>NC_051192.1:47234011-57234011 GCF_015220075.1 Falco rusticolus
AAGATAAATTTTCATGGATTTACATTTCAAGTGGCAATTTTTCTTTACAATGTTTTTGACCCAGACAAAGAGAACAGAAATATTAAAGGTCTAAAGTTATTGCTAGGTATTTTCATAGGTGAGCTTCTCAAGGAAAACCAATATCAGGAAGATTCTTTATTTCTAACAAAGCTTGATTTTGGAGCTGGACTTCTGATGGAAATTGTAACGAAGAAACAGAAGGAGTGTTGGAAAGTATAGGCCATAAGCAAAGGAAATCAGTTTTGAGTAGGAAGAAGCTGGATGAACCAGGGTCATCCAGGGAGATGGGGGTAGAAAACCTAGAAAAGACAGTGAAATGATCCATAATCTGTCATTTTCTCTTTCAAATAGACAGTGGTTAAGAAGAAAAAATTTATTTGATTTGGCCTTATAAAGAACATTGACTTTTCTTTTGCAAACAGTCAACCATTCATTAAAAATCTCAACTCAAGTACCAGCCAGCACACTGAGGGCTGTACATGTTTGGCTTCACAGCTGTTTTTAAAACAAATATTGAAGTCCCATTTTCCTCCATCTTTTGGTAAAGAATTATAATTTTCCCAAAACTTTAAGCTTAATACCTTTAAGTGAGAGTTAGGGACCCTGTATGTGCGCCCACCATGAGACAGAGCAGGTGGGAAAGGAGTGGAAACTGGATATGGGGGATAATTAATGGCCTGGACTATGTGTGGTCATTACTCCTTTGAGGAAGAGCAACCAGGAGCAACTTCTACCCTACCTTCTACATTCAAAGGTTTGGAATGCTTTTTGGTTTTGGGGGAATGGAGTTTAGAAGTCAACAAGCATATCCATATGGCAAAATAGAAAGCAGAATGTCAAAACTTGATTTCAATACTATAAGAAAGAGCCTCCTCTTCTTGTACAAGAAGTCAGGGTTTTTTTTCTTTCTCCCCTTTTTTTGCCAAAAATTATTCATTTTTTTTAGCTTCAGATTGCATAATCCTTTAATGCTTTGCTGCTCTTTTAATTAGTCTCTTATCACTATCTTTTAAGTACCATTTCTGAGCAATCCTGCATGCCCTTTGATTCTGTCTGCTCAGTGTCACCTCTGTGACTTGTTTGCTGTACAAGTATTTCCCAAATGAAAACCTTTCACCATCCTTTCTATCTTAAATCATACCCTCTGCAGCAGAAAGAAGGTATCAGCCAGTAAGTACGGCAATTCTAACCTTCTCGGGTATTTGCAGTATGTGAAATATTGCAAAACATCAGAAGCATTTGAGCAGAAATTTTAAAAGCACAGCAAAGAAATCTAGTTTAAAAAGTTTGTGGTGATTGGTACATCTGACAAGCAATACCTTGCCATGACCTTTTAAAAGCATCGAACTCCTAGTGAAAAATACAAGAGGAATACAATTTTTTTGTGTTTTGGGTGGCCTGTCTTTGTGAAGGAGAGAAAAAGAGACCCTGTTATCTTAAAAGCACTCTGTTAAGAGGCGCTCTGCAACTGCAGTTGTGCCGTGATGTCTCTGTCTAAATTAAACTGCAAATTTCTGCAATTACCTAAAGTAGTAAATGCTGAATTTTAAACCTTAGCTAGATCTTCTGTAAACTGCTTCTGTTTCTCTGCTTTCAGGGAGCAATGGCTTCTCTGTAACCACCAGAACACAGAAAGAAAAGCAGAGTATAAAGGTGAATGAATTAGTTTTGGCCTCAACAACACAGCAGTACTAGAGACACACCTTTTGGGGAAAGAAAACAGACCCCAAACAAAGGGTAGGCTTAAAACAGGGCTTTTCCCAGGAATCTGTTTCTAGCCTTTCTGTTTGAGGCTGAGCATTTGGATTGGAGTATTTTGGGCTCAGTTATGACTGTTGTAAAGATCCAGACTTCCATAAACCATTTGCACTGGACACAGGAATTCCAGAAAGAAAATCCTTGCAGGAGGAGCAAGTAGTATGCGTACCGCCTGTGACACAGCATTTGGAGCAGCCCAGGGTGATAACTTTCTGGAGCAATTAGTGTACATATATAATTGTATCCAAGTTTGCAATCGTTACTTGGGGAAAGGTCTTCTGCCCCGTTGCACACACACACATTGCCCCACAGGCCATACATGCTGCAGGGCACCTGTAGATATGCAAGCTATAGGGGCTGCGCTATAGCTGTGGCTGTTACCCTAAGGCTGAGCTTTCCTTCTGAAGGAAAAGGAGATGAGAACCAGAAGTGGGCATGGCTGTGAGGCACAGGCCTTCCTCCTATGCCAGCTGGCACCTATCCTTACCAGTAAGGATGGTTTCTTCTTACCAGTTGCAGGCCCATTTCCACATGCTACTCTAAGGCAGAAGCAGCAAACTGGTTCCTCTGCAGCTACAAAGGAGAAAGCTCTATTCTAACAACAGTCATGGAGCTGGACTGTTCTTCAGTGGGTCACACTTTATTTGCACGCTTCTTTTCCTTTCATGTATATTTTAAATTTTAATCCTAAATGATTTTTTTAAAAATGGTTTTACTGAAGTAGCTTTCTGCTCTACTGCTTCCCTATGAGGCTCTAGTAAGACTTTGACAGTTCAAGTCGGTGTAAAGTGCTGTGGTCTGACTTGCTGCAGGTTAGTGTATTCTGGCTGTTTTGAAGCCTGTAGCCACTTTGGCCTGTATTATACGTGACATGAGCACCACTGGCCTCCCCTCCAGGCAGTGCATCATCTCAGCGGGCTGCTGGCTTGGCTTACATCCTACATCACATGTTTGATTTGCTGCTTCAGGTCTGATCCGAGTTTAAAGTTCAGGTCCTGTGGGTTTAAGTTTAAGGCATTTTATTCTTGTTTGTCAAGTCGGAAATATTTTCATTCCTGATATTCATGAACTAACTTCTCAGTGTGTTATCTCTATTTAAAAGTCCACTATCCCTTGCTAAAACCAGTGAGAACTGTTAAAAACATTGCTAATATTTCTTTCGGAAGTATGGTTTGTTTTAATCTGGATCTTTGTACCTAAGTGAAAATTCATGAAAGAAACTGTCACACTAATGAAGAATGAACTTTGACGAAACCAGACCAGTGCAGCGGTGATAGAACATGAAATAATCCAGCACCACGCACCATCTTTCCTGCCCTGAAAGATTGTTCTGACAGATGGAGCCCAACGTCATGGACTAAATGAACTTAATGAACTTTTAGAGAGATGGTCCATAGACCACGGGAATGGTACCTATGTGTTTATATCAAAAGACAGGAAAGGTGATGGTGTATTGGAAAGTGTGGCCTGACGTCAATGGTGTGGAGTAAGAGGTGGATACTGTCCTCTTTTCAGCTGGGATGGAGTCAATTCCATTCTTAGTAGCTTGTACAACATTGTGTTTTGGATTTAGTATGAGATGAGATTAATGCCGTTGCTCAGTAGTGCTTACTCTAAATCAAGGACTTTTCATCCTCCCCATGCTTGGCCAGTGAGCAGGTGCACAAGAAGGTGATAGGGAGCAGAGCCAGGACAGCTGCCCCAAACTAGCCAAAGGAATACTCCATACCATAGTACGTCATGCTGAATATGTAAACTGGGGGGGGGTGGCTGGGGTGAGCCGATCGCTGCTCAGGGACTGGCTGGGCATCAGCCAGCAGGTGGTGAGCAGTTGTATTGTGCATCACTTGGCTTTTTCCTTTTGGGTTTTATTCCTCTCTCCCTCTCTCTCATTACAATTGTGTTATTATATTTCACGTTATTTCAATGACTAATTTTTTCTTATCTCAGCCCATGAATTTTACCTTTTTGCTTATTCTCCTCCCCATCCCGCTGGGGGCAGCAGTGGGGGGAGTGGAGGGAGCAGCTGCATGGTACTTAGTCGCTGGCTGGGCTTAAACCGCAACAGAAACAGGTGATTTTGGATGCTGCCAGTTCTGCATTCATGACTTGTCACATTATGGAAGCTTGTTTTTCCCCAACATAAACACTCACCACTTCAAGAAGTTAGTCATCCAGAAAACCTCTGAATACATTCTGAAAATGTAAACTTGTTTGCATTAAAATCTCAGTCTCTGCAGTTCTTTATCAGAGCTCCATTTCATTTTAGTCAATGCCTGATACCAAGCCTGTTTTTCCTCTCCTCCTTCCACTGTCTGCATCTATAATGATTTTAAGCTCTTCAGCACAGGACCTGTCTTTCCATACTCCCATGCTGCCCATAGCACACTCTGAATGCTGTGGCTATAAACAGGACGCAGTAACAGAAGTGCTGATCTTAGCTGTGCCCAAGTCCAACCTTCATTATACCATTCCAAATACCAGCACCCTGCTGCAAAGTTCAGTGCTGAAGACACAGCTCTGTCATTGCAGGTGAACCAAGATTTTGGCAGGAGAGCTACCAGGTGGAGCACATACAAACTCCAAGAAGGTAAATTATTCTTCCTCCAGATTGTTTTCCCTGGCCTGCTCTACAAAGATAATGGTTGTGTAGCATAGTTCCCTATGTTAACTCCTAGTAAAGCCTTTGTGTGATGCTGTGATTGACAACAACGCCAGCAAACAGCCAGCTGGCTTTTCCACAGTACCAGTCCTTTCCCTCCTGCCACCTATCTGAACAAGCTATAACATCACTAGACATGCTGGCACTGAATAGCTGCAATATTACAGCAGTGCAGCACCCAAACCCCCACCCCGTCTACAAAGACAAAGCTTTCACTATAAGAGGAGTCAAATGGAAGAAGACACACTGTGTTTGTTTTACAGGATTACACTAACAGACTTTTTGGAAGATCTTCTTTGTGGGATCAGTGGCTCATTTAAACTGTATTCCTTTCATAGATGCTTTATTAACACTGATGCCCAGGCTTATTGATCTGGCATCCTGTGCAATGAGATGTTGAGCAGGTTTACTTTTCAGCTGTGCTACCTGTACACGTGGAGGAGCAGCAGGACCTGGAAGGCATGACCCACCCTGCCAACTGCCATAAACCAGCACTCAGGTGCCGCTGCTGCTGGGGCAGGGTGCTGCCAGTCACTGCCTGGACAAAGTGCTGTTTTCTGCAGTCCACTCAGCAGAGCAGGGGGCTGGGAGCCAGTAGTCCAGAAATAGTAGACACAATTGTGCAAGAGAATTTTAAAAGCCATTGGAAACTTTTGAAGCTGGATCATGCCAAAAAAACCAGGATAGACTAGTACCTAGAGAATATGTCTTAGAGGAAGCTTGTACCTCTCCAGAGATTCATGACTGATTCAGATCTCATTATGTCTTTGCTTTTCTCTCAACATCTTCAAAATCCCTTGGCAGTTTTATGGAGATAGGGCATGACCTGTGAGGATGAGACAGCAGAAATACTCTTCCCTTACTAATATTGTGAGAAATATTGGTAAGTTTTGCAGGGTATTTGCCACCTGCAAGCCCTCCCACAGAAGGCTGGAGGGTGCAGGACACCCACCATGGCAGGGCATTAAAGAAGCCAGAGCTCATGAGGCTACTCCTGCCTGCAAGTTCCAGGATAGCTAAGGGTGCTGCAACTCTTCCCTTCCAACAAACAGCTTAACTTTAGGAAAGCAGCTCTTGAGGAGGCGTGGAGCCTGCTGATGCCCTGCCAGGGGATGCCCTCGGCCGTGCTGCCCCACAGGCACAGCCTGGGCAGAGCAGCCCTGGCTGCAGCACTGGAGGGAAAAGCTCTGCTCGTCCTCTGGCTCAGCATGGCCGCTCGCAGGGCTGCACTGGCACATGTGGCAGTGTCTGCACTGCCATCCCCCTTCTCTGGACAGCCAAATGCTGTTGACATCACTTGCCAGAGGAAGATCACATCCTGCTGGCTCAAAATGGTGGGCAGGGACCTGCCACGTTACTGCTGGCACCCGAGCATAGACATGCTATAAATGGCCTTATAAGAGTTTAGGGACCAGAGGAGAAATCTGCACTAATCCTTACCCCTGCAAACATTTTTTCCTGCTGTACCTTACAATTCACACCATCAGAGAAACCAAAGTGTCATTTACTCCCATCATCAGCCTGTTTGCACAGAGCAGCTTTCAGTGGCCACTGAACCCCCAGGAGGCTGAAGGGATGGGGGACCACCCGTACTTGCTGAGGCACACACAAATCCCCAGGTGCCAGCCAGGACGAAGATGTGGCACCTGTTTGAAGAGAATCTCCTATCCGAGTAAGTCATACTTTTTCGTAGAGAGCACTCAAAGACTTAAGCTGTCCAAAGCTGAGTGTATTTTCCCCACTGAAGCTAGGGGAAGAATTAAAAAAATAATTTCCTATGAGTTCATCTTAGGAAAACCACAACTCATTATGGGATTAGGCAAGGTTATTTCCATTTAGGTATTCTTGAGAAACATTCTTTCTCTCATTTTTATGTGTGTTGGATGCAGAGCGGAGAGGTAGAAACTCAGAGACACAGCTAGTGATCCTGTCTCAGAAAAAAAGTCACCTGTTATAAATGACCTGGTGAAACACTAGTTACCCAGAATGGTTTGAAGATAGCCTTCTTTCCAGGTTTTATTCTGATGTTCTTGTTATCTGGGAAGTGTGTCTTTCTAAGAGATCAAAGACAATTATTCATTCATGCATTAAAGTGGAACTGAAAGCAAGTCAAAGCTGGGATGTTAGCGGGCTGAGAGAGACAATTCAAAAACAATACTGGTGTCTTTTTCTGAGAAAAAGCTTATATTTTCCTTATGGAATATGCTTTTTTCAAGAGTGAGAAAATCTTTGTCAAGAAATCCAGCCTTTTCACCAGATACTGTGTTTGTGATCTGCTGCTGCTTATGTGCTGCTTTGATGGATTTATATTGATAACATCTGGTGCATGGCACTTGGGGTGGAAGAATGGCCACCCTCCTCCAGCTCATCGGGTAACACCCCATGAAGGTGAGGCAGGAGAAGCCCTCACCAGGGAGCAGCAGGCAGCGATGCTCCCAGCACAGCAACAGGCACCCACATCAGCTCTCATCCCTCAAGCCCTGAACAAGAGCAGATTACTTCTATGACTAAGGGTCCTTTGGGTCACTTTAATGACCTTTTAAGTAACTCCGGATCAGTCTCAATCATTCTTTCACTACTGGATACTCATTCAAAGCCTTGATCATCTTTTTAACCAACCATTTACATGTTCCCACCAAATATGAATATTTTCTACATGTTGAAATATACATATATGTATCCCTGAATCAGATCTACCTTAAATTCCTGGCTTTTATATATATATATATAAATATATATTTCTATATAATTTTAATATAATCTCAACATACTGCATGTCTATGCATGTACTCCGAAAGTTTGTTAGAGAACAGTCAATTGCAGTTAATTCTGAATATAAAATGTTTTTCCTTTTGTTTGAAATGGAAAATAACCTGAAAGCCTTTCCCTGGTAATAAACTAAGCTCTGTAACACACATTTTTAAAAGAAAAAAGAAATTATGATTTTGAGTATTCACAAAGAAAGAGATCTCATCATGGTATCAAAAATAACACGTACTCCTAAGTACAGAACATAACACTATTCTCTTTGATGAATAGGAATTGTTCCATTTTTAAGCAGGAAGCACCTAATGAGACACAGGCTGGAAAAGCAAACTCTCGGAGGATTTGCATCCCAGCCTCAAGTTGCCAGCAGGTTTTACCCACACACTATTTCAATATGTACTCATGACTGATAATTACATCAAATTTCTCTCCTTGACCAGCATGTTATCATTGTTCTTCTTTATTTGTTGCTTTATTTCATTAATGGATCTTTTTTTTATTCTTAGACTGCAGTACTTAGCAGGGGGGAGAAGAATTTTGTTTTTAATTTAACAAATCAAAACAACAATCTTGCAATAACATGGCACGTTAAGAACAGCTGTCTGCAGCCTTCCCATGTTCTTTCAGGCATTCTATTCTCTCTTCCAGCTTAGGAACACTTATTCTAAATTTTATCACACACAAAAGAAAGACCCCAAACCATAAAACATATTTTGTTAGGAAACAACTGAAGAAAATAATTGTGGCCATTTAGAATAGACTTCGCTTGTGTGTGAGGAATTCAGGACTCAACACAAATAGAAGAGGCCAGAGGTGGCTGGCAACCTGCATACTGCTAATATCAGCACTACCTTTGCTTTAGAATATTGGCTGTTCCCCTCATGTAGCATCATCAGGCTGGCTCTGCTTTCATTACTTATCCTATGAAATGCTAGTCTCCGTTAAGTGACTAGCAGGAATATATGATTACAGCAGTCCAGGGGGATTGGGGTAGGGTAGGGGAAGAGAGCTTTAGAAAACAAACCTAGACTAATTAAAAAAGTGAAACAAAAAAAAATCTTTGCTAATTAAACATGTCTAATTTTTACTTAGTTACTAAAACTGTCTGGGAAATCTCAGCATAACCAAACAAAATCTGATTTTTTTGGATGGCAGTGTTTTAATGAAAGTGGGGAAAAACCCATCCCACCTGTTTTCAAATCACAACACTTACATTTTCCATAAAACATTCATTTGAAGGCAGAGCTATTAAAAATAAATGCAATATTTTCTGTAACAACAACAGCAGCCCCCAAGGTATTTCCCTTTTTCACAGCATGAGCTCAAATTCATGGCATAGTAAAATTACACCAGATAGGAAAAAAACCAAAATGTAGGATGTGACTCAATCAAGCATATTGTATCTATTAGTCCTTACTTTTGACGTTTCTCCAGTTACCACCTATAACCGATTTTAAGGCCACAAAATTCCTGATTAAATTTCTGTGTCTTTAGAGACCTCACCGCCATACCTAATTTACACATATTGTCCATATACAGACTGCCACCTTGAGAGAGGGAATTCACCAGCTCACCAGTAATACATTGGAGGTCTGATTAATTCTTTAATGAGACTTTATCTCCTGACTAGGTATATCAGAAGCCTGGTTCCTAACTTAGGCTGCTGTTTAATGGACAGGATTCTGCAATTTTTCTTTTTCCCAGGCTGTCAGGGAGTACAAACCTTGTAAGAAATCCCATCCTCACATATGCTTGGTTCAGTTCTGCAGCAGACATGCTATCTGGAGAGCACAGACTTTGTTCATGATGCAGATGATGTTCCTTTACTCCACTATGCTTTAAGTGTACATGCAGTTCACCAATCTCAAGATGCTAAGAACACCTGAAACCAACGGCATTTTCAAGGAAATGTGATATTTGAAAGGGGCAAGAGAGTATTACTCTCTTAAAAAATCTGTTAGACTGAAACAGAGGTATGTATAAAAGAGCAAGGGAAGAATGAAAAGTCTGAGAACAGACTTGTTTATATTTGAAATAAGCTTGCAAGTATTTGTATACATATCCAAGATCTTTTAAAGTTATTATGCTCTTTTTTGACTCCTGCTATAAACAAAGAAAAATGTGACTGATCTTCTTTCATGAACTGGAATTACCAAAGCATATTTCTGTGGCCTTAGGTCAGGTTAAATTATGAGCCTTGCAGGCCATGCAAGTAAATTAAATTAATTTCTGAACTACTGCTAGACTGTTTTTTGGATTGGTTGTTTGGGGGTTTTTTTTGTTGGGTTTGGTTTTTTTTTTTTTTAATAGGATTCACTGTAAACTTTTGATTTTCTCTCTCTCTTGCTACCAACAAAGACTTCAGAAACCTTACAGTTTCCCTGTCATTTTAGGTAGATCATGTCTTGGCTAAGGAAAGATGAAGGTGGTAGTTTTTGTTTATTTACTTGTGAAAGTTAACTAGGACAGCATCCCATAAATTGTCAGTAATCAAGAACAGGATTTGTTCTTCCTCTCTAAAACTACAGCTCATTGCACTAACCATTCAATGTACAGAAGTTTTTATCAGTGTTATTTGAGCTTCAAAACCTATGCAAAGAGGACCACCACAAAAAGTTTAAACCCAGTTCCAGTACAAGCTCTTATCAGCTTCAAGAGCACATTGTCTTTGTCAACTTTTAGAAATAAAAGGTATGTGAAATATAGGTCAATTATTATCTGGCTTTAACAACAAAGCTATACTTCTGTTGAGCACTGAATGAAAAAGAGGGTTTCTAAACTCTTTTGAAATCCTAATATTGTCAAGGGGTATAGTTTGTTTTATGAAACTTAATATTTATGAAAATATTTTATAATGCAGCCCCAGTATCAGGCTTTTGGAAACAGCACCACATTAGGGCAAATGTGCTTTTTGCAGATGCAAATAGTTGGAGATAAAAGAGATGTCATTTTAATGCCAGGGCTATAGACATCTCAATGACACTGAGCTACTGACAGAGAGCGGAGGAAAATGGCATGCCTCTTTTTAAATGCGTAGCCTCATAAGTAATGTGCAAAAGCGAATAACAAATATGACCTTCCCCCTCAAGCACTCACCAGCTGATGTGCATAGTCAGAAAACACATCTCCTACACCCATACACACAAAGTGTTATATTGCCCCTGCGCACACTCACCCGCTTTGCACATGTGGTCTGGGTTGCTGAAAGTCAAGGAAACAGATCCAGTCATAATTCCCCTGTGAATGTCAAGCCAGATGGTTTATCTCTCTACAGCTGTGAAAATCTGCCTTTATAAGACAGATGTAAGAAGCACCTGCATGCGCATCCTTTTCCAACTCATGCTCAAACAGGGGCTCACGGCAGTTCACCCTGGATGACACAGCACTGCCATCTGCACTGCTGGGGGCTTGCAAACCCCACTCCATGTTTGCTCCCAAAGGAGTCTGCTGGGGAAAGTCTCATTAGAAACCTTTTCTGATCTTACTGATAATAGCTTTTGAAGTAGCTCCCTCTAGCCTATTTGGAAAGATCATTTTGCAATTTTTAAGAGTTAATTGCAGCACACACTTAGTACCACTCAGACAAAACACTGGACCTCCAAAGCTCCCTTGATTCTGACAGTCCCAGCACAGCTCCACAGTTCGGCTCTGGCTCACCAGGAGCCACAGCTTTATGATAAGACTGAACTAAGTTTCAATGAACCTCGACCTATCTTTCTGCAGTACACTCCCAGGAATAGTTACGGTTTATGACTTGAGAGTTGGGGGCCATATCTGAGTTTTGATGCAAGTTTTCGAGTTTTCGTACTGAGCCCTGAAAACAAAGTAGAGACTAAACCACTCAGTGTTTCTTGAAAGCTGAGGTAGCAATATTTCTACTAGAGCTACTGTCTTTTGTAGTGCACAACAGAGACCTAATGTCAGTGGGCTGCCTTCTGAGATGCTGTGGATTCGAATATGCCAAGTGCCCATTTCATCACACAACAGAAAAAACATTTTCCATACATCTCCACAAAGCGTTTCTACCTTACTCGATTGCCTTTCAACACCAGCACTGCTGACAGCTAAAAATAAGGTTGTCTTTCTCTGCCTAAGGTCTCAGAAAGAGGCCACACAGAACAATAGGAAAAGAAATAGTAAGCAGACTTATCAGACAGGGGAAAGTCAAGATGCTCGAGATTTTGAATGCTGCAATATTATGATTTAAAGCTAACAGTGAAGTAGCTCTGTCTTATGGGCAAACGTTCTTCTGGGTAAGTCAGACTGTCAGCATGCACCCTGCTCACCTCTTCTGCTCTGCACACGTCTGTGCATAATTGTTGTGGCACAAATCTTGCCTTTACATTTAAGTATTGCCTCTTGTGCATTATTTTACTTTCACAGTCATAAAGAGAAGATCTGATGGGTCACAGTGTGAGTTTTCTTAGCTTAAGTACTGGTGTATTAAACCCTTACAGAAGAATAGCAAACAATTTTTGTCTATCACATCAGAGTTCGATTTGGCCTAGAAATTTCAAGAAAATTCAAGTCTACTGAACATTTTTCCTCCAAATTCAGAAAGCTCCTAGTGATTTTATATCACTGATCACTCCTTTGCTATGTTGTTATGTGCATACTTCATGCAGGAATGCAGCCTTTTGCCACCTCCATTAAGTTTTTTCATTCAATTTTCTACAGTGCAAGAGTATTCCGACTGTCCAGTCTGTTCAGTCAAGCAGAGTAAGCTCTCATAACTGCTGACAAAAAGGTCACTTTGCTAGCATTCTGTTATGCAGTGGCTATTCTAAGTCTTTATTTTTAACTCAACACTAAAATAAGTAATTTTGTGTTCTTCAGGCCTCAAAGAATGCCAAACTGCTTTTGAAATTATTAGAATAATTTATTTTAAAGGTGATGGGTGAGACTCTTTGCATGTACTGAAAATACCGAATTGTTATTCTGGTGTCTGCCCATGGAAGAATGCACATGCTCTCCTCTTCCTCTCATATTCTAGATAAAGGTTAAGTTAAAAATGAAATGGAAGGGGCCTCTTTTATTAAGTAAAATCAAAGCTCCTTATAGGGAACCAGAGCTTATTCAGAATTGTAGTCTTATAAATCAATATTACAGTATTTTTCACAGAACTAAGGTGCTGCCCTCCACCACTTTGGCCAGCTTCCTGGTCTTGTTGCTAATGGTCTTTCCAAACTGTTTCTTAATCCATTTTCTGCTATAAAGTCAGTCTTCACTGCCCATCCTAAACTACACTGTAGTATTGCAATTAGGCTTTAAACAATTGCCTCATGATCTCCTCAGGCAAGGTGCACCAAAGTTCAACAGCGCAATCTGTGCTTATCGTCTGGTATATGATGCTATGACACTGAAGCTTTTTGCCTCTGCAGAATAGAGCTTTGCAGTAGGAGCCTGCAGTCTTTTGGTTGTGCTCACAGCACCATGAAAATAAACACACTCTGCTAGTGCTCCTTTTGATGAGAAAGAAGCAAAATCTTGCCCTCCCAGTAGGATTTCAAAGACACTGTCACCTCCCCACACCCTTCTCCCCCCAGATATTGGGAGAAAAAATCCCAGCAACTTCTATTTCTTATTTATCATTTTATGTAGATCACAGGTGGGGTAAAAGCTCAGTTTATCTCAGATTATTCAAGCTTAAGTAGATTTTACAGCTTCTAAGGTACTATGCCATACTCACATATGGCTTTTCACTGTGAAGCACTGCAGACTTCTGCCCAGAACTCTGCCTGCACGAGTGGGACTTCAGAGAGCTAGAAAAGATACAGTCTCTACTGGTTACATGCTGGAACAGATTCCAGCTTCTGCTTATGCAACTGTGGAAAGAGACTGAACTGCAGACTTATTTTTAGTGGCACAGCACCTAGTGTCTCTCGTTGAGACTGGCAAGAAGAATCAATGGCACATTCCCAAACTGAGACAGCATCTGTCCTCAAGTGTTTTTCCTCTTTAAAACAAGAGGACTCTTTCCTTCTGTATCACCCTCTGTCCTTCCTATTTTTAAGGCTGGGAAAGGTCAGCACATGGGCTCTTGCTGCCTACCAGTCTAAGCAGCATTTGCCACAAATACTCCTCTAAAACTGGGTAAAAGCAGCAGCCGATGCCAGGTTTCAGGTTCAATACCCTCATTCAGCTTGGAGTTGAGAAAGAGAATCTCCTCCACCTGTAAAGGCTTTCACTGAACTCAGTTTCCTCTGGGAATCTCCCCCAAGAGACATGCTGTTTAAATCCACCAGCTGGGAGTCCTCCTTTCTGCTGACTCGGTGCCTCCAGGGAGTAGCTGCTTTCCCGAGCCCTTTCAGGGCCCATCCACCCTGCCACAGCTACGGTCCCAAAATACTAAGATTTTCGTTCAGATTTGCATTATGAAACAATGAGAATGGGACACAGTATATAGAGATGAAGTACCCACAAGTCCAGGTCCAAGTGAAATACCTGAAGAAACTGACACATTTGAAATGAAAATGCAGGACAATTCACTCTCCAGAATTTTGGGGAGAGCAGCTGGCGAGATGCCAGGTTTACATGGGAAGTGGGGGTCAGCAGTGTTACCTGACTGGAGAACAGCAAACACAATGCCTTTATTTAATAAAAGCGCCATAAATTATTTTGGCAGCAGTGCAGCCATCTGTTTAGCTTTGCTTTTATCAAAACTTAAGTGAATGTTAAAGAAAAGCATCATCATAGACATGGAGGAAAATTGGTAATAGCAAACGGGACAAGACAGAATGTGAATTTGCCAGTGTTAGATCACATTACACTGATTTCTTTTTCTGGTGAGATAATTAGTATTCACACAGGGAAATACATGGCTGATCTAACATCAGAAAATTATTTAAATTGCTACCACATCGTAAGTTATTAATTAAACTGGAGAAGATGGGGAATACCTATGAGATTTGTAAGCTGCAGGAAATGGGCTAAAGAGGGTGGTTTGAAAGGGAGCAACAAGTTGGAAGGAAGCAAGGCAGGCAGGTCCTCAGCAGGGGGTGGTTTGAAAGGGAGCAACAAGTTGGAAGGAAGCAAGGCAGGCAGGTCCTCAGCAGCTGGTCTTTTGGTTGTGTCTTATATAATGTTCTTGTTAGTGTTTGGAGCACACTGCTGAAGTTTGCTGACCCTGTGAAGTTGGGAGGCATCACGGAGATGTGATAGGGTTGGACAATTGTATCGGAAGAAATGGATGACCTTGCAAACTGGAATAATAGAAACTGTACGAATGAATGTCATTCCACATAGAAAGCTTATTCATTTCAGGACAGACAGCAAAAGATTCTGCTTTAGGGGATGGATATCAACTAGAGATGATGGCAGGGGAGAAAGACCTGGTCGTATCCAAGTGTGGGATAGTCACTGTCCTCTTGATTAGGAAAAACATTTCTGTAACACCGCCACAGTCCGCCACCTGTGCAGTAGGACAGAGTTTTTTCCTGCCCGGCCTTTTCCAGACACTCAGAAAAGCAGCACATTAGGAGGATGGCATTTAAAACACCGTGACAGGGCACTGTGATGAATGGAGCACTCATACCTTTGCAAAGCCATTCTCTCAGGCTCCTGAAAATGCAAGCAGACATAGCACCCCCAGTGCCACTACTATACCAATGACACTGAGGTTTTAGAGCTTTCTCAGTGACCAGATTAAAGACTATTTAAAAAGAAAGAAATCAGATTCTTGGGAACAAGGTGTCAGTGGGCAGGAAGTGCCAATATGCCATTCTGTGATAGATCAGCAGGATGTAAGCTTGCAATGAAATCATATCCAAGCATTTTGTACATCTGTCCAGCATGCTTACCTTGGAACTAATTCTTCATGGGCTCCTATTTTTTTAATTTGTCCTGCTTAAATTCAGCTTAGATAAAAGCACACAATGTCAAAAGAAAGCCAAATTGCAAGACTTTTTAAATTATTAAAGATAAGAGATGTCACAGCAGAAATTATGGCTCTGTACTTTATAAGGCTGTCATATTAAACTCTATGAAGGGTGAGTCTGAAATCGGGGAACACATTTATTCTGAAATGAACTTCCAAAATAAACCCCAAAAATGTGCTGCTTCCAAGCCAAATGGAAGATACAGCTCTTGAACCTGGTGTTATTCTGCAGCATAATCACATAGTAATGCAAGTAAACCCAAAAAACGCCCCTAAAATGCAAGAGAAATCTTTCCTTTACTTCAGACCAGAGCAGAACCCATCCTCCCAGGATAAGAAGCTTCCCAAACACATTTGTGTTTCAGGGGAGGAGGTGAAAAAACAGACACTCAATAAGGGTGATCACATTGTTTAATGCATTATTAAAAGGGTGGTGCTTAAAGTGAAAACTCTAGAATAAAGACCCTTTAGAACACAACCAGAGACCATATTGCCACCTAGCAGAATATGTAAAAATTGATAAGATTGACTAAAATAACTTTTAAAGATTAACAAGGAAAAGCTCTTGATTTCCCCCCCAAAAAAGGAAAAACCTGAATTATTAATGAAGCTGGGATACTGACTACTGTTGAAATTGAAAATAGGACTGCAAACTCAGACATCTGGCCCTGAGCGTGGCTGTACTTCAAGTTTGGGAGAAGACAAGAAGAGAGAAGCTTTGGCAGACAGACAAATACACCTTTCATTAGAAATACTTCCACTGCAGCAAAGGATCAAAAGTTCTCCAGTTCTGCCTGCCCCAGGGACACCTTATGACGAATGTCCCATGAATTACTGCAGGTTTCAAAACATTCCACAGCTGTTAAGGGACAGAGTCTGGTGAACTGATCAATCAATGAAAACAATCTAGCTCATAACAAGCAGTCTTAAAAAAAAGAAAAAGAGCTAGAGAATGGCCACAGTGTTTAATTACCAAACCATTTATCTGTTAGACACACTTTTACCAAAACTCAGTTCAAATTCTGCAGCTTTAGCAGATCTGAGGAGATAGCAGGCTGTTCAGGCATGGCTAGAGCTGAGCTCTGCTCCTTCATCTGCTGCAAGATGGCTTTGTGGGCAGTGGGACATCACATCTCTGGGCACCAGGAGAGTACAGCTCTCCAGACAACAGGCTGCTGGAGTGGCAAAGCCGCCTACCATTCACTGCCTGCTTTGTCACTGCCATAGCCCTGGGTGGCACGGCTGGGATCACCCAATGGCTAAGGAAGGGCTCAGGGCTCGTAGGCCAGGCCGTTGCTGGGGTCTGTAGCAGCAATAAACTCTCCTCTTCCCACATCCCTTCCACCAGCCTTGGAAGGAGCAGTGGGGCAAGATCTCCCAGCACCTCCCACAGCCGTATTCCATCTCAGCCCTGGTTCTCTCTGACCCTGCCTCCCCACCCTCTATCTACAGCAGCAGTGGCTTGGTCCCTGACCCACATCCTTGTGGTAGCAAAATTCAATTTTGCCTCCTCTATCTAAAAGTCCAAATGAGTGCTGAACTCTGCAGGGTTTGGTATTGAGGACTAGTATTGATATAGTTCAATAACCTTTTACATTTCAAAGGGAAGGGCGTGACTTTCTGAACATATGCAATGATAAGGTGAGATGGAGTCTTAGTGAAAGACTGCAGGAGTCTCAGACAATCCTGGGATAAGGAGGACTTGAATGAGAGACTTTTAAGTCCCAAAGAAGGTGGCATCTCCTCTGTGAGCTTTGTCATGGTAACTTGTGAGTACCCCAGATATCTGTGGGACTGCACTTTGGGTCAGAAAAACCAGAGGTTTCAGGGCCCAAACCACTGCTCCTCTCCATGGGGCTACACGCAGGAAGGGCAAATTTCCTGTGTCCCACGGTGGTAGGAATAACATGTATTTCTGGTATTTAAAATGATTGGGAGAGAACCAGCCTTAGAGCAAGATACTGAGAACCTAAAGCATTCCTTAAAGAACTGAAAGGTTTGAGGGTAATTGGAAAGACTTCAGTTTTCAGTGAAGGAGTTTCTCCTCTTTGAGCTTGGTGACAGCACCTAGTTTCAAAACCAGAAAGCCTCCGGAGCCCAAGTCACTGCTGCTGAGGCTTTCACGGGTAGAGAAGCAGCATGGGGATCAGTACGAAGTTGCACTCATACAGGACTTCAGTTATTTGGTGGTGGTCCCATGACAGATTATATGTGTCTAGGGTCTGAACCACTTCCAACTTGATCATGACTGTGTTACTATTTTGAATGCCTTGTGCCAATTTAAACAGTGGGAAAAAAAATATAATCAAGCTCTAAGGTCACTTCACTGCCAAGGTGTGTCATCCTCCCCACACCCCAGTCATGATACCCGCTTCTACTTCTGGTTATTTATTTACATGGTGCATGCCATAACTTGCAAGCTTAAGGAAAAAAATGGCATCTAGAAAACTTAAGGTTTCCGTGAACAGACATTTTTACAAGGCATTTGCACTATTGCTGCAATTATGAAGGAGTTACTAGTCATTACGTGTGGTCATTAGGAGAAAACCAGTGAAAAACTGCAGCAAGGGCAAAACACAAGAGTCAAACAACAAAAAAACAAACAAGGAAGACTCTAAAATTTATGTCTCAACTCTGCAAAGTAAGCCTGTTGAATAGATACGTTTGTCAGATACACTTTACTAAGTTGTCATTGAACAGAGCAACTAATGCCAAGTTTGGGTCTCAGAACCAACAGTTTAAGCCTTGTGGGCTGTCAGAGTTGTACAAGGCAGTACAAGTTGTACAACTGGTAGTCGTACAAGGCAGTGCAGAATAAAACTGAACTGTGCCAGCTCACAGTCAAACTTCTGATCAGAATTAGGTTAAAAAACAAGAATCAAAGACAAATTAAATTTGCACTTAAACTTCATGGAGCATGTTGAAAACTAAGATGTACTGAAAAGGCTCCTTTTTACTCAGAACTGAGAAAGTTGTGTTCTTTTCATATAGAGACACATAAATGATCATCCACATGCATGCAGAACAGAACACCACGGTCAGTGTGAGTAAACACTGATTCTAGGAAGCCAGGCTTCCCAGGTGCTTCTGAAAATCTCAGTTAGTATCTACCTTCCTGTCTACACAGCATCACGACTTCAAGAAATCTGGCCCCATGCCTCATTTGGGACTTAAGTACTTTGAAAGTTTTACCTCTCAGCAGCACATATCAAATTCAGACTTTCCCTCTAATTCTATTGTTACAAGTTTCACAGATATCCCGGTATCACTGCCATTTACGATCACATTTAGCTTGAACTGAGCTTTTGAGTTTCCCTGTAGCTCAGAGCAGAGCTCAAGCAGCACAAGGACTGCAAAGTTGATACATGTGAACAGACATTTTTAGGAAAGGGATAAGAATACTTAACAATTCAATAGCACACTCTTCTGGATCTGGGGTTTTGATTATACTTAGATGCCAAGTGATGCAAAACACAATTTGTTTCTGTTCCTTCCCCTCAGAGACCTGCACGGTATGAGCGAGATTATAGCAAAAGGCTTAGCGTGTGAATCATTCATTTGAAGGATATCATTAGCAACTTGCTGTGTTCTCAGTCAACTGCCTGTTCCTATCCACCGCAGTATTTGTTAAGGATTGTATATTGCTTTCATTTTAGAATATTCCTTTATGTAGTTGTCTGTAGGAAACAAATTTGCCATGCGTATTAGCCAGATTCTTTAGCATTAATAGAAAAGACGTTGGAGCTAATGTTTAAGTGGAGTGTGACAACAGTGTTTCCTTCTCCTCCACACTCTTTCTGGGAGGCTAGACAATTCCTTAGTTTAACTGGGTGTAATCTGTGCTTTATGTTAGTTCTAACACACAAAAAAGACGTTATGCTATGCATAGCAGGTAAGAGGGCTTTTCTTGCAAGACTCCTCAGCATTGTTATGTTGTTGTAACACAGTAGTAATATCCAAACTCTTTTTGGGTGAGTTCAAACATAAACCTGTTATTTTTAAAAACAGCTTACCACTCCCCACCCCACCTCCCCCCAGATTGCTGTTCTTGAGCAGATGCAGAGTCCTAACACATTCACATTTTGGTTGCTGATACATAGAGAAATCCCTTGGCAATCCATGACTATATTACATAAAATAGCAACTCTTTAAACATATTTCAATTCTTCTGCCCTGCTTATCATAAGTATTTTTTTAAAAAAATTTAAACAGAAACCATAAAATCTAAGATAAAATTAGTGTCCAAGGGTAGCAAGACCTTGCATATTTGCACATGGTTCATTTCTGGGTGTCTCAATATAGTGAGAATGCAACAAAACCATCACCGTAAATCCTAAAAAAAGTACTTGTCTAAAGCCTCTCAAGGCAATGTGCTTTTCAGAATCAGAAAAGGATCACAAAGAGGAGATTTGTAAGCCCAGCGGCTCTGAAGTTACACCAGCCATTTAGGCTTGTATAACTGATGACACTGTGATCCCAGCCCATAGCTGGAAAGTTTACTACCAATATACCTTAGTAGCAGTAAATGGCAGGTAAGATGGCAACGGGTTTAGCTAAGCAGGTCTGCACCCCATCAGGAGGTGTAGTAGCACAGCAAGCATGTGCCTAGGAGTATTACAAAAGTGTCTCTGCTGCTGGGGGAAATCAGACTTGTATATAGACACCTATGTAACCATTTGAATACTTGCAATGTATCTACATAAAGCTCAAGCTTTACTGCATAATAAGTTGTATGACAGGTTGCTTAGCTGCCCTTGCGTTGAGAGACAGTCTTAGAAAGATTATGGTTTCTGCACACAGATCACAAAGAACTTCCTAAATAGCAAAGGAGTTTATCAAGGGTGTGATAAACGTGATGATATCATCATGGTGCCGTTCATCTAGTATTGCCTGTCAGTTAGAACGCACATATTTCCAAAACTATACAGATATTGCATGCCTATATTTAACATCATATTATTTGAGCATATTTTTCTTCTACTTATAAAGAAAGGTGGGAGGAGAATAGGGTACTTTAGAGGAAGAAAAATGCAGAATTTCTGAAAATGTTTATCAAAGTTTTTATATCTCTCTTCTCTGTAAAGTGGTAAGATGAACAAAGGACACTCCTCACGCACTTCCCTGATAACTGCAATAAGAGTTGTTTAGCTTTCAACGAGTCTTTCCAAAAACAATAAATGGATTTCAGTTTATCCAATTGTAACAATATTAGCTTTTAGGAACACGCTATTTCTCTGAATTATTATTGGACTGGACAAAGGGAAAATAAATAGATGTGTCACACAGTACAGAAAGAAGGAAATAACATTCTAGGGGTGCTGCAACACAAGAGGCCTGGCTTTGTTTTTAGGCTTCTGAAGAAGGAATCAAGACATGCTTGCATTGAAATGCACTATTGCAGACACATTCTCCATCTGCCACATTCCCTCTGGCAGAAAGGGGCATTAAGGATCAGCTCTGCCCTCCAAAAACATTTCTGCTATCAGTAGACCCTATAGAGGGCAATTAAATGTCTGTATCAGTTGCACAGTGACTAGATAGAAGTACAAGCTCTTCCAATTGCTTTTGCTTTTTGAATTGAAGGACCAAGCGTGAACATTCCTGGCAAACACAGAAAACCAGAAACATTGTGTATTTAATATGGTTCTGCAAACAAGCTGTGGATCATTCATTACTGCTTCAGTTTAATATGTCATATAGGACTACCAAAGCCATACATGCATTAATCCCATCTGTGATGGGCTTAAAAAAAAAAATAGAGTCGAGATACTGCAAGATGAAAGACCAGTGAGTCTATGTGTAGCAAATGAAGTAAAATTAGAGAGGAATTAGGGTTTTTTTCCTATAAAACTGTTGGGGTGAACCCCTAAAACATAAGAAAACCACCCCTCTTGACCCTTTTTCTCCCTAGATATTGTTTGAGCCAGTTCAGTAGCACAGTTGGGCTATTGACTGTTGGGCTGATTCTATGGCTTATTACCAGTAGATTGCACATCTCTAAACACTCACCTGTACCCTGTCCCTTACACAGACGGTCCTTCCCTTGAGAAAATTTGGTGGAGAAAGATGCTGTCCCTCAATATCAATAGCAAAACAATAATTACCTTCATCTGGGTCAGGATTTCACCACCTGTCTACCTCCTGACCTTAACTAGCCAAGACAAGGTCAACTCACAAGTTCAACCAGCCTTTGGAAAAATAAATTAATCATTTTGTATAAAATAACAATTACAAAGATGCAATGCATAAGAGAAAAGAGAACAAAAATCCAACTCAGAACAGACACCTTGCATGGAAAAGACACTCTCATCTTATCTGCACTGGTGAATACAGAGTCTGAAGTTATGTTGAACCTTAACTCCAAATGAGAAAGTTTTTTGACTTTCTGTGGCAGTGTTTAAGGTATTTCCAACTCTTAACAGCATCTTTCTTGTTGAGTGTAAGTGCCAAAAGTCTGACCAGGCTGAAGCATGACCGCTTGGAGCAAATCCTAGTAGGAACCTCTGGGAATCCCTAAGTGGTCTTCTGACTGTTGGTGCAAAAGAAATGAACAGCAAGTTCAGCAGAAAACTGCACACAAGGTGTCTGCCCATGTCCATGCGTACGCACACAGATGTGTTTATATATTCCTTTAGACTACAGTTTGCCTTATTCATGACATACCTGTTTAAAAGTGATTCCTACATTATCATATTTCTTAATGATAGGGCTAATTTATCAAATGTGTAAGCAATCTGCAAAACAAGTCAATGTGGGGACTCACGGTCCTAGTGCTAATCCCAGCAAGCTCCCAGATTGCTTCCAATTAGGGAAAATGTTAGTATGAGAACACAGGATCTAGAAGGCTCAAATACAAGAGGAGCTGAACACTGCTTCTCATTAATTGATTAGAAGCCAGTGCTTGCCAGCTGACAAAAGTCTGACTTTGCATGTACTGAGCCATCCAGGAAAAAAAAAAACCCTAAGCCATAAAAGCAGCTTTGTAGAGTTCCACATTAAAATGTTATAATTCCTCCCCAATTTCCCCTCTTTGTGTTGAGAACACATGGGTATATATATTTCTATTTTTAATTAATGTGGAATAAATACTTGAAAAGCAGCTTTTTTAAATGATAACATCAAAGGACACATAATTTAATAAGCACAACAAATAACATAACAGGGTACTTGCACTACCTATTGTCCAGAGGCGTAACTCAAGAAGATTCAATTAGTATTCTTACACAGTACCCTAGTTATATATGCATTGCACCAATAAAGGAAGTTAAACCAGGAACAATTAGGAGTTTAATATACCACAAAAAAGTTGCCCTCTTCCCTAAAAAGAGATGAAGGCAGTACACACAGATTCTTGTATAAATGTGAATACAGTAGTGTAAATAAGCTGATTTCAAAATATTACTGAAAAAACTAAGTTGATCGTCAACTTCATTTTCCCCCATTAATTTCTCTAAAACCATTTCTTTTTGCTTCAATTTGCTTCCCTGCCCCCTACAAACTGAGTACCGGAGCTCAGCTGTGGCAACAAGTGGAAGTTTTTGGTCACAAAAATCAAAGAGAGAAAGCTGTTGCATTAGGCAATATAAAGCCCGCTGTTTGCAATCAATGACTGCACTTCACCAGATCATGATTACAGCCAGTAACAGCTAGAACACCTGTGTCTCTCTCTGCACGGAGGTATTTTCAGTGGCTTTCAGGTCCTCTTGCCTTTGTCACACAGCAGCTCTGCCAGGGTTTTCCAGGACCACAAACAGTTTATTTAATAGGGACGCTAAGCTGGTCAAAGCATGGATGTAAGCACTATGACTTACAACAAGGCTGAGTTTCCCAAGAAACAATTTCCCTAATAAGCAAAGAGCCTGGGAGAAAACAGATGCTCTGTACAACTTAATTACGTTGCCTTGGAGAGAATGGTTTTGGGGCTGTGTTTACAGGCCAGGCTGAAGCTGCACCCTGGCCTGTCTCATAGGCTACGCTGTGATGCTGCATCAGTTTGCCAGGCAGTGCTGCTGCACTGCAATGGAGAGCAACAGTGATGCATCGCTGGAGTGATCAGCCCCACTTCCAGTGCAGCAATGCCATGTATTAACTCTGGGGCAAGCAGTCCCCTCATGGAGGCAAACATGGGAAACAGACTCATATGCCAGGCTGCTTCAATAGGTAACTGCAGGCACAAGGAGCAAAGATGCTGTTTTAGTCACCGATTTAAATGACATTTGGCAAAAAAAGTACCTGGCTGATGGGTATATGTTTCTTCTACGCTTAGGCTGGAAATATTCCCTTTAGGCTCTAAATCCAGAAGACTGGCTGTTTCTTGTTTCATTAAAGTGATCAAGAAGGAGCCTGAAACTCCAAAAGCCTATTTCCCCCCTCCCCTTTCATTACTCTCAGATTGCATATCTCCAGTATGCATATTAAATACAATCTGCTTTTAGATGCTGATATAAAAGTTATTTTGTGGGTGGGTGTTCTGTGAACTTAATTGGCTGTGTACTGCATCTGGAGTCAGACCAGCCAAATCTTGTTCACCGTTTTGAAGCAAGACCCTCTGAATATGACGGGAACCCACTTGTGAAAAGTGACTAAATAAGCTAGATCTTATTCATATCAAACATACAAGCACTGCATGGAAAATTAAAGGTCTTTATTACAAACCTTTTTCTGTCTTCTCAACTGTCTTGCACTTGTGACACCAATTATTTAGTTAAAATTGAAATTCTGAAATATAATTTACAATTTTATTGTGAGTTCATAAAGTCTACTCTTTTTTTCAGGTCTGACTCATTCTTCCCACTTAGTAATAATCTTGTAAGGGTGACTTGAGTTGCAACTAAAATACAATTTAATTTACATGTAAATTAAATTAAGTATAATTATGTCTCATAATTACAACTTGCAACTGAAAATGCCTCTTTAAGAAATTCAATAGAAATAATTTCTCAGCAATTTCTTCTTTGTAATTAAGGGAGACTTGGTTAAAATAATAATAATCCTACTAGCTAGACATGCCTTGCAGACAGTACTTGCGTATAAAATGATATCATCTGCTGAAGTCATTTAACTTACACCATTTTATATTCTCCTTTCTGCTTTTGAGGTTTCTCGCCAGTTAATTTGCCTCAATTTTAAGATGCCTAGTATACAGGAGGAGACTACAGACACTGTGTCCTGGGAGTTGGTTTTTTTTTAAAACTCATTGGCAGTGCAGTCAGACATACCAGCCCCTACCAAACAGAACTACTTGGAAATGATCATTTGTTCCATAGCTGGGATTACTGAAATGAAGAAGGGGAAGAGAAAAAAAGAAAAAAGAAAAAAAAAAAAAAAAGACATTTTCTGCTAATAACTCCTCACTTCTGTTACCACTTCAGGGCACTGCGGGTGATAATCCCTGGAGCTGGCAGGTGCTGGAGACCATCAGATTTTCATTACTGGAGAAGGAAGACTTCATCTTTCAGGTGGTCACAGTCCTTCCTAAAGGACATATTAGCGCTGCATCAAGGGGGAAGTGGGAATCACTTGTTTTCACCTTTCTTTATAACCAGATGTAAGTGACAAGACAGTTAGGTGTGTTCTGTTTCCTCCTTCTTCAAGCTTATTTGCTGCATTTGGACTTCAATGACACCCACAAGTGATGATTTTGCTGCTAAACTTGAGAACTAAAGGGAGGGGAGACAAAAGTATAATCACAGAAGCAAACTATCAGGTGCTACAAAATGTCTGTATGGGAAGCTTATGTGGCAGAGACAGCCAAGGTGGGACTGTGACTCCCTCAGTGCATTTTGCTTTTTCCTCCTGAGCACCTCCAAGATGATACAAAATGTCTTTGACGGCTTTTCCCAAGAGGCAGTCTCTAGCCATACATTTAACTCACTGATACACATTTTCAGAGATTGTTTCTGTTTATACAAGGTTTGGGATGTCTCCCATGATTTTCCATCACAGCCTCTGAACGCTTGCAGTCCTTTTTCTTTGTAAGGAACAAAAGGTTTTCCTAGTAATCCTAGCAGATACATGCTCAAGCCTTAAGTTACTACCTCGGAAAGGCCATTCACTTGGAGAGCAGAACCTCCTTCCAGAAGCAGTTTAGCATTTTATGAGAAAAATGGCAGAGTCATATATCAGGAAAGCTCAGACATTATGCGTTTAAAAAAATCCAGGCACAGTAACATGGGTGGACTTTCTATATTCAGCAAATATTAACTATTTGCCTGTCCGTAAGGCTGATATAACAAGATGCAGTTTGTAAGGAAGTCTGTTGTGGATTATACATGGACAGCAGTGGACTGGTTTTGCACAGATCCAAAGTAAGATGACACAACGTTACCCCATACCTGAGCAAAGAGCTCAGAATTGCTTAGCTAGCAAATGAAAGAAGCAGAGGTCTCTTGGACCTACCTGCACAGATTAATCCTACCAAAGGATTGCTGAAGTCTTAAGCCTTCAGCTACACCCCTGATTTTATGCACCCAACTTAAAGCCATTTATGAGCTGGACATATAGCCAATGAAAAAGGAAACCCTGCTCCACTGGGCAATCTGTCACATCCAAACGGAGGTGACTGCTGTGCAAGGGAGGAATCAAGCACTGGAAGTACTTTCCCCTGTGCATCAGCTACAGACATCCAAAACAACTTGGCTAGACTAGTTTCAGAGAACAAAGTTCAGGCAAAATAAATTCTATTTCACCATATGTACTGCATCTTATTTATAAGCAGGCAAATCTAACTTCACTAGAAGTCACATTGAAGTGGCTGAAAATACCATAGTAGTTTCTCATCGGTCTGTCGACAGCTGCAAAACACTAAGGCATGTAACAAGAAAGTAAACAATCTTGCTGAAAAATAAACTATTATTTGCAACAGTACTTATTCTGGTATTAGAATTAGACCCCAGAAGAAGTGTTACAATTCTACCACCACTGAAAGAGATCAGAAAGTCCTTGTAAATCAACGTCTGATCAAGGAGAAGAAAACGAGAATAAGACAGGGATTGCAAAGTTTTCTATGAATGCCTACACACTGCATTATATAATGCAGTGTATGTACATGGAGATGCTGGTCATATTGTGTCAAGACTTATTTACAGGGAGCCATCGTATTCCCTTTTCTCAGATGACAGCAGTAGCTGGAGGGACTCAGGCATATTTGCTTTGGCTTGGCACTGCTCTCAGAGGGGTGCCTGCAGTGGGTGTCCTCTGCATGACACCCTGCCTGCTATTCTGGTCACAGCACAAGACAGCATTAAAAGCTGGTTCAAATACACTGAAATAGAATTTCCTAACATTGAGTAAGAGAAGAGCTTGCTGGATAAAAATCAAACTACAATGCCTCAACCTTATTGCAACTAAACTGTGTTTTGACCTTCCCAAGATTAAGCATTTCAACAGACTCTGAACAAAAAAGGAGCCGGTTTTGGCAAATTAACCTTCTTGGACTTGTTTTGCAATGCATTCTGACCACTTTTAGTGCACAGACAGGGCACAAAGCTCATTGCTAATGGGCCAGTAGGATCAAAGCATTAGATGTAAAACCCTGTCATCGCTAGAAAGATACCAGCATGTCTTCCCTTTGCTCAGCTCGTTACTAGGCATCCTTCTCATCTTTCACATGAAAACAAGGATATGTGTGTCGTATACAAGAACGTGCCCACAAGTCAGCTGGACTCATAGCATTAGGAAAGCAGATATACAATGAGGGGGTTTTAATTACTTTTAATAATTACACTTAAAACTCAGATGCAACTCTTCTGCTGTTTTAATCATCCTTAAAGATGTAACTGCACAGGACTGTTCTGGTTCAAATAGATGGCAATATTTCAGGATGCCCACATGCAGAGAGCTGCTACTAGCAGATAATATTGCTTGTGTTTCTTAGTAACTGATAAAATTGTTAATTTATAAGCAGGAAGCCTCTCCGAGTAGCCTTAGCTTTATGTTAAGATCCCCCTACAGATATGCTCCAAGACATGCCACATACAACCAGAGGAAGCAAAGCTCAGTTTAGACCACTACTCTCACTAATTGACTGTTTTAGAATGACAAAAATCACATAACTTCAAAGCAAATGATGCAGTTAGGGATTAAAATAATTTCTCGTGTATTTTTAAATTCTCACACTTATCTTTTCCTTTTTACTGAAGGCCTGCTTGGTGCTTAGCAACTATGAGCTATCTGAACTGTTCATTGCAGTCACCGCCATCCAATGAGAGAGACTTATAGAAAAACATCAAAAGGTTACGGAACAAGCTCATCAGGAACTCATTTATTATATGAAGTCATAAAAATGATCCAGAAGTAGCCAATTCATCCCATGTGGTGCTACAGATTCAGAACACAAATTCCCTTTTATACATGTGTATGTATATTCTCTGTATACATAATATATATGTGTGTGTGTAGAGATATACATATATATGGGCTAAGGGTTTGGTGGTTTTTTTTTTCAGTGTTCAGCGAGTGCATAAAAGACGTAAGTGAGCATACAACTATTGCTGATATCTAGAACAAATTTCAAGGTAAAAAACCCAAGGAATCCCTGATACCATCACTCAGAGCTAAAAAAAATGAAAGCTGTTCTTCCTCACAGCAGAAAAATTACTTGCCAAAGGTCAGCGCTCTATGTAAAATTAAAGAAACACTTGTAAAAGACAAGGTATAGCTAGAAGAATTACATTCATACACTCGAAGCTATGTAAAGCCACCATATTGAAAGCAAGAGGCTAATAAATACCATCTACCGAGAAATCCTTGAGAAAGGGAGCAAAAGGAGTTTGATATTGCCACATGGTACATTAACAGAAGCAGCCCGCAGAAAGCTGAAGAGGTGTGTCTAAATGAGCTGAATAAAAAGGATAATGAACTCCTGCAGATAAAATCCTAAATACACAGCGAAGCAGACAAAAATGCTTTCAGGCAAAACTGATAAAGATATCAATAATAAATCTACTTTTAAGTACATGAGGAGCAGAAAACCTGTCCAAGATTACAAAGAGTCAGTTGATCATAATGTAAGAGCAGAACCTATGAAGAAAATACATGTTATTTCACCTACTGCTGTTGAGTGTGGTAACAGCTGGGATAATTCTCATGCCAAAAAAATAAAAGTGGTGGTGGGGAAAAGGGTGGGGGTGGGGTGTGTTTTAAGTTGTTTGGTTTTTCTTTTTGGGTTTTTTTTTTGGGGGGGGGTGGTGTTTGTTTGTTGGTGTTTGTGGTTTTTTGTTTTTTTGTTTTTTTTTGTTTTTTTTTTTTTTTATGTTTGAATCAAAGGAGCCATCTGAAATTGAAGTGACTGTAAAAAACATTATGGAACAAATTGTCAAAATGAACTAAAATTGCTAAGACCAGACGGCATTCACCCAGGAGCTCTAAAGGAACTCAAGGATGAAATACCTGAGCTGCCAAGGATAGTGTAGAGCCTCTTGTTGTGTTGGTACCTGAGGAACACAAACATACATGACATTTTTAAACCAAAAATTTCAAGGGAACTCCTGGCCTCTTGACCTGGTTTTTGTAGTGGGCAAGTAAGTGACAACCTCAATTAAAAACCTCCAGAATTAATAGGCATCTGAAAGATCAGCTTCAAGTGTCAACATGGCTTTGAAGACAAGCCATGCCTTGCAAAACTGTATTATGAAGGGGACAAGGAATTCTATGGATAAGAGTGATAAAGCTGGTAATATCTACTTAGATTTCCAAAAGAATATTTTACTAAAGTGGTAGAAAAAGCAAGTACAGCATAAAAGAGGAAGGTGTTAGCATAAACAAGTAGTCAGTTGAAAGGACTGGAAACAGATGTTGGAAGTAAATGGCCATTTCTTGCTGACTACTGGTTCTACCTGGAATCAAGCTGGTTCTCATTCTGGTGAAGGGCCTGAGAGAGGCTGAATGATGTAGTGAGAAAGTTTCCATATTTTGTACATTTTAAGTTATTAAGGATGAGGGCAACAGAAAACAGCAGGACCAGAGAACTGAATGAACAACAAAGGAGCAGGGGAAATTCAGTGTAGGTGGTAATAAAGGATGCACAGAAGAAAAAGCACAATCCCAGTTTCACATATAAATGATGGAAGTTACCACTAAGCTGACCATTACCACTCAGAAGCAGTATCTTGAGACTGTAACAGAAATAGGAACATAATATATAACTATATAAATGTAATTGGAAGCTCCATGAAAACACCAGCTCAATGCTTTGCAATGCTTAAAAACTTTAAAGTTTAGGCACTATTAGGTGATCAACAGAGAACAAAGAGGGACCATTGTTATGTCAAGGTTCATTTGGATCATGAATATTGCGTGCAGTCTCCTCAGCTCATGTGGGAGTCTGGAACAGATTCAGAGGTGGGAAGCAACAAAGAGTAAAGATACAGGACTGAACTGCTCACTCACAAAAAGAGATGACCAAAGGGGGATATGGTAAGGTCTAAAAAAATCATGAAGCTCACGAATAAGTTAAAAATGGATCACTTGTTTGCCCTCTTTGCCAAGTAAAATAAATGAGGCAATAAAGAAAGCCATTTGGAGCCAGGTTCAGAACAAACAAAAGGATAAGTTTCGTTATACAACATTCCCTAAGACAATAATAGCTGTAGCTGGGAAAATATTTAGGGTTACCCATGTTTACACTGTTTATACTTTTCCACATGCCTCCATTTGTGGCCACTGTGGTAGCTAGGATAGTAAGCTGAATGGATCCTTAGTCTGACCTGTAGTCTCTTTCCACTTACATCTGAACTACAGATCCACAACAGCAGTTTATCTGGATTTCAGGATAAATATGGATACTGTTTACCACAACAAAGAGGTTTTCAAGAAGGGGATATGGATCTGAACGCCATCTCTACAAAAGCATGCATGTAATATAATAGATGAAGAGATTTTAAAAGGAGAGTGATCTCTTGAAATCAAAGAGATAATTGTTACACTGTGCTTTCCTCTTGGCAATTAACTATCAGATTTTCAGTAGCTAAATATCAGTATAGATTCTGACATTTCACTGCGGCTCCCCAGGAACACCCCACAAAGTCTCAGAAAGGGAATACTGGTGCTGTCTGTCCTCATTACTTAAATAATGCTTGAGATTGTTCCTGGGAATTGGGATGTGATTGTCTATACTGTTCAGTTGTTAGCATGGTCCTATCAATAGCATCATACCAAAAACTCATAGGCACACTTCTAAACCTAAGATGTTCCAGGAACACTTGCCAAGTCAGTTTGCATATGGTCATCCTATTTTGAGGTCATAGAGAAGATGGGACATTTCCACCAAAGAAAAGACCAGGGGAGGGGAAGGGAGGCAGGAAGGACAAGGTAAAGAACTTTTTTTCTTTCATTGCCAAAAATCTGTACCCAAATTTCATGCTACTGTAGCACTTCCCATCCCACTTATTTTTCTCTTGCCTTCCTGCCTTAGTATCTTGGCAAGCCCTGCTGCTCAAACCTTTTGGTCTTTCCCCTCAAAGGATCTAAGATTCTGTGTGAGGACCCTTTAGTTTTCTCTTCTGTCATCAGAGGATGCTAGAAATCTCTCCCTCATTCCAGCCATATTTATCTTGGTGCTTGTTCAAGCCTCTTACACATTGGCACAATGCTACCCCAGCTGAGACTTCTTTCCAGCTCTCCTGTTCTCTGCTCTCAGGAAATTCCATCCAATTAATATAGCTCAGTTTATGAGCATATGAAGCCATTAAGAGTGCGGAGCTTTTTGTAGTTCTTATGTGATGCAGTCTGGCATTTACTTGTACCTGATGAAAGGCCTTTTTACACACCACTTGAATACAAATATTCTAGCCAAGTCATGCAAAAAATCCATACTTTTTGAAGTAGCTCAGAAATAGTATCGATTAGTGGTTTACTCCTAAATTTTAACACTATAGGCACTTGTACAAGTTACACCAGCCAGTGGAAAAGTGATTTACCCTCTTCCCATATATGTCAATACATATAAATAATATAATCCCAGATATAGGCAAGACCTCACTCCGGTCAATCCTTCCACTACTATGAGCACCCTGCTCTGCACAGATCTGTTCCCCTTCTTATTCCCTGCAGCACAGAAAAGCACCTAAACTTGGAGAAGGCTGGGGGTCCATATCCAGAAGAGTATTCAGGGATTCATGGTAATATAGCCACTCAAAGCCTCTTCCTGACCTTGAGGGCAGGGAGTCCAAGGGAATTCTCTTGCTGCCAGAGGTACTGCTTTGCATATATACAAGTATACATCTGGGATTATGGTTCCCTCTCTGGTTTGAGAGCTGAAGAATCCACTTCAGCCCAACCTTTTCCCACCCCAGAGACAGCCTGGCTAACCTGAGGGCAGTCTTTATGCTCTGTCCTGCATCTACTGCTCTTGAGTAGAAAGGGGGCCTCTCTGTAGATGCAGCTTTTAGTCTGTCAGTTTAAGGGTAAAAAAAAAAAGAAAACCAAAAGATTTTGCTTTACCTTCTCAACCATCAAATAAATATTTTTTCTGTCAGTTTGGTTATATTAAGTAGAAATGCTGAAATGGAACCAATTTAAATAGAATTGACCATGTTACATCAGACTTCAGAGTCTGTTAGCTCTGCTGTAAGCTTAAGAACCTATATATTTACCTTTGGAAGTTTTATTTTTTGCAAAGTAAACAACAGCTGGGCAATTCAATTTCAAAGGAAGTGACATTTGTTGTTAAGTTTTTTTTACACAGATTCCTGCAACAAACTGAAATTTAAAGTCAACATTTTCTTCTTGGCAAAATAGTCCTGGATAAAGATGAATGAAACCTGAAATAAGAATAAAATTGAGATTTACATGAGATAATACCATTTCTCTCAAAGCGCTTAAAGATTCCCAAATCAGAAGTAGTCTGTATGTAAACAGAGATTTAGATAGGTAGGCTGAGTATTTACTCTATTCTCGGAAAGGGTTCTAAATCTCTCTTAACCACAGATGTGATGCCAGGACAAGACATTTTCACTGGTGGAACTGAAGAATGAAAAAGGATAGAAAAAATTGCATTGAGTACAAGTGAAGACTAGGTCTTTTCTAAAAATACTGCTAAAGAAAAACAACCCACTTCCACATCAGCTGGATGAGTCTTGAAATGATTGAGCATCCCTTTTCTTTTGAGAGCGAAATGTTTTGTTTTATGATTTTTTTTTTTTTAATAAAATATGTTGAGAGATTCTGGCACGAAGTCATTCTACCATATTAACTTTACTGTAAAGTTAATGCAAAGAGACTATAAAACCACAGAACTACGCTCAACAGTAAGACAGGCTAGGGAAACCATAATTTTGGATAAAGCTGCCCCTTCAGTAAATAAAATAATCTAAACTTAATCAGGGGGAAAAAAGCTATTGACTTGGCATCCACTGTGATGAATGAGGTTCAGCTAGATCCAAATTTTTTCTTCCACCTGTGGAAGAAGTGTCTTGGGGTAGCATGGCTTAGCCCTCTGAATAATATCATAAAGAGCTTCCTCATTGCACCATAATTTTTCCAGCAGTGTACCACTTTGCTTCTTGTACATGTCAAAATTTCTGTCCTTGTTACATCTTCCCAGCACTTGCCAATTGTTTAAAAACCAGAAACCTATTCCTGGTCTGCCTGCTCCCCAGGGCTCCCAGTGGTGCAGCACCAATGGGGTCACCACTGCACTACCCACCTGAGTCACAAGGGTTTTCATAGGGACCATGAGGGTTTCCAGCCCATTCACATCCATGGGTGTGGAGAAAAGCTTTAGAAACATTTGGGAGGAAGTTTAAGAATTAACCCCATTGCAGTGCCTTCTTGGCAGGGTGATAAAGTGGGATGTGATAATTATTCATCTTTTCAAAGAAAACGACCCCCGCCCCTGTCCCAAAACTGCAATCATATCCAAGTTACTTAGCTGTATTAGAGAGCCTGGGCTTTATCTTCCAAAACCTTTCCGAGTACAGCAGCACACATTTAGGTGCCTTTTCATTAAAGCAGCAAAGGTCTATTAGCATATCTGTCCCACTGAGATTTTTTTTTTGCCAGAGAACAATTACCTCCCATATCTCTGAACTGTCATCCAGCCTTACAAAAGCAGCCTCCTGCATGTGTCCCACAGTCTTCTAAAGGAATAACTCGGTGTGGGGAGGTCAAGTCACCACTTCAGTAGAGGACCAGTTCACTAGAATAATTATTTTCAGACAAAGCAGAGTTCATATTCATGCCAGCAGAGATCCTTGTCAGTATTACAACAGCTCCTTCTAGGATTTGCAGTCCCACTGTGCAGGACGAGGTACAGAGCAAGCAACCCAGGAAGAACACATCATAAATGGGGTCCCTGTAAGGTGCAAGAAGCAGGGGACTGAAAAGAAACAGTGCATTTTTATTTCTGCTGTCTAGCAACTAACTCTAAGTTGCATGTATTAATGAAGTATGTGATTTTGAAATGTCATACTATTGGGGTTATACTCACTAAAACAGAAAGCAAGATGGTATTAATGAGAGAGGTCATCTGCCTACACAAACAGGAATTCTGCCTGGTTTGGCCCAGTGCTATTAATGAAATCAAGACAGGAAAGGCTGGAATGGCATATGGCTGACAGATGCAGGCATGTAATTTGATGGAGCAGTGGAAAGAATTACTCAGTACATCATTATCAATTTAGTATTTTCCAATTTCTTAGGAGAAAAAGACCTCAGTTCTGGTTCAGCCATTTAGAAGTTAACCTTTCGGTGAAGGCAGTATGTGTGTGGTGCTTTTCAAATGTAAGCTTTATGCATAAGTTACAGTATTATACAACAAGATGGTTAGAAAGAACTTTATGCAGTCACATGCGTGCCCAGGTCCAGCTTCAGTCGTGACATTTCTGACTGATGTTTGTCCAACCTGTTCTTAAGGACCTCCACAGCTTCCCAAGTTTAAGACAATATCTTATTATCTTTACTATTAGACTGTTGTTTTGTTTGGTTGGTTTTTTTTCCTTAGCACTTGGTGTCTACCTCTGTTGTTGCAATTAAAGCACACTGAGCTGAGCAAAATGTTCAATGAACTCTGAGGTATTTGCTCTGTTTTTGGAGGTTGAGATCAGATTATTCCTTCATGCTTCACAAAAAACCCAAACAAACAAAAAAACCCACAAATAATAAAAAAAAACCCCACCCCAAAACACCCTCCCATACAAAGAAATCAACTTGATATCTCCTTCTATTTTGAAACTGAAACATTGATAACCACATCCAGTGAGCAGCTTATCTGGAAATAATAAATATTTCACCCAACCCAGTTTCCTAAAGACCATGTTTCCCTAGTTAATTCACAAGAATTTGATGTGAAATAATGACAAAAGATCTCTTTCCTTTTAGGGCATCACCATGCTGTCCAGCCAGAACTCTAAATTCACCTGTAAATACTTAATGCTCTGCCTAAGTTAACTGCAGGCTATGGAAGGTGGCCAATAGACCATTCAAACTATTTTTCATTGTTAAAAATTGTAGGCAGTGACCCTGTATGTCTTTTCTTTCTTACTCCATCTTTGTTTTACAGGATGCATCCCTTGGAGGAAAGCCCAGAAAAATTATGGGATGGTGGCATACAACTAAACAGATCCACCTCACTTTTTGGCCAGTGTAATTCAGTCCAATCCAGTCTCCTCTTTCACATCACTGAAGTTGGTACTTGAATTTCACTTGGCATTGCAAAGTGAGCAGCAGCTTGAATTCTGAGTCATCTGGCTGGGATATTCTCTCCAAAACAATAGGTTCAAAGTTTCCTCCTCTTCACCTTTCCTGTCTATTTTTCCATCCTTTTAAATATGGTAGGTTGTGGAAGAGTGAAAAAGGAATTCTTCTGTTCAGAAATGAATATGCAGCATACATTTTGTTTTCAGAAGAGCATGAACTTTACCCTACGTTAGCAGCTTAGGTATCAATCTCAATAACAGTTATAGGTTTTCTTGCCTGGTAAATAAAACACACCTTGCCATACCAAATTACAACAACCTGAAAGCATAGGGAAATGTGATTTGCTACCTGGAGCCAAGGTCCAGTCTTAGTTGCTTAAGGTTAAATTACCTTAGTAAATTATTTTCCAAAGACAGATTTATCACATTTAACTGGCTTAGCTGCTAGTATTTGCTTCACTGGTAGCTAATAGGCATATTATCAATTAGAAAAGCAGTACTCAAATAGATGTTAATTACTCCAAAATGTAGCCCTTAATCAGATACTTATCTGTGTTCAGACCAAGTATTTGGTGCATCCATTCAGAAGCTTACCTGTTAGCAAAGCAGCTAAGAGGTGATTCTGCAAGATCTGTACCTTCTGTAATTGGAAATACCTAAAGGCAGAGTTGCAGCTCACATATCCTTCACATCCCAAGGGAACCAGCTGAGTCCCTGCACATTTTTTCTAGAGTGAAGTGAAATTCAAGAAAAGCAAAGGGACACATCTCCTAAGGATCCTTTTTTTTTTTTTCTTAGCTGAACCTTTTCTCATGCAAACAATCCCCCACAGGTGTGCACATGCATTAGCTCAGATATCCATACCTCTACAGTTACTTGCCCATCCCATGCCTTTACTGCATCCCTCACCTGGTTTTTAATCTGATTTCAGAAAGGTGGCTTCTGTACTGTGGTCTCCTATGTGTCTACACAATACCATATTACGGTATGCTAAGCCCACTGATGAAAGACTTTCATTAGCAATGCATCCAGTCTTTTTCAACAAGTGTATGTGACTGTGTGACCTGTAGTGAACTTTCCCTGTATGACTGGTAGGCTTAATTTCCACACACACACACACACCCCTCCCCATTAACAAGCTGCCCCAGAGAAAAAAGTAGGGAGGGGAAAGTGGAGATGTTTCCCTCTTGCTGAATTCTGCACATGCCCTGACTCAAAAGCATTAAAGAAGGAGAGTCTGGAGAGCTGCCTTTGTGCACTGGTTTAAGATTGCAGAAGGATGGTTAGGTATTGTTCTTGTTAGCTGTTACACTCCCTATGCCAAAGCACAACATTTTCTGACCACTGCTCACATTTTGGCAGCTATATAAAAAGGCTATGACTGGAGCTAACGTCTGAATCTGAGGAACAGCCTTGAAGGAATTTGCTTGTTTTGCCTTCCATACAGCAAATCAGATTAGCTTAAGCCTGATGATTTACATTAACATGTCATTTGTCTACACACCATGAAAAAGTGCTCCTCAAGTCAGAAAAAGGGTCATGTTTGGGGTCACCACTTTTAAAGTCTGGAAATGAATCAGCAGTTTTGAAGTTACACAGACAGACCAACCAAGTACTGCAGCAAAACATGGCCTGGGATATCTCCTCTGCTTGCTTTTCATGTAAAAACCACCACGAACAAAAGTTCTTGTCTAAAAACAAACCTTGCGTATTTCAGAGGAAAAGAAGCGATTCAAGATCACATACCCCTTAGGCTGAGGTTTGCAAAAAGTCTGATGATACAAGGCTGTGCCAAACAGAACAGCTGTGAACAAACCTTCCCCAGGAAGGGAAGGGGCTGAATCACAAAACAGGAACAGGGGTGAAGCCCTGTGCCTTTATACTAAATTTACAGAATTCCTCTGTGAGACATCCAGAATATTATTCAGAAAGACTGATCCTGAACCATCTCCTTGGATGAGATAGCCCTTTACTTTGCCTGGTTCCAAATAACATCTTTGAAATCTCAATCACAGGTGTTGACAGGAAGAGATAAATCCCATGCCAGACCTTTAAGAGGGCTACCAGTGCTTATAACAGATGTCTCCGCCAGCACAGCTTTGATAGAAAGAGTCTCTGGGCACCCATGAGGCTCACTATGGCCCTGGGGTTTACACACCGACCTGGGCCTCCACACTTCACACAGGGAGCTGCATCCTTCAGTTTTGTGGTGTTCCAGGTCCTCACCAGAAAGGACTCATTGGGTAGGAGACAACAGTCCTTATGGCAGCACGTGACACTTTGACTCCAGCCAGCTACGATGTGCTATCCAGGGACACTGGTGGAGAGCAGCAAAGTCAAGTTCAAAAACACTGGCCCTCTTCAACCTCCTAACTGAGACTGCTCAGGCTGGCAGGTATTGCTTGGTGCAGAGACAACCCTTGCAGTTGAAGAACTGGATTGTCATTTGTATCCTCTTATATACAAAAGCTTTGTCTTGAGCTCTTACATAACCATTTGTACACTTATTGTGTCATACCCTCTTTAAACGTGGGGACTGAAGAGAAGGCGGGATGATTTAAGGAATCCCAAATTGTAAGTTGGCTTTGGCCACAAACCATTCACACTACAGAATCACAGAATGGTCAGGGTTGGAAGGCACCTCTGGAGATCATCCAGTCCAACACCCTGCTAAAGTAGGTTCTCCAACAGGAGGTTGCACAGAACTGTGTCCAGGCAGGTTTGGAATGTCTCCAGAGAAGGCAATTCCACAGCCCCTCTGGGCAGCCTGCGCCAGTGCTCTCTCACCCTCAATGTAAAGAAGCTTTTCCTCAGATTCAGATAGAACTTCATGTGTTAAATTTGAGCCCGTTGCCCTTTGTCCTGTTGCTGGGCTCTACTGAAAAGAGCCTGGCCCCAGAAAAACAGGTATTTTTTTGCAAGCAGTTTAAGAATATAGCCTGTGCTCCTCTTGCAGTTGTAAAGGGTTTTTTTGGTCCTTTCCATTTAATAAATTTTATAGCTGATGAACAATTTAGCTGCAGAATCTAAGAAAACCAAGAGCCTAAAGCATAACCTTGATCAAGTCAACCATTACAGCAACCCTTATTTACTTTTGTCCTTTTTTTTTAAAAAAAAACAAACCACACCATCAAAAACCTACAACATATCTTGCAAACTAGAGAAAACTGTGACCACGACAGTAGCAACACAATAGGTTATAAACAGACTATAAATAGACTGTTATTTTTAGAGCTCTGTATTTCTTAATTGCCTATAAACTTACCCAGTTGTGAGCACTTTGTGAAGACTGATGAAAGAATGCACTCTCCAAATTTCCACAGGGCATAGAGACTTTACATTATATCTTGTGGATGGGATGCTGACATTAGCTGACAGAAGCAGAAACACAGCAAGACAGATATTTTTAAATGAGAGAGGAGAGAAAGAAGGAGTCCTGTTAGCTCTCCTCCTTCCCCCAGCTCCCCTCCACCTGGCTCAGCTGTGGCTCACAGCTGTAGGAGCTGAGGGTGCCCATCAGACCTCAACCCTGGCTGAATTTCAAATTGACTCCAGGAGGACCTGGATCTCCGTGGATTTGCATGTATCAAAGAGAATTGAAGCCAGGTGGGAACATCCTAGTGAAAATTCCTAAAAAACAGCTTTTGTCCTCATCAGGTACAGACTCTGATGATGATTTATGTGGCATGCAGCCTCAGTCCAATAGTAAAATCCTTTTCACCTTTACAAATGGTTGTTCTGAGACAAAAAGTGTCTGTGTGTCTGCATCTGTGCGCCTACTCATCATTAACAGACAGATTGAAGTGACTGATGTCACAATTTTAATAACAGAAGCCAGAAACACCAGCAAAACATTGACAAGTGGAATTTGTTCACAAAGGTTTTACAAGACCTTTAGGAGAAAAAACAGCCTTAATGAAGACAGATGCAATTATTGAGAAGATTACTGGGTGTTGTGTGCTGTTTCTTTCAGTCTGTGGCATCGGTGAGGTACATCACGCTGGACCAGCAGTCTTCTGAGAGATGCTGCTTCCTCCCAGGGAACAAATAACCACGCTCCCCGTGGCCTTGCCAGCTCCTCTGGGCACACTTCCCTGTCCAGTGGCAGTACCTGTCACAGCCCTTCTGTTTTCCTCCAGTCTCACTACCTCCACAACGCTCCACATGTGTTTCTACCTCAGCTTTTCAAGTGCTTCTACCCTTTTCCTGCTGGTTTCCAAGGCCTTCTCCCTGCCCTCTAAAGTTCCTCAGCTTTACCTCAACTACCCTTTTCACCCTGTTGTTGTGACATGAGGACCATATGCATTTTTTTTCTACTAGAAACGAAGCACCCCCTTGGTTTGCATGGTTCAGGTTGCTTTGCACACATCTGGTCTTGTAGTGCCCATCTAGCCTCTCCATCAGTGCTCATGGGCTCCAAGATGGGCACCATATGGCCCAGGCACCAGTATCCTTGAAAGCACCAACTTCCCAGCAGAGGAGAAGTCACTGACAAGAAGTATGGCTATTAGTTTTAAAGTATTCAATTACTCACTCCTTATTTGCAACAGAGGCACTCGGACAGCATGCAAACAGCTCTCTTTCTCAGGAATTTGAACAGTTCTGTTAAGGCCAGATCAGTCTCAAGTGTTTTCTTTGGTTTGATAGGTGAGGCGGGGAGCCAATGCCTAGTTTTTGGCCAAGGACATTTCACTAGAAAATGAGCAGCAATGCAGAATTTATTCAAAGATGTAGCAAGCTTTGCGCAGCTGTAAAAAGAAGTTTTATCACTATGAGTAACAGTGCCATCTGCTGACTCCCACTATAACCATATTGGGAAGGCTCCATAACAGATAATTAAGCAATAAATTTTTCCAAAACCCAATACCTTTTCGCAGAAAACAGCTGCTGTTAGGGGTTTTTTAAGTCATCTTATATAGTTCTGGGGTAAAAATAATTTTCAATATGACTTCTGAAGTCAAGAAATCCTCAGCTGTTTTCCTATGGACCTGAGAGACAGCAGTCTTTTATTAAATATTGCTCTGACGTCCATAGAATACTTGAATTACTTTACATTATTGCACAAAGCATCAGAAAGCTTTGCATAGCTCTCCCAAATTTGCCACCTCTGTAAGTGATTTTCTGGGTCTGATGAACTGAGTGCCTACCTGTCCAGATGGAAGCAAGACCCTTGAGGTTTGCAGACAAACTCAAAGCATCATCATCTGAGCTCAGCTACTTGCAAGAAATTAAAAAAAAAAAAAAAAAATCCTAGTTGTTATGTACACTGAGCCTGCCAGTCTCAGGAGACTAAAATCCAGTTATTGATCCCAAGGGATCCAGTACAACAGAGACTGTTGCTAATGAGATCCATTTTAGGTGCCAGTCTCAAAAATCCTGATCACAGCCTTGTGCACGTTCAGGCAGATTAGCTGTTTTTATTATGACTTTTTAGCTAGTGATCAGTTATTTTTCAATCAAAATGTGCTTGATGGAGCATTCCTTTCTAAATAAGGATGGTTACTTCAATACTTATATCCTCCTTGTTCCTGCAGGGGAAACCTTTTTGTCTACCATATACTTTGCCACAATTAGTCTCCTGCAAAAGATTTTAAAGATGAACCCCTAAGAAAAAATGAAGGTAAAAAGAAAGAAAAGATCCTGGTGCGAGGAAGCCATATAGCTGCAAGACCTGCTGAGTCAACCCAAATCCTCATGCAAATGATGCTTTATCACATATTTCTTAGCAGTTCAGAAGAATTTGCCTTTCAGCTCACTATGGCTAGGCTGATGTGGGCTGGCTGCAAACAGAAGATGTGATTTGCTGCTTCTTCAGATGTTCCTTTCCTGCCACCCCAGATGGTTGAGTAGCGTCTATAGCTTACACAGTATAACGACCTTTGTTGTGGGGCTGGCATCACTATATAATAATATCATCAATTCTAAAACATTATCATATCAAGTTTGAGACCCAAACTGGCAGAAAATGCAAGCAAGGCAGATTTACTTGTCTAATCTGTATTCTGTGTTAATATTACAAAACTTGGATGGGCTAAGCATATGTAAATTCAAAGGCTGAGACAAGAAGTGCAGAAAATAAAGAGCAGAAGCTGCATACAAAGCCTACCGTAAAGATTAAGGGTAGGTTCTGGACTTGTACAGTGTTGGGCTTTGTGTGGTATAGCCAAATTCTGAGATTATGAGGACCACAGTGGTGGCTAGGGGTGAGTGCGAGAAGGTGAATAGTAAGCAAATTCGAGAGCTGTGGCTGCCAAGGAGGGATTTCACTGAAGGCTTTGGCAGGAGTTTTTGGAGCCCTGACTGAGATGCTGATAGAGTTTATATGAAATAATTAAAGACTGAAATGAATAATCCCATTGAAGAGAGACCTTTGACTACAATGTAGCCATGCACATCAGCTTGCAAATACACCGCAAGATGTTTATGCGGGAAGCTCTTCTTCTGGGTCCACTCCACTCGAGTCGACGAGTGCTCTGCAATCCCTTCCAGTGGGTGTAGGGCAGAACTGACACCGGGCCAGCATTCGTATGTGTATATTGCTTCTTCCATCTGCTAACGTGAAAGGAGGCTGTCTGCTTTTCCCTCCAGACTGAAAAAAGGGAACTTGGGAGGTAGATTGAACTGTCATAATCTTTGATGGTAAACGAGGCAGTAACTCTGGCTTCATTTTCTCCCTTTTCAGTACTATTTGCTGTGCACAGAATTAATCTCTATTTATCAGTTTTTCATCTAATCTGTCTTGATCTTTCAAACAGGAGAGGATGGAGAGTTCTAATGCTTAAAGAGGCCCAGCTGAGTAAATCCTACTTGAACATCCACTGCCAATCTAGCCAAGGGTTATTTCATGTGTCTTTCAGGCTGTGCTCCAGCAAGTGCATCCCAGCATGAAACATGCTTTTCAGTGTGATGTCTCTGACTCCTGGTCAGTTTGTTATCCTCTGAAATCACTAGCAGAATTCATCCCTGGAAACCTATTACTCATGCAATTCATATGCGTTCCTGTATTTCTGTCTCGAGCCCCCTTACTCTTCCATATCTCATGTCGTTGTGAAGGGAGTCTCTAATTCATCACATTTTTCAAATTAATTTTGACTTATAATCCTGTTCTTCAGCATATCCACAGTTCTTCCCAGCCTGGTACAAGATGCAAATTTAATACATTTACAATGATGTCACCTATGACAAGATGCTGCTCAAGATGTCTTCTGTGCTAGCACTTCAAAGATCCAGGCTAGACTGTCAGCCCATGAAATCACTTACAGGGTTGCAAAAAAACCCCAACAACGTCATGATAATTGTGGAATTTGTACCCAGGCTTACTGGGTAATGAGGTCTGTTCGGCAAGAAGTAGTGGGTAGCATCCAGTTCTGCCCACACAACCCCATGATGGATACTCGTTATGCTGGGAACTGTGGCAGGGCACTTCAGCTGGTCTTTGAGAGATCCAGGAGAATGATTCTGGAGTTCATCCCAGGAATGCATGAAATGCATAGCTGGACTTTGATAAAATCCAGCCCAGACTTATTCATGAGACATATATACATCATTCTGCTTTGTATTATTCAGCGGTGACCCTGGGGCCATGTAGGAATGTGTGTGGGTTAGGTATGGGGTGGCTCTTCCAAATATATTTATACATGTAAGGTTCAGTGTGTGCCTCAGAGGTTGGTCAGGTACCTACAGAGGCTTCCAAGGACTCTGTCAGTGGCACGGAGTCTATCTCAACATCTTCATTTCTGTGATGGGCATATGATGCCTCCCATTCCTAATTATATTTTTAAATATATTTTGATAGCATGAAAGACAGAGTTAATTTAACTGCCCTCTTTTAATTCCCCACAGAAAACTCCTTCCTGCTAGAGGCACTTTGATACCAGGCATCTTCACTGCTATCTTGAGCATGACACAGCCATCCTCAGCAATGCCTGAACCAAAACATTTGAATCCTTTACTCTTTAAAATCTCCTTTCTATGGTAACCTTAAAGTGCTCCAGTTATCTGCTCATATTGGCAAGATATGGTCATGTCTCCTTCCTTACCAATACTCACTTCTGTCAATCCACCCTGTTTAAAGTTGGCGGGCAGGACATCATTGTATGCCGATTTACATTAACAAGAAACTGGTGAGCAGTCATAATGGTTTTAGGTACTGGTAAACGTTTTAACTTTTTGAAAGGGTTCCTTTTCCTTGAATGAATTTTACCTGGGATTTTATCATTATCATTGTGACTTAAAAAACAATAATCCATTATTAACCAGAAATAAAAATTCCTGTGGGCCTTCTGCCAATCCTACTTTGGATGAATCCTATGGGTTAGGGCTCAAGAAGATAGGGGTGTCCAAGATAGCTGGCTAATATTCAAGTATCACTTCCTCCAAGCTGAAGATGTGTGCATCCCTACAAGTAAGAAATCAAACAAAGGGAGCAGGAGTCCTGCATGGATGAGCAAGGAGCTTCTGGCAAAACTCAAGCAGAAGAAGGAGGTTTATGGGATGTGAAAAAAGGGTCATATAGGAGGAATATAGGGATGCTGTCAGATCATCCAGAGATACAACAAGGGAGGCTAAATTCCATTTGGAATTAAATCTGGTGAGGGATGTCAAGGACAAGAAGGGCTTCTTGAGGTACATCAGTAGGAAAAGGATGACTCGGGAAAATGCAGGCCTGCTGATGAATGAAGTAGGTGCCTTGGTGATGGAGGACACAGACAGAGCAGGCAGAGTTACTGAGCACCGCCTTTGCTTCAGTTTTCACTGCCAGGGCCAGCCTCAGAAATCCCAGACCCTGGAGGCAAGAGAGGAAGTCTGGAGAAGGGAAGACTTTCCCTTGGTCAGGGAAGATCAGCTTAGAGATCACTTAGGCAAACTTGACATCCACGGGCCCCGATGGGATGCACCACAGATGCTGAGGGACTGCAGATGTTATTGCTAAGCCACTCTCCATCATCTTTGAAAGATCATGGAGGACAGGAGAGGTGCCTGAGGACTGGAGGGAAGCCAGTGTCACTCCAGTCTTCACAAAGGGCAAGAAGGAGGAGCCAGGAAAATACATGCTGGTAGGAGTAGTCAACGTGGACTCACCAAGGGGAAATCGTACCTGACCAACCTAAAAGCCTACTATGATGCAGTGACTGGCCGGGTAGGTGAGGAGAGAGCGGAGGATGTTGTGTGCCTTGACCTCGCAAGGCTTTTGGCACTGTCTGCCATAACATCCTCAGAGGGAAGCCCAGGCAGTGTGGGTTGGATGAGTGGACAGCGAGGTGGGTTGAGAACTGGCCGAACGGCAGAGCTCAGGGGGCTGTGACCAGCGGCGCAGTCAGGCTGGAGGCCTGTGGCCAGCGGTGTGCCCCAGGGGTCAGTGCTGGGTCCAGTCCTGTCCAGCTTATCCACCAGTGCCCTGGGTGCAGGGACAGAGCGCACCCTCCGCAAGGCTGCTGGTGGGACAGACCTGGCAGGAGCGGCTGATACAGCAGAGGCTGCGCGGCCCTTCAGCGAGACCTGGGCAGGCTGGAGAGCTGGGCAGAGAGGAGCCTAATGCAGTTCAACAAGGGCAAGTGAACAGGTAAGTCCTAATATCTTATTTCCTAACAAAATAACTGTCTGATGGCTTTTATCTTCGAAGTAGACAAACACTATTAAACATACAACACATCCTCACCTGGAAAGCCTCACCTGTACCTAGGAGTCGTTCTTGGAATTTCTTTCCACAGCTGTGGTCACTTCACATGTTGTATATATAAAAGCTAAAGCCTGGGGGTCTGAAGAGGTTCATATGTGGGGTTCCAGTCCCATCATACATTAGTACTTTGATGCTGGATCATAGTTTTGCCCATCACGGAGGTAAAGGATTTTGAAGCTATATCTACAGCCTGTTTATGATTTTTATTTTACTGACTGCAACTTAGATTTATCCGCCTGAGAGGACCACAGATGCTGAGTTATGCCCCTGTACTATTTTTTTAACAGAATATTGCAGTGGAGAGAATACAAAAGACAAGGCAGAAGTCAGTATACTGCAGAGGTGCTATTGTTCTGGCACAAGTTTTTGTTTTATTTTTGGCTCTTCGCTGAGTTCATCCTTTTGCACTTCAGATTACACAACACAGAAAGAATCAGCAAACTGAAATTCTTCTCCTCTTATACCTGCGTGTAATTTTAATCCCCAAATTTCTATTTATAAAACTTAACATATTTTAGTCAAAAAGAAGAGACTGCATCTACACAGACATAAATTGTGAAAAGCTACTTCAGCTACTTTGACTAAGAAAGTATTCAAGCTAGGAACTACTCAACACGAATCCAATGTATTTACTGCATGCACAAAATCCATTCAAGACTATAAAAACTAACTGCTTATTCTGGAGATTTTAAAAACCCACAAACGTAAAGTGAATCAGAAATGTTTGCAACCATCCATTGGCTCATTACAACCCATGAGTTTGGGACTTTTTGTTTGTTGGTTCTTGTTTCTTCATGGCATCTTCTGTAGCAAAGCTTGGCTGCACTGAAGGCAGAGTCACTCGGTGTTTTGCAGCACCTCCCCCAGGTACCAGTGGTACCATGGCCCCACATCCTTGGTGGCTCCCTCCATTTGCCATGGTAGCGACCATCCATGGAGCTGGTACTGCTCCTTCATAAGCAAAAACTCCCAACTGAGAACTGTGGGGCAAGGTAGGAGACCATGGTGGGAGGACATGGAGACAATGCCCATAGCTACCAAACTGCCCCCATTCTTGCAGTGCTCTTCCTGCACTGAAAGTCAGCAGCATTGCCCATGTGGGGATGTAGTCCAGCTTCCTAGGTCCAGTGCTGCATGCAGAAGGGCTCACCCTCAGACACCCTCACCATACCAGCCACCTCCTCGCTGCAGACAACTTCAGATGTGGCCCCACTCTGAGGCAGCAGCCTGGGCCTCTATTTTTGTCCCTTTTCATTTGCTAGCAAAGTCATGAACACAAGATTATTTCTTCAGATGTCAGCAATACCCAGTGATTATTCCCCTGCTCACTTATAACTGTTTAGTAGACGAATCACTATCCAGCCAGCAATTGTGAGCTCAGAGATGGAGGCATCTGTTCCCACAAACTGAGGTGTGGGAACAAATTAACTCAAGGTTTGGAAAGGGGTGAGGGGGAAAGGGGAGACTTGTTTTAAATACAAGCATCTCAAGCCCTAAGGCAGACAAGGCAGTCCAGGAAAAAGCCCCTCTCCACCCTGCAATGCTATTCAGAATGGGCTTTTCAAAATCATGCAGAAGCAGTTTTAAAACTTACTAATGGTTGCAACTTATTAGTGTCTGTTGCTAGCCTAGTTCAGATATTAATTTTGTAGCTTGGCCTAAATAGCTTCTAAATAGTTTACCAGTTTCTGTCACTATGCATGGCAACATGATTTGCTATTAGTTCTGGTGCAGAAAAGCTTTCACTGGTGTGAGATGATTATACACTAATCAGTCTGGAATTGCTGGGTTCTGCTGGCTGAGGTGCCCCTAAGCTTCTGAGCCAGACAAAAAAAAATAAATCCAAAACCAGAGAGCCCTGTTGTTTTTTTCCATTTCTTTTGCTCTCCTAGATGGCTGTTCACTGGATTTCCTAAATGCAACAGACTGCCTCTCAGCATCCAAGCTGGCTTCCCACTCCTCCCTCTCTGATGGAAGCCTATTCAGGAACAGTCCTCACAAACTTTCCCCAAAGCCGTTATGTAGTCTGATAAAAGCTTCATAGACAAACACACAGTTAGCCATTTAAATGCATGTTTTCCAGGGGAATACTCTGCATTCCTGATGGCAATTTTCCTGAGGTCAATTAGAATTTGTCCAATTTTCAGTGTATCTCCATCATCATAGCTTCCCTGCTAGCTGCTATAAAGTAGCACAGACCTTTGCAGCTCTTACCTCTTACAGTGACAGCTTTAGACTTGACAAGGGTTGAGCAGGGAGGAGAAAGGAGAAAAGAAGGGGAAAAAGGACAATGGTCAAGCCTGAGGCAGAAGCAACAGTGAGAGTTCATAACCTTGCAGAATTCACCCCAGAGCCTTACCCCTGCAGCCTTTCCCACAGAATCCTTCCCTTGCAGACTAATTGACATCACCCTGCTCCCCACCCTCCCACCCCCCAACACACACACACACCCTTCCCATGCACCCTGCAGCCAGCGTTAGGTAACAAAAAAGACAAAACCCCCAAATAAACAACACCCCTGAGGTCTAGCATAACTTCAAAAGAAAAGAATGGGGCCTCAAAAAACAGATTTTGCAACCTATTTCTTGCAAGATGCCTGATCTGAATAGCTTCAGGCTGTTTTTATAAAAACCACCACCTATACATCTTCAGTGTACAATTGCCCCCACTGCTGAGTATGTGTCAGCATTCCTGCAATCTTTTATATCTGTGTGCATTAGCGTCAGGAGCTCTGAGGGATGGTTAACAATTTCTTGCTTCCAGATCCACAGGAACAATAAACACAGACGTTTTGCAGTGTGGTTTGGGCTTAGGTCGGTACACATAGTGCTTTGGGTCAGTGTTTGGTTAGGTTTGCTGGCCCCTGGACACAAGGAGTCAGAGCAAACTGCTGTGCTCTCCAGCACAGCACGCTGTGATGTAATTAACAGTTACCACCTTTTCCCTTTGAGGTTAAGAAGCAGAAGCAGCAAATTAAATGTTGCTCCACTGCTGCTGTTTCTAAAACCACAGGAAGACTTGCACAGGCAGCTGACTGAATGAATTTTCATAGCGGCTCCCGAAAAAGGAGAAGAGCCAGGGGCTCAGTTTGTTTGTCCTGATAAGGGCTCAGGAAACAGGAGAGTCAGGCAAAGGCACAGGCCATCATGCTGCACTTCCTGGGGAAGAGAACAAGGCCTGGGGCCACTTGGATCCAAAGGAAACATAAGGGCAATGCTGAGAACCTTCTTATGGAGACACCTCTGCAGGGGCCTCATTTTCAGCCCACGGTTCAAAGCAGGACAGCACAGCTGTAGGATTTGACTTTGGAGTGACAGCCCTGTGAACGACAGGCGTTTGGCATGCATTAGGACTGGAGATGAAGAGTTAATGTGTCTTCCTTCTTAATTGGCTTATCACTAAAATGAACTATTGCAAAAGAAAAATAGAACTATGTTCCCTGGCCAGTAGGCTGTACCTTCAGTAGTAGTACAGACACCTCTGTCCCTGGCTGACAACTTTTGAAAGCATAGGGAAACTATAATTTCTCCACATTTCCAGCAAATTTGGCCAAAATCGGCCAGACAGTGCAAAGATGATGGGCAGAATCACTGGCCAGCCTGCAGGCATCCAGGCCTCATCTCCACAGGAAACTTGCTCTCCTGCCCAGTGCCATATTCGGGTGAGCTCTAAAATGGAGTTGGAGCATCTGTGAGATCACACCTGAGAGTCAGCCTGGTCCTCCACCTTGGTTCAGTACTGCAGACAGCCAGTTTCAGACACACAGATGTAGGGTGACTCAGGAGTTTTGTGAACTAGACGGGCCTGAAGCCACATCCTACAGAAGAGGACTTTGCAAACAGGCAGCTCTGAATTCCCATCAACTGCTGTGTGTCTGCTCAAAGGTCAGGCACCAGGGCAAAGTCAGGGAAGAAACACAAAACTCTTAAAAGGCTTTTTCTTCAGTCAGAAATGTAGGTAGGGATTCATAGAGGATTGGTATTATTATAAGCAAAGATTATTATCTTACTGGCACCTAGATACTTAGGTGTTTATTCATCTTCCTCTCTTGATAAAGTTAATTAACAGATCTCAGGATAAATGGTTTAGTTACTTACTGGAGGGCTGGCTATTTATGTGCTAATCACCCTCACTATTCCTATTCATCTGATTAATCTCTAGAATAAACTGAGGCCTTGTGTGAATTGATAACAGCATGTCCTCATGCTGGGTGGGATGCTCATCAGCCCAAAATGTCAGCCACTCTCCAACAGGCCAGCAATCACCAAGTGTAAAAAAGAAAAAAAGGTTTAGAGAATGAGAAAGTCAACGCCCTGGTAGATCTCATCGTTTTCATCAGGAAAAGAAAAACTATCATCTCCCCTTGTTATCTTTGGAAAGGTTAGCAGTTAATGAAGGCGAGCGAATTTGCGCTGATAAGTACCGCACTACTACAGTCAAAAGAGCAAGAAAATCTTTATCGGTTCTCAGGAAGCCTGTTGTTTGTGAGGTTGCTTTAAAACAAAATTATATCAGAAAAGCAAACAGGAGAATTTGGGATTTAATGCCAAAACAGAATATAAAGCAACTTCCTGGTGCTTGCCTGCTCTGCAAAAATGCTGTGGTTTCCTCTGTCCAGACACAGCACAAGTGCTTCAGCTGCATCTAAACCAAAAATAATAAAAAAAGGGAACAGAGAAGAAAGATGTTCTGAAATGTTCTGACACTGTGAGTGTGCCATTGGAGTTGCAGGAGATGATTACTGGGCATTTTCAACTGTTTCTGGAGGAGCTGTTTAAAGAGCGTTCTTCATCCAGCATCTTGATTGTGCAGAGCTGGGATGCAAAGTTTAATGCTGAAATATTCCATGATGAAGAAAAAGCCTGAGATGATAGTAAGCAGGCAGTTACATTTGTATTGATGAAATTCATATTGGATCACATGTACATGACACATTGGTCTTCAGAGAACAATAGGAATGAAGGAATTTAAGTCAAATTTGTCAATATGTTTTTTATTTCTGCAGTTAACAACATTGTGTACTTCAACATATTGAACAAAAATATAAGTGCATACCAGGAAATCTCCTCAGTTAAGGATTTATTTTAGCTGTTTCCCACTGTATTCCATTAGTCCTTTCAGTGAAACGAAGACCCTCTGGGCACTATACAACTGAACAGAGCGCTCACCATGCCAGCTAACTTTCCTAGAACAAGGAATTCCACCAGTATGAAACTAGGAAAGCCTAGGTTCCCATAGACTGGTGTCAGACAACCCCTGATTGCTCTGGCCATAACGATTCTTGCTTTCTGTGTCTTCTCACTATTCCCATCATGGACCATAAATATTCCCCAGGGCCATATATATTTTCCCTTTCATGCTTGGAGACAGTTGTTCGTATCTGCCCATGAGCCATTCCTCTCTGCTAACTTGGCATCAGCTATCACTAGTTCTCAAAATTGCCCAAGCAATTTTGGAAGGAAACAATACTCTCCTATTCTCGCTAAAACAAAAATATGAGTAGCATAGTAGCTACTGCAAGCACATCTTATGACCACAGAGCACAAAGCATCTCTTAACTGAGCCTGAGATCACCTTTCATTGTTACAAAGAAAATTATGTCTGTTAGTCAAGCGTATTTTATCAAAGCAAATGGTTAAGCAGTTGAATAAAAATTAGAAATAAAGAACACTGTAAATATAGATACTTATCCTTCCTTGGTTTTGAGACTCACATTTTTCCCTTCTTCTCCCTTGTTTCTCTTAAAATATATTTCCATTGCATTCCTTAGAAACAATTTGTTATGGGAAACATAAATTGTGAAACAGTTCGTTTGACTCATTGCTTTTCATTCACTCTGAGTTCTGCACAGAAAATAGACGAGTAAATATCATAGGCAGACTTTTGTTCTCTGGCTTCCCTCTTCTTCCCTGCACTCGCACATGTTGCAATATCCTCAGTCCTATCTGCAGTGCTTCCACTTCCCCAGCTCCACTTCTTCCCCTGCTGCAAAGCTCTACCTCCCGCACCCAGCCCGCCTGCAATGCCTCCGTGCCCTTCCTGTGTCCCCCTCTAACCCGCTGCCAGGCATAGCCTGATCCCATCCCACTGCCTCACCTGTGTTTCGCCTCTTGATTAGACAGCAAGTGGAAAATAATTGGACAAAAAGCAGTAAGTAACGAAGCAACTGGGAGCTGTGTATGTAATGACCGGCCAGCGAGCGGCTGCCTCAAGGCTGCAAGGCAATGGCTAAAGCCGGACTCTCCCTCAGTGCAGGCTCTAGTAGGGTCTCTTTCCTCTGCATCTGATTTTGGCAAAGCTTATAGGAACTTAGTACCTCTGAGATATTATCCCTCAATTCCTTTGCCAAATTTGACTGAGGTGACGCAGCTGATGGAAAAGGAGAAGGACAAGGGGAATGAAAGGTAAGATTGGACAAAAAGAGACAGGCAGAGCTGTCACATCGTCTTTGTCTTGACAGGAAAACAGACTACCCCTCCCAGCCGACTCTGACAACACTATGTCCTCATATGACGTGCTGTGTTTGGTTTGTCTTCCCAAAAATCTTACTGAAAGTGAACAACCAGAGGAAAAGCAGTTGAATCCGATGCACTGAAGGATGGGACGAAAAGCCTCTCTGAAGCAGAATGTATGGATGCTCCTCCATCCACTCAGCATCCACCCTGGCAGTATTTGAACAACATGCATCAATGAGTGGACCTTAAAATATTGCTCATGCATACAAATTATCACAGCCTGGTTCCATTCACCACAAAAAGTTTTTATAATTTGAAAACAAGATATTTAGTGGCATGACAAATACAAGATGTCAGATTCTTGTTGCACAGATATTCATTGTTCTGTTGCCATTAATACTCCTAATCGATGCCAGTGGAAATTATGTACTTGTATTAAAAACACATGAACCAGACAACTGTGAGGATTACTTCTAGCAAGGCACTGGCTCCTTACCCCTACAGAGGCTCTGGGAAATAAGTGCTCCTAGAAATGTCCTTCAAGTGTGCAAGGAGGAGCTCTAACTGTGGTGCTAGCTAGGGAAAGTGGAGAGAGCTTGGAAACATGAACTATCCCAGCATTTAACCACACTGCTCTGGGTTTTTTTCATTACAGGGAGGGATAGGAAAAGACCAAAGGAACCAGCTAAGGTCTTCATAGGCACATAGGAAGGGAGGGAAAGCCCTCATTGCCCTGCCCGGTTACTGCCCTGAGGGCAAGGGACACTGTGGCATGTGCAAAGAAGTTCTGTGTGGCTTTCCTCGCCTGTTATGGCTGGTTTTCTGTGCTTGTCCTCCGAGCTTCTTCCTGTCACCCCTGGTCTGGTTCTTGCTGAAATGAATCATACACTTTTTGCATACTGCACATCCCCAGGCAAAATATCTCATGGAAATGCAACCACAGTTTAGTCACATTTTGAATTAGATCCACTCAGGCACGCACTACAGGGGGGGTTGTGGATTTGTTTGTTGCGTATATACTGGCTGTTAATTTTTATTGCTTGTAAACTTTCTCTCTAAAATCTGTGTGAAAGCTGGACTACCATGTTAAAGGAAAGTTACCAGATGGGGAAAATATGGTTGATTAAAGTGGCTGTTTCCATGTTTGCTCAGTGTTGTGACACATCTTCACATTGGGTAAGGTGATTGGCAGAGAAACAACAGCAGTGAGCACTGATGAATGTATGCGTCACGTATAAATGCCTGGAGCTGAGTAGGGCTTGATTTTGCAAACTTCATCGAGCTCCTCAGTCTGATTTATTATAGATTTTGCTGCAAAAACGAGTATTTTTTTTAAAAAAAATCAAAATAAGTGTACCAGTTCCTGCTTTAGACTACTAAATGCAAAATGAAGAAAATGCAGGGAGACTGTCTCAGGCAGGGAATTAAGGTTATTTTAACACTACAAGTACTCTACAGAAGGTACAATCCTATTTATTCCTCTGCGTATTAGCTTCCTTCTTTCCATTCCATTCCAGGAAGGAAGGATGGTTTTCTTGTTAAACCTGAATTTTCAGATCTATCACAGATGGTAAGCATGATCTGGAACTCACGTCATCTCCTGCTCCTTCAGCACCCCATCTACAACATGTGGATAACACCTCTTTCCCCTTAGTCTTGAATTTTGCATGTTTTGAGTGCAGTTTATTCTATGCATGTCTCTGTGTGTGCAGATACATACTGAGATGTAGGCAGAAATATACAGACTGTGCTTTTTCTGGCCTGTAGCCGGTATTATAAAGTGAGAATAAATAGCTTTTATTAAAGAGCAAGCATGGTGGACAACTCATTAACTCCTCCACTAGTCTACAAATGGACACCAGTTAGACCTGTAAGCACTGGTTCCTATGATGTGCCACAGCCAGCAAACAGAGATGCGATGGGCAGGTTTCAAGCAGATTTGCACCTCAGAATATTTAAAACATTTACAAAGGGCTTGTTTCATTAGAGAGGGACAGGACTATTAGCCATCCCTAGCCATTGGGGTAGAAAGCCCAAATGCAACCCCGCCTAAACTGTTCCTCGGGTGCAGAAGCCCCTGTGCTGGTTACCCAGATGCTGTTGGACATCTTGGCCCTGTGACACAGAAGGCTGCTGGCAGCTGGTCCCATCCTCACCACACGGCTATGTCAGGCATTGCTTCCGTTCTTGTGGATGCTGTACCAGCTGCTGCTTGTCTCGTCTCACACCCATCCTGAAAAAGCCTTTCAGCCTGTACCCAGTCATTGCCTCCCTTCATCAATTGCCTCTCACTGTTTAACTCTGCTCTCGGTACCTGGATTCACAGCAGCTAACCTAAGGCTATCTTTTCTTCAGCCCAAAATATACCTTAATGTCAAGGCAGAAGTCCCCGAGGTGCACTTTGTATTTGCTACTTGTCTGAGGCAAGGCTTGTTTGTGCGGCCCCTTCACTTTCTCCATTCAGCTTTCTCCTGCTAGGGCCCAGGTTTCATGGAGAGCCCTAACTTGCACAAGGATTGAGCTTTTTCTGAGCTAATGTCAGGACACGGGTCCCAGAGAGGTTTCCCCCTCCTGGCTGGCACATCACTGCACGGGGCAGAGCAAGGATGCAGCACTTGGGAAGCAGAACTGGAGCAAAGCAGGGAATTAAGGAACTGTTTAGACAAGTTTCTTCTGGGCCAAACGGACTTCACGTTTTTATGGAGGAGGGGTAAGGTCACCATTAAGCCTCGTCTGACTGAGTCTTTTGACCAGCTTGCCATGAAATCCCTTCCTGCAACATCGAAGTTTACTCCATTTGTGAGCTGCTGGTTAGAGCTTCTCTAGGAGCACCTGCACATTGCTGAATTTACTGAATGGAATTATTTAGATTGTTATATGAGGAATTCAGTGCCTGGGTAACCCTGTGGGTCTTACTGAAAACAGGGGGCTTATCTGGTCCTGCATTTGCATACAGTTATCGCAACTGCAGCTGGAAAAGTTCTATGGGGAAAAAAAATCAGCTCAAATGAAAGAAGAAAAGTGTTTGTAGCTCTTTCAGGGAACACCTGCAGAGGGGGAAGCTGCCCTCCAATTGCATCAGAAACTGTGCTGGACATGCATGCACAGTGCAACAAAAAGGTCTTCACTTGGGTAGAATAGGGGAACAAAGTAAATCTAGGCAGTGATGAGATGCGTTTCAGAAGACTTCACACAATGTCCTAATGAAGTGAAGCCTGGCTGTAAGGTAACGGAGGGGTGGGACTGGCTTTTGAATTTCCCAAACAAAAATCAAAGTGAAATAAGGACAACCAACCCAGATTTTATGATAATGCTAAGCTGGCATGATTATTTGTAGACCTCACTGTATATTTGAGACTTTTGCTGTTCAGGGAAGATGGCTATCCTGGTGGCTGCGTGACAGTCCCCTGCTCCCAGACCTCAGAGGCAACAGAAACACCAAACAGCCAGAGGCCACAAGTGGGCACTGAGGCTGGTGCTACCGCAATGGATGTTTCTGATGAACACAACGTGATTTTTATTTGTCACCAATGTTTTTGTTCCCTAAACTCTGCTTGATACCCAAAAAGCTACACTGCCTGATGAAAGGTTTTGCAGTGTATAATCATTTATAGAGGACTAACCAACAACATGCAAACCTTGGTGATGAATTTTATTTTAAATATTCTCATAAATGGAAGAATAATCAGACTTGCTCTGGCGCGGTATTTTATGAACTAGCTGACAGGCAATAGCTTATGATTTTTTCCTACGAGGATATGAAATGCTTTCTGCCAAAATTATCAGTCCTTCAAACATTTTTTAACTTGTGTAAGCTAGGCTTTTCCTCTCAGGCTTGTTAGCAGAGGAAGCCTGCCTACTCCAGGCATGTTCTAAAGGGGAAAACACAGTACGGGGTAATTTCTGTGCAAGAATATGAAATGCAATTTAACTTGGCGGCATGATATCAGGCAAAAAAATTCATTTCGAGGGAGGCTTTGCCATCACAGCAGCTGCATATTCAGATGTAGCCACTGGCCAAGAATTCAATCACCAAGGTGTCCCCTTTTTGGGCTTATCTTTTGAGACCTGATATGCAGAGGACAGACACCTGTTCCTTGACAACTCTCCCTCAGTCACTCTGAAAATCTTAGCTAAAGCTTTTGCTTTCAGCATCACTCTAATGGTGTTTCTGTTGGTGGCCCATTAGCAAGAAGAAAAAGAAAAAAGAAGGGGTGAGGAAGCAATTTTTTTACTTGTTAAATAATAATTTACTACTGAACTTCGCAGAAAACTTAGATATATAAAAAAAGTATGTCCAAAATGAAATGTATGTCCAAAAAAGCAAGACACGGGCTTAAAACATTACAGTATTTGGTTCTAGGTGTGCAGACATGACACAACACTCATAAAACAAACAAACAAACAAAAAAAGGCTTATTCTGCACTGTCATACTTGCTCCTTCCCTGAAATCCATGAAAGGCAGCTTTCGTAGCTGACACTTTTGGTCTGTAGCTCTGTGGTCAGCCCAACGCTGTCACTCTGGACATGTCACTCTTCTCTAGGGATCAAATGATTTGGAAGTGGAATTTGAAAGAGCCAAGCGGCTATGCAGTGCACACCACTAGACAATCCAGGCACTGTGACTTTGGATGCCACGTATCTGGATGTCAGTGCAGCATTTGGAAATGGACAATCAGCCTGAATTTGCTCCCACACACAAATAGCAGAACTGATGGGGATGAGTTATTTCACCTTTTTTTCCCCAAGTTCAGAGCACAATCTATTCTGTTGCCACATCCACTTAGGCTACACAGATAGAAGATTTTGCAGAATATCCTTGACCTTGCCACAGTGTTTTCAAAATGTGTACTGAATTTCAGTGAAAAGAGAGACATTCTGCTGGGAAATAACCAGGAGAAGAGAATAATGTTGTTCTGGTGCTAGCAGTGGGTAAAACACTGAAGTAGATTAAAAAAATTCAAATTAAATTTGAGTTTTACAGCACCACAGGAATTGATTAAATGTAAGCCTTTTGATATATTACTCTGTTTGCTCACTCTGCTGATGAGGGAGGTACCAAGGACTGGACTCCAGTCAGCTGCTGCACAGTGAATAACACTGCTCACATTGTCAGGACCTCCCTGGGTTTCAGTCAGACCGTCTGTGGCATGGCCTCTTCTCATTAGCACTGTCCTCCTGGGGAAAGTGTGCTTCCAGTCTCAGCCGAAAGCTGTGTGACTGAGCACCTGTGACAAACTAAGCTTTCCACCTTCACTTAGGAGAAGCCTGTACATCATCACCCATGCAGACCCAACAGCATCTGTGAGCCCTCCCTTGCCTCTTGCCACGTCTCATCTGTGGGCAAGGGGACAACCCAGCCTCTCAGACCACTCATTTAGCTTTTCTGCAGCACAGCTGAATACCAATTGCCTTGTGGCAACTCGCTTACTGCAGCTTTGAGCCAAACCCTGCTGAAATCCCAAGGAGACCTGCTGCTGATCTGATGGCTCGCTACAGCTGGGATTGAAACAGGCCCATCATCCTAAAAATATACTCCCTTCTAGGCTGAGAGTACCCCATTTGATTTCTGCTCCCCCCCCCCCCCCCGCCCCGATCTTATTTTTCCCATCACTGTGCCTGCGATTACTCTCCCTCAAACCCTCTCTCTCCCTCTAACCAGCATGCCTTGCCTAATTCCTCCCGTGATGTTATCAACCGGGATGATGAGCAGCTGAGCTCCCTGTATTACTGCTGACGCAGCCAGGCTGACAAATGAAAAGAGTGAGCGTGAGCCCGCCGGGTCAGCTTTTACAGGGAATGGGAGAGGGAGACTGATGGGCTGGCAAATAGCAAGAGCCAGCAGCTCTTGATCACCCTTCACTTTGTGGCTCCAGGCATAGAGTGACGCAGAGGAAAGACCCATATGCTTCACTGCCCTCAGCTTGCCAAGAGCCCCTAACTACCTGGCTGATCTGAGCCCTGCCCAGCACGCTGTTACACAGCCAGCTGGCAGCTCTGCAAAGGGATTCAGTGCTTTTTGTTAGGTTGTTTGGTATGGGTTTTTTCCCTTGCATGCACCCCTAGGATAAAGAAATGTGCACAGCCTGACTGCCCAAGGCATGCTTTAGCAGAAAATGCTGTGAGGTAGTACGAGGTGAAGCACCATTCGAAGAATGACGAAGCGTGCCCTCAGTTTCTCTCCCTAGAAGAGGGATTTGATCCTCAAATTTTTGCAACGTGGTCCCTGTGACCACAGGGGCTTTGGGGTCAGGAGCTGATCAGCGAGCAGCCAGGGGCACAGCTTGATTCTGCTCATTCAAAAGCCTCACCGCAGAATGGTGTGTCCGGTATTGCTGGCACAATATAGGATGCAAATCTAGGATTAGCAGTGTTGATCTTTGCGCAGCACACAGGGGGAGCAGCATAGCTCAGGAGGAAGAGGGCGACGACTGGGGAGCCAAGCTTTCAGGTCCATGAAGCTTTCACTGCCATACCAGCTCCTGGCAGCAGCATTGGCCCTACCATAGCTCACAGGGTGAGCAACTGGGCAGGAGGCAGCAGGTCAGCTCCTGACAGATGCAGAGCCATGCAGTGGTGTCTAGTTAATCGGAAAGGATTCAGTATCAAAGACACAAAACAGCACAAAGCCAGGAGACAGCCTGGGGACAACTGTAAGAAGGGGTGAAAAGGTGGGAAAGGAGGATTTCTGCTCTGGGAAGGGAATTACAGCACCCTTTGCTCTGTGCCACTAAAGAACCCTTTCCTCATAGCTTCAAGGGCAGAACTAGAAATACGCCTTTTCTTAAACACAGGGGCACTTCACTGCCACTGAACGGGTGGCAAGACACACGTGGAACAAGACAGTCACAGGGATTGGTGGCACCAGCCAGTTCCAAAGGGCCATCGGGCACTCATAATTTTGAGGCGTGATTTCTCCTCAGAGAAACAGTTGAGTTAAAAGGAGGAGCAGTGGTCTTTTTTCCATTGGCATAGCCCACAGACCTTGTTCCGGCAGTAGTCTCCCTATTCATACTGTCCATGGTGGGAGCAGGGCTATGAGGCCATGTAGCTCCCCCTTTTCCATCCACTACCCCCTCCCCAACTCTCCTGATCTTATCACTCAGGATTTTCCTTAAGCCTCAGTCATTGGCATCAGCTGAAAATACAGGAAGCTCACCTTTGTCCTAGAATGTGCATTTCCAGTTCTGGACTTGGAAATGTGCACAGAGTACAGGTGGATCCCAACTGTGGGAGTAATTTTACAACATGATGATTTCTAGGTGACTTGCAGCCTTTCAGAGTCTGTTTTTCCTCAGAAAATAGGCACAACACCCTGACCTGGGCTTGTTGCATTGCAATTACTGTGATGAACTGCCAGAAAGTCAAATCAGGAAAACTGTACATAACCAGACGGTATTTCTCCACTCTGCTTTGTTACCAGCTCAACCATCTTTCCCTGTCTTCCTTTGCTAGTGATGCTTCTGCTGAGAAGGTGTTTCTTCCTTTGTATTTGACTGATTGAATTACTTTGCTTATGCTCTGCATTCACTAATGAATCTGGATTTATGTGTGAAAGGCGGCAAAAGAATATGGGAGAAAATCTACTCTAAAATGCAAAGATCTTGAATGTCCATTCCTGCAATGGACACTTTACACGCAATGACACATAAATAAAGCTTTAAACGGCTCTGTATTCTGTAAAATTCTCACTTGACTCCTGGGGAGCAAGGCTGATGCTGGTGGCTATTGCACCCCAGCAGACAGACCCTTTCTGTATCTGATCGCAGAGACAGAAAAACCTCAGGCAAAGAGCCACCAGGTCTGCTGCTTGCTTCACTGCCCTTGGCTCGTATTATTTTCTATTAGCCTGTGTAAAATAGATCTCGCAAGGACAAAAGCTAAAATAATTGTTACCACATACATTCTGCATGAGGTTGTTAAAGTGCCGCAGAAACAATGTGTCGCCCAGTGCTCTGTATGGAAACCAGTGGGCAGATTGTGGCCCCTGGGGTGCGATCCAAGTGGGTTTGTTTCACCACTAGATGACACTCATGTCTCTTGAAAAGCTCCTGCAGACCGGCCGCAGGCTGCAGGCTCCAGAAATGATGAAATCTGAGATTAACCTGGCATCTCCTCTCCAGGTGGGAGCTCCCTGAGTGCCTCTCAGACACAGTCACTGCCTGATTCTAACAAGTGGTTGCGCCTTAGGAAGCCTCACTTTCTTACTTTGCAAAAGTAAGGTGAGAAAACATGATGAGTTGACTTTTCAGATTTTGGTTTCCTCCCAACGGAAGGAAAGAATGTGTGCTCAGCAAGAGGGTTTCTCCTACTGGGTTGTGGAGCATGGCTATGGATAAATGAGAGAAGACATTGATTTGGTTGTCAAAAGTATTGTATGCCCAGGGCCCAGGTCCTGCAAGACCCCAGACTCACTATGAAACCATGGCGATGCTGTGCCTCCCAGCTAACACCACTTTTAAAAGGCCACAATGCTTATGTGGTATTGCTGCTAATACCCAAATCACTCTCTGCAAAATTAGGACAACTCCTTGCCACCCAGCACTCTCAGGAGACTGACATTGTTCTTGCATGCAAGTGCACAAATACTGTAGGGTAACACAATGTGGACACCACTGCAATGGAAAACTTTTTGCGTGATACTCTCCGTGTTCTGTTTTAGCGTTTGACTGCAAGTATTTGATACTGCAAATCTTGGAATGAAAAGTCATTAAAAAAAGCTTCAGATTAAAATGCTGGCATGGCTTCAGGTTTACACAGCCATCATGTAGCAAAGCACTGTAAAGGACACAGGACAGAGTAGAACGTGGTGTTTAAGGACAGCTGTAATTATATTTCTGAAAACTCTCCAAGAAGAAATGTCCATATGTTTCTGACTGTGGATATATGTGCTCATTGATGCCCAGAGAAATACTGAAGGGGTGGTAAAGACCCCAGTTCTTCCAGAAATAAGAGAATACAACATGCAAACATAGCCTGAGCTGGCAGTCCTAACCCCGTCCTCTGACAGACTTAACAGGCTGTTAGGGCCATGCAGAACCCCATGGGATTGTACTTCCATAGATCTGCTTGCAAGATGAGAGTTTTGTGTTTTTTATAGCTTAGCAAGTGATTATAGAGATAACGGGGGTAATTTGTCAGCAAGCTAACCTTTACAGAAACTTCCTAATACAAAGATTGTCCTCTCTCATTGTGCATCTTAACATGAATAATGATAGTCTCATGAATTTTGCTGTTTCAGGTTTTCCCCAATTTATGGTCTTTGTTTCCTCTTTCTCTACAAAAATGGAAAGCTGCTTCCCAAACATGTTTCCGCGCTTGCAGTGCTGGCCAGGCAATTAACAACTTCACCCACAATCAATATGCAGAGTTCTCTGAGTATATAATACAGTAGGTAAGGAGACAAAGATAGATTTTTCCTGTGTAAGCTTTCCACAACAAACCTACGTATTTACTTCTCTTGCAGTGAATCTACTTACCTCCTTTTAATCATGATGATGAAATCAATGAATGATATTTTACTTGTCTGTCCAAGAACTAATGAGGAGAAGATTTACAGGCAAGCAGGGTATCCTTGATACTGAATTACTGGATGAAGACACAAGAGATCCAAGCTAGCCCCTAAATCTGCCAGCCTGAGAAGTCTAGCTAAGACTTTTACAGTGCTGGACAAGTCTGAAAATACTCCAGACCACCAGTCCATTAAACCTTACCTTGTTCCTGCGGCAGAACAAAGCAAAAGCTGTATGTTTGATTAAAGCTATTACCATCCAAAGGGGAAAACAGTCCATTTTAGGGAGCCAATTTACAGGAACAGCTTGTTTACTTTCGGACAAACAGTACTGCCTATGAGAGCCCCATCTCAAGCACAGCTCCTGCTGACTTCAGTGGGAATCTGGTATGAGTCAAAAGTGGAGGCTCAGTAGTGCTCTACAGAGAAGCATAATCATAATTATAGCAAGGATTATAATTGGAGACTTTCAAAGTCAATCAGACTGCTTCTCTTAATATCAATAGCTGTCTGGTGGGTAAATTGCCTAGACTAATTCTTTTTTAACACTTCAGCCATAAGACTCATCATTAGACAAATGCCATATCCTAATGTATACCGCAGCTTAAACACAATGAGAGCTTCAATCTGTTTTTTAATCTCTGTGATATTCTGTCTTGTTGCCCACATACTGGGAAAAAAAGTTTATTGTAGGCAGAAGACTGCACAGATTGTTCCCCATCAGAAGGTTCTCGCAGTCTTCTTGTCCCTGAGAACTGATGGGCTCCTGCAGCCCTTTGGTGCACGCTGACATTTGAGAAATAAGTAATAAACAAAACTTAAAACAATTGTGTTTTGCTGCAGGTCTCAATGCTGCAACTCAAATATTTGCTGAAAAATTAGCATACCAATATGTATCAGACTCCTAAATGGAAGGAAAAGATCGATCAGCTGTTCAAAAACCCAAGCAGTCTCTGGTGTGATTCAATTTATATGTAATTAGCTACTCAGTCTGTGCAAGAGTACTTGGAGGGGAGAAAACAGACCCTCACATATTCTGTTTCCCCATTTTCCTCTTGTACAACAGGCAGAGTGTGGATGTGGTGTTCCAGCTAAGAACCTGTCTGAGGTCAAGCAGATGCGCAACCACTGGAGATGGCACACATACTCTGTCTTCATTCAAGGAAGGGCCTTCAGGTCATGCTCCTCATTGGTGCAGGCAGGGTCAGTGCCACTGAATAGTACTCTGAAGCTGTCTGGCATATTTTTATGCTTGTTCATTCTCTGGATCTGTTTTAAAAGGCAACCATTGTACTCGGAGATGGCAGCCCCTGTTTTCTGAGCTAGACACCACCGGCAGTTAATTCAAACTGGCCTGATTTTCAGCACCCCATTTGAAGCAAGTTCCTCAGCTTCCCTCCAAATCAAGTCATTTTGAGTTAGAGACCTACCTTTCGGTAACTGATTTGGAACATTATGACCTGCCTTTAAACTGCAATGTGTTACAAAATTAGAGGGACAATTTATGGGACAGCAGACGCTTCCCTTTGCAAGTTACCAACTCCCCAGTCCATTATATCCTCATAATGAGTCAATAAAACAAGTCACAGCTACAGCACAATCAATGTCAAGCGGCACAATGGACAGCAGGTACTTTCAATGATTTACTCTGTCAGCCTCCTGAACAAGCACTTGTACTTTTTGGAAGCTCAGTGTACTGCACTGTACGAGGTAAGTGACTGTCAGTATTTCGGCGGCACCTCTTGTACCGCAGTGAGATCTATACCGCGCACCGGTGTCAGCCTTGCCAGGGGGGAAAGGCCAGCTCAACGGTCACCTGGCCTGAGGACAAGCACTGAAAACAAAAAGTAGAGAAGTCTTCCAGGACTCAAAGTCTTGAGCCAACCAAAGCTGGACACAGACAGTGTGTGCGGTCACGGGGGTTTGCGGCAGCGAGGATCGAGCCGCTGGTTCGCCAAGCTGTTTGGGATTTACCGTGCGCAGTTACAGCATCTTTGAACGGGCAGAGGGGCTGGAACCTGGACAAAATCCCTCCAGTTCGCACAGATTCGTTCTCTTTCAAAAGCACACCAGGGCAAGGCAGGGCACAGCTTCCAAGGGCCTCACTGAAAGCACTGAGCTTTTGTTATTTTGCAGATCAGTGCCTTCCAGTTACTATTTTTTACTTTATTTATAGCACTAGTCAAAACTGAGTACATATTTTGCTGGGGGGTAAATAAAGGACTAAAAAGATAGCAGTCCTTGCCTTCTGCCTCAGAAACAAGCCCAGGCCAGCAGAAATCCAGCATTTCTCTTGCGCGGCCGCCAGTTGCTCAGAGGCCAGGTTTGGGTGGGCCCGGCCAGGCCACAGCTCCGAGCAGGACCCCCCGGCTGCCCCCGCCTGCAGGCACAGAAACACCCTCCCTAGGGCCAGGGCCGGGGCCCGGGGCGGCCGGGGCCGAGAAAGAGAAATGCTGGATTTCTGGCTGGGTTTGGGGAGCTGTAGGCTTGTGCTGGGGCCTATTGATGGGAAGGTGCTTCTTCTTGGGAGCACTCTGTAAACACCCCAGATCTTCAGTTTGGCAAAGAAGTGCTGAGGGTGTGCTCGGGTGTCTGCCTGGTTTGTAATGTTATGAGACCTGGAAATGCCTGAAACAGGTAGAAGATGTTTGTTAAGCTCCTCAGAATGAGTGTAAAGCTGTCATATTTCATTTTAATAAAGAAAACATTTTAGATTTTTATATAAGAAAACAGCAGCATCAGGACTACCAGAAAAATTACTAGCCATTTAGGAAGTTAAATACTCTTAATTACCTTATTCACAGGGTGTATTACCTGTTGTCATTGACACAATTCACATCTCATCTCAGAAATTCCTCCAGGCAACAATTATCATTATGAATTTTTAAAAGTAGCTGCATGAGTCAGCCTCCAGATTTAGTTGGCCAGAGGTATGCATTGCCGCTATACTATCTGTACTATCTTTGGGGGAAAAAAAAACCCCACCAAAAAACCAGAAAACAAAAACACCCAAAAAAGACTGTGGCACAACCTTTCTGTAGGTTTCTATTTAAAATCATTTCCAGTTTGTCTGTATTACTTCCCCATCTAGCCATAGTGCTGCCAGGGTGACAGTATGAAAGCAGCAATGGATCCAGTGGAACCCATAAAAAAGGATGGAACAGGGAGACTTTGGGTCCTTTAGTGTCTGAAAGCAAAGTACTTGGACTGGCAGGGGTGATACCCACAATGTCCTCCTGCTCTGTGCATCCCACTGGTGAAGTCCTGGCCTCTAGCAAAACTCCATCTGAATTTCATTTCATCTGAATTTCACTGAGGAGGGGGACTTCATCTTACAAAATGTCTGGCACCTGATTTGTACTTGTTCTGCCCTGCATGCTGGTACTGTTGTACCGGTGCTGACTGCGTGTTAAATTATATTAATGATATACTCAGCACACGTGTGCTGATAGATATGTGGGAGAAAATGATAGACCTCTAGCTCTTGCTAAGGTCAGTGAGAAGACTGGAATTGGAATGACAACTCATCTTGACTTGCTTTTCTGTGCATCCAATTTGCAAATGGTATGATAGTGAAGTCCATTCTTCTCATTTTAGCCAGGTTTCCAGCTTTATTTCTTTTTTTCTTTTCTTTTTTTTTTCTTTTTTTGTTTTGGGGGGGTGGGGGTTGGTTTTTTGTGTGTTTTGTTTTGCAGTGAATAAATCAGAGTCTTTAAGAGAAAGCAGAAATGGATATAGACAAACAAACACCCTAAACAGCACTGGAATATCTCAGGCTATGCATAAATGGTATTTCAGAACATCAATTATCAAAACAGTTTCCATCTGCAACATCACAGCTGCCAGTGAAGCCAGTAATATATATGGGGGGAAAAAAGAAAACACTCAACAAAGCTAAGATGCCACTGAAATCTGTGGAACTGTTAACATGGAATAGTGTAGGTGAAAGCCACTTAAGCAAGTCTGAAGAATGTGCTTTTGGGTAACCCACCTTTTGCACTGGAACAACAGAAAAGCATTTCCTTGCTTTTCCTAATGCTTTTGATACTGACAGGGAAATGCTGTGAAACTTACTCTACCAGGAGTAAGGACAGGGTCAGAGGAAGCAGCTTCTCTTTCCTTCATTAGCTGAACCTCGTATCCCCTCTTAAGACATTGGGTGGTATACGAAAGAAGAGTACAAACCTTGCTTTAGGCACTTGTGACTGATTTCTGGTCTCTTATCTTTCTCCAGTTCCAAAGAGTCATATTTTTATGGGATATGTAAAACCCTGTGACATACAAGCTTTCACCCTCTTGTCTATGGAGATGACTGGGAGTGGAGCAGCTTTAATCTTTCCTGCATTTCTAGATCTAGGATTCTAGCCTCTGCCAACAATTGTTTCCAGAGGCAACTTAAGGTTTCTCTGTAGCTGGGGGGTGGGGGGGAGAAAAAAAGTGAAAAATTGTGGCCTTAAAGCTGAAGGGGTGGCGTTGCATTGTGGTCTCTGGCATGGGCAGAATAGAGGAGGTGAAGGCTGGATTTTTCACTGTCCCTTTGTGTCCTTTTAGGTACTTTCTGCTTTCTGTATATCTGAAGTTGTTCAGGTTACTCCTAGCCATGCTGAGTGCTTTGAATTGCCTATGTAACCTGTCTGTAGCTGATGCCTTCTATTTTTTCCCACCTGTAGAATTTTCAGGCATAGGATGAAAATTAAATCTAGGACACTCCAGGCCACAAAACAGTGGTCTCTTTTTAGCAAGACACTACATGTAGGTGACTTATTAGCAAGTTCAACCCTACCAACGTCCCTGAACATGCAGCTGCTGTAGCCCTCCTCATATGTTCCAACTTTGCAATGAGTTGCCTCATACACAGTCAGGCTCTTTCTTGCTGTGTTCCATACCTGGTCTTGTGAGCATTGCACAGTGGTCCCAACTCAAGGGTAGCTGGAAAAGATGTCTGTGATGGCCTGCTGAGTGGGGTGCACACCCATGGAGTCCACTTCTGACTTCTCAGGCTGAGGGTACAGAAGCCTGGCTGTTGCTTTCCATGGGCTGTGCTGCACCCACTGGGCTACCATGTGCAAGGGAAACACCTCTCATGTCCCTGAAAGACTGAACATTTTGATGCTTGCTCTTAGGGAGAAGTTCAGGTGTGGGGCAGAGGAGCCCAGATTTCAGAGAGGAGTGTGCATCCAGACCTGACCTGAAGTGACATGTCCTGGCTACACTTGGGTCTGTACATTATCTCACTCAGATTAGCCTGCCAGTCCCTGAACCACTGTCCCTAACCACATTCTTATTGGCACAGAAATCAAAGGTTCTGCATCCTACCTGACCAGCCCCCACCTCCATCTCTTTTCTCTTATTTTGGCTAGAACATCTTCAATGCAAATTTCTTTTGTACTATTGTCTCACTTCATGTGATGCAGACTGTTTCCTCTCCTTCCCTGCCTTTCTAATTTTTTCTTGTCTTTGTCCTCCTTTGAGATGGAGGACAACAACATCTTGCTTTTCTGTAAATAACAAGAATATTTAAATCACTGAAACACTACCTGGACTGTGAATCTATTAGGGCTGATTCAAGAAATGAATGAAAGGAAGAAAGTACTCTGAAAGTGAGATTTCTTTCATTCTGCAAACTGCTGTGTGATTATGCAAAGCTGTTCTCTTATGTTTTCTGCCAGACAAAATATGTAGACACTTTTCTTGCCTTTTGGAGGGGAAATGCTGTGCATGTGCATAAACGCTGTGTCTCTTCTTTGAATTAAAATGAGACCTTACATAGCTCGTAAATTGCACATTGCCGGGTTGAGCAGACTGGCAGCTCAGAACTGAGCCTGATTTCACAGCACATTGCTTGTCTCAGCAGCAAGGCATCCTGGAGCGGGCTTGGTCTGGTTTTTGGTCTGTAATTCATTGTGTAAATGCCAGCCAAATTAAAGCAAAGCAGATGGGACAAGTAATTTGAAGATTAATGAAGCTACTTGCGTTAAAAAGTAACTTTAGATACACATTTTAATGAAAAAGATCCTTTCTAGTTCATAATAGCTGGTCAAAAGGAAAGGATCAACCACTAAAGCTTAGCAGAACACATGTACAAAGAATTATTAGAAGTGATTAAGTCTTTACAGAGTTAATCCCCATTAGACTGGGCTATCAAGTTAAAGACTTAATTTCTTTCTCAGGTACCTGCATCACTTTGTGAATGCTACCATTTTCCCTAAAATGTTAAAGTAAAGCAAGTAAACTCAGAAATTCTTTAGGGATTATTCACAATGCAGTCTTAACATGTTGAGAAGTTTTCATTCTCCTGTGACACTTGCAGTTTCCATCAAAACTTTTCAAAACTGTTGAACAGTGACATTTTCCTTTGTATAACTGGCTATACTTCATACGAAAGAGAAGTATCAGGAATCAGTAAACAAATTCTTTCTGTTTTACCACTACAAAAATGCAGCTCAACCTTCAAGATGCTCTGAAAGACGCCCCCCTGCTCTAAATCGTTACAAAATTCCAGACAATCATAAAGTATACTTGTTAAATATTTCCAGCGTTGCCCTAAACTCTGAGCTCACCAGGTCTCTAACACTGCAGAGCGGGTCCACAGGAGGAGAGCCAGGCTTGTTTCTCACATGCCACTGTGCTGGCTCCTGAAACCGCTTCTCCTTGTGCATGTTCTCAGCGATGACTGGATACTAAGAGACTGTTTAACAGAATTTTAAATGCAGAGATTGGAATTGGCTTTGTATTTTTCATGAGTTGGAGACACTTAAGGTGTGGGGGAATCACAGGAACACGAAAAGAAAATCTTACCAGAATATTGGGAGACCAGCTCTGTAAGAAGTGCACAGTCTTCTGCCAGAGACAGATCAGGACTTCTGCACTGTTGGAGTACCCCATCCTTTTCATATATGTACAGAAATGGCTATTGCCATGCTGTTCTTTAGGAGTAAGACCTGGAATTTCAGGGGAGAAGTACGCACCTCTCCAAGTCACAAGACCACTAAACTGCAACATTTAGAGATCAACATAGTTATCTGTGCTGTTCTTCTTACACGGAGTCCTTCCATGAACAAAAATTAGAGGCTGTGTAAGTAACAAACTGTGCAAACTTTCTTAGGGATGATTTTCTGTAAGAAATGTTACAAGGCAACTGTTCAAGCCCTGCTCCCACTCCCCCAACTCCAAATCCTCTCTTCTGTGACTTGAAGCCACCAGATACCTGGTAAAGTAGGTTTTGATGCAGCCAGTCCTCTGTTGTGCCTCCAAAACAACCTTCAAATACTGAGCAATCACATCTTGATTCAGATAAGCTTTCCCTATCTGTTCTGTTCTGAAACCCATGCTTCAGTCCTTTACTGAATAAGAAAGCACATAATTTAAAACTTGTCCTTACACTCCTGCTGAATTTGCCCTGAATGGCCAAGCTGAGTATGAGCAGGAACAATGACTATGCAAATTCCAGAGTTTTATTATGGAAAATCTTAAGAAAATTGGAGTGCTTGATGCAGCGTGACATATTCCTGAAATGTACGATCTGTAAAAACAGAATTTGAGGGACTTGTTGCACTGAATACAGGCAGTAAATTCCTTTGATATAAAGTCTGGTTAAATGTAATAAAATTGTGGTGCTTAAAAGCTGTCTTACTTCTAAAGAGCAAAAGAATAAAAGTGCTTTATCCATGTGAACACACACTTAAGACTCTGGGCAACGTGGTCTACAAACTGGAAGCAACACTCCTATCAATTAAAACACAACATATAGTTTGTTTGTTTGTTTGTTTTTTACAGTAAAGTGTTAAACATGTTGGCTCCTTAAATTACTGCAAATGGCAGTTTTGAAATACAGGGCAGGGGTTAGTTTGTTTAATATTTTTTAATTTTGTTTCAGTTTTGTACATCTTTCCCCACTAACTTAGCCTGTAATATAGTGTGCCATGTAAAAAGCCGTTGTGTTGATGTAGAACTGATGCATATAAAATTTCATCGGTCATCTTGTTTCTGGGTCCAATGTACGTGAATTCTTTGGCACAATCCAGACAAGGGCCTTTCTCCCCCAGGCTCCATTGCGAGGTAAGTGGATATTTTGTTCTTCTGGAATATGCACAGGATTTTAATAAAACTGCTACTGGCTTTTCTTAAAATATTACATACTCCAAAGTACATGCAATTAAACAGTGTGACAGTAATACACTCCCTCATCATATCTGCATTGTTGAAATGCTAAATGAGCCAACAGAGGCATTCACAAACCACACAGCAGATTTTGACAAAGCCACATTACTCTTTAAAATGAGGAAATTATGAAGCTTAGAATTGTGTATAACATCAGAACTAGGTTTGATAATGTAGATCTGAGTACACTGTGTTCGAGTTTAAGTCAGTTTATACTGATTCCAGGTGGGGATGGGTTATGATTATGCAGGTTATTAGCTGAATTTTTGACATTTAGATTTCGATTATGCTGGCTTATGGAACTGGATTGATTTTTACAACAGAATGTCATTATAGTGCTTACAGTGACATCAAGAACAGAACTTCAGCTTGATCTTCCTCTACAGAAGCTCATTAGAGATTCACATAAGAAGACAACCAACACGTGCTATTGCCATGGAAACAAGATGGAATATTATGAAGCAGTATAGCCCATATTCCAAAATAGAGAGGACAATGTCAGAGCAATTTTAGCACAAGACTGACAGACTCTTTATTTGCAACCTGTATGGGTCAAAGCAGAACTTAGCTCCTGGTCCTCAAAATAAAAAACACCAGTGCAGTTTTAGGACTCTGGTTTCAATTCCTCCTTTTCAAGTGTGACAACTCAAGCCAGTTATTTTCGGTTTCATTGTATGGGAGCAAGGAGGCCGAATGGAGGCAGAGACATCACAGCAGGTGTGTAGGTGTGACGATTTACAAAGAACAGACATCACAGAATGGATAGAGGAGTGAGTCAAGTTCACGCCAGGCAGAGAGGTACTGATAAAACAGAAGTGAGCAAAACCAGCAGAAGCTGAACATCTGATACATCATGGAGATGCAGAGGAAAGGCTAGTTTCAAATGCAAAGGCTAGCCGGTACCAGCAGCCAGAATGCAAAGGATAAAATTTCTTGTGATTTGCATTAAATAGGTAAGTCTCATAGTTTCTTATGTTGCCTAGAAGATGAAATGCTTTTGGACACCCTGGACATGTTGTATGTATACAATATATACAAAGTCAAACTTCCCAAGGTTCTGCTTGTGACTAGATACACAGAAAACTCTTCTAAGCCATTTAAAACAGCTCTGTCTGGTCTAGAGAGAGTTTTTCACCATTGTAAACACTTTGACCATTGTCTCCAAGTACAGAGTGCTAGCTAATGAGTATGAATGCACATAGTTTTTTGTGTTTGATGACAATACAAAAAAAATATAGGAATTCTATGCTAATGGAAGCAAGAGCTTAGAGGAAATGTTTCACCCTTTATCTAGAAAGCCTGTGATTGTCACTTCATTCCCACACTGGTTCTGCCTTTAAGAAACATTTTTAAATTCCAGCTGAAGGTCTAGGAACCAAGGATCTATTGTAATCACTTTGAGCAGAGCCACCATGGGCAAAACATAGCTTAAGGAAAAATAACAATAATTGGGTTTTAAGGAGTAGTCAACAAGCCTTGGAAGGGTAGACCATGAGTTCGCCACTACAGAGAGTTACTTTAAGTTTCAAAAGCAAGAGAATGATGAAAGGGAAAAATATTACAGTACACAGAAAGCTTGTGAGTGCCTGCTGAACCAGTCTTTGGGAAGCCTTCCAATGCCTGCATATGAAAAGTGTTGTATACCACTATCTAATTATTATAAGCTCCATAAATCATCATCCACTTAAGGAGCTCATGTTTCTGCCAAGTTAAATGACTTCAGAACTGGTAGATAACATTCACTGTTTCAACTCCGATTCACTCTTGACTAGATCTGTTTTGATTCGAAAAAAAGGGCAAAAGACACTGTCAGTTTGGGAGAAGAATCTGAACGGAATATGGATTTTTATTGCAAAATTTTATTCCAGTAAAACATACAAGCTTTAATAGTAGTGAGTACCTTTATAGAGTGAGAATCAAAATACCAAATACTTTTTAAATAAAGAAGAATACTAGATCAGTTTTTTCACTAGCATCAGGCAAAGAGATAAAATGTGAGAGAGCTGACACAAAATACTGGAAAATAACAAACGTTCTTTGCCATCTTTGCATATAAACTTTCTTTCCCAAACTGTTAAGTACAACTCAGTAAGTGCTAGCAATTACTTTTTTTTCCCTAAACCTTTTCTGGGTCTTTTTTCGTGTGCATCTAGGCTTTTCTTCTCTTGCTTTGCTTGCAGCACTGGTTCATGAGCTTCCGACTCTTCTTGTTTTCTGCGCTCAGCCTCTAGCAGCTTCCTTCTGTATGCTTCCCGAATGCTGTGAATTCTGCCTCGTGTTTCATCTAAGGACGCCTAGCCAAAACCAAACCCCCCAACACATGAACCTTGATTTCATCACAAGCAACTGCACCCTTCCTGTTATGTTTTACTTTGTCACTCTGTAAGTACAGGGAGGACATCTCTCCTTTTCTTTTTACAGGTATTTTTATTTATTTGTCACAGTGACACAGCTATATGTCAGTCTCTTCACCATAAAGAAGGAGAGAAAGTTAACGAAAGTCCTTTTTAAATTGCTGGCATAATAAGCTAATTGAGTGAAAGGAGGATAGGCAACAGGCTAGTTACCCATCTGGGTCTAGTCCCTCTTCAGTTCCTGGCTTGCTTTTTTGTCTTAAACAGGTCTCTTGAAATCTAGTTTTCAGAAATTCAAAATGCCTTAGGAGCTTTAATCTTTTAAGAGACTAAAGGAGCCTAAATCACACAAGACCTTCAACAAGACTTAGGGCAAACTGGACTTGGACACTTCTGAAAACTTTTTCTTTTACATTTCCATCCTGGAAAATGGGGATACCTTTACACGGTCCTCTGTGGTCAGCAGATGAAAAAACTGTAAAAGTGCTAACCAGCACAGTATGCGTGTTCACAAGTAACTCTCATTTTATATTCACACTGTGAAACACTTTAATGGACATTCTTTCTAGAAAGACCTGAGGATCTTAATAAAAATTTGCCCTTCTAATGTATGGTATGTTAGGCATCCAAAATCCTAGCAACATCTGGTTGGACACCTGGACATGCATTCTTGTTAGGATCAATCAGTCACTGGTAGAGAGCTATAGCACCCTGTAGACTTGTAGTTAAGTAATATAAATTGGCTGTCTGGAAAGTTAAGAAGATGTTTTCAAGTGATTTCTGTAAATAGGTTGGTTTGATGTAAAATTATGTATACTGTCTCTTAACCAGTTTTAAGAGCTCTGAATAGTTGCCAGCTGATTGCTTGGGGCTATTTTATCACTGCTGTGTAACAAAGCATTTTGTTGTTCCTGTTGACACTCAAGGGTTAAGCCAATTTTGTGAAGATATTTATACCAATTTTATGTGCAATGCTGAGTTAATCCTAACAATGGATCCTACACTAATGCTACCAAATCTATGATTTATAGACATGATTTTTTAATGGATTAATAATACCAATTTTTTGTTTGCTGGTGTCATGTATATTCCAGGAAAACCTTCTCTACCTTTGCAGTAAGGCACATTAGGAGCAACTTGCCCTCCTATGTAAATTATCTTGTTCTTTATTACTTTCCAAAAAGCCATGTACCTGTACAATTTATAACCAAAAAAAACCCCAAACCAGAGATGCTTTATCTAATATGCATCTGATCATATATGTCAAATGCTTAATTTATTCTCACTTATAACTATCCTTTATGGTAATATTCTTAAAAGTTTTTTGCAAAGAGCTAGGTCAAGAAAAGACTAAGACCATCATATTAAGGATGTTCTACAGTACTATTTTCTTTTCCTAGAACCTTTAGTTTTAACCTTTGCCCAAAAGAAATTTCAAGCTTTTTCACTGTTTCTAATTATTGATAGTGAATACAAAAGTCTTGAGAATGGTTGATCAAGATATTCATACTAGTAGCGCATATCACAGTAATAGTTACCAGAAAGTAATCTTGAAAACTTACCTGCAGATTCTCATACATTTCAAGTATATCTTGCTTCAATAAAGCTCTGGCATTTTGTTCTTTTTCTCTTTGTTTGAAAGCCAACTCTCGAAGTTCCCTAAAATGATTGATTTTTTCTGCTTTACGTATCTCTTGCTGTTGAATGATAGACTCATTTCTTAGCACAGACTCAGGCATGGTTTTTCTGAAGGAAATACAAAGATATTTTTCTCATTTCAAATATAACTTTGGGGATGTATATTTTACGTTACACTTATAGTCATACATTTGGCATATATACTTCAATGTCACCATTGTATGTTTAGATAAGGTTAAGGAGTCACTTTTCCTCTGCTTATATATATCACCAATAAGTAAGTACATTCCTAAGGCCAGGTCTTCTCATACTTGAATGTCTATTTAAAAAAATATTTGTAAAATCATGCCTATCTTTGAACATATGAAAAACTCATAGATGTGACACTTATTTTTAATTTGCAAGAAGTATTTCCAGAAGTTTTTGGTATTTTAATTCAGCATTGGGACAAATGTTGGGTTTTTTGGTTTGTTGGGTTTTTTTTTTTCCTGTTGGCATAATGGAAACCAAGTGTATAATATATTTTTATAATTTGACTTAAATGACTAGTGTATAAGTCAATGAGTTGGAGGCAAATGAAATGCCTGTGGAAGATATTTTTCCATATTTTCTATTGTTTTAATGTTATTCACTTCAATATAACACCAGTTTCCTTTTCAATATAAAATTAAATTTGAGGATTTTTTTTCAGCATGTTCTAAGGTCTTACTGAAAATCAATTTGCTGTATAAATGCCACATTGAATACAAATGGATTTAAGCACGAACTGGGTTCTAGCTGCAGCACAGCAAACATGCAGATGCATGTATATTAGCTAGGTAAGTTCATATTAGCACATGTAATAAAGAATATAGTTCTTTTGAATAAAGAAATAATATAATTATTTCAGCTAATAACTATTATTATGAACTGAACTGCATTTTTAAAATATATTATTTGAATCTAGCATCACATCCTGACAAACTTGATATGTGCTTCTTTCAAGATGACCACTGAAATGGTCATCTTTGCCTGCACATGCATTTTCTTCAAGTTTTTACATCACATACTCATTACTTGCAGTGCAGTGACTCGGCATCTTTGATATGTTATGATTAGGAAAGGACGTAAATTATAACTGAATGTAGGAAAACACAGATTTTAAAAAACATCCATACCAGGAAAATCAAAGCTGAAAACTGTATCTTGATCTACCTCTACACTTTTGCGTTCACTACTCAGTGATTTTGTGTACACAACATAAAGGACAGGTAAAACATGGCTGAGGATTTTCACGGCAACTTCTAACAAGCATGTGACAGAATAGTAGCTTACTTCAGTGGCATGTGAAGGATAAAGCCTAAATTCACACCTACTATACTGCATCCAATTACAGATAGGATACAAATGCATAAAAATTATATTGCATTTACTGATTTCTGTATATGAAAATCCTTAGCTAGTTGTTCATTTTGGTGTTTCACTGGGACTTAAGTTTTCCTGCTGTTTACCTCATATAAGGACTAAGGTCTATAGGCTCCCATTTTTTTTGCTGCTTTTGTAAGCTTGAGTCAGTAGCTTCTTGTGATGCTTTCTTTCCTGCGGTAAAAGAATCTACAACAGAACAAATTAAACCAGTTATGCAGTTTTGTTAGGAGGTTCCATCTAAATTCTTGCATAGTTTTTTCTTCTTTTGGCTTAGCAGAGTACATTATTAAGTGAGAGTATGGGTTGGAAAGGATATAATATTTCTGCCTTTTTATTTCCAACACTCATGATAGAATCAAAAATGCTGCAAAAACCCACGCATGCTAGACTGAAATTAATATATGTATTTTAGCTAAATCCACAATACTCAAGAAGGTTTGTAAATCTAAGCAAGAATGTTCAATTTAAATTGCCTAAAGAATATAAGAACAACCTCTAAGCAGCAAGGAATCACATTCTTTTATTAAAAATAAATCTACCAAAATATGATTGTTCAGTCCTGGCTGTAGTTAAAAAAAAATTAATGATGTGCACTTTTGGGCAAAGATTTACTTTGGGAAGTACTGGTCTGTAGAAGAAAGGTCCCATGACAACTTAAAATTCTCATTCAGAAGTCTTGAATTTTTTTAATCACATGTATAGTAACCATATTATGCTTTAATGTACCATTCAATATAATGATGTATCTGATATTAAGCACGCCACTATGCTGAGCTGCCTTGTGATTATTCCAATGCTTCCTTCTTTTGGTTCACCTGGATGGGCTAAAAATCCCTGTAAAATTTTATGAGATTTAACATTGACTGGGGTAGTTTGTTTCCATAAATCCTCTCTTATTACTCTACTTATAGTACCAATCAATTAAAACATTTAAAAAATGTTACTTGAATTTTCTCACTGGAAATAGTAGTTTTCTGAGCATTAAAAAAAATGTACTGTCTCTATATTTTCTGTCTATACATAGACAAATATACCAGCCTTCTCTGTTGGTCTAGAAGGGTGTCATGGATTTTGGAAGTGCCTTAGACACTGCCCATCAGGAAAGTTTTCTCCAGAACATAAAAATTCTCATTAAGATACTGAACGTTACAGAAATGGTCAAGCACATTATTGCCTATTGCTGCAGTCTATGGAACTGAACCATAACAACTTAAAGTCATTAGGGTGTCACCTCTGTACTTCATGAGACTTTGTATTAGACTCCAAATGCTTAGTTTAGAACAAAGCTCTTGGCAGACAACCATTACTTTTGAAATCCCAAGCCAGTAACTTAGAGAAAATAATATTTTTTCAAGTTCCTTTGGAATGCAAGAAATAACTAATGACGTCTTTGTCTAAAGCATAAGGTGAGGACTACTTCTGCTTTAAGTTCTGAAACATTCCTGGGAGGATTACTCACCTGACTGGAAAAATACTAATCTTAACAAGTTATGTACTGATCACAGATTCTACTTCCATGCAGATGAGCCATGACCAGATGTTGTCACAATCAGATGGGTATTTTACTTCCCTTTCTGTGATGGCCTGGTCTCAGCAGTATTTGCAGAAGAAAAAACCCAACAAACAGCCTTACATCCTTGCACTCAGTTCAAATTTTCAGGAGTCCAGTAATTGCCAGGGAATACAAATGAAGAATACATAGAAGTTGTAACCCTAAATAAAATTAGACAATACTTATGGAAGCTGCCAGGAAGCTGATGCTACTCAGTATGCAGTTTTTGACAGCTTACTTCCAGAGCACTGTCCACGAACAGTTTCCATGAACATTAACATAAAGAAAATGTGTATTAGAAGTATTACTGTCTGTCTTACATGTTATTTCAGCTGCTAAACAATTTTTAAAAATTTCAACACTAATGACCTCTGGTAACTAACTTGGAGTAGAGGGACTATTTTCCACTGAACTTCCAAAAAATTCAGGTTAATTCAGGGTTAGAATTCTACTACAGAAGGACTGCCTGCAGTTTGCTTAAGGGTAACTTGGCAGCCTCCAAGAGCCACGAGGCTGTATCTGTGTCTGAAAACAGAGCAATGCAACAACTAAAACTAGAGCAGATAGAGACCAAGCACGACACCTTTTGGTGCATTTGGGCACCTTTATCAGGGCTGCTCTATCCATTTACTACTAGTATTTAATGCAGAAGTCTTTTCTAAGATGCTGATGATGAAGCAAAGACACGCTTGACAAAGTTACGCCCTTACCTCTTTCTCCTGAAGTAGGTGTTAAAGTGGCAGTCTCAGTCCCAGCTACGGGCTCCTCTGAGTATCTGTCAGCATACTTATTAATAAACCGCATGCGTTCCTGAAAAGCCTAGAGATCAAAGTTTTAATCCAGGTAAGAAAACTTCTACTGTATACTTTAAATGCCAAAGAATTTTTAAAAGTAGGAATCTATAAGTAGTCAATAAGACAGTAAATCTTCAAATCCAGTGCATGTGAGAGACGATGTTATTTTATATTACTGGTGAGTGTATTTCCCTGGTTTGATCTATGAAACTGCACCTCTAACAAAAGGAATACCATTAGTGAGACATTGGGGAGAAAAAAAGATAAACACAAAAGGACCACATTTCATGTCAGAGTCATATTCAAGCCAGCTCTCCAACAGATATTTTTTTTCTGAAATAATATCAACGTTAAACATCCAATTTTTCTAGGAATATTTTGGAACCATTATTTGTTTAGTTTTAATGTGCTGTGTAGAGGAGAACTAAATTAGCATCAGTACTTACAGTTAATCTTTAATTTCTATCAAGTGTGTCTTGAGTATATGAGTAAGAACCCCTAAGTAAACCTTTTTGAGATGGTCGTTCACTAAAATAAAATGTAGGCAGTACACTTTGAATGGTTTCACTCCGCTCGATGCATACTGGCTATATTTAGTACATATCCCAGATGAGAAAACAGTGCTGTCAATAACAAACCTAATGCCAGAGTGCAGTGTGTAACTCTGCCTGGGGCTGGAATCAGAAAAGATGCTAGGGTTCCTTCCCATTGAATCAGTCCCAAGATGTCACACTAAAGATCATCATGCAATGAAACGCTGGAAAATCACTTATCTCTGGGCAGTATAAAATTATCTTTGGATTTGAAAATAGAAACAAACAACCGAAAACCTGAAAAGCAAGGTTCCCTCATAGCTGAATGTATGGTCAGAATACGTACAGCTACTGCACCTCCTTAGGGAAATACTGCTTCCTCCTAGGAGCTTCTATAGCATGGTGATTTAAATTTCCTTCTGAGAAAGGGGAGCTATGGGTGCAAACACTTTCAAGTGCAATTACCTTTGATGACAAAACCTGGCATCACCACTTCTGCCTGTCCTTTCAGAAGGTGACTTTGGCTCACTGGGCTTTCTCTTAAGGGCTCATTGCCAGAATGAACAAAGCCAAAGTTCAGGCTGGAGCCAGGCACCTAATTCCTAGAGTCAAAGGGCATGTGACCCCTGGAACAGGCAGGCATTGGGGCAGGGTGACCAGGAAGAAAGGAGAAAGGAAAATTCCTTAGTCTGCATAGCAGAACCCCAATTTAGACCTTCTTTTTTTAGCATATCACATGCAGTTGCTGCAATTTGCTTAACGATAGCTGTTTTAGGAAAATGTCACAGACCTAAAGGGCTTTTAAAATGGAAACCTTTAGTTGTAATTTAGTTGATTTTCTGATGGAAAAAGGCAACAGTGATAGAACCAGCATGCTAAAGAGACTCTACACATCAAAGGGGATGCATTTCCAGCTCATCTTTAGGAGGCTGTACTTGCACTTTCAGTCTCAGCACAGCCAATTAAAGCTGCAGAGTAATGTATCTCTTCTTAAATCAGAATTTAATAAAGTAGTGTCAGGAAAAAATTTGGGGTTTGGATACACTGAAGAGAACTGAGAAGATCTGAAAGTGTAACTGGGAAGAGCCATGTCTGAGGTTCATTTCTGAAAGGTACTACAAAAAAGGCAAAATGCTTCTGAGCTTGGGTTTCTCTCAATGGCCAGTGGTGGTGGTGGTGGTGACTGGGACTGACTGTACAGGCAAGTTTAAAGACTGCATTTTGTTCTTTTATTTTCCTTTTTTTGGTAACGATGCTTCCAATTCTCAATCAGCAGTGTAACTTTTTGCTTTGCTAGAAAGAACCTGTATTATTTTTCCATCTTAAGCATACGTCATGTCAAAAGAGCCCAGCTGCAGCTGATATCTGAATTAGTTGCTTCTCCAGAACAGTGAATTCATACAGCACAGTAGGTACAGGCTCGTGGGTAACCTGCAACCCAGAAGGAATTAGGGGATCCTGGCTGCAGGGGACAATTTGAGTGATGATATGGCCAGGTGCCAGTTCTTCAAGAGAAATCTTTTTGTCATGTTTGTAACAGTTTATTTCTCACTAGAATCTGTTCATGCTAAACATTAAACTTGTCACAAGTAGCAGTTCTGCAATTGTGTGGAGGTAGTGGGCTTGCTAAGGAGAAACTTTGTTTTGTAAAGCAGAATCTCAGTGATCTAGAGAAGTCTAAAGTTGATGATCTGGAATGCTGTCCAGAATTCATGCGCATAATCACTTTTGATTCTTGAAGCTGTGTTAAGATTTCCTGTCTTCCACATTGTGGTGAGGACAACCATGTGAAGTCAGGTCCCTGTTGTGGCAACTGCTCTACCATAACAGCAGCTCCTGGAACTTGTGAAGAAACATTACGGCAAAGATTGCGCTCCGGTATTACCTTGATAGCTCTTCCTGGCTCTGCAGACTCCCATGCTTGTTTCATAGCTTTGATCTCATCTGCTCGCTGGGTGTCTTTCTTCACCTCCAGAACATCTGCCTGCCTCTGTTCACTAACTAGACGTAAAGTCCAGTATGGTTTGTTTGAAGCGGCTTGCTGAAAGTGAAGTATTATAAAGACAATGTATTCACTGGTCTACATTTACTACCACTATTTAGGATGAAGTTATGTTTCTGTATCTTGATAATTTTCCCGACTGATACACATTATACATTCATACACACTGACATGGCATTACTACACAAACAGTGGCTGCCAAAGGAAAGGAAATTACTTTGCAACATCTAAAGCTCTTTGAGTTTTTATTTTTACATGCTTCTGCCAACTCCCATACAGCATGCTCCACACTCCCAGTTCTTCTGAACAGTCTGTCTGAACAAGAGTATTTTGTAGCGATTTTTCATGCAGTTGTCTTACCTCCCTGCCAAGCTTTTTTCTTTTCTTTCCCTCCTTCCCCTTCCTTTCTTCCACAAGCTTTTCTACTAGAAGTCTTATTGTATTCAATTAGGCTTTTTGTATAGAAATACATCTTGCTCTGTCTTATGAGGCATCAGGTTTTTTCCAGTTACTTCCCAAACTCTATACATACTTATCCAGAACTGTAGGGTACAACTAGTGCCTGAAATGTATGAGACTATTCTGCTGTCTGAGCAATGAATGAGACATTGTGCTGTATATACTTCTGAAAACCATACTATCTACAGAATCTTTAAGAACAAGATTTAGAAGTAGAGATAGGAGTTCAGCTTTTATTTGAGACTGAAGGTGGGCATCTTATCTGCAAGCAGTCCCACCTCAAAACTCGCATCTATTTTAGTGGCAGACCAAAGAACTCCCAAGAACCATCACCTCAGCATGCCTAGCGTACCCAGTCATTGGAGCTCAAGGCAGAAATCTGACACAGCCTGAAGCTTCACTGCATTTCTATGGCCAATAATCTCAACTGCAGCCACTCAGACTGCTCTGAAAGAAGGGTTAAAGCACTGTTCCAGAACTCTGTATAATTAGGTGTGGATACGAATCATAAGGAAGTTTGCTCTGCAGCAGGTTTAGTCAACAAAACAATTCAGTAGAGATTTCTTTATTAAAAACTCTATGCAGATGCCCACCCCTTGAACTACCTGCCATGAGGCAGCAAAATTCCCAGCAAAAGTAATACCATTAAATGAGGAGCTGCCAGTTTCTTCTTTGTCTTCCATTAATCTGTTCACAATCAATAGAGTTAATTATTCCTTTTAAGGCATACAGGCTGGCAGTAGCCTTTCTGTCAGCCACAGAACACTCAGATTATCGCACCACAGATGAGAAGAATTTGCAAGCAGGTACCAGTTTTTCTGCCATCGTACGTCTGCAAGTTAATGACAACTGTGACATATGAGACAGGAACTGACTGCTGCAGAAAGACCTATTGCATGTCCCTGGGAACTCATGAAAACCACTACCATGAGGGAATAATGGGATGTGAATATGGCAAATTCATGGAGTTTATTAAACCTTCAGCAGAGACAGAAGGTTTAATACAGTAGTTGCTTTACAGATAAACACGAAAGGAGCACATTGCATCTCTAAATACAGGATGCCTGTCTTTTACATGTGTCATTCAGTCTCTCTCAGTGTAAAGCTAAGAAGGTGGCAAAGCAGGCCATAGAGAAATGCAAAGGATACAGTAAAAGAGCTATTAATACTGATCTGCAGACCTGAAACAAACCCAATTTTTGGCTTTGTTCTCACCTGAGATTCAGGTGGAGATGCAAGATGTAGAAATGATCCTCTTTCTTTACTGGACCTCTCTTTTTCTGTCTTCTCAGATGCTTTATCTTTTGATTTTCTGGTTGGTTTAGGAATACTTGCAGACTTTTTTCCTTCAAAATAATTGGGCATTAGAGGAAAGCTATGCTCCGTATGCTTTTCCCCATATGCTATTCAGATGTAGTTATGATGTGTGATGAATTAGAGGATACCATTGTCATCCATTAATTTATTTCCCCATATAAAAGCCAGGTGGAATAACAGCACAAAACAGCCATACAGAGACACAAAGAAGAGTCAGTTAATTAGTGGACACTTTCAAGTACTACACTAATATTTATTGGTGGACCAAGAAAGAATATGGCAACAAAACAACTTTTAAAAACAGATTTATAAGGTGGACAGGCTTATCTGTCCTAAATAGCACTCTACCCTGGGCTTAACTGTGAGTTTGCCATGGTCCCTACACATCAAGTCACTGCACTGTTGCCTTGTGTATGGGTCAGTCCAAAGACTGCAAGGTACAGAATCACTGCCTGAGTCTTACTTCTCTTATATAGGCTCATACAATCTCTGTCAGTGTTATGCACCAGGCAGGTGAGAAGCTCAAAGCAGGTGAAGCCAATGTTCTCAGTGTCTCATATCCTTGTAAGCCTGAAAGTGTAAAGTGCAGAAGGGAAGATACACCCCATCAAAAATTCAAGGAAGTTAAGGCAAATAAAAATATCTGATATTTGCTGCATATTTAAGATCATTAAAAATTATCATTCAGAACTACCTAAGAACATTTTGGATTTGTTATTTTATCAGCACATACATACGCTATATGTCTGAATTAAAGATACTGAGAATTGACATTTGCAACACTTATTCTGCACTGTCTTAGTTGGTAGGAGCTGTTATGAAGACCATGCATGTCATATTCTCATTAGAATAAATTAATAAATAAAGCCTGTAATAGCATATAGCATTAATAGCATAAGGAATATGTCAACTGAAACAACTTGGAAAGGACCCACAACACTATGAGAAAGATTAAAGATGTGACTCTGAAATCTCTGTTTCTCTGTACTTAAAACATAAAAACAATTATTGAAAACCTAGATTTAGTCAGTACAATAAAACAGAGGATTTATCTTCGAAAAAAGAGGAAATGAGTGTTTTATAATGTGACAATAATAATAAGATACCTTTCACTCAATGCTATTCTTTTCTAATTTCTTTCCACTGATGACAATCACTGTGCTGCATGATTAATGAGCTTTGGATCAGATCTGCAATGTCATGGTTGAGGATATATGGATATATAAAATTGTAAATATTAAATATATAGAAACATATTTATAGCCAAGCATTGGAACAGGCTGCCCAGGGAAGTGGTTGAGTCACTATCCCTGGAGGCATTTGAAAGATGTGTAGATGTGGTGCATAGGGACATGGTTTAGTGGTGGACTTGAGAGTCCTGGGTTAACGGTTGGACTCAAAGATCTTAAAGATCTTTTCCAACCTAAATGATTCTATGATTCTAACCACACATACAAATACATATTATAAGATATATATGTGTAATACATCATACATTATAGATGTGTTTATGATTAAGTTCTATTTATTATTCTTATGTCCTCATGCTACTTAAAGAATGGACAACAGCACCAAAGTGCTAAGCTTAAATTGATTCAATGCTACCAAAGTATACATTAAAGAATGAAAGCAAAAATTAAAGTGGTCTCCACAAATATTGAAGATACTAAAACAGCTCCAGAGGAAATGCAAATATAAAATAAATAGTGATGACATTATTTGAAGTTATAATATCATTACCTAAATGGCTTTCCATTTAATTTCACATTATCATAACATATTAGCACCATGAATCAGGCTGGTGTACATGCATTATTCAGTGAATTACTAATTTTTAAATATTAATTATTTATTGTTTATACAAACACTCAGGAGACACTCAGTGTCTTTAGCTAAATTATATCAGACAAAGACTTCTATGTCATGAAATACCACCAGCTTTGTCTGGCTTCTATAAATATTGTACAGCTCAGAATTTTAACATTTTGATGCTCTGGACTTACTGCATACACTGAGAAGTTAATACATAACAAACAAGCGTATGAAACAAGGTGAGGCATTTTGCTTTAACTCCAGATAAGAAGGCTTAGGGCAGGATTCAGTTGAGCTCGCTTAGCTCATGGTATGGCAGTGCTGCCCGGGTTCCCCCAGCCCTCTTCCCTCCCTCAGCAGGGCAGGCAGTCTCCCTGGTTTTGGGATCATTCTCCAGATATTCCTTGGAGGGAGCATGGCTGCAGTTTGGCACTATAGCATGCAGCCCACTGTCTGTACGGGGGATGTGAGCAGTTCCTTGGGGCTTTTCCAAGGACAAAGTCAGGCAAATGCTTTGTATGGGATATGATAAGAAGAAAGGCAGGGAGATGATACAGAAAGCTCACAGCTTATGCATCAATCATCACAAACTCTCAGTGGCAGTTATTGTATGTGTGTGGCACCGAGAAAAGCTTGGGCATCACACCAATTGACAGTGATGACAAACAGCTGACAGCAACTCTTAAAATTAGATTCTCTACCACTTTGCAATTATTTCCGCCAAGATTCATTTAGTCTAATGCCAGAAGGGACCATAGTGATCATCCAGTCAGATGTCCTATCTATGACACCCTAAATAATTACCCTAAGTGATTCCTATCTGAAACTCATAACTCCAGATTGAGATACAATTCTATTTTTTAGGTAAGATAGACAGCTACTCCTGATTTATGAAATTAAAATTACAGAACATGTATCTTATTCATAGGTAAAATACAAAGGAGTCCTTTAAAGTTTTCTTTGAGAAGTTGCTATGCTCCCACTGTCCAAAACAGGCTCTGAGCATTTAGTGGGATTACTCAGTAGTTGGCAGAAATGACTGTTACTTGCCCCATGACAGGCTTTCAGGTTTGGTTAGGAAATGACCAAGAAGTTCAGACGTTGCCTTTTGCTGTCTCTGACTGGACACTCAGAAAGATTCTCAACAGAAAGCAACATGACAAATCTTTCCGAAGCTGGGCTCATCCAGATGCTGAAGTAGCAGTAAAAAGACACCAGGATAGAACCAAACCACCAATATGGTGGCAGGAGTAGGGTGGGGGTAGAGCATGGCTTAGGGGTCTACAGGTCTTTAAACCCTAGCACCATCATATATCCTCAGTGACCTATTTTTTCACTGAACACCAGGCAAATGATTAATCACTACAGAAAGGCAAGGTGGGAAAGATATAACGAGAGGAGGAACTGAACATCCTGTTAAACTCCTTGTGAAATGCTGTGCTTCGCATGAAGAGAAAAAAATAGGAATATCCAAAGGATCATTGCCTCTCCTGCCTTTTCAAACCGACCTCTACTGCCTGGGTTGGGCACCCTACCTCCCACTGTTCTCCCAGTTGGATAGACAGCCTTCTCTTAGCAGCAGCTAACACTCTTGGTCAACTTAAGGCACTATACAAAATACATGCTGCAGGCAGCATTCAGTGCACTGGTGATTCAACTCTGGGTTGTGACAGTTGCACAACAAAACTGATCTTACTACAGGAAAAGTAAAACCAAAGAACTCAAAAAGACAGTAGCTGAAAACCATATGTAGAAAACAAATCTTAAAATAATTTTGTATGCACAGCCAAGCAACTTAAAATGGTATCAGCAGTTGCAAGACTGCCTGCTATTTTCCCCCTTTTTATACAAGAATTATTATCCAGACCTTATATTTTTTTACTATTTTTCCACTGAAGTCTTGCCCCATTAACAGTTCCCAATGGAAGGGGAAAAAGGAAAAAGAAGAGAGAAAAGAATGAAGACTGTATAAATAATGAACTATCTGGCACTTTCTAATTTCTGCATACTTGGGTTTTCCTGGTTAATGCCATTTTAATGTTTTGTGTGTGCAATGTGCTCTTTAATAAAACATTTATTGAGATTTCATATATAATAAATATGATTAAATATTAGTAATGAAAAAAAATTTTGCTAACACAGTCCTTTTTACAAGTACTGCCAAACTGTAGTATTAGGGAAGAAAATTCTCCAGTTTACAGATGCTATGATAATTTTGTATTTTGTATTTGCTGTTTGTTATTATTTTTTTTCTGCAAAAATGTTCTTAAAATTACTTATAATATTGGTGAATAAGGAGAGTATAGTAGTATGGGTTTTCATTTAAAGGCAGACTAGTTTAAAAGACTTTAGTAAATGCTAATCCAAAGCCAAAATATGCTTTTGCCATGATAAATTAGCTTTAATACAAAACTAACTCCAGATGGCACTGTTGTCTTACATGAAGAAGTGATACCTGAAAAGGTGAAAATTTGTGGCAGGAATTTTCCACCTGGCTTGCTGCAGCTTTCTTGAAAATCACATGGTGAGAGGATGCCTTGATTACATACCAACACTGCTATTACATGAATTGTGTGTTTGACAACTGCTGCTGCCAGCTTCAAATGGTAAAGCTCAGCTTTTAAATTGCTTTAAGACTAGTTCACAATCAAAAAAAGATTCACAGATTAAATGTTTTTCCCAAAATACTTAACTATAGTAAGAATTCCAGATAAATATTGCTGTTAATAGGCATACATAAAATAAATGCCAATTAGTAAATATCATAAGTGTTGGTGTTTAAACTTTATGATATATTTTGTTTTTAAACTGGGCAATCTGTTGGTATCCTTGTATAAACAGAAACACCCAGTTAATATGAACTGTGAAATGTATTTGGGTTACTTTGAAAGTCAGCAATTGTGAGAGGACACAAAAAACACCATATTTAAAAAGAATCCTAAGAGCAAAGTCCTCATTATCCTTGACTGCAGCTCGAATATGGTTGACTGCAAATGAGCTGAAGCATCAGTCAGGGTGGAGAAGGGGAGCTATGAACTGGAATACTGCTACCTTGAATGAAGCATGAGAATATTGCTGATGTTGACAAGCTTCAGTAATAACAGCTGAGAACTAGTGAAGAAACTCAGAGATCAAGTGACCCCCTTTGACCTTCAGTTTTACAGACTATGGTATAGCACGACTGGTGTGTTAAGTGTAAGCTGTTACTACACAGCTGACTCAGGAGGGTAAGGCAATGTCACAGGATGTCTGTTGTAAGAAGCAGTCTATCAGTAAAGGGAAAAGGAGGGGAATAAACGGAGTCACCTAGGAAGAAACGATGATTTTGTAAAGAATGCAACAAACTAAAAGCAGGTGAAATCCGGACTAAAAAAGCTGTGTACAGGCCTGTAAGGCTACATGAGATAGCTCTTGAAATATTACTGAAATTGGATAGGGACTATAGTAAATCAACAAGATACGTCTTCGTAAAAGTTCTGTAACACTAGCTGAGAAACGACTGCAAAAATCTCAAATGTTACACTCATCTTAAAAATAAGAAATGAAAAAATATATGTCAGCAATTACTGCTGCTGAATCTGAATAAAGTCTAAGGTATCAGAATTTTTTTTAAAAAATACGACCAGACATTTAAAAAGAAATATGTAACCAAAGTAAGAAGTGAGAAATACCACTAATAAATAAAGATCAACTCTTCCTAAGAAAATGTAAGGGTATTAGCAAGTGTGTATATATATATATATATATATATATATATATATATATATGAAGAAGGATAATGCAAATGATTTAACCTTAGCTCATATTTTAAAAATTGAGTTCTAGAACTTTTATATTAATTATATGGGAAATGTGAATTGTGGTGGTGGAATGAATGGTGGAAAGTAATATTTTAGGCTCTGTAGAAATCTAGGGGTGAGAGCACAGGGGAGTCAGTTGAATGTGTGTGCGCATGTGTGTGTGTGTGATGATCTGCACCAGCAGCTGGAGTAAGGCTGCAGCCTCAGGAGCTCATGTGAGATCCAGGGGCCAGCAACTGGGTAGACTAGGTGTCTAACTCCAGCTGCTGGAAGGAACCACCCTAGATATATAGTCTCTCTAAAGGACTTCCAGTCTGAGTGCTCTGAGCATTTGTCTGTGATCTGTGTAGCTGGCAATGAATGTATGTATATACGTAGTGTGTGTGTGTCCTGTGTGCGTGTTCCTGCTGGGGCTGTATCTTCAGCCTTGCCTCTCTTGGGCTGCTGGATCCAGCATGATAAATTTTCCTCTAACATAATTAAGATCTAAATCGTTCTGTGTCAGCCCCAGGGACAAAAGGAGAAGCAAGATGAGACATTTATCTAATTTCTAAGGATACTGACTAGTATTCTAACTGCTTTTAATATGTGTTGGGGTTTATTTCTGTCCCTTAACAAGAAATGCTAAGAGAATATGGAGAAAAAAAAGAAAAACTGCTGTAATTTCTCTGTCCCCATTCCGTCTTGAATACACAGCTTATCCTTGGGACCTTTCCTAGTCTGGCCTCCTGCCTAAATTCTCCTAGCAGTACAGAAGTAATACATATCCAATAAGAGGCCTTTCCCCCCCCTCTTGTCAGTGCATTTTCTTAAATTACCAGCACACGTTTCTCTAGTTTCAGTAGAAACTTCTATGTTTGGATGTACTTTGTCTGGGCACTGTGCCTTTATGTTATACTCCATCGGTCTCTGACTGTAGAAGCAGTTATACTACAGCTGTTCCAGATCCCTACCTAAAGCTAAGCCCTATGAAGCTCAGGTGAGTTTTGTAAAGTATTCTCTGACTTCTCTGTAATTTAGGAACTAAAGGTATACAGTCATGCAATCAAATCTCATTTCTATGAACAACACAACAAAGAGCTTTTTTGCTCAATTATTGCACTCAAGCCATGAATAAAAGAGAAAAATGTCATATGGTCTTGGCTTGTAGCAATGTCACCCTTTTTTAAAATCAAATGATGCATTTGACTGAATACACACTTAGATTGACGTACCTTTGATATAATTTTTCTCCATTTCTTTCAGTTCCTGAACAAACAGAGACTGACTCTCAGTAAGTGGCCAACTATTATACAACACCAATGCTTGTATGATATACTTGTGAGACTGTGAAAGAAAATGCAGTATGTTAACATGCTGAAGGCTTAACAATTATAGTAACCGTTCAAAAGTCCTGTAGGTTAGTAAACTGCCAGCTATTGAACTCAGCAAACAAAACACATTGTTAAATTTACAAGCTTACACCATTAAAGTATTCACAAGAAGCTTTAAAAATTAGCATTAATTCCACAGATTTTATTTTCATTTCTGTGAAATGAAACAATTACTCATGTGTTTATCAAGTAAAACTAAATTGGGATATACAACAAGGACCTACATTCCTGTAAGATTTCCATGTAACTTTCCTATGTATGTCCTGTACTAAAACAAAGACTTTTGTCTTTGAATTTAAGACCTACTAAAGGGCTTTGAGCCCTAATAAAAGTACTCAATAATGTCTTAATTTGAGGTAGAGGTGACAGGGTCCATGGGTTATTTGAAACATTTTCTACGCTGAACAGGAAATTACTCTCTTTAAAAATGGTTTTCCAAGTTCTAAAGCCAGTTCCATATCAAAGGAACAACTGTGGAATTTATTTCTCAATAACCTTTTTTTTCTCTTTCTTTGAATATTTTGTTGCAATTTAAATCCGTTATCAGGAAAAATCACAGTACAGAAACACTTGGAGACAGAGAATCAAGAATTATTTTAGAAAAGAAATGTTATTTTTCTAAGACAAATAATACTAGGTGAAGTCAAGAAAAATCCACATTTTTGACATCTGTCTCCGAGAAACTCTGCTCAAGTAGCAGCTAGTGTGTGTGTTACTAAAGCTTTCACCTGACTGGCAACAGGTCTATTAAAACTGTTAGAGGTGGCCTTCTCTTACATCATATTTCAAAGAAAACTCACATTGAAGCGTCAGAAGTTTAATTTCATTACTAGTTGGTTTTGGCCCTTAGCTGAAAATTATACTTGAATTGGACCTGGCAAATGAAGAATATCTAAAGACTGAATATACCTTCATTTGAAAACCAAAATGACTCCTCCTTACTTATTCATATACATACATGATCCTTTCTCCATAGCTTCATTCAGAAGCTATCAACAACCTTAATTTTGGATTCCTTGTTCTTCCTTCAGAATATTAGTTTTCCACATGTACTAAAAGAATTACCAGTACCCCTTCATCGTTTAGGGTGTGGGGTTTTTTTTTTTTTGGTTTGGGTTTTTGTTTTGTTTTCCCAAACCCCAATGACTTGGAATCTCTTACTTGTTGTGGACTTACATCATTACTCTGAAAGTTTTCCAAGAGGCAAGATTCATCTTTTAATATAGATGGACCTTCCTGTACAAGTCCTGGCTTGAAAGGAGTTTTGGTGTCCTTTGAAGATGAAATATGACCTCTTTTTTTTGATCCTCCAGTTTCCGATTCCTTCTTCATTCTACTTCGAATAATCTGGGTTTTGCTTGCTGCAAGATGATAAAAAAAAGTCAGTGTTAATTTCCAGAAATTCTATGAATTATTGTCATGGGGTAAACAGATGCCCCCAGAAATTGAGAAAGAATTACTATAGTCAATTTTCTCATGCTGTATTATGATCACAAGGTTCTAATTAAAATTATGCTTATTCCAAATAATATCCTGCTTTCACTCTACATGCAAATCACAAATCTCTTCAAAGTAAATGAAAAATTTGAAAGACTATATATATATAACTGTGGCTGTTTATAAAGCATATAATTTTTCCCCCCAAAACCTACACTTCTTTCCTACACTAACCACCCCAGCATGATCCTACTTACATGATACAAACAGCCTCGTACTCTGTATGGTGGGGTGTCTGTGTAGCTAATCTAATTTAATAAATTTGGTATACCTGCAGAAGGGAGGGAGAGGTGCGTTGGCCACAGTTCTGGCAACTCCCACCCTTCCAGAAGCCTCTTCTGTCAGTCTGACACAAAGATCACAGCTGATTGAGGTTTAGGAAAAGGCAGTCTTGAAAGGAGCTATAGAACTATTTGCGGTCTATCATTTATAAAGTTATATCATTGTCCCCTAAGGAAGGTATTACTGTGGAAAAACTGTGAAACCATGTATGTGCTAAGGAAGGGCTGTCACAGAAGCATTAATCCAGAAAATAAACTTGCGTTCATTTCTAATGATAGATTCACTGAAATCTATGATATTACATTGCCTGAACATCTGCAGAAAGATAATTCTGAAAGGGAGTATCTTGTAGAAAACTGACTAAGGAAAAAATAACACCTCTGGGGAAGCAGCTTCACCTGTGTTACACTAACAACAGCTGGACCATCAACTGGGAAAGGGACATCTTTTTGACTTCACTGAGGACAGAAGGCTTTACTCTTCCCAAGGTTTATTGTAGAAACAAAGGATGATACTGTATTGTTGCAACACTTCAAAAGAAAAACGTACAGGGTTTTATGTGTGTTGACAAAACATCCAGGTGAGTTCTCAGGAGCTGACAGGACTATTAGATCAGATTCAGCAAAAATTACTGGTGGTGTGTCAGTGTATAAGCGCCAAATAAAAGGTTAAGTGTGCCACTAGATACTCAAAGGGAATCAGGAGCTATTATCACTTATGGAAGTCAAAGGCCACAGATTACTTGCTATCACATCTTTCCTCTGCATAAGGCAGTGCTTCCTTTTTCCTAAGAAAATCAGTAGAAGTCAGGAAATTAAAACAAGACCTTGCAGAGATGCTTTCTTCAAGATGTCTCAAATTCCTAATCATAAGCTATGAGTTGCTCTTTTGCATGACATTCAGGATCTGTAGTACCCGAGCTATCCCTCTTGCTGGCCCTGTGGTAAGGAGGTCTGTGAGAGAAACGTGAAGGAAGACAACAACACTTGGTTTCTTCTAACCCATTTTTTAAGAGTGATGCAACTCCACAGGTGTTTTTTTGTACAAGATATGCCTAAGCAAGCCTGTGTCTGCAGAGTACTTCCTCACTCAAATACAGCCTGCTGAGCTTTCCAGGGATTAGTCAGCTTCCCATGCGGTGGAGGTGAGAGGAGACGTAACTCGCAGTGGTTAGATTATCAAATCTTTCATCAGAGGGAACCAAAATCATGAAGCTTTCACTCAACGGAAGTACATATGGATGAAGAAGAAACATTATCCAGACCAGAATCTAACATGTTCTTTTACATCTGTGTGAAAAACCTCCTGCAAAAAACCAATTTAGATTCTAAATGGAAGAATAACTATCAAGGTAGGTGGGTTTCAAGGGAGGCTGTATTCCTTAGGCTATCATTATCTTTCATGAACGCCTCAAAATCCTCTTTTTTCTTTCCTAAACCCGAAGAGCTTAAGTATTGAAAAATTCTATAGTGGTTTGCCCAGAGGATGATCCTGACATGAAGATACCTCAGCTCAGAATCTGGTGGAATCTGGTCCATAAAGCTCATTCTGCTTTCCTTGCTGGAAAGATTACTTGGAAGTTCCCCAAAATGCCTACACACCCAAAAAAACAGTTCTAGCAATTGTCACCAGGTGGTGCTGTGACACCAAATTTGTTTTCTTGCTACATGCATCTATATTCAGCCCTGGCTTTCCTAAGCAAAGCTCTGGCTAGAAGGAGCTCCTGCCTACCTTGGTTCCAGGTTCAAACAAATATCCGAAGCATCAAAGATTGATATTCTGAGACTGGAATGTATCAGGCTTATACTATGGAAAATAAAAGGATTATGAGCGTTCGCTTGCCCATCTGTGCTTATCAGGACTGCTGTGCTTGTATCAACAAAATGAGTTGTGCTTGCAACGTGTCAATATGCAAGTCCTTTACTGGCAAGTGAATGTTCATTTGATACATCTCAGAAGCGGTAAATATAATCAAAATCAATTGGTTTAATGTAGTTTTTGAGCTATAACATACATTTATAAAACAGCTGTGACTGGAGATGAATTAACAGTTTGTGGGTGCGAAAAGGGGACAATGTTTTATTGGTTTTGCACAATAACATCACTTAATAGTACTTCTGGCAATACACTAATCAATTCTATGTTAGGCAGAATGTGTGATTCTGAATAGGTCTCAAATGTGAGGACTGTCTTGCTTAATGAACAAGTTTGGTGCTGGTGGTATAGCAGTGGTTTCTGATTATTCTTACTCTGTGAAAACACACTTTTTTAAAGAATAAACAGATACTGACAGTAGGAATGTCGTTGTACTGAGTATCCATTGTACAAACTCCCACCTGAACTTGGCATTAGTATTTATGGAGGTTTCTACATTGTTACTGTACAGCTATAATTTCCTAACACTTTTGACAATAGCAGAAAAACATGCTTTGACAATTCCATAAATTGCACCTACAAACTCTCAGCAGGGTGGGTAATATAATACTGTCATACTGCTTACGCTCAGTACATTTCATAATCTTTTCACTTAGCGTGAATGCTCTGAAAAATTTGGAACACATACAAAATGTTGTATTTTTGATATACAGCATGCATATATATAGGAAAAGAACTTCAATGTTAAGGCCACTTGGCCTAGTATTGTAAAAATAACAGTAATAGTGAAAAAACCCAATAAATAGTGACAGCTTCAGAGTCATTCCTTCCAAACGACAGCTCTCTATGCAAGCATATACACTTAAATGACATCAGAATATTCATTTCACCTTCAAATACAGTCTAAAATCAACACTTTTTAATAGGCTCTAGTGCTGAATAGGAACCTGACGTGATGACCTTTCTATTTTCCATCGGGTTAATATAACAGATATTACCATTGACTGAATCATAACGGATTTTGTGAGGATATTTTTTTTAGTTCTTCTCACCTACGCCCCTGCTAGTCTGGCAAAGACAAAACGTCCCTCTTTGCTATTCTGCCCCACGCTCTCCCTTCCAGCGTCTGTTGAAACCCATTTCTTTTCTCTTTCACCTGATTGTGCCTTTTAACTTATCTCCATCTTCAGACTGTGATCTTTGTCAAAAAGACAGTCTCCTGAAAGGAAGTTTCTCCTTCACTTTACCGAGGGTAACTTGGTGATTTATTTCAAGTATTGTGATGCTGACTCTAATCTGTATTACAGCCTTCCTGCTTCTATTTCCACCAGTCTACTATTATGTTTAACAATCCATTCCCACATTCCAAAAACAGTAACCAAAAATAGCTACCGATTATCTTGGTAACTCAGACAGAATCATGACCGCTTCTCCACAACTTCCTTTAAAACCACAACATTGTGATCTGATGAGTTACACTTCAAGAGCATGGTCTCCATAGGATTTAATTTTACATTTCTAGTAATAACAAGGTGCAGTTGAGACAGAAATCAAGATGTTTCATAAATATGATTAAAGTAGTTATTCTTCCCACGCATCACTGGAAATTTAGACAAAACATTTTTCTAAAGGATCACATCAGAAAACTACACAGTTCAAAAGAGTGGAGGTAAATACATGAAATATGATGCTATTTTGGGCTTCAGTGAAGCAATAATCCAGTATTTGAACAAGTTGTCTTCTCCTCAGGTTCTGAGTATGGTCAAACAGGCAGAAACTGATTGATTTACAGACGATTTATTGTCTAAAAGTCTTCATAAAAGGACTGAAGACTAGTATCTTACAACACTGATGTACAGTGATGTCCCTGGAGAGTACACTAGCTGACTTGTTTGCTTATAAACAACTGCTTTATTTAAGCAAACTTGTAGTGCTTATGAATAAAATAATTTTCAAAATGAAACCCACAGATAAAACGAAAAATTCAAAATAGTATATGATCTTACAAATACTACGGAAATAGCTTGATTAAGAAGTGAAGCATAATGAAAATAGGGAAACAAATGAAGATTAGGAATGACATTACGATGGCACAGCAGTAGCACCTGAATTCTATTACATATAAGTAGCGTAGCAGAAGCAGGTAGATGATACTTCATTTTTGTTAAAAACTACCTGAGCACTATGGGGGCAATTATTGAAAATATGTCTAAGAATTATATACCTTATTGAGCTGTATTTATCGTTTCTGAACAGTAAAATTAAACAGCACTTCAAATATCAATCAACTGGCCAATAATACTTTCAGATGACAAAATTTTCATTCCAGTTTTGTTTTAGCTTCTTTAGTAGCCTGGTCGCAATTTTATCAAACGATAAAAATACCAGTGGCAAACAGCTAATACTGTCTGATGGTAGCTCTTGAGTACTGGAAGTGAAACATGACAGAAGACGTCTGGATAACCTCACTCTGCTCTCTAGAGTGTCCAGGAATCCCCCTTGCTACATCAAAAGGGGATGATGGCAGAGCACTGCTGCCATCTCAAGCTGAAGACTCTATTAAATCTGGTTGTAAATTAATACCACCATAGCTGGACAGCATATCCCAAGGAAACTGGATTATTTGTGTATGATTAAGACCAAAAAAATCCCACATAAGCCTTAGCCACTAACTGGTATCACAGGATCATGGGAGGCTGAATGGTCCTGGCAGAGGCTGGAAGACACTTCTGGAGATCATTTAGTTCAATCCCATTGCTAAAGGCAGGGTCAGCAGGGTTGCTCACAGCCATATCCCATTGGGTTTGTTCTTATCGCCAAGGATGAAGACTCCAAAACCTCTCTGGCCAATCTGTTCCAGTGTTTGACACCCTGACAGTAAAAATGAAACAAGAAAAAAAAAACAACCCAAACACCACCCCCTGCTCCCCAATCACCTTTACTAATGCTTGAATTGTATTTCCTATATTTCAGTTTGTGCCCGTTGCCTCTTGTCTTGTAACTGGGTACCACTGAAAAGAGTTTGGCTTCATTTTCTCTACCTCCTTGCCACTTCTCCCAGTATTTGGATGCTGCCAGGCTCAGACATACAGTAGATTCTGAATGTTCGTTTGCTGGACTACAGAGAGTCAGTTTTAACTGATGTCAGCTGGATTTTTGTAAGGTACAATCATTGGTTTCAAAGTACTTTGAGAAGATACATGAATCTTAGCACACTCATGAAAGGTGACCTTTAAATACACACTGATTCTCACCTTTAACAAGAGCTAAGCTGACAAGACTGCAATGTAATGATGAATGAAAAAAACCCCACCAAACAACACAAACAACCCAAACCCCAAAGCTTTGAGCAAATAAACTTCTTTGATTCAAATGTTCAGGCAAAAATGAGTCTTTGCTGTAACTTTCAAATAAATTTGTCTCAAAGGAAATTTTGTTTAAATTCAAGTGTTCCCATAATGTGTAACTTTTTCGCAGTATTTCAGTTGCCATATAAAGAACTGTCAACAGTATAACAGTATATTGGTCATTTATGCCTTTTATGCCAGCTTTGCAAGTCTGGGGCAAGGTAGCTCTTCCCTCAGTGTCTTCTATTCCCATGAATATCCTTGTGAAGCTATAGCAGAGGTAGAGTAAAAAATGTGGAGTTTTTATTATGGATAAATATTGTATCTTTTATTCAAGAGCTTTGCCTTGTACTCTGGGGCTCGTATATTGGATGAGGAGACAATGAAACCTGTACTTCTGCTAAAAGGAGTGATGCTCAGGATGGTGCATTTAAACCATAAGAGTAAGTGTAATCTGTGAATTATCTACCACGTTTCACGGTCTGGACATTAGTTTCCTAACACCCAAAATTCTTCAAATTTTAAGATCAAACAAATAAAGGCAAGATCTTGAAAATAAAACATATTTCAATTGTCAAGGACAAAGCAAACATATGAATAAAAATTTTCAGAACTGAGAAGCTATTTCAATTATCCACAAAACTCTCTACTCTGTTATAAAACAAGACCAAAAGGCAGAGGAAGACGACAAGGCTGGACACCTTATTTTAATCAATCCTCTTGGTACCTTTCCTCATTGCTGAGGACCAAGAACTCCTGTCCATTGCTCAAAAATGTAGCTGATTTCAGTCAACCACAAAGAAATTAGGGATTCATAGGAAAAGTAGGAAAAAAATATTTTCTCCGATTACCTAAAGTTACTGTAAGAATACATATTTCTCAGTGAATAAAATTATAAATCAGAATACAATACTTACAGTGGGAACTCAAAAGTGTTTCATTACTCAAGAAATTAAAAGCAGGGATGACTGCATGGCCCTTTCCAGTGACACTCACAATTTCTTCCTCTTTATCCAGGACTTGTAGTTTAATAAACACTTCCGATTTAGATGTTTGCACCTGCACTGTAGTGATATGTGATGCTGTGACTTTTACTGAATACCTAAAGAAGAAGAAAAAAATTACAGCAATATAACCAACTATACCAGATCATTCTTTTTTTTTTGGAAATGTACCTAAACATTGTGCTGATTGGAAGCAAAGACTTACAATTGAGTTTATAGTCAACTGTCACCATGCAATCTGGTGGGCTAAGCTTCCTGTAGTGAACTTGTGCAGTGAATCTGTGATCAAAATAGGTACTGCTGCAAAAAAAGCGGTGGTCTTCCCATTTGTTTTTTTCACTGCCTTATCTAATGTCCAGATATACATTTTCCCTCCTGCTATATTAGTATTTGTTGAAAAACAAGGTTGGCCAGGTTAGGGGACTGTTTCAATTAAAAGGTAACTGAAGGAAAAAAAAAAAAAAGAACGATTTGCTTTCAAAAGGTAGAGCTACCTCCTTTGACAGCAGCTGCTACTCCAGTCAATTTAAAAGACCATGGGATTAAAATACTAGAATTAGAGTTTTAGGATGAAATTTAACTAATAGTTTTGTTATGACTCATAACTTTATGTATTACTTGCTTTTTGTCCATAAATTCCAATCGTTAGACTAATCTCACCAAGCAAGCAAATAACACACAAAACCTCCATCACCCTGACTTCAGCACATTCGGAGCCAAAAATATATCAATACTTTAAAATAAAAATTTTAAAATATTGGCAACAAAGGGGTGAAAAAGAAAAAAAACTCATCAAGAAAGAGAGTTTACAGAATTCCAGTGCACTCCTTATATTTCCATTATATGCTTTCTTCACGTATTGAAACTGATTCTTCTTGTTGAATAGACCTCTAGCTCAAGAATAAGTCATTTATTTGAAATATTGATATAAACTGTCAGGAATCAAGGCAAAATGTTCTAGAATTAACCTTCAAAATATATACATGTAATTAGGTCTAAGCCCAGGGCTGTTTTAGTGCAGTGTATAGCCCTTTCTGTAAAAACTTAAGTACAGTGATTTAGTCAGGGTCAGTTCTGAACTTCAAACTCAGCCAGAATAAACTGATTTTAATAATAAACTTTAATAAACTAGGAAAGGATTAGTAAAAATGAAATAATCATGTGTTTATTAAATATGTTCTCCTGAAAGAATCAGCATGCTAAAAAAAGTATATAAATTTTTCTGCCAACACGGCAAGATGGAAATTGGTCTATCAGAAAAGTCTGTTGTATTTCTGTATTATTTAAAGATTTATCTGAATAGCTGTAAAAAAATACATCAAACTATGTCTCCTCCCCACCTGCAAAATCTTGATTTAAATACTTATTTAATCCCCAAAAGTACTATGGAATAGATTTTAAGATCAAGCTCACAGAAATGCAAAATACTGTTATCATGATTTTAAAGTTATAGTCTGTGTACTGCATACCTGTTCTTCCTTTAAGCAGTGGCAATACTTCAGAAAATAACATTTCCACAAATTAAACGTAAAATTGGGTATTGCACATTGATGACCCATAAAATTCAGATATTTGCCTTAAATCCCTCCCCTTTCTAAGGAAGAGGAAATAACATACTTTTCTGTCAGTGATGGTCCATATAAAAAGCATATTTTAATCATTCTTCTGTCAATATTTACCTGAACATTACATGCTTTTCATTGGGTATGTAATACTCTCTAATTTCTTTAGTAGAATAAACATTGTTTACAGCCTGACGAGAAAGAAATGGGAGTAGATTATGAGAACCAATGAGCCGGAGCCTCCATTTTCCAGCTGCCACAGGCAGGTCACCAGTACGTGCTTCAGCCATAAATGTGTATCCTTTCTGAAAGGAGAAAACGAGTCAGTGTTACATGGAAATAACACTACTCAAAATCCACTCTATGACTATACCCAACACAGTTTTGTCCGTTACGCTTATTAATAAAATAAAATATCCTTCATAAGCAAGAATCTTACAGTTCCATTATAGTTTAATTCATGAAGCAGCCCTTATTCCAGGAATTTATATTTGGCAAAAAGTTACATAGCAACTCAAATCCAATTTCATCTAACTCCACCGCTGGGAGGTATTTTTAGGGGTAGGTACAATCAAACTCCCGAGGCCACTTTCTAAGCAAATTATTTGATGATTCGAAGTTGTTTAATAAAGTCTAATTTAACAACTGTTACTGAGTACTTACTCTTATTTAAGCATGTGCAGTACTTTAGTCTGTACAACATGACTAAAGTTCAGTAAAACACATTTATTCGACAGATTTTCTTGCTTTGTATATCATACCACTATGCAAATAGCTCCCAGATAAAACACATCTATACATCTCTGTGTTCTATAATATTACCGTTCTTTTTCTCATAAAAACATTAGCATTAGTATCAATTTTTTCATTTGGTACAAAACATTTTTTCCCTTCTGATATTTGACCAAAACTGTATGTGGTGGTAGTAGCTGTAGTAGCAGTAGATACAATGAAGAAAGAACAAAAGACTACATAAGCCAAGAACTTTCACCTCAAGTTCTGAGACAACCACATTAAACCTTTACTCACGACTCCTGGGAAACATCTGGCCTGTATGCCAGGCATAAAAAAAGATGTGTATTTTGAAGTGTCGATGTATTTGAAAACTGCATAAACAATTTTGAGAGTATTGATACTTTGAACTCCAAAGGTGACCACAGCTGAAGATAAGGAAACTAATATTTTGGCTATTCGCTCACATGACATTTATCAAAAGCTAGCAGTCCTCACACATATGAAAACAAAACTAGATAAAGATAAAATGTACACATGAGAATTACTGCATTCACCGATAAACCAGAGTTTTTAAAATGTCCCTTCATGCTATAGGCAGTGTGAAAGTATGGGTGAATGCAGTTTGCTGCAAGGAAATTTAGAGATAAGATTCATTCGGTCTTCAAATCTGAAGTTAAATTAATATTGTCCCTATTCTTAACAATGTCATTGCAAGTATAGCATTAAGGGTCAGGGTCTTGTTTTTAGGAAGATACTGATTTAAGAAAAAATATTTCTAGTATTAGAAAAATATAAAAAAATGAAAAATAAAAAAAATAATAAACCCACACAATTAAGAAGCTTGATGCAGATGTATCTGCTCTTTAAGAATCCTGAGAAGAATATGGGAAACCAGAATACAAATTAAAAAGTTTAAAAATTTCATCGTATTTTGTATTTGAAAAAAAGAAAGCAATATGAATGTGATTACTTGAAAGGCAGGGGCAGAAAAAAGGGATACGAGTGCAATGGCCAGTTGCAACGTAACAGGGGTACTCAGAATTAAGTCCCATCTTCAAATTCTCTAAGCTAGCTCTACCAACTTCCTATTTCAAACATTAAAATTTCATGTTCCTCCCAAGAAATAGTGCAGGTGAAACTTCTTTGAAAGGTTTTCTTTCTTGACAGTCTTCTGCTAAATTTCAGTTAAAAGAAATCAGTATTTACCAATAAGAAAGCTTTCTTAAAAAATTCTTAGAACAAATAGGGTTGTGATTTTAGGACGATCCAATAATGTAGGGTTGTGACTTCAGGACTACAGAATATTCAGAATGGAAGTAAAAGAAATAAGTCACAATTCCAATTTGTGCAATTGTAACTGTAAGGAACTTTACAGCCTTTAATCACTGCAAGGTAATAGCAACCATTCAAAGCTATGAATCACAACTCACTTATTTAAATACCTAGTTAAGCATATAGTTAGTACCCCCGTTCTTAGTAAGTACACATGCAAACTGAGAGGGATTCAGCCAGATATTCAAGTGCTTTCTGACAGCACAATGTGCATGAAAAAAACACTTTGTGTATCTTATTTATAAAGATAAGGTTATACAATCTTAATGTTAATTATAAATACGCAGAAAATTCAGAATTAAGATTAAAAAAATTCTTTGAGTGGGTACTTTCTGAGTACTATAAGCAATTAGAAAGCACGGTAACTGAATTTTGTGGCTGGTAGGAACACTGGGTAATCATCAGTCACCACTGAGTAATAAGCGAATAGATCTAGACAACCCCATCAGATTTATGTCTCTTTCTTAAAAACCTTTGAGAGGTTTCATTACCTACTTAGGTATCTTGTTAGAATTCACTGTCTCTAGAATCAGAAAGGGTTGTTTCCTAACACACCAACTAAACTAACTTTTCGGTAAAGTAAGATGATTTCCTTATGTCATTCTATGACTAGTCGAGGCAAATAACTGATCAGTGCCCTTGCTTAAATAGACTTCCATTTTCTAGACTAAATGTGTTGTTAGTGATGATTTCTTAAACTCTTATCACTGTTGGTCAGCTGAAGCTTGAAGAACGCTTATCTCTGTCTTTTCCTACAATCTGTCCAATAATCTGTGAATAACAAAGACAGTAAAATTAACAAACAAACAACTGCATCCAGCAGTAGAAAGAATAACCATGGAAGAAGAAGATTTAATGCAAAAGAAATCCAAACAATGCAAAACAAGTAGTTTCTAGATTGTAATGTCAGCAGAAAGAAGACAGACATTATTGTTAGTGTGCAGATTTTACATGTCAATTGTCATTTTACATTGTCAGTCATTCTGAAATGAGCTTCAGTGTGTTAGAGTGTCTCTGCAGCAGAATAGCAATATCTGTTGATAGGATTTCTTTTTAGCCATGTTGTAAATTGCTGATTCATAGTTTTGAAGCAGAACAATTAACTGGTAGGTTTATTAAAAAAAAATGGACTCTCTGTAATAATATTGACAATTAGGAATTCAGACATACAGTATAATTCCTTGCTTGAGGTATTGCATTATTGACTATTTTTTACAAAATGCTGTTAAAAAAAAAGGTAAGAGTCAGATTAAAATAACACCGCTGTATTCAGTCTTTCATGATAATTGCAGAATGTCTTGTCAAAACTTCAATAGAACTTTCAAAGGCTTTTGCAGGTCCACTGAAACATTAATGAGCCATTTACAAACAGGAATAAAAGAAGCTAAATTGTACAGTATAAGGTTATATTCTTACTGAGAAACTCAGTGTACTGATATATATATATATACTTACTGAGAAGCAAAGAAATGTAATACTAATGAGTAGAAAAATGCAGCATGCCTACACAATTCTGTTTTAATACTCTTAAACCAATAATTAAATAACAGATTAAAACAAAAAAACTTTCAGATTATGTTTGATAACTGATGGAGGACAGGTAAGGTACTGGAAGACTATAGAACTGCAATGTTCTATTTTTTTTTTAGACTGACAAAGGTGTCTAGAAAGTTATCGGTCAGCGTAACTCCAACAGCTGAAAACATCATTAAATAATAAGATTAACTCTTTGTAACTCCTTCAGCATAGCAAAAAGGCTGCAAAAAACCAAGTCCTATCAAACCAATGAAGCTTGCTTCTTCTACAGGAAAGCACGCTATGGGAAAGAAGGAGTTACCTAACACTGTTTCTTTGATGATTCTTCTAAGACTCAGGAAACACACTGTTGTGGGGTGGCTGTGGGACAGCCACATCCAGAATGCACATATTCATGGCTCCTTTTGGAAGAGCAGGATGCAATCAATGAGATTTCAAAGATCTAACCTGAACCTGATTCCATTCAATGTTTTTATTAGTAATGTGGAAGGTAGAATGGAGAGCATATATTTAATTTACCACAAAATAAGAAGGATTGTAACTTAAGAGGAAGAGAAAATAAGAATGCAAGATCATTTTAAACTAGAGAAATGGTCTGAAAAAATAGCATTAAAATCAGAAAAGAAATACACTATATTTAGTCAAAATTAATAAACTACAGGATTCAGTTCTTCAGAAGAGAACCTAGGATCACTCAAGTATGAGCCAACAATGGTGTTGTGAAAGAGAGCAGGCACCACAGTTGGATATATAAGTAGAGGTAAAGCCCACAAGACAGGCAAACTAATTGTTCATTACTCATCATTGGTATGGCCACAAGTTGATCCTTGGCACAAAGTTTACTGTGCTCAGTGTCGTGCGTGATAAACAAGACAAGAGACAACAGCAATTAGAAATAGTCCAGAGGAGAGAGTAATCAAGAATGCAGAATATTTAATTGGCAAGGAAAGACTGACCGAACAGTTGTCTTTAATCTAAAGGTAAAAAAGAGGGGAAGCTGTGATAATTATTTAACAATATAGTTATTTTTCAGAAGGAATTTACACTAATGCTTCTGAGGTAACATACTGGCTTTGAGGGGGAGCGTATCTAAAGCTGTATTTGGCATCAATGCTGCTATTATCATTAGAACGTGAAGATGCATGTTAATGTAATCATTGTAAGCACGACTTATAAAAGGCTTTTCAAACTGCATTCTTAGTTTGGTCCCTGACTCTTGAAGGTTGTTCCATCAGATGGACAGCAGCAGCTGTACTGCTACTGAATAGTAGCACAGTACTGGGAAGTTGATGATATTCCTCCATTTAGTGACAGTAAAAAATCTCAAAGAAAATTAAAACTTTTCCTTTGCTGTAAAAGGTTTAGCACAAAAGCAGATCAGTGACAGTCACTGCTCAAACTTGCTAATAAATAATGGCGCATTTCTAAGCAGAACATTATGACATAGCTAAAAATGTCTACAGAATATGCGTAATTGTCATTGTATCAAAAATGTATACTTTTCAAAACAATTCTTTGCATTTACCTTATTTTTGGGATAAACAAGAGGTGCTACTTTCAAAAAGACTTGTGGCATCTCCTCCAGTGTGTCATTATCAACAACATGAAGTCTACAGGAAGGGATAGTGCTATACACCTTTGGCACTATAAGCATGTCTTCTGGAACAAGAAATATTTCTCTAAAAAAAATCCAAATTATATTAAAATTATTTTCACAAATAAAATTATTTGTGTAACACAAAGTAGAAGTATACATTAGAATTTAAGGAAAGCAGACTTATGTAAAATCATGTTTTTCAAGCAGGTTAGTGAAAAAACACAGCGTATGAATACTACTTCCCCATAAGGGTTATATAGTGCAGTATGGAGCTCACCTGAAAACCACAAACCACACATTTGGTGGCTGATCAGCATACGTTACAGCATAGTCAGCAAAAGAGGTCTTACACCATTCATCTTCGTAACAAGGAAACTTCTCGATTGACTTACAGTTTCTTTTAAACATTTCTCTGGAAAGCAGAAAGTAAGATAAATCTTTAAATCTAATCAGGAAGGCACACGTATCTTGACTTTAACTTATGTTAATCCTGAAGAACACTGCCTGTGCAGGAATGTAAAACAATGATATAGAATGCGTTACTAATGTTTCTCTATTAGCTGTTTACTCTCAAAAAAGAATAAATCAGGTAGTGAACACCTTTTTTAGAGCTAATGGCCTCACAAGGCCAATACTTATATACAAATACTTCTATCTGTCAGTCTATCTGAGTATAACTGCTTCTAATAGCGCAAAATGTTATGGCTTCTACGGAACTTTAATTTTTTTTTTTTTTTTTTTAATAAATACCAGTTAGCATAACTTCCATTTCTTTATATTAAGCTGTCATCTCAATGCTGCGACATCATTAGGATACTAAAAATAGATTTATTTGATTTTAAAACTTTTTTGGACAAAATAAAAATAAAAGCAAAACCAAATAAATTTAAAATGGGATGAAAGACATTCACACACAAAGGAACCTAAGACTGTAAACTCAGAAGTTATCTGTACAGCATATAAACTTGCAGGTGTTGTGAAGTTTTGCAAATTTAGAACAAACCTCACTGGCACCTAATGAACACCATGAATTTTATTTATCATAGGTAGTATCAAAAATTTATGTTCCCCTGGGCAAAGCAATGTGATGACCAGCGTACAAAATTTTCTGTTATATGAACAGGTTGTTGGGTAAAGAGCAGAGGAAAGATAACTGGTCTCACTCCATCTTCTGGCTCTTTCCAGTGATTTTCTCTGGAGATGAGGAGTGAAAGTATGCCTACACAGAGGTGAAGGAAAGAATATCCTTCTCCCTGCCACTCCCTCGGTCTTGCATTATTCTTTAACTACCTGCTTTCTGCAGTAAGTAAACAATATATCTCTTTTGCTATCTTTTAATTGCTCTCATTCAAATTTTGGTTTATATGATTTACGTAAAGGGGATAGTCTAATGAAACCTCATAACATCCATTTTTGGTGATAGCTGCCCTCTTTTCTGTGTCAAATATGAATGTGTTCAAGTTGTTCAGTTGCAAAAGTTTTGCCCACAAAATCTGGACAATGCTACTCTGTTATTCCTATATAGTAATTTAAATTACAGAAACAACCACCACATGCATATTTTTAGCAATGATAATAGCTGACCTTGACATTTCATTAAGGTGAGTCACAGAGTGGATGCAGATATGGCCATAATTGATTGAAAGCACAACAGTTTGAATTTTTAGTCCATGAAGCTTTGCAAAGGTTCCTTCCACCACTGATAAACAGCGCACACACAGACTGAAAAAGCCCCTCAGACACCTCAGATTTTTAATTCATTGAAAATGACAGTAGGGATCAAACACGGATGAGCTTACATGGGATGTATAATGAGAAACAGGCGGCAATCCTAGCACAAACTGAGAGGTTTTAGGGCTTTTTAAACTGGTGTTTGTATTGTAAAATGGTACTGCTTCTGGCCTCCAGTAAGTCTGGGGTTAGAGAATGGGAAAACTTTTACCCCAATACTGAATTTCCAATATTCCTGCATGTTACTTACAGGCCAAGATGTTAGCTTGCTATATTAAATGCAGATCTGTCAGCTGTTAAAAAATGTAAACAAAATCATAATATCATGATTTTAACACTCTGAGACAATGCCTAAGAATCAGTCCCATAAGTTTTCAAAGTTTGAAGGCAGACTAAAAACTGCATCTGATCTTTGCTGGCACAGAGATGCTGCAAACCTAAAACTGAGGTCTAATATTTGGAACAGGGCTGTGGTTGCAATGTCCTGATCCCATCAACATACAAAGGTTTTACAGGATTAAAACCACTAAAAAGTGTAATAAAATTATACCCCATATGAGTGTTCCTCAAACTGCTGATTATAAGGAGTGAGGATTTATACCCACAGCCAGTAATTATTGCCAGTTCTTACTCCTCACCCCTGGCAGAACAGATCTACTGCTAGATCAGTTTTGCATATGCTTGCAGAGAGGTTTTTGAAGGACTTAATGAAAATACGTGAGTGTCATGCTTGCAAATGACTTAAACACTGTCAAAATTAGAGTAGCTATCTTTGCAAAAGCTGTAATTAAATACCAGGGAAAGCATCTACCTAGAAATACACCTACTTTCCTTCAAGCAAGTGCTACAAACAAAGCTTATGATGATATTAAACTGTGATACAATTACATAGTATATCTATCTCCTTTCTAATGTCAGCCAGGATTGCTTAACAGATAGCGTGAATCATAATGCATCTTTAGATCAACTGGTTAGATGTTTGACTAAGGAATTAGTATCAGAGTTAAACTTATGAAACATCCTAAAGGATACTAAAAATTTAAATACAGGAGAAAGGTAATATTCTAGCTTAAGCTGCAGGAAAAAACCTGTAACACACATACCTAAAAATTAGATTTGCCATACTTTTACTGATGTAGGGTACACAGAATAAAGCATGGCATACCTTAACTAAATATGTCTCATCCCTTATAACAGAGTTTTGCAATTTTAAAACTAGTAACACTCTTATCATATTTATTTTGTGAACCAGTAATTTATGGCAATTCTGCGGTACTGCGTGCAATAGTTTAATTTATTACATGATTACCTTAACAGCATTACGGCATACTGTTCAAAATTTAACTCAATCACAGTCCACAATTTTTGCAAGGTTTCTTTGACATTAGCATTTTCTTTAGTACCTGGAAATAATAAAATAAGTTTGAAACTGTAACACCTAACTTTTTTATTGTTCTAAATATACACCTGCCAAATGCTTGTGAAAAATGCCATTTGCACAAGTAAATTGTCTTATGAATGTCTAGTTTTTATTTGAAATTTTACAGAAGTCTCACTGAGCTGAAAACTAATTTCTCCTTTGACAGAGGGAGGAAATAATCATCACCTTTGCAGTCTTCAGCACTCTTACAAATGCAAAAATGATGTGATCAATATTTTCTGATTTACAGTTTTTTCACTGTAACATGTTGTAGTGATATGAGGTGGTCTTTGTCCTTGAAGAATATGCTGTTTAGCTCCCAGCAGCTTTTATCTGTAGATACCATGAAGGGGTAGTATGTGCCTAGGCAATCTGTGTAGCTAAAAAGAATCAGGCAGTTCCAGCAGGTAATTAATCCCACCCATGTTTGATACCTTTAACATGACAGGATGTATTGCCACCTCAAGGTGTCTACCTCTATCCACAGAATACAGATGAAGACTACGCAACTAGTTTAGATGTGTTGTCCAACTATTCAAGACTGAAGTTAAGTGAAATCCTTCTTTATGGCATAAACAATTAATGACAGAAATAGAGGGGGAAAACGAGGGAAAACTAAAAAAAAAAAAGAGACTGTGGTAGTAATAACATTGTACTGTAATGGCAAGAAAAATATACAGATGAGGAAAAAATGGAGAATAGTATGGCTGAAAAAAACCCCCAACGCCACAGTAAGCCACTGTAAAAATAATATCAGAATTAAAGGTAACAGAATATTGATAAATCGGAAGAAGACAAGACAGACATTATAGACAATGGAATAAAAGAGCTGGGCTTCTCACATAGTGCTCAATTGTCAAAAATCTAAAATCTAAACTTCAAAAGAGCAGCTTCTGGGCTCTGGGATTTATAGGAATTCATAATACAGTGAAAGTTTATGGAAATTCCTAATTTATGTGGCACTTCATAAACAAAAAGTGAAGGACACTACACTACTTAGTAGGAAAGCTTAAGCAAGACTGGGCTACAGGTGATAGTTTAGGAGAGAGGCAGCACCAGACTTGCTGATGAGGAGATGAGGGTACAAAAGATAGCTTGGAGAGATCATCTGGTGCAGGTAAATATACACGTAAAAGAACCCCAGCAATAATGTTAATTCAAGAAGGAGCTTCCAGCAGAATGGGGATGACTTACTACAGACATCTATATCACAATGGAGCAGTTTCCTTTGTCAGGATCCTCAGGCATTCTATATATACTGTGAGGCTTAGAAGGAATCATTGCGATCTAACTTTCTGTGTAACAGTCCTGTACATATTAATTGCTATTCCATAATATATAAATTACTAATCCTTCTTGAATTTGATGAGTATCTGTCCGATTTGAAAGTTTTCCGCAGTGCAACACGAATCTTGGTTTATTCCAATAAAAACTTTATCCTTTTCAAAACAAATGCCACTTTTTCTGGTTTGAGTATGTCTGGATTCAACTCACAATCTTTGAATCTCAGACTAAGGAGCTTCTTTTAACCCTTTGGAGGATGTCAGACTAAAGACCTTGTTGCTATCAAATTCCTTTTCTCACATGGCTACTTACAGATTAAGTCACTGTTAATCTTTTCTTTCTTAAATTACAAACCAACAGCCTGCAAGTACAAGGCCCTTCTTTAATCCCAATCCTTACGGCTCTACCCAAAATTTCACAGTCATTACCTATCTTTCTTCTTGGACTGTGGACACTGCACTTGGACACAATATTGCAGCTGAGATAATAGAACTGCTGAGTAAGAAATGTAGCTCCACTGTTCAACTGCTATGTAAGATTACTCTATTTATGTACATGAGAGTGAAGGATAGGAACAGCAAAGTATCTTTTGAGCACAGTATCAGCCTCTGATGCTGTGTTCTGCTAATTTTCTATTATGATACTTAGGTTCTCATATGGACTTCCCTTACATTTCCAGAAAAAAACCCCACCATTTAGTCCAGCTCTGAGCTAAATCTACAGTAATGTAAATTCCGATTTAATATGTACAAAAATCTAGGGGGATGTTTTTCCTCTGCTTTTTAGTACCATATGTGCTAATTGAGTGGTTAGGTTGAAAACTATTCTTAGTTTTATGAGAGATCAGAGATTCAACTGTAACATTTTATTTCAGTTTTTTAAATTAGATATTAATTAGTAAAAAAATATTTATGGTAAACATTTGAATAAGGGGAAGAATGAAACATTTTTTAAAAAGTATTTTTAAAGCACACACCTGGTTTTCTGCTGTTCAATACTTTCCTAACATAGGTCCCTCTCCAGACAGCCTGAAGTTTAAGAGCTGCTGCTTCTTCCTCAGAAATGGGAATTTGGTTTTGCCAACTATTAATGGAATTCTTCTCACAACTTTCTGAAAGGGGAGGAGAATGAGCAACATCAATAAAGCTGAAAGTCCTGTATCTGCTTGCAATAAATTTAAAAAGAAAAAACAACAAAAAAACCCCAAGAAACAAAAAACACAAAATGATGACGGAGCTGTATTCCAGAAACAGAGTGCTTCTGTATAAAATTTCCATTTATGACAAAAATACAAACTCTTAAAATTTTGCTCTTATGATAAAATCAGGCAAAATATACGGTGTAATTACACAAAGTCAGAATGCAACTACTATACTAATTCCAAATACCAATCACTAAATTCTTATTTCTCTTTATGGACAGCTATTGCAGTGCATTTTTAAAAATCAAGTCTCCTAATGTAATTTCAAAATACTCTTCCAAACATGAACCAACAGGTTGCGATACATTAAAGCCTGACTGAATACAGCTAAACAGAGCTTCAAAAGATTTTAAGTGTTTCTGTCTCTCAATCTGATAATTTTATTAAGTAATAATTTAAACACCAATGTTGTTCAAAACATTGTCTTCAACCTTTGCTAAGAAGCCATGGAATAAGGACAAGATCTATGATAAAGTGAGAGTTCATTTATCTGACTGTGACTTTCTGTTACTAAGGAGTTTTGGAGTGGAACAGAAATTAGTAGGTTCTGACAGTTTAGTAATGAGCTCTTTGAAGGCATCCTTGCCTAGAATTAGCATCCTGGGAGCCATCAGTACCAGGCTTTAGGGGGAGGGTGCGGGGACAGCACTACAAGCAGCCAGTGCCAGGGGGCCAGTTTGGAACTGCACAGATACAGAAAAAGGGCAGCGAGGCAGTCTGAGGGGAAGAAAAGAGTGCGCCAAAAGAAAGTAGCAAAAAACAAAAGGGAGGAGCAAAGAGGAATCTGCTTGAAAAATGCAGACAACATTGCAGACAAACAAACTAGCTTAAGAAAAGATATTGCTGTCATCAGCCAGGAGATCACACATTTCAATCCAATCTCTTTTACTGAACACTGTTAAACGAGGCTGTGTTCCCAACCATCATTCCTCATTACTGTCTCATTTCCAAACCCCAGAAAGCCTCTTTAATATTTACTGACTCTGAAAGGTTACATAGCCCACTTAATAGACAACACATTAGAACTCAACAATACGTATGACACAACCAGTGTTATAAAACAGAAGCATATAATCACAGAATAATAGAGGCTGGAGAGGGCCACTGAAGGTCATCTGGTCCCATCCCACATCCAAACCAGGATCAGCTTAGAGCAGGTTGCTCATGTTCTTGATTAAATGTCCAGTTCATTTTTTAATAACTTCAGGGATTGGACTTCACAACCTTGCTGGGCAATCTCTTCCAATTTTTGACTAGCCACATGGTGAAAAATAGTTTGCTAATACCCAACTGTAATTAAACATGTTCCAAGAGATTACATAGTGGCATGGTGAGTCAGATTAGTTTGCTGAATTAACTTTTTTTTTTTCCCCTTGGCTTAGCTTGGTGAAAAATCAGCAAGCTGATCTCATTCCCTAGCATCTGTGCAACTGTTGCTCATGTTGGAGTATATGTTCTGGGATGGGAAGGGGAGAATTACAGAACATTAGTAGTAGCATACAGTAAAGCTGCACCTTAAGGTCTAAAATGATCAGAACATGATCTTCATTTAATCAATGGCTTATATTGTCCTTCAGTATTTGTATTGTCGGCAACAACATTGATAATTATCCAGAGAACTTTGAATTGCATATAAGCAGGCTCTTGGGCTCCAGAAGCGACTAAAACTTACTTGGATGTTTACGATTCTAATTTTTTCTTATTCTTGTGTCGTGTTTTTGCCAATTTAGCAGGCTATATCAGCCCAGCACAAGCTTTGATCAGTGCTGGAGCTGCAGGAAAGTATAGGGATAGTCCTGCAACAGCCTGCAGTTACACTGGTTTAAGCTGCTGTGGAACATCAGCTTCAGCTTCACTTGGGAGGGAGAGTAAGTATTTCTAGCTGTAGTCAGCAATTACAGCTGCATTTTACTCTTCTGCTGTAGAGGAGTTTATTCAAAGACAGGAACTGAAAGGGCTTGCATTTTCCAAAAGCTGGAAATCATAGTGCCATAAGCACTTGTAACAGCATTCATATTTCTGTATATTGCTATTGATTACAGAACTGTTTACCTACACCTGTTCAGATCTAGCCCAAGAGATGTTTCCCATCTCTTTATATGAGACCAGGCTGATGAGTTCAAATTCCAGCTCACCTGTCACTGAACTAAGAGCACATTACCCCCATTACACGCTCAGAACAGACCTATGAAATGCTGGAGAACACACACAGAGTGTTGGCTTGGTGTTGCCCTTTGAACAAACTGTAAAGTTTATCCACTGGGGATGTCAAGTGGATTTCATAATTAGAAATAAACAGCTACTTCACTAGAAATAATACATTTAATTTGTGAGGCTAAAGAATATATGGATATACAGTCATGGTTAAATGTTAAATTATTTCTGAATATACAAATGTAATAATTTGGATGCGGTACCACAGAGATAAATGAATTCTTTTAATAGAAACTGTCAAAGGTTACCCCAGATCAGGCTGAAAACTAGAAATGCTGAATGATTTGTGAAATAATATCTATTCTAAAGATTTCATTTCCTTTTTGTTCTTTGTTAATACAATATCATAAGAACAAAAATGGCAATGTCTCACATAAGAATAACTTTCAGAAGGTTTGGAGGAAAGTCTCCATTAAAAAGTAAAAGACAAGTATGTGTGCTTTCTTGAAGAACAGGAGTCTTACACCATTTTGTCAGTAAAGATACTTATGTAAATTTTAATGAAGTTTTTTAACACTGATTTTCCAAAATAAACTGATTAATGAAAGGAAGTATCATTCTGATTGGCTAAGGAGTAAGATTTTGTACTGTAAATTCATTATAGCAGAAGAAAAAGCTAAGTCACCCTGAATGGCCTTCATGATGATGTATATCTTTCTGCCAATTTTTCAGATAAATTCTTTTTCTGTCATAATATGAAACCATATACATAAAGCTTATATTAATAAATTAAATATTAATATTAATAGATTAAAAATTTACATAGACTGCAAAATAAGTCTCTTAAAATGAAAAAGAGCCATACATTTGGTTGCCAGGAAAACTTAATTCTAACTGCTTATGCCTCTAGCCTGCATACAAAATAAGGCAAAGAACCTGTGGGAAAAGAATTATCTCTGCTTGTAATAAATCTACCTTCCACAGTACCTTCAGGTATACAGCATACCCTAATCACAAGCTGGAGAAGAGGTGGATGGTGCTGTAGCTGGTTCCTCACCACATTTGTCGTAAGAACTAACTAGCCAGACAATATGGTAATCTGCCAAAGCAAGCAAGCAAGCAAAAATACCAAAATACCCCACTCCCCCAAATAAACAAAAACCCCTCTACCCATTACCAAGAAATAGTTGAACTTTCAATCAAGGTACTAACTTGTCTTCCTTCACTCTCATTTCCTGAACAAAATAGCCATTTAAGGTCTCTTCAGCTGGTAATTTGAACAAAAAACATAATGTGCAGTAAAAAGCAGGTTAAAAAAAAAAGCAGCATCTGTAGATGCTTATTAATACTGACAAATGCCAAGTCAAGGAAGACAGAGGGCAGTTTTATCAATTTTATAAATAACCGAAACATGAACAGACTTTCTGGAACAAAGAAAAGGATCATTTCTATTCTGAGATGAGTCTCAGATGTGCTGTCAACAGAAGAAGGCTTATCTCATAAGAAATGAACCATGCTTACTCAGGCAAGAAAACACAAGATTAGTGAAGAGTTGGGCTTCCTTGAAAATAAGAACGGGCAGATTTATTTGAAGTGGTTAGCAATACCAGTACAGTACCTGAAGACACAGTGTCATCCTCAGAAACCTCTGTGTCTTTAAAATCCAAAGTGAAGGACCTGAAGGCAAATTTATAGCTGTAAGGAGTCTTCTTGCCTAATATATATTTGATTAAATTCCAAAATGCACCATTGAAAACCTAAAATCAGAAAGAAATAAAGCATTCAAAGAATGATTAAATTTAAAAAGCTGATTTATATTTCTTCTTATCGATTCAAAAACAGCGTAGCTCTTTTCTAAGTTCCTCTAACATACAGCATCTGAAAATTAGTCCCAACTGCAGAACTACAATGCTTCAAGACAGCAATCAAGAGAAAACGTTTCATGCTTGGCTTATTAAATACAGGACTGATGCTACAGCCAGTTTCTATCACATGACAATATCTTAGTAGTTTATGTGAAGTGAGATGATGGTCTCATACCCAAGGACAGAACACCACATAATCACGACAACTGGCATTCTGATCAGAGGTTTCAGAACAGAGACCCACAACCTAATAGGTATGCTTACTGAATGAAGAGGTGGCACCACAAGGAAAAAAGAGGAATATATTCACAGGCAAAAGGGGAAGATTGTGTCCTACTTATATGACTAAACTGATGGCTGAATTTTTATTCTCTACATATTGATGCTCTTTAAAGAGCAGAAATCTAGTCTCTTTTTCCTTTTTCCAATAGATGCAAATTTTAAAGTGTGTTTTTCAGAGTTTGTTTCATAACCTGAATTGAAGAACATAGTAATAACTTACTGGAATAGACATTATTTTTCTCTTTCATTTTCAGATTTTTCTGCTTCCTGGAAATATTTTATCCTGTATCTTCCAAAATAAAGTGTTTATTAAAATACATAATTTAAGAGAATATTTTTTCACTGTTTATATTAAAAGACAGACAATTTATATTTTTACATTCTTGAATCACAGTTGGTTCAGTGTCATTTATCTGATTTCTGGTTTTTTACTCCTTTACAACTATACATTGGTCTTAGAGGAGCAGAGAGGGAGAGATATTTATGTTCATACTCACTGAACTTTTCTTAAGGTCCCCAAGTTTTACATATACCTCATATGAGCATATACATTTAAAATTTGTATTTTCCATTCCAGAGAGGTCAAACCAATTTTTTTTCTGTTGGACTTGGCCTGAAAATTACCTCTTTCATGAGTGGTGCACTTGGAATCATTCTTTCTTAATTCTGAATTGAAGCCTAGTGTCAAGCCCATATATAAAAGCACTGACGCAGATGTTCTATTTTTTAATATCAGTGATTATAAAACTATTAATCCCTTTCTTCTATTCAGTCTTTTAAAACACAGTCTAAACTGCATGAGCTTTCTAGTACTTTGATGAAAGTAAGTGAATCTAGAATATATAAAGTACTAACCATACAAAAATCAAGTTATAGCAGTATTATCAACATTTGTATATACATAAAAAATAGTGTATCTTTTACATAACTATTTTGTTGCAATCTTTCTATAGACTTGAAAAGGAACAGTATAGAGATCTTCAGAAAAGTATAACATCTTCATTGTATCCATAGACCCTTTAATTTATCACACACAAAGAGAGCTGAATAAATATCTTGCAGTTTCAAAAAGTAAACAACTCAAATAGTATGAGTGAAAAAAACTCATTACTGTTTTCAGTAATATAAGCTATAATAATGTTTTCTTGTGCCATCACATTAGGCACACAAAAGGAACCATTCTGGCTTTTCTGCATTTCAGGTAGTGTATTTTAAATCCAAAATTAAGTCTTAAAAAAAAAAAAAGCTGATGCTTTCCGCCCCAAAGTACACTAAACTAAACTGACAATACTAGACACTCAAATTTAGACTGTGCTACTCTGTGCATATTAAAATTTGTTTGTATTTAAAGAAGATAATTTTTGTACATGTTGCAAGTTATGTCATTTAGGCTTACACTTAGTAACAAATGGCACATTTGGAGTACTCTGGAGGTCCTTTTTAAAAGCACAGTCATTGTCTTGAAGAGGATAATGACAATACTAAGCTGTTACCCAGCTTCTGTCGCTTTTAGATATGTATTTATTAGAATTGTTCACCTTGAAGTGTTCTTCAGCCATTCCAGTACCATGGAGGTCAGGAGGACAGTGAGTTAGTTCCAACTCCTTCAAGGCTTTAGAAAGTTCAGGCTTACTGCTGAAATTATTTATCACATTTCCAACAGCTTTCAGGACAGCTGTAGCTTGTTCTATGAACCGGTAGCTCTCCTGGGGAGAGAGAATAAAACCAACCAATGCTAGAAAGTTTGCTCTGAGATTATATCTTATTTTGTTTTCTTTCTAGGCTGTGACAGCATAAGCATTTTTTCTATGATGAAGTACAAAACCACTAAGCAATCGTTAATAATTTTATAAACTGTGAAATCAATTAGGTATCTGGTATTCAAAGGCATTGAAATAAGAATGTTACAACACTATAACAGGCACTGTAACATGTATCTGTTAAGGATTTTATTTTCCTGTATCATTAGTCCTAGGACATTTAATAAAAGATAAGATGCACGTAAGGAATTTCTACTGCAGTGATAATATAAGACTCTTGTTAGCTGAAATGCTCAGCATCTCCTCTACTATAAAAGGACAGATGAGTATTTGTGTCCCGCTGAAAACAATGTCCAAATACATGCTGCCTAAAGTATCATTAATCTTTATCAGGATTCCTGTGCAACGATGTGGATGCTTTCCTACAAATGACACTCTGCAGATAAATTTCTGTCTTCAAAAAGAAGTGCAGAGAAGACCCCAGGATAAAATTCTGCTTTATCTTCTTGATGAGGAATAGCTTTTCATCCACAAGCTGAAGACAAGGGGATAGTACAGCCACAAGACATTTTTAACAGCCCAGCTTCTTATGTGTAAACTTCTTTGCTACAGTAAACGTAATACATTTGCACAAGCTGCTTTAGTGACCTATGATTAGGACACTGGATCTACACCGCTACATAAATTTGCTGTTACCCTCAGATTTCAAAATATTTTTGCACAACTGTGCTCTAGAGGCTATACTCCCCCTCCCCTCAGCGCCTGTGACAAATATTCAGGCCTCCTGCTTGCCAAATCTTGAAAATACAGATGACAGTGATGTCTGCCTCGATTGTAGGCAACAAAGAACAAAACCTGTAGTAATTACTCCCCTGGGTCTCTTTATCTCAGCTATGAAGAGTTGTTTGAATCAACTATTCACTTTAGATATAAAAGCTGCTCTGGGACCCAGTGAGTAATATGTGATCACATGGGAGAAAACAAACTTTACTGTGACAGTTTATTTTACTAGGTAGGTATTTTGGAATATTAGTTAATACCTGTACATGTACTTTATCACATGTTTCAAAAAGAGTTTATACACTACCTCTGACATGTATTTCAACAAAAGTATTTTTAACATTCTATTTCATGCTGCTGTCCTATGTAAACCGCAATACTACCCAATGTTTACTTACATATGTTTTAGACAACTGTAGCAATACCCATCTCAGTGCCCTCTGTGCTGTAAAACACATTTCTTTTACGCATTCATTCATTTCATATAGAAATGAATATTATACCATTAAACGTAATAACTCTAAATGAAGATCCAACAGTACTTCACTTTAATAATGGTCAGAAACACCATCATCACAATGCCTGACTAGTTCTAGTTATGCATACCTTTTCAAGAGCTGGCAAAACAGTATCCTCTTCTCCAAAGACACATGGCACCATGCTACAGAGATGAATATGGTGTCCTATGGGAGAACTTACTGTGAAGAGCAGGATGTGTCGCCTGCAGTGAAGGAAAAAAAAATATCTAAAAAGCATCTTTTTTTAAAAAAAAAAAATCACAGCAATTCTTAAACTTTCCCTTTCATACAACTGGTAAAAATGAAATCCTTTCCTAGATGCCTTGGCTTTTCAAATTCTGTATTTCTAACTCTTTCTTCTAAAAAGCCTCCAAACATAGGCAGTAGGTGGAATCAGATAAGTGACTATTTTTATTTTATTTGTTTAGGCTTTATTTTGATTTTCTTTAGCAAAATAGGTAGGTTCACTATTTCAGATGGATACACAACTGAAGTTTTTTAGTCAGGAATATGGTTAGCTACAGTCAAAAATATATCTGCTCTTGAAAGCTTAGAAAAGAAATCAAGTGCTGGACATATATTACTTAGACCATAATTTCCATGTTTGCATTGCAAAACCAGGAAAAATTAATGCATAGCCATGTCAGGCTAGATGAACTTTAAGAGTGAGCATTTTATGGAGCAACTGTGAACCAAACCACTCAACCATAGCCTCCTAAGGTGTAAAACAACAGAAATTCAGTATGTCTTGTTGGGATACACTCAGCTCATTCTTGTCTGCCTGATGCTATCCTATAATGGATTCCAATCTTAAAATAAACCATTCTTAACTATAGTTATACAACACAGGGGATTCAGGCTCTTCTCTCCAGTCAACAATGTCCTGAAATCCCACTGAAATATTAAGGAGCTTGCTGACACCACATGGTGAAGCTTCATGGTCTTGTACCATTGTCAGAATGGCATTTAGCTGGGCAAGTTCATCCAGGCCTCAGCTTCAAAGTGTTAACCAGACATCCAGCAGTAAGAGTAGGAAAGAGGAGTTACCCCTCGACGCACACTCACACTATTTTAGTTGCACCTTCTTGCGAGTGAAATTTGAAATGTCCCCTGGCCACCAACAGAGAGGGAAGAAACTACCTTCCAGGCTTAACAAGACATTTCTTATTTGGAATGAAATAAGGAAGCTGTCAACAAGCTCATTTGTCTCCCACACCAGCTGTAAATTAAATCTTCCTGAACACCTGCTGGATCTGTCTGGAGTAGAGCAAATCAAAGGGGAGAAGCTTATCAGTTTGAGCTGCCTGTATCTGTGGTAGCTTTGAAATCTGCAGTTGCAAAAAGGTACACATTTTTGGCTTCCCTATAGGACAGAGGTATGCAGCTTCTGGAAACTACACTAAGAAAATACATGTGGTGGCAGAACTAAGCTATAAACACAGTAATAACTTTTCCAATTTTAGTCTTAATCAAAACAAATAGGGAGTACTATTAAAGAGCTTTGATTTAATATCAACATGCTAGTATTGTGGTGTTCTCCTTCTACGCCTATTTATTTGAAACCTTACTTGATTTCTAAAATATACATTTTGTCTCATGTCTTTGAGATTAAACTGGTGATTCTCTATTTTTGGAAAAGTAGGCAGCCTCCATGAATTAGTCAGCAACTTTATGCTTAAGGCAAGACACGAAGATGTCATCTTCCTTGTTTCACTGGAAATGTTTTCAGAAACTTAACAAATACCAAAGGCTCTTGCCTTTCACCTGTTTATTTAAACAGTCAATGCTCTACACTGAATACCTAGAGTTACATGCAAAGAGAAATAAATCATATTAAGCACCATGTGAACATCGAGTAAGATATGCAAGGCTTCATGGATAGCCTTAGAATTTCTCCTGTCATGTTTCATAAATTCTGTTTCAAGAAAAGCTATGAAACCTCCCATCATGCTTTCACAGTTCCACTAAAAATCCTAGTTCTTTAATTTTTGTTGGTATGCCAGGGAACATCTCAAAATCATTCTAGTTAGAAACACTTAGGTAGGAGTTCATATTCTAGATTATTTTTTAGCAAGTTAGTGTGATTTTTCTTGCTAAACGCTCTTAAATAAGAGTTAAGAATTACAAATCTTTATAGAGATTTTTGTAATTATTTTAAATTCATAGCAATTTTGCAGTCTTACCAAATCCTAGCTATCAACCAGTTTGGCAGTCCAAAAACTTAGGTTTTAGGAAATAAACTCTTAGTTACTGTGTAAAGTAAAAGATCATCTCAAGCCTTAAAAGTTTTAGGACAGAAATGAAGCTTCATACATACCCAACAGGAAGATTTAACACAGTAGCTTTGGTTGCAGACGTATGCATCTTTAACACAAGTTCCCCAGGAGCCGCACATTTCCAAGAGAAATGTTCAACCATCAGCATACCCTTTGAAACACTAGAACATTGTTGTTCAGTACCTAGATTAAGAAAAAAAAAAAATATCCAACAAACCACATGATCGTGAGGGGGAATAATGGAAAAATTAAGACAACTACACTTATGCAGAATCTGTAGCTACTTCAGTCATTGAAGTCCTCATTTAGGCTTTGATAACTCAGAGAATGGAGCCAGTCATCTAAAATGCATAGGTGGTACAGAATATGGCTTATTTGTACTATTTACTAGAAAAGAATGTGTTAGGATTATGTGTAGATCAGACATCTTTCAAGTCACTTAAGGCTGCTCTAAAACTTCATAAAAATCCACTCTGTCCACATGCAAAGGAAGCAAACAGCCATGCAAAGCTTATATTTATATTATAGTTTGAATATTTTAACAGGATGGTCAGTTTGGGATTAATTTAAGCCAACTGTCATAACATGCATTTCTTTTTTGAATGCCATTCTATGGTTTTGATAAAATACAAGTGACTTCTATTTAAGCCATCCAAGCTGTTGGATCTTGACTTAAGTCAACTGTAATTATACTTAAGATCTTACTGTGCACCAGTTTAAAAATCACTTCAAAAATAAACTTTGGTCATATTGCTAATTTTACTGTATTTTGATCAGCTAAGGTATGAAATAGCTTGCAAGAATAGAATTGGTAGAAAAAAAAACCTTAAGAAACAAGGAAATCCATACAACACACAGATTAAAAGCTTGCAGCAAATCATAACAAACAGTAAAGGGAGGGATTCTTCTGAGAAAATATTGACCATCATTATGAAATAAGAAGAAAGTGTTGCTCGAATATTAGTGCGTTTCCTAGAATCAATTTGGCTATCTAATGCTAAACTCTCAAACTGTGCCAAAATACACCACAGACAAACACAGCAGCACAGACATATTCAAGAACAGGATAACACAACGTTAACATGCACTTTTCTGCGTTGGCCTTACCTCCAGTATCATCCCAGCGTACTAATGCAGAAAAGCTAACCAGGATTTCAATGGGCATCAGACTGTCCACAAGTAAATAATAGAAGACTTGGTCATCGGTAGACTGCATAGAAAAATGGGCATTTGATCATCTTTCTGTTTCGTTGAATATGCTGTCCACCCGGGCTTATACAAAGTATGGCTAAGATTTCAGATACTGTGACCCTTACTATGGTACAGGAAGTAATTAACTGTCACTACTTCCAAATTCAGACATGTCATTTAAACCCAGAGCCTCATGCCGCATGTATAAACCATGATGTTCAGTTAAGAGATAAAAGGAAACAGAAGAGTTTCCTGAATGAGAATATATCTACTTTTGTATGATATTCTCCACATGCACCTCAATGTAGTAGTTTTACTTGCCAAGTATCTTAATGGAAGGCCAAAAAATTTTGTTTTGTGCTGCAGCTTTCTGATTCTAATTAATTACAGTAAGCTTGGGGAAAAAAAGCACTCAATTTGTAACACACGACTGATACCACTTCATACGTTTTTGTAGGAAAAAAACCCCATAGAGGCAGCAATTTTCACTCTCAGCTTCAATACATAATTCCTATGCCAATATCAGAACCTACAGAATGACTCCAAAGTTCCTAGAAATTCTTCAAAATCTGAAGGTGAATGAGCTTCTTTGCTTCAGAACTGTTTTAATACATGTCTTCCTACACTCTCCAGAGTTATATCAATATACTTTTTGTATTTGATCCTGGAATACCATTACTATTACCTTCATAGCATAATATAAAAGTGTTGGTTTTAAGTCTGATACTGAATTTACCTAATACTGTAAACACCTCATATAGATCCATGTAAAAAAATAGAATGGTTTTACAGCAAAGGGTTAGTTATTTGGCACAATAGCACACAGGCTGACATAATCTTGATGCTAATTATGGCTTGTGAAAGTATATCATGCAGTGATCAGGAAAATTTTTTTTGTGATGTGATTACAAATAGAGAGGTGTGAAATTGCAGATATACTACAATTATGAAGCATAATCCATGTAGTTAACCTTCTCAGTGCAGGATTTTACATAATGTTCACGCCTGGAGTTCACGTTTCAGTCCTCTACAATTACACTTCATTTGCAGTATAAAACTAGAGCTGGAACAGAATATTCAAGCATGTTGAATAACCTTCTGATAACATGAACTAATGGCAGTTTTAAAGAAATACTGTAATTTTAGTGTAACTAAGGGGTATTTCTAATCCCTGCAGCACAATCTTGTAAACTGCTAAAGGACAGCCTGTAAAGAGAAAATGGAGGGCTATGCTATACAGAGTGCCGATTTGGGTTTTAGGTGACAGGCAAAGATGAAGGAGAATTGAAGGGCAGATTCTACAGCTGAATCATGATTAAATTTAATGTAGTCTCTAGACTATTGCAAGGTAGATTTAAATCAAGATAAAGAGAGGATGGCAATCTGATTCACTGTAAATTATACTTTCACTACCAATTTTCATGATCTACGTATTTAATTCTTTTACTATTGTGCAACAGCATAACATTTTTTTTTTTTTGTCTTAAAGATAGTGAAATACTTTGAGATATTTGCTAGCAAGCCTTATCTTTGTATTGACTACAGTAATGTTAATGTATTATTATTTTTTCAGTAACAGCAGCTTTTTGTGATCTGAACAACATCATTTAGGATATATGTATTACCTAAGTATGTAAACCTTTGACAAAGTTAAAAAAAGTACATAAAACTCAATACAGTCATATACCTTAAAATCTGTCTTCTGATAGTTATAAGCATATGTATATGGCTTGTGGAAAACATACAGGTTCCTAGGGAGAAAATAAAATAATACTACATGTAGAAAAATCATAGTATAAATTACATATTTCAGGTTAATGTCTATTTCATAGCATAAGATACTAATTTTAGTTTCATAAATCAGACTCCCAGCTATTTCTCAGAAATGGTTCAACATTTTTAGTTTCATAAAGGGTAAATACATTCATTTCCAGAGAAAGAGTATGACAATTTCTATCTCTGCTGCACTTCAGTTTTCCATTGGAGGTCAGGCCACTAATTTGTCCAGTTTGACTCTATAAATGGTAATAACCTAACATTACTCTGAAGCTTCCATGCCTGCCTGAAAATTACTGTAATAAAGTTTTCTATAAAGTTTATAGATTTATAATAGGTTTATACTTATTTTGTATAGTTTATTAATATTCTTTTTCAATCCTGTGGTGTTTTCACACCTTCAGAAAGCTACTTAGATCCTGACAATTATTTTTTCTGACCTTGAAATAACCAAGAGCAACATAAACGTCTTCAGCTTTACTTGAGGATGGAATCAGATGCAAACTTCAATGTTTTATGTAAAATAAATGTTTTGATTACTCAGAAACTTCAGAGGGATCCTGATCCATTGCTGACATATTAATTCCTACAATGACTACAATTTTGCTCATTTCTCAAAGTTGATAACTCTGAACATTCTTCTTCTTGTCACTGTCTCTGAGATGTAGGTGTGTCAGACGTGGAAATACTTTCAACAGGACTGACTGGTAAAATGAAAATCTTAGGTGCCTGATTTCTTCTGAGTGATAAATTCTTCTAAGGTAAATCAAGATGCTTTGTTAACAGCTACTCTATCAGCTCACTGTGAAAATAAGCACACTCTCACTCATTTAGGGACAGAAATAAGAAACTGACATATGTTCTATACCTTTATATTACAGTGGTCTACAAAAGTTCAATAGTAATTTAATGTTTGGCTGATGAGTTTAAAAGTTCATATTTCATATTCTCTCTCCATGACACTGTGAGCTAGAAAGGAAATGTCTTTGCTTGTGATGTTTTTTTCTGAAGGACCTACCTTCCTGGACCTGAGGCTCCCTAAAAATACTCAGGCAAACAAGCCAGCTCTAAAGTGATCTATGATCTTTTGTTCCTAAAGTTCCTGTAATGCTGCTAGAATAAAAGTTATGCATGCTCTCTCAGAGAGGGAGCAGAGTTTAATACATGCTCAAGAAAACATTTATGAAAAGAAAAGCTTCACAAAGACATCTCAGTTACAAATCCAAATGAAAAGAAAAAAACAAACCTGGGTAGATTTTCTCTCATAAAATTACTCCTCTCAACAATGTCAGATTCTATATAGGATCTGTATTGTACCAGGCTTCTTAAATCTTAAAGACAGAAATTAAAGATAGTATGCTACAATTACAGTAGCTATTACATGTTTGCAGAGATATAAATGCCTTGGAATTACATTGAAAAGGAAGCAAAAGAAAGCAGCTATTGACCAAGATGAGCTATGCTGATGCCTAAAGAAGATATCAACATTTTCTGCCTTCGAATTGCATGATGCACACGCAGGCGGTGTCTGGCCGGTGGCTGACGGGTCAGGTATGTCAGCTCCCTAATGGCTGCAGTCCACAACCTACCATCTCCCACCCACATTATAGTCTGATATATGCGTCACGAAGCTGGAAGTTGTGTTCTCTGCTGTACTCTGGTTGACATATGCAAGCCATACCATGGGGCTGCACCTACAGACTGACTGTCAACAGGGACAGTAAGTCTGGTCTGAAGCACAGCCTTGGGACTACCCTGAAATACAGAATAGTTATGCAAAGATCTGTTGAGAAGGTAAAGTTGTTATATAGTCACGTTTCACATTTTACCATAGTTATACTGTGTACTTTACAGAATAAACCTGAAAAACTCTGTTCCTTACTGGAAACAAACACAGAAGTCATCAAAGCTAATCCAGGTTTCCCTGGAAACTGAAGTCCTTTCCGACTCGATTTCTTCCTTTGATATATCCCCTGTCTGGTGGTTCATACCAGTATCAGCTGTTTCTGACATTGGCTTTGCATCAAAACTGATATTCTCATCTAATTCATCTGCAGAGATAAGAAGACACACAAAGCCAATACAGTGAAAATATGAACATTAAAGTAGTATCAGTGTTCTACGGAAAAAATATCCTAAAATTACCAGGATATCTTCCATACATCTCAGTGTTTAAAAATGAAAACCCACTAACCAAAAAAGCTCAAAAGGTGACTGAAACAACTCTGTATAGATATTTGTTGCTTACATCTGCAACTGCTTCAGTATTCCGCCTCAACATACTATCAAATGTTAAACTGTGCACTAGAACCATTAATATGAACACGTTAGCTACACACATACAAATTCTGCAAACCTGAAGTCATCTATATATAGAAAGATACAACCCCTTGTCAAAGCTCCTATTCAGTGAAAAGCCGATGGAGCAGTATCATAAAATGTTTACAACCCACAGAAAATAAAAAATACACAGAATTGTGGAGGACACAGATAGGAAAAGTACCTATCCTTGCCTCTGGTACTTAGATACTGTCCCCTGTGATGCTACTCACACAAATCAATCCAACTACTTCTAAACACAAACAGATTTGAAATACTCCCAGACTCATACCAAAATATAAACACAGAAATGTCATGAAGACACATTCTGCAATCATTTAATAACTTTTTAAGTTGTGTTGTAATGTCACTTTCTCTGACTTTACCCTGTGATATTCATATAAATATTTGTTGATAATGTTTAATCTGGCCCAAGAAGAAGTTTTCAGAATATCTCAGAAGAGCTGACAACAGATCAGACATGAACAGCCATTAGTTCAGAATGTTTGCCGAGGAAAAAGATGATTTAAAATCCAAACAGGTAACATATAAAAAATGTGAAAGCTAATTAAACATAATTTATCTGTTTTTTTAAATGTGCTTTGTAATATTTCAAGATCAGCAAGACACATAGGTATTTCATGGATAACTAATGAGTTTACAAGGTGGCTCTAAGAGTTTGCAATTATTTTTCAAGAATTGAAAGAAATGTGATGTCAGGAAATGCACCAAAGACCTTTTTCTCCTCACTCTACAGAAAAACTACCTTGGAGCTATGTAATCTAGGATTTTTTCTTACATTTAAGTTAACATGGGTTTTAGGCCTTCAGTGAAATAACTGCAGTGCTTAGCTTACAAATGTGCATATCACAGAGAGGATGATGAAGGGGTCACCAGAGCAGAACTATGCCCAATGTAATCCTTCTGTGGCTCAGTGCTGCCCTTTTGTTCATTCTGAACAGTACTACAGCACTATCGATAGACCTGCAGGGTTAACAGGGTCAGTAGATCTCTGCAGCCTTCAAACAGATGTGCTCCACCCTATTTAGAAGTCAATACATAAATCTTTCTGTTGATTTTTATGCAGACTGGGGTCAGAGGGAAGACGGCTCTTCCAGTGCAGCTAAAGGAAAGCAAAACCAGTGTCAACAAAACGTCTGAAGTTTCCTCACTCCTCTTTGAAGAAGTAATGAGAATCTTGTAAGAATGTCATCAAAAAGCTTATTTTATCCTTTTTGATATATGTAGTCCAAAGACAGTGCTGTTCAGAGCTTCCTGATAGAATGATATGAAAAAAGCAAATCAAACTAATTATTGTTTACCTTGTAGGCAAGAAGTGCCGCTTCCAGCTATGAGAAACTGCAAGAACTGGGTGATACAACGAAGATACAACTTATGGAATAAAACAACAAAGAAATTTGAAGCAAATCTTAAGAGATGTTCAGTATAAAACAGTACTTTAAAACTGACATATAGAAGATAATTGCAGAAAAAATTGCCTGTAAGTATCATATAATTAATTACTTGAGCAAATGTAAATACGAATCAAATACATAGGGATATAATGTGAGCTTATTATAAACAGAACAGAGAGCTTCAGAAAAAGGGACCAGCATATTTGAATTCCAGAATTTTATGCTACTTAGAACTCAAGTAAAAAATATTAATGTTACAATCAAGCCCAAGAGAAAAAAAGTAACTTGATGAATAAGGGAAAACACTCAAATACAGAATAACAAAACATCCACTGAAAAAAAAACCCCACAACAAAGAAAAAAACCCCAAAAAAACAACAAAAACCAGAAGACAAATAAAACCAGTTCACTAACTTAGAGCACAGCAGCATACAAACTAGAATAATTAATCAAAAAAGGGAAAAAAGTAGCAAATGAACACAGATTAGCAGAATGTATCACAAAAATCTCTACTTATATGGTAAGAAAATACTGTACTGCATGGAACTCCCCAAATTATTAGAAAGAGTAATGTTCTTAAACTAAGAAGACACAAAGATGACAGTTTAACATCAAAGACTGTCATTGCTTTTGGTAAGTGCTCATTACTTTTTAAGCACTGGCTCTTCACTGAGATGCTTAAATGGAAATCAAGCCCCTCATCAAACTGACTACAGTTTTGGACGCTAACATTTATTCAGTATATGGATGCTTTGTATCTCTCTCCTTATAGTCATGAACTAGCTCTTTAGAACACAGTAACAGGCAAATTAAAACATTTGCTAGCCAAGTAAATGAAAAAGAACCAGAAACTACTACCTTGCAAAGAAAACGTTTAAAATGGTTCAAAGTTGAAAAAAGTCCCCTGTTTCCATTTTCAGTAAGAAGGGATAGACAGGCTGGCTTACTGGAGTAGAAGTACAAAACCAGAAATTTCCTTTTTGCAGCAGAAATTGCAAGAATTTAACACACTGAATATGAAAGTTGTAGGTAATTGCCATAACAGACTATAACATATCCTAACAGAGATAATGGCATACAAAATCTTCAATCCACAAAACTGTACTTAAGGTGTCTTTGAATGAAGGTTTTCTACCTGAGTTTGAAGATTAGCAAATGTTTTAAAGAAAATTTAAGAAGTGATCTAACCAACTACAGATTATTTAGTACAACGCCTAAACCAAATCTCAAATACAGGCAGATGGGTGGACGAGAGGCAAAATAATTTTATTCAAGTATAACATCTCAAGAGTATTCTAGGGTTTTTGCTTTGGGTTGGGTTGTTTTTCTTTTCCCCATGGGTGTAGGGCGTGCGTGTGGGTATTTTTTGATGTAAAAAAATCACACAAAGAAACAGAAGTATAATACATGCTCTGTCTTAAACTGAATTGCATTTTCATTATGAAAAAAGCACTACACAATGCTGCAAACCTGAAGGCAACCAATCTATCAGCTTAAGGAATAAAATAGTAAATAGATTTGAATCAAATCATCCACTTTAACAGGATGCCAAATTCTAGCTGCTTTTATGAAAAAATATAAAGATTGTGTATGTGATCAAAAAAAATTTTCCCCTTACTGTGTACTGCTTCAATATAGCCTGCATACACTGTACAGCAATGTCATACTTAATTCCAGCATGCTTATTTGAAATTTCACTTTCTGGCTTTGTAATTTTCAGCCTGTATTTTAGTTTCATCATGTCTCTGGACAAATACTGGCACAGCAAGATTTCTTTGAGATAACATAATTGTAGGAATAGTGTGATACTACAAACAACTTTCATCAGATTGAGTATCTGCACCAAAAGCAATTTGAAATCATACAAGAGCACTTTATAGAGAGAATGTAACTGCTTTATCATAACAACACAGAATAAGTGTAAATGTACATATTTTCATTTTACAACAAAGCACAGAAGTGTAATTATATGTTTTAGGACAATTTTTTTTTGTGCTGGTAAATTTGCAAAGCTATGATTTCCTACTCTGAGGACATTCTACAGACAGACGATGCACTGACAAAAACGCTGCACTGCATTTGATGAATTTTGGCATAGCACAAAATTTCACTGGACTTCAGCAGCCTAAGTAGTTTAATGAGACTATTTTAAAACTTTTTTTTGTTTAAACATACATAGAAGGACAGAGATTCCTAAATCAAAAGGTTGAAATATTGAAAAGCAATCATATATCCAAGAAAGGACTGGTATACATATGTGAGTTTACTTGTAAAATATCACTGTTCTCAATAGGAATGTATTTCAAATCCATTCAAGTGAACAGAAAGAACTTCCATTGACATTACATTATTCATATATTTAACTGTCTAATAACCTGTAACCAAACCCTAAAACAAAGTTATTGAAATCTCATTCGAATTTGGGCAATTTTAGCTATGTTAAAAAGTATATTAAAACCCTCATTCTCGTAAATAAAAGATTTTTTAAAAGATTTCTCTATTTCTCTCAGTTTTGGTTCATGATTCACACTCACATTTTGTGGAGTTAGTTGTAACAAATCGTTTTGAAATAACAGTAATACAAAGTAAACCTCATAATCTACAGCGCATGGCACAATGCAAAGCATTAAACCAAGATATATCGCCAAGCTTCCTCTCCCAATTTTTTTTTCTTTTAAAAAGGATTTTTTGAAGATGGGTTTATTGCATAATTAAGACATTAAAAGGAATTGTGTTATTTAAAGAAAAGTCTACAAATCCTCTAATGACTGTTAACACTTGCTATGTAAATTTGGAATAAATGGATTTTGCATAGCGAAATGACAACATATGGTTGAGATGGCCTGGAGATTGTGAAGAGAACTTGAGTACAAATGATTTTGTTACAGTAGTTATGTGAATTATTAGTACTATGGGCCAGAGGATGGAAATACCCACTTCGTCCTTTTCCTTGGTTGTACCATGGAAGCTTTTCTTCAATGGGCATTTCTTGAGCATACTTTTGAGTAAGCAGAAAAGATGGCAATCTGGCTATTGAGATATGCTAGCTTCAGAAACAATTAATAGTGACAGCTACAAAAATACTCCAAGTTCCCAACACATTCATGGCAGGCTTAAGGAGTAGTCTACTGCAAAGTATTATATCTCTGTTAGGTTTTGGCATTGAGAGGTGAAAGAATAACTGAATTATATATTTCCAGCTCTTTAACTTGTAGCATTTTGATAAAGTGAGATTCTTTTGGTTAGGTTCTTTTTTTACTAGGATGATATTACTAAAAATTAATAAGAAAAGATATTCAAGCACTAAAGTACTTTAAATCAGTATCAGTTCTTAAAAGCATAACCTCAAAATTATATCTTTTGCTTGTACTGAACAAATTTTACCAAAATTGTTTAAAAACTATTTCTTAGTATAGGTTTTGGAGAAGTATGATCTTCATTTGCTTCAAGAGATTTTAAAATCATAAATGTATTCTCACTCTTCATTATAATTCTAGTACGACTCAGGTTTTTGGTTGGGTCGTGTACCCTCCCTTTATAAACTTATCTCTTATTACCCTATTTACTAGGGTTACTAGAGATGGTTGATAGGGTGCACATTTTTCCAGAATGAAAATAGTGTTATGAACTGTGAAAATATCTAAACTTTGTGTGTAAAATTACTGGGTTTAATTAGACATTAGTTTAAGTAGAAGTCAGGGAGTTGTGCACATGCTTTAACTGAGAAGATATGTATTGTATTTCTCAATTATTGCAAGAGGGGATCATAGACATTTTAGAGATTAAAATAAAAATGTTTTTTAAAACAGTACTCTTATGCCTTTCCCCACCATGAGAATCAATCTTCAGAAATGCTTAAAAAGCACAGGTGCATTGCACAGGCTTCTACGTGGACTGAAGGGTTGAAAATCAAACCCAAGATGTGTCACATGTATGAATCATGGTGTAAATAAAGTACAAATCCTACTCACGTTTCACACTTTATTCTGCTCCAAAATTCACTTTCAGAACTAAGGTAAAAGGAAAGGTGTTTCCTCGCAGCCAGTTTTAGGAGAGGTTCATTGTTCACCAAGCAAATCTGGTCACGTCTTTTTTAAAAGTGGCTCAGTAACTTCTCCTGACCAAACTCTCAACACGTTCACTTAAAGTAGTATACATTTTGAAAAAATGACTCAGTTTGAATACTCTTCCAATACTAATCTTGAACAGATAAAAAAAAAAAAAATCAACATTTATTGAAATGGAAGTTGTCCTTTTTTCTTGCCTTTTACTTCAGGGAGGAAAAAAAAGTGTAATTCATAGTGATTAGAAAAAGAGCTCTCTGTACAACATCCAGTGTATTTTACTGGTGAATAACTTAAGAAAAGCGTTATATTTTCAAAATATTCTTGTAAATTAGGCATTTGTAAATAGCAATCTGAAGATTCTACTCTATGTAATTACATATGGTATTACCAGTTCTTCAAAATCTTTTCCCATTAAACCAACATCCATAAATAAGAGTGTTGATATCTGTACATGAGGATTAACATTGAGGCCAAACAATATGGGAATGGCAGAAGTCTGAACATAAACTTCAAACACACTTACCTTTACTGAGTCTCTGTGTGTTTTGCTGCCAAAAGAGGGTGGTCTCCTATATGATAAAAAAACAACAAAACCCCGTCAATGTTATTATAATCTTGCATTATTTTGTTAAAGAAAATACTTTGTTTGGGGGCAGTCCTTCCCGAGATGGAGAAACAATCTAGTAAGTTATCATTGTAGTATATATTTTTAGAAAAGAAAAAATAGAAAAAATAAAATTCACCATAATACCTACATATACATCACCAATAGGCAGGCTAATGTTTTTCTAGAGAAGTACATGTGATCTGGAGTCTATGATAAAAGCTATTCCATATGCCTAGTCCTCTGCTAGTAAAAAAAAAAATGTTCTTTGATATTACTGTTCTTTGAAAAGAAAACAAGTTCTATTCTAAGAACTAATTAGTCCTATTCCAGAACCATTTCTGTTCTTTTCTATTCTAAGTTTCCATTCTTGGAAAGTATATGTCCTTTTCCAACAAGCTGTGGAAGCATACACAACTGACACTGGCAACAGCATGCCTGATTGCTACAGCATCTTTTGTTTTCTATCAGCTGCATAAATACAAAGTAGCCTGCTCTTTTTTAATGTTTTTGGCAAACAACTTTATCCTGGTCAATCCCATTTCCAAGATAGAGCTGCTGAACTAATACGAATGCAATATCCACCTACATTTAAGGTTGAAATTAAGTTAGCCAGCCCTTCTGAAAGTCCGCTCATTCACTTTGAAAAGACAGCATCCTTTTCACTGACAGATTAAAATCTTTGATATTGGTAAAAATGCACGCCTAGTCATCCTTCCGTCTGACTGCCCTCTTACCTGCAATATGACATACTCTGCACAAGACCCGCTTGCACTTTTTTTTTTTTTTCCCCTTTAAGGAGGGAAAGCCCAAGAAAGATTCCACAGTTTCCAGCTTATTTCCTATTTGAATGTAGTTTTATTAATGGGTTAACTGAACTAGCTTTGCCTTTGCAAGGACAAATACTAGAACATAAAAAGACTACTGCAAACAAATTTTCAAGCTTCTTTTCACACCTGGTCTCCCTTTAACAAGTTTTGTCACACTTCCCCCCGAAGTCCTCACATATACCCACCTCTACATGTGTCAAAGGCACTAATGCTGAAACAGATAGCATTGAGCTGGCCAGCATCTGGGGACACAGTGATTCTCTGTTCTGCATTTCAAAGAGGAGTTGTGGCAGCTATAATGACTTGAAGCTGCATTTATACTTTCTCAGCACAATCTAGAAACATTTTTTTCAGGGGCAGACAGATATCATTTCTAGTCTGAGTAAGTTAGACTGGATGGTAGGTCAGAACAGTACCTAAAGCTTGCACAAAGTCATTGTTCTGTAAATCCAGGTTGTGCCTGAAACTTCCTATTACAGACTATGTTGCGTACACAATATGAAGGGACCTGCGAATGCTTCCTTTAAAGACTTATAGTGTTCTACTTTAATTCCTGGTTGCAGTAAAAATCTTTCTGCAATATTTTACAGCACATTCACAGGCCCAGATTAGACTCAGGAATCTCATCTCTATCAAAATATTAGGTATTTGATCTCTGAACTAACTAAACACAAGAGTTGAGAGAATAAACTACAGATTTAAGTCTCTGTCCCAAAATACAAAGTACCAAATAGTTTAATAATTATAAATTAACTCAGTATTGTTTGAGAAAATTTGAAAGCCCATTTCTGCACAGCACAAACCCTAAATTTTATTCCAAGTTCATTGTGGGTTTTTTTAAAAAATATTCATGAGTCAAAGCTGGGGACAGATCTAATATAAACAGCAATTAAGAGAAAAACAGACATTGTTGAAATTGTTAACAGGTGGCTGAAAAAATTGGTAGTTGAAATATATTAAGTCTTACAGGTCCCTTTTTGGATTGTTTTCTTGCTTTTCTAGAGCAAATGAGCTGAAAAGGACAAAACAGAATTTTTTTGATTGACCATGTACCTGTTTCCAGACTTTGGTACATACAACTGTGCAAAACTAAAGGAAGCTGTCAGCACTTGTCACATGACATTGACAGTCATGCCTCAACATTTGGGTCTGAAACAGTTCTCCCCTTTAAATCAACTTCAGAAGAACACATGCATACAGCGGTCATATTTCTTCATGGGAGTCTACAACCTGCAAGATTCCAATATTGCCAAATTTGTAGGAGTCACAGGATTCACCAAACAGGCACATCTCAACTGTACAATTTCTCGAGTTTCTTCTCAGAAATCCTAGACATGTCCAAAGCATAAAAAGTATCAGATCGACTGTCCAAGCCTTGGAGATGGTAACGTTTGTACCATGAGTCTAGCACTTTCTGCCAGATTTACTGTTCATGAACAGTACACATGATCCATGCTTCTAGTATGGACATGGGGCAGCTTACTATAGGGCTACTTTGTTGGTATTAACAGCTGGCAGCAGGAAGGCCTGGAAGGATACAGAAAACCCTCCAAAACTGCTTCAACAGAATTTTCAGTAAAGAAGAACATACCCTGAAAATCTGGATGCTTAGTGATGTTACTTCAGCCAGTCTGAGATGTGTGTAGAGACTCCTGTAGGCTGATTTACTCAGTTTTTGGAACACAAACATAACCTAGTCAAAAGCTGTCTGCTTCTCTAATGGTAAGGGATGTATCTGTCTACCTAAACCTCACTGATTCTGGGACAACTGGGAATGTCAAGGAAGTTTTCATTCTGTTATGCTATTGTCTCAGCTACAACAACAGACATTGGCACAGAAAAAGAAACTAACGTTCATTAACACCTTAATGAACACATGTTGTCTGAAAGGTCAGGTCTGCTGCCACAGTAGTGGATGGATAAATAAATAAGTAAATAAATAGTACTTGTATCCAGCTGTGAAGCATGAAAGGATGCACACAGACTCCAGAGAATTTAGTTACTCAATGTTCTTCCTGCAATTAATGAGAAATCTGAATGCAACATGTGAGGAAAATTTGCCGGTAAACTTAAAAATCTAATATATCATCTATTATGCTTTAAAATCATTAACACATAATTGTAAAAATAATGGTAATTCACAAATGTATAGCTATCTTGCTACTTTTGAGGATTTGCTCATTTTTCAGCCTCCTAACATTAGTTACGTCATTATTTTATTCAAATCCACCAAATAATGTTTTAAAAATCTGATACTTTTATAAGCCCAGTATCCTTTTCTATTGTAGAAATGACGCATGGCAAATCTTTTCACACCAGTTATTTAATAAAAAACACCAGTCTTCTTCCAAATAGATATACATGTATATGGATATAATGGCAGGTAAAGGAATAAAGCTTCAAATACACCACTGTTAAGATTAAAAAAATCCATTTTGAATCTACCTCCAAAATGACAAAGATGACCAAAATACTTCTTAAGATTGAACCCTGTATTACATTTCTAGGCTTCATGTTGACCTGAGAGTCGTATCATCAAAGAGTTTTGCATCTACAGTCACTTGGACACAATGTTTTTTGCCTGTTCCTGAGTCAGTGTTTTCACTCCATGGAATACCAGTTCTTGTTTTAGCTGTGATGTGAGCAAAAGTAAGAGAGGTGGCTCCTGAAAAAAGGCACTGGTACAAAAGAACAGCTGCAAAGTTGTGCACAGACCGAGGTTTAGGAATGGCTTAAAAACATTGGATTACCAACTCAGCTTCTCTTTTATTCAGTCTCTAATGTTGGGAGCTGTCCCATCTGTATAAGCAAGCAGATACTTGTGGGTGCATCGGAAAGATTCTCTATACCACAAGTGTCTGAATTTGTGTCCCTCTTCTAATTCATGTACCTCATCTCATGTATACTTTTTTCCTGAAAAAATAAACAGGATTTTGCACAGGTTTTGTGTATTTTGTACATTTAATTTTGTGCAGACCGAAGCAATTTTCAAAACTCTAAAATCTGCGAAGAAAATTGAATTTTTCATTTTCTACATAGCCCTCCTGTTGACTCAATACCAATTCACTGGGCTTATGAAATACAGCCTCCGAAGGATTAAAATGAGGAAAAAAAAGGACTTGTTATGATACAAGTCCTGAATGTTTATAAGGAACATGAGAAAAGCACACAACACAGCATGTAAACTAAATAGACAGGGAACAGTTGTAAAGCAGAAGGCAAGACTGAGCTTGCATATATAAAAGGACGGCACTGAACTAAGAAAAACTAGGTAAACACAAACATTGAAAAGCAAGTGTATTGTGTTTATATCAGTGGGAGAGAGTGGCAATTTTAACCCTTCTGCTCTAGAAAATAGCATTGCCAGGGAGCTTGGCGCTGAAGAAGCCAAAAAGGAAGATTGGAGTGTTCTGCTTAAGATTTCTGAATATAGCAATCAGGTCAGTCTATTAAAATACCTAGTAGCCGCTGCAAATTCTGAGGGTAAACATACTTGGCTTAGATTTTTCTTGCTTTGTTACTGAGTCAACATTTCCTCAAACAGAATGCAAACAGCTTTCTTCTCAATGGAATTAGAGATAACTTGTGTTAAAGAATTCATCACAATGATGGAAGGGTATTCCAGTAGGCTTTTTAATGGCAGAGCTACAAGGAAATACTATTCCAGGATCATCTTTTTCTCAAGTGAGTTTGCCAAAATTACTGTTCCAGAAAACTGTAAGACACTGTGCAATTTACATATGACGACACTTTCACTTTTTTCCTGACCACAAAAATGGATAAGGAACAAAAATTAAAGAAAAAAAATCAGATTCTAAAATCTTTCTATTTCAGGAAGCTATTATTCCACAAATAATTATAATTTTTTCCAGCCAACTGGAAAAAGCCAAAATCCTACTTTCACATGCGTTTCAGCACATCTTACATGTATAATTTACTTACCTTCCTAGTGAAGAAAAATAAAAGCAAGCCTTTTCATTAAAGAACTGGGCCCTATTTTATGGAGGTTTTTAAAAAATTCACAAAATTTATTTCCTTAATAATAGTGTGATTCAAGGTCAATTTAACTACCAAAAAGAGATATTTTTAAAGATTTTTTTTCCTAATGCAAATCTACAAAGCTTTCAGAACTGTAAAATCAGAGGGGATGGGAAATTCAAGGCAAAAAAAGTTTGAAAAAAATCAATAATAAAGCATTTTTTTGTTCTTTGGGAGGAGTACTTTGGGAACACGAGGGATAATGCCATGTCTTTCAACTTGATATTCTTCAAAGAAGGTTTATCTGGCTCCTAAAATTTTATCTTTCATTTATCACTGGTCTCTGTTTCTGTGACAACAGACCTTAGGAACAGTGAAGCAGATATTCAGTGATGTAACTTCATACAGTTTACATTGCAGTGAATTGAAATATGCCAATTTTAACTTGCTGAGTGTCTGGCATAGCAACTGACTGAATTTCAGTCAGCTCAAAGCATAAAACTACTGCATCCCAAAGATCTACCAAATCTATATCAAAGTTTTCAAAGCAGAGGTCTCCCGAATAGCAACTGCACAGTTTAAAATGGAGCCAAAGTTATTCACACCCAGGATACTACAACACAAAATTCTACAAATTACCAGTACTCTAGTGAGTTTACCAAAGTTTCTCTTTCAGTGTTTGCTTTTTAAATCATTAATCAATTTTTAAAAAAAGTATAAATGTATATTTTTATTTCAAGTTTTAAACCTATGGAAAGAAAGCTCCGCCATAATGAATCTCCCAGAGGTATCTATGTAATTTTGTTGATGTAATATGTGAAACTAAGATAGATCTGCAAGTTAGAAACATTATTTTCTTTTACAACGCACAGAAATGCAGTCCTAGTCACATACTGCAGCTATTAATAGATATAGCATTTTCAGCTGAGTTTTAAATTGAGGCAAAAGTTCAAGTATAAGTCAGTCAGCTGCTCATGACTTCTTACGTTTCACAGCTGAATCAGATCACCCTCAGACTAAGACACATACATATCTTCTTCCAACCATTCCAGTTTTATCAATGCCTGTCTTGTATTTTCTTACTTGCCCTTGCCTCTCCGTGACCACGTGTCCTACTGCAACAAACCAGCTTTCCATATTCACGTGGTTTTTACACTTTTGGACTAGGGAAGAAAATCAAAGTGATGTTCCAAACTACTTTTATGCTTACAGCACATAAATGTCTATAGTTTGTAAATAACTAAATCTATATCTGTACAGCTAGAGAGACTGAAGTCATACAACCAATAAATATTATATATTTTAAGATGCTACTTACAGATCTTTTGTAATGATTTTCATAAGCTGCAATTATTAAAAACACTTTAAAAGGTGAAATATTAATGAAGTACTAATTAAACTATTGTTTATAAAATGTATGCAAAACACAAAATAGCTACATATATATTCTATTGCAAAGAATTCTGCTTCACTACAGAATTGCCTTATTTTTAAATCATAAATACACAATAACTATATTCACACATGCATATTTTCTATATACACAATAGATACAGAACAGTTTAAAACAACTGAGTTTCACATCTGAAATACAAAAATGATATGAGAGCATCTCTGAAGAGGAACCTATAAATATGCACTCCAAAAATTACATAGAAAATTATTTCCCTTTTACTTCAAAATCTACCAAACTAAATTCTCTTTTTCTTTGTTCATGAAGATACCTTATTATATACTATCCTTAACAGTATGTCTTTGATCTTCAAACACATCTTGCAGCCCTACAGGAAGTCACTATAGATCAACCAAATACCACAAATGTTATCCCCAAGTAGATTTATCTGTTTGCCCAGAAAAGGACAGTAGAAATTTTAAAATTATTAGGTCATCTTTACTACAGGATTGTGCAGATAAGGATTTTCTTGCTTTTTTCCTTTATGCAGCACTATGGATGAATACATTTTATAGGTTCTTTTAAATTATTTTCTGTACTGTAATCATACTAAATGTAACAGATAAGGAAAAAGTAATCGCTCTTTGCTTGGGATAGAAAATAAATGTAGCAGGGAGAACTGTACTAAACATTTACAAGCTAAAATTACATCTTCCCCAAAATAGAACTGGTTTATTGATTTGAACACAGATTTTGATTAGAACTTAATTAAATGCATTTGTATGTTGGGTAGACTGCTTTTCCCCCTCAATTTTTTTAAAGTCAAAAAGAGAAATGCTATCAAATGTTCTTATGAGCAGTGTTAGCTGCAATGCGAATGAAATTGAAGAGATACTGGTGCTGCCACGTTGAGTTCATTTGTAGGTATTGAGCAAATAAAGTCAACTCAGTGGAGCTCTATTTGTTTGTTTCAATATTTATGTCCCTGTTTCTCTATTTTGTAAATTATTTCTCTATACAAAATATTTTGCATGAAATAGTGTACTGTCCAGAAACTCTTTAGAAGTACACATTTTTCTCTGTTCAACATATAAGATTTAAATATTAGAAGAAGCATTTTGTTAAAGGTTTATCTAAAAGCAGACTTAGGTAGCACATGCACATACCAATTTAAAAACAAGGACAGTAACAAAGGAAAAAAAACCAAACCACCTCACAGTAGTTAGAACTGCCCAAAGGCATCCTAGTAACGTTTTACTGAACTTGGGTAAGATTCCTCTTATCTGTCTTGGAGAATTACAGTGGAGACTAGTACTTAGTAACTAGCATTTCCTTAGGTGGCTTGGGCAATCTATGGTCAGTGTGCTGCATCTAGTGAACCTGTCGGGAGGAACGTCGCTCTCATGATATCGCTCAGAAAGCCAGAGGGTCTAATTCATGGCTGAGGAATCCCTTACAAGGTAAAGTGAAATTTAAGAGCAGGCAAACTAATCTTTGAAGCCTTAACTCTTTTTCTAGATCTAGCCTGAAGTCTTTCAATTAAGAACCAAATAAGGATGCCTTAAAAAAAGGCATGTGTTTATGAAGTTTACATTTTTCAAATAGTCACGTGCCTTGGTACACCCTTCACTGTAGCCGAATAACAATAATCAATGAGGTAACGTTTATTTATAACAACACCTGACTATCTTCTTAACATTCTCCCACCAAATTGATTTTAAAGAGCAAAGCCAAAATACTTCATAGCGTTAGCAATAGGACATTTAGAATGTGAGGTATAATTCATAAAAAAATAAGGTTAAACCAAAAAGTATTAGGAAAGATTTCCCACCCAGTACACATCAATGCAACTATGAAGTGGAAAGGGTAGGGGATTTACTTATATAGCAGGGGGAAAAAAAGCTTACTGAAAAGTCTTTAAAAACTTGTGTTTAAGTATTAAGTATTTTCTATTTTGCCTTTCACTGTTCTTTGGAATATAAAAATAGGTCAAGTTAAAAATAATTAGGAAAATTATTACCTGAAAATAGTCTTCTGCATTCAAGTGTCTCCCACTTTGATTCATATCCACATTACTGTCACTTACATTTTCATCTCTTTCAGTAACAGGAGGGAGACAGGATACAGAATGAAATCCTTTTTTGATGGTAGACTGTGGAAAGCGGCTAAATAATAGAAGAAAAATCAAACACTTTAATCCATACATTTACTTTCAAATGACAGTCTTCATAACTATTATTCTGAACAGAATTTTGTCAAAATAATTTGCATCTCCTTTATTTTGACAGATTAAGAGGGCAGCAGAAAATCTATATATGCATATATTCCTTATCATTACTTGGCTCTACACATACCTATGCTCAAAAGACCTGAAATGTTGCCTCCAACTGATTCTCAAAAAATGAAAACCTGTCAGCTGAGGAAAACTGGATGACAACACCAGAAGTGAATAAATTTATATGGCCCCCAGAAACGAAAAAAAGGAATTATAATGTGCACTACTTAAATGGAGGTAGAGAAAAAAAGTTTTGTGTCAGAATAGGTTTTTTTTTTCCCTCAAAACAGGTCTCCATAGCTACCATTAAGCTAACACACACAATAACCAAGGAAACCTGTGGAAGGCCTGTTCTGGCTGTAGTAAAAGAAAGCTCCGTTGCTGACTTCAGTGGAGGCAGAAGTACAAACTGATGGAAATATCAGTAACTGCTTGTTAAGTGAACTAGGAGAAGATCAAAACAATGTTACACACATGCCAGTTAGACATGCATAAACATAATTGTGCTACTGCAGCAATAAACAACAGAAAAATGTAAGCATGTGTTATCTGGCCCTCTTCTTAAGGATTGAGGTAATGAAATACCAAGATTTTTATCAGTAACAGTCACAATTATCTTGCCTTTGAGTGTTTCAACATATTTTATTAGAATAAAGGTAAGAGATTAAATAGTTTCAGTCCCAACTGTGTATTAAGTCCCTTATCTTATTTGGGCAGCTATATTACTTTAATGAAATGCTAATACTTGTAATTTAGTTTTGGTTACTACCTGTTAATTAAATCACAAGACATTAAATTAGCTGATAGCCATGGAAACTTGGCACATTAAATAAACTGTTCTTGACAAAATGGGTCAGTTGACCATGAAACAACCCATTACATATGAAAAAACAACATAAAATATATTGTTATGCAAATAATGTAACATCTTAATTATTATTCTCTGATTCTTTTACTAACCTATTAATGGATATTGCCTAGAGCATTTTTATGGATTTCTACTCCTGCTATTTCAAAACAAACAGTAAGTAATTTAATGTATTTAAAACCAATAAAATGCAACTGTATCAGCAAAACAATGATATTCCCAGAATATTCAAAGGTCATTTCTTCCATGGACAAATGCTGCTATTTAAAAATAAAAAAAATATCTAACTAGTTTAATATCAACCCATCAAATCAGGATGGTCAAAATTCAGAAGCTGCCAAGTATGTAATTTATTCAGTTTACTTAGAGATGTACTTAACAAAAGGTGTACACCCTTTAAAAAATATACATGCCTCCAATAATTTACAAATGGTTGGACTCAGTCTGAGGAACAGAAACATCCTCCAAAATGACAAACATTTTGGTGCTCATTCGGTATATGATACATTCAATACTTCCTCTGTCAGGAGTTCAGTCACAATGAGAGATTAATGATTCTAGCAGTTGTCTGCTGAATGTCTACATCATAAGCAGAAGCCTGACAGAAATTTGTTACGCAGTGGGTCATAGGAAAACAAACAAGGCCTTGATACACTTAAGGGTAAGCCTTTCTTTCTTGTCAGTGAGCAAGTATTATACTGAATATTGTCCAGAGGTCATGTATACATCAATTTCTGAAACTTCCTCTCTAAGACACCCTGTATAAAGATCCTGGCTTTCAAGGGTTTATAAGACTTCCAAATAGTCTTTAAAAGGCATTTATGCAAAGTTGTGTTTTGAGCATGAACTTCACCTGCACTCTCAGGCTTCTTGTAACAACTATAATGGACAGAGAACAGCCTGTTTTATTCATAAACATTAACATTAATCGTTACATGCCAAATAGTTAATGCCCATTAAAGTACTGACTGGCCAGTCAATGACTTCCTTGTTAATGTGCAGGAATTGAAAAAGACCAGTAGTTTGAGGAAAAATTTGAAAGACTTCATAGAACATTCCTATTTCTGGTGGAAGCGACCTACTGAATATTCTGTGATTCAGGGCCCACTGAGTAGAAAAACTTGCAAGTGTTTTTGCGTGATAGAGCTCTCTGTCCTTCAACGTCAGATGCCCTGAGAAGCAAGCATCTACCGAGGGGACTGGCTGTACAGGGTGTGACAAGTAGGAACCCACCCCTAAGGTGCGTGCACGTCCACCTCCCGGTGGCCTTTCTCACCAGCATGTAGATTAGCAGATTTTATGGAGCAGCATTTAAAGCTTTGAGCACCCCAACTTGCATCTCCAACAGGAGGTGTGTGCACATAGAAGAATCTGCACTCCTGAAAGAAGGCATGCTTGTACCCTGTGCCAGGAGGGTGCATATCATTGCAGGTGTACGCCTCTGTGTGCGTGATTAGAAATTCTTGTGATTAGTTATTAAAAGGTGTTCAGAATTTTGTAGGTGTTGGTTAACTTTTTAAAGCATCTAGTACAGTGGTTTATCTGTTGTACTGCTGATATTGACCCTAGATTTACAGTTCACTGCCAATTAATTACATGACATCAATAAATCAATACTCTCATCCTGATGTACTTTAGACTACATGAACTGAGCAGTTTTTCCCTGTGACACCAGTAAACAGAAGCCATCTCACTTCCACAGTGAAATGGACTAATAATACAATGGTAATGCTGAAACTACATTGAATACTTACATGTCTGTGGGTATTGTGATAAGATTAGATTTGTAATTCACAAATAGTCTAGAGATCTCAACATGTTCTTCAGGCTTCTTTACCACAGGCTCTGGAAAAAAGCAGCTTGTTAAATATATAAAGAAATATTTAATAGTATAATTTTGACAAATAGTTCTCCTAGGTGATTCATCACCCCTAAATAATTCTCCAAATATCACTGCATACACTTGAAAGGAAGATAACAAACAGGGGTGACTAGGTCACGAAAGAAAAAGTCCTTAATACTCTGATCCTTATTCTGCAAGGTATTAGAAGTGTGTTTAACCTACACATAAGGTTTTCCAAATTAGCGCAAAACCACTGTGGCAGCATATTCTGCCTTTGCTTATTTCCTCTGTTTCTTATCCCAGTATGTTTTGCCAGCATGCCTACAATGCCTTCATATTCAAGCTATCTCACATCATGCATTTAACTCCATTATGCAGTACAGACAAACCCTAGAACAAGTTTACCCTATGAGTTGTGGCAGGACTAGTTACATACTTTAAATGTTTAAAAGGTGTTCAGAAGCTTTCATGGCTTCACATCAGAGAGCTGATGATTGCTTTGATAGCAATCCCTCTTAATTTTCTCCAGTAGACTGATTTTTGGAGATAAATTAAGACACTTCCCAAAGCATTTAAGAAATAATAGGGCTAAGGGCAAGTAATACAAAATTGGGGTGGGGTGCTGCGGGGAGAAAAAGTAATCCCTAGGGAAGTTCCATTGAAATTAAACTAATGTTCTAAGTTTGGTGTTGAAAATGTTTATAATAATTAAAATGTAATTACAATTTTATTTTGGAGGTTTAAGCAGACAGACCTTGGGGCTCAGATGTCACAACAGTTTCCTTTTTCTGACGGAAAAGTTTCCAACGAGGAACTGGTGGTGGTTGTGGCGGTGCTGTCAGAGGACAGGACCTAGTTCTAGTGATCAGGACAGGATGGCTACATGTGTGGGTAAGCCCATATTGCCTCAGCTTCTCTGAAGAATCAGCCTACAAAACATGGAAAGACAATCTGAGTAGGGTCAGATCTTTCAAATCACACATCTCTGACAAAGAAGAACAGTATGCACAATCTAACTGCTTGGATAATGAATGAAACAAAAATAGTTCGCCTGACAAGACTATCCAGAAATATTCTAATTAGAATTTGATATTCAGGAGAATAAGTATAATTGAGTACTTAGAAGTATTTACATATATTTTACTTTTCATAATAGATTTGTCACTTTTTTCAACTTATTTATACAACCATATTGGGTTAGGTGCTACAGAGAACATATAAGTGAAGCAGAATGAAGATGTAAGAAACCAACAGTGACAATATTTTGATTTAAATAAACATATTTTAAAATACTTTTTCCATGGAAAAAAGTCCTTACTTCATGCTGAATTTAAAAAGCAGCAATTCTTAAAGCAGCTGGTCTTTTAGGTAACTTGTGAGATCTCCATAATGTAATATCACTTTGAACCAATAAATCATTAAAGTTAAGCTGGCTAATTAAGAAAACACATTGAAGACACTGCAGCTGACCTGTGTACCAAAGCCCTTAGCAACAGACTTAAGAGCAATTTTAGATGTGGACATTGAGTGGTGCTCTTCCCATTAAAATAATAATGGTCCAGTATTTCACATTTTTCACTATGGAAAGTTCTGTTACAAGATTTCTACGTCCTTTTTATTTTAAAAATACACCTTTTATTTGCTAAATAAACCACCCATAACTTATTGCTTTAACATGCTCATCAGCAAGTCTCTTAATTGCTCCTGCTCCGTCAAATGTTCCTAATGTTCTGTACAAACTCTGCAAAGAATGTAGCTGTGGTTGTCAAAAGTTACATGAAAGGAGAGGATCAAATTAAACATGGTAAAGTACACAAGCAATATAACAGCCTCCTTTGACCTCTGAATGTATAAAGATATATTACAGGAATGGTGTTTTTTAAACCATTTTAACCACAAGAAATCTACTACACTTACTTCTATGTTTAATTTCTGACAATTTCCGTTTTTCTGGCAGTTTTTACTAAAATACTGGTTTAGATATATAGATTCATCTGCCTCATCCTATTTGGTCTGCCATGCCTCTTTTTCAGTCATCTTTATACCCTAACACACTGAAGCCAAGTTTGAGACTCAAGACGTTAAGTGGCAGGAACAACATATCCCTATGTCACCATTTTGTTTGATTTTTGATGACTTATTATTAGCAAAGAGACTGTATTGTTTGAGAACTTAAATTAAACTAAAATAAAATCACAGAGAACAAGCTAGTCTTCAAAACAGCTTAAAATACATAACACAATTTAAAGAAAATCTAAAAAGAAAATGCAAGAATTACGAGCAGTAAGCATAACACCTGCAAACCATTTGTGTAAATTTCTTTATTCTATGAAGCCTATCAGTTTCCTGAAAAGGCAGCTGAAATTTTAATGTTCTAATTACGATAAATATGATTTAAATGTACAAAATATTTGATCTAATTAATAACCAACTCAAGAAAGCCTGCTCTGGATTACTAATAGCTTTCTGCAGAACGTGAGTGACTAAGTGGAAATTTAAGCATTGTTTTTTTCCCCAGCTGCATGATGTTATACTCTGTCCAGCTGCTTTCACCAGTTGCAACACCAATGATATACAAGGATATAAACATGCTATTCCTTATAGAAAACATATCAGAAAATGTATATTGGAGAAGTCAGTAACTGTAGTCTTAAAAAAACTCATGTTTTTCAAGTAGCCCTTAAAATAATTAGGCTTTCCATTTAGAAGTCTCTCATCATGATGCACTTTCTAGTCCAAAACTAGTCTCTCCTAGGAGACTTCAGCTTCTGGGATCCAGAGGAAAGTGGAAAAAACTGAAAAAATGAGCAGGCTGTGGCAAGAAAATGCATGTTCAGAATACAGATAAATTTAACTGGTTGTTATTACCTGGCGACAGCTTCACGACACTAATTTTATTTTATTTTTTTTACAACATAGATGCTACAAATGAAACTCCCTGATAATAAAATAAGTAATGCCTTCCTGTTCTCAGAGCACAGAACCTTACCATCTGCCCTAACGAAAAAATATCCTCTTCAAACAAGTGTAGTGGTACACAGGCAGCATACACGGCCATTTCGGGCTGGGCTGGCACAGAAGACTCTACACAGAAAACATCAACATACCTTAGAACCGGGTAAGCTGTAAACAGTCAATAAATGTTATTGTATCTCACTCTAAATTATTCTGCTTTCTCTGCCTTATTTTTATTATTCTTTTCTTTTACTGACTGTTATTTCATTGAAAACAAGAGCTCATTGAAAACTACTCAGAAGAGAAGCCATAGATGGAAAAAACTCATTGTTTTAATTCTTAATCTATTTAGGTCATCTACTTTGCATATTTTATTTCTTCTACACAAGTGAATAACAGAAACCACGACTTAGAAATGCAAAAGGTCAGATGTAGCTCTTGACATCGTTATTTTGCTTTTTTTTCAAAATTTAAAAATACTAGATACTAGCATGAAGAACACAATACACACCATCTGGGTAGATGAAATAAAAAAGCACCGACTGGTCAGTACTAGCTAAAGGCTGCTCACCAGTGAAAGCAAAATTCAACCTTGCCAACAAAAGAATCAAAATCCAGTGCTCTGGCCACTTTTGCCATGGATATGAAGCTTGAGATAAGCAGTTTGAGAAACAAAGTGCTTATAAACCAGGGTTGTTGCTCATACTTCTGCCAAGGAGATGGGAGAATGGAGGTGATGATGGCTGCCTCGGAAAGCGTGAGGGTATGACTCCATAGCTCTTATCCCACACCCTATGGGAGCTTTTTTTCTTTTAATTCTGCCAGAGGCAAGGCATAGAAGCAAGGGCATGTTCGCTTTGTTACCCCTAGGAACCTGTTGCACTAGGCAACCATGCAATCATCTCATACCTGTATCTGTGAAAGAAGCCATTGTTAATTCCTGAATGAAGAGAAACCAAAGCTGTCTGGCTGACAGCCAGTTCACTCATGCTAAAGGAAAACTAGAAATCTAAAAAAGACAGTATTAGAAACACAGGTCTGCAGTTTGACCTAAAAGGCAGCTCCAACAGAAAACTATTTCTGTTTTCTCTTAGTCATCTAAGAAAGCATATGAAGAGCAGATTTCAGTACACAGGTTGTGACACCTGTTTTTCACCACAATGTCTTGTCTTTGTTCTCTTCAGCTCCACCTCAAATACAGGATAATTGCTTCCTACACTTAGTAAGTATTCAGCTGGAAGTTGTTCTAAGAATAGGTATTTTCTGTGAAATGGAATAAAACAATGCTATCTGCATATTAAGAAAAAAAAAAGAAAGAAAAGGGAAAAGAAAGGAAAAGGAAAGACAGACAAGTGGCTGGAAAATACCAGACTCCATTTATTTAGACGATTTGTCATATTATTTTTCTTAAAACAGTAAGATATCTCTGAATCTTAAATACTCTTCCAGAAATTCAATTACTTAATTAAATATCAGCTGATGGTAAATCAGAGTTATTTTCCAGTGGATTCTTAATATTTCTCACTGCACGCTTGCGATTTCTGTATCAACCACAGCTCTTGTGTTAGCTGTGGGTTTCAATTTATTCAAAAGCAAGGCTATAATCTAGGTTTAATCTCAGTGTCTACTGACATATCTGATCTGTTACAAATACGGCAGTAGTAACTATGATGTCTTACACACTACAGAACAGTACTGCCACAAGACATATCAGTTTCATTGCTTGCAGAAGTATTTATCAAATAAAAGTATCTAACCAAATACCAGGTGGAATGTAAAGAGGTCACACTCAGTCCAGATGGGTTGTGAAATACAATGTCTGCAGGACAGACAATAAACAGCAATGAACAAATTATTAGAGCATGCAAATGATTAACCAGGCACACCATATTCACTTTAATAATACTATTACAATACTAGAAAGATTTTTTAGATATGCCAGTATGTTTTAAAAAATAATATATTACTTGACCTTTTCCCACTGTACAAAAAGTAAGGAGGATGTATGCAAATTATTTGCCACCAAGTGTACTGTTGATTAGTGTGAAATCAGCATCTGGGGAAACTACTTAAGACTGATAGCCTTGATGAAAAATTTTATAACATATGGTACAACAAAACAGATTCAACAAAGCCCGTTATTTATAGCCACCCATGTGGATTTAAGAATTCTATGGTGCTTTGCTAAAAATTTCTGAATTCTTGTAGCTGCTTATGTTTCACATTCATGGCTTTGCAAATTCATTTACAGAGAGTGAGTACTACGGAACCTGAACAAATGTTTCAGTCCCTGGTAGAAGGGAAAGTATCATTTGAATTGATCCATGTAAAATATATATTCAGCCACTTAAAAAGACAGACCAGGAATTAAAATTACTAGTTTCAGTAGTTCTGAACTGTTTTTATTTTTTAAAAAATCATAGGTTTTGAAGACTCACAAAAGAATTTTCTCACTGTACCTTAATGTTTCTATTAAATATTTTTTTGTCAAACAGGCTGATGCTGAGTTTTAACTTTCCAAAACACTTCAGTTGGCTTTTAATATCCTTCTTATCATGTATGCAGCTCTTATGTTAACCTCTGTGGTTGTGTTAGGCATGGATTAGCTTAGTCTATTGGAGGGTGGTTTTCTATTCTTCAGAAAAACGATGTACGTGCTTTTCAGAATTGACATAAATATTACAGTATGGTAATATGCATTTGAAAAGCTGGAACAAAATGCTAGGCTCTGGTCCCTACTTCTAAGTGAAAACTCTTTTGAATAGGCAAAGGAAAATGAAAAGAACTCTTCCAACACTTGTGTAATATTATAATATTGTGAAAATACTATTGTCTCTAATTACAAAACTCGTATCAAGGCACAATGAGACTTAGCAAAAATAAATGGCTGACTTGTAGAACAAATGCTCAAATACCTGGCTAACGCCCTCTCCAGTGGAATAGTATTCCCTTTCCAGCAGTTCAGAAATTATTAGGAAAATCATTACTCTAGAAACATAAATGAAAAGTGGAGTGGTGGTTCTTTATAGGGACAAGGGGCCCAAGTAGATCCCATCATATCATCATAAACACTTTTTATGGAATAAACTGACTCCTAGGTATGAAAGGAGAAATAGTTATTGGAAGAAAAGCTGCTGAGTGGAAAACTGCAGATTGTGTGCTAAAATGGGCCAGGAGGAACACTTGAATTGTCTACAAAAGCTTCCCAAGGACTGGCTGGCTGACAAGCCACAGGACCAGAGAGCTGGTTGCTCTCAGGAAGAGCCCTGAATGCCTAGGTGAAGGGCTCCTTATTCTGCTGGGTCCATGCAACAGGATGAATAGAGAAACAGGTCCAATATTTTGAGGATCCTGTAACTTTCAGGAGTGCAGTAGGCATTGCTTTGAGTACTTAAGTGATTCAGAAGTGTATCTATACATTTGTGTTGGGTCTGGTTGGGATGGAGCTAACTTTCTTCACAGCAGCCCATGTGGTGCTGTGTTTTAGATATGTGACCAAAACAGTGTTGGTAACAGATCCAAATGTGTCAGCTGTTGCTGAGCAGCACTCACATAGCGTTAAATCTTTCTGTTTCTTCCTCTGCTACCCCAGCGAGCATGCTGGAGGTGGGCAAGAGGTTCAATACTACTGATTCTCTCTGCCATCCCACTGGTGGGGTGTGAGTGACTGGGTGGGGGCTTAGCTGCCAGCCAGCCTCAATCCACCAAAACATCATAACCCACACAAAACCAAAAGCCTGTAAGAGAAGTTTCCAAATACTTAGAAGTAAGTGGTATGTCAATATGTACGAAACTAAACAAGGTAATGCCTATACAATGCAATGAATACAAAAAGTTTTGTCATTTTAGAAATAAAATATCAACAATATCAAGAATACTTAAATACCTCTTTAGAAATAATTCACATTTATCACAGAAAGAACAATTCCCTCAAAGTCCTCACACTCAACAGGTAGAGCAAAATATTGCAATAAGGAAATACATACTTTTATGGTGCTCAAAATGATTATTTTTTTCATAAGTGGCTTGAAAGGTAACAAAAAAAAAAAAGAAAAAAAAACATTGTTGCATTTAGTAAAGTCACTGTTACAACATTCCCAAGAAAATTTGGAAACTTTTTGCAACTACTGCCTCAGAAGTCTGACTTTGAACCCAGCCCTTGTGTCTCATAAAGCCTGCAAGCTTCTTCTCCTGTGGCTACAAACTCACAACAAAAATGTGGTTGAATTCAGTATTATTTAAAACTGCAGTTCTGGGGTTTTTCCCTTGCAGTCCAACAATCTTAAATTATCTCACTGCCTCTGACTTTATAATCTCCACATCTAGTTCTGTTCAAATTCTTATCAAGTTTACTAGTTAGCTATCTACCTCAATCTTTTTCAAAACTCGTTTCTGGTTCAAGCCTAGGATGAAAGAGTTCTCTGACCATCGTATTTGAGCCCTAAACTAAATAACCTTTCTAAATAACCTCTTCACAGGCCACTATCTCTCTTTCAGAAAACAACATAAACTGTGCTTTAAATGGCAGAACAAAGATCAAAATGCCATGTAGTTTTTCATACAGAAACACTGCCTGATTTTTAATGTGCTTTCACTCATTTCACACAGTTTCTAGAATTCATCATTTGGATCCTTCTGCTTTGCCTTTGCTTTTTCTCCATGATGTGCTTGAGTACTAGTCACGTTCCTTCTGTTCACGTGGAACATCTCATTCCCTATTCCACAACTACCACCACTAAAGCAAATTATGGTCCTGCAATACATTTTAAAATGTATTGCTGTTTAACTCTTTTAATAGTATATAAGGTAGGAATGCAAATTAATATGATGACAAACAGCAATATCTGTTTGATATAAATTAAAATTATTTAAACCACTAATTTTAATCAGGATTTAAATCAAGAATCAGGAATCCAATTTACATAATGAATTGCATTCTTGTTATACATTTTTACTTTGAAGCTATTTCCCCAAAGACAGATGTTCTACCTACTCTTACGTCTTGATTTGCAACTAGATAATATTCTAGTTATTAAATGTTTCCTACTGCTAGCCAAATGGAAATGCTGCATATATGCAAATATAAGCAACCACAAAAGCAAATCAGCTTAATGCACAATAATGAAGATTTTCTGTATTTTATGCTACTAAGCACAACATTTCTTGTTGACTGATCAGTTGAATTTATTCATATTATTCACTTGTGGTTTGTTTAAACCATATATTGGTGTTTTTTTAAAATAATTAAATTGAAATGCACAAATCAAGAATTAACTTGATTTTTATGATATCATGAATGTATCAATACAAAAAAATAAATTCAAGTTACGTTTCCAGAAGAAAAGAAATTATTAAACAAACTGTGGAGTGAATTCTCATGAATATCTGTGGTCACCCTGCCCTTCAACAAGGAAGCATTTCTGCTTTTTCCAGCTGCAATTTACTGAATGAAGTAGATAAGTTACTAGAGAAGAAGGGAGGTTGGGCTTTTTTTTTTTTTTTTAACAGAAAGTTTACTAGTAGAAAAAATCTTGGTCCTACATGACTGGCCAGCAACTTCAAAATATTCTGCATAGATTTACTTTACCTTTTGACATCAAACACAAACTATTGCAATATTATTCTTAATATAATTTACAAGATTTTAATAGGTTAGAATGACTTCAGCCTGTAAAAAAACTACAATATTTTAAAAAATCAGTATATATAATCCCTTCCCCCAATTAAGTTCAAAACCAAGTAAAAGCAAAGCCCTTTGCTTTATATATATATCTCCTGTCTGTATTTTTAGCTTCAAAATAGGACTCACCTTCAGATAAGGCCTTAAGAGAATGCTGGCTTTCTGCCAACGTTCGTGAAGATTGCAGTGTTAACTTGTTTTTTTCTTTTTCTCCTTCTCTGCTTTTCTTCCTTCCATTCTCTCCCTGCTCTGCTTTTTCTATTCAGCAAAATAAAGATTAAATATTTTTCTCAGATACAAACTTTCAGTCATAAAGTCTCATATGTGTAAAATACTTCAATGACATTTTAGCTAAACTAAAAAAAAAAAATCAACAACAAACTATTCCAACTCAGAAGAGCTGTGAGATACAATAAAGAACTAATACCATTCAGTTAAAAAAACACCAACACTCTTAAAATGTAAATGCAGATTTACTGAGAAGGGGCCAGGAAGGCTTTGGTGCCACCTTCCCGTTAGTGCACAACTGTCACGTCCCTATATAATGCTTGGGATTCCTGAATTCCTGGCACTGTGTTAAATATTTTCTTCATGTCCTTGCTCCTATGCATCAGTAACTTCAGAAAAAAAAAATAATCTAACACAGATGAGGCATAAGTTCCCAATGGACATGGAAGAAGAAAGTCTCCCACCATCACTGCCTTCTTTCAAGCCTTAGAACTTAAGACTATAGGAAAATCCATTTCTAATGAAAAAGATCCCAAACATTAATAAAGCATCTGAACAGAGCTTGTGGCCTCAGAGATGGAGATTACAGAGCTGTATCATAACATAATGCTTCCCTTATTTTTAGCTGTTTCAGTTACTAACAGAATTTCTATGTCTTAAGCAGGATTAAATTTACAAAGTTTTCTGGGAATAAATTACAGCACCCTGTTAGACAAACGACAGTGCTGTTCCCAGGGGCTGCATCCCTGTGCATGTCCATTCCAAACTGAAATATCTACTATACTGGTGGGTAGGTCATAAAATGAGAGCAAGAGTTCCTAAGAAGACAGACTACCCCCTCAGCCAGGTCTCTCCTAAGATTTTTGTAACACTTCTGGTATTAGGACGTAGTCTTTGGGATTCAAAGTGTGGAAGGAAAGGATTTTTCTGAAAATCAAGGAAAAAACAGAAATTTTAGTATACGATTTGTACCTTCCAAAGACATTAGAAGTGTTGCGAAATTGCATCCATGCCTTCAAGTTAAAAACAAAAACTAAGAAAACTAGTCTCAAATACAGACACTAGAGAACAATACCCTGGAACAAGTAAGTTTCTAAACCTAAGGTTTTTCATTTAAATGGAAATAGGATGAGCAGCTCTTGAAGAAAATTAATACCTATACCTAGTAGCATAAACAGAAAAGCTGCTATAAATAAAAATGCAGGTAGACATTAGAATGTACTTATTAGGACTCTGTAGGCAATCACATTTTGTAACATCCATTATGAAATGTTTAATTTATTTATGGTCAGAGTAGTGTTTCCTTTGGGGAAACTGTAAGCTCTCTGATTGTTATGTCTCTGCAAGGAACCAGGCTTTAAAGAAACAGCTGTGACACAGAGCTGAACAAATCTCTGCCATAAAATGAAGCTGTTTTCATAAAATAAGAGACTAGCACTGCTTCTAATGAGACCTACAGTTAAAGCAAAACCTTTTCGAATTTACACCATTGCAACATATTTGGTGAGACAACAAACATTGCCTGTGGCATAATAAAGATACACAAATTCTAAGCCAGAGGTTATGCTAACTTTATTTACATTTAGCCTAAAAAGATAACACTACCTAAAATTACAAACCTTTGCCAGCTTTATCAGCTTTCTCAAGTTTATCTGACTGTTTATTCACAGACGGAACTTCATTCTTTAACTCTGAGTCTTCGGTCTCTTTAGGTTCTGTATCTGACTGAGGACTATCAAGTTCTGGAGTTTTCTTATTTGTCAACTTAAATTCTGGCACAATCTCTTTCAAAAAGCCCCACACTTTGTCCAGGTATCCAGGCCTTAAAAAAAAAAACAAACAAAAAAACCCTACAACACCACATATATATGTCAATGAGAATGATATTTGTAATAAGAAAAGAAAGTGTGATGTTCATTTAGACAACACTATACTACAACTGACAGTCCAACTCTTCAAAGAAAAGTTACTGGGTTATTTTAGCAAATAAACCACACTTGCCTGATTTCGTGCGTCAGCCAATTTGTGAATAGATTACAGACAGACCCATAAAGAAACAGGTAGTTGTTAGAGAAGCATGTAAATAAAGAATCCTTTCTAAAGATTTTAGTAGATAAAAGTTGCAGCAGGGAAATTGGCAGACCACTTTGCAGCTACACCAACTACAACTTGATCCTGGCTCTGTATATTAAAAACCTTCCCAAAGGTACTTTCAAACTAGGTTTTCATAACTTTTTCAGCACAGGTACTTCCATGCCTCTTCCACCGATTCCACTAGCTACAACAACTTTTGATATGACACGACAGCTGCAGTCGTACTGTTTCTCCACAGAATCTCAGTGATTCCAGAAATCATCTAAAACTGAATGAATCGTTCAGGGCCATGAATAACCCTCAAGCATGCTTACTGCATGGAACCTTTTTTTTTTTTTTTAAATAAAATAATTGATTGTACAATGAGCTAAAGCCACCTTATACTACTATTGCAAAGACTCTGTGGTATTCGCATTTTCTTATTCCAGAACATACTATATCTGCAGTAAGTTCCAGGGTTGTCAATACTGGTTTTTGCTGTTGCAGTTGAAAAACTAGCTACATACAAAACCAAAATTTAGGTTACTTAGATAGGCTACATACAAACTACTGTAAGACACAAAATATCAAAAACTTAAATTGCAAGCGTAGCTTGAGACATAAAAATTGCTGCAATAAGAGCTGAAATAGCCTTTGACTGAACTTATTTAATATTGAAATGCTGTTATAAAGAACAATTATACCTAAATAAATTATATATAAACCAAAACTATTTATTTAGGTATTCATTAGAATGTATACACCAAAAGGCAGAAAAGTGTAATTTTTAAAAGTCTGAATATTTAGTCCCTGTATCCCAGTTATTCATTCAATAAATGAAATGACAAGCTGCAAAATCAGAATGTCTATTCTTTAAAACCACAAAACAGACTTGAACCACACAGGAAAAAAGAAAAATGTTATTATAGGTTGGAAACACTGTTTTTGACTGGAAATAAAAGCATATCAACTGTTCCAATTTAAAAGGTGAAAACAGCATACCAGCTGAAGTTGATTACTTCCAAATTCATTATAGTATACTTTCTATATGACATTCAGATTTCAAGTTATTAGTATTACTGGCAGACATTTTATATTTGTATACTACATGAAACAAAGTTTTCTCTAACTCTGTTTTCACCACAGTGTTTAATATTAGTTAAAAATAAATTAATTTTATGAAGAATAGGCACCAGCTTAACATGATAAATAGCTTTACAAGCAACTGTATGACCCACAAAGAAAAACACAATAAAATTGCATTCCTTGAAGGCATATTTCTCAAGTGCCAGAATTAAAACCCATACACTTCCCAAAACTGATGCTGACAACTTCTAGGGTTCAGCTTCATTTTTCATAATGCCTTATAGAATTAAATATTAAATAACTAATATGTAAATTGTTTAACAGAAGAACTTACTGGAGAGGAATAACTTCTGGTATCCATCCAGTCAGCGTATGAAGAACTGTAAATTCCTCCAGCTCTCTTCTTCCAGTTTCACATATACTATAAGACAAAAGCAGACGTTACACAGAATTGTAATATAACCAACTTGCAGTAAACTCTGTAGTCTACATTGCTTTCTGTAGGAGCAAAACCATAAATAAACAGAACAGCTTGCTGAAAAACAAGTGATTAACTGCAATTTCAGCAGTTTTCCAAACCACTGCTGACTACTAGCCTACAAAGCCAAATTTTTTATGCCATTGGATCAGGTTCATTGTTTTAGCATTCCCTCCGATACAACAACAGTTTCAAAATTGTTAGCAAGCATACTAAGTATACTGGCACACAGTTAAGCCTTTTTTTGCAGAGTTGGAGCTGTGGGTTTGAAATCCCTCATGCTAGAAGGGGGGTATGAATCTAGAACTTTGATTTCCTGAGCAGCTGCTCTAACCCCCAGGTTATTATGCACAAGTTGTCTGTATTTCCAGTGTACCACACTCTACTCTTTCAAATTGATAGCACTCTCCAGAGAGATTTCTGTCTGTAGATCCTGAGAGAGGACCAAGGTTAAAGACGCCAGTGCTTGGCCACAACTAACCCTTGAGCTCTGGAGAAATGCAGTGTTTCAAACACATCCCTGCAAACAGAGTTTCCTAACAGGCAGCTCTAGGCAACTCCCTAGCCTGCATAGAAGTACATCAGACCATGCTTCTGACAAGCATAACTTGATATGACCAAAAGAGGGAAGCTTGATTACCCAGATCAGTGTTTTGAATTATTTTCTGAAGCTTAGTCGTTTAAACACTTGGTGTTCATTGCTTATCTCATAGGAATCTAACCTGTGGCAATCATTTGTCAATAATTGCACCACAGGCCAGTTTCAGGGAAGTGGACCACTGTACAGCCCACAACAGCAGAATTGTAGCAAAAGCATCAAAGTAGCTTACAATGTTTTTCCATACTGGTTAAGTCAATACTGGCTAAGGCTGACAATTAAAATTTCATTAAAAATTCTTTAACATTTCCATTTGGCAGAAAACCACATGTGAAGCTTTTTAGGAATAATGGCAAACGACAAGAGCACTCCAGTTTCTTTGCAAAGTTTTCTGTGCATAAATTTACAAACACATCTAAAAAGGAGACATAGCACCTTCTGTAGCTACAGGGGATTTTACTGATTTACAGCGTCAGCTTTCACAAAAGTGTATATTTGTCATTACAAAGTTTTTAGCAAAATATATTTCCTATGTGTATTAAAACAACATTTTGCAAACTCCATGTGACTTCACAAAACAAACTAGAAGTGAGATGACTCTGATTTCATGAAACCCCACCTGGAGTACTGCGCTGGGGGGCCCCAACATAAGAAGGATATGGACGTGCTGGAAGAAGTGCAGAGGAGGGCCATGAAGAGGATCAGAGAGCTGGAGCACCTCTCCTATGAAAATGGGCTGAGAGAGGTGGCTTTGCTCAGCCTGGAGAAGAGAAGGCTCCAGGGTGACCTAATGTCTACATCCCAGTACCCAAAGGGGGCCTACAAGAAAGCTGAGGAGGGACTTTTTACAAGGGCACGGAGTGATAGGACAAGGGGCAATGGATGCAAACTGAAAGAGAGTAGATTTAGACTAGATATTAGGAAGAAATTTGTCACAGCACTATCAAAACTAGCCGGCTGCAACCATCCCATACCAGGTTAACTCTAATAAGTAGCTCACACGCCTTGCCCCAGCACGGCCACTAATCCCCCACAAGGTTTCAAAAGTTCATCTACTGTCCATACTGTCTCTTCATCCTCTTCAGGCCTGTCCACACTGCTCCGTCCCTTTGCCATGTCTGGGTTCTTCCTTCTCTGGTCTCCTCTTCCAGCCAGCCTCTCCTCATCCAGGTCCCCTTTTTTCTGCTTCTTTCAAGGCCTCTCCTACACCCAGGGCACGCACACTCTCTCTCTCCTCCCTCTGTTTCTTCCAGGTCTCCCTCCACGCAGTCCTCCTCTTCATACAATCCACCCCTTCCATACCCCTTAGAACTATTTAACTACTTAGCAGGAACCAGCCACAGCTGCACATTATCCACGTCAGCCAACCCACCGCCCCTGAAGCCAGCCCACAGCTGGATATTATCAATGTTAATTAATCCAGCTTCATTCCTCTACAATTCCTCCACAGAAATTCTTCACTGTGAGGGTGGTGAGGCACTGGAACAGGTTGCCCAGAGCAGCTGTGGATGCCCCATCCCTGGGAGTGTTCAAGGCCAGGTTGGATGGGGCTTTGAGCAACCTGGTCTCGTGGGAGGTGTCCCTGCCCATGGCAGGGGGTTGGAACCAGATGATCTTTAAGGATGACCCTTCCAACCCAAACCATTCTGTGATCCCATGACTAAACATACCTCGTATTTGCCAGCTTAATGATAGCTTTGGACAGCAACATTGGCCAAAGTTCTATTTGACAGGTTGTAGCTGGTAGTAACAAACTATCCTCTTCATTGAAAGGCATAGTGTCATCCACAGTGATCTTTCTCCAGCACCCCTGTGACAGAGGGAGGGGGAGGAAAGAAGAGCAAAAATAGTGTTTCTGGGCTAGAAACAGAACATGTATGTAAGAGAACTTTTAACACTTTCCTAAGAACCTAATTCTACTGTAATTTGATTTACATTACAGATGGCTTTAAAAGTTCTCACATAGTATCTGAGAAGCATGGAAACAGTATTCATAACACTTTATTACTGCTCTGACTTATTAATTTCAGTGATTAATCTAATTGCAGCTACTGCCTAATATATTTCCTCTCATACCTGTAACAATGATTAAAAAGTGGCTTAACTAAGATATCAGTTTTGCAAACGCCTCTTTAAGGTCTTAGTCTGGAAAATACTTGTGATATAAGCAGTCCCCCTTGCTTCCCAAGAACTACCTGGGGATGCTGGCTGCAGTGGTCAGTATCCTGGAAAGCATTAAGATTATATCTTATAAAACACTATAGGAAATAACTCAAAATGCCCAAATGTTAAAAATATCCACATTTCCAGAAAAAGGAAAAAACAGGCAAAACAAGATACTGATGTCTCCAGTACCAGATAGATATTTAATTAGTAAATTGAACTAGTATCCCATAAAATAATCTTGCCTACCATTCTCCAAAAAAGTCTGACTAATGATCACTACATAATAGAGGCCAAGGAATTAGTGGAGAAATGCAAGTACTTCTGTTAACTCACCCACAAAATGATGAAGAATGACCAAATCACTAAAATATTCACCATATGTTATTAGAGAGGGCAAAACTACTGCTTTCTGCTTGTAACTAAAGTGTGGCTCCAAGCTGAAATGCCTGTCAATTAACTTTACATGAGTTAGGTTTCAGAAGAAAATAAATTTAGACCATATGGCAAAGATACCTAAAAACCTTAAAAGAGGCTAACATTTTTTAGGATAGAAACTTTTCCTGACAGCCAAAACTAAATATTTACGATTTCACAAGTTTGAAAAGGACCTGGTAAGTGAAATGATCACATACTTATTTCCTCTTTCAGTAATTGCTGAAGTTTAATAGACAGAACAGTTCAAGTTAAAAAGTAAAGAAAGAGACTGAGGAGATAACTGGTTTTCTGCAGCTGAGGACACTTTTTAATTCAGAGTAGTAATTCTGTGCATGTAATTCTTAAAAGACAATAGTATTTTTGTGCATATATAGCACCATTATTTTTTTCCCCTCCTCACCAATTGCTCGCCTTTTATGCTTAATAAATAATATAATTCATATTGCAATTATTTTCTATCAGTGATAACCTTTTTATAGCATTTCACTATTAACTCTAAAAACAATTATGCTGGTTTAAGCAGGTAAGACACCAACAAAAAGAAACAAACATATGTGGGGCAGAAGGTTTATGGATAGAAAAAGATATCTATAGGTGAGAAAAAGTGGAAATGAAGAAACAAATTCAATAAACCTCAGGAATGCAAAATGGAAAATTGGATATGGGGTGGCACTGAAAGAATATTGTGCCTATTATGGGAAAAAATACTATCCACAAGTTTGATCTGGTGGATGACAAACCCCTCAGGACTTAATACAAATACTTTACTGAAACAAGTTCATTATTCTTCCACTGTGCCTTCTCTCCCTATTAATTTTCCACTTTCTCCTGCAAAATCTGTTTCACATCTATCTCTAATTTGTCTTTTCTCATTTGCACATTTTCTTTAACCTTCCACCATCTGACACTATTTTTTTTCCTCCCTGATTTTCTTTCTGTGAAATACAGCTGTAAAACCAGAGGAAAGGAAATTAAATAAACCCAAAGGCCCAAAACAGACACAAAAAAAGCCTAAACTGCCCTGATAATTCTTATAGATGCTTTAAAATGCAGTGTTTTATCACATGAATACACAACCTCTGCAGCATTAAATTCACACACAGAATAATGTCCTCTGCTGAGGAACATGGGCAACATCATTTCTGCCTTCTCAAACTCATGCAGCTCTTATTCCCTATATGAATACAAGATATTCGGTCTGTAGAGGCAGTACTAAAGGATAAGGAAAGCACAGGTATGCAAATCAGCTAAGTGCTCCCCCTTACAGGAAAGTTAAGAGATTCTTCCAGTTTTAACTGCTGTCCTATTTCTTCCTCAGTGATGGCTAGCTGACATGTATCAAAAGCAAACTATAGGAAAGTTCCTTTTAAAATATCGTATTTGATCTATGCTGTATTAGAATGGTACATTTTTCTTAATTCAAATATATGGTGTAGGATTATTTAAAAGTAAAACTAATACACTCAGGGGTTTATTGCCTCTCAGGAGGCACATATCAAACTGCAACGTGCGTAAGTGCAGTCATTCAGAAGCTCTCCTCAGCTTTGTCTGCATTTATGTTTATTCCAAAAGACAGACAGATTTATAAACAATTTAACAGGGTGATAGAGAAAGTAAAAGAAATCTCTCCTTACTTTTTATTCACAGGAATCTTTTGTACTATAACCACTAAGTAACGGTTTCCAGCATAGAAACAGAATATGAGAAAATTTCCAAGGATCATGGAAGTGTTTGAATAATTATTTTGTATTTGTAACTTCAGAGATTTCTGAAATAACTTTGTGCTGAGGTGTTTCCAAGTGACATACTGCACGCAACTGCAAGGCTCTCTACATAGCTCCAACACAAAACACGGCCAGCTTATCCATCCAAGGCACTGACCTGCTGCTGTCCCTCTCCAGGAGCATCATCTGCTGATGTGATGCAAGTGCCTTTATTCTGAAGTTCTAAAAACACCCTGAGATGGGAAGTTTGTGCCCTCTCTTTTTGTACAGCAATACTAATTATCTCAAATAATGGTAAACTGGAGACTTGCCATGAGGACCATAGGAAGACAAGATCTCTTCACCCTTCAACCAGATTATATATATATTCTCTTCTTCTCCTCTAGTATATTTTACTGTTTTCCTATTGTTATGCATTTAAGAGTGTTGTCCTTGAGTACACTGACCTGCAGACTTACATTCCACCTTCCAAATCCTTTCACTAACCACATCAGCATTTTTCACAGTCACAACCCTCACAAAACCTCTTTCTCCCCAAATCTGAGTTTCATTCATATACTTATTGTTGCTCTTTCTTTTGACTGCCTCTTATTGGCTGAGAACATCTTTTCAAGAGACCTCTATTTTTAATTTTTTTTACCATGGCTTAAGACCAAAAAAACCCCTTCAGGTTGTTCTTTCCTGATTTTCCTCCTCTCCTCTTGCATTTCCTTCAATCTTTGGTGGTTCCTTTTTACTGTATGGGGTTTTTCCTGCACATATCTATTAATAACATATTGTCCCAGAAAGCAAAGTGAGCATTTTTTTTAATTACCCAATCACATTTTAAGCATATGAAGTAGTGCTGAATATGCCATTTTCCTCAAAATCTTTTAATATTTATTTGCCTTTTCTCATAATTAATTTTCTCATAATAATTCTCATAATTAATTATGCCATATTTTGGATTGAATTTATCTAAAGTAGAATTCTAGCTCTTCGTCCTTTCTGTATTTCAGTAAGAAGTTCCTCACTAGGATCATCTCCTTTCCATTTGTAACTAACTATATACAATGTCTTTGTAATCTCAATGAAGCTGGAAGAGACCCAAGTTAAACACATGACATCCTAAAGTCTAAATGATGCTGAAACTTTGAAAAAGAATCCAGGTGCCACCTTTGGGTTTTGGTCCCATGACATACATCTTTGCAGAGCAGTCATAGCTGTAGTCATGGAACTTCCCTTGCAGAAACTGGGAATTTTAGTCCTTAACAGCTGAGAAGGGAAGAATATTCAATTATTCCACTCTTAAGTTATGGATGGTTAGTGCTCTAACCATCACATTTTATGTAAAAAGCAGAGGTGGCAGCCATCTGATAAAAGATATGAGCTCTCTATAACTTTTCCTGCACTCTCACAGAATAATCTAGTGTTTGGTATCTGCATAAACAGATGCACCTAATACAAAGCCCTGCTTAACCTTCAGGAAATCTCTCAGAAACTCTGGATGTTTGTTTGACTAATTCAGATAGCTCCTCACTCAGTATGAGAGTCAACTTAATTATCCTTGGAAAAAACCCCACACCTATTCCCAGTGACAGTACCAGACCACTTCACCACTTAATTCATCTACTTAAATTCTGCTGCTAGAGACAGGTGGAGTGGTGATGCCTAAAGAAGGAATCTCCAGCAGGCACTCTGAATAATGTCCGTAGCTTACCTGGATCTACTGATACAAAAGTATTTAATTTGAGCAGCTGAAGCCTCTTAGCCTGCTGTGTTAGACGTGGTTATGTTTGTTCAATTCACAGTGTGCCAAGGAACAGATATATCTCTTTCAGCCTTCCAGTGCTCAGGCAACATATTCATCAAACAACAGCTTGTTGGTGGTTTTCTTTTTTAACTTTGCCATTTATGTTTTTATTATCAATAACTTGTGATAGCTTGTTTTAAAATATTGCATATCAGTACTATTAGCAGCTTAAATTTCTGGACTGCTTAATTACCTGTCTGCATTGTCTTAGCTGTTCACTTGTATTCATAGCATTGATTTTGGCTTTTTTAAAAAAAAGCTTTTACACATTCTTTTCTAGGTTTTGTTTCCTTTTTTAAAGTATAACTTTTTCTGTTTCCATGAATGGTATTTTTTTAGAAGCCCAATTGGGTACCTTTTGAGTTTTCACTAACACTTCCAACTTTATGTTTCCAACTGACTGCATCAAAAATATTTTCAAATTTGGGCAACTGAAAGTTTAATGGGTTCAATTATATGTCTTTGTGTTTTGTGATATATTCTGTTTGCATAAAACAAATGTAACCAGAATAACCCTAACAACATTGACAACTTCTAACTTTTAGGTCAAAGATTATTTATTTGTTTATTAGTATGAGGTTCAATACTGAATTAAGTGTACCCTGTTGACTGTAAAATGCATTAGGAAGTTATGGTCTGTTATCTTTAGAAGCTCCATGGGATGTTTTGGTTTTACCAGTACATCCTCAGTAAATGGTCCTCACACTGGAAGTCTTTGATCACCTTTAAATAAAACTGCATACAAATATCTCTGTAAAGTCATCCAACTAAGTTACTTAAACAATAAAAATCATTCTTAACCCTAATAGACCAGAGGTGTGGGCCAGCTGTCTGGCTCTACTGAACACTTCCATCAAAACTCTGTATTCTGTCATTCACTACACAGGAACAGAAATATTTTGAATATTATTTCAAAACCATTAATGCAGGCACACACAAAAAAAATGACAAGATGAAATTAAGACTGAAATAAAAATGGGGTAAAAGTTATTGAGTGAAAATTTAATTTATACAGTTTATAGTGCAGGGCAAACTTCACAATCAGTATTCATCTCTTCCTCTCTAGCAAAAATGAAATGAAACATACCTTCCTATTTAGTTAAAGCCAACAAACACTGAGAATTCAAGTGGTAAAAGGAATTTCCATTGATGCTTAGTATTGTCACAACATTTTGAAACACAAGAGTTTAAAAAAAAAAAAGAAAACCAAATCACAAACCATTGGACTATAAGAAAGCACATGGTTTAGAAATCAACCCTTTTAAAAACCCTGTAAAAACAGGATGTAAAGGACCACATGCAGGTCAAAGAAACTACAAATGGTGAAAATTAATCACATCTTACATCAACATTATTCTAACCACTCACTATATGATACAGAATGAACCAATTATTTTCTGTCAAATGCACTGAAGTTGTGTTTGGGCTAAGGAATGACATTGAAAACTACTGTTTGACACCAAAAAAAAAAAAAGTCACAAGTATAAGGAAAGTTATTTCAGTAGAGTTTGAACATATACAACATGCCATTATTGGATCCTCTTTCTACAATGAAATAAACAAATGAACTCAAATGTAGTATATCGCTATAGTGCCCAGAGGAAAAAAAAATATCTCCTAACAATCAGCAAAATTCTACATAACCTATGAAAAAATAATATTGCTTTTTCAAGTAACAACTCTGCTTTATCAAGCTCTAAGTTGTACAAAAGTCACATGAACTGTAAAAGACCTTTTTATTAACATTCATCAATAATTTGTCAACACTTCTATTCCTATAAATCCCTATCTTTTCAGTAATAATAAATACTTACCCTGACCATTAAAATTTGCCATGCTAGCTGCATAATGTTTATGTATTGTTGGAGTACTCACCATCCAATAAAGTTTCACTACGTATTTTCCATAGCTATTGTACAGCGGCATGTGGCCTTTGGTAGCTTTACATAAGGCATAAATATGTTCCCATGGTTTCCAAAACACTGTGCGTGTTCCATTAGTTGAGGCCTTTTCATTACATATCCTCCAGACTGCATAGATTTCACTTACAATCCATCTCATGAGCTGAAAACAGAAGAAAACAGAAAACAAAAAGGTTTTTGACTTACATCTTCTAGAAAAATTAAATCTAGTTTTATTATGAATGGTGCAATGAATAAAGGGATCCTGTTTTAAATGAAGGGACATAAAATTATAGCTATGGTTTCATGCAAAAAATTAATTTCACTGGTACAATTTTTCTTAAAATCATCATAATATCTACAATAACACAAAACGAAGTAAAGGCATACTATAAATTATACTGTTCATCATTTAGCGAAGAAAAATAAGGGCATATGATTCCAAACTAAATTATGTTACAGGATTTGTGAACTGTCACTTGTTTAATTGCTTATTACTAGATATCTGCTCACTGTGAATATTGGCTTTAATACTTGTCATTTGTACTCAGTAAAAAACAACCCTAAATCATTAAAAGCGTTTAATAATTTAAAGAATTTAAAACAGCAGCTTTAACTAATCATGCTTTATTGCATGTATTTTTCTAACATGCAGATTTCTGATGTGTGCCATAATTTCACAAGTATTTCCAGATTGTTACAGTGATTTATATAAGCAATAATGAGAATAAACTTTTACTACAAGAAACTTGCCCCAAATTATTTAGTGGTTCTGTAGACAGTGAAATTTACATCATCTGTTTTCTGATGGCTTCCATACAATTTCTCTAGTCTGAATTTTGAATTTGCATTGAAGCACTGAATGAAATTGAAATTATGATGTAATATCATATTCAGTAAGGCACTCAGATGCCTTGATTCTACCTGCTTTGTATTTTTCCCTGATCTATAGAAATTCAGTAAACATTCAGCTCTGGAGAGAAGGAAAAGACCAGCTGGGTGACAGACATTTGCACACACATGCAGGCACACTAAGAAAATGACTTCAGAAAAGCTTGAATGAAAAACATAAACCCTTTCTAATAAAGCTTTTATTTGTTCTTATCTTTAGAGAATATTATCCCATAATAAACTTTGTAGTTCATAGACTGTATATTTAAAAAAAAAAAAAAATTTCGGAAAAATCTCTTAACATCATTGGTTTACTTTCTCAAATTGTAAAAAAGGTAAACACTAATTATACAATTCTAGATGACTTCTTGTCATTTATTCCCATCACTCATATAGGAAATTTGTGACAACTTATTTCTTCATGGTAGAAATTTGGAGTGAAATAAAAAATGGTGGAAAGAGTTAAAAAGAATTAAAGAGAACATTTTTAAAAAGGGACAATAATGTATTTCTACCTACCTCACTACAAAATATATGCTCATTTGCTGAAACAAGGTCAAATGAGGTTTCATTTTTGATAACCACAGGAATCTAGAAGAAAGTACATTATTAAGTCCATAGCTGAATTATCTGGAAAAAATTAAACGAACACTCATGTTTAAGAGCAGTGACATACAAATTTTAGACATCTGGCAAACATTTGTTATATGCAAATTAAAGGCCATCAGTTTGCAAATCTCGTAGCTGCTTTGGTATCTCTCAATAAAAACGTCTTAAAAAGTAGATGTTCAGAATTTTAAAAAAAAAATCATTATTGTTACCAGATGTGGAGTATAAAATTAAATAATGACGTAAGTAAATTCAGATTCCCACAATTTATTCATGATATTTGCAGTTCTGCATTTAAATCATGATCATAACACTCTCATACTTTAAGACTTCCTTGGCCCCCCACCAAGATTCAACAGGATTTGTTTCCTCATGGTCAATTAGATATTGGTATTGTCAGTACGAACACTAACTTTATCAAGCCTTTGACTGTATTACCGAATTTTGATGACTATTGCTTGTTTATACAGTCCATTTTATTTTTGGAAGCAGTGTAGAAATAACATACTAGGACTGTAGTTTATTGAACTAAATATATATGTGTCTCTCAGCACGTATTGGTGATCGTTGAATCATAGAATCATTTAGGCTGGAAAAGACCTTTATGATCATTGAGTCCAACCGCTAACCTAGCCCTGACAAGTCCACCACTACCATGTCCCTGTGTGCCACATCTACACGTCTTTTAAATGTCTCCAGGGATGGTGACCCAAACACTTCCCTGGGCAGCCTGTTCCAGTGCGTGGCCATTTCAGTGCTTCATTTCAGTGAAGAAATTTTTCCCAATATCCAATCTAAACCTCCCCTGGCGCTACTTGAGGCCATTTCCTCTTGTCCTATCGCCTGTTACTTGGAGAAGAGACTGACCCCCACCTCACTGCAACCTCCTTTCAAGTCGTTGTAGAGGGTGACAAGGTCCCCCCTGAGCCTCCTCTTGTCCAGGCTAAACACCCCCAGCTCCCTCAGCCGCTCCCCATCAGACTTGTGCTCCAGACCCTTCCCCAGCTCCGTTGCCCGTCTCTGGACACGCTCCAGCACCTCAGTGTCTGCCTTGCAGTGAGGGGCCCCAACCTGAACACAGGGTTCCAGGTGCGGCCTCACCAGTACAGGTGCGGCCGGGTACAGGGGGGAGATATTTATTGTGGTGAGCAAAGAATCATGGCTTGATTCTTTCCTTAGCACACTAAATAGGCTCGTTGACACTTTCTTTTATAGTTGCTAACAGATTAGGTAGTAACATGTATCATCTTAACAGCCTTTCATCACTTGTGATTTACATTAATTTTTAACAACGTACAAAATTTCTACTAATCATAGCTTCTTGATTCAAAATACATTGGACCAAAACAAGCATCAAAGTTTTAATCAGGTCTACAAGAATACAAATGCTTTCTTCATGGTGCTCTGAGGATAGATTTTGAAAGCTCTTTTTAATACAGATACATGTTTCCATGGCTTTCTGGGCTGCCAGCACTCTTGCCCTCATCCTTCAGATACCTCTATTCAGTTTATGCATTTTGGCAGCGTTTCTCATCCAATCTTTTGGTCTTGTCAATTACTCCCCCTGACCTCCCCCTCTCCTTCCTCCATTAAACATTAAATTTGGACCTGCTTAGCATCTAGTTAATAAAAAATGGAACTGACAAGCTGACAAAAGGAAAACTGACAAGTCTAAAGAAGTTGGAAGGGTGGTCAAAGTGTTTTAAAATTTCAGCATTTCATCTGAAGCAAAAATTACTTTAACACTTAGACTAGCAACAGCACTGGAAAACACTAACCTTTGAAATGGTAGGCTGTTGGTTTTTTTTTTTTTTTCTTTGCAATGAATTTTAAAAATAAACTGAACAAGAGCTTTGCATGATTTTAAAATGTTATGGTTACCTTCCAGACAAGTACTGTCAAAAATGTGGACACGTTGTGTATGCAGACTGGAGAAATACAACAGTTGAAGTGAGAAAAAGTGCTATATTTCTGGTAAAGCTAATTCATGGTTTCAGGACAGATATTTACTTCAGATACCTGCTCGAGGGAAGCTATAGTTGGAACAAATAAAACTTGTTTAGCCACGACACTGATTTTTAAATGAGAAAACTAGAAGACAAAGAAGAACAGAAAGGCATCTCTCTGTCCAGGTGTCTTCCAAATGAATGCAGAGCTAAAAAGCAGAGCAGACTTGGGAAGATACACTACCACGATGCTTTGCACCAGGAGGTGCTGGTCCATGGCAGTTCCCAGTAAGAAAGACACTCAGACTCCATAGAGTATCATTTAAAATGCTAGGGATGAGTACAGATAACCTTGTGTCTTTTTAGCCACTGGGAAACCCAAGCTGTGCAGCATCAAACAGGCCTCTGATCCATGCTCAGTGTTCTGTGCAGATCCCATCTGCAGAGAGGGTTACCCCATTTTGTTATTGTGCTGTGATAGGATTTGAACTATTAGAGGATATTCTTACAAGAAAACAACTCTGTTTGTCATTTCTACTGTACATCAGAAGGGATGCTCACATAAGAACTTGCTGCTGCATTTAGACAAAGGCAAGGAGATGCAGGTGGTATAACTGCGGTAACAAGTGGGAGCTGCCTGCAGGCACCTCCCTAATGATGAGCTGCCCGAGTTTATCCAGCGACCAGGGATTATGCCCAGCTCAGCACCACAAAGACCTCAAGGCCAAGTTGTGTGTGCTGCATAGGTTAACTGTTACATGGATCAGGGACTCCTCGGTGTGGAACAGTCTCCCGGACAGGATGAATATGCATGGTCAAGTGGGTTTTACCTGTTGAACTAACTTTCTCTGCTAATTTTCCTCTACTTGTGACATAGCTAGGCAAATAACATTTTTTCATTATGACCTTGCTTGTTTCTTACCTTATTTATTAAAAATTCATGTGGGCGTTTCCATGAATGCACTTTCAAAGATGCTGGTAATATTATTTTCCCTTCAGGATCCTCAAAAACATGCTATGTAAAACAGGCATGAACAAAAAACGAAACATTTTTTATTCAGTACTGTATCTTCCACAAGATTTAATATATTGTTCACACAATAAATCACTGAAGAGGAAAACCAGCATAAAAAGGAACTAATAGTATCTATAACTGGACTAAGAGTGCAAAAACCCAAATCAAGATTCAGCATGAAAGCTGCTTATATTGCTCTGAGAAGTCTATGTGGCCTGCACTGTCTAAATAGGTCTATATGAGATTTTTTTTTTCTTTTCCACCTTTCAAAAAAACCTCCCAAAAAACTGTTCAAGCTTTTAAGTCAGGCACTCTTCTACCAATTTGTTTCTAGGTACTTTCTCTAACTCACTAATTTCTGAAGCTTTTTAAATTGAATACTGAAAGTATTTAAAGCGATATTTAGACACAAACAAAGCGGGTTCCATGCATTTAAAACTGCCATAGAAACCAAACAGAGCTATAATTGTACAGCATCATAAATTAGCCCATTAAAGAGAGCATCCTACAATTTTCAAACTTTCACTTCCCAAGTGATATTTATCCTCCACGTGAACAAAAGGCGCCAGGATATATGATACCTGTTTACTTAATAGCACCATGTAGGATGAAGAGATGCCTCTGATGCTGCTCGTGCTGACTGACAAACTAATGAGTAACACAGTTAATGCCTTTTATTTGTGCCTGGAACCTTACATAGCTTTTAGACGTATTATAATCTCTGTGTGTTTCACTGCCCACGTTGTACTCTGTTTATCTTCCACAGACCAGACAAGGGAAAGTGTTTCTGGGAAGGAAAAACTATGAGACTTGAGTATTTACTGATTAAAGGAAGACAAAATAAGCATAAAAACCAAACAGAAACCAGACTCCAAAACAGTCTATTCCCTGCAATTTTTTTCTTATTTATTTCATTGTGTACGTTCCTTCCACATATCTGTTGCAGCACTCTCCAAACTATCAAGCTGCAACAAGGTCTTTTACCATCTCATACCAGCATACTCCTCATGCCTGTCCCTCTGCTGCCTTTTCCTCACCTCATCCAGGGCACACTCTCTCCTCCTTCCTCAGCTGCTCCCTCTTCATTGCCTCTCAACCACTTAACCTAACCAGCCACAGCTGCACCTTATCCACATCGGCCAGCCCACCGCCCCTGAAGCCAGCCCACAGTTTTATATTATCAATGCTAATTAACCCAGCTTCATTCCACTACAGTATCAATCTGCAAAAATTTCAAGTTCCTGAAAGAAAAAAGAGAAGTTGCGGAGAAAAAAAGAACCTTTTAGGAATACTTATTTTTCCTGAAATCTTAAAGGAAATCTTGTGAGCCTGGACCATACAGAACTGTATTAACAGTGTTTATATTCTACTTTCAGAGACATCCAACCCTCACTATGTAGTGTAACAGTGAAGTTTAGCATTGAAATGCTAGATAAACCAGAAAAAGGAGGCAGGTGAGAATGATGGAACACTACACAAAGAAACACTTAAAAAAAACAAACCTGGGAGATACACTTTTTTTTTTTTAGCTTACAAGTGCAAAAAATACTTTGAAGAAGGATTTTGTAGGTTCAGCTAAAGTTGGCTGACAAAATCAGGTTTAACTGAACTTTAATTTTGGGTGGCTATACGAGACAACTGCCAGGTCTCAGGAGTTCATGCTCTAAGGACAGGAGCCTCAACCATAAGTTATACAGGAAAGACAAGCAAGAAAAAGTCACAAGAGGAAATACACAAGGTCAAATGCCCAATCTCAGCAGCACACTGCGCTGCTCTAAGACAGGCTGTTGTGTAGAGGTGCTTGGTAAAAGAGCTTTACTCCTACAAGGAAAGAGATCACTTCTGATTTATTCCTTTTCCCACACAAGAAAATAGGATTGTATACAAGTTGAGTTCTATGTGTACTCAAACATAATGGATGCCATCACTAATTCTGTTTCTAACTGAAATACCCTATACGGTGTTCACTTCTGGCTAGCTGCTTGGATCAAAGGAGGCTACATTAGAAAATTCTTTAGATCTGTAAATTCATCTGCTGTGACCAACATATTTAACAACTCCTTTAAACATGTTGAAAGAGCAAAGTTTCATATAATCTGTGGCTGAAGAACTGAATAGTCTAGTAAACACCTCAGACTGCCTCAAGCTAAAAAAGAAGAAAGATTTTCAGTTACAAGTATTTTAAAATTTTATGTATTATAATACTGTCTGGCAGACCTAACAGATCAGTGCTAGATAAATGTTTAGAGTACAGCCCAAGGACACCAAATGTGGTAATGGAACAAAAGAAAGACACAAAGGAAAATTATTTACCTGTCAAGTTAATGGCAGCATTCAGTATAGAACCTATACCTTCTCTCAAAAAGAGTACTTTGGCCCCAGAGGAGTACAAGATATTTAAGCTTGCAATAAAAAAAATGTAAAAAATCTACGAACACATATGCTAACATATACTTAGCACACATATACAGAACAAATATATGAACAATGCATAATTTGCACATAAAATAGATGATTAAGCACGGTATTAAATGGATTTTAAATATCACTTGAAAATGCTAAGTTTAAGAAATCTACTATAATCCTGCATAAAACACACACACATTCTGTAATGATAACCAGTTTGGAGGAGCAAAAATTCACATAAGACTCAGAAGTCATCCTGGAGTTGGAAAGACCAAGGAATTTTTCTGCATCTGGTATGTAATTACATTCTGCAAACTAAGGATATCCCATGCCATCAAATCTGTCTTTGCACGCTAGAACTGTAGACAGTGCTTCACATGTCTAGAAACCAAGGTGTGCAAAAGACTTCAGCATCTGTTTTTCCCATAATAAAAGTGGGTGCATTTACCCTTTTGAGTCCACAGGAAGTGCGGTGCCCAGAGAATGGATTGCTCTAACATACCGCAACAGTTCAGCTGTTTCCACATACCCAGTTTTAATTATGTTATGAAACAGATATTGGGGTTGCATTTTTTTTAACCATTAATGTGCACACATTAATGCATACAAATATGTTACCAGTTCATTTAAAAAGCAACAAATAAACAAGGTACAATACTTATAGTTTGTTGTTGTAGTTTAGTAGGGAACTATTTCAGTAAGTTTAAAATATATTTAATGTATTTATCAATAACAAATTATTCTGAAGTTGTGACAAATACTCTATTAAATACAGGTACGAAAAACAAAGTGGAAATAATATATGTGTGTCACACAACTTACTGAAATTGGACTTTTTCCAGTTTTTTCTTTCTCTTTTCCAACCTTTCCAGTATCCCATTTTTCTGCATTGATATCTGCTTCATTCCATTCTGGCCAAATAGGAAATCTCCACTTTTTGTTGGAAGCACCTACATGGGAAGACATAGCTGCCCTGGGAAACAGAGGCATGAATAAAAATGAGTAGTACATTAGGCAAGGGTAGGTAGTAGGAAGATTTTTTTATCTCATAACATATTCCTTTTTTAATGTACTATAATAAAAATTTTAGTGTTAGTAACTACAATAACATTTTGTCACTAAAATAAGCATGCCTATAGAAGTGCTGGATGGTGTTATTAGGTATAAACCAATAAAATATTTAAATGCATTTATATTAGGAGTCCTGCTGAAATAAATGGGACAGCTGAAGAACAAAAGCAGAATCTAAGGACAATTTCCTCCCTCTTCATTTTCCCCTGCTTTAAGCCACATGATTCTCCTTCCTCTCCTGTGCCAGTAACTCACCCATCTGAAGGCTTTCATCTTTTTTTTTTCTCCCCCTCACCCCCCCCCCCCTTCCCTTTTCCCTGACTTATTTTCTTTAGCCAACTAAAAGGAGCTTGCCATGGATAAAAGATATATTTGGGCAAATGACTCCCACTTCTAGGCATCTGTGAGCTGTTAGACCAGCCAGTTCTGTCTCCAGGTAGTTTCATTCTCAGGACCTCTTGTGCTACCAGCACTCTCCCAACCCTCTTGGGATTCACAGCTCTGGTAAGAAGTTGCTGAGGCTGCAGGGATTTTCACAGGACTAAACCACAACATGTTCATAGTTACCAACTATCACTAGAAGTATCTGTGTACATCATTTTCCCAGTGCATAGAAAGGGCTGGAAAACTGAATTAGCTACAATGAGAATACAGCAGCTCCTTCCTCCTTAACTACCAGACGTGGAAGCAGATGAAGTATGTGCAGGTCACATCTTAATGATATTCTCCCAAACCCACTAGCAATAAACTGTAGATGATGTCCACTCAAAAGAACAAAGGGAAGAAGCTGAAGGGACCTGAGAAGCAACATGGCAACAGAAACTGAGCAAAAGGGTTTAAATAAATCTTATTGCCAAGCAAAGACACAGACTTCAACTAGTCCATAAAAAGGCCTAGGGTCAGAATTCCCTCTGATTCACACTCAGCAGTGTCCTACAGCAGAAGAACAGTAGAGACAGACTTTTTTACTACTGCAGCCTTAACAATACACTTACATGTACTTACAAGATACTTCTATTACATTATGTACATCAGCTATAAAAAGCTAAAGATACTGAAATTTTCTCTTTCCTTTCCTTATACAACACCATGGTTTGTTGTGTGGTTTTTTTGTTGGTTTTTTCTTTTTCTTTTTAAATGAGAAATAGCAGGATTATTACAAATATGTCCAGGAGATCAGGAAGATACCAGTATCTTGGGCTATAGCTGGAGACCTATTTTTACAAACTGATGCCAGTACATAATTATTTTAAAAATTAAAGCTTAATTTCTTTAGAAACTGATGTCTTCAGGAGATTTAAAAGGGAAAGCTTCCAGGTTTTTTTTATATTTAAGAACAGGGTTTTTTAACTTCTGGCCATATATTGCATATGATATCATGTTGATATTTATACCAATATATATCAGTGATATCATATAAAGCCATACTCACATTTTAGATACTAGAATTATAGCTTTCTCTTGAGATTTTGGTGACTGCACGGAAAAGAAGTGAGCCCTGATTATGATTTACAGCATCACTCAGATTGCAAAAAGCATTTGACACTTCAGATAAAATGGTCAGTGTCATAATTCACACATGTTCTTTTTCAGTTGCTGTACACAATAACCATTCATTGTTCCTATACAGGTGCAACACTAACTATGACTGCATTCTAAAGACAAACACAGACTACATAAATGAGTAGTCTGGCTAGGGGAAAATGGTGTGTAGCAAGTGACACTTGAAAATACTGCTAAGCCCTGTCTCCCAAAAGGTGGGAGCAGAGGGACAAGTCACTTGGGGGAACAGAGACATTGCTCAAGTGTAGAGCAATGAAATTACACAAGCAAAAGCTCAGCTGGAGTCGAAATAATAAAGGATATTAGGGGCAAGGAAAAAAGGTTCTATAAGTACACTGGCAGGAAAAAGAGAACTAGGTAAGGAAAATGCATGTCTGCTGCTTAACGGGGCAGGGAACCTAGCCACAAAGGACATAGGAAAGGCCAAGGTACTCAATGCCTTTTTGTGTCTTAGAATTTGTTGGCAAATTTGGCTCTCAAGCCTCCCAGTCCATGAGGCTACTAACAAGAGTCTGTGGAAATGAAGCATCGTCTGCACTACAGGAAAGCAGCTAGGAGGCACTTAAGCCAGCTAGACACACACAGCTCCACGAGTCTAGTTGAGATGTGAGCAAAGGTACAGAGGGAGCTGACTGGAGTCACTTCAAGGCTCCTGTCAATCATACTTAAAAGACCATGGCTAATCAGGCAGTTTAAGATGACTGTGAAAAGGCAAACACCACATTCATCTCAAAAAATGGTAAGGAGGATGTGTGGAACTACAGTGTTTGGAGATACTTTAAACTGTAATGGACAAGGACCTAAGCAACCTGATATAAGCTGGCCCTGCTTTGAGCAGAGCGTGGGACTAGATGGTTTCCAGAGGCATCTTTCAAACAACATTGTTCTGTGATTCCGTAACACTTTGTTGTTAACAATAATAAGGACAAAGACTTGGGTAAAAATAAAGATTTCTCACTGTTTAGACAATAAGTATATTCATCCACACTACCAGTAACTCTTGTTGGAAGACAGCTGTGAAAATTCAATACCATCTGTGCCTTCTGCTGTCCAAATAAAAACCACAGCTTCTACCACTCTAGCTGGAAGGAAGATGTATTCTCTGGAGTGGTACTTTGCTTTTCCATCTTTGTCACCTCAGTCATCTGTAAATGGCCTCCAGCCCCTCTCCATTATGTTTGATCTTTCATTAATCATATCATTTTTTTCCCAGCATTTTCTTAAATCAGTGATACTTCATTCTACATTCAATAATACTTAACAAGCAGTAGAAAATCCTAAAGTGTTTATCAGTTTCTTTGAATTACTAGGAATGTCTATATTAGTTCTGGTTATTTCAAAGATTCTACTCTATCTGAATCAACTGCATGCATGAAGAACAAAAACCAGAATGCTAGTTGTACCAACAGCTTCGACAGTTGTGATATTTTGAAAATTTGCCCCTTTCAACATTGATTTAAATACAACTCCTGGTAGCTTCTTACATGTACCTATGAGCAAAAAATGAGCAGTTAAAATTTTTACTTTTTCTACTTTTCTCTTGTTTCAGATGAAATATGAATGATTTATGTAGCAATTTTAAATATTCAAGGACTACGTATAATTTTTTGTATCTTTTTCATCCCTCTAAGTCTGCATTTGCTTTTTAAATATTTATAGAGAAGCATGGAAGTTTCACACAGTAATAACAATAATAATGATGATAATAATAATAATAGTAATAGTAATAAAAATAATTATAAAGATGTTCTGAAGCTGTTCCCAAAGAAAGTTAAATAATAATTGCAATGATTGCTGTAAGATTTCTGACTGCTTTGGGAAAATAACGGAATAAAAAAAGAGGATAAAAACCAATGATGAGATATGGAAAGACTTGCCTAGCTTACTATCACACTACAACAGAAAATAACTTTCCAATATACTTTGACATAATAGAATACCCTCAACACTAACAAGGTGGAAGACATGGAAACAGTATGACTGAAATGTCCAAACTAAGTGAGGGAAGCCCAGTGCTCCTGCTTCTCAAAAAAGATGATTCAATAATATTTTGGAAAAATTCATCAAGAACTGCAATTTAATGGGACTCCAAATATAAATGAATAAGTGAAAAAAGCTGAATATATTAAAATACTATATTTGAATAAGGCTATTAAGAAGTTCCTTTATTAGAGGAATTGAATAATATAATTCATTGAGAATCCTTTGAAACTAACAGTCACAAGGACAATGCAAACCATTACTGGTATTTTATGCTTAAACTGGATGGCTTCATCGTGCAACTGTACTTTGAACACCAACCTACTGGCAGACTTCTTTTTAATCCTGTGCTAAACCCTAAAGGAAAAAAAAGGAAGAATAAATTGCCAAATGAGGGAAACATGAAGTTGGCACTAATTCACCTCTGATTCTCTAAGCAGCTTCTCCAAAAATACTGCTATAATTGATACAGAGCCAACAGGGAAATAGGGAATGGCAGCATAGACAAACACAACAGGAAAAAAAAATTGCAGACAGATTGCACCCTAAGTTTTTCAGAGACTTCAGATTTTATAGGGAGATGGGAAACAGGCCCTCAAGGCACTGAAGTGTGCTTTCTTAAGTTAAACATAGTCTTTTGGTCTGTAGACATAGACACTTTAGTTGCTCATCCACTCTGTAAGCACGATATTGTCAACATGGTCGATGGAGTCTAGGGAGCAAATATTTTCATCCTGAAGCAGTTAAATCTACCAGTAAACTATCTTTGACCATTCCTCACAGAGGGTACCCGGCAAAACTGAAGGAGTTTTCCCAAGAGAATGACTCTGGAGCTTTATGCAGAAATCTGATTGGAGCCTTGACAAGATAAAAGTGCTTCAGCTTTTCCTGTCTTCATGACTGTACTTTGGAAGTTAGGAAAAAAAATCCCCAGGGATTGCACCACATCAACAACTTCTTCAGGGTTTCTGGGTAGTTATTTGCATATGGATATATTCAATCTTTTTTTTATTCTTTTTGTGATCCTTGTTATTCTTTATGACATAGGTTGCAGAGATATTTTTTGCACCTAAATCTTTTTTCTACTTTCATAAGGTTTCATTTGGTTATTTCTAATATACCTATTTACATTTCAAAGTTTAAGATCTACTTTATATTATCATCCTAAGAAATCAAAATAGATGTTTTGATGGACTTGGGATACAGTATTGGGATCTTTGCCTGAGGACTGAGACGCAAAACTGAAAGCTAAGTTTTTATTGATTTAGTGAATTGCTACTCAGCAGCTGAGCTACAGTTCATGTCCATGCATCTGTTCTTAGCTAACTTTAACTAGGGAGTAAAATATGCATTTGCTTAAAGCACATTTTGGAGAATCAAAAGACAGCATTGATATCTGTAACAGAAACTGTTTAAACAAAACAGTCATTTTATTTGCAGTATGATACATTTAAGTGATAGGGTATGATTAGGTATTTCTAGACTAGCTTTTCTGTAGATGCAATGATTGTGAGTTTGGTCTTCATTTGATTCACTCAGTTAAGAATTTGTTTACCTCCACAGCAGGGCATTTGCTGCTAAATAACTGCCAACAGGTCATCACTTCATCCCATCTTAGTGCTCCCTGTACATTGTTTAAATGGTCACAAACATTACCCCTAGTATGTTTTAAAGATGAAAAAATAAATTGTAGGTTTAATCATAACAATACCCCAACAACAGACAAAATCCATTTGATGCTCATCATTTTCACCTTATTGCCAGAAAAGCATTGTCAACCTTTTATTTTTTACCAAATACAACCTATTCGTTCCATGAAATGTCTGCAACCATTACACTGTAAAGCTGATTTTCATCCAAACCCCAGAAATACAGTATTAACATATATCTGATGTCACACTGACTACAGTTCTTGGGACGGCCAATAATTAATGGAAATGATTCAGTAACAGGACATGATATTTAGATAACTAGTATTCACGTCAATGAATGAGGCTCAGAGATGAAACTTTTATCCTTCTTTCCTCCTTTGACTCCTCTGGATGCTCTGAACTCCTCTATACGTACAGAAGCAAAAGCAATGTGAAGGAAGAGATAGGAATCTCACACCTCATATTGCTCAATAGATACCAACGTTGGATCACAGGGAAATGAGAATTTTGGTCTCTTTCCATTTAGCAGAAAGCAGTAAAGAAAAATGTGTCCCTTCCCTTAGATTGTTTGAGCAGTCAGAAGAAAGAACTTCTGGCCCAAGGAAAGGCCTTTTCATATTAGGAAAAAAGAAGGCAGAGAAACAAACAGATGGCTCAACTTCAGTCGTGCCCTGTGGGGAAGCTACTTAATTTTTTCCCTAATCTCTTCAAAACTCAAAGACAAAAGGCGCTTTTAAACACCTTATTTATGGCAGAAAGTTTTTTTAAGCTCTAATCACTGAAACATTTTTTTATAAGTAGCATCTGAGTATCTTAGAAACCCATAACAAAAGCCATAGCAACACTCAAGCTCATAAGAATCTGGAAAGGATATCAGAATGTTTGACCAAGTATCAGTAATTTTGTGGCAAAATTATTTGCTCTTTTTCTTCATACCTAGTGCCACTCTTCAGAAGAGGAATGAACACAATGAGTCATGATCAAATGATCTCATAAGCAGCTATGTCAATACAGTCTTCTCTTATTAGTATAGTCAGCAGCAATTAAAGAATAAAATCTATATATGTATGTGTTGTTTACAGTAATTTACCACTATTCTTACCTTGGACACTGGGGCCAAAACTTAAAGGACTCTGCAAAAGAAAAGTACATTAGTCTAAATGCTCAGAGCTGTCATGCCTGTGGAGAGACTCAAGCCATGGATGCAGTTCAGGTATGATGAGCAGAGCAAATAATTGTAAAGGATCGAAGTTGCAGTGATAGTTGCTTGCAAAGCCTATGACAACAGGTTTTGTCGTCATTTAGCTTTTGTGTACTGGACTAGGATTTCTTCCTCAAAAAACAGAGTGCTTTCCATGTGAAGCAAGATCAAACTATGGAAAACTGAAGTGATGATAGAAAGGATTAATACCAACTGATTATTCTTTATAGGTATCTTCTTTTTGAAGGAGTCTGTAAACTGGATCACTACTTTCAAGTGTAATAGTCTCATTTCTAAACATAGGTGATATCCTTGTAGGTGTCAGGTAAACTACTAATAGACTTCCGTAACTTGCCAAGAATGAGCCTATTTCAAATGCAGAAACATTTGCTAAGGGAGAATGGTCACCTAGACTCACGTTTAGCCTTGCTAGCTAGAAGCCCACATACTTTATTTTTATTTGCCTGTGTATTAATGGGTGGTGAGATGTCCCTTCCTGGTTTGCTTTTCAGGTTATAGAAGGGGGAGAAAAAAGCTACATGCAAAAATCCCTTGCTCAAATTATACACAGTGGTGTTTCCTGGACATTATTTCAAAGAAAAGTTGATGGAAAGTAGTGGCCTAGAAACATTGTGGGTTTCAAATTTATTATTTTTTTGTTGTTGTTCTCTTAATTTTCAGCCTGATTCCATTTGTTTCCTTATAAACAATGTCTGAGTTTTGGTCTTTTATAATTTTAAAATTCCAGCTATATTTGAGTATCTTTTTTTTAAAAGTCTGGGTCAGTTCTCATGAGCATAATTCAGACTTTTGCTACTTTGATCCATTTATACCAGCTATAACTTCTTCCTATATAAAAATCTGAACTGACAAAAAAGTCAGAAATTGAATATAAAAAGCAGAATAGAGTACTAGACTGGTGTCATGTGTTAGAGAAAAAATAGAAGATGCATTCAAAAACTGAATACAAATAGAGTGATAAGGCAATGGAATATTTCATATCGATCACGATAGATTTGTTTTACCTTGTGTGACTAAATCTTAGCAAAGCTAAAACAAGAATACATCTTTTCATGTATTTTTGTAAGAGTTAATGTGAAATCCAACCTTCAAGCTCATAGCAAGCTCATGCACAGTGTTAGAATTTTGGACTCATTTGACCTTCTATTTTTGCATTCTAGGAAAAAGAATAGCTTTTATTGCACAAACTGTCAATAGTAAAGAGCTCAAAGACAGAAGCAACATCAGGTGAAGTTACAGATTTCAGAAATAATATCATAGACACTACTGCTTTCAACAGCAGCACAAGGCTCTGTGGCCCATGAGAGGAATGCCAGGAAGAGCCAGCTATAGCAAAAAATCTCTGCTCCTGATTCTATGGAGCCAAAGGTCTGCTGTCAAAGAGTTTTTAATATGGAATGGAGAAAAAAACCCTAATTTACATATTTGAAAAGTAGTAATAGAAGGTATCAGATGGCCTGGAGGTCATTCAATTGCCAGCCTTCCATGTTCTGCCACACTGGAGGTCATTTAGACTTTCAGAAGGCACCCCTGGGGAAAAAAAATATATTTTTTTTGTTTTAAATTTACATTCCCGAGAGTGGAACACTGAAGGTTAATTCCACAAGATGCCTCCCAAAAACCTTATAATATCAAGCTCTTAAATGAGCACTTTTAATTTATACAAACAAAAACAGTTTACAGAGGAGGGCTTTATATCCAGTTTTACGGGTGGAGATATGACATACCAGTACCTAGCTAGAATCATAGCAAGGGCCTGGAAAGAGAAGTGCCTTTTCTGGTCATTTTCAGGCACCAATCTCAGCTAACAGAAGTGATCTCTGACTGATTCTTTCAAGGCAGTTGACTCTGGGTTGTGCTCCAGGTGGGACTGTTGTCAGCCAGCCCAAACGTTATAGTTACCTGGTTTCAAAAGGTGGAGGAAACAGGCCAAGTGAACAGAGTGCAGACTGCCATAGGCACCAGCAGGTCCCAGCAGCATCTTGCAGTCTTTCAACAAGTCACAGATTTGAGTGCAAGTAACATCTACATCCAATATGCAGACCACATTTCTGTTTGATCAATGCACTGTCCTTCCAACCAGCAGCAAATGACTACGCGTATATAGTTCTCAGTCAATGATAAACTCTTCAAGATCAGGAGCTGTCTGTCATCATGAAAGATAACTAAGATCTCTGTTCAAGTAAGGTCAAGGAAGAAAGTAAAACACCAGGTCACATTAGAAGCAGGATGTCCAATACAAGAAATGAGTACAATGCCATCCAGTATAATCAATTTTAAGTCCTTTGTATCAAATAGTGTGTTTGGTTCAGTTGCCCTAGCAATGTGAAAATAACTGGAAATTCAGTGACAGGCAACAGTTCAGAGCATGGAGGAATAACAAAAGTGTAAATGTACAAACTTCTGAGTAGTATAGGTAAGACTGTATTTACCTGTTCTTACAAAAGAAAAAAAATAATGCATCTAACATTAAATACAGCACATTTAAAATTGATAAAAGGAAACACCTGACTCCTCAGCATATAATTAGCCAGCTGAACTCTTTTACATCATGTGCAACTCAGGTGAGAACAATGATCTATAGCTTCTGGAACAGCCTATTTCAAGCAGCACATACCTCTGTCAAACTCGGGACAAGAAAAAGAAGGAACATGCCGTTTTGGGGATCTTAGTTCTGCTCCTCCGAGCTCTGTGTGAAAAACCATTAACAGTATAGGTTACAGAGCATCCACTTGTTATGGTTGTCCTCCATGGCAGGAAGCTGAGGATCTCTTTCCAAATCCTTCTTTACTGTACCTAATTCAAAGAGGGAGTCTGAAGCCATGTTTCCACATATAATTGTACAGCTCCTTAGAAATTACAGAACTTTTTTGAGCTTATTTCTCCCAATATTGCCTGCTAAAAAGACTGAGTTGGCCTTAGATGTGTGATGGGAAGATTGCAGCACCTCTTTCCACACTAGGGTTTCATCCTCAAGTAACTTTTAAGAACAAAGCTTGTGCTTTGCTCCTTTCTTCAGCATTTCTTCCTTGTTGGCTTCTGTAAAATCCTTTTGTGCCTTCTGTATGGCACCTGGGTAATTAACTAAGAACTAAAAATCTCTGCATGGCAGAGCACATTAGTACTTCTGTGGATTTAGGTCAACCCATTTACAAAACACTTAGCGTGCGTTGATAAGAAAACCAGGAAATCCCATTTCTTCAGCAGTGGTACAGACAGCGCACACAAGAAGCTGAAGACCATTCTGCTTAAGTGAATGAATAATCCATGGAAAACAGAGTCCTTAACATGGTATTTTAAGAATGCTCTCCAGTTTCAATGCACAATTACTATTTTCTTCTTTTGATAGCACTTTTTCTGCTATATAGTTCTGCTGAAAACTGCTTTTCTCTATTACGCTGTTCGTTGTAATAGAAGTTAGACTTGTATTGCACCTTCTCCAGCCAATGGCTCATGGAGAGTGTTTGCCTGCAAGATCCTCTGACACTGATTTGAGTTCCATGGAAACAAAACCTAAAACTAAGACCAATAGAGAGCACAGCATTTAGTGTGATATTGCCACTGGTACATTACTTAATGTTTTCATGCCCATGAGTCCATGAAGTTTGAAATCTACAGATCAGGGTAGGCTGAGCTCTCAGGGGTTCATTGTTTTAATTAGAATTAATTAGGAATACGAACTTCAATACATAATTTCCTAATTAAAATCTAAACTACTTAATAAAAAATTCAACTTACTAGTTGGCTTATATGCTATTTTAATACGTTTATCATATTTACTTTGATAAGAACCCACTGTCTCACCACAAAGCATGAAACTAAACAAAAGTTAAAGGCAGAACAAATGGAAAAATATGAAAGTACTAGCAAATTAACTATGTAGATTAAAGTGGTACTGCGTTTACACACTGAAACCTTTGAATGAATGAAGCTCAGGTGCTGAAAGCAAGATCTTCATCCTCCTGGCCAGAAAATGCTAATACTGAAAATTCTAGGTGTGCTTAACTTTATTTTTGAGACAAACAAAAACACTGGCCTTGGAAATATGTACAAAACAAATGGACAATAAAAGACACTAAATGTAAAGCCTATATTTTATGCTCAGGAAGGACAATGCAAACTCTTCAGTAATGCCTAGTTTTTCTTGAGATTACAACTTAGCTATTAGTCAATAGTACAGTAAAAGAGTTTGCAGATGCACATTGATGCAATAAATAACTTCTGAAGAACCATCACGAACCAAAGAATGTCACCCAAATTGAACCTAAGATCATAACACATTTATCCACGATCATTAGTATGCCTGGGGAAAGCATGCACATGCATAATGGCATCTTTGCTCAGTATTTCAGATGGTTAAATTTTAAGCTACATAGATACTTCTTCCTTCAATTCTGCAGCTGAATGTCCTGGAATCTTGGGGCATTACAGGTTTATGTTGCTTCTGAATTACCTGAGAGAACAGGAAATGCCTTGTCATATTGGTAATGCAAACAGCCAATAAACCCTTCCAAAAGACTTTGGACAGCCATTCATAACAAAAGAATTTTGTTTATCTTTGGAGTGATTGCAATTAACAGCCTGCTAAATAAGACCATGATCTCAAAACGCCTGTTCCTCAGGATTATCAGGACAGTAGCTACAAACTGGAAATGAACAACTGCTGTAACTCCAGCTATAACACAGCTCGCTCCCAGACTCTTGTGGAGCCTTAACTGGCTTTGGTGATGATTTGGTATGATTAGGAAGGATCTGAACTGAGATATCTGAGACATAAGACCCTCCCAAGTTACCCAAAAGTAGCTTTGCAGTACAGATATATAATCTTGTATACATTATCAGTTACAATTGTAAAGAAGGTTATGAATTCAGTGAAGGTTTAAAATTCTTCATATAAATGTTCTTTCCCTTGCAAAGTCCAGTAACTAGCTGTACTGATTTTGGCTACGATTGAGTTAAATTTCTTTACATTAGCTTGTACAAGGCTGGTTTTGATTCAGGATGAAAACAGTGTTGATCACACTGGGATGTTTCAGTTATTGCTGAGCAGTGCCTACACAGAGCCAAGGCCTTTTCTGCTTTTCTCACTGCCTAACCAGTGAGGAGGCTGAGGGTGCACAAGGAAGACAGACGGGACACAGCCAGGACAGCTGACCCCAACTGACCAAAAGGACATTCCTTACCATATGATGTCATGCTCAGCAATAAAAGCTGGGGAAAGAAGGAAGAGGTAGCCATTTGGAGTTACAGCATTTGTCTTCCCATAGAACCATTAGGTATGATGGAGCCCAGCTTTCCCGGTGATGTCTGAACCCCTGCCTGCCGATGGGAAGTGGTGAATGAATTCCTTGTTTTGCTTTGCTTGTGCATGCAGTTTTTGCTTTACCTATTAAGCTGTCTTCATCCCAACCCATGAGATATTTTTTTTTACCTGGATTCCCTCCCCCATCTGCTGGGGAGGGGGAGTAAGTGAGAGCTGTGTGGGGCTGAGCTGCCTACAGGTGTTAAACCATGACATTAGGAGGTTTTCAGCTTGAACATTATGTTTATCATAACCACAACCTCAAAACTAACTGTATTTTTAAAGACAGCCCAGTTTCCAAGAAATGGGGTAGAATAACCGTAAAATGGATATGCCTAAACCAAAAATTGCAAAAATTGGGACTAGTATCCTCAATGTCTTTTGTAGAACATCTTAACTCTGTTTCAAACCTCAGAAGCCACACCACACTCATCTCTGAAGCTCATGCAAGGTCAAAAACATGCATAAGCATCTACATACTAGATGTATGAGATGTATTTACTGGATGATCTTTAAGGTTCCTTCCAAACTAAACCATTCTATGACACAAATCTAAGTAACTTTTAAAATAATAGAGCAACATATTTTGCAAGACAAAGATATACCACTGAGCCACCTTCTTGCACACAACATAAGAACAGGAGTACTGAGTCGGAGCAAGAGTGAACTATAGCCCAACAGCTTGCCTCAAGCAATACTCGCAACTGAAAGCCTATGAAGAGCATAAAGGCATATGTTGTGTATTTCTCTAATATTTTAATAGTCTCCAGTCATTTTTAGAGTAAGCACTTCCTGAGCTAGATGCGGTTGCTATGTATTTATATAATCTTCAAAGGCTTTCTTTTCCATGGACTTGTTCCATGACCCCATGTAAATTTTTAGTGCTCATTAAAACTTCAGACTAACAAACACAACTGCTCCAGTACAACACTAAAAGCAGCTTCAAGTTCAACCACCATGCTGTCATCTACAAGACCTTAGCTCTTGCCTTCCCAAACTTCAGTTAACTTAGCAAGCCCCACCCAAAACATAAAAAAATTAATCTGTTCAGTCTATGTTTTCTAGACCATTGCTATAGCCTAAACCTTAAGAATATTTACATGAGGAACACATGCTGGTGGTGGATAAAACCTCAGTCACAAGCTATGGCTGAATCCTTACATATGAGAATACAAGTATGAGCAAGCAGCGACACCATTTTTTTTTTCCCTGTTCTTACTGTCCCAGCATTTAGTCTTAACAAGAAACGTTACAGAATCCTAGGCTTTGGTGCAGCAACCCACTGTACAACAACAGTGCGTCAACCTGCTACTCATTGCAATCAGTCAGGCATACAACTAACCTTAAATAATTTCTTCCAGCTAGGCCAGGCTTCAGCCTGTGTCTGCAGGTCCTGAAGAATCCATTAGCAGTAAATATTGCTCTTAGCTACTGCTCTCCTTAAAAAGAACTTTAGCACTACTATGATCATGGTGACCTCTGCCTGTGCCACAATTAACCATAAATCATTTGCTTCCCTTGGCACTGACCATTAATTTCTCACCTTTGTATCTAATAACCCAAACCCTAATTCAGATAGATGCTGATGACTCAAGTTTAATTCAAAAGATTGGGCGTGATGGCATAAAGCTTCATCAAATTCACTTAAAAAGCATTTAAATTCATTATCCATTCTTACTAGCCAGAATCTCTCTCAGTGCTGACAAAGACATCAATTCCAATTCACTATAGTCATTGAAACCTGGGAAAGATCAGATTCTCAGTGGCCTCTAATGGTGCAATTAAGAAAAGCTGTAAGGACAGCAGTTCTTTTGAGCTATTCAACCTGTCATCTCTAGCAACTGCCTAGCTCCTGCAGGGAATTGCTACCTAATTAGAAAGCAGTAATGAAGAGAGACCCAACGGAGCATCCTGCGGAGACCCACGCATTATGTCTGACTTAGTGAGTCCAAAGGAATTTTCCTGCCTTCTCCATATGCTTCTGAGGTCCCACTCCAGCATTGCAATATATCCACCAGTAATCCTTGTTGATTTTCCACAGTGCAGATGTACTGTGCTGACTGCTGTAGGAATTTGCAGGGGAAAAAGATGCCTGATCTCACTAGAAATCAAGCAAAGTAATTTTAAGGTGATCAAAATGTATTGCCCAGATGTTTGTACGCATTACTCCCAGAGGGCTTTTGCATTAATGTTGGAATTATAACACTGTAATTCTTCATGGTAAGCACTGCCAGATCTCAGAATTTTTTTTAAATAAATTATTTCTAAAATGTTTAGCCTTCTTCCTTTTCTATACTACTGATATTTCTATTTGGTATTTCAATTATTACAGACATATAAACCAAGTATCATTTACTATCAGAAAGATAATACTAGACAAAAAGACAAAATATTTTTGACATTTTTATCGCTGCAACTGCAAGTTGTATTAAAAAATAAAAGAGAGATACTCAGGGAAAACCTAACTTGCAATTACCACAGAACACTAAACTTACAAGGTAACATTTTCTCAGGCTGCCTGCACACATCCATCCCTCTTTCAGACACAGAAATAGCAACATTATTTAAGTCCTCATTTACACAAAATTTGTACAGTAGAAGTTGTCTCTGTCTCACAAATACACTGAACAAGCTGGGTAACAGAATGAACATGAACAGATGTCAAGGAAATACCTAGTAAGTAATTGTCGTATCTCCAATGAACACAGCTCCAATCTTACAGTGTGTGTATAAGACTTACTTCTAACCACAGCCCACTAAAAGAAGACTTGGTACACTGCCTTTGATAAAATATTTATAATCACTACTAACACTTGCCTACGATTAGGAGAAAATCATTATCTAGGAAACACATCTGTCCAACACAAGGATTACCAACCAAGATGAGGTTTAAGTCATAGGGTCACAGTACGATTGTTTTATCACCATGTTCAGCAGTTTTTCTCAACAATTACAAATACTAAGAGCACCAGTACTAATCATTTTGTCCCAGAGTGGACTCCTGCAGAATCAGCTTGGTACTCTTCTGATTTTTCTTGACTACAGATCTGGCCTTAAATCAGAAAACTGAACATTCTCTGAATGAGAATGGGCTAGAATTGCACTTTCTAGGAAATGAATGACATTCTTTTCTTGGTCTTCTCATGGACCTCCAAACACAGAATGTCTTTACTGTAAAACAGATATTCCTTACTATACAGCATCTTTCCATTTCTAAATAAATAACACATCAATCTGTCTGCTATCAATTGCATTCCCAGCATTCTGACATCACAAATCCTATGACAAAGGGGAAAGCACTCTAGAAGCAATGTTGAAAATTGAAAAATGAGACATAGCCCCCATTCTGCATAAATCACCACTTTGACCATAAGCCTCATCCAAATAAAAAGCTCCCTGTACACTTTAGCAGACTGTAGTTCAAAACTTGAAACTGCCTAGTTGCTTGTTCTCTCCATAGAAATTCTGTGGCTTTTATCAGCGGTCTCCAAAGTGGGATGTGCGCACAAGGAAGATAACATTAGAACTTCAGTACTGCATGCATGTAACTTGTAGATAAACAAACAAACATATATTGGAGGGGTTGCTCAAAATTTTTTTACTGATAGAGCTGCATGATCAAAACAGTTTGGAGACTACTGGCACATAGCATAACTAAAGAAAAGAAATATGTTCAGTCCTTTCAGAGGGACTAAGAATGCTAAAGTATCTTTTTGATACTGGGTTTGGGGTATAAATCCCAATCCATCTGGGAAAAAAGGTCAAGCAAGAAGAAAGGCTATTCAAGGCATCAAAAGTGTTCTCAAGGGTAAACTCTGAGCCTCACTCTGTTCAGTTCCCCACTGTCAACAATTTTCACTGATTTCAGTGAAACCAGATTTTCACCCAGATCTTTGACAAGAGAGTACTAAGATGCATGGGGGTTTTCAGCAGGATGAGATCTTACTAAGACTGAACACTGCAGTAGAATAGAGCCTTTAATCAACCCAGAAAGCACTTAAAACTTAGGGAGCAAAACAACATGATTGAAAGTCGAGCACAGATTTTCAAATATTTTATAGCACCATTCTCTACTGTTTCATGAAAAACTTTTTTCTGTATCATTTCAAAACAAAAAATTATTGATGCAAAAGTTTAGAATAAGCTGTCACTAGCTTTCCTTGATTTAAGATCATTATCTATAGCTCAATGGATGCTGAACTCAAATCTTTCCTGACAGCTTAAACAAGAAGGTTTATCAGGTCAGTTGCTGAACTTGGCAATACATTATCCATCCATTCATCTATCCAAAAGGCCTTACTAATATTTCAGAACTATAAAAAGTCACAAATTTCCTGGTTTCCCCTTTTACATTACCAGTATTTCTGGTAACATATATATTAATATAAATATTGATTGATGCAGAGGTAGTTCTGTATACGAAAAGCTGTTCCATCAAAGATTTTTTTTTTTTTTTTAAAAAAAAGGTCATGTCATCTCTTCATATGCCTGCATATAGTTCAGGACAATAAGATATCACATGGGAATGTATAAAGCACATGCACTGAAACATCTAGATGCTTGCTGCTGAGAGTTACTCCTATTTACGACATGGGTACTCTATCACAACGGCAGAGCAGATAAACCCAAAAGACATGCTACAGTTCAAACAAAAGGTATAGGCTTAGCGAAAACAATTAAAACAAGCTCTATATTCTCTGTTATGAAGGTTCTACATTACTATCAGGTTATTGTAACGGTTTCTTCCATATTCTAGTAACGTAAGACAGTAAACCACCACTAGGACATCTTTGAGCTACTACACTTAATGTAAAATAGCTGCAGTGAAGGGAGTAAAAACCCCTGAACTCTGATTCGTAGCTGTCCTGGTTTTGGCTGGGATAGAGTTAATTTTCTTTTCAGTAGCTGTGTTTTGGATTTAGCATGACAATAATGTTGATAACATACTGATGTTTTTGGTTGTTGCTGGGTGATGTTTATACTAAGTCAAGGGCTTTTCAGTTTCTCAGGCCCTGCCAGTGAGAAGGCTTGGAGGAGCACGGGAAATTGGGAGGGGACACAGCCAAGACAAGTGACCTTAACTAGCCAAAGGGCTATTCCATACCACGGGATGTCATGCTCAGTATATAAACTGGGAAGGGATGCTGAGCAACTGTATTGTGCACCACTTGTTTTCTTTTTTCCTTTTGGATTTTATTCTTCTCTCTTGCCTTCTCATTACAATTGCTATTGTATTTTTATTATTATATTTTATTTCAATTATTAAGTTGTTCTTATCTGAACCTATGAGTTTTATCGTTTTCCGATTCTCCTCCCTATCCTGCTGGGGGGTGGGGTGTGTGTGAGCGAGTGGCTGCGTGGTATTTAGTTGCCAGCTGGGGTTAAACCATGACGGTAGCTTACACTGAATTAACACTGGCATATGCTAGATATTAGTTCCATTGCAATTAGTTTATAATTGCAAAGTGAGAGATAAATCATGTCTCCTGTCCTTTAGGTCCAACATGAGATTTCAAATAAAACACAAGTGTATCTCCTAGATTGCATTTCAGAGGTCTTTCAGTAAACCTTAATACCATTCAAACAGTTTCTAATTAAATATTGTCATCTCAGTTGACACTGGGAAAACAATCTTATAATACACTTTATGCATCGTGGTCTTATTTAATAAAGTCTCAAGTAACAATGTGCTAAAGAGAGGAAGATACTCTTCTAGCTATTCTGATACAAATAACTCCGAAAGAATTATTCCTTTACAAGTTATTACGTATGATACAGGAGAGAATTAACAATTTTACTATAAAAGAAGACTTCAAAAAAAGATGTATCTTAATTTAATGGAACAGCTAAAAAAATTCTCACACTAAGAATGCCTCTTAGGGAACCATATCTGAAATATTAGACAAAATCTTTGGATGACAGCACATTCAGTTTCACATATGCTGGAAAAAAAGAAAGAAAATACTTCTTTTTCTTTAACAGCGCTAAAAAGTAAGCGTCCCTAACAGCTTAGATAGATCCTCAGAAAAATTCTGATAAACAGCCTGAAGCAGTAAATATGAGGGGCTGCACGGCTGTGGTGACAACAAACAAAAGTTGTTCCTAAGCAAAGGGATGCAGTGAGAAGTGAGGAAATCAAGATACTGTCTGCCTGCAACAACTGAAAAGCTACCAAAATAGGAATCAAGGTGTGAAATATGAAACAAGTATGAAAATACGAAATAATAAACTATTTTGTAGCAAAGACTGCGTAACGGAACATGAAATAAGAACAAAGGGCATCTGAAGATTGATTTCAAGAGACAAACAAGTGATACCACTGGAACCTTTATTTACGGCACGACAAAGAAGAAAAGGGCATGAGCATATACATTGGATACCTTTATCATGTGAATCCAGTGCCATGCACTCAGGCTTACACACTTTAGGATAAGAAAGCTGCTCAAAACACAGAACCAGAATTCTCAGGTCAAAATAGCAACAGCAACAGAAAGTCAATATTTCCTATTTATTTTCTTTGCAGGAAGAAATATAGATTTTCATGTAAATATCCAAAATTACACCAGATACCTAGCAAGCAGTGATTTATTTGAAAATATCACAAGAGATGCTATTTACAGAGAGATATTTAAGAAATGAATGGGATTTAAGAAATATTTAAGACATTTTTCATACGTAAAGAAATATTTAAGAAACGAACACTTAATTTCCTCAGATGCATTATAACACAAAGCAAACATTCAAGGCACTGGGAATTGTGTTTCCCTTCTATAAACGCAGCCCATGTGCTCTAAGAGTCATTAACCATTTTGCTCTGGAATCTTCAGCCGGCTCAGCTCCGTGACCGGCTGCAGGCGGGGACCGTGTGCTCCCGCTGCTACTGCCCCTGTTCGCAGCTTTGAGCTTCTTTGAAACCCCACCGACCCCCTCAGCGAACGCGTAACTCCTGCGCGTAAGCCGGGTGCAGCTGCGCCGCCCCGCCGCCCCCCGCACACAGCCAGTGCCACGTCGCGAAGCGTGGCCGCCACCGCCGGGCACCGGGGCTGCGGGGACAGGGGCGGCAGGAGGAGCCCCAGCCCGCTCCGGCGGGACGCTGCCACCGGACGGGCGCACGCACCTGCCCGGCGGGGAGGACGCCTGTGAGCCACCCAACCGCCCCGGCCGCTGAAGCCGCTGTGACGGGCACCCGCGCTCCCTCAGCACCGGCCACTCGCCCTCACGGGGGGAGGCCCGCAGCCCGGGAGGCGGCGGCGGGCTGCCAGCCCCGGGCCCTACCGGCCGCCCGCGCCTGAGGGAGGGGGGCGGCCCCGGGGGAAGCCCCCAGACGGCCGAGCCGCCTGCCCCGGAGCGGCCGCGCACCCCGGTGTGGCTCCCGGGGGGCACCTCGCACCTCGCACCCCGCGGCCGGCCGGGGGCAGCCCCCCTCCCGCGCCTCTCCCCTTCGCCCCGGGGCTCTTACTCTCTGGCGGAGGCGCCCAGCAGCCCGGAGCCGTTGCGGCTGTCGAGCTCCTTCTTCTTGCTCCCCTTGGAGGCCATGGCCGCGGGTCTCGCCGCGTCCACCGCGTTGCCGGGCGACCCGGCCCGCCGGAGGCAGCGGCTCCAGCGCCGCCCCGGGGCCAGCCCACTCCCGGCACCGGGAACGGGCCGGCGGCAGGAGCCACCCGCCGAAGCAGGGGCGGGAGAGGGCGCGCGCGGGCGGGCGGCGGGGGCCGCTGCGGGGTGACGCCCCGTCCCGTCCCGTCCCGTCCCGTCGCCACCCCGGGCGCTGCCGGGCCCCGCGCCGCCGCCTCCGCGGTCAGGGAAGCGAGGGCCGGTATGCAGTGCCCTGCGGGAGGGGCTTGGCTTGGAAAGCGACAGGACATTGCCCTCGGGGCTTACCCTGCGGCTGCCGGGGTCTGTGCGAAGGCAATAATTTGAAAAAAAGTAGACATCTGAAAAATGCATTTTAGTTATAAATGTTCTAATCGCATGACTACGTTGAACAAGTGAAGAACAAGCGTAAAAAGCACCGACTTGAAATGGTCGAATTTCCACCCCCACCCCCACCCCGTTTTTTATACCAGTAGATATCAGCTGCATGAGAAGGAAGCAAAAAGGAATTAATCCTGGAGCCTCGAGAGATTTTAGAGCCGGAACGAGGATGTCTTTATTTTCTTTTTTCATTTCAAAATGATGCAACTAATGAATTTCTGATACAAAGGCTGTGGTTACTGCAGTCAATGGGGTCCCACGCAGGTCAGGCAAAACTAACATTAATCGGCTACTTCTGACACCAGCGGGGAGCTCAAACTTTGCCTAAACGAAACAGACTTTTTCAGGTACATTCCTGAGATCACGTTGTCGCCAACTCCTCCTGTTTCCGACTCTTAACCTATTTGCTATTTCCCAATCGGTAGTGCATGATGAAAAATCCATGATAAAACGGAACATACTTCTTCACTTACTCAAGCTAAGTCTTTTTGAAATATAAAAACCAATGCAAATGTATTTGTCAAATTGCAGAGGGCAGGAGTAGGTCAAAAGATACAAGGAAAAATATGCAGATGTTGCTACATCTAGAGGCTTATTTTAGACAAATGTCAGATCTTGATTTATATCAAGATGACAGAAGGCTAGATATATCTACTTCTAAATTTTAAAGTGGAAAATTCTTCCACTTCTTTGCACTTCCTTCAGCATTATGTCCAACAGCATCCGTTTTCAGTAAGGCGCCTTGGGACACTTCTCACTTGGGAACCCAGTAAACTTTTCAGGTTTATTTATTTCTTTTCAAACTGAGCAGCTGGTCTCTTTTTCAGACAATTAACTATCAAATATTGATCAGGGCATGCAGGTGAATAATAGCAGAGACAGAGGTGAGCTCAAACAGCTGGCTACCACTTCAGTACCAGTGCAGGGCTGTTAACCTCCACACCTGGCTGGGTGCTGACGCAAACTTGCAGACTGAGGCTGGAATTTACAGGACTGAGTTTGTGAACCAGAATACAGATAAAATCACCTCAAATAAGCTGTGATGACTGTCTGGTCCTCCGAGTTCCCTTTCCTTCCTGTACTTACTGGGCAGAGAAACTACTATGGAAAAGTATCTAGGAAACATAGGTGTGAGAGGCACCTGTGAATGTTTTCCTAGTAGGAAAATTTCCTTTCTGATCCCATTGCAGATGACCAGTGAGGTTTACAGCATCCCAGCAAATACAATTCTTGTAATACAATTATGTGAAAGACAACAGAAAAGTAACTGAAACTTGTGTGCATCTGTCTCTCAAAACATTTTTGGGTGGTGAAGGACAGAAGACAGAAATCAGAAGAGAATATGTAAGCTACAGAGCCCTTCATTCTTTGGCTCTGTTAAATGATAGCTGCTAGGTATGAAGTTCAGAATGCACCTTTTACTATAAACTTCTACAATAACTTTTGTTTGCCAGGAGTGATGGCATTACAAGCATGTACCTAGGTGCTCTGTGAAGAAAAAAAAAAGGATCTCAAATTTTGCGTCCATCAAGTTACATCTTTTTATTTATCCAAGAATTTAATTTAGAATTCCATAACCTAACAGGAATGACAAGGGCAGCTTGTTTGGTAAGGGAAGTTAATCTGAATTTTAAAAAAAGCTAGTTTTCTAACTGGCAAAGAATCTGTAAGGTCAAATCAGCTGTTTCACTGGCATAGTGTCTCAAGCCATAAAGTATATCTGACAGACACTCCCTGAAGGGAAAACTTGTTAGGGTAGAGGCAGCCTTACAGTAGGAAAATGTGAACTGAATATACAAGACAACAAAACAAGAAGGAACCCATTGAGACATAGCTAAACAAACACTAAGATAACAGGGACTGGTTAGCGATGGATGATGGGTGGCATTCTGGTCACCATTCCTCTAAGACACAATTCAAAACACTGGCTTGTTTATTTTTTCCCTTAAACCATCACATTGTCAACTGCTATAGCACACACAAGTCACAGGAAAACAGCCTTTTAGTCCTAAATATTTCACGCTCTTTTGTAGCTACAAATACTAGTTGGAGAAAGAGCAGAACAACTGTTATGAACAGGAACACTACCAAGGCCCCTCTCAGGGGTCTTGGAGCTCAGACTGCTCAAAGTTGACTCTCCTTTGATTTTACAGCAGACACAAGGATTCCAGAATAAGAGAAAGTGTTTGCCTGAAAGAGAAGGCCTGGGAGTGTAGTAGAGGGGGCAAAGCTTAACGTGTAGAAATACCTGATGGGGAGACTAAAGACACTCAGATTTTTCTCAGAGACGCCCAGCGACAGGATCAGAGACAGTATGAAAATTTAGATTCAGGAAATTCCTCTTAAATTATTATTTATTTTTTTTTAATTACAGTGAGGGTGATCTAACACTGGAACAGGTTTTCCATTGAGACTGTGGAGTCTTCATCAGACTGGACATGGCCATGAACAACCTGCTTAAGCTTTGACCATTGGTGTAGGACTACACAATATCCTAAGACCACTTTCAACCTTACCCATTCTGTGGTTTTGGGAAGATTTCCATGAAAAAAGGGTTAAAGTTAGACACAGAAGCTTCTGTAAGAACAGATGCTGTATCTTCAAGCAAGAGGTTGCAACAAAGTTAGATAAAAGATGAAAGAGGGGTAGAATGAATTTTCATTTTCTTTGGTTTGGGTTTTAGAGATATTTTTTTTCCATTTCTTTTATCAAAGAATAGGAAAATCTAGGTTCTGAAATTAATTCTTTTAGCAGACCATTAAAAAGAGTGTTCTTGCTTTCACTACTCTTCTGCTTATTTACGAAGTGAAAGAGTAGGTGGGAGTGAGATGAGGAAGGTACAGGTCAGTGTGAAATGGTGAACGAAGGAGGACAGCAGTGGGCTCGCATTTCAGGAACAGCAGGCAGTGAAGGATCGGAAAAGTGAAGGGTGATCAGAAAAGGTGAGATTGTGAGTGGAGGTCAGCAATGCCTGAGAAAAAGGAAACCCTGCAGCATGTAATAGAGCTTGGGAAGAGAGGAACAGTTGGCTGCTGAAGTGACAGGACAGGGAACTGAACCTGAGCAAAACCATTCTTGAACAGACAAGACTGAAGCTAACCACAAGCAGCTGTAAGTCTCCCTGGACTGCTCCAGTGTGGGTCCCCCTCCCATGGGATGCAGTCCCTCACGGCACAGGTCCACAGGCACCCGCGGGGTCACAGCCCGGCCAGCAGCCCTGCCCCGGCCTGGGCTCACCCCTCCGCGGGGCCACAGGTCCTGCCAGGAGCCGGCTCCAGCGCGGGCTGCCCACGGGGTCACAGCCTCCTGTGGGCATCCCCCTGCTCCAGCGTGGGGTCCCCACGGGCTGTGGGGGGGACCTGCTCCACCGTGGGCTCCCGGGGCTGAGGGGACAGCCTGCCGCAGCCTGGGCTTCACCGCGGGCTGGGGGGGAAATCTGTTCCAGTGCCTGCAGTACCTCCTGCCCCTCCTTCACTGACTTTGGTGTCTGCAGAGTCTTGTTCTCACATTTCTCCCTCTTCACTCCCATGGCAGTTGCTGGTTTCTGGTGGTTTGTGGTTGTTTTTTGGGGTTTTTTGTTTGTGTTTTTTTTTTTTTAAAACACACACCCCCACACACACCCTGCCTTCTTAAATACATTACCACCACTCTACTCTACCACCATTGCTGACAGGCTCAGCCTTGGCCAGCAATGGGTCTGCCTTGGAGCCGGCTGGCATGGGGGAAGCTTCTAGCAGCTTCTCACAGAAGCCCCCTCTGTATCCCCCTGCTACCAAAACATTGCCATGCAAATCCAATACAGCCTGTACACATATCCATAGAAGCAATAGCTTCTTCAACCAGCCAGATGCTGTCCAGGGAAAAGAGACTAGACGTAATCTTTGCATACAACTATTTCAGCGTTGTACTGTACTGAATAGATACTGACTGAATATAAAATCATGTTTGAGGCATATTAGAGTTAATACTGAATGTATCCCAGTGGGGCAGGTATTTTGCTACATTAGTGCTGGGATAGCACTGTCAATTAGAAGTCACTCATAACCATAATAAGAACAATGGAAATAGATAATGTGTCCCTAGTAGCATAGTCTACAGGACACTTTTGAACCAAAGTTCAAACCAAACCCATCTGAATGGTAAATGTTGACAGTCCATTATTCTGGATGGATGCTGCATACTACTTTAATACATACCAGTAAAGGGCAGAGGAGTTTAGAAACAGAGTTAGCAGGATGCCCATGCTATCTTTAACCTTTAGGGAGCCATGAGCTTTCTAACAGGACCAATAATTATCAGCATAACTTAAGCTTTCAGAAGGGTCATGATAATAAAGAGGTTAAAATTTCTTAAGTTAGAAAAAAGGTGAAGCAGAACAGAAGTCTATGTTTTATCAAAACACTGAACACCTTACTTCCTAGAACCTGTAATATTTTATCTGTCGCTTACATGTCATGTGGCATTTTATCAGCTACCTTTTACTCCCAGTTACAAGTTAAGATCAATAAGGCCAGGAATCCTGCATATTTTAATTTCATTTAGAGCTCAGGCCACATGATGATTTATCCAGTGGTAAAAAGATGCAAGATCACTATACTTATATTATCTTTGCAAAAAAAAAGAATGAATATTGAGATGCTGGCCCTCTACTTTTACACTTTCCAAGCTAAAGCTATCTGAAACATCATTTCTACCTAAAAGAGGAAGTTTAAGGTACTTGGGGCAGGAAGCATTTGTAGGTACACAGACTGAAATGAGAAAAACCCCATCTAGTAGAATTTATTCATACAAGTGTGTAAGCCACATAGAACATCTAAGCCAGAAATTTTCACTAAATGAATGCTATCTTAGGTGGGTTATAAAACAGTCCATAATCATGTATTTAAAAATACACCAAAAGTACTTCCACCCTGGTTAGACACAGCAAAGATCTTACAAACAGAGCTTTATGATGGTAATGTACAATACAGGCACAATTTCTTTCACATGATCTTCACTAGATTAATCTTCATATAGAAAAATAGTGAGAAAAAGGAACATACTGCTGCAGGACAAAACTTTGAAATTATGTTTTGTGCACTGTCAAGTGAATGACATTTCAATTCAGAATCATTATGTATCTCACTGGCATTTTGTTAATTTTTTATTATTTTTTTTTTTACTCCTGAAAGTATACTGCTACCCACATTTCTTAAATTCTTTAGCAATTCATTATATGAAGGACGAAGGCATACACATACTTAGAGGACTGTGTTTCTGTACCACATAAGGTGTTCTGTAAAGAGAAGAGGTAGCCAGTTCTCTGTTTTGGAACCAAGGTCACTGTCAAGAGGTTAAGACTACAAAGATAAGGGAGCAATGGTTTTTAAGAGCAAAATGTTTCACCATCTAATACCGCAGTTCTACTGCACATATTTTTTATCATTATGTTGTCCTATCACTGTATATCAAATGGTTACTCAAGCAGTGAGCCTGTAAGAATGACTCATACTATTCCCCAGCAATTAATCACTACAGGTGAACAAGTATTTGTTCAATTTAAGGAGGCTGAATGCTATTACAGTTCAATAGGTCTGACACAACATTTAAACAAACAAAACTGAGCTGGGAATAGCTTGTATTCTACTACTGCAGTTAAGATACACCTAGAAAATCCCACACTGAAAGATCACTAATTGCTCTAACTCCTTTCTAGTTTTCTCAGCAACTGTAATGCCTCATTAAACTTTAAGTGAACAGAGGCTGACTTGGCATTTGCTGCACAGACATACTGCACAACTACAATCCAGGAAGACTATATGCCATCTCCAGCCTTTACATAGTTGATGGAAACATGCCAGGAAAGACATCTTACTGAGGCCTTGGTTCAGATTTTTTACTCAAGTTTTTCATCTCAAAGCTGTCCCTTAAATATAGGGACTAGCAAGTCAAGTACTTTCTCCTTTAGGATTGACATATTTCAGATTGCAGGAGATAATGAAATGAAATAGCATGGGGCCTCTGTTCATCTGATTGAAATTATTACTTCACTATATATTCTGTACATATAAACCAAATTACATTTGACACTTCACTTACTTGTCTGAAATTAAATTGGGTCTGTCTGATTTGAAAGATACATAGAAATTTAAAGTTATTTGCTTCATTAGGACAGGTTTTCATGATTAGTTTATTTTACCTAAACACTTTTCCACAAAATACAGTTTCATTCTCCTCCACCAGGGAGATGCTCCCTTTCCCTTCTTCAGACTAAAATGCTAGTCTTTTCTTACAGTTTTCACCTTCGGGCTGGATTAGATTTCCTAAGCCACCCAGAAGCCTCATGTATTATGATGCTCCCCCCAAGGAACATGCCGTTTGTAACACCACAGAAAACTAGCCATTTATTAAAGCTCAAACTCCCCTCACCCCTTCCACCCCCCACCCCCAAAAGGTGAAAGAAAAGCAAAACACACCTACATGCAGGTAGAAGAAATTGGTTTTCAGGCCACTAGGCTTCGGAAATAAGAGTCTGCTCTGTAATACAATCTGCACAGTCACTTTAAACATTTAGGTTTTTATTTTTCATAATGGTAGTTCCTGAACTTCACCCTGCCTCAGCTTCTCCAGTCAGTGACAACCTGTATCAAACCTAGTGTAACTCCAACACAGTTTGAAAATCATGGCCATGTAGAGCTTTAGAAAAACACAAGCTATATACAGAACAAAGAAGTGCTTAAGCATAAGCAATAGCTTTTCAACCAGAAATTTAGACATTATTGAAAATAAACTGCATAGGATTACATTGTCACCAACAGGACCCAGATGAGATTCATGCATTCAGGTAGAGTCCTGAAGCTTCAGAGTTTAGTTCTCATTTTGCTGTTGAATCTGAAAACTAAAAAACAAGAAAAAGCACAATAGCCATTTGGAAAAAAAAAAAGTCTACCTCCACTGGCAGTTTCCCCAGTAAAGTAGGTATTTAAAGAACTAGCATTTGAATGTAGACCAACATTCTATGCCATGCTAGACAGACTCAAGAATTGGTCTTTTTTTGCCCATTAGTGACACACTTCATGTAATATTTCATGAGCTCAGTAAACTTACAGTTGAAGCCAAGCGAACATGAAACTGCATCTTGTTTGACTGGTTATCAAGATTTATCATGTTTTGATCTAGTCAAAAAGCATCAAGTAAACAGGCTATGCACATATTCCACTGGCTAGTTACTGGATTTGCGCCCCTGTAATTGGAGTGTAGAAAAAGACAATATACTGGAGATTAAACAGCTTATTAAAAGTGAGGTTACAATCTAAATGGAGTTGTTTAAGTAACTGAATAGGAAGGTTACAGTAGTTGCAGGTTACCTAGAAAAGTTACCAATACAAACAAGCCAGCAAGCAAGGAACATGGATGGGGTACAGCTTCCTTTCTGAAGTGCTACAGGCTTAAAATTTAAAGTAGCAATCAAGCTTTAAGCATCCAGTAAATCTGCACAAGCCTAATGGACACATTCTTTATAGTGGCCCATGATAGGTGGATAAGAGACCATGGACAAAGTTCAAAAGATTCAGGCTAGATAAACTCTCAGGGGACAGTCAAGCATTGAAACAACTTTCCCAGGCTTTGTCAAGCCTTACTGTGGCTATGTCAAAGGGTTATTTTAAATTCCAACTAATAGAAGACAAAGTTGTTTCCAAATGTCAATGAAAGCATTTGTGTATAGGATGGGACACCTGTGAAGATTCATGTTCTCAAAAGCATACACCAACAACATTCATAAGATGCCCAAATAGATCTGTCACTTAAAAAGTATGTTACTCTTTAGAAGAAACAGCCTAGGAAGTCTCAATACAGATTAAGAGTATATCCAATCTGGCACATACTTCATGTTTACGTTTAAACATCAGCACCATGAGACCAAGCGAGATAAGACTTCTGAAGTCAGCAGCAGTGAGGTACCAGGACAGAAGAAACCTTTAAATTAAAACTGAGCTTCAAAGCCTTTCAGCCAAGCAGAGCCAGAGTTCCAAAATGTATTCAAGAACCATGAAATCTCCCTAATCCTTTTGATCTTCATTTGCTGCCAAAAATACACAGGAGTTATAATGAGGAAACATAAGCATCCCTGCATATAAAATTACAAACTGGTAAGCCAATTCACCAGCTCTAAGTAGTCAGAAGAGCGCAGCACTGTTCTAAAACTGAACAAGATTGAGCTTGGCAGTTTTGTGGGGTTTTTTTGATAGGCTAGCAAGAACCAGTTAAGCTATTTCCTTCAAGACCTCTCTCCTTTCTCACAGTACTCAGGACCATCTCAAGACAGAAGGAAAAAGGAGCAAGCTCATTATCACAGGTAATTAAGATATTTAGTTTTTGAACTCTTGGTAAAGTTTTCAGTGTTAGTGCATGTAAAAGTTATTGGTTATGCATTTGGATGAGGTTACCATAACTACGTGCCTCAGTTGTACAACTGTATTCATTAATGTGTTTCATGTGTAAAGTATTAGTTGAAACTACTCTGCCTTAAATGGCTGGAGATGCATTTTGGTTAGTATCTCTATAACTATACCTTTCCCCTCTTAAATACAATCATTTACCCACCTTGTTCTTACTCAGTGGTACAACCCATCTACTTCACTCAGTCTTAGTGAGCACACTAAAATACCTCCCATCTGTTACTGGTCCCTTCAAGATTTCCAGGATGTCTCAGTCCAGGGGAACTAGTAATGAGACAGATCCTTATGGTGGGGGATAATAAATAGGAACAAGTGTGTAGGCAAGAAGGCTGAAGTGGGACATTACTGGTGACAAAGGAAAAAGTTTAAAGGTGCAAGTGTCTACTCAGCTAAAACCATGACAGATTAGTCCTATTTGGAATGTAGCATATGTCCTAGAAGCAAACTAGACACTGAATGCTGTCTTTGTTCCTTTTTAGGAGTATAAATGCTACCTTATGTTCTCAAGTAAGAGGACACTAATCAGACTTAGATGCAGCCACTCAAGCAAGTGGAATGATAACTCACAAGATACTCATTTCACACTAAACAAGAATATGTAAACACCCACAAGAATCACCTATTCAGATAACACCAGACACCCCATATGGATTGTCACAACACAGCACCATAGCAGCAGTTTGATTTCAGGAACAGTCTTGCTGCTCATCCCATCACATTTTTGAATGGTGGTAGCACTAGCAGCACTGTGATTTACTCTCTGCTTTCAATGGGTCTAGGTCCAGTTTTGGTTTCCCCACATCATTCTCTTCATTAGGAAAGGTTTTGTAGTTGGCAAGGATGTTTTCCACCAGGAATCGAGCAGCTTCATCTATGTTGATGTTGTCCTAGAAATGTTGAAAGCAAAGAATTCAGTTTGTTTTTCTTAACTAGTCACACATTCCTGTTAGAAGCTGGCCAAACCAAAAAAAAAAAAGTCTTCTACAGTCTCATCAGCATGACACAAACAGCTTAAATTCATAGGTCATTGCTCATACACTTGCTTTCTGAAAAAAATTACCAGAAAGGTTTGAGACAAAGGTATTCATCCATATTACAAACAGAATACTTCAACTCTAATCCAGTAGGCAGTTTGGGGATAAGTGTCACCTGCATTTGGAAGGCTCACAAATGCCAAAGTGCATTTCTGCATTACCAAAGATAACAGGCAATTACACTGTTCATAGTAGTATTCTATGTTTTGGGGCCTTTTTCTACTTCTGCTGCAGTTTGGATACACTTATTTAAAAGGACATTTTCTATCAGCCTCAAACCCCCACCTAAATCAGGTTGCCTCATCAAGCCACTCTACGTTTTCTTGTGCATACTTTGAAAAGTACCTTCACATACACTCTAGAGAGGGTGTGTACGCAGGATACCCTGATGAAATACCTCACTAGATATCTCAGTTACTGAGGTGCCAAGCTGGCCAGTGGCAAGAGGCCTTTAGCCACAGCTTTGACCTGGCCGGTCCACCTGTTAGCTCACTACAGGGCTGCCACATTTGTAATTGCTCATCTTTTGGAATCAAAGAGAATACCACCCCAGTATACCCTTCTGTCTCCATAATTGTAGATCTAAACTCTACACAAGTAAGGTTAGATCATGAGAACATTTGACCCATCACTACTACACTTGACAAGCTTGTGGTTGTCACCACAAACTCTGCTTTTGGCAGTTTGCAGATAGGCACTTTCCCATGTCCAGAACACAGGAGGATTCTCCTCACTTTAGTGTAATTATGTTCCTAAGATATTTCTGTGAATATTTATACTCTCTGCAGTTCTTTTGCCTTTAATATTCTCCCTAATCCACAGGGAGTGTGACCTATATTACTAATGACAAGACTGAAGATTTCAAGTATCAGTTCCAGCAGAAAGGCAAAAGCAGATTATCAGGATATTTAAGTGGGCAGGACTTAAAACCATAAACTCATTTGGTATGCTTAGAAAACAAGAAAGCTGTCCTGAATTTTTGCCAAGCTAATTTAACACCTCTTCAGAGTACTAAACAAGTCAATTCATAACTGAAATAGGACTAGTATTGTCTGGACTTTTCTCTGCACTGAGAACCTTGTTTTTCATTGTTGTGTCTTAAATGCCACCTAAAATGCAACTTGTCACTACAATTCTGCATCAGGTTTTGTTCTAGTGTTACTTGCATTTATTTTTAACCCATGTGAAGTTTATACATAGCAGTGTTATGGGCAGGTGAAGCTTCAGGGAAGACATAACCCAAAGCAGAATCTTTGTATTCTTTTTGAGTATAAAGAGCCTTAAAATCAGCATTTTTAGTAACAGAAGGGTGGGTTTGGAAATTATTTGTTCAAATGCAAACAAATTATTAGCTAACTTAAGTAATTCCTGTCACTGTGTACCCTTCTTCCTTAAAGTGGTCAGGAAGAGGCTTGTTACTTTATTTTTATGTTTCTCTTACAGACTTCCCCCACTCCTTAAGAGTTGTCTAAGCATCGTTTTGTGCCAGTTCAGCAGCAGCAGCTGAAGGAAGTAGGCAAAAACCAAGGGAAATAAGGGACCTTGAGGTTTAGCTTACCCTATAAAGAAGTTATCAACCAGACTAGTAATTTGGTCTGTAGGCCACATTGCCTTCATCTAGAGGAATCTTCCATTTTAAGGATCAATTGACTTCAGGAACTGCTGGATTTCACTTCCACTTAAGCTACCACAAGCTTACCTGTGCATTGACCAAGTCCACAGACTAAAAGTGTACAATATAAAAAGTTACTCAAGGTTATCCGATTAAAGCAGCTGTCTATCTTAGCTTAAGTTACTATATGTTACTAAGAACAATTTGTTTTTTTCCAGTTCAGTCTTGACATTGCCTGATAAAAAAGAAAAGTGCTTTAGTGACTTTATCATCTGGGTAGGTAGTAAAAAGTGAGCAAACAGCTTGTTCACTTCTAGAGTCTTACCATTTCCTACATCCAACAGCGAAGACAGAAGCTGCAACTAAAGACCTGTACCTAAAGATTACCTGTCTCTTTTGGATAGCTTGATCAGCATTTAGTAGCATTAATATCTAAAGAATGACTCTTTTTCATCTTGCATAAATCAGGATCAGAGTCCAACCCACTTAAACTCAGTGAATCAAGGTGTTCAGTTAGTTTTAAGATTATCTTAATTTGAGATGCAGTTCTAATCTAAACCAAATATACCACAAGTCTTCCTCAAGTGCAAGCTAGCCTGTACAACACTCCCAACTTTTGCTGAACATTGGAGACTTGACTCACACTTATACTCGATAATTTTATTCCCCATAGGACTGTATTCATCCATTCTTATGCCAATACTTAAGAATTAAAACGTTTATTCTTCATGCTCACCTTGGCAGACGTTTCAAACCATCCAGCAAAGCCACCTTCTCTGCAGAACTGGTCCATTTGAGAGGGATTCTGGCTGCCATCTTTCTTCTGGTCACACTTGTTTGCAAGAAGAACAGCAGGGATGGGGCTGCCATTGGGAAGTAGTACTTTACTGTCCAAATCATGCTTCCATTTTGAAACAGCCTCAAAAGTGGAGCCTCTTGTGACATCAAAGACCACAAAAGCACCAACTGCTTCTTTGTAGTATACTCTGGTCATATTTCCAAAGCGCTCCTGGCCTGAAAGAGAGGATGTTGACAGAGTATATTCAAGCATAGACTGTAGTCAATATAAATGGACTTCTGTACCAGGTTAGTACATACAAGTTTGGCATTCAGGTCTAGTCACCCAGTTCATACTACGTTGTCTCTATGCTATATAAGCTCATTATAGCAACCGTTACATATTATACACAGCAAGTCAGATGCTAAAAGCAGTTTGCAATCCCAACTGCCACTCTGAATTTTTCAAAACTTTAAGTAGTAATGCCTAAAACCAATACCAGCACAACTACACACAAATTCTTTAATCAAAAAAACTTTGCAAGATTTAGATATACATCGAGTTACTGCAGCTAAAGACTTAAGCAAACTCAGACTTTCTGAAGGGTGGGTAACAAGGGTTTCTACAAGCTTCAAGGCTAAACAGAAGATGCTTTGAAGGCTGTTAAGTCACCTATATTATAGATTTTTTTTTCCCCTCAGGGACAAGTTCAGAAGGAGTTAGTTTAACAGTCCTAGCTAAACCCATTACCTTTGACTTCATCTTCTAAGTCTAAGGCCTTCTCTGGAAGAGTTTCTGACTATAGGAGTCCTACAGCAACCCCAGGATTTGAAATGATTATCAGAATAGTATATTTTGAACAACTGCACTTCAACAAGTATCCAGAAGAAAACCAATGGTGTCATGGTTTAACTTCAGTCGGCAACCAGATACCACACAGCCGCTCCCTCACTCCCCCTCACCCAGAGGGATGGGGAGAAGAATCAGAATGTAAAACTCAAGGGTTGAGCTAAGAACAATTTAATAGGGAAAGCGAAAGCTGCCCATGTAAGCAAAGAATTCATTCACCACTTCCCATGGGCAGGCAGGTGTTCAGCCATCTCCAGGAAAGCCGGGCTCCATCACATGTTACTTGGGAAGACAAAAGGCATAATGCCAGATGTCCCCACCTTCCTCCTCCTTCCCCTAGTTTATATACGCAGCATGACATCATATGGTATGGAATACCTCTTTGGCTAATTTGGGTCACCTGTCCTGGCCGTGTCCCCTCCCAGTTCTCCGTGCCCCTCCAGCCCTCTTGCTGGCAGGGCCCCAGAACCTGGAAAGTCCTTGAATGAGTATAAACGTGACCCAGCAACAGCCGAACCCATCAGTGTGCCACCAACAGTGTCCTCACACCCAAACCAAAATGCAGCGCTGCACCAGCCACCAAGGAGAAAATGAACTCTATCCCTGCTGAAACGAGGACAAATGGTCAGCAAGTATACTAAACTAAAAAAGCCTTTTCTTAAGTACAATTATTGTTGTTTAGTATACTTCAAATGTAGTATTAGAACGCCGGTTCAGTTATTCTTCTGTTTGGAAGGTCAGATCATCACGCTGTGTTTGTACTGCGCACAGCAGTGTCAAATGCTAGCATTTTGTTTGGAAAGTTCAGGCCACTAAAATAGCTTTCTGCTTTTCCCAATGAAGACTTTGGAACAAAGTAGCCCCTGCACTTAATTTAGTTTTACAGTCTATCGTCACTTCAGCTTTTAGCATTTAGTGCCTATCCTGGTTTAGAATAGATAAAGAATTTTAACTGGAAACGTAAGTGTCCTCCGTTTATAAACATTCAAGTCCACCTTTGACAGCAAGGACAAACAGTTACAAGGAGAACTGGGTATTATAATCTTCTAAGAGCCAGAAATTCATTAGGTGAAGGAACCTGAGAAGGGATCCTGTTCAACGGCATGTTTTTTTGAGCTCAATTGCCTCATTTTAGTGTCTGTACTTCAGTGTACCGATTAGCTCATTCCCTATAGACATTTTCAGAAAATGCTGACTAAGCAGCTGTTAGAACTGCCTGAAAGCAGCAGCTATAGTGAAGTGCCAGAAAACTACAAAGCTGACTATTTCTGGCTGTTCAACTTTAAAGTATGAGGCTGCATAAACCAGCATCACTAGCCAGCGTATTCTGAGGATTGGAAGTTACACGTGCAATTCTTTCCTACCAGCTCATTATCCTGTGTGAGAACAAGAAGCACACAAGAAGAAAGCTCTTCTCTCCATATTCAAAGCTCAAGATTTGAAGCAGCATTTATGCCATGGACTCCAAGGCCATCAAGCCAGGTGCTAAGTCTGCATCTTAGTGCCTATGTCATTGGAACAGACACATTGCTTGTACAAGTCTCCTGAACAGCATACACAGAACTTGCATACAAGTAACTCAAATTCTCTCTCTAGGTCTTCCCAGGCTGGATTCTTATGCCTGACAGGTGTTTTTTTGTATAGCTTTACTACAAATTGTTGTACCATGTGCCCATGGTTTTCATGAATCAAATACCTTCTGGCCAAGCTCTTTCCTAATGGCTTTTACTACTTCTGCAGATCAATTGTGTCACATCTAAAGAAGCTTTATCTTTAGATTGTTGGGATTTTCAAGTGAAGCTGCACAGAATCCAATTTCATTACATTAAACCAGTCACTGCATATGGCATCACACAAGCTATAAGGAGCTCCTTCTCAGCTTCCCCATTTGTTTAGTCAGTCTCACCGCTGATTCCTATTACACAGGAATGCCTCTGTGCTAATGCACAGAGTCTTGCATCCAATTCAGGCAGTATATCCCTTCACACCATGGGACAGGCCCACAAGACAATGTAATCAAGGTCTGCAGTGCTCTGTACCAACATCGGTGTTCTAGAGAAAGATTTTTTCAGTTTGGCCCCAAAATGGCCTAGAAATGAATACTACTTGCTGTTATTTACATGACAGAACACATGAATCTGAAGCAGCACAGGGAAGTCACATCACTCTTGCCTATTCAGTTGCTGAAGATCTGTGGGGATTTCAGTCTTTAATTAAGACTAAGGTTTTCCAAAAACTTGATGGACATTTGCCTAATAAAGTTAAATCATGTTGACAAGTTGCAGAAAGGGTTGCTAACCAGCAGGCAGCAGAGCCAGCATAATCACTACATACGAAAACTAAGTTATTTGGGAATTGCAGAGAAGATTCAGGCAGTTATGATTTCTCAGACAGCTGTGCATGCTGTAAGTAAACATGGCTGTGATCAGTTACCACAGTGCAGAACATTACCATTGACTGAATCTCTTCCTGCCTACTGCCCTCCCATCCAAATAAGCTTTAAAGATAAAGAAATATTAGCTATAGGAGGCTCGTATGGCCTTACTATAACCTTTGCTGAAGCCTGCACAACAGTGCATTTAAAGTGTATGAAAGAGGTTGAATTAGTACAATATGACATATAGCTTCCAAAGAAAAGAAAGTTACAAAATATATATCATAACCAAACTTGGAAGAGTCCTAAAAAACACCAAATGTTTTTTCTTAAAGCATTAACAGGGGGCCTAGCCTTGGCCAGAAAGTCTGAAGTCTGTCAATTCCACTTCCAAGAGAATTCCCTTCATCTTACCATAGTCAGTCTTCCCCACTCACTTGGCCAAATGTCTTTACATACTACAAATTCGAGAGTTGCATTGACTGGTAACAACCAAGATTGCCTGCCAGTTGGTTCCTTGACACTGGTGACTTCTCATGCTCCAGTATTCCTCAAGCCACATGAAGCTTTAACACTGTGCAGCCTCCTGCCAGCTATGCTATACCAGAAAGGCACCAGTCTTGTAGCAAAGCAGCAGACTAGCTGAGTCCCTTCATGGGGCCCTGACTAGGAGTGGGGTTGTACTGACAGATTCAGGAGCTCTGGAATAATGGAGAACCCAAGGTTAGCTTCGTACTGTGTTTCCTTATTGTGTGAGCAGACAGCAGTTCTGGTAGGAACATCAGCCTACACTGAACTGTACTTTATTTTGTACTCTATAGCAGTCACTTAGAAAGCTTGGGATTCAATTGCCCAGACCAATAATATTATTTCTAGCTGGCTTTACTGATAGTAGTAAAAGTTTTTGCTTTTACAGTATCAGGTTTAGTTTTGAAAAAACATTAATACATATTCTTTCATAATTTAAATTTGGGTGAAAGTAGACGAGTGATGCATATATCAGCATGAAAGCTTCTATCTTATTAGATTTGAGCTTTATATCAGGAGGATTTGATACTCCTTACCCCTAAAAAAATCACACATAAGCTCAATGCCACTGTAGTATTAGAGATCAAAGCCTTTTAATATGTCAAATACTCACCAGTATGAGTGATGCCCTTTTCTAAAGTAGCCCAAACCCCAAAACAGTTTATTATGCAGGGCTGCCTTCACCTCTAGAATTCACAACAATAAATCTGACCTGCATACTAGCTTATGGCTGTTCTTCTGTCGTGTCTGGAGGCTAATGAGGATGGTTATATTCTTTTTATTCCATAAAAAGAAGACAGAAGCAATAACACATAGCCCACCTAAGGGGTAAGAGGTGGTAGATGTATACTGAGTTCTTGCTTCCTGCTATATAAACCGAGCAGACTTTCTTTACAGTCCTGTTATTACTGACAATGCACATGCTGAGTTTCTTGTAGAGGATACAGAACGTTCTAGACAGCCTTTTCAGAATTTAACAGGACTTTCAGGCAAAGCTTTTGCAAGTGCTTTTCTGCTTGCAAAAAAACCCGTACAGAAAAAGCAAACCATAGAATACACTATTCCCCCAAAGTCTAGAGTCTTCTATTTGTTATTAAAAGTAAATGACTACATTTTTGCCATGCTCAGTTCAGCCAGGGATTTGTCATTCCCTTTCCTATGTGCAGCAGAATTTTTGCCGTAGTCATTTAACCATGTGTGAGATTAGTGTTGAGCAGTGCAAAGAGTGGATCATACCCACAGAGGCGAAAAAAAAAAAAAGATTAAAGTGATCAGATGAAACTAGACATAAGGTCTCTAGTATGTATAACCATGGAAGGAGGACAGGAAGCTGATTACTGCAGCAGTATGGGAAGGACGTTACAGGATTAATCATTCTGGTTGGTCTAGTGCCTTGACATAAACCTGGTGATATCAAAGGTATACTTTGTGTTTTAGGGGTTCAGATATAGATAAGGAACTAAGCTACAGGGATCAGAGGTTTTGTTTGGGGCCATGGAAGTGGCTGCATGCAATGCAAAGTTCTGCATTCTCTAACCACAAGATTTTCATACCTAAATGATTCAGCACATACTGTCACTATGTTTTCCAGTAATTGCAACATTAAATGAAATACTTGCATAATGTCATGCATCAGGAACTAATACAATTCGCTACAGCGGCATCACCGGAATTATGTTAGTTTAAAACTGTATCAGAGCCTGGGAGCTATTCTTGCTTCCCAGTTTACATTCTAACAGGGTAAACTGTAAGATAGAAACTACATGAAAATCAGTCATAGCTAGGATTGACATTAGAAGCTTTATCCTTTACAGTGAAGTAAAAGACAAGTTATCATAAGATTCAGACAGTGCCAACCTTGTTTTGAAGTACGCTTTAAAGTTACTACAACAATCTTTCTCAACGTAAGGAATAAAGAAGGGAGTCCTGTTTATCACAGCAGTGTGACTCACTTTCGCAGTTCTTGCTTTTACTTAGCAGGAGATACCCTACACTCCTACCATTATTTCCACTCTTGACTCCTCCTACATGATGGGAGTTGAGGCTAGAAAAAGTGAGTTAAGTGCACAAATGACTGCTGAATATGCATGCTACTGAGTTTCTCAGGGTTTCTTTTCCCAGACTACTTGCCATACCTAGAAGTCTTACCCAAGAACTTACTCTTGAGTAAGATACCAAATCTAGAAGCAGCTACCCCAACTATAATTTTTTGCTATGAAGGCAAGTTTTAGTTTACCTCTGTCAATACCCACAGTATAGCACAGATTTCCCACCCTGTAAAAAATCCAAGCTTAGTCTTACCCGAAGCCACACAACTTAAACCAGAGTTGTGTTAACTGCATTTAAACCCTTAAATCTCACCAGGATTACTGACAGACAACTGGACGGAGTTCTTCAAAGTTCTTTTTCAGATGAGACTAACAGTTCTAGCATCCTCCAAAAATAACACCATTAATGAGGAAAAGAAATATGACCAACAGTTATAAAATCCTGACAACTGGAAGAATGATAGAACAAATAGTTTCTTTCATTGAAGTAACGTTAGTTCAAGTCATCTTTGACAAGGCTAATCAGCTTAATGGATGGCCAGAGCTCAAACTTTGATTTTAGCAAGTCTGGCAGTTCCACATCAAATAATATTAAACTATAGATGTATAGTGTAGACTGCAGTCACCCAAAAGTCAATGCACAACAAGATGAGGAGTTTTATTCCAGCATTGTTTGCTGCTAACTGGAAGACCAGTGCAACGAAGTTTTGCAGTTTTCCTGGAATACTAAGTTATCAAGAGTCTGTTAAACAGAAAGAAGTGTTCAGTTTATGAATAAAGCCAAGCAGCTCTTGCAAACATTGTACTTCAGAACGCTGAAACTCAAGAGTTGTGTTAGTTTAAAGGGCAGTTTAAGTTCAACAGAAAGAAGGAATGTACCACACAGGAAGAGTTCAATCTATAAAACCAAGCAAAAAAAAAAAAATAATCTAGCAATACTGCAGTAGTGAAGAAAATCATCAAGATACCTAGTGAATCAAATTAAGTGAGTTCAAAATGCATAGAAGTAGCATTCTGCTAGTGTATTTTAGTTATTCTGCTCTTCTATTAACAGGTACTATATACACTACAGTGCACTCATGCATCACAGCGTGCTTATTAAGAGATATAAGTGAAAGGTAATAATAGATCAGTTTTAGTCTGGGAATACTTAAACATTCTCCTTCCACAGAGAAGAGGCTTCTGGTATGAACTGTTTAGCATTACCATTAACAGTCAATTAGTCATGCCAAAATTCAAGAATAGAGCTAGTCTGTCACTAATGCCCAAACTAACTGACAACACCATGGCTCTTAGGTCCTCATTATCAACTACTCTGACCTTATTGGCCACAGTGTGCAAACACAGTGCCACTATTTAGGTTTCAATGTCAAACTCCACAAGTCACTTGTTTCAGTTTCCAGGGCCAGGAGACATTCATGCTTTTATTCGACCCAGACAGGAAAACCCCCACAATTCAACAATAAGTGAAACCCTTTTTTCCAGTCGTCTTTCTGCCAAGGGAAGGTCTAACCTAATGAGCACTCTCCTCTCTGCTCCAGATGTGCTGCTTACAAAAGCTTTTTTCTCTAGTTTCCTGAATTTCTAGGGTCAGTTTTTCACATATTAACATCAAGGAACATCCAAGTGGCAGCCCCTTAAATTTCAACTCAGTAAAGTTCACATCTTTCAGCATTGTAGATGTAAGCTAAAGCACCATCCAAGATGGCTGGGCATGCAGCCCAATCCTCGCACCAAGTTAGAACCATCATTACTTCCAAAACTCACTTAAGTCCTTTAGGAGCCACAGGCAAGAACAGACTACGCTTTGGATGCCTGTTGGTCCTACAGCTGGATGTTTGGCACAATACAGAAAATATCCAGAACTGCCCTGAGGATACATCCCCTAGTTCTCCAGACATCTAATGTACATTTTAGCACTACCAGGGTCAAGTGTGACCTGACTGAGGCTCCTTTTCAGACAGATGTATCAATATGTTAACTGGCAAGCTACCAGCGCTGACAGCTTTCATCCCTCTCCCCAAACCAGCACAGCTTGTCCCAGAACTGTCTTACCCAATTAGGTTGAATCAGCTATTCACTAAGAAGTAGGTTAACCAAATCACTATCAATATTACAGGATATGCCCAAATGTCTACCCGCTTTATCACATGGGTAGCAGTTGTAGGTTGAGAGTAGACACTGAGAGTGTCAATACTACACAGCTCTCCACTCCTCACTCTGCGTAATAGCTTAAATGGGTAAAAGATGCAAAGTGTTTAAACCACAGAGGTGTTGGAACTATGCTAGCAGCTCTAGCAGATATTAGAAACCTTTAAGAGTTAAAAAGGGCACATCTACCCTGACTTTTACTTTCCACCCCTGTGAAAGTAATATTTGGTATTTGTGGTTCTGGCGAAAAACACCTTGTAGTTCTTGCTTTTGAACCTCTTGAATATGATACCCTCCTGTATTAGACAGTACTAGAAACACTTTCACTGACTGCAGCTCTTAACAGTTTAAGAGACAAAACGCATCAGATGATTTTTAAGGCAATTGCTAGTGTCCTTTCTTACTAAGGGTGGTGTGGGAAAATTAAATGACCACTGGATGGACTTCTGCCTAAAAGTAACTGTCCCAAACCCTTCAGAAGAACAGTCTTCAGGGGAAAAGGTAACCTGCCTGTTAATCCCTGTTCAGCTGACCCCCACTTTACCGTAAGAGATAACCAGAGGATCAAAGGTTATGTCTGCATTAGAAAGTTGCAAGGTGCAGTTGAACAGTTCTGTTGAATGAGACAAGTGTCAGAGACCTGACTTCCATAGTACACACTATATACATGTGTGATAGACTAGTCATTGAAAAGTTATGAAGAATATCAGTTCGGGTGCAGCAGTATTTTGATTGCTTAGATCATAACAAGGTTTTTCCATGTTCTTAGAAGTCACTATTTCATTCTGAAACGGTAGGAAGTAATTGCTCTAAAGTTTCATTGCACAACACGGCCACTTTCTAATCTAGTAATTTCTTAGCTACCTGAATTTTCAAAGTCAGCAACTAGCCCTTCTGTTCACTGTTTGCTATCTTTCCATTTACCGCTTGATCTTTATTCTAAAGCAGGACAGTTCTGTTTGCTACCAGTGAAACAGCAAGAGCACTGAGGTGCGAGTGCTCAGAAGTCAGACATCTGATTTCCATCAGGAATGCTGGCCACGTCTATCATCCTAATAGATGGGAAAAGCACACCATTCTCCTTCAAGGCTAGGAAGCTTTCCTCTAACAATTGCATGGTTCTCAGGGAATTTTACAGCAAGACTGACAGACTTTTCATTGTTGCCTGTAGCCTTGGGCCAATTCATGACTTAAAATTGTTTAAACTTCACAGCTCACTATCTTGTCTTTAAGAAGTTTAGAGACAATACCCCACACTTAAGGTTCAAAAGGCTTTGTTTAGCATCAAATATTTATGGCAGTCATGTTTGTGTAAGAAAGTTTCACCTGTTTTGCTTGCATCTGCTGAACAGTAAATTAACAAGAGAGGAAGTCTCTGACTAAGCACTAGATTTCCATCCCCAGAAAAGCAGAATTCAAACAAGCTAAATGTTTTCTAACTAGCTGTCAAGTGCAGCACACATGGAAAAACCCTCCTTTGCATTAGTATTCAGAAGTTGACATCGCCCAATTATTAGCGCCAGACAGCATGAATTGGTACTTCCTACCTTGCTTTAACTAGACTTACCCAAACAAGTAATCTGCTACAGTTAAGCTATTTCACTCCTGACACCCTCTAATCCATCTCCTTTGGTGCACTGTCATGCAGCCAGAGCTGTACTGTGTACTTAACAGTGATGCTGCACAGCACTACAGCATTTCACAGCGCACAGAACAATTCTAAAGTCAGTCTCAAGAACAACTTTATCACAAGACTGAAAAAATGTTAATCTCCAAAATGGTCAGTGTGTCATGGCACACTGTGTGATTGGAATTTTGTATCAAATAGCTGCCACTTCACTCTATCCAGCACTCTAGCCTGGGAGCATTTAAAAAACAAGTTCACATAAGCTGCTTGCAGTGACACTCAGGCTGCTTTTTAATCTATTATTTGGAAAGTTACTAAAATCCATACAATAAGGAATACTTGTTTTCATTTGCTGCTAATCTAGAAGCTGCTACTGAAAGTTTGCTAGTCTTTCTCTAGACAGTTATTTATTATTCAACAAGCTCTATAAACCCCTGAAATCCCATCATTTTTTAAATCATAATCTTACCACCCCATCTACATTTGTTCTGTGTCTCCATAGTGAGAGGAGAACTTTGAATCTAATGTTCTGCCACAGGTAACTTGAGAAACATGCTGTGCTTTGTAGTCGCTACTCACTGCTGGTCATGCTAGCTTTAACATGCAAGAGTTTCACAGGAATTATTCCTATGCAAGTCACTTCCTTCTGACATGGCATATCAGACATCAGAACGTCTGAAGTGATTATTTGAAGGGAACAGTTCACAACAAACTACAAAAGCCAGGCAATGGTTATCCTGGAGTTCAAGGAAGGTATTTCCAACAGCTCTGAGACAGAACCCCAGCGGCCTTGCTTACTACTGAAGGGAAGAATCTTATTTTACATAGCATGCTGAAGTCTTTTTTTTTTTTTAACCAGGCAGCTAAGATCACCTGTCTTGTGAAATGCAGGGAAGAAAGTAATCAGTTGAAAATGACCCTTTTACAGCATCTGCCAATTCAATTGTACTTGTGTATATGCACTTCAGTAACACCCTGTCCAAGCGTGCATATAGAGAACACTAAACTGGTAAGAGGTGCAGTGGAGATGTACAGTGAAGACCAAGACTCTGAAGCTGCGACACTGATGCAAGGAGGAGAGTTGATAAAGGTTGATTTACATCCATTACACCGCTCTCTTTATGCAGGGAGTTTATGTTTAGCATTGTCTACTCCAGTTTGTCTCTGAAGGGTTATGCACTTGGCTCGTCAAACCAGACTTACTGCATTACTTGAGTCGGTATTACATGAAGGGCAAGAATTTAGCCAATACTTGCCTGAAAAAAGCATTTATGATCAATGTAAGTTAATGATTTCTGCAAGGATTTCTAGTTTGTTTTATAATCTGACCCCCAAATTAGTTGTGTGATATATACTGTTTTTCCTCCTGTCTGCTGTATTACACAAAATAACTTTGTTATTGTTTTGCTTTAAGGTAACTTCCCTCCTGCCCATTTGATGGAATACCCATCTATCCTTTCTTCTCTGTATCAGAGTGCTAGGGAAGCATTTTTGTTGTGATCTTGCAGAAAGCATAAAACTTCTGTGCAACAGCTACATATGATATGAACTTGTATCTATTTGAAAATAAGGCTAAAGTCCCATCTATTCCATAGTGATTAGAAGCTCAAGCACTAAGTGCATCTCATTGTTGGCAGAAATTAAGAATACCTGCCAGATCAATACAGCAAACTTTTAAGCCTGTAGTAGATCAGACTGTCTTCTAAGATGACTTCTTTAACCCCATTTCTCATAGGAGACCTAGAAAAGCCTATGGAGAAATTCTAAACTTATTTCCAAGACACTGAAAGAACATCTGTCTCAATTCTACCATTTAACTGAAAATTAACTGAATAGTCCCATCTTGCATAATCAAAGTTACCATACTAAACTTTCTTACAACACCACGTTCAAGACTAACATTTCCCATGTGCTTACAGAATTCCATCAGCATAGAGGTTTTAAGAAGTTTAGTTCAAGATAACATATACAGTACTTTGAGTTGCTACATAATACAGTACTATGCACAAGAACCTTCACCAATATGAATGATTCAGTATCCACCAGTAAGACAAGGAAGTTGCTTCATCAGCAAGGTCAACCACCATACTTGCCTGATAGCATTTCACAAAAAGTTACTTAAACAGAAGAATTCCAAAAAAGAAAGCATATTGACATCCAGAGCATGTATTCAGAGATGTCTGAAGGCTGGAAACACACCAAAAAAACAAGTTTAACATGTTCAACGCTTATTTGAATACTTAGCTTAGGGCTCCAAGCACAGAAACTCATTCTCAGCTGAAAGCTGGTACCCAATTCGGCTTTTCCAGATGAGCCACAACAAAGGAAACCCTCAGAAGATTTCCCACAGAGGGGTGGTTTCTACAAGGAAACCAAGTCCACTTTCAATTCTGTTTCTTACCTTGACTGCTTTTAAGACAGCATTCACACTTTCAACGTTAGCTGGGCTTCTATTTGCCCCTCCTCAAACTTTTATCTCCTAGTTTTGCATGCTTCCAGCCAGTATCATCCTTCAGTAATTTTTCTCACATGAGATTTATACTTAAATGTGTGAGCAGGAAGCATTCAGAAGTCAGTAACAGGTCTTTTTCATCAGTCAGGAGACTTACATAAAATATTCTCCTGCCCTGACAAGATAGAGCTGTCTCAGCTGTTAGCAAAATTATAGTGCTCCCATCTCCACATGAAGGCTGCTGCTGCTAGAGCCTCCACCACCATGTAAAATAGAAAATAACCTCAGTAACTTACCAGTTTCTGAAAAAACTCCCAGTTCTGCATCCATTTCTGATGCAGTTATTTGTGTGCACGTTTTTCACTCATTAGGTATAAGAGTGAGGAAAAAACACAGTTGGGGGCAGGCTATGCCTGGATTGTCTTTCCTCCACCCTACGCTCACTTGTACTAGGCACACAGCAATTTGTTGTTTCTTTTCAGGAGTTACTTTAATCCCTACATTGAGCTTCAAAATGTGTTGTGGTCAAGGTCAAGTTGTTACAAGAGTACTTTGACTACCTTTAGAGACTGCTACCTTCAAGCTCTCCATACTTTGAAAGACTCCCCTGAAAAGCAGCTGAAGTACATGCCTTTATGGCACAGAGCAATGCATATATAGGAAATTGAGGTTTTCTGGTTGCCCCCTATAGACTTTCAGGGATGCATTAACACTGCTTAAAACCTTATTTAAATAATAATAAAAAAGAAATTGGTCTATTAACATAAGAAACAAATCAATAACCTGGTACATAGAAGCAACTTGGCAGTCTTCTGACATGTCAGCAGCACAAATGCAGACGTACATACAGCTGCTTGAAACTAAGGTTTTACACATGCTAGTACAATATCTCACATACTGGAACAGACTGAATGCCTTTGAAACTCAGCTGTGTACGGTTGTGTATTTTAGTGGCTATGCTCCACAGAAGATGCATAGCTACCAAGCACTCCACCTTTCCAGAGGAGATAACATTTTCTGTCCCAATGCAATAAGATCTATCAAGTGCTGCATAACTCCTGATTATCTAAGCAAGAAGGCTTGCATTTTGCCTGTGCTAATTTCAGTTCAAGTTTTCTGCCCTGCTGTGAATTAAGTTTTAGAATATCCTCCTCCCACATTCGTGGTTTCCTGTACTCACTTTCCCATTTCTCATGGCTTCGTATTGATGACAGCAAGTTAACTTCCTAAAGAAGTTTAAGCTTAACAGCAACTCACGCATGTAAAACTCACTTGTCTTCATAGACAAGACAGTTATTCCAGCTCTTCCTCAACTTAGTATTTGAGGAAAATACTTCATCTGATTTCTCCACCCTCTTGGGGACCGGTATATACTTCTAACAAGTTAGAGTTCAGATCTTTAAGGAGACAGACAAGAGTTTAGTAACAAATCTGCATGCTGCAAGTCTTATCATTCAAGTTCTGAAAGCTTGTTTACAGAATGTTTAAAACACTGAAGTACAGTCATTCCTCTTCTGTTTGGCCGATTTCATAGCCAAGCTCTTCCAGTTAAAGCATTGATCCAGTTCTAATAAACACCTTTACAAAGAAATTCTAACAGAGTCCCAGAAGGATGCTATTACACCAAAGTTAATGCAGAATCACTGCCAAAGCTTTAAAACCAAATTTGTCAACCAGTTGTCATTAGTGACTTCTTCAGGAGAAGCCAAGCTCAAGTAGTTATCTATGACTTTTACCACCCTTGCCCTCCAGCAAGTTGTGTGCTTGTACAGGCTCATGTGAGTGACAGTGATAGTCAATGTGATCATAAAGCAGCAGCTAACATTACTGAGTTGCTGATTTTATTAGAGCAGATCAAAAGGTTTTATGATACAGAAAATCCTTTTAATGTGTTATTTCAATGATATTTGACTGAGCTTCATCGATATGCTATGTTCACCTCCTACACTATGTTGTGGTCATTGCAGTACACTCGCCAAAACAGCATGCTTGTCAAGTAGGAATGTTCAGTGTACTGAAATAGACTTTAAAAGCACTTCCTAATCATTAGGTTTCCTTTGTTTTGTATCTTTTTACCACAATGACTCATTCCTATCTCCTATTTATTTCACCAGCTATTTGTGTCCTTTGATCAAGGGAGTTACCCTGGTTCTAACACTTTCAGAATTTATCCAGGAAGAGATATTTATCATAACTCCACATGTCAAGATAAAAACAAAAGTAATGCCTAAGGGCAGCAAAGTTTAGAAGTTTTGCTCCTGTATGAACATGCACGTAATCTGTGCAGCTTCTTTCAGAATACTTCATGCTGCAACCAAGGTAATTTGACAGTTACGGATAAGTCTTACTCCCAAGCTTCTTCATCTCCATTATTCAAGAAGCTACAACCTGTATCTAAAAACTAAAATGCCTGAGAACCCTTCTGAAATACACAAGTCTAGGCACAACAGTACCCTTCTTCCCCGTACACTATTTCACACCCCATCCCCTTGATCCCTTGCAGGAACCTGCATTAGTTTTTTACTGGTAAAAATAGCCTTCTTGTTGTAAGGTACAAAGCATAGACAGTGTAACACTGTCATGCTCTATTTGACAGAATTATCTAATCACTAAAAAAAAAAAACCACCACTCAGCTAGCATAAGAAGTTGAATTCACTCATGAGCCTGCTGCATTGCAACACACAGCACAATATTCATTATTTTGACTACAATCACGCCAGAAACCAGTACAGTATCTGCATTATAGCCTTTGACTGATGACTGAACTACATTGTTAATTTTTATCATTGATTTGGTTACAGAACCTTGGATTGCAGGACCCAGCTCTTTGAGGAAAGCTTTATGATGAACTGTGGAGTACAAGCTTTGATCTAGTGAAAAATAACATGCCTCACTATGCTTAAAGGTTAGACTTTAATTCAGAAGCCTTTTTAAATGCATCGTAATCAATTCAGAACACTAGCACCATATTGCTTGCAGGGAAGTCACATGTAACATTAATTACCATAATATTTCTTCAAGAGATCTAAAGCTGTTTGTCTGCACAGACCAGCAGACAAAATCATCTACATGAGCTGTTGAAAGCCAGAAGACGGTTGGGCTGATGAGCTAGAAGGGAATGACTATCACATGCTCAGATACTCTTGTTACACACTTCAGTAAAGCACTTCAGGGAATATGCACTATGACTATAGAGAACAAGGTTGAAGGTTCCTTCTATAACTAACAATTTCTATATAAACTTGTTAACATCCTCAGGTATTTACAAATATGCTTGAGTATAGATGTAGACAGCTGGAGAACATGCTCCCAGATTGAGAGCTTCAGGAGTTTTAAGACCACAAAACAACCCTTATGGATATTAAAATCCCCTTTATTTTAATGATTAATGCCTAACTGAGACGCCAAGTTCTATAGAAGCCTGAACTGTTACTCTCACACTAGCTAAGCAGAGATCAATCAAAAAAAAATAAATCACTAAGGCTAAGATTACTTCTCTTCTTGGTCTTGTTTTTCCATTGGGGAAGGACTCCCAGCCCCTTGGAAACAGAGCAGCCTGAACTACCAGATGAGACATACGAGTTTAGTGCAAGTTGCAGAACAATTGTATTTTCCTTTATCATTTGTGCTAGGAAAAGACTAGTTAGGAGTTTCATTCATTGTAATACAGGAAAAATATTTCAGTGACTGGAAAAAAATTTTAATTCTTCCATCTATCAGCAAAATGATCACAAGCCTCCAGGGATTTATCAGCAGATTTATCTTAACTCAGTCTCCACCTACCAGTGTCCAAGATGTACTAAGGGCAGTAATCAAGAATGAAAGATACAGAGTCGTCTAGATCTTGAAATGAACGCATGGGTGTATTGCTAGGACTTCCCATGATATAAGTAGGTTCTGCCCAAACTTTGTTACAAATTACAGTAAGTTTCTGTCTAGCCTGTTGGAACAGATTGCTTTGGCAAAGCACACAGCCTACCCCAGCCCCAGAAACCAAGGGCTGAGAAGTTAAACACAAGCATGGCACCCTGCCAAATCCCAGATCCTGATAGTCTCCCCTCTTCAATCGGGAACCCCAGACTTGCTGAAATAATCCAGAGCACTGTAGCAGCTTGAACCACAACTGTTAATCGATTTACAGAAAGTTAAAACTGATCCAAAAAAGGAACACACCAGAAGAGAAAGCTTGCCAACACTTCACTTGCTCTCCAAAACAGCAATTAGAAAATATTTTAGTTCGCCCTACCGGCCAACAGCAGAAAGATCTATGATGTGCTTCAGCATATGGCAGTAGGAAGCAGGCTTTTTGAGGAATCATATTCAAAGTGTTTTAAGGTAACCTTTAGAGAAGGCCAGAAGCTGATGTATAGCTGGCCTGTCACAGGGTTATACCAGCCACACGTTATGCTTCCTCTTTCGAGCTTCCACTAGATAAAGCCTAGAGCTTGTGGAAACAGTAGCTACCAGTTGTTATCCTAGTTATCTTCCAGCAGCGCAAGTTTAAACACCAGCATGTGAAATGAAGTCTGTTTTTCCAAATCCAAGAAGATATTTTAACATCTTAGAGATGGATGAAGAGAGCTGCAGGTTAAAACCTGGGCTGCACACAAAACTAGAAATGCAATACCACCAGCTTGAGATGATTAAGGAGTTGAGGGGATAGACTTCTTACAAGACCACAGCAAAATGAGAGTTTGTTCTGTGGCATCTGACACCACAGCACAAGCAAAGTTAACTGTGACAGGTATACAGCTGGAGTCTTCAGAACAGAGGTGTTAAAGAACAGTTTTGAATTACACATAGGAAAGGAATGATGTGTTGTTTGGGCGTGTGAACAGGGCTTTTCTGCTCCTCTGTGCTCGAAGTACCTTTTTGATAAAAAAAAATCCAAAACCTGAATGTTTCACACACACAACACGAGTGCCATTCCCTTATTCCACCTTGCAGGGACACAGTTACTTTTAAATAAGGCAGGCAACTCCACTGCTTGAGCACAGTTTGAGCATACTTCCTTTGAAAGACAGTTTTAGGTACTCAAGTTACCTTTATTTAACCTGTAAGGCGTGCTTACTAAACATAACATACTTGGAGGAGATATTCATTTCTTCTAGAAGCATTAGGGAGCCGTAACCCTGAGTGAATGTAAGCAGCAGCGATAACCAGGGCCACAGGCACCCAGGCAAGCAGGTCAGGGGGAGCAGTACGAGCAGGAGCCCTAGGGCCAGCAGGCAGAGCAATGCACTGTCGGGAACTACCGCAAAAAGCCAGGGCCAAGGCAAGAGACCCGCAACTTCAGCTAACTAGAGCCCGGACAGTCTGCAAAAAGTCAAAAAACTTCACTCCCACACCAAGACCTCCCTCTACTTGCATCTCAAACACAGGCAAGAGGGGCTGCAGGCAACAGGAGGAAGGGGAAAAACAAGGCGGCACTTTTCACAGTCAAAACACTCTCCCCCCCAGAGGCCAGGCCCACAGGCCTCTGCCCCGCCGGGGCTCACCCCGGAGCCAAGCCCGGTCCCTACCTGCGATATCCCAGAGCTGCAGCCGCACCAGGGTCTTGCTGTCCCAGTTGATGACTTTGAGTGCGAAATCCACCCCGATGGTGGCCCGGTAGTGCTGAGAGAAGAGCTGGTGCACGTACCGCTTGATAATACTGGTTTTACCCACACCCAGCTCCCCGATCACCAGCACCTTAAAAAGATGCTCCCGGCACTCGGGCACACCGGAGCCCGCTCCTTCCCCGCCGGCCATCCTCGGCCCTCCCGGGGCGCAGCGGGGAGGCCGGGCTACCGTGGCGGCCGCTCGCTCGCCCGCCCTCCTCTGAACTTTCCCAGCCGGCAACTTTCCTCCAACTTTCCCCCGCCGCCTCCACGCTGGGCCGGCCTACGCCGGGCGGGGGGAAAGGGAGAGGGAGTGAGGGAGGAGCAGGAGGAGGGAAAAGCCGCAACCACCTGACTGCAGTCACAGGACGCGGAAACTCCGCGGCCATATAAAAGCCCGGGAGGGGGGGAGGGGCGGGAGGAGGGACCCGGCCCGCGGTGCCAGGCGGGGTCCCAGCGTCCCCCCGTAGGGTGTCTGGGGTCCCGGCTGGGATGGGCTGGCCGTGGGGAGGCCACCGGCTCCGTCCCGCTCTCCCCGGGCGCCCGCCGGGGCACGCCGTGCCCCGGCGGGCGCCCGGGGAGAGCGGGACGGAGCGGCCGCCGTGGCGAGAGCTGAGGGGGCTCTTCCCTGGAAACGCTCGAGGTTTCTCCCCTCTCCTCAGCAAAGAGGCTTGCGGGACAAAGAGGGCTTTACCATCACGTCTGCTGACAGCAGTGCTACCGTAACCCTCACCCACAGTGGAATCCCCGTTACCGGGCTTGCTGCCCGCCCGGCCCGGGCCTGACCCTGCACACCAGGTGGGGTGCTGAGCCAGGCCCGGGGCAGTGGGGTAGGCAAGGCCGTCACTGTGAGGGGCTCGGGTAACCGAGGAAAAAATCCCCCCCTCACCTGCAGGATTCCCATCAAACACAACTTTATTCGGTTCCCTTCTCCCCCTAAATTAATCCAATAACATATTTTTTAATCACTTTCCAGTTGTTTTAAATAATACATCAGGCAATGAACAGACACACCGTGAGAACCCAACATATAAATTTCCAGTCCCTGGGACCATGCAGTGTCGTGTGTGTAGCTTGTAGGTGCTGGGAAAAACAAACATCTTTGCTAATGTGCTCTTCAAATAAAACACCCAACCCCAACCATCTGTCCTTGCGACAAGAGGCTGACGTTTTGTGGCTAAGTAGTGGTGTCTTCGTGCTGTAATGCTTAATTATTGTGTAAATTCCTTAACAGAGTTATTTCATACCGGAGAGGTGTGAAAAGTGCTCCAAAAGGGAAATGCTGTGTGTCTGGACTGTGTGTGTGCACGCCAGCTGGGAGCCCAAGTGAAGACACTGTTAGCAGCGAAGGGATGCCTCCAGCAGGAAACAGTGGTTAAAATACCTGGTAACTAATCTGGCAAACCGTCTTCTGTTGCTCCTGATTTTGTAATATTTTATTGCATATACTTATTTATTCCTTTCCTATGCTTTAAGTAAGTGGCTTCAATAAAATGATCCAGACTTCCTCAGCTGGCTTGGAGCATGCTTACTTCCATGTCACACGAAGGCGGTGCATGCAGCATACATGGGAGTGGGTGAAGAGAATAGCTGTTTGGCAAAATGAGGCTAAAAACCTAGGGTTCTTGGAGAAAACCTGTGTTTAGAGATTTTGGGTTAAATTTGTTAATTTAAGCTGTCATGCTATATTGACATCAAGACAATTGTTCTAATTACTGTTTGCTTTCCAGCAGCAATCCTAACATCAGAATATAAACTAGGGGAAGACTGTTACTCAAAAAATAGACTTTTTTGTTGCTTTTTTTGGATGGACGGTGGCAGAGGGTATCACAGGTTCTCTGGCAAGAGATGAAATAAACAAGAAACATTGCCATTAGTTGGGAGGTTGATGACGGATGTGAGACAACCTCATTTCAGGTACATGTACTTTCACCACTGTGGCTTCTGGTAAACCTCTCTAACTGTATCTAGACTAACACAGCACAGCTATGGTCCATTGAGACAGGGGGGTTGGCTGGCATGCACTGAAGATCTTTCCCTGCATAGGTGCCAAAGTTTCCCTCCTTGCAAAAACAAGGTAGGATGGAAATGAATTGTCACGTGCTCACTTAAGGTTGTGGCTGGGGTCTGACATGGGTGCAAAACCCTAGCTCCTCAGGCTTAGATGTAGTCTTTGCATCTTCCTTCCCTACCTGTCTGGTGGTGATTATAGTGCTTTCCTACCTTACAGGAGAGTTATATGAATTCATTACTAGGCATGTTCTGCCATTATATGGCAGGGGGTGGAATACTTGCCTGTTCTAATTGCAAGCTTCTCGTAACATTAGATAAAGTGTTTTTCCTTGCATAGATGGGGTGAAAAATTTTAGGCATTTCCTACCATTTTTTAGGCCTGCCTACTACCCTCTTTGTCTTACATGGCATAGAAATTCATTACTCCCATTATTTTCTTCATTCCTTCTCCTCAATTTGTAGAAGCAAGGGAACATAGATCATATTGGACAACTAAGTGAACAACTGTACTATGGTTAGTAAACTGAATACAAGTGCTTCAGAATACTTGAACTTTGGTATCAGCGGTACAAAAGAAGCCTGTAGGTTATTTTTCCCCACATACTGATTTTGAGCAATTAGAACCAACATCCAAAACAAAGAAGTCTATAGAAGTCATGATCTGTTCACAGAAGAGTCACTAAGAGAAACAAGGGCAAAATGCGAATGATAAGTGTCCACAATTAATAGTTTGATCAGTACTAATTACATTACAGCATGCCAAACATATAGCAGCAGGTCTTGCCTGAACTAATAATTTGCCTTAATTTCATTATTATTCATTTTGTTCAAGCTGGCTGATATCTGTGTGGAGCAGCTTGGAAGAATTCAGTCATTTGCAGTCCTGTTATTACTGTTTTGTCTCTCCATGGTGCAGTATAATCAACATGCGCAAGGTTATAGAGTAATCATCACCCGCCTAGTGCAGGATAGGTAATCTTCATACTGTGAGCTAAATTTTGGTGTCACTTGGTCTTCTGCATGTAGTTCTACTTTTTAACTGACTCCCCTTTACAAGTTAAATGTCAGCAAAAATCCTATACTGAACAAGGGTTGTTGGCATCTTAGTACGGTAATTTGGATTACAATGATATATTTTACCTTTGGTTGCCTACACTGGGAGACCGGGAGAAGGTTATTGTTGTGCCATTCTAACTAGCTTATCTGGTTGGTTGCCTTTAAATAAGATGCTTGCTTCGTATTTCAAATAGCAATTGTAAAAGCTATTTGTCTTTTTCTTTCCCTGCACTGGAGGTATCAGGAATGAGGAAGAGAAAATTTAAATCTTACAAAACAGGCTTTTGGTATCCTCTCGACCTTAAGGCTGAAGGTTGGACGGAATAAAAACTAGCAGCTTTTTTTTTTTTTTTTTTCAGTTGCTGTTTGCTGGCATTAGCCTGCTTATTCACTGGGGTGTTTTGCTAAATTATCAGTTTATCCATGTCAGAACATTGGCTTCCAACATCAGCTGGGTTTGAGGAACTGGCTGCTCACTGGAGATGCTTCAGAACTTTTAACAGCCTCATGATCATTACATGATGAAATACCAAAGGACTCGTGAAATAGCTCTGCTTGTAAGATGACACTGTACCTTCCTTTTTTCTGATCCTTAATGTCTTTTTGTATCGCTCTTCCTTCAAGACTGCTTCTTCTAATCTTTCCCATGTTAATCACTCCTCTACTTCCTCTGCACCATTTTACTCTATTTCCCTCCTGTTGTCATCATACTGACTGTAGTTCTTTAATATCTTTCCATTTGTCTTTTTTTTTCCTATTTTTATTTCCTTTTCCCTGAATGTTCTTCTTCACCTGACTTCAGTTTAGGCCTTTCATTTCTGAACTTTTTTTTTTTTCATGATTTCTCCCTTTCATACCTTCCCATTCTGAGCTTTTTCTTCTCTGATGCAAATGAGGGATTCTTCATGTTTCTTCTTGTCAGCCTGCACTGAGGAAGGGATAGCAGCAGGTTCAGCCAGTTAGTCAAGCCAGGAAAGCTACAGGAGGCCCATTGTTGCCTGAAGCAGAGGGATGCATTTCACTTACTTTTCCCTGCAGTTGCATTAGAAGTGAAATTCATAGCTGAAGGGATGGTGCAAGCTGCTGGAAAAGTGGAAGAAGTACAACATGTGGAAGATTTCTCTGTATCTATATGAGGAACCACAGCTGCTTGGAAGCTATTACTGGGCAGATTTGCATGCTGTGTTATCTATCTCTGTGCGCTTCTCTGATCAGGTGGGGGATGCACAGAACAACTCCTCTGCTCCACGTGCATTTCCCAAGGAAGGGGGGAAAACATCTGTGTTGAAAAGATTGTTGTTATAACAGACAAATTGTACTGCTTGGAGCAGCATAGGTGTTTGAATGCTTTCTATTACCAGTGGTTTTCTAGGGAAATGTCCCAAAGTACTGCTTTTAGTGGTAGTAACGTACAAACAGTAGAGGTCAAGGTAAGAACGCAAGGCTGGTGGACTGCTGGAAGAATACTATGATGGTCAAGTACAACACTGGAGAACAAAGCATATACACAAGAGGTCTGTTTACAGTCTAAAAAGGCATGTTTAGTTTTTGCCTGCTGAAAATGTTCTCCGTCAGTGGTATGAGAACACCCATGACCAGAAAGCTAAGATTTTATGTTAGTATTAGCTTGTCTGGGGCTTCATTTCCTACAAGGAAATATGATACACTGTTGTCTCCTGACCACAAATTTAACTGTATTATGTGGATCTGAACTTGTAATATACACACAGCCTACATATGGGACAATTCTACTGATACTTGAAAGATGTGATTGTGGAAATACAGATACTCTTTCTGTGTCAGTTGTAAAATGTATCTTGGATGCCTGCACACAAAACTATTATTAGAAAACCATAAATATATATTGGAAATTCTAGAAAAATGAATATTAATATTTTATTTAAAAACATAAAATAATGGTCTGTTTAGTGAAATTATGGATGAATGCTTTTGTCTGGAAGAGGAAGAGAAACCAGCCATGAGGAAGTCATGTCAAACAGTGCCATTTGCTAGTCTTTGGCAAACATTTGGAAAGAGCCCTGATGATCACAGACAGAAGCCTCTTTCACAAGGCCTGATGGTCTTGCACTGAGGGTAGGATAGTCTCCCTCAGACTAACTCATCTGTAATCCATGCAAATAAATGATGTGTCTGTTGGACTGCCATCTTTACACAGCATCTGAGTTACATGATCTCCGTTTACAGGCTTCCTGTTAAGCACACTCTGTTTTGTCACTAATTCTGTTCTTCTGAAAAGTCTTTTGTGCCTTTGCGGTTATCAGGAGGTGAATGGATACAATGCTGCTAGAGCTACGAGAGGGACTGAGGCACTCTCATCCTCTGTGACTGCAACATGTGACATGGGGGCAAGTGGTAGTGAAAGTGCTAAAGATGTGCAGAACCTTCATGACTTGTTTTGGTAAATTTACATCTAAGGAGATGACAGACAGAGAGAAACAGCTTTTGAAGTCTCTCCATTGCAATTTTTCTTTTTCCTCATTGCATATTAGAATGGTAAATCCTTTGTCTTCATTAGCAACCCTCTGAAGAAGATAATAGTTCAATATTCTAGTATTGAACCAGGGCAACGAGCCCCAGGAGTGTTGTTGGCAGGCAGATTTGTGGCAAAATAGGAGTACTTGTAAAGCTTCATCTTCAGATTGAGGCCAGGAGGGAGGACAGCAATTGACTGAGATTCAGCTAAGAAAAACGAAATAGTTTGTGAAATACTGAGGGAATTATTACTGTACACTTTCTTCCCTTACTAGCTGTTCACTCCAGTTTGTATGGGGACCTTAGTTCCAAAAATTCTCCCAACACCTTTTCCAACATTCACTAGTTAGCATCCCATTGTCCTCAGTACTCCCAAGACATGTTTTCTAGGATGGGAACAGAAGAAGTTCTTCATGTAAGGCTCTTTCCATCCACAGTGCCTCCACCTGACTCTTTCACAAAGTCAGGGTCATTTTGGTCTCTCATCAGCACAGAAGACTAGGCAATGGCCTATATGATGGTGATTAACTAATGGCACCTACAGCCAAATATCAGGTCTATGAGCTGCTGAAGATGGGGATGAGGTAAGAGGATTTACTCTAGCAGCAACTGGTAGCATCTCCAGCTGGGTAAGAGAGGACTCTGCAGTAGGCACCAACTAGACATGAGCTGCCCTAGTGAAACACTTTTCATGTGTTTTAAACCAGCTCTGAAACTAAGTACTTAGGAACTCCCAATTATCTTTATGTTGATGAGTCGACATAATTATTTTTTTCATTCTTATCTAAAATCCTTATCATTCTTAGCTTATCTTGGTTGACAAGTGTGCTTTTCCTGTACCCCACTGAACAATATTTGCAGCTACAGAAGTATGACTAAAGTGAGATGTGCCTTGGAAACATAGATACCAAATTACACAGATACTTAGAGTGACAAGAACGAAAACTGGACACTAAAGAAATCCATGTTTACCCACATATGTCATTTTAATTACTTAAAACATTTATTTTTTAACAACCTTTTAAAGCAGCAGCATTTATTTTCTCTTACACATGGAGCAAAGTAGAAAAACTGAAAGAAAAAGCATTCTGTGACCTTTTTTAAACCATGTTATACTAAGTCCCTGTTCTGCTTACACATCTAAGCAAGTGCGGAACTTCAGACGCCATGAGTCATCCCATCCACCCCACTTTCTAGAGGTTATTCATGTGCACGAGCTTTGTCACATGCAGCCAGCTGCTACATTTTTGTGGTGGGACAGAGAGTGAAAAAGATCAATATTACACCAGGCCTGGAAGTACAGCTAATATGCATGTAAATATAAATATACATCATACTTCCTCATCACAGGTTCAACTGAAAATGTAGATGCTTTCCCCACTTTGCTGCAAAGTTTCAAAGTTATTACAGGAGAGGTGAAGATGCCCATTCCTTTCTCTAGTCCCATTCAAAGAGGCAAGCTTCTCTGACAAAGATTTTGAATGAACCTAATTACTGTATTTTGTGTTGGCCTCAGTGCTGTTCTGTGCCTTAAACAGACCATGAGCTCATGTAATGGAGCAGATCATATAATGACCAAAATAAATAATAGTTTCAGTCTAATTTATATGGAGATTATGATGTAATTTAAGTTGTAATTATGTGGCTTTCTTACAGCTGATTTATCTGCCAATTGCCAAAATTCATGTTTGAACTGAGGTGTCTAAGAGGCCCCAGACCAATTTTAAGAGTTTTTTATAGATACGTAAAGTTTGATTTGTGCTACCCCTGTGCTACCCCCTGTGTCAATTTTCAAGATTCAGTGGCTGAAATGAGAGTCCAAACCTTTCCAGAAAAAGAAAGGCTTTTTTTCTTGACTTGGGACAGTAATTTTTCCCCCCCTCTAATTTATTATTGAGAAATGACTGAACAGGTCTTGCTGACAAGTTTTAGAGGTTTTGAGCCTGAGGCAGGCAGCTGGCATGGATAAAGTTTGCTTAAGTTTCAAGCAGGCTAAAGATTCCCAGCCTTCATTACTGGGAAAGCTAGTAGCTCCCGCTGCAGTACTGTAGTACTGTATCATCTTATCCCCACTGCTCCTCAATTCTACAGGTATTTGGACAATAGTTTATAGGTTTGGCACTGCTTTCAAACCTAAAAAAAAAAAAAAAAAAAAAAAAAAAGAAAACAATGTCCTGTCTGTTTCCATAGTGGCATATTCTATCCATCTAAATGAGTATTGGTATTCTTTCTTTAGAAAGACCTTCAGGCTCCATGCATCTACATTAGCAAAATGTATTTTGCTAATCATATTAGCATTTTTTTTTTTATACTCAGTATTCTTTACAGGAAAGTGTGGAAATAACATATTGGGAATACAAATAGAGTGTGTGACTACTGTGACTGTGTGAGAATGAAGCTGGGTTTAATGCCCAAACACTTTACCTGTAATTGCAGACAAAACAGTCTGCACTTATTCCCTGAGAAAAGATCTTCTTTTCCTACTTTTTCTTTTTTTTGGGGGGCGGTGGTGGGGAGAGTGGTGATGTTGATTTGTATGTGTGTGCAGGTTTAGAGTCTTCTTGAAACCATTTTCTTTCTTGAGTGTGTACTCCATCGTGGTGCTTCAGTTCTTGACCTGCCCCTGGCTGTATGTGCTTTATTTGCCAGATCCTTCCTGAGGAGCAGCACCAGTCAGTCAGGGGAGAGCTGGCAGCCAGGGAACAGGGGACTGAATGCTTTTGCCAGCTGGCTGATCAGCTGAGGGACAAAGACAATAGCTTATCTATGCTTGCTCTGGTCGGCTCCCAAGACATTCTTGTCCTTCAGACTGGCATGACTCTTGGGTCAGTGCCAATTTTCATCAATGTACTGAGTCTGTGTACATTTTGCTCCTTTTTGCTATAGATATTTCCATTTTTCCAGAATTTTACTTTCATTTGTGGTGATCATCTAAAACACCGCTGCCTATTTTCTTCATTGTTAGCAACAGACAGTTAAATATAAGTTACTGTCAGCTTGGTCTACCTAAGCTGCAGCATTATTTCCCCAACCTCTGCTTATTCTATGGACGCCTTATTGCCTACACATCTCTAAACCACCTGAACATAAAAAACAATAAAGCACTCACACTGGGCAGAAGTCCTGGCAACTGAATATCGGTGTTTACTGTTTATGATACAGTCTTTTAAAAGTTAGCTACAGGATTTTTTCAAAATATAATTGCACACTTATTCATACCTAAAACCTAGCCCAGGTTCATTGTTTTTTGCTTGTTTGGTTGTTTGTTTGTTTGGTGGTTGTTTTTTTTTCCAATCAGTTAAGCTCCATAGCTAGTGGGAGAGGTTAGCTAATTAAAATTTTCAATGAGCTCTACCCATATCAGATCAGGACCTTTGGAAATTTTTTGCAAGATGAGTAACAATCAAGGTGAACATTAGATGTAAATGTTGCTGATTCCCTGAGCAGCAATGAGCAAGGAAAAGGGCATCTGCTTTATTGTCTGCTATCAAGTTATACTAGATATTATTAATGAGTGATTACTATTTGCTAGTTTTCAAACTATTGCCAAGAGAGTAGATAAAACTGCCACTGAGTTACATATTTAGGTCTTAGGATTGCTCTTCCAACTGGACAACTTGGAGTGCAATTATAATCTTTACCTTGCTTTCCATCTCACCACGTTAACATAAGTTACGTAGCTAATCTCTCTACTTCCAAATACTTTGTTTCATGAGCACAGTCTGTTTATGTCAGAGATAATATTCTCAGCCTTTATACTTTATGTAATTCACAAACAATTAATTCAGCACAGACCTTACAGTCCCATCATGATGGTTCTCTTGCAGCCTGTGAACAAGCTTTGATTTGCTATAGTATTTCCACAGGCGTTTGTCTCTAAGCTTACTAGAGGTGCCTAATCACTGTTGATTAGAGGAAAGCAATTGCATTCTAGTCTAGGAATCTGGAAGATGGCAAGTATTTTCCTAGGGTTCTTTGGATGAGGGAAGAAGCTTTCATCCCAGAGTACTTCAGCTCAGCATAATCGATTTTCCTAGGGCAACTTAGAGATGCCAGAGAAATTTAAAAAGATAGCAAGTATGGTGAAATCCTAAAATTGGACCAAGCAACGCTGCAAGGAAATCTGGAATAAATGGGGTATATTCAATTACTGCCAATTTTCCAGAAATTAAAGAGAAGCACAGACAAAAGAGGGAGAAAGAAAGAGAAGACAATGTGCACATTTGTGCCTAATTTCAGAACCTTCAGTTTCAGAAAGTCATCATATCACGAAGAAAGCCCCCAAAAGCAAACTAGGCAAAACCACAGAAGAGTCACATTCAATTGTAGCAGGTTCACCATGAAAGTAGGAAGGCAACAAGAATTTCCTGTCAGATGATGGACTTCATCACAGATTTCTCAAAAAAAAAGTTATCACAATGTTTGCCTGGCCTTCAGTCCTAAGTCATCTTTCATTTCTAGGAAGGTACCATGGTGTGAAATGTCAAACCGACATCCCAGAGTATCAATTTGTGTTTTATTTCCAGCTGCTACTAACATGCTGCATAATGCTAGAAAAATCATTTGCTCTTCCTGGTCGAGGTTCCCCAACTACAAAATATGAATAATTATATTAACTTTTGAAAATCTGAGATGAAAACCTATCAATTAAAAATACTTTTGTAATTATTAGTCTGATGTGGCTGATGACTTAGAGTCCTTGGGTTCATATCTAAATTTGACAAAAGACAAGCAAAATGTTGTAGCCTAAAATGAAGTATTTCTACTGATTTTCTGTCAGTACCTATTTATCTTTCTTCAATTCCTCTTTTTATTCTTTTCTCCTATATTATCCCAGTAATTCTACTAAAGAAATTTATCTTCTCTGAATATCTTTTAAAGACAGCATATTAAGTTTACAAATCAGGCACTAGTCTGTCATTTAATTTATAGGAACAAAAAGTTCCTGACTACTTCAGGAAATTCTTAACTACTCCTACTACCACTGCAGTCTGCAGTTTATTCTCTGGTTTGTTTAATCTAACCCTCTAAGTACTGGTACCGATCTCAACAATATTAAAGGTGTCTAACTGCTTTTGTCATAGCAGTAGTTCTTAAATATTAACCCGGTCTCAAACATCCACACAGCGAAAACCCACTCCTTTCCATGCTGCTGCAGCAATGTGTCTGTGGTTTGCCTGTGACGGAGATACTAAGTTCATCACACACAGCTTTCAGATGATGGAGATTTTCTTCCTAACAACAGGCTGGCTCAGGTATCAGCTCTTCTGAGCTACTTTTGCAGTTTCTTGCTGTAATAGCTGCAAAACAAACCACCAAAGAATCCAGTCCTTACCACTTAAGTAAGGAAACTCACTTAAAGAACAGAGAGAGTTTTGCAGATACAGAAGTTCCATTTAGAACTGAAGATGTTGATTTAAAATATCCCAAAGCTACAACTGACATTACTTCCTTTTGCTGGACCTAGCAAATGCTTTCTTTCTTACATGTGCTTATATGTCTGCTGCAGATCAGAGAGTTTTTCTTCCAGAATTGATTCTCAGATGTGTATGAAGTTTTAACAACTATAAACAGTCTTTTCAAATAGCAGCTTGTCACATGACACATCAAAGATACCAACCAAGGTTGTTGTTCTTCTTTTTCTTCTAAACGAAGACATTTATTCTGGCAGCCTCTTATAAACTACTTCAAAGAAGTCTTCTCAAGTCCTCATTTTTTCCAGTAGACCTAGTATTCTGCATCTTTCCTTCAGAAAAGTATCCAAGGTGTTTCAAATGTAAGGAGTTTGATCTAATAGTGATTTTGATTTTTGAAAATAATAATGCATTTCAAGACTCCTGATTTTGATTTCAATGATTCTTTAGTTTATATCTCTCAACTATTAAAGATCTATTTATGTATATATATGTATTATACATATATAATATTATGTATCATATGAAGATCTATTTATAGATAGATAGGGTTGAGGGCTGAAGCAAATGGAGTTTTTGAAACTACAAGACTGTCAGAAAGAGCCTCTGTCCAACACAGTACTTAAGATGTGCTTAGTGTCAATGTTTGAGTTGATGTAGGAAAGCTGAGACTCATGCCACAAAGCTAACCTCTTTAAGTGCTTTATTAAATGACTGCTGAGAGAGCAAAGTTACCTGCGCAGGCTGGCCCCATGCAGCAATAGGAGTTTCTCCCATGCCACTTATCTGCTGGAAGGAAGAACCTGTCATGCAGTGATCTCTTCACCTCTTTTTTTAATACGCCACCAACTGCTGCCCACTCTGCATAGTATGAATTCTAACCACGTGGTGTCACTTCAGTAGGTGGTTCTTGGTAGACATTTTTTTGCACAGTACAGGTGACTGAAACTACATTTTTAATTAAGAAATAATTAAAAAAAAAGAAATCTACTTGAAAAGCCAAGCATTTGAAGTTATGAATTGCCAGAAATGAGGCTGTCCATCCAACGTCATTTGTTACCATATGTGTGCCTGTGCTTAATAACACAACCATATTCTTCCCCAGTTCCCAGCTTCATTGACTGTTGCTTCATGTAATTTAGTTCAGTTAAACTTGTTAAAGAATAAAGGTAAAATCTCCCAATGATAAACTCTGTATGATAAATGCATGAGGATTGTTCATTTTATGCTGAAATGCCTTACTCGCTGTGTCTACAGTGTGTATTTTTCAAAAGAATTTTGGGAAATGGACCCATTTCCTGGGCTTGTCTAGAATATCTATGTTCATGGCATAAAAGCTGAGACAATAATTAGCCCACCCTTCATCTTTTTGGAAGCAGATCATTGAGTTTGATGTGGTATACACCCCAGAGATTTTTCAGATGAGACTTCAAAACTTGAAACTAGATCATGTGTGCTTTGATTTGCAGGCATTTTGGGTGACTATAATGATCACATACAAGGGAACTGGCCTTTAGCGGAGGTTGGCAACACACTAGAACAAGTCTGTGTGAAAGACATAACAAGCAGTGAAGTCATCTGGACCTCCTCCCAGTTCATCATTGACTAATAGATCCATCTGCTATCTATCTCATACTATGCCCACTGTTCTTCCAAATAGTTCATGATGGTCAAAACTTGCAACTGAATTATTACAGAATTGGGTTCTGAATTTATGTGCTTCTTGTGCCATTACATACTGCTCAAAGTTTGGATGAGAACTCACCATCTCTACTTGCCTTAAGCTGTCACTGCATTACACCTGTGTTTCCCATTTTATATCTTCACTCCATAAGAACTCTGAACAGCTGTGAGAATGATCACCTGGAGGCTTCTGCTATCTGCTGCAGTGTTTTAAACAGCCCCAAAATGAAATAGTTAAATCGTTGGTTTTTAAGATCATGCAGCCCATGTATAAAGGCTGGAACTAGTGACTGTAGCATATGTGTGGCATATAATTAAACCTCTTTAATGACACCCACATTGCTCTCAGTGGAGAAGCACCTCACAGCAGTGGAAATATTTGCAGTTACAAGGGGAAATTATTGCCATTGTAACTGCCAAGAACTTGCAGCCTACTTGCATGTAGAGAAGACACCGTGGAAGGCGCTTCTCCTATGCTATGAACTTCACAATCTGAACAAGGCCAGTGGACAAGTTGGACAGAATTATACAAGGCTTCTAACATAAAGCGCATTGCCTATTAATGTGGTTTGCTTTGTTTTGTATTTCACAAAGGAATAAAACCTCACTCCCTTAAGTGAATTGGGCTCATGGATATAACATTAAAGAGGGAGTTCTAAAGAGGAAATGTTCCCAAAGAATTCAAGGAGCATATTACTTGGAGAGAGATTGTACAAAAGGCATGGAAGCATTTAAAAAAATTTCCACACAGCATGACATGCTGCTAGGTTGTTATTCTGTGACGGTTCTCCCTATTTACAGTGAAAAAAAAATCCATTCTACAGCTAATGAACAAGACATGGTTGTCCTTTCTTTTTGCCTCTCCTTTCTGCTAGGAATGACTTGCAGGACTAGGAATGATTTCTGTTGTTGAATTACAAACCTTGCTTGATGTATTCTTGCTTGACAATTAGTTTCTTGAATTGTAGGGTTGCTGTAAAATGTAATGAGCGGACTGTGCAGATATGGAACTCCATGCCAGAGGACATAATTTCTTTCTGTAATCATTCATTTCTACTCTGCAAGCTTTTGCTTGTACACCATGTTTCTCAGCTTTGTCACCCTTAAATTAAAAGCAAGTCTGCAGGGACCTAGTTCTGTGTAATAATGATCTCAGTAAGATGAGTTTCAGAAGGTATAAGAAGTCTATAGAAAGTGTAAATCTTTCTCCAATTCCAGTTCTTCTCTAATCACAACTACTGACAAACTAGTCACACTTCCTTATTTCACTTGTTAGAAGATGTAGTTATTTGAATGAACAAATTACTCTCTCAGTGCTAAAGAGTGATAATACTTGTTCTTAATTTAAAACTGCTTACGCTACGATTTCCACCAAACAGTGTGGAACAGTAAGGATATCATTTCTAATTGCAGAGGCACAAATAGTTCCTCATATGGCTCAAGGTCCTTGTCCTCACAAGATATTTTTTTTTACCCTTTTGAAGTTCACCGCAGGACTGGCTTACGATAATTTTTCATTCACACTATCTCAATGTTTTCCAGTAATCTGACATCTCACTAGGACCAGATTTACAGAAGACTGAAACATCAATGACATATCTAATTATCATGTTATTATACCACATTGCCATTTCATTACCTGTATTCAAAGTTTATGTGCACATGTCCAACTGTTGAGTTGTAGTAAAGAGTGAGCAGAGCCATAACATTGTTAATTATTTTCCATATTAGAACTGCCAGGCAATAATTTTTCAAAAACAGATGAAAGCAAACTTGTGCCTAAGCGTTATGAAATGTGGGAAATTAGAGTGTATTTTCATTCTAGCAACTTATAGACCTCCTGGTTTTGTGATCTACTTTTCCCCCAAGAACAAAATTGTGTTCATGCAAAAAAATTTGTAACGGTAACCACGTATCAGTTTTCTCCCATCTTTCCTCCTGAAAGTATTATGGCAGTTTTTCTCTTTTTTAGATTGTTTTGAGATACCTTCCATTCAGAGTTCAGATTCTTTTTCCTACATATTGACAATGTTCACAAAGGGGTATCCCCACCCACATTAAAAAAAAAAGACACAACATCTCCAGATAGGAGGAAGATCCTGCTTTTATGATCAGCTGTAGCAAAACCAACACATTAACAAAACCATTAATACACAAGCCAAAACACATGTGTAACTTCCTATTGTACATCAGTCAAAAAGTCTTCCTTGTCCTTTGTTTTTTCACCATCACTGTTATGACTTTATTTGCACAGCAGTATTGTTTTTGAAGAAAAGGAGGATGCCACCGTTTCTGTTTGATTAATGAAGATCTTTTCTAAACTCTTTTTCTGCTTCCCTGACCTCCCTACAGTCCTTGCTATTAGCTAAAATGGGACAAGGATCTTCTGCTGGTGCAAGGTCATCCATTGCTGTGCTGAACAGTTCTCAACGTGGAAGTATTTGAACAAAGCATTTGACATCTTAATGGGATAAGTTCTAGTTTCACAGCAGTCAGATCAAATACTTGACAATTATTCTGAGAATGACTAATCAATTCTGGTTGCTGTTTTCACAGGCTGACTTAACTCTTCTTTTGTGAACTACCAAGGTTAAGGATTGATCTGAATCCTGTGGATGTGTCCAGACTAAACACTGCTCCTTTGGAGGCTAGGTCTAGTGTGAGCTGCACAGGGTAGCAGTGTCAGCTGGTGCTGCAAGAGTTATGTTGCCTCACTGGATGACACTTTGCAACCAGCCCCCCCTGGCAGATGTAACTGTACAGCAGGAAGCCAACTTTTGTTAGCTGCCCTTACATTGTCTGCGTAGCTGATGTAACCAGAGCAGCAGAGAAGCTGTTCAAGTATGCTAAGTCTCCATTCAGGGGTTTTGCAGAAAAAGCCTTGTTCACAATTCAAAATTTTTGGTATTGCTTCTCCCATCAAAATCTGGGTGTGTGAAACAATAAGGCCTGTCATGTCTAATCACATATTCACAAAGCATTGTTGGTATACATCAAGCCATCTGTTCTGAAAAGCTTTTTCTGCCTATATGTCAATTCAGAGCAAGACAAGGTTATGATTATCATTATGCATAGTATCATCCCAGTTCTCCCTAGTATGCTGACATCCACTTGTGACACGACTTCTCACAGTGATAATTGGTTACAGCAGCACAAGATCCTTGCCACACCATTCCCAAGTGATAAGGGATGTGCAAGATGAGCTGAACTGCCTCTGCCCTGCATGTCTGGAGGGGAGTTTTGAGGAGCCAAGGCAGCAGCCCCGAGGTAGCCTGTGGGAATGAGACAGGAGCTGGACTCAGTGTGGCACTGGAGACAGGGACTCTGAGCCTCTGGAAGGCGTTTCTCAAGTGGGGCTGAGCCACGCAAAGATGAGAATCAGTGATCTAGACCAGGTCATTGCCTTTGTTCTTGGCTCTATTATTACTTAAACTTTGTGAATAAAATTGCATACCGCTTACTGTGGGAATAAATATTTGATTTTTTTCTTTATTTTTAAATTTCTCCTGGACTCAGAGAATGCAACAGAAGTATTTTGTGTAAAGAATAAGGAGGCACTTCAAAGCAAAACAGGAAGTTAAGACATGACAAGAAACAAGTACCAGATAAATGAATCTGAGAATGTCTGAAAGAGGGTAGTGGTTGAAAGGATTCAATGGAGATGCAGAGTATAATCTAAAACCTATGTAGCCAGTCTTTGCACTGAGCACTGACCTAAATAAGGTCTGGATCATGACCAAAGAGATAAATTGTGTATCAAGTCGCCCTCATCAAAAGTTTTTACACAGGCGTTTTGATCCACTTAGTGATTAAGGTCACCCAGCAACATCCTTTCCATTTCTGGAATGTATTTTACAACATACTGTGCATATCTTACTGAGAATTCACAAAACCCATTTTAGTCTACAGATGCTCAGGAAACTGCAGTGGACACCTTGAAGAACTGGATCTCGGATGCAGCCAACGAATGCACCACTTAATCGAGATGTTATTAGTCTTATCCTTTCTCATATTAGTAGAATAGTGTTCAAAAAGATATGGTGACGTAGCAAATATCTCAGAGAAGGTCCAAAGAACATTTAAGAGCAGAACACAGCCCTGTGTTGTAACCGCAGGATGATCACAACAGTATTCAAGGCCAGGCAGCACTCATGTATCATTAGATGAGTGTCACATGTATATGCCTTCTGGTGCTTTTTAAACATTGCTGCTCTTATTTTTCTTAGAGGTTAACTGCTAAAGCTTGTAGGTGCAAATGACACTAAGAAATAGATTTCTTATCATTGGGAAGAATCTTAAAATTATGAAATAATAAAATCTTGCTCTAAGCACAATGAAGTCAATTTAGCATAGAAATATTCACATGCCATTGTGATTCCTGTATCTCTTAACCTAAGGGAATCACAGTTTAATAAAGTGAAGACTCCATGCAGTTTAATGAAAACCAATATGACAAAATCTAAACTACAGTATGAAAATAAGGTCAGCATAAAGTACTTTTAATCTGGTATGACTGACTCACAAGAGTAAAATGAAAGCTGTACTCAGCTTTAAACATACTGAGAACCTCTCTAAAAATACTTGATCCGAAGATCAAGTTTTAGGTTCTCATCATTCATGTAATTATTGGACAAGAGAAAGGCTGTTTGGTTCCAGTTCTGTGGTACTAGATTTATTGTTATATTAAGTTCAACAGCACTTGGAGGATGGGCATTCCACTGCCAAGTGAAATCCCTGAGCACAGTGACAGGGAGTCTCCACCAAAAAGACAAAGAGATAAAAAGGGTTATGAAGGATTGTTGTTTTCATTTGATAGAAGATAAGCTGAACACCAGATGACATTACTTACAGAAAGTCAGCTATCAATAGGACAAACAGTGGGAAACTGGATTTTCAATTCACTTGCAGGTTGGACAAATTGAAAACTGTTTTCCCAAAAAATAATATAAAGATTCAAAACAGCATTTTGAGTATTCTGAACATTTAGAAAATTAAATAGAAGGAAATTTGGGAAAAAGACCTTTACATCAGAAAGTCAAACCATTTAACTATCAGAACGTTAAGAAAAGTACTAAGACTTAAAGAATTAAGAGTTTCTTGAAACAGATTACACAAAATGCTTTGGGTTTGGTATTTTTTAGTAATTATTTCTACTTGATTTTTTTTTTTTCTTGGAACAAATAGCAAAATAGGTAAATCTGCATGTGTTTATAACATAGATATGTACCCAAATCAAATATTTCTGAAGAAAAGGCATGTTTATTTGTGAACAGGAGTTAACAGAGCTAGGAGCCGAATGCAGCACCAGTGCCATACTGACCCTGGAGTCCAAGGCTGTCTTACAACCCTGGCCTTTCAGCAGATTCTAAGACTTACATATATATATTACCTGGCACTTGATAATAGTAATTTTTAGATAGCACTGACTGAGAAGATATTCAAGAAAATAGTTTAGTTGTTAAACTAAATAGTTGAAACTGTAAGAAATCAATGAAACATGTCAGTTTTGATGAAACTTTCATGAGAAAATAGTTAAGCCTACCAGAGTTTTTCTGTTCAAAGTCAGGATAATATCACTGATGTATAATTGCCAGGGAGTAAGTATAGGCAATATAACAGAATAGAGATCCTCCTGATTCAGAGGAGAGCCTTAAATGAAGGTTTCCTGTGTTGCTTCTTATTGCAAGGGGAGTCACAGCCAAGGACACATCTGGAAATTGATGCATTATGTATAAAAAAAATGAAATAGCCAGCCACTTACTGATTAGAGAGTGGAAAGACAGCGGTTTCTCTAGCCATTGGTATTGGTCTCATGGTGTTACATTATGCAATGAATTTCAGCATGATATTCCTGTATGCTGAATTTCTCACCCAAATATCTTGTGGGGTCCATTTAGCATGAGAAGCATCTCTGGCAACGCTTTCTATGAGCAGCTCCTGACACTCACTCAAGGTGAGAGCCCAGAACACACTGCAGCATCCACATGTCTTTGGTCTTTACCTCTTGGAAAAGCAAGAGAAGCTAGAGTTATGCTACAGAAAGTAAAATACCACCAGCACTGCTCCTTCTCACTCAAAATTCCCACCTACTTATGCAGAAGGATATACATGTCTCCATGTCTTCTCTCTGGCCTCACCTGTTCATGTGATCAGGACAGGTTGCAGGTGGCTGTGCTTCCCAGGAAGACAAAGCACAGCTCAGGCTGGCCTCCTGTAAATAACACTGCTGTGTACCTACCTCCACCTACAATCACATTTACAGTCTTAAATTCACACTATCACACCTGGCACAGAAGCTGACTGCAATTAGTATTTGGGCTGAAAACTACATCACACTAAGAAGAAACACACTGAGTTAAAGGGCAGGGTAAAAACAGAGAGAGAGGATTCATTTTCTGCAAAATCCCCAGTGAGGGCTGTGCTGAGCATCCAAGCACAAGGGAAAGCAAGAGGATCTGAGAGCTGGTTGATGAAGGCTGGCAGCTGCAGTCACACCAGGCCCATGCATAGCCCATCCACTGCTGCTGGATGTTGCTGCTCTCAGCTGTGCCATCTCCTGTCCCTGCCCCATGTGATGAATAATCTGTCACTTATGCCAGGCTTTTGCTTTCTGCACCTGCCTCCCTCTTATCGACAGTATCTCCTGAGTACAGGAGCTTTGCATCAAGCTGGCCACAATTTTTTTTCAGGACTTCAACTTCTTGGCAAGCTTTGGAATCCTGTAGTGTCAACAAAACTAAATCCAAGTAACAGCTTTCGTAAACTGAAAGATTTACAGACTTTTAGGACAGTAGAGAGTATTTGCTCAACTAGCCTACTCCCCATGTAGCACAGGTTATAGCACCCATTCAGTACCAAGTCCAGTAACCAGTCTTGACTGATTCAGAAAGTTATCTGCTTTGCTCTTGGCATCAATCGATTCAGAAGTGTGGAAGAGCACTGAACCATGTACCTCCACTAAAAAGAGGAGAAAGTTTTAAACCAGAGAGGACTGAAAAATGCAGAGCTTGAGTAAGCATAATCTATAGCACTTCCAGCTGTCTGCCTGTCTTTTTTTTCTCCAGATGTCTGCTACTATCTAGGTCATTCTGGCACCCTTGAGCTTGAAAATGTTGTGAAATTTAAAGACTATTATTTTGAATTAAAATTATGCAAATGAGGTAAGGCATAGATAGTGCCTGAAACTAGGACCAGTGCCTGAAAAGAGCAGGCACTAAGCAAACCACCATCTGCACAGCCTGAAGAATAATAACACTGAAATGCTAATCTATCAACTGGTGTTGCTATCTGCTGTGGTTTCCAGCAAGCTTGCATTTAATTTCTCACTGCAGCTGATACCTATTGTCATGAATCCTCTAAAAAATGGCCAAATGGTTGAACAGAATTAAATTTTGGGTTTGTGCATGGCACTAAAAAGCACAGCAAACTCAAGAGCATCACGTCCCCATCACCATTCAAGTTCAGTCCTGAATTCAGTCTAACAGAAAATTTTGCATTTGTTTAGTTTGTCAATCTCAAACCAACATATTCCAAGAAATAAGGAACTCCATCAGCTGGTCTAGTCAGATTTTTTGTTATGAAAAAGAAATTAAGGAAGATGTAAACTCTACTATATTTCATATAAGAACTTCTAGGGATTTGAAGAAAATAAACTTTTTCAAACAGTGGACACTGTAAATGAAATATTTTCACCTTGCTTTTCTTCTTTTCCTCTGCAAAGTAGTTTTCAACCAGCTCAAATTTTCTGTCTTGCAGGATCTGGCAAGGCTACAGTCTGTTGGATCTACTGTGAGAGTTTTTGAAAGTAATCTGCAATGTATTTTACTCTGCTCACCTTTAAATACTAGTTGCCCTGGCTTGTTTGGCATTTTTAAAACAGAGAGACAACTTTGTATGTCTGGGAAAAATTTCATCAAAAGCATTGTCCAGCATTGGAACAGGCTGCCCAGGGAAGTGGTTCAGTCACCATCCCTGGAGGTATTTAGAAGACATATAGATGCGGTGCTTAGGGACATGGGTTAGTGGTGGACTTGGCAGTGCTAGGTTAACGGTTGGACGTGATGATGTTAAAGATCTTTTCCAATATAAACAATTCTATGATTTTGTGAATTGCTTCTTGACATTACTGAGCAGCAGCCGATCCTTCAGTAACATTTTCTTTTCTTTTAGCAGGACATTGATTTCAATAGGATCTGACTGGGGCTGAATTTGTGCACCTTGTTAACCTTCCTTCAGTGCTGCCCATGCTAAGAGTTCTTAGGGAGAGAAACTGGTGAGACCCTCCTGCATAAGGGGAAAGGGAGGATGTGGCCTACAAAGGGAAAAGTCGGGAGCTCCCCAGGTCAGAGCAGGTGAGGAAGCACCAGATTGTGGCATATGAATGAGACTATCTGGGATGCAGAGATCACACTGACCTCATTCACTGCCCAGGCATGGAAGATCCACCCATTATTTGCCCTAGAAATCTAGGCAGAGCTAAAACAGTCTGTACCATTAAACTGTCTGCACAGTCCTCTCTTGGCATGTTTTTTGGTGCATGCCTATGAGGAGTCTCCCAAGCAATTGCTGGGTGTTGGTCAAAGGCCAGCTTGGGCCAGGAGCCATCCACAGAGACAACTCAAGTATGACTACTCTGTGTCAGAGAGCAAGAGATTTTAGCCACAGGGTTTCAAGCTGTGCTGTGCCAGTACGCTTCAGGGACAGAGATTAGGTCTGATTTATTTTGTTTAGCATCCCTGTAGCCTACAGGGGCTGCATTCTACAGTAGCAAACATTGAGCTGGCAGGTGCAGAAGCCTGCCCCCCTTCCTGCTGAGCAGAAAGCGCCCATGTGCTGCATGCTGTGGCCTGACATTTGGACCTAACAACTGCGCTTGTCACATATGCTGCACGTTGTAGACAGTTTGACTGCAGCCACTGTACTCCAACACTGCTTCATGTGATGGTTGTGATGAATATTAAATAAATTTGAAAGGTTATATGGCACCGTGTACACTGAAAGCAAATTCCCTGAAATTGGTCAACCTTGCACTCTTGGGAAGAAGGAAGACCCATCCCACATCATCTCAACCTTCCTGCCAGAGAGGCTCATCAGCCAGGAAAGCTCCATAATGCTGAGCTGCCTTCTCACCTGTGACAGGCTTTATGTTCACCCAAACTTTGGTGCGAATCTGAAAATTCAGCTTCCAAACTCAAGAAGAAATTGTCCTTTAGGGAAATATAGGTGGAAGAAATATCACTAAGAACATGATTAGCATGGGCAAACTTAGACTGTGTGTTCCTCTAATAGGCAGGCTTATAAAAGCAGTTTGTGTGCAAAACTTAATGGTCTTTTTTCTATAAAAAATATTTTTTGTCATTTACCATGCTGTGCTCTTTAAATCATGTTTTAAATTATTTCTCTGCCTATGTTTGGATTCAGCTTTCAAAGAATACTGATACAATAAAAATTGTAGTTCAAAGGTCACTATTAATTGTATAATTTGGTCTGTGACATTTGGGTATTAATATTGCAATCTGCTGAACATTCAAATGTAGAATGGTTATAAATATTTTTTCTACTGAATGAGTTTTTTTGAGTTATTTAATCTAAATGACATCAATATTTTGAAAGTTCATTTTTTAGACTAAAAAGAGAATATATAACGTATTTCTCTCTACTGATTATGCAATCTGTAGACAGGTCATGTGATGTATGCCTCAGTATCTTACCATAAGGATCACGTGGCAATTTGGGAATACAACAAACAGTAGCTGGGGGTTCCAACAGTTCTAAGCTAATCTCCAAAAGCAATAAGATAATCCATCATTTTTATAATAGCCTCATGTTCAGTCTAGACTGGCCATTTATCTTGTTCTCAACAGGTGTTTTAGCTAATACCCTCTCAATAGTGTCATTATAAATCTCAATTTCCAAATATTTACACAAAGACCATAAACATCTTAGAAATCCTTATGTCTTGTAAATTTCACCTGAATTTTACCTTCTGCTAAATCCGTACAGCCTCTGTGACCTCTGCATCAGCAGTGGAATCATGTACATTCCAACCTGGGCTGCTGTAAAAAAAAAAAAAATACTGCTGCTGCAAATGGTGAGAGAGGCGCATCAGATGCCTCCTTTATTCTACAGAAAATGTGGAGAAAGGAAATCCTGGCATAGTGGGAAGATGCAGGTCTAGCTATGAGGCTTTGCCTGCAGAGGATAAAGTAAATTCAATGCATTCAAACTACAGCTTTTATCGGGCAGAGGCAGATGCAGATTAACAGCCAAAACTCTCTGAAAAAGAGAGTCCTATAGTTTCTTCATGGAAAGTGTTGGTAGCTCCTCAGTACTGAGGAATATTCCATGTGGACAATTTTAATTGTGCTGACAATTCATTTTCCTCAAACTGATCAAAATGCACAGTTCTGAGCAGTTTTACCTAGTGATACTCTGCTATGCGCGTTCAAGTTCCGGATATATGTATGAAATTTTACAATTAAACATTTTAATGGAGCAGTCAGCGGTCTATTTTGCCTGGAGGTATGGATCATTCTTTTGCTTCATTTAATTTTTTTAAGTCATGATGTGTCTTATGGCACAACAAAGTGGTAAATTATCACAGTGATAGTAAGTGTTATCATTTCACAAACTGCTGTCAAACTTCCCTTGAATATGTTTTTCCACCACTCAGGGTTACAAAGTCATCAAAACAGGAAGCCTCGTTTTCTATTTGTGTATACTTTAATCACAGACCTCGATCCAGCCTTCACCAGAAGAAACCCTGTGGGCAGTGTTAAGCTCACATTTCATTTTTTGTCTTCAGTCACTTGCCAATCCTGACAGAATTCCTCCAGTAAATCTCCCCATGATGATTTGCATAGAAAATCTACACCACTTAAGTATTTGAAATAATTTTAAGTTCTTGGGAAAAAAAAAAAAAACAACAGCTTAAAATAATCTGTTTCCTTCAGCTGTCATTCCACATGCAGCTGTTGAAATGTCCACTGTCTTCTGATAAAACATGCCTACCAATGCATTGATCTATCCGGGCTGGTTTTATCAGCATCCTCCTTCACATTAGTGACTGGGCTCAGCAGCGGAGGGGAGCTCAGACCTCGAGGCTCAACTCAGAATGCTGAACTGAATATTTGTTGAATAGTCACTGAATATTCAGAATATTGTTGGCTACTAACGATGTTCACCTGCAGGAAGATTATTCCTATATTAATCTTAACTATCACGTGCTAAAATTCAACCCTTTTCCTTATTTCTTCTTGGTCATTCTATGCAAAACATTTATCCAGTTAGCACAGGCTTCCTCCCTGCCTCCTCACAACTTACAAGTGACTGAAGTGCACGGAGCTTTTAATCAGGAGGAAAAGATACTGTTTTATCAGTTCCAGGTCCCTCCTTCATTAAATCGATGTTCTCTCTCCTAGGTGCAAAAGACAGCCATTTAATGAACAAAAGGCAACGTGAAAGTAATGGCCAGGGCCACCTGGCCACTTGCCAAGCTGTGGGGCAGTTGCTTATTCTGGCCAAAGACTGATTTTGATTAGTTACCACAGTTACAGTTACACTTGTATCTAGCTTCATGCTTACCGAGAGAAGAACCATCTGAACCTTTAGACATTATCCCTTTGCCAAATGTTTACAGTATTCATCCCCTTTTTGGGAAAATAGGATTTGTCAGAGGTGTAGCAGTAAAACGGCACTGGAAACTAGATAGTGTTAAAAGCAACAGTTGCCTTCGGAACAAACTTGGCAAATAAATATTAATTAATAAATAAACTGAGGGCAATTTTCCAGAATTATTAAAACGAATTGCTGAAAAAATAGGCTTACTTGTGTTTGCAGTCCCCCTGTTACTGTGGGAGATGATGTGTTGCAGGGCATGTAGCGCCCAAATTCTGGAAAGCAGCTGTAAGTCTTGCGGGAAGCGATGTCTCCTGCACTGTGGCAGTAAGGCAGAAGATGTGCTTGGAGCTTGGATGTTTTACAAAGACTCACTCTGGCAAAGTTTCTGTGGACCTCAGATGCAAGGGCAAAGCAACAGTCATTGAGGGATTGCCATCTTGTCTGTTGCACACAAACAACACATGGCTGTGCCAGTTTGAATCATTTAATATCATCTGAATAGGTTTTTGGACATATATTGAATGTCTGTGTTCATGTGTGTGTATACAGATATTTTTATCTTACTGGAGACTTAATCCTTTGGCAGTCAACTCTGAAGTCCTCTGGAGTGCAGCCAAGATATTACTTTATGAAATCTTCTTGAAGTTCTTCTTTTTTGAACTATGAAAATACTTCATTTTTTTCACCTTAGATGATTTTTCATTTTTTTATATAAAAAGAATACTGCCAGCTTTTTCAGCATTGCATTATATATCATATATGTATATAAATATATACATATCATTCAGCCCCAGATGAAAAGAGGTCTGGTGTTCAGTGTGTGTTGGCATCCTGTGGAGAGGCCATACTCAAGGACTCTTTATGGATGACTGGGGTCTCTGTGCATCATGATGGGATAATAAAGGACTTGCTGCTTAGTGATGTTATGAGACTATAGCATCTGATAAATGACCTTTTCATGGGGATTACTGAATGTGAATGATCCACCTGTGTCTCCCACTGACCCTGTAGACCAAATGGTGATTAGATGCACCAGTCAAAATAGATTCATAAAAGACACACTGGTTTTTTTCTTCCAATAATAGAAAGCTCACTTATTTTTGCAGCAATTATGAATTCTGTTTTAATGGAATCCAAAAAAGTGCCAGATGCCCTGTCTATAGGATAAAAGCTTGTATTTCAGGGAGAAAGGAAGCAGCATCTAAGCAAAAGATACAAGCACACATTTTGTTTCTTCCTGATTACCCCCAGTACTGCTTGCTGTACTCTTGCTAATTACATAAAATGATCCACCCTTTTTTCTTTCTGTTTTTTTTTTTCTGTATTCTTTTTTCTTAAGTTCAGATGTGTAAAAGAAGGGAGAGTTGGAATATTTCTAAGCTGATGAAAGGTTTAATCAAAATATTTAAGAATCCTGACCTTTTTGTCTGTTATTTCAGTTAGATTGCTAAAGCTATAAGAAAATGTTCTAAGACAACCAGTTTTTACAGCATTTCTTCTTTTTTCTCCCTGTTTTTCTTCACTGAGATGCTTGGCTGTCTTAACAGACACAGGATATCTTCTATCCTATTTTTGAAGCATAAGAATATCTAAATTTTCTTTCTTTTCAGATTACAGATGGGAAGGTTTTTTTTGCTTGTCATGAAGCTCACTGAATTTTATTTTGGATGTGAGAAAAGAACAAGTTGGCAATACCAATTATTTGTCATTTTTAAGTGATTCATTAGGGACAATTATATCGTTACCTCTATCTGCATTAGGTAAGTAGTGGATCCTCACAAATAATGTGAATTATGTGCTAAAATGTTAAAGATTTTTGATATCCCCATAAATTTGTCTTTTATTTCACGCAAACAGAAACACCAGAAACCTGACAGTCCCTCTGTGGTTTCTCACCCCTACCATGCACGGAAGCTTACGCTCCCTTCCACAGAAAGTGGCTCATGAACCACCATGACCACACTACACACACACGTAGTTAAACCAAAGGAGAAATGGATGTGCCATCAGGTGGAACAGGGCTGGATGTGCGTGGCTGCCAGGTGTGTATATGCAAGGAGCTATGGGAAAGGAACTTTCTTAGTCTTTGCTGCATATTTTACATCCTTTGTTCTGTGTCTTGCGTATTATCTCTGAGCATGTGACACTATTCAAAGCTACTGCAGAATCCTCTTTGCTAAATTGATGAAAACTGGCCTTATAATGGGACAGAATATCAAAATTAGCACTGCCTGATAAAAGAAGTTGCCAGATTTCTTGGATGAACTATAGCATAAGCAAAATATGTGATTGGCTCTCATTTGATTAATCGTATTGCCAAGAAAAGCCCAAAATGACACCATTTATATTGTCAGATCATTCCCAGATGAATAACTTTTATTTCTTCTAAATAGCACACAGTCACAACAAATGTCAGGGGGTAATAAATGTACCTGGATTTCAACCAGACAGGCTGCTTGACAGTGGTTTAGAAGTGCAAGAAATATCCTACTGAACAGGAATAAGACCAGTGATTTCCTGTACTTCTGAGTTTGGCTGACGGTCTACCCCAGCGTAGCATGTGTTGCTGAGGACCGCTACCTCGGCATTGCCTTAAAGCTTTACAGCATCTCCTGCTGTAAGACTTCGCTTGCAGCTGCTTGAGATTTTGTTAAATTGTTTGGGCTGTGATTTTCCAACAATTCAACCAATCTTAAATTTTAAATGGTAAAATTAAAGATTTCCTCATCAGTTAAAAAAAAAAAAAATACAACAGCTTCTTTAACAAGCACTGAAATTCACTCTGACTTTACTATGGGGGTCTTGCCTGCACTGTGTCTGCCAAGGGGGTACAAGGTACTGGGCATGGAGACCAGGACACTCTCCCCTGAACATTGTAAGGGGTCATCGGGGAAGCAGACACACCTGGGGCAGAGATCACTTCTTTCGGAGTGATGCAGTGGCCCCAGCACATGCTGCAAATTCACCGGCAAAACATCCCACCTCCCTGTAGCACTGGGCTACTGAGGGAGTGAGAACCCCTCATTGCCACTCAGGCACTGGAAGGACGATGCAATGAATCAACGTAGCCCAAACCACTAGCAGCAGCCACGAGGCTGTCACTGCTCTGCTGCTGAGTGCAATCTCCAGGCTGTGTTTCAGCTTGAAAAAGATGTTAATCTTGCCCACAGGAACAGTATTAACATGCACCATCTGCAAACTTAACCTCCTAACAAGCATAACCTTGTTTTTTTTCCCTTTGTATAGACATGTGAAGACAGCTTTTAAAGACAGGAGCAAACACCATTTTCCCATGGGCTACTTTTCTATTCAATAACAGGATGAACTTGTTTTAGGAATGAATCAGGTTCATGTGGTAAATGAAAATTGTGTGGTAAATGAAAATCATGTAGTAAATGAAGAGGGGGATTGAGAGAAGTCAGAAGACTTTTTTATGAGCTTGAAATATTAGACCTGATTTCCAGCTTTGGGCAGCCATATGTACTAACAAAGCTGTGATTTTGTGTATGACTTCTATATAATATTATGATGTTATGTAAATTGAAGTAACTTGCCCAAACTGTGGACCCACAGTTAATGGTTTGACTCTTCTCTCTGTCTCGGTTTTATAAACTGCTTAGTGGGACTAGTAGTGTCCTCATATCACGTTGGAGAGTTATAAAATAAAATTCATTTGATTTATTTGAATGATGTTTAGTAAAGAAAGCTTGCTCACCTTCTCATCAGTGAAGAACAACAAAATATTGAGAAATCACTATCTGAGCACAGTCCATCCCCTGCACTGAAAGAGGGAGAGCTGTAAAAGGCAGATGGTCATGTAGTGACATAATTAAAGGCTTTGTCCTAAGGAATGGCTAAAAAGAAATCAGAACTACAGATGAATAAGCATGTCCTATTTCAGAATGCTAGACTGGGGGCTAGATGGTACCAAGCAACATTAGGGTAGCTTTTAATGTTCAAGATGAGTATCAATAACTAGTCATAGGTAGGAAGAGGAGAATCACTTCTTTTTCTCCTCAGTGCCACAGGCCCCCACTTGTGGTACAGGATCCTTTCCCTGGAGCAAGAGTTTGAAACATTTGTTCAGAAAGGCACCTAAATCCATTAGAACTGAGATCATCAACCTGAATTTTATATATATGCTTAATAGCTGTAGCTGTCATTAACTTCAGGAGGATGAGAACTGAAACAGGCTTTTTTTCCTTTTTTTTTTTTTTCTTTGAGTATCAAAATAAGAACTTGGTGCTCAGCTTTAGCAAAATATTTGAAAATGTTGGTGTTAGTATACAATGTGTCAGCCTCCTCACCTGCCAAATGAGGAGGACAGTGCCACATCCCACACAAACATACTACATTACAGACAGACTGGATCCACAACTATTTTATGCTCTGTAAAACTCTAGGAGAGGAGTGCTCATAAGCTTCCAGAAGCCAGCCTTTGAAGAGCCTACATGTCTTGCACCAGGCTGAATAATGATATAAATCTCAGAGACAGAAAGGGTTTGGGACTAAGCTGTTTAAGTGTGAACACAGTATTCTGTAAGATGCCATGGCATCAGTTTAAAAAATCTTGGAGGTACTTGTGAGAGAGAATGCAGTTAGTCAAGAGGTTTGAATCTGTCCTGAGGAATTTTAGTGTTTCCATAGGCATGAGAAGGTAAATTACTGCCTCGTATGTTTTCCAACAAAAGTTACTGGCAATTAAAAAGTAGACTCATGTCTTAGTTATTGGATTATAGAATCACAGAATGGTCAGGGTTGGAAGGGACCTCTGGAGATCATCTAGTTCAACACCCTGCTAAAGCAGGTTCTCCTACAGGAGGTCACACAGGATCATGTCCAGGCAGGTTTGGAATGTCTCCAGAGGAGGAAACTCCACAAACTCTCTGGGCAGCCTGTGCCAGTGCTCTCTCACCCTCAAAGTAAAGAAGTTCTTCCTCAGATTCAGATGGAAATTCCTGTGTTGCAGCTCGTGCCCTTTGCCCCTTGACCTGTTGCTGGGCACCACGGAAAAGAGCCTGGCCCATCCTCTTGACATCCACCCTTCAGAGATCTGTACGCATTGATAAGATCCCTCTCAGCCTTCTCTTCTCCAGGCTGAACAGGCCCAGCTCTCTCAGCCTTTCCTCACAAGGGAGATGCTCCAGCCCCCTCACCACCTCTGGACCCTCTGCTGGACCCTCTCCAGTAGCTCCCTGTCTCTCTTGAACTGGGCAGCCCAGCAGGGGACACAGCACTCCAGATGGGGCCTCACCGGGGCAGAGCAGAGGGGGAGGATCACCTCCCTCGGCCTGCTGGCCATGCTCCTCCTCACGCCCCCCAGGATCCCACTGGCCTTGGCCACGAGGGCACAGTGCTGGCTCGTGGGCAACTTGCTGTCCACCAGGGCTCCCAGGTCCTTCTCAGCAGACATTCAGACAGTAACTACTTTTTCTGCATGGCTTGAGGTCATTGTCAATGATGAAGACTGACCCCACAGTCATTAATGACTGGATATTGTCTTATAAATATCAGGCTTTCTGTCTAAGTGCACAGTCTCTCTTTTCCCCCAAGGAACCAGCTTTACACTATTTCCTTCTGTAGGGCAAATATGTTTCAGTCTGTTGTTGAAAAACACTGAATTACATATTTTGAGGAAAAGATACAGGACAAAGTGTAACTTCTTTATGGGTTTATGCAAGGCTTTCCTCTCAAAATAAAGGAAATAAATCAAACCTAGTCTTCCATTAAAGACTATTTTTCTTTGTCTGAACCTGGTTAAATTCATATTAGCCATTCACGGAAGTTATGAGTTGCCCGTAAGAAAGCTACTTTTGGAAAAGTTAGGAAAACTGGCCTGCCTGGATGATTAGTGTCAGGCATTAGCTCACTACATCAGGTGTTCAGCCTTAGTCAGGCAATGTGAAAAGCCTGCACACTGCATCTTTAAATGTAGTGATCTAGCAGAGCAGAAAACATGACTAAGGGCCTTAGGAAAAATGCTTATAATTGGAGAATCCTCTCCCTTTTCTTCTTGAGGTCAAGCAGTACATAACATGCCCATCAGCTGATGTGAGAGCTGTGGTACAATTACTATATATACCTGACAGTCTGCAGGAGGCTTATTTTTTGCAATACGGTAAACTAAATAATAAAATAAATATCTCAGTGCTTGAGTGGATCTTTCCTGGTAGGGAGTGATACAAGTTTCCTTTGAATTATTCTACAGATGCAGTGATACTTTCAAACATGGATTAAAGAAGAAAAAGATTTTTTTGCCACAATGTCCTATAACTTTTATATTAGAAACTGGACTCTGATTCCTCTGTCCTGGTCACTTGACATTAATCATCTGTAGAGGAGTGAAGGCAGTGGGTTGATTGGCATTGATAACATGCAGCTGTGGCCTTGCCTCGGCGGCAGTGGGTTGATTGACATGGACGATGTGCAGCTGTAGCTTGTTCCACTAAGTGGTTAAATAGCCCTGAGGATTGGGGCAAAGGCAGTTTGATGGAGGAGGAGCAGTGTGATCTGATCTCTGGAGGATGGAGATACAGCACAGACAGTAGAATCTGACCTATGGTAAGAGCCTTGTTGCAGCCTGCTGGTTTGTTTGTGCTGCAACGATTGGTGCCCTGTGTGAGGCTGACTGAGTTGAACAACAACTAGTGCCCAAAGTAGCTGAGATGAGTGGGAGAACCTGTGACCCATAACAGATGCTGTGAGAGGTGAGCTGTTGCAACTAATCAATATAGGTGTATTGCAATATTTGTTGTCCATCTTAACTCAAATTGCAACTTTTGGTACCCAACATAGATGGGGACTAATTGATATGGGTGCAGAAGAAGAAAATTCTACGTTAACAATGCTTAGAGATACATTTGAAAAAAGTGTAAAGAATAACAAGAAGGCAATAAGAACTTTGCCAGGATGGTGCAAAGTAAATAATGTGCTAGTTATGCTGAAAAATGTTGGCAGTGTTCAGACATGGCAAAATGCTGGAAAACTTCCTTGAGGCTGCCTCAAGGGCTGATGAAATTGCAACAACGTTGCTAACAACATGGAGATTAGTCTTAGATTTACTAGAACAATTAAATGTGGACAGGGAGATGAATTCTATATCTGCAATGCTTATGGATATAGTTTAAGAAACAGGTGTAAAATATGACAAAATGGCAATAAGAATTCTGCTAGTGTGGTCTAAAAAGTATGATTTGCCAGTTACAGTGAAAAAGGCTTTCAGCATTCAGACATGGCAAAGCATTGGAAAGGTGCTTTTTGAGGCTGCCTCAAGGGGAGACAAAATTGCCACAGCTACATATCGTCAATGCCAATCAGCCCACTGCTTTCATTCCTCCACAATCATCCATGTGAAATTTGGGTGTTTGGGCACCACTTAAAATTTTTAAAAGACTTCAGATTTCCTTAAAAGAGCAGAAGATGGAGACATGCTTGGCATAGTGCTATTACACCAACATGACAAGGCCTCTTGTTTTTGATACCCTGGTAAGCATCACTCTTAGCCTTGAGCTGGACTGAGCCTAAAGCATTAGGAGGAGAATCTTGAAATAACTTGTAACTTTTTGGCTATTAAATTCAGTAGCCCATATGTCTCTTAAGTACGCTTTTAAGTATCAGGTCTTCTTGATGAGCTTCTGTTTTGCTTCTGTTGTCTTTTCCAGTGTGATGCACTGTCACAGAAGGTACGAACTCAAAGAAAATCCTCAGCTGCCGGGGATGTCTGGGCTTGGCCCATCGGGAACAAGACATGAAGGTCTAATGGACACAGTGCACTACTTCTCTCCAGCCCAGTCAGAACTCTGGGTTTTCATGATTTAGCCAGGATTTCATAGATGTCGGAGTGAAACAACTCATGGATGCCATTCATGCAGCCTCTCTGTTTCTATAACTGTGCTATATGAACAATACCCACACCATTAGGTATTAGCACTGTTGCGCTCTCTTCCCAGCCGGAACAGTGACAGCAGATGACACACTGGCTCCTGTGCCTTCAGGAGCAAGCATCAGTTCTGATGTCAGTTTGCATTTTGCTTAGAGGCCAAATGAAAATGCACCAGCGGAGACCCCTGGAGCAAGAAAACAAAACCACCAGAGTCCTGCCAACCCCTGCAGGCACCTTTCCCCAAGGAAGGAAAGAAACCACTGGGAAGAGCCAGGGCTGGAGCTCGGGAGGGCCTGGAGACAAAGAGAAGCTGAGGCTGGGTGAGCTGCAGGCTGTCCCCAACACCAGCCAGTCCTATGCTGACATAGACACACTGACCAGAGTCCTCAGAGGGGGATGGCAAGGGGTAACTGCCTGTCTTTGTATTTTTCAAAGCTCTTTGTCCCAAACTGGTCCCACACGTCTTGGTTGTGTTGGTGAGCAGCACCTGTGGTCTCAAAGGGCCTGAGAGGATCCCATCTGCCCTGTCTGATCCCCAGGCTGTGTGCCAGCACAGGGTCTTGTCTCCACTGTGCATGGGGACCCTCCTGAGGGATGTGCCTGGCCTCTGCCAAGCAGCCTCCCTGGGCTACCTGCCTTTGGCACCGAGAAGCCTTTGCCCAGAAGAGTGTCTTTCATCCCTGTTTCTTCATTCAAACTGGCTTCTTTGTGTCACAGGTGGAAAGCTGTCTGTGACAGCAAGATGAGGAGCGAAGGTAAGGGAAAGTCTTAGCAACTGAGCTGGGAAATTGAGGTCAAAAGGTAAATATGGCTGGCTGCAGTGTTTTCTGCCAGCTGCATGCTATTCATGCTGCTGCAAATAGAGGTGCTGAGGCTCCCAGCAGCCAGCAGAGCTGGAAGAGCTCTGAATGCAGAAGGAAAACACTACACGAATGTCTCAAAGCAGCTTGCTGTGCAAGGAAGCTTATTTATTCCCTGGGTCCTGATCTTGCTTCGGCACTGGGCGCTGTGCAGTCTGTCATGGGCAGGGTGGGCCTCACATTGAAGATGATGCCTATCTTGAAAATCAGCAATAAGAAGAAAAAGGCTTCAGAAGTTTTGTAAGTGGTGGCAGCAAGAAGTGAGGAAAGGTCTGTGCACAGCAGCCCTTGTAGATGATGATACCTCTCCCAAAAATTAAGAAGGAAAAAGGCTCTGAGTGTTTTGCAGGTGGTATTGAAGCTGACTGCTTAGTGTTATGCTGGAGCTGGTACTCAAAGCCTGGATCTTGCTGGGAAAATTAGTTCTTGTTAGACCTGATGGTATTTCTGCCCTCCTGGGTGTTAACTGTGCTATGGATTGTGGCTTTATTCACTGAATTATATGGCTGCAGCACCTAAGTGAGCACCAGCTGATGTTTCTGAGTCTGGAAAAGAATAAGCAAGAGTGAATTGGCATTGAGATGGAGCTGGGAAAGAGAATAAAAGGACTATGGGATTTCTCATGCCTTTACACAACCCTCTCTTGTGTCCAGACCTGCAATGGAGGAAAGGCCTTTGAAAACTCAGACTGTATCTGAAGGATTTCTATGCTCAGTTTTCACTTGTGTCAATTGTAAGCTGGCACTCAGCTCCCTTATCCCACTTTGAAATACCCCATGGTAGATGAATGTCCCGAAGTTGCTAAATGAATCAATAGCTGAAATGGGGACAGAGCTCAGTGCCAGGCTGTAATGCACTGAGTTTTTCCCCCAACAGTGTGACTCCTGCCAGACTGTCCTATATGAGCACTGGGTCCATGAGTCTGTGCAGATCCTGCTGTTAGGGACAACAGGAGGGCAATGCTTTCTTATTCTGTGTGGTGGTTCACTTAAAAAAAACCACCAAAACCAAACATATTACCCAAGCACAAATGGCAAGGTGGAGGGCAGGACATGCAGAATAGCCACCTCTCAAAAAGGGAAATATTGCTCAGAAGGAAAATCTCTCAGCTCTGCTGGGGAATTGCAGCCTGACAGGGACTTCCACCCTGCAGAGCTGGTGCAAAGGTACAGCACCAAATGATAAGAATAATGAGCAGCAGCTGCAAAACCAGAAATAAGCCAAAGATCCTCACAACTGCAATACAGAGCTTTAGGTGGGAAATTAATCTTTAGGAAACTCAAAAGTTAATAGTACTGGACCAGCTTTGTGAGGAAAATGACATAATTCAGGCCTTAATGCTGATTCATACACATTTGGAATCTCAGCACTTGAAGGCTTCAGTTTCTAAATTGGCATTGCACAGATGCACAAGAAAATCCTTGCACAGTTAATAGTTGCTAGGTATTCCAGGCACTATTTTTAAGCAGAAAAAAACCCACCCAAGCCAAACCCTGCCCCAAAACAATTGCCAAGGTAGCTGCCAGATTAAAATACAGTTGAACTGTTTTGCTTCAGTGTTCAAGCAACATGTGTATCATACATCGCAGGAAAACAAATTTGTTCTTACCTCCTTCCCCAAATAAAAAGACATCTATTTGTCAGTGCATTTCAAAGTCTAAAAGGCACATAGAAAACTCCTATACTGTAAGTTTCTGAAAACATTGCTGAGATTCAGCTTCATCAAAAGCCATCACTCTCAATGGCGGTATTTAATATTTTGCTTTGATAACTTTGTGGTTTGTCTATTTCAGTGTTAGCTTACAAGAGCAGCTAAAGAACGAAGGGCCAACACTTCAGGTCTGTCAAAATGCAAATCACAGAGGCTGACAGGACTTTGTGAGATCAGAGGCTCTAGCTGAAGTCTTTAGGGGTACACTGCTCCACAGCACTGTCCTACCTGCCTTTCTTGTAACAGAGGTAAAAGCACATTGTTCTCTCTCTCTTTCTCTTTCCCTGTATCATTAAGGACAGCAAAGGCTACAGTGAGCCCTCTGTACTGCACAGACCTCCCAGTGTCAGCAGCCCAGGAAGCAGCAGGTGTTACTCTTCTGCCTGTGCTCAGGGGCTTTACGAACACCACAGATGTTTGGCAGCACATGCTGCTGGGCATTCAGGAAAGTGATGGTTCATCACACCCTGGGATTAAGGCTGTAGGATTGACAGGTCTGCTTAGCCATAGTGGGGGAGACTGGTCTCACCTCAACCTTCATGCAGTCTGTTGGAGGGGAGCTGGGGAAATGGCTTTTGTTAAATTATTGACTTCTTTTGAGTCCCTCCACAGCACTGAAATCCCACATCTCTAGGTGGTGCTTGCAAGGAAAATAAACTCTTTGTGCATTGCAAAGACACTATGTGTAAGGCAAATGGAGTCAGAGGGAGCTGAGCAGAGACTTTTTTACCCTGAGCCAGTCCCCCAGGCACACCGCCTCCCCAGCAAGGAGGTCTCGCAGATCCTGCTCCTGCTGCAGACTTAGAGCAGCACAGGGATGTAGGAGTCCCATACACCACACTGTGGTGGGTGGGGGGGTGGGGGATGGATCTCATGCCACCTACATATTGCATGGTGTGCAATAAATCAGTGGGTGGATTGAATGTCATAGATACATACCACTCCTAAACTCTTATCTGTCTGCACTGGTATCTGTGCCAGCTGCTTCTCCACCTACCTAGAGGCCTTTTGGTTATGGGAACCCACAACTCACAATGATATTTTACTTCTGTGGAGATGTATTGCTTACGCCCACCTTTGAAATCGAGTAGATACCAGATGCTCTTTCTTGGTACCAAACATGACCTGCTCTCCCAGGTGGAAAGCAGTCCCCTTTTCGGTGATTTACTAAGAACTGGAAGTTGAATTAGCAAGGCAAAGAACACCTTGCTTGTTTTTTGAGTTGGATAGGATTTACCCATAGCACTGGAAATGGAAACCAGTCATTCTGCTCTCATCTGCCATCTCTTGGAGCCTGCAGGATTTGTCAAAATGTGGGTCCAAGTCCAGATATAGGGCCTGCGGTAGGGCCACACACTTGGCTGTGTTACATTTCCTTATCTCCCTTCTTGCTAATATTCTTGTTGGGAATCTTACGTAGATAAAAATAGGCCTTGATATTCGCTACAGCGTCTGCTGCTTCTTCCCAGTGATTTGCAGACAGGTACTTGCCAAGTATCTAGTGAGTCATTTATTTGGGAAAAAAACCCCTACCACAACAATACAATCTGCAAAACCACGCTTTTCCCACTCCCTTGTAAGAAATATTTTTAACAGCCACTCAGACCTTGTGTAGAACAGCTATTAGCAATCTGCTTCTCTGTTTTTCCCTAAAGAGTGATGAATACAGCTCCAGGGGCCCAATTTCCATTGCCTTGTGCTTCTGATAGCCACTTACTCCATGCAAAGTGGATTCGACACACTAGCCTGGGTCTAGAGACCTGGCTTACTGAGCAGAGCTTGGGCAGATAGACATGGACTGGGCTGGTGGAGTTGCCAACCCTGTCCTCGGCAGGAGGTTGGAGACCAGTGCTCAAGTATGTGAAGCTGCTTTGTTGCTCTGTGGTCCTGGATCTGTCACCCATTTACCCAGTGTAAAGCTACTTCAGATGGGCTTTTTCAGCAGCTTGTGCAACACTGCCCAGGGTCCTCTGGAGGGGAGTAATTGCTGTGTTGTCCTGAGGATGCTTTTGTAATTGAGTTCACTTGAACAGCAGAACCTTTATGGAGACATAGATAGACTAGACTTCAACTAAAAAAGAGGGGGGAAAAAAAAGGGGGGGGGGGGGGGGGGGAGGAAAACCTCTACAAGCAAAGATACCAAACTTTTTTTTGGCACTTACCACTGAGTGCGGTGTCATTCTGTGTACTCCAGCAGTGCAGTAGTTGTAGGTGGACTGACCCCCTCAGAGAAGGGCTCTTGCAAGGCTATATCCAAACCAAGGAGCTACTAGAAACAAGCCTATTCACAAGTTTAAAAAGAAAAAAGGCTAGAGTTTCTACATCTAGTGCCACTTGGGTCTGAAAATCTCAGCAGCGCTTCAGTAGAAGCATTTATACTCCCATCTTACGGAACCCCAAGGTGAGGCATGCAGCAGTTCAGGAGTCACCAAAAAGTCAAAGTGTTTGTGAGTTATAGAGCAGGATTCAAGTACTTTGCTCTGTTCAGAGGCAGTCAAAGAAGGAGCACAAGGTGCTTGGGATGGATCATTGTCTACTGCTTATAGCTGTCAAGAAAGCATATTTGAATTTTTTGAGTTTCCCTGATGGGAGAAGGTGACATCTCAGTCAAACACATGGAGTATTTCCAGCAAAGGGTTGGTGTTTCCCCATGTCCTTGGGAAGCAAAATTTCCTGTCATTTGCCATTGAATTCTCTTTTACAATGTCAGCCTGAGTGCATACTTCCAGTGCTCCTGATTTTATTAGGAAGCCAAAAACCTGGGATTTGCTTTCCAAACAAAAATCCCCCAGTTCTCCACCATCTTACCTACATGCCACAATCTAATCAATACCTACCTCCATTTAGGCATCCTATCATTTCTCACACAATGCTGAAAGGCCCTGGAACAATTAATTACTAGGCATGACTATTTTCTGCTTAGGAGGCAAAAATTAACAATCTTGGCATTCTGTTTTTAAATAATAAATAGAAAATTTATTTTACAGCATTTTCAAGATCATTTTGACAAAAAGGCAGTTTTCATCAAGCATTTGACAGTCCAAAAGAAAGAACTTTTACAGGAAGCTTCATAGCTCATACAACTACATACACAAGGTGAGTTCTTGCTCTTTAGATATATTTACGTATGTGTATGTTTCCAGTTTTAACATTTACAAACTAAAAGCTAATATACTGAATTTCAAGAAAACTCCTACTCATAATTACATTGCAGTAATAAAATCAGTGCTTAATATGTTCAAAACAGACACATATGAAAACAATATAGTACCTTGCCACATTGCTGTCCCCCCATCAATATAGATCTGTTACATTTCTCTTTCTTATCTATCGCATTTCTTCAAAGATCAGCTTCCTAGTACTACCTCTGTGCTACTGAAGTGTTTTTGGAAATAGCACAACAAATCTTACACTAAGATTATATGAAGATAGAATTCATTGCCAGTGTAGTGATCAGCAAAGAAAATATGGCATTTTTCTCATTGCTTTAATGAGTAATCAGCATTAAAAAACCAGAAACAACAAAAAATTACCCCTAAAGGCCCCAAGCAGGCAAAAATCAACCAACAGACCCCCAGGTGTCTTTAGTTCATTATAGAGACATCAATCTATTGACAAAGACATAACTGTGTCTTTGGGCAAAGTCGTTTCATGCTTTCCACATTGCAAAGATAACAATTGGCCACTAGTCATACTGAAAGGAGCAAACATCGTGAAAAGAGGATGAGGAAAAAAGGCTCTATCTGGTTTTGAGCACCACCCAAACTTTCCAATACCACTACTACAAGTCAGACCAAAATGATGAGATTTGGATCTTCAGAGACTTGATGACTGGCAGCAGGACTTCTTAAAATTCAAGTGAGAAGAAAGAAAAAGAATAGAAATATGCTGAATTCAGAAAAACTGTGATAGAATATTCACAAGAAGCATGATTAAAATCAGGTTTTGCAACTACATTGATATGAAGAGATTCCTTAAAAATATCTTTGGAAATAAAGTATAGAACTGTGGGACAGATCCTCAGCTAAATTCAACAACACAATCAAAGTTCATAGCAGCTAAAATCCTGTCCCGTATATGTATAATACACACGTTTATAAATAGGGTAATAATAAATACAATTAAGTTCAAGCCACAGCAATTAGACCTGGACTTTGAACATGCCAGCCATTAGGGAGCTTTGGATTAGATGTATTTCTAAGTAACACGTGAAGGACAGAAGAAGAGGAATGAATGACAGAACTACAGCTGCCTAGAAGTGGTGTTTAAGATATAATATTGTATATTAAATAGAAGTAAAAGCATATGGAAAGAGCATGCAACTAAACATCACAAAGAGATTAAAAGAACCATCTATAACAAAACCTGGGAATTTATGCACACATTAAGCACTGATGAAATTTCTTGTCTGGACATGATTTTATTTTAAATTATCTGAAGCAACAAAATAGTTGAATTACTTTTCCTGTCTCACCTTTATACTGGCATGTGCAAGATTTCTAAAACAGACTTTTTTCTTTTTGTTTTTTTTCATTAACACACTTGCTGCAAACATGTAAAATAACAAATCTCAATACACTTGTTATTAATACCATATGTCTACTTCATAAAATATCTGCAAAACAAGGCACCCTATTATAAGGGTAACAATCTCAGCTTGTATATGAAAAAAAAATATGTTAGCACAGCATACAAACCTCCAAAGATCTATTGAGTATTTGTAACAATGTGATATAAAACATGATTTAAACATAAAAATATTCATAGTATAGAAGACAATCTTCCAGTGGTAGCTATAGGACATTACGCTTCACACATACCATACACACGCATACAGAAACACAAACGTACACTCACTCTCTTGCTTCGAGACTGACTATAACCCCCAGTACGGAATTGCCTTTCTTTCCGAGTAATAGTTGTTGCTCTAAGTATACAGCTATTTTCCAATGTATTTGATTCCAAAGTAACACAAAGGAATGATGTAGTCACATGGCAAGTATGTTGTATTATGAAAAGTTAGTCAATAAATATTGTTCTGCTACAGGAAATGTTGTGTAACAGTTCAGTCACATAGTTTGCAATCTTATACAAAAGGGCAGTTTATCTAAGTCCTTATAGTATTACAAGTACTACAGCAAGGGCTTTCTTCAGAAACCTCAAGTCCTAACTTGATAATATTTCTGGCTCTGTTCACCATCAGCGTTAAAACAGCCCAGATCCCCCAAAGAGCAGCCTAGAGTATGAAGAACAAATTGTTCAGACAAAAGTCAGTCAGAGCCATGTGCTTTCACATTATCTCAGCTCCTTTCCCCCAGACACATTATGCAGTTCTACCACCTATAGAAACCAGGAAAAAAATATTTATGCATATATGTCTCATATACAAATAGCTTCATTCCTCCTCACCACACTTCACCCTTCTAGCTCCTGGGTGTGTTGGTTCTGTAGCAGACAGCAGTCATGAGATGTACTAATGACTTCTCCAGGTGATACTTCCCAGAGTCCTTTTCAAGCATTGCCAAGAGAGGGTGTGACTAAGTGTAATTTTTTTTTTCCTGTTGTGTTTTTTTGCTATAGAAGTTGTCTCTTGGGTTTGTGCTTTGTTATGGTTTCCTATCTTTTTATCAAAGTACAATACTTTTGTTTTCAACAGCTAGAGAATTCTGAGCCCTCAGAATGGATTTTTTTTCTTTTTGTTTCCTTTTACTTTTTTAAGTGCAGGATGAAGCTTTTTCCCTGTCACATGTGACTTTGTTCTCTGCTCGCTCTCTCCCCAGCCCTGGGAGACTTGTCTCCCCAAGACCTCCCAGCAGGCAGCTGCCAAAGTCCTTCTTGCTTTGTCTCTTGCAGCATCTACAGAGTGGATGAGCTTTGTTTGTAATCCCTCAGGATGACAGAGGCATAGGTCACATCTGGGGGCGTGCAGAGCACTGACTCTGAGACGGGTGAGCTGGGCACAGAGCTGCCTGAAGCCACTGAATCCCGGAAAGGGGATGGGGGTGTCAGTGCCGGAGAGTCTTCCAGAGTCAGTTTGCTGGTCGATGGCTCCTCATCCTCCTCCTCTTCTGGGTTCTTTTCATAGACGTATCCCTGAATGAGCTTCAGCTTCTCGCTCTCCACTTCGTCAGCTGGGGGAGACAGGGGGTCCTCACTGAAGGCAGCTGCCTGGAAAGGTGGCAGGGGCGGCTGCTGTGGTGGGGGGGATTGGTAGGGGGGCTGCACACCATTCCCCGAGCTGGGTGCTGGGAGGATGGCATTGAAGTCAGGGATGCCAGTGGCAAGGTTGTTGACCACTCCTTGCAGCTGGTCCATGAGAGACCGTGGCTGCAGGGGCAGGGTCTTGGGGGGCTGCTCTGGCAAGAAGAGGGGTGTCTCTTCCACTGTGGTCTGCAGCGGGGGAGTCGTTGCGACCCGCCTGTGCACCACCATGGAGGGGCTGCTGGGCTGGTTGAGGTGAATAGGCTCTCGATCTTCCTCCTCCACCACATTGCACAGAGTCTTACTGCTGATGTCGGTAAAAGTCAGGCTCTTGCTTTGGCCGTGGTAGCTTTTAGTGAGGGGTTTGATCACCGCTGTCTGATTGCACCCTGTCTCCTGGCTCTTCACATGCACTGAGAGTCTGTGCCACATGTGTTCCCCCTTGGGACCTTGTCTTCCACCTGGTTCAGACCATGACACAGACTTTCCATTAGAACTATGAATAAAATAAAGATGAGTTTATTTGCATTTACATTACACAGATACAGGCAGTATAACAAACAAACCTACAGAAATACTGATTGCTTTGCTTCATTAAAAAGCACACCCCCCCCCTCCAGTTCTTCACGTCGTCCCAGAAATACTACAGAAGGAAACAACATTGTGCTTTAGCAGCAGCAACTATGCTAATTTTCATCCAAAGGCAATTACTCCCTGCTGGTTACCCACCCTACAGCCAGCCTGGAAAGCCTGGCCCGTGGGAAGGGCTCTGGGAGGGCTGGATGTTTTGAGGACTTTAGCTACGTCATTTTGTACCCAGGTTTGCTCACCCCACCTTGCAGGGGGGAAGAAAAAAAAGGGGAAAAAAGTCACAGGAAGAACTTTAGTTAAGTCTGATTTGCAGCTTATAGGAAACATTTCCAAACTGTTGGAAGAACAACCCACAGCCTTAGCTTTTGGCACTCTGGGTAGAGAGAGGAATTGTTACTAACCCCTCCTTCCCTTTTTATTCCCTGGCCCCATTTTGTACTAAGGAACAGATTAGCTATTACAGCAATGAAGGACTCCCTGGGCCTCCATCAGGTAGGAGGCAAATGCACATCTTCCTGAGTGACTATTATTTACAAACCAGGGTAAAATGCTGGGATTGAAAACAGTTGGTTTGTGTGGGTGGAGGAACAAGCAGCGACACGATCGTGGTGAGTTGAACCCTTTGACTTCACACACAGGCTGGATCCTATCAAAACGCTGGGCTGTTTGGCTGAGCGAGGACATGAGAGTCAGGCCTGTCCCTGAGGAACTGTAGGTTTTTTGCATTTCCCTGTGCTTTTGCTGGGAACAGCACTCAAAGCAGAGTGATAACTCATTAGCAGCTGGTGGGCCAGGAACCTGAATGGTGCTCAAAAGGACCAAGCAATGTTTACTTGCAGGTCAGGCAGTAGATATCATTTACAAATTATAATATACATCACCTGGGTGGAAACCAGAGATGGGGAAAAATTCGGAGATGATTTATGCGAAGCAGCCTTATCTCAGGTTTTCATCCCTCAGGGGGCAGAGGTAAACAAAGTGATTGCAGTGCAGGTGGGAGGCTGGCACAGCAGCATTGCCTCCTCCTACTGCACACACCAGGGGAGATGGCTTCCCTTACACACAGCCTGCAATATTGTTCTAAGTATTTTGCCTTCCCTTGCTCAGATTCCTGTGCTTCTCTTTTTCTTCAGGGAGTAAATAATTACCAGTTGAATTTTGTAAAAAAATATCGACTGTCATAGCTGGAAGAAACGGGTACAACACAGATAATGTATATCTGGCAAAACAGAGAAGAAATGTACATGACAACATGGCATGTTTCTGCTGAGCAGTAAATATTCCTGGAGAAAAAAAGAATTTGAGATGGATCCAAGCTGGGAAATTCATCTCCAACTCCAGACTCCAAACGCTGGACCTGTGACTCACCAACACTGTGGGAACTGGCTTGCAAGGACAGGCCAATATAAAAAAAATTCATAATTCCCCACAGCACGTAGTTGGTAGGACCTGGAGCTGTTTGGACTTAGAGCTTTAACCTAGAGGGAAAAAAAGCCAAGTTTCCACCTGAAGAATGAAACCTCTGTGTTACAGTGATCAATGGAAAGATAAGAATGAAGGATTAGAAGCATTCCTGTTCTGATCAAAATGAGCTGTGATATGACATTTTTTTGAAGTGCTATAGAGATAAGCAAATGAATGTAACTGTTGGGTGTGAAAGATTTTTAAAGTAATGTTTTAACATACCAAGATCTACAAACTCTTCACACGGAAACACTTTCTGTCTGCTTTAACTTCAAAACAAGTCTCTTCTTGTAGAAAGGAAAAAAGTCAAGCGATCTCATATTGTATTTTGCTGATGCTATAGCTTACAAATCCTGCAAAGGGCTTTTCTGAAAAACACCCCCATGATGATTATCTGCTGTCTGTTATGCTAAGTCCACTTCTGCATCATTTACTTCTTCCTTCATATCTAGCTCTGGTGCGTCATCTCACTTTTGAATCCCTCCTCACACCATCTGTTTAGTCTCTATCTCATTTTGTTCCCAAGATTTTGTATTTTACATCAAAGGCAAGCACTGCTATTTTAAGGAACTCCCTTCCTCTGTCTTCAGGTCTTCCTCCTATTCAGCTCATTTTCCTCCCCCTCACTCTCAAATTCTGCTCTTCTGACTTCTTTCTTCTGTAGCACTCTCCATAATGTACTGAACTGAGCCCAGGTCAGCGGCCATACTTGCATCACACTGCACTGAGGCTGCACTACCCAAACGTGGACTGCAATATCCAAGCGTGAGCTAACCACTTAATCAGGATTTGTCTGTTACCAACTTGCTCTACAGGGAAAGCCGGTGCTGGTGAAGCACCTTGCCTCGGTTTGCCAGACCTTACTGCTCGTGACTCCGATGGCCTTGTGACAAACAGCTTTAGAGCGGCAGTGGCTCTCCATGTGGCAAATCTGGTGATTTCCACCAGAAATTCTCTCTTTTCTGTTACTGTTCTCCTCAGTCTCTTATTCCATCTCTTTTCCTCAACTGGATCCCCTTGCTGTGTCCACGCATCGTTAGCCTGTTAATGAGTCACATTTGAGACAGTCACAAGACTGTCATAGAAATACCTGGGGTCTGTCTTGCTGGATGACTGGTAGGGAGTCACACTGAGATTGACATACTCAGGCAGAATTAACAATTAACAGGTAAGAAAAACGCTTGTTATGCTGGAACAAAGACCAGCCATCTTGGATAACATTAATCAACTCTTAGACAAAAAGTGAAGGTGGGGCTGGAGGAGTTCAGACCTGAACTGGGTCTCAGTGAGATAGGAGCTGACTCACTTGTGCAAAGCGGTGATGGCAATCCTGACTGCATTGGGATGCATGGTCACCATTCACTGATTGTCATCTTCTTTTTTGAAGGAAGCATCCGTGGGAGAAGGTGAAGATCAAAATAATCTGCCTGGTATAATGGGAGAAGCGATGATTTTTCCACGCCAAGGTAGGAAAGGGCACCGAGCCAGGTTACAGTTTGGGGTGTTGAAAAAGTGATGTTCAATTGCCCAGTGATGAGGTGGGACTAATTGCTGTTTTCTTGCTTTTATCAATAGGATGGTTACCCATTTCATGTCCATCATTAATTTATTTGCCTTACTAACTTTCTTTCTCCCTTATACAATTTCCCATAGGATGTAGACTTCACACTTACTGCCTAGAAGTGAATTCCTTGGAGTGCCAAGGGATCTTAAGGTTTGTAGTTGTGTATACCCAGCCAAGTACTGTTTCTTCATATAATACAACACGCCAAGTACTATTTCTTCAAATCCTTGCATCTAGCCTAAATGTTCAGACAAGTTCTTGGATATCCTATCAACACATAAGACGGGCTTGCTTTTACATTATAGGCAAGGACATACATTGAATTTAGCTGTTGTTTCTCAATTTTCAACACGGTTTTGTCTAGGGGTTTTGTATTTTGGGGGAATAGACATATTTTTTGTCTGAATTTTTATTAGTTCCATGAACAGATCTGTTGTTATTTTTGGTAATTCAAAGTGCTATTTTTAATATATGCATCGATCTTCACAATATACTCTCTGCATGACTCTGGGGCAGTCATTTTCAAATACTTTCAGGTGATGATTATGGACACTAAACAAGCTGGAAAACAACTTCAGTCTTTAACAGTTACTCATAGAAAGTCTTTAAAAAAACTAATGCACTCAGATCGGAGACTGTGATCCAAAATACCACTGCCCAGTTGTAGAACATGCCTACAGCGTGTTAGATAGCTCACTGTTCATTGTTAAGTATCTCCAGCTGTCCAAAATCCTGCTCCTGCTTGTGGCTAGGGGTGCCTTAGACTCAAGTCCAGTCATAGGCCAAGAACAGAGTGCTGCTCCTGCCAGTGCTTGGAGGATCTGCCCTCGTTGGCTTTCTTGGAGCAACGTCGAGTCTCAGCACCCCATAACAGGCGGTTCCTCCCCAGCTGCAGGGTCCTAAAGATGCCTTACTTCAGATATTGGGTAGCAAAGGTTTCTTTACATCTTAGAGGCTGAATGCTCCTGAGGTAGAAGAAGATTGCCCCAGTGGTCTAAAGTAACTTAGTCTGTGCAACTCTTTGATCCTCTCACCAGTGAAGCTATAGCCTGAGACCCAGAGCACAGAAAATTCGATGAACTTTCAATCCTGTGTGCTTGAACCTTTGTCCTTTTTGCCTGGAACATTTCATGTGTAACAATCCCTAACTGATACCACATGAAATGGTTAAGCAGGGCGATGTATGCTCTGATGAGGTTAACTTTAGGAACCAAGGACGTATTGGGAAATGGCTTCTCATCTGTTGTAGTGCTTGTCACTGCTAGAATGAAACAGCTGGAGATGCAGTCGGTCAAAGAGCTTGAAAAAGAGCTCTTCCAGTTAAAAAGGAAGGGACATTCCTTGATTTGTTAGAGTTCATCCCCTGTTTCATCCAGTTAGGAAGCCAGAGTTGTGGTCTGTTATCTTCTTCAAGTGGCCATGAGCTAAGGGAGCATCTTAAGCTTGCTGAGATGAGGGATACAGTCAGTTGGGCCAGGTCTGGTGGTGTTAGAAAAGATTCAGAGCACAGTTTTATGATATAAGGGTAGGGTTTTTTTAAGCAGCAATGGCAATGAACCAGTGGAAGAGGTTATAGGTGAAGTGACATATATATTCTTTTTGTTTCATTGTCAGACTGATGCTTTGGCCAAAACTACCTCCTTGTAGTCACTACATTAACTGAAAAGCCACAGCCAGCAGAATGCATTGGGATAACCTAGCGGCCCCCTTGTACGAAGAGAAGATCTTAGGAATGAACGTTAAATGCAACCTGAGAAGGGCCTATCAAATTAAGTCAGCAAAAATTAGGTCCAAACCAAACCCTGAACTACCTTACCAGCAACCAGACAAGGTCAGTGTCAGGTACTGCCCAGTCAACAAGTGATGCTCCCACTTTCACAGAGTGGGGCAGATACTGGCCGCCTGACAGCTGTGCTCCAGAACACAGCACCCGCAGGGCTGTCCCTGTGCGCTCACGCAGGGATGGCCAGCATTTGGAGACAGCAGGGAAGCAGAACAAAGGCAAGACCCCATTCAAAAGCTGTGTATTGGACAAAACATCTCTCAGCCCAAACAGCAGTTGCTGATGGATGCCCTCCTAGGGAAGCCAGCAAGGGAACTTCTGCCCTGTGCACAGAAAGGCAGTTAGCCATCCACAAGCTTTCTCTGACCCTGCAGTCATGCAAGAAGCAGTAACAATCCCAAGCTTGTCACTCTGTCCTGCCGCAGCCTCACTGTTCCCAGGTCTCAAGCTAAAAAGCTTAACATTTAAGGGTAGTACCTGCACTGCAGCACATTGCAGGTTCTTTGCTGGTATCCCCAAGGTCTCTTACACTATTTTCTCCATTTAGATAAGGCCACTGGGGCGTGAAATTTGATTAAGGGAGTGAACTGCTTTTAATCCAGGGTAGTGATATCTCCCTGTGCTAAACAGGACCCTCCTCTTGGAGCTGCAGCAGTCAGCCCTGCCACTCATTACAAGAACAAGCCATGCTGGTTAGCATGTTCCTACAAAACTAATTTTTGGAGCATTGCTTCTAGAGACTCATCTTTTTTACTAGGTTGAATTTATCTGTGGCTCACCGAAGGGTGAAGGAGCCATCGTCTACCACAGTCCCTATGGGGTGTATGCTCAGGTTTTTGCCTGATATTATCACCTAAAAGAAAAAAGGAATCACAAACCAATTTTAGCCTTTGTCCATTTACGCTGTAATCTATCTCAGTGATCAGAGGACCCTACAAAAGCTCTCACAGTGTGACTCCCTTGCTTTCTGTGGTGCTGTGTAATTAAAGCAAAATTTAACCTCTTGTGTTTCTGGAAATTTAAATTACTAACTTTTCCTTGTTGCTCCCCTCAGGGTTTTTTGTTGGGTTTTTTTTTTAGGAACAAGTTGCCTTGGCCATGGGACACAATGTTCCACATAAATCAGAAAGCTGTTTTAAATGTATGATGGAAACTGCTAGACAAGATACAGGAAAACATATCACGCAGAACTGATGAGCACAAGCCCAAAGCCACCTTTCCAATCTCCTGTCTTGCCACTGGCTTATGTCAAGTAAATCTAGCCCGTTCATTTCCTTCATTAGTTACTGTGCTGCAGAGGTTAAGTATTGCTTTTATCTGAGCTACACACAGGCTTTCTATTTAAAACTGATTTTTTTTCTTTTTTTTAAATTGGAATATTATTATACAGTCTGTAATGTGGATGCAGTAGCTACGTCTAGCCTGAGTACCCTGTGACATGATCCCGGTTTCTATTCACAGGGTCCTGAGGTTGGGGTCAGACCCTTGGGGCAGTATCAGAGGGTGCCAGTGCCCTCCCTGCCCCTGGCTTTATGGCCTGGTCACCAGACAGGGAAAGCAGGAGGCAGGAGTGGGGTCACACACTTTACGCTTTTACTACCATGGAACCGGGTTGCCGCCAGGCTCATACCTGGTCCCAGGGGCAAGGAAGTACTCCCAAATCCAACAACTCGGATATAGTCAAATACCCCTAAATAAAGAGATTTATTCATTTTGGGACTTACAATTACATATACGTGCACAGGTACTTTTGTACAACTGTAAATTGGGGGGTTGTGGTGGAGGGCAGCGTGAGAGAGATGCTCACTGCAATGTTTCAACATAGCTGAAGTCCTACAGCTTTAGCACGTATCACAGATCTTACTTACCCAGCTCAACAAAGGTGTGAGAATATTACACTGATAAATGTGTATAAAGGGCTGACTACTAATTATAATTACTACACATAAATTTTTTGTCTCGTCTGAGATATAGAAGTAGTGAAAAAACTTTGGTTCACCACTGTGTTCACCAATTATTTTGAAAAAATGTCACACAGCTACAAACGTGTTGCTTGGAGAAAACAACTTATTGTAATAAATAATACAAAGTTCAGGATAAAAAACAGTTTGTCCCAAATAGCAAGTGAATTCTTCCAGTGTTCAAGAAATGAAGATCAGAAACCTGAAAATCAAAATGAAATTAAAAAGTGGTCTTACTAATGAATAGTTTTTGAATCTGTTGGTTGGGGTTTTTTTTGTTATTAATAAGTAAACCCCATCAAATATTCAGAATTAATACATCCTACTGAATCACTTTATAATTATTTTTCAGGATTTTAAAGTTTGTGCATGAAAAAAAGCAGGATGTGAGTCATCATAGATCCTCAGTATCAATGGAGAAGCACATTTGTGTTATCTGTAGATGTGTCTCGTGCTGCACATTCAAATAAATGTATATGACAGTGCAGCCAATGACCATATCTGAACTGAAGCATTTATTCAGGCAGGCTCAAAAGGGAGCACAGCTAAAAGAACCTGAAAACTGAAAATTACAATGTTTTGAGCAAAGGGACCTGGAAAGCTTAGGAACATGGGAAGAAAATGATAGAATGAAATTAATTTAGGAAAAGTGTAGGTGGGTGCAACTAAGACAGAATAGTCTTAGGACTGGAAGGCTGTGAAGATCAAAAGCCTTCAAAAAACATTGCATCAAAGAATACTATGGGGAAAGATCTAGAGCTGCTAGAGCTGCCGTTGAATGAAAAACACTAATTAATGAACTCTGAATATAATAAACCTGCAAAAATAGTCCAAGAATTTTGTGTTCCTCACTCAAAAGCACCACACCATGGTACGGAGATTGGGAGGTCTTTCCCATGAATGCAATTTAATAGTAATTAAGATGGTTGGCAGTTTTTCCTTGCTTTCTGTAATCCTCTATGGTTCTAATAGGAAATTATTTGGGGCACCATGTTTTTTACCAGAAGCATATTGACAAGCTGGAAGCTGTATACAGAACAGCAACAAAAAGCCCCCATTGGGGATAGAGAGGTAACTGTGAGAGAAAACTAAAATATCTGAATGTATTCAGTTTGACTTCAAACATCTGAAAGGCATTAGCACTGAAGCTGGAAAGTATTTCACATAGCATACAGATGCACAACTGAGAGCCCTAGATAAAATTACAAAAGAGACAAATTATACTGAAAATCCAGAATATTTCCCAGTCAATAGCTGTATCAGAGAAGGAATAAATTCCTAATGAACGGGTAAAAGCCCATTGATCTGGATACTTGCTGCCAAAAAGTGTACAGCCCTTGCAGGGGTACCAGTCAATGAGGTCTTTCTCCCACTCTAAATTGTCAGATTCTCTGGTATACTGGAGAATAAAATAAACTCCCAACATTTCAAACAGTGCTTGAAGAGCCGTCAGACTTGCCTTAAGATGCCCCCATTTTGAGTGCAAACTTAACCCAGTTGCCACAGGAAGCTTAGTCATGAGGCCCCTTGTTTGTATCAGACAGCTCTCCCTAATATGCTGCAGCAGATAAAGCAGCTAGTAAAGACTGCGGGTTTTCTGGGTGTATCTGAAAGTTTCCATGGTAACAAATGTGCAGCTTCAGAAGAAAAGAGCCCTGAAACCCAAAACTGATGTTTCTGAGTTTTTGAATATGATAATATTTTTTTATGATTCTATATTTTCAGGATTCTGCATTTTGGACCATCTCCAGGATCACACGGATGATGGAGATCAACATTAAGACAGTAACTGATGCTAAGTATTGTGTACATCAAAACACTAGAGAGTTTCAAGTCCCTAAATCTAATTGCTTGTAACTGGAAGGCAAGGAAAACCATAGCGCCCGTGGTGATTGCTGGCACGTTGGGGTAGCGAAGCAGGGCTTCCTCAGGAAAATCCGGACTCACACACTGCTGCAGTTCTGGTGACCGAGGCTCAGGCAGGAGGCCAGGGGGTGGCCATGGGCAGCTGAGGACACCACGGACACAAGCCTACTGCTCAGTCTGGGCTGCGTGGCCTCAGGAAGCGCGGGCAGTCGGCCGCTAGTGGAGGACATGCCCTTCCCCTGGCCACAGTGCAGCACTGCCCAGCCTCTGAAAGCACCAGCCCTGGCTGGAGGGAGAGGGAAGCCTGATGGGCAGGGACGGGCAAAGCCAAAATGGCAAGCTTCGTGCTCAGCAGGTCTGAAAAGCTCCACTGCTTTTTAAAGCCTTTCTTATCTGTATAGCTGCCACAAGTGTTTGAAGTCTCATTGACTGGTTGGAGTCCCACCAGAGGTGTTCCTCAGGAGCTCATGTGGGTAAGGATTTTTTTTTCCAAAATGAAAAAAAAAATCCCAAGCTTTGTCATGCAAAAAGCAGGAGGTTCAGCCTTCCCTGTGCTCAGGAGTTTACAGCCTATGTACGTGCTTTTAAAGCATAATCTGTTGTTGCATTCGCCTTTGCTTCCTAATGGTATGCCTGTGTTGGACTCCCATTTCGTCATCAGTCTTTGCAGACATACAACTGGCAATCTGTGCCCTGGGAATCTGCAGCACTTGTTCCAGCTTGGAAAAGAAGGGCATATTGTTGTCGGACTGGAAGCTAATGTACAAAATGTTTGTACTGCTCCTCACACTGCCTTTGTAAAGTTTGTCTTTCAGGGTGGCAAATCTGGTTGCTGCACAGGCCCTGTAAAACCGTCACTGCTGCTCCAAATATATGATGCCTTGTATATATTTCTTCTGATCAGCAAATCAGAGGGGCAGATTCGATTGAATTAACATCATTTCTACCTGTCTACAAATAGCATAGACTGCCGGAGACATATACAGAGCTAGAATGCTTTGTCGCTGATTAGAAGAGCTGAACAGCATCTCTGGCAGTAAAGAGATGGGGCTGCTCAAAACGCTGTGTCAGCGGATCACAGGCAGCTTTCCACCTAGTCACTGCACAACCTTCCCTGGGGCAGGGAGCAGGACTGTTTCACATCTGCAGTTTATCAGATGGAAATGAGCATAAATCTATCCTGGAAGAAATGAGGCGAGGCTTTGCTGTTTCTGCAACAGCTAGCATGTTTTCTCCACTGGGTTTGTGTTTGCTCAGAGGGAGCAGTATTTGCACTTGTTTCTGAAGAGCTGGACTTTGCTATTGTTGGCTGAATGCAGAATATACAGAATCTGAATATCTTTCAAAAACGATAACAGAAAAATTTCTCTGCTGTTGTTTAAAGATACTTTAGGGTGACTGTTCCTAAGCCAGATTCTGCTGATTTTATTTACATGTGCCTGCTCATGATTTCCCTGTTCTGCGAGTCCTACCAAACCAGTGTTTTCTGTGTTCCCCCTGCTGGCTCTGCAGCAGCAGTTCACTAACAAGCACAGTTAGCAAGAGCTGTGCACAGCAAAGGTGTCTTGCCGTGAGACAGCCACTAGATTCTTGTTTAAAGCACGCAGGATAATGTCATCTCCATGCAAAACTGTAAAAAAGAAAAAAAATGTTGGCTAAATGGAAAAAGAAGATAAAATCAGTACAAAAAAAAAAAAAAGGATGTATTTGCAAAGTTGTAGGCATTTATAAATAAAATTGAAGGCTTAAAAAAAAGTAAAAGCTGCAAAAAAATTTTTCAGTGTCCTCGTCATCACATCTGGTCAATAAGATTAAGGCATTGTGCAAAACAGAGGACATAAGCATATTTCCCATCTTTACTGGCATGCACCACATTTGTCCCATCATTAGACATGATAAACCAATGAGAAAGAGAAAGCAAGGGGTAAAACCACTCTTTGTCATGCAGCTTCTCTTACACATTCACTGCAGTGTGGGATTTTTCAAAGCTGCACATGTGCCGACGGACACTGGCTGGTGGGCGAGAACTCTGGCTGCCTCTTCCTGAAGATTGAAAAGAAAAAGACACCCAGTGAGTGGTTATACACATGTGCACACATGGTGGCTATACCACTCAATAGGGTGCCTGTCCCTGACCTATGCCTAAGGGTCACTGTGGGCTTTCCCATCTTTTCTCTCTTGTCACCTCAACTTCCACATAGATTTCTGCTTGGCTCCAGCATGGTGCTCATTTCTTCTTCCTCTGCTGAGCCCTGATGCACTTCACATGCCAGATGGCAAGGGCTGCTGTGCATCTAGCTGTCAGAGGGACTTCTCCCCTGGTATTCTCTATGCAGGGTGGAATGGCGAAAAGGGGGCATCTGCCTTTTGCATCTTATTTACAACAAAAACATCACCAAAAGTTTTTGCTGGTGGAGTTCGTAATATATACTCAGCTCCTGCTTTTTCCTATGACTCTTATTCCCCTAATCTGCTTTTCTAAATGTTTCCCTTCTTTTATTTTTGAGCTTTAGCCAAATAGTCACTAGCTTTTATTATATATGATCACACTATATGTGCTTCTTTTTTTTCAAGGAAACATTGGCCTTGTTGAGGTAGACACAAAATGAATAATCTCCTAGGTGCTCTATCTGTAATGGTAATTCAAAAAGGAATTGCAGATTGCAGTTTTGGCCATTAATATAAGACAATTTCCACTTCATTTTTCTGCTCTTCCCTTACCCTGTCAAGCGAATGCAAACTCTCATTTGTCTTCCCCAGTATCAATAAAAATATATACACACACGCACGTGCTTTGACAAAAATCTCAGGTATTTTTGCACATGGAATGTATCAATGAATTTCTGCAAAAATAATTTTCATTGTATTGCAAATAAAACGCAAATCAAAATTCAGCATTTCTCCCCATCAAACAATCATAATGCATGCTTGCCAGACTTCTATTTACCTCAAAACAACGGATTCATGGAGGCTATGTGCGTGTACTACATACTCAGTACAGCTGCTCATGAGCCAAACAAGCCGCCATTCTCACCACATACTAAAGCACAGGAGCACAGCGTGATGTACACAGAATACATGCATACCCATTTTGGAGAGGTAGATGCCTTGAGATGACTTCTGAACTATTATGAATAAAACACAAATAAGACATACCGCTGAGCAATTTTGTAAACCTACTTACTTTGAAGTCTCTAGAATAATTAAATTCCTTAGCAGGTATAATGACATCTCTGAGATTTAACATTTTAAAGGTGATCATAATTAGGACCTTAGCTACCATGGTCTCTTCTAGAGCCTATTAAAGTTACAGAGATTATTAAGCTTCTGATTAAACAGAATTTCCAACATTTCTACAGACCCAGTTTTCTTCATCTGTTGACAAAATAAGAGCTTTCTACTTTCTGTGCTTGCTTTGCTAAAAGTCAGAAATTAATGGTTTATTCACTCAGAAGAGCTAATTTTACAAAACAAGTAACAACATGCAGTTGATTATCCGAGAGAAGAATCCAGTTCTAAATGTATTTCACACACACGCAGTGCTGTATGCACAATAGAGGGCACCCAGCCACAGCGAGCCTTGCTCAGGGACCCTGGGAAAGGGGAAACACCTTTGCTTCAGAGCCCTGCTCCAGACCTAGGTCCTCCTGAACCGACAGACTTTGCCAGCTATCGTCCCTCTGCTATGGCAGTTTGCTGTTGCTTCTGGCTTACTTTGTTACATCCCTTGTTTCCCCCCAAATTCCTTCTTATTCAGATATATCCCCGGAGTGAGGTCAGAGCATTTTGGTCTCCAGGCTTTGGGCATGTGTAGATCTTGTTATGAAATCGTCTTATGTGAAAGGAATAAAGAAGCCTGCTTTCTCAGGCAGTCCAAAATGCTTCCTAAGAAGTTCGAAATGCAGTGAACTTTTTCCTTTCTGTGGCTACAGTTGGGCTCCTCAGCCAAAATCAAACACAGATACTACATGTAATAGAGTATGCAACCCCCAAATGCCTCGCCAGGTTTGCATTCTGTGGGAGGCTGTTGTTAAAATGCTGCCAAACTCCATCAAAGAACCAGTCTGCCTTTTGGTCAAGGTCAAGGTCAATCTCCGTATGATGATCTACAGCACATACACTACAGGAATCAGCTCTAAATCTCAAGGTTTGTGCTTCAGCAGAATTTGGATTTGGATTTACAGTGAAATTTGGATTTATAGTGTTATGGGAAATGTAGTGCCTGTGTTGATTATACTTCAGTGAATTATTTTGCAATTATCAAATAATTGTCAACTGCATAAATAATAATGAATGCTTTTGAAGCATTCAGTTTGAAGTATCCTTGTAGACTTGCTTTGTCTTACTAGTAGTGTGTGTTAATACTGCAGAACCCTAATTCAGAATTAGTGCCCAGATATCTGTACCTCTCTTCTTTTTTTCTTCTGTTTTTAATTATGACAATGTACCCCTCCTCTTCCTCCCAGCCTTGCAGGAATTGATGGCATTTCAGATACGTTTCTCTGGTCACCAAAAAATTAGGTAGCCTTCCCATCTTTACAATATGAGGATTAATGGATCATTTTGGGGGCAGTCTTCTCAAAGGTAATTCCTGCTGAGTGGTTATTTGTATCCTGAGCCCAGAGGCAGGATGGATCTTCTGTGCATTTGAACAAGGACTTGGCATACCATCATGAAAGTGTCTGAACTGCTTTCTAATGAACCCCTGGGTGCAGTAACATGGACTCTGGCAGAGGAACCAGGGTGGCTGTTTAGAGGGTTTATGAAAGAAGTGGATTAATTGCTTTACGTCCTTTGAAGCAGAAAAATGCTTTCAGCCAGTCACTCAGAACAGAATAGGTAAAGGGCCTGTTGAAATCTGCAGAGAGGAGTATAAATGATCTGAGGGAAGAGTCACTCTTGCCACTTTATTTTCTGTTCAGTGTAAATGAATCATCCCACAAGGCAAACAGCTGTGTCAGGATTGTAGGAAAGTGTAAATTGCTATCTGTAATGTTTTATATCTGAACAGCTGTGAAACTAGAAACATTCACCTTCTGCTCTGGAATTACTCTCTCTGCTCAACCAGCCTCCCCAAACAGACACAAATTGAATGAATCTGGTGTCCAAGATAACTGAAGTGCAGGACAGTGTTGCCTATCATCTGAAGCCACAGTCAGAGATCCTTCACAATAGACATTGTCCAAGCTGTAAGAAAAGTTTTCACATTCCCCACAGTAAAAAATATACGGAAAAGTACATCCCCGGATTTTATACAATCTAATCTGAAAAAATTGATCAACAATAACATTAGGAAGAAAGCAAGGTGGGGAGGAAATTCAAGAGAAGGGATGATGGCATCATGATGATACTTACAGTGACAGCCTTGAATCATCCTGTAGTTTTTAAGAACTTGTGTATAGCCCCTAGCTTTAATACAGGAAGGGAGAAGCCTTGTGCCATGAGCCCTGTGGCACATTGCCATCACATCCTAGAATATATCCTGCTCCAGCATTCAGACTGACCTCCCTCTGTACTCCCAAAGAACAGCTCAGCAACAGCACAAACTTTCTAGCCTGCTTTTCACCTCCTCAACCCTCCAGCAGTCTGCAAGGTGACTGCGGAGGTAAGCACACTTTGTATGTAGAACCAGATTAGTAAAGTGCTCACCTAAACACACTCATCCTAAATCCTCTTGTCTCTCTAAATCTAGCACCTTCCTAGGCAGAAGCATGTTCATCTTTGTGATGTCTGTGTCCTTGAAAGGTCAGATTTTATGTGTGGTTGTCATGGTTAGATCAAAAGATATCTACATAAAAAGAAGTAAGTCCATGTCCTTTTCCTGTAGGAAGAGAAGCTGAATTTTCAATACCTTTTGTACAAGCCAGGATCTGATAGAAGTTTCCTGCAACAAATTTAATTAAGCCAATAGATGAAGTGGGGAAGATGGACAAGTTTTCAATATAAATTCATTTTTAAAACACAAGTCCTAAATTCCAGGATAAGTGATGGTTGGAAATAATTGCTCTGGGTGTTAACTTAATTATGCTAATCAATGCCACATTGATTTGTGGGCAGTTTTTGGAGAGAAAGAAATCATTAAAAGCTGTGGAGCAAAAAGCTCTGCAAGTAGGAGGGAGGTTATAGGGTCGTTCTCCCTTGCCAGGCAGTGAGACATACAGGTATCTATCACCTGTGAAGGAGTGAGGAGCAGGAGGAATTTCACAGAACACCCTCTCTGTCAAGGTGGGAGCATCTGCCAAAGAGGACATGGCCATGCCAAAGAAGGGTCATGGTCACCAAGGAGAACATAGTCCCAGTAGGATGCCCAGAAAGACCCAGCACTGAGCTGCACAGTGGAGACAGAGCTAAGGCTGCACTTCAGGTCACCCCAGGCCAGCAGGAGCCAGCTGTGTGCCCAGGGGAGCGCTCTAGCCCTCCTCAGCTGCTCCCTCCTGCTGTCCCACCCTCCCTTCTGTGCCAGCTCAACCCTTGGTGCAATTGTTCAACCAACTGGCAGGGAATGACAGGGACAACTAATCTGGGTCACAGTTAAGCCAGAAAAAGAAAGGAAAAAAAAATATTATCAGTTCCCCGCTCCAGTTCACAGCATGGCCTTCCAGGCTCTTGTCCCTGCAGAAGTGATGGGACGGCATGGCGTAGAGGAAGGCTTTGGGTGTCATTTCTGGCTTAGGGAAGGTTAAAGCATTTGTGGATTTACGGGCTATGACAGCAGAAAGTAGCTGCAGGCAAATCTCTTGGCTGTCCCAGGATAGTGGCAGGAGAATTTTTTGAGATAATTTCTATAACCCTAAGGATTAAGAAATATGTATAGCCTTACGTTTGAGAGGATATGAGAAAGTAAAGGAGGAAGAACTGCTCACTGACGGGAGCACGGAGAAGTCCCAGGGCCACGCTTTGTACCCCACGGGAGCCTGTACTGCCCAGACACACAAGCTGCCACTGCCCACACACGTGAGCCCCCACTACGCACCCCCCCGAGCTCCCACCGCCCCCGGTGAGCCCAGGCAGCACGCCTGCGAGCTCCCGAGGGCCTTGCGGAGACACCCGGCTGCCCCTGCGTGCTCCCGCCATCAACCTGCCACCCAGCCTCACAGCCCATGGCACGGCTCGGGGAGGTTAATGCTTCCCATCTGCTTGCTGGGCGTTGTTTGCAGTTGTTTGTGCTGCTGTGGCTGTGTTTTCAAGCGTAGCCCTTTGTCAGTCCTTGTCAAGGTAGATCATCCCTCCGTGGGGCCTTACACAGACTCTGGGATTTGCCTTTTTTCATTTGGTTGGTTGTTTCTTGGGTGTTTTGCTGATGGCTGTCTGGTTAGTTGACTGGAGTAATGTGGGATAAGTCTCAAATTCCAGATAATCCTTGATCTGGGAATGCAAAGCTTGCAAGCCAGCCAAAACAGGTGAACTGAACCATCTGAAATGATCTAGCTTGTGCCATGAAAACAAATGGCCAGAAGAGAATTATAACAAAACATTTCCCATGGAAGTAGAGGGGAAGACTAACAAAAGCTTTAAGAAAGCAACAAGAGCAGACATTCCGAACTTTAACACACTAAGGATGAGGGAAAATGGATAGTGCTGGGTAAAGAGAAGGATGTACTAGCTAAGAGATGGCTTGCAGATGGGCATTTAAACTGAACCTGTGATTCTCTGGGACCGATCAGACTGAAACTGCAAACACCAGCAAAGCATCTACTAGTGAGAAGCTGCTAAAATCAGATTGGGGGCACTTGTTTTGCTAGAGTTTAAGATCAGCTTTGACATCTCCTGCTGTGGTGCTGCAGCACAGCTGAGCTGATCTAATGATCTGCTGCTGAAATTGACAACTCTCACCCCCTGTTCCCTAAACCAGGGGCAGCAGGGACACCTTCTCTGGTGCTGATGTTAATGTTTCTATGACCTTGAGATCTGGCTCGAGAAGAATCCAGCAGATAATAATTCTTTTTTTTTTTCCCCCTCTCTGTAAGGTTAATTATACAGGGTGAAAGAAGATCACATCCTGCATGCCACGGAAGAAGAACCACAGAGCAGAGAAGGGGAAACAGCTTAAGAAGAGATAACTAAAGCAGTAAGTTAGAAATGGTAAATTGTTTATAATGCTGTAATAATAAAACTGGAACTTTTTAGTTTTCAAGTGGGCTTTAAAGTGACAAATTGTGTGATTACTTCTAGCCTGCACAATTGTTTGCTGTTTACAGTGATGCCTTTCAACCTGTGCTTGTCAGGTGTGGGAGGCTGAATGCCAGAGTACATACATGCTCTGAAGAATTAGCTGACTTGTTATTTCAAAATTAAATAGTCTTTAACAACTTTAATATGAAGGCAGATGTTCCATTGCTAAAATATACTTTCCTTTTCAACCCATGCTTAAAGTGGTTTCTTGGAGTCCTTCGGCATAGCAGAGAACATAACTTCTGTAGCTGGCCATGCTTATTAGTGACTCTTTGACAGTGGATGGCTTCTGCATGGACACGAAATCTGTCATAGTCGGTTCTGCAGACTTCCAGACTTGGGCCTGGAAACCCCAAACAAAGATCTGGCAATGCTGATTTTACCCATTCAGAGTCCTGGTGGCACAGAACTAAGAACTGGGAGAACAATGTGATCAGATCTCTGCTCCAGGTGTGAATGCTTGTCAGTGCTTTTAGGAAAGATGGAAAACAGTATCAGAAGACAGGTGAAAAAAATTCAACCCATACTAGCTAAAAAAAAAATCGAAGTCAAGCAGGAAGCAAAGATGGAGATTTGGAAATTCCTCACTCTTCCCTTTATAAACTCTTAAATCATCGTAGACCAAAAAAAAAAAAAAAAAAAAAAAAGAGAGAGAGAGAAGAAAGAAAGTTGCTCCAGTGCAAACATCTGTGGGACAGGCATTTAGGAAAGACTACACCCAGATTTTGGACTGAGTAGTACACGAGAAGTTAGCCCCTGCTTTGCCGCACATCGTAACCAGCACCAGTCTCTGCATCTTCTTCTGCATTCTATGAAGTAATGTGAATAATAGAAAAATTAAGATGGCATTAAATGTTGTAGGAGGTAGTACAGGTGTTTGTGAATAAATGTGTCTGAGTTTGTGGGTATTTTAAGAAAAATGGGCTTCTGCAGGTGCCTGGCTAGTGTGCTGTGTCCTGTCCCTGTAATAACTGGAACTCAGGTGCTGCTGATGGTGAGACACAAAAGGTGTGCAGGCTGTGGTCTCACAAAGGCTGCTGCAGTTGGCAGTGGCTCATGCTGTTGAGGCATATGTAAGCTGAAACTGCTTGACTTTTGTTTCCAAAGTTTAGTAGAACTCCCATTGCCAAAAGTACTCCCAGCTCTGGGAGCACAAATAGTGGTGGGGAGCTACTGAGATACTGCTGTTAAGAAATTTTTTCAGATCTTTCCTTAGGATATGAAAGAGGTGTGGAGACAATTCCCAAATTAGTGACAATGTAAGTCAGGATGGTCAGGTCTCTGTGCCTTGGTGACAGCAGGCATCACCCTGACAAATTTGTTTTGAAACACTTTACTAATCAACTGACAGAGCAACGTGCAGGCTTCTTCCCACAGCAAACAAAACTTATATGCTAGTGTCATCCACCAAGGACTTTGAAGATATTTCTCTAATGAAACACAGAGCAATACTGGACTGAGACTAACCCTGTAAAATCAAGATAAACTCCTGCTCAGACAATTTAGTTTCTAGCAGGGTGGAAAACCATACATGTCTTCAGTCCTTTAACAGAGATGGACCATCTTCTCTCTCTGGGGGTGTGATTCACCTATGAATTACAAAGCCCTTCTAAAAATCAGGTGCTCTGTCAGCATATGTTCGCAGCATCTGCAGTTTGTCTTGCAGTGTTTTGTTTTGTGGGTCACCCCTGAGCAAAAGGGAGCACTCATCACAGGCAGGAGTAAGCTCGATGAACAAGCCAGAACATGAGATGCCTTTCTGAAAGAGGTGACATCCAAGGGTGCTGTCCTCTTTTGGGCTCTCATGTGCTTGTGTGTCCCTAAGCATTAAAGAGGATTAAATAAATTAGCAGTAACTTTGCACTGAATTGCTGGGATGAATCAAGAATATTTTTCAGACTACATCTTAATTTGAGGAAAAACCCAAACCCTTATATTAACTGTATATATGTATGTATAGTGCCTGTGCTGTTTTATAGCCTTATCCTTACACAGAGAATATCACATATCCATGTGATATCTTTCAGTACCCAAATTTTTGTTCACCTGTAAATTAGCTCAAAGATGTATGAAATTACATGGTGGCTCAGAGATCCCTGCAGAATAAACACTTGCAGAATACCCTGTGTGTTTATTCTAGCAAGTATTTATACATGAATTATCATGTGTTCATGAAATGTCACAGCTCTGTTTTCTTCTGCTGAGGGGAGGCGAATAACTGAGGCACAGTGCTGAATTATCACACCTTTGAGGATAGGAAGGAGGTAAAATGCATTCTTAAAAAAATCTTAAAGTAGCCTCTAGGAGACTTGTATTGTAGTTCTTTATTCCATTGACATTTTTAAATGCTAGATTCAATAAATAAATGCTATTATGCATTTAAAAATATTTCAGACTACCCCCGCCCCACCCCCCCACCCCCCAAACAGGGCTTGGTGGTTTTTTTTTTCTAAGTATGTGCCTAAGAGAGCTGGAGCTTGAGTTCTATATGTAATATAGGAAAATATCCAGGGGTTTAAGTATTTATCTGGATGCCAACTTCAACATTTATTTATTTACCTGATACTCTTAAAAGGAGAAAACTTCTTCTCTATTTTTCTCACAGAGAGAATTCTAACCAAAACAACATAAGATTACGGTGCTAAGCAGATGAACATCACTTGCTTATACCTACATGTGAACACAATTGTTTGTATCACTCACTGTTGAGTTGGTGTATTTTTGTAGCATCCTAACTGGATTGTAATGACTACATTTCAGAATAAAAATGCAATAAATAATATATACAAATACAAAATTACAAGGAAATGTAATAAGTGATCCAGTCAAGCAAGAAATTAAATTACAAGTGGTGTCCTTATTCCGGTGTTTTATGCCAAGAAAGATACTAGTCTTCCCCAGGATTTCTGTAGTACTGCCTTTGCTTCCCCTCAGTCAGGAAGCAGAGATTGTGATACATAACTGTAAAGCTCCCCTCTGATGTGATTGTGTATCTATGCATCGTTTTGTTTAGGTACTGACACTCATTACACAAAGCAACCTGGTGCTACAGCAGTGCCCATAAGCAAAACAACATTTTGTGATTCAGCATCTTGAGAGCAGCAAAACAAGAGAAGGAGCTGTAAAGCAAAGTTCTCCAGGAGTCCTTTGGTAAGAACCAGGCTGCACTCAGAGACCATTCCTTGGGTTTATGTCCTGTCAAAATTCCCTGGGAGAACAGAGTTGCGAACATCCATGAAAAAGAAAGTGGCAAAACTGCCCTGGACCGGGAACTCCTGAGAGGGAGGAAATTGCATAAAACCTTACACAACAGGCCCTTTCCCCTAAAGGGACCATCCAAATAAAATGTGGCTCTGACTGGTGATGAAGAAACAGAGGTCTGGATGGGAGCCCAGGGTGCGGGTACTGTGCCCGGTAAACCCATTTGATATAGCCTGGATTTTGTCTGAGGGGGGCTTTATCTTCACTGCTTTTACTGGGAGGGTGCTGCTGAACTTCATTGCTTTTCTGATTTATTTCTCTCAAACATAGTCTTGAGCAGCCTCTGTTTGGTCACAGAAAGGAACCCAGATGGATAAGCCTAAACTGCCAGAACTCTTGGCTTGTACTTGATGACAAGTGTCCCAATCATATTGCATATGTGCCCCCACTCCTTCTCCTCAGCTTGCCTCAGGAGTGACATGTGATTGGTTATGCATGTGCTGGGACTCCCTTTAGCCGGGATAATTTGCAAGGAAAACTTGCAGTGCCTAATGCAGCCTTGCCCCTTATTTCTCATTAGAAGGAAAAAGTAAGTCCTCTGTCTCCAGACTGGTTATCTTGCACATATATACACAGATAGACAATTTGATATACACATTTGCCATGCTTGGTTTTTAAAGAAATATGATTTTTAGCATTCATTTAAACAACTAGAGAGAATGTAAGTGTGATAGTGACATCTCAGAGTTATTTATCACCTATTCTGTGCTTTTTTGTTGCACAGGACAGAACTACATCATATCTATTAAAGCAAAAGCAAATTCAAGGCTACGGGGGACAATATTAGATATAATTACATAGCTCAGATTTAATGGACAACCCTGCAGCAGGGCTAGAAGAGATTGCTATTGGATTATTAAGTTTCAGACTCCTTTATTTGGTGTTCTTTCCAATTCTTTAACATCAACTGTAAGAGTCCCTTTGGAAACGCGTAGCTGTCTTCTGAGAGTTTTAAATACTCACTTAAATCAATATACTGACAAGGACTGAACAGCTTGACTGAGTTTGATAAATTTTCTTATTTGAAATTCACATCACATACATGAGATAACTGGGTAAGAGCTGTTACCTGTCACAGTGCTGTGTCCACAAAATCATTAATGGTTTAATCCCAGTAAATAGCCCAGCGAAGCCAGCAAACATACCAGCTGCTGAGAGAGAGATGTCTGGCATTAAAACCTTCAGCTATCCTTGTGAGCATACACAGTGCTCTCCCAAAAATGCACTGCACCCTCAGAAAAGGGCGAAGAACTACACTGCATACAGAAGCTAGGGAAACCCCAGGGAAGGATGTGATGGGGAGGCGAGTCAGGCCAGACCAGGATGCCACCAGCTTTCCCTGTGGCACCAGGGAACCATGCCAGAGATGCCACATCTTCACCCACACTGCAAAGGAAGCAGACTCCTCCATGATATGCTCTGGGTGAGGTGCAAGGTCAAACCGAGCACCCTGTGGTTGTGGAGCCCTGTGCCCTGGCAGGGAGCTGGAAGCTGCACAGCCGCAAACCAGCACTGCGCCTTGCACCCCACGGTGCCACTGCTCTACAGAGTCAGCACCAAAATCAGAGCTGGACATCCACATCTTATTGCCAGGTTAATGGAGAGATCAAATATACAACAACAAAGAAATTATTTAAATAAATAACCTAACCTCACCTGTATCATTTTCCCTATTATCTTTTGGTTTTTTTCCTGTTAATCTTTGTATTTACCAGTTCCAGGAGCTTAAAACCTTTCTGCTGTTTCAAAACTCTCTTCTGTAATATGACTTTTCCCTCTGGGGTAAGCCTCAGCAGGATGGCTGTGCAGGCCCAGCATGCTTAAAGGCCTTCTTGAAAATGCCTTGAAATTTGACATTTTCTAAGTCTGTAACTGTAAAAATAAAGGGATGCCTTATTGTGTATGCAATACTACTGCAGGACACGAGAAATTTACCCACCACATCAATTTTCTAAATTGCAAAACAAGCCAGCCTACCATTTCCTAGTAGATTCAGCAGTTGTCTATACACTGGTTTGGAAATGCTGTAAGAAGATAAAACTACGCTAGACAGTAATCGGTATAACAAGCATTTGAAGATAATTCTTACATGGTGCTGGCTAGGTGACATAATTTACAACCAAAGAAAATACTTAAATCTATTGTAGACTTCTCAGGTTGGGCTTGTGTCCTAAGTGCAGGAGTTTGACAATATATTCTCTTTTATGGGAGAAGGTACAATGGTGACCAGTTATTATTAATCCTCCTTGCACTTTCCACTAAATCTTCTTGTTTCAGATCTTTTGATGCATTTCAGCCAGACAGAGTGAAATATTCTTTGTGCAGCTGTGCCAGGTTGAGATTAGTTTTGTTCAATTTCACACACTATAGCCTGCAGAAGTCAGGACAGAAGTCACTGTTTTACTTACGTGAAAAGTGGTCTCACATCTTATGTTCACACTTCTTTCCCCTCCCCCCTTGTCTCCATAGCCTCCTACTTAAAGGTGTCATATTGATTGCAGGGAGTAGTAACGCGGCAGCAAGAAGATGGAATACTCCTGGGCATCTCTTCCTATGATGAGGCACCCAGGTTGGATCAAGTGAGCGGCTGTAAAAGATTTGCATTTGTGTGACTGCAACTGAACATGCTGAACATTTACTCCATTTCTGGAAGCTCCAACTCTTGCCATGTTGCATTGTGCATTTGCCTCCTCCCACCACCATGGAAAAACAGTGAAACAAAATGTCCTGCCTTCTGGACGTACTTGTGATGAGATTCCCCTCACTGTGTGTCTGTGGGAGGCTTTGGAAATGAAGGAGCTGAAGAGTCCAAAAGCCTTTGTGGACTGTGAGTCGCCAAGTGAAACGAGTCCCAGAAAAACAGTATGTCAGAACAGCTTGCTGAAGATGAATGGCAACTCAGCAAGTCAGCTTAAAATGAAAGAGTAACTTAAGAATACCTGGAGATAATTTTATAATTGGCAAGACAAAAAAAAGCAGATGGTTCCCTAAGCCTCGGTAAGGGAACAGACACATGTTACTAGAGGTAACTGAGAAACCTGATTCCCAGTTAAAAATCTGTATGTAGGGACCCAGCACAGAGGGAGAGAGGACAAAGAACAGGGAAGGATGAAGGAAGCAGGGAGAAGGTACTAGGAGATGTTGGGTTGCCTGACACTTTTTATTGGAATAAAAGAATTTTGAAAACTTCTTGGCTCAAATTCTAGTTGAAGTGTGTGTGTGTACTATAGGAAAGTAACAGCATAGACCTGCAGGTTGCAGGCCTGGCTTCAGCCTTCTTCGCATTGAGTAGGGTCCATTTGAAACAGTGGCTGGAGAAGGTGTTTCCTGAACCTTCCTCAAGATCAGCATCTTCAGTGTCACTGGTTATTTTTTCTGCACATAGTACACAAGGGAGCACTGCTTCCTCAGGGAAGCGATCATACATGCACTGTACAGGAGTGCTGCTCTTCAAGCTGATTGACCCTTGTAGACCAAAGTAACATTTGTGGTCAAGAACAAGGCTAATGATCATGGCAAGATCTGCATCCGAAAGATACAATCTCACAGCTAAGGGAGAAAAAATAAGATTAAAAATTTTCTCCTAAAAATGCTGCTATGTCATCATCCTGTAACAGCCAGGATCTCGTAAAGTCATAAAGCATGAAACTAACAATAAATGTCCCCACAAAGCTTCAATAAAAACAGCAGATATCACTCTCTTTCCATATCTCCTGATGGAGCTGTTCCATTTTTTATACATAGTTAAATATTCATTTGACAAGAGGGAGAGACTGGCAGCAGTTTGGTACTGAAGGGATCACAAGGGATCTCTCAGACCCAGATTCAAGCTCTCTCACAGAAGAATACAAAGTATTTCTCTAGGGTTTGCATCAGGATTTTTTTTCTCTGTTCCAGGACACATTGCTGGTCAAGAACAGAAAGAAAGGAGGAGAATTGCCGTGGGACAATGCATAGTCCAGTTATAGAGCATTCATCTGGGAAGTGACAGAGATGCTCTTAACCTAAATGAGTGCCTTAACTAATTTAAGTGAAGACAAGTGTTACTAAACAATTTATTTTCATTGAAACTCTTTTGGTGATGCAGCTGGGACAGACATTTTTCAAGAGGACTTTCTGACCTCTATATTAGCACCAGACATAGCTGAAGGTTTTGAATTGACTAATAGATCCTATGTTAATAGATTTCCCTAGTTAATTCCTTTGTTCTACTTTAGGAAGGAGAAAGGAAGAGTGGCTTGGCTTGCTCTAGTCCCCAGGTTATGCTAGTTAAACTAACAGCACAACATTGCATATGAGTGCTTTATCCAGGCTTACATAAGTTTGACTTGCCCTTGTAAATGTAAACTAGTTTCCATACTTTAACTCTGTATGTGCACACAAATTTAATTTAGATGGATGCCACTTTTCTGTTTAGGAATTGGAATTCATTGGATTAGCAGAGGAGAGGTTTGATACAGACAGAAAAAGAGATGAAAACTGAAAAGTAGAAAAAGAAAAACAATATAAAGAGAAGAGATAACAAGAAAATGGATGAAAAGTTGTAAGACAGCTGGAAAAGAAATCTTGAATGAAGCACTGCTAGCCACTTACACACAGAAAAATGTGGCCATAGGGAGGGACAATAACAGAATGAAGAAGCAGAGCAACATAATCAGGGATCTTAATTACTGAAAAAATAGCAAATAAAGCCCAGAATTTGAGGGGAAATGGAGAAAAAAAAAAAAAAAAAAAGAAGACAACAATCTGCCTGCAGGCCATTCCTGTGGGCATTAAGCACATTCAGTAGTTTCAAGTCCTGTTTCAGGCAGGACCTGACCACACACACTGGAGCTGTCTAGGAGCTTCAAAGGCTCTAGCAAATTCTGCTTTTTCCTTCTTAGTTTCCTTAGTGACACTTCTTTATTAATGTCAGCGCAATGTCCTCACAAGCCTTGCAATGGACTGTGCTTGAAGCTACAATATCCTCCAAAGCCCTGAAATTGTTTTTTGTGCTGTCGTGTGACTTTATTTCCAAAGCTGTGTGTTTGTATGCTACTCTGTTTTCAGTTCTTCATGTCCATGTACAGAGAGGAATGCTGTCCTTCTCCATCAGCAAGCCCAGCATGCCTCCACATCTGTGCTGGTTTAGGTGAAGAACTTAGCAGTTATTGCACAGAAGGTTTAGGTCAGAGGTTGGGATTTTGCTGTGTAAGAAGATCTGGAGGCTTGGCCTGAGATAAAAAAGCATATTAACTAGGTGTTGAACATTTAGCTTAGAAGAGCATCTTAAAACTCTGTAGAACTTTTTTGCTTTATACCACTCACAGAGACTCAACAGAAAGGTCAAGAAAATCTTACTAAAATGATGCAATAAACAAATTCCTAAAAAGCTCATGTAAGCCCTGTTGTTGTTTTAGGGTGACAATGCTGAGGGGGAAGCTCAGTTTTTGAACAGGATGAAATATTTTCTCACGTTATGAACTGTATTCTAGGTATATTGCTTTTGGATCTTTAAGGTAATTTTTTTTTGGTGAAAGTAGAACAGTAAGCACAACAAAGAATTAGTTATTAAGTTTCTCATGATCTGAAATACTCAAGAGTCTTTGTTTCTGTCTGATATCATCTTAAAGATACCAACAGCATTAGCCAGAGACTACACTGCAGAGATACCACACTAGTTTCTTACAAACATGTAAGACCCCATCCAACTTCCAGAGAGTCAGAGGAAGGCGTATCAGGCTCCAGCTTCCTATTTGCATGGAATTCAATGTTTTGACCTACAGACATTTTTGGCCATCTCCCTGCATGGGGGCCTCCCAAGGGCTGCCTGCCATTCCCAGCTCCCTCTCTGCCTAGCTTAGGAGCTGGCAGTCTTATCATGGCCTCTGTGGCACACTGCGCTGTGTATTTGGGTTACTTACATCTCCGTTCCCTTCTCTTCTGACTCCCTGTCTGGCAACAAAATAAAAAGTATGGAAGTAGCATAAAGGCAAAATTGACCAGAGCATGGGTTTTCTGCAGTATTGCCTCCATCCTTAGCCCTTCCATCTCCACAACATATGAAAACAGTTCTTACACAAACCAACTGGAGTGACTCAGAGAAACTTACAGATCCCAAATAGTGGAAATTAACTGAATTTTAATTCTATCAGGAAGCTCAGAAATGTAGACTTCACTGGTTCATTATTATTCTGTAATTTTTTTTTAATTGGGACAAAAATAATCTAAGCTCATGTCTAGCCCTATGGTGCTTCTTTAAAGATTAAAAAGCAATAAGATAATGAAGAATGCAAATGTTCAGACAGCTGCTCACAGGAAAATGCTGTTTGAAGTAACAGTTCTCTCTCTCCCTCTGCTGCAGCTGGGTTGCTTATAATTATTAGCAAGGAAAATAACAGGTTCAATAGATGTAGATGCAAGTTCATTTTCGCCATCAGTTGACTTCTGCAGCTTTAACACCAACACTGGGTTTGAGAACATGGACAAGTTTACACTAACGATGATTAAGAGTATTGCTCATATTTCTGAATATTAAATAGAGCACAGGAATAGTATGAAGGGTGCTTTCGGATCACAATTATGAGGACTGTCACAAAACATTACCTTAAAAACTGATGTTCAATCCCCAACTTTCACGCACACATCCCAGCAGCCTTAGACAAGTACATGTGATTTACAACCACTCAGACATAGATTTCTGGTCCCCTTTCCCCAAAGGCTACAGTATCACCTCAGTTTGAACATAACGCAGAGTAAATGCACGTAGGTGCGTGAGATCCCCATCACATGCACGGAGAGATGGGAGAAGCTGCAAATGGAGCTTGGTTACTCTGCCACTGCCTGACCTGCCCCAGAGGTAGAGGGAGCTGTGTACACGGCTGCCTTTAGAGCAGGAGAGAAAATGAGCAGCGACATGTCCATATCCATCTAAGGCTTAGATCTAAAAGATCGTTTCCATCTTTTCTGCTACACATGAGTTGAAAAACTGTTACATACCTTACTATCGAGCAGACTATGGTCAACCAAGAGAGGATGACAAAGAGAGGGACATATACAGATAGATGTGTACCTGCATTTAACCACTTACTTTGGATTTCCAGCCCCTGGCTTCTTTCTCCGGAATATGTTGAGGAAAGTGTTGGACTTGCAAGGTGCCTTGCCATCCCCGACATGCATACGCACCACGTCTGAGGTGGTGAAGGCACTGCGGACATTCCTCTCAGGCTTGGCTATGATGATGTACATCTTAGGAGTGAACATGCACCCCAGCGCCACTGTCACGCTCAGGCTCACTGCAAAACAGGTGGTGATGATCTTGTAGTTGCTGCCAAAATAGATAGGCACAAAGGCCAGCCAGATGATACAAGTGGTGTACATGGTGAATGCAATGTACTTGGCCTCATTGAAATTGGCAGGCACATTGCGAGTCTTGAAGGCATAGTACGTGCAGCTCATGATGAGGAGTCCATTGTAGCCCACAGGAGCCACGACGCCTAGGTTGCTGGTGTTGCAGATAAGGTAAACTTCCTTAATGCTGGGGTAGGAGAGGATGGGCATTGGGGGCTCCAGGATGATCAGCGTGATCACCAGTGTCAGCTGCACACTGATCAAAACGGAGGCGATGACTACTTGGGCCCATGCGCTCATGAAGCGTGGCTTGCGGGTACAGATCTTCTTTTTGCTGCCTGCCAAGATGCGTGCAATGCGGTTGGTTTTGGTCACAAGGGCAGAATAGCACATGGCAGAGGAGAGACCCACCAGAAGGCGCTGGAGGTAGCAGGATGTCGTGGTGGGTTTAGCTATAAGGGTGAAAGGGCAGACATAACCCAGAAAGATGCCAGCAAGGATAATGTAGCAGAGCTCCCGGCTGGAGGATTTGACAACAGGGGTGTCCCTGTAGAGCACAAAGATAAGGGTGACAAACATGGTGACCAGGATCCCCAGGCAGGAAAAGACCACAGCCACAATAGACTCTATATTGCTCCACTGGAGGTACTTTACAGGGATGGGTTCGCAGCCTGCAGTGTACAGAAAAGAAACAAGAGTGTTAGAAAGGTAGCTGCCTGAAGAAAGGTCTTTTTTTCTGGATCCCAATATAATTCAAACATCAGTTTATGCCTACATGCCATGGTTTATTGCAACCATCTTACAAAGGAGTGAACTGCAGCATGGAAAAGTTTGGATTAAACATGTTCAAAAAACAACCATCAGTTTTGTGTGTTGCAAACATTTGCTCATGACACTACAAAAAGAAATGAGATTTGGAAATTTTCTGAATATTTTTCTTGAGATGACAAGCCCAGCATATCAGAGACAGAGCTGGGAACAGAACCCAGAAAACTCAGCACCATCCCTTTATTTCAGAAGGGAAAGGATTGTTACAAATCAAAATAGTTAGCTTTTTGACCGACCTTATTTTAACCTATATCAAAACCACTATAACTTGAACCACGACATTTTTGTGAGGGTGATTTTATAAATAATATAAATTAATTAGAGATCTATGGGCAGAAAAATGACAATAAATCTGTGGGAAAATCACCTTGAGGGGGGGAATTAGAGAAAATTGGGTGCTAACAGAAGCGTAGTATTACAGAAAGCTTTTTAGGGTAAAATACAGCTATCACCTTCGGGATGGTTGGTGTGCACAGAATCTGCATCGCCACAGCTCCCTAAGCAACACACCCTGCCAGCTCAGCACATGCTGGTGGGAGTGATGGAGGGTGGAGCGGAGTGGAGACCCCACGGCCAGGCTCTGCTGTGCTCCCTGCAGGGGTGGGAACCTGATGGCACCCACAGCTGAAACTGCATAGCAGCTGTCACATGCAGAATCCATGAGATGTCCGTGGCTGAGCCAGCCATTGTGGCAGAATTACTTTCCTCAGATGAAATAATCTCATTATAATACCAACGCACACCTCCATCTCAAATTTACCTGCTTCCAAGGCACTACCACACCTCACTGGGCACGTGTTACCAGTTGGTAACAACAATATGTGTGACTAGAGTCACCCAAGCACCACCTAAATGTGCTGGAAATGGGTTAGTCCTGGACTGAAATAAGTCCAAAGGGGGAGGCGGGGGGGAATTGTTGCCTAAACCTCCAGATTACCCAACTCTGATTCAGTGTTCATAAAGTTAGGTCAAGCTGACTCACTCTCTAAAGTTGTTATGAAGGGACTTCTAATCAAGGTAGTCAGCCTTGGGGAGGATGAGAAACAAAGGACAGATAGTGAAAAGGACACCATTACCTAAGTTACACAGAAAGGAGCCTTCAAGTGAGGAAAGTTCTGGCTATGAGAAGAAACAGGATGATAAGGTGTTGCAATGCACTGACATCAACAGAAAATTAGATGAAAATGAGACAAATATAATTGTGGTAGTGAGATCATAACCTCCAGCTCAAATAGCCCCCCCAGAAGAGGGCAAAACCCCACTTGAGCAGCATGCGCAGTTAGCAGAGAACTTCAGCAGTGCTATCTGAGGATGTGTACTGATTTGCATCAGAAGCGAAAAACTTGTAACCAATCCTGTGTATGAAAAATGAATATGCAATGGAGTATAAGTGGACAGATGAGGCGAGAAGTTAGGGAAGACTCCATCGTAACTTCTGGGATCAGTCGACGGGCTGAACCTGTCTGCTCCCCCATAGGGACACCTATTGTGTGCATGTTGAATAACTAACTCATGCTAACTGCTATTAGTGATTATAATTTAGTTGTATATAATTTCAAGCTTGTTTTTGCAGACAGTCCCTGTCACCGGTGATCACTAACCTTAATTTGTCATGATTTTATATTGATAAAGAGTGTTATTCCGTAACCTGTTACCGTTAGCCCTTTGCGGGCGCTAGCAGCTGCCAGCGGTGGGTAACACATTCAGGTAAAGCGGGAGGACCCGCTGAGGGTCCCCCTGATGCAGCTGGGGTGTTTCCCTGAACAAGGCAGTCGAGTTGCCCTCCGACCCAGCGGGACTGTTCAGTGAAGGGTCCCTGTAACGGGACGCTGACAGACTGGTCGGGCACAAGGGTCTCGGCTTTCCTGGGGCACTGTGAGACAGATCAGACACCCGGGGTTGAGAAGATTCCACCCCTCCCCCGCCTTCATGTGACAAAATCCAAAGTTGTAATGGAACTGCACCATAGACACTGTATGTTCTCAGTGTATTTCTGCTTTTCTTTTGCCCTTAACGTTACCTTATTCTTGTTTTATCAAACCCTCTGCTTATTGTTTTTCCTCTAAATAACGTAATTTAATTCTTATGGAAAAGCCAAGCCCATGAAATATGCATGCCTTCAAAAAATAACTGGAAAGAGTCTCTTTTATGACTGGTACAGATGTGCAAACATAGGAATCAGTTCAGATGGTACTTAACTGCTCTCTCCCACACTCAATTTAAAGGAGTCTCTGGCTACCTTCCTCACTGTGCTGAAGATGTAAATACCAGCAATAAACATTACCAAGAAGACAAAATCCTCTGTGTTAATAGGATGGTACAGTTGTGAAATTGAGTTACTGAAAACCTTCATTCTGAAATTTCCTAATTTCTGTTCTTGGCAGTGCCAAAATGCTTTTAGTGTGTTTCTGTATCCCAGGGTAAATATCCATGGCCTCTTCTAGTTCTTGTTTTTGTCCTCGTCCAGTTTCCCTTGGACTCAGATCACCTTTTGTGCCTTTTCTCGACCTTTCAGGTACCTTTCCTCCCAGTCCCTCACTGTCCCCATCTCAGTTCTCCTTCCTAGCCAGCCCCCTCTCCACCTAGATGTCTCCATCACTCACACTGCTGGTCCAGCTTGTCACTGCTGCCTGTCTGGGTTGTTGGATGCAGTTAAGAGCAGGGAAAAAGCAGCGTTGTCAGCAAGCTTGTGAAAGAGGCATTTTTTTCCTCTGTTTTGCTGCTAAATCTTAACAAGGGCCCTGATATTGTGATGAACAAAAGCCCCTTCCTCCTCAGTATGGAGTATATCTACAGAAACCAAGTTCTATGAATTAAAAGCTTCTGAGACCCACAGTTTACCTCAATTTGCATGCATTTTCCACAGGGTGACACACAATTACCAGCTGATACCTCTACCAAAATGTAAAGTCCTTCCTTCCAAATATAGAAGTAAGCAGAGGTATGGATTAGGGTTGAACAGTTTTACTGTAACCTCATTTTTAGAAATAGAAGAAAAAAAAAAGTTTTTTGTTGAAATTAAAAAAAAAAATCAGCCCGAGGCAAAGTCCTGACATGGAAAATTTCCACTCAAACTTTTAATGTCTGCCAATGTCATGTAAACTGAAAAAATGTCTTATAATTCTGTACTCCAAAGAGACAAATCTCTGAGTACCCTGCTGACTTAACTACAGGTAAAGCTGACTACTTAACTACAGGTAATGATGTTACAGCTGTCTGTAACATCAAACCCAACAGAAATGCTAGCATGTGCAACTGAAGGTCATATTTTGTAAAGGAAAGGAATTCTGTGCTCAAAGTGGTCTGTTCAAGATGCAGATAGGTAAGGAAACCTCTTCTTCCAACTGGCATTTTTATAATGAAATAAGAAGAAAAAGCTTTTTATTGGAAGTGAGAACCTCTGGCCATTGACTGCAGCAGCCCTGAGTGGAAGTTGGCTCTTTCTTTGGTTTAATAAAAGACTAAGAATCAGAATTTCCTGCTCATTGATTAATACATGCAGAGCTCTTCTTAAACAAGAAGCCAGTCTGTGGTTGCTGGAAGGGGTTAAGTTTTAAGCTTAGTAACTTCAAGCTTTACTCATATTATTCCATCTTAAACAATATTTTCAGAGCCTTAGCCCTGATTCAGCATGGTAGTTTAAGCTTTAAGCTTATTCTGTGTAAGGTCTTAGAAATCTGTTTCATTAAATTAGTGTAATTCCTGCGCACTAGCAAGCCCCAAGAGCCACATATGCTACAAACATTGTAAAAAGCTGCCTGCACTGCTTGTATCAGCAAACAGTTGTTGGTTGTCAGCGCCTGTGAAGGTGGGTCATTTCCCAGCTAGGAGAAAGTGGGCTAGGGAACCTTGTTGAGACTGGGGGAGGATACTCAGGAAATGGTGTACTTAGAGGCTGAAAAAAAAAATCCAACACAAAAATCCACAAAAAACCCAACAGCTAACCCACACTTCAAAAAAATCAGAGAATTAGTGGCAAAAGATTCACAGCTCAGTTTCTAGTAAAAAGCTATTTGTTAGGTTTCTTCTACTATTTCCCCTGTACTTTAACCATGAATCATTTCCTAGGGCAGAAGGCTAATTGATTTTTGTAATTATTTAAAAAAAATATATTCATACTGCAAGGCCAATAAGACAATCCAGGATGTTTTCTGAGGCCATTAACACATCCCAGGTAACTGATGGTCCCAAACTTTTATTATTCCTTTCATAATAACTCTATATAACTTCCTGTCCTACCCCGTTTTATTGCTTATTTAAGATTATTTATGTAAATTGGGTTTACTAGCTTCACATTCATTCTTCTTATATTAGATTCTGATACTATAAAAGATATCTCTTCTTGGCACAAGGCCTTAAGATACTGGGTTTAGTGACTATTTGTCAGGTCAGATTTTTATCATCTGTGGTGAGAAATCCTTTGTGCCTGCTGACTCCACTTCACTGAACACATGTTTAGGGGAAGCAATCTATAAAAAATTTGTACATTTAAAAATAACATTAAAATGTCAGGAAAGGATTGCTGAGCAACAGAGACTGATTTCAAACAGAAAGAATGAGCACCTTGAAAAGCATGTCTTAGGAAACAGGTTAGTATGTGCTTCACATTTCTTAAAGGGACTAAGCATTTTAGAGCCTTCATCTGTGATGGAAAATGGGACTAAAACTGCATACATGTTTAACGTCAAATATTTAAGGAAAAGGGAAAAATTAGCTGAAACGTGAGATGTTAATGTCTGCGTCAATAGTATGGTGACTGTCAGGGTATGAACGCAACACACAAAGGCAAGCTATAAAAAAACATTTGATGGGAGAAATCCTGGCAAGAAAGGTAACTCCAGATTAAATGGTACCAATAGTGAATCCCACAAAATTCAGGAACCAGAGTTTATCTATAAATCTCCCTTTTCTAAAGGTTTGTATGGCATCAGCTTCTCTTCACAACTTTGTACTGCTATTCAAGTAAATGAATTGCAGGGGTTAAAAAAAGTTTTTCCCTGAATAAAACAGAATGAAGAAGCTGTGCAGGAGCAGATTGCCGTTTTGATGTTCTCTAGGAAATCAGTCAATGGCTACACTGTCATTTAGCTGATGCTACTGTGATTTTAGAACAGCAGCAGTCCAGTCTCCTTGCTGAGAAGAAACACAAATCAGCAGGTCATCTACTGATTTCATTAAAAGTTAATAGATTGTAACATGCCCCTGAGATTTCTTCCAGCACTGATGCTTTCCTCAGCTCCTTTCAGCAGTGCCTGTCATTTTGACATGCCCCCTTTTGAGCTGTTTTGGGCAGCTGATAGCACTGAACCATATTTGCTCAAGTGCACATTGATCTCTCACTATGTTCTTGTTCTGCCTTATTGATTAAAAAGAAGCCCCAGTTTTCTTCCCTGAACAGTAGATACAAACAATTCTGCAAAGCTCCAAGACTAACAGAACCCAGTTGTCTATAGATATCTCCTTTAAAATTAGCAGACACTGGTGTCCTAGGAGGTGAGAGCTGAATATGAGCTTTTCCAATGGTCAGGATATTTATGAAAGATGCTGTAGATTTTCTGGTGTCTAGTAATACAAGAGGTTTTTCCACAATCAGGGGCCTTACCAGGGTTTTTCAAGAATTCCTCTTCGTATAACCAACTTGTATGAAACTTGAAGGCACTGAATGATCATTGAGATTTCTGTACCCTGACAAATCTGTTTGAAGTAGGTTCAGTTGCACAGCAAGAGGTAAGGGGGGGTGTTGGGATGAGAGGTATGAGATATAGACAGATACACACCCATCTGGGACGTGGCTGTAGCTTATTTTCCATAGAAAACTAAGATAAACAATGGATCAAATTTCCCAGTTTATTGTGATTAATAATATATTTTTAGCTGAAGAAGTGGGCAGCCTTCCCTCTCTAAATCGTCTGAAAGCTCACCTCAGTTCAGTGGCTAGCTGAACAGTATGTCTTGGAAATATTTAATTAAGGTTTGAGTACTTCATCTATGTGTTAAATGCTGAAGCAACATCTAGTTCCCAGCCAGTCATGTTAAAGGACAAAGATGTGATAAATTGCCCATTTGATCTTCAGCTAGGTAGCCAGATGCCCTGCTGAATACTGTCAGCCAAGATTTGCAGATGCGGCATGGGGCAGAAGTTCCAGTAGCCTTCTACAGTGATGCAAAGCAACCCCCAAGGTCAGGGTGGTGTTTCTCAGTGCATTAAATCTATTTTCTTGGGGTAATGGTTACTGCAAAGCCCTGAGCAGTTGTGGAGGTTGACTCTGACAGGTACAAAATAGCAGAAAGATGTCACTCATCCAAAGCATATACACAGGGGAGACCACTTCTAGCTGTTTCCCTTTCTTCTGCCAGCCTTTCTTAGGATTTTGTTTACATTCCTCTTGCTTGCAGGTGCAGTAAGAATGATCTTTATACCGAACAAAAGTCTGGTAATCAGTTGTTGAATGGCCTCTGAAATCCCAGATAAAGTATTACTAATTGCATGGTAGAACAATCAGAAAGAGTATCAAGTCAATCTGACAAGGATGCACTGCGTTTTTGTGATAATCACTGCTAAAATTGCAGCAAATGCTGCTGAATTCATTAGCAGTCTTAACAGCTTTATCAGTGCTTATGCTAACTGAAGAGGAGGAACAGACAATGTCATTTCTTCGTAGAAATTGTGCCATCTTTATTGCCAGTGCTGTTGAACTGAGCCAAAAGATAAAACAGTTTATAATGTACCCTAAGCTGCATGGGGATGTGCGTTTAAATATTTGCCTTTAATATCTCTTCATACTGCCATCTTACTCTCCACCACACACCATTCTTCTTACACCACGTAAAATGGGAATGCATTTGGAGGGACACATCCCTACCTGTCAGGTCAGCATTTGGCCACCAGCCAAGCTCACAGGCTTTACATGTGAATTCATCCTGAACAAATTCATTCTCCTTGCAAGCAGTGCAAATCCAGCAGCAACTCACTTCTCCTTTCCTGATCACCTGTAATGCAAAATACATCCTCAGCTATGATCCTCTATAAGACAGCACAGACAACCAGCAAACAGATACCACCTGCATTGTTTAAAATATGACAGGATCCCTGTGTATGGCACATTTCAAACAACTAGAAAACATGAATCCTGATTCTGTACTACCCCTACATATTAAAGTTTGTGCTTAGGAATTCAAGGATAATCTCTGGGAGAATTCTATTTAATTTTGGGGGTAGCAAGTCTGAGTTAAAAGTACAAAACATTTTTTCTCTTTGGTACAGAGGCATGGTGAGTGTTATATTTTCAGTCAGGCTTGAGAAAAGGCTTAATCTGAGAGATGGTTCAGGTCAGGACAAGTAGCTCAGCCCACGCTTAATATCTGTTGCATACCAAAAACCATAAACAAAGTCAAAGGTTAGAACAAAGAGTGATTCATGCATAGATAGATATATAAATATACACACACAAGTGCACACAGACACATAAATACCAATTTACATGGAAGTCTCTTTGGAGCTCATTACACTAGTGTAAACAGAAATTCAAATAAGAGCAAATTAAAAAATATACTGCTTAAAAGATGTAATGGGTCCTAGTAGAAAATAAAACCAATATGCAGTGACCATATTGCTCTTTTGGAGAGAAATGTCCCTGAAAGCTGTATCTTTCTCTGCTGTGAAGCTGCTAAATTTAATGATCCAATGTTGAAAAGCTGGTTTTCTTGTCTTGATTCCTAGTTCCATTATGCTGAGGCTAAAAGAAAGATTAAGGATTTCTCCAGCTCATGGGGTTCCAACAAAGGCTCTAGCTCTGTTTACCAGAAAGGAGGAATCAAGCCTTCTCTCCAGGATCTTCCTATCCATCTATATGCAGAGCTAAGTGTAGTAGTGAAACACAAAATATTTGTTTTATTGAATGCTGGCTTTGTGGGCTTTTCTTGTTAACATTTCCTCCTGCAGTCTGTGGAGAGATTCCAATAGACTTCAATGGCAGCCGAAGCTGGCATTTTGTATGCATGGTGTTTACATATACACACACATACACAAACTGCACAATCTCAAAAACAGGGAAGAGATGTTTTGGAGGGTAGTAAATAACGATAATGTTTCCCCTCCAAGACTGTTGGAATATGTCACTACTCCTTTGCCAAATCATCAATCACATTGCTTAGATTAGCAATATAGAATTAAAAAGCTGCAAGTGTGCTTATTACATGAAATTAGAAAGGAAGGTCTGCTCTAAGGTGATTTTACTGAATGGGCTTCTTGCCATTTTAAACTTACTGTATCCATACAATTTTGATACTGGTGAAACATGTCTTTATGTCATCCAGACATGGCAGGTGGCAAATTATTTGTAGCTTGGTACAAGTGCTACTGTTTGGTAAACACAGAGTGATTTCATTTGTGTTTCCATACCTCCTGTTGTGAACACGAGACACAAATAGGCATTTTTTCCCCTTTTTCTTGCAGGTGTTATTGCTGGAACAAAATACTGCATTCCCATGGGTCACGTTATTTTCAGGATCAGCCCCCAAGTGAATCACAGCCACTGAATGTTGTAGGCAATGACTAAATGAAAATTCTGTGCTTTCTCACATAAGGTGAAATTCAAATCCTGTCACACTAGAAGATTCTGCATCTCTACAAAGGGCAATTTTAGAAAACATAGGCCTGTATGTGGGATTGTAAGAGTAAGATGTAAATCTAGGAGTATTTCTATAATTTTGGCTTTCCTGAAGAAAAGGAAGTCCTACCCCTTGGCTTAAAAGAAGCTTGCTTGGGTTTAGGGAAAAAAACACTGATGATTCAATTTCTATAGCAGAAAGTTAGAGTCTGAGGCAAACCTTAATCTGGCCCTTCAAACAAGGCTCACTGCACACCGATCGGACCATCCCACTCTTATTCATCTGAATCCTGTAGTCATCGATGTTGAGCACTCCCTCATGCCAGGTCCCAATGAGGACATAGTCATAGCGGTTGGGCTCGATGTACTGCAGGTTCATGATGTCATACCTGCAAGTGAAAAAAAGAGAAGATGAGTCACTGTCCTACAACACGAAGGATAAAAAATTAATTTGACCTTTTCCTTTTGCCTCCATAAATATTCATATCAACCCTTAGGATTTGCGTACCTGTAGGATTTTCAGCAGAATCATGGGAAATGACAGCTCTGATTGCCACACCATTACCAATCAGCTGAACTGCTTACACAAAACTGTGGGTAAAAGGTTGTGTGTCCAGAAGAACCACACATCAAAGACAGCCAGCTCTGCTAAAGATGCACATGTACGCACTGGATGGATGGTGTGGTTTTTAGCCATTTTTCAAGATGCCTTAAACATTCACTTGGTGCCTACATACAGGCTGGTTGCAGTGTAGCTTCTGCTGGGAACTTGAAGTAATCAGTAGAAATGCTCAAACTAACTGAACCAGTATGCCATAAGTTAACTGTAAGCACTCGTTCAACTATTTCTATTACCCAGCCCAGTGAGACTGTCAGGAAAAATTTGCAGCTCGGGCACAAAATTTCCCTCCTCACCCCAGGCAACTAGGAGAGAACTTCCCAAGGCTAATGTAACGGAAGCATAAAACATTGCTACAATAAACAGCTTCCCTGCCTCCATCATTGCCTTTCATTTGTTGGACCTGGTGTGAGTGAATCCCTTACTGCTAGTTGTACTGTTCTCTCTTTAACCTACATAGTGTAGCTTGTGCAAAGCAGTGATTAACTGTGGTGATTTCTTAGTAGGAAATAAGCAAGAATGGGAGAAGTAATATTGGAGAGTGCACAGAGAAGAAGAACTACAAAAGAGGCTGGACCTACAGCCTGGCCTCTTCAGATGAGAAGGGGGGGTGGGGTGCTGTTTAAAAAAGGACAAGAGAAAGAGGGCTGAGAACCAGAAATCAGCACTGGAGCTAAAAATCACCTTCTGAGTGTTGAAAAGCATCTTCTGTTTGCCAGGCCTGGGAGTTACTGCCTTGTTTTTCTCAACTGGATTGTCTGCCTCTGGAGAAAAAAAATATCTTTTGTTTATAAGAACTGTTGCTAATCTGTATGTTCTTTAGGAATGAAAGGTAAGCAAACTATGAGCCATAAATAAAACTGGGATGCTTAGTTGTGGCCAAAGAGAGACATCCATTTATTTCTTTTCCATTCTGAGGTTCAAACATGCAAAATTTCAACCTCTGCACTTCACAGAGGAGAGAGGTGCTAGAATTACACTCTAGATGTCTGTCTGTCTTAACTGAGTCTTTGGAATTTCTCTAGTTAAAGGTAATTTAAAGAAGTGCACATTTACAGCTGTATTTAGACCTCAGTCTTGCCACTGACAATGTCAGTGCCATTGCAGAGCTCCGACGAATCACGTGGGAAAAGGGGCTCTTGCCATTGAATTCCGTGGAGCTCCTAGCAGGAGGCAGCTCTATTGATTCTTAATCAGCTATTAATTGAGGTGTTGCTTAGAAAAGGTGTAAATTTAAAATTCACTAGGAAACAGTTCCCTCTCATATCTCAGTCCTTATGAAGGGAGAACATAAAAAAAAAAAATGTTTTCAGGACTATGAAGAATCAGGATATCAAGAAGTAAAAAGAGCCTGGCACTTTATAATATAGACTCAACAGACAGGAGTAAAACTGAGCAGGAATGTACATGCCTCTTCCTAGAAAGAAGAACCTACTCGAATTTTAGTGTGACCTTGTATTAGACTGATACAAAGTAAGTTACTCTGGGCTGGAAAATGAATTCCGGAAGGGGAATAAAAGATTACTAAAACCTCACATTCCCTTAATGGAATTTTTGAGCCTGCACAGTTTTCATTTTTGCTAAAATATATTACAAGGTACAGAATGGCATTAATGCAATATCAATCAGGGGTTGGCAATTTCAGGGACGTGATTTTAGGTTGAAAGCCATTCTTATGTTTTCTTATAAGACTTTTCCCTTTTCTATCAGTTATCTGTCAAAGAATAAAGTATGCAGACTAAAAGCTTTTGCACAGTCTTGCATATGACAAGTTGTAGTACAACGTTTGCAGCTTTGATATGCGGCTTGAAATTTAAGTGGAAAAATGCAGTCTAACTCTAACTACACTTGGTACATGGAGATGTGCATAAGTTCTTCATCCTTTCCTTCTTGTTCTTAATAAAAAATAAATCTGCTTTGATTAAGGGCAAGTTCAGTGCTGGAATACCTCCCCCCATCCACTCATTCACATACGTACAACTGTAACAGTTCTGGTCTATGTCCAAGCTAAAAATTGTTATCCCAAAAGAAGTGGATTTGACAAAAGTTGTGAAGCTCTAAGAGAGTGAGGACCATGGAGGCAGCTGGATTTCACACATATAGGGCAGCATTTACAGAAGCCATGAAAACACTCTGCAGATAAGAAAATTAATTCTTCTTAACATAAGAGCAAGCTCTCTGGTATATTGGAAAATGATGTGACCAAATAGGTGGTGTCATATGAACAAGTTATTTGTGAGGTGAGCCAGAACATTAGCCAGCTGGCCACAGGCATATTGTTACTCCAATGAGTCTGAGACAGCTGAAGTTACCTTTTTCCATAGCCATAATACCAGACCAGCAGTGAGGTATGCTATACTGGAAGGCAGAATGGAAAACAGTAATGCTGAGCAAAGCACTGGGATGTAACTGGCCAAAACAACAACCCACGAAGCCATACTCCAAAACAACCACATAAATTGGACAAAAGGTTCCTTTATATACAAGTTTGAAGTCTTTGCTTTATGCATTTGATAATTTACTCAAAGCATTGGAGTTGATAGAATTGCCACGTCTGAAGCCAGGACAGCTACTGGAATTTTTGAACTAGACGGACTTATATAGGTCTGTGTCCAAGTCTAGTTAAGGTAAAGTGAAACACAGTGTTTCTGTTAGCTAATGAACCTCAGCATTTCTCCATATATCAGAGGTCCATTTCTCCTGCCCACTGTTACATATCTTTTTATGGTCAGAGCCCCACACAAATTTTTTGTCCTAGAGAGGTAAGTTTCTTCATACCTGCCATAAGCTAAAAGTAGGCAGTTACCCTAGAACAGACAAGAGCTCAAAATTATTTGCCCCTTGCATAGGCCCAGAGAAGGATGTGGTATTGACTACTGCATCCCTCACACCTTTTCCAGTCTTTCTGGAAATCTGAGTGATATGATTACTATTGAGAAAGGAAATGGGAAGTACTCAATGAAAGTAAGAAGTTCAGCAATTTTACCAGCATGTTCTTCATGACAGTATAGAGAGCACATACTGTTGATTTTGCAGAGCTACATCAATATCATTTTCCCCAGAGGTAGTGCAGTCAGTTAAGTGACTATATTTGTGCCCTTCTGATAAAGGTCTGCTTCACATTTCTGCATAAAAGCTCTTCAAAGAAAAGATTCTGCATAGAAGAAATAAACCTTCAAAAAATGCTTCAAGTTTTCTAATCTCATTTTGAAAAAAGCTTGAAACCATGAACTGAGCCTGGGACAGAAAAAGAGTTGTATCTAAACAAACGGTTAAGGTGTGATGAAGCTGTAGGGTGTTCAAAACAGGAAATTATGTGTCAGGCAAACATAACTACAGGCATCTGTACTCATGATGATAGTAACTAGGAGCTGGTGAGAGCCAATTGCTCAAAGAACCTCACAGATTTTGAAAATAAAGTATGAGGAAGGGTGCTGCCTTCTAAGAAGGAATATTGATTTATTCCATCTTGTGAAGTTGATTTGTTCATATGATATGGTAACATTGTATCACAAATCTTTTTACCTATTTGTGTGACATTCTTGCACTGGCACAGAAAAGCTAAAAAACCTAGGAAATTTCAGATCTGGTGATCTCTGCTGTGTTTAGGTGTTGTATGTGGTGTTTGTATTTTGCTGAGGTAGAAAAGCTCTTTTGAATATTGATACAATGGTATGGTCTGTTCACTCATCCACAAAGAAGTTTTCCACATGGAGCTGTGGGAACACTGGGGCTAATCTGAAGCTAAATGCAATATGCATGGGCATAAACTACTGCTGGCATACAAAGATCTGACAGACCATATAGATAGCGTTTCATATACACATCACCATTGTCTGATATGATATTGTCCCTGTCATAAATGCCACAGACTGATCCGATCCAAGGATTACAGCATGAATAACAAAAAGGTTAATTGAATTTTCTTGCCCAAACTTGCTAACTCCAGCTGCGAAAATATAAATGAGGAATAGCAACAACAAAGAAACCAAATCCCAAACTCACCTAAAATAACCCATCAAATTCTAAATAGGCCAGGGTATCAGGAGAAATGAACCTTCCTATAGAAGAAAATAATGGATAGAATAATTTCTGTCATTCTGACCTACTCAGAAAAATATCCTGATACAATCCCTCCTATATCTTCAGTTCAGGAACTGTTCATTCTAGTTCTATGCTTGGTACTTTTGATAGGTTTGGAAATGCTCTCAGGTGACAAGATAATAAGTAAGATTTGGGCTAAAACTGGAAAATTACACCTAAACATCAAAGCAAATAACTAACAGGCAGACAATGTAGCATATGCAAAGATGAAGTAATACTTTTATGGACATAAGTAGTGTGTAATAAAGTTACACTAAGCAGTAATTTCTCTGTCTTATCTAAATTATGTGTGCAAAGACTTGATTTATGTATTTGTGTCAGTAAGTATGTGTTGGGCTGTAACAGAACTACTTGCCTCTACTTTCAAAGTCTGACCTAGCTCATCTATATCTCTGACTAAAAAAATCTGAAGTATACAATGCTCCAGAAGACCAAACTGACCAGGTTTTTATTACTATTTAAATGTAACAAGTTGTTTAAATGTATATACTGTTTAAATATAACAAGAAATGCAAATAGAAAATGGTAAAAATGTTGGACAGTTCTGCTGATAAAGGTTAGTAATAGAGAAAAGAGCTGCTTTAAGGCCGCTCTGTCTTAGGAATACTCTTTGAAGGCATATGCCAGACTGCAAACTTGTTTGTTCCAAAGCAGTCTCATTGTGCAGTGTTGGCATTCAGATGCATTTATGCAATAAGCCCAAAGATGGAGTGAGAGAGTCTTTTATAACACTTTAATCACTCAGCAGGAAAACTAACTTCAATGAAGTAACCTCTGAGTAGGTTTCAGTTAATAATGGAATTTGCACTTCAGCAGCTGAAATAAAGTTATTTATAAAGAAAAGAAAAGCACCAAAACCCAACAAACAAACTGAAAAATAAATCCTTCTGGGAGGTGTCACAGTTAAAGTTGTTGGATAGAGGCCACAGAACTAAATGAAGAGGAAAAAATTTCTGTCAGCTGGCTCCTGTAAGAGGAACAAAGGTGACGTCCAAGTCCACAAAGTTCCCGTTTCACATATTGCTCAGGTACATACTGTGTTTGCTAGCAAGGGATAGACAGTAGCAGTTACCACAGCTGGAATTTACCAGACCCCAAATGAGTGAAACACAGTATCTTCAGGGAAAAAAAAATATTAAAATTATCTATTTTTAAACTCTGGAACAGGAGATCTTATTTGGAGTGAAACAAGTTGAGAGAGCACACAGGAGTTCACCAAGCAGAACTAAATAGTTGCTGGCAAGGATTCAGCAGAGCTCCAGTTGGAAAAGGAAGTGCTCTACAGCTTTACCTTCACAACCTTATTAAGTAAATGCTTCATTAAATTCCAATCACTTGTATCAGGCTTTATACATATTAAGACCCTGGTGCGGAGTACCAGTGGTACGCACCAAAAGTCTGTGAGATACAAGGTTTGTCCTCTCCTGAAACACTAGAAATTTCACAGGCTCTGCTGTAGTTCCTGTCCCAGTACAAGCTGTAGCTATGCCTGTATTGTGTGTTACCAGTGTTACTTCTGGCTAATGGTAAGACTAACCGCAGTAACTCCATTTATGTCTCGCGGTATGCATGCTGTATGCTTTAGCAAAATGGCCAAAGAAATCTCCATCACCAAACCCAGCAACATTCCCCCTTCCCAACACATGGTTTAACTAGTTGAGGTGAAATATCTCTTTACCTTCCAGGGGCATCTCCCTTTTCATCAAACCAAACTTCTTCTCCAGAAACACCGATGAACGAGGATTTGAGAAGGAACTCCAAGAGCTTGCTGCCATCGATTGGCTTCATAGCATCACACAGCCCAACATGTCCAGGGCAAAGGGAATGATGCATATTTTGTAGCCCATGAGCCATAGCATATATAGCATTGATGACAAATCCCATTTTACTGTCCTGCACATAATTTTCTTCCAGGCTTTCATTGCCTACAATAGTAAGAAAAACAAGTGTTATAAACAAAGATGAAATAACATGAAAATATGAAAAAGAATGAGACATAAAGAGGGATTTTCTTATTTCTCTTACAAAGCTTTAGAAGCATAAACAAGGTGCCAGCCAGGGATTTCAATTAAATAAAAAACCCAAACCCACACTTTCCCCCCCCCCCCCCCAGAAATCTTTAATTCATTGAAAGTGAAATGTCTCATGAGAAAGCACCATTTTAATCAAATTGTCAGCTAGAATTTGTTCTTTTCGAAATTTTGCTTGTCATTCCACAATGTTACGTATGCTAGGAAGGGATAAATTTCAGCTAGAACAATTTTTAATTTGCTTGTAAATTTGACTTTTTGTCACATTTGAAGATATTTTTTTAATCTCATATTTTTGAGGGCCAAGATAGCTATGTCCCTTTCAGTGTTAATAAGTAAACAACCTAAATGATCATCACTTCTGAAGCTATCAGAAATAATCATTTTAGCTAAAAGTAGTAGTAGATATGCCAATTTGGAATTGCTACAGAAAGTCAAACAAAGTTTATAGTACTAAAAGACATTTATGTAACTGCAGCAAGAGTAGACATTGAAGTCTCTGTCCCTTGATCAGAAAAAACGTGGCAGTGAAGGTTTTCCCCACACGTGGATTTCAGCTCTGATGGGCTGATGTGCAGGCACTGCCAGAGGGTGCCATTTGTGTCTGCATTTCACATCAGCCCCCGCTGGGTCCTGGGCCGTTTCCCCGCTTTCTGTCACGAGCTGCTGAGTGCTGTCAGCATTGACCCCGAGTCATAGCTGACCTGTGCTGCAGGGGTCCTGAGGGAGCTGCAAGCAAGAAACCTCCCTGTTTTGTTTCCTTCCCCCTGAGTCATTCTATCACAATATGCTCCAAACTGCAAGATGCTTTTATCTGTAGACCTCCCACGTTACTCGGTGTTTAACAGGCATTTGCAATCCACTCTCTGTTACTTTGTCTAAGTAACACCTTGTCTACACTGGGGAAGTAGGATGTGTGAGAGACTAGGTGTTAACTGACACTTCTCAAATCCAGGTTGGAGAAGATAGTTGTCATTTTAATATGAAGAAAAGAGGAAGATCTGTAAGTTCACTGGAACTTTCAAAAAATAGTTTCTTTCCTGAATGTAGATATGTTATGGCTTTCATATCAAATCATGAAGACCATCCTTACATTTATCTGTGGAAAAGGGTCTGATCTGGTAGTTCTCAGCTTGTTTACCCTACAACTCAGAAATGTCAGGTGGGGATCCATTAGGATAGCAGAGATTCCAAAGGCAGGGTTGTCTAGCTTCCTTTCTCTGGGTCTGTCTTGCACAGGACATTCATCACAACTGGGCAAGAAAATCTTGCCTCGGTACCTATTTTCCAGATGAGCTGAACATAGCACACAGTTGTGATGGTGAATTAAAAAAGCCTTGTGAAAAGAGCGTAATACGACTGAATGAGTTCATGTGCTCCTCTCACTGTCATACATTCACCATCAGCACCACCAAGCAAGGAGCAGCTGGAGAAATATTTCCCAGAGGCAATGTATCTGCCACTTTCTTTGCAGGAGAAGGTTCATAGGTCCCATGCAAATCACATGAAACCAATGACATTCAGACCCATGTTCAGAAACACCGAAAGAATAGAAATCTTCTGTGTAAGCTGACAATATTTACCTAGGGAAGCAGAGAGTATGCCAGTGCATGTACCCTCACTTATGTACTGCATATAGTACATATGGCATAGTCTAGACATCTGTTGCCTGAATATAATATGCTGTCTGAATATACTATCTCTAGGTGTGTTTTATCTGCTGCTTAGTCCCTTAGGATTAACAGACCATGAATTTATCACATATTCTCCTTTCCTATAGATAGAAAATGAATGTGTTGTCCATCCTTATGTGAAAGAAAGGCAGAAAGCCCCTGTGCCCAGTCCGGCAGTCCTCTCATGAAGCTTCTAGGCAGCAAGTCATGGACGAGATCACAAAATGACTGATAGTGCACAGCACGCACAATCAGCTGTTTTCTACCTAGGAGTTTATCTCAAATACCTCATTGATTTCTCAATTAGTTTAAAAAAAAAAAAAAAAAAAAAAAGGAACGCAAACATCAATGACACTTGCAGGAGATAATGATAGCATCCATACATGATTCCTGAGGCAAGCATTCATTTGGCTGCTGGAGGCAGAAAACTAAATGTAACAGAACTTGCCAATGTTTAAAAAGAGGCCATTGCCCTCAAGTATGTATTAACTCTGCAAAGTATGCATTTGGTTCCTCATATTTCAATACAATATGCATACCTCCAAAGAAAATGAATATTCAGTGGTGGAAGGATTTGCTTTTGACTAATTGTGAGTGAACATCTAGCTTACATTAAGGCTCCAAGCATATAGTCCCACACTGCAAAGGTGACTGCCTTAATATCACCTATAGAAATAATTGTACTATAATGGAAAACAATATATGAAGCATCATATGGTAATGAATTGTCTACAGATCAGCAATACCAACATCCCTATGTGTAAATAAGATATTTTCCAGTAAATCCAGCATAAGAAGTCATGCTTTACCCAAACTTAACTTCCCACAGTCAAAATCTATTTTATTTCATTTTCATCATTGTAAATTTTTGATATACCTATGCATTTGAGCTTGTAAAAATTCACTTATGCAATCAGTAAGAAATGTGTGGGGTTTTTTAAAACAAATGAAATCATGTAATTATGTTCAACCAGAGACAAAACAGAGGTAATCGATGTTCATTTAGGTTTTCATAGGACAGCTTGTCAAGAAATACAAGAACTAAACAATGTTTATTATGGGACTTCTCTGTGATATTGCATTTTTCCTCAGTAGGTCTTTGAAAGGGTCAAAGCAGAACTCTGGACTATGAAACTTGTTTTTACTTCCTTTCACATCCTTTGTGAAAAATAACATTGATCTACAAAGACTGATTTGAACACTAGGGCTTATTAAAATTAAAAATGGAAAAGTATTTTGTTAGCTTTTTTTTTGTTTTTGTTATTATTATTATTTTGAGGACCCTAGCTTGCACTAAGCAAAAAAAAAGAATAAATGTAAGCCACGTGAGTACTGGATTAATTGTAGTCACTCAAATTAGGTCATTACTTTTTTGAATGACCTTGAAGAATTCAGGTGTCCTAAATTTCATAGTTACATATTTTTGTATTGGATGCGATGCAAATCTTCCTTTAATAATTTCATTTTAACAGTTCATCAATAGTCTGGGTCATTTTTTTGTATCACAGTTTTGGTTTTAGTCTTTGTTTCTGTCAGTCAATCTAAAAGCTGAAAAAGGAGGAGGGTATACACACATATACTACTAAAACAAAAAATAAACAAACAAAAAAAATCCCCTAAGCACACCTTGTGGCTGCTCCCAACAGTGCTAAAAGTAGTACCTAAGTAGAGGGAGAGGAGAGAACAGACCAAAATGTCATGAAACCCACTGTGAGTCTTTCCTTTTACCATAATGTGCCTCACATCAAACTACTCTTGGCTTCAGCTAGGTACTTGGAAGGACCTGAATGTAAAGCAACCATCAATTTAATCTAGTGCCTTTGCTGTGAAGTTGATGTGGGATTAACAGTGTTCTTGAGAGCAGAGTGGGTACTTATGCAAATCCCAGTTGACAAACTCAAGTTAAGAAAAACTACACTATCAGAATTACAGCTAGAAATGAGTTAATTTTCCTGTATAAAGTAAAGGTAGGACAAGCCTATGTCAGTATAAAATAAGAAATAAAGCACAAAGAATTAGTCATTTGCAGTTCTCTAGAAAGACTAGGGCAAGAAGGAATTTAGGATGGAAAGAAATGTAAAAACATTTTGGTTGGGGAATCTGATCAATACCTAGCCAGTTGGTAAATTTTGAACAAACACACACATTTGATAAAGAACATAGTCTGTTCACAGATAACTCTTGATTAGAACAAAAAGCCAAAATCTGCTGAATAAAATTGTTGTAAATGATAATGTTTCATATGGAATAGGCAGATTTTATGGTTTGTTACTAACTGTCTTCTGCTGAATATTGAGGTCACATAAAAAGAGATTTTTTTGTCTTGGTCCAGTTAGCAACCATTATGAGAGCTATCATCTTTTCTGGTGGTCCTGACAGAGGTCTGAAGGTCTTAGAAATTGTATATACTGTCTTCTTTATTTGTAGCAGTCCTTCCAGGGATTGATATGCTTCACGGGTAGGCCATATGACGTTTTAGCTTTATTGAGAGTTACAACATGGTGTTGGTTACATTCAATATGAGTGCTCATTTAAGCAAAAAAATTGTTCTGGAAGCACAATTAGGGTTAATTTTCACTGGGAAGATGAAATAAAAGAAACCTCCCATACTTGGGTTGTGTGTATAACAACTTGCCAGGTGGCAGAGCAGGGGTTACGCCATGAACTGGTAGACAAGTACCCAGGCTTATAGCAAATATCCATATGCGTTGGAGAAGCCATGGAGGCAGATTTCTTATTCTCTCCTTCAGTTCCAACACACACCACCTTACCCACAGGATGGTTAAAAAATAGAACAGGCTTCCTAGAGAGGTGGTCAGTGCCCCAGGCCTGTCAGTGATTAAGAAGCATTTGGACAATGCTCTTAATAACATGCTTTAACTTTTGGTCAGCCCTGAAGTGGCGAGGCAGTTGGACTAGATGGCCATTGTAGCTCCCTTCAAACTGAACTGAATTTAAAAAAACTCAGCAAAACAAAAAATACCCTGACTCTGAGCAAACGTACTCAACTGGCTCTGTATGAGCTTGTGCAGAGATGAGCTAGTGACATAACATGTTCTTGGAAAACAATGGAAGGCACATATCTTGCAGTGTCTCATGTTAAAGAGGAGACCTGACAAACTCGGAACACAACAAATTTGTATCATACGGCCTTGCAAGGAGCAGGACAGAAGCCTGAACTGATCTGTCATTTCAAATCTGGGTCTCTAAAGATAAGAGCTAAAAATTATTCTGGAAACTAAATGACACATGAAAGATGATGAATTTTACTAGAATTTTAGGATATTTGGCTTAGAAAAATTAGAGCAATTTTATTTGGATGCTTAACTACCTATGCTTTTATCTTTGGACACAGGAGAGAAAATTCAATTAATTTTACAGTTCTGTTTTATCACTGTTCCTCAAAATATTTTTTTCTTTCATTTTATTTAGAACCATAGAATTTTTTAGGTTGGAAAAGACCTTTAAGATCACCAATCCAACCATTAAACCAGGACTGCCAAGTCCACCACCAAACCATGTCCCTAAATGCCACATCTGCATGTATCTTAAATGCCTTCAGGGATGGTGACTCAAGCACTTCCTTGGGCAGCCAGTTCCAGTGCTTGACCAGCCTTTCAGTGAAGAAGTTTTTCCTAACATGCAGTTTAAACCCTCCTGTGCAACTTGAGGTTATTTCCTCTCATCCTATTCCTTGTTAGCTGGGAGAAGAGACTGACACCCACCTCACTACAAACCTCCTTTCAGGTACTTGTAGAGAGCTTCTGTCCTCCCTGAGCCTCCTCTTGTCCAGGCTAAACACCCCCAGCTCCCTCAGCCGCTCCCCATCAGACTTGTGCTCCAGACCCTTCCCCAGCTCCGTTGCCCGTCTCTGGACACGCTCCAGCACCTCAGTGTCTGCCTTGCAGTGAGGGGCCTCCACCTGAACACAGGGTTCCAGGTGCGGCCTCACCGGTGCCGGGTACAGGGGGGTGATCACTGCCCTCGTCCTGCTGGCCACACTGCTTCTGACACCAGCCAGGACGCTGTTGGCTGCCTTGGCCACCTGGGTACACCGTTGGCTCATGCTCAGCTGGCTGTTGACCAGAAACCCCAGGTACCTTTCCACCAGGCAGCTTTCCAGCTGCTCTTCACCCAGCCTGTAGTGCCCCATGGGGTTGGTGTGACCCAAGTGCAGGACCTGGCACTTGTCCTTGTTGATCCTCATACAATTGGCCTCGGCCCATCAGCCCAGCCTGTCCAGATCCCCCTGCAGAGCCTTCCTGCCCTCAGGCAGATCAACATTCCCCCCAGCTTGGTGTCGTCTGCAAACTTACTGAGGGTGCGCTCTATCCCCTCATCCAGATTGTCAATAAAGATGTTAAACAGGAGTGGCCCCAGTACGGAGCCCTGGGGAACACCACTTGTGACTGGCCACCACATGGATGTAACTCCATTTACTGCCACCCTTCGGGCTTGGCCATTCAGCAAGCTTTTTACCCAGCGCAGAGTACAGCCATCCAAGCCATGAGCAGCCAGCTTCTCCAGGAGAATGCTGTGGTAGATGGTGTCAAGGCTTTACTTAGGTCCAGGTAGACAACACCCACAACCTTTCCCCCATCCACTAGGTGGGTCTTCTTGTCATGGAAGGAGGATCAGACTAGTCAAGCTGGACCTGCCTTTCATAAACCCTTGCTGGCTGGGCCTGATAACCTGGTTGTCCTGTACGTGCTGCGTGATGGCACTCGGTATGATCTGTTCCATAACCTTCCCTGGCACTGAGGACAGAACAGGCCTGCAGATCCCTGGATCCTCCTTCCTGCCCTTCTTGTTGATGGGTGTCACATTTGCTAACTTCCAGTCAACTGGTCTTCCCCACTTTGCCAGGACTGCTGACAAATGATGGAAAGTTGCTAATGGATTTATAGAAACATTTTTTACTGTTATGGCAGTAGCCAGATTAAGTTCTAGATGGGCTTTGGCCCTTCTAACTTTCTTCCTGTATAACTTCATGAAACCCTTGTAGTCCTCCTGAGTTGCGCTGCCCCTTCTTACAAAGATCATAAACTCTCCTTTTTTCCTGAGTTCCAGCCAAAGGTCTTTGTTCAGTCAGGCCAGTCTTCTTCCCCGCCAGTTCATCTTTTAGCACATAAGGACATTTAGTAATGCCTAATCCTATGAATAATCATGCCAAACAAAGATTCTATGAAATAATTTTTGCAAAGGATTTCATTTGTTTAAATTCATTTGCCCTTATTGCTTCAGATATTTTACAAATATTGCCTGTTCACTCCCTCCTACATTTATAACATCTCTTACCATTATCTCTCAACAAAGATAACAAAATTATTTAACAAATTTCACTTTAAGGCACTGCAAAATGAATCACACAGATTATAATGTCTCTCAGTGTAATTAATATAATGATAGTATGTTCAAAACCTGTGCACTAACTGGCTTTCTCTCTTCATATCACCTTAATAACAAGTGCACTCTGTTCATTAATATTGTATGGCTGAATGAAATCCTCACGTCTTGACAGTATAAAGAGGACTTTTGTTCATGTCGCTGTACTCATTTCCAAATGTAAATCACAGGAAACAATTCAGATTAGTAAAAGTCAGTTATTCTATATGAAAACATCGAAATACCCATCCATCTCTTTCAGCCCACAATCAAATATAGAGCTACAAGAAGTTCTGAAGTTGTGTTTTCAGAAGCAACTGCCTGTTTTCCAGGCAGTTCCAGCTGTAGCTGACTGTCTGTGCAGGAAAGGCCAGAACTGCTACCTGGTGACTAGAACAAGCAATTGTGGATCAGGGCTGCAGGCTTCACTTATTGTGGGCTGTCTCAATGACTTTGCTGTCTCTACATGCAAGGTAATGTGACAGCAAAAAATTTGTGGAAAAATTAATTAATTTTTTTGTGTGTTTTACCAAGCCAAAAGAGGGTCAGAAAAAAAGACGCTTTGCTTCAATCTCAATTAAAAAAATATTTCTAATTTTCATGAGACAGAATGATAGGCTGAAAAATTTTTCACAGACCATAATAAATGCTTCATTCAACCTACAATAAATAATCCCATTGTGGCAAATTATTTTTTATTGTATGGGTTCTGGACCCAGGAAACCAGTTATTACACTGTTTTCAAACAAAAACAGACCATATGTGTAATGGTTACCCTTCACTTCCTACTTTGATGTCTCTACATTTGCAGCAGGGATGCAAGTTCAAGAGGCAGCTAAATACAGTGAAAAAGAGGAGATAGGACATACAGGGAGGGCAGTAGAAGAGCTATTGAAAAGACACAAGATAAAAAAGGTAACTCAATTCCCATGGTATGTCAACTGTTTGTTTGCCTGGATGAAGCTCCACTACTTGTCAGGTAAGGGTGAGGAAGGATGTATTATTTAAGAAAAGGGATCTTTCCTTAACTGCCTCCTGAGCGTCATGTCACCAGTCTATAGAAAGCAATGTAGCACTCCACAGAACTGCAAGTTGCTCTGCCCTTTGGCAAGAGGAGAGGAAGCGGAGCTTTAACTAGTGCAGCTAAAAGGAAGGAGTATCTTACAATATGTGTATTCTACTCCAGATTTCAAAACATGCTGATAAACATTTGACATCTTACAGTACTGTGTAAGATGTGAAGCAATAAATGGAGTTCATGGGGCTGCAGACTTCATTTTCAGGATGTCATTAAATCAGAAAGATTTCACTTCCATTCATCAAATGGGTTTTATTTCCCCAAGCAAAGAGATTCAATTCATGCAATTATATTTGATGTATTTTTCCCTGAAAAGCTAGGATACAATTACAGTTACCAGTTGAGAGACCCTGCTGTTTTCTTTTGGAGTATGGGGAAACCTGTGGGTCTCCCAGATACTACTGCTTTGTTACATCTGATGAGTGTTGCTTTTTAATTGGGATAAGTGTACTTCTATTCTTGTATAAAACTACAGAGAGAAGTGAAAGCTGTGCAAAAGCTGAACATTCAGCAGAAGCTCCTTCAAAAATTTGCTCTAGAATTCTCTAAGGCATTAGCAGGAAGCTGATTGCAGCAATATTTGTATGCAGTGGGTTATTTATTTTCACTAGCAATGTTGGTCAAATAACTAATGAACCTTCTTCTAGAACGAAGTTGATACTGAATTTAAAAGGGTTTGGGATTTTTTACTTACTTTTACGAACATATCTTTCACAGATGTCAACTCAATGGCTAAAGGAAACCAAAACATTAATTCAGCCATCAAAGGCACAGGTTCTTCTTAATTTCAGATGATTAATACCTAAACTTTAAAAGATTAGTCCCCTTTTTAGATATACTATACACCACCAGTGTCTTCAGTTTCCTTGTGTGTTTTTGTGAGGGTGCCACATTACTCTTTAGTGTTCAAAAAAGAAGTGTCTTCCTTTTGTCTCTCCTTGTGTGTCAGAAGCAGTGGGGAAATATTTTAATTAAATTTACTTCCTTGGTTCTCCGTATCATGTTATGTAAGCACATTAGGGCTGTAAGAGCTTAGTGTCAAAGTCTCTGGAATGAGGCTGGCATACACAAATACAACAGTGCCACAGTGGAGCTGAAATATTATGAGAAAAGACCGCACAAGCTGCTGACTCATTCATTAATCAGATGCAGGGGGAGTCTCAGAGTCGCTGCACTGGGCAGGAGAAAAGCGACTGAGCAGTCCTGGCAGCCCTACGCCAAGTCTGAATTTGCAGGTCCAGCCCATCCACCGCGCAATCTGAGAGCAAAACAAAAGGAAACCAATTCCTAACTGCTCCTGTATTTCCCCATCTGCAAGCTTTGCTTAGCAGACACAAGAGTCTGAGGCTTGCTTCCCATCCCTGCCCTTTCTGCCTCTCCCTGTGGACATTCAGACTCACACAACTATATGACTCAAGGAAAAGCAGATTTAAGATGTAAACACAAAGCGACAATGCACATAACTCATGCTCACTCTGTGGGAGATGACAAAGATGTGTTCAAATGTGCCTGTGCCCAAGAGAGCAGTGAGAGCTTTCTTTTTACCTCTCCTTTCTAGTGACCCAAAGGAGTGAAGCAGGGGATGAGGACTGTCCTTTCCCAAAGGCTGGCTGCAGCTTCAAGTGAATGCAAGGACTGGGCATGCCTGATGTCTGTACCTGACAGTGCTGGGGCAAGCAGGCGAAGCATGTCTGGGTGAAAGATTATATACGCACAAGCACTCCCAGCTGACGTGCAATGCTGCAGCCCCTCTCTGCCTTTGGAGAGAGGCTAGAGGGAAGCTGGAGACCTGTGCAGCAGCTGACAGCATGGTTTTGCCAACACTGCACCACTGGAGGGGCAGGGGAGTGCAAAACAGGCCTGTGGTTGAGAAGAAGTTCCTTTTCCCCTTCTCCATAAATCTGCATCACCTGCTCTGGTTCTTCTGTTGTCTAGCAGAGAAGAAAGAAAGACAGGAAGGACGGAAGGAAGGAAGAGAAATATGATGTCCTGCCTAAGGGCCATGCTAATAGCACAGCTGTCTGCACACCAGCCACCCCCAGAGAGGGCCGTCTCCTCCTTCCCTAGGCTGCCCCTGGCAAGGTGTAGCTTTCTACCATCACAGGTTTGCAATCTACGCAAATTGTCGCCATGCATTTATAATTCCTGTCAGTGAGAGCTGAGAGAAACTTATCATAGAGTTGAAAAGTTGCAAGAATACAGAAAGTGTCCACAGAAAGTATTTATAACAACAAGAAAAAGAGCAGGAAACTGGTCAACAAGCAGAGGACTTCCTACAAGTTAATGCATATGGCACATGCTGTTAAATGCAGGCCTGGAGAGATCCACTTACAGCAGATGGCCTGACAGAAGCTCACCAGCCCAATAAAGCTTCCGTAAGGGGTGACAGTATGGCCTGAAGCCTCTGTGTTTCTTCCCACTGGGCTAAAATTCTTCATAAGGAATTTTACTTAAGAAAAATCCTAGGGTTTAAGGCCCTATGAGGATGATTTTCTGAAATTCTTTCTCCACTAAACAAGCCTGCAAGCGAGTATTTGAAACTTCTGTAGGCATCCACTGCAATAAGCTATTAAAGGTTTGGCAGGAAATTTTTGCATTGCTTCACTTTGTTCCTAGCTTTTAGTAGAATGATTGTGATGAAATATCTCTGCAGCGAAGGCTGTTTTTTAGTGAAATAGAAGCTGAAGGATATAGAGTATAGCTCAGTGCAGGGTGAAAAAACCCAGCCCCTTTCAAAACAAAAAGAAAGATCCACACACATGGTATCTGTATGTGTTCTTGCAGTGCGATCAGCTTGAGAAATACAATTCACAGAATGTCCAACAGTGAAGCTATATAACCAAAAATTGAAGAGAATATTAAGTTTTAAGGTTATTACCTCATTTTGGCTATTATCTTAATTCCTGTCCTTTGGAATCAAAAGACTGGAAAAAAGCAGAGGAAAATAACTGTCCCTATTTGAGATGAATCAATTTCTGTATCTTTGACTCCCAGGAAAACACAGTTCAGTGTAAGCTGAAATGGTTTGAAAAGAAACATGAGTTTGGTTTTATGTGCCATTCTTTTCATGGCTGCATTCATGTGCCAAACTGGGACTATACTTACAACTGCCATAATACACATAAAATCATGAACATTCATTATTATGCACATTCTAATGAAGATGTTTTGAATTAAGTCCATCATCAAGTAAGCAAGCTGTAAGGATATTTAACCTACTTGATGATCATAAAAAAAAAATCAATATATGGCCCTTCTAGCGTATGTAAATGCATCTCCAAATAAAATACTGTGACCACCCATTGGAAGACTCATGGAACTGTCCAGGAATCTGGCATGGAATAACAGCAGCTTATTAGTACCTACAGTCAAATACCCAAGCATAATATTCAAGGCTTAAAACTAGAAATCAATAAAACTATGACTGTGATTCTGAACTTGGGGAATCCATCGTCGCATGTGGTTTGGGCTTAAAAAAATCTACTCCAATTCAAATAGGACATAACATTAAATGACAAGTTCATTCCAGAAATGGGCAACATAGAAGATAATCTGAAGTGATTCCAGTGCCTTTCTTAGAGACACAGAGTAATTATTATGAGAGCTTGACAAATAATTATTATGATTTATCTGTTTTTCTTAAAAGCTGGACTGTGTACAAACTGCCTGCAAATGACCGCAACATGTTCTATTATTTATTTGAAAATATTATTTAACTTCTGCAGCAAGATATTATTTCTCAGCTCCTATTTTAATTAGAAATGAATATTTCCTCTTATAAATAGAAATAAAATATGCCAGCTGATTTTTTCTTTTTTGTTGTTGTTGTTCCTTGATTGAGTGGTTTGTACATGCAATCAGCAAAGACACTGATTTCAAATCCGGATATAGCATTTGAAATCCATCTTATTAATTCATTAGCTGATTAAGTGTTACTGCTGACAAAGGAATCTGAATGGTCAATCTCAGCCTTTGCATTTAAAGGATGTAGGCAACAGCATAGTTATTTTAATGGAAAATTCACGAGCCCTGGGAATGGAAAGGAGGGCTTTTGCCCTGTCTTTTCCCAGTCAGAGGCCATATTCTGATCTGGCATCACAATCCCCCAGTCCCAATTTATTCTTTGACATTGATTCTTTCTGTTTTTTTAATTATTTTCTCTTCTTCTGTCCCCTGTCTTAGGAATACAACAGGGAATTCAATTTGTTACTGTGTGGCCTACAGCTTTTTTTGTCACTCGCAAGCCAACAATAAACTCTCTCTGAGCCTCTCTCTCAGATTCTGCAGGGTCCCAAAGTGCCCATGCTCCCAAAGCCCCAGGCACCATTTCAATGCAATTGGCTATTGTTGCAGAGACCTTGGATGTGCCTGCTTCTCTTGCTTTCTTTACAACTTTCCTCCAGTGCCATCCTGGATCCTAACAGTGTCTCTCTAAGGACAGAATTCCACACAGCCATTTTCTACATGACTTGAACTCATGTGGAGGAACAATTAAAAAGAAAGAAAATCCAACCTTTAGTGTTCTCCTCTCCCACAGTTATCCTTGCTGTCTTATTTGCACATTAAAGACATATTTAGAACTAATATTCTTAACAGATCTGGTATTTGGAAGAAGTCTAACAGATAATGAGCCGCTGGTACTTTTATTTGAGACAAAAATGAACACATTAAAATCAAGTTCATTTGCAAATTTAAAGAAATACTTGCAGATTTTTGTTATTTGGCTAGCTTTCATCATGCTTTTCACTCAATAATAACAATAATTTAATAATTTTATATTTTAATAATATATTATTAGTCATATAATAATATATTATTGCATGGTAATAATAACAATAATAGTGATAACAATAATAACAATAACAGTTAAGTCAGATACCCTTGCAGATACCCTATTATAACACACAATGACAGAAAAATGAAAAGCACATGAAACAGGACCGATCAAATTTCAAGTGTCATGCTTTTCATCTGAAGCCTGAGACTATCTGAAAGACAGAGACAGAACTCAGTAATTGTGCTGCAGCTTTCGGAACATTAACCACCTTAGATACTTAAATTAGGAACCTGAATACATATTTAGGCACCTAATTAATTGACTTGATTAATACCTGAACTTCTCTAGCTGCTGTTGACTTCCATGGGAATTATGGGAGATCAGTACTGTTAAAAATCAGGCCAATTTATCTAGGTCTCAGAGCATGCATTTCAGGAGCTTAATTTTGGGCATCTTCATCAAAAAGTGCTGGTTCAGAGTTGAAAATAAGCAACCTTCATATTAATCATAGAATGTATTACCACTGAACGGGGCAAAGAAGTTAACAGAAATCTAGTCTCAGCATAAGTTAAATATTCAGCACCAGCACAACACCCAAAACTATTAGTCAGGGTCTTTAGATTGGAGTGGGAAAATATGATGAAGATAATAAAATATACATACTAATTAAGCTATCCTTTCTGGAGATCTCTGCTTCTATCTGGCATGGAGACGGTAAATAGAACAAATCACATAAACTCTTTTCTGTCCATTGATCTAGACCTGTAAACATCTAAGTGCTAGCTCATGGTTGTCAGTGTATGGGCATGAGATCCTGAGGACTTCCAAGATATGTGTTAGTACCTCCTGTTAACATCAGAGCGAGAACTCCCCTCGTGACAGGGTACCAGCTCATGGCTGGCAGGCAGATCTAGCTGGCCTCACTGGTATTTTCCTGTCTTAAATTCCAGCATGAGTCTGAAGAATAGTCAGGAAAGATATCTAATATTTATCATGCTTTAAAACACTATTGATTTAAGATGGGTTTCAGAATTCTTGCATGACAACGTACCACCCAGCAGCCAGTACTACAGGTTCTCTTTTTCTTTTATTATTCTAAAAGAACAAAGCACATCTTCGTCACTTCTGTTCTTAATGTTAAGGTAGTATTAAGAACACCAGCATTAGCTGCCCAAGTATAAATCAATATGAACACCAACATGTCTTACCTCTGCAGAAATACAGCTCCCTCCAAATTTGTCCTTTGCCAGGTTTAGTGTTGGGTTTGCGTTATTGTTTTGTGTTGTTCTGTGTGTTTTTTTAAACAGACTGCATCCTCACACACAAAAACTTCTGTCTGAAGGGCTAGCTTCCTGGAACCACATGTTTGCATGCCAATGGGGTGGACTTCACACATGCTACGAAGCCTGGGGTCAAAGGCAGCTGCTGCCCCTGCTCTGCAGCTGAGGAGCAAAGCACCCTCTGCCACCACAACTCGTGCCTAGTTGGACTACGTTATCATTTAACAGAGCACACTCACCTTTTTTGGTTAAATCAAGTGCAGTTTTCAAGGACTGTTAGGAGGATCCAAACATTCCCTTGTAACCCTTGCAATGTGCAAGATGTTAATGGCAAATACACAGATCACAAAAATCCACTTTAAGTTCCCCTTAACTGGACATATGCCCAGAGCTGTGTTCAAGTACAGTATCACAGAAAAAATATCATTTTAAATCTAAGCTAAGATTAGAAGCTTCTGAATGACATCTGCATGAGAACAATGCATTGCTGATTAGCAGTGAACTAGAGCTAAGCAAATCAGAAGATAAAATAAGTGTCCTTAATCTTTATTCACACATTAAATTCAACAGAAAAACAGAAGCAGGATTCTTTCAGATCTGAAAGAATTTTAAAAGCATTTATTCTAGCATACCTCCTTTTTTCCTGGGTATAGCTAAATGTGACAATGCAGAAAAAAAGGGCTATGAAGCCCAGCCAAACCCAAATTACTGAAGTACTTGAGATCTAACAAGAAAATGGGCCCTTGTGATGTGAATTTTTAGATAAACTAATCCTGGAAAAACAGACAGAGTAAACTGGCCTTTGCAGAAAGTAGACAGCACACTGCATAGCATGATGTGCAAAGTACTATCGCTTTGAAGAGAACTGCCCTGATTTTCCATCCCTATAGAGCTGAGCCTGAATTCAGAGCTAAATTAAAGGTCTGAACTTGCAGGTTCCTCCAAAGCTGCATTCTATTACTTGAATTTCAACAATCTGAGCTGAAGGAAACCTTTGGAAATACTCTTGTCTTGCACCTTGCTGTGCTTCAGTGGCCCTCTCTGGCTCAGCCAGCAGCCCAGCCTAGCTGCAGTAGCTGGTTTCATTATTTTTCCCTAGTTCCCTCCACACTGCACTCTCCCAGACTTTCCAGTATGAGTGGGAAAACAGAAGTTTATTCTGGCAGCACTACTCTTTGGAGCACACGCCTTCTATCAGGTTATTCTCCCTATGGATACCAATACGGCTTATTCTGAGCAGGAAAGTTTGTGCTTTGTATGGTACAGTTTCACTACTCTGGCTCATAATTTATTGTTCTTTATACCACTGCTTGTCCAAGATCTATTAAAGGAACCCATTGATTTTTAGAACTCTATTTCTATTTTTCAGAAAATACTCTTGTGCACGAATGGCATCTCTCAGGTGCAGCTAGACATGTGTGAATGTGTGGGTTTGTGCCTACATGTTAACCTCTACTTGTATGTCCTTTGCACCTGTATTTGTGGGGTAATACTGCCAGTAATGACAACCCGTAAAACTGCAAGCTGAGTTTAAAAACTTTCCAGGTAAATGAAGGGAAGAAATGATCCAATAAAAGACCAGGAGGGCTGACAGAAGGCAGTTGGCCTTGTTTTCAGGTCAGTTACCTGTGTTATTTCATCTGGTTTACTTAATGGTTTGGTTAAATGCTTATATCTGGGCTAATTGTTCTGATGCGTGACCTGCACAAACTTTTGACTTCTAGGAACAAGTAAATTCATTTTAATTGTGTGCTTTTGTCCTCACCATGCTCCTGATACAAGTTCAAAGCACCTGTGACAGTCTGGGCAGTCAAGAGTGCCCCTGTCACTCTCCAGGCACAGGAGACAGGAGCTCCAAGGAGGCACAAGGGAGCATGATTCATGTGTCCTGTTCCCTTGCAGCACCATTGATTTACTCGCATAACAGGGAAGGCTGAATGTTACAAGCCTACCCAAGGATTGTTTTAATCCCAGAAGTGGAAAATCTGACTGTTAAAACCCACAATGGAAAATGTAGGTGTAAATTTTACGTTCAGAAAAAATTTCTCATATCCTGCTGTAATATGTATGTGTTCTGCAAACTGTCTTCTATGCTGTTTACCCACCTATATGTATACTGCTTCCTTCCTTTATTTGATGATGATTTAATTTTTTCATGGATCTCAAAAGAAGAAAAGTATTTATCGTTATTGTATTTTGATTGACAGCTTGGTTTTAAAGTATTTTTTGAAATATAAAATATTAGATAAATGTAGCTGCTTTCTTCCAAACACAGAAATAAGAAGCTAGAAGCAAATGAACAAAAGCCTGACTATAGATAATGTCTTCCTCAAATAATTCCTATGATTTATCACAGATAAGCATGTTATTAATCTTCCTCTTCTTTAAGTTTTAAAAGCTGTCTGTAACCTTGTCTGGGAAATAAAATGAGACTACAGCTCTCCTGTCTTGCTTGTTGTAAAAAAGCCATGACTAAAAAGTGTAGCAAACAGAGTCCTTTCAGACAAGTTGTCCCTAATAGGCTTTACTCTAGGTGCCCATGACACTGAGATCAGTTTTGATCACTACTGTGAGAGATTCCTAGGATCTCCTGCCTCATACTGAGGACAAAGAGAATGACACAGAAATCAGCTCCTTCTCTACCACAGGGACATAAGTATATAACGAGAATCCAGAGCAGGGGTTAGGGAGGGCAATTCACAAGATACATAAGGTACAATACATCCTGAAGAAGTCATGTCATGTCAATAGCTTGGTTCCTTCTTCAAAAGCTTATAAATGTGTCTCCTGTACACTGCACAGGTAATTTACAAACAGTGACTGATCTTTCAGAGTGTGTGCTCAGGCTAATGTCTTATAATTAACTTTTCTGACCTACTGTAGTGAAAGTAGCTCCTACTGTAGGTGCTTCTGCTGATGCAAAGTCTCATGGGACAGGTGCTCCATGGGGGAGCCTTGCAGGTGTTGAGATTAAAGGAATGTTCTGAGAAACCTCTATGAGCACCTCTGACACAGCAGAATGAGCCCTAATAATGTCTGCTGGATCTAACTTGTCCAACTCAAAACATAACCTGAAAGACAGAAAACCACTCAGATCAACTGTCACTGGAAATGCATTCACCCTTTCAGCAAAGCGTAGAAAAAAGCAAGTACATGTCCTGGAGTGCTTTGTCCATTGACAGAAAATTAAGGCCCCATGTTATGTCAATCAAAACTAAGACTGATCTTGAGAAAAAAAAAAATTCATTAAGAGAGGCTCTGAACTACATTACTGGTAGACTGAATGTAGTCTGAAAGATGTATTAGCCAAATACAAAACTGTCTGAGGATGGGAACAAGTCAGCCATCAGCTTTTTTTCTTCCTACCTGGTGCAGTAAGTGCAATCAAGGAACACTTCACAGACATACAAACATGATAGTTGTGAGTAAAGGCTCCACAGATCTTCCAAAAAGATGTTACTATCCAATGTCAGAAACAACTCCACCCTCACCGAAACTAAGGATTTTGTCTATATCTGGATGAGATAAAAACTTTCTAACAAGTGGGTGATAATGGTGGCAAGCATTTAGAATGCTTTTCAGAGAAATTTTAATTAGAGGCAAACAAGTCAAGCTGGCTCCTGAAGCACCTTTTGAAATGACTGGATTTAGTAGCTTGGGTATAATGTCCCACAGACATAAATATACTAATCCTGTACTTGAGCTGGTATGTTCGTGTAACACTGCACCGTTCCTTGTGTGTGTGCCTGTGTGGGTCTCATACCTAAACCACCTCTGCACCATGCTCTACACCTCCTTCAGATTATGGCTATAGTAAGAAAAGTCAACGATTCAAGGTCTTTACAGTGACAAAATAGTCTATTTTTCCTGTAATTTTTGTCTCAAGAAGTATGACTCTGCATTATTCATACCAAAGCATAAATGCCTTTTCTGCAATATTTAATCTTCCTCACAAGCTCTTTTCTGCTATGATTATTATGTTCTACCCAAGATTTGACATGCTATGAAGATTTACAGTAGACATTCAGAACTACTTAGGTGTGATGAAAGCTTATGTCCTCTTTCTGAGCGAGTCTACTGATGCAGAAAGAAGGAAAGAAAAAATACAACTTCTTGGTACCAAAGTTGACACAAAAATATGGTGGCTGTACAGGTCCTTATCAGGAATGAAAGCAAGCAGCATCCTGGTTTAGAACTGATAGCACAACTGGAGCATGTGATGACCTTCCCACTACCACCACTCTACTTTGCACTCATTAGGCTGCGTCTAAAATACCGCATACAGTTTGTGAACCCCCAATACAGAAAGACTGATAACCTGGAGCACATTCAGCAGGGGGCCATCAGGATGATCCGAAGCTCCAGTCCTTGTCCTTTGAGAACAGGCTGAAGGACTTGTGCTTGTTCATCTTGGACAAGAGATGGCTACAGGGGAACCTTACAACAGCCCCTCATACCTACAGGGTGGATATAGAGGAGAGAGAGAGACGTTCTTCATGGTGAAGCACGGTGAGAGGATAAGAGATGATGGGCATAACTTGAAACAAGAGAGGCTCAGAGTCGATAGGAGGTAAAACTTTTTCACATTCAAGTAGTGGAACATATTTCCCGGAGACACTGTGCCACCTTCATCCTTGGAGGTTTTCAAGGACCCAATGAATAAAAGTCCTGAGCAACCTAGTTCAAATTTGTAACTTAAACTGCTTTGAGCAGTGGGTTGGACTACAGTCTTCCTGAGCTACCATCCAGACAGAGTAATTCTGTAATGCTGGCTGCACTCAAACTGCTTGTAGTTCCCTTGGACAAAGACAGGCATTAGCAGATAAAGCAATCCTTGTGGCATGACCAAGGTATGAGTAAGCACCCTACAGGGACCTTGAACTGTGATCTCCTTTGGAACAAAAAAAGGTCTACATTTCTTTTTCTTGTCCGCCACAAACACATTCATAGAATCATAGAATCGTTTAGGTTGGAAAAGACCTTTAAGATCATCAAATCCAACTGTTAACCCAGGACTGCCAAGTCCACCATTAAACCATGTCCCTAAATGCCACACCTGCACATCTTTTAAATACCTCAGGGATGGTGATTCCACCATCTCCCAGGGCAGCCTGTTCCTATGCTTGACCAGCCTTTCAGTGAAGAAATTTTTCCTAGTATCCAGTCTAAACCTCCCCTGGCACAATCTGAGTCCATTTCCTCCTTTCAGGTACTTGTAGAGAGCTTCTGTCCTCCCTGAACCTCCTCTTGTCCAGGTTAGACACCCCCAGCTCCCTCAGCCGCTCCCCATCAGACTTGTGCTCCAGACCCTTCCCCAGCTCTGTTGCCCGTCTCTGGACACGCTCCAGCACCTCAGTGTCTGCCTTGCAGTGAGGGGCCCCCACCTGAACACAGGGTTCCAGGTGCGGCCTCACCGGTGCCGGGTACAGGGGGGCGATCACTGCCCTCGTCCTGCTGGCCACACTGCTTCTGACACCAGCCAGGACGCTGTTGGCCACCTTGGCCACCTGGGCACACTGCTGGCTCATGCTCATGGCTGTCACCCAGCACCCCCAGGCCCTTTCCCACCAGGCCCTTTCCAGCCGCTCTGCCCCAGCCTGTAGCGCTGTGTGGGGCTGGTGTGACCCAGGTGCAGGACCCGGCACTGAGCCCTGTTGAACCTCATACAATTGGCCTCAGCCCATCCAGCCTGTCCGGATCCCTCTGCAGAGCCCTCCTGCTCTCAGGAAGATCAACGATCCCCTCCCCAGCTTGGTGTCATTTGCAAACTTACTGAGGGTGCACTCGATCCCCTCATCCAGACTGTCAATAAAGATGTTAAACAGAAATGGCCTCAATACTGAGCCCTGGGGAACACCACCTGTGACTGGCCACCACATGGATGTAACTCCATTCACCACCACCCTTTGGGCTCAGCTGTCCAGCCAGATTTTTACCCAGCGCAGAGTACAGCCATCCAAGCCATGAGCAGCCAGCTTCCCCAGGAGAATATTGTGGCACTAAAGTCCAGGTAGACAATATCCACAGCCTTTCCCTCATCCACTAGATGGGTCATCTTGTTCTAGCAGATCAGGTTCTTTAGGCAGGACCTGCCTTTCATAAACCCTTGCTGGCTGGGCCTGATCCCCTGTTGTCCTGCATGTGCCACATGACAGCACTCAGGATGATCTATCTGCTCCATAACCTTCCCTGGCATATTAGAGGCCTGTAGCTCTCGAGGTGCTCCTTCCTGCCCTTCTTGTAGATGGGCATCACATTTGCTAACCTCCAGTCTTCTGGGACCTCCCCAGTTTGCCAGAATTGTTGATAAATGATGGAGAACAGCTTGGCGAGCTCCTCCATCAGCTCCCTCAGGACCCTCAGGGGGATCCCATCCTGCCCATAGACAGGTGCATGTCTAAGTGGGGCAGCAGTTCACTAACAGTTTCCTCCTGGACTGTGGGGGCTTCATTCTGCTCCTCCTCATCCCCGTTCTCCAGCACAGGGGGCTGAGTACCCAGAGGGAAGCTTGTCTTACTGTTAAAGACCGAGGCAAAGAAAGCATTAAGTACCTCAGCCTTTTCCTCATCCCTTGTGGCAATGTTCCCCGCCACATCCAATAAAGGATGAAGATTATCCTTGGCGCTCCTTTTGTTTCTAATGCATTTGTATAAACATTTTTTGTTATCTTTTATGGCAGCGGCCAGCCCAAGTTCTAGCTGGGCTTTCACATCTAATCTTCTCCTTGCATAACCTTGTGACATGCTTACAGTCCTCCAGAGCTGCCTGCCCCTTCTTCCAAAGGTGGTACACTCTCCTTTTTTCCCTGAATTCCAATCAAAGCTCTCTGTTCACTGAGAAATAATCCTTCTCCTCAAAGATCAATTGAATTGATGAATGAATCATGAATTGCCCACTTTGTTCCACTTCGCTCTGTTGAAAAATATCTGCACTGATTGCCTGCCAATGTATTTTTTTGTCCCAGCAGATGAACTGTTGTGAGCATAATCTGATGTTTGCATCAGTTCCATAACCAATTTCGTAACTGTCTCTTGTGGTGCAGAGGACTACTCATCCCACCCAGTTTACATAAGCTACAGAGATTGTATTATCTGCCAAGAGGTGAATAAGGCATTCTGTAAATGAGCAGTTAGACCTCCATAGGAGAGTTTGCACTGTACTGAGTTCTACATTTCTGCATAAGTCTAACTTGCATTTAATTCTGGCCTACGTAGACTCACCAAGTCCAACAGAGAAGTATTTGTCACTGTAGATTTGTCGGGAGAGAAACACTTTCATCCAGGCTGTTTCTATCAGATCAGGGAGGAAAAAAGATCCTACAGAACTGCTGGAAAGGTATCTGAACTCTGTTGCCGGACATACACAGTCTACCACCTAATCTTGCTGTCAGCATACAAGCTCTGTATGATCTCCAGAATGTGGAAAAGGCTGAATTGTCTGATGAACTGAGAGAAGTTGTGACTGTTGCTTGGGGCAGTGCCTGAGGTTGTCTGCTAAGGGAACTTAGCAGGTTCATCCTGAGTTAGGTAGCTTCTTAGTATCTCAAATTCAGAAACAGCTTTTTTTCTGTTAGTGTTAAAACAGCCTGCTCTGTTCTGACATTTCATCTGAAGGGCATGAAGGATGATGTGAAGTTCTGAAGCTCACGATGAGCCAGGGGTCCATGCAGAGTTGCAGGACATGCTTTGTTTCCTAAAGAGAGTAGCTACTACATGAAACACATTGAAAGTACTTTAGTGGCATGGACAGCTTAAGAACAGTTCTATACTGGAAGTGGTTTTGGCCTGCTTAGATAACAAGGAAAGTACAGGAGAATGATCATATACAAATACCTCTTTTCTACTGTGGTGCATTGAACTGGGCTGGCAGGCAGGCACCCACCAATCCACTCTCTCATTCCCTCTCCTCAGCTGGATGGGGGATAGAAAATAAAACTGAAAAATCATGGGTCAAGATAAATGCAGTGTAATGAAGAAAAGGCCATGCATGGAAGTGAAGGAGAACAGAAACATTTACTCTCTGCCTCCAACAGGGGTATGGCCAGGCACTTCCTGGAAAGTAGGGCCTCAGTATGTAGCAGTTTCTTCAGAAGAGAAATGCCCCCCACCCCCTCCTTCTTTTAGCTTTTATTGCTGAGCACATCATCATATGCTGTGGAAACTTTGGTCAGCTTGAGCCAGCTGTCCTGGTTATGTCCCCTCTCAACCTCTTGCCCACTCCCAGCCTTTGAGGGCAGGGAGAGGAGGGGGAGAGAGCCTCAGAGCTCTGCAAGTACTGCTCGGCAGTGGCTAACACACTGGTGTGTTTTCAACACTTTTTTAACTATAAATACAAAACACTGCACTATGAGGGCTGCTATGGAGAAAGTGAACTCCATCCGAGCCAGATCCAATACATCTACGTATAAGAAAATTTCTAGGCTTGAATCCTGTTGTGTTGAGGAAGAATATTTCCTACAGCAGAGAGAGAGAGAAGGGGGTGGGGGGAGTAGGGAGAGAGGCATTCCCTTATGAGAGGCATTTGTCTGTAACATTAGCAAAGAATGAGTCAAAAATAGCTCCCACTCATTTGGCTGCCACCCAAGTAGGAAAAGTTGCTTAATTTTTGCAAGAAAGGATGATCCAAAAGAGCAGTCGCTGCAAAACTCTCGATGATCTCCTTCTCTTCCCAAGAATTTGTGCTACTATGATATAGTCCTAGTACGTTCCCACAAACTATTCTGAAAATAAGGCCAAATGTTAGGCATCCCACAGACTTCACAGAGTAGAACGCACTTGGACGTGTTTCCTTCCAGTAGTGTTTAGACTAGGAAGACTTTTTTTCCCAAAAAATACGCATGTACATTCAGAGCTCAGTGTAACGTGAGAATTCCTGAAGGACAACATCTGGCTTCTCAGGGACTGAATGAGGGAATTCAAGCAGTAATTCCTGTCATCAGAGAAGGGGGATTTCTAGGAACTGGCTTTCCCTTGCTTTGTAGAGAGCCTGCAGTGCTAAGCTAGTGCTGACTCAACAGTAACAGGGTGTGAGAAATTGTGAATGCAGCTGCTGTAATTGCTTGAGGAGAAGTCCTTGCCTATCCATGAATGCTAAAAATTGAACTTTACATTCCAGTGGCAATTCTGAATAAATCATTCGGTAAAGTGATTAGGTTGTATATGAGCAAATTATATCGGGCAGGCAGTAATTGAAGATTCTCAAATACAAAATTTGTAGTTAATCTCCTTTTCACAATGGATTGGTCCAAGTATTCTGAATCTTTTAATAAGGTGGTTGGAGAACAGCACCACCTTTTCTTTTTTTGTTTCTGGCTGCTCCTAGGCAACCCACTGCTGGGTAGATACAAGTACACCTTAATCCCCTAAATATCACAAGTATTTTTGTACTTGGTTTTCTTTTTCATTAGGTAGCTTCCTGAGATGTTAACTTTCCAGACAGGAATGATGAACTTCAGCAGTCTACTGCCTTTGACTTAATTTCTGTCTATGCAAAATTCCACTTCTGGAACACAGAACAGATCAGGACCCAGAGACAGTCACAATGCATGCTAACAATGTGCATGGACTCCTGGGACCACAGGGGACTTAGCTTTTCCCATAACGTGAGACCTTATGTATCTTGTTACAGGAATATTGATGGAATACTGTGAAGTAAGAGCGAAAGATCTTAGATGTAAAGGGGTTAGGGTGCTTGATACCATTATTCAATACTGATAATATTCCTGAAATGAAGCAGTAGTAGCAGCGGTAATTAAATCTGTAGTACCACAAAGAAGTCAGAACTTCATCTATTGATACTTTTAATGGATTTCAAATATTAGTGCTTATTATTTATTGAGCAGTATGGATTATCTCTTTCAAATTTGTGCATGGATCTACTTTGTGAAGGAGGGAAGAAGCAATTCTGACTTCCTGACTCCTTTTTCTTTCACAGAGAGTTTGTGAAAAGGCCTGTTTCCAAACCTGTGAGAGGCAAAGAAAGCAGTTTCTTGGCACTATCATAGTTAGACCTACTTGGAGAGAAAGGCTCCACTAGCAAGCTTTGAAGCTGTTAGTATTTGAAGTGACATTGTTAACCCTGAAGAAAGGTCAGATAAAGATACGTGTGCAGAAAGCTCTGGTGGTGCCAGACAGTCACCAGTCAGCTCTGTGCAGTTAAATAAAAATAAATACAATATTTTATTGCCCCCAGACTTACTGGGGACATGTAGGTCTCTTGATTCTCTAGGTATGCAATTATTGGGAATAGATATGTTGTGGTGATTCCCTTTGGTGATTTGAGATGTTTATGAACTTCTTAGTTGTGTGTGACAAGTCTGAGGGTTAGTGTTACCACCAAACCTAAGAGCTGACTGATTTTCGGCAAAGCCTAAAAAGTATTGTACATTTTGAGGCTTCATGCAAAAACTTAAAGCTTTTTAGAGGAAAGATGTCCGAGTGCCTGAACTGTGACTATTAACTGTCAGAATCTACCAATATAGACAAATGTTTTTATGTTTCATTAGTATTATCAGAATGTAGTGGTTCCTGTCTCTGATACCTTACACCTTGAGAAGCACAGAAGACCAAGGCAGGCATGTTACAGCACCTCTGCAGCACCCTCTCCAGTGTCTGGTGGCTTCAGCCTTAGAATGTCCTGAGCCAGTTTGGGGTGGGATTTTTTTTCCCCAAGAAACAGCCCTTATTGGTTATCTTCTGTGAATTTGTTTCACTGCCTTTTGCCTCAAGTTTAGTCTACAGCAACCACTGTCTGTAAACTGATCTGCACATTCTGTGCAGAAGTATCCCATCTTGGCCATTTTGAACTTCACCACCTGGTATTTGCCTTTGATGCAGCAGATTAAGAATGACTGTGCTGGTTCAGACTGAAGTTTTTAGTTTCATAACCAAACAGAGGCTGGATAACAAATTACCTGTGTATACAACAGCTGCTGAGATTCTTCAAAATGAGACTTTTTTATAGAATATCAGCATGAAATCTATTTTTGTGAATAGAATGAACAAAAAAATTGCAATCTTAAGCTTCTTAAGAAACAAGGCTATGCACTTGCACTGTGCATCAGTCATTCACCTTCTCCTTAGTAATTTCTGCCCATGTGGGTTTATATTAACTCCTTTGCCTGAGTTGAAGCAGTCTCAAAACCAATTAAATATATATACCATAAATCAAGATTTTGGTAGAGTCCATAGTTAATGACTCCTTTGAGGAAAAAATATCAGTATAACCTCAACATTTATTTAGCCCGTCTGGCTTGCCATTAGCCCATCAGTACCCAGATGGTCCAGCCTGGCTACCAGTCAGTACATCAGGCCAATTTTGAGTCAATGACAGTATTTGATGATATGTCTCAGCTGTTAGTAAGAGAACCTGGGGGAAACAAAAGGTAATGTGGAAGCTGTTGTTCGGAAGTGTTACTGATGGAGAAGGGAAGAACCAGAAACACTATAGGAATTCAGCTCAGGGAGCACATGAAGACCAACTGAGATTACTGCTACAGGATCGAGGCGGTGCACAGGTAAAGAATAGGACAGAAATCCAGGGGAAGTCAAGCTTCATTAGTTTTGTTGCTAACGGACTAACTTCCTTACTATCAGAGTACACATTTTTTGACTAGAAATCAAAAATTTACTAACTACAAACAAAATATTTAAAAAATTATTCAGCAAGTATTTCCAGAAAAGTGATCACCTCTCTCACTCAAGTTCCTAATAAATTTAATCATAGTGAAATATTTAAATTATTTTCTTAGATTCTGCCATGGAAGAAAAAACTCATCTATGCAGAGATACACTTTTCTTGCTATGAGGTGAGCTTTACTTCTATTTGTAGGACAGTGTGTTTTTTTTATAAGTGCTCCATAGTGAAAACAAACTGTAAATGTTTTAATGGGTGAAGAAAAGTAAGGGCGAAACAGATGACTGGCCAATTTTAAGACTCATCAATTTTCCTTAGAATTTATTTTCTGCCGTAATATTTTCTATGAATTTCCTGATTATTATTCAGCTTATCAGAAAAAAATTGACTTTGAGGAAAGAAGTTTAAATCTGTTCCTGGTTTTGTTAAAACTTAATGGTTGCTTATTTTTTACAAACTATATTACAAACTTGGACACTTTTGGCAGCCTCAGCATAGCCATAAAACATGAAAAGGAACAAATCACTCTGTAACAGAGCAGATCTAAATTGAAAGGAGGCTGTGCAACCAGTGCCAGACATATTCCCACCAGAGCTGAGACTTATATACATACAATTTGGGGTTGGCATGTTTCACTGGTGATTTATACATTAAAAAAACCACAACAAACCAAACAAACAACAACAAAAAAAGAAACCCAAAGACATTTTTTTGCCAGAGCACAGGAAAATAGCTGACAAATTACCAGTGCAGTTCTTCTGGAAGTTGGGATTTTCTAGTGGGTGCCCCGGGATGCGACATTGAAATCTGTGCTGCCAGAACTCAGGAAACCAGGGGTTGCGGGTGTTGGTGTCCAGACGTAGCTTCAGATAGTAGTCATCAAATGCCAAGACCTCTGGAGACTGCAGTTTGATAGTGATGCCTCCATTTGCTTCAGGTTCGTAACCTTCAATAACTTCATCTCTGTCTGCCCAGCCGTCACTGAAAAGAGGGAAAAACCCGCTTATTACACAAAGACAGAAAGCTTGTTTTGATAAAGCAACCAGCTAAAAGCAGGCCAGCACCCTCAGAAACAAGTGATTAAGGGGGAATCTAAAAGTAAGTCTAAAATTCAGGCAGAGAGGGAAAGAAGAAAGCACAGTGATGGAGACTTGTAATGAGCAGTCTGACTGATTTCATGCAGAGTCCCCATTAACCCATCGGGAATGATGAGGATTTATACTTGTCCCTCTGGAAGGTGGTTTTGGGCATAGCTTCCGGTGTGATGTCTTTATTACTGAAGAGATTCTGCCTTATTTAGGCTGTCCTGTAAGGGGTGGAAACTGAAAGGATTAATATCGATGGAAAGGAAACTGAGCCAGAATCCTGGGTGTTTTGCAGAAGAGATCTCAGCATGCACAGATCTTATAGCTAGAAGAGTAATTCAAATAAAACATAAAGTGAGAAATGCATTGTGTTGGAAGAGAATAGAATAAGAATACTTGATAAGGTTGGCCAAACTAAAAAGAAAACCACATGCTATTCTTGCACTGCATGGGATTTGTGATAACATGCTTTTTTTCCTCTCTTCTTTTTTTTTTTTTAACAAACAATGGCTTTCTATTTTACTTCTCTGTTTATTCATGTAAAAGATACTTTCAAAAACCTGAAGATAAAACTCTTTCTCGACAACGTTATTTCATGTAAAGTCTATTTTTACAGGTTTGAACAAAGTCCATTGAGCTTAGCATCTGAGTTTTGGTTTAGTTCTTTTAACAAGAAGTCCATTGATTTAGTGTCATTCTCCAGTTCTTATTAGGGTCCCCAAAGAACAGGGCTATTACAGTCTAATTTAAGTGCAAATATACATTGGCCATTGCTTAATTTTAAGATGCTGGGCATGTCATGAGAGAAACAGATTATTCTGGCACCTCAGATCTAGCTCTATCCACTCAGAATCAGATCAGTGGCACTGCTGCTGTGAAAAGCAGACAGATGAAGCACTTTCAGTGGCAAAAAGCTCAAGAGGAAAAATGCAGCTAACCATGAAAAGAGAAGTCTCTGGTTCGCCCAAAAGAGTGAACTCCAGACATCCTGAACTCCAGACAGACTGGAAGCAGGTCCTTGTTAGGAGTCTCTTACACACAGCCTTGAGAAGAGCATCGGAGTGCAGACCATACCAGCTGAGGGCATTTATGAGACACTCAGCATAGATGTGCCTGGGACTCCACAATCGAAAATTGACAAGATTTGAAGAAGCAAACTCTGTCACAGTCCTAGTCAAACAGGTGCAAAGTGACTGTGCATTGGGCATGTGTGAGTCTTTGGTCCTCAGCCATCACACTAAGCAGCTGCATGGTTCTCTCACATTAGCTGCTGCATCTGTGCTGTAGGCACCTGGGAAAAAATGGCAGGTCTCCGTGAAAATACAAGAAAGCCCAGATACTGAATGCTTTCTATATGGGACACACAACCCAAGCCTCTGTTACAGGAAGCTATTTAAGACATGGGTCATCTGGCAGCCCACTGAGTGACTGATCAACAGATTCCTTTCAGCCTGTGCCTGGGGACTCACAAAGCTATACTTTAACACAGCACTACATGACACCTCTGAGCCAGGATTTCTTCTTTGTTTCCCCCTTTGCCAAGACCTTGCTGTAGAACTGCCCAAGTTTTCTGAGCTTACAACCCACTGACCAATATCTTCATATAGCCAATCAGCATGCGATACACGTGTATGCATGTTGCATCTCATACGTGGTATAAGAGTGGAGAGCAAGGGGAGGTGCAGGGAGTAGGTCACGAGAGGGAGGCAGTGATGGCTGAAGATACCTGCTGCGGAACAAGGGTGGGCATGATGTACTATCCCAAAGTGACTGTCTCTGCCAGGCTGAACCTGGCAGCATCTGCTGGGTCACTTCTTCCCACAGCCAGTGGTGCAGGTTACCCAGCTGCTGCCCTTGTACCAATATAGCTCAATGATAACTGTGTGGCACAGCCTTGGCCTGACAGCTGCACTTGAATTGCCACAGGAGTGCACAGAGTTCAAAAGCCTCGATTTGTCCATCCTGCTCCCTGCCCCACTGGACTGCCTTGAGTTTTGCAGAGGGCAAGAAGGCACAGCTCATCCTCTCTGCATCCCCCTGCTCCTCACTTGTCCATATGCTGAGGCCAGCGAGTAAAAAGTACCATGTACTACGCACCCCTGACTACCTCACACAACAGACCACGGTCTAAATAACCCTACAAAGGTAAAACCACAAAAGCAAACTTTCTAGATTTCACAGAATTCAAGCCACAAACTATCACCAGAGTGGAAAAAAAGACATAATATTTATTTCTTCTTATGTGGGGGAAAAACAAGCAAGAGGTTATTCTTATAGCATAAGTAATTGGGTCTTAATTGCATGATTACTTCAGTATTTGTCACAATGTTTATGGCTTGCAAACTGTAGACTCAAGCAGAAACATTAGTGAGTCAAAAAGACTAAGTAAATTGGGCCATTTTTTACAAGACTTTCTAGAAAGGAGGTAGTTTCTCTGCTGCTTGGATTCCTACCAGCCAAACATTAGAGTGATTTATTTCCCCTTCCCTGTAACTCTGGCTTGGAAATTTGCCACATTCACTCTGAAGGCAAAGCAGAGCAATTCTGCAAAGGCAAGAGAAAGTGTATTTCAAGTTCTTTGAGGGCAGCTGATGGAAAAGTTCCCCTAAATTGGAACACAGGTTGTCACCTAATGTTTCTTTGTCTCTTTTTGGCCCCAAATGTTTTTTGTTCTCTTCTAAGCTTCCTCAAATTGTTAAATCTACCTGGTAAGTTTTGTGTGCAGCAAATCGTGAAAAAAAGGCACCAGAATCAGAGGAAAAAGTTTGTATGTGTGGAAGTTCATATGGGAGCCTTGGTCTACTTTCAGCAATGTCAAGGAAGCAAAAAGGAGTCCTCTGGTCTCTTAGGGGACATCTGCCATCCTGGAAGCTGCAGGCTGGCTGTGCTAAAAGGTATCCTAAGGGGGCCGTGCAGCCCTACCAGCAGCCATGGGAGGACTATCAGAGACTAAGATACTGTTATAATTTCTGCCTATATTGCTTTTTGTTATTTATATATTAAAAAAGGGGGGGGAGGTGAGAGGAGGAAAAGGATTCACTGGGAACTGTGCATCCTTAGTGCCATATAAATAAATGGATAGCGTTCCAGAAGACACTGTCAAAAAAAATTGACATTTGTAATGCTGGGCAACAGCACGATACTGAAGTCCAGATGACAGTATGCATGTCAGTGGCAGAATCACAAGACCAATAGCTGATTCAATGGCAAAATGAAGTCTCATTTAAAAACAGGCAGTGCATACTATTCTTTTGTTGTCAGAATTGAGTGCTTTCCACCTACTTTCCTTCTTTTATCCTGCTGAATAGCAAGTAGCACCATACATAGCACTTTTTGGGAAACCATCTTTCTGTGTCTTTACTGCAGATTTCAGGAGGTGACCCAATATCCATCACCCAAACTGCCTTCCCTGATGAGTGCCCACGAGTGTTTCGTGTGACAGTCTGGCCTTGAAACGTGCCAGGTATCTCGTGCAACAGTTGGTCTGAAGCTCTGTGAGGGGGTTGAAAGTGTGAAGTCACAGTGAGGGAGGGACAAGCGTGTAGGAGTCAAACCAGAAACCACTCTGTCTGCTCTTAGGAGAGAAAGAACTGCTTTTGTTACGGTTTCATAGTGAGTGTTTATAACAACCAGAATGGTCACTGATATCCTGCAAGCTACTCTCAGTCCAAGTGCCAGTCTGGCAGCTGACATTCATGATGCCAAATCCCAGTTTCAGCATTCAATCACAAACAAAATCAGACAGAAAGGTAAAAAGCCCAGAGCTACCCAATCTAGCTTCAGAAGTCCTATTTCCCATTATCACAGGCCAAATCTGAAGAATCAAAGCTATTTTTGTTTTATCCAGTTTACTATTCTGTTAATTTGTGATAATGGATGTCTCCGAATTGTGGCTTAAGCATTTTAGCCTCCCTATATTTTGTGAACTACAGTCATATATATTCTTGTGATTGAAACACCAGGAGAAATGTAATGGATTTCCAATTTCCTCTCCTCTTCCAAACATGAACACTGTCAGCTGCTTTTCACAAGGGCTGATGAGACAACCAGCAATCAGGCTTTCTATTTTCATCTCCTCAGGACTTAACTCAAACTATGCTGCAGCAGCTCTGCTCTGCCTCCCAGAACAGCACTCAGAATTACTTTTTCAGATGCTTTTTCCACATAGGCAAACATGCAAAAAGTAAACATGATATTTTTTTTTATGAGGACTACCTGCCCTGTGATTATTGTGGTGGGAGGTAGCATCCTTGCAAAGGTAAAGAAAATGAAACACATTTGTCTGTCGTGAACACTGACTGGCAATTTGATCCCTGTACCCTTACAATGTTTGACCTGACTGACCAAAGCTGTGGAGGGCATCTGACTTGGACTCCTCTGTCTGGAGGGCTGCTTCATTGGCAGCTTTGTCAACTCCCTCTGCATTAGCTGAAGTAATGTTTTCTTAAGAAGTTTGCATTCATGATAAGATTTTTTTCTGCTGTATTGGCCAAGTCATAAACTATATAAAAGAAATTAAGAGCAAAAAGCCCTTTATAAATGCTAAATGAATTATTTTTTGCAATAATACTTTTGCCTACATCAGATATTATTATCATTATAAAACCAAATAAATATATTAATTATTTATTTTTTTTTTACAGGTTTTGTTTCTGCCCTAGTGGATACTTTTATCCACTTTGAAAACAATGTTACATGTCACTATACCTATGTAAATTGGGAACATTAGTTTCAAACTTTCATCCTTCACAGAGGTTCCCTGCAGATATCTCTCTCAGGCAGGGTAGCAGGGCACCAGGTAACCATAACTGTCACACAAAAGGATCAGTATCTATATTCTTGCCTTTCTCTCTTTTCCACAAAAGTAAAGCCCATCAATGTACTTTCCTTGACACATCAATATACATCCCTGCAAAGCATGTTTCTGAATGCCTTCTTACCATTGCTCCCAAGGCTGCCAGCTAGCCTGCTGTTATGTTAAACTTTAATAGATTTAAATACGAGGACAGAACCACTCAAAGAATTCAACATTCAGTGACGAGTCATGCCATTTTGTTATATGTCAGTGTCTTTATTTTTCAGGAGAGTTATATGGGGGGTTATATAAATAAAAGGCTGGACATTTTACTTGGAAATTGCTTTTTGCAAAACCATCTTTCTGTGTGGTGGTCAGACACTGCTTATTTAGAGGCATTTCAAAATGCTACAAACCCCAGGTAGTGATAAGCAGAGTTTAAATAAGTTATTTGTTTCTGATAAATGTCAATGTTCCGGATTTCAAGAGCTGGTCAGACCTGGAAGCCTGAAAATTCCGTTTTCTCTTTTTATAAAAGTCTTCTCTGACGCTGGAAAATCCAGCACAGATTCTCCTGCCTGAGTGCAGAAGTTGTGCAATTGTGAAGGCCTCCTGCCCGCTCTTCTGGCAGAATTGACAGAAACTCAGAGCTCAACATAAGGTCAACCTGGAAAGTACCAGTGTGAAATAATTTCATAGGCAGTTCCATCAAAACTGTCAGTGTTCCTATTTGGTATGAGCACAGGTGGCAGAATCAGTCCTGGAGTAATTTGCAGGCAGAACTGTGGCTGGCAGCTCAGTTGCCCTCCTCTGGGAGTAGACTTTTTAAAAAGTTTTTATTTTGCCAGCCTGATATATTGAAAAGAAAACACAATTATCTTATTGTGAAGGAGGATGGACCTATTCTCTGGCAATAAGGAACTCTACCAAAGATATTCAGTGTTGTGCAATACACTCCTAAAACAAAAGGTGCCACGTAAAGAAAATTGAGACTGTCCAATACTCTCAAGTCAGCAACTAGCAAAGTGACCTCCTTAGGCTTATGCATTATCAGTCAACCCCAGTAGTCACCAATGTCAGCTGAAAGGTGCTGATCCATATTGTTAATGAGCATTATTTCAAATGTGGGAGACAAAAGGCCTTTTTTACACTAACTCGTTCAGCTGATTCACCAGTACTACAAACTTATATTGGAAGGTGAGAGAGCTTTCCTCATTGCCAAGCCATGAATTCTTAAAAAGCATAGTTTTACTTTTACACATCTGACAAGTCCTAGCAATCTTAGATTAGTCCTATGGCTACAGGTAAGCCTGTATCTCACTGCTGGCAAGACCAGGCTGAACGCCATGCTATAACCTGAGGCTTGCTGAGCACTGACCGGCCTCCTTAAAACCAGAAGAATCAAGTGCACTAAATTTTATCAGATGAAATTAAAAAAAAAAAAACACCAAAACAAAACAAAGGTAATATAGGCCAGTAGTTTTGCTCCTGCAGGCATAGATGAAGGTGGGAGTCATCACCTTCCCAAGCTGCAGCAGGTAATACAAGGTACTGTGGGGTTTGTACTTTTTCCCTTTCCCCACAGCCTGTGCTGGGCTCAAATGTACCTTGAATTCCAGCCTTTAGATTTCTCCTAGTTGTTGACCTTCATAGGTCGGTCCCGACTCAAATCCACTGAAAGCATCATGGGAATATCAGCCTTGCACACTGGAAGCAGGAAAAGAAAACCACTGAAGCTTCTCCTGGGAGGGCAACGGGAAGTAAAAGCGAGAGTGAATATTGCTGCCTTGACAGTCTCATGCACACAGACAAAAGAAGGTACAAGAGGAGCATTTAGTACCAGGCTGTGCAGTTACTGATTTCAGACTTATAACTCACAGAGTGCTACTATGCCACTGTGGATCACAAACCTACCATGGACTATAGATTGAAAAGCATGTCAAACCTAATCGGGGATGGGGCTGGACATCTCAAGATCACCAGTGTGACTCAGGAAAAGACCAGTATGATTTATCAATTAACCCTGCTCCCTTTGAGACTGCTACATGTATCCATCATGCTTTGAGCTCCAGTGTCCTACAGGAGGTGCTATTCAGAGAGAAATTGAAAGATGAAGTTTAAAAATAATTCCCAAGGCTGCTTTCTGCAAGCACTTTTTCATATTTCTTAGTAAATCTTCTGTTCTTGCCAGGTTCTGTTTCGTAACATTGCATACACAATTTTTCACTTCCCATCCATGATTACCAAAGGTGAGCAGTGACAGTAGCCCATTAGTACTTATAATTTACACAAGCAGAAGCTGCTGATAAAAGCTTCCAATTTTTATTTAGTGAATCACTGGCTTTTTTTGAATGAGTGACACTGTAAAGAATGTAAGTTGATAAATGATAGGTCATTATGTTTCAAATTATTATCATTCACTTTTGTGTCAGTTTCAGAGTTTTTGCACCATTCATTTAAAAAATGTAGATTATAACCTCATGGACCATGATGGATTGTATTTTGCAAATATGTATTTAGGAAGGTTTTAATTATTGTGTGCGGTGCATACATTTGCATGTAATTTACATAATGTAATTTAACTGCCTATCATGCAGGCATTATCTTTGGGAGTGTTTACTGTGAAGATTCTTGACATGTTTGGCATGTGCAGCTTTTTGTAAATGTAGTTGCTGCTTTTATGCAGGAAAGGTTTTACCATTCTCAAGGGTGCACAATGGTGCATATCTTGGAAAATCAGCAACCAGACATATATTCTCTAAGGCAATAACTGATTTTTCAAAAGGTGTACACATGCTTTCACCCCAGACTGACAAGCAGATTGAATCCTTGCTCTGCATACTTGAAATTCATGCAAGGCATTGTGAAAGCGCATTTTTTTCCAAAGGAAAGCACATGTGTATGAAGAGTATCCAATTTTAAACACACAAGTACGAAGCCTTTCACTTAGCACTGTGCTTCATATAAGGTGCTCCTAGGCTCCAATATGTGCAGCCAAATCCAAGATTTTTAATATCTTATTAATACACCCAAATCTGAAAATCGAGAACTTTACCTTTGCTACTCTGTACAAGTTCCTGGGGACTTTTTTTTCCCCTTGCTGCTGCTGTGCTACAAATTATGTGCAACACTTGGTTGAAGAATGAATATGGATATTAAGAGGTAGTTCCTGATATGGAGAACTCAACTGTAGTCCCTTTTCAGGGGGGATAGTTAGAAAGACACAATTTTGTTAAGACTTCCATTTTGCCTGAAAGTGCTGGAGACTGAGGTCTTTTCTGTGCAACCATGCAAAAGCATAAAGAAGAATAGAGTGCTTCCCACCTCCGCTCCAGCCAGCTGCAAACTACTTCAGCCTCTGGGCCAGATCTGAAGGACTGGCAAGTGAGATAGCATATGGAGGGAAAACAGGATGGAATTACATGGAAGGGTACAGGTGTGCTTACAGGAAAGAGAACAGGTTAACACATGGCCCTCTCTGCTCCATGTCACTTCAGCAGAGTTGCTGGATGTTTGCATGTGAATTTGTTGCACTTCCTAAAGTATTAGTTCAGAGATGTCTTCCTTAACCACAGACAGAAAAAGGAGAAGCACATTTCCTTTCTTCTCTCCTTGCTTTGTTTGTTGTGATACTGAGGAACATAAACATCTTAGAATCACATTCCTGTCTCCATTTTCACACAAACTGTGCTGAGCTCAAAAATACCTTGAAGTCCAACCTTTAGATTTCTTCAAGATGTTGACTTCTGTAGGATAGTCCAGAATTTTCCTTCAGTCATTTATAGCCTTATGTGACTCCTTCAAGCCATCCCTTACTGTAACCATCTCATATGATAATGCTTAAAAACAATATACACAGTTTATAGGCCTTTTTTCAATGGAAGTCAAATTTCAAACATACAGAGCTAAAGCAGATGTCGTACATCTTGCATCAGTTTGCTATTACTCGTGTGCATATATCCCATTTCCATACCTGTACAGGGCTTGTGGAATGCTATTTCTACACTGGTGCTTGAAAACTGAAGGTTTACACACACCTTTATGCAGGAACTGCTTATTGCTTTGATAGCCCCTCAATGAAACCGTGTCTGCAGAGGAGCTGATAGTCATAAATAAGAGCCTGCTATCCATTCCATTCCAAAGCATAGTAACATGGGCCTCAAAACATCAGATGGAATAAAATTAAAAACAAAAGGTCAAATATGATTAAACCTACAATAAAATCTCAAAACTTGTGATGCTATCAAAGCTAATATATATTAGAATAATATTTCCATAAACAGCTGTTTCCATTTCTACCAAAGCTATTTTAAATTTGGCCATATCTGCCATTCTTTTTCACTTTCTGTGGATACTTGAACATTCAGATTACTTGAATGTTTATGAATAAGAATTTCCACCCAAATATCTATAAATTCTTCATTTGAAATTATATATTGGTATGGAAAATATCCAATTCATACTATACTAGTGAGTCACCTAAGCACCTAAACCTTTCCAGTGAGAGAATCAAGTAATACTTGAAGGTTTTCATAGACTGAATAAAGTAAAATCATTAGACTTCAGCAACCTACTAACACAACCTTGCATTGTGTCTACAATGAATAGCTTATGAACCACTTGCAAACCAAGAAACCAATGAATAATTTGAAAAATGAATTCACCTCGAAATCAAGCCATCTTTTCACAAACAGTTGCTGAACTTTAAAATGGGCATAATGCCTTGAATATTTTTTTAATAATCCACTATGTCCAGGTAATACTATGATACTTGACCCAAAGCAACTGTTACAGAACATTTGAAAAATACATAAAAGTATTATTTAATCTTCTGCATTTATAGCTGTCTTAACGTCATAAGTGTTATTTTCTATCTGTGTAGCTACGTGAAAAAAGAATTCTAAGTACAATTATCTGCCTGTCTAAACCAAACCCAGTTCAACATCGGTCAGCTAACCTCTACGCCTTAAGAGCATCTGCCTTATCAAGCAGAACTAAAATAGGACAGTAGCAGCCTTTTAGGCATTTAGTTGTCTGATATCCAACCCATATTAAATCAAAATATGTCCAGAATATAACTGGAAACTATTGGTCAGATGAACCACTGAAGTGCACCATCTTGTCTGAATGCTACTTATTAAAGACTAAATTGTAAGTTTATCATTCAGATTGTTCAAGTGTTACTACTCCTAGGTATCATGCTGGCATCACTGAGGATGCCAGATACTAATGCAAAGAAAAGGTGCACACAGGCTCCTGCTAGCATGCAGCAGCTGAATGGGATTACACTGCATCCTATAGTGACCCCTTTTTGTGGCATCTAGGGCATAGAATAGACATAGCAAGACGCATACATAAATTTAGTTTGTGTGCAGTGATACCTGCCTACCAGCCTGACTACCTAGGAATTAGAAAAATTACCTATTGAATCTTTTTCTTCTATTAAAAATGTGATTAATATGCAGACTTATATTGTTCTCCCAAACACTTGGATAAGTGGAGATTTTCCAAAGCAATAGGTTTTCTTATAAGTTATGTTAATCAGAAAGGTATATTTAAGATATTATAAAAAAGGATAAAACTCACTAATCTGTTATAAACATTAATAAAACTTGTGAAGTGAACAGATGTACATTTAGAAAAAGAGCAGAGTGATTTGCCAAAATCTTGCTCAGACTACTTGTATTTTATAGGTACTTGAAACAGACTTAAAGTTGCAGAAGTAAAGTAATGCCATATACTTTTACTATAGTCAATCCAACCTGTAACTAAGTAAATGTGGGCCTGAAATGAAAGGCCTCCACTCTTCAAAGCGTCTAAATTACTAAATTATCAAATGAATGCACAATATAATCAGATTCATTTCAAAATGGATGAAACAAAGAACTATTCTTTGTTAATTCTGTACTGGAGATTGAGGAGGCAGCTGATTTTCTTCTGGATCCCAAGTTTTACTTGAATTGGTACACTTCTTCCAGACAATAGGTATGAATAACTTTTCTGATATCAGATATTTTCCTGATGGAAATTCCTCTTAATACTCATCTTTCCCAAGAAAGGATGGAGGCTTTGCTTCTGGTGTAGATGCTATGCTTTTAACCTTTATTTGTGCAGTTATGGAATAACTTAGGTTGGAAGAGTTCCCTAAAGATCTTATAGATCAGTAAGCTACATGGTCTGTGCAATCTCCCTTCAAGCAATTTGGTTCATTCCTGTCATTGTCTTCAGGTCATTAGAGGAAGTACAAGTCATGTAACTAGGGAGTCAACAAATATGAAACTATAACTAGAGCTTTACACTTTTCTTTAGGAAGCCAAAAATTCTTCTATATTTTATAGATCTATTGACCCCAGAACAATCAAAGTGTTCCTAGGATCATATTTATTAATTAGTTGTGATGTCACAACTTACTAATGGAAACAGAAGTAAGCTTTTTAGAAATAAAACCTGATTTTTTCCGGCTTTTGCACAAGGGCACAATTGTGAAAGAGTGTGTAAGCTGTCTTTTTTCTTACATGACACAGTGACAGAGAAGTATTTTCCTTTTCCATTCATGAATCCAGCCAGAAAAAGAGCAATAAGTATGTATTCACATAAAATAGACAATTGTCACTTTGCTTCATGTGGTAGCAGGAGATATGCAAAGAATGTATGAAAGGCACTGTGCAGAAACTTCCCTTGAATAGAACTGCTGCGTTTATGGGCAAGGAAAGGCGGAAAAGTAAAAGTCAAATAGCATCAGCTAAGGCCTGCTGTCAGGGTACCACACGGGCCAGCTGCCCCCTGAGGGCTGGGGAGCCAGGAGCCAAGCGGGAGTCCAGCGCAGGGCAGGTTAGAGCCTCCCCAGCCAGGGCTCAGTCCCACTGTGCCTGAGCCAGGCGAGCCAGGGAGACCCAGACATCGTGGCCAGGTTCAGTGAAGAGTTCAGGTCACTGGGCAGAACATCTGATGGCATTAATCAAAGAGCTGACTGATACCACAGCATAAGCATTCCTTCTGTTTTCAGCTTTTTTTTTTTTTTTTTTGAGTGATTTTAAAAATCTTTTAAATAGAGACAGGAAATACTGCTTGCTTAATGTTTCTATTCCACAACTACAGTTGCTATAGTCACCACAAACATGCAATACGTGTGCAGACAAAAGAGAGAATGACCTTCAAGACAACAAACTGGACCAATTGCCATTTTCTGATGATGAGAAAGAAAAGGAAATTCAAAGCCATGGAGAAGTTGACAAGTCCCCACTGTTATTTCATTTTGCTCTATGGTTGAATGGTATGTGAAAGGTTAAGAATCAACCTCAAAGAAAATAAATCTAGTATATCTCTATCAACCAAATCTGAAAGGAAGTTTCATGAGAACTGGAACACACAGTTATTTCTGGGGAAACATTCGAAACAAAAATACTGTATTCATCCATTGAAATACCAACAAAACCTACAGACCTCAAGGTAAGTCACATGCACATTAAACCAAACCCAAAACCCAAACAAAACCAAATAGTGGAAAAATTAAAGGAAAATGGCTTTTTTTGAATAAAAATACTGTTGTGGGACAAATGTAAGAACAGCGGTCTGAGTCTTTGAATAGTGTGGGTGCAAGGACTGTTGCTCACAAAAAGATAGGAGAGAAGCAGGAAGAAAAATTTATGTGGCCCTGTCCTCCTCATCAAAAACTCCATAGATTTTGTGTATTATGGCCTGCAAGCTGCAAGTAAAGGAAGACCGCGCAGTTGGTACTACCTCAGGAGAAATCTGGGAAGTGATTAAAAGTCAAACAGGCACAGCACTTTCAGCTGCTTCCTGCTGTCTTAGAAAGGTAAATCATTTGAGTTTTCCAGGCTATCTTTTACCTTCTATGGATGACTACCTGTGTTTAGTCTTCTACCTTTCTCTTTACATGATTCCTGGTGCATTACAACTCTCAATTTCCCACCCCACTGAGAACAAAAGCATGGGTAGGCTTAATGTACCCAAACAAAAGGAGTGGACACAGGGGACAGTCTTATAGTAGTCTGAGAATTCAGGAACCAGTTATTCTACTTGAAGCAGATTACTTATCCTTAGAGAATACTGTGGGATTGATTCTGAATCCTCTACCTGTGGTCTGGTAACATTTATCTGAGGGATACAACAGAGAAAAAAATATTGTTCAGCATTAGTAAATATTGGTCAGCTAGAGAAAGGAATACAAGGATAATATACAGGTCACTTTCATCATGGGTCATCACTTTTTCAGAAAGTCCATGTCAGGCAGAACACACAACTGTTGGGAAAGAATGTGGATGTGAAGATAGTTTGAGAGTTCTTAAGTAAGAAGAGTGTATAAATACCTAAACACAGATATATAAATACGTTGGTGATACCATAATTTTTGAGTGACATTATAACTAATGAAGAAGGAAAAGAAGAGAAGGAAAGTATAAAGTTACTATAGGACAGCCAATGCTACCTGAAATATAAATAGTTCATAATTAACACATATTAATCTTATTTCCAGTTGTAAGGAAGGAAAAATATTTAACTCAGTGCCCCATTTGACAACATTTATGAAACAATGCTTTTTTTGTTTAATTAGAAATAGCCATATATTTGTAAAATTTTTGAAGTTAACTTTACTCTGCAGTTGTTATTGGGGGAAAGAGGGAGGAGGTGGGAAAGCTGTGCAGGTATGAAACCTATGTATCATACATGTAGTAACCACAGATACAAGCTGAAGGGGAATTCACATGAGAAATGTACCCTATTTGCCGATCAGTTTTCATCCTGTGACACTCGCCAAGTCTCCTATGCAGTGATATAGGGCCACTTACTGTCTCCTGTATAGTGACTCCCACTATGGCTAAGCAACCCCTTGTCACCCCACCTTTTCCTCTTTACCATTTGCTTGTCTGTTACCTCCCCAGTTATTCTTCCTTTCTACACTCCATGACCCCCACCCTTTCACACTGTCTAACTCATTGGGACTTCATTCGATGAAAGCTTCTAGATATTGCCATGATTTAAACAACAGAGAAGCATTAAATTCCTTGCCAACTACATAAAGAAAAGGATATTTTTTATCAGCTACTATTATTTGTACTAGAGACAGTATTTCCATGTGCACAGCCAGCTATTGCACACTGGAAACTACATTTTAAACCCTACTGAAATACTACAAAGTAGAAGGATGCCACATCAGTTAAAAAGAATTAGGTGTGAAAGACTGGCATTGTATTAATGGGAAAGTTTTGGCAGAGGAAGAACAGAACTCTCCCTGGAAGACTGACCCAGTACAAAGAATGAGATCACGACAATATTTATTATTTTTTTTTTGGTGAATTAACATCAAGTTTAACTGTGTTACAAGGCAAATGAACTCCAAAATAATATAAATGCATGTTTGTGTTCTGAATAATATTTTTTTAGAGAAGTAAATATATCTGTTTAATAAAATTAGAACTTGATCCAGTATTGGTCAATGAGATGCTTGGACTGCCTAAAATGTAAGTGCTACAACATCATTACAGTTCCACCAGGAACTCAATTATGACTTGGAAACTATATTTTTGCACAGAGAATGGAAGGGAAACTAACCATGTCATGTTGATTGAACTGACATGTCACTCCCCAAAAAGACAGCCTTCTGTCATATTATAGTCATGTATATATGTACTATATTTGTGTGCTATGTAACACTGCCAGCCAAGAAAACAAGGAGGTAAGAAAGGATTTGAGGGGGGGGGGGAAAGCAATGCATTTAGAATTAAAACAAATTAATATTTGCTACCTAAGTTTTTATTACCTTGGTGGGGAAGTCTCTATCTCAGGACTCAACATCAACAGGCATCAATGAATTTCAGCTTAGGACTTTGTTTTCTAATACCCAAAGAGAGGAGAAGCATGCCTTTGTTATGTGCTTGTCTAATCAATGGCCAGAAATAGCAAGGATTATTTTTCAGGGAAAGTTTGACAGAGAAGTGTCTGATGGGAATTGATTTAGTAAGATAACCTTTTAAAGTGGTATATTCAGGAAATCCTTAGAGAAGCACATACTGGTGTTAATTTGACAGCCTTCTCCATAGATATCTTTTTTCTCTTAAAAGAAAATAAAAAATATGAAGCACAATAGGAAAATACATCTGTTCCTTTTTTTTTTTTATGAGATCACAGGCTCTAATTAACCAGGTCTGTATTTTTGTATTGAAATGTAAGCTCATTTAAAGCCAAGGAGCCAATTCAACAATAATGGAAAGAGTTATTGCTGCTCCTTTCTGCTCTCTGACACCACCTTTACCACACCCCATCCCATCAACATAAATCAACCAATATTAGTCCACACTGGTCACTAGCTGCTTTGCAAAGAACTTTCCATCTCCTTATTTATTAAAAGCGAAAACAAAATCAAGAAAAATTACTCCTTTTTACTGCCTCAGAAAATGAGGTTTTGGAAAGCTACCTATTGTACAAAAGTAACTTCTGTGACTACGCTGATGCATAGTACTGAAAGACACAACGCTTCATTCTCAGAAGTGTTGCGGTGTTGAATTGCTTATTGTTGGCTCTTCACAGCTTATTCAAGTAGATATTTGATGAACACAGACTATAAAATTGCAAGACTTGTTTACAAATTAAGAAATATTACAACATACAACATTTTTAGAGACTTTTTAAGAGTCTTCATGGCTTATATATTTCATTCTTTGAAATCATGAGTTAAACAAGTATTTTATGTTAAATGGAAATGAAGATTCTTATATTGACACGTGCTTTCAGGAACTAGAACTGAACAGAAATGCAACATAATCTACAAATCACACACACAAAAAAAAAGCTGCTCTGGTCCTCCCACCAAGGACAGAGAAGCATACTTAACAAGCCAAGTGCAGACACAACACTAGGGCTCGGATGAAACCACACTCTTTCATTCCACAGTTTGCTTAAGTTAACTTCCCAGAAAATCTATTCACAAATAGCAGAAAATATTCATGCAAGATATACTTGCTGTTCTGTACTTCACTGACAATATAGACTCATTCAAAATCCATTTCAGCTTTATGTCTTCATAGTACAAAGGGCTTTAGATTGGTCCTACAGGTTCATCAGTTTTGCAGCCCAGAAAGACAGGAAAGCACCTTCTCCCTGGTGTGCTACTGTAGCCCTAATTATTCAACTTTTTAATGGCAACTCCTTTAAAGCATGTATCTGAAACAGCCACTCCTGTCCTAGCACTACAGAAAGATAACAGCTACCAACATCCCAAGAATACCTAGGATAAACTTATTTATTTTCCCAAGTAGAAAAGAAAAAAAAAGTATTTTCTTCTTCTTGGTTTAAAAAAAACCAAGAAACAAGAATACACCTGATATCTGACATCTAAAAAATACAAAGGAAAATAGAAGAAGGTGTGTCACAGCACTATCCAAACTATCACACTGCAACAAGGTCTTTCACCATCGTCATACCAGCATACTCCTCATGCCAGTCCCTCTGCTGCCTTCTCCTCATCACCTCTTACCTCATCCAGAGCACACAGTCTCTCTTTTCTTAATTCTTCCTCCCCCTACTTCTCCCTCAGCTGCTCCCTCTTCATTGCCTCTCAACCACTTAACAGAACCAGCCACAGCTGCACCGTATCTACATCGGCCAACGGGCCGCCCCTGAAGCCAGCCCACAGCTGTATATTATCAATGGTAATTAACCCAGCTTCATTCCTCTACAGAGGTGGAAATACTATTAGTGATTGGTTTTACTCTTCAAAACACTGGGACTTGCTCACTGCTGTATGATGGAAAGTTTATGCTAAAAATTTGTTGTTAAGTTTGAACCTCACATTTACATAGGAATACACTCAAAATTCTTCTCATCCCCCGCCTCTTTACAGGGACTTGTCAGAATTTTATACTCCCCTTAATGATCTCCCTTAGTATATTTTACATTATAAGTTATTTGCATGCAAAACATAAATTTGAATCTTTCTTTTTACCGCCTAACAGTTTACATTCTTGACATTATTTGCCTATTCATTTTTACATTTGATTTCTTTCTCTTTTATCAGCAGTCATATTTGCAATGTCCTTCAATACATTTAGGTGCCTGTGTGCTTTGTCTTCATTTCTATTGAGACAGATTTAAACAGTGGATAGTTTAGTAATTTTATTTTCTCTCTTTATTAATAAGTTTGCTAACTTCCTGCTATTTATTTTTTGTCATTGTAATAAGCTTCTCCAGTTTCTCCTAACATATCAGCTACCTCCTTCTGTATGTGTTGTAATTACCTTTCTTTGCATGTTGTTCTTGTTTGGCTTGCTGTCATATCCTTCCACTTGGCAGAAAACAAGAATGCTCAAATAGCCAGGCTGAACGAATCATATTCTTCATTATGCACAGCACTTTATTGATACGTATTTCTTATATACACTTTGAAATAATTGCTCTTGTAATTCATATTGCAAGTTCCTAGGAGGAAAAAAACCTCTCTTTGGAATTTCAGTATTTAATTTGGAATAATGCAACTCAGAAGTAGCACTTCCAATACATATTCTAATTAATCTTCAGGCATATGTATAGTGCTTAGTACTTGAGGGGATGGGAATCCTGAGCATACAACAGTTGTAGCTTTAAGTAATTTTGTAAGTACATCCTCGGCCTTGAAAAGACATGATGATTTTTGTGTTGCTATTTCTGTATATGTTTTTCTATCTGTTTGAATATATATTTCTATGCATCTGTACTTAACAAAAAAATCTGAAAACTGGTTATATATTTACTGGAGCAATCTCTTTCAGAACAGCCCCTGTGCTCCCCAGCTACACAGAGATTTTGCCACTCAGCTCAGCTGTGCTCCTGTTAGCTTTTCCAGTGCCCGCCTTGGACTTGGCATGAAAAGTCACCAAGCCTCAATGAGTGCCAGCACACGTGCTGCTGTGCCTCCCCTATGTTCAAATGGATTTGTTCTTGCATGGGAGATGGAAAAAGGAACTATAGGATGTTACTTCTGGCAGTGTATCTCCAACACACAACATGCCCCAGCCAAAGCTACAACTTTAACCCTGCTCGGTTCTCATTGCCATCAATTCAAAATGTACATTAAACTCTTACCATGCATGCAGAGAGGTCTGGATTCATGGGGAAACAGATAGGGGAAGATGAAAAAAGGTCTGGGCTGAACTTCTATATCTGGGCAGTTTGGCACCCCTGGCTGAAGAGGTACTGCACATAGGAACTGGGAGATCACTGTCTCCAATGTTTGGGTTTTGTTAATCCAGCCCTCTTCTAGTGTTAAACGGCCTCAAAAAACTGACTTCGAATATTTTCTTTTCAGAACTTTGGTCACAGAGCTGAAAAACATTCATTAGGATAGTGCTGTGCTCAAGGGGAAGACCAGACCCTCTCACTCACAGCCCATTTCTCTTTCCTGAGAGAGACAGAAGCAAACTGTGGGGTTTTGTGGGGTTGTACCTGGCCTCTCGACAGCATACGGGCAGTGAAAGTCAGAGATGAGGAGAAGGGGAGAGAAGCTCAGTGGGTAGTGGCAGGGAAGATAGCCTTGGGCAAAGGGATTACCCAAATAAAGTCCATTCCTGTTTATCACACCTCTAGCTAAGCGTTTGTGCTCTTGTGCCTGTCCGGCTGTGGACAGCATACTTTCTTTATAAATGACAACAAAAAAAGAGTAGCTCTGGCTGTTCTGGCCTCTGTCGTGAGGCTGGCAAGGCATGTTAGACCCAAGTAAGCAGCAGCCATGTGTGGTAGCTACTGAAATGTTAGTAGGACACGCAAGCACAGGGCACTGGTTACATCAGAATGCTATGAACGTCCAGTGGCATCTCCAGCTCTGATGAGGTTAGCTTCTAGGCAGACGTGTGTGTAGCAGAGGGCTAAATCAGTGGAACTCAAATATATTATAGCTTGGTTTACAGTGTCTTGTCAGTGTGTCTTTTGGCACACATGTTGGTTTATCTGGTATGGCTTTTGTCTGAGTTGTTCTTAAGTGTGTGGTGCCAAGGCTTTCCTGTGACATTTCCAGTCCTGCTCCTCTTCACATTGGCATGTGCTCCCATGGTCTGGGTAAGTAACTTTGAAGGTGCTTGTAGGGACTCTATAACAGGAAAACATCTGTGGGCCAGTTTGGAACATCAGAATATGAAGGCAACTCCAAACAACTGAATCAGAAACCAAAACACATAGTGGGAAGCCCAGTAGATTTGAGAGCTTATATTAGTAAGCTAAAGTAAGGGACTGTATGGTCCTGAATTGAAAGTAAAAATTAAACTGATTCAATTATTAAAATCAGTGGGAACAAATATTTTGGCCCAAAGTCAATTTTTAATGTAAAACATGCTTCAGCCAGCATGAGATGCAGAGGATGTATGTCCTGAAAGAGCCCAGAAAGGGTAATGCAGAGGACCAGCTGTCCATAATGGTAGTACACTGGCCATAGATTCTGTTCATTTAGAAATCTGTAAGCCAGAAATAGACAGAAACTCCAAAAGAAACTCAACCATTTAGTTAACAAGTGATGAGAATGATTAGAAAACGCCACTGAATATCTACTACTAATAATACTGAAATAAAATCTACATTACTGTTTCTGTTTAGATCTAAGAGAACTAAATAAGTTGTTAATTTTGTTTTTCCATTAAATGAAACATGTTAATCTTTAACTAATTTCAATTCATATCTGTTTTGCTCTTATAAATCTCCCCAAATAAGAGACAAGTTCAAGGCAAGCCACTTTAAATGCACTGCACAGGATGTAGTACTTTCACAGGCTTCCTTTGGCTTAAAATATGCTCCTAAGAATTTTCACTAAGTGTTACATATTACTTGAAGGAACTGAATCTATTCAAATGTATATTAATGATGTTCTGACGTGAGAAAACAGCAGCAGAACATCACCAAAGACTATAAAGTACATTTGATAGGACTATGAAATTGGACCCAAATTATGCAACAAATGTAAAGCTTCAGGCTCCAGAAAATGTTTGAAAGAAAGGCTAAAGATGATACAAAGAAGGCAGTCAACACCAAGCTATTCCAGACTTCAAAGATCAAAAGACAAAGAAGTGTGCAAAGTGGGAGGGATGGTAAAATCCGTAGGAAAATTTGTGACAAATTTGACAATCAACAAGCAGTTGAACATTTTTGAAGAAGAGTATGCAATGGTACTCAAGCTTGGACAGAGACTTTCAAACCTTACAGGGTTAATAAAGTTCCTACCTGCAAGTATTTTGATACCAATATAAAGACCAGGGCATTTTCAGATGCTTTGGAAAATAGCTGAAGGATGGGATGCTTACAGAATAGGCTGAATACCAGGCACTTAGCAAATCAGAATGTCCCTGTGCATTACTGGGAGGAAGAGGGTAGATGAAAGAAGTTTTATGTATTCGCTTATGGAAAATTCGCAACAGCAGAAACTAGTCACATAACATTTTTGCCCACAGCAAAGGTGGCACTGGTTAAATGTAACTGCAAAGTAAGGTGGGCTTTTTCAGTTGCAGTTACAATATTTGAAAATATAGCATACACCAGGAAACATACTGATAGAGACACTCTCAAGGTGAATTCTCAAAAATAATGGACTATCATTGCACAAGGGAATAGTAACAAAAATTTTGTTTCAGAAACTATACTGTTCGATTATTATTTGTGTTACCATAAGGCTACATGGAGAAATTTGTATAAAATTTTTTCAAGGGAAGAATTAAATCTGTATTTGCCAGACGTGTCCTAGAACTTGTTATATCTGATCATGGTCTACGACCCAATAGGCAGAACTGTTGCAGCAGAGAATTATGGATTTCAACATGTCATATATCAAGTTCCAAACATCCTAAACTGGACGGTCTGGTGGAAAATGACATGGAGAGAGATAAACTCTAGAAGACATGTATGCTTACTGCTGATCAATGTGTGAGCACCATCTGTAGAATGGGTCTATCACTAACTGAAATTTTGTTTAACACAAAAATCAAGATCAGACTTCCTAGTTAATCAGAAACACAACAAAAGACCAAACTGATTCCGAATGATACCATCAAAGTATGACAGCTGTTCTAGGGCAGTAAAGTTTTGATAGCCTGGACATGCAGACTGTATGCATGATGGCATTTGATGGATGCAAGGATGCAGTTACCCAGGAAACTACTTTTTTCATCTTATACAAACTTAGGAACATACTTTTATAGGAACTTGAAGCCATTACAGTGTTCTGGGGGTAAAAAAAAAAAAAATGGAGGGGGAGGAATAGTTGACAGAAACTGCTTTTCTCTGAAAGCTAACTGGAAGCAGTATTGTACACAGAGCTGCTAGAAGAATGCGGAGTGGTGGAAAAATGGGTCACAGTCTGAATTGCTCTTAGAAGACCAACAAGAATATGTAGAGCACTACTAAAATAGTTTAATGTTTTTCGTATGACCCCTGTAAAAGAAAATTTAGGGTGAGATCAGTTTCTGTTTCTAAAAAAAAAATAAATGAAACATGAGGAATTTATGTACTGGCCCTTTGAGAGTAAAACAACAAAGAACAAAGTGTATGGCCTGAGACCATTAAATCAAAACAATGAGTTCTGAGCAGAAAGCTTGTTAGAGTCAGAAGACTGCAAATCTGAATCCCTCTATACTGGAGATAGTGAAATTTCATAGGAAAGAGTAACTGGTAATGGAGAGGTGACAAAGAAAAGTTTCATCAATTATCAGCTGTCTTTTAATTGCCAGCTGCCAGCTGAGCCTGATTTAACCCTGTAAGTGCTTCTTTTCTTTGGTCCAGCACAAAGAGAAAGTTTAAACACTCCCACATGACTTTTCTTTGGGAGGAAGCAAATGAGCTATGTTCACACAACATTGAAAATGGGAGAGATGGTTTAAGAACCCATTTCTTGCTGCTTCCCAGTGATTCGTCACTCCATGCCTGCTGAGTAGTGTACTTGGCTTCTGTCTTATGAATATCACACATCTAAACACCGACAGTGAAGATGCTTGCCAGCATGGGCCAAATACATAATATAAGCACAGAATTTTGCATGCAGCTACAGCTGCAGAGCCACTTAGACCTTGGTTTCAAGTACATGTCTTTCTCCCCAGCAGCTAGAACAGTTGCAGACATATCAGTAATCTCCCCAGCACCAGTGTACAGCAAAGCTTCATTGGGTACCTGAACCAAGCCACACTGATGTGACATTATTGGCAGGGATCAGGCAGCTGTGGAAATGTGAAACTGTTTGGATTCAAACAATTCTGCAGTAATAATACATTCAGTTCTCTTTCAAAAATGCTGGGAGATGAAAAATTCACATGAACTATGCAACAATTTTAACTCTGTAGCCAACATTTAAGCTGAATTCTCACCTTGCTGAGACTAGAGTCACTGAGGAGCACCTGAAACTACTGGAGTTACAGAACATTTGTAGGTATCAGGACTTATATCTACCTACAAAATTTGATTTATTTTAACTCTAGACTACCAGAAGATCCTTGAGACAAAGGTGAAACAATATACCAGGATGGTATTAGTCCCTAGCATTCTGCTGCACGCAGCGTTAACTTGCTGTCTAGTCTGCCTCTGCTCAGGGCAGCCCAGAGCCAAGGGGTAGCCCAGTGGAGTAAATCAGTATTCAGAGACACCAAACAGACACAGGGAAGGATTATGATGGCTACTCTTAGTGTGGTCTTTGGGCCTGATCAGGCATTTAGAACTCCTTTCTTTCTCATAAGCGTGATATTTCCTTTGTGGAGAATATATGCTTAGGTTGTCTAGGGGATGCTGTGTTAATGCAAATATGTGTAGAAGAGCAGAGATACAATCATACTATCTTAAGAAAATGTCTATCCCCACCCTGAGGAACTACATCAGTTCTTGAAACAGAAAAGAGAAAAACAGATGATAAAACCAGCAAGACCACAGAATATGGAAGTGTGTGTAATCTTAAAAAGCCAAGAGAAGAACCGGGCCATTGTTACTTGCGGCTTCATGAAAAATAGCAGCCAGGCATACAAAAAGGGAGAGAGGGAGAAAAAGCTTTATTGGGCAGTGTCAGGATGATTAAATGTCAAAAAACCATCCAGTCTTCATAAAAGATCAGTGATAAAAACACCACCTCATGGAGGTTGAAAATATCCTTACAGGAATAAGTGTCCCACTTTTCTGAATGTGACCTGTAGGATGAATTACTAAAATCTTAATGTAGGAAGCTGAAGATTAGAAAGGCAGCATTTAGCTGTAAGTGAGTGTGTACTGGACTAAGGATCTTAAAATACATGACTGAGGAAAGTCACAGAATAAGTCATAATCCATTTAATAAGCTTTAGATGTGAAAGGACAGCATCAACAGGTAGAATTTCTATAATGTGATGCTATATTTAAAGATAGATGACATATACAACAAATTACAAGAAAGTAACTCTTACATCATTTTTGTTCCCTTATGAAATAGAATTCAAAGATAGTTTGGCCCATTTAAAAAGATCCAATAAAGGCTGTAGCAGCATATAAAAGGCAGCAAATGAAAAAAAGACAAGCCTGGCAGTGGGTTAAAATCAAATTAATTTAATATCATGAACTCATGAGTCATTCCAAGGCTATAGTTCCAGAATTTTCATAGATGGGCATATTTCTTCTACTCCTAGATTTTATTTTCCTCTAGAGTCAGCTCCTCTAGTCAGCTAATACTCGGCCCCATCCCCTTCTTCAGCGGGATCTTCCAAAGCCTGTAGAGTTTGTTCCTGAAAGAGCTTGCCTAAGTGGATCCACTTCTGCTGCTTTTCAAGGGACAGTGCTAACTTCACTGTCTCAGAGGTGTCTATGTTGCTATCATAAAACCAAAATTGCTTCTTGGAGGCTGGCAGAAGTTTGAAAAGACTTACTAAAATCCTAATTACTGTGCTAAGGAAGCAGAGACTCACACTTTTAACCTGAAGAAGATCACAGATTATATCCAATTGATGACAAAACCTGGAATTAAGGAATTTAAGCCACAGTTACATTATGTCTCCTCAGCAGGAATTCTAGAGGAAGGAAGATAAAACACACTCTCTGAGAGGAGAGAAAATTGCAATCTGTAATGGTGTACTGTGCCCTGCCCAGTCCCAGGAAGCATTACGTTAGGTTATGAAATGCTGCATAAGTACTTAATCCAGCCACTGAAATGTGAAATTGATCAGCAAGTGTGCCTGAGGGGAAGGGCTTCCTAACAGAAACATTAAACCACTCTGGAGTAAGTACTGAATGTGTGCATGTTACCAGTTATGTGTGTTTAGCTAAATGAATTTAAAACACATAGAGCACCCACACATTTTTTTCCAAGATGCTGGGGCACCATATGATTATTCATTTATTCATCTTTAAACGGAACTGAATTCCCAGAAAGCAAATGTGTGAGATCATGCTAGAGACGGCTTTTGTGTTCCTTCCATTCCCTCCCTTCATTTATTCCAGGATACACTCTCACATTGGACCTTTTCCTGAAAAGCTGTAGTAACCACTTTGCTGAGTGATGAAAGGAATCACTATGAGTTTCAAGACTGCACTGATTTTTAGTCAAAGATAAAGCCCTGTCTGACAGCCCCAAGGACCAAGCAGAACAGAGCTGATATACATAGCGGGTCACTACAGTCCCTGGGAGTTACATGATAAACAACAACCACTGCAAACAATAGCAACAACAGAGTTTGAACATTTCATTATACAAGTATTTCCTTGCATTAAAGTATTTCCTTGAAATAATGCAAACCTTGCAATCCAGGTCTAAAAATCTTATCAGAGGAAACTGAACTTTCCAGAACCTATTACTATAAACTTGATTGCAAATATAGCAACAGGAGTGCCTTTTTCTGACATGTTCAGATTATAAACAGAATTGCAGAGACATGCAAATAATGCATCAGTTAAACTTAATAACCATTTCCAACTTGAGAAGGACAAAGATGTGTAACAGATATTTAAGCTGAACTGTTTTACCAATGCCTACTCAAAAATGAATAACCAACACATCTTCTAACTTGATTTTTTAGAAAAAACAGCTCTCCAGATCTAAGATGCTAACACACCATAGCTGAGAATCAGTTATTTCTGAAAAAAACCCACCCAAATCATAAATCAAGCATCAGCAGGTCTAGGGTGATGAAAACCAGTCAACTATTCGAAGCACAACTACTAGAGGCCTGTTTCTAGTATTAGTAAGCTTTTAAGGTCAATATGAGGTTTTATATGAAGCCAAGGTAAAGATTTTAAAACAGTGCTAATGTGTTAAGACAGTCAAGTGCTGCTAATACTATCACTTTGTGAACAGGGTTTTGTAAACATGATCACAAAGACCCTGTAAAGACAAAATTGCCTGGATCTAACCTTTAAAAATCAGAGGTGTTAACTGACTCAGTATCATTTTTAACAACCAGGGATCTCGCTTTGCAGCTCTTCATATCATAGAGAATAGTAAAACAGAACTGGTAGATCCAAGGTTAGCAATATATGATTAGACTAGTAACATGTGAAGAGGAGATCATTCATAGAGGGAAATGCTAGAGGAAAAGCCTCACATACCTTTAGAGATGAGTAATGTTATTTCTGTTGTAATGTTATAAAACTATGGGACACCCATAGCCTAACACAATGGAAGCTCACCATCCGAATCCATCATAATAAAACCTTGATGTGAAAGAGCTAGAGAAATTGTGATATTAATGTTATTTTTAGTACTGCATAGCTGAATCTCATAGCATCATACGGACACAAAGGAGAAGGACATACCAAAATCCAATCTTCTTGGCAAGCTGCAAAGTAGAGCAGGGATCTCAGAACCTGAGACGCATCCAACCTATTTCAAGCCCATGAAACACAAAGGATGCAAATAAACCATAATAACACTGTTAATAACCAATATAAAAATAATGGTCTACAACCAGATCAAAACATGCCACCTACAAGCTGTGAAAAAGAAGTAATTTTTCATCACATTAAGTACTGAGTGAAAGAAGAATCCAAAGAAAAGCTATCTTGTCCTTTTCATACCATAAAGATGTATTTTCAATGTACAGAAAAAAAGTCCCACATCTTTTATGCTTAACGTCATTTGATGCTCTTTTTTTGTCTTTGATGGTCATTTCAATAAAGGTTTATGAAAATAATCTTCCCTGTTCAGTATGCTTGGAGTATATGTGCCTGGGGATTTCACGAAATGGGGGGGGTGGGGGGTGGGGTGTGTGTGGGGGGGGTGGGGGTGGGGGTGTTTGTGTGTCTGTGTGTGTGTGTCTGTGTGTGTTTGTGTGTGTGTGTGTCTGTGTGTGTGTGTGTGTGTGTATACACAGTAAGCTAGTATGTATGAAGATAGCTAATGAGTGGAATATGGAAGCGTAACATTTGCTGTATTCATCAGGCTGTAATCACAGCAAAGTCCTTGTGATTATACACTTCAAAGGGCTTCCTGTCCGCACCTCCTAACGATTTCACCAGATCACATGTGCATCAGTATTCAGATTAGGAACCGCGCTCTACTTGACCTATTCGGGCTCCCATTTCTGACAGTTCTCTCCGAAAGGCCAAGTTCATTTTCTCTCTGAATCAGTCACCGATAATCTTCCCCAGTCAACAAGGTCTCCTTTTGAGCAGCCTTAAATTAAAAACCTGGCAAACTATCCAGATAAGGAAACTGAATAAAAATTCTTAAATAAACCAACCCATCCAGACTTAACATAAGAAAACCCTACTAAATTGGCCACCACGGAAGAATAGAGATTGCTTGAATTATCTCACACTTTTTAATCTAACTGGTAAGGGCTTCCAGCAAATATTTTTGCACAGTTAGCACATCCCAAACTTTTACTGAAATTTGAGCTGATACCTATAAATTACTAAAATTGCCTGTAACTTCCTAGGGTTAGATTTTATTTACAGTAATTTATAACTTGGAAAAGTACCTGTGTGGATGGAAATTCTCTTTGCCTGCTGTTTACTTCAGGGTCTCTTTTTTTTATTTATATTTTTTTTGAATGTCACCCAGAACAATTTTGTAATTTCTACTGTAATGGCTGCAGAAAAAGATAGTTTCGCCTTTGAAAAAATCTCTGATGACCTTCTTTTGCAAAGCTCTTGCAAAGCCCACCTTGAAATTTGTGAGGGCATACAAAATATTTATTAGGCAGTTGTCTGAAAATTCATCTGTAGTCAATGCTCATGAAGTCTCACAAGTGGGTGGAGGCCAGGGGAGGGCTTTTGTCCAACTCAAGACAGGGACAGCTCAGAGGTCAGACCAGGCTGAAGCCCACAGTAAGGGTAACTGCTGGAATTGCAGTTGGAGTGCAGAGATCAAACAGAAGACCTCTCTGGCAACTTGAAAGGCTCCTTAGTCCCAACAGTCACTTCCAAAAGTGTCATTGATATTTACCTAGATGGTATTTCTGCTTCCAGGGTTTGCTGGTGTAGATAACTAAGAACTACATCCCGTTCTACCAGGGAAAGAATTTCTAAAGGAACAGAAAAAGCAAGACATCAGGTAATAAGTTACAAGTTCTTGAACACATCACTGCCCCTTTCATGGTATACTACTCAAACCCTGCTCTGAAGACAGAATGGTGACTTTTCCAATGGTTAGACATAGGCAACAAAATGCATTTTTCAGTTGTGTCTAAACCTTTAAAACAGGTCATCCCTCCCCTTCCAGTTCTCAGATTTTGCAGGATGCCAAGAAGACATAAATTCTTATGTGAGGTCAACTTACAATGCTGTCTAAAACCAAATGTTTTGTTTCAGTTTTAGGTTGATGTTTTTTTAACCTTTTCCTTCTAACCTGGACCAATTTTTAAACACAAATTCCTCTCAGATATAAAAGATAAAAGCTTCATTTGGAAGAAACTTGAATTAAAATAAAACAGCCTTTCATGGAGAAAACATTTCAGTTAGAAAAGACAAACATATTTACTTTTATATCTTCAAAGCAAATATTATCTAATGGTGTTCATCAAACCTTCATAAATTTCTATATAAATCTATACATATCAGCTTCAGTATTAAAAAAAAAAGAAATCTTCCAACATTACTCATGCATTTTTTCATTTGCGTAGCTACAGAATATGAAGAATTTCTTAACAATTAATTTACCTTCACAACACCCTTGCAAGATGGGGGGGGGGAGTAGTTTTTACTTCTTAATAGAAGCTGAACTGAGACATAACAGAGAGTAAGACAGTAAGTACAGACTAATTGAGATGTCCAGTAAGGACACCTAAAACCCAATCTTTCTGACTACCTAGAATATTTTGAATCCTTTAAAAATCTGTTCTGCATGTGTTTTCCATTGATTTTAATACAACTGATTGTATTCAGCACTTTTGCAAATCACACTCCAAGGCGTCAAAGCTAGGCCACCTGCTAAAACCTTATTCTAAATTACTTGGTCAGCATCACACAGAAATACGATGGAAATGTGATATTGTGACAAAGATAGGGAATTTTTTTAATACTTTATCATAAATGTCTTTGGATTTCAACAAATGTCAATGTTTTTCATTCAAATCATTGAACTGTCTTAAGCGACAGACTCCCTTTCCTTGTCCTATTGTCCTCTGCTTTGTTTACTACATCTGTGATATTTCAGTATTCCCTGAGGCAGTTATTCCAAACAGCAGTTGCCTTCTGACACAGCCTTGCCCATACCCAAGGGAGATCTGTAGCATGTGCTGAGTAAGCAGCATCTTACGGAGAGAGAACCTTGTGGTTAAGTAAATAAACAGTGCTTCACTGCATTCTTAACTTCCAAGTCATTTACTTCATAACTTTAGGAATAAAGTCTTGTAGTAGTTCTGTGTGTGCGTGTGTGTGCACATGCGCATCATGGATGTCATCTTCTTCCAGTTATTTCTGTTCTTTTTAAGAGAGTATTTCCCATCAACCCCTTGTAATGGAATATAATAAGCTGTGTGTTATCTCCTCAGGAGAAACCATATCAGGCAAGAAATAAACAAAGGATTTGAACACAGCTTTGATGATTCGTGCATCTTTCTATTCCCGCACAGTTACGTTCCAGATCCTTTTCATGCTTTCATTATTTTTACACTAAGAAGTAAGGACCCTCATTACAAGAAATCAGGCCAAGTATATGCAGGTCAGCATAAATAAGTATATGACACTGAATATGCAGATTTTGTCCCATATTCCATGGGGAATCCATTTGATCTGTAAATATAATGATTTGGTAAACAACATGAGTTTTGACAGTTCAGAAAATTAAAATGGAAAGCTCATGTACTATGAAAATCAGGATAAAATAATATTCTGTTTTCTTTGCGCAAGTTTTTGTATGAATGAAATGCCTCCAGAGGTGCTAACAAGTACTGATGTGCTTGGGGAAGGTATAGGTCGTATTTAATCCCTACCTTGATGGACAGCATCTGCCCACTGGTTAGCAAGGAGCAGGTGTTGGGTTTGGTTTTGCTTTGTTTTTGTTATTCACTGGGCAGACAGATTGCTCCATGCTAGCATTATTAACTAAGTATTCTTATGTGGAAGTGCATTAATTTGGTCTTATGTAACATGTTGTCATAGGTTGCCTCCAAAGACTCTTTCCAATCTTTAATGTACTGCGTGCCTCCAGTCAAATGTTCCCTATAGGAAGACATGTCCTACCTAAATGAGGGTTCTCTTGGTGTCTAGTAGTGCCCTCTGTGCTTCATGTTGCTGAAATAAAACCCCTTATCTGCCATTATGAAGCGAATGTTTATTGCTCTTTGTTATCTAAGGGCATCTGCTATTCTCAGCTCTAATCATTTTTTATTTCTTTGCTCATACTATAATACACCTTCAAAACTCTCAACACTACCGTGTGGAAGAAAAGTTCAGTGCTGACTGCCACGGATGAGAAAGAGTAAGCTTGGAAAATAAAAGTGAAATGAAATGGGAAAACAGTGCTATGCAAAAGTAAAATGCAGGTCTTAAGCTCAGGAGATTTAGTTTCATGTTCTGAGTTAGACATTAAAATTCTCAGAGAAGCTCTTCTTATTTTTTCCTGAAAATCTACTCAGTTTAGGAAAATGCTGGTTATCCATGTGAGAAATACAGAGAAAAGAAATTATTGCTTAGGGTACAGCAATTAGGAAACAAATAGTGTTGGGGTTTATTTGTTTCCTTCTTTTGACTTCTTTTTCATTGTTGAATCTTGAATCTCATTAAAAAGTTAACTATTTTCTTCAAAGTGCAGTAAGGAACAAAGAAGAAACACCATTTCCATCCTTTACACAGGCTACAGTCTTGTTTATCAGCTTAGAGTTGATAATGAGATAGGGGCCCATCTCATTTCGAACAGATCTGACTACCATGGACGGTAATGAGCAGATTCTTCTTTTAATAGTATGTATACATGGGAACAGTCCATGAGATTAGGAAGTTTGCTTTCAGGTTTTTCTATGCAGTGTCTGCTGATGCCTTACCACCATTTTCTGCTGCTTTGTTTGTCCTTAATGAGTAATTACTTTTTATGAATGAGTAACTTTTAGTAAATGACTGCAAAATAGATATTATGCTTAAGCCAATAAATTTGCATGGTAATTTTTCAAACTCATAACAAATAATTAATAAGTAGCAATGTCCAGAAATATTTTTCAGTTTTTCTGTATTGACTGCTACAGGCTGTTCACCTGACTTTGTTGCTATGTACTTCCACCTCCTCAGCAGAAATTTAAAGCTGCTGGTCTTGACTCAGTAATATTGTGAGAAGAAAATCAAATTCCAGATGCTTTCATCAATACAGAGCTATTTAAGGAAGGGATCCAACAGGAAATTACAGCTGATAAATAAACACCTTTGACATACTGCTTATGGCTATGAAAAAGAAACTGATTCTCGCATGAGATGTGTAAGTGAAATCATTAAAAAACCCACAGAATTTATTGCTTTTTTTCCCTGTTTGTTATCAACCAAAGTTAAAAACATCCGAGCACATTCCACATGCTAAATGGTGACTATATCAGCCTGCAGGCATGGTAATCAGCTTCAGAATTTCTTTAACTTTTTCCTAAGCAAAAATATTGACACTATCTGACAGTACATTTAATACCTAACAGTGACAATATGCTTTTTTTTTTTTTTTAATTTCAGGAAACATTTGAAGCAGATAAAAGTCAGGGAAGGATACGATTATCAGGCTAAAATGCTTATGTACCACTCAGAACAGAGCTTAAGATATTTTTCTCACATTGACTTTTTCTTATGTAATGGCCACAGACCACTCTTGCTAACAAGAGCAACAAAATCCAGTAATTTGAATAGCCTATTGTCTAGCAAAAAGGATTCCTCCTATGTTTAAAATTCAGTCTGCACAGGGATGGATTTTCAAAATAGCATTTGGAAAGTAAAGAGAAATTAAGCTATTGTACTGCCATTAAAACCAGCAGGAGTCAAAGAACTAATACATTGGGCACTACTTTGAAATAGATGGGGTGAGAATAAATTGACTGGGCAGTACTGGTATTTGGCAAAGGATCTGGATTTCAAAGTTATTTAGACAGCATGAGTTCTCACAACACTAAATTACAGTCGGTAAAATCAGAGATCATCCAGTGCAATAGCCATCCCACAAAATTAGCTTTCAGGATGATCCCCAGCATATGAACCCTTTCTACTGTGACTTGCACTCGCCACGCAGCAGTCAAATGACTAAAACATGTAGCACTGTTACAGCCTCTGCAGTGATCTTAGTGAGCCAGAATCAATTTATCAAATGGGATAAGTGTACAGAATTATCTGCCTGATGAAAATGATTTCTGGATATTACCAGTACAGAGAGATATTTGTTGCTAGTTATTCCTTTCTTTATCTGGGGAAAGAATAAATCAAAAGTGAAGTCCCAGGAACCATTACAGAGTGATTTCCAAGGAGGACTCACCCCTGCAAACTTTTGTTACATGAAAAACTGGAAATTACTTTTTGTGCATGAGAGAGAGAAGGTGCAGCATCTGCTTCTGGTTGAATTTGGACATGTCGAAAACTGAGATGGTCCTACAGTTATAAGGAGATTGCTTCTCCCTTGGAACAATTTAATTGTATATCTTGGCAAACACTATAATGCATGAAGGATATACAGCAGTGAGCAATAATGAAGCTCTAGAACACCTACAAAATACATTTTGCCTAAGGTTTGAAAGTTCTATATACCAAAAAATTAATAATGCATCTTGGTGAAGTTCTGCCATATAAGGAGAATAATTATGTCCAGTCTTTGTGGCCTGCCTCACAAAGAACTTAGTCTTCCTATTATCTGTTTTAATACATTAATCATAGAAATGCTGGAATATATGAAATATGTGGGTTAAATAGCCATTCTCTAGACTTTTCTTATGGAGAGAAAATTAGATATCTCTCTTGGACAGATGTTCTTCCCTGATTTATACAAGTCGTGAAGTTTAAAATTGACAAGTAACAACCCATATTTGAGGAAATATTAACTGGACAGTAACAGCTAAACAGGAGTAAATGCTAAAGAGCATGAATATTTGGAACCCAATTCAGAGTCCACATGAGTTTTTCTATTGATTTAAGAGAGGTCTGGATCAGTCTGAAAAACCAGAAGCAGCCTAGGACTAATGAATGGAAAGTGATATTCAGATTACACAGTCGTCGGTAAAGCGCACGGAATGGAGTAAAAGAAATCAATACCAAGGAGAGCTGGAAAGGAAGGTAAAAAAATAATAATCCACCGATAACTATAGTTTAAAAAGTAGATTATTTAGATCACATTCCCTCTTTTAGCAACTGTTGAATGCAAAAATAAAAGCTAAATACTAAAACCAGAAAGAGACCTCTGCTGAGTGATGGTATGCCACAGCTGGGGCTGGTATCCTGCCCTACACCAACAAACTTAAGTTGGGAAACATTAGCATATGTGTGTATTTCTAAGGAACTTTGTTGCAGAATTTGATTCAAGTATAGTTATTTATTACTACAGAAAATTTTAAACACGTTGCCAACCATGAATATTAAAACATCTTTGCATTTAACGGAGGAGTTTTGAAAATGATTACTTGTCATTTCTAATATTGGTCTAATCCTACAAAAAAACTCCACATTGCCAGACCTTTATGGCCCTGGAGAGACTCACTGATTTTAGTGGTTTCTCAACAGGCTTCCTGAATAGATCCCTATTACATTACAAGTTCAGGTCTGTGCTCAGCAGAATATTTAAGAGTACACTTAAATCCATACTTACTCATCAGAGTACTCAACTTTAGGCATGTACTCAAGCCCCTCCAGAATCAATATAACTTAAATGCTTTACTATGGGTAGATATTTCTGTTGGGACACTGGCTGTACATGCCAGCGCGTATCATTTCTCCTCTGTAGCTAGGATTATGGAATATTTATTGTGACTCATACTACTATGAAATTGTTGGATTTGCTTAAAAAATTGTCAGATTATATTTGGCCTAATACATTTATATTTTTACATTCCAAAAAGTTTGCTGGAAACGTAAGTCTAATACACGATTTCTGTGATGTTTTTCACAGTACTTCGGTATGATGAGGTTTGCTATTGCATTGCTGAGTTGCTAGAAACAAATGAAAAGATGATCCATCTGTTTTCACTGTCCACTTTAAAAGAAACACGAGCTCTCAAAATTTATGCAGAGAAATGTACAGGGAAATAACTAAAAAACTGGAAAAAATTAAACCAAGATTTTTAAAATCTGATTCTATAGTGCCTTACTCTGGTTTTAAACTACAGTAACTGTTCTGAGAACAGAATACCCAGGGCTGAAAATAAGTACAATTAGGACTCTTAATTTGAAAGCATTTCCTATGACTAGCTAAATACTGAATTACAAAAAGGTGAAAGTTCTCATTTTAATTTTTTACATGAGAACTTTTGAAAAGGTTGCTAGAGAAAAGTTACCCACAGAATGTCTTCAAAATAAGATATGTGCCTCCAAATCTAGAGGCTGAAAGAAGACATCATTATTTCAGTTGGTAAGGGAAGTGCAAGATACACAAAATACCACAAAATTTATTTTGAGGTTTATATATTTTTAATGCAATTTGTTTGCAGCCAGAGGATAAGGATGCTGCATCAATTTCTGAAATAGAAAGACCTTTGGAAAGACAGATTAAAAAATATGAGAACTTTTCAAAACAAATAGTCCACAAACCACTAAAAATTAAGGAGTCTTTGTGTTTAATATGATAACTTGAATAAAACTGCAGCACAAAGTAAAACAACTGTCCTTTCTTCAGAATAAATGTCAAAAATAGTTATACTCCTTTATGTAACCAGGTAGCTGAGGTCTCTACAAAAATCCAATCAGATAGCTGATGTCTCTATAAAGATCAGTTGCATCAGTCACAGCACAAATCAAAGGCCAGTTGCATCTCTTTTCATACTAAAAACTTCCCAGTGAAACAGATTCCTAAAATCTGTGTCAGCATTTCATGTCTTTTTTGGTGCATCACTTTTCTTCCACAGAAAGAGCAGAGCCAGGAGGCAGTGATCAGCTGGAGAAGGTAAAGTGTGTCCTGTTTTTGCATAGGCAGAAAAATAGTATCTCTTTCTTGGCGGCGTAGAGAGTATAGTGGGCTGTGGCACAGCCACGTGTGGTCTTGTCTTATGTTAGATTCAGTTTCATTGTAGCGTAGGGTTGAATAATTTGACTTCATGAGTTAGGCCTGCCTGGCAGGTAGCGTTCTTATTTTGACACAAGCGAACGTTTGTTCTGTAACACTTCATCTAGAATTGTTATCATTTTGTTTGGGTTTTGATGGTACATCAGTTGCAGTAGTAGTTGCTGTAGTAAATAATGCTCAGAACTACAAGCTGCCTGATACTGCTACAACACCCAAACGTAGTATTTAGAACAGCTGAAACTGATAGAAAAAAACCCAAACAAACGAAAAAAGAAACATTTTTAAACAGCTAAGGCCCATAACTAGTTAAAACATATTTGAAGTTATCTTCTCATGTCTCCTGCTTGTGGTGTAACAAACTGGTGTGATAGTCACATCTCAGTGAGGCACAAGGGGTCTTACAATAAGCACTTACCAGCAGCCAGAAGGAAACGCCACCAGCATCTCATCATGTGTTGCTGTGTGGGTATCTGCGATTGCTTTTTCCCCTTCCACAGAACAGATGGGTAACTTTGCGTGAAATGTGTGCAAATTATTGTTGTAATGTTGAAAAAACTTTTAATTTTTTTTTTTTTTTTTTTAGGTTAGTAGATTGCATTTATACATTAGGACAGGCACTTCAATGTTTGCAAAACAAGGAACAGTATGCAGACTGCAAAGCACACAGTCCCTGTGATTACCCTCTTAACCCCTGCAAGCTTAAACAGAGTTAATTATCAGCTTTGCAGTCTGCAGGTATAGCTGAAAAGTCATTAAGAGAACAGATTTTCTAGCCAATATTATACTCACAGCAGAGGGAAAAACCTTAGTTTACCTTAAATAACATTAACAGTAAAAGCGAAGCAGTTCAAATTTCAGGCTCTGTGTTCTCCATAGCTGTATCTGGATGTTTAGAAGCACCACTGAGGGCAACAGGAAAACAGGAATGGCAGCCTTATCAAAACTGTAGAAAACCTAACTGGGATAAAATCAGTCATAGTGACTGAAAAAGTACATAAGAACATTTGATTTAACCCTCAGAAAGACAGACAAAGCTCAATATCCACAGGCTATTTTTAACATAAAACTGGCAACACTGAAAAATCTTTTAAAAAATGAACCCCAAAACTACTTGATTTTGAGCTTTCTGTGAATGCATTTTTATAGAACACTTAGTGTTATAGATACAGAAGAAATATGTTTTAAAAAACCTTATAGTAATCGATTTGTCTTAACTATATGACCTAAATTCCCAGAGACCTTTTTTTATTATTTTTCCTAACTGTTGGTATAACACATAGGAAGAAACAATTGATAGAAGAAATTCTGAGAGGCTGTCTGAACTTTCAGACCTTTGCATTAGCAAAGGTATAGTTGTTAAAGGTGCCATTCAACGGTTTCTAACAAACTAATCACTGAGTTGTCCTCTTCACCAGTGTGTTGTGCTACATAAGGTTGACCAAGCACTGGCACAGGTTGCCCAGGGAGGGCCTGGAGTCTTCATCTTTGAAGATACTCAAAAGTCATCTAGACACTGTCCTGAGCAACCAGCTCTAGGTGACCTTGCTTGAGCAGAGGGGTTGGATCAGATGACCTCCAGACCTCCCTTCCAACCTTATCCACTCTGATTCTGTGCTAACTCTGAATTTATTGTCTTTCCTATTCCCCTCTTTAACTGTGAATATTACACTAAACTTTCCTGAAAAGTTCTTTGACAAAAAACTATACAGTACAAATTCAGTCTTTGTTTACCATTTCATGTCCTCCTACAGACACTCTGAGGAATGTGGGACTCAGTCTCTTAAATTGTTTTTGTACTGCTAACACAGGAGGCATGCTAGCACAGTGCTTTCTGGATGCTCCAAGGGATCTTGCAAACAAACCGCCATGTGAACTCAAATATTTTATCAGACTCACATCTGGATCCATCCCCATTGTTATTTGTCATGTGCAGGAGAAGTCATTTGGAGAAGGCATCAATGACAGTCTTGAGGGCTTTGTGCAAAATGCAGTTCACCTTGAAGCGATAGCAAAAACAACAATCTTCATGCCTCTTGACAGGAACACAAGGAGGCACCAAGACAGCAATGTGCTTTTAGATCTTGTATTTTACATACAAAAACCTGTCTCAAAAGAAAGAAGGGCAATGAGCTACATCCATCTGGTCCTTCTGGCCTAAGGTGTTGTTAGTCTTAAAATATGCCAAATAGAGGCTGCGAGCCCCCCAGCTTCAATGCTGAGCCACATGGCAAAAGCAGCCCAGTGAAGGACTGAAATCTGTGCAGTTCTGTGTGACTTCCTCTTGTGGAAAAGAAAGCAAAGGGGACTGATAATAAAATGAAATTAAGAAAGGATACATTCAACAAATAATACTACTGACATCAACAGAGAACACTCAGCAGCTAAAGGAAACAAGACCCTTTTAGTCCTTTCCAATCTTTGTATTTCTTTGTCTTTTTTCTGGTAGTTTGAAGATTCAAGGCCTTGAAAACCATCACCTTTGGATAGCTCACTGCTAAATCAGCCCAGAATAGCTAAGAACTTGCCAGGAACTGTGATAAACTCCCTCCCAACTGAAATGTACTTCTAGGATGCAATAGACAGTTTTAGTCGTACACAAAAGCACTGTAAGCAGTTTAAAAGAGAAAACAAAGGAAAATTACACTCAATGACAAAATTCCAAAGGCATATGATATAGTTACACAAAATGTGATTCACGTAGAGCGTTCAAAGGAGACTCTATTCGCTCTGCACAGACTTATTCCATTCTGCATGGAATAGCACAGATATGGTAGATTGGAGCATAAATCTGAGACACTTAAAGCTCCAACTGAACTCCAAGATCCTGGAAAACCCTTAAGCTCCAGGGCTCAGGTGAATGTCCTGCTTGTATCCAGCTCTGTAATGGTAGCAAGACCTAGGATGGACCTTCACAGCTATCCTTAGTACTCGGTGCTTCTGTTCCGCCCTTCAGAAAAGCAAACTCACACATACTAACATTTGTCACTCATATTCTAATGTCTCTGTGATGCAGAGTTGAATCACCACAATTACAAAGACCGGACACAAGAATTTTGTGTGTATGCGCATCTACCTTGACAATTTCTGTGTTGGAGTCCATGGATTCACTGGCAATGCCATAGGTGGACACTTTTCTCACATTATTCACACCTCATCTATTCGTATTTCCATCTAGAATGCCACTAAAAAATTTCACATGCCAAAAACCATGCAAAACAGTGGAAGAAGCAGTTCCCAACCATGGGTGGTCCCAGCCAGCTCTGTCGTAGCACCCTAGAGCATGCAAGGTGCTTAGATTGGCTGTGGGGGGGGGAAAATGTGTGACCCAGAGATACAATCTCAAACACTGAGGGCTGCTTGGAGTCTACAAGCACTTACACCACCCAGGAGGAGTCGTGATTCACAGCATTTCTTGGGGATTGGTATGCAACTTTTATCTTCTGTGTGTTTGACTGGAAAAACATCAACAGTTTTGCTGCTTCCACTCTCAAACTTGTGGTAAACAAGTGAATTTAGGAAGAAAAAAATAACCCTCCTTCACTGACCTGAACATGTTGTTCCACAACACTAACAGGTTGCTCCACTTCGAATATCACTGTAAAAGAAGCACTCTGTGGTACCAAAAATGTGTTGAGCACTAGAATGGCTGGTCTTCTGCATGCCTGTTATTTCAACTTGATTTTATTTTGGGGGCTGGAAGGGGGAGGGTTCATTGCTGCTCAGAGCTTAGTGCAAATGCAGCAGCCCACCAAAACTGTAAACGTAGGTTGCTTGGCAACTGCTTTTAAACAGTGTTATTTGCTCTCAAAGAGACAAGCTGTTATTTCTTGCCTTTTAAAACAAAAATGTAAAGGAAGAAAAAATTGAGAATAAGAAAAAAAAGGGGGGAGGGGAAGGTAATTACTTCACCAGCTAATAGTGTAAATGGCTCCATTATATGCACACAGTGGTGATGTGCAAGGTCTTCCTTGTTACCACCATATGATTTCCGACAAAGAACCTGCAGCAAAGTTGTTTTCTACAAGAGGTGCAGTCAAGTGGAACTGACATCTAGTATCAATTCAGAATAATAAATTACATGCAAGACAATGTATCTCACAGGGGAAAAAAAAGACCTGTTAGAGATCAAGGTTAACCAGCTCAAAATTTTCTTTTTTAAAAGTGCTTGCCAGCAGCCACTTCAGGAATAGCTGTAACTCCCCCCATGCATACCCCCATCCAGCTGTTTAATCCCAGCTTAGAGGAGACTGTGAAGGGGCAGTGTGCTCAGCACCGCTAGAACATTCAGCCCACAGACTTCACAGTGCAGCTGCAGAGCAGAATTAGGCCATCCTGATCCCAAGTGTCCCCTGGGCATGTGGCATATTGCAGACCCAGCACAGGACTCTCAACAGCAGCATTACAAGAGACAGGATCCCTGAGGTCCCCAAGGAGGACATCCCTCCATCTGGAAAGCTTTCACACCTTCTCACACATCCTTTGTATCCACTCCTTATTTACACATCTGTTTCTATATGATAAAAAATTTCCCAAGGGTTAGCAGAGTATAAAGCATTTTCTCTCCTTCCCTTCTCCAAGCATTGCTGCAGAGATGGCCCTAACCCTGCCAAAACAGACACAAACAATATGCAAGTAATGCACTCAAAGGAGCAGCAGCTACCAGTTGTACAGCAAATCCCAGTATCCACCTGTGCTGTCTGTCTCAAGCCAGTCTGATAATAGCAGTTGCAGTTCCTAGCTTGATTTAAAGTGCAGTAGGTGGTTAATTCTGTTTTCTGGCTTCTCATTAAAATAACCAAAAGACTGTATATGGGGCTTGGCATATGTGGTATTCTAGAAATAGAGGAAAGATACTAAAATGCAAGCTTATTTTAAAATACTTCTATTAAAATGATCTTTCATCTCTATTCATTTTTAGCCATATTTGGCCTTTTCCATAAATATTAATTCCTTAGAGGTCATATTAAAACATTACTTGTTGCTGGATCTTCTTACTAAAAGCAAAATGTTGGATGCAGAAGAGGACTTACAAAGATGCCTGTATATGATTAGAACACTTACTTGCCATAGGAAAACTTAGATTCTGAATGTCACCCTTCCCAAATCAGAGATGGAATCTGAAGTGGTGGTGTTTAGGATGCTGCCATGCACAGAAAGAAATTTCATTAGCGTGCTAGTTGTTTATTCTTTTGCTTTTTTTTTAACTCACACTGTTTATAACGTTCAGCTGAACACTACAAGTAAATGCTCACTGAGTAAACAAGATTTGCTGTAAAGCCTGGTAATCATGGCTGGACATTAGGCTCCCTTCATATTATGATTTTTTTAGTTATTTATACAAAGTGAAACAATCTCAGCAGGAGAGGGTGAGAGGCTAGGCCATTCCATTGCCTGTAGGACACAACTTCCAGGTTTTTACACCACCAGATTTCATCCCCAACAGAAGCAAAATGCCCCGGTAGAACAGTGGAGAACTTTATATCCTTCCTCTAGCATGTGTAGAAGCAGTCTGCTTAACCCTAGGTGACAGATCTGATGACTGTATCATAAGCAATCTTATCAGTTCATCCTAGCTAGTTTTGTACATGGTATCTAACTCCCCAAACACTTTATTCAATGTGAAATTATAAAAGAAATTTAGCTCACCAAACTTAAATCAAAGCTAAATTAATTCTGGGTTGACTGAAACTGCTCTTCCCTATGTATTACTCACTGCTTATAGTTTGCTGAACCCTAGAGGAGGCTGGTAGTGGTACATGGTACGTTTATGGTTTGCACCTACCACCGTCTCTATTTGGATAGCTGAAAAATGAATTGTAAGTCACTGGTGTCAGTGTTTTGTAGTACTACTGTTGTAACTGCACCTTCTTGACCATTTATTAGGAACCCCAATGACTGGTTTGTGGAGATTGAACTTCTTTCTTGGTGGCAAAAAACATTGTGGAACAACTAGGTTTGAAAAGACCCTGCTATTGCATCATACTTGCATCAAGGCTGTATTGCTGCTGGACAATTTGTGAAACCAGAATCTTTGTCCTATCCCTTATGCTTAGATCATGCCCAACAAAATGTCACCTGAAACTGAAGCCCAGAAAAACAAACTAGCAATGACTGCTCAGGACAACGATGTCACATGTCCATAGGTTCCACCACTTCCATCTGCCTCCCTTTTCCTCCTTAGCAAGTATATGACATCTTAAATCTGCCTTAACTGAACTCTGCTTAGTTTGGTTTTGCTCAGACAATGAGTGTTATGTTGCATCATAGCAACACTAATACCAGCTATTATTTCGCTGTGCAAAAAGACAAGATAGCTTGCAGAAAGCAGGTATGCTGAAGGAACAGTAAAGTTATTCAAATAACATATTTGAAAATTTGTTTGGTATGTGCAGTTTGGGTTGCAACTTGTCATGACAAAATGTGTGGTTTATAAAACACACACACTTATCTCTCTTGGAGGAAAATCTATGCAGGACAGAGGTCTAATTCACACTACAGAGACTAACATTTCAAAGGAAAGCACATAAGGTACAGATATGTCCTCAACTGGCTGTCAACTCGATGATATATATGTGTATGTATATTTTGTCCGAGCAAGAGTCAGCTATCTGAATGTCTGCAGAACAAATAGAAAGGAGGAGAATTGCTGATAAAAATTAATTTGTATGTTTTAGTAAACACAGTAGAAAGCTTTAAAATTGCAGGCTAAGCTCTTAAATACTAGCAAGAAGATACAATATGAAGCAGTTTAATGTTCTTCTAATACTGAAAGATGACTAGAGGTCAAGAGTAATCAGGTTTCTGTTAAGAATACCCTGCAGACGGTGGAAGCTCCCAGGTCAAAAAACAACAATGACTAGCTCACCTAGTGTTCTGAAAGATTGTCACTTGAAAACACTGTATGGCTAGCATTATCAGGTTTTATTTAATCTACCTGGAAAGCTTGGTGCACAGTGAATTTCAATATCTGCTATCTGGCAAAAAGAAAAAAAAAAAAAAAGAAAAAAAATGGAGACATAGGTATAAGTCAATACAGAGGCCAAGACTCATCAATTAGGCCTGAGTACTTTGCAGCATCAAGTATACCAATTGTGTTGCACCAGAGAAAATCTGTATTCATGTGATGGACCTGTATCTTTTTCAAGTCCAAAGCTGATCCACTGCAGCACAGGTCACTTTGGCTGCATGTAGATTTATCTTTTGGGGTTTTTTCAATTAATTTTCCCATGTAAGTATGCAATTCTAATCATAATGTTCTAAACATTTTGCAGTTTCTTTGATTGTTACCTAAACAGTGCCTGATTCCCATGTGTTATAGTCTTAAACCATATTTTGAGATTACATTCTAGGATAAAATCTCCTTCTGCAGAGGGGAACTGAGGTGCACTCACCTCAGAAAATGGGTTATGTGAAATGTTTTTCCTGATCTAGTTCCAACAGTAAAAGAAACATATTTTCTGATATACATTGAAAACAGTTCTTAAATGAATGGCCCTAGGAATTAGTCTTCACATTTTGTATCAAAAATATAAAGCATATGCCCAAACACCCCTGTCAAAAAGAAACTCACAGAAAACATGTAATTTTATTCCAGAAGGGTGGGATATTTCCTTTTTTTGGGCTTGTCATTCAGATTTTTTTCCCATAACTCTCTGCATATGTTTCATGTGACTGTAAGAGTTAACAGCAAAGGTAGATGCACAGAGTTATACAGCTGTGATCAAACACAACTTTGCCATCACCCCACCAGTGAGATCCAGCAGTAGTACCACTAGAAAAGCTTTTTATAGCCACTGTTAATAGTGCAGATTTTGTAACCATCTCAGCCAATTTTTAATTTGTTGGGGTATTTTGTAAGGACTTAATGATCATACCACTTAATGATTTACCATTAGTAAAATGTAGTGGCACATACGCATCAGATGGGCAACTGAGCAGCTGGCCGGCTGCCAGGCCTCTAAACACAGCAGTGGTGAAGTTGCAGGAACATCTCAATTCAATTTTGTCTTAATCTAAAGCAATATGCAAGGGAGGTGCATGAGGGACTGTGATGGAAGCAATGAAATGCTTTTCCTTCTGTGCAAATCATAACTGACTCTGGTAAAGGCAGCAATGTTTCATCAGTGTGTCCTAGTGTCAGTCAATTAGGTATCAGGCACCTTATCCCCCAGACATGTTTTTTCCCCATAAAACTGTCACTATTAGGAAAAGTGTGCAGCGGTTACTTTTTCAGAGAGCAGTTTATATTTCAGACTCCAATTATTGCCAGAATTATCTTGAAGAAGTTAGAGCTTTTTCCCAGAGCTAGAATTAGAGTACATATGCATCTCTTTAGATTGTTCAGCCCTTTATCGCACATGTGCATTACGATAAGGGCCAGATTCAAAGCACTGATAGTGGTCATTCAAATTCTGTACTGCAAAGGAAAAGAAAAAAGGAAAGAAAACATCATCTGAATTATTTTGATTTCTAAAGTTAGTCTCTGTATGTCATCAAGAGATATGTAAACCTCTCTGTTAGGCAGCTGAAGGCTCCTTGGTGCATCCTGAGCCAGTAGACCAGGAATGGACAAGCTGGTCTTCTCAGTGGGCACCTGCTTCAGGCCTCTTCAGACAGGCAGGAGGCACTTGAGTGGCAGAATCTGATCAAGCAGGGGCATCATTCACCTTTGCCCACTAACCTGCTGGTAAAGCTGTTCACACAGGCAGTGACAGAAACCTGGGTTCATGTTCTTTCTCAGTCTAAGAGATACAAAAGGCCCATATTCCTTCTCAGGTGTGTATCAAGCCATGGGTGAAACCATCAGGCACTCGCAATTTCAGCAGCCTCAGATAGACTCAAGTCTGGAAAAGAAGCTAAAAAGCAGAGCATGCAGTGGCATCCATTTCTGTAGCATGCAATCAGGCTACAAGGTGAGGGGAAAGACTTCTAGATTTCATTCACTGTTTCCTTGATTGCTTATGCATTTTACATTACTTTTTTTTTTAATGAAGAATGAAACAAACCAGGAAATCCTTTAGTCAGCACTGAACTTTCCAATTGCATATTCACTAAAGCAGAGCAAGAAAATCTCTCAATACTACGAGATTTCAGGCACATTTTTAGGAGGTGGAAAATGTGTCTGGATGTAAGATTTTTTTTAGTCTCAGAACCAATTCAACAAATACAAAATAGTAGTCAGTTGAACCTATGTAATAGGGGTGTAAACTTTTTAGGAGGTGGAAAATGTGTCTGGATGTAAGATTTTTTTTAGTCTCAGAACCAATTCAACAAATACAAAATAGTAGTCAGTTGAACCTATGTAACAGAGGTGTAAACTTTTTTTTTTTCATTCTCATTGGGCAGTGTTTATGTTTGCTTAAAAACTGCAGTTACATCTCAAGTGACATCACCAATCAATATTTGGAGCTTCCATAGTTCTAAGGATTGCTGCTTAACTGTGGCAGTAAAATTATGAAATACCATCTTTGATATTAAAATCTGATCTCAATATGTACCACATCAACTCCAAAACATTTATGTTTTTACAAAATTATTAATTACCTGAAGCTAACCTAGCCGTCTTACAATAGGAGGCACACCTATTAGCACATTCCATACTACTTCAGCAATTCCATCTGAGGCTTAAATAAAGAGCTTGTGTTTTGATACTGTGTTTTGACATTTGTATAACATTCAGACTTAACATCAGAGATTTTTTAGGGAAGTACCATCCCTGACTTTAAAGTGGCAGTTGAAGTTGTTCTTTCCATTAACAGCCTATACTGAACATAGATTTGTACTTCAGTTTAGGTAAAAGATAGTAACTAGCATTATCTGTTGATAATGGAAAAATACATGTGCAAAAAACCCCATGCTTGAGTCAACACAATGCAGGAGTTATGATCTAAAGTAGGTATGATTTCAAAATACTGGCAATCGTTTCCTGCTAGTATCAAAATCCTTTGATTTGCAGGTTAAAGGCAGGGAAAAAGGCTGACTGAAGCCTGAGGTGATTAGACCCTTTGAAATGGAGCCAGGCCTCTTATGCTTGTCTTGAAAATATAAGTTGAAAATATAAGTCTAAAGCTGTTTCCAGCCTCCCAGGCTACCGTTTCATCAGATCACAGAAAGATGCTGGCATGGCAGCACTGCCTCCGCAATGGAGGGGACTTCTAACTGCTGGACCAGACTGGGTAACATCCCTGAAAGGGTGTTTCCCTCATTTCTGTCTCTTTTGTGGATGCCTGTTGTTTTCTGCAGTCCTCCTTTCCAGTGAGAAACTTTCACCAGTTTTCTAGCATGAAACAAGCTACATGAAACCTCTCCAAGCCTTCTCATAGTAAAGTGGACAACAGTAAGATTGAGCGAAAGCACCTAGATTAGGAAAGTACTTTTAAAGAAATTTAAATCAAAATTAAATACTTGGCAAAGCACAGGCCTTTGATGAACCTGAAGCATCTGTCACAGTTGCTGCTCATTTTCTATTCTGGCCTGGAATAAAGGGTTGCTGAGGTGCTCAGAGAAACAGAGCTTCTCTTTCAGATCCCCACTGTAAAGCTATTTGCTAGAAATGGTGTTAGGTGATAGAACAAAAGGACAGCACTGGCTTCTCTTAACTGCATGTGTTGCCTTTTCAGGATGAGCCATTCAAGACAATTCTGCTTCTGCTTCTCTTTTCAAGGATTTCTCCTGTTGACAGGAGCATTTACATGAGAATACAGAACAGGCACTGACTGACACTGTGTTGAGGCTCATATAACTATCAAATTATGTTAGATTAGAATAAATGTCATTGACATACAGGAACATAACACACTCAGTAAAGCTTCTGCACGAACAAATGTGAATATTTACTGAAAACTATTTAAAGATAGTATAACAGCCTGTTCAAAATTAGTGATTTTTGTTTTGTTTTGTTTGTATATTGTAGAGAAAGGGAAACTATCATTTATTTAAACTATTGTTACAGGTGACATCTGATCAGTTTTGTCCCATCTCACATTTCTAATGGAGTTTTGAGAATATGCGATAAAAATAGATTCCAGAGATGAGGGTGATATTTCTCACTCTGTGTTGTTATATCCTGTAAACAAATATGCCTATGCATATGGACATTATGATATGAGTGAAACTTAAAAATAATGGATCAACTAATAATAATAATCTCGATATATTTTGCTGGGGTTTTTTTTACTATTTATCGTCAAGATGTTGTAGGGCTGAATCACAAACCTGTAAGATATACAGAAATGATCTGCAAATCTCACAGCAACAGACAATTCCTATTTCTGGCCGGGCGGAGAGTGGTATGTAAAATTCAGGAAGCAGTGAGAGGAAGACTTGTCCAATATTTTGCATGGATATAAAAGGAACTGGAACAATACACATACAGCCTACCGACTAGAAAAGATTTGATCCAAAGATGGTGGCTGAGATGCTTACAGAGGGTGGAGAGACAGATACTGATACTCCTCTTTGCTTGGGAAGGTGGATGACGTCACTCAGCAAATGACAAAATAAAATGTTTTCCAGCTAAAAATGAAGATTTGTTTGAGATTACAGAGATATAAATTTGGGTCCAAACATTCATGAATTGATACAGAACACTATCATAACACAAAGGATGGAATGAGAGCTGCTGCCCTCATTGAGTGAACCTCAACCAACTCAGGGAATGGATACGTATATTGGTAAGATAATGTAATGTAAAAAGAGTGTGGAAAGTGCCATTTACTGAGAGAGACAGTGTTAAATGCAGAATGGAACAACCTTCTGGTTCTGTGGAAAATGGTAGAAAGCCCACAACTCTTTAATAACAAGAAAAACTGAGTAGAAGTTGTAGATAAATGATGTGTCAAATATGGAAATATAAAGAGCAGTGCAGGTATGAAGGGATAAAACTCAAATTACAAAAAAATGTTAAGGAACAAAAAGATGATACAGGTCCATTTGAATGAAGATTAAGACCATTATTTAAACACCAAAGGAGAACAAATACATTATGCAGCACCTAATACTTTTCTGACCTCTGTCTTCAGTAAAGGATTAATCAGTACTGACCACAACTTTAACAGAAGGAAACAAGAAAAGTTGGTAAGCAGGAAAGAGTAGCTTCTGGAACTGTAAGATAAATGATGGGTATCTCTGTTACAAGGTGTGATGACATTTACTCTTGAGTACAAAGGAATGGATGGAGGCTGTCCCTGCACTGTTAACTCTTGCCTTGAAAACCCTGTGAAACAACATGGGAAGTCTCAGGGGACTCAAAAGGGACGAACACAGCACCTATTTTGAAAAGGAGCAGGAAAAGGGGGAATTTGGGGTATTACACAACGTTCAAACTGATTTGTAACCCCAAAAAACACTTGAACAAATTATTAAATGACCCATTTATAATCACAAAGAGATAATCAAGTGATCAGAATCGATTGCATATTTCTTAGGAACAAAAGTTCTTAACCAATTCAATTTCCTACTTTTTCAGGTTAGATATATTAGTGGATTAGAGTGAAAAATTGCGTGTAAGATATATTCACTTTAATTAGGCTTTTGGCAGTTTCCTGCATCAGACTTATCTATGCAAATTGCAAAATATAGTCCAGTTAATGTTATCATACAAACTATGTAAAATTAATTCAAACAGTAATTAGTGTTTCTGCTGTGAAGGGATCCAAATATGTTTGTTGAGAATTCTGTGATATTCTTATTATTATTATTTATTTTAATTTAGATTGGAAAAGAGAAAATAGGTCAGTAAATAGTTTATGGCTATCCTAAATTGAGAAGGATTGCACACACACTGGAAAATAGAATCAGAATCCAAAGAAACCTTGAAAAAATAAAAATCAACTTACAAACAACAAACTGGAAATAGTGTCCCTGAGGAGAAATCAAAAGTCAAATAAATAACTGGGGGGAAAATGTATTGCAAAGAGATCTGGTTAATATTAAATGAATAACAAACTGAAAATGAGTCCACAGTATTAAATGATAGAATAAAACTTCCTGGGACATATTAATTGACATGTTGTGTGCAAGACACCACAAATAATTACTGCAGTCTCCTTGCTACTTCTGAAGCTTGTACCAAAGTACTCATCCAGTCATGACTATAATGTTAAGAAGTGCCAAAACCTGTAGCATTCCAGGGCAGAGCAAGAGGAATGATGACCTATGAGTAAATGTTAAAGGTAATTGTTTACTTAATATCTCAAAAACTAAGGGTTAGGGACACATTAGCGATGTCTTGTGTGTAAAATCTGCTAGTTAAAGCATAGCATAGAATTTTGTTCCATATCCAGAAGAGTAAGGAGAAGTAGTCAGCTTATTTTCTGTGGTATAGGTTAGGTACTAGGAAAATCCTTTTAAATAATGTCTTGCAAAAAAATATGGAGCAAGTAAGTAATGGAATTCCACTGGAGGTTTCTAAGCACCATCAGATAAAAATACGTCAGAGATCATTAACTTTGTAAGTGCAAGAGAAAGGACTGCATGGTCCCTCTTAGCCATTTCAGCTGTTTTAAGGATAAGATTTCTTTTGCCATTTTGCCTTTCTGCTTCTTGCATAGGCTAGTGTGATGAAATGCATGAATAAATATGAATAAATAATCCTGTAATTTTTTGCAGACAGGGATTCATTCTGGGCTCAGTTATGATGAATGTAACATCCCTGAAATGAAGGAGTGGCCAACATTTTCGTTGTGAAAAGGAAACAAAAATGACACAGTTCTAATAGTGACTTCTAATTCCTTAATCCAGAAATTTACAATTCAGAAGCTCTTAAAAGTAGTAAGTAAAAAAATTGTTGTAGCCTTTTAATCTCTTCCCTTATGACTAGTAAGACTGTAAGGTGAAGGAACATAATTGTGCAACAGGTTCAGCTGGAAATAGCAAACAAGAAAATTAATTTCAATTTGGGTTTACTTCATTTTGAAAAGAGTGAAGGCTCAACTACATAGGTTATTCAGCATTCCCTAAAATTGCTCTGCCACAGATTTACCAACTGTATTTAAGTTCTTAAATATCAAGCAACTTTATGGAAGATTAGTGATGATTTTTAGAATGATTCAATCAATGAATTTCAATAAGTTTATAATTATATATTTTAATATATGTTCAGAGGTCACTGCATTTTAATATTTTGACATTTTTAGAACAACATATGGCTGTGGTTAACTTTCATTTTGCAGTTTTTATAGAAATCAGTCTTACTACATATTACACAAACATTCAGGAAATGTTTACAGAACTGGAAATTGTAACATACTCCACCTTTCAAAACTTCCTTTCTTCTGGTAAAGACATCTGAGCTTCAATGCTAGAAATACTATTATGAGTTAAAATCCGATGAAAATATTTTAGAGGTTAGAGTTCTGAGACTAACAGAACTTATACAAGCATTGTAGCGTTAAATATAATAGAATTCAGGGCACAGAGTTATAGAGCAATGTTGCTACTTTGATTGTCTCACATGAAGTCAACAAGGTTTTTTTCCCCTCATTTTTCTGGGTTTTTTTGAGGTTTTTTGTTTCTTTGTTTTGTGGTGTTTGTTTTTTTTTTTTAAATCAGGGTGCTCCATGGCTCATTTTTTGCTGTTCCTTTGATTGAATTCTCAGGGATTGCCCAAAGAATATTGTGAAACCGTTTACTGAGCACAATGTAAGAAGGACCGAGTTCTGCATTAGTCAAGAAATGGTGTTAAGCATCATATCCACTAACAACCCTGGAGAGAAGGTCAAGAACTTGGTAATGAAAATTGAAAATGTTACAAACTGGGAAAATTCTGCATACTAGTGAAGACAGAAAAATAATACAAACTGAACTAGAGTTATTAAAACATGAATAGGAAACAACAGTGCAAAATTAAGTTGGTAATCTATTTAGAGAAGAAAAAAGGGTTTTAAAAGCATACAACATTCCAAAACTTAACACCAATTTCTAACTAGAGAGATCAGGAAAGAAGCAGCAGAGGTGAAACTGGAAATGCAGTACAAGTCCACCACAAAGCCCACCATTACCAGTGGGAATTTCAACATTGAGTATAACAAGCTTGTCACAACCAACAAATCAGTGGATTAATGCACTTTATATGGAAGGATGTCACCGTTTCAGAGCAGCCAGAAAACTGAAGTGTATCCTACTTCAGCTCTAATTAGATCCATCCCCAGATCCCTGGCATTTAACCTTATCACCACCACAAAGACTGAAGAACTGGAGAACAATGGGGAGAACTAGAGAGGTGGAGGAAAACCAAAAGACCTATACTGGATTAATTATGAGAAAAGAGTAATTGCATAGGAACATCTAGACTAAGAGATAGCTATAGTCATGTGGAAAGGCTCAAGAACAAATCAAATATATAAATATAAAATACACTAAATGTGGTGATATCAAGCAGTGGAAAGGAACCAGCAAAAAGCAAGTTTGGGATGTGTACCATGAGCATCTGACATTTCAATAAATTTGGCTGTGGAACAGCTCAAGAGAAATGGTAGAAACCAGCAATCCCATTGCTTGCAATACTTCAAGGTTTGGCAAATGCAGAAAATGTGCTGTGAGGAATACTTCCTTGCACTAGCAGGAAGAGAGACTGCATGATTTATGGAAATTTTTCAGCTCTAAATTCTATGATAAAATATATAGCCCCTGAAAGTACAATAAAGCTATACCATTCTCTGATGAATATGCCCTAACCTTTAAAAAGGTAACTGCCTTTTAAACTTACAGTGGACCTTATAAGCTTTTTTTCTCTTAGGAGGACATTTAGCCATGCTTTTTATGAGGTATAAAATTACTGGATTAATGGAAGGAATGTCATATAAATAACTATTAAGGAAGTATTTCATGACCTCCATTTCTTAGTCACCAGAAGGAAAGCAACTTCTTACAACTAATGGTAATACAAGCTGCTTTGAAAATCTAAAGTGCTAGATGACATTCAAAGTATTATTATTGCCTGATCTGTGTTGGTAGCAATCAAATGTGAAGAGAATCCATAGATCCCAGCCCATTGAAATGTATGAAAACAATACTGATTTATATTTGACATTTCCTAGGCCTGGTGAGCACCTTAATTCTCCTTGAAGTGGACTGGAGGGAGAAATTATCTCAGCACCTTCAGGAGCTCCATGCAACTTACCAGCAGAATCTGGCTGCTTTGAGAAATACTGATGCTTAGCCTGTGAGTAAGCAAAGAGAGAAAAATATCCAAAATACAAATAGTTTTCCCAAATAAAATGTTTCATAGCTATTATTATGTTTCATATAGTTGTTATCATACTTTGGATAGCTTTTTGCATTATTGGGTTTGGGTTTTTGAAACGCCCTTGATCCTTACTTCTCTTGTCCAGTTATAAACATGGAAGATGCATATTGCCTTTTCACACCTTTCTCTGTATCCAAATAATGTTTGTCCTCATTTCTACTACAAACTGTTCCAGAATGCTGTAAACTGTAAGCTTTCACTTTATATAATTAATCATTCTAAAACAAGAGAAATTCTAGAATAAATAGGAATTAAAGTGATCTCACTGGTAGTTATGAGTTACCAGAAGCATAATTATTAGGGATTTTTTGACTTTGGAATGTATGGGAAATGTAATGAAAAGCCATGCACATTAACTTTCCGTGACAGATGACTTTAGATCTTTACTAAAGAGCAGACTAAGAAAGTGTACCGGGGTGGGTGTGTGTGTGTGTGGGTGTGTGTGTGTGACACGACACGGATGGACGGACACAACAACAACAACCAAAACCCAAAACTTTAGGCAATACAGTCCACAAGAATACAGTAGCATAGCAATATTGCTGAAGTGTTTTAACCCAAATTCCTGAAATACTTACTCGCTGAAGCAAACATAGGCAGAATCATTGCCAATTTACCAACTCTGCTCCAAGTTAAGAGAACAACATCATATCCACCTGCACACACACAAAATTCTGGCACAGATCAACAAGTCCAATCTCTGGATGATCTGTTTGTCTTCAGAGTGGGGCAGATCTGTGAGGTGTTCACTGTGTCAATGAAAATTTCCAAGTAAGCACAGAAAACTTACATAATTTGAATTTTTGCTCTGACTCATAAAACCTTTAAACTGGGATTTCTAGTATAACATGCCTCTCAAAGAGACTCAGGGGCTTATCCTGATAGAAATCAGCAGTGAGGGAGAACATATATCAGTATCTGCCCTGACATCCAATGGAGACAAATGCATAAAGCATCTGCTAAAAGACAGACAATAGCTTTAGCTGAAACTGTAAAACCAATGCAATTTATGCTTTGGCTATCTAATAATGAAGACATGACAAGCTTCATCCTGAAGCTCACTGTTCTCCTAACAGCTGGCTCTGATACTTAGCCAAAAAAAAATTTTGTTTAACTTGCTGAAGCAATTATGAGGACCAAATTAAAATGTCAGTACTAGGAATAATATGTCTCTTACCTATTTTCAGCTTAAGGTAAGAGCAAGTGTAACGGATTTCATCTAGGGACAACACCCAGTTTAAAATAACAACTATGTGAAAGGAGGTAGAAGACATGAGATGTAATGAATGAAACTAATGACATTCCTTTCAGAGGTTTGGTCAGAGACATGCTGTAAGCAGCAGTTGTTGTGACTTTGAAAAACTACGGCAAGGTTACCATTCAGATTTTGAAGACAAAAGGTGCCTAGTACTTCAACAGTTCTTTGCTGTCCCAGTCCCTGATCATGTTCATTTTCAACTCTCCCCTTTATTTTGCTGCTCACACAACATTCCTAAGAATTCAATTCACAGCTGCTCAGAGTTCAAGTCCTGATCCAACTGCTGCTTAACTTTTTCTTTGCCCTTCTCAATCAAAACTGTACAACAAAACCTTACTAGTCAGTTCATTCAATCATGTTAGACCCAGTTTCTCTACTGCTTCTGCAGGCAATTTTTTCCAACTGTCCCTTGTCATATCAGCTAGCTTTTCCCCCTCCAACAGATTCAGTACCCTGCTTTTCTACAGCCTATTCTTTGCTTTTCTCCCCAAGGCTCACTCCTTCTGCAAGTATGCTATCTGTGCCATTTGTGTGTTCACAAAAGCCCATCTACAGCTTGACAAGCACACAGAACAAATCACAGCTTTCTCAGAACACAGGAAAAAAGACAGCTCTCTCACTATGCCAGATAAGCAAACTGTAATTTTAAAGATATCACATCTTTTCTGTTCTAGAATTAACATCTCTATTCTTCTGGTTAACTCCTATATTATAGCATTTTCTTCTTTTTTAAGGCCTTTACATCAAAATCACATCATTATATTTGCACTTTGCCATTTCTGCTTGTATTCTCTCCCCCAGATTAACACAACAATGAGAATGCTGAGGTAGCCATAAAGAAAAAGTTCTAAATCACAATGTTAGGGTGTAGGGGGCAGTAGCTGTTGCACTCAATATTAAGAGAAAGAAATCAAGGCAGGACTAGATCAGGCAGCTAGGGAGCCAAGGCAGAACTAGAGAAAGACACTGAAAAGCCAAGCTGGAGAAAACTGCTGACTTACACCTCGGAGTAGAACAGAAGCAAAGAGCTGTGGAGATGAGGTAAGTGCAAAACAAAGACTGACAGCAGGAATAAAGAAAAAGCAACATCAGGAAGTTAAGGCAAAAAAAGGGAGCAAGGAAGAAGGAAGAGTGGGCAGTGGTCCATGTAAAGCCTATGTACCACCTTGCATCACAGCTTGTCCAAAGTTCCTTCTCTGGGAGAACCAACAGAAATACAAAAAGACGAATAAGGAGCTCACATTTGTCCTTCCCCACCATGAAAGAAACCAGAGTTCTTTGAATGACAGAGACAGAAGGTCTTTCCAAATAGGAGCTGCGTATCTCTTTGAATATTTACAGTCACCAAGCAGGCTAAGAGTACTACTGATTAATTAGAAAATCACTTTTCTACAAATGGCAAACAAAGGGCAGATCTGAAAGATTCAAGCAGACTTTGATCATAAACACCACAATTTTTTTTATTAGATTTATGGAAAGAGCTGAGAAAAAGATGGTAATTTTTATGATACAGGAGAAGTATAGGCATACAGCAATGAACAACTCCTACTAGAAGGACCGAAACTTTGTCTTAGTCTCTGCTTAAAAACGGAGGCCTGGAGATATCCAGCCCAGTGGAAATCATATCAGAGAGCAAGATACAACTAACTATGGGACCCATAATTCAGGGGCAGAAGGAAGTCTTCCTACTAGAACACCTACTGGAGGTGTTATATAGCTCTTCTATAAAACTCAGCAGAAAAATATTAAATCATCTTGATAATAAATTAATAGAGCATAATAAACATTGACCTAAATTTTGACTGACTTTGCACTCATCCATTGATTTATGGCGAATAATAAAAAGAAAAAGATAGTTCCACCTTTCATAAAAAAAACACCTCCTTCCAAAATTTGGAGATAAACCAAGTCCTTTCAAGGGTAGCTGGCAGACAAGAATATCAAGCAGCAACTCTTTTATCCAGCGCTGGGCTTGCACATCATTCAGAGAGCTCCAGTCTACAGAGGCAGCCAGGTGCTGGTATGCCAGTGACTCAGTTTGAGGAATTATTTTCAGCAGAAGAAGTACAAATATCTCCCAGAATTTACATCTAGCACCACAGAAAGTTTTCCAAGTTGACTAGAAACACAAAAAATATTTTCAGTAATTATTTACATTGTACGTGCTTGAAAAGAACGGAGTTTGACAACAAAGACATTTCCCCCTCTTTCAAATTATTGCATATGGTTACTATTTTGACCAGTCAGGTATGAGTCTTTTTCTTCTTTGGAGTTGTTGAAGAAAGTGGCAACATTATTCATACTAGCAGTTAGATGACTCATTCTTTATTTGTATCCAGCATTTGCAATAAGGTGATATGCATTTTAGCTGGTTGTTGAGTGATGACATCATTACTGGCCCACTGCAGTTGCTATAGAAACACAACTGGATTTTTCACAGACCAGGCAACAGAAATGCTTCAGAGATCTGTTTGTTTCTAGTTTTGATAAATGTCTTGTCAGTCCAAAGCGTAAACTCCTAATACCTTTTACCTTCTGGAGAACAGAAGTACCAGAGTCAGTTATCTATATCCTAAGAAGAGTGGATTTGGTAAGATCACTACTAAATGATGATTTTTTTCTTACAGTTCAACCCATATAAGCAGAACATGATGCTTTAGGGAAGAACTTACTCTTGTATGTGAAGTGAGCAGAGTACTCTTCTGGTAGGCATCCTCACACTGGCTTAGATGAGGAAGTCCAAGTCATGGGTTTTACATCTCTCATTTGCATTTATGTTTAGACATTATCAGCTGCACGTATACTTTCCCATTGCTTACGAAACCAAAATAAACCCCCAAGCTAACAAGTGAGCATTCAGATGGACATATTCCTGTTTAAATCTCGTGTGAAAGGGAAAATACTTCAAGGAACTTTACAAATTTAACTCTGCCACTACACTCTGAATTTCTGTAAAGCTCACATTACATATTCACTGGGGTTATACTCCCTGAGTATGCCATATTTTTTGAGTATGCAACATTTGATATTTGCAGTTCAGGAGAGAAGACACAATAAAGAAACTGCAAGACCTTAGCTGGCCCCTTTGAAGATACATTCATAAATGAAAGCACCCTTTTATGCTTTTTTGGTTTGATATAGAAATTGTCATCATAGCTGTGAGAGAAGGCAATCATACAGAGGATTTCAGAATTTGGTTTTCAGCTCTGTAGGTTTGAAACTTGGAAACACAAAAGTTCCCTGTGAACAAATATTTTGAAAATTTCTCTTTGGAGGGAAATAACGTTATACAAAATTAACTGTTTCATTTGTGTTTCCTATTTTGTAGTAAATAGTTATTTATTTAGTTGTTTTGAAAAGAGAAACTAAGACTCCAAGATTTCATAAAAGGTCTAAAAGTGTCATTTCACCAATGTCTCTCCAAAATTTTTTCAGAAACACTTTCAATAAAACCAATGCAACTTAAATTCCACACATTGCACTGGATACTACACAAACTCAAAATAGATATACTGATTGTGATTCAGTCTCACAGTATGAATTTATGTGTGTATGTGGAGGTATGTTTATTTATATGCCTATATGTGAGCTAGGTGTCAAAGTTCCCATTACAGTCAAAGAAAATTTAACCAAATGCAGGCAACAGAGACTAGACAGGGGTTCAGATGGCCAGGCAGCATGTGTCTGCTTTAGGGAGACTAGACTGGTTTTTAGGTTGTGTTGACTTGCTCTCCAGTAACTATAGTGGGATATTGGTCATACGATATATACATAGACACCTAAACTGAGACACTCCAGTTTAGAAGTCTTAATTTGTAGATACATCTCAACCATATATCTGAAAAATAGGGTTTAATCATTCTGTATTAAAATAACATAATAAAGGGTGCAGTTTTAAAGGCAGTAGGAGCAAACATAGGTGTTATGCTTGGGTATTATTCCTACCTTACACAGTAATGCATTATGTTTTTATCTGAAAAAGCAAAACTTGGATTTGAGTATACAAAACTGCAGGTGAGTGCTCATACAGAAAACTCTAAAAGGGCCTTGGTGTGGCCTCCTACAAAGGAGTGATCTCATTATCAGAGGTGGCTTTACCGAGCAAAGTGCCTAACTTGACTGTGCTCTTAAACAAATTTTTGTCATGCATTGAGTGAGCTACTGGAGAGACTTCCCATCCTTGCACGCCCCTCTAACAGCTCTAACCACATTAGTTCTACCTTACGTATATTCATTTGCATCCACAGCTTAATTCAGTTTGAAAAGGAACAACAGCAGAAAATCAAGCACTATACATTTCAAACTTTTACACTGTGACAATATTCAAACTCACTATTTTCCTAGAACAAATGTTAAACAGATTTTCCAAGTGCAAATTTATTTTCTGAGAAAGAAAAGAGTTCCAGTGCAGACTCTGGTTTTCATCTGTTCCAGAAATGGATCCTAAACCCACAGGAAACATTTTGTAATTACAAGCAACCAACCTAGCACATCTGCACTATCTTTATTTAGCTCAGAAATGTCGAAAGGAAAGGCTACATCTCCTTCTGTGTTACCAGGTTTAAACACTTGAGTTTGAGACTGAACAAGCAGCACCACATTTCTTTAATCACTGAGCTACTAGTAACCAGCTTATCAGTATTTTCAACAGTATGATTTGCATGCATGTGTAGTAGTCCTTAATGGTTTATTAAGGACTACCAAGCTTTAAGCCATTCTGCCAAATGAATTAGGTAATTATTTCCCTTGTTTAAGGGGATTATATATGAATTTTTATTCAAGTAAATGCAAAGAAAAAAGTATCCTATATTCTATTGATTATAATGTGTTATTCATGTACAACTACATGAATGTTTCTGCTGAAGTCATCGTGCCAACTTCAGTAATGAAGTGTTCAGCTAGATGAGTAAGAGAGAGACTGTGTAATTTAATTTTCTTTCTTTTACATTAATACAAGCAAAGCCTGTTGGTTAATATTCTATCAGACTTTCCTATAATGAATATTAAAAATATAAGCACTTTTGGTTAGACACAAAGGTGAGAAATGTTGTCAAACAGAAAACACTTTTGGAAAATCTAAGTGCCTACCAAAGAAGGATTTAGAGAAAATGCCAACTCATATGTGATTGCAGTGATGTCATCCCTGTGTATCCATGCATTTACTATGGCAGTTAAGCAACGCAACCTCCAAAAAAAAAATAGCACAGAATGGCTTAGCAGAGCACAGTGAAAAATAATTCATTCTCCCCTCAAAATCTTTTTGCAAAACACGCTTCCTCTACAGTTTAATTAAAATCATGCAAATCCCAATATTTCCTTTTTTTTATTATTTGTTCACATGATTTATTTAACAGTGAAATCTTTTATTTATACAGGGTATATGCAGGTAATTTATTTATAACCGAGGTTATTTAACTGAACCAGCAGTGATTTGTGCATGAGATCACCTGTGTCTATTGAGAGGTCAACTGTAGTCACCTGGATCCCACCCAAATGCAATGAATCTTTGAGCTGTGACCTTAAACATGGCACTTAGCTTTTCATTTTAAAAAGAGGGTTCAGATGCAGAGGGCATCATCAGTTATATCATATTCACCATAGCTGTGTGTTGCCCATTTGTTGTTTCCAAGTTACAGATTTGTTAATTAACCCATCACTTACACTAAAGATTTTGTTATTAGCAAAAGGAACACCCCTTATATGCAAACCCAAGAATTTGTTGTCAGTTTAATTAGTGTTAACAACCTCATCCGTTATTTTTAATCTAGTTACAATGATACTAAAATGTTATTACATACATATTATAGTGTAAAATGTAGTATAATATATTACATATAAATATACAATTTAAGTTATATATAGCCAAAATTCCATGCTGTCTTTGATGTTTTGCCCACCTTCTTAAGGCAGAGGGTGAGGGGTCACAGGGGATGGGAGGAAAGAGGAGTTGTCAGTGTCCAGAGAACTTTTCTAGGAAGACAGTGATGCTGATGGTTTCTCCCTCCTCAGAATAATTTTTACATTTGCTAACATGTTCTAATCCTTGTTGTTTCTTCATTGGTCAGCAAGTCCACATTACAAGTAAATTCACTGTATTTTATCTATTTTTCCTACTGTTCTTTGTTCTCTTTGTTATGACTGAAACAAGTTTTACTGAGCTCACAAGGTTGCATTCCTCTGCTGGCCCTGGGGAGTTGCTTATAGTGTACCATACCGTATGGACAAGTGTCAATCTATGCCTGTGCTTATAAGACCTCTGCTTCACCCCCTTCATTTACTGCTCTGTGCTGCAGTTTATTCTAGACCTACAGGTAGTTCATTGCACACATAATAAGCACTTTTTATTATCTACTAGTTGCAGAAATAACAATAAGCATCACAACCGCACATAGAGAGCTAAACAAAAGCTAAAAGAGGTAGCTAATAGTCACCTCGTTATTAGATAACTGGGGCCGCAAGCGGAAATAAATCTCCAGAAAGGCCAAGACAAAGCCTAGCAGAAAGCCTGTGGCCTGTTCCAAGCAATAACACCACCAAATTTACTGGGCTACCGGGTTACGTATGGCATCAGAAAGGACAAAGATAAACTTAGCTGTCGGTTTCTAGGATAGAAAAAATTCAGCAACAGATTTCCATAGCAAAAGCAGATCTGGAATCTGTCTCTGAACACCGTATGTGAAATAAAGCTGACAGAATAACGTGCTTGAAGTTAAGTCTACTGAGGCTGAGTTATGCATCCATGTAAAATCAAAGAAATGAGGTAAGAGTCATGCCAGCTTACCGACATACACACAAGGATATATTTATGTGCTTAATTGTCTATATTATACTTCAGAGTATCAAGCTGCACATGCATAACTTTTACAAGCACACACCAGTCTTTCCCTAACCCTTTCTAGTCCACCTGCTCAGGTGAACAATCCAACAGACCAAATCACGAAGGAAATGTCTAAAAAAGGATTTTGAACCCTGGCTTCAGAAATCTCAAAGACAACTTGATATTTTAATCTTCTGTTTGGTCCTATATAGTCATTACAAACCAAACCAATTCATTTCTCCACAAGATACCACTTGAATAATATAAAATTTTTCATTCTATAATGTGACAGGTAAGATCTACAATTTTTCATGCACGACTTCTTATCTTGATTACTATATGTTGCTGACACCATCATGTGATGACTTCTGTATATGAGTACTTCCTTCCTCCTTTTTGCATCACCTTTGATCTGCATTTTCATTGTTTACATATAAATTTTTAAAACAAGTCCATACTAGGCTAGGTCTGTGATTAAAATATTTATGAATGTTGCATAGGTGTCATGGGAACTAAAAAGGGAAACTGTGATTTGTATATTCACCAGGTTGCTAAGCAAAGAAGCATCTTTTCCATTACAGCCTGCATGATTGCAGGAAAGCTTTAAGGAAGATGCAATCCCTATAAAAAGGAAACCCACACGTTTTCAAGTAAGAATAACTTATTCAAAGTTAGATGAAAATTTTCTGTTTAAATGCAGGGGAAGTCTGGTTTAAAAAAAAAAAAAAAGTGTCCACTGCCAAAGGCTCTAACTTATTATGTTAAATTGTTCCTTACTTTATTCATACTATGTGAAAGAATCAGTTTATTTCACATCATGGTATTTCCTTTATAATACAGGTTTTCAGACTAGGTGATTTTATGAAAAGTGTATAAGAAACCAAAAATACTGAAAGGAAAGTCGTTCACATCCAAGACAGTCATGTCTAGCATATTTGAAGTTTGAGATTGTCGATATGGCAACAAAAAACATTCATAGTTCAAACATAGAATTGATAGTGTAGGATATATTGTGTATTCTCACAACTGCGTGTGTTCACATTCAAAAAAACATTTTGAACCCTCTGTTATTTGATTAGTTTTAAAGGAAGATGGTCCTTGGTATATATTTTCCAACCAAATGGATCTAATAAAATGCTTCCAAGAAATGTCTGTAAATGATTATAATTTCCTCAAAAGCAGTGAGAAAAAAATCATAGTTTTCTGACCAGTCTCACATGATTTAAGTTGCTCATGTCTGTGAACAGAATTTGTATATTGTTTTTGTTTCTCTATTTGACACAGTTTCTGAAATTTCACTACAGGGGATTCTGACATTAAAGTAACAAATTATCAGATACAACACTAAGAGGGATATCTTGTAGGTGTAAATACGTAATTTTAAGTATCAAACGAAAATGGTATTTAAGAAAAGCAGCCCTCACCTTGAATTAGCGTTAGTTATAGCCTGACATGCAAATTCCTTTTGTTATGATAAAGCAAAAGGTTCATCTAGATGCTCTCTCAGATACATGACACACCAGAGAGTCGTCTCCTTTGTATTGCATGCATCTATCTAACTTACTCATCATGTCTTCAACATGCTGAACTACAAGATGTCAAAAATGTTATCAAGGTATCATTTAGCCCTCTCACACTGCAGCACACTGAGCTCTTTATTGCTTATAGCTGTACCAAGAGCACATACTGACAGATGCTTAGGAAGTTGTGCTCATTTTCACCATACAAAATTAAAAAGCACATCTCTCTAACACGCTCCACGTGACGATTTTAGCCAACAACACCCATCAGTCCTGAGCAGAGGGCATCCAGCACCCCCCTTGGCTGAAACTATACTGTGCCATTTTTAAGAGTAGTCCAAAAGGCTGGTGCCATCTTGGCACTATCATGGTGGTCACTACTAGCATGGTGGTCACTATCTTTTCTTCTTGATGCATGAGAGCAGTTATAAGCATGAAATACAAAATCCAGTTCTACTGAGAAAGAGCATGACCAGATGATTAAATCTGTGAGGTGCATCTATCAGATCCTGGTATGCTGGTAAAATGAATCCCAAAATTGTCATCTACCCTCTTTACAGAGGCAACTGGACACCCCAGTGTTGCTCCTAACACATGCTGGTCAAGCTACTCTTTGAAAGAATTATCAGTGCCATGAAAGGTAACCCCATGTTCATCACACATTACTATTCACCATCCTGCTCATTTTTGTTCAATGTAAAGATATCTTTCTTCATTGATTTGTTACTAAAGCACATTAGATCAAGCAGTCAATGTGAATTTGCTTTGTAGCCTACTCTAATAATGGAAACACTCCATGAAAACTGGTAAAAGATGTAGTTTGTGGTACTTGGCAAGACAAAACAGTACATGACTGCAATGCATCTTCAGAGAAAACAAAAAAATCAACAACATGCATTTCACCAGCTTTCAGGATTCATTAGCTCAAAGGAACTTAACTCCAATTTCTCTACAGGTTCAGTATAACAGTGTGTGTATGTGTGTGTGTGTGTGCATGAGCAGCAAGTTCTCTGGTAGATTCTGCTTTAAGCATCAGCTGACACTACACCCTGCAATTTAGCCAAATCCTTAACTAGAATTCTCTGACACAAGACCTCTTGCTTTAACCTTATTATGCCATAGTGGGTAGATACCATTTCTGAGCCGTCAGCAAATCTCATTTATTGTGGCCAAGGTCATATTTTCTATTTTGAACCAAATCATCCATCTGTCACCTCACTTTGGCCAAGGCTGCTACTGTATTTGACTTCACTTTCTGTTAGCCTGTATGTCCAGCAGTGAATCCCCTTCAGATTTAACAGGCCTTACTAAGTTCCTTAAATACTATCTGTAAAAAGAAATATCCACCTTTTTTTTAAGAGTTAAAAGTGTTTCCAATTGAGATCAGTATCCACTTTCTTGGGTGCAAATATTGAAAGCTGAAGGAATAGTAAACTCAATTTTCAATGCTAATTGCCTTACATTAAAGAACAATATAACTTTTATCTTTTCTTATATTCTTATTACACCAGAATTCACTGCATTTTTCAGATCATACACTAATGAACTCTTTTCCTAATGGGTATTCAGTACTACATCATTTACACCAATTTATTTCAGTAACAAACTAATTCCAGAAGCAGCACAATTAACAAAGCACTGATTCCTTGTCTAGTTGGTTTCCGCATTTCTACATAGCACCCCCAAAGAATAACCACTAAGACTCACTAGCCCCTTCTTTTCTTTCAACTCGGACTCAACAGAAGTACCTCTGGCCCGATCCATGCTGACCACCTGGTCAGGGTGCTTGGTGAACTGGGAGGCAGAAGAGGTAATTAGCTCTCAGTAAGCTAAAGGACACTGCTTTGGGCTTTCTCCTCTGCTGATTATGGTATGACTGCTAGGAAGAACTTTAATCCTGAAGAACTTTACTTGTCTTTGAAATTGGCCAAGCAGCCTATTCTAGGTTGCTTGGTAGGCAAGCAGATGGCCTGATCATATAGGCCAGGGGTCCTCAAACTTTTTAACCAGGGGGCCGGCACGCGGATGAGGTGGCAGGAGGTCATCTGCGGCTGCTTGGTTTCCCCCCACAACCCCCGGCGGGGGGGGGGGGCGGGGGGGGGGGGGGTCGGGGCGGGGGGGGGGGGTCTGTAAATACCGGGGGCCGGATTGAGGACCCTGGGGGGGCTGTATCCAGCCTGCAGGCCGTAGTCTGAGGACCCCTGATGTAGGGTGTTTTTTCCTGTAAAGGCTATGGTGAGAATGAATTTCAGCTGAATGCATTCCCTTCACATTCATTTTTAGAACTAAAATTTTAATAACTAAGTATTCAGATGCTCATCTGTTCGAATTTTTGCTAGCAGAAAGTGTGGTTGTCCATAAAGTAAAAGTTATACTACATTATTAAAGAATGTACTCAGGAGTTTTGTGGGGTTTTTTTTTTCCCCGTGAAGGGGAACTGTGTGATAAGTTTAAGAGCATTCCAGCAAGACTGTGAAATAAGAACTTCAGCAAGCTTAAAAACGCAATCATTCTTGCTATTGAAATGTCCCAGATTCTTAAGCTTCCCCAAGACAGAGTCAACTGCTAATATTATTGTTATTCTTATTATTATTATTACTACTACTACTATTCTTATGTTTTTTTAAGGACAAATGGGTGCTACGTGTCTGTTTTCCTATTTGCATCTTTCACCATTATCCAGAATTGTAACCTTTTAAAAAGTTATTTTACATAATATTTCTTATTTCTGACTGATGGTACATTTCTTGCTAATACCACGTCTTTACTTCAATTCAGAACCAAGTTTTATATATGTATTTTGTCCTCTCTCCCCATTTTTTCCTTTGATGACAAAGAGTTTTTTTTAATTTAAAAAAACATACAACTGGGAAAACCTTAAATGTTGATGTAAGAGACAACGCAATAGTGCTTTCAAATAACTTCTTTTTCAAAACATCAATATCCATAAGAACTGGATAGTTTATGGAGCTGATGATGAGATGTGAATAATTCTATGAGTATGCAGGTTCAGCCTCAGCAATGCAAGCAGAAACTTATTGAGTAGATCACCATACAATAAGTCTGTCATTGAATGTTCATTGACATGTATCCAGTTCCTCAGGAAACAAAAGCAGTGCCATTGGAACACAAATGTAGTTGGTATATCATTTGGTATCACTGTTCAGGAGGCCAAAGAAAGTTGTCCTCTTTCATTAGGAGCATTATATTGTTGGGTGTTGCACTACATCTGTTTGGTCCATAAAGGACATAGATTTCTGCCATTTTCCCTCTAGTATACTATGTGAAAAATAACTTCACTTTTTTTCCTAAAATAATTTTAAAACTGGTTAATATATTCCAGTTAGATAGCACACATTTATCCCCTGTGATCTTCTTTATATAACTAAAGTATCGTTTGACTTTCAGCATGTTTTTACTTCATGACAGCTGAGGGAAATATATATACGCAATCAATATTCCTAGGTAACACCTGAATATACAGAGATTTTATCTACAACACAACAGCAAAACATTAACACTTTTATCTCACAACCCTCCTACAGAGAAACAAAGACAAGAAGGCATTACCATGCCCATTTCAAGGACTGCAAAAAGACCAGGCATTTGCAGGAGTGGTTCGCTCAGGTCCACAAAGTAGAAACAATAATCATAAATCAGCATTTTCTTCCTATCAAGCTTTAGCTAAAGATGACAATCTCCCTTCTCTAAGCTGAAAACAACATATAGTCCCCAAACTGCAGTCAGAAAAATTAGTCCAGGAGAAATAGCAAGACAATGCTAAAACCTCTGAGGAGAAATAGGCCAACAATGTAGCCCGTAGCCTGATACAGCTAGAGTCGTTGAAGGTTATTGCTTCAAAAGGTGCTGGAAAAAAACAAAGAACAGGTGTTCGTGCTGATGGGAATAAGAATGAAATCCAACACTTGTTTCTGTCCTCTTAGTAACCCTTACTCCATGATTTTTGGTGTCCAGTCTTAATGACCCTAAATCTTCTGAAAGTCGACTGTGCTAGAAATGTCAAGCAGTGATTCAAAAAACATTCACTATTACTGCGGTAGCAGCTGACCACAAACATAAAATTCATGATCCAGACTGTTTGTCACAGGACTCGGTCTTATCTGAAATAATAGAAAATATTTGCCATAGTCTTTTAACCTTTTAAGCAAGTAAAAGCCACAGAGTGTGAACATACTCCAATAAACAGTCTCTAAGGTATGTGTATGCTGATGTATCAAAAGGTTTAAAAAACATCATTTGATTGCATGTGTTCTCCATCACATATGTAAGCACTCTACACTTCCATAAATTAAATGCTTGTCAGACTGCAAGGCATGAAGATTCTTTTTTAGAAAGCAAACATGCATTTAGCCAGCCCTGATCATTGCTAGTAGCTGTTCTGAATTCTGGTCAGCAAAGCATGGTAAATAGTCCTTCCCTTGCCATAACCTACCATGATAACAACTCTACATCTGTATCCCTAGCACAATGCTGCAGCCCCTCCCTCACCACACACAGTGACACACCAAATACATTCTCTGGGCTCAGCAAGCCTTGCATCAGGTCCTGCTTCTACGTGACGGCCTGGTGAAAGGGAAAGTTAGGGAACAACTGATGTGGAATAATTGCAACGGCAGAAGAAATGGATAGTTATCTAAACTGCTGTGCTTGAGACTCTGACAGGCCCACTCCATTATTAGAACATGCTAATTAGTATATGCTCTCTGATTTTCTCTCTGCTACTCTTCTTGACATGTTAAAAAAGAAGTTGGAAATAGGTGTTAATTCACCTTATAAATTAACACGTACACAATGGGGAAGCGTTGTTTGACTATTTTCTGTTTGACTAACTTTATAATACTTAAAAATACAAACCCTGGCCTCATAGCTACATGAACTTATCGGCCAGTAAGAATCTTGCCTCAAACATCACAGTCAGAATGCGTTGATCAGGGGGTTTCATTTTGATGCAACTATGGAGAGTGTCAGCTGATAATCAAGAAAGTGCTTAGGATGATTTTCTTACTGGCACTGAATTCCAACAGAGATGGGAGGTGTCTGAGGAGAGACAAAGCAAGAAGAAAGAAGATGGAAGAAAGGAAATTCTTGCTGAACAGTGGATCAGAAGCCCCAAGATAAGCACACAGAGAAACCTCTATCTCTAGGGATGCCGAGCAGTTCTGAAAATCTCTCCTGCACAGCTAAAATCCCCACCAGCATGACACTGGTTAAATGGAAAGAGAAGGAAGGAGAAATTATGGCTTTCCTTCTCGAAGTATAAGAGAATTATTCAGAAGCATTTGTGAGCCAGCCATACACGCCTACCAAATGTATCTTTTTGCTCCAGCGGTGCATCAAAGGGGACTGTGCATTGAACCCTGCAGAGAATCCCAACGTGGGACAAAGGAAAACTTGCCTGAGGGATGTGGGACCTGGGCAGGCCTACCTTGGCCAACGACACCTAACCCACTTATATTTAAAATTATATCATCAGATTTTATGCAAATGGATGCCTGAAATATATGACTGTAAACAAAGAGTGTTCCTATACAAAAAAAAAAAAAAAAAAAGAAAAAGCAAATGTTCAGTATTTTCCAGATTTTGATTGGTGAATTTGTAACATTGGGGGACCCTTTGGAAACAGTTGCTGCTAACTACAGAGACTTGATGACACTGATAATATGCTGTCTTTGCTGTAAATATCACCCTTTGTTCCTCAAAATACAGGGCTGCTATTTACACGTTCGTTGCAGCCAAGGTTCAGTTTCTCCTGTAGGTCAGAGTGGAAGATTACTTAATTACATACTTTTATGATGAAAATCACTGCTTCACATCTGCCTTTGTATCAAAATATGTCTGCCTTTCATCCAACTATATTAATTGCATCAAGTACGCATAGTCTGTATGCTGTTATAAATGAAAAGTAGATCATCTAATTTTCCAATACAAACAATAGATTCAGGAAATTAGTCATATTTTAAATTGAAAAGTTAGGACACTATTCTGTTTAATAATTTGCAATGTGTATTGATACCACAGTGGATTGTCAATGTGAAGCCAAATTACTTTTCCATAACCACAAATATGAAACCAGTCCTTAACTTTGATATAGGTAAAAACCTAATTCATAAATCTAGGTCCTGTTGTCTCTCTAAAATAGCCCCAAGATTAGTTCTGACATTCATTCCCTTTGAGAAACTTCAAATAGTAAATTTTAGTAGCTGTATAAAGTGTCTAACAGTTTTCCAAGTAAAAAAAAAAAAAATTAATTGGAGGAAAGTTTATTACACCACAGCAGTGACAAGTTCTCTCTCTGCAGGCTTGCAAGCTTCAGGAGCACTCTAGCTTTTAACATACGTCAGCTGTTCTATGCCAGTCAACAGAAACCACAAACCAGAAAGGAATGCAGAGGTATCAAAGCAGTTGTCCAAGGCTCCAGATATGCAGCAAGCTCTCAAGACATCCTCCTCTTGAGCTTCTGTGAGGACAGAAAAACCTCCAACACTGTTGGCCCTAGCTATGAACCACATCTTCCTGAATCACTGCCCTTCGGCTGGTAGTCCCCACCCTAACGGTGCCAAGAAAAACTCACTGGATACAACTTCAGGTTCTGCTTTCCTTATGAGTCCCCATCTTCAATGTTTTTCAGGGATTTTCATGTACAACTTCATCTCCTAGAGACTATTGTGTCTTTCGAAACAAAATAATCCCATCTCACAACTAAATGTAAAGTTATCCAGAACAAAATATTTCAACATCACAAGCCTACCTAATGTTTTTTTAGCAGTAAAGAGCTTGTGTGCTACTTCTAACAGAAAAGGTATGTAAATAATATAAGCACATCTTTCCCAGCAAAAGGAATACTTTATTTTGTGAAGGGCCATGAAAATGCAGATAATATGAAGTATAAGACTGGAGAAATCACAAGGAAGCACATGCTAAATGGCCACCTCACTTCTGAAGGTTTGGCAGGGTAGTCTATTGACACAAATTTATCTGCTGGCTAACAAATACAGACATGCTCTTCTCCTCTCAAACCATCGTCAGCTTTTTTTGGCCACAAGACATACTCTGGAAATGATAAAAGAAACTGGGAAAGTTTAATGAACTTACCTTTAAAAAAAATTAATTCTTAAAGAATGAGACAAAAAAGGTTTTAAATAAAACCTTAAACACAGCACAGAGTGAGTAAATAAAGAACAATGAGATACAACAGCCTCTTATGACAAGGAGATCATGTATTTCAGCACTATGAAATATGTGGTTATACAGACAATATAAGACAAAGATCAGACTAAAATCAAATTCTGTCTTGAAAATCACAAATAGATGGTTTACCTATTACAAAGAAATATTACCTCAATTACCTGAATTCAGATAAAAAATTACAAAAAAAATCCTAATGCACCCATAGACAGGGACCAAGGCACAAATGCAAGTTCAAAGCCTGAGGAATGCTGTTTTCAGAGACCTCTTAATATTTGATTACTGATATAAAATTGTGACACTCTCCTCCATGACTACTGCATAGCACCAATAATTGGTTATCCTTGAATACATAAATTAACAAACATGTCTATACCTAATGTCATTTTATTCTGTACAATACTTACAAATACATCTACTGGCTTTTTGATCAAGCTGATTTCCTGATGTTTGTGGCTGGCAAGTCAGCTTATTTCTTGTTCCTGAATCTTCTTCCCTTCTGTGTTTTCCAGTCATCTTAATTAGCATGATTAAAGCCAAGCTAAAGATATATTAGCTATAACTTTACTCATTCTTTGCTACTCTACTAAATGTTATCCTGTGCTGCTTCTTAAACTATAATATGATCTTATTGCTTTCATTTTATACTAGTAATAACCTATTTAGTAGTCCAGAATATAAAGCTAATTATAAGTGTGTACTTTTCATAATGACCACACAATCCTTAAGTACCTTCACCTTTCTAAGTCCTTTCAAGGAATCAACATTAAACCCAAAATCATGTGTGTTCTCTATAATGTTTAAGTTCATCAGTATAAAAGCCTTGCATTTTCCTGTGACAGCAACCAGGTGGACACTTACCAAATTATTTTTTTTTTTTAAATCTTTAAGCCTATGCTTAAGAGTATTGCTGAACAGAAGCAACAGCATCTCTTTGACCGTGCAAAGTCAAGTCAAGTTACTGAGGAACAGCCCTTTTCTTCACTCCTACTGCATTTAAAATTGGTTAATAGTGGATTCTACATGAGACACCATGGAGTTCACAGTGAGTGGCTTCTCTGCAAATGGTTGGTGCCAAAACAAACAGATTTTTTTAAACCTGGGACCAATCTGCTTCTTTTGTTTTCTAGACATCTATTTTGTGGTAGCTATGGCAAGCAGCTGAGTGATTTCCTCTGTTCCCAAAGGAGTTCCATTTCTATGGATGGTCACCACTTTTCTATGTTATGCAGCTAGAGGTTTGGAGTGTAAATTCACCATTAGATGTGGGGATAACAGTAAACAAACTAACCAGCCAGCCATGTTAACATGTTGTCAAAAATGAGGGACAGTATCAATTTAAATTCATTACTTATTGTAAAGATCTGGTAATGGGAAAATTTTTACCTTTTCTTATCATACTTCAAGTACAATGGCTGTCAAGACATAAATGTTAAACATCCGAATAATCATTAAAAACCAGGGCCTAATTCAAGTTCAGATTTAAGAACAATTTTTTTGCCAGAATCAAGATTTTTTAAATATTTCCAATGTCACTGGTCTCTCCACTGCCCAGAATAGTATCTCTCAGCATTTTATTGTAATTTAAAAAAAAAAATAATAAAAAAAAATTATGTACAAGGTGGTTTGAAATGACTAGGAATGGAATCAGTTTTCATTTAAAGGAACTATGATTCAAAATTCAGTTAATGCCTTCAAAGGGTCAAAGACTCTGCACAACTTGTTTCTTAGTACCAGAACCACCAGGAAAGAAGTGCTCGATACCCTATTTCATGCCAGACACAGTCTGAATTCATTTAAACATCACTAGGATAAGACAGCAAGAAATATACCAACAGGAACACTAGCTTTGCCTGTCAACGATCTCCACAGGTGTTTGTACTGCAGTGGCTGCTACCATCTCAGAACTGAACTGTGAATCAATGGGCAGGTTTAGGTTTGCAGAGTACAGGTTCGGTGAACTGGATTTTGTGGAGTGAAGCTAGGGAGGAAAAAAACCCTGTTTCTTTCTTTCTCTCTGTATAAATTTCAATTAAAAAAATTTCAAACCTCCCAATCTGATGCTGGAATTAGAAGTCTGAATTTCTCTTGCATGACTTTGGATATGTGTTGCCCCTGTAGCCAGTGGAGCAGGGAGACAGAGATGTGGACAGACAGGTGCCTTAGGAGGGTAACAAAGCCATCTGCAGAGAGCCGAGGGTGACTGCTTTCCTTGCTCAGGTACTGCAGGAAGATCCTAACCCCTAACGGGAGGACTGTGAGCCTGAACAACCTTCCCTCTGGTTCTCTCCTCCTCTTGCTGATAAAGCATTGTATATATCATGGATCTTTTCTGCTGTGGTGCATATTTGCAGCTACTTGCTAAGAACTTGTTTGTTTAGAGAGTGCTCATTCTCTGATCTCCTTATGCATATATTTTTAAGAGTATTGATGGGAGAAGCCAGCACTTCAGTCACATACCTTATACTCTACATCCTAAGGCCAGCCTTGGACAGAAGCTATTTTACACAGAACTGTCCATGCTATTACAGGAGACTCCCATTTGCCATTTTGGCCAAAGCATTTGCCATAGTTTTGAGCCCAAATACTTCAGATCTCTTGTAGATAACTTTGTTAAAGATCACCAAGTTCCTTAAGGATAAAGACAAAGCTGACCTTGAGTAAGGATTTTGAATCCAGGTCACTATTCTATGGGGAGCCAATGCAAACAGATGATGGATTTGATGGGCTCACGGTATCTCATACTGCTGAGAAAGCATGTCACGGTGTACCATGCTCCTAAGGACTTGAGTCTATATAATTATTATATTGTGTTTGTGTAGTTCACAGAGGAAAAAAAAAATTAGGTTTGTATTTCTATCATTATACATGAGAACAGGATGGAATCTCAGACTACTGAAAATGGTGGGAGGTTTTGATTTGTGGAGTCACTATCAGCAGGGATTTCAAAAGCATTACTAAAACTACAAAGAAATGGATGAATAATACATCTGCTGGAAATTAAATATGTGGGGACATCAAAATTATTCACCGATTTGGAAAGCATGGAGGGTTAAATATTATGACAATTTATTTTGACATTCTCTAGAAGAAATATTTCAATATTTTCAAAATAGGAACATTCTGAATTTCTATTTTGAAATAGCATATTTGTTTTGAAATTGATACAACATAGCTCTGGATTTAACAAAAATGTTTCAGGTTGGCAAAGAATACATTTTTTCTTCCTGCTAAGGAAAGAAAACAAACTATTAAAGTCATTAAAAGTTGTTTCAACTTGTTACAAGCATTGCCTCCAGAATGTTTAGTTCATCCACCAAACTTTCAAATAGATGACAAAATGTATCATTCCTACAGCTCTTTGAAATAAGAGGGGAAAAAAACTGGAGATACATACCTTTCAAAGACCCTGGTTATGAAGTTTGTTTTTCCTGGCCTACAACTCATTCCAGCATAAACGGACTTCCTATGTTGTAAACCCAAGATAAGCAGATAGATATCACCTAGAGCACTGTACAGCTGTTTCTCCCTCTGTATTTGCCCCTATCATTTAGCTCCCCATACACTCCATAACGGTCAATAGACCCTGGCTCCTTCAAGAGAGATGTAAATCACTACCTACCTCAGGGGGGATTTCAGTTACACAGCAAGGCTCCTTCTGCTTTTCAGTCTGAAAATTTGTGGCAGTTTCATTCAAGTGATTCACAGAGCCTTATATTAAGTTACATACAACATGGAATAATTCAGTCACTACAACAGTTAATGTCTTATTTTTATGTTAAATTCAATTTATTCTTACTATGTCTCAACTATTTCAGCTTTCACTGTGCTGCAGGCATATACATTAGCAATGTATGAAGTTTATTTTAGAGGCTGCCAGGAGCACAGAGCTGGAGAATCTGGACAGGTAAGGGGCAGGTACATGAAGCTCTGCTTGCCTGGGGACACAAAATGTGATTTGGGATTAACAGGAACAGTAAATTTGAATTTGGAAAAATACCTGGCAATGAAACAGCAACTCTTAGACTATAAAGCCTAGTTCTGCAGTGGGAACTGCAATCTCAGTCACAGATTACATTGAGCACTGAATATTACAAGTGGCTCACAAAAATAGTTTTTTCTAATCCAAAGACTCCAGCTTAAGTAAAACTTAAGTTTTTAAAAGATGAAGTGCTAGATCCTGTGCTACAACTTTCATTGGATCAAGCCAGGAAAAGAAGGAGCACAATTTGAAGTAAGCCTCCATCCCTTTGCAGTGACTGTCTACTTGTACTCAGCACTGATGAGACTACACTCCAAATACTGTGTTCAGCTTTGAGCCCTTCAATTCAAAAGAGACATTGGGGTGCTGGGGCACATCCAGAGAAGGGCGACAGAGCTGGTGAAATGTCTCGAGCACAAGTCTTATGAGAAGCAGCTGAGGGAACTGGGGTTGTTTAGTCCGGAAAAGAGAATACTCAGGGGGAACCTTATCACTCTCTACAACTAACTGAAAAGAGGTTGTAGGCAGGTGGGGTGGTCTCTTCTCTCAGATAAAAGTGACAGAAGAAGAAATGGCCTCAAATTATGCTGGGAGGTATTAGATTGGATATTAGGAAAAATTTATTCACTGAAAGGGTGCTCAAGCATTGGAACAGGATGCCCAGGGAAGTGGTGGAATCACCATGCTTAAAAAATGTGTAGATGTGATGCTTAGGGACATGGTTTAGTGGTGGACTTGGCAGTCCTGGGTTAATGGTTAAACTTGACGATCTTAAAGTCCTTTTCCAACCTAAATGATGCTATGATTCTATCTGGTTTTGGAGCTCTGTCAGAGAGACTGAAGCTTTACTCAGTGTGCCCATACATTCTGAAAGAATGACGCTTTGATACAGACACTTTCCCCTCCAGGCTCCCAGCCAGCTTCTTTCCATGATCATCAAGACAAGTAGCACAGCTGTTCATGCTGATCCTGAACACCTCCACTTAAGCAGTGAGGCCATGGCCCCCATACAATATCAAAATTCAGCTTTAGTAAGTGCGTATAATTTATGCTAGCACTGCAGCAAGCCTCTTTTTAAAACAGAAAAAAAAAAATCCCCTCTTCTGCTTGGTGTTTGGTCTTTCCTTTACATTCTTTCCTAAGTAATTTTTGTTTGGTTTTAAAATACTATTACTGTTTGCATGAGTTGCAGTGCTGGCCAGCAAAACCAGTTATGAGCCAAGGTCCTCCCTTTGTGTATTGCATTGCACATCCTTAAAAGATTTTCCCTTCCCCAAAGCATTTGTAGTCTGCAAAACCTTAAAAACGTGCATTTAGTTAGAAAGACACATGAGGACAAACATGATGGTACGTCTAACATAAATGATGAAAATGAATCCAGGTAGACTCCTGTTCCCTCTTCCATTAGGAAGACTTGATTCAATTAAAAGCCAGCAAATGTAAATCACACAGAATATATCCTTTTATATTCAGACTAATGTGTGGAACTGACAGACGCTGCTGAGGTTTTGTTGAAGTAAATAGCTTAGGAAGCTTTAAACAAGAATCAGACATTAACAAACAAGCACAACATCTGTAATTTCCACACCAAGGATGAAAATTACAAGGAATGTCAATCATCTGGCTTGAAACTAATCAGCCAGTCAGCATATCAGAAAATATGTTTCTTCACAGAGAAGAAAAAATATTGAAGTAAAAGATCTTAATTTGAAACACAAGCACTGGATGTTCAGCACTGACAGAAACACAAATCCTACAACACGTGGACATTTTTCTGTTTTAACAGGTAAGCACTTTGTATCAGAAAGTTATTCTCATTTCACATTCACTTCAACAGCACTGTTTTCCAAAGGATTATTCATGCTTCACAGCACCATGAAAACAGAATTCAGCCCTTGGTATTTTGCTGGAAAGCTTCAGTATCAACAGAAGCGTTCTTGTATTGAATCCTGATGGGCTAGCAGCCCACCACTTTCTCCGGTCTGGAGTCATGATTCTGCTTCCATTCAATTTGTGCAATTTATAGAGACTCAGCTTGTTTCATGTTTCTTAACACATCTCAATTTGGGTCAGAAAAAAAGTAATAATTGCCTGAAACCAAAGCTATCACTCACCATCTCTCTCTCTCTCTTTTTTTTTTTTTTTTTTTTTTTACATACAGACTCTTGTAAATCATTCTCTCCCACTTCCCCATTCTACTTGCCCTCTTCCTACAATCTATGTTTTTCTTTCTCACATTTTAGTACCACCTCTTCTCCTTTCTTAGCCTTTTACCTTTGCTGCTTCTTAATTCTGCCTGCATCTCTTTACAACTGCAACTCTTACCCTGCTGGAGCAGCAGGTTGTACAATTACTTAAGTTTTCCCATCTAAGAAGTTTTCCCACTAATATAATGGTAAACAGAAAAAAAGAAATCAGTTATACTTGGACAACAGAGCTCTCAAGAGACATTATTGCACTCTATCATCCTCTATTTCTATTCTCATGCTTACTAGAGAGACGGTGGCAGGTTTCTTGTGAAGACTTTAAACTCTCCATTCCCATTCTGGGTTCATTTGACATACATTGTAATCACACTGCTGAGAAAAATTCATTTGAAATGCATGCAGGTTAACACATCTAATTTTGTACTCTAGGTGTTCCGCTGTAAATTAGTCTGGGCACTGACCATAGCAGTGGTACTACAGTGTCTGGTTTGTTTGCTTACACCAGGTTACCTCTTGTGAGTCTTCACATATACTTAGTTTGCAGCTCTGAAAATGATCAACTGCTAGCCTTAGAAGCTGGAACACCTGCCCAGTTTTTCACTTTATATCATTGCCAGTCGTCAGAATTTAGTTTTCAGGTTCAAGTCAATTACCCTTACAGTACTTGAGGTCTGTAAATGCAATAGTGGTTAATATGGTAACAAATGCTTCATACTGTATTTTTTAATGGCAATAGTGATGCAAATTCCCATTAAGAACAGATGAAAACAATAAAAGGGCCAGTCTTACATAACTGCATAGCTACTTTTGAGGTGAGGGGGGTCTTCTTTTTCTTGACTGTTATCGCACATCCACACACAAAAAAAAGAGGATATATCATTCCTGAATTTTTATGTTTATTTAATAATGGCTTTGAGTGAGACTTGCAAAAAAGGGTGTAAATCTGCCTAACATAATAGGAGCAACCAGATAAGGCAGAAAAGTTCCCTATTCCTCAAGTTTCTCTGTAATACGAGTAGGATTTTCAAGAGCATGTTTTACTTATCTCCATTTCTGATTCAGAAAATGCTAAAATTCCTCCTGACTTCACAGAAATGAAATTATGTAAACAGTGAGGCATTTTTACTACAAAAATTAAAAGCTGCATAATGGTAGCAGGTGCTGAAGAGCTCAATATATTGATTGGCAAGAAAGTCTTGAGACTGAGGTAAACAGGGACAGGAAGACCAAGAAAGGATGGTTGGAGATGCGGGAAACAAAATGGTGCATGCAAAGAACAACTAAAGAATGCAAATAATATATAACAACAAGGAGGCAGGTAAAATCGAATATTCTGAGATGTATTAGAAGAACAGTAGAGAAAATTTGGATATTTCTTATTAGAAATAACAACTTACAATGATTCAACCTCCTGTGAGAAATCAGCAGAACCCGTAACAGGAGTCACATTCAGGTTGTCATTTCTGCATACAGAAGTGCGTAAATTTGACCTGTTATGCAGCTTTCCTAATCTTCATGTTAACATGGAAGAGCTGATAGTCAGTCTCTTCTTAGCAATGCCTTCTTTGGACTGAAACCAAAGAATTCAGTCTTACTCTGTAAAGCAGAAAAAAATAATACATTCTATTTCTACTATACTAAACAGCAGAAGTATATTTTTCTTTTTAATTCTGATTTGCATTGCATCCTTCCAGTCTTTGATGAAAAGAGGGACAGGAGGAAAAAATTTAAACTTTTTCCCCACAGAATGAATAAATATAGCCAAATCACCAGCATGGAAAATAACTGTATGAGCCCTAGGTACCAAAGCTTACCCACAAATAGCTCATAGTGAATAATGCATATGGTTTAAAGTCAGTTAAAATAAGTGCCAGGTCACTTATCAGGCAGCAATGAATTTGCAGGGCTTTGATACAAAATTCTTTTTTTGACTCTCCCTCTCTGAGGTACAAGTAACTGAAATAAGATGCAGACATTTAATGCCTGAAGTGAAATGTGGGCAAGAGCTGGCCAGTTCTGCAATCTTTCAGTCCTGCATCAAAACAGACTAATGGCGCTGAAGAGGCAATAGTGACATGAAAAAGCCAGCTTTGACTTTGTGAGATGAGTTCTTGACATCATGTCAGGACCTAAAGCACTACTATCCCTCAGAAATGGAAAGGATTTGCCTTGGCTGAAAATTTCAGCAGAAAACAACAGACTAAGGATCTAACACCATGGGCCATTTGCTTTGATTCCAGTTTAATTTCAGCTTCAGAAACATTATGCATTTGGCTGTCAGATTACAACCTTTGCATGACCTAAAACTTTTACACTGTATGTTCATACAGATGCTTCAGGGCTAGCCTCCCTTCATATGAATTCAGCTCCTCAGACTGCTAAATATTGGGCACATACTCCAGCCTTGGAAAAGTACCAGAGGTTCTGCAGCAAAGCCATTATGTTGAAGGCATTTATGAAAGGAAAGGGAAAAACTACTGAAAATCAGATAGTATATGGTCTTTCCCCACAAGACTGTACCCTGCTCTTTATTTTACCTTCTCTGGTCAATGAGCCAAAAGCTTAAACAAGCAGTAAATTTCTGCACTGAAAATGCAGCCAGATGATTATGCACAGAAGCTCTAAAGCTCTTCAGTCACTGCTTTCCGGCATTCAGTAGAAAGTTGTTTAAATTACAACCTAAATTATTTTTTCCTTGATGTGCTTGTCCCTGTCAAAACGTGTTGTTTGTATGAACACAGCTCAGGTAATTCTGATTACCTTCAGTCAATAACTTGCCCCTAATGGCAAATTTTCTAGTGATCCAAGGACTGGAACTGTTAACAGTCTATATATATGTCTATACTGGAGCAGGAAAAACAAATTTTATACTAAGACTTGGCAGGAAACATGAAAATAATTATCCTTTAGTAATAAAAAAATGAACAAGTATTTCAGGGAAGGTTCACCCTTCATTCTGTTTTTCTTGAAAAAAAACCACAGGTGATTCATTTGCTGTTTAGAATTAAGAAGTTAAACCTGAAGAAAAACATTGAGCTTTATAATTTGAGGGAGGGGTTAGCTCATGGTATTACTTGAACTGTATTAAATTACATTTCTATTTGAGCACTGAAAAGCACTAGAAGTAAACTGCAGGAATTCCCAAGTTGACAGTATTAGGGTTTATTTTAACTGTTGTCAGTAGAAACATAAACTGCTTTGTTTCCTAACCATTGATAAAAAATCCCAGCCTCACACAGACATGCCTGAAAAAGTCTGGCCGTAAGTAAATTATACAAAGACCCTTAAAGTAGTACCATTCAATATGATCCATTCACATAAAAGCACAGTATATCCTTCCAGTGAGCAGCAGCCATCCAGCTACTGGTTGCTACAGAGGCATGATAAAACCTATACCCCCTAATAAATAAACCATCAACAACACATAACACCATGTTATTCGTAATTCATTGGTTCTAACGTCCATATTAATTCACAGCCAACAAGCAGACATTGAACTGTTGCACTTTTTCAATGTTGGAAGACTGCAGAAAATGTTCCTTCCTTGCATTCTGTTGGACGTTACTAGCTTAGATAACTCTCCTTGCAAAATTCATGTCAAGACAATTTGAAAACACTGAACCAAGTCTTAGCCTTTTTTTCCTAAGCATAAACTGCCTTAGATTCATTGAAAGCTTTACCAGAAATCCAGAAACAAGAGAGTTTTGTCCCCACAAGTTTTACCATCATGAAGTTTAAGTGACACATTTCTTATTGATTTCAAGATACTTAGTTGTATGCTTTTGTCCCCTCTCCTTTTCTAGTGACTTAAGCAAGTGAAAGATAGCATTACTTAGCCTTGATAATCAATTGCACTAAGCATTCAGAAACAGGAAAATCCCAGTCCCTTTTCTTCTCTCAATACAATCAACATTTAAGAGAAAGGTACATTAATAACTACCTTAAAACGTGTACATTGCCTTAAACAGGTTTTCATGTGTCCTGTTTGTTAAATCAGCAACCTTTCATATAAATTTAAAAAACTGTGTATTTACTTTATTAAAATAACTTACACATTTGTATTTTAGTAATCAGTACTGCTTCCACTTTAATTAGTCTTACAGGTGCATTCAGGATTTATTAAAGTGTTGTATTTATGCTTTGTGATGTTTATATTAATAATATGTACAAAGACATCTTCTGAATAATAACTTGGATATTGTTTTTCTTTCAAACTCTTGTAAAGAAATCAAAGAAGTGATTTATGACTACTGTCCAAGAACAACAGATACTCAGTTGCGTCTAATCTAAGTACTATCTTCTGTGATTTATTTCTTACCACAGATAGTTTGCAAGCACTCAAATACAGTTTAAACATACCATTTCACAACTGCATGGCCTACAACCTGAAATCCCTATAAGCTTGATCCTTTCAGGAAGTCTCTGGATACATAGGCATGTAAGGACAGACAATTCTAAAGATCACATGGGAAAATCACCCTGGAAAAAAGTTGCCAGGAAGGATTTGGGCTTTTTCCTATGTCTTCAAGTTACCAGAGACCTAGTATTTCATGTCTATCAAAACAGGATCTCTCTTGGACAATCTGGGGCAGGAATTTACATGGACTACTGGAACACAGTTTCATACTTGGTGATATGATCTGTTTCCTCTGAAGTGGATTCACTTTAGCAAGCACCATACTGGAAATTCTGAGTTACAAGCCTGTGAAGAACTAGGAATAACATAAAGAGACCATGGCTGAAATTTACTATTTTGTAACAATTTTTATTGGATAAAACAGAAACTATCTCATTTTGAGTTAAAAAGGAGGGTTTTAATGAAATTGAGTAACATTTACAAAAACATTTACAATTTACAAATATCTCACCTATGACTTTTGAAAATGACACCCTCATTAAAAACAGAGTGTATCCACAGAAATATCTAAGGGTTAATACATGTCTTTGAAACTAATTCTGGATGCCCATATGACAGAGGTTTGATTATATCCAAAACCTAGTTTAGTTCATGTCCCATAGAAGGGAGAAGGAAGTGAAAAGACAAAAATCCTCAACCCAAAACAGTTAAAAAATTGCCCACTGTATTAATTAAATCCCATTTTACCATTAAAAACAATAGGTATATTTCTTGTATTTTCTTGTCTCTACCCCTGAATAACTGAACATTGTTCCTGTTGTTAAGATCAGCAGGGAAATGTTCTCTAAAATCCCAGCTAAGTAAACCTCAATGTTCTATCTAATTCATCGTAACTTCCAACAAGCAACAGCCATAGAATGGCTATTGGTGAACTCTGTATGTGAACTACAGAGAAAGTCAAATGAAAGGTAGTTCTGCTCTAATATGTGCCTATTTAATTGGCACTTGACATGTAATCCCATTTTAATGTGGATTGATATTATTTTAGGTTAAAGGGTAAACAAAACATGCTTGTTCATAGTCTTCTTGCATCATGTAATGCTGTTCTCATCCACACTGATTATAAATTCTCATCATAGTTAACAGGTGCTAGACTGCAATTACAAATTGAACTATGAATGAATAAGGAATTCAAATTTGTAGAGACTGACATGTGCTGAGGTTCCAGACTTTAAAATTGGCAATGGATCCTATTACCAACCTTGATAATGTTCAGGAAATAGGCTGATGTTGCCAGGTGGGACTATCTTCATTGACAAGATTTTGCTTAACTGCCATATTCAGTTAGACTTCGAAAGTATTCTAACATTGATCATGAATGATTTCAGCATTTCATGGAATCTACCTGAATTTTAATCCAGGAATTTGAATCCAAACCTAGCTAAACCTCTGATTACATCTAAATACCTATTTAAATACAGAATCTTCCACTAACTTGGAGTGTCAACAGCAACAGACTCATTAGTAACAGTCATTCTGAGCATCTTTGGCTGTGGAGGTACCAGACAGATAAGTCTTCTTCCTGCTGTAAACAGCATGAAAGGTAAACTTTTTTTCTGCTTAAATTACTATCTTCCTATTTGTCAGCATGCCACTTGTGTTGTCATCTTTACTTTAGGCTTTTGAACCACTATGAGTTTTATCAGTCAGACTACCCTCCCAAAACAACCAGCACATCATATACTAGTGGTTTGGGTTCTATCGTATCCATTTGGCAATGCTGGATTACCACCAGTTCTCTTAACACCACATTTCCATTCATAGTAAACTGTAGTAACATAGCAAGTAACACTATCATGAGCAACACTGTGTGATATCTACTATTTTTGCCAAATTTACAAAGCCTAAACCTATGCTAGATAATCTAGGCTAGCACAAGACAGGGTTTTTTTCCCCACTGACAGCATAGCTTTGGCTCTTACTGATTTCTTTGTAATCTGTTACGTACTTAAAAATAGCTAATCATATTTTCTGGAAATGGAGTTAAACACATTGGCCCTGCAAAGCACTTCAGCTCCTTTGGGAGAATGTGGACATTTCTCATTGATTTTTCATAAACATGGGGCAGCCCCTGTGTAAATAAAGACACTGTGCACTGGAGAAAGCATCTTTCTTTCAGCTAGTCTAACTTAAAAAAATAGCAACATCCTTTGATGGTCATCTTTTTTATAAAAAACATCCCAATATAACAGCAGAATATTCTCAGTCAATTTGTAGGTTATGTATGAGCCACTGGCACCAGGGACTTGTCTGGGAGGAAAAGGCACACAGTCTCTTTAGCCAGATATAGAAGGCAGCATTTGTGATACTCTGTGTTATTGATATTTGTCATGTCAGAACTGAATGTAAAAGAAAGAGAAATACCTGTCATCATACTGTTGTCAGTGCAACTTATGTCATCTCTGGTAGGTTAGCCTTGGTCAGCAGCCAAATGCCCACCCAGCTGCTTACCAGCTACCCCCACCCAACAAGAGAGAGGTACAAAGTAGAATGAAAAATCTCATGGGTCAAAACAAAGACAGAGAGATTGCTTAACAGTTACCATGACAGGCAGAAGAGACTCAACTTGGGGTAAAATAATTCAATATATTGCCAATTAAAATAGATTTGGATAGTGAGAAACAGAGATACAAATTAAAACACCACTTTTTTCCAGAGGTCTACTTCCTTGGAAATTTACAAGGTCATCCCTGAAGAGATATCTTGCCTTCATGCCTGACAGAGGCCACCTCCAGAGGTTTTGGATTATTGCCTTTCCAATTTCTTTGTCTATTCCCTGATCCCTAGCAAGTTACCCCAGCTTCTGAGTTTCCTCATGTTTTAATTCCTGACTGTCAGCCTCAGTATCCCAGCATCCGAGCAACAAGGCAGCCATCCATTTTGCCTGGCTGGCAGACACAATCTTTCTGCATATCTCAAAGTTCCCTCAGGGACCAGGTGATTTCTTCCTCACTATAAAGTGACTTCTGTCATCTCCTTCTCCTGTTTCTTTGATGAAGGACCAGCTTCCTGATCAGACTCTTCCTCCTCCCTTATTAATCCATGTTATGAACCTGTCAATTTCTCCTTCCAGTTTTTCTTTATGAGTACTGGGTTGATGTAGATAGGGTTTGGGTCCCTGTCTTAACCACCGTGTCCACAGATGCAGAGGCCCTCCTTTGCTCTGATGGAGCTGAACAGGGCTCAGTGTCCCAGTCACAGTGCTAGGAACTGATGGGTCTCATGCAGGTAGGCAAGGCACTCTTCTGTCAAGTCGTGCACCAAAATTTGATGGGATTACATGCTTGTTCACGTATAAAATCCCAGGCTTTGGAGGATGATAACTGCCCTAAGCACCTACCCAAATCCTCCCACACACCCTGCCACCCAGGGATTGACTGCGTCAGGGCACATGTCTTAGACACTCACTGGCAAGTTGTTTACTCTTTACACCTGGATGAAATCTGGTTCCACATATCCAACAATGTCAGATAATGGGACCAAACAACTTACACTGACAGTGCCTTCTCAATATTTTTGAAGGTGTGAAGTTAAATGCCAAACCCACAAATATTGTCTTGTGAAGGGAGGGCAGTCAGGAAAAATTTTGTCACACTATGCATCCTGAAAACTCTGTCACCCTGCATTAAAAGGGTTTTATTAAAGAAGAACTGACTTGCCCTCTGTCATGCGCTGAGTTCACAGCAAAGAACCCAACCATATCTTCACTGCCAAGTGTCCAAACTTTCAGGAGAATTCACCCTACCAACTCTTAAAATTTATAGTTCTACAATAGCCTATAGAGCAATATTAATGGAGATCATAAAACGTTGGGAAGCCTACAGAAGTAAAACAGTACATAGCCTATTACCAAGTGTTATATTGAAAAATGGCATCTGCACTAATACTTCCTTCCTAGTTTACACAAACCATTGTGTGTAGGAGTTTGAGAGATCATCAAATTGCAAAACAGCATTTTCATTTCCAACTATTTATCTAACATGTCTGTTCTCCAATGATCTCAGAGTAACTCTTAATATTGGGGATTTCATTTGTATCTTTTATTTGCTTTGCATTACCCACACAGATGCTAGAAAGTCAGTTACATGCCTTGCCTTGATGCATCATCCCAGGGGATATATAGGAGATTCATCCACCTTGCCAGATTCTCACAAAACCTAATTGATGCTTATTAAGTAACGTAAAACCTGGTGGCCTGCATATACATGATTAGACACATGATGTTGAGCATCTTTCTACATAATCTCTTCACATTAAAACTAATTTCTGCTAAAAGAGCTATAACCTCAATTGCCGCAAGAGTACAGTTTATTTTATTACCATAACTTTTGCCTTTGGTTATTCCAGTACTATTCCAATCACTGGTTTTATACAAAGCCATGATCAGTTTTTGCCTTCTCCTTTCGCTTTGATTATCAGCCACTTTTTAAAGCTTTATCATCTTTAATTTCATAGTTTAATACATTTTACCACTAAACTCTCCACTACATTTGGACACTGATCAATTTCAGAACATCTGCAGTTCTCCCTCAGGTTGTAACCTCTTCTCCCATCCTGTCTTAATCCCAGCTTCCCTCCAGATTCAGAAATAGGAATTCCCTTTCTTTTTGCTAATACAACAGACTCCCACCTCCAGTAGCAAAGGGGACTGAACTTCTAGTTTGATCTCCAGTCTGAATTTGGGAACACTTGCTTAGATAAAGCACAAATAGTGTCTTAACTCCATGCCTGAGAAGAGTCAGCACATCCCGGAAAAGTCCCCAGTGTCCGATGACCCATTTCTGGCTCAATGTGACCCCCTATAATTCCCAGATTAAGCTGAAGTCAAATAGAGTTCCCAGCACTCTTTCCGATACCTTGAATTTAGTTAAGCTAAGCCTTTCCTGTCTCCTTTGATCAATAGAAATATTGAAGATGCAGCAGGAGGATGCTATTTAGCCAGGTGTCCCTTTGTAAAGGCTTCCTCTTTACAATGAGTCAGAGCAGAGTATGGGGTTGATACAGTTTGGCTGATAATAAATTTGTGGGTAAATTAAAGGCTTTGTTTAGCTCATAATTGCAAAAAAAGTCTTGATTTCACATTTACTTCCACTTTCCGTCAATTAAAAGAATGTTCTTAAAAGGCTTTGGGGTTTTTGTTTAGGTGGGTACTTGAATAAAAAAGAATAAACAGCATGTCAGAGCAATGTTAATATGCGCCTTGGTTCCTGTTTGTATATAGATGACCAAATTCATCGCACTGCAGTTCCTCTGCAACTTACTTACTCACAAGTTTGCTAGATTTGCCATTTTTTAAAATCACTTAATTAGGACAATTCAAAGAAAACCTCTTTTCTTTTAGTTCTGTAAGCACATATGAAAGATGTGCAAGCCCTATGATACTTTTTATTTCAACCAGCTGTTGGACACAATCCAGACTATGCAAAACAATAGCCAGCCTGGTTTATGATTGGAACAGCCCACCTAGCCCTAAAAAAGGAGCCTCCCATACTCTTATCAGCATAAAAGAAGGGTATGTGAAAACCTACCTGAAAAATGCATTGTGATTTCCAAAGAAATTCCATTATTAGCATTTAATAGGTGAGAATTTCTGACAAAAGGCTCAGAGCAATGCTGCTGGGCAGATTCTGAGACAAATAATTGAACTAAATAGAGCAGTATAATGCTTGATAAAGGCTTGTAGTCAAAATTATAAGCTGAAATGTTCCACACGTCCATTGAGTAGGGGATTAAGTAAATAGTTTAATAGGAAACTAAAGTTTGTACCAAAGTACCTCATTTTGGTGCTTAATGAAAGAGACTGATTTCCTTTGGCTCTCTGTTATGGACAGTGTCAAGAGGGAGCACCAAAATCAGGTGAACAATAAGATATCACTACAGAATGACAACAATACATGAAGACAGCGTTACCTAAAGCCGCAGGGCATTTACAAAAAGACCAGGGATGCTGTCACCCAGACTAATTTTATTATAGTTAGTTTCCTCTATTCGCTGATAAAACATACTTAAAACATGTCAGTACTGAAACATTCCATTATTCATTTCAAATTATGTGTATTGAATGATGCAGATGAAAAACGCATGCACAAATCTAGAATACCATTCTCAATACCACCTTGCTCTCTGTTTCATTTTAATGCTGATGGTTTTCAAAACGTGCTATATCTTATCTACACACACTTGTAGAGATACAGTCTCTGCTCCAAACAGACTGCAATGAAAGACTGCAACAAAAATAAACAATGAAAGGAGAACCATTGATTGCTTTCAGATGATTGCTTAGGCCAGATTAGCTGTCTGACTTAAAAAAATCATAATTCTGGGTTTTGAGGAGCAATATAGTCAAGGAAAGACCAATATTATAGCACAGGGCAAAAGGAGAGCATCTCAGTTAATGACAATGACAGATACAAAGACTTTAAGGAAAGAAAGGGACAAAAAGAAGTCTGAAAGATCAGAATGACAACAGAACAAAAAGCAACAGAAGCTAAATAGGTATGGAGACAACTGTCAAAAGCCTTAAAGGAACGGTGTTTAAACAATAAATAAGAAAGAAACAAAGAGTAACTAGAAGGATTAAGAAAGACATTATTAACCTAACAGACAAGACAGAAAATGTCAGTCCTTATCATTTGAACAAGATTCATTGAAATGGAAAATGAGACAAAGACATTGCAAAAATCAAGGTGAAAGTCAAAGAAGCCTCAAAATAAGAATTATCACAAAAATATAAATGTAGATAGACTACGTGTGATAGAACTAAAATTACTATATTTCAGTGAATATCTACAAAGAAAAACTCTAGAAGGAAAAAAGTAACCATTTTCTTTTTGATAAAGGTAGCCTTTGCCTGTCCAATACAAGCCTGCACTATTACTCTGGTTAATATAAAAACACACATACATACTGACTTGACCATAAGCAAGTTCAACATTTTAAAAAACAAACAAGTCTGTGTAATATCAGTGCCCTAGCTTTCAACAGCAAAGATCAGAACAAAGTATACAACTGAGAATTACAGGTTGTAATCATAAGACTGGAAAAAAGTTCCAGTAATCAAAACCACACAATAATTTGGGGTTTCAAATTATCAGGAGACATGTTTAGTGAAACACATGAAATGCTGTCTTGTGTCACACTTCCAGACACATTCTGAAACCAGAATTCTTCTCTCCCTATTTTGGTTCTAAAATCTGTGTATGAAACGCTCCCTTAAAGTGTGCAAAAGCACAAAAGCACTAATATCATGTATCCATATAAAAGAATTAGTAGTTAACAGCAAAAGTTACCACCACTAATTAAGCTGGCATACGTCGCCATATCACATTCCAGAGATCTGCTTTACCATCTTGCTATTTATTTTGATTCATTAGACAAGTAAATATGGTAATTACAGGTAGCCTGAGTTGCATGGCTCTGAAATGAAAGGACCTCCTGCAGGACGAGAGGGAAAGGACAGGCAGAGAAATGACACCCAGAGCCTTACCTTCCAATTAGCAGGAACTCCCCAAGCACTCCCAGGCGCCTCATGGCAATGAGGATCCCCCTCACTGTCATCCCCTCGCAGAAGCAAACCACCACTCTAGCCTTGGGTAACCTTTCTCGCAGCTTGCGGAGCAGGCGGTCAAAGCTCTTTTCCCCAGCGTTGCTGTAGATCTTGTCAGAGTGAGCAATGCAGAGACCCTCTTGGGCAGCCAGCTCTTTGAAGGCTTCCATTCCACTTTCTCCATAATTTCCTGTTAAAAAAAAACCAAACAAACAACTTATATTATATCATGCATTTATAAGTAAAGGGTCTGTGATGGGAAAGGATCGTTTTCCTAAAAAAAATAATAATAAAAAAAAATCAACTAGTATTAGCAGAAAGAAGAGCAAAGGAGATCCACCAAAGTAAACAGAGTTCAGTGGAGCAACAGCAACAAGCTGCCTGTTTATCAGTAGGTCTTAACTGACCTGGAGACTGCAAGTTTCTTTTCTTACATTGATTTACCAGTGAATATTGAAGGCAAACAATGGATAAGTAGAGACGGGGACAGAAACAGCTCAGACAGTAAGAATAAAGTTTTATTAACATTTCTATGGAAAAAATCACAGTTGTCCTAATCATGGAATACGGTCACAAAAAGAGAAAAAAGGATTTTATTGCAAGCCATTCTGTCCCACATGTGGTCCACTCTCATAAAAGTGAATGAAAGATGGATGAAAATGTAAAACACATTGATCTGTTAGCATTTTGAAAGCCACTTGCACTAATAGGACTGACCTTCATGACACTTAAAATTTAGGCTTGATGTTTCTCTTCAAATAGGGGACTTGCTATCTGTAAGAACTTCAGAAATAACTCTTCCTAATCTAGAAATATTTGAACTTTTGTGGCCCAGACAATATCAAAGCTGATTCTCAAATTCTCTTCACATTTCTATTTATAAGTTTAGGAAGCCAAATAAACAGCTTTACAAAACTCAGACTGCCTTCATCTATGGAGACAGGTGAAATCTCAAGTTTTCTTTGAATATTTCATGCCTGCCATGAGCACAGGATTAATGATGAACATCAATCAGGCAAGAGGAGCAGATGGATTGCAAAAAAACATCTATTAACATCAACAAGAAATGGTTCAAAAAGAAAAGCATTCATTTTATGCTATCCACATCCATAATGATTACTTAATTTATTGAGGGAGTAGCATCAGATATGCTGAACACTTCTAGACCCAAACATTTCTAAGCAAGGGATGACTGAAGAGGTCCACCTTCCCCCTTTGTAGCTATAGTTTGAAATAGCAAATTGCAAAGAGGAACACTTCTGAATCAGCCTAACTTCCTCCACAAAAAAATCACAACTACTCAAAAGGTGTAGCCACCAGAGAGAAAATTCAGCAAGAGGCAGTTCAGGCATTCTTTATAAATCCAGTAGAAATAAGTGCATTTTCCAGAAGTGTGGATCATTTCCTGCAGATCAGACACATTATGCAGACACACTATGGCAGTCATAGTCATACTAGGACACAGCTAAACGTGCCAGATGTAGTGTCAAACAAAAAACACAAGTTCCCCAGCCTTTTACACTGAACTAGTTTCTCTCAAAATTGCAGCACAGCAGAATGGCCTCTTTTCCAGTCTGTGACTCAATGCCTGATACAGCAACCAGGTCAGTCTGCTTTTTTGTCTGAGCCAGGCATACTCCAGAGCAGCAACAGAGCAATGCCTTGGCCCTGCATGGCTGCGGGGAGGGGATAAGAGAGGAAGATCTGTGCCTAGTGGGAGCACACCAGCAAGCAGCCCCCAGCATGGGCTCAGAACTGCAGCCCCATCCCAAGACCCTGTACTTGGGTAAATGGAGTGGGTAAATTGTACCGTGTTTGTTTTAAGCTGAGAATGACACATGTGGAGATATTTCCATGTATTTATAGGCCATAACCTGCAGTCACCAAGGGATTTACCCCAGGACCTGAGGCTGGGCAGTTTGAGCTGTAGTGCTTTTATGACTTGGCTCAAGTCCCAGACTGAGGCAGGACAGCCTCATCACTGACTTGCCATTAGCAAGCACCTTATGCTTTGGAAGGAAATTAGGATATATTTCCCAACTTCATGTGGAACTTTGCGCAACGCAGACTCATTTGAAACCAGTAGAATCATTCTTAAAGTCTTACCTAAGGTGAGCCAGGGGACTAAACTGAATCTTTTTAGATATTTAGGCAATGCATATTAGAAAACAAATGTAGTAAGTTTCCTACCTAGATATTAAGGTGGGGCGGCATTTTCTCATACATCAGTACAGCACTAACTCTGCTGTAATTCAAGTTAATGATTTCAAGAAATGAAAAATTAAATCCACTTGGAATGATTTTTCTCAGCTTTAATTTTGATGGAGTAACAATTATCTCAAACGTAGTCACATCTGTACTGACAGTACAACAGCCTACCAAAATACAAGCTATGAGGAAGTAAGACTGTTGTCTACAAATTCAGTAAGTGCGATAGCCTAGAAGGCAGAAAGCTAATGAATATCAAAAGCAACATCGACACAAGATGAAATAAGCAAAAGAGAAGGCAGAAACAATCTGAAGCTGAAAAGGAAAGATTTCTAACCCTTATATGAAAGCAGTGAAACAGCTTTCCAATAGCAGCACAAAAAAAGAAATATGATGTTAGACTGCAGCTTGCTCAGCTCGCAAGAGCATTATGTAATGTAGATGTCTGCAACAGCCAGAGATGAGACTTGATGACCCAGGAGGTCTTCTCAGAGTCCATTTGCCATGCTCCCAATGCAAGGCAGCACACTGCACACCTTCCCCCTTCAGGGGAAAGGATCAGGCAGAAAATGAACATGTGACAGCTGTTAGATACATTGTTCAATGTACCCAGCTACCAAGGTACGCACAATGTAAGGGCATATATAGAATAGAAAGCACTAATTAATTCTGTGCAACAGCCAAGAACACATCCATCTGTACCAGCTTGGTGTGTACATCCACTTTCAATCCACACATATGCAATAGCTGAGAGGGCAAAAGTGTAATGAAAAAAATCTGCATGAGATGGTAGGCAGTGAAAAGTTCCAACAGGGCCATGGGCTGAGGACCACTTTTCTTTAGAAAAAGCCATTGAAGAAAAGTTGCAATCTTATCTGCAACTGCCTTTTGCTACCAGGATCAACTGGGAAAAGCAAAAGTATTTGTTATTCTGAGGCTACAGACAACTGATTGTCATTCTGACCTGTACCCAAAATTACATGAGCCAGTAACATACTTTGAGCCCAACAATACCTTGCTAATTTAAAACAATTTTTTTTCTCTTCTTTTTAGCTCTGTTCAACTTGTACCCTAATCAGAGAGCCAGATGTTTTCCTTATATGCTTCTAGCACAGCCTGTACAGCAGCATAAAAGTAAATTCTAACCCTATCATGGCTCCAGTTTTACTAAGAGGATTTTCATGACACTTTTCTCTCAGTGCCAAAGACAGCTTTGCTTTGCCACTCTAAAAATCCTTGATAAGGCCTTCCTGAGAGGATCCACATATCTGAAGATGCTGGTGAGAGCTACATGTAGTGGGAATTATTCTCATTCATTGCATTCCATGTATTAAATATCTTTATAAAAACATTAACATCCTGTAGTAAAAATCAAAGATGTTCTCTTGATGAACAGAAGACAGACAAAAGAAGAAATTACTAAAAATTTAGCCTCACAAATTGTTCCTGTGAGTCAGCAAGTATTACATTTGTGCCACAGCTACACTGGAATTAACACTACTTGCTTGTACTAACACTTGAGCAGTGTGGGGAGCAGAACCCATGAGCTCCATCTAAAAGGTTTATGTTCTCCTTTTTATTGTAGCTTTTTGGCAAATTTATCCCCATTCTCTTTGTCAAGAGAATAATCTATTTTTCATTTATGAAATGGAGCAGAAATGTAGCCTCAGCAATGAGGTGCTTATGAGAATCCCGGAGACTGCCTTCTTAAGGGAAGCACAGATTAGCTGTGTGAGTCTTCCCAAGCCGTATGACGGAAAGTGGTGTGTTTTCAGGGGGCTTATAACAACAACAGTGTGTCCTGCATAAATCAATGTCCATTTTCATTCAAGGACAGGGATTATTTGTGGGGCAGCATAAGGAAATATGAATCGTTATTTGTGCTGCAGAGAACATCCCCTTGAAATATACGTGGGGGGAGGGGGTGTGTGTCATGCTGAAGAGGAAGACTAAGACTGTTCCCTCTCACTCTGCTTTTAGGCAATAGGAAATATCAACTCCTTGTTTAGGGACTCCTTCAGAGACACACCTACAAAAACAACAAGAAAAACCCAGAGCAGAGGATCGTGCCTGGAAGAATGTTCCAACACACTTAAATAACAAAAGTCAGGGAGCAAGAGATACTTCACCTACCTAGGCCATGAGCAATACCCTCAGGTGAGGTCACCTATTCCTTGCCATTAGGGGCTCATTTGCTGCATTTATTCCTCTAAACAGCAGCAGTAACCACAATCTAGCTGAAAAGTGAACACGCAAAAAACACCGTATACCCTGCAAACACACAGTGCAGGAAGTGCACCAGCAAGAAAACCACAAAATCTACCTTCACTGCAGGGTACTACAGAAGCAAGTCATGTTGCAGGAAGGTCCTTCTTCTCACAAATAACAAATGAGAAACTTCCCTGTCTTCCTCTTTCCTCTCTCAACATCGTGATTTCTTTGTTCACCTCTCCCAGATACATTGCTGGAGGTATGAAGTTTGTTTCACTGTTCAGTATTGATTGACTATAAAACATCTAGTTTCCTCAGCTCATTAACTACTTTTTGGCAGAGAAAAAATAAGAGGAGAACAAGAGCACTGCATGACATAACAGCAAGGAATAACTATTCAAGAGCTTCTCTACTGCAAAACCAGATTATTTGGGATGAGCAGAGCAAGTACATGATTTGATTATTAAGGTACTTCCAGATATGTTGCAATAACTCGTCTGTAAAAACTAGTGATAATTTTAAATATGACAGTAACTGTACAGTTGTCAAATGCAAGTCTGGGAAAACTGGAAGGTTTTGGACCACTGAACGGATAAAAAAATAAAAAAATAAAAAAAATAAAATAAAAAAAGGCAAATAAAGAGTGCCAGTTTTCTCTCCTACAGCATCCTATGTTTCCCTATGCCACAAAAGGCAACTTTGAATAGGGTGAGTTAATAAGAAAATTATTCATTTATCTCATTTTAATACCTTTCTTATCAGTTGAACCATATTAAATAATCATATGCATACTCTTATTTCATTGCAAACTAAAATTAAGAACATCAAACATCAGATTTAATCTAGTATGTTAGTAACAGGTTGGGAGCACATACATAATCAGCTAATGTGTCTCAGATGACAAGCTGTCACTTTCTACACTGTAATACTTCAACCACTTACATCCATTTGTCCATACCTTTGATTGAGAGAGTTAAAAATAAAAGACAAAGGCCACGTTTATTCCCTAAATGTAGCAGACCAACAAAAAACGAAAAGTTGTAGAAATGGATCTGCCCCTGTGTGTTATTTTTGTATATCCTGAACATAAATACTACACTCATAGAAAGCAGCTCTGGTGCCGCACAACTTCCAGGACCATTGAACTGACACCGTCCCTCCTCTGCCAGAATTCTCTGTCACTGTGGAAAGGGCAAAGATCAAACACTCCCATGTTTCCCCAGAATATCTTTTTCAAGACTAAAATCACAGTGATGTCAGGAGGGGCTGCATTTTACCACTTATCTGTTATTCCATATAGGATTTGTGTTTCCTTCCCTCTTCACTTAATGCTGACTTTACCACCTAAGGCCCTTTACCACACAGTTTCTTCTCAGAGTTCAGATAGCTTTCCTAACATAATTTTCTTTCTTCACTGAGTGTATCTCACTTCAGGTGTTTTTAAGGGGCAACTTCAAAGCAGGAGAGTTAGGCTATGAAAGCACTTCACAAACCTTAAAGAACTGGCCACTTTACTAGAAGAATACTGCATGGACATGGGCTCCAGTTCTGTTATCAGGCAGGACAAAACAGTGGAGAAAATACCAAAAGAAAAAACTTCACTAAACCTAAAATCCCAGTCTAACTGCAAAGCTTAAATGGAAAACTTTACATCTTACTTAATTCTAAGTAGTTTGCAGATAAATAAGGGGGGAAATGCTTTACAAAGAATGTTAAAGTAGCTATTTTAATTTCTCTAAGTACAGTGGTTTTAAAGAAGAGAGGAACAAGTCCTAGCAATGTTAACCACTAAGGACAGTTTAATATAGGTTGAATGTCACAGATACTCACTACAGGTACTCCTCTCCTAAAGACCAGCTGGACTGTCCACTGCTCTCGATTGCTCAGAGCAGGTCCAGCCACCCAGCTCCTCAGTTCTAAAGTTGCATTTAACCTGCTATGACTTGTAGGGATCACAGATCTTACCACCACCAGCTTGCCTCCCAGGCCAGCTCATGGCTCGGTGGAAGTCAGCATTTCCCTTGCATTTCTCTTGACATTACTGGACAGACTGCATTGGGTGGAGGTCTCACTGTCCTTTAATTGCAGATAAACTCATTAGAAATTGAAATAGCACTGTAAACACTATGTCTTCTTCCAAACTACCTTAGCAAAGTTTTCTGTGTTTACCAGAGATTTCCAAGCAACTGCACTCTAGCCTTACAAAAGCCAGAAGGATGCATTAATGAACTGAGTCATCTTTGGTATATTACAAACCTCCGCCATCTGTGCTTACAGCCTATTTTCTCCAAAAGTTAAGGCCCCTCTAGAAATGCAGAAAGTGAGCTGGTGAGACCAGACTAGCCTTTTCATTTTCTGAGGTCAAGTAAAACTGCATACAAAGGCAAAAATAGAAACAGAAGATGAAAGAGTGAGTTTAGATAATTGTTACAGCCATTAAACAATACAATGCTCCTACCATAATCCAGCTTTTCAAAGAACCATAGAATGCTAGGGGTTGGAAGGAGACCTTAAAGACCATCTAGTTTCAACCCCCTGCCATGGGCAGGAACACCTTCCACTAGACCAGGTCGCTCAAAGCCCCATCCAGCCTGGCCTTGAGCACTTCCAGGGATGGGGCATCCACAGCTTCTCTGGGCAACCTGTTCCAGTGCCTCACCACCCTCACAGTAGAGAATTTCTTACTAATAGCCAATCTAAATCTACCCTCTTTCAGTTTAAAGCCATGGGCCCTTGTCCTATCACCACATGCCCTTGTGAAAAGTTCCTCTCCAGCTCTTTTCCAAAGAAATGAAACTGTATTTCAAATAAGAAAATCCACATGATTTTATTAAATGTTAGATTACTTTTTGCCATTAACTACAAAGTATAGGCATTTTGCCAACAGCTCACCATAGCGATGTATTGTCTCAGTGAAGAAGACCCAAATGAAAATAAAACTGCTACTGACTGAAGTGGTTATATTTAAGTCTTCATCCTGAATGAGGCAGGTGCATCATCTTGAACAACTAATTGATATTCTTGTCAGAAATACAAGCACAGGTGAAGTCAGTCCTGAAGTAATGAGAGTATTAGTGCTAAATGACACTTTCCTAATAAAAGAAATGCTAAAATGTGGTCTTATGTCAACTTTTTTTCTAAATGTATTCAAAGAGTACATCCAGTGCTTATTTATTATATGTCTAACAAAGAGCTTTAGAATTCTATATGCTAAAGAAACTATTTCAGCTCCAACCCTAGCTGATATACAGTACTTGTTAACAAATTTACTTGCTGAACTTAGTCTTTCTGTTCATTACTTATCAGTATGGAGTTTCATTACTTATCAGTATGGAGTTTCTAGTTCTATTCATAATGGATTAAAAACAATCTAGTGATGCCTAACATCACTGTTAGTTAGTTCTGTTTATTGGTTGAACAAAAGGTCAGAGATTTTTTTTATGTTTCTTGATGAGGTTAGAGAAAGTAAAGAAGAATATGTTTTCAACACTCTTGTATGAATAATATTTTTTTTTATGTTTGCTGTGAATGTTACTGTCAGTAAAATCATTTACAAAAACAGTTATAGAAAGAATACCCAGAAGGGACATCAAAGTAGAAGAACAATATTCTTTTTTTTTTCCTTCTAATATGAGCAGACATATGGGAATTAACTATATGCTCAGTTCTGCTCATGCTTTGGCAGTTATGCAATTAGATTAGCTTACATTTCAAGCACAAGACTGAGCAATCAAAAATCATGCACACAAGTACCCTACTACAAATGAAGGTTTGAACATAATGGAATGAATGGAAATTTAAGAACATATTTCTACAGGTTATCTGGTTTCTGAACCTGAGGGCAAAGAGCAATCAGTTTCTGACTTTTCCCTAAAATTCTGAGAATTAAAAATGGCTATTTTATTTTTGTGAACCAATATACTCACAAATCATATATTTGCATGGGCTGGGACTTAAGAGGGCCAAACATCATGAGATACTTCATAGTGTTATCAAGACCAGGAACGCTTCCTGATAACCTACATTATCAATGGCTTTAGGGGGTATCTGGAAAGTATGTTAGAAATTAGATTACTTTTTGAAGTGTATTTTCTACTTATTTTCTCATTAAGAGAAGTTAGTGTTTGGACCTATTCCCACTGAAGTCCTTGAATTCAGCAGCTAACTATAAAATGTTTATTAATTCTTAAGAGGGCAAAACAAATTATTGAATTTCATTCCTTACTGTCTGTTAACACACATTTTTGAAACAAATATCCAAAAAGCTACTGACCTGAACTATAACCCCAGAGCTAAATATTCATGGCCTTTAGGGCAATTTTGGCTTACATATGGTGTTTAGACACCAATACTTTTTATGTGAGCTACAGCTCTAGACGTGAATTATATCAGGTTTGGAATAACATCTAAGTAATAAATCTTAGTCTCCTGTCTAAAAAAACATACCTAATCATAGCTTATCCGTCACCAGTGAATCTGTTCATCTAAATGGAATAAACTGCTGGGTTTTGTTGCAAATTAGAAGATAGACTTTTTGATGTATGCTTTATCAAATCCCTGGATATTTTAAATCTTATTATTCAGAAGAAAATTACATGATTTCAGAAAGAATTGTGTTTTCATTTATGTTTAAGAAAGACAGTCGCTGCTTTACCTTATGTGTCTATTAAAGATTCTGATAAAAATAAATGTAATTTCCTAATGTTATCTGAACTGCCTACCCTCACTTACAGCCTACTTTTGATTTTTACTATTATGACCAATCATCTGTAATCAATTATGTCATCACAGCTGGAAGAAACACAGAATAACATATTAAACAATTCTGCCTCTTGGACTGATACAAGAAAGAAAGAAAGCCAGAAAGGTATAGATGTTGAGTCTGAAAGCTAGAGATAAGAAGCAAACACACATTTTTAACAATTTAAGAACAGGGCCTAGAAAAAGAGAACTGGAATGCATAAGCAAAAATAAAATGTATCTAAACAAAAGTCTTTCATTTTTACACAATCAACATTTTCAAAAAATTGAATTTAACTTTATAAGTATTTTTTCAGTAACACCCCCCACTCCAAAAAACCATTTAGACAAAATATTTCCTATCGCCCCTAAACTGAAGTCTCAGTTCTGCACACACTGTCACAGATGGTGACTTGAATACTCATAGTGATGCTTTAAAGACTTAGAGCAGAAAAGTTAAACAGCACAAGTGTTTGTAGGATTTGAGACTGACAGGAATAAATTCAAAACAAAACAAACAAAAAAATCAAATCCTAATTTTGGATGGTTCATGCTGACATTCCCAATTGAGTTCATAACCTCAAGGATTAACATGATATAAATGCTTGAATTACACAGTGTTAAAAGGCGTATGTGATGCTGATTGGTGAAAAGTTTGAAATACCTTTCCTCACAGGCTATCATAGTATCTGCAGATGAAAAGGTGGCTTAATGCTGAGAATCCAGGCAGAGCTAGTACAGGAAATGAGTGTAAAAACTGGATTAGCACAAGCAGAGAGCAAATTATTAGGTTACTTTGCATAGCTCGTACTGAGGTAATGTAATAAAAGAGTGAACTTTAGAAGGGCAGACTTGTGAGATAGATAAATATTGCCTAAATGCAAGTAGGACAAAGTGATAAGCCCAAAAACTTAAGATATTGGAGAGCACTTAAAAACACTGCTTGTGAATTAAAAGCAAAATGAAGAATTCATTTTCTCTTCTCTGAATTGCCATGAAGCTACAGAAGCACAGGCTGGGACTGAGCATAGGTATTGAGTTAGCCAAGCCCCAAAACAACAAAACTGTCACAGCTGTTCCAAAACTATTTCACAAAACAGATAACAGCCGTTATCTGCCCCCATGAGTCAGGAGCAACCGACTCCATCCACCAGCGCGTTGCACGCCAGCCGAGAAGGGCATTGGTCCTGTGTCCATACAGCTTTGCCGGGCTGCACCTCAGGGGTGATGCCTCAGGCAGCCCCCGTGTGTGTTTCCCCGCACCAGCACCCGCAGCCAGGAGCGCTCCCAGGCTCTCTGGGCCGAGCCAGGAAGGCCGGGGGGGCAAGAGGCCCTTTTATTTCTCTGGACATGGTTCCTCATGCACCGTGCCTCCTTGGGGAGATCTATGCAACACTGCTACCCAGACCTGTAAAACGGCTCGTTGGAGGGAGAAGAGAAGGACCCTTTGCTGGGTTAAGAAACAAGAAAAGACAATTCATGGAGAAAGACTAAAAGATTGGGGGTTTTTCCCCAGACATCACAGTTTTGTCACATCATGCTCACAGCTCTGTTGGCTTACAGATAGCTCCTGAGGAAAATGACATCTGGGTACTCACAAGTTGTGTGGTCATCCTGAAGGTCCCAGCAGTCTCCTGTCCCCAACTCTGAACCCGAGCATGTCATCCCAGCACGGCTTCAGCTGCTCAGTCCTCAAGAAACCCTGCTGGGGAGACGTGCTGGGGGAAGGGAACAGCCCTCAGCCAAAGGCCCAAGGAATAACCACAGCCCTCTGCAAGCGCCAGGGAAGACGGGCACAGCCATGCTTGCTCCCAACCACCTCATCTTCTTCCAAATTGGACCTGTGAGTGCCAAAACACTCAGAGAAACCGGGCACCAGTGAAAGGGGGCAAGCAGAGGGGGCGGCGGTGACAGGCCCTGCAGACTGGGCAGAGCGGGGCTGCAGGCCTCGCCAGGCAGGAGCTGGTGCCCCGGCAGCTGGGCTGCCCTCGCTCCCAGGGCTGGTGGCAGGGCCGGCGTCTCTGCCAGGCCCTGTCCGGTGTATTCACATGGGAACTCGGCGGAAAGGAGGGGAGAGGGAGAGCAGGGGGAGGTGGGGGACCCCAGATGGGGGGTGGGAAATGGGAGAAGAAGCTGAGGCAGTGCCTGTGATAAGCTCATCCACATACAGCAGCTACTGAGGGCAAGACAGCTATGCTTCTGCAGTTTGCTGCGTACAAGCTCTCCAGGAACATTATAATTAACTGCTGCCAAAGCAGGCTGTGAGATGGCAGACTGCGAGGCAGATTTGGGTGGCCTACCAGCCTCAGCTTTGGCACTTTGCTGGCAGCATAGAAGCAAGGTTTTCAGCCTCGACAGCAGCCAAAGGGCAGCATCAATGTGGCTGGCTCTGATCTCACAGCTGTGGGAGCCAGAAAAAATCCATCAGCAGCTGTGCAGAAGTGATCTTGGTGAAAACAGGGGCTCCTCAGCCAGCCTGTGCGGTTGCTACAGCACTGTGAGACAGAATAGCCCCCCATGCCAGGGCTTTTGATGAGGGTCTCCATCACGCGTTTAGAGAAGCAATGGTGCTTTTCAGGGTGTTCTAGATTTCTGCCTTGATTGAATCAATAAAAAACTACATGGATGCCTCTTGATCTTGTGACAGCGAGTGTGGTAGATCTGAACTGCACACTAAAATACTCCATGTATTGCTCTCCAGCAACATGTTCTACTTTTGACAGAGTATAGCAGTTCAAAAGATGTACTTCTACAACTGGGAGTGTTGGAAAATCAGTCCCTGAAGTCCTGACTGAGCACCATGGGGGTATGATCCAAAAGCACAAGACACTACAAATCCTGTTTTGGTATTGTCTAACCTAACATCAATAACATGCCTCTGGTACAAAATAACATAATGTTCTGTGACAAGATGTAAGCAACACAGAGTGAGAAGATGCTGAATCCTTCAGACACGTTGAATGTTTTCAGGCCAGATATCGACTGCTTCTTGTATCTAATCCAAATACAATCAACCGAATTGGTGCTGATACCAAAACATGTGAGATCAAAAATAAACAAATTTTCAGTTTCTAATTACACCAGACAATTTAATTTCTTTCTTTCCCTCTCTCTCTTTCTTTTTTTTTCAGATGGGCTGAAAATTTCATTATTTCTTTTAATTAATTTAATTGCCGTTAATCTTCAGAAGAACAAATAGGTATTAAGCATAGGTGTTAAGCTGCCCAAGTGTTAAAAGGACAACATAAAACAGTGAGGCTATTTATGACACCAAGCTCTTAAAAGGTTCATAAAAGTGTTAAACAGCTGGGCAGGAGAAATGGGCTTTCTTAGAGAAAAAAAAAAACAGCAGTGCAGAAGTCGCTGCAAAGTCTGTATACCACATAAACTCTTTCTCTCTCCAGCAAAGCATTTCTGCACTTAAGTGAAACCTAGTAGTCCTTTTCATAAGTCCCACATAATCTCCATAGTAAGCAAGAGATTTAAGTTAGATTTTATGATTGTTAGTACATAATCATTATTTCACCAAGGGAACATAGAACACCTTGACGCTTCCATTCTGTTGTAGGAATAAATTAACAATTCTTCTTAAGACACAACTAAGAGATAAGCCGGTCACATACCACTTTGGATGGTACTGATATGTCCCTTTTATTAATTTTAAATGTTTTCTTTCTCAGCACTATTTTTCATGCAACTGAACAGTTTGCTTGTATGGTTTGCATGCACTTGCCTATCTGAGAAGTTGATCATGATGCAGTGATCCTAGAGGGTACCTTTAAGTAAATGACATTTGCCTTAGATTAAACAAGTGATACTTTTGTACATGACCATATACAGAAGCAAACGCACAGCTGCTTGGAAAAGGGAAGTTCAGGGCATCTGTGAGTCTGCACTACATGAAAGCAGAGATGCTCAGGGACTGGGCAAATCCCACTTACATGCTAAAGGAATTAGACAGTGCAGAAAGTGTTTAGCAGTTTCATTAACAGCAGGATTTCTGTTTCTAAAATGCTGCTATACTTTTCACCATCCATGTGTTCAATAAATAGTGAACAGTGGTTTTATTTAAAATATGGCCTGAATGCAATTTTTTTCTCTATCTCCTTTGAAAATATTAGAAGCCTCCGAAGGTAATATTGAAATTAGCTGCTGCTCATTTCCTTTGGTGCTGTCAGGATCCTGCTCAAGACTTCCTGGTTGCACAGACAAAACATTGATGGGAAGGGAGGGAGAAAAGACTGCTAGTGATAAATAAAATCATGTAAAGACTGTTGTCACAGATTTCAGCATACTTCCTTTATGGATTCAGTTCAAATCCCCTAGCTTGCTTACCCAGAGGAATAAGGAGATAAGAAGCTCCCTCATGTATGCAAAATGCACAGCTTCCATGAACAATGCAAAGTAAATCATTCCAAGCCGTTACTCCCCCAGATGGACAGAGAGTGAAAGGTGCTCACCAAGGACTGTCTGGCCCTGACTATTCTGCAAATGCAAAGGCCTCTCTTCCACTGTCACTGCAGCCCCACACATGGGAGGGTGGTTGTGGTTCTGGTGCATCTGGGAGGTTGAGTACAAATGCAGAAATCTGCTCTTGAAATGTCAGCCTGATGACAGGAATTACTGGTCCAACTGTGACCAAGCTCATTCCTGCAAAATCTTTAGCAACAAAGAACCTCAAAATCATAGACAAAATTTGTATGAACATATACAGCTTTTGGACATTTGCTAGATGGTTCGGTGGTTAGATGTTTTTTATGTGTATGAGATTTTGTGTCTGAGATTAATTTTATTCTTAAAAACATATCCCACATTGCTATGGCATTTTCAAAGGAACTACAATCTTATCACATACATCAGTCCATGTTTTAATATACTCAGAAAAGCATATGGTTATGCATATTAACATACTATGAGGAGATGCTTTAGGCAGACCTAAATTTTCAGCTTTGTTAACTTGGCTATCCATATGCTCTTGGAAAGCATGCTAAACTGACACAGTGAGGGCCAAAATCTACTGTTTAGAGGATGCAGATTTCAATGATTGAATCAGGAGTTGCATGCATACACAAGTGCAAAAATAGGCACTTGTGGCTTATATTTTTGACATTTTTTAAAATGTTGTTGCAACTTGATACAGAGAAAGGCCAAGAGATGAAAGTTGTGTAAGTCTGGAGATTTTAATAAACGTCAGCAATACTTGTCTTCTAACTTTTGCCTTTCTTGGTTCCAGCATTCCGCTATATACTCTTTGAGCGCTTGGACAAGGAGGCTGTGTTGCCAGAATAGTTACAAAGGGGCCATGTCTAAAAGCAAAGATGTGTAGTTGACAAGGCATGCTCATAGGCTTCTCAGAGCCTTGGAGGTAAACTGATTATCTCTTCTGAGATAAAATAATTTTTAGAAAACACAGTGTATGGAGTAGGAAAACCCAAAACCAGTTTAAAACCCCCAGAAATTGTTACTGAACTCTGGAGGACCATCAAATACATCTTATTAGTAAGTGAAGCAACCAAGGCTAGATTACCAAGGAATCAGAAAAGACAAAGCGCCCAGCAAGAAATTTTCGAAGTTTGCTAAAATGAAAAGTATATCATTGTATTCTTTTTTCTGACCCCTGAAAAGGGGTTATTTTGGCTGATGGTTACTGATATAGTACTTTTGTATAAGGTTTTCCATTTTTAGCTAGTTTGCCTGCCCTAATCTTAGGTCGGTGCTTTTTGAGAAATTCAACCTCTTATTAACTTACACCCAAATTTTTAAATGGTTCCCCTTTTAAAAAGAGCCTGAAATTATCTGGACTGAATTTCTATTTATTTTATTTTTAAAAAAACAGAGGCTCAAGCAAATGATTGCTGAAAAAATTGAGAGTTGCAGGCTTCTACAATGCCTCTGAGAATTCTTAAAATATAGAACGGCAATATTTCCAAACTTATTGCGTCTTCCTTAGCTTACAAAGGGGGCCTATCAAACCAATAAGACATGCTAAAAATGAAATGAAGAGATTAGAAAGCAAACAAAAGAGAATCTGATAAAAAATTTAAATTGCTAGACTCTGCTAGAGATAAATTTAACTTCTTGTTTAAAGATCATATTTAAAGACAGTATTTTTAAGACATTGTCTGGCAATTAACTGCAATTATTTAAAAAGGAAAAACAGGCCAACTATTTACTAAACTAATATACAGGAACCTTTTGAAATAATTTATTGCATAGTGGTCTGCAGCCAAAGGAACCATAACTGATGATTTTTTTGTGCTCTCTGTTCACTGCTCCCTGAGATTATTCATTGTTCAGTTGTGGGCAAAAAAACCACACTCAGAAAGACAACTGAGTAGCTAGGTTCTCAGTGGCACTGGGACCAAGTTTGGTGGCATACTGCTATATACCTGCCCAGGGAGCACCACCTTTCTTCACAGAAGCATTCATTGACCTCTTAACTAGTGCAATGGCTTTGTGTCTTTTTGCCATGTACTTCTTGCTAAAAGTAGTTCTGGTTGATGCTTTCCTTGGAATCACTTTCACTCGGTGAGTGTTAGAGAGGCCTCATCGTAACATCTAAAGAAAAGTTCAGGAACAGCAGGACCTTTGTTGGGACTTAAATCCTGTTGTGACTACTTCACTCGGCACTTCTCAGTCGCACATTAGAGTCTATCTCAATAACTAGCAAAGAAACATTATGACTAATAATTATATCTGGAATACATTGCTGAAATACCTCTGCAATATCTTGTCGGAACATGACTGCCAGCCTTGTTTTCAACCCTATATCCCAAAGAAAACCATAACTGAAGTTTTACAAGAAAGTAACTTGCAAGAGTTCCCCGCTTAGCACTCCATTCTCTCTTAAATCTCATCAACAGTTATAACAAAATAATGTTGCATTTCCAATGAAAAAAAAAACCTCCAACTTGGGAGAGAAAAGGCTGTTAAAAAAGTCATGCTTTAAAATGCCTCCTCACACATTGCCTGGGAAAAGAGTTCGGACGCTATTTTCCCTTGGCAATGTTGATCAGGTAATTACTTCATTTTCCTTACAATCTAAGAAGCTAATGTTTTTTTTGGTTTTGTGGGTAGATATCTGCCTATAACAAAAAATATTGATGATCAAAGATAAACGGATTTAAGAGATTAAAGAAGTCCAAATCTGAATTATCTACTACATTAACATCATAGTGCTAGGAAAAAAAAAAACTTGAAACATCACTTCCTGTATTGCATCCACTTTAGTCACATTTTGTTATAGATGTCAATTCTGTCAGATTATCATCTGTCAAAATGAATTAGTTGGAAATGTAGTACTTCACTTTTAATGAAGAATAAGATTGTAATGGCATTTCAATTTCCCTTCCTCCTCTTGTTAGCACTTGATAAATGCTCTCTCACAAGCACTGCTGCTCTTCTGACATGATGCCTGCACTCTAATCTAACAAATCTAAAGGAAGTCAAAAGCAGAAAGCTTTTAAGTTTTCTTAACATTTCTTGACATCTCTGCAAGATATTTTCATCTTGATGACTTAAATTTGAGTGGATTTGTTGTTTTTTCCTCCCTCCTAAATAATGTTGTATTTTGAGTGGATATCCATATTAGCACAGATAATTGAACACAAAACCATATGTCAACAAAAAACATCTGAAGCACTTCTGTATGTTCATGTACGCAGATACAAGAGGGGGATGAACTATTTTCTCTCTTACCTATGGGGTGCTGTGAAAAAATTTTATTTAATCACAAATGACTGGTTTTCTTTCTTTTCTTTTAGAGTGGAGATCTGTCAATACACTACAATGGGAATAGACATTTCCCCGAGATATCTGCTGTACTTACAGTCCTTGAGAAACAAAATATGGCTTTCTTCAATGCAAAACACAACTGTAGGCACAGCTAAAAGCACAACAATGACTCAAGTGCCCCAAATGTTGACTGGGCAATCCTTCTGAGCAACACCATCAGAGATTTGCCATCTTTTGAACACACACAGAAACAGCCATCTGCTACACGGGGAGCTCTGTCACTGGAGCTGGCTCAAAAGTTTGTCAAAATCGTGAGCAGAAGGGAGGAGGGGCCCTGGGATGAAAATGTGTGAAAGTCTGCTAAAGTGAAAGGTATATCATTGTATTCTTTTTTCTGACCCCTGAAAAGGGGTTATTTTGGCTGATGGTTACTGATATAGTACTTTTGTATAAGGATTTCCACTTTTAGCTAGTTTACCTGCCCTAATCTCAGGTCGGTGCTTTTTGAGAAATTCAACCTCTTATTAACTTACACCCAAATTTTTAAATGGTTCCCCTTTTAAAAAGAGCCTGAAATTATCTGGACTGAATTTCTATTTATTTTATTTTTAAAAAAACAGAGGCTAAAGCAAATGATTGCTGAAAAAATTGAGAGTTGCAGGCTTCTACAATGCCTCTGAGAATTCTTAAAATATAGAACGGCAATGTTAATCATTAAATGTTAAAAAAAAGGATTTTTTTCAGCTGGGTGAAAGCACTGGAGCAGCAGCTTGATTGCTCCTGGCTGTTCTGGACATATGGAGGCTGGGAGCCCTGACCTCCTCAACCTCAGGAGTTGTCACTACCAGAGCAGCAGCAGCAGCTACTGCCTCATATGTCATCTCTTGCCCTTAATGACACCAAGCAGCCCTGCCTGCCAGACTAAGCAGAGACAAACTGGGCAGCAGAGCTGTGCCTTCCTCTGCCTCTCCCAGTAAGTCCCCCCAGCCACATTCTTTGCTTAGATATGAACTGGCCTTCCTGTCTTGGAAAAAAGGAAATTATGCCATTTGGCTAGTTTGTGGTATGTGAGTTCAAAAGGTAACAAAGAAACACTGGAAGCTGGGAACTTCAGAAAAGAAAAAAAAAGAAAAAAAGAAAAGAAAAAGAAAGAAAAAGAAAAAGAAAAAGAAAAAGAAAAAGAAAAAGAAGAAAAAAGAAAAAGAAAAAGAAAAAGAAGAAAAAAGAAAAAGAGAAGAGAAAGGAAAGGAAAGGAAAGGAAAGGAAAGGAAAGGAAAGGAAAGGAAAGGAAAGGAAAGGAAAGGAAAGGAAAGGAAAGGAAAGGAAAGGAAAGGAAAGGAAAGGAAAGGAAAGGAAAGGAAAAGGAAAGGAAAGGAAAGGAAAGGAAAAGGAAAGGAAAGGAAAGGAAAGGAAAGGAAAGGAAAGGAAAGGAAAGGAAAGGAAAGGAAAGGAAAGGAAAGGAAAGGAAAGGAAAGGAAACGAAAGGAAAGGAAAGGAAACGAAAGGAAACGAAAGGAAAGGAAACGAAAGGAAACGGAAAAAATAAAAAGAAAAGAAAAGAAAAGAAAAGAAAAGAAAAGAAAAGAAAAGAAAAGAAAAGAAAAGAAAAGAAAAGAAAAGAAAAGAAAAGAAAAGAAAAGAAAAGAAAAGAAAAGAAAAGAAAAGAAAAGAAAAGAAAAGAAAAGAAAAGAAAAAAGAAAAGAAAAGAAAAAAGAAAAAAGAAAAGCAGATACAATGAATAATGATGATGGATTAGTGCTGGAAGGGATTCTGCAGAACAAAAAGAAGCATTTAATAAGTTTTTATGTTCTGTATTTTGGGAAAGAGACAGATAATGTATACATACCAGAAGATGATGACGGTTTTGATGGTGATGATGAATGGTAATTTCCCTTCCCAACTCAGAAGGAAATCAAGTGGCAGCTCCAAAAGGTAGGCATTTTAAAATGGATGTGTTCAGATAACTTCTGGCAGAAGTTGCTGACGAGCTCTCTGAACTACTAGAAATGATTTTCAATGGCTGTCCGAAGTTGTAACACACCAGAGGACTGCAACAAAGGCAGCGTTGTGCAATACTTCAAAAGGACAAGTGAGTTGACCTGAATAATTACAGGTCTGCCAGCCTGACATTCATTTTGGACAAAATAGCTCAGGAGCTGACATGGAACTGGAGTAGGAAAAAAATTAAGGGAGTGGGGCAAGGTAACATGTGCCAATCATTATGTGTATGTAGAAACTAGATCTTTCAAATTTAGTTATCCAAAATATCTTTTATCAATGGATTTACAAACTTGGTTATTAAAACTAATAATGTCAATGCAATACAGTTAGATTTCCACGGGACATCTACCTCATTTTGCATGACATTTTGGTTATGAATCTGGAATGATAAGAATCAGTATTGCATACATAAAATAGATTAAAATCTGGCTGGTAGGTTTCAACATATACTTGCAGTGAAGGAACACTCATTAAATGGGGGTCTCTTTATTGTGTCCCGTAAGGATCTGTTCTTAGATTTTACTAGTTAACATTAATCAGTGACCTGGAAAAACAAAAATACAAAAGCATTACCAATGACATTTGCAAATGACAGAAAGATTGGGAGACAAGTTACTAATGCAGTATGATCTACATAATTCAGTAAACTGGGCATAGAGAAAAAAATATGCAGTTAAAGACACATATATTTAAACCCTCAGGAGCTAAAAATGTTACACATACAGGATCTTGGACTCCATCATGGCATGCAATTACTGGCTTAAGGATTATAATAGACAAGCACTGAAGGTAATGCTGTGGCTAAAAAAACAAAAGCATTGGGTTTTAGTTATCTAAATAAGTGTGATACTGTACTAACAGAAGGATCATACTACCTTAATTCTGTTTCACAACCTTATGACTACTTCTGCAGTAATATCCAGTACTACAAGATACTGGAAAACTGGTGAAATTTCAAAGTGTAACCCTCAAGATCATGAAAGACAGGAAGATGTAACTTAAAGTGAGTTATCCAAGGGCTCAATCTCCTTCTCATATCAATTCCTGCTCCCCTTCCTTCCCCCCGCCCCCTTCCCGCAAAGCAGCAAGCAAAAGCAGAGCATTAAGAAGCTGTTAATTGTAGAAGGAATTAAATTCTAGAATAACATGGCAAGAGAACTGTTGGTATTTAGGAACTTACCAGGGTGGATCTTAAAATGGGTTAAATGTACACATACAGTTATACAATGTGGGGAGTCCATGAAGAAGATGCTTATAGGGTTCTGGAATTTTGAGTTGGACTGTATCTTGGGAAACTTCTGCTCAGGTGGCACCCACCGAAGCTGAACCTCTGCCTCTCCTCTGCATTTCTAAATATGTTTCCTATTTCAAAACAGTTGAAGTTCTCATAAACTCACAGGTCCTATACCACTTGAGAATATATTTTAAATGAAGAAACATTCAAACTTAAGTGTAGCAATTGTCATTTATCTGTAAGATGTCCCTATAACTTGTCAGCATGCTTGGTCATACAGTTATCCAGGTTACTTAAGCATGAAACATTCAACCTGGGAACTGTCCATTAGAGAGCTCTGGGCTGTAAATCTAGATTAAATAATAATACACTTCAAAGTATTTGAGGAACTACAGTTTGAAATGCTAATGCCATTATCTCTACTGTGTTAGCTGTGAAAGCTTCAGCATGCCAACATTACAAACGCAACAAGGCCTCTGCAGACACAAAGTTCCAGTCAGGCAGTTCAGCATTTAAAGCACTTATCAGCGAAGTGGGCAATATGGCTTCAATTTTGGCATGAGAGGATAAGAAAATAAATCTTTTACACAGGAGAGTGACTTAATCACGGAAATACAGTGTTTCTTGAGCTGGACTCTACTGGATCTGGCTGCAATGCAGTTAACTTTCTTCATACCAGCCTGTATGGGGCTGTGCTTTGGATTTGTGGGTAAAACAGTGTTGGTAACACACCAGTGTTTTGGGTATTGCTGAGCAGTGCCCACACAGCACCAAACCTTTCTCTTTTTCCTACTCTGCTCCCTCCTTGCCCCACAGCGAGTAGGCTTGGGATGGGCAAGAGACTGGATGGGGACCCAACAAGGACAGCTGACCCAAACTGGCCAGGGATTACTCCATACTATATGACAATGTGCTCAGCAATAAAAACTGAAGTAGAAGGAGGGTCTGGGCTTCCAAGAAGGCTGTTGTTTGGAGACTGACTGGATGTAGGTCTGTCTGTCAGATGTGGTAAGCAATTTCCTTTGTTTCACTTGGTTTTTTCCCCTCTTCCTGCATCTATTTATCTCAACGTACAAGTTTTCTTACTCTTGTTCTATTTTCTCTCCGCGTCCAATTGGTATGGAGTGGGGAGAGTGAGAAAGTGACTGTGTGGGTGGCTGGCTGTTGGCCAGGGTCAACCCACCACTTGGAACAATGAACACATAAAATGTCCTTGCAAAATACAGCAGTGTAACATTTGACAATAATACTTCACAAAATGGTATTCCCATCTGCTCAGAGGAAAAGTTGATTGAGACTCTCTTCCAGTTAGTATGATCAATGAGATAACATGTAAAATAAGAATGACCGTCATGTTTCCCTCCTTGGCACTTATTAAGAGTGTCTCAGAATAAATTTTTTTTAAAATGTTAAAGTAATTTATTTGCAGTTGTCCAAAGCACTTTTTCCCGCAATAAATATAAGAATGAATCACCTACAGCTAAGCTGTAGCCAATCACCATTTCAAGGGTGAGTTAGGACTAAGGTAAAATGTCCTTTTTTTTTTTGTTTGTTTTCTTCATGTAACTGTGAAACATATTTGGATCCTTCTTATCTACTGGATCTATTCCTAATTAGCAGTGAAGCAGAACTCCTTGACAGATGCAGAACTTAAATGCTCTGAATAAAATCAAAGTTGCCGAAATTAAGGGTGAAACATCTGTGCTTGCAGGTGTGCATCATCCCCACCCTCTTGTTCACTAAAATGTATGCCTTTGCTTATTGGTGCTCCTGATTACAGTATGAAGAACATCCTTTTCCTTTTATTCTAAATAACAATGGCCTTCGTCACCACAAAGATAATTAGTAGCAGTATAAAGCAAATTTTCCCTGAGACTGAAATTCAAATGTACGTTACCATGAAGCAATTCTTCATAAAGATTTACATTTTTAGAATATATCTCTGGAATCTTTCTACAAAAAAATAATAAGATATACAGGTTTTCTCTCAGCTCTCCTGTTTTATAAGCTTCTTTCCTCATAATTGTGTACATTTTCCTCATATGCATGTAGATTTGCATTGAAATGGTGTAGTAATTATACCCAAAACTTCTTCCTATGGAAATCAGCGGCCAATCTTCCACTGACATCAATGGAATCAGGTTGAAAGTGAATTCTATTTTTACATTAAAATAACTTACAATAATAAAAAGCTAATTATAATCTAACTGTAATGACTACAAAGCCTTTTTCAAATTCTCTGCCTGTCTGAAAACTCAGGTTGCAGGTCAGCTCAGACAGATTTTTTTTTTTTTTTCCGTTTAAAGAAAATGTACTTCCCAGTGACTGAGGACATGTTCATCAATTCTGTATGGTCCAGAGATGCTTACACCTGTCTGTTCAAATTACTGAAATATGGTGGCTTATGGTAAAAACATGAAAAACACAGTACTGAAGAAGAGTGATTTGGCAATAAGCGTGTGCTTTTCCAGAAGACAATACCTTCTGAAAACAATTAATAGTCAATTGAGATTTTAAAAGCTGTTCTAGGTATTCATATAGATTCTGGGATACAGGCCTGGGAGAGAAAGCTGCAGGAAAGACTAGAAGAACTTGGTACAGAAAGGTACAGGCTGTGATTATTAGGGGGTGGAATGATGAGACCCAGAGTTAGAGGCAGAGCCAGTTAGAAGATTCTTATAGGATGTTTCCTCCTTTGAAAGGTGCTGGTTCAGTGAAATCAAATGATTCTACAAGAATCTTTTCATTTCAACAAATTTCCCCCCAAAATAAGGCAGCCAAGTCCTGTTTTGTGGCAGCTCCCGGACACCTTCTGTGTTCTGCTGGCTATTAAGCAATGGAACATACATAGTGCTTATTCTGGATGTGAGCTTCATTTTGTAATTTTTTTTTTAATTATCTGTTTTACGAAATATTGTGTATTCTGAAATTTAAGTTAGTATTTGCTAGACACTAGACAATTTAAGATAGCTTCCTTGGAAGTTAAAATTTTATACTAGTATGAGGAGGCTGGCAACAGCAAAAAACCAGCAGATTTTTACATGAGAAGTCTTTGTGTGGTGGAGACGCAGAAATAGTTCCTTTCTTTTTCTGCTTTGTGTGTTATTTTCCTGCATGTATTATGATAAAAGTTGCATGAGCTTGTGAATTTAAGCACATACAAATCAACACTCTACAAGTGTTCATTAAAAATGAGAGGAAAGAAATCCACGTGACATTTACCCTAGTGTAATCTAGCAATCTAGTGTTTCTAGCAAATGAGTAATAAAAGCAAAACAAATAAAATATTTAAAAAATAATCCTAACTCTTACATGGGCAAATACAATGAAGTTTCAGCATTCATTTAGCTGCCTACTTACCTAGATCTTCTATTTACAAAATTGGAAGAGAGCCAAGCTAGTCAGTTATTTTAGCACTCTAAATTGAGAAAGACAGTGGTAACTAACTTTCACCTGTCCATTCAAAGCAGCATATCCAAAATCCTGCCCTTTTTCTCCAGTGGACTGCAGCCTTTCTTTAGTCAACCTACTCACCGGTTTTCATAATCCTCTGATATGTACAGTTCTAAGGCCGTTTGGTTTCCTCTAGCCTAACCCACTGCACAGACCTTTACAAGGCTTATAAATGTTAGTTTTATCAGTAGAAAGCCTGTCTTTAGTGACAGATAAGCATATCGTGCCTAATCTTGTAAGGCACTGGACACTGCTGTGATGTGAGCGATCCCTAGAAACTGTCATGTAAGTGTATGGTTAATTCTTGTCCTCCATAATTCAAGTGTAAAGTTAAGCTAGTGCTCGCATGCCTTTTGGGATCAAGCAAGAGTATTCTGCACCTTAAAGGATCTTTCCATAGAGTAAGATGCATGACTAAATTTCAGTCAATAGCTTCCATTGACTTCATTAAAGCCGAATCATAGTTCTGAGTGTAAATACAGATGTATTGCCAGAATTTTAAAGAGCATTTTATTATTCATATGTCCTCAGGATATGAACTATAAAAAGCAGTGATGTGACTTTGGGTATCTGTGGTACCAGCACATTTCTGCTTCACACTTCACAGGCAACACCACAGCTATAACAAGAGTGGAATACATTATTTCACATATATTTGGACTCAGTAGAAAAGGCACAAGTAGGTGTGACAAGGACAATGAGTTTTCAAACATGACTATAAATTGTCTTGTAAAAGTACATTAAGATGTTCATTGCATGAAAGGATAGCATCTATAACATGCTGGTTGTGTTCTGAAACAACCAGAAAATATCAATGGACATATTTTCTCTGTTAAAAATAAAATGAATATTCACAAAATTCATCACTGAATTCATTTCTAGAAAAACTGTTGGGTAAAAATGTTAATTATGCTAGCTACCAACTTCTTGTTTTCTTTGTAGTGTTTTCTTATTTATTTATTTTACATGGGCTGTCAAATGAATTATATCACTCTAGGTGCAAAGTCGTATTCTAGTTAAGGAGACCATACTAAAGTGTCACTGCATCCTTTTAGAAAACTTGTTGTTTTCTTCAGTCATAGGGGCCAACATTTATGTCAGAAGTAAGAGAGTAAGTACAGTATAAAATCCGCATGAAACTAAAAATTTCCCCCAAGCAAACATAAATAGTATGAACTAAAGGGCTCTAATGGTAATCTGGTAAAAATGTGTTAACAAGCACCAGCTGCTGGTAAGGGAACAAATACTGACTTAAAATAATGCATGTAAACTGCACCAGCGGACTGACTTTGACTGAGAGGATTATTTCATCCCGTTTCTCTTCCTCTACAATCAGTATCAACATTTTCCAAGGCAGTTGAGCAGATGAATGAACCCATGAATATTAAGATACTCTTTAAACATTTTTTCCTGCCTGTTTACATAACCAAAACCATGCATTAATGACTAAGATTTAATGCCAGAAAGAAGCGTCAGCTCTTTGTATCTGACCACCTGTATAATGCCAGCCCATACATTCAGATCCCACTGTGCTGTATCCAGTGACTTGCATTTTGGATAAAACTGTGCTGCAACATCTGCAGCACATTTTGATTAGACAACAGAAAAAGGCTGAAAACATATCACTTTCCTCAGTATTTGTCCCACTGGTTAATCACCATCACAAGTAAAAATGTTTGTCTTCTTTCTAATCAGAATTTGTTGGCTTACCAGCTGTTGGTTCTTGTTATGCATTTAACCATTAGGATACAGAGCCCTGTACTGCCTGCTGGTTTTGTTTGCTTGGAGGAAATGAAACATTTTTTGATAAATTAAGCTGTATCTCTTTTTGACAAACCAGGTAGACAAAGCTGGCTTAGATTCCTGCTAGAAGGTAATTTTTTTTCAGTCCTCAAATAATTTAGACTTTTATCCTTACCTCTTTTCAACATTTTAACTTTTTTTTTTTTAATGTTGACAACAGAACTGAACAAAGAATAGCAAAATTAATACTAATAATCCTTAGATTGAGGTAAAGTTCCTCAAGGAACACATTAAGCATGAAAGGATGACATTAGCTTTTTGTATTTTGGGTTGGGTTTTTTTGATGCAGCTCCTCTATAACCATATAATAAATTTAGGACTTCTTTCAGGGACACAGTTCTCCTATGTAAATTGCACATGTGCTTTATTCCTGTATTTATGGCTGACATTTGACTGTATTAGCATGCATTTTCTTAGACTGGGCCTAGCTTGCCAGGAGATCCGAACCTTCCCTTTTCTCCCTATTAATTGCCATTTCAAAAATCTGCATATCTTGTCAGCCATTATGCTTTGTATATCATTGACGAAGACAATGAGGCATTAGACATTTTGTCAAGTTCTGTGCAATGCAGTAGATATAATCTCATTTGATGGTCACTCTTCACTTGCTGAGGTCAGTGTGCTGAGTTTTAATTTATATGATACCTATTTCCTGACATTGCACAGTGCTTTTTAAACAAAAATAACCCATAATACTAATTCAGTGACTTACAGAAATCCAAGTTGTTTTGTCTGCACTGTTATCTATAGCTACCAAGTTCGCATTTTCATCAGGGCATAAAATCAAGTTTGTTTGAGAAGACTTATTTTCTGTAGAGTCACACTGATTGGTTTTAATTTAATTACAATTTTTTGTTATCTGAATCCTATATCATCTTCTTATTTTGCTGGGGATTGCTCTCTTGGTAGCCAAAGCTGTCTGGCATAGCTCATTCGTCTTTTGTGTTTGGATTTTTGGCATAACTCAACACTGTCCATTTTTGGCTGTTCCATATTATATTGAAATCAATATTAATTGCCTCACTCAACTTCTTAACATTGGTTTTGCACATTACTGTCCTTATACTGCAGACTCAGAGTTTTGCTACACCCTCATCCTACCCTTTTGCAGGATGTCAACACTGGAGGACAGCGTTGCAAGGGTGGTTAGGGGTATGTGTTTAATAGAATATTGGCCATTGCTTTCTGAGGTCAGTGACAATTCCAGAAGGAGCTCCGGGAAAACCTGCCTGTTATTCTTGTGTGTAATTTCCCCTGCAGGTTGGCACTGCGTGGGGAGGAGGAGGAATTCTGTCTCTGCGTGACTGGCACTGGCACCTTGTCACTTAGTATGCATTGACCAAGCTGTGAGATGTTGGAGCTCTGGTCAGCCTTAACAGTGGACAAAGAATGGTCTGAGCCGGGCAGGTATCCCTGTGAAAGAGGAAGGCTAACCCTATTTCCAAGGGAATGCAGTGACACCTGAGGGCCACAACTGTAGTGACTTGAGGGGGAAGGAAACAGGAAAGGCCCAAGTGATACCCAGGCTGCTGGGGCTGCTGCCTGGCTCATTTCCCCTTCTCAAAGTCTTGAACATTTTTGTTCCAGCAAAGCAGCTGTCCCAGCTCAGCACTTTGCTTCATATAGCTGTAGAGTTTTTAGAACGATCCTGAATATGAGCTTAGCCTTGTAGGGAGGTTCGGTCTGGCAAATAAGGGCATCCTCCTAGAGAATGGTGTTGGCCCACAGCTGTAGAAGTGGGTTTTAATTTTCCAGTCTCTCAATTCATCCTACCAGTTTTAGCAATGCTGACAATATATCGTTCCTTTCCAGTAGTGTCAATATTAAGTTTCACATATTTGCTGCTCAGGAAGACACTGAGGTGTATACATGTGGAGCTTGCAGTCAGAGAAATACATTTTTACCAGGAGGATCACCACCTTTCAATACCCAGCACTGTGATCTACATGCCAAATTTCCATTTGCTAAAGCCTCTCCAGAGCACCATGTGGGTAAGAAAGGCTTATATAAATAAGCATGAAAGGTTTTCTTACTTCCTGACAATTAATTACAAATATATCTTTTATATTCTATTCCACATAGGAGAAGACATTCAATGTTCAGTGGAGCCTGGCCAGACATTTTAGAAAGTATTTATGAACACTTGTTCAGATTTTAAATAGCTGTCACTTCAGCAATATTCATGCCTCGTTCTTTTTGCTGTTTGCCAGGATTACTTTTCTTTGAATAAATGTTTGGAAAATTACTAGCGCAAATCTATCTATCCAGAGATGAGTAAGGATGAAAGTTGCTGGTCAAACAATCGAAAATGGTGACCACATGTAAGAAAATGAAAGTTTGCTACTCACACAGTTTGCAAAGAGAAACAAGAGTTAAATTCACTAAGGAATTCGTATGGGAAGAAATGAAGCAGATTCACCTTCTTCTAGTTGGAAAGAAAAAAATATGTATATGAATATCCTCTAATATTGTGCAAATCCAACAAACACAGTTTGCCTTCACACAGTTCTACACTACGTTCGATTAACTGTGGGATCCTTCTAGCTGTAGGATTCACAAGCCCTGTGGATTTTTAGCACTTTCTGAGAAATGTCAGCTCCACAACCTGAAAAGATAACATCTGATGGCCTTGCTGTGCCCCATTCAGGTTCCACTGGACTCCACAGAGGACCACTAACTAATTTCAATGATCATTGGATCAAGAGCCTTACAGCTACACTTGCTCTCTGCACCCAAGTGGGACATGACCTCCTCCGTTTTGTCTACCAGAACTGCCAAATGCTTATTCTTACAACATTCCTACCACATTTCAAACGGACTTATACATCATTGCTGTCTGTTACTATAATTCAAATATACTTAAAGAAATTAATTTGTTTAAAAACATTCAAGAGAGAATACAAATGGAAATTGTTCAAACAGAGGACAGTGCATTGTATAACAAACAATTACTTTTCAGTAAAATTAAATATCTCACACTGGTTTTTAGGCAGTGGCATGTCACAAGAGGAAAGAACAGCTTGTGATGCACAGTACTTTTCATTAAAAAGCACCCCACGTGTCACAAAATGCTGTTAACCACCCTGGCACTGTATGTAGTATGGCCAGACTGTAGGTTAGATAATGGAAAATTAAAGCAAATCTTACACACTGTGTATTGATTCTTTTTCATGTGTGTTACTCATCTGCTCATTGAATTCAGAAAAGGAGCAGCAACTCTTGGTTTAGTCTTGAGCAGTATACAAGGCCTTATTAAAACCTAACTATCCAAAAACCAGTCTGTAATTGTGACTGTAGTTTAGTCATATCTGGACAGAAAAAAGCTGCATGTGAAATAAAAAGTCAGTAACAGCAATATTAATTTAAAACAAAATAAGTTCTATAAAAATGATACAGCTAATTTCAAGGACATTAAAAGAAACAGCCAAAAAAGTGGCATACTAACAAATTACATGAAGACTACTGAGAAGTATATGACAGGCTGAAAGCTAAAGCTCCAAAAGAATCAAAAAAGCCAGCATAAAAAAGAAGAAAAGTAGATTTTCTAAAGCTATTAAAATAAAACAAAAAAAAAACCAAAATAAAATAAATATAATAAAAATAAAACAAATACTTTAAAAAGTCTAAGTTGTATCCTAATGAAGGAAAGAGAGCAGAGTATACCTTGACAAATGAAATACAAAACCAGAATAAAACAAGATGAAACAATTTTGAGACATAAAGGCATAGAATCTAATAACCCACCAAATATTCCAGAGACTTGCCTGATATTCAGTGATGACGAGTTATATAAAAAGAGCACTCAGGGAAGATAAAACCATAACAGAAAAATTAAATTAATTCTTTGAATCTGCACTGCCTGCAAAGGTGGATAGGATGGGTCTCATACCAAGGTCATTCCTTATGTAGGATAAGACTGAACTGTTGTCTCAGAGTGTCAATAGAATGTATTGTAGAACAAATCCATAACACGGACTTTAACAAATCACCAATACCAGCTAATTTTCTGTTGTGGTACTTTACCACCAGTTAAACTGGCCTTAGTACCAAAACAGATGGAACTTGTAAAGTGGAAAAAGTAATTTTATTTCTTCACATACCACTTTTCATTTTTTAACAGATTTTATAGAGACTACAGAGGCACAGACAGTAACCCAATGGACAACAGACACGATATTTCTGCAGACTTAAGATACTACTGCACAAAGCTAATTGGTAGGAACCATAACAAGAACAGTATTAATGCACAAATAAATAAATATGCCATATTAGAGAAGAATGAACATAGCTTTTTCAGAGAAAATACATACCTCGGAAGTTCATTCATCTTTTTTGTTGGAGCAGATGACCATATGAATGATACAATCACTACAGAGTACTTTGAATTTAGATAAAGCTTTTGATGAATTCTCTTATTAAAGGCTCTGAGAGAAACAGGAGTAATATGTGATAAGACAGAAAGTCCTGGATTAATAATTGGCTAACTGATAGGGGCCGAAGTGTAGAAAATTAATTTTATGTTAATAAATTAAAAGTAACACACATGAGGAAAACTATGTGTATAATGGCCTCTGAAGTTGGCTTTACCATTTAAGAAAAAGGTTTTGTGGTAATATTTTCTGGCAGCATCCATTCAGTGCATGGTGATAGCTAAAAAGGTAAAGGACTACTGGAAGTTTACTAGGAAAGGTCTGAGAGAAATACTGAAATTGCTACTTCACAAGTGAGTTTAACCCCCACTGACTACTGAATATAGCTCTGCTTCCATACATTTCATATCGGAATTAGAAATACAGGATAACAATCAGGATCAAGAAATGATGAGAAGTTTTTTTCATGAACGTACGAAGATAATGCAGTCATCAAGGAACAGTTTTAAGTAAATAATAGGAAACACTTGTTCACACAACATACAATTAAGTTATAGAATTCATTGTTATGTTACTATGGAGACTGAAGAATAAATAGATAGAAAAAGGGACTGGAAAAATTCACAAAGGAAAGGTCTATTGGCAGCCGGTAGCCCTAGTATTTGGGAAGCTGCTACATACTCTTGCATCTTTTAATATTCAGCCCACTGCGGAAGGACCAGTACAACAGTTCTAAAATTCTTAATTTTTTATTTCCTTTCCTCAGCCAGAGACGAAGTTTATTTTTCACATAAAACAATTACTACAAAAAGCCTTTATATATGCACCATTCTTAGGCATACCTCTTACACACCATTTGTGGTGTGAGGTATTCTAATTGAGATAGGGGGTTAAAAAATGGCCCTTATCCTGTATGTGTTTCTCCCCTGGTAAAGAATTCAGTAAACTCGGTTGACTCCAGTGACTTTATCCCACTCCAGTGTCCCTGACCAGCCACTGGCGGGCACTCCTTCATACCGGCCAGGAACTGGGGCCGCAGCCCAACAAGCAGCAACAGCTACGATAGCTTCAAAGATCACAGGACTCCTGCCACCTCTCTCAACAGCCAACTTTGTGTTGCATTGATAGGCCAACCAGACGTAGAAATTGTTCTTTAAGCTGTACATTCATAGTAATAATAATAACAGCAATATTAGTGTTTGGGAAAAGATCCGGTCTGAAAAGTTAGCCAGCAAAACTCATGGCATTCATTTGTTGCACACGTCTCTCCACCTATCTCTGGTGATATCCTTTAGCATCTCTTAGATACCTATAGGTGAAAGAATGGTTTCTTTAGGTGAAATGCTATTTTAGTTCATGCCCAGTCAGTTTCTGGCCCTCCCGTTCAGACTGCCAGCGCAGCTGTTAATTACTGCCATCTGTGATAGTGGCTTATGCTGTGAACACCTGCCACCCAGAAAATATACTGAAGTCTCTGCTTTGCTTAGCGTGGGTCAGTGAGCACCAGTTAGTAATGACTTTGATGGGTATTTTTTCTGGGTTGCATGTGGCAGATGCAGTGCTTCTGGTCTCCCAGTACCGTTACCAGCTCACTGATGCATCAGATCCCTGAAGAATCTCTCTCAATGAGTGACACTACTTCTAGTTATATGGTTTCACTTTACACAGCTTTTGGTTTTCTGTCTGAGAAACCTAAGGACAAGCAAGTTCATATTATGAACCATATGTTCAAAGGAATATTGTAGAGGCATTTTCACATAGCTTTTTGAGAAAGCCAAGATCATTTAACATTTTCAAAACAGTCTTCAGTGAGACAAGAATCCTGCAGGAGTTTACAACGATGGTGGGACACACAAATCTGAGAGCAAGGGCATAATGCAGAAAAAATAGAAGTAAAGCACAAATGCACCCATGGTTGCTGACTGATAAATATGAACTCTAGCAATATTGCTGAGAAGACAGGCACAGAAGTTCAATGAGTCTTTTGAGTTGATTTAACTCATGCAGCTGCCAGTTGTGCAGTTGAAAAGCTATATTATTTGTGAATTTAGGAGTACTGCAAAGCAATATATTTTCGAGAAGGAATTTCTCTTGACCTCTATGGTGTTTTTCACGCTCAATAATTTTGCTGACATCAATCATTGTGAATGATTCTTCCAGCACCTTCTAATAAATACAATTAATACATCCAATGAAGGGAATATTTGAGTCCCTACCTGTTTTCAAATTAATTTCTGTCCTCCTTGGGACATATCTCTCTCCTTTTTTCCCTGTCATAAAGCCTCTGAAGATGGTTAGTGAGGCCAGTTAAATCGAGAAAAAAATAGATTGGAATATGCATTTGTGAACACACATCTCAGGCACAATTCACAACACTTCATGAGGTTAACTTTTAAGAGCGTTTTTGTAACTGTTGGTAACTATAGAAATTTTTGCAAACTCTGAAATGTCAAACATCTGAACTGGAGTTGCTGTTCTCTATTGCCTGACCAGAGCTTTTATCAGAAAGTATCAATCATTGAGTGACACCATGGAATTAGTAATATAACATTGTTAGAAACAGCTGTAGGAATATCTTGTGAGAAATGGAAGACAATTGTATGAAAATGATTCCTCTAAGCTATTTGATGGATATCTCCCCACTTATCTTTAAACAGAAGTGTTGTCTTCTAGCATGTCTGAAGCTACTTTACTGAGTTCTACTGGAAGAACTTATTTCCTCTGAAATTTGCAATGAAGTACAAGATTCACTCCCTTCCCTCATCTTTCCAACGTATATAACCGTGCTTATGAATTTCCTGTACATTACTACAATGGAAAGTGTGTGGCAGTCAGGTTATCAAAAATAATTGTGAAGATAATACACCTTCCATCTACTTTGATCTGAAAGTCTTTACAGTTGTGCCATCTGCTTCATCATAGTTCATTTCAAGCCTTATACTTCAGAAAAAGAAACAGCCTGGCAATACAAATCTGACAAAATTGATCAAGACCAGAAACATCTCTGTGCTCTCTAAAACAAATCTATAAACAATCAAAATTTGGTGCAATTAACTTAATCATTCGATTTCCAAAGTTGCTTTTACAAAGTCTGCATGTCAATCTGTTGGAGTGGAAATTTTCTTTATACAGGGGTATTTCTACACTAAAGTGCAAGAACGGTCCACGAATCGCAAATGGCACTCAAATGGATCTATTCTGCATGTTCAAATTTCATTTTCACAGAATCGAAAATCTCACATACCTGTTGTAAGGCTAATTGTATGCAATGATTTAAATTAAAAGCCAGGCATAGCATCAAGTATTTCCATTTGCATATTCAGAATTGATATATCGCCCTCTCTCCTGCTTCATGTATAAGAGGAACCACGGAAAGTGAGGGATTTGGTGTAGACTCAGTGCTGTTCACTAGCCAGGGTGCAGGTGTTTTGTGGGTTTTGGAACTTGGTGTAACATACAGCAGCCTCACAGCGGCTCTGCATTTTCTGGAGACAACACTATTAACTTCTGTGCCTTCAGCATCAAAACAGCAAGAGGTGGTGCCCGCCATCTCTTGCCTTGTTCTACAGGCAGCTCAGTGGCTCTTCTCCAGCAAGGAAGAAAGCGTCCCCGGTAATTCCTCATAGTTTTACCAAATAACCAGTTGCTGCGTGGTAAGTTAAGAATAATACCTGGCTATGAGGTTATCTCACTGAAGACCAGAATATCTCACTTGGAAAGTAACCCTTTCATCAAGACAGCTCCGTCTGTCCTTATCATGCTTGGGATTGTGCCTGACTTAACACATGTGCTTTTGATGCCTTTGATTTCCATAGGAAGCCTTGGCTCAGAGTTAGGCATCCACTTATGTGCATTTCCAGATAAGAACGACACCCAAGCCTAAGAGCTGAGATGTACACATGCCAAGAACTCCAACACTGAATTACCTTTGAAGAATCCTTAAAAAGCTAATAGCCTTGAAAATGTCTTGCAGCTACTACACAGTCACACAGCCTTCTGCCGGCAGATGCACCGATTTCTCACATCGTTTAATGACTGCTGCCCACTCTGGAAAAAATACACTCTTGTGATGTACAACTATCCTCAACTGAGATACGTAATAAAATAACCAAACATAGTAACTTGCCTTTCTGTGTTCTTTAATGTGGAGCTTTATGTGTCAATTTTAATCTAAAAGGAGCAACGTGCTATGTGGGCCTTTGAAAACAGACTTTATTCACTAACTGAGAAGTTTCCATCCAAGTGCAATGTTTATACTTCTTATTAAACGAATGTGCAAAAAACCCTAAGAGGTATGGCATACCTACATGCAACTTCATGTACTAGTGTGCAGAGGTTTTATAGAGTAAAATGCCGTCACCAGTAGTTAACACTAATCATATTAACACAGGAAGAATAAACTTTCCTGTCTAAAACAGAGTAGGATATTGGGGACTACTTAAAGACATCATGCTACATGGGTGACTATTTTCATTCTCATGGTATGCATAGGCTTCACGTTAAGGAACATGGGCATCAAATTTTGTGGTATTTATTTCTGATTTTCATTAAAGATACAATCGTGTAGACTGGTATTGTTTGGGGCATTCCAATAACTCTAACTAAAGTATAGAAGCAGAGGAAAAGTAAGCAGAGGAGTTGGATGGTTCAGACTGTTTGAGAAAAGGCTCATCACCTCTAGGCTATCTGCGACCCTTCCCTGGGCCAGTGTAAACTGAGGAGCATGGCTGGCTGACACAGGTAGCCCGTCAGCTCAGTGGTCTCGTTGCATCCCCTTGTGGTTGGGTGGCTGCAAGAGCTGAGGATTGTCCATCCCCATGAGAATGAGGGGTCTGGTAGCAACTAAGAAGCTTTTTGCTCTCAAGAGATGACCAGATTGGATCTGGAGTCCTTAGAAGGTGAAACAATTCTTCAGAGTGTGAAGCTGTGCATTTCCTAGAAACATGCACTTTCCTTACAGTCCTTGCTGAAGTGATTCTCCAACCCATGATACCCTAGAATTCCTCCTAGCACATTTTGCAGCCCACCATAGAGAGAGCGTAGAGGCCTATGAGTAAGTGTGGAGGAGGAATGTTTCTAACTACACTTTATCCCTGTATTTCCAAACATAGCATGGATAGAGCAGCTCCTGTTCACGCAGACTGTTATTCAGAGTGGCTTTGTGTTGTCTGTGAAGAACAGTCCCACCTTTAATGAACCAGCAAGCAGATCTCTCACAGTGAATGCATGTGATTTGAAACAACAGAAATGTAACAATTTACACCAAATTTCATGAATACTAATTTCACTTTAAATTAAAAAAAAAAAAAAAAAGTCTCTGGAATCCACCCAGTAGCACTTGGGATGGGGTTAATAACTTGTCTTTCTGGAAAGAAACACAGAACTTGAAGCTTGCTACGTATTTCCAGTGGAATCTGTAGCTTGAATATAACAACAAAGGTACGGCAGGTACAGATTAATAGTAATTAAGAAAGCAAATATGAATCTCAAACTGCATAAGCTGCAAAATCCTTGTGACGTTTCCTAAGAGGAGTCTGTTGCCTGGTGGGGTAGAACTGATCCACTATTTTCAAAAGTATCACTTCAAAGTCTAGAAAAATGTCTTGCAACAAGCATTTTTCATCAGTCAGTAATGTAGTCATACAATAGATATTTAATTAAAATTTCTCAAAAGCAATGACTGAAATTACTATGTATAACGATCTTTTTAAAATGAATGAACAAATAACCTTCATAAGCTGCTGTCTTTTCCAAAAGAGGCAAGTCCCACTAATGTTAATGTGAGTTGCATCTACAGAGGGAGGGAGGGAGGGAGCAGGTCCCTTAAGGCAGCTCCTCAGGCACTGTGAGTTAGCATAGCTCCCCGAAGTGCCTCGAAGGGAGAGGTGGCGATTTACATCAAGAATTTGCCCCTTTCATGTTTATTTTTCACACTGGCCTTCCACAAGATCTAATCAAATCTGTCAGCAATACAGGATCTTAATAGCTCGTGTCCAACTCTTGCTAGCAGTTCGTTTTCTCATGTGAACAGGGCATAAATGAACTGGAAATGTCAGGTCATTGCTTCCTCCTCTTACCCCTCTCCCCCCCAAACTGCAGCACTTTAATGTTTTAGGTGTCCAGTTTTATCCAATTCACCTTTGAATGTTTTACATGAAGCTCTCCCTAGAGATTCTTTTATTTATTCATCACAATATACGTTCTTACCTCTTTTTACTTAGTCATCTCTGTGAGAATTAAAGGAGTGGAGTCAGCTCAGTAACCAGAGGGAATCATAAATCAAATCCGTACAAAAGATACGGTCAGATAAACAGAAGAGCTACAAAACTCTAGCAATAATGTGGCCAGCTTTGCAATTTTGTACTTAAAAATCCCATTTTCAGGATCATAACTGGACTATAAGAATGTCACAATAATATATCACAAGAGTTTGCTTTCCATCAAATGCAATTACTTCTGTAATTTTTGTTTATCACCTAGCCTGGGTAGGAAAAAAAAAACAAAACCAACCAAACAAACCCTAAAAACTCTCCTTTTTAAAATACCCTCACTTTTGATATTTTCTTTTGATATTTAAAATTAACAAACCCTGCTGACTACGAACAGATTGTACAGAAAAGAATGTTTTTTTACTGTTCAAGCTGCATGGAAGCGTGCTTGCCCGTACCCGCAGCCAGACTAGCCACGGCTCCTTCCTTCCCACGGGACTGGCTCTGCAGGGGCTACCTGGACTGCAGCGGGGCTACTACATTTTGCTAAACTTGCGGCGATGGCAGCGACCGAGCGTGCGAGCGGGACCTGGGGGCCGGGGAGCCGGGGGGTCGGGAAGCCGGGGCGCCCCCCGGCTCCCCGGCCCCCCAGCATGCTCACAGCTGTTAACTTGTCGTTTTGGGGTTGTTTTTTTTTAGAAATACAGGAACCGCTCTGCCTGTGAACGGGGACGGGACCTTCGGGGAGGCGCCTGATTCCCTGCGGGTTTCCGTGCGCTGTTGGCACCCCTCCCGCAGCCGCGGCCACCGGGGTCGGGGGGGCTCCTCCGCGCCGAGGGAAACAGTGTCCGTGTCCCCCCCCACCCCGCGACTCTGCCCCGTTCAGCTCACGGCTCCCCCGGGTGGCAGCGTCCCGGGGAAGCACCGGCGCGTTCTTGCGGAGCCCCCGCGGAGGGCGCAGCGCCCGGGGCCGCGGGGGAGGCGGTGTGGGGGCGGGTGGAGCGGGGGGCGCAGCGGGCTGCCCCATACCCCATACCCACCTTCCGTGTGCACGGCTGAGACGTAGGTCCAGTTGTAACGCTTGACGATGTCGAGCATGGCCCTGGCTTGCAGCGTGTCGGAGGGGACCACCCTGAGGAAGTATTTGTAGAGCGTTTTGTCGCTCAGGTCGATGCTGGTGGCGGAGTAAGCGATCTGGGGGATGTCGAAGAGCTGGAGCAGATTTTGAACTTGGATAGCGACCGAGCTGGAGCCGGGGCCGATGACCCCCGCGATGGGCTTTTTCACTCTGCTCTGGGGCTGGGGCTGCGAGTCGGAAACGCAGCGGGTGCCTCCGTCCCTGTCATCCCTGATGGAGATGAGGGAGTCCCGTATGAACTCGATGCTCTGCTCCAGGGCCACCGAGGAGTGCCAGCAGGAGTCTCGGATCTCGCTGCCCAGGGTGATGTTCGGTAGCAGGACCGGGTCGGCGTTAATTTTATCCAAAGTGTGAAACATGGCTTCGACTCTCTGGATGCCGTATTGCTCCCGGATTTCCCCGCACTTCCTCTCGGGCACTTTCTCAGCCGGCGGCTGGTGATGGACAGAGAAGAGGGCCCCGATGATGACATCCCCGTCCATCCGAGCCACCGACCGCTGCGAGGAGGCTGCGGAGAGAAGCACCTTCCGCCCGGCGCTCCTGGGCAGCACGTCCATCTCCAGGAGCAGAGCAGGGAAAAAGACCAGCAGCACGCCAAACATTTTGTTGCACGATGTCATCCAAACCCAGGTCACGAATTTCATGGGCTCCTCTTGCCTGCACATGGTTTAAGGACATGTAGGAAATGGCACCCGCTTCCCCCCGCCAGCGCCCGGGTTGCTCCAAATACCATCACAGTGAAGTCTTACAGCATCGCTCTCGGAGGTGCCAAGGCAGCCGTCATCCTAGTGACTTTTAACCTGGTGGCATAGAAACAGGGGATCAAACAGGCTAATCGGGAAATCGATGTCAAACCAGAGCTCGATAAAGCAACCCCGCACAGTTCGAGATGACTGCTTTCGCAAATGCCCGGGGCAATTTGCTTCGGTAAGCCTCTCGAAAGGAAAATTCAAGAGGGATTACGATATGTACTTATTTGCCTCGACGTACGATCATGCGCACTCACGTATGTTAGGTTTATATGACCCTTTTCGTGTCCGCTTTTCAAGCTGAGGCGGCTGTTCCCCGCAGCCGCAGCCGGCGCACACCCTCCCCGCTGCCCCCGGGAAGTTTGGAAAGTTTCGGGAAGGGAGGTGGCTCACCGGAGAAGCGTCCTAGCCCAGTCCCAGCCGCCCCAGCCCCGCAGGCCAGCTTACAGGCGCGTTTTCTCGCGTTCTGACTACCTGAAGGCATCTTTCTCAGCTCAGGAATTTCCTTTCCCAGTACAGAAAGGAGGTGAAAAGCGAGAGCGAGCAAGCCGGCGCCGGAAAATGTCATTTAAAGGTCAGCGAAGAGGGGAAGAAAGGAACCACTTTACCGCCTAGATTAACTTTTCCGTGTGTAGGGGGCAAAACTGTAATGCAGCCAGGGACACGCACATGCAAGCGGGGGAAAATACATATTAGTTACTAAGGCAACCGCGGGCAAAGTCCTGATGTGCCTTACCGGCACGCCTGCCTTGCGTGCAGGCTCCGGGCGGGCAGAGGCGGCGAGACCCGCGGCTGGGCTTGGAGGCTTGAAACGCCGCGGTGGGAAGGGGGCGGGCGGAGCGGCTGCCGCCGCCGCCACCGCCGCTGCCGGCCGGGGACCGGGGAGCGCGGCCGGGCCGGCCCAGGTCCCTGTTGCACGGCGGCGCCGTCAGCACCCGGGACAGCGCCCGGGACAGCGCCGCCGGCCCGCGTCCCGTTGTCCCCCTGCCCCACCGTCCCGCGGTCCCGGTGCCCCAGTGCCCCGCCGTCCCGGCGCCCCAGTGTCCCGCTGTCCCGGCACCCCGCTGTCCCGCTGTCCCAGTGTCCCGCCACCGCCGGCTCGGCCGCCCGCCAGCACCGCCGGGCGCTTCCCCCTAACTTCTGCCCTCCGCCCGGCGCCGCCGCCGCCGTTTCCCCCACGCACGGACACGGGCACCGACACCCCGAGGCGCGGCGGCCGGCCGCCGCTCCCCCGCCCTCCCCGGCGGCGGCAGGGGTGCCGGGCCCGGGCCCGCGGCGGGCAGCGGCGCGGCGGGGAGGGCAATGCCCGAGCAGAGCCGCCGTCCTGGCCGCGCGTCCGCACACGCCGGCGGGCAGCGTCCGCAGCGGGCGGCTGCGGAGCCCGGCCCCGAGCGCCGTCCGCCTGCCCCGCCGGAGCCCCGGCCGCCCCGCGGTCCGTTCGGAGGGCTTCCCCTGAGACGTACCTGGCGGGGGGCGGCAGCGGCTGCCTGCCTGCTCGGAGCCGGCATTGGCGGCTCTCCGGCCGCCCCGAGCTGGCGCGCTGGCGGCGGGGCGACGGCTGTGGGCTGGGCGCTGGTGCCCTCTGTCTTCAGCACCGCTCCACCGCAAGGAAAAAAACAGGTCATCCCGGGCTCATCCATTATCTCATACTGAAGGATCAGTCATTTTCTCCCCTCCTTAATTTCTTCGGCTATTGTTTTGTAAGCGAGGAAGGACGCATCACCCGGAGCACGCTGCGGCTGCAGGGGAGGTGTCTGCTCTCACTCACCTCCCGCGGCTCCTAATTCATTATCTTCTCGCCACAATTAGCAAGAGCGAGAGCGAAAGCAAGAGACTGCTGCTCGAAGGGACTCGGACCACGCTCGGGAAATCCGAGATTGTGAAATGTGCTGGTCTGCCTCACGGGCAGGGTTTCGCTATTAAAAATAAATATTTATATTGGGGGGGGGGGGGGGGAAGATGCTGCAAAAAGATAAATCACCTGTAAGGATAAAGGCATTGAGATTACACTTTTCAGGTCAAGATGAATCTAAATGAAGCACGTGAGAGGCATGTCAGATTAAAATAATACCAGATTGAATAATCATAATTCAGACGACCTGCTTGCATCCCTATCACAGGTCTCGGGTGTTTTACTTGGCTGTATGAAAGTTAAAGTTAGATTACCTCCCCGCTGGGAACTCTATAGATATTTGCCCTACTTTTGAAAGAAAGAGGCAAGGACAAACATTTAACTATTGCTCATTCAGAGAAGGGTTTGCAGTGAATGCTGCCTCAGGGATGTCTTCTCCATGTGTCAATATTTGTGCTTTTTTTAACTGTCACACAACTAGTTATTCACCTGCTTTGTGTGTTTATCCATGAGGCATATTCATTATGGAAGACCCAGCCCAGGGGTTTGCAGGTGGCCACTTTCCCTGCAGGTCTTGTTTCCCAAAGAGGAAGCCTGGGACATAGGGGCTGCCTGTCCCCTGCCTCGGGGCATGAAGTCCCCAGGACGCTGCAGAGCCAGCCTAGGGCATCAGAGCCAGGACCAGGCCTTGAGGGACATCCCAAAGTGCAGGTAAAGGGGCAACAAAATTCCCCTTCATCCATGTTTTAATAATTAATCTTTAGTCTCTGCCCTTGACACAACAAACCTGCAACATGCCAGCAAATTATTCCAATGGTGGAGTGAAAGGTTTGCTCCGCTGGCTGTGGCAGGGGAAGTGTTTGCAAATGCTCCCATTGCTTCTTCCCAACGTTTAACGTACTGTAGCCTTCACCCCCTCCAACCTGGCTCTCACAAAGACAGAAGGTCTTTCTGCTGAGGCTCGTGGATGGCTGTCACACAGAGCTGCTCTCCCTCCTGCGGTGGTCTGAGCTTTGCTGAGACTGGAGGGCCCGGTCACCAGGTCCTGATGCCCAGACACAGTCTCAACTGCCGCCTCTCAAACCCCAGCAGCAGCAGGTGGGAACTGGCAGATTTCTGGGGCTCATGAGGAAACACCTGGGATATCAGGAGGATTTAAGGAAGACTAGGGAAAGAGGGCACTGGGACTGCAGGGGTGTCAATCTTCCCTAGTGATCATGGAGATAACAGAGGCTTCCCTCATGGGAAAGTAGCACCATGTACCCCTCCTGTCCTCATTCCCCCAAAGAGGCCAGAGTCCTCCCACTGCCTTCTGCCCCGTCTCCTACACATTCTGATCCTGTCTCAGCCCACAAGTCTAACATTTCTCCCCTCAGAAACAGCCCATGGCACCAGTCCTACTGCCTTCCCAAATTTCTTAACATATGGTACCTTTATCATCTGGTAACCATCCTTGGGGCGCTACACGGGATTGCATTTTTTGCAGAGATACAAGCTGCTGTCAGAAAAGCAGAGTATCAGGACAAGAAGAGAGCAGGGGCTGCAGCTGGCTTGTAAGCAATGTTTGCTTTCCACAGGAAATTACCTTGTGTTGAATATTTTTGCTTTCTGAAACGGAGGAAAAGTGAACAATTTTCAGTCTCCCATGTAACACAATTTAAAAATCACTTAGAAGTTGATTGAAATATTCTATTTTGATAGCATCAAATGTGTTTTGTTCTGTTTTCCTTTTAAACATTTTATACAGTGTAGGAAAGTGTATCATTATTTTTACTTCAGATGAAATCAATCTTCAGCTTAAAATGGAACTTCTGTTCCAGTATTTCTTCAAAACATTTTTTTTTCTGAAACAGGCATACTCCTATTAAATGTTTCTGTCTCACCAAAATGACCTCTTTCAACAGAAAATTTTGTGCTGGAAAAGTTCTGGTCAGCTGTAATGCGAAAGGCCAGTGTATTGTAGAAAATGGTTTGAAAGAGGGGTGGTTTGGAATACCAAAGACTGAAGCTTGGAAACCTGGTTTGCTCAGACCCCACTCTTGGTTTTCCAGACATGGCTCCTTCCTCTTCTACTTCCTACCATGACAGAAAAGTCAGATTGACTTCCTCGTCATGCAGAGTCTTCAGCTAAATTATTGGAGAGATTTAAAGCTACTCCACAAGGATCAATGCCACTAAAATTATACAGTTTTATTCTGCCTTGGAAACAAGTAGAAAGCTCATGTGTTCCCACCTGAAGTCAGTTAAAACATATACCAGCTACTTGATAAATTGTCTATAGTCCTTTCTGTTCTGCTCACTCAGATGCTATCCTTCATGATTTGCAAAAGCCACCTACTATATAAAAACAGTGTGCATGCAAAACATGCATAGGTAGACCTCTATAGTAGATACCAAATTGTTTACTCATGAACAAGGATTTAGAGGCATCTCATCATCTAGCAGGCTTGTTCAGTTGAAACAGGGAATTTAATCTTCCTAATATATTCAATATTTTTTCTTTTCTCTCAGCAAAGCAAATGTTTCTCATAGGTTTTCATTTAAAATGTGTACCAGCTACATCACTGTCACCGTCTTTCTTATATTTAGGCTCTTAAGTCACCCTATCTCTTAAGAAACAAAGCAACAGCATTTTTAACAGTTTTGATTACTTACACTTGCTGCATCTGCTAAGAAATGAACATTAATGGATCGATGTCAGTATATATGGAGCTTCATAAAGATCTGATTGCTCAGCTGTTCCCTGTACTAGTAGATCCATTAAAATTAAATAGGATTAACCCATGAAATTTAGGCCTCATTTCTGCGATACTTAGAAACTAGTAATAACTTCTACATGAACCTCTGATTATATGGGGTTACTCTCCTCTGCTCTTTTTTTTTTTTTTTTTTTTTTTAACAGGCATAGACACCCCTTGACCCCAACAATCCCCAGAAATTTGAAAGCTTCCATTGCTCGTCATCAAACACCCTCTCATCCCCTGCCTCAAGTCACAGTATCTTGAGCACGTTTTACAGGCTTAGATTTCACGTCCTTTTAAAATAACAAAAATACCTCCTCAGAGATTTAGTCAGGAGGGAAGTGTCTGCCTGGTTATGATTTCAAATGTCTTTCAAATAAATGTGAGATCCAAATCAATGCAAAATTCAACATTCAGGGATGTCTTGTAAATTTTTGACACTCTCTAAGGATTAAAGACTCCATGAAGTGATGAATAGACTAGATTTATTCAGACGTTCAGCAGTCTCCATCTCTGGCTAGCAGAGCTGTTAATAAGCTAAGATTAATTCTTTCTACACTTTAAAATAAGTAAATGATTGGTTTTACAACACCATATTAAAAACTCTCAGCAGAAGTGCTTCATGCTGACTGTTAAGGAGACAGACTGGAGAAGCGTGCTCCAGAAGAGAAAGGGCCTGGCCTCTCCTCAAGGGAAACTCATCTCACAAATGGTTTCTTTGCCACAAACCAATGCTGTCCAAGAAATGACACACAACAGTCAAAAGTGCCTGGTTTGCCTTCATTACCGAAAGGGCACATATCTCAAAGTGTGGAGATTTCCTAGGCACTCGCTCTTGCAAAACCCAGTGACAAATCTTGGTGCTCTAATGGCTATGGAGATGCTCCCAAAGAGTGACCAAGAAGTCAGCTGGATGTCTCCTTTGCTAAAGAGCAGGACTATTCGGCCCTGGATAATGTTTCAAACCATTCCTGTATTTATTTATTTCTGAACAGCAAAAATGTACTTAGGGTGCCCTCTAGGCCAAAACACTACACAAGATTTACAACATGCTCTCGCACACACCAATTCTATCAGCTTGATTAATTTTGATAAAACTCTATTGCTCTGAAATCCTCTGATTTCCCTGAAATCATCCCCTAAGAAAACACCTGAGTGAACAGCTAAATCTGTGCTGGGACTTCCATACCAAAAAGCTTATGCAACATCAGGACAAAGAGAAAAGTGCATTTCAAAGTCAAAGGTCCACAATTTCTGAGCTTCAGATTCTCCATTTAAATGCCACAGAATTCTAATTTAATTTTGTAATATCAGTGTGAATCACTCTGGCTGAAGTCGCCAGACAGGGACTTATGTAAGTGTTAAGAGAAAGATGATATCTTGGATATATGGGATTTAATACAGATTAACTACATAGGTCTACTTAGTTAGATTGTAACTAACAAACAGGACAAGGAATTTAACCAGAAGTCACCGTACCCTATGGAGAAAGATTGGGTAGTCTGTAGGAAATACAGCAACTAAAGCATTCGCTGACCAGAATTTTCTAGTGATTTTCAAGGACAGCTCTGTGTAAAACCATCTGCAGGAATCCAGTCTGGTACCACAGAAAACTGGTAACACCTACATAGGGAAAGGAAGCCCTTGCTGTACAGATGAAGGAAAGGTGCTCCTGCTCCCTCCTGCCATCTAGGCTTTCAGGCTGGAGCTGTGGGTCGGTAAGCCCTTACGCTGCAAATTTCAGTTACAAAATGAATAAGCAACTTGGTAAGATCGAAAATTTACTCTCAGGCCATACTACGAAACAACACATCTGCACTGTTCAGAGGGAAAACTGCAAGTTCCTAGTAATTTCTGAAATTTCTGCAATGGCTACAGTTATGACTGAAGAAATCCACTCTGTATTTACTGTCTCCTTCATTTCACCACATATCCCCTTTCTAGATATTTTGTAAAACAAAAACATGACAAAAAAGTCATATTAAAAATCACAAATGTCAGAGACAGAAAAGTCTAGCAGCCTTTCTAAAATGGGAGCATTTTATAGACAACTAAAGAATCAATGAAGGTTTTACAAATAGTTTAGCAATCAAACCACACGTAACAAATATCTGACACATTTTAAAGAACCTTTCCAATGCTCAAATAAAAAGCCCAAATTAATGGATCAAAAGTGTAACTTATGCTGAATACTCCAGAACATTACTTTTCCCATTTACAGTCTACTGCTGTTTATGTGACACTGTATACAAGATACTTTACCAGCTTCCATACATATCTATTTTTGAAGTCTGCAATAACAAATACAGAATGGGAGAATGGAATAACTTAAAGATTAGTAGGATTTTGTGGTGATATTTAATGGAAATGATGTAATTTTCTACCCTGTATCTTCTTTATGCATCACATTTGTTCAGGGTGGATGGAAAGGATGCCTTAAAATCACTGCCATCAGACTCGTTGGCTTTTATTCACTTTGCTCTTACTATACATGGGTGTAAATGAAATCAGAGGCGTCAGCTAGGGGAACTTCAGCCCTATTGTTCTCATTTCACAATCATTATTTTCATTATTTTTGTAAATGTAGGTAACGTGACAGAATAGCACATTACGAGGTTACTCAATAAAATAATGGAAGCTGCATGTTTTAGAATCATAGAATCGTTTAGGTTGGAAAATGCCTTTAAGATCATCGAGTCCAACCATTAACCTAGCCCTGCCAAGTCCACCACTAAACCATGTCTCTAAACACCACATCTACATGTCTTTTAAACACCTCCAGGGATGGTGACCCAACCATTTCCCTGGGCAGCTTGTTCCAATGCTTGACAGCCCTTTCGGTAAAGCAATTTTTCTGAATATCCAATCTAAACCTCCCCTAGGGCAACTCGAGGCTGTTTTCTCTTGCCATCCCATCATGTTTCCAAGGTGGCAACTATGTCATAGTTTCCCTGCTGCACAATGGCTTCCAGCTGCTCCTGTTTGTTGCCCATGCTGTGTGCTTTGGTGTAGATGCACTTCAGTTGGGCTATAGATCCCGCCACCTTTTTGGGGGAAGAAGCCCTAATTCCTACATGACTATTTTCAGGCACTTCTGTGGTTTCTATCAATAACCCTTGCTTCTTTGTTTTCTCATGGATCTCCATCCCCTGACTTCCACTGAGACAGCAGACGGAAGGACCTTGCTAGCACAGCATCCCTCAAACATCAGAGTGCTGCCTGCAGGATTGTCACTAGCAAGCCTGGTTTTATCTCTTTCCCCCTTCAAAAGTAGTTTAAAGCTCTTCCAGTGAGCACTGCTAACTCCTGTGCAAAGACCCTTTTCCCCCTTTGAAACAGTTGACCCTCACCTGTTGCCAGCAGGCCCGCTGATGTGTAAACCAACCCATAGACAAAAACCCCAAAATTCTGCTGGTGACCCCAGGCTCAGAGCCAGGTATTGACCTACTGGCTCTTGCTGCTTCTTCCCTCATCATTCCCTGCAACTGGAAGGATTGAGGAGAACACTGCTTGTGCTCCCTGATCCCTTAACCAGTCATCCCAAGGCCCTGAAGTCTCTCTTGATTGCCCTTGGACTTCCTGTTGCAACTTCATTACTGTCGACCTGACCCATCAGTAACGGGTAACAATCTGAGGGCTGTAGGAAGCTTTCTCTTCACGTCTTTATCCCAGGTCCTAGGGAGGCAGCAGACTTCCCTAAGTAGTGGGTCTGGTCTGCATATTGGGCCTTCTGCTCCCTTCAGAAGTGAGCCTCCTATGGCAGTAACCTGTCTTTTTTTTTTCTTTATGGAAGCAGTTTTGATGCAGGGCATAGGCCAATTTAACCTTTTAAAGGCATTTAGAAGAAAAGACATCTCAAAGTGGATCTGTGGTTTGAGATATGTTGAGCTGCAGAGATGCACATGAGTGAATTTGAAGGGATTGAAGTGCCATGGCTTTGCCCTCTTTCAGATTGCATTGGTCTTGCCTCAATTATATAGTGTATAAGCAACATGGAGTGAACAAAGTGAGTGAATGGGTGCATAGACTGAAGGAAAACTGGTTTAGATTCATACCATGCTGAGTGAAAGACAAAGGTATCGGCAATGCTCTGCCTCCTGTAAACAGCCACAGAAAAATACCCAACACTGAAAAAGGGAAAGGAAGCAGATAAGTATTTTTGTAACGCTTACACATTTATACCTGTCAATTTTACACACTTTTTGTAATTTGGTCTGAACCCAATGGTTCATTCAAGGAATCTTGACATAAAATACTAGGTAATACTGTATTTCTTTCTAATACACAGCTACTACTTCAAGCAAGACAAACAGAAGAAAAATCTGATGCTGAGAAACAGCATGAGAATATGGTGTACAAACTTCACTCCTCCAACTATTTGTAAACTGTTTGCTGCATTTGCTTAAAACTTGATACACAAAAGCACCACACCTACAAAATGAGAGGTTAGTTCAGAGCATTTGAAAAATTAGTTATCACTAAGTGCTTGCAAATGTTCTTCTGTACTATAATAAAAACAATATTGGAGAACCTTCTTTTTCTGTGATTCCAGAAAAAAGGAAGTACTTCTTTTGTTTATAGTCATTGTGAGGAATTACCTTGATAACAGAATTTGTACACACACTTCACCATTTTGACTTTCTATCCGGGCAAAGCATTTCTGGAAGTATTTCATTACTTCAGGATCTATTAGAAGCCCTGTTAAACTCTCTTTCCTCTCACTGCCCTGACAGTATGCTGCTGTGGTTTTGGTGACACAGTGATGCTTTCTCCCTGTGATTTCCTTCTGGTGAAGTGGCTGCACTGTCTCACTGGCCCACTGCCATTTCAGGGATGCCAAGACCTTGATCTTCGCCTGGGGTGCCTGGCTCCTCAGCCACTAGCTATAGCTGGCTGGTCCTTAGCCTGTTTCAAATCCCCGTTCCTCCAGAATAAGACTTTCCTACTCTTGTCCAGCTATGTAACTTAACACCGGATCTATTACAAAAATTGCCTTTATTAAGGCAGGAAAACAAACATCAAGCATAACACCACCACTGCTGATGAAATGGCTGAGGCAGCTGATCCAGCAGCTTGCATTCATTGACTGTGAATGCTGGTCCTCAGTAAGTATATTCAAATGCTTTATATCTTGCATTTCCATCAGCTATTTGCCTTTAGCCACCCATTCTCTAACTACGAAATTCTTCATTTTTATCTCCAGTCCTCTTATGATTAATGGTTCACATTTGGTTCATGCGTTAGGTCACAGAGCTTCAAACATCACACTTGGATGTTTGCTCTCCTGCATATCTTCTTTATATGCTGGTATAAATTTTTTGGCCTTTGTTGAGCAAAACAGAGTTATAAGACACTAACAGATTCTGAGTTTCTATAAACATTGGAGTAACAATGTTTTGAAGTACCAAACCCTCTCATAAGCTTTGAATTGGACATTAAGAAAAAGGATGCGCCTAAAATCATTAGTGTCTGAAAATCTCAATTATTATCTGTAGCCCTGGGGCTGAACAGAAAGTGATCAAAAAGAAAGGCCAGAAGCAGTGAACAAAACCCAAGACTCACATAGTTTTAATTAAAGAACACTCTTATCTTGGTTTTCTAAGGAAATAAAGCCAGTGTATTTACTGTGCCTACTGCCTCCACAGCCTGAAAAAAAATACCAAAACCGATTCAGTCTGCAACTGTCACAAAAAAAAAAAATCACTGAAACCTGAAAAAAGTCTCAAAGATAAGCGCTGGGGCAGCTGTAGAACAGGGTGTCTCTGCCCTGGGGAGGTACAACCCAGTACTCAAAGAGGTGATTTTCAGAAGTGGAGGATGTTGTGATCATTAGGCAGCCTGATTACCTGATTACTAGGGCTGGGTAGGAAAGTGGGGTCCTCATGGAACCACTAATGCCTTCACGTATGTAAATCGTGTGTATAGATTATTAATTGTAACTCACAAGGTGATTCTTCAAACTTGATTAGACGTGAACGGATGAAGGGACAGGAAGAATATATAGCTGAAGCGCTGTGTTGTCATACTGTAAAGTGCACAGGTAATCAACACTTGCTTCACTAAATTAAGAAGACTTACTTGAAAAAAAATTCTAAATAGCGGTTAGTTATGTTTAGGGAATACCTGCATATTCATGATGATGAGTTTAAAACAAAGTGTCCTTGTGGATTTCAAATTATATGTACAACCCTTCTGTGTAAGCACATATTAATTTCATGGCATAGCCTTTTATTTTTATTCTAGAGGGCATTTTTTATAGTTTTTATAGCACATACTTGTTTTTGTTTTCGTTTTTGTTTTTGTTTTCCTTTTTCTTGGCAACAGCTTCTAAACAGACTCTTTTTCATCATCATTGCACTTTTTCTTCAGCTGTAAAACATGAGTCCCCAATAAATTACCCCAAACCAGCTCGATTGATTTGACAGCTGCTGTCACTACAGTAATAAGCAGCTATTGATTTCCATGTCTTTGTTTAAATTCAACCAACACTTGCTAGTTCTGCATATAAACATCTTAATTCCTATTGTGTTTCTGATTTCTAAATTGTACCTGAACTTAGTTTATCTTCTTTTCCTTGTGTTCAGATCTCAGGAAACTGTTTTTTTCAAATCTATTATTAGATCTCTCAGCCTAATTAAACATCTTATGTCCTACCCGGCTTTTATGTTTCTTCACATTCCAATCACTCTCAACAGAGGAAGCAAATCTGCACATCATTCTTTCTTCTTACTCTCCTTTACCAGACAATGTAGTATGCTCCACTCAAATGATTTATACAACATTTTCAACCTATTTTCTCAATCATCCTGAAATTTGACTGTTCACTAAAATCTACATGAAAAGTCTTCCCCATTTGCTTTCATTTTGTGGCTATATGCAAACAGACTGATGACACATGTATAGAGTCACAGAATCACAGAACCGTCAGGGTTGGAAGGGACCCATGGAGATCATCTAGTCCAGCCCCCTGCTAAAGCAGATATAATCCCAAACAGTAATTGGACATATGCTTAAGTCCACTCTCATTTAACAGAGCTTTTAAGTTTGTGCCCTCAGTTTTCTTTTTAGAAATTGAGGAGCAGGCCGAGAAGGGGAATTCAGGGATATTTGGTGAGAAGGCTGCCTTCAGCTTTAGGTGTCTAGTTCATTTTAAATTTTGTTTATTCCTTTCTAAAGCTGTAAAAGCCTCATGAATAAATAAATGAATAAATAAATAAATAATAAGAAGGTCTGTTCAGTAAGCATTCAGAGGAACCACTGTTTTATGGAGGGAGCACCACACATGTTTTCCATGCATCACAGGTATGCCTTCTACCCATGCACATACTTCCTAGTTCAAGATCCCCACAGCTGAGGAGAGAGACATGCTGCCTTATTTGTTGCTGCAAGGAAGACCTGATGCTGCAAGACCAGAGCTCACATCAGCTCCTTGAGGTTGCAGGGTACATATGAGAGTCTGGAAGAGCTCCAAGGAGTGTTAGAAAAGAGTCTCCTAACATTTCACTGTTGTAAATTGTACTTTTTAGGATGCTGAGATTAAATTGTCTTATCTCTTCGCCCATTTTAACTCTCTTGGTTGGAGATACGAAATGTGGGTGAGAGGAAGCTGTTATTCAGTTTGATGCTATTTTAAATTTTATAGTGTAGATAATGTATTCAGAAACCTTTTCTTTGAAGGTATTCTGCATTCAATGCTGTTAAAAATGTGTCACATCTTTATATAGTCTGCAGGATAATTTTGATTAGATGCAGTTCTTACTCTGTGGACAGAAGCGTATAATGCCTACAATTATTATGGTAATTGCATATCAGAAGTTGGCTAATCACAAGAAAGCTATTTGTTTAGTACATAATACTTTAAGGCTATGAGATAAGGAACTGTCTGCATTTGAAGAATAAATGATAAAGACCACTTTAGAGCAGATTGTCCTTTATGCTCCTTTTTTTTACACATATCTTAATGATCACTCAAATTTAAGTTATTGTGCTCCAAACAACACTAACTTCACCAAAATTCCTCAGAAACGCAAGGCACAAGTGGGGAAAACAGCAGCTTGGCTCCTCAGGGAACCACCTTCCTTGTGCAGAGGTTGATGTGGAAGGAGTGTTTTGCCTGGGAAAGCTGGCACCAAAAAGTCAACATCAAACTCTCATCAGACAAATGAAACCCAAGCCTGAACAATTTTGGTTGGGCCCAATCAGGCAGAACTGGAAAATGTGGCTGCCTGGGCAGGACCTTCCTAGGAAAGCTCTTAAGTCACAAGAAGCTGGGACAAAAAGTCTGTGAAGGTTTACGTGGTGCAGACACTACCCGTTTTTTCCCTGCTCGAACAATGGTGTTTATTTGGCTTAAGGAGCAAAATTTTGAAACACCACCATCAGGTACAGATAATTCTTTTGGAGTTACCAGGGTAGCAAAGCAAAAGAAAACTTGGCATTCAGGGTTAAACCACTTTTGGTGGATAACTTATAAATAACAGCAAGTTATTCAGCTGGTTTTCTGAAAATAACCTGGCCTTTCTTGTGTTATCAGCAATGTCTTGTCTTCAGGTCTTCTGACACCACACTCATTAACACTGACGTGTGCCACGAGCTGGACTGACTGCGGGGCAGCAGCGAGCACAGGAAGCTCGTCTGACCGTTCTCTCTCCGTAGAACCCCACCAGCAGCTGCACATAGCACTGCCACATTTCTGCTCATTGGGGTTAAAACTGGATATTGTGGGTATTTCCCACCAGGTTTATCTTTTCTGGAAGGCTTCCTGACAAATGCTGTTTCCAAATACAGGAGAAAGGAAAAACAATCCATGGCCTGTGGTAGAAGCATCCTTGTTGCTCTCCTTGCAGCACAGATGTCATAGGGCTCCCCGGGGGCCAGTGGCAGCGGGGACCCCCATGAGGGTCCATCGGGGCAGGGCCTGGCAGCCAGGCCTGTCCCACCACCCCAGCTGGGAATGGGACAGAGCCAGGGGCAGAGAGCCAGGGGGGTGGCCAGGCAGAGACAGCTAGGGCTGGTGCTGCTCCTAGGGCCTTGACAGAAATACACTGACTTATGCTTTGGGCAGGAGCCAGAACTGTTGCAATTTGTGATAAGCCATAAACAAGATGCTTATCAAGCCAGAATACAAGCATTCCTTGTTTTGCTGAGGTCTCCACACACAACATTGTAGTATTGTTATTTATATCCTATAACATCTTTAATCATTTATCACTTTCCATCTGTGCTGCAGACCCAGGACTTCATCTATTAGGAACATCTGCAGGTCCATAAACATCCTAGGAGAATTTTTTTTGCTACATTTTTGTATTCTGTCCCTACTGCCCAGAGAAACAAACTGAAGATAATGAAAACTAATACTTTGTTGGAAAAAGCGGAAAATATTTATTTTGCTCTGACCCCGTTACTTTCTGTCACAATCATTTTTCAAATAAAAGCCTATTCTCACATCTCTTGGCATCTCCCCATTACCTCCTCAATTAAAAAGATTTATTTTTGCTCAAGCAGGGTTGTGAGGTATAGTATTTCATTGTTTTATTGGGTGACAAGGTGTTTGGTTTTTTTTCCCTTGAGACTGCTCAGTGATGCACAGTCATTTCTGCTGACTCATTTCCCCGGCCAGAGAAGGTAGATGCTACCAACCCCAGCTAAGAAGTACTAACAGTCCTGTGGTACACAGATGGGTCACCATGCAGGAAAATGCTTTATAATGAAACAAGTCCAAAAGAAAACTCCTCAGAGCACTGAAAGTAGCAAGGAGATCATGTTGAAGCATGGTTTATTATTGAAATTTGTGTGCAAACTTCGTAATTGTAGTGCTACGTAACAGATTATTCGTCTACCCTAGTGAGAGTACAGCAGACACAGAATTATTTGTTGTTACTGTTTTACAGCTAGAACACAATCCATGTAGCTAGGTTCAGTTGGATGGGGAGTAATGAAAAGATAATCTACAGATATTGGAGATTAAAGAAAAATATTAAAATTCAATTACAGGTTTCTGTAATTGGAAAAGGTGACTATGTATAGAAGTACCAAAATAAAGTACATCAATTGCTTGCGCCCCTTGCACCCCTTGTGTTGGTTATAAGCCACAAACCAGAGCTGCTCATTTACACGGGCTGTTCCATCAGTTCCACTAGGTTGGGGTCCCTGTGGTACCATGTAGTAGAACAAAACCAAACACACATTTGGGGGCCCAAACCAAGTTCTCATTGCTTTTTGCTCATTGCATTTCTAAGTGTTAGGCCAAAGAGATGCAAAAACATAGTTTGATTAGCAAGTGTAGGTGTATATATTATTGGAAGTACAATGACATTTATATCCAGAGAAAATACTCTCTCATTAGTTGCTGCCTTAGTGAGTTAATGCCCCAGGCCGAAGTAAAAGGTCAGCTCAGGGATGCTTCAGGCGCCCTTCTACTAGAGAGTTGGTCCAGTGCCCCACATGGCAGGGGGTCTAGAGGATCCTGGTCTCTTAACATCTCTCACTGTACAGCAGTATGAGCCTCATACTATCACAGTCAGGCCTCTCTTGTTCCAGATTTACTGTGCTTTTCAGAGAAAAGTTATAAGGGACCAGATCCCATTGCATTAGCAGAACAAAGCAGCCGGTTCAGCTGCCCAGCCGAGAGCTGCCTCACTGTAATTCCCTCGTGGCATAGTGCCGCATAGTATCTAACTACCTCATATACTGCAGATAGAAATATACCTACGTCTTCTACCAGGAACATTGTCTGGTGCTAACATCCAGATAAGCACTGGGTAGTTTGCTGACAGCTTTGTGATATCTGCTCGGCTGTTTTATGCCCTGTGCAGTCCGTGATTCAGCACTGCCTGCTCCCTCAGCTCAGAATCAGAACAAATGCTGGGCGGTGTGGAGTATACATCCTACCCCCGTGTAAAATCAGGTGCTTTTTCTGAGTCAGTGTAATAATCCAAGTGGGCTCGAAGGTGAATTTTGGACAGATAATTAAATATAACACTCCTCTAAAGAGCATGATTATAAAACTTCTGCCATGAAGCTACATCAATCTTTATGAACTAATTCTAACATCAAACCTTGTTAAACTTGAAGAAAACATCTGCGGAGGCAGATTTTAATCTGTGTTAAATAAATACATTGGTTTGTGACTTCAGTACTGCAGATCTTTCTGTACTTCTAATTTTACAGATCAAGGAAATAACATCCCTGTCGAAGTTCATATTTTCTTTGTCAGAATACGCAAAGACTGCTTCTCACTTCTTTATGAGGAAAGTGGCCAAAATAAAATTCTTCCAGAAGGCTGCGCATTTTTGTTTCAGTTTCCATTTGAGTTACCTTTTTATGTATAATCCAGACCACAGATAAGAATTTTGCATGAAGGCATTCTGATTGGCTTAATTTTTATATTAGAGAGTTAGCTATGAATTCAAACCTTCTCTTGCCAGAGTGTGAAAATAAAGATTTTTCACTGCCAAGAAATTTATCTCTAATAGATGCTCTCTGAAATATGTCTCTGTTGTGAGTGTCCTTCAGCTCTTCTCCAAACCAGTGCCACATATTATGCTATAAACATCTATATTTTGAGCCTAAATTTCCAAATGATTTTACTGATTTTATAATAAACATTTTATTTACTCAATTTCAGTTTTATTAGAGGGCTTGCTTTTTCTCAGGAACTGCTAACTTTTCCTTTACATATTTTTGTTATGTAAAAAAAAAAAAAGGCTCATAAAAGCAATATTAAAGCAATAAAACCACCTTATTTAGGTATATATTTAAATAACTCCAAGAACTGGATTCCAAATCCTACATAGTAACTCTAGACGATGTCCTAGATGCAATGACATGGTTATTTTTTTTTTCCTGCTCTATATTTAGATAGTCTTTTTAACCGTCCTTTTCTCTTGGAAAAAGGGAGATGGGCTTAAGTCCCACCAGTACTGATCAGCTGCTACTGTCAGTCCTGAGGTCAGGTGTATCACCTGGTTTTCACAAAACCAGCACGTAGCTCAGCTGAGTGGCAGATGGACAAGGGTGTATAAGAGTTATGCATACACGTGAGCTGAGACAGATGGCCTGAAGAGTCGTATTCCATGGGGTGCAGATAGATTCCTCCAGGAGATGCTGTGTTAAGAGGCAGAAAGGTACAAGTGATACACTGAACTTCGCTATTTTGAAAAAACAGAACTGAAGCCCTGAAAAAGTGAAAAAGGAGAGGCTTGCCATCCCGTGGCTCCATGGTATTGCTCCCTGCATGCTGAGGAGTTAGCCTACTGGCTTACATGATTACTTCTGGCACACAAAAGTACTCTGCTCTTTGTAGCTCTCTGAAAAGTATTTAAATCTTCTACTCTTTTGCCTGAAGCAGGATTATGCACTGTGGATGGCAGCAATTATATGGCAACACTTTAGAAGTCCCACTAATATAACTAAATTATTTTAAACCACTAAACACTAAGGAAGCTGGGTAGAGTTGAGGTTATGAACATGATTTCCTACCAGGGCACAGAATACTGACCACAAGTTTATAAATCAGGAATAGACTGAAGCCATATTGTCTCCATAGGGATCCATCTTTTCATTTCTATCATATGGTGAGATAATATCTATATGATATGATATGATTATCTGTAGAACTCAAAAGATTTTTCCTACTAGTTAACTAACCAATTAACACAGTAAGTGGGTTTCTACCTAGGTTGCTGAGGTGCACAGATGCTCAGTTAGCTCTTCAGCATAAAGTACAATCATTTTAGTGCAGGGAATATAGTCTGTCTGCCCTCAGTTTTATTCTTTTTCTGCAACTGTTCACATTTCCTACCACCAGAACCAATGTGGAGACAAATACAAATTTTATTTTCTTTAGAAAATCTTTGCTTGCCTTTGCAACCAAAATATTGGTGGAAAGGACTCTAAAATATCACATGGACTAACACACTGTTTTCTCTTCTCTATCGTCCCTCAAAAAAGAAACCTTTTGCAAAGTAGCATGCCTCCTGCTTCTATTTGCATACTTTTTCCAGGATTTAAAGGTTGTTACTGAGAGCAAAGGGGCATTTTTATCCATAGGCAAAGGAGGCTATGTTCTCAAGTGTGGTTACAAAAACCACACAGTCTCATTTTATGTCATATTCTCTTCTCTTTACACTGTTCCTTTCTATTTCATTAAATTAAATGGCAATTATCTTCCTTCATGCATTCAAGTTCTTTAGAACAGGAGGGAAATTACCAGGTACTAATCACTAGAATCCCTAGTCATTAGTTGCTGAATAGAAATGGGCATTCTTCCACCTGCTCTTGACCCTTCTTTCAAAATACACCTCGTTTATCCTGAGGATTGAAGAAAATATTTCCTACAGAATGGGAGTGAGAGAAAAAGAGAGGCTCAGACAGAAATCATTACCCAGAAAAGACACCTTCTTGGTGCCATTGTATTTTCCCCTCTTCTGAATGCAGAAAAGTTCCTTTCTTGCTTACTAATTTTTATGACATCCAGATAAGAAAATAAAGCTCACTTTCACAAGTGCTTTAGACTAAAAATCTTAAAAAACCACCATCACTACCAAAGATGGCACAAATCCAAACCCTGAGAGGAAATCCTTAAATAGAAGACATGCATAATAAAGAAATACATAAGTTAACTGAAAGAACAGGACTTACTAGGAGATTCACAGCCCTTAGACTGTGAACCAAGTTTGCTGAAGCATGGATTGTTATCTGCTATTTCTATATGAATTCTTGAAGTGTATACTGTTGGAGCAGTTTCTAATAATGGGTGAGTGATTTGACTACCATCTGTCTTGTGTTTTTCTTTCATTCTTTTCCTGCAGGAGAATATGTGATATAATGTTTCAGTTCAGTCATTTTTGTCTGTTCTTTTTTATGCTGCCATATAGTTGTATTGGAGAAGTCTGAATCAAAGAAGTGCTTTTCGAGCTCTTAGTGGAAAAGGGGCAATGTTTTCATGGTCATCAGTTCCCAGGGAAGCTAGGGTAAGGGCTAGGTAAGAATATTACTGCCAGAACATTACCTCTGTAATGCGTTTTTCAGTTTGAAGGAGATCAGGAAAATTTCTCTGGATGATTCATCTGCTACTGGATTCAGAAGTGGATGGAGCCTGTGCCGAAAGTTTAGCGTTCCTTCAGAAATTTGGAATATTCACTCTTACAAAGAGCTTTTGGGGAGCTCACAGTTCTGAACTGGAAAACTGTGAGTTGTTGTCAGGATAGATCCATCACATTTAAGCAGGGTTTACAGATTATGATGAAGTAGGATACCACAATGTTCCTTGCTAACTTTATTGCTAGTTGTGGATCCCAGGACATTAATAAAGCTGTTTCAAATTACTAACAGATCAGACTTGACAGCAATTATGGATCCCTATAGGAAACCTTTCAGGCTACACCTGTAGCCTCCATCAGGCACACCAGAGGATACAGGCTAGTTCCTGGGCAAGTGGCACAGCCTATATTGTACCTAAGGCTTGGGAGCAGCTTTTCCCTCAAGTGGCACAGCTGATATTGTACGTAAAGCTTGGAAGGAGCTTTTCCCATCTGCATTTAAGCAGGACTGACCTTCAGCATGAGAAGAACCCAGCAACCTCTGTTTCACTCATGCTTGTGATGACCCTTCCATACCCTTCATAAGGGCACAGGCCTGCCATACCTCTGACACACGAGTCTTGTTGGAATAATTGGACAGTCATGCAATGCATTGCCACTGGTGCTAGCATTCCTGGGCAAGCTTAATACAAAGGCTTGTCTTCAGAGCCATCCAAACCCAAAACAGAAAGGCAAGCAATCACAATGGACTAGGTGAAGTCTATATTCTGTGTATTCCCAGGCACCCTTGGTTAGAGACTGCAGGCAACAGTGATTGTTCAACCTGGCAGAATGTCCTTTTCTTTCCTATTTGCCATTGCTAGTAGAGCCCAGACTCGATCAAGTGGAGGAAGATAAGCAGCAGTCACTGGTGGGACTTTTTCACACCATCAAGTCATCAACAGCAGGTACAGAACGCTTGCATGAGGAGTCCCGCATTTGAGATCCCACACAGGGGGAATCCACGCCGCCCCAGACTGACAGCATACAGCTTTTGTGACCCCCTCACTTCAGTGGCCGTGACAGGAGCTGCTGTACTCTGGCTGCCTTGACTCCTGTCATCGAGAGATCCAGTTCAGGATGGGAAAATCTGATGTTCACATCTTGCAATATGAACCTGGATGTCATCCTTTTAAAGGGAGCTGCCTACCCAGGCATATGGCTGCATGCCAGGAGGTGGGAGTGAAACATGGTTGCTTCATAAATTCCTAAAGAAGCACATAACTTCAACTACTTCAACTGCTTGCTACCTTACCGATTGAGTCAACAGCTAAATCCCAAAAGGCACATCCAGAAATAAAAGGGCTCCGTTTAAAAAAAAAAAAAAAAAAAAAAAAAGGAGGATCAGGATCTTTTACCAAGACCTTCTCATTAGGAGGAAGACAGAAAGTCCCCCATGACAACTCCAAGCCACTAGTTGCGCCCACAGGGTGATCCAGGTCTGGCCTTAAGCTTTTTGAACTAACAGCACTTTCTTCCTACTTTGAGCAAAACTACCTGTTTTGCCACCTCCCCAACAATTTCTTCATACAGTTGCCAGAAAATCTGCTAGCAGTAAAGCTGTGCTTGCAGCACCAGCAAATACTCACCAGCATCAGCATCTTCAGGGCACCACCAGCCCTGACTGTCCCTGCCCAGCCACCCATGGCTCCCTCACAGCCCAGCACCCCACATCAGCCCCTGGGGCTGTCAGTTCTTGCCCCAGCAGGGCCAATTTCTGGCTGTCCACAGCCCTGCCCAACCACGGCCCCCACCAAACCGTGGGGCCAGGAACCTCCCCATAAAACAGGTTTGATCACTTTGCATCCCCTTGGTTGCTGTTATTTATTACCAACATACGCTGGAGTGTCTTCCCTTTGTGTCTGTTCTGCTGTGACTTACTGTTGCAACATAGCACTGAGTGATGATCTTTAAGTGAATTTTCATATAGGAATGCCAAATGCTCACGTAGCAAATGAAACATTGTGAATTAAACCAGCCAAACCACCATGGCACAAGGGCCAGCCAAACCACTGTGGCGTAAGGGCCAACATTCTGAAAGCTCTCTTTACCACTGCACACCACAGTTTTGAGCAGCTCCGCTGAACCCACAGGGGCTTTGCCCTTCCAAAAGGGCTGAAAATGGTGGAAAATCTGACACAAACGAGTAATGAATTAATTTGTAAAAACAAATACTAACAAATGGTTGAAAGGAGTGCTACAAGAACACCTTCTTATTGTAAAGGGCTTTCCAATTCGCATATTTACAGCTCTTTTTGCGTTTCAGAAGAAAGATGTTTTTCTAGTTTTTACTGAAGCAATAGTTGTTAACAATTCATTTGGACTGTTTTTGCCTTTTTGCAGTGCTAATTGCCCAGAAATCCACTCTTTATATCACTCTTGCCACATGACCTAACAGATGTTTGCATGCCCCTCTTCTGTCAACATGGCTTCACCTCATGGACCTCATCAAGGTTTCCATCATTACCACTATGACAAATAGTTTCTCAGTGTCACCCTCCCTTGTGACTGGCCATGGAAAGAAGAGCTTCTCCTCTGCTCCCTGAGAGTTTATAAACCCAGTGAGATCTTTCAAAGCAATGACACAAGGGCTGTCAGTGTAGTACTCATGCTTAAAGTCACTCAAGGCAACAGGTTTTCGTTACTTTTCCCCCAAGTGGCCTTTAGTGAATCGCCCCTGACACAAACACCTGTTGCAGAGACCTGAAATACCTCACAGAGCCGAGGTGGGGCTTTAACCTCCCCAGTACCCTCTAGCCTCGTTTTTCACGGGTGTAACCCAGGCCATTCCCCCTCTTCCTCACTATGTCGTAAGGCCGTGCCTAGGCAACACAGGCCGATACTAGACCTCGGGCGGCCGCCCGGCCCCGCCAAGCGGCCGCCCCCTCCCGCTGGCACAGCCCCAGCCCCAGCCCCGCCCGCCAGCGCCACCCCAGCCTCGTTCCCGGCCCGCCCTCAGCCACGCCCCCCTGAGGGCGCGCAGCGCTGCTCCCGCCCCCCTGCCCGGGGCAGCGCCTGCGCCTGCGCCGCCCCTCGCCCTCCCGTTGCTCGGTCGGCCGGCGTGGGGGGCGGGGGGAACTGTCACCTTCCGCCGGCCCTATTGGTCGCCGGCTGGGCCAGGGCGGGTGCGCGCGCATCCCCGTGCCCGCCTACCCCCGCTGCCCGGGAGGCCCCTCAGCCTGTGCCAGCGGCGTCGGCGTCCTGCGCCGCCGGCCCCAGCCCGGCCCCCGCTGCCGCTGCGCGAGGGGGCCCGCCCCGAGCGGGGAAGGAGCCGCGGCCGCCGGGGCGGCCGTAGCAGCGTTACCCCTCCGGTACGTCGGCGGCGGTTGGCTCTGCTCCCCTCTCCCCTCACCCGCGCGGCTCCGTGGGCCGCAGTGCGGGGCCGCCCCCGGGCTCGGGGGGGCGGCCGGTGGCCAGTCCGCCCGCCTGCCTGCTCGCCCTGCGCGCACGGCGACCTGCTGGCCGGAGGGAGGCGGGGCGGCCTTGCCGCGGCGGGGCTGGACGGCCCGGGGGCCTGCGTGAGTGTCCCGGGGCGCGGTGGGCGCTCCGGGGCGGCTGCTCGTTCCTCGCCTGGCCTCGCGGGCCGCGTGGTGACCGGGGCCGGGGGGTGCGCGGCGGTGCCGCCTCTTTGACCTCTCCGGCGGCAGGTGCCGCGGGAGATCTGGCCCCGGTTGCCGAGGGGTGCGCGCCGCCGCCGCTGGTGTCTCCTTAACGAGTTGCAAGTAACTTTCCTCGTTAGGGACGGCGAGATCCGCCCGCGGCCTGGCGGCGGAGCCGGGGCAAGAGCCGGGGGGGTGGCAGCCGCCGGCCGCTTGGCGTGGCGGGTTCCCGGCCGCGGTGCTGCCCCGCCGGGCCGCAGCGGTGCTGGGCGTGCGTGTGCTGGCAGGTGCCGGCTTGGCGGCGTGGGTCCGCCGCCCCGGCCCTGGGAGTTCTGAACAGCTCTCCGCAAACAGCAGCTCGCCCCGGTTTGCACAGCGGCGTGTGACGCTGAAGCCGGTGCGCACACGCAGACCTGGTGGCGCAGGGATCCCGGTGCTCGCCGCTGAGGCTGGCTGCGCTTGCTGTCAGCAGCGCGCGGTGTGCATGATATTTATGTGAAATTATTTAAAAAAAAAAATCCCGTGTTTCCTTCCCGTAGTTCTGTTGGCTTCGAAAGCCAAACACAGCAAGATTTGTATATTTCTTAATGTTTCTTTTGGCTTTCATGAATTTTAAAATTTAAGTTTGTTGTTTGTTGTTGTTGTTTGGGTGTTTTTTATAGGACCCTTTTAAAATTATACAGAATTCTAGGAGTTCTGGCCTGTTCCAACATAAAGCCCTTTAACATTAGGATGTGGGATACTGGATTTATAGCTTAGAATATTTGCCTTTCATCTTCATACATGCTTTAAAAAGTTGTATGCAGAAGGTGAATTGACAAGGATATCTAAATATTTTCCTGCCTTTGCTCATAAAGACGGTGCTGATGAATATGAGTTCATAAATCTATTGCTGTGTTCAAGCCTCTTATAAAAACAGTATTTTTTTTTTTAAAAGGCTACTTCTAGTTTGAGTACTTAAGTATGAGCCTGTAGTTTTGAGTATGTGTTTGCCAGATAGGTCTGATATTTCATAATCTTTTTCATGTGTGGTGTTTAGCATGTGTGTTTTATTTTCTAGTATTTTGTCCACAAAAATCTTTTCACTGCCCAGGTTTGGTCAAGGAGCTGTGTGTAGCTTGACTTCACTATGCAGTTAGTCAAAATCAGTAAGACTATGTATGCATTTACTTTGCTGACTGGTCCTGCTGAAATGCACAATAGAATAGTCCCTCCTCTGCAAGCAGTTTGTATGTCCACATTCCAGGATGCAGTTTCCTGGGAAAATAAAAGTATTCAATACTAGTAGCAAGGTCACTGGGGACTTCTAAGGACACAACTTGGTAGCTGAGGCTCTAAACCGTATTTTATGTAGTGGCAGCTTCAGACTAGCCCTGTGTTAGGTTTGCTTAAAGTTTCATCTCAATGTGGGCTTTGAAAGGAAGAAAGAATTGTGTGTGTGTGTTTTCCCCCACACTCACCCCCAAATCTCCTGTACTTCCTGCACTTTCTTTTGTGGAGTTTCTTTTGCCATCTTCCTCCACCCCCGCCTCTGAGGGATTCCACTGCTTCTCTTTTTATATCTTTCACACAAGATTCTGAGTAACAGCTGTGAAATGTAGTGTTCTTGTCGATCTCTGTCTGTAGCTGTCTGGCAAATTGGTAAGATGTAGTAGTATAAGGCAAATGCTTCATGTCCAGCTTTGTGTGATGGCACAGGGACAGGGGAGGCGCTGTAAAACTGTCTCTTCTGAACAGTTGGATTTCTTAGTGCACCTCTTGCAAGTTCAGCAGCTACTGCACAGTGAAATTTCAGTGTCAGTGTTTGATTTTTGTAATACTTACTGCTGACTAATTTACTTCATCTCGCAGACTGAAAATACTGTTGAAGAAAACGACAAAATGAGTAGTCGTCGAAAACGTGCACCTCCATCAAAAGTAGATGAGGAGAAACAGAAAGAGCTCTGCTGGAATATGCATGAAGACCGGAGAAATGAGGTGATAACATTAGATGATGAACTGACTGATGAGGACCACGTTCCAGGTCCAAGCACTTCTTCTGCATCTTTCATTGTTATAGATGATGATAGCATTGATGAAGATCTCATTCAGAAAGAAGGTAGTGGCTCAAAATCTGTTAAGTTTTTGACAGTTAATGATGAGGAAGACTCTTACTCCATCTTGACTCCTGTGTCAGTACAGCTAAATATTATAGTCTTGCCATATCGTGTAGATGGGTCCTGGAAAGCTTTGTTGGGAGAATTTGCTCTTCGTCTTCCTTCTGAGCAAATTCTGACTGAGGAATTCCATGAAAGGAGCTTTACCTTGATGAGAGGAGACTCTGATGATCAGCTACAGGTTTGTGTTCATGAAAGAAGTGAAGAGGAGTACAGTAATGAAACAAAAGAATACCTGGGTGCTTATGAACAACGTATTTTGGTGGAGCCAACTTTAAGTGGTGAAATATTGGAAGGCTTGAGATGGCTGCAAAAGAAAAAGATAATTGGACTTTATCAAAGACCTGGAGAGGCTCAGGTTTTAAAGGTATGGGTTAATATATTTGTTTTGCATTTTAAATGTTCATTTGTTTGTTTGAAATATAAAATAAAAACCTCAGAACAACAAAGTCTGGCAACTGCTGTGCATTTATATAATGTGATGAAAATATGTAGTTTCTGCTTGCCTTTATGAATGTCTTCAGTATGTTTTTGCCTAAAAATCTGTTTTTACTTTTGCACCATTAGTAATGCGTTACCCAAAGGAATCACAGAAGCTTTTACCTGCAGTGTTCTGTATCCTCTATGTGGTGATTTTTAATGGATATATCTGCCTGTCTACTAATTTTCAAAGCACTGCTGTTATTTTCATACTTTTCTAACAGTTATTGAAATGATTAACTGTATAACCGTTTCACAGGTTGGAATTTACCTTCTGGAAGCTGGGCTAAGTAAACCAGAGTTTCTCAGTGATGGAGGTGGGAGACCCAAGAAAGCTAATCAGCTGATCCAAAAACTCATGGAAAAGTTCTATAGCTTTTTAATTCCAGGTAATGCAATTCAGTTGAATGTTGATTAATTTTTGTTATTAAAGCATGTTGGTTTGTTTTTTTTCAGTAGTATTAAATGTAAGTGAAAATAATAAGTTATTCCTCTATCTAGAGCAAGGTAATTTTTTTCAAGGTAATGTTATTAGTGATTCTCTCTGTGTTAGCATATGAATAATGGCCAGATAATGATTAGTTTATGGTCAAATTACAGGTGATATAATATTCCTTGTCTACAGATAAGACCCAGAGGCACATAGAAGTTTGAGTCCTTACCTTTTTGCAAGTAAATACAGTTTTCACTGATTCTTGTTGGCTGATTGAACAGTTCTACAGTAGCTTGTCTTAAGTTACACAGGGAACTGTTTAAAAGAACCATGAATTAAGTTTGGAAAGCTTTTGTTCCTGGTTAGTGCCTAACACACAACTGTGACTACATTATAACTGCTTTACAATATAAGCCAAGGAGAAATTTTGTGAAGTACTACAAAATGCGCCTTTACAACAGTTTTAAAATTACACCAGTGCAAACTTATAAATATGGGCCTTGTTGTCATTTTGAAATTGAAGATACGTTTGCCAGATTATACTGGGTAGAGAGACAGATTTTTATAGAGTGATCAATGACCACTTTATAGTGTCATGGCTTAGGAAACTTAAGAAAACCCAACCTTTGTCTTGTTCCTCAGTGTAGAATGGCTTCAAAATCTTAGTTGAATACTGACTCAATGACAGTGACAGTAATACACTGAGTTTTAATGCTTTTGCAGAAGCAACAGAAGCATAGCGCACACCCACCCACCCCCAATACGTGTACTTCATTTCAGAAGGCAGAAGTGTATAAAAAATTAGGCAGCTTGCTAAAGAGAAGCTAAAAGGAAGAGGTAACGGTAGAATATGTACATCCGTGTCTGCTGCAAAGAGTAAATGCACAACTGTCAGAAAAGACGAGATATACCAAGAAAGGGCCAGGACCAGTATAACTTTAGTATGTGGGGAAGAGAAGATACTGCATCTAAGAGGTCATCCTTCAAAAAACTGAAGTAATCTGACTATAGCAACTTGTCAGTTTAGGTTTAAAAGCACACTGAAGCAGATCCAAAAAGAAGTCTGAAGAATAAAGAGCTTAAGATATAGAAATGAATAATAATATTTTTAAATGCAAAAAGAGAAATGTGGTATCATAAATACATTAGAAGTAGAATATCTCCTGAGAATTTGTAGACTTGAGATGACTAAGGCATTTGAAAGAGTGCTCAAATAAAATGTGCAGGAAGCACAGTTTGCCTCTCTGCCAGTCTTCTTATTGTGGAAGAGTTGGGGAAAGGTACTGTTCACAGACAAAATGAATAGTGACCTATTTGGAGAACCAAAAATAATTTTCTGCTGGAACCTGGGACATTTGTCCTCAGTACGCTAAAGAATAGATTTTTACGGACTGTGTGATTCAGTATAGCTTACAGTTGAAGAGGTGGTGTAGCGTCTGAAATGGAAGATATGCCCCTGAATGTTACTAGAGCAAGAATGTGGACCTGAGCAATGGGTTGTTATACCTTGACTTATCTTTTCCAAAGCCATTCAACCCCTCATGCTCCTAAAGGAGCTGTGTTGCCAGTTGGTAAAATTTCTAACTTTTTCAGCATGTGCAGTTTGATGTGGTGTAAAATAATAATAGTCTTGATTCTACAGCAATGAATGCCATGTAAACAACTAAATAAAGGGTGCGGAGAATCAAAATAAATGGTTGTGAGTATGTATGAAGGTCACCAGTCAAGTCCTACAAAGGATGCACAAGGCATGTGCAGCTTAATGTATTCTGTTATTATTAATGTATTCCTAATGCTTTTGGAAATACGATTGGTGAGATGGCATCATCAACAAACTTTAAATGTCTTATTCAGCATAATAGAGATGAAGAACAACTGAAAGCTTGCAAGCAGGCTGACCAATGGAGATTCAGTATAAATTTAATGTAGATAAATATTTCCACACTGTGAAACCAGTTACATTTTCTAACAGTTTTTAAGTACAGATGGAGCATAAAGTAATATAGCCTTGATTCTACGGTGATGAAGGTTCTTAAGAAGCATAAATGGATTTATGTTAGAATAAATTCTAACAGCTTAGTCTGTGTTTGAATTTCACCTGTTTTAAAACAGAATAAATTGAAATTTTTGTAAAACTGCACATAAGTATGTATTTTAACACTCGCAATATACACCTAAAATGGACTCTACGCAGCATTCCAAGATGAGGCTTCTTATCTCCATTGATGAACAATTTCTTACATTGATGGAGTTGCACACAAGGATCTCTGTTTGCTTTAATAAATATCTGGTTTTATAATAGTTTGTATCCTTTATCCGCTGTATAATGTTGCATGTTTGTTCTTGTTGCTCCAGTGAACGCATAGACACAGATCACCTATAGATCCAGCTAGCTTTGTTCTTAATATGAAAAAAATGGTCTGCGTAATTGATTTTTTTTTTAATTAAAGAAAAAAGATGCCTATTTAATTGCTTTTCTAGTGAATGGTAAATGTTTCGGAGTTTGTTTTCCCATAGTCTCATGGAACTGTAGTATCACATGCAGTAGCATGCCAATAGAATAGACCATATACGATCTTCCTTCAGTTTTCTTAAGAAGAAGAAATTCTTTGTACAAAGAAGAGGGTTTTGGTCTTTGTATGGCAATTTTTAATACCAAATGTGAAGCAACAAATTTTCTATTCATCCATAATAAAGGAGGAAAACAATTACATTTTCAGTGATGCAGATAGTCTTATACAGCAACCTGGAAACTGCCATACAGATAAAATGTAAAGATCCTACTGCAGGTTCAATAGTGGAACTTTAGTTCAGTCATTGAAGGAATTAAGTAGGATACTTGATGAAACCTATCAGAGAAATTGATTTTTCAGGTAGTGTAATACCATCTGTTTCTTGAAGGTTTAAAAAAACCCAAACAAACCAGAAACAAAAGCTATGTAATTGAATTACGTTTTGTTATGGTTGAAAGCATAATTAAATATTCACTGTTTAATAAGTAACTGAGAGAGGAGTAACTTCCTTAGTGTCCTTTTAAAACTCCCTGTGGTACATGAACTTTTTAATCAGGGGGGGGAAATTATCTTTGAGAGAATGAACAAAAAGGTATGGACAAAGCATACCAAGTCATATGAAAAGAACATTTTACATTATATTGTAATCTTTTCTTTCATGTAAAATTCTGGAATTACTTAGTTTATACAGAAGTCAATTTATTAAGCTCTGAAATGTGGGACTTGAAAACTGTTACTTTACCAAGTGTAATGATAAGTGTCATTATGAATCAACTTCATCGATCAAAGTTATACCCTGCAATCACTCTGATTTCTCTGTTCTTTCCGTGAAGTGAGGAATGTGTGTGAGAGGATCCCTTGGAATGGTTCTGTAATATATAAAGCTGCATGTTCTGCTTGGTGCTTTCATTTGGCTGGAACGTGAATAATCCTACACGTGCACTCTGGTTGCCTTCTTTGCAAGTCTATTTTATAAACATGGATTTATAGAAACTTCATGTCTTTTAGAATTCTTTTGTTCCTCGTGAAGCCCTGGAATTGTTCCATTGACTTCAAAGGATTAGATGAGGGCACTCCTGGCTGCCATACATAGGCACATAATTTCCTGCTGTTTGTTTTGGAAACCATTCTTCACCTTCACTATTCACTTGAATGAAAGAAAGCTTTTGCTTTCCATGAGAGTCCTAATAGCAGCCCCAAACCTTATTTTAGGATTAAGCTCTCTGATGTTTGTGCCAGGTACATCTCCTCTTTGTTAGCAGAAAGCATTGTTATTATAATTTGATTTAATTGTACCTGCCGCTAGCTGTTTTCTCTTTTTTTATCAGTATATTATACTTTTAAATATACCTTAAAGTCACTTTGTGTTGAAAATGCTGGCCTTGACTTGCTTCTAAATGTTTTTGGGTTGGTTTTTTTTGAGAAAAATACTGCAAGGTAGCTTTACCTCCAATACTAGCTGGAGTTACCGTCTTGTCTTTGAACTGTAGAACTGTACAGCTATGGTATTGGTACTGATGTTTTTAATTTGAGACCTAAAACACTGTTAAAACTTGTCCTCTAAGACCATTGTTCCCTCATCTTATATCCCAAAATGCTGACCCTTTAATTTTTCATGAATTTTTGTTCTATCGTGCTTAAATTCTGTGTGTGCCCATATATCCACTTCATGTGAAAAACAAATAAGCACAAGGCTTTCTTTCCTAGAGGATAAAAAAGAAGGCTATGCTTTCTGTCCTAGAGGGTACATGCTTCTCTTGAGGTAGGATTTTAATTTCTAAAGTACCTTGTCTGAATTTTTGTAATGATGCAAGTGGTGAGAATTTCATGTTGTCCTACTGCTACAATTTTTTTATCCAGATAGATAATTTAAAGTTAATGTGAAAACTCATTGAAGAGAATCGCCTGTGGGTTTTTTAATACATTATTTTATCCAGAAAGGCTTTGTTTCATGAAAAATACACAAATCCTTGACAGCCCGCTGTGTTTTTTCTGCTTTCTAGAAGATCATGAACTCGTTAACATTTAAGTCTGAAATGTGAGTTACTTGTAGTTCTGTATCAGTTGGAAATGTTTAGTGGAAGGTCTTGGTTAAATAAATAAGGTCTGGTTGCTCTATCCCTAAATACTAAAAGAACAGCTTTGCTGATTATGTATACCTCTGTGATTGCCATAGTGTGTTAATCTTAAATTTTGGGACAGTAGTGCTCATTGTTTCCTGCTGCTGCCTAGCTGAGTCAGGTACAGCCATGGCACGTTTAAATGATGTTTTGCATTGCTTGCTTTCATATGATATTTTGAAACATGTTATTTCATATTTCAAATAAATGTATTGCAGCAAAATTTACTGAAGTGTTGACCACGGTTGATTGATAATGCATGTCTTGAATTATTTGGTGTACGCAGATGAGCTGGAGGAAGATGAGGAAGAGTCTGACATGGAACTAGAGCGACAAAATATTGAAGAGCTTTATGACTTTGTAAGGCATACCCATCAGCAGGATATCGACTTACTGAGAGAGGATGTGCAGCATCCTGCATTAATTCCTATTCTGAGGCCATACCAAAGTGAGGCTGTGAACTGGATGCTTCGCCGAGAGAACCTTGCAAGCACTCCGAGCAGTGGCAAGTATATGAGTCTGGAAAACTGGTGTAATTGAGGAAAGTGGCATTGTATTGATTGAAGCTTTGTTAATGATTTCATTGCCATTTTTATAAAAGCTGTTGTTTGGGTAGTACCCTAAATGATAAACTAAATTTTGCTGAACAGCAGTTGTATCTTGTTGGTCATGAAGCACTGTGGAGGTAGAGGTCTGCTTTTTGTCTCTGAAAGTCGCAGTAAGGCTGAGCAATTTTAAGCGGTATGCTGTTTCTAGAGAAACCTCATAATGAACTCTTTTCTTCATAGAAAATGGACTGCACTTCTTATGGCGGGAGGTCATCACTCTGGATGGAGTAAAAATCTACTATAATCCATTTACAGGCTGGTATGTTTTTATAGTTACCTGCTTCTGAGAACGCCTCAGGGTTGTACTTTTTGAAAACCATGTTGGCAGCTTTTACCTTGAGGATATGAGATAATTCATAACTGTCATTTTTCAGTTAGCAACTGAAGGAGTAGAACAGTGATATTTTTAATTTGGAAAAAAAAAGGCAAACTGGAGTATATAAAGCACAGGTAAATATGTAAATCTCAAGTTGAAGACATTCTTAACTTTTTTTTTTAGTTTTGGTACAGATTTATGGGTTTAAGATTAACATTTTTTTTAAAAAAATAGAGCATTGGAGGCTTCAACCTTCTGGTCCAATGTTTTTAAAGTCTAAAGGAAAGAGGTACTATAATGCTTTTTATTAATGCTGAGTATTGCATTACAAATTCTATTTCATTTTTCTCATTAATTTGTTTAGAATAGAACCTTTTGATTACTAGTTTGCTTTTTATTTTTTCCCTATATAACTTTCAGATGTTTAACATGTGAACATGAATGTATTTCAATAGTTTGGAGACAAATGTTATGATATGCTAAGGTATAGGAAGGTGAGGCCTGTTAAGGGGAAAAAAAATCCAAAAAGTTCTGGCATACGAATTCCTCTCGGTCAGGTCTGTACACCCAAAAAACTTGCTAGTTTTTGTCAGTCTCAGTTTATCTAATAAAAGATAATGCCTCACCTTAGAAACTTTGCCTTGCTGAAGCTATGCTGTGTGTGTCCCTGAACATGTGCTTCTCTGTTACACCATGCTACAGTTTAATTTGGGAATGTACTTGAATTTTAGTATTATCCGTGAGTATCCAATTGCTGGACCCCAGTGGCCTGGAGGTATTTTAGCAGATGAGATGGGTCTTGGAAAAACAGTAGAAGTGTTGGCTCTTATTCTGACTCATACTGGACCAGACATTAAACAAGATGATCTGATGTTACCTGAGGTAAGAAAACCAGGATAAGATTTAGTACGAAGAGTTAATGGAAATGCACTTCTCTTGAGTTTGTTGCTTTCTGGTTTATAGAGGTCCAGGTCTAAAGCTGGATTAAAGTACAGTGAAAGTGTTTGCTTTGTAGGAGGTGGTACTTGGTGGCATAAATAGTGGAATGGTTTGCATGAGAAGTGATTGATAGTTTGCCATTGTTGAAGAGTGTTAGCAGGCAACTGCACTCTTAATAGGCTGCTGGTAGTTTACACACAGTGCAGGAGTGTATAAATATGTAACTTAGTGTACAATGTTGGAAATAATTCTCCCCTTAATTTCATTGTGTTGATGAGTGTCAAACATCCATTGGACGTGCATTCTGTGCTAAAATAGGGGTGATTTAAACTCTGTGAATAAAGATTTCTGCTCCTCCTCTATTTCATATGATAAATGGGCTTAGTTTTGTATCTTTTCACTTTCCTCATCTGTGCATTCTGTGAAAACTTAGCACACTCACTAAAACCAAAAATTCTTCCTGCAGGGAGAATTTTAAGTAAACTTTTGCCACTTCTGTGAGTTCCATCCTTTTGAATTGATGGCAGCCCATTTCACTGTACATCTATTCATAATGATCTCCTGCCTGATTGTAATTTTATCAGCTAAAAAGACCCAGTTCTAAAGATAATAAGATGATTCTTAAATGTATCAGAGAGTCAGCGCTGAGGAGTGTGAAGAAGGGAGTATTGGCACTAAAGCATCTAGACATCAACTGGCAGCAATAGCTAGAGACCATAGCTTTTGGAGAGCTGGAGTTAGAAACTGTTTCATCATATGAGTAGTTGGGACAAACACTTAGCTAAAATTTTAGGATCTTTATGAACAGAATTACGTGACATTGTCTGTGATTAAAAGGTACTGTTCCACTCATCCAGAAGACCCCTTTTCATCTGTATTTTTCTTGTCTTCAAACACAAAATGACTTTGTCCTGAAGAAAAAGAAAACAGAAGTGCTTTATTCCAACAGACACTTTCTGAATGACTCCTGGCTTGTGTCAGAGTTACTCCAAGTATTTCAATTCATCGTAAGGCTCAAACAGTGTTTGGAATTTTATTGCAGTTAGTGTTAAAGAATTCAGCAAAGAAACCAGTTGGACAGGGCAGAGTGATGTGTCAATGAATACAGCTATAACAGTTAATCCAGTTAATCATAGAATCATTTGTTCCAGCTTTGGGATTCTTTTTTTATGTCCTGGTTCTTCAATATGCATCTCCTTGAATTAAATCACTATTCCTGAATCATTAATAATTAAGTAAATTTGGGGGGGGCAGTCTCTAAAAAGCAACTGACTTGTTACACAGGTGACTAGGGCTTTTCAATCTATATTGTGTACCTCCTTTTGTGTTTCTAGCTACATATTAAGTACATATTTTCCTTCCCCCATCAGTAACCTAGATCACTTACCACTACAGTCCTGCAACAATTCTGAAGTAGCGGAGGACCCAAGTGGCTTGCACAGGGCTGTTTTTTCTGTCAGCGTAAGGTGCTGAAGAGTTTGCTGAGAAACTGAACTGAATGGGGTATCACTCTGTACACTAAAAATGAGCTATCTGAGCAAATTTGTGAGATCAGACTACACATCTGTAGCAGCTTATGCTTATTTTCAAATGTGAAAAGATTAATGAAGTTTAGAATGACTGTGAAGAAATGTGAGCTAATAACTTATTTAATGTTGTCTGCATTAGGGTAAGCTCGTGAACTTCTTTGTTCCACCTCAACCTTCGGAAGGAAATAAAAAGAAAAAACCAAAGGAAATGGAGCTTAAATTGAAGGAAAAAATACAATATCCTAGTAAGTATTTTTGATGACTTTTAAAATACCTTTTGCTTTTGGCATCAGTCTTATATTGGCTGCTGACTATGAGTTCAAGACTACTCTTCAGTTCTGCAGAGTGAAATTATTCTTTTGCTGAGCACTCTGATCGAGGATTGCAATGCTACAGTCATCCACAGTTAAAAGTTACCAACTCAGAACTCTGTTCTACAGAGCTCCATGTAACTGAAGGTTGTTGTAAAAGAGTTTATGCATTTAACTGAAATACACTGCCTTTTTATAAACTTCGGTAAAAAAGAGTGGCTTCTGTTGCTATTCATTATTGTCTAAGAATCATTGAAAAACAGTGATTTGTAGGGCTACCTCAAGTAAAGCATTGTCAAAACTCCTGCCTGTCTTTATTTTGCATTTTTTGGATGAACACAGTGTTTATAGTTCCCTTGATGTGCATTCTCCAAGGCAACTTTCATTTTATCTGAGCTGTAAGTTTTTTGGCATTGATTCTACATACAGGCTTACGAGTGATGATACTAGCAGCTGTCAAGGAAATGAATGTGAAGAAAGGAGCATCCATTATTGCAATATTTAAGTACATCAGTGCTATATATCGGTATGACATACAGAGAAATAGACGGCTTCTCAAAAGGACTCTAGAAAAACTAATAGCAGAACGAGTAGTAGAGCAAGTCAAAGGACATGGTCTGGCTGGGTCTTTCAGGCTGGGAAAGAATTACAAGGAACAGAAGAAGCGAGAGAGAACCAAAGAGCAGGTAAAACATGCTGCTGTAGTTACTGCAAAGAATGTTGCAAATGCAGATCTTATTTCTACCAATTGCATGCTACTGTCAACTGTGTTGTCTGTGTGCACTATTTCAGCGTCACTGGCTTATTGATAAAAATGAAGAAAATTGAAGCATTTACTTTTGACATTCATGAACAAAGAAGCAGAAATCATAAGTAGATTAAATTTGGGCCTAAAATATTAACTATATCTGTCATAAATCTTTTAAAATAGTGTTGTGGGAGCTGGTGGTGTATTGTTCTGTGAAGTTGTCTTTTGAACACTGGTAAATATTAACCAAATCTTCAAACTGGAAATTAATATAAAATCTTAATATCTGTGTCTTGATGTGTTTATACATTAAAAAAAAAAGGTGAGGAGAAAGTCTGTATATTCTTGGTTAATTTTGCTTTGTAGATAGCAAGGTCTTCAGAAAGTGTTCAGAAGAAGCAGCTGATTGATGCTAAAACTCAAACCAAAGAATCAAGAAATAGTAATGTCACTTCTGAAAATGTCATTAAAATCCCTTCGCGGGTGGATATCACCATGGAAGAACATGATTATTGTACAACTAGCAAAAATAACAGGAAATTTGAAGCAGATCGTGAGAACTCTGTAAAAGAGAATAATGTGCAGCAGGAAGCTGTGGTCCCAAAGTCTCCTGATTTGCAAGGCAGCCTCCTTGTCTCCAGTGATGTGAGCAGTCATCCTGATTTTGATGTTTCAAAAACTACAGCTGATGTCCAGCAGGAAATTCCAAAGGACCAATCCTCACATTCCCAAGAACATGCCAGCGGTAACATACAACATAGCAGTTCTGTATTTCCATTTAACACCTCTGAATACCGATTTGAATGCATCTGTGGTGAGCTTGGGTTGGCTGACTATAAAGCTCGTGTGCAGTGCCTGAAATGTTACTTATGGCAGCATGCGGAATGTGTAAACTACAAAGAGGAAAACCTGAAGATCAAGCCCTTCTACTGTCCCCATTGCCTTGTGGCAATGAAACCTGTTTCCACGGGAGCAACTCTGATCATTTCTCCAAGTTCTATTTGTCATCAGTGGGTAGATGAGATCAACAGGCATGTAAGATCATCTTCTCTTCGAGTTCTGGTAAGGTTGTGTTCATATTCTGGCGAGCTACTTTGTCAAGGCTCGGGGCTTCCTGTCTGACGCATCACATAAAGTTCGGGGGTTTCTTTGTCCTCTGTGTCAGAATTGTGCGTTTCTTGTTATTAGACCTATGTTTTGGCATCACATGGTGCATTGGTGTCCCAGAAAGACTGGCTGCATTTAGTTCTTCATTTTTTATCTCATTAGTTGGTCACTGGGAGGTGATACATTGGACTAGGTATCTATCAAATGGAAGCAAATTTTGAGCAGTTGCAACAGCAGGTGATTTGAGAGGGAAGGTTTTGTGTGTTTGTTTGTTTTTTTCTGAAAGCTTACCAAGGAACTTAGAAAGGCCTAACTATAGTTGTTCTGGTAGTGTTGTCTCACATTTGCACCCAAGCAGCTCTCTAACAGTTGCTTCTCATTTTTTTTCTAGATAAAATCGAATGTTTCAGTAGGTAAAGTGTGCTTGTGAATTTCTGGTTCTTGGGCTTTACAAGAGAAGTCTTGGGCCTTGGTGTTTCCAGAAAATAACACCTTTGCAACTGGGGCACAGTGTCTATAACATCTGCCATATCTTTTAGGATCTTGCTCATCTGGAGACCATGTATTGTCCTTTTACTTGATTTCTAATAGCTGTATGTGTATAAAATAATTACACATATAGCAACTATGGCTATACAGGATTTTTTAAAATATAGTTATCGCAGTATTCAAGGGTAGCCATTGTCTTTTATTAATGATGTAGTCAAGTTTTGTCCTTTGTATTTTTAGTAGGCAAGAACCTTTGTAAGGATAAAGTACTCTGAGAACCGTACATCCCTTCTGTTTTGAATAAAATAATAGTAGTAGCAGATTGATGAAGAGGGAAAGCTTTGTATTCAGGGATATATCTGATGTCTTCAGCTATGCTGCATAGATGCCCGATGTATACGTGAATTCTAGGCTTCCGGTGAGCTATTTGTGTGAGAAGTGTAATTAGTTTTAGTGCAGCAGCTAACAAATGTGTAAAACTTGCACAGTTTTCTTAGGATCCAGTCCAAGTTTTATACCAGCTTTGATGAAAACTGTCAGAAATAGATTTACATGGTAACAGTAAAAGAGCTTAAATCCCGCATGTCTGTATGTTAAGCTGTGTAACACCTTCCATTCTAAGACACTGTTTTCAATTTTTTTTAACTGCCAACTATAAGTCATCCAGACTTCCTTTCAGTGTTGCTTCAAAATGAGAATTTGTTGGGTTTTTTCTGTAACATTAACGTGAAAATAGTGCAGACATTTCAAAGAACTAGTTTCTCATGTTAACAGGCTTTGCATTGCATGCAAAGGGTGGTTTTTATTTTTCCACCAGCTTGCAACCCATGGGAAATTCTGATGGCTTTATGTAATAGACAAAGAAATTAAAATTTATCTGTAGATCTTGCTTTGTGGCAGGTTGTCTTTTCCTGCCGCTGTGAAAACAACCAACACTTGGCCAAGTTACAAACCTCCGGAAAATCTGTTCATAAATACTATGGAAGAGATCATTAGACTTCGACAGCTACTTTTTTTTCTTCTTCACAGTTGCTTCAGTGAGCATGCTCTTTTTTTTTTTCCCCTTCTTTTTCCTCCTCTTTCGTTCTTTCTCTTTTGTTCATGTGCATTGACTTGGTTGCACGTCCTCCATTGTCACACTCTGAAGCTGAACAGAAATTTTCTGCAAGTGTTTCTTCCAGTTGACAGAAACACTGTTGCCGTATGCACAAACATAAAGGAAGATTATTACTTGAAGAAAAAGACCGTTAACAGTGAAATTAACAAATGTGAAATCACATACTGATCATCAAGGGGTAAAGATGGGGGGGAATCAACTAAGGTTTTATAGTGCCACCTTAATTTTGGTATTTTTAACTATTGGTTGTGTGATTGAGAGTGATAAAGTTTGTGCCCATATGAGGGACTGAAAGACACTGTGATTTTCTTAAATGGTAAAAGTGTTTGTAGGTAGTTGCAGGTAAACACTAAGCAAGATTGTGCATTCTTATATGATAAATCATGAACTTGCAGAATGAGAGACGAATAGAAAGATGCTAGTTATTTCAAGATGAGACTAAAATACAGATTCTTGCTAAAAAAGATAGGGATATTCCTGTATCTGTCAGAAGGAGGCCTTATTTATTTTAATACTGTGATTAACCTACAGACCTAGATGAGTGTTAAGGAGTAGGTAATGATAAAACTCTTAAAGTAAGCAATGGATGCCTGTAATTTTGAAGTAGGTTCCTGAAGTAAATTGGGAGCAAGAGAAAAAGTTTGTATGAGAAGGAAAAAAAAGGCGATTGATACATAGCTCTAGTAATAATTGTTCTTAGTACCTGAAAATCCAGGACATGAGGAATTGCTCCTATTCTAAAAATAGATTGTGTACTGTACCACATATTATTTGAAATTTTAACATGTTTTGGTATTGTAAGTATACTGGGACTCGTACTACGTGCTGTATTTATTTTCTTTAGATAAAGAATATTATCCTGGGGAAGCACGTAGTAAGATATTTGGTGTAGCTTGTTAATTTTTTTATTTAAACTGTATTTGGTGTAGCTTGTTAATTTTTTTATTTAAACTGTAGTATGTTTCCAAAGGATTAAAATGCTTTAAAAAGCATTACACTTAAAAAAAAGCTTTATGCTTAAAATGCTGGGAGATAAGAAAAATACTTCTGATATTAGAACAAATGTCAACATGAAAGGTTTATAATAATATTCTGTGGATGCACAGGGACTGTTTCTTACTAGGTATTCTTTCTTTCTCTTGAGTCTCTGTAGAAGTCTTTTTTTTTTTTTTTGTAGATAAAACATTACCCAGAGTATCATTTCTGGGTTTTAAATGTTTTGCTGCATAATTCTGTCTTTGCTTAATTATCCATGAAATTTTTGGGGCATTGGGGAGAAAGGTAATATACCTATGGTAAAGAAGGAGAGGACTGAATATGTAACACTGACTTACATAATGTTGCTCTGTACAACATTATGAAATAATTAATTTTGCAAAGTAACTGTTACAACAGATAACTGTTGTAGAAAATACTGAAGTCCTTTTCTGTTTTTCTTCAAAGGAGGAAAAGCTTGTTTTGTAAAAATATAAATAATCATACATAAAAAATTTTGCATCAGTGTCTGGATTGCATTTATTATTGGTGTTACTTCTGTGTATTTCCCACCATGCTACTATATGAATACAGGTTTTATGAACAGTTTCTTCTTATATGAGTAACACTGCTAAAAGCATGCATGTTGTAAGCTGTATGGGTGTGTTAGAATTTTTATTGAAGTGGCTCTTACCTTCATTCTTTGCTATTGTGCTATTGAACACAAATCTGTGTAGGTGTATCAAGGCGTGAAGAAGCATGGCTTTTTGCAGCCACACATGTTGGCAGAGCAGGAGGTAGTTATCACCACATATGATGTCCTCCGCACTGAACTGAACTATGTAGATATACCCCACAGTAACAGTGAAGATGGGCGCCGTTTCCGCAACCAGAAGCGGTACATGGCCATTCCCAGCCCCTTGGTAGCAGTGGAGTGGTGGAGGATCTGCCTTGATGAAGCACAAATGGTTGAATGCACTACTGCAAAGGTATGACGTTCCTGGTCATGAATTTATTTAACTTGAAAAGGTTTTGACAAGCTTATTGTAAATAATACAATAAACTTCCCTCTCCCCTTCTTAACGTTCATTGCACTCAGGTAATTTGTCCTTGCAGCTTGTTCTTTATAAGTGAATTTTTTGTTGGAGTTATTTACTAGTAAGTGGTTCTTCTCTTGGGATTTTGGCAGACTCTGAAGTATACCCACCTCAAAAAATACTTAGCGTAATCTATACCGACAGTTCAAAAAACTAGGTCATCACGTTGTATATGGTGTTTGATAATTTCAGACAAGACACTGGCCTATTCGGTGACGTGATTCAGAGGCATAGATACATCCTTTGAGTTAGAAGCTAAAATGGTCAACAGTCTGTCTGCAAACTCTAGGGCTGTAGTCTGCAGAGGGTGATTAATTAGTATTTGTCCAGTCTTTTTGCCCAAGACAGGAAGACAAAAATGCTACTTACATAATGAATTATGGGCTTTAATTGTTTGTTTTGGTTTTTTTTTCCCCCACATACTGTTTCTTTTGCTGTTTGTCGTCTTTGAACCTGTATGTGGTGGGTTGACCTTGGCTGAATACCAGGTGCCTCCCAAGCCACTCTTATCACTCTCCTCCTCAGCAGAACAATAGGGGAGAAAATAAGATGGAAAAAAAAAACCCCACCTTACGGGTCAAGATGAAGGCAGTTTAATGAAGCAATAGTAAAGGTCACGCTTGTGGAAGTGAAGAAAACCAGAAAATTTATTCTCTACTTCCCATCAGCAGGTGATGTTCGGCCACTTTCTGGGAAGCAAGACTTCATTATGTGTAGTGGCTGCTCCAGAAGGCAAACGTTGTAAATAATGATTGCCCCTCCCCTTCCTCCTCCTTTCTTCTGGCTTTTATATCTGAGCAGACGTCGTATGCTGTGGAATATCCTGTTGGTCACTTCGGGTCAGCTGTCCTGGCTGTGTCCCCTTCCAAGATTTTACGCACCCCCAGCCTGCTGGGGGCTGGTGGGGGATGTTGGAGAGGCAGCCTGGATGCTGTGCGAGCGCTGCTCAGCAGCAGTCAAACCACTGGTGTGGTATCACCAACTTTCTAGCTACCAGTGCAAGCACAGCACTGTGAGGGCTGCCGTGGGGCTCAGCCAGACCCAATACACCTTAATTGCACTTAATTATTTGGAAGTGGATATGACTTTTACCAGCTTTCAGTTACCCTCAAAAAAGCTCAGTACAGTAATTTTATACACATTTTTATAATATATTGTATCAATGCTGCTTACAGGTCTGCTAATATCACATACTGAAAAAATGTTCAGACCTTTTAAAAATAAGGTCCACATCTTTACAGACTGTGTTCCACTCCGTTCTTCCTTTCCAACTGTTGGTTCTATCTTCTTTTGCTAGGCTGCTGAAATGGCACTCCGCTTAAGTGGAATCAATCGCTGGTGTGTCAGTGGCACTCCTGTGCAGCGAGGATTAGAAGGTGAGATTTTATGTAGCAGTGTCTTCTGTGGGTTTTTCTTGTGCTGATAATTAGGTGTAGTGGTTTGAAGCAGTTAAAATGTCTGCTATTTTTTCTCTGAATTCTTTAGATGCTCTGACTTGGGAAGCAATAATCTTTAAGAATGTAATAAAACCATCAATAAATAAATGTATCAGTACAAAAATTGCAGAGCTGAAATCTTTTTATCTCCCTGAATTAGCAAATACTTTGAGGAGAAAAGCTGTATGGTGGAACAGCTGACTCAAGGCTGTTCTCCAATTTTCACTTAGTAAAGTGGGTAAATATTAACCCTTCCTTATTGCAGCTAAAGATGGTCTGCACTGCTTACAGAACCCTTCTGTCCAATACAGCAAGCAAAGCTGTATTTGCTTTTTGCATAGCCCCGTATGAACTACTGTGGGCATCAGCTGCCATGAATATAAATTCTAAAAATTGTACTAAAGCTTTATGAAACTGTCTTAAGTCCTTATGTAAGGACTTAATGAATTGAGATGAGTGGCGTAGGGAGCTGTATGTTAGCAGGTGTCATTTATCTTGTCTTTTTTGTGAGGTACTCAAGTTTCTGTAGACAGGCTTCATACAGAGATAGAAAAAAGAAAGGAAACAGAGTAACTTCTTTATCTCCCTGTGTTCTTTGGATTTAGAAATATGTGGTGCACATTGAGGCAATTTGAAGGTGGATAAATCGGTGTAAGCATTTGTGTGCATTTGTGAAGTATTGTTCAGATACCAAGCTATTATAAAAGTCAATATTGTAGATTAATTCATTATGGAATTATGGATTAAATTTATAAATACACACAGTAGTTGTGAGAATACATAGTTAATAAAGCAAACACTATAGAAGTGATTCATTTGACTGTCATGATTAACTTGTTCAAGTCCTTATGTATGATAGTGTTGATTTATACATATCTGAAATGTTACGTTGTCCATAATACGTGTTGGCCAGGTGCTCAGGCTATATTGAGGCAGCCCCCATCACAGAGGGGAGAAAACTGCTGACTGATTTCAGTTTGTGCCCCAGTGTTGTAATTAAATGGGATAGAATGTCTGGGTAAAAATTGCTTCCTGCATAGAAATAATTCTTAGAATTTTTCTTCCCCTGGTCTGTGATGTATTTGGTGAATGTCTCGCATTTCTCATCTTTTCCAGTAAGATTTAGATATGAGCTTAAAGTCAGTATGTCCTTAAATTTTGTCCCCCAGAATGATGGGTTTCTGAACCATCTCTCAATTAGTAAGAAAACAATAAAAGTGTGTTTTGTTAATGTCTTATGCCTTAGTAGAAAAGTGAATGTCTTCTCAATTGCAGCCCTTTCTAGGATTGTGGGCAACAGACAGTTGGTGCACAGCAGGCTGTGAAGTAATGATACTGAGCAGTATTGCTTTAGAAAAACCTGGCAAATCCAGTTAACCATATGCAATCATGTAATTTCTACCTCTCACCTCTGCTCTGAATAGGTTTACGTTCATTGCTCTTGAAAACTTGAAAAGAGGGAAGTGTCTCACAAATAGTTATAGTCCAGAAAGTTCTATGAAAATCAACAACTAGCTAAAGGAGAGAACCTCAGTCGTCCTCCACTTGGTCAAATTACCTATTTTGGTGAGGGAATGACTGGAAAACAAGTGGAAAGATGACAGCCAGGATGTAGTTGCTTTATGTCTGGTAACCTTTGTATGAAATGTAATTTTTTTGGAGGCATATTGTGAAGTATTAGAGCACAAACACTGTACTAAAACACTTTCTTTTCTTGGCAGATCTGTACGGATTAGTCCTTTTTCTTGGAGTTGATCCTTACTGGGTCAAACATTGGTGGGACCAGCTTTTATATCGACCTTATTGTAGGAAAAATCCCCGGCCTCTCTACAGTCTAATTGCCAAAATAATGTGGAGATCAGCAAAGAAGGATGTGATTGACCAAGTAAATAAGAGTTTTGGCTTTTAAAATTCCTGAACAACATTTATCAATACCTTTATTTGCAAATTACTTTTCTTTTTTAATTGCAGATTCAAATCCCTCCTCAGACAGAAAATGTACACTGGCTTCACTTTTCTCCTGTGGAGAGACACTTCTATCATCGCCAGCACGAGGTGTGCTGCCAGGATGCATTGGCAAAACTCAGGAAGATTTCAGACTGGACTCTTAAGCTTAGTAGCCTAGATAGAAGGACTGTGACTTCTATTCTGTACCCTTTGCTGCGGCTGAGGCAGGCCTGCTGTCATCCACAAGCTGTTCGGGGAGAGTTCTTGCCATTACAGAAAAGGTGAATTTCTGTCACTTCTTAAATGGCTGGCTTTATCCAAAGCAAAAACTCTGATTGTCTCCAGCAGTGCAAGATCCTGTACAGTTCTCAAACAAGCTTAATTTTAAGCTTATTTAGTTAAATATGCAGCTATGGCACACCAAGGTATCTGACCTCTGAAGCTGAGTAGGATGCAGTAGGGTAGTTAATGTAGTTCTTGTGTAAAAGACTATGATACTGGGAGGCAGTTGTTAGTGCAGTAACATTTTAACCTTACGATGCTGATGGATACTGATGGTGTTGCAGGTGACAGAGTTTGAAACAAACCAGATTCTTTTTCAGTTTTAAATAAGCCCACTGATTTTTTATTCATCTTAGAAAACTCATGTTTATAAATGAGAACAAAAACCAAAATGAACCAACAGAATGGTATAATTCTTTAATTCAAAGAAAATGTTGTTAATCTAAGGTTGCAGAATTGGTAAAGATAGATCCAACATTGAAAGCTGTTTAAATCCTTCGTTCTTTTTTTTCCTCCTTTGTGTGCTTTCAAGATCATCTTCAAGTGCCCTGCAGATACCAGTTTGGTCTTAGCCTTTGTTAGACCAACAGCATGTTGCTAGCACTCTTTGTGAAATATAGCTACTATTACTTTTTCAGTCATTTAGAGGGGCGTTGTGAAAGAACAGGCTGTTTTCATTCCAGGCTCTCAAAGTACTGTCTGTGTTGTTTCTGTTTGAAGCTACAGGTAGGGAAAAAATTAACACTGCCAGTGTTATTTCTGCTGTGCCCTGTTCTTGTTCATCCATTCTATTCAGTCTTTTTCTATCCTTTTATGAAGTTTTGTGCCTACTCCTTCCCCTTTCTCACACAGGGCACCTACATTGCCTAAGCAGCTGTAACGGACGTTGCACCTACTTTAGCAAGTACCAGTAGTAGGCGCTATGCTATAGCACTTTCTGTCCAACAGTCTGCTAGTGTGGAAGCAAGGACTCAGACGTGGGAGAAATCAATATTCCCACCAGCCTATACAAGATTATTTGCATTAAAATGAGCCTGTGGAGTACAAATGAAACATCTAAACGGAGCTGAGTATGCTGGGGACAGCTTAGTAGTGTGTTGGCTTTGGTGGAATGGTTGCGGACTAGCAATGAAAATTTTTCTTAAAATTTTATGTACAAAGAAAATTTGTTTCCCAGCACTGTTTACATATCTTTTTTGTGAACCAAGCTTGACAGCAGCAGTGGACGTTCCTAGAACAGAAGATTTGGCTCCTGGCCCTGGCTTTGATTATATTTAGGAGAATAATGAAGAAATTCAGTGCTAGGAGTTTTGATGAATAAGAGAAATCTACTGAAACAAGCAAGTTGATGCTGGAGCATATGGATAAGAGAAACTGGCCTGAAACAAGAAAGCTGAGTTTGAAGCATGTTGCATGTTAGATGACATTTTTTCCCACTTGTGTAGCGAAGGCAGTAAATGAGAGCATCTACTCAGCAAAAATATAGCCCTCAAAAGGGAGTTTTCTAGGCTCCTCTAGTTAAACTGAGTAAAAAACGTTTGGTTTTGTCTCATTTGGTAGTCTCAGGCTATGTATCAAGTTGCATACTCTTTATGTACATCATTTTGCTTTTACAATTTTTCTTGAAACTGCTGATGGTTTTGAAAATGAAAGGTAAGTAGTAATAGCAGAATTATCAGAGTATGAACAGCAGGTGCTATGTGTATATGCCAATACCCCTCCAGAATTCAGCTAATTACAAAGTCATTTTATTGATCTAAAGCCTACTGTGGTGTAAACTCGGGGGCAAATGGAACAGTGTTGCAAGGCAGGTAAACTAAAGGCTTAGTCAAGAATACCCTTCCAGCATATCTTGGGACCAAACTGCACAGGAGTTACATCACCTCTTACCCTACTCCATCTACAGCACTATACACCAAATAGTAGATGCTTCTCCTGAAGGTCAGTGAGGCTGAGGAGCAGAGTTTCAGGGAGCACGGGGTGATGTCTGTTCTCACAGAAACAACTGGTCACAGAAGCAGCCTCAGGTCAGCTGTTGTAGACTGTTGCAGTTTACTCTCCTATCTGTTCACATCAGTCTTGCTGCCTGGATTCTTTGTCCCTTGGCCTTACTCCAAGCTGTTCTTCATGCTTCTTTCTTTCTTCGTTTTCATCTCTGTTCTTCCTCTTACCTGTCAATTTCCTGTATTTTTATGTTAAGCTAATTCTCTCCGGACTAAATTCTTCTCATGAATTACAAATATTACAAACAAAAGTAGACAAGGAAGTTTGAACGATAATTGCTAATCTTTACTACTCTCATTTCACATAATTTTCTGTTTACCTTGACACCTCATGTGTTTTGCATGTTTAAATTGGTAGAAGAGGGGAGAAACACAGTCTCATAGCTGTTTTCATTTGAACAGCTTCTAGCAAAATTAGGTCTATTTTTGCTTGTTTCCAGGAACGATTTATTTTGCCTTGTGAAGGAATATTTTACCCAGTTCTAATTTTCCTTTTGCTTCTTATTTCTTGCTTTTAGGAGCTGTCAACCCCTTGACATAATCAAGTTAGGGTAAAGCTCCAGCTGGAAGAAAAGCTGACTAGGTGTTTTTTTTAATAAGTAAATAAATCGCAAGTAAACATTTGCACAGTATGTTGCATGCAAGTAATAATCTTCTGTGCTGCACAGCATGACAGTTTTACCTCTCTAGTGTTGTGGTTTTGTTTCAAATTTGAGCCATTTGGTCTCCATTTCAGCACCATGACCATGGAGGAACTGTTAACATCTCTACAGAAGAAATGTCGAACAGAGTGCGAGGAAGCTCACCGACAACTGGTGTGTGCTCTAAATGGCTTAGCTGGCATCCATATCATTAAAGGTAAGATTGGGTGGCTGTAGCATATTCTTTACTCCTTTTAGTAGGCTAATAATGGTTTAGACAACACAATGTAAAAACAGTGGCTTTTTCTAATTGAGGGAGAAAGCCATAGTGAAATCCAGGGAAACTAGAGAGGCTTGTAACAGTATTTGTAACAAAAACCAACATTCATTCTAGATGATGGAAACAAGGTGTAGTTTGGTGTATCTTTGAGATGTCTCAGAGTATTTCTGGCTTTTATGTTTTATATTCTTTCTTGATTCTACAACCTGTGTACTGAGAGGATAAAAGAAGTAGTACTTGTGTAATTGTACTTAAGCTGCTTTTGTTTTATCAGTACTGCTTTCTGGGCTTCCTTTGTGCCCCCTGCCATGCAAACTGCTATCCTGACTGTGGAATCTCTTTGCTACTGCTTGCTATAGAGCTTTGTATGTATGTAGTTTGTCTGAGTTGAGGGGAAAAAAGCTTTGAATGGGAAACAAAACTAATTGTGTTAATCTCAAATGTCCCATTAAACAATATTAGAATAAACTAAAATAATTTAGTCATGAATGTGGAACAAATGCCTCTTTGCCAAGTAATAAGACTTTTAAAGTTGACAAACTGCTTGAGTTTTTCCAGCTCATGTTAAAGTCTTCCTTCAAAGAGGAGAACAAGCGAACTGCCTGTTCTGTTACTTTCAGAAAGACTACAGAGTCTGTAGTTAGTAGGTTTTTTTACTTTGTTTTGATTGCAGGATGGAGATCAAGTGTTCCAGGTAGAATCAAGTGCTTAAAAATTTAAATACTTCTAAATTACATTATTAGCCAAAGTAAAGTTTGGCCTTTTTTGAAAAGTAGGTTGATGAAAATTGCATCTGGTGAGAAATAAAAACAGGACCGAGGCAGAGTTCTGGTCTATAACACACACACACACCATGCCCCCCAGCATTACTGTTACTCAGTCGTCTTTATCAGCCAGGAGGAAGTGCATATTATATGGAAGTGACGCCATGAATTTATTGTTGGTACAGCTGAAATCTTAGAAGTCTAATTGTTATTAGTCCAACTCTAATTGCTCTGGGCAAAAAAAGAATAATCATCGCGCTTATTTCTACTGCTGGTCCTGCTTTTATGCTTACCTTTTTACTGCCCTTCTGGGTCCTGAGGTCAGTGGTTTCATACTGGGGGTGGCAATGCTATGGCTAGTTATCATTTGGAGTTCTTTGTCAGGAAGAGTAAGATGTTTCTGTTGATGGTTTCTTCTTTCTCACTCAAGGATCCAGTTGGGGTCATTTTTATGTTTGCTAGCACACTTTTACACCTTTCTCGTTCATCACTGGTCTGCAGTTCCACATTAACACCAAACTTCGTGTACATGATGCCTTTTATGAATGTTACATACTATTTCTTTGTTCTCTTTGTTGCCCCTAAAACCAGTTTTGTCCAGCTCTAGGTCTTCATTTCTTTGACTGTGGGTGAGTTACTAATAGCCATGGCTTCCTTATTCACTGCCGAGCCTGTGCACCATCTCTTAGCATCCCATGGCTGTACTCTACACTGCATCCTAATCTTTACTTTTCAAGTTCTCTGCTGTTGTTACTAGGCCTGTATTTCTCTACACTACATCGTTGTGTTAGTTGTAAATATCTCATTCTATGTGGAATAACTGCTTGTTACTGCTGTGTATATAAAGCTGTGATTGTACCACACAGAAAAAAGTTCAAAAAGAAAAAAAAGACAAAATTAGTCATAGACACCTAGCGAATTAAAGAAATTGCTGTCACAGCTCAGCCAAGGAAAAGGTCGAGGTGGGTCAAGAAGAGTTCAAAGGAGGCCTGACAAGCCTCAAGCTTGAGGCCATGCAAATTCAGCAAATTTCAGCACTTTTGGCCTGTTACTAGTAATAGCAACAGTATATTGCAGGACTACACTCTTACAACTGGCAACTGTTTCAATGTAAGAATAAACAATCTTGTTGAAATAGAGTTGTTACACTTACAGATAGGTAGGAAGATGATTTTTGTTTTACTGTTATTTGTTTTTATACTTTTCATGTCCCTGTACTTCTCCATGTTTTAAGAGTCTGCTAAGGCTCTTACTGACTTAAGTAAATTTCAATCGGTTGAGAAAAGAAAATAAAAATTGATTATTTTTTTGCTGCTTTTCCATACGCAAGTTCAATTTTATATTTCTTTTTTAATTTATATATATTTAATTTATAAATATATTTCCTGAGATGTGATTGTGATGTTAGCAGCTTACATCAGTAGTTATGCTCCCTGCATGTATTTAATCATTTCTGCATTTCTGAAGTATGACACAACTTTCATTGTTTTCACTGGAGGAGTGAATTTGCAGTGCAAATTTAGTAATGCACCACTGCAGTGAGTTGTAGATTATGGGGTTTTCAGACTTATGCAACTGTGAATACGTATTCTAGGATCAAGAATTCTACGGATTTTGCAGTCACAAAAGATAGTTAATTTGGAAACTGCTTTAGTATTTGTGAAATATAATACTCTGTCTTTTACCAGATTTTTGGGGTTTGGGGTTTTTTTTGATTTATTTTTTTTGGGGGGAGAGGGTGGAATGAATAAGGAAGGTTTGCTTGAAGACAAGCAAATACTATACAGCCTCTCTGAAAACATCTCTAGTATGTTACAAGTGACGGCCAGTTGTGACTGCTTGTATGTTTAAAAACCAACACAATATGTGTATGTTTTTGTTACTTTTTTCAATTCAGGAGAATATATATTGGCTGCAGAGCTGTGTATATTTACAAAACAACACAATATGTGTATGTTTTTGTTACTCTTTTTTTAATTCAGGAGAATATGCATTGGCTGCAGAGCTGTACAGAGAAGTTTTACGATCATCTGAAGAGCACAAAGAAAAGCTCAAAACAGATTCCTTGCAAGTGAGTGAGCATTCAAATGTAAAGAGATGTAGTTAAGAACTGGAATACTTTAGATTTAATTTACCAGGTCAGTCTTTTCTTCCTCCCATTGGTGTGCTGAATGACTCTTTCAGTCTGCTGTCGTTGTCATGATCTTTAGATAGGAGTCTGTCCAGTGATCTTCATGTTTCCTTTTTTCTTTTTTCTAAAGATACCGTGAGTCTTCACGGTATCCCAGAAGCAGTGTATGATCTCCACCTGCTGTTCTGCAATAAACTTAACAAGCTGAATTCCTAGACTTGTGTATGTAGCTGTGACTACTCACATTAATGGTACCATATTACATCCTGCAAATACAGGCTGCTGGGTTTTTGTTGAGAATGATATTAATGTGCTAAATGGTAGAGAATAATAACATTGTTGCACTGCAGATGATGTTCTCTGGAGGGGCGTCAAAGCGTGAAAAAGAATAAAAGTGAATTTTCTCTTCAGGCAATATATTAATACATTTTGAATACTGTATTAAAAATATGAATATATTTTCCTGGTAAAAAAGCAGTGGTTCTCTAAGTAACGTATTTTATGTCTTCAAGAAATGTCAGTTCTAAATTGACCAAAATTTTCTTAAGCATAACAAGATATTTAAAATGTTAATGACAGGTAAATAAGAAGTGTTCAATTATCTATTTCTTTACTTTGCTTGCTTCCATAAGTTACTGTTTGATGATCCTGCCTGTGGTCATCTCATGGCTCTGTTGTGTTCCTTTGATCTTCCTTTCTCCTTTGTGACTTCCCAGAGGCGTTTTTCACTTAGCATAGCCATATCAGCATAAACTTTTTAAGCTACTCATAACAAGATTAATTAAGCTGTTTTATTGGATTATGCAATCCAGTAAAGCTTTTTTTTCCTTCTGAAAAATGTACACTGGTTAATATAGCCTTTGTGTAATAAAACTCAGCTTCTGTTGAGTGCTTCCCAGTTGTGTAGGCTTAGCTCTTTATGATAATGGCAAACTACTGCTGGCCAGTGCTCTTCAGTGGCTGAGATAGTAATAGGGCAAAGGGGAACTGAATCCAGTAGGTGAGAACTGCACAAGTTCGCGATAGTTGAAGTTATTAGTATGAGTTTGTGGGAGATGAGCAGTCAGCGTAATATTAGGGGTCTGGTTTAGGATACGTAGGGTGAACCTAGGTAAAAGGAGTTGCCTTATATTAACAATCAAGTTTATTTTCCCTAAAAACAAACAGAAATGTCATGTTCTATTCAGTCACCTTTTATTTCAGAAAAATGAAAAACATGAAAAAAGATTGAAGCTTTTGGAAGCTGTTTTGTTTTTCTAATAGCTTATCTAAAGCAAAATAAAGTTAAATGAATTATAATACTCTGAAAGATATTTATAAAAGAATGGGCTCTGAGATAAATAATTCATTTTCCATACTGTCAAGGGCTGTTTTAATTAAGAGGGTGAGTATAGGACAGAATCTGATGACTTGGCATCAAAATTGCCTGCCAATTTGCTTTCGAGGTGTTGAAGGTCTTTTTAATGTTTCATTTCCAACCTCGAAGAATCTTCATTGCCTTTAGAAGATGCTTCTAGATTAACAAAGAAAAAATAAAATTAATTGTAAATGACTACTAACTTCTTGCTCTAAGCTTTCTTTGCTGTTAAAGCTTTTCCTGTCACAGATGTTGCAATGTATTTTTTCATGATTGCTGTTGACTTTCTGTATTTAGAGACTTCATTCTACACACAATTTGATGGAATTGTTGGCAAAGCACCCAGGAATTCCCCCAACTTTGCGTGACAGCCGACTTGCAGAAGAGGTAAATGTTCATTTATTATATATGAATAAATTTTGAAGAGGACCTCTTCAGTTTTTTATTTTTCAATATTTTCTGTAACAGAAGAATTAACATTAACTAGATTTCAAATAAGTGCAACTTAAAATGTAACTACGTACAGTTCCTTTCAGGTTAGTAAAATCAAGAGGTGTTTATTGTGTGAGGTGAGAGCAGAAATGTCCAGTAAAATGCTGCTGTTCCGAGTGCTTGGTAATCTCTGTTTTGTGAGCGTCTTTTATTGAGGTTTTAATAATTTTCATGTCTAAAATGTGCTTTTCCCCACCCCACAATGTTCTTGTGGAAATAACTTGCATAGATGTTACTGATAAAGAATACATCATCCAGAATTGAGTCCTTTATTTCCTCAGATTTTCTTTACTTTTCTCATTTTGACTGCAGACAGTCACAGTCTTCTCTAGGTGAAGTTTGTTTCTTGCATAGATGCCCTAATCATCTTCTCAGTCATGCCTTGAAGCTGGTTTTATACCTCTTTTTTTGGTCCTGTGTGTGGTACTGATAACATCTTCTTTGAATCCTTCTTGAGAAGGTCCTGATTTGCAGTGTTCTTTGTAGCCTAAAGTTTGCCAGTGGCATCTGCCCAGGTCCTCCCTGTATTATCTATATTGTATTCACATGCCCTACAGCAACTGGTTCACCCCATCACTCTTATACTGCCTAAACATATAGAAAGGTTGACAGTCTTTGGCCAGATGAGTGAGTCGCTGTGTGTTACTCTGTGTCCCTGTTTAACTATATCCTTAACCTTAACTGGGGAAATACCTGGTAAGATAGCTGGGATCACTGGTCCTCCTCACTGGTTACTCATAGTGGATATATGGACTACATTTGCAAAAGAACATTGTTACTGTGGCATCATTTAGGTTGGAAGGGACCTTGGGAGGTGTCTAGCTGTACCTCTCGCGCAGAGCAGGGTCAACACTGATTTCTGGCAAGATAACTCAGGGCTTTATCCAATTGGGCTGTTAAAACCTCCAAGGAAAGAGATTTCACAATGTATCTAAACAGCCTGTTCCAATACTTAATAATCCTCATATTGGGGGCAAAAAGTAATGACATAGAACCTCCCATTCCAATTTATAGCCATTGTCCCTTGTTCACTTGCCATCTACTTCAGTGGAGTGCCTGGCTCCCAGTTCTTGGTGATTCCCTTCTAGCTGCTGGAAGGGTGCTATTTTATATCCTCTAAGCCTCTCTTCTCCAAGCTGGACAAGCCCAGTTCTTTCAACATCTCCAGTTATATGGTGGTGTTCAGTATCTGTCTTATTATTTGAATATCTTGTGATATTTTATCATTTTTATGCAAATTCTATGCATAGGTAGTATTTACTCTCTTTTAATGAGACTTGTTCTTTAAAATATTTAAAGAAGTTTCTACCTGCTTTTATAGAAATACTGCCCATTTTTTCTATTGGCCTGCAGCTCTAGCAATTTTTTTATATCACCTTCTTCTGATATTGTAAAGAGGAGGACTGGAGAATTTGTATTTTGCTTACAAATAATGAAGCAGAGATTGTTTTTTGTAGCTATCTTTTGCCAGTAGCTCATCCAAATACCTGAGAGTCCTATACACTCCTGGTAAACTGAGCTTCATCTGTAACAATAATACTATAATTATTTTGATACTAGCAAACAAAAAGAAGACACTTAAACACATCCTAAGATGCACAGAATAAGAATACCCAGTGAAATCACAATGTAATGGTGAAAGATACATATGTGTGTACATGTTACTTGTAAGAAATGTAACTTGTTCATCAGTTGTTAAAATATCAAATAAACTGGTACTCACTGTATTGTGGAGACACCTGCATACCAAGAGGGGTTTTCACTGTCAGAAGTAATTTTTATGAAAAAATTGTGATCCACCTAAAAATAATGAAATATAAACCTTTCTTGGTTTTTTATGGGTAAGTTTTCTATGTAGGTAAGTTAAATTGTCCTGTTCTCATGTTGTTCTAGGGTCGTTTTATTGTTTGCCTGTTCAACACAATGTAATTTAATTTAATTTAATAACACAATTTTAATTTAATAACACAATTTTAATTTACAGGGAAGTAAGAATTAAGAATTAAATTCCAGTTCATTTTTGTAATGCAGCGTATCCTGTTGTGTTGTTTGGGCTTGTCCAAAAGCAAAATTGCATAGTTAGCATCTTTGTAGTCATTTCTCTTCTGAAATTCTTTTGTGGGCTTGCTAATAAATGCTAGATTCTAGAGGAAAAAAATGCTAGATACTACTTATAAATGAAAGGTAGAAGTAGGAAGCTTAAGATTTTAAAATTTTATGGTAGCTGGGAAGTTTTTATATTTTCAGTTATTCTTCATAGATATGATTTGTGCATAATTTAAGCTCTTATTTCCATACAGGCAGAACAGCTCCGACAGCATTATATGAGTAAATCCAATGCGGAAGTTGCAGAAGCCCATCAGGCCTTACAACCAGTTCTTCAGACCATTCGGGAGCTCCAGAGAAAGGCAAGTACCTCTTACATGTTTAGTGTCTGAATTATGAGATTTTTAAAAAAACATTAGCTTCATCTGGCTATCCAGTACTCCAGCTGTTTATTATCTGAGTTCTTTGAAGGCCTATTTTAAATGGGACTTTGGCAGTGTGTGCACACACGCACAGCTCCAAAACATATTCTGTGTTCCCCACATAGAGGCACACAGTCCTCAAAGAACAGATGACTAAAACCAGAAGTACATGGAGAGATGATTCAAGTAGTTTAACATCATGCTTGATTTTTGTTTTGACTGTGCTGCACTTGTAATTTAGGTAAATGTTACAGGTTTTGGCCTTGAACATTCCTGTGTTGTATCAGATGGCGTTTCAGTTACTTTCAAAGGAACTGTTCTTCGACATGCATTTAGTCATTGTGCTTCGGGTTTAATTGTGTTTAGTCAATATGACAATTCAGGTTTCATGGAAAGATGGAAACCGTTAATGAATTGATGAACACCTGAGTTGAAATGCTGCTTGTCATTTGCACAATAGGGGAGAAATAATAAAGAAATAGGGGGAAATGGCACATGAGGAAGTAAACTTCTGCATCTTCTTTCACATTAATTTCACAGAGAGCTTGCTTTCTCTGATTAAATGATCCTTTCATCTCTTTGAGAGAGAGAGAAAGAGGAAACTTTGAGATTACAGTATCTGTGTGGCTCTTCTGTGTAGATGGCCTCAGTGAATGTAACTACTGCAGCAATTTGAAGGTGTGGAAGTAGGTGGGTATGTAGAAAATTCCTTAATCATATTCACTTAAACAGGAAAGGGAATATTTTTTTAAACATACTCTCATATTCCACTTTCCATGGAATTTACCAGTCTGAGTGTGGCCTAAAGAGCACTGTTAAGCTTTTGCTGCAATGAGTAGATTGGTTGTTTGTTGAATGATCATGGAGAAATCTGTTTTTACATACAGATACATTCAGGTTCTCCTTGGTGGTTGGATGTCATCCAGACAGCAATACAGTATGCCATCGATGAGGAGCTTGTTCAACGTGTGCAAAATGAAATAACCATCAACTACAAACAGCAGACTAATAAACTCTCCATGGCAGAGAAGTAAGAGAATAGCTAAAATAAGCTAATTAATACAGTTGAATCTGCTCAAGTCCTCTTACCAGTTTGTGCTAACAATTGCAATTAAATAGCAGGCGTTTGCTTCAGAGCATCTGGGCTGCAATTAAGTTTCAAAAACAGTCCCCCAAAAAGCATAACTAGATAAAAGACTTAGAAAAGCAGGAGAATTACAGGTTTTTCCTAGACTAGCATTCTTTTAAATGTTCCTTTTTATTATCTACTGTGACTTTACAGTCTTCTGTACTCACGCAACTGCTGAGCAAGAAAGATTCAAAGCTTACTGCATTAAAATTGAGTAACCTCTAAAAAAACCTGAAGTGCTTAAATGGAAAGTAGACAATATGAGAAAGTCCTCGTGTAACAACATAAAATAGCATCACTTCTTTTCTAAGGGAAGAATTTTGGTCTGGTTTCATGTTAGAGACAAAACTACCGCTATTGTGTAGAATTACAGAGTAATGGATTGGAAGTGATATCTGGAGGTCACCTAGACCAACTCCCAGCTCAGAGATTCAGCCCAGTTAGGTTGCACAGGGAGATTTGTCCTGCTAAGTTTAGGATATCTCCAAGGAGGGAAATTTCATAGCTTCTATGTGAAACCTCTTTTGGTATTTGACCCATTGGTGGGGGAAAAAAATATAATTAAAATCCTTCTATCTAGTTAATATTTCCTGTGTTGCATCTTGTGTCTGTTTTCTGTTGTCCTTTCACCATACACCTCTGAGAAAAGTTTGGCTCAGTCTTCTCTGTACGTTCCAGTTAGGTGGATGTAGAAAGCAATAGTGTCTCCCATGAGCAATCTCATTTTAAGGCTGAATAAACCCTTTTCTCCCAGCCTTTTTTTGTATGTCCTGTGCTCCAGCTCTGTAAGTTCATACAGAAAAGGGAGACGTAGGACAGAGAATGCTCTCACAGTTTAACTTCAGGCAGTTTTCTCAGCTACATGAACAATCATTATGCTCTTAAATACGATCTTTCTGAATCTTGTTTTAGTTAAATACATATTTTTATTTATATATATAATATATAAGTACATGCATATACATATGTATATAAATACCTAATGTTGTTATAAAAATGTGTATATGTGTGTAAATTTAAATACTTAAAACTGCACAGGTGTTAGTTAAATATGTGAAGATACATCATCCACTATGACTACTCCGTTATCGTGATCACAAAAGGTGGCACAGTTCCTTGCCCTTGCTGGAAGTAAGCTTCATTTGCTTTTTGTACTTAACATAATTCTGTCGAATAATCTAAATAAAGATACAAAACTTTACCTCTTCTTTCTTCAAAACTCAGAATTATGGTGAGAAGGAAGAAGGAAGTTCTGTCTGTTCAAAGTGGATATTTGGGACACCCAGCTGGAAAGTAGCTTTGCGGAAAAGGAACCTGGGGGTTCTGGTGGGACACCAAGTTGACCAAGAGCCATCTATGTGCCTTTTGTGGCAAGGAGGGCTAATGGTATCCTGGACTGCATTAGACAAAATATTGCCAGCAGGTTGAGGGAGGTGATCTTTTCTGTCTGCTCAGTGCTGGTGAGGCAACACCTGGAGTACTCTTTGTCCAGTTCTGGGCTCTCCAGTATGAGAGAGATGGACATACTGGAGAGAGTCCAACAAAGGGCCAAGAACATGATGAAAAGGCTGGAGCATCTCTCACATGAGAAGCTTAGAGACTTGGGACTGTTCAGCAATTCAGGGGGGATCCCCTTAATATATATAAATACCTAAAGGTGAGGTGCAAAAAAGATGGAGCCAGGCTATTTTTTAGCGGTGCTCAGTGACAGCACAAGAGACAGTGGGCACAAACTGAAACACAGGAGGTTCCTCTGAAGATCAGGAAATGCTTTTTTTACTGTGGGAGTAACTGAACACTGGCACAGGCTACCCAGAGATGTGGTGGAGGCTCCTCTCCATCCTTGAAGATGCTCAAAAGCTGTCTGAGCATTGTCCTAGGCAACCAGCTCTAGCTGACCCTGCTTGAGGAAAGGGGTTGAGCAAGGAAGCCTCCAGAGTCCCCTTCCAGCCTCAACCAGTCTGTGAGTCTGGATATGAGTGTTTTATGGTTAAGTGTTATTTAAGAATGATAGCATCTCATTCTGGTTAAAATAAATTCGAGGAAAGGATTGTTCGCGTGTTCACACTGTGCTCATGTGCCTGTGTGTCTGTCTATATGATTGTCTGGGTCATACTGGGGAAAAAAATTCGAGGTTTTTTTTTTCTTACTAGGAAGTATGTTTTTAAATTGTTGCTGCTTACAGGTTATATAACTTTGGAAGAGCTATCTGCGACTCATATCACCTTTATAAAATAGGGATAAAACTTATTTTCTTTTTAATTCATCTTAGCATGTGCAATAAAACCTTAAAGAACAGTGTCTTGTGAAGTACTACTGGTCAGTGGTGGAAGTAACAAGTGCTAATCTCTGGTTGAGTATTAGAGATGGTTAATCCAGGGTGTAGTGTGGGAAATTTTTATAAATCTGGAATATTTGACAACTGATGATACTAACAACAGACTTGTGATTGCAATTTACATGTATTTTCAGGCTACCTGGTTAGGCAGACTTCTCTATTTTATTTTAAAATATATACTGCTTAAGTAGGTCATCTTAAATGCCAGACTTTCCTAGTGGTGTTAAACCTGTGCTTTTCTCTCCACACTTTATAAAAGGGATGTTTTGGATCAAACTTTCCATATGGGGTAGAACCATAGTCTTGTAATGCACTGTCCTGTCCATGGATGCCAGACCTTGCATAACTGGTGCATTCTCAGCAAGAGACCTCTGCTCACAAGAAGAACACAACAATACAGGAGGTGTTTAATTGGTGTTCATGTTCCCACTCCAATCAAGACAGACAGCTGAGTTTTAGGAAAATAGTTCAGTGTTACGTCCATTTAGTAATTTTAACTTTGAAAGCTAACTTGCAAAATGCAGTGTAATTTTGTGATGGGTGCACGTGTCTGCTGTGAATGGCACAGGTGCACTGAAAATCAGTTTGTTGGCCAACAGATGCAAATAAAACTAAGTATATGCAGTTGTTTACCTTTAGTAGATTTGCATTGTGGACCAGAATGTTGCAGGTTGGTGTTGCCTGCTAATATTCAGCTGCATCTCTCAAGTCATGGAAAGTGTCTTTCTGTTCTAGAAATACCAGGCATCATCTCAGGGGACACGATGGTATGATTTCTAACAGCATTACACGTAGCAGTAATAAGCATTTACTTATTATATGACCTTTGTATGTTGTCCTGGATTGCTATTTCTCTTATACTTCAAAATACTGAATTAAGTTTGAATTTGGTGTCTCGGTGTGCAATTAGTTCCCTTTTTCTTTAAATCAGATTCCGTGATTGCAGAGGCCTTCAATACCTGCTCACAACCCAGTTGGAAGAAGTGAAGAAGTTCCAGAAGATTGTAAGAGAAGCAGTGAAAAACTTAGAAGGCCCTCCCTCTAAGCAGGTTATTGAGGCTGCCACTATCTGCCATTTGCGACCTGTTAGACTTCCACTTAACAAGTATGTCTTGAAAATGGAAAATACACTTTAGAAGTGTTTCATTAAATTTTTCTTTCATTTTAAATAAGAGATTAAAGTCTTTATTCTGTATTCAGGATTTGTACGCACACAGATATTGCAGATCTATTTGTTAGAATCACGACCTTAATTTGGTTTTATTCTTACAAAATCTTTTCCTGTCATTACTGTATCAAGTATACATAGGACTGTTAAATTGTTCTTTTTTTAAGGACTTTTTGTGGTTTTATATATTGGAATAGGGAATTACAGGAATTACTTTGAAATTCCAAGTGTTTGCTTCATCAGAAATCAATCTTCTGTATTGCAGCTGTGTCTTTTGTAAGGCTGATGAGTTGTTCACAGAATATGAGTCGAAGCTCTTTTCTCATACGTAAGTTCATAGCTTTATAAACTTCTCACTATAAAAAAATGTGAAAGTTGGACTCTTTTGTATTTTCTCCTTTAAGTTTTCTGAAATAACTTTATGCACAAATTACAGCAACTTCTTGCTAGTGGCCTTGATGGCAATTTTACTACTCAAGTTTAATTTTTTATGTAAATTTCATCTGGAGAAGTTGTGCACAAGGAATGAATACATGCCACTTTTTCTCAAGCTCCTGTACTATAACCATACTTTTGAAATGAAGTGTTTAAGTGTTCAGAAAGTGTGTATAAATACAAGTATCCTAATTAAACGCATATTCCTGTTTGTGCAAATATTTATTTTCAGTCCAATTGCAAGTGGTATTATACCATACTCATTCATAGATTTATTGTTTTAATTCTGTATAATAGTAACAGAATTTAACTAAAGTTGTAATGTGACAGGAGATTTCAGACACGAAGGCAGCTGTGAGCTGAAAGAAGGGTTGCATCAGCACATGGTGTGAGAGAAGTATGCATAGTGGACATTACTGAGAGGCATAGATTACAGCCCTCTTCATGCTTTCTCTTTGAGTTTTATCTCTCATGTCCCTCACAATGTCAAAATTAGATTGAAAAATCTTGAGGTCGCTGAGAATACATTTTGAAAAGTCTTTACTAGTGGGATCTCTGTTACATAATGATGCTGGAATCATTAGGAAATGTTAGTGTGTTTCTGAATTAATATTATTTGTCAAGGAGTGAACTGGGAAGCTGTAGTGTTTTTAAATAGTGCAATACACAGCAAATTTTGCATTAGAGTTTAACTGCAACTCTTGCTGCTTTAAAAAGTCAATATTGCATTTTTTTAAATGAATGTGACATTAATCATTAATAACTACTGAAAGATAATTAAGATGTGTAAGCCTTTATTAATAGCTATAGATGATTTTGAGCTGACAAAATGGCCTGTACAGTGATTTCATTGCTGGTACTGAGGGCACTGTGTTTGAAGCAAGCTTTTGGGATATTGAGTAAGAAAACAGCTGTTTGTATTTGTTGGGTTTGCATTATCCTTTAACCAAATATTAGAAGGTGAATAAGTAGAAATGGATGTGGAAGTACAAAACCAGTGATAAGTATTGTATTGGGTTTGTTTTTAAGTGTGAAAGGCCAAATGGCAATATTTGAGGAGATGATAGAAGATGAAGAAGGGCTCGTTGATGACCGTTTGCCCACCACAAGTAGAGGTCTGTGGGCGACCAGTGAAACTGAACGTGCCTTGAAAGCTCTTCTCTCCTTTGCCAAAGCTCACCGAATGGATATCAAGCTAACTGAAGAAGGCAGCATATTTCTGGAACTGTATGAAGCGTGGAAAAAGGAATATAAGGTACAGTAAATGCGATGGTGATGGAACAGTCATGTAGTCCATTTAATGTAATATAAACAAATTTAGATTAAACATGAACAAATCTAAGCTGTATTCCTGAAATTAGGGTTTACCTACACAAAGCTTATTTGCAGTGCTTATTACAAGATTTGATTTTAAATGGTTTATATATGATTTAAGAGTTTCTAAAAGCTATACTGGCTACTAAGCATGTTAGTAAGCAATGTAGTTGCATCTATTAAGACAGTATACAGATAAAATTAAATGTATTAATCTGTTCAGTTAAATCGGAATATAGCAAAACTCAGCTAATAGAACATTGGTCCATTCTGTAATTCAGTTTACTTTCAGTCTTATGCTAGCTACAGACATCCTTTCATTATTGCTTTATTTCCTGGATCTTGTTTACTGCACAATGCAACCTGAAATTAGTCTTCTGTTTGGATCAGAGAACTGCAGGAGTATACTGTGAATTTCTTTATGCATCCGTGTGTGTGTGTGTGTTTCCTTGTAGTGAATATATACTGGTGATGGAGAAGAGGGAATACCTGTTGCACACATGGGTATCATCCTGTCTTACAGCTTAGGTGCCATCAAAAGTGTTTTCTCTTGAATGCTTCTCCTCATTAACACGGACCTCAGCTTCAGTAGAACACACTTGGTACACTAGTGCCAGGTTTGACTCTTCTGTATGGGTTGGGTTTCTTTGTGGTCTGACATCAGAGGAAATTCCTGTTCCTTGAAGGGTTATCGCCCTTGTGATCTTTCTCCTAGGCTTTCTGTTTCATAAGTCTAGGAAATTGTCACTCATTTTTTTTCAAAACTAGGAGGTTTTGAAAAAGGCAAGATAATTCTTGCAGAAGTATGCTATTGAAGAATTTAAACATTTGTTATTAGCTTTTGTCTATAGAAGAAGAGACTATAGAGTGATTTGCTTTATGTGTCTTTGACTAATGGAATTCTGTCTGTCTTTATTTTTCAGCAAACTTGGTTACTGATCACCTATTTTCCTCAAATTGGTAGCGCTACTTAAGAGTGAGACTTAATCCAGAGCTGCCTTAAAAAAAATTTAGCAGGTTACAGTGTAACATAGTGCAAAACCTTTTTAAACAAAATGACATCTCGATCAGTATTTAGTTATCTGATAGTTGAAGTTATTAAACCCTTAAAGTTGTGCTGCTGTCAGCAAAGTCAGGTCACTCACTTAGGGTACCAAAATGGTGATTGGAGAATAATAATGCTAGCTCTTCTTGTGCTTTGTTATTTTATATCCTCAGCTTGTAGCAGTTCACAAAAGGAGGACGACATAAGATAACTAGTTACCAAGGCATTACTATGTATTGGAGATTTTCTGCTGCAGGAAAGGAACCCAGTCTCTTCATGTCCTTTTACTTTAGGAAACAAAAGTTGGGGCTAAAATACCAATGAGAATGAAAATAGTGCTGTTGTGATTCCATCTTTTGTGACTTGGAAATACTGAGTCAATTGTCTGTACTATTCTCATCTACATTGAGCTACAGGGATGACACTCTTTAAAATAAGCCTTTAAATCTAAAAAAAAAAAATTGTGTGTTTTTTTTTTTTTTTTTAGCAAAAGCAATTTTAGTTTAGTTTCCTTAATTTTGGGGAAGCAAGCTCCTTTCATCTTATTCACTGTCCTTACCCTGAATGCCAGATTTAATACACAGTAATTTTATGTTTCTCATCTAGGCATAGCTCCAAACAAATGCATCATTAGTCTTTCTTATGCTAAAAGAAAATCCCCAGACTTTCAACCAGCACACCCCCCAGCAGCTGAGTGTTTAGAAATATCTCTACAATTCAAAAATCAGAAATCAACAAATATTAATTTTTGGCATTTGCAAAAGGTCTTAGGATTTCAGTAAGATCACTGGAGATATTTTTTTTTATAAAATATGTAAAAAGTGGAAAGCTAGGGAAGAAATATTTTACTGTACTATTAGTAATTTAAAAATAATGTCTGTTTTATATGTATAGTATACTTCCAGTTGTATCTGTCTCTTTTGTAGAAAGCAAGAATTTTTCTTGGGAGAACTGAATCTGCTGTTATCTTCGCCTTGTACTTGTCTGTGCCTTTATCAAGACCACTCAAACTGTTAACGTTTCTTTAAAACATACTTCATCATTAAGAAGCAGTCTTAGTACTATTATAGCTAGCTATTTAAAATTGATTAATCACTTTTCCTTATTTTATTCAGCATTTGCTTAGTCTTGTAAAGCATTTTGTTTCTGACCTTTTATTGCATGAGTTAAAGCAATTGTAGAAGAAATGAGAGACAGCTATTTATAGCTGTTCATAAAGAGAGGCTGGGAAAGACAGCAGGCAAGATGATCTCTTTATCGTTTGTTTTCCTTCATAATTATTTGTTGTTGTGGCTGAATTACTGTAAAGAAATATTATCCCTTACTCCAAAAAGATTTTCACATTATACATTGTATGGCAGAATCATATAAAGGGAACTCAGCTCAGTTCTGCTACTAACTCATTTGGACTTTTCTTACAGTTACTTCATGAATATTGGATGGTGCTTAGGGATCATGTGTCTGCCATTGATGAACTGGCAATGGCTACAGAACGGCTGAGAGTGCGTCATCCTGATGAACCAAAACCAAATCCACCAGTTCTCCACATCATAGAACCACATGAGGTAAAGTACTTGGCTGGAAAGAAATGTTTTTTTTTCTGAAAGAACCTATACCTTCTACAAAAAAAAGTCTGTATCTAGATCTATGTATAATGTCTGTAATATGCCCCTGTTTCCATTTGAGAACATCTTGGTGGAGTAGAGTTCCTGTCTGTTTCTACATTCAGTGTAGGCCTTTTGAGCCTGTAACTTTTATTTTGAGATATTTTTGTCAGCCTTCTGACTGTAAGAGTGGCATGCTTCCAAAAGATTGCTGTCCTCCAGCAGCAGGTGAATGGCTCTGGGACCTTTCTCTGCAATTGCCCAGTTTTCCCAAGCTGGTGGAAAATTAAGTTGATCTGTTTTCTCACCTATATTGCTACTTTCCATAAGGACCTAAAAACGAGCCGTGAAAACCTAAAATACAATTACTATTTTTTTCCAGTATCTTGGATTTTCTGAACCAGGTCTGAGACTTTCTGTTCATGAACACAGAGAAAATGCTGGGTTGATTTAACCTCAGTTTTGGTTTTGGTTTTTTTTTCCTCCCCACCAATAGAAATATGTTTTCAGTAGAACATTTTGTGCTTTTTTTCAGTGAGATTCAGTGTTAGATAAAAGTGGTTTTTTTTCTTTCTGTAGGGAAACAGTCAATTTTGTCTATGTATTAAAGCAATTTTTAAAATGGAGCACTGTCCTTAACAAATGTTTAACAAAGTCTAAGATCTGTGTATGAATTTTTAAACATAAAAGAAACACTCATTACTTTATCCTTCATCCTTCGGGTGCTTGCCTCTTCTGTAGTATTAACAACTGTACCACTACCAACTGTAATTAATTTAAAAGGTGTCAGCTTGATGTTTTTGTCTTTGTATAGGTTACATGAAAATTAAGGGCTTCTAAGAAGTATAAAAAAAATAATTGTTTCTTACACATTGTTTTTGAAACCAGCAGTAGAATCTAGGATCTATTTGGCTGTAAGAAGATAGATGATAAATTGAATTAAATTTGAAAGAAACGTTTTAAAAAATGCTATTTTAATTTTTTTTCTCTGTAAAGAACCAATAATGCAAATAAAACAATAAAGACCAAGTTTATATACTTCCTGGGTCTTAACCTGTTCACAGTACTGTGTTCATACTGGGTACAGGAAAGGAATAGTAATTTGCTTGGTGAGAAGTGTGTCTTAAATTTACAGCATGAGCTGTTCTTCTGTCTGTCCCCCATAAATTACTCCGTTGAATTTTGCCAAAAACGTTAATGTAATCCTTTTTGTAAAACTTCACTTTTTTTTTTCTTTTTATTAATTTGTTTAATACCGTTTCCTTAGGTAGAGCAAAATCGAGTGAAACTTTTGAATGACAAGGCAGTTGCCAAATCACAGCTTCAAAAGAAACTAGGACAACTTCTGTATCTCACCAATCTGGAGAAAGTAAGGTTTACAGTTCCTTGGTCTTTACCGAACTGATGTACTCTGTTTACCTAGTGGAAGAAACCTGCCGTTATTTTTATTGACAACTTACATTTTAAAGAAAATATATTTTCTGTAAAAATTCATTACATATTAAAATTCCATGTGTCATTCTTTGTGTTGCTGAATAGTTGTATTTTGCCTGTTTGCTTCATTACACAGTTACAAAACTATGAACTAGTTTTTGATGGTTAAAAATTTAATTAAAACTAACTGGACCATATTTAGTAGAAGTCTTGTAAAATTACGTACCTCTCCATGTACCCTTGATATTTTATGAAGAGCTTACCTTCTTAAACAAAGTCAAAGAGATCTGTAGGTTAAATAAGCGTAAAGAAACCAACAAACCAAAACAGTCAAAACCTATGTATTATACATTATTTTAATCATACTGTACCAGTAAGTACAATTATGCCTAAATAAGCATAGTTAAGCATGATGAGGTATATTAACCTGTTTTTACAACAGTGTGAAGCTAGTGAGGAGTTTCTTGTTTGAAGCACGATTTTACTTGGATTTTTCAAAGTTCGAGTAGAAATTCAGGTACTGTCTGAAGGACTGCAGTATGAACAGTGCTCCTTTTATTTACCAAAAATGACATATTTTTTTAACTTCTCAAGAAAGACTTAATTATTCACGAATGATCTTTAATTTGCTCATACAGGGTTTTTTAAGGACTTCATTGTTCATTTTTTCTAGAAGCATGTCTTAAATATAGAAGAACTTTTTATTTGTTGAAACACCAAGTTTGTATTTTTTTTCTACTTTGCAGTCTCAGGATAAAACTACTGGGGGAGTTAACCCAGAGCCGTGTCCAATCTGTGCACGTCAACTGGGAAAACAGGTAAGATACTTAGCCAGCAGGTTTTGTTCTTACAGTGTCTACCTAGATCTGAGTCAGTTGTGTGTCGGTTTTTTTCAGCATCTGATTTTCAATGAACATTGTATTGAAACAGGGGAAATAGGCCCCTTCCTGTAGTGCACCAGGCAGCCGCTCCCCTGAAATAACATCTTGCTCAGATGCAGGCGCCTCTTCTGCCTTCAGCTGTTGACATCAGTGCTTAAGTGTTCCAACAAAAATGTTCCAAAAATGTGTATTGCTGCTTGTTTTAAAACTTCGAAGTTTTGCTTTCATACTTCTGTCAGAAAAAAATCTTTGTCATTTATAAGCTAACAGATTGAAGAAATAGGTAAGCTTCTGTAGTATACTGTTGTATTTTACTGTAACAGCTCTCATTGATAGTATGTTTTTTCTTCTAGACTTTTAAAGAAATAGCTATCAGCTACTTAAACAGTACTAAAGCCCAGTAGAATAAAGACTGGCAATCTGGATTTTTTTCCCCACCACTTACCTGCTGAACTACAGGAGCTGAAATTTAAATGAGATTTAATCAGAACTGATCTGTATCATAAAGTACAAAGCCATAGTTTATCCTTTACATGCATTAGGTAAAAGCGTGAGCAGACTCCTATATAGTCAAACTGAATTGTCTCTTTTTTTAGGATAGCTATTTTAAGGTTGTTTAGCTTCTGTTAGCTTTATAGACATGTATAAGCACGAACCGGTGTCCTGCAATGTTTCCAAAATTCTCTCTGCATTCCTCTTCCAAGGGTTTTTACAGAAAACAGTTGTTTGCACTGTTTCATCTCTGAGTTGGAGGAGCTTACTGAAAGGAAAAATAATCTTTTCTTTAACTTTGGCTGAGACTGCCACTTTGGATGGTAGTAGCAGTCATGTTGCAAGGAAATTTTCAAGTGCTTTACATCCCATTTTGATTGAAAGAACCTTACAAAGCCTAAAATATCTTCAACTTGATAGTCATGTAGTCAGTTTCCTTTGCTACTTGGACCCATGAAAACTATTTTTTTTCCTTTTAGGTTGGCCTATAGAACAGACTAGTACAGAGAAAGACACTATTTCTAGGTGCAAAAACACTGGTTTACAAATTACTTCTCTGTTACGGAAGGTCACAGCTGACACATAGATATTCTATGCCTGCAAAAGAACAGCTTCTTCAATGTAAACTTCTGTTTCTAATGCATTCTATCAAAAAAATTAAGCCTCTCTATTCAAAATCTTCTAAATTCCCAAGATGTTATCTAGGACGTAACAATTGATAAAAGTTAAAGCAGTTTGTTTATGATTTTTTAATAAAGAGTGATCTGTTATGAATGTATAGATAAAGACTTTTAAAGAAGGCTAATATAAACAGGTTTGTAATTTTTTTAAAAATGGTGTAAATACTTAATCTGTTTACTTAACCTATGCATTAAGAATCATGATTCATAGAAATGTAAGACTTTAATGTTTTTCCTGAAGTTTAGGACTAGGGAAATGCAAAAAAGAACAATAAATGCAGAGAACTTCTGTGGATTGTGAATCTTTTCTGTGCTGGAAAACGTTGAAATCCAGGCTTTTTAGCAGTTGGAATGCTAAAAATTTAAAAATTCTTCAATTTTAATCTGAGTTTCATAAAAATAATGTTTCTATGAAAATCTAAATTATCACGTATTAGTACACTGTTTTCCTTTTGCATTGATCTAAAACTGATACTGTGTTGTGTTGTTTTTCTTAATTCCCTGCATAGTGGGCAGTGCTGACATGCGGACATTGTTTTTGTAATGAGTGTATAGCTATCATCATAGAACAGTACAGCGTTGGCACCCGCCGGAGCTCAATTAAATGTGCCATTTGCAGGCAGACAACATCTCATAAAGAAATATCTTACGTCTTCACTGCAGAATCTGCAAATCAGGAGGATGATATTCCTGTAAAGGTATGTTGTTTATATGAGCTTTGTGGCCCAAACTTTTTCAGCAGTGTGTATTTGTTGTGTTTTGTTGCACGCTGCATCTATGCAGACGAATCTACCCAGTTCTTATAAGTAGGTTCACTTTTTTTTTTGTTTATAATGGGTATAGTTCTTTTCCTTTTGAATTGGATGAGATGTATATAGGCTTTTCTTATAATGTAATCAATGTTTTTGGATTCTTCCCCAAGGAAGGTTGCACATTTTCCTGTCAAGTAAAAGATTTCTTGGGTTTTTTTTGGTTTTTTTTTTGGTTCAGGTGGTTTTTTTCTAACTTACCCTTTTCACAACATTTAAGGCTTTTGGAAACAAAACATGAAAGTAAACAGTGTGAAAGAGGGTATCTTTTTAACACCTACTCTTTAAATGTGCCTGAGGAAAGGAAATTACACATCTGTTAAAGTAATGCTGTCTTAGGGTGTGGCGGGGAGGGACAGCTTTTGCTGAGCTTTGGTTATGTTTGGGGTATTTTTTTAAGCATTTGGCACCGGGTAGAATAAATTGCTGTTTGTATCCAGGTGATTAGGGTTGGGGTTTTTTTTTTCTTATGGTGGTTTTGGCTTTTTGTAGCCAAGGAGAGATGAGGCATAGTTGTGATGTGTTTGCTTGAAATGATTAGTTTGAGAAAGCTGTCTGTACTATGAGGCTGTTAGGATGATGTAAATATTTCAAATTAAATCTTCATTGTGAGCCAGAGAACATGAATCCTGACTCTCAACTTAAGATTCATTATCTGGAATTTTTCTTGAGCTACCTGAGAAGCAGAGTAGTTGTTTTGCATTTTGCATATCTATGGTAATATTGTCTGCTGTAGGAACCATAATTAGGAGGAAAGAAACTGACTGCTTTTTTAGTAGAGGTGAACGAAAAACCTGAAGGGAGTTTATTTCTATGCTTTCTCCATCTAACTTGGCCAATAACAAATTAGTGGACAGATTTTATTGAGTATATCCAGTAACTTGTCCCAAAGTTTATTCAGTAATAAATCAAATAGTAGTGAAGAAAATAGAAAAATGTTAATCCTGTAAAATACTATTTCTCAAAAATAATGCTTTCCATTGGAACCCGTTGACCATGAATTTGTTCTTTGGAGAAGGGTTTCTCTGGTGTGGTGTTAGGGACATTCTCTTTTCCTCACAAGTGTCATCAATAACATGGTTGTGAGGCCTCTTTCTTCAAGATCACCCCCAATTCTTTCCATCTAGTAGTGTGCTGTAAGCTTTTTCTCTGTATTCTGGATGAGTGTTGACTCGATGTAGCTGGATACTCTGCAAGTATTCTTTCTGGGTTTTTTTGGTTTTGTTTGAAAAATCAGAAGGAAAACCTTGGGAAAACTATTCGTGCTTCTTGCCTATCTCTGTGTTTTAAACTTGTCAGTATTTGGCTAAAACTTCACTGACTGGATACATATACCTACTGAAAAGTTGACTGTCGATTAAAGACTGAATTTTAGTCTTAAAATAGCTCCCTATCTGAGCAGTTTGTTTCTCATGGCTTTCCGCTAACAAAGTACAGCTCTGTTGAAGACTGGTAGCTGTTCTCTGCAGTAACTTTCTGTTTATTCCTTTTAGCCTAACTTTCTGAGGAGACAAGGTCTTTTCATTGTACTGTCTTACTTATCCCTTAATTTAGCAACCCATTAGATCATTTCAAACAGCTTGGCAGAGAGTCTGAGTTTCAAAGGTAATCAATTTTCTTCAAGTCTTATTAAAATAGCCATACACATAAAGTATGTCTCCTACTTAAAAAAATACTGTAGCTTGACTTTACTACAAAAGAGATCTTAAAGTTCAAGTCTGTGGGGGAAACTTTATTTGTAATTTGTATGCTGCCCTAATGACAAACGTTAATGAACCTCTAGACAGAAATATGTAGGAGATTGGTTCTGATTGCACTGTTTTATCTACTTTTCTTAGTAACAGAGGGTTTTCCTTGGGCTGAAGGCAGGGGTGGAGGAAGAGACAGCATCTCCATGAGTCTTTAGTAATACTGACATAAATGTGGCGCATAGGTACATTTTTTGCTTTGCAGAAATCTGTTATAGAATAGTGTTAAACCAAAAAACTGGTTATTACAGTTGTGGAAAAAACCAGAGGATTCTGGAATAAAATGCAAACATGAAAAAAAGAATACCTATAATATTTTTATTTAGATGATCCTGCTATCTTTAATTAAACTATGATTATAATATAGCTGGACATACCAATCATAGTTTGATTAGTATAGTTAAAAGTAATAACACAATGTGCTGACAAAGACTTCTGTGGTATCTGTGCAAGTCTCCGTCAACCTTGCGGGTATACTAGGGTTGCTGTCTTGTACTGAAGTCAGTGCTACCACGTTCACAGTAGTTCATGTCAGCCTCCCTGAACAACTGGAATTCCATTTTGAGCTCAAATCATTAGATTTGAAGTAGTTGACGGCATGTGGCGCCAGGGGGAGTAAATACACCGTGTATTTGAAGTGCTAGTTCTTAGGACCTTGCTATATATGTGTTTTAACAGATTATTTCCTCAGTGTTTAGAGATACCACCCTATTTCTAACAAGAAAAATTCAAATACGTTTAATAGATTACATTGAGCAACTAAATTTCATAAATAAAACACAGAAGGATAATGTCATTTACTGTCCTTTGCAAAGAGTTGTAGTGTTTTCTTGTAGTATTTCTTCGTCAACACTTTGGGCAAAGCAAAAACACGAATTCTGTGAATTTGCATGGTGTCTTGAGCAAGGCCCCGTTCATGAAAAGTCTTCATTCATGGAGAACATTAATGAAACATTCATGAAAAATTAACAGTTCATACTGTAGCTTCACTGTATGTACTATCGAAACAACCAGCATTTTAGCATTGTTAAAAATTTCTACCTCGTATTCCTTTAAGGACTGTTAACAAAGAATTACTAACTTACTATGGTTTCTATAGAATACTGAGGTTAAGATCAGTATCTTACAGCATATAATATGAAAATTGTGTGATTTATTCAGCATTTACATTTTTACCTGAACTTTCTCAGACCTCTGGTCTCTTTATTTTCTTCTGTTGTGTTGTATACATCTTGCTTTTCATTGTACCAGGACTAGCTATCTTAAGTTAATGTCTTAGATGCAAAATGAGTGCTGTAAATGGCAGCATTTTATTCTAAGAGATTACTGGCATCCTTGCCTGTTCTGGTTCCGTAAAAGCTTCCACTGTGGTCAGTATCGCAGTGGGTATTGCCAGCCTGTCACCTGAGACAGAAATTGTTTGTTAGAGGGTAGTTTTGATTCTAATGTGTCCTGCTCCATAATTAATTACAACTAGCTAATCAGTTTATAAATACTTATCTGGATATTCAACAAAATGGCAAACTCGGGTTGAATGGGTAATGGATGGGGTAACATTTTTTTTAAGATGCACTGAAAACAAATAACTCATAATAGCAAGGGTATTTCTGTCAGTTTCACCTCTTCCTAAATATTGAGAACAAAACTGAATTTTGTGTGCTGTGAATGAAAACTTTAGTCATTTGTTAGTTCAATGACAAGCCTATATGTAGTTTGTCTACTATAATGTAAGCAGAGAGGTGGATAACTTTTCACACTTGGTTATCTTATTTTTAAAAATAGAGCAAAAAGACTGTAACCACTTTGATTGTTGTGCTGTTCTTTGCCAGAGTTCCTCTGACCAATCTTGTACAAAGTTCCATTTGTAACACCTGAGTCACAGGAAGTCTGGAGGGTGGAAAAATCAACAACAGTGGCTAAAGTTGCTATCTCTTACAGCAGGAAAAAATAGGACCTATGGTAAGGTCCAAAAAATGTCTCTGAGGAAAAGACAGAGCAGATTAGCTAGAATTTTCATCATTGAATCAAAGATGAATTGTATCAGAAAAGCACATAAATGACCCTGGAATATATAGGAATATTAGGAATATATAAGAAAAAAGTTAGTTTCAGATCTTCTAACTGCAGGTGATTATGATTGGCAGGCAGCTGCCATAGGGCTGCAAATGTGTCATTCATCCTTGCAGATCATAACACCTACTGACATACCAATTGTTCATTGTCTATCTGACTTTTGGAAACAGTGTTAATGTCTACCAGGTGCAACAGAGGTGACGTGGAAAAAAGCGGGTTTGTGTCTGTGACAAAGTTGGAATCGGTATGGAAGACCCTGGGAAATAAAATGGTACTGCTTATTGCAGCCTCTGGTAACACAGTGCGCAGAAAGTCTTTTACATGTATTTCTGGAGCGTTCATTTAGCTGCATAATGTATGAATGATCAAGTAGCCCAGCATCGGTTCCAAACTTGTGCCTAGACTGCTGACATCCTTCCCTGCCAGTTCTGCAGGCAGCATAACTTCAGTAAATTTGATCTGTCATTGTAGGAAGCCAACATAGTTAATTCAATGTTCAGAGGACAGGTGCAGACAGAAATAAAACAATATTTGTCCAGCTGAATCTAGCATGGCTTGAAATGACTATGCATGTAAGAGCTAGTAGGAATTAAATAAGGGCTTCTTAAAAAAGCCACATTAGGTAAAATTACTGTGATACAAAGTACATACTGGAGGAAATAGAGGGAGAAACTAAAGAACTGTTTCTTGAAATCATCTTCCCAACTTAAGGGGAAAAGAGTACAGAAATCAAAGTGGACAAGAAGTAGAATGTAGTATTGGATTCATTAAGCACTGAAATACTTCTGAATGCAGAATATGAAGATGTTTTCATTGCAGCGTGCAATCCTTCAATAATTAATTTTATTAACCAGTTTCTTATTATTTTAAAAATAATTAACAAGCATCATAGTACTGAGTATAAGTTTGGTGTTGCCAGAGTGAGAAACAAAAGCAACAGAAAGAGCATTCAGGTAAGTGTTTTTTCATTGCCGGTTTTCAAGAGATGTGAAGGAAGGGAAACTTAAAAGTGCGTTTGGAAGATTCTGTAAAGATTGTACCACTAAGTCAAACCTCCGGGGGCTTAACTGCTATGTTTGGTGCAGCTGGACTGCTTGGGCTACCCACTCTGCCTCATGCAGAACTAGATAGGTGTATCTGTGTGGCGCTTCATTTTTCCGTGTACTGTACATGCTGTAATACACTGCTGATCCTACAGCAGTGCATTATAAGGGAGACATAAAAGCAGTTCAGTGCTACTTAACCTGCCCTTCCTCCAGGTTGCTTATTTTTCAAATTCCTGTAAGACAGTGCAAGAGTCCTAATATAATGTTATTTAATAAAGCAATGAATGTGGAAGGAATTGTTTAATATCCTACTTTACTAATGCTCTTCCTTGACTTTTCAAAGGGAAGTCATTCCACAAAAGTGGAAGCTGTGGTCCGAACGCTGAAGAGAATTCAATTTAAGGATCCAGGGGCTAAATCCTTAGTTTTCTCAACGGTATTAATCACCATTTTCTGTTTTGTCTTTGTGTGTGTTTAAAACGGTCATAATATTTTCAGGCTTTAGTTTAGCTACAAAAATGTTGAATCACTCTGTACAGCCACTTGATTGTTTTGAGAATTTGTAGGGCAATTCATGTAACTGGGACATGAACAATGATTGTAGTCAACAGATGTAAAAGCTTGTTTCTTCAAAGGGCAAACAGATTTATATGGGAGCATTAGAAATTCTAGACATTTTTCTTCAGATATTTTTGATACATTGTAAAACTGGTTTTGTGATGGCTGCCAAATTATTTTATTCAAGGTTATCTTTTTAATTGCATTTCTTATTTAGTTTTATGGTAGGTTCAGTTCCTGGCACATTAGTCTCTTTTTTTTCTTTCTCATTTCCCCCCCCTGTTTTTAAGTTGCAAATGCCAGTATTTTGAAAGTAGTTTCTATCTACTGTTTTTTAGGGAAGTTAATTGTATGTTTTAGTTGTTGTTGTTTGTAATGTTGAGTTACTTTTACTGTGTTGTGTGCTTTTGTTTGTTTTTTACAGTGGCAAGATGTGTTGGACATAATTTCAAAAGCTTTATATGACAACAACATGATTTTTTCTCAGATCAATGGAATCAGTAAATTTCAGGTACACAAAGAATATTTTTCTTAAAAGTATTTTCAGTGGGGAAAATTACAGTTCATAGAAGTTAATATGATCCTTTCAATTCATTGCTTCATTTGAGAAACTGAAAGGTCAGCAAATTTGTTCAGCAGAAGCTTTGATCTCTGAACTCCTTGATTCTGAGAATTGTAATCACAAAAAGCCACAATTTAAACCCTTCAGAGATAAACAGTTCATTCACATTTGAAAAGGAAGTGTTGGCATGGATGTTAAGGATGAGGCACACTGATCAGCCAGGATGCAGGATTGTCACTCTGGGGCCCATAGTAGCTGCTATAATTTCTTGAAAATAGAGATGTTCTCCACACGCTTCATTGAGGAACTTTTGTCATGCTGCCGTGATGTTTGCCTTTTAGGAAAATCTCTCTGCGTTTAAATATGATCCCAACATCAACATTTTGTTGCTGCCTCTTCACACGGGTTCCAATGGACTAAACATCATCGAAGCAACTCACGTTCTGCTTGTAGAACCCATTCTGAATCCTGCACATGAGCTACAGGCTATTGGCAGAGTACATCGTATTGGTCAAACAAAGTAAGAATTAAAATTGCGTTAACTGGTTTAGATATGGTCCAGAGTAGAACTGCATACTGCAATAAGAATAAATCTAGTTCACTGAACTTCTCAATTTTGGAGATGAGTGTTTTCACAGGAATCCTATTTTTAAAGATGATAAGAGACAGAAAGATTTTTTTTAAAAAAAAAAGTTTGCTGAAAATACACAATGTGTATTTTAAGGAATTCTTTTGTGTTATGAGAGTAAGATGCAGAAGCAAATTGCAGTTAGGAAGAGTAGTAGACTCTTGAGTCCAAAGTCCTGAAAAGACTTGTTCAGCTTCTGCCCTATTTTATATGTGCCATTGATACCTTGTTTTTTAACTTCAAGGTTCTGCTTGTAAGCATGTCCAGAAATGTCTTCGCTTTGCAGGTCTGAGCAACTTGCCATTTATGTCACAAGTTCAGGCATGGTCCTTCCTAGTGTCATTGAGAGGCTCCTTCTAGCTGGTCATTCCCACTTCCAGATTAGAAGCTGCATAAGTTGTTGGGTTTTCACTTAACAAAGGTTTTGGAATGTTTATCCTGAACAGATAAGATGTATATGTTTTACCTTAGGTTTTATGTCGTTTGAAAAAGTAATTTAAAATCCCTGTACATGAACAAGAAAAATAGCTGGAATCAATTCTGGAATAATAATATTCTAGAATAACTGTGCATTTTGTGTTCTGGAAATGGATACAAAGCAAGAGGACATGAATGAGCATGTGTGTGAAAGGATGTTTTTGAACAGGTGTGTATTTGGGAGTGTTGGTAAAGATTTTGAATTAACTGCAGGCATGGGAAAGATTGATTGCAACAGCCTCCATTATAATTTTACATGACGCTGGCACAAAAGGTCTGGCAAAAACCTCACAATAAAACCAGCAAGAATGTGTGCTGTACTTCTTAAGAACTAAGACTTCAGCAATGCTTACTTGAAAAAGGGCTGTGTTCAAGTACAGTGATCATAAGGGAACACTGTGTTTAGTTTCACTGGTGCAACTATTACCATTTCCGTTGCGTTCTTACTCTTTTTTTTTTTTTTTTGGTAGGCTTTTGTTTGTGAACCACAAAGTATTCCCCCATCATTTCTGTGTGTAACATTACCTACCAAAGTTTCAATATAAGATCTGAAAATCATCCAAGCACTTTCAAGGGTTCATATCTTGAGAAGTGTTTATACTGGGGGGCCTGGAATGACTTTCCATTTTTATCTTTGGAGCAGACTCTTTTCCATTTCACTTGTGCCTGACACTTTTGAAATTTTATTTGGTAAATGGAGCTCTCATTTTATGTTTATTGACGTTTTGGGTTATATGTTGTATGAGTGCTTACGATTTCATGTTTGCTGACTACAGTTACTGACTTCTAAAAGAAAAAAGTATAGTATTTTGCCATCTTCAAGAACAACATTGTTAAAACTCTGGGACTGAGCTTTAATTATCCATCACACTGAGCTCTCTCCTGGACTCACTTGTGACAGTGCAGTATAAACATTGTATATAGCCAGTGGGCCAAAGTCATTTCTTTAAACAACAATCTAGGTTCTTGAAGGCTGTTTGTTTGTAGCAGGGACACAGAAAGCAGAACTTTGCCCAGCATCTGCTTTAGGATTTTAGTTAATACAGCTTATATTCATTTAGTATGTGATCCAGCCAAGTGGAAGTGTGTGCTCTGGGACCCACTAAGTATCCTTAAATGTCAATGAAAGTTGTTAATCGCCTTGTAAGATTTTTTTTTTTTCTTAATACAGAGGTGGTTTTTTTTAAACACTTAAAATAATTAGTATAAGACTTAAATGTGGTCTTGAACTTTGACAGGAACAGCATAACTTCTGCTGACTTCTGGTTTTGTTTGCTTTTTTTTAAAAAAAACACATTCAGGTCTACCATTGTTCATAGGTTCCTGATAAAAGCAACAATAGAAGAGAGAATGCAGGCTATGCTGAAAACTGTAGATCGAAGGTATGTGTGGAATTTTTTTTAAAACATCATTAATGCACGGAAAATGAAAAGGTGGTTCTCAACCATACTTTTATTACAGTTAGATATGTGTATCTTAAATATAAACATCAACTGTTCTTCAAATTGTTTTGACTGACAAAAAAGTTTGAAGACTTGAAAAATTGATCTTTTAACCTCGTTCTTGTAACTTGAAGCTTAAGGTATTTTAATTCTCTGGAGAATATTTTGGTTACATTTTGTATTTCATAAAAGCCCAATTGATTAATAAATCATGTGTTAGGCAAACCGAAAAGATAAATCATATTTCCATTAGTATGAAAGCATTGCAATTAATGGAGTAATACAAAGTCTGCCACTGGAGTAACAGCATATGTTACAAGTTCTAATATAGGACATTAATTCTTTCTGTCATTATTTGTAAATTCTGCAAACCTAGTCTGTCAGTGCTGTGTCACAGTGGTTGGATTTGCAGTCAGTGCAAGTGTTGTCCAGATGCTAGCTCATAAGTCAGTCTGGTGAGCAGACACAGAAAGCTGTTTTCACTGTTTATCTTACCAAAATCTACAAGTAATAACGGACTGGGAGTGGAACAAAAGTGATACTTATGTTCTTTATGCAGGAAGTATAAGAGGTTGTTTGTACTTCTTTAGCTATATTGCATACACATATAAAATCAAGGACGAGGCCTTAGTTTAAGGCAATTAGTTATTTTTCCAGTTTTGTGACTGTTACAGAGTATGAGACTAAAAGCTTGCATATCTTTGGCTGTAGTTATGAAAGATTTCAGCTTTAGGTTCGAAAGAAGGATTTAATCAGTTTCCATATCTGTAAAGTAGCACTACTTTTGCATATAAAATTCAGATAAATGTACAGTGGCTGAATGATCCAATGAAGGCTATTGTTTTGAAAGTAATATCAAACTTTACGCTTGGAAGCTGAAGCCAATTCCTGAAATGTTAAGAGGGCAAAGCGGATTATCCCACGTTCTGCTGCCTCTGCAGCGTTTGGTGTTGACCACTGGTAGGGACAGTAGATGGACTTTGTACCTTGCTCAGAATGTGCAAGAGAAGTAGCTGATCGGTGTAATTTCCCTGGCAGAAAATACGTTTTCTGCTGAGCTTCAAAGCTGAACAGTTACTGGGCTCTGAACCATGTGGTCTCTTCCATGTGTACAGCTTGTTACTTCAGTTGATTCCTTCTCTGATGCCTGCATGCAATTTTTTCCCACAGCCACACGAGCTCTTCCATGAAACAGTCAGAAGCCTCAGTTCTGACAGTGGCAGATTTGGCTGACCTTTTTACAGAGGAAACTGAAGAACTTGAGTAAAAACATTGGTTTGGCCTAATGAAATCAGAAAGTACCTGACGTAATAAGCACTGGTATATAATCCGCTTGATCTGTTACTCCTGTAAACATCATATAACATTTGTCCATAACAGAGCTATTGGAAACTGAAGTCTTAATTGTTACTGTTTTATTCTGTGGTGAAGTTCTTAGCAGCACATACTTCTGATAGCACTGGAGAAAACTTGCACTTTGCACATTATACGAAAACATGGATTTTATTCCCAAAGAGCATTTGAGCTGGATGCTAAAACTGAGATCCTGGACCCTTGGTTGAGAGGATTTTTACCATCAGGTTTGACTGGCTAGTAGCTCAGTCTGAGAGCAAAACTATGTGGGTGGTTGGGTGGGAAAGGGAAGCAGATAAACACAAATCTAATTTTTTTTACTGTACAAAGAATTGTTAGAAAGAATGACTGTAAATTAATATTCTTCTAGAAAGGGCTTGTTAGCTTTTAATGCAGAGTTACTGCACGTCTTATTGGTAACACTTTAAATAATCTTTACTAATAATTTGGATATTTGTATTAGGCTTTTAGATATTCAGAAAGACTTGTGACAGTTAAAAAATCGTTGTTAATGCTTACTCACTGCAAAATTATGATAATTAAATTATGCTTTTTGTATGTGTGTTGGTCTGGTAATCAGTTAAATACTTGAACTTACTGTACGTGTTTTCACTTATTCCTGAAGCCATGACTAATTTGGTACTTTGTTTAGAAAAAAATAAATAATGCTTTTGTTACAGAATTTTTCAAAATTTAATTGGTTAAGCTGCTGATCACTTTATTTGGTATATACATTTGCTCACCCTGATTTTTTTTTTCTGTAGGTCTCACCTTTAAAGGTGCAGCAATTCACATTCAAAATAGATAAAATTAAGATAGGTGGTCTAATTATTAGGTACATAATCCAAGTTAGATAATCAGTGAAGAGAGGTGAAACTTCATCCTTAGGTATGTGAGATCACTCTACCCTATCTCTATTGACAGTAGAGAGTTTAGAAAACAAATCCAAGCTAACTTTTAGGCTGCTGAAAGTAGATACGTTTTAAGCCTTTGGCATAAATTGTGGGTCTACATTTACACAACATCATTTCTGAAAGTATTACAGAAGCAAGCTCGGTTACACAGTAGATGTTAAACACAGTTTTGTATTTAGAGACTGGGCAAATGTGTATGCATAAGCAACAGGCTACTTCCCGCAAATCACAATATTTACTGTTTCAGTACACAATGGTTTTTCTATATTTTAGAAATCTTACTTGAGGTTGAAATTGAGTCCTTTGAGAAATCTCATCTTGGAATTTGTAATAGTCTTCTAAATAGATTTGCCATATAGTTACTGAGCTTCTTGAGTTCTGTTTTCAGTCATACTACATTTGAGTTGCACTGTTGTGTATTAAGCCTATCCACGTGACAGACAGGGTTTCCGCTGGTAACAACAAATGTGTGTAGAATTTACAAGAATAGTATTGTGGCTTTTTTGGCATTTATAGTCTGTTGTCTTTCTGAACTGATTAGATACTTTGTTCTAATGACTATTTGAGTAAATTTACAGACAATGTATCTTTATTTCCCATATTTGTAAAAGGTTTTAGTATTATCTATATGTTTTGGTTTGGAGATTACTGGTTTTTTGCAGATTACAGTTTGAAGCAAGGGAAATAGAATAGATACTAGACTTTTTTTAAAATTAGATTGATCAAACACAGACTGTGGCATCTCCATCCTTGGATGTATTGGGAACTCAAATGACCCTGAGCAACTTGATCCAGCTTCAAATTTGGCCCTGCTACGAGTGGTGTGTTGGACCAGATGACCTCTCCATGGATCTGTTCCAGCCTAAATTATTGTACAGTGTACTGGAGATCACGCTGTACAGACACTCCAGGAACTCTGAGGGCAGCAACATTCCAGTTCCTCATCGTCCTCAGTGAATTTTAATATTGTACAATGTAATGTGGCTGAACAAGGAGCTGCTGTTTACTCTGAGAACTGTGGAAGCACATAAACTGTGGAAACATGTAGTGTTTACATCCATAGCTCTCATTTTAAGTAACTAGATGTGGGAATAATAGTTGTCAGTGAATGTGAAGAAGAGAGGCAAACTGAAACATATCTGCTGAGAGGTTTCCTGAGCTCTGCTAGGTTTTGGATTATTTATATAAGGACAATGGCATCATTGTTTGTTTACAAAAATGTGGCTTTTGGATTCCTAACCAAAAGCATAGCTTCTCATCAAGCAGTGCATGTTCCTTTACTCCTGACTTCTTTATTTTATGCTCACATAACGGCACGGAATGCCAAAGATCTGGTTCTAGGCGCACTCCCAACTGCCCTGGAGTGCCAGTACCTAAAGCTCTGGAGGTATAATCTTAAAATGTGTATACTAATTGTGTTAAAGCACCTTGTGAAATTGGAAGGTTGAACCATCGGCGTATATAGCCTGTGTCAGTAATAAAATGGATTCTTCAAGTTGCACATAATACTAAGTACAGAGACTAAATTTAAAGAATTACCTTGAAAAAGAAACCAAACTGTAATCTACTGCTTTTTGCCATTCTCTGCAACATTTTCTTTGACACCTTGTGAGGTAAACTTTTTTTCCTTTACTCCCCCGTCCGCCCCCTTGCTAAGGGTGCAGCTTGTACGTCTGCAGTTTTTCTCTTATCAAAGCACAGTGAGACGGTTTTCATGGTGCTGCCATGATTTTGCTGTCTCAGGAGAACACTCTTTTGAAAGACAGTATCTTAGCTGAGAACAAACTTTGTTCTATCATAATAGTTCCAGTATATTCATGGAAATGGTGTTTTCTACAGAAGACACAAATCTATAAATACTGACTACAGTGTTTACATAACTATTGTGTGGACATACCCACAGGCACGTACCAGATTCTCATGTGTTCTCCTGCTAAAACATGGAAACATGATCGAATTGACAGTATTGCTTACCCAGTGAAGTCAATCCCTTTAAAAATGAGGCTCCAACGGATCCCAAAGAACTCAGTGCTGACCTTTCATCTCTTTCAGTTCCCTGACAAATAATTTTGGGAGGTTTTTGGCTGTAGTTGGTGAGGATTTCAGGACAGGTTTTTCTCCCTGTATGTAAGTTCAGTGCCTTATAGAACCGAGCCGTCCTCTTACTTGGGTATCTGTAAAAGCTTGATGCAAGTAGTAGACTTCCTCGAACTATACGATATGAATGGGTTGGAAACTAAGGAGTAGATTCCCTTGTGGTGTTAAATTGAGCTCTGTGAATTTCACTGTTGATCTTTAAATGAGTTTGTAAGGTTCTCATCTGTTCCTGGCATAGACTGATTTAGAAAGCATTTTGTCTTAACCTGTCAGGTAATGTTTTAGCATACTACTGAAAGTCCAGGATGCACTATAGTTTTCACGCATGTTGGATACTACAAAAGAATATTTACCTCAGTCTTTTCATGCATATTAAGGAATGGACATAAGAGTCAATGCATTTTGTTAGATAGGTCTTCCAAAACCACTTTTCTGCCAATACCTGCAGATGGATTCAAGTTGTCTCCCAGCAGACAACCCTCTACTTCAAAAGCAACTGTGCTTCAATACAAACGTGACTGGGATCCGACAGAAGAAAAAATGCGTAGTTGTTTCTGGGTAAAACCATAATTAGACACACTTCCTCCTGTAAGATTCTGTCTGGATTCATGGCTGAGGACCAGTTTATGGTCTTTCTGACACAAACGGTGCTGTCCTCTTTCCATCTGTTTTTGCAATCCTTATGTTATATTTTCCAGGAGTCCCAGAATTATTCATTTAATTAGCAATTACGCTTCAGGTAAATCAGAGGGGAAAAAGTCTGTATTGGTCAATCTTGGCATTGACCAATGTAAGAAAAACTAATCTTGAAATTTATTGCTCCCCCAAGGTAAGGAATTAGATGGGTTTCTAAAGGAAAATCTGGGGTTTTTTTCTAGCTATGAATGGAGCCTGTTGCTGAAGTTAAGCTTCGGAAGACTTACAGCTTTAAAACTGTGATAAGCTTTTCTATAGACTTAAAGGCTATTTGCAAAACCACTGTGCCTGCACTTTTCTTCCTTTTTTTTGGTTGACTGACACAAGTATAATCTTGTAAAGACCTTATACTATAAATGTAGGCTGTAGGTTAAAGGAATTTCATAACAGCGGAAAAAGGAGGTCCAAGACATCCCTCTCTCTCCCCTGTCTGTCTGTCTCCCTTCCTCCATGTTTGTCATCACACCCCCTACACCCCCCCACCCCAACCTTGCTCAGTTTGTTACAAAGAATGTTTGTGTTTGGTCAGTGGAAGTACAGTAAAAGAGTCTTAATCCATCAAATGGCTACAGCAACACTAGCTTATTGTGTCAGAGGGAAAGTGTCAGGGGTAAAGGAAACTTTAACTTGGTACAAATTCTTTTTAGTACTTGTAATGTCTTCATGCGGGTCTGTTGTTCACCACTGCAGAAGCAAATGTTGAATTTCACTCTAGTAACTTATGTTTCTGGTTTTATATTTTACAGCTGACGTATATAAAGGACCTGGTAAAGTAAGCCTCACTGATTGCTCAGTAATTAGAAGTTTTTTAGTTTTAAAGTCTATAGGTTTTGGGTTCCTAAAGTACACCCGAACCACTGTCGCAAGTCCCAGTGCATCCACTGTCTTCTCTTTAGAGGAGAAGGAAAGAATAGGTAACTACTGAATCACTGCAGGATTGACTTCAAGTCGCAAGTAGTCATTCTAGGTACTCTGCAGTCATACACCATGTAAAGAGCACAGTTAGTTGAACTTGTAGCTTTCAAATGTAGTTAAGGAACGAAGTCATCTTGCGGGGGGGAGGTAAATGACGTAGGGTTTCTAAATACTTGAGTAATTCTACTTAGAAAATTGGGATGTGAGGTACCTGTAAACCTCTGGCTCAATTTCCTTCTGCATACAAGATGTCAGCCATCCAGGGCTTAAATTCCAAGTCCCTTTGTTTTGTGTATTTATAGATTTCATACAAGCAAGTGCCCAGCCCTCTTCATTCAACTGGACACATACTAAATTTTATCAGTTTATAGCAACAGATGTTGTTATTTCTATGGTGTAACATCTCTTGGTTTGATAACAACTTCCGTATCGGGTAGAAACTACCTTTCCAAATTCCACCAAGTGCAATGTCTGACTGCTGACAGGGTGCCCCAAAGTGTAAGTTGTTAGTGTAGCCTGGCTTGGATAGTTGTGGGGGGGTTATTATGCTATTCTTCCTATCCTGTGGGGGCTAGTGAGCTAGCTGGATTCATGCTACGTTGCCATGAATTGCCCCCTCTTTAGGCTAACAGGTTATCATCCTACATCAAACAAGTTTTGCTGATGAATCTAGGCTTTTTCTTGACTGTGTCATTTGGTTAAGGAAGAAAATCTAGACTGCCTGTCTTGTTACCCTGGCAGAGTTTTGTCCTAATCACTCTTGGAGACCCCTGAGATGGAGGACCACAAGTGTGGAAACAGTGACTTTCCATTTGTGGATGCTGATATTGTAAAGGATCAGCTCAATGTTCACAAGCCCATGGGGCCTGCTGGGATTCATCCCAGAGTTCGGAAGAAGCTGGTAGATAATTCTGGCAGGACACTTCTCGATCATCTACCAAAGGCCTTGGGAGTCTGGGGAGGTCCCTGCTGACCGGAGGCTAGCCAGTGTTATTCCAGTTTACAAGAAGGACCCAGTAAAATACAGACATCTTGGTCTAACCTCAGTTCCTGGAAAAAATTACAGAGATAATACCAAATACTATTGATAGTAATTTACAAAATAATGCAATCATCAGGCAGTCAGCATGGGTTCACAAAGGGAGAGTCCTGCTTGATTTTATATTCTTCCGTGATAAGGTCACCCACCTAGTGGATGAAGGGAAGGTGGTGGATGTATTTTATTCTGGATTTTAGTAAGGCTTTTGATACTGTCCCAAACAGCATCCTTCTGGACAAGTTGTCCGGCTGTGGTGACACAGGTCAAGGTGGACTGAAAAAACCACTATGTCTGCGTGGCAGGGTTTGGACAAAATGGCCTTTATTGTTTATACAAATTATTTATATATCTTAGACAGTACGCTGGGAACAAGTATGAACTGGGAGAGTGGCTGGAGAGCAGCCCTGCAGAAAGGGATCTGGGGGTGCTGGTGGACAGCAGGTTCAGTGTGAGCCAGCCAAGAGGGCAAACTGCATCCTGGGGGCAACAAACACAGCAGAACCAGCTGGTCAAGAGAGGCAATTATCCCCCCCGTGTTCAGTGGTGGTGCAGCCTCACCTTGAGCACTGTGCGCAGTTCTGGGCCCCACAGGTAAAGAAGGATGTGAAGGTCCTTGAATGTGTCCAGAGGGCAACAGAGCTGGTGAAAGGGTGGAAAGGATGTCCTAGGAGGGGCAGCTAGGGACTTTGGGCTTGTCTAGACTGGAGAAAAGGAGGCCAAGGGGTGACCTCATAGCTTTCTGCAGCTGCCCGATGAGGGGAAGCGGAAAGGGAGCTGCCCATCTCTTCTCCCTGGTATCCAGTGATAGGATGTGTGGGAATGGTTCAGAGCTGCACCAGGGGAGGTTAAGGCTGGACTTGAGAAGCATTTCTTTACGGAGAGGGTGGTCAAACGCTGGAACAGGCTTCCAGAGAGGCGTTCTGTGCCCCAGGCCTGTCGGTGTTTAAGGCATTTGGGTAATGCCCTTAACAACGTGCTTTAACGTTTGGTCAGCCCTGAATTGCTCAGGCAGTTGGACTAGATGGCTGTCATAGGTCCCTTCCAACTGAAATATTCTGTATGAAAACTGCACTTAAAATGCCAAGGTGCATTCAACCATTTTTAATGGCTTGTTTTGCTCTAATAAAGTGTATGTATATATTCATATGTGTATTCAGCATGTTATGTTGGATAGCCAAATAATTACTATTAAAATATATAAATATAATATAATATTAAATAATAAAAAATAAATAATTAAATACAAAATAAAAATATATAATATGAATATAAAATATATAAAAATATAGGGCCACTGCTCTGCTAGGTGCTTCATAACGCATTTATAAAAACTCAGCTTTAAGGTACATTGATAAGATAGGGAATACATTTTATAAAGAACAGACAAAGCCATTATATTTAATATATTTATTTCTCATTCTCCCACCGTGACATTTTTTTGTTTTCCTTCTTCCCTGTGTGCCATTGATTTGGTTTGTATTCTGTACTGTAGACTTTGAAGCAACACTAGAACAAATGGTGAGGGAATAGAGGACACACTTGACTGAAGTGGTGAGCACCTGCTTTTACATCCCCAAACTGGAAGTTTACTTAAGCAATGTGAAAGTCAGTCAGCCTAAGTCTTTTTTTTTTTTTTTTTCCATTTGGCAGGGAGGAGTATTTTTGTGTAACTTCTATACTAAATTCTAAACATTATCATATTGCACTGTGGAATAATAATTCCTGGGAATGCCTCTATTTCCCCTCTGGCTACCCAGGTTCTGCAAATGGGAAATCTCAATTGCAAAAACTTTCTGGTTTCCTGTTTGTTTACATAAAGGCCATTTCCTGCTCACAGAATGACAAATAATGATACTAATTCTTCCTTCCATGTATATTAACACACACTTATAAGACTATTCAGTCGCTGTAAGCAGCGGAATTGGTTTCTATTCCAGCTTCTCCCAACTTTCTGGAAAGTAAACCTAAGTAGTGCAGGTGTAAACCTAATAGCTCCTCTCTGCAATGCTTGCTTTGATATGGGGCACTTTTGAAAGCATATACGCTATTCTGCTGCAGATTAATAATACTAAATATGATGAGATTTTCCGTAGTGTACTGCTGTTCTCTTATGTGTGCCACCCTCACAGTGCTAACCTTCAAATACCACAGAGAGCATGCTGTGTGCCTTGTCCGCACAGGAGGAGGGCCAGCAGCAAGGAAAGGATGTATATGTGTTGTTTCTCTTCTAGTCTTCTACAAAGTCTTAGTAAAGCAATGTAGGACTGTGGAAATTAATACTGTGCTAAGTGCTGCCACCATTGTTAGGTCTTGAAAGCAGATCTGATGAAAGGACACTGTCCTACAGCTCCTCTTACAGAGACAGAAAGCCCAGAGCATTTCACCACAAGCCAGAAAGAGATGGAGGGAGTATCTGCCAAGCCCCGGTGGTCCATTCATTGCTGCTGCTCTTGCACATGCTGCAGTGGAGCTAGAACCTGCGCTAGATGGAGTTGGAAGAGATGGGGAGGAAGCCGAGGGGAAAATTTGAGGAACAATTGTAAAACCTTCCTCTGAGTGCCCTTCTGCTGATTTTCCTCAGGAAGGAATGAGGAATGATAGGAGCAATGAATAAACAAAGGGTGAAAGATCCTAAGTGTAATCTACTCATTGGAGCTTAATGTTCATCTAAATGCAGCAGCCTATTTTTGTGTGTTCATGATTTGAGAGTATAGTAATTTTCTTATTGAAACCTTGGGGTTTGAATGTGCAGGGCTTTGCAGTCATTGAGCAAATGGGAACATTAAGAAGTTCTACCCCTGTGATGTGATAGGTATTTTAATGTGCACTTCAGAAAGTCACAGGACTCCCTAGCCAGAGTCATGCTGTGGATTTATGAAGGATGACAGTTCAAACTCATAAGATATAAATTTATAGACCTCCCCAAAACAAATTGACAAGTTTTGCTTAATAAAGGGAAGGTAATTAATCACTTCTGCTGAAATGCACGAGTGTCTCTGAAGGGGTGAGACAGTGGACTTCGTAATTGCCGCTTGGGAAGTTTTGCACTTCGTGAGCTTCCATGCCAGCCGAGGGGACGAAGGGCAGTAACCCCACAGCAGTCCCACTGTGCAGGGAAGTGGAGTGCTGAGGCTTGCCAGAGGTTTGAGCCTGCTCTGTCATAAGAGGACTATGTCAAAGATATTTCTGGGGAATCTCTCCTTTTGCATACTTTAATCATTGGGCCTCTTGTTAGCATAGATTTTTCTGTAAAGTTTCTACAATTCTTAACATACGCTCCATTAGCAAACTACCACTGTTCAAAAGGATTTCTCTGTTTTCCCTGTGGAGCATGTATTTAGTTTTTGTTACTCATGCTTAACAATGGGGTGGGTGCCTCTAAATCATGTACAGCTCTCCTTAAAAGCCTCTGAAGTGGAACTGAAGGACATGAAACACCAAGGGGGTAGACACAGGGAACGAAGTGAGGGAGGTTCTACACCTGCCTAGCAAGGGGCACCCTGTGCTGCTGCTGGAGCACGAGAGAGAAACGTGCGAGTCGGGGTACAGGAGGGAGCGGGTCTGGTCCTGTCCTGGTGGCATCAATTCTAAAATAGGTAGAAAAAGCTCTGAGTGGTGTTGGTCTCCACTAACTACACTTTAGGACTCCTATTGTTGGGCACAGGACTTTTTTTTTTTTTTTTGAGGCACTTGGTCCTGTGGAGAGGTTTTAAAGGCCAAAACTATGACCCTGGACTTAACAAGTCTTGAGGGATTCTTTCACTTTTCATTGAACTGAAAACCCCACCTCTTACTCCCACCAGAGAAAGCAGCTGGAAGGGCAAGGGTACGGGAGGGCTTCCGAGGTGCCCTGACTTGGAACTGCAGGTGGAAGTTTGGTGCTGACTGTGCTTTGCAACCTATTGTTGCTGGTTTGCTGGCTGCTTCTGCGCCAGTGATTTCAGCAGATGATGCTGATGTGGGAGAGGGTGAGTTGTGTATTTTGCTTGAAGAAAATACCATCGTTGATTATTTAAATAAGGGTGTTTCCATGGAGCACCTATAGCAACACAGAAACCCTGTAAGCCAGGTTCTTAACATATGCTGCTGCAATTGGCAGCTTTAAAACTTAACCTGAAATCAGAATCCATCATAGCTATGTAATAACAGAAGACAGTCCTTCCTTGGTGTCATGCTGATGTACAGTGGGATGTGGAATAATTTTAGGTGGTACCAAAACAGAATTTATTTCATAACCCTAATTCATCCCCTGGATTAGTTTTCTGCTATAACTTTGTTGCTTACAAAAGGATCACTAGAGCCTTTGTAATATTTTAAGTCAAAACTGATACAGATTTTAAAATAAAACGGTCAGTTGCCTTAGTGTCAGTGGTGCCAGTTCCTTGTTTATTCATGATGTTATTTGGTTACTGTAATAATGTTAAATTTAAAAATAATTTGCAAATGAATCATGGGATAGATCTTTGAATTAATTTAGGGGTTTTTCCTCATATATTGTTTTAGTAATCAAATTACTATGAAGTCTGTAAGTTACCCACTTTTTGTTAGAAAATGCTTCCTTTTATATAAATACATATTAACAAATACTTTGTCAGGTATTTGCAAGCGATCTGGTGTCCTGTAATTTAATTATAGATTTCTGTATGGAAACAGAAAATAATTGAACTGTTCTAGTAACAGAATAGTGTGACTAATCAGCTTTTGCAGTGGCAAGTTAATGAATTTTAGAAAGCAACCCACAGGAGAGAAAAGAGCAGTTTTCAATTGTGTTCCAAAACTGAAGTTCCTGGATGATAAGCTAAGAAACAGTACTCGGATTACCTGATCTATTTCCTTGCATTATATAGACGCTGTAGCGTCAATGGAATAATTTATCTAGAAAGTAGCAAAACTAAATTTTAATTTGAAAAATTACCAGGGATGGATAAATGTGCAACTTAATGCTCTCTTGGTCTCTGAGTACCTTAACATTCCTGCAATCGCCTTTCTTTTGTATTCACAATTTGCTGTCAGATTTACATCCTACTGTCTCTTCAGGTTTGCAGCTTTTTCAGAGTCTTTGTAAACACAGATTTTTGTCTTGTATTATCCTGCTACTGATATAATACTTATTGTTGTAATATTCATTAAATATCCTTTTTTTTTCTGTCTTTCTGGTTTGTGGAGAAATAGCTGGCGCCTCTTCTGAGAGACAGTGCTTCATAATTTGTGTTCCTATTCCTCAGCATGTAACTGAACTGTCTGATAGATGTTACCTGTTAAATAGTATCAATTAATAGGAATGCTCTGCATGTGTAAAGAATTGTTATTCAAAACTACAATTACAATATGTGTCGAAGCCTGGGGTCCATAATTATTCTTTTCAGTGTGGTTGGTTGAGCCCAGCTCCAAAACTGCTGCCTTCTGGAAGCAGCTAACACTTCTCTGCAGCAGTTCTTCTCTGCAGCAGTTCTTCTCTGCAGCAGTTCTTCACTGCAGTCTCCTGCTCTCTAGAGACTGGCCCGTGACATCTCCCTGATAAAATCATCTGTCAGATCAGTTGTGTCATATTTTCCTTCCTAGAACTGTAAATCAGATTTTCTTAATCCCAATATATGCAGAACGATTTTTAAGAGTGTGGTGTAATTAAGAGACTTCTTTGGCCCACTGCTGTATTGCAGTTCCTGTGTTACTGGTTCTAATTCTTTTAACATTTTAAAAAATGAGTTAAAAAAAAAAAAAAAAAGTGTTAGTTATATCTAGATAGAACCTAGAGGGTGAAGAAAATAGCTGATATGCTGCAAAAAACTACACTTCTTGACAGAGCATGAGAAATGATGTTGACAATAAGGTATCTTAACTGAGTTTAAAGTCAGCCCGACCAGCAGGTCCTTATTTTTCTGGGCACTGTACAAATGCTTGGCATATAATCCAAAGTCCAGATCCAAAGTGGGAGATTCTCTGAGTTAAATGGTCTGTGGGCCAGTCACACAGGGATGGACTAGTCACACAGGGAGAGAGGACCTGCAACCAAAGCGCACCGAGGCTGCAGAGGACGTCAGGTCAGTGAAGGGACTTGCCCAAAGGCAGACGCTGGCGGAGGGGAGATGAGAGCCCCGGGACGCATCCTGGGGGGGGGATGAGGCGCCCACCTGAGCCCGCCGGCACCCTGCGTGTGGCGCCCATACCACATGGAGCTGTTGGCACAGTCACTGTTGGAACATTCAGCCAAGCTGTTGTGCACGGTGCCCGCTGGCACACAACGGCATCCCGCTCCGGCTCTTACTGTGGTATTGCATATTGATGCAAGTCCACAAAGGCTCTTGTAACTTGTCAGGTCGTTCCTTGCAACGCTCCCTGTTCCTGTGTGTCATGGGCAGGCAGGGCAAGAGTTTCTTCCATGTCCCCCATGCCTCGGCAGATGGCTTTCAACAGCCCTCCTGCACTGAGCAGCCACTCAGCCTTCTTCAAGGGGTGCCTGTTTGAGCAATAATGTGGAAGAAAGTGTGACCCTGGAGAAAACACCACCTCTACTGATGGGCCAGAGCATTTTATGAGTGGATATGCTGAAATATTTATGCTATAAATAGGGCAGGAGATTAAGTTTTTCTATCAAAAGGCAGTACACCCATCAGAAATGCTGAACGCATCAATCGGGGGTGTTACAGATGGTTATACTCTGGAACAGCAAAGTGTCCATGCGTTAGGGGAAGGCACTAAGGCTCTCCAGGGTCCAGTTATTAAAAGATGGTCTCACAGAAGGTCCATCGTGGGGTCTCATTAAATCAAAAGGAAAAGAGCTGGTGTGAGTGACGTACCAACTTTCAATAAGATGTGTTATGATGACACTGTCTTATGACATCACTTGTACCAGCACTCGCACTAAGGAAGGAGCAACTTTTTTTCAGTTGTTTTCCACCTTGCTGGAGAGAGGTCTCTTTAGTTTTAAATACTGTAATATGTGGTGAGAAATGAAAGGTAGGGCTTCAATGGAATCACCCTGAAAATTTCTGTTTCGTATTGAAATTTCACTGTGTCAACTCCCCTCTGGCTTTGGGAGCCTTGCTGGCCAGGCTTGGGGCAGGTGGGGGTGCGTGACCCATAAGCATATGTGACTGAAGGCTGCGAAGGAGCCTGTGCAGTGTGCCAATTCCACCACCCACTGCGGGGAAGCCCTGGCTTGAGGAAAGGTGGGTGCACACTGGTGATGACTGGGAGCTGTAATCATCATCCAGGGAGGTGGAAAACGGGAGGGTGAAGTAGAACTGCAATGACAGAAGTGGGAGCACATGGGTAACGCTTTGAGGAGCAACTTTTTCCTCCCACCACACACAAAAAACCAAATTATTGCTACATCTAGTTTCCCTTTGCTTAGCTATCCATGGTATCCCAGATAAGGAAGATGGTGTCTTAACAGAACAAGTTGTTAGGTGTTCATGTGGTGAGGGAAAAGGGAAAATCTGGACTTGTGACAGAGCTAAAAAGCTAAACAGAAGTCACAGCTGGAGGGAAAGGTCAAAAGTTAAGGTGTGCTGCTGGCTATTTCCAACGAGATGCTTGAACAAGTTGGTTCCTTTGGGTAAGTTTCAGTATCTTGGAACACATTTTGCTGTCAGTCAGTCCACTGTAAATCTGGAGCTTCATGGAGTTTTTCCGTGCTCCTGCCAGTGCAACTGAGAGTAAACTTTGGCTCTGGTTACATCCATCTAGAGCAAGCTGCAGCTTGCCTTATCCACAGAAGAATTCCTGTTGACTTCATGAAGTTTTTCGTGAGTTGGGACATCTGGATTTGGTACAGTACTCCTTAACATTGGGATGTTGCTGTAAACACTAGGATGTTTACAGAAATGAGAGACGAATCAGACCCCTGCTAATTATTTCACAGGAGCATAGGGTTTCTTCCAAGAAAAATATCTGAGCACTCTAGGGCAGCATCTGCTCCCAGTATTTTGTTGTGCAGGAAAACCTACATTCGGGAAGATTAAAATTAGCTTCCCTGGATTCCTGCACAAAACTGTCAGCTTGAGAATCTCCTCTTCCTCGCAACTGTTAATTGCGGTAATGCCCTTAAGTGTCAGTGAAACTGTAATGGGTGCTGAGCATCTGTCTCCCATCCCTCGGGAGTTCCAGCCTCAGTCTACCCCGAGCCAGGGCATGCATCACTGGATGATTAAAGGCTCGGCCTCTGTTCCAAGTGAACTGTAAGTAGGCTACTATGGAAATTAAGGATGAAGATGAATATTTAGAAAGTGAGAGCTGTGTTTTAGATACCCTTCCCTTGTACCCGAGTCTAAATTTCTTTCTGAGTTAGATACACTGTACGGTTGCATTTTTGTTCCTTGGTTAGACACCTTCTTAAATACAAATCATACATTCAAAGCAGAAACTGATCTAGCCTATTTTTCTACCTCCTGCAGCTCATGATCCACTCCAGCATGTAAATTTTAAATGAGTAGCCACTGTGACAATTGGGAAGACAATTAGTACATAAAAACTTTCATGAGCTGCTTCAGTTACAGTAAGAACTGGACGTAAACCGGCAGGAACTTAGCTTCTGCCATGTGGCAGAATCGTTTGGAGCTCTCTGTGCCAGAGGTTAGCTGGCAGCCAGAGGGAACTGCTGCTGCTGCTGAGGTGGAATTAACTGGCTGCAGCTTACACGGGTTGGTCAAGTTGATGCTAAGCCAGTGACTCAGTGGTAAACAGAGAGATGGGGCTCTCCTTGTGCAAACCCTGCAAGTACAAGAAATAACCTTCCCTTAATTTTGCAAAATACCAGATTTTTTACAAACACTTGCAAAGGTCATATAGAAAACGTAAGATTTTCCTCACCCTGGCCAGTATAATTAAAATGCTCCCTGACACGATTGCCTTGGGATTTTAGCACCAGCCTTGAACCTGAGATGCTGCTGGAGCTCTGCCCTCGCTTACCAGAGGGGGGAGGACAGCAGCACTGGCTGATGCTGTTTTCAGTAACCATACTGGCATAGCTTCACGTGGTCAGGAACCCAGCTCCAGCAGATGAGTCACACTCAAAGAAAAATCTCTTGTGGCTGGAGATCGTCTCTTCCACATCACCAACTGGATTTGCTGTAACAGCAATATGAGGCTGAATATCATCTATTACTTTACTGTACTTACTGAGTATTATTATGCAGTACTCGGTATTTCCTTGTTACTTTTCCTAGAGACTTCACATATACACTAAAGGAGGGAAAAGACACGGCAGGACCTTCCTCTATCTATTTTTCAGCTTGGGGGCTGATGTTCCCACATTGCTGAACAGGAGGAGAGTACTCCGCTCCTCTCTGGAAATGTCTGTCCCTGCTCCAGTGCTTCAGGAGGTGTTTTTCAGATCTGGTACTCGGCCGTGAACTGCCTTGCTCAGTGGAACTGGCTGAGCTGGGGCGCGGTAGTTCAGGGCTGTTGCATACTGATGCGGAGCGGTGCCAAGCCATCCCTTGGAGTCAGAGCAGGCACTTCCAGAGCCTTCTGGTTCCAGCAGCCTTACTGGGCAGTTCATCCAAATTAGTGTTTCATACTGAGGGGTAGGAATGCGTCTTTGTAACTCCCTGACACAGTGGGTCAGGGAGCCAGCCAGGGGAGATGCCCTGCTGGACCTGCTCTTTACAAACAAGGAAGGAACTGGTGGGCGATGTGGTGGTGAGAGGGTGTTGTGGGCATAACAATCATGAGATGATAGTTTTCAATTCTCAGAGAAGCAAGGAGGGTGGTCAGTAGAACTGCTGCCTTGGACTTCTGGAGGGCAGACTGGCCTGTTCAAGAGCCTGGTCTACAGAGTCCCCTGGGAGAGAGTCCTGAAGGGCCAAGGGATCCAGGAAGGCTGGACATTCCTCAGGGAGGAAATTTAAAGGTGCAAGAGCAAGCTATCTCCATGTGCTGAAAGACAAGCTGGCAGGAAAGAAGACCAGCCAGGCTGAACAGAGAGCTTTGGCTGGAATTCAGGGAAAAAAGGAGAGTGTACCACCTTTGGAAGAAGGGGCAGGCAGCTCTGGAGGACTGTCAGCATGTCACAAGGTTATGCAAGGAGAAGATTAGATGTGAAAGCCCAGCTAGAGCTTGGGCTGGCCGCTGCCATAAAAGATAACAAAAAATGTTTATACAAATGCATTAGAAACAAAAGGAGCGCCAAGGATAATCTTCATCCTTTATTGGATGTGGCGGGGAACATTGCCACAAGGGATGAGGAAAAGGCTGAGGTACTTAATGCTTTCTTTGCCTCGGTCTTTAACAGTAAGACAAGCTTCCCTCTGGGTACTCAGCCCCCTGTGCTGGAGAACGGGGATGAGGAGGAGCAGAATGAAGCCCCCACAGTCCAGGAGGAAACTGTTAGTGAACTGCTGCCCCACTTAGACATGCACCTGTCTATGGGCAGGATGGGATCCCCCTGAGGGTCCTGAGGGAGCTGATGGAGGAGCTCGCCAAGCTGTTCTCCATCATTTATCAACAATTCTGGCAAACTGGCAAACTGGGGAGGTCCCAGAAGACTGGAGGTTAGCAAATGTGATGCCCATCTACAAGAAGGGCAGGAAGGAGCACCTCGAGAGCTACAGGCCTCTAATATGCCAGGGAAGGTTATGGAGCAGATAGATCATCCTGAGTGCTGTCATGTGGCACATGCAGGACAACAGGGGATCAGGCCCAGCCAGCAAGGGTTTATGAAAGGCAGGTCCTGCCTAAAGAACCTGATCTGCTAGAACAAGATGACCCATCTAGTGGATGAGGGAAAGGCTGTGGATATTGTCTACCTGGACTTTAGTGCCACAACATTCTCCTGGGGAAGCTGGCTGCTCATGGCTGGGATGGCTGTACTCTGCGCTGGGTAAAAATCTGGCTGGACAGCTGAGCCCAAAGGGTGGTGGTGAATGGAGTTACATCCATGTGGTGGCCAGTCACAGGTGGTGTTCCCCAGGGCTCAGTATTGAGGCCATTTCTGTTTAACATCTTTATTGACAGTCTGGATGAGGGGATCGAGTGCACCCTCAGTAAGTTTGCAAATGACACCAAGCTGGGGAGGGGATCGTTGATCTTCCTGAGAGCAGGAGGGCTCTGCAGGGGGATCTGGACAGGCTGGATGGGCTGAGGCCAATTGTATGAGGTTCAACAGGGCTCAGTGGCGGGTCCTGCACCTGGGTCACACCAGCCCCACACAGCGCTACAGGCTGGGGCAGAGCAGCTGGAAAGGGCCTGGGGGTGCTGGGTGACAGCCATGAGCATGAGCCAGCAGTGTGCCCAGGTGGCCAAGGTGGCCAACAGCGTCCTGGCTGGTGTCAGAAGCAGCGTGGCCAGCAGGACGAGGGCAGTGATCACCCCCCTGTACCCAGCACCGGTGAGGCCGCACCTGGAACCCTGTGTTCAGGTTGGGGCCCTCACTGCAAGGCAGACACTGAGGTGCTGGAGCGTGTCCAGAGACGGGCAACGGAGCTGGGGAAGGGTCTGGAGCACAAGTCTGATGGGGAGCGCCTGAGGGAGCTGGGGGTGTTTAGTCTGGAGAAATGGAGGCTCAGGGGGCACCTTCTTGCTTTCTGCAACTACCTGAAAGGAGGCTGTATACAGGTGGTGGTAGGTCTCTTCTCCCAGACAAAAAGCAACAGGACAAGAGCAAATGGCCTCAAGTTGCAGAAGGGGAGGTTTAGTTTGGATATCAGGAAAAAATTCTTCACTGAAAGGCTGGACAAGAGCATTGGAGCAGGCTGCCTAGGGAGGCTGGTGGAATCACCATCCCTGGAGGCAGTAAAAAAATGTGTAGATGCAATGCTTAGGGACATGGTTTATTGGCGGACTTGGCAGTGCTGGGTTAATGGTTGGGCTTGATGATCTCAAAGGTGTTTTCCAGCCTAAATGATTCTATGATTCAGTACCACGGTTTGTGACAAACATTGCACTCTTCCCTATACCATCCAAAGATGTCAGTGCTTAAAAGCTTTTTTGGTCTCGGTATCTATGCACATACCCAAGTCAGACTTTGCACTGAAAACAGCTCTGTGTGTGTGGCACACACTACCTTCAGCACCAGGAGGGTCATTACAAGGAAGAACCTGAAAGATTAGCTACATTTTCCCTAATACGAACTCCACATTAGGATTTGTTCATTGCACCATTTGCTAAGATCTGAGCAGAAGGGTCCTGCATTTGACAGGGAAAAACAAAGGATGTTCCTTTCCATTCCTGCCTTTTCTCCAGGGACACTGTGTCCCTGTGCTAGGCACTGATGTGAGGGAAGAGGATCTTCAACTCCTGGACACAAGACAGAAACATTCTGGATCTCCACAAGCCAATTTCCAGTTCCCCAGAATCTATATTTAGCAGTACTAATGAAACTGCAAAGAAACACCTTGGGTTACCCTGAACAGATTTTTGTTTTCTTTATCTTTTAACCATTTCTCAGGCTGCTGCAGTTGCTCCCTCACTTGAATTCCAGGGCCACATGACAACTGAGCCGTTCCTTGGTCGGCTGCTGGTCTCAACCTTAACTCTGTGCTGTGGCTGTGAGGCCCCTTGGTAAGCTGAGAGAGAGGAACCTGTGGCATTGGTAATATTGGAGCATGGGGTAAGCTTGATTTCTTGCTCAGTCTTCACTCAGGCTGTTGTTCTTCTCATGAATGGATTGGCAGCGGACAGGTTTGCGTTGCTGCTATTTAACGTGGTATCATTTATTAAGGAACTTGCTGGTTGGTGGCTTAGGTAAGGAAAAAGAAGGCCCTAAAAGGAGCTTAAATGATCTCTCAAAGAAAGCTTTTTCAAGTTTGCACTCTATTTCACAACTTAAAAATTGGACTATGTTAAAGAAAAAAGATAAAGTTTCAGAACTTTTTTAATGATGGAAGTCATTTGGTATCATGTGTAAAAGCTTTATTGTATCTCTATTACAAGCAGTGGAAAAAGCACTGGGCTGGTTCCTAATTTCAGTGATCATTAACCACCCTGGTGTGATAAGGTGTGAGGCAGTAATTACTGTTTTTCTGGCACATTCTTTCAGTGATCTCTGAGTTAGGGACCTGCTAAATTAGGTTAGGGCATGGTAAGATTTCATGAAGATGGGCTGAGTCACGCACTCAAGCAATGAGGGATGAAAGCTTCCAAACCAAGCTTTGTCCCCCAAGATGTCCGTCCCACTGCATTAGTTTCCAAAAATGACAAGGACTGCCAAGTATTTGGCAAAACAGGCCCAAGGAAACATCCCAATGAACAGCTGACTGCTTTCCTCAAAAGATGCGTGTTACACTAGCGCTTACAGCTAGGCACGTGCAGATTTTAAATACCTTTTTCCTATGCGGAACAATACAGAACGCTTCATGGAAGTCCAACCTTGGGGTCAGAGACTGATCCAAACATGATCCAAAGAGAAGAAACCATTTCCTAAAAATAAAACCTGTATATGAGCTGGACTTGTTCTGTACTATATACAGCATCACACATAGTTAGGGGCTCGTAAGGCATAACTGGTAAGTTGAGAGCAGAGTTGTTACTCTACTCCTGTTTCTATAGCTGACCTGGGATTTCTAGGAAAAATATACTTTAAATACAATATCCAGTTTCTGTAAAAGTTTTCCTTGAGTCATTTCCCTTTGAGAGTGCTAGTCTAAATGCCTCATGTATCACACGGACCAAGTTCTTTACTTCATGGTGCATCACGGGATTTATGGGAAAGCTGCAATGAGTGGCAGGAGGTATAGTGCAGGGAAGAAAGCACAGCTTAAAGAATAGAGTTGAAGCATGAAGGGTCTGAAGAAAAATGTTCCCAAGGCACTCTGGCCACTTACTCAAGCACAGTTCTATGTCAAACTGACCTGAAATTAAAAAAATGCCATTCTTAAATGTCAAAGTATTTAAATTTTTACATTTTTGAATCAGCATGTTCAAAAATCTTCTGTTTAATAGAGAAGATACTATTTCTGATTCAGGATGATGATTAATATCAAAGTATTAGGAAATTATGAAAAATGGACATACTGACTTTTTTTTCCTTAGCTGTACTTATTTCATTGTACTTTTTGTGACTGAAACTCAGAATAGTTGTATTTCCACATAAATTTCAGTCCAGCAATCTTTTGTTGATTTCTTCATCAAAAAATTCAAAAAATTCAAAAAATTTTGTTGGTTTTTTTGTTGATTTTGTTGATCTTCAGGTGGAAGGGTTTCTGTTAAATCTGAATTAGGATTTAATATGATGAAGAATCAAACTGGACTAGACTGTATAAACTCAAGTGCTTAATTTTAATATTTATACAGAAATCAATGAAACTCTTGTCTGTACCAGGGACCTGACTGAGGTGGAGATTCCAAGCACCTATTTTTCTGAAAAAGAAATCACCAGTAAGCACTCATCCACATTAAACAAATAGGGTATTTTTATGCCTTCAACTGTGGTTTTTTTCCCTTTGATCTCAGTGGCAATTACACATTCCTGTAGTCAGCCTTGCTGGAATAATGATAAACTTACTGAATTCGGACAGACAGATAACACAAGACTGTGGATGTCATGGGGGAACTGCACCTGCAGGACAGTGGGCTCTCTAGACTTTAATCTGAATTCAAATGTCTCACTAGATATCTTCGTGGCAAAGGAAAGAGCAGAAACAATAAACTATTTTATCTTTAAATCCTTCTAATTTTCCCACCCCTTTCAGCAGTAGAGGAAATAGAAATTGGTGGCGGTAGCACAGAGACAACTTGGCTTTCATGGTGAAAGACCAGAACATGTTAGACCCAAAATGACAAAACAGCATCTATCCCATCACTTCTTGAGTTCAGCTGCAAACCTCTTGGGCTCAGTGTTGTCTGATCATCACAAGGACTTTACATGACACAATGAGACCCATTTCCCACCTGACATAAATCAGCAGAGGCCCAAAGAAGTCAGATGAGGAAGATCTTCCGTAATGGCTCTTTCCAGAATCAATGATGTGAGGTTATTCCTGTCATTCAGTCAGTCTCTGAAGCACAGAGGAGGAACCAGCAGCCTTTGTCACTGTCCCCTCCAGCAGCAGCTGGGAATTCAACCTCATTCACTATGAATTCTGATGGATAACATTAAAAAACAGTCACAGGTCTTCAGATGCAGAAGAGCCTGCAACAAAACCCTGGCCCTATTGTAGTTCTATTAATATTTCTAAAAGAGTAAAGGTTTGCTTTGCAATTCTTGCACTTGAGTATTTCACCGGTCTCTTTTCTCTTACTTTCACATAAACAGATACAATCTTTACATCCTATATTACAAATGATACAAATTTACATACAGCTCAGTTTGTCATGTGAAAATCCTTTTTTGTCCTACCTACTTGAGTTGAATGAAAATGTGATGGTGAGTAAAAGGCTCTGCTTTCCCACTTTACTACATATTTTGCTCAGTTGCAAGGGACTTGTGTTCCTATTTGTTGACTGCCTACAGTCAACAGCACACAGTGACTTGCATTTCAGGGTGCAAGAAGAGATAATGTGGAAAATAACACAAATATGGTTAACATCCAGCTGTTCTTTGCATGAATTTTGCTGGAGCTGGATAGTAAACACCTACATGGTGTTTACTGTCCCTACACGGTATTTACTTCTGCTCTTTGACCTCTTACCTAGTGCTGGGCAATTTATTATTCTCTCAGCCCATTAACCAAACATAGTTGAAAAATGAAATTTTGTATCATGAGAAGGAAGGCAGAAATACATAACTTTAGGCTGAATTTTTCAATGTGCTCCAGTCAATACCAAGGAGAAGACAATTATGAAAGTACTGGAATACTTTGCTTTGACATTTTAATGACTTGTTTAATGTTGGAAAAGTAAAAAGAAAATAAAATTTTTCAGTGCCTTCAGGAAGAAATATGTTAGTTGGCTTTAAAATCACATTTCTCATTTTGCAATTAACCCAAGGGAAAAAGTGAACATCTGAATTGATTCAGAATATTCTTCTTTGTTGGCCTCCTTGTTTTATCAGAGATAAAAATACATTTAATTTCTATCCAAACAATTTTTTTCTGGTTGTTTTCTTTTTTAAGAAAGAAATTTTTTTTGTTCTTTCTTTCCTTCTTTCTTGGCAATTGATTCAAAAAAGTCTGTATTTGTACAAACAAGCTGACAACATTTAAGTTATCAGAAATGTCATCTTTTATGTGTCATGGTTTAACCCCAGCCAGCAACTAAGCACCACCCAGCTTCTCCCTCCCTCATGCTTCGTGGGATGGAGGAGAGAATCATAAGGGTAAAAGTGAGAAAACTCATGGGCTGAGATAAAGACAGTTTAACAGGTAAAGCAAAAGTCACACACAAGTAAAGCAAAACCGGAATTCATTCACCACTTCCCATGGGCAGGCAGGGGTTCAGCCATCTCCAGGAAAGCCGGGCTCCATCATGCATACTGGTTACTTGGGAAGACAAACGCCATAACGCTGAATGTCCCCCCGTTCCTCCTTCCCCCAGCTCTGTATGCTGAGCATGGTGCCATACAGTATGGAATAACCCTTGGGTCAGTTGGGGTCAGCTGTCCCGGCTGTGTCCCCTCCCAGCTTCTTGTGCACCCCCAGCCTACTCGCTGGTGGGGTGGGATGAGAAGCAGAAAAGGCCTTGGTGCTGTGTGAGCCCTGCTCAGCAGTAACAAAAACATCCCTGTATAATCAACGCTGTTTCCAGTACAAATCCAAAACATAGCCCTACACCAGCTACTGTGGGGAAGATTAACTCTATCCCAGCCAAAACCATCACAGTAAGAAAATTGTTTTGCAGCATAAGCCAAACAGTAAAAGAGGAACAAAGTTTATACTGGAGCTCCCTAAATCAAGCTCAGAGGATTTTGTTGTGGCTGCCTTCCAGCTCAGATGATCCAGGCAGGTGATTAGACACAAGAGATTTGCCCCTCACAATTCAACATATAAAATCTGCAAGAAAAAATCCCAGTGTTTCTGCCTACATTACTCCAGGGCTGCGTACAGAGCCTAAATGGGAGCTCTACTCAGCTGCCAAAGAAATTCTGGGTAAATGGGGACATAAATCTCCTGCTGCTGAGCATTCTCCACCAGTGCAGCCCCTAGCTATCAACTGTGCATCCCGCGGGTCTGCAAGCCAGAGTTCTCCATGCTGTGGTTGAGAGTTTGATTCAAAGAAAAGACCTAAACTCCCATTTCAACACTTTGGACCTCTGTTCTTTCTGCTGTACTGCACAGTTAAAATTAATAGCTCCTTGTTTATTTTATTCTTTAGAAAGGAAATGCTCTGTTTCAGAGCCTGGAATGTATGTATATAAGGTTATGACCACCTAGCTATAAAGTGAGCTGACGCTAGCACATTACATGCTGCTATAAATCATCATTTCATTGCAGATCTCTGATTTACACCTGAATGACCCCAAATGCCATGGTACTGGAAAAGGGAAAGGTTTATGTACTCAGCATTAAAACCAATTTGACAGACTGCAGAAGCAGAGTGGGAATATGCACAATGATCTGCTGTTGAAAAGAAACCTTATTTTCCCTAAATGCCATGTTTATTTGTTCTGGTGCTGCAGCTGGGGTGGCTTAAGCTACGGAATAGCACACGTGTTTGACGATGAAGCACACAGTTTTGTATTTTCTGTGTCTTTCATTGCTGCTGCTGCCCTACACTAGTTTCTTATTATTCACTGAAACTTCCGTGAGGACTGCTGATGTCTCCAGAAATTTTATGACCATGAAGAGTTTGTATAAACTTAATGCACCATTTGAATAACTAATATCATTTGTAAGATATTAGAAGCATTAGGCAATGAAAGCAAGTATGCCTATTCTGCAAAACTACATTTTCTTTGAAAGACTGATGGACACCAAGCAATAAGCTGATGTTGCTCAAAGTCCATGCGAATGGATCTTTGCATAGACAAGAACAAAAACTTGCTATATGTGTGGTTTCAGAATATACATTAAAGAAATAATCTTACAGCTATAAAAAGGCCAAATTCAGATTTATCATAGGTGTAACTTGAAAAAAAAATATCAAAGAAGGCTCAGCAGCTTTCTCCAGTTACATACCTTCAATTAATAGCCATAATTATATTTTGCAATATGAATTAAAGAAAGATGAAAAAAATTAGGATAAACACATGTGCACGTTGGTGAAAAGAGGGAAACACTTTGCCCGAAGCCCAGACATTCCATGCAGAAGGAAGGGGCATGTGAGACCGCCTGAGTTTTAGGTTTTAAACACCTGTCATCAAAAAGGGGATGTACTTTTGGCTCCACTGCCTTATGCAGTGTGAGTTTAATCATGTCTGGCACCACCTGTTAGTTTGAAATTACTTTAATGAATGTTCATTTTCTCCTCTTAAGCTGCTCCACTTTGAGAGCTAACAAAGCTTGGCTCCTTACAGATTTGCATGTCACCTCCTGCTTCCACTGCCGTAACATCAGCCTCTGCCAATGCCTCCATCACGAGGTTTTGTTTCCTTTCAGATTTTCTAGAGCTACCTTCTGCCAAGCATTCAGAGAATCTGCCCCAGAACCCCTGGGCTGGAAGGGACCGCGGAGACCACCTGGTCCCAGCTTCTGCTGAAAGGTGGTGCTTATCCAGGACCTCATCAGGCCAAGCCTGAAGTGTTCCCTCCTCTAGACACTTGCACAATCAGACCCCTAGCTCTCCCACATGTCCCTTTTGGTCCTTCACCAATCCCCCCACACATTCACCACCCACCCCACCATGGTCCACAGCCAGGCAGCCTGGGGCCAGGGCTGTGCTCGCTGGACCCATGTGCCAGCAGCCCACATCCAGGGAGGGAAAGGGAAGGGACAGACCCTTCTCCCTCTCAGCACTTGCAAGGTTTCCCTTCTCCATCGGGGTGTAGTTTTACACGCAATGTGTGTGCAACCTTACTGCCCGTGGGAACGACGCCGTAGCAAACATGGCTGAGGGCAGGCTGCAGCCTCAGAAGCTGCCAGGACTGCTGGCAGGTAGATGATGGGCTGGTGCTCCACACTGATTTCCCATGGCTCCTGTCTGTGTCTTTGCGTGCCTCACAGCAACGTACAGAAGTGCTCCCTCAGATGCCCTGGGGTGAGAGCGAAAGCAAGCCTGGAGCATGTGCCTAAGGCCCCCCTCAGGTTACCCCATCCCAAAAAGCAGTCTGCCTGCAGAGCTGCGGCGAGGCCAGGCATTAAGGCTGGGAACCCTCCAGAGCGGAGCAGCCCACCTGCAGTTGGTGTAGCACCTGGCTCAGAGGAGCAGAGGTCTCTCTTCACATCTCAGTGTTAACAAAATAACCACGATTGTTATTAATGACGGTTGTTTTTAATGGAGCTGTGTGGTGCAGCATGATAGAAATGTGCCCATTATGAAGGTCTGTACAAACAGCAACTGCTGACAAGTCTTCCTGTCTCCTGATATTTATTAACTTTCAGACTTCCAATGATGCACGTGTTATCTTCACAAACACAATACAGGGTGATTTCTCCAAAATAGTTGCAAGAACCTGTGTCAATATTACATTTGCTTGCCAATACCCTACCCGTTACATGAAACAACAGCCTGACGGGGAGAATAAAGCCGGTGTTGACCTCAGGTAATTTTATTTTTCCTCCTAACTGGAGCTAATAAATTGCTCTGTTTAAAGATCCACTAGAAGAACCAGCAAATTTGTCTAGGGAAATTCCCCACCTTGTAAGCGTGCCTTCTCACATGACTTCTGTAATAAAGAACGAGGCTAGCAGAATTTGCCTTAGTCTGCTTCAAACCGTAAGATGTCATGATCGATTTCCATAAGCACAATACTTACTGCAGTGGGGTTTTAGCTTCAGTCATGGCCTCTCTCCAGACCACGCAGCCCTATAAATTTCCAGTACATTTACTGGGATCCTGCAGATCAAAGTCTCGCAGTCAGAAAGCTCTTGAGCTAGTGCCTTAGTTTGCTGCAGGGATTGCAGCAAACACCTACAAGCAGCTGGTCAGATGTGCGCCCCCAGGGAAGGACAGACAAGTCCCACAGCTGAAAGCCTCCCGTGCATCCTCAGTGTGGCTTCTGTTGAAATAGACACAAGCACTGCCCACTGCTGGGCCACAGACGCTGGTTAGCCTGGGTTAGGTGTTTCTGCCACGAACACTGACTCAAAGCCTCACAGGACCCACCACTTCTCCTTCTCCGTGGTTTAGAGTGAGGAATTTCTGGGTCACGCACTGGACAAATGGCCACTGAACATGCACGAAGCTGCTGTGCAGCCCATGCTGGGGCACCCAGCTGTGTCACACCTACCCTGCACCTGCAGCAACGAGAGGACATAAGCTTGCATGGACTGCGGGCTTTGGAAGCACTGAACCCAGGCGCTGCACAGAGCAGTCACCCGGGGCAGCAGGGTAAGCTGGCTGTGCTGTGTTTGATCCGACAGTGTGGGCAGGTCTGGGCCAACTTTCGTATTTTTCTGAAAAGTTCAATGTAGCCTTTCACACCACAGATCCCAGTTCAGCAGAGCACTGAAATCGTGCTGCAGTTAATGTGCATGTGTCCTACCGACTTCATTAGGATTTGAGTTTTAATTTCTGGCTTTGCTGAACTGGGCTCTGGAGCAAACTCAGCTTCATGTATCGCCTGGCAAATGGTGGCATCAGAAGCACGGTGCGTCTGGCACCATCATAGTTTAGAAAATGTGCTAGTTCATGTGATTTCAAAGCAGTAATTCTGTTTCTCAAACTATGAGGCTCTTCAAAGACAATTCAAAATTAAGATTTAAAGCACCAAAATATGGATAGCTGTAAAGCATGCAAAGAGTGATTTTCCAGTTCAGACATGCTTCTTATGATCTGTTCACACACTGTCTCAGTCTAACTATGTGATTGATCCGAACTGTTTACAGAACAATCACATTGAATACAGAAGATGGGAATTTCTCTGTCTCAGTGCTGCTATACAAAGATCTGAAGTTTGAGGATATATAGACCACCCGTTTTAACTCTGTAAAACATTTTTGTTGAAGTCGATTTGATATGTTATGTGATTGTATTGGGTTTTGGTAGCAGGGGGCTATAGGGGTGGCTTCTGTGAGAAGCTGCCAGAACCTGCCCCCGTGTCTGATGGAGCCCATGCCAGCTGGCTGCAAGATGGACCCACTGCTGGTCAAGGCTCAGCCCATCAGCCATGGTGGCAACACCTCTGGGGTAATGTGGGGTAAAGCCTGCGGTGAAGCCCAGGCTGCGGCCGGCTGTCCCCTCAGCCCCGGGAGCCCACGGTGGAGCAGATCCCCCCCGCAGCCCCTGGGGACCCCACGCCGGAGCAGGGGGATGCCCGCAGGAGGCTGTGACCCCGTGGGCAGCCCGCGCTGGAGCCGGCTCCTGGCAGGGCCAGTGGCCCCGCGGAGGGGTGAGCCCAGGCCGGGGCAGGGCTGCTGGCCGGGCTGTGACCCCGCGGGGACACACGCTGGGGCAGCCCGTTCCTGAAGGATGGCACCCTGTGGGAGGGACCCACGCTGGACACGGAGAACTGTAGACTGTGGGAAGCGCTCGTGTTGGAGAAGTTCATGGAGTGTGCCTCCTCTGGGAGGCAAAGCTCTGTCCTGTTTTCCTTCTGTTCCAGTGATGACCACCACAATGACTAGCCCAAGCCATCAGTCCCAGGTCTCAACCCGAGAGAGAAGTCTCAACTCCTGTTCATGCTCCCCTATTCATGCATCGTTCTGGTTCCTACAGTTTTGTCTTTTCATAGGAAAGATCCATTACAAAGTCAGATCATGCTTCAGATGAGCAAAATGAGTGACTGGATGATGTGACTTGCAACAGAATTGGGCTCTCCGACCTTCCTAGCCTGATGGGCCACATCTCTCCGTGGGCAGGTCAGTGGAAGGCACCCTTTGTTGTATCCCCATAATGATGGACATAAGGCAGATGGAGGCCAAGATGGGGAGTAAACTACTCACCAGGTGTATCCTCACCTAGCTAGTAAATAATGCATAGCTTTCAGTAAAGGGAGGAGACCATAGAGAACGGGAGGCCTGAGAAACAGAAGAACCTCATCTGACAAACCTGCCGTGGCCAACCAACAGAGCAGGTATCCTTGCTGCGATGAGTCAGTACTGGAGTCAGGCCAAACAGTATCTTCACAGCTTTTGTGATCCATTACCTCCTGGGTTGGCTTTTCTCCTGTCTCTAGAGCTCTCCTCCTGGTTCTCCTGCTCGCTGAGTGAGAGTTGTTCCCACACAGAAGACCTCAGTTTTTCTGTCTTGTGTCTGTACCTTGTACTTTCTCACTGTGTGTTTTCTCTGCCCCACTCCTCTACCCTCCCTGGCCACACATGGCCAACATTGCCCCTGCACTTTCACTGCTCCTCTGTCCCTGGAACTTTGTTTCCAGCCACAGCCTCTGTAGCATCCGCCTTTCAAAGGCTGATCCATTTTGGTGGTGGATTTCTTACTCTCAAAGCAAGATGAAGCCATTGGGAAAAAAAAAAACAAACCAAAAATCTGTTTTAGATTAAAATATTTTAGTTAGCTTCAGGTTATTAAACCATTTCTAACTTACGGTGAAATTTAGATTTCTGAAAAAAAGTATTACTTTAAATGTGAGGGTCAGAACTTTTCATTTTAAAAGTGTTGGAAAAAAATGTTGGGAAAAGATTTTAACAATGTCCCTTCTCCCTTTTAGTCAAAACTAGTTACTTAACTGAAGTGAGTTAGGTTCAGCTTCATTCCAAACTATATTTGAAGAGAATTAATTGTAAAGTACTGTTATATTTTGAAAAAAAAATATAAACCAAGTGAAAGTCTGAATCAGTTAGTATTACAAGAATTTTCACCTAACAATAACTATCCTCTCTTCTGAGTCTGTCACAAGTACCAATGAGGTGAAGGCACAACCAAGACGCCTTTAACTTTGGAGCTAAAGATTTATAATCATCACAAAATTCTATCTGTCCCCTTCAGGCTCCAGGTCATTTATTAATTCAAACTGAAAACTGCTGGACTATACCAACAAAAGACCTTCCCATGCTGTCCAGTACTCCTTTACAGAAGAAGGTTTGTATTCCTACATCATACATCAAACATTATTCAAAAACTAGGGTTGACTGAATTTTTTCGGAACAGCATATTTTTTGTTAGAGAAAATATGCCGTGAAATTGAGTATTTTTCCACAGGAATATACTGACTTTTAGAAAAAAAGTAATGGAAAGAATTATTGCTTTGGTGAAATTCAGTGTGCTTCGTTTGGACTTAATAGGTTCTGAATAAGGCTGAAGCTGTTCCAAACAAAGGTCCTTACTTTCTGAGATTAAATACTTCAAAAAGACCTGTTTGAAACTTTCAAATAATACTGTCTTGAATTCTCCCTTCATAGGAAGTTTGAAAATTTAACTTTTCCTTTCAACTCATGACACAAGGAAAAATCAAAGTGGTACTTTGTATGTACTGAATATACTGTAAAGGAGAAATTTTATATATTTACCAACTCCATTATAAGATCATCAGCTGAACCATATGTACAGTCTGACCACGCAGCCACACGTATTTTTGTATTACAATAAGTTCCCATGTAATTTTATTCCTGAATTTAAGAATGCATTAAAATAGTCACTAGCTAAAGCAGCTGGGAAAGAAAACTTAGAACATGTTAAGTAAATGTAGATTTTCACTGTGATATCTCCATAAACCTGCACAAAACACATACTTCTGCAAGGAGCTTGCAGTTCATCTCTATGAACTAGTAAAATGGAGACTGATATTAATTTAAAGATATTGCCTTTTCTCTGATGATAATTTGAGCGGAAACGCCACACTAATGTGTTTATCTGCCGGTAATGAATGGAATGACAAGCCAGGGATGAGCAATAGCTGCTGCTGCAGACTGCGGGGATGGGGACGTGGGCTGCCGTCTGACAAATTATCAGCTGCTCTTGATCCAGGTTAAGACATTGCTAAATCGCTGTCTCCCAGCTGCTCACCACATCTTTCTCCTCAAATCCTCATCTCTGCAATTTTAGCAGTTCCGCTGAAGCTCTAAGTTACAAAGGGAAACAAGTATTTTACATAGCAGCAGGTCTTAACGTGGACCACTGTGCAGAAGCAGGTTACTGACTGATGAGCCAAACCAAAGGCCAGTTAGCAGAAACTGTCCCCTCCAACAGGCTTCTTTACAAGGCAGGCGCTTTCCCTTATGGCTTGCAGCTGGATGCATGTAACCCTTCACGGAATTTTTGCTGGGAGCACTCAAATACTTTCTGAAATTCATCCAGAAACACGCATGCCAGTAATTTTAGGGTGGCCTGTCTTGCAATTTTACTGTTAAATCTTTCAATAAGATGATCACCACAGCTTTCACTTTAAGGGAAAATTAAATTTTACAGTGTGCAGAAAAGCTAACACATGTACAGGCTTGAAATAAAGAAAAAGAAACGAGAAACTGACCTTTTCAGCTACTGAAAAACTTCTTTGAGGCAAATGTATTTACAGTACAGTCACTCTTCCCTGCCCTTGTCCAAGTATACTAGCTGTGTCCGTATTTCATTAAAAATGCTAAAACCTCAAATTCAAAACATTTTGATTCAGGATGGCACCATGTTTCCTGGAGTTACAATTTGTTTACAATCCATTTCTCCTCTATAGACAAGATTTTCTGGCTAAGCTGCATTTTTTTGGAATATGGAAGGTATGACAAAATCTTCAATGTGGCCAGAGAATCAAAAATATAGGGTACTGGATCTACATCTCCCATTAGGTATCAATATTGTCAGCAGTCCACCTTCTGATAGTATGCCAAATAAAAAAAAATGTAAAAAATATTTTGCCAATACTCTTCCATGAAATTATTATTTTCTTTTGTGACCATCAAACTGCCCTAACAAGAAAACCCTTTTCTTTTTTTTTCCCCCATTGATACTGGGAGCTTGCAATATTAGATTCTTCTCTAAAATACAATAAATGTATGCAATGATGTCAAACAGGCCTCACCATAAAGTCAAAAATTTGCAACAAGTCACACAAAGAGTGATTGCAGATGAAATGAACTTGCGTTTCCCTTGAACCCTTTTTTTAACAAGCATTAAAACACTTCTGAGATCTTCGTTCACTCCTAGTGTTAAATCGCATCACTCTCAGCAGCACAGCCTCAGGAAGGATAGCCCAGAGATGACCTGCTCCAGCCCTTGCTGCAGAACCCCTGGCCACCCACCCTGAAGTGAAGGCCGGGTGCCTGGGAGGGCCCTCTGAGCACCAGGCAAACACCAGGCAAAGTGAGGGGAGGCAAGAAGTATTGTAATAACACACCTGAGACAAAGTGACTGTGTGACATCCAATGGCCACCACTATCGGAAGGATGCTGTACCACAGAGGCCACCTCCCCTAACCATCTTTTATCTAGCTATGCCCCCCATCTCTGACAGTCCACTGCTCCATGTGTCAGACTTAACTCTGACATCCCACTACTTAATTTACCTTAGGCCACCCTTTCCCAGGTGGGCACTAGCACTTAATTCCTTTTGGTTGCTCCACCTGAAAGGTCAGACTTAGAAAGGATCATCTGCCTCCTCCTGAGGCCGAGCTGGTGTATATTTAGATGCCTCCCTGTTTTAAAACAAGATTTTGTGACCCTGCTTCAGGAATTTTCTACTTTTGTTTCTCTGTTTTATTCTAACGTCCACAGAAGAAAGAGCAGACAAAAGAATAAGAGAAATGTATTTCCTTGCAGTCCTTCGCTTTTTGAACGGTTATGAGAAAATTTAAAATTACTATTTAACAATGAAGTGGAAACTGGGATTTTGTTATATATGTTACAGCCTTCTGAATAAGAAACCATTTTATTATTAAAATTTAGCAAATTCTCACTTCTGCCTTTCTCACTGATTTTTATTCCTTTAGTTCTAATTTAGATTAGTTTGTGGGATCATATCAAGTTTCCCACTGGATCCTGCTGTTTAGTTAAATCTCTTCAATATCTGGTACAATCCATTTCATAGCCTAAAAGTCTTGTGATCTCTGGATCTAACTGCATCATATCTTTTATCTTATATAGTTGCCCAAAGCTGCCAAGGATGAAACCTTGTCTATACTGATGGAGGAAGAGTGGAAGCAATGTTTAGGATCCAGATGTTCAGATTTGTTGGTGTCTCTTACAATTACATTTTTCTGCACTGCAACACTCAGATTTGTCACGGCACTGCAGCTCTTTGCAAGCCCGTAAGTTTTCTGTGTGTGATGTGAGAATAAAGCTGAAGTTGTGTTACTGCTGGGTCAACCTAAAACATCAAGATCAGATTCCTTACATGGGAGTTTCTGAACCCCAACTGCATCATTTAGCTGGTGCTTAGCCCCAAGATAGTGTTCAGCCACTGGGCTCTAGCATGCCCATTTACAAGAATAATAGTTCTTACTGCAAGCCTGTGCAATGACTCAGCAGAAATTAAACGGAGGAGCAATCTGCAAAGGATTTTATTTTAGCCTTACACTTGCAGCTAGATAGCAAACTATTTAACCATGATTAAAGAGGCAAAAGTCCCATCAAAATCAATTTGTGTTTTGTCTACATCATTTGGACTGATAATACTTTGCATTATTTTTAGAGCAGCCTGTCCGGTGTTGTGCATAGAAAAAAAGATCTGTACTGATGGTAGTTTACAGCTTAAATTACACATTGTAGTCCTGAAGGAAAACAAACAGCAAAGAATTTGTCTCTCTCTGATCAGACAATGTAATGTGGTACCGGAAAGCATGTGGTATTACTTGTTCCTAGAGGAGTTTTAACTAGGTGACATTCAAAAGCATTCAGCTAATGAATTATGGGCTCTTGAAATAGAAGAGGAGTTTTCTAATGGTAGCACTGTAATATTCCATCCAGAAGAACAGATTCTTTTATACTGTGGAATCCTATAGCATTGTGATAATAATAAGATTTATTATTCAAAGCCCAGAGGGGAAATATTTTGCAGATTGGAAGAGAATATGTTATATCATATTCTCAGTGCTTACGAGATACTACGATACAAAAAACTATATCTACTTGATAGGTTTCAGGTGGTAGAGGTTTAGATATTAATGGCAACTGCCTCATGCCAACAAGGTTTTACAAACCAGTCTGTTTCTTTAAAGATGTATCTGAAATGCCACCATGCTGACATTAAACAAGGGAGGAAATCAAAGCAGAAGGCAGTATGACATTTTGGAAACGGACTCAGAACCAGATGCTAGGTCTGAAAGTCACAAGATTGCAAATGCACTCAACAAACTAAGTCTGACAAAAACAATACTAGGGTTTGCTTCTGCTTCCAGATATAAATATAATTTATTGCTTCAGACTTTGTTACATAAGCTGTCCACACAACAGCATCAACTTCCCTTAAAAAGACAAAACCCCAAAACTCCAGCAACATGTGATCTTATTAAATCACTGCTTAGTTTACCTTGTGATTCAAAACCTCAGCAAACCAATGTCATCATATTAATAAAATACTTTTGAAGGTCATAAATAAGTAATTTACCATTGCACCAGGTTTATTTTATTTTTTCTACTAGGACCTAACCTAGACACATCTAGTGCTGGAGAAAAGGAGATTATGGCACCGTGAAGAGTAGGGCATACTCCATACTGACCATTGCTAATGTGAGAAACAAAGACACCTCAGGATATATCTGCAGAGTTGCTCTTGATTTGATCATACAGGGTCATTCAGTAGTGGTTGTCTTAATTGAATCTCCTTTTGCATGTATTTTGTATGTATTAGTATAAATGATAGCTGTGTTGCGTTTACCAATCTATATGAATAAAACTGATGGGGAGAGTAAGAAAGCCTTAAAATGCATGGCCAACCTTAGATCTTCAAAATGTGCAGACTAATAATGCTGACATCTGCTCACTGCAGCTGGGTCCACTTTCTCTTTTTTTGGAGTAAGGTAGACTTTCACCACGTAGGTTTTTTAGGTTTTGGAACAAAATGACATTGAGTTCCAACTCTAACACACAGGCAGAGAGCTTGGCCTTACCCAATTGTCAGTGCTTACGATATCTACGGTCTGTACATTTGAGAGGATGCAGTACCCTGCTTCCAGTAAGAAACTGGCCTGCCATAACAAAATCTTATGGCTGCAAATGAAGTCCTGCCTATTGACTCCTTCTGCAGACCTCTTTCTTTGCTATTGCACAATATCTTGTGGGGGAGATTGGGACATTCTAATGGGACATTCCCAAAGCTCCAGCATATGTTTATGGAGGAGAAGAGATAGCTACAGCCCTAGTAACTTCCCTGCACAGCTGTGACTGGAGGGAATTATGGGCTGAGAGCCCAATCGGTGAAGCAAGGTTTTATTTTCGTCTCTGCAGCTGACCTGGATGTTCAGTTCTGGGTATGTTGCAAGGGTGTGAAAGGGGTAGAATTTCTGAATCCTTATCTGTTTCATTATGGATGGTGAAAGTTCTTCCTTAATCCTCAGTCTTGTTTTTGAAATTGACTCTTTTTTTGGAGAACTGGACCAGGACAAAGCCATACATATCAAGACCCTTCCCCAGATGACTGAACACTTTGGGAATTCCCTTCCTCGTTCCAACCAAGATGCTGAGAGATTCACTAGCATTGCTCAGTGGAGTTCCCCAGCATCATTTGCAAGAACTTGGTCACTATATATAGGGCTTGGAGAGAGGGAAGGCTTTGTCCTTGGAAAAAGGGAGTGTGCCTGATGCCAGATTTGACCTGTAATTCCAGACAGAAGCACTTAATACGAAGGAGTGGCCTATCTCCTGTTTTCAGAGAGTCTTGGTTGGATCAGCCTGCTTGGGAAGAAAAAGTAGAAACAGGGGAACTACTATAAAAGGCCAGTTTTACCAATAGCTTAAAAATACACTGTTGCTGTATATCATCTTGGCCATATACTTCTAAATCTGAGCATTCATTGCAATTTCTCCTGGTTACACCCTCTTCCTACTAGAACTGTTCCCTTCCAGATCACATTGACAGCCCTGTGTCTTTCCTTGCCATGCCAAAGCTGCCTCTAATTTTTCTGCTTAAGATACATCTTTCAGACCAACAGTGTGCTCGCCATTTTTTGAAACAGCCACAGTAGTTGTCCTTGCATCTGCCAGTCACCAAAACTTAAGCCATAACTCAGAATTTCTGATGTATGTGGAAATCTGGCCACATGAGTAAATGCTGACAAGAAAAGAGTTGCATTTCTATGCAATATATAGAAATCATACAGAATTATATATAATATAGAAATGTAACATACAATATTATATACAGAAATATAATATACAATGATACTATACATAATATCCTATATGATTGATGTATAAGTATATAGGAAATATAAGCCTAAATAAGCAAATATGGATATTTCCTCTTGTCATACCCGCAAATCAAGAAACAGAAATCTTTCAGGCTCGCAAAGTAAAAGGGTATGTTTCAAGCCTGAACTCAATTCCTGAAGTATTTTCTAGTATGTCTTCCATCATCCTAGAATTTCACACTCATACATACAAGTAAGCTTTCCTATTTTGGATGTGACCAGAGTTGGTGGTAACAGCTCTGAAACATAAATACAGTTGGGGGAAGTCAATAAAAAACCCATGGTGTAAGAGTAAAATGTCCAAGTTTAAACCCCCTTAACTTACTTCCATTGCTTTTGTTGCTGAGTGTATCCTTCGTATGATTAAAAGCATATGTGGTTAGGAATTAATTCTCAGACAGGCTGCTAGTACCTCTTTGTGAATGATACTCTTGTAAAAACAAAACCACCTTTTGCAGGAACTACATTGATTTGCCACGGCAGAAAATAAAATCTGGTATAGCTCTACTTGGGCAAGCTGCCCCAGGCTGCCTGTAGTTCCAGGTCTTTGTCTGCAGGTTCAGGCTACTGTTGACCTCAAATGACTTTGAATGAGCTTGGCTACAAAAAAAGTGTTCCACTACAAGACCTCTGAGTAGCAGATACTCCTGCTTTGGCTGCAGGACAAGCTGTGTCTTGTGTCTCTGGAGTACATGATGTATCATTGGTTTGTATATATAGGTCTCAGAGCCCTCTTCTGAACGAAGATAGCTCCTATACAGGGCCTCACGGAGCTGGTAGAGCTGTTCCTTCCTCTACTTGTAAGCTTTTGTTTCTAAGCAAGCAGTGTTGTGCATAAATTAATTGACTTTTTTTAGAGAAGCATATATAAGCCTGATAGTTTGCCATTTCTTTTACAAGAATTGTACCAGCTATGGCAGAATGACCAGAAAGAAAAGATGCTACTCCATTCCTCACTCACATAATCTCTTACAGTCCCATAAAGCAAAAGCTAACAGACAAGAGAGAAGCAACTCCAAGTAAATGATTCATAAAGTGGTTCAATAGAAATAAAAAAGTTTTATGTAGTCTGGTGCAAATCACCAGTATGTTATCAAAGCCAAAAATGTGACACTGCTTTGAAATTGGATTCTTATCACTGTTTGAGGAGATTAAAACTGAAATCTACTGTAATGCAAAAAACTTAACTGTACTTATGCACACATATCACAAAGGGGCTTGATTTCCTTGCCAGTGTACTCTTTTGGATTAGCATGTACGTGCACAACCCCAGCAGATGTTCCTGTATGACTAACGAATACACTGCTTTCTGATCAGTCCTAATGACTGGGAGCTACCGTGTGGATAACTGGCTAGCTGAAAAGGGTCACATAGACATAGTCCAGCTGGCTGGACAAAAATGCACATCGCTCTCAGCTTATCTGAAGTAAAGCAAAATACACTGTCTTTGGCTGTCCTTGTTACACAGTAACAGGAAGATTTCGGTGGGAAAAGAATGTTGCAGGTGGGAACAGAAAACTACAGAAGAGAAACTAGGGGCGGGCTTGGTATTTAGGTAACTAACCAATAATGAGCTTAACTTTTGTAATATGTATGAGCTAATTATAAGAAGGCATAAAAGGTGACTGTAAGAGACAATAAACGAAGTCTGCTGATCACTCATATTGAGCGACTGTGTCTTCCCTCCGTCGCAACACTACCGTGCCTTTTTTGTCAGTAAGTTGTGATAAAAACTAAAGCTAGTTGTTCTGAGGCACATATGGTTGATAGTAGACTTAGGAACCAACCAGCTCTGATAGCATTCCAGTTAGTCCCAGCTCTCCTTCTCCCCCCCATCATGATGCTGCCAAAGCCAGAAATAAGCTACAGTTGCACAGCAGGCAGTAGTGTGTATATGATATTTTGACCCTTGCTTTGCCTTGCAGCCCTCCATGGCACTCCCAAGTTCAATCATCTGATGTTGTTCTATCACTTGACCTTCAGCTCCTTTCCCCCTCAGATAAAACACTGAAGTGGCATTTATAACACTACCAACTCAGTTTTGTAAGGGAAAAATGAAAAGCACCTGTGGCTGACTGAATCTTGCTAAGTCTTCTGAACCAATCACCCCAGTCAATGCTAGCTGATGCTTTACTTTTAAAATACAACAGCTCTCAAATAGCATCTTTATTTCTAAAACAAATGATGCACCTTGGAACCACTGAAAACAGTATGGCAAGGCTGTCTAAATATCCCCCAACATATGGAATAAATAAAAATAGTAATAGATAAAAATTGCTGAAACGTAGCTATGCAAAGAACTTGCGAGTGCCAAAGAGAATGAAATCAATAAAAGGTGTTATATCATTGTTGGTTTTATTGTCTAATGGGGAACTCCATCCTCACTAAAAAACAATGTTGTGCTATTAAGCCCAGGAGGCACAATGATTGTCCTGAGGGCTGCAGCTTTCCAGTCAAACCTGCTGTGAGCTCAGAACCGTCTCCTTGACACTGCCATGAACTCAGAAATGTGGAGTCAGAGGGACCAGCTCTTCCCTCTTCCCACGACTCCAAATCAGACACAACTCCATCAGATTCACTGTTACGCTGTTACAGAACTTAGGCAACTTAAGGAAGAATTCAGTGCTGAAGTGCTGTCTAGCCTAGCTGCCACCCATAATAGAAGATGCAGCACCATGTGGTGCAGAGTCTTCCCCTCAGACTGGAGACTAATTCATCCTCTCAGCTACATCACGGAGGATGAAGCCTCTGTGAAACAACAGGAGACCCACAGGACTGAAAACAGCCTCCTTCTCACAAAGGCAACCCCTGAGTTGAAGGGGCATTATCATATCCCAGATGATTGTATCCTGCACGTGTGTATGGCACAAAAGTGTTCTGGGTATCTTTTATGTAGACCACCGCTGTCCCTTGCTTGGCTCCTTTAACAATCCTGCTCTGTTCCTCCTGCCTGAATGAGAATTGGAAGTAAAAGTGAAGAGAGCCCAGTAAGTCACAAATAAATAAATTTTGCATCAGTTTGCACACTGTTCTATATTACTAACTGCTTCCTCAGAGTTTCAGCCGCAGTACCTACCCTTTCTCCAAGTTAAACAAACTGGTACACATTGTTTCTGTGCTGTCACTTCTCTTCAGAAATGTTTTTTTATAAATACTTTTGAATTGGGGAAACCTCATCTATACCAACATAATTTACTATCAGTTAGATGTCATTGCAAGAGCCTCTTCTGTAAAAAAACACTGCCTATCATTTTCTCTCCAGGCAAACCCAAACTTCTGCTAGTTGAAAGCTTAATTCTTGGGGGAGCACTGATGGCAGTTTTAATCATAACTGGAATCTTCGGAGAACTTCTATTTCAGCTAAGAAGCACAAACCCTTCTACACCAGTGCAGCTGACCATGACATTTTCATAATTCAGAAACAGCCTCACCATCTGTGGATTCCTCTGTAATTTCTTAATGTCTTTGGTCTACTATCACAACAGATCAGAGGGTGCCACCTCTAATTAACCATTAAGTTCATGGTTTTCATTTTGAGATAGTTGAAGATATCAGAGAACTAATGTTTCCTTTCAGACCAGTATAGTTTACTAAGCATAAATAAAATATAAACTGTAATTTATTACAGGTATATTGTGGTATGGATTTTTACCTACAAAAAAGTACTCCAATCATAACCATTATCTGAGTTTTCACCTTTGCCTTAAAAAGGGGTGTTTTTGTGTGAAATCAATGCTGAATGACTGTTGAAGTCCTGGGACAGTGATTCAAAACACTGATGGGATTGTTTCAAAGAGTATAATGACATACTAAAGTATTCAGGAATACATACACTCATAAGACTTACAAGTTTCCATGAAATAGCACATTAGTTTTTTCCACTCTGAAAGCAAGCACTGATCCTTTTTATCTTGCTGCTTCATAGGTCTAGAACTAACCAAGAGAGTCCACTTTGGCAGGATCAAAACTTTACTGATTTGGTTCTATTTATGCCCCAGTATCTGGTATATATAGAACACCAAAAAGTCCCACAAAACCTACGTGGCACCCACCCACCACAGTTTTCATGGTTGTAACTAAGTAGGTGGGCAGTTATGCTGACATTGAGGCATCTGACCTGATGTTAGGGTGGATTTTCCTACCCAAAAAAACCCTTCTCAGGTTAAATATTGAATATGACAAAACACCACCAAACTGTAAAATTCACATGAGCGTCTCTAGTGGCTTCTTTTATAATTCATGTTCCACATGTTCTAAAAGATCAAGTGTTGCTACTATCAAAAAGCTTTACAAAAGAGAATCTGATTACTATGCTACTTCAAGTCTCTAGGCTAGCTGCAGGCTTTTTTAATGACAGAAGAGGTATCTTTGCTTGGAAAGTAAACGTAAAGGCATTAAAGTAAGTGTCAGATCTCTTGATGGGCCTAGATTGAAAATACAAACCCAGGAGGCGCAAAAAACTTCTTCTGAGGTCTCTGTTGTTTGGAAACATCCTGCTCCCAAAGCTGTGCAGTGCAAATTGCATATGCGGCTTTGTGGGCAGATCTCAGCTGTTTATTTTTACCCATTGCTAAATACGAATGCTCACGCATTAGTAAATCTACTTGCAAATGCATTTCGGAAACATTTGTAATTTTTTCCCATCTGTATCAAGGGGAAAGACCCAAATTACACTGACTCAAGAATCAATTTACACTTCACTCTCCTCTTGACTTCAGTGACAGTGTCATGTACAGAACAACAGTGGACCAGACATGGACACTCATTTTCCATTTATGAGTAACCAGAATGAAGTTTCATTCATTTTGGATTTAAGCCAGTAGAAAATAGCCTCTCCAGTTGTTCACCCACTGAATCCTCAAAGACTTTCTGGCTTGTACATCAATGGTACTAAGACAAATTATATGATTACAACTTGCCTAATTACCTTAAATAGCAGTTCATGAGAAAGATAATGATTGGCAGGTGGGGTAGAAGGGGATAGCTCTGGGACCATGAAAAAGAAAATGCACTAAAATATTAGAGAAGCAGCAGATTCTTCCCTGAGTGGCCAGAGCAGTCTCAGCTGAGGTATGAGAAAAGAAGCCCAAGCCACAGAAGTTCACTGTCCTTACTCAAAAGAAGCAATTAAAATAAAAAGGCCCACTTCTGTCATAGAAGTCCACTCCCAGCACACAGTCAGCCGAAGAAAAAGCACTGCAACACCCTATGTAATTAATACCTTTGCACTAGGTTGATGTCAGTCAGCCACAGAGTATATTCCACTCTGATGAGAATAAGATGCACAGCAAACTTCACCTGTCTCACAGACATTTCCAATAAGAGCAGTTGTGGAAACCAGTGACTGCCTACATGGCTTCTGCCCAGCAATTTATATAATTGCCTGCTGAGCAGATGAAATGATTTTGTTTGGCTTCTCTGAGTCATGAAGCCAATCCCTACCATCTTCTGGAGCTCACTTGGCTAGATTATTATGTCCTGATCCTATAATCAAACCTATGAAGGAAAAAAAGGGCCTGTCCTCAGGATCAAGAAAGATCAAGGCTGTAGTGTAAGGGTGGAGCATACCTGAGAGTGCTTATTATAGGAAGAGCTGGCAACGACGCCCCACATTAAGGTCATCTTATGCTTTGTCTTGCATACCTAACATGAAAATGATGGCATACAGCTTTCTTTCATGCTCTCTTATTTTTAGAGTAAGAGAAGGTAAGAATCTTCCAAGACGCTGAATGTCCAAACTTGCAACTACCTTTTTCGTGTATCTTTCACTTACTTCCCACCGAACCTGGGTTAAGTGGTAAACTTAGAAAATCTATTTGGCTTGCTTTAAAACCTCCACAACTTCTCTCAAACACAAATCTACATGAGCTGCAAGGAAATGAGGTCTCTGGAAGCTGGGTGCAGACAAACAAGGTTTTCAACTGGAAGTGTAATGTTAAGTACATTATGCCTCACAAATCAAGAAACCGATCTGGATCTTCCATAGCCACAAAATATCTTTACATTAGTCTGTTCCTTCTGAGCAAAGGGTATGGTCTAAATAAAACAGCTTTTCTCTCAGGACCACAAGGTGCACTGCATCCCCTCAAAACGTGACATGTGTATCAGGATTAAGGACCCTTACACTCCACATAATCCCTGCCTAGCTACAGCCCCCTCAGCAGCTGGTTTCCACAAAGAGCAGAATCTGCAGAGGCTGCCTCTATACCCTGCACCTCTGCGAGCAAGTTCAGGATTCTGGATAAAAAACTGACCCATCTTGCAGAGTGCTTGCCCCAGGAGCCTCCAGGGTGACCCTAGGCCGAACATGCACCAGGAAAGGTGTTAGCCAAGCACGGCCAGTAACACCAGAAGGTACATTTCCAACTGGCTGGCAGGAAACGTGGCCGAGGGGAGGCCTCAGCGAGGTAATGGCGTTCACCGGGGGAGCCGAGGGGGCCGGTGGGCCGCGAAGCGGCAGCTGTGCGCTCTGCCCAGGCCCTGCCTCACACACCGGCAGCGGCGGCGGCCGCCCCGCTCGGCCTCAGGGGAGTCTCGCACTCGGCAGCCCCACTGCCGGGCCGGGCCGGCTGCCAGGCCGGGCCGGGCCCCGGTGCCCCCAAGGCACCGCTCCCTCGCAGGCCGGCCCGGCCCGCGTTCCCTGTCGCCCTACGCCAGCGGCCCTGTGCCCAGCGGGGACACGGACCCGGGCCGCCTACCCGCCGCCGCCAGCGCGGACCTGCCGGGGGGACGAGCACACGGGGACATCCGGGCACCCGCCCGGGCGGCCGCGCAGCCGCTGAGGTAACCTGGCCGCGCCGGCGCCGCGCGCGCCCTCCGCCCGTTGCCCCGCCCCCTGGGCCGCGCGAGGGAGGCCCGTGCCCGCCGCCCCGCCCAGCCCCGCCCCGCGCGCTCGGTTGCCCTGGCGCGCGCGCCCGCCCGTCCGCGCGGCCGTTGGGGGCGCGGCCGGCAGCGGGGCCGCGCGGGAGCCCGGCGGGCGGCGAGGCCAGGCCAGGCCAGGCCGGGGGAGACGAAGCGAGCGCCGCGGCGGCGGGAGCAGGGGCGAGGCGCCGCGCAGTCTCCCGCGCCCTCCTGCCTGCCTAGCGACGGGGACGGGTGAGCCACAGCTGTCCGCGACCGGCGGGGCGGGCCGGGCCTGGCGTCCCCGGCGGGGCTGCGTCTCCGCTCCTGGCCGCCGGCGGCTGCCTGGCAGCCGGGTGGTAAACAAATGGCGGCCCGGCGGGGGCGAGCGCCGGGGTCGCTGCGGGGCGAGGGCGGCCGGGGCCCAGCGGCGGCTCGGTCGCGGCTCCCCGCCGACTCTGACGGGTCCCGGCCGGGAGGCGGGGTCGGCGCTGTCCGCAGCCCCCGGAGGGGACCGCGGGGGGGTCGGCGTGCGTGCTTCGCCGGCGTCCCCTCCTCCCTGCCCGGCTCCCGCGGGGCCCGAAGTCCTGCGTGTGAGCCGGCGGTAACGTGCCGTGGGGGGCGGCCGTACCCCCCCGCCGCAGGCCGCTCGGCGAGCCGCGGTCGCCGGGAGCGGGCGGCGGCGGAGCCAGCGCTGCCGCTTCCTCTTACCCCGCGGGGCTGGCAGCGCTGCCCGGCGCGCCGCGGTGGCACGGGGGAGCGGGCAGGGCCGCGGCCGGCCTGGCGCAGCCGGGGCATCTCCGGTCTGCATGGAAGGAGAGGGAGAGCGAGCAAGTCGTCCGGAGGTATTGCTGAGAGCCTGCGCTAAGCCCCCCTGCCCAGGTGTTGCCGGTAGGTGTGCTCACATCATGCAAGGGGCGGTGGTTTGTCGCTTCTCCCATCTTCTTGATGGCTATTATTGATGTGCGTGGGAGCCCTTCCTTGCCTCCTTTATGAAGGTAAAGAAAGTTGTGTGGCTGTACTCCTGTAACCCCGCAGGTCGGCCGTCGGAAGTGTGCAGGGAGGTGACAGCAGCTTGTTGAACAGCACACTTGCTGAAACAGTCGTGCGGCCTCACTTCCAGAAGTTCTAGCATCGCTGTTGTTTGCAGCAGGTCTGAGTTCTCCAGGGAAAAAACCCTTGGGCTGGAGAGGTGGCTTTCCTTTGTCCTGTAAAGTTCTATTCGGATTTTGCTGAGAAGCTTTTCATAATCCTCGTTTTCCTTTTGCTGATTATGTCGTTAATATGCCAGAATAAGTGTGTGTTAACATACTAATCCAATACGGCCTGTGCTGCTGTAGCAAGATCATCATCACCTTGCTTGTGCTAGCACCTCAGGCAAGAGAGCTTCCTCTGCTTTCTCTAGAATTGGTGTGTAGCACTTGATGGTTAAATTCTTTCCCTGATAGCTGCTGCCTTCTGCTGCATGTTAATGTCATACACCTTGACTTGTGCTGTGATCTGGAGGGTTAAGGTTCATGCATCCCTGCTGATGAGGATGTTAATTACACTTATTTATGATGTACCCCTCTCCCAAAAGTACAAAACTATTATTAAAAGAACTTTTGTTGGTAAGCAAGTTAAATACCTGGAAGACTGAAAAATACACTTGGCAACTTTTATCTGTTTTCCACTCTATAGGAGGTGAATACCTGTTCATAATTTCCTCATAGTGGTCAAGTTTCATCCAGAGAAGAAATAGATTCAAAGGGTGAATTGGGGTTGTATTGCAAGCTGAGACTTTTTCTGGGGTCTCTGTGTTGTTGTTTTCCAAAGTTAGAGGGTGTTAGAGAACAGGAGAATCCCAGCAGAATGGGCAAAGGTTACGCAAAAGCAGTGGTTTTACTTTACTTCTTGAATGTTCTTTCTTTTACACTAAATTCTTCTTCTACTCAATTAACTTCTTAAACTTGGATTATATTTCACTTGCCTCCAACTTTGTTGTTAGAAGTCTCGTGGGCAAAACAAGTGCAGAGTTTAACTAGCGATACCTGCTTGGAAACTTTCTGGGCAAGATTTCTGCATGTTTTGGACAGCTGAGTTTTTGACATAGGTCGTAAGGAGTGTCTTGTAGTACCTTTGTGAGAAAGAAAGCATATTTCTATTAGTCTTCAAGTGGAGGTCCTGCAGCTGCTGTGGATTGCAGCTTCCTAACAAACCTTTGTTTTGTATTCAGCCCAGTTGAACTAAAAATAATAAAACCTTCATATTGATAGGCCTGTTTCTTTGGTGAGTTTTGTTTCAAATGAGGAAAATGCTGTTTGCCTCTGGCAATGAGATCCAGTGGTATAGAGATGGGAGTAGGGAATCATCTATCTAGTGATCGTTATACTGATGACAGTTCTCTTTCAGTTTCCTTACCTGCACAATAAGAATAAAGGTTACATGCGTATTTGTTGGTGAGATGGTTAGATTGTATAAAGAGAAAGTATTCCTGAACAGACCACAAATAAATGGGTAGTTACATTTCTGAGAGTTACAGAGAAATCCTACCTAAGCTGTCCGAAGTGTTTGGGCAGTGTCTAGTCTCAACACTGAATGAAGGAAACTGAAAAAATCTTATAATACAAGCTGGTCTAAACCAGGCGAGTTAAAATGGCAGGGGACCTCTAGATTCTGATTTACTTTGCAAGCTACTGTTTTTAATAGTTTCTGAAGTGACACCATGTCTTACTTTAATTTTCTTCTAATCTGTTAATGCTACTTGAATCTACAATACCCTGCAGGCCCTTACTGTCTGTGGAACATCTAATTGAGTAGTTGTTGGCCTCTGAGCCAGCAACTGAGAGGTGTAAACTTAAGGCATGAGAAAGAGAGGCATGGTGAGGTAAAATTCTGATTGGCATAGTTACAGCTCTTCATATAAAACTTAAGGTAGTGATTTCAGGCTGATCATTGGGTAGTGGCATGTGGTTCAGACTTGGTTACATAGGTGCCGGAAGGTGGTTGGTGTTTGTTGAAGTTTAAGCTTTGTATTTCTTTATTTAGAAGCATCTCTAGTAGAAATGTAGTTTTTCAAAAGTCCTATGTGACAGAGAAATTTGTTGGAGTGACAGATTCATTTCAAATAGGATCTTTTTAAGAGTGTCCTTTATTGACATAGCTGTAATGCTCTTACAAAACCTTGTTTTGGCCAAGTCACTTGTCATCGGCTGTGGAATGTGTTTGGATGGGAATGTTCAGCTGGGGTCTTTGGGGGAAAAAAGAATAGCATCAAGCCCACTGACATTTGGAAAAGGCAGCTTAAATGATACTAGAGATCAGAAGTTGATGACTCATTGTACATCCTAAACCCGTGCACAAACTTGTAGTGCAGATCTTTGTGTTTTCTAGTTCTTCATTCCAGTTAAAAGCATATTGAAAGAGCTGGTATAACATGTTCATTATGAGAGATATTCCCAGCTACCTGTCATCAACTGTTTGAGATAATTGAGTTTTTGTTTAGAAAAGTTTTTTTTAAAACTGGGTATTTTTTACTATTTCCATGGGTCAGGTTTTTTATGTCTGCTGTCTGTTTTTACTGTATGGTGGTCAGGCCATTGTCTACTAACAAGGGTGTATTTTTAATAGGAAAAGTAACCTTATATATACAGAGTACATGAAATCTACATTTCAGTCTAGTATCTTGGAGAGAAGTTGTGTTTGTGTTCCATTTACTTTAAAGTTTGTTTTCTTACTTTGCTATGGGAACTGGTTAAGACCTGAAACAGTATATTAACAAGATGTTTGGCCTGATCTCTGTATATATAGAGGTCAGGAATTCTGTGGCAACATGTACAAATTAAAATATGTAATAAGAATTATTTATTAATGTTCCATGAACACATGGAAGAAGCAGCTTGTAATAGTAAAGAGCTTTTTAATATTAAGCAACTGCTTAATAAGTTCGCATGTCTGAAGACTGACGCTGGACAAATTCTAACTAGACTAAAATGCATTTATAAAAGAAGCAAACTAAATTATTTTTTTTTTTAGTTCTCCAGCTGTTGCAATCTTTAATTCAGGTTTGGGTTTTTTTTTTCCTTAAGTGGCTCCTGCTGGGCCAAACCAAAGAATTGAGTGAAGTAGGTCAGAATAATAACTTTTAATAATATCTTCTAGCCTTAAATATAAACAGGTAACCATCTACCGTGACTTAACAGCTAGCAATAAGCTAAAATGACAAAACGTAGGTTGCACTTGCTAAGTTTGTAAAAGCTTGTTTATTTTTCCATAAAACCTGCAAAATATTTCAAAATTTGTATCTCCAGATAGTGTAAGCACATGACCTTTTCAGAGTATTGTACATATAGAAAGCAATATGTACACCTGAAATGAAACCTTCCTTCTGATCTCAGTTCTTGCAGAGTCTGCAGGAATCGAGAAGTCACACTGAGTTCAAGTTCAGAAGTGCTTTACACATGAAATCTACTGGCTCTCTAGCTGATTCTGCCCTGTCACCATCTCAACAGGTAGAGTGCTTTTGTGCCTGAGCCATGCAGCAAGTGTAGGTGTTCCTAGTTTGGTTGTCCTGTGTCAGTGTGTGGCCAGAGGCAAGTTAAGGCCTTTGGGTTTCTTCTTTGGGGAAATGTGTCAAGGAGAAAAAAATGCATGGCAGATCTGTCACAAAAGTACTCTAAGGAAAAACCTAGTAGTTTTGGTTTTGATTTTTAACACTCCCAGTGTTTAATAGTGATAGAAGAAGGTGTTCTATCATTCCATCAGGGCTTCTATTCTAAAATGGGACAAAGCCAGATGCATGGGGCATCAGTGGAGGGTCCACTTCAGTCAAAGCAGTGTTTTGCTTTGGGTCATTTTCCCCTTGATTTCTGGTTTTTTTGGGCCACAGTGATTTGGGAGGAAATACTTCACTGAATTGTCTGAATGGGAGGAAGGTGGTTTGCCACTAGGGAGAGGGGAACTCCTAAAGTGTTATTCAAAAGAATGCAAAGTACAGGTCAGCTCCTGTAATAAGATGCTTGAGGCAGGAGTAGACATGGAAAAGCTTTTCTTTTTAAGGTTGACAATAAAAAGTTGCGCTTCCTTAGAATTCTAATGCTCACTATTTTTGCTGTAGTTAGAAGGTTCTTTTTGTTTTGGTCTGGTTTGTTTTTGAGGTAGATGGATAACTTTAATTTATGCTTCAAAAAGCAGTTAGTACATACTTCTTCAAAGGCAGATCACTGATAAAACTAGAATCTTTCCAGAAGTATGGAAACCCCTAAAGTTTTTTTCTTGCAGGAAGAGGCCATGTTTTGAGCCTGACCTTTTTCTCCCTCTTTTGTGTAATTCATATAAATTGTATGGACAATGATGATAATGGTAGAAGTAGCATCCTACTTGTATAATAGTTTGGGCTTTAGTAATTTAAACTCCTTCTCATGTGTGCAGTGATTAACAACAACAACAACAAAAAAAATAGACTCATCCTAGTGTGTCAAATATGTGCAGTCACTACCAGGCAGGGAAGATGCTCTCTTCTTTGTTGTGGATGAATTTTGTTTGAGAACGCAGTGAAAACTTGTCTATCCAAATGTTTTGAATCTAGCTTTAACTTCCCTGTTCTGCCCAGTTGTAACAGAATCCAGGCTTGTCCTGATGAACTCGCGGGTGGGAGATGGTAATTTGTGACCCATAAGTTTGAGATTTTAAGTGTGGCATCCAAAAGGATTCTGCTTCCTAAAAGTATGTCTGATGTAAACTAGTTTGAAGAGATACAAGGCTTCACAAAGTTCTATTTAGTAGCTTCTCTTTCAAGTCAGAAAAAATGTATACAAAAGGAAAAATTGCCTGGTATATAAGATGCTAAAATATGGCCACATGTACTACCTTATTACTTGTGCAACTGGAGCATATACCTTTACATTTGTCAGCTCTTAGTCATGCCATTTCATGTTAATAACTAGCAGTTTGTAATGTTGTTTTCTTTTGAATTTACCATTTTAAAGAGTCGTTAGAAATTAGTATAGCATTAGATTAACTTTTTTGTATGCCCCCGTTTCCTGCCTTCCCAGTGCTGTGGAGAGACATTTAAGCAGGATTTGAGGTACCCAGCTCCCTAATATGAGGACAATGGCTGTACTGGCTTTGGAGGAGCCTCAGGATGGGACTGTTTAACTTTAGACTTTGTGGAGTCCTGAGGAGTAGAGTTAGAGCATCCTCAAGCAGGGATGGCAACTAGTGGTGGCACTTGCCATTCGTCAGTTGAAATGGTGCTAGAGACACCTTGCTGAACCTCCAGTTCATGTTTTTCATTGGTTATTTGAAAACTGATGAATTAAAAAAGACTTCAAACCAACCAACCCAAACTCTACCACCCCCAAACCCAAAAAGGGAGCATAACACAGAAAGTTGAAGTGGCCATGCTATTGTAATAATAGACTGAGGTGTTGAGTTTTGGGTACAAAAACTGCTACACTTTTTGCACAGGATAGGTATGACAAGTAAAGAAAAGCTTACCTTCTAGAAGACAGCAAAGCTTGTTTAAAGCATTTGATAGTCCTGTTAGTCAAGGCGAATGAAAATTATTCTGCCATGCATGGTGGGATATAGAAAAATAAAATAGCTTGTTAAATAAATATCTATAGTGCTGCCAATTCTATTTTGGCAGAATATTCTAAAGCTCTTTTTTCTCCCCCCCCTTTTTTTTTTGTGGTTGGTTTTTGGTTTGGGTTTTTTTTTTTTAATTTTTATACTGCTCTCTGCCTCTTGTTCTATTTTTCATTACCTTTTTTTTTTTTTCTTTTTTTTTTTTAGCCAGCTATCACTTAAACCTTTCTCTAACTTGGTCATTTCCTCACTGAAAGTTTCTGCATCTTACCAGAGTCGTTAGCCATTCTTTTAGCCAGGGACCTGGGTAAAAATGGAAGATTCAGAAATATGGCAGCCTCTTCCACAATCTGCAAAGCAAAAGGGATTTTTTTAGAATGGTTTGCATATATTTGGCTGCCTGTGGGTGAATTTGGATGCTCCTGGGAGTTTAAACCTGTAGTACTGCTTGTATGTCTCTATTCTTCTACTTCCTTGAACCAGTAATTTAAGAACCCGTTGGCCTATTTAGTCAAATTTGATAGAAGGAAGAGTCTCAAAGATAGTTGAGCTTTATAGGTTTGGTGAATAGAAAGTGGCTGAGTAGCAAGTGTTCCAACAGCAGTAATAGTTGCTGTTTTCCTATCATATGGGCGCCAAAGAACTCATATAGGGGAGAGTAAGTAAGTAGACTTTGAGCTTGATAATACTAAGTACAGCTGCTTATACTTTGTGGTGTAGAAGGAAGTGGGAGCTCTCACATGCGGCTGAAGTATGGTGGTGACTGAAACCCTTATTATGCTATTTTAATGTTTGTGTTACAACAGCAACTTAAAAGCATGTGGCTGTAGCAGCTGGAATCTTAATCCTTTTAATTATGACAGATTTTCAAAGCATGTTCTGGCTGATTTGGTCAGCTGACTGTATAGTATGTACAATAACATCAAGTGATTACACAAATTCTGAGAGCAGTGGTCACCTCAGTGGAACGGGATGTATTTTTAGGTTTCTCTGCTAGTAACAGTCAAGTGTGTGTACTTCAGCATCTCATATGAACTGAAGCTAGCTGCTGACACTACACTGTCAGAAAAGGACAGCTGTTTGTTCTTGCTCTGGCCATTGATCTGACACTGTCTTCTCACGAAATTATGGCAAGGAACACAGTGGGACATAAACACTGTGAATAGTGTTGGTATGTGTTTTAATGACAGGTATTTTTCTTCAGGTCAGCAATGACACTTTGCTAACCCTTTCAATTTTCTGTATCAGAGGAAATTAAAGCACTTTGTTACTTCCAGCAAGAGTTTTCTTTCTCTCCCCTTTACCCAACAGTTTTTTCCTTTACAAGGCAGTGTTTGGGAAGAGGGTGGTTCTTGTTCTTAGTGTAGTACTAGCGATATATTAATTTTAGTTCTTTAAAGGAAAATGATTCATATGTGGATCCTCTTAATGAATCAAAGAGGTGCCAAGTTCCGTGGTTCACAATGTTAGCTTACAAAATAGCGTGAGTCATGACCATTTGTTGATTAATGAATGTGCTAATTCTTGAGGTCTTACCCATTTATTTCACCAGTTTGGTAGGGTCATTTTGTTTTTTGCCTTTGAACTTAATTTGCAATTTGATAATTGAATTGTATCAAAAGCCTTAACTAGTTTAAGCAGTCCAGGAACTCATGACTGCCCCAAACAGCTGTTGAGTTTGAAGTCCAGGTATTAAAATTAAAAATATAGAAAAGGACCTTTAATATAAATAAAAAGACTTTGTAGTAACCTATAAATTAAATGTGACATTTTGACTAAATTGAAATTCTGCAGCAGGTGCTGTGAAGTTAAGGCTTGTAAGCAGGACACGGAATTTTAGTGAATGTCCTGCTGATGGTCTACTGATGTCCAAAGAGATTTTAAACTATATATTTAGTTAAGGTGCAAAAGGATTTGAATTTTAAGAGAAATGGGAACTAATATCAAACTTCTTAGCGACCAATAGACTTGTTATTTATAGGAACTGAGAGAATAGGTTACTTCAGCTATTTATTTGATTGTGTGCGTAACTGCTTCTGTATAAAAATGATTGCAAGCATCTGTTATAGAACTAAACTAGCATCTACCTTTGGTAAAATGTGGTGTTTTAGAGTCTTCGCTGGCATGCATATGCTGTGAGTTAGTGATATTTGGTGTTTTCACCATGTCTTGTCTCCTCCTTACACACTTCAAAATTTCATTTGCTTGTATGGAATCATTGTTTTGATGAATATTAGTTGTGTGTGAAAGGAGTCCAGGAGCCTGAGAAAAGCCAGTATCATCATGCACCTTGGGTTTCACAACCTGACTTGTGACCAAGATAGTGTGCTAGGGATGAGGATATTTTACTGTCTTAATAGAATGTTCTTCTGTGTAAGCTCATGTAGGCTATCTAAAGTTAGTATTTAATGATGGTTGACTAATTTAGGGTATGTCTACACAAATGGTGCAGGCAAACTTGAGCTCGGTTTGACTGTGTTCTGAGCTGTCTGCATGTGGGCCACCTTGTCCTAGAGCAGTAGAATGGTGCAGGCACAGCAGCGGGCACTGGCTAACGCACCTGCCTTCTGCACTAGAAGTTGCTCGCTTCTGGCCATCTTAAAGTGAGCAGGGTGCATAGCTTCTTGCAAAGTAGGTAAACAATTTTTTTCCTTAATTATTTATTATTTATTTTAATGTGTAACTGTGGGTAATTGATTAAATTAAGCCTTACTGCTACCAGATTGTTTATTTTACGGGAGCAGGACTGTGTTTAGATACATGAAGCACGGGCTGGGCTCTATGAGGGCTCTTGCATTATAAACTACCAATTGTATTTTTCAGGGCTATTTCCATTTTGTGTTAAGTGCTTCAAAATAGATAAATAACCTGAGAGTTTCCTTTTGATCTCTGCTCACCTGTTGACTTGAAAACTAAAGTTTGATTTCAGTATTGCCGCAAGACATTGAAATTTTCTTTCGTCTAGCAATAGGTAGGCTGCTGTATTTGGCAGGAATTACTTAGAGAAGGTTTTGCTGAAAGAACTAAGAATATCTCAGAGAAGTCAAATAATTTTTTTTTTCATTCTTTACTGAACATATTTAAGCTCTTTGCAGTAGATGCTATCTGACATAATATGCAAGTTGAAAGCAGGTTGTGTGCTGGAAAGGGTTGCTAAAATGTTTAGCGAGTCAGTCAGTCCCTGAGTTCAGTGATTGATGCACTTGATAATTAATTCAAAACTTACTTGTTATTCAGTATATAAATACTAAGGTACGGTGGGGAAAATTCAGCTGTGTTTTGCCTGCTAAGTGTAGCACATATGCTTCTTTGTTAGAAGTGTTCAGGAGAGTGGGTGGCTGAAATATTTGAGTTATCCAAGTTACGACGGATGAGGGGATGCGGACTGATTGCTACTTAAAGTTGGCATGAATTTCAAAGCATTAAAAGAATACAAGTGAGTGAAGTGTCACATAGGTTTCTATTTAAATGCTTTAAATTATTTGAAGTGGATTGTCCAAAAGGCAGCTTTGTTTCCTCTTACCTTCAGTTTGAACAAAAGGAATAATATTCAGCCGTATTATTTTTACAGTTTAGAGTAATTTTAATTTAAGAAGTTTTAATGCATTAAAACTGCAGTGTTTAGTCTGAAGACAATGTACGAGTGCACTTGTTGGCTAGATAAAGAACCATTTCTATTAATCAGAAATTCTGTAAGCGTTTTATTTTTCAAAAGAATTGCTGGAGGGTGAGCAGTAAGGAAAAGATGGAACTGAGAAATGTATTTTTGACACAGTATTTTGAAATTTGGCTCTCTACAAGTCATTCTCTGGTATCTCTTAACTGTAATCCCTGGTGGTATCACTTCTGAGAGGGAGTTTGTTAGAGCTTAGGGGAGAGCTTGGTCACATGCATGGGGCTGCGCTCCAGCTAGTGAGGGATTTTAGAGCTTCTCAAAGTACAGTACAAAGATGCAATGTTTGCTTTCTTTCCCTGCCCCTTCCCGCAAACCCCCCCCCCCCCCCTGCAACAAGGGTTGAATGTTTTGTGTCAATGTGTTACAATAGATTATGCAATTAATTTTATTTCAAACTTTATTGCTCTTTGACCTTGTTATGGAAAATTATTGTGATACCCTTATACTTTGAACTTATACTTTGAATATTGTAATCAGGATGGTCATAGGATGCACTAAAATTTACCTTTTGTGTGTTGAACTTGACGTATAGATAAGACCATGTGGGGTAGTACAGTTTTATGTAAAAGTTTTCAATGAAATAAAAGGACTTACTTAATGTGTAGTATAATTGCTACCCTTGTGCAGCAGCTACTATAAAAACAAGAGAGGAGCTATAGGCTATAGATGAAGAAAAAAAGAAGAGTAAGAGCTGTTGTAAAGGACTGCTGTCTGTCGGAAGCATGGAGTGGGGGAGAATGGGACATGACAGGGGATGGAGCTACATGCTGAGGGCTGCAGATTGCCTTAAACAGACCTGCATGAATAGAGTGTCAGAAGCTTAGGTGGTAGCAATCAGCCCAGGGAATAGGTTGCCTGACTTTAATTTAGAGAACTGGAGATGAGGATGAACCTGGATTCCTTTATTTTGTCTCCCTACTGTGTAGAGTTGTATGGTTTATGATTTCAGGTAGTAAGCCACAGTCAACAATCATGCTTTGTTTTTCATTGAATCATCTATTCGCAATGGGCAGGGGAAAAGAACTATTTCAGAGGGAAGGATTATACAACGTTTTTACCTAAGCTGCATATATTATACCGGGTGAATAATTTCATAGGTTGTGTGTCTTGAACTCTGATACAAATGTGTATCCTTAATTTTCAGGGCAACTTTTAAACACCATTTCTTTGAGATAAAATGTCACGTTTTCTCTTAAAATGGCTACTGATCAGTTCAGATGGTGTTGACCTATATTGCTCTGTATATGTAGAAGATGCAAAACTGCAAATAATAGTAAATATTAACAACATGGAGTTAATATTCTATGCTTTTCTCTCCTTTCTCTTCACTCAGAACTGGATTTACAGTCATGGAGGAACATCAGCAACATTTACACTGTGTGAACTGTGTCAGCCGTCGTTGTATGACCAGACCAGAGCCTGGCATTTCTTGTGACTTGATTGGCTGCCCGTTGGTTTGTGGAGCAGTTTTTCACTCATGTAAAGCTGAGGAACATCGCATGTTATGTCCACTTGAAAGAGTGCCTTGTTTGAACAGTGGCTTTGGGTGTCCCTTCATAGTAGCCCGAAATAAAATTGCTGATCATCTGGAAGTTTGCCCTGCCAGTGTGGTATGTTGTACCATGGAATGGAATAGATGGCCAGTCAGTTACGCAGACCGAAAATCTTACGAAAATCTGAGTAAAGATGTTGATGAAGTGGAGCAGCTAGACATGGCTTTAGCCCTTCAAGACCAGCGCATGTTACTAGAATCACTTAAAGTAGCAACTATGATGTCAAAAGCAGGTGATCAAATACCAGAATCCAGAGAGCAAACCTCTGTCAAATCAAGTGCCCCAGATACAGTGCATTCAAATGGTTTGATGCCTGTAGATGAAGAGTCGTATGGTGCACTTTATCAAGCTACTGTAGAAACAACAAGGAGTTTAGCTGCTGCTCTGGATATCCTGAACACTGCTACAAGGGACATTAATATGTTAAATTCAAGCCTCTGCATTTCGCCACATGAAATGAAAGAAGATACTGAGATTAAAGAACAAGCTTGTAATGGCATTATTCAGGATAAAAAGTCTGACCATGGATATCCAGATGAAGATAACATAGGAGCAGTTGGGGGAATTAACTTTGATAGTCTGAGTCAAAATTCACAAATGGAGCAAAATGGTTCTAGTGATATTTGTTATGATGTAACGCAAAAACATGACTTAAATCTAAACCTCAGTAACTCCTCACTTTTGTGTAATGGCTTTCATGTAGAAAATGAATGTTCAAAGGTGTTGGACCAGAATGAAGATCTTGGTGTGTCTAATTCAAAACCATCCAGTGTAGCAAATGGTGAATGTACTGCATCTCGTGACGATGAAGAATTACAGCCTTGCAGCTCCTTCCCTGTAACAGCACAACTTAAAGAAGTAATATCAGATGATCACTTAGTTAATGGCAATGTTAATCATGTACTACTTCCCCGTAGTGCTAATGAAGAAGAAATGTTAGAGAGACAAGTGGAGCAGGAGAGACTGAGAAATGTAGATGCGTTTTCAGTTTTACGGCATCGGTCATACAAATTCCTTGTTAGCCACTATTGGTCTGCACCAAAAGAAGACAAAGCTGTTGATACATCAGATTTGGAGATAACAGAAGATCCTATGGGTCTTCAGGGGATTGATCTTATCACTGCAGCTCTGTTGTTTTGCCTAGGAGACTCTCCTGGAGGTAGGGGAATATCAGAAAGTCGCACTGTCGATGTGTATCACGTTGACTTTGGGACCCAAACGTTTTCTCTCCCATCTGCTATATTGGCCACAAACACAATGGTGGGGGAAATAGCTTCAGCTTCTGCATGTGATCATGCCAACCCACAGCTCTCAAATCCAAGTCCATTCCAAACCCTTGGACTGGATTTGGTATTGGAATATGTGGCTAGATACCAAACAAAACAGCGTTCAATGTTTACATTTGTTTGTGGACAGTTGTTTAGGAGGAATGAATTTTCATCGCATTTTAAGAATGTGCATGGTGACATTCATGCTGGCCTTAATGGCTGGATGGAGCAGAGGTGTCCTTTGGCATATTATGGGTGTACATATTCCCAACGAAGGTTTTGTCCTTCAACACAAGGGGCAAAAATTATTCATGATCGCCACTTAAGGTCATTTGGAGTTCAGCCTTGTATATCCACAGTATTAGTAGAACCAGCAAAAAGCTGCTTAATTGGACCGCACAATGACCATCTGAGTAGTCTACCTTTTGAAGTTCTGCAGCACATTGCTAGATTTCTAGATGGCTTTAGTTTATGTCAGCTTTCAAGAGTGTCACGTTTAATGAGAGATGTGTGTGGAAGCTTGCTTCAAGCACGTGGGATGGTGATCCTGCTCTGGGAGAAGAGAAGGTACCCAGATGGAAGTTCTTCTTGGCAGATAAAAGAAAAGGTAAGTTATTTTCTATTTTGAAGATGAAAGGGAAAGCATTAAATTGGTCATGTGTTTGCTTTTTCCCTTCATATTTTCCCTGATCACTATTGTTATTGCTGTTTTTTGATAGAATATCCCACCAAGAAACAGATTGTTGTATAGAATAATAATTAGTGAAAATTGCTAGCAGGTTGGTTCAGTCTTCTCCACACTTGAAGTAGTAGAATTTGAAGTAGTTTGTCTAGTTTATACTTGATGTAAATAAATTAGCCTCTCTTTTTTTTCCCCTAGATTTTAAAATATTAAATAATTACTTTGTTATTTTCTTTAGTATCAATATTCCATGAAAGTAGGAAAGTTGCCTACAAAGTTTGCTTTTCTTGCCTTTATACTGTTTACAGCAGTTTTATTTTTTGCTAACCTATTGAGATTCTATCTATTGCCGTGATATTCAGTGCCTTAAGTAAGTAAGTAATTGTTAAAACCTTTGGGTGACCTTTGCAAAGTGCAGTTTTCGCCATTTCCCCCTCCACTGCAGAGTATCTTCAGCCATCATTTGGAATTGAAGTTGATAGTTTCAGAAATGGATTCTCGTGACTGGTCATGCAATACTTTATTTAACTTCTGATTGTAACTACTTTGTAGACACAGAAAATATTTTCCCAGGGTTCAGAGTTGCCTTGGAATCTGAATCAGCCTGGGACTGACTATATAAAATTTAGCATTGTATGCTTGTGTCATGTTGATTTTTAGTATGGTTTATAGTAGATGCAAAACATTGCCTGGAAGTATTATAACACAAACATTTATTTTCCTGCTCTGAGTTCAGGTATCTTAAAACATTTTGAACCTAAGTGCAACTTATTTTTTAGGTTTGGCGCTTCAGTACAGCCTTCTGTACTGTGAATGAGTGGAAGTTTGCTGACATCGTAAGCATGGCTGACCACTTGAAGAAATGTAGCTATAATGCTGTAGAGAGAAGAGAGGAGGCTGTTCCGCTGCCATGTATGTGTGTAACACGAGAACTCACTAAAGAAGGACGTTCACTGCGCTCTGTTTTGAAACCAGTACTTTAAATATTGCAACCACTCCAATTGCACATACACTCAAGCACCTGATATAACCTCGGTAATATTGTGACACTTTATTAATGTACTAAAGATACTTTCTAGCTAAATCTACTCTGTCACTGTGTATATAAGGTTTGAAGTGACATTTATTTTTTATAATACTGTTTAGCTGGAAAGTAATGAAAGTTGCCTTAATGTTTGAAAAATTCGGAACTTGCTGGACAGGGTAGTTTTATCTAACTTATATAATTTAAGAACAAAATCCTAAGGTGTGTTTTCTGATTCACTGGTGCCCATGTTGCTGTTGACTGATAATGTTTCAAAAATGGCCTCTAAATGGTGTGCACGTTTAGATAGGAAACACTGAATTGTAGTGAGAGAAAATCCTGACCAAATATACTTTCTGTATTTGGTCTATTTTTTTTAAGAAATTACAATCCAAATATTTGAAAGATAAGGAAAAATTCAAAACTTTATAGTAGATGTCTCAAATGCAGCTTTTAAGCACATCTTTTCTCATGAAATCATTGTTCTAGTGCTCTTCCTAGTTAACAGGTGATCTAGGATCAGGTTTTTTTTAAAAAAATTTTTTTAGGAATGATCTAAGCGAACTCAGATTTACAGCAGCTTAATTTTTAGTATAACTTTCTTTTGACATGTCAACAATGATTATTTTTCTTCTGAACTATTAACAGTTATTTCACTTTTGGGAGCAAAACTTTTGGAACTGAAAACATGGAATACTGGTTTTTACTCTTGCACCTACAATGACATCGATATAAAATGTTTAAAATGTTTTTCCTTGTCCTGCAGTTGGCTGAGGGTTAAGTTGCTTGAGCAGTCAGAAATTGAAAGTATGTGATGGACAGTTACGGATTTATAATGCAGCTAATGAAAGGGCTTTACTTGTTCTATGGTATTGTGAGATGTATTGTCTCATTTTCTGTTAATTTGTCTATAAAATGCTGCTTTTTTGAGGAGCATTTTAAATTACTGGTATGTATAGCAAATGTATCATCTTCATAAGATGAGACATGATTTGTTAATTGCATAAGGCATATCAGAAACGTACGTTCAACCACATCTGTTAAATAAACAGCTCCAATTTGCTTCCAGTCTTCCATAATAAAAGCTCTTACAAAGCATTTGTGAACAGAGGATCCATGCTATGAAAAATGGCCTGGTATAGCAAAACTGTAATAACTTGAACCAACTTTCCAACTTGTTTGTATTAATGTTGGTGTCTCTATCCTGTTGCACGTAGCAACTGTGCCACAAAGCTAAAACAGAAACAGACCAGATCTTGGAACAAAGAAATACAGTACGTATTTCCATTATAGGAAAAAAATAAGAGATTAGTAAGGAGGAGATGTTTACAAAAATGGCTAAATTTATTACTCTTAATTTCTGTACTGGACACTTGTTTATGGCTAGTCTGACTGCAGTGCACAGCTTCAGTATCTGTGCATTTTCCATTCTGGGTCCAGTCCAGCTAAACATTCGCTGCCTTTTTCTATCCAAGTGCTACAGGTGCCCAGAAAAAAAATAAATCTAGTTCTTCAGTGCCATGAGTTGTAATTACAAGAGCTCAAATGGAAGTTCTGCCTGAATCTTCAAACCACATGTTCTCTTTCTTTTTTTGTTTGGAGAGAGGAAAGAATTAAACCCTCTACAGAAGTTAGTAGTATTTGCGGTTGTTCTAAGGTGTTACCACAGTTATCTGGAAAGGAGAATCTAGATTCATATACAAATCCGACTATACCAACTGGGTTTTAGGTAGGGGTTTTAAACCGCCACCCCTGTTCTCTGAGTGTATTGAAATGCTCATTACCTAGAAATTTTCAGTACAAGGTAGGAGACAGACTTTCATCAGTTCTTGTCTTCTAGCTCTAATGGCTCCTTGCTGCTGCTCTCCAGTGTTTAAATGTAGTTGTGTACCTGGAAGGACCCTGAACGTTAAGAAGTTGATGCTTGCGTTTATGGCTAAACCTACTTTAAAACATCTCTCTTGGGTTACTGGTATTTTTTAGTCAGCAGTGTTGTGGGTTTGGTACTTGGCATTCTTTGTAGCTACCCAGAACCCTGGTAAGTGTGGTAGGCAGGCATGTGTTTCGGTCGCTTGGGAAAAGAGGGTGTTCAGTTAGAGGAACTGGTGTCGGTAGAATCTCGCATGTAGCACAGCGCAGATCTACATTTAAAGTATCATCATTTTTTGATCTATTCATATGAACTTTTTAAGTACTCGGTGGGGTTCTTCAGAAATAACACTATTTCTCAGTACATGCACTTTTGTTTTCAAATGTAGATACAGGCTTTTTTGTTAAATTAGTTTATTTTTTATGAGAATCCAGAGCTATTAAAATACCATTGTTGTAAACAAAATCTCTGCCTTGTAAACTGCTCCAAATGCAGGAATACAATATAGTTAGGATAAATTTTTTTTTTTTACACTGCTATGCAGTTTGTAAAACATCTACGGTGTACAGTCAGTCTATCAAAATGTGGCTTGTTCACATTTGCCCTTGATTTTTAAAAATGTTATATCCCTTTGCTGGTACTTCTTTCCTTACAGCATATATAGACAGCTGTTCCAGTATTTCTTTTACTTGATACCACATTGCTACTTTGTTTAAAATATTATGTTTTCAATCATTATGCAATATTTTTTGCAATGTCTGTTGAAATCCTAATAAAACTTTTGGAGTTTCTCTTTTAGTATGATTGTACTTTTTTTAAAGCTTATCTCCAGCCTGCTGGTGTTCAAACTGGTGCTCAATGTCTGTCTATAGCGAGTACAGTAAGTACTCAGAAGAGCAAGTTACATAAAGAAATCTATTTACAAACATTTAAAATTGCATAGTTTGGAAGTGAGTAATATGTATTCACGTTCACTTCAGCATGAGGATTGGTCATTCCTTTTTAGACTATATACCCATTTTTATTGCTTTGCTCTATCATGATAATGGAAAGATTATCTGATCAATATGATACACATGCTACCGGTTTGTGAAGAATGTTTTCAGTGTGTCATCTCATGAGTAAAGGTCTCTGTAGAAAGTTGTTTAAAATAGTGCAGGAGCAAAAATTTAGGGTGGTTTTTAGGTAATAGTTTTAGTTCTGACTGTTTGTGGAATGGCAAAACATAAACCAAAACCTTATTAAAATAGAATACTGCCCTGAAATTGACCTTTTGCCCTGCCATTTGCTACTATGAGTATGCTAATAGTCTTTACAAATAAAAATGTACCTATACTACAGAAATCTCATAATAAATTAATATAAACTGTGTCAAGTAACATGGTGTGGCTCATGGTTTAATTTCAGTCATTACAAACTTGTGGCTGTTTTATTTTTTTAGACAGGCCACATTTTGTTTTCCTGTCTCCATAAATGGATGGTATTCTGCTGTGTAAAGAAATATTTTTTGTCTCACTTTGACTTTCTTGATGCTTAAAGTATGCTAAAGGATTTGCCTGTATGTTTGACTTACCTTTTCTGAGAATACTACTGCTAAAACTATCTTCATAGGCTCTCACCTGTGGAATGTACTTTCCTAAAATGAGATTTACGTTCAGTGGAGAATTCAATGCTGTAATATCAGAAAGCCGATTTAAATTCAGTCAGAATGGCTGTTCAGGCATCTTTGCTCATCTTCAGATGAGCAAAATCTAGTGGTTGTTTACAGCACTGAGGAAAAAAGAGCATTCAGATAGTGTTTGTAAGAAAGTTATGGCCTATAAAGCAGAGTCAGTTTGACGAATGGGATTCTCATTGTGTGACTGTTGGGCATGTGAAGAATATTATAGCAAGAATCCAAACTGGAGAGGAAAACTGAATGGAGAAGTAGGCTTAAAATAACAAAGACATGAAGGCCCAGCATACAGAGTCTTCTGAAGGACTGTGTGTGAGAGTGCTGGCAGCTTCTGATTTGTGCATGCTTCAGCTGTATTTTACTGATGATTTATTGGTCTTTCCATTATAGTGGGAGTTGCCCTGCTGCTGTTTAAGCTCAAATACACTTTAGTTATAAACTGTCTCCAAGTGCTGCCTGCATTCCTCAATCAAGTATTAATTAAATTGAATGCGGTCCTCTACTGAATGCAAGTTATGTATTCAGCATGGGTTCTACATGCTGGTGATGTCAGAGGCAATATTTGGTAAGAATAATAGAAAAACTAAGTCCTTCAGACACAGAGAATTCATCTGCTTGGTTTCCTTCTGTATTTGCCAGAAAAAGGGAACAAAAATGTGTTAGACAATGCAAGGAGCAAAATAAGAAGACTTGATAGTATTCAGTATAGTTTGCCAATGGCCTGGTAGTCGACAAAACATTATTAATCATCGTTTGATGCTCTATGAGATGTGACAGCAGAAGTCCACACCTCTGCCATTTTGACAAACCGGGTTCTGTAACACATGCAGTAGTAGGTATGCAGGCTACTTTATAGCCTCAGGTAGTAGCAAAATGTATACAAAATAAGTTAGAATTTCACGAGGTAAGAATTCACATAAGGCTGAATTTGTAGAATCAATCAGAAAAATGAGTTCTACCCTGAGGATATTTTAGTGTTCTGGTGCTTAGTTTCATCCTTAACTGTGCAGACATTACTTATTTTAAATCGTATTATGAACTGCAGAAAAGTACTAGGGGAAGTTGCAATGACCTTACAAAATTTTTTCAGTTTGACAGAGTCATAATGTAGTATCGAACTGAGAATTTTGCAGTATAAAAACATGGAACACAAGAAATAGATTGTAATAGACATTTTTCATTTAAGATCTGCTTTTTTCCCCCCTAAGGTATGTTTTCAAGCATGTAACAAAAGAGCTATCTTCAAGCTTATTGGGATTTAATTGGAGAGAATTCTAGCAAGATGAAAGTTGCGTTGTGTTAGTATTTTGACATGAACTTCCCAGCAAATGGGTAGGTTGCAGAATAAACCTAATCTGATTATGTGGCTGGTTAGCAAATGAATGGTCAACGACCTGGCATGAATATATGTTGAACTTTGTTCAGAAGTGTTAATGTTTGATCGTTACTTGTTGTGTAATCCCAATATTTTGTACTCTTTAGCATTGTAATTATATAGTTGTGTTCCACATGTAATTCTGGAGGCCTTTGCAGCAAACACTAAATAATATGCTGCTTAATGAGATTTTAACCTTGGTTAAGATAAAATATGACTGTTCAGAACTGTGCAGCTGTTTATGAGCATCAGCTGTCTGGAGTTTCACATCATTATGTGTTTCAAGAGTAAGGGATGAGTGGATGCCCTGTTGCCTAAGCAAGGTGGCTTTACTTCTAAGCAAGAAGAGTTTTATATGGTATCTTACAGTGCACGTGGCTTTTGATATGTGGATGAGTAAGATGTTCTTGAGTTAACAGTGCGGTAAGACTTAACTTCTCAACAGATGGCATTGCACACAACACAAAATGGCTTTTGTATTTTGTAATAAAACAGGTTCAGTCTAAATGACCTGTGACTTGGACTTCAGTTAACTGGAGTTGCAACTTGTAATCGTATTTTTCAGCTGATGGCATTTTGGATAAACATAGAAGCATTATGTTCAAGGTTAAAAACCAAAATAAACCAACCAGAAAAAAAAACCCCACAACCAAAAAACCCCACCCCAACAGCTAGAAAAGTTCTTAGTGATGGATTTCTGTCCTCTTTCTGTATATAAAATGTTCATTAATGTTTGTTAGGACAGCCTGGCAAGTAAATAGAAAACTCAATTTCTGTATTTTGTTCAAATGAAATCTACTGCATATAGATAACACAGTGCATCATTTTAATGAAAACCAAAACCAAATGCACTTAAAAAAAGCTGTGTGATTGGCAGTGTCACCTTTTTACTGTCTCGTTGATCTTCAAATGAAGCTTAAATGATATCCGAGTTTTATCATCCAGATGGTTTTTATTCTCTTTGACTAATTCAAGTATGTAAATAGGTGAAAAAAACCCTCAGGACTATTATAGGTTTTTAATGGCCTCAGACAGTTTGAAGTACAGGATTCTATCATTGATCTTTGTCATGATTGTAGGGGGTCTTTGGCAAGATTCTGGTGATTATTGTATACCTCAGATGCAAGGGGATGATCTTTTCAACCCTATATTGAAGATCGGGGAGAAGGACAATTCTCACAATAGCTATATCCTCCATACCATCTTAAAGCTCTTCAGTTTTCTAGGAGTCACATTGAACAAAGAGTCTTATCTCATGTCAGTGCTTATCTATTTAATGTTTTGTACTTCATGTCTTTTTAATTTCAAATACTGTGTGGGTTTCATAGGAAAAACTGCCTTTATACTTAGCAGGGAGTTTGACACAAAAAGGTGCCAGAACACGTAATTGTCCCTGTGCTTGAATGTTCACAGTTCAAGGAATTTGGAACATGTGCCAGATGAGTATCACAAATTAATGTTAACCAATATCAAAATCATTATCTTTTCCATCTAAGGAAAAATCTCTGGATCGTTACATTTGTTTTCTGATCACCTGATTAGGATATCTGAAGCAAGTCTCTTTTTTCAAAGTGGTAGGGGGAGAGGCAAATTGCAACTAAAAAAATAGTTCTCATTCTGGCTGAGGAAACAAAAACCTGCCTTATTTTTAAAACTTTCTGTAGTCCTGCTTCTTGATTTAAGCCATTAGAAGTTCCGTGGGTACTGTTCTTTACACTCATGTCCTTTGGAAAGTGAGTCATGGCAGGTGAACTCATGTTCAAAGAGTTAGGCATGCCAGTTCTCTTCCAAAAGAATTAAATGGAGGCAAAAGACTAGGAACTTTGTCTGCTTTGCTTAAGTTGAAAAGTTTCTCTTCAGTGTTAGGTATGGCACAGTCCCTGTGATTCTTGGTTACTGATACGGTCTGAGAATAGGAAGCTCTGCAAAGTTTAGTAAAAGTGCATTCTGTAGCCCTTTGCACACCAGTAAGGGCCATTCTGTGTTTTTGCAGTCATGTCATGTCACAGGAAGATTTACTCAAGGATTTAATGTACTGCTTCTGCTTGCAAACTGTTCATTAGCACCAGGTTAATGTCTCTTCATGAGGATATCTTCTGAGCATGTGCCTCCTTCCGTGGAAGCTAATAGCCTTTTTGGTGGCTATGATTTCCACTGAATGGTGTTAGAAAAATCGGGCTTTATGGCAGATTCTGTTCATGCAGGGTACCTTCCCTCCCCCATGTTGCCCTGTGTGCGTACTTCAGTTTCTTCCCTGGGATCGTGTCTTGCTGCCACTGAGATCAGGAGATGACTCTACCTGATTCACCCTGAGGTGTATGTATCCAGGACTGAGGCCCTCCTCCTTGAAGGGTGTAAAGCGTGCTTCATCTTGAACAGGACTGTACTGGGTTTATGTGGCAAGGGTTTGGTAGCAGGAGGTGAGGGTGGGAGGGGGAGACCTCTGTGAGAAGAGGCTAGGGGCTGCCCCATGCCGAAACACAGTTGGTTCTAGATGGCTCTACGGTGGACCCGTTGCTGGCCAAAGCTTAAAACCATCTATGAAGCTGGTGGTGCCTTTGTGAAAACACATTTAAGAAAAGGTAAAAAACACTGTGCAGCAGCTGTGAGAGGAGTGACAAAAATGTGGGAGAAACAGCCCTGCAGACACCAGAGGGCAGTGAAGAAGGAGAAGGAGGAGGTGCTGCAGGTGCTGGATCAGAGATTCCCCTGCAGCCTGTGGAGAAGACTATGGTGACTCAGACTGTGCCTCTGCAGCCCGTGGATGCTCACACAGGAGCAGGTATTGGCTGCAGCCCATGGAGGACCCCATATCAGAGCAGGTGGAGGTACCTTGAGGGAAGCTGCAGCCTGTGTTGAGCCTCCACAGGCACAGGCTCCTGGCAAGAGCTGTGGCCCATGGGAAGGAGCCCACACTGAAGCAGGCTTTCTGGCAGGACCTGTGATCCTATGGGGTAACCATGCCGGAGCAGTCTGTTCCTGAAGGACTGTACCCTGTGGAAAGGACCCACGCTTTTGAACTGGTTTTGAACTGCAGCCCATGGGAGGGACTTACGCGGGAGTAGCTTGTGAAGGACTATCCCATGGGAGGGATCCTGCTCTGGAGCAGGGGAAAAGTGCAAGGAGGAAGGAGATGCAGGCAGGAGCTGTTAACGACTGATCACAAGATCACAACCCCCATTGTCCATCCCCCTGTGCAGTTTTGCAGGGGAAGGAGATAGAAGATTTGGGAGTGAAGTTGAGCCTGAGAAGAGAGGGGTGGGGGGAAACGTCTTCAGTTTTTGTCTTTGGTTCCCACCATCTTGCTCTATTTTTAGTTGGTATTAAATTTGATTTTCCCCAAGTCAGTTCTTTTTTGCCTGTGATGGTAACTGGTGAGTGATTTCCCTGTCCTTATCTCAACCCACAAGCTTTTCTATCTAATTTTCTCCCCATCCTGTTGAAGAAGGAGAGTGAAAGAGTGGCAGGGTGGGTGTCTGGCAGCCAGCCAAGATGAAACCCAAGGACAAAACCCATTAGAAAGCACTTCACTTCTTTTGTCTCTGTGGCAATTTGTTTCTCAGGTGTGGTTGTCTCCACTCAAAAGGAAAAATCTTACACATCTAGTAAAAGGCCTGTTCTTCAGTCACTGGAAGGCTACTTGAGATGTATCATCCCTATGCATGTTTGTACCATTTCCAGTGGGGGTTGGAACCTGGAAGAAACATGGAAGGGCTTGGGAGGCTGAGATACAAGGCTTTCTGAGTTGCTTTGCACCAGAATGAGATTCTGAGGTCCTGTGGCTCAGCAAGGTAGGTGGGCACCACCCCTGCTCCATGTGAGAAGGAACGGCCTGACCATGTCATGAAGGTCCTGGCTCAGACTGAAGAGTACTTGGATTAAAATTATTGAATGCATAGGTACTCATAGTATGAATTAGCACCAGCAGCACCACTCGAAAGATTTTGCTTCTTAGTAGCCACTTTTCTTGTTTCCTCTTACTCAAGTGGTTGAACAGTTTTGACTCACGGGTTTTGATCCAGAGTAAGGCATTGAAGCCTTAATTAGATTTGTCATCGGGGATGCAGTGTTAATGATGGAGTAAAGTAGGTTGTGTGGTTTAATGATACTCAGCAATATCATTCAGTTGGAAAGCTATAATTCCCTTGTAAGGAAAAAAAAAAGTATGTTTTCCTTCTGCTTTGGAATGAAACACAAACTTTTTGGTATGGTTTATGTCAAGAAAGCAAGCAAGATGCAGATCCTCATTGTAACAGCTGAATGAAGGGCGTTTGGTATGTGGAAGATTCAGGTTGTCTTGTCTCCAAATCAAGCAGAGAGGGGACTTTAAGTAATAAGGTGCTGTTTCTCACATCATAATCACTGCGAGAGCTGCTTCTGAGTTCTCCCTTGCTTTCCTCTTTCTCTCTTCATAGAGTGAATTATGTTAAATTATTCCACTACATTGAATAGTCCCAGAGCAACACAGAAAACCCTGTATTAATTAGTTACCTTGTATATAGGTGTGTTAAACAAGGTTGGACAGAATATCCATAGAGAAAATAAAATGTCAGTAAGAAATCTTCAAAATAGATGGAGAATATGGGATAATTTATGCTTTGAAAATTGGTCAAGATAAATTGTGACTGGTCTCTTTTTTGCTGTGACCACAGGTGGGCTCTCAGCAAAAGTGGGTTTGAGAAGCACTGCTCTAGAGAGAGCTGGAGCACAGCGTGCCTTTGGAATATTCTGTTTGAACTTTAAGCAACTCTAATTGGACAGAAGTTGGATGAGCAACTTAGTGTTAATGATGGTAGTTACTGACAATAACATATAAAGTGGTTTAAGTATTCCTGGCAGTTATGGTGACATAACAGAGCTTGGAAAAGTTAACAAGTGCTAACTGAAGCACGCTCTGCTACTTTGGATCTTGAGCATGTACCTGATGGTTATATGAAGATCATGGGAGAATGTTTTTCTTCAAAGTCTGAGGCAGTATATTGAGTTAGAGTGACTACTTCCATCCATGGAGGTAAAATTTTACAGTTGTGCTCAAGCTGCAACTAACCTGAGGAGAGACCAAAGAAAGTACTGGGAACATTACTAACTGCACATCTGGGGAGTCACCCATGGTGAGGGAGTTCCCTGCTCCCAGATGCATGTGACAACATAGCTTGTAATTGCAAGCTACTGCAGTCTAACGAGTTACCCATTAATCAGCTGAGACATCATGGTAGTGTTAGCAGATGTGTTACAGATTGCAGCTGGAGCAGATTGAGAGAACTAATTTACCACAACTCAGCTAATGACACATTACTCCACAAATAATTTGATGGAGGAATTGCCATGGGATATGCTAGAAGCCAAAATCTAGCCTGCACTGTCGGTGATCCTATCATTGCCAAATGCACTGTCCCAGCAGATTTACTGCCACTTGTTTCCCTCTGTGGCATTAGATACTAGTCTATTGATTTTTTTACATTAGCAGTAGAAGTAATGATATTTTTCAAAATGACGCCTATATGAGAGACCTTTAAAGTTGCTAGGCTTCAAGGGGATGTTCTCATAAACTCATCCATAATGCAACTTGGGTGAGGGAAAAAAAATCACTTTTTATTTATTGCTCTCTACAGATCATACAAATGTAATCACATTGAAATGAAATGAGATGTTAAAGCTATGACTGCAGTAATTCTGTGAAATTCATGTAGAGTTCATTTTATGCTTAGTTGGATCAATATATCAAACATGTCTGTTTCTATTTCCTTGATTTATGTAGGTAGTGATGTTTGAACAAAGATGTGCTACAGCAAAACAAATATTAATAAATACAGAATAATAAGCATAATACAAACCCACTCATTCTCTAGCAGAGTAACCAAACAGAACTGGTTTACTTAGGAAAGACTACCAGCAACTTGTTTATCTGACCTAGAGGCACTCGACTGAAAAGTGGTGCCAGCTGGATTTGTTATGTAAATAAAACTTTTTAACAGATTTTGTGGTATTTTTGGTTTCAGTAGAACAGTCTTAAGGTTTTTAGCTACAGGGATATATGTGCTGGACATAGTCATGTTCTAGGATATGATAACACTATTACTAAATTTACATAAAAGATGTGTTTGTGGGGAAATGAGTGGATTCAATTGACTTCCACACAATTTGCAAACTGTTCTAATCTAGGTCATACTGGTTGCTGCTTATGATATGTCTCAATTCTAAAACAAAGTACTAGTTCTCCAAGTCTGAAATAAGCCCTTCTAGCTGATAATGTGCAATTCATCCATCACTCTAGTCAGCTGCCAAGTAACAATTCAGTAGCTTTCACTTTTGTATTTCTCTGGTTGATGACATGTCCCCAAAGAAAAAGTTGTTATATTTGCAAGCATTTCTGAAAGGCAGAGAAGAATTGCAGTGTTCAAAAAAAATTATATAATATCCAAATCAGTAGCTGAAGTTTAATTAATCCCTTTAAATGCTGGGCTGATTGTATGTGAACTGTAATGAAATCCACAGAGCTTTGCAAAAAGCATGCCTGAAAGCAGCAGCAGAAAAATGATTAGCCTCTCAAGTCTATGAAGTCCAAACAGTGAACGGTTTCCTTGCACTATTCCTTTTTTCTTAATTTCTGTTATTTTCCTTGCATTGTTCTAAAAATAATATCCCACTGACTGTCCACAGTGAGGCTCCTAATTTGCAGTCCAACTAGCCTAAATATGTAGAAGAACATTATTTAGTAGTTTTATAAACTGCAATTTCATAAAGTCTCAAGTTGAAACTTGCAGCACTGTTAAATACCCAAATAGATGGCTTAAAAGCATAGAAAATGAAAGGTGTATTTCCAGAGGGACTTCATGCGTTGATAAAATCAATAGAGGGTACTGGTTTGTCTTATTTTAATTGTAATATTTAAATCTAATTGTAATAATTAAAGTCTCAGCTTTAGGCTTCCAAATTGGAATGCTTTTGCTAGAGTCCCTTTGAATCTACTAGTAAGTGAAGGCAGTGACAGCATGTTTGTTTTTTTCTTTTTTTACACTTTTTAAAGATGAATAAAGAAACACCTGCCTTCTAAGATTTAGCGTCTAAAATGTCAGAGAGACTCATCTGGTAAGACAGATTGGTTTAACTTTCCCTACAAAGCCATGGAGACTAGAATGGTATGAATACTGATTTGTGCTCTCTCCTTAAAAATATTAAAAGAAAAAGCATTAGAAGATAATCTAATCTAGTTGTTCCAGCAGAATACACCACCTTGGCTCAGTTGCTTTGGCACGTAAACAATGGTGGGCTCAGCTTCTGCAGTATTAAGTGTAAAAAAAAAAAATAAAAAATTCTCATGCTTGTTCAGTATAGGATCTTTCTGGAATAAAATAATACTGAAGTTGTTCTCCGCAGATGGTTGTTGTGTACGTGGATAGGTCGGCCGCTGCCATCTCCCCTGCAGTGCTTGCCTTGGAGCGTGCTGTAGCATGGGTTGTTCTACTGGTCACATGCAGCAGCAGGCTTGATTTTTTTTTAAAGGTATTGGCATTGGTAACTTTGCCAGACTGTTTACTTCCATCTTGTGGTAGGTACAGACAAACAAGTATCTGTAGTTAGCTAAGGGAACATGCAGATCAATATGCAAATATTAAATGTGCCTTTTGTGTGCATAATCATTTCTTAGAAATACAGTTGAAGAAAACACTGCCAGTTATTTTAGCTTGTGTATTATTATATATTGATAGAATCTATGTAGAAGGAAATGGGTGTATAGCTGAAAAAAAACGTAATCGGAAAGCAAAGGTAAAATATGTGGTTTGTTACACTTGAAACACACAGGCGGTCCCTTGCTTGATATGCTGCTGTTCCTGGTGAGGAGCTGTGCAGCAGCACCGGTCACGTTCACTCAGTCAGGACTGATACGCTCAGACATTCAGATTACGGAAGCAATAGATTGAGTTATCACACCTAAACCTTTTCAAATTGCTGAAGTTTATTTTGTTTGCCATTTAATGCAGTCAGCATAGCGAATATTTATGCTATCAGTATCATTGATCACTAAGGCAAAAAATTTTACTTTATTTGTATATTCATACTTACAGTAGAACTGAAAATACAGAGCTTCATTGTTGCTTTCAGTTAAGTAATCTGAAATGTGGATGTTTACAAAGGAAATCTAGTGACTGCTCATCAAGTGTTTCACTGTGCTGTCCCTGTCAATCCAGACTGGCCATCACACCAGTCTAATAGCTCTATTCCCTTTCCCTTTTCCTCCTTAAAAATATTTTAACCATTGGGATAGCTGTAATCAGTAATAAATGAAAAATAATCATAAATGTGTGCAGTGTAAAGAACTGTTTTTTAAACACGATTAAGATCTTGAGAACTAGGAACATGGTATTTACTACATGTGTTAAAGAAATACTAGACACTACGAAGAATAGTTGATTGGCAGGCAGAAGCTTAAAGAGGGCTTGAAGTTTGCAACATCAGTTCCAACAGTTTGTATATAAATGTATTTTTAAAACCTCCATTTCATTGTTTTATGGGTAGGAACCTGAAAAGGGAGAGATGAGATCAGGATTTATTCTACAAGTTTCCTAGACAAGGAAGAGGCTATCAAGCAAAACCTAATTCTGATAATTTAAGAAAATAATTCCACGCTACCTGGAATTTGACGTTGTGAGTGATATACTCAAGAATTACTCCCTTTTGGCTGAATTAGTGCCTGTTCCTAATCTATTAATCTAGTAACTTTTCTGTTTAGGTTTATCTCAGAATAGGAAAGGCTTTAAGGCTTTTGGCAACGATATTTTATATAGCACTAAGCCTTCCATAATGATCTTGGCTTGAGAATATTGTGCCTATGTAAGGGTGCAGATGACTTAATGTATAGAAGTAAACCTAGAAGGAATCTTTAAGTAGGACAATTAGATCTAGGTGCTATTTTTGAGTAAGCTTAAAGCCACTCTGCAGGGAGAAGAATACAAAGATTCAGACAGCTTGTATAATTGAATTTTCATGCAGTAAGGAGCAGAAAGTAAGTACTGAAAAAGATGACGTCATTTGAGAATGGAAGTGTGCTCACAGCTGTTCAAGACAACATAATTTGTATGTGTAATACCAGTGTAACTCTACAAGGAGAGTGTTTGAAGTACATACAGTACTTCAAAGGTTATTGTAATCTTGTTCTTGAACGCGACTGATCTATTTTGGGGCTGATCTCCAAACTCTTGTTATTCCTTCAAAACAGGTGAAGAACAAAACAAGAAGTGGTCAGATGGTGGCTTAAGCGCTGGATACAGCTCTTGAGTAGCCAGCTGTGGCTTCCGTGTTGGGATTACCTTGAGGGACTGGCTGTGCTGATGGGAAGGCATATGTGGGAGGGAGAACTCAAGCTCAAGTGGAAACAGGTCACCATGGTACACAGCAACATACACACACCAAATTAAGTAGTAGGAGTTCCCCGTCTATGATCTAGTCTCCAAAGTATGTCATACACATCTTCTGGCTCTTGGCTGCAAGCTATTGCCACGGCCTGTGAAAGGTTGCTAGTTTTCAGGCTGCTTACACGCTCATCCTAGACTGCAATTCCTATTTTCAAGGGTTTCTTTGTGTCTGGATGAAAATAGTGTTTGTTCCTCAGCAAGGATTATTTGTGTGTCAGGTAAGTGAATTCAGTGAAGCTTGCCACATCAGCTGAAATGATGATTCTTCTTCAAAAGAGGAACAAGAAATGTACAGTTGAAAAATTGGTAAATACATGAAAACAAGAAGATGAAGAAGCAGCAGCAGTTTGTTGGATTGATACAGTGATACAGCAACATACTCGTGCAAGGAAAGAAGATAACAGAGTGGATACTCTGTACGCTATTACACACTTGAACATTATGTCTACTTCTTCATTAGATGTGGCTGATGATAGACCTCTTTCTGTCTTTTGTGCATGGTGGGACTGTCAGGTGAGGAAGCGGGGTAGTTTCTGGATTTTTTTTTTTCTTTCTGCTGCCACTTTACCTAGACCTTAAAGATAATTTGTTGATCTAAAGATAACTTCTGGATATTTTTTTTAATCCAATTTCAGTGTAAGAAAATATATTTGTATACTTAATAATCATCTCTGTACATTTCATCCTCTGTTCCCCCTTCTGTTATATGGGTCACAGCTTGAGGGATAGCATCCCTCAGTTTGTGTTTGCTTTCTTTTTTAAACAAAGCCATTCAATTATTATACAATTAAATGGTTCTATTTCTGAATTCCTTAAAAATCTAGTGAGAAGACTTTTCTGCAAGGCTTCCATTTTTTTAATGCTGTACATTAAGTTCCAGTCAGTTTTGGAGCTAGAAATGTATTGCTTAAGAGCACATCGAGAAGAAACTGTTCTTCTTTTACCTTTCCCATGGTTGCTTTGCAAACAAACAAGTGCATTCTCTCACCTTTTACACAACAGCAACTGGATTTTTATTGTTCCTGAATTCAAGATCAATAATTTATTAATTTATATTCTGAAGACAGCAAATTATGAGTAACTTACAATACGTAAGTGATGCTGTGATCTTAAAAGACTGTGCCAAATGTTTTGCCCTCTAACACTGTGTGTGACTTTCTGAAATACTGTTGGTCATACGTGAAGCACCTGCAAGAAGAAAGTCTGCATAATGAACACGAAACAGTAACTTTTTCTTAAAAAGGTCACAGGAGTATAACATACAGGAACTTTCTATCAACCAGTAATTTGCTGGGCATCCTAAGAACACTGGAACCATGCTGCTACAGATAGTGCGTTAGACTGGAGCACAGTTACTAGGTTCTGTGTGCATCTGCTTTTGAAAGTGGAAGGATTATGTAAGTCTGCACAAAAAAAGGCACCTTCTTCTACTTAAAAAATTAATCTGTCATACTGCAATACTGCACATCAATTTTGGGTCAGATTGCACTTTCCTAAATAATGGAATAGAAGTTTTGGTATTCCATAAAATCAAGTGTTTGGTTTTACACTGTGCCTTGTTTCAAAAGGGCTGAAACACTTTTTCTTTGTTGTTTTTCTTTTTTCCCCCTCCAAGGTAGGTATTTTAATGAGAAACTTGATGTACCATGGTGGTAAAAGGCTGGTTTCAAACAATGTACCTTATAATGAGTTGACATTTTAACAATTTACTGTTACATACTGTTTTTCACTCAAGAAGCTCAAGGTACTTTGCAATCATCATATCTTTACTCTCCTACAGGAGTTTACACAAGCCCTCCCAGTAAATCCTTGGCCTCTCTTCTGTCCCTTTGTGCCAGGCTGAACAGCCATTACTGTTAGGGCTCCCAGAACGCTGGGTTTGTTTAGGGACACATTACCCTGCTGCAGATGCTTCACAGATCTGTGAGGCTGGCCTGGAGCGTCCCTTCAACAGCTGTGTCGGTCACTTTAAAACAGGACAGGAGCCACGTGCTGGGCTTGTCTGTGATCTTTGTTGATCTCTGGGCAGTGATGAGGCTGATACAACATAGTGAAAGGGCCCTCTGCTGAAATATGCTGGGACTTTCTCCAGCTCCCACAACATTTGAGGCTGGGAAGGATGGGAGATGGCTTTATTGGATTTTGAAAAAAACAAACCTACCAGAACAGTTATTCCTGTGTGTGTTCACGTAATGTTTACTGCAAAGTTACTGCGTATTTATGCTGCCTAGTTACTTCTGAAAACAATTTTTATATATATATATATATATATTTTTAAGGAAATATGCTCCACAAAACCCCATGCAAAAGTGAAAATAATCTCCTGTAGTTTCCTCCCTATTACTACAATAAAAATTTCCAACACAATTCCTAAAATGGTCAGGCATGCCAGAACTTCTGTAGCTTAGTCTGCATAAAAGGCTGTTACTAGCACTAAGCAGTTAAAACAGTTCATGCAGTTATCACTGCTTTGACACAGCACCTAAACCTAAAAAATAGGAATAACAGTGCTGATCTGGTTACAGGTTCTTGAATTGCTTAGTCTTCTTTCAGTCTTCAGACTATAAAGGTAAAAATCTCAGCTTTTCTTTTCTTAGCTGATGTACTGTCAAATTAGAACAAACAGTGAAAGCGTTAGTTCATACTTCTGTTGGAATTATCACAAGAAGGACAATGATACTTCAGTATAAAGCACTGATTAGATTATTAATCAACACTCACTTAGAAGAGTGGTCTTAAATTATTTGTATTAACTAGTTATTTCTATATTTAGTTCAATCTCTTTGACGAAACATAGACTTAAGTTTTTCAGCAATGAGCTTTTTACCTAAATCACTAATGCATGTAAATCAGCTTACCACATAATACATTTTCCCCTTTACATGCAAGACTATACAGTGTGCTGCCTTTCTCTTTTCTGTAATTAGCAAAACATTTGGAAATTGCAGTAACACTTTCTCCATATCTTTAAAAGAGAGAAAATTACCTAAAAAGGGAAGAAAGGCTCGTCTAGGAGGCACACAGCCGATCTAAACATCACCCACAATGTGCAGTCAGGAACACCCCCACTCCCCCTCCCTTCTCCAAGCAGATCCTCTCAGTATTTGTGTTTTGTTTTTGTTTTTCAAACTCTTGTCTTCACTACAGATTTCCCTACTTGGAAATATTACTGAGATCGCTGTACAGCAACAACAGATAAAGCTGTGCCAAGCAGCAAAGCGGCCCATGCTGTAAAAGTTTGTAATCAGTAAAGAACACGTACACTACACAGTCTACGCCAACATGGAAGTTCATCTGTCATTTTAGTTCAGATAACTCTGTGCTATTTCTATACCTAGTAGACACTTTTCAAATATGAAAATTGTGAAGAAAAATACAACTTTCCTCTTGGAAAGCTGAATTTTGGACTGCTGCATACTGTCAAACTTCTTAATTAGTGTCTTTATTACAATTTCAGCCAGGAATACTTTGTCCAATTTTCCTGAATGTAACAAATAGTTCAAAATTGAGTTCACAAAAATACCAGAACAATTTTATGCCAGGAAAAGACAGTATAAGAAATTAGAGGGACTTCTGTAGGATAAGAAAACAACAAATGTATCTTTCCTGACTGGGTAATCATCCACAGCAATGGGATTTGTATAAACACTGAATCTCAACATTAGTATTTCAGTAAGGCCCTATGTGGAAAGTTAGATTTACAATTCTGCAAAAGTTAGCACACAGCAACAGAAAATGCCTTTTAATGTTTTACATGTACATAAATATAATCACAGCTCCAGTTTTTGGACATTCAAACTTTTCCTTAGAACCCTTTTAGCTACAACAGTTAGGCAGGAACAGATGACTTAACTATTGATGGTAAGTTGGTACAAAGCCTCAGTGATTTGTCCCATGGAATCATCAACACCTGCACAAATTTTGAATAAACCACACATCAAGGCTAATTAGCTGGAAATTACATAAGGCTAGACCTACCAAGCACAATTTGAAAGAAATCCCACAAAGCAATTGATTCTTACAGAGATCGCAATACTAAAGCTATGGAAAAATAATCTTTATTGTACAGTTCTTTCCATTTAGTCAGTTACAAACACAGTATTGCCAAACACCTGGGATGGTAACAGTGACAATAAATTGAAGGCTTAAAAATAAATTAGGCATTAAGCATCACTATGTTGCTAATTTACTGTTAGATTTTAGGTAAGTCAAGGCTTCCGCTTAGATGCTGTAGGGTAAGTATATATTGCTAGATGCTAAACAGCTGTTAAGAACACAAAAGCACAGCGTTTATTATTACAGATCAGACAGGCCACCAAGACAGTAGTTTGTTCCCACAGGTATGAACAGTTAACAATAGTTTCTGAGACAGGTAAAAGCGATTTGATTATTAGGGTTTTGGCCCCCTTATGTCAAAGCATTTTGATGGGACCTGTAAGGCTTGCCAAGCTGGAATGAGGACTTGATATAGGAAAAAAAAGGAAATGGTCATGTTTAATTTTGTGGCTGTAAAACACGACTGGATTATAGAGAAATTTTTTAGCTTTGAGAATAGCATTGAGGACTGCGGGGGAAGAGCGCTGGCCAGGCAGTACTAGGATAAGAGGTCATTCTGGCAAAGGAAACTAGTTTATTAATCATTCCTTAGGAGGCTTGGGATGACACTTAAAATAAAATTCAGGGTTATGCCAATGGCCCCACAGTGGAAGTTCTTCAACAACTTCTGCAATCCCAAACACTAACAATGAACGTAACATCTCCCCTGCCCCCTCTTCCCCCACCTTTACTCTAGCTGAATTTCCAGTTTAGGAGATGACAAATCCATAGACCGTGCAAATCCAGCAATGGAAAACCCACGCCTTTGCCTTTGCTTCTGGGCTTAAACCCAAACCTTACGGTACCTATAGGTCACCTACCTTGGAAAATGCATTTTATCCTGCCTGCAGCCCTACTCAGTCCACAATTTCACCAATAAAAATTGCTCTTCTATTCCCACTTTCCCCAGCCATGAGTCTTCTGAGTCCCAATTCAATCTCCAGTTCTAGTTTTTATCCCAGTCTTGTAGAATCCAACAATAAATCCAGTTTTTCAGCCTTTCTTGTTTGATCTCTCAACTCTAACGCTAATTGGAACTAGGTTTTTTAGGAATCCGCAGGAAGCCAAGCTTGCCACTTTCTGTCATCTTTAAACTTTAATCTAAGTTTAATCTAACACCCGATATTGATGTCTGTCAAAATGGATTAAGGCGGAACCTGGATGGACTGAATTATTTTTAAAGCTAGTATTTGGCACATCAGGGTCGAAAGAACCATTTTTTTATTGTTCCACGTGGCTTACAGGTCTCAGATGAGGACTGAGTACTTATAGGCCCAAAGAAGTTAAGGTTTGTCTAAAGGTACACTGAGCCTTAGACAACAGCCAGGAACTAAACCTTCAATCAGATTTATCGGTGGATCCTGCAGTTTCTTAGCCCAGACTGTGACTGGAATGAACAGAAGCATATGGTTTTATGTAGACATAGTATGCTGGGGTGCTTTTAGGGCTACTGTCAAGCTTAAGCTTGAACTTTGGGATAAACCCCCAATGTTCACTGTTAACACTCTGCTGCCCAGAATACCAAAATCAAGGAGTATGGTAAAGGGGTGGGTGTCTGAAAGACAATGATGAGATAGGTTACGGGTAAGTCAACTCTAAGGCTGAGCAAAAGCAAAGATTAAAATGTAGTGCTCTGTTCCACAGTGGCAGCAGCGCTAACAGGGAGGGCTGGTGTGAGCAGAAATGCATGGAGGACAGCCAGAATTTCCTTAGCTTTGGTTATGTCTGGAAAAGTAGGGCCATATCACTTACACAAGTTCCATGAGCATCAATGAAAATGAGTTAAAGAACTCTGGAACACAAATTTGGCAGTACACACACTGCAGTGCGTCATCACCCCTGCACACAGGAAGCGGGCAGCCATCTTCTGAGGCGGAATTTCTTTGGACTCATTGCAAGGTCTTCATCCTGTTCCCAGAACTTGACCTAAACAAAGTTACTGCTCCTCTGCTTCTGTCCGTGAAGGCTTCTGAAATGGGCGGATTCAGACGAGAACCCCCCTATACACGGTGGATCGCATCCTCCCGTGCGTTGTCGGGAGCACCGAGTATCGCTGCGTGGAGCTCCCGATTCCAGCCGGCAGGGCAGGACGCAGTGCCTGCTCTCAGGAGCCGCAGAACGTTTAACAAGGAACGTTTAACAAGCCTTCTGCCCTCCCCAGTATTTCACATTCCTGCTCTCACCACCCTGCCTGCCCGTCTGCAGCAAAGACATAAACACCGCGGACACCGAACTCCCACCGGCGGCTAACCCGGGTGTGCGGTGCTGTGTAACGGTGCGCTCGCTGCGCTAACCGAGCCTGGGCTCGCGGCAGTAACGGCGCGTCACTCAACGGCCGGTACATGCCCACTCGCCCAGGCCTCGGCCGGGATCTACCGGCAGGGCCCGCTCCCCCTCCAGCGGGGCACCGGGGCAGGCGGTGCTCTAGCTCCCGGCCGGCGCTCCGGGCAGTCAGTCCCCCCGCCGCCGCAGGGCCCCGCCGCACCCGGGCCGGTGCAGCCCCGGCAGAGGACGCCGCTCCCCGCCCGCCGCCACGCCCGGCCGCAACCGCCCCGCCCCCCCAACCGGGCCCGGCGGGGGCGGCGTCCCGCGCGCAGCGCCCTGCCCCCGCCCCGGCCCCGCCGGAAGTGCGGCCCCGAGCGGCGGCGCGGCCTGGTGGCGGCGGCTGCCCAGGGACCCGCCATGCTCTTCCGTTTCGGCGTGGTGCTGCCGGCCCGCATGACGGAGGGCGGCGGCGCGCTGCTGGTGGCCGGCTCGCGGCCGGAGCTGGGCCAGTGGGACCCGCAGCGCGCCGTGCCCATGAAGCCGGCGCGGCCCAGCGCCCCGCTGCCGGCCCAGGAGCCCGCGCTGTGGCTGGCGGAGGTGGCGCTGCCGGACGAGGACGCCTCCAGCCCCTTCTGGTACAAGTTCCTCCGGCGGCAGGGCGGCGACCTGCTCTGGGAAGGTAACGGGCGGGCGGGCGCCCTCGGGCCGCGGGACGGGCCGCGCTGGCGGCTGGGCGGAGCCGGCGCCCCGCCCAGGGGAGGTGCTGGCGGCGGGGCCAGGCGGGGGGGAGCGGCCGGACGGCGGCGCCCTGGGCCCCGGTGAGGCGGGGGGAGCGCGTCGGGCGCGGGCTTCAGCCGGCGGGGTGCCGCCGGGGGCCCGCCTGGAGCGGTGGCTCGGCGTTGGGCGGAGCTCTCCGCCCTGGGGGCATCGCTTGCCCCGCTGGCGGCTCCGAGAGCCCCGCGCCTGGCCCCGAGCATCGCCCGGGCAGGGTCCTGTCAGAGGGGCCGGCCCCCAGCTGGGTGCTGCGGGGGCGGCGGGGACGGCGCTGGCCGCCGCCTGCGCGGGGTGGCCCGAGTCCGGCAGCGGGCAGAACCTGCGTGTCGTGACATGCCGTGAGCACTCGCTAACAAAAACGTTTTGTTACCATGTGGCGGAGGACGGTGAGTGCAGAAGGAACCTGCACTTCTAGGTTGATAAAAGCCCTCTGAAGCAGTTGCATTGGGTTTTTTCTTACTTTAGCACACGTTGTCTTTTTTTTTTTTTTTTTTTCTTTCCCCAGAAGTAAAGAGCTCAGAGTTTCGTACTTGCGCTTTAAGGTGCGATCTGTTACTTTTTTTTTTTTCAGTAAGCTGAAATGTCACGGTGGCATTTTCAGGCTGGTAAAGTTTACTATCGGAATTACTGGGAAAAAAATAGGGAAGGTTTTGTCACAGCTTTTCCAGTCGCCGTGCTGTTGCAGTAGGACTTCCACCTTTTTTCTCTTCTGTGTTGACAAATGTTGGATAACTAGTCAGTTTGCATGTGCTGTTCTATTATATCTGAGGATCTTAAAATACAACTGTATGCTGGGTCACATAAATCACTAAATACGGACCTGACAGATGCCTAGGTAATTTGTGAGGGTGGTTTTTATTTATAAAATAGTTTTATAATCCACATACCGAAATAATGTGTTGTACAGCAGTTGCTCTTCACCCATTTTAAGAATACATATCACACTTTTAAACTGCCATTCTGTCACATAGACTAAAACATGTGTGTTGTCATAAGTTGCATTTATTTTTTTCTTTATGCTAATAAAAACTATATGTTAATAGTACCTTCGCAGAAGTTTATATTGTGAAGTACTGTTTACACTGTGTAATAGTAATTGTTTTATTTAGCAGCTAAAATAAATAGTATATTCTGCCTGTTTTAACCATGTTTTTCTTTTGCAGAAATGCAGGAAAAGTGAATTTATGGAATAAAAATCTTTGCATCTGTCCAAGGAAGCAGAATTGGGTCTCTTTTGAAGGTGCCGAGTTGTATATAATATGCCAGTGATACTGGTGTATAAAAAAAGTCCTCACCACACAGAATATAGAAATAGTAATAGAGCATTCCAGTCTGTAGAGAATTTGCGATTGTAAGGTGATGGTTTCTGCCTTGTTGGGAAGTAATGACATCTCAAGGTATTGTCTGTACCTGGGAGCACATTTACTAAATGGAGTCTGAGTAATAAATTATGTTTTGGCAGTAGTGCTACTGATGCACTTCTAGGATTTAACGTGCATGGGATTTTTTTTCTTGTCATTGTGAATGCTCAGCAGTTTGAGCTTAGCTCAAATGATAGAAAACAAACAGGCATATCATCCAAATGCAGAGGGGATTCTTAATTACTTATTCATATCAACCATTTTTTTCTAAGTCGTTACTTACAGGAAAGAACTAAATTAGCTTAAACTTTGAAATTTATTGTTCTTCATGTGTTACATGAAGGGAGCTGAAGGATGTTTTTCTGTCCAGTGATTAAGAAATATCTTGCTGTCCCTTTTTGTGTCATTTGTTTTAATGATCATTTTTTCAACTGTAAAACTTTTGTCTGTCATCTGTTTATTCTTGTAAAAATCACATTTTGAAAAGACAACTGCCTGTTTTTAAAAAAACTTTTTTTGTGATAAGTAAATGCTGTGCTTTAGCTCTTTAGTATCCTATGTGTTTATTAAAATGTACTTTGGGAGATATTTAGCAGTTACAAAACATCTGCAGTTTTGAAGCCATGGTTATGAGGGATAAAGGAAAGTGCAGAATGATCCTAGCTCGAAGTTTATGAGTTGAGGTGTTCATCTGTAACGAGAGAAAAACCTATCCAATTATGGGTGCAGATATGCGAGTGTGCCGTATTTAAGAAAATTGCTCCCAATTTTTTCATTAGTATACTTCAGTGAGAATTCCATTAGTAATGCATATTATTTTATAATACTACAGTACATGTTGAATCGTATGTTTTGAGTGTAAATTTTGTTCATCCTTAAAGCCATTCCACTGCAATGGGGAAACTTAAAGTGAAGTTATTTTTCTTGTGGGCTAGAAGAGTCAAAGTCACGGGCTAGTGTTCTGTGGCTTTTGGGTTCTGCCAGGTGGTCTGGTAGGAAGCCTTCAGGTGAGGCTTGGCCTGCAAGAAATGACAAGATGGCTTGTTGCTTGTGTCTGGAGGGCACTAGTTCCCCTCTCTAGGAGGATGAGGTGGGAGAGGAGACTCTCCTGTGCTCCTGAAGGTTCAGATACTTACCTCTGCTGTCCCAGGGCGATGATGCAGCTCGGTATGCAGGGCCTGTTGCTTAAAACTATTGAGCTCTTATGGCTCAAATCACGATTGCTGTATGCACTTTGGCTCAAGTGAGGTTTCTTCAGAGTTGGTACTTTGTTTACCTGCCGTGAGCTCAGCTGAAAGGCCTGTTACCCAGGAGGGTTTCTGACTGCTACAGCCTACCTGTGAAAAACAGGTTGGTTATGTTGAGCTGTAAAATCTGGGAATAGATTAGAAATAAGATTAAGACTAAATGAATGTATATATCCCCTGCCCCCCACCTGCATCCTATGTGTCTTTCTCTGTACTTTGGTTTTGATGTAGATTCTTCAGAACTGGGTTTATATGTCTCAGCTTGGAAAGTAAAAGTATATTGTGCCTACTGTCAAAACTAAATAAATACAAGATGAAACTTACAGTTGAATTTGTTTTTGTGAGTTTATGCTTGAACACTCATCTATGCCTTTATCCCCTTTACTCTGATCTAAATAAACTGTAGGTACTATGCAAGATACATGTTCCATAATAGGACAGAGGAGTTGCTAAGGGTATGCCCCAAACTGTAGTTTGAGATGATGGAATGCAGTCTGTTGACACCTTACATTTTGAAAAGGGGAGAAAACATATATAAAAAATATAAGGTTATATTCTAAAATGTTGATCCGTTGTCACATAACCATTAGTTTGATGTAGTTGGTGTTTGCTTGAAGCTTGCGAGAGACAAAGCTGAAAAGCATAGTCAGCCTGTGTTCTAGTAATTTGTACAGGTGAGCAGAGCCTTATTCCTTCCAAAAAGAAAACTTCTCTAGTTTTGGGGAGGGGGGAGGATAGAAAAGGTGTCTTGTTTGAACTGCTGTTGCTCTCTGTGGTTTCTTGGGCACCCAAAACCAACAATACAACACAGTTCGATTTAGAAACAGTTGGGTATGTTGGCCTTCCAACATTTCCAGTCCATGCTTCTGTGAGCTTGTTAGTTACAGTTGAAGCCATCTGTTGGACAACATACACTTCTGATGAGAGTTCAAAAAGACTGGAACATTTATGGAGTAATAAAGGTTTTCATAATGTCGTAATATAATTAGTGGAAATACTAGAAGTAAAATTTGATCATAGCTTTCAAGGGTTGAGCACTTGATTGGCTGAAAACATCAATGATAGTAAGGTGTATTAAAATTCCATTTTCAAAGTGTGTTGAAACCTAAAACAGTCTCTATTGGCCTCAACTCCATGGAACAAAATGGGTATAATTTCTTATTTTAAAGGGAGAGATTCTTTAAAGGCTGTATAGGCAGTTAATAACTAGTTGTCATTTGCATTGGAGAGATTGTAACAGAATAAAACATATTTTGGTCTAAGCCATAGCAGGATAAAGCAAAGTAAAAATTCTTTGAGGCTATTCTGGTGAAGCACAGTTGGACGTGACATTATTTTTCTGTAGCCTAGATGAATGTCGTCGTCTTTCCCAAAGCTAGTCTATAGATCGCTACATTAGGTAGCATTTTTATTATTAAACAAAGAAAAACAGTCTGGAGAGGATACCATTTCTTCGTACTCTTTTAATGCAGAGATTTTATGTAGTATTGTTCCCACTGGGTGTCGCCGTTTTACTTGCGTATAGCCAGTGACTGCCTAGTTTCTAGCAGCTACTTGCACATTTCATCAGTGTTTAATCTGTTCCGCTTTTGAAAATAATCCAGGGTTTTACTTGCTTCCCCCATCCCAGTCTTGTTCTGAAGTAGGTAGTGATGAGGAAGACACATAAAGCACAACTGGATATTGATAGTTGAGTGAGTGTGGGTAATTAACACATTTTGTTTGTGCAAGGCTGTTGCTTTCTGGACAATGCTAGATGCCTTAACACTTTTCAGGTGTGAGAAAACTTTATGAGTAAAAGTGGATAACTTTGAAATCTACTTTCCAATAAGTCTTCAGTGAATGAAGAGAAAATTTTGTTTACAAAGTGCAATAGCTCCTGGTGTTTTGTTCTTCATCCCCCTCAAGACATAGGTTTAGCGTGGATTCTGGTATAATTAATTGGTAGGAAGTTTTTCATTACTTCCTATCTGTGTGTCAGCATTAACCAACTTACACTGAGCAGACTCCTGGAGATCAATAAATCAACGGAGAGTTGCCCCTGAAACTACACAATTAGAAGAATAAAAATAAGTATGTACGTATGCAGTCCTCTGGATTTGGCAGGTATGTGTCATTTCCTACCCACGGAGACAATCTGGGGCCAGCTCTGACTGCTGTGAGAGCCCAACTAAAGCATTTGTGGTTATAGTGAGTAAAGTTACAATAAATGCATTGGTTTTGCAAATACTTTTATTTATTTACCATTTTTCCCATCCCCACTTAACTCCCTGCCCTCACTTCCAAGTGACAGCAGCCTGCGATATGGGTCAAGAATTTATTTTCAATGGCCAGAAGCCCTGAGAAGTGTAAGTAACGGGGATGATACTGTGGTTAAGATTTTACCATGGTTACTATTTTGATGTAGCTTATTTCCTACCTATCGTTCAGTAGTCTTGGCTGGTATGGTAGAAAGTAACAATCAGTAGCATACATAGAGTTTCAAAGCTGTTCGGAAGGCTGTATTACACTATACATCTTGTTGCTGTCAGCCATTGTTCTATCATCCTTATTTTCTTTAATATTATTTCCACCATCTATGTGAGAAGAACCTCTTTTTTTATGAGCTGAATTCCATTTTAGTTCTTATCTCTGGCCTAATCTACATCATTAGACGGGGCATTTGATTAAAAACTCTTTGTATGGTAGCGGCTCCCATTGAGAAACATCTGTGCCTAATCAGACATAGAGGGAGGAATGAAACACATGTTTTTGTAAGTTGCCTTTGAAATGTCTTATTTTTTCATCTCTGATTTAAGGGGGTAAAAAAAAAAGCCTTGTTGATTAACAACATTAAATGCTGAGGGTGGCTTTCTTGTAAACCACTTAGTTCTAATTCTGGCATAATTAAAAAAAAAATCCATGAAAAGTTCTCTGCAGAGTAGACTAATAGACAAAATCTCAAATTCAGCATGGATTCTAATAGGTTTAAAACTTGTTTCCTTGGTTATATATATCAGCCCTACCAAATCAGAAGTTGAAACAGTCTGATTTAAGTCTGGTAGGAAGTAAACGTGCGGTGTATGATACAAATGGTCATCTGCTTTTTGGTTTGGATATCTCTTTTGGGCTGGAAAATGCAAGGAAGCATTTCTGAAAATCAAACCAGTCATGAAGGAGTTAGTGAACCAGGTGTGGCAAATGAACAATTTTGTCTTATAGCAATATTAGATATTTAAGTAATACTATAAATTCCTCTACTGTTTTCAGAATCTAAAGGGAAGACGGTTTATTGACAGCAGAAAAAGTAGCATTAAAAAGCAGAGTAAGTATACTTTCATTAAGCACACAAGTAAAGGGTTAGTATATGACACAGAATTCAGATGCGTTATTTGGCACTTTGTCAGGGGTGTAAAAACAAAGCGCCTTTGCTGAGACTTCACGAAGGTGGGACTCTGGTCCAAGAGCCTGTGGCAGGTTCAAACTGGTGAAATGCCTGACTTCACTCAGTTCCAGTGAGGGGAATTCAGCCTCCCCTACCTCTGTGCTTTTAACAGTCAGGAGCAATTCAGCTGTGGGGGGGTTGAGACAGATCCTGGTTTAAGACATCAGAGATTGAATTTCATTTAGACAGGCGGCAGGGAGACTTCCATGATGTAATCTGGTGTAAAGGGTAAGTGAATTTGAATATCGTAAGTGTAGTGAAGGAAGTTCAATTAAAATAATATCCGATAATGACACCATGCAGTAGCACATTCGGGTAACTGTGAGAATTGTGTCCAAAATGGGACTTGAGGCTTTTCTTCGTTGGTATGAAAGATAAGGAAGCTAGCAAACACTTAATCTTTTAAATCATTCATTTTGCAGGGTTTTTTTTCCCAATGTTTCTCATAGTTCCTGTTGTTCTATTACTGTTTTTTTTTTTAAATCTTCTATTCCTCAACCCCTCTGTGTTTCTCTGCCCCCAGAGTGTTGATGGTGCTTATGATGTTATTAAACTCTTCCAGGGGAATTTCTAAGCAGCAAACTCAAGATGTTAATTTACCTTGTTAAAGGACCTCATTTAATATTGCAAGTGTAATTAGTTATAATATTTAGGCATACTTAAAATTTTGACTTGATGTGTAAAGCCTGCTGCTTCATGCAAAATTTATGGCAAAGATTACAAGAGTAAGTCTTTGCTCTTACTGATTTGTAAGCAGGTGATCTGAAGATTGCCTGGCTGCTTGCTGTTTGGATTTGTTAGTTGCCATTGAAGCTAATGTGTGCATCTAAGGTTGTCTAAGTAGCCCTGTGGTTTTTCAAAAGTAGCAGTGAACTGAGAAACACACTGACCTTGCTGGGTTTGGAGGTTTGGAAGTTCTGTGTTTGTGGTTTAGGGTCTGCCTAAGGCAGGGACAAGGTACACAGCACCCCTATGGCTGCTGCTGTGCCCTGGAGTTTCTACATACCTTCCCTCAAACAGTAGAAAAGATAAAAAAATGCAAAAAGCTGGTAGCTGGGAGAGCTGTGGCTGAGCAGCACACTAAGTGGCTTTTCTGCAAAGAGCCTTGCAGAGACAGTGGAAGAGGCAATCTTATTTTTTTTTTTTGTTCATTCATGTTTTCTTCTGTTTGCCACACTTAATGGTGCTGAGAAATTTCATTGACCCAGATTTTGCTCATTATCTTTTGAGATCAAGCTGATAATTTCACCACTGTGACTCTTCTTTTAATCTGCATGCAGTTGTCCTCTGTGTCAGCATGAGTCTGTGCTGTTGGCAGACTGCTGGATTATAATTTTTTCATCCCTGCAGTACAGCTGTAATAAAATAGTAACTGATGGGTTTTCATTGCACTCTGTTACTCTATGTGATTAGATCAAATTTCAGAAGATCCTCCTCTGGTCCCTGCTTATCTTCTTCCAGTCCTCAGTCTTTGGACATCTTTTACTTACTGTATCTTCACCTATTTTTCCTTTGGTTTGTTCTGTCTCCATCTTTTGCCAGTGCCATTTATCATTTATGTGGAGATCTGTGGTTTTAATCTTTGGTCGGTTGCACAGCCAGCTTCCCTCTTGACCACTTTGGTCATCCTTCCTATGCATTAAATCAGGAGCCGTAAGTGCAGTCACGCAGATTTTGAAGGAGCTCCCTGTGAGGCTTGAGCTGTAAGCAAGGCTGCTTGGTTGCTTTGCTCTCCAGCAGTCCCCTGCATCAGTGGATTCTCCTGCACAACCATCTGCAGTAGAGACAAACAAGGGGGTTGCAAAAGCAATGAGAAGCTTTGTCATTTAATGCCTAGAAACTCATTTTTATGTTTTTCTTTCAGATAAGCATTTTTGCTGTGAAGAGTCACAAAGATGGAATTGAAATGAAATCATTCTGGATCTTATTGAAGGAAAAAGGGTGCTACCCTATTGGTTAAACAAGGACCCGTGCCTTCTAATAAACTCATGCAAATTCCTTTAGTGCTTTAATTAGGGAAGTCGATGTGATCGCTTGACAAGAGGATCGGTACCGTTCACATATGTAACTTACCCTTTTTTATGGCTGAATTTTACATGTTTTTAAATGATTGTGTGTTTGCCTCCCAAAAATAAATAGTTAAGCCAATGATTTGCTACTTGGAATAGTGTGAATAAAAACAAAATGAAGAAAAATACTAATTTAGAAGTGGTTTGCACTGTAAAAACTTGTCTTTTCTCTTGTGTATTGCCCTTTCTCAAAGAGCATTTGTGCTTATTTTCTCTTCTGCAAAGATGTATAGGTGAGTGGAAAACAGATTTGATTTTCTTTGCTTTACTATGGGCTCTAGGAACAGAAAAGTTGAAATGCTGTTAAAATCACCCAAATCTTTGAGGCTGCACAGTTTTCTTGATTATAAAAAACCCTAAAAATTCACCCAAATAATTGTTTATTTCATATTAAAGGTACCTGGAAGCCTACCCAGTGGTCTGGCGGTGTGTGCTGTGAGCTCTGGGACTGGAGCTCTTGTTGTCTGGCAGACGCTGGTGAGGAGTTACACAGCTGCTGGGCCTGAGCATGGTGTTTAAATGCGAGTTGTGATAAATTCCCACTCTAGAGACTGGGAATTCACGGAGGGTTTACTCAAAGTATCTTGAACTCTTTGCGCAAGGTTTGGGTAAGCATGGGGAGACTGGTTATTGTAAGGGGGCGGATGTATTTATAGTAACAATTTATTTATCAAAGGGTTCCTTTTGGTGAGAATTTGCCTCGCAGCTCCCCTAGGGATTCTGCAGCATGCCTTCAGCTCAGCACCATCTGTTTCAAGCTGTTGCCCTCCTAATGGCGTGAAGTCTAGAGCACCCAGCTTGTAAAAGGGATATGAAGTCCTCCGGCTGTTCAATGTCCATGTGGATGGCGTGTGCCTGGGACCGGCCATGGTGCACACTTTTCCCAGTAAAGATGTGACATGCACTTGTGGTCCTGGAAGCATGCTGGGTTGCAGCAAATTAAGCCCTGGCCCTTCTCTGTGCCATGCCAGACAGCGATGCAGAGGCACCCTGGCAGACGTGGCTGCCCAGCACGGTCAGGATAGCCTTCCCAGCTTGTAGGTGCAGCTTTCCCAGGCTTCAGGTGCAGAAACTAAGCTTCAGCACTCGGCTCTCTGTTTCAGTAACTTTATGAAATACTTTGTGCGTTTGAGAAATAAGCGATGCTGCTGAGCATGGCTTTCATGGGGAAGGGCTTCTTGGCGAAGTCACTTGGAAAATGCAAAGGTGCAGTGTCCTTTCAGATACAGAACTTAATAGGGACAAATATAGGGGTAGGACAAACTTAGAAGTGGAGTAGGAAGTTGGTGTGGTTACGAGCAGCTTCAGACATGAGCAGGCATGTCCTGACTCCACATACAGGCAGTCTCACGGCACTTCTGCCTGCACGGGCCGCTATCCTTTCTCTCTGGTGCCTGAACAGAAGGTAAGGAATTAAAAAGGGCCACAAGACACTTTTGATGCTCTGAGTCAGATGCTGCGGAGCTTGGTCCCACTGCCTTCAACATGTGCTCTGTCTCCTCCCAAACTGACCAACCACACCAACAGCCCTGGACTAGGGAGAGAGTGAGGAGGCAGTGGTCTTTGATCCATGGTGCTGGCAGTCACTGCCTGGAGCTGTCCTGGGTGTGGGGAAGCACCCCATGCTTCAGGCTTCCACATCCAGAAAGGGCTTTGCTTGGTCTGTTGCGGTGAGGGAGGAGAGAGTTGATGTGTCACTCTGTGCCAGATTTTTATCCTGCCTCTGAAAGCTATTTTCTTCTTGGTGTGAACTCTTCCAGGGCTTGTGGGAAGTCTTGGGCCAGCTTGTCGGAGCCTGACGGGCTCATGTAACTCTACCCCAGATGAGATGCAAGGAGCCTGCTCTGTCAGCAGAGCTGAAGGGGCTAAGTGAGGCTGAAGCATGTTTTCCCTGGACATAGCTCATACCATTAGGTTGATGCACCTTGCTTCACACAGAGGAAACTCATGAGGAAAGGCTGAAAAAGATAGGGATGGAAAAGGAAGAACTGAGGGTTATCCAGCTAATTAATAATTTCTGCTTGTCACCCAAGCTGTGCCCATTGTCCTAGCTGTATACATTCTGCAGATATACAACAGAACATGTAAGTGATGCTAATTATTTTCTATTTAAAACATGGTTTATGGTCAGTTACCTTGAACAAAAGCTGGCTTTATTGGTTGACTTTTATTTTCATATTACATGACTCTGGAAGATTAAAGTTGAGAGAATTCAATCTTTAGCCCTTTTATAGCAGCTCTAAATCATTCATGAGTTCTACATACTCCTTCAAAACTGTCACCTGGTTCTACTTCTGAAACTGTTTCCTTGCATTGTTCTTTTATGGCATCCAAAATACTGTGCGTTTGCTGTGACAAACTGCTAGCAGAAGCATGATGTGGACCGTTACAATTTTCTCTGTTTTTGAAACCTGGACCGTTAAAACAATTTTCTCTTTTTTTGAAATGTGTTAAATGTGTCTTGTGAAGCAAACTGTGGCGAGAAGCACTTGTGTATCATTTGGATATTACCTAGGTAGTGAGATCCTGATTATTTGTGGTAGTTGCCTTCTTTTGTAAGTCTTGCAAGGGGAATAGAGAATTCAGCTTCCTGAACACAGCTCAGTGCGATCACACTGTTCTCTAAATCAGTATTTCTTGGCGATTTCAGGCATTCTCCCCTGAAATTATATCACTGTATTTTTTGAATATATGTTCAACAAATACATGAATATATATACACACATGAAAAAATGTGTTGAATGTATATGCACATACATTCTGTTGCACAGCCGTCATAGTTCAGTTAGAAGCTAATGTTAATTCATGGATTGGTATAATAATACTTAAGGAGTAGTAAAGAGCTATGCAATTCTTATGACAAATGTTAAGAATGCAAGCTGTTCTTGTTTACTGGAGTATTACAGCCAAAGTGGTAACATACCTTTCGAGATTCCTGTTTGACTGCAGGCCACAGCGGGAAGGTGAGGTCAAGTGGTGCAGAAAAATCAACAGCAATAAATAACAATTAAAGAAGGAAGCTTTTCAGAATGAGATTTGACAAAACCTATTTGAGGGAACAAATGAAACAAATGTCTCATGACAATTTACTCTTGGGTCCACTTTCATGTAGGCTAGGTTGGGGAATGAAGGATGGTGAACGTGAAAAGGGTACAAGGCCAGGAGGTTACTGCCATTTAAGAAGGCAGATGATAGAGAAGGAAGTTAAAAAACCAGCCAAATTAAAACTAGAGGAGGAGGATGGACAGTAAAACTGGCAAATGACAAAGGTGCATGCACGTCAAGCAGCAGCGGCTAGAAATGGGAAAGTAGGAAGCGTGTCGTGGTGCAATTGGGATCATGGAGGCAGAGGCTTTGTTGTCTTGTAGGACTGACTAGTGATTCGAGGAAAGATGAAATTAAGCAGGAGGGAGAGAACACAGATTGTGATTGCAAAAGTTCACAGAGAAACACTTGTGAGAGAGGAGGAACAGTTGTGAGCAACGGAAGGGGCAGTCCTTGTGGGAGCCAGGGAGGGCACCCAGGCACTTGCACGCCAGGAGAAGTAGGGCTGGGAGTAGCAAAAGAGCCAGAGATCCTGAGAACATGGTTTAAAACTTCCAGGGTGCAATGAGGGCTGGTGGCTCCCTGGGGTCACCCCACGGGGCTGGCAGCCAGAAGCAGGCAGCCGGGGGCAGCAGGGGTAGCCCCAGCCCTGGGCATCAGACACCTCCCTGGGGATGGGGATGGGCCGGGACATCTGCCCGTGGGTGGGTGGTGGTCAGGATCAGACACAGCCTTGTGATGGCAGGACCATGGTGATGTGCATCGCTACAGACAGTTGTCAGAGAATAAAACGGGAAGGCAAGATGTGTTATTTGTGGTTGTAAAGATTTTGCTGAATATATGAAGTTAATTAAGTGCCATAAACATCCCTAGCTTTTGTTATGCTGTTGTATTAGTCGATGTATACTGCTGTCTTCAAATACTGTTTAAAAGTGGTAAGAATGTGTAAACAATTAGAAATGTTAGATAAAAATATAGTGGTAAGATTTGTAACTTCAAGGGCTATATACTGATCTTGCTCACCTTATTTATCAAAAGGTGTGTCCTACCATTGCATATGATGCGTAATGGTTCAGCAATATAGAAAGCGAAAATAGTTTTCTGCGTAGTATTTTCTTTTTGGTAAATGTTAGTATTTCAGAATTATGGTAAGACATGCTGCATGTCAGCTGGAAATAAGGAGATTGTTGGAGCTTTAGTATTAAATGTTAGTCTTATTCTCTAATCATGGCATTAAAACATCTCCAAAAATGCTCTTGCTGTAGCAAATTTCCCTAAATGTGGTGCTTGAAAGCTGGTCATGCATTTATGTGCAGCGTGAAATTGAAGATACTCCTTCGGGCATAACTTTACTCAGAAATGTTCTAACATCATTAATAATTTATAAGTGTAACAGGCTTACGTTAAAAGCAAGCCACAGACTAGGTCACTTCCAATCTGCACAATAATTCCTACATGGCAATTAGTATTACAATAAGTATGAAAAAATGGGGGGAAGGAGAATTTACATGTACTGAAAATTTGGAGGCAAAATAACCTTTTGATTGATGACATGACCCAGTTCAACTCAGGTCACTTACTCTGGCATGGTATTAAAAATTTGTCTTCTGGACTAAAGCTCGCACTATTGCCATAAGAGAAGAAGAAGGGGCGATGGGTATTAGTTAATGGAAAACAGTAAGAGAAAATTTTTTCTTTAGACAAGGCCGTTTTAGGTGATTGGGATCGCTTGCCATTGCAGGTGTGACCGTCTCTCTCTTGGTCACTTTGGGCAGCTTTTACTATGTATAAATAGACCCTGTAAGCAGGATGTGCATCTGAAGAGTACAAAGCGATTGTTTATTGGTTAGCAAACGTAAAAGATGGGTAGGATTTAATGAGCTTCTAGGCTAGACACCAGTGTTGGGTCCTGTCACGCCTGAAGTGTCTTTGCTGGCCAGGCAGGTGTGAAAGAGGAGGGGGAGGACCACCCTTCTCTCCTCCCTGAAACAGGTATTCATTGCTACCAGGCTGCTGTCCGCCACCTGCTACCTTTCTTTCTTTGGGATTTGATGCCTTTCCATGTTTTTCCTCTTGAATCCTTAAGCTGGCAACAAATCCAATGTCAGAGTCCTACCTTTGTTTGCAGTTTTACCCTTCTGATCTTGAATGGCTGTACTTTCTGCTCTCTCTGAGGTCTTTCTCGTAGCTTGGCAATTCCTTTAGAAGTAAGCCTGAGGCAAGGTGATGCTGCTTGCCCTGTCAGAGCTAGACCTGGGGCCACAGAAAGCTGGACCCTCCAGAAGACGACCACCCAGCAGAAACATTAAATGCTGAGGTCACATATTATCAGACATTAAATGAAATTAATAATTCTTGAAATTTTTAAGTACCACAGTTCATGATGTGGGAGTCTTACGCAGTTTTAATGCTTTTCAAAAACAATTAGCAAACAATTATTTTAATGCTGAACATTTCCTTTGCAGCAGCACTTCTGTTACCGCTATTTCAGGTGTTAGTAATGTGCTGTGAGAAATGCAGTTTGAACAGGCAGCAAACACCACTCCTGGCCATAAATGCTCTGTTCACGTCTCCTGCAAATCTTGCAGAAGATTTTCCAGATACACAGCCTGCAATTGTCCTCTCTTCTGTTCTAGGTAATGGGCCCCATCATGATCGGAGTTGTGTTTACAACCAGAGCAACATAGTAGATGGAGTTTACTGCCTCCCAATAGCACACTGGATTGAAGTTTCTGGACATACTGATGAGATGAAACATACAACTGACTTCTATTTTAATATTGCAGGACATCAAGCTATCCATTACTCCAGGTAAAAGAAAAGTGCAGGGCTTGGCTGGTGTCAAGTATTCAAACAGAAAATCTGTACCAACACAATGTCAGCAAGATTTGAATTTGAGGTGGTGAATGGTAGTATGTATGTAACAGTAAAGTTTAACGAAGATTCAATACCTCTTTGCAATTAAATCTTACTTTTGGCAATAAAAAGGAGAGATGCTGAGTTCAATGATACCTGCACCTTGTACAGGTGTATTAAGTTGCATCACATCTTTTCAGATTTTTATGACTAGTGGTAATTTATGGATAAATTTATGAGGAACTGTAATTTTCAAATGCTTGTCCACATACACATGTAAATATGCATGTATGCAATGTGTTTGGTTTGGGATTATTTTGCTGAAGAACATCTCCTGGGAAACAAAAAGAATATATTCCATCACTAGAACTTTAGGTGTCACATTATATTGCTCATGTGTGGCAGCAACTGCAATTAGTGACAACGATTAGATGAATTCTCCTTCTGTGCATGCATTGAAAAAAAATACTAAAATTTAGACAAGTCTTAACAAGTTTGTACTTCTGTAGTGTTGAGTCCACTGCCTCACCAGTGAAGCATCCTGGCCTCAATTAGGAGACAGTAAAGCTTAAAGAGGGCACCCACCCTTTAGGGCTGCAGATAAAGCACAGGCTGTATGTAGAGTGCCAGCCTTAGCACTGGTGGTTAACAAAGTGACACTGAGGAATTTGGGACCATTTGAAACTTTTTTTCCATCTCCAGTCACGGATGTGGCAGCAAGTTTGTTGATTGATAATCGTTGCATGAATGCTGGCAGCCCTGGTGTGCCATGTGCAGCTGGTGTTCGTTACAGAGCAGTTAGTGGTCTCAAAAGGCTATGTATTTTTTTAAGAAATCAAACCACCTGGTATTTTCATTAGGTCTTAGCATTGCTTTGTGCAGACTTCTCCGCATTACTGTTTCAGCTACACCAGCCTCACCATCTTGTCGCTCCTCTTTCTACCCTTTTGTCTCTAGCCTCTCACAGGGTAGGAAGCTGAGTTGTCTCGTTCTCATCGTGTTGCAGTATGAGGGAAAGATTTCCTTCCCTTGCTATCTTTTGGAACAGTACGGATTCATAAACACTGTTAGGCCTATGTAGGCATTCGTGTGGCTTGGTACCTTTTCCCTGAGACCCCCTCAAGCTATATAATACGCCTGACAGACTATACTGTTATCTGTGTCTTAAGCATCCGTTTCCATCAAAGCATCCGTTTCCATCACCCTATCAGAGAAAAGATCTTGTTTATTCCAAAGCACAGATTTGCCAATCCCAAATAATCTTTGCTTGGCAGACTAAGTTTGTGAGAAAGAACAGCTGTCAGAAAGCCAGTATCTGAGTACCAGACGCTAACTTATCTTCCTTTCCAGAGGCAGCAGTGATCCATTTAATGCTGCCTTATCTGCATGACTATATGTTTCCAAGGTTAGGTAAAAAGCTGTAGATTCCACTAAAGAATATTTGAAGGAAATTTTCTGAATTGTGTAGTCTTTCCCAGATGAGGATCTCCTCCTCTGTTCCCCTCTCTGAGACACATGCCTTCATTGTAAGACAGTCTTATGCATGCACACATCTTCAGTGATTCTTATTTTTGAGCTATATTAAGTCAGCATACCCTGTAACAGTCCTGTCTCATAATTATTTGTAATACTTTGAAGATACGCAGCCTTAAATGACTTAACAGTTGGAGGCAGATTCACCATTCTGCTGCTTATAACAAAGCAACACAAAAATACTGGCTAAGATGATTTTTTTTGTTGTGTTTTTTTTTTTGGCAGAGCAATTGAAGTGAGCTGCTGAAAAGGCCTTTATTTTATAATGAATTTCTTGATTCAGAAGAGTACTATGGAGATTAATATTACCAAAAAGGAAAAAAAACCCAAACCGCAAAAACCTCCCCCAAACCAGAAGCAAAGAGCCAGTCCCCCTGCCCGTACGCAAACGGCTCAGTGCGTGATGGGGTCGCAGGTGCCCAGCTAAGGTTACTTTTTTCCACACTGTAGCAGAGACAGCAGTACTGTCAGGAGCTTTATGAGCACAAATTCTGAGTTCTGTTGCCAGCTGTAGGATCTTTACAGGATGGTGGCGGCTGGCAAGAAGTGATTTATCAAAGAAAACTTGTGATATGAGCCCCTTCTCTACATCGCTCCACTTTATAGAATTTTCAGGGCGTGAGTTAGCTGGAGAGGAAAGTTTCTCTCTGTTAAAATGGCCTCACACACAAGCCCTCGGACTGATTTTACTTGTCATCTGTCCAATCACAACAATTAGAAACAGTTGCTCTGAGCCTTGCCTCTTCATAAAAATGTGTGCTACAACTTTAAAGGGGCTGCAGCAGGGTGGGAAACAGCTGCTTCCTGCCGGTGCCAAAAATCATTTTGAGTCATGCTGAGGCTGATGGTAATGCTCCAAGGAATCAGATTTTTCTTAGTTGGTATAGATATATTTGCTCATGAATCAGTGAATTTATGTTTAAACTTATTAGAGAACTCACTTTGTGTTGGTTGTTCAGGTTGGAGAGTATATGATGTGATTTTTAAGCATAGCAGGACTGGAATTAATTTTATGAAAGTGTGAAATGGACCTCACCTGCAGCAAGAGTCGTGACTGATACCTCCGTGGCATTAGTGTTCACTTGTTTTGGACATGTAATGACACATATCACCAAATCTGATTCAGGAGAAAGATAACAGTCCCTTTCTCTTTTGCGCTAGATATTACTGCAATAAGATGCTTTCAAATTGCGGGAGAGTTCACTTAGGACACAGTAATTTTCCAAAGCAAATTAGAGTTATTGTAGTCTTTTTCTGGGAGAAGATGACTTCAGAAAATTTGTAAATCTGGGGCATGCTAGTTCCACTTCTGTTCCATCTGTGAAAGGCAGAACTTCCTAATTCTTAAGTGTTACATGCCTTATTATTTATATAAAATCCTCTGCAATTTTCAGAAGAAAGGCATTGCATAAAAGCAAGAGAGGGAGAGACACCTGAAATTACAAAAGCCTTAAATAATATGTTGGAAACAATTATGCTTGATGGCAGAATTAGGTGCTACAGGAATGAATATCACTGAGAGGAAAAGCCATCTAGTTACAGTTTGCTGCTTTCAGACTAATTTTAGGTTTCTGAATCCACCTCTGGTAAGTAGTGACTTCTCACAGATTTTGCCTGCTCATTCTAATATGATGTATGACTACCACCTCTTCATTTTAGGACATACACTTTGATGCCATCTGGTGTCTAATTTTTTAATAATGTGTGTTTCAAATTTGCTGTCTTCATAACTGTAATTTTATTCAGTGTATGTGCTTTTTGGTCATATCTCCTAAATCTGACGACAAAAAATATTTTTTACATGCTTTGCCTGTAAAATGCAGCCAAACTAGGTTTTGTAAGTGAATTCCTCAGACAGAAATGATAGCTAATCTGTAACTGAAGTATTGTTATGGCTGCCAAACATTTTAGAGGAAAATAACACGTCAGCTTTAAATATAAAAGAATGTGACAGGAGAGTTGCTACATGAGAGTAGCTGTGGGTCCTGACAACAATTTTATAAGGTACAGTTTTTATAGTAGTTTTTTTTCCCACCTAAATATTAAGGCTATTAAATATTAATATTTTTATGTTTATGGAGTGAGTGGGATGGTCCTGTAGCTGGATATAATCCAAGAAATTCTGAAGCTGGTGGATGTGTTGCTGTCATCAGTGTTTATGTCCCTGATTTTTTCCATAACATAAAATAAAGCAAAACATAAAAGAAAATAAACCCTTGTGCTTGGAAATACTGTTTTTTCTTTGTTTGTTTCTTGATGATTGCAAATCAAACTTAATTTATGATGTAGTCTTTGTAGCTTGATGGTAAGACTGCTTCCTTCAACACATGTAGGTTATAACCTAAGTTAAATGTTAAGTGGGGATGATCAGGAGGGTGATATAAAATGTGTGCTCCGGGTTTGTACTAGAATGTTAATGTAGACAGGTGAGTGAATGAGGAATGATCCAATGAAAATCCAGATGCTTCTTGTTTATCTTCTGGAGGCACTGAAACAGTATTCTGCTGATGAGTCCTGAGTTTCCTTTTGTCTGTAGTAATTCTGTGAAGAAAATGAGCATTTCCTTGACTGACATGCATCTTTAACTAGGGTGGAAAAGAGGAAAGCTAGTTGAGTATATTTTTGCATGAGAGTCACTGGAGAAGGGAAATAATGTAACTTCTGTAAATTTATTTGGGTCATACGAGGCGCAGTTATTGCTATTTGAGTTTTAGAACACTGCTGGGACTGATGAATGTAAAGATATACTTAAAGACATCTGTGGTAGCACTCAGCTTGAGATTAAGACCACTAAATTCATATGTCTATATACAGACTCGCCGGTGACTGCCTGTCTACTTTAGAGTGAATTGAAGAATTGAATTGGTCTCCAAACTGCACTGAGATGCTGATGAGATCTCTATTGGTTTGTAATGAGACATTAAACATCCTGTCTGGTTGCTTGGATGTTGATGTCTAGTGTCATTTGAGATACTCTAGAGTTTACTGTCTGGCCTCCAGCTGATGTGCTACAAGAACAAGATTTCTTTTAGCTCGTTGGCCATATCTGTGAGCCCCATCCGTGTGTTCCAGATGCTGTAGGACATCTCAGATGTCAATGGGAAACTGTCCTTAGGTAATGCTTTGAGCATTGCTGTGCCTGAAGACAGCAGTTTGTAGATAACAGGGGATAGCTGTCTTCATCTTGATCTTGTATCCCATCCCTAGCCTGTACTAATGGGTAATGTCCATCTCAGTTTTGTATGAAGTCAAAATTAACTTTGAATTCTGTGACTGGAGAAAATACAATAGAGCACTTTTATTTGTTTTTACTCTTTAACTTCTCTTCTGACTTACTGATTTTAATTAATTCACAAAATAAAATGCCCTTCTATTTTAAATGTAATTCTGAAGTAATTTTTTTATTACTGAATTATTTTAAAAGCTGTAAAAGAGGAAGCTGTCACACACACACCCCCCCTCCCTGAAGTGCAGTGAACTATGCTACTGAAGTAGAAAGCTGAACTGATACTTTATGCCTGTGTTATGAATTAAGAAGTGATGATGTCTATGGACATTACTGTAATTAACATTAAAAGCTGAGAGCTAGCTGTCCCCTGTGCCTAAAGAATACTTGTGGTATTAAAGAAAAGAATAAGAAATAATGAGCTCCAGAACAAAAGTCTTTGATTGTATTCTAGAAAAATAATCCTGATTAAAAATACTTAACATCAATAGGAGTTTGACCTTTGGTTTCAGTACTTGGGGTTCTAACTGTAAAATTATCTGGCCATTTTATACATTAAATAATGAAAATATTCTAAGGAACAGTAGTTTGCAGTATGTTCCCATAAACTAGGACATTTGACTACTTGTTGGAATACTGATTCATTATACAGAGCTATAGTCTTAAACTAGTCTAAACTGGAGTCATTGCTTACTTATCAATGGGAATCATCTTTTATAGAATGATTACATATTAATTCTAATTTTTGTCCCTTGTATATCATATTTTTTCCTGTATCACCAGCTCAACTGGAGCCATGAAATGCTTTTACTAGTCTGCTGTGAAGAAAATGGATTTCAAAACAGTGTAAGAAGTGACTTTTAAGCAATTTTTAATCTGAGTTCTTGAAAATTAAGATGCAGTGTGAGGAAATAGGAGCAAGAGTGAGAAGACAAATTATGAGGTCAGAATTTTATCCATTTTTAAAGTTCTTATTTGTTTACATTTACTTCACTTAGAAGTATATCTGTATTGGGTAACAAATACATTTTTCTACACATTTGTCACCCATCCAAACAAAAGGTTTTCCCTTTCATTAACTCCCCACACTGCCCTCCCTAACAATGGCTAGAAAATTGAAAACTGATTCTACTTTTCGAAGTTTTGTGATTTTTGCCTGGGCAGGATGATGGCACCTGGCTGGGACAACCTAAGCCAAGCTGTTGGAGAGTTAGTGACAAATCTGAGTCCCGTCAGCTGTGAACAGAAATCCAGCGAGGATGTGCCAGCAGTGCCGTCGCGGACTGTGGTACCTGTGTGATACCGTGGGTGAAGCGGACTGCAGGGACTCACTTTTCAGTCATTTTGGTTTTCTGAGTACTAGCAAATAACTGTTGTCAGCACAGCTCCAGTTCCCTTGCTGTGACCTACCACCTGAGCACTCGAAAGGAGCTTAGAGTGGGAACTCCTGGATCTCCTGGGTATTACACATTTCTGATTGCATTTGTTGTGAGTGTAACAACCAAAATCCGGCATTAGAATGGGTGATGTAAATTTTGCCAGAAGGAAAAAAACCACAGAGCTATTTAGATTAAAGGTTTTTGCATGACTGTCATCAGTGTTTGCATTCCCAGTATTACTTCTACCTATAGTGTCTGGTCTATTAAATCCAATGAACGGCTTAGCCGTTGTGGTGCCAGGTTTGCTGTGTACTGCAGTGGCTGAGGGACACAAATTATCATCTAGACCTTGGGATGACACTGTTGAAGTGATGGCTGATGAATGTGATCTATGTGAGTACAGTAAAACTGTGGGAGGGAATGATTTTGGCAGCAGATGGGACTGAAAACTAGCAAACTTGTGAACTATTAATATTTTTGTCAGCAGTTTTTCAAATGGCACCATTAATATTCACCAGCTTTTCTGTTTACTCTTCTTTTTATAAAGCTACAATGTATGTTGTCAGCATTATTGATAAATTAATAACTTTCAACAGTTCATAGACAGTCTAAATAGCATAACATTTTATAAATGTTTTAATGTGGTATTTTACATGCTTTGGGTTATTAAAGCAATTAGAATAATTCTTGATAGCACAATAAAAGCACATCCCACTGTTATGTGGATTTTACTTTTGATGGAAACCGATCTATTTCTAATGGAACACAGAATATTTTCACAGTTCAGAAATCACCGAATCCCCTGAAGTAATGCCTAACAATCATCTGCACTGGAAAGAAATGGCCTCCACAGCATCTTCATTTTTGCCTTCTTTTTCTTAAGTCTGTTATATTCCTCATGAGGGAGACAAGATCTGTGAAGCTCTTTCCATTGCTTATCCCTGGAAAGAAAGACAAAGGAAATCTTTTGGACGTTACATATCTAAAAAAATATTTTTTCCTAATCACATTCTGAATCATACTCAGAAGTAATGTCAAGCCCCTTCAAACTGCCCTGTGACTCAGCTGAGACAACCAGCTGGCTTGCCTAAACTTTGACGGCTACAGAAGTGGTACGAGTATGCAATGACTTCCTGAGAGTATTGCTAGAAACCCTAAACAGTAATGCCCCTGAGGCAAGAGAGAGCTTTTGCAGTGACAAATCTCTTAATGTACTCTCATCTCAGAAGTTCATATCATTTTGGGTGGTGCAGGGCTGGGCTGGGCGTTACGGGGTCTGCCCAGTGCCGCCGCTGGTCTGCGGCATGTGCGTGGTGGCAGGAGGAGGAGTGGGACCACAGCGGGGGTCCCGGTGCTCCTGACGCCACATCTGCACAAAGCTTTGCAGGGTGCCGGTTGTTAGATGTGTCATTCCTCTGGACACCAAATAATTTCTGTGTATCAATTATACATATAAAGTACATTGAGCGTGGCTCAATGTGCTTCTGGTCAACTCGGTGAATTTGGAAGACTTGAAAAAAAATTTGAAAATAATTTTAAAAACCTGGCAGGACGTGCATAGCTGAGTTGGACCATGGGTTGTGAGATGGCTGAGGGAGAGAAAGCTGTGAAGACTGGCTGCTGCTTTGTGGAAACACCTTGCTTTTGTCCACATACCAGGAGCTCGTGGCTTGCCAGGTGCGTTAGAAATAAACCTGAAATGAGGGTTTGACTCAGAAAAGCTAGTAATTTAACCAGGGAGGGGGCAACAGGACTCAACAAGCTAAAGGGGAGCTTAGCATGCTGTCTGGATGGTCTTGTGAGTTTTATCTGGACTTTTTTCTGAATTTTTCTGTACCATTCTGCCATTCGTGTGTGGCATTTGGAACAGGCATTTGATTGAGAATTATTTATTTAGAGGGATGATTGTTTAGGAATGAGTATTTCATTAATAAAATGGCAGCAAGCAGAGGCTGACTAGCTGCTGATGGGAAGATGAGCACCTTTTATCAGCTGGCTGGTAGTGGGTAATATTTGCTTAAAACCACTGTTGCTGTTTTAAAATGCGTTTTTTCATAGGTGTGTCGCTGCACAAAATTATTTCCTTACTTCTTAAGGAAAAACTGTGTCATTCTGGGAGCAAAACCCAAGGAAGAATGGGAACCCTCGCTTGAGAAGTAAACATATTTATTCGTTCTGTTTTTCTCTGTGGGAAGAACAGACAAATGTTGATAGTCTAGTAAATACGAATTGTATGTGGGATATCACTGTTAGGGAGCAAAAACCATTGTTGCTTCTAATTTCTCTTTCTGTATTACTGTGCCTCCCTGTCCCTTGTCTGTTTTTCTTCTGGAGGTCTTCAGCCCTTTTTCCTGCCTCTACTCTTTAACATTCAGGCTGTCAGTGAGGGAGTAAAGTTCTGTCTCCATTGGAAAGCAATTTGCTGGTGTTGCCAGCTGTGAATGAAATTGACTGAGATTGTGAAATCCTGGGCAATTTAGCTCGCAGCTGGGATGACTGGGAAGGGGCAGCAATTGCTCTTTCACCAAAGATGATGTTCCAGTTGGCTTACAGATATTTATTTCCTCTTGGTTTTTTACAGGCATTTATGAGGTGCCCTGTAATTGCTGACATTTCGTAGCAGAGTTTATCTAAAGATAGCAGAAGCTCTTTTTCAAAAGCAGAGACTGGGTACTCAACCTTGTTGCTGTTTAATTTACCAGGAGGGACCAAATTCAGGTATTTGGCTGTTATTGGAAGACCTTCACTAAGAGAACTCCATAATTTGCAGCTGGTGAAACTGTTGAACCAGGGACTTGTGTTTGCAGTGTAGACCCATCCTTCCTACCCTTCCCGTGGTTTTTCACAGGCACAACTCCTGGGGCAGGTTATCCTGGCCAGCCTGCAGCTTGCTTTTAAAGAAAAAAAAGCCTTGAAACGAGAGAGTTTTCGGTCTCCAAATGTGAAAGGTAACACCTTCAGATAATTTATTACCACCAGCTTGTTTGGTGTTTGCTTGCTCAGTGTATAACTGTAGATCTGAAACAGGTAACCTGTAAGTCAGAAAAATCTGAAATTAACTGCATAGTTGTTTCAACTCAAGCAAAATCAATGAACGGTAAAAAATACATCATTTAAAACAGTAGCAAGCTGAAGCCATTAAGTTACAAATTCTACCTCTATCTTCAATAATTTTATAAATGCTGAGAGATAGCAATGCATGTTGTCATGCTTAAGTGCTCTGGATATTTGCAAGATGATTTTAAAAATGCTTCTCAATATAAAAATATGGAGAATCCTATTTAAAGGATAAAGAATGATTTATTAGAAAGGAAACTTGAATGTAGCTCTAATTTCTTTGAAGTTTGTGTCAGAAACACAAGTATTTTATTTCCCAAGAGTAAATAGAGATTATCAAATTGCTGCTGTATTTTCCCGTATATAATTTTCTCTCTGCAAGAAAAAATGAAAAACAAAGAAATGAACTGTGTTTGTCTTCCCAGGGAACATGCTAAGAGGCTGAACTGAAAATCTCTTCTTCCCTCTTTTAATGCTTGTACTTTGGGAAATTTAATTTCAGCGAATCAGGTACATAATCCTTGCTGTTTTTCAGAAGTATAATATATGTCCTTTTGTGAACTATGATAAAAATTGAGTCAAATGTTGTAGATGTTGACAAGTTACAAGAAATACGGTTTCCTCTTTATTGGTCCAATGGAAATCATAGTTTGTAAGTTTAAATGAAATGTCTCTTTTCTTTGATGTACAAAAAAATAATAACAGAAAAGATGGTTTTAAGCATGCAAGAAGATGAAAAAGGGAAAACATGCATTTCAGTTTTAATATAGAGACAAGAAAATGTAGAAATAAAAATTAATAATGAATTAGAAGCTCACTCTCTTCTCTCCCTCCTTCCCTCCTTCCTTCCCTCTTATTCCATGTCTGTCTGTCTATCTATCTACCTATCCATCTACCTACGTACCTATAATTTTAGCTGAGTGAAGAGCAACAGGAATGGGATTGTAGCATTCATGCAGAAAGTCATCAGCTGTGGGCCAGCAGCAAGACTCTCCGTGGCTCTGCCTTGCAGTTTAGGGGCTGGATGCTAGATGCTAGCATTTATCTGTGGATGTTGGTGGGCTTCTAGAGCCTTCTTTATTTACAATTTTTTTTTTGTTTGTTTGTTTATCTAGCTTCCCTGGGACTGCCTTTTCAAAAATTTCCAGAACAGTTATATCCAGTGCCTTTACTTTCCCAAGGTGAAGATCTGATAAGGAGGATAGGCATCTTCCCTAATAAAATAATTTCTTTAGTGTTCCTTCTTTCTGCATTCCAGCTGCCAGCTTGAAGGGTTGGCTGTACGCAGACCATTCCTAAATGCAGCGTTAACTACTGCTTTCACTGCAGAAGACTGAATTGCTCAGCTTCCTTTAATACTGAGTTGCTTCGATCTGGTGAGATAAAAGGAGAAAAAAAGCTTCTCAACTATATTTGCGGTCCAGGTAATAGGGCTATCCAGTATGAGTAATGTTTTACAAATGTACAAAGTCAAGCTTCAGCTGAGAATATAAACACGTTTAAATAAATTTTAGTAACAGCAGATCACTTTAATACATTTCTTCAAATGCCTGCAATTTCAGTTTCCAAGCAGGTGAAATGATACTGTTCGGAAAAGAAAGAAATCTAAAAAAAATTTAAAAAAGCAGTTTAAATAAATAGACAACCCTTGGTAATTCTTGTCAATCTTTGGGCTCCAATAAAACCTGCAGCATTGCTCGTTCACAGAATTTAAGTCAAATGATTTTTTTACCCTTTTGACACCCAAGACTTTTTTGAGAGATCCCACTATACTTTGCAGTTTTGTGTTAAGAAGGCTTACACAGGTCCTTCTGGGGCCTCTCAGTAGCTCCGTTACAGTCTCAGCCTCAACTTTTGAGGCTGGCAACTCATCCACCAGGGTTATGAATTTTATGTTTATAATCTAGTAACCAGATATGTTAGCTAAAATGAAATTTTCTGACAATTTTGTTATGGTAGCACCATGCAGCTGTTGTGCCTTTGATTTGACTTTGTTGTGGGAACACATTATTTTAGATATTTATGTAGCTGACTGAGGTGATGCATTGATTCGGTCTTTCTCAATATTTCTGAGGTGTTGTCCCCCAGCCTGTGGTACTCTAGAATGTGTCTTTCCCAGTTTAAAATTAATATAAGTGAACTGATGTGAGTTTAGAAATTCTGAATAAATGTCTTAACCAGAATGATCACAGATACAGAGCCCATCAAGACTGTTGTATTTGAGTGGTACCACAAGGGATGGATGTGATGGATGTGCTTCTTTCTCTGACTGGTGCAGCTCTGAAGGGATTCCAGCACTCTGTACATGTGCATATGCTGCCATGTGAATCACAAGGCCACCTTGCAATAAACTGTGCTTTCCAATTATGTGATTTTCATGAATATGTGCTTTTGTTTCTGAAGCACTGGAATGCATTTCTGTTGGATTTGAAACGCTTTATTTTGAAAAGTGGATTTATCTTTTATTATTTTCACAGTCTAGATTTCTAAGCAGCTGCTAATAAGTAAACTCCGAAAGAGGATAAAAGATATATTTACCAACAATTCCTGGAACTTCTTGAGCACTAACTTAAAAGTTCATCTCTACTGGTTTAAGTCAATTTTGTTAAGATGCTTTAACTTAAAGGTGCCAGCAGTGGCATCATTCCCATTGCTAAGCATTAGTGTTAGAAATTCTCATTCCTAATGCCAAGAGATTCATGGCTCATTATGATCTGGCTTAGTTTAGTAGCCTGTTGTTCTTGTGTTTCCGAGTATTTGTTCTAATTCAAAACAAATGGGATTGCTGGCAACTGAACAGAGACATATGTAGGAAGTAACAATTGGCAACCGTGAGTGCATGAGGCAAGATTCTATAATTGGAGCATTTAGGTATTAATCCACACAAGCCAATGGACGAGTCCTTTCCAGGTTGTTCTGTACAAGCATTGGAACCGGATTCTCTTCTCAGGCTGTATTTTTGTAGTTGGCATATCGCTTGGTTCAGATAATGTTTATACAAATGAAAGTACGAGAAGAGTCATTCCCTACAAAGGCAAACCCTGCTTTCTGCTGCGTGCAGTGTGCTCCTTAGGCAGCAATAGAAACCTTGCGTGTATGTTTGAAAATAAAGTCTGGCTAGATCTGGACACCCTGCCCTACAAGGAATTGGCGTGCTTGTGAATGATTGCTTTCTTACCTTCACAGTAGAAATACATAGTGAAATATGACATATTTCCCTTTGAATACAGGGAGCGTTAAATTTTATCTTCCACAATTTAGTTTTGGCCATGTACATAGTCTTGTGTGACCAAGTTATTTTAGATCATATCTAGAGTAGCGATAAAACAGATTATAAAAAAATGTATAAGATATAAATTTATTTGCTGTAAGTTTTTTAATGGAGCGAAGTGAATGAGAGGGGAGAAAAGTGTATAGTATGTTTTTTCCCCGTATAGATTCAAATGACCTGCAAGCTTAATGAGAGCAATTTTGTTGAATTTATTGGACCATACACACTTACCTAGAGAGCAAATTAGATAAATTTGATCTGTTGTTGTGTCAGAAGAACAAAGATGGTTTAAAATCCCTTTTGCACTTCCATTTCCTAAGTGGGAACAAGTCTGGAACATGTTCTAGTCCTGGCATGGAAGAGATCAGCTGTGTCAGGCTGGTTTATCTCATCAGTAATTGGCCTTTGAGGTAATTTATGCGATCCCTGTTCATAGGGACATGCTGTCTCTTTTGTGTTGCCTTCTTCACAGGAACTTTGTGGTCAGGAGATATCCCACAAAAAAGAATGCCCAAGGTTGCTTGTTAGGAGAACTTTACATCCTCTTTGCATCACAGCAGGAATGGGAATAGCAAATTTGGTTTTGCAAACTCATTTAAAATACAAAATGATGTAACAGTCTTTTTTGTTTCTGTGTCAGGGTTTCCTTGACAGAAGATTACGCCTTTGTCACAAACTGCAGTGAAAAGCAGAGATACCTGGGCTAACCTGGAATGAATGAGGGCATTTGCCACAGGCTATGTAGCTTTTACGACACTGGAGTTGGAGCAAAATAAATTGGCTTGCAAGAAGCTCTGTGCTACATAACTCGACTGCTTCTGGTATCTGAGATAGACTGCATAGTTAAATTAAGACTGAGAAGGAGGATATATTACTGTTTGTAAAAGACATTCAGGAATAAGTACAAAGGAGGGAGAAGAATTATTGAAATTGAACCTGCTTTAAGATCAAATGGATATTAATTGCTTCTGAATGAATTTAGAGTGTAAATTAGAACAAGGTTTTTGACATCAAGGGAATGATGTCTGATATCTGGCATGACCTTTCAAATAGGGCAGGGAGGAAAAGGAACCTACATTATTTCAAGATGGATCTTGATAAATTAATATAGGTAGTGATCCCAGAGATGGAAATTAAAGTTTGTGATTATAATACCATAGATCATAGGCTCAAAGAGACCTCAGAAAGCATCCAGTCCATTTCCTTGCTCCAGCTTATTCTCAATTACCTTTAAATCATTCTAGGCTTATCCAGCCTGATCTTAAATATGATCTCATCTGATGAGACTCTGCTGCCCTGTTACTCTTCCATTCAATCACTAGTCCAACCATTAAAAAGCTTTCCTAATCTCAACTTAAGCCTTCGTAGCACAATTTAAGTTAATTTCTTCTTGTCCTTTCCACAGCAGGCTTGGAGAACAAATTAGCATCCTGCCCCTTTATAGCCATCTCTTATGTTCTCGGAAACTCCTGTCCCTTTTCCCAGAATCACGGAGTGGTTGATGGAATATCTCAGTGTTTTCATTCTGATATTAACCCTCAGTTCTTCAAGTCTTTTCCCTGAAAACTTGTCTTCTAGATCTCTGATTGTTCTCATACTCTGTGCTGGGCTCTCCAGGTGTTTCTCTTCCTTCTTCCCATTCCTCCTGATGATGGTCTACCAGTACTGAATGCAACAGAAGGATTATTTTGTGACTCTCGGGCATAGTGCTACTGCTTATTTATCCAAGTTTTAGTGTCATTTTTTCAATGTGGGGTGTGGTTTACCTCCCAGTCGTCTAGGGGTTTTTCATTAAATACATTCACTGCTGTGGCAGGGTATAGGATGTTAGAAATGCCCTTGATCTCTGCAGCTGTCTTTATGAGATGCTTTTGTGAGTTGCTTCTAATAAATCTCTTATGCTCCTTGACAGGGAATGTTTGAGGTTACTGTGGAAGGGGGAGGGGGGCTGTAAACAGAAAGCTTTGTGGATCCATCTAGACTAAGCTTCTGTTATGTGATTGACTTTGATTCTACTTAGGTGGATACTTCTTATCCTGTATCCCTGGTGCAGTCAAAGCTGGGACAATCCATAAAGCAGACGTAGCCTACAGGCCTCCCCGCAGTTGGAATCCACAAGAAGGTTATGAATGAAGAGCTGTGCTGTGTTTAGGCATTGGCGGGGTTGCTCCTTGCCTCCTACCCTGAAGAGTGCACCATACTACCTGCTGTAAATGCAGATTGCTGGGTGAAGGAGGGACAAACAAGCTCTTTTGTGCCATCAAGCTGATGCTATGGAAATCTCTTTCTAAGACAGCAAAATCTGAGGGCACTGTACCACTGGAACTGCTTTGTGGCTGAATGTCTGGGTAACTTTATATTTCAGTTATCAGTTTGATATTATTCTTACCTGTTTTCATTTTAGTGCATTGTCAGCTTGAGGTTGAATCTTAATGGCTTCTTTGTTCTGCATATCAGCAAATGAGGTAGTCTGATGCCACACTGGTGCATGAATTTGTGAACGTGGAATAAATAAGGTACTATTAAGCATAACACTCAGAATTCAAGGGCTTGAGAAACTTTGCATGTTGCTAAGCTGACAAAGGGTTGTTTTAAAGTGATAAAAGCAGGTGTTTCTTTTTAGTTGCCAAGACTGCTCCCATGAGAGAGGCTAGATAAGTAGTCTAAATTACATCTAAGAAGAAAATTTGCCAGAGCTTAATTACTTTTCATAACAGTGCCAAATAAGAAGGAGAAGAAGGAAAAAAACACCTTGGAACTACATTGTAGTCTAATTCTCCTCGTTTAAAGCCCTGAGGTAGAATTGTTAACTTCACAATAAAACTACACCTTTTCAGTGGTAAAGCAGAACAAATTTATAAGCAATGACTTGTGCTTCTTCTACATTTGGCATTTAGGTAAAAGCAATTTTTTTTGTACAAAAAATATAAGTAGTTTTTACAAGGCCTGCAGCTGTGTTGTTTCAGTAGGATATAGTTTTATCATTAATCAATGCTTTTCTTTGATGACTTCTGCTAAGGTTATGGCCGTTTATTCCATCTTTATTGAGAAGAGTGATTTTATTAAGCCTGGCTATTATATCTTGGTGTTCTGTGAGTTAGACCATCGTATCATCATCCTCGCTCTCCTACTCTGGCCAGTTGTGCTTGTCTGTGTGCTGAGTAATTGAGTGCATCAGACTGTTCAGTCAATCCTGCTTAATTCAAGCCTCCCATCACAAAGACTCCATCAGCTTGTCTTCTGCAAGGAGACTTTATCAGTAAGTCAGCAGGAGAAGGGATTAAGACCACAGCCATTTACCCATGTGCCCTGTGCAATGTGCAATGAAATGTCAGTGTCATAACCCCTCAGTTCTATATTATTATTTCCTTAGTAAGGAGGCATTTTGCTGAGAGATCTCTGTCCTTTAAATAAAGAGGCTGTAATGAAACCAGAATTCTTTTACAAGACCAAACCAGGGACTTGTCTATTTTGATATCTGCCTGTGTCTTCAGTATTTTGGAGGAAGATGCAAGAATGAAAAGAAAGATTAAAAAAAAATAATCTGGCATTTTTCCTCATCTCCTGGTAGTTGCTTTAAAGGTGAAACTATAGGAGTTGAGATTCTTCACCTCATTTATGGAGATAGACCCTGTTGATTTGCCCCTCCCATATATTTTATCTTTAACCAGTCATCTAATTCCCTCTTAAAAAAGCTAAATTCTTAGTCTGCCCTCATATGAAAGCACTTTCAAAAGAAATAGCTATCTTCTACGTATTTTGGGTGTTTTCAATTTTCTATATCCTTTTTTATACAATGAAATGGTTAATAGAAAGTTCAAAATTTGAGTGCCTAGAATAGGATCATTGAACTGGCTAATATTACCACTTTGACCCCTCTATAAAGCAACACTTTCACCAACATCACTGCAGGCATGTACTTTTCCCTTTCTAATTGATTATAGTTAGCTTAAAGCCCAGTGATGTGTCTGAGCGGCTGAGATTATTCATTCCAAGACACATTACTGAGATGCATTCATCAACTGGGAATCTCATCTGCTCCTTTGCTGCATATTCATTTAGATTTATTTGATATCACTGGCAGTTGTAACTAATGTCATCTTAAATAATTCTGTTTAGGGCAGATTTTACTCTATTCTTGAGTAGGCTTGTCTCTTGTGAGAGCTCTTAACTTGAAAACAGAATTCCATGTTGAAAATAGGTCAGCAGTGTCATGCTGTAAAAGGACAGTCAGGGAACTAGAAAGAGGGATATAGCCTTTAAGGCACAAGAATCTCCAATTCTCAGAAATGGTAAAACTTCTTTCCAGAACCGGGCATTTTAAGAAAGATGTTGACCAGCTGGAGAGTCCAAAGGCAAACAAGAATCATCAGATGCTTTGAATATATGACAAGCAAGGGTGTATGTATGAAGAATACAAGGCTGTGTGAGTGTGTTAGTAATTTTCAGATAGTTAAAAGGATTTTGCAGAGTGGAAAGGAATTTGTGTCCATTATGGAGACAAGAAGATTTCACTGTGACCTGTGACTGGGCTATTGGATGTTAGAATATCTCTGAAGGCGAGGATAGTCACCAGTGTTCTTTCTACATATCAAGCAATATTTGAAAGTGTTCAGATCTTCCACTGGAGAGCAGAATTTGGCCATTTGAAAATCTTTCTCTGTAAATGTATTTCAGGACATTAGATAACAACCTAAGTAATGTTTCTAGATCGCTCTGACAAAGGTACAGGAACCTCATCTGATTTCTAGCAAGTGCTCTTAGTATTTTCACTGTCACAGGTTCAGGAGAAAAGAACAAGGAAGGCCCAGAGAGAGATGTCTAATTTGGTACATCAGGGAAGGTATGTATATACCTAAGAATGTGCTGCTATATGTTGTTAGTAGGGTGCCAATGGCAAAAGAAGCAGCACATACAGGTTGATAGTTCTGGGTCGACATAATCCAGTGGTGTCACCTAAAGTGATGTGCCTTGTCACAAGGCAGAGGGTAGAGAAAAGACAAAAGAGCACCTCAGTGACAGCTGGTAGGATTTCCTATATTCTCATTTTGAATATGCCCAAAGCAATACTTGTGAAATCTCTGTGTCAAATGAGAGGGAAAGAGAGGTGGGAGTTTGTCTCTGTCTCCCTTTGTTTCTCATCAGACATTTGGTCTTTGAACTAGTTTAAATTTGGTTTCAAGTAGTAAGTTTCAATGCAGATTTTTAGTTCAGACAGATCATCATTTTCCATTAAAAATCCACTTTATAAAAAAAATTGGAACCGGTTCCTACTCCAGTACAATCAGGGGAGAAACAGGAATGCACTAAAATCGGAAGCAGTCTCCAGTAGTTGGAGCGCTGCAAAAAGCACCTCTGAGTCGTTCTTCAGGCCTGCATTCCCCTTGGGCTGCTTGCTTGTAGTGGTGTCAGGGTAATAGCACTGCAACAGTACAAAAACCACTTGGTATGCATACGAGCATCACAAAATGCTGGGGTAAATTGACTGAGTTACATATGTTGCTCTTTTGGGAATGCGGAATAAGTTTTGCTGCAAGTTACACGTAGTTGTAGTTGCATGCTACACCTTAGGAAATATAAGCCTTAAGGAAGGACACAACCAATTTAATCATTCTTTTGTTTGTTGTTTCAACTAAATTGCTCTTTCTTGTTATATGTATATATTAGTGCTCATCTTGCTGCCATCAAATGCTTAGTGGGACTGAAGGAAGACTGCTGCAGACAACTGAAGTGAATTGTGAGCTTTAATGTCAGGCTACATCTTGATACGGTGTTGAAGGGTGAATCAATCCATCACTTCTCATTTAAAATAATACACTGGGCCTTGGTCAAAAATATTACCGAAATAAACAAATGACATGGTTGATGGATCACTCTGTTGCCAATAACCAATGAGAAATGCTTTAGTATTTGTCCTTCGTTTGGCAAAGTCCTCTTTCTTGATTAAAACTGGCAAGTATAGGGAAAAAGGACTTCTGAAATATTGCACCTGATAGATGTTCTGATGAAATGTGTTCCCCAAAGGCTTGAATCCTACCCTTTTCCATAAGAGCTGTGACTCCTTAGAAAGGCTGACTGATTTTAGGAGAGACTGTAAGATGCCTGCTTCTAGCACACTGATGATTGACCAGATCTAGAAACAGTACCTGAGTCATCCCAGCTCACAGCTCAACTTTTTCAGGAAATTTGAATTCGGTGCCAGTTTGCCTTAAATCATTATCAACAAAAGTAACACAGGAACTGCTTAAGAAGCAGCATAGACATCTGTGTCAGGGAGGAGGAGCTGACTGCCCCATGCAGTAACTGGTACCTTCCCCTAGGGCAGGTCGCACTCCCTGTGAGTCAGATCCCTACAGCTACAATTGCTGGGTTGGTTTTGTACTGTCTGTGGAGATCTTAGAGCAAAAGGTGCAGTGTACTACGCTTTGGGGACGTTTCCTCTAGCCTGAAAATTACAGTCAGCATCATTAAAAAAAAGATTAGAATGCTAATCTTTCATTGCCTCAGACTCATTTTCTTCTTAAGGATGGGAAGACTATTTGCATATGCATTGATTAAACTGAATGCATTTGTTGTTTCAGATACATTCATATGAATTGTTACAATTTAATCTAGGCTGTGCAGGGTCCTGAGGGGAAGCAACCAAGTGCAATATATACCTGCATCATTAAAAAGAATTTAAGCGTGATGACAGCTGGAAAATAACGGTACAAATGATTTCAGGGTGTTCCATATTTATTCCCTGGTGATGATAAATTGTTGTTGGTTTTCTCAGCTTACAAGACAAAAGGCGAGTTTTTCATGTCAGCCTTCAGCCTGGGCTCTGTAAGTCAAGTAAACTCAGCAGACACCTGCCTAACATTAAGCCCTTGTTACCACAAATTTAAGCTTCTTGGATTTATTCATCCGTTTAATCCCCAGAAGTCCCCCTTCAGGTAGGTAAACATTATCTCCATGTTACTGATGGAGAACTGAAGTGTAGGGCAGGCTGGAAGTAACTTTACAGAAAGTAGCTTTAAAGAAAGGGCTTTTAGACAAGCTACAAGTCTTAATCTCAGAAGTTAGCTGAATATTTTTGATGTTACTTTAGGTGATTTGTTCATGGATAAACTGTCTCTGACTGAATTGACCATGTCTTCTGGGACCAAGCATGGTTTACAAACCTTAGTAACACAGGGAGTTAACAGGCGCAATGACAAAGTGCCACTTTTATATTAAAACAGAACTCTTAAGTAGATTTTTGTTAAAACACCATCCTGTTGTGATATTTCGGGAATGTGACAAGGGTTAATGGCTGAAGAGCTTATAGGTTTATTGATCACACATAATCTCTAAATGTTTTTTAAACTGTACGTAATCTGCCACTGGAAAACAGCTGCATGTGAGCTGGAAAGCAGCAGCTGTTGGAGAGCTCAGAGTACTATTGCAAGGCAATTGAGAGGGGAAAGTAAAAGAGGTCTCTTTCCCCTGCCAAATACTCTTGTGGCTAAAATCCAGCTATCTACTGAAGCACAGTGGCAACTTAAACAAGAAAGGTCACACTGGAAAAGGAAAACTAAAAGTCATAGGGGGAGAGATGTAAAAATGAAATTACCACATTCTTGCTTTGTTTAATATGCACTTCTTCCTGATCCTCAGCGTAATTAAACCCTCAGTAGGGCTATCAAAAATCATTACATAAAATATATCTGCTAAACTCTCCATCACTTTCTGTATTGGCACATGCACTCACCCTTTCGTTCTTTCCTTCTGATGTCAGACAAACTCAAGGTATGAACCAGATAAAACCAAACTGAAATACAGGTACTATGCAGTAGTATTATCCCAGAATTTTTACATAAATTAGCCTGTTTTCTGCATGGACTGTTCTCCTGGTAAAAGAGTGGTTAAACCTTGTCCAGAAAGACCAGGAATTTATAGTTATTTGGGGATGGGTGAATAAGGGGCTTAAAGACCAAGGTCAAGGCTGCATGTTGCTACTTTCAATAGCTAAACTCTAGGACCTGATAAAAAAAATAATTTGCAAGAATTAGTTATCTTAAATACGTTGTTTTGATCATTCTCTGAATGCCACCACTAGTTTGGTTAATTACAGGGAAAGACAGTCATAAAAACTTGGTAAACCCATCAGATTGTTTACTAAATGCAATTATTATTTGCAGTACAGGAGGTCCTGTCATGGACAAGCCCCTTTAGGCTGCAAGAACAAAATAAACAAATGGTCTATATCCCAGTGGTCTTGCAGATAGTGCAGCTGTGATGTTCACCCACTAAATAATCATTGAGGAAAAAATTACAACACATTGATTTTTCTGTAAGCAAGAATACTACCCAGAATTTTACTTATCTCAGGAATGCTTTAGTTGCTCCTGAAGAATCTCAGGAATGCTTTACTTGCTCCTGATTCAATCAAATGCTAGAAAACATGCTTTTGCTCTCCTGTCAAGGTAACTTATTGTATTAGATGTTTCCCAAAATATCAAGAGAATTACATATGTATGAGTCTCCAGGAAAGCCTTTGAAGGAAGGATACTAATGTTCTTGTTCTTGAAAGAATATTCTAATATTGTCGCAAAGTATTAGTGATATTGCCATTTTTCATTCCCGGCTATGGAGTTTTGTGGGCATTGCTCATATCCAGCCATTTGTCAGCGTTTGTTAGGGCACTTTAACTTAAATGTGCCACCTTGAAATGCAGTAATCACTGGGGGGTGGGATGGGGGGGTGGTGGTGGTCCTGTGGCTGAAGCCTGACAGCCGTTGCTCTTTCAGGTTAGGATGGGGTTTGGTGTGGGGTTGGCACAGTGAAGCAGTTGTTGCAGTGCACCTTCACTAACCCCTCTGGTCAGTGGGAATGCTCGATTTGGTTTTGCTGGATTTTTGGGCAATTTTGAGAAGGTCCCTTTCTGTACCAGTGTGTGGGATTGTGTCTTGAACATAATGGTTGTACATAATTGTGCTTTATTGCATTTCCTTCAGGTTGCTGCTGAATCCACCCTTGACTGAGTCTTGATATTTCTTAATATATGACTTAAGTAGTAGCTTAAGAAATCCAGAGCCTGTGTATTAGAATGTCTGTCTTTCTGTGTCTTCTCTCCTTCATAAAGGTAGTGTTCAGGAGTGTGAGAAAAGTGACAAAGGAAATGACTTCAAGGTGTAAATCTGAATTTCTGAAATTTTGGGTTAAAGCTTGCTTGCTACTCAGGAGCAAATGCATATTCTATTAGCAGTGGGCAATAATTCTGTGAATAATAACGTGAAGCAATAACTAAGTTATATGTCTTCAAATGATCTCACTATTGAAACACAGTCAAAATGGTTATTTGCTGTGTAATATTGTCTAAATTGGACTCAGTTACTATATACTGAGATTGAGTGTGTTGTCTCACTGAAGCAGGGTCTGTTAAGGCCAAAGAATGTGTGTGTGTGGCTAGTAAGTAACTTACTGTGGATGCAGCTGAAATACGGGAAACAGCAATAATAATTGCTTCCTGGATTTTAATTTTTCTTCTTGACAATGTTTCAGTAGTAACATAGCAGAGTTTAATCATTGTCAATTATAGGTCTTAATTAAAAGCTAGTAAGCACTTATTACTGAGATAGTGGAATGGAAATAGCTACCTGATGATTTAAGGGCTGTTTGTAGGAGTAAGTGCTCCTGAATAAACGTAAAACTTTTCTCCTGAGATTAAAATTGGAAAAGACCATAAGAAATACATGGCAGACATTTCATTTTTGAGGATCTTGCTTTTGTTGTAGATTGGCTTAAATTTTTTTGCAGTTAATAATATTTGCAAAGTTGTATGTTCAACTGCAGGAGTATTTTGTATAGTTTGTGGATTGCATGTGTAAAATAGAAGTTTATGCAAACAAAATTAATGTAAATAGATCACTAATAATTTGTTCGTGTAAATAATCCATTGTAGATATCATCAGTTTAATTACATATGCAGATTAAAAATCCTCATTTGAAGACAAGCTTCTGAATATTCAATTTATATTTGTTAAAATCTGTTGAGACTTACAGTAGTTTTATAATTAACAATGGGAGAACCATAAAAGTCTTGACGTTTTATTTTGTTAAGTACCAGAAATATGGATGTTTATCCATCCTACACATACCTTTCAAGTTTTCTTGCAAAATTTCTCGTTCTTCAGGCCTTGAGGGAAGCTAGATATGTATTGTAATTCTGCATTTGCTTCCCACTAGACTCCACAAGAGCAGACAAAAATGAGCAGAAAATTAGTCATTCATTTTTGTGTTTCCTCACAGAAGGGCAGTTTAAGTTGGTTTGGTTTTTTTTAGTCTACTATCCTCATTATAGAGATCGCTACAAAGCTGGAAGAGTTCTATCTGTTTGACTCATTACTAAAGTGAGTGAGTTCTGGATCATGTGAATCTTTTAGAACTCCTTTTTTTCATGCAAATTGCTTGAATCTTCAGAGTTTTCTTATTCTAACCTGTGATGTTACTAAGCCTCTACTGCAAGCTTAATGATGGATGCCTTGGAGACCTGTGCTACTAATTATGCTCAGAATTTTTTTCTCAGACCGTCTAGCTCTTTGCAGTACCTTAGGAACTTGATCCCCAGCATCAAACATTACCAGCTCAGCTGTAATGAAATAAGAAACTGCTTACTGCATGGCATGAAAAAGCTGCACTTAGCAGTGTTTGTGCGATGATGCTAACCAGGTTTGGGGCTGGAATGCCGCTGAACTTGGCAGTTTCCTTGTTAAGATATTTCAGTCAATTCCACTGCAATGTTTTCTCAATACTAGAATTCTGCCAAACATCTGGCTGGGAAGTTGCCCTCGGCAGCTGGAGCATGTGACTGTCAAGCTGAAGCACGAGCTGGGTGTTACCGCTGTGATGAACTTCCAGACCGAATGGGACATTGTTCAGAATTCCTGGGGCTGCAACCGCTACCCGGAACCCATGAGCCCTGAAGTCCTTATGAAACTGTATAAAGAGGAAGGGCTTGCCTATGTCTGGATGCCAACCCCAGACATGAGCACTGAAGGTAATGCTCAGACCACTCTTGCAGTAAATTAGTAGTAAAAAAACCTCTGAGTTACTGATCCGCTACTTGCTTGGCTGGTTTGGGGTTTTTTGTGCGTAAATTTTGTGTAAAAACATAGCTAACACAAGGTATAATGTCTCTGTGTGTTGACTCTAACGAATTGTTCATATTTTCTTGTAGGCAGAGAGGCCATCTAAGGTACTTCGTGTCTGGCAAGATATGTGTATTTGAATTTAAAGCTGTCCAACATTGATAACTGCTTGACTGCTTTTGCTTTCAGCCTGAATTCAGCCCATCTAATGAAAATATGTTGTGTAGGTAGAAGACAGCAAGCCTGCACAGCAGGACAGCTTGCCATCCTTGCTGGTTAAAAATGGAGAGACAGTACTGTATGTCTGTCTCTGCTCTTCCCTTCCCCCAACAAACAGCTTTTCTTTAACTGTAGTATTCCAGTCTGATGCATCTCTATGGAGTAATTTATGTAATTATTTGTAACTAATTCAGAATATCCATAGCACCTGTTGTTGTAAAATAATTATTTTTAATTTTTCATTTTTCTGTTGGAATGCTCAGTTCAAAATCCTATTTCCAACCAGTAGATTAGAGAGTGTGTGTGTTTTCAAGTGAGTTGCTTACCAGCAGAAGAGCGTGCTCTTTCAGTAGGGTGAAATACTGCTGCCACAAATAGAAAATTGTCATATCAGTAATAAGACATCAGGGAAGACAGGAGATCTTAAAACAGGGATTTGAAGGGTCTTAATGTCAGTGCTCATCTGTGCCACGAGGAAGAGTAAGGCTCTGATGTTTGCAGCTTCAGTTCCTGGGAAGAAGTTCCCGTAACAGGGAGAAAGGCATCAGGAAATATGTTTATTCATCCCTTTGGGAGTGAGAAAAACTATAAACCTATTCTGTGTTGTTTAACCATGTGCTAAGTACACAATTAAATCATAACAGTATTAAGTAGCACAGGGAAATATTCTTCTGCTCTCCCTCCCTCACTTACTATTGACATAATGGCCTTCATTACAGTGTTTTGGAAAGCAGCGGTACGTAGGTAACGTCAAAAACCTCTGGTACTTAAAAACATTTCATTTTTGGTTTGCTAACTTTAATGCCATGCAAGATGTGCTGTTTGATGTAATTTGCTGCATTGTCTCAGTCCCTGTGAAAACAAATATGCCACACACATCCGGTGTTAATCAGAATGTATATTTAGAGAAGAATTAGGGCATTTTACAGATTTTGTGTGATCTGAATCTATGTTGCAAGAAAAAACAAAGTTAGAGTAAAAAGTCATTAAAAAAACCAACCAACCAACCCCAGAATGTGTTGTTTGCCATTATGATTCATAGTTCATCAGGCTGTGCAGACATAATCTCAACTGTAAACCTGGCTTTCTGAAATGCAAATGAATGTGCCTTGTTTATAACCTTAGGAAGAATACAGATGTTGCCACAAGCTGTCTGCCTCTTGCACGGGCTACTGGAGAACGGACACACTGTCTATGTTCATTGCAACGCTGGTGTTGGCAGGTCTACGGCTGCTGTCAGTGGCTGGCTGAAGTACGTGATGGGATGGAGCCTGCGGAAAGTGCAGTACTTCTTGGCTTCCCGGAGACCGGCTGTCTACATAGACGAGGAAGCTCTGAATCGTGCTGAAGATGATTTCTACCAGAAATTTGGGCATCTTCGTTCCTCATGCAAAATACAAGAGTAGAAAAGCAGAAGAGGAAAAGGAAGGTGAAGAGGAATCCTTACATTTGAACCCCAAGGACTTAGAAATCATGAGTCAGACGCCCGCCTCTCCTCTTCAGTTTATAAACTCCTCGTAGAAGTCGTGAGAATTTTGTTTCAAAATTGCCTTTGAGGGTTTTTTTATTTGCTTTCTTTAAGCTGATATGATTTATTTTTTCAAGCCTTTCGTTGTAAGTATGAGACCTAGAAACTCTGCAAAGGGAAACAAGATTTTCTTTTAACTGCTTGCCTACAGGACCTGAGTTTTCAGGGTAGGCCTAAGACTTGAGATGAAATGGTTAGACTTAGCAATATTCAGTGTCAAGAAAGAAAAGGCATTTTCACAAAAATGGATACAAAGGTTGACTGGATTAAGGTTCAGGCTAGGATGGAGCTGATCATCGTCAAAGCTGCTCAGTTATTTTAGGTGGGAGCGTACATTATTGAAGTCTTCTCTAGTAATTTGGTAGACAAGTGGTATTGATGAGAAAAACCAGAAAGAAACTGATTTCTCAACTCAGTTTCTTAAACAAAAAGCTAATGTTTAATGCAGTGAACTAAAATTTGCTCTCTTTGCCTATCTAGTTAATGTTAAATATTAGACGTTACAGCTATGTCCTGTTGTGACATCGGGGTTATGCTAGGATGTAGCATGGGGAGAGGAAACAGCTCCACTTACTGCAGTATTACTGTTTTACAGGGAAGGACTACTATTTATTCATTATCCTAGGCTGTGAGACCTCTAAGTCAAAGATACATTTTGCTCTTCTAGTCCGTGCAGTGCTGTAGGGTGGGCTCCCTAGGTGCCAAGTCAATCTAAGCCGTAACCACTGGGCTACAACAGGACCTATAGGAACTGTGTGATAAGCCTCTGCACATGCCTGGCACCACAGCCTCTGTGTTGCTGACCTAGATTAATTTCTTCACTATAGCAAAAGTCTCTCCTTGTGCAAGCACTGTGTGGGTGTTCACAGATGCTAGATTTCACTGACTGAAGCTAATGCTGGGCTGTCTCTGGAATGAATGAAGCCAATACATTCATCTACAGAAGGAAAGGGCAACTCTGAGGAGGGTTTCTCAGGAGCTTACCCTCAGCAGGCTAATGTTGGCTTTGTGGGTGATCCTTAGTGTTTTCTGGTGCTGCTTAGTCCCTTAGCTGAACTAAGCAGTGGCACCAACAGCTTCCAGCCCTGCTCAGGTAAAACCAGTCTGCTGTGGGTTCAGCCCAAGAGAGAAGGGAGAGCAAGAGTTTACTAAGGAACAGAGGATGAAGGATGCATAAACATTAAGAAATCTAATTTCTATAGGCTTATTCTTCAGTGAAAACTCTTTTTTTTTTCCAGCCAACTTGTTCCTCTAAAGACCTAGTCAGTGCCAGAGTAGTTTAGTTGATATATATTGATTATCTGAACGCTTAATGGAGAAACTAGTAGGTATGAACTGTTTATGGAGAATGTCCAGAATAATATAATACATTTTATTTATCCTATACTTCAATCATCTTCAAAAGGAAAAACATTTATTTAAGTTATATGTGTGGTTTTGATCATGACTTTGTTTCTGACTTTTTTGAAATAACACTGCTGTTTAGAAAATGGATGAGAAGAGTTCTCTATTAAATAAAAACATAATGACAATCCCAGCAGCCCATTTTGTCATATATCTTTGGCTCCCAATTTCATGAGTAGCAAAACAGATCATGACCGATATTTCTATATAGAGGTGGGATCAGCCACTTTAATGGTAGCAGCCCATTTCTTATCTGCTGTACTGTGTCAGTTTTGATGGACTGTTGAGGATGAAATCTCAAAGAACAACACAGCAAAGATGTGTGGATGATATGGCATCTCTGGGACCTCTGAAGACAAAAAAAGGGTTTCTTCTCCTGGCTCGATGCAGAGAGCAGAGGGAGCGTGTCAGTGCTGCTGCCTGGCTGTCGGGCTTTCATGCGAATGTCCAGAGCTGCAGGCTGGCTGCCCAGGAGTTACCTTGTTTTGACTGAGTTTGAAGTAAAAATGGTGAGGTTTTGCTACTGTGTGACTCTCAAAATCAAGTGCTGAGAGGAGGGTGATGGCCTAAGAAGTAGAGAGTAGAACCTGCTTAGGTTTTACATTTCTGTTGAGATATATTTGGAAACCCCATGCTTAAAACGTGTTTCCAAGCATCCCCGACAGACAGTCCTTTTCATCAGATGCAATTTGTAATTTATGTCGGAAGAAGTACTTGTGGGTTTGATTCTTGTTTCATAGCTAACTATATTTCTCTTTTAGGTCTCTTGGGACTGAACAGTGTAACATGGCACAAACAAGTTTACAACTAAGTAAGTATAGCTACGCCTTATCAGCTATTTCCTAATTCTGATTTTATCCACAGTGGAAGCAGACTGGTGCTTCGTTTGTAGGGTGGAATTCAAATGATACAGAAACCACAGATTCAAGAAGTCTCTAGCAAGGGGTTGTTGATTCATTGCTTATTGTCATTTCAGTTTGCTTGTCTGCTGAAGTGTTGGGGGACTATATGATATACAGATTGCGTTAGCTGGTGAAGTGCATGAAAACTACTTGCCAACGTCACGATAATAAAGAATGCAAAGAGCTCCTATGGCTTGCAGTCCCTTTGTACCTATTTGTAGCATAATTTTTTCCCCTCATTGCCTCCTTACTGCGTTCCTCATTGAAAACAACCATGTCAAGTAACATTAATTCAAAGCCTTGTCTGTTGAATGTAACTAGGAATTTTAATGCTAGAGGCATCACTGCAAGAGGCTACAGCAACAGAAAAAGCAATCATATAAAAATACTCTATTTCTCAAACTCTATAATTATGTGATAAATCTGCATCTAGGGATTATCTATTAGAATTCCAATTTGTAATATGTTCTTATGCTGATTGGATCGTTAGCTCTTTCCACAGACTAGCCTCTTGATGCAATTTGGATGAAAGGACGAAGATAGTCAGTTGTTTATGTACTTGTATATGTCCTTGCTGCTTTAGTCATTAAGTGCTACAAAATTTAGAGAACAACTCCTATGGAAAGATTTAGAAACAGATAAACAGTAATGGTTATTCTAAAGTGGGGTCAAGAAGCCAAACTAATACACACACAAAAATAGGAACCAGGTACAAATATTTTGATAATTCATCAATGAAAACCATCAGTTGGGGAAAATGGTTTTCTGCTGGCATGAGCATCAGTATTCTCTGCCCCATTACAGCCAGGTTTTTACCTCTGTTGAATTAAAGTAAGTAGAATTTGCTGTGTGAAATGGGAACATTTATAACTCTAGGTGCTTGGAGTACCTCAATGTCATTATTAGGCCAAACAATAGTATATATGCTTTCCTAGGGCAACATACATGAAGGAGCTAAGCAATCACTCTTACAAGTGATTTTGTAACAAACATAGCCCCTTGAGGGATGGCTCAGGCTTTGAATTATATAGTTTCATGAATATTTTTCCTCTTGACATCAGAAAAATGCTAATGAGAATCTTCTGCGTGACTTTTTTAGGTAGGCAGTGCAGCCTGGTGAAAGGAGACTGGGCTGGCTGGCACGACTGTTGAATTCCTTCCTTTCTCCCTTACTCCTTCCTTGTAATTTCACACTTTGCACTTTGGTCCCTTTGGTGCTTGTCTGCTCTAGTTGCTTAGGTTGTAAGTTTATGGTCTTCCCTCTCTGTACAGCAGCAAGCACAGTGAAGCTCTGGCTGCAGGTATTATACCAGAGCATACTCTGGAGCATTTGGAAGGTCTCACACCTGGCAACTGAATTGTGTGTGCTGTACAAAAACATGTGCAAAACAGTGCCTCTGCTCTGGAGCGGAATTAAAATTTGAGACTCCTAGCCAAGCCCTCTTGGGCAAAGATAAAGGAAAAAAGATAGGCTGTAGGTTGTGCAGGAGCAGGTAATAAAATCTGTATTTAAAACGAGAATGCAAAAAATCAGGCTTACTCTGTTACCTGCTATGGTGCCGTCTTTGAGTTCTAAGTTATGAAACTCACTGACTGTACTGGTCTGTAATTGAGAAAAAATATCTGATTTGAAGTAGTCAAAGACATTTATCTGATTTGAAGTAGTCAAAGATATTTGCCATATTACCCTGTTGCTGCTTTTATTCTTCATCATTAAATTGCAGTGAGAGGTTTCAAACCAATGATAAAGTTAAAAGAGAAATAGTACGATTCTTAAAAAAAGATACACTGGGACTGTGCAACAGAAAACTATGAAACTATGAAGAAATATTTAGAAGGATAACTACCGCAAAAGCATATATTTGGCAAGCAAGCCCTACCTTCTTGAAGGATAATGAGCATCAGGCTGCCCTTAGCTAAAATGGAATTGGATTAACGTAGCAAAGGATGGGATATAGATGACTGTCTCCAATTCTGTTTACATTCTCAGTGGTAAATCAACACCTCTGCAGCTATTTTGCTGGAAAAAATTGTGTTTTATTTTCTACATGTATATAGCTTAAAGGGAAAAGGGGTGCTCTGAGGGAGCAGACTTTGGAACAGTGGAAGTATAAAGGAATTAATCTTTTTTCTGTTGCTCAGCAACATGACATCACCAACAGCAAGGCCAAACCATATGACTTCATAAATGATCTTCTTCCTAAATTAACAGAGGAAAGCAATTTTTTCAAGGGCAATGACATTATCATGTACTAGCATCATTGCATGGTTGTGATACAAGCAACGAAAATACCCGTTGTTGGCCCTTCAGTTATGCCAACAGTGAACCTGTAGGGTGTTCATTCTTAATTAGGCGTGTTTTCCTCCGCCCTTCCACCTCAAGATCCTTCATTCCAGTCTTGACTGATTTACAGATGGTTTTGCAGCTAAAAATTGCCATATTTGTAAAGATGAGTAATAAGTATTTTATTAAACATTTTTTACGTATCAAGGCTTGCCTGAGAGTAAGGAAGTAAGACCTGTTACACCCTGTAAGCCAAGGATGGTGACACTGTGAACCTTAGCCCTATATAATTCAACTGCTTTGTGCTTAAACATGTTGTCTTATTTCAGAGATTGAATTTATAAAGGTTGCAAGATGATGTCTGTGATTTGATAATTACTTCAATGCTGATGTTGTTATCTTTACATCAAGGGAAAATAGAAGGCCTGTTTATTCATGAGCTGGTAAAATATTAAATGATATCTCATTCTTGATTTAGATGGTGTGAGGAAAAAGCGTAAAATGATGCCAAGAAAAAAATTCTAATGCTGGGTGGCTTTCTATGGTCTTTACTTTAATGTCTTTATAACAAAATTTATTTTGTGGTAATGCAGTTTCAGCAGGGAAATAACTAACGGTCAGGCCATCGTCCAAGGGTAGCAGCCATAGCTAAGCTGGGCAGCCAGGCCAAAGTCACTGCAACAAATCAAATGCTGAAAATGAATCCAGTCTTCAAAAATTCAATAAAATACATAAACACAGACATTAAGAAATGAATATAAAATTTGTGTTTGGAAAAAAGGCAAATATAAATGAAGTATAATCCTGACCAATGTCAAAGGGAAAAAAATATTTTGTAGTGGGATAGCAAACACCACAACTCACTTGAAAACATATTTGATGTGTTAGATAGAACTATAGCTGGTATTTAAAGTTCATTAACCAGTCTTTAACTGGGTACCACTTAAACTGTCTAGTCTTAAAATGCAGTTACAATATTTATCTGTATAAAGAAAGAAATGTGGAAGGGTAAGCTCTCAAGGACACAGACCAGTTGGATGTCCTCTCTTAGAGGCGTGTACTCAAGCTGGTGAAGCTTTATAAGCCCAAAAGTGGTTGCTGGGGCACTGCGGTTTGGCAGTCAGATAAATCCCTTACATAGAGGTACGTTGTTCTGAAATAGGATCAATAAGGCCATGCTTTAGAAGAACTAATGGGAAGGGCATCTCTTAAAATATGCTTAAATGGTAGCTTCAGATGGAAGTTTAAACAAACATATGTCTTGATGGAGCCTTTCTCTTCAGATGTGTTGCTGGAACAGTAAAGCCTCTTAGAGGTCTTTTGCCCTGCAACACCTGTGCTTACAGTCAGAGCACCAGAATGGGAAATTGTAACTGTGAGTAGCAGTGGTCCTGACGCCAGTTAAGACTGCAGGTGAAATGGATTATTTAATCTCTATACTTGAGTTACTCTGTTTCTTAACATGACACAAAGGATGCTTAACCTCAGTTCCCTACCAAGAACTGAATGGGACAACTGCTGTTCTCAGTGCCTCCATTCACAGTGGCTGTGTGGATGCCTGTGAGCACTTGAACAGACACTATTTCAAGTAAGTCCGTGTTTTATATGGTCTCTTCCACTGGGATATTTAAATTTTACTGGGAGTTACTTGTCCATGTCCCCAACATACTTTCCTGGCATGTGAGTATGGCAGTTTGGTGGCACTCATAGGCAACACAGGGTCTAGAAATAAGAACCAGGACTCTGATCTGGCTTTCTTCCCAACTGGGGTATCTTACTCACCTGGAATAAGGATGCCATCATCTTCCATCAGACTTTCTGTAGTTTTCTTGGTGCCTTACACACATTTTCCATCCAAGTGCCCTCTTCAGAGAATAATGAAAGCAACCATGATAGGCTGTTCTCAGCACTGAAAATCTCATTTGCAGTGTGGTTGTAGGCTGGTTTCTTTGTTTTTGTTTGTTGTTTTTATTGTTATTGTGTTTTGTTGTTTTTGGTTTGTTTTTTTTTTTTTATTTAACCTGATTTAGGTAATGAACAACGGGCAACTAAAATAGAAAGTGGTGCTCTGAATTTTTGCCATCTTCCACTCTTCCTAATTGGTAAAATAAATGCATTGTTCTGCAGTAATTTTCATGCAAAGGAACACAAAACATTCCATAAGGCAATAACTAGATATACTAGACCACCAAAGAAAGACTTAGAAGCAGGAGTAGGAAAAGACATGAAATGCAGACAGGAGTGGTCTGCTGAGATGAGGCAGAGCAGGTGGCCAGGTGGCCTTCCAACCAGTGGTCTCATGTCACGAGGAAAGAAGCAGAGGAGAAAGTGAGGGCTTGCAGCACAGGCTGAGGACAGGGAGGGGAGTCAGTCCAGGCAGAGCTGTGTGAACCAAGAGCAGCTGGGGAATAGCCAGGAACTGGGGGAAGGGCTCAGAGATGCGGGGTGAGCAGGGCTTGCTTGCTGCGGGCAGCGGTGCCGCCGCTGCAGTCACATTGTCACTCTTGTTTCAGGGAAATATCTCATTCAGCAGTTAGCAGACACAAGCATGGGGGCTGAGGAAATGCGACAGTGAGACACAAATACATCTCGGCACCCAGAGATCACCAAAAGCACACAATATCCACAGGAACAGCAAAGCCTGGCAAGCTATTTAACAAAATCTGCCAAGATCATTATTTTTGAGAGGAAAAAATTTGATTAGGTCTCTCTTGATTGCTGGGAACATGACTTGAGTACACTTTGGAAAATGCTGAGCTCTGCCATTTGTGTATTTCTGCTTATGGAACTGAAATCAATAACTTAATTTTAGCTGTAAACATAGTTTTATTTTGCTTTCCTTAATAGCAGTCATTTCAAGGTGTCTTTCAGTAGCACCCTGATTTAAAAAGAAAAAAAACAAACCCCGAAAGAATCATATCAGACATTGATATAAATGATATGTATCTAGGGTAATTTCTGTGCTTTTAATGATGCTCATACTGTTTATTGGGGTATTACTGAGCTCAGAATGTGCAGTTACCTTCTTTTTACTCAATTACTGTCTTACATTCCAGACTAAAACACAAACTTGAGTAGTACACAAAATGTGAAAAATAGCTAGGTTTGGAACTGTTTCTGAAACTGTTATGTTTTTGCGCTGCTGTGAAGGTCCAGGGTTCACCATGTCAAATTTGTTTTAAAACCCCCACAAGAATAAAACAAACGTTGAAAAGAAATGCAGTAGTTACCAGAATGTTTATTTTCCTATTACCTGCTTTTCATTTGACAGGGCTGGAAAAAAAAAATAATTGGAAAAAGTTGTTAAAGTCAAACAGAAGACATGCTTATGCACATCAGCATACCTTTCCTCCCCTTTTTTAGCAGTGGGTTCAGGCAGAGCGTCTGCTGATTCTCCTCCTGTGCTCTGAAAGGCTCTGCTCAGGGGACATCTCCTTTAGATAGAAACTGATCTATCAAAGCACTTACCGCTTGTGGAAATTTAAGTACAAGAATAGTCCTGGGGATTTCAAGTTGAAAACTTCACACTTGGTGCCTAAGTGCTTTGTTGCATTCGCCACCTTGATTTTTGATGAGATGAATTCTAAATTGGTGCCTTGCTGCAACCAAAATGCCCCCAGCAAATGCCATGGATTGAGAGTCTTTAGAAAAGATGAGGACACTTGCTTGCTACATGACTGTGGCTCAGACAAGATGTGTAAGGTGGTAAAGTGAAATCACTTTGTTTTTCAAGGGAATGGGTGATAATAGGTGTTGGAACATCATTACAAATACAATATCTGTGTTGTGCATAATGCCAGCAGAGTGATCTAAGAATTTATGTTCATGTGCCACATGCCTGCCTGAAAAAGAAATAAATGGAGAGCAAGCCTACCAAGGATCAGAGTTTTCAAGACTGCAGATTAAAAGAATGAATGCTTATGTGTCAGATACATATGGAAACGCAAATGTGCTCTGCAGTGTCTTGGAAGAGCCTGTGCTTTTTAGCAATATTTCTGTTGTGTTATGCATGAATGTGATTTTCTCTAGTCTGTACACATTTCTCTAGTCTGTTTACTCTTGTACTTTTCCACTTGCTTTCTGCTCCTGCTTCTCCTCCCATTTGAAACAGACTCAAATACTACAGAAATTTGGAGGAAAATGCTTTGACTTATGGAATTTTTATTCTCTGTAGGCTTCCTTACCCTATTTTGGTAACTGCTTGTTCCAGACCTGCAAAACACCAGAGCAATAGTGTACCTACTTCAGTGCCACAGCTCGCTCTTTTCACCTGTTCTTTCATGGTTTTTGAAGATGGTGGAGAGAAGCATAGAACCGTGTAATCATTCTGCATGGCTCTGGATCACCTCCAAGAGATGTGCAGAAATCAAAGCAGAGAGACAGATAGAAATCTCATTGCTGAAGACTCTGAAAACTACAGCTGAGCATGATATTTCCACCAGTCCTTCCAGACATCATTTGAACTAAGGTGTTGGTTTTTCCTACATAGGTTGTTACTCAGAAAATCCTTGTGCATTTTCTTCTCCTTCAGTGAAGAGGGCTGGTCTTGAAGAACACTTGGCAACTTGCAATGGTTGTGAATGGTCTTTTGGTCTCTTTGGTACACAAACACTACCAAATTCTGATGTGTGCCTTGGACGGAGCCATTTGGAGCTGCACACTTGATATCAGAGCTACAGCAGTTTCCTGTGAATAGATCTCTGCTTATTTTTATATTTTTCTGTATCTAATTCTTTCATTGCCTAAGTTTTGGCACAGGTGTGTAGAAACTGTTCACTCAGTACCATTAGTTATCATTTGCGTCTGCTCATGGCCTGTATGTAATACAATTCCTTCAGCCAGTGTCCCCGCCTGTTGCCGACGGCAGTTCTGTGACCCGCAGTGCCTCAGCTGGGCAGGAGCAGATTGCCCCAGTTGCTGACAAGTAGGGGTGTAAGTTGGTGTTGCAAAAGGAGTGGTAGGTCAGGTCGTTTAAAGAATTACCACCGAAGATGTTACGTGAAATGGATTTAATATGTTGAAGCGTGACTACACAGGTTTTGATGGCAAGATTCACTCTATTACTTAATACATGGAGTAAACGCATGGAGGTAAATCACATTGAAATCAAACCAGAATAGAGGCAGAAACAGTTTATAAAGATCAAAGGTATAAAAGGTTAAAGGAGATTCTTCCACTGAGTCATGAGGTTTAAAGAGTAGACCCCCTTGCTTTCTAAACCCTCACAGAGTTTAGTTGTGGCTGTATGCAATCTTTGTCTCAGACTTGGCCAATGGTTTATATCTAAAAGAGAGAGAGAGATAGAAAGTGGGGTAAAAGGGGAACCATTCTGCTAAGTCAGGAAGTTTAGAATAGACCCCCCCTTGCTTCCCAGACTCTCACACAGTTTAGATGCAGCTGGATCTATCACTAGTCTCAGACTCAGACAGCTGATTTGATCTAGGGAAATATAAAGGGTAAGGGGAATTCTGCTGTTGAGTCATGAGGTTTGGAGTAGATCCCCTTGCTTTCTAATCTCTTACAGAGTTTAGATGTGGCTGGATCCATTCCTAATCTCAGATTTGATCTAAGGGTGGGGAGAGAGAGGGAAGCGAAAGTTTATTCACATTCCTTAGGATTTTAGCAGCAAATCAGTTGTTTTAAATCACAAAATTACATAGCCAGCCTAACTACTTCAAGCTTGCAATATATTACAGCAAAGGTATACCTACTACAAGATTGCCCTTGAGTTCAGTGAAATACATCTAATGTGTTTGCATTACTCAACAGGCAAAGGGTTGAGCCTCAAGGAGCAGGGTTATCAGCCCAGGCCCTGTCATCGACTTTTCATGATGGTCCCCCCCTAGTATTGCAGGCTGACTGGTTTGTGAGCTTTGAGCAGTGTCCCGCTCAGAGGGAGATGCTGGACGCAGCCCGCTGTGGTCCAGGGGAGCTCCAAGGTCCTCACTTCAGGAGCACTGTTCATAAGGCTGTGAGGTGGTGGGCTTTAGTCATCAGCAAATTTCCATCCCGACTGCAACCTGAGCTTGCAACCTTCTCAAAAATTCCAGGAACAATATATTGTTGCACTTGTTTGCCACTCAAGCTGTGGTCTGGTGTGAATATTCCAGGGTTGACAGGGAATAACTGGTTATTTCAATTCTTCTCTGATCTGACCAGTCAATGGGAGCTCCAGCACAGGCAGCTGCACCCCCTGCCTCAGTTGAGCGTGGAGGCTTAGCTGACAGTTCCTGGTACGGACAGGGCCACTCTCTGCTCTGGCCGAGCAGGGGCTGTTGACACAGTCAAGGGGCACTTAACTGCCCGACTCGTCACTCAAGGCCCTTAGGCCCAGCTGGCAGCTCCTGAGGCCACAGGACAGCCTGGAGGAGGGGGAGACGTGGTACCACCATGGTGGTTACCTGACCCTGACAGAAGCGAGCTCGAGGCTATTCTGCTGTTTGGTTTCTTAAAATATTGACTCAGATTTTGAACATTAACCCAACATAAATGCTAAGAGAAGAAGTCCTCTTTACTAGAGGACTAACCTAGTGACTTCTGAGAGGCGTCTCAAAGTGCCACACAGTGAGTGGGCTGTGCTGAGTTTGCCCTGTACTCCAGTTATCCGTCCTTGAGGAGGAGTGACAGAAATCCAAGTACCTCTGTTTGGTGGTGGAGCTTTGACAGGGCATGGGTGGCTAAATGAGGACAGTCAGTGAGAACTCATCACCAACACCTTGTGACTGCTTTGATTTGTCCTTGATATCTCTCAGACATGTAAGAATAAGATTTCTTCCTTGACTTCTGTGGTGATCCCTAGGCATACCTTGTTTGCTTGGTTCAAAAACATGAATTGCATCCTGGGGATATCCTGGAAACAGGGTCTGAGACTTAATCTTGGCTTCTGTATTTCTACAGAGAGGCTAGTAGTGTTGTTCCCCGTGGGCCATGAGTGCACAGAGCAGTTCACTCACGGAGCAGCTGCATGAGGTCGCGTGGAGGGTTCGCCCAGCCCAACCGCCTGGCTTGGACGGTGGCTGCAAACAGAGGCTGAGGGCAGAGTTAGACCAGGGCAAACACACAGTGTACTATGCTGCCCCCAGGCTCAGGCCATTTGTAGCTCAAGGGATTTCCAGAGCTGGTGTAATTTCTGTTTGGTAATCTATAATCTATAATCTATGCAAGTACTTGCAGTGTCTCCTGTGGGCTTAAGCTTCCAGCACTCACAGTAGATCCTTGCAAGAAACTCTACAAGTCTGCTACTTACTTGAGGAATAACAACATTTATTTTGTTCGTTTTGTGGTGCGTTTCGTATCCCCTAGTTTTTGTACTGGAAGAGTCAGAATATAATTAATCTCTTCTTCACCTCCTCCATCAGAGAAGCATGTGCTCTGTTAAACACACACGACAGAATATTGAACACTTGATGAAGTCCAATGGGAATAGACAAAACCTTAGCCCAAACCTAAACACCAACTTATCTGCAGATGCTTTGCTGAGCATGAGGGCTCCAACAGCATTGCTGTGAAGCTAAACTCATTCTGTTCTGTTTTAAAGGGGAATTTCCTGTGCTGAGCCTTTGTTTGGGTGTAGACATTTAAAAGGTCATTTCTAAACCTCTGCCTTCCTTGAGACAAACTTTTTCCATCTATCCCTGTTTGTTATCTGCCGCCTCAAAAACCTTCTGGTTTATTAAGGTATTAAATGAAGTGTGCATACCATTCCCACATAGCTTTAATTCCTTTAACTCTTGCTTACCTTGGATTTCCATTTGCTTGCTGCCTCAGTCAGAAGCAACCAGCACGAAGAGAGGAAGTGAGCACCTGCACTCATCTGGCCATTTCACAAAGGCTTGAAGGTGCAAAAGTCCTGTAGGCATCAAATTGTGCTTTTGAGTGAATGTAATCATTACATTAACATTGCTGTGTAGTTCCTCTGGTGCTTGCGCTACTGTAACTCTGTTGAATTATAAAAATTCTTATGCATATATGCATAGATAAAAGACCTAGAAGTAACAGAGGATGACTTAAAGGAATGAGTCTTCATATATGTGCCCAAGCATGTTTCTGATTAATACCTCCTAAAGTCCTTGTTCCAGTCCCCATCACTTTACCCAGAGTTTTATTTCTGGGTATGTGACCTGCAGCAGTTGTAATACCCCAGCTACATTGTTTCTTAATAAGTTTCTTAATAAGCGTTTTTTATCACCAGCTAAAAACTGAATGAAACCATGTAGAGCTTTAGGGACAAGATGAAGCTATATTGTTAGGTATCCCAGCCCCCATGCGCCACCCACATGCTGATTGAGGAGTCACCTGGAGATACCGAATGGAAAATCAGAGGGCAGAGGCAAATCTGATGCCTGCCCCTAGCTTGGGAGAACTTCAGGTAAGCACCTCAGCCTGCCTGGGACATGGGGCACAGCACCATCCCGCTGGAGGACACACCTCTCCTTTGTAACGGATTGCTGACTCACTCACCCTTGACTTTCAGGGTGGTGGGGAGGGGTTGTGGCTGTAGTGTTTATTGTGATTATCCAGGGCTTAAAATACTGGCCTAGAAAATGGGGCCCTAGGCTTAATTCACTCCTCTGCCGAAAATGTTTGAAGACCATGCCTCCCAGGATGTGGCCCTAGATGCTGAGCTGTATAGCACATGAAGGAAATTTATGTTAAAGGAGCCTTAACAAGCCAGAAACAACCTGGAGATCAGGAAGGGCACCACCAAGCTCCTTGTCAGCCATGAGCATCCTAGTCTCCAGATCCCACCACCACCATGTCTGCTGCGCTTTCCTTCTCTCTGGGCCAATGAAACTTCAAATCTGTTCTGCACACTGGCACAGCTCTGGCATAATTCTGGGGCTGTGGAGGAGTGGGGGACTTGACCCCACCATACTGCAGCCTAGCTTAGAGCTTGTTAGTAAAGCAACTTGCAGATTTTATGCTCATTTCCAAAGCAAGCATTCTTATGAGTAGGATATTATGCCAAAGATATCACAATAATGTCTGATATTTCAGAAGAGATGAGAGAAGTGGTGGCATATGCTCACATCAGCATTTAAGATACCCACAGTAAGCAGGTGATATTTGTGCTCTGAATCCTAAACTTTCTACTGTCTACAGTGTTGTAAATCCCATCCCCTGTGGCTGATGTATACAAGGTATGGAAGTGCTCTATGCTGGCACGCCAAAACCTAAGGGTTTTTTTTGGATCTCAGCTCCTTCTGAGGCTGTCGGGTTATGAGAGACAAAAAAAGTGTGTATGTGCAATCCGTATGTTATTCAACAGCTTGCAAACTTTTGCTACAAATAAAAAGAGAGAGAAGGTTGGGTGCTGCCTAACCAAATGGGAAAATGTGAAATGTCCCCTTTCATCCCCTTCTTAGCCTATACAAGATACTTAGACACTGCCAGTAAAAGCTATACTTCAGAACAGAGAAACATTATAGGTTTAGAAAGTAAAGAATTTGATTTTCCTGTTGTCATTGTCTTTTTCTTTTCCCCATATGACAAAACCATTTAAGTAAAAATTTAAAGGGGAAAACTATATCTTTAGTTGCAGAGCAGACATAGAAAATGCCAGTTTACTGATGGTTTTCTAAAAATGGTAGCTGGTAGCTACGGGGGGGCGGGGGGGGGGGGTGAGGGGGTGAGGGGGGGGTGGTGGGGGTGGGGCAGAAAGGAAAGAGAAAGGGCATGAGCCTTTGCAGCCATTCCCACATTCTTCATCTGCAACCCTCCAACAGCTTGTGCCATCGTGGGGGAATTCTGAACTAGGCTGAAATCTCTCAGGAAATATATTCATGAAAAACACGACATACAAATCCATGACCTGAAAGTGGATGTCAAGGTGAGGGATGATTTTTCGGTTGCTGTGGGAGTTCATTGCAATCTGGGCGAGCTCCTCTGTGCACAGACGGGCCGTGCCCTCCTGGTGGGAATTGCCTGTGTGCTAGAGGAGCTGATTTGAGGGCAGCCTCGCCGCACAGACTGGCTCTGCACCCCAGAGTTAGCAACAATTTTTAAATACTCTGGCCCAAGCTGGTGAACACCTGCTGCAGAGGTCCAGATTCCTCGCCTGGGGCATCTCTTCCCCTCTGGGAGCAGAGCAAAGCTAGTGTAGGGAGCCCCTTTGCATGCCCCTGCCTCTGTCCGCAGGGATTAGCCTTAGGCAGAGTCCATAGAACTGTCAGCTATTGCCACCTGGCACAAAACCAGAGACAGACTAATGCTTAAAAAAAAACACCACATGAGCTTTCTTATATGAGCAAGGTTTTGAGGGTCATCACAAAATGTGTTTGGGATATCGTGATGAAATCCTGCTCAGCCTCCTGCCAGTATGTTTCAGAGGGCAGCAGAGAGCCCAGGCCCCCTGCCTGCCTGCCCAGCCAACCCACTGCCCGTCGGGGCAGACGGGCAAAGAGAAATGCAAAAAGAATTTGCTATTTAATTTCATAAAAATGGGAAAGCTGGAGAAACCAGCTTGAAAAGGACATGAGAGACCTGGAAAGTGAGGCAAAGCACACCAGGAGAAGAAACCATGCAAACACGTGTGTGTGTGTGTGGTTTAGCAACTCTGTCAAAATGTTTCCAGCATCCCCAAGAAAACAGGGGGAAAAAAAAAAGAGTCTAGCTTTACAGATCCTGGTGTTTGTGGTATCCTAATAAAAAAGTCTGTTGGCCCCATACTCAAAGTCTGCTGGGCCCAAACATGAAGTGCTGTTTCTTGGGGTTTTTATTTTGTTCTGTGTCTTGCTGACTGAAAAATATACATGATATAGGGGAAACAGAAATCCACAGAAAATCCTTTTTCTGATACTGCCTTCTGTGGTGATTACAATTTGCCTTTGCCATGGGCTTGTTCTTCTATACTGTATCATAATGCTTTTGCACTTGGCAAAGAGCAGCCACTTACCCTGCAAGTAGCCATATTGTAACTGGCAAATTTACTAAAATTCAACTATATTCTCTTCTACTTCCCCCCAAGATATTCCCAAGGGAATAATGCATTCTTGTTTCATAATATTTCACATTATAACATCTGTAAGCTACTACGAAAGGGAGGAAGGATGCACCTCTCCTACGCTTTACCTTGTATCTCACATAATTTCTGTGATTCGGAGATCTTGACAGGAGAGCCCTGGGAGCTCCAATAACATTTTGCAAGGAAAACGCTTAACTGTGGAAAGGGCAAGTTCCTGAGAAACCCACCTGAAAGTGCCTTTGTCTTGATCTCGCTTGACAGAGCAGACTGTGCCAGGGCTGCATGTCCCCAGGGAACCACATGGTGTGAGGGCAGGTTTCCTCCATCCTTGTTCATCCTCTCTCCCTGGAAATTTCAGGTCACTGACCTCAGCAACACAAGATTTATTTCCTTTGTTCCTTTTACCTCTCCAAAACTGGGTAAAAATGTAGAGACACAGATTTCTTTGTATAGTTTTGGGCAAGGGCAATTTTTTCAGCTGTCTACAGAGCCAGCAGCCAGTGCAGTGAGCTCTTCTTGCTGCTGGGGCTGGATGGCATGTCTGTAAAGTAGGTGGGGATGTTTGGAATACATATGTTGAGTATGGCTCCGGTGCTTACAGAAAAATCCAAGCAAGCCCCTCATAATCTGAAATACTCTGTTTCAGTCAGTATTTGCCACAGTTGAATTGGTCATTCCTGGGCATACTGCCCTTTAGCTGTGTCATTTCATGGTCAATTCATAGAAAAATGTCAAGCTGGCTGACTGGAAATCTTTGCTGCAATATATACACAAAGGGCAGATCTGTAAACCCGACAGGGGAGCTGATATTCACACAATTCATTGCTTCTGGCTTGGCTAGAACTGGCGAGGTAAGAGCTGCTTACTGCTGGGATCAGGAAATTCATACCCCACCACAGGTGGTTGCTTTGCTCAGGATCATAAAGATTAACACAGGGAAACATAATGATATCCTGCTTTGTAGTTCAGGTTAAAAGTTTCATTGATCTCATAGGATTTAGCAGTGCTTTGGATGTACAACATCTGGCCTATAAGAAATAGGAGCACATACATGTGAAATAGATACAGTGTAAAAAATGAGAAGTAAAAGACAAAGCTAATAGTAATGCTTTTCCAAAAGTATTACAGATTCGAATGTTGATCTACACATCAGCAACTTCTTTTATTACTGACTAATGTGCAGAACTGTGAGTCCCAGAAGAACTCTCGTAACAGCGTTCGTGTTCTTTTCTTAAAGCACCTTCTAAATTGACTTCATCTCTGTCTCCCCTCTCTCCTTCCCTTCTCAAGTGTTCCCTTGCTATGCATTTATTGAATTTTTAAGTCACTGCAGTTTCTATTGGTCTTTGAGAAAAAAATAAATATGCAGCACCCACAGACAGGTTTGAACAGACTGACTTGTAGGGCTTCATTTTGTAAGGATGTAAATGGCAGTTTTGAAGAGTTTTACTTGTGGGGCTGTTGAGGATTTTTTCTACTTTCACAAGAATGTTCCTCTTTTCATGTTTTTAAAATGGAATTTTCATTTTCATTTCTATTGCTTGAGGAAAATGAACTGAGCACCAGGGAAGGTGACTTTCCTCATTCAGATTAGGTTGGTACAGTTTCTTATTAAAAAAAAAAAAAAAAAAAAGAATAAAAAAGATGAAGTACTTGACAGTGCACCCATATTAATCTTCCCAGATCCTAATTTTTGGGAGCATGAGGGGTTTCTGAGTTAGTCTTTCATCAGACTGTCAGGACATTATTTTCCCTTATAAACTGTAGGTTCTGTTTGCATTTCTGTGGCATCTTCAATCCCAAAGGACTGACAGCACTTCACCTTCTATCCATCTGGTCTGTCTTCACCCTCTATTGAAGTACAGCTGCCACAGTCTCAGGAGCACAAATTGGAAACGTGTTTAATTGTGTATAGCAACACTGTCCCACAGTGAAGGACAGGAGCAAAGCAGAATCAAGCAGAAACAGCAGGAAACCTTCAGATAAAAGCGTAGGTAAGAAAGAATATTCAACTAATATAATTTCTGAAAAGAAATCTCACTTAATCTCATCCCTTACCTGTTTTAAGCCTATTTGTATTACAGGTATAATGTGGAAGGTATCTGGCCTACCTGTCACACACTATAGCTAGTATTTTGATCAAAGCCTAGTAATTTCTAGTTGCTTCTGAATTTGCTTAGGTAGGATATGCTTTCGGAGTCTCAGAGGTGCTCTGTCCTTGCAGAAAATCAGTGGGTACTGATGGAGCCCAGCTCACACAGTCATCCCACCGAAACACAGGCTCCCTAGATAGACCAAGTCAGGAATGTCAAATGAATGCTTGCTTCTGAAAATTTTGATCATAACAGCAGTACCCTGCTAATCCACGATAGGTATAAGTTAGATAATTGGTCAGGATCATAACAGCCTGTTCTAGCTAGCAGGGCAGCTCAAGACCTGAGATAACCACAGGCATTCAGGGTTTACAGCTGCTATGAACAATGGCACATCTAACGGCATAATAGCAACAGTATTCTGGAACTTTAATTCAGCAACTGGATGGTCAGTGATAGAGTTTTGCTGTCTGCAAGAAAACACGGCAGCAAGCACAGCAGCCCAGAACATACCTTTGATGTGCTTGCTTTTCTCAGGCAGAGGCTATGCTGGTGGTGAAAGGAAGAAAACAGAGCAGCAGTATGCTGACAAGCATAGGCAGGGCTTCTTGGCAAACAACCTCCAGAGTAAATGGCTTGTTACATGGAAAGAGTTCAGCCCTAATTAGCTGAAATTGTAGGGAAGAATGTTTAGCTAGTAAAAATAAGTTCAAAGGACAGAAATTTGTTCAAGTCAGTGAAATGCTCTTTGTTTAACGCAGGTGAAAGTAGTAAGGTCATTCTTGTTGATAGCTTTTTAAGAGTCATGTTTTCATCGATGTTGTACTGATTTAATAACATCCTGCATCTCCATGCTGAGGCCACGTGTGTGGCAGTGCTCACTCTAGAGCCATCTTTAGCACTGGCCATTTTTCTAATCATTCCTGAATATGATTTATGGGTGAGCCAGTCTGCTGAGGAGATTTGGTATTCATGGTAGCAATCTCCTTCCTACCTCCCAGTCATCTCAAAGGACTCATTTGGCGATGTCTATCACATACAATTATGTTGGAAGCCTATTAATTAATAAATATTGGTTGCTAATGGTTATGCAATTAATTGCATTTGGAAGAATATAAAATTGAGTAAATAATTTCAAAGGTTTGAGTCCTATTTGGCAAGCTAATACAGCTTATCCTGCCCAATTACACTGATAAGATTTTAAACTAATTGAGCTCACACTGTGCCTCTCCATTACCTGACATTCGGCAGCACACAGAGAAGATTAAAGGGATTCAGGGGATGGTGTACTTGTAAAACCAGGAATAGTCACCCCTGGTTCTCATTTAAACATAAATACATGTTAATTCACAACTGAACAATACTTTATATAAAGGTTGCCGTAGAAATTAGCATTTTGAGAAATTTGGGACTTTTTCTGGCCTTTTAGGTTAAAAATAATGATCCAGGTTACTCAGGACCTCATTACACCATGGCAGGTGCATATCCTGCAATCCAGCCGGTTGCTCACCATGGCACCATAGGAGCAGGGGGCTCGCCATACTGGATTAAATCATCTGTTCATCTAACTTGACATTTTGCCTTCTGCACTAATATTCTTGAGGAAGGTGGAAGGCTCCCATAATGCCTATTACCTATCCAATTATGCTATGTGGTGTACAGGGAAGAAACATCCTTCCAGAGCCCTGCAGGCAATTAGCTTACACCCAGAAGCATGATATTCAATTACCCTTAGTGTTTTAGCATGCCAAGCAGGAAGAGGTTGTTAACGATTGCATGAAATTATCCAGCCTTTTAAAAGAAAACACTCGAAGTTACCAGAACCTTACATCACATGACAGCAAAACCCATATGAGGCCTACTAACAGCGGTAAAACTGAGGGAAGGCAGGTGACAGATTATTCACTTGCATGCCAAAATTTGTCTTTTTGAGCCTCTTGTTCATACCCACAGAATCAGTCCTGAGGGACGTTTTGCAGGATGACAATGTTCATCCAGAAGCAGATCTATTACTCTCCCCTAATGAAGCTCCTGGCTTTTTGTTTGCTGTGCAGCACTGGCTGTTTTTCAGAGAAAGTTTTGGGCTGCTGAGCTCTCGGCTTTTGTTCCAGCACTGTGGATTCAGAAGTTGCTGGTGACCATATTCTGACTTCTGCCAGTCACCAGACTCCCAGCAGAACACCCCATACTAATGGAAAGGATCTGATAAAATCCTTCAATGTTATGAAGAAATGCTTTTGGAGGATTAGTTATTTTTCCTAGAATAAGAATGGGTGGCTGAACTAATTCACAGATTAAGTACTTAGAGAAGAAAGCTAAAGTTCTTTAGGCAGAACAAACTAAACATTGAAAACTGAGTTATCTTTCAGCAACTGTCTTTTAAACAACTTTGCAGTAGAGGTTGCACTTGAATAGGTATTTCCATTGCCATGGAAAACGCAGCCAAAGATGCCAAGCTCCATGTAAGTTGTATAGGAAGATAGTATAAAAACATTCCCATGGGTCAACAGTGACTGGGTACCCCATCAGACTATACAAGATGGGAGGCAGTAAATAATGGGTATAACTGCTGTGAGAAATTCTACATTTGGTACCTATTTAAACCAGAGAAGAGATCTGGGCTGATACCTTCCTGTCCTTCAGAGATAGCGTAAAGGAGATGATGATGAAATGCATCTGCATTTTTGATGGTACCAAACAACTCCTGAACTTCATCAAACTGACATTACAAGTGGGCTGCAGGTGAAATTTCTCAAGACCTTTCAGTCTCTGAAGGACATATCTCTGATTAAGATGTATCGAATCATTACTTATTCAGTAAGAGACAGTTAAGTACTTCCTGCTAAAAAATCAAGCACAAAGCTTTATCTTTAAGGCTTAAAGAAATTAACATTCTTTTAAGTGTGAAACTGTCTGCTAAAACCAAAGATGGGAGGATGGGTGCCTCTTACAGCTGCAGACCATCATCCAAGTATTTAGGGTCTCAGGATGTCAGTTAAAATGCAGTCTCATACTTTTCACCAGTACCGATTGGATCAAATGTATATTCTATAAATACAGATCTCTCCACTGATGTCCGTGGCACTACCTCAGTAAACAACAGTACTCATTTTGCCCAGTTTTACATTTACTAAGTGATCATTTAATTCTACAGCCTTTATAGGAAAAGGCTGTTTGACAAAATGGATTTTTAAAACTGACTAGTTGGGGAATACAACATTTACTTTTTGAAGTGGATGACAGAATTTTGGGCACAGCCTTGGGATTCACAAAGAGAGTGTCATAATTTATATTCCCCAATGATAGACCTGTTGCTCATGGCAGAAAAAAGCCAGCTGCCCCCTCAGGGGTCACAGCAAACACACAGATAGAAAATATCACTTTGCCAAACTTTGTTGATTATCGTAAAATTCTTTTTCCGTAATATATGTTTCCTCTAGCAGATGGTAGGGAAAAGTGAGCTAATCCAGTAAGAATGCTTTCTTTTCCACAGAGATATTAAAATTTCAAGGTGTGTTATCAATTGAACTATTCTTGAATACCTGCAGCTGTAGCTTATTGAATAAAATGAGTGTAAAGTAGAAAAATGGGTGGGTTTACTTTTCTCATTAATCAGGGGAATAAATTGCATTAAGATGTTGATGTTTTCCTGGAACAGAAAACAAATGATTCTGTGAAAGACATATAGGAAACAGCACCAAACTGCTGCAAGTTTTCTAGAAACTGCTGCCAAGAGCTGCAAACATCAGAGGTAAATGAATAATCACCGATAGAGCAGAACAGCCATTAGACATAATGATAGAAAACCTCCTTTCACACTCCCAGGCATCAACGTTTCTGTGCAATTACAAGTTGCCAGAAGCAAACAATTGGCTTTAAAACAAGATAAAGAACTACGAAAAGAAGCTGACTTTTTGTTTCAAGGGACTAGACTGCAAGCAAATTCAGGTGCTCTGCTTGGAAAAGGGAACAAATAAGAGCATATGCTTTTGTACCCTTCAAAGATAATTCAGTGTAAGGAAAAAATCAAACTATTTGAAATTCTTGCTTTAATAAACCAAGAAATAACTACCCAAAATGTCCAATTCTCCTGCAACTTTTAAAGCAGAGCTAGTGGGACCTTTCAAAGGAGCCTTTAGATTTCTGCCCCTCTTGAGAGAGGTGCAGAGAAGTGGCGGGGAGTGGGGGTGTATCACTAGCTGATGAACAGCAAGAGCATGATAAGGGGGAACACTCTAAGTCTGTGTCTTCTCCCATAGTATCTATTTTGCTCTGGTGGAGTGCTACTGACTTCTTATGTGTGACTCACACCAGCATGAGGAGAGTTATTTCATGGCCCAAAACGCTTCAAGCATTACTTGGTTTAGTATTTCATTATGAGCTATTTTTATTTTGTGAAGGAAGTCGCTAAAGAAGATGGAGTATGTTATCTGGGGAACCTGTAGTACGAGATACTGACTAAAGAAGGGATGATTTAGAAAGAAAAGTGTGCTGGAGACACAGAACAATTGATCTTCTCAGTGTCACAGAGTGAAACCAAAGTGACGTGACTTTGAGGCGTGATTCCCTGTGGATGTTTTTCTTTCTGTGTGGGTTTGGGATTTTGAGATACAGAACTGTGGGATTTGTCTGGTTTCCTTTTTGTTGTTCTAAATTTCTGCTAAATTCTAACTCCCACATCCTAAATGCATCCAATGCCAAGTGAATAGCAGTATTTCACTGATCACCATGTTTAACTGACTCCAGCTAATTCATGCTGAGAATATTAGAAAAATAGAAACCATATATCTCATCACTGAGCAAGAGGGCTTAGGGTTGTATTTAGTCTGTGCTCATAAATGTTTTATTTTTGTATTTAAGAAAGAAGATAGACTTTTAATTGAAGTTGTCTCCATAAGAATGAGAATACCTGGAGTTTTAGAATAGATAGAATAGAAGAAAATAAATTACATAGTACCCTTCAAAAACATTTTCTGATTTTGGCCATTCCAAGCCGAAATGGTGATAATGACACTCTTCTAAATTTTAATGAAAACTGTAAGGCATTTTGAAATTTCAGAGTTAAATTCAACATTATTAAACTCCTGTAGGGAAGCAGTTTCCTAAGGAATAAGTGACAGAGAAGAACAAGTTGGTGGGCTCTCAGAAGTCAAGCTATTCTATAAATTACAATGGAAAAAGAAAAGGAGATTTTAAAAATTTTAAATGTATTTTGACCCATCTTGCTTATTGTAAGTTGCATGGTAATCTCTCTCAAACAAAAGAGAAAATATTACCGTATCATAGAGCTATAAACCATTTTTTCTCTGCTGAAACACAACATACAGGGTTTCAGCTCAGAAAGAATGTTATTTTTCGGCTCAGTTTCAGGAAAAAAAAGTTATGTTCTCTACTGCAGAAGGATTATCTTATTACAAATAAATCAGTTCTTTTGGAATTCAGATCATTATGGTGTGGAATGTTTAGTTTCGGGACTTCAAGGAAATGATAGGTTGACCAGACATATTTCAGTCACTGTTTGCATAGTAATATTTTACTGATGTGGGGCCTTTACTCACACAGCTACAAACCCCAGGAAGTCAGCAAAATAGTGTGTAAATGAAGAGAAATGCGACATTTGATTGTATGAAATGCTCTTTAGGTAATCATTCTCAGAGTGTCTAGAGACTTCAGGGGTTTTTACAGTAACCTGAAAAAAAAGCTTTCATAAAAGTGTCAGTGTGACAGAGATGAGATCTATTTTTCAGAAACAATGTAATCAGTATTTCTAAAGCGCTGACTGTAGAATAGGCTAAACCAAACCAGGCTTATTACAGGCAATTGAATAAATAATATGCACACCTGGGACTACTTTATGTACCAGACTACATCTTTACCTGATGGTTCTGATGGCTTTGCTAGCAAGAAGTTATCGCCTGTCAGGAAAGCGGTCATGAATCATTTCCCCTTCATCTCTAAACAGGACTAATCACAGTCATCCTGGCTAAATACGAAGCCACCACAGAGTTTGTTGACATGGTTTTTGAAGCTCTGTCAGTCATGGTGTGAGAGGAATATCCATGTATCTTGATAATTTCATGTCCAGTATGCATGTTATTTCCACACAGGTACAAAATTTGGTTTATAAATTTCCAAAGTACGTATGTGGTTTTATATCTGTGTAATATTCCAAACTGAACTGTGGAAATTCTCAGTGGTGTGAGAAAGGCAGTGAAGTTTTCTATGTCATTCTAACAGGCAGATACCTGAAGACCCAGTGCGGTAGGTGCTATGTAAGAGAGTAATTTTCACTTCTGTGAGTAGACCAGTTGAAATCAGGGCTACTTGCCTAAGCTGTACTTGGCACAGAGATTTATTTACAGGAGGAGACTCTATGGGAAGAAATATGTTCTGTTTATATAGACCTATCATGCAGTCTTTGGCTGAATTAATGTATGTTATTTCTAAAATAAACTAATATAAAATAACTTCCCTGTTATAAAAAATATCTTTCATGACATGAAATATTTTTGTCAAGTTGTAGCAGTGTACTGAAATGTTGTAAGAAATCTAATTTGATAATGATTCTTTACTACTGCTTTTTAGCTGCAGTGGCATGGTGGAAAACACTTAATTGCCTAACTATGCAAAAATTACTTTTCTGGGTTGGTTGGTTTGGCTTATAGTGCTCACTGAAGGAAGTTCTAACACAAGTGCTTGGCTATTAACGTATTAAGGTATTGCTGTATGGGAAAGCAGTTAAACACTTAAACATTTCATTGAACTGAGACCACAGTGTAAAATGGTATTACAAATTGCCATAGGTAAGTACATAATGCTGGAGCAGATGGAGACGCTTAGAAAGAAGGAAACTTCTCAGAAGAAGTGGGAAAAGATTTGTTGTGGTTTAACTCCAGCCAGCAACACAGTACCATGCAGCTGCTCGCTCACAGCCCTTCCTCGCCCCCATGTCAGTGGGGATAGGGAGAACTAGAAAAAGGTAAAACCAGTGGGTTCAGATACAAACAGTTTAATAATAGAAATAAAATACGGTATACTACTACTAATTATAATGAAGAGAGAGGTAACAAAAAGAGAAAGAGAAAAAAACTCAAGGAGAAAAAAACCCCAAGTGATGCACAATACAGTTTCTCACCACCTCACTGACACATGCCCAGCCAGTCCCCAAGCAGTGATCAGCTCACCCCAGCCAACTCCCCCACAGTTTATATACTGCGTATGACATCCTATGGTATGGAATGCCCCTTTGGCCAGTTGGGGTCAGCTGTCCGGCTGTGTCCCCTCACTTCTTGTGCTCCCCAGCCTTCTCGCTGACAGGGCCTGAGCAACTGAGAAGTCCTTCATTTAGTACAAACACTACTTATCAACAACTAACATCATCAGCGTGTTATCAGCATTATTCTCATACTGAATCCAAAACACAGCACTGAACCAGCTGCTAGGAAGAAAATTAACTCTATCCCACCCAAACCCAGAACAAGATTAGATGTTGTTCTTTACACCAGAAAAGGAAAGGAAAAAAGAAAGATAGAACAGAAAATAAATTCCTGTCCTCTTACCTCAAGAGGAGATCAGCTTGATCAATTCAGGGTCAGATCCCTGCTGAAATGGCTGCAGAGCACACCCTGTCAGCTGGGCTTTCTGCTGCAAGAACACCAACAAGCTCTCACCCACCTCTGCCCTCAGAGTCCTTTTTAAATGCTAGTGAAAGTTAAATAGGCAAACTAAAGAAGTAAAATTTCTTTGAAAAAGTTCTCCCCTTGCTTTTATTTCTGTTTCAGTGACGTTTTTCAATAAATAGGCTGTTAATTCACCACACCTTCTCTGTCAGGGTCTTTCCTGCAGCAAGGTCTTTCCCAGTGGGTTAATTAAGTGCATTAATCAGGTATCCTGGGCAACTGATCTATCTTTGTTAAGTTTGAAATTAGAAACTAAGAAAGAGAAAAAAATGTAAGTGGGATAGGAATAAAATGTAAGAGAGGGGATGACAGCAAACCTGAGATTTTAAAAACTACTTTAATTTTAGTAGGTTGGGCATTCTTGCAGTCAGTTTGCTTCGTGGGTACATTGAGGGATAAGGCCAGTACCTCTAAAAAGGAAAACTAGTTGACTGAGCTCTCTGGCTTTCAGTACTTGCCCTACGAGTGGTCACCCTGACCCTTGCCATAGCAATGTCAGAAGAGGATGTGGTCCCTTGTCACTCCTGGCACCTATGTCAGTCGCCTGTGTATCAAAACAACCCTTTAGGTGCATCAAACATAATTTGCAATTCAAAGACTTTTCTCTTCCCACTGCCGTGGTAACTCAGCACCAAGTGAATCCCTGGAGATCAGTTTTACTGTTGAATTCTCCCTGGATTGCCTAAACCAGGGAGAAACATTTTTCTTCTGCTTTGTCAGGAGATCACTTTTAGCAACAATTTTACAGGACACATTTGCAGGATGAGCTTGATTGTTGTGTTTCTCATTTTCATTCAGCAAAGCATTTAAAACTCAAGCAAATTTTTATAACATTTGCATGCCCCAACTGTAGAGACTTACGTAGGAATTTATAGTGTAAACAAATAATAAAGCTTCTGGCTAGGACCCCTCCTATGGTATTTGACTATTCTTCTACCCTCACATTACATTTCACAGTGTGCAAGCTCTACAAAAAATAAACTTCTTGTAAACTTTGAGTTTGGTTCTCTTATTGGAGAAAGAGTATCTTAATTTCCCTGCCAAATATATAATATTTTTCTTGCTAAATATAACTATGTGTATATATACGTATACATATTTTATATATATTTACATTTAATTTTTACATGCTGCTAATGGATGATGTTACTCCTTACTTCATGCAATAATTCCCTTGGTAAAAACACCTTGTAACTACTTTTAGTTTGTCCTCACTAATTTGTTGAAATCAACATTATAATTTGGCCTACATCACTAAGGTGCTAAACTACACTTACTGGACTCGTACATGCCAGAGCCCAGGAGTCCTGGAGATGAAACATTTCCTCTAGTCTCCTAAAGCAAAGAAATCTAAGAGGACCAAAATCAAAGAGTAGCCTTCTACTGTTGTTTGCTATTTTGTCAAGGATATCTGTCTTTTAAAAAAAAAAAAAGAAAAGAAAGAAACAATGTCTTTAAACATGTCTTACAATGGATCCTTCCTGATTGCTTCCTGATTGCCTGACAGATATGTTTCCCCAGAGAAAACAAACTGCACAAATAGTTTTTAAAGATTCAGACATCTTCAAGTTTCTCTCTTCTGCAAGGCACCTCCTGTAATTAAGAGTAATTTGTGTGTGTCCAGGCTACCCCTGGGTGTGCTAGGAAACAGTACAAAAATGCTGTGGCCAGAAACAAGACATGTATCCTTCAAAAATGAAAGCTACAGAGTTCTCTTTTTCGTACATGTTCTCACTTTCATGTGTGCTCATTCTCTTTCTTTTCTGAATCCCAGCCTCAGGATCTCAGAGATGTAGCAGCACCTTGGCTAATCTGTTACCTGGTGCTCTCTCTATGGCAGGTATTTACACCAGCCAGAAAGCATACAAAAGTAGTCTGATATTTGAAGATAAAAGTGTTACTCATATCAATAGCTCAGAGACATTTGATAATGGTTGGTGCAATAGATTTAAAAATCTTTAGTTTGCTACTGGCTTTTAACTTCAGAGGAACTGAGCAGCAGGTGTTTTGGTGGGTTTTTTCCCTCCTGTTTTTGTGCATTTCAAAGTTTTTGAAACAAAGATCTCTTTGGCATTAATACACTCAGCAACTGTCATGGCTCTGCTTTCCACAAACTGGCAGCCAGTTAGTCTCTCACCATTTGCTGCTTTACCAATACATCAAGAACTCATCACTAGTCCAAGCACCACCAAATGTCAGCAGCGCCGCTTTTCTGTGCAAAAGCAGTTGTGCCATTAGAAGGTTCCTATTGCCCTCATCATATCTCTAATTTCTGCATGATTTAAATGTGCACGTGGCCCTGCTGATTAGCTGGACTGTGCTGCAGCCCTGGGCACCAATCCCTGCAAAGGGTGACAGTTTCTTCTAAGGTCTGAACAGCCCTAGGCTGATACTTAAAGACCTTTTCTGAAAACCATAGTGTGATCGTTCCTTTGAAGCTTGGTTTTCCTGAAACAGACACAATACACTCCTAAACCTCTGTGAAGCCATGGAAGTAGAGATGCGTATTTTTCCCAAAACATAACACAAAATTAAAGAACAATGTCACAATAATTAAGGCACTGTGAGGCAATACCTGAGTGTAAAGCTGCTTCCTTGTCTGTATTTGGGGTGACTGATTTTCTTTTGTAATCTCCAACTCCATTTTACGAAGGAAATCTCTTAATTGGTATATTCCTTCTGTTGTTTCCTGCACCCTGTGTAAGTGCTGGACTAAATGCAGAAATGTCATTTTCCTCGTGGACTTCTTGGGTTGCTCACTTTAGTATTTGGATGCATCATATAGTTATTGTCATAACAACCGGGTAAAATTGAGTGCTCTTGTCACCCCCAAATTACAGCTGGGATACCAAAGGAAAAGGTAGTGAAAGTCAAAGTGACCAGAATAGCTAGTGATCATGTAAGGTAGGGGTCCTCAACCTTTTTAACCAGGGGGCCGGCATGCGGATGAAGTGGCAGGAGGTCATCTGCGGCTGCTTGGTTTCCCCCCTCAACCCCCGGTGGGGGCGGGGGCGGGGGGGTGTCTGTAAATACCGGGGGCCGGATTGAGGACCCTGGGGGGCCGTATCCAGCCCGCAGGCCGCAGTTTGAGGACCCCTGATGTAAGGGTTGAGTGATGAAGGGCCCTCGGGAGGCACCTGGGGACTAGTTTTGAAGAGTCTTTAGCACCTCCTGCTTTCTGCCCCTCCTGCTGCTGTGCTGCCCAGCAGCATCACCTTCTCCCATCACCTTCCACATATTGTTTCACTCTCTGGCTGCTGCAGGAATCTCCCTCCTAAATTTAGGTTGGTTGCAAAGGCTGCAGTTTGATAACCTCACATAAATTAAAGCCCACCTTAACGCAGGCGATCCTACTGACTTCAGTAAGAGTAAGAGTATTGGACTTCATATATTAATAACCAGGAAAAAATAATAAATAAAGGAGTTGTTGGAAATATATTTTGTATTGCAGCTTGGCTGTGAAACAAATATGCATTTTCTAGTAGTCAATTCATATTATACTGACTACTAAAACAAATGTATCAGATGACAAGACCAGCACACAGTCTCATATTTGCAGACAATAAATCAAGCAGGGAGTGAAGAACTGTGCATTACTGTTTCAAGAAAACAGAATGATCATGCGGCCTCAGAACTGGCTGTTGGATTAAATCCACAAGTTCTGGAAAAATAAGGCATTTCTTGGTCCCAGAATTCATCTTTTTATCTCATTATTTATTTATAGTTTGTGTATGCTGAGCTGGGCAGATAATAAGAGAAGGAAGAACAGCACTGAGGTGCACAAAGAAGCCTTCCAAAGCTGGGTTGTGCTGCTGTTTGGATGTGACACCTCAAGAGCTGCAAAACCTTGGTGTCTTACTTGATCAGTTATATCCCAAATGGAGGACTGCATACAAATTCTGCAAGAGAGGCTTGGAAGAGATGCAAGGGGAAGGCCTATGGCTCATTTGCTCTATTACATACATTTTCCCTAAGCATCTTCTACCTTTCACTGCTAGAGCTGGGATAGTGCTCTAAGTGGACTTTGCTTTTCACATAGTGTTTGGAGGGAGGGAGGGTCGATGCCTACTTTTTAGTCCAACTGAAACTCAAAAGCCACTTCAATCTTATAACTACATTTAAAATATTAAAGCAAAAGTTTCAGTCTTCATATCCCTTAGTTTATAGCCAAAATTTTAAATAATTTACCAAATGTATTTGATGCCTGTGCTAGATCTTCTGACAAGAATTGTGAAAAGGTGCTGCCATGGTAATGGCAGAACTGTATGCCACAATGCCCTTAATCAACAAAAGGGGTTATGCTTCCCCCTAGACTTGCATGATTGAGTTAAAATTTAATAGGAAATATTTGTCTCATGCTTCAGGGCACAGATTTTTCATGATCACCTATGGTTAATGACCACAGTGATCAAGACAAACTTCTATATTGAATATCCATCTATTCTGATGTTCTCGAGTGCAGGAAGGGAAAAACCTCTCCTCTAACCTTTCCAGTAACATGCCAGTCTCTCAGATATCGCAGTGCAAGGTGAAAATGCTTTGTTGTTGCTGCTTTCCAGTCAGGTAGTCCAATAAGAAACTCGGTTTGGCTCCATTTTAAGAGCTCTAATCAGGTAGGCATCCTGATCTTTTCTTTTCCACACTTGCAACTCCAAAAAGACCTGCTGTTTTCATTTTTACTGCCCATGTATAATTCAGTGCTGTATGCAATCAAAGCCTGGGAATTTGCACTCAGTTCAAAGGTAGCAATTCTCCTTTTTCAAAAGCAGGTGTAGGTAGCTAAACAGTTCAACATTCAAATCAGAGAAAAGAGTCTCCTGCTTCCAAGAAAAAAGAAAGATTGTCAAGAGGAAGTGAGAAGAGGGGCAGGAGCAGGAGAGGAAAGATTATGTTATGAAGGGGTGGCTACCTGATGAGAACATAAAGGAAGCTGGCTGTAGAGCTCTATAGTGTTTAGCAGTTTATCATGAAACTGTTCAGGGCTTAAGTCTACATCCCTGGGTACTTGCAGGCTACTTGCCTCCCTTAACTACCTTGGCATGTATTCAACCCCCAGACTGAAGTCTTGGTACCCGCTCTCTGAGTTCAGCATCTTTCTGATGCATACTTGCATTTCCCTTTGCAGACCACGATTAGCCACCCAAAGTCACCACCAGCCTCTGGCATGCAGTAATGTATCATCACCAGGGCTGTTAAACTGCCCACAGAGCTGGCAGCAAGATCTTCTGATACCGTTTAAAGCTATAGAAATATTTTTCTTTCCAGGAATAAACCATCTGGCTATATGCCCACTCTCAAAAAAGGGGGATGCTAAGCCAGCTGTTTTGGTGGAAAGTGCTTCAGGGGAAATGTGGATGAACTTGGCATCTTTGTAGTCTTAGATACTTTCAGATAAGCTTTGATCTTGGCACTCCATGAAATTAATTTTGCTGGGAGAATTCACAGGAATGCAAAATTAGACTGCTATCTTGCTTTTCTAAGGTCACATAGTTGACTAACGTCACACTTTAAAACACATTATTTTTACATCTCTAATTAAGAAGAACACCTTGGTTAATTGCTTATTTCCAGGTGTAATATATAGTCAGTAATGTTAACTGCTGCATCTATTTATATTTAGAAGGTGATGATAGCAACAGGAAGCTTTAGAAGTAAAAGAAAAATGATAAAGGAAATTCATACTAAGAAATATTTGTAATTCTCACATTCCCCTGGGAAAAAAGCTTAGATTGTGAATGTAGGTACTAGAAAAACTGACGCAACTATTTACCATTTAAATGGAATATTTTCATAATTCTAAAACCCCCCAATATTATTACAAAATCACCTCAAAGTCTGTTAAAAATAATGCCAAATTAAACACGTAGTAAATATTTTGGACAGTATGGTGAAGTATGTATTTCATAGAGCCCATCACTTATTAAAAAGTCTGGTTATACCACAGAAACACTTCATGTCCTCAATTGCAGAAGTTCAGTGTGGAATAAAAGACAACGGTGAATACCAATAAGGCAGCTAAGGAACCCCATGTGTAAACAGTGCATACATATAAAGTAGGGGTTACATTTTGGTGGTACAAAGAAGATGATTAGGAAGAAAAAGCTTGTCTTTTCAGACTTAGAGACAGCCATGAGAAGCACTATGATTTTATTAGAATTAGAAATAAGTCTATGTCTTTTTCCTTTTAATCACTGAATTTTTACGTCAGTGATATAGTGGCTTGTTCAAATCTGTCCTTAGTTATTAAAGGATCTTGGTCTGAAGGTTTCTTAACAGCCCAAGGACTCGCCTTAAATATGTACTTAACACTAAATAAAATTGAAACAGAATATCTGCAATACTTCATTTTCCATACTTAACGTGTACAAAGTACCACTTAAGTAAAAGGAAGCGAAGGGCTGAAGAGTGATAATGGATCCATTTGCTAATGTTCTGCTGTTTTGCATCTGTACCGACAGCATTATGTTTGCCTGCTCTGCATTATGCCGTAAAGCCATTTCAAAAAGCTTGGACAGAGCATGTTTTTTTCTGTAAACATCAGGACAGGAAGCTGCTGACTGCAGAGGGGTAAGAGTTTCTTTAAAACAGGGATGCGGAAAACAGTATTTCTATACATGTGCTCTAAACAGGCAGCACTTGCTCATGCAGAGGTGCTGGCAAATGCTGGTTCTGTGGAAGGAAAACTATGCTGGTGTGCCTGATGTACTGTATTTTGGTGCCTTCCATTATGATTGTCTCCAAGCTGGATGTAAAGTAACACCTTCTACTGTTTCACCTATCTTGTTTAGCAGTTAATCCACAGCCATCTGCAAAATGATAGCTGACGTGCAAACTGAGACATCCTTTAATTTAAAGATATCACACACCAAAACCAGGAGTGGTGAGATCAGTCTGCTTGAATGTATCCCGGGTCAGCAGGTGGGAAAAACTTTGGACCAGTTAAAAGATGTTATACAGAAAAACATTGGCAGGACAGGGAAGAGCTCACGGATGATTTATTGAGCTTTCACCCCTCGAAGCACTCTCCCCTCTGTTTAAACTAAAGGTAGCTTCTCAGGACACAACGGAGAGAAATTTGTACATTTTCTATTTGGCTGCTAAATAAGACTTCATGCCATGGCCTTAAATGCTGTAGTTTTCAAACAACAGACCAAACACTGGGAGAGAATGGGGCCATTATACCTTTGTTCATGGAAAAGTCTGAAAAATGCCTGGCCTGACTGATGTGCAACCTCAGGTATCTGCTCTGCTAATCCAGGATAAGGAGAGCTGACCCAGTGGACAGCTTTGGAAACTCAAAGTCTCTGTTTAATCCTGCTTGTGGTGTCCCGTACCAGCTTGGCACTAGTGCTGCATAGCCTTCCTGGGTTAACCCCGGCTCCACAGGGATCACCTCAGGCTCTTGTTCCTCACAAGGCATTCCCTGCACCTTTTTCCCCAGCCAGAGGTTTTCTGAGAGTTTCCTGAATCCACATTTTTATACTCTGAGCTAAACTACTTCCCAACCAGCGTCAGCACTTACCACAGCCTTTACTGGATGCCTCTGCCAAAATTCATAGTGCCGCCCTTATGGCCAGGGCATTTGAAATCCTTTCCAGAGAAGATCTAATCCCAGCAGCCAGCATGGCTCTGGCTCTTGCTACTCCCCCAATTCCTCGCTCCCACCCCAGCTCACAGTGCAGCTGGTACAGCCAGCACAGGCACTCCTTTGCCACCCATGTACGGCCACACATCCTCTTCTTCTGGGGTGGGCATCTGTGGTGTGGAAGGAACAACTCCAAGATGCAGAGCTGCAGGGAGGTGGGAGGGTGCATTGCTCCCCTGGCATGGGCCCAAATCTAGAGGCAGCTATGTTTGGCAGAAATGTGAATAATGCTGCCTGTGGACACTCAGAGGGCCACTTTGTCTTCATGGTAGTTTGTGTGCATCATACAGATCTGCTGCGCAAAAGCTGAATGTGGTGTGTTAACTGTGGCTGGATACCAGGTGCCTACCAAACCACTCTATCACTCCCCTCCTCAGCAGAACAAGGGGGGAGAAAATAAGATGGAAAAAAACCCTCTTGTGGGTCAAGATAAAGGCAGTTTAATGAAGTGATAGCAAAGGTTACACATGCGGAAACGAAGGAAAACAACAGATGTTATTCTCTACTTCCCATCAGCAGGCGATGTTTGGCCACTTCAGGCCAAAGCAGGACTTCAGTATGTGTAGCTGTTGCTCCAGAAGACAAATGTCATAAACAAAAAATGCTCCCCCCTTCCTCCTCCTTTCTTCTGGCTTTTATATCTGAGCAGACGTCGTATGCTGTGGAATATCCTGTTGGTCACTTCGGGTCAGCTGTCCTGGCTGTGTCCCCTTCCAAGATTTTACGCACCCCCAGCCTGCTGGGGGCTGGTGGGGGATGTTGGAGAGGCAGCCTGGATGCTGTGCGAGCGCTGCTCAGCAGCAGTCAAACCACTGGTGTGGTATCACCACCTTTCTAGCTACCAGTGCAAGCACAGCACTGTGAGGGCTGCCATGGGGCTCAGCCAGAGTCAGTATACTGAATCTCATTTTTTATGCCCAGCTGGGGAATTTCCTTCTCCCCAGGTTCTGCTGCTGGTGGCTACTGGGATTTTCTAGCCCTGTACTGGTAATTTTTGGACTCTAGTCAGGTTTTCTCTCAGGCAGGTTTGACTGGTCTCCTGGGGTTTACTGGTGTACTTGCTTGGCAAAGCACAAGAACTGTTTGTTGGCATTGGGGGCAACAAATATCTAAAACGTAGGAATGCAAAACCAAGAAAAATTACTGAGTCATGTCCTTCAGAGCTCTATGGAAAAATGAATTAAACTAGGTCCTGTAAGGACTATAAACTTAGATATGGTCTTGAAGAGCCCAGGGTTTCTCTGTGGGGAACAGGGGTATACAGGTATGGTGCATATCGCAAACATATCGCATTCAGCTTTTATATTTAACAGGTCTGCTGGATATCACCAAAGCAGCAGTATTACTCAGTACAGCATGCAGTACGATGCAGGGAAGAGGCATTCCTTGCATCCCACATTCTTGACTTTGTGCTTATGTCCAACAGTGACTTGACTTCCTCATGCTTTACCAGCTGGAATTTTTCTAAGGTTTTTTTTTGTGTTTCATGATCTTATCCTTGGTTCTTGATATCTATGTTCTTTTCCTTCCCTGCCTTGTCTATCTTTCTTTTTCATACCTACCCCTCCCTAGTCCATATAGCTTCTCCCCAGCTAAGGCTCCTGCTACAGGATTTTCCAGCACCACTTCATAAATACAGTGACTAAGGGGAAAAACATATTTGCTGATCATTTTCAGGTTTTTCTTTTTGCTGGAATCACTTTAATTGTAGAAACTAGTGTGACAATGTTGTTGTATTTCTGTTGAACTGGAATCTGAATGTATGGGAGACATACTATTTTTTCTAAGTTCTGTCCAACTGCTCTTTCTGGTAGCTAGCTCTGGCCTCCCACTACACAGCACCTCTGGGACCAGTTGTGTATCTCAGTGTGGCAGTCTGTCACAGGAGTATTGTAGCCAGGACAGACTAAAGGCATACGCAAGAAGAGTTTGATATGATGTTCTTCTGAGGGCAACTGAAATAATTCGATAAAGCAGACAAAATTCCAAGAGCATAAACAGTTCTTCAAGAGCACTGGTTTGTTCAAAAGCTTGTTTGATTTCTTTTTCCCATTGCACCAGTTACTTTACTGAAAGACACTACCTAACCCCTCAAGCCCTGCCTTGTTGAAGCAATCTCTGTAGAAATGAGACTTCAGGGGTTTTTTTTTGTGGTAACTGTCCTGTTGCTATACCAACCCTACCTTAATGTTTCACCCAGTCTTGATATTCACAGAATAAAACGGGGTGCCACTTCAGCTGTTTCCTCTCTTGTATCCCAGTATTGTGCCTCCCGTGTGGCCACAAGTGAAACTCGTAACCCAGCTAACTTGTGCTACTGCTTGAGTTTGGACTGAGGTGAACAGGTTTCTACCATTCCAGCTAGCAGTATAGCAGCAGTATGACACCAGCCTAGGAGCCAGTAATGAACAGAGATGGAAGAAGGTCAAAAACCTGTTTATTAGTTCTAGCTGTTTGACTCAGTTGATGGAAACACCATACTGTAGACCCCAGGTAACAGATACCAGCATTTATACCCAGTTTGCTCTCCTCCCAAGGCCAATATGCACTCTCTGCTCTACACTGAAATCACAGTTCAGTTTTGAAAGTTTCAAGATCTAAAGATCTGATGTTGGAAAGCAGAGGCTTTCCTAGGAGGTACTGTGAAACTTCTGAGTTCTCCACCTGGAACGCTGAGCTTTCCTTATTCCTGGTTACAGAGCTCACTCACGGTGTCTCATTCCCTAGATTCAGTCCAACATTTTGGGCCAGGTGACTACCACAGAAGAAGGGGGAGAAGGAAACACTGCTTTATTGTATATGATATATGATAAAATACTAAAGGAAAAAGCTTAATGTCCAGAACGTGTCTTTGAATTATCCAGTTTTCAGCAGAGGCAGCAAGTGCACTAGGGGGTAAGTTGTTAGGGGTTTTTCTAAAGACGTGATTGCAAGCAATTGAAAAAAAAACAAACGAGAAAATGAGACATCCTTTCAATTACATTGATGCTGAGTCCTTTCACGCCAGAAAATGCTGCAGACATTTAATCTTTCTGCCATTTTCCAACTTGAACAATAAAATCAAAGCCTGATGTAGCAAGTGGCGTTGCTGATATGAAATGTTTCAGGAAACAGCTGGAATAGGGCAACAGCTCCCTGTAGGTGTATTACTTCTTTTGCTTGGAAGGACTGTGGCAGGCTGCTTACCTCAGCATACTTCATTTGGCAATGGTAACATTTGCTTCCCTAGAGAAAATTTCAGCAAACAGGTAAGTGCTAATCTTGTGAGTACAAATCTGAGGGACCAGCTTGGAGCATGTCAGCTTCTCCACCAGAGCTCTGAGGTCCCCTGTGGTCTGTGTGGTCACCTGCACCCCGAGGAGATGAGGCTAACACACACCCACATGGGCACGGGGTCTCCTGCCCTCATTTTACAGCAATAGAAATCCCTTGGGAAAAGCAACTGATTGCAGGGTGCAGGTCATGGCTAGCTATATTCCTCTTTCCTCCCATCTGTACATTGTGTGCCTTTACTGGTCCATATGATCCCGTGCTATGCTGTGTTTTGGGGGATTGTGGTTCAGCGTACACATGAACGACTACTCTTTCTCTTGCTGCCTCCTCTCTTCACTCCCACCTTCCTCCACCCCTCAGCTGCACGCTGTTGGAAGGGCTGAGGAGGAGCAGTGGGCTTCAGGAAGATGGTGTTATCTCTTTACTCTGGAGAGATTAAGCATTCTTAGGATCTTGCTTCCTGAATATAACCTTCCAGTTATTTGAAAGAGACTGCCACTGTGTTTGAATAATCTTTTCACATAAACCAGTGTCATCTCAGAAAACATGCCTTCCTGCAGCTATAAAATAATTTTTTATGCTCCTAATTCTGCAAAAAAAAACCACCCTAAAGGGAGTATTTTTATGTTAAGGTAAGCTTGTAAATTTTAAAAAGAAATAAGGATTGAGTTTGGAATATAATTGCCAAATGTCATCTCTAAATCTGATAACTTGACACAATCAGGGGCTCTAGGAGGGGAATGATAGTGAGTAGCTGACATTTTAAAATTTATTGTGAGCACAATGGAACTTTGTACAGAAGTATAACCGCCATCTCCGCATGCATGTGTATAATCTGCCTTTCACAACAATAAGGGATCAAGACGCTGTCTACCTTTAATAATTAAAGATCTGATGACATTTCTTACAAGCTTAGTTTTAGCCCTTATGTTCTGGCCAGGCTTAGCTAATGCAGCCTGACCTATGGTTTCAGCCGCTTTCCCAGGCCCCGTGGCTCTGTGATGTAGTGACACTGCCCATGGCACCACTGTGCCCTCCAACGCCAGCTCCAAGACCAGGGTGCTTCCTTGGCTGGAGAGAGGGTGTGGGTGCATGAAGGGTCAGAAGGGCACTACTAACTCCATTTCTTTTTGTTGTTTATCAAGGAACAACTTCTGTCTGTGAGAATAGCCATGGTACACTAGTGGGGGGGACAGGAGGCAGAGGATCTTAAGGGCACGGTAAGATCCCGTCTGTCTTCTGATAAATAGTGAGATAAATAGGAATAACTCCCTGTGGAAATCAGTGGGGTGGATTTACCCTATTGCTGGCAAGAGGGGAACGACTCTCACCCCTAAGGTGTCATGGCTAACATAGGCATCTGCTTTATAGCCTGGTTCCTGGCACACATTTGTGAGCACTGTAGAGCTATCAATTGGAAAAGAGGGGTTTGTGGCTTTAGTCTCACCAGCTGTTGCTTTGTGATTTTGTTTGTGTGTCTGTTTTGCAAACAGCTAGATCCTTTCCTCCTAGTTTCGTTGAGCCATAGATAAACACCATGGTATCAGGACATTACATGTCAAAGAGTATGTTTTGACAGTTTAATCAAAGGGGGTGGGTGTGAGCTCTGGGCTGCTGGCACGATCCCAGGCTAATTCCTTTTTTTTACCTTCTATTTCTTTGTTAAGCAGCTTGTGTGCTTTCAGACTTCCCAGCAGCTGCCGGCAGTCATGACCAACCTTGCTGTCCCAGAGACTGCAGGTGTTGGCTTGGCTGGGCCAGTGAGAAGCCCCACGGGTAAAGGAACCTGGTGGGTCTTGGGTGGTTCCACAGTATTTCACATGGAAGAATAAAATAAGATGAAAATGCCTCTGCCTTCAATCCTGCCTTTGTGCCAAAGTGAAAGGCCTTTGCAGAGATGTTTTCTTTTTCATTTTCTGTTTATCCGACTAAAGGTAGAGACGATGGGAAAACAGAAATTTTACCTGGAGGGAATTTCAGTAGTTTGGATTTTGGTTTTTACCTTTGAGCTTATTAAACGGTGAAAAAGAAATGTTTGTCACAAAGGTGTAACAGCAGTTTTGGAGCAATGAGTGCCTCTGGCTGTTCTGTTATGGTATGCCATCAGATACATAGTTTAGGCAGTATGTCCAGAGACCATGGGGTCATCCAGTACCTAATAGCAGCTGCCATGAAGAGCTGAACAGCTGAAAAAGACACAGAAAGTAATGCTGAAGCCATGCAGACAAGTTTTTTAATTTAGGTCTTCTGGTAGAAGAAGAATGGAATTTACTATTTTTATTTAGAAATAAAAATAGTAAATCAAATTTTATTAAGGAAGTTTTCAGCTCTATGGAAGCCGCATCTCATTGAAAAAATAGTTGGCTTTAAATCTTTTTTCCTGTTCAGTTAAATAGCATTTTCTTTGTCACGTTCCAGGAGAGCAAGTCTTGCCCATGCTCCAGCCTGCCCTCAAAGAGAAGCAAACACTTGCTGTGGCAGGGGTCAGGTCCCCTAACACACACTCAGTCAGGGCCTTCTTTGTCTTTATCAGAAAGGTCTTGGTCTTTGTTTCTTTCCTGACTCTTTGGTCACAGCCTTGGGACTTTATAAGTCTTGGAGACCAACCAACTCTTGCAAATGTGGCCAAGAAAACTCTCATTGATTACCGAAGTTTTCTCTAAGGCAGGAGGCAGAATTTACTGGCTCTTTCAGGTTTTTCTTTTTAACCTTTTAGGTGCATTGCAACAGTTTTTCAGCTTGCTTTTAGCATCTCTCTAGACAGCGTACACTAGCAGATTGCTAGGGGATGCTTCAGGCACAGGGCTACTCACTGGAGGGGAGCTGCATGGACCCGGGTGGCGTTTTCTCTTTTCACCTTCTCATCAGGTCACTGACAGCAGACCTGGAGAAGCAGAGGGCAGGGAACCACACTTTGGCAACAGTCTTTTCAGGCTTATTCTATTGTAGCACATTATGTCTGGGGGTCAGTAGGGTTGTGGGCTGAAGTTTGATTTCTTTATTTTGCTTTTCTTGCTTTCTAAAGCAGAGATGGCAGGGCAGTTTCAGGAAAGAGACAGGCAGCATACTGCTCCTCACCCCTCCTTTCGGTGCTCAGGATGGGAGCACATCTGCAGTGAGAGGAATGAGCGCAAGTTACTTTATCTAAAAGACAACCAGTCTCAATTTTTTGTCCTGCCAGGGGACTGCATGGTAGTCAGAATAGCCTGAAGCTTGTTTTTCCTTGGATACTGTGCAGTGCTTGCAGAGTAGGTGTCTGGTAGTGCTCAGCTTTCTTAGTGTCATGGTTCTTGCTGCTCACTTGCTGTGACTTAAGACTCTGCAGAGCACTATAGTTGGGTCTCGCAGAGCTGTTATAGAGCCACTTAAACACCTGGTAGGCATCCTTCCCTGGAGAGGTGGGACAGAAGTTAGACAGAAGTGCCCAGCAGAGGGCTTACCTTGTGCATTTGGGCGGCCAGAACACCCCTAATGCAGGCTCAGCCTTTCTGCTTGTGCTGCAGGACAGCATAGAGGCATCTTAGCCTCACAGGACCATTGGATAAGTCAGATTGGAAGAGGCATCAGGAGGGCTCTAGTCCAACCCATGTGCTCAAAGCAGGGTCAGCTGAAGTCAGACCAGGATGCTCAGGCTTCTATCCAGGCATATTGTCAGAGCCGCTCTTGTCATGTGTGACAAGCACGTAACTCTTCTGCAGGCACTTCTGTTTTCTTTTCTGAAATCAATAATATTTTCAGGAAACTGTAACATAAAAAACCCCAGAAAAATACTTTAGTGAAAAGCCTTGCATTTTTTCCCCCTGTTCTTTAACTGTTGGATTGCATATGCTCTGTTATATCTGCAACTTTTTCCATGGTATACTGCTCTTGGGGTAGAAGATTATTGCTTCCTTTGCAAAACAGCCAGGTATCTATATCATAAACACCTTCCTCATTCCCCTTCTGGCTGCAAAAGCATTTACTAGTTTGCATAAGAGATGTTTCATGCGGGCTAGTAACAGATATGGAGACAAATCCTGAGAAAGGCTAGAAATCATCTGACAGTTTCAGTAAGAGTTTAGGTACTCCATACACTTGATTGCCAGGTTTTTTTAGATTCCAGTACCAAAGTCAGATTTGAGATATAGAAATTATCATAGGGAGCTATAGAATAGCCAGGAACTGTCTGCAGGGGAAATAGCTAAAGATGAAGTAGCAGGAATTTCCTAGAAGATCTGACCCTGTTAGTTTCCATTTAAGATCTTTACAGAAACAGGATGACTGCAGCACTGACAGAATTGGGAAGCATCATCATACAGAACAGTATGAGAATATCAGCAGGAAAGGATGGAAGAAGGATGGTAGATGTGCCTGAAAAATATTTGACTACAAGAAACTAAAATAAACTTCCACTATAAGCTGATCAGGGAGAAGTGACTGAGGTAGTAGATTTGAATGTACTTGCCAATGACAAGTGACAAGACTCACATAAAAGAGACAGAGACAGGAAAACATACCCCTGGGATTCCTTGGGAAAGATATTTCCTGGTTAGGGAAGTTTAAATACCACGGGGCTATGTCCTAATGAGCCCTCCCCTGAAATCCAGCAGTCAGGAATTTTGTCATTCTTTTTCAAGAAAAATGAACTGAAACAAGAAGTTAAAAAATTCTGTCCAGCTAGTCAGAGAATGAGATAGTCTGTAGGTAAGAGAATAGAAAATGATGAATGAAATGGAAGAAGAAAGTCTAAGTGCTTGTAGGGTATGCTTTTACTGTACAACCAGAAAATACCTACTTGACATGGTTACATGCTTTTGCTCTCCTTGTTTCTGGGCTTTTCATGGAACTAGCTGAACTTGAGCAGAGCCACGAGAGGCAAGAAAACTGGTGGTAGACATTCATATTGAGTAGGTAGTTCTTATTGAGATTAGGGTAAAAGCAAGCCACTTTGTGTTTATCTCCATGGATTTTGTTCTCCTTTCATTCCAAAGTTGTTGTAAAGCCATAATACTGAAGTCAAATAGTGATGTCTGTTTGGATCATTTTCATAGAAGTTTTCTGATCTTGTGTCCTCCTTCTCTTCTCCTTGTAAGTAGATTCCAGTTAGAATATATGACATTTGATTTGGGTGATTTCCTAAGAATAGATCACAAATACACCTACATCATGTACCAGACCTTATTTCTGGCACGGAGACTGCTCCCACTTCCACCCTTCCCATACTCATTTGCATCCTCCTGAAGTTTTGCTGTCTTCTCCAGGGAACTAGCTTTAATTTCCATACCCTCATTCCCATTCTATATATTGTCTTTCTGTCACTGCATCCACCCTTATTGAAAATCTGGGTAAATTGTTTATTTTGGAATCACACCTAGATGATCTTTAATCTTCAGGTTAGCTAATCATCAGGACTAGCAGGCAAACTTTCTTCCTTGTTTTCTTCTGCTGTATATTTTCAAAAACCATTTTGTTCTTCGGTTTTGTGTCCCTTGCACAATCTAGCTCAGATCGATTTTTGGCAGTTCCCGTTTTTCTACCCTTGTATGTCTTAACCTGTGAAATCTATCTTTACTTACTGATCTGTCCTTTTGCCTTTCTAGCTCTTGTAAGCTTTTTGGATATATCCTTTGCTTATATCCCTTTTAAGAGTGTAATATATATATTTTTAATATCCTTTTAAAGGTGGATATTTATTTATGTAAGTGTGGAATCTATATCAGTTTTTCTTCTGGCTGAGGGTAAAGATTTCTGTTATTTTTAGCTCTTCAGACAGTAGAAAATTCCTTTTCCCTTCCACAGTCAAGCTGCTGTATCACCTTGGTCAAACTGATTGTATTAATCAGCTTCCTTAACTTGCCTGAATTTTCTTTCCTGAAATCCAAATCCTTAGCTAAAGTCCTATTCCTATTTATTCTTTGATTTTAAATATAAGCGAAATCAATTTGTGATCATTCTGCAGTTACTTTCTATTATTCTGTTCCATTAATCATGTCTCCTTTAATGCCCTTTTCACTTGCTGAAATCCCACAACATAACATCCCATTGACTGTCTGTAACTGCAATGAAGAAATGTGTTGGCTAATATATTAATTAATACCTTGCCATTACTTTCATTGATAGCATGTGTTCTTCAGCCAGTATTTCAAAATTCAGCCTCTGCGTAATGCTACAAGTGCCTGTACTATTTCTCTCTGAAACTGATTGAGAGCTCTCTGTCACAACCAGTCAGACCAATTTGAAAGCGCAGCCTGTCCACTTGCATGAAAATTCAACCAAAATGCACCAAGGACCTGGCCTTGCCTGCTGAAGCACCATCTCCCCACAGATACTTGTTCCACTAACCTAAACATCACCCTCTAGTACCAAATGTTGCACAACCTGACTGCTCCTGTTATTAAAACTAGAGAGCATTGCTTCCTCAAAAACCTGCAGACGGTTTGCTTCCTAGAAGAGATCTCATTGCAGCAGAAGGAAAGTGTCCAGCTGGCGAAAAAAAGCCAGCATGGGAGGAGGAGGGTCCCATTAGCAATACCAGGGTCTGGCAGCCTTCGCTAGTGCTCACGTGTCCACGTTAGGACTTGCTGGCCTTCCTGGTGCCCCCTCCCTCCTTGCTGCCTTGCTGCACTGGTTGCAGTAGGTTCCTGCAGGGGAGTGAATATGTTGAATTTTTGCAACATGTTACAATTAGAGAAACACGTGCTAAATAGTGCTGTGCTTGGACACTGTGAAAATGCACACTGCTCGACAGCTGCCGCTAGAATTCACTTTGGAAGTCTGGCAGCGCTGCTACCCACGGTAGGCTTAAACACACAGATCAGGATGGTTAATGACATTTCAAATGGACAAATCCTGGCAGATCTGTCTCTGTGGTTCAGAGCGGGGTGTGCTGTCCTTGGAGAACTGGCGGGCTACCACCATGCTTTAAGGGTTTCTTTTACAGGTCTCACTTATCTTTCCTACATGTGTAAAAGGAGAGCTGCTTACTGCCAGAGAGAGACATTAAAGCTTTACGGGGGTGGTTTGGGAGGATGAGTCCAGGCAGAGTCCCGGCCTGGGCTGTACCATGACTTTGGTCACCAGTAGTGGGAGATTGCTGTCAACGCATCTGGCCACACATTCAAGTCAGAGACATTACTCATGATCTGCTTGGTTTAACTTTTTAACTTCCCCGTAGGTAATTGACTGTGGAACTGGAGATTGTACAGGCAACTTAAGGTGAAACAGAACAGCAAATGATGGACTTTTTAGCAAATGCTTTTAGCTAATTGCATCAGTGTTTAGAAAGCATAACTATAAAAAAAGGGCACAGAAAGAACTTACTTGAAAGGTTAATGCAGCTGGATTTAAGATAGTGCTTGCTGGCTGGAGATTTTTTAGGGTTGTACGCAGTTGTAAAGAAACTTACAGAGTGGTGAGAAACCTTTTTAGCATAATGTTCAGAGGTCCTGTGGGTGTTTTTAAGGTGACAAGCTAAGATTGCTTAAGCTAGAAAGCCTGTTTTTAGGCTTACGAAGACTGCCTTATTTTCCTATGCAAAAGATAGATTTTTAAACAGACTTCATGCATCTCAAGGTAGGAGATGCCAAAAAAGCTGCAAAACTTCAGAGCAGGATGGTAGAAACCTGATAAAACTTGTCCTTTAAGACCCCAAGGAGAATTTTGCCATTTTCTTCAATAAAAATGCTTTAAAAAATATCAAGCAAATCCAAAACCAAGATACCATTTCATGGTTACCAAGGTGTCCTCAAAAATGCACCATTGTAATGTGGGAAAAAGATTAGAATCCCACTGTTGCCAGGAGGATGAGACAGCACTGTTCTCTGTGCACAGCCAAGATGTGGTTAAGATATCCGTCGTAGGCATTTTGCAGCATTTAGCCTGTGATCATAAAAGCTTAAAATTACATTCTTTGTATGGTCTAACTCCTGTATATCTTTGCTGTAACCACGTTGCTTAGAGCTAGAATTTCTTTTTTCCCTTGTAATTTTTACTATGATAATGTATTTGCCAACGTAAGAAAATGTGTCTGAGACAATGGTCTGCTGTGAAGTAATGGTCAAGTAATGGTATTATTGTTAAGACAGAGTAACTTGAGATGTATTCCCACTAGAGACAGAAAGGAAACTCGTGTTCATTATGGCTTACTTGAAAGTCTTTTCCTCTGGATTTTACTGTGGCCAGGTGATGTTGGCTGCCCTGCTCACAAATTCTGGCCAAGCACAGCCTCCTCAGCTGTGGTTCTGACATGGACCCCTGTTGTCATAGCCTCTCTCAAGAACACCTCCACCTCTCTTAGTCTCTTACATCTCAGAAACATCTGCAAGGGCATTCAGTGACAAGAAAAGCTGGAGGAGTTACTGTGTCAAAATCTGTCTTGCTCTGAGTTCGGCGTGCTTTGAAGATGACGTGGGATATGTGCCATTTGATCATTTTAAGGTTAAATTTCAAATAGGCATTGAACGACAAATTGTGAGCTGAAAGTAATTACTGACAGCAGTTCACACCTGCTTCTGGACATCTGCTTGAAGACCCTAGCGCTGACTTCAAATGTGTTAAACCTTTTCCAGAGACTAGTGAGCTGCTTGAGGCTGGATTTTAAGTGAGAAAATAAGAGTTCTGCAATAAAAGGCAGGGGTAATGGAGGGAAGAGATTAATTAAAACACACACTGTAAGCAGCTGCAACAGCAAAGAAAGGACTCCTCTTTCATCAGCATTTTTCAGTTGACTTACAAAAAAATCAAACCACAGATTCACCACTAATTTATAGTTTTTCATTAGGTTATAGGATGGTTTATTGTGTCACTTACGATTTTTATACCTAATTTTGTCAGTGTCCTGGCTTCAGCATAAAGACCGTAAATTTAATTCTCACATAGATGATTATCAGGCTTTGCCTGAGCCTATACCTGCATCTTCCACTTTCCAATCACAGTCACGGAGCCAGTGCAGTACCACTAATGAGAACAGCAATGACTTGTGTGGTGTGGACAGGATGCTTGTGTCTGAACTAGTGCCTTGCACAGACCTTTCTGCACGAGTGCTTATGTTTGCTGGAGAAGAAACTTGCAGGGGAACTTTGCATCAATGTAAGAAGCTCTGGGAAAAGCTCCCAAGACATAGCTGTCTATGGATCCACTGTGCTGTTCCCATGCCTGCTTGTTTTGAAACTCTCTTCTGATTTTTGTGGCGGGTAATTTTACATCCCAGAATAAATCTTACTTCATATTTTTATTGCAACAAAAAAGGCAAGTAGTATCCCAATGACTCCACAGTAGAGAAATGAGAATGTGTAAAAGAATTACCAAATGACGCTGCTTAGCACAGAAGAGCTGTAGTGACGTCTTGTGATAAGGGACATACCATGGACATTTGGGTTTCCTGGTTACTGCTGAGTGACTCCTGTCTGAAAACTGTCAGAGCGATTGTCTAGTGTCTGTCACCCCCCATGCCCACGGGAGTGCACTGAAAGCCTGTCTTTTCAAAGCATGGTAAAGTGACTAATGGAAGAAAACAGGAGGAAGAAGCATCGCTTAAAATGTGGCATTAGCAAACAGGTGCAGAAATGCCAAAGCCCCTGAATGCAACGCCATGGGAACACATACAGTGTAATTTCATGAAAGAGACAATAAGTGTTTTATAACCAGCTCACCACATGATACTTAATTAGCACAGGTAATTTGCTGAGTAAGGAAGACATAGGAACTAAACAGCTACCAAGTGCAAAACTGACCCAGTATCCACACAAGAAGAAAAATGCGCCTGGACCTGGAGGCCCTATACAAGCTGATTCATTTGTGAAAGCAAGCCAGCAAGGAACAGAGAACACACTTCATCTAAACATTATAACAGTTAGAATCAAAAGCAAAATATACAGTAAAAGCAATTGCTTGTACTCCTACGGTGCCTTTCACCCAAATACTCCAAAGCTTGTGAACATCTTGTACTGTCTTTTCATCTGCAAGTCCAGCTCCAAGTGTGCTACAGTTTGCACTCCCCCAGCAAAGAGAGGGCTAACAAAAGTGGTATGATGCAGAGGCAATCTGCACAGAGAAAAGGGATGATCTGTATTGTCCCTGAGGTCCTCTCTATCACTAATATCAATGTTATCAATTTTGTAAGTGGGGCACTGAGGCACACTGGAGATCTCGACGTCTGCTTTCACAAATAGCAACCACACAGTATCAAGTGACTATTGCTTAAGGCAAATAGTTAAAAACAGTTAAAAATCCAATGTGGGTGACATTGTTTATGGTTTACGTCAGTTCAACTAACTCCAGTTTGGGTAGAAAGAGGCAGGCTGATCTGTTCTTTTTCTCTGTGTGTCAATGAGATTATCTTTTTCCAGTGACGCACTTACCTGTTTCAGAGTGTCGTGGTTTAACCCCGACTGGTGGCTAATCCCCACGCAGCCACTCACTCACTCCCCCTGCAGTGGGACGGAGGAGAGGAATACAAGAGTAAAAGTGAGAAAACTTGTGGGTTAAGATAAAGACAGTTTGACAGGTAAAGCAAAAGCCACACACACAATCAAAGCAAAACAAGGAATTCATTCACCGCTTCCCATGGGCAGGCAGGGGTTCAGCCATCCCCGGGAAAGCCGGGCTCCATCACCCGTAACCATTACTTAGGAAGACAAACGCCATAATGTTGAATGTGTACCCCTCCTTCCTTCTTCTTCCCCCAGTTTATATACTCAGCATGGTGTCATATGGTATGGAGTATCCCTTTGGCCAGCTGGGGTCAGCTGTCCTGGCCGTGTCCCCTCCCAATTCCCCGTGCCCCTCCAGCCCTCTCGCTGGCAGGGCCCCAGAACCTGGAAAGTCCTTGACTGAGTATAAACATGACCCAGCAACAGCCGAACCCATCAGTGTGCCACCAACAGTGTCCTCACACCAAATCCAAAACACAGCGCTGCACCAGCCACTAAGGAGATAATTAACTCTGCCCCAGCCAAAACCAGGACACAGAGGGTTTTCTTTTCTTCCTGTTAGTCTCTGCCAGGTTTCTGTAGACTCTCCAATCTTGGGTAAAGCTCAAGAGGATTAATTGGCAAAACATCTTAATATTGATAAACCTGTTCTTGGCAACAGATGACCCAGCTGCTGTTATCTAAGATTCTTTAGTAGATGTCAGCCTGAGGTTTTTCTGTCTCTGACATTTCACCTTTCCCAAGTTTAATGATTTCTTCATGGCCTTCTTTCTTACTTTACAGAGATTGCTTCAATTCTCTGTAAAAACAATATTTAAGAGAACAATACTTTCTCAGGAAGCACAAAGATGCAATTTAATATTCAGAGAGGGCAATCCATGCTTTTTAACACAAGGTCATCTTCCCAGGGGATAGAATCTGACCTTCATGCACTGCAGAAATATGTTTTCCTCTGTAGCAAGGTCTGGCCCTGAACAGTTCAAGGTTCTGTTGGCTGGTGCAGTCAGGAGAGGCAGTAGTAGGAGGGTTTATATTCCCACATGAGGAAAACACATAGGGACTCCAGAGTCACTGACAGCAAGCCAGTCAGGGAAGAGGAATGATGGAAAAAATACACCTTTTTTTTCAAAATATATTATTATTCTTGCCCTTTTGAAATTTCCTTTTGCCCCCAATAATCTGTCTATGTCTATTTCTCCTCTACACCCTTAAAACCACTTGCTACTTGAAGATCACTAGCACTGCTACTTCAGCCATGCTCCTGGTGTCTTCTGACACAGGGACAGCCTTATTCAGAACATCAGGCAGTTCTTGGATAAACTTAGTCACAGGATTTGTTTACACAGCAACACGTGCCTCTTTAGCCTGGACCACAATTCTTGTCCTGTTTTTATATGAGAGCTATTTAAACACACAACCATTCCTCATTGCCCTCTATACAACCACACGCATCACTGCAAATATTCAGGCAGCTGTTGTCACAACACTGGGGTGCTTCAAGATGATTTTCTGAAGGTGGTAACTACCTTATTGAGCAGGACCTCATCTACCATATGACTTCTCAGCAATTCTCACTGGAAGTTTTAGTAATTTTCTTATGTCATGGCTGGAATAAACCCCATTCCTATTCCGAAAAATATCTAAAGCAAGCCTCGTAAATGTCCACAGCTCTTATGGATGTATGGAACCTCAGGTGTGAGTTCATGAAATTTCCTGACTTGGGGGTCTGGATGAAGGTCTCACTAATGACATGTCAATTGTAATACTTTGGTCATGTGAACAGCTTCCAGTTTTGTCTGAAAAGTCCCTGTTGCTCTTCTTTCTCATTTCTGTCTTTGTAAGGTTTTGTTTGATGTCGGGATTCTGCCCACATTTGCCCTGCAAGTGTATTTTACATGGTAGAAATGGCCATTAATTTTTCAGTCTTGGCCGGGAGGTTTATGGTTTGAAAGTTAGAATATTTATGGTTCATGAGCAGAAAATGGGTGAAGGCATTCACGTTCAAAGGTGTTAGGTGAAATTAATGAAAGAGTCAACCACAAAATTGCCTAAGGCTTGTACTTCTCAGAAAAAAGAAGCAAAACCCCCTTTCTTTAGCTTCCTGCAGTCTTGCCTTTCTGTGGAGCTTATTCATGTCATGCTTTTGTGATAACATTAAATCTGGGTTTCCAATAAGGCCTGGAAGAAAATTAATAATACAGAAATCAGAGGAGTTATTGAACGTAATTAAAATGAGAAGTCTCCATCAATGCTTGATTGCTCATTGCGATAATTGGAGGCATGATGTTTAAGCTGAGAAGAAAGAGGCTGACCAAAGTTTTCCTGCCTCCAGGATTGTTCATGTTAAAATATACCAGAACAGTGTAGCACATTTTTACGGGCAGTGCAGAATTCCATCTCTTTCTAGTATATGAGACATACTAAATATCCAGATGAAGGAAAAAATACCGAGTTCATTATGGGAAACAGTGTCAAATGGGGCTGCAGGTCTGATAAAATGAAGATGCTCACCTCAGCCAGGCAAGCATCAATCCACTGGCTTACGCAGCTGGAACTGACACCATCACTGGAGCCAGGATTTTCAGTCTTTCCCAGCAGCCTAATAACTGGAGGTTTGTTTTTTTTTAAGTTCTGAAAATGTTTGCAAATTACCAGAACCAGTCCAGTCTGGGCATAGGCTTGAAAGTAGGTGGGATTTTCACAAGTACCAAGTGATCTAGAAACACAACCCTCACAGAAAGCCAGAAGAACACATGTTCCTAATAATTTCAACAATTTGGAAGGTCCCAGGCTGGTGTTTGTACAAGGTTTTTTAACACTGTTCACACAACAGCTAGTATGAAACAGAAACAATATTTGGTGGAATTAATTTCATCTTGTTTTAGCTGTACAAAATAAAGCATTTAAAATAGGCTGGTTGTCTACACTTACTGAGTGGCTGATGCAAAGAGACAAGTATTGTTCCAGGTCAGGCCTTCCCACCAGTCTTAACCACCTTAGGATGAGCCAAATTGATTCTGGTGACAGAAATAGACATCCTTAATGGAGTGCAACTCACCCTACAATCTCATCGAATGAAAATGGAGCCAAGGGCAAGCAGCTCACCTCCAGGCAAGCAGGCATCTAAAGTCAGTGAGATAAGTCCTGAGATAACCTTCTTTCCTGCACTTGGTTCAAAGCAGACGTCTCCTTGATGAGTGTCCTTCCACCTTCCAAACCGATACAGATGCTTTTTCATTTCCTGAAAGGGTAGAAGGAACCGGGAAAAGCTCTTCGAAGGACTGCTCTGATGCTGTGGTCCGGCCTTTGCCATTCTCTTGGTGAAAGACTCTGTTTTGCTTGAAGCTTGAACAGGGAATGCATTGGACATATTTTCCTAGTTTTCTTTTGTAGACCTGGGAAAACCAGTGTGAAACTTGTCACTCTTTACTCCGAGGTATCTGGAATATGCTGCATGGGTGTAACAGTAATTGTTACAGACCCCAGCTGAAGCCCGTTTGCAGGCTTTGGGGAGGAACAGGCAAGCGAGAGCACTGGCCCCATCTGGCACACACCTGACTGCTGGGCACCTTTCACATGCAGTGGGGATGTTTATATAGAAACAAGATTAGAAACACTGCTACCTCAAGTTAGAAGCAATGTGCTGTTGTATATATGGTTTTATATAGGGCACGTCATACATTAGAAATCAAACAAATTTCTTTGATGGAAGAAATAAAGAAAGGAAAGCCTCTAAGTCAAACATTTCACCACTGTGGTCACAGTGTACCTGTTGCGATAATCCTAGCTTTAAAACATTAAACACACAAAAAGCCTGGGGGCTGGACACCAGAAGTTCTTCATTAGGCTTTTGATGAGTAGACCTCGGTTCCACAGGTGCAGGGAGAAAACTTTGCCACTGGAAAGCATCCAAATGAACAAAATATTAAAACAAGTCCTTCAGACACAAGAACCTGTCCTGACTTCAGCTGTACATGAGTGTTGTTGCAATCACTGGAGCCTGTAGTCACAATAAACCCATATGTGAGACTGCTTTTACTCTTGGCTTACAACATCCTTACTTTTGTTAACTAAAACTTGTTAGCACAAATTTTAGTCTTGTGAAATGTAACTGGTGAGGATGTGGCCCAACTTGGGATCATCTCTGCTGGGGTTTTGGCTCACTCTGTTTTTCGATGCTCAAATTGATTGTTTTTAAACTGTCTGCAATCCAAGATCTTTATGAGAAAGAAAGCTAGAATGAAAAAAGTAAAACATTCTGATTATGGCTTAGCATACATGCTCTGTGGGTTACATGTTTTGTATAGAGGTTTCTTTCCTCAAAAGCGCATGACATCTTGCCATAATAGCCTTTAGAAAGCACAAAATTACTGTAAAATGTCTAATAGAAAGAACAAAAAAAAGAACGAAGCAGCACATAACTTTGTTTTCAAATGCAGTTATGTGTATCTTTTTTTTATTTCTCCAAACGCAGAATGAGAAACCAGAGAGAGTTCTGGTCGTTAAGAAAAACTGGCACAGCATAATCAAATCTAACTAATCTTTATTGTTCACTTTGCACTAGAAGAGGAGAGCAACAAGCCCAGTTTGCCTTGCATTCTGTAAAAGTGAAATGGGCTGTCTGTGAGCTTTGCTTGGGTGGTTTTGAAGCCTTGCTCTGGAGCACAGGCAGGCTATTCCAAGGACACTGTGAATAAATAATAGTTTAGGAAAAAAAGAAGTAAGGGTGGAATTTTGATCCTGGTCCTTGACAACATGCTGCTAAAAGACAACTTAAGAGTTAACACTAATAAAAATTGTCTGTCATGTGAATCACCTGCAGTTAAGACAACCCCTGGTGAGCCATAGGGTCAAGAATTAACGTCCAGCCTGTTCCTTTTTTAGAGAAAATAGCTGACATTTTGTCTTTTGATTGCCAGGGAAAGAGACAAGAGTGTCACAGTTTGTCCAAATGACTCAGTTTCCAATTTTAGGAACATAATATTTGTCACTTTTTTAGCAGCTTTTCTACTTTAACTAAAATGAAGTGTGTTAAGATACTTTTGTCTCTACTAGAGTTTATGATGTCAACGGATCCTTTCAAATGAGTGAGAGTTTAAGGTTGTGGTATCAGTGATATATATTACTGCCTTTTAAAAAAAACCAAAACAACAACCCATCACCAATTTTTCACAAGCATTTTAGTGGCATGAGAGTAAATAGTTATCTGTCTCTTCAAGCTTTGAAAGCACTGAAGCTCAATGCTCTTAAAAGAAATTATTCTGTGCTGTTGCGAAGATGTAAAGCTCCAAGCAGAGATGTGTACCCTCAAAGACAAGGAGCTATTATTATCTTTACCTAATCAGGGTTGTTGTGTAGACAGACACGCATAAAAACTGAGTAGGCCCTTGTTAATGCTGTTTACATGTTCCCTCACAATACATTTCTTCAAAATCACTGAACTTGTCACCAGCTGCCGATTTTCATCAAGAAAAGCCTCTCATTAAGTTCACCACAAGCATTTCTGAGCTGTGCTCACAGAATTGGCTTTGAGCTCCTCAGTCTGTAGCTGGATCAAACACTGCTCTGGGAGTGTCTGTCCTGTTACAACTGCCATTGCTTCTCCATTGCTACAAGGCTTCTGCTGGTCACCTGGAGGGAGTGAGGAGTGCTTTGACGCATAGCTTGTTTTTGCAGAAGAAACTGGGGAAGGTGGTTTTATTTCCTATGACTCACTCTCCTAGTAGCTTCTGATCTGTTCTTGCAGATCCAAAGTTTGGTGAGGTTTGTCTCAGTGCCAAGGGTGATAAATGTGGGAGACAGGGATGCTGTCGACCACTGTAAGCTGGAACTCTCTTGTGTGGTTGCATGGAATGACAAGGAGTGGGTCTTACGTTCTTAAGACCTCTCTTTGAACAGGGTGAAAATACGCTATTGCTTTACACTTGCTATTTTAAGAACCATTTTTTCACTCATCACCTGCGGAATAGGAGGTATTCTGTGAGTCCAAGCTATGCTGTTATAGCACCTGGAAACATGAAGGATGGATCTCTGAACACAATGGTTTTTTCTTCTTGACACCAAAAAAATGCTGGTTTTCAAGTTTTAGGTAGCTTTCTAAACAACATAGAAACTCTAAAAAAGTTAGGATGAGAACAGTTTGCTTGCAGAAATCTCTAATTTACACCAGCTCTGTTATTAAGATCTGCTTTACTAATGCTCCAGGATAAGGGGTTCCCCAGCTCTGGGGGTGGCTGGAGCCAGTAAGTGAAGATGGAGAGTTTCACACATGCCAAGCCAGATCTGCAACGTGGGACTTAGTTTTGGCAGGTAGGGGGAGGATGTGGAAGAACAGCTCTGAAATGGCCCTGCACTTCTCTTCTGGGACTTTTCACTGCCTGTGCAACAGAGGCGAGTGCTGACTCCACAATAGCAGGGTATGAGGAGTTCAGTCACTCCCTGAAGACATATGAAAGGGAAATAAACCTCAGAATATATATACATTACTGAGTGTGGCCTGCAGTGAGTTGTATGCACATAAATATTAAGAATGACCCATTATGAATATTTCTAAACAGTTCAGGCAATAAATGAAACGATATTTGATTGCATTGCATGCATAAAAATTATAAATAGAATTAATAGAAATATATCAAATACATCATTTATTTAGCCAAAGCTCTGCAAAAATATAGAAGGTGTTAAGAGGTTTTACAGTTCAAATTGCTATTCAAATCTGTTCATTTTCTTACTTGTTACAACTAAAACAGCTTTACTGGTTTATGATTTTTCAATGTGCAGTCCCAGCCCTTGGGTCCAGCTGTGCAGAACTAAGGTCACCCTTTTTCATTTCACATTGTAACAGAACATGTGTGGGAGAAAGGAAAGGACTGTGATGTTTTCTTCTCTTGCAAAGCAGAGACAAAATCTGGGGAGAGTAGAGAAATCCTAACAAAGATTAAATTATCTGTTCCACTCTTACTGCAGTATTCTTTCCTTCACTCAATTCACCAATTTTTTAATCAATTTTAAAATAGCCTGTTCTCTGTGATAAGAGCCATGGATATTTTTTGGTTCAGAATAGACCATTATCGTCATCTAGTCTGACCTACTGGATACCACAAGCCATGAAATTTCACCTATGGGTTCTACTGACTAATAATCTGTCAAAGAAGATAAACCTTGGGCAGAGTTTATTTCTGTATTGACTGGCAAATCTCTCCTGCTTCAACATAGAAATTTCGAAAGACTTTCACCCTGGCCTGCCGCTTAAGTCAATGCTGATAAAATTAGAGCAGTCTGTCCAAAGGAATTATTTTCTTTCTTTCTGAAGCACTGGATGACATTTTGCTTCTATTCATTCACAGGCTGAACCAAATACCAGTCACATCCTTGTTTCCATGCACTGTGTTGCTCAGGGAGCTTGGAGACTGAATTCGCATGATACCACAGCCCACCGGTACACTGCCCAAAGTCATTTAACATGCACAAAGCTGACAAACGAGCCAAAGGTTCAAATCAAGGGCTGATCTCTGCAGAGACATTGATAAGAGGTGTTAAGGTCACTTTCCTTCTAGGATAAACTACAACCTGCCAGCTCTGAGAAATTAATTGAGTAAAGACACAGGGTGTTCAATTTATCAGGTAGAAACTTTGTTCCTTTGCTCTTTCAGGAACTTGAATCCTGCTGTGGTTTGGTTTTGTATGGGTTACCACTCTGCTTCAAGACAAGAAGCGAAGTGGCTGATGACCCATTGCAAATGTGCAAGAGGCTCCTTTGAAGACAAGGGGATATTCAACAGAATATTGAATATTCAATTTTATGCACGGTGCTTGCTAGATGTTGGGGATTCCTGCTCACTTATAATCCAGAAGTATGTCTTTGGTACTCCAAGAACATTCACTGTTTACTTTTTCCTTGATCAATAATCAAAAAGTAGCACTTAAGAAATACACTGAGAGTTCCTGAATCAGCAGAGCATATAGATTTTACCTGTAATCAAAGAAAATGGGTCTCGATGCAGTGAAGTGACAAAGTAGCTCTTCACAGTTCTTCCCTTGAACAATTCTCTTGAATGCAGCTGCCTCACTGTGAGAGATGATTATAATGAAGGTTCGCCCATATCCATCTGGCTAGCATTTGCCTTTCTGATATCTTATCTGTCTTCTGGATTTTGGGCATCTTTCAACTCCTTCAGAATCACTAAAAAGTAGGGTACAGTTCCATGCTAAATATTTGAAGCCTATAGCAGGATGGAGTTGATGAACATTTGATAAATGTGTACACTAATTGGTAGCCGTTTTGGGCACTTCAACAAGATGTTCATTTCTCTGCCACCTTCCCTAGGGAATAATTCTCCTGTATGTTTTCCCATTCACTTTATGCTATTCCACAGCCCATGGCTGCTGACTGTTAAGTGTATGCAGATATCTTGAACTTTACAAAGTCCAGAGATGCCAAAAGCTGTGAGTGTGAACAGGATTCTCTTTAAAGCGTGATCTGAACACCAAGTTCGCCATTCTTGGAGAGCTGTAGCTGCAGGAGGACTCAGCCAGTGGGGCTGTTGGTCCTGGATGAGGACTGTGTGCTCATCCTGTTGCCTCAGTCAGCTCTGAAGCTGGCCCACCCCACCAGCCAGTGCTGCTGAGAAAGTGCAGTCAAGTCCTTCAATCGGTTTTCTTCGTGCAGACTTGATTTCCCACCAGAAACAGGATCATCTAAAAAACTTTCTTGAAAGTGAGGCTTTAATGCTGTGTCTTAACAGAATGCTGCAGACTCAGTGGGACACTTTGGCTGACCTCAGTGGGGATGTCCCTTGTTTCTCAAGCCTGTGGGACCGGGTTGCCCTGTTAACCCTGATACAGATTGCTTATTTGCCCACAACGTGCTCAGGCTAGGGGTCAGAAATGCAACTTAACTCCTAGGGAAGATTGACAGGTGTTTTTTACTTTCTTCAGTGATGAGGGCACTATTTGCTTTCCAGGAACATCCTGCACCTAATCAATTCTCTGCTGTGCACGATTCCTCCAGCACTGACTTGGTCTCTCTGGTATTCTGCCTGCAACATGCAGTTTAATCTCCTCAAAAGGTGCGAGCGGCTGAAATTCTTTAGTTTTTCTAAAGCCTTTTGATTTACTATAAGATACCGGCATGAAACTTAATAGCCTATGATATTTCAGAAGCCTGACTAGATGATCTAATGATTCCTTCTGGCTTTAAACACTGAAACTGCTGGACCCTCGCTTTGCTGATGGCTGCCTCATATGAAATACAATTTAGAATAAAATAACCTGATCATTCATCATCTATTTTCTTAACTGGAGAAAATTATTTCACTGCAGCAAAATCACAGAAGAAAAAGAATTTTACTGGTGCACCTGTTATTTAGTGGAGTGTTCTTTAGCCGAAAACCTCATCTTGTATGAAGGATTGGAGCCATTTCTCTGTGCTGGATGTGGACTTCAGGCCTATGTCACCAGTGGTATGTGGGATGTCCTTACCAATAAAAAAGAGAGCAGAGCTCATTTGCTCAAGAAGAAAAACAAAACAAGGCATCAACTGCAACTTCGCTGCTAAAAGGAGCTCAAAGACTGAGTGAAATGAAAGTTTAGTGGAGAACTGTGAGGATCAGATGAAACGTTCTAAATAATGACAACATCAATACAAATGTTGGTTTAGAATTTATTAGAAAGGATGGCTGAACTAGGAGTCAAAAGACCTGGGCTTAGATTAGCGTATCAGGCAGGGGAGCCTGAAATGAGATGTGAGTAGACTTTGGGTGTTTAGATCAAATTTTGCGGCCAAGCTTGCCTAAAGCTCCCCCCAGCACCACAGCAGCTCTGCAGCAGGGACAGCAGGGTGCTGGCCTGGCCTCTGCCAAAACTCTGTGCAAGCTGGGACTGGGACATGGAGCACGGGGGTCCCCTGAGGGTGTAGGTCATGGGATGGCTGAAAATGTGTCTCTGATGGGTCCTGCTCCTGCAGGAAACACAGCTAGTGGCTCTTTTCCATCCCTGCCCATCAGCTTAGCCAGTGATAGGAGCATTCAGACAGCAATGCTTCCTCCCTCTAGGACACCTCCTTTTCCAGCCAGTGATGGGGCACTTTGTAGACTGCAGAGGGTCTTAAACCCACTTTAGAGCCCAAAGTCCAGAAAACACCCACTCCTCTGCAAGCAGCTTGCTGTCTGTGCTGAGGTGCAGTGGGAAACACAGGCTCCTGCATCGAGCTCCTGGCAGAGGGCTGGGAGCTCAGCATGGGCATCTCCCCACAAGCCCATTTTGAGAGGGGTTTATAGAGAAAAAATATTATATTATTGAGAAAAAAGGACCATAGCTCAGTCTATTTACTACCAGTTTTGTCTCATTGTTTAGGACACTGCCTGAGAGGGGACTTTTTTTCCCCCCAGAATGAAACCAGCAGGAATTAACAAGTAGTGCCCTTTTGGGTGCAACCCATCATTCCCCCTCTCTGCTCCCTCTGCTTTGACAAACAGCTGTACGAGGCACGGATACGTGCAATCAATTCTGTGTCCTCTCAAGGTGGGTTCTTATGTGAATTTTAGTCCCTGAGTGCCTGACACAGTTACTTTTTGAGAAGGACTTAGAATTGCTTTTGAAAAGTCTCCAGTGTAGCCTCCATCTGTGACTGAGTTCATTAAACAAGTTATTGAGCTTGCTTACCAATGACATGAGGAACTTCATCCTGTGATGAAGGTGCATGATAATTTTGTTTTGACTTACCAACTTTTAGGTCACTCTTGTAACCAGTTTTGTTACCCGTAACAAAACACACAGAATTTATTTTTTATTCTTTTTAATATCTTTTTTACATGCTTAATTACTATGTGTGAAGCTGTTGGTATTAATAAATGGCCCAAAGTGCAGTAAGTTTTTATGTTCAGGAAGACACACACATATGCGCACATACAATTACTGCCCTTGTTCTTCTGGCTCATCTGTGGCCAGTAATGTATACTAATAGTAATTAATAGTAACAGTAATAAGAATAGTGAGAAAAATCCCCTTCTCTGTAAGATGCTGAATAATGTCACGAGTCATATTACCTATGGTCTTTATCAATTGACACAAATGACTTGAATAAAATTATAGCAATGTGAAAAATGAAAATAACCCCATTATTTTTCCTTATCTATTTTGTAATGGATACAACTTGCCACACAACAGTTTGCTGCTGCTTTCCAGCATCTGCTGCTAGTATTTGTATTTATTCATTCATTAGGACACTGAATTAAACTGCTCATTTAATGTGGTGGTACTTATTGTGACTTTCCACAAATTTTCTTTATCCTTTCAGTGAACTTTTCTTCCCTCTCCCCTCCTTCATTTGGGAAAGAGCAGAAAATCAGCCTTGAGGGAAAATAAAGAATTCTTATCCTTTTGTTTCCTTATATTGGGATTTGTGTCTCATTTTTTGCAAAAGGTTATACAACATATTTTGCTTGCCATAAACTTCATGATGTTATGATGCTTGATAAAGAACATCTGTACTGTAGGTGTGCACATTACTTCACAGTTTAAATTGTATCCTACTCATTTGCCTGCTGGGTTATGACATTCAGAGAATGACATTTTTCCTTTTTGTGGTGTGTTCCTGCATTTTATCAATTAACAGTGACTAAAATATATCTTTATGGAAAATAGCATGAAATGCTCAGCTGATACTAAAAAGAATTTGGAGAGGAGTATGTGGCATTTGGATATTCTTGGCTCCTATCACCTATGAAGTTCAGTTTAAACACTAATTTGGTGCAAAAGTGACTTCCATTGACTTTCTTGAGCAGTGTGAGCCTGGACCTTCCATTTCCAAGCTTTATTCAATTAAAACACACAGTATACATAGTTCAGAAAATTAAGTCTCTGTTATATCAGCTGGCACATCGGTTTTCTAGGTCTGATAGAAAGCTGGGAACAGGGAGGAGAGTCCCAGCACGGGGATATGGTGACAGCCCCTTTCCCCTGCAGCCCACCAGACACATGCCAGGGCCAAGCCATTCAGCCTTACAGGAGCATGAGAAACACACATTTGGATAAGACCTCATCTTCCTTCTTGAAAACCTGGCACTTTGACGGATGAAAATAGCTTGATACTGATACCTCACTTGTTGTATCAAGGGTAGCTGGAAAACCACCTTAGGGTGGCATAACTTAGTGGTGCTACCAAAGATGTTCTACCATTCAGTCCCTTCCCAATCACCTTTCCTTTGGGGCTGGCAAATCATTTGTGCCGTCATTCAATGAGCCAGCTATGGTACTGCACTAGCTGAAAAATAACTCAAGAAATGGCTTGCTCTCAGCCAGGTTCATTTTCTGAGTAACTTTACAGTGTGACTGCAAATTGCTGCAAGGAGCGGGTAGTCTGGGCATGAGAATGAGCTGCTGGGAGTGGGAAGTGAGCAGGATGCTGGGACAAGAGACTCCAGGACGTGCTCACTGAGCAACTTCCAAAAAACCAAGGACATTGAAGCAAGTTTGTGTGGCAAGAGGAATTGGGCGTGGGGAGGTCTGTGTGTGTATAGAAAAGCAGCTATCCAAAAGAGGGCCTATAAAGTTATAAGGAAGGGTTCTTGCTGGGGTGAGAGAAAGACAAGGGGGATGGCAGTGCCTAGGCTGTGCCCGCCTATGTGCTTAACTTTCAGCCAAGTCATGAGGCTTGCTCACAGCTCAGAAAGTTAAGAACATGTATTAAAGTCTGTGTAGGACAGATGAACAATTTTCTGAATGGGTTTCCTTAACTCTATTTCTATGTAGCTTAAAAATAATGAAAACAATGTAAAGAAAAAAGTAAAATAGAGCACACACCCCTCTAGAAAATAACGATTTTTTTTTATTTCCTCAGAGAATATAAAAAATCTTCAGACACAATTGACATAATTCTCTTTGGTTTTCTTTTTTAAGCTCAAACAAGCTAAAAACCCATTCAGGTGGTCTTCCTGCCAATTAGTTGAACATACTTCACAAAACATGCTTGTAATTATTTATGACCTCTTACCATTCAAGAACATGATGAAAAATATTTCCTTCATTTACGCCTGTCAAGAGGCAGTTAGAGACCGGGGAACTACCTCTACAAGCAAGACCCGGAGTTTTCAATTCAGTGCGTGAAAGGGATGCCTACAATGAATATTTCAGTACAAGAGTAAACCCATTTTATCCAGTTCTGCCTCATTCCATTAAAAATCTGCCCCTCGGCTTTAATCAACTCAGGTCGGTTTTTCTCATCTCTTTAAAAATTCCGTGCTCCACAATGTATGATACGGAGATTCTTTTCACAGAAAAAGTAATTATGGCAGTTTTCCAAATGATCACAATACAATCATGCCCTCCATTCCCAAATGCTCTTTCAAAGAATTTCTTTTAATTCAGAAAAATATTACAAACATGGCATTATCTTAGTAATTTACATTTGTCTGGGGAACCACAGTCCTCTGGCAGCTCCTTCTCTGAGCCCTGATGCCACAGGGTTCCAGCAGGTGAGCAAAATCGGTTTTTTTGGTCACACCAAGGAAAACTAGCCCAGCTATGCAGCTAGTGTAAACTGGCTTGGCAGTCACAGCAGTGACGCTGATTTATGCCAGCTAAGGAGACTATTATATTCATTTTGCTTATCTGTAAAGCCTTTTTCTGAAATAGCGTGTGCTGATTGTCTCTCCAAGGTAGAAACATGCCAGGAATTGTAAATTAGCTATGTGTAGTGCATTTGAGGTAACACTTGGGTTTATTGCCTCTTGGTAAGTTATTAAGCTTTTATTGAAGCATATTCTGTATGAGCATCAATATTATCTGCATGCTTTGTACCTAATGTGTTTCACTTCTTTAGCACATTTCAGTTAAGGGTTTTAAAATAGGCTGCAAATGCTAATGAATTGAGCTTTGTAGCACTCCAGTGAGAAAGGTAAGTGGCATCACTGCAGGTCTGCAGGTCAGGGTACTGAGGAACACAGTGGCTTTCTGAAGACAGCACAATAAAATTCAGATTATGGTTCCTGCCCTTCTGCTGGTACCTTGAGCCCTTTCCCCTTCTCCCCCAACACAGGGTACTGAGGAACGCAGTGGCTTTCTGAAGACAGCACAATAAAATTCAGATTATGGTTCCTGCCCTTCTGCTGGTACCTTGAGCCCTTTCCCCTTCTCCCCCAACAGTGGTGCAGGAAAGGAAGGCAGCTTGTTCATGGCTGCTGGCTGTATCCCCAGGAGCAGTGGGGCCCAGATGCACCCAGGACTGGCCACCACTCGCCCCAGGGCCAAGGTATCCCTGGGCAGGGTTGGTCCCCCTTGTACCCCTGCCTGTGCCTACGCCTCACGTCACCTCTGGTTCTTGGCTTCAGCCCTGCCTGCCCTGAGCCTGCTGTGTTACCCCAAATACCTGCATCTGGGGTGTCTCTCATACCCTGGCACACACCCTACACACTGAGTGATTCTAGATGTAATACAGAATTAAATACAGATCTATTCAAGATTTTTCCAAGGCATGTCACTTCAGAGGACAGCTTTGCTGGGACCTCCAGGCTAGCATGCTTTAAGCCTGAAGGTCCTGGTGTTGGTGGAAATCTCTGTCCTCTGTCACACGCTCTGCACGTGGGCACCCATAAAGAGTCAAGCAATGCAGAATACAAGGGAGCTGAGCTCTGCCACCAAAGAGCAGAAGGACCATGTTGTGGGCCCCCAGCATGGCCCCTGCCTGCCACATCTGCGCTGAGGTCCTGGGGCTGCTTCTGGTGCTGCTGGTGGTGCAGCTGCCACTCAGCTAACGCTTTTGAGGGGAAACCATGATGAAACCATCAATTACCATACATATAAGTGGGTCCCAGCAGGCTGCAGTCCCCTCCTTTCCAGGGCTGCTGGCTGCTGTGCATGGGGTCCTGGTGGCGCAAAGCAGCCAAGCGTGTCCATGCAGCTGTGCCATTCCTCCTTCTCTCTCCTCCCCTCACCAGGCATACCAGGGCCACAGTGGGTCCCAAGAGCAGCATCATAACTAAACAGTTGTAACGTAGATTGAATTAACCACTGACTGCACAGAGGGAAGAGTTTTGACTGAGCCCAATGCCGAGGGCCCATACAGATGGAACAAAACACCAGCCACCCCTGCAGTACGAAAATGGTGGAGAAACACCCGTTAGGAGACTTGCTGGTGCTTTCTTACACAAACACACTCTTACATCCCCTGGCATTAAATTTTCTTCCCCAACATTGTGCTTGGCTGGCATTTAACTTTAGAAGTTGTGTTGTTCTGTGTGCTGGGTACTTCTTCTACTCCCCTCCCCCCCAACTATGTTCCCAGCTCTACCTGTTGCCAGGAGATGTCAGACATGCAAGCTGAAATGTCAGGCCAATGGGGAGAAATTCCTCTTAATAAAACCAAAGTTGCTTTGCAGATCTTCAAAGGACTTAAAAATAGTCTCTTTCTCTCTCTCACACACACACATTTAGATATATACACAAATTCTTCACCGGATCCCTGAAAGCCACTTAAGTGATTAAAATTAGTTTCTGTGTTTCACACCATTATAACAATGTCGAACACATGGGGCAGCATCTGTAATTCTGAAGCTTTCAGAAAGCCTCTAAATTTTTATTTTTATTCTTATTTTTATTTTTATTTCCTGAACACAGTGATCTGTAGAAACCTTTAAATGCTATCAACTTTTACCCACATTCCGTTCTTCTCTTTGGCCAGTCTTTCCCCCCAGTGGAGCTGCTGCCTCCAGTGTGACGTGCTGCTGGGTTCCTTGATCAAGTTTGAGAACTGCAACTTCTCAGCCCCTCTGATCAGCTACTCTCTAACAGTTTCTTTACTTTTCAGGCTGAACCTAAATTTTTTTTTAGTCTTTCTTTATAATGATTTATAAATTAGAATAGGGGAAACCCAAAGTCCAACTCTTTTCTCCTACACTACAACATGTAGGTGTATAGATATTTTTAACCTTTTCCTTCCCTTCTGGAAATCTGGCCACATACATGCATCCCAGGTTCACTGACTTATTCCACAGGCACCCCAAAGTTCCAAGTCAGAGTTTAGTGGCTCATTTATCTATATGATTTTCATGGATAAATAGTTTGTACAAGTCCGTGTGGCAGGTAAAGGGAAGGCACTCTCTGGATTCCCAAGCCCAAGTTTTGGTGCTGTGGCATGGGATGGTGGGAGGTCGGGGTCTTGTCTGACTCATTTTCCCAGTGTAGCCTCAGCCCAGGGCTAGTTTTGCAGCTGCTTGCTCTACTTAGAGACCCAACAAAATACTTTTTTCTTCTTTCCCCCCCCCTAAAACCTCTTGCCCTCATCTGCTTCTAGCAGTTCCACTTTGTGACTTTGTATGCCCAACTACGTCTTCTCTCTTCCTTTGCGTTTCTTCTGTTGAACGGAGACCAACTACATAATTTCAGCTTGCATTCACTTATTTTAGATAAAGGGAAACAACAAACCAAGGCAAAACTATGTGTCTTCTGTAAGATGCTCTGACAACTGCCATATTACATGACAACAGTGCAGAGAGAGGATTTTCCGAAGTTGAGTAGTGTGGTACCCACAGTGCTAGCTCATTACAAGCTTCCAGGGTTACACTGGGGAAACTCTGCCAGTCCATGACAACCTTCCTTTCACCCTAGTACTGAAGAATTGTTGCACTAAAAGGGGCAGCACAGATCAGCTCTGGCTATACACCCAATTTTTTAGCGGACTGAATATTTCAATAAGCTGTTACAATGAATGCTGACAGATAAGGAAGAGGACGAGTTAATCCAAATGAAAAGGTTTTATGAGGAAAACAACAACCACCTTAGGATTGGGGGGGGGGAGGAAGGAAAGAATTAATTTGAAACAGTGTATCCTAAGTAGTGTATTGGAAATGAAACCTATTTAAAAACAAAAAAAAAAAGAGAGATAATAAAAGTTTTTTTAAAAGTATCTCCATGGAACAAAATGGCACTTTCCATGGGTTGATACTGCTTAACAATAAGTTTCACAATATACAGTGTGCTATGTCTTCTGTGCGTCTTGTCTTTTGTCTGCACACTTGCATGGTGATTTGAAGCAGCAGAACTTAAAAGAAAGTGCTTTATGCTATTAACTGGTTTTCAGAAGCCTGAGTGTCTGCACCAGAACAATGAAAGAGAAATCAAATTATTTCTTCATACAGTTTGTGAAAAAATGGAAAGCATCCAAAGAATGACAAGTAACTGAAGTTTCATATGCACTGATATTAAAGTTCAGGCGGTCCCTGAGCTGTTTTGGCATCTGTCAATGAAAGCATATCTTCCTCTAGTGGCTCACTTCAGATTTTGAACATGCATGGAATGAAAACTAAACTATAGTGAATATTGAATCTTTTATGTTGTCATTCTCTGTGTAAGTATTCTTCTACAGATGATTCATATCTGTAGTGTTAAAATAAAAAGAAGTTTGCATTCTCTTCTCAATGTGTTAAGATGTAGCTATGGTACTCTTCCTTCTCCACAATAGTATAGCAAGCAGAAAATGTTTGATTACCAGTCAGTCTTGGGGAATATTTCCCTTTTTATAACTTAAAACATGTAGAGACATAAATGGTAGTGACTTTCAGATCCTGAAAGCAAGAAAATTGCCATAGATGTCTGTTTAACTATGGCATACTATTCTTAATAAAAGCTTTTATGAGCTGTTTATCAGATTGGAATTGCAATGAATGTTTGCTGCTAAATTCTTAGAAGTCTTGCTTTCTTAATGCTGCCTGTGAGAGCAACAAGCATAGATATTAACGATGCCACAAGTTGCAGCTCCTAGTTCTGTCCTTCCCAGTGTGCCTGTGAGCTAATCCATGGCAATGCAATGGATCTCGACTCTAACCTTCATCAAAAACCATTGCAACAGCTTTTAGAATTACATTTTGCATTAGTTTTTTGTCTTTGTTTCCTCTCTGGTGAGAGATCCTCTTTACAAAGTCAATAAAATTTGACATATTCAGTAATGGTATACTTAGGAGCCTTGGAGAGGATGATGAGAACTCCATTCCTAAACCAATACACAAGAAAAATGTTGAGGCGCTGGAGCATCTCCAGAGAAGGGCAAGGGAGCTGGGGAAGGGTCTGGAGCACAAGTCTTATGAAGAGCGGCTGAGGGAGCTGGGGGTGTTTTGTCTGGAGAAAAGGAGGCTCAGGGGGACCTTATCGCTCTCTACAACTACCTGAAAGGAGGCTGTAGCGAGGTGAGGGTTGCTTTCTTCTCCCAAGTAACAAGTGATAGGATGAGAGGAAACAGCTTCGTGTTGTGCCAGAAGAGGTTTAGATTGGATATTAGGAAAAAACTGAAAGGGTTGTCAAGCATTGGAACAGACTGCCCAGGGAAGTGGTTGAGTCACCATCCCTGGAGGTGTTTAAAAGCCATGTAGATGTGGTGTTAGAGACATGGTTTAGTGGTGGACTTGGCAGTGCTATGTTAACGGTTGGACTCAGTGATCTCAAAGGTCTTTTCCAGCTTAAATGATTCTATGAATCTATGAGTCTCTCCTGTGGATTTCAGACAGGAAGGATTATCCAGTCCTGTCCCTCACAATTACAAATGACTATGGGGTAGATAGCATCTTAGTCCAGGGAAGTCCGCAGAATACTGAGCCCATTCTCCCTCTCAGAAGTCCAGCCAGACAATACTTTTTGTACTCTAACATAAACTTTAATTCAGCCATAAAAAGCTTCTGCATCAGAGAGGAAAAGAGCAGGGCAGGATAGTTCAAGGGTGTGTTGACAATGTCATAGGTTCCTTCAGTAGCAAGGAAATGTTTTAAGTGGAAGTGCTTAAAATTATTCTAGAAAACTGACAGCACCTCCTGCTGCAGAAAGGGCTGATGCTTTCCTACTGTGGTCACCAGTGCCTGCCAGCCTAAGACACAAATATGTACAAATATGTACTCTGTCCACTTAAGATTTTAATCTATTGCTACCTTAAAGGGAGTTCAGGAGCCAGCTTCTGACAAGTGATTTGCCCTGAATATGATTTTCCTGATTTATTTTTTCCCTTTGAAGTAATATTAACATCCCCATTCTTTGTGATGATGTAGGTCGCAGCTTTAGTTCTGCTGGTTTGACAGATTAATAGATTTCCTTTCAAAACATCCCTTTACTTATTTGTAAACCCTGTGTTTTCTCTTTCATCTCTTCTTCAGACTGAATGTATCCAGGTCTCTGCAGTGTCCTCACAGCGTTCATTGTCTGAAACTTTCACCATTTCCCTTGCCTGCCCTGATTTAATTTCACCTGGTTGCTGCTGGGTGGGGGTTTGCGATTTTCAGGGTAACACTAGCCACATGCTGAATACTTGCTAATGGGAATTTTTTTTTGGGGGGGTGGGGAATAATAAGAGGTGAAGGAAGAATCAAAGGGTAAGTAAGAGAGAAATTACCTGGGGAGAGAGAAAGGAAGGGGAAAAAAAAGTGTAGGTATGTATTTTGTTATAGATTAACAGCCTACACAGACAAGAATCCTAAGGTCCCTGCTTGGGGTGGGTGTCCGAGGGCATTGAGGAACGCTGGTGAATGCAGTGTAAGGAAGCTAGTGCCAGAGCGCTTTTGCTCAGCTGAAGCATCTGTCCGCCTTGCCTGCCCGGGCGCTCACCACGCTGCACCACGCCGGTTTCTCACAGCCAGGTGGGCCCTAGGGAGTGTTGTGGCAGAGACACTCTGTGTGTGCTTGTTTCTGCAGCAAAGCACAGGGGTTCGCCCAGCGCCCCCAGCTTACCAGGGACCTTGGCAAAGGAGGATGCAGGCAGTATCTAGCTCTTTGTTTTCTTACAGGGTCCTTCTCCAAACCGTTTCTTCAAATTTCTTAGATGAGGTTCCTTTTTTTGAAAGGGACAATTTATGCAGCTTTCAAAGTATTGGATATACTTTGTGTCAATAACTCACGTTTATTACAAACCAGGCACTAAGAGACATACCCTGGCGAGACTATCTGGCACAACTCTTGACTTCAGACACATACATTATATTGTTTGTTAGCAGATACAAAGTTTTAAGAACTTTTCCCAACTTTTTCAAACAATAAGAAAGTTATAGCAACAGCTGGTTGGAGAGAACAATGCAGTTATCTAAGAGTGATTTGTTATCTACTATTTCCCCCAGTCAGCTGCGATATTTAAAAGCCACCAGTCTCCTGCCAGGTCTCCCCTGCCTCGCCAGCCCCTCTGCCCCATGCTCCCTGCCCAGCCCCTCCACCTCTCTGGCCTCTTAGCTGGGAGTTTCTGGTAAAGACTTTTGCAGCTAATTTGTGTCTTGAAAGACACAGGTGCAAACATCTTCTGAGCCTGAGAGCTGATCAGGGCAGGAGCCAGGAGTGAATCACACCCTATAGATGTCAACATTTTTTGTGCTGCGACTTTCTATGAATGAACATATGAAGGGAGAGGTGCTGTTAACTACAAAGGATTGAAGTGACTTCTGTCTTCAAAGCTTTGCCGCTACCTGTCATTAGTTATGTTAATTCAAAAGGAGAAAAAAAGGAGACCTTTTGACTGATGAGAATACCTTGACAGACAGTTAAAACCTCTCCTGGAATATTAAAGAGGGATTATATGAGATTCCTCTCCAAACAGCAAATTAAGCAAATATAATGTCCCCTGGAATAAGCCAAGAGCCCCTGCATCCGTAAAGATACAAAAGTCTTCATGAAAAGATGAACCTATTTAAAATATTGAAGTAGTAAATAGAAAAAAAAATACTTAATGTGAGCTTTCTTCATAATAGATTTTGTTGACAGTTATTAAAATAAAAGTCCAAGAAAGTGCTGCAAATCCCATACAAAGGCCCTTGGAGGGGGTAAGACTTAAGGAAACAGACCCCTTATTGTCTTGGTGTTGTGGCATGTAATCTGCAGAATGAAATGCAGATCTTTGTTAAGGTTATTACAGACATTGCATTTCTTCCAGAAGTGTCTCCATACAGAAAGAAGCATGGACTACTCTGGAAGGTCTTTATGCTGCAGAGATTGAGGGCTTGAAGAAAAAGGGAGTCCAAGCAAAAGTCTCCATGCAGGCACAATATTTTATATGTTTGAGTTTGTTTGGTTTATTTAAACTCCTTTTTCCCCTCCTATTAATAGTTGCTTAACATGTCCATATTTTTAAATGCATATCCTTATTCAGACCAAAGACCTATCTTCTATCCACCATACGAAATTATGTAGCTCCACAGCAGACATCAGAACTAAATGGTTAAATGTTAGATTAAAATCAGCCCAGAACCTGTACAAAGTCAGTTTCAAGAAAGCTGCTGTAAATTTGGCCCAGAAAGTCTAAGGAACCTCATAGTTTTGCCGCAACAATAGGATAGAAAATGGCAGCAGAAATGTTACTCTTATTTTTTGTCTGACACTGTCTATGTGACTTCAGAAAACTTCATTATGGAAATCTATATTCAAAAGACTTGTATGAAAAATTAAAAATCCATTAATATATTTTAAAAACATGCCATCAACAATAGTATTAAAGTTCCCAAGGAAAGGCACAATATACGATGCTTATTTTCCCTTGTACAAAAAGACTGAGCAGAGAATAATGTACTACTGATCAATAATTAGGATGATAAATGTCTGCAAAGTTGTTCTGTCACATTATACGACAAGCACTGATTGAGAGGTGGACTTCGGATGACAGCTGTAATTTTTTAAGCATAGGTGGTAGCTGTGTGTATGAAGTACGCAGGCTTGCCAAGACACCTTTGCTTGGAAATCCCTAAAATCAGAACAATGGGAAATTGTTAAACCGAGCAGGTGTTTACTGCAGAAAAAGGCAGTCTGAGGTACATGAAAAAAGATTAAATCCTCTGGGAAAATTTATCTAAAGTGCAAGCTGTAAACCCTCTGCAAAACCTTTCCGTTATGTCCACGGGTACTGAGGCAACATTGGCTTCTCCTTAGGAAGGGAACACTTTAAAATCTGGGGCAGAGAAAGGGAGGGCTGTGATGTGTAAAGCACTGAATCGGATTGAGCTGTGACTCAGGGTACTTAAGACAAGTCCAAAGTCCTTTATTTATGTCCCATGACAATGGAGACAACTGTTTATGTGCAGGTGATTGATAAGTGACATATATCAGCCTAGCAAAATCCTGTTTATTTTATCAACTAGAGGAACTGAAAAAGAGTAAAGCAGCATAAAGGCAGGGCTATACAGGGATGCAGGACTTTGAGTGAGAGTGTTTGTAACGAATAAGCATCATGTCTGCACATTCATGTACTTATATGCATATATATGTAATAGAACAGTTTATATGTCATAAGAACACTCATTTTCAATCATAATTCCTTAGACTGTGATATCTCTGAGACAGGGCTCTTCCCCAAGCCGCAATTTTTCTACTTCTTTTTTTGCCAACAGCCCATCTTGTTGGTGGGCTATGTGTGGAACAAGGCCAACAGTAAACATTGATAATATACCTGAGTAAGTAGAATTGGTAGCAGGACTCACAATTTAATTCCGGGTTGTATAGGCTGCTGCAGGTAAAGAAATACCCCGCTGAAATGACCCCCACGCTGAAGCCCTGCCTCCAGCCAGAATGGGTACGGAGAGCCTTAAGCAACCTAAGAGGGGATTAAGAGTTACTGGCCATAGTTTACTGTCCTCAACCAGAAGCAGCAGCACTTGGGCAACAAAATGAGTTCATATATTCCCTCAATTTTGCTGACCCCTGAGGGTGATACAGATGCCAAGAACTCTCACCCTGCTTGCACTGTAGCAGAGGGCATAAGCAGGAGCTCCTAGATGCTGTTTAAATCCAGCTGGGGACCCTCCTTCTTTCATAAAGCAGCAGTAAGTCAGCAGTACTGTCACTGATGAATTCACATCACAAATCCATGTTTACAGATTTGCATCAAGGTGGGATAATGTCAGCGAGAAGCTTCGCAGACTCTAGGTCATTTGAGGTTATATATACACTCGGGGCTGCCCAATTTCATGTATTTCTAGTGGGACTGAACAGGTCTCTGGGATTTCTTCTGATAATAGTCCCAATCAATTCTGCCCGGTATTTGACATAAAACCCTGAGCTAGGCTTGACATTTCTGTTCATGTTCTAACTAGTACATCAGAGGAGTTTAATGTAAAATGGAGGAAAGGAGTGTCTGAATCCTCCAGTGAGAGCTAGAAAATGACTTGCTAAATCTTACTTTCTCATGCATTTAGAAAGCAGGAGCATGTCACGTGAGGGAAGGATAGTTTATACTACCATTGCTGTCATTTGAAAGTTATTTAAGAATGGGGATAATATAAAGTAATAATTTTGCCAGAGTTTCCTGCCAAAGATTTTAGCTTATCTCATTCTCATTACCCACCCACACCATTTTCCTTAGTTTCCTCATATTCCAATTATTGCCTGACAATATCCTGTATCTCCTGCCACCTCCTGGCTACAGGAACGATACTAGAAATGGCAACGAAAATCCTTGAGTAGAATAAATTCTTCCCTATGAGCACTTGCAGTAACATCCAGATAAAGGCTGTGATGGATGGCCCTCGAGGTGTGTTTCTTAACAGCCTGGGACAGATGGTTGCTCAGTTATCCAAATCCCAATTTTCCTCCTACCCTGCACAGTTCCAGAATATTCTTTCTTCAGAAAGTCTTGCTGAGCACTGCCTTCCAAACCTTTCCGACTACAGATTTTGCAATAATTGAAAAGCAGTGTACAGCTTAGCTGACAGCCAAAACTGCAGGTGATGCTTCAGAAGCCCTCATTTACAGAGTCAGGGATATGGATTTCCATAAGGACAGCTTTGTAAGTTCACCTTTTCCTTTTTTAATTAACCCCTACTTGCATTATACTTTGCATGGGGATTCATTATCTGTTTTACTGATAAGTTTTGATAAGCTTCTTATGTTGGTTAGAAATAAAAAGTGATGGTAGTCAAGGGAAGTTTTAAAGTGGCTATGTTTTAGATTTGTGAATCTTTATTTTGAAAGCCACGTAGGTAATGCTTGGGCTTCATAAAGGCAGAAGCTATAAAAACTTCATTGCTCCTTCTAACACTTTACAAAATAAGTTCTTTTGCTATTGTGCTCTTTGTAAGAAATTATTCATGGTAGAAGCAGAAACCATATGGGACTTTAAAAGAGTATTTGCCTTTACTTATTTTCAGTTTCAGAATGATGCTCAGGTGCATTCCCATAAAATAATTATAGCATAATCTACATTGAAGGACCTCTTTGGAGGTCATCTTGTCCAGCCCCTGCTTAAAGCAGGGCTAACTTCAGTATCAAAGCAGGTTGTACAGAGCCATTCCCAGTCGAGCTCTGAAAACCTCCAAGGACGGAGATACCCAGACTCTGGGAAATTTGTTCCCATATTGAAGCACCCTCAGTGTGAATTTTTTCCTTGCATCCAATTGAAACTCCTCTGCAATTTGTGACTGTCACCTCTTGTCTTTTCATTGTGTGCTTCTGGGAAAAGTCTGACTCTTCATATTCTCCCCTTTAGGGAGCTGAGGGTAGCAATTAGATTGCCCTTAGCCTGCTCTTCTCCAAGCTAAGCACACCCAGCTGCCCCAGTCTTTCATCCTAGGTCATGTGCTCCAACTTCCAGTCCTCTTTGTGGTCCTCACAACTTTATCACAAATGATACAATAAATAAGTAATGCAACCCAAATGTCTTTTGCAAGTGGCCTGGGTAATGTGAAGAAGGATTTCCTTATTCCATTTGGATTAAAATAGAAACAATTGTTTTTGCAGTGCTTTTGTGCAAACTGGAATAGGAAAGAACACAAATAATGACATTGGGCATGGAAATACAAGGACAGGAGGGAGCAGAAGTGTCACTGTGTCCCACTAGCCTTTATAACCTGCTCCCCTGTACTATGTGTGAGAAGCCATGAAGCTAATATGGCACGGCTGATACACTGCAGCTTGCTTTTTTGGAATTCCCCAGGCACGGATGGACAGCAGTGGAGGATATGGAGCACTAAATAGCTGCTCTTGGTGAGAGATCCTGCAACATGATGCCAGTGGGACTCAGTCCCTCATAAAGGCTGGGCTGCCCTAAAACTAAAGGAAATCACTTACTGGACTTACCCAAAATCAGATCTGAAAAGTTGCTTGCAGTTTCCAGAATCAGTACCTTATTTAAAACACTGGGTCTGATTCATCACTCCATTATAAAGGTTTAATGGAGTGGTGAATCACATTCATCATTTTCAAAAACTTGGAAGCATTGGTAGAACTTCTCTCAAGTCATAAGTTTCAGAATGTGTTTTGCACATTTTAGCATAAGAATTTACATTTAAATTTAAGAAGGGGGTAACACACAATAATCATAATGAAAGGGGTAATAGCAAAATTTTCACTGTACTATTGTATTAGAATAATCACTTTCTGGAAACATTCCATAGCAAGAAAAAGAAAACTTGTAGCACTACTGATTTACATTTTTGCCTTGAGATTACGATAGTCTGACACTCTTTGCCAGGTTTAAGTATGAATGCAATTGAAAAACATGATTTCAAGACATTAATTTCTGGAATATTTCATTTCTGGAGGGTATTTTTGACTGCTTGTTATAATGTTCAAAATCCTGTGTCCCTTTTTTATCCAAGTCATCTTTTTATTTATCCTCACTTTCTTCACCCCTTTTATCTTCTGTCATCCAACTTGCAAGTAGAACAGGGAGAGAGGAAGGGGAAAGGGTATAAGGGACAAGGAAAAAACAGTCCATTCACTTTAATTCTCTATATAGGTTTAAAAATATTCTGCAAGCATTTTCAATTTCTTTATCGAAACATTTCAACCAGCTCTAGCAGTTTAGCTGGAAATTGCCTAAGGTAATTCTATCATGAACAGGAAGATAGATATCCTCATATCATTCATGTTTCCCTGGGTATGATGTTTGGCAAATAAAAGAAAAATTGTGGCAGATGAAATCGACATGTCCTTTCCCAATTCTTATTGTCGTTTATTAGCTGGAACAGAACTGCTTGATTGTTTTTCATTTTTTTTTTTTTTGGCTGATCTTTCTCTCTTATTTAAAAGGAATAAAACCAGTTGGGCTGGAAAGTCTCTCACAATCTCATAAACTGCCTCTGCATTATACTGCACATTTTCTTCTGCATGGTGTCAGTTATAGAATATTTCATATAAGAAAGCTTTGGGAAATCTGAACTGTGATTGCAGTATATGCATTTTTGCTCTCGAAAGGCAGTGTATTTAAGCAAGACTCATACCATGATTCCCGAGACCTGTTTCTAATCCTGTTAATGCCTCATTTTATGACCTTGGGCAGAACTCTCTGCCCTTCAGGCCAATCATCTGTTACCTAAGAACAGACATCTGAGATACTTTAGGGGCATTATGAAGCTTGATCAAAACCTGTAGACTTCTCTGAGGTGCTCGAAGGAAAGTGTTACCAAAGTGGTGTACATATACCCTACCAACAAACACCTTCTGCAAGCCTTATCCTGAGGCAGAGAGTAGAGATCATAGGCTACACGTTTTGTTTAATTTGCTGTCCTCTGCCTGCTACCGATTGCATACATGAGCAGAAACAATCACTGCCCAAGTTTCCCCATTCATGTGCTTTTGTAAGCAAACGCAAGCAGTGAAGAAAGCATGGTCTGACACTGACCTTTGGGGCTCCACTGGGCTGTCCACTTTGCCAAAGCTAGGATTTACTGGTTGTTCACTGAGCTGCCATCAACACAATATAGTGGTTTGTCCTCTCTCTTACTGGTTTTGTACAAGAGAACAACATGAGGAAAAATAAACTTCAACCTAGGATGCCCTCAATGCAGGGTGGGACCACACTGGGAGTACAAGGTGTAAAGGAGAGATGAAAAGCAGGAGAGAGCTATCCATCTGAAGGTTGTTTTATTCCGTGAGTGCTTTATCAGCCATAATGTACCTGTCACTATCTCGGCCGGTGGGGTGGCAAAAGACAGGCATTATTAAATCTGTCTTCTTTGCTAAACCTCTCAATACTCGTATATGCAATAGTTTCTAGGTACTCATCACTAATGGAATGTTTAAAGCTTTTTAAAGATGACCTTCCATTGATATTGGTATTGGTATCGAATATACATCAAAAAGATATATTTGTTTATCATGAAACTTCATATGAAAATGTTGAGACCTGAAAAAACGCATGTATTTGGGGCCACACACAGATGTTTACATCTGTGTTTCTATTTCTCTTCTTCTTGCAATATTGGGCCTTAAATTTACAAATATGCTAACACTGGTCAGAAGAAAACAGATTCAGTTTGGATAAAATTGTTAGATAACAGTTTAGCTTGAAGGGCATTTTCCAGATGTGAAATACCCATAATTTCCCATAATTGACTAGAAAATATATGATTTTTTTGAATTTTGCATAGTTTTATAGCATTTACAGAAAATACACTTCCTAGCTAAGGGCTTTCATGGCTTCCCCCAATTATGTCAATGTGACAAAACAGCTTACTAAAGCATGCTTTGAAGTATATAGATTATGTATATACTGATCAACAGGTATACATCTCCTGGTAGTTTATAGTTACATGGTTAGATCCTATGCTAGACACCAAAGGTAGATACTTCTCATCATTTATTGCAAATGCTCCAAAATTGACCCAATTAAAATAAATGTACAAGTGCTAAACCCCACAAACTACGGCCACCTACTTCTGCATTTCTTCAGGAAGCATTATTAATTATTGGAGTGTAGTTTAGAACATGTCAGCACTTGCCAGGAAGGGTAGCTGAGACGTGGAGGTCACCTTCTGTTGCAGGTGAAATTTCAGTCCTCTTTACCAAATGGGTGGTACGGACAAGGATGCTTGGTGAGCTTTTTGAAGAGGGTCTCCCAGATCCTACCTGTGCTGTTTTACAGCTTACTTCCTCTGAAAGTCTTCTTCAGGCCACAAAAACCTCTTCCAGTTATTCACAGTTAGCCTCCATTCTCCTCCAGACATGGAAAGTGCACTTATCCCTGTTTTCTGACTATATACTCATATAGGGTTGGTAAATTCTTTACTTTGGGATTAACACTCCTGTTCCAGCCCCACAGACAGTCAGTCATTTTACTTATTGGTATTACACCGTCTGACCTTCTTCAGTATCGGTCAAGCACACTTGCCTCATCATTTGCCTTGTTGCCACCTGGCCCTTCAGTTGCTGATCGGGTTAGTCCAAGTTACACAGCTTCTCCAGATAAGACAGCATACAGAGGGAAATCCTACTTGGAAAAAGGAGATGCAAGGGGAGCAAAAATATTCTCCTGAAGCACTGATCTAAGTTACCCCTTACATGCAAAGACTGTCATATAAATGAAAAAAAAGCAAATTAAATAGTAATAAAGCTTCCAAGCTATGAATTGAAGAAATCTGAAGTATGGTAGCATGGTGTTCACATTTTTCTCTGCCTTTTCTTATATGATACTGACAGATTATTTCAAATCTAAAATGTTTTATTGTAACAATGTTAGGATTTATGCAATATGCTCCCATGCTGGTTCATCTCCTTTAGCAATCTGTCCTCCAGGCTGAGATGCTGGTCAAAATGTGGATGTAAGTGTTCAGATAAATTACATCACTGGCATAATATACATAGCTTTTAACTGACTGGTGAATTCAGCTGCTAGTCTGATGATCACACATATCTTATTCCTTTCAGTAATTCAGGTAATATTTGGCTGGGTTTATAGCGCACTTCATGTAGATGCTTTATCCAACAGACCTGAAGCCAGGAGAACTCAAATGGGAGGGATTTGGAAAGATGAAAATATAAGACAAAAACATATAAATGGAGTATCTTGGGTTTTATCCAAGGAAAATATCAACTGCTGTGCACAATACTTTGATCTTAAAGGTTATGAGGCAATTCAAACCCTTACTTCAGTTTTACTCACAGCACAATAATTACTGCTCCCTTCTTAAAGTGAAAAACTACATCCTTCCCTTTTTTTCTGAGGGTCACATTATAGTGTCCTGTGTACATTCCTTCATCTCTGCAGAAGCAATGAGGCAAGAAAATCAGAACACAGGAAGGCTTCTAGCAGAGGCATGTCCAAATGAACAAGGAGAAAGGCAATGAATGGGGAAAGGGAAGAAAGAAAAGTAGATAAGAGGGGCCAATAGACTATATAACTAGGCTTCTGGTACGTGGCAAGTTGCTAGCAAGATGACAGTGTTGCCTTTTCTAAACAGGATCTTTGATGTGGGATGTGCAAAAGCTGGAGCTTCTGCCCCAGTACATCTCCAAAAGGTCACTATTTTTCATAACCTACTATGGACGTGTTTAACCTGCTGCCTATAGCATGGCAAGTAGTTCAGCTCACTGGCCCCGTTGCTGTCTGCTCTGCAGATCCTCCCTCATCATGTCTTTTCCTATCATCCAAAGTCTGTTCACATGATAGGGGAACTTGGGACTGTAGAGGAATAAGGCAGTGGGCTGGTTAACACTGACAACATGCAGCTGTGGCCTTGCTTTGAAGGCAGTGGGTTGATTGACATGGATGATGTGCAGCTGTAGCTCGTTCCCACAAAGCGGTTAAATAGCCCTGAGGAGTATAGGATGAGAGGCTGGATGGAGGAGGAGTCTGGAGAAGAAAGAGTGTGGGTGTAATGGAGCTAAGGAGCGGTGTGGTCTGGCCTTGGGAGGATAGACAAACAGCATGGACAGTGCGATCTGACCCATGGTAAAGCCTTCTTGCAGCTTGCCTGTGCTGTGACAATTGGTGCTCTGTGTGAGACAAGCTGATCCAGACTCCAGCTACAACAGGGGTGACCGGTTCACAGCCACAGTCAGGTGCTGTTAAGTGTGGTCCATAAAAATGGAGAGGGCCTTGGTGTCACTAGGCACAAAAGGAGGTGTGTAATAGGGTTGCAGAGATGATGAGGACATTTGCTTCAGCAGTGCACTCTAGGTCTGAAATGAAAAACTAAACATGAAAACACCTGCTGAATGCAGGTTTGTAGAAGAAAGAGACCTTACTCAGGGGCAAGGAGCAATAATGAGTCGCTCAGGCCAGTAAATAGTACAGATAACTTTATTAAATATATTGGACAGTTATTCTGTTTTTTCTTCTTTCCTTTACATATGGCACGCTATTCTGATTTATGTTATGAGACTTAAGGTGCTTAGTTAACTGCAAAAGCCCCATTGTTTTATCTGAATCCGAACCAGGTTGTTGCATTTTATGACAAGGTGTTCTACAACTTAAGCAAACATTGTATTTAAAAAGCAAGTCAACAACCTCTTTGCATTGTTTCTCATTTCCAGCTTTTCAATTTCATGACCCTTTCCTTTGTTTCTGTTTCATAAGACAGCTTTAATGGAATTTTCCAGACAAACTGCTCTATGTTGATACTTATTTTGGACACTGTATCCAGTATCTTCCATAAGACAATATTGAAAAGAAGTTTGAAGCTATTTTTATTTATACTGTGTTTGAAATGGACTTAATTCTCATTTGAATGAACGGTTCATGCCATATTTCCATCGTTCTTTTTAATGAAATAGCATTCAGGATATTTTTTGAACAATTTTGCTGCACAGCCAGCTTTATTCTCCAGAAGTCTTTGCATATGATTCCTCCTGAGCCCTTCCTGAGGCTGGATGCCAAGTACAAGGCATAGCACTGGAGGTACAAATGGTGTTCTGAAATTACTTGTTTTATTTTCAGTCTTGTTCTTGTTTATTGCTGAGATGATCTTTGCTTTCCTATGTGTGTGTGGAAGAAGATGGAGTTCCTTAAACTGTGCTTATTGCAGTAGAGGGGCTTTACAGTAAAAGCTATTACCTGTGGACTGCCGGTACCAGAACTTTCCAGGTAGCAGAGATTGGTGGAACAAATTCTGTTTAATACCTCAACTTTTGGAGCCAGATTGACTTCAAAACTTTTTGACAGTCAAATGTTATATAGTAAATTGCAATATGTGTATGTATTTCTAGAGGGTTAGTGACTAGACTTACTTGAAATGATGAAGTTATGGTGCTGTTTCCCTTGTGAGATATTTAAGTTTTGTTTTTCCTATCATTTCAAAACCATTCAAAAGTACCCATTTAATATAGTCACAGAAGAATTACTCTTCTTTCTTTTTTCCTTTTTGAGTTCAAATGAGGCCACACTTATAACTTCATTAGTTCTCCAGAAATCTAGAGAAGGAATGATGTTCCACATATGAGATCAAACAAATGGGGTGGGATAATATATTTCATGGAAGGCTGTTGTTCTGCTGGAATTTTGATGGCTTCTAAGAGGTAATTGTAATCCTTCCCCTTCTTGCCATTAAAGTTCATCGGACCTTGTCCACACACGCAGGGACAAATATCTACTTTTAAATCAGCAGACCAGTTACCTGTTAACCCCATAATCGGGGAGAGACTGTCACAGCAGTCACAGCATCCCGCTGCTGGAGCCCACCAGAGGCAAAGGGCCTTGTACTCAGGTCACAGGCCAGAGAGTGGCCAGTGAACACCCATGTGTGTGCCCAAAAGCTGAAACGAGTTTCACTCCTGTCAGAGGTACCTATGGAGAGATGTAGCATTAATTATACATGCAACTTGGGATCCAGCAACATCATATGAGGTTCTGTACTGCAAGCCATGGGTTTCTGATGCTGTCAGCAGCTTTTCAGTTCAGCACAGCAGCGGTCTAATTAAAATGGCCATCAAAGCAGAGCTGAACTGCATTAAATGGCTCTTATTAATGTCATATTTAATTTAGTGGTTCACTGTTGAAGGCATTCATTACTGTCCTTTGCTAGGATTTGAACTTCTGTTCAAAGTTTTGTAAATGATATTTACATGTCAAGAAATCTAAACGTGCTGTTTACATATCTCATAGCTCTTCTGTCTTCTTACTCCCCACTAGATACGTTGCATCTGGGTTGCCAGCTAACCTTAAGCTGCTGCTTTAGAACATCCTGAGAAACTTTGAAGAGGTGGGGGAATTGCAACAAGGGGGAATGGCACCAGCTTTTATTCCTGTTTTATCTCTGTCCTTCACACCAATTTTTTGGTCTAATTGCACAAGTCAGTCTGGTCTCTTCTGTTTCATAGACATGATGGGATGGCTGGACCTTCCCATTGATCAGCAGTGTTCTGACTGTTGTGCACTAAAATTACAGAAGGCTGAATTCCAATCTTTGATAGAAATGCCTGCTATTTTTAGAGGTCAGATGAGCTGTGGAGGGAAATTCTCACCTTCAGGCACTGCAGAATTACTACATTCTTCTCAGAACTGTTTCTTCTTGTGGGATAGTCAGGAGCGAAAAAGGAATCTGTCACCAAAACCCACATATACACAGAAGAAGGAGAAAAAAAGACATTCTAAAAAGATATCGTTACATTTTATGCTCTTTTACAGATGGCTGTGTTTTTATTTTAAAGCTTAGATAACATTTTTCTGAAATAGAATGGAAGAAAACATAAACCTAGATAAGAAAAAACTATGATTGAACTCTATCCAAATCACAATTACATAATATTAGTGTATATGCTACCAATGTATACACTGCCCTACTGTAAAATAACATCTTTCAAGGAACATGTGGAAACTCTACATTACTTATTTTAGTATGACAAGAAGTCACACTTTTTGTGTGACAGAAGCATGACAAAATTAGAAAAACATCTCTGCTGAATACTCTAAGTGAAGTCACTATGAAAAATTCAAAATTTGGAGTAGAATGGAGATATTTGGCATCTTTGGTGAACCGGGAAAGATGTCAAAATGTGTATCAGAATTGCAGCCAAGGAGAAATTGATGAGTTTGGACAGAATTCACAGAAACATTTTTTTCTGTGCCCATGAAAATTACTTTTTTGTGTCTGTCTAGTCCCCACCTAAACAACAATATTAATTAAATTAACATCAAAAATATTTCAATAAATTGGAGGAATTCCAGTTTTGGAGAGGGGCAACAAAATAGTTCTTTTGTAGTGGCATGATAGGACACTAATATAACCACACACCAAGAAGCTGGTTATTAGAGGAGAATAACACTAAATGTTTGAAGAATATAAACACTGCATAACTGGAAGAACAAGTCAAGTGATTCAAACGCTGCTCATCTGAAATGAATGGGATGAAACTCTGCAAATGCTCAGATGAATGTTAGAATGTAATATTTTACAGTTTCAGGATATTAGAATGTCAGAAACTGTTACTCCACAGAAGAGCAAGTCTCATCTCATTATTTAAAAGAGGATGGGGAAGAAAACATGACTTTTTAAAAAATCCTATGTATCGCTGAAAGTGAGTCTTTAATTTTGAGCAAGTTAAATTTTTTGTCATGAGTAGGATTATATGGAATTAGTAGTTCACTGAGAGTCTTTACTAAAAGAAACAGAGATGTGCTTAACGCAAATGCATTAGTTCACTGTAATATCCTAGCACAGCAAGTCAGCCTTGTAATAAGCGTAGCCTGCCTTTCTGGAACACTGAGCTTCAGTGCAAACCCTTGGATGTTTTGGCAATATCTATACCAGTAATTGAAAAAGGAAGTTTCCTAGGGGCTGTAATTCAATCATCTGTATTATAAAAAATTTTACGATGGTACCAATATGCTTTAGGACCACAGCCCAAGCATTGCCACTTCTTTGTTTGGGTTTTTGTTGTTTTTTTTTAACAGAAACTGTAGCTGTTACAATCCTGAAATTTTCCTTGGGAGTGTGTCATTTCAGCTGAATCTTTCATAATTATTTGGCTAGCAAAGCAAAAAATTGTTGCTTTCTGGCTGAACTGATCTTAATGGAAATATTTTGGTTTGGTTTGGTTTTAATTTTTTAAGCTGTTTCAATGAACTTTAAGTTAGAAGAAAGGAAAGTATTTTCATTACCTCTCTGAACTATATTCTTGGCAGCTCTCAGGAACTTTCTGTCAGAATTCTACAGTCAAATTAAAGGACTAATCAAAGGTGATTTTTCTCTTATACTGATTTGATTCTCCTCTTCTTCTGTACACAGCCTTTTTTTTTCTTTCCTTGTCAAAGACCGTGTATTTTCTCCAAACTCATTGATTAATCCTGATTAATTGATGACTAATTAATTGATTGAGTAATTGATGAGTGAAGTTTTCTTTTTGGAGTACAATGGGTTCACCCAAAGTTACCTTGAAAAATAAAAATTTCAGGCTCTCTAACAAATCTCCTTCCATGGTTGATATCAGTGTGATATAGTTGTTCTGGAGAAATATTAAGCACACAGGCTGACTAGGGTATTAAGGTATAATACACTGGTTTCCATTTGTTTAGTAGTAGTTTTGCCTTATTTACAATTTGATAATTTTAATTACAGCAGGAAAAGAAACAAGTATGTTCTCCTGTCTATAGTCACAGACAACTTCGGTTGTTTGTACTTCAGAAAGCGAAGTGAGGGTGGCCCTCTCTTTCCTTCATGGTTTGTTTGCTTCCTGCTGTTTTTTAGTTTACGTTTTTATTAAACCTGTCAATTTTTGTTTGTCAAATACATATGTTCTGTAGAATTCTCTAAAACAGAACAAATTTCAGGTAATAGTGTGCTTTTATGGGTTTCTGTATGTATTTTCCTATCCTTTGTGGGAGTGGGCAGGATATGGTCCGTGGCTCCAGAGAAATGACCAGGGTTTGGTCAGCTGTAGAGGAAGAAGTGGTCCCTGGTGCTGTTCCATTCTAATAGAACTACCAGAGAAACCATGTTCTTAAGAAACACAGACTGAATTGGACGGCAAGTAAAACCAGGTGGGAAGTAGAATTAAACTATGTTTAGTGATTATCCTATTGTAGAAGCACTGTTGGCATGTTTTGGGGAAATCATATTATTTCCACTTCTCATTCTAGAGGCAGTGAATATATAGTCATGCACTTGAGCTGTGGTCAGCTCCTGTCCCCCAGGGATTACAATTTCTCACTGCAGGTAAGTAGGCCGTCAGGATTAGTGAATGAGTGCAACAAGACTCAGAAGTTTCAATGATTCACTTTTCTGATATTTTTTTTCTGCAGGTAGTACTCACACAAAATCAAGTTCCAATTTATCCCTACCTACCAACACCCTGTTTAGCCTCCCTTAGTATAAGACAGCTGCTCCACTGGGTGATTTATTCCATACTCTTAATATCATTTTATTAAAGAAAAGAGCCCTTGAATCCACTGCCTTCTGCATTGATAAATCTGACACCTCCCTGCCCTTTGATGACTTTCTTAAACATATTACTGAGGTAAGTGTAGCCAAAGTGTTAAAAGATACAGCAAGCTTTCCTTTAAGAAACAGGAAACTAAACATTAAATGTAAGTCTGCTGAAATGAGTCTAGGTGTACACTGAGGGAAAACAGCTGAAATATTTGATGTGTTATGTTGTTATGATACAACAAAGAACTAAGTGGGAGTAATTAGAATATTCTGACGTGTGAGCTGAAGCTATTGGACTCTAACAGAAACCAGGGAAATGTGACTCCCCTTCCCCCTGTCAATGCTTACAGGGATTATCTTACACGGCTTCTTACAATTCTTCTCTGATGATTTCCAGGTACTTTATAAACACAGACAAATCAAGACTCATATAGGAATGGCTCTCTGTACTGTAGCCATACATGTAATTTAAATGTTTTCTTTACATATGCTGTAAGAAGTCTCACAGAAACTGGTCTCTGGAGAAAAGTCTTGTAGGTAGCAGTTCTCCTAGCCCACGACTGGTCTCTGGAGAAAAGTCTTGTAGGTAGTAGTTTTCCTAGCCCACACCAGTGGTGGGGGATGGTGGGCTCTCAAGGATGACAGAAAGTGTGCATTTGGCAGTGCATTGCCTGCTTCCCTATGGGAATGGTTTCGTGGATTGTTAAATTTGGCACTGTATGCTTATGTTTGCTTTCTGTTGTCAAACAAGTCTGAGGTGGGATCCAGGCAGCCTGATACCCAGCTGATGCAATGCCTAGCTCCCTTGAGCCTCTTCCTTTCCAGACGTGAGGCAACAGAAGTGAGTGATTGCAGCCAACCTCGTTGAGCTACACTTAAAGAAAAAGTATGCATTTAAACTATGATACTTCTTTATCAGGCTCATTTCCTTTGTAGTTTGACCTAATTAACCTCACATTGCTGAGGCAAGATTTTGACCACAACACTATCCAGTTAGTTCAGCCACTGTCCCGTGGCTGTGCTGTAGTTAAGTATTAAGATCCAAACTGGTACTATCAGTGTGCTAGTGGGGCATACCTTAGAACAACAGCATGGCATCAAACCCAGTAATGCACTTCCAGACATAGCTTATTAATGGCACATGGGTAGAAAACAGCTTCTGTGGACTATTTTTCCCTATGAACACAATTAGTTGAACCAATTGTGTACAGATAATTCAATGCTGTTGTCACAAACATATAATTAAAAAAACTGATCAGATGTTGTCACAAACATATAATTAAAAAAGCAGATCAGTTTCCAACACGTGATGCTCACCAAATCCCCTGCCAGTAGTTTCTTTTGGGTAGTGGGTACCCAAAGCCATAAGGTCACTTGTGCCAAGGAGCTCCTCACAGCTGGTGATGAAACCTGTGCATCACCAGGTTATACCCACCACCCACAGAGTTCTAGCTAGTTTCAATAGCCTAAAGCTCCTTGAAATGGGGGTAATTATCTGTAATGAGGTACTGCTCTTCTCAAAGTAATTATGGTATATCATACCAATACATGAAAGTTTTAATGAATGTCTCCCATAGCACTAGTAAATTCCCAGCCTACTGGGTTTGTACATGGCTGGAAACGTGTGTATAATTTTACATCTATTCCTTCTATAATTATTATAATTACAAATTATTTCCTCCTCTATGATTGTGGAACTATTTTCCTTTGATTTGAAGCAAGTACGATTAATTACATCATTCCTCATTGTCCCATATGGTAAAATATTATTCTTCCTTAATAAAGGAAGAAGTTGGAAACTTCAGGACTATCTCCTTGATTTAAGAGATAACTCATAGAGGAATTTTGTTTATTTTAACTACTACAAAAATAGCTGTAAACTCTTCTTGCTTTGCAAAGCAATGTTCAAAACCAATAGTCCATCCTATTGAGAAGAAGAGAGCTTGAACAAGGACAAAAGGCAATTTCCTGCAAGCAGGCACCCTAGGACAGTTAGACAGGCTGATAACTCGGAAAGACCTGAGGTGTGGATTTTCTGTTGGTTTATTTTTTCCTTTGCTGCATGCAAATAAACACTGAAGAACAATTCTTGAATTATGTCAGATTATTCCCAAAACTCAGCTTAAGTGTGTTGTGCTTTTAAGCCTCTTGTAGACCACTGTTGATTATGGTCTCGTCTCCTGAGAAACATGTTCTCGCAAGGTATCTTCGAAGTATGTAGAACATTCTGATAGGACTGCAGTTCCTCTGCAGCCAGTAGCCTCCAAGGCTGTCTTACAGAACACAGTGTGGAAAGAAGAGAAACGGCCACTTTTAACCCCCACCTGGCATATAATAGAACAGTAACAATTTCTGTGGGAAACAGGAGTCTGAATTTCATTTCCCATGTCTTCTTGAATGGTCTCATGGCCACCTCTGCTCTTCCCCTAGAGCAGTACTAGCCAAACTGGTTGAAGATGGGTCACTTTTGTGGCTAGGCTGGGAACTTTGGGGCCAGGAGCTGGAAGGGGAAGCCTGCAAGGTAGGATTTCCCACTAACTTAATGGCTGTGTGTCTCACATGAGGAAGGACACACAGGTTTTGCTCTTTGCCCTTCCCCCATGAGCAGAAGAAAAGTGGGAAAGAAAAGCATTGACCAAACCTTGATAAAATACAGTTGCTTTACAGAAAGGTAATTCAGGGGGTGATACCTAGAAAGTAAGTGCCTCTTCCGTGACTCTGTTTCACACTAGGAAGTACCAGTAATAGAAAAAGTTTGTAAGTAAAATAGAAAGTTGAACTGTAAAGAGTGAGAATAAAGACAGAATTGAAACAGCTTCAAGAGAGTTATCCAGCACTACTAAGGAAAATATTTAAGAGAGAACTTCACAGCCAATAATTAATTTGCCTGAAAACTGAGGGTTTTCATGAGTGAAATAGGTCAGATTAAGCTAGCTTTTGAATAAATTATGTTGAAGTTGTATGTATTCTGCCTCCTAAAATAATAGTTTAAGGTAGAAGGAAAAATGTTAAATAAGAAATACAGTGGGAATAACATTTACATTGTGATTGCATTTAATTACAGGAAAGTTGGAAATTATGCACAGAGTTTGAGAACTGACAATTCTCAGGGTAGTTAATGCAGAATTTAATTTGTGAATTAGGGTTGTTTGCAACACTGACTTAAGAAGTCAGAGACTTTCACAATGAAGAGTGTGTTGAGGGGAGCAGAAAGAAATGCTTCACAGGGTGGGAAAAGGAGATGGGAAAGGGGAGGAAGGCTACAGGAAAGAATGCAAGAGGAAAAGCAGGAAAAAGATGGGCAAGAAAAGCTGAGGAAAAAAATTCTAAGTAGCTAAGTTGGTAAATATGGACACATGTAGTAGACTGTTGGGTTGGCATATGAAAATGCATCAACATCGAGACCTTATGGTATTTAGCAGCCATTTCAGAATTGCTGTGACACTTCAGAATTCCTCTCTGTGCCAGGCAGCTATTGCTCCATGTAAATGGCATACTGGGGAGAGATGCAGGGGAAACCCCCACAGATATGTACCTCCCGTGCGATGCAGAGTGAAATGGGAGCTGCACACAAGGACAATGGAAATGTTTCTCCGGCGAATCCTCTGCTGGGTCATTACAGCCTCTGAATGTGGCTGGTAGTGCAGCTGCAGTAATGAAGGTTGAAAAATATCTTCTCAGTTCATAAAAAAGGAATAAAAATATGCTTTGCTTATTTAATATTCACAGTGTATCTCAAAAATCCTGAGCTAGGTGCTTGAAGCCTTTATTGATTCTGCAACAGAAGTGAACTTGCCACACTGACATGCAGACAGCTGCAAGCAGGTGCGTGTTTTGCTGTTTTCATAATGCATGAAATGGTCTAGAGAGCTAGACATCTTGCTCAGCATTTCTAAAGGTTTCAGATGAGTACAAAACTGACTTCTCAGCCTATTACTAAGTCATAAAAATGTGCTTATTTTGCTATGGACTATGTATGCACAGATATTTTTTCTGTCCTGTTTATCCAGCAAGCTGGTAGCCATCTAGCCACATATATAGGCAATGAAGGCTTATAGGGTACAGCTCCGGTAGCATATCCACAGAACTAGAATAACTGTATGTGGTGACGCAAGTCAAGGCAGACTTAAAAGAAACACTATGTCTGCGTGGCTGGGTTCGGACAAAATGGCCTTTATTGTTTATACAAACTATTTATATATCTTAGACAGTGCAGCTGTTAGACCCTGATAGGTTTTTGTGTTCTTCTTGCTTGCTATTTGCTGTTGCTGTAGGTGCCCGTATGCTGCGGTTCTAAGTTCTGATTCTTCACATCCTGTTCACATACCTGACAATTTGTGGCTGTCTTAAAGGTACACGGCTAAGTCTTTGAAGTCAACTAACTTGTCTGCAGACCCGCTGCAGACCCCAACAACTATTCTTATTTGTGAACATGGATTCCTACAAATGCTTTGTGAAATCCATGCACAAAGAGCTAAAATTAATGCCTTATGCCATCATAATATTCTACTGACTTGCAGAACCTCTGTCCTGCAGGACCTGACAATGGAAGAGGCTTCATTTTGCTCTGTCAGAGGAGCTCAGCTTTGATACTGAAGAGCTGCAAACTGGGTTCCAGGTAGGTAGGTACTTCATGCTCAATAATCCTTTGGCCCATGGCATTTGAAACTCATTAAAACCAACCTTAGTCACATATGTTACCAACAGCCTACAGTCATCCAATGATAAAAAATTTCTGTCATTATGCAAATGTAGTGTTTTAAGACTAACTTCCAAGAGGTTGTAAAATGCATTCCCTTTATCAACCCCCTGAGCAGCTGCTACTGCCACCACTAAATTGTGCTAGTGATGGTGTCTGGCATCACAGCATAGTGGGTTTCTCCCACTGTAGGATGTTTTTGTGTATGGTACTAGATATACAGCCTGTACTTGTGGCTCAAAAAGAGTTTTCACCACTTGCAAAGGTAGTGAAGTGCTGAAATGCATGACTGACTGAAAAATGTTTCTGGGTTGTTTTTTCTTCGAACACAGATACTAAGAACAGCTTTGCTCAATATAGCACAATGAAGACAACTTTTTAGTTAGGTGAAACAGAATTTGAAGACATATTTCATGGAGTAGTTACCCTGAAATACTTAGATTCTGCTTTAAATGTGGGGAATTTCAGTAACAGGTGCAATGCATTTATAAATTGTGTTGGTTTTGTAGCTAGTGCTACTGGGGCAGCTTTGCTGCAGCTGGACCTCTGTGATTTCAATATCTCATTCAGCTATGAAAAGCAGAAAGGGAATCACACGCTGAAAAATACCTCAGGCACCCATCTGAATTTCTCTGTTTTTTAAATGACCTTAGGGTTGTAAATTTCAGGATTTTTTTCCTTAGGTGAAAGGATTTAGGGCACTTACGAAGGTCACATTTGTGGTTAGCCTTTTTCTAAGTAACCTCAGGGTCTTCCATCTATATTAAGAATTGAAGGTATAATTCCAGGTTTTATTCTTTTCCCCTTTTCATTTGTTTGGTGCAGAGCTCTCGTCACTGTCTCAGCCCTTCAGGATATCTCAAAATAAACTTGTTGGGGCAAGGTAAGATTCTGCTGAAATTTGAGTTTTAGGGCATTTCTGAGGTGCTCTAGGCTATTAAACCAAGAGAGTAATTTAAGCAGTCACATCCTTGTTCTAAGGGCATGCTTTCCATTGAATTACTTTAAGCTATCATATCTTCACACAACTTTTGCCTTCATATTAATTTGACAGACTTTTCAGGAACTTTCCCCCAAGATTCTTTCTTCAAAATGTTTGATGTTTCAAATGACTCAGATGGGATTTAAAGCAGCAGACCTCATTTTAGTAGCAAAGTTTCATCAGTATTAGATTACATGCATATATGTGCTTTCCATTTGAGAACTGTTACTCTCTAGTCTAGCAATAGAAATCTTTAGAGCTTTTTTTTTTAAAAAAGCAATCCAAGTCATGTGTTGTGTGCTCAGGAATAAAAGCAGGAGTGGGTGTAAAGACTAAGAAGATAGTTTTGAAGGAGTGTGTAGGGCAGAAAGACAGACTTGCTTTCCTCTGCAGTCCTGCTCACCCTGCCCTTTGGCAAATTGCCCGTGGAGTAATCTATCTCTAGAATCACACATGAAATTTGTCTTGGAAGAGTTTTATTTGGAGAAGGGGAAGAAAGAGTTAAAAAGCTGCTGATAAGCTATTGGGGTGATTCAAGGACCGATGCTTCACTCTTGTGATCTTTTATTTAGTAGTCAGCCAAGATGCCTAGGAAATCAAAATATATAGTAAATTAAAAATATTAGTGGCATTTATGAGCTTTCTTTCCAAAGCCAGAGGCTTTAACCAACCCAGCAACAAGTACAGCTTTTCATGCTCCATGCTCCAAAGCCTGAACCCTGTACCCTGGCTCTGAACTCTTCAGCTAAAGACACTCCATGTAAATGTGTGTGACTAAGGGTTTGGCCTTAATCTTATACTTATTTTCTTTCTATCTTTTCAGAATGTGCAGAACCATTCAATAAATTGGATGGTTGGTGTTTTCTATTTTATAATTACTAATGTTGATTGCATCCTTGGCACTAATGTTATTACCCTCAGAGTGTCAAATCCTATTGTAAAAGAGAATATAATGCCCAATCCCAATTTGTTCTTTTCCTGATTTTTGGACCTTTATGGGATTCTTAAATCGTGGTAATGTAACCACAATCTTAACTCTAACTTGTGTCCTTGGGTAAAAATCTTCTACTAGAAGGCAGTAGCAATAACAGTGACAATTTTTCTGTTTGTCTCTGGAAACTCCAGAGAATCTTGAAATAAAATAGGCTTTTGTGTATTTAGATTTTTCCTGTATTAACTATATTCCACATCATAATCCTTACCCTACCGTAGCCAGGGAATCTGTACAATGAAAACACAGTAGAAGTCCTTATCAGGTTGATCACTTCTTACTCTGTAGTCTGGGAATGATCCAAGAATAAAATAGGATTTTTAGACTTTAGAATTTTTAGCTGTTACCCATAGGCCTAAGCTTTGTTACAGACAATGCATCGATATTGATGATAAAAGAGAACATAAGGCCTTAGGCTACAGTCCTAATCTTAATTATATGTTGGCTCTAATCCTACAACAAGAATTAACAGAAGGTATTGGTTACCGGTCACAAACCCTGCTCCTGTCTAAAAGGACAATGGAGAATCAAGTAATGAGGGAAATCACATTTTAAATTAGCATATAATTGAATGTCCTGGATATGCACAACACTTCTTATTATCATCAGAGCTCTTACAGGATTCAGAAATAAACAGAGCACCCAAAGAGCTGAATTTCCCAACCTCAATCCCAAAGTAATGCTAACTGCAATCATACCCAGAGTAGAAAGTGCTGCTTTTAAAAATTATGTATGTATTAGACCTTATCAGCACCAGCCCTCCTCCAATTTCCTTAGACCAGTTTCCTTCATTCACTTTCTTTGGATAGGGAAGAGGTCAAATGCTGGCTTGAAGGATTTAGCAGCATCTCATTTGCCCTTGACAAATGCTGTTGCACTGACTGTCTCATGACAAGGAGTGTGTTGAACAGAATCTTCATTATTGCCCGACAGCAATTATCGTATATGTCATTCTGAGCAATAGGGACAAAAAGTGTTTACAAAGAGAGAAAAATCAATTATTTGCAGGGCTGGGGGCTGCCTCCTGATTTGGCAAGCCTTTGCTCAGTAAAATACTCTTTTTACACATTAATTTGTGGGTTGCAGTTTAGATTACAGTTACTATTTGCAGAATAAAGTCATATTCAACCATTGGTTGCTCCTTGCTGCCTTCCAATCAATAATCCAAAAGCACTTTGAAAACTCTGAGTGTCAGGGTTAAACAGTTATGATAATGTTGTCACATGTAAGAAAGAAAACTGTTATGCTATTAGTTTTGAGATGTACCTCAGATTCTTGTCTTTTTCATCTGTATTTACTGCTTACCTGTATTTTTTTGAGGTTTCAATGGAAATTGTCACAGGGAGAGAAAACTGATTATCTGAAAACCAGTCCTCTGATGGGTCTGTGGGAAGTCTTTTAAAAAAGAGCTAGAGAATGTTAGTTTATAGCACGCAGATAGATTGTGCAAAGATTTCTAAGATCAACTTCATGCAGAAAACTTAGAAACTGTCAATAATCAGATTGACCTTTTCCTCATGTAACGATACATATTTGTTATGAATGAATTACTAAAAAACACCCCAGGACTCTGATGTCACCTTTTGTTTATACTGATAATTAAAACTAAGTACACTTACAGAAGGCCTATGAAACTAGATAAACTTCTAGATTAGATATCGGTGAAAAAATAATAGTACAACAATGCATAAATTGAAGTATGTACAGGGTTCCCTAGGTCGCTTTCACCTCAGTGAAGTTGTTACATGATGGATATCACAGAGCAAGTCAGTGAGAGAAAGAGAAATTAGCTGCATGTTCTGCAGTGAAAGGATAAATCCTAAGTGTAGGTAGAAATGATATTTAACATGAATTTTATATTGACATATCTTATTAGCTCCATAATATGCTATTCTTTTGTTAATACCTTTTTAAGGAGATACCGATTAGTGCAGTCCTGACTTCTCAAAGTTTTCATGTGATAGCATGTCAGACAATATTCTTCTGTTCACATTGAGAAAGAGATGAAATCATGAAGTTTATATTCCCTTTGATCCAAGATTCCAGTTTTAGAAATTAACTTGAAGATCACGTGCTTTGTGCCATAGAAAGCAATTTGCCTTTTTGTAGAGCACTTGATGGCAGAACGGGTAGTGTCAGTTAGGCAGACCTAGAGAAGTCTGGTTTCAGATATATCACGCCATAAACCTAGTCTGTGGCAATATCATGCTGACTACCTGGCACTTCGTCTACTCTGTTTTTCAAAGCATTTTCGAGATCTTTTAAAAGTTGCAGGTGGTGTTTTGTCACTCTACCTTACGTCTCCTTCTAAACTAAAAATTAGAAAGGCAGAGGTCAGAAGGACATAGTCCAGCCCCCCTGCTCAAGCAGAGTCACCAAATGCAGGTTGCCCAGGACTGTGTCCGGTCAGGTTTTGCGTGTCTCCACAGATATCAATGGATATGAATGCCTGAAGAGACTTCACATACTGCACCCGCTCTGGGGAAGGTTACCCCAGGTAATGTGGTAACCATTGCACTGGGTATCTGCCTTGTGGGATGTGCGCTCTAATAGTCAGAGGAGATGCAAGCACTGTCCCTTTCAGACAAAACCCTCATTTTGGCTGTTTTCCACCATATCCTCCTGCCTCCAAGCAACACTGTTTTTACCTTCAGATGCAACCGTAGTTTCTGCCAGCATCAGGCATGGCCCTAGCAAGTTCCTCTAAGTGGTGTCTGCTCTGAGTGTGGTCTGATCCACAGGACACATTCCAACCTGACACTGCTGCCTGCCTGCTCTCCTGGCAGGAGGGGTGTTGTGGGGACCAGCATTGCAGCAAACTTCCTTTCTAGTTCTCCTCCTGGTAAAGCTTCCTCACCCCTATTTTTGAGGTCGCTGTCTCAAGCAGTCACAAGGACCCATGGTTTTCCTTTGAAGATCTCCTTGTCTTCCTGGTGAAACCTGTGGGAGGGACAGAAGAGGACCAGAGATTATTGTGGGCAGCCTGAACCCAGGCTAATTCAGGCAGACTGTAAGAAGAAATACAGATGCCAGGGGTCCTGGAATGAAGGTCCAGCCTTCCCAGCACAGTGTATTTGCAGCTCTGACCATCTGGACTTTCCTACACAGGCAGTTTCCATCTGCCACCTGCTCGATGCCCCAATTTCTTTTCTGAGGTTGATCCCATCTGGTTATAGCTTATGGTTCCTTTTCCTGCACTGTAGGAACTGCACAGCTCTCTAACCAGACACTGCACATTCCCACACAGGCACTGTCCATCCCCTTAGGAACTGTAAAATTCATTGCAGTTAAAATATTTCCTGGTTCATTGAATCACCAAGGAACAGCAAAGAGTACAAACAAAAAGTTTGGTGAAATGTAACCACATCTCGCAGTCCACCTGAACTACTGTGCAACATATAGGAGCAATTGCATCTGTACAGAAACATTCTTCACCATGATATCTAGCTAAAACTAACATTTATGAAAATATTCCATAGGAGATTAAATGTGGAACTAAATGGGCATCATTACTCTCTCACTAAAAACATCACTCACTTTACCAGCTTCTGTTCATCAGCTTTGGAAACGTATAAAATTTAAATTGACCCTGCAGAGATAAGCATGTGGTAGCAGTGTGGTTATGCAAATATTGGTGTTATGTTAATGGGCTCCGCAGTATAGCAAAAAGAGCTATAGGCATTGCCATTACTGTACTAGCAGTTGTTTATTAACATGGAAAGAGATGGTCCAGGAGCTATGAACAATATCCTTTTCTCACAGGCAGTGTTCCCAAGCACTTGGCCATCTGCTGGCATGCCTACCTGTGATAATCACCCCTTCTCTCTGCCAAATTTTGTGCTGCACTACGCGTGACATTTTAAATGATTTAATGGACTAATTTGCATTTTTCAAATAATTTTACATGCCAATTAATTTCAGTTTATGGCTAATCTGCCCTTCCACAAACAGCGTTAGGGGAAGACACAGAGAAGCACAAACTTTGCCAGTTCTGAGTACAGATATAGTTCTGAGAGGATGCTTAGGGCTGTTGGGGTAAGTGTAAGTGGTGGGGCTGGTGGTGGGGTAGGAAAAGTGTGCATGGGGGGGAGTCTGAACTTGATGAGTTTGTGATAGCAACATATGCAAGAATGTTATGGTTTGTGTGCACAGCTGACAGGCAGTAGGGAGTAAAGTGCTAAAACTGTGACCTGCTCCTCTGGGTGATGCTGGGGTGCCTGGGAGAGCTGGAGTAGTTGCACAGGTCATTCAGACAGCGGGAGCCAGGGAGATTTTCTTTCCCCCCCCAGAGTTCAAAGGCAGAAAAGGGCAGCCAGGACATCAGTAGGGGTTGTCCAGATGTAGCAGCTTTAGCTAGGAGCTGAGCAAACTTAAAGGGCGTAAAGCCTGGAGCATAAATTTCCTGTCTTTAGGCTTAATTGTCGAATAAAAGAGAAGGGGAAAAGGCAGAAAGGTGTCCCTGCCTCATTTTCAGTTCCGTTTATATTATGAAACTGTAGATACCCAAAGCACTATATGAACTGGACATCTAGAAGCTAAGCTGTTACAAAGACTCATCTTTCTTCCTAAATCTTTCCAAATGATGTGATTAAACCTTCTTATTAAGAATTTTGAAAGACTTAAAAAGCAAATTGCTCCTCCAGGGACAACTCCCCCCCCCCCCCCCCCCACCCCTTGCCCAAGTCAAAAAGCTTCAGACACTCTGGATGCTCCGGAAATTTCCTCTGGCCACTGGCAGCCCTGACTGGCAGCATGTCCCATTTCTGCAGTCAGGCAGCCTCTGCTGGGGCTGTGGGACAGGGGCAGGCTGTAGGGAGGGCTTCCAAAAAAGCCGTCAGAGGATTTGCAATATGAAAGACAATGATTAAAATGCAAAATGCTGCAAGTCTCCAGTATCTACAAAGTCTTTGGAGAAGTCACTGCTTTCATTTTTTATGATTACAGATGGCCTAGACTTGCTCTCTACAAAGATGATTTTTCATGTTACTTCAATATCTGTTTTTATCCATTGTGCTAAAATGTCTGTGGCTAAAAATTAGAGACATTCTCAAGGCTAACAGATTCAAAGTATGACATATTTTCTGTGTTCAATGCACTTCAAAATCCTTCTGACATGCTATACTGATAGATTTCTATCAAGAACAGTCAATTCATTTTTATTTCATCAGTCCTTCTGAAAAACAAGCGATGTGTTGTGATGAAAATTGTTTTATGAAGAAATTGTAGTTTATTACCAGTCTTCCACATGACCATCAGGGAAAAAACAGCATAAACACAAACTACCATAGAGTTCTGGGAAAGTTGTGCTCCTTCATTTTTCTTAGCTTTTAAAAGGAATTCAACTGTACTTATCAGCATCCCTACACTGAGAAAAGTGGATACGTGAGGAGTTTTTTTTTGATGGTGTGCACTGGTTTTTTTTGTTGCCAGATATCATATGCAAAACAGATTTTTAGTGTTTCTGACCATTTGCAATATCTTAACAACTTCTGTACATTAAATGAGTGCCTTGCACCTTGAGCAATAAATTTGTAGCAGTTTATAGCAATCACCCACAGTGAATTAAGTCACGATCAAAGTTTTCATTAATTTAATTTGGGAAAATGCCGAAGCCCTTCCATTTCTTCTTGAGGGGAAAATATACACAGTTGTGAAGGTTAGAGAAAGGCTTTAAATAGTATTTGTGTTTGGTTTTAAGACTTCAGAAACGAGGCAAAGAATCATAGAATTATTTAGGTTGGAAAAGGCCTTTAAGATCATCCAGTCCAACCGTTAACCCAGGACTGTCAAGTCCACCAATAAACCACGTCCCTAATCATCTCACCTATGTGTTTTTTAGACAGCTCCAGAGATGGTGATACCACCGCCTCCCTGGGCAACTTGTTCCCATGTTGGACCATCCTTTCAGTAAAAGAAATTTTCCTAATATCCAATCTAAACCTCCCCCATCGTAACTTAAGGCTGTTTCCTCTTTTCCTGTGGCTGGTTATCTGGAAGAAGAGACCTACCCCCACCTGCCTACAGCCTCATTTCAGGTAGCTGTAGAGAGCGATAAGGTCTCCCCAAGGCCTTCTTTTCCCCAGACTTAAACAACCCCAGTTCTCTCAGCTGCTCCTCATCAGACTTGTGCTCCAGACCCTTCACCAGCTTCGCTGCCCATCTCTGGACACTCTCCAGCACCTCTGTGTCCCTCCTGAAGTGAGGAGCCCAAAACTGAACACAGGATTTGATGTGTGGCCTCACCAGTGCCAAGTACAGGAAGACAAGAACCCGTACTGTTCTTAACTTGGTCTCCTGTTCTTTATAAGGGTGATTTATCCCCCATAATGCTGTGAAGCCAAATGACAAGTCTCTTAATCAAGGTATTGGACTAAGGCCAGTAGCCTCTTAGGAACGTTTACAAGAAGTTGTCAGCAAAGTGTGACCTCCATCAGTGCCCTGAAGCCCCTTTGCCTGTATGAAGTCCCAATAGCAGTTGCAAAAATTAGTGTTTGTATAAAGTATACAAGGACTTGGAGTGATGCCCAAGGTGTTTTCTTGATCTCACACACTTCACATTTTTTTGAGGGGAAAGAAAATCAGGATACTCGTAAGTGTAATATTTATACTCATTCAGAATATGAATGATGTTTACAAAATGTTCTTCTTACCTATAGATTCAACAGCCCTATTTAAAGCCAAAAAAAATCTAAATCATTCCAATGACTGCTTGAGATGCAGGAACCTGAGCCTTTTTCATCCCATCAGATACTATAATTAAGTATGGGGAATATGTAAATGTAACTATTATGTGAAAGAAAAAAAGAATATATGCTAAACAAAGTTATTGAAAACATGTCTGCTTAATGCCACCAGAAAGCTGTTAGGCATTTGGGATAAGAGTAATAAAAAGCCTTTTTTCTTAGGCACCTACAGTGCCACACTTGATGTACTGACAGAGCCCTTCAAACCCTCCAAAGTAATCATCATCTTTACAGCACTTTGGCGAGGGAAGAAAACCACCTCACTCCTTTTATACTGCATGGAAGGACAGACAAACACCATTATTCACACAGAGTCACAGAGGACATTGTGCCTTAAAAAGATTTGAACTGAAATATCCAAATCCTAGGTTAGCAGCCTGGCTGCTTTCCCATCTTCCCCTGCTTATCAAGAAATCTGCACTTCTTTTTCCAGCCAGTAATACTGTATTACAATGCCAGCACAGAAAGAGGACCTTACACATACTAATGAAATAGAGCTACTGGATCTTTGTAAATTCTCAAGGCTTAAAGATATTTGGAACCTTGTGCAACCTTTGGAATTGCCTAGCAGCATTGGTAAAAGCCCTGTCCCTCTCAAGTTTTGCAACTGATGTGATCAGAACATCTGTACAAAACCAATCAATCAACCTGGTGAGGGACTCATTATTCCCAAACACAGCTGGAAGGGTGGCGGGAGCAGAGAGGGTGCAAAGGACCCAAAGATTAATATATGCAAATATAACACCAGTAGAGCACATGTCAGAAGTCCTTTATTATCACTAAGACAACTGGAGCACTCATACAATTTTAGAAAAGGAGTGATCAGAAGCATTTAAACTGGTGAAAGTGTAGAAAGATCTGTATCTGTACGTTGTCCTGAAGTCACCAGTTTTCCTTTGATGTATGAGACCAGTATTCCCAGAGCATCCTGGGCTCAGAGACAGAAATGTGAAAGTGAGTGAAAGGCTTGAGGACCTAAGGACTGAGCAAAATCAAGAACAAACAGACCAGTAATAGTAAGGTTAAAAGGCAGAGTGCTAGTGACAGGGCAGCTACTGTGTGTGAAGCAGCAGAGAAATGGTTCAGTGCAGAGCAAACCCTTGAGACAGCAAGAAGAGTCTTCTGCCAGGAGCTGGAAAAGATTGCAAGGAACGAGACCCCTAGGTAAGAAAGCAGACAAAAATCTGGGCTAAGTCCAGTTATTAACGGACAGAAGAGCCCCCACTTAATATGGTGGGAGATCGGAGGCTGGTATTGAAAACTTCTTTGATGGTAGGAGGTTGAGTGGATGGAGGTGTCTTCCAGAGGAAGGCAGGAGTGAATGTAAAAGCCCTGGGAGGGGAACAAACGTGTCTTGCTCACAAGCGCCTCTCTTGAGCCTGTTCAGAGCACCACTGAGGTCAGCTTCTGGAATGGAGCATGCTGATCCCCCCAGTATGACACATGACAAACACACAAGCAAATCTGTGGTGCTCTTTGCCTTCTGCTGTGAGATCAGGTGCTGCAGCTGCCTGCAGCCATCCCTTCCAGTTGCTATTGCACATGGATCTGGGGAAAGCCAAACTCACCTACTGTGTGTTGCTGCCTGTCTGCAACAAAAATAACCCCAACATGCCCTTGCTTTCCAAACTCTGATGTTGAATCTCCATTCTCATCCTTTAGCTCCTGTGCCTCTAAAACATCTTTTCTCCTCAGGCTTTAAAGCTGTGATGTTGTCCAAATTATCCTTCCCTTCCCTTGATTCCTCTTCAATTTTTTGTTTACAAGCCCATTTCCCCTGCTTTTAAGCAAATATCTTCATTTACCATTCTTGTTGCTTTTTTTCCTGTACTAGATTACAGCCTAATGAGTTTTACAATAGTACAAATAAGACTCCTCATACCTGATTGTCTCATATTTCCAGTTAAATTCTATCTCAGCAGATGACATCTTTACCTTCCCAATCACTTTGAGACATCTCAGCTTTCTTAAGTTCATCTTAAGCCACTGCACATATTTATTTTGCTCTTCTAATATCATCCAAAGTCTGTATTATCATTCCACAAAGCCATTTGGAGAATAGCAAATGTCATTGGTACCTCTGTGTTTGCATATATTTGTATTTAGTATATGAAGGATGGCAGAAGTAAAGTTAATCCTTAATATGTTATGTACCTGTATCTTTCATAATACCTTAGCACTGTTGCTCCTTTTCCTCCAGTACTTGTTCACAATCCTGCATGTGTTATGATTTGGCTTTTTTCAACCCAGACAGATGCATCCTGCTGATGTGTATGTCCATATTCTGGAGAAAAAACCATGACTTTCATTGGTTTGTAAAGTATCATACTTCTGGTGAGCTTCAGAGCTGCGTGAGCTCTGCAGTTCTCCTACCAGCATTATTAGGGTGCATTCCATATGCACCTAATAGAATGTTTTTCGTTTAACTGTCTTACCATGACCAGCTATAGCCACGGCACTGGCACTCCTGGAAACTGGATATGCGTGTTTTCTACCTGTATTCATCACCATCCACATTGAGATTGTATCTGTCTTCTGATTATTTTTTGTTCAGGTAAATGACTTGAATTTTCAGTTCTTTCTGTTTCCTAGAAATAGCTGTATACACCACACTGAACTTTATACTCATTTGCTCGGTGCATATGAGTGAAATCGTAGCCTTGCTGCTACAAACCTTTGGTGTCTTGAACAAAATAGATGCAAGTGAACAGATCTCACTAGAAATCTGTGTCCTTAACAACACATAGGGTGTATCCACAAGAGATATGGAGCTGTTTGCCTGCATGTGTGGGGAAGAGAAAGGAGCTCCTTTCCAGGGAGGTACCTGATACTCCCTCTTCACTGACTACGGGGCAAGAACGAGAGATTAACTTCATGTGGGCTATAGCTAGAGTTATATGTATTTATATATATATATATATATGTATGTGAGAGTTGTGATTTCTAACCATTCCTAGAATCCCAACTTCTCACCTGTTAACAGGGCAGTAAATTGGTTTGAAGCAGGTTCTTACCTCTAGATGTTTCCCATTCACTCCATGAACAACAGCAAACCAGAGTCTGAGTGCACCAGTGGTTAGTAACTGTAATTGTGCAATTGTGAAAGAGCTTAGAAGTTTTTAGAAGTATGGATCTAAGTAACAAATTCCTCTGGTCTATGATTCCACTGCAGCTGGTGATTATTATAAGAACAAGGTATTTGATCTTTGATTTCAACACAAGCTGTGCCTGGGCATGAGGACCTAATGAGAAACTCTATTACACCCCCTCACCCTGCTGTTTCCATGCTGATTGATGGCTACGTTTTGAAAGCTATCACTTTCCCAATTTGTCATGCATTTAACAAGCACTATGCCATTATTTCAGAATTTTAGTATTTTAACTAGTGAGACATGCACTGCTGAATGAAAAAAAAAACCCCAACATTGAAGATGTCTCCTGTTTCTTTGTCAGCCACTTTAATCGGCTAGTGTTGCTGGACGTACCCTGTGTGCACACAGCTAGGTCTCTGAGCATCATTAAATGATAAATTAAGATCTGGCTGTGCAGCCTGTTCTATGCAGGCCTGCACAAACTTCATGCAAGTCCCTCTGAAAACAGAAGACTTTTGTGTGCTTGTAACAGTTTACCTGTGCATGACGAACTGCAGAACTCCTGACAGCCCTCATCTCTCCAGGTCTTAATTTCCAGGCTAAGGAATAAAAACAATAATGGTGTTTCTTGCCTTGTTGACTGCCCCTGGAACATTTCAGGCAAGATTATGTGTTGGGGAGTCTGCATGATCATGTATACAAATGACTGCCTGAGACTTCTCTAAGGGGCTACTGACATGGAAGTCAATAGTAATGAAATACCTCAGTAAGACAAAACAGCAAGTTCAGGAGGGTAGAAAATGTTTTCAAGTGAAACAAAAATTGTGGGTATTTTTTTGTTTATTACACTGCAACACAGTTCTGCATTTGCTGCTTTCTGATTTACATGCAGTTGTTCACTGTGTGTAAATTGAAATTAATTGCTTAAATCCCACTTAGAAAAGCACACTGGAACATGTCTTGCAAGGGCATTTTCCTACTCTTTCTCATGTGCAAGTATTTAGAAACCTGACCACAGTTTTGGAGCATCTGGTAAACTCTGTCCAAGCCTCCTAAGCTTATTCGTTTTTTCACTGCCCTTTTAGAATGTATATAATAAGCCCATCCACAAATACCAGGTTAGATAACCATGTAATTGAAATTTTATTTTTCCCTGAATCCTGCCATCTCTGTAGAGCTAGTAGCAGCTGACAGCATGATTAGTAGGTTATACACAGTTTTGATTAGCACCAAGTATATTTTAACAGAGAAGTCAGAAGCAATCTGGAAATGTTTGTTGATAAAGATGATTGGGACAATAAATTCAAGCATGACTAGAAAGAACATGTGATTATCAAAAGTATGCTTCATGTAGTCATTTTAAAATTATTTCATTCCACACACTCTTGTAAAATTAGTCGCAAATAATGCCCAAACTGCGGTTGCTCAAATGACCTATGACTCCAGAGCATTTACAATACGGTTCACCCTTTAGCCAGGGAACTATTAAAAATGCCAAGTGGATGGGAAGCCGAAAGCTTAAAAGGTTTGATATACTGGTAATATTAATTTCCAGTGCTTTCCCATTATTGTCAACTCTGTTCAAGTGTTCAGCAATACCATTTTGAGTTCTCCCTTGTTCATCTTTTCTGGTCTTTCAGTGCATTTCAGTTCTTGCAGGTGAGAGTGGTTAAGACCCGTTTTTAATAATGCTGTGCTTGGCTCACAAAGCTCGGCAGCAATTGCAGTGCTTTGCTCCATAGGGCACTGCTCATCCTCAGAGCATTACCTTGGCTGGGGTGCTGCAGGCCAGGATGCTGATTCCCAGCTCAGTCCCGAGTTTCACAAACCCCAGAATCCTTCTGCTGCAGTCTTTCACATCTGTGATGTGTCAACAGACATCTCTAATCACCTTCCTTCTTCAGGCACAAAGGGACACCAGTAAGTTCAACGTTTAAAACTATTTTCAGGTCAATGCCTTTCCCTCAATGATCCAGCTAGCATCTGTTTCACAAATGTGAAATCTGCATTACAGAGTGACTTGACAGAAACGGCAAACAGCAAATACATTGCAAAGTCAGTCACAAAATGTTAAGCCAAATTGCTTGAAAAAGTGAAAAAACCTAGCCCCAATTTGAGCTTCGCCCCGATTTAAGCAAGGGGTTAAACTGGATGACCAACTTATTTTCATGACTAATTTAATTATTATTTAATGTATGGTCCTCTGTTTTGGCAGCTAGATAACTTCCCTTCCCAAAAGCACTGTGTGCCCAGCAGCCCTCATTTTGTTTGGCTGTACACCAGATGGTCACCTCCGAGGCACAATCATGCACATATCAAAACAAACAGTTAAGGCTTCCATTTAAGATTCTGGATTAGGCTTAGAGAATTGGTATGTGTAACTTTTGTGGGGTCCTTTAGACGCTTCATCTGAACTTCTCATGGGTAATTTCTTTTTTTTATTTATTTTGTGGCTCAAAGGAATTACAAAACTGTGTATCTTACATCTTTTAACCTGTCTTCAATACAAAAAATATACTTGGGCAGATTTTCCCTCCCCAAATTAAAACAACTCACAAAAACAATCAGCATTTGAAGCAATACATCAATCATTGCTATCAAGCTCAGAACAAAAAGAAATAAATATATACATTTTGTGATTTGTCAGTGTGATTATTGTGGTTTGCTTTTTGTTTGTTTTAATTGATGCAGAATTGCCAAGTGCCAGTTTGAAAAAGCTAATTTTACACAGGCACCAAAAATGAAGGGAAAAGACTTATAGTTAGGATGCATTTTTTGTCATCATGTTACAGGTTGGCAATCCATCATTCAGAAATTGGGTTTTGTCAATAATACTACTTCCAGCTCATCCTTCAGACCTGCTGCTATGTGTGGACTTTGGCTTGGTGCTTCTCTCACTTGCACCAGTGTAAAGCAGGACAGATGTCAGTAAAGTCAGTGAAAATGTGGAATTCTCAACGTGAGAGTGAAAGGAAAAATATTCCCCTATTCTTAGCAGTTGATTAGTTTAAACACCCTGGAGAAAAGCCAGAGGGCATTTCACACTCTTAACAAGCTCATCATTAATACAGATCCTGAGGCTGTTATTACCTCAGTAAAATATTTTCAGCTGTTTATAGCACCAGCATCATTTCATTTGAGAAGAAAGTAAATTCTAGTCTCAGTAAATATATTGCTTTATTGCGATCTCTCTTTTCACATACTTATAGGAACTGTATAATGGAAAACCTTCCTAGAGGTAAAACAGAAAACTAAGAAATGAGCCCTTTAAAATCACTACTCAAGATGAAAACCAACTTCAGCAAAGGAGGATGAGCGCAGGTATTTATTATATCACATCCTTTGTCTGACTTTCCAACTTACGACACTGCAGATCTATAATTTTTTTTCCGTGTCTTTTCCGGGCACAGCTCAAGTTTGCTAGGAACATAGATCTTCCTTTTCCTCTCACAAAACCCAACAGATATTGGACTCAAGCATCCATTTTTGTGACTGCAATCAGACAGGAATTTTTTTAGGGTCACTCCGCTGGTGGCTGACCATTTTGAGCAGTTTAGCAGGCAGGGCTCCTGTGGGGTGGGTAGGGTGGGCAAAAAAGCCATATTGTCCCGAGCAGACCTTTCCTCTCATCTCTCTGTGGCACTGGGTGGCAGATATGCCCTGGGGCAAAACGAGAGCATCAGCCCTGAGCTTGGCTCCAGGCCAGAGCAAGGGCAGCAGGGACAGGAGCAGCACAGGGGAAGCATAGGTGACATAAGTTAACATGCTTTAGCAAGTATTTAATTACCAGGGAGCTTTGTTTGAGTAGAAGCCTTAAAAGGGATAGAAGGTCATTTTAACTAGTGAAATGGTTAAACAATTCAGCAAAACTATTAATCAGAACATCTTTGATTTTCAGTGGGAGTAGCTACCAAGTAGCTATCAAGTTTGAAAAACAGGAACCGTGGACATTTTAAAAGATAATCACTTGGTGATTACTGGACTTAAATCTTGTCCAGAGATAAAAAGCCACAGTGTTTCCTCAACTTTTCATCTAGTGACTAAGAGACTAAGAGATTATGTTATAATTCCATATTTCCTTTAGAAAGAATTAAAATATAAGCGAGATTTCACTACAGGCATCCACATACAAGCATGGATGATTCATCAGTGCAGCTGCCAGCAGTAAGGCAGTGGTGTGGCTCTCATTTTGCCCTTTCTATCCTTTTATGCTGCTGTCTTTCAATATTTACTCTTTACTCATGTTCTCTTTTTTAGTACTTTTAAACATGGGTCTGCTATGCATGGTGAGGGCTCAATGTGGTGGGTGACACAGTAATGGGAGGGAGTTAGCAATGTTTGTAACATCAAAATCCTTTGTAACACCCCATTTTAAAGCCTCTCATGTTTGCTAGTTACTGCAGTTCTTCACAACGCAGTTTCAGCAGAATCTTTACTGAAACCAAAGTCAAGCATGATTTAAGTAACTTTCTCAGCTCTCTGCACAGCTTTGCTTGTTTTTGTCACTTTAATACTTTTCAAAATGTGAGCGATAATGGCAAAAGAAAAATTCCTGGAACAAGATGCTTGGTGGAAGGGGAAATCTGGGGGTAAGGGGTATATCAGTGACTCTATTTACTAGTAATCACAGGAAATCCAGACTCTACAAATATGACATACATAACCAAGCTGAAATCTGACATGAACTCTAGCTCACTTCAGATATTGCAGTTTCTAAGACCTGGTTCTGACCCTACCATGTGACTAACTTCATGTATCAGGCAATCTTAAACAACACTCGTATCTCTAAAAGCAAAATGTCATGGTCTCCATCACTGGATGCAGAGATATTATTAGGTATTGATAGAAGGCACTTTGAGTCAACCAGACGTTCTTCACAGGAACCATAAATTCTTTGTGTTCCTCTCCTCCTCTACTGGTGTAGGGCTGAAAGCAGTTTTCTCTGGACCATTTAATTGTACTGTCAGTATATGCTTGGCGGCCTGTTAATTCATGAGCCAGCAAGTCTGATTTATGGTGCATGTCGTCACTAGGGCAAGATGGAAGAATAAAGTGAAGAGGTGCTTTATATCATAGTAGTATTAAAATTCACACAGCAGAGTTAACATTGTTCCTACGCAATTTTTTGTCCTTTCTTACGCTAGGAAGATTAACTTATGTTTACACAACACAAAAAGTTGCCTGAAAACTGGATCAGAAATAGAATTTTCATGATGAAATGTTTTATTCCTTTTACATAAGCTTCATGTAAAATTAACAACTATGACAAAATAACACAGCCTTTCCTTCTCTAGGTATAATGAGATCATTGTTACTGCTGAAATTTGGGCCAGTGAATATTGCATTGTTCATACTGTCAAAATTTTAAAAGATCTTAGCAAATAACTAGTCTGACATCCCACACTATACAGGCCACAGAATTTTAACCAGAAATTCCTTACTCAGGCATAGTTTGTCACTGAGCTACAATGCATTGTCTGGGAAAAGTCTGCATATTTTAATCACCTCCTTCTAGTGCCATGCTAAGAAGTGCCTAATGCTCAAAAATACTTAATAAATAATATTAGTGAGCCTCTAAAGCAGAAGAAATTTTTTTTTAAAGCTTTGAGTCTTAGGAATAAGAACTGAATTCTGAATAAGCTTACCCAGCTGGCAGATCCAGAAAGACAGCATTTCTAAAGGGAATTAGGCACCAAGTACTAACAGACCATTGTGGCTACCAATTTACTGTCAGGATCTGGAAATTCACCCAGGATGCCAAAACAGTGGTAACTAGTCCTGCTTGTGGCATGTTAAAGGTCAATGGACACATGACCTAAAAGCCATAAGTGCTTCTGAAAAAAGGCATTTTTTTTTAATAACTCTAGTGAATAATGGATATTTGATGCAGAGGAGTGAGGCATCGGACTCACATCAAGATCCAGAAGCAGCTGTAGCTTTGAGGTTGGTCTGCCTGCACCTCAGTAAAATACATGCATGAAGTTCTTTCTCAAAGCCTTCTGTAACAGTAAAGAGAACTTAAAATTCAACTAAAATACCGTTGATAACAAAAAGTTGTCTACTGTCATCACACTGAAGAAGATAAAGGAGTAAGCTGTAGATGGTGGAAATCCACACCACGCACGTTTCCTTAGCTACATCTGAGAATGGAGCTGCCCCTCTGCTGAAGCCAGAGGAAGTTTTTGTTAAATCCAATTGGAAGAGATTTTTTTTAATCCAAAAGGTGCAGAAAGCACAGGAGTGTAAACAAAGCTAATAATGGAAGAAACACCATATGTGCCAAATTGAAAAGGGAACAATTACAAAGAGAAATGAGCAGAAGCACAGTTTAAATTTCATATGTTGAAGGAATAAAACAGAGAACAGAGCTGATTAAAAGGATGTTGAGTGATCATTCCTGAAAACTTATGGATAACAACCAATGCTGCTGTAAACAGGATGAGCAAAATACTTTGTCTGCACATTATGGAATTCTGAATAATGCCAAAGGATAGGTGTTTGAAGAGTTAATAATTTTAAATAATAATAATCATAACAACAACAATCATAATAATCATAATAATCATAGTTGAATAGTTAATCTTAAGTGCTGGCCAGCAGCTTCTTATTTTGCTGTCTAACCAGAAGGAGATCATCTCTTGCAGCAGTAGAGAGTTTTTTTATTTCAAAATGAACTTAACTGGGAGGCATCTTGTTTTAGACAGTATCTTTTATCATATCACTTTTCCCTTTCCTATACCTTCAGTTTTGAAGATTTTTGCTTCTTCCAATTAATGAAAGAAACTACTGCAGACCCTGGAGAATTTAGAGTCCGGTATCCGAGCTATACATGCAGGAAGCAGAAGAACGTGTTTCTCTTATGTCCTTCTCCTACCAGTATCACATGTGATATTACTAAAAAGCCAAAGCATACTTGACCATATTGGAGATTTTGTTCTGATATTTATTCCCAGATCCCTGTCACAGGGAGGCTAAGCAAAAAATGGTTTCCTATCAGTTCCAAGCTAGTTCCAGCTGGACATGAAGATTTCTGGTCATACCTTCAAGTTGGCCTTCCAACTTGCTGATGAAACTGTTTTGTTCACCCACAATAACATATGACTCACACACTGCAGTGCTGAACCTATATTCTCAGAAGGGACAAGCATCTAACAGTTTGTATGAGAATATGTAAATGGCAGCGTGCACTCTTTATAGTTTGAATCTTACACATGGGGTTAATTTTCTATTACTATGACTCTACTAGTATTACTAATTTGATTTAACTCACCAGCTGGGACAGATGAAGAAACCATGACAGAGTTCAGAACTGTGCCTTGGCATTTAAATGTCATATTATACCAACACTGGAGAAAGACTGTTTTAAGAATAAAGCTGTGTGCTACAGAGGAAAGCAAATGAATAAGCAAACAAAACCCCCTGTAAATATTTTCATGAGCAGCAGAAACCTCCTTTCCAACAGATTTCTGACCTTAATTCCCACCTGCTTTCTTCCTGCAATAATCTCAGCTCAGTGTTTAATGGCAGGTAAATAAAGAACATAACACCAGTGGTCCATAGATGAGAATGACAGCAGATCAACTCTTTTGTAGGATTGCTACATTTTTCTTCAAATGAGGTACTACCTCAAATTTTGCTTCAACTCATTCCTCCTTCCTTTTCTTGTGTTTCTCATTCTGATTGACAGTCAAAGAGTAAAACCCCTAAACTGAAATCCCACCTCCTTTTTAATAGTCTTATCCATTTAGGTGGTTGTTGAGGCCAGACAGTGATCTTGAAGAAATGATCTGTCAAACATTTATAAATAAAATGACCTCTTCTATTTATGTTAGTTTCTTGTCTCTGCAGGAAAATCAGAAAGGAAAAGTTTGGTGTTTTCTTACCCTTTGGATATATTCTGAAGCTTATTAAGATTCTGAAACAGAGCTTCTAGTTTTATTTCAATTTTTCTACAAATGAACCAGAAAAAGTGTGGAAGAATGTTACTGTGTTTTGTATGTGCTTCTCTCTTTCATACCAGTTTAGTTCTTCTTTATTCCCCATCGCAGATGATCCTTATTCTGTGTAATCCAGGTATACCTAACCTGTCGCTCCTGATATGTCTGCTACATATTGATACAAGATTGATATATGCCCAGAAGTTATACATTGTATCTGGGGAGCAGAGGAAGAAGCTGCACATTGTCCTAGAGAACAACGGAACACAAAACCCCAAACTTGCTGAAAAAGTCTAGTGAAGACATAACTAGGATGATGAATTGGGAACCCAATTTACAGTTCAACAGGTAATTCCTGGTAACTACCATCTATTGTGTTCAGACATCACATTTTAACACAATTTAAAACCACAACAGTTCCATCTAGCACCGTGTTCATTGCTGCTGAAAAATCTGATTCAGTCTGCTCATTTGAAAACCTAGCTCTTATGAGTATGATTTTTGTATGTTATGTACTTTCAGTATTATGTATGTATGTTTTGTATGTATGTACTTTCAGTGTTAACTGGATATGTACATTATCCAATGAAGGCTTCAGTTCTGAGCGTTCTCACCTTTCTACATGCTGTACAGGTTGGGTTCCCAATAAGGATAGTCACCTAAGAAAGGAACTTGACTGCAAGACTGCCACTGTGAAATACATCACTGAGCTGAACAGCAGGAGAAAATAGAGCTAAGTCAAATGCTTCAGCCAAAGGGATTCCAATTAAGCTCTCCAGAGGTGATTTTAGAGGTGAGCAATGCTGCACTTTAGAAATACAATTTAGAGTTCACACAGAACAGCAGCCTATTTTCAAAAAACAAAAGGAAGAAAAAGCTTCCGTTGTTACCACAAAAGCCAAAGCTTGCTTGGGGAGCAAGAGCCTAGGGGAACAAGAGCTCCAGACACAGTAATGCAGCAATCCTTCTTCATATCAGCTGAGGACTCGACTCCTGAGCTCTCAAGGTGTTTTAGATATTTGGGAATATTTTTTTCCACTAGAATGGCTCAGCCTTTCCTGTGGGCATAATGTCACCACCACTTTACAGCTCACAGTTAGTGTTACAATTTAAGCCAGGTCAGGTTTATAAAGAAAATAGAATGTGTTATGGAAACCAGAGTGCCACTCATCTGAAGCTGGAACTCAACCATTTCACAGCTGGGATGCACAGCTGGCAAATGCACAAAACTGCCTTATGCCTCAGCCATACTGTTGGTGACCAGCGTGCCCCAACACATTTTTTTGCCAAGTGGTGGATTTTCCCTGTCAACTGATTTTATGGAGGTGCCGCTTCCCTGAACCCTAACTGCAGCATTTCTACTGTGTCCTCACAGATGGATAATATAGTACATCACAGATTCCTCAGATGTGTAGACATGAGAGTCCTCCAAAATTAGAACAAGTTTCTCAGATAGAGCCAGATAATCAAATAGTAGACTTCAGAGATGATCTGCTTATAAGAGAGGAAACAGTAAAAGCAAAACAACTCCCATTAGTCTCAGTACTAAGTTAATCTGAATATATCTTTTGCTTTCTGAAGTCTTGTAGTGCAGATAATGCAAAAGGAAGGAGGTAGACATACAAAGAAGTTTTTAAAAGCATTTTCCTTCCTCTCTGGTAAGTCAAGCAGCCCTTTGGCCCTCCCCTTCAGACTGGGAAGCAGCATTGCCAACACTGACTCTTTCAGAGAAAGTTACTCCTTGTGTCTCTTACGTTGGTGACAGATGCAGGAACTCATCTTTTCAAGTAGAAATTTGCTTTTAATTAAAAAACATCTTTTTGGATAATCCAGTTAGCTTTCATTTCCCTATGTTGGTGAGATAATTTCCTTCAAGTTTCAAGCACTTTTTGTATTGCGTAGGAGACAATTCGTATAAACTGTTTAATTTAATGGGACTTTAGAGGAATGAATAATTACAAGGGTGACATGTTCTGCAGGGAGAGATAAATTCTAATGCAAATACTAACTCTGCATTCACACAGAGTCTGTCCCAAATGCTAAGGTAAATCTTCATTGCAGAATTAACCATTTTTTTAAAACAATGTCTCCTTACATCCTGATACAAAAGCTTTATCTTCTCATTGCCTATAATTATACCAGTGAACTTTAAACCAAACTAAAATCTGAGCAGAATAATTCAATGTTCTGTAGTCTTCTAATATCATCCTACCATTCCAAGGCTCGTGTTTTCTGATTGTACTATTTACACGATTCCTTTGCAACATAAGCACCAGTCTGGTTTAAAACATCTGCTCCCTACCTGCACTTTATTCCATTGAACCTCCTCCATCTCACACCTTCCACCTCACCTCACCTAAATGATACTAGCTGCCTATCCATAACAATGACCCCAAAGGATTTAATCAGTTTGCAGAAAAGAAGTATGAATTTGGGGGCCACATCAGAAGAAGGACCAGTATGGGGACATCAGACAACTCTCTGAGGAATGGGATCTGCTGAGTGGCTGGCTAGTGATAAAGCACATGTGAAAAGCTTTAAGGTGGACTTAACTACAGCATCAGCCAATCATTCTGTTTTGTAGAGCAAAAGAGATTCATTTCCTTGTTATCTGCTCTCTTATTCCAGTTAATTGAGCAAACTCCACATTTATGGATCTCCTAGAGATTTATAAAGGTGTGTTCAGTGAAGTGCTGCAGACATACCAGCACTGGCCTGGGGGAAGCACAGCTACATTAGCACCAAGTTCCACCAGGGCTCATTATTTTCTTAACAATTTAATTTAGCCTGGGCACATCAGCATTCTGCTTTGACTCCTCTGCTTTTAGCTCCATGACTAAGTTGGCTGTCTTTCAACATTACTGGATTGCAGACTGTGAACAGACCCTAAGTCCTCCTGCAATTCTGCTACCTAATAGGATGTGCAAACAGAGAATCCCACCTTTCCCTTCCAACTCCTCCCCCACCCAGTACAAAAATGACTCTACGGGTTTCTCTTGATGTGTCTCCACCTTCTGCATTTCTCCTCACCTACTGAACTCTGCATGGCTAGGGCTGTGCTTACTTTGTGTACAAAGGGAACCATCATGGTTTGAAAAACATTGCAGGTCATTCCCAGGCACAGAATAAGGAAGCCGTGCTGAGGCAGTATGGGATGAATGCAGTAGGTGGAGATGCTTCAAGAGGGCAGACATCAAAGAATAATTTAACTGCTCCAAATCATTTACCATTGTAGCTGATCTCTTTTTGCCTTGATTCCTTTTATTTTACATGAACCCCTTTCTCTACAGAACCCTATTTTACTTCTTTCACGGTCCACCCTGAAACAAGACTGGTGTTGACAGCAGTCAAATATCCTTGGCACATCATTCAGAACACTTGAACAAGACTGATTCAAAAAGTAGAATGGTTTTGTAACCAGCTAGGGTGGAAGCCATCTCTAAATAAAAGATTAGCTGCTGGCAATTGTCCCTAGTATTTGAAATCTCTTGCTAAATAGCAGTCTGTTGTGTTTCTGTTTGTTTTGCTAAGTCCTTCAGCCTATCTGCTACAGTTCTGACTCAGACTATAAGGCTGAGAGAATTTCTTTTGATCTGTTGAGAAGAAGTTAATCTTGACATTAAAAAAAAAAGTGGCTTTTTATTCTTTTTTTTCTGGAGCATGGAGAAAACATCTGATAAATGCTCTAAGTTATGTCTTCACATGTCAGTAAAAACAGCAGTAGGATATTTCTGCCTGCATAGCTGGGAGCCTGTCTATTCAGATAACTTCATTCAAGGCACCAGCTATGTAAACCTGGAGTCTTAGTTAGATAATTGGAGGAAAAGGATAATTACAAAATCCCCAAAAAAGACTTCTTCACTGAAAAGTCCAGAGGAACCCAGTTTAAACTCCATTTACTTCATTTCAGAGGCCATCTTCTGAGATGTTGGCCTTTTACAATTCCTTTCAGTTCAGAGGGAAAATGAAAGCAAACACAGAAAATGTAATAGCACTGCAGATGCCAGGGTGGTGGCCAGGCAGTCTCTAGCAATTGTTACTAGGGCTGAGCTGATCTTCAGTCAAATCACATTACCGGACAGTATGTGCATCTCACAATTTCCCTGCTACCCTGGCAGCAGCTAAAACGCATGACCTTACACCACCTTTACCAGGAGGTAAGATAACCCTTTTCATCTTGCAGCAGGCTCAGTGTAAAGATGTGTGCGTGTCCGTGATTGCAGAGGTAACTTGCTGCAGCTGCTCAGTCACCCTGTGGTCACTAGTCTGTATCAAATGACTTAACTACACAGCACATTTTTTTTGGAACAGATGTTTCTTGTTGACTTTCTGCATGAACACCTTTGTAAAGATTGTCTACATAGTTAATCTAATTTTAAATTAAATTAGGCTAAATTAATATAGATTAGATTATATTAATTAGACTAGAAAGATCTAATTTTTAAAAGGGTACTTTTATTCTAGGATGAAAACATTGAAACATCGAGTTAGCTATCACCCTTCTTCAAGTGCTGCTCAGAGAATGACTGTGATCACTGTTCACCTTTTATTGCTGTTCTGTAAAATAAAGACATGTATGGTCAGCTTCCCCAGCTCATCTGAGTGAGAAAAAACTATTCTCATCACACTAACCTCCTTACAAGAATTTTTCTATATAGAAAAAATTGAACATAGAACTCACACGTGTTAGGCCAATGGGGCTTATAACATAATAAGTTGGGAATCTGGTTTTAAAATTAAAGGTATTGTTTTGATGTTCCTGTGGAACTGTTTCTGCAGAAGGAACATGAAGCTACTGTAACTCACATACATAGTGCATATATGAATTTGTGTCTGTGTCCTTAGCTACATAAGAATTTATGAAGTTCTGTCAGCACAGCAATAGGTACAGGGATTTTTCTGCACACTGCCTGCCTTGCAAATGTGAATTACAGGCTGGTGGATTTTTCTGTGATGGAGCATTTACAGTTGTTCCCTGCGGTACTTAAGGTTGAAGCTAGATTCCCTGCAGCAACCATGATGAATGATGAAAAAAAGAGTAACAATAGGAGGTGCAATTTGAGGTTTAGGTAAAAGGGAGACTTGAGCTGTGCCATATTCTGGCACACTTTTCCAAAGGAAATATTAGGCACAGGACAATGATTTAATGGTTTCTGAAGACCAAAGGTTGCTCAAACATATAAGGAAGGAGCAGAAAACACATGCAAAGGCAGACATTTTGACATGTTCTTTTGTCATGCCATTCCTCTTGATCTGTCATATGCCTTCAGTGAAATTTAGTAGTAGTATTCTTCTTTCCTGAGAGCTGTTTGTGAGATGTAACAATACAGTCCTTGGGATTTTGACATTGTAATTTGTTGCTGTGACAGTAACAGGGATATTATAAATTAAGCTCCCACAAGGTCTCTGTACCTCTAGATAGAGGCAGAGAAGGAAAGGGGTCAAGAAATTATACATGAAACTTATTAGAAAATATGACTTTTCTTTCAAACCATCAGCAAAACAGGGTTTGATGCTGTTCCAGCAAAAATCTGTGGGAGTTTTGTCACTGATATCAACGGGAGCAGAATCAAGCACAGTTTGTCATGGAGATTAGTATGCAAAAACAAACGATGTGAGCAGCAAAAAGTCTCTGCAATTCCTCATGAAAAATCCTTTCCTGGCTTTTGAATGCCTTTGCTGTTGTTGCTACTTTCCTACATGAAAAAGAAGAGCTAAACATCAGAAAGATGATATTGTTTGGTAATCTATAAAGGATATCATTCTGCTTTCAGTAAGAAAGATCTGGCTGTTTTCCCTCACTCGAGGAAGTCAGATGGTCCCAGGAAGGCTTTGCTTGCAATTACGCTCTCTGCTAAGATAACGGTACAATAGCTGAGTGCCAATTCTGAGCAACTGTTTCAGAGGGGTTGGGACTAGATGCTTTGGCTCTCACTCACATAAATAAGTTTGAGGAAGGACTTTTTTCATGCTTAACATTAAAGGATTAGGCTGTAAAAGAAGGAGACTAATCCCAAGGCTCAACAATTATTTCTCAGTGTTCTTCAGTTAGTAATTTAAAAAATTGAACCCTTCTCACTCGATTGCACAGCCAACCTCGACAGTCAGAATCGAGGGATGTTAGAGCACTTAGGATATTTATCCCTTACAGCATGGGATTCTTAACCTGGAAAAAGATGAGCTCTTCTATAAAACTTTTCAGCCATTGATCTGAAAAATGGTGCCTATTGTTACACTCATGCTGTAGAAAGGGAAAGGGAGGCACAGGAATATAAGCAATGTTTTCAAGGTTAAACCATAAGGGAGTTACTCTATTACAGTATCGTGGATGCCAGAACATGTCTCTGCTTTTCCAGCCAGCCACGTGCTAGCAGGAACCAAATGCAGCACACCCTGTTCAATACATGTTCTTTCGACATATCCAGTGCATTGAAAGAAAGATCTCAGAACCAAAGGGAACAGAAGTTGGCAAAGTGCTACACTGCAGGAGAAGGAGAGGCCTGAACTTGTTTGTGCATGCTTCCAAAGAAGTCAACATTATTGTACAGGTGAAAGAAAAGCATCTTCTTTTTCACAGCAAAGCCATCAGAGCCCTCAGGTTTGACGTGCAATCCTGAATTGTGCAGTGAACACGCTACACCAACAAAAAGCAATTTATTTTTCAGTTCTGAGAACAGATTTCTGCCATTAGAGTTTTAATCAAGTTACAAGCCAGGATGTATGTCTTATGGCTTGGGCTGTTTTCCAGGTCCATGACAGATATTCTATACAGATTTACAGGGCACTTTGCCATTGTTCCAACCATTTCTCACATTTTATATTTCTATATATCATGTTGACTTCAGTTAAGTTTCTGCTGTCTGCATGATGCTTCTTGCATTCTCAGAAAGGAAAGAATAAAGTGTAATTTCAAAACCAAAGACAGATAAAAAGACAGGAAGAGAAGTGTCTGCAAGGATAATAGAACCAGCCTTAAAGAGAGAGAAGGAATAATTATAACTCTTAAAATTTGGAAACCAGTAAAACCTTCTCTAAATTACTGGTTTCTATACAATAGTAGCATAAATCTAAGATCAGAAATCATGGTATAAGATGTGAGAACAAGTACCTAATGTGGAAGAATTCTTGTTACCATTAGGCTTAAAATGCCCATTTTTTCACCCTTGCAAAAGCACAGTAAATTAGTTTTAAAACTCTTGTTGACCTAAATAATGTACTTTTTTTTCCCCCTATCACAAAAATATACAGCTCCTTTGAGTTGTTCATAAGGTGAAGAAAAGTGGCTAAGTATCAGTTAGGTCCACTACTTAGTTTTCTAGGTAAAACACTGGTGTTTATTGTTCCTCCAGCCTCAGGGCTCTCATCTGTAGGGTCTTCCAGTGCTCCACAGTTCCTTCATACTGACAAACCCCCATGCCAGCTGATGAGGAAACATCTGCTATGGTACAAGCAGCAGGGAGAAAATACCCAGTTGTGAACAGAATGCAAAAGCCACCAAAAGCACTACCTGCCAAGTGTCCTACAAGCTCTGGGAACGCAGTGAATTGATGAGAGGCCACTTGCTGAGCTTAAGTGCAGAGAAGACTAAGCTAAGTTTGTGAGGAAGAAGCAAGGATTGTAGAGTTTGGCCTTTATGTAGAAGGTAGCCACATAAATACTTTGGAAAATAATCGATACTCTACAGGGAATAACACAGTGCACCTAACACAATTAATTTAGTAATGCTATGAATTATTAATGGTAAGCCACTGATTATTTAATTACTTCTAGTCATTATTTTTAATAACTGCAACCTGAAATTCCTAGTCTTACTGTCTCCACATATGACACAGCACACACTGAACATACTATATTCAGAATTCTCTGCCACACCAAAATCCATTGAAAAATCTTATGGGGATAGAGTACAACAGTAATTTGGTTTTGTGTACCTTTATTTCTATAATACTGACATTTTAATAGCTAAGCAAGTTCTGTGGTCATCTGAGATTTTAAAAGTTAGTGTACGGATGCAGAGCTAGATTTCTATTGATTTTCATTGTAATTTTTCCTCACTATATTCACCTAGAGAAAAAAAAATATTTATTTTTTCATTTTTAGTTTTAACATTATTGTATCGGTTAATCCGCTTAGCTTCTTCAATACCAGAAATTTATTATTTCTACTGTCTTTCTGAGATGTTAATTGGGACTGAAGAGTAAGCCTTTCCTTTGGGTTTGGATTCAGCATAAATATGAAAAAAAGAGAGAAGCAAAGCAAAGCAAAGAGCAGAATGAGTTGTCTATGAGGATAAACGTTCTCCTACTAGATATACGATGTGGATGGGTCAGATCTGCTGTGTTGGGTCCATGGTGCACCGGAGAAAAAACCAAACAAACCAAAAAAGCCATCCACTTCTGGCCCTTTGTTCACAATGTTACAGGTAATGGTGCAATATTAGGCATGTAGCACAAGGAAAGAAAAAAGGGAAAGAGTATTGCAAATTCTGAACAAACTTGGGTAGGAAGTGACCCTTGGCTGGTGTTACTGGCTTTCCCAGAGCAGTGACTATGAATTCCCTAACTCCTCCTGAGCCTGACAGTGACACAGAGGCCCTTGCATTCCCATAAAGGATCACTGAAGTAAGTAGGATGAAGGTTTAGGACAAAGAATTTACACTGGATAAAGCTGGAGCAACTACCATCTACAGTTTCCTCTTGCAGTAATTAGAGTGTTGCAAGACAGCATTTCAAGTCCTTTGAAAGATTCAAGGATAAGAAGATGACACTATTAAGGTTAAGAGTTGTTTTGCTGAAGCAAGAGAAGCAAGCACCAAAAATGTTCCTTGATGAAATATCAAAGCTAAGTCCATGTAACTTATATGCTTGCTGGTTTCTTTTATGTAGTAGCAAGAGAAGGAGACTAAAGGGTAAGAGTCATATTCTTTGGTTTGAATGTGGATGACACTTCAAAATAACACCTTTAAAAACAAGTCTGCAGCTTGGCACTGATTTGGTTGACATCCATTAGAACCTACTGGACAGTTGTACAGAGAAAGAGATGGAAAGAGAATGTTAGAAAGAAACAGCATGGTAAGGTTAAGTATTATTTGAGGGATTCAAGAGGCATTGGTAAGGTGCTTATTCTTTTTCCTTCTAAATCACAGATGACTTAAACAGAACATGCCAGTTTTTCTTCTGCTTTATCTTCTTATGTTTCAATCTACACACAGTCACAAATACATTAAAAAAACCCAAAAAACAAAAACCAAAAACCCCAACAATTTTCCAATCCAGACAGGAATTTGGAATCATAAGGAAAACTCGAAGTTCATTCTACAACACATCTAAACTCATTTGGCAATAGTCAAGAGATGCCTACCATATTGCTATGATGTACTTGTATAAAATAGATTCCTTCTTCCCTAGCATAAGTAGCAGAGTCATGTAAAATAAATAGTATGTGTGTTTCATTACACTAAACTATACATTCTCTTTCTTTTCCTAGTTCTATTTTTCCCTCTCTGGATTATTTTCTTATTGGCTATTTCCATCTCATTTTATTTTTCCACTTCAGTCCTTAATTTCTTCATCTACATTTAAGAAGTTAAACTCTATTCTCTGTTAAATAATACCTCTTTTTTTTCCTCTGTCATCTGTTACTGGTTTGCCCTTATGTTCATTCCAGCTCTTGCCTTTCCTCTCTTCCACCCACTTTATTTCTACATTATCTGGCTTCATTTCTTCAGCTTCCCCTATGTCCCACTGTTCTTCAGCCCCATCACAACAACATGTCTCTCTGAAACGTTTATACATAACACTTTACAAATACCCAACACCTCAGTGCAAGGCAAGGACTTGTTTTTTTCCAGGACCAAAAGGAGAAAAATTGTGATGTGACCAAGATCACAGATCAGCATAGGTAGTAGGGTAAAACCCTCTTCCTCCCTTTTGTGGATGCTGCGTTCTTGGTCACACTGTCTCCTGTGCTTGTAGTTGCCCTGACTAAGACACCATTATACCTGTAACAGCAAATGGTACCAAGTGACCTGGGGAAGGACCAAAATTTATTTCTCTTACTTGAGCTCCAGCAGCAAAGGCCTCTCCCCATAAATCTTTGGCTTTTAATTTAACAGACTCAGAAAAATCTCATGTGGACAGCTTATATCTCTGCCGGAATCCTACAGCAGCTGCATATTTCCTTCTGTACTGGATGTAATTTTAAGTAACTCTGAACCTCCATAAAAAAAAAAACCCTATAGCTTTCATATATGAAAGGCTTCAGAAAAAACCCATCTGATATGCCCTAGGGAACAATACATGGATTATTAATTACCATTTCATGAAACTGAAAATAATCTCTTGAGTTTGGAATTAAGAAAGTGAACTGTCAAACCAATACTAATAACAGCTATACAAACTGCAGTATGCAGGAATATTGTGCATCCTTATTTGTGGTGCTGGAGCTGACAGTGAAATAATGGACATATTGGCTTTTCAGATGTTTTATTAAGGGCAAAGCTTGGTGTCCTACCATTTATACTGATAGTATATTTCAATATGTTTTTTAAGGTTTATCTTTGCTGCAGGCTAGAAAAAGGTATTATCTTTGCAAAGAAGGGAGAACAAAACAAGGTGTAAACACCTTGTTTACAATTCTGCCAGGGGATGCTTGGGTTCAGACAATATCTCCACTGTCCTGCTGCTTGCCAAGGACCATACAACTCATTGGAAAACATTACACATACACTCTGCATTGCCAACTACTAACTGGTCCAAGCAATTTGGTGGTACTGTATTACAGCAGTACATACTGTGAGAGTACTTCAATACCTATTTACCTGCAGCAGAATGTTGCAGGGATTGCCAGATGTCCTAAAATTACTATTAACACAAGCACAGATAAAGGTAAAAATGAAGAATTAATTAATACAGTCCAGGCACACACAAACTATTCACAAATAATTCTGTAGTGGCTCATGGAGAAAAATATAAATAACTGATGTTTAACTACTGATACTCTGAACAAGCTCTAAGTGATTTCACACTCAGCATCTCTCAGCTAGCAATCTGTCAAGGACATTTCTCAACTTCTTTGGGAATCTAGTTCTTCTGTAAGGCCTTCATCTTGCAGCTTCCCTTTAGGGAAGATCGTGGTAGTCTGTGAGCCTGTTTAACTTACATACTTAAGCTTCTCCAAGGGGCCCGCCGAGATTAAAATTTCCCCAGCATGCACACTGTCGTGCAGGAGTTCTGTGGGTATAAATTAGTTAGCTTAGCTAGGAGCTCAACTTTTTTTTCTGAAGGATTATCCACCACTCTTATAATTTTTGACTTGGTGATGCATCTGGGCATGGAGGGATAGATTTATTGCTGATCCAGAGGGCAAGTGGAATCTCATAACCATGATCCTGGGGCTGACATATTCCCTCAGTTTACTAGCTAACCTGTAGGACAAATTAGGATATAGAAATAGACCGTGATTCTTTGCTGCTTCTCCTGTTAATCAGATAATTAGTAAAACAGAATAATCAACAGTGAAATAAGTTATTTTTTCAGACTCCTGAAGTGTCCCAGGTTCTTTCTAACATTTAGAATCTATGGCTCTTTCTGAGTCAATGCAAATGGTAACACCCCATCACATGTGTGTTTTACCTGTTCCTGTGAACCTTCCACTCCAGGCATATTACCTGGAGTGTCATTTTTTGTCATTAACATTCCAGGTGTTCCTTTTACTCAAGAACTGCTTGCCATCAAGCCAGATCTATCTCCCATTTTCAGCAGACAAGATGTTAACGTTCTTCAGAAGTCGAAAAGCACACTCAAATAAGTATTTGACCTCTGACTGACAAGGACCCAGAGGCTAGAAATAAAGCAATGAGGCAATGCCTGCCTGACAGACACATGTACACCAAGAATGAAGAAAAAGTAAATTAAATCTCTGTTCAGACCAAAAAAAGTGTAAATCTGAAGATTACTATTATTTTAACCAGAAATCCTCATCTCTGTCCTAGTCTTCATTCCTGGACTTTCCAGGCCTGACTGGGTAAAGCCCTGAGTAACCCAGTCTCAGCTAGGTGCTGATGCCACTTTGTGCAGGAGGTTGCACTAAAGACCTCCTGAGATCCTCAGTGACATGAATTAGCCTGTGAACCAATGCATAAAACAAAAAGGATTCAATTCCTAGTGGAGTTTAAATTTTAGTTTGTAATAACAACTAGTAATCAAATAAGAAAGGCCTGAAGTTTAATCTTCTTCCTCTCTATCCAGCTATATTGCTTTAATCTTCACACCTCCTGGCCCTAGGGCTCAGCTCAGCACCATTCCTTTAGATACACACTCTCATGCCTTGGACAGTCCAATTCGACACCCAGTCCCAGCTTGTCCCCACTATCGAAGAAGTTACTTTCTTCTTGGCCAAAAAAATATTGTCAATGGCTTTAATTATTTTTAAAGTAATTGCCATTTGTGAAACTCATAATTAGGAAATTGTTTCTCAGTCAAAAGCCCTAATTCTTATTATAGATGTAGAAGAGGTGGTACAGAGCAAAAGTGTAAAATATTTTCAATGGAGAATTTATGGCCTAAGTTTTCCAATATGACCTTGTGTTTGGAGTGCTCAGATTAAGCCATTCACAAAGGGCCAGGTTTTTTTTCAGTGTACCTAGTAAATAAGAGGTAACAGAGAGGACTGGCTACTTTTAACACTGAAGTTGTTAAAAAAAATTGCGGATCCAAATCATTAAGGAGCCTACTGAAATTGGAGTCACTGACCCATGTGTTCTTTTTTTAAAGTGTAATCTATGTCCTTTCTTAAACAAAGATTTTCAGATACACTGTAGCATAGGTTCATGCCAAGGTAATAGGTCAAGCAGCTGCAAGGAAAGACTTGGCATTATAGTAGCCCAGGGGTTTGTTTCCACTCTTCTCACTGTTAATAAGAACTAACAGAGTCTGGCCCCAGTTTCAGTCTATCAGTGACAGATCTCTGCGCTGTCTCTAGAGGATGGATAAAGGTCCTCACATTTCAGCCAGACCTAGGATGCCAAGGATGGGAATGGAAGACATGGAGTGTCTTTCAGGAGCTCTCTTAGAGGGCCATTAACCAACACAAAACATCCTCAGATGGGGAAATGTGTTAGTATTTGCTCCTGAGAACTTAGAATAAGGTTTAAAGAAACTGCCTCTCTTCATAATATATTTCTGAAGGAAAAATAAAATCGAAATGGGAAATTAATTGCCTGGGAATGGAAGGATAATGAGAAGACCTGTAGATATGAGGAAATTTTTCTAAAGATTTTTTTTGGCATTTCAGACTTTCTCCCCACTTCTGATCTTTCAAGCAAAGGGATCTTCCAAAGAAGCTGGAGAAGGAATCAGATATATATGAAGCCATGAGAACAAGATGAAGAGGTGATTAATGCTGCTCCAGAGCTTGGAAGGGAAATGGTAACTCCAAGGTTCTTCCTTTTCAGGCTTATTATTTAGACTTTCTGTGACAAACTGCCACTCTGTTTTTTTCTGTTCCTTGGAAACAATGAACATAGGAAGTCTTTTACATCTTAAAATAACTCTTTTTATCATTCAATACCATCAGCTCCAATACAAATCAAATAATCTGTCTGATTGTCAAATTCTGCCAATTTCTATGCTGCCTTTCTTTGTCAGAGACATTTCCTTACCCCATGAAATCCCCTGTAAATCCAGCCAACAGAAACTGTTAAATATTTTATGGGCTTTTGTTAATAAAAAAATATTCTACATCTGCCTTAAAATTGTTTTTTTAAGGGCTCATGATCAATCAGACGCAGGCAGCTGTGAGCTCAGAGACTGTGATCAATGGTAGAACATCTGATATATGTCCTGGTTTTCTTAATAGGTCTCTAAATAGATTCAGCAATGCATTTAGTTGTTTAAATATTCATACCTGTTCCCCTACAAGCAAGCATTAATATGTTTAATTTGAAGGGATCGTCAAACTCATAAACTTTATCCCCAACCTCAAGCACCATGCCATTACTATGTCCTCCTAAGATACTGTTAACAGCCCCATGCTGTCATTCTGCAAGATGTATTAGCCAGAGGTAAGTTAATTATTAGTTGGAAGAAAATATACTGTGAAGCTTCATATGAAGTGTTGCTTGGAGAAGAAAAAAAATACAAAAAAGAAAAAAAGAAAGAAGAGGAGAGAGAATAAGTAAATGATAAGCTTTCAGCATTACATTTATATTTATGAGATCCTCTGCGATTTACTGCTCCAGCTTGTTTTCCTAAAAATGCCTTGGGTTTGTCTCAGCTAAAATACACTACAATGCTTATAACATTATTTTTTTTGAGGTGTCTCTTACTCTGCAACTATTCAAGTAGAAAAGTGGATGCCCCATAGCAAAACTTGTGTCATAGTAATGGCTTAGAGCCATCCCAATGCAGCTATAAACCCCATACGTGTATAATCCCTTATCTGTCCTCATTCATCAAAAACTGCATCAAGTCACTGCTGTAACCAAAGCTACCTGGTTTTCTCATTCAGTGTCTGGATTTGTAGCCAGCATTGCAACATGCCCTTGCAAGGAGGAAGCTGGCCATGGGCAGCCTTTGACACTCCATCAGGAGTAGCCACATGGTCCCCTGGATGCTGGCTCAGGGGCAGAAAGTTCTGAATAATATTATTTATTCCTGTTTTATTGACACCTCTGATGTCAGTAATGGTGTGCTAACATGACTATTTGTCAGAAGTAAAGGTAACAGAGCAGATCAATAGCTGACCTGAGGCTAAGGTCTCCTGTCAGCTAACACAAAAGCCTTCACATCTTTCACCACTTAAGTATTTCCTGACGATTAGTAACTGTTGGTGAATGTTAACTTTATTGGACCATATTAATATGATATGGGGGAATAATTCTACTATTCCTGTGGTATTTAGAGCTTCAGACATCTTGCCTTCTTGGCTCAGCACAGAGAGGCAACGGTTTTTAGTGCAATTTTTTTGCATCAGTACTCTCTTCAGAGTGAGTTGAACTGGAATGGATTGAACCATGATGTGTGTAGAAAAGATGTATAAATAAAATGAAAAAGAGGCTTTGTCACAAAAACAAAGTTATTTCCATATTTTGACAGGAAAGCACTGACTTAGAGAATTACTGCAGAGCATTCTATAAACAAATTTCAAAGAAACAAGAATTGCTTTCATTATTAAAATTACTTTAAATTTTAAAGGGAGTGGTTCTTACTGAAGAAAGCAGTACTGTTAATTAAAGATTAATTTCTAGACAATTAAAAAGGAAGTTTAGTTTTATAATGTCAAAAATTAATATTTTTTCTCCTTAATCAGTAAATATAAGCATTTTTTGACCAAAACATTCCTATTATCATAATTGAATTACTTTTTTTGGTAAAACTCATTTTTTGTCAGTTCTCATATATACAAAAGAAAACTGGATTTAGAATTTGAAAAAATATTTGTGTAAATAAAAAAAAAATATTCAAGGAAACAGAGGATTTAAGCTAGTTTCAGAAACCAACATGTAAATACAGAGAAATGAAATGGAAACTGCTTACTCAGAAAAAGGATGCAAGTGACAGAGAGTCTTAGAAGTCAGAGAACTCTCTTCTGAGACAGCTATTTGAAAAAGACCGTAAAGTGGTAAAGCACTGCTGATATTCCCAAAAGATTATTTTTTTTTTCCTCTGAGTAATTTTGATAAACTGTGAACTGATTTTGCTGCAGCAAAATCGTAAGGAGAACAATTTTGAAAGTTGTGCCTTGGGAACTACATACGTAAATCCTGTTGTTTGCTAACAGGATTTGTGAACAGAAGTCCCCGTGCACTGCCTTACAGACTGAGCTCTGAGAAGATTAAAACACACTGAATGTTTCTTTTTCAAGCCTTTTTATTTTTATTCCTTTTCTTCCTCCTCCTCAGTATTCAAGATGACACCATCTTCACAGTTAAAGGGAGCTGGCTTGTACTGAGGCCCTTGTGAGCTGCAGTTAGTAGGTTGCAGGTAATTCCTCACTCTAATGCCAAACCTGACACAGCAGTTACACAGTTTGTTTAAATCCAGAGCAACCTCAGGAAGCTGAACAGTTATTTTGGAGCTCCATGGATGCAGTGAAGAAAATCAGAAGGATCCATGACTATCTATTGCAAAGAATGATCTAGAACAAGGTGAAACCAGCCTGAGAAAAGAAGCTGGCCTGGATCTGTGCCTCAGATTCCCTGTGGGAGCAAATCTGTCCTTCCTTGGTTTTGAACTTGTGTCCTTACTTGGTTTGACCCTGGCTGGCAACTAAGCTCCATGCAGCCGCTTGCTCACTCCCCCTGTGGTGGGATGGGGGACAGGATCAGAAGAGATAAAGACAGTTCAATAGTTAAAGCAAAAGCTGCTCACACAAGCAAAGCAAAACAAGGAATTTATTCACTACTTCCCACCAGCCGGCAGGGGTTCAGCCATCCCCAGGAGAGCCGGGCTCCATCACCCGTAACCATTACTTGGGAAGACAAACACCATAATGCTGAATGTCCCCCCGCCCCCTTCCTTCCTCTTCCCCCAGTTTATATACTCAGTATGATGTCCCATGGCACAGAATATCCCTTTGGCCAGTTGGGGACCGCTGTCCCAACTGTGTCCCCTCCCAATTCCCCGTGCCCCTCCAGCCCTCTTGCTGGCAGGGCCCCAGAACCTGGAAAGTCCTTGACTGAGTATAAACATGACCCAGCAACAGCCGAACCCATCAGTGTGCCACCAACAGTGTCCTCACACCAAATCCAAAATGCAGCGCTGCACCAGCCACCAAGGAGAAAATGAACTGTGTCCCAGCTGAACCAGGACACCTACCCCGGAGCACAGTGACAGGAGTGGGAAGGGAGGGATGTGGAAAGGGTTCCTTCCACCAAACGTCCCAACACCGAGTGCCTGCCCATGGGTAGGGGTGGCTGCACCGCACCTGGTTGCTGCAACATGCCTGTTTGTTGCCTTGGAAAGAAAATACAACACACTGGTGAATCATTTAGTAATTCTTCAGTGATCTGCCTGGGTTTTAAAGAAAATATAAGACAGCCATTATTATTATCCGAGTGCCATGCAACATTTGAAAAATGCATTTCATAAATCGAGAGCTGAAGCAGAAGGTAAAGTTTAGCCATCTGCCAAAGGCCAGTGCAAAGTCAATGCACCATTTACTTTCTCAAAATAAGTTTAAAGGAGACCTACAGTTTCATATTGGCCTTTCTGAAAAGGATGAGCTTCAATAGCATTGAAATGAAAAATAAGCACCTTAAAAATGAATACTCTAATGGAGGAAAAGGAGAAGTTTCTTGGCATGGTGAAATAAATAAAACCCCCAGCTGGTATTACTGAGATAAACGTCTGCAGAAAGTTAGAGAGGCAACGTATTTTTGCAGCATCACAGCCAGGAAATTGAACAATATGCTGGCTTGAAAGAGATGCTGTATTCCAAGCAGAAACAGCCCTGCATATTTACAAAAAGTAAAACAACTTAAACATGTTAAACTCCTTTGAAATGTAATGTAATATTTCTTCAGTAATTCCATGGGAAATAAAATATTTATTTTAAATTATCTTTCTAAATGCCATCTAGCTTTTTCCATGATGGCTGCTTAAAGAAGAAACAGGTAGAAATAACACTGCAATGCTTCAGAGTGGCTTTTATTTTTGAATGCTGCCCATCCTTAGGACAACTTGGCCCTTGCTCTTGTCCTCATGTATTCATTTCGATGGAACGAAAATATCACTGCTTTGAACTAGTAACATCTTACATCAGTTTAGGGTTGGTGCAAAGGACGTTTCACAACGTGTCGGGTTGACAAAGCATCACAGGACAGCAAAAACCAATCCAGGCTATGAAATGGAGCAGTAGCACGTAGACTTTTCTTACTGACTTGGGGTTAAATGTTAATGGCTGATGTCTTCATTATTGTCTTTTTATGTATATATACAAATATTAATATGTATATGTATGCACATTTTAGGAAGCTTTTCATGTTAGGCACAACTTGAAAGGGGCTGTTAAGTGTGTTTGGCAGATTCTTCATCTGCATAGTGTCATCTATTTAATTAGTCATATTTTGAGGGTTGTTTGTTTGTTCTAGCCTGTTTTTATTGACTGTATTTTCAAATAATTATCTTCAGCACATCTCTGAAATTTTATAAAAATACCCCAAGCCTATAAATAATAGATCTTTCACTTGATTCCAAATAGTAACACATTATTCAGCAGGGTCTTACTTGTTTCTTTAAAACTTGGAAGGACAGTCCTCGGAAACTAAGTTTTCAGAAAGCTGTGAAAGTATAAATGGTCAAGTGCACAGAACTCTGGTGTGAGATTCTACACAAGGATGCACTTCTAGGCTCTGCCACAGACTCAGAGCCTCTTCTTGCTACACCATCGAGCTATCAGGGCATTTAACTGCATGAAGCAGCAAAGGAGGAAAAGCAGCTAGCTTAAAAGAAACCAGAGAGTCTCAGAGCCAAGCTGTAGCTGCATAAATGTTTGGTAGCAATTGAAAGTGTGAATTGTGACAGCTGAAAAGCTTTGAAGTAATGTCTAAACTGTGTCTGGACAATTGGGAGAGGGATTTAAGTGGAATGGAGACAAATCACTACTCAAGTCAGCAGTTTCCAAGTTTCACATATTACTTTCAAAATTGTTGTGGATCTGTTACAAAAGTAAACACCTGCAGGGAAAAATTAAATGTATAAAAGCATGTATGTCAGATGACCTCCTTTTATCACAAGCCTGCAACTTCTTCTATGTAGCCTAAGCAGTTAGGTGTTTCCATTCTTCTCTTTTTTCTTTTTTTTCCCTATACTAATTTGCAAATAAAACAAAGAAGAGGAAAATAAAAAGTGAAGATGAAATCTAAAATATATGGCAAGTATAACATTAATTTCACTTTAGCTAATAGCTTTGCCTCATATCTGGTAAGACTATGCAGAGCCACAGCAATATGATAATTATTATGAAGCAGTCCATGAACCTTGCTAGATTTAACAGCTCAAACAAAATTGAAACCCACAAATGCTTATTTGAAATATATCCAAACATCTTTGACATAAGGGCTGACAATGTCATTAATATAAGCTTTATTTTTAGATTTCTGATATTGTCTTGTGCCTTCCCGATTAGAAATACAACAGAGCAGCCCTTTTCACACCGTGTTTTGACACGTCTTTTTTTCAGCCTGTCTGGTAACAGATAAGAATCTGAAAATGGAAAATAAAAAGAAGTTAGTGTTATCTGTCTGCAAAATAAGGTACGTGTGCAATTTACATTAGTTCCTGTGTTTCTGAACTTAATTTGCTTGCTACATCACTGTCTAGGCATCCAGTGAACAGAAATCCAGTTTTCAAAGTTCCTTTTGCACATTTATAAGTATACACATTTTTACCTGGTACACATCTACCATTTGATCATTGGTGGAAGAGCTATACACACAGCCAAGTATTCTGCACATGCAGAGGGAACACAGGGCCATAGATACACAGATGCAAAAAGTCTGCTTTAAAACTATTCATAGCTTTAAAATAAAAGGTGGCAAATGCCAAGAAGTATTTGACATGGCTGGTTGACTACACCAGGGCCTGTTGTTCCATAATTTGATGTCAATATCCTAGGGAGGCAAAGCTCCTCTTTTCTTTTCCCTGACTCATCAAGCTACATACTACTTTCAGAAATAGGACAGGCAAGGGTCCATAGGCCTGATGGAGTAAGTATATTAATAGGAGAAAAATCACCTTGAAAAAGTCTGTAGAAGAACTCATTGTCTTATAGCAGAACAAGCTGCTGACAATTCTTCTTAAAGACATCATGCTCAAAGTATGGTCTCACAGATAATGCTTCAGTACTTCAAAAGAAAGTCAGTAAAAGGCAGTCTAAGAACAGCAACTGTTCTGCCAGTGTGAGACCACAGGCAGCGTCACTCACACAGAATCTAGAAGAAACAAGGGGTTTGTTTATAAGACCATTTTCTGAAAGGTTTGCCGTGGTGGACCATATATACAACTCCTGATCTTACGAATCAACAGAAATATCTCTCCCCTAACATGTTAGAAAACAGTGCAAAAGTGAAATGTGGTCTGGAGCTTAGTCATTCTTATAAAAGAATGAAATCCATCTGGGAGATCCACTCACAAAACATCTCCTAGCCTTTGTGGTGATAGGAAGGGTTCAGCAGGGAAGCTGTGGTGGTACCTGCTTCCCTCGACAAACTGCCAAGCAGGTGGTTCCTCACTGCTTGTTACATATACTCCATTCGAGAAACACGCCTCAAGTAGGTCTTTACAGAACACCCCCTCTGGAGTTTTTTCTTTCTCCAAGGTTTTTGAGGAGTTTATTGTGTCCCAAGCGGCTCCATTGTCTACCATTTCCTTTAGGAAAGTATAGTCTTGGATCTCACCTTCAGGCATCTAACTGTGCATACTGTGGCATTATTACAAAAGAGGAAATAAAAAAGCTTAGTGTTCTATGTCTCTTAAATAATAATCGTGTTTACGTCAGTGATCCCCTCACAAAGCAACCAAAGATGTAGCCCTCAGAGAAAGGTAGTCCCCATTAAACTCCGTGAAAATGTTTCAGCAATACGTGAAATCACATAGACATAGTCTTCCTATTTCATTCCAGCTCAGAAAAATGTAAATGTGGAAATACTGTTACAGGTAACTAAATATCCCTGGGCACTGGATAAGGACATCTGAACACACCTCAAAACCACCTGGATTTCAGTTATTCAGTGGAGTATGTGAAGTTACTTCATTGTGAAACAAACCCCTTGCTCTCACAGTGGGACTGATGCTATTTTCCAGATGCGTCATATCTGAGGGTCTCACATTTTGCCTGTGACGTTGCAGCCCAATACCATCTGCTTAAGCTAGATGGGGAACCTGACACATTGTGCCTGCTCCAATTCATTTGTCTCTCACTTTGGGATTGAAGACATTCCAGGTTGCTGGACCATCTGTGAAGTCTACCACATTTGTAAAGCACAGAAATCTCTCAGTGGAGATTAGGCTTTCATCAGACACACGATCAGTAGGGTTCTGGAGCTGCTGTCACATTTCAACAAGCACAGCTTCAGTTGCAACCCTAAAGGTACACGAAGTAAAATCCTGAGGTCTAGAGGAAGGTTCCTTCCCAAAAGAGGGTGAAGTTTGACTCCGACAATACCTCTCATCCTGCTGAAACATTATTAGGTTGCAGTTTGGATGAAGCAGAACCACTCTCTTCACTCATAATTTTGTTTTCACCCAGCTGACAGTGACTCTAATTCCAAAAGAATTGATGTCAGATGTAGCTATTAATATACTGTATATTTAAATACTGGTTTGTCTCCAAGAGCAGCTTTTGACTTTCTTTGACAGGCAGTTCCTGGCATGTATTGCGATACTACAAGAGATACTATCTGCACATACTAATCATGCACACACATTTCCTTAGAAAGAAAAGCTCACATAACATTAGCTAAATAAAAACATTGACCTCACAGTAAGGTAACAGAGGTCATTATTAATTACAGTATGCTAATTGAATATTAGTCCTAAACTACGCAGAAATTTGGCCTTTAATAGATTAAATTATAATTTAATCATACAGATGTGTTACATGAAATAAGGTCATAAATGATAGGGAATTAAAAAATAGGAAAACTTCCTTGGGGGAAAAAAATCATACCAATGAGCTATTGAATACAAAATAACTACTTTGCTTTTATTTATTGCACAGACAAACTGAGGAGGTTTTCTTGCAGAAATACTGGTTGCCACTTTAGTCGGTGACATGTTACTTGGCCACATCTGGTATGCAGTATGCAGGAAGTTTAAAACATTATCATTCAGTTTAATACTATAAAATCATATATTCAGTTAAAAAAAAATAATATCATAGACCCTTACTGAAAAACTAACTCCATGTCATGACATGTATGTATACAAGTGATTACAATTTGAGATGTAGCACCTCATTTCTTCCTGTTTATAGGGGAACTGAGACTGGTGAAAGGCAGGAAAATCACACAAGGTCAGAGCAGGAGTTTTTAATAGAGGTGAAATTTGAGTTTAGGAACTACTGTTCAGTTCTCTGCTCCCATTTTTCACCAAATAGATAATGGAAATAACTTTTGAACATTTAGCCATGTCCCAAAGAACCTACACATTCCAAACAACTGAAACACCATTGTTGTTTTAGTTTGAATTAGGTATATATTCCAAGGCTTTGAAGGTTGGAGATTTGAAATACTGAAGAACAGATTTCTCAGACACATTGCTGCAGAGAGAAACAGAATTTTGCTTTAAGTTTAATGTTCCTTCCTCTAGCAGGTACTATTCAAATTCTTTTCATGAACTAAACATTTTTGTCCCCATATAAGTAATACAATATGATATCCTGTTTGCTTTATCATCCCTAAGTTCTTCATAGAGTTTCCTATCTTTGCAGTTCAATATTTACAGACTTCTTAACTTGCCTCAAACTAGGCATTACCAGTTAGAGGACCTGAGGAAAGAGTTACAATGGAGACAGAAGACTTCACTCTGTACTTGCAAACACTGCTAACTATACCAGCTCTTGCTTCAGGGGTCAGTCTTAAATGTTAGAAACAGATTTGCTGAATTAATGGGATTATTTTGCCTTTGTTTAAAAGGTGCCTTTGGTAGGTTCCTCTAAGGACAAGTCACTTACCCTAAATCATGGCTTGGACCACATGTGCAGGGACCTTCCACTGAATGTTTTTTATTGTAGGGAGCACTCTATATGCAGATTATATATTCAAACAATTGCTTAAAATGGCAGATTTATTTTTATACTCAAACTAAGGATGCCAGTAACTAATTATGTCTGATTTTGATGGAGAGGTACTCGATAAAATGTATTAAGAGATAACTTCTGAGAATGCCAAGTACAGAACTATTCAAAGCCTGTGCTGATGTTGCAACACAAAATGATGTGATAGCAGAATGCGCGCAAGCCAAGTCTGTAGAGGGAGTACTGTGAGCTAACAGCAGGAAACTGAAATCACACCATATTCACAAGATGAGTTAGATGTTAAATAAAGGCATTATATCCAACATCTCCCATCTGGACATCTGTATTCTAGGCATAAAAGGTTCAAAGCACTTTACATAGCACATTGCACATGTTTACCTAGGATTGTCATAGGGCTTTTTCATTCAATAACAATAATAACTCCAGCAATAGCCTGAAAAAGAAGGGTTTCATCTGCAGCTGTCTAAGACTGTTTATTTTTGCAAAAATAGCTGTGTGCTTTCCTCTTCAATTTTCTCTACCAGTCAGTTTTTCCTTCCTGTTCCTTTATTCCTGTCTTCTAACTCATGCCCTCCTTGCTCTGTGTCCCTCAACAATTCCTTCAGCACGTTGCTCCTTTTCTTATTCTTGTGCCTTAAGGCATGATGTTGTAGAGACTTTGGTCCTTTTCCCGTCAGCATTTCCTTTCGGATGGCTGCTGGTAGACCACTGATCCTGTTTTTCCTCCTCCTCTGTAAGAAGGGCAGAAACAAACTAGAACTATTCCCAGCTGTCACATGTGAGCATCTAGATACTTCTTTGCAATCCAGAGCTTAGAAGCAGCTGAAATTACCAATTAGAGAGCCATCTGACCCTAGGGATTACCAAAATTTTACAAACAGTGATATAAGCCTTGGGATATAAAAGTAATTATTAAGAATAAAAAAATCATTGTCACTTCTTTTGCTTCTATAGCTTATACCAGTGTGGACCATAAGTTGGGACAGCAGAAAGTGTTTTGCCTACCAGTTTTCCTCTGTTTCACAGCTAATTTGGGAAGATGGGAGAATCTGGGTTCCAGCTCCTCTTCCTGGTTTAGTCACTGATGCCGTATTTACTGTGGTTTGTTGCCCCTGTTGCCCAGCATGTTTAAGCCCAGGCAAAGTAAAGGGATTTTATGCACAGGGATTAGGGGGAAATGACAGAAAATTTGGAGTAGCCAAAGTGCTACTGTGTCCTTGCATTCTCTGACAGAGGGAAACAGCATTTACCAACTGTAATTGCTCAGGACTCAGACTAAGTTACGCCAGCGCTGGGAACTGGGGTACCATTTCTGCAGTAGTTGGCTTTCCCCCCCATAAACACCTGGCAAAGTAAGTCTTGGCTGGTTGGATCCAATAATGGCCTTCTTATCTTATGCACTTCTGTATAGATCTGGTTTCATTTAATGTGTTGCAAATTACTTGATTCAAATGCAATTGCGACTACTCTCCCGAGTATTGAATTATTTTAATGAGAACACACTCTTGGTTTTCTAGTGCTTTATTCAATACAAACTAGAAATTCAAACTTGTCTCTGCCCCCTCATTTTTTTTAATTAATCATGAAGTCACTCTAGTCCTTGCAAATTTTATACTGTAAACTACAATATTTAAACATTTAAGACTTCCTTATAAACTGGAATTCTCTTATAAGGACAAAAAAAAGAACTGCAAATGACATTGGTGATCTCTAGCACCTGCTGAAGATAAAAAGTTTCTGCTGGAGTCAGTGGGAAATCAACTATAAGACTGTAAAAAAGAAAGTACTTCGATGTAGCAGCATATTGATTTCCCACAAGATTTAGTAAGGTATATCAATATCTAATAATGAAACTCTGATGACAAGAGTTAATATCCTAGATATATTCAGAGAGTTTATTTTAAAGAGAGAAATAATGATAACTGAATACTAAGATGGAAAAATTTCATAGTTCATTTTGATGTTATTTGAATTCCTTTAATGAATATTTTACTAATGTTTTCAATAATACAAGAAATGAAAAACTAATCATGGTCAAGCTGTTGCTGAGTACCAGAATGTAAAAAGAAGGAATCAAACAAACTAATCCTGCAGATACATTCGGGACTAAGCAGCAAACAATTTCATTAAATTCCAGTTCTTTGAGTCCCGTTCTCCTATGGGACTCTTCAATGTGATCCCCATGTCTATGAAAATTCAAATCCAAAGTTCAAATTTCCAAATTGGAGTAAGTTTTTCAGTCTTATATAGACTTATATATATAAAGACATCCCTCTGATAAATAATCATCAGATATTGTAGCTACTTCCCAAAAGCAAGACACTGTTAAAAACCCCCTATCATTTATTATTTTGTCAGATATTTTGAAGAATTCCTACTACAAATTAACTTTGCATAAAAAATGTCATAATGATATGCTTTTCTCATTTAAAAGAAAGGTATGACATGAAGTGACAAACTGGCCCAGATGATACAAAAGGAGATCGGGGAGAGAGGGAGGCTTTTACTCCATCTACCTGTAATATCCCATTTCCCAGTTGTCTAAGAAAAGGTAAATGTTCCTGAGGGAAACCTAAAGCATAAAATAGGGCGAATGTTGTGAACATGTTCTATAGTGACCTGTGATACTGTAACACAGTTTTACAATTTATTAATGCTTTCATTCATTACAGGTAAATACCCCACCCCACACCCCGATAGCTATCTAGTACCTGTTTTGGAAGTGTTAACAGTTTTAGCCAATGCCATAATCTAAATAACACAAATAAAACTTATTGAAAATACTGAACTTACCTTTTTCTCTTGAACAGTATTCTTCATTAATATAGTAAATAAATTACTATTTCTGAGGGCATTATAAAATTCATTTTGCATCTCTACAGCTCCCCCAGAGATGTTTTGTTTAGGGTGGTTCTCAAACTGACTGAAATGACTGATTTGAGCCATGACTGATGTGACTGTGGGATATTCAGCAAAACTAGACAAGTGTGCTCTTTTTTCCTGCGCTATTCTGTTTTCACAGAAAAATATGCCAATATATACACCAAATATGAAGTAATCTAAGACCTGTTTGTTCCTTGTTTTCCTAGAAGACTAAGTGATGCACTAATATTTTCTTAAAAACTCTTCTCCCCTTTTTTTTAACTGTTACCCTGACTTGCATCTGTTCTTTCACCACAAAATGATCAGTAACAGAACTATCAACAGATGTGAGATGAACTGGAAGGCCAAGGAAGATTACTATAAGCAGGTCTTTTGGCAATAAATATCCAAGAATATGTACTTGGTTACAAACCACAGCCTGGTGCTCCTTAGTGACTGAATAAGCCCATCTCTTTATAAGTACAAAATCTTCTCATTCACCCCAAAACTCAACAATTATCTCATTTCAATCTTTTTTTATTTTTTGACCTGAACAGCCAACTGTGCCATCAAAGCATTCTTTAAATGCATATATTTCACCATATTACCTGCTGAGGTGGTTGTTTTCCAGGTCAAAGTAGTTTCTCAAATTTTCATGGCAAGAAATAAACCAAAAGCAATTCAGAAAGCTAAACGATCTGGAGCAAAAGATGCCCAAGTCCTTAGGACAAGCTTGCCTGGAGATTTGGAAGGTTAGGTGCAAGCTGACCTGTTGTATGCACTAGTGATATGTGTGGAGCCTTTGGCATAGATAGTCACAGAGATCAGTCCAAGTGTCACAGACCAAAAGATCACAAGGCCATTTTTGTCAGAAAAAAAGAGCTGACAAAGCGACTGCATTGATTAGTACTTCTCACAGGCTTTGTAAAAGAAGGCTTGTCTCATTGCTGTGGCTCTTCATTCAAATATAAAACTGAAACCCTAAATATAAATCTCAATATGTGATGACTCTCAGTTATTCCTTTAATGTAGTTTTGCTCCTTATAAACAGGGTAGTTTCCAAATCTCAGGCCAAAGTAGAATTTTAAATATTCTTCTCTGATTATTTTGTTCATTTTCTGACAACCTGGCATGATATGGGAAACCTTATCAGTAGAGGCACAAGATAACAGTTACAATCTTTTCTTCTGAGAAATATACCCAGTATTATATTTGGACTCGGTGATTTATGCTAGGAAAAAAAAAGCAAAGGGACAACAGGCATTTTGCCCTTGACTCTCACAGAACAATCAATTCACAGACAAATTGCACACACAAGATGAACGAGGCTTAAACATCAAAGCATGCAAATTCATGCCTCCATTCTCTTCAGATGAGAGCTAAGTCATTATTAATAAACCTCTCAGTTTGCTGAGCATAGGTGTTGAAGGTTGCATGCTGTATACATGTCACCATTGGGAGCCTGGGCATACAGAATTTGAGAAATATTAATCATATCAAGAATTCACAGGAGAAACTCGTGCAACATAGCTTACCAAAACACTGCTTCCATGCTGCTATGGCATGCCTGCTCTTATAGTTTATATTGAGCAGGATGAAGATTGTAAATATATGAAATTCATTGACACATGGCCGTGAGAAATTGCTGTCAAGTGGGAGCCATTTGAATGACTAATAAGAAAATAAGATTGTCGTAGTAAACACAGTAAAACTTCTGATATTTTTTATTCCACAGACTAGCTAACCTCCAGGCATTTACCAATAGTAATGAGTTAGAAATCCAAATAAGATACTGTTTTCTTAATTTCAGAGAGGGGTACCAAAGCACAGGCAGCTCTAAACTTTCCTTCTTCAGTAACATGAGTCTTTGTTATACGTGTTTTAGTGTTGTGTACCACAACCTGTGCTGCCTGAAAAACAAGCTGTGACTTTAATTTGCAAACCACCCCAATTTCACAGAGTTCTAGCTAACCTTTACTTTTTATGTCTAAACCTTCAGCTACACTGGTCTATTTGGCAACTCCTTGCAATAAAAAAATTGTACCATGACTTCGTTGTCCCCTCAGATATGATTTGACCAAAAAACAGATGTGAATGATTGAGAAGTACAGGGGAACAAACATGACAGAAAACACTAGTTTCTGTATCAGTGCTAAGACATCTTAATTCATTTGTATTCCCCACCCTCAACAGTTTATTTGGGAGAGTGATAACTGAATCTTCCCAAAAAGAGATGGGAGAGATTGGAAACCAACATCCTTGAGGCTACAGAGGACACAACAGTATCCAACGTCTTTCATGCAATTGTGATGCTGTGGTTTCAGAAGAAAACTGCTCCTTTGTGATGCACGTGCATGCAAACAGGAAGGATCCTGGACCATGGTGTCTGACGTCCTTTGCACTTAAGATAACAGACAACATGAAGGAGGTGGCCACTGAGACTGGGCAGTGTCAGCAGTCATAGTCAACACTACCAAGAATTACAGGGAGGACTCTGCACTAATGCATAAACACTGTCCACAAATTCCAGAGCAGAGTGAGCTTACATATACATACAGATGAGCTTACATATAGAATGAGATACAAACCTCAATTATTACATTTCTTTTTAAGGGTGTCAGTTTACTGTAGGTAGGAAGTGTTTCACTTCTCACATGGGAGTGTTTACACATGTGCCGGACAGTGACTTGCAGGAAGAGTAAGCCAATACCTATATCCCAGTTAGTCTTTAGTCTTACATGTGAAAAAAAAACAACCTCCAAAGAACCCCCAAAACAGGACAGTCAGCTGACTGTTTTAAGGTGGAAGTGCCCAGGAATTGTCATTCATCATCTGGAATTTCTTGGATCTGTGTGTTGTCAGTTGAAGCGTCAGAATAATCTCAAAGTTGTTCTTGTCTCCTCTTCACCTTACCTCTACACTTTATTGCTTGTCACTTGTTCTGCCTTGCCTTAAGTAAAAGATAGCAAGATTTGTGTCTTTGAGCTCGTACAACCTCTAGCAGAGGAGATCTTACATCAAACATCAGCTTTGGTTCACTGGACTAGTGCTTAAGAGATTGTTTCTTCTTCCCCCACAACTTTTGTGTTCAGTGCAGTTTCAGGCCAGCCACAGCTTTAGACCCTTCCCTCCAAGGAGGCTGAGAAAAATCAGCCAGGCCAGTTCCAAAAGAAAACCCAATCCATTCTTTGTTCCAAAAGGAAAGAAACCTTCATCCAAAGCTTTGTTTCAGAAGGCCAAACAGCAGTTTTACACTAATCTTTACATCCCCATCTGGTTCCAGAAAAAAAAACCCCACAAACCAACAACCACCCCACACCCCCCCAAAAAAAAACCCAACAAGAAAAAAAACCAACTAAAACCAACGAAAAAGACAAAATTATGATTATCTAGAAGCTTTCAAAGGGCTTTCCATCTCTGTGACAGCATCACTAATGATCCATTCTCAGTAGCTTTTCTTTATGACTTTCCTGCTTATTTTCAGTGAAATTAAACCTTCCTACCCTTACTTTTTACTGTCGCTGTGTAAAAGAAACACCAAGGCCAATCTTTTAAAAATTTCTGAAAGTCTTACCCTCATGGGATTCATCATTCCCTGTGGGATTCACCATTCCCAGCGGGATGCCCTGAGCTGGCAGCTGCAGCCTCAGGAGCCGTCTGCAGGCACCCAGGCTCCCTGCCCTGCTGCCTACCTGGGGCTCTGTGACACTTCAGCTTTGCAGTGCTTGGGGTGGTGCTGGGTAGGGGTCTCACACTCCTTTCTGAGTCCTTTTGGTCCATTCCCAAAACATTGGCATGGACCCTGTATTGTACAGAAAAGGTCAGGGAACAATAACACACTTATAGCCCACCCACGCCCTGCCACTTATAGTAGCTCAGCAAATACTTCAGTGTTTTAATGCTGACACATTTACAACGTGGTCCCCAGAGCAGCTGAAGCAATGAAGCCTGGTTTCCTACAGCTACATCACCTCTATGGATTCACTGGTACCTCCTAACACCAAAGACACTCTAGGATCCTCTCTCTCTCTCTCTCTCTCTCTCTGGTTGCATGAAATTTGTAAGTTACTTTTGAGACAGCTGCCACACATATTTGAATGCAACTGGCAAATGGATGTATAAGGTTTTGTGTAGAGGCATATTATGTATATTGATGGCATGATGGCACAGGTTTTATCCTCTCAGAAGAGAGATTAAAGGAGTCCTTTGGTACTTCAGATGTGCCACCTAGGGGAACCAAAGGACCAAGAAGCTAAGCTATGACCCAGGATGCCATTCAGTACCAGGTCTGAAATAACAGTGAAAGAAAATACCCAAAGATGAAAAGAAAAAACAGACTGGAGCAGGCACCACTTGCTGAAAAAGTATGTTAATGAAAGCGCTGAGACTGAATCACAAGTTGCACCACCTACTGTCAATAAATGAAGCCAGGAAATCGGGTGCCCAGTGGAGGAAAGCAGACCCTCTGTAATCAGAGTGGATAGTCTAAAACATACAACAGCAGAGTGGGGAGGGGGAAGGGACTAACCCAAGAATATGGACATTGTTCATTTCAACTTTCAGGATGAGTAAGTGAAAATAAAAGAAGCTTTCAGCCTCACAAGAAGCTCTTTCAAGTTCCCGGCTAAAGGAAGAAGTATTTTGTTACCTGGAAAGCTGGCCTGTTCAGGGTCTTGCTTCTTCTTTGCTTGCACAAGCAGGATGAGGGAGACATTTAAAATCTTCCTGCAGTCTTGTACATCTGTCTTTCATAAGCGTTGCCCATCAAGTGTCTTCAGAGAAGTAAACACATAGAAGGCTGGGTCCTTACATTACTCCTTGATGAAACTTTTACTGCCTGCTAGTTTGGTAATGCTTTGCAACTGTACATGATTACTTCAGATGCAAGGCAGTGGAGACATGGGTCTGAAATGTTTGCCTATTCCTACAGTCTTTGGTACCCTGTATGATCATGCAGGTTTATTAATCTTTGTCAGAAAGGTCAGGAAGCATCACACAGTGATTAATGATGAGTTTCAGAGGTTTCTGATAACTGAGCTTCAAGGATTGTAGTTGAAAACTGTAAGATGGCTATAAATACCTCCTTTGCCCTTGCTGTAACCCATTCTGACTGCAGATGACTGTTGAAGAATTGCTGGCTTTTCAGTTTGCAAGGATATTCACCACCCATCTCTCTCTGCAACAGGGTCAACATTTCAAGACCCTTTGTATTGCCAGTTGGGCCTTAATGAGGACACATCAGCGGGTCAGAAACAGCTACATCCACAATCTTTTCCCTGTCCACGATGCACCATGGTATGTGCTCTCCTCTGAAACTAGCTCACGAAGAGCAGGCTGGAGCCTGTAAAAAAGGAAGATAAAGCATTCTGTGTCAAAGGTGTACAAAAAGGATGAAGACTGTTGCTTAGTGAAATCTGTGCAGGAAGCTTGTTCTGCACTCAGACCATTTTAATCCCATTTGACTTCATCCAAGGCTGCCTGCTTGAAAAAAAACCCAAACTTTTTTTTTTACTCTAAACTTAGAGAACACACATCCTGTTCAACTGTATGATGCAACCACAAAACAGGGGTAGGGAAAGCATAGTAGGCAAACTTGTAGAACTGTAACGTGACTGCTTGCTTTGCTAGGCTAGGAAGGAAACGAAAAGACATTTTCTGTCTGGTAAATGTTTTTGGTGAATGTGAACCCTTGTTCTTTACACTTGAGCACTGGCTTTCTGCTGCTTTCAAACCATAGGAGGGGTTTCAATGTAGGAAGTCACTGCAAGGTCAGCTAATTACGCTCTTCAATCAGAATGTCCATGCTAGCAGTAGAGCTAGTCTCACAGGTTGTGTTTGATGGGTATAGTCAGGATATTAGAGAGGAAATATAAAGATGGGTAGACATTTAGGTAAATATCTTGCAGGGATATTCAAAGATGCCACAATGTCTAATCCCTGTTGATTACAATGTGATTAAGGTGTGTAAGCACATTGAAATTCTTCTGACCGTCTATGTCATTTTTTAGGTACCTAACTACATATTGAAATTTAGATCTAACAGTCTACTTAAGGCAAAAGATCTTTCAACTATGTGTTTACATGATTGTGCCTCTAGTTAAGTAAATTATTCTCTGTTCCCATATTTAATTAAATCATAAGTTTATAGCTGGTTCGAGTAAAAGTGCATGTTTGCATAACCCATAATGTACCTTGTTTCAAAATAGTAAACGCAGAGAAGCAAAGGTATCTAAACCTCTGCTGAAGATTGCTATGAAAATGCATAATCTGTAACTTTTCTCTTTTTAGAACAGATTTTCCTGTGTCCTCTAAACTTTCTCATAAATGTACTGCTGGAAAATCATGACATCTTCACATAAATAGTCCTTATGGAAGAGTGTCGTAAGCAGTATCAAATTAGCTGCCATAGAATTTGGCCACTTAGTGCTTTTGCTGTCAATGTCAAAACCCATGCTGAGTCACTGTTAACTGACTGAGCTGATACAAACCAATATGTTGACTAAGTCATTTATGTCCATGTTGCTGCCACAAGTCTATGAAAACTGCTAAATGTATTAAAGAACCAATCCACTCAGTAGTTCAGATGCAGTAGTGGAAATGTCTTGGTAAGTTACTGTCAGAGTGACTCCTTGGATGCTCCGAAAGGTTATACAGGAGGGTAAATATTCAACAAACATTGCTTACATTCAGAAAAGCCTGCATGACTTTTAGAAAGAAAAGACATAACCTAAAGGAACTGGGAAGAGAATAATATAAGCTTGTTTGTTTGGGGCTGTTCAGCATCCTGTAAGACAACTATACAGATTTCAAAGTGGTGGACTACAATGGGTCTGGTTGTCTAGGTACACCTAACATATTAATAATAAAGAAATGTCTGTAGATTGCAAATTATTTACTGACAGAGATATATGGACAGCAGTATTGTACATTATTCATAATGGGCATGTCAGTATATGAGCTATGTAATTCTGTAATGTCATAAAACCTGTTCATTAGGGATAAGGCAAGGCAAGACTCACCAGAGATTTGCTACTAAGACCAAAGAAACCAAAGCATTTCATGCCCCATGGAGCTTTGCTATATGCATGTTTCAATTCTGCAACATTTCTAAGCTTCACCAGAGGTAAGAACATTGAGATCATAAATAGACTGGTCACAACCACCATCATTTAACTTTTGTTATAGTTTTACTTGACTGGCGTAGGGCTTAGGTCAATGTCACACTCAGAAATTTTTAGAAATATTGATCCAGAAGTGGGCCTTGTAAAAGCCGAGATAAATATATTTTGTTGGGAATAACAATGCAACACGGGTCTGGTTTTTTGCTTACTTTTATCCAGAGGAGGCAACCCTGAAACTTCATTAAATTGCCTCTGTTTCGCTATATACATAGGCATAGACAACTATATAAAGTAATAAAGAATTTAGGCTCAGTGCCCAATGAGCTATCTTAACATATCACACACTGGTGTTGAAAGTTGGCTTTACAGAGGTCACAGCAAAACTCTTGTTGATGAAAAAGGGCAAAGATTTCATTTCTAGAGATTTACTGTGCTTTCGGTTCTTTCATGGTAGGAATGAGGGTAATGAAGCCTGTGGAAAGATGACACTAAATACACTGGGGAAAAAAAAGGTTGTAAAGGTTGGACTGGTTTTTCTAGTTTGAAATAGCATTGATGAAATGAGCATTCTCATGAACAGCCTAGTTAGAAGGAAAATGTATTGTTATAAATAGAGCTGATTCAATAATACTGGAAAGCGGTATGAAAAATTGCTGAACTATTCAATACAATTGGATTTATTTGTGAGAAAAAGTAGTGCAAATTCTTTAAAGTATGCCCTTCAGAAGTGGCAGCAACAGTGCTGTTTCTAACGAAGTGTTAGCAGTGGAATGAGACAGCATAACAGCAATACTACAGTAAGTGTAAAAGTTTTACCAAAAATTTGCATATTTTGTAGCATGATTTAAATGAGAAATAAAACAAAAGTATTACAGAGACTTGCAGAAAGGCTAAAAATAACTTGATACCAGAAAAATTAAACATCTAGCTCAGGAGGAATTGTGTAGAGTTAAATGGTATGACTTTTTGAAGCAGAGAAGCAATCGGTTAGAAATACAAGAGGACGTAGAGGAAAGCAAATAAGGTGAAGAAATAGGTCATCATTTGAAGAATATAAGGAAACCAGGATGGAAGATTAATCAAATTAAGTTGAACAGCAAACACAACAACAAAAGCATACCAAGAGAAAGAGAGAGGCTGTTTAGGGAACTACAACATGAACATACCCTTCAGGTCAGATGCATTTAAAGTCACTGTGAAACTGAGCAAGGTCATTTTTCCAGCTCTGGTGGGCTTTTACCTGTATCAAGAAAGACTAAGAGGCAGATCAGGAGGATGGTCCAGAAAGATAGCTATTACTGCAGTGATGTTCCTATAGTACTTCTGTTTACAACAGTGATTTCACAAAATGGTTTCCTAGAGGACAAGGAAGAAATTATTCCCCGCACAGTATTAGCTTATCCTGGATTTGGATGTTATATATTAATAAAAGACATGCAAAATATATATCAGTATTTGTTACTTTTCCAGGTAGGCAGCTACTACGGTTGCCATGGATGTCCCAAAGGGTAGAATGAGCTGACATCACGAATGTGAACAGCTTAAAAAGCAGTCCATGTCTTGCAAATGAGACAAGATGAAGGTCAACAAAGCAATTTCCCTAATAAAGTGACTCACACCACAAGAAAGTTTGAGACATTTCTCAGCATTGCACTAATCAATGAGAATTAGAACTTCCATCAGATCTCCCCTCCCCCGCCCTCCCCGCCCCCGAACACCAACAAAGTAAATACAGTGAAATTTGTCTGATAAAAATTAAGATCTCCAGCAACAAACATCCATCCCCATTAGGTTAAATTCCCACCTGCCAGAAGATGCTATTTTGTACCATAGAAGGCTCCCATTGCTCTCAAATCACTTCAATCCACTACACTAGTCTGCTGATTCACTAAATCAGGGGTCCTCAAACTTTTTAAACAGGGGGCCAGCGCGCAGATGAAGTGGCAGGAGGTCATCTGCAGCTGCTTGGTTTCCCCCCTCAACACGGGGCGGGGGGGGGCGGGGGGTGTCTGTAAATACCAGGGACCAGATTGAGGACCCTGGGGAGCCGTATCCAGCCTGCGGGCCGTAGTTTGAGGACCCCTGCACTAAATGTTCAAAGGTAACGGGTCTAGCACTGTCAAAAACACCACATGATATTTCCTCGTACTCAGCTAAATACAACTATGCTGGAGAAACCCAGTGCCATCAAGTTCCTGCAGTGCTTACTGGCAGCCTGAAAGAGGCAGGAATGGAAAGAAGCCTCAAAGGGGTCTTTGCTGAGCTGAATGACTGAGGCTGTTTAAGGAAATGCAAAGAATTAGCTCCTCAGTGCCAGAAACAAAATTCAACCACACTAAGAGCCCACTTAATTCACTGTTGTTGAGAAAGCTTCCCCTGGAGAATGACACAAAAAACACATCATTAGTCAAAACTCACCTGTCATAGGGAACAGATAATAGGGAATAGAGGGGAGAAAAGAAAATGTTAAGGAGAACATAATAGATTATGAACCCAAAGAAAAAAATCAGAACTTTTGTATAAAATATCCGCTTTTCCTTGGCTTGACATTACTATTACAAAAGGTACTTCTGCTCTTCCATCACCTGTTATTGTCTGGGACCCTGATTCGTTGCTTCTGGGTGATTCTAGCTGACAATTCCCGGAGTTTGATTGATTAGTGTTAGCAGCAAGAGAATTCTCTGGTGAAAAATGGCTTTATCTTAGAATTTACCAAAACAAAGAATTGACGGGATTGCAGATTTAGACTTCCTGTGTACAGTCTAAGAATTTTAAATAAGTACAAACCCCAGCTTTATAGGATATTCCTTTAAAGTGGGTCAAGGAAAGATTATGGTTACAGCATTCGATTTGCTGCACAGTTGAGCAACTACAATAGGCAATTGCACATTCTTTATGAACTACGTAAATGTCAACATTGGGCAACACATACTCAGTCTCCAGGCCTTTAGAACAGAGAATATACAGCACTGGTGTCAGTAGAGGGCTGAATATAATTACTATAGGTGTAGAGATAAAGAGGGTAATTATATGGAATTAATAATAATAAAAAGTGTCCATACTCCCTGAAACAAGCAATAAAAGAATCTTTGTTAGTGCAGTTCTACACACATTACTATTGCCAACTATTTGGGCTAGGGCCTAGTACCTAGCTGCAATAAAACCAACAGTAATTTTCAGAGTTTGCAACTCTTCAAACTGATGTTCTGTACTCAGAGGCTAGTCAGAAGATCATAAAAAAAATAAAGTTTTCTGTTTATCTGATCATGGTGGGCTTATCTCATCATTCTTGATTTTGTTAATGCTGACAGTCTGGAGGAATTACAAAAATAATAATCTAACTTTACCTAAAGCCTTTATATTACAGACTAGAGGACAGTCCAAGAGCGACATGGTCCGTGAATTCTGGAGCAAGAATGACATAGAGGGTCTGTTTTAATGGTAAAATCACAGCTGCATTGCCCTCATGAATGCAGCAGGTTTACAAGGTGGATTTGAGTACATACTTTGTTTTTATACACAAGTGTGATGGGATATGAGAAGCTGTTGTAGGTCTCTCCTTTCCTGTTACTGAGTCTGTCTGCTTACATTTGAGCTCAGACTTTTAGTATAATCACTATAGAAGGTGGGCCTGAGCCCTGGAAAACTGTATAATTACTCTTCTGTTACAGCTGATGATCAAGTACTGAACAGCACATTCCCTGCATTTATATTAGCTTTCTCTTTATTTTGCTGCTAATCCGTAGTCGAGAGCTAACACAGCCCAGCAGCAGTATCATACTACTCCTCCTTTGACATTCACCTTTTGTTGTTCCTAACAGCTGTGCAAAATGGATCTCGTGAAACCGTTCTGAGCAAGACAATATTTAAAGCTCCTTTTCTGTACGAGTGGAGATGACCCAACTGACTGCAAACAGCCAACAGCAGGTTCTTAATCCTTAAGTGCCATCCCACTGAGATATTCATGGAAACATGGGGCTGATGGGTACTAGATGCATAACTTTCTGAGGAATGTTAAACCCCTAATAGGACAAGGTCAAATTCAACGAAGCCAGTTACAGTTGTGTGTCTTGAGGACAGAGTCTGAGTTACTGTTTTGGGGCTACCTGTGACTATATGCTCCTAAATGTAGAAATCACTGCCAAGAGATGCTGAGCACTTTCCCAACGTACACTGTGCATCAGAGCTGGCATTAGGCTTTTTGGATCCCCTGCGTGAGCTAAAGCAAAAAGCCTTCCCCTTTTCTGTCCAACTCTACTGTGACTTGCAGAACTACAAAACGATCTCAGGGATCCCCACTAGGCTCTGTTATCTCAAGCAATTGCCCTGATTGCTCATCCCTAAATCTAACTTTGCAGCCAGCCACTATCACTCATCTGTCTGTCTCTTACTAAGCCAGGGGCAGAGAAATCTGCTCATGTTCATTATGATATAGCTAAAAGAAAAAATAAAAAAATCCAATAGCTTTTGTGTTACCAAAATGTTTTATGGCTTGCAGAAAGCCCTAAGTAGCATACTAACAAAAATACGACCTTCCTGCCCAAATAATGACATACAGAAAAGCAGCTGCTTTTGCAGGGCTCTGGGAAGAGTAGGTTATGAGTGATGAAAGTCTTCAAGGGCACTTTGAATTGGTGCTGTGTACCTTCTCTGCCCTAGTGCAGACACACCACTTATCACTCTAATTGAATCAGTGACTTATTCTTATAGACAAACATACACATTGGCATTCTTGGAAGGCTGTGAAAGACACAGGGATAAAGATGAGAAGGTCTGTACTGTCTGGACTCTTATGTCAGTGTGATTTAATGAACATGTTACTCTAACACCCATGCTCTGGTAGCATGCTGTGAGACAAAGTGACATTCTAATGTATCTGGATATGTTGCCTCCTACATGGAAGAACCTTTTTCTTCTTTATGGGGCAGAACTTCAGCAGGTATAATAATACATTTATCTTTGGGCTTATACACAGCCATAGCAATTTCCAAAACCTGAATATCTGACCTAGCCATTTTTCTCGTCTTCCTTTATTTTTTTTATGTTTTGTACACTTTTGTATAATTGTCCTACATATCTTAATGTCTCACTTCATTGCAATGACCAAAGGAAGTTCTCCTTCTGGTTTAGGATACCTGAAGACCACCATGCAGAATGGCTCAAAGTTCAGCAGGAGGAGTACCAGGCACTCACCCTCCGTCAGAACACCAGTCGGGACAACAGCTGGTCATTCATACCCTTCTGGGCTGAGGAAAGTTTGCCACCTACTTTCCCCCTATAAAAATATTAAAGTATTTTCAATGATGACTAGGACTAGGTGCATGGCACCAGAATTTCATCCTCGTTCAGGTCTTTAAGTGCCAGAAAGGTAAAGAGCTCAAACATACCTTGGCACAGAGCCTTTCTCAGGAGTAAACTGCTCAGTATGTCACCAGTGAGGTTTCTGTCAAGCAGCAGCCAGCACCGTGCAACCCTCCTCTGCAGAAATCTAAGTGCCTGACCTGGACACTCTGGATCACCACACAGGGGCAGGTGCCACATGGTTAAAGTAGTGTAACATTTGGTGTAAGTGCCTAAACCAGGAGGTCAGCTGTAGTATCTTTGCTTATCCTGGCTGCAAAGCTGAACGTTTGGACAATTTCAAAGTAATTCAATGTTTCATTTCATTTAGATTTCATGTATTTTGAGGTCCTAAGTTTTGAGCATTTGAGGCTGGCAGCATTTGAAATATTTAATGTCTGAAATACGAGCTATGTATATTGAACACAGTGGGTTATTTCAGATCTTAATCAAATTGGTGTGGGTTCTTATTCCCTGTAGAAAGCCTGCAGTCTTCAAAAATCCATAGACCTGCTGCTCAGTGAATTCATTTGATAGAATATTGACAGCAAGTGAAACACCAAAACATGGGTGAAGCAAATGCATACTAAAAATGTGAAAAAGGATGGAGGGCTTCTTTCTACTTTTATTCATCCATTGTTTATTTGGGATAATAGTGTTTTCCACAGTAAATGATAAGAAGTTGATATAATATTTGACCATGTGAATTATGCTTCTATGTTTCTCTGCTGCTGGGGTCCAAATTCTGGAATGGCTTTAGTCATCTTGCAGCATCCACTGATGAACACCTCAGAGGCAAACACTCAGATAAGGAACTAGCTGTTTTCCAGAAGCAAAACAAATAGAACGAGTTGTGGAAAGCTAGCCACATTTTGTAATATCCCAGAAATAAAAAGGGAACAGAGTCGGTAGCAAAAAAGAGGCAATTGTGAAACAAATACATTCCATGTTATCTCCTGTCCAGCTCTCCACTGTTGAGGGGAGGAGGGGGGAATTCCCTGGATATTTTAATTATGGAATGCTATTGAAATAAGAAATTAAATAAAGCAAGTGTATAAGTTTGAGATACAGGTACAATAAAAAAAACCAAAAACACCGAACACCCAAAACCCCAGAAACCCACATCCAGTCCAATTAACAATGAGTAAAAAATCAGCTTCAGAAAACAACCTTTCTTGGAATCATTATTATGTGTATTTATGCACTTCTGGAACAGAATTTAGTGACCAAGGAAACTGGATTATTCAGGCTGAGAAAGAAACCTCTGATCAAAAACCTAACAATCAACTGTGTGCTACTTATGCCAGGTCTGAGTTGTTTGTTTTTTTTAAAATATTCTGTTATCTGGAAAGACATATTTAGGAAGAAGATGTATCAGACAAAATCTGTATAGCTGCATAACCATAAGTCCATAAGATGTTCAACCTTCCACACAGAATAAAAGTTGATATTTGATGGAGGAGTGAAAGGATGTCTTTTGCAAGAAATACAGCATAAAAAAGGAAAATCACAAACAAACTGAAAAAAATGTATTTTAACATGAATGAAACTTCTCACTGAACTAAGGGGAATAATTTCCAATTTTAATTTATAAAATCTGCTCCATGCAAAGAATGATAACAGCAAGTTGCAAGAGCAACTTTTCCTATAAAGCTTAGTGATCTCAAACCATTACTTTCTGGCAGCCACCTTAATCTTATTTTCCAATGCATTGTTTCCCTTTCTGTCTATTATCATTTATTACACAGACATATAAAATTAGTGATTTTTATAGCACCAATTTTGTTCATCCACTTCAGCTGTTTGGTATTGCAGAATTTAATGATTTTAATCCTCATTCAAATATATAAAAATAGAATAATCCAGTAGTTAATTATTTTAATATGTCTGAAATTATGATTAATTATTTTTTAAAAAAGCTTTTTGTCTCATTTAGATACCTCCTGTGTATCCATTATTTTAAAGATAGTGAAAAAATACCCACAATATTTTGAAAGAAAAGAATTCCTGTCCATTGCAGCTTTGACACCATAATTGGCTTGCTTTCTTCCCCAAAAGATGATCAGAAGGGCATGTAGGAAAAACATATCTAAGTAACAATAACTAATGAAAAGAATAGTGAAATAGTGACAGCTTTTTCTAATTCAGAACAGACAATTAGTAAAAAAATACTGCTCCTGCACTGCCAGCTCCAGGACTCCAGTATTTTTCACTTGCATATAATCAGAATATGACTAATATGGAAAAAAGTTTTCATTAATAATTCTATCACAGTTTTTCATGAATTTCCATCAACTGCTTTCAGGTTGTATTTGTATTACCATACTGTAAAATAGGAGATATTAAAACAATATTGTAAATTATTACATGTGGGAAAACTTGGAATTTTAACAAGAATATTGTCCCTTTTTTCCTAAAAGTTGCATTTTTCTAGCACCTATAATGCTATCAAAGAAATAAATAGTATACCACCTTCACAGATTGCCAAGAACCTTTGTAAGTCAAACAAACATTTAGGTAGTAATTCCAGTGTGGTTTTAGACCTGGAAACAAGGGTAGCCTTTAGGTTTGTCCATGTAAATTGAGAAAATGGAAAAGCTATACTTGCTCATCCAAAAGTAGTTCAACACTCGAAGCACACCAAGACACATCACGGAGCCTTTCTGGCTGACTTTTTTCTGTTTAATTACATGATATGATTTCTATTGAGAGACAAGGAAGTAAGCCCAGAAACATATGGTAAAGCAGTCACAATATTTTGGAATGCAAAATCTTCTGATTGTGTTTATAAGTTAACAGGCAAGAAAATATTCTGGGCTTAGCTTTCCAGAAGAATTCTATGTTTTTTCTGCCTGAAATTTGGAATTGCTTAAAAATATTTACCCTTGTGAAAACCTGAATTATAACTTCTTTTCAGAATTCTGGCAATCCATTCTGTGAGAGAAGGCACATGTTTTCTTATATCAAAGCCTCTACATGGGGATATGGCATTGCCCTGTCTCATGGTCCACTCAGTGGACTTGTGATGGTTCGCTTACTATGATCTCGAAGTGCAAAAAAAATCAAGGTGACCACGCCAAGGGGTTATGCTTTTTGATCAAACAGCACAACTTTATTGTTTGCCTGTAAAGCAGTGTGTGATAGATAGAGTGATAGGAAGGGAAGAAAAGGTAAAGTAGAAAGAAAAGAGGATTATAGCTACCACAACGGGTCCAAAGTGTCCCTATGGTCCCAGGTCCAGGCAGTGTCCCACCAGTCCTTCTGATCATCATGACCCTTGGTGGGGAAGATCTTCAAAGCTCAGTTGCTAAGGAGCCATCTTTTATGCCAAGCAACACACCTTGCTCCTCCTCTGGCCCGTGGATTGTTGCCAGTCTCCTCCTTCTTGAGCAAGGCTGCCATGCATGTCCAAAGAGGAGTGCCCGAGGTGTGGTTTGCCTTAGAGGCGGGTGACTTCAGACCAGGAGGTGTGGTTTTGTATTATAATGATATTATAATGAAGAAAGTTCACCTGAAGTTCAAGTTTTCTGGTTCGTTGCTATGACAGTGGTTGTGATCCATCTTCTGGACAGTGGTTATGCGGCCTTATCATAGTTGTTCCTTCCAGTCCCAGATAGCAGGGAGCGGCATAGTACTCCTCGTACCTTGCAGTTCTCCTTCCCAGGGTGTTCATGTCTTGGTGTCCAGGAGGACCACATTCCATGTCCAGGTCTTTGTTGGCAATGTTGAGACAATATCATCCTCTTTGGACCAACTCTTACACCCTGTGTCACAGTTTCATCTTAATGCTTTTGGTTTTGTTGGGTATTTTCATGTCTGTGGGAATTGCTCTACTCTTGAACCTAAAGACCACAGGGAAGGAATGAAAACAGCATCCCTGCAGAATCCTGTCACTCTTTGGTAAGACCCTGAATTACAGGTAACATGCAGAGGAAATGGAAATTCTTCTACAGTTAACTAGAAAATGATGTTATCTGTAATTCCCAAAAGATACTGTTTCTGGGGAAAACATCCTGGATACTCTGTAGGTCTTGTTTGCCCAGACACGAACACAGACTACCCAGCTGTGAAAAGATGCTTCTTTCTCTACTCTTCCCTACATCTTTCTAATTCAAACATATGGCCCCAGCTCCCTAGAAGGGGAAGGGGGGCTGTTCCCAGTTCCCCACCCAGGGCAGATGCTTTTGGAAAACCTCTTGTCAACTTTATGGCAATACCAGTTACATTGCATTTGTTGTGTCCTTTGAGAGGGACTTTTGGAACAAGGTGGAAGTTTTACCTGAAGTCCTCCCAGGAGTTTCAAAGCTGCTTTGGAGACAGTCACCCACCCAAATTTCATAAAGCATCAGCTTTCATTTCCTTTGCTAATGAAGCAGGCTGAGCACAACTTGGGAAACATGGCTGCAGGGCTTTGCTTGTGTGGTTTCTTATACAATTACCTACAAAGCAGCTGCCAAGAGGTATTATTCAGTTCTCTCCAGCGAAACAGAAACTCATGGTTTTAAGGTGAATTGTGGCAAGATTGCAAATATTTGAACAATACATACTGAGGTAAAGAAACAAACAATTATGAAAAATTTCCTAAGGACCAGTCTGAAAAGCAAGGAATTTCTACTTGTTTTATCAAGTGCTTTATTCTTTCTTTCTTTCACTTTCTCTCTTCTGTCCCCTTCTACACTCCATTTTAAAAAAATAATCTCTGTTGATACTGTCATAGAAACCATGCTGCAGTAACATGACTTCTACTCAAGAAGAGAGAAAAAAATCCTCTGAAATTGTTCAGGGACTCAGATTTCAGAGAAGATGTGGTAAAAAATTATTAAAAATATTTAAATGATAAATAAACTGGTATTCCTACAGCTTATTACATAAATGGTCACAACTCACTCTCATTCCTCATTCTTAGTCATTCCTAAAGAAGATGGGCAACAGCAGGAGAGTTTTTTTAAATCGAAATTTCAAATCTTGCTATGTTTTGCACTTCCCACTATGCATGTCTTTTATAGGGTCTCATCCATGGAGGGCTGTGCTTGCCTTGAGTTGGTAGACAGGGATGCTCTGTTTGCTTCTGCCTGTCATGCCTGTGGCTGTCCCTCTTTCCCTCCCAGTGAGCTCTGATACAACGTCCCAGGATGGCAGCTTGGCAGTCACCTTGGAGCAGTATATTTCAGGCTGGAGAGCTACAAACTATCCTGCAACAGTTCACAGAGCAGTTGTATTTCAACTAGTTTAGCTACATGTCATGCCTGCACCCCAGACTGGGAATTCAGGTAATCTGGATTCCCCTATTTATTTTTCTGTTAATATTCCCCTAGTTATTTTTTTAATCTCCTGTCAGGTACTATGTGACTTCACTGCAACGTTGCATGTGATTGTCACTTACAAGGTCAATAATGAACATTGCTGTGGAAAAGCACAACTGGAGACCCAGAGAATGAAATATAAAATCCACAAGCAGTAAGTTGCCATTTGCATTTTTTAGCTATTGTTGTGGTTTAACCCCGGCTGGTAATTAAGCACCACACAGCCACTCGCTCACTCCCCCCTCAGCCAGAGGGATGGGGAGGAGAGCTGGAAAGGAATGTAAAACTTGAGGGTTGACATAAGAACAATGTAGTAATTGAAATAGGATACAAGTGAGAAAACAATAATAACAACAATGACAATGACAGTTATAATGAAAGGGGGGGGGGGGGGGGGGGAAGAATAAAATCCAGAGGGAAAGAGGAAGAAGCACATGGTGCACAATGCAACTGCTCACCACCTGCCGGCCGATGCCCAGCCACTCCCCGAGCAATGATCTGCCCACCCCGGCCAGCCCCCCTGGTATATATATACCAGGCATGACGTCCCACAGTATGGAATACCGCTTCGGCTAGTTTGGGTCAGCGGAGCTGGCTGTGTCCCCTCCCAATTCCTTGTGTCCCTCCAGCCTTTTTGCTAGCAAGGCCTGAGGAGCTGAAAAGTCTCACATCAAAGCCAAAACACAGCACTGTACTAGCTCCTAAGAAGATAATTAACTATGCAAATCAACTGAAAACAGAAACTTTTATTTTGAAAAGGGGAATGTTTTAAACTCACAAGAATGGTCTGGGACTATTAATGTGAATCCTAAAACCAGAAGAAGACTGTGAAGATATAGTCCATTAATGACTCCCATCAACCATACCTTCCAGTTAGGCTGTACATTCCAGTGTGCTCTCTAAGTTACCACTCTCAATGACCTGCCTCAGAAAGAGGTGCCATAATTAGACAGGCTGTATTCCTGACAAAACAAATCCTTCAGGTCCCTGAAAAATGTTGGTGTTAATTGTTACTCTCCTAGCAGGTCATCTGGTGTAACTAGTGAGATTTTCATTAGAGGCTACTATAGATATCTTAAACTATCAGTCTGAGCCTCCTGTGACAGATTCTATAGAATTAACACTTTCATGCAAAGACGTGACTATTACATTAACAGGATTTATACTTAGCCACTATATGGTTGATGTTCTGGTCAGATCTAATTAACCCATGCTTGTCTCACCCAATTCTAAATTAATACAGTCAATGCATTTGTTATTAGTACATCATATGTCCTACTAGCATGCTTTGTTCTTTCCAACTTAGAAAAATTAAAAAAATATATAAATACGTTTCTAAGTAAGCCCCTAAAAGAAAAATATGACATCTGGCCCCATAAGGCTTTGTCCATGGTCATTTATTCTTTAAATTTATTAGTAGCACTACTGTTGGCTCAGCTGTATCATGGTCAAGGAAATACTAGTGTAGACAAAGGTACCATCAGTTTAAAAAAAATAATTTCAAATAAGTAACGCTCAAAAGCAAACCAAGAGCACACCAGTGCACACAAATATTTGGGCATTGAAGAGAAACAGTTTCAATGAATTCCAGCCCTCTGTGTCTGCTCCCAGTTTCTGTCCTTAGAGCAATGAGAGCCGAATGACACAGAGGGTGAGTCTGGAATCGTTGCATCATGTTTGTCGGTGTGCCCAAGTCAATCCAGCCATCTAGAGCCACCTTCTTATCTCAGGCTGCAGACAGCAATGGTACAGAACCTGCACCTTGTATGGTGCAGCCTCCAGAAGATCAGGTTGGGGAGCTTGAAATGTTCACATCTCCAGCTGTTCTGGTTCCATCCAGCTGTGCCCAGATGACACCCGTACCAAGGCTGAATAATAATAATAATAAAAAAACAAACAACAAAACAAACAAGCACAGTCCAGTGAAGTTATTCAGGTGCTGTGCACTGAGAAGAGAGACAGTAATTAAAGAAAAGCAACTGCTTCACAGTCACCCTTGAGACAGAGAAATTAATGAAAAAAAGATCAAGTGAGCTTACCGCACCTGCTCAAGTGAGAAAGAGAGGTATACACACACAGTCCCCTCGAATGAAGAAAAATCATGTAACCATTGTAGGTGCCTGAAGTAAGGGCACAAATTTTAGGAGGAATCTAAGTATCAGTCTTACATGTCAGAAAACTGTGTGGTTGAGCCAGAGGGGGGAAAAATAATGAAGAAAGGTAAGTGCACAAACACGAAACATGAAATAACTCATTAAGTGTATCCTGTGAAAGAGGCAGCAGCTCTCCATATACAGAAGCTCTGAATCACGCAAAAGCATCTTGAGGTTGCTCCCAGCACATGCAAGCTCTACAGTGCAAACATATTCAAGTACCTACTGAAGAGCAGGGAGGTGGGAAATAAAGTAACAGTTGGAAAAATTTATTGTGTGCACTGACAGGCTAGAGCAGTACTACAACAAGCACATAAGCAAGCAAGCAAGCAAACCAACCAACAAACAAAGAATTTCCCCCTCTCAAAGCCCCAGCTCAGCAGCTGTTGGTACCAGGTATCACATAACCGAGGCTAAAAACTAACAGTACATCAGTTACAGATTCCGATTCTGCCCAGGAGGGAACTCCCTGCCTCACAGTGTTTCGCCCCTGAGCTTCAGAGAGAACAGCAAAGCCACTCTACAGCACTCTGCAGATCAAACCTTCACCGCAGCGGTGGGATCTGGCTGTCTTTCGGGGACAGGCAAAACAAAAATATCAGCAAACAAGGCAGGCAATGGCTCATACCACTTGCAGGTCATAAGCCCACAGTAAAGGTATAACCAATGACTTAAAAAGCCAGGGTATAAAAGACCGATCAAGGCAGAAGTGAAGGGGGACAGCTGAATGAAAAAGAATTCAAAATGGAGGGTAGAAAAATAAGTAAAATTAGTATCATAAAGTATCTCTAGTCTTTCCGTAGTAGCTTCATTCCAAATAGTATTTCTTTCTCTCTGTCCTGCTGGCATATACACACATCAGATAGGAATGGAAGCCCACGAAAAATATAAGATTTTTATTTCTACCCTGTTATCATACAGTTCTGTTTCCTAGGGGACAAAACCAATCTCCATGAGGGATTTTTCCATGCATGAAATGGGTTTGCAAAGAAATGGTATCACAGGAGTAGCTTTTTGAAAGTGTGTCCCATTGAGAGGATCATCCTATGTTATCATGTTTTTATTTCTTAGCAGCCCCAAACAGTAAAATACAGAAAATTACATATATATACACTTCCTGTATTTTTTCTAATACTGTTCATACCGTTGCTACACATCTTGGCAAAATGCGCTGGAATGTACAAATTAGGCATCTTTTCTTGCTGTCATGACCATTAACCAAATGCATTAGGCAGGCTACCTGAAGTGCTTTTCTTTCATTGCTGCATTATTTAAAAATCCAGTGTTATACTGCAGGATAAAATTAGTTTAAGAGCATAACTTCAGCCAGATATGAAATTTACAAAGCTCTGAAGAGCAAGCCTCGATTCCTATATTTTTAGGGACACAATTAACTTACCACTCTCTATGGTTCATGAGCAACCAACATTGCCTTCAAAGTCCTTCTGAGAAAACACTTGCCATGAGCAGTAAAATGCATTGCTCTCCCTGGGCTGTAGTTGGGAAGTAGATCGCTCACGTAAGAATTATTTCAGAGATGCTTCACTTCCCACTCATGTGTGTGCAACTTCATTCACATTAACTACCTAAAAATAATTTTTTCACTGACATTTTTCTACTGTCCCACAGGCAGAAGGATATACATTTGTGCAGAACTAAAATGAACACAGTTCATTTACATTTATAAATTGGGGTTTGTGCAGTACAGTTCAGTGCCCATGGGCAAAAGTATTACTAGACGTATTACAAGTTTTCCAGTTACTAATGGTGATGATCTTTAGAGAGTTTAGCACCAAAAGGTGTTGGGTTTTTTTTTGCTGAGGAATATTTCTGAAAGATGCTATTGGCTTTTGCATTGCCAAGGTGATTTTTAAATTATTGTTAATAGGAGGTAATGTTAAGATTAATTTTTTTGAGATATTTTAATAAGGAAATTATAGTTTTATATCAGATTAATCTTAGCTCTTTGAAAGCTATTTAGATGTTAATTTAAAATGCTGCTTTGCCTATTTTGGGACAAGATGAAAGTGGCTTAAGTGTTGATTTACAACATTATAGGCAAAAGCCTAAATAAAATAATAATTAATTATATTCAACAAAATCCAAATCTTCAGCAGTTTAATTGATCATAAGAAAGTTAAAAAAGAAAAACTTCGGTAATTGTTTATGAACAGAGATAGACAATACTTCAGAAATTTACACAGCAAAAAATAAGTCCTGAAAATTCTGACAGAAACCTATTTTGACATGACATCTGACAGAATAAAGTTTCTAATTAGAAGTCGTACAAATGCATGTCAGAGTCAACTAATTATTTCATCAGCCAATTAGGTGAATGAGCAATTTCACAGAAAGATTACAAAGTCAATGAAGGGGGAGCTAAACCATTTTTATTTGAAGCATTCCTAATGTTAATTGAAGGGCACATCTGTCACTGGCTGTGGAACATTCAGCAGCCCTCCTTGGTTCCCTTCGCCCAGTGGGGTGGCGGAGTATAGCCACGGTCAGGTCTCCGAGTGAACAGGTACCAGGGACCCTGCTGGCTCTGTTCCTGTCCCCTTGGGCTGGGACATTCCTCTCTCATTAACTACATATGCTAAACTTCAGGATTTTTCTTGCCAAATACGCATCTAGCACAGAGAAAAAGAGCTATTTTTTCTGAGTTGAAACCTTAGAAAAAGAAAAAGCAGAAAGAGTACCTTTTGCCTTGAATGCCCTCAACAGTGAGCAGAAGAAGTAGTTGAACCCACAGAAAGCAGTTAGAGGTCATTATTTATTTTGGACCAAGATTTTACCTATTTTGTACCACTGCTACAAGGCTTAGTAAAGCTTTATTCACCCAAGGGTAATTCTTTATGCATGGGCAAACCCTCTGATGCATAGTACCATGGTCCTCAGACACAAGTCCCCCTCTTGGCTCATCTCCCTGCTCTACCAGCTTCTGACTGCTTGAATACTTTTACTCATTACAGTAAATCAAGCTACTGAAGCAGGAAATCAGATGGCGACCAAAGAATTTATATTAGCTTTAGACTCTACCAACTTAAAATGTGTATCCCACAGATCACAGGCAAGCATCTACCTGATCTATCACTGCCTTAGCTCAGCTGAGACAAAAGACCTATCCCAAAAGCACCCTGCTCCTGCATAAGTGACAGTATGAAGTTATATGATCCCCATGGATTAGATCAGAGGTATATACAGACGTTTCATTAGCATGCTGAGATTTTAGCTGATGTCCAGGCTGTTCCACCAGAGGTGAGTCCACCCATTGTGTGACCTTCCTTTCCCGTGCTCCAACAGCAGCTCCCAGCTACAGGTAGATTTTTTGTGTGTCTACTCACAGCTGGGCATGTGCAGTAGGGTTGGAAGTCACCGTCTTCCTCTATTTTGAAACACAGGAATGGTCAAGATCTGATGGCCCATAAATATGAGAGCATGCTGTGATTTGCAGCATTGAGCATGCCCCCTATGCTAGCTCTGAGGCATATGACTCAAACCCACCTGCATGTAATATTTAGACCTGCAAATTACGTGGATAGTCAGTTTAAAAAAATGACTGTAATTTCTTTTGAATAAGCCCAAAAGTTTGGGCAGTGATCTAGGATTTTACCAGATTTCTCCAAGTGTAGGCACTCCTTCTGCATTGGCTAATTTGACTTGTTAATTTCCAGTCTGTATGCTGGTATTTTACCAAGCTTCATTCTCACTTAAAATATGAGCCTCATTCTTATCCAGTTTTGATAATATGAATTTGATATAAACTCCCTGAAGCAGAGTTTGAGGTAGGTACAAAGACAAAAACACAGAGAAATGGAAATATAATTGGAAAAATTGATTACTAAAATACAAAAAACAGTTGTGAAATTCTAACATACGGTTTCAGTTAAAAATCAATTTTTATTTCATCTAGTCTTATTTCCTGTTAATCAAAGTGTTTTCATCAACAATGGCCTGGTATTGAGTACGGAGGCTGACAGCAAAGATATTTCTTCTTGTTGGAAAAGCAAGTACAACCACAGACAGACTTACAAGCCTGCAACTTGTAGAGGATGTATATGAGTGTATAGCATCGTGACATCATTGTAGCCTTAGTGGACATTTGCATTCACCTTCTTTTCTGTACCAGGACTTCAGATAACAGCGCACAACCCAAGTGGTTATTATGATGCATCACTTGTACTGAGGGGCGATCCAGAGACCTGGTGGGATCCTCTGTGCTACTCCCTGTCTCCTATGCCAAACAAGTTCTTTAAGTGGGGTTCACCTTGGGTGACTTCAAATACATACAATTTAAGTGATATTGCCAGTCTGTTTTCATAGGGGAGAGGCAAAAAGCATCTCCAAGCATTGACTTGTGTGTCTTTTGTGTGTGGAAGGGACAAATGGATTCCTGGAGTTGTTTCTCTCTCTTCATTGATTGGAGAGTACCTAGACCCCTAAGTTGCACTAAATTAATCTCTACATCATAGAGGTGGGTAAATGATTTTCATTTATGTCACATGTTGACTCCACCTGAGACAGTGGTAAAAATCCATTGAAGCTCAATGATAAAAGGGATAGCTTTTTATATTTGAGAAACAAATGTTTAATAACGGAAAAGATAGGTTTTCCCATTTTGAAAACCTTGTGTTCCCATCTCCCTGATGCAAACTTCTCTAGCGGCTCAAGAAAACAGAAGGATATAATGTTTAAGAGAAAGACCTTCACAGTTTATGGACAAGTGGCAGATGCAGATACAGACACTTTCACATGGTTGCCAGTGGCAGGGGCTGACTGATGCACTCCTCACGGGTGCTCCACAGTTTACTGCAGGCTCAGAGGGCAAACCCTCCCTGAAAGTACAGAGGGATTTTTAAAGCAGATTATAAAGTCTGCCCTTTCAAAATTGCTCAGCTTATTTTGTAAAATGGCTATAAACTTCATGTAATTGACTCACACTTTAAATCCGGTGCCATTACTTTTCCTACTACTGCAGCAGTTAATAAAACTTCTATCATTGCCATTGGCAAGTCGTTAGTGCTTTATTTTTATTAAAGAGAAAATAAAACTGTGAATGTTTTTAAGAGAATTCTTTCATTAGTAAGACTTCCTACATGTCAAATCATAAAATGCCTAGGTAACCCGTATTTCAGAGAGGAAAACTGCAACAAAGTTAGTTTTATTGACCTGGCTGCATCATCACATAGACTGGTGGGTTTCAATCTACGTTGTTGGGACCCCTGGGAGCCCCATGAGTTTCTTTTACAAGACCCAATGCTTTCAGCACAGCATTCCGTAAGTCTAATGGCAACATATCTGTAAAGCTGTTTCTGATTTGCACTGTAAATCAAACCCCATTGCAAAGGTGTTGCAAAAGCAATAGCTTAAAGCCTCAAATAATTGTAATGATCTTCCAGTCGTAGGCTTAATGATCGTCACATTGGACACTGAGTACAACCCACAATATGCTGTGCTGTGGGAAGTAGTAGTATACAAGTCACATTGTATTTTTGCCACAAAATCACCAATATTGACACTGATTAACAAAAATTAAGTGCGTGGAGAAATTTGTGGAAAGTCATTTGCTCCTTACCACAAATAGATGCCTTCTATTTCAGGGCTGTTGTCTTTTGCTAAATACCTGACCAAGATATAATAAAATAAATGTTAAAAATATGGGTGAATGCAAGGAAGAACAGACCAGGGAAATGTCACCAGAGCACTGAGCACTAACTAATCAAACTTCATCAAGTAGACTCTGAAATAGGCCATCCACAGTTACTGTGGTATCCGCAGAAAAGACTTCCCATCACTCTCTGGTATCCACCATCTCTTCAGTATCTTTACAGCAGCTTTACTCATATTCTTTTCATTTTGGTTTTGCTCAGAAAAATTTTGAAAACTGTTTCAAATAAGAATCAAATTATTTTTGCACCAATTCTCTGCCATTGGTAAACTAAGAAAGTGAAAGATTTTTGCAACTCTGCATATATCTTTAAACACAATTGCATAGCTTGTCACAGTTATTTCACTGAGCTTAAGGTCGGGAGGGGGTATCTAGACCATCTAGTATCTCCTCTCATATATCTCAGGCCACTACACATCACCCATTTCTCTCTCCATTGAACCTGACACATTGTGTCTTTGAGTGTGTAATTTATGTGTTCCAGAAAAGCAATTACTGTTGATTTGAAAACATAAAAGACAACACCCAGAAGTTTCTTGATTTTTTTTTTTTTCTAATTCTTAAGCATTCTCACCATTAATTTCTGTTTTCCCATCTACATTTCTGAACAGGAGCCCAGGACCAGCTCTTAGCTATTGTTTCTTTGTAGACACTGAAGAACCGTTTGATACTGAGCGTCCAATTGGCGATACTTAATCATATATTATTTCAGTTTTGTTGATAAACTAAGCAAATTCAAGTGCCCAGCACTTTCCTGTCTTAGCTCCCTGAGAGTGCAGAGACAGCACAAGCAACCAGACCAACTGTTCTGGCCACCTCCTGTCCCTTGGCTGCCTTCTGTTTTCTGTCTACATGGTATTTGCGCAGCTGGGTGGTGAATCAGTCTGAACAGCCTGGTCCAAAAGAAAGAAAAGAATCAAGGGAGGAAACAATGCAGAGGCTACAGGTCTGGAAAAGGTAGGCTTGCCCTTTTCAGCCAGCACTCTGGTTTGTGCCAAATTCATGTCCTTGTGCAACTGAGAGATAAGGCACACTGTTCAGCTCATGATTCATTTTGTCTTCGTATTTCCCATTTCAGATTTTTCAAAGTCCCTCTTCAAGTGTGGGCTCAGGAGGTGAAGGCAGTGTAAGAGTATTACTGCTGCTAATGATACTTGCCAAAGTAAACCCGTGTGCCTCCTGCTACTCATTAGTCTCCTCTTTACATAGCCAAGGTTCTCGTTCACCTTTTCTACAGCACTGGACAAGGACTTAGGTTGAATTGCTTCCCCATTATAATACTTAAATCCTTTTCAAGGTTAACTGTCTTCCAAGATATGGTCCCCTCTACTAATAGGATCCTAAATTTCTTAGAAAACATGAGCGTTTCTCTTATAAAGAGAAATGCAAGTTTACATTTCCCATACGGCATAGTTGTGCCTATGTACATGTATAAAAATTAATCCCGCTCTCCCAGATGTTGTTTAATACATTTGAGACAGGTAATTATTTCTTGCCTGGATATATATTTTCTGAAATATTTTGTCTTTCTTTTATAGATTTTCATGTTATATTGAAGGCAGAAATAGAAAATTAGGTGTCAAACAAAGTTGTTTTTCTTTTGTAGAGAAATCATTGCATCATACGTGAATAAGAATATCTGTTTCCTCTCACTTTTTCTTGCCTTCTCCCCTTCTGTTTGAAAATTGTTGCTTATGTACTAGAATGATGAATTTTCCCTACTGCATGCAGAAAGAAGTCTGTAGATAATATATTCACAGCAAATATTCATACCATCCTTGGAATTGTACATACTGCACTACAATTTTTGTAGGCAGACTTGGAAAGAAATTGCTAAGAAGGCTTACAGACCAACACAGCACCACTGCAACTGCCAGGATGTGGATAAAAGACAGTATCTCACATCTCTTTAGTTTGATCAGGCATTTAGAACTGCTGATGAAGAAACCAAAGTGACTTCTTTGTGCTCCATTTCCACGGTGAGTGAAAGGAAAAAAAAAAGAGCAGCTTTATATTGCATAACCAATGACAACTGTGCCTCTTGTGATTCACGTTAGAATATCTTTAAATCTTCCCTTAGAGTTTATGGCCTGGCTTTTTGTTGATTTCGGGTTTTTTTGTTCCTCGCTGCACTCTATTACAACTTCAATTTCTTAATTGTCTGGCTTGCTAATTGTTAGTCAGGTCTATAGGACTCATTCTAACTATAAATAACCTTATTAACAGCTCTTTTGGTGTTCTTAATTTCTATACATGGAAGCTTTTTAAAAGGGAAACCTGTGCCTAAAGATTATGTAAAATAATCTGGTACAAGTCACTGAAAGTAACATTTGAATGGGGGTTTGCAGTGATTTTGTTAGTCTTATGATAAAGCTCAGGGAGGCAATAAAATGTTATGCATAATTTACATGAAAGGTTGATGTCTGCTGGAGCTACCTGCAATCATATTTTGACAGAAACCATAAACAAAGCCTGGGCAGGAAAAGTTCAGTCAAAGGACCAGGGTTGTCCGAGCAAAAGGAAAATGCTGCCACAAAACTGGTAAGAACTGAACTATTTCTCCTGTTCAGTTCCTAGCACACAGGTGTCCACCCCAACAGCAATGGCTCTTCTCGGAAATAACCTCAGAGCCCTTTTCTCATTCTGTCCGACTAAGCAAACCCTTCTGCTCCACGCTGAGATGTGTCAGCCAGGAGAGGTAAGTGGAAGTATAAACTGCTTCTCCCTGGTAAGAAAATTGTTTCACTCTTCAGGGCTACAAAGACATTTCACCAGTACTGGATTTAAGACAAAAACAGATGAGAAGCACTGTTCCAGCTATGTGATGATTTCGTACTGCCTTCTGCCCTAATGAGACAGGATTTGTAGAGAGAACATATCTTTTTATAAGGCAAATCAATAAAAAGCAGGAAAAAGTTAGATAAAAATGAGGTCTTTCTGATCTGAAGAGTAATCTGGTTTAGTAAGAAAGATTGTCTCTCTACAAACCTTTCCTTGTTTCTTTTTTCCCCAAAAAAACTCCAACATCCCATCCACATATCATGGAAACAATTTCCACAGAGACTCAAAAGCAATGGTGAAATCTCTAATGGACCTACTGAAGTCTCTCCTATTTACACACTGTCAAAGACAAATTTCTCAGGGATTAACATTCTGGGGCTCAGTGGCTTAAGAGTAGAAGGGCAGATGGATGACCTTTTGTGGTGTAAAGACTTCCAAAGGCTTTGCAGTATTCTGTAAAAATAACACCACGTTACTCCTTCTCACACAATGACAGGAGACACAGCAAAAACTCAGGTTGATTTATTTTCTCATGGATCATAGCTGTAGCCTAATTTGAAATTAAGAAATAATTGTAATAAAAGATAGTTGTATAGTAAATTGAGCTAAGAACGACTAGCCCTAAGAGTTGAAATTTATCTGTGCACAGTGGGGCATGGCCTCTCTGTTAATCATCATTATATAAAAGCCAATGACCATAATACTTTAAGTATAGCCATGCAGTTTCAAAACATCATGAAAAAAAAGCCCACTTCTACGTGAACCTACTGTGTCAGTCTCCCAGACTGCATATACATCAATATCACGTGCATTGCCTCCTGGCATGCTCAGCAGTTTGCAGCCTGGGATAGACATTACCCTGTTCTCACACAATTCTGCTCATTTGGGAGACAAGACAAGACATGCACTTAAATTCCAAGAGAAGGAGTTTAGACTGAAGATTAATTACTGGGAGTACTGAAATCACTGTTCTAATTGCCACTATAGGGACTGCATTGAAAATCAGGATGTTAGAACAAAAATATCTTTTCAATGGAAGTTTAATATTTGAATATCTGTGGTTTGGATTAGGTGGATAATTCTGTGAACATTTTACATACATATTAGATTGTATACACTGTACATAATACCAGCCTACTGCAAGATATAGAGTGCATCTCAGGTTATAGATTTCTTTTTTAGACAATTGTATTGAAAAACCACATCAGATGTCATTACAGCACTTCCTGAGTAACACATTTGTCATTTTCATATATATATATATAAAGATATATATTGAAGATTGTTAAGGTATTTTTGACACAACTCAACTCTGATCATATAGAAATAATTGTGATGGCCTTATTCAAAGGCGATACTGAGTGATAAACACTGCATCTGCAGAAAAAAAGTTACAGTTGCATAGATGGAGATGGAAACCTGAGTGTCATTTAGGAAGCTCTGAAATGAATATGAAAGACATCAGTCATCTCAAATCTATCCAAAACTTGCCAACTAGCCTGTAATCACAAATTATATGATAAGAAAAGAGTCTTTGCCCATTACAAAAGAGGGAATGAGAATGAAAAGATACTAACTGCAAAATAATGAAGCAGCAGCTAGAGGAAATAATTATCCAGCCTTCATAAAGATGACCCCTAAAGAACTAACAACCACCTGTTTGGTACAAATAAATACAGAATTACTAAATTTTGTCTCAATGATTGTTTGCGCCTTCAGTTTCTGCCTTCAACTGTTTTGGGTACAGAAGGGTCAAAACCTATGAAAGGTGTCCCATTAGCACAGCTTATAAAACAACCTGTTCAATGTTGCCATAGGGCAAATGAGAATGGGAAACAATAGCTAAAAGGGGAAGCTCCGTGTGAGACTGTGTTGCACTGAACATTACAATACACACTGTGAGAGCACTGTTTTTTCTCAGCAGCACTTGTGCAACCAAGCACTCTTTCCAGGTGACTTTATATGCTAAGGAATGCTCTAGTAAGTTGTAGGCTTGAACAAGGTTGGAAGCATGGACTTCTGTGTGCACAGAGACGAATAATGTCACTGACAGAATGATGTGGATAAAATTCTGGCAAAAGTCATCCTGATGAAACTGGGACATGCAGGAGGTTTTGTAATAGGAACATTAATTTCAGAGAAAAATATATACGCTACAGTGCAAATAACACAGGAATCATATTTCTATCAATGTACACAAATCCTTCCACAAGCCTGAGTACGGTTAATAGGTATTCAAGCCTTTCAGTTAGTTAGTGCCATTACATGGAGTAAAGTGCTAGCCGATGCTATGGAAGTGACATTGTTAACTGAAGAGTTTGAATTTCTCCATTACACAGTTAAAGCCACAAATTCAGAGGCTGATTTCAGAAGCAGATCCGTGTCCCATATGTACACGTTGCTGTAATTTAAACAGCTGTTTACATATTACTTACTTAATACTCTGTTCAATAGTGTAACAATTATGCATTTTCTTGCTAATAGCATATGATTCCTTGTGAGTATGTGACTGCCATTTCTTCATGCTTAGTCATTTCATTGTCACAGTAGTGACAGTTTTTTTCAGTTGCTATCAAAACTTTTGCCATTGTAAATTCTCCCTTCACTAAGTATAAACTTTAGCTACTCAGAGCTAGCAGCATTTGCCTTCCTTGCAAGTGCCAAAGACTGTTGGGCCCCATATACATAAATTCAAATCTTTATAAAAAGGAAAGGCATCACAGAAAAGTTTTCTTAAAAGAACTTAAGACAGAAAAAAGTGCCACACACCTTGCCTTTTACTGCTCCATTGCAAACCTTTTTTTTTTTCTAGAAGCTAATCTAGCATAAAACAGCTCGACTTTGTGCCTTGTTAAAGACTGACTGTACCCACTTCTGCTGCAAATGCTGCAGCCCTCCGGACAGACCGGCAGAGCTCCACAGCTCCCTTTGGGCAGTAACATCCTGACACATGGTCCTGGTAATTGGGTACAAAGGGCTGCAAATGGGAACAGATAAAAGGGATGAATTCTAAGACATTCAGCAATGAGCAGTGAATTGCCAGGTTAAGGTAGCGGTGCAAACGGACCTTTGATTTCATTTCATATTTTCGAGTGAGATGAAAATGAAAGTGACATGGGTTTCTGAAAATGAGCCTCTCTTAAGCTGTTTTGAATGTGGACTTCAAGGAAATTTCCTGTGGTTATTTCTTCCCCTTCATGATACATAAAAAATATATATATATATATACATGAAGAACAGTCATATTTCCAGAAAAAAACACATTAAAAATACGTTTTTCATTATAAGAGAATCCAGTTGACAATCCTTGTCAACACCTGATGAAGCATGGATCTGCCTAGAGAATACACATAAGGAAGAAGACATTCTGGAGAACTCACAACCACCAATATTCTTCATGAGTAGACTTTTTTTCCTACTTCATATCAATTAAAAGAACACTGGGAAGTTTGAATGGTCTATGAGGACTCATTTCAGCTAGAGCTGGGCTAGAGATTTCCAAAATCTAAAGATTAAATATTGAAATAACATCTTGTCTGTCTTCAGTTTTGCAGGATGTCGATATGGATAAACAGCATGAAAAAGTGAGAAATGAGTTCATGACATACATGATTCCTGCCAGCAGGATTGCAAACGCTGTTTACAGTGGAATGGTTAAACAGGAGAAGTTAGAAATAACATAATCAGTTGCCTATCAGACCTGGGAACCTGTGTAAGTCTGATAGGACTGATGTCAGAATTGTTACGCTTGGGGAATTTAATGGCAGTGTTGTGCCTATGAATGATTACTGTACAAAAAATAATTTGGACTGCTGTTCAGTCTCACTGAGCTCTGACGTGATAATCCATGGGCAGAAAATGAACAGGGATTAGATTTCAAGTAAAAACAGAATGAAAAGAAAAAGCTGTCACCTTAGGATGAGGTATTTTCCAATAAGCAAGAACTGTCTGAATGAGACATCCTTTGCTGCTAGAACAGTCCCTTAGCTCCCTGCAGACATCTGACAAGACACAAAAAGACACCTCTGGGTGGCCTTACCAGAAAACAGGAGGTGGTATCAATATGTAATGAGTCAGATACAGCTGCTAGAATGAGCAAGTTTCTCAACAAGAACCATCTCTTTTGAGCTGAGCGTGAGTCCCTGAGGTAGCTAGGAGCTTAGGGAAGCCTATGGCAGTCATGCTAAATCACATTTCTTTTTCTCTCCTCTAGCCTGATTCCCCGCGTTGCTATAGCATGTCCCACTGAAGGGCAGGAGTAGCAAAACTTGCAACTGAATTGCAATTGTTTGGTGGGTTGCCAAGATAGAGAGCCGTCTGCTACTCTTAGGGAGCTTTGCTTTCTGAGAGATACACATATTTGAATATTCTTGTTATTTTCCTCTCTCTCTCTGACCCCTTAAGGTATTTGAGAACATCATCTTCCCACAGTATTAGTACTGTAACATTACCTGAATTCCTATCATGTTTTTGCAAGACCTATTGGGATTTTGAAAGTTTCAACTTTCTTTCAAAGGTAACTTATCTTTCATATCTTGAAGTGTTAAACATAAGTAATTACTGTGGATAAATCCCATTCAATCAGAAGTAGTAATTTTTTTCTTTTCATTTTCACTGGGATTTAAAGTGACAGGTGTTTAACCAGTGACAAAAATAATGCACCATGGATTCTCCACAAATGAACAGAAATTCTTGATCTCAAGTTCTAAATTAGTCTGGGTTTCAATTTAAAGCAGGTGGCAAGGAGACATATAGAGTCCAGTAAGTCCTATAATATGTCAAATACCTTTACGACAGTAAATGCTGCCTCTTACATAAACAGCCTTTTAACACAAGTGAGTACATTACCTAGAAGTTTCCCAGGAAGCATCTTCAACCTCAGATCCTTGCTCCACAACAGTATTACTGTCCTGAATAAAAGCTAATTCCCAAGGGATGCTCCAGGAGTGCCTGCTTCAAGTTTCAGTAAGATACAAGGGCCATCGAGGAGGGCTGTGCGTTTTTGCCAAGAATATCGCATGGCTGACATTCTGCCACCAGCACGAGGACGCGCCAGCAGACTGGCACCATTTTGCACACTCCCGCAGTGGTCACCAGTAGCAGAGAACAGAATTCAGCTTGTTCCTGGTGGCCTGCCGCTACGGCAGATTACTGTAACAGCTGGAAGCCTCAGACCAGAGTTTCCCTGGAACTTGTTTACAAAAAGGAAGGAAAGCTCAAGTGTGCAGTTAGCTCATTTGTACACCTACCTTGTCTGCTTTTTCTGAAGCCGACACCTCAGAGGAATCTCTGAGGAACATAGAGGAGATGGCTTTGTCTCTTCCTTGCTCTTTTCCTTTTTCTCTGGCTTCTTGGCCACTGTTATCTTGTCACATTATTTCCAGTTGCTAGGGTTTGAGTTCTTTCATACTGTTCCATTCTTATTATTCCCTAAATAATCTGGTCATATTTCCCCTTCCCATTAAGCCACTGGATATATTTAAAGCAGGTAGACAATCTGGCTCGATCTGATTTTTTTCAGGGCAGGAAATACTAATATACCATCCTCAAACAGTTTGTTTTTATAAATTCAAGCTTTAGTGAAAAAAAATAAAAATCCCATAAAGCTTGATTATGTAGTTTCCATGGTTTGAATAATTTTTTGACGTGATGAAAAGACACAGAGGCTATTTCTGACTTTTTTTTTTTTTTTTTTTTTACCATCAGCTGTGGCTGTGACCTAACTCTGGTTCTTGGGGTTTATGAGGGGTGGGGGTGGGGGGTGGGGGTGGGGGGGTGGGAGCGTGGAGGGGTGTTTACTTGCTCTTTTACTGCCAATAATCATGTCCATCAGTTCACCAGTGCAGTCAAGACTAAATAGCACTGGAGAGCACAATCACTGGCTAGTGCTGATAGCTTCTTTAAAAAAGAGCCTACTGTCAGGTAAAACAGACTCACACAATTGAGAGTGCCCCGATGCTGTTGCTACAGTGCTTTTTTAGAGTACAGCTACATTGACTATCTTGTATTTCACTGTCTTGAATTATCTATAGAAGTATTTATCACCTTGCTCTTGCCCATTAAGAGCTGGGATGCTGTGGGCAGTGTCATACCTGTTCTTTCTTAGGAGTCACCATTTTAGCTGTGAAATTCCTGGAGCTGCAAGCCACAGGGATTGCTCTTGAGGACAATCTAATAAGCACAAGACACAAACTGTGGTTCAATAAGTAATAATGACACGAGCTAAAAAAGGTACAATAATGTCCCCATAATATTAGAAGAATATTCAGCTTGCAAAATAAAAAATAGGAAGTTTTAGAAGTTAAGCTAGACTATGCAGAACTTTTCATCCCTTGTGCATTTGCACTGTGATGTAGGTTTAATTAAATTATCATATTTTATTGTTTCCTGTCTCATTCAATGAACAAGGAGTTACTCAATCTGTATGCAACATTGCTATTCATGGTATAGCCTCTGGTCTTATTCTCCACACATCAGTTAAGGCTAAACTGCCTAGAAAAATGATTAATTTCTGTATGGAAGCCTCTTGCAGTTTAAACAGGCTGTTTAAAATGTACCACAATCATCAATAAATACTATGTTTGTGAGATTAGGCAACATAACCATTTTATAGATAGGTAAGGGAGCGATAAAGAAATTAACACTCAAACAACTCAATGTGCCCATTGATTTTTAGTGCCCAACTACACCTGGCTTTACCAGCATATTTAATAATAATCCATTCAAATCACAGCTTCAAATTATTTTCTCTACTTGTATTAGAAACTTTAATTCTAGTTCTTCATAGCCTGCAAACATTTCATTTTGGAGGGTTAAAAGTCCTTTAGCAATATATGTCTAATGCATAATTTTACAGTGGGGAAAACACAGAACTGTTATCACATGGCATCATAGATGTGCCTGCATATGCCATCAGCAAGGTTGAACATATTGCATCTGTCTCACAGACCTGTGCCCCCCTGAGCTAACAGAGTACCTTATAAGAACAGAAAGTTACCTTTCCCTGCACGTACCTACGTTGGAGGGAGCTGGCAACCTTCACCATGGGGGCTTTCCACATGTATTTGCTAACGGTAGCAGGGTGGTGCTTCATGGAAATACCTGAAGTGCTTCATAAATATCAAAGTGTTTGTCTTATGAAACTAGGCAGTATGAACCACCCCATTCCACAGCCAAGGAACTGAAATGCCAACAGAGGGCTTTTAAACTCCCCACATTCTTGAAAGTGCCCTTTAAGTTTGAAAACACAGTCTTAATTTTTCCAGAGCACTTAACTTTTTTCTTCCCCCCCCCCGCCCCCATTCTTTCTGGGTATGAAAGACACTGCCACTGAAGTCAGTTATATTTGTGAGCTGTCAGCAATTCCACTTAATCTGGTCTCAGAGATCACCCTTAGGGAACTTGAGAAACTGAGGTGATACATCATCAGAAGCCACATAGGCCATAGGTGTCATATATGAAGTCCATGGCCAGGGATGGGAAAGAAACTAACTCTGTGGTGTGACATTTGGCTGTTTTGGTCATGAGGCTGTATCTTTTTTCTACAAACATTTGCCCCAACCATAGGTATTTGTTCTACCTACTACACCAGCCAGTGACAATAGGAATCTAGCTTGGATGCTCTGAGAAAAAAAAAAAAAAAATTAAATTCCTGGTCAGGGAGCACTTCTGCACTTCTGCACACTAGTGTTTATTGGACACTGGCTGGAAGAGGGATGCACCTGTACCAGCACCCACTGTCTACTGTGGCTTCCTTTTACAAGACAAAAGTGAGACACAGCATCCCAGCCAGGTCCCCTGCCTGGACAAGAGGATCTCACCCTCTGCCACTCAGTCTAGGCAGAGCCAGCACTAGCCCTGGAAAAAGCTTATGGAGATTATGGAGAGCCCACAAACTCTAGTCTCCTCACAGAGGTGTTAGGCTCCGGAAAGATGCTGCCTTTTATCCTAGTGGTCCCTAGGTGTGGTGTTGGATATAAATGAGCAGGAGTGGCACAACATGGACCTACCATGATTATACCAGGGCTGCTGGAAACAAAACTAGGAGGAATTGTGAAGAGGAGACTGTATTGGCTCATTCCCCAAGCCTCGCTATATATTTATTGGTGTTTAATACCATATACATTAATATTAATACCATATAAAGTAATATCATGCAATACAGTATAAGTACATTACAAGTAAATACTATGGGAATAGTGTCTTCTTTCCTCCAACAGCCAGTGTAGATTGGACAAGACCCTGGAAACCTTGCAGAGGAGGAGGTGTAAAAGACACATTTGCATAGGCATACATACATAGACACAATTTAATTCTTCAGTTCATTTGTGGGGAGTTTATATCCCTCTGGCATCACAGGAATTTTTATCTGCTCATTTCAAATATAGTTCTTCATTTTCTTTAGTGTGTGATCTCGGTCGCTGATCCTCACTTGGATATTATCAAACAGTGAAAGCTGATAGAAGTTGCTAGTAGCTGTATAGAGGGGAACACTTTGTAGTTTCAAAGATCTTCAAAGAGAACAGTAGCTGTGACCTTCTACTCAGCACCAGCCAGCACTTGGTCATGTTGCAGTCTTCACAGTCAAACCAGAGTCTTCTCAGGCCTGGTAAGAGCACTCTGGCTCCAGACATCTCCCAAAGAACTCTCAGATGTTTTCTGTTATCAGACATATTCTCCTTGCTAGCAGTAGCAGACTGTCCTGAAAAAGCCAGTATTCTTTCAGTCTCTCCCTCCTCCTCTGCGCTGCCCAGGTATACCTTCCCCATTTTACAAATATCTCACATTCTGCTCTTGACAAAAGCCTAAGTTCATTATAGGATGAAATACCAGTTTGGTATGCATAGGATCTTTTACTGTAAAAAATATAATATGTTTGATATAACTTCTAAGTTCTGACTGAAAGGATGTAAGATTGATCTTCACAATATTTTAAAAAGAGCAGTGACAAATCAAGGCTGAAAGTTCTCTTTAAGGATTAATTATATATTTCAAATAAATCATATTAAAGCTGAAAGACTTTCTTAATGGACACATTTGAAGCAAAATTCTCACTCTTTTTAAACACTGACAGAGCTCAAAGGACATATTGGAAAAAGGACAGAACAGAAGGAAAAGTTGAAAATCTAACATTGAAGATCTTCTGAGATCTTCCAGCAAAAAAAATCAAGTAATATGGTTACCAAAGTGAGAAAGAAATACTATCTTCCTGTGTATAAGCTTGAAATAATAGAATAAAACAAAATAATCCATTCAAGTAAGTTAATAAAAATAATATTACTAACTAGATTTGAATCTAACCACATCATCTCACAGTGAAGTAATGAAGAAGTGAGTTGCTTCATCCTGATTAGAGAAAGTAAAAACATACTCATTCCCTCAACCAACCAACATTCATCATAGCTCTTCCCGTTCATCTCTTTGCACAACAGCAGTAATTGAACAAATTAAAAAACAGCAGCAGAAATATGCAACCATCCCACTCAGCACTGCTTTTTAATCACCCAGTGCCTGAAGAAATTGGCCAAAATACTACCAAAAAATTGCATTTTTATTTTCATTTGTATATGAAAACAGACTGACAGGTTGTTGTAGCTCCAATCGTTAATGGTCTGGCCTGATGGGTAATGGATTGTGTACTCCAGGAGGTAAGGGAGCCTGCATAGACAGGGAAGCAGTGGAATTAAAGATGAACTTCACTCAACTTTAACCTCCCTGAATATTTATTGTTTTGCTTGTCTCAGGAAAGCTTCCTGAGTACCTTATTTCACCTAGATAACTGTTTTCTTCAGTTTCACAGAACCTACCTAAGACCATTGTCCTTCATTGGTGAATTGTTTAGGATATTCTTTATTTATTAGGAGCAAGAGTCAGGACCCTTCTAGCAATTATTTTGCCCAGCTAAAGCTCTTTAGCTTGTTTGTTATTGACTAGAACAAGACTATTTTTGTCTAAATAAATACTGGCTTGGGGAATCGGACTATTTTGCTCCCCTTACATGTGATAGATATTCTCATAGCTATAGAGAACACATTTTTTTTGTTGTTGTTCTGGTGGCTTTGGTTTTTTGGTTGTTTTTTTGTTTTGTTTTGTTTCTTTTTCACTTTTCGTGCCTGGAGTCCCTAGCATCTTCAGGCTTGTGCTTGTGTGCAGGGGGACCTGTGGCTATGGACTTTGGAGGCACACTCAGCAGAGCAGCCCTCTAGAAAAGCTGGCAGAGAGCTTTTGCTGTGTCACCACCAGAGTTTCTCAAAGCCGAGATGTTTACAAAACATTTCTGTTTTAACAGACTGTGGGATTTCCCTGTAGCTCTGGAAGGTTTCCAGTTTCCTTTGATATGGATGCCATTTTGCTGGATTGAAACCCTTGGCTCTTTCCCAAGAAGTTTTTGAACTTACAAGCCTGAATTAAATTCAGATCTTTGAACTAAAAATATTCCTTTTTCAAGTTATCTCAGACTGCCCCTCATCCTTCTCTAATAGGAGGCGGAGGAATCTAACCTTATTGTTACAACAACTGCACAAAGATCTGGGAAATGGCATCTGAAAGCTACCTGGAAGCTTGTGTTAAAATGGCCAGGCTGATAAACGAGCAGGGTCACTCTCTTCTCTCCCCTCCCAACCCCACCCTCATTACCATTAGGAGTCTTAGTTTTGGCTGAGATGCAAAGATGCTTTTTAGAGCATTTTCCCCTTTTCCTTGTGCCCTCTGCCTACTTCCTTCTACAACACGCTTCCATTAGAAATAATAATAAAAAAAAAACCAACCCAAACTTCTTTTTTCTTTTAATTAAAAAGTACTGAACAAGGCCGGCTCCAGTTCTTGCCAGGCATCAGTCTGATGATTTGTACTGACAATTTATCATCTGAGTCACTTGCCAGCAGGGACAAGAGTCCCTGAAACTGACCTCTTCACAGCAGGCTGAATTTCATTATATTATTTTTCCAGTAAAGATTTGCTTTTTAAGAGGAGAAGAAAGGGTTATAAATAGGTTAGACACATCTCAAGGCCTCAAGGATCATTTTTACAAACTTAGCTACTTCTTTCATCCTGTCTAGCAAATAACATTTATCATTCTTCATATTCTGCATATTTTAACTTATATGAGTACCTGATCTGAAAATTATTTAATCACATTTTATCGCCACGAGTGCTAATATGGCTTAATTAAGCACAGAACACCTGAAATATTGTCACAGTAACACCTTAGGAAATCTGAGTGAAAAAAATTGTTTAATATACAAGGTTTGAATGCATCTCTTTTCTAAATCTTTTAGGTCTGAAAAACTAGTCTTGGAGACTCAGATGAAAATATTTTTTTCTAATAATTTCTGGCATGTCCTTCTTACATAGAAATAGCTACTATCCTGATGTTCAGTCATTTTTGTCCCATGTCCTCAGTAGAACCAGAGAACTTTTCTGAATGAAAATAACTAGAAGGAACATAACCTGATCACATTTTTTCAAATGCATTAAAGCACTTACTTGATGACTAGCCAGACCAAGTGGATGACCACACAAGCATGCTCTAGTTTACACATGTAAATAAGACATGGTTCACTCAGTATAGTATGTCTTAGCTGGTGAACAGAGGGACCCAGTTCTTCAACTCAGGTGAAAATATGTGAGAGAACTGAACCAGCAATATGCTACAGGTTTCCACAGAAACATCATAAGATGCATGGACTGCACTTAGATTTTTTCTTTCTAGTGTCCAAAATAAATTGAATATGGGGGAAATCTGTAAAAAAAAATGGGAATGACAAAGTATACGAGCAAAAGCCTGAAATATGATTGTCGTCCCCTGAAGAGGTCTGGCCTGGGTCCTCAAAGATTTCATTTTCCTTTACAGAGCAAGTTGCCTCCTCACTATATTTTTCCCAGTAGGGATTGCTTATGTTTATAAGTTGAAGATTATACTGTCTCCTGGGAAAACGCAATCTGAAGTCATTTTTATGAAATAAAAGCTGCCAGGAAAAAACACTTTTTCCTATGATTTTTTTCAGTCATAGGAAATCACTTTATGTCAAAGTTTGAAATTAATGGCATTTTTATATTAGTTCTAACATAACTTAAAAACTCATATACAGACTTCTATTACATGTAGTGTTAGAATATGCTCAGAATTAACCCCAGAGAGGAAACTAGATAATAATAAATAATTTCATCTGTAAGCACTATTGAAGATTAAACCCATAAAATTCCGTTATCATTAACTGCTCAGGATCATAGCTTTGTGCCAGCTGGATCAGCTTGCCTATACTAAGCCCTTGTGTCACAGAATCTTGGGTGTCTGCCATGTAGATACTAACATCCGAAGAGGTCACCTGAGGCTCCTGTTAACTTTCACTGCCTTGATTTTTAATTCACTGATAAAAAGGGTTTTTTTACCACTTGACTCTTCTTTGCCTGTGTGATTATTATGTGCTAAATTTTTTAATTTCTCAGTGCAACTATCCCATTTAAAACAATGACTGTTTCAGTACAATAAGCTTTTAGATTTGTGCAATTACTCAGTGATTAATTATTATGAGAAAAGTTTGTACTCCATTATTATGTTTGGTAAAACTTTAACATAGTGATGTAAAATGGAACCGCAGTTTATGTCTGTGTACAGCATCAGTGTGCTGCAACAGATAAGTATCTGCAAAAAAGCACATTTTTCATATACAACTATGCGACGTTGGCAAATAGTTAGCAAGTGTCCCATTATGCTACTGTCATGCAGCATGTTTTCCTTCCACTGCTAAAGCCATCTGGAAGTACACCTACTTATCTCTAGGTTCCGATTGTCCCCTTTGTCACAGAGAAGATCATGCTACTGTTGGTCCTCTGCCCTTAGCAACATCATATTTTTGTGCAGAAAGTACTGAGATGATGTTGGAGATCAATCCTTTCCAAAAACTGCCTGCAGTTACACAGAAGTGACCATAAGGCATCATCCACAGTCAGTGTCATGAAAAGAAGAGCCACACCAAAAATATCCAGCATGGAAGTGCTTACCTTCAGAAACTGGAGCTAGATAAAGTTGAGGAAGCTTGTTAGGAGGATATTAAAAAGGAGCAGTTAAACGGGTAAAATATCCACAGGGTATTTTTTTTTTATGTTGAATTTTACAATAGATATATTCCAACTATTAAAAAAGACCACTACAGAAGGGTTTCCCTTCTCCTGTTCTCCTGTATCAGTGTGGTTAAACAGAGGAATCAGTGAGACTTACTGGAGAAAAAAACCAAACCACAATGTCCGAACAGGGAAAGCTGAAAGGAAGTCATACGTCCCACAATTTGGCTGACTGAAATATTTTGAAGACCAGCTTATTGAAGGTGAAAAAAAGAAAACTAAAGGCAGTGGCCAGAGTTCTACCAAAAAGATGATGGGGTGATAGATGACCAGTTTGTAGAAAAGGTAAGGTAAAGCTAAAGTGACAGCAATACAGGGGAAATGGTGTGCATCTGTGCTAATATCTGAGCTTATCTTAATATCTAAGCTTTTTTTTACCAAAAGTCTACAGAAATTAGAACATACGATTGCTAAACTAATTGCTGTGTGTGATGTATCACTGCAGCTAGCCTTGGTGCTGGAAGAATGGAATGTGACAAATTTGGCACCAATCTTTAAAAAGGGGCCTAGGAGGAATCCCCAAATTACAGACCAGAAAGTTTGAGCTTGCTTGCTGGGCAAAATGATGGAAGCCAAAGCAGAGAACATGATCAGTGGACACATGGACACACACTGAAAAGAGGAGAGGGTCAGTGTCTCGTACAGTGGAGAGGGAGGTCTTTCATTTATGCCAGCTCTCTCTCTCAGTGTATAATTATGCTATTTTTACATATCCCATTTTATGTCTTACTGTTGGTAAAAATTGTCTTTTGCTGGTTCTTGATTGTAACTAATGTCATTCATGTTTTGACAGTTCTAATGGACTATTCACATTTTGCATATTCCACCTAGGTGAACATGACACAAATCCAGATGATAAATTCTTTGTTTTCCCTCTGCTCCAAGAAAATAAATACATTCTCACACACCCAAGAGACCACAGTTACATGTTTTCATTCTAATAATTCAAAAATTCTCAATGTTCTTCAGCCAAGAAATAAACAATTCTTTGTGAGCTTGAAATGCCTTAACTAGCTAATTTAAGAACATCAGGTGTTCTATGGCATTTTGCAGTTGTCACTAGAGAGCAGCCATTGACAACTGTGAACTTTTATTTTAAGATAAGAAATTAATGCCTCTATAAACAATGACAGTGAAAATTATGGTCTAGACACTTTGGAGAGAAGTAGCAAGCGAGGGGAGGGCAATCATGCATTTTCTTTAGTCAAAAATAAACTCTAGAGCACCATAAACAATAACAAACTGAAAGAAAATTTAAATTATTTTTTTTAGAATGCATAAAATTGTCCTGAAAGTGAAACCCTGTCTTGGAAAGAGCAAAATAAAAAATAAATCTGAGAAGTTTTCTTTTTATAAATTTGCAGTTTTAAAGTACCAGTCTTCCCATGAAAGACACTTTCACAGAATTTTTTTTTCTCTAAAAAAATAGTTTTTTCCTCATTTTTCTCATTGAAGAAAAATGCTTTGTCTTGAAATTTTTGAGCAATTTTGTTTGGGATTCTTACTGTAGTTCTTTTCCATCATTTAGTGGAAATATTAACATCTTCCTAAATAAAAATGTACATGGAGATTTCCTGAGTTGCTTCCCACTTGTTTTTCACATTTATTATTACTGTGATCTCAACATAAAAATAATCAGCTTATTTTTTATAATTTTTATGTAAATATATTTTGCACTGCTGGTGCTTAATTTGTTATTCTGTTGATGAATGGTATCCATTACTATCTCTGTGAATCTTGAAATGAGAAGATTTTGAAAAGCCAAACAGGTGGTGAGATACTGTAACTCCTTTATTCTGTTTGAATTTATCTAAATATCCCAAGCCCTGTTTTATTTTCTGTATAAGAAATCGGCATGATTCACTTCTTATAACTTCAAGAAAATACAATCTCACAACACAGCATTTCTATTCATAATGTACAGGATGTACGTACCAAAACTGCTAGAAACGGTAAAATCAGGGTAGGAGAGGAATAGAATGGAAAAACCTTTATTTTGTCTTGCTTCTGAGATGGCTTCCAGAATTGTACTGCTAGTCTGGATTGTTTGGAATGGCCAGAAAGTGCAGCTGCCCGTGTAATCCTACCTGGTCATCCTTGTGCCTAGGCTTCGTAATCTTGGCTGTTTTCTCTGGCACAGAAGCCTACTGTAAAGGAAAAGGGGGACGCAGCTTCCCTGAGTCCAGTTTTGCTGTGCCACAAGCAGTAAAGTGTTTCTCAGCCTGACAGAAAAAGTAGTCTTTATTTTTCAAAAAGAGCAGAAATACAAGTTCTTTGGTTTAAAAATCTCTTCTAGACTAAAGGAAGAAGGGAAGTTCACCACAAACAACTGCATGGAATTAAATGAAATAAAAATCTCCTAGAGAAGGGCAGAGAGTTTAAGAATCCCTTCTGAGGTCTGGAATGAGTGGCAAACAGTATCAAACTCGGTGCTTTAATATCAAACTGTGAAAGCAGGAAAAAGAAGGATATAGAATCAGTAATGTACCAAATTAAATGGGACCTCTCATCTCACAATCAACTCAGATTATCTAATAAATGTTGAGAATATTGAAAAAAGTCTTAATAAACCCAGGCTCCAGGTAAGGAAGGATATTTTTAGCATCAGTAAGTATAATCCTCCTGCAAAGACAGGAATAGCGTCCCAGCCCCCAGCCAGAGAGTGCCTCTGCTTCTGAAACCATGATGAGACCAAAGATTTGTAACCAAGCAGCTAAGGGAGAACAGGGCGATGTTCACAGAAACATGGAAAAACATATCCATCTGGTACACAAACCATGCACATATAAGGCAGTGCTCGCACTTAATTGAAACTAGGTAGAGGTACCAAGGATAGAAGTCCAGTGATTTGTCTCAGTGAGTAAGGTGAAGGATATATGACCAGCAAAAACTGGAAAACCGAAGGGGACTTTGGTGCATCTTTTGGGAACAAGTTAAATACACCTCCACTCAGGAGCTCAATAAACAATATATGCCTTTCCTGGATGAAATTACATACATCTCGAGTCTTCAAAATTGTTTTAGCACTTGAGTCTTTCATTTAATTTACCTCTCACTGCAAAATCTTTATCAAAGATGTTGTGGGATGTAACTTCTTTTAGAACAGGAGGTTCTTAATGGCAGAAGATGCACTTGACAATAGTTTCTGTTAGAGGTCTCTTTCTCAAACACCTTTCATTTTGAGGACTTCATTTATATGTGAACACAGGGTGTTAAGTTTCCATTTTTGTAAATGATGAAGAAAATTCTTGTTTAAGAACTTTTCGCACCAGCCTTTCCTAGGTACAAATGATTAGACTGGTTGCAAAGCAATTAAAAATGAATCTCAATAGTATTCTGTTTTAAAATGTCACCAGGGACCTTTTCAGTCACTTTTCTTAATGCTCATTCCCCTGCTCTCTCTGTCTCTCTCTCTCTCCCTCTTTTTAATAAACATTTTGGTTGTCAAAATTGGCTTGGCCTGAAATAAATGCAAGTTTGCCCTGAGGACCAAGGAGAATTTTTCTGCAGAGTATAAAGCACATTGTCTGAACAGTTTCAGAGCTACAGATCATAAAAAATAAATGACTCAGTTTGAATATTCTAAAAGCCATTGCTATAAAGATTAGAGGTAGCTATCAGGCTTGTTTTAAACTTGGAAAACCACCATTAAAAAGAAGAAATAGAAATAACTGCAAGCAAATTAGGACTTGTTTATAGTGCACAAAAGATTAGTTGGACGCATATAACTTACAAGGACCATTTGTATAACAGGTTAATAAACATTTTGTATACTTTTTTAAGTTGCCTTTTTATGTATTTGTTTTGGTAGAGATAAATGGAAAACAACAGGAGTTACTTTTTGGCATATTTGAACAAAAATCCATTTGTCCCGGTGAAGTCAATTAATGAGGAAGACTGGGATGAAAGCATTCTCACTTCAAAAGTAGGTACCACGGTCACTGCTTTATTCTGCACAGTGTCATGATTAACTTGTGAAAATAAAAGAAATGTTCACGTAAGCCATAAACCTTCCAGTGGTTGTTCACCTGCCCACACCTGCCCAACTGGGTGAGTTCCCAATAAGTTGATGGTATCTGTCTCCAAAGAATTTTGGAGAACTGAATTGCCTTGTCCCTCCTTGGGACAGCTTTGACTAACAAGTATCACATGCTTGGAAAAGCTTGGAAAAAACACCCCAAAAAAAGGGCATTGGTCTCCTTCATCTTCCTGTCAATCCTGTTAGAGCAGGTCATGAATCTGCAGAAGGCACTGGCCCTCCTGGCAGAGGCACCACAGCCTCCCACAACTGACACTACCACCCAAACTGGGCAGGTAGCTATGGGAGATACACCTTACCTGCCCAGCAGACCTACTACTCTTGGGTGGGTTTGCTGTCTAGGCAGCACTGAAACAGAGAGGAAGATCTGCATGTGTTAGAGCAGAGGCAAAGAGAAAACGATTTGCTTGGTTTGCAACTGGATTGTTTTCCAAGGAAAAAATCTTGTCGGAAAAATGCAAAGACATAGAAAGACAAATAAAGGTGTAAAATTCATCCCCACTTTCCTGCTTACCCTTGGATGGAAATTAAAATGAAGATAGTACATTTTGTTTCTCTGCACATCTGAAAATAATAACCATACTGCAAATAGTGGGAGTTGAGTGACAAAGGCTTCTGACTCTCTAACCTCTTTGCCCACGGTTTCACATGAGCTCTCTGCCTATGAAGAGGCTGTGGTTAGAATGCTCCAGCATCTTGTCTTTAAAAACACCATTGGCATAACCTCTCAAAAATAAAAATACTCATCCCTGAGTTTAGTTGCACTGTAGTGGCTCTGCTACCCTCCTTCAAAGAATATTCTGGCAATGTCTAAAACATACTTTTGCTGACTACTTTTCTGGTGTAAGCCTTCTTTCTCAGTAAGGAAACCATCAAAAAGGAAAGATCTGAAGACTATTTTCTATTTTTCTGCAGGCACAAAGTGATACTTGTAGTCCATGTCGAATTAAAAGTCACAGCAATGCTTCTCATGAATGCTCCAAAGACTCTAGTTCACCTTCTCCTGAGCAGGAGAGATTTATATTTGGACATTTACATCTGTTACCTTCAATAGTTGACTTGGTTAGTTGTTAGGGGGAGAAGAGGTGTCTTTATTTTTAAGCTTGTGCTCTAATGTGAATAAAAACCCACATCCCCTTACTTCAGAAAACTTAGACAGCTAGACAGACAGGAAAAGTTTCCTCAGTATCTAAGCAAGTAAGTATCATTTTCTGGTAACTGTGGGGTTTAAGGCTCTAAAACCAAATGTCTATCGACATCTAGAAGATGCACACAGCTGCCCAGCTCTGCCTTGGTCTCTCCATGTCTGAACTGATAACAAGATTTCAGATATTCAGCTTCCTGAAGTTCTGATTGAGCAGCTCAAACACAGTAAATGTAGGCACCAAAGCCCCCAGGTTTCTTTGTAGCCTGGCTATACCCATCAGAGAAAGCCTTTCAAAGTTCAAGCCAAATTAACTGGTATCTCTTTTTTTTTCTTTTCTTCTCTGTCCACTTTCCTCCTTTACCTCCTCCTCTTCGTCTAAACAACATGTGAGCAATATGAAAAAGGTGCATCAAACATCTTCTGTTTTTACTGTAATATTGTTTCCCTGTGTGAGTTTCCTTTTTCAAAATGAAAGGCAAGTGATCAAGATCTGAATGTGGATTTTTTCCTCAGAATCTGCTAGGCACGTGGAAGGGATTCACCAAGATGGCACTGAATTAATTCTTGGCCTGTGGTTGTACTACTTTTGTAAAATGAACACACAAAAGTGACAGCTTATTGTAGGAGACTCAACTTGCATATGAGAATCATATCTGAGTCTCATAAAACCTGACGAAATTTTTAAAGACTAGTTTAAATAGAGCTTTGTGCTAATGGTTAAGCAATGTATATTGAAAAACCCACACCCTTTTTAAAAAAAAAAAGTTCATATGAAATGCTAATTGAAATGACTAATTGCAATGCTGAACATTCAGAAAAGAAAGTACACCACCTAACAAGGTGCAATGGACCCACACATTCATGCAGTTTTCCTTGCTCATGGGTGCTTTTTGGCCCTCTCTTGAATACTCAAAGGAATGAAATATAAATCAACTGAGATGTATTCTCCAGCCCAAATAAATTACTGAAAAACTCAGGGCAGAAAAGACAGTTTCTACAGAAAGATAATGTGGTGATTACTGTCTCTAGAGAAGAACATGTGCACTTCCATGATGAGAAAAAGGAAAAATGGCCAGCAAGGGAAAGGATATTGGCTTTGAAGACACTCTACAGGGTAAACCAAAGCAAGGAGTGACACAAGTGGTAAGGAGGTCATGAGATGTGGTAAGAGGTGAAGTATAAAACCAGCCACAAACAGATGTGTAGGAGGACCAGTCTTATAAAACCCAGCAGCTTGAATTTCATAGTTTACTTGAGACCAGAAGCCAAAGCAAAAATTTAAGCATGCTTGTGTAACTGCTGCATATAGAAACCTGTATTTATGTGGGAAAACATACAGTGTACAAAACAAAACACAAAACCTGTTAATGGACAAAATATTTTGGCAAGTTTATGGTTTTTTCTAGCTGTATGCAGCCAGCTTACTTTATGAAAGAGAATCTGCAGTTTGCATTACAGCTCTAGGATAGTGATTAGTAGAAAATTGTTATTTCACATGGCACTTGTTATTAACGATTATAGTATTTGTTTAATGACTAGTCTTCTATTTTTTCCCACATTCTTATGACAGCAATTATCACATTGTTTTAGGTATTGTCATTGGGGACGGTAATTTAGAAGGGTGTAATTTACTTCTGATTACTATATTGTGTCACATGAATTACTATACTTCATCATGGTGTACAGAACCATGGAAAGAGAGAGCAGCTACTGCCTTGCCTGAGGCTTGGTGGACGGGAAGGAAATTAAATGGTAACGTGGAGGAAAGCTTCTGTTTAAACACAATAGCTTGCTTGGAATACAGGGCTCTCAGATGATCACTGTGTAGAGAAGGTAGACACAAACAGAAGAGAGTGCAGAATTATATGTCTTCATAAAGATTGCTTTCTAAAACCTCAAAAAGGATTTAAATCCTCACAAAAAAATGCCTGTTGCTAAAATTGCCCACAGCATGGAAGTAACTAGGGTTATATATGTTTATTTACAGAAAGCGACACAGGCAATACTGCATAACTACTGTGCACCATTACAGCAATATGTGAAGTGCCTGAGTTACTCTTATATGTGGGCTTTTTTCTATTTCTTATTATAAAGTATATAACATCCTAGGCTAACAAGAACTATATTGCATTATATCCTCTTATATAGGCTATATTACAGATGGCTACACTATATTCTCCATTATCCTAAAATGTGAAGTACAAAAGCTGACACATTTCTGAAACAGCTATTTAGCTTGTACAATCCAGTCCCATTAGCAAAATTCTTTCATATATGCCATATTTGTATGCAGAATTTTTCCTCATGATATTTACTCCAGCAGAGAATGAGAAAGAAAGAGCAAGCTTGGATTCCTGACACCTTTCTCTCTTCCAGATGTATAATGAAACAGTAAGAAATAACTCAGAGTATCATAATTATTCTGTGGGCTTGGGGAAGAGCGTATTGACCCTTTCTGTTCAAGCAGTGGAACAGTCACAGCAGTAATGACACACTTCCTTTGTTAATGGTACCAGAGCAGTCCGCCATAAAAATGTCACCTGATCTTCTCAGTCTAGCATGGCACCCAGTATCTCAGGCCATTATGTACATTTAACTTTCAGCAAATTACTTCACCGCTACACCAAGGTGAAAGAAATACTTTGGAACTTTGTGCTTTCCAAAAATAAAATTTTTAAGTCATCCTTTTCACCAAGCCTAACCCTTCAGGTTGGTAATACTGATGAGATATTGGCTAAGAATGTGTAAGACGAAACATCAAATTCCAGTGAAGGTCACAAAGCTGCTAAATCATCTGAAACATTAAGAGGTAATGAAGTAATACATTAAAGAACAAAATAATCAATAGAGCTAAAGAATTTTATGTTTTGCTGTCCCTTTTTAGACTGACACAGCTGTTTGACATGCAGCTGTGTACATGGCTGCCTGTTTACCTCTACATATGAAATACTGTTCTGTCTCCCCAAAAGGCCCTTCAGCAGGTAAAACTGCTGGCATGCATGTGAAGACAGCAAGAAGCACAAGGGCACAACTTGAGGGCCTTTAAAAACACAACTACCACAAATACGTGACTTGCTCAGTGATGAAGTTAGAATTCAGAAAAATCCTGTGGATGGGAAAAAAGGAACTGCTTATTTTTTGCTATTTCAAGTTCAAGATGGAGATAAAATTATATATTGAAATGGTGGATCCCCGTAACCACCAGAACATACAATAACAGCAGGGCAACGTGGCAATGAGAAAAGTCTTGCTGATTTGTTAAAATTTTTCCACTTCAGATTGCTCCCCCCCCCCCCAACCCCCGTTCAGTCCAGGCAATTAGCAGTGGAGAAAGATGATGAGAAAGACAAAGTCTCTGATTTGTCCAAACTGGAGATATAAAGAAATGGCAGTGCTACTTGCCTTGTTTCTCTAAAACTTAGCCTTTGGATGATTTCTGGACTAGCTTTAACTGAGGTATTTGTTGGGCGCTTTTTTTTTTTTTTTTTAATAAAGCAGGAAAGGTGAGAGTCATAGGGTTGGTACTCTTCTAGCTATCAGTGTCCAAGCAACAGCCATTTGTGTCCAAGCAACAGCCTCACTCACTCTGTTCTTTGACCTGTTCCTCTTAAGTGACTGGAAATGTTCAAATAATGACAAATAGAAGCATTGTAAATTTCCCCGGAAGAGGTTGACATTGGTGGGGATGGAGCTCACAGTGTGAAGGTGAGCTCCATCTCACAGCACATGACACTAAACATACCTCAGGCAATAATGCTGGCTCTCACAGCGCTAACATCAACTATGGCATTAACAAGAGAGCTGCACAAAAAAAATATCTTATATCCAGCAATAAATGATAACCCAAATGCCTGAGGACAGGTTCTGGGAGCTTCTTGGTAATCCACTCTAGTGCAGACTGTGAAGCACGTGTTGATACTCAGAACCACTGCCTGTGAACAAAGGTAGAGCTAAGGAGACCCATCAACTTATTTCAAATATGGTTGTTAGGAGAGGCTTCAGTAAAGTACCCTGAGAGTTATTAATTCTTATCCAGTGCCTGCCACTGCAGCTTTTTACAGTGAAGGTCTACCTGACCTGCTGTCTCAGTGCTGAATACTCTTCATTTGAAATGTCAAGGCTTCAAGCACATTACAGGGGGTTTACTTTGTGGAGATCTCACCCTTCCTGGCTAAATCTGAATAGCAGGGAGACAAACCAGTTTTTAGCAATATGAATGATGCTGTATCTACACTCAATATGCAGATGTCTTGCCTGTCAATTCTAGCTCTGATGTTTATGCTACTTCTTCAAGCTAGCTGGGGTATATCTAGAAGAGGTGGGAGGTATTGGGTTCTGTTCCTAAAAGGGCTGTCATTAACTATCAGTGGCAGATTAAGAGGTGAATTTTTGAGCTTCTTGCAGAACACAGACCTGTTTAATGAAGGTTTTGGAAACTTGAATTGAGTCTAGTTTTACTAGGCAGGATGGCAGTATACAAGCAATTCTAAACACTTCAGTAATACTTGACCTGCTACAAGTTTAATCTTTTTCAAGACTTCCCATAAGTTGCAATTTTATTGACTTGAGAGCCAGGGACATTTTCTTTGACTTGCTTTCATTATTGGAAGTGGAGTAAAACAATACTTGAAACATAAAGGGGGCATATATTGCTGTTTAAATCGCAGAGCTACCAGAGCGTCAGTGACATGGCTAGAAATGAAAAAGCAGAATGAAAAAAACTTAAAGCCATAGGGAGATCAGGAAGAGAAACAGTTTATTGGTCATGGATAATAAACAGTAAAAAAAAAGAAGGAAAACATGCAAAAGAAATTCATTAAAATTGGTATGAATACTACACATAAAGACAAATAGCATCCAATACAGAATTCATAGAGCACTAAGAATGTAAGCCTTCCTATTTGCACTTTATATTATTTTTACATAAACATTTTAGAAACTGTCCTTTTTTATTTACTGTTAGCATACCACGGCCATGCATACTGAACAAAGCATCAGAGACCAGTCACATACTTTTACCTATGCATGTGCTTTCTGCTTTGTTAATGCCTTCTTATATCATTGCTGGTTTTAGCATCACTGACTTTTGTCCGAGGACAGTATCTTCATAATCTTCTACATAATCTTCCACTCTTACAGTCAGCAGTGCTGTCCCACTCAACCCACTTCAAATTGCAATTTAGGATGGTTGGGAACTGATAAGCTGCTGCTCAGTTCTGTTCAGTGTCGGGCTAATCATACCAGCAGCACACGATCAAAGATTTAACAAATGGAGCACCGTAAGACTGAGATGATGGCGTAACAGGCATGTCTAGTACATAGGATAGTCACAGGATACGAGTGATCTAAGTCAGTTGTGCAGCTAGTCCCTCCCCCACCATAGGAAAACACAATATTGCTGGCAAGTGTTTAGCTTCTTGCTATAAACCCTTCTTTCCTTCTCCTTCTTTCACTATTTTTGTATTTCTCTCATTTCTCTCAGGATGAAATTACTTTTATATCAACTACATTTCAAAAACCTGAAGTTCTCCCTCTGTATCACATATTAAGGGAAGGGAAAAAATATCTAGTAACAGAGTTATCATTTAAGCAAAGTTACTCTTCTACAAACTAACCAGAAAAAAATGAAAAATTAAAGCACAGGGTATATATTTGGAAATTCACCAACAGAACTGAATCCATTAAGAAACAGGCCTGGAATTAGTATGATTCACATAATACATCTAAACATTTCTCTGTATTTCCACAAAGAATGGGAAGTCCCAAGGAATTTAATGGTGCGTACTTTAAACACCTTCCATTAGTTGTTTTTCCCTTCAGTTCCTGCTAAGTGGCTTTACTAACAGAAGATTATGGTTACTGCATTTTTTACATTTCAGGTAAGGGCTGTGGTTAATTAACATGTTGCCTTAGTAATGATCAACTGTTTGTGACAGGTTGAAGACATAATGGTTTCTACCACTCTTTTTACCATAATAGATGTCAGCAGGTTGATACTAATAAATTCTCATACCATGAGTGGCACAGTAATTTATTAAATTTATTAAATTTATTAAATTTATTAAATTACTATCGGCAAGTTTTAGGTAAAGAGAACACTTCCTAAAGTTTAAAGAACGAGAGGAAAGGAAGAGCTGACCTGTTTCTTGGTTATGCTTGAGACTGTTTCTTCCCTCAAAGTTGCCTTGACTGGTGAAAGAAAAAATATTCAGGTGATTCAGTCACATGGAACATTGCACTTGGTGTCCTTGAGCCAATGGACAAGGAAATATTTGGGCTTATATTCTAGCAATCTAGGTGAACACGTTAAGAGAGCATCTATCTCATTTTAAAATCAGTTTACTATGTATTTACATAATTCTATTTTTTTCTAATCCTTCCCAGCTAGTTGTCACATTGCAACTTCATAGCATAATACAGAAGTCCAGCTGAGCAAAGGCAATCAAAAAGATCTGTTCTTTATTCCTTAATTGTACATATTTACATTTAGTAAAACCTTTGTTAAATTTCTGTACCACAATTTAACTTAAATTCTCACTAATACACATATTTAATGCAGAAACTAGATCTTATTAAAAAATGAACTTTTTCCAAAAATCCAAACTGATTTCAATAAACGAAAACATAAAATTCTTGCCATATTTTTAATGCTTATGTTCTTGTTTATTTTGTTTTATTTTATTTTAAGGTTTCATTCATCAAGTGATGGGAGAGAAAATACATCACATGATTTTCATGGCCAGATGCATATCATATGTAATGCTTACTAAACAGTTAAAGAGCCTATGAGTAATCTACCCCTGCTGCCCAATGGATATCTAGAAATGAAAATAATTGCAGAATGCAAAATGCTTCATGAAACATTTGCAAACAGAAAAGAGGGAATTCTGCCAGCCCCAGTTGTTGGACAATAATACCATTCATATTTGGCATTGACTAAGCACACATATCATTTAAGATACTCCTATTTATAGAAACATGGGATGACTTGACATAGCATCACAGAGTATATATTCATATACAGAATATATGAAAATTTTTGTCTCTATCATTATGCTATTTTTTAGAATTTAAATAATTTAGTGCAATCTGACCATCAAGACTAGTCTTGCAATTTCCAGCATGTCATTCTTCTTACGGGCTTCTACAGAAAATCAAACACATGTAGGTACTTTTTCTCAGGAGGCATTTCTTTCTAATAAAAAAAAAAAAAATCTGTCCAAGATTACCTCTACTGTGTTTCTGGAATCACTGGAGGACCTTAAAAAGGTTTTGTTCATTATGTTTAGGTATTTAACCAGAGGATATCTCTTTTCCAACAAATTCCTTTCCTCAACAACAAAGCACTTGAAAGTCTTCAGTTTTATTACAGTAAATCCCAAAGGTTTCTTTCCATTATACAGTATATCCTACCTATTAGATGAGAATCACCTAAAAAAAATCTTTTGAAAGAAATAGAGGCAAAGGAAATAAAGAAGCTATTTCTCACAAAGGTATTTTGTCAGTTGAAACTAGAACGGAGTCATAACATGGAAATGTTTGTAGTAACCTGCAAACTTGCTACAAAATATCTTTACTATCTCCGCCAGAATATCTCAAGTAAAAGTAAATGATGATTTTAGATAATGATGCCAAAATGTCCTTTGAATTCTCTAATTGTAACAGTGCTCTTCTGATATATAAAAGAAGTGAGGCTTGTAGGGAGAAGTAGTGGGAAGTATCTTCTATGGCAGGGGTCCTCAAACTTTTTAAACGGGGCCGGTGCGTGGATGAAGTGGCAGGAGGTCATCTGCGGCTGCTTGGTTTCCCCCCCAGCCCCCGGCCAGGGGGGGGTGGGGTAGGCGGGGAGGTTCTGTAAATACCAGGGGGCAGATTGAGGACCCTGGGGGGCCGTATCCAGCCTGCAGGCCGTAGTTTGAGGACCCCTGTTCTATGGAAATAGATGAAATAATTTGGGAAGGTGGACAAGGTTTTCAGCTCTCAGAAAGCAAATGAGGAGGATAACAGTTTTTACCTATCCTAACAGAGACTTGCTTTTTCTTCCATAGTGTGTCATTTTCCTGATTTTCACTTTGGAAGGTTTCTGCTCAGCTTTAGCACCACAGACGATTAAAACCAGAAATCAAGTTAGACCTCAGAAAAATGTTCTCAGATTCTGATTTTTTACTGGTTGAAGCTGGTTCAAGCAAGCACAATGCAATAGCAAGGTAAAAAAAAAAAATATCTCTTTGAGTTAATGTACAAATGTACATCTAATTAATACACAGAGACACAAATGGAAAGAGGAAAGTTATAAATACAGGAAGGTTCTGTTAAGTGACTAGACAAGATGTGAGAAGGGATAAAGTTCTCTGTAAACCATATTACTAAGAGTTGTTTCCTGTGATTTACATTCAGTGCTCTGTCACAAAAGGATGCTACTTACCACAAGAAATCCTATGACTCAGAAAGCCAACTAGTGACTTGCAGTCTGGATTCCAGCATCCTTGTCTGCATGCAGAAGTATTTTTAACCCACAGCTAAATCAAGAAAGATCAATAGGCAATAAAAAGAGAATTAATTAGAACAAACAACAAAAACTAGTATGGTAATTCACATTAATTACAATCACTCTGTTTCTCTAGCAGAGAACTGCAAGAGGAGTTACTCTATGAAAGCATAAATCACTTTCTCACTCTGCCCTGCTCAGCCCTTTTAATGCCTGGCTCCCTTGCATTTTTCTAAAGGATCCAGGAACCTCCAAAACTTTTCAGCAAATACCAAAGGTCATCCTGTCAAATTGTCAAAACAGTTTTCAGTTACAATCTAGTAACAGTTTGGTGATTTTTTTAATCTGTTTACTATTTTTATCCCCATCCCTAGCCCACCCCCATTTTGTTAGCATACACACACCCCACCACCCATTTTGTTAGCATATTTGCAAGTAGGGGTTTGTGCATAATGAAGATCTTTATTTTTCTTGGAATCATTTTTGACCCATCTCCTGAAGAGTTATGACAGCTTTATGTGTAGGAAACAGGCCACTGTTTAAGCAGTACTGGTTCAGACAAGCAATAAGAAAAACCCTTCCTTGACCTGGCCTACTGGCACATCACCAGTTGTAACTTTTGTTAGCTGTAACCAGAATTAGAACTCTTCTAATTAATTAGATATTATCCTAAATAATTAGAAGAAGGCAACACATTGCCCTTGTATGAGGGTCATCCTTTAGCTTTATGCTTGGTTCTGTAATGTGATAATCAACGAAGTTGTGGTCTCACCTTGAACAATTCTGATAGTATATCACAGCCATGGGATTTCCAGTTAGCATATCATTCATATTAGTACGAACATATGATATGAATCAAAAAGGACTTCAGTCTTATTAAGGAGAAAGCTTCATATTAGCATAATAATAACTACTTATTATGCAATCAACATCTGGAAACCATACAATTACTTAATGTTTAGTATGCAAGAGGTTGATCAACAGAAACTGGAGTCAAATCCAATTTAAAACCAGCACAATACTTCTGTTCCATTTGAAACAGAAACTTCTCAGCTTGACCACTCAGTGTAGACCAGCACACACAGAGGAATCCATCCTTTTCTTTTAGCAAGTTCATGTAAAATTTCTCCTCTTGGCTCAATGCTTTTCCCCATTACATAATTAACTTCCAAGAAGAAAATAAAAGGCGTCAAGAGAAGCTGAAGAGAAACACAGTTGCCTTGTAACGGAACATTAAGACTTCATTCCCAGGAAATGGGTGATGTTGCTTGAAAGTGCAACCCTAAAAATATTTCTATAGGGAAGTAGTCATCTTTCCAAAATTGGTGTTACATGGATATCTGTAAATAACTGCTAGAATTTAATAACATTTCCCTCAAATGGTTTGCAAAATATTATGTCTAGTGCTGTTTCCTGTTATCCTGTCTTTCTAATACTCACAGAAGTAAATGAAGTTCAGTTTAAAAGAATCTATGATATCAGGAAAGTTGCTATTGGAAGATATGTGAAGCAGTTACCAAAGGGTTTTTTATGTGTCTGTCACTAACAGAAACTGCAAGCAGTGATCTATAGTCATAATGAAGGATATGCTGTAACTGGTGGGCAGGCTCAGAAATAGCTCCTCACTACCTCCTACACAGTCCCATCAGTGGACACAGAGGCAGCAGTGCCACTGAGGAAAGTGAAATTCACTGTATGGGCCATTCACAGCTGATAAATGCCCCAACACAGGATGCTGGAGCAAACTGTAATGTAAAGCAACCCCAGGGTGCTTCCAGCTGACCAGGGGCTAAACCAAGAACTCAGGAGTGTGAATATGATTTACAGCACTTTGTTCTTGCTTGTACTGTGTGATGCAGAAAATATACTCTAGTTTTGCTTATGGGTCTGCTATAAACATAATCAGATAATTATAAGTCTAGCTGATTGAAAGGAGGAAATGACATTTGTATTCATGAACTCTGTTTTATCTATCTGTGCATACAAATAACTGCATGCTAAAAATATGAGAAAAGTATGAAAAGAATGTTCATTTTCCAGCAAAGACATGTTCCTCATTGTTAGGTGACTAATTGACTTTTTTCCTCTGCAGCATAATACAATTATTGGAAATTGCAGGGCAGTAACACAGTCTCTCTTAGCATAAAATAGAGGATAAGAAATCAAAGACAGGAAAAGAATAACTGCTTGAGGCATAGGTCATCTGTTATGGTGTAGAATGTACTAACTACATTAACTTTGTCATACATCTGAAACTTCTAATCTGCAAGTAAGGTCAGATGTATGTTTCTCTGAATTTAGGTGAATGCAGAGCACTGTCAAAGAAAAAAGGGGCGGGGGGAAGATCTGAGAAGACACAAAGCCCACAGTTCTAACAAAAAATGTTTTTCCAGTGCTCCCCATTGTCTATTTTCCATGATCATTTTTCACATTAGGATAAAACTGTTGTCATGATAGGCAACACCTGCCACCCCTGGGCAGCCATTCTTGGGTGGCTCCTGCTGTGAGCAGCTCTTCCACCGAACAGCTACTGTCTAATTCACTGCTGCCTTGCACCTTAATAGCCATTTATGTCTGTGCAGTTTGTCTAGAAAAGACTGAAAACACCATGAGTGAATGCACGATTATGGTTTGGTGGTGTTTTGCCTACTTCTGGGTCTGACATATCTCATGGAGGAGAAGGAAGAAAAGGGCTGTGGCACTGCCCTGTTAAATACCTGGGAAGATCTGCCTTTTTGGATGTTGCTACTTAGGGTGGGAGGAAATGGGGTGTCCTCCCTCTGCTATTATTCACACCTGCACTTTACAGAAGGGAAGGTGTCTATGCAAACAACACTGAACACCAGAACATAAGTCAATAATCATAAGTATAAAGGAACTGAATAGTCTGGTGGGGAAATACTGACACATCAGATTACTCAGACTGCAGAACAATATCTGTGTTTGACATACCTATCTGCTTGACCTTTGGCAAGAGGATTAACATAAAAAAATACAAGTATACTTAGCTGCAAAAGTAATGTTTCTGTTGCTTTTTGGTTTTTTTTTCCCCAGTAAGCTGATCTATTTGCCTTTAAGCCATTAACAATCAAGACTAACATACCTCTGTTTCTGAACTGTCTGAAAAAGCTCACCATTATGAACATGCACAACATTATAGATGTTTTTGACGCCATTTCTCATTTTGTCTTCAAGTTTACTGAGCAACAAGACAATATTAACAAAGCAGCCACGAAGAAAGAAAGGGTGAGATAGTGAACAAGTGAGTGAGTGAGTGAGCAAAAGAGAGACAGACACTGGGAATGTGAGTCTTAGCTTTGTGCATTGCATCTGTTTAATTACAACTGCTTTCACACACAGATCCAATATTTATGTTGAGGCAGGGGTGAGCAAAATTGCCATGAAAAAAAGGCAACATTGCGACTGCAATCCAGTAAAAAGTCATTCTTTGGGTGGATTGCAAACAGGCCTGTACAGAGCTATTAAGCTCCACAGCTCTTAAAAGCCTAAAACCCCCATCACTTTAAACAATATTTTTTTTTCAGCAGCTTCAGACAAAGTCGCAAAATTTAAATGCCTAAATTTCTTCTCCTTAGGTGACCTCCCAGAGCACTCAGCCACTTCTGATGCCAGTTCCAAGCAAAAACGTGATCAGTGCAACAGACTTCAGGAACTGGTTGTTTGAAGACACACCCCATCATTCCCTATGACAAACACAATTGTCCCTTGCCTTTTTGTCCAGGAGTACTGTGTGTCTCCAGCTTTATTTTACTCTTCAGAACTCAGGACTTCAATTCACTAGAGAAATTCAAGGCATAGTTAAGCAGCTGCTTAAGTCCCTTGATCAAAAATAAATGAGATATCAGTTTCTAAGCTCTCACACAGGAATCTATAAATTCCCACTGGAGCCTGCTCTGGTTGGAACTGCCAGCATTGGCACTGCTGCAGATCAAAGGTGTGCATTATCAGAGTATTTTCCACTCAATACTTAATCTACTTAGCCTATACCTTTAACACCTGACGTTACTCCCTCAATGCATTTCACAAAGTCTTTTTGAGGGAACAGTGATAGAAACTTTCATTCCCACTTGATTTTCTTTACAGATTCTTTGTGTTAAAGGAAACGCAGAAACTAACCACAGACTCTATACAGGAGTATATGAACTGCTAGACATTACTTATATTAACTAAGTTACTTTAGTCTGGTTTTCATTATTGTTTCTACAGAACACAACCAATGTTTTAACTGTGCTAGATGGAGTTCACATCAGCATATGCTCCAGTATGCGGACATGTTTCCATTGCAATACAAATATTAGTAGCAGCCAAAGTTAACACAGGTTTTCCCCTTTCAGTAATGTTTTCAAATACTTCAGGATTTACTCTTGTCAACCTTAGTCTCTGCTCAGTGGAATGTATGTTTTCTTTTTATAAAGCTTGAACCACATTCTGCAGTCATTTCAAAAGTTACATTTTGTTTATTTCTCTTGTGTTTTAAAGATAGCCATCCGTAAAGTCCAGCTGTACATTCACCCTACAGACACTGAAACTGCTCTGACCAGCCTGGTTTGGTTTGTAGACTGTACTGACAATTAAGAAACACAGACAATGTAGAAAATTAAGTAGAGGGGTTAAAAAACTATAAATAACAGAATGTGTTTCATGGCAGTCCAGCTCCTTCTGCCATTTGGGGTTGTGCATCAGTAGTATTACATTGGATGTGTCTTTGATGCTGTTTTTTCAGACATACATATTGAAGCTGGTACACATCTGGAAGGCTCTGCTGGACAAAATATGTTGTCTTTTAACCACTAGTCCAAAAAGTAGTTCCAGGCAGAAACCAGTCTTTGTTCTCTTTTAAAGTTCTGACCTGGCCCCAGTCTCACCCTCAGAAGGATTCACACTTTGCATATCTGCATAACATGGCCCAAATCTGCAGAAGGAGATGGTTGTCTAAGTGTTTAAAATAATCCTCTGTTAGGAGCCTGAGACTTGAACAAAGTCTTGAGTTGCTTTTCAGCATTTAAAGCAGTAAGTTACCACTGTGAGTTTGCTTTAATCTTTTATCATTCAATAAAGTGTTTCCTGCCAGTCTTGTGGATGGTTATTGGCTTTTGTTGCTGACAGCTTGCTTTTACACTGGTTACCTTCTGGGGTGGTCTTCCAGAGAGGAGAAGGGGATTCAGCAAAAGCTACTGAGATCTGCTTTCACAGTGCTGAGATGACTGCAATATGTTCTCTGAAATATATAGCTCCTATTTGCAAGCCTGTCTCAAGCTCATCCTCTTACAGAAAAATGAAGACATCAGAAAACATTATCTTTGAACTGATCCATCACTGTATTCAATTTTCTCTTTCATTGCTCTCACTATGTTATCAATTTTGTCCAAAACAAACACTCATATGGATTCATACAAAGAAGTGAATATACTTCTGGAGGAAGTATTTAAGATCTGAAGTTTACTTCCTCTTTTATGCCTAATATATCAGGGAACATTTACCAAAGAAATACTTAATCTATAATTTAAAATCAGAACCACTCCCAAAATCTCTAGAGCTGAATATCACATAAAAACGGGATTTTCTTCTGAGTGACTGACACTGACTCCTCACTGGAGTTTCTCACTGAAATTAGAACACTGAAATCTTTGGAGAAATCGGAATAGGATACTTATTTATATTTTTTGCAGATTGTGTCTTTTTACTTGGATTGAACCAAATTAATCTGTCCCTTATTAGCAGATTCTAGTTAAGCATAAATGCTTAATATGTGAAGCTTTTAAAACTCTTAATTGTCTGGTTTTATTTTAGATCATGTATTTTGAAGGACGGAAATGTAAGAGAATTGAGACTAGCTGAAAAATGCTGAAAAAGCAAACTACACAGAAAAAAATCTGAAATTTCCTAAGACTCAAGTAATTTGTTTACAAAAAGTACAGAGGAGAATGTGTTGGATTTTCCCATTTTGTAGATAGTATTTGTAGGTAATGACACTCCAGTGAGCTGAAACACTAAAAACATGGATGCTTGCAAGTTTGTAGTATACTACTGTGAGTGGCATATGCAGTGGCCATCTTCATGCCCCACTTGCCTGCCATGTGATTGGATCATGCCACTCAGCTCTCACAACCCCTTTTCCACTGGAAAATAACGGACAAATTTTCAAAATTAAGAACAAACCCTCATGTCTTTCAAAAAGAACAGGCCAGGGAACCATCAGAGCTCCTCTGCTACTGTTTAAAATGAATGTTTCTATCAGAGGGGAGATAGAGTTGGAGCTTATCAACCCAGGGATAACTTAAAAGACTTTTCCTTCTTTGATCTTAACAAGAACCTCTCTATGCTTCTGCGCATCAGCAAAAAATTTCCTGAAGGATTCATGGCTACTGTCATGCACCCTCTCTCAAAGAGCAACTTGTGTTTAAAATCTGAAGTTCGTCTTCATTCCTAAGTGTCTGCAGCAAGTAAATATTATATGTATGGAAACACCGCTTAGAAATGCTTGGTTAGTTGCTGGGAGTGTGTTATAATACTAATTTGTAATTCAGAAGACAAATGTTTCCAACATTGTGTGGTAACAGCAGTGTCAGCAGTTCTCAAAAGACTAGGGAGTCATCCTCTGATCAGATGCACAAGTTCAGATCACTACCTCATTACTATGGTCTGAAGCTTGAACTGAGAAGTATCTCAGGATACACACTGAGAATAGGTGTGTTCAGCCATCTGTGTGCTGCTTTTTTCTTTCTTTTTTTAATATTACATAAAACAATGAATAAAGTTAATATCAATTAGAAAAAGAAAAAAAAAAATGCATCCTGGAAGATTTAGCAGCTTAACACAAGAATTTGTATGGGAAAGGGTTACCTGCTTGAGAAGGCATGCAGCCACCCTTTCATAAATAGATATGCAATGGGAATCCTTGTTTCAGAGAAAAGCGACTCTGCTATGTGGGTTATCATATCAGACTTACTGACTCCATTGCAGTGATTTATGTCAGTTACAAATTGTTCCCAGACAGAAGACATCCATGGTTTTTGTGCCTTAAGGTTGTTACGAGAGTCAGGATGAGTTAAGCATTAAAGAATTTGCATTTAAACAATAAGTATCCCAAATGTTATGTGAAATATTTGTGGATAAATTTGTCCACTAGATAATTTAGGTTCTGAAAAGCATAACATACCAAGTTCTCTAGCACGTTCTCCAAAAGAGCAGTACATTTTATATCTGTTGGCCATTGTCTGCTGAGACAAGTAAAGTACAAACACGAAAAGGATAACAAATTGCTGGCATATTTTTACTTTTTACAAACACTTCTTGGAACTAACCAAGAACATTAACTCTGGCTCTTGATTCCTGCTTAATTAAGCATGTGATTTCTTAGAATAACCTTAGTACACCTACTGAGTTTTGAACCTCATAAAACTAATAGATATAAATGTAACCTTCTTTAATCTCAGTCTATCAGATAGCTGGCAGGCATGAGGTTAAGAAGAGATCAGAGGCATACTTTCCCAGTTTCCAACAAATCACTCTATTGGTAAAACACATTGTGAATTTTAATGATTGTTGCACTTTTCCCAGTTTTCTAAGTGCTTTTATAATGCTGTCCTCTCACTGTAAAAGTTAGAGAAAGAGTATTGTGCTTTCCATGGAAAGGAAACATTTTTAACTTTAGTTTACCAAATCAAGTTTGGGATTTTGCACTGTGTAGTTCACGGCAGCAATTCCAGATGAACTAGCCTGCAACATGTATTGGTCTGACATGTTTTAACTTGACTTTGCATCAGAGGAACTCCATTGAGGGAACTTATTCAACATTAGTACAAGTGAGATAAGAAGGCTGTATTAATGGAGTTTAGTCAATCATTAAGAGCAGCAATATGTCTGCATTTGGAGTGCAGCTGAATTGTTTTCATAATGGATTTTATTAATTGAAATTTCATGTCTAAGCAGGATCTAACGAGGGTCATATTTGCAACTATCATCCAATTTAGTATTCGGCAACCAATTTAGAAATGCAGTATTTCCTGTATTTTGAGTGCCAGATACTAGATGGGTAAACTCAAAGGAACCAGATTAACTTTGCTTGAAAAATAATAAAAAAAAAAAAAAATACAAAGACTAGTAGGCTGAGAAAGTCATCTTCTTTTGTCCCAGGGCATTTACTGTCGCACAGTATTTACATATATTGACATTAAGTGTACACCCATAATATGATTTATATTCTGTGAAAAGTACTCAGTGATACAAAATTTTTATGTTTGCCCAGCATTAACAAAAATCTACCACTCTAGCTGAGAGATACATTGCTATTTTCAGCAGACTTAATTAGTCTAGACTGTGAGTAGTAGTCTCTCCAAAATCATGGTTCATGAAGTAATTTTCCTGTTGTTTTTGTTGCAGGGTTCTGTTAAGAGTGTTTGAAATATATATTATGCTTTTCATAATATATATTTCTCTCTCCATAGCTTCCAGACTATGGCTTTCAAAAGGCTCTATAGACATAACTCAGAACATTTTAAAACTCATGAATGTTCCAAAATCATTATCACTTGACCTGAAAGTCTGCAAACACAACCCACAAGTGATTCCTCAAATTGCTGTTATTATAATGTCATGTAAACCCACCTTCAGATGGAAGGTGGAGCCTTACAAAAGGCCTCTGGGAATCTTCCTACATGGCTCAGAAGAGGAGTAATTAGAGGGGTGAAAGTGATTAGAGAGATGAAACTAGATAAAGGAAAAAGGGGAAGGAAGGGTTCTTGAGAGTCGTTTTTACTTATTTGAAAAGGAAAAGGCCTAGCAATCACAAAAGTAGTGCCGAGGATGACAAAGTGGAAAGAAAACCCAGCCAGACTGTGAAGAATGCAAGGAAAGGTCTGAGCATGCTCAGAGGTTATACCTTGCCAATTACTACTGAAGCTGATAATACAAAGGACTCCAATTGCTCACCAGAGGTCCTGTTCACCTCACTATCTCATTTTCCTTCTCTATAGGCCAAGAACAAAGATTTCCAAAGACATACATGCATAAGAAAGGTTAACCGGATCACAGGACAATCGGTGACACATGGGTTAATCATTATTACAAAATGGGACTTGAAGAAACAAAGTGCTGAAATTAGTGTAGAATTCACAAATCCTTCTGCTCTATTTGATTCATTTAAAATCAGAAATTAAGCTTTTCAATTTATTTATGATGATCAGGTTACAAAATTCTTGCAATATTAATCCAGGTAATGAGGACACAAGAATTCTGTACCTGTCAGAGAAAGTAAAAGATTAGTAAGGCTACAGAGTAAAATTTATCCTGCAATGATTTGGTACTTCTAGTTGTGACATGTAATGTATTAACCTTCAGATCCAGCATATCAGGAAGTAAAGAAAACTAATCTAATTTAAAAGATATGTATTTTATAATGAGGAAAGTTAGAAAAAAATGCTGCAGATAAATTGAATAAAACAGATTATTTATTTCTTCATTATTCAGGTATGTATTTATTTGACAAGAAAATATTCCTATTGCTTTAGGAACTAAACAAAAAATTAGTTTTAACAAAGCACTGTGGTAGCCACATCATAATCTGAACAAAAGGAAACATGAGCATCCTTTAGTCAGAAGACATATAAAGCGTTTCCATTATGATTTTATATATGAGCATGTATGTACAACTGTAATTTTAAACTGATCGGGGTGTATGAATAATTTCTCAGCAAAAAGAACCCCAAAAAAACAAAAACCCAAGGCGCAGAAACTCATAAGGTGGAGAAGGGGCACTAAACTTAGATGTCATGAAAGATGTCTCTGTTGCATGCATTTCTTGAACCGGTTTTTAGAGGAAGTCTTTCTGAAAGAAATGAGTTCTGAGAAAGAATTTGAAGATTAGTAGGTAAAAGACTCAGCAAGGATGTTCCAGGAAGAGAAGACAGGATGAAAACCAGCAACTAGGGCTAATAAAAAACTGAAAAATCTAACACATTTTAAAGCATTAATGACCCAGCTATCTAAGAAACAACGCATGTTGCCTGTGGCCTGTGTTAAAATGAAGAGGCAGTTAACCTGAGTTTGAAGTGCAAGAATTATGGCAGCCTGATGCCTTCTTCCAAGCTGATAAATCAGTCAAGGACAATAACAAATAAGGGTCTTGGAGAATGTCAGGCCTGAGAGCAAATCCATTTAAAGTATTAGATTATAAGAGACAATATCTTTAACTTGTATAAGGAAAAAGCTTTCTTATCTGGTAATCCCTGACAATTTTATAGATATCTTTGGAAATTTGGACTCTTAGTTGTAAACCTATTAAATTTAGCCTATGATATTCTATAACATGAAAGACAATATAAGGAAGTGGTATAAATTAAATTATGGAATTTTTATTACAAAATTGAGGTTGGTATGGCATTAGGAAATGGTTAAAATACCTTTAAGAACATTAAGAAATGTTATAAAATAACATAAACAGAGCTTAGCAAAACAACAGTAAGAAATGCAGGCAGTATATATATGCCAAGTTGGGTTTTAGCCTTGCTAATGAGTACATGATTAGAAAGATGTGGAGATATGAAGCCAGCATCAAGTTGGGCTTTTCCACATCCACAAAGTCTGTTCAAGCAGAACAAGAAGCTCATGGGTTTATCTCATGTAGTATAAGATTACATTGGATTAGGAACAGACACAATTATTCATCAGTTACATTAGCAATTAATTTGTTGTTGTAAGAGTGGAGCACTAGATAAAAACAAGACCAAGTAGACAGGAAAGTGCTGATTCTTCTACATCAATTCTATACACAGTTCGATGCTTTATCTTTGCTATATTGAGCCTGTTCTGAATGTCTCCATCACACAAGGAGTTTGAGACTTACCAAAGGACCAAATTCTGCTTTGGAACAATTTGTCACCTTTGAGGCTGGACTACATTTGGTGTATATCTTGAATGAAGCTTCCAGTTATTTTCCTTTATAATGGCTCTATTTCACATAATCAGGGAATTCACTTTAACGTCATACTACTACTACACTGTAACAAAACACAACTTGATTTACCTTATATAGAAGACAATTAATATGTAAAATAAGATTACATATTGTTAGCAATACTTAACTATTTTATATAGATTAAAGTACTCAGGGGAAAAAAACAAACAACAAAAAAGGCTTCAGCTTCAAGACAGTGTTCCTCCAGGGTTTCCATCTACAGATGCCCTAAGACTTCCCATATAACTTCATTTCTAAATGTAAAGAAATTAGTTAAGACTTCTTCCCTAAGGGAGTGGCCACCTTCTCACACCCTTTAAGCTAATATTTTGCCTTTTCATACAAACATATATTCTTTTCCTTTAACATTTTACACATGTTCCTAGTGTTGAAACATACCATGACTGCCAAACTACCTGAGATATTCCATGTCTTATTTATATTGCATTGTTTTTTATCTTCTCAGTTTATTGAATGTTTCAAAGCATTAGCCAAAATTCTTCTCTTGTAAAATTTCACACTCTTGAGTTGTCTTTGTTCCCAGGTAATATCTGGGGGTAGACGAAGCAGACCTTTGAAACAAGAAGCCAAACTAATTTAAATGTGTTTCCCCCACCACACTAGTGTAGACAAAAAATAGTTTTGACAATTAAATTATTTGTGATTTCAACTGTATTTCCCCCTCCTGATTGTTTGGACGTATGTACAGGCATACAGCAATTCAGTTGCCTGAAGACATTAGGAGGAAAGACAGCAGTTCTGAGTTCCAGTTTTCATTTTCAAGCCTTGGAATTCAAGTTTGAGTCTACCAAATTCCAGCTCCAAGGTTTGCCTAAGACTAAAACTGAATGGCAGCAAGCACTAACCACTGCCATCAGATATCGATGTCCCTGCAGGTCTTTGCATGGTCAGACTGATCATAGTATTCAATAGAAAAGAGAACAGTCAACCTTTTTTGATGGCTTCAGGTCCAAATTATGTGCAGTGAGACCCTGCTGGTGATGGTATTCACAGGAGAGCCGTAGTAAAGAGAATAACAGTGCAAAGGAAGTTCTCCATGTGAGTAGGAACTCATGACACTGATAATCGCTTGTGGATAAAATAGGCAAACTGTTTTCAAAAGCCAAATGAACAAATTGGTATCAGGTTCGAAACAAAATATTTACCTATATCTATTGTTTCTTATTTTTAAATGCGCAGTACATAAAGCAAATGATGCAGATGACAAAGTGAGAACTTGATGGGATAGCTATTTCTTTCATTTTGTAATATAAAGCCATGAAAAGAGGAGTTTGCTTCAGAGAAAGAGGTAGACAAAGACAATTTTTCCATGTCTAAATATGGAAAAAACAGGTGGCTAGAGTAGTTTAAAATACTGGATTTGTTTAGAGTTCTGTGTCTCTCCAATTTATTTTTTTAAATAGTTTTGTGATATAAAATTATTTTGTGGTGTTTTGAAGTCAGTTTTTTTTTAAATATTTTCCCAAAATTTTGTAACAAGATAAACCTAAAAATGGTTTAGGGAATTTATTTTCAAATATTTTAAATATATATATTTTTAGTTTTGTATAATGTTTCCGAAGCCAAGCAGATTTGGTAAGGTAGAAATGTGAAAAGCAAATGTCATGATTCTTCTATTGATTTTTTTCTATGGAAAAAGGGAGAGAAAACTACAGATATACTGAAGCAATAAAGTTTTTTGTTCAATCTTGAAATGGAGGAACTCTTGTAATTTTTGTTGCTGTCATGTAGTGAATATTCTTTGCAAATAAAAATCTGCCTTTTAAATCGTTATATACAGCTTTTTATGCTATCACACACTAAGACTGTGAATCTTATAAATTCCCATTCAAAATTTTTATAAAGTCACTACAGACATAAAAAGATAATAACCCCAGTTCTATGGCCTTGACATTTACAGATTTGTATTATTCTTACAATTCTCATTGCATTAGAGAACAAAATAGGATCTTTCCAGTGGATAATTTAACATCCATATATGCCTGCACATTTTCTTATCAGAGACTTTTTCATTTATTAAATAAAACACCAACATTATAGTTTAAAATAATAGACTTCAAATCTTATGGACCTGTAATTTATAAGAAATATTCAGCAGATGCTTTCTCTAAGGTTTATGTACATCATTAATAAGTCTTGTCTTTCAAAAAAATTGCTAAACAGTTCATTTTTGGTAGTTAATCTGAAGTAATTCTTTCAAAATTAACTAAAAAGACACAATTAAGGCACTTTTGATAGTAACACAGGCTTTTCCAAAATGTTATATTAAAATCTTGATGAAGTTAGTAAAGGCTCTTAAAATAGATCTTTTGCTTACTCAGAATATACCCTCCAGACAGGTTATCTTACTTGTCTGAAAATACAAATAAGTATTTACTATCATTTGCTTTGGCCTAGAAAATTCATACAGCTTTGCAAGACAGAACTGATTGAAACAAAGGTTTCTAATTTATGGGAAATATCTGAAAGGATTTCTAATTTATGGGAAATATCTTAACTTTGTAGCTTTAAAAATGAAGTTGTTGCAACTATTTTTAGATGTCTATCACCTAGAGAAGACTTTTTTTTCTCAGAAATAAGGGAAGCATTGTTTCAGAAATAGTCACATGCAAATGCTCTGTGCAAAAAGCTTTTGAGCTGGTAACATCCATACTTCAACAACAGGTATACCAAACAGACTACTCTCCAAGCTGCTGAGTACCCTGACTTAGGTATTCTGAAAAAGTTATGAAATCTGATAAGGTAGGAACAAACACAAAAGCCTCAACAGGTTTTCCAGTACACTGTAATGAGTGGACTATATTTTATATGCATCATGAAAAGAATCATTAAGTAATTTCCACTACATATCTACCTCTACAGGTTTTAGGGATGACCTCTATGTTTAACCTTCTGCTCATGCACCCTCCGTTAACACAGCAGAGCTTATTTTCACTTGCAAATAGAACCATCTTTATAGAGAGACAGAAAGATGTACAATATTAGACTCTCATTTCTCCAGCACTGATATCTTTTGTGGAACCCAAAACTTCTAGTGCATAAATGTAAATATAGGGGTAAAATCTGGTGTTAATAATCATAAATAAAACTATGTGAACGTTAATGTTTGCTTTAAAGATGGGGAGTAATATCCTATCTGTAATGAAGCCAGGGAAACATATATGAGAAATACATGATTCTGGGAAAAGAAGAGTTTGGCAAAATAATGAAATTGATATAGCCCGAATAGACGAGGTTGTCCTCATTGCACTTTCTAATGAAAATAGGAGAATCACTTTAAAATGCAGTAAAAAAAAGTCTGATGGGATTTCTAGCTCAATTTTTGCAAATCCTAGATAATATAGAAACCCTAGATAATACAGAAATTTCAAAACCATCCTGAGCAGTAGGAGGTTCATTATCCTTAGCAACAACTGTGCCATCACGGCTTAGACTGATGACTTCTGTTGGCAATTTTAAGCTTTTTAATTTAAGAAAAATATGAAAAATTACATAGAATTGAAAGGCCAAGAAATAATTTCACACCAGGCAAAAGCACGAGACAAAATAGGAAAGGAGGTAGATCTGCGTAACTATATAAACCACTCAGGAGGAAACTTCATCACAGCCTAGCATCTCCTCCAAGCTAACACAAAGACAGAAAAAGAATTATTCCCAGACGAAGAAGAAAGCAGGAGTAGGAGCCACAGCTGGAGACTGCGTCATTTCATATGCAAAACCCAAACCAGGTAGGATTTAAATTTTTTATTTTTTTTTTAGAGAAGCATAATCCTGCATAGTATCGTCTGAGAGATCACAAGGATACATGATTTAAATTATCTTTCCTGGCTTTTCCTGGCCATAAATTGATTTCTTTCTGCTTGTCATGGCCCTGAGGGTACTACCAGCTCCCCAGCTCTATCCCCAAGCCCAGTGGCCAGGGGGATGGTGGTCTGTGCTGGGGTCACCTCAGCTGGCCCGCCCTCTGGCAGCAGCTGGCCTTTGCCGTGCCCTGTCACCCTGCTCAGGGCACTGCTCTTCCCTCAGACCTGGTCTCCAAACAGGATCAAGTTTCCTCAGAAGGGAGGCAAGCCAGGCCAAGCTGAGAACAGGGGGAACCCAGCCCAACTCCTATCACTGAAGTTTTGCCGTTGACATCCAAAGAGCTAGGATCTCACCCTGAGTTTTAGTATTCTATAGATACCCAAAAGAGCTGAATGCTCCTTCCCCACATCCCTGTACTGCGAAAATGGCTGCCTCTTCCACACTGCTTCTGGGAGTGCCCACAGGTTCATGCAAGTGGGAATCTCCAAATTTCTGATCAATTCCTGCTACAGACCTGTCATATCTTTCCCAGAAAAATGCAAACATCCTAGAGAAAGAGCGTGTCAATGTGCACATATACAGGATCAAAAATATGTCTCTAGCTGAATGGCTTCCCACTCAGAGGGCTGCAAAGCACACCATGTTTTAATAGCTATCCTGACACCTTGAAACTGACCCACCTGCACTTCCCTGGGCTGTTACTGACACGCAGAGTGAGGTGGTGGTTTGCAGAGTCCCAGACACAGACATGGACTGTGTTTGTAGGTTACTTTTTGCCATGTCCAGTGGGCAGAACAGGGCTTGAAACTCCCCTAAATAAACTCTGTGACACCCTTGCCTCTGAGAGCTGATCACAGCACAGGGAGTGGGTGAGTGCAGCCAAGAAGATGGCAGTGGGAGTACTGACCCGGACTGACTTGGAAGTTGTTGCTTCTAAAATGGTTCCCTTGTGGGCTGCCATTCCCACATGTTTTCCAGGCATTCTGCCTCAGTAAGTTAGGCAAGATGCTCATCAGATCCCTGTTCCTACTTGTCATGTTTCAGTGTGGTGACTTCCTGCCCCTGGGCCCTGCAGGGTCTGCTCAGGCCACAGGCACCCCTCAGAGCAGCCTCCCAGCAATCTGCTGGTTGACACATAACCCGCTGGCTTCATGCCGAGGACTGGCGGCAGCGCGGCAGAAGCTGGGACCTAGCAAACACAGGCAAGCAGAGGAGGCTGAGAGCAAGGCCCCTGCCTCCTCTGCCAGCTCCAGGCTGACCGTGCTTCTCTGCTGCTTCTCTGTGAAGTAGCAGCAAATTGGTGGAGATGTCCAGCTGCCAGGGCTGCAGTACTAGCCGTGCTGGCTGCAGAGCCAGAGCTGCCTCATGACGAGAGCGAGGAGTGGGGCAGGGAGGTTTGCATCCTTGGCAAATGCTGCTGCACTGCATGAGTGCTGGTAGGGACAGCTGGCTCAAGCAGATATCAGGTGGAGAGGTGATGGATGGTTCTGTTCATGTTTGATGCACTGGGAGGCGTGAGCATGATACCTGGTGGAGAATAGCTCGTTTGATAGCCTCTCAGCAAACCATGCTGGGCTTCAATTTACTGCTGTGCAAGAATGTCCCCAAGACACTACTCCTCCACAAAGCAGCTGGAAAAGGGACCATGATCTGTGCAGAGCCCGTAATTCCCCATTCCTGACACTGGAGTAGGACAGGAAGGCACATGGTGTTTTTGAAATCCCTCTCCACATCGGGGTGCCACGTTTCCTCACTACTAAAGGCTGCTTGCTGTTTTAGCCAGCTTAGGAGCCCTTAGAACAGTCTGTATGTCCTTTATCCCCTCTGTTTTGACCATGATCAGTACTGGTACCTGTCTTAAGACAGCTAAAGCTGGATTCTTGAGTCATGCCAGAGGGTTGCCCTTGTGTAGCTGATCCTTCCTGAACGTCGTTTAAACATAACAGAGAGAAAAATGTGGCATTACAGTCCGTTGAGAAGTCACTGGTCCTGCAGGTATCATTCAGTGCCATTAATTCTCTCTAAACACATCACATCTCCTCACAGCATCATGCTAGAGACAGCATTCTTCAAAGCCCACCAGGTCCAGCTTTCTGTGATGTGAGGCAAAGGATGGGGCACATTGGCAGCTGGGGCATTGTGTGGGACATAGAAGACTTACTTGGACATCTTTGGAGGACTGGGAACAGCAGGGCACATTCAGACCTGGCCACAGTTGTGTTTGTATTGTATTCATGGAATGAATGTCAGCGTGTCTTACGTGCTGGTCCTTATCCAGATTTCCCCAGGTGAAGAAGTACTTCCTTTGCACATGGGTGCAACCCAGGCATGGACCAATGTGCATGTAGCACAGGACCTGGCATGAAACAGCAAGCTCACTAGCACAGCACTCCTCAGCCATGGAGGACCTGTGTGAGCACCCTGGGCTGCTGTGAAAGGGGGCAGCATTTACAGCTGCCTCTCTGGCAGAGCCCCACTGAGAGTACTCTGTGCTGAGATCCCAATGGATGTGTGAGAGAAAGAATATGAAGATTTGCAAAGGTCTTTGTAATCTTTAAAGTATAATTTTGGAAAAATGTTAATGGCTTCTCTGAGATTGTCTCAACTATTAGAAAGGTTTATTTTGAAAATAATCCCTTGGGAGCTATAAGGCAGGTGTTCACATTTACTGTTGCCCTTACAAAATAAACCATTATATTTAATACCTCTGATTGGATCAGACGGAGGAGTCATTAACCCCATTTTGAATATGGTTCTAATGTCAAAGGACTCCTGGTTTGCATGAAATACATTCAGGGGGCAGACTGAGAATTAAGTGCTAGGAACTGGAGCAGAAAAAGAGTATTTTGAACTACCCAGGTTTTCACAGATAAGAAACTCCATTTATTGCAAATGAAAACTTTCTGGCATTAACAAAGGGATTTTTATTCATGAATAGGTTCACAGTATCATTCTTTCATCCTTTGGATGGGTCAGTCCAGTGCCTTCTCTGAATTCCTTGAGGCAGTTTTAATTTCCGATTAATGCAGGGAGTTGTTACCATACCGGCTATGCAGTAGAGGGGCTGAACCCTGTATATTGAGCAGAATCAACTAAACTGGAGGAGAAGTTTTTCCATTGTTCCTTACAATCTGAGGGTAAGTTGTGCAAATGGCATGACTTTTACTGCATCTTTCTCTTTGAGCATGGGTGCTTCCTTGGCTTCAGTAATTTAAATGCTGGAGAAAATCTAATTACAAATTTAAAATTAATTATCTGAGAATGGCAGCACTGTGCAAGTGAGTTCCCCATATTTTCATTTATACCTGGTCAGTGACTAATATTGACAAGTTTACAGCTTAAAAAAGACAAAAGCCTACATAACTGCTTTTTCCACTTTATAGTAAATATTGGTTCTGCAGTACCACAGGTGAGTTTTGTAAAAACAAAACCTCATGCAGAATCACAGCTTCTATGATGGGAGAATATTTTATATGGGAAAATATTTTTACATATTGTGACAAAACTGACTGGAGAACTAAACTCTGAAATCACCCCCACTGCCATCAGTGGAAAGACCCCCTAGGTGGCTGCTGTATACCCAACACAAACTGCATCCATTGGCAGGGTCCTAACCTTGAAGGAATGATAAGGTCTCACTTGCCAAAATGAAGATTAGTCCTAAGCCATCTAGCTTCTAGTCATTTGCTAAAGATCCACATTTGCTAAAATTATAAGAAATCTGTGTACATGACCTAAGACCAACTGAAAAAACACCCCTGGAAAGAAAAAAGCATGCCAGTGTAAAACTTGTCCAGGTATCATCAGGACCAGTGTATGCTTGTGTATGATTTCCTTCCCATATATTAGAACAGGTAAGCTGTCCTCAGTGGTCCTTTCTATTTACTATTCTTTTTCATGAACAATATTGCTTCTGGGCTCTGTGAAACACCAAAGTGAAATTAGGTGCATCTCAGACAAAGCGACACAGGCATCTTGTCACACAAACAACGATATCCTGAGGCATCACACATATTTGTCACAAAAAGCTGAAATGAAAAGGAAAAACAAACTTCTTTTTTTCTGAAATGAAGACTATTGCTTTGCCCACAGCAAACTATTAAGCAGAAAACACCAACAAAATGTTTTCCATAGGAAGAATGCTATGTAGAAATAAAAAGTATGGAAATACAGTCAAAACCCCTGGAACAAATCCTGCAGAAATTAAACATTTCCACTTTTTGATTCAAAATAACTATAAATTATTTCCTTTATTTCTTTGGAGATGATATCTCCAAAGCTTATCCTTGATGATTTTTTGCCTGGAAAAATTATGTGGACAGGCTCATGATCAAGATTGCTTGTGTGCCTTTATTCCATGTGGATTTAGAATGATATAGAAATATAATATTTTCAACATTTAATTATTTTCTAAAGAAAAGCCCAAAAGTAGAGAATCATATAAAATCTTTCTTTTTTAAAAGTTAATCAAATTTCATAAAAAATTGTTTTAGATTGGTAATAAAATCTGTTCTCATTTTATCCAAGTCATTTCAGCCAGTGCTGTCTACTGATAAGTAGGTCATTTTGAATTAAAAGGGACTCTGGGAGCAGTTCATGTACCGGTAGGACCCAGAAGGGAAGGTAAAATCACAAGTGCATGCTTCTTACTTGTGTCTGTAATTATAAAAGACCACTTTCATCCCTAATGTACTATTATTAAGTTATATTAAGGAAACATTGTGTAACACAGCTGGACAGAGTCATTAGGGGGCCAAGGGCTACTTGTGAGAAAATATGCCTACCCATATTTACATCTATTTGTACACTAAATAATGGGTTCAATTTTCATAGAGTCTTGCAGCTCAGTTATGATGATCAGGCCCTCAGGAAATGATAAATATCCTAATTAGGGCTGTCTAGTGGCCTTTGTGTAATAAACCAAGAAAACATATGATCATACACTGCTTTTTATGTAGGGCTTGTGGAATACAAGTAGCAGTCGCAGTCCCTGGGTGGGTCGCCATGCTTCTTCCCATTCCTTGTTTCCCTCATCCTCACCCCACCTATTGTCCTTAGGGCAGAAACCTACCATCCATTCCTTTCAGAATCCCCAAATCCTTCCTTGTTTTCCTTCTGTTTTTTTCATTACTCTGAATGGCAGCTTCTTCCTCCCTTCGGGCTGGGCTGGCTCTTGGGTGCCCTGGACAAATACCCGGCATTTCCTTACCTGCAGCTGTAACAGCCAGGAGGCAAAGAACAGCAGGACAACTCCAGCTCTCGAAAACCTGAGCTAGAGCGGGTCTCTCACTCCACAGAGATGGGCAGTAGCCTGGCCCTGAAGTCAGAGCAGAGCGCCAAGAGTGCCTGTCCCACACGAAGAGTTGGTACAAATGGTCGTGGTCAGTGAGGTACAAAGTGAGGCAATATGAGCAGGGCTGCACGGTGGGGGCTAATTTATGGCTTTCATTTACAGCCTCTGTAGTAGATGGAAGTTACTGAAACTTAACGGTTTATCATCATATTTTTCACTTATATATCATCCTAAGGAATAGACGTATACTTAATCTGTGGGAAGTTTGACACACACTTTGCCATCTTACTTGGGAAATCTGCAGAGGAGGAGAGAGAAAAAATGTCTCTACTGTGGTATCCACCACTACTGTCTGCTCTCTTACCTCATTTCTATGCCAGTTTTCCCTGCCAAAGACACAATTAATTGATTCATCCCTAACAAATCCACAAGGTGATCTGTAGCTACAGGACAGCTTAGTTACCTGAGAGTGGATGCTATCTGTAAAATAAGATTCCTTTGAGAACCTGGGGGTGAGATGAGGGAACTATGATACTGAAAAATGAAATGAATGATTAACAGACTCAGGCAACAGGAGCTTACAATTAAAGTTCCATGTGCTATAAATACCCACTTGTTTGAAAAGTTTCTTTTAAATTTGACTTACAAAGCCCAAATTGTGTCGAAAGTATGCTGACCTATTTGCTGCTGCTTTGGATCACATACTAAGTCCCATGATGAGTTTCAGTCTTCAAGCTAAACACTTCCTCATGTATTGTCTCTTGTTTTACCAGCTGGACTTTCACATCCACAAGTACACGACATAAAAGTAACTAATGGTACTTTAAATATTCAGAAGCCACTTCCTGCACCTATCATCCTGTACAAGTTTATATGAAGTGAAAATAATTTTTAAAATCTTTTTTGTGGAAAAGAAAGACTTGCACTTTGGCATCTAAGGTCTCAGGCTTTTTATTCTTAGCTTTGAGGACTCGATAGGTGTCCTCCTAGCAAATGGAAACTGTGATGCTCATCTGATGTGAAGATTCACGAGCTAAACTGAAAAATTTGAAATGAAATCACCAGAAAAAAAATCTAATTCTAGATGGAATTATGGTTTGCCTTAATCTTTGGCCTTCTTCAACAACTTTCTTTGTTTAATACCCTGCGTCATTTGCATCTGGTTAAGAACCCAGATGCAGTCCTGTTCACTAGGTCTAATACCTTAAACTGCATGCACTGCCATAGAAAACACCACAGTAACTGCATGGAGAAAGGCTCATCTCCCCTGCTACAGAAGTGGTGCTGCCAAGGAAAAAGGAGCATAATTTTAAAGTCAGTAAAAAAAAAACCTCGTAAGTGTTTAAGACAGGTGGAGCTCTGTTCCCCCAACACACTGTGCATTTTGTCGGTGACATGATAGACTACCATGAGCTTCACTGGGGCAGAGGCACAGTCCCTCTTGCCTGTCCTTTCTTCTCCACTATGTGTAGGGGAACAAAGACAGTGGGTTGATTGACGTTGGTAATATGCAGCTGTGGCCTTGCTTTGACGATGTGCAGCTGTGAGCCTACCTAAGCAAAGTGGTTAAATAGCTCTGAGGAGTGTAGGAAAGAAACCTGGATGAAGCAGAGACAAGGAGCAGTGTGGTCTGGCCTCTGGAGGCACAGCATAGACAGTAGAGTTTGACCAAGGGTAAAGCTTTTTAGCTGCTTGCTATTTTGTTTGTGTTGTGTTATTTCCTGGCCACCGTAACTCAATGGCAACAACTATGAACTGTAAGCTCTCAGCCAGCAGAGGTGCAGAATGCCTCCAAGTGAGTGTTATGACATGGGCTTCGTTCCTCTCCACATGAGGACAACCCTGACACCCCACCACCTGGGCCAGTGTTACCAGTATTAGTCACCTCAGTTCCTCTCCCATCTCCCTTTCAGGAGCAGCAATCCCTCGCTGCATCCCAATACATAGCTCAGCAGTACAAGAAAAAGGGTGAGGTGACTGACCACAAACAAAGAAAGGATGTCAGCTTCTAGGATGAAAAGCATCTGAGCTCTGGATGCCAGGCACACATTGGTACTCACCAGTGAGTCAGGCAGCCCAGCGAGGCTTCAGCCACATGTGCCTCTTTAATGTCTGTTCTATAGGGTTGCTTGGGCATCTGCTATGCTCACCACACCAACTGCTGTGTACCCCTTCCCTGCCTGCCTACGCATTTCTGTTGGAGCCAATTCGCCTAGCGCATATTCATGAGTTCTGCTGAAAAATATGGGTGCCTTAAAAGCCAGTGGTGTGACAGTCAGCACAGAGATGCCTAAAAGGCATCTGGCATTTAGGTGATAGCACAGGCGAGAATGTGTCTTAATTTGGAAGAAAATCAGAGGGATCAAGTAGAAAATTATTGACATATAAAGACTTATTACTGCTAGTGATGAAACATTCATGAGAAAGGGTTAAACATCAATGTGTCAAGCCTTTCTGCTAATCTAGGACACACCATTAGGATTTGCTGTAAACAGCTGTCAACTTTTCCATCAACAACTTCCCTCTGCCCTTATTGGCAGCACATCTATGATCAAATACTAACATCTCAGACAGCGGAGCAAAATGAAAGTTCAGTTAGAGCTGCATAGGAATTTACACTACGGTCTTCCAAGACGGAAGCTGAGAGGTGATATTTGCCCAGGATCAAGCAAAGAGTCTGTTAAATAGTCGAGATACCATGAATCCCTGTGTTAATGATCCGGTTAAGAGTCAGCAGCTTCAAATTGCTAACATGCCACCCTCACTAGAGGCCTCATTAATAAAAAAAACAAAATCCAGAATTCTTAAACATGTTGACTGGAAAAGACAAGGAGAGGAGAGGTCTAGAAAAGTCTCCATCTGTCCTGCAGAAAAACTTGCTTCAGCAAAGAAACAGAAAGAAAAAAAAAAAAAAAAAGCATACTCGTTCCATAACGCTTTGAAGCAAAAAGTGGTTCTGGCCAGAGTAGATTAACAGCAAATCATTAGAGGTAATTTAGATCAATTGCTAACAGCATTAGTTCAAATGACTTTTTAAACTCACTTGAAATTTCTCTACTTGTACTCTGAGCCTGAATTAATCATGCTTTCCAAGCACTGCTGTGTGTTTAATTTGAAGTCAGGTATTACACAGAATTCATGTGTCTGCACTTGGATTTTTTTCGTAGGTTTCTCAGCATGTAAGTCATGATTTTCTGTCTGCTAAATCTCCTCAGTGAAACAAAAGTCCACTGGGAGATCAGACAGAGCTTTGCTTTTAGGGTAATCCAAAGGATAAGCAGGACAGAGCCGGCATGGAGAAGCTGCACTCACTTTAATATTAGGAAGGGCCATTAGATCATTGAACCCTCTTCCACATACATTGCCAGTTTTTATTTGAAGACTTAAGAAAACAGAAAATCTGCTGTTGTAGTTTATTTCAGTAATTAATCATATCTTTTGTGAAAAACAGATTTGACTTTTGCTTGTTGCAGTCCATCCTAGGCTCAATGCAGGTCACAAAGCACCACTTCTAGAAAGTTGTGCCACACCACACATGCTTTGTGATATGCAGCTGAGAAAGCATTTTTATATGGTTTAGCTTTGTTTAGAAACTGTTATAGAAAATAATGCATTAAAAACCCAACACCTTAGAATTCCAAGAGTCAGAGAACTATCTGAGAGGAAAATCAAACTATCTCTGAATAAATGGAGCAAAGCAAACTTGATAGCTACAAAATAATTTCACTGCAACCTTCAATTCTATGACAGGTATTGCCAGTGTTTAGAAAGACCTTCAGAATAAGTAGAGAAATGGAATCAAGTCAAGAGTTTGGGGGATATTTAAAGCAGCGTGCCAATTTTACACCAGCTTTCTGGAACAAACAACTGTTCACTGAACATATTCTGTACAACTCATAAGTGTATTCCCAACAATAAAAGTCTTGGTTGTAAGCCTAGCACTTAGGGATCTGAACAGAGTAGAATGTGCTCTTACATATCAACAAGTCGGTGCTTGCACTTATTTATGTATATGAAAATTCAGGTCAATTTGAAAAGCACCAACATAAATCTCTGGTGAGACACTGCATGTGGCAGAGTCACTAATGGTAGCCAGGTCAACTGGTGGTTATCAAATGTTTTGTTTTTCTGGGTAATTTACAGTAAATAGAGATGTCAGCTGTTTTAATGCTACAGGATTCTGGAATGCTTCTTTTAGTGTACTTATTGAAGACCTGTTATACAAATAAAAACTCACACTCCACTTAATAAAACAGAATTATTATTTTATTTTATTGAGGCCCAAATTCATCCCTAAATTATACTGGTTCCAAGCCACTTATAAAGTACGTTCACAGATGATTACTGTGGGGAATGTATTGCAGAACAGCAATGTGTATCAGAAGTCAGATATTATAAATTAAGCTGGTGATCAGAATGAATTCATAAGCTAAGGAGAGAGCTATCACTTCAGAGCAATTCAAAATTGCAGCCTTCTGGAAATCTGGTCCATTAATGGAACAATGGGAAAAGATGCCTGCTTGAAAAGCTTGTGAGACCATGCAGTGATATGTGATTATGAATAATTCACAGTAAACATTTGCAGTGCTTGTTTTGATGACAACAAATTTTAATTTCCCCCCTCATCACAGTATCCCTGTTGTAAAGATCCAAGGGTATTTGATTGCCTTAGATCTGCATTCCCACATCTTACTCCCTGCCATCGTTGCAGTGGATTAGGTCTCTTCTAAGAATCTTCTGTATTATTAATGACACATTTTGATGTGTGAGACTTGACTGCGATATTTCAGATGCCCTGTGCATTGGCAGTGCAGTGAGAAGGTGGTGCGGGAAGAAGTTGGCTGCATTGCAGAACAGGATTGACAGAATCATACGTTTGCCCGCCTCACTGGAGGCTGGCAGTTCTCACTGTTGGCATCAAAAGTTGTTTGTTTCTCATTCACATGGCTGCATACCTGAGCAGCCTGAGTACATGCAAGCAAGTTTCCTCTCACATTGCTCTAATAGAATGCAGAAGGATTTTATGTTTTAATTTTGAAAAGGTCCCAGGGTAGACGTGCATTTTCTGCTCATAGAGAAGCACCAGTAAGTCACTGGGTGTTGAGTGTATGAGACGCCCATGTTCCCCTGCTTTTCTGTCACTGACATACAACTACTGAGGAGCAGCCCAGTGTATGTGGGCTTTACACATGGGGGAAGCACTGGGATTTACCAAGCACACTCACCAGCAGCAAGCCTGGCCCTGAGGTCTTCCTCCTCCAGGGGCCTTTCAAATAAAGGCAACCAGTACCCACCAAGCCTGAACTCCATTCTCTTCTCTTTTCTTGCACACAGAGAGGTAGCTGACTGACTAAGATGTCGCTTCTCTGCCCGTTGCGTTAAGCATGTCCTCACTGATTTTATAAGTTTTTTTCCTTTTTTCCTCTAGATTCCTCTATTTGTATTTTTTACTCTACTCCATAACTGACTTTCTGAAATTGGGTAGGTGGGTTACACCTGGAGACACAGGCATAGTCTGTTATGTGCAAGGTTGGGACCTAGTCAGTCAAAGTCCTGTCAAAACCACACTGACAAGTGGGCATGTCTTTGTTTATCCTTCTTTAAAGAGAACATTGAAAGAAAATAAAAGCAGGATTTGGGGCTGAGTCTTGGATTTTCTTTTGTTGTTCAGGAAACAGTAGCATGACAAAAAAAGATTAATAACTAGTCTCTGGGAAAACAATCAAAGCTTAATTGTCTCTCCAAGATTTAACTCTGATAGGCCTCTTGTTTGTAGCAAACAAAACCCAGCAGAGCATTACTGCTGACACCAAGACATATAGGAACATCTTTTGTGGTCACTCCACAGTCAAACAGGTTGCAGACCAGGTTAACAGGTGAGACAGTTCTGATGCATAGCTGTAACTAGATTGTAAAGAATATAACCTGCTGCATGGATATTTATGTGTTTAATCATCGCCATTATCTGCTCAGTGCAGTTGCAAAAGCTAGGGCATCCAAACTCAAGTTAATGAACGATCACCTTTATAGAAAGGAACTTCCCTCATTTATTCTCTGCCTTTGAAGAGGTAGTACAGCTTAAATTTCATTGTTGCTAAATCCCATTTAGAGAGGTAACAAAGGTGTGAGAGGGATTTGCAATTCAGGCTGGTTTTCTTAAACTGTGTAGCCAGAACAAGACCCTGAACTTGGACTTCTTCCTTAGTGCCATCGTAGCAACAATGTTCCCATATGGTGCAAAAAGGTGAAAGTGCTTCCTAGACATCTCTGATGCATGTAATACCAAGTGAATAAAAGCTAAAAACAACTGTTTTAAGTTTTAGATCTGACATATCTATTGGCTGAAGGAAGATCATACTGTGGTAGGAAACGCCATTATCTGCAAGTTACAGAAATGTGAGGTACTGTAACAAAAAGTAATACAAAACCGTACCAGTCCATATGAACTTTAATAAAAGACCGAAGAAATTACAGGAGAAAAAGAAAAACAATCCTATTTGCCTTTCCTTGAGTTTCTCAGTAAGGTACTGCAGTACACAGTAATCCAGCAAACTGCCTATTCTGAATCTCTGAGTTAACCTGCTTTTGTCAAGTATCTTCTTCGTACCTTAAAGAGAATGATTCCTCTCTGTGTTCAGGAGAAGAAAATTCACAGTTGCATCAAAACTTTCTGAAATATAATTCATTTTGCAAAATAAATAAACCCCCAAGCAACCAAGAAAATCCACCCCCACATCCTCCCCCCTATAAACAAGCAGAAAGTCCTGATTGCCTCAGCTGCTATCCCCAGGACATCATCTCATCAGGCAGAAAACGGACATGCCACAGGAACTCGCGCTGGCCAGCTGGGCTCCTGCGTGCCCAGCTCCAGCTTTCAGGCCACTTCACAGCAGCCCAAGCTGCAGGTGTGTCTCTCACTGGCTTTCTGCAGGCTGTGCATCCAGTGTGGCAGCACAGACAGGAGCAGCAGGCACATGCCGGTGAACTGTCACCAAGCCACACTTCTTGTGTCTGCCTGGTAGTGGTTATAGCACATTCCTGGGGACACAGTTCAATGTGGCCTGCACCTCTGCGTTGCAAATTTAGATGTGTTCTGTGATGGAGCCCCAGGGACCTTGCCTCAGTTCTGCTCCTAAAACCCTCCATGATACAAGGAAAGAGTCAATCTTTGATGCCAGACACGCTACAAGTAAGAAGTAAACCTAGCATGTTTGCTCTAAGACTTTAATTCTCCTGATTTCATCGTTTTGCACCATTATCTCAGTTACAGCTTGAGTTAATTTACCAATCAATTAAAATATGAAGAGACGCTATCACAGAAAACGTTTTAGAACTGAACTGAGCGGCTAAAGCAATTTTAATTTGGGGAGATATTTTCTAAATACATACCAGTAATTGGAAAAAAATTGTCTGAAATTAGGCTTACGTGGGATATTTTTCACACGTTTGACTTGCTTTAAGAACAATTACATATTTTTTTTTACTTTTTATGGTAAATATGCAAGTCTTCTGTAGCTATCACGTTCAGTCAAAATAATCTCTAAGTGAGCACTATTTAAAGAAGATACATTTATAGTTATAGTAACTGGTAAATCTAATTTGCAGTCTCTGTTTTAGAAAATCTGGAAGTTAGAGCCTTATCACACCCAAGTGTTAATTTGCATTAACCCTGTGGATCATCAGGGTCTTTACTACTTCAGTTCACCTGACACAGCAACAACAGTGTCTTGAACAGATTACTAACTTTTGTAGCTCACATGCTGCTCATTCATCTCACTCCCCATGGCTATTGCCCTTACACTTAACAGTGACTCCCATAGAACCATAAATTAAATAATTGATGATCAATATAACCTTCAGCTATATCTGATGTTATAGGTATTTTCTCACAACTTGTTCTGTACAGTCAGTGTCATTCATTGGGCCAGCCAGAGAGAGACATAATTTATTTGTACTTCATGTTGCCCTTCCACCAGTGTAAAAATATATAGAAGAGGGAAGTGACTGGCATGCACAGCAACTCTCTTACAATTCTCTTAGCATCAGTAAAGCTATTACTGATACTTCATAAATATTTGTACAGCTTCAACAGCAAAGGGTTCCTAGAGAATGGCAAAACGGTTTCCAAAGGAGAGCTGAAAACTCTCCACTATCCAACCGCGGTATCCATAAACCAAAAACCAGGAGTAACAGAGTTCTCTATTTGTAGCCATTGCAGACAAATATTGGTTTAAAATGCAGTTACTGTGTTAGCCGTTTCAGTGCAGAAACAGCAATACTCTTATGATAGCTTATTGACAGGTGTCAGCAAGCATCTTGAGTAAGCAGAATATGTATTATGTATCTTATCAGCAGGGAGACAAATGATGACACAGCCTCTCCAGGTAGGATATTGGCTTAGCTCTGATGCTCACTGAGCAAGCAGCACTCTTATTTTATGCATTACCAGTGCTCCTGGGACTTCTATTGCTATTATTAAGTAGAGTCAGCACGAACCAGACAGTCAAAACAAGAACTTTGCTCCAAACCATTTTTTCACAAGAAGTTTGCTCTAAACCATTTTTTCACACGTCTATGTATGTGTATCATGAAACCATAATAAAATTCTGGGACATCTAGCTAACATTTGGGTTGCATCAGAAAGTATCACGTCTGGCTTTGCGGTGGAGGCAATGCTAGCAGTACAAGTGAAGCACCTGAGGACTCTGGGTAACATGTAGCTATTGCTGTATCTGTTACCTTAATTTGGTTGTGTGCTGTTTTTCTGATGCCCTGTTTAGCAGGGCAAAGCTATGCTGAAGGGGGTGCACAAGGCTTGCAGACTTCAAAATAATTTTTAAAAGTCACATGGGACTCTTGCCTGTACTCATAACAGTAAAAATCCCCGAAAAATTAAAAATTCAATGTGTTAAGTATGGAAACCCAGCTGACTTCTGCTGGCAGTGTGACTAATCACTGTTCACTGGCATTTTTGCTCTGCTGAGTTAAGGGAATACAAGAGGTGACCTTCCTCCAACTTCATTCCCAGAGCCTCACAGAAAAGTAGTATACTTGTCTGGGCACAGCAGGCGTTGTGAAAGCAAGGAGCAGTGATATTAGGACTTCTAAGATCATGTAACCAGAATGTGACTAATAAAGACTTGGTCTGCTGCCAGTGGGGTACTGGTGCTCCTGGTAATATTTGCACTGCAGATCTGGCTGCAGCAAGTCTGTTTGAACGTCCTCCCTTGCACAGTCTCTACAGCATTTTGGATCTTTGGCTTTTGCTTTTGACTTGAGATGTCAGTGCCTGCTCCACACACGTCCAGGCTCCTTTCCAATTGCCAGGTTCCTGTGTTACAACTCTGTCTCTCTGCTTTCCTCAGACTGATTCTGCTCTGGCCTGCTGGATACAGACCTGGGGACATGGACCCAGTGGCATGAACCATGGGTGGGTGCCCCTACAGCCATGCTGGATGCTGAAGCTCCAAGCACTGCCTTGCTCTCAGCAAGGAAAAAGTAAGCTTCTTTCAAGCACACAACTGGTCTACTTGCTCTCTGCTCTTGTGCAGATTAACCACCCACACTTACTGCTCAGTAATTCCTCATTTTTAACTACAAAACTTACATGTAATTCTTTGACCCACCCACTTGCTAAACGTAGCAATTTCTAAACCATAGCATTTTAGGTATCAGTAGGTTTTGGAATTCAAGAGTTTAGGATGAAACATGGGTAAGAACAAGTTTCTCATACACAGTGAATAACCAAGAGAGCAAAAAGTAATGAATGTATATTTACCAAATACAAATTGAAGCCTAAGTCATTATTTTTATTTCTTCTCTTTTAACTCATCAGAAAATATCTCTCAGCTGAGGTCGTCTACCTGGATTTCAGCACAGTATCTAATACAATATCTAGCACAAATATCTATTACACCTACATTAGAAATCCTTGACTAACAGGGTTTCTAAATAAAGGGACTGACCTAACCTCACCTGCATCAATCCTCCAAAAGCGTATCATTAATGCAGAACAGTGATCCCATCCGTATGTTTAGAATCGGGGTGTGGGGTAGCGGAGTGTGGGGGATGTTAAGTTAAGGAGAAAAGAATTAATAAAAAATTAGAAGGCTATACTTACAGAGTGGAGCACAGAGTGGTACTCCTTTCTAAACTTTGTTTTATTGCTTTTGCAGAAACAAGTATTATACAAAGCATGTTCCCATCCACCTGTACTGCAGGGCAGATAGCATGCCACAGCTGGTTATGTCTAGCAAGAGGATGCATCTCCAATGCCAGTATTTATCTACTGCCTTGGAAAAAGAGCTTTTTCTAAGCTCTAGTTCGTACTTCCTACTCTAGAGAGACCTGAATAGCATGCTTCAGGTTCAGATGTCCAGTGACCACTCAGAGCAGTGGAGGCTGGTGGTCCTTGTTTGATTCATCACACATACTCTGGCTCCTGAGCTTCTGCACAACATGTAACAGCAGCAGACAAGCTCCTCTCAGAGCTTTTAAAAATCTGAAACCAGCACTTTATTCCAGCTCTAGTGTGGCCCATCAGATCAGTTTTTCCCTGCTTAGGACACTTCTGTAACATTTTTGATACATTTGAGGGCCTGCTGGTCTGCTGCTGTTGCTCAAACCAGAGTGAATAAAACCAAAACAATCCCTAACAGCAGACTGGAAATGCCATAATACAAATATTTTTCTGTGATGTATGTCATACATAGTTTACATGATGATAGGTGTTCCATTTTCTTGGAACTTCTTTCAGATTATCTCTGTAATTTTTATTCATCTCCTCACAAACATAAATATATAATTTACATTTATAGACTTCAACTGAAAAATGAAATCCTATCTTTATGTATGTATCATTCATACCCCCAAGGTAACAATTTTGACTTGATTAGACTACACTCAATGAATCTAGATCAGTAGAATTTACACTCACTAAATTAAATTCATAATCCATGAGGGACGATCTCTTCATCTTCAGTGCTGTCTTTTACCCTCATCATCAGAAGCATGTTTAAGCAACACGCGTGGGAATAAAGATCATAGATAAAATACAAGATAATGAAATCCAGCACTGAACTCTTCAAAATTAAGGGTCAGCTCTAACCAGCTGAAGCAGCATTACGATGAGCATCACTAGTTGGGAACACTCAACACACAGCTCAGGGACCTTGCAGTGCTGGCATGGTGGAAAAAAACTCACCCAGTATTTGCCAAGAAAGACAGAAACCTTGTTTTCTCTAAGGCACGCTCTAATGTGAGTTTTGAATCAAGATAAGCTTTCCTAGACATCAAACAGGGCTGCATCATACATCTCTCATTTGCTTTAGTCACTGCAGGGATCCAGCTTTACTCTGCAGCTCAGCCACCAGCTTCTCACTGCCCCCAGAAATCAGTAAAGTTATGCCAGGAACACACAGGAGGCAAAAAATTGGTAGGGAAGAGCAAAGACAAGACCAGTGTTGCAAGCAGATAAGAGTCATCATGGTTTATACAAGCCCTGCGTGGGGCTGTCCCAGCATGAGGGCAGCTGGCCTGAGCCCCAGCTGCCAGGGCTCAGCCACCTCCCAGCTGTGCCTGATTAGCAATTAGCCCCTCGCTGCCTCCGCTGCCTCCTTTTGCTCTTTCTTTGCTCTGAGGTCTGCTCTGGCTTGCATCCAAGCAGCTCGGTGGGGATGGAGATGATGGCGGTGGTAAGGTAGGCCTTACCACCTTGCTGTGGGTTGGGAAGGGGGGTTGTCTTGGGGCCTGAGGGGCTGGGGGAGGCGGAGGGGAGCAGCCCTGTCTGGAAGGGGATCGGGAGGGGGGGTGCAACAGCTGGAAGATTAGTTGTTTCTGTGTGGAAATGATCATCCCCTTTATCTTCGGGAGAGAGAAGGTGAGGAAGTGGTGTCTGCTGATATGTGCCTTATCTAAAACACTAGAGTCAAAGCTGAAAACGGTTGGCTGCAAATGCAGTAAATCTGTGTTGTTTGCCACTATGGTTGTGGGTACTTTGTAGCTTCGGATGACAGCATTAATGATTTGTGAGGTTTGCTAATATACGAGAGGACTCTGGGTTTGGTAGCTGCTTGGTCTCATAGGATGAAGTTAGAGAAGTAGATGATATACCACTGGGGGCTCCAGAGATTATCTACTGCTGCAGGGCAAAACCTGATTCCTTCCAGGCTTTACCAGTAACGGAGACAAAATAAATAGGCTGTGCTAAGATCAAATCACATTGGATTTATAGGTAGGGGTTGGGATTTGATAACAAATCATGTGTTTTAGGAATATTGCATTTTCCTCAAAAACACCCTGTGGCTTGAAATAAGGCGCTGGTAAGAATAGCTCTCCTTTTCTGAGTCTGGCGTTCTTGTAATTGAAGCCACCTGGAGTACTCAGCTGTGAACTTTTGAGGGTATGAAAGCCACAAGACTGTCTCTCAATGTAACCTATGGTACTGTAGCAGTCAGGTCTGATCCCTCTTAAACTTTCCCTGACAGAGTTCTGGTTTCTGGCTCCTTTCCATTTGAATGTGGATATTCGCAGTACAGGTATTTCAGTGAAATTTCTCGGTTTGTCCCAGAGTGGGGACTTGCTTTTTCCATTGAATTTTTTACAACTTTGGTCTCTTTCTCTATTTAAATGAGAGCTGCAGCTCTCAGCTGGTGAATCTGGCAACTTGTGAGGCTACACTGGCCATGAGTTTCCCAAGAGCAAAGCAGAAGTGCAATCTGATGAAACTTTTCTCAGCAACTTTTTACTCAGTGGACTTCAGAGATTTGGCTTGCTGTTGGGCAACCAAGAAGGAGAGTAGGAGGAACTGTAGGGATGACTGTGACTTAAAATGGAATAATTTAATTTGTAACACCTTTGGAAAATATCTCTGTGTGTCGTTGCTGTTATTTTCCCCTGGCTGTTTCAGTGGAAGGTATTTCAAGCTGCATCTTGATCTCAGGTTGGAGGTAGGGTGTTTATTCTGGCAGGGTCCGGGAGGGATAATTGCAAATGAAGTATTTCAGCCTAATAGTTATTTTATGCTGTGGGGTCCAGGTGAGAAGGAGACCCTCAGACTAGGAAGTTTTGTGCAGCTGGACATTGTACAATGCAGCTGGCTTCCCCAGGCTTTTGCCTGACATGGCTTTGGACCCGAGAGCAGCAGAAGGCTGTATCAGTTGCCTCACCCCTAGCTTTTGCTTGCCTCCCTCCCTCATATGAGTGTCCACATGACAATAACTCAGCTTCCTGGAAGCTAAACTGCCTGAAGCAGGTGCTAGACTGGAAAATAATCCTTTTTTTTCATTCCATATTAGCACAGCTTATGTCAATCAATACTGAGACCCACAATTGCTAATGTATAGTTTATAGTAGGAATTGGGGAGTTTAATCTGGTTTTATAACTTTATTACCCTGCTTATAAAGATTTTTCTCAAAATCTGAAAACATTTTAGCTTTTTTATGTTACCATCCCTCTCATATACTCCTGAATAATTTCCAGAGGAGTGACCGGGTTTACTTACAGCTCTGTCATTACTGCACCTGAAATGGTTGAGAGAGAGATGGCTGGAAGAGTCTGCCTCACTGCCATTAACAGTGAAATTACAGGGGTGTGACACACTGTGCCTCCAGCTGGTCAGTGGTGCAGCTCTCGAGTAGAAAGGTAAGAATAAATCTGAGTTACAGGCTCCATACCAAACACAAATGGGTAAATGAAAATTATACCAGCAATTTTGTAACTTGGCAATGAGCACCAGAAGGATTATGCCACCCTTCCACCATATGCTGTTGTTCAGGATCTTCCTCTGTGGTGAAGAGGAAGGCAAAGACCTTCCATGAGTAAAAAGCAAGTAAGACAAGGGCTGAAAAGTTGCTGTGTTTCCTGCCTTATGAAGCTGGATGGGCAAAATGAAGGAAATGCATTAGAAAGCTGGTGCAGTGCTTCAAATAACTGGAGAAAGGGCTGCCTGGTGTGGTTGGTTTTTTTTTAGGAAGCACTTCATTGAACAATGTTATTTCATACTTCATTACTTTTTAACTGTGTCCAAAGGCTTATTTGTAGCATAAAGCCTTCTGATAATCTGAATAGGAAGCTTTTTAATCTTAAGTGATACCTCCATAGAGTGGTTGAGGTTGGACCTCTGGATGTCATCTTGTCTAATCCCACTGCTCAAGCAGGGCCACCCGGAATCATTCACCCAGGACTGTGCTCAGACAGCTTTTGAATATCTCCAAAGGTGGAAGCTCCACAACCTCTTTGGGCAGCCTGTGCCAGTGCCTGGTCACCCTCACATAAAAAAGTTTCCTGATGTTCAGAGGGAACGCCCTGTGTTTCAGCTTGTGCCCATTGTCTCTTATGTTGTCACTGGGCATCACAGAAAAAAGCCTGGCTCCATCATCTTTGCAACTTCCCTTTAGGTATTTATATACACTGAGCCCTCTCTCCTCCAGGCTGAAAAGTCCCAGCTCACTCATCCTTTCCTCATAAGAAAAACGCTCCAGTCCCATGATCATCTTGGTGTACCTTGGTAGTTCACAGTTGTGAAAGCTAGCATAGATGGCAACCCAAGCATCTGATTCGGATTATGTATGAGAGACACAAAGTAGCAAGCAATTAACTTAAAATAGAACAGACTAGTAAAGAGAGCTGCTAACATGCAGAAGCATTAAATAAACTAATCCTACTTCAGCCAAGAGTCTACTACTACCCACAAAACAGTAACTTCTTTTCTGTATTTATTTCCATGGAATGCATGTGCTCTTCAGTCTATGTGCCTGATGCATGGGTTTTTTCTTTTAGGTCTTGTTTTCTAAATGAAGCAAACAGACTTCTTTCTTCCTAGCAGTTGTTTCTGTTAGAGGAGCATCCCTGATGGCTGTTGACTTCTACAGTGAGGATTGCTTGGTCATTTAAATATAGTTTGTATATCTATATATTTATATTTTTTTAATGGCATAAGTGAGTTTTTTAAAATGAGCCGTATAGCTAATAGAAAATTGTCCTAAATTAAATGAAGCCTGTCTTAAACTTTGGTCATTTGTTTCCTTAAATTACCTGGCTACACCTCCACCTAGTTGCTTGCAAAGTGATTAAGTGCTTACCCATGAAATATCCTGTAAATGCTTTGACATAGATTGCTAACCCTAGACTGTAGTATGTCACTGTGATAAGACTAAAAATATCTCCCAGATAGACGAAGGTCATAATTCCTGTCATACTTCCATCCTCCAGTGTTTGTAGCATAAGAGGAAAAACTGGAAATGTAAAGCCTCTGAGATTAATTCATCAACAGAAAAGCTTTTAAGTGCCACCAGTTTCAGGGAGAACACCAAGAGGTATGGGTATGCATGCACTACCAATGAATGGAGGGGAATCCCTAACAGGTGTAAACATTCACAGACACATTACAGTGTTTCTACTAAAGATAGGCTAAGGTGTGTATAAAAGCTGGAGGGCTAAAGCATACTAGAAGCAGGATTAGTGTTACGCTGTTTAGGCTCTTCTTCTGTTTTTGCTTTTCCCCTTATATGAATAAGTTGATATTGTCATATGAAGTTCTGTTGAAGAAAATATACTATGGCTTCTGTGATAGTTTTGCTGGGACAGGGTTTTTCTTCACAGTAGCTAGTATGGGGCTATATTTTGGATTTTTGCTGAAAACAATGTTGATAATACAGGGATAGTTTCATTACTGCTAAGCAGGGCTCACACAGAGCCAAGGCCTTCTGTGCTCCTCATCCCACCTCACCAGAGAGGAGGCTGGGGGTGCCCAAGAAGCTGGGAGGGGACACAGCCGGGACAGCTGACCTCAACTGGCCAAAGGGCTATTCCACACTGTATGGCATCATGCTGAGTATATAAGCTGGAGGAAGAAGAAGGAAGGAGAGGGATGTTCGGAATGATGGTGTTTGTCTTCCCAAGTAATGGTTACGAGTGATGAAGTCTGGCTTTCCTGGAGATGGCTGAACCCCTGCCTGCCCATGGGAAGTGATGAATGAATTCCGGTTTTGATTTACTTGCTTGTGGCTTTTGCTTTATCTATTAAACTGTCTTTCTCTCAACCCATGAGTTTTCTCACTTTTACCCTTCAGATTGTCTTCTCCATCCCACCAGGAGGGAGCGAGGTTGTGGCTAGGTGGTGCTTAGTTGCAAGCTGGGGTTGAACCTTGACAGTCCTTTTTAGCACCCAGTGTGGGGCTTGAAGGGTTGAAGAGGTAACAAATTTGATTGGAATGTGCTAGGTCAATTTTATAGATGTTATTTTTGTTTAGCAATTAATTGGCAGGCTGCTGTGCTTGCTGTGGGGCTTGCTTGCCTTACTGTATGTTGGTCTAGTGCTTGTTACTGGCTGCTTTTTGGTTTCGCTGCTCGCTGTACTGCTATCACCTTACTGCGTTGTGCCTGGGAACATGTTGATAGCAGCCATGGTGATGCACCTGGGCTGGCAGATGGCCAGGGCATCGCTGCTGTTCGGGTGCTGCTGTACCAGACAGGCTGGAACTCCAGAGTGAACTTGAGTTGAAGGGACTGTGACCTGTGGGTGAGCCCGTGTGGGAGCAGGACACCCCAAAGCGTCTGTGACCATGGGTAAGTCCACACCAGAGCAGGTACATCTTGAAGTGTCTGTGGCTGTTTGTCTGTGCTGCAGCAGGTATGCCTCTGAAGGGTTCTTGGCCCAAGGACAAGTCCACAGCGGAGAAAGTACACCTCAAAGCATCTGTGGCTGTGGATAAGCCCGTATTATGGAATTTGACCTGAATTGCTTGAGAAAGGAAATAAAAAGGTGATGCCTTTGGCTGCCTGGAGCTAGATGCACCTGTGCCAGGAAGGGGGTGCTTTGGTAAAGGCTCAGATATGGTGGCAAGGCTCTTCGAGTGCTTGAGGAGTCTAACCTACAAATGAGGTAAAATGAGGAAAGCTTGTTGGCCACTGCAAGTCTGAAGATGAGTTTTGCGCCTACTCAGAGCTATTGTGAGAAACCCTTGTCGAGGCCCAAAGGCAGATTTCAAAGCACGTGAGAAATTTTGTAATGAATCTGGATTTCTAGATGCTGCCTGCCTTCTGGCATAGGCAGCATCTCTGAGAACCACGGTTCTGGGCCCTGAGGGGCTGATTAGGTAACCTTGTCAAAATAGCCTTTGGTGCTTTTTTTTTTAATATTTCTGCGTGCTGGTTTTTAGTTGAGAAGTAAATACCTCAGAAATTAACTTATCATTATGAAGCCTGGTGCCCTTAGGTCAGTGGGTTATAGGAAATCGGCAGCCACAGATGGCAAGGTCTTAACAGCAAGGACCCGCAGCCAGAGTGTAGCTCTGCTTTTTATGGAGTCCTTGTGAAAAAAGCATCTCTGAAAAGTCTGTCTGATGCCATATCAAAAGTGCTTGATTTACTTAAAAAAACCCCTCAAACAAAAAAACCCAAAATCCCAAACAACAGATTGCATTTAGAGATTATATTATTTTCTTGTGTGCCACCACCACCAAAGGCAAAAATCTGACCTAGAATGTCCTTAACTACTCGCTGGAAACCTAATCTTCCTGAAATTTGGTTATCACTAACACCTTCACAGCTACATTAGTTTTAAATCTGCTGAAGATGTCACAGGGAGAGGGCTTGGAAATCTGTTCCTTGACTCTTACTAAAAGTATGTGCAGTATAATATAGCACTGGTGAAATACTGGGGGAAGGACGGAGCCGTTACAGGCATGTGCTCGGGCGGGCAGAGTGGCTGCATTCTGCCTCTTGTGCCCTGTGGGAGCAAGGAGGCAGAGAGAGATGCCCACCTATTCCCCAAACACTCTTCGGGCTTTTGGGGGGGAAGGAGGATAGCAGTAAGGAAACCTCTAGCAAAATCTCTTTAGTGCATGTTAAAACTTCTTGCTGTAGTTCTAAAGCGAGCTGTTTTTCAGGATGCTATACTAACACATAAGTTAAATTTGCCTACCCAACCCAGGTAAATTAACAGATTTTTGGGAACTGAAGTGACAATCAGCCCATGACAGACCCTGTGTTTATACATACACAAGTCAGTTTGTGATGACAGTAAAGCAGTGTTTCTCACATGTCCTCACTCACAGAGACACGAATACAGATCATATTGACATTAAGCAGCAACTCCCAGATAAATTTTTAATGTGGAGTCAGTTCCTATATGGCACTGTAAATGCTAGGCTGAAGGCTAAATATAAGTGTATGTAATCATCAATCAAGAAACTACAATGGGAATGTGGGAATAGGTACCTGGCCAAATTATTTTCTGACTTTGATGTGAATGCCTATTTGGTGCTTGGTTCCCTGGAGCTAAAGGATGAGATAATTGCCCCAACCTTCAGTCTCTGTTCTTTCTCCTGTTCCAAGATAAGGACACATTTCTAAGGTGGTTATTACTTAATTATCTACATTATGATGCTAATATCCACCAGAGAAACACAGCTTTCCTTTTCAAGTGTTGCTGAGCAAGAATATTAAGTGGTCCTGCATTTGGGCAGGGGGAGCCCAAACTGGGATGTCCTCCTGCCTTGCTTCTTGGCGGGGGGACAAGGCCCATCCAAGTGGTTGATGGGGTGGGAGCCTTGAGGGGCTGGTGGTGCCTTTCCTGCGAGGAGAGGATGGCCATGATGAGGAGTGAGCTCCATGGAGGCCCATGCCAAGGCAGTTGGCTTAGGAGCTGTGCTGGGTTCAGCTGGGACACAGTTCATTTTCTCCTTGGTGGCTGGTGCAGCGCTGTGTTTTGGATTTGGTGTGAGGACACTGTTGGTGGCACACTGATGGGTTTGGCTGTTGCTGGGTCATGTTTATACTCAGTCAAGGACTTTCCAGGTTCTGGGGCCCTGCCAGCGAGAGGGCTGGAGGGGCACGGGGAATTGGGAGGGGACACGGCCAGGACAGCTGACCCCAGCTGGCCAAAGGGATACTCCATACCATGGGACATCATGCTGAGTAAATAAACTGGGGGAAGAGGAAGAAATGGGGCGGAGGGACATTCAACATTATGGCATTTGTCTTCCCAACGGTTACGGGTGACGGAGCCCGGCTTTCCTGGGGATGGCTGAACCCCTGCCTGCCCATGGGAAGCGGTGAATGAATTCCTGGGTTTGCTTTGCTTGCGTGTACAGCCTTTGCTTTACTTATTAAATTGTTCTTGTCTCAACCCTCGAGTTTTACATTTCCTCTGGGTGAGGGAGGAGTGAGCGAGCAGTTGTGTGGTGCTTGGTTGCTGGCTGGAGTCAAACCACAACAGGAACCAGCTGTGATTTTTATTTTTTGTTCCATAATTTTTATTTTACTATAGATAAATGCTTGTTAAACTACTGTTGGCATAATGCTGTTCTGTTATACACAGTTGTCTCCAGTATATATACCAAATAACTGAAATAATGCCATATCATCATCTATATTGCTGCTTAAGACACTTCTTAATGGAAGGGTAGTCCACAGGACTGAACTTTTAAATGTGCATCATTATAGTATTAAGATTTCTGATTTTGCCTTGTCACTTCTGCCAGTCTAGGAGGGGAGAATAGATGGGTGTGAAATATCTTGGGTTTAATCATGTCACTTAATCTAAGTCTTCTGTAAGGTACATATTGTTTGAGAGAGGTATAACTACTACTATCAGAAACTAGGAACAAAACCAGCTCCTTTTCTTAAGCATCTCTCTGTATCAGCTATTCAGGCAATATATATTGAGAAAAAAATTCTCTCATTTAAACTGCTTACTGCATTAACTAAACTGCCATATTTTATCCAATCTCTGTGGAAACAGATGTGCTATAATCTTAATTTATCCCTTGTCTTTCCTTCGCAACTGGGTTAAAAACTAACAAGTAAATGCAGCAACTGCAGACAAAGCTGGCAGGCTTAAACTGCAGTATTTGTATGGTAAAGAATTTTTCATATAGCTTGGAAAGGCATGGTTATGCCTTCCTGGTTTGGTTTATATTGAATCATAAAGAGCTCTAAAATCAACAGTGTCATGAAGAGATCTTGCTTGAGAGTGTTTGTAATCAGCCTTGAAGAACTGTAACTTAGTTGTGTATAATGAGATTGCACTATTCATAAAGTTGTAATTTTAAGTCAAACCTTCCAAGAAGCTTTCAATAGGAGCACTGCTTTGGGCCAAGAAATGGAAAGTGGACCAGTTTTGACTACTTGGTAGTAATTTATAAGGTATGGGAGATGTCATAAAAAATAAAGTGAGCGACCATATCAACAGGCTTACAGAATTCTAAATTGGAAAGCTGGGTTTGGGTTGGAGATTTTAATGTTTGGATGCTGATGATCTCTGAACATGCGAATGGAAGCAGCCAACCAAAACCATATCTGTGAGTCCTTGCCTGGGAAAGCAAGTCTAGAAGAAAAGCAGATAAACAAGATAAATATTTCCTAAAATGCCAACCTCCTAACCCCATTTTTCTAAATACTGTTACAAGTACTATGAGTCATAGGAAAAGAGAACCAAAATGCTGCAATGACCAAATGTATATAGTTATCAGAAGAGTTTATTTGCCAAATGCTACCGAGGTCTATATTAAGTGGATTATACTGGAAGTCAGTGGTCTCGTCTATCCCCTACTGCCTTTTCAGTGGAGGTTTGCATGTTGTCTGGAGGCAGCGTGCTGTGCTGGCAAAGGGGCACGGTCCCAGCAAAACTGTAACCTGCAGACCAAGGGAGTGACTAGGGAATAGTGTTATTTGGGGAGACTGGGGATGTGGTGCTGTGTCCAGCTTTGGATGCCTGGCTCAGCCCCTTGCCACCAACTGGGTAGCACAAGCTGCACTGTGAGAAACCTAAAAGAAAGTTCAAAACTAGAAAGAATTCTCTTTTGCTAAAGCTATCGTTCATTTTCCTTCCTTGGCGAGAAGCAGATATCTTGGGGAGGAAAAAATGCAAGTGTAAGCAGCAGACAGATGGATACCATGGTATATCTTGTTGTGTACAAAGCCTGGCTCATATTTCATAATAGTCAACCATTATTTTGATGTTTTACTGCTACTTAAACTAGTTTTACTTTCCAGCCTGCAAGCATCATCTTTACAGGAACTGGGATTTAGGGGATGAAATAACATTCTTATTCTGCTCATGTTTCAGCCACTCAGGTTTTCCATTTGTTCACATCTGTATTTTTATAGAAAATTGATAGGCGCTGTAATTGCAGCCTGCTGAAAGCAAGTAGGTCAGAGCTACACTTCCCATTCCAGAGGGACTGCTGGGACTGGAGAGACAGAAATACATCTGGACAGTTTTTCTTCCTGTGTGCTTGTCTGTGTGTCGCAGCCATTCATTAGATGCCTCGCAACTGTTCACCAAAATACTGTGCGGTATTAAACAAAATCAACCAAAGCATCTGTGTTTAAGAGGTCCCTCCCTGCTCATCTGTCATACTCCTCTTGACGAAAGGTTTTTTCAGGGTATTGTGCATTGGCCTCAGACTTACGAGGGAAAATTTCTCAGAATGCACTGATGACAATTTCCTAGCATAGATGGTCAAGGAGCTAGTGAGGGGAGAGACCCTGTGTGGACCTCCTACTCGGAAAGAAGGAAGAATGGGTACGAGGTGTGAAGGCTGGAGGCTGCTGTAGCTGCAGGGACCCTAAGATGGCAGAGCTCAGGATCCCAAGAGGAGAGGAGCAAGCAAAAGGAAAGGAGCAAGGCAAAAAGCAGGATCACACCCCTGGGCTTCAGGAGAGCAGACTTTGGCCTGTTCAGGGACCAGGAAGAATACAGAGACACTGCCTAATCCTGCAGGGATGGAGGTTAGGAAAGCCAAGCCTGCTGAGGGATATGAAAGGCCACAAGGACTTCAACAATTTTAACAGCAACAAAAGGCAGACTGGGGAAAACGTGGGTGCAGTGCTCACGAGGACCTGGCGACAAAGGACACAAATGTCTGAGGTACTGAATCCTTTCTTTGCCTTGGTCTTTACTGGTAAGACCAGCCTTCTGGAAGCCCAGGTCCTTGAGACCAGAGGGAAAGTCTGGAGCATGGGAGATGTCGTCCTCCTTGTGGAGAAGGATCGGGTCAGGGAACACTTAAACAAGCTGGACATACATAAGTCCATGGCATCTGATGGGATGTACCCATGAGTGCTATGCAAACTGGTTGATGCTATTGCAAGGCCCCTCTTGATTATCTTTGGAGAGTTATGGGAATTGGAGGAAGATCCCAAGGATTGGAAGAAAGTAAATGTCACTCCAGTTTTCAGGAGGGAGAATCTGGGTAACCCTTAGCTTTCCCTGCTATTTGTTTGCATTTAAATTGATGTGGATTATCAGTGTTGGTTACTATTGTATCTTCTGTCCTCTTATTTATTAATGCATAAAACTTCCTTTGTGGGTTAGGTACCAGTCACACTTGGAAAATGTATACAGAGAAGCACAATTGCAGTGAACTGCTCATAAAAATTAGCCCTTCAATGTGCAAAATGCCATCTCTACTGAAGAAAAATGAATGGGTTTGCCACCTGTTTTTGCAGGGCCAGGGTTACACACCAAATATTCCTGCTTGTAGTCATGTGAGCTGTCACCTGGACTTCCATGTCACCTGGGCTGGGATTCAGGAAGGTTACTGTATTTGATTAAATGGTTGCATATTTCCATATAAAATTCAGGTGAATAATCACAGCCTTTCTTGATTATGTGGCTTTTTTCATAACTCCATGAAATCTAGTTTGAGACACACAAAATGTTTTTAAGGGATCTTGTCCATTCCTTGCTCTTTTTTTAGTTCATTTTCCAAATAATTGAAATCATATTGAAAGAGGTACCATTTACCGTGGGGGCAAAGGGAATTCAATCATGCACAGATAGATGAAGTGTTGCTACGTGGTTTATTTATTTTTATTTTTTCTGGTTTATTTATTTTTAAATCCTTTTTTTATAACCAGGTCACTGTAAAAATTCTTATATTCTCCATGGTTTTGTTTAGTACCAAGGTGGGATCTATCCCCAGAAATCAGATTTGTAAGCTGCAGACATCATCCTTTGAGCTAGTTACCCCACGCTCTCCTTTCCATAGTCAGGAAATAAGTATTTCTGAAGTATAGTTTCTCCAAGGTAAACAAAAGTTATTAGATGTCATTAAACTAGATATTTTTGAAGTACTTCTCTGACTGTACATAGAGTGACTAATGAGCATGAGTCATTCATCCGTAAATACTGTGTTTCAGAGATGAGAGTGAGATAGGATATAGTGTATATGTTGTGGTGGTGTTTGGTGTGGGTGGTTTTTTTTTTTTTCCTTTGCTGTGTACGTACTTATCTTTTAAGACTGGCACCTAGGAATTCTGTTCAGCTCTCATGGTTTATCATTTCAATAAGCATACTAACACAGAGCAGTTTTCAGTGTAAAAGATGCCTTTGTATAGGCTGCACCAGTCTGCTGCAGTGCTGGGATGCCTGGGAAAACAAGCTGAATCAGCCCACTCCTGGCAGCTACGCCACTGATGTCTCAGACAGAGATGCTTAAAAAAGCAGTTGATGAAAACACTACCTTCCTCTTCTGAAGGCGGCTGCTGTGCTTGCATGCAGCTGTTCTTTCTAATGCATGGATGTAAGTTGCAAAGAGTAATTTTTGCTGGCACATCATGAAAATTTAAGAGACACTAAAGACAGACGATAGGTTCTCAAAGACATGTGAGCCAAGGAATATTTCACCTTTGCTGGCCCCAGGAATGTTTTTTGAGGAACATAGCATATAGCTGATGATTACTGAGAGCTTTTTTTACTTGTAAGGTGGAACAGATATCTTCCTGCAAAATTATTTTATTTTTTTTTTAATACCCCACTGTAAGTAATTTACACCTTGGCTGGATTTCTAAGTCTGACTTTTGTTGCTGCTGTTGTGGGAACAGAATTCTCAGCCATATGGCATGACATCTTAATTTCTATGTGACAGTAAACAGGATCCATTACTCAGTTTTTCAGTGGTGCAAACATTTACTTTTATGAAGGTTTTTCTTAGGGCAACTCTATACTAAAGTAGAGAACAAAAAATACAGCATGTAATGAGCAAAATCTCTCCAAAGGGCAATTTGGACTTTAAATGTTTAAAAGAATACTTTGGTCTTTTGCATAAATCTAAAGTTTGCCCATTACAGTAATACATTTTTAATCTGGCTAAATTAAGCTTTTTTCACTCAATATAATGCTGTTTCTATAATTCCTTGTTAACTGCTGAATCGCTTAAATGCCATGTGAAAAACCCAGTTCCTCCCTACAACTTCTTCGTTAAGTGTTCTTTCACAAGCTGAGGGAAAACGACATTACTTTGATACTTATGTTTTCCATTTGTTAAGAGTTTGAATAAAAAAAAATATAAATACTAAACATGAAAACAGCACTAACTGTTACTATAAGGAAATGGAATTGTTAGGGTTGTGGATTTTTTTCCCTCCTTTAAGCACAGTATTTCTAACACAATTGATTAATACAGCTTGCATTAGCTTAATACAAATGCCTAAAACCCATGCATGGTAGGGCTAGAAAGTATGTTATTACCTAATACTGTGCTTCAGCTGAGTACATTGACTGAATGCCATCAGAACTTGAAGACTAATTTACAGTTCTAGTATTTGACAAGGCTTCCTGTATTATTTTATTGCTGTTTTGTAATATGTGTTTATAACATTTCTTAAATAAAAGCAGTCCGCTTCTCAGTGATCAAACCTATTATGTCATAAAACTGAGAAGTATTCCAGACTAAATCACTAAAGATCACAGAACGATTTAGGTTGGAAAAGACCTTTGAGAGCATCAAGATGAACAGTGGAGAAAATATGCACAGATTTATGGGGAGAAAACACTGCTTAATCTCATTTACATAAATGCAAACCACACTCCGAAAATGCTAGCATATAGACGTGGACTATCACAGCACTCCTATGTTAAAACTAATCTTCTCCAGAATGAAATTTTCAGCACTTAGCAAGGAAAAATGCCATCCTTGAAGACCACAAAACTTGAAAGAACTCCATGCTTCTTCTCATGTTACTGCAATATATTCCTTTTATTTATTATTGTCTCAGAGGAAGAATGTTACAATGTAGTGTTTGAAGCAGCATTTACTTGGCAGCAGAGGACAAAGGATGCATACAAACACAGGCAGAAAAACAACTTTATACATAACCTCATATTCAGAACAAAAATAAAAGCCACCGAATTCACTACTGAGACTTATTTTTTTACTTATGTAGGGGGGTATTTTTAAGGATTCTTTGTCTAGAGAATGATGTAGTTTGATAAAAGCCATATACTTTGCAGAGAACTGAATATAAAGCTATTTCCAATACTACTCATGAAGATAGGTCTGAGGTAGAAAGGTGGTCACGGCTTCCCTCTTCTGTAAAATGTGGGTGTTTTATTCCTCAAAATAACTACACTACTTATTTTTAATAAATGAAGCATTTATAGAGGCCAGCATCTTCTCTTTCCACCTTGACAATTTTGCTCCACTCAGAAGTAATGTTTAGCATTTATATAGAGCTTTTCATACACCAACTAAGCAAGCCCTACAACAACTTTGAGAGGTAAGTACTATCATCCCCATTTTACAGGTGGGAAAACAGAGGCAGAGTGGTTAAATAACTTGCCAAAGGGTTCAGAAAGAACTGGCACCAGAGCCAACATTAGAACGTGGTCAGCGCTGTGCCCAAATGACTCTTTGAGCAGCAACAGTACAGGAGTGAATACTGTGGGTGCAGGACAGTGTAGCTGGCACCACTTCACAAAAACACTAGAAATTTCTGACCTGCTGTCTTAAACGTGCTCTAGCATTTTTCGGTAGCAGTAGAGAATTTGCAACTCTTCCAATACCATCTTGAGATTATTATTTTTCTTCTCTTCAGTAATAATTAAGAACAACACAGTTTTGTTTCTCTCTACTATACGTGAAATATATTGCATGCAGTTTTACCAATTAAAGGTATGTCCTGAAATTAAAGCAATTGTCCATGCAGCATTGTAAACTCTGTGAATACATTAAAATATCTTATGATCATTTTAAAACTAGAGCTCAGCTGATCAGTGACATAACTTTCCCGTAATCATCCCTACTTAAAGTACATGAATAAATGATTTCAAAGATAAAGATGAGTTGCAAGACTACAATGCCAAAGGATTTCGAAGTGCATTGCAGTTTTGAAGAGAATGTTCTGTCACTAATAGTATTGGAAAGGGCTTTCTAATTGTCTCTTCATTTCCAAGAGGCAGACAAGAGAAGGGGATCTCACTGAAATGAGCTTTACTTCACAGACTGTAAATTCCAAAACTTGAAGCAAGTTTGGCACAGCAGGGAACAGCAAAGCTTTGTCTCTGAACAAAGTTGGAGAAATTACACTAACATAGACCTTACTAAAAACAATTTAAGCTATCATCTAAGTCCTCTTCTTAGCTATCTCCTGATTCAAAAGTAAAGTAAGCCTTAAAAAAAGAAAGAACCCTCCAAACGGAGTGTGTTGGCTGGAAATAACTAAAAGAAAACTAAGAATACTATTTTGGTGCATGAGGATGATTATGACTCAAAAAAAAGAGTTTACTTTGTCTAATAGACTTAAAATACTGTAGCTTGCACCCAGTGGCGATTTTTGTTAACCAGTAACAATAATACAGATTATGGGAACTTCATATGCCAATCCTGAAAATAATTCAAGGGTATTCTGAAATTTGTGTGGTCGGATGGTTAGCATATAAATAATCAGTACAGAATATTAAATGTATGGGAATATAACTAAGGGTATTTTACAATGTAAAAGTAATGAGCTGAAAGGAATGTATAAATGTAACATTTTGCTCCAAACTCCTTATGCAGTCCTCTTTACGATTATCAAAAAGAACGTATATAAAGCCCCTGCCCCTTTTCCCCCGGCTGTATATTTATACAAATCAGTGACAAGTACTCCACTGCTCATTAATTTACAGTTGCATAGAAAGGGAAGAAGAAGAAGAGAGAAAAAAAAAAAAAAAAAAAGCAATACTATAAAAACAACATCCTCGTCTTTGGGTATTCAGTGTTTTACTGTTTCAAGTAGAACACGCAGTCAGAGCGAACAGCATGTCCCAGGGTCCCATGCAGTCTTCTGATGAAGTGGAACTCACGATTGGTGGTTTGTAGAAAAGGGTTGTACTGCACATCAGGAAGCACTGGTCAATGTCCCAATGAACTCTTTACATTGCCTGTCATGATAAGAAATAACCATGTCAGTACCGTGTTCACACACGTTAGAATGCTCTAACTACTGTGGGCTTGGTTCAGTTAAGGACTCCGGTGTCCTTTTACAAAACTCCTGTATTTTAAAAATTGAGCTGTATTGGCCCAAGACTCAGCAAGTCACTGAGGGATGTTGTTAAAAGAAAACTAATTTTACTATACTGCAGTGTTTAAAATTCTTGTTGAGTAAGGTCCAGAGGATGTTAGTCTACAGAGCAGTAAATATGACTTAAAGACTTCTCCGTGTTCTGAACCCATGGAAAAAAATTGTTTAGGCAAACTACTGTCTTATCTGAAGCCTAAGTGGTAAAAACAGAGAGTATACAGTCTGGATTTGGACTCAGCCCCTTAACATGTGAAGCTTGTTTCCAGGCTCCTGTTTCAGGATTCTGTTCCTGAACAGACAAATGTGCCTTCTCTAATGGTTCTGGAAGGGTAAGTTTGCAGTGACACCATTTGGAAATCATCCTGAATTTAAATAAATAAATAAATAAATCAAATGCTTTTTCAGGAAGATTTGTGTTTTTCACTGATAACACTGAAAGCTACCTCCATGCCTGCTTAGAGGAAGGATTTCTGAAAAATCCTAGTTTAATTCACTAATTTAACTTAGGAGACTGAAACACAGTCCAAGCTGACTGAATGAAATGCAGGGCGTGATTCATCCCATTCTCGTCAGAAATTCCTGTTTGGGAAGACAATCCAACAGTCCAAGAAAGTGTTTCCACAGTAATATTTCTGAATTTTTAGATATTCATTCTGGGGAAATCTGACCTTGCAAACTGTTGATTAATGGGTAGGATGAAGCAATTTGGGGGTATAAATAGACTCTTTCCCTACCACTTAATTCTTCTGAAGTCTCACACAGCAATTTGTGGTAGTCTTTAAAACTTATTTAACAATGAAACCTTCAAAGAACTCTGCAGTGACACAAGATTATGTCATTCCTTATTTGGCACACATGGGCTCCAATATCAACCTAATCCTACAGCAAGTGTTTTTCTTCTTTCTGTTACTTTCAACAAAAAAATAACTGACCCCTCATACCAGTTAGATTTTCAAACCAAGTATCTAAATAACACATTTTTTTCAACATTTTTATGAACTTTGAGAGTAGCCAAATTTCTGTTTTGAGTTTGTAAAGTGGTTGCCTACTGGGAGAAGATAGCTTAATCCAGCATTTTAAGATGCTGTGTGGCTCTTGATCGTTGTGCCCTGGTGCCCATAGCGCCCAAAATGGAGCTACAGGCATCAGGGCACAAGGTTACATGGAAGCCTTTGTAAGAACCAGCTTTGATCTTGCAAGCTGATGCTGGCTTGAAACTAACTGGCCCTCATAGACGCAAGGTGATTCCATCTGGTCAACATCCCAGAACTGCACACCATAGTACCTTTGGCAATGGCTGAACTAGCGGGAATTTTCTATTAACTGGGATATTCCAGAATCTAGTCTTCCTGTTATGTTGGTCTAGCTTCCAAATAGACTTCTAGGGAAAAATATAGAAAAATATCCAGCCACTTTGTTTTAATAGAACTTATCAACTTATTTTGCTTCCAATGACTATGCAAGTATGTAAACATGTCTCATACCTGTGGTCTGCCAGTGAAACTTGCTGCAAATAGAAAAAACAAAAGAACTTTAGAAATGTACATGATTCTGCATCTTGGCAGTTTAAAAACAAAGCCAGTATTAGGAAAATACGTACTACAGAAGAACAAAAATATTATTTAAAAAAACATATGCATTCAACTGGAAGTGTGTTGTAATGGTCTACGCGTAACTTCACAAGTTTACCTTTCTCTTAAGAAATGTATAGCATTATGAATATATAGATGTTATGAACTGTTCTTTTTCATTACTTGCGACCATATAGACCTATATATAAAGTAGTGTATTATAATATCGTCTGTTCAAAATGCTTTGTTCTGGAACTCACTCTTGCACAGACAAGACTGCTGCACTGTGTTGCACACCTGCCTAGTTCTGATGACCGATCTTATAAATAAGGAAGGAAAAGAGGCATTATAAGCATAATCAAAGGATCTAGGGAGCAAAAAAAAAACCCACCCCAAACTCCACCATTAAGAGCAGTGCCTTACTATAGGAATAATTGATTTATCAGGGATATTTGGAGTAAGTAGAAATACCGATTTCAAGATTAATTATAACCTGAAACCCATAAAACCAAATATAGCAAATATGAAGATTGGCTCTATTATACAGTCAAGATAGAATAAAAATAATCCATGTAAGGCTCAGATGCTAGTAATTCCTTAATGAAAGCTGCAGTCAGAGTAGGAGAGACTAGTAGGGATGAGGTGGTAAGAAAAATAGCTTTTTCCCTTTTTTTTTTTTTAAATAAATGGACATGATATGTTGAACATGAAGGCTGTTCCAATAAAATTTAGCTTGGATACAATTAAAAAAGGGTAATGATATTAGTTTTTAAGGTTAGGAATATAATGGTGCTCTTGAAACAGATTGCCTAGGGAGTCTGTGGAGTCTGCGTCTTTGGAAGTTTTACAGAACAGGTTAGACAGTTATCTGTCCAGAAAGACAGATCCTTCTCAAAACAGCCACAGGAAAAGATGATGGACCTTCCTTAGCAAAACTCATGGAGTTTGATGCACTCTGTTGGGAAGGACAGACTAAAATCCTCATTCCAGGCTTCTAAAACAGTGTATGAATCTTACATAGTTACATGTACGCCTAGTAAATCTCCCAATTAAGTGATGTTATAGAATGACTGAAGAAAAGCAAATGTAATTAGTACCTACTAAGTGGGGCATGATGGTTTGATTTGATTTCTACAGCAGCATGACCATGACAAAGGGAAAAATCACATGAAATTTGGAACTGACTTCTTTTAACCTTAAATGCTCAAATACATCTCCCAATATGAAAGTATGTGGGGCCATGGTTTTGACTTGCAGTCCCCTCCTGTCTCATTCAGGGTATAGTTTCATGGATGTTAGTTTACTGTATAGTTTTTCTCCATGTTTCCTGATTGCAGAGAATAGCCATCATTGTCAAGCTGGCCCCGACACAGGGCAATTTGCTTTAGATTCATCTGGGCCAAATGACCAGGTAGTATGCAAGACAATAATTTGCAAAAACAGGAATTGATACTGGAATTGCATTTACTACTGATTCGTATACACACACGTGCCCTTGAGTTGTGTTGAGTAGTCCCACTAGCTGTTGACTTCAAGAAGAGATGCTCCTTAGAATCAAATCCTTAATCTGCAAAAAGATAGGCTCTGAACTATTGAACTCAATGAAAAATCTCAAAGGACAGCTGAAATGACCTTTTTTGCTACATCCTAATTTGCTTTCTCAAAACATGCAAAGTGCATCTTCAGTGATGCAGTTCTTCACAGCCAAGCAATGTACATACAGGAGATAAAAGGGGTATTTTAACAGGGTTCACCAAGTTTCCAAAATAGAACTGGGTTCACTCCCAGTGCTTCTAAAAAGCCTGGGCATAAAGACCCTCCCTCTCACTTGTGCCTTTTAAACCTGACCATCATTATTACATTTCATTTGAAAGAACTGTTGAAAGTTTAAGAATGTATTGAAGTTTTCCCTACTCTTTTTCTGAGCCAAAAGGGCTGCAAGTGAAGATATATATGTATGCACATATTTGAAAAAAACAATACACGTGAATAACGCAATCTGTACAAAATACTGCTGGAACCAGGAAGATGGCTCCCCACTTCTGCGAGTGCGGTAACGCTCTGGAAGGAGCGGGATGAGTGGAAATGTAGGTCGGTTGATACAAGCCATGCACAGGAAACCAATTTGTTTTCCTTTTGAATTCTCTTTAATAGACACAGAATAAAATAACACCTTTCATTGAAAGGTGTTATGTGCTGCGTTAACAGTTATTTCCTCTGGTCAGTTAGTTTAATAACTAGTTTAATAATTCGTTCAGGCAGTCAGGACTAGGCTACGGTCCCCCTCCTGTTGCCTAAGGCCTTTTTTCCCAAGTTTTACTAGTCAAACAGTATTCAAAACTTCTGAATCTACATTCACTTAGGTTTACATAAGGTTTGTACCAGCAGCTAATGGCATTCTTCGTCTCTTTTCCCTAATGGGGGCACAGCTGAAAATTCCATACGGAGCTATAGGCTTTTTTTACAGTGAATCACTTCCACTTAAAACATGAGAACATTTGTTTGTTTACCTTCACAAATAGTGTCTATTGAGGAACTTTAAAGAATACAATTATGGGGCTCGTGTATCTTGACAAGAAATCTCATCACAGTGAAGATTTTTTCCCTAGTCAATACCACAAGAATTATTTTCTTTTTCTTCAAAAGACTGCCTCAAATGCAATACTATTCTCAGAGACTTATTTTGTTACACTTACAGCAGCAAGCTGGAAATGTGCTGTTGATTTGCTCCATAACATCTGTTAGATCTGTGTTGGTATCATGAGGTGGAACTAACAAGTCATCTGCAGATATGACAACAAAAAAGAGCAATGAATTTAGTAATGAGAGCAGACAAAAAAAAAAAAAAAAAAAAAGACGACAACACTCTGAAAGGCATTCTCACCCAACATTCTAGTTAAATGCTCCTTTATATTTCACGGAAAACCACTATCTGAAACCTTTTTAACTTAATGTGCAGGAACTGTCATTGGTAATTGCCAGCCTTGGGAAAGGAGCTGAAAGTTATATTATTGATTTGCAGAAGAACTCATTTCTCTTTTATTAAAGCTTAACCATTGCACCCAAGATTTAACTGCAATAAATTGCCAAGAAGGAACAGTATATAAGAATTTACAGTTAAAATAAATAAAAGGCTTACAAGATGAGGGAGTTATACTCAGTAGCTACTCAATTAAAATTCTGTTCCATTTTCAGATGATTAGTCATGTAACTTTCAGACCAAATACACTATTCTTTTTACACTATTCTTTTTTTTTTTTTTTGGGGGGGGGGGGGCGGGGGGGGGAGAAGATTTATCTTTTAGATGGGCTTTATTCAATATGCACCAGCAATTTCACTAGTGTTAAAATCTTTCTTGCCATTTTTTATTTAAATGCTGCTTAAAATTAGCCAAGGGAATGGTTAGGGAATACAGCTGGCTCTGTTCTTGGCATTGTTATTAGACAGCATCTCTCATAAATCTACCATTGCATTAAATGAGACTGGAAGAAGTTCCACATTTTTCCAGATAAATTAAAGTAAGAACACATGCCAGTGCTGAATGAAAACTTTTCAGTATGCAAGAAATGCTGGCAAAGAGCCTGGAATACAAGTCTTATGAGGATCAGCTGAGGGAACTGGGGTGTTTATCCTGGAGAAAAGGAGGCTCAGGTGGACCTTGTCGCTCTCTACAGCTACCTGAGAGGAGGCTGCAGTGAGGTGGGTGTTGATGTCTTCTCCCAAGTAACAAGAGACAGGACAAGAGGACATGGCCTCAACTTGTGCCAGGGGAGGTTTAAATTGGATATTGGGAAAAATTTATTCAATGAAATGCTGGTCAAGCATTGGACAGTCGAGTCAACATCCCAGGACGTATTTAAAAGATGTGTAGATGTGGTGCTTAGGGACGTGGTTTAGTGGTGGACTCAATGATCTTAAGGTCTTTTTCAACCTAAAGGACTCCATGAATGTTCTTCCTATTTTCCACAGAAATAAAATCACTTGCAATCTATAACACAAAGGCTTGAAAACAAAAACAGGGAGGAAATTTCACATAAGATAATTTAAGAAAAATCTTTCATTTCCCCCCCTAATTTAGAGCATTCAATGGTCTGTAGTTATTTCTGCTAACTCCCAGTGGAATTAATGAGTTCTGATATTGGAGAATTTAGAATAGTCTTTCAAGCGAGAAATGTCCTTATGTGCAAAGGCTGTACACTTAAATAAATAAAGAATTCCTAAAGATGGGAAGTCTTTGAGGGGTGGGATCATCAAAATATCACGCTAAGCAAAGGATACAGCAGATTTTTTTAAAGCAGATATTGGAAAAAAAAGATATTGGAAGCCTCTATTACATGTTTTGTACATTTGTTCCTGTATCTGACAGATTACCTGGGTGTACACATGTAGGAGAAAGAGCTGTTGAACATTTCAGTTCAATGAAATCTGGTTCCCTCTTCAGTGACGATGGATTTGCCCAGTAAATTCACTTGCTCAAAACAGATAGGACCAAGAAGTCTATTGACAGAAATCCACTATTCAGTTATGTGGATTCTTGTGATACCACAGCTGTTTGCAAGTGTGGGGAAGCAACAGCTCCAGCTGCAGTAAAGTCTTGTTCCCAGCAGCATCACAAAGATCAGTTCCTTTTTATTGATAAATCTTTCCAGAAAGATGCCAACAAACCTATTCAGTAGTCACCCACAGACCCACACAGCATGTTATCTGATCAAAACACTTACCTGTCTGATGAAACTGTGAGCTTGTCTCTTGCTCCAGCGGGTAGCCAAGGACAGAGTGCTGGGGTGAAGCACAGGGGGAGGCGCCGTTAACCCGGGAGTCTGACTCGGGCTACATTAATGAGAATAATACCCAAATTTAGATAAATTGTATCTACAGAATCTAAGCGCAGGCTTGCATGCAATCATCCTGCTCCTTTCCTTTTCTATGTGCTCTTGTTTGTTCTCCAAACTAACTAAAGTTGTCTCAGGGCTATATAACTGTTGGGGGAAAAAAACCCAAACCAACAATTTGTAAAAGAAAATTCAGACTTAAGTGTTATTCTAATGAGACACCAGTTGATGGTTGTCATGGTTTTGGCTGGGATGGAGTTAACTTTCTTCTCAGTAGCTAGTACAGCGCTGTGTCTTGGCTCTGATATGAGAACACTGTTGATAACACACTGATGTTTTTAGTTGTTTATACTAAATCAAGGACTTTTTTGGTTTCCTGGGCCCTGCCCGCGAGAGGGCTGGAGGGGCACAAGAGACTGGGAAGGGACACAGCCAGGACAGCTGACCTGAACTAGCCAAAGAGGTATTCCATACCGTGGGACATCATGCCTGGTATATAAACTCGGGGGGTGAGCTGGGGCGGGGGGGGATCGTTGCTCAGGGACTGGCTGGGCATCGGTCAGCAGGTGTGAGCAGTTGTACTGTGCATCACTTGGTTTCCTTTCTCCCTTTTCCTCTGGATTTTATCCTTTTCCCCATCTTTCCATTATAACTGTTATTGTTATTACTATTGTTACTATTATTGTTGTTGTTGCTGTTATTGTTCTTACCTTTTTATCTGTTTAAATTATTAAATTGTTCTTATCTTAACCCTTGAGTTTTACATTCCTTTCCCATTCTCCTCCCCACCCTTTTGGGTGGAGGGGAGTGAGCCAGAGGCTGCGTGGTGCTCAGTTGCCGGCTGGGGTTAAACCACAACAATGATCTTGATAAAAACAACCTTCTGTTGCGAGCACACACCATACAAACACAGTGTTATGTACAACCCTAACAGTCTGCTGAGGCTTTCAGTTCAGCTATGCAGAAAGACTACACAATGGTATTATTGGGGTTGTACATATATGTATGGATGTATACGTACATATACACAGAAGACATTCAGCTAAGGTCCCCTAAGAAGCTTTCCCGGGGTGACTGATCATCCTTAGAACAACTGTTCAATCATGAACAGTTTTGCAAAACTCCTTCACAATCCAGCTGAGTGAAGACTCAAGATTGAAAAGAACTTTGTTAAACCTTAAAAAATGGTATCTAGCCATCGCTCCCGCTGGCGCTGCTTCTCAATGGTGTGGAGGGCACCAAATTGTCAGGAAACTATGTACTATGTAATCTCCAGAAAATTAAGCGAAGGAAACCATACACTTTGAAAACTGTGTTGTAGGCAAGCCTTTCTGGACTCTTAAATTCACCTTAAGAATTAAACACGAAGTTCCATATTACATTCAGTTGTATACATGTACGTACTTGAGATTAGGTATAAGTATACACATATGGACACAGAATAAGAAAAGACCATAAGACTTCTTCACTATAACAACTCAGAAATATTGGAAGGGATCTTGCTCAGGCATTTTTGGTTTTTCCTCTTTTCCTTCTTTCTTGTAAGAAATCCTTTGAGGAAGAGAGTGGTAATACAGTATTTGAGCTCCAGAAATGATTGTTCTGAAAAAACAGAAGCACTTGAACAGTATTTACATCTGAGGCTGTTACAGAGTCTTAGCTGAAATGGTTGCCCCTATCATTTATTTTTTTGATTGCAAATCATCAAATTACTTCCAAACAGCTTAAAGAGTAGCTTATTTAAATAAATCTGTCAAAAGTAGATACGGAATTATTAAGAAACTATCATTATTTATAAGATCTTTTCGAAACTGGGACTGAACAAGTACCTAGAACAGCTACAAGACTCGATGCAAAGAGGTAACATATAGAATAGGAGTTCATTTGTGCACAAGTTTGCTCCTTTGTAGCTCACAGCCTGAAGTGCAACCTTCAATTTTTGTGACAACTTCCAGATTACAAAAAAATCTTCAACAAAACCGAAGATTTTTGAACAATGAAAGATACTTTTTCTTCCATACACAGTGATGAGAAATAGAAGGAAATGTTCCCTTGAGCACTCAGTAAATCTTTTTTCTCCTCCAAATCCCATCTCTCTCTCAGCATGACGATACCAACTTCCAGCTTTGACTAAAAGAATAAATCAAGAAATATTGCTCTGCATATAGAAGACAAACTGAAATGTTTTCAAGCTGGCCAAGGATTTTACCATCAAGACACTCCTATGAACAATGAATGCCTATCAAGTAGTTAAGTAATTTGCTATTCAGTATCAGGCTTCAACCCTACTACAGAGTCTAGGTAAAATGAGTGTGGTGATTTTAAATAGGCCAAGCCTGGGGTAACTAACTCCAGGTAATTCTATAAATCCAGGAACCTATGTTCAAGAAGTTAGAGCTATAGTGGTAAAGAGATGAGCAAAGTCTCTAAGGGTGAGGAGTTACTGAACAAGGTTAACTCCAGCAGCAGAGTAGCTGCTTGCCCACCCACAGACAGGTGGACTGAGCAAATTTGAATAATCCAAAACAGAAACTTGCACCTGGACTGGATCTCTGTGCCTCTTCAAGCAGTAACTGTGGACAGATGGTGCAGAGATGACTGAGGGTGTCTGAAGAAGGAAGACCGCTGCTGAACTTGATACAAAACTGCAGTACAGCAACACATAAGATAGATCAAGGATAGTGAAGCACTGCAAAGTCAAGATTAATTAGGATAGAAAGGCGATATCTACAACCTTAAATGATGGATTAGTAGTGAACGTTATTTAGTACCACTTAGGAGTGCTATTGCAAATGACAAAAAAGCCCCACAGAGCACGAGGACTCTTTAACAGTGGATAAACTGTTAAACAGAGCAAACAAAACATAATTGGAATACTTTACATTGATGTACCTTATATTGCTGCAGCAGTCAGAATGAAATATTTCACTTGGATTTAAAAAAAAAAACAAAAACAAACAACAAAACCCACATCCTCTTCTAATCAGAGGATAATGTCTGATAACTTCATTTTTATTTAAATACACTGGCAAAAGTTACACTACATAGTTCCAAGTGACTGCAGTAACAAGAAAAGCCAAAAAGCTCCCAAACCCTCTTCTTTCAAAATCAGGACAATACAGTTAAGCAGATGAAGAGTGGGGTTTGGAGGAGAAAGGGAAGGGTCTGGTAGAGGTATAAATGCCTTAATATAATAATCAGACACTGAAAAATGCTAAATGCAAAATAGTTGAGGATATAGCTGCACATATTTACATGATTTAACAATTTTACTGGGAAAGAACCTGAGAAAAAAAATGTAAAAAATCATGTTCTACTTGACCTCAGCTGCATAACACCTGCAAAATCTGATCACTTCCATCATCAACCCCCTTCAGGCATCATGAAGTTCACGTATCCTTATTCAAACCAACTCAGCAGACAACCCATCAGCCAGAAACCATAATAAAATAGCCCTAGATGTTACTACATGCTTGTTTCTTCTTCTTGAATAGATACAAGCAGGGATACTGAGCACACCTCTATGGGGATGAAGGGGAGTTTCTGGGAGTTTTCTTTTTATGCAAAACCAAATGAAGATACAAAGAGACTGATAAGTTCTTCTCTGGGAAACTCTGACATTGAGGTTTTTTTCTGTATTATAGCAGATGTTTATTTTCAAAGCGATATTTATTTTAACCAGTTTTGATCTACAGTGCCTCATTTCACTGTGCTTCCTGCTGGTGTTTTTCCCAAAGAAGAGCCTGAAGTGTTCCGTGGCTTAATGGACAGATAAAACATACCCATTCCTCCCTTGACTTCTGTTGCTTTTGGTAAAAGCAAAACAAAACAAAAGCCCCCACCCCCCCCACCTCTCAATCAGAGGAAACCTCAAAAAAGGCCAATTCCCATACCACATCCATTACAAATGTTTCTTCTTGTTCCAGTCTTATTCTCCCTTTCCTTTTGTAGCTGCCGCCTCTGCTCTTTTGATAAAGCTCCCCTGTTTTCAGTTGGAGAGAAAGCTGCAGTTCCTATTTACTCTCGGAGTCTGATTATAAAGCCATTGACAGATGATTTCAGCTCCCATTAACTTCAGTATCAAATCCAATATGAAACCTCTGTTCAGCAGCTCAGACAAGCAGAGAAAAATCCAAACAGACTTTAAATGTCCTTCATAATAGTTGTTACTTCTACCTTGCACGTGCAGTATCTAAAAGGGGCCGAAGAAAGAAAAATGAAAATGGATTCTTTATCTTTTCTCTGTATGATTAACATGTTGGTACCAAAGTTGTCACATGCCAGTTCTGTTTCACCTTCCTCTTTGGCACTATAATCAATCAGGCAGACAAAAATGACAACATCGTTTGACAGCTACCAATCCTCTGGGCTTGCTAAAATAAAAATAGTATGGTAACCTCAGAATTGCGACCTGAAGTAGGCAAATGTGCAGTGAGGATGCATGCATATTTCTGCTAAAGGTGCTCTCTAAAGAATGTCCTAGAATGCTCTCATCTAGATTAAACAGTTACTACAGCAAAGTTTCTAAGTTTCATTAATTTTCTACCCAAACATCTGTGTGTAGACAGACTCACTCCATATCTTTTACAGAAAAAAAAAAAAATTAGTTTCAGTGACAAGTTATTAACCCAAACAACAGTCAGGAGGCTGAGTGGAAATGAGAAACAGAGAGACTTGCTGTTGACAGAGGAGAGAAAGAGAGATGGCAAAGAAACTGCTCCAAGACAGTTGTGTCCTTTAATACTAGTAATTGTTACTACAGGAATTACAGAGGAGTTACCTATTTTGACATTGGGACTTATGAGAATCTTCCATGCGAGTCATCCATCTCATTAATGAGAAAAGATATTCCTTATATCCAGTGAAAAATAATTGGGACAGCCAATAAAAGCAAAAGAAACAAATGTATATACTTAGATCCCCAGCTGGTTTCTGATGAAGTCCTTCCCCAAGCAGTGAAAGAGATAAAGACTTTCATAGACAGTAACGGCCTAGGTGACAGACAAACAAACATGCTGAAGAATGGTCAATTTTTCAGAATGTTAAGGGGGCAGTAATAGAATTCAGTGCTGCTTTATAATTGAATTGATGTCAATATAAAGAATTTTCACTGAAGAACTAAGAACTTACACTAAAAATTTGAATTCTTTATGATTTCTGAGCCCACTTCATATATATATATTCATATAAATATAGATATATTGTATAGATAAATTATAGAAGCAATAATGCAGACCTTCTCATATACTTGACTTTGTACCAGCCACTTCATTAAAAGACAGAGGAGAAACAGGAACAGCTTAGGAGAAGACACTTGGAACAATCAGAAGCATGTCACGATTCCCACAGAGGCAGGAGATTTTGGACACGAAGCAAAAGAGCAACAGTATATAGTAAATGATCAGAAATATTGAAGAAGTTTGACTCTTGTTCTGCCTCACCCTATCAGAAACCACAAGCTGCAGAATACTCCAGAAAAATCCAAGGGCAGAATTGATAAGAAGAAGCTATTGCCCCTCTGCCTGTCCACTTTATCACAACACACACACCTACCCTAAAGCTCTTACTAAGAATGTTACAAGGATACTGAAAAGATTACAAAATTACAAGATTATCCACAAGCTACATTAAAAAAAAAAAAAGTTTTAAAGGATGAACATGTTCCTGCTTTAAGCACTAAGCTGAAAGTGTCTGTGGGTTTGGCAGAACTTCTGCTTCTATTCTACAGCTGTTTCTTCGCAGATCTTCAACCCTTCTCTGAAACACCCAGTGCTGGCCACAGTTCTCAAGATACTTACTTCATGAATTATTAACAGTTGCACCATTTATCTTCTCCATTAAAAATTTAAGCTATTCAAATGCTGATTAAAGATGCTAGAATAACAGTAACAACAAAAAGACTGCTAGCAGGGTAGGGAAGCCATTGGGGAACAGATCCTTCTTAATACTATTCAGCCAAAACTGTCTAGAAAAATGACAAATTCAGCCAGTGAAACAAACAAACAAAAAGTATCTTTATCACTGTAATGAGAGTATCACCTACAGCAGGAACTTACACCATTCTGATACTTGGTTTATGCGGTCTGTTTCTTGGCTTAGTTAAATCCTCTACTATGTACAGCCAGTCACCTGACCCACGGGAGGCAGAAATACTCTGCCTTACTGTACTCTGACCCAAGTGTAATGATTAGTTAGGAGAAAAGATTTATACTTTTTTTTTTTTCCATCGTTCAAGCTTCTACACATGATATAGTACAGCTAACATCTCTAACAAAACCTGTAGATTGTTGCTGCAGTTTTCCTAATTACATGTGCATATGATGACTTCAAAACCAATCAACATTTCTTCCCTCAACAAAGTAACCCTATATTCTCTCGATTTTTAATGTAGTTGATTGCTCCTTTTGAATTTTAAATGTACATTTGGCCATCTGTCTTTGGCATGCTAAGAAAGGTTTCAGTGACTAACCATGAAAAAAAACCCCAACCAAACAACCCAAACAAAACACAAAAACAAACCACAGAACAAATTATTTCAGGAAAGATTGGAAAAGTGAAGTCAAATACAGGCATGACTGGCACCATTACTTAGAATAGGGTATATATTTTCTACCCCCTGCTTTTTAATTCATGAAAAGCTATTGCACTTGTTTGTGTTATTCTCAATGTTTCATAAGTCATCATGGTCACTCCAGCACTTTTAGTCATTTTGTGCTCATTTGGCTTTCACCATGGCTTATAGTAGAGGGTAGGAAAAATTATCTTTTCATGCCAGAAATGACCAAGTGCAAGAGACCAACCTAGTGTAGTGCAAATATCTGCAGTAAAATTCCAATACCTTTGTTCCACCAAGAAATCCACCCTGCAGAAACAACACAAGGGAATGCCATCAGTCTACATCTACCTGCTCAAGTAGCTGCCGTAGCCGGTGAAGCTGAGACTCCAATTGTTTATTGTGATCTTCCAATATTTGCATCCTTGCTTCCAGGCGACCTTTATGTTGCCTCAAGAGTTTAGCTTCAGCAATGAGCTCTGCATCTTCAGAAGCATGCTGAGGTGACACAACGGAGTCAGGAGGTGATGCAAGAGGGTTTATTCCTCTTCGAAGATGTTGCTCCTTTAGTTGCTCATATTCTATCTGTAGACTCCTGGTATATTGAAAAAAGGACAAGAATGATGACTATCAAGCAAATTAAAATAAAAAACTTCCTTAGATGAAATAAAGTTACCATCATCTCCCACTAAGAACACAAGTAGCTCATAAGAAGACAATGTCTTGATTTGTGGTTTATGGGAAAAAACCATAAAACAATAAAGTAGAAGTGAAACAAAGGTATTTTATCACAGACCCACCCTCTTCTACCTAATAAAGTCAGGCTATGCATGACATGTGCCTTGACTGAATTTTTTTTCTTTTGCTAAAATCATGACTCCTAGGTTGATCTCATTTCCAACATACATACATACATACATACATAGTACATGCATGGCTCAAACAACAATGAGGTGACAAGTCAGAAACCGGTAGGATGATTATGAGACCTTTGCTCTTCCTCAAGGTCAGCAATGATGCGCTCCAACTCTCCTCGCTCTTCCTTTTCCACTGACTTCAGTATCTGAGCAGGACTCTGTGGCTGACTCACAGGCGACTCTCCTCCCAGCGTCTGACAATATTGCTGGATAAGGGCATGTTCATCCTCTCTAGAGAAATAAAACCACACAAATAAAGATAGAGCAGTAAAATATTCATTATGCGAGCAAACATATTTGTCAAACTAAAGGCGTTCGTTTGCTTATGAAAAAGGACTAAGAGAGCAGGAAATAAGCCTAAAAAATATACTGCACAAAGCCATAAACATACAATGCACAGGAAAAAAAAAAAAAAAAAAGATCTGTAGTAGCATAAAAGACCAGTTTACTTTAATGTATGCATAAACAAGAAATACTGCTGGTGGTTTGAAAAGAAATGGTGAAAGCAAGAATCAGACATAATATCCAAACAGACATAAATCTGAAGATGACTGATTTGAAATGCCTTAAAAATAAATAAAATCAAACAAGCTTTCTGGTAGTTCCTTTTACATTCCTGGTGAGATTTTTAATATTAGTTAGGAGGTAATTTTGGTGTGCTCAATTTACCTAATAAAACCAGAAAGAAAAAATCACCACAGAATTCTCCAAGAAGTCATAAAGTAATGGATCATCAAGTATCTAGCTAACACTGTGCCCTGCACAAAGGGACTGACAATGCTTCAAAAATAATGCTATAGATTTTGAATTAGCCTTGTATTTCCACCTTTTCCCCCCCATTTTGACATACACATGCAGTACACTGAAACTCTTCAAGGGTAGCAGATCTCCTCCTCCTTACAGATTCAGGGATAGAAATAAACTGTAACACTGTCCGCCTCCTGGCTCCCATTGAAATTAGCTTCTGGTAAGGAGACACAGAAGTCCTGGCACTTTCAATTGCGCTATAAAGTTCAAATGAGTTTGCTTTTGTGGAAGTGTGCCTTTCTTTCCTCGTTGCTGGCTTTTCTCCATAAGTCAGATGGATAGAAAGTGAAGGAAACTATGTCCTAAAAACAGTTTGCTTGCTTGCTTACTCAAGAAGGATAAATCAACCGTAGAAAAACATATACTATTCATGTCTTTTAAGAGAAATTGCTGCAGCAGTACAAATGCTGAAGAAAACCCCCTTTAAATTCTCTTCATTGCTTGACTACAAAACAGAGACTGCATACGTTATGGTACAGTGAAGTGTTGTCCCTACAAACTGAACATCCCTGAATAGACTAAACTACCCTAAACATCATCTACAGTTAAAGCATGGTCAACAACAGAGAGAAAGACACGAGTAGTATATATACAGATATACAGATAATGTTTAGAAAAGATACTTTCTCACATTACAAATGTTTCTTGTGCTGACCTTTTTCCTCCTATTTTTGGAAAGAAGTAGCTACAAATTCTCCTATTAACCAACTGTGATATGACATAATGAAAAGTATCCTCAAGCACTGCCTTTGAAAGCACATACAAAAAATAAGAAGTTCGTTATACATAAACTATTTTTTTTCCAAGTAAAAGTGTAATGGAGATTCTGCACGAGGCTTTTAAAAAATTTCCTGTCAGTCAATTTAACCTTTTTCATCACAAAAGATCCAAACGTAGTCTCTCATTTGAATGAATAATAAACCCAGGTATTTAGAAATGTATACTCTGGAAGAAACAGAAGTTATTTCTGCGGTGACAAATAATCTATAGACAAACACATGTACAAGTAAAACACATCAGGTGTTTTACAGGCCATGCACGTGGATTGGGGTTTTTCTCAGAAACACATTCAAGCTCTTGGGGTAAAGGGAGCAAATGCATGTGACGGGAACAAATAAGAGTTGCAAACACACTGTTTGTGTAATGAAAGACCCTATTTTATACCGCTGACTCAAGATTTTTTGGTAGCTCAGTACATCAATACCTATTTAAAGCATCACCAGTATTAGGAGCAAGACAAAATAACCACAGATTTCATAAATACTGATTCCTGATTACTGATTCTCTCTCTTAGAAAACTACTTCTATGTAGTACTGCTTAAGTCAAACTTTTTACTGAAGACTAATCCTATGGTTGAACAACACTAATCTATTTCCTCTTAAGGATAACTATTCTCTATCTACCCAAAGTCAGCATGTGGTCTTCCATTTTCTGACTTGTCATTGAGATTTGAAAATCTGGACTATTACAACCAAATGTGCATCAAGTAACACTATACCTAAAAAACCCAAAAAACCACACAAAAAACAAAACCAAAAAGAAAATAGCCTGTAGCAGTTCTATCCACTTTAAAAGTTCACAGCATTCTATTCCATGAAAGTTGATTTATGAAATAAAGGTTAAAAACAGGTATGAATAGACCCTTCCACAGAGCTCTGGTTGCATATCACTTTCCTTCATCTTATCTTTTGTGATTAACTACTGATTTGCAGAAAGTTTATATGTAAAATTGTAAAAGGAACCTAATTAGCAAGTTCTTCCACTTTTAACATAAAAAAAAGAAAGCCTCTAACTGCTTTCTCTTCTCCACTACTTAAGTGATTGCAGAGAAACTCAGCATCTCTTGCCTTGTCAGTTTGCGTTAGTAAAACTGACACAAAGGCTAGTGCATTTCATGGCGTTTGGACCAGGTCCTAAACACGATAATGAAAACCCCATGGTACTTCATCCTATAACTGTCTTGATAAAAATCCCCACCCCTTATAACTAAATGTTTGCCACAGTGATGTAGGCACAGAACGGGCTTCCACAGCCCTGCAGAATGTGCAGAATCCCCTCGCTGTGGCCGACACGGCAGCACTAAGCCGGCAGCGCTGGCAGCTCAGTGTCCCATCTTCAGCAAGTACGGAAATGGAGTGTTAAAGGCGACTAGGAAGAGAAGACAGCTTTATCATTCAGGATCAAAAAACCTGTTTACATATTAAGTGATACAGTGTAACGACACACAGACACACAGCCTTCTTTTGTGCAAGGGCGTTGGTGTTGTCAAGGCAGATTCACATGATAAAGTAGTTTAGTCTGATTATTTTAATTAGGCACCAAAAATCTGCTGTCTACACTTTAAGATGATGAATTGGTTTACAAACTACCTGGGTAGTCTGAAATGTTTTTGTTTGTTTGGCTTTTGTTTGGGTTTTTTTTGTTTGTTTGTTTGTTTGGGTGTTGGGGTTTTTTGTTTGGTTGGTTGGTTGGTTGGTTTTTTAACAGAGCTCTGTAAATCTGGATTTATTATACTTATTTGAACTAGTGAAATCTGAGATTCTCTCCAGATTTTGCATTAGGTATAACCTCATTTTTAAATTAAACTCATAAACCCTTTAAAGAAAGAGTTTACACAGTAAATGCTTAGATATTTTTGACTGTACCGTGGCCCAGTATGCAAGATCAACACAGCTAAATGCAGAAAATTTTATATTTTCCTCTCCCAGTTATTCAGTCCAGAGAAAAATTAATTTCCTTCCTCTCCCACTGGTTCAGAGTCTCAGAAACTGTACACGACAGACTGTGAAAATTGACTAGTCTTTTTTAGGCATTACATGTTGCAAATGACAGCAGGCTTTTTCACACGCTGGAAGAAGTGCCTGATAGAAGTCTTCTGAAGTGTGTGTTTACTATGTGTTCCACCTCTGGTCTGTTCTGCAAAAAATACTAGTTCAAAACAACAGAACCTTGAACCTGCACTGACAAACCTCAAAACTGTAATTAAGACGATTCATTAGTAGCACAGGGCTACAAAATGACCTAGAACATAAGGGAGTGGCATACGCTCTGTGCAATGCAAACTCTTTCATTTTGAGAATCCAGGACTCTCTTCTGCAGAACTGGCTGGAGATGGCAATCAGCAACAACCAAAAAAAAAGCACACCACCAGAATAAATTCCTCATTGTGTCATGGTGGCTATTCTTCTGAAGACCCTGCATGCTTTGAGAAAAAGCTAGAACTACACCAAGTCCTTCAACCGCAGAGGCTGCAGCTCCTTTTCAGCATTTCACCACACTAGAAAGCAGTAAAAATGACATTGCAGGAGGTCAGATTTGAAAGTAGTACATATCAAAGGAAAAGAACACCCCAACAAGGAAACACAGGGAAAACAGCCTTTGAAATATCCTATTGTTTTGTGGATATATTTTTTCAAGCCACCTATTCCAAAACATACATGCATAGAAGAAGCAATAAGGTTCAAGAAGGTAATCCAAAATTATTTGTCTTTAACTTACTTTTCTTCTCCTAATTTTATCATCACATGGAACTAATTTCTCATTGTGACAAGATGCTTTTTAACCACTTACGTCATGTCAGAGTATTCAGGTACTACATTACTGGAGCTCGTTTGGCTTACGACAGACTGATCGGCAGTGCCAGCTAAAAGTACCACTGGCCTTTCTCCTATTCCTGCACCTGAGCGGGTAGCTCCCTAATAACATTTCAGATACGTTCCAACTCTGCCTTCAGTTGAGCGTGAGGTGGCGTCAACAGTGCTGCAGACATGAAGATAACTGGTAGTAATGACACTAATCAGAAAACAGCTATTAAACATTTACACAGAAAGTATTTATACTACATCTAGCAGAATTAACTTCAGTATGGGCTAGATGGGACAGTTCGTACATTACAGGGATAAGAGAGTTAAATTCTTGTCCCATTTTCCTAACAAATCTTTTTGTCTTTTCATTCTACTACACCATGATTTGTCAAATTGTGAGGCATAGGTTTTTGTTAGGGACGCTATTTATCATTCTTTGTTGCAAAGACTTCGTGTTTTCCTTATGCTCATCTTCATTTGTGAAGAGGCCAGTCTGCTTTAAAGATACAGATGTTTTTGTATGAATTAAAGCCCAAGAAAATGCATCACAACAGTCTAGCCTAAATGTTTAGAACTCCTTAATGTATGGAGGAGCTGATATGAAGTAAAAACATTTTTATTCAAAGTATTTACACCAGAAAACTCATGCATGAGAGTATTTGTTAAGAAGCTGGACATACTACAGTAGAGACACTTACTTTTTTCAGTTGAGAATAATGCGTTTTTAAATGGAATTTACGTAACTTTAGGGGAGGGGAGGGTTAGAAAGGTTTAGTTAGGGAGATAGAAGTCATAATGACATTCAAGACAACAGGCTAGTTAAAACAGAGAAATTTCTTTGAAGAATGGTTTCTTAATCAAATGGTATATTGCAAAACATTCCTGAAAAAAAGCCCGTATGATGTTTAACTGACAGCAGAAGTTGTCTCACTGTCATTCAAATGTAGAAGACTTCTTACACACACTGTTCAGAGCACGAAGATTTTTAAAAGTATTGTTGATGAACTTGTGAACCTAACAAGATCAAACCAGTAACCTTGCAAAATTAAGTGCAACTATGCCTCTGTTCTAGGTACACAGTAAACTGAAGGACTCTTGAGGACCAATGAAAATAAGATCACAGACTGTAACTCCCAATTATGAGAAGAAGAGAATTTTATTTCCAAACCAGTCATCATCTCCTGAATTCTTTTGAATACCATAAGAGAACGAGATGCTTCTTAGATACGTTTACAGCAGGGACAATGAACTGAAAAAATGTGTATCCACATTTCAAATTGTTTCTTCAAATTCAGTCTATATAGAATGATAACAACCTGCTCATTTCTATGACAAACTACAATAGTATGAATAGAGCTGAACTATAATCCTAAATTCCCAGTGCTCCAGCTGTAGGCAACTTATGATCCAAACTTCATAGCCATGTAGATGCCTGGAAAAATTTCTTCACTGAAAGGGTTGTCAAGCACTGGAATAGGCTGCCCAGGGAACTGGTAAGGTCACCACCCCTGGAGGCATTTAAAAGATGCGCAGATGTGTCACTTAGAGACACGGTCTAGTGGTTGGACTTAATGATCTTAAAGGTCTTTTCCAACCTAAATGATTCTATGATAATAGCTTAACTCCAAACTTTAAACCACAGTTCATCAGAATTTTGTGAGTACTTCAGTATGTAACTTAATGAAAGCAAATTATCTGCAAATAAAACAGAAGGTGTCACTGGGTACTTTCTTTTCCTCATTGGTCTCTTAATCTCTGCAAATTTTGTTTGTGTAACAGTCCCCTTTTGACAACAGGACTGAGACCCAAATACAGAGGTCCCTCTCACATGTTGGCACACAAACTCACCATCCTCACTCCTTTTCTTAAAATAAAGGTTATTTTGATAAGGTAGCTGGGAAATTGCATTAAAATGAATAGCTAATTTACCAGTAAAAATGAAGCATATACACCCCCTTTTACCATCGGGATGGATGGTTGTTTGGCCTTTGTATATGAGTAGGCTCATTATTTGCAAAATAAATAATCAAGTGTATGAACATTTAGCTGCCTTCAAGTTTTCAGCTTTCCTGCCAAATGACAGTATGTCTGCTTTTCTTTTGAAAGGCAAATCAAAAGGGAGTATTTTGGCTGCATTTCTCTCACTAGTGAGCGTACCAATGACAGAAACACATGAAAACAGTTACACATGAAAAACGTTTTATTAGTTATGTAAATAGAGTTAATTAAGCAGGAAAGAAGAAAAAATTGAAGGTGGTCACATATGCTTCTCTGAAGCAAAGTATTTTAAATCTCAAATTTAAGCCTTCCTAGGTAGAATATTTACATGATTAGATTTTTAAAAAGTAAATTAAAATATTATTGAGAACAATAGCATTTTCTAATGAAAATTGAATAATTACTGCTTCCTCTTTAAAAATGCTGATGACATTCATTAATAACTTGAGAGGCAGTCCTGCTACACTGATTTAATTAACAGAACTGATGACACAGTGAGGTTAAAACATTCATGTATTTTTACATTAAAAAAACTTACTTAATTCCTCAGTAATTCATGGGGTTCTATGCTTGCCAGGTTCATCAATGCATTTTAATGAAGATTTTTACAATAAAAGTCACATATAATTAAAAAAAGGACATGGTGTTGATAAAACTTATGTAGGAGTATGTTTATATCCCCAAGGACAAACAGATGGATCAGCAGCCAGAAAACTGAAATATAAACAACTAGCAGCAACACTGTTCTGGCTTTGCAGAACCTTCAAATTACAGGTGATTTTTTTTTTTTTTTTTTAATTAGAAAATTGTCCTGGGAGTTAGCACAAGCTTCTGACCTACTCCATTGTCCACTTCAACACAGAGGGATTTCTTTTCTCTTCTGCTATGCTAAAAGCAGAAAAGAAATACAAACTGGAACCTATAAAGCTGTGACTTTTTTCCAGTCACATGAAATACCCTCACTTTTGAAGCAGAATGGCTGATAAACGTAGAGTTCATCAAGCAAACATCTCCAATTTCTACAACTGATGCTTGGAATAATGAAATTTATGCAGGCATTCTTGGGGTCATACTAATTATATACTTCCACTGAGATTAAGTCCTGTGTTACAATTTATGAAGACTATACCATCCATCTATAACCAAAGTTCCTGGCAGCCTATGAGTTACTTACACGCTTCCTGTGGTGGAGCTACTGTCCGTGAGGAAGGAGCCATTGGTCCTTTCCATCTGCGCTAGCCTGAAAGGCAAGGAAAGACCACAACTTTCAGAGAACATGCTGCACAATTAAAACAGAGGCAGTGTGAAGATCAATTCTATTTAGAAACATCTCAGGTATGGCAATCTCGGTATACACAAATAGGAATAAACTCCTAAATTTTGTCACAAAAACCTATAATCCGGAGGACTTAGAACAAGTATATTTTCTATCTCTAGCACAATTATCATTAGCATCCCCACAACTCTCATAGTAGAATTAGTCAAAGAGATGTTTTTGCGGATGGTTTTCTTTTAGAATTTTATATAGCTGGACTAACAAAAAAGGATGAATACTTTTTAAATATAGCACATGTAACATCTGAAATTATGCTTGGCAAATAACATCACACTGTGGACGGACAAGTTCTGGAAAACACCACAAAAAACTAATTACAGGGTCATTGCTTATGGTTCCTCATTTTGGCAGGAATTAATTTAAAAGGACTGGATTATTATACTGTAGATGTAAGGCCATACAGCTCTTTAAAATTGCAACAGGGATTGTGTGTCTACTCAAGCTTCTAGGAAAGATACACCCTAGGTATGTAAGACACATACATAAAAATCTAGGAAGACTCAATGCTGTGCACACACATTTGACTGCCTCAAATACAGCTCTTTCCTTTACTATAAAGGTATCTTAATTTCACACATATTTTTGCAACTGTGTTATGCATTACTATAGATTTCAAACTTCTTTTTGAAAGCAGCGTCCAAGGCCCTAAAGAACTGGGAACTCTGGTGTCTCCTTTTAGCATGGAGCAAGGTTGCCCATCTGTACATTTGTTAATATTCCTCAGGACTGGAGGATAAGTGCAAGCACATACAGGATGACATCTTGATCTCTTTGTCCCACTAGGGCTGCAGTGGGGTGTTGTGCTCCAACACCTCCCCTGAAGGAAAGGACACGCTCCTAAGTGACTAAAGATATTCAGATTATCTCTGCTTTGGGGCATCTCAAACAGATTAGTTCATGGTGAGTAACGTGTTTACAAGTCACCTTTGTAATGCTGCTTAGCTCAGCATCTTTACGTCTTTGATGAAACCTAAAAAAATAGTCTTCATAGTCCCTCTGTTATACAGGGAAGTAGTACAAACCCCAGTATTTTTCCCAGAGGGGAGCCCGCACTGAATCTCTTAGCTAGCGACAGATATCCCGACACACAAATGCAGATTCTACCATTATCATCATGTTTTCAACCTCCATCATTTAGTGAGGATTTGCTTGGAATAGCATGAGGAACCAGGAGACAGCCTTAACCAGGGAGCAGAGGGAGACAGGGAAGGGACTCGAGAGTCACAAAGAGCCTTCATGGCAGGATACAAACTGGAAGTGGAGAAAGGGGTTTATAAGCAACTCAGTGGTGACACAGCACAAGAGAATGGGGAGACGGTACTTGACTGCAGGTAGGGGACTTTGTTAACAGAAAACTGAGATTGGAATGTTCTTCAAACAGTGACGATAAAGGTTTTAAGCCCTAATATAACACACTGTTTCTGCTTGGCACAGTCTTATCAGGGAAGGCCTGATAATATTTTTTGAAAGAAGCTTAGCTGAAAAGATCAAAACAACAACAACAATATCACTAGTTTACATGTGAAATACACATAACAACTGATCCAACTAGAAAGCACACAAAAATTACATGAAAGATAACAGAATTTTGTCTTCATTTTTTAGATGTTATTACTAGAGGAAGAAGTGTTTTGAGGAAGTTGTGTGGTCTTAGTTGTTTTGGTTACATATTTGTGTTCCTTGGTTACTTTCTTGTTACATATTTTGGTTACATTTTCATTGAATATTTGTGTTCCTTGGTTACTTTCTTGTTACATATTTTGGTTACTTTTTTGTTACATATTTTGGTTATTTTTTGTTACATATTTTGGTTACTTTTTTGTTACATTTTTTTACATATTTTGTTACATATTTTCCTTACTTTTCTGGTTACTTTTTTTGGGTACTTATTTCAACAAGACACAGAAGCGCTGAAATGTCGTAATAGACATTTCATCCTGAAAAGACTAGAGTGACCCCATAAATGCCAGAACATAACACATCTGTACTTATTCTGTGTTCTGCTAAAAGTCAGTGGTAAAGGATATTGCCCACTTATCACAGAAGAAAACAAAACCCTGGATCTAAAATCCTACAGGGAAAAGTTATATATCCAACAAGTTCAGTTTATGTCAAAGGTTAAAAATCAAGAAACAAAATAATTCTGCAAGTTTCTATTCTGTATGATAGATGATAGATTTAATGCATCTATTTTACATTTAATACAACTGTATTCAGAAGCTAATGATTTAAAAACATTTGACTGACTTCTGAGTACAGAGAATTGTATCTTTTTAATAATTTTCAGTCAGTAATGTATATTAAAATCTGCAGGAATCAGTCACAAAAAATGCAGTGCACTGGACAGACACTGTACATCTCTTACCTAGTAGCGTACTGCTCTATCCTGGAGTGTGTGTCATCATGAAACAGCTGTGGAGACTGGGAAGGACTAGTTTAAAATAAATAAATAAAAATTAGGGGTGTCCAAAGCAATTAATGACACAGACAACATAATTTTAAAACCAAGTTAGACTGATGACAAAGAAATAAATTCACAATAGTGCCAAGGGTGTTACTGCTTTGAGTCAGTCATGCCCTATAGCTCATACACATTAGATTAGTTGCAACTGAGCTAAAAGAAAACCACCAGCCAACAGTGTACTACGCTTTCCAGACAAAGGGGTGGGTTCTGCATACTCACTCATATTGCTCTGGCCACATACTGATGAGAGTGATAGGACTGTAGGGAAGACCAAAAAAAAAAAAAAAAAAAAAAAAAAAGAGAAAAGAGAGAGAGAGAAAGAAAGAAACTATGAATCAAAAACTTTAGTACCACTTCAGCAAAAGAAAGCTGGAGAAACACAAAATATTTTGTCCAGCAACCCACCCCACATTATTAGAATCATCAACTATTGACATAGAAAAGAGACAGCAACAGATACTGCTGTGTATCATGAAGAGACAGGAGACTGACTTATACACTTCATTTTGCTAAATAAAAATCAATTAAAAAAAATACCAAATCCATGTTACTGATTGAACTACAGTTTGTCAACCATGATCAGTTTCATTTAAATTCTGCTCAAGTACCAGAGCTTTCATTTTGAACTAACTAGAAAATAATTTTGTAAAAAATTGGGGTGAAAAAAACATCACTGACAACAAAAAAACCCACCGTAAGTCAAAGTTATCAATGGTTATTTTCCTTCTGCATAAAAGTAATCAGAGGTAAATACATTGTATTACAGGCTGATACTTGACTATTTAGGATTTTTTATTTTATTTCTTTTAAGGAATGTATTACTGAGTTTTGCCACCTGCAGGGGAGAAAACCAATACCAACAGTTTCTTCAGCATGATGCTGGCCATTTATCTTTATATTTCTCACATGACTGGAGCAAGAGAGTATTATCCTGACCTGTGATTACAGTTCTGACATTCCAATTTCTGGCACCGTTGGCAGACTTTCATCACATCAAAGCAGCTTTGTTTTCCTGTGTTGGTGGCAGCTGAAGACTGCTCCAGTGAGTAACGTTTTAACATTTGAATGTGTGTTGCTTCCTTAGGAGCCAGGCCATCAATAATGCCAGTTTTCAGATTACTTGGTAAACTGCTAACGAGCAGGGTTTGTTTGCTTATTATAAATGAAATGCACAGTCCTCCAGTCATGAAAACAGAGCATGGACAAAGGCACTGGGCTGTTGCATGTAAACAGAGCATATATGTTGAAGCTTCACATCTGCTGTTGCTAGCTAAGCAGTGCTGCAGTACTGCAGACTCCAGAATGTCAAGGACAGTCAATCTATGAAACTAGTTCTAGCACCCTGTCAACACATCTTAATTTTGCTCTTTTAAGAGTGTCCTTTGCTGACAGCTACCAAGTAAGTAAATAACGTTGAGTAATTCTGCCAGCACCATAAGTAATACTGTGGAGACACTGACAATGCTCTTTTATTAGGCCACCTATATTTCTGAAGCCTGTAGGAACCTGATTAGCTGAGAGATTTCTAACTCCAGTGACTTTGATATAACCAAATAAGCACTGCAGTTTCAAAAAGCTCAGTCTCCCCAAAGCTATAGAAGTGTTCTCTGTGAAACAGCCATTCAGCTCCTTCCAACATTACCTGCTAAAGTCCGTGGGTTTATGATAAAATGCTTCCAAAAATCAAAGTATAATACATGTGACTTTTTCAAAACTAGGAAAGATCTGCAAATAACACAAAACAATTCACAGAAGGTAATAACAGCACAAGGCTTTACAGCTGCTGTTGATTGTTTCTCGGGTTTCACTTTGTTTTTAACAGAATAGGCCAGTCACCCCAGGAACAATTACTCAGTAATCAAGCTTACGTCTCCAGGTTGTCACCCTCCAATACTGTTTGCACAGGTAGGTAGCCAAGTCGGGGATGCTTTGCAAAATACTTCTTTGACCGGAACTTATTCTTCAGCACCTTTGTAAAGTCCCGTACATCTTCCCCAGACGTTGTCTTAAAAAGTTAAAAGAAATCAAATTGAACATTGCTAAATAGCATTGAGATAAAAGTGCTGCTACTGTCCTGAAAAAGGATACAAGAAAGAACCTCAAAATGTTAATGATGTTAAAATTGCCTTTTTAGTGTCCTGAAAAATGGTACAATAATAATGTCCTCTACTGAGAAAAACAGCAAGGCTTCAAATTCCCAGCAACAAACGCATTGGATTTACCACTGAAAGAGATTCAACTCTTGAGGAAAACATTTATAACCAGTCCTGCAAACCACAAAAATTTAATTTTTCAGAAAAATAAAAAAAAAGGCAAATCAGTTTGCCAGATACAAGGAGGGGGGGGGGGGGGAGGGGAGGGATATATTCTTTGCCACTGAAAGCAAGCTTGACAGTGTACTTGTACACATAAAGCTTCTAACTCGCCCCACAGACCAAAAAACCTTGTAATTACTGTGCTGAAAAAATACAGCTAATAGCAATGGCTTTGTTTGGGGGGGGAAAAAAAAAAAGAAAGAAAGAAAAAAAAAGTAGCTAACACAGCCCTCTATATTCACAAAGGGCCACAAAATACTCACTGCCCCCCATTCTGGAAAACTCCTAAACTGAAAAACTTTATCACAAGATGGGAGCAGTATGTGCTAAATCATCTGCTGTAATGGCCAAATTCTTCATGAGCATTTTCTAAAGTTAGCAGATCTCTTCCTACAGGATTGTGCCACTACCTATATCATTCCAGTCAAAAAAACCCCACAGATGAAGTAACAGCCATTGTGCTAGCACTGTTTGAAGGCACACTTCAAAGGCACAGTCAGAGGCAGTCCTGGTAAGAACAATTAGTGCCTGAAGTAACAAACTCATGTTTATCTGCCTCCTTACTACTGCAGGACAAGACTAGTATAAAAAATAGCACAAGATTCTCCAAGGCTAAATTTACAAGTTAGAACCAGCAACTCCCAGCCCCCCAGCACCGTTTTTTCTGGTTCCCACCGATGCAGCCTCTTCCCAGCCTGACAAGTGCTTAGCCCCATCCCTCACCCTGACATGGAATTAATTGTGTTCTTTAGGAGAGAATTAAAATTGATGCAACTGCTTTTAAAAATCAGTTTAATGGGAAATAATCACAACAATAAAAGCAGCACTGCTTTGGTAATACTATTCGGTTGATTTCTGCTACAAAATCAGGGATGCAAGCAAAACATGCAGGCATAAAAAACAAGGTGAAAATGGCAATAAAGACATCTGCAGAAAGAAACAATGGTATACAGTATGCCTTCAAAGTATACGTGCTTTACAGACTGTACTGAGTACTTGAACAGAATGGTTCCCATCACATGTAGCAGTTACTATTGAGCATTTCCTCTTGCAAGTGCAGTAAAGAGGTCATTCACCTTCTGCGTTAGCTGAAGGTTTGCAATGGTTTCTACAGATCTCCAGCCCAAATCCTGTAACAACAAACTACAGATTGTATTTCTGTATATTCTGCTTTGGGAGAACCCTGTTAACATAAAAGGATGCCAAAGCAGATGGATATCCATAGGGAAAACTGAGTGAAAGACTTTTCAGTTTTGCAAATTTTTTCCGTTTTGTGCTACAAAGAGGACTAGAAGCAGGTCAGGCAACCTACTATCTGATTTTATTCTCTATTTTCAAAACATAAAAATACTTATCTATTTATTTATGTATTTAATGTATATATATAAAATACTGTAATATATATAATAATGTATGTATAATATACGCAGTTACAAACTCTGTAATGCAGATTAGACAAGCAATAAAAATTGTAGATAATCAAACTGATGTTGGTAAGAGTTTCTCACATATGGTGTTAACAAATGGAGCAAATTCGGGATTAAGGGGTGTTTGAACCCCTGAATTTTATAACTGGTGAACTCAAGAGGAGTCCCAAAATCAAAATCATTCTCAGAAAGCATCTGCTCCAATGACTGCATCACCCAGACAAGGAATGTGAGGCAGCCCAAAGGGCTGCTTGTTCTCATGCAACAGTAACTCCAGCAGATGGAACTCTGTCCCAAGGCCAAGGAATGAAAGTTTTAGTACCTACACATTGCAGAAATAAATGTCTACTGAGCTGCCAGACTTTTCCTCTGGTGTATTCTTTATTTGGTATGACAGCCTGATGCAGTTCCTTGGAAAGGCTAATATGACTGTGTACAGACTGAGGACAATAAATACTAACACCAGTGAAATCTGAGCAGATTTGGAAGAACTATTTTAATTTACACGCAACCAAGATGCAACTCTTAGAAGTATTTCTTCTTCTTTTTTTTTTTTTTTTTTTTTTTTTTTTTTGCATATAACCACACTACAGAATCCAATCCAAAATCACACTAAGACAGATGTACCATAACATTTTACTTTTGAAAAAGAATAGCCAGGCATTGTTGTGTAGAATCTATCTATTGAATTCAAACCAACAGGTAGCTTGTACACTTCCTTACATCATGACATCTTGACTATTTCCACATAAGTCAATAGTACAAACACCACCATAGTTAGAGAGCTACTTCAAAAGCAAAGAAAAAAAAAATCCTTCACTGAAAATTTGAGCCAAACCACCATACTTTCAAACTCAATTTAAAATATTAGTTCTTAGAACAAGACAAAGTTCAGGAAGGAGTAACTAAGATCCATGGCTGGCACAAATAAATAACTAAAAAACCGCCTGCAGCAGAAGGTCTCAAGGAGAAAATCTGTAACAAATGACAAACTGGCAATAGCACACTTCAGTGTAACAGTCAAGTATAAATGGAGTCATAAGTCACACTCTAGAACCAGACAAAATTCCTTGTACATGAACACAAATTTAAGAAACTGGTATTTACATGGAAAGCAGCAGAAGAACCAGAATATGCTGAGACAAGGGGTTTGTATGTAGGTTAAAGAAAACCAGTTGGTATATATTTTTAATATATTAGAAACGGAACAAATCTCTGTCGGGAAAAAGTACTACCAAGAATGTAACAAACCAGTTGGAGAGCTCTAAATTAAGTAATATATAATCTAAAAAATAAACATGAATATATAAACCCTATATGTGAATAAATAATACATAATACTTCTAAAACATACATTTATTTATAGTTCTCACTCTTTTTTTTTTTTTCAAAGAAAAAATAGTGATAATGAAAGCCCAGAAAATTTTCCACTCCTTTCACTACACGTATCTACCTAAAAGGACTAGTCTGCAACCAAGTCATCATTCTCTTAATTACATTTCTTATACTATGTCTAACACAAAACCAAAGATCTGTTCTAACATACACATAGAAACTGATCCCCAGAAAAGGTGTGAAACTCATTAACAAATGCTGTCATTAACCCCAGCCAGACATTCATGGGTTATGAGGAAGCTGGAGAAGTGTACATTCAACACACGAAATAATCAAGCAAGTTCCAAGAAAATATGGTTTTTATAAAACTACATGCTCAGTGATGCAAAATTTCCAGTATAAAAGAACATCTGTGTCATTTAAAAGGAATTTAGTTTATTCTTTAATAGAAGTCCTAACAGAGATAGCTGAATATGATATTCTTCAAATGCTTTAGTAAATTTTAAGGTTTGGATTAAAAAAAAAATCAAAAAAAAAATCAATGCTTTTTTACATATTCGTATTTTTATTTCTTGGCATTTTATTTATCTGTAACACTTGGTAGAATTTGCACCATGAGCCTAAGCATTCTTGATGGAAACCAAAATTTTTAGACCATATGTGCAGGTAAAGAGCACGTAGCAATCAGCTAGGTGCCACTGACAGGCTGGGAAACTTCCCAGCATAAAAAGTGGGGTAAAGAAACAGGTATTTAATTCCTCTAATAATTATTTTTTTAAAACTGACACTTAAGAATGCAATTAACCGATAACTTAAACACGTTTAAGTGCATATTTTCATTCCCATCCAACAAAGCACCAACAGTTTTAAAAGGCATCTCATATCCTTTGATAAAGCTATAAGATAGGATACCACAAAAATTAGGTTATTGAAGGTACAATAACTGTATTTATGGCTGTCACTGCCACATCAGTGTCGTTTGCACTGTGTAACTTTGTGAGGATCACCCTTCTGCGACCATCTTCAAATAGGGGCACTTCACAGCAGTTTCTCACCAAGAGTGATTATGTATATATTTCAGTTTACTCCAGTGAAATCAAGCTGTCATTTCAAGAGTAACTAACTTACCTCAGAATTTAACAGAATTTAAAAAATTAAGTTGCAAAATGGTAGTAGATCATGTAAGCTGGCTATCTGAGCAACTGTAAGAGTAAGACCTAGAGGAAAGCACATTGCCTAGCTGCTCGATATCAAAGGCTACCCTGACCACATAGCTATTCCTCTCCAGGCAAAGAGTAATCTCTGAACTCCCCAGCTGGAAGCGATGTTCTGCATGCAAAATAGCCACATTCTACCATTCTTACTGCTTTCTTTCATCTCCCCCACAGAACAATCCCATTTTGATAACTGTAAAGCATCATGCTTGGTGCATTGATACGCATGTCAAGATGAAACCGCTGACTTACTGATGTCAGTTTGTTGCTTATAAAACACTGAGGCTGCTTAATGTTGAGGAATGTATCTGTCTTCTCTGGATGTCAGCAGCAATTAAATTTTCAGATGACTTACCTAGAGGAGAACTCTTAACAGGCACTACTGCATATAAGCTTTGTTGTGCCTGGAAAAAATATCTCAGTCTAGGGTGCACTAGCATCCAAACAAATTCTGACATCTTGCCTATCGTGTTCTGAGCTCTTTCAGGGAAATAAAATTCTGGTCATCTGGAAGATGAAGGGGCTAACCTTTGCTGCCATCGTTTTGTATAGAAAGGGTACAAAAAAAACAGTTCCCAAAATAAGGACCTGCAGGTGAGCATAGTGGCAGAGAACTACAAAAACTGATTACACTTTCACAGAGGTCAGAAGTAAGACTACTTCAAATGAGAAAATGTGCAGAACTGCTGATTCGATATTTGTACATTACCTCAGAAAAGCTGCCTTTAAGATTTTACTGTGGACAATAGGAGTTGTGAAGTGGAAACAGTTTGGAGAAAGAAAACTACTTCCACCTGAAATCCAGAGAACCCATTGGTACAGAAAGACATGTTAATGTAACACAAGCACCACTACTGAGAGAACCTTAATTCCAAAAAAGCTAAAAATATATCATATATAGGTACTTATTTAAGATTATTCCTGAATTAGATGCTAGGAAAATCTTAAAAAAATTTTACACATCTCTGTGTGAAACTCTACATTTAAAAAATTATTTCTCATCTTTTCAGAGAAAAAAAACAATTTACAGGTGAAAAAATAACTATAACAACTTCACAATTTCTGCTCGTTAGAGACAGTAATGTTTTCAGTTCCTTACCCCACCCATCTCTAAATCCTGAATGAAAGAAAAAAACACATAACTGAAGTTCATTATTATGGATTCTTGCATTTCCAGCATCAAGAAAACTAAACTGCAAGCTAGGATGAACACTAAACGGCATTACAGATTAGGACGCAAAAACTATCTGGTGTAAATAGACCTATTCTGAAATTACAAAGCAATTCTCATGTGCTGCAAATATCATGAAACTCACTGAAACAGAGAATTGTCCCCTTGTAAATTTAATTTTTAAAACAGACTCCTTAAGCCATTCTCCAAATAATTTTAAATTTAAGTAGAACTAACAGATTCTGAGAAATCCCTTCATGCCCTAGACTGAACCGCTTACCTGAAAGACAATTCAAAGGTCCTTCCTCCATCTGTGACTAAGCTCGAGTTCTAAGTGTCAGCTTTTTTAACCAGGGAAGCACTTTTTTCCCTTAATTATTGCTAGTATTCTCAATGATAGTGATTAATATACATTAGCAGCAAGAAAGAGAAGCTAGATTTTATTAATGCAGTTTGAAGAGTACATGCATTTGTATTCTGCTTTGCCAGACTAGCCACAAAAGTAACAATTCAACATCAATAGCCTTTGAATTTGGTTTAAAAGGTATAGTAGATGTACTCTTCCTATTCAGGCTAGCTGTACTGTAATATAATAGATTTGAAGGAGCAATTTATTGGCCTTGGTACCTTCTCTTTATTTATTTTTTCTTATTATTTCACAAACCCAGCTGTGCTGTTTTTCAGATATTATTCCATTTAAACATATAAGCTATTCTACTAACTTACTACAAAGGAATTTGCAATTCTTGACCATTATATTGCATTAAATGAGTTCAATATGTAGAGAAGTTTAGCAACAAATTAGTACAACCACCATAGTACATTAATACAAAGAACAGCAAAAAATCCCACTGGATTCTTTTTGTGAAATCAATTCTTTATTCCTGACCTAATTCAGATGAGATTAATTAAAATGGATTGCATGTAGGTACTGATTATGGAAGTCAAACATATAAGAAGTTTGTTCATATAATGGGTTCTTTCTTTTAACAGAAATAGAGCTAGCAGAGTGTACTTACAGCAGTACCAGAAAAAAATTCCAAACACCATATTCAGCTTTCAGATTAACGGAGGTCAGTGTTGGACTTCTAATTTTCTGTGCCACCTAAATTATATGCCATCTCTTTTATTCTGCTCTACTTTAAACTGCCCCAATTTCTTTCCTTTACCTCCTACACACTTACCTTCCCTCACTCACTCTAATCAAGAATGTAATTGTATTCCTTTTATTATCTCATAGTAGATTCACATAACTCCTCCCATATTTCATGGAAAGATTTTGCACTTAATAATGCTTTAAAATTGTATTTTTTGCAGTGGTAACACAAATCTTCATTATAAAACAAGGTGTCCCTAGACCCAGGGTAGTAGGGATTCCAGCCATTTCCAGAATATATTTTTTGATATGAGAGTCTTCACTTGTAAATGACATGTCTCACAGTTATGTAACGTGAACATGTTTAACAAGAACTGAAAATTTCTCTCAGATACCAAATCTGCTGCTTCTGACAAAACCTGGAAGTCATCAGAAACATACCATCCTATTCTAGAGACAGTACCATACCCGATACCAGATGTAATTTGTATCTGACTAATGCAACAGGATGAGTATCTTATTCCGTGGACTGGTAGCATTATCTATTTTGACACACCTTACACATTCATTTCTGAATTTTCTGTATATTATAGGCATTAACAAAGAACATTTCTGTTCCATGAGCATGATATAAAGTAAAGATGAGGTTTGAGAGAACTTTATACGGAGAAAAATTAAAAAAACAAATCTAAGAAAAATACATCTCAGACATGTTCAGGCTGTTTCAGTTACATTGGCTAAAGAGACAAGTAAAATACCAGTATCACCATATTTTTAATGATGTCTGATAAAGGAAAGAAAATACCATAGATGTCCAGATCCAGAGGGTTAGAAGAATCATGTGAGTATGGGCAAAACTGGGCCTATGTCATACTACAAAACCAGTATAAAACCAAACCAGAAAATGACCTCTGAAAAGAGGAGAAGAAAAGAGAAAACCAGTTACAGAATATAACAAACATTAGAAATGGCTGGAAAACAACAAATCTACTTTAAAAATGTCTTCAGAAGGTAGCCTGGCATGCCAATGTATCAATCAATTCCTATCATTAGGTTACAGAATTAATGAAAACAAATTAACACAACTCATGGTTTCTTCTGATGACAATGAAGTGAAAAGACTACTTAATAGAATTTGAATTCTGCTAAAGGAGACACATTGGATGAAAAGAGGAGGAAAACACAGGTAATAAGTCCAACTACTGCAGCAAAAGACAGCCAAATAAGTCAACAATGCTTTGCTAATCAAAGAACCCACAGAACCTTGTAACACTATTGGAAATCAGCTCTATTTCATCAGCTGTAGTTATAATCTGGCCTGAATATGTTTTTCTGAGCATACAGACCTTTTGCCACTGTTGTTTAAATTACAGGCCAATTATCCTATTAATTCATTTGTGGCTGAATTAAAATTCTTCAGAATGTAAACAACTGTACGATAAAAAAATACGAAAGCAGTATTTGTATGAAGGAAGTTACCCTGTCTTCCACTTAAAAAAGTCTCCTAAAACCTTCCGTGGAAAAACTGTGTTTAAATTTCAATAGGAAAATACTGTGTTATAAAATTAATTTTTCTCTAGCTATTGCAGGCAAACCTCTCACATTGTTTTTGGTTAGAAACTGTCAATTCTGTTTTGGTTTGTTTAAGGTTTTTTTTCCAGCTACAGACCAATTTTTAAATATCCCAGTAAAAGCAATTACTCAGCAGAATGAAACGCGACATATTCCCACCCTGTTTTCACAAATCCAGCAAAACGTTGGATGGACCTGAAAACAAGTATCATGCACCTTTACATATATTAAAGTGCATTATTAGAATATTAAATATACTTTACTATATATAGTATAGTAATAGGAAAGTCAGTCCCTTTCCTCTGACATGTTCTCACCCTTACAGTGTGTGCACATGTGTTTGCGTGTACAAGCACTGCAATTACATTTAATATTCCAGCTTTGTTTTTACAAAACAAAAGTGAAGTTTAAGTTCTCTCAGAGGTGATTACTTATACTCATTTCTACAGAATCCAAACACCGCCCACATAAAATCAGCAGTACTAGCAAAGTCCCTGGTGACTTCCAAAGAGAAAGGCAGGAACACAGGCCCTACTAAACATATGAAAAAGAAAACCTGGCAGAATATCTAGGTGACAAAAGACTATGAAAAAGTTTAGACCTCAAATAATGCAAAAACAATCCCTTAGGAACAGTCAGTAAGTTGGTACTCACAGGTACACAATATTCCACCATTGGGTAATGCAACTTATGCCCCTTTGCTGTACGGCCAGAAAAGAAACAGCTTTGACAGACGTCATAGTTGAAATGTTTTAAGCTCCGGTACCTACGGGGACATTAAACAAAGTGATTAGAGTTTCCTAAGTTGAGCTCTAATATTGACTTTCTATTAAGCCTCATGAGGCAAATTGTTCTCTGAAATGGTGTCACCTGCTTTTCAGCAGCAGCAACACAAGACAGGGTGAGTTTGTTGGGATTAGCTTGGAAAGCACCTTGAAGTGTGCAGGTGTGCATGACCGGGACATGGCACAGCCAACGCTCAGCACAGCTGCACATCCAGGGGCACCAGTGCCAACACAGCAGCTGCGTGGGACACAGCAAACCCACAGCCCTCCTAGTCCACACAATCTTCCTACACTACACAGGTCACCTCATTGCATATTCAAAAGAAATTCCTGCCTCCTATAGCCAGGCAGAGAGCCAATGTCAATCATCTTGCTGAAGTTACTTTGAAGCAGAAAATCTTAGTCATCAGCTTCATATTTTTCTTTTAATTTTATATGTTTTTACATACCAGATAGTTTAAGTTTGTGCATAATTTTAATACTCAAAAATTCTAAACACTTTTCAGAAAACAAAACTCTTGAGAATTCATGAATTATAAAAATAATATAAATTCAAGTTGAAAAATTGCATTGATTGATTTACTTCTGTTGTTTTAAGAGCATGTATATGTATAAACAAGGTAAGAAACTTATACAGTATCCCTTGTGTTAAATATAGCTACCAGTAACATGTTTTTGTTTGGTTGGTTGGGGGTTTTTTTGGGTTTTTTTGTTTGGGTTGGTTTTTTTGTTTGTTTTGTTGTTTGTTTTGTTTTTTTTTTTTTTTTTTTTAACTGAAACCAAAAAGTGACAATTCAATGCCGGATTCCACCCACTGGTTTTTGTAGTACGGCTGTTCTCAATGGCTGAGGTTATATAATTTGTATGAAACTAGAATGAGCTAACTGAACCAAATTGAATAGCTACTGAATAGGTAAAGTTTAAATTAAAGTGCTTTCTGAGAGCAGTATCAGCACTAATACACATTTTTCCCTGCTGAGTTTTATGTTTTGTTTTGCAAGACAATATGTGTCTATAAATGTGAAGGTTCACTTTTAAGATTGCTGATGGAACTGTTTATAATCTTTACTCAGAGCCTGTGTATTAAATGGCCACATCTACCTTCTGCTAAGATGCTAGATGCTTTTGTTGCTGCAGATCTCATTGTAGAAATTACTTAGAATGAGCCATTCCTTTGCCTTCCTTTCTCTTCTTTTCTCTCTATGTCCTTCTCCACACAAAATATTTCAGTACAGACAAGATTCAGCAGCCCCAACTTATGCATCTAAAAGATATCTGAGCTGGAGCTTTGTCACCCTACACTCCCTGAAGCTTTAATTAAGAAAAATAGGAACATTATAGAGGAATTTCTTCTCCTCTTAAGACAGACCACAAAGTCTGATCAGATTAAATACTTTTGGAAGCACTCACATACCTGTATTTATACAGGTTATATTTATATATATAAATATAAATATATATTTATTATAGTAAAAGAAAAGAGTTGCTATCTCAATCTCATAAGACTAAATACAGCATGCCTAAAGCTAGGTGAGATGAAACTAACCTCAGGATTCCCATTATTATCCTTTAAAACAACAGAAAGCATGGGGAGCAAAAATTACTCATCTGCCTAGATACCTAAAAAAAAAAAAAAGTCTTAGAATCACTTAGAAGGAAGACTGCTTTATATCATTCCTAAATAATCTTTCATGACCACAGCAGAGGAAAAAGCCAGTTAAGTTTAGTCTCTACTTTTTTTTTTCTTTCTTTTTTTTTTTTTCTTTTTTCTTTTTTCTCCATCATTTTGTACACTGGAGCAATCAATTCACAAATCCATGTTAGTTGTAACAGTACTCACTAAGGGTACCAACTATCCCATGCCCCGTAGTGATAATTCATAGTAAAATCATACAGTTCAGGAGGATAACACGGAGAATATGCCTAGTGCCATTTTTTCTTTTAGAATTCACAGCTTCCTTTGAACAGGCAAAAGTTAGATTACATTCAATGTTTTAGACAGAAACTGTGCAAGTCTCATCACAGCAACGTATCTATGTTTGCCTCAAGCAAGGAAAGATTGCTGTTGAAGGGTGTTTAATATTGCCTGGCTTGCGTTAGTTTCCCAAGCCTTATGGTGGACAGCAGGCAGACAGCTGCATTTTTTCTTACTGATCAGCAACCTATTGCCTTGTGCTTCTAGAATACATGGGGTGCATTTATACTTCACTTGCTACTTGTTGGATCCACCAATACTAAAACTCCCAGTGACACTCACCCTACACACCTGTAATTTATAGCACCCTTGGGTGTCTAACAGCTGTACTGCAGGAGCCAGAAATGCACTGGCTTAGGTCATACTGTGGCCTCACCGTGGGTGGCAGATCCCACCTTAAAGCAGGGAAACAGTGGAAAAACAAACAAAGAAATGTACTTTTTGGAAGACTTAAAAATATGCATATATTTTCAGAGAAACCTTGCACCCAACTCCCGTCCTCTTACCTAAAGCCAACAATTGGACACTCTTTACAGATGTTGCACTTGGCCTGATGTTTTGCTGTTTCTGCAGCTGCCACGCGGTGTAGAACTGGCAGCCATACCATAGACTGTGGCTCTAAGCGCATCCAATCTATAAATTGTTTTACAGTTATTTCCGGCTTATTGTGGTTCTGTGGAGAGAAAAAAACCCCACACCTAAATTAAAAAAACCAACCAAACAAACAAAAAACAAAGACACACCAAAACAAAAAAACACAACAAAAAACCAAACCCAGCATACACACACATGTGGTTTTTCCTTAGAATTCAACTAAAAAAGCCCCAACCACCAGTGTCAGCCCTTTCCATGTCAGGTTAATGTAAAACCAGTTACAGGACACAAGAAATAACCTCGATTAAAATGCAAATAAAGAAAACAAGTTAATAAGAAGACAGAGGACTAAACAGCTGTGATAGAGTAGACAGATGGTAACGAAGATGAAGGGCACAGTAAGGGAGTAATGGAGTCCATAGTAAAGCCATCTTTGAACCGAAAAGACTTGAGAAAGAAGTAAGGGAGCATGAAAGGCTCGGTTCAGACATGCTAAAGACATGGTCGTCTTTTGAGTTACGATCAATGCCAGACCACTGAAAGTCAGTAGTGCTTGCATGTATCTACTAACTGCCATGAGACTCATGCAATTCTTTTTTTAAATTGTGTTTTGACCCCAAGGTATTGTTTCAAGTTAGCACATTAAAGAAACACACGCATAAACAAACAGGTGAATAAGCAAGTAATGAGAGAAAGAAATCTGCCATTTATAGGCAATCACTGCAAGAATACAGCAGAGCTCAAGTATTAACATGATTGTTTTGAGAAGCAAACAAACATGCTTCCACATTCTCTTTGAGCTGTAACCACCAGAGAAGCCTAGCTGTAAAGGTATTCTATTCATCAACTTTGTCAGCAGTAAGAACAGAGGTCATCTTTCTGAACTCACTGGAAGCAACAGAAAACAACCTAAAACAAAAGTTATTCTTAAACAGTAACACGTGATGAGAAGCAACACTAGGTTTCTTAATCTATTCATAGTCCAAGTTGATTTTTACCAGTAAGAGGGAACAGGATAAAAAAAAAAAAAAAAAAACAAAACACAAAAAAAAAAAACCCACACACACAACAAAAAGAAAGTAACACTCTTTCCCCACCAGCAAAATACTTGTTTTCACTAGGCTGAGGTAACTGTCATGCAGCTGCTTGCTTTCTCTGTGCTCTCTTAACAACCAGGGCCTGAACTTGAGCTATTCATATGAGATGAGGGATGCAACCTCATCATTGGTATACTCATAATATTACATCAAATATTTAAACTCTACCTTGCTAGCACCCCTCACCCATAATTGAACATGAGAGAGGGCAGATTCTTGAGGGACATAAAGATCATTCCTCTGTCACAGGAAAGTCTGCAACTAACGAATTAATAATTTATTTCAGTATGACTGGAACAACTCAAGATCGGTGATAGATGTGTCAAGCACCATCCCTTACTGTCTGAAGCAGCAGGAGAAGTCTTACATGGCTAATTGGGCAAACAAACTTCCATAAGTATCTACCAAATTATTCATGATCTGGTCAGACTCTCTTCCAATTCCAATCATCTCAGAGTCCAGAAATAGATCTAATAGTTCTCAAAAAAGCTAGCACAACTGAATTTTTCAAAGCACTGGATGAAGACGTAGAAACGTCTATGAAAGAATGGCAAAAGAAAAATGCTCTAGAAGTTCACTATAATACTTACTGTTCAATTCAATAAAATCAGAAATATTCAAGCCAGTAGTTTTATATATGTCATAGTGAATTTTTAATCCATATAGAACTTCTGACAATGCTGCCACTTTCAAATAATACACTCAAGCAGTATAGTTATCATTTGCAAACAGTCAGAGCCCTAGGCATCCTTGACAAAGTCTGAGTTAGGCTGTGTTCCATTATGACATCCTCTTTTTAATTCTCATCTTCTTTAAACAGACGCTCCTTGCAGCCTCATTAACCCCCTGCATGTAGTGTGGAGCTGAACAGCAGGCTGTAAGACAGCTTTATTCCATGTTCTGATCTGCTGCATAAAGGCTTATGACATGTAAATGTCTATGCTTGACGTTTCATACAACTGCAAGGTCTTTTGCCAGTAAAATAATGTTAAATAATTTCTTGATGCACAAGGTCAAAAATTACTACCAACATCATTCTCTTGTTCTGTTGAGATCATGTCTTGTTCCAGCAGAGAAAAGCACGTTGTTCTCACAGTATCAGGTTGCTTGGAACGATGCAAAGCAGGATAATTGGCTGCTACAAAAATTTTTAACAGCTTTTAGAGCAGGCCGGTATTGTCAAAATCACAATGGTTTATATATTCTTTTTGCTAAAGGTAATTTGTTTGATCCTCTCCTAAACCATAAACCATCTTTTATAGCTGCATTTTCACAATAACTTCCCACATTCAGTTGCAGAAGCATATTCATTTCTCTTCAAAATTCAATGGATGTTTATAAATTCCTCTCTTCTTTTTACACGACATGGAAGCGAATCTTAAGACTTCAGATAGAAGGTTTTTTTCCACATAAAAGTCTTTGTTATCTTACCTGTTGGAAGCAGCTACGCACACTGGGCTCAATGTTGCTGCCACCGAAGGCTGCCACTTCCCCGAGCTGCCGTGGGATCTGGATAGCATCGTGAAGCAGCAGGCCCAACTGCCTCTGGTCGCACATTTCTGTGGGGCCTGCCACCTCCTTGAAGAGATCTGCAACACCGACAAGAGGCACCAGCTCATTTCATTTCCATGTACACCCCCTTCTATTCAGTAATGTTGCAGCTCAGGCTTTATAACTTCTGTAATTTAGTCGTGGTTACAGATGGCCACAGTCCCATTTACAATAGTTTACCCTCATCTAATCTTGACTTTTTTGACTACGTTTTCTTGATCTGTAACCACACAAATGAGAAAAGTAACACCAAATCAATGGAGCTATATTATGGTTTTTTATGGCATCTCGTGATAAAACTGTACGTGGCAGCTCCTGTTTTACCTAGGAGCAGCCGTGTGACAAAACAAAGACACATCACAAAATCAGAACAGCTTTCTGTCCTATTCCATCATTACCATGTTGCCCCCCTAATATTAGGTTTTCTATGTTATCACCAGGGAAGGACACCTTCCACAAAGCACAGGAGTTCTCAATCCCCACGTGTAAGAAACCAGGAAAGGAAGGCAAGAGAGTAGCATGGCTGAACTCAGACCTGCTGGTCAAACTAAAGGGCAAGAAGGAAATGAATAGGCAACAGAAGGAAGAGTATAGGGATCTGCCCAGTTGTGTAGGGATGGAGTCAGGAAGGCCAAGGCACAGCGGGAGCTGAACTTTGCAAGGGATGCAAAGAATAATAAAAAGGGCTTCTATAGGTATGTCAGCCAGAAAAGGAGGGTCAAAGAAAGCATACTGGCCCTGATGAGCAAGACTGGAAAACTGGTAACAACGGACAAGGAGAAGGCTGACATACTCAATTTTTTTTGCCTCAGTCTTCACTGGCGACCTCTCTTCCCACACCTCTCAAGAGGACGGACTGCAAGATGGGGACCAGGGGAACAAAGTCCTCTCCTACTGTAAGAAAAGATCAGGTTTGCGACCACCTGAGGAACCTGAGTATGCGTGTCTATGGGACCTGATGAGATGCATCTCAGAGTCCTGAGGGAATTGGCTGATGTAGTTCCCAAGTCACTCTCTGTGACATTTGAAACATCATGGCAGTCAGGTGAAGTCCCTGGTGACTGAAAAAAAGGGAAACTTTGCATTCATTTTTAAAAAAGGTAGAAAGGAGGACCTTGGGAATTACTGACCTGTCAGTCTCACCTCTGTGCCTGCAAAGATCATGGAACAGATCCTATTAGAAGCTACACTAAGGCACACGGAGGACAGGGAGGTGATTCAGGACAGCTAGCATGGCTTCACCAAGGCAAGTCCTGCCTGACCAACCTAATGGATTTCTATGATGGAGCGACTGACTACATGACTGGACAAGGGAAGAGCTATGGATGTCATCTAGCTGGACTTCTGTAAGGCCTTTAACATGGCCCCCAACAAAATCCTTCTAAAATGGAGAGAGATAGATTTGATGGATGGACTCTTCAGTGGATGAGGAATTGGTTGGATGGTTGCATCTAGAGGGTAGCAGTCAACAGCTCAATGTTCAGATGGAGATCAGTGACAAGTGGTGTCCCTCAGGGGGCCGTACTAGGACCAGTACTGTTTAGCATCTTCATCAGTGACACAGTGGGATCAAATGCAACCTCAGCGAGTTTGCAGACCAAGCTGTGTGGTGCAGCTGAGATGCCTGAGGGACAGGATGACAGCCAGAGGGACCTGGGCAAGCTCAAAAAGTGGGGCCATGTGAACCTCATGAGGTTCAACCAGGCCAAATGCAAGGTCCTGTGCCTGGGTCAGGGCAACCCCTGGTATCAATACAGGCTGGGGGATGAAGGGATTGAGAGCAGCCCTGAGGAGATGCTGGATGAAAAGCTGGACATGAGCTGGCAATGTGTGCTCACAGATGAGAAGGTCAAATGTACCCTGGACTGCATCAAAATAATTGTGGTCAGCAGGGTGAGGGAGGTGATTCTGCCCCTCTGCTCTGGTGAGACCCCACCTGCAGTACTGTGCCCAGCCTTGGAGTTCTCAGCACAGGAAAGACATGGACCTGTTGAAGCAGGTCCAAAGAAGGGACACAAAAGTGATCAGAGGGGCTGAAGCACCTCTCATATGAAGAAAGGCTGAGAGAGTTTGGGTTGTTCAGCCTGGATGGAGAAGAGAAGGCTTGGGGGAGACTTTATTGCAATCTTCCAGTATCCTTCTAGTATTTAAAGGGGGCTTATAAGATGGAGACAAATCTTTTAGCAGGGCCTGTTATGATAGGACAAGAAGTAATTGTTTTAAACTAGAAGAGGTTAGATTTAGAATAGATATAAGGAAGAAGTTTTTTACAAGGGTGGTAAAACCCTGGAACAGGTGGCCCAGAGAGGTGGTAGATGCCCCATCCCTGGAAAAAATTAAGTCAGGTTGGATGGGGCTCTGAGCAACCTGATCCAGTTGAAGATGCCCCTGCTCATTGCAGAGGGATTTGTCTAGATGACCTTTAGAAGTCCCTTCCAATCCAAACTATTCTATCATTCTATGAAGAAGGAAATAATATTGCAGAAATCTGTATCCTATGCTAAAATATATGCCACCCTTCAGTTGGCTGGGGACAGAAGCACATTTGCTCTGAAATGAGGCTACAAATTACCACGAGTCACAGCTGGCCACGTGAAATAGCTTAAAGCAGAAGCCAGCAAGACAATTCAAGCTTAACATTAATCACATTTACTTCCCAGATAACCATGTCTGCTTCCATGTACTTTCCCCTTACTGATTCCCTTTTCCTAAGATAGGTGTGAGGCCACGCAGTGTAAGTAGACCTTCCGGGAAGACTGCAGTGACAGAAAAAAATGAGGCTGAAAGGGATTCAAGAAAATTGCTCCAAATACAGACACTGCAAAGACAGACGTTGCTTGTACCTACTTAAGAGTAAAGCACTGAATTAATAGGTCCATCTGCAATACAGATAATATTTCTTAAGTGTTTAACACATTTCTTTTGATTGAACATTTTTAATTGTTAAAACTTTCAGCTGAATTTTTTAACATGTTTCTGCCAACAATCCTTGATTTAGGAACTTTGTAGCTGTGTACATTAATATTTACCCACAAGATGAAACTAATTCAGTGTTTAAGATATTTTCAGGAGAATCTCAGAAATATTTTAGAATTCTGTGATTGGTACAAATTACAGAAGAAATGGAACTGAACTCATTGTATTAATTCCAGTTGGCTTTTACATTTTCCTTTTGCACTCAAGTGGCTGGCTTAGATTAAAGCTCTAAGTAATCTTAAAAGAAAAAAAATATAACAAAATCAATTTATACTATTCTTCTACTTTTCATGTTTCCCACAAGAAAAAACATTAACAGATTAGAAATACATGAAATTTGAAAATTCAGTCTGACTGCACTTCTGATTGAGAAACAGACAAGCTTTGTTCAGAAACACTCAAGAGAAACTCTGTTATTACACTGTGTAAATTGTTTTGCCCTCCATTTGGAGCAACTGCCAAGCTTTGTCAGTGTGCTTCAGAAAGCCTGGTCATACTTTTTGTCTTGGCAAAGGAGGCTGAGTCAGAAGAAAGGATTTGCACAAAACAGAAATCCAGACGACCGAATTAACTTTTAGAGTTTCTTGCATTTTCTTGCCCCTTCTTACTTAGTCAAACAAATACTACAGCATCTTCAGCACTCAGTGGTGAGAAAAAAAACTCCACAGACAACAGCAGTGACAGAACTATTACTGCATGGCTGCAGGCTCATTTTGGCAATCCCAGATCCTGGCTAGCTTCTCCAGCTGCAGCTGGGACAGTTTTCCAGTTTCTAAGAGTCCGTTTAAGGAATCTGATAGGGTAAAAATAAATAAATTTTTAAAATGCCTGTTTTATTCTTTCTGTTTGTATCACTCTGAGTGGAAACAGGCACTAAAAGAAGAATAACGCATTAAGTGTGAGGAAGATGAAGTGAATTCCTAAGCCCTAAAACTTCAGTTGATTGGGGAGCTAATAAATAGAGGGAAAATGATGTGGCAGGAAAGGGAATGATTAGCTAGGGTTGAACCAAATAGGAAATCAGCAAATACCTTTGAAGAGCTCAAACTCTCCAAAACACTTCCCTTAAAAAAAAATTTATGCTTAACACTAGCAGCTGTGCCATAACCAAAGGGTGTCCAAGTGCAAGGGAGTTCATGCATGGTATACTTTTCTCCCCAAACCCTCAGTGCCTTTGTGTGTGTGTGATATGACACACAGGAGGAGAAGCCCCTAAAGTAAAGGTATGGCAAGCCAAAACGTTCTCGCTACCTGGGCTATCCCCTTAAAGTAACCCACAAGCTACTCCCGGGCAAGCAAGGCATGGTGAGAGAGCTCTCAAGTGGTAGACATATGGGAGAAGGGGTCATTTTAGCTCTGACAGGGAGCACCCCAACACCACACCCATGCCAGTGGGCAAAGGGACCCTGTACATCACCCATCAGCAATGTCAGAAACCACAAGCTCTTGTAAATGGAGCTTATTAATATGTACATGTATTTTATGACTTTACACATAAAATACATTGATATAAAGCTCAAACTGTAAAAGAGACTCTACCAAAAGGAAAAGAAGAATGATTGGGGTAGCAAAAAAAAAAAAAGATTATTCAGACCTGAACCACAGGAAAAAAACAGAAACAATTAAAAAAGAAAAAAATATCAGTTAATCTTAAATTAAATTCAGCCTCACACTAGTATTCTGAGGATGACATCCAGCAGGGCTCAAAACTGCAGCTTAGCTGGACAACCTGAAGAAGTGTCCTTGTTGGTACAGAAGGGAATACTTAAAACTGTTTGAAAAGTTTATTAAATTCCTACCAAAATGGTAATAAAAGTCTTAGTAGTAAGATGTTCATGACACACATCTTATGTTGCACTGTTACAAACAGGATGCATATTTTTTCTTCTCTTTTTTTTTTTTTTCTTTTTTAAACTATCACAGTGTCAGTTACAAATGGTTTGAAAATTAACAACATAAACATAAGAGTGAAAAAAAGACATTCCAAAGATGATGTATATCACTTGAAAATTGAACTGCTTCACAGCTGAGATTTTTCAAGTAGGTTTTTTTTTTTTTCACCTCAGATCCTACAGTTTTTATGTATTAAATTATATGAACGAAAATCTACACATTAAATAAAACTCCACATGTGTTTTCTGTTTCTGCTGCCAGTCTGGGCTTTCTGTGTTAAAAATGAGCTCAGGTAAGAGTGAAAAGCACACAAATGTACTCCTAGTTATTATACAGTGCTATTACTTCTCTCCACTTCTAAAACTCAAAAAAAGGGAGGGAAGATAAAATTCCTGCTGTCCCTCAGGAAATCCATACTCTGAGACATAATTTTTCTCCTGATTGCACAACTAGGCATAAAACCCGCTGTGAATAATCACACATGCAAAATCATTTTTTTTACTGCTGCTAACACTTGCTGATATGATTAAATTTACCTTCCTAGAACATTTGGGACACTAAAATTGAGTGGTTAAAAAAGTTTCATTTTTACCACAGCATTCAGAAGTCCTGTAATAATGTACGAACAACTGATGGTAAATAGAAAGTGTTTTGTTTATTTTGCTGAGTATTTTGGAACTAAACTAGTATTAACTTTTGTCATGTGCATGTTGTTGGTTTTTTTTGTTTCTTTTCCATTTTTTAAGGCTACTTCTATACCAGTGAACTGAACCGCAGCACCAAGGTCTAAACCCAAGCACTGGAATGCTGTTGTCTCTATCTTTAAGCCACTATACCCATTATGATTTTGATCAAAGTTGACTAACTCTCCCACAAAATAACCAGGAATGATGTGAGAGTTAAGTAGGGTCTGGAGTCATTTACAATAGGTAGCTCACACGTGGCCCCCTTGGGCTGGAGAAAAAGGGGAGCATAACATGGATACTGCCAGATGAGGTTGTTGGAAAAGCAGCCCTAGGCTATTCACCCTACAAGCATAGGTGTAACCAACTCACGGCAACTTTTATTTGCAGGTCCATTTTTATTCACAGGAGCACCCAGGTGTGTACTTGAAGTTAAGCATGTCTTTAAACATTTTCAAGAATATGCATTCTTTAATTGAGGCTTCAATGTTTCTTCTAAAGTAATTGGGACTTTTAATTAAAGATCCATTCTCATGTCAACCCTGAAGTCTAGCATCTTAAAAAGAAGCTTAATTAAAGAAAAAAAAAATCACAGAAGTTTCTCTGGCAAAACAGTTTTTAAAAAAATGTATCAAGTGAGGACATCCTACCTATACTGGAAATAATGTACAGTTAACAATTTTCAATGGAAATGAATGTGAATTAAGATGGCTGTTAACCAACCAACCAACCAACACCAACCCAACAACCCCCCCCCCAAAAAAACCTCAAAAAAACCAAAACCAAAAAAGAGAAAGAGAAAAACGCTTCACATTAAAGAAAGGAAAAAGAACAAAAGCTTCATTTCACCAAAATGGTAAGTGAGAAAGATGGAGGTCAACTGCACTGGTAGACTGAAATTTTGTCCTCTGTCAGTTTACCCTATTATTTCATAAACCCAATGTCTCAGCAGCCCAGAAATGATGTTTCTTCAAGTTAATCCCCAAAAGGCTAGTCTCTGGAAAGGCTGAGGTAGAAGACACCTGAGCAGTCTGGTTAGAAGTTTTACAAAGGATTGAAGAGTTCATCTGGAAGTTTTTAAAAGAAGAAACTTCCCCATTTTGCTGCCAACTACTCTGAGAAGAGCATGCCTCTCAGACTACAACATTTAAGACATGGTCTGTGCTCTGCAAAGGGCTCCAACTGCAACCATATGATGACTGCCATGGTCAGAGGAGCCTGGGATCAACAACGCCTCAGAAATGCTTAGAAGAAATATGATCAAAAGGAGGAGCAACTGTCAGGAGCTGGTCTGAGAAAGGGAAAAAATCAGAATACAGGTAATTTGTACTAAACACTCTACCGCTCTTTCTTCCAAGTGACTTAATTTCCAGAAAATACTTGCCATTTCCATTATGATTTTCACTGGAGGACCTGAAAGCTCAACAGATAATGAAAAAATTTCTCACAATGGCAGGCAATGAGTAGGTTGTTTTACAATCAAAACAAACAAGACAGCTCTCACCAAAGATCCGTCTGTGCCCAAGGACCCCAAAAAGCTGTCTGCAAAGCCACCGAAGGCCAACAACCAGTACCTGACACTATTACTTACTTCTTTCCTTTGACAAAATTTCTTTCAGATTGAAAAGTTTTTTTGTGCCAATTTAATGGTTTGTAAGGACAATACAGCTGACAATAAAGATATCAAAGCCTCACCCACTGATCAGAACAGGAGTTACAACAGCAACAACAAAAAAAGGTGTATTATCTTAATTCTCTGTTTCAAGAAGCTGAGCAACTATTTCAATTTCAGATGTATTTCATATTGAAGTTACGGTCACTTGGTACAAAAGTCTCCTGAGACCTTTTCTGTACTAACTTTTTAGGACTCTTCACTGCAACCTTCAGAAAAAAGCCCACCTTGTTAACAGATTTGGAAATCTGCAGCCACTATCAGCTGCCATTTTTATTTTACTAGCAGACACAAAGCAACAACGTAAAAATTAATCTGACCTAGTAATTTCCTCCTTCTGCCTCAGTGCCTGTATTTGGTAAACAGTAAGTGTAGTAGTTCGTTACTGATAGCAATTTAATGTGAGTTTAGTCCCAGGTTTTAGTTTTTTAAAAGCATCTTTCGATAGGGTTACCATTATCTGCAGTCTAACTCCTATACTTTACAAAAGCTTCTTAATTCACACCAAATGGCAGACTACCCCCTGAATTGTCACTACTGAACATAGCTATGTTTACCAAGCTCTTTTAATTATGGACTGATCCACAGATATGTCCAATGACATAGGGAAACTAAAACTCCCAATGCCTTCTTAGTATGCCACTCAGATTCCAGAATATGCCCCAATGCATAAGATACCTGTACTTTTGCTCAATGTTAATAACCAAGATTACATTACCTACAAATGCTTCTAAGGAAAGCAGAAATTGTTGCAGAGCTTCAACGGTACGTGACAAATACAGTCCTTTACATTTTACGTGGGTTTCCAAAATGTATCAAGGAACTACTGCAAACAATAGCAATTTTTAGGGTATGTGCACAGTATATACCTGTACATCACCTAGGATGCTCTTATATAGTGCTTAATCTCTGGTTCTGTATTTGTCAGGCAGGTTTGCTACAAAGTTACTCAATTCTCTTCTGCTCCTGCAATTATTTTTGTGAAATATTTCTATACTACTCCGTGTTTTTCAAGCTTGTGAGACTACTTAAATCAACATAATTTAAACTTTAATTGTACAGTTCTGGCAGAAAGCACATATACTGGAAAACCATTTTCAGAGTTCAGATCACCTCTCTCATAGACCATAAAATACAATTACTGGATTTTGATGTATTTCTTTGCTTTATCAGACTTATCGATCTGTTCCAATCAACACTGACTTGCTTGAATTTTCTGTAAAGATACACACATACTCAAGAACAGAATCAGTCAAATAGAATACTTCTCCAGCTTCTGCGTGGCTACAGCCTCCTTTGCTTCTGAAGAGTGCAATACTGTGCATTATGCTGATGCATAATTAATATCAAAACTTTCCAGTCAGGATATAAATCCTACTCTCTCTGTTGTCACTGATGAGAATAGAAACAACAATTTTATTTCACTTAACAAGAAAACTGTCTTGCTACAGGCATGAGAAATGTGTTACTACAAATTTTGCTACATGTGTTGTCATTGTACATGACTTAATGACATAAAGTAAGCATTTTATAAAATACATTCTTCCTTACATCTGTACTTCTCTTCCAGAAGGCCCTTAGAAAGAGACATCAAGCCAATTTTCAGGGACTGCACACGAATTTTTCCAGTTCGGCCACTGAAATTATAAAGATAAGACAATTCAATACAGTTTAATTTTATCTCATTCCAACTCGTCTATTAAAAAATGCAAAGGCGCTGGTGAGTTCTACTTCAAATACACTTCAAATCTCAAAACAAATTAATGCTACAAATAATTTAAGAATTCTTCCCTTATAAAAGCTCAGCTCACCTTCTAAGCAGTTTACATGTCAAAACAGTTTGTATTACTCCAAAAGGGCAGATATTTAGCTCAGTAAAACTCTCAACATGATTTAATAATGTGATATACACAGAAAAAATACACCAGTAGACAGCAGGAAAGCCTATTACTCAGTGTGAAACACAAGGACTGCAAAACAAAACCAAGTTTTCGTATCACAGTAACTAATTGATTATTTTCACTTCATTTTTTCCTTTTATGTTTAAAATGCTCTGATACACATGTGTACCAGGATATAAATAGCCAACCACATGCAGTAATTAAATGATGTGGAGCTGGTTTTCTTTAAGCAACATGCTTCAGGCTCAGCTTTGCCAACATGAAAAAAATAAACATGTCCAACCCCCAACAACCATACATCAAAAACCTTATGGAACATGAGAAAAAGTAAGTATGTACCAAAGCAAGTGATTTGAAAACTGCAAGACAAGACACTGCTCAAAAATGTACTTAAGCAATAAACCCAGGGTACATGGAAAAGCACAATTTTAAGTTCAAAAGATATTGTTAAAAGATCTGATGATTTCTTCTTTCAAAGACCAAAAAAGACGACACAATTTTGTCTTTAGATGAGACACGGCAAAATAAAAATGAGAATAGTAGATAAACTGTATATATTTCACACAAACCCTGCATTCAAGGTTAGCTGGGTCCTTCACCAGCAAGTAAGATAATACTAAAATTAATAAACTCAAACATTACTTTGGTCCCTTCTGTCATGTAGAAGTGATATATCTTTTAATTACTTCTGGAGGGGTTATTAGATCTATCTCTTTCTGTCTTACCCATTCAACATATGGTCTGCTGTCTGATTTACTTCACAAATGTTGTGCTGAATACAAAATTATTAATTTACTCCTGGGCTCTCAGTAAATTAGCTAAGCACCTTACAAATATTAACACATTTGTCTTCACAACCATCACCTAATCTAGTGAGACTATACAGCATTATCTTCTCCATTCCACAGGCTGGAACCGAGGTACAGAGAAATTATTGCCAAATTAATCTAAACCACCCATTACTTTTACTGCCTAGTTTGAAAATCAGGACTCAGTTTTGCAGAATGTTATAAAAGTGCCACCTATTTTATATATTCAAGCTTAGCTTCAAATTACCTCTTTCAATCACAGACACTACATCATTCTGGCATACTCTAACATGTTAATGGCTCATTTTGCAACCTTGATAAGGTTCTTTCCCCATTCTTTCCTGTGTAGGGTTGTCTGTGTTTTAACTTTGTATTCAATGGAAAAACAAAGCTTGACATTCATTTGGGCTTGATTTAACTCAGGACTGACCACAGCATTTGTTTATTAAAGGCAGAAATTCAGAAAAGCTTTGCAGCTAAAAGGTCAGGGCACATATGTGGAGGCTTCAAACTTCTCCAGAATTCAGCAGATTGCTATGGGGAATGTGTAAAACTTCCTTTGCACAAAAAGCATTTTCTTAATAAATTATACAAAAGAAAATTAAAAAGCCTGCAATATTACATTTTCCTAAAGAGCAACATATTTCCCCCTAGCCTTTTTCTTGGAAACAGCTAAATACTAGCACTGAAATAAGATACACAATAAAAAAAACAAAACAAAACACACCAAACCCAAACACCACTACCACCACCCTAAACCTATAGACTTTGTAGCATTGATACCTCTCATTCAATGTTTTAAGTCTGTCAAAAAGCTTAGAGAGTCACCAAACCACCGAGGTTGGGAGGGACACTTTGGAGATCATCTAGACCAATGCCCCTGCTCAGTCAGGCAGAGCAGGTTTTCCTGGATCATATCCAGTCAAGTTTTGAATATCTTCCAAGTTTTGAATATCTTCAAGGATGCAGTCTGCACAGCTTCTCTGGGCAACCTGTGCCACCGCTTGATTACCTTCACTTAAAAAAAATATATATCTTTTTCCTCTATCATAAAGCAGAATTCCCTGTTTCAGTTTATGCCTACTGCCCAGTGGCAGGACAACAGGCATCACTGAGAAGAGCCTGGCTCCATCTTCTCTACTGCTCCCATCAAGTATTTATGCACATTGATAAGATCTCCTTGAAACTTCTCCAGATTAAAAAACTCCCAGATCTCTCAGCCTCTCCTGACACATCAGATACTGCAAGTCCTTAGTTATCTTCATGGTACTTCACTGGATTTGGTCCAGTTTGTCCATGTTTCTTTTCTCCTGCGGAGCCCAGAACTGGACCCAGCATTCCAGATGTGTCTGACTAGTGCCAAGTAGAGGAGAAGGCTTACTTCCCTTGACCTGCTAGGAAGACTTTTCCTAATGCAGCCCAGGAGACTGTTGGCCTACTTTGACACAAGCTCATGTTGCTGGCTCATGTTCAACTTGGTGTCCACCAGGACCCCCAGGGCCTTTCCTGCAAAGCTATTTTCCAGGCAGACATCCTCCAGCCTCTACTGGTGTATGGGGTTATTCCTCATTAGGGACAGGCCTTTGTATTTCCCTTCACTGAACTTCATGAGGTTCCTGTTTTTCCCTTTCTCCAGCCTGTCAAGGTGCCTCTGAACGGCAACACAACCAACTAATTGTGCTGTGTGTACAAACACCTAAAAATCAAGGCCTTACAGTGAGAAGGTTCAGGAAACCTTTTAATGCTTGAAAACATACAAAATTCATGGGTATTTACAATTAAGTGCCAGCACACTATTCAGATTCACTACAGCAATACAAGCGTGCTTGTCATTACAAAATCAATTGATGAGACCACTTTAAGCAGGTCGGATACTTCTTGCTCTGCTCCTGATGAAGGTAAGCCTGAACCACTGTACTATTAACCGGTTTACAGCAAAGTTGTCTGTTCTCCATCAATACAACAGTGAAAGGCAGTACAAAAATGGCACGTTATTGACCTCTGACCTATCTTCAAGTGAAAATGGCAAAACCATTATAGCTGCTTGTCAGGAGCATTTTTCTTGTTTACTGAAGTCCATTTGTCCCTCTGTGTTGCCTGAAAAAAAGAGGACTCAGATAAAGTCTAAAGATTCATTGCCCTTATAGTGTGATGCTGACATTCTTCTCCTTCCCCAAATGAACTGGACTTGTATTGTTTCACGGGGAAGGGTAGAGGAAAAAGATGTGAGGGGGATGAGGAAATAAAGAAATCCTTGATTTTGTCAGTGATTCCATTGTCTCTAGCTATGCACCAACAGGCTCTGGCCCATATGCCTCAGGTATGATCCCACTGTTGCACATTCATCCACTGCCAGTCTGGAGATTGCACAGAACCCAGAAGTAATTCAACTTTTAAACCTGCCAAAATACGCGGTAAAAAAAGGTACACATTGGTTCCAGGCATGGCAGGAGAATGGATTGTAAGCATATACTACAGAGAGGACTATTTTAGTGGGGAATCGGCTAACTAGATCATTTGGGCAAGGGCACAGGAGGGTACCATACTGCACACCTAGAGAGGCTGGATTGGGATCAGAGCACATGATCTGTCTTTGTTGCATAGTTTGTGCTCTCTATTCAGAGAGCAACCATTCAGCTGTTTCAGAGATCCAAAAATCAGCTGCAGAGAATAAAAAAAAGCTACTTTTTATATAAAGCTGATGACTGTCACTACTGTACAGTAACATAAGCAAATGAGGGAAAAAAGGGTAAGTTAGAGTGCTGTAGTGTCAGAAGAGAAAGAATGAACACTTTTATCCTGTATCTTAGTACAGGAGATACTGGAACTACAGGATGCAGAAGAGGAGAGGGTGGGAAGAACAGGTAACACACAGGTAACAGCGGCAACAGACATGAGTCATGCCTCATGAGTTCCCTTGCTAATCCTATAACAACTGAACTCCAGACAAATGAAATTACTACGATCCCAACCTCACTACATCAGGCACAGGCTGCATGGAGCACTTGGGAATCATATAATACAGTTTAGCACTACTTGGACACAGGAACATGTCAGCTATAAAACAGTGTGCTAAATCCTAAAAATAGCATTTCTGTTTCTGCTCAAACACCTAGGATATTCAACTACAGACATTAAGGCAGAGTTAAAATTTTCTGAGAGTATGTCTTTCCAGGAAAATGAGTTTAGCAAACTTTACAAATACTTTCTATCATCATGCAACTGTCATATGCAAACTTCATCCCTTTCTCTAAGTAACTTCCTAACACAAAACTTCTTTGACAGAAAATACAATCTACATCGTAGTCAAAACGAAGGCCTGTGGCACTTCTTTAAGTAAATTATAAAGGGAGTTCTCAGGACATAATGAATATTAGGTTGCTGAATATGAGACAATAAAACTATTGTTTACCAATGATATGCAAGTGTTCTGTAGCATTGTGATGACATAGACAGAGGTAATATATAAGCATTTTACATAAGCATATGAATTATGTGAACACCAAAGGGGCAAACAGCGATGGGTACAGCTGCACATGATGGCTAGCCAGGTAACAAAAAGCTGCCAGAGAACAAGATTAAGTGCATAATTAAGGATGAGTGACAACAGAAAACAAGATACGCAATATCAAGTCCAGAGGAACCCTATGTCCCCCAGGGAAAGGGGGCAATATCCTAAAAACATCAGCCACTAGCACGGAAAACTGGAGAAAAAAAAAGATAAGCCCACTTCAGTTCAGACTTCTCTTGCCAAATAGCTCTCAAGCCTAGTCAACATTGACCCTGCGGCTAAGGACTACCAAGGACTGTCGCTACTAGTTATCTACATTACCCAGCAACAGAAGGCAGCCTATTAGGTCTCTGAAGGTCCCCATAGATGCCTCCACTTGATCAGCCACAGAGGTCAGACAAAGGAGCTCATTTTCCTGCCCTGCAGAGGGCCATATCCTCTCTAGAGTGCTTAGTACTATTCATGGCCTGCTAAGCTACTCCTGCAGAGTCCTCTATGAATCAAGACAGCTATCACCAACACAAGGGAATGCAACTGGAGCGCATGCAGAAAATTTCCATCAGCTACCGTCAAAACCAGGGCATAAAGTTAAGGCTGACTGAGCAGGCCTCTCATCCTTCTCATTCTTCAGAAGTTCAGATTTTGCTGAAATTAAAGCCTGGGATATTAACTGAGCCTGGTGTTAGAATTTGCCAGGTATATGAGTGCAACAACAAATAACAAAGTTGTAAATCTTCAGGGGAAGGCTGGGTCATAGAGAATGATCATGAAAGACAGCTTTGACCATATAGAAAACGTTAGCGTAAGTGCCATACCATAGATACCCTTCCTAGACTAATGTACCAAAGAAATTAAATTCAAAAGAAGGCATTATTGAAAGTATCCTAATATCAAATAACCCAAGACAATTTAGAAGTTGAAATACAAAAAAAAAAAACCAGATAAACATTGGAAGACATTAAAAACAGTGCATGTAAGTTTCTTTATGGGTAATTCTGATTGAAATAATGAGCCATCACCCACAACTAGTACATGTACTCTTTATTATGTATGACAGACTTTAAAACAGCTGAAACAACTCATTTCAAGGGGCGTTAAGCTATTCCATTAGTACTGAAAGCTATCAGTCCATTGCATATAAATGACACTTGGAGATTTTAGCAAATGTGACCAGTATATAGCCTAGAACAATAACCACCGGTTATTGCTTGTGGATGATTTAGACATAGGTAAGCCTGGCCAAATGATTTCATAGAGCAAACCATTTCCTTCACAGCTCTCACTGTAAATTGCAATGCATTTATTTTTAATTTTATTTTTAAAAAAATTACTCTGGACTAACCAAAACAAAGAGCTCTAAGTTTGGAAAAAGTTTATAGGGCAGATGTTGCTGCCTGGAACAACCTTTGAGTCCTTGAAGAAGTTAAACTCATGAGTAAATTTAATGTTTCTCTCCTCGGCTTGAAGAATGAATCATTCCTGATCTGTCAGAAAATACCAGAACACAACAGACTTTTTCTAAAAATAAATTGCTTCTTTTCAAGGGCCAAAGACATCTGTAGGTAAGTCTGAAGAACTACTCAGTTTGCTATCAATCTGTGAATCAGTAATTAAATCTCAGGTTAATAGCATGCGCCTAACAGATGCTTTTTGTAGGCAGTTTAACGATTTGAAACATTGTATATGTATAACACCCGTGCAATAAACAATGGAAATGCCAAGACACAAATTAGCTCTTTTCTAAAGCCCAATTTAAAAACCCAAACCCAAACCCCAGCTTTAAATGGGTGCCTATTCTTTCAGATTTTTTTTTTGAGTGGATTTGAAAAGGGAGCAAGGAAACACATTGTAAGAGGTAATTTTATCTCAGAAAACCTTCATTCTCCATTTTGCAAACTTTGACTAAAGATTAGTCTTTCATCAGCTTGAAGAATTACCTACACTAAAGCTTTCAGCATAATAATAAGGGGAAATAGGAGCAACAGGGAATCCTACTGAAAGAAGGTTTTGTTGCTTACTACGTGCATTTTAAATATAAACAGATTAAACAACTGACTTGAACTGAAGTTAGGAAGCAAAGGTAAGCTGCAGAAAATACATAGGATTTGTGATCAAACTGAAAAAAACCACCAACTAGTAACTACAAAAAATTCTGACATTTTTAAACCTCTTATTCTAAATAACCAATAACATTTAAGTCAAGCAACCCACTTAATCTACGGCTCTATTTGCACGTGATGTGTTTACTCACTCACAATACAGAGCTCTGCAAAATAAAAGTAACTGGAGGAAGAACTTCCAGTCATTATTTGATATGCTCTCCCATTTTCCAGCAATAATGATAAGGAGTCCAACTAACAGAAATGTCACAATATTGAACAGCAATATTTGAATGTCAAAGCATAATAGGTAGTCAGCAAAAAGATAATAAATGGTCATATATACTCTGTTCCCCCCTTCCCTCTCCCCTACCACAATATTTAAAATAAAAATGAAAGATAAGATCCACAAAGTATAGGAGTGCTGGTGTGTAGTCCTCTAAAGGGAGAAAAAGCAAAAAGCTATGAACTGTTAGAATTTGGCACTGATTAAGTGAGTGAACACAGTGAAGATAATGCATACATCAACAAGTAAGAACTCTCTTTTGCATAGCCAGGTATAAGAATTTCTGTCATTATTTAAGAAATACTTTTGCTCTTTCCATCTTCAAATGGGGAGAAAGCAAAGAAATTTTAAAACTAACCTCATGCTGCTTAGAAATTCTGATCTGTGTTAAGTCTGAACTAAAGCATCTGTTCAATTATACACACTGAAGCGACCACCTGTGTATTGCAATACTGTCTTTATTCAGCTCCAGAAGAGTCCTGAAATGCCTTTGCTCAAGCAATGTAAGGAGATGCACTGTAGGGAATAGAGCAGCTGATTGAAACCAAGTCCTTTCCCCATTTTTGCTACAAAAGGGAGAACAGAATAGCAACCACACTAAGAAAAATGAGCAACAAACTCATGACTCAAAAGCACATCTAAATAAAAACATAGAGCCTGTAGGTCATGCAGACTGACATAGTGCATGGCAGGGCAGAGAGGGCAGAATTTGACATGCAGCAGAAGACAGACGTGTCTGGGGGCTCAGAAAGGACTGACCAAAAGAGAGGCTGCTGGGAGTGGATTTTTTATGTCCTCTGAGACTCAGTGCTCTCTCTGGAAACAGCAGACATGCATTACATAAATGCACAAGTTCTTTCTGTAAGCATACCGAAACAGTTTTGAGAAAAAGCCACAATCCAATGGAGAAACACAGCTTTGCTGCCAGGACCAGGGCAGGTGGATCACATAGCACCAGTATTCAGAACTGGTACAAGGCAGAAGCTGCACCTGCTGGAAGTGAGCCAGGACCGGGACATTGCTGACCCTCCAGAATCAGACAGGCTTTATTGCAGAGATCAGAAAAACCACCACTACACAGAGGATTCGGAACAGGGAGGTCAGGCAGGATTATGGCATGCAAGTAACTAAGTGTAAAATAAATAACAAAACTGTCACCACCTATACATCTGGTATGAATGGCAAACAATCTAGGCAATTTGGAACATTTATAGTAGGAACACAGCTTAAAGCAGTGTATCCAGATCTCTACTCATGTATACATATCTTGAAATCTTTTCATCCTTTCAGTGTTTCTTTGGTAGTAGTATAAAAGCAGTGTAATGTTAGTTCAGTGTCTCTAAGCAGGACAGCATGAGAAACATCTAATTGCAAGCAACTGCACTTTCATTACTGAGTCATGACCATCAAAAGATACAACTTTTTCTTAAAGAACTTAAATTTACACCATTTTTCTATTATCATGGTCACTTTCTCAAGAAAGTAACTCAGAAAAAATATAAAACAATTGTACAAGTCTAGCATTTTTGATGTCACATGCAAAAATTACCAGTTCTGTTTCCATGGTTTATACTTGCTTAATACAACATGAAATTCATAGGGTACACATTGGGAATAAATACTTGTTACTTACCTATCATATACATTGAGTAGCCAGTTAAGACACATGTCTACACAGAGAGGGACATTCACCATGTCTTTGTGTTTCTCCTCGAGTCCACTGTAGATGGTAGTGAGACAGCTGATCACATCCTGAACACCAATCAGTTGGTCATTCTGACTCAGCCTGTGCTGTTTGAAAACTTCACTTGTTGTGTTCAGGTCCAATAGGTCCACTAACAAGAGGCGATTTAAAAATAAAAATAAACAAAAAGGTGTGAACATAGATGCCCAAGCATAGCATTCACCGTAATTGTTCATGTGCATATTGTAGCAAGCACTGCAGACAATTAGCCAAAACCTAGCTTCCACTTAGTGAAAATCTGTGAGAAGTCAACAAACTTTTGGTACTGTATATTTAAAGAAACAGAATCAACATGAACACCATGGTGACAACGGCACAGATCAGAACATTCAAAAAGCCACTGAAGTAGCCTGTGTAATTACATAATACTAACTTTAGATGTGCATACACTGGGAGTCCACTACTCTTAGAGGATTCTTTACATTTACCATAAAGCAGAATCCCATTAAATAACTCTGACTTTTGATATATATAAAGCAAACCAAATATAAATATAAAGCAAAACAAAGCTGTAGTAATGTACTGAGGCCTGATTAACTGAATAGCATTGGCTAAATTAGGGCTTAAAAGAAAGCAGGGAGAGGGAAACAGGGGAATTATTTATTGTGGTTTTCCAGCACACTAAAAGTTATGCTTTCATGAAAAATATTTTTATCTCCTTCATTAAAGGATTCTTTCTATAATCATTTGGTGATGCTACAGATATCCTACAGGTGAAAAGGGTTTTGCTCCCCAAAGCACACAAACATCATTTGAAAATCTGGGGTTTGCATAGTGAAAATAAAAAGCTGTCAATGAGCTCTTCTAATTCTTTTTGCAAAATAAAGTGGAAAAGGAGGAAATAGTGTAAAAGAAGCAAGAATAATTTAAGTCAAAGGGTGATATAATCCTCAGTGACATTTTTTTACAGAAGTGAGGATTTTACGGGGGATGGGGGGGAAGCTGCAATGTATTATTATACTTGCTACAATGTATGCACCACAAAGTTGAGGTACATTCCAAGCTCATACAGAACTGTTTCTGAAGAGCCAGGAACACATTTACACTATAAATGTCATCTCTCAAACAAAATGAAACATGACAATCTCAGATGTGTTATAAATTGCTCTATACCAATAATGTTAAACAAGGACCCGGGAAGGGCAGGCTGTGCAAATCAGGGAAGTCTAGCTTGGTCTGGAAAGTAAGTACAGCAGTAAAAAGCAGGAGTAGGACAACACTAACCACTATGATCAATTCTGTCAAGAACTCAGTGAACTTCTACCAAAATATAAAGGTTATGGGCCAAAAGGCTACATTCCCAATCCCTTTTCCCAGTCTACCCTTCCTCATAGCACTGTAAAATGAGAAACAGTACCTTACCGCCCTTGCTTTTCCTCTCCCTCACTGACATCAGTACATTCTATTCTAACCTTACAGCATCAGACTTGAAGGGGTTTTACATTTTTTCACTTTTTTTTTTTTAAGCCCACCTCTTCAGCTTGCACACGAATGCCAGCCATGTATTTACCAAACAGGCAGACTGCCAATTGCAGCAAAACACCTTGCCACTAGTTTGACTTGAAGGAGCCCAAGTATGTGGCAGTACACTGCAGCATAATCTCCTACAGTAGCTGGAAAATATGTAATACACTGGAAAAGGCTCACAGCCCTATTTAAAATCAAAACAATACCAATGCCCCCCTCAATCACAATGCAACACAGACTAATTCTTTGAGGGGTGGAGGGAGGGGGTTGAAACTAGGTGCAAAACTACAACATGCTATCCAATCACATAAATATTGTACTCTGGAGAGATGGCCACTTTTCATGTTTTTCTTTCGTGACTTACAGAGGGGGAAAAAACCTCAAAATGATTGCCAGCAGTTTGCTGGTTTGGTTTTTTGTTTTTTGTTTTGGTTCCCCCTCCCCCCACCCCATCCCCCCTGCAACCTCTTTTTCTAAGGTACTTAACAATTGGCTAAAAGTAGGTAAGCAGCTTCCTAAACCAGACTGACAGCACCCCAAACTTTCCCTTTTTAAAGCCAGTGAAAACTTGGAATGCTTTGGTATGGTAGGAAGTTGTAACCTTTGGTTTTGGCTTAACAAAACTATCCCTGCACTGAAAATGGCCATTCAACAGACACTGGAGTGTCAGCCTGCTAACTTCACATCTTGATCTGCTGGCACCAAGATCTCACATTCACATTTCTGCCAAAGGATTCTAGAGGGAATCAGGAGAGGTACTTTCAGTATTTTCATACTAAAATTAAACTCTGTTAATGTACTAATACAAATTAAGAAAAACATACTCTTTTGGATGACACCATTCATGGAGAATAACCAGAGGAAATTGCTTCCATCCCTGCTTATTTCAGCACTCACCTGTCTGAATGAACTTTGGGTTCAGTTATCCCTGTCACGGTAAGGTCTACCCACTAGCAGCTCCCCTGGATCGGGCTGATGTAAAAAGGGATTATTTTCTCATTTCTCACTACTTTCCGTTTTTGAAAGTTTTTAAATAAACCGTGTTTATGCAGATGCGGAAAAGCTAACCTAAGACTCCATGCCATTGCTAGCACATCATCTACTGTACACAGCTTTTAGTGAAGTTTTGCAGTACCATTCTGCATCTGCTCAAATGTGCTGAACGACCAATTCTGCTATTAACCAACAAATGGACACAAGGGTCATTTCTTTCCTTTCTGCAGTGAGGAGACTTTCCGAAAGGAAAACTGTAAACAGAAACCACATCACTCAGCGTGGTTCAAGCAGATGTGAGTGACTGACTCAGGAGCAGGTAACTACATACAGCTACTTACGGCAAATTGGAGGCTGCTGCAACCCCACAGAAAATAGCCAGGCATTGCCATGGAACTTCTGTTTTAGAAAGACCTTGTGAATGACAGCAGTTCCTGCAAAAGACTAAGTGTCTGAAGTCTACAAGTCTACACAACTTTTGGTTTTAGTCCGGCATGCCTTAACGTTCATTCCTTGTGCAGCTGATATTCTTACTAGCATTCTTAAGTTTTACATCACCTAGAGGAGCTCAGTGACAGAATTCTGAATATACATGGTGATTTTGTTCCCTTTTTCCCTTCCAGTACTATACTTCAGTATCTGGGGCAACATCATTTCTTGAAAATAAGCTACAGTATGCTGCACAAGAATTAAGTATTATAGTCAGATCCTGCTGCTGCATAGCTGCCCAGTACAACTGCGACATAGGATATTCTCCATGGCCCCATTCTTCTTCGGCTACTGTGGCAAAGTGTTCTCAGTATGTTTGCCCCACATAACCTGCGACAGAGAAGCTAAGAATCTGTTTCTTCCAACCTGCAACCATTCTCAGCTTCCTGCAGAATGAATACACATAGGTACATACACACAAATTAGTCTCTGCAGGCATCTACCTTCCAAAATATACGAGGTGAAACATGACTCTACTTTCCTGCTTGTAAAGGAGGGTGGGGGGAGTGGGAGGGAATAACTTCCCCAGAACCATTTTTGACACTTAGCAAGGCCAAAGACTCAGAAGAGAGATCTGGCATCAGCAGTTTTCCAAAGCACAGCTCTCAAATTACATACTCCTGAACCTGCTTGTATAGCACTTAAACTGTTCCTCACTGCAAAGTCAGTATCAGGTGCAAGTGGGACTGTGCCTCCTGCTCCAGCTGTGCCTTTGGAATTCTCCCTAAAAAGGCCTTTGCAGGTATACACACACTGCGGCTGTGACAGCCATGTGTCACATTTTAATTTACAATGACCTCATTTTCCAGTGATTTGCTTTGACGTTTTCTTTGCCTTAAGCACATAAGCCCTTCTGAAGCATTCTGCATCCAAACACCTTCAAAACCCACCCACAATTAAAATTACAGGAAATAAAACGGAAGACTAAAGTAACTCAGGCCAGAGAATGAGTGGCAAGGGCACAAATGGTGACTCTTTCCCTACCTTAAAACAAAACATCAACAAATAAAAGTCAAGAAACAAATTCTAGATACGGCTTAACCCCTCTCCCCTTCCTCAGAGAAGAGGTGCTATCACATACTGTGTTTTGGCTATCTCAGAAGCCATTCATAGGACAAAATCAGGCCAAGAATTGTCACAGTCAAAGGGAATTTGACCTGTTCCCCGACAAGAAATAATCAGCTAAGCAAACCATGACAAAAGGAACAACACTGATTACATTTTTGAAAGTGGTCTTAAAATTGTGCCAGATCATAATGAGTTCCTGTTCAGAGACAGAAAATACTTGCAACACCTAGCTTTGTGGGTAATCTGCAATATCTTTCTTAAAAAGCCATAATGATGTGTTCTCACAACATTCTTACACCAATCCTTGGTCAAATATGTCCATGTAATAAAGACAAAGATTATTTTTTTTGGCTGTTGTCTCCTCCCATAAGGCAGAGAAGCAAGCAAATAGTTTCATAAATAACGAGGCAGATTGGATTGTAGAGATGACAGTTTTACTCCTGGCTTTTTCAAATTGGAATATTCTCTTTAGTTCTTATTACTTCCCTCTGCCCTCCTTCCATGCCCCTGCCCTGAAACTGGAGACAATATTCACTTTGATAGGAGGACACTTTTGAAACCTATGAATGATGAGAGCTAACCATTGCAGTTATGACAGGAATTGATATATTTTGCAGCAAAAGCAAGAGCAGGATGTTCCTCCTCAAAGCTTACTAGAAGCAGTGAAAGCAAAGTTTGTTCTATACGGATCGCTAGACAATCTGTATGCCTGTCAGAAATAGGCAGCATGATTAGCATCCATCACGTGCAGTCTGCTTTTTCACTCTTCCTTGGGGAGCAGCACACACAAGGAGAATTTTGCTTTCCTTTTGGTTTTTAGGTACATGTTGATGCATACTTTATACCCTGCACACTGATAAGCAGGAAGCTCATAATGCTCTTTAGTCTTGCTAGTGTAAACTATAGATGAAACTACAGGCTTTGGTGGGACCATATCTCTTGCACAGAGAAGCTCTAGGCTATGCCAAAGAAATACAATTTTTCTTTCAATACCATCAGATTTTCAATACCTTCAAAGGATAGGTTCTGGTTTTTTCCCCCAGGATCTTGAACTCCATTTGAAATTTTGTAAGAAGCCAGCACAGCATATAAAGAAGTGGTGAGAGGTACTCCCAGGAGCCTGTGCTGTTACACAGATGCACTCTAGCTTTCTGGAGTAGCTAGCTACCATCTCAGGCACAGTTTCATTTGGTATAATGCACACTTGAAGTTCAGCTAAGAAGCTACTGTCAAGATCTGACTGCTCTTTTCTAGGCTGGAAAGAAAACTAAAGACCTGGAGAGTAGAAAGGGACCCCTTTTTGTGCAATTTTGCGCAACCCCTTCCTTGCTTTCATCTTTAGGATGGCTTTGCACTTCTTGTGTTCCTAATCAGACTGCAGTTCCTACTCACCCTTCAGGGCTGAAAAGTCCTTTCACAGCAAGGACTCCTGAATTTAGTAATGCTGTACAATATTTGCATACCAGTTGTTACTAGGATCTTTCAAAAGGTCTTTCAAAAAATCTGTGGTCTTCACACTCATTCACAACCAACACCTCCTTCCAAAATTGTCCTGTTTCCATTGTTTTCCTACTTCACTCTTATTTACTTGGTGGCAGATGAGTGGATTTATGTATTCTCTTTTCCATTCATAGTCCTAATAACTTTTAAAATCCATATCCCCATAATCTCTGCCAATTTTTGGCACTCCTTCCTTTTTGTACACCTTAGTCTCCCCAGTTCCAGCTAGTTTTCTTCCACACACCTTCTCTTCTCTGCCTTCTCACAAAATCTCACTTTAAAAAAAAAAAAAATACCTTTTTTGCTCTTTCCGTTATCTTCCTTGACTTTATATCTTGCCTTTCTCTATAATGTAAACCATTTCTGCATTACATCAAACTATTAGGTCAATCCCATTTCTCCAAAATAAGCATTGAGCAGTTACAATATAGGTCTGCTCCCTCAATAAAGTATCATCTTTCTTATTCTCATCTTGAATTCTCAAGTACGATGCAAAAATATCAGTGTGCATGAACACTGAACATACAGGAACCTTGGAAATTAAGTAGTTTAGACAGCCGAGGCTGTTCAGTAGATCCTTTCCTTTCCTGCTGATGAAACCTATCTGCTCTTCAGAGTGGACTGTGGCTGAATTAGATCACTTAAAACCAGAGACAAATGCCAGCACAGGTCTGGGCAGAATATCCAATGTGCACATTAAACGCATTGTTATTTCCTACCTAAATTTAAGACCCTTCCTCAGATTCCCAATATATATATATATACACACATATACTATTATTGCTAATACTAGTAGTTTGGTTTTTCCTAGTAGCTTTTTGTGATTAAAATGTACAGCAACACCAACGACCTATAACCAGCTATACAGATCTGTATCCTTTACCCTCACACTTTGAGTGGTCTGAACTCTTCTTTAACTGGAATTCACACAGCAAGATATTCTTTCTGAGAGGGAGGAATATTTCTGAAGTTATACCTAGCAGCAGTAAACACACACAAAAAATGGAATAGAACTCTAAAATATAATAAAAAGTCTGAGTTTACGTCAAAGGTCAGCATTTTAGCTCATATAATTTTACATTGGTTTGTATCAGCTTGTATCAAGAACAGTATGCAATAATCAAGTTGAGAGCTCCAGAATTTATTTTCCTATCACTTCTCAAAGTATTCTTAGTGGGCATATTATTTCAACTTACCTGCTACACTCCTTTTTTCATTAATTGAATTCATTTATTTGCAATAATGACACCTACTATTGGCAATTCTTCCTGCCAGTTTGCTGGCTGACGATCTGTCAAGGATGTATCTAGTTCCTTGTTAAACGTTAATGTTGTTAGACTTAAGTTCACCCTCCCTTCCCTAAGTACTGTAGAGAAACAATTTGTCTCAAAGGCCAAACTCACAGCACAGTGCTTTCTGCAGTCTTCGGATTTTGATGGCCGTACGGTAGGCAGAGAAGCGTACGTTGTTCAAGTCAGCTGAAACAGCAGAAAAGAAATATGAGCAGCGCTAAAAATAGAGTCCGTAAGTTTCCTTTACATATAAATTTTCACATTTTGGAAGAAGTCTGATATCCCTCCTCTTCTCTGCAATGAATTCATAGGATATATCAGAACAAGTAAAACAAACTGAGAAGCTGGGACCTCAGCCCAAGCCACCTGCAGGGAAACCCTCCTGACTGACAGTCCAGGGCCTTCACAGATTGGCACACCAGAAATATCCTGACACTATCTTGGCACATGTAATACATATCAATATATATAATAGAGTTTTACATACATATTATGGAGCATTAAGTAGTTTCCAGACAAGTGCTCAAATACAGTATGTTTCTCCAATAATTTACAACTCTGATGGACAACACAGAGCAGCAAAGGTCACAGCAACAGAGGAAAAATGGCTTTTTAAGCTATAATTTCTATGCCATGACTTTGTAAACAGTGCTTTTAAAGGGACAGTCAGAGAGCCATAAATTCTATTTTAGAAACTGATAGGTATAGTAACATTTTTCCTCATTTAACAGTACTTTACCCTTTTCACTCCTTAGAAAAGGAGATTTCACCGTAAACGTAGATGTTAGCAGGGCATGTTGAACTAGTTGTAAAATAATATGGTTGAGACTTTACTGATAGTATAACTGCTCTGATCTATTACAAAAAATTAATTCCCTGCAGACTGGCATCCTGCTTTAAACACACAGAGAGCCTGCATCATTGGACAGTCCCTTGTGGATTTAAAAGAAATAAACAAGATACTGCATTAAAGCATAGAGTCAGAGCATACTGTTCAGAATTAATATTAAAGGCAATACATGATGTGATCAAGGCAGTAGAGTTTTGTGCAAAGTGTCTCATCAGAAAGTGGGAAAGGCTCTGTTACAGTTCATGGCAACTCTGACACGGTCAGCATACAAATGCAGATTTTACTAGTGGAATGAACATTACACAACAGTTTACTTTAAGAAATTCACTCACCTAAGGACTGGAAGAGATCAGTCATTTTAGGATGATCCCAACAGGTTGTCTGTGTCTCATGACTACAATGGAATGAGGTAATAAAAGTTTCAGGCAACACACACACTTCCAAAGAACAAACCCCCAAAGATATTCTGATTTTCTGTGTTTAAGTGGCAAAAAAAAATCCCTCATCTCTTTAATTAAAATGCACAATTTGGGCCACATGGCTCCTTGATTGTTTTAATCACAAAGTTGGATAGACAATAGCATACCCATACTAGGAAAAAATACAAATATTTACTTTTGATTCTAAGTGTGACTGTATCAGTTGAACTCTGACCCTGCAACTAAGAGGCACATTAATAAGGTAAAAATGCAAAATTTCACTGCTGTAGCACAATCAAAATATTTTTTAAAACACTTTAAAAATAAAAGGCATTGAGGTTTTATTTCAAACTTCGTTGCACACCTGAACACACGATTTTAAGATTTACCTGTAACACATTTATCATAGAATCATTTAGCTTGGAAAAGACCTTTGAAGATCAAGTCCAGTGGAAAGCCTGATCGATATTCACACCCTCAACCGATAGGTATCTTCATTCAGGGTTTGTGTTCTCACACAACAGAGATTTCAATAGGCAGCATTGCTTAACCCACCTTTTAGCAGTGCTGCTTCGATTCACCAGGGTTTCAAGTATGCAACAATAGAGGTCAAAACATACATTATGTCAGGTCTACAAGCCGCATTTTATTTGTATTTATCAAAATTAATTGCTGGAATGATTACACATTCTTGTCTCACAAAGTATTTACATTTGAAGTAGACTTGTAAGAAAATTAGAGAAGTTGTGATCATAGCATTCCCTTTAAAAGTTAATAATGAAAATGAAATTATGCTAGGTAAGAAAATCTAACAGCAATAAGCAGAGAATACCACTTATTTAACCTTTGTTTCTATTTAAAAATTGTTAATGTGCACTTCCCCCCCCATACCGGTATAGTTGGTTGCAAATAATGTCTTTAAACGGCACGTTGCCATTAAATGTACTGGACTGTATATTCAGCTGGTATATACAAATTGCTGTACCTCAGTCGGTGTGCAATAGCTTATTATCACCGATATTTTTTTTTTTTTTTTTGATTGAGAAACCAACCAAGAATGAACCCTTTTATGCTAGGTGGTACAAAAAAACCCCAACCAACCAAACCAACAAAATAAAAACAAAAGTAAGGGATAGAATGTTTCTGCTCCCAAGTGCTGCAGAGGCAGGACAGGTACTAAAATGAGAAGGCAGGCTCCAAATAAGGTGCTGAGGGCCCTTCACATTACCCTTCAAGGTACACTAGTGGAAAATGTGTGCAATGGGTCTGTGCCCAGGGGATGTGATCCCCACTTTATGTTTGCTGCACCAGCATGATGTTTCCAGCTTTGGGTCTGGTCTACATCTCCATGACCAGCTTCTCCCTGTCATTGGGCTTAACGCTCTGCCATAGGTCTCACTTGTATATCTGGTACCATCACAACTTTGTGAGATGGTTTTCGTGGAAGGTCACAGACAAAATATGTAATTCCTATTAATTTTCCCTCTTTGCGATTATTCCCTAGTAGATTGGTAGATGACTGAAAGGAGGGAGAGGCCCTGCACGTGATTACGTATAAACTAAAGAGATTTATACAACCTGCAATGAAAACATCTTCTGTTAGACCTTGATCAACTCTGAAATACCATGGTAAAACCTCCCCATTTCAGAAGAACATGGAAATACATCTTTACATATGAACACATATTTCCTGAACTCAAACGCTTATTTGGTTTCAGTTTGATAATAATATCCCATTAATTACGTTCACATATCAAATTCCAAATTATGTAGTCAAAGCTCTGAACTCTAAAGCTAAGGAATACTAGTATCTAAATCAGTGTTTGTGCAGTTTCTGGAAAGACACTTTTAAAACAGCACTATGTTTATCCTTGTCCAGAAAAGTCATTTGAAAAACAAGTATCCTGACAATTATTTCCTTGGAAGGGGCACACCAATAAATCATCATGAAGCCAACAACAGAAAAGGATGTATCTGGGTTTGGTGCTGTGCCAAGGTAAAGCCAACTGACTGTCCAGCATTCTCAAAAAACCTAGTATAAAAAAGCTACATACTAGAAGAAGGAGAAGATATACATCTTCTGTAAACAGGAACAGAAAATGTAATAGTTCACACTGATCAACTTATTTAATAACCTCAGAACTAGTCCTGTAGCTGTCAAATACCTGCACCATCATGTTAAATGGGATGGTGTCATTATGATCTTGACCATTTAGAATTTATTTCTGTTGACAAAACCCATTGCAACTGCCCACAGAAATGGATCCAATATGTGATCAGTTTAATAAAGCTTGTTTTAAGGAAATTGTTTTACCTCAAGTTCCCTGACCAAGAACCCTGTCCCCCCTGGCAAAAAACAAAACAAAACAAAAAAACCCAACCAACCACACACAAACAAACAAACAAAAAAACCAGGACCAAGACTGGTGATTTTACTATCAACATCATAAGTGAAAAAGATTTCTTAGGATTTTCTGAGAAAAGACTCTAAACACCTTTGAACTTCTATGCTAAAAGTAAAGGTAGGTGGCAGTACTGTGACAGAAACTTTAGATATATGTGTATATGTAAAAATACATTTCACTGTTTAAAATGCTGAAATATTATTGTAAACACTGCATGTAAACAACCTGCAATTTAGCTGAGTCAGATCCTATTTACAGCCTTAGAAACTATCATGTCAAAATTAGCTGTGATGGTAAAGGACTTTGCTGAATTGCAGCCTTTATTTCTCAGTTCACTATTTTCCGGCATTAAAAAATTTGTTTCCACAAAGAAATCTATTTCCTACTTGTGGGGTGCTGCAAGAATCTCACCTGGGAAGTGCTGCAGAAGTGCAAAGCTTTATCAGCAGCCAATGCCTCCCTACACAAAGAATGAATCAATAGCAGAAGTTGATTTAAAACTCTTCTTTTTTAGCAATAAATCATTAAATTTCATTAGGCCCAGATACCTTCTCTTTTTTTTTTTTTTTTATTATTAAAAGAACAAAAAAAAAGAGGAAAAAAACAGTTAAATACTTGGATAAATTGTTCCCTCCCTCCCCTCCAGAAATATAGTGATGTACTCCACTACGCATCTGTAATGCTTAGTTAGGATGTGGGCAGATTTAATTGCAATTCAGATTCCAGCTTCTAAGTAATTTATAAACCCATATGCAATGAATAACAGCTGATATTACTAAACACTTTCCTTAAATCAAGTTTCCAAGATTTAAGAATGAACAACAGTTTCATTGTTGAAATGGTATCCTTTAAGTACATAGTTTCAGCAGCAGCTTTATCTGAAAGACTGAAAACTGCTTTAATCGTGACATCATACCATGCACAAAATGTTAGTTTTTCTATTTTGCTTAACATGAATCAGAAGAAAGTGGAGGAGTTATTAAAATCTGTGTGTCCTGCACTGTCATCTTGTTTTTCTATTTAATGTAGTAAATACCTGAACAACTAAACTTTCTCTTTAACAGAAAGGCACAGAACATTACATTTATACCTAATAAAATAACAACCAGAAAATATTTTTATTTCTCTATTTTCATTTGAAAATTACATACATTTGTGCCAGACAGTTCTTTCTTATGCCACATGGGTTATATGAGAAAGGAGGCCCAATGATCATTATCTGGTGGAACTGAAGACAAGAGAGAATCCCTTCATCCAGGCTTGTCCATAATTACCAAAGTCAGTACTACCTGACAGCTGCTGAATGACTACACAAGGTGAACATGACTGTGCCAGCCTAATCCCAAAACACGCTGCAAGAAACCATCTGTAACAGCTGAGCAATCTCGTACACAGATCCAGCAGAGAAAAGGAATGGGCTCAGAGTGAGTGAATCGCCAGCTCAACAGTCTGTTCGGGTCAAAGGAGGTAACAACTCCACTGCTGTGGGCAGCGTTGCTACTTCCACTGAATATATTCCATGGATAAGCTTAATTTAACACAGAAGACATCACAGCCAGACTACTCTGGACAGAGCTGAGGAGAAAAAAAATGTGACTGTAAATTTAAAAAGATCTGTAACAAACTGTGGGAGGCAGGAAGAATCAGTCTCAGCAGTGACTTTTCTTAATGCAGAGTTTTGTTTGGTAACAGTTTCATAATATGCAGGGACATTTATACGGACACAAATAGATTTTCACAGGAAGAAAAAAAAAAAAAAAGGGTGTGCAGATAACCTTCCAATGCTACAAATAAAACTGTCAGAGAAAGGAGTCATTTTATTAGGCGCTCCAAACAGGAGACAAATGCAAGACAAAGTGCTTTCCGGTGATTTGGTTTGTAAAGCAGCAATTTGAAACAAGATTCATCTTGCTTTGCTGTACCTACAGTAGCTTTTGTGTTATTGATGCAATACTAACACAAGCAGACCAAGCACTGAGAAATGCTCTCAGAAAATTGCAGTACTAGAGGGTCTGTAAGAAATGAGGCCAACTTGATGAAATTGGGGGAGATCTTTCTGACCAGGATCTTATAGTTCTTTTTTATGCAAGTTCATAAAATAGCAACCTATTTTAAAATACACACTGCAGTAGTCAGTTACTGCCCAGAGAGTAAAAGCAGACTTGGATGTTCCCTTGCTTCTCTGATACTTTGCTCAGTAAACACAAATAACATACAAGGCATGAGACCTACAAGAACAAGGAAATTGATAAATGAAAGATTACCCACTTTTATTTTACATGTATATGTGAAAGATGTCATCCTTAGAGCAAAGGACCAGAGATTGCTAAATTGCAGTTACTAGAGTTACGAAAACAATATAAGCAAATAAAGCAGTATGCAATTCACTCACAGAAGCACCCCAGTCATTTTGATTACCAGGCAAAATAATTTCAATATGTCATGAAGAGACCTCCAACTTGATTCCTCTGGAGGCCATAACTTACTTTAAGTCCCAGAAGGCCATTAGGTAGAACTGGATGGATTGTTTTTACCACAGAAAGACAAGAGGAAGACTTCAGAAAATTCAGCCCTACTAGCAAGTATCTGCTAAGAATGTGAAGAAATGCTTTTCTGTATTTTTCTGTAGAAAACAATCTGTAACTCCCAATGATGGAAAACTAAGCTTGCAAAGAAGCTAATGGAAATCTATATTTGGAGTGATGCTGAAGTTAGATGGAAGAAAAAATGAATTTTACATGATAAATTGTGAAAATACATGAGGACTTCATAATTTTTACTCATCTCACTGAACTTCTGAAAAGACTCAAACCAAGCATTTAACCAAGAGCAGATGCACCTATACTCTTCCCTCTCTGTTACTACTGTGGCAGTTCTGTCCCAGGTTGCAGTGACACGCCAAGGAGCACCTTCCCTTGCAAGTACTCTACTAACTTCTGGAAGAAGTTGTAGAGTGAGTTGATATTTGCTTTGAATGAAAGTGAACAAGTTAGGCTCAAGTTCATCTTTCATGCAGATGGCACTGGATAAAAAGAACTTTTCAAGGTCTACAGGAGCCTAGGTTACGAGATCGAGATTTCATTCTGCACAGTAGGTAGTGTAAGATGCAATTCTGCTACCACAGAAGTGAGGTGGTCTACACCTCAGTAACACAAATGGTGTGAACATGTTACATCTTCCCATATGGTTCAGTCAGGGAAGAATTAAAAGCATTTCACTGATTGAGCCACAAGATAATTAATTCAGCCTTTTTTTTTTATTGTTAGTATTGGAAGACTGAGTTATTCACAGTAAGAGTCTCCTAGGTCTTTTCTGCCAAAACTTATATGCATCCATGAATAGATTACTTGACAAAACAGTGTAATTTAAAAAGTCCAAATGCATTTGTGCAAATTTCACAAACTAAAAAGAAACATTATAACCATAACATATTCCAAATTTAAAGAACTACATATTAATGAACTGCTCTAAAGCTTAAATGACATTTACTCTTGCAATCTGTTTCTTTTCCATTATGTTTGCTGGCAGCTTTCTAATTATAATTGGCAAAGATAATGCAAGTTAAAAACACTTTCTGGTGGTAAATAAAGAGATGAGAAACAGTTAGCATGTCATTAAACTTGTGATCTCTAGAAATAAGAGAACAGTCCTTTTGAAATGAGTAGAGTAAGTTGTATATCTCCAAGTGTTTCAAGCTGTCCAAAGAGTTGGGGGGTGGGGAGCTGGGGAGAATTTTTTTTTTCAGCTTTTTGTCTACAAAAAGAAAAATAGAGACGCGTTTGTGGGTTTTTTTATCATTTGTTAGCACAGACAAGGCCTATGTCTGTGTTGATCATCACCAGCAAACGCCACAACAGCACCCACTAAAACAGTACTCTGGCATTATGTTAAGCAGCTTTCTGTTCCTGTAGTCATCTGCACAAAACATCACCTGAACTCAGAACTCTGACTTTGCTGCCCTTGCCAAATTTCAAATGGCATAGCAACATCCCCACTTTATATAAATAAGTTATGCTGCTTTATCTAGATAGTGTGTTTTTGGGGTTTTTTTTTACATCCATTAGAAAATGCTAGTTTGTGGTAAAAAAGAGTGAGCGTAACACACTGCAAGGGTAATGTCTGTTAAGAGGTTGGTGGACCAATTTCTATGCAGATATTTTTTTAATCTCATCAGAGAAAAGGTACTACTACATTTCTTTAATAGAAAATGAAGACCAGCACAGGAACTGGTAATTGAAGAAATTCTCAGAAACTGAAACCTGTATTATGTCTTTCTGCAAATTAAATTTTATTTTCGCTTCTAAGGGAAATAATTCTTATAAGAATGGGATTGTGGTTATAACTAGAATAAAAAAAAAAAAAAAAGTTAAGTTTCCCAGTTCCATTAGTTCTGCCCCTCTTCCCCATACAGGGGGATAAACCAAACATCCCGAAAGACTTCCTGAAGAGTCTTGAAAAAAAATGGAGAAGCAGAAAGCATTTTATTCCCATCCCCCATGAAGTTGAACATGATACAGAAGGTGACAAAATGGGATTCTCAAGATGCTGGTGCTGCCAGACTCTTTGCAGGATTACAGAAAAGTAGCCAGGGCGACTATGGAGTTTGATATTGATCAATGTAATGATTATACCAAGAAATTGCTCTCCCTATGTAACGCCCTGTATGAGATTAAACTCACTGTGACCCTTTCTGTATTACCCTTTTGCTTCTTCTGCACAGTACAAATATCTAATAATTTATAGCATTGAAAAGTACACAGCTAAAGAACACTTAAACTAGTTAAAGGGACAACAGTGAGAAATGCCTGGGTAATTATGTTTTCTGCACATGCCTTCAGTTCATTGTGTTTTCCTCAAAGATGTTTTACTGATCATACATAGAGTCTCCTTTACTCTTCTGTTTCTCCTTAGAATATTTTTATTGAAGTATTAATATAGGATGTATTTTTTTCATTTTCTGTTATAGACGCCAAGCATGTCTCTGTGATTCAGATAGTTATAAATGAGCAGCAGAAAACTCTCCTTAATTAAATCTCAAATCTTTGCAAACCAATCTATGAAATATGTATTCAAGTTTGACAAACCTTTTGTCCAAACTTCACACTTATTACCAATAGTAAATACTGTGCCTGCTGTGTTGTATCCCCCTCCATACTGCTCATTAGTCCCATTCTCATCTATAAAGTATGAAAGACTAAGCTTTTTTTACAGCATTGAGATTTTACAGATTTGGGTTTCATTGGTTGAATTCTACTGCGACAAGAGAAGACCCAGACTACCAAAATACAAAAACTTCTATGAATTGTCATTAAGAAAAAAAATCAAACAGAAAGCAAAACTGACTAAATAAAATCACATCAACAGAGGCAGAGCCATTTGGCAAATTTGGTTTACATAGTAAGGTAATTCACAAGGAGAAAAGAGACAGGCTGAATCACATGAGTAGGTTTGATTCAACCAAATATCTGACATAGCCCAGGGCGCACACACCTTGATAAACCTAGGTTCAATGAACTATAAATTCTTCTTCCAGCCAAGCAGAATAACGACTCCTTTCCAAGATGCCCCCAAACCAGACTGCTTCTCTCTGAACTTAGAGGGCAGAGGAGTTTGTACACTGGCTTTATAATATTTCACATGCTTCTGCTACTTGATTAAATACAACCCCAGAAAGGGCAGACATGCCAACTGTTAGCAAATGGGGTGCAGAAAGCAAACTGGACTCCAAAGCCACCATGGTGTGCTGGCACACTAAGCATGTCTTTCCCCAAGACACTTCTCTCTGTGTGTGTAAATGCAGGTTACTTCTGGGATCATGAAACAAACAGAATAAATGCTGCTCATCTGAAAATACAGACATCTTGCATCATTTTGACATTCTCCTTACAGATTCACTGCTACCTAAAATGCTCCCTCCTACCTTCTCAGATGCAGTACCGTAATTTTTTTACAAAGACTCTATTCTCCATGTGCAATAAAACCACAAAAAGTGCAGTATTTTTATGTTAAATACTCTTCTTAACCGAGGTACAACTACCTCATCATCTTCACCTATGTCATATTCTGACTATTTTACATTTCCTGTTCAAGGACATTTGCAAAAAGCAATAGAAATGAAGAAAAGGTATGATTTATGGTTTTCTAAGAACAGTGTATATTCTTACTAAGAATTGAAGTACCCTGATTTCAACTAGCATTTATTTCCCTTTCAAAATTAATTTTTTAAAAAAATCTCAATTTCAGCCACCAATCATTGAATCATACTTTTGTTGTCCTTGTTCTGCTGTTTTTCTTCCTTATCCCATAAAATGTAAAACCAGTACCTTAAAACGTCTCTCTGCACATACAAGTCTTGCTGTAAAGACAGTAAATATAACTGCTTTTGAATGTATAGTTATTGAGACTTATAACTGTTCCTTCTACTCATGTTGTGTTTTACAAAGGAACTTTGTTCAAAGAGGTTAGTACAATTAAAGAAAAAAGAAAATTAAGTTGATCTTTGCCTCTTTCCCAGAATTTCTTTCCATATAAACAACCACCATTAGATTCTGTTGACTGTTGTCTTGATTTGTATTACAAAAGCTCATGCAATCAGTCCAATCAAATAAGTTTGTGTGTCAGCATGGTTTTCCTCCCTTCTTTAAACTATAGCTGAAATTAGGGATTAGATGAAGATTTAAAAGGATATTTAAAGCTAAGAAGACTCTCCAGCCTGATCATACAAAGCAAATGAATTTCAGAATCAACTCTTTTCTGCTTTATTTTCTACAACTGTTTTACCTAGCTGCTGCTGCCAACATGGAAGTTTAGGTCAGTAAGCAATAAGAAATGAAGGAAACTGCCAAGGTCAGTCTGCTTGTCAGACTGTGGAGCTACTGAAATTCAGTATTCCTCCTCAAGCTTTTTGAAATAAATAAATCCTACAGTTACATGTAACACTATTCTCTTTCAAGACACAAGAATCAAAGCATTGCTTCAGCATCATGTATCATGTTGAAAGCAGGGAAAGATTACTGGAAAAGTAACCTTTGAGATGTGTTAGTTAATTCTGTTGACTTCATTACAGCCATCCTCAAAACAACCCAGTGGTCTCTGCTTCTATAAAGACCTCGACCCTCACAGAACTTGCCCTACTCTTCTGCCCTTTTATCAAACTTCCTGTGCAAGACCATTGAAACAAATTCTGAGAGATGCTGGGCGTTATTTTGCAGGCCCAGTTGGCTTCATTCCCCAGTCTAGCTGCAGGGCAGCCAATACACTACTATCAAAGCAAGCCCACAGTTATCAGCGGATACTTTGCCACCAAGTTGTGTGCTTGCACAACTGCAATCTAGTGCACACAGGAAAGACTTTCCTCTTAACTATTCATGATAAAAAAAAGATTTCTCAAAAACTGAACTCTGGCTGATGTGAGGCAAGGGAGATGCCCAGAAACTAGGAAAAAAAAAAAAAAAAGAAAAAAAAAAAAGGGATTATGTAGTATGGAAAAAGGATATACATGTGAAATAGTAAAGTTAAAAATCTTTGCTTTGCTCAGCACAGATAAGCTTTTAATCCTGGTCAGTTCCATCTGTTGTGGTGCTAGGACTATCCATCCTATCTCTATCCTCCAACTCTGAATGCACTGGGAAGCTTCACAGACTCCTTTGCAGGCAAACTTGTATCCATTAAACGCTCCCAACTTCAGCTACCAGCTCTGATCAGGTAGAGCATGAACGTGAATCGCCATCTTTCAATGCCTACTAGAGGCATACCCACAAGAAAAAAACTCTTTCAAGGTAGTTTCCTCTTGCTCTCTGTAGTTTGATACTTCAGCATTTTCTCTGAATTATTGCTATAGGTGTGATCCATCCTCTCCTCTTACACTTGGGGCTGAGGGAAGAACCTCTCCTCCAGCATGTCACAGCTTTCTGTCTCCTTCTGCAAAACTTTTCAGCAGAGGCACAAATGCTTTTATAGACAACTCAAGGATCTTCACAGTAGGTTTTTCTTTTCCTGTTTACTTACTCAGACCCTTAAAAAATATTTATTTTCAAATCATAGTCTAAAAACAACCGTCACACCTCAAGAATGATGGCAACAGGTTTGATTGACATAGCTTTACCGTTACCCTGCTTTTCAAAGCTCTCAAGCACTCATAAATTGTTTGAGGCACAAAATGTAAAGTCAGATTTATGACAGAGCAATATGCAATAGTATAAAATCCTCACTGATGTTCTTTTAGAATTAATTATCTGCATGTACAATTCGTAGTCAGCCAGCTGATTGTGAGCCAGTAGTGTGCCCAGTTGGCCAAGAATGCCAACAGCATCCTGGCCTGTATCCAAACCAGCGTGGCCAGCAGGACGAGGGCAGTGATCGCCCCCCTGTACCCGGCACCGGTGAGGCCGCACCTGGAACCCTGTGTTCAGGTGGGGGCCCCTCACTGCAAGGCAGACACTGAGGTGCTGGAGCGTGTCCAGAGACGGGCAACGGAGCTGGGGAAGGGTCTGGAGCACAAGTCTGACGGGGAGCGGCTGAGGGAGCTGGGGGTGTTTAGTCTGGAGAAATGGAGGCTCAGGGGGCACCTTCTTGCTTTCTGCAACTACCTGAAAGGAGGCTGTATACAGGTGGGGATAGGTCTCTTTTCCCAAGTAACAAGCAACAGGACATGAAGAAACAGCCTCAGGTTGCACCAGGGGAGGTTTAGATCAGGCATTAGAAAAAACTCCTTCACCAAGAGTGTGGTCACACATTGGAACAGGCCGCTTAGGGACATGGTAGAATCATCATCCCTGGAAGTGTTTTAAAAATACATAGATGTGGTGCTTAGGGAATGGAAGTCCTGGGTTAACAGCTGGACTTGGTGATCTTAAGGGTCTTTCCCAACCTAAACGATTCTATGATCCTACAGATTTAAAACACCTACTTTTCCCCCAAACTTAAAGTGATAACTTTTTAACACAGATTTCCTTCAGCCAAGAATGAACTGCTTTGGGTTTGGCTTAGTATACACTGTACGTTCTTAAAATTTCATTTACCTCTTTGGCAAAAAGCTATACTTCTCTCAAAGCTGCGATCTTTGACCTTTAAAGTACTGGCAAACAGTACACGGAATGAGAAAACCCAAGTTAAGGACTGTCCGAGTAGAAAATATCAAAATCTCCATACCTCCATACCTCGGTATTTATTTTTATTTTCAAAATAAATATCTTGACTATTCCTCTTGGTAAACAAGGTATTTGTATAATTTTTGTCAATATTTACATTAATGTTAAATTTTCCTTAATATCAAGCAGTATAAAAATGTTTATAAAGTAAATGACAGTCAACGTGTCTACTTCTGAAGGAATTTTGCACAAAATGATGAATGGTCTCTATAGATATTAGTCACCACTGTTCTGCTATGGGTTATAACCTTTGCATTTTAAAATACATTATGTATTCAGCTTTTTTCCATTTACTCTACAGTTTATACTCTGGATGGGCCACACACATAAGAACAAGCCTGGTTTGGATACCGGAATACTGATACCGTATTCCACCGGAGCATCTTTGCTGTTCCCTGTGTGTTCAAGTGGGTTTTTAGCTAGGTTTGTCATTGATTTCTTTTTACGTATTTCTAAATTATACAGTATGCAAAGCAATAAACATGAAAATTTGTAGTATATGAGCATAACACTGTGAAGAGAAACTCTTGATAACATTTCTAATTACTACTTAGTACCTATGTTGTTCTGCCAGGTTACGGTAATAAAACCCTCTGTTATGCTTAAGGAAAAAAGAATCAAGGCAAACTTACTTGATATAATAGGGCACTTTGTTATGTGAAACAGATCTCTGCCATGGAAACTGTACTGAGGCTGAGAAAATAAAGAGACAGTAATTATTAGAAAGCGCCTATCAAAAAAATCCAACTATATTTTATTTATTTATTTTACAATTAAAACAGTTATAATAAATTAAATTGGAACAATTAAAATTTCACAGACACCTTTCAGTAATTAGAAAATCAGCTGGAGAAAATGACTGTAATCTATCAAGATGATTCTAGGCATCTATTTGATGCCAAGCTGGAAATAAAACAAATGTGGTGATTCTACTTCAAAGAAGGATAATAAATTCTGAGCAAGCTATCCATCCAAAGAAAATGGAGACTGGTTTTCCTACCTTGATAGAATTATTATCAGTATAAACTTTGAAAATAAATGCACTACTGTAATTAATGCTCTGCAACAGAACAAAGAGAGGAAATATCAACCTTATTTTTATTAGTCACAATCCTTTGCTCCTATCTGCAACTCAAACTAACATTGATTAACACTGTATGGCCAACAGAAAAGGCATTAAAACCTGTCTTTGCACTCCTTGCTGAACGGCAGTGATCTCTGCAGATTTTATGCGTCTGATACATCAACAAATATCCTCCATAACACCAAGAAGCCTTCTGCACACTAAGTAGTTGCCAAAGGCATGAAGTCATACATGACACTACAACTCTGTTTATCTAAAGAACCCAGGAGACAAAAGGGGAAGGCCAATACCAACAGAGACTTCTGGTGCACAACTTAAAAGCAGATATTTACTGAAGAACTATAGGTACGTATATGTCCTACCAGAAATTATCAGATTAGTGCATGCTTAATTAGGGTTTTATCATATAAGAAACTCACTTCACTAGATTCACTGTAGAAGCAGAGACTGAAACAGAGGATCATCACAATGGAATGAAATTATACTGTACACATATGCTAACACTTCCAAGACTGAGTCCCTACACTCAGGTGCTAACAACTGTGTTTAAAAACCTGCTAAAATGGGACACAGCTTTGATCCACATTGGATCTTAAGTAATTAAACTCTCAATTAATGTAATTTTCTTCAAGCGTGGCCCGCTTCAGAGCTTAACCTTCTTTTGGGAAAAAAAAAAATGTATCAGAAACCACATTCCAATTGTAAAGTAACACTCTCCTCTTCCCTTATGATCTCTCAAGGCTTCTGCAAAGACTTACAAGCCATGTAAGCCCCCTAGGCTGATGCTGCAGAGAGAGGCAAGTCTTGCCTGCTCCCAGACAGCTGTTCCATGAGGGGTTTAATGGCTGTGACCTCTTCCATGACCACACAACTTCATGGCTTACAATTTAAGCAACATTCAAGTACTGAAAAATAGATTAACTGGGAAGAATATTTGGGAAAGTACAGGAACCAAGTAAACTACATTGTTCACTGGAAAAAAATAGAGAAAATCCCCTATCACTACTTAAAGAAGAAAATAACATTTGTAATAGAGATAGGTAGTTACCTAGCAAAGAAAAAAACCTAGTAAAATAAAAAATAATCCTTAAGCATTCATAACTCTAAAAAAAGGAAAGAAAAAAAAAATCATCCAGACAGGTGAAGGTGGCCACCAGCTTTAGAGTTTCATTCTTTAGTGTTGCAATTTGGCACTTATGGTGGCTCCGGTACAACTACACACTAATTATGTCAGCTAACTAAAAAGAAAAATCCTGTCACAGTTTGATTAGGTATGATTAATGTACTATAAGAGACTATAGATATTCTGCATGGACACAGATACGGACTAAACAAGCTAATAAATTATGACCAACTAATACTCTATTATTTGGGAACAACCTTTCTAAAAACATTGCCAGTTCTCTGCTGCATGAAACTTTGCAAAATGCAATTCCCATCCTTTTTTAAAAATCAGTTTCTTGATGAAAACTGAACAGAGTAGTTATTGATTCTGGCACTCACTAACAGGCCTGCAGATATTAGTAGGCTGGACACCGCACAGAGATGCTTTGAGTAGGCCACTTGAAGACCTAGACTATTTGTTAGTGAACATGTGGAGTCAGCGTTCCATGGATGTTTATGGATTCTTCTAAGAAACCATACAAGAAATACAACAGAGAGGAGCGGATTGTGGGCCTTCGAAAAAAAAAAATACAGAAAAAAACCCAAGTTATTGTTTCTAAAGGCACGAGACAGCAAAACAACCTTTTTGCAAATAACAGATTATAAGGATTCTTCACCTTTATCTGTATTAGAGATGTGTAAAATATACTGATCAGTAACTAACTTGCAAGGCACTTACTTTCCATCTCACAAGCACTGAAAAAAAGAGCAATCAAATTCTGCCTACCACTGATGGGAGGGGAAAACTAGCTCAGCAAAGAGAGAGATTATAGATTGTAGTGGCCTACTAATACTGCTTTACTTTAGCTTCCTACTGCAGGACATTTTAGGAAGGGCCAATGTCATATTGTTTGCTAGTCTTCAAAAATAATCTGAAACGCTTTCTTAGTGATGGTCTGGATGAATTCATGTAATATGAGTTCCAAGAACTCTTAACAGCAGTATTAAACACTGCACTGTGTCTTTTTAGTAGGGAAATGTTACTAGCCACTGCAGAGATGAAATGACTGGATTAAGGAGGCTGCAACCAGCCTGCCCATGAAAGGTTGGATCACATGATCTTCTGAGGTCCCTCCCAACCTGGGCTATTCTATGAATCTGGGCTATTCTATGAATCTGATGAACAGGTAGAAATATATATTTTCCTAGCACAAGTCACTGATTAAATGACAACTAAGAGCTAGTCAGCTGAAAATGGCGTGATGGCAAGCTATGATCTTTTGTTAGGATTTGGAGGGAAAGTAACAGGTAGATAAGGTAAAGTTAAAATAGCTGCTGTCAAATGAGCACAGGTAAAAACCTCCCCTCTAATTCAGAAGTGCAACTTTGGAGACAAAGATTTGCACAAGAAATAGAAATCAATCTCAGTTTGGGGAGTTTGAGATTATTTTATTCAGACTATCACTTGTTCCTCACAGAAGTCATTTATGGCTGCTAAAAAGGTTTGAAAAAACTTGATTTAGAATATGCGCTATTTCAACCTGTCAGGATAAAACCTTCATTTTCCCAGATTAATGATTTTTTTATTATTATTACTTTCCTTTTGAACTTACTGTCCCTGACTTTCATTTAACAGACTTCATAGGTATTCTGTAAGTTCTGTAGCTCTGTCTAGTTCAAGCTCTTGAAATAGTTTGGGAGGTTTTTTGTTTTGTTGATTGGTTCTGGTGTTTGCGGTTTTTTTAAGACATTTTTGCTGTAGTTTGCATTGGGAAGGAGGTCATTTGTTTTTAACAAATAATTTAAATGGTTAACTGCATATTATTGTTTTTTTGCAGAACTCTGGTACATAGCTATAGGTCTTTACGGTATCTACCAACATGCTTTCTGGAAACTTACCCTTCTTGACTTTTGTATGTAATATAACCTGAATGTCCCCTTAAGACTGAAGAAGGTGCCCAAAGCAAGGCTGAGGTATACTGATAAGGCAAAGTCTCTTTGGACATCATTCCATGAATGTTTTATCCAGCACAAAGCCAGTTCACCACTCAGTCTTGTGAACGCAATTATTTGTTGTCGCATGCTGTAAGCCAAATCAAGGAAATTATCCAGGTCAAGGCAAACAAACCCAGCCAACCTTGCCTGGCAAGCTTCCTTGTTTTACATGTGGACTCTTTCACTGCTTTTTTGATTTTTTTTTTGTTACCTTGCCCCCATCAGTCACTGAACATTTGCATTGGTCCAGGCAGGGAGGGGTGAACAGCCTTAACAGTGACACAGGAGCAAAGTCAGGAACTTCTCAAACCAGCTAGAGTAGGGAAAACTGCATCTTCTCTGCGTTACTTACTAGTCTTAATTAGACTAGAATGACTACCAAACAGTTAATCTGGTATTTTTCAACGCTGCCAAAGGTACCACTAACCTATATTCTTTTTAGCAAATTATTCCATAGGCATACTGTCCAGGTCAAAGTTACAAGTTCAAGTTTGGAAGAGCTACATAACCACATTGGCAACACTAGACAATATTTCTAATGGGGTTTAAAAAACAAAACAAAACAAAATCACATACTTTTAAAGTTCTTTGTTCTGTCAATTTTAAAAAAGGACAAAGTGGCTCCAGGAATCATTATTTTGCATAACAGCTGTAATATTTTAAATACACTGCACTTTGTTTACCATGATGTTTACTGAAGAACTAGTCGTCAGTTTAAAACAGGAAACGGTTGTCACGTAACTCAAGAAGCAATAAGATTTGTTTATTGTTTTAATTATATTAGCTGTTTAATTATATTAGCTGTTACATTGACATACAGCACTTAAGAATCTCTGGGACAGAGCTGATCATTTTTATGTTTACTTCTCCACTCCTGAAATATTTTTACCTTTATTATTGAAACCCTCAGTTAAAAACCAGAAAGTTGATTGGGTTAACACTTTGTATCATGAGCTCTGATGATGGCAGATAGGCTAGAATGTCAGAAAATCATCATTATTGTGATCTTCATATCACAACCTATCCATCAGTAAGGAATAAGTCAAATGAGAACGAGAGAAAAGCATCTGCTTTTGCCCTCTTAGTACATGGGACATTGTAGCCTTATACCTCTAAAACTTTCACTAAATAGAAAAAGATGAAAGGAGTCTCCAGAGGAAGTGGTGTAGGTTTGCTTTCCTCATCCCTTTATTTGAAGTTCCAGGAATGTACGACATGAAGCCTTCCAAAAAACAAAAAAGCCCAATGAAACCCGCAAACCAACCAAAAAAAACCCCACAAAAATCAGGCAGTTTGTCCTTTGTGTCATCTCATCAAGTGTGGAAGTGAAAGAAAACTGAGGAAAGAGGTAGCAGGGTATGAGAAGATGTGGTTATGAACACATAAAGGGTCTGGAACAGCCACAGGTCAGACATTGCAGCAAACAGAGGACAAAGAATAAAGCAACCAGGAATGCATCTGTAACTCCACAAGATATTGCAGTGGGAAGCACATCAGTGAGAATGTCAGTGGAGTTAGGAAGCTGAAAGACCCCTACAAAACCAGAGAGGTAGATAACAACATGGAAGATGAACCTCCTGTTCCTCAAGCCAGAGGGAAACGTTGCGTAAAGAGCAGTCACTGTTTGAGAAAGCTACCGTATCTAACATGCACATATTAATTCAAAGAACTTACTGGAAAGAAAGTGCTGTGATGCAGGCCCAAAATCTCTGTGTGCTTCTTGTAACTGTTTAAGGCGATCCTCTACAGACACCTACACATAAACACACAAAATATACATTGCATTCACTTTGTAACATCAGGGCCATGACAATAAAACACTGCTTACATTAATTTTTAGTTAAATACATTTATGTTGTCTTTGTGTCATAGCACTTATTTGACATCCAGCTATCCAAGTCTACTTTGTTTTACTTTCATTTGCTTGGTGAAAGTCACATTCGTATCTTGCAGTGCTCTCCCTTGAGTACCGCAGATCAATAATGGACAACAGCAGTTTCATGGTGACTATAGCCAACCGCTGAAGTTTCTGATCTCCTCCCAAGTCTTCTGTTGTCTAAATTTCCATAGTCAGCAGGTCTAAGTTTGATTGTATTGATCTCACAGCTGCCTCTTCAGCATGGAACCATTTTGGAAGATACTGCTTTATTAGCTGACATGAATCCGCCCTGGTTTATTAATTGAAACTGTACTAGCACACCCAGCAGCAGTTTTGCAGCTTGGTTAACTTGAGAGGACACGTTAAAAAAAAAAAAAAACAATGCAAAAAAACCCAAACAAAAACCACCACACACCACACTACCAAATTATATTCAGAAAAGGAAGTTCTGATATGACTTATTAATATTCTGCCTCTCAGGAGCAACTGATTCAAAACTACTAGCCCTGAAACTGATATCCAGGTTTTGAAAATTCAGTCCCACTGTCCTCAGCTAGAAAGGTGACAGATCCTTCATCCTTCCTTCCCACAATTCTTTCACACACTTAATATCACCCTTACAAGACAGCTAAATAACTAAATAGCAGCTAACAGTAGGTATTTCCTACCAAAACAAAAAAAAAAAAAAGTGAGAAAGTGCAAAAACAGATAAATGAACTTTTAACTGATGTGAGAAACTTCATTATATCATTCACTGTGAAACTGTGCATGAGTCTGAACTGTAATCAGCCACACTGATTTGCCTTTCTCAGCCCATTTAAGTACAATAATCATAAGTAAGCAATATGAATCTCTCTCACAGCATATCCTCTTCTGTTTTATAATGCTAAATGTGACATTGCTCACATCTTGTTATAGCTCTACCAATACTAAGTCACTTGAAGTGAAATTCCTTGCAGAAACTGAACATTCAAAACCAACAGAGCTTTCACAGGAGCTGGAAACACAATGGAGGTATATACACCAGTTTTCAGTAACAATGATTTATGCAGTAAAAATACTGCTATAAGACACAAAAAAAGCACACGGCAATAGTTCCCACTAGTCTCCAGACTGCTGAGACAGCCTGAAAGGAAAAGTTTTTGGTCAAGCTACAGAAGAAAAGACAGCTCCCTTTGTTGCTTTGGTACCACTAGACTAACACCTTAAAGAGAAAAAATAACGAACAAATGGTAATAATGCATCTTCTAAGAGAACAGAAGAGAGTGAGAAGCATCTCTTCCCACACACCTACTGCACACATTCAGCAGAATACCTGTAAAAGTTTCCACCGCATATTAAGATCATCTAGTTGACGAGACATCTTTAACGACGGATAAAGGTCAAGTGGAGAGAGCTGACTGGACAAATCATTCACTGTTTTAACTTTCAAATTGATGGGAGCAATTTCTTCTCTAAAAGCCTAGAAGAGTAAGAAGCATACGCTCATGTTCAACAGACATCTGAGCAGCACAACAGCTACTGTAAACTCAACATGGCGCTGACTTGCCCAACATGGCAGTTTATGCTAAACAACTGTACACAACTCAGTTCTCTAGCAAAGAATGTTCATTCACTTCAATATTAACTCCTTCGTACCCATCTTTAAAGAAAACCACTATGGAATTTACTCAAATGCCCATATCCAAATTGCAGCCCTAAACCAATTTAAATCAGTTTTTTAAGTGGTGCCATATGGCTTTAAAGCTTTTCTTTCCAAAGAAATACACAATGCTCTATCAGGAGCTTTCGCAGTATATAGCCTGTCAAGGGCTGTTAAGAAAAAAACATGTTCAGTAACTACAGTTTTCCAGCATTAAGCAGCTGACAAAAATTCAATTTAAAAACTATTATTGAATTAGCAAAGCATGAAGGAATGTATCTTCTAAAGAAAAGCAGTACAATGTTTTACCTGATTAGAACTGTAGAGTAAAACTATTACAATGATTAAAAAGAAGAAAAACGTTTATTGAATCACATGGATCTAAATACAGTATTAAGACAAAATTGATGCAAGTTTTAGTTACAGTTGAAGAGATGCATCAAATGTCTTTCTTGCTGCAAGCAGTTAATTGTTCAGTTCTATAAATGGCTTGATTAAACATCATGAAATTAGCCAAAAACAACTGGAAAAAAGATTTTCTTTGGACAATTCAATTATTTACTTCCTTTCAAAGTCACTCTCATCATGCCCAGGAACAGAAGGAACCTACTGGCAAGAAAGAAGCGTTTGGCTTCTAGACAGCCAGCAGGCCCCTATTACTTCAGCAGATGTTTCAGTTTTTCCACAGCAATGAAAATCTAAAAGTCTTTGCTTTACACTTCTTTACAGAAAAAGCCATGAAGATATGACAAATTGCTTAACATGAGAACAAAGAGCTTTTCAGCATCAGCATCTTATTTCTTGCTTTAGTATCTAAATTAAAATGTAAGAAGGGGAAGAGAAGATGCATTACTCTTCTCAAATCAACAGCAGTTTGGATATAATTCAACTAAGACTGCCTTTGTTTTAAAGGGTTTGGTTCCATTAAATCTGAAAGTAACAACAAAATTTAGAGAATGAGGATGCTTACATTAATACAAGTGAAATAATGCAGTCCTGTGTTAATTAAATATGAGTCCACAGGTTGTGTATACACAGAGAGAGTATTTGCAGAAAACTGGTTGCAGTCCACAGCCCTTAACTCTTGTAACACCAGTGTCCCAAGCTGAAGACACAGGTTGTCAGGTACATGACCCCAAGGTCATCTAATGTTTTGCTACATTAATTCCTGAGCTTAAAAACTGAAAAGTTGTATTTCTGAAACAGAAGCTTGGTCATAACTGCTAGATTTGCCTGAAACAGCAATCTTCTCTACCTACATGTGCATATTCACATGTTCTCCTGGAATCCCTGATACCCAGGCACTCCCCCAAGCACTGGCTACTTCGTCAGCTTTCCTGGATAATGTTAGTTACCAGATGGTATTCCTTCTTTAGGGAGCTCTGCATTACTGGATCCCCACCCAGCCCATGGAGCTAAGCAGAGGACCACTACTACCCATCATTAGCAGGCATGCCTTCAAGTGCTGAGCCCTGCATGGGTGGCCTGGAACCCTGGCTGCAAGAACTGGTAGGCCCATGATAACATTGTACTGTAGTATGTGTTCTTCACTTTGAAATAATTCTGAAAAGAAGCCAGGCCAATGTAAAAGCAAATACAAATTTTGATTCATACCAGCTAAAATAGACAGACATGAAGACTGCGAAAGTTAAGGAACAGAAATTAGAACTATGTATATACTTCTATATGACTGAAAAAGCTCTAAATGTTTTTCTATGAAGAAAGCTACACATGACGGCCAATCAGATCTGAGAGCACCGCTAAAAAAAGGAGGGGAGCCTACCATCAACTGCTGGGATGGTAACTGACTCAGCTTGCTCATAATCCAGTGCCTGGGGAAAGCTCCAAACACACCCATGGCCTAGCTATGGATTTGACAGTATTTCTAGGAGAAACATATTTAAATCCTCAAACACATTTTTTTTTTCATTTAGTGAATGCTATATTCTGTATGCTTGCTGATCACATATGCTTATGCCATCACAGCTGACTAAATGCGGCACAGCACTGGACCTTCTTCTCAGATCTAGTCTTTAAAAAGCACTTTAAACTGTACATAAGAATTTAAGTTACATATGTAAGATGACTAGGGATAGTAGAATAGAGGGGTCTCACTAGCACAGGCTAAATATTTCCCAGGGGTTCCACACTTACTGTAGTTTTCTCAATGTAATCTGGTAATGAATCTATGAGCAAGTCTCCCACAGGTTTCCAGCCATTCCTCACATTTTCAGCCTCCTTCAAATCAGCATCCAGGTCATCCATGGCACACTGCAGATCTTTCAGTTTTTCTAAGGCTTTGTCTACTTGCTTCTGCCAGACACTGGCACTGGCATTTAGATTCTCCCATTTTTCTTTTACTTCTGATGACTGCTTACGCATAGCTTTGGCAATCTTCATGGCTTTCTCCTCAGGTGTCAGCTCTGCAGAGGGAAAGAAGAGACTATTTATTTCTTCTTTTTAATGTCTAGTTAAACAGACAGCGCTCCTGAGGTACAAGCTCAAGACAATCAGAAAGTCCAGAATGAACTAACAATTTATTTCAGTGGGTACAAGGCAGAAGAAAGTCCACCTTTCCATAAATAAAATAAACCTTTAATCACTTCTAATGATAGAAGAAAGCTTGATCAGAAGACAGGAAACTATTCCTGACTTCCATGCATTATGATATCTGCAAAGCAAACGCAGCTTACTGCTGGTTTGTCACTTCTGGAAGCACAGGGGGAGGAAATAAAAGATCTTCCTCTCCTACTGCAAACCCCAACAGGGAATCTGGGGACCATTTCATAAAGAAAGAACAAGTACCTTTCATCACCACCTTTCACCCTACTACCACCAGGATGTCTCCTCTTCCTATTCACTAGCAAAAACCAAGGCGTACTGAGTACCATGTGGCAAGTGCTTCTGCACCTCTATGTCCATTTTTCTGTGTTAACACCCAAGTCCTAAAAGTCCGGTTTAAACAGATTTTGCAAATCTAAAGATGTTCAATGAACCTGTTGACTGAAAAAAAAGTTATGGTGCACTATTTCTCACAAACTTCAGGCTTATGAGTCCAAATCCCACACAACCCAGTGACCGTAGAAATCCCATTCATGTTAGCAAAGACCAGCTGCCACTAAATAAGCAAAGCCAAAGCGGGCACACACACAACCTCAGGATGTAGTTGCAGCAGATGACACTGATTATTTCAAGTAACTTGTTTATATTTAAATCCCCAGTCTCTGGTAAGTCTGCAGGACATCAGACAGAACTCCACACCACACACATACCTCAGTCTTCTTCGACAAGAGCTGAGTCAGCTGGTGGCATCTCTTCTCCACAACAGATGATTTCTGCAAACCCACTAGGCAGTCTATCAATACGCAAACCTCCTACCTTTCCTGAGTCTGCAATTTGAGACTGAGCAAGACCAAGACAAACAGTAAGCTAAAAAAAAACAACCTTAAGACATCCCCAGCAGGTTCTGCTGTCTACTGCTCAGAGGGGCCTTCCTGAAAAAAGTCATGGGTTGCTTCCTTCTCTAGGGAAACATTGCTTCAGTAATGACAAAGTCAGTCTCAGAGGATTCCCCTTCTACATAATAAACTGGTGGTTTCTGCAAGCAGAGAAGCAAGCAGAAGAAAAGATGTAATGCAGGAACCAGAGAACAAAATAAGAGGGAGAGACATGGCATACACCAAAACTAAGCCAACTGGCCTCCTATTCACTCCTACATAAAACCTTTGGAAAAGGTTTATCACAGTATTCTTGTGATTAGAATTCAAGTGTTATCGATGAATACATTATACGCAATCATGCAAAGATGAAAGCACCATTTTTGTCAGAAGTCAAATGAGACATACAATGTTCCATTTACTGATATACTGTCTTTAAAATCATTACAACTGACTAAGCTTGGAGCTGCTAACTTGGGGGAGGAGGGCAAGAGGGGAACATATTAAAAAATGGGGGGAAGGAAGGTTTTTGCTTTTTGAAGGCTAAATGAATTTCAAAGTAAATGCACTGTTATGGTTCCAAAAGTTCTCTTACTATGCCTCTGGTGATGCAACTGTTTTTCCGTAGCACCCAGAACCAGAAAGCACACGGCAAATAATTAATACAAAATAAAATTATTAGAATAGATTCAATTTGTTGCAGAGAAGAGCAGGCACATTTTTCCAAGATGTAAAAGTAACAAGGAGTTTGTTTGGATCAAAACCAGAGTTTCTGTCCACCAATTCCACAGATTTATTTATTTTTTTAGAAGTTTTTTTCAAATCTCGTTAGTTTATGTTACTCTTGGTACATGTTAGACTACAAACACTAGAAGAGTATTCAGCAATACAGTTCAGACACCGGTTAAGAAAAAAAACCACCACAAAACCAAGCAACCCACAGTGCACATTTTGCATTTTAATTGGTGGTGTAGGGGGGAAGAGGATGTTTCCAAATGACTGAGTGTTGCCTGAAAGCACAAGGCATCTTGCTAAGAAGTGGTTACATGGGAGAAAAAAAGTACGACGAATGATAACCAAAGGAGAATGGGAAGGCAAGGTCAAAATCACCAAAGGAAGGGAGGTAAGTACCTAGGCTGTAGGTTGCAGAATATGTTTTCTTTAGAATTAGAAAGGCTCTTTTAAAAAAATGAGTGCCATTTGAAGAAAGAGTGGGAACAAGAGGGACAAATGAAACTTTGAGCTTATCAAGATATTTCAGTGATTTGCTGCCTGTCACACGAGAGCACTACTCATGTGCACTTTGCCTGCAAAGGCAGAAGCTAGCAAGCCTTACAGATACCGCAATGGCAAGAGGGTATTTCAGAAGAGGAATTTGGAGTGGAACAGTTGTGACAAAAACCTGCAATGTTTAACTAGATGTGAAGGGATTTAAATTCTGCATGTAGCTCTGGGATATATAGACATAGCAGTAACCTACAATTTGCAATACTGATAGACCAGAATAGAAATGAAGACCAAAGATATGCTGTAATAAATTGTACCTTGTCTCTGGAATTCCAGCAATTCACGGTATAATAAACCACATCATAGGACAACACAGTTCTGGGATGATCTTTACACCAAGCTTTGCAACCGATTGTAGAAAAAGGAAAAGAAATAAAGCTCAAGTTCTAAGCAAAAATCCTGTTCAGATATTTTAAACAAAAAACAACAGCTACAAATTGCTTATGTAAAGATATCAAAGAAGTTGTTACTGGAAGTAATTTTGGAATTATTCACCATTAAGAATAATAATATACCATTGATGGATGAATGAGAATCCACTACAGTCCAGTGACAAAGGGACTGTGAACAATCTAGAAGCCAAGCTAAATTGCAGCATGAAGGCAAGCTGCACCTCATGGCAGAGTTTAGTATCACAGGATAGCTCACAAGCTGAGGTATCCTATATCATATGACACAGCTATGGGTTGTATTAATTAAGATTAATTGTAAGAATTAAGGGAGGTAAGTACCTAGGCCATCTTGTACCTAGAGTTGGAACACTTTACACAAGGAAAAGGAATACTGACCTTTGTTGAAAGACGACAGAAAATTGCATAGCCAGTGAGGAAAGCTTCCTTTGTTGGCATCTTAAACATGTGAATATAGGGCACATTATACCCAGAACCTGGACTAAGTAGAAGTTACATATATGCAAAGCTGAAATCTGCCATTTTTATCCAAAATCATGTGCTTGCATCATCCTTTACCTGTTATCAGAGCCAAAGCCTAGCAATTCTGCATAAAAGAGTTGAAAGCTGGAAGGGCTTAACAGTCCTAAACTAGATTACTAGCAAGTCATTTAAAATGATCAGTCACTTGACAAGGAACATGCTGAAAGCTTTAGTAAGAGCTGAAAATCTTGCAAAACTGTTTGGTTGTCCATAAACATACCGACAGAACAGATTCAATGAGCATTTCTTGCTCCAGTAGAAGCAAAAAGAAAAAAAGTGGCTGTAGCAATAAATAGGAACAGAAGAGGGGAACAACAGCCTGACTTTATTTGTCTGGCCAGATGAAACAAGGCAGCTTTACTCACGACAGACTAGTCAACATCTTGTGAGGGAAAGAGATTCAAGGCTGACTGGGGTGATAGAAGTATCCCAACAGAATTGAAAACTGAAACATCTTTTAACACCATTTGTCAAATCACTGTCATTATGCAAGGATATCTGTCACATATTTTACCTGAAAAATATTAATTCATTGCAAGACTTTTATTTTACAGAAGCCTTGGAAGTGCTTGTAAACTTGCCCTAAAAGGACATTTACTAGGGAAATAAAGCAAAACACACATTCTTATGAGCTATAAAACCATTCAACACCTATTCATTTAAGTGAGAAATACATCTTGTATAACTTCATGTTTTCCACCATGAAAACCCAACTTACTAATGAGCAACACACAACTTTTTTTTCAAGCAGATAATGCCTTCTCCAAGATACTGGTTGCATAGCATAAAATTGTAAAACTCACGAAAAAAAAAAAATCTTAACAGTGAGAATTTTCTTCTATGACTTTGGAATTTGTTTCACCAGTCTGTCACTACATACACTGGCAGAGTTCCTTTTTTGCCGTGAAAAAATGCTACACAGTGGTTGTTGCCTTTTTTGTCCCTTACATAGGAAGTCTTCTCAGTGTTCAAATATAAAGTCTAAAGTCTTCTCAATGTTCAGCTTCCACTCCACCCCCCCTTTTTTATGGTACTTATGACAGTATCTCCACTTCAGCAGTTGCTTAGAAAGTAAGAAAAGCCTATATTCACTGGATGGTCTGTTTACCGAAGAGGAAGGTTATTAACTGACCCTGCAGTCAGGGAGAAAGAGCAGACGATAAGCATGATTCTGTAGTGGAAAAAACTTGATGTTGATAAACATTTATTTTTTTTCACAAACGAAGCAATGAAAGGATCAACAACTTCTCTGTGTCTTTAGCAGAGACAGAGTGCCACGGAAGGAAAACTCTGAAGCATGAACTTCACAGCATATAGTTTTCTTACATGTTTACATATATGGAGAATACTTACCCAGGAAAGTTACCAGTGACAAAAATTCTTACTTAAGAATTTATTTTAGATCTCAAACTATTACTGGCTCTAACAGTTTTGATTCTAAGCACTGTGCTTGATCCTCATTATGTGGACTTGAACTAGTGGTCACCCACTATCTTGCCACAATTACATTAATTTCCTTTCACTTTTTCTATATTCTTAATAAAATATACTAGAACAGGAGCTGATTTCATGACCTCTCCCTCTCCCAGCAAAAAAAATAATGGGTGACACAGTGCTGTAATCATTATGAAAACTTTCAGAGCATTTGAACAGACACAGTGGCTCAAATTCGTAAGCAGAATAACCAAAAGCAGTACTATCATTCCATGATGAAGTGTTTAGCATCACTCCAGTGAAAGGATTCTCTGGTTTTCTAACAATCTGAACAGAAAACTTAGTTGGGATGGGATGGGAACAGACGTGGAGTGGCTGGAAGACAACGGATATATTATGAGCAATCCAGACCAAGTAAATTTGTTGTAATAGCAGGCTGAGCAGGCCAGAGCTGTAACAAGATGCAGGTGTTGTGAAGGACATATGCAAGGCCAAGGGAGACAAAGAAACTGTATTCGCAGAGAGATAAGAGAGTCGGACAGAAAGATGAGAAAAACCAGGATGCCAACACAAGGGGGGAGCAGCGTGTGGGCACCACACCGGGACCAATCACAGGGGAGATGGAAACATCTGAACGAGTAGTTTTAACTGATCACCTTTTACATAACAAAGCGTGCGTAGCGTATGTATTTTTAGCTGTAGAGTATAAATTGCCATGAGTCTATTAATAAAGTGGCACTAACTCGATCACATTGGTTGTATAAGTTGTGTCCGAGCCTTCTGCGTCAACAAACAGGAAGTTTAAAGAACAAGCAACAACTGGTTAATGTGGAAATATAGCAATTAGACTGATTCCAAGCACACAGCCATGCAAGCATAAACCCAGTATGTCACCTTTTTTCCCTATTAAAATACCTATTGCATATTTAGTTAAAACAATGAAAAAGCACAGTCATTTTCACCTTTGCCCATTTAGGTTTTCTTCTATCAAAACTGAAAGTTTTTCAAATCAGAGAAATGTAATTAAATAAAAAGTGCATGGAAAAAGTCTCAGCAGGGTAAAAGACAAATTACATTTGGTCTGCAGAAGAAAGAACTGCAAAAGTAGAGAAAATGAAAGCTGTTAACCTCATAAACTTTTCTGGAAAGGGCCTGAAGTATGGGCTCCAGATAAAGGCAGATGCAAACCTTGCTAGCAAATATAGAGATCCGTTACTAATGGTTGTTGATATTTCCCAGTGGGTGCTGGTGGGGAAGACACAGAAGGACAAAACAAAGAGAAAATAGCTTTTAGTTAAAAGAGATTATTAAATTGTCCCACAGCATCTATTTCCAGAAAACTAAAAAAGGCTACAGCAATCCTGAGAACCATGCATTTACCCGGAATAACCAGTGTAATTTGTCAGTATAATCAAAACACATGTAACATTTTTCAGTAAAAACAAGCCACTAATTTCTAATAAATGGTGTGATCCAAAGCGAGTTCACAATACTTTTGCACAGTGGAAGCCCAAAGCTTGTGTTGCTCAAGGAACATAAACCAGGTACAAATTCAGTTTGAGCCTGCTCCTGCCACAAAATGAGAAAAATCCAAATATAACAGTACTGTTACAGCATCACAAAGCTACTGTGTCTTCTTCCAATTCCTGTTGAAGGGAGAGTACCAACGGAAAGAAAGCTATCACGACTGTACCCCAGTTACTCTAGGCAAGCAAGGAATTAATCCTATGTTTCTTTCCAAAGCACTGCAACTGCAGATTGTAACAAGCCTTTTATTTCTTCCAAAGATCAATAAAGATTGTTTTCTGGCACAGCACATATGGCAGGTGGCTCCTCAGCAAGGCTGCAGGAGACAGATATACATCCCCTAACAGCATTTCAAAACAAAACAAAAGGCATCTATTTTATTCCAAAACAATACAAAACCAGAAAATAAAGACAAGTCTGGCAGCACAAAAGACAGTTCCCTGACTTGATGGCATCCTGCAACAACACAGGAGTTTAAAACATCCATGTTCTGAACTTTTTTGAACCTTTTAAGTAAGTTCCCTCAGCTTGTTTTCTCCTTTATACAATTTTTGTTTAACATTCTGCAATTTCCAATTTCCTTTCTTGAGGCTCATTTCCAATGCTTTTGAGTTTTGTTTGCTCTAGAATGTAAGAAATTTTTTTTCTTTCAAACAAGGTCCTAACCTTTGACATCCATCTGTCATCTACATTGCTAGTAGCATAAGAGAATTCTCTTGCAGACAAAGCTTTACTGGTTTCTAGAGTCTTTAAAACATGGCAACAGTTAAACTTTAAGAACATGGCTTCCACCTGGGAAGCACCCTGTATTTCAGCTAAAACTGGGCCATAATATAAAATAAAGGTCAAGAATTAATATAACTCTGCTTATATCCTGAGGTCCTCATGGTTAAAAAAAAATTACTAAAATTAGCTACTATGGCCTCAGGCCAGCCTGCTTCTAACACTCAGCTGTTAAAAATTCAGGCTTAAAACTCCTCTAATTTTGCACTCTGACACCAAATTGAACCAAGTTTCCTTGAACTTTATTAAGATGACACCAACCAGGCAACCATGTAGACTCCACAGGAAAAATTTCAAGGTTCCACGCAGGTGGACTAAACTTGTAGGGTCTAAGAGATTTGAAAAGGAGAGATACATTTATTCTGAGTTTTTCTCATGGGTAACTGCACATTTCTCTCATCTTATGAAGAAACTCTCAGAAGCCACAAGTCAATGAGCTCCATTTAAAACAGAGGCAGCAATGTTCAAAATAGCTTCTGGACATGACTCCACTGGCCTCCAGTGGGCCATACCTTCTTCATTCTCCTAAGCACTTCCTTTAATTTTCACACTCAAGACCTCATACTCAGCTCACCTGCATAGCAGAGAACAAAAACCTGTTCCAGTGGTGTGTGAGAGCTAGTGGACAGGCACAAGTGGTTGGGAATAGAAATGCTGACTGCTATATACATTATACAGTAAATTGCTTATTTCCAGCAGATCTTCCCTGCTAAGAGGAAAAATTATGACAGATAAATTACAGCTAATTTACTGAAAATGCTCAGTGGTGGGAAGCAAAGAAGTTCAACTTTTATTTATGTCTGAAACAGGTGAACACATTGTGTGTCCACCAGTTTAAATAAAGTATATGCATGTGACTCACTAATACTTATTAATATGTTTCTCTTATAAGATAGATGTGATTTATGAGGCTTTCTACACTTTCAATTAAGAGGAGGTAACATATGGTAAATATTTGTATTTAAATGATGTGTTTGTCACAACAAGCTTTGCTACCAAATAGCAGCTTTCAAAGCTGATTGACAAGTAGAAGCTACTGAATAACTTTGACACTACCACAGACTCCTGGAAACATTCACTATTGCAGTGAGAATCAGTGTAGTGTCCCGTGGTAATCTGTTAGGATGTTAGTTTATGTAATCCTCTAAAAAAAAAAAAAAAATAATTATCTCCACTCACTGCATCAGTGGAATTTTAAGAACAGAATTTCAGCAAAGCTGTATCATCCGTTTGTAGAACCCTGGTGACAGAAAATACTATTTCTGCTTTCCTTTGTGTTTCCCATGGCCTGTAACCTCACTAACAGTACAGGGATCTAAGAAGCCAACTGTAAGTATGCCATAGAGAATTATAACTAACATTTTTAGGTCTAAATTTTCTCTTATACCAGGGAAAAATGACAAAGCAGCTACAAATGTGAGGTTTTCCAATTTCCTTATCCAGTCCATCTATAAAATTCAGCAGCTGGTCTGCTGGTTTATCAATCAGCTCCACTCAGATGCTGAAGCAGCTCAAAGGCAAGAAGAGTGCGAAGCTTACTTTTTTGTGATGGAGCCTCCCTATGGAAACATGGCAAAACAAAATCAGAAGAAAAGACAGATGGGATATAAAATTAACTTACGACAGAAGTTTCTTGGAAGCTGAAGGACTCTGAGTGTACCAGTTACTACATGGCACAGTAGAAGGCCAACACAGGAAGCATTAAGCCCAAGATGGGAAAGGAACCACCTCATTTTACATTCTTGTGATTTTTTGAAATTACGTAACAGATATTCTCTTTGGATGGAACATTGAATGTATGTATGCAGAGGTCCCTTAAAACAGGTCTCAGTTAGTCAAGTTCAAAACTAGCTCTTACTAGTTTTCTTCTAAATCGCTCTCATTCCTTGTCCTTGGACCAGTGCCCTCTCTGGCATGAAAAGAAATGGGGTGAGGATGGTGGGGGAGGGGGGAAGTGGAGGAAGAGAGAGAGGCTGAAGAAAATAGAAAACAATTTAACAACCTTTAGGCTCTTTGGATTATTAGCTCACCCTCCCCCTCAAACACCCCTGCAATTACACAAAATAGGAACCAACCTCAAGAAACAGTCATTTTGCATTAATGAAATCATGATAGTTTTTTTAAAAAAAGTTTTTGCTATTTGTGCTATAGAAGCAGCCAAAACCATGTCAAATCATGACCAAACAGTGCTATGTACTGCTCATCAGTATTTTTTAAAGACAGACATTTTACAATCCAAACCCACACTCCTTCCCCTTTAGCAACATGAAGTGTAGCTTCACTGAAGTTAACGAGTTAACTTTAATCTACAGAAGAGGATACCAATGATTGAAAGGTTGACAGAAAATAGAAAAATAAACATTTTACAAGCAAACATAAGCCCTCACCCACAGCCTTCACCGAAAATGGTTACTCAGAAGAAGAACTGTGCATGTGTGAATGTCTTCAAACCCAGAGACGCAGCTTTCTGGAGACTGGTGGCATTACTTGTCAGAAAAAAAAATTTACTAGACTCAGTCCTGGGTGAAATTTAATAGGTTACAATATATAAGAGATCAGAGCAGATGAATCAAAGAGGCCTTTTGGCCTGAAAGTCCATGAATCCGCAGGGAGTGCCACCTGGCTGTGCGCGGGGCAGAGGTGCCTACTGCCGGCAGCAGGGGCTGCACGGGGGCCTCTGCGAAGAGACGCAGGGGGGACACAGCCAGCACACCGCAGGGCACAGGCGAGGCCCTCAGCCATGCTGGCACCACCACAGGGAAAGCGTATTTAAGAAACGGCAGAAAACACCAGAGAGGGAGGAGGAGGAATGGCCAAGGTCAGAGGAGGAGGAGCAGACCCATGGCAGGGCAGATATTCCCCACAGAGAACCCACACTGGGGCAGAGGAAAGATGTGAGAAGAAAGGAACAGCAGAAAAACTGCTAGGCTGGCCGGGGTCCCACCACTTTGCCAGCCCCTCACACCGATCTTTGGCCTGTCGAGGAGGCCGAGTGTGACCTGAGGTCACAAGAAGGCAAGGAGACAGGAACTGAGACAGGAAAGTCAAGCTGAACCTGGGAAAGAGGGGAGGAAAGCTGCCATTTTAATGTTTTTGTTTCCCTCTACTATATCAGTAATTAAACATTTATTTTAAATGGCAAGAAATGGTTTATTTTCCTGAAGCTGTTTGGTCTATATAACAGTGGCTTATAAGGGATCTGCATCTGTCCCCATCTTGACCCATGAGCCTTCTTACTCCCGTTCTTCCTATCTTCTGCCTCCATCCCACTGAGGTGGAAGAAGTGAGTGAGTGGGTGGATGGGTGGGAGTTTGGCTGGTAGCCAAGACAAACCCACCGCATGTTCAAAAAAAACATAAAGTCTATGAAATTACTGAGTGTGGGGAAGGAAGAAGGTAAAAAAGTTTGATGCACATCTATGAAGCTTCCCAGTCTGAGCATGTTACAGGTTTTCAAATATGATGACTAAACAAGAGGCACTTATACATCACTTGCAGACCATCTGCCTGGCCATTATTGTTACGCAGTTCACCATGGTCATCGAATTCCCTGCTAATCCGTTATCACTGCCATCTGTATAGCACATCATCACAATAATAATAATAGATTGCACAACAAGAATTTATAATGCAGCTCATCATCTTAAGTTTGCTTTTGCACTTTCAGTCACTACTGACTAGATCATCAGTATCGACCCCTGCTAGAAAATTAGCATTTTACACTGGTAACATTTTATGCATTGGCATAATTTGTGCTGGGCGGTTCTATGGCTTTTGAGAGGAGAATCTGAGACTTCAAACTTTTGTGTGAAAGAATGAGCAAATATAAAGCAAGCATTCCTTATTTTTCAACCGCAAAGTTGCTTGTGAGTTAGACCAAATAAAATATTAAAGATGTAATATGTCAAATAAATTTGAAAGTAAAGACAAACAGGATGTTTTCAGGAGTCAGGAGTTCAAAAAGGAAGCAGTAAGATACATTACAGCACCTAAGGTACCAGAACTAATCACAGGAAAAATGGGTCATTGGCTTTAATATCCAGCTATTCAAACTTTATCACAAAGTTGAATTAAGCCATCTGAAAATGCAGAAAAATTTGCACAGAAATAACGCAAAGTATGGATGAAGGAAAGATTAGTTGTTTCCATTGAACAAACCTTAAAAGTTTGCTACAGAGATGTGTAGGAAGATGTAAGGGAAATAAAAACTAACTCCCAATACAGGCAGCTATACTGTAATTTTGCAGACTACAGAGAACAGTAAATTATTCACATCTTACAGGAACTGATATTTCTGTAAATGCAGATTACTACCCTTTCCAAGAACAATTCTTACATAATTAAGATTTTATAATCTTGTGGCTTATATTAGAAAAATAATTCTAGGACTTAAACACAGATATTTGGTATATTTTTCTGTTTTGTGGGGTGTGGTGGGGGGAGTGGTGGAGAAAAGTTGTTGCCTCCTTGTTGGTCTCTGATACAGGCAAGCATCTTTAACAACATGCAAACACCATTTCTAGGATAGCTGTGATTTATTCCTTAGTGATGATTCATCTAGCATTCAAATTGTTGAGATTTTGTAATGACTGCCTCCCTAAAGCTGATTCCTTTTACTTCCGATGAGATACATCGTCAAATACATTTATTTCTGTTTGTGGAGTAAAACTTTGCAGTACTTCACATTTGAATGTGCAGCCTTAAACTAGTATTCTGACTACGTTTAAGGTCCATTCATTATCATGTTAAGAAAAAGATAAAGAACAGAACTGATGAGTTAAGTGTTTTGAATCAAAAACTGGAAAAGGAAATACAGATTTTTCTACTTCTTCCAACTTAAAGTGGTAATACTTTGAGGCTAAACATTGAAATAAAAGCAATCAGGATGTGATCTGAAAAATCCTAAAGTCTAACCAATTGGGATATAATATATGTACCAGAGACACGCAAGTCCTTTTTTCTTTCCTTTTGACCATTCCTGGAAGAGAGTATTTTCTGACCTGTTTTTGAATGCAGGCTCCTTCTTGGTTCCTCAGGCCCCTCAATTGGTTGGTCAGCAAGAAAAACTCGTGCCTGGTCCACAGCAGTGAGAATGGTTTGCTCTTTATCCTTCAGTTCACGCCTCAGTGCCTTTGGGGAAGGGAAAGAAGAATGGCATTTGCAACTTAATCTTGTGAACCACACATACTATACCATTTTTTCCGGTTTTGCCTCTCTGTCCAGGCCTGTCTAGTGAGTGAGTAATAGCCAAAATGTCATTCAGACTGCAAGACAATAATGTAAATTTTATAAAACAGAAGTGACAACAAATTAATTAAGGTTAGAAGGGTAACTTTCATTGAATTCACTTGAAGAATTGAACACAAGGAAGATGATGATCATGGGTTTTAAAAACACTCACCTAACAGAAACTGGTACCACTACATTAAACTTCTTAAAACAAAAGTAAAATTAAAGGGTTTATTGCTTCTAACAGGATTGCTAATATATAGTAGATTACCACCAACAGACTATTTTAGCTTTTTAGGTAGCTGGAATAACAGAAAATTACATCTACTGAAATTTCAGAAGGTAATTTTACAACTGCTAAGTTGTAAAGCTGCTGAAGTACTTTACATTCCTTAGAAAATCATACCTCTTATTTTTGTCTCCTATATATTAATATTTTTTAAATGTAGAAGATACGTAACCAGAGCTTTTGTGATGACAATACATTCTGAAAAAAAATCCTTAAAATTAGTCAGAAATATTTTGAGGCTTATTATGCAAAAACAATTGAGCCTTATATACAGGAGGAAAAATACCAATTTTTCTTTAAGACACTTTTATGCTAATGGAAATTAATTTCAGGATACTTTGTTCTCCAGCAATTATGACTTTTTAAAAGAGTTAAGCATAACCACCCTTTTCTAAAAACAAGCATTCATAAGTAGTTAGATGGAATGTCTCTTATAAAGCATTTTCTTCCATTCAATTTTAAGTATAAATCTGTCCCCCTTAGAAGGAAACTGCTTTGTGTGTTTTATTTGTATTATTTTCTACCAATAGGAACACAAAAGCGGATACTTTACACATTATTTAAATGCTACGCTTAATTTTTCCAATATCTTTTTTAGCTCTAATAACAAAAATCAAGGCTTATTTTGCTGACACAATCTGCTCAGGCCCCATTCTAGCTCAAGAAAAACAGCTAGTCCGTGTTCACTAGATTATGTAACAAAATGAGTGTTTTCTACTATAGAAAATTGTGGAAAACAGTCACAATGAAAGTCTAACAAACGCTACCTTATTCTTCTCATCAGTAAGTCTCCTGATGCCACAAACACCCAAAGAGTACCTCTTAACTTTAGCTTAGCAGGAGGCAAGAAGTTATTTTTCCACCCTTCTCTCCCACTTTTTTCTTTTATCCTCCTCATCTTCCCAAATCCTTCCATTCCTTCTCACTCTATGTCTGCTCCAAATTACATTAAAAAAAAAACCAACCCAAAATGCAACAAAAAACCTGATCACTGAAAATATGCTAACCTCCATTACATTTAGGAACATACATTATAAAGTCCTATCTTCAGTAACCATTAACTATTATCTCCATACAAAAACCCCTCTTCAGAACAGTATTCTCTCTACATGCTTTTCTATAGCAATAAAAAGACTAAGCCCTATTCTTTGCAGTATTCAGTATATGCCATGTTTAATATGAAACAAAAATTGTAGCGTAAAAACCAAGCCCTACTTTGTAAAACAGCAGGAAAAAAAATTTTAACAGAAACTTAAGTATTGTAAAAGACACATTCCTGAAGAGTCACTTCAAATCAGCACAGCATGTATTAATATTTTAATTTCATATAACACACATTATAATAAGACTGGTCAAAAATCATCCATATTTTACAAATCATGGAAACATTCTCTATGCAGGAATTTGTTTCAGGAAAGAAGGAAGACAGGAAGCCATTACCACTCTTGTGCAATTAAGGCTCAGAAATTACCCACTTAAAAAGCTTTTGGTTAGTAGAGCCTGTGTGGCTGCATCATTAAAGTACATTCTTAACTTCTAATTTCAAAGATTTTGTCAGAAAGAGAGAGGTGATTACTTCACTGTGAAATAGGAAATCTTTCTAGAATTACTTTTTTTTCCCCTCCATGCAATTTCCCAAGCATTTCCAAAGCATACAAGAAAAAGGAGGCTATGTCAGATTTTTTTTGAGCCCACTAAGAAATTTCAGCAGTTAGAAATAAGCTAGAGATGGATCTTTTCTGCTGTGTCTCTCCTGTTTACCTTCACACAGTGTGCTCATCAATTTCTCCTGATCATCCTCAATAAAACTTCAATCAAGTTTGACCTAAGAGACCTTGGCTTTAATTCTCCACCATCCCTGCCATTGAAGCTGTTCAAATTGAGGCTGACAACACAAAGATTTTAAGACTTTGGCCCATATAGCTCACCAACTCCAAGTCATCCATGACATTCCTTATTAATATATCTATCTTGACAAAGAAATATTTTAGCTCATATGAAAGAAGTTTTGCATATGAAATAACAATATTGAAATCATTTAGTAGTAAAGAAGATTATCTTGAGCACACCACAGACTCTTACATTATGGTTTATACTTTTTTTTCTTATGCCACAGATGCAAAGATAGGTTTTGGAACAGCCAACTCAGACTTGCAAAATCAACTTTATTCCTTGTTTCTTAGCAATACTCAATATATTTCCCTGTCGCTCTCTTTCTGCTAGTAAACAACAACAGCAATGATGGTACATGGTGCAAGAATAAGGAAATATATCAATAATACCCTCTTGTCCTTCCAGCCAGACGTCTCTGCAGCAGAACAAAAAAGAAATCCGCTTATAAATCTAACGTCAAGCTCAAATTTCATCTGTCCTGAGTCAATTGAAGAAAGATTTTATTGGAAAAATCACATCTACAACACCACCACAGAATAAAAGTCATAAAATGCCCAGCAAAAAAACATAAAAGGTGAAATACTGAATTTGTTTATATATTTTTATATAGTAAGAAATGCAATCATGTATTTTGGTGTTTTAATGAGTTTTGCAAAAAATATCTCCCCCATGGCTTCTTAGAATGGATGCACCTCTTTCAGTAGAGAAGTATATTACTGTGTCACTTCATCCCCCCTTCTTTGTCATTAAGGACTAAAATAGTTCAGACATTCGTACAGCTTTGAGCTTCACACACATTTTGATAGAGGGAGAATTCTTTTCCTGCAGCTAGCTATACTTTTCCGTGAAGAACTAGGAGAAAAGCAATACTAGGGTTTTGGTATAGGTAAAAGAAATAAGTCAAGGTGACAATAGACTTAGGAAAGGCATCTCAAAACTTATCACTAAAACTGTCCACTAGGAAGGTAAACACATGGATGCAAGTATTTTTTGAGTCCTGTTGGGTATGCAGATGTGAACACTGAGCACATTGATAGCACAATTATTTTTTTCCCACATGATGCTCCTTTATAAAAGCACAATGACATTTTAAACTTTTATTGTTCATGTAGAAAGGGGCTGTATGAAACTTTGGCAGTAATTCATACCACCATATTTCATACTACAATTCTAAATTGTACAATTACTGTATACTTTAGGTAATGGTTTAAAATGCAGGCTTCACTTTCCTCAGTAATCTGACAGGCAACAGACTACCGAATCCAACATCTATGCTTTTAACTTGCAAATTCATTCTTATTTCCTACATAAACCTGGACAAAGATTTTTAAAGATTCCTGGAGAAACAAGCACTAATCTTAGATATTCTCGATTCTTATAAAAGGAGGAAAAAAACATCTGGAAACCTAAAATCTGGTATGCTGATGCATTGTCAACACAAACAGCTTTCGGAGCTAACCTTAAATACTACTAGCCAAGAATAACACAAAAAATCCTTCTTTGAGACCTGAGAGAGTTCTTCCACTGGTGGGTGGACAGGGGCTCACAAGATTACACTTTTGAAATGTTTTATGCAGCATCAGACAAAGCAACAACTACGAACAGCATCACAGCATCCATTTTGCAGGTATGACGGACATCCTTCAAGTTACTTGACAATGGCAGAGTAACCCAGGAACCCACTAACACAATCCTTCTCTCAAGGAAGAGAACAAAGATGTGTTAGGTCCATAATTTATAACTATTTCCCAGTGATTTACTCTCCATCTGATTTGTTCTTTCAGTAACTGAAACATATGTCTTTCCCATTGTAACTTTGGAAATTATATACAATTTATTCTATTATACCAAGATAATCTAACCCATTTGCTCTCTCCATTAGAGATGCTTATGATTTCTAACATGAAAACTAACTCTTTTTTCAAGCTAACATTTTTTTAACTTACTGTCTTAATTTATAGGCAAGGAAGCTGCCTAAAACAAGGCCTTCCAAAATTTCTGTTGATAATGCTTTGTAGCTGAAGCCTTTTCCACCTGTGAAAAATTAGAAAGCTAGAAAAAAATTCCTATTCATGAATTTTTACACTGCTTTGTGCATCCTGTAAGCACCTATTTTCTTCAATTGCATATTAAAATTATTTTTTCCAGCACAGTAAGCGGGCTTGCAAAATTATGCCTTGTTGATTTACAGCCTCTTTTTTTTCTCTTTTGAATTGTACAGGCTTGTATACAATAATTCAAAGAGCAGATCAGCTTAATAGTTCCAACAGATGAAGGCAAAGCTAATTTCTTAGAAAACACATGGGATGTTTCTTAAAAACAGAATATATTTAAATCAGGTCTCATTATACACTGTTTCAAGGAAGTAAAGATGCACATTATTGTAACTCGTATCAGTTTATCACATCATAGCTATATGTGCCAATCAGCAGCTCCTGTAACATTTAATTAGTCATCTTTATTGTGAACCCGGTGCCTGAAAAAACTCATGTTACTTTTTTACACTAAAATGAAATGGAAAAACTATATGTGTAGCATATAATAGGATGGGGAAAGTAAGTAAGATGATTGAGAAAACTTGAAGAATAGAAAAAGGAATTGTTTATAAAGATCACACAGAAATCAAGGTTGTAAACAAGTCTCTGCCAGCTGTCTGCATCATTAAAGAATCAACAAGAATGGAAATAAGCATAGCTTATTTAAAAGCTGCCCCTTCACAGCAGACATTATTTAATATTATACATATATGTAAAACTTCAAAAATAAGTATCTTTGTTCCTGGACAAATCTCTACATGAAAGTCAGTTTTATAATTTACCTACCCCAGCTGATATAGAATACATTCAAATATAAAGCAATATTTGAGATGGTGCATCTCACCATGCATTTACCTTTCATTACTTCATATTTAATCTATGTGGCAAGAGAAATAATTAAGGAGAAAAATGGTGCCTAATATGCAACCATTACTACCTGGAGATACACAGAGACACATGCAGCAAGATGAGACCCAGTACTACATGTTGATAATCAGCGACAGTGACCAACACCAAAATAAGAAAAGGAAGGCAAAGATCAGCGTGGAAAAAGAGGAAGTTGTTTGTCTCTGTAATAAATATATATTGTGTATTTTTATATATATATTTTTTAATATAAGAGTTTAAAAAAAAGTTCAAGTTTTGGAGGTTTATCCCATGGCACTTGCAAAAGAGGTCTCAAAAAGGACCAAAGACAAGTGAATGGTGAAGGCTGCGTTGTTCCAAATTGTCTCTGTGTCTATGACCTACCACTTGTTACCTCTGTTGCTGTAGAGGTAATACAGAGTGTGCAAATAGGGTGGCACCTACTAGGGTTCAGTGTGTGAGTAGACCTGAAAAGTCATGTCTATAGCAAACTCCTTTTTTGCCTGCATGCACAGGGAAACTAAACTGGCAGGAATATAAGAGCACAGATGTGGGCAAAAGAATGAATTAGACTATGCATACTGGTGATCTTTTATCACAGGCCAATAAATGTTAGCTTACTTAAAACTTTCCCTTTGATTTATCACAAAAAGATGCTTTAGGCCAGAAACAGAGGTATCTCTTCACTGAGGTTGTTTGTCCCTTGATAATTTCCCTTCCCACTCTGGTCTATGGAAAAGTGCATGTGCTCATGGCTATTCACCAAAAATATCACCAACTTCTGTATATGCATTAATATATATGCATTACAGGAAATAAGCACCTGTAAGTAATTCTCAAACAAAGTGCTTCGCAGTACAGCAAAAGAGACAGAGGATGGAAAGTATGCTTTATTATCTACTGTTCAGACTTATACACATGAAATATGAAGTTTTTACTAACATTTTAAAAGCTAATAAACTGAAAATCTCAAACTGCATCTATATAGCTAGGTAGTGATGCCTTAAGAAAGGGTAACTGAATCTGAACTTTTTAAAACAGTTTAAAACTAGTAAGGCTATTTTCTTCATTTTCTTCTAACAGCACTTTGAAATCAGAAAAAGATGTTTTAAAGCTTGTTTGGAAAGTTTTCACTTACAATAATCTTGCAGAGACTTTGAAAGAACTCCTTTGTGCCCTAGAAAATGATTCAATACTGCAATATAATAGTAGAGGTAAGCTTAATTGTCATACAGATTGCATTAAAAAAATAATTTAAAAGCTATTCTCAAATTAAAGATTACAAGGCTACACATTTTCTTAAAAATTAAAATAAAAATTGTTTTTCACACAGTTAATGATTTGCCAAGAAAGAACCTTTCTAAACTTTTCTGAAGAAATAACTGCTGCAAGTCCTGCATTCCCTAGAGATGCCACAGGATCTAAATCCAACTAGGAATGAAGAGACTGCTTAATTGAGCAAAAGTTAAAAAAAAAAGAGACATAATGATGGTCATTAATATGTCTTTCAGCACCAATAATCTTACGTAACTGGATTTCGTATTTCCTAGCCCAATGAAATGAGACTTTGTTATTTGTGTTTCTAGGTCAATGATAACCAAGCCTTGGTTGCCTCGAGAAGTTTGGAAGCCTCAACAGAGCATAGTCCTAGGCACTGGCACTGGAAAGCCTAGAATGCTTGCAGCTATTTTTTTAAATTATTTTTAATATAGAATCATAGAATCATTTAGGTTGGAAAAGACCTTTAAGATCATCAAGTTAACCATTAACCATTAACCAAGCACCGCCAAGTCCCATGTCTCCAACTACCACATCTACACATCTTTCAAATACCTTCAGGGATGGTTACTCAACCACATGATTTGGAAGTAACTACACTGGGGAAAAAAAACACCCAAAAACCCAACAAACCCACACTGTGCATCCCTGACCTGTTGCAAAAGACATTATCTTCAAAATAGTTTTTCTGAAGATACATGTTTATTGTTCTTTACACAAAAGTAATCTGAAAAGACAGAAATCTCTATGTGTTAACGCCAATTCCCCACCGAATGAACTACTGAAATCCTCTAAAATTATAGCCATTGTGAATTTCTATGTAAAGGTTAGTGGAACCCTGTTGTGATGGTTTGCTAAGCACTTCGCACATATCCACTAAACTTGCTTTATTGGGTATTTTCCCCTTCTTCAAGAAAGCCATTTTTTAAAATATTCAACTCCATACCAAGAGAGGGTTCTCCTTTCTATGGCTAAGCTTTTCTCTCTTATGAATAACAATATTGATCAAGACTGTTAAAGGAACAGCAACCTGTGGGTTGGTTTTTTGGTTTTTTTTTTTGGTTTATGTGCTCTAGTTTTTTAATGGGATAAAATAAATAGAAGTTTCATATAAGCACAACGAAACAAAACCTGCTAGAATACAGTGCTTCTTTTGCTCATCCAGCCAGTTTCTAAGCTAACTGAGCATATTTTGGTCTAAAGCCACTGTAATATGAAAGCTAAAAAAGGACGTAAGACACATTAAATTTGATGGCTTGAATAAAACTACATAGAAGTAGTAGATTAAACAAGACTTGTTTTATATTGCTATGCACAGGAAAATAAGTAATGTTTATAAAGGTGCTTTTAGAGAAAATAATCTGTTCAACATACCTAATCAGGATTTAATATAAGAATTCATACAGATTGCACCCCAGAGACAGCAAAAATGCCTGAGTCAGAGTGCAGAGTCTTACAGAGAGGGAAGGTCTTGAGGCTTTCCACTCTTCAGGTAGTGGAAAAAAGTACTTACTTTTACACAACAGCAGCAATCATCCTGCTAGCAATGGAACCAATTTTCAAATGCCAAACTGCCTGTAAATACACCTACCTTCAGTTTTACGTCAAAAGACTACAATGTGCTTTTGTTGAAGGAAAATTAATCCCACCAACCTTTACTATGGAAACATGACAACCATTCTGTATCAACAACCCTAAAAGACTAGACCTTGGTGTTTTTTTTTTAAAAAAAAACAACACACACAAACTAATCTGAGGAGAGACATGACTAGGTTTGGAGGGGAGAAAGTGAAATAAACATGGAACTTCTGTTCTATTAAGACAGGCTGAAAGAGTTAAGGTTATTCAGTCTAGAGAAGAGAAGGCTTAGGGGAAACCTTATAGCAGCCTCCCAGTACCTAAAGGGGGCCCTACAAGAAAGCTGGGGAGGAACTTTCTAGTAGAGCATGTAACGATAAGACATGGGGTAACGGCTTTAAGCAGAAAGATGGTAGATTTAGATTAGATGTTAAGGAAGACATTCTTCACTGTGAGGGTGGTGAGGCACTGGAACGTGTTGCCCAGAGCAGCTGTGGATGCCCCATCCCTGGGAGTGTTCAAGGCCAGGCTGGATGGGGCTCTGAGCAACCTGGTCTAGTGGGAGGTGTCCCTAACCGTGTCAGAGGGGTTGGAACGAGATGATCTTTAAGGTCTCTTCCATCCAAAACCGTTCTATGATTCAGTTCATACTAAAAGGATTAACCAGTGGGTTGTGCTGTTAACACACACGCTTGTGTTTAACAATCACACATGATCATACCCTCCCTTTTAGATCAGATACGAATAACAGCACTTCAAAAGTGAAACACTAGGCCAAGGTTCAAAACAAACTGGAGAAGAAAAGGCCATGTACATAACCCCAAAAATATTTCTGTGGACTGCATAGCTGGTATTTTGTAAGACACAAACACACGCACATACAGCTGTAAAATAGTTCACTGTGTCCCAATGAATTATGAAGTAGTAGTACGCTCAGTGAAACCACTTGAGTCCTACAGTTACCACGTGGCAAATACATTTGAGGCTGGACAAGCCGCAAGTGCTCTGCATCACTGATGACAGATGAGGGTACATAGCACTGATGTGCTCCTTACTTCAGGAAAGGCATACCTAAGCACCCTCCATTAGATAAGGAAAACTGAACAGCAATTTGAAATCTCCCATTTTATTCTTGGCCTCATTACTCATTTTAGAAATAATACTGATGAGGTATATTCCCATAAGAATCCAACAAGTTAAAAATGAACGGTTTAACAAATAACGTATTTCCAGTCTCTCAGGTACTGCTTTGTCATTGACTAATATTAGCAGACTAGAAAAATGACAGGTTGCAATGTAGCAATCCCTTCAAAATTATTTTGTAATTCATATATTTTTTACAGTTAGCTGAAAGATCAGAACCAGACCTAGGGCAAAATCGATTTATACCATTTCTGTCTCAATCACTTGAGCTGGACATGGAGTCTAGTTTAATAAGGGCTTTTCCTTTACAACAGGCTAGATGGCAAAAGTGATTTAAAAATTTGACATAAGATACAAAGGCTTTGAAAAGCTCAACTTTCTAATACCTATTGGACTTCTAACATTAGTGTGTGATCTAGAAACTCTGGACTACACTTAAAAAAAAAGAATCAACCCAAAACATAAACCAGAGCCAACCACATAGAAAAAGTATATGCAGGAAACCCCAAAAGTCTCCTCACTCCTCCCTCTTCAAAGTAGCCTCTTCTTTTTAGGACAATGTGTTGGGTTTTTATTGTTATATAAATACAAGATAGCAACCTTGTACCAACTGTGAACTGCACTGAATATTTTTTTAGTTAAAAGGTTGTTTTAAAGAGAGAGGGGAGAAAAGGTTCACCAGCCAGCTTTAGATACGTATGCCAAAAGAAATGAGACACCTGCCATTTTATGTGTAATATGTGAAAAGCATGTATTGTTCCTATCTGTACAAAGGATTTGTTTAATGTTGAATATTGGCAAGATATACAAACTGAAGGCAGCTTACTATGTGGAAGAAAACAAAAGTGATTTGATGATATCTGTAGAATTAGCATGAAAAGGAATTCTCAGTAATTTTTAAGACAATTCTCCATTCTCGAAGTACATGGAATTAGAATAAACTCCAATATCTATGCAGCTCTGGGAAAAAACACATCACGTATTTTCATGAAGAACCCAGCTTCACAGTCTTGAATACACAGTCTGCAAGGATTCTGTAACCCAAACAGAAGTATCACAGGCATTCAGGTACGTCTCTAATTGACAGAGGGTGGGAAAAGAAGTACCCTCTCTACTTGCTCCATTTCCTTTTGCCTGTCCCCTCAGCCTCTGCTACTGGCTCCTGTCAGAAAGGACAGACATGCCCTTACATGAAACTCAGAGATAAACCAGAACCTTCATTCTAATATGTACAAGAACTGGTGTCCAGACAAAGGGGACTGACACAAAGAAATCAGCAAAGATGCAATGGCATTTTAAATTGTCTGCCAATAAACCTCCGAACAACGCCATAGGAAAACATCACCATACAATGCCAAATAAAGCATCATGGTGAATCTATTTCAAAGGTGTTTAAAGAGATTATACTTTCTGAACATCAACCTTCAAGACAAGGCAATGTATCATCCAAAAAGGATCCTTCAATTTCCAATGAAACTATTTTGTAGCACTATCTACAGAACAGAAGTCACATTTCTCCCACAGTCTTCATCAAAGTTTTACTTCCTTCGAAGAAACAAAGGAAATTTGTGTCCTCAGTGCTAACTCTAATTAGCTTCAAGCTGTGCAACTTTCCAGTGCACAGCATACAACAGCATAACTTTGGACAAGTTTTACTACTCAGTTACGTAAGCCCCAAGAAATGAGGTTATGGTGGAAACACGGTCAGAGTGTCAAATAAGCATCTCTTCTTCATGGGTAGCAAACTAGTATAACTTCTGCTTTTTATATCAGAAAATTCTCACAGGGAAAGGTGGAGGAGGGTTAAAGAACAAAAGCATTATTTTTGTAATGCATCCTAAATATGCAATGCCTCCAGCCTGACACAAGACACACAAAACATCTACTGCATATTAAATGTCTCATTACTTAATTTAGCAAGAACACTCAAATACTCTGCTAGCACTAGTAACCACATATACCTGCAGTGTCTTGCACTATTACTCTGCACCATACAATAGTAACCATCTACCTCTTCAACATAACAGGGATAAATTCCTCTTTCTTTGCTCGCCAGAAACAGACAGGCTTCGGTTTGCTTAGCCTGTATTACTACTGAGCACTGATAAACTGTCAATGTTAACAGGCCATACGATTCTTGCTTCAAGCTGAAGTGGTAATACCATTAACAAGTTGGGTGCTGCATTGTTGTTGTTAAGAATAGTTAAACTCAAGTCACCTTTTGCTCATTTTGGGCAATTAAAATTTCCTCTGCATTTCTTCAAGCAAACAACAATGGGACAAGTCTATTACAATTGGTCTCATAAGCTACGTTACTATTAAATGGTACCTGCCATATTACTGCAAAGGTCTTGAGAAAGATTTTTAGTAATTGCAGTTCAAACTCCAGACAGTCAAGAGCAATTTTACAGTACGCAGCACTACGAATATTCATTCAGTATATGAAAACAGGACACGTTTGTGTGAGCGTGCCCACATCTCACATATGAGAGAGGTTTCCTGTAACATCAGGCTCCTTAGTACATCAGGGTCCTTGCTGATGAACTGCTATCATAAAAAAAAAAAAAAAAAAAAAAAAAAGGGTTGTACTACATGACATCATTATGAATTATAAATAATCAGAAAAGTGAGATCACTGCAAAAAAGTCTCAAGAGGAGTATCTCATGTCTGACAGTTGCATACGGGGAGGAATATTCCCCCCTGCAGAAGGAAATACAGGCACCCGAGCCCAGCTGAATGCTAAAGCAGCAAAATGCTAGAGACTAGTTGTAACTTGAGACTACCTCGAGTGTTCCTGTTCTGGTTTTGTGTTCAGTTGTGTATGTATGCATATATCCATATGTAATAAAGGATTGCTACTGGAAATCATTTCAGAAGCAGAAATCCTGTCAAAGCTAATTACTCCTCTTTCTTAGAAACAGACGCTTTGGTTTCTCTTCAGAAGCAAATGGTCTAGACAGACAACTGAATAATCACTAAACAGTCAACAATCTGTTCTCTACTGATGGATTCTCCCTATGCAGCAGAATACCAGAGAGTTCAGCAGAAGCACAGCTACACTGGCTCAGAACAAAGGTCCTCTGTCACCAGCACCAGCTGCAAAAGCCATGTCAACCAAATGGTCCCCAAAATAGGGGAAAAAAAGACTCAAAATTAACAGAGCTCAACTCAGAAAGTTTCCCCCTGTTAAAATAGCATTCCTTATGCTTGCACCATAGTCTCATGGTTTGCATTACATGCTCCCATCTCTCCCTAATTCCCTAATCATTCCTCTCTTGGTTATTTTACATTAGCCAAGGTCTACGCCTCCCCACCCCGTCTCTTTTTGCTGTCCATTTTTCATCTGTGGCTTCCCGTTTTCAAAACTATCTAAATAAGACAGTCATTGTAAAGCTTATACCACATAGTTGGTTACTGTGATATGACCGATTACTGGATCTCTGGTTTTGATCACTTCTTCAACATTTCCTATCTCTGGATCATGTGCTAGTTCCAACATCTACTGAGTAAGGGAAAATTACAGATTGTTTCCCTCTGGTTAGTCACCTCCTTCAGCTGGTTCTAGATGTCATCGTAAATTACAGGGACATGAAAAACCAGAACTTGACACCTGTGCCATGTTCATACAATGCAACCACTTGGAAAAAAAAAAGGGGGGGGGGGGAGGGGGGGGAGGTGCAAATAAAAAAGCAAGCCCCAACTATATGTCACATATTCTATGGCACATGAGCAATGCAGCAGTTATCACCACATAGTTGTGGTGGGCTTGGGGCTGTTTTTTTTATGGGGTGTGGGCGTGTGTGTATGCTTCTATTAAGTAGCAGAGGACTTCCCCTCATGAATCACACTTAAAAAAACCCCAAACATTACTTCAGCTGGGAGTTCTAGCCCCTTGTCACACAGGGAACATCCAGACTTGACACAACATGCAGTGGTCTGTATCGGTTTATTAGTTCCACTTCTGCCTGTGCAAACTAAACTTGTCCAACCCAATGGCCTTGCTAGGTCTTTGCATTTTCAAACAGGTGATCTAACAAAGTCTTGCAAAAACAACAGAAACCCCAGCCAAACCTGTAGATTAAACTAAGCTGATAAGCAAAAAATATATTGCTGCTTTCAGTCAACCCTACCAATAAGAAACTGATTACAACATTGCTAGGCATTCAGTATACATATATTAATAGTAAACACTGGATAAACCTGCTTGAAAATTGTCAGTGTTTTGCAAATTGTGTTAAATCATCCACTTACAGGGTTGTGCCCTCCTATCCAGATGAGGGCACTTGATTTGTTACTTGATTTTAACTTAATCTGGTTGGGGTTTTTTCAGTAGAAAAAAAAATGAACTTCAAATAATCCACAGAAAATTATTCAAAATATCCTTCGACATTAAAGACAAATCTTTGCCTTATTTTTCCTTATCAGAAGTTCTTATAATAGCTGTTCACATAAACTATATTCCTTGATTAAAAGTAATTCTTTAAGAATGATTAATTGTTAATTTGACAAAAGAAGAAAAAAGGCCCTACTGAACCTTATCTTATTGCAAATGTTGTCACTAACCATTTTTGCTGGAGGACTACAAAGTGGTTTTCCATTTATGAGAAAAGTCATTTAATATAACTGACAATAATTTGGGGTCAATTAGGGAAAAAACCTAGTACTTAAAAGAATACTTCTATGAAGCAAGGCATATTAAAGTTAACTCAGATCCACAAATACTTTCCCACAGAAGGCAAACGTATCGGACAGGTCACTAGTCAGTCTTACTACTTATGCCTATTCACTTAATTTCCTTTCTCTGCTTTGTTTCTTTTGTTTCTCCTTTATGAAAAGTGGTTGTGGTTTTTGGGTGGGGTTTTTTGTCTGTTTGTTTGAGGTTTTTTTATAGGCTCTTCAGCCAAAGAATTTGAATATTTTACATTTAGTAAAACCAACTTCTATTAAACAGACAACTTTTTTTTTTTTTTTTTTTTTTTTAGAAACTAAGAATTTGAAACCATAAACAATTCCTCATTAAGCCAGAAAGAAATACATACAATTAAACTGTTATTTTTAGTCCTCGGTACTTAGAAAGAAGCTGTATGCCATGGCAAAGTTACCTAGGAAAAGTATGGAGAAAAATATAAGCAGTAAGAAAAACGCTGAAGGTATAAAAATAACACTGAGAACCAACACAAGGAATGTCTTAAAACCAAAAACTAGAATTGGTTGTAGTGTTTGGGTGCCATTAGGAGTAACAAGGAATATTCTGACATATCTATAACAATAATTCCCGGAAATGTAAATAGTAATTTAAAGCCATTAAAAAAAGTGAAAACATGCAAACACAGTACAGCAAGACACCTATACACTGGTTCCCAGAAACCCTTAATGAAAAGTATATACTATAAACACAAATTTTAAGAACAGTAAAGGAATTTCACTTATTTAGTTCATTTATATTGTATTTAGAAATGGGGTGCTCTAGTGTCAGTGCTCTCTTCAGGAAAGAAGTTATTGCTTGCCTAGAAATCTCTTCACTTTCATCTACAAGTACAATTAAAACACGGTAGGCATGTTTATTTGCTGTAGAGACTTTTAGACCACACACATGATCTTAGTACCCAAACATCTTCCAGGATAGCATTGAGCAATGTGATTCACACCTGCTCTATGTTCTTTTTGTTTTCTCTTCAGTATAATAAAGTAGCTTTGTTTTTACAAACCAAGGAATTTTGATGTGGTTTGTTTGGGGTTTTTTTTGTTCTATATACTGTGCTGTGTTTACTACCAGCCATTCCTTCAGTTTACTCCACAACTTTAGATCCAGTGTTAAGAAAAATAACTTCCTCCTCTTTCAGTGCTGCTGCAACACCACCATGAAAAGCATTAAGTAGGAAGACATGGGTGAAAAAAGGGTTTGAGTAACTTGCAGCTAAGCAACTATGTTCACTGGACTAAGAATCTTTTAGCAGCCAGAAATGTCAGAAACCATTATCTGCATGCTCATACAGAAGAGTACAAGGTCATCAGAAAATCATCGCAAATGAGGCTGACCTATTGAAAAAGTAATTTCAACCAGGCATGACTTGTCTTGTAGCTTCAGACTCCTCTGCATGTTTCTCTCTGCCCCTACACATCACCTCTTCTCTGCTCAGCCCTGTCCACTGCATCTGAGCTCCAAGCACCACAAATACAGCATGACAGAGAAAAATGCTGATTGCTTGCACATCGCTGGTGTTGGACAAGTCAGTACTCATACCACCTGCGTGCAGACAAGCACCACTGCAGAATGAACTGATCTTTGCAGAATGTCACCACAAAACTAAGCACTGAATCTCAGAGTTGCAGTTTTCAAGGAACCTTTCACTGGGCTCCTTTCTCCAAGAAAGGCTAGCACCGTCACATAGCACATCACTTGGCACCTCTACCAATGCTCACAGAAGAAAAGCTGTAGAAAATTTTAGGACTTTTCTTTAATAAGCAGTACAGGTTGGGCTTGGCTATTTATTATCGCAAACAATAGTCCATCTTTTAGCTCAGTTTCTCAGTGTAGCCCTTTGATATGGAAGACTGGATACAAAATTAGGTATGCACAACTCTACAAGCATCTCTTCAGGCAGCTTATAATTGTGTATGTCCAGCACTGATCATCTTGTCACTACCAAAGTAATGGTTTCATTTAAAGTACACATAATATTAAGGATGCAAACCCAGTTAATCAGAAAGCCAAGGTGTTATGATAGCTTTTTGCTGCAGTGACAATGGCAGCCTGATCATAAGCTTGGGTACTCTTCCTCCCACAATATCCTTCATACTTTGAAGTATGTGAGTAATGTTAATCAAATGCAATGAACAGAAAGATTTGTCCTGTATTTCCTTTATCATTATTCAGGATTAAGAAAAACAACACATCCATAAGACAGAATGGGTGAAAATCATTCTAGCTTTTAAATGTTGTAGACTGTCTATCTCGTAAGCATTAAAGACGTATCATTCTAAAGCATACCCTTCCAAGTTCAGGAAATGTAACAAAAAATCTTACGCTACATCTATGAACATGGCACTAAAATGGGGAATGATGAAACACCAATGCCATAAAGAAAGCTTCTGAACTAAGGAAGGAAAAAAATCCCAGTATTTCTCTGAACCTGGGCTCAAATAGCTTCAAATGCCTCACTTCCAGCTTTCCATAATTGCGACTGTACCTAACTCAGACCAGGGAACACCGAATTTCAAATTCTGTATGGGAGTCATCCTCCTCCTCATATCCAAAAAATGAACTAAATAGAGAATATCTAAACAGAATGAAGTAATGCAGTGTGCAAGTGACCAAGTATGTGTGTGCTGCAAGAGCACTGTAGTGTCAGAGATCTCTAGCTGTCAGCTAGATCTCTGCATAAGCTAGTTTCTCTTACTGAAAAACTCGCCTGTTACTAGCATAGGTATCTGTGCTGCACTGCTAGATAGACATGACCTATCTGTTATGTATGAAAGGAAAAATGGAATTATTATTTTTTTTATGATGTTACTGATGAGTTTGATCATCAGGAACTCACATACAACAGAGAACTAATAAAGACAGATTTTTTAAACACTCCTCAGCAAGGGAAAATACTTCTGCCAGTAAGATGCTGTTCCCTTTTCAGTCTGGATTCAGGACCTCTCAACTTTTTAAAAACTTAGCACTATGGAGCTTTACAGATTTGCCTTGCCACTGGAAGTCTGTCATATTCTCAGTGCTTCCTACGCCTCCTACTTCTTCCCTGGGGAAGAAGCTTGCCATGTAAGGTTGGTGTGCATGTACCCAGCTGATGGCATGTTTGCTCTGTGGCTCTGAAAACAGCCATGGAAGCAGAGCAGAATGCACAGACTGATCATGCTTTACACGAAACTACTGTATAAGGCTTTGTAAGACTGTACAACATCTAGAAGCCCAAGGCCTCGCATGCAAATCCAACATTTACACCTTTCAACTCAGTTCACAAGAGCAGTGCCAGGAACAGAAGCTGTTTGAAGATACGGGCAAGTCCCTCACACACAGAGGAGGGCAAGGGCATGATGCCTGTTGGCTAAAGGTGAAAAAAAGTACTCAGATATTTGCCTAAGGGAAGACTTGAAGTTTCTTCAGTGCAGGTTAAGCAGTGCTAACAGCTGTTAAATCTCTGAGGCACACCAGGAATTCAATTATGGGAAAAAATGCCAAAATACACAAAGAAATTGATTATGTATTTCCCATCTAGAATTCCAGCAGAAGAAAAGCACCTTGTTCAGTTAAAGAAACCTGGATCCAAACACCAGTTTAAGCTAATTTAGCAAGGATATTATAAGCATACTCATTATTCCAACAGTAGAGATCTGTATAGGGGATTTTATCACTATACGCAAATATTCTTGGATTTTTGTTTTTCTTTCTTTTCCCTCACTTTTATTAATTCCAGGCTTTGTTATAATTTTTAAATAAAGTCTTATATTTACAAACAATAAATGCACAGTTTCAATGTTACGGTTTGTGCCACTCACCACATAAGACTTTGGGAAAAAAAAAAAACACCACCAAATTGCACATGCTTTTGCAATTACCCCTCTAGTTTCCTACGTAGCACTCAGAGTAGCCTCCTTCAGCTTTCTTTTTCTCCCAACTGCCCAAAAGAGCATCACCAGGCTTTACAGTGTCAAAGAAAAAAACAAAATCAAAATAGTATTTTCTGTCAACTTCACAGGAGTAGATTAGTTCCTGACACTTTTGACGTGACCAAACAGTGCTTCTGTCAGCTACATTTTTTGACTCAACCTTGAAATCATTAGCAGTTTGGAATAAATTCTCTGTCAAAAGCATAAAAGACTTAAATTGTAAAATATTGAAACAGAACTCTCCAATCCTTATGATGAATATACATCTCCCTTCTCTGTGTATTTAATTAGAAAAATATGTAGATTTCTACACTTTGAAAGCACTGTTGAAAATGAATCAACAGATAATAGTGCTCTGTGTAACAAAGCGAAGCACTGCCTGTTTTATGACCAAAGTCCAGCAACTTTATAAATCCTCACAATTAAAAGAAATATATATCACCCTGAATTCTCATTAATTTTTATTCATGCCAAAAAGCAGCCAGCGTTGCTAAACACCTAGCTACAGAATAAGTCTAATGAACTTAGAAATTACTACTTCTCAGATAAAATATTTAGGTTACAACTATTCAGTAATGATTTTAACTCCCAGTTTAGGGGGTTCGGAGTCACTACTACAGCAGGGGAAAAAAAGGTTAATCGGAGTCTACTTTTTAGTCAGAGCCTGGGGATTTGTTTCTACATCAGGCACTGAGGCTCCTGAAAGCATCCATACCCAGTGTGATGGCATACACTAACCACAGCACCGATGTCAGCATGAAGCATTGCACAGTGTCTCTGCTTCAAAACTCCACATGGAAAACCATGTGCATAGAATGTACAACTGTCAGACACCATCAATAATTACTGAAAAATGACACCTTTCCCATCCCTTGCATTTATTTGATGATAAAAATATTTTCACATCAGTCTTTCCTCTTCTTGTTCAGAGCATCAGAATGTTATATTTTTAGCACTTTGTTCAGTTGGAGGTTTTCTCTCTTGGCTTGAATTTGATCCCTTTAAGGTAGCAAATGCTCACACAAACTTCTATCTCCTCTGAGGCTGGTTCATCACTCAAAAAGAAGATGGAACCACAACAGAGAAAATGTACACATTGCTATTACTTTAAAATAAGTAAAAAAAATGAAACTTCATATCAGGTTGATTCCAAGGTGAATGCATATAGACTGTATAAAACCTAGAGCAATGGGGAAAAAAATAAAAATTTTAGAAGGTGAGCTGAAGTAATATTTAAGTGAAAAATGATGTATTTGTTCCAGTAATTTCTTTAAAACTATCTCATTTGCTATTCTCTCTTTTATTACTGATAATCCTGAATTCTTGCTGACCTGTTTCACGGACTTAATGAAAAATATACCATTAAAAGTAATGATTTGATTCAATCACTGAAGTCTCAGTTGGTACTGAAAATTTTAATTTACACCCAAATGAATCACACATTTATAACAGTATGTATTTTTTAATGACTGTTTATAAAATCATAAGAATATTCCTTTCATTAACCAAGGGATTTTACTTTAGATTTTAGAAATTCTTCAAGCATCTAAGTTATCAACCAGCTGCTTCAAGGGAGAGGAAGTCTTCTGTGGTTGGTTTTTTTTTTTTTTAATCTATTGCATTACTTAAATTAGGACTTTTGGACTAAAACATAGTTAATATAGAAGGAATGTATAAAGCTAACTTCAAACACAAGTGAAAGTAAATGTATTAGAACATTTACTTAATGATTTATGGCTTTAGTTTACTACTCTCTCTCAAGCTTACAAATACTTCTTTGCAAAACCAAAATTGCCAACAACACTATGAATCTATCTGGGAAATATAACTGGTTTATTGTGTTATACCATCAAATTGACATAAGTATTTCTTCTCCCCATTTACACATTCATTTGACAAGAAAGCTTTAAAAGATGAAAATTATACTGTAAAATAAAATTACTAGCATCAGCAGCTACTAAATTCTTTGAGAAGACCTTTAAAATGTTCTTTCTCACTTCAGGCTATGCCTGTTCATTTAAGTTCAGCAGAACTATGCAGCTTCCTACATGCCCCTGAATCTGTCCTGCAGAGAAACAGGGTATAGGGATACCCAAACAACAGCCATCTATCATGAGCACAATCATGTGTCAGTAAGAGTACAGCATCTCTGACAATCAAAAACTAAAGTTAAGGCTGATCTTCATTCACTGCAGAACCAGAAGAGGCTGCTCATGTCACAGAAGTTACTGCATGCCTATTCTCTGTTTGGCAGAGCAGGCTACAAAGCTTCACAGCCAGTTATCTACAGTGCTTGCAATCACTTTAGAAAACCATCACTTCACTACTAGCCCTGACGTAATGTTACATCATCATTAAACAAGAAGATAGAAAGGAACCTGCGAGAAAACTTTTGTTCTGTACAGGATGCTTTTAAAATGTCCTCATGCATTACAGGGGAATAAATTATACAATGAATAACCAAGCATGTTAAATAATTTGTTAGTAATAAATGGGTGATTGTGACAACATTACACTCCTTCCGGAAAGAGGTGCCTACAACACCACCCCAAAACCAACACACAAACTAAAAAAACCCAAACCCCACACACACAAGGAACAGCCACTTCGCACAAGCAAGTACTTTTGAAGTTACACTGCGCTCAATAGAATTCAGTAAACTGTTGATGAAAACAAAGTGATCTAAGTGATCTCAGTAACTCTGAGGAATGGATGCAGACACTGCAGGCCTATCACGCACATCCTGTACAGAGGAATCGTACGTAATTATTGATGTTCTGAGTACCCTGAGTCTTCGGATGTGGACAACCACTGACAGTACTTTAAGTGATGCTAGAAAAGGAGCCACATTACTGGCCTGACAAGATGAGGATTCAGGTTCCAAATCTGATTAGCACCCCCACTCCTCCCCATTCTTCTTTTGCACATAACAACTAACCACTGTGGATAAATCTCTAAGTAGTGCGTTAGGATCTCCAGCAGCTGAAAGTGGAGGAGTGGGAATCCTAAACACAGTAAACCTTTCTGAAGCACAGCACTGAAGTTACTTTGCAGGAAACATGTTAGCATAAACATAACCTCCAGCAGTTTTCCTAAAAAGAAAGCTCCAAATCTTTACGCACCATTTTAGATTTAGACACAGTTTCCTGCTAAAATTGAAAGACCAGAACTTCAGAAAACAAAGCTGCTTCTAGTAATGTTCCTAGCAGTTTCACAGCCCCTCACACTACCCACCCTGGATAAATGACATCCACCAAAAGCCAAGTCAGAAAATACAGATGGTGTGGTAACTTTCTAAGAAAACTTAATAGCTGAGGTTAAGAGCTCTTGTAAACAACAACAACAACAACAAACTAACCCCAAAACCCAGAACACCCCCTGCAAGGTTACTTTGCCCATTAAACCAATTCCTTTCATTTCTGCTGCATTCTAAAAAAGCAGCAAAGCAAAAAATGGGAAAAATAACAAAAATACAAGAAAAAGCAGAATCCTATTTCCTCCCCTATTTTGTACATACATTTTGAAGCCTAGCCTTTAATCTCAAGAATCTGCATGAAAACAGGAGTGGGCGGCTGCCATGGCAACACAATTTTTCCAATTTATTGCTGATGTTCCTAGGGTGGATTACTGGCTGTAATAACAAGGGATTGAGGATCCAATAGTTCAGGAGTTAACTGGAATAAATATTCTTCTCCCCTAAAGAGTCTGCCTGCAGCAGTAAGAAGCAGGATCTAGATGAAGATATCCTTAACAGAAAATAAAACTGATTCTTCAACAGTCCATGCCTGCAAATGCAGACAAAGTTTCAGAGGGATTTTAAAGTGGCAGCAGCCTCTCTCTTACTGTGTACATAAGAATATGGAGTGCATCGTCAACTAATGCTGCCGTTCAGTTTTCTCCAAAACAATGATGCAGAGGATACTCTGCCCTTTGAGAACACAGGATGAAAGAGGATAAAACTCTCTAGCACTTGCACAAAACTCATATGGAAAAGGCTCAGTTACACAGAGATTCTTAAAAGATTTGGAGTAATCCTTGCAAGCTCCATCCCACACCTGGAATGACAAGTGACCAGCTCTGCTAAATATAGTATGTTTCTTCTTACTGGTACAATTTATCAAAACAGACCACAGAAAAATCAAGGACACCCCAGAAGATTCTGTTGTTATACCAAAAGCATCTCAAACTGGTGTCAGAATAAGAAAGGTACAAGCAGGACAAATAACTTTCAGCTCCACCTGATACAGGGTATGAAAGCTCCTGAAAAAAATATAACAATGGCCATTGTATTATTGCAGCTCTGTAGTGGTTCTCTGCAGTTGGAAAAACAGATTTGCTGCTGCTGTGCTGGTGGGTTTTTCCTGGCTCTCTGCCTTTGGAAAAACAGACCCCAGCAAAAAAATATTTTCATGCAGAGAAATGTCCTCTCTCATTTCCGTGCACAAGTCCATTTCTGTGACCCAGAGCTCATCTGTTGATGTGCTGTCCTTAGGTTTCAGGTACTACCCAGCATTTTTTAATACAAATGAAACATCATCTGATCCTAAGAAAGCATACACTGTACTGAAATCCCTGAATTCTTTTCTGGGCAGTTATGGCTTAGAAAAAAGGTCTTGAGAGTTTCATTGACAGGTCTCCGAAATAATTTGCTCAACATGCAGCTGCAACCAAAAAAATCCCAAAAAAACAAAGAAGCCAAGAAAATGCTGCACATCATCGGAAGGGACAAGACAAAAAGCCATTGTTTTACTACAGTATAAAAAATTGATGCAACTTCATTTTAAGTACCACATGCAATACCAGCCACTGCACCTCCATAAGGATATAGTGAATGCAGAGAGATGAACAACAGAGGTAGTTAAGGGAATACAATAGCTGTCTTATGGAAATTGGTCACCGATATGTTTGTGCTCTACCACCTTCACTGGCTATGCACATGGCTCACTCTTGAAGGTCAGGCCACAGCCAGTCGTGGTCTTCCAGCTCAAGACACAGGAGTGGAAATGGATGGTCTGATACATCCTAGTGCATCAAAGTGTTCTGAGAATTTATTAGTAGTAGATGGGCTACTACTAATAATAATAATGGAAGCAGGGTGGTCTTTTGGGATGTGAGACAAGGAGCAGCAAGCAACACTGGACTCATTGCAGCCTTTCAAGGGACAGACAGAAATGTTGATTGCTGTGCCGTTTCTGCAAAGTAAGCCTGATTTGTGTCACACGCATTTCCCTCCACAGCAATGTCAGAACATCCTCTTAGATATTTGAGGATAACTATAAACCTTCAAGAATAGGCTTTATTCATTGGCTTAAAAGAGACCCAGTGAGGTCCTAAAAGTTTATATAGGAGTCTTTGATTAAAACACACACTAGATCCTCAGAAAAGGGCAACATGAGATGTATATACTGATAAATACCTATTATCAAAATGAGAGTATCAAAAAGGCAAGCCCACAGAAATATTTTATTTATTATCTATAAAAAATTATATAAAAATATAAAAAATATTATCTATAAAAAAGTGCATATCAACTGTTTTTTCCACAGTAAGACAATCTGGTTTACTCTGCATCAGTGACAGAATATTTTGTTCTTTCGTTATCCAAGTTACTTTTTATTTTAAGTACTGATCTGTTGCAACTTTCCTAACTTATCAGAAGACAACCACACTTCTGGGAACAAGCTGAAATACAGCCAGAAGCAACATTTTTTTGTCAATGTAAAAATACATCCTAATCTAACACTTCATTCTTTGTGCCATGCTTTTGTTTACACATCATTCTTCTGGAGAAATAGCCCAGGAGAGCAGAGCGATACACTCCTGATTCATTTACGTGATACACAAATCAGTTTGAGTAAATCCTTAGTGAGCAGTGGCTTCATGTCAGACAGGCCCACTTGAGAACTCTTCATTTAACTTCAGGCATTAACTACGCTTCTTTTCCTGTAACAAAATATTCCCACCCACAATTTCCACCTCTTCCTCCTAAACACACTTCAAAGGAAAAAGCCTCAGTTAAAGCTCAATTAATTGTACCATTCTTGTACAATACAATTCTTTGTACTGGACAATCTCTCTTTTTCACCATTAATCAACGTTTTGGATTCTCAAATATGCACCGCACTTAAAAACTTCCAAGAGTCCTTAAAAAACTCCTATCCATTACAAGTTTACTTAAGGAGCTCTCAAAACATTCAGTAATGCTGACTGACTAGTGGGGAGGCTATTTCCCCTCTTGATAGAGCGTATAGTTTTTGAAAAACACATCCTTACTTTGAAGGGCCACTTCACGACATGATAGAGACCGCTCAAGCTCCTGCTTCAATCACATCCTTGTCCATCAGATCAGATTGCAGCTCCTCCTCTAAGCAAAAGGCTGTATTGATCCTCCTCTTCCAACCTCAGACTTTTTAATTCTCCTTTCTGACCCCCTCAGAGCACACGTGTCAGTCAAAATTTATACTTCAGCAAGTAGCTGACCACCTGTACACAGGACCAATTATATGCATTCTTCATGTCTTATGTGATGAAGCATAACAAATTAATAAAGCCCTTTCTAGACTGTAATTAAGAGCATAGACTAGGGCAGTACTGATGACAATATACTCATCTTTTGATTCTTGCAGTTAATTCCTAACATGGAAGCAGATTTTAATATAGAAAATACCCAAGAAAAACAAATCTAGAATAATTAAGTAGGACTTAATTTAATAAGCCCATTGACTGAAGTCAGGCAGGCACACTGAAAGAGCACAGAGAAGTTAAGGCTAGAAAAATCTTTTCTCCTCACAGACTTTTCCTGCTGGTAAAGAGAACAATGGTATTACAGGCACCCTGAAGGGACAACAACAAGTAGAAAGCAGTTTCCCGTTGGCTATGATAACATTTTTTTATAAAAGTGACAACAGCTAAGTAAACCAGAACTAAATATTTGCATCTTTCAGCATTTGATTACTTTAACAAACCAAGTCTGAAACATGAAATACATAGACAGCAGCCTGAAGAAGTTTAAAGAGCATCTGAAATATTAATGACCTACCCATAGACATAAAATTATCAATCAAACATTCACAGGTCCTTGGCCAATTCATTCCAAGCTCAAACGAAGCTAAGTTAAGCATCTCTGTGATCCAAGACACATGCATTATTTAGCATTAGCTAGACATTTGTTCATTTTTGCAGACAGATGCCAACAGGATTTATGCGAGAGGGTACCCATTTCTGCTTAATTTGAAATGTCCTGTTCTCTCTCTGAAAGCTAAACCACAGTGATTTATAAAATATAGGCAGTCTTTGTATTTTAGCAAAAGCACACTTTCAAAAAGCTACAGTCAGGAACTCTTCCAGCAGAAAAGCAAGATACAAAGCTCTCTGTGCATCTCCAGAGAACAAGGTGTCAGAATCTGCGTTGTCTCCTTTTGTACACAGGTGTGACTAGCTATTTCCATAGGCACAAAACCAGCCCACTGATTTTTCACTGTACTTTTGTACCTCTTCTTTTCAGCAGAATAAAATATTGACATAAGGGTTGTCTTTTGGGATTACGGGGGTGAGGTTGTTTTTGATGTTGGTATTGGTGGGTTGGTTGTTTTGTGGGGTGGGTTTGGGGTTTTTTACATGGACTACGCAGCTAATCAAAATTTGCATCACACTTTAAAATCCTAAATAAGCATTCATAAGGAAAACTGAGAAAGAACAGAATGAAAGGGAAAACCTGAGCTGGTAAGGACAAGCAACAGCAAGAAACTGGAATTACGGGAAAAACCACTGGCAATAAACCCTGTAAAGGCAGATGTCATCATTTTCTTTTCCCTATAAGCCATTCCTTGTGTCAGTACCTTTGCAGATAAGTTTTCTACACTCCAGGAGTGTGATACATGTAGACTCAGCTATTGGGTACACTTCATAACAATCACTTTTTAACTCAGGTACTTTTAAACTTCCTCTCAGCATCCCAAAGCACTGATGAATTTTCCAGTATTCTTGGGAGTGCCACCACAGTCCACTCACAAAGACAAAGAAATTTTGAGAATAACTAAAATAGGAAATTCATTTTCCCATATTTAAGCTTCCTCTTGCCTTGCCCCCTGCCAAACACAGAGCACAACTCAACACCCAGACAGAATGTTCTCACTGCTTAACTGTGCTCAGCATTTAGCATGTGATAAGACCATGAACTACTACAGATGACAGAAGTTTGGGTGAAAAACACAAAAGCCAGTCCAAAATTTAAAAGTATTTGCTACATCCTGAAAGATGTCTGTTAATCTGAGAAATATAGGCTAAATCTGTAGCCCTGATTCAGGTGACTAACATTGCTGTCAATAACGTTTGCTTTTAAAGCATAGGAGAATAGTTGATATTTAAAACACAAACAAGTTTAAAAATCAAATTGCAAATAATTTGTTTCCTCCTGTCCAAACAGGCCTTAGCAGCAAATAAATGGCGTGAGCTAACCCAGACTGTCACATAATACTGTACTTATTTTTCTACCACTGCTGAAGCCAAGCACCAAGTGAAGGAGACACAGAGGGAAAGACGAATAGAATTAGTGACAAGAAGCTGAAGCAAAGAAGTCATTTCATGTATCGGGGGAGGGCGCAGGGAGGAAGTAGGTTAATAATAATAATGATTATTGAACAAGTAGAGGCAAAAAGCAATGCTAACAGAAGGAGGATTGAGGACCCCGAAAAATAAAGGGTAGGAGATGAGACTATCATGGGTGCACATCTTACAGAGATGAGCCACTATTTCACCACTTCTATTTTTGAAGTACCATCAAGGACAAGATCAGGTAAGCGAGCTGGAAGTAAGAGCAAAGGGATCACAGAGAAGAGAAGATAAATTGAGGTATTGAACCGCTCAATTTGTATGAGGACAACTTCAAAGCAACACTCAGATGTGAAACTAAAGGAAAGAGGACAGCAGAGGCACCCAACCCTTGCTCAGGGAGACCTGGGGAGAACCTTTCCAAGGCCAGCTGATGTGGTACTGCAAGAGCTTAATATGGGATCATAAAAAAGCAGTTGATTAAAAGTAAATCTTATGAATAACATGAAATGTTTAGAAGGTTTAACACTTGAAGAAGCATAAGCAAAGAAGCATTGAAAGAAGTACCAGGACAGCCAGGGATGAGAGGTGGAATAAAGGGAGTATGTCTGAGAGTGAGAGAAATCAAATAATGTCTCTGCAATATTTATCTGATACAGTTGCACCTCAAATCTCCAATGAAAAGTTTCAGCTTAACACAGAATAAATATTCTAAAAAGAGTACCTTAAATGCAAAAAGCAAGTGACTGCAGCCAGTAATACCACCACAAGGCACAGAGAGACTGACAGCACGGAATCACAAAGTTATTTTACAAAGAATCTGCTGAAAGGTCAGATTTGTCAGAAGGTTTTGAAAAGGGAAAAAAGAATAAAAAATCCCAGGCATAATTCCTGCGTTCCTCAAACAAGCGCATCCTTATTCAACATCCTAACCACACTGACCATTACTTAGCTGTGCGGAAGAAGTGGAAGAAGCACCTCCAATGGGTTTTGGTTTGGTTTGTTTTTCCTCCAGTTTTCACCTTCTACCTGAATAAACACAACTTTTCATCTTGATGTAGTTTATTAGTATTCTGCAGCTTCAGCCAGGAAGAAACAATACCTGCTAAGAAACAGCAGTGAAGCACAAACCAACAGACAACCGTGGTCCAGCTCCTCTCCTCTGCCAATGACTAATAAGCAACACTTCAATACAAAGTGAAATGCCATGTGCTAATAATTCATGCTTGGTACAGCACAGTATCATCACACGATATATGGGAATCTCTTGGTTCCTACCAAAATAACTGTTAAAAAATAACTGTCCGCTCATCAGCTAAGAAATATAGGCAATGCAACATTGTGCTTTTGCTTGCATAGGTGTACAAAAAACAGTGATGCACCGGGCTGCTTTAACTTTGTGTGTTGCAGACCATTAACACAGCTCGTATGAAATACTGGACTCAGACAACTATATCCAATACAGTGACATTGCAGAAACATTGTCTTTTCAAAAAATGAAAGAATAATCTCTAAAAGCTCCCGAATGCACTTACCAGAATCTTAACCTCAACACATAACAAAATATCAGCTATTCTTTAAATAAAAGGGCAAAGATTAAACAACCCAGAAGTGTTCTGTCCTTCACACTGCTGCAGTTCACTAGTGACTCAAATGAGCCATCCAGCATGATTGCTCCTAAATTTTTCTGCTTTGGAATGATGTATATAACCCCATTTTTATAAATCAATTTGAGATCTTCATATGAGAGGCACTACCAGCATTATTTCTTATTATCATGCACATACTATAACCTAGCATGAGACACAAACAAGCCCTTAGAAAATGACCTGTTAGAGATCTATCACCTCCCACTGACCTCCTTCAAAACATATATGGATCTGTTTGAGCCTTTTATTGCTCTTTGGCGTTAGTAATCCACCATTTCATCATTATAAAACTTTCACAGCAGATGTGCCTAAAAACAGAGCATGATGATTTAAGTGGATAAGAACAGGAAGAGATGAACTCTCAAGAAACAAAGATCCTGAGTTTATGCTAATAACTTTACTTTAGAAGACTAAATTAAGGATAAATGTATGCAGATCTCCTTAAGCTCTTCTATTTTAAAGTTAATTCTCAAAACTGCTGTTCATGCCAGGCTACGTTTTCTGTAGTTTCTCTAAGTATTCTGAGTGAGTATTTCTGCATTACTAAGTGTTTTCTCAAATTCAATTTTTGCCCTCACCACAGCCGAAAAATCAGTGTTGTGTTGGCAGAGGGGAACACAGTTGTTATGCAATTAGCTATAAAAAGCTGCATTTGTTCTCTTTCCCTGTTTACACCATACAAAAGAACAAATATGGTAAGATGGAACCAGCTTTACTAGAATGAATTTTCCAACAGCAAATACATCCTAACTTGATTACTGATCAGAGTTAGTGAGACAGAGTCTACACATTCTACATGAATGAAGATACGTCGTAGATGCAACAGTTTTTTATTGTCAGAAAATACTTAGGAATTAATATCCTATTATGCAACATTAATACCCTATTATGTACAAAACTGCACAGAACTATCAAAACCAGAGAGTTGCTGTAGTTTCAACAGAAAAAGGCAAAGACAAGTTTTAAATCTCAAAAACAGTTTTGGGTCACAAAAATATAAAATATTTGCAGTATAAATCTGCATGGGGGGCAAGGGGGAGCTTCTATAACTGGTCAATTCAATAACATGTAGAAAGCCACTTTATTTTATTGAATTTACATTCAACATGGCTTTCACAACTCTTGTTCAGTTCTTACTTTTGTATGCCTTCCTTAATTTGGAAAAAACCAGCAATTCTGTCTGGCAGAAATCTAAAACCATCAGAATAAATTAAAAAAATTATGTGTTTGGACTAAACATATGTATCAAAAATCCTTTGGATTAAATTTTGTAGACAGCTTCTCAGTTGTGCTTTACTGGGCAAGGTGGGTAAGCAAAGCTTCATTCTATGATTCACAGTAGAATATTTATCTGTAAAACTTAACCAGCTTACTTTGCAGTGGTCATACTGTTGCTGTAAGGTTGGAACATCTCCTCCAATGGGCATTTGCCTTTTTAGTTCTTCATCTTTGACATTCAGCCATTTGATTAACTCTTCCAGGGATGTCAGCAATCTGTTCCATTTCTCTGCGCTAGCCTCCAAGTGAGCCCTGTGAAAGAACATAGAAGGATATTTAAAGCCCTGAATAGCAAAACCAGCATGGGAATGCAATAAATAAATGAAATTGTTCCATTTTTAAGATAGGAATGTTTCAAGTGTTTAACTGCAAAGCAACTTTGTGTTAAAAAATCCTCCACTTCAAAACATTTTGCACAGCAATTCAAAATAAGCAGACAAAACCCCCATCTACCTGAGATGCTTTAACTCGTCTAAAAATTTGAACACTGCCTGCCTAAGCAACATAAAGAAATGCTGTATTTTGTTGTGACTCCACCACTGCAGTGCATAAAGTACAAGCATCATTTTGTGAGCTAAAGCACCACAAAACTGAACTCTTTTATGCCAGGGCCTTGACTCTCCAGCAGCAAAAGCAACAAGTTCTCCCAGCAGTGATCAACAGTAAATTGCCTGTGCTACTGAACATATCAGTGACAGATTATTTAATACATCTTTAGTCAATGGTAAGTTACTAGAGAATTAACATAGTGAATCTGTCCCTCAGGTTAATTGACAAAACTCCCAGATTCCATAATACCTTTTTCTATCATTTTAAAGAATACCCTGACTTGATGGCTTCTCCCTGGAGAAGTATCTACAACGTATCTTCATTCATGTAGAACGTAGACTCTGTCTCACCAACTCTGATCAGTAATCAAGTTAGGATGTATTAATCAGGCAGAGGAGAGGCACCGCCCTCCCCCATCTATGCCAAGGCAGGTTACATTTAAATTTACAGTTTTGCCGTTAGACTCAGATTGTTACAAAAATAAAGCATCTCTATGAATTTCTTGAAGCAACCACAATTAAAATGTTAAGATCTATAGCTTCTGTAAATTTGATAGTGAAATCTCTATTCATCATGATTTATTACTGCATCTAGCACATATAAGTGGCTATCACCTTTAAAAACTGACACTGTGAGGCTTCAAAATTCCACTCCAGTTATTTAGTGGAATTCTTGTACACAAAATGAATTGGAAATCTCTAAAGGGGATAAACACTCCTGTAGCTACTTAAAAGACAATTTAAGGGTGACTCACTGTTCATTTAATATACAGGGCAATAAAATCAATAGTGAAAAAAACTAATTTGATATTAATGTGAATGATGTGGCATATGAGACAAGATTAAATGCATTGTAATCTACTACTAATGAGCATCCATGTGTATGCCAGATCATGCCAGAGGACAATATCACTAGCACATGGTTTCAGGTTCCGTGCAAGCTAAACTTGTGGGGGTAGAGCAGTAAGGGGTGGGGAGGAAATGGCCTACACTAACAGAAACTTGAAAATTCTTCTCTAACACGAACCGAGCTAACCTCTCTTGAAATGTCAGAAAGACATTAAAGGGAAAGAAAAAAATACACAGTGCAAAACATACTATATCAGCCTGGATTTCTCCTGAATTTACCCTTCTAATCTTATTAAAGAAATACTGAAAATAAAAGTGAGATGCAGTGGCAGCTGTAGAGTAGACACAAGCATTCAATTCTCCTGGGAAGCAGAGACACATGCATTCAGTAAACCCCATTCAAAGCAAATGCAGCACAGGAGCAAGGGAACCAAGGTATGCTCCAATTTGCATTTCAGTGGGAAGTTTTAGTACCATGTTTACATTTGTCATACAGATGTTATCAAAGAGAGTCAATAAACTACATTTATAGTTCTGCAATGTTTCTTTGGCTTCTTTGCTTTTAAAGACAGGATTTCTGGCCTTTGTTTTGGAATTGGTACTTCAGCTGATACACAAGCTGGAAACGAAGTTTCAGGTGCTTGTGCTCACGTGACAAATGAAAAGGCAGTCTCCAAGGATTCACCAATTCAAAGTGGTGGCTTAAGAATCTGCTGTAATAAAAATACAAGGCATATATATAGATCATTGTTTGGTTTTGAGCACGGCTTGGAGCAACAATATTCCCTAGCATCAACCACCTGATATTCAGAAGCTCTCCTGAGTGAATCCCAGATGAGCCTGAAAAGCCCAGATCAGAGGTCCTCAAACTTTTTAACCAGGGGGCTGGCACAGATGAAGTGGCAGGAGGTCATCTGCGGCTGCTTGGTTTCCCCCCCCCCAACCCCCGGCGGGGGGGTGTCTGTAAATACCGGGAGCCAGATTGAGGACCCTGGGGGGCCGTATCCGGCCTGTGGGCTGTAGTTTGAGGACCCCCGGCCCAGATGCTCCCATCCAGCTGACCAGACTGAGAGCATCCCTGCCACCTCCACCCAGGCTGGATAAAATAATCCAGAAGAACAGCAAGTGACATAACTCCCCTTTCTGTTGACCCAAGAGGCTCTCTTCACAGCTGGAGACCTACTCAGCTTTTGCTTCTGCTATGGAGGTAACACTTTCCTGCTGAGCGACAAGGGAACACATGGAATCAAAAAAGATCGGTGGGTGGTCTAAATATAGAGAATCCTTCTCTGTTTCTCCCATATTTTCACACACATCCCCCAAACACTAACATTCTCACACCTCCTGCCCCAGGGAGAAAAGAATTTCACCTACATATTTGGCTTTAAAAGGCAGAGCCACACAAATGTGCAGCTTTGTTTTCTTCTTGGGAATAAGATAATAAAGACAGAAAAAGAAAGGAGTATGAATAAGTCTACAAGTAATTTCAAGAAGGGGTACAGTCCTCTCCAGTATGGTTTCATAGTCACTACAAGTATAGGTTTAAGTAGTTTCCATGCATTTAAAATGTGTCACAAGAGTGTTGCTTTTCCAGTTTGGAACACCCTTTAGCCACAGTAGCAAAGAAGTCAACACTGACTAGCACCAGCAGCTCTGAGGACTGAAATGATGAAGAAAAACCTCTGAGAGAACCATACTTTCAGCAATTAAAAGTCCATCAGAATGTACATAACTGAGAATATTCTAAATATTCTAAAATATCCTAAAAATTTAGAAGCACTATCCCAAGCTAAAACCCGTAAGAAAACAGATTTTTCAGTTATCGGTCCTAGCATCTAACAGCGTTATATGCTGTTCTCAAGACTAATCCATCCCGTTTTGCTTTCCAATTCATCCTTGAAAAAACTTACACCAAGAAAGCAAAAACTGAAGGCAGACAGCTAGATCAACACACTAACTTCATACCAGTTCTATGCTTTGTTATCTCCCTAAAAAGGCTTTCAGCACTCTGCATGACTTAGAAAAATGAACTGCAATCAAAGAGCAGGGCAGAATACACAAACTCAGTAATTCTGTGCTCTTTTCAGTGGCAACGGAGGTTTGAAAGCTTAATTTAGTTGTCTTATATTTGGTCCAGTAGTCTCTTCCTTGCTTATCTTCCACTTGTAGCTCAGTGACGTTTAGCTTTGAAACATTGCAGGTACCAGCAGAGTAACACAAACATTGCAAACACTAATTCTGCCCAATGGGATGCACATGCTGTATCTACGCAGATGTGAATATGGGTCCGTATTCTGAAGAGCAAGTACTCCCACTTTTCTGAGCATTCACTGCACAATCACTGTCTCTGTATTACTGCCTTGGAACCCACAGCTGGCCAGGGTAAACGGCTTGAAGCCCCTTTTTTTGGCCATTAATTTTTCCCAAAGTATGATCAAACCCAGTAAAGGCCAAGCAACTGAATTGTTCTTGCTAGAACTCAACAGTTGCTAAGTTACCACCTTATGAGCATGTTTTCATCTTTCTCTCACATTGACTTACTTGTCAGTAGAACTCATAACAGCCCAAGTTTAACAGCTCTTGTGTGATGGAGCCACACAAGCCCCCACACTGAACTCTTTGGTTCCTCAGGTTCAAGCTCTGACTGTGGACTTTCAGGGAGCCGATTTACCTATTTTACTTAACTGTTGAGCAGGTTGGTGATGGGATAAGTGGAGATAAAAAGCAAACGTTACATATTCCCCTCTGTCTCACACTTTCAAACTCTTATGCACAAATTGCAAACTCAACTCATTTCTCTGGTCTTTAGAAAATTCCTATGAATGATTAACATTGTTCTGTTTGATTAAAAGAAGTTTCCTTTAATCAACAGGCAAGCAGTTGCAATTAAAAGCTCTAGAAATTCTTTTCTATGTAACTCATTTTAATGTGGAATTTTATTCACATTAATATGGTAATATCTACTTCCAAAATTATATCACGAAGACTTTAGCAATGACTACACTTGGACAGTCAGTGAGCTTGGCTCTGGCAGGGTAAAAAAAACGTAAAATGCATTCTTGATTAGTATATATTTAAAAATATTTCTTAATTGAACAGCAGCAATAAAAAAAATTACTAATATGGATCAAGACACTCAAGAAGGAAGTCCTATCAAATTAATAGTTTCAGTGGTAAAATCAAAAACAACAAACCCCTGATCTCTCGTCATAGTAACTGTATTCACAGAATTACTTTGTTGATATTGCTATTGATTTACAATAAGGAAAGATTCAACATATGTTCTGGAAAATTTAGTACAGATTGGCAAGTTACAACCGTGCAGCTCTGGTGAGAGTAGTTAAGCCTAGACGGTGAGCAAGTCCACCAAGTTTTTATGTTTGTGCTCAAGGGTCCTTTACAGAAGAAAATAAGAGTTTTCACTTCAACGTCATGGTCATATTTCTCAAGCCTTTTAGAAGACAGAGATTGCACCCCATCCGTGTCTTGACTATGTCATTACTTACCTGATGTTAGCTGACTTTGCCTTCAGGTCATTCCAGCGCTGGTTCATGTCATCAAGCCGGTGCTGGAGGAGGGCAGCTTCCTCAGAGTTTCCCAAGGCTTTCACCATCTTCTGTCTGTTTCCATCAATGCTTTTAAAGATGTCATTGTGGGCATCAATCTCTGCTTGGATGTCCTGAAATACCAGCAAGAAAAGTCCAAACATCTTAGTTCTCTGAGTAAAGGAAGGGAGAGCTTGTTCTCACATAGTACTCCTAAGCACTAGGGCAGAGCACATAGCCTGACTTTCTTGGGTGACTCTGAAGAGATGGAGGAGGGAAAACCTGCAACCCTATTAACATCATTACAAAAGGTCTAGCTTTAAGTGTGAGAAAAGGAGTTTGAAAGTCATCGTTGACTGTGAAACAGGACTTTGAACTACAAACACTAAGTTCTCTGCATGTTTTTGTAGCACTGAAGGTAAATTGTCTACTGTTCTCCCATGCATTTCACACAGTGCAGCATTTGCAAATGCACTGGAAATCATTTCCTACTCAGAAATTACAGATCCAGCCTTAGCTATGCTGTCTCTTTCCGCTTTGAAATAAAACATTGCAGAGGTTTTACACAGCCCAGTGAAATTCAAACTATGTAGTGCTTTACGTCACATGCAATGAAAACTTTTAACTAAAACCTACATCCTTAAACCACAGTTAAATGACTACAGCTCCTACAAGCCTATTTTTACAAAAATACTGTACCCCATGGCCTGCAATATATGGAGAGGTAGACATAAAACAGCAGGATATATTATAATCTGAATTCCACAGTAAATACTGAAAAGAAAAAGAAGTTCTTGTGATTTCAATTCAGCTGACTCATTTCTCATCCCCTTCGAAATTAAACATTTTATTCTCTGATCTACCATCTGCCTCAAGAAACACATTACAGATGTTGTCTTCATCTAACAGAGTACAGTATTATTTTTAAAACACATTATAAGAGCAAACAAAACTTCCTGCATCACCGCCAATGCTTTCTAGCATCCATCCATCTATGTATTAATAGAGCAATGTAAATGTGTGGAGAGCCAGGAGGTACTGGCTGTCTCAATAGGATTAATCAGCCAAGATTGTGACAGGGACTTGATGCAGATGTAAATAAAGCTCTTTTGCAAAGGAAGAAATTCAATAACTGAAATCCCTTAAAGGTTTTTATTCTTCCAGAAAACTGCTCCGTAATCTCCATCTGTTCCCCGGAGCAGGAAAGGAGCAGGTTTTTGTACCTCCTTGTCCTCAAGATGTAGTCCAGCATCTTGGAATGCTTGCACATCTACAAATGATAGTTGGAAACAGTGGAAAAGTACCTAGGAATCTGAGGCAACGTGAAAGCTTTCTTCAGTTAGGGAAGAAAGCAAAAAGTAGTAAGGATGCAGCTGGAGAAGTAGGGGGAGGACAGGCAGAGAGGGAAAGGGAGGGAACAGAAGGCAAGAGAGGGGAAGGGGAGGCATCAGTGAAGCTCTAAGCTCTAGTTCTCCAGCTGAGCTACTATGTGACTTTGGATAACTACCTATTATTTGCCCTGAGCTTCACTGCTTTAAAAACAGGTAAAAAGACACTTTTCCTGCCTTTAAACCACCCTGATAAAAATCACCATTCTAAAAACAGATACAAGCAGTGGCATTTAAAATGAGAAACCAAAATGGAGGTGTCCGAAGATCAACAAGCCCAAATAAGACAGCACAGTCATCAGTTAAAACAAACCAGATGCTTATCTCGAAACATTCACAGCTCCTGTCCTTTTGCCTCCAACACAGAAGTAGACCCAGCGAAAACCAGCTCAAGTCCACACAGCAGGAGATAGAACCACATGCAGCAGTTACAATTTGAATTGCACACTGATTTGTGCTACAAAAGCCTGGTTACATCAAATCCATTTCTTTGCCTCTTTAAAGCTACAAAAGAAAACTTCATAGAAAAAAACACCTGATCTCTAACCTTCTATTCTACAATCACAATATTCCTTCTAAAGCTATTGAGAACCTTCATAAAACATTCTAACTTTGATTACATTTGAGAGGACACTTAAGCATGCACACTTAAAAAAGTTACATTCAAAATGGGTTTGATTCTTGCATTTGCCAGTCATCGTGTTACATTGATTAAGGCACAGTAAATCTGCTGTTTGCATTCTTGAGTCCCATCTGTGATGGCCATATTGTGACAGCTCAGTTCAAAGAATCAACTCCTCTTTCTTTTTTCTGATTTCCATTTTCCAAAGGGAAGAAAGGAAAAGAAAAAAAGAAAGGAAAAAGAAAAAAAAAGCACTGCCATCTGATGGATAAACCAATCGTACTGATATTATAGTTAATGAATGTGAGTGCATCACAGCCCTAAAAGGAAAAAAAAAGAACAAAAAACAGGGAGAGAATTCCAGGTAACATGTTCCACATCAATGTGCACATGGCAGTAGTGCAGCAGGAAGGTGGAATGTGAAAGGTAGCTAATGGCACATTAAGTTATTCATTCCCCCCTAATGATACAAAAAATCTTCAAGACTCTTATTCAGGTATTGTCCTCTGTTGGAAGGCTAACAAGGAAGATGGGCTCCCATCTTGTCCTAAGATTACTACCGATTGCTGCCAATTACAGCAATCTTTACTTCCAGCGTATAATCTTTCAATTCTTATGAGATTTATAAACATGTGGTTGCCTTCCCTTAAGATTTCTTATTTCAAAGTGGGAAAAAGAACTCTATCCATTCTGCACACATCCCAATTCATGTTCATGCTGATCTATTATTTCTCCTTCTCCTACCTTTTTGTTGGTTGTTAGCTCTTCATATTCTTCTCTATTGTCCTCTATGTGGCAAAAAGGGATGAAGGAAGTTGATTATCCCTGTTCAGGTCCCAACCAGGATTAAAGTCTAATAAGAGTTAATCCAATTTCAGTTTTTCTATACTTTAAAAAAAATATTTAACACTTCCCTATTATCACATGGAAGCTCCCATATCCAGTCACAGGGGCAACACACAGGAGGATGCAGAAGAAGAGGGGGGAAAAATTCTGTTGCTTTTGCTATATAAAGAGGGGGATACAACCGTGAAACACTGCTGTTATTCTTAGCCCAATGGAAAGGGGCCAGAAGTACTCTCCCAGCGAATGCAAAAAAAACAGAAGGGAAAAAAACAAAGAAAAAAGAAACCTAAAGAAATACAATGCAAACAGAGAAGGACACCTTGCCAAAAAAAATGCATAGTTCTTAAACTGTAGTTACATAGCTTTATCAACTTAATTTTTGGAGGTATTACTATAGAGATGCCATATATTGCTAATTTTGCAAATATTTATCTGCATGTATCTGTTAAACTGGTTTGATAATCAGTCAACAGACTGACCTGATAAGGTCAACAGATTTGTTTACGTGCCCGAGTGCTTGCAGGATTAAGGTCCTAAATTAAAAGAAAGCTCTTTGAGGAGAGAATTCATCCTATATGTAAACAAGGTGCAAGTTTCAACGTTTTGAAAGACAGAAAGGAAAAGAAGTAACTAGGTTGACATTTATATATCTGCTTCACCCTAGCCAGACTATGAGATGATTGCCACTTTCCTTAAATTCTTTTCAAGAATTAAGATCAAACTGCTGCCTGTCTTTTCCACTTTGGTCTGGTGATTTAAAAATCCCGTTGTTTCCATTCTGAACCTTAGACGACTTTGCTTTTCTCCCTCTTTACCCCTCTCATAGTAGATGATTTACCTGCAGGACTCAAGCCTTCCTTTTGTGCTTGTTTCTGATCTTACAGCTTGCCTCCATAATAAGCAGCTTTCTTCTTGCTTTAATTTCAATACAATAAAATACTAAATCATCATATAGCGACAACCGAAGAGCATGTGCCATTAAAGAACACATAAATATGGTATGTGACACTCCATAATGCTACAGATGGTAATTCTGAAATGGACCCAAAGAATTAGCTGACTCCAGTTGGAGCTGCTACTGAAACAACCCAAAGGCATACTAGAGTGACTTGCCCAGGGTAAAAGAAAATACATGACATAGATTCAAACAGAACCAAACTTTGTGACTCCAACTCCAAGGTCAACCAGCTGTCAAACTTCTGCCTTTTTTTTCCTCCTTACAGACTGCAAGGACATTTCAAACAGTTACAACAGCTGACATAATTGTCCTTTGAAAACTATTAATCCTTTAGAAAGGTGCCCCCCCCCCAATTCCCTTAAAAAGACAAAAAGAAAAACCCACCAAAACCCAAACCGACACCATCCTCATAACAATGGGCATTCCAGTGCCTTTTTTATGAATAATGAGTCCAGAGGACCTCTAATTCATTCTGCAGCCCCCTAAGCTGTTAGAATATTCACTTCCACTCATGTTTTTTCATATTTTATTTGTTTATACCATCTTCACTGGTACACTGCCATGAACACAGGCAAAAACATGTTTCTTCTTTAAAGGGCTCAAACTCTTCTCTTGAAGATAAAAACATGACTGGTGGAAGAAAACTCTAGATTTCCACGCTAAAATTAAAGGGGAAGAAATTATGCATTTTATAACACACCCAATGGTCCTCTATTCCATTCTCACCATTAATAATCCTTGAGTACTTGAGCTTTAGGATGCAAAGATTTAAAACAGAGAAGTTATTTTATTCCATAAGGTAAAAATAATCAGCTGTTCCTGTAACTTTATAGATTCTATTATCAAGACCCTTTAATCAAGTTTTAACAACCTATGATATCACACAAAACTCAAATCACTTACAAAAAAGGTCAAAAGCATTCTATACCAACTCAAAACTCAGCTTTTTTTCTAAAAGTTACATATAGCATTTATCAATGTTTTACTCCAATGTTTTTTAAACCCACTATACGCAGCAAAGTTCTGTATTACACCCCAATTTTCAACTACTTCAATGTTTATTAGGAAATAGAATTCCACTGAATTTTTATAAACATCTGACAACAGAGCAGGGCTGGCAAGTTATGGCACAAAACCCACATGTGGCTTGCCAGAAATAGATGTACAGGTCAAGTGCTGATGCTGTGTCACAAGACTGGCAGTAGCTTGTGTTGCCGCGTAGATTGCCATGTAATTTTAATTGCCAGGTTCAAGCCAAAGAACGGGCAGACTGTTGTGGGTTTTGAACCATGTGAAGATCTTAAGAGGAGTTAGTAGGGTTGAAATTAACTCCTCATGATTGAAAAACAGCTTTTTCCCCAGCAAAGTTTACCCCCAGGTTATTCTGCCAGGACAGTTTTGTACTGCTTCCATCCAATACAAATCATGCCTGTGACTGGAACAGGACAATAGAGTTGGTGCAGGTACAGGGAATTGCAAGTCCCACAGAAATGACCGCCCATTGTCTTCACTGACAATATTACAGTCAGCAAAGACACAGTTAAAGAAATGCTGCACTTGTCTCTTTTAGAGGTCAGGAATAAACGTGATGACTGCTCAAAGTATCCGCAGAGAACTCTTCCAGCTGGAACAGCTGCAACAAATGTCATTGCCAACCAAAGGACATACCTGTATGCCACAGAAATCAGCCAGAACATCTTTCTCCGAGGTCTCCCAGCAGGTAGCAAGGGAATGGATTTTTGGTTTGTGTTTTCTGGGTTTTGGGGTCCTTCTGGTTGTGGGTTTGGGTTTTGATTTGCTTGGTTTTGCGGGGGGTGGGGGGTGGGGGGGTTAGTGTGTTTCTTTTATTGTTTTCTTTGGTTGTTTTAGGGGGTTTATTTGTTTGTGGAAGTTTTTTGGCAAGCAGATTGTTGAGTATTGAACCAGATACATTTTATCTGCTGCTGCCAACTGTCTCTGGGAATGCTGCTGTGTCAGATGTTCCCTTTAGCCTATGCCTCAGAGCTTTTCACTTTTTTATGACTCTTAAGGAGGGAGTAGGAATTAGGGCATGATACAGGCATATGAATGTGGCCATTGTGAAAGGGAAACAGAACTTTTATTGCTCTCTTCCTTACAAATGCTGGGGGTAGCACGGAGACAGGGATGCTGCTCTAAAAAGACACAGTTAAAAAAGGAAAAGTTTCTCAAGAATCCAGGTACTTATCTTGCCCAGGGAGTCTCTCCTCTGATGTCAGAGGACAGTCATAACTTTAGAAAGGCTCAGCCCATCTTCTGTTTCAGAGGCCTGCAGTGGCAGTTGATGTTGAGCAGTCAGTTTATAATTAATTCATATTCAGGAGAGCAGTACACATGCAAAACCCTTACGCAGAATTGCCATTATCATAAATCCACCAGTGTCTGAAGTATGTATAAAGACAGACATTAAACCTCTCTATAAAGTGTCATATACAGACCACGCTGGGTATCACTACAGTCACTGTGACTATAGCATAAGATCAAAGTAATTCACAAAAGCAACTGGCTTTAGATATGACAGAAATTTAATTACTGCTTAAGCTCCCAGATACTTCAGGAAGAAAAAAAAAACATCATCTTTTTTGGTGAAAAACCTCTTTGGGATATTTTTGACATCTGATTTTCAAACACTTGTACTACCAACAGCCTTGCACCGACACTTCAGGTTTCCAAAAAGCTGTCCTGATTTACACTTAAACCTAATGGATAGTACCTTAACAGGTGACATACGGCGTAGGTTAAGATTCATTTCATCACAAGAATGATGATGCACTTAGGAAGGCTGAGAATGCCAGCTTGCCTTCGACAACCTCTGTGGCTCCATCGCATGGCATTGCCTCAACAGCTGAGCGGCATCATAAATCCATTAATACTAATTCCAGCAGTCACATAATTGTGACTGAACAAAGCCAAAGGAGCCCTGCCCATTCCAGTGTAACACGACTCTACTTCTGCATAGGAAGGGAGTGCCGTGCAAGCTTCTGCAAATGCCATCTGGCTTCTGCATTATACACACAGTAACAGCACTCATAATTCTCTCCTTAGAACATATATTAACGAATCCAGAAAGCTGAAAGCAGCTTACAAGCCAGGATCACTGTCACAACACTGTTTCTCCTGGCAGTCAACTCCACGGTTAGGAAGAACAGGATGGGTGTGTGGGGAATCGTAAGAGGGAGAGATGAGACAGGGGAGGAGGGGAACTTGCTCAAAAAAGAAAAAAAGAAAACTTACTAAACAAGCACAGATTAGAATTTGTGGTTGCAGTTCACCAACTAAAACGTTAACTTTCTTCTGCAGCACCAAAGCATCATCCTACATCGTGTTACGAATTTCGGTACAGCAGACAACAAAATGACACAGTAAGATTCAAGCTAAAACATACAGCCAAGCTGTGAGACCTCTAAGTTTTGTTCTTGTTGAGAACTGCTATGACCAATTCTTCCTTTGAGACAAAATAAGACACCGGAATATTCAAAATCACAAGGGAGAGCCTAGAGTTTGCAAATGCCAGAGTTTGTATGGTTCAAAAAAACATTAGAAACATTGGTTTCAAAATTACTGTCTTATCCATGTCATGAAGCATCTCAGAGTCCAGCATGTGTCCTAAACTTTACAGGCTACCAGCAGCAATTACAGTGAAGCCCAGCTGACAGACTAGGAGCAAGTGATCTGCACAGTGAAGAAATACTGTCACAAATGCTTTTGTTGTTACTGTTAGTTACTTTTGGGAAAAGCCATGCTGATGGGATACTGAACAGCATCTGCCTCGTTAGCTCCAAAGTTTGCTACTGTAGGAAAGTCAAAATATATTAATTTTAACAGTCTTCTGAGGACCCCAAACAAACAAAAATAGTAGCTTCATTTATTTTCTGAGACTTTTAGATTTATTTAATAATATCCATTATACTACCGTTCTGGTGACCAGGGCTGATTTGTATTTAAAAAGAACATACTGAAGTTTAGAGCTTTATGATAGAAAGACACAGAATCAGGCTTTACAATCTGCTCTCCTGCTTTGAGACCATGGTATTTATGCTTTTTATCTTAATGTGCAAACAGACTACTATATTGTTTGTTACAGACTGGTCTTCAGGGCACAGGAAATTTGTATGGAGAAGTGTTATTAAAAAAAGAAAATATAGTATGCAAAGCCAGGCTAATGCTCATTACAAATATATGATCCAGGTTTCACTGGAAGTGCTGACAATTAGATGAAAAAATCCAGTTTTGAACAGCCTCATGTCTCTCACTGATCAGTGCAATCACTGCAAAGCCAAGCCTCCTGCCTCTCAGCAGTACTGTTACAAAACATCCTGGTAAGAGAAAGCATAACTAGTTTGACTAAAAGAACAGATGGGACGATGGGAAAAGTGCTGCCTTCGTTAGAATTAATTCTACTTACAAAAGCCATCACGAGATCTTCCAATTTGACTAAGATAACGTTCAACTAAATTTAACAGTAAACTGCGGAGCACTTCTGTTATGTCAATAGCAAAGTAAGGTCACAAGCATCCTGGAAAGTCTCCTTATGCCCTTGACTTAGCAAAGTCCAAACTTCTTTCTCCCCCAAAGGAAATAATAGAGAAGAAGAAGGGGGGGGGGGGGGGGGGGGGGGGGGCGCGGAATAAATGACAACAATCAGAGCACATGCTCTAAAACTTATCTTGTAAGACCTGCAATGGGGAAGAGAAGCAGCACTACACTTTCATATTTGAGAGGCAGGCAAACAGGGGTCACATGAGCACGTGAGGACCTTACCGCAACACAGAAAACCTAAGTTTACTATCAACCTGCCCTCTTTATTGTGAAGTTTTCAAAGGCATAAGTATATGAAACTGTGCTTATCATACCTTTTCAAATTTTGTCAGCAACTCACGTAAGCTGAAGTTCAGACCAATCATCATTAAGCGTCCCCCGAAGCCTACATTTTCCTGGTACGTCCTCCAAGTCAGGTCTACAGCCTCCAAAAGGTTTCTCTCTTTTTCCACCTATACTATCTCAAAGATCTCCAGGAGCTCCTGCGCACGCCCCTCTCCTGGGCTGTGTTCCCCCGGGGGCAGTTCACGCAGCACCATTGTCACAGCCTCCCTGTCCCCACTGCTTCCCACAGGCTGGTCACCGGGGGGTGAGCCGCTGATGGCAGGTGATGCTCCTTGCAGGGTTAACCTGGCTCCATGGTGCTGTGGGGATCTCCTTGCCTCCACGCCTGACCAGGAATGCCTCCCACTCACCCCAGCAATGGCCTGCAGGCTCCAAGCGCTTCTTGCAACCTCAAGTTCAGCGTTTGGTCTCAGTGACCCCAAGCAAGATAAGCTATACTCTCCTGGTATACGATGGATGCAGAGGGTGAGGAGGAAGAGCAAGTCCTTCCATGCTGCTCCATTCAAGAGAAAAGAATACCAAAGAAAAAAAAGGAAGAAAAAAATCCCACAGAAACTTCTGTTTATAGAAAACACCAAAAGCCAGCGATTCAGAGAAGTCAAAATGGGACAAGACACACTTCAGCCTAGGGAACACGGCAGCGTGCCCAGACAGGAGGTCACGTCTCCTCTCCCTGCCTTCCTCACAGCCCGCCACCAGCAAGCTGGTGCGGCTATGGCAGTAACCAAGCCACCTCCAGCCCGCTTTGCGTTGTCCCAGGGATGCCACGCCACAAAACAGCCAAGGCCCATTAAAAGAAATTTTAAAAGTCACTTCCTTTGTTCAGGAAAAAAAAAAAAAAAGAAAAAAAAAGAAAAAAAAAAAAAAGGAAAAGAGAATCTCCAGCAAGGGACCCCAATGCAACCTCGAAAGCTTTCGCTGGGGATCTCCTCCTTTGGTCCTGTCTGCTCTGACAGCCATGTGGTAATTTATCCCTGGCATTTGTTTATTATTGTAATCAGCATCCTCCCTTCCAGCGGCCCTGGTGCTGCTCTGAAGCCAAGCACACTCCCCTTTCCTGGAGGCCTCCCCGCTGGAAAACCACTGCCACCCCTAAGGCTGCAGAAACCCTCACTCACCCCTTTTCCTTCCCCTCAAAAGGAAAGGCGGCTACTTCGTCACTGAACAGGTTTTGGGGCTGTAAAAGCCCCCGGTACTCCACAAAGCCCACATGCACCCGACCCTGCGCAGATTGTTTCCGCATGAGCCTTCGCTGGCCCGCAGGAAACCTGACACCCCACGGGTGGCTACTAGGAAATCGCTCCATTCCAAACCATTCCCACTGGAAACCCCATGTGCATGTGAAGGCCTATTTAAGCTACTATTAATGCTTTCCGTACAACCACACATTACTCGACCGCCAAAACCAGCTTCAGTAATAGTTGCCAGCAAGTCAGAAAAATGTCTAATGAAAACCAAACTAAGAACCCATCACTCACAAAACCCGTTACAACTGTTTCTCCTATGACCATGTTGGCTATCGTGTTGCCTTTACTTTCTTTTTATTTCACCCAACGGTCGTATGAAGTACTACAAAAGTCACCAATGGCAAAACTGTCTTAAAAATAATTCTCAGCTAGTGGGTTATGCTGATATAGCCAGTATGGGTCAGGATTTTAAAGATAAACTCTGGAGGGGGGTGAGGGAAATAACACTGGCATTAGCAAGATTTCTTATTTTATTCGTACTTTGCTGCCTGCCTGTATGTTTTTATGTGGGCATATTACACAGAAGTGCTTGCAAAATAAACTGAGAGTTTTCCAAACAAAGGCAGCAGAACTAGACCAGCTTTACTGCACAACTGACAGGTCAGCACAAACTGTCTGAATTTATTCTATGGCTTATGGAAGCAAAAAGCCCAATTATTAATGCCACAGTATTAATCTAAAGTCATGTTCAAATACTGTTCTTTTCTAAATGAACCACCTACAGAAGAAAAAAAAAACCAACACGTTAGAGTGAGAAAGTAAAACCATCCTGCAAGAGATTTAACAACAATTTCTGTTTAAGAATACATCTTTTCTTCTCCTGCAAGACAGACACAAAGTTTGGATTCTGATTCCCATACACACTAAGGTTTCTTTCTGCTGCTCTTGCAGAAAAAAAACCCCACCTTGCAAGTCAGGAAGAAAACAGCATTTAAATCTATTTCAGAGGTGCTAGTGCATATAAAATGAAAATGGGTGTCAGGCCGGATTATAATGAGGCTTCATAACTCCAGGACTGTATCCAAATATAGAACATTAATTTTGCATTTATTCCCAGGCTTCACACTTAGGTAACTTTGTTTCCCAATTTTCTGTTGTCATCAAAAAAATCATACATTCTACATCTTTCAATACTATTAGATGCAAATGTAAATGATTTTCTGAGGTGCACAGGTACCATTTTGCAGAATGGTAATCCAATACATATGCATACACACAATGCTGGACCAATGCTTCCAGCAAAACAGCTTTGGAAATTGTACCTAGTAACAACTTTTTCAGTGGCCCTTTCACATGAAAACACACTGCAGTATTTGAGAAATTCTGAATTTGTAGAATAAAAATAAAGTAACCAAAATAAGCTCTACATTGACATATATTTAATATAGCCTCTACAAAGGCAGCAGTTCTGTAGACATGACAATGTTGGATCGTAAGCTCCAGAAATACAATATGCATTTTAAGACAGCTTTACATTAGTCATTTCTACTAAAGTTTTCCTTATCAGCTTTGTCATAATTTTCCATAAAAATAACTCTACCTAATTGTTGGAAATTAAAATGGAATTTTATAATGAAAACTAACAGATACAGATGAAATATCTGAATGCTAGAATCCAAAGAAATTCACACTACAAGAACGTAAGCCCTCATGCAAACACATGACCTTCAGCCAAAGATGAGCAGAACACCAACAGTGCTAAAACAAAGCCTCCTTCCAAAATGCTCTTGTAGATACTAAGATCCACAAATGGGAATTCAAGACGCTAGAGAGCAACGTACTGCTGATGCATTCAAAGCACTGCTGAAGATGGCACACAATGGAACTTCTTGTTACATTTTGGTATCAGAGCAGTTTTGTGCATTTTCTCACGTCTTAAATAATAACATAAAACTGGATAAAAATAATGCAACCAGCTAACAGCACTTTACAGCCATTGGTAATGTTACTAATGGCAGCCTGCAAAATGCAAGGATCATCAGCTTAAAAGCACTTTTATCAATGGTGGAACAAGGAAGGTCAGCACAGCAGCCCGTGATACACAGCTATGATCACATTGGTTAGCAACTGTTCTTAGGCGTGGGTTCTGAACTGCATGCCCTGCAAATCCAGCTTAAGAGCCTCATCATTTAGCAAGACACTTAATTCAGGGACCATAGAATTAATAGCCGAATTGTACATCTAAAAACTTAGCACTGTAAAGAATCAATTTAAAAAAACCCTACTTTTTATCAAGTATAAATCCACAAGTAACTGAATGTTAGGCTACTGCAAAGAAGTGAATAGCAGAATCAATGAAACCAAAACTAGGTAAAGAAAAAGGAAAGAAAAATGTTTTTCCATTGACGCTAGAAGGAAAAGTATCTGATCAACTTGGAGATGATCCCACACACACCTAAAGTTCAATTTCAGAAAAGAAAGAAGTCTTTCGGACTTTAATCTGCAAAATAAGATCAAGTATGTGCAAAGACACTATAAAGAATTTGCTTGATACTTGAGATGATGTGCAAAATATGCAAGAAAGCAGTCACACAAAGCAAAATTTGACTTTGGAATACAAACTAAAGAAAGGAGAAAAGTTTTTCTCTAGAAGAAAAATGGAAAAACAAACAGCAACAAGAATCTTAAGAGTGAATGAACCAGGTTGTTTATACACAGAGCATTAATATATCTTATGTGACTCACAATGAGTAACAAGATAAAAAAAAATACTGTTCCCTTGTGTGACTCAGCTGTAAAGGACACAAAGGTCAATAGGTGGTTACAGCAAATCAATACATCCTGGTTTCACTCAAGACATGCAGCTTCAGGCAGGAACACAAAAAATTCACTTGTTCAGAAGCACTATGGTATTTTCTCCTGCCTTGCAAAATACCTGGTGTCAATCTGATCAGACCAGGGGGGAGAGCTGCTCTCTTCCTTCTACAGCAGGTCAGCATTTACAATGCAAAGTTAACACACAGCTCCAGCAAGGTTGATCCTACTCTGAGGCTCATTATCAATTGAACCCAGCACCAGCGTTTCACTAAGCAGAGGTCTTCCAGCACAGCCTTGCTGATAACCTGTGCCAGAAGCCAAATCACTCAAGTAGCATTGTACCCCAAGGACCAAGAATTCATCAAGTCAGATTGACAAATCAAGCTTTTACAATAAAGAGAAAAAGTGGCAGGATAAGACAAAAGTCACACAAACAACGATTGCCCAAATTACCGATTAGGTTTCTGTTACAGTGGTGATTGCAATGCAGATTATGAAAGGGCTTGCAGAGTTCCTAGATCTTAAAGCCAAGGTGCTGCACCAGCTTGACTTTTTCTTCATTTCTTTCTTTCAGAGTAAAGGGTATCAGTTTTCCTGGGAAGGCATTTTTACATGGATCAGTCACATACAGTGCTATGCCTTGTGCGATATCTGCCACACTAAATGACAGTGCATTAGGTAAGCACAGATAGCCTGTGGCTTTCCTCAGAAAATGGGGTACAAGACAAGACCTTAAATCTCAAGAATAAAATTTGTTAGGATTCCAGATGAGATATAATGTAGCCTGGGTGACAGGCAATGCTGCACTGCCATGGAAGATTAGTAAAGGACTGGGTGGTTTTGTCAGTCTGCCCATATATTATTTTCTGTTCTACCTTGCCTAATGTTCTCAGTTCCCTAAGTGGCCTTATCTTGCAGGAAGGAGAAGTTTTACCTGGATCAAGTTCTTTTTGGCTTTTATGGGTTTTTTTGAAAGCCACTGGGAACTGGACTCTCCCCATCCAACACCAACTCTGACCTCAGCCATGAAAATTTGCTTCAGCAGTAAGTTTTTCAGACATGAACTTTTAATTCCATATTTGAATATTGGCCAAGCATTTGCTATATAAAAACAAATGCATTTTGTATTTCTAGTATACCCATTAGCAAGCTGTCCATCTGTATTTAAAGAGTATGAAGTATGCAATTGATATCATTTGAAGTAACTTTTTGTCTATGAAATGAGAAGCCTTATAACATGTATAAAGAAAGGTGCTTTTATATCAACTTCAATATGTCATAGTGGAACAGCTGTAAGAAAATTACTCTTACGAATATAGCAAACGGACATCTACTAAATAGTTCTATCAAACCACAGGAGGCCAATCCCCTAATTCAGCAAGAAATACCCAAGTACACCATTCTAATTTACCAAAAAGGTGAAGGTTTTGTTTGTTTTCAAAGTTCACAAAAAAAAAAAAAAAAAAATCAACTAATCTGGCCTACAGGGATGTTCCACAAACATTTAATTTAAACCTTTTCATGCTGTGGATACTACATCGAAGCAGCAACCCCAAAGCCTCACCAACCAAATTGAACTTTTTGCTCTGAGTGGAGAAAGAAAAGTAGTATCTGATGGGGGGCTTACTTTAAAAGCCTTATGACTGATACCATGAGACAACCTTGTCTTCATCTAAATTAATTTTCAAATAATGGGATTAAATCCTAAAAACTGGTCATAAGATTAGGGTTTAAATGTTGTAGCTCAGAAAGAGTGTTCATTCTTTTCACTAACTGTGTAACAATCCACTGAGCGAGCTCTGTATTTTGTAATTTAAACAAACAATTGATATTCCTTTTTACCACATCTAGTGTGCAATGATAGCACTGAAGCTGCCAGGTACACCCGATCATTGCTTAGCAACAACTTAAGGGAGAACAGAAGCAATTAAAAGTTTCAGGAACTACTCTCTGATATGTAGCTGTGACTCTTCTGAAGCGAGGTGCTTCAAGTTAGTTGTGTAAAGCTTGTAAGAATGGGAGAATGTACCACAAAGACTGAAGAATAGGGACAAGAGGGCAGAGAACCCAATGTCCCCAACTCCTGCATGCAAGTCACGCAGTGCTGTAGGTGCTGCTGAAAACCCTCATCTGTTCATAGCAAGCACTCCAAAACAGGGAACGAAAGGGTAAGAAACCATCTTGCACAAGACAAGTAAGGGAGAAGACTTAGTGCATCTTAAAAGTTACAGCAAAGCCTTTTCTCTGCTCAGCTGCCCATCCCCCAGTACCTGGCAGGCATGATGTTTTCCAAGTTTCTAACTGCCTCCAGGCACCCATGCTCCACAGCATACTACTTCCCCACACCTACCACAGTTCTACTACAAGAGAGGCATGACTGAGTCCAGTATGCTCATACCTACTATTTTTCTCCTTTTTGAACTTTATCTTGTTTAGCATATTTAGCACATGTTTTCCCTGGAGTAAGCTCCCAGTCACTGCTCTGGCAGGTGATATCCACCAACTCTACTCTGCCCTGAAAAGAATTTGGATGCATTAAAAAATTTGCATAGCTACCAAGAATTACAGTGAAATCAAGTTACAAAACTAAGGAGAGACAACTGAATTTTCAAGCATTTTCAGCCAACTACCTTGACTATATTCCATTTAGTTTCCCAGAATGTATCTATGTCTCCATTTACTTTTATGATCTACGTTGTGTCCATTATACAGCTAGATGAATGCTCTCAATCATATTTACCACAGAAGAATCCTCTTTCAAGGTTAAGCCCTATAAAGAGGAAGCAACTCATCTGGTTCCTACCAAATTCAGTAAATACTTCACTGACACGGAAAACAGCTAAATTTCATTAATCAGGTTACCACCAAGCAATTAGGACATAACACTGCACCATCATGGGTCAGAAAATGAAATCACAGCAGACCTATGATTATTAGTCAGAAAAGAGCTTTGTATCTCCTTGGGAACTTTGTTTCACTCTTTCTGCAAAAAACTCTTCTGTAACAACAGGACCACCTGGTGCCCTTACTCCAAAGAGCTGCTGAATTCAGATTTGAGAATCCAAATACAGTGCACACAGCAGCAACGTTTGGGACAATGCACAAAATCACTGTATCACTTAAAATACTTTATCAGAATTAAAGGGACTGTGTGAGAAATACACATTTTTACAATTACAAGGAAATTCACACCTGATCTTTGGTCACAAAAGCTCATACCTCATAAACATGAAGGTGATCTTCTAGCCTAAACATGTTCATAATGCTCAATACATTTATACTTTCTAACAGCAAGACTTGCTGTAGCTCATTTGTTATCTCTTCATTGTTTTTACTTGTCTTCCCCAGTGTCAGAATCTCAAAAGTAGGGCAGAAACGTAAGGGAATAGAAGACATTCCTAATAGTAATCTATGGTTGTAAAGAATTAGAAGATTCATGAAACAGATCTGTTTATTAGCTTTAAAGTAGTCATAAATATGCATTATAGGGTTGACTTGTGACAAAAGCTGATGACTAAGTCAATGCATTCTGACATTAGTTGTTTGGCAGCACAAACAGCTTTTAAAACTGTCAGATAACACAAGCTATACCTAATTAATTTGGGTCTTGTTTTTATTTTTTAACGTAGCTAACATGCAAATAAATTTGACTCATTTTTTAGTGCTGAAGATCTGCTTGGTAGCCCTTGGAACTATTTTGTGCATCAGAAGGAGGAAAATTAGAGGGCTTCTGTATAACTGGATTTTTCTTATTTAACTTCTCTGTTTTATGTCATACTTGATTTTTTTTTTGCTTTGTCTCCACTGAACACACACAGAGAACAATTTCTTTCTTTTTTTAAGCTGAAGAAGTTACATAAATACTTAATAAATCAGTAAGTGTTGCAGCTAATGTAGAAAGCCTTAAAAATCTAAGTTCTGATCAAAGACCGCAAATGCTCAATGCTGTTAAAAGATAAAAATACTCTGTTTTGTAGCTGACACAAAAATGGGAAGCATCATTCTCACATTCATTGCTTAGAACTCAAACACATGGAAGGAACAGCAGAGATATCTCCACATGCAGGAGTGACAGTTCTGCTATTCGTATCTTTTTATATGAGCATGTTATCAGAAATTAATTAATCCTGCTTTAATCAGTGAGGCAAAAGTGAGAAAAAATGCAATGCAACATTTCAGGTTAAAGAATAAAGGTATAGTCCAAATTGCACAGATCCTCTTAAAAGTGCCTTTATTTCTGACTGAAAATGATCTTCCAAGGCAGTTATGAAGCACTAGAGAGCAAAGAGAAGCTTCATATGAAGACCTTAAAATTTAAGAACAGTAAATAACAGACTTCACTTTTCAGAAGGCATCAAGGGAACCAGTCACTGTATGTTTTCTTGTTACTGGATTTTAAATCTTATCCCCACATTAAAGCTTCCAACAACCATTATCTAAGGGCTTCCAAGGGAATACCCATATGCTCTTAAGCAACAGGACATTTGGGAGCAGTCCTTCATGTCAAGCTGCTGATCTTTCCAGCATCTCCCACAGCAAGAAGTGTTCTCCATCCCAGTGCCTGAATGACTGGCCTATCATCTTTGCTTTAGACAGGTTGTTCTGCTCTCCACTCCCCCCCTTTCATTTATTTAAATTGTTCAGGAATTCAGTCTCTGAAAATGAGTCCCAGCACTTACCAGAGAGAGAAATGAATGTAAAGTCTCAGCAAGAAGCACCTGTTTAGATGCACCTTCCAAAACCATACCATACAGCTTCTATCTAGCTTCTTTTAAGATTTTAAGATGTGATTGCTAGGAACAAATTTGTGTTTGCTTATTTAAGTACCAAACTATCAAAAAATGCTTTCTTGGTTACTTTTTTTGTTGTTGTTCATTCATTTTTACCTTTCACTATACTGTGCAACCCTTCAGTGTTTTTTCCAGTGGCACACGAAGGAGACATGGGAAGGTACTCAGCCAAACTCCACCTTTAGTTATTCTCATGAGATATTTCTGAGCTCAGCAGGGTTAGATGAAAATGAAAAAAAACCCCAGTCTGCCTTAATGCCTGGTTTATAACCATGCTTTCTACTTGATAACTTATTATAATAAACACAGCCAGTTTACCAGACATTTTCTGGCAAAAGGCTACTCAGCACAAAACCCAGAAAAGCAGATGCATGCTAAAGATTAAGTCTGTGGCATCTGTAGACATCATCTCTGACATCTGTAGCAGTTCTGAAGTCAGCCCTTCCACCCCCAAATGGGGTTGGGGGGAAGCAGTATGGGGACAATATCACGTCTGCCATAGGTGTGTTGCTAGAACTACTTATGTTTCAGGAACCCCAAACCTGTTGCAGACTGAAGGAAGAGAACTAAAATGAGTATTCTCAATATGTTCTCCAACTCAACAAGCTGTTGGCAGTAATTACTATTGCAAAGGACACACTCATAGAAGGCTTAAAAACTGGAGCAAATTGTTTAATTCAGAAGAGAGAAGGAACAAGAAAGCCTTAATCATCCTCTTGCGTATGCTCGAGACTGAAGCAAAGAGCAAAGGCCAAAACGGGGTGTGCCTAGCACCTCTGCCAGCCCCAACACCAGCCCTGTGCAACACACAACACACCGATGCGCATAACGAACGCTGCTGCCCTGCTCTCAGGTAGCCCCATCACCCCATAATCTGAAGCCAAGCCCAGAAAACAAGGTGCTCAGGGGAACATACACGTGTGCAAGACTGCAGGCTGCAGAGGGCTGTGAGCATGCTCACACAGAGGGACTCAGAACCTGCCGTTGGATTTCTCCATGCTACTGCTACAAGCACGCTTTCCTTCTGAAACATTCCATCTGATTGAAGTTATTAAGCACTGAACCAAATTTCCTCACGGAGGGTTTATTATCTTTCTGCACGCTGTGCCATTTTGTCAACTAAGAGGCTCACAAAGATCTTATCAGCGGCCTGTTGACAAAAGTAAAGAGCATCTACAATTGAAATTATGATAATATAATATTTACTCTTGAAATAAAATGTAAGCTGCATTATCCACTGCAGCTTTAGCTCTGGCTTGAACAAGAAGCTTATTTAAATACAATGTGCCTAAGGCTTCTCTAGCTCCATTTTATTACTAGTTACTTTAAAAGAAATAAAAAGGTTTTCTAAATTTATTCAGGCAGAGCTTTCACTATTTAACATTGGTCAGAAGCCCTATTTCTACTGAATTATTGTATGCTTTATTTCTCATTTAATTCTCATTTCAAGTCAAGGACTTCACCCAGTTTTCAGAAGCACTGGAGTTTGTGCTGGAGGAAGGAAGCTGAAGATTTGCACATGAAAGCATAGAATGAAGGTTACAGTAAGCTTTGCAAGGACACAGGAACACTGGGTCACCTTACATACAGTATTTGCAACTCAACCCACCTTGGCTTTTAATCAGGTAGTAACTTCTTGAAGGTAGTTTTGTCATTTGGAGCTTCACAAAAAATTGGCTGGCACTGAAAAATTTTGATCAGCATTCGGTAAAATTCAAGGAAAAGATAATTTTAAAAATATCCACCGCTTTACTGTCATTTATGTTGTGTTTTTTTTTAAAAAAAAAAGCTAGAACTGTGAAAACTTAAGAGAAAAATTAGCACTTACTGAGGAGTCAGATGAAAACTGTTTAACTGAAAGCATGAGCAAGGAAAAATACACTTGGCAGTCATGTTGCTTAAAGAAGAAATATACCAGTCCATTAGGTGTGCACTAGCGTTTGACCAATGCAGGACCAAATCTTGTTTGGCCTTTCTGCATGTTTAAAGTCCCAATGAGAGGAGAAGGGGGAGAGGAAGCACACACATAAAACATATGTGTGTTTTATGTGTGTGTTATGTTTTATGTTTAAAAACATAACAGGAAAAGAATTTCTATTAAGCTGTGGGGGTGGGAGAACCCACTGCATTTTCATCTCTGTGTGGAATAAATAAGTACTAAAATGGACTTTCTACAGAAGAGCAAGAGCAAGTGCACCAGTAAGGCATTGCAAGCAGCACCTATGGGGAACATATATTTCAAACAGCTGTGAAGGGCAGAGGCACTTGCCCCTTATGTTTCCCCCACCTGTGGCATGCAATGGGATTAAGGCTAGGAAGTGAATTGTCCAAAGCCATACATATTCCCAGAACAGGTCTCTCCTGGTGCTAGAATTTCCACTTGAGATATCTGTGCGTAATCAGCCGTTCAGTGATAACGTAAGAAAGATTCAACACAGCAAAAGGTAATTCACTGTAAAATATGCAAAAATGAAGAAACACCAGGAAGGAGAAAATGCAAAAAAATCCAAGCCTATTCAGCTGAAGAAAAGCCCTGTGTCTTTGGTATATTTAGTAAAATCAACCTATAAAAAATTCAGGGCAGAAAGAATGAGGCAAATGTGCAAGCTGCATTTCTCTCTAAAACCCTTCTTCTTTGCATTTTGCTTGTCCTGCAGTCACCTACAAAAATACACTGTTAATGGAAGTGACTTGTCCAACATATTAAGCTATATTACTGTTCCCTGGTTACTTTAAGAAAAACAGCAAAACACACAAATTGACTGTATGCTTATAAACGTACGATGAAAATAATGACCTTTCATGCTTAGCCATTGTTTCCTTGAAGACCAAGCCACAGACATTTGGACATGCCAGCCCTGAATAGGTTCTTCAGGTCACTGACACTTCCTTCCCATGGGTGCCAACTGTCATCACAGACCAGCTTCAAACTGCTCTCTGACACTCCTTAGTAACTACCAAGGAATGAACAATGTCCACATGTTTGCGCATACATGGTTTCTCTTCCCTCTGTGCTTCTCACCCATACATAAAAAGAGGATATGAGAAGAGCAAACCGATTTGTAAAGGAGCAGGTTTGTTAAAAAACAATACTGGATCATCTGTCAAGGGTGCTGGGTACTTGCAGCTGCCATTGAGACAGTGGATCTTAAAGGCAATAAGCGTCTCAGCCAAGCCTAATGTTAATAAAACTAAAGCTAAAGCAAACACAAGTGAAAGCTGCCTGCAAGGAAATTAAGCCCATCAAAGAATAATATTCTGTAGCTCCAAGAAGTCACCGTAAATGACAAATGCTTCTTTCTATCGTGTCAGACACTTCCAAAAACAAAGCAGCCTTCCCTGTTGTTACTCCAACCCTACACCTGCTGAAGGAATCTCTCCCCTGTAATGGGTTGTGCATTTTCCTCTGGCACTTGATGAAAGCCACATCTGACCTCACAGCTCCCTGGGGGAGCAAGCACTGCAGTGGCTCTGGCCATCACAGGTTAAGGAACATGTGAATCTGAAACTGAACTAAGAAGTTCCTAGCTCATGTCGGGGTCCTACTGGTATTATGACAACATGGGGTAGAACAATCGCCGCTAAACAGAAAAAAATAACTAGCACCATGGCCAGTCATTTTAAAATACAAATAACTTGAAGTAGTACGTAGGCCACACTGCCAGACATGGTCACGAACACTTTTGTTCAGAGGTACATCATATGCCGACAGAACTGGTGAACTGTGGTATTTGCATACAACATTCACCAAACAAAATATAAAAAAGCTTCCTCAGAACAGCAAAATACCTTTAAGATAAATCTTTTGTCTAATGCTTAACATGTACAGCAGGCTCCTACGGAACAGCAGGCAAAAAAAAGATTGATAAGGGACACATGAAAACCACTAATTTCTCAGAAGGGCAATCCAGGAGGGACAAGGAAGTTAAAACGTTCAACTTGAAAACCCATACACTTGTACAGAGACGGAGCTCTCTTACATAGGACTGCAAAATAACAGACATCATTCATGAGTAGCAAATTTTTAAAGGTAGTTTTCTCTACATGACTGTTCTCTGTCTGTCTAGGACAGCAGAGAGGAGAGCAGCATTAGCGATTTTGGTCTAAGGTCTTCAGGGAAAGAGGCTTTGCCCTACTTTGACAATAGCAGTTGCTGAGGCAAATTAGGTCTCTGACAGGGATAAAATGAAGTTCCACTGTTAGCACAAAAGAGCTCCCATTGATTTTGGCCTCTTTCAGCTGATGTAAATAATCAAGTAACCATAAATTTGACAAGGAATAATTGCTGCCTTGTCCATTACACAGCGTACTCGAAAAGGCATTTAAAATCACCTTGAGCAGGGGGAAAAGGAGAAAGGAAAGCTGAGCTCGGACAGTTCTTCTCCTTCATTAAGCTCTATTCTACAATGTCACCTGCAGCCACACAATCATCTTTCAGTGAAAGCGGAAAAAGACTTTGGTGGTCTAAGCAGTAGGCTTGAAATTCCATGCTCTGACAGGGTCAATGGGCTCTTAATTCTGCCAAAAAAAGGAATTTATGAAATTTCATTTAATCTGCAGACAAGCTTATTTGAAGTAAAGGTGATCTGCGAGCAATGGACCTGGTGATGCATAGCTCCCAATAAATTTCTCTCAAGTTAAAACTTCCACATGGCTTCCCTGAGTCCTGATGGGAGTTCAGCTCATGTTCTTGCAGCCTTCGTTAGTAACATAAGACTGAGTTTTCTTTAACCTCCTGTCCTATACACACAGGACTTTTTCCACCAATGTCATGGTTTAACCCCAGCTGGCAAACAAGTACCACACAGCCACTCGCCCTTCTCTGGACAAAGTCTCTCACTATCACCACTTAGAAATTATTTTGGCTTCAGAACATGCAGATGACCTCTTGCCTGGCTATGAAATTCTTCCAGCTTCTGGAAAGTTGATGAAGTGGCCTTGCACAAAACGTGGGTGTTACCTTCCTAATTCATGCAATTAAGTATCAGGAAAGCATACCTCAGATAAAGGGAGTATAACAGTTACCTTTGTTATTTTGAGCACCTACAGACTTCCAGCCACTTTTTTCTTCAACTACATCTGATATCCCAAGTTTTGTACAATGATAAAGTAGTCTCTAAACTTATAAAATAGTTTTAAACAATTGCTGCAAAAAGAGTTGGAAATTAACACCTGCATTTCCTACAGCTGCATCCAAGGAAGAGTATTCTTCGCAAAGGTACAAAGGTCAGTCTCCCATAACAGGGGCTGCGTTAATTAAATAAAAATCACTACACACCCTCCTTTTTTTTTTTTAAGTAACTGCTTTAGCGACCTCAATGAAAGTTCAAAACTTTCCTCCTCATTAAATACATCATTTTGCTAGTGAAGAAAATGGCAAGTCAAGTACTTGCACATCCAAATTGATTTTAGATTTGTTGTTACTTAATGTAACAGTACCGGTGAAACTGCTAAAGGAAATGAAGGGAGAACCCGAATAAATTTTAGGAGGGGGAAGAAAAAAAAAAAAAGAAAGAAAAAAAAAGAAAAGAAAAAAAAAAGGACCATCAATATTTTATGAGGTACACTCAGGGTTGTTTTGTGATTTCAGAAGATTTTATACCCATTTTAGCTGTTGCCTCTTAATGACTCTTAAATGAACAAAAAAGTGGAAAAAAGCTGTAGTGATCCCAGATGAGTTCAAGTAGTAATAATAAGAAAAGCACTTCCAGGTGCCAGGAAAAGAAAAACTGTGTTTATACCAGCTTTTGTGCTACAAAGCAATAATGTCTGAAAAACATGCAATTATGGAATATTTTAGTCTATAATTACAAATGAAAGGCTGGTGACGATGAGGGTTCCAGGATAAAAGTCCACCAGAAAAGCCTATCTGACAATTTACATCTCCATCTCTTAAAAAAAAAAAAAAAAAAAAAGAAAAAAAAAAGAAAAAAAAAAACCAAACCCAAACAACACACAGCCACATCAGTTTGGCAGAGAGTTAAAGCACTAGGTGAAGCTATGCAGATATGCAGAAAAAAAATGAAGATGAAAGGAGGTAAGAGGAGATAGATTAATGGCACCTGCTTCTTTTTCAGTGCTTGACATCAGTTTGTTGTGAGGTGTTGTGATATCTTTGGTCAGTCCCTGATCCTCAAGAATTAGCTATATTAAACATGGCTAATTTAACTACCACAGTTAATTACCATGTGCAAAATACTTTGACATTTGTGGATGTAAAAATTACTATTATTGCTACTTTTATTAAATAAGGAGACGAAGGAACATGATGCTCGTCAAGACTTGGGTACCAAATTTAGGTTTACTTGCTATATGGGATTTGGTATATCTGAAGAGGCTGTTGTTATGGTAGAAAACTTAAGAAAGAAGGCAAAATTGGTCCAAACAAATCTTCTAATATCAAGAACAAAGGACTCTAATGGAAGAGACCAACAAAACCTACCAAACAAGAATGTAATTTACTAAGACTTATACCTTTCAACAATGGCATTCTGAAAAACGCATGAAAGCCAAACACCATACCCTGACCCTTAGAAAACAGGAAATTTTGTACTTCTTTTTTTTGCAATTTTCTCTTCCATTTAATTTACAGTTTTATATTTTTGCAAGTAATGCATAACATTTTACTGACTGTTAATTTTCTGCAAGTCAATACCCACTGAACACACATGACCCTTTTGCCTGTTGCTTTTTTTCCCAGGATGGAAAAGATGGTTATGCTGATATGCAGCTACTCTGTCACAATGAAAATAAAACATCCAAATATCACACCCAACCTGCATAAACCTCAATGAACACCATGTTTCCCATGTCACCATCTGCTGGTGATCTGGATGCCTAGATAAGCATCTGGCCCTGTCTAAAACAACCATTAAGATATTTCTTTTAATTCTTTTTTTTTTTTTTTTAATGGCTTCCAAAATATCCCTGTGCAAAAACCCATAGGAATAACAGCAACATTAAAAAAAATAATCCTTCAAAAATGCACAAAAACCCCGCAAAACTGGTACTGCTTTCTAAATAAAAGCCCATGCAGATCAAGGTAGGAGCATGCTTAAAAAATACCAAAAATCAGCCCAAACTATTCATCATCTTTAACAGATTCACCTAAAACACCGTCCACGGTATGGCAGCTCTAATAACAATGGGGAACCTGTGTAGGACAAGCTGCTGAAACAACTGCAACAAGAAACTTCTCATTTATCACTGCATTACAGAAACTGAGATATTGTAAACTAATGACTTAAAAATTAAGTCCACTGAACCCCCCATAAATGCATAATCAAGGTATCAAAGGTGAGTATGCAATACAAGGACTGGAAAAGCAGATCAGATCTACCAACAGTTAGCTACTAAAGCAATAAAACTCAGCCGGCAGACCTTCAACCTATGAAGAAAAGCACTGTACTGATAGCATCTATGCTATTCCTTGTAACAGAAATGCCTGAACAACCTCTGTTGGGCATTCTGTGGGCTAACTTGACTGACTGATTTTCAGTATTTCAAATTGAAAAGCAAATTCTTGTTGAAAAGTACACCAACCTAGCAAATATCTGTAGTGAATCAAAGGCAGAAACCAACCACAGCATTATTTGACGAGTAGCGCAAGTTGTGAGGATTCATTTCCATGTGATATACTTCAATATGCAAAATATCAAGTAATTATTGCTATTTTTAAATAAGAAACACACACTTTCCATCTATTGTAACCACCTACAGATTCTGAAGGTTAAAGGGATAGCTCTTACAAAGTCTTTCACCCATTTTAGATGTTACATTAAAAAAAAAACTTACTTGAAGTTAAATTGCCACCTTATTTATACAAAGTCCTTTCAATCATTCCTGAGACACTGCTATTACTGGTTTCATTATTCATGACTCTACTTAATGGTACCCTTTATTTTAGCTGAAGTTAATCCTGCTGATAATTAACAGCCTAACCAGATTAAGTTTAGTTTAACTATTTTAAGTTATTTTTACTTACTATGTATTGTTGAATTAAACTGACTTAAAAATTACAAGCAGAAACAGTGCAATTTTCCAAACAGATGATGTAAAAAAAGGATTAAAGCATTTTCTGCAGAGGCTAAGAGCTGAACTCGCAACCTTTAAAACTATTGTGCCTCTATCAAGTACTTCTGCTCATTTTGAAAAAAAAAAAATCCTCTTTAGCATTTGAAATGGAATAATTGAATATATGATGCAGAAACTGTCTGCAATCAGCTGTACCATAACTGTACTCTGCTACTCTGGAAAGAAAGAAACTATCCTTTAAGGCACACTGGCAATCAATGGGAAGCTGCATATACGGACACAGAGTAGCATCAGTAGCTGATATAAGTGGTCACTGAAAAGTACATTTGTCATTCTAAGAACTTGTAAGTATCTCTCTGAACATCTCTAGATTCTTTTCTTCTATTTAAAAATACTAATAATCATTACTGCATTTGTGCGCATTTTAGTATAGTCCCAATAGATCTATATCGGTCCTACTGAACCTTAATCACACTTGCCGCAAAGATGCATTTGAATACACAGTTCTTCACTGTTATAGGTTGCTCGATATTTTAATATATAAACCTCAAATATAAAGGACACTCCTAATCTAGGTTGCATATTTGTGCCATCCAAAACATAAAACTTGTCTTTGAGTTAATCATGCCAAACAACTTTTTTGTAAACTACATTATCTTGATGCCATTTCCATCATTTGGACCTTGTTTAGGATTATTACTGACTTCAGTGATGGTTTATACCAACACAGAAGCAGCAACCTCCATAACTGCTCTTGAAATCCCAGTTCAAGTGAGTAGGAGTGGGTTTGCTTGCATTTTTTTCATATGTTTAAATTGGGAAAGGAGTCTTCCCTTCTCCTCTGCAGCATCTTTTATTTAACAACTGATTTTCAAATTTTGGCAAGCGTAGCACTAGCATCTGCATACACTAAGGCTTCATAATAAATGAAAGAAAGAAATAAAAGAATACAACTTGTGCCTTCTAAATTACTTGCAGCAGGCTTCACTATGTTTATGGTTCTCTCCCCAAAGCACCAGTTAATGAGACTATTTTCAGTAACAGACAGAATTTTAGTAAGTCACACAGGGGTATCTGCACCTATTAGGCTAACGCCAGCAACATGCTGAATACTGGAAGACTGTAGACTGTAGCTTTAAGTTGCCTTATAACAGAAGCTCCCAATTTGATTTTTCCTTTAGTGAAGTTATTGAGAAAAATCTACTTGAAAATCCATATAAAGTATACACTAGGCATGCTAAAACCAGCCCAAATCAAGCATTGCACATGTAGAAAGTATACTGGATGACATCAAGAATACTTTATTCATGGCTGTAGACTGAACTTAACGTTTTTATTAATCTCCTTCTCCCCCAGCAGCATCACTGCACTTTCTTATCTGTGCATTTGGATCAAACCAACTTGTTTTGGATCGAGTTTTAACCATACCATCATATAACACAGTTTAAATTTTCTCAATCTGAGATATGCAAAAATTTCCTTTCAACACTTAACTTGCCAAAACATACCCAAGCCAATTCCGCTCAGTTAATCAGAAATGTCCTGTCTGAAGCAGCCACCAGTTCCCATCATTTCTAACAGAGAAGGAGCGAGGGCTCACTCATGCTATCAGAAAGCACAGATGATGGGTCAACCTCATCCCATGACAGATGGAAAATGCTCAAAGTGATCACTTTGAGCAGCCTCAAGCAAGCATGCTCCTCTGAGAAACAGCAGCTGCCAGATGCACTGGAAGAGGAAAGTTCTTACTGGAAATCTCTGTAGAAATTCTCTAGAGTGAAGAATGACTGGAGGAGTATAAGAAACATTAAATCTAATTTAAAAAAATCTTTCAAATTACAGTTGTGTTTATTTAAGTTAACTGTATTAGTCTATCAAAATTATTTGGAACAAAAACAAACAAACAAAAAAAGCCATGCCAGATGCTATATTTGAATTGCTTTTCAAATATTTACTTCCCAATGTGAAGTATTAACTGAACACGTAGGCTTTTGAAACTCAAACAACAAGAAGAAAAGGTGTATTTTGGGGAGAAGTTTTATAACTATCACAAGTAAAAAGTTCAATCCGAGATCCACTCTGGTATGCAAACAGTAGCATTATTGCAAATGCACACATAAGAAGTGGCTTCATTTTTTTTTAAAGGTAATATCATATTTTCTGCAGTATTTAATTTACCAGTCTTACTTTTTGGATGTGAAAATCATAAAATCTCCAAAACATAATAAATTACAATTGAAAAAATAAGGTAATGTTTGAAGCAAAGGAAAAAGTTATTTAACATTTACAAACTTCAAAATATTTTAAAATTTATTCCAGCACTGAGCAAATTTTTGGTCTTATTCACATGGTGAGGACACTGTAGGCCATGCAGCACATCAAATCTGAACTACATTTGAGAATTAGGCAAGTGAGAGAAAGTTCAGGAATCATGGTCTCCTGACAACAGAACAGGTATTGACAGAAGGACACAGAGATGATTAAGTGGCACATACAAATTAGTTCACTTAAGCTCCAAATTACTTATGAAATTAGAAACACCTGACTTTCTTACTAGCTTCTGTTTAAGCTTTTATTTTTCTTAAAGTCTCAATTGCCCTGACATAATTGTTCTGTGCAATGTCCACTGAGGAGAGTTTTCTTGGCTGTTCTTTTCCTTGTTTAGCAGCAGTGATGGATGACCCTGGCAGAGACACCCTGCAGAATCTGGGGAACATTACCGACCTCAGGCTGGAATACAAACGCCTCTTTAGAAACTAACAAAGTTAAGTCATGTTTGGATTGAAACTGGGAAGACTGCACTGAACACACCTACAGTGATTCCTTGCAATGCCATCTGGCAAGTGTGGGCTAAGAGCAGCTAAAAGCTTCACCACTTAGAGTTGCTGGAAGCAAGACACAATGGAGATGGAGTGAGATTAATTAATAGGGAGAAGAGATGCAACTGAACTCAAGCCAACGGCCCAGTATCACTGAAAGCAAGACTATTTCTGGAGAACACTGGTCCACTTATCCAGAAAAAGAAGCATGATCTGATATTTAAAAAAGAGGTATAATGGGGAAGAAGTAGTACAAAATGGCAGGAGCCCAAGGCACCAGCTAGCCATCAGCTAATGACTCCAGCTGGAAACTGAGGAAAGAAAACCTGCGCCCTGAACAGAGGACAAGGAATTACTCAAGTAACCAACTTTTCAAAGGAGTTTCAGAAAGGCAGGTTACCCCTCCACTCACAATATAATGCAGATATTTTTCACTCTTTTGATTATTGCAGATTTAAGAGATTCAGCAGACTTAGGCATTGGAATCTGTTTCTTGCTGAAGGGAACAGTACAGTTTGGGAGCACACCAAGGAAAAGAGAATGATAATGCAAGTTAATTCGGAGGAAAGCATTTCCACCTAATAGTTCTCAGCTGTACAATAATGCTCCCTGTTCAGTCTGACCAATACAAGCAGTGACTTACCAACAATTTGTTCTTTACTAGAAATTCCAGTTCTATATTTTCCACTTGAAAGAGCAGAAAAAATGTAGTCTGTCTCCACACTCTGCAAGTTATTACAGTACTACGTTCATTCACAATACTGTGAGGACCCCTGGGACTTTTTATATCAGTCCTGCAGTTGCTGCATGATCCTGTGATGCAAATCCCCTTCAGAAAAACATCCTCCTTTGAAACTGATTGCAGAGAAAAGCAACAGCAGCAACTTCAAAGTGCTGCAACTAAACAAGGACTACAGAAAATATCACTGGCTGCTTTTACAGAGGAGCTTCCTCACCTGACTGATGCTCATCATGAAGACATTAGTAAATAGAGCAATTCAAAGGAAAGCTACCTGTGATGTTTAATATCTTCATTAAAAGAGATTTATTTGGTAAAGCTCTTTGCAACTAAAACCCTAAAATGCAAGTTTTATATGAGACAAAAAGATTACAAGGACAGCGTCAGTTCGGGTTCTCCAGTCTTAACCACCCGATCTAAGCACCCTTTTTTTACACATATGTACACACATTATAATGGGTTTTAAAAGTCTTTTTATTGTAGCATATTACTCAAAACCAATTCAAATATCATCCATACTTTTTTGTTTTAAAACAAATTAGGTTCCTTTTTTAGCAAGCTACAGGCTACAACCAAACCACTGACATGAACACTAGGCTACATACAGCACTGACATCTCAAGGACCTTCTGTGTGTAACAGAACTAACAAGGAAAGCATCTTCTCCACATATTGATAAGCTATTTTCTGAAGTGCAGTGCACTGTGACAATTAAGAGATGAGCAAAATGGAAATAATACAAAAGATGCTTAAAACAAATTAAGCAGTAGAAACAGCCAGCATACTGATTTAAGGAATAAAGACAAAGGTCAAAGGAGGAAGAAATCCAAAACAGAAAAGGAAAGGGAAATAGTAGTGGAGGAGGGCTTTTTTATTATTTTCTACTTGGTTAAGGTTTAAAAAAAAACCACAAACCTTTATAAAATGCTACATTGCAAACCGCTGTAAGCCAAGTTATTGTGTTGGGGGAGGTTATAAAAATGAATTATGGAAATGATTTAAAACAAAGAAAAAAATATGTTCCTGCTCTAGTATGTTTTTCATTACACTTATGACTGGAAAATTTTGCTATATAGCCTGATTAGAAGCAGTGAATTTACCAATGCCATAAGCCCACTGCCAAATGAACTGATCATACATCAGCTTTTGTAAGAAATGTATGAATTTGCAACAGATCTACAAAGGTGGTTCACTGCAGCAAGACAAAAATCAGTTATCAAGTAATTTCTATACTATGCACTCATCAGCTGCTCACCAAGATAAGCAGCTTCAACAAAGGTCAAAACTGCACAAAGCACAATTACCAAAAAAAACAGCCGTGTTTTTTGTGGGGGGAGAAGGAATGTTAATTATGGCAGCTTAAAAAAAAAAAAAAAAAAAAAAAACAAACCACACCACAAAGACCCCTCTCTTTATTTACCTTGAACATGATCAAACTTCATATAACCAGAGCTGAACTCTGGTCTGGCCCCTTCTGTGCCCCACTGGCACTTGGGTACTTTCACACCACGGTATGGGGCACTGCCGGCCCAGCAGCACCCCTACCCCACTCCAGAAACACTTTCCTGCCCTCCCTCTGCCATCAGTACAGGCTGGTGAAGGGCAGGAAAATTAACAACCCTTGTGAGGAGTTGAATGACCCTATTCAGTGATGTCTATAGCAAAAAAAGTTACCCATGATCAAAGCACAACTAAACTGTTAAGAGCGAGTATTTTGCATTCCTATATATAACTGAGGGGAATGCCATCTGCAGTTATAATTACTCTGCCAGCAAAGAGAGAAAAACATTACTGCTAATGCAAGATGTAGAATGGAGGCAAGGAGCATCTGCAAAGGCAGCCCCAGACAGGCATACCAGAGATCAAAGTCAAGAGCCAGAGCAGGAACACAACACTTGCAAAACAAAGCTACATAACAAAGCTACATTGCAGATGGGGGGGGGGGGGAATTAAAAAAAAAAGAGAGAGAGAACATTTTTGAATGCTCCTAATACATTTAATATAAATCTGGAAAAAGTGAATAGAAACAATTGTTCCTTGTCACTGGGGAAAATCCATGCATGAGCTTATGAATAATAATAAAAAAAGATCTCTTTTAGAACATAAAATACAGTCTCCACCACCAGTGATACAAAAAAATATTTTCTGCTTTAGAAGATTATTCCATAGAATAAGCATTGTTTGAAATATGATCATATCTTCTGAAGCTCATAAGCTACTTACAACGTACCATTCCTAAAATTCACCTTTCACAGATATGAGCATGCAGCTAAATGAATACAGTATTTGAATTGTTCAGGGTTTTGCCCATTTATAAAATAAATGCTTTATGTATTAAACATAAGGTTTCATATTTTTGCCCTTTCTCCTCGCACTTTCTTTTTAAAAACAGACAATTTCTACTATTTTAGATCATTGCATATATTCCAACAAGAGATGGACATCAGTATATTACAGCCACATATTTCAATTATGAAATATTCTGAATCCATAGAATTCCCAAAAGGCCAGTATGAGGCTTCCAAATTTGAAACAGTGTGTCCTCAATGCATCATGTATCTGATGTTTCCTGATTTATGCAATATTTATTCAGTGGTTGCCTATTTCATGGGAAAGCATTAACGCTATTTAGCACTGTACTGTTCTCTGTTCTGTTGGTTTCTCCTTTCTCAGCATTTAGTTCTGTCTCTCTCTGTCTCTTCTCCACAATAAACTCCTTAGTATATGCACCCCACTGTAGTGTCCAGCAATCCAGCAGAGTCCTGGACACCCTGTACAACAGCTTAGAGGGAAAGTCTTCCCATCTTCTAGGCCCATTTGCTCAACAGGACAGGCTAGACAGTATGCCTAGTTTCCCCTTTCATTAGTGCCATCTGTGCCAGACGGGTGGGGTTTTTTTGTATTTTGTATGCTTTAACAATGTTAGATAACATATCCCCCACCCCACCTTGCCACCACTAGCAGGGCAGAGGCAGAAAAAGTGTGTCCACTACATCAGAGGTGTGTCATCACCTCAAACAGAAGCTACAGTTTCAGTAATTACAGTATTTTACTCTTCTGTTTTCTTCTTAAAATTTAAAAAGAACTTCTGCATCTCCTGCAAAAGATTGCCTTACGCACACCTGAACAAGTAATATGCTGCTCCTTTTTTCTGAACTATGAACCACACCCAGCTAATAATCACTGCCTAATTATTTAATCAAGAAAATCATATTAATAATAGTGAATTATCAAAAATGAAGTTGTAGAAACCTCAGAATAAGTTATATATTTGCTCTTATTTTTGTTCAAGCTTTCTCTGGGAGCATTCAGTATCTTCGAAGAGTTGGTTGCCACCTACAGGAAAGGTTGTTTTCATCCAACGGACAATGCTACATCTAATTCTGGTACTGAGACTTACTTCATTTTTCTTAAATGAGGCTTGTTTCTCTGTCATATACTGCGCCAAAAAGATCTACAGATCATAAATTTTTTAGAAGGGTTATTGGTTCACTCACAAGCAGCAAACTGCCTTGGAAAGGAGCAAATCAGTGTTTCAGTCACGTGTCTTCTGTCTCCTTCAGAGTGTAAAATTCACGCTGCTTCTGCTGGGCCTTACGCGGCAGCATTGATCATCCCACTACAACACTGCTGGTCTGTTGGACGGAAGATATTCTACAGGAGAGACTGGATTTCAAAATAGCTTTCATTAATGGAACCAACCTTTCATTGCTCTTCGCATCTGTCTACAAGCACCTTTCAAACTGGCACTTCCGTAAATAATCATATTTTAAAGGAGAGGAAGGAGACGGGGCAGACATCTAGAGCAGTCTATGCTACACAGCTAATAGGTCATAGAACAGAGTAGCGTCAGCTTGGGCTTTCATTCCTCTCTCTCTCTCTCTGAACTAGCATCTAACAATCAATATTTCTGAAATGTCAAACACAGACACCTCCACCCAATGAGTATCCAAAGATGAGGGAGTAGGCATGCTGGATGGAATGGCAAAAGTTCAAGAGCTGATGTTTCTAATACAAATGAATCCATTTTGTCCCTCAGCCCTGGGCTGGAAACAACCCCAGGTCTCAGCAGTAAGGTCCGTGGCTGTGCCAAGCTAACCAGCCAGTTTTGCACCAGATCTGTAGCAGGTCTTTTGCTAACAGCAGCACTCCCCCACTGGAGGAAGACAAGCTACAGCTTGCAGAGCAGTTCTGGGCTCAGCTTCACCCAGGCAACAAGCCACCACTGTGCTGAGACCGGAGGGGGCTGCACCCAGCAGCCAGGCTGGCACCATGAGGGGGAAGATCCTCCTCTCTCCTGCTCTAAAAACTACGCCAGTTCTGTTTAAGAGATGAGAGACAAATCCTCAGCTAGCATACCTCACCATGCCTCTGGCTGTGTAAGCTAGCTGAGGAGGTCACTTTTGCAGAAGAGTAGAATCGGTCATTCCATTTAAAACTATGTTTAAATCAGAAAACACAGTGTAGTACCCTGAGATGTCACAGAATAGGTCTGATATCAAAGAGTCAGAACACAACCATAAAACAAAAAATAATCTTCCAGTCAGGCTCAGATAAGAATGCATAGACACACTATATTTTCATGCAAGTAACTTCAAAAACAGTTAACGTTGATAACATCCTTACGGCATTTAGCATATGCGACTGACTACTCTTAGTCACACAACTCCTGCCTGACATTGATGTGCAAGTACAACAGAAATAAAGATCCACAAGTATCTCTGCACATCCTTCATGAGCTCTGGCTTTGAAGTGCCATGAAGCACTTGGCATCCTACTGATACTACGACTAGCACCTACACCAGCGTGTGTGCGTGAGGGTCGTACATATGTATTTATATACAGACACATACATAATATATATACTGTGTGCATATGCACACACACACAAAGGCTCTGTTGTATTGGGGAGGTACAGAAAATTTGAATTCAGTATTTTTAGACATCTTTCATCAACAGGACAACATGTAGCTACACGGTTCCTCTGTGCATCCAGAATTCTTCTTTTGACCATTATCTTTACACCCTAATTGCAAGAGGGGTTGATTAGATCTATGGCTACTTGTTCTGGTTTTAGACTTAGAAGGCAACAAAAACATCTTTTCATTCTTCTGTAGGGAAAAAAATTCTCATAAAGCTCAAAGACCACTTCCAGGGATAGACTCACTTCTAAATTTATGCCCACTGACAAGAAGGCCAGAGCCTCAAGTCCGAAGATGTTACAACCTAAAAATACATTTATGAACAAAATCTATTTGTGCACTTTTACTATTCTTACTGATGTTTTCTCTGACTGTTGTTTTGAACACCTTTAGACTGACATTTGATCTGAAGACTTTAAATTGATCATATCTGACTTACCTTTAAGAGACTTCAATTGTTGTCTGGAGGATTATGTATTAATTTAAAATATATCTGTGAGACTGTACGCACTCTTTGCAAACAAGCAATACCAAAATACAAACAAAAATCAGTCTCCAGGCAGGAGACTAGGAAAACAAGTTCTCAGGTGCTGGGAGCCAAACCAATGCACTACACTCCAGTCTATTTTGTGACACAGTGAACAACTGGGATAAGAGACATACACCAGAAATGAAGCACGACCAGCTTTACTTTTATTGCAACTACACATAAAACCTGAGTTCAGATGGGCATTCACATGATGGGCAGAAGCAGATTATGGCTGAAAAATCAACTTTTCTCATCATAAATAGCTATGTTCTCCTTCCATTTAGCAAGAAGAATGTTTCAGAAAATCTCAATCTTGTGAATTTTTCTATTAACGGGTAGAAAGACAGTTATTCTCATCTTCCATTCAGCTTTTTGACTAAAATTAAAACGTTAAGATGTCAACTTGCCCAAGTCATTATTCTAAAATAGCAGCAGTGTCCACAGTTTTCTCCATTTTGAACCTTACCTTTCCTTCTACAACAGAATTTTAAAACCTTCATTGGTAAGGTTGCCTATATACATCCTAAGAGACAAAATGATGGAATAATCTACACTGGTGGACAGAGAGAGAAAGTAGTTTAAAAAACAAACAAACAAACAAACAAACAAGCAACCCCCCAAAAAAACCCCCTATTTTATAACTTTAATACTTAAAATCACTGGTGGTGAATCACCACATTGATCCCTAATTGACCACCTCTCAACACTTTCTGAATGTGTTCTTGAAAACATGTGGATAAACATTTGGAAATAACACTCACTTTCTACAAGAAGGGTATTAATGGTAAAAATGGCAGTAGTAAACACAGACTAAAAGTAATTACAGAAGCAACTTTCTGCTGTATCTTTATTTTGATGCAAAAAACCACCCAAGCTGCCTTTTGTATTCATGTACCTCGGTTTTAAGTTTCTTAATTCCTGCTGCCATAGTGTGTTTACAGCATCTGTTTGCTAGGATGCAGAATTGCATGAAAGTTGTATCAAGAGGACCAGGTATCCTCCTTACCCTAGACAGCATACTATTAAAGCAAAACCCCATGTGCAAAATACGTAGAACTTCTGTTTTCCCCATAAACTGAAAAATTCAGTTAACCAGTGCTAAAACCTAGCTGCGTGACTATTACTATTCACTTACTAATCAGTTTGATAGAATTTAATCAAGGAGTTTCATTAGAATTAAATAGGGACAGCACTTGCAGTGCTCGGGAGAAGCGAACAAATTCAGTTTTCATAGAGTGGCCCAGCTGTTTAGGGTGGAAGGGAGCTCTGCAGGTGAGAGCTCAAGGCAGGGCTAATTTCAAAGCGCAGCTACACTGCTCAGACCATTGCACAGTCCAGTTTTTTCTCCCTATGCTCCACTTCCAATTTGCACTTTATAATGACTCAAACAGAGAATTTTTCCTGCATAATTTTGTATTCTCCATTTTATGAAAAAACTGTTACCAATGCACATTAAATATACCACACATTGAAAACAACTTCAGTTAAAAAAAATTACGGCAGCAGTGTTTGATGACATTTGCTGTCATCTTCCCCTTCTTGCAATACATTCATATGAACTACTGTAGAAATGTTTATTCCTTTAAAGATTATGAGTATGCACACAGAAGCAATTAACAAATGAAATGCCATGGAAAATGCCATTTGAAAGATATGATCTTTTGCAAAGCAGCATCCTATAAGGCAATTATAAAGAACATTACCAAAATCTTGGCAAATCAGCGCTGACTGCCATTCTTCTGATGATAAAGATATGAAGAGAAATAGTTCATTTTGTGAAATCAGTGTGCTGCATATGAATGTGTGAAATTTCAAGCTATATAAAATCATCTTCGCAAAAATACACAGTAACAGCCTAGTTGCCTTGCCACTTCTACCATTCATTTTGCAAACAACTTGTATTTGCCACAATCTAGCATTACCAATGAATTAAGAACCAGTTTGCTATACAAAAACATAATTACAGTTTAATTTTGGATAAAATAATTCCCCAACTCTAAATTAAGTGGAATTTCTCTTTCCTACAGAACAATACAGTATGTAGACGTAGGATTTTGGAACTTAAAAAAGACTTCCAGTGAACATGAATAGGAACTATTTTACATCATGTTCCTGTCAAAATTAGCTGTTAAGACACTGCTAGTAGAAATAATAGCTAGCAGCAATTAGCATATATTGTGCTTATAACTAAGAAAATCATACTGTTTGAAAAATATTATAAATTAAAGCTTTACTGGTTCCTTGAGAAACACAATCAAGACAGAAGAGCCAAATAATGGAATCAAGATAAAACAATCAAATACTCATGTATAAAATGCTTAACTATTTTTTCCAGAAAAATTGTCCAAAGAAATAAACGTTTTTTTAAATAGAAATTTATTCTTATTATCCAATTTAGCTTGCAAGAAAATACAACTGTGATGTGGTTCTATATCACGCTATAAGAACTGAAATCCTTTAAAATGAGAGCCTACAGCGCATCAAAATCTTTTGAGGTATAAATATAGCAAGTAATTTATATGCAGCATCACAAATATAGTACCAGAAGTGAGTTCCTGAATAAATTATAAGCTAAAGAATACACACAAGACTAGAAGGAATCAACTGAAGGCAACATGAATGAGCCGAGCAACGTGATAAGTCTCTTATTAGTTCCCTTCCTTTCATAGAGGATTTCTGGCATATTTCACTACTGTGCAAGTGCTCGATTCTCTCAAAAAACGGGCATGTAGAAGACAAAACAACTACTTAAAGTTTCCTTCTAATAATACAAATCCATCCTCTCCTTTCAAAACAGCAATGAAGGGGACTGTCAGCTTCTACCACTGCTCAAGTTCAGGCCGGAGCTGTTTCACTGGTAGGAAACGAGCCAAAGGAAAGTAGGTCTCCTCACCTACTCACTACCTGTGTCCAACCTCTCAGGCAGTCCACTACAAACTCCAGTAATTGCCAGAATACTACAAGAAAATTACAAATATTAAAATATCAATCCAATGATTAGAAGAGATTTTGTCCTTTTCTTCCTGTTTGTATAGAAGGGATATACACCTAAGAGGGCAAAATGAATCAATGTCATGTTCTTTGCCAGTTATTAATTTTCTATTTCAGTTAAAGAAGTGAAGACATTTTAATTAAAAAAAAATATATATATAGGCAGTAAGAAATTCCAAGAAAATAAGTCGGCTAAGTCTACTTTAATGAATTAATAGATATATTGTCGATAATACCATCAGACATCTTAATTTTCCTCTCATTTCCTTCAGACATTAAAGAAAAAATTAAAGTATCAGAACTAGCTTAGCTAAAAAGAAGGTTTATGCAGATATGAATTCACTCCTATCATATCAGGAGTTTTATTTCCCTTAATTAGGCTGATCCGTGATGCCCTCAAAAATTGGGGGGGAGTGGGGGTGGGGTGGGTAGTTTTCCGAAGTTGCAAAATACTCTACAAGATGGAAAAATCCTGTCCATGCACACTACTTTTCTAAAAACGTGTATATGCTGCTTTCCTCACATGAGATTTACAACATTGTTTCATAATACTGACACACACACACAATCAGCTTCCTAATGAAAACCAAAACAAACAAGACTAAGAGCCAAACTAGCCCTTGGAGAATTTCAATTAATACACCATCCATTAGGCATCTGTTTCATTACACGATGCAGACCTCTAGATTATAGCAACATTAACAACTGTCCACAGACCAAGACATTTACATGAGTTTCTATAACAAAACCACTACACACAGTGCAACACTTGGTGATTCATTTGGCCTTTACCATCGCATAAAAGTAAATTCAATTTGGCAAAAGATTTATATTTGAATAAACATCCCAATCTATCACCGACGACTTAAAAGCCTTGGCACTTCCTACTTAGTATTATTTCAATTTAGATGCATTGAAAGTAATGCAGGAGTAGATTTTGCTTTAAAACTCTTTTAGCAACACCAACTTACAGGCAGTTAATGATTTCTTTGCTTTCATCAGCAAATTAATGTGCTTTTTAAAAAAAAAAAAAATTACAAATTGGGGGTATTACAAAGTAGTCAAAAGGTCTTACTCAGTCAAGAGAGCACTTAAGCACTTCTGGTTCACCAAGACTTGCTGATCAGGTTAGCTCCAGCTGCCACACACTTGTGTTCATACACCACCCGCTGCAGAAGAGGACGGCGCCCCGAGAAAGCAGCACATCACAGAACCAAACTGCAGAGCCTTCTGTGAGCAAACATGCCATGCCTGCTGCCTTCCCCTCCAGCCCATACAGGGTTGGATGGGGAACGTCAGTGACCAAGAAAGGGAGGTTTTGCTCCCAGTCTCCAACCTCCCAGATGCAACAAGAGACCCAGTAATCTAGCCTGCACGGGGCATAAAGCGAGCCTACCCCCTAGCAGTCATACCACTACTAGTGAGCCCAACTACTCTCTGAGGAGAAGGCTTGTTCTCAAAAGGTTAAACTCAAAGGTTAGAAATACACCAAACAGTTCAAACAAAGGCAAGCACTGTCTTCCTTGGAAGAGAGCAGGCAATTACCACAGCAAAGAACTGGACTTAAAAGAACTTCACCTGTATTACCTGCACCTGTATTCATTAACTTCTTAAGTAGTGTTTTGAGTCAAAGCCTACTTTTCATGATCTTAGGAAGCTCAGCCATAGTTTTGCTGGAGAAAAATAGTAATTATAACAACAAAACTCTTTAAATGGTAAAAATATAGCTCTTGTTCAAAGAACCACTGTGTATTTGTTTTTCACCGTTAGCTTGCTGTTTCAGTAATTTATCTAGAGACATGCATCTCTTTCTCTTTTGCAGTCAATAACTGATTTTCTACAGCCTATGGTTTCATACTAGAAAAAATGTTCATCAGTTATCCAGGCCAAGTTTTTTTCAAAATCATTATTAGTAATAAGTGAAAATTCATTATATTTATCAAGTATTTGAAAGATCTATCTAAACATGGAAGAATCCAATACTAAGGAAGCAGACCAGAAGACAGTAGCCAAAGGATTTCCATGGAATAAGTCGTCCATATATATGGCAACAAGTGTTGATAGATGGTGGACTTTCTTACAGAAAAGTCAGAAGACAGGAAAATAGGAAGAGAAATTCATGATCTTATAAGGCTTTCTTTACTTTTACACCCACTCAGCCAACCAGAGTATCCCTTTATAAACACAAACCCTTGACATACTTTCACAATAGCCTTACATTAGAGGAAGCTTTTCATAAAAGTCCACATTTTAAAGGTACCAAATTCCAACAGAGGTTGACTTTACTGAAATCACACAAAAGCATTACCAAACTGAAGACACATATTCTTGTGACTCATTTTTTTGTGAACATTCAGTTTCTATATGTCAGGATTTGAAACCAAAAAAACATTTAAAATACTCTTCAAAATAACAATTGAAAAAAATATATACAGATGTACAATACTTGCAAAGCATTCAAGCCAATGTGTAAAAACTAAGGTTCTGTTATTCCCCCTGAAGCAGATAGTCTTTTCCTCACTGGTCCTGTATACAGTCAGCAATGAAATTAGAGAAAACCCCTAAAGGGACCAAGAGTCTATTTATAATAATTGTCACAGTCTAGCAGGGATGATTAATGCCAGCTGAAGTCATTTAATAATTTGGGAGTCTTTAGTGCAAGATATGCAATTTCTTACAGCAGTAATTAAGCATTCAACTCCTTTTTCTGTTGCGCCTATGTGACTCCCTTGCACAGTTTGAAGGACAAATCTTCATTTCACTGCCAACCAGAAGTACTATTATCACTGTACCTAGACTCATAATGTTAATTTTCTTCTTGCTAAACACAGCAAATGAACTGTGTGCTGGAGTCGTAGGTGCTTAATTCCTGCAGTGGTATCTCTTCTAGACTACATGTCCCACCAGTATTAACTACCTACTGTATTAGAGGAATTTGTGGAAGTTGATATGAAATTAGCCTAGGGCAGCATGAACTCCAGAAAAACACTATTTACTATGTATCTGCTAATTTTGTAATAGAAGCATAGAAGTAGTTTATAAAAATCCATGGTTTTTTAAGGAAGAGACAGAATACGACAATGTGTATAATTAAGAGTTGCTTGCATATGCTCCAAATTAAATATGAAATCAAGACATTCAAATTTCCATATTTAATTTGATTTCATGACCTTTTTATGTTGCTTATACAGCTATGAAAAAAATCTGGCTATTACATTAACCTTAAATTGGAATATTTCATGTTAATCACTTATTTCACACATTCATATTGCAGCAGATGATGACGTGCACCCGGGTTTCTCTGAGGTTAATGCAACAGAATTTTGTGTTTTCTTGATTGGTTTCACATCACCACAGGACCTAGACTTAAACATTATCAAATGACGTACTGACTTTTTAGAAGAGGTTGCCTAAAGTGACATTTCACCCTATTAAAACACTTACTTTGTCTAATTGGCAGAGTATTTACAAATTAACACAAAACTTGATATTACACAATCTCTCTTCTTTCATAGTTCAATACCTTGACACCCTTTTTCATAACATTTCTCCCACCCAATCCTGAGAAAGCCGACAGCAATGAAAGGAAGAGGTTCTGCTACAAGTAACTAAGTAAACCTAAGCACATCTCTTCTTTGAAGGAGTCCATGCTCACATTCAAAGTCAGAATAAGATCTTCAACAGGTGAAATAAGAGCACACATAATATCAGCCTCTACCCTTCACCAGAAACATCCATTAGAACTTCAGCTTCACATGCATCGTTTGGTTAGAGTCTTGGGTTTCAAGCTCTTGAGGCAGATTGATCGTATTTATTCAATAGGGGCAAATTTTTGTCATAGTTTTTTTGATTGCTTAAAAAAAAATAACAATAAACTTGCCCACATTACTATTTCTAATGGTTTTATGTCAACATTGTTCTGTTTATGTTACATGTAAGTAGGGGTTTGTAAGGCAAGTTTTCTTTTCTTTCACTTGCTTAGTAACTCCTACCTGCATTACTGCTAATATGACTATTTTTCTTTAAAATGAGAAACAAAAATTACCTATAGAACAGAGTAAGTCACAGCAGTGCCTAGCATAGCAACATTAAAACACTCCTATTTCTCATTGATTCACCTCAAAAGTGCACTCATCTGTGCTGTGTCACACTGGTGGCACACTGCTACATCATCACTTAAAACATCCTGATCACCTTCATCTGACATCTTCTGTTCAACTATCCAGATTCCAGCACAAGTTACTGTTGGTCCTCCAGAACACAAAACTTGCACTATGTGTAATTAACTGGAGCAGTGCATTGGTGGTTTTCAACTCATCTAGTTTTCCCATGGACAATTTTCCAATTCTCTGTATTCATAACACCTCTTATCACTGTCTCATTAAGAAATTTAATCAATGGTCACCTTTTCAGGCCATGTTCTGAATTAAAATATTTCCTCATACCATCCCAGTATTATCCCCCTGCATGACTATCGCCTGGATGATTCTACCAAATTACTATCGACAACCCAAATAATTTCCTCTTTGGCAAAATCCCTTATCGTTACCTTTTGATTCATACCTTGCTACCTTAAGGTATTTTATTAATCTAAAACAATGCACGGGTTTTAGCAGTGTCTTATAATATTTTCATTGCTTTATTTAAGTCTATGTGGATATAAAAAAAAAAAAAATCACATTTCCCAAGTTTAAATCCTGCCATTTTTCCCTTTTGTTTTCTTATTTTTTAAAAAAATAATCTTTCTGATGAAACCATGGCTCTGCTTTCTGGCCATGAATACACTTGGGCTAGAACAAAAGGATTTACACTGAAAACTTAAATCAACAGCCTATTTATTTAATCAATGGAAACAGAAATAATAATTCAAAGGCCAACACAGAACAATTATGTTGGGCTCCTAAATACAGAATATGAATTATCCTCTCATGGTGCTTGCTCCTTTCCATTAACTACATAAGACAGATCATTTAGGTTTCTAAACATCAGAGGAATTAAATTCTAGCATAGTCTTCTGATCATTGTGGCAGGAACATCTGAGCAAACAGTGTTAAAAAAAAAAAAAAAGTTATACTATTTCACCAAGAAGCTACACAAGCAAGCCAAAAGAAATCCTCTACTACATAGGATACCTCGGTATACTTTTTACTTTCTTAGTAGTTCATATGCACAGATCTCAACAAACTACTTATATTTAAATATCAGGATTGAGGAAACTTTTCTGACACAGTCTCTGACTTCAGTCTACAGTTGAGGCAAGGTTAAAACTGTTGCTGTGCTCCATCATAAGGCCAAAACAAAATTGACTTTGTTTTCATTTACATGCTAGTACTTGCCAGGGTAAAATTTCTATTTAGATTATCTACTTAATTTACATTATTCCTTTCCTATGCAGTATCTTAGCCAAATACTGAAGTGCTGTCATTTAGAAAAATGAGGAGTTTAAAAATCTACATTCTCTGTGCACTGAACTGTAATGGGAAGATTATTAGAAGAACTTTTGTTCATTAAAAATGAGTTTCTGGGCCTGAACTACTGAGACAAAGAAAACAATAGCTGAAAAATCCCCATGCTGGTAATTATTGCTTTGCCTTTCTCTGAAGAGTCAGTAGGTATCTTACCGAAAACATGGAAGATAGGAATACAATCCATATAAATCTAAATTATGCCTAAGAGAACACTGGCATTTCCAGAACTCTGTCTTAAATATCCCTTTTACCAACCACAATTTCAGTTTTGATTTCCAGCAATTCAATGAAAGAGGTTATTCTATTGGCTTGCAAATGTCAAGTACTACTAAAGATTCAAAACCCATGAGTCAAACATAAAAGCTTAACAGTCTTCTGTTTCAAGGGCTTTTAGGATGCACTTTGTTCCCTTTATAATTTTTTTCCTTAACACTTTTTAAATAAAAAAACCCAACCCTAAGATTATCACCTAATAACATGCTCCCAGAGGAAAAATGCAAATGTTCTGAAACTCACGATGGTGCTGGCAGTACTGAGCTCAGCAGTAACCCAATTAGGAAGGGATTAACTAAAAGTATCTGTGCGTGCACGCATCCACACATTCTCTCTCCCCTCTGTGCCAAATAGTCCTCTGAGACCCACAGACACTGGGCTGACTTCTAGCAACTGAGGACTTGGAAATTTCTTGGCTTGGTAGAAAAAGATACAAACAACACCCCAGCTAACGCAAACAGCTGAGCAAGTTCAAACAAGTTTTGCTAGCTGTTCTTTGTAACTTTGAGTGTAAGTCAGTGTGTACACAACAACAAATGGGGCAACTCCAGCAAGTGAACAATTCATTATTTGTGTGTGCCTGTGCAAGCACTTTATACATCTATGCCGCAAATGCATTTCTAGACCCTTGCAAATCCTTTCTCTCCTTCCCTTCTGCCTCACAAACTGGTTCTCAGGTAGTTAGCTCACAGATGTCAATCAAAACACCTTTTATCTTCAGAGGACAAAAATAACCTCCTTGCCTAAAGGATAGTAACAAAAAAAAAAAAAAAAAAAAGAAACCTAAAAGACTTCAGTTTGCCCAATTACTATTTCAAAGCAGAATTCCACAGCTTGTATTTTGAGAGAATCAAACTAGGATGTTATGATATTACTGCTACACTGTCATTTAAAAGTAATTAAACCAAGTAATGGGAAACCTGAAAAGGACAACCAAATACTTTAAAAGTAAGTATTCAGCCTCGATACTCAGAAGAAAACTACTTTTTACTTCTGCTTCTAAATAAAGGCAGAACAGGTGAATGGATGCTCCTGTCTTATGGTTCAAAACGAAGAACAGGATACACAGCCAAGAATGCAACTTCAGCACAGCTGCGAGAGGTCAAGCTAAAGAACGCAAGACAGCATCCAACAGCAGGAATCCTTCACTTGATACATTTTCAACTATTATTGAGCCAGAGGGCTTCATGGATCAGGCACTACCCAAACATTACATTTAATAACCCTGATGGACTACTATTTTTGCCATGATTTTGTCCAAACACTATAAGTTTGGGTTTACATTTGGCCACTATATCATCTTGCAGAAATGGAGTTCTACAATTTAATTACCTGTCATATGACAAGGTACTTCCTGTTATTTAATAACTTGCTGCCTCATTAGATACCTCCTCATTCTCATGTTAGGAGACATAAGGAACAAATCATTCCCTCTTCATCTTCTCCCTGCTTCTCAAAGTTAAGTAAGAGCACACTGTTTTTCCCCATTGAGAATCATGGTTTATTTACTTTCATCTCATTCAAAAGCTATCCAGGACACCTGATTGCTCTGCTCGCCATTTGCAGTATCTTTTGTAGTTGAACTATATCCTTCCGAGTACAAGGCAAAAAGAAAAATAAATAAATAAAAAAAACCCACACAGTGCCCAGTAAGATTTACCAAGGGCATGCAACAGCACAAATAATGCTTTCCAATTTGTTCTCTCTCCTTTTATTAGAAACTATTAATTACTTTTAACTCCTGAAATTATATTTGCTTGTTTTGTTTAGACAACTCGGTATCTGAATCAACACTAAACTCAAACCCAGAACTACCCTGCAGATCTTTTTTCGAGTGTAGACAATTAAGAATCAGCTACTGTTCATTAATAATTAGGAATGTTTTTTTCTGACATAGTCTTTCATATGCCATTTTAACCACCTTAGAAAACTGTACAACTCTTCATGGCCTATTTTAGTTTTGCTTCTTTAATATGTATGTGCTAGCAGTACACTTCAACATCCCACTACTCATCCTCCATGCACATATAATTTACTAATAGATTGCAACGTAAAAGTTCACCTGAAAATCTAATCCAAAAGAAGATTCCTTCTTAATCCATGACAGCTTGAGAGAGGTTGTTGTTGTTTTTTAAAATATAAACATCAGCCATAGTGGCTTCCTCCCCCCCTCTTTTTTTTTTTTTTTTTTTTTTTTTTGTTAATATATACATATATAGGGACCCATCAATAGGTTTTGGTAATATAAATGTACTGTGCTGACTGAATCACTCTATACAGTGACCTTCTGACTTTTTAAAGAATTCTGATCGGTTTTTGTGGTGTGGCACCTCTTCAGAAGCTGTTTCTCAATATGTAACAGTTAATTAATATCTACTAATTCTGTTCCTTTCCATGTTTTTCAGCAGCATCATTGGTATGAAAATCAGATATGCTGGTCTGTAATTTCCAGGACACCGGAGTAGATTTAAAAATCATAAAGTTATAAAAGTTATCATAGTATGTGCCACCTCTCCATAGCTGGATATGCATACCAGTGAAGGACAAATATATACACAAACACCAGTTCAGCAATGCCTGAGAAGATTTACATGAAAATACCTCATTGTAGCAGTCTGGTTACTATACTTTTTAATACGTATTTGGTAAAACTGCTTCTATTCAGATTCCAGTCTGACAGCATCCCTCAGGCTTGCTCAGAATCAAGACAAATTTTAACAGATAATTTTTATTTGCCAATATCAACTTTTAGGGGAGAGACTGGCAACCTGAGATTAAACAGAAACAGTCCATGGGATACTATTGCACCTACAGGATGAAATTCAGACTGAATTCATTTCAAAGGAAGAAGCATTTGCAATATAACAGATACACCCATCCCCTTCGGCTCATCTATCTTATTTACTGTGGAATACCGCTGTCCTCAGCTACAGAACAACTGTGCTACAGGTAGCAATGCCACCTCCCAGCCTCCCGAACCAGCTGCATCGTTGGATGCCTTCCCAGCCAGCAGTATAGCCCACATGCCCTCAGTCAGAAGTACCTGAACTAATATCATAATTAGCAACTTACAATAGGGCCAGACTAAATGCAAATAGATTTAGATTTCTGAATTGTGGACCATCAGGTACAAGTGCAGTGTTGACTTCAAAGGGTCTGTGTCACGAAGAGGAGAATTCACTTTTTCACCGCTTGTATTTGCACAAGGAACGAATGCCTCTGAAAAAAACCCCAAACTTTTCCATATGTTTTCCAAATTCATTTTGCATAGTGTTGCTTCAGAGCAGAATCAAGATGCTTCCAGCTGACTTTGCAGACAGTCCAAGCCACATTATTTTGCTACATTTGTGCCTGTTCCAGGCTCAGACCTCTGGTACCAATTCCCACTAATAACTTCCAGCTATTTTAATAAACGCTTCAGCCATATGAGGAAACAAATAAAGTATTAAACATGTACAAAGGTTTACCTACATCTTCCATGTATTCACGTGTAACAAAAAAAAAAAATATCACATTTTAACACAGATCAAAGTTCTTAAGCATGGGGTGTGTGGGGGAGTGGGTGTTGGGTGGGTGTGCGCATAGATGCTTCTCTGGTTCTCATTAACAATACAATGCCCTTGGGTACAATTTTCTGCTAACTAAAGCATCACAATTATTATACACAATACTTAAGTATCACCAGTGATATGACCTTCACTGTCATGCACACTTGTCATTCTCTATACATATGATTTACTTGCTCAAAAATAAAATTCAGACACTAAAATAGGTTGGCTTTTCAGTTTTGTTTGGAGGTCTTATTTTTGCCTAACTTACTTAGGAAATACTTAATGATTAAAAAAAAATATTCCCCAAATCTACACCAGAAGTGCACAAGGGCAGGATCCATTTTCCTTCAATCTTTCTACCCTAGGGTCTTAGTCCATGACTGGGTCTCCTACATACAAACAAAAGTAAATAATAAGCTACATGAGGAAAAAAAAACCCTAGGGTCTAGCAGGGCAAAACCACATATTCTAAGCTTGTATTTCCTTGTTGAAGTGGTTATAACAGTTAATTGCCACTAGAGTGAGTGCTGTATGAATTACTGGTATGCAAATGGCACCTAGGTGGACAAAAGATATATGTTTTTATATATGTATATATAATGTATATATAATATATGTATATATAATAAAGTGGCAAAATAATGTGGCTTGGACTGTCTGCAAAGTCAGCTGCTCTGATCTACACTGACAGGAGGCCAGTAACGTCTGTATGCTTATCTGAGTTAAACAAAAACCACCATTTGTTTGGCCCTATAAAATTTAACAAAATACCTTACAGCAAAGTAATAAAACAACTCATTAAGATGTTTTATTATGTTACAGTGTAAACAGATTTCTTCATGCAAACTTTTTTGGATATCCAGTATTCAGCTAGGGCAGAACCAGATATGGGATCTTTGGTGCAGGTGCCTTTTGCAGTGAAAACAGCAGGTTTGAGATACAAAAAAAAAACCCAAACCTAATTACCCCCCCCTCCCCAATTCACCCCAAGCAATCCTTTCAAAGGACAGATGAGCACACTTTCTTTACAGGGAATGGCAATTATTCAACAGGAACATTATCAGGTATGCAGAAATTACATTTCTAAAAAGATACCTAGAACAATTTTTATCTAGCAAGACCAGGACAAGAATTATATTTACACCAGAAGCATATGACTATGGAAAGGCTTCAAAATTCAACAGAAAAAAAAAACCCTAAAACTCCATAACCAAGTCAATATTAAGAACTATAGTAACAAGAGCATCAGTATATAAACCATACAAAAGGGACTCATTGTGATGGACAACATTTAACAAACATTTCCTTCAAGCTTTACTTAAAGTGTGATTCTACATTGGTAATGAGACACTTCCCTCAAGCACTTCACATTATATAGTGATAAATGTATTTGTTATTTTAACAGAAGTATTACACTATGCCATCATCTTCAAGCTCCCTTATTCCCCTGCTAGAAAATGCCCACTTAAAAAGCACTCAAAAATAGCACTGTATAATCTACAATAAAGGAAAACATTTTCATAGGGGGATATTTGATATGCAAGTTATAACTGTCTTCATAATATAGTTCATCTTTCCAATGCTTGATTTAGTCATTTACCTTCACATAGATACATGCAAAAAACTAAAGCTCAGACGAAATGAACTGATGAAGCAGAAGGTGATAATAAACAGCAGGGAAGTAATACGGCCTGCCAAATGACATTCTAGTATTGGAAAAGTTTATTTTGAAGAACAGTATTTTATAGAGCTGTAACAGCATGTTCAAAGAAAACATCAGACCAGAGAAACACAGCTTAAAATTGCAGTGTACAAAAATATTGTACAATAGAAATCATTAGTGAAGTACTATACCTTCTCTCCCCTTAAATTGCATATTTTCTTCTCATGTAAATTTTAGAACAAAGCCCCCAACTCTGGAAGTCTGACGCAGCCCAGCTGAATCCAGATTTGCATCGTGTTATGCTATCTTAAGAGTTATTCAACAATATTTTAGTGTAAAAGGTGTGGCCATAAACCCAGCAGTTCTTAACATCACCTGCAGTGACTATAAACCTTTTACTTTTGCTCATAATTTCACCAGACTTTCAATATTCAAGCTAAAATGATCCATTTTTATAGGGTTTTTTCCCTTCTCCTAATAAAAGAAAAAAATGTTTACACCCTATTTTAAATATAGTACTTAAAATAACTACAGCGGCATGCTTCAGAAGCAGGGGGTGTCTCCTCTATGCGTTCTGACACCACCAGATCACCATCACCGTTAAAATACACCAAAATTTAACTATTATTCTGAGAATTTAAATAAAGGTGTAAATAAATAAATAAATAAGTGAAAGCCAGTTTATTCCCAGCAGAAACTAAAGCTTTAGCAGCCTAAATTCCTCCAAATTTTTTTCCAGTCTGTATGTGTTTCAAGCCTGGGCACAGGCTTTCCACATGGAATTGCACTAAGGTTGAAAGTCAGGAGAGTGCCAAAAGAAATCCCGACGATTTGCAAGGAAAGGAATTAGAAACTGATGGGCAGGTGCAGCATGCAGAAGAAAGGCTGGACCATGCTGTGGAAACTACTGCAACAGAAAAAACAGAAAGAGAAGGTGGGGAGAATGGAAACTAGATAAGTAACCTGGAGAGAAACTAGGACCTAAACCCAGCAGGTAAGGAGAAATGGAGGGAGGAGAAAAGCATGATTGGAAGAGAAACAGTCCAAATTAGTAATCCACAGCGGCAAGTCTTGGACATGCTGAGGAAGATGAGAGTGATGGGAAGCAACCATCATGGAGAGAAGTAGAGAAGAAATGGGACAGGGGGGATTATGGCTGGAAAGATCATTTGCAGAATTGCAAATGAAGTGAATGAACAAGAAATGCTGTGCAAAGTCTGCAACAAGAGACCAGTTCCAGCACCCACCTCTTAGCCACTTTTGCATCAGAAAAAGAGTTACTCTGAAACAACTGAACCAAACCCTATATAAGAGAATTCTTCATTTATACATAGTTTCACCTTTGTTAAAAAAATCCTGTAGAATGTTTGTAAAAGCCATCATATACCTTCCCCCATGCTGCACACACATCCCCGCCCCGCCCCCCCCCCCCCCCCCCCCCCCAAAAAAAAAAAGGTTACATGTTCCTCATGTTTGGGTGCCAGACTTCAGACCCCAGGCAGCAGTCTGCAGACTGCCAAAAGCTCGCACTTGCAGATGAAGTCAATGAAAGTTGTTCCATGAACAAAATACTTCAGTGCAAGCACTTAAAACAAAAACAAACAAGAAAAAGTATCTTGGACACTTCAAGCATCCAGAAGTTTTTGGACAGTTTCTCTACTTTATTTCTGTTTCTAATTGCAAAATTAAGGTAAGGTCACACCACTCAGCTTAATAGACAAATTCATTAGTATATATGAAACCCTCAGGTACTATAGTGCCACATAAAAGTTCTGTAACATTGTAAAAAAAAAAGTGTCTAACTAATGCTGCTCACAGAACAGAGTTCAAATAGCATGATCTAAGAAGGAATGGGGCCACATGTTGAATGAGGAAGAAAAAACACTGAGCAGGTGTTCATTAAGCAAGTACTAGCTTTTGCACACTAAATGAAGCAAGAGCAAAGAGTGGAAAGCTAGCAGAAACATTTAATTAAGGACTGAATCATAACACAATCACACAAGGGAGGCAAATTAAGGTTACATAAGTGACCTTAACTGTAGCATCTCCCAACATAAATATTCAACAATATTAATAGTGTTTTCCTAATATTTTGTGTACAATAAGAGTTCACAATCAGTATTTAAAAATGCAGTCCTCCCATTTCTATAGTGTCTTCCTTTCAACAACAAAGCCAAAAGAAATGAAGCTGATGCTCAGACTTACGCTACCAAACTTACTCTGCTTCATCAGCACGAAGCTTGAATAAAGAGGCACAAGACAGAAAAGGCAGGTCACGGAGCATCAGTATTTCAGCACTGAATATACAGACACATACTTGCAGCTGATTTGTGTTTCTGAAGTTCCTCCAAGTGAACAAGAAACGTGCCCCATATTCACACGTCAGGAAACAGATCTCTGCCACTAGTACTATGTAAAGAGACATTCTTCTAGTGTACGACATCATTAAATGATTATCTACCCTACTCAGCTACTTCGACAGGGAGGAAGGTTGCTCAGTCTCCTACGACTCTGGTTACGTACACAGGTCTATCAGTATCCACCTGTCCACTGCTCTGCCCTTTAGCAGGAGGAGGACACAATTTTATTCTGTTTGCACAGCTCAGGCCTCAGCAAGACTCCAGGATTCTGGGAGACTATCCTGATGAGAAGCACTGCTGTTACAGCACTCCCCTCTGACTTCCATGGTTTCAAAATTACTGCTAGAACAGTGGTTCTAATGTTCTTATTCTTACACACTAACGTAGCAGGCAGACTGGAACACGATACACACCACACCTACATCAGGAAGTGCAGAAGTGCAACAGGAACAGACCTCTGGAATGCCAACATTTGAGCCGAGGGCCACGTGTCACCTGTCAGTGCCCAGGGCTTCAGGCTCTCACATGGCCCTACAGACTGCATGCCTACCAGTGCCTGGAGCACATTAGGTGTGCCGTGGGACCCGATCTTCTAATTCAGTTTCACCCAGAACAGCAACCCATTCCTGCACTCCACTGGATCATATGAACCAAAAAGCAGGGAGAAGCTTTCTTTGAGAGATTTTCCTCAAGAGACCATTTCTGATCTGAATGGAATTGCTGCTGCAGGTGACCACATCCCACTGGCACTGACTGGCGGCTACTCTGCCTCCCTCCAACTTTACACAGTTTTCAGGATCATTCCCATCCTTAGCAGACCTTTTCAAGGGCTCTGCTCCTCTGTTGATAAAGCAAGTAAAAGTATGAAGTCCTTTGTACAGAAGATGAAATTCATTAAGCTTTTGTTGCTGAATTTCAATGTTGTACAATCACCTACACAAAAAAACCCCACATGCATCCGAACAGTTATTCTTTGCATATGCAGTAATTATATCCAACTCATTAATTTTCATGTGGGTTTTGCAGTACTTGTCAAATTAGCCCTTTGAATGCCAGAGTCATTTTTATATGTGGAAAAAAAAGTATTGAGCTAATAATGAATAAAATTGCAGTAACAATAGTTCTTGCTATCTTTATAACTGCCTACATCCCAGTTTCTTCATGGATGTTAATATGCAATCCTCAATTTTTTTTGCCAACTGAACAGATGGTGCTTTATTACTAAAAAGGGGAAACAAAAACAGAGATAATGTTGAAAGAGTTGTGGGTTTACTTAAAGAAACAGACAGGCACTAAAACAGAAACCCCCAACTATTTTGGTGCAAGAAAAGTGGAGACATTAACTTCATGGGTATATTTTAAAGGCAAAGGTTTTCCTTCTATAGTGATTATACTACCCTAAATTTTAAGAAGCTGTTTACTCCCAGAGTGGCTCTGAATTCAGTATTTAGCTGACCTGGGCTGGAAGTAATTACTTCTAGAGGCTTTGAGTGAGATAAATAAAATGCATTAATTTATAGCGCAGCATAATTCCTTTGTACATGCAGCTCTTAGAACTATTTGGATAATGGCTAATAGCCTGTAATTTACTGAAAAATATTCTTCAAATAAAGTGAGTGAAAAGTAGCAGTGCCACATGAGGCTGCAAGACATAGGATACTCACAACGGGACCCAGAAAGCCAGGTACCGCTAGCTTGAATTTCTGTTCTCAAGCACAAAAGGCTTGAGAACTGTATTCCATAACAGACTATTTGATAACACTCATGTTGATTCTCTTAACAAGTCGTATAGTTTAAATGGTTACTTCTTTTGTATTTTCTAGTTACCACAGTGGTCAAAGCTCTGGCTAAAAAGTGTTTCAGTAACACTACGCAGACCAACTGACTTACACCCAGTAGCTTCATAAACAACAATCTCATCCCTTCAGTTAACTGTACTATAACATGACATGTTTTAAATCAATATTATTCCACCCCTTGGCTATTCATGAAATCTATATATTCCTCATCAGCTGCTAGAAAACAATCCTACATCATTCTTCTTCCTTGTCTTAGCTGCAATACTTCTTCCTTTCTGGCCATCCTATTTCAACTGAATCTAATCAATATGCCTGGCAGAAAACAGTTTCTTTCTTGTAGTGCTCAACCAACATGACCACTGACTGTCTCAGTTTTCTTTTCAAAGCCCTTCCCCATACTGTTTGGAGACTCTCTTTAATCTTCAATTTATGCATTACACCTACCTGCCAAATGGATATCGGGATAAGATTCCTCTTCCCGTGCACTAAGCTTTCCTACCAGGGACTTGTTGCTTTCTACTACTAGCATCATCTGTCTTTGTTCTTTTGCTAATACCAAAAAAATCTGCCAACAATGCATTTGCAACCTAGTGAAGAATCATACACTGCTTGTTTAAAACCCATTCTCTCTCATCACCTTTTACTACATTTTTTCAATTGCTTTGATTAAGAGAGCAAGTTCTTCAGGTTTTGATTTCTACTTCTGTAAAGTGCCATGCTTATCATGCACTATAAATGCTACATAATGATAATTAAAACCATTAATCTACTGCCAACAGAAAACTGCAACTGGATTAAAGTAGATTAATTTGTTCTAAACATTACAGTCTGTTGATTTGGTGGAAAATAATACCTAGGATGCCTGCTGTATTTCTAGATTGGTTTGTTTTGTTTCCTCTTTATCCCCCAGATTAACTCCTATAGTTTAGTACTTTGTTCTTTTCTGTAAAGAATCAACATTTACAAGAACTCAATTTTCTGATAGATTAGCTTTTCCAACAGATTAAACATTACACCTTCAGCAACAGCAAGTGTTCTGTGCCAATTTCCAGATACATGGTGGTATAAGCCAAAATACACAAGGATCTTTTGGTACAGTCGCCCAGCGTTAACACATCCCCATGCACATACCCACAAGTGCCTGCGAATACAACGTCATTAACATTCTTCAGCTGATAAATATTTTTTGCAAGTGCATGTTTCAAAAGCCTCATTAAAACACTGATGAAACAACAAAAAAATAAACCTCTAGCCTGATTTTAAATCAGCTCTTGTCCAGGTTCTAAAAGAAGAGCAAGTCTCAGCCCACACTGGTGTCACTGTGGAAGGCACCAGAGCACACCATAGGGCTTCTGCTGAATCTCAAGAAAAAGTAGTCAGCAGTAAAATCTGCAAGCAGGAGACAGACCACAAACTCATGTTTAGTTGCTGCTGCCAGCTTATTACATCTCTTACAGCAAGCTTCAAGGCAGTATCCAGTCTTCCCTGGTTACTTTTCCTTTAAACTCTCACTTTTTGTACAAAACACTTTTAAGTTATTCAGTGACAACCTATGAAAAACTAAGTAGGCAGAAAAGGACTTTAATATCCAGCTGGACAGCTTGAGGAATACTAAATTTTCTGGTCCTCAGGTGTGCCTGAGACACTTGCCCTTGTTTATCTTTATTCCAACATATACCCTAGGTTTACCATCTTGTCTTAGAGACACACACACAACTGTACATACAGAACTGTATTCTAATTTTATATTTAATTCAACACGTCGCTAAGGCTTAGAAGAACAGATTTGCCAGAAAATAAGCCCATCACACTCTGCAGTAATATTTAACACTGTAAGCAGTACATTTTTTTCATCAAGGAGCTCCCCATTATCAGACTCCTAACCTCTGGAATCTCAGTGTGGAAGACTTCCTGAATCAGGTCACACCACAGATACCTGGCTGGTGGCACAAAATGTCCCGTGTCCCCCACGCCCCCAGAACATCAAAACTAAACGCAAGAACCCATAGCACTCATTCACTGCCAGGCAGCATATTGCTAATTGGAGGCTTCTTGGCCATTGCGATCTACTGGCCAGGCACAGCTGCACTGCAGATCACACATCAGGACAAACAACTTCCTGAGGCCAAGGCACAGAAAACCCATGAGGTGGTGGTAAACCAACAAGAGAGGTTGCTACCAAGACAGTGGGCTGAAGCAGGTGAGAGTGACTACCTTGCATGCAAAGTCAATATTCCCTCACACGTAAATATATGCCCACAAACACATCTGAATTAAAAGCTGCTTCATATTTAGGTAAACAAAATTATTTAAAACAGCCATTTCATTTTTGTAAGCCCATTCACACTTTCTTGATGACGTGTCATGGTTTCTTCCATAGGTCTGCTGCCCAGAAAAATCAGGACTCTCTGAAGAGCGTCCTGTGGCACATCTATGGCACTTGAACATGCAAACCACAATAATTAAAGAGTTTCTGCAGTAACACAGTTCTCAAGATAAAAAGGTTGCCAACAATCCTTGACTTGTCAGCTGATCTGTAAGGACATGGCAAGAAACTCAACCAGCCAGCACTGGATGCACACAAAAAGGGACAGCTGCAAGAAAGATGGTGTGTACAACCACTTCACACAATCCAGGTCACTGGGAAGGTGCAACAGACACAGGATTCTTGTGCCAGTCTTATCCTCCACAGCAAGCTGGAGTAGCAGCAGTAGTTGTGGGGTGGCCCAGCAGAGTAAAGACTTAAGAAACACACACAATGACAAAAGGACTTAAACTGAGGTGCTAACACTAAGCAGGAAGAAAAACACACAGTTCAGGAATAAGCCTTTCTAATACATCAATAAAAGATGTAGAAAAATCCACCCAAATGCTAACAGCTCCGTACCTTCACAAATTCTTAGGAGAAGCAATTTAGCAGTTAAAATAGCTGCTGCCAAACCCAGAATCAATGGATGCAGTTTAACAACTGGACACTAGAGAGCAGGAGAAATGGATCTGGCAAAAACCTCCCTTTTAGAGATGTAATATCGCTGCACTGAGAGCAAACAGGATGTTAAAGACTTCTCTGCTACTGAAAGGTTTTAGAAACAGAGAAGTCACTGAAGCCTTACGGAGGCTCCAACAAAAACCAACTCATTGGCCGAGAGCAAATATTTTGATTTTATTTTCTTTTTCTGAATACTGACATGTGATACACAAAGTATAAACATGAGAAGATCAAAAGTTATTCTCACTTCCTTGGAATCGACCAGGACACGTAACCTGATGTTACCTGCTCTGCAACACCACAGTCTACACTTCCTTGCAGGTGGAAGTGCTGAATCCAGTGTTGTACATGTTGGGAACTGTCACAATACACATTGTGTTATTTGCACATAGCTCTCACCTTTAATTACTCTGTGTGTGCTTACCTGTCTTAGACAGACAGCACTCAATTTTGCACATTGTTTTCAAGTTCCAACAACACTATACAAAAAAGGGTCCAAGATCAACTGGCTTATCTGACAGCAGGCTACAAACTTTCCCTCAAAAAAGTGAGGGTTATCACTGAGACCTGACATTTCTGTCAAGAAAGACACAGTGATGACAAATCAGACGAACTACAGTTCTACTTGGGTCACTGCAACAAAAATATTTCCTGATCAACAGCTCCATATTAAAAATAAAATATCGTTTCCTGATGCAATTCTAGGAGATTAATTTAAACTTAAAGACAATATTTAAAACTTGTTCACCCTAAGAAACAGGCAAAGACATCAAATCTTACTATTTAATTAGTGATTAAACTTAGGATAAAACAAAGGAGCAATAAAGTTTCAAATGGAAGCTGGCAGATTCTCAACTGATGTTTCATTAACCCATACGGACACAGAGGATTTTTCCTCCATTTGGTTCCTGAAAGTAAATTTTGTGATTCAAATTATTATTGGACTGGTTTATAAATTTGATTTTTAATAGGGGAGCAGGGAAAAAAAAAAAAAAAGTCCATTATTTTTATTTCCAAAGACATCACTCACTTAATAAAGACCTCTAGGCAGAAACTGTCCACTTACTAGCACACAGTTGCTAAAGGCTAAGTATTTACTTAAACAAATACACATGCGCACTATAAAGCATGTATTTAAGGTCTTACAAGCATTTTCATTTCCTTTAGGAGTCTGTGTTCCACAAGGAAACTCTTTCCTCCACGAGAATTAACCTGCTTTTAAAAGCTGTTATATTAACAAATCAGGTTTTATCATAAGAAATAAAAATCATTTGAATGTGAGGGATGAAGGAGGCTACCACATGTCTCTCCTCCCAAGACATGACAGCATCAGAGATTCCAGTGCCCAACTCCGCTCTCACCACAGGAGTGGCACCGAACAACTCAAGGGATCAGGACTTGGTGATGCTACTTAACTTTATTGCTTGGTAGGCAGAGTCAGAACACTTGCAACAGTCGATTTCTTCCCTGAGCCTTCTGACAGCCTATTTTTAATTCTGATAGGGTTTATAGCTTATGACAAACATAAATAAGTACTACTCATTAAAGACATGACAAGATACTACTGTGGATAACTCACTAGAAAACTAAAATCTTTCAATAACAAGCAAGAAGAAAATTATTTCCCAGTCCAGCCAGAAATGATAGCAACAAATTTCACATTATGCTTTTACAAACTAAATACAAGAATGCAGAGGTCTGAAAAGGCTACTCTCTCCATAACTTATCAAATGGAAACATTTCCTCCCATCATTCTTCATCATGCAGTAGCACAAACACCCCGGGTATACAGCAATACATTAAAAATGCTACACTTGGGATATAAAGAACAAACAGAGAGGAGAATAAAAAAATCCCTCTTTTCAGCGCATAACACTATTAATCTGAGACTAAGTTAAAATATAAGGCAAAATCACTCCACATTTAATGCCTGTGACGAGCAAGGGAATACTTGCTTGAGGAGCCCTTTGTTCTGATCCTGAAATGATCTAAAGAGATTCTGAATCAAACTGACTTCCAGGCATTAACCTGGTCATCACTAATAAGCATCTGTCTCTTCCTCTGCTTGCTTGCCTCTGTCCACACCAAGGCTTCCTATGCAATAGGCATTCATGTCTGATCCTTTTCGTTTCAGTTCCTTCACCCACAGATTTTCCTGCATTCAAATGCCCTGAAGAAGCAAGCAGACTATGAGACGAAAGGAAACATCAGTCAAGACAAACTTACATCTACGTCTTATTTCCTTCTTCTCCGCCCCCCCCTTTTTTTTATTTATTATTACAAAGGCTTTAGCTTTCAAATGTCATGGACGTAGTAAAAAAATTTTAAATACCAAAACCAGAGTTCAGTAACTCTTCAGAACTGTTATATGATTGTGTACAGCTACACCTTGAACAATACAGAATAGAGGGGCTTTCTAATAGAGTTAGGCATTGGATGATCTTTCTTTTGTTCTTTACTGTTATATCTTATTAAGTTTTGTATATTAAGACACATGCTTTGTGCCTACACATTATTAAAAAAAAAACCAAAACAAAACAAAACCAAAAACCAAAAAACAACAACCAACTAAATTGGCCTAAACATTAATTTTACATACCTTTTAGGGAAAATAATTTCTATCCAAGGTCTTTCAGTTTACTGAAATTACTTTAATGATACAACTGACACTATTACTATATTATGATTGGAAGGAAATCCCTAGAAATCCTTGGACAAAGTCTTCAAAGTGACACTATCATCAAATCTGCAGGGGCTAGTAGGTCACCTGCTATGGTATGACTGTACCCAACTCCAGCTCTTCTGCAGGTGACCTATCACATATTAAACTCATACAACAGCCCAAGTAGTGAGTTTTTCCATTTTGACAATTCTGGTGATGATGAATGCCTGCAAGAAAGGTCTTACGTAAGGAGAAACCTGTTTACACAAGCCAGGAACAGTGGGCCAGAAAAAAGAATGGAAAACTGAGAATCTGGAAGAGCATGTATTAGAAATCCATATCTTCTAAGATCACAGGGGAGTATTTATGTCACACATTGATAGGAAATAGCTGTAAATGAGAAAAACAGTTTTCATATTTAAAATATGAAAAAATTTCAATATTTAAACATTACCAATACCTCTGGGGGTGGTGGTTTTGTTTTGGTGAGGGTTTTTTGACCATTTTTGACAAACAAATAGAGCAGTATCACAGCTCTGCTGTGGTATGAAATCATCGTGTTCCATAGTAGAGCAGGAAGAACTCTGACACGACAGACAACATTTGGCTACCACTACCCCACTCCATCTTGGTAAAAAAGCTTTGCTTCATTACAGCTACAATTTATAGAAGGGGAGAGAAAGGACGCGAAGTTAGTTCAAAGTAATGATTTACAGTGATTTGTTTATTTGTTTTGGAAAAGCTTTTCGTTTACAGAACAACTGAACCCTAACTTCTGAAAAGACTTGAATAATTCATTACTCTTTATCGAAGCTATACAAATATAAATACCTATCCCAAGGGAGACAGAATATTATAAAAAGGTAAATTTTATTAAATCAAATGCTAAATATTGACCTCCAGTAACACCTCAAACACATCTATCTGGACAGTAAACACCCCATGCATTTATCATAGATTTGATTTAAGATAAACATGCTTCAGACTTGATTTTCTTCTTTATTATTTTTATTTTCAACAAGTTCAGACATAATGACTAACTATAAATACTTTATTTGAAACCAACAAAATAAATTAACTCTTACTGTACAAACTGAGGAACTTAAATTGAGAAGAGAGCTAAACGGTTCTTAAGCTTTTGCTATTGGATTGTTACTGCTGCATACTGAGCTTTTTAATCATGATTTCACAAATCAAAATTTTAAACCAACAGGAGATGCCAAAAATTCAACAAGGCCAATTAGTAAGACAGGCAGAAAAAGATGACTACCTCAACTTGGAAAAAAATGGCATTTGTCTCAAGTCTGGTAAATGTCATCTCCCATTGAGAATACAGAAAACTCAAAATAGTGTGCTATAAATGGATACATTAATATGTGGAAGAAAAAGCATAGAAAACAAATGCACAAAACTACTGCCTTAAAACTGGCCAGACACTAAGCATCCACCCACCATTTAAAAAAAAAAAAAAAAAAAAAAAAGGTATAAGGAAAAGAAGAGCAAGACCACAGGTAAATATGAGAAAGGAATGCCAACAGAAGGTCTTTAAGAGGTGTTTGCTGTTCATACCACTACATAGTTTAGATGTAAGACTTCAGCAAAACATGATCAGCTTTTTATGATTAATCCCTTGTGTTATCCTCACACCCAGGAGCTCCACAGCCAAGAACATCAACAAGCTGAGTACTGCACAAGTACAGATCAAAGCAAGCACAGAGGCTGAAGGCAGGCTATAGCCCAAGCAGAACATAAAACACAGCTACAGACAACTGGGAGAGTTAAGAGAGACCATTGGTATGAGTCAGCATCAGAGATGACAGTAACTACCAGCAGACATATTTTAGACACGTAAACTTTTCCAAAGTAATATAGTCCTTTATTAAACTGATGCCTGTTGAAAAAAACCCAAAGACTACCCTCCTCTGAGATGCACCAAAACCTCTCTTCCAGCTTGTGAAGCAGGAAACGGATGCAGAAGACACCCAATAGGAAGGTGTAATAATAGTCAGCATGTTTTAAGTGTATTTGCACAGTCAGGTTAATGACTTATATCTTGGGGGTCTTTTTGCTGTTTATTTCTCATAAATACCTTTTCCTGTAATTTTCCCTTAATTTCACTGTTGGACTGAATTTAAACAGTTTCCACTACAGCTGACAAGTTACAAATCAAAGAGATTGTCTACCCAGGAAGAGGTGGCTATTCTCTACACATCTGCAAGTGTATTTCTGGTTTAAAAGATCTTTAAACCAGTCTTCAATTTTTTTTCATTATTATTAGTTTCTGTATTGAAGTAGCATTTGCCTTAGTTCCTCTTTTTGTAATTTCTTGAATAGTTGTGCATGTCAAATTTGTATTATGTATTCCAGAAAAACCCAGTTTGTGGAACTACCACATAGCTTTTTAATTCAAATTTCTTTAAACAGACCTGAAAGAAGATACAGTGCCTTCAAACATTTATCATCTGCTTACACAATTTGCTACTTACTGCTAAGCCTTTCACAGTCTTTAAAGGTAAAAATGTGCAATTTCATAATCCTTTTTAATTCACTCCACTTCAATTTTCCATGCTTAAAGTGATCACAACAGAGTTTTTGTTGTGTGGGTTTTTTTCTTTATGCCTATTTTCCATATACCATTCACTATCAACACATATGTTCCATGACATGCTGTTTCCAATTAGCAAAAACTCTTCAAAAAGTGTTTTTTTGTCAATCCACATCCCATTGTGGATGGAACTGAGGCACAATCTCTGCCTAATTTTTCAGTACCAATGGGAGACTGCATTATAATTTCAGCAAGGTCTACACAGACACCCTTATATCACCAGCCTTTCCTGGAAAAGCAATAGGCAGGTAGTATGAGGTACGAAGACATTGCCAAATCCTTGACCTAAGATAGAGGTGCTTTGCTCCAAATGCTTTCCAACATGATAAAACCATTCTTCTCTAAATTGGATACTTCAAAAACTGATAAAGGTGTCTATCATACACACTAATTCCATTACTTATACTAAATTCCGGGTAAATTCCGAGTACATTAGAACAAGATAGCAGGGACACACACCTAGCAACTAAATCAAATTAAGTTACGTGGGGGGTTACACAGTTAAATTAAAAATACACTGAAGAAAACAAACATATATAGCATATATAAATTTAAACCAAGCAACACTCTTAATTCTTATAATTTGATTTTTAAGTTACCCAAAAAGAGAACTATCCTGCTCCCAATTTTTATTCCCATGCTCATCAGTTTCCACTCTTCCTTTCACAGAGAAGGAGAGAAGCAGACTGAAAGTGCTTTGAAAACCATCACCAGGTATTTCTGTTCCTTCCTAGGAGTAAAATGCTACCTGGATATTTTCCGACCTCGAATATAAAAATTCTAACAGACTTCTCATGCAATTGCTACAGTCGTACAGCAGTTACTGCAGGTCGTCCCTATTCAGTAGGATGAACCAGAAGCAGCTTGCGGAGCCCAGTCACGCAGCTGAGCCACTGTCTCACTGTGACAGAAAAGCCTACCTAGAATACGTAATGTATATACGTCTATGTTATAAAATAAAATTTAAAAAAAAAAAGCATGACACCAAGCACCGAAAGACAGCATTCACTTTTTTCAGTATTAGGGAAAAAAAACCTAAAACACCCCAAAAAAACAACACACACATCCCCCACCCCACCCACCCCCCCCAAAAAAAATTAAAAAACCAACCAAAAAAAACAGCGCAGGGGAGGGTGGCAAGAAAACTTCTAAACTGCCCAAATCTGCTAGGTACACAGTATACATACAAAACAGTAATGCATTTTAAAAAGCTAAATCCATGTTCTAAACCTACAGTACTTTACACAAACAGGAAGCAGCAGTAAGAAGTAACAGCAACTTTTAGTTACCCTGCTTACTTTGTTTGCATCTCTCAGACCTTTCACAAACCATATGAAATTCAAGCATTAAAAATAGCATATAATACAGAATTCATGTTTAAAGCTCAGATACAACAGTTTGCAGTTATTTCTAGACTCAGTTCCATACTGTCCAGACAAAGTTTGCTTCACTGTCTGCACATGCACCTTCTTAACAATACAAAGATGAGCTGTTTTGTCATAACAAAAAAAAAGTTTTATTACATCATTTTTTTAAAATTGAACACCCCACTAAGAAAATAGTTAATTTCCTCTATAGAGAGACTAAGGTAATAAATGATATCTTCATTCCTGTATTTGTCTATGAAGTTACTTTTTGAAAACAGTAATTTTGCATTCAAACCAGTAAGAAGACTGGAAACAAAAAGCTATTAAAAAATTATGCTGAGAAGGAATGTTCAATACTTCCCTTTGCTTCCAATCTCACTAATGAGGAATAATTATTGAACCACAGAGATGAACTAGTGAAAACCGGAGCTTCAACTGGTAAGAAGAGGCCAAAGGGTAATGAGGTAAACTTTCCTTTTTCAAATTGGGTGGATCTTACAAAATCTGCCAAAGAATACTTAAATAATAGGCTGTGTCTAAGAGGTATTAACAGTTATCTCTGAGCACCAACAGAATATGGCAGAAAAATGCAAATATAATTCTTTAAATTAGGGATTAAAGGAGGTGCTTAGGAACTCACTGTCTGTAAATTTTACTTCAATTCCTCTGAAAAAAGTAGTACGCACTTCATAAGCAACTGAAACATAACAAAATTATCAACAGCCAACATGATTTTTCAAGAATGAGTCATGTCAGGCTAACTTAATTTCCTCTAGTGACAGGATAACAAGACTTGGGAATATGGGAGTGGTAGTAAGTATCATTTATCTTGACTTCACTAATTGTCAGAAAAACTTACAAGACAGTCTCAGATGCAAGCATACCTAGCTGGAAAAATTATATTTAGTAATAAACATTTCACTATCATGGCTCATTTAAAGAGAGATTGCACTGGGATGTGTCTTGAGTCCAGTACTTTTGAATATTTTCATTAACAGGATAACAGAACAAAGTCAACTTACTGATTTTTACAAAGATGACTAAGATTGCAGCAGCTACAAAGATGCTGGACAAAAGGTAAGAATTAGAAACAAATCTTGGCAATTTTGAGAAATATCCTAGGAAAATAAGAGACGGGTAGCACACCTCTAAGACAAATGTCCCATGCTGGAATTGAATAACACCAACCAACACAGCAAATGCAATGCGAGAAGTGATGATCAAGAGGCTAGCACTGCAAAGAAAGATCTGGATGCTGCGCAACTGGCTCCCACACTGAAAGTGAGACAACAAAGCTAATTGGAAACGTGTGGAAAAGCACCACCTCCTTTCATTCAGCGAAGCTCTAACAAGTTCTGAGATTTTCTAACAAGTTCTAACAAGTTTCATGAAAAATTTAAACAAACAGAAAATTATTCAGGGAAGAGAAGAGTAAATGACATGTCTAAAAAGCAATGAAAAGGGAGAAATCACAATGGTCTTCCAATATATACATGTCAACTGGGAATATATATATATATATATTGGGGAATATACTCTCCAACTGTAAGTTCAGGTATGTGGAGAGTTGAAGAAGGACCCTACAATATACTTCCCTCAATTATAAAAAAGAAAATTTCATTCACACAGCACAAATAAATACCAACAACAAAATGCTTTAATAGTAAACACTCAAAAAAGCTGAATCAATTTATTTTAAAAGCAGCTGTAAAACCTGTCTTTAACAACAGACCAGACATACCCAGAAGTGACACAGCTGTAGATGATCTCAGCATTGGGCTAAGACTAGGGGACACAGTCTTTGTGCTCTTTTATCTGCACTGTTTCTTACCACTCACATTATTTATTTACATATGAGAAACATGAAGATAAAACATCACCTCAAATGTCTACTTGATCTTGCTGTAGTGAACTCACATGTACAACTGTGAATTCCCCAAATACAGGGGAAATACCTTCCACAGTCATTCATTTCAGATTTGTGCATCTCCATGCTATTCGTAACATCACACAACCCTTACATACATAGCTCATTTATCTTTCCATACACAAGCCAGAAAATTGGGGGTTCTCCCTCAACAAAAATTATATTTGACGCATTAAAAAGTCAAAAGGAAATGCTGGGGCAGAATTGCAAAGGCAGAATTTCTGAACTCCAGTAGCAAATTTAGCACATATTTCCCTATCATTGGGAGCAGATGTTCTTAGGAAGGTTTCTTGCTAAATTCTGTTTGCAACTTTAAAGGCTCTTCGGGTGCAGTCATATCATATACTTCCATAGCACTATGTCTCTCATTTTAAATCAAATCCATTTTATCACTCAGACTGAAATATGTAGCTTACCTCATTCACACACCTATAAAAATACCATGACAGACTGTATAAGGAAGCAGCTTTGCTTTCTATGCACAGCTTCTCTGCAATCACACAGGCACAGTGCAATTTAATACTTTATATACAGTCTAACCCTAAAAGAACTTATGTATCAGTGGTACCACAGGAAAATCTTTTGCAATATTCACTTTGCAGAATCTCGGAATACTTATTAGTGAGACCAGACGACAGTAGGAAACCTAACAGTAGACAAGATATAGGATATCACCACTTTGAAGCCATGGTACTTTCTTAATTAGAAAAATCAGGAATAGGTTTCTCCAAAATACACAGTGAAAAAATGTTTCATTCTACTTTATGTTTACAAGTACATCTCCACCAACATTGCAACAGCTGGAAAAGTGCTGATGGAGAAAAGGGAAGAGGGCTTCCTCTTCCCTCAATACGTGAACCCAGACTGTTTGCACTGCCTCCTGCACAGTAATCATCAGGTGGCAAATTAATGCTTTTACTGTTAACTGACAGGTGATCATTTTGTAGATATTCATGGCTGTAAACACTACAGCTCAAGGTATTATACTGAAAATAACAAAGTAAGTGTTGATAGCAATACCACCTAACTACTAAGACACCCATCTTAGCAAGTAGAGCAGGTTTTCTTTAAAACAGTTTACCAACCTCTCTAGGACAGATTTTAAGGATTTGGTTTGTATACAGCAGGGGAAAAGGTGAAGGAAAGATTTGGCAAGTGACCCAAATGTTAGACATTTGTATTGCAACACAGGCACCACTAATTTCTGTTGGCAAAGGGATTACTTTGTTTCTTTTTCAGATGGGGGATGAGAGGAGCTAGAAGAATTGACAAAGAACATTCTCACAGTCTGAGGAAGAACTTCCACAAGTTTATTCACTGACAACTTGGTCTTTTAAACGTGGGAAACAAATACATTAAACAACTACGAAGAGCAACAGTAAGTGTACATTTAGAAAGCTCGGACCCAGCGTATGGAGCCTACTTCTGTCATTTAAAAGGGCCAGTGACCAAGATTGCATAACAGCACTTCCTAATGTATGACCCAACCTTAGCCAGGCAATGTCTGAAAGCTGATCTTAAACTTGAGAAGTAAAACTTCTTCCTTCACATGAAAGGAGATTTACCACTGTGGTGACTAACCAGGAGATCTGGGGAACACAAAGAACTACAGCCAAAGGCACAGGGAGAGGGAGAAGGGAACGGTAGGCATTGACAACAAAGCTGTCAGTTCAAGATACTAAAACTCTGCTCAGATACCAAATCTGTGAAACAACTAGTGTTCTTGCCTCTTCTTCCTTTCTCTGCTCACCAGGGTAACTTAGGTACAGTGAGGGACAGAAACAATCAGACTATCTGCCTGGCTACTACCATTATGATTTTTACTTATGACTTTGTTGTTTTGTTTGGTTTTGGGGGGTTTGGTTGTTGGGGTTTTTTGGTTGGGTTTTTTAGGGGTTTGGGGTTTTTTTTGGTTTTGGGGTTTGTTTTTTTTTTTTGGGGGGGGGGGGGGGGGGGGGGATCCAGCTCCACAACACCAACCTCTGGATTACATGAAGAAATTTGATGCAAAACCAATTTAAAAGCTGTTTGTGATAACTGGTTTAACAGTCCAGCATTTTACTTCAGCCGATGCTGTTTCATCTTGGGTAGCATCTCTTCTCTTCTGCACGTTGAAGTGTGGCACATTTTTAACTGAATCCATCGAGCTTTTCTCCAGTTAGAGATCGAAAAGACTGGAGCAGTCAGGAAATGCTGGTTCAGATAAGCACACCAGAAGGCTGATGGGCACTGTGAAAACTGCACCAGTGCTTTGTAGCAACAGTTGTTAAAAGACTGGCTTGCCCTCAAACTACAGGTTTAACATTTTTACTTCAAAGATCAGCTTGCCATGAATACGTTTAACATTTTCACTTTAAAAAGGCAGCAGGAAAAAAAAAAAACACTTTTAAATTTACTTTTTAATTCTCTCACAGGCAAAGCCTTGTGGATAAACTGGGAATTTTTCCTCCTGTGAGGTATAGATCTCCACCTTGGAATTACATCTAGCAGCACCTCATCTCACTGCTGCCATGTTAAGACCCTTCAGAATTTCAACAGCTGTGAGCAAGACAGCTGTGTGCAGGTACCAACACTCCTCCCAAAAATGGGAGCATCCTGGAAGCACTGCAGCATCACTTCAGCTTTTGGTTGGTTTTTTTTTTTTATATGCCAAATATCATGCCATAGGTGGTCCTTTAAAGACTTTCACTGCAGCCACTGAATTTGATTTGCCACTCTCCTTCCCTTCTACACTGAGAAATAAATAAAACCTGCAAAACCTATGAAGCCAGCACCACAAGGCCTAAAAGCAAGGGCTGGCAGACCTGGAACAGGCACACTTGGAAGGCAAGCAATTGCAAAGGTGACAGGGGAAGGAAAAGGAGAGAAAAGGGAAGAGGGAGTTGCTGTTTTCCCTTGGAGCATGTATGAAAATTAATTTCAAACAATCAAACAAAAGAAGTTGCCAGGAATCAGTTACAGTAACAGTGGAAATCAGCATTCCGAATCCTATGCTGTGATCAAATTACAAAGAATAAAATTAGCCAGAGAATATCAAATGGAACAGCACTTCACTTTCCTTTGTTCTGATTTCTTGCACTGTGAGAAATTAAAATGTACTTTCCTTTACAAAAAAAAAAGCCACAGGCAGTGATGGCCTGCATATCAGCCCAGATTTACAGCATGAGAGTGAACAAAAAGGAGGTGTAGCATCTTTTATCTCTTAGTACTCCGCACAAAGCCTGACAGCCCTGCTGCTTGAAACAGTCAAATCACAGAAATTTTAAAAAAAAAAAAAGAGAAAAAAAAAAAAAAAGAGCGAGAGAAAGTCTGAAAAGGGGATTTATCAGAAACAAGCATTCATTTTCTGTTGGTGGAACTTTTAAGGGTCTGGAGAAGGGGAGGAAGTTTAAAAAAAAATTAACACAAATGTCAACATGTGATTCAGGATTATAGCTCATTTGCTCTCTAAACTGAGAAATTCTCCAGAGCAGTTACTTCATGCAGCCTGGTCTCTCTTCTCCTGCAGTGACACTGTGTATTTCTACAGCAAAGAGCAACTCTACTTGGCAGTTTTGTTAAGAAGGAAAGCAAACCATTGTTTTTCACCTTCTCTCATCTACCAAAATGTTGCATCACAAGCACAAAACAGACAGTGCTACATCAGCTGGGTAGAAGACAGTTGTAGCTTGCTGCCTGGCTGTGCTCTTTTATGTGCCTTTTTGTCTTTCCAACAGGTTCATTTACTCTGGCCATCTTGTCTGTAAAAGTTCCAGGCTCCCTTACGGACTGAAGCCTCAGTACTCCAAGTACAGTAATGACTGACTGCCAGCTCTGAATTCAGCAGTGTTGACTCTTAACTTCAAAAACCATCCTAGGAAATCACCATCATGAAATTCATGCCATCATTATAAACTGTAAGCCAGCTGTTTTTCTTTCTGAAGTATCTTTAATTTCATTTTATTTTTCCCTAAGTTACTACACAAATGTCACTGCCAAAGACTTATCTCTTGCAAAGATGCTGGGATAGTACCAAAATAGTCATAAAATCTAAACATAGTTTATAATCAAATTAATGCTAAACAAGACAAATTATTATACTTTGCTTATGCCCTGGGCTTTCTAAGCTGATCTAAATCACAGCTCCCTTTCATATGTCCGATGCAACTGGACTGAAGCCTGAAATATAGTTTAGAGCCTTCCCATACCTTCCACAGTTTCTGTTTAAAAATCTCATCTTATGTTCTAGATCTGCCAGAGTGTATCACAATTGTTTGATCTCCCTTGATTTCATACAAGATAAAAAGATAGATTCTAAATATATATGATATTTAGACAATCACATAGAAGATGTATGTATCATCATGAACATGTATCACTTGTGTAGAAATCCTGTTTTTTCAGTAGCTTTATTTTGGGCTGTGGCTTGGTGGTTTCCATATTTTTTTGTGACCATGTTTCCCCTTCTTTTGCAGCTTAAGAACTGTGCAGTAACAGTCAAGCACTTTTATTTTCAAACTGGCCCTTAATCAACACCTCAAAGAGCATCTGTAGGTTGTTACACATGGACTGGCATAATTTCTAGCAGCTCTTACCTGGCACAGGAGACTTATAGCGAGCATGCTGACAGCCAAGTTTATTAAATATGCAAAAGTAACAGAGGGCTTCATTTCTTCTGGTTTGCAGCTCTTAATTTTTGCTCAGCCTTCCTCTCTTATTCTAGAATAATGTTCATTAAGCTTCAGCACAACCAACTTGAACCTCGAGGGAACATACACATTCTCAACAATGTACCAGACATTAATAATGTTAAAGTCTGTATTTTCTCACTAACGAAATCTTCCTTGCCGCCTCAAATTTTGGTTAGGGACCTTGAATATTAAAGATTAACACACTTAACCCAGTACAGCATACAGTCTTCTTAGACTGAAGCATAACCTTGACTCATTCCTGAATTCAACTGACTTTTAAGATATTAACCACACCACCCAAAACTATCTTTCATTTGGTTTTCATGTTTTCCATTGTTTACTTGTTGCATGAAATCTCCATACAACTGCTCTGTTCATACTGGAAGAAATTTGAAAGATTACCTGTTAACCTAAAACCAGAGGATTGTTATAAATGCATGGAAAAAAATAGTTGCTCTTCAGCCACACTACAAGATCTTTCCACTGCAACACCCTACTGATCACTGCTTCTGTCTGCAGATCAGCCCACATACTGACAAATACTCATGTTCCCAAATGAATATCATCTTTTATGCCACAGGAAGAGGTTAGTAGCCATAGACAAACCAAATTAGTTGTTGTATTACACAAGCAGGCTACAGTTCTACCCTCCTATTGCAATCACTTACCAGCAATGTCAAAATAAAACCATGCTCTAAGTTTGAGCAACACTTCCCTCTTGACACTTTTCCTTTAGTGGATTGACCCTAATCCATAGATCCATAGCTGAAAATAACTTTTAGCTGGTATCTTCAATTTATGAGGCTGTCTCAAAAAGAAAGCAAGAAGCGGGGGAGGGGGCAGAAACTTTTGTGCTTGCTAATAAAGAAATACTAAGCAGTTGGGAGTGAGGGAACAGATGAACAAACATGGAACTTTGTGTAACCTGTAACTTTATTATGCTTCCATCCTATCCTCAGGGAAACCCAAATATTAAGAAGTGGGTGACTCATTTAAACTCTGTAGTTCAAAATTTGCTTTCAGTATCATGAAGAGGAGAAAGGCATTTGTTTCAACTAGTTTGCGTTGTTGGAACTTGCAGCAAATGAGTACTTCTCTTTGTAGCAAACAATAAGAGAATTAACCAAGAGAGTTATACTATTTGATATGCAACATTGAAAATTAAACATGAAGGGTGACTGATTAGTTCACAGTTAATAATGCATTCTTCCTTAAAAGAAGAAGAAAAGAACCAGGCATGGTTCTAACAGAGTCCAAAGATGACAGGTGACAGAAAGCAGTGACCTCAGATGACTGTTCTAGGACCACATCCCAAAACCCAGCACAATTAGCACTAATTGGTCAGCAGCCTCAGCAGAAATGCCAAAAATCGAGCAAGCACTGAAAACCAGTCTCTTCATCTCCCCAGAAAGGATGCTTTCTTAAGGTCAGAAATTTGAAACACCAGTGCAGAGAAGCTAGCAGTTCCCCTGTTAGCGCAACACTGGAAAAAACACTGGAAAAAAATAGATACAGGGCTCATCAGCAACTGAGAAGCATCTACATCAGCAGCAGCATTTCAATTTGTTACTTCACTTGCAGCACCAGCACCTACCATATTTACTATACACCAGTAACCACCAGTAAATATAGTTCCATTACAACTATGAAGAATTTCTTTCTGTAGTGCAACCCAGGACATCAGTTACCAGGAACACTATTGACATCTTCCATGCACATTCAGTCACCCAGTTACGCAGAACTGCTTAAAGTTACTACTTCTTTGAAGTAAAATGCTTTGCAGCAAAGCGTATCAAGACCGCCTAGCATGAAAACATCATAGGGCAGCCACAGGTCTGCAAGCAGTGGATACAAAATAGGAACCTTGCAGGGGAACTTTGGAAGTATTGTAGCAGTTAGTCTGGATTAAAAGGAGAGGGGAAGGCAAAAGGGAGGGCAGAACTCTTCCAAAGTCCATGATGACTAGCAGCGACAGGACAGATTCAAACAGCACTATTTTCCCAGCTACATCATGAGTGCAGGTGTCTTAAAACAAGCTCAAATGATCTGCATGAAGACGGAGACAAGACAGTCAGTTCTTTAGATGGGAACTGGTGAAGCACTATATTGTTTTAGGCACCGACTGCTTCAGAACTTCATGAATTTGGGCAGGGTAATTGAGTCCTAAGGGAAAGAGGGAAAAAAAAATTGCTCCCTGAAAAATGGCAGCAATCAAAAAGCACTGTGGTAAAATACTATGGTAAGATGGTCTCATATATCAAATATCGATCCAGCTCCTGTAAACACGTGAAGTTCATGGAAGTAAATTTTCCCATTAATCCAACATTCATGCCTTAATATAACTACCCCATATTATATATTCATTTTCATTCTCGCTGCAATAGCAAAATATTTTCAGGGAAAAAAAAAAAACCCACACACATCAGATTTTATATGTAAAAGGTTTCTAAAGGCATGTCCTCACACCCTCTGTCCTCCTTTCCTCCCTTCCAAATTACTACTGAAATGCTATTAAAAAAACCCAACCTTATATGCTAGAACCCATCTTCCCATGTTAAGATGCATTCTGCTTGCAAATAGGAATGATTGGTGCAGCAGTTAAAAATACCAAATTTATGAAGCTTTATGTCTTCTCCCATTTTGTTTCTTCTTGTTTTCTCACAGAGCAACAATTTCTAGAGAAGCCTGATAAATACACAGAGCACTAGAGAGCAGTCTTCTGTAAAAAAAGATTTACCCATTTATTATATGGTTTCATTTGGCACTGATGATTAGACAAATGGCAAAACAAAACAGTTACATTTAGGTCAGCCTCATCACTCGGGACATGCACAACTTTTCCTTGAAAGGGGCTAGTGGCATGTTCTTCTTTTTGAGTTTTTAAAACATCATCTGAAAATGCAAAAGTAAGGTGGGGCAGCAGGTTAGACGACAGGAAGAAGTTTTATGTTACATTGAAGCGCCTGAAGCGCCTTCTCATCACAGCCACAAAATTCAGATACACACCAAATGCCTGACTGTACCACGTTGTTACCATTGAAGTTACACTTCAGCAAAAGGATTTGCAAATGAACACGTGCTACAGCTGTAGAGCAGACTCATAGCAGGCTCAGATTTAGATCAAAATTCAGCACGGTAGTAAGAATTTTTCACACGGGGTAAAAACATGAAGTTCCTTTTGATAGGAAGTGGCAACACAGTCACAGCTGAAAACTGCTGTACTATAGTTTTGACTATTTTAGTCTTCACTCATAAGCTAATAGGGCACCAGCACAGAGAATCGTAGAAAATCGCCGAGTTCTAAGATCTCTGGAGGTCAACAGTCAAACCTCCTGCCAATTTCAGGAGCCAATTTCAAAGCTAGGTCTGGCTGCTAAGGACCTTTATCAATCACAGCTTTTAATACCTCTAGAGCTGGAAATACAACAGCCTCTTTGGGCAGCCCACTCCAGTGCTCAGCTACAACTGCTGTGCAGAATCATTGCCCTTATGCCCAACTCCCGTGCTGCAGCTTGTTCCCACTGCTGCTTTCCCTTTCACAGAGCACCTCCAAGAAAAGCCTGGCTCCATCTCCATCTTCTATAACAACTACCCACCAGGTAGGTAGTGACAGCATTTGGAAACCCCTGGAACCTTCTCCCCTCCAAATTAAATTAAGCCAGCCTCCTCCACCTCTACTCCTGTCACGTGCTCCAGCCTCCAAACACTGGACTCTCCCAAGTCTCTCAGTGTCTTTCAAACTGGGGGCCTGAAACCAACTGTGGTATTCTAGACTTGATCTTATGAGTGCTCAGGAGACAAGAATAATCACTTGTCCCTGTCTGATGGCTACAGTCTTGCTCAAAGAACCTGTACCAATGAATTGGATTATTCCCTTCTCAGGTACAAGAATTTGCTTTGGGATCTTTTTGTTGCTTTTTTAAAGAACTTTACGGGGTTCCTGTCAGCTCATCCCTACCACTTGAGGCCCCAGTGAATGGGAACATACTGAAGATTCCTCCACAATCTGGTATCTTTCACAAACCTGCTGAAGGTGCACTCTGACCGACTGTATGGATTCATAACTTTGCTAAACAGTACTAGCCTCAGCCCCCACCCTTCAGGAACATCAACGACCCAGCCAGTTTTCTTCCCACCTTTTGGCTCATCTATCCTGTCCATGTAACCCCACCTTGACCACCAGAGACTCTGTCAAATGTCTTTCTAAAGTCAAGATCAGGGAACACTACTGCTTTCCCCTCATCCAAAATGGACAGCAACAACTTTCTTACAGAAAGCAACCAGGTTGGGCACCCTTCTTATAATCCGTGCTGGCTCTTCACAATCACCTTCTTGTTCTTTTATGCTTGCTTACTAAACTAAACTGTTGCCTGGGGACTTATCAAAAACATTTTCTTTAAAGACTGAGGACACATGGATTCTTGGGAAAAAAAGACTTAGCTCCTAAATCTCTCTGTCAAGAGGTCTTCCCAATACTTTACCTACAAGTTTCTCCTCTAAATTCTGTCTGTCCTTCTTAGTCCATCTCCAATCACAACGAGAGTCTGCATCTGTGGTAATCACCTGTCTTCATAAATCTGCTTATCCTGTCCTCAGGAAGGGGATGGGAATTCTCAGGATCTCATCTCTCTCTAGTTTAATGAAAACAATAAAATACAGTGCCACTATTCCACTGATTTTTTTTAACTAGATCCCTCCAAAATTCCAGAAGGAATCAATCTATAACACGCTGACAGTTAACAGCATCTTGCCTATACACCAAAGCTCTTAACTGTCCTTATCTGTCACTGGTAAACCTCGTACAAAAGTGCAATTTGATACCAATAAAGATTAAGTTCCATTATAGCTATTATACTTCCAAACTGAATTTCATTTGTTGTCCATATTTCCAGTTTTCATGTCTTTTGACTTATGGGATAGTCATTTTCAGCCTTCACCTACCTCATTTTTCTAAAGCCATTAAACTTTCTCCCTTCAGCCTTCCATTGCTTCTGTAGTTGTGATTGTTCTATAATAAATGCCAGTAACAAATCAATTTTCATCTGCCAGGACTTCCAGATGCCTATCATTTCAAGTACTCTTTCACCAGTATTCAGCATTGCAACTTTTAATCCATATCCAAAAAGAAATTATGTCCATCTCATTCATTTTAAATGATCACTGACTTAGGTGCATTCTTAGCTTATTCACGTTTCTCCAAATTATAAGGGTTTTTTGTCATTTCAGTCACTAAACACCATCATGCTATCTGTTGCACTTTTAAGCTCTGTAAGTCTTCATTAGCTGCATGTTAAACCTGTTCTGCTTACCATACACCCAAGTCATGCTCCATCCCACTCCTGCACATATGCGATCTCATGAAATCACGACAAATGCCAGTTCTTCTACAGTCATTTTTAACACAAACAAGGTGTGGGTGTTTGGAAGTAGGATGGTTACACACTTCTGTTAGATAAAAGCTAAACTCACAAGATGCTGATCATTAGATATTATTTAATAAATCTCCTGTTTCAAAATACACCTTTTTTTTTTTTTTTTTAACCAGTGCACTTTTAGCCTCATTGTATTTCAGTAGATAACAGTCATTATATCCAAGGTTCCCTTTAATTCTGCCCTCCTCCCTTCTTTAAGGTTTTATAGTAGACCTAGATCTAACTAGAATGTCCCTCATACAACTAGAACAATACTGAGCAGCCCAGACTTAACTTTCACATCTAAAAAAAGAAATCATCTGCATAATTCAGCAATGCTTTTGATGACAGATGCACTGCTTCATTTTCCAACCAACAACTAGCTTAATACAGTACTCTACTTCAGACCATGCTTCCAAAATTAGCTTCTGTTCTCCCTTCTCCTGTCCAATAGATATGTATTACATCACAGCTGTAATGCCTTCTCTTCATTCACACTTGATTACCTGCATTTCATACCCAAATGTGATCAATTTACTTGATTTATTTTCTAAATCAACTTGAAGTCATATGAACAGGAAACTTTGTTGAATTCGTTGGAACCAGGATCGACCTACCCATCTCCCAAGACAGCCTTTCACACTTTTTTTGCCCTAATCCCCACCCCCACCCCCATCACCTTCACATTTTTTTCAAAATTTCATAGTAACAGAGCCTTTGCTGCTACTCTCAAAATTCAATGTAACATAAATATCCTCTGGAATGAAATCACCAGTATCACAGCAAAAGAGGATTTTGGCTGACCCCAGCATTCGCTGTATTTTTAACTTTCTGTGGTTTTATAAATTTAACACTAGCCATAAAAAAAATTAAAGGCAGTAAATGAATGAATTGCATTTCAAGTTACGTATTCATAAAAAAAGAGCTACAAGATACATATTTCTGATGCATGGTTTATCTTCACAGCTGAGGAAGTCAGGAACTCATTTAAGTTACCATGTATCACATCCAGATTGAAGACTCACATTGGATCAGGTTTGAGATTTCAAGTATTTTATATGAAGAAACTTATTTTTAAAGACGGTTCTGCTCAAGAAGTCATCGCAAAAGAAATGAGAAAATACCCTCTCACCTACTAGCTATGTTCCTCAGTCTGTTCTGCAGTGGATGAATGCTCCAGTCCCTGACTGTTAGCAATGTGTTTCAAAAATACCAGTCCAGTTCCACGAGCAGCATACGTATTTCCAGGTAATCCTTTACCTGCCTGACAGATGTGCACTATTCTTTTACTTCTGTCAAGGAAGTTAAAGAAAGCTTCCCTATTTTCTCCTTCATTTTCATAAGTAATAGTGTAGTTCCAGTCTCTCAGAAGAGATCTATTGATTTGTGCCTTACTGTGATGTTTTTCTGTTCCCAATGACATTCTAAATTCATTCTTGTCTGAGCTAGTTGGATATAAGTAAGCCATTCTTTAACGAACAATCACATATTAGCAAGAACACAGAGCAAATGACAGCCCCTACCAAACATTTTTCTGGTTGTTAACTTTGAGTGTCAACACGTTACAAAAGAGTTATGAAACAAAGCTGCTAACAACAACCAAGCAAAACTTATTAGACAGTGTCCTGACAACAAAATGCTAAATGTACATATTTTGCCCTCATTTACCACTAATTTCAGTGTAAAAGAATCAAACCGCAATACTAGTGAAAAGTCACATCTTGCAAAACTCACCTTGGTACAACAAAATTAGCGAAAGAACAAACAGCAGAAGTATCCTAAACCCTGGATTTCCTGTTTATCAGCAATGCTGTAATATGCTACCAAAGTGTTTATTTTCATTTCTGCTTTTAAGAAATTTGCAAAATGAAGACTGAACATGGAGCGCTACTATTATACGAAGCTGCTAATAAGAGAAAAAATTACTACTTTCCCCAGTACAGCTCAATAATAAATTCTTGTTTACTCTTTAGTAAACAGTGCGTTTTAAAAACAAACTCTTAACTTCAAGAATTTGCCTTAAATATTTAATTGGCACTTTTTTTAATGTTTATTTCACTGGCACTCAGTTATGCTTCAGAGGACACCTCACATGAAACATTTAGATGATAGCTCATGAAGCAACTCCCCTGTACACGATGCAATAATTCATATACTCTTTAGTAAATGACTTCTCTTCAGCAGAACTGAACTATATTAGTGTATCCGCAAAGTTCGCAAGACACATACGAACTTGTGAAATTCCGAAGACAGAAGTATACAGAGCACTACAAGAAATCCTTCCTGACAGTCAGTGCTGCTTTTAAGGTGTAATTTCCATACCATTTTCTCATCTACGTATTAACATTTCCATCACCAGACTCTCATATATCATTGCCTTACATTGACACCTGCTGGAAGTGACTGGGACTGTAAACCATTCCTTTTTTCCCCTCAATCAGTGCCTGATTTAACTCTACAGGCAGACCGCTAATTCTGCTTCCAGTAAACTAACCACAGATACCTGAAAGAGCTAAGCTGCATGACATTTTAACGAACAGAAAAACATACACTGTGTAATTTTAAACCACAGAAAAATTCCCAAGGCTATCACTGCAGAGGTTCTCAATCAGAAAACATAATTTAGTAACAGCCTTTGAGAAGATTTTTTTTTTTACTACCCCTTGGGTAGATTTAAACTCAACAAATTAAGTATCCAATCCTTTACCAGGCTTTCAGGCTAATTAGCAAATAATTATTACTGCAAGAGTCACTAAGCAGTTCTTGCTTGACAAACGTTGCAAACAAGCTTATACACAAAAATGTGACTAAATAGGTTTTAAAGCACTTTTAATTTCCTAGCACTTATGAAAAAAGAATTAAAAATCATGTCTTTACATTAATGAAAAAAGACTTGCTTATTCACAAAAGCAATCAGGCCTGTTTAATGATAGAATTGATAAAAACAGGAATAACTGAGGCATGTTTGTAAAAACAGCTTGTATTACTGTCTATCACTTCATAATGAAGATACACCGCTTGTTCAGCTTTGTAAACAGAAACACACTGAAACAATTACCTGAAAACGATGTGATTTTCCCCATATGCCAGAACTTCCTCCACAAGCTTCACTATTATGAACCAGATACTGCATTATACCCTTTTCTTACTTCCAAACTCTACTGTAGAGGTGGGATCTCTTTTACTTGATGTCATTTTTGTATTTCTCATAACAGAAAACACATTTCAGATTGCAGCAAGTAGGAAGAGTTACAGTGGCTTTCCTTCACTGTCAGAATAAGACATAGTCATGCACTTTGGTTTTCACACACTTTGTATGCAAAACTCAGGCACCAAAAACACAGGCAGTTTTGAAGTATCACAGGGAGCAAGGATAAAAAAACAAGTTCAAAGGCAACTAAACAGAATTTCTATATAGTTCTGTCAGTATACAGCTGAAGACCTCTCCAATTTTCTATTTTTCTGAAGTTACAAAGCAGGATCCTTATATGAAAGCTCAATAATACACCGCAGTATGACCGTTCCACACAGGCACCGACACCACAGCAGTATTAACTCCTAGACTTTACAGACCAGTTTGAAATTGTTGTTGTTGTTGTTTTAATCTGCTGAGTGATCAACCTAGTTAAAAAATTATTTTTACTAGGTAGCTTTGATCATTACCACAGAATTAAAGTTCTGAACTACTGAACCTGTGCACAAAACAAAAAAAAAAGTAAACAGTCTCAGTGGAAGCAAAAATAGTCAGCCACCAAAACACTAACAGCAAAAATACCAGTAAGAGTGGTAGCCTACGAAAACATGCTTTTCCTCCAACCATTCCTTATTTTTTAACTCTGAAAGAACTCTCTATAAATACAGGCAATTGAAGGCAAAATTTCATGGCTGTGTAAGTCCGCTGAACTCATGCCTAAATGAAAGTTTCATAAAGCTCAAACGCAAAAACACTGGGCATGGAAGAATGCAGTTACTCTACATAATGGGTACCCAGGAGTTGAAGTACTGCATTTACCAAGAATTAACCAACTCCTTTAAAAAAGATGTGGCAGTATTTTAAAAAAGATCATAGAACATTAACAGTTTCCTTCCAGACACTTAAATGCCAGGTTGAGAGCACATCTTTTTTAAAAAAAAAAAAAAAAAATGTATCATTGACAACACAGGGGGGGGGTTGTATTGCATTATTGAACAAAAACACATAAAAGCATGGCAGGATTAAAAAAAAAAATAAAAATGCTAGATAGCCTAGATACTTCTGACACACAGCTCATTCTTACTTTCTTCTCATCTCAGAAAGACAACAGAGTTAGCATTAGACACTCAAGATTTAGGGCTTACATTTCTTACCTTACAAAGCTTCTGGTAACGGGGAGAAGAAACTGCCATCCTCTGTAAACGATGCAACAGCACCACAACTTTCTGCAGAGACGTTCTCACCACAGCCATCATTTTAAGTTTGCCACGCTTCTGAAGACACCTCAGAATTTGCATTATAAATGAAGAGCAACTATCATTTCCTCCCGGTCAGTGGACAATGATTTGCCAGCTTTCTGAGCATGCTCTCTTCCAGGACTGCTTTTGCTAGCCACGGGCTTTATATGTTTCAAAAGCAAAGGAGGTTGATATAGCATAAGTTTCTCTCTCAAAATAACCCCACAAAACAAATGCAAAAAACCCCAAAACACAAAAAAACAACAAAACACAAACAGCCTTCACAGATTCTTCTAACCGGTACTGCTCAGCTCTGCTTGTGCAGAGGGTAAATGAAGTTGTTGAGCAGCCGAGCGTCTGCCACCATTCAGGAGTGCACTAAATAGCAAGGAAGGTTATTAATTTAAGCACGAAAGCTGCAGGAACAAAAAAGGAATTCCTTCAGGAAGACGGCTCCAGTGTATCACAACAGTTGTTCTCCCCTAGTAGCTGCTTTCTATCGGCAGGCTGAGCATTTGCTCCCTCACTCTGAGAAAGGATGCTCTCATCCTCAGACTGAACGCAGCTCTGGCAGAGCTGTAGAGTGAGTGAATTAACAGACCGTGTTATAAATCTTGAGAGAGGAGCAGAGGGATACCTGCCCTAATTATATCAGCCATACGTTAAAGGCTAATAAATCACAGAGGCGCTTCTCAAAACTAGATTACCCAATACAAAAGGAAAAACTGCAGGGGGTAAACCTCTCTGCTATGAAAACTCTCTTAAAGCTCAAAGGAATCTCAAAGGATCTCACTTGTGCCAGAAAGTAGGAATGTTTTTCAGGAGTCGTTTCCAATTAAAATCTTTTCCTGAATGACTTATTAGGACAAGAAAGAATAGGATTTTGACAAATTAAAAGCACACAGTTGCACCATCACCCCTTTTCCTAGCCATCCTTGAATCCAAAAAGCTAACGTCATTTTGATGTTTTTCCCATGACAAAGCAGAATTATTTAAGCCATCTAAGGATGGTAGCAGGATGTCCAAGAACATGGAAGTGTTTTGCCACCAGCAAGGCACTCCCAATGCAATGTAGCCAACATACCCCTAGGTGTGGCGATACTGCAGCATAACCAGAGACAAGCTATTTCTTACTACTTCCAAAGGTGCGCTACAATGAATCAACTAAAACCTGTATTAGAGGGGTTGCTGTGGGGAAGGTTCGGGGAGGACATTATCACAGTAGGAGGTAGACACTATTACAACTAATCGTATTATCTAACGTGCATATTGCCACGTGAACTGGTACATACCCTTTTCAAGCACACCAATCAGCACGGTATGGAGTCACCAACTACTGGCAGCAAGACAAGTTCACACAATCCTAGATAATACATAGCTTAGACGCCAGCGCATTATACACTGCTCTGCCTGTTCTCAGGCACTTTCCATCTGAAGGGGTGAGTGCCAGGTACAGGTTCTCCATACAGGATATTTTAAAACTCCTGCCATCCAATTCAGCTAACACAACCTTTTCATCCTTGGTTTTCGAACTGAATCAATGTTTCTACCAGTTCCCAGGTAAACTGCTTTTACCCGAACTGTTTTGCTCCTGATCTGTCCAGCACCAATGACAACATCGTTTTGAGGAAACAGAACCTTCATTCCACCCAGTATATAGAAATCTTACCACCTGTGTTCTCCACCTTGCTAAATTCACCTTCTTTCCTCATCTTTACCACTCATTTGAACCATTCCCCTGCACTCCATTGCTCCTGGCTTCTATCTACTCTGCTCCCACCAGAGGTCCGTTCCTTTAATCTACCAGCTCTACCCTACCACCATTAGCTGACGTGCTGTTCCCAACATCTTTTGACGAAACCTATGAAGCAGCCAAGTCAGAAAACACTGAGGCATTCAGAAATGACTGTGCAACAGCTCAAACTTCTTCTGTGTAGGGTACAGCCACCTCATTTCAATTCTGCTTTTTTCCTGCCCAGCCAATATACAAGTTTAAATCAAAGAGTGAGACAAAAAAACAGCCCACCGCTGGTCATAATAATTTTAATTTACAATAAAACAAACTTTTAAATTATTCTGAACATCTTTGCATCTGTAGGCACAGAACTTAACACACATTGAGCTGGCGCTACTTCTTACTATTTCCTAGCTCATTTTCTGCATCTTGCTTCAAATTAGTTTTTAACCTCTTTTGGGTGGCTGCTAAACATTTTGCAACACAGACTGGAGTGTTTCAGCACCAACCTGAAAAGAAAGTCTTCTGCAACAGACACTGAGAGAATGAATTAAAAAGACTGATATATGATTGAATTTCCTCCTTTTCAAAAATAAATTATATATTGTGCTTAAAGTTTGCATTACAGTGCTGTTGCTAGTGTCAGATGTCACAACAGAAGGCAAAACAAGGCTTCAGTGGTGCCCAGATCACTGATTCTACTGTAGCGCAGCTTCAGCTGCAGCCAAGCAAGTTAGCCCAAAAGTGTAATGGAGGATAATCCTCCCATGCACACAGACACAGATGCCAGTTTAACTGAGGATCCTATTTTGAAAATGCATGACATAACAGAAAAAAAATCATCAGGTTTTGTCTACGTACCGCACATTTCATCTAGAATTTATCACACCTTAAACTCATAGTAAAGCTTTACTCAATGCACAAGCCTTGGGGACAGAGGTATCTTCAGACTGGAGAAAGTCACAAGTTCTGCGTTCTTAAAACCCTTCAGAAGAAATACTTCTTCGCATATTCAACGAAGCACAAAGAAAAACATTGTTATTTTATACCACTCAACATGGAAAGAACAAGAAGTGATCTTTGTTTAATCAGATATTAAGCTTAAAAACTTGCAAGGAAGTGGGCTTGATTTTTTTTAAGGTACAGCAACAGGTTAGAGCTTCATTTTGTTTTCGAAAGTTCATTTCAACAAATATCTGAAAACAGATGTGACGATTTTTGGAGGGTTTGCCAGTGTCATGATATGAACGTCTCCAGTTATAGTTAAAGCAAGGCTGAAAGACGGCAGGGAACAAAGTACATTTTGGAAGCCATTATGCTATGACAGTCTTTGACATACTCAACTTCCTTTGGTAGCTGAAAAAGCTCACGATATTATGTAAAGTCATGGGCAAGTTCAGTGATTATGCTTCATATGCACAGTGTGTAGAAGCATACAGTCACAGAAAAGATTGAGAATATCAGGTAACAGGATGCTGGATAAGCTCAAGCCAGGACAATGGGCATGGTCAGAGCCAATCATAGACCTTCTCCACACAGCAGGCAGTCTGCACAGCAGTTTCTCCCCTCACACAGCACAACCCCGGCAATTTTAACCAGACTGTAGCACAATGAAGGAGGGAAAACAGTCTTCCATTGCCAAGGTGCTTCGCAGCTGTGTAGAGCCAACAAGCAAATTATGAAATAACAGCTTTATCTTGGTGTGAATGACTACATGGAATGCAAGGTAATGCAGAAATAAGTCTACACACAGCACTGCCTCATGTTGTTAGCTGCCTGTGGCCCTGATTTAGCTCTTCCATCTCCACTACACTACTTGACTGGGGGGGGGACTGCCATAGAAAGTATATTACACTTCTAGGTGTTGCAGTTCCAGGCTAGTCTCAGCATTTCAGAGTCACATCTCCACAGATGAGTTACTTGACTGACCAGAATCATGTAAACATTGGTGAGCGACAACAGACACAAGCTTCCACAATACATTGCTGTCTTCCTCATGATCACAGTGAGCAGCTTGCAATCAGATACTTTCAAGTCTTTTTTCATTTAAATTCAATGTAGATATGTTCAGGTTAACAGCACTACCAAAAATAGCACTTTTCATTATAAGCTGTTCAAAACCCATGAACTTCGACCACAGATGACATTATTCCAAACCCAGAGTGCAGGATTTAATAACTGATCTAAGCTGCCCAGTTCTGTGCATATCAAAATAACTGTGCTAACTGACACAATTTAATTGAAGAAAAATATATATTGAAACATTCAGGAGAAAGAAGACACATGAACAGCGTTCACATCAGATAAACAGTACGAAAGAATTTCATGTATTATAGAAACACAAAATCCTTTTAGCCAGTGATATTCAACCTCTTGCTACCACAGACTCAAAGACAGTATTTTTTAAAAGAGCTATCAGGTCTCCACACCCTTTCCTCCTGTTTTCCCTCAATACACTGTACCCTTAATGGAGGCTAAACCCCGTTTCTCTCTCTCCCTCCTACCTCCCCAAAGGAGATCTATAGTGTGTACAAAGGCAGGAACAGCCAGACCATGTGATATTCAGCTAGGCCATGCTTCTTAGACAGGGAGAAGGGATCTCCCTTCTAGATTTGAGAGAAGCAAGGGTGTCTATGTATTAAAAAAAGACTGTAAATGGTGTCAGTTAGTCTTCTCAGTTATATCTCAGGTTTCCAGCCTGTGGCCTGTCCAGGAAGGAAGGCCAGCTGGGGAGCTGCTGGGCAGCAGGAGAGGGAGAAGAGTGATCCAAGCATGACAACCTCTTAGATTGCTGGAAAAGCATGAGGAAGGTGGCAGACAGGGATAGGAAACAGTGCAGCCCAGGAGGTCCTTACTTGGAAGGAAGTAGATTACATTGGTTGGCTGGACAATCGCACAATATGACTGAGTTTAAAAAAGTACACACTTCCTGAATACAGTCACCCTCCAAGGTTTAATATGCTTGCTGAATACAGTCACCCTCCAAGGACATTTAAGAGCCCTCAATGCCACAGATGTCCACAAGATATGTAGTTCAAACCTTAGGAAGAAAAATCTGCTTCCTTCACACACCTGACTTCTAAAACACTGTTTTTGAAACACCTTCCAATAGGCTGCAGGTTTCCTCACTCTAGCAGATCACCTTCTTTTATATTTGCCATTGAGAAAAAACATGAACCGCAGCAGTATTATTTAGTTTCTTACCTGCATCTGCTTTCTGAGTTCCCGTACGCAGGCACTGTCCTGAGCAGTGTTCTCACGCTGGGATGCATCTGCTAGAACATTAACTGTTGTCTCTGCCTCTTGAAGCCACTTGAGAAAGCTCTCCAGATCCTTGTGTGAGGTCTGTACTGTCTTCAGCTCAGTCTCCAAGAAATTCTGCCTATCAACAGCTCTGAAAACAAGCCAAATGTCAGAATATACCCTCATAACATACAGCATTACATACATCATAATGAAACTACTAAAGGAAAAGCTGGAAGTTATCCCTACTAAGAAATTATATATCTGTCACAGCTTGGTTTATCATTGTTTTTATCACTGTTTCTCTGGTGGTTATATCTATAGAACAGGTCTTCTGAACCGGTTATATATGTCACAGCCCTTTCTAAAGAGTCATGTTGAAGAAACTAAGTTCTTAATTAAAAACTTGTTTTTTTCTTTTTGAGTATTGCCATCATGGACTTATGCTGTCCCAAATGGTAGAAGTGTTATTCCCATAAGCGAAAAGCCTGAGTACTTCTTATTGACTAAAATCATACAGAGTAGAAGCACTGAGAGTTTGGGGTATTTTTTTCTCTTTTACAGTGAGCAGTAACATTTCCCTTAATCTGTAAGAGTTAAGTATTGAGGGATGCAAAGTCAAATATGTAGTTCTCTCAGCTAAAAAACAAGACTTTTGACATTGTCACTCAGACAAACAGAATAATACACTGCCATCATAACAGTCAAGCCATGCTCAACATGCTTACATTAAAAAAAAAAGAAGGAAAAAAGAAAAGACCAGAAGAATATAGCTCAAATTTTCCAATCAATCCAAAAGATCTCTAGTTGGTACAAACACAAATTTTTTTGTTTGTAAGAAGATTTTTAAAAATGTAAGGAACTCATTTAAAACTTTTAGATTATATTGTTGGTAAGCAACTTCAAAATATTTCCTAGGAAAAAAAAGAAGATCACATTATAATTCTGCATAATAGAACTACTGCCTTGTCATTAAAATGAAACTTAGATGGCAAATTGTTATAGTCAACGATTTTAAAAGCTCTGATTAACAATGTTAAATAGAGCACAACAAGCTAAATTTCATCCATTTGAAGATGTTATTCTCCAGTATTCTTTTTCCCAAAATCAGGACAAAAGAAAGAAACAAGCTGTCCCACACTAGTACACTGTATAGAAATCCGTAACAGAGCTACTGTCCAGAATGCTGCTGCTAAATAAGTAGGAAGTTCAATTTTATTGTCACATCAAGCATTAATGATATTGGAAGACTTCAGGTGTAAAGTGATATTTAATTTCAAGTATTTGAAATTATGAAGCATTTGATATTTTCACATGAATTGAACAAGTTTCTCCAGACAGGCCCAAATTTCTGTGTCTTCTACCTCCTCCTGTTCTGCTTAGGCTTTCTTTCCTCCTTGCCAGTGGCAACAGCACTACTCAGCAATATTAGGGAATTTAGATTAGAATCATAAATTTCAAAAGTAGTTAAAATATTCTTTTTGAAAAAGAGGTTGCAGTTCTTCAGTACCGTTAACGATGATGTTTCAAAGCAGGCATTCTGGTTTACTATCACATCAGAGAAGACAGATGCAAGAAAAAGCTGTTTTCCTTCAAGGGCAGCAAGAAAAATCTCATGCAACCCCAAATCTACCAGAATTACTTTCCTAAGTATTAGCATAACCAACTGAATTTTATAAAGACTACTTGCAAAAAGATAGTGTTGTGACCTCCACTTCAAGAGCTTAGGTCTTACGTCACTTGTTAATAATTGTTTATCCAAAATAAGACCGTATGAATTATTTCTGACTTCATGCTTGTCTGAGGTTTGGCTAGTGGTAAATAACTAGCAGGGCAGGAAGCCTTCATTCTTTCTTCTCACTTGAAGCTCTGGAACACTTCACCCACTCAAGAAAAAATAATAAATAGCATGACAGGGATTACAAATGGTTTGATAGATATTGCCTAGAGAAGATAACAAGCACCAGCTCAAGAATTAGAGCACACCAAGGAACGGCAAGAAAAATGTAAAATAAAAGCAGTTACGAGCTCTGACTTCAAAGCCCCTTCCCTCTGCGGGGATCTTCTTCCCTAGCAGGGGGTTAAGGCCAAAGGTGGAAGAACAGGAGTGACAACAGGAAGAACACACTGGTAATAAAGGTGACCTCCAAAGAAAAAGAAAAGCCCCAAAGGATGAAACACTAAGTGACCTAGATCTCTAAGTCTAAGTACTGATGTACTAGATGGGAATTGAGGCAACTTGAACTTTGTAGCTAATAACATTCATTGAAAAATGTTGCCTTCAGCCTAAAGTTTTAATTTCTCAAACTTTCTGCTTCATTGAAAGTAAAGAATGAAATCCTATTACAGTCCCACTGCTGTCAAGATATTTGAATTTAAGCTGAAATTCAATCCTTTTACTAAATATGTATTCCAGTAGCATAAATTAACAGATTTACAACTAATGTTCTGAGATTACACGGATGCTTTTAAAGAGGACCCGTATAGCAGTAGCAAGCAACACTTTTACAGAACAAATACTTCACATTTGTGGCCTTTACTGAAAGGAAATGAAAATTAATAAGTATCCCATCCTATAAAAAGACAACTCAGATTTTCAAAGTATTCTACTACAATTAAAACAGCCTCAAGAGACAGAGGGTCCTTCTAGGATGGAAGAATTAAATACAAGGAGAACCTAGAGAATCCTTTACAAATCCAGCTAACTTCACTTAACACAGTGAAAGCGGAGTAGGTCTAAGCAGATTCTATTAGCAAAGGCACGTCAGAAAAAAAAAATAGTAACTCTAATAAGTCTTCATGATACTGTTTCATGTTCCTGTTCCACCCAATTATTTTTTCAGATTTAAACTAAAAAATGTGTAATGCATACAAATGTGATCAAAACAAAGTCAGAAAATAACACCAAGACAGTACAGACAACTATAATCCATTACTGAGGCAGCAAAAAACCACACAGAATTACTACACTTTCACCCTAAAGTATAAAAATAGAACATAAATAGCCAGTGGGCAAAGTATGCAGTTGACAATGTCAAGCTGGGGAGTTTCAATCTCTTAATGCCAAGAGTTTTAAAATAAGCTCCTTCAACTTTACATGCCACGGCTACAGTCTTCCTGTTAATGTCCTTGTGCTAGTCAGGACTCTGAATCTCCCAGGTGATATTACTAAGGTCCCCTTGCACAACCTCCAAGCACGGGAACAAACTGGTATTTTAAAGCATTATGCTCTAAGTACAGATCTGCACTTATAGAAGCCATAGGGCCACGTGTGTGCTCCACATACAACCGCTGCATGTCCTGAGATCTGCCACATGAAGCAAGCCTAGTCACTCAAAACTCACAACTATTTCTAGTTATTGCATTTAAAGCAAGTATAAAAACCCTCACTCCCTTGAAAAGGTGTTTTCACTGCACATTCTCCCCTTTTAATTCTGCTCTGCTGCTCCATGGGGTTGTGTTGAGCAGCTCCACACTCTGCCTACCCACTGGCTCAGAGTTCTCCTTTACATTCTGTCCCTAGTTAAAAAAACAAAAGCAGAGAGTCATCTTCCTAAGGCTGCACGCTGCAAAAACAGTCGCCTCAATGATAATCAAGGAGTTTCAGTTATACACAACACAACGCAATTGCTTATTATTCCAGACTTCAAGCAGATTCAAAAATAATTAGAGGCTTCCAGGCAGGAGCTCTTCTTTCTGGTCACCTGCTCTGAGTGCTGGGCAATTTTATGCCGGTTCTAGCCAAAACACCGCAGAGTTTGAATGTGAATGAGCCTACTACAGAGCTATAGTCTACTGCTACTACCAATCCAACAGGGAGCTGTTTCCCCTCACCCTCTAACTGCATCTTCATTGCCAGATGTCATGATGACATTCAGATGAAGTTAGTGGTATTTTTTGGAAAAATTATTAGTTTGGTTTGAGGAAAGAAAGTACGATCTGATGGTGAAAATGCTGCAGTTCCTAAACTTAATGCAAATGAATGGTCAGGAAGGGCCATTTTAGGAGATAACCTCATCACTATGACCTAGTTCAGAAAAAGCAATAAGCCAAGGAAGTTCTGTCATACACCAAAGCCTTTCCCACAGTCTACTGGAAGTTTTCTGAACCATGAAAAGAAGTTCATACCACATAGAATAATTATGAAATGGTTTACCTACTTGAAAAATCCTTTGTCTCAAAACATTTAAAGATCACCAAATTTTTATTCTCTCTCAAATGATCACATGGAACGAACCGTACAAAATTTTGCCTATGGTGTAACTCATCTCTCAATGGACATCACCAAGAAACGCTGCTGCATCAAAAGCACAAAATGACAGAAGTACCATTTTCCTCCAAAGAGGGATAAGAAGACATCCTACTCCGCTTCCTTCATTACCTACTTCTTGAAAGCAGCACTGAGGAAGATGACTTGGGGATGTCAGTGGATGAAAAGTTCAACATGACCCAGCAGCACGCACTTGCAGCCCAGAAAGCCAACCATACCTTGGGCTACATGAGTAGGTTGAGGGAGGCGATTCTCCTCCTCTGCCCTCGTGAGACCCCACCTGCAGTACTGCATTCAGCTCTGGGGACCCCAGCGTAAGAAGCACATGGACCTGTTGGAGCGAGTCCAGAGGAGGGACACAAAGATGATCAGAGGGCTGGGGCACCTCCGCTATGAAGACAGGCTGGGAGAGTTGGGGTTGTTCTGCCTGGAGAAGAGAAGGCTCCGGGGACATCTTACGGCAGCCTGCCAGCAGCTAAAAGGGGCCTACAGAAAGACTAGAAGGGGACTGATAGGATGGGGAGTAACAGTTTTAATCTGAAAGAGGGTAGATTTAGATTAGATAAAGGGAAGAAATTCTTTACTGTGAGGGTAATGAGGCACTGGAACAGACTGTCCAGAGAAGTTGCAGTCAACCCATTCCTGGAACTGCTCAAAGCGAAGTTGGATGGGGCTAATGTAAGAGTGTTCCAGCCCATGACAGGGAGGGTGGAACCAGGTGGTTTTTAAAGGTGCCTTCCAACCCAAAACATTCTCTGATTCTTTGAAGTTCTCCTCCTCTCACTCCCTAGGACATAACATCAGCTTCAGAGGCTTTATTACCTAGGATTTTTATTTCCTTCACTGACACCTCATTACAAAAGCAGTTGCCCTTTACGTGCACATATATGCACACACACATACAGACTTTGGTTGCTTGTCATCTCCCCCACTCCCAAATACACAGGATCAATTTTCTCTTCTGCCCCTCTAACCACCAAACACACCATTTAAGCTGCTGGCACTGAGTCAGACACTACTGTAAATTTTAATGGTCTATCAAATACTAAAAAGTATTTCTGCATAGATTAGACTACCTTGCAGGGAAAAAAATATTATGCATAGGGAAATACCATATTTTCATTAAGATATATTTTCAAATATGTCTTATAGAGGATGACAAGAAAGAACTAAGCTTCAAGTCTTTGTTCCTATAACTCAAGTATCTTCTAGATGGGAGTGCTAGAAGCATCACACTCCAGAACCCAAAGCACAGCCCCACTGAGGGAAAGCTTCCATTAGATGAAAGACCATAATGAATTAATGCACTGGAAGACCAAGCCGAATACTTACAGCCTTATGAAAAGGAGACAGAGCAACAAACTACAAAAATACGTAAAGCATACCAGCGTTAAGGAACAAGAGAGGAACTGTTCAAAGATGCTTAGAGAATAACAGCCACAGGCAAACTGAAGACCAAACATAAGTACTTTTTTTTTTCCCCTTTAACAAAATGCCACATAAACAGAAAGTCATACAGAAGCCTCCCATGAACTGTGGGAATTTCAATCATCAAAACTCAAAACAGCTTCACTGTAATTTACTTATTACGCACAGTAGCCCTGAACACTGTAGTAAAGCAGAGACTTCAGTTCACATGTATACATAGGATACAAGTTTAAGACAGAAACAGTTTACATATAGAGTGAAACCTTTTAATTACCTTTGGTTCAGATTAACCCAACAAGTGTTCATTTGGTCAGTAGTTTCCTTCACCCTCCTTGTATCATCATCACGATACTCTCGAAGAAGTTTATTAGAAAGATCATTGAATGCAGCTACCGTGATGTCACCTCTATGTAAATCCTGTACTAACAACTAAAAAGTAAATCCAGAGTGAGATATCAGAATAAAAATCAGACTATGCTTAATATTATGCATTTTAACATATTATAAAGCCCTCCTTTTTCCCCTGCTCATGTAGAGAAAGACAATGAAAAGCTCAAAACTGTACTAAAATAGCTATGGATCAGTAAGGAATTCTTACAGTCACACTCCTTGCTTCTTTCCATACCCAGCTGCACCCCTACATTATCCCTTCATGAATATATGTGTATATATATACACACACACACACTTTTTTTTTTAAACTCTAGTATAGTCTTGTTCTAAATACGATACTGATAAGAGCCCCTCATTGCTGATTTGCCTCTTTAGTTCTCATCCTGTGCCATCTACAACCTGCCCTTTTTCTGACAGCCACCAAGACAAAGGACATCAGCCTTACTTATTTATCACAGCAGGTTTGCTGCAATATGAAAAGCAGTGAAGACTGCATGGAATTTGGGGGGGGGGGGGGGCATGGGGAAGTCTTCAATACACCTAGCACCCATCAGAAGTCAAATTCAGGATAATTTTAAACAACTTGTTCCATTTCTAGATTTACTAAAATACTGTTAATAGGTTCCTATGAAGTAATACATGCTACATTCTGTGGCTGTATGATTAAACTTTTCTTCGCCTGAGGTTCGAGCTTTTTGTGTACCATTTATTTGATGCTGCACTGTACTCAATTCAACTACACTTAAAAAGGACACACACGCACACATGCCCCCTGTTTCCCTCTCAGAAAGTGATTCTTAGCAAGTCTGATATATTAAAAAACAGAGACAATTTAGAATATATCATGCCCAAAAAGAGACGGAATTGCCAAGTAAGTCCTACAACTAAATTGTATATTGCACATCAGTTGAATCCAGTAGCATTACATAGACTGAGGAATCAGGTACAGAAAAAAAAAATTGTAGATTGTCTTACTTTGTTGTCTGAAATCTGTTTGGCGAGCATCTCTTTTGGGGCCTGCAGGAGCATATGCAGACGGATCTCACACTGCTCCATGAGGCGCTCCATTTCTTGCCTCTGCTCATCCCACTGCATGCTGTCTGTCAGCATGTACTTCAGCTGCTGCTGTCGCACCTCCACACCATGCTGGGTGTTGTCCCACTGGTTCTTCACCTTCTCCACTATGGAGGACAATACAGAATATGAAAAACCCAAGGGAAACAAACAAGTAGCCATAACTACCACTTAATTCTTAGAACACGAAGCAATAACGTAATTCATTCTCAAATAAAGTAGTTCCCATATTCAGTATTTTAGTTCCTCATGTAGTTTACACATTCACACAAGCAAATGAAAAATGCAAGTGTTTGGCTATCTCTTAAGTGGATCAGTATACAGGTGACAATTTTTACTTCTGGAATATTTCAAAGGCATTATTTTACATTTTAAGTACACATGTGGGAGGCACAGCTGCACTGAAGAGATATGCCAGCAGCAGGGCTCCAAGGAGCACAATTTTAGGGTGACTGCTATACCACCAAGTCATCTTTATGCATCTGCAACATAAACCAGTATAAATAATGAATAAATAAATAAATACTGTTTAGATCTGGATAGTTTATACAAAGTGACCTAAGCTTTCCAGACCACTATGTGTTTGAAGACAGTCTACTGGCACCTGCACTACAAATTTGGCCAACGTAGAAACACTCCAGTAACAAACTACTTTGGCACTTTCATTCCACCAGGGGTTTCTATAGGCTTATGTAGATTACACAGCAGAACAGAGAAGCTATTGATCACACTGCATTTCCTTCAAGTATACTGTTCCTCTCTCAATGACTAGAGTTACATTAGATGATCAATAAACAGGCTTTAACCTTTAATAAACAGAGGCTGAAAAAGACATGACCAGAGCCTAGGACAAAAAACAATGTGTCAGGGAAAGCAGTAAGCCTGCCTTGGGAAATAAATTAATAGCATCATACCTTTTCCTTAATGCTTGCAGACCATAAAAAAAAGCACATTACTTGACAGTCTACAGAATTAGGACCAGGTTTCCCTATTACCTGTCATGACAGTTATTAGGGACACATTATATAACTAGAACTAAAGAGTAAAAAAGCAAGTGTAAAAAAAAAAAGCAAGCCAAACAAAAATACTAAGCTGGATTTCTTGAGCAAATATGTATTCCAAGCAGCAACAGGTAGGCAGTATGTAACAGATCATATATATATATATATATATTACCAGTAAGCATTCAATTTTATTAGAAAACTAACACACTTTATATTTAGGTCACTTCAATCTTCCATGAAGTAAAAATGCCGAAGATTGTGCTTGAGCTATAATCACTTAAATGAACTTTACCCTTTGCAATCTTGTTTTTTTAAAAAATGTTTTACAATTATATAAAGCCATTATGCTTGATCTGCTTGAAAAGATCTCTTAACTTTAATGAATTCAACAATATTGTTTAGATTCACAAAGCTCTCAGGTCTGTGGCAGCAAGTGCACTTGTCAGAGTTACTGTATTACTAGTGGACAAACTCAACACTCTGAAATACAGATTCACCAATTTCAACCCACAGGCAACTTTCAGATTATTTTTTAGGCATCACGTAAGTCATAGAACTTCGAAGAAAGCTTCAGTAACTCAACAGAAAATAATAATGGGGTTTTATTAAAAAAACCATGTTATTATATTGGATAAAGAGTATGTTCCTTTTTATCAATAAATAAGAAATTCTCATCCCTGGGTCTGTAGCCACCATGTAACTCAAATTATGTAACTCAAATTCTTCAAAAGATATTTTGAAATCCCAACAAAACCATCTACCTTTATACTTGAAAATATGGGCAGTCAAGAAAACAAGTGACAGTTCTTGTCCCAGGAATTTTCATTAGACTGTTAGACTGAAAGCCACTTAACTGCTAAATTTTCAGTTTCAAGGAAGGCAACTTCAGCTAGGCTCAAAATCAAGACTTTAAGAAAAAGATACGAAGATTTTTTACTGCCATGGGAGCGTTGCATTTGCAAACACAGACTGCAGAAACTTACATTTTTCTGTGATCACTGTCCTTATGTCTGAACTGGAAGTTTTATTTTTCAAATTCTGAGCCAATGTAAAAACAGAATCAAGCTGAGGATGTCGCTGGTCCAAATCTGCCTTTGTTATCTGTTGAGAATTAGAGTATCATTTTTAAGTCCAAAAATCATTTAGTTAACATCATGTGTAATATTTTTAGATAAAACATATATGTGTCACCACAAGTAGATGGCTGTTCCCATCGTTATTGTAACCCTTGAACTGTCACATTATTACAGTACTGCTTTAAAAGCAAAAATATTCTGAATTACAGTTACTGAAAATCCAGAGATTAACCTGTACAAACTACACAGTTACTACAGTCATTGTACAATATTTTCCCATATCTGTTTTTCACTCTCTCATAACTTATTTTTCTCTTACCAAGCTCTGATCATTTATATATAGGGGTGGGGAGAGGCTGTGAGAGAAGAAAAAAGAACAGGGAAGAACAATCTGACCATATATTGTATAAAAAATGTAGTTGTTTCACTATGGTAATATACCAGAAGCCCATATTACAAGTATTGTACAGTTAAAAGAAAGTGTTTCCAAAGTTACTGTACATCACATTACTCTCTCAAATTCCAGATTATGGTAGACACACTTGTTTAGCCTGCAGCTTTTGCTCTACAGTTACTCATGTTCATTGATATCAAGTCACATAACATGAACCTTAATGGCAGCATACATCTCACAAATACCACCTTTAGTCATTGCTCAATACAGCCTGAGCTATCAACAGAAACATTTACATCAATGTTACAACTTTCAATCATTTTAGCATGTCTCTGGAAATCAGTGTAGTCTAACTACAACACAAAAAAATTCATTAGAAACCACTAAAGAGTGCATCATAAAGGTCACCCTCCAAGCAAACATGAAGCTACTCCAAAGTCTGCAACATAATCTATCTATACGTTCCCCAAAAGATGTCATTTTCAGAAGGCATTCTCTATATGCTTTGTTTAAAACAAACTGCAGTGCCTAGCTCACACAGGGACACTGGAATTAACAGGAAATAGTAAAGGGGTGAGGAGTGTAATAATGACAGCCCTTAAAGTGTAATTTTCAAGTTTATATTCAGTTTCTTTTTCTTTTTCTTTTTTTTTAAAAACACATGTAATTTCTTTACTGACTGCACAAGCTATTAAAACATGAGCCAATTTTCCAATCCACTGGTTTTCAAAAAAACACATACTTTCATTCGTGCGATAGTCCGATTGATCTCTTCCGCATTTCCCACGGTGACTATGTTTGACTTGAGCATCTGGTCAATCAATACCAACCAGTCACCCAGCTCTGTTGTAGTTTTATCCAGATCAGCAGGTGCAGAAAGTTCTAAAGCCTGCTGAGTCTGAACAGGAATTTCCAATGAGGAAGATACTAGCACCACCTTTTGGACACCTGAAAGAGAGTTTGGGGTTTTTGTTAAGACAAAAAAAAGTCATGCCCACATGTGCAACTGTGGGAATTAGAGGGGAGGTTAGTAATTCCTTTAAATATGCAACAGCATCTACAGAGCAAGCACAGCAAAATTTGTATTTGAGACACTTTAACCCCTAGAAACTAACTAAGCTGGCATTTCTTTTGCCTTTTTTTTTTTTTAAGGTGATTAATTATTTAATTGTATTCCAAAGACTCACCCAAATGATTCAGCCTAAATACAAAACAAACAAGAAGAAAACTTGCAAAGGCAAAATGACATTAAATATAATGGAGTGAGGCTAAACACTGACAGAGAAGAGAATTGACACTTACTAACCATAATCCTTTCATTTAAGATAAATGTCTAAAGTTGTATTCCTCACTTTTGTATTATGTGGCAGAAAGGTTTTTCCCACACTGGCTTGAAATTCACTTAAGCACAAGCAGGTTGAGCTACGGCAATAGATGCTTCATGGACTTCGCAACACACGACTGCCTTAAGGGAGATGCCCACCAGTTTAGCTCCATCCTTTCTATCTTTTCAAACCTGACACTGCAAAGAAGTGAGGAATGAGCTGAACAGTAAGGATTTGCTCCAGGAGCTATGTTTGGTTGTGCTCTAGTTCCATGAAAACAAGCTAAAATCAAGTTAAATCAAGTTGCAGCATGAATACTACACACTTGCTTCAAGCAATGAAATACAGGAGCTTTAATTAAACACCCTGTAGGAAAAGAAAACAAGCTGAATTAAGGTTTTGAAAGGCTTAAACAGAAGTTGGTTTTCCTCCTTAAATTTTGTTTATTGCTGCTAAATTAAAAAAAAAATGGAGTTAATTTACTGAAGTTAAGCTTCAAATTCTTTTCAGGCAAGGGATGTCTTTTTTATTTAGTTTTCTAACAGACTTAGGCATCTTGTTTACAGTCTGTATATGCTGATCTGCCTCCAACAAATTGAAAAGACAGCCAGTTTCAGGGTCCAATACAAGACCGTATCATATTTAGACAGCTTCCCCTATAAGATTCAGGAAGGTAAGTGTCTAGCAGATAAGAAAGACCTGTCTGCATCCCTTCTGAGCTGAAAGATGCAGAATGGCCTTTATTTATAGGACTGCAGAGAGTCTGCATGCAGGAGAATACTTCACACATAATTAGCTGTAGAGGAAGCTTCTAGTGGATCTTAATTACTAAAAGGCATGACCACAAGGCACAAATCCATAGGAATCCAGGCTGTCACAAACATAGCTGTTTTGGTTTTTATTCTGTATAGTACATTGGCTCCTGATGAAGAGGGTAAAGTTTTACTAAAACAGTCCCCCATTTCAGAACTCTTAGGGGAATACCAAAGGGCTCTCCCAACCTTGAACTGCAGAGTGACTTTTTCCCTAACCAAACGCTCCCTTCCTCTCCCACAGTGACATGAAGTTAGCCCCAAGTACAGCAGTAGACAATGTTTCCTCATTTCCATTGTCTAAGTTCATAGGGAAGGTTTTCCTTTTCGGATTATTTTTGACTACCAAAAGGACTAAACTCAATACAATTAAGCACAACAGTAGGTTTGATCACTCACCAGAAGGCTTTGCCTGTGTAACAAGATGAGACTGCCCAACAAATGCCTCTAATTCTCTCACTCTGTCAGGCACTTCTCTGAACACCTACAGCCAACAGAGAGGAATAAAAACAGTAAGAGTACCTATATTAACAGCAGAAAAGTCATCACTTATTGGAAGACAAAATATTCTATACAATACTTGCTCCAACAGCACACCTCCGATATATTTCAATATTGGTATCATCATATTTGTATATCATCAATATTGGTATATCATATATTTCAATAAGGTAGCATTTAAAAACAATAAAAATTATGCCAAAAGGTATTCAGAGTATTATTTCAATCCATTCCAGTGTCTTACCTCAGTCTTGGAAAGAAATAAATGAACTGTTGTAGACAGGTTGTTTACACAATTTTTTACTACCTAAGCATCAAAATTATGACTCATTATTTGAGTACACTTTGAAGGAAAGATGATACAAAGCTTGATATGTGGTCAGTGACAGGGAAGTGGAGCAACAGAGATAATTTAAAAAGAAAGAATATTACCATTAAACTCCATCGTAGTAAAGGCAAGTTTGCCCACTTTCCTTTTTTAAGTTTTTAAAAGGCAGCAATGGAAATGTAATACACAAAGTGAGGGAGGGGGAATCCCCATTTTCAGGGCTGAGTAAGTAAAAACACATCTTTATTTCTTTCCCTGAACTATCAAAAGCCCCTTTCCCAATGAACTCTTACCTCCCTGTTCTATAACATAGTCCCAAACAATTATATTCCTTTTTCACTTAGGCATCCAGGCTTTGCTTGAAAAAAACCTGGTTTTATTCCAGCCAGAAAGTTCTTTTCTTCTCACACACTTGCCATTGAGAATGAACAGTTGAATTTCTAATTTACAGCAGTTATACTCAAAAAGAATCCCAGACACACTTGGCAAGATTTTCTCACTAAACCCTACCACAGTTTCATTTGATTTCCTCTTAACTGCTGCAAATATTCAACTTTCCTATACAGCAAAGATTTATTGTGACTCTCTTAATTTCAAATTAATACATTACCGTTGCCCTCAAGTGAAATATTTTTGTCCCAGCTGTTTAAAAGAAAGCCAATACAAACAAAAATAAAATTAAAAAAAAAATGTCCACCAGTGTTTTAATGTAGACGTGGACTGGGGCACGTTTCCTGCCCATGCCTGCATGGCTTCCAAGAGATTTTATATAAGTCACAGGTACATGGAAAGGAAAACAACCATTCCAAGTACACCGCTGTATTTTCAACTTCAGGTACCCAATGCTGAAGAAACGCACACCTTGTTCCACCTCACATTGAGGGACCGCAGGCAATCAGAAAGTTTGTCTTTTTCCTGAAGATCAACATTTTTATCCAAAAGCACTTCAGGTTCAGTTCTGTTCAGCCATTCCAGTTTGTCTCCCTGTACTTCCATCTCTTCACTTAAGACCTAAAAGGGGCAGAAGAGTTTCAGGCAGAAGCAAAATGCATACATGCTTAAGCAAGTAAAGAGGAGGGCGAGGAGAAGCTTTCCTTTAACTCCAATATTTAGAAAACTTTCCTGGAAATGTGTAACAGAAAACTTTCTATTTTGGTTTCTATGCTCTGTCAAGAACTGATTAAAACATTTATTCAAATATCAACATTTGTTGCTAACTGGAAAAAAACACAAAACTGCAAATAGCCAAGATACCTATACCGCCTCACATCATGCACACTGATTCTCATCTCACAAGATGCTTCTGTTTGATCAACTCTGGATGTGTCATTTGTATCCAAAAGGCAACATTCAAAGAATCAAAACTGTTGCCTGCATTCGTTTAAAAAAAAAAAAAATTATTTGCATTATACAAGTACACAGTCAATCACTACAAAGTACTTTATTCTTAAGGAAGTGTACTCTAAACGTATTTAAAAAACTAAACATAACCTTACAACTTCATTTTGATCAACCTCCCACAGCCTTCTTTCTCTTTAAATAATGAAGTACAGGTCAGATCCTGGGAAAAGAAAAAACTTATGCTTGGATTCCCACTGACTTTAAATCAACTGTGCTATTATTTGCCTATAGACCACAAGGCACTGTGGAGTAGGAATCACAAATTCTGTCTTTGAAGTACTAGAATTAAAAGAAAATTACAACAGCAAGTACACATCGCATTTATCCATCCCAATATTTACACTAATCTCTGTTACTCCAGTATTACGGAGGTATGCATAGTAAAGTGACATGAACACAGGCCTGGAAGGGAGATCACTGAACAGAATACCCTGCTACAATAAGCATTGTACCAAACAGAGCCCATCCTAAATTTTCAATGGTCTACCTTAAAAGCATTACTTTTTAAAACACATTACATCCTTTTTAATTGGAGGCTGCTCCAGAAGCTCTGTTTAGAAACATTCTTCCCATTCCCAGCCTGTATTTATTCCTAGCTGATCAGTTAGCTTCTGTTATTCCCTCTTCCCTTTAATAATAGCTCATCTTCCCTATACTTCCTTATCTCGTCATCCTTTCCCTTCTCATTGTTCTTTGATGAGACAAAACAAGGCAAGCTCTGAGTTTCTTTGCAGACGAGAAGTTCTCCATCCTCCTGAACAGCCCAGCAGTCTTACTCAGTACCTGTTCTATTGCAAACTCACCTTTCCTTGATATACTTAACGACAATTTAACATGTTCATGTTTTCATAGGGCTAAATTGGTACTTAATTCTCTAACAGTATTTTTCTAGCAAATTCTGCTCTTTCCCGCCTTATTCTAGTTCTACCTTTTACTTCAGGCATCTATACTAAAGGTAGACGACAAGAAAAGTTAAACTTTCATGATAGTCAAGACTACAAATACTCAACTGACACAAGTCAATTAGGCAAACACAACTGCAACTACTGTACATCATGTATACACATTTGTTGGAAGTTCAAGCCTTTCCACCTGATTTGGTCTAACAAAGGTTGTTGGTTTTGGTTTTCTAAAAATTACTGATTTTTTTTAAAAAATGAGTAAGCAGATTTGTTGGATTGACGATTCCTTCCATTCTTTTAGGATTCCAGAAACATTCTCTTTCACACATCCTACAAACTACAGATATTTTGATGTCAAAGCCAGCCACAGAATAAACAGGAATAATACACACATACATAAGCACCCAACTTAACTGAAATGACCAAAACCCTTATCATTTAAAAACCAGGGTAAATAACATCTTACACACGTAACAAAGTGTTAAAGCTGCCCAATAACTGGGACAATGGCACTGACTTACCATTTTAAGCTTACCAGCTTTTTGCTAAAGTTTTGACAATTATAAAGTTGACTGGGGGACACCACCTCCAGTGAAATATCACTTACTAAATTTTATCAGTAGTACATGTATTTCTCACTTTCCAATACATAGCCACCTACTTCTGGCTAGGTGACATAGTTATCAACTCAACCCGAATTCATTATGGGATGCATCTTTCCTGTGTAAGTAATCTCACAAAACTGTCCCACACAACCATAATATTCCTTTGGCTATTTACAATGTGACAACTCCCCTCCACAAAAGTCATGTCTTGATGCTTTGCAGAAGACATACATGTGTATACACTACACACACTAATCAGTCTTGCCTGTAATTCTTGCAGGTTTTCTTCATGGTCGAAGGTATATCTTGTGTCCAGAGCATTTTCTGTATTTTCCAACCAGCAACGCATCTCATCAAGCTTCTTTCTGTACTCTATCAGCTGCTGATTCTCTCCTTTTAGTCTTAGAAAGGAAAACAAAAAACTCACATAGATTTCTGCAATGAACACAGCACATCAGTCCTACGTTACTTCTGATGCAAGAGTCACATGTTTTTCAGTGGTTGGCACATTTTAAAGGAGTCATTTTGGTATTCAAAGGATTTATCCTCATAATTAATTTGCAAGTATGGTGCCATTCAATACTACCTCCTTAAAATAGATAAATTTCTGTTCCAACGTCATAAAATCGACTTCTAACAGTCTGCAGAAAACATTAAACGTAATTGACAGTAACGACAACACCTTCAGGCCCAACCATTATAAGCCACTACAAGGTCACTGTTTGTAAAAGTATTAGAAATGTCTCTAAACCCTCAAAGGGAAAATTCCCTATATCACACAAAGCTTTAACAGACCTTCTCAAACTAAGCCAAAAGAAATCTTACTATGTTTCTAAATGTGCCAGGAGATGTTAAAAACATATAAATAGCCTCCAGAATTAACACTTTTTTTCCAGGGATTGATTCTTACACAATTTTTTAGCAGTAAGAACAGAAGGGAGACCTTATATTCCCAGACATGCTGAAAAGTCACGTATCTATCTCAGAACACTTTGATCTTCCAAAGTAAATTCAATGCTACTTCAAAATGGGTTTTCATTTTTTTCAGAAAATATCTAGTCAGATGGATTAAATGGCTGCAAACACAGACCTAATCATCTTATTTTGTAGTATTGTGGAAATTCAAGAACAACACAAGTGTTTCAGTTAATGTGTCTTGGACAAAGCAAAAACAGAAATCAAGGTAATGTACTTACAGTTCAGCTTCAGCCAGAGAAAGTAGCTGAGTATTCCTTCCTAAAAAAAGTCTGGCATAGCAATGAAATTGTTTTTAAAACAAAGGGAAACCATAAGAAAAGAAGTTTTGTGATTGTCATTTGGTGGGTTGTATCAAACACAGACTCAGTAAGCAGCCAGCTGCAGGTGCATTTATGAGAAATTGGTTCTAGAAGACAGTTCAAAACACAGAGGTCTGAATGTCAGGGAAATTCAGATTAATGACAGCATGCAACAGAACCTCTCCCAGAGTCTTCTAAGTAAGACTCTCCTCATCGGATCTGATCAGACATCCAAATTTCTGATTAATTTTATTACCTCTGTTGTCTATCCATAACCTCCACGGTGATTGCTTTCCAGCGTCTATTCAATCCCGCCAGCTTCTCCTGTAGGAAACTCCCGTCTGTAGCAGACAGTTTCTGTATGATCCCTTCCCCAGTTTTGTTCAGTGCTGAAACACTGGTCTGATGGCTGCTGACTCCCTCTTCAAGTTCCTGTCAGAAATATAAAAGCCACACGGAATTTTATTACTGACCTACAGTGACTTTGATCTGTGGCTCATAATATGCAGGATGAATCCTGGGTGCTATTATTTTACTGAAACAGGCACTTAAAGACATCTTCCTTAAAAATTGGATGCCGTTGGTTTAAGTTATTAGGAGTCTGTTGTGGAATCTAGTTCAATTTTCTAATGAGTGTCATAAAAAGATAATGACACAGAATAGGCTGCTGAATGCTACTTAGGATCACAAGGCTTCATTTAAACCATCAGTGTTAAGAGTCCACACTCATGTTTGATTCCTTTCCTCTTAATGTACAGCAGCTTTTAGTAGTGCTGACAGATTGTATGACTTTTTTTAACCAGTTCTTTTCATAACCTATGCCCCTAATTATTTCTGTAACTTCACAATATTTTAGCTAGGATTATTATGGTTGTGCTGCCGTGGTCCCCAGACATCTCAGAAAATCCATGAAACTAAAGAAAGTCAGAAGATGTCAGGATGAAACCTTCAAATATCCTTAACCACTACAAAAACCTTAGGTCGTTAGTAAAAATTATTTGCAGCTAGATCAGGAAATCTCAAGAAAGAGAACGCAAATGTCCTAGGAGAAAACTCCCAACAGCAACAAAGATAAAATAAAAACTGTATTTTGTAGGCAGAACTTACATTTCTTTTGCAACACACACCTAATTCTTGGATAACCATTACTCCCAAAAGGGAAGAAAAAATAAATATCTGATCCTTAGTTATGTTTTCCTTATTTAAAGGAAGTAAAATAGTTTTGCTAAACAGAAAAGCCTGCTCTTTCATAATGATGAGGTAGAAAGACATAAGGGAATTAAATTCCAGAACTGAAGTCTAAAACAATAAAACCCAAGCCATCTCTAATTGGAATATTCTCTTTTTCTAGATTGCTTATACAAGGCAAGATCATGCAAAGTCAATAGTTTCAAGAAATGTTTTGCTAAGTTATAACTGACTGTTGTTGGGGTCCATTTTTCTTATGATGAGTAGAAAGTAAGTGAAATAACATACTGAACTTCTTAACTGATTAATGTATTTTTAATGCTGTAACAAAACTTATACAACAACAAAAAGTATGCCATATTTGAATTATCAAGTTAGCTCAGATCCATCCATAACTAAAAGTCATTACAAAACCCCATACTATAAGCAGTTGAGCTCTTCCCCAAGAATCAGTTTAAACTGCAACTGAAAAAGAAATTTTAAGAGTTACCACTTTTTATAGTGTAATTTTGCACAGCCTAACTTCAGATCTATATATCTATAGAGAAAACCAGAACTTTGGAAGAAAAATCTAGGCTTTCGGGCTTGCTTGCTTTCTGCACAAATCACACATACCTGCTGATGCAGCCCAGCTGTTTGCAAGTCCAGGCTGCCATCCGGACCACGGGCATCTGCCAGCAGCACTTCAGCTTCCGTCACCCAGTGGGAGAGGTCATTGAGATCACAGTGGAACTGCCTCCACGCCTCAATCGCTCTATCAAAGCAACTGTTTGAAAGCAAAGCATTGAAAAATTACCCAAACCACTTCAGTGAAAAGGCCACAACTCCTACTCTGGTGAGCAGAAATTTGCCTTGACAAACAGAAAGGCTAACACACTGCCTGGTTAACCAAGACCCAGTACTGAAGGCTTCCTGACATAGTAGCAACTGGTAAAAGCCAATAGCACAGCCTGGCATTAACTTCCAGCTGAAGGCAGAAGGGGCACTCCTAAGCAAACTTTTCTTTCTATCACTCGCATTGAAGATTGATTAGCTGCATCAAATTGGTCTGCATAACCCTTTTTCTCTTTATGATAAAACAGTTCAGATATCAGACATGTGGAACATGAACCAGGATTAATTGCTCAGATTATTTTTTTTATTCATAAACTATAGGGTCCTGGTGCCTGGAATTTAATAAGTGAAGGTGATTTTGACTATATAGAACTGACTGTATTACCAGTGGGGCTGCATAAGTAAGTCTTATGCAATTTAATCACACAATAATTTACCAGGCATTTCATTATCATCATCTTTGCAGCCTCAAATTAATGTGTAGCTTAACTCGAAGGGCAACGTTTTCTAGCACGGAAGAGGCTCCATTATCACAGCCAAAAGGCTGCTTTTACCTAAAATGAGACTTTTACTATGTTAACAAACTAACAAAAACAGTCCATGAACGTTAAACAAGGAATCCATGTCAGAAAGGCGGAGAGAAAGTCTCTTGCTTTCTATTTGTTGATTGCAAACTTTATGTTAACATTATAAAGCAAATAGTACAGATACCTCAAAGGACACAGGACTTATGAAAAACAACATGGAACACCAACAGACTGGATAGTATCCTGGCCCAAACTAATAAAAACAGTAGTCTTCAAAGACATAGGAGGTCAGGTCTCCTGCTAATAAAAGGACACCCTAACGTCACAGAGAAGAACTTCATAGAATCACAGAATTTGGGTTGGAATGGACTTTAAAGATCATCTAGTTCTCCTTGAGTGTGACCATCCAGCCAATAGCTTATCCACCAAGTGGTCCGTCCGTCAAACCCATGTCTCTCCAGTTTAGGGACAAGGATGTCATGTGGGACAGTGTGCTCTGCACAAGTCCAGGCAGATGATGTCAGCTGCTGCTCCCTTATCCACCATTGCTGCGACCCCATCTTAGAAGGCCACCAGATTTGTCAGGCACAATTTGTCCTTAGTGAAGCCATGCTGGCTGTCACTAATCACCTCCTTATTTTCCATGGGCCTTAGCATAGTTTCCAGGAGGATCTGCTCCACCATCTTGCTGGGCACAGAGGTGAGACTGGCCTGCAGTTTCCCAGGTCTTCCTTTTTCCCTTCTTACAAATGGTAATACAAAGATCTCATCTGCAGCCCATTATTTTTGCCTTAATTCCAACAGCAGACATTCCAGCATTACTGCATATATACAGAGGCAATATGAAATGAGCAGCATTAACAACAAAGATATCTGAAACCAAACTTTAAAAGAGCTACCATTGCATCAATTTTCTTCACTAATTAAATTCAACAGTCCCTAAGTTCCTAGTGGGATTATTTTCATCAAAATTATATCCCATTTTTAGCAAGACATCCATATTTCTTGGCACATACAGGGCTTTTTAAATATTCTTCTTCATGTGGACCAATTCCAATAAAGGAGGAAGCCTTAAAAATCTCTACTTAAAGTTTTCTGACTTTACCTCCTAGCTCCACCGTTTCAGTTTCCTGCACACATCTCAATTCACTAGCCCAACCTGTAGACTGACCCCAGATCTCAATCTCCTTTTATTTCTGAGGTACATTTCAGTCTAACTGAACACACTGTCTCATGATAGTATCTCATTTCACATTTAATGAGAAGAGATAGTCTAAGCACTTAAAATAGTTTAGAAGAATATTTTATTGGCTCCTTTCAAAATGAAAGTTTTTGAGGGAGTTTTGAACACATGACCTTTTCAGAATCCAGAATTTTTAAACTGTAGAAGAGAACACTTTGAGATACAAAGCTTTAAGTCCTGCCGTTTCCGTTGCGAGCCTACAGTTCCATCAGTATTTTGAGCAACTAGACAAAGTCTGACTCTGATTTTGAGCCAGATGCACATGCTGCTGTTTCCCTACAGCCCGATAAAAGTAATGAAGTCCTGTCCTACAGCAACCAAGGCTTGGCTACTCCTTGCCTCCTCCACAGGAATACACTTGCTTCCAAACCACTCGTCATTCCCAAGTCATCAACACCTTTAGCACTGGGGGAAAGTCCATGGCAGAAGGAGCAAAACTAGTGAATCAGCATAGTTACAAACAGCTCAACTAAGCATTAAGCCCCCACAGGCACACAGACATTTTACTTCACACATATGTTCAGATCAAATTGAAGTCAACTGGACTTAGTTAAACACTTAGAAGCTTTGCTAAATACAGTTTAATCCAACTTGAGCTTGGCTACATCAGAGCTTTTTTCAAAGGTTCAGCTACTTAACTGACACTATAACAAAATCGCTACTACCTCTGAAAACTAAATCAATCTTTTGCCACAAAATTCAGATGCTGTTTCTCCTAGTTCTGTCAAAATCTCCACCCGCTCCAGAAACAGAAAAAAGCCAAAGATTAACAAGGACATAAGAGTCTTCTAGCCTTCTTGCTTATTATTGGGGCAACACTAGGAAAAGCAAGAATAAGCTTGATTAAAAAACTTCCTTAGTAACAGAAAGGATATAAAAATACTAATGCCGGAAGACAGCATTTTAATATTGATACTAACATTGTATTCGTTAATCAAAGTATATGCTTCTGTTAAAATTGCAGCACTTGATATCTTCATGAAGCTACATACCATTTAGCTTAAATTGCTAGTCCAGTAGTCCCTTTTGTATGGAAATCATGCCCAGTACTATTCTCATTAAGATGCACAGCCTTACAAACTTTTTGAAGCACAGTATTAATTTGTATTCAGTGAACCAACTGAGGAGGTAATCTGTTGCATTTTGCCAGCTAATCATAAATAGTGAACTTATTCTTTGATACACTTATCTTTTTCAATCGGAAGACGAGGTTTCTCGTTAACCCTGGCTACCTAATGAAATCAAATTTAAGCAGTAAATGAAATTGTGCTCATACTTACAAAAAGATAATATGAGTTAAAGCATTTCAATTCAGTTACGGGGGGAAAAAGGCATAACTAAAGCTTAGCAAACATCATACCTATGAAGACAACAAAATAGCTGCAGGCACATAAATATAGATAAGCACCAGATTCTGGAACATTTGTCTCCAAATACAGCAGGTGAGAACAGGCAGCCAGCAAGAGCACAGAAAGTGGTATCTAGCTGGCACCACTATTTGTTTTCAAATGAAAAAACAGTGAAACAACAGTGCCTGATGAGTTATTAGAAACCTTGATGCTTCACTGTTCCGATGGCCCAGAACTTCTGGAAGTCTCTGCTTAAACAATACCAACAACCAATTTTCATATTCCTATACATACACCAGTGATCCAAAGAAAGAGTTGAAAACAGCAGCTTATGTAATACGCACTCTTCCTAAAAATATGTCTTCAAAATACACTATCAAATGTCTTTGATAACAGATTTCTGGTGCTACAAAGTAAGTGAACATAGCTAGACGTTACTTTATGCTCTACAGAACTTTTGCATTAACCATTACCTTATATCACCACTAAAAAGCAAATACTGTTAAAAGCAAATTAACTACAGTATGAGCCTTTGCATTTAACTTTAAGTTTCTTAAAATTATTTTCAGTTCTTAAGGTTTTTTTGCATAGCAGCAATCTTAGTGCCTGCTGCTGTTTGCAGTGTGATTATCTTCGGCTTAGTTGTAACTTCCTGAACCCATACCTTCATACTTTCACCAATTCCAACCTCAAACGCCTTTCTGACACACTTCCAAGTTCGACTAAATGTTTAAAAACAAACTCAATACCACTTTAAAGTTGATTCAGGTAATAAGGCATTTTCAGTTTAGAGTATCTTCTGTAAGGGGTGGGGGGAAAATCAAAGCTTAGTTTAACTTTCCACTCCCCAATGTTTTTGGCATAAGTGAAATTACAGCTATTTGATATTTGTGGAAAGGAAATGGGAAACACTCTTTTCTTTAGCACTGATTTCAATATTCTCTTGTTCTCTCAACAACAAAATTTTCTAATCCGGTCATCTTTAATTACTTTCAACAAAGATTATTGGCAACTATAAAACATGTTGTATTTTAAAGGCCCCATTCTTTCACAAACTCATTCCCTCCTTCATAAGCAGCCTTGAATTCTTTGTTAAAAGATGTTCTACTCCACATTTTTCTTCTAGAATTTTGCTTTGCAATACCTTTATAAAACAAAAAATTTATATTTTATAAACAAAATATTCTATTTTATAAAGCAATCAGCTTCATAAAAACACCCAAACTACAATTTGCATGTTAACTGTTTCAATACTTGATAATTCTGGCAATTATTGTGTAATACTAATATATTAAAGCTGATTACTCCCAAACTCTATCTTGATCATTAGGATAATGCATATATTGGAGTACACAAAGTATTTACCATGTGGTCACAGAAACCAAACATCCTTGACTTACCACTTACGATCATTGTACATTCTGTTAATTCTGTCCCATTCTGCATTCAGCTGGGTTAGCGCATCTCCTATTTGTATCGCCTCAGGTCCAGATGCTTCCAATATAATATCAGGCTGCTTTTCATGTATGACCGCAATTTGATCCCCAAGTTTATCCAAAACATCTTTTATGTTCTGCAAGCACAGTAATGACACAAGCCATTAGTAAAGTCAACACCAGGAGGAAATAATTTAATAAAAAAAAAAAAAAAAAATAAAGACAACCAAAACCTCATCTCTTCAAAACACTGTTCCAAAAAATCAGTATCTAAAATAAGAGCATGACAATGAGCATCAGCAGTTTATAGATTAAATCAGTTTTAGCAACTGAACTGAATGATCCATTACATCTTTTTAAGTATGTGTCCTTCTCAGTTTTTTTTATAAAAAATATGAACTATTTTATATACCCAATCTGTTACTGAGGTAAAGGGACACACCATACTTCTCAAAACAGCAGTATCTTCATTACTAATTAAGTCTGCCCATGTCACAAAGACACTATACATATTCCTTCCTCATGTAAAAAACAAGCCACAAGACATGACTTCATTATGCTTCATGTAACCTCCTATATGCATAGAACTTCAAAAGCATAAGCTACATAAAAGTGTTAGATTTAAAGCAGACAGAGTTAAAGCAATCTCAAATACCATTGAACTATGATGTGAAAATACCTTTAAACCAGATGCTGCTGTAAGACCGCCTTGGTATTCAGAGGACAAACAGTCCATGCAAACAGTGGAATTTACTTATCTTTTTGAATTTAAAACAGTAACCCCTCTAAAAATTCTATGCTCTGCTACTTGCTGCTTCTGAAAGAATCCTTAGAACAAATCAAAATTTCAAAATCAGATGACAGACCTGCACCAAAATGAAGTATTTCAAACCCATCTTAACATAAACACTCCTAATTGTACTTAGGGGAGCACAGAAGCAGAGTAAATAGGGACAAGAGAATCTCAAACAAAACAGGAGTCTCATGCGCTTTGTCAAAGGTTGGCATCATTCCCGTATTTGCTTTTGAAAACTATGACAAAAAAAAAAACAAATACAAAAAGTGAAAGCATGTACACAGCATAAAGAAAATCAGGTTGGAAAGTGGACTAAAATTCTGAAAGCTTTTAAAGGACCTGTATAACAGCTACAGAAACAACTGATCTAGCTCTTGGTGAGAGGCAAAGCCTGACTGACTCAAATATAAAGGCACAGACCCCACTATGCTTCCCAACCCACGGAGGTACATCTACGCTATACCACACAATGTGCAATTTCAAACGCCAGTGGATGCTTTCTGAGGGAATCTCTGTATCCTGCTCCTTTGCATGCGCAAAAATTAACCAGGACTCAGACTCCTACACACTTAACTCACATTCAACAGCAGGATTCATTATTTTCAAACACACTTTCTTCATCCCCTTTTGAAGAAGGGCAAATCCTTAACTACTTCCTCATCATTAATCACACAGGTAAATCCACAGGCTGACAATGAGAAGTGGGAGCTTAAAACTGAGCACATGTCGATGCTTTGCTAATCAGAACAGGTACCACTGTCTTACAGCCTCATATATAGCTACATTCAAAAATCAAGAATCTCCCTTTCTCCCTCTTCCCATATAAGCAATTGTTTTCACATGACACAGAGAACAGCAGCTATATTGAGGAGACCAAGCAGGAACATAAGGAGATTGACTTAGCATTTCTCTACATATTGCGTAGACTACATGAAGAAAACCACAACAGTTTCTCCAACAAAAGAAGTTCAACCCTTCTCTCCCAACCTCCTGCCCAGCTTCCACACTGCTCCATTTTGTATCTGCATAGAAAGAAAACTAGCCACAAAAGTGTCTCATCATTTCATTTCCAGTGTATATTGATCCAGTATAACCTGAGCAAAAATACAGAGCTACACAGTCTCTAAAGTGTTTTTTATTCTACTATTTCCTTCTGCCCTTCTTCCTTCTGAATATAATTCTTAAGACATGCAGTACCTTCAGTGCATCTTCCTGAGTTGAAAAATCCTCGTAGATGCCAGTATTGAGCTCTGGTGCATTCAGCAGCAGTTCAACATCAGCCATGGCCAGCAAGACTTTGTTGATTTCAACCAAGTACTCAGCCAAGAAAGGCAAGGTCCTAACTCCAGCATCAAAGTGGCCTTTTAGCCTCTGCTGGACAGGGATTGCCTAAAAGCATGAAAGTTCATTTTATATTTCTAAGAACAAATAATTTTATTACAAAATTCTATATCAGTAAACTATATTCAGAGTAAGTACTTTTCTACATTAAAAGACAGAACAAAGGCCTTTCTAGCAAGGTTACATAAATTCAGAAAGCTGCAAGTCCTGCAGAGAGCTCTTTCTGTATTTATTTAAATAAATAAAAAAAAGTTATAAAACTGTAGATATCATGCTTCACAATGACCCTGTCTTATTCTTTATTAAAACTCTGGAGAGTGGGAAGGGCACTGCTGTTTCTCTTGCCTTGATCCTTACCACTTCCAGAAGTTACACTTCTTGATCAAGACTGTATCTAGCTGCAATTACAACCCACTGTCTGGTGCCATCATCAAGGACTCCCAGAAGTTACCAATTTACTGAAGGAGACTGGTTTTTTTTCTCTCCACATTCTTTTCAATAAGCAGCCCCACTCACATTTCCAACCATTTTTTAAATAAATGAGTGCTCTACCAGTACCACAATATGTTTTTTTGCAGCAATAAGAGACACTAACTCCTCAAGACCTTGGCAATTGTTACTTGCTCTGGCTGGAAAATGAGGCTGTCTAGCCAAGTACCACGTTAGCAGGTAAGAAAGCAAGAACAGTAATTTAATGCAGCTTTTTCCTGGACCAAAATGATGGCCTGAATCTGAAGCGTTAGGAAGCCTGCTGCAAGAAACTACACTGCCATGCCCAGCAAAGGTAGCCGAGGAAGGCAGGTGAAGCAGATACTCCAAAGACTGAAAACACTTTTTGCTGGACAGTTTTCTTGTTCAACAGGATTCTATGACCATCTTTGAAAACAGCCCAGTTCTTTGAAATCAGCAATGGAAAAGTAAACCCACCTCTGAGTGTACTGAAAAATTCAAGCAACTTCTAAACCACCATCCTGTACTCAGAGAATCTGAGTCAACCAAGACAGAATCCTCGACTGCACGATGTACTAACAGTTGAGTATACACTTAAGAGTGTGAAGAATAAACGTATGTTCACAGCAATTTCAGCCAGTGATTTTTACTTTGCAGTTAGTCTGGGCTGGATGCACACATGCTAATCACTAGCACAGCTGACAACCAGTAAAATATTAAGCTCCACTAACAAAGCTGTTTGCAAACACCCGTCTATCTTCCTCCTCCACATGTTTCTGAGTGTTTCAAATATGTCAGTCAAATTAACTGGAATCTAACATATGCAGCACGTGTAGTGTAAAAGAAAAAAGGATGGCAGCAGAAAAAAGTATATTCACGTGTTCACCATTCAGGATTTCTTCTCATGCACTGAACGCTCCCGAGTATTTTATTTGGTTTGTGTTTGGGTTTTTTTGTTTTGTTTTGTAGTAGACAGTCATCCCTACATTGAAACTGGGGACATATTTGTACTTCCGCCAGGCCTTTACCACAATGGTATGCTTTCATTCATTCATTGCATACCAAAGAAATAGGACACACAGGCACATAAGCATAAATTGAGTCTACTAAGTATTACAGACAAGCATCATAAAATACTCAGCATTGCTTTTGATTCAGAAAAGTAGCAAGCAAGCACCACAGTAAAACCCACAAACTACTCCATATGCTTTAGCCACAAATCCAACATCCTGGTACTTGATGCTCCCCAAACACATTTTCTTGAGGCTCTGTATATATTTTGTCAGCTTCCAAAGCTTGGGCAAAAGCCCAAGACTTACATAGTGGTACCATTTCCTGTGGAAGGAGAGGCCCTAGCTCCAGAGAAATCGGACAAAGCTTGTGCAACTCAAAGTATCTTTTCCCCAGCAATACGGAATAAACCAGGGTTTGAACAAACACCAGGATGCCTGCTGCAGAACAGCCTCCTGCAACATCATCCCAAAGTGTTTTCTCAATTTTTCATCACCCCACAAGTCCCACTCTCACACAGGCAACAGTCCAGAATCTAGACTTCACCCAAATTAACAGGTCACTGGACTTTGTTATTTTTCTACCTCACACACATTGCTTTACCTCTCATTAGACAAAACTTGCACAAGATTTCAAACAGCACCTGCTGCCGGCATGCAGCAAACTTGTTCTCCACTTGTTGCCAACACTGACATACACTGAAACTGTCTGCTTCCCAATTAGCACCATCCCAGGCCAGGTTGCTGCTCTTCTGCTGAGCAGTGAACATCTCCTGGTGCTGCTCTTGCACAGCACACCTCATTGCTTATCTCCTCCAGCTGCCTCCCATCACTGAGAGGATGGCTCATACTTTCACAACCCTCCTTCTTAAAGGTGAACATATGTAAGTATTATAAACACATTAGTGCTTTACTGCAGCCAAGTTTTAATTGTTCAGCTGTTCTCTACCTTGCATAGCAGACTGGCAGCTTCTAAAATGCAGCATAACGTAATAAAAAAATGGAAAAGCAGAAGTTTAACATAACTCTCTCATGCAAATCAAACACCTATCTGTCACAGAAGCTGGAGTTTAGTTTTGTTTTTTATTAAAGAAAACAGGCAAGCGAACTTTTTCTAAAGCACCCACAAATAAAAAGTTAATCAAAGGATATTTAGGAGGAAATCCGACTGGATGACTTATTAGACCTTTAATTTCAGCAGTGACAGAGCATGTTTATTAAATTTGATCTCTCTTTAAATACTAGGGAAAACGCAGGACTGGAGATAAAAGGGGAATACTCAATTACTAGTGTACATACTATCAATAAGGCCTCTCAATGAGAGATGCTAAAACTAATTTTATTTCAGTGGTCAAATAAAAATTTGTTTCCACCTATACTTAGCATGTAGTTTTACCTGCATTCAGAATTTGTATTCAGATTTTCTTCCCCTTTCCCCTTTTACACTTAAATTCATTTTCAAACAAAAATCTATCAAAGATTCAACTCCAGGAGATACTCTGACTTGCTTCCAAAAGTGGATTTTGGAAAATACTACCTGAGAAATGGATATAAAATTGAATAATTTACCTTGCATGTTTAACCACATGAACATTTTAACCAAAAGAGTTTAGCCAGTCTAATCTCAGATCAACACACATTAGTTACCTTTGCAAATAAATGTCCTTTTGATTAGAAATGCTCACTTTTTTAACCATTCTATGTTCCTTCTTTCTCACAGTCAAAATATTTCATAGCCAGTTTTCTAGGAAAAGGTTTTCTAAAGCTAAAATCTCATGTCCATCTTATTTGTCCTTCTGGATTAATTAATGCAGTCAGTATTTGTGGGCAATGTAGCTCATGGTTCATATTTAAGTAACTTAGAACCTTCTCTGTAAAAAGCACAACAGGCAAACAAACATGTGTTCTTTATTACAGGAAGAGTAATTCAAAAGCCTTCAAGATGCTATCTGTGTTCCAGTTTATGGGAGAAACTGCACTGTGCCCGCAACAGTAAATTCACTTACCATCTGCAGAATTATCATTTTTACTTCAAAACAATTTCCTAAAACCTGGGAAAATCTCTCAAACTTTAGTCTAATTACCTCTGCAATTTAAGGTTTAATTTTTCCTTTCCCTCATTCCAAGCCAAGTCAGAATAGAGCACTTTAAATAAATACTATAGCAAGACTAGAAAAGAAGGAACTCAGAGATACAAACTTCCAATGCAGGTTTTTCTAGCTGACGGCTTTGTGGCAAAACAAGGGTTATTCAAAAGTACCAGCGATGCAGAAGGGTTACCAATATTTCAGAGACACTTAACTCCATAATCCCTAGAAGCACACACGATGAGGAATATTTATGATCCAGCTACTTCCAGCAAATCAATATATAGATATATATGACCTTCAAGCACCATAAATAAGTCCTCTCCTCCACACTCATTTACAAAAATGTAAATAATGTATTACATAAAACATTAACTGGAGTTACTCCCCAGCTTGGCACCTGAATTCTTTTCTTTCCCTCCCTGTTTGCTCATTCCAAAACTAGCTTCTCTTCTTCTGCTCACTGCACCTTCTTTACATCAAGGTGAAGGGTTGAGCCAGCTGTGCACCAGTGGGTCAAGAATTCATTTCATGCTTCTCAGACCTGTGCTGACGTGAGCAAAAAGCACTGCAATTTGCCAGTTGGTAGTCTGGGGGCCCTATGGATACATCTAGGATTTCCCTTTTCCCACCTTCATCAGACATCCCTACTGACTAAAGAAGGGGGAGCAAGGTGTTCAAACACAGAACAGATGGTAAAAAAATGGGGCGAGGCAATTTCTGTTGCAGAATTTTAGCATTAGGGTTGCCTTCATGGTGCTGAGGGTAAGTCAGATCTGGTGGCTCCAAGAAGATTCTGGAGCAACTGTGTTCATCAAATAATGATGACATTTGAGAACACTGTTTCTCCCTTCAGAAATAGTATGGTCTCATACCATTTTTTGTGTTCAAGATCAATTAGTAAAGCAGGTGAAAGAACAAGCCATAAAAGTAAAATAAGGTCACTTGAAACAAGCTGGCTTACCACTCAAATATCCAAAAGCTAGAAGCACAGGCACATGAAGCAAAAGCAGCAGTTTCAGAGTCTCACAGTAGTAATGAAAACTGCTGCTGTCCTTTTCTGAAAGTCTAGCTGACTCAGCCAGACTAGAAACTGTATCTGGAAGTACAAGGATACTTTTACACGACTTAACTAATTCTGAGCAAAGATAGTATTTCTCCATCAATAGTCTATCATAACTGCTACGGTAATTCATATTTACATGATATTCTGCATTCAGCACCCACATACCAAGACGCAGTAATCCAGGAACAGATCCAGCAGTACCAGGGATTAGCTGCAGTATATCCCCAAAGGAAAGGGCTTTATAGGAGGCAAAGGGCCTTCCTTAGAGAAGATAAGTCAACATCCAGCAAGACCAATAGTAACAAGGAAGACCAGTCTGTGGCACAACTGGACTGCTCCCATTAGCGAAGAACCTTTCAGGTACACCTTTGTTCCCTTTTCAATCCAGTAATAGATTCACTCAAAGCAGCTGATGGTCAAACAGAAAAACTGAATCGTGTTGTTATACTTTAAATGTGTATGGATCCCCATCTCCTTCAAACAAATTCCCTGGCATCAGTCAGGTCCCAAGAAGCTCGTGTGCAAGTACCACAGTATGCCAGGAGTGACCGCTGGGGACCCAACAGAGCAGTCAGATGTCAGACAGTCAAAGAGACCCTGGGACCATCTTTGCTGCCCAGCTCTGCACGGGAGGCCTGTCATTTGAAAAAGTCTCTCGAAAGAGAAGCAGATTTAAAAGGTTTACTTTAATCGCTAATAATGAATAGCCTGTGTGACCACGGAGAGCAGACCATCTGCCATAGGTCTACAGCTGTCATAGGCTGCTGAAGCCACACAGCACTACCCCTGTGAACGAAGAGCACCACATCATGGCACTGTGGCATGAGTCTCACAGGAAACCAGACTATTTTACCCCTGCCTCCAAGTTAATTGGTGCTGGGTTAAAAAGTTACAGAGCAGTCAAAAAGAATTGATTGATTTTAATTATGAAGCTTCATATGCAAAAGCTGAGAATTTCTTGACAAGTTGCCTAGCCCCCAAGCTTGTCCAAGAAATTACTTACTGCTTCACAAAGTTCCTCACTGTTATTGCCTAAAATATTAATATAATTACCACGTGGTCAAAGTGTGTTGAAGGATGAAAAGGAGAAATAAGATTTAAAAAAAAAAAAATCCAACACCAAAACCCCCACAAAACCACAACAAAACTAACAAACAAAAATAAAAACCCCACTGAAAGTATCTGTTCCCTCAACAATTAAGACATACAGCTTTCAGGGTAGTAGATTTCATCAGACCCTGACATCCTATTAAATTAGTTGTGAAATTGTTTGTCAAGACCTGCACATGCACATTATCAAATACTTTAATCTTTGCAATTTTTATTAATCTTCATTGTGTACAGTCATATCAATCACATGAGGGTAGTTATCGCTCTCTAAGCACTTGAGGCAGTGAAAAGCAGTGTTAGAGTAGTTGCAATATCCCAACCACGAGACGCAGAGGCACTGAGTTTAAGCTTCAAACAAGGCTTTTATCTTATCAGACATTGAATTAAGCTGTTTGAGCCAGGGCATCAAAAAGAGTTAAGCATAATCCCCCATGGGCAAGACTAGGAAAAGACACTGTCCTGCTGCAACACTGCCCAGATCACACTCTAAGACTTGAGCCTGATGGCTGGGATATTTTGGATGTATGATGACTACGTAGAAATCCCAAACTAGTATATGCAGATAGTTTCCTAATGAGAAATGAATGTTGTTATTTTGAAAACACTTCTTTCCAAGAAGGCATCAAAGAACAGCCATAAAACCCTAATATATGAATCTTATAGATGTAGTTCATGCATAGCATTCAGACTGTTTGCTCTAAGAAAAAAACACCCCACCCCCCCCGCCCCCCCCAAAAAAAAGAAAAAAAAAAAAAAAAGTCTCATTTACCTGTACTTTTTGTTCACCTTCCACACCTTGCAGCCCGGACAGACGGTGCTCTGCCTCATCCAGCCACTTCATTAGACTGTCATGTTCCTTCTTATACTGAGAAAACACGGGAGAGAGTTCCACCACCTGCCTCCTTTGAAATGACCTGCACTCCTACAAGCCAATGTATTAAGAAAATACAGCATAAGAGGAGGGAAATAGTGAACTGAATAGGTCTTATTTATTTGAAAAACAAAAATACTTGGGTGATTCATTTGAAGAAGCAAATTCCAAAACATGTAATAGTAACAATTTATTTTTCAAAAATAGCTATATTCTATTTATCTGCACAGACATAGAATCAAAGACAGCCTGAGAGTCTTACTCTGCCTTTGAGCTACACCTCACCTTACCAACTCTAACATGATTCCAACAGATGAGCTAAAAGGAGTATAAGAATACAGGTCCCCTTTGCTTTACACAAAAGTATTTTTAATATGGCACATGTATGAAAGCACCACAACATACTAGAGTCCACAATTACTGATAATACCCTCTTAGGAAGGAAGAGGAATGAAATAGCAGACTCATTCACACAGACCTCTTCAGCTAAGAGCTCAATGAATACGTTTGTATACATGTGTCTATGTAGTCACTCTTCACACAGCCTGGTGGTAAAGACAAACCTCTGCTGGAGGGCCAAGACAAGCGAACCAAATGTCCAACCGTCTGTACCCATCTGTGTAAATATATACAGGCTGGCCCTCTGTGAAAGGGACTTTAAAAATCAAAACCACTCCCCCAAAACTTCAGAATGACAAAATTCATATTTCAGAATCGCAAAGATTCAGAGAGTCAGATTGCATGTACACGTATTTAACTCCTCCCCAGAGGATCTTACACACCAAGAGTCATAATCAGGTTGTAAGTGGGATAGCAAAGGGAAGACTGCATAAATAAGCTTTAACTATAGTAACTACCAAAATCATACCTGCACGCTGTTGTACTTTTTCTGCAGAAGCAACAGCTGTATGCGGATCTTCTCTCTCTTATAGTCCTCCATAGGCTGCTGCAACAACTGCCCTCCTCTCTGTAAAACTTCTTCAATCTGAGCTCTTTCTCGATCCAGCTAAAATTACACAAGTCTGTATTATCTACAGAAAGCTCAGCTACAGTTTCCAAAATTTATTAACCTGCTCAGATATTAACAACAATGGGACCAAATTGTTGTTTTGTTATCCAGATGTGACCCAAACAAATTCAAGTAGAGATTCTTCCCCACAACTACCAAATCCTAAACTCCAACCTGGTCATTCTACAAACTTCATAGAGATGTACTGCAGCAAGTTCAGTCAATGAGCCAGCAGCAGGCAGCCACAGCAAGAAAGTGCTATGACTGCAGCTCCATTTCTATTATAAACATTCCTTGACAATAATAAGCAAGCTCAGAGCAGAATAGCAAAACTAAAACATAATAAATATAAAAACAGCACAAAGGGAAGCATATGTTCTATAACAATAGGTCCTTCCATAGAGGCCTTTTAAAAATTGTTTTCTGTAGCACACATGTCATTTTCCATAGACTTATACTCAGCTTTCCAACTCTGTTTATAATATTTCATATGCTTAAAAGGCAGGCAGATAAGGCGGCCTGGAAGGACTTCACCCAATTTTGTAAGGAACAAGGCTATTACAGACAAGATGCAAACAAAAGTATGACAGTTTTACACACATGAATAGCAGAGCCTAGGTAAGAATCTAGAAAAAGATAAATTTTGTTCCAAGTCTTTATTTGGACTTGCTGTGAGCCATATTACAACACCCTTATTTACACCTCAATGTCATAAGTATTCATTGACCTGACCTGTGCACTGTGATTCAATATATCATACCAGTTTAAAGTGCAAAAGATGTCTACCTAATGCAATAGATTAGAGGCTCAACATTGCCAAATACATGGTAAGAGTCTCAGCTGCATTAAGTAACCATTTCAACATGAGTTCAGACAGTTAAACGTGAAGAAAGAAAAAGTTTTGCACCTCATTACATTTACAGGAAAGATTTCTTATAAAAGGAACAGAGTAGAAAAGTATATAAAAGATAAATGAAAATAGAAGTTCACTACCTGAATTACATAAACCCATGATAAAATACAGACCAAAGTAGACTAGTTACTTGCAGTGCACTAGACAAGAGGCAGCAGCTATGGGAAAAGCATGGAAAATTGTGCAGTGTTTCCAACAACCTAATAATTCCCTTCATCTGTTACTCCTGTCTTAAGAAGATTTTCTCAGAAGAATTCCCCCTCAGAGTCTGAAGAAATGTAACACATGGACAAAACAAAGAGTTAGCAAATTACTTAGTTCTTCCATTGCTCACAAACCTTTTCATCTTCCCCACTCAACTCCAGATGCTTTTCTACAACTTTTAGCATATTCTGTATGTCACACTCAAATTTTTCCAGGTCTGGAAAAGCTACTCTGGCTTCAAGGGTCTCTGACATGACAGGAAGTCGTTCTTGTCCAACAAGCACCTGCAAAGCAAAACAGAGCTTTGTTCAAGCCCAAACATTTAGTCTGAGCTGTAACACACAGTTTAATGATTTAAATCAATTCTCCATGAACAAGCATACTAGTTGTAGAACTATCAGATATCAGCATAAAAGCATTGCAAGAGTTGTTTGATCTAACACAAAGTTAGCTTGTACACAGAGTTGGTAGGTATTACCAAGCTTCTACCTACAATCTGAGCGTTTTGGTCTCAAAACAAAAACAAACCTCCAGTCATATTCCCTTATGTTGTTGTTCTGCAGTTCATACTTATGTGTACTGCAATACATACATTTTTCTAAATCTTTATAACACATAGTTATTTATAAGTTCTCCCTTCCAACTCAAGTCATCACCTGCTACTCAGGTAAAAAAAAGCAGTTGGTCTAAGATCAATCTGTCCATTTTTCACATATAAATATCTACACCCAAGAGAATAAAAAGGAGTGAAGCACTGTTCTAACACAAAGATCTATCCCCTAAAGCTATTTGCCACCATTTTGGCACAGACCTCCCAAGTTTGCTTATCCTCACCTTGGCACTTTTGATGTGCTGAGAGACCTTCTCAAAGTTACGGTTCAGTTCTGCCAGTTTGGGTTCAACAAGTTCACGACATGACACTCCCCGACCATTCATTAGGATAATAGCCTGATCACGCACATTATCCACTCGAAGACTAACATCATCTAATTCAGATGTTAAACGCTAAGTGAAAGAAAATGCAAATGGTTACCGTAGGAAAGGAAAAAATATATAAAAAACCCAAAAACACACAAACAAAAAATTGGGAAGAAAAAAAAAAAAAAAGGGACACCAAACCTGACCTGGATACTAAATGATATCAAAAGTGGTTACTTGACAGTAACATTTCCTACCTTCACAGTTTCCTCCTTTTTGGTTGCTGACTTTTTCTCAATCTCATCCAGCAAGGCTTCAGCCTGATACAACCAAGTACTTATGTGAGCAACATTTTCATCAAAAATTTCCAGCTGGCTCTGATGATTCTAGAAAAAGATGGGGGAAAAAAAAGTATCAATGCAAGAAACTTAAAAGAAAATCCACAAAAAAACCCACAACATAAAACCCAAACACACACACAAAAAAACCACCTGCCAAAACTATCAGTATGAGTATAAAGGAGATTAATGGAATAAAGTGGTATGGATACACCTTGGAAAGGAACATTGAAAATTAGATTGTACCTTTCACCTTCAGTAAGTATTTACAAGAACTCAATTTTCATTCTAGATCCTTTGATATGTTTCTTCCTAATTCATAGAAGGGGAAACAGAAATAGCTGAGGTGGTTTGTCCAACTAAAAGACAGATAACATATTAAAACATCACAGCCAGACCACATCATTTCAGTTGATCAAAAAACCCATGATTTCTTCAATTATCATTAGGCAGGTAGAACAGTATGCATTACGTGCAGCTGTGGGTTTTTTTGATTGAAAGGGAATTACACCAAAACCTGCAAATTATAATAGTCAAGTTTTGATATTTTACTGATTATATTAAAATATTCCTTCCTCTTAAAAGTCACTGCATTGTAGATATGTTATACAGATCTGCTTTCATATGCAGTCAGAAATCTCAACTTTAGGTGCCAGGCAGAAACACCACATTATTCTGGGTGACCAAAACAAAGCTATCAGATTCATGGAAGCACCATCCTGCTTAAGCACAGAGTTTTTTACCAAAAATAAAAAGGATAGCTACACTTTGATCTTTTAGACTAAGAAAACAAGGGGAGGGGAGGAGAGAGGAGGCCTATGATTGGTCTCTATATCAACATCAAGAAACATAATCACTTAGGAAAAGAACGATTAAATTAAAATCTGCACAAGGACAATACTTACGCCCCACATTACCATAAATTACAAGGTTTTTAGTTTTGGATCATCATTACAGCATTCACAAATACACTACGTGACCACTCCTAACATTGACATCATTATGAAACAGACAGTACAACCTGCAACAGGCACTGGACAAGAGGCACAAGGCTCACCACCTAGCTATACACCAAAGTTTCCACAATTTCAGCCCTTATCAGGTGGATTCTTATAAGCTGAACACCACCGAAAGACTTTATCTGAAAGCATCAGTCTGCTACTAGCATTAACTGTAGACTGTTTCATGTCCACTTAGCAAAACTTGCAGCTTTAGGCTGTATAATATGCTTAGTCTTCCATTTACTCAGCCAAACAGACACTGTTGACCTCAACTCTTAGTTGTCATATTCTTAAGCACTTGCAGTTATGGGCTGTCTGAAAGAGCAGTATGCTGACAGACTGTCCCCAAGTGCTTTGCTGAACACCACTAGGAAGTCATCAATTGTCCATTAAACAGCCATCATCTGGGTCTCAAAGAAATCAATTGACACAAAAACACTCTGTTCATGCTGAGGTTGGCACAGAGGCTTCTTTCAGGCTGAAAAAGAGAGCAGCACACACAGCAGCCTCATGGAACCCAATCCTTTTGGACTAGTTCCTTTTGTTTTCCACTTACATCAACAAAATCATGAGCTTATAGGAAGTTACACAGAAAACACAAGATTTCTGGGCTCTACTTAACCTGTTATGAAACAAGCAACACTTCCATAACCTGGTGGGGTTTTCCCCTCTCATTTTAATCTGTCAGAATCAGCAGAATCAGCTACTACCATTTAATGAGTAAAACACTAGCAGCTTTGTGAATGCTTCTATGCCACATAACCCACTCAGTCTATGTGTGATAGTAGATGCTCCTTGTCAGGATAGTTTAGAAAGTTACTTTACACACTAGGGCATTAAGAATTGTATTAAGAGCTAAATAATAAGTGGACACAAAAGGCTAGCACTATTGGTGTAGCAAGAGAGAAAGTTCCAAAACATTAACAGGAAAGAGGTACAAGCAGATAAATTTGTAAATACGGACAAAAAGTTAAAAATGTAATGTGACGGTACATAAAGGGGTGGAGGGGAGAATAGAAAGATAAAGAGATTAGAATAGCAGAGGTGTGAAAGTCCTTCACTAAGCATACGCTGCATTTTCTATCAAAAAGTGGAATTATGCCACAATGTCTTGGGAGAGTAAGAAGCCAGAAAAGAAGTCCTAGCACTGAAGCCAGGAGAATAAGAAATGCAAAAGGGAAAAAGTTAAACCTAGTTTTATTCTCTACAACTAAGCAGGTTATTCCCACTATGTCAAGTTAACTGTCTGCCTGGGATATTTACATAGTTTCATCACTCTCATCCAGACTGTGCATTTTCATCGCCTACCCACTGAGCAATAGCCACTGCTACCAAAGCGTGTGGCACCAAAGCCTGTGAGCACATCTAAACCACCTGCAAAACAGTTTCCCACCTTCCTCATTGTATATAACCTTACGACTCATGTTTCTATCTACAGAGTAACCAGATATCCATTCTATACTCCTTTAAGTCCACGAGGCACAATGGAAGCTTCACATCACAGCAGGGAGACAAGTAAAAACTGCAACTTCTCCAAGGGTGTGGAGGGATAACCACCCTGAATATTTCTCACATGTGCAACTTACCAGCAGAGTGTCACACCAGTCATCAGTCCAGGTCCGAACTCTGCTCCAGCCAGCATTAAGGACACACAGCTTCTCCTCTAGGGAGGTCTCACTCCCTTCCACCAGAGCCTGGAGAGCAGTGCAGCTTTCAGTGATGCTCTTCAGGTCAGCTTTCCTCCTCTCCAGCTCTCTCAGCACATTCTGAAGCAAAAGGAACCATTAACAGTGCACACTGCTCCCAATCACAAGGGTAAGGCAGCAACGTTTTTACCCCACAGAAAACAAACAGTAATATAGATAGTCTTCACTTGAGAAAAATCAAACCAAGTAAAAGCCTTCTGTTTATAAATACTCTCTGCAGCTAGTTAAAGAGCAATGCGTGTAAGTGTCCCAAATAACTTAGCTTGAGACCTTTTTTGATTTTTTTTTGTAGTATCTTCATACTTTCTTTTCATTATGTAGGTAAAACAAATGCATCACATCACATTATAGGTACAATTTTAAAAGGTTCTTTTTGCGCTGTCAAGCACCACAAAGAACACAGTTCTCAGAAGACACATTTGATTTCTCTGTATCTTTTCCTATTAAAGTACTTTTACAGTTGGCAATGAGTAAAGTGACAGGCCAAGGCAGAATGTTTTTTTGATCACCACCACTCATTACTGCAAATATTGAATTCACTTGCTACATATTACAGAAGCTGTATTGTTGTATTACCCATATGTAGATATGTAAATATATGCATCTAACTAATATTTTTTCCAAGTCATGTCTGCTTTTAAGTAATTTTTTTAAAAATCTTAAAAAAACCATCACCTTCTTTGAAAGAATGCATACTAACATATAAATCAAGTAATAAGTCATCTCTTGAATATCAGTATATGGTTTCCATGTGGAAAATAGCACCTCTTGCCATAAGAGGTCATCACTTATCATTAATAATATCTGGCTATTTGGAACTTTTTGATGTCAGACACAACTAGTGTCTGAAGCTCCTTGAATATCTTATTATCTGTGAAGCAAATAATTTATTATTTTACCATAACTTATTAAATTAAGAGACAGAAATAAATACTCAAGTTACTACACTTTAAAATTGCCTCTAGAAAACTTTAGGACAGGAAGAACAAGTTTGCATGGAACATAAAGGGCTTGTCCTCCTGGTGGCGCAGCGTAACAGTTCATGAATTATTCGCATATACGCATCCATAGTAAGTATACTTCAATAAGTATTTACAAGCATGTGTGGAAAGAAATCTTAGGGATACTGCCACAACAGAAGCGTAGTGCTGATAATTGCTAATCCTGAGTTAAATGAGTGAGAACAGGTTATAATTAGAGGGTTTTGTAATTTTCCAAGTTTTCAAGTTTTAAAGATTGTACGCAGACCTATTCCAAAAGTAAACTGTGACAGAAAATAATGACTGGAAAGATCAGTATTGCTGGACTGTATCAGCTGACACTTGTTGCTAACTGCAACTACTACATATCCAAGTTTCTACAGTGTATGACGATTGATGCTCTGCTTCAGAATAATTATAACACTTTCATCTGCTTCCATAAAAAGTTCCAATTTATAGATGTAAGAAAACAAGGAACTGCAGGTTCTTTTTGTTTTGCAAAGTCACAATTTTGAAGACAAAGCTGTTTTGATTAAAGTTTTAAAACTTGATTTTTCATTAAAAATATCAATGTACAAAAGTTTGCTCCACTAGTAAAATATTTGACACAGTCCAAAATTATCTTTTCTCATAATAAAGCATATTATACTTAAACTGTGTTATAGATATACAAGTGACTTACTTATCTCTTGCTACTAAATATGTAGTTTGTATCTTTAATATTTCAGTGGCCATTTAATTTTGCATCAAGATGCCTGATATGAAACGCATCAGACTCAGGAAGGTAGTGAATATGATCTACTGAATCTACTAAAATTTCACGATGTAAGAGAGATTTTAGAACAAGCTACCGGGATTTAAATTCACAGCCACTTGTACACAGTATTGCCATAACGTTAAAAATGTATTGTACAGACACTTAGAGTGCGCTTACTTTGGCCCAGGCAATTTCTGAATCTAGATCAGAAAGCAAGCTCTCTGAAGTGGACTTCTGCACAAGCTCAGCCTCAGTGTTAGCCAGCCACTCTGACAAAGATGTGGCCTCCTTCCTCATTTTGCGTGCCAGCTGGGATGCTCTTTCAAGGTCTTGTTTTCCTTCTGTCACCTACAAAAAAAAAAAAAAAAAAAAAAAAAAGGAAAAAAGAAAAAAGAAAACAAAGTCAGATTTTAAAAGACAGCAAAAATGAAAGTGCTAACCGGCTAAAATATCCACCCACATATATGAAATTCTTGCATCTTAGGACTGTCTGGCATTAGGGGAAGACCCTGAAAAGAAAAATCTTTTATAAACATCTGTATATTACTATACAAAGCAGAATATATAAAAATATAATTTCAAATTAAGATACACCTAAAGGGAGACAACAAACCTGCACACCAACTTATTTTTAGCTAGTAATCACCAAATTGATGTTTAAATTTTGTTATGATCCTTTAACTGAAACTCAAGGGGATATAGAATCCAGTTAGGTAAAATTCAGTTCCTTTTTGTATTTTGATAGCCTGTCTAACAGAAAGCTGTAAAGAAAAATTTCACTGACAATCTAGTCTGCCCTTGAAAACAGCTCAGTAAAGTGAATATGAAATTTGATGTTTGCTGCAGCATAATCAATTCTATTTCACACTAGCTACACAATTAGTCTGGTCAAACTTTAACATAGACTTGAGAATAAATCCAACCACAGCAGTCAGATTCAACTGACATTTCGAAAAATTGCCCTCTGTTTCAGCTCACAAACAAATCATAACATTACATTGCAAACAATTCTGCCTTTGTATCCTTTCCCAATTTCTTGCCTACATGCTTTCTGCATTATAGATGTGTAGGTTCCACTAGAATCCACACCTTTGTGAATGTCATCCACTTTACAACAACAAAACATATCCTAGGACCCATTTCAAAATATTCCAACAATGTAATCTGGCCACTTACCCATAGCTTCATTCACAAAGCACTGAACAGGCATGAGTGTGCTTGCACTTCTGTCTTAATTTAGGTAGGATAATAATCCCCTATTTCCCTGTTCCCCCTTAAGGATTTAACCATTTGTAAACACTACACTTAGTAATTAAATAGCTATTTATCCAAGAAAATTACTCATATCAATACTTAATGCAGCTCATGGGAAATACAGGTTTGCCCACATTTTTTATTTCATACTGACTGCAACCCTTTAGATGGATTACAATTAGAAACCATCATGACACCTCCTAAAAAAATTTACAAGAATTCAAACTTCTCATATGACAATCTGATAGTAAATTATCTTGCAGGCTGGTTTCCAGAGAAGAGAACGTACAACAGCGTTCAAAGACTTCAGCAAATAGCAGGCCAGCTTTGCTAGAGCCATGAAAGCTCTGTGAACCTTCCTTTCTCCAAAGCTGCTCTCCCTTCAGGAACACTCTGTTAGCACAAGGGTCTTGCACAACTACAGGGACTGTTATGTGTAATCTTTAATCTCTCAACTGATTGTTCCTGTATGTAGCAACTAGCCTATACAGTATCAGCTTCAGAATCAAAACAGCACCTGACATCAAAACAAAGAAGGGAATTTATATGCAGACAAATGTTTACACGTACAGTTGTTCTACTTACCTGTGCTCCCAAGTCATTGTAAAGAAATTTCAGTGCTGTCAGTTGTTCATCCATCCCTTTGGGATTATCTGTCTGTTGTTTCTGTACAATTTGCCTTCCTGTCTTGATGACAGTTTCAACCTCCAATTTCACCTCACTGAGGGTCTTATAGAGTTTCTGAAAACACAAATATGTTTATTGGTGATCAATTTGTAGTGCAGATATTCAGACTTTGCTTCACGTGGGGACCTGACCACCCAATTGCATTTAAACTCTGAGCGATAGATTAAAAGCAGCATCTGCCAAGAAGATTTCAGACTCCTGATGTTCCATATTTTATTCTAGTTCTAATTTTCACCCAAAAAAAGGATTATTCCAATAAATCAGCAGTGTTTACTCCATAACATTACCACACGTGTGATCTGTATTTAATCTTATGTACAGTACTTGTTTTGTTCAAATACTAAGAACCAAGCAAACTTGCCCCCGGAGTGATGCTTCTCCATAACACAAGGTGATCCAGGGAAGGGAGGTTTTATAAACTCAGCTTTTCCACCACCTATGTGATCAACAATCCACTATTTATGTCCACATTCTCACCCTGAAGAATCAAAGGACTTTAGTTATCAGTTGGCGTGTTGGCATTTTGCAGAGTTTTAACAGTTGCATCAGGACTTCATGCAAAATTTCCTCAGGACAGAGTTTCAGCAAGAAGAATTTCACAAGAAACACCCCCCCCAAACATAAGTTACAAACTTTGCATATTTACCATGCAACTGTCCAGATGAGCCTGGACTACATCTGGATCAGTATCCTTCACATCCAAAACGTGAAGTTCTGCTTTTACACCATCCAACACCCGCTTGCAATCCAACATGCGCTGCTCGAAATTGGCTGGTTTCTGGAAAAGCTGATACTTTGTAGATACTTCACGGAGTTTTCTCTGTTTTAATGAACAGTGTGTTAAAAGATTGTTTTAAATTAATACCTGCACTTCAAAAAATAACAGTCTAAAGCGTCTCCCCAGCAGATTCTATCTCACCTCTCATGCCACCACAACTCGGCATACATGACAATGCTATTTGCCAAGCCAAATTCCATCATCTATTCCTAATCTTCACCTGAGGTGCAAGAGAACTGTAATTCTGTACCACACACTTTCAAGATATCCATTCTACTAAAACAGAGACTTTCTGACTTTCAGCATTTATCCCATGATACTTATGAACTTTAGAGTTCCTTATTCAATTCATCTAGTGCTGCTTGTTTCGTAATGAAAGCATGTAAAAGCATATACTATTTAACTTCAGGTTCGGTTGATTGCACCAAGCAATTTACAGGCCGACAACAGCAGCGTGCAATTGAAAAACCAGAAGCTCTTCACATTTAAATTCTTAGTGCGACTCTCATTTTTACCTGCAAAGCATCCAGCTGAGTTCCACCACGGGGAGACCTGCATTCAGGAGAAGCAGGAGGGAAAGAGCGAGCACTTTTCTTGAGTTCCTCTATGGTGGATTCATGAGCTGCAATCTCAGCTTGAATTTTCTGCCACATCATAGAAACAGGAAAAAATTATGGTACAAAACTTCTTGCAGAGGGGAAGAGGAGCTTGCTTACCACTTACTACCCATCAGAAGTAAATCCACTATATAAAAGTTAAATGCTGCGAGGTTTATTTTAAATATTCTGGCTCTGGAGACAGATTGCTAAATTGAAAGCCGTTAAGGTTGTTATTCAATACAACGTTCTTTAAAAAAGGAAAACAATGCAGATTACAAAAGATATCATCTAGTGCATCAGCATATGACTGAAATGAAGCCTTCATGAGTTACTAAATCTATGCAGAACACTATTGTAGAATAATTTAATTGTTTAGGTTGGAAAAGACCTTTAAGATCATTGAGTTCAACCGTTAACCTAACACTGCCAAGGCCACCACTAAACCATGTCCCTAAGTGCCACATCTACACATTTTTTTAATGCCTCCAGGAATGTCAACTCAACCACTTCCCTGAGCAGCCTGTTCCAATGATTGACAACCCACTCGGTGAATCAATTTTTCCTAATATCCAATCTAAACCTCCCCCTTCATAGCCTGATGCTGTTTCCTCTTACCCTGTAGCTAGTTGTCTGGGAAAAGAGACCTACCTCCACCTGCCTACAACCTCCTTTCAGGCAGCTGTAAGAAAGCAGCAAGGTCCCCCTGAGCCTCCTCTTGTCCAGGCTAAACACCCCCAGCTCCCTCAGCCGCTCCCCATCAGACTTGTGCTCCAGACCCTTCCCCAGCTCCGTTGCCCGTCTCTGGACACGCTCCAGAACCTCAGTGTCTGCCTTGCAGTGAGGGGCCCCAACCTGAACACAGGGTTCCAGGTGCGGCCTCACCGGTGCCGGGTACAGGGCAACAATCACATCCCTAGTCCTGCTAGCCACACTGTTTTGGATACAGACCAGGATGTTGATGGTTTTCTTGGCTACCCAGGCACACTTCTGAGTCATGCTGAGTGGATGTCACCCAGCACCCCCAGGCCCTTTCCCACCAGGCCCTTTCCAGCCGCTCTGCCCCAGCCTGTAGCGCTGTGTGGGGCTGGTGTGACCCAGGTGCAGGACCCGGCACTGAGCCCTGTTGAACCTCATGCAGTTGGCTGGGCCCATCCAGCCTGTCCAGGTCCCTCTGCAGAGCCCTCCTGCCCTCAAGCAGATCAACATTCCCAACCAACTTGGTGTCATCTTCAAACTTACTGAGGGTGTGCTCAATCCCCTCATTCAGATCATGGATAAAGATATTAAACGTAACTGGTCCCAGTATGGAGCCCTAAGGAACACCGCTTGTGACTGGCTGCCAACTGGATGTAACTCCATTCACCACTACTCTGTGGGCCTGTTTGTCCAGCCAGTTTTTTTACCCAGCACAGAGTACAGCCATCCAAGCCATAAGCCACCAGTTTCTCCAGAAGAATGCTGTGGGAAACAGTGTCAAATATCATGAGATACTTCAAAATGTTTTATAGCAAAAAGCTATACTGGAATACCTGGGCCTCCTGTGGCATCTGAAAAGCATCCACCCTATCAGTCAGGTAAGATGTCAGCTGTCTGTCCAGCTCTGCTAAGTTTTCCTGCAAGACCTGCAACATGTGGTCAGTTTCTCGCATGGTCTGAAGCTGCTGTTCCAAGGCAATCTGCCGGCTCACCGCCTGAGTGGAACAGAAACGTAAGACAAGATGGAGCAGTAATTCAATACGAATTATATTAGAAATTTCTCAAAATAAGGTGGGGGAGACTCAAAAAATCCTATCCAGTAATCTATCTAAAGACAGTGAAAGCAAGCCCTAGAAGGCAGCAATTTTTGAAGCCTGCTGTGATTCATACCAGTAACGAAGAGTGGCATACAAGAATTTTGCTGCTAGATATACAGGATAGTGAAAACATTCTTCCTGATATGATAGGAAAGACAAGTATTCTGTTAAACATACCAGTTTCAAAAAAACAGTGATTCAATGGGAATCGTGGACTTTGTAATACGCTACAGATCAATATTGTTAGATGTATAAACTTGCACATTTTCTTGCAAAACGATAAAGTCTATCTTTCTGTTACAGTGTAAAAACAGAGGTTCACAGTTCCTTCCCTCCATTGCCTCTCCTTTCAACAGGCAAAGCTTCCAAGTTCATCTGAAATGTCATTACTAGCATGGGAACAAAAATTCCCCACTATCAACACATGCACAGACCAGTGGGTGTGTACATACACACACAGAGACACGGAAAGTTGTCAGCAGCCCGGTGTGTTAGCACTGCAGCTGCCAGCAGAGTTTTTATCTGGCAATAAAGTAGTGTTAAAACAGGAAAAGCAATAGTGAATGCTAACTTAAATGACAGCACGTAGCCCCCAGGTGAGGGCACTGCATTCATTGCTGCTCGATGTAATGAGGATGAACTGAAATCCCCTCTGACTACACCTTGGCAGTGACAGAAAAACACTCCCATCCTACAATTTGGTGGGGTCCTGCATTACCAGGGTGCAGAACACAAGTTACAAATTTATGCAGCCTGAAATACCACTAGTCTTCCTCTAGTTATTAAATCTGGAAAAGTTTAGTCTAAAGTATGAGAAGAGGAAAGGGGACAACATAACAGATGGGGAATGATAAGAATGTTTTCCCTCTGTTCCTTATTTCAATGTGACTTCTTCCCAGCCATTTCAAAGAGAGAAAATGTCACTTATTCCTGTTTCTTCATTTTTTACAGTTAGTGAGCAGCTCACCAGTATTTATGGCAGTAGGAAGGGAATATTAACCTCAGTTATTGAGCTGTCCGCCTTGAGACTGGAATTGCCTTTTCGTCAAAATTACCTGGAAAAATACTGGGGGTCCCCGCACTGCAAGGGTGTGCAAGTGTGCAAAACAAAGCCTGATGCAAGTTGAGGCGGGAGGGTGGTGGGGAAGCATCTTGCTTTTAGGGCATTATTCCAAACTGAAAACAGCTGACAACATTGTGAAGGTTTTTCCTCCTTTACCTGTATTGCAGTCCTGCATCTATGAATTCAGCTAACAGGAATTATTTCAGACCACTGAGCTGAAAGACCCAGTCTACTCCAACCCCACCCCCAAATTCTTACCAAGTGACTCAATTCCTCATAGCGGGCATTGAAAGCCTCCAATTTTTCACTGATGATATCATCAAGAATCCCTCCATCAATCAGCGTCTGCCCAAGTTCCCGAATCTGGGTTCGATTATCAGCTGGATGACGTAGGACTGATTCCAGGGACTAATCAGCAGAGAAAGTTTTAAAGGTCAAGACACTAAACATTACTGCATTTTCAGAGGTGGAAATCTGGCTGCATGCACAGAAGTTTTACACTTCAAATGTCTTGAGAGTGCTGTAAAAGCACAAAGTAGTTCTGGCTTAATCCATGATGGCACAAGGCAAGTACAGCGGTCATTTTGCTTTAGATAATTAAACTTCACAGCACTTCTCACCTATTCACATCATTTCATGCCATAGGGCTGGAAGGAATCAATTCACACAGGACAGGAGAGAGCATACAATTTTACCATGACACCAAGTGCAACACAATTATATACAGCAAAATTCAGCTTTTGCTGGAGGATCTTACAAATATCCATTCCAGATTCAGAGTAATATGTTCATTTAACCTGAAGAATCAGAATATTCAACACAAATACTACACTTCTGTAGAATACTGATATATGGGGGTTTTAAACTGAGCTATCTGAAAAGCTAATAGCCCAACAGAATGACTACAATACCTCAAGAGCATCATTGACAGCATCCAACTTATCAGGCAGATTTTCTGTCCTTTGCACCCTTTCTTCCAGATTGTTTAGCCAAGCTGTTTCTAAATCAAGATACTGAAGCAGCTCAATCCAACAGGACCACACCTCCTAGGAGCAACATTAAAAACAAATTAGCTTAGAATGCCAGGTGTAGCTCAAATACCCCATGAACAGCTTAAACTAGTTATGTTTCTGAGGCATTCACCTAAAATAGGCAAGTAGAAAATATTCCAAAACAAGCCATGACACAGCAAGTTTTAGACAAGAAAGCCTGCAACTATAGCAGCAAGATAAAAAGTAATAAGCAAAATACATATAGAAGTCTCTAAATTCATGCTGAAATTGTCACTGACATCCAGATTCTTATAACAATTTAAGAATGTAACAAAATGTATCCACTCCTTTTGAAAGACAGGGCATACACAACCAACCCCAAACTATAATCAACATGTTCCAAGTACCATCATGTATCAACCTTTAATCTCAGAGAAGTTTATTTTTGTCATTTTGAAAGACACATGGATGGACAAGAGAGCTGTGAGACAAGGTTATTTATTTGTACAAGTGTTGATTACAATGCAGATAATAAAAGCCAAGTCAAGTCGTTTCTCACGGATTCCAAGGATGTCATCTCAAGGTAACATAACCTTGGAAAGGAGCCACAGCAAAATGCATTTACAATGAAGGTACTGGATTCAGTGACAAAACTGGACTTTTAAGTGTCCTTCTCCATTCCTCTTGTGCCACCTGCCTCCATTTTACAAAGCTGAGAGCTATCGTTCTTACCTCCAAAGTGTGGCACTTCCCTCGGATCCGATTGCACAGTAGCTGATAGTTCTCCAGCACAATGTTCAGCTCTGTTGCCAAGTCCTGACCACTAGACGGCACTTTGGCAGCCAACATCTTGATGTTGTCTTTAAGAATCTTCACCCGCACCTCTTTCTGCAACACATCCTCCTTTGCTCTCTGCCCAAAGAAACATGTTACACAATCAGCCCTCAACTGCCATACGGACAACTATTCACCACTCAAACCAAAGATGAGCAGTTTAACCTTGGAAGTGTTGCTGCCAAAGTATCCTTGGGTCTGAGCACAACAAAATACGATGCTAACTTGCATGGAATTCAGATTATGTTAGTAAGCATTGAAAAATCCTATATTATTAAACACAGACATATTTACCATTTATGGTTTGTTCATTAAAAATGCATGACTCAAAGCAAAAGAGTTCAATTTCAGAGCTATTTATGCACTAGCATACAGATATGAAAAAGAGAAATTCATCAGAAAAAAAAAGGTTTGCTAAAAACAAGCAGATCAAGGAAAAAAGGCAGGGTGATCTTACAGAGGTTATGAGTCTCAGAGCTCAGTAACTATCTCCCAAAGTTATCTAGGAAAGAGGACATAATTACTCAGGACATGTGCAACTGCAAAGTTGGGACCTCTCACATAGCTGTTGGGTGCACTAGAGGAATATGCAAAAAGGATAACTAGAAGAATTCCTTCAAGGCAACTGTACTCATAGGAGCTTGGTAACAAACATGCACAATAAACGCAGCACAACTCCCAACACAGGCCTGGAGAAATTGTATTATCAGCTGTTAATTTTTGCCCTAACCAGTATTCGGGAAGCATGATAGCTAGAAGACGGATCATACAGACCTGCCTGAGCCTGTCTCTGTTGAGACAACTAGAAGGCTCCAGAAATACAGACTTTCCTATATGTCTTTATTTTCAGGATTCAAGGGCGTTTTTATGAAGTTGAAGTACCTTTGATATATAAAGCACTGCACTTTATGGTAGAATTCAGTACATGACAGCATTATTGTTGTACATATTGTTCAAGGTGTCTTCTAAATGTAAGGCAATCAGAAAAAAAGCCAGCTAATGGAAGGGCAAAGAATGGAAAAATCTGGGGAACATTATTTTATGGAAGGATTAGGAAAAAACACCTAGCCTCATCTTAAACCTACACCTTCAAATGCCAGCAGGAGTTCCACTCTGTTCAAATGAGAGCAGAATTAGGCAAGCTCAAAAGTTTTTCAAAACCTTATGTAAAAATTCTCCTGGTCAAATATACAGACTGTGTTCTCTCTCAGTCCTAAAATAGTCCCAGCATAATATTCTTACTACAAACAAAAGAAGATATGCAAGTGTTACAGTAAGCTTAATGGTTCAATGACACATCTGCCAAATTTAAAAGTACAGAATATAATCTGGATTTGACAAAGGTAAATGTGTTCAAAGTCACTCAGATTGCAAATGAAAAGAGGGTTCTTTCTTTTCTTGGCTTGTGTTCAGCAGGCTGTCAGACTACGTGATCTCAAATGGCTTCAAAGGACATGAATATATTAAAACACTTGTTAAAGAGTGCTTCAGAAAGCCCTTCAAGAAGAACAATTCAAAACTTCAAATAGATTTGTCAAAGCACTTGTAAGGGAGGAAAAATTTTTTTATACTCCGTCGACTAACTGCATAGTGGATACTCACTTAAATAATGTGAACACAAGTTAAAAACATTTGTGAAGATACGCCTGAACTCTTAGATTTAAAAGCAGAGAGAATTACTGTTTACTTTGCACATACATTCAAGAAAATTATCTATTCAACTGGTAATTTATGAAACAAAAATAGCTCCTTCCCCTCCATTTATTTGGCTACCAGTCCCAAAATTAGAGAAGCAGGGACCAGCACCACTGTTTGCAACAGATGAGGAACACAAGATAACCTTACAACAGAACTGTTTTAAACTGCTTTTCTAAACATGGTTTTACTATATCTAGGGGACAAGAAACTGAAGCCCAACAGTTAGCAGCAGGAGAATGTTTTCACAACTGCTAATTTAGACAGGGATAATATATCACCTTTTCTTTCTTTCTCAAGTTCCATCTCCTGCAATAAGTTTCCATATTCTTACTCTTTGACATGCTATACCTAGCAAGCCTGGCTCAACAGCTGGGCAAGCTGCTACTCATTATGAAACCTCTATCCCTCATGGCCGAATAGAACATCTGCTTTTCTAGCTTGTGATTTAAAAAAAAAAAAATTCCACAAAGCAAAGCTGGAAAATACCACTAATCTTGTCATGACCTGAGCTCCTTTCTACATAGATAATAATTCCACAAAAGGTCAACCCCCAAAGCCATTAAGTTTTGTTTCTCTTTAAGCAGGTCTCTACAATGACTTGTTATTCCTGACCTTCATTTCCTCCACTGCATTCTCTAGCTCTTCAGGGGACTTGTACTCGAAATCTTTCTCCAAATATTCCTCTTCAGCTTGGGTCATCCATTCTTGCATCTCCGCCAAATCCTTCTTCAGATTTACAGCTTTTTCCTGACTTTCAGACAGGCGATTTTTCTGACTAATGATCTAGAATCCAAGGTGGAGAAAGAAACAGCAGTTTTGTTACTTAAATGTCCTTGCATATGTGAAAAACCACAAGGCTTTGTTAAAGTATTTTACTATCAAAACATTTTCAGGCCTTTTTAATTAACATAAGACTTTTACACACATGAACTCATGATCCATTTTTTGCAGATCAACAAAATCTAGAGGTGATGGAAGGAGGAAATTGACCCTTTTTTTTGCCTTGTTGCATGTGAACTAATCCCTGAAAAATAGTCAGATGGAAAACCACCTCGTGATCACAAGTATCATATAGTTAGGTATGTCTTTATACAGAGCACTAAAAATGCTTCAGGCATCGCTTCTTTCCACAGCCCATGCATTCTGGATTCCACATCAACAGCACGGTTCTCCAGCACAGATCCTTGCCAGGCGTTACAAATAAACAGTATGTTTCTACATAGAGCAGAAAGCTTCCACCCAAAAGAAACTATCAAATATAGAAGAGGCAGTCTACCTATAGTCTTGTTTTTTTTTTTTTTTAACATTGTTTGGAAGCAGGCAGAAATTACACAGGGCCAGAATAATATTCCAGATTTCAGGAACACAGAACAAAATAAATCAAGACTTCCCTCCCACCCACCCCAGAAAGAGCAGCATGAGACAAAGAGAACAAATTAATTTTTAGTTACAAACAAAGTATTCAAACAAAACTACTGTTGCACAGGTATCCCCCAACATATTTGTAACTACTGAAGGGTTCATTAGGCAAAGTTGGATTTCAGCCACTTGGCCAGTGGAACAAGTAAAAACACACTTGTCCCACTGTTTCACTGCTTCACCTCTTCACTATCCTACCAATGTCACACAACTGAACAAACAGCTTAGTAACAAGCACGCACTGGCAATGTATTGAGAACTCACCTGTTTGCTCAATTTCTCCCATTGAGTCTGGCAGTCTACTAGCCTAGACTTTGCCCAAGTATTTATGCTTGCAATAGGCTGAGCTCTTAAAGCAGACTCTACTTCTTTCATCTCTTTCAGTGATGGTTCAATCAGCTCCATTTCGTTGACAAACATCTGAGCACATATCAGAGAAAATGAATAATTTTTGTAGGTTTTAATTATTCCAGAGAAACTGGAATATAAATATAAAAGCATATTGATATGTTCAATAACAGACTGTTTAAAAAATCCTTCAGTGGCCCAAAACAACAGAACTACGCAACTGAAAAACAAAATACAGCTTGCCATATGCAAAGCAAACATTCTCACATGCCAAATGTCAACGCTGGAATAACTCAAGTTTGTAGATTATGTGCACTAAATAACCTGATGTTTCTGGCATACCTCAGACTTACATTCTTCCCCTGGAAACAAACATTAGAAGGTACACTGTAATTACTTAATACAAGATGAAATTCTTGTATTTGTGACCATTATGCATCACTAGCTAGAAAGGAATCTTATAAGGCACACATAATTCCTAAACCCTAGGAGTTTAATCAAAGTTATTTGCTTGCTATTTTTATTGCCCTTGGGAGTTTAATGCAGAAAGCCCTTTTCTCTCACAGATTCAGTTCCCTAATCACGAGATTGGGAAAAATATATAAACGTTCTCAGAGGAAATAATGTCACCTTGTGGATGAGTATTTGTAAACATGGTGAAGACCTTTGAAAAGTACAAAGTGTTACGGCTGCACACAAGGAGCCAATTAAAATATGCCCTGAAGAAAGATAAAACAATTTTTATGGCAGGCTTTATGGAATATGTCATGGACAATATTTAATGATGTTAGTAATTATTTCAAAAGAATACTTAAAAGAGTAAAACTCACTGTGCACTGGTCAAGTTGTCTTTGAAGTCCTTCTCTATCTCCTTGAACAGCCTTTTCTGTCATCAAGAAGTCTTTCACACCATCCATCCACTTCTGAACAACTTTTGAATCAGCCTGAATCAAATACAGTAAATGAAGAGTTGACACAGTGCTGTGATGAAGAATGCATGGCTGTTGCATTTCAACTTCTAGCAGCTTTAAAAGAATATTCTACAAGCTGCTAGCGTTGCCTTGGTTTTGAATCAGACCTCCTTTGGTTTAAATTTTGGGTTTGGTTGTTTGGCGGGTTTTTCCCCCTCAACTTCTCTGTTCTCAAATTTATACAAAAGTTAAATTCACAATAATGATATTCTGCTGTCCATGCCACAGCATTGTTTAATTGACACTGCACTGTTCCAGGCTATCTATCACACAGAAACACGAGATCAATTAAGGAGGCAAGCATGGCTTCAAGTAGTATGTGGTTACCCTTCAAATGAAGGACCTGGCTGAAGGCTGGGATTAGCATTTTACTGATGACAGAAACCACATACAACTGCTTTCACTACACTCATTTGAGAGACATATTGCACTCCAAGGAAAAGGGAGCCCTACAGAAATATATGCAGTGAGAAGAGGATGGGGTAAGGCTAAGCATACCTGACAAGCAGAAGCTATGTTGGGAAATCCATTTGTCTTTGACAGAAACACAGACATACAAAGGAAATACCACAGACTATTAGACTAACCACTAAAAACAACAACAACAAAAATCTAGCTGTTTGAGGCCAATAGCAGCTACTGTACTCACTATAGCAATGCACAGGAAAGAAGTAATTACATACACAATTTCAGAGTTACTTTGCCTAACGTTTGGCAGTTGCCTTATATCCTGCGATGAGGTAGGTTGAGAGGGAGACAGGAGGATTATCTCCTTCCCATATGATTGTGGATGTTCCCAACCACCCTTACAAACAAAACCACCACAAACTTAGAGCAGGGAAAAAGCTTTTCCTTGTCCAGGTTCAAATGAGTTAATGTGATTGTCATTTTTTGATAATATAGTTTGATTTCTTTTAATCAACATTTTTGGAGTGTTTGGTTGAGTTTTTTAATAGACAGCATCTTTTTATTCTGACACAATTGTGTCACAGCACTGTTATTGAGAAGCTAAGTCAAAGCTCACCAGCTTCAACTTCTATTCTGCATGTCACTGAGGAGGAAAGCACACACTTTGTTTCCTTAAAAACCTTGAAATAACAGTTCTTTCAAGATCAATCAATACGTTACACACTGCTTCTCAAAAAAAAATGTTTGCACTAACAAAAACCGATCAGATTAAGATCACATTTTTTTTTAGGCCAGTGGTGCCATTAGAGGACAAAGCCACGACACTTTTTTTCATTCACTTTCCATTTTGGGGGAATTTCCAGCAGCTGATTAGGCTGAAATAATTTTCAAAAAAACAGACCCTAGGAGGCTTAACAGTGAACCACGCCTTAATGTAAAAAAGATAATACATATTTACAAAGGCTGCCATTGGACAAGGCATTTTAGCATATACCAAATTTAGCTCACTTACAGTAAGCTACTCACACAGGTAGCTGAAGTGAATTAAATGGGTTTACTCACAAAGTTAGGCACACATTTAAATAACTTGTTGAATTATCAGTCAAGTCTATAGGAAGTTTAATGAAGTGAACGCTCCTGCATTGCACTGGTAAATAGTTACCAATGGTCAAATACCCAGTGTAGGTTGATGTACAAGAGCTCACAATTTTTAGACATAACTAAACCACTGGACCACTATCTAAAATTTATTCCAGGCAAGAACAAAGGTCAAATGTGCTGAATTTTAACTTGTTCACTCCTAGAAAAATCACGTGACATACAGTCATGCAGTAGAAAAAAGAACTGAAGGTAATACATAATGAAAGACGCAGCAAGCCATGCATTATTAGCAGTATGATAACAGAGAATAAAAGATACAGAAATTTTCTTCTAGCAAAAACAAGATGTAAAACTACTAAAATGAGCCTTGCCTATTTTCACATAACATGAGTATTAGAGTCTCACAGCGAAACACAGATGATGTTACTAATGCATGTTTTGTCAGCTTGGGGGAGCCTCTGTCACATCACAAATCACAGAAGGGCCACCTGAGCAACAGACCCCACAGGCAGATCTGCCACTGACCTGCTCGTCAGACTAACAAGGGCATTTCAAGCACTGTTCTCCTGTCTGCTCACTGTTAAAATGAGAATAATTATATTCGATTTCTTTTTAAAATCCTAGACATGAGGAGTTTGGGGAAACTATTTTAAAGATGAATTAGGAAAAAAAGAAACATCAAAAATAAACCAACACCTGTGTGTAGTTGCACATGACCACATGTTCTCCAAGGGTGGTCATTCACTTTTTCCCCTCCTTTTCTTCCCCACTTCTAAATATTATTTTTCCTCCTTTAACAGCCAGATGCTTCCTCGTCTCTCAACCAAGGAGCCCAGCCATTCTCCAAACTAATCCTGGTGTCTCTGGTATCAGATCTCCAGTACGAACCCATTCAGTGTCTGCACCAGGACCACATACCCAGTCTCGCGTATCAACCTTTCTTACGGTGAATATTCCACCATGATCGGTTCAATGCCATCCACAATATTTTTATTCAACTTGCTCCACATTCTCATTTTTATCCATACGGTGCTAGCCTACAAATAGCTCTGTATAAAATCATACCACTCCTTTAAAAGGAAAAAATCAGAGACTATAAATACATGACTGTCCATCCATCGACAGCTTTATGAAACATTTAGAAAAGAGAGGAACTGTGTACTGAAAAATTCAGTTTATAAGAAAACACCCCCACTGCAAGTCCCATATTTCTACAGACAGCACCACTACATTTTTTTCCATTTTTAATTATTTAATAACTACTTCCATTGTTTCTTCTGCTTTAATTTAATTTTCAGCTTCTGTACTCCTTTTTAAGGTAACAGGGAAGTTTTTAACATCTCGCTCACAACAAAATTCTCCTCTCAGATCTATATAGCAGCATGCAACTTCAATGCTCTTCTCTCCATAGCTCTTCAAAACTCCTATGGGCATAAAAATCCTTATTAATGAGTGCTTCATAGACATGGTGATACCAACACCATATCACTTTGGACAGCCACAGAGAACAAGGCACTTAAACTCTGACTGGAAAAAAACCTGAATAATTCATTACTAAATAAAAACCTGCCATGCTAATACTGCACACATGTACCCTACATTCACAGTTAGGCATGAAAGAATTTCAGTTTTCTTTACCCAGTTAAAGGTGCAATTTAGGGAAGTAGGTGCATGTACAGACCACTCAAATGAACATGACTGAAGTGCCAAAAAAAAGTTTTGCACTTACAAGAAATTAAGGGAGAAAACAATGCTGCTAAAACTGATGAGGTCAGTAGGTCTTGCTCAGTGTAGCTACAGATAATCAAGGGAACTGGAAAGCTGCAGTCACTTGAAGAACAAGACAAAGTTTTTGCACAAATGATGCTGAGGCGGGCTTACATGCAGAATATTTACCCTGTCATGCTAAATAACTTGTAAGTGTAACCAGAAAGGGAAAGGAAGAGAATGAGGCACGGCAGGATGTTGTACGTTTAGGCCAAAGTCAGAAGAAAAATTAATGAGGATGTGACTGCTGGAAAGTAATCACCAAGGCCTTGGCTGAGTCTTAACAAGTTATTTTCTTTTGGACTCCTGTACAAGCCAGCTCACTTTAGGCAGTCAGCTCCCACTGACCAGCATCAGCTCCTCCACAGCTCCACACCACCTCACAGGCTGCTGCAAGTAGCTATGGAAGGATGGGTTCGAAGGAACCAGACTAAAAACCGAAACTCTTTCAAACACAGGTGCACAAACACACATTTTTCTGAACATGTTTTTTAGTGGGGAAGCGAGGCAGACAGGGACAGCTTTTGTCTTTATGCTTCGGGTAATACAGCCTAACAAAAGAAATACACATCTTCCCTCCAAAAATCTGCAGTTCTTCCTCCTATTCATAGGGTGTTTTGTGGCTTCCATTTACAAGCTCACTAGCCTAGACTGGACTACCATACTCATGCTATTCATACAAACACATTGCACACACACAGACTGCTAGGAGCAGCCCAAGTCCTGAAAGGAACAGTTACTAAATAACACTTTACAAGCAGGAGCAAGTTTTTCCCTCCAGCAGTTTTCCCCCCTGAAGTACGACTTTTCATGGGAGCAAGGAAGTGCACTCTGCTCTTGTCATTTACTTACAGTGTTACCCCTACTATGACTCCATGATTACCCCTACTACAACTATGACTTCTTGCAGGTTTTGGGGGCCAGGGCGGGGAGACTGGGGGGGGGGGCGGGGGGGGGGCAGGCCACACAGGACTTGAGGCTTTCACTATCTTTGAACCATAATCAGCAATGCCTTGTCCAACTTTCACTGCAATGTCATGCAAGTCAATTACCTCACCTTACTAATACAAATTACAGTTTAAACACACATTCCTATACTCAAACAGTCATTAAAGAACCTGTCTAGCTTAAAAAGAAAAATCACACACACAGCTTGACGTTTGAATCCACTGAAATAAAAGAACAGTTTTCTGCTTCAGAAGGAGAGGAGAGCAAGACTAAAAGAAACTTTTGGGGAAAAGTGGTGCTGTGCACACATGGTACCAATGTTCTGAGAAGGGTGCACACAGCAAACTGCTTATTGTTTATAAGTTGTGTGATACATACACTATTAAACAGAAAAGAATGCAAGCAATTGCACATATTAAAATATGTTTAATGCATGTAAAAATACAGATTTCTGTTAGCTAATGCACGTGTGCCTTCATCCTGAGAGGCAGAGAATCTCTAAAAGCACTTCTTGCTTTTTGAGGTTTAAAATATAATAGGAAAACGAAAATAATATGAAACTGAAAGTCTATTTAAACATTATTATAGGAAAAAAAGAAACAGCAAAATATTTGGGCTTTTATAGTGCTCTGATCAACTTGCACTTTCAAGCTGATACTAAAGAACTGTTACTGCCTATTAACTTTTGGGTCACAATAATATTGCCATGGGCTAAATCGTGATTTATTTAATTCTCATCATTTTTTTCCTCTGCCCAGAGGAATATAAAGTCTAGAGCAGGGACTTAAAGGCAACACAGACACACCCATCTAACCAGTAAATACTGAGTCAACCTCAGCTATGTTACTTAAGCACTTATCTCTCCCCTTTCTATAAGCCAGTTAAACATCTAAATATCTTAAAGGGTATTATTTTAATCTCTTCATTTTTAAAGCACTGGGATTTTTTGTCATGCAGGATTTCATATGTGCTTGTGTGTGTGTGTGTATGTATATATACACACAGACATACAAACACATAAGATTAAGATTAATTCTTTAACTCTCCTTCTTCACACTTCAGAGGCCACCTGTTGGAACTAGAAAACTCACCATACCTAAACATTTTCTTTACTTCCTTTTTTAAGGGGCTGAACTAATTCTTTATTGCTGTTGACAGAAACCTCAACTTTAAGGAGCAGGTTTTCTGTAGCAGGTATGGAATTTTAATTTTAGATGTCAATTAATAAGGCACTGGGCACCTGACACCAACCACAATAGAGGGCACTCAGCCCCTGGTGGGATAAAGCCTTCAACAGCACAGCTGACATACCCTTGACCTTCAGTGTAACCTTTGCTTCCCATATTGAAAGAGGAATGCTAATTTCAAGTGAACAGTAATTCTATTAGAAGGTAAAATAATATCCTGAGCATGTCAAAAATCCTCTGCTACCCTGCTACAAATACACTATATATGCTTCCAGCCTCTGCCAGACTAGGAACCCAATCAACATTCCACTTCTCAATCAGTATCATCAGGACTTCTGCAGGAACATAAAGGGCTCTAAAACAACTGAATAACGTAACACAAAAAAATTCTTTAATTTTACCTCAAATATTCTTAACTTGGATGTAATTTCCTCTAATAGTTTAACATCTTTGGAAATCTTGAGCTTTAACTTGTCCCAGTGTCCCTGCACATGCTTGAACTCTTGCGTGTAGACCTTTTTCACATCCAAAGAAGCATGTTTCTCCAAAGCCTTTGTTTCTTCAGCAAGTTTCTCTACCCTGGGCTTCTGGGCTTCTAGTGTCTCACAAACAGTCTACAATGGGGAAAAAAAAGAAAAAAGTCTGCTTCCAGTATTAGCTATACAACAGGTACATACCCTACAAGTGCAAGTACATCAAAGAGTTTTGTTGTGCAGAGCACAGATTCAGTAAAGAGTGATAGTCCAGTTACCACAGTTATTGCTGCAGACATGTCCAAACATCCTCTTAAGCAGCAAAATCTTCAGCTGCTCTACTGGTACAGTAGCAGAGATTATAGACTGGGCTGTTGAATTTGGCCACGTAGCTCAACACACCCACGCACCTAGTCCTCTCCTGTGCTGTGTGATACCAGTACTCAAGTTAACAAAGCATGACACTGCAGTCACAAAAGAAACTGCAATGTAGACATACCAAGACCTCAGTTCTTTCATTCCCTCCAGAGATTGTTGGGTTTTTTTAAAAGGAAAAAAAAAAAAAAAACCCAAAAAAAACCCCAAACAATAAAGCCCAAACGGCGTGAGTGTGTCCTTCTGAGTTCTGTAAAGTAAAATTATTGTAATGTCTAGGTGCAATGAAAGTTCTGGATACTTGAGTTTTGAAAGCTACACTTCCAACTGGAATACAGGGAGGATACAATCTGAATATATTCACTAAGGCATTACTGATATGAAGAGTAACTTGGCTGAAATAGCTAATTTCCTAATATTAAGGAAAAATAACAGTTGAAGATAGAAGCCAAGACATGAAAAACACTGCCACTTCATTAAACTGGCCATTTTGTTTATCCTGTTTAAAATCTAGAAGAAATTTGGAATGAACACATGAAACCACTACTAATTTCACTAATTTAACTTTGCTACTATATACATTTAATTTGTACGTGAGACATATGCGCATATATTTTACTAAGGAAGAACATTCAATTTATTTGTTTACATTCTCAATTTTACTTTGTATTTACAGAAAAGAAACAGGATAAAGTATACCATTTCCTCTAACACAATAGGTAGTGAAGCAGCAATGAGACTGAAGAGGGGCGTGCAAACAAGAGCTTTCTGTGCAGGGGGTCACGGACTGAAGCAATCCTTGGCTTGGATCTATGCCTGAAACACTTACCAGTGCCTGCTACAGTGCAGGAGGAGGAGCTGGGCAATCCCAGGTCAGCAAGCAAGTATTTGTCTATGTTTTTTGAAAGAAAAAAAAAAGGTACTGGAGGTGCATGATTCTCCCTCCTCACTCCAGCCCCACGGCAGTAACTGATATTTACAAAGCAATTGTCATTCATAGATTTTCCACTACTTCATAGGTTCATAATAGGAAACAAAATACCACTTCTACTGGACAGAATTTGTGCATCAATTACCTCTATGGCTTGCAAGCACTGTTTCCCTTTGAAAGGCAATCTTGAGGCCAGAGCCGTACAGTTACTCTTGTTAACAGCCACAGGATGGAATGGGATGGATTTGTTAACCAGTGAACCTCAGAGAGTTTTTAACAGGCAGGCATGCCGCGGCTGGGCGCGCTACACCCAGGGCTTGGATGAGAGGATTACAAGCCTGCAAACCATGGCCTCACCGGGAGGGCAGAAGCAGGGTCAGGGAGTCCCCACAGCCACAGGGGAGGGACGCAGCTGCCCCAGGACAGCAAGCCTGAGCAGGCCCGGTATGGGCACAGCTGTCAGGCAGCTTCAGGGTGGCTCAGGCAGGGAGAGCTGAAAAGCAGGTCCTCAGGGAAGGAAGGGCAGGCCCTGGCTCCTGGCTTTCCTCACAGCCAGAGCTCGGGGGGCAAAGGAGCAGACCTTGGATCAGGTCACCAACCTGACCCAACCGAGCTCCTAGGAGGGGATGCTCTTGGGGCTCCTCAGCACGAGAGACAGACGCCCTGGAGAGAGCTGGGGACGTGGCCAAGGTAGTCTGAGGTGCTGCAGCACTTCAGAGAAGATCCCCCAGAGCCTTCCCTTCCCCTGGCTGAGCAGTCCTACCTCTCAGCCTCATCTCCTGGCACAGGCAGTGAGAGAAGCTGTGAAGTTCGTAGGCTTGGAGATAACCCAGCCCTCACCTGGATGCATCCCGCAGCAGCCTGCGCTAACCCAGCTCTCAGCAACCAGCCCTCCAAGGCTGCTTCCACCCTTCCACACCTCTATCAACCTCCAGCTCAGCAAATTTTTAGTTATCCCACTGAAAACCAGGCAGGAGAAATGAGGACGGCATAGATCAATAAGCAGCTTCCTTGCTCCGGTGCAAAGGCAAGAGTTACCTTTGCCTGCTGCAGGGCCTTCTCAACCTTGCTGGGCTCACTCAGCCCACCGGTAATGGCCTGCTGCTTGCGCTCCAGCTCACCCAGCATGTCCTTCAGCCGCTGCAGTGAGTCCACATACTCCTGGCTTGGCTGGCTTTCCATCTCTGGTACCGTTAAAGGGAGTAATGGAACAAAATACAAGGTGAGGAAATAGACACAAAATCTGAACTATAGGAGAAATGTGAACATAAAGTTAGCAGCATCATTTAGAAACAAGAAATCACGAGAGAGATACTTGTACGTTTAATCCTGCCAAGACCTTCTAAGAGCTAAAACTCTTCGGCTGGTGTCAAATTTATTTTCCTTTAAAAAATATGAAAGAATATATACTATATATTATATGGAATATAATGAATATACTACTACAACCTCCACCCCCCCCCAAAAAAAAATACTTAAAACTCAATCCCATGTTCAGAATTTTCTTATACCCCTAAGTACCTAAAATCTCTTGGGGCAGGCAGGGTGGAGTAATCAAAGGTCCTTGGGCTTTTGCATGCCTAACCCCCTTCTATTTAGCATTTTTCATTTTATAAGAAAGTTTTATTAGACGTATCTGGTATTTATATGCAAATACACACAGAGATACCTACTACATATATAGAATATGAAGTATAGCACATGTATTACATATGTGCATAATATATAAAATATTACACAAAGTTAAATATCTACACTGCATACAGTAAATATATAAGCTAGTGTTTTCATATATGTATATAAACATACATACATAAAGTTAAGTATTGGTGTAGTAACAGGGTTTGGGGGTTTGGTCGTACACACACACACATAAAAATAGTAGCTTTCAGCCTGTTGCCAAAACAGACACACTATACAGGAAGACTGAAAAGAGAATTAAAGTTTGGATGGAGCATCTGCTTGCAATCTTTGACTGCAAGTCAGATTTTGCTCAAGCCAATCCTCTGCGGAATCCCAGGCAGCACCTCACTGGCATTTCAGAATGAAAATGTCAGATTTAGAAAACTGCAACAAACAGGATTTCAGCTGTAAGACCCATACTGTGGTAGGCACATCCTCTTGCCTTGGATTACTAAGCAATTTCATTACTGCCACAAATGAAAGTTAATCTAAGCCTTGTTCTGACTCACCAGCCAGCTATTCAACAGCTTACTGTCGGAACCGTCATACTATTTATAACTAAGGAATATGTCAACATTGCTAGACAGAGTCGGAGTTGTCTAGGTTCCTCTTCTCAAAAAGCCAGGATCAATGTAAGGGCAGGGAAGGGGGGATATTCAGTAAAAGGCAGGTAGGTGCACTGTCACTAAACTACAGCAAATCCTCAAGGACAAGGAAATCGTTAAAACAGCCTCCCATTGACAAAAAAAAATTAAGTCACAATTCCCATAAAAATGTCTATAGAGACAGGACTGAGTAGCAGCACTTCTTGAGGTAATTTTCAGAGGTTCAAGGAAGAGCCATGAAAGGAGCTGGACTTCTGTCAAAGCCTGCCAAGATCACAAACGCTGAAGTACCACCACCAGTTGTTTCTCTCAGTTATACAGCTCTGGAAGTTCTTTTACCTTACAGCAATTCAAACCATTCCATAAATAAACAACCGAAACCCTGAACTGACACTTCTCTCTGTTCTTTAACAATACAGTCTGCAGAGAAATTATCACTCACAAAAATACACAAATACAAATTCAACATATTACAATATGTAAGGTGTCTTTACCAAGTAGTATCTGGTTCAAATATACTAATAATGCCTCAAGTGATGTGTGGCATGAAAAAATAAGGAGTATTTTTGTCACACCATGTAATAATTAACAACATACACAATACCAACAAAATGATTCAAAAGTACATGAAATCAGAACAGTCATGAAATAATCATTCCTCACAATAAGAATGGAAGCGTACCCTGTAATTTGAGTGTGGTAGATATGTTATTCATACAGTTTTCCCCATGGATATAATTAAAGCATGCAGGGCTGGTGCAAAACATTATATAGATGGCCTAACAATTTAGTAATTGAGCCTCTCTTTATTACACACAGAATAAAGTGTTAATACTCTTCCATTTGGGGCCATTAGCGAAATGCTTCTTTGAATTCCTTCAGAAAAAAAATGAAAACTAACAAAAAAAAATCTCCTTATAGGTCTGTGTTCTTGCTGTTCAGCTGTAAAATACTAACGGAGCTACATATTTTGTGCACTACATTTAAAATCCTCTAGAAGCCAGCGTGACTGGTTTGAATACTCATAATGAAATTTCTAATGCAACAAAAAACTCAAGCAGAAAGTGTCTGAAAAGCAAGCCAGACTCCAAATCACTTCAGAGATGAAATTTCCAAAGGTAATTATGTATGACTAATGTGCTTAAGAAAGCAATAAAAGAATAAGTTTCACATGTGCACTTCAATTTTACAAGGTCCTCCTAATCTTCCGTTTTGCATTTCTAGTATTATTATTAATTTCTGTAAGAGCCAGAGACACAAAGCTTTTCAAATTACATTATCCACCTTAAATATGTTTTGCTAATTCCTTAAATGTAGTTTCAGGAATGTTGCATCCTTGCATAATCACTTTTAATACCATGGAACATTATGCTTTGTAGTGTGCACAGGGAAGGTCATACAAATACTCTGTTGGGTGAACCAAAAGATTTTGTCAGCTTGAGCCAAAGCCTCCCAGATTCAGTATGAAAACTCTACCAGAATCCAGTGAGTTTTCAACAAGCTCAAAACAACAAAAAAAAAAAAAAGCAGAACATAAGTAACAGGAGGGCTTATAAAAAAATATATATATATGTATGTATGTTTATATGTATGTATTTACCTTTCTTCAGCTGCTGGTGACATTCCTCTAGTTTCTGACGAGTCAGCTTGAAGTGATCCAGAAAACCATTCAAGCTCTCCTGAACGAAGTCTGGAGACATGGGCTGAGAGGTGAGTGCCTTGCAGGTGGCTTTCAGGTGCTCCAGCTGTGGGCTCAGGCTTACAAGATGAGTTAACTCCCGCTATGGAAGATTGAAAACAAAACCAAATCTCATACTTGCCTTGTTAACACAAAGATTTTAGTAAGCTACTGCAGCACAGCTCCACCACATTACTAGGGCAACAACATTAGAGTACTCCTGTGACACAGCTACCAAAATCTTCCAGTCAAATAGGGTGCCATGGATGCCTCAGGAATGTTGAGTTATCCTACTAACTAGGCTAAGCTCCTCTGAGATATCTGTGTTTCTAACAGCTTCCAATCAAAATTAGCAAGTTTTGCCAGACTTACCTGACATAAGTCTTTCAGGACCATTGAGGGCTGGGATGCTGAAGAAGCGTCATTCTTAAGCCAGCCATCCTTCTCAATTACAGTCTTCTCAAGCTCACTCATTTCCTTAAAATAAGCATTTATATCTTCCTGGTACTTTATCTTTCTGGCCACTTCTTCCAGATGTTGAACCACGTCATTCCACCCTGACAATATTTTCTCCATCACAGTTTTTATATCCACTGTAGAAAGTCCCTCTAAAAAGATTACATGTTATAGCTATATTAACTGCAACACATTTTGATTAATAAGCATTTAACCTTTCATCTTTAAATACAGGAGCACATTTGCATTAATATGCAAAATTCTTTGATTCCAGGTCCATTGTCCATAAAACTATATTTATTACTAACAGTGTTTCAGCTTTTTATTTCATCAAAGGTAAAATGAAGAGTGAGATATTCCATTTCCATTTGTTCCCTTCGATAACTTTTGAATTTGTAACAACGAGCTGAATCTTGACCATCGTGACTCTCTTCATCATGATTTGTGTCTAAATGTTGATACGTAGATTTAAATAAAATAAGCTTTATTTAAATAAGGTTCCAGTGAATTTATTTTTTTTAATGATTCTAGACTCCACAAAGGAAGCGGGAATCAGCAAGTTGGAGCAAGCAGGAAGGCAGCAATAAATTCATTGAAAAGGTAGATGAAAACCCAGTCAGCCTGCGAGACAGGGAGCAATGCTCAACCATGTCACATTGCACACAGATATGCTTAATAACTAGGTAATATGAACAGCTACAAAAGCAACACAACAAAACACGAGATTATTTCACACTCACAGCGACGACGTGAAGCACATGCTACACCATCTTTTTTTGTTAATTCAATGCATTACTTGAGGATGCAGCAGCAGAAGTGAACAGACCTCCTACTCATTCCTTGTTCTTTTATTTCCTCAAGTGCCAGAAGTAACTGATGATTTGGCTATACATGGAAGAAATTTCAGTGCAACGTGCATTCAACAGTACTTCCTTACCATTGCAAGTTTCTGATGCAGATTCTCTTTCAAGGTATCACCTTCTTTATATAAGACATGTTTGCATCATTTGAATTAACAGGCCTGACATCTAGATCTGAGTATAAGGAGGAGAGTCATAGACGAGCAGTTTTAGCCGCACTGCTTCAGCATAAGTGGAGCCCAGAGCTCTGGTGAGGGCAGTCAGCCAGCTTCTACAAGGGCACTTGAAGGCTCTGCTTGCTCCACAGATCCTCCCTGTGCTTCACACACCGGCCATACACTTGGCGCATCAACAATACAGAAGCTGCAACCAGCCACATAAGAGGAGCGTGCATGCAACAATCGGGCACTGCCATGACGGCACTGCTTGCACATGCCCCAAGATAGAAATGGATGTATTCACATGCATGCCAGTCCTGTGCATTATTCCACACAGGTGTAGCTGGGCCTGGATTTCAAGAGAAAAGCTGTCATTCTGAGCTGAACAAAACATACTAGCAGACTTTAATGAAGCCAGGGGCTGTAGATTGGTTATTTTCTATACATCCCAACTTTTAAGACCTCAAACAGTTAGGAAGCATTTCTGTACCTTATTTTCTCCTGATACAAAGCAGTTTTTTAACTATGAATTTCTTGTTATGGTCAACAAATACCCGTTTCATAGCCATGACTTATCACAACTTTACAAAAGAGAGAGAAGGAGGCAGGCAGGATTTCTGTCCAGGTTTGAAGACAAGGAACAGCTACAAATTTTTACAATGCAAACTCCAGATCAAAGCAGTGGCTTCCAGCTATCAGCTACCCACCATAAAAAGCTTCATATGTGAAACAGGCAAGGAGGGGAGGATTGGAGAATGCTTAACAGACTGGGCCATCCAGGTAAAGGAGATGGCTGGAAAAAACGTGACAGTTGGGAAATCCAGTGGAAATCAGCATTTTCCAAAACGGATGCTGGTTAGTATGTCAGTCTGACCAGTCATCACAGATGAGGCCAGCGATACCATCCTTTCACCTGTCTGAATGCTACCAATCACAGAAACTTCACCAGAAGCCAAGTGCATAGCAGATCTAAAAGACTGTCTCTGAATGATATGAACAGCTCTTATGGAGAAAGTCACATTTCACTATGGAGTTCTGTCATATTATGAAACAAGATTTTGGCAAAGCTGGAAGATTCAACTTTCACTGATGTTAATTATAAGTTTCCAGTGATAAGTGTTTTAATTGACAATCAATCATTTTGTCAAGCATGTAGGCTTCTCTCTTGCCTTTGAGACATAAATGGTGACTGTGTCATCAAAATATAACTGACAGTTTTTACAAAAATAGAGAAAACTATGAATAAAGAGATATATACACACTTATCAAGCTTACACTTGGCTTAAAAATTTCTACTTCAAGGAAGCTGTATTTCAAAATTTTGTACTTAAAATCTACACACAATTTAACCTCCTTCCCCCAAAAGTATGTTACTACTATTTTAAGAAATTATTTACATTTAAATAAAAACAGCTCTTAAAAGGTTGCAAACGAACACACACATTAAACAAAGACTATTAATATTGCTTCTCTATAAGCTTTAATAAAACCAAAACACATATCAATAACTAATAACAGTAACAATGGCCAGTGTCTCTGGAGGAAAGAAAACAGAAGGAGAGGGAAGGACTATATTGCAATGCTTAGGAGACAGCGTATTTCAGTATTATTTCCCAGCAACTCATCTGATTAAATCACAAGACAGAAAAACCTTAAAGTTGCTTACCCTTTCCCATTTGATCCAAAAGAATATGTCCACTTCGTTTCAGTTCATCTAACATTTGGCTTTTTTCAACTCTTTCTTTTTCAATCATCTACAAAGTGAACCCCAAAAGAATACAGTTTCAGAGAAGGTCACTTTTCTTTACGCACACCCCCACCTCAACCCAGTAACACGTATTTTCACCTATTACTCAAAATACATTCCAGTTTTCTTGGATACAGCACCTTCTAAGAGGCACGTTCATTCTGTTTGCTTGGAAAACAAATGCAAAAGGAATTAGCTCTCAATTCCCAGGCAAGCAAGAGACCAGTACAACATAAGGAATAAAATAGTTTAAAAGTTTGACGATCCTCCTGTGTGAAATCTGATATGGGGACACCAGCTAAACCAAGTCACTTATGATCAAAAAATTGTAATTGATGTGAACCAGTGATGAAAAGACTTTTAAAAAGGACCCCTTGCCTCTACACTCCTTACTGAGATTTCCAGTAGAAGGGAATAGAAGGGAATAACAACCTGCTTCCTAGAAGTCCAAATGGCAAGAACTATAGCACACTAGAAATCCACTGCTCTAGTGCTTCACTCTCCTTCATAAAGAAACAGTAAGGGAAATCCTATGTGACTACCAAAACCTTCAGAGAAAGAAGATCCTCTCTCAAGTCATACATACTAGTGAATGTTCCTGTGTGAGCCAATAGGCAGAATACATCCACGGAGGAAAAGTCAGTTCCTTAGCCACAAGGCCACAAAACATCCTCTGTGATTACAACAAAGTATCTCCAAATTAAAATATTTTCAAAACTTATGTCCGAGGTCATTACTCTGGTTTAGACTGGCTACACTAAATTCAGAAGCAGCATGTATTTACTTGTGCAGTTGGGAAGAACACACACTGTTCTACCCATTTAAAGCCCCAATCATTTAAAAAGTGTCGTTCATGGGAACCTGGTGTTCATCTCTGAGCCTATTTTATAAAAGCTACAAACATTCACAAAGATCTAAAAATAACCTATTGGGAGGGTTGTTTTGGTTTTTATTTCCAACAGTACTGCTGTTCCAAACATTCCTACTGGCACCATTTTTCACTACAGCCCTGAGAAGTCTCCTTATATTTTTAAGTATTGTCTTTGATTTCAAAGGCAGGTTCAGGTCCTGCTAAAGCTCCAGTAAGCCTTCATTAGCAAAGCACGCTCAAGGACCATAAAAGGCAAGAATACATTCCTGAAACAGAAGAAATAGAAGATAAAATCGTTACTTCATGGCTCCCACAGGATCCTGTAAAATTATGTATTCTGTCCTGCAGGTCACTAATACCATACATGAGTTGTAAGTATCACGTTTTCTCCAAAATTAATGGAGCGAACATGTCCAAACATTATAACAGCAAACCACTTTGGACCCTGGGTGGTAGTGTGTGCAGTGCCACAGTATGATTCGAGGGGTCTCCAAGCAGCCCAGTGGCCCAACTCTGCCAAAATTATAAAAGTGGTGTCAATCAAGTGCATCTCCAACTATGAAACACAAAGCCAAAATATGTTGCTTAGTGGAAAGACAGTCATCCCGAAGACAAATTTTAGCAGAACTCCAAAGAGGACATCCATAATACGTGTTTTTAAAATTTCCTGTAGATTGTAAACCCCAACACAAGCAAAGATTTGTGTCTAGCTGCTGAGAAATTTCCACATATGTCCAGTTCTGAAACGTTTAAAGGACTTAATTCCCATGAAGCATGTGGATCAGTCCAGATCTCCAGCTTAGAGACAAAATATATTATTCACTGGAACACTATCTCCCCAATTTACCTTCAACTTTTCTTTCATGTTTGAAGTCTCTCTCATCTTCTTGTACTCTTTGATGTCTGTGGCCTGAATGGCAGATTTTGATTTTGAAATCCAGTTTAAGAGCTCAGCACTTTCAGCATCAAACCTGGTTTAAAGCGTCAGACAATTATTATTTCTTTTTTGTCATTTCTCCCTGTTCAGTCACTGTCTTAAAAATCAGAAGTCTTAACTTCAGCACATTACTCAGTCCCAGAACAGCAAGGCTGCACACAAGATTCATGTTTCGCATATTACTAATCACAGGTGGTAGGACAGAGACAGACTTCCAAAACCCACCACAGCAGAAATCATGTCCATGGTATTAGCCTTTGGGAGCAAACTGAGAATGCATGGTGCAATTTATTTCTTAATTTTTTAATACAGATCTTCAAGGAAACTAGTACTGTTTCTTTTAATGTGTCACAAAAAAGATCTCTCAATGCCAACTATTTTGAAAGTAATAAAATAAACCTCAGGAACAAGACAAATAAGAATTGCAGTTCTAGATTTTGTAAAAGTCTGCAGCACACTTTAGTCTGAAGAAAAGGCCAGCAGCTCAAGCACTCATAGCAGTGGCAGTGTACAATTTTTTGTAAGAAAGAAAAAAAACTTTCTGAATGCTTAGTTGACTAAAGATTAGCTTACAGCTTCATTTTTTTGGCTACAGTGGGCATGTCTATACTAATGTAACTTCCTTATGCCCAAAACCTCTAAGCTACAACCCACCACCACCAAAAAACTAAAATAAACAAACTAAAAACCCAACTTCCAAATTAACCAATATTGTACAGAACTCGAAACAAGGACAGATGCGCTATACAGACCACAAGTCAGGCCATATTACAGTTAAACTACGTAACACAATGCAAATCCTAACATGGAATAACAACCTACCAACAAATGCAGAAGTCTCTGTTAGTCACTCAAAGTTTTAATGGGAAAACCTGCAAAATTCTAGTTACTGGTCATTTGTTGGTTTCAACATAAGTAACTGGGATAAGGCAAAAGCATCAGAAATGTCAACCTATTTTAACTGACCCTGTCCTTAATACAGTTTGAACTCTAGGAAAAAATTAACAGATCAAATCACTTTTGCTTTCAAAGTCCAAAATAGTTTCCGCGACTCATGAGACAGATAGAATGGGCAGATGGGTTGCTGACTGCTTTACTGCCCTGGGACACCCACATGCACAAAACCACACACCCCCCACCAGAATTTGGAGGGTCTGACCAGGGTCTTCAACAGGGTTTGGGCAGGTTCCTCAGCCCTTCAAACCTCCATTCCTCCTTCAGAAAAACAAGGAGAACAACTCTTCTTCGCTGTGCAAACCCACATCACCTAGCGCACAAATTCCCTGTTCTTGACACAGTCCTTTACCCTCTCTTTAAATGACCTGCGAAAGGTTTCAACTAGTGACACTTCAAAAATGTTTGTTTTCTCAGGAAAGCACAAAAAGCAAAATGGTGAGTATAAACCATTTACTTTCTCAGTTTATCTTGAAACAATTCCTTTAGTTTTAGGCATGCTGTTTAATAAAGACAACGGAACACATGCCATTAAATATTTTTTAGCCTAGAGAAGAGAAGGCTGCAGGGAGACCTTACCTAAAGGGGGTCTACAGGAAAAATGGGGAGGGACTCACTTAGGGACAGTAGTGACGAGGAGTAATGGTTTTAAACTGAAAGAGCATAGATTTACATTAGTTATAAGGAAGGCATTCTTCACTATGAGGGTGGTGAGGCACTGGAACGGGTTGCCCAGAGAAGTTATGGACGCCCCATCCCTGGGACCGTTCAAGGGTGGGCTGGATGGTGCTTTGAGCGACCTGGTCTAGTGGAGGGTGTCTCTGCCTATGGCAGGGAATTGGAACGAGGTGATCTTTAAGGTCACTTCCAACCCAAACTGTTCTATGACTGTACATGTGCAAATCAGACAGCCACTCCAGACATGCTTGTGAAAGGAGACACCCCTGTAATATTGTCCTCATTACTAAAGACCAGGGAGATTGTACAGGTTTCTGAGCCTCTTTTGTGCAGTTTCTCCCATTCGTCCCATTTATTTTATGGAGATTAGAAATAAATAAATCAATCAATCAAACTACTTGGCACTTTCACAACACTTTTCAACCAAAGATGAGAAGATGTTTTTCCAAAAGAAAGCAAATATAATTAATTCTATCTTTCAGCAAGGGAGCTGAGGTACAAAGAACTGAAGACCCGCTTTTCTGAGAAAAACACACTGCCATTTCCCTTTGAAATTAATGGAAGCTGCAGGCTTTCTGTCGCTCTGAAAACAAGGCTGTACATAACATTCCCTTCCTGTTCCCCAAGCCTCACCACTGCAACTTCAGTATTCCTCACTTGCATCAAAGAAGAATCAAAAGCCAAGATCAAGAGACATGAGTCTGTAGTCTCTAGTGAGCAAGGGGAAATGGCAGTGACATATACTTACTTTTTCTTTGCTTCACTGTCCCCTGGGATTTGCCTTTTCTTTGGGGGTGGCGGTGGGGGCAACTCCTGTCTGGATTGTTTAACCACTACCTGTTCCTTCAACAGCATTGTTTCTGCAGCAGTCTTCTGTGAAACCTGTGACATCCCTACGTTTCCTACAGCTTGAGTTACCTATACAAAATAATTTAGCAAAATGGTTAAATGCCATTTTTAACACCAATTTAATTGCTTTTGCTTAGTTAATTTTATTCAAAGCCCATTCATTCACTCTAAAAATGGTCACACCTACATGTGATGAAACACCTTTATCACAGATGCACTCCAGAGACAAAACTTCATTTTTCTCATTTTACAGATGGGAACCAAGCATCAAAATTCTCAAATTCAACTAGAATTCCATGTCAGTCCAAGTGAACTGAAATCATCAAAATAAGCATCGTATTTTCTTTCAGAATTGCTTGGTTCACAGGAAGAACCAAGGTCCTTTGGGTTTATTAACACACAATTCTGTATTTTATACTCATACCTTATAAACCCAAGTCTAGATCTCAGAAAGAGCTGATACACTGTGGATTTGACCCAAAAACTCACTCAGGTCAACAGAAACCTTCCACACTCTTTAACGGGTTATAAAGTAAGTCCCATGGGAATCAACCTGTAAGTTGTAAGTATGTGCCTGATATTTAGGGGGAGTGAAAGGATGAAGACAGGATTTGGCACTCTCCAGTGCTTTTGCCTCAAATGCAAGAACAAATTAAAGCCACATGGCTGAAAAGGACCCCTACTCAGACTGCACAACTCATTCACTACACACTAAATGGATCATGAATCAGTGCCACAGCCTTCACCATAATAACAGTTTAATATCACAAAAAAGGGATATATGAGTCATAAAACTGTCAAACAAAATTCTCACAGAAGCCAATGGGAGTTGTGTCTAAATAAAAACATTACCAAGCACTCAAAATACTAAAATAAACATTTAACAATCCAGCTTGGCTATCATCGTTACATACCAAACAAACAACTACTCTATTTTCAACAGATGAGAAATCATACTCACAGAGCATAAATGCTTGTATGACTCCCATTTATTTATCTATTCTGGGTTTGGGGTTTTTTCTTTGTTTTCTTTTAGTATCAGTTTTAATCCAGTCCCAGCACTCTTACAATGTTTAAAGGCATTTGCATTGATTGATAGTACATGGGAAGCCTGCTTTACTCATCAGAAAAATGAAGCTTAATCTGTGTGAGAAAGGAGTAATACTAGTCAGGTTAACAACTTGGGGATTTGAAGACCAAAAATCGCAGACAGCATTGCCAGCAGATAAAAGTCAGCCCCACGTGAAAGAGCACTTGCCTCTCTCTAGCCTCATGCCAAGAACTTGCCTAGGCAATTTTGCTGACAGTTCGCATACATACAGAATCTAAACAGCTAAAAAGTATTAAACATTTCTTAAGTACCTGGTTAGAGTAATCCTCTAGCTTCTGAACCAAACTGTCCCACCTCTGAGTTAGCTCTTCCTGCTCCTGATCAATTTTACTGGATGCTCTGCCTTTCCCAAGGATTTGGGCCACATCTTGACCTAGCTCATTCAGCTGGTCTAGTGTTTGCCGTTTCATACCCATGTCCTCCTTCAAAATCTGCAGCAAAACAAAAACATTAAAGATGAGATCAGGTATTCTGCCATCCCTTAGCTTTTAATCTGGGGCGGGGTGGGGTGGGGGGTGCAGGCACAGTGCTGGGAAGGGAAGAAAATGTACTACCTGAGCCAGATGCATCACAGCTTTCAAACTAGTTCTTTTGGGCAAAGCAGCACTAAGACACTCTTACCCTGAAACAGCTCCTAGAGCAATTTGCAGTATCTCTTGAGTTACATTAGTTCAGGTAGAAGCAGAACCAATGCATTTTAAAAAAAACACTACCAAAAACAGACCTACACTTTCAAAAACACAGCTGACTGGTGGCCTGCAATAAACTCCAAATTCTACCAAAAACCCAGCACAGCTGTTCCAAAGTTTGGCGCAACCACCTGGAATGGCCACAGAGTAAATTGTAACATTTTTAAAATTCAAGTGAAAGAATCTGGCAAGAAGAGAATTTTGGCCTGGCTTCCAAGGTATCATGCATTCACAGCGCCTACCGGGGTCAAACTAGTAATTTGCCATTTATTTAATCTATGAGATTTGACAGGACAGAGCAGGATAGCAATACTCACTGCTAGTTTTCGAACATTCACACTCAGGTCTGTCTGATCTTTAAAGTTGCTTGTCTGTACCTTACTCAAAGCCTCTTCTTTCTCAGTTAACCAAGCTTTCAATAAGCACTGCAGATCATAACAAAAATAGCACAGGAAAATACCAAGTTTGTCAAACAGGTATTGACAATTCCTTCTTTAAGATCTTTGCATTCAAAGCACAGTTCTATAGTCTTTATATGCAGGAATTTCAGTTGGCATTAACAAAAATAATACATAAAGGGGACAAAAAATATTGTATCAGAGAACTAAGTAATACCTTCCATCAAAACAATTTCAACAAAACTATTTCCCGATATATCACAGCGCACACACACAATAAGTTATTTATAGCAACCAGAAATCCACCACAAAGCTGACACAGGACTTACAAATTATATTATAATTAAATATCTTGAAATGGTATATAGGCTTTCTTTCATTCTAAACCCTTCTTTCTCTGTGATTCAAAACCAGCCACTACAAACATTTTCTCACAGAAGCAACAGCGCTGGCAATTCAGAGCTCTTTTAGTTCAGGCAGTCAGTCAAAAAGTCAAAATTAGTCACCTCCCTGTTTACTGTACCTACTTTTAATTGGGAAATACCGTCAGCAAACACTATCTCATTAACTACTGAAAGCTGGAGTGGTCTGCTCTGAATAGTACAAACTCAAAGATCTTGAACTTTTTCCACTTTTTTTTCTAGGAAACCTGTCCTAGGTCTTACTTCTTGTCAGTCACGCAATACTGCTGTGGGAACTCCAGCAATAAGTGGCATCAAGCATCAGGAAGGATTTTATACATTTGCTATAATGTAGCAACATATTGCTGCCGCTGCACAGCCATCTCCATAGACTAGGATTACGCAGCTGTCTATCAGGCTCGGTTGCATAGCCACTGGTGCACTGCTACTCCTCTATCTAAAAAATAATATGAAGTGATACAGCAAGGCAGAGCTTTTTGTTCTTTGAACAACACACTTTACAACAGCCACTAGGCTCTTCAGTCTCACTGTGCATTTTTGGCATTGTCCCAGAACTCACTACAGCAACCTTTGGGCAAAAGAGCTAAGGCAGTTTACATTGCCAATGTAAACAAATACACGAAACATACAGACAGCAAATAGGATGGTGGTGGAAATGTCATAAAGCTGTGAGAAAGTTATACCACCACATATAGTCTCTGAAAAAAATAATGCTGGCATCCCAGCCAACATATTTTATGCATAAGAGGAGCTTAAAATCTCTTCAACATATTCAATTAATTTCTGCTAAATCAGCAGTCAAAGATAAGCCTCCCTAGAAAACTGAAACAATTATCACAGTGCAAAGAAATATCTGGCACTGATTGAGAAATTTGTTTCCCAAGCGGTAAGAATTGTGCTGACTTGGCAGTGTGGTTTCCAAAAGTTTTATAGGCAGCCACAAAAAGCCTGTTGCTCTTCTCTCCATCTGGTTGGCGAAATGGAAAATGCTAGTACCTAAATGTTGTAGTTACTTTTGTGTTAACAAAGTGTTTGTATTGAAGTTTTTAATTAGTTTCAAATTGTAATTTTTGTAGGTCACTTGGTAATTCTTGAGGACAGAGAACTGTAATTCAAACCTATTAGTAAGAAATGCATTGTTCAGAGTTGAACAATGAATGCAAACATGGGCCGATCTAAACCACCTAAAATAAACTTGTTTCCTCATCACTTGCTATCTGACATTTCACATTAAATAAACACAAATTAATTTTTTTCACTTTTACAGAGCAACATAATTACATACAAACCTAAAAAAGCTGCACGCAAAGCAACTCAAAGAAGATGACACTCGTAAGAGTATTGTAATAGTCAATGAGTGGTCACTCCCCAGACAAATACAAAGGTGGAAGAGAGTAGAAACATGTTTACATTGGGTCATCAAAACTGAGATGTCTGTTTTGACATCTGAGAACTTAAGTCCCTACCTTGACATAAAGAGCAAGGATTTTTGAGGAATCCTTTTTTCTCAACTCAGAGACTTATATTGCTGAAGAGCTTCCAGAAAGTGTTAGCCCACAGCGTTCTGTATGCGTGTACACATAACGCCAGCGCCGTATTTTAAAGAAATATATATAAATATAGATATTTGATATTGCTTAAACCAGAATCTGAACCTTGGGTCCACATGAACAAGATCACATGAACTGCAAATACAGCTTATCAATATACTACAAATAGATATTGAAGGGGTCACAGAGAAACACACATGCAACTCAAAAGATGCAGACAAAACAGCTCTCTCAAAGAAACCAGGCTGCAACTGACAGCAACGGCTACACCAGCACCATTCTACTTCTTTCAAATGTCTAAACAATCTGTGTGTACCACAGAGTTTAAACAATAGCTTACAGTGATAAGTACAACCATTTAAGAAAACAAAACAATTTAAGTAAAACCTTCAAAGGAAAAGCCATCAAATATTTTAGGCTGAGACATAAAACAAGCTCTAGCGCTAGGCATGCAAACCTAACACATGTAGTTGTGTTACCATATTTTTATGCCTTTAGTTAACTTGTGTTTGAGCACTATATTTATATATATATATATATATGTAAAATGCACAATACCAAAGCAAGAAAAACTCACAATACTATCTTCTTCACAATTCAACTATGTGCCTAAACTCAGAAAAATGAGACAAGCTGCATGCTTCACTATATTAACCAGGTGTTTTATGTTACTGATTTTGAAAACAGTATCTATTGATTAGGTGATTGCACAGTTGTGTACATGTATCCGTCTTGGAAGCACATATACCATATAAATTAGGAAAATTCCTGTAATTACCACACCACCAAATATTTTGTGATTCACTGTCATTTTGCTATCATGAATATTCCCACTTCTTCGCTACAACCTACCTTGGAAATTTTTTTACAAGGAGTTATGAACCTTCTTTCCTAAACCTCAGAAAATACTTCTCTTGTGCTGCACTACTCTACTCCTCAAGAAATGCTGGGAACCCAAACAATAACACAAAATCTAGTTTTTCAAGGCTTTTTTTTTCTGAGAGCTGTTAAACACTATTAAGAGATTTGGGGATTTCTGTTTGGTTGGTTTTCCCTCCACAAATCAACCAGTCACCGGGTCACTGGAGAGCTACTAACCTGCTCTTCCAGCAGCTCCTGCCATAAAAGCTGGATTTCTTGCAACTTGACCCGTCGTTCCTCAGTCCAACGACAAACTGCTGTCCACCGCTCGCCAAGCCTCTACAAAAAGCAAGAAACACTCATGAACATTCATGAGCCTCACAGGAAGCTCAAAAATCAGCTATTCAAAGGCATAATTTCTACTTCACAATAATCTCCTTCTACATTATAGCTACCTACCTCCTTGCAAGTAATCATCGTTGTACTGCACAAAGCTGGAGGTTAAAACTTTCAAGAGCATTCACCTAAAGCCTTATCTCTGCTCTTGCTGAAGTCAGCGAGCTATCTGACTGACTTCAAAAAGAGCGAACAAAGTAGCATGAATTCCGTTTCAATAAATTCTGTTTCACGCTCCCTATAGTTCAGGTTACAGTCTAGCTCCTGACAAAAATGGGAAAATACTTCACACAATATTCCCTAGATTAATTGTGCTCATGACTTCAAATATTTTTCCCATCAGATTTTAACTTCCTAATGAAAATTACTTACATGAAGTCAGAGTTTTACTGTGCATCTTCCCACTTTAATGAAACTGCTGAAAGGATACATTACAAAAGCGCCTAAGTCACCGGGAATGCAAACACCTTGACTCAATTGAGCTTGACAGTCAAAGGCCTTTTGCAGGTTTTACCCTGAGCAAATTTATTAATTCTTTACATTAATATCATTTCTAAAAAATAATTACTTTAAATTACTTTCTAGGATAAATTGTCTTTAAACACAAAAATGTTGATTACCAATTAAATGCAAAGGTTTAAATGCCTTCTACTACAGTTAAAAAGAAAAAAAAAGGGGGGGAGCTCTGACCTGCAATTGTTCCTCCAGAATAGCTGTTGCACTTTCGCCACCATTTTCATCAACAATGACAACCATATGCGTCAGGGAGTTTACCTTCACCTGTTCTGCCTCTAGGTCACTCTGCAAGCTCTAGAAGAACAAATCAGAGGTTACCAACTTTGAATAAATTTGCTAACCTGCTATTTCGGCCACAGCGACTAACACAACGGCTGTAGCAAAGTACTTCAGATTCAACAGTTACGCACAGATTTTACCACTGGGAATCACTGCAGAATTTAAATAAAGGTAAGCAAAAGACTGCTAGAAACGAACCTAAAACTGTTCTATTAAAATGCTGGAATGCATGAAGGAGTGCTTTAAGCGGCATGCGTCATACTTAACTAGGAGAATCATGACAACTGCATTGACTTTCTACATGTCTATTGTTATATGTAAAAAAGTTTAAGTATTTCTATAAAAATCTATTATTGTTAATAAGCAAGTATCATAGGGCATGCCAAACAGGGAAAAAAATCACTAAAGAACATCTGCCTTTTAATAGTTGACAATATAATTCTCATAAATACCAACAGAGCTATAACTGATCATTACATTCAAAGACAATAGCAAAATCTGCAGAAAGCACACAGTTCCCATTAGTTTGAAATAATCTGTAGATTTAAATATTCATACAACTTCTAAAATAACAGATTCCATGTTAAAGCCTACTTCTGAAATATCTCTGCAAGATCAATATGCCTTTACAGTACTGTAAATATCACTTTTCATCCCAGAATATCCTGAGCTGCTCCACGAGCAACACACCTCAAACTCCCCAGACTTTGAAGACAGAATGCAAATGTAAGACAGGAAATTACACAGACTATAAATACTCCGCAGTTCTTGCCCTGTGAGGTATGTCCCATGCTGGGGAGAAGGTCAAACCTCAGTACTGAGTACAAAAACCAAAGCTGCAACCATGACAAGCAATAAAAGGCCATTTTTCCCCTTCAAAAATAAAAAAAAACCACTGCAGGCCAGAAAGGCTGAATTCACATCCAGAAACTTGACTGAGACACAGACCACTTCCAATTTTGTGCACATCAGACAGCACTGTCTATGCTTGGGAGGCCCTTCACGATAGTTTCACCTCCTGCACTATTTTAATCAGAAAATCTGAAGCATGCTTTAGAAATGCCTGCCAGTCATTAAAGGCAAGTTTGTCCACAGAAAATTTCATACTGTCCCTCAGACCTGGAGAGAGGCCTTGTTTCCTGCACAGTCAGGGCAACACAATTTCCACTACAGGATTTGCTTCCCGCACAAAAGCAAAGGTAGCAGTTTCTGCTCTAGTCATCAGTGCTCAAGCGTTCAGTTCAGAAAGCACTTCCAGAAACTTTCAATTCCTTTCTGCCCCATCATCCTTTTCCAAACATCAGATGCAGCCCCTCAGCATACAGCCACATATGACTTCCTGCACAATCGAGTTTCTAGCTAAGGAACCCACCAACACACACATCTTTCAAATATTTCTCCCGTGTGTTATATCACAGACAAAAAGGTTTACTTTATGTTCTTCCAGCTGCTTTTGAAGGGACTCCAAATCTTCCGCTAAAAGCTGAGATTCCATCTTCTGAATGCGCTCCTCTGTAACCGTCAGCCAGTCGGACAGCTGCTGCAGCTGCTGCTTCTGGAGCTCCATCAGCATGTCGTGCAGACTGCAGGGGGAAGCACAAGCAGAGTTATTTCAGAAACAGTTTTCCCAAGGAAAGAGACTAAGTTCCAGTTCCTATAGGAAAGAAGCAAGGCCATTCATAACCCAGTTTGCTATCATTTAAAAAAAAAAAAAAAACCAAACAACCAAACCTAAAAAAAAACCACATTCCCCATTCAAATAAGGAACACAGCTAAGTATCCTCATATCTTTCTCAAAAGTTAGTGAATCATGCAATTTATATCAGGGATTGTTTCTTGCAACAGGGATTTGCCTTTAATAGAGACTCTGCTGAGAGCTGCAACAAAATGCAGTTTCTCTCTTGGTGTGCAGCTCTTAAGCTTGATAACCCACAGGCGAGAAAAAAAATCTTCTAAGTGCTTTTTACTTGTGTACACCCACATAGCTATCCACATCTACCGAATACTTTCTTGATGAACTTAAACTACTGAAACAATATTAAAAGCACATTTATGTAACTACTGCATGTAGATCCCACAAATTTAGTCTGGTACATTTACATAACATAACAGTCACAACACACTTTCATATAAGAAACAAGAAATGCCACTTATATTCATTTCTTTGTTTCACATTGGAAAGTATGAAGAAGGTGGATTTCATGTCACAAACTAAAGAGCTAAATCTTTAAAAAAAAAAAAAAATTATAAATGGATGCAAACCAACTCCTCTGAGACTCAGTAGGCACCAGAGGTCAGTCCTGCAGCATGACTCACCGGGACTGCCTGTCCATGCTCTCCACCCTGAGCTCCTCCCAGCGGGAGTTCAGCAGCAGCATTTGCTCCTGGATCTCCAACTCCTCTTCAGGTGACAGATTTCCCTGGGCCACCAGCTGGTTTCCAGCCTGCAGAACACTGCCCACGCTGCTCTGGTGTGCGGTCAGTTCCATCATAAAACCCTGGAAAGGGTACAACCAACCTCATCACCGTGATCTGTGAGCTCCTACATGAGTTTATGAATTTGTAAATGTCCTAAACTTTGTCATGTTTGAAACAGCGCTGCAGAATGAGCTGGCACCATCAAACACACACAAGCATGGCAGACCTGTTCCTCTCTATGACAGAAGATTCTTCATGACCTACAAAAGTTTTGGAGCCAGTAAAAATAGCTTTTCCTTCTCAACTGGCTCTAACTACCTCAGAGAAAAAGCTGTTTGTAATAAGACAGCCTTTGAACAAATGTGTTAATAAAATAAAACAGAAGTTTTATTAAAACAAAAGAAAGCAAAGAAAAGTTAATTGAGTTACTATTAAAAATTCACACATTTACTATAAATCCAGAACACCTCTTCCTTTGGCTCCCAGTGTCAAAAAACTGTAGCACAAGGGGAAAAAATATCTTCATATTAATCAGCACTCAGATTTTAAATTCAGCTGTGTACAGTAAACTGTCACAGGAGAAAACTAAAACATCTAACATGACACTTGAAAATCTTAGCAACATTAGAACATTTGTTCAGACTTGGAATAGAACCCAAACAAAATAATTTGGAAACAAGAATAATTTGGAAGCAACAATACATATTTCTGAAATAAAGTATGCTAATCATGACTGGGAGACCACTAAATTAAATTGACATGAATATCAATTTCAGCATTGCCCTTATTTAACAGCAAGTGACATAAGGCTGACCAGGCTTTTTAGTAGTTGGCAGAAGAGAAGCACAAATCAGCCTGGATCAGACTTTCTTTGTATTATAGACACCAGTGAGCCAGCCACTGAAAGCTGATTAAAAAAAAAAAAAAAATACATTAAAGTTTCAAAGCATGTTCCACTGTAAGGTCTCCTAAAAAGATCTATTCACCTTCATGAAGATATTCTTTGTCAACAAAAAACCCACAAAAAACAACCAACCACACACCAAAAAAACCCCACACAAACGACCACCACATACATTCAGAGGTGCTTTCAATTTAGAAAAAGCACATCAAAAGAAACAGAATGGCAGATTTTGGATAAGGACTAGGAAGTTCTGCAGCTCGCACACACACACATACACAAAAAAAAAACCAAACCACACCACAACAAATTAATTTTCAAGAGAAGCTTACTTCATGGGTGGAAAATTGTTCTTTGACTTCCTCAACATCACCAGATATTTCCTCCTGTTCCCGAAATGCATCCTCAGCCAACAGCAACCACGTGAGAACTTCTTCCAGAGCAACCTGGTAGCTATCCAAGTCCATATCCACCTCTGTCACTGTGCTGGGAGTCTCTGCTCTAGATCTGCCCTGCTCTTCTTCAAGTGCTACAGCCTAGGCAGCCAAGGGAAAAGCAATGTCTTAGAAGGGCACAGAAGATTCCTTCCCAAATGATTGTAAAAACAGAACAGCTAAGATCCCTTTCAATGCTTCCTAAAAATGTTAAAAGTAATCACTGGGTACATTTTAACAAGAAGGGCCACAGTCACCACTACTGAACTTTCATTTTAAAATAACCAACCTGTATAGAAAAGACAACTTAACAGTGGACCTCACATCCAAAGAAAAACCCATCACTACCACCGCCACAAGTCCTGGGGCAAACTCTGTTAAAGATTTTGGGCCACCCTCTCCAGCTTGCCAAGACAAGTAAGAAACAGAAGAAGGAAGCACAGCACAGATGGAACTTTATACCTCAGCACACAGGATTTTGTACATGAATCAGGAAAGGGGGAAAAGGAAGACAGAATTACTCAAGTCAATCACAAAGAATATGCTACAATTTTTTCCTATTTTCCCAACTGTGTTGCCCAAGATAGAAGACATGTCCCAGAGATAACTGACAAGCCTGAAGACCAGCTAAAAATACAAGTCAAGAAATGCCAGGCAGACTTTGCTGACAAACACACCTGCTGCAAATTGAACTCTCCATCCTCACACTCCTGCTTGTATCTCCTGGGAAGGGTCTCCACCTCCCGGATGTCTTCCATAGTGACTTGTTTAGGAAGGACCTCAAACAAAGAGGTTAAATACATAATAATAGACTTTTTGTCTGGAAGCTGTACAGCAACATCTGCATCAAAAAGATAAAATATGGGGAAAATAAATGAAGCTGCTGCTTTCCTAAATCAATAATTAGAATGCAGTTAAGACTTTACATATAGTGTAAACCCCAGGTTCTGTTAAGTAGCCTTGAGTAAGCTTAAGTTAAAAGGCTAGGTTTGAGACGTTGAAGGTAGTATGAAAGAAAAAAAATTTAAAAATAGGATCTCTACACTTAGAGGTGAATTCACATTAAAAGGCATGATGTTTTCACATTAAAAGGCATGATGTTTTTGAAAAGCCCAAACTTGAAATTACTAAGGAAGAAAAAACTCTTTGGGGAAAATTATTCTGGAGCATCTCCCAAGCAAAAATGCAGTCCAGGGACAGTATCCTGCACAAACAAACATTTCCACTTAGGCTCTATCCCCACTCCCAGCATTGGTCAGTTCATTTCCTCACTTTTCATATGGAAGATTTTCACCAACTTATCTCTCTATTTATGAGTGCTACCCATTCAACTCTTTAATTAAAAAAAAAAAAAAAAAAAAAAAAAGAAGATGGTGCTTGAATCTGTAAAGTCTGAGATCTTGTCTTACAGAATGAATCTTTGGAGGCTCACTTCAAAGCAGAGTGACAGCTCAGAACTATAAAAGGAGCCAGAAAATTTTCCTGGTAAGCATTCCTACATGGTATGCACTCACAACACCAGCAGCTACTGTGTCTCAATGTATGTAGAAAAAACGAAAGATCATGAGCTCTTAACAGTATTCCGCTCTACATAATGCTCTACTTCACCTGAAAAACACAGACCCTTGTGTAAGAACACCTACCTAAAATAAAACAAAGCCAGGGAACCAACTTCACCTTCTGTATACCGCTTCTGAATGGTAAAGTCATTCTGAACCTTAATATTCAAGCCGCCAAAGCATATGCCTGCACAGACATACCCTTAACCCTGCAAGTTATATTCTTTTAAACACAAATTTAAGAGCTTGAACCAGAAAACCACTGCACAAAACTGCTGGAATTTGTGTTCATAGTAAATATGAATAGAAGATATTTCTTTCAAAAGAGCTCAAAAAAAAAAGCTTCTGGTCAATCAAAATATCCATATCCCACCTTCAGGATCCAACAGTTTCTCAATTCCTAAGTGGTTCTTGGCTATGCTGAAAGCATGTTCCAGTCTCTCAACTGAGGACATCTTTATAACTTTATCCCAGCTGAAAAGTTCAGGTCTAAAAGTAAAGACAAAACAGGAAAGAAAACAGTAAATTTTATTTGAACAAAAAATTCCTTACCACGCAGAATATGAAGTTATGGATATGAAGGTAGCTACCTAAGTAAAATAAGCATGCACAAACACAAAATATAAACATAAGTGCATATAAACAAATGCATAAATATAAATATATGTTTTCTTTTTAGTAGTGAAAATCCTGCAATCACAAATAAATTACCAGACTGCGTATCTGCAGCAACATGCCCCTTCTGTTGTATGTATTCTACACATACGTTGACTACAAGAGGAGATTAAATACTACTATCAAGAAAATAAACTGTGTTTAAAATTTATTCCAGAACCAGTTTTCTTCAGCTGTTTCTTTCACAGCATTACTGTTATTACATGCTTTCTGCATCAGGCTATCCTGGGTAATCAAGTGTCACTCTGTTCCTGGAGAGACTTGTTCCAAACTTGTGATGTGGCTCAGCAGACCACCCTAGACCATCAGAGCCAGGAGCAGCAGCAGTCTCCACCCCTGCTCGCTCACACCACCTTTTTCCCCATTAAAAAAAAAAAAAAAAAAAAAAATTCCCATCACAAGTGCTCATAAGAGCCATGATGAAAATAAGGCCAAAAAGTTGATCAGTTTACAGTGTCAGCAGCCTCCATCTCACACCAGCATTAACCAAACCAAATCTCCAGTCCAGTGCACCCAAAACATTCTGGCAGGTCTCAAGGAGCATGGAGCAGGAAGCAGAGTCAGCAGTGATACCTACACCAACAGGGCATGAGCAGCCCAGCGCAGCAGCAGCACAGCAGGAAGACTATAGAGCCATTAAAATACTTGCCATTCCCTTCTAACAGTGGCTTCTCATTAAAACACTGCTACTGATTCTGAGCTTTATAGAACTTGGGGAGGAAGATATGGGCTTGCCTTTAATTCTTTTAATACTTAATTCAGTTGTAAATTGACCTGAGATTATCTTTTAAATTAAATCTGTCAAGTCATTACACTTTGTGAAACAGGAAGGCCATAAGACAGCAGGGTCTGAGAAACAAAAAGCCAGAGGAAGGTGCAGTGAGCAGCGAACAGAGATATGCAGAGAACCATACAGAAGCTAGTAGAATACTGTACCTCCATGCACAAAGCAACAAGGATAACTACAGATTCACATAAAGCTTTAGCAAAGACTCTTCACTTTGAAAATGACATTGCAACAGGCATACTGCATACGCACTACCTGCACGCTGCCGTAGTAGCACAAATTTCAATATGATGCAATCTAGGTATTTACCTATGACCAAGAAAACTGTACCAAAGAGCAGAATTTTTTACAAAGTTAATAGATACTATAGCCAAGAGGTAACACTGCTAACAATTGTTGATAGATATATAAAGAGAAAAGCAAGCTACTAAACCTCATAATGGGATCCACAAAAATTCTCATATATGATGTGTCATATTAAGCTAAATTAAAAAAGCAATATTGAAAAAGACCCTTAGGCAGGGAAGCACTAGTGCCTGGGTAAGCAAAATAGCCTTGTTGTCCTACCACTTCTGCAACCTGCCTCAAACACCTTGTTCCTCACAAATGCCCTTTAAAGCATCTCTTTCAAAGCCAACCTAAATTTAAACCCAGCTCAAGATTTCTCAGAAGAGTAGGGAAAATGGTGCTTCCTTGGCTAAAGGGCTTGTGCCCAGGGACCACAAAGCTGAATTCTGATGTGCTGGCAGCTGCCAGGCTCCCAGGAAGAGGGAATAAAAGGCTCAAAGATCAACAAAACCAGGTAACAGAAATTTTGGGAAGCCAGAGACAAAAGCACAGTTACTCAGTTAGGTTAAAGTTTTCAGCAGGGGCTTTTGCTACTTTAACAGTGCTCTAAAGAGGGCAGAGCTCTTCAGATCCCACAAAGCCCAAGCACATAGTCACAACACATAAGGACAACAAACAGCCTGAAGCCAATTTTGCTAACTCTCTCCCCCTGCTTCCCTCAGGTCACCTAGATCTCTTGTGCTTCTAAAGCTGGCCCTCTCTCCATCATAAAGCTTCACACATTCAGCAGCAGAGCTATGCCACTACAGCCAATTATACCAATATGAAAACCACCAGTACAGCATAAACCATTCAGAGAAGATGCTTCTGCTAAACTCCAGAGACCTTTGGTAGTATTGCTCCGACCTTACAGAACAGTGCTTCCAAACTTTCAGGGGTCCTCAGTGTGGTGCAGGCATTTTCCATGCATCCATGCAGGCTGAACACAAGCCAGCTCTGGTCTAGAAGGCGCACAGGTGTCAGGGCAGACCCATCCTGAAGCCAGCAAGCCTGACACAGAGCCTGTCATTTCAGTCAGCACGGACCACCAAATAGGCACTTAAGAACAGAGAACAGCAGGCTCAAAGTGATCATATGCTTTTGCGAACACTTCATATCTGCTGGGTATAAATATTCAGGGTGTTTTGTAAAGCATTTGCCATGTCAGATATCTGGTGGCCAGGGGGTCTGGTTAAATTCTAGACGTTATCATACCATTACAGTGTTAAAATGGTTATTTACGGTTAAGAACAGCCAGCCCTTGCAAAGCAATGAGCTGACTTCTCTTAAAGTACGCTGGATTAGAATGGATCACCCAGAAGTAGACCTCAAAGAAAAGTTTTAAAAAAATGTAAAGTAAGTAGGTATAAAAGTTTCATAGGAATCTGTAAAGACTATTTCTTTAAACTACCAAAGAGTTCTACAAAATCAGAAAGAACACAAAAGATCTTTTCAAAGAAGCTTTAGCACCATTCCTTATAAAGTATAATGAACAAACTAGCGAATACTCTACAATACCTGAAGAATTCTATTATTCTTTGATTCTTCTGCTCAACGGTTGTCCTGAAAACTGTATACACTGCCTTTCATGCACGGTATATTAAAAACCTAAGAAAAGGTACGGTCTGTCTTATTTCTTCGTTCTGAAGCTTCTGTATCTTCCTACTCAAAATACGGCAAACTGACTGAAGAAAGGTTTCCTTTGGCAGAGGAGGGAGGGCAGGAGGATGTACAGCGGGGCGGAGGTGGTCAACCCCCCCTGCAGAGACCCGTTCAGTGTGCTTGCTGTGTAATGCATACTAAGTGGGATGTAAATCCACTGCAATTAGCAAGTGTGTATGCACGTACAGGAACCAAGTGTTACACTGCTGCCTTGGCTCCATCCTTTGTAAGGCTCTGGCAATATCCCTCCACTGTTATCGTTACCACAAAAAAAAAAAAAAAAAATTAAAACCCGAAAGAAAAAACCCAAACCAAAAACACCACATGAATCAGCAAAACAGGCTAGGAGCTGTCAAATACTCAAGCATGAAAACATGGGGAAAAAGCTGTTTACTTCACTAGGTTTAAGATAAGCTGTTTGCTGCTTACTTGTGTCTATGGATGACAGCATTAAAGGCAAGTCCATCCGCCCAGCTTGTGGTGAAGTTCAGAACATTGACCTGACTATAAGGTCTTGTGGACTGCCGAACCCAGCTCAGCAGGATCTTCTCACTGTTGGTCTGCTGCAAATCTGACATGATGTTCTTCATGACATCCTTCACCTGCAAGACAGCAGAAACTACACGTTACAGACATGTTCTCTACTTTTCCCCGTTCCCAAAACATTTGAAGCAATAATTTCACAAATCATGAAAGGGTGTTTCCCATGAAAAGCTATGAATCAAACTAACTCCTCACATGAAATTTGGCAATACGAGCCTTCAGGCCATCTTTGCACTCTACTGATTATAAGAACCAGTAATGCTTCATGTAATGATGACACATTACTCTTACATTACAATCCTCCCCCTCTCTCAGTGCTGCCTACAGTAAGTGTGGAGTATAGTATTTCTCACTGCTCTGTGCTGCGGTTCCACCAGTAAGCAAACCTAAAAAATACGGTTTTCTGCAAAAAAAGGGTATCTGCTCAGCCAACAAAGTAGTTTACTGTTGGGGTACTATGCATAAGCATCTGACAAAGTCTCCCCAAGTGAATTCAATGATCCTCCCAGGTACCTGGATAAATCAGGAGCAATTCAATCTGTAAGACTGAGAAACGAACCTATGAAGGAGCATGTAAGACGCAAGCCCAACACGGCTACCTGGACAGTAAAAAATGACCTGCTAACAGAAGTGCAAAAAAGCCTTGAGAAAGGAACACAAAATGCTTCAGCCTAAAAAGCCTCTCTGTAATTAACACCTGCAAGAACTAAACTAAGAGGCTGAGTACAACTGAGCATATACGAGAATACGTATCGCGGGAGGCAGCCCATAGACAAAGATTAGAAACCAAACACCGGCCTGCCTTTGTTTATCAGCCCAAAATAGAAGCAGTATTTTCCATCACCAAAACCCCAAGAAATTTTGTGAGAATCCCTGCAGACTGATGCACACTATTCCTGGAAAGGAAGAGATCTCACAGCAGCTTCTCACCTGCCAGTGCAAAATAATGCTCCACAGCAGCCCCAGTGTCAGCTTGTGATTTCCATCAACGATGTCAGTTCCTCCAATATTCACCAACTCCACCTGGAGAGGTTGGATCAACTCTATATTAAACACTTATCACAGCTTCAAATCACAACCCCACCCCATTTATTGGCTGTCTACCCACATTTTATCAAACACCCTGATACAAATAGTAGTTGGAAAGAGACCACTGGAGACTACAGAGTACTATATCTGCACTTGTCACAACAACTGCTTAAATAACACGACTGAAGATGGCACCAAAGAAGATACTCCACTCAAAGAGTTTTTATCCTCTCCTCTGATATACAGATGCAGACCGGCAGTTACAACTTGCCAATAGAAATGCAGACATGAAGGGTCAAATATTAATAAAAACAAAAGTTAAGCAGTCCTGCTCCCAGACACAATCAGAGATATTATAGAACCACGAAAACTCTGTAATTAAGAACAGGTTTGTCCTTTGCATGAACCAACAATCCCAATCCCAATGGGACAAGTTTATACAAGGAGATGAAAAGCTCAAGGGAAAAAGTAAAATTTTCACATTTCCTATATGCATAGGACCCCACACACTCTGTGATGGTCTAATTGAGATCGCTAAAAAGATAAAAACACAGAGAGACAAGGAGATTACTTTAGTAAGCAATAAGGTAGGAGACACTACCTGCTTCTGCATCAAGTATTCAGCCCTCAGAAGCAAAGTTTAGAGCACACTACCAAATACTCACTCGGTGCTACTTTAGAGTCTGAACTGAACTGGGGCATCAAGTCTCCATTCAGCCAACACAGCAAGCGGCACTGAACCCCCTTCTGGGGGGAACCAACAGCAGCACAGTGCATCAGTCACCACCACACCTATGGAGATGGCGCTAGGAACAGCTGCCTGTGGCAGGTGAGACGGGTACCTCCCTGGGTGTATGTACACATACAGCAGGTGCCGCAACACACTCCCACGCAGGGCAGATGGCAGGGCTTCATTCTTGCAAATAACCTGAGCCAGGAGCATCCTCCAGCCCTGGGGCAAGTGACACAATGCATTTCACTTTGATGGGGAAGTTTTTAATTCCTTTCTTACCCCTGCTCCAAAACAGTGTTATCCACAGTGCCTACCATAAACACCTCCCAGCTTACACTAAGAATTGTATCTGGGCATTGCTTGGGATCAGAACTGGTCACAGAAACAAAACCTGTACCAAGGAGCTGGCTAGCAATTAAATAATACAGACAACCCACAGGACAGTAAAGGAGCCCATGCTCTGGCTCTCAGTGGATGTAGCCTGTAACAACAAAATAGACAAGAACAAAGTTGCACTTTGTTTTAGAGGTTATTGCTGACATGTAAGTATATAATGGTATTCCATTAATATTTTTCCTTTTAGCACACAATCAGGAATAGGTACAATTCTGCAAAATGTACTTGTAACCCCACTGCTTTCTGATATCATCTTGACAACTTTCAGTTCCCCATAGGTCTCTTGGTTAGGAGAATCAAATCAAAACTCTGTTGCAAGATAAACATGGAAAAAAATTATACTTCACAGGAATTACACTAAGAAAGCTTGTGAATTTGTGGATTGTCCTCTCCCTATTTTTACAGTAGCTTGAACAGAATCTTACAGCAATACTCTCTGCAAATACAAAGCATATATTTTAAGATAACTAAATTATACAGGCCAAAAGAATCACCAGTGTGGACCATTAAGCAACACACTGGAAAGTGCTTTAGAACACAAGGATCAGAAAGCAAGACTAAAGGTCAAGGTCACAAAAATAAAACAATTAAATTGCCAGATGTTTTTTCACTTGTAATAGAAGAAAAACAGTCCTAAGAATGGGTAACAATAAACACTTCACATTTTAATTGCACATCAATAACCATAATGCATTTCTCTTGCTATCTACACTATACATAAAAGAAAATAATCCACATGTCCATTTCTGTATTTTAATGATTCTGAGCTAAACCAGTGCTCTAAAGGATGCAACTGCACTCCTCTAGGATGGTGAGTGGATGACTGAGACATAAGTAAAGACAATTAATAAAATAAAGTTGACAGTAGACAGAGTACTACTGACAGAAGATTGATACTGGCTATATGCAATGACTTCCAGCAGAATTATTATTATTTAAAGCTTGGTCCACAAATCAAAAAAAGTTGAAATTCATTACTTAGAACCATTCCGCTCATCAGATAGATGAGGTTCACAGGATCACTTGAACATCTACACCCTAGACTTGTCTGATACTTGAATAATATATTTAAACACTTTTATAAATTATTTCTCAAGTTGAGAACATTATACAGTCCACAAATTCTCAGGCAACAGAACACAACTGCTTTTCAGTGGATGCCTTTTCATCTTAACACATACACACTTTCTAACAAAGTTAAGCAGTAGGTGTAAATCATGTACATGACCTTAACCTTCAGCTAACTATCGCCATCTGTTTACTTCTAGAAACTCAGATCCTGCCAGCTTAAGGATGAACTAATTATAATTCAACGTTGTTTCATTCATTATCTTCATAAAATAAAATAATTTCAAGCTGGAAAGACTCATTACTTATCCTTAGAAAAAAAGTTAGCATTTACAGTACCTCAAAGTAGAAAAAACCAAAACACCCACCACTTTGGCTGCTTCCTAGAAATATGACAGTAGTCCACCAACATGGAGGGGAAATTGCAGTATCATACAGCACCTTTGAATCATTCTTCAATCCACAGTTTGCATAACTATGTCAATGCCTTTTTGCATTAGATGTATTTTATTGCCAGAATGTTTTTATTAAGTTGTTTTAGTGCCCTGACATTCACAAATAGAAATGCTAACTATAGAACGTATACTTCTCAGGAATTGTTCTTCAGAGGAAGAATATTGCTTTATTCCAGCACTACTGGCTTCCAGGTAAACTATTATTGTTCTCATTTTTGTTAAAGAGGGATTGGCCTTTGTTTGCTTGTATGTTCATCTGATCAGGTACCATACCTCAAACTAGAAACACGCAATACAGAATTGACACAGAGCTGTCATGTCAAAGGAAAGATCCTCCTGGACATTGAGAGCAGGACACAGAAAAAAAGACACACAAGACCTGTCATACACTTACAGATTTTTGCACAAGTTATGCATCATCACTTGAAATTAGTTTTTTTGTCCCGCCAGGTTCACGAGCTATGCATAGAAGAGCTTCAAGCCACCTTTGCTTTTGGGAGCTGAACACATCTCACCAAAACAGTGTAGTTAATATCATTATTAAGTTAGCATTTTAAGATTTCACAAAACTAATAAAATTCTACATTAGATAAGGAAAACTGAGAACAATTTACCCATCTCACTGAAATCTCATTTTAGGTACCAAAAAAATCTTTATTCTCTGCATTTTGAACTCATTTACACACAGGAATAAATTTCACTGTCAGTCAAAAAATTGTGGGTAAACATGCTCACGTTGTTTTGATGCAAGACTTGCAGTACTCGGTTGACATTATTTAAGGCATGTACTCGTGTGGAACCTCGTTCTTTAGGCTGAAAAGAAAAAGTTACAATCTGTTCACATCAGAATTAACTTGACAGACCAAACGAAATAAGTGATAAAGCAAGCAACAGGAAATCTGTCTTAATTTTCTCCAGATTATTTTTTTTTAAAGTAGGAATAAAAGCCAGACAAATTCACCCACAATGTCAAAATTAAGACTGGTGAGAACATTATTCCTCAATTCAAGGCACAGGACAAGCCTTGGATTCAAAATGCTTTTCAGTTCATCTTTGGTAAATCCAGAACTTTTATTCCCAGCATCTGCAGAATTATAAACTGGCAATACAACAGCAAAGTGGGAGTTCCTGGGGAAAATCTGAGGGTTCTGAACGCTTGCCAGAGTAGTTGAAATTTTTTGGCTCCCAAGAGGGAACAAGCAGCAATTTGTTTTTCTGGCACTGAAAGCCTGCTAAACCTTTGCATACTGGGAAGAAGTTATACTTCCTGACTTTCCCTTCCTTTTAATATCGGGGGGGGGGGGGACACACCCACTGCAACTCTTGACAATACCTGCCACTCCATTTGCTTTTAATCACCATAATTTAACTCCTGTAGCAGAACATGGTCGTACTGTAAAAGCATGGAGCTGAACTTGGAACACTGTAATCAACAGAATTAGAAACCTAAAAACGCCTTTTGTCCTCAGTATACTTCAAATCAGACGACAAATCATTAGAAGTACTAGTGAAACGCATCTGTTTAAAAAGCAAGGCCAGCTTGCAAGGTGAAATTTTAAAAGGCTGAAGGTTCCCCATAAGGTCAATAAACAAATTTGAGCTTTATTATAAATAGTGTAATCAAGAATTTAATCCCAAGTGATGGCACAGGTTTCACCATGCCTCATGTATCTTCCTGAAGAGGCACCAGTGTTAGCAGGGGAAGAGTTTTCAGCCCTTTTATATCTAAATCACAAAGGATTTTTCAGTGGAGATGTAGACTTTTGCATTGCCTACCAGCTGTTCCCTTTTTTCTTTATGGGATGTTTCAGGAGCTTATTAGGAAAGGTCCACAGGTATCCAGCTGAAGGCTGCTCTTCCAGATCATCCAGATCCAGATCTTTAAAAGATCTCTTAAAAACATACACAACATGAACACCACCACTGGTTTTATGTGCTTTTCAGAACAGTGTGCTAACCCTCAGGAGAGGGTTACACAGCTACCTTCAGCCTGACCCTATATCCCATTAGTGGAGTTCATGGGACTTTCACTGGAGCTGTAGACAACAAGAACACACTACGAGCAGAATAGATTTTTAAATAAATTAAAATAATTTTTAAAATGACATGCTACAGGGTTGTGTGTTTCATTTATTTGTTGGTTGGTTGGTTGTTTTTTTAGTAAATGGGAACATGACTCCTACACATTTCTCTTACCAGAGGTTTCCCCGTCAGACCCTCCAAAAGGTCCAAAAGCTTCCTTCCATCTTTCAGATCTGTGAACATGTCCTTAACCGGGGGCTTCCCACTCTGCCAAAGACACAAAAGCAGTAATAAAAACAGTGTTTAAGCAAAACCTCCCTGAAAAAGGTAGTTTTTCCTTTATATCTGCTGGTGCTCTCTTACACAGATTAGTAGGTCAAAAGGTATAATATATATTGAACCAAATAAATTATTTTCTCTAGCTTGGAAAAATGAGCAAAATGTGAAACTCAGAGCTACCTTAAATCATACATTTCTAATATTCATTGTCTTTGGAGGTGGAGGGACTCTGCACAAGAATGGTGGTAGATGACAGGAGAATCACGTTAATCTTTTTCATGCTCCCTTTTAATCTCAGTACTTCTTGGACTCTAAGAAAGTTAACATGGGAAAGTGTTACAGAGCAGGAGGCAAAACCATGAGCAGCCAGCAACAAAGTAAATGCATTTCCTTTGTAATATTCACTTGCTGCCTGCCAGAAGATCAATTAAGCTACTGCTTTCGGTGTCCCTTTGAAGTGCCAATCTGAGAAAAAGAGATATTTTCTAAGAAATAACTAAAACTCCAATATCGTCTTTTTCTATCACCTTGGCTTTGTAACACTGCTGTTCAGAAAGAAGGCTGTCCAAGGCCTATCTTCCATGACATGAATTAGCTGGCATAGATCTCCTCTGCCTGCACTTAGCTTCTCCTGCCCTGACAGCTGATAGTAATTGCCAAATACTGGCTAAAATCAGAAAAAAAAAAAAAAAAAAAGAGCTGAACTGCCCACTGAACCCCATTTACTGGCAAATACCTGTTTTTCTCCAATATGTATATGGATTTTTCTTAGATGTCCAGTTTAATTATTAGATCTGATATTACTAAAACTATTCACAAGAAATCAGAGTTGAATAGCTGCAAAGGCATATTTTAATCTCCTGTACAGAAACATACCTATGTGTGTATCAGCCAGCTAAACAGTGGTGAGAATGATCATATAACTAAGGTCACTTCTTAAAAATACACAGATATTAGCCCAGTGTCTGATAATAAATTAGTTTTTCAATTAATTTTTCTGGAAAATTTATTCTCCAATTACTTTTACAAGTCATGCTTAAAAATGTGTATATGCACATGTTGACATATATGTAGGTAAAGGGTGTGGAAAGCTATGCAGCTGTCAGACCAATACCAAAATCGGGCTATTTGTTATCGAACATTGATATTTAACGTTCTGCCATGACATATTGCCACTTCCCGAGCCCAACTATAGCCCTTCTAGCACAGTAAGGAACAAGGCTTTCCTTACAGCGCATGCACTGTTCACAGATGATTCAGATGCTTCACTGCTGCACAGAAACTTAACCAAACCCTTAGAGCATGCTGGAGCAGAACGGGAATACCTAGAAGTAGATAAGGGAAACCTCTTGTACAGTCTATGGTGTATAACAGGAGGGGATGATCCACAGTGCAATTACCCCAGATGCCAGCAAAATTTGGTTCCAGTTTTGTTTGCATCGCCACAAGGAAAACATTAGAAGTAGGTTGGCGAGGGCATGGGGCCGTTGTTCATGCATCCAGAATAGCAGACAGGAGGAGCTAACAGGTTTCACTGGATGCAATGTCTCAAACACTCATTGTGAAAGCCAAAAAAGACCTGTTAAGTCATTCAAGTATAGGTCTCATGAGAGCACAGTACAGGGGAGAATCACCTCCCTCAGCTCGCTGGCCACACTTCTTTTTATGCAGCCCAGGATATGGCTGGTTTTCTGGGCTACAAGCGCACATTGCCATCTCATGTCAAATTCTTCATCCACCAGTATCCCAAAGTCCTTCTCTGCAGGGCTGCTCTCAATCCATTCTTTCCCCCATCTGTACTGATATTGGGGATTGCCCTGACGCAGGTGCAGGACCTTGTACTTGGCCTTGTTGAACTTCACGAGGTTCACATGAGCCAACTCCTGAAGCCTGGCAAGGTCTTTCCCGGTGGCATCCTTTCGCTCTTGCAAACTGGCTGCACCACTCAGTGTGTGGTGTCATCTGCAGACTTGCTGAGGGTGCACTCAAAGCCACCACATGTCACAGATTAAGATACTGAACACTACAGGTCGCCACATGAACCCCTGAGGGACACCGTTTGTTACTGATCTTCATTTAAACACCGAACAGTTGATCACAACTTGGGAGGCAGCCATCCAGCCAATTTCTTATCCACCTAACAGTCCATTCATCAAACCCACATCTCTCCAATTTAGCGACAAGGACACTGTGGGAGACAGTGTCAAAGGCCACACAGAAGTAAGGCCTTTCTAATTCTACAATTAATTCTATTTATACAATTAAAACAATGCACACATGTAACAGACTTAATACCAAAACTGAGAATGTAATAGCTATATAGCCTCAATAAATTTGCTGCCTTAAGACCAGAAGGGTTAAAAAAAAAAAAAAAAAAGAAAAGATTTGAATCTGCTGAAAAAGCAGAAAGATGCCTCATTTAATACAGTACAACAAGGGTGTCAAGAGCATACAGCTTTCATTCTTCGTTTCCCATCCCTTCACAAGCATGAAAACAGGCTGAATGACTTCCTGCTTTCAGTCATTCATTTGAACAGGTCATGGTATGTTCCAGCCCTACGCAACGTGCCCTGCTATGATGGTGGAAATAATTCAGATTCGCTTTCTCAGGAGAATGGTTTTTCAATTTCATTGGCCATCAGAGCACCACATCTTGCTGTCAGTTTAAAGAGTCAGCAGAAGAGTATTAAATCATTTATACAACCTAAGCTACTCCTTAGGTATTTTATTAAATATTTATTAATTTATTAATATTATTAAAGTTTATTAAAGTATCAACTATCCTCAGAGACACAGCAACATGCAAAGCCTCAGTATTTAGAGAACCCTAGCACAACGCTCTCTGTGGGAAGCCAAGCAGTTCACATGAAGCACTTCCACAAGCACAAGGTGACTGAAGTTGGCTAAGGGCTGCAGCACACACCCCGCCAAGCCCATCACCACCTCCACAGCAGCATACCTGTCAGGAAAGCTAGAAACCTGCTCCTCCAGCTTCCCACACCCACCTGAGGGACATGCAGGCACCTGGTGGCAGTGGCCACCCAGGCAGCCCCAGCTGTCCCATCAGGGCACAAAGCCAGCCCACAGTGCTGCTGCTGCAGTGGGAGCAGTGGCCGTGCACGGCTGCACCCTACTCTCCTCACGCTGCCTCCTCCCACCCGTGCATTTCCTCAACACCTGGACACACATTTCCACGCAGCATCTGCTGTCTGAGCCACACGTCTGCAATCGGGAACATCACTGCTCTGTCCTCCAGTGCATGGTGTAGCTTTCCTGAAAGCACTGCTTTTTCAGCAGTGGGGGATGTGAATGTTTTACACCCTGAGTCTGCACAGTTCTCCTGGTACGCAGCGTGTCCTTTTATACTATCTTTGTACTATAAACGGGACCCTGTTTTGTCTTTGACCCATTATCTGCCTCGTATTTGTACAGTGCTTAGCACAACGTGGGCTGCTCCTGGAGTACTTACCAACGCAACCGTGACCAACCGTTTCAGCAGTGAAAGCACTGCTTTCCTGGGATGCAGTGCTTCAGGAAGTCTTTTAATTTCCTTTTCCAGACACAGCAACTACATATCCCAGTTTACGACACCTATACGATTTGTTAAGTGCACTAAGCTTAGAAAGGGGCTGGAAAATAGTTTTATAAAATGGCAGCCCAAGGGATGGACCCATACATCCACTTCCCAAAAGTGGACAAGGAAAAGCTCTGGGGCAATGCTGGTAGAACGGCTATGCATGACTTCCTGCAAGAGGCACGGGCCAGCCCAGAGCCAGGCCAGGCTGCTGCCGTCACTGCCATCTGCTTGTGAAAAAGCAGAGGCAGAGCTCCATAGCTTCGCATGTAGCACCCACCACTGAGCCTAGAGGGACAGGCCGCTGTGGCAGCGCAGAAGCAACCTGGGATCCACAATACATGACCACTAAGGCACGACCTGAGCTTTTAGTCAGGGAGCCTAACCCAAACCAAGTTCCAGCAGGGCCAGGAACACTCCAAGCCCTGGCTCTGACCCACCACAGGGCACCTGATGGGCCCATGGAGGCAGGACTGCCCTAAGCCACACTGGGACGGAGCGGCCAGCACTGGGACCAGCTCTATGCTGGGGCAGACTGCTGCAGCAAGAGCCAGGGCTCTGGGAGGGAGCAGAAATCCAGGGTAAGGCACGGGGCTCTGCGTATTGCTTCCCCCGCCATCCCTGCCCACACCTACACCGCTCACTCCTAGCCTCCAGAAAGCAATCTGGCCTTCTGAAAAGAGCCTGTACCCACAGGTATACACACACACAAATAAATGTATGTATACATGCAGCATATAAACAGTGTATGTATTTCTCTCTCTCCGTAGAGTCCTGCCTGGTATACAGTATGCTAAACCAATCTCAATTTCTCCTTTTCAGAACTGACAGTATTTTACTCACTTTCTACATACTTAAAGACTACACAAAGATAAAGCAGTTCAGGCTCCGCCAGCATCCCATAAGGAGCAGCAGTCCATCGCTGAGCATAATGGATCAAGAAATCCAAGTATTTGCCTTCTAAGAGTGACAGTGACAAGCCATGCTGAGCCCTTCAGCAAGGGCAAACGGCTGGTCACGGTTGCGTTGGTAAGTACTCCCGGAGCAGCCCACGTTGTGCTAAGCACTGTACAAATACGAGGCAGATAATGGGTCAAGGACAAAACAGGGTCCCGTTTATAGTACAAAGATAGTATAAAAGGACACGCTGCGTACCAGGAGAACTGTGCCGACTCAGGGTGTAAAACATTCACACCCCCCACGCTGAACACTTACCAGTTAACAGAAGGTAGTTTTTCTCAGCTTTGCTTACATTTGCTGTGACAGCAAGAAGACACTGGCAGAAACCTCGTTCCCTCAGCCTGCCTGACAGGGCTTTGCCAGCAGAGCTGCACACACAGGGCTGCTGTAGCAGAGACAAGGGCTTGATAAGACAAACAAAAGAACAGAACAGAGGCAACGTTGGTTCCCCAGTGCTTTAAACTGGCACTGACAGCAAGAAAGGAGCTGATTCACTTCAGCGGGGGCTGGCATAAGGAAAAGAGGAAGAAAGAGGGAAGCGAAAGGAAGGCAGACCAAGAGAAAGGGAAGTAGAGAAATACAAGCTGGAGTCGGTGCATAAGCTGCTCTAGGCCTGCTCAGGCTGCTATAAGCTTCGCGTGGTGACACAGTTGTTAACCCACCACAGGGCTCACACACAAGGATCGGACCCAGATCTAATCAACCATGCTGTGTTTATTCCAATAAACATTTTGATGCCAGCCTTTATGCTAACATGAGGAGGGGAGGAAAGAGACAAAGAACATTTGCTAGCTATCCCACAGCAGAAAACACTTTTTCTGTTGATTCATCTCTCATGGGGCAGCAGCAGCAGCGGTTTCTGAAGGATCTTGGAGCTGGAGAACAGATGCTAGCCATATGTGGTAAGGCCAGTCACTGCGGACATCAGTTTTGCAAGTTCCAGCGAGACACCAGCAGGGTTTGAGGAGAGCCCATGCACAGCGATCTCCCTGCAGCCACAGGAGCCCTCACATGCCCGCTGGCAGACTTTCAGCCCCTCTACCTGGATCAGGTTTAAAAGGGTGACTCACACTTCCTTGTGTGCATCTAGCATTACTTGCAAAGAAGGGTCACCCAGGCCAGCCAAAATGACTGTGCAGAAATCATTCCTTCTCTTTGCCAGAAAGCATTCCCAGGAAATAGAGGAAGACATAAACAAAATCCGGAGCAGATTTTTTAAAGAGTCAGTCCAGTGTAACTGACAGTAGAAACATCATCCATCAACATTTACAGTTTGTTCTACTAAAGCCACACACTGCTGCAAAGCAGCAATCTTCCTTGAATATATTTCACAGTAGAACGTTCTTAACTATCCCTTTATTACTAATGAGCCAAGTTACAGAGAATTAAAGGGAGTCACAAATTCCCAGTAAGACAAAGCCTCTTTTTTTAACACAAATTATTTATCATCTTATTACAACCATTTATGCTCTTTGTATATTGTTCTTGAACATGAAATTATATGCAGTTAACCATTAAAGAAGTTTTAATGTCCATCCAGTTCTTTAACTAGAAACATGCAGTTTTATGTCACCAGTTACCTGTAGCAGAGAATTTACATGTTCTTTAAATCAATAATTACTGAAGGTACATTATTAGACCTAACTTTTCCAATAAATGAATGCCAAAGATATTTGAGAGTAAGAGATAAGGCACCCCTAGTTCCCATCCCCCTCAGTGATATTGATTCAGACCTCCTAGTGACTTCATTGAAACCAGGATGAAAGGTCCTCTCAGTTTCACAGTAATGCACACTGGCTGTCACCGGGGAAGTAACGCATATTGTAAAAGCATACGTATGACCTTCACCAGCCACCAAGGGAATGCAGCAGACAAGTTCTGGCTGCTCAGAACAGTGCTGGGAAAAGCCCTAGTTGCCATTTAGATCACCTGCCACGTCAGAAACACCAAAACACCCTGAAAAGATACAGGAAGCAGTAGATCTTGATTTTTCCATCAAATTCTTCTGATCTTCCAATGTCACTTATATGAAGGTCAGAGTTGTCTTTTGTTAATTATTTTTGACCAAGAGATGACTGTTTTTAACATCCAATAAGACGCTCAGTAAACAGGTCAAAATAGCAGTAGAGCTGCAAAGAACCCTTCCCCTTTTTCTTGAGAAGGGGAAATACTGAACAGGCTCTTAACCTAGGACATGAACCATCCATAATGTTCAAGTACATTTGTAGGGAACTCATGGTAACCACCTACTTAGTTTAAACTTAATTACAAACAACACAAGGAGTAGGGGCTACACTTTGCCATGACCAGTAGAGAGTAAGAAACATGTCAAGTGCTGCTGCATCATGAGGCAAGTACATGGGAACTCGATGTGGGAAACAATTCAGAAAGCAAAAAGGTCATTGCAAAAAGTAAACTAATGTCAACAAACAATCTTGCCAATTTCTAATTTAAGACCATAGTCATTGTTTACAGAAGTATTTTTAATAAAATGTGATACTACTTTTCCATTCTTCTTCCACTGACATGCAGGAATTACAGGACAGTGCACATAAAAACACTAGCTATACTGTGACATGTATTGCAGTTGAATATGCTCTACCCTAAGCTGAACATGCCCAAGTAGTTAAGGCATCTCTACATGACACTAATACCAAAACTAGGAATTCAACTATTACTACCCAGTAAGAAAAAAACCAAAGTTAAAATCACAGGAGGAAAACACCTTATAGACTGAATTAAATATCTTTACTGCTTAACAATAAAATAATTACAAGCAATACAGTAGCTATTTACAACTTCAGACTAACAGAGAAAAAAGTAAGACTCATCACAGTTACACTGAAAAGTTTGATTATACTAGATGGCAGAGATGAGTTTAAGGTGCAGCAAAGCTGAAAAGCTACGATATCTCAATCCACAGATTTACATATTTGCTTTTGTATGTTTTCCCTCCTGTCATGTTGTCAGTCAAGTATTAGACTCAGCAAGGCAGCAAAACGTACACAAGGCATCAGCAATTCTGTGAGGTGTTATTTTTCTCCCCAGCATATCTATGAATGAATTTACATAAGCTTATGTTGTTATTATGTTTAATGTAACAGTGCTAACCTCAGCTTGCAATTAAGCTTCATTATGTATCACTACCTGCAGGGGCAGTTAGGACCACGCTTCTTGTCACTGTCAGTTATTTCTCCTACAAGACTGCAAGGTTATCTTCTCCCCTCCCCTCCCCCTGCCCCAAGTCAGCTAACTTCAGGTTGTAACTTGGTTCCTTAAAAAAAAAAAAAAAAAAAAAAAAATATCCTGCTGACCAAGTTGACTATTGTTCTCATTAGCACTTAACAGGTAAAGGGATGGATTTGCTTCAGTACCTCTACCGGGTTCAGCTCTAGTGCCCGAGAAGGTCAAGCACAAATACACACACTCCAACAATGGGGATGATAGCCAAGACCAGGAATTAAACTATCCCAAAGTCCAGAGCATTAACCAAAACCAGAAGTAATTACAATCCACACTTCTATACCAAGCTCTGAAGTCCAGTAAGGAAGATGCTGCCCGTACCCTGTTCTTAGAGGAGAAAACAGCAGCAAATTGAGAGGAAGGCAGGAAACTGGCAATTCTCATGCTGTAGCTAAATCTGGGAGAGATCGTGAACTGCTGTATATTATTGCTTTTATGCTAGAGATTAGTCATCTTTACAATATCTCAGAAACTATTAAAGAAGAAAAGGTTATTTTCCTGCATCTTGGTTAATTCACGTCCTATTTGACCTCTTCTCAGAAAAAGAGACTAAGTAATACAGTTAAAGAAAAAAAGTAGACTAAAATTGAATTCTTCAAGGCCAGTTCATGCAAACACTAATTCTTTTCCACCCAAGTTGCTCCTCAGGTTAAGGCCAAAATTTTTATAAGCTTTGGCTGTCTTTGAGTGAAGTTTTACAGTTTAATTCAGCAGTGGAAAGCAGCAGGAGCAATTAGATTGGAGACTATTTTACTAGCAGTCAAGTATTTCTTTGCTTGCACCACAGAAACTGAACTGGGAAAAGGACTACAGATCATCTTAGGTGATGTCGCCTTGGACAGTTAAAATTGCCAAATCAATCTTTTTGATCTCTCTTCTTGCATGACTAATAAATTGAACTCCATAATTCTCTTTCCAAAAAAATATCCCTGCTGAAATGTCTTTGGCCTCAGGTATCTCAGGTCATGTGAAATTAATTAGCTTGAATAGGTATGCTTTTGTCTTTAAAAAGATTTATCACATTTGCTAAAAGTCAGCAGTGAGGCAGCAAAATGTCTTCAGAAGTATGGGGTCTGACATTTACTATTATGTAAACCACCCTTAGAGGAAAGAAGAAAATTAAGGAGAAAAAAACGGTGGTAAAGATCTATACAGCACACACCCCAGAAAGTCAGATATGACTTTTCAGTTAGCAAATGAATCCATGCCTGGTATAATGAGGGAGGGACTCTTAATTTTAAGATACATATAAAGCCATCACATTGCAAAGCACTCCAAGCACAGCTCACTAGTTTGCCTACTGCCCTGTCTTCTCCCATCTTCACTTTATTTGGTGTCCTTGCAGGGGAAGGAACCAGTCAGAGCCCTGGAGAGGGAACGCACAGGAGCCCCAGCACCAAGCACTTGCCTTCTCACAGGCTAACCTGGAGCTGAGCCCTGGAGGATGCAATCTGCTCCCAAACTGCGCCTCAACCTCTTCTTTGCTCTTTAAACTGAAACCCATTTTGGAAGACTGCAAAGCAGGAGAGAGCTTATAAACAAAAAAGCATGGAAGGTCTGGCTTCGCCCACACTGGCAGGTCCTAGCTCTGAGTGCTGCCAGTGCAGCAGCTGCTGGCCAGTGCAAATGCCAGGGCACCAGCACAGGACCTGGAGGATCAGGAACAAGAACACTGCAAATGCAGAAATGAGACTGTATAAGACTAAGAAAATTGAAGCTGAGAATCTGGATTGGAAAGGGATGGGAGACCATGACAAAAGGGGAAGGGAGGCACAGCTCTCGGGCATGCAAGGACTTTAAAGGCAGTTCCTGACACCTTGGAACAAAGCCCCCAGCTGGCTCCATTCAGCAGCCATCCCTCCCCAGACTTATGATCAGGGGGCAGGGAAATCCAGTGTTATTTTCACTGAAACACACGAACATCTCCAGGGGTTTATGTTCTTCTTGCAGAGCACATCCTTCCCAGCAATAAAGTGGTTTTGCCATCCCTGTGGGAAAAACTTCCCTAATGTAATGAAGACACGATTCTTTGGGGGAAGGAAGAGCCTCAGTTTGCCCACGCTGGATCTGTGAACTTCATCTAGAGTGACAGCCCTAAGCTCCAACAGGCTGTGACAGATCTGACTCTATGGGTCTAAATTTAGAGTCAGGGCATCATGTTTCTTGTGCTGACTCTGGGTCCTACCTGCCAAGTTCAGGAATAGCAGAAGAGGAAACCAACCCATCTGAAAGCAAACTTGGAAAAGTACCTTGGAAAATAAGAACATGAAAGCCAGCAAAAACTGACTCCAAGGAGAAAGAGAGGGCAAGGCTAAGACTGCTTAGACAGAGATGGAAAAATAGGACCAAACACACAAGCATCAAATCCTGTAAGGGCTGGGAAGGTGAAGAGATGTAGAGTGGGAGAAGGGAAAAGAAGGACAGACCGAGCAGGTCTGGAGCTTTAACAAGAAAAACTGGGTCTTGCTAGGTAAGCAACTAAGTGACAAAGAAATGGGAATGAAATAGGCAGGGTGAGCAAAACTCCAGATTTGCTGGGATTTGCTGGGCAGGCAAGCTTTCTGACACAAGAGGGTGTAATAGTAAGGGCAGGGAACAGGGCCAGAAAGTAGGAGTAAAGAAAGTAAAGAGGGCAGAAAAAAACCTGTACTTCCAGAGTCTAAAGTGGGACACAAGACTCCTGAATCCCTCAACATGCCTATCAAGTTTTCTAAAAACCTTCTAGAGTTGCACGTGCAAGTATCTAGCCACTATGCTATGTAATTATCAGTTGAAGTGTCAGAAGTCTATATGATGGATCTAGAAATCCCAGGCCCGCTGTTATGCCAAGCAAATAGATACAGATTGAAACTATTTAGAATTTTGGAAAAGTCAAAACTAGGGTTGATTGCAAAATCTTTGTTCACTCCCCTTTTACTTATGTGTAACAAACAATGTATGGTTAACAGAGCAGTAAGTTACCCTGTGGACCTGAAATCAAACTCTACCTTTCACCAAGAATTCCCCTGTAACTAATCAGAATCATTTAAAGCACATTTTTACAGGTAATCACTAACTGTATGCCAGATTAAAAGGCTTCCTTAGATGATTAAACCCTCGCCAACACGGGCATCATCTTTTTGAAGTCCCTTCTCCATGCTGATCAAGCTCCATCTGAAAAAGAACTAGAATTTTTGATGGCTTTACTTGAGTTTGCAGAAGAGATGAACCCTCTGAGCTCTGCTGTAAGACTCAATAAGAGCTCTGGTTTATGTGAAGATATTACAGAAATGTCAAATCCTCTGGATAATCCATCCAAAATCTCAGATTGGTCACTCAAAATTAGTAGCTACTTCTGATATCCACCTTTACTTGGAATGGCTGTAACACAGAAGACAGTAATTACTATTGCACGGCAGAAAGGAGTTCTGGAAATGTATCCGGTAATACTTACAGACTGGTAAGTATAAATGAAAAAAGGATAGAAAGGGATAAAGGGATAGAAAAACAAGGATAGAAGACAGTTCTTCAGAGTTTGAAGAGCATACATTAACTATCCATACGTGCCTTAATTGTTGGGCTATACCACATGAAAACAGCTAAGTCTGACTCTTGAAATCAGACTGGACCGAGCAATGAAGAAACCCCATACAAACAGGAAAAAATCACATGGCTTAACATAAAGATGAATTGTGCTGTATCAGTATTTATTTGAATGCAAACTTCCCTATTGGTTAAAGCTTGGTAAAACAGATTATCATTTTTTTCCTCTTTAATTTTAACAAAATATCCTTACTACACAAGCATCATAGGCTTGTGAGTAGCACATATGGCTCTGCTACAGGAAAAATTTCTACAGCAAGCACTGAGGCTTGGCTGGGTACATTTATTGACCTTAAGACTCAATCCACTTTATATGTGTCTATGCCTTCATTTCAGTGCATGCAAGAAACATGCATTTTGCTCTAGCACAGTTCAAATGAAGAGCACAAACACAAGTTACTGTACTGTGAACTAGAGCAAGAACTATCTCACTGAATAGGTGCCCAAAGCAAATAGGGGTACCTCACAGCATACCTGAGACACTGTGCTTTGCTCACCTGCCTATTCTCTTATAAAAGAATGAGAAGACATTGCTTTCTTCCTAAGTCTTTTGTAAAACCCTACTGAATTGATTTAAATCAAGTTCAGCAATTTTGAGTACACTATGCAATTGCAATTTAAGGATGTTTGTATGCCAAACTAGTTCAGAGGCTCAGCTGTTTATTTTTTATTTATGTGTTTAAATGAAGGGCAACTACAATATAATTAACATGCAAGGACAAGTAAAATTCTTGGACTGAACTTTACAATTCCATACAAAATTCCTCAGTTACCATTTTGTTTTCTCTGATGTAAATCAGATTACATTCACCTAGCCTCTAAAATTTCTGTATCCTAAGCAGCTGAATCAATCTAGTTTACAGAAAAGGTATTTTAAACAACCCAAATGACTTGGTAAATGAAAAAACTTCAATAAGACCAAAATCAGTCTCTTTATATTTTCAAGGCACAGCTGAAACTAGACTTTCTTACATGAGGTGATTTCTATTGAACACCAGCAATTTCCTTGCAATCTGAACATGCCAGTCTTCATAAATCTGCATCTTGTCAGGGCAAAGAAGTCATGCTCAAGTTTGAATTAGATGCGTGCAGCAGTCAGGAATATGTCCTTTTATGTGAGTCTCTTTAATCATTAACATGGCTTTCATAGTTTTGGGTGGTTTAATGGGCCATGAAGTTACAGAGTTACTTCAGATCCAATGAGCATCTGACCATACCCTGTGGCAGGGAAATCCAGGCGGAAAACGGGATCTGGCTAAATACGCAGTCTAAAAGGAAAAGCCACTTCATAAAAATTTATCCATGGGTGTACAAGTATGAAAACAGTTCTACCTGTTTCAATACAATGTCTATAACATGTACACACATAGCACATTCTCACAGCATCACTGTCGTTCCAGTGTTCGTGCCATGTTTATGCTAGGGTAAGTATAAAACAGGCCTTCCTTTCTCACCATATTTTCATTCTTTGCGTCATCCTGCCCTGCCTCACTCTTCTGCAGAACCGTCCACCCTCTGCAGCAGTTAAAAGCAGCGTAGAGCAATCAGTTACATGTGCACACTCCCCTGAAGAGCAAACTAGCCAAGAATGCATCGGATGAAGAGTACAGGATATCAGCTTTCATCCAAAACAAATTTAAGCCAAAGTGAATCAACCAAGGCCACAAGCCTTACGTTGCCCAGTGTCCTGTTGCACAGGAAGGGAGGGAAGGTAAAAATTTCTTACGTTGCTGACCAAGAACTTCAGAAGGGCAGCGCTCCAGAGGCAGCCATTCATTGCTACAGCACTGCCCTCACTTTATTTCAAAGGAAAACCAAACCAATCCCACCCACACAAACACATCCTTCTTTCTGTATTTATACCCACGTGCAGGATTTCACATGCATGGCCCTTTTCATTAACGGGGTGCAACCTAGTAGTTAGCCCACTTGGAGCACCATACTGGCTAAAAAAAGACCCCATGAGTTTTCTCTAATAATAGCCCAGGTTCCTTCACACACTGGAACTAAAAAGTAGGGAAACTTCCCACAGCCACCACACTGCTGGCCAAAGTGTCACTTTCCACTATCAGCAGAACAGCATAAAAAGCAGGTTTTAAATAGCATCCCAAAGCAATCACCACTTCCTTTCTCATCCCAAAGCAAAACCAAAGATCCTCAGTAAGTTTCAAGTCAGTAAAGAGAATTAAAACAAGAAACATACAGCATGAGAACAGAGAAAAATTCCAAATGAGCAAGTAATTGCACAAAATCTCAGTTAAGACCCAAGTAGCAACACCAGGTGGCTTCAGCTGGAGGTTTGCAGAGTATTTTGGGTGAGCAAAGCTGACTCAGCAGCACTGAGAGTAAACACAGTGACTAAGGCTCAAAACCTGCTGTAATGCACTCAGAAAACTGCATGTAGAAATAAACTGTATAAAGTAAGAGGACCAAAACCCAAACAGATACCATCTTGCAAACACAACTGTATTTTAATATATTAAATAGAACCTTTCATTTTTTCTTAAGACATTAGCATCAAATGTTTTTTGTGCACGCAGAAAGAGAGGGAACAAGCATTACAGTGTTATCTGTTTTCATTACACATTTAGACACATTTTACTAGAAGTATTCTACAAGAATAACAGCATGGTATATTTAACCAATATTGATCTAAACAGTGAATTAAAGTAGTACTTGCAACACAACATTACCTTGGAAAACCGAGCATTTATCCATTTTGTAAAGGTCTTTTTCTGTACATCATTGTGTTCATCTGGAGAGACAAAATAAGAAAATGACAATGAGTGAAAATGCGTTCTTCTTAACCCTAGATTGCTCAAAACAGGTCATACTAAACACTACCCTGACTTGGTGGGATAATTTTTTGCCTAATCAGTCAATAAAGCTGTTCAAACCTCTACAAGACTTTGGTACTTGCAGAGTCAAACAAATGTTTCAGCTTTGCTAGCAACCACAGCTTTGCATTAGAACCAGCCTCACAGCACCTCCTGGGCAGGATATCAATGCATTAAATTCACAGGCTTCCCATCTGGTGAAAAGCAACCTATGGAACCATTGGACTTTTAATCTACAGATTTTGCCAACGCCTTTTTACCCAGATGCACTGCTCCAAAAGCTGCTGAGGTCCTTACTCAAGTTTCTGACACAGATAATGGCTTCCTTCAGTACAGGGCACAGCAACTGTAGTAGCAAAGCTGCTGGAATAACCCTGGAAGCATCTGCATCCTTACCCACCCTCAGGCTGGTTTCACACCTGGGTTAGGAACTATGTTACTGATCAGTCAGTCAAGCTCAACTGAAGTGTGGGAAAGGCTCAGTGGCCCTTTCCTTCAGATGCCTCTACTGGTGTGGAACCAAGAAGTACCACCACCTAGGGTGGAGGAGACGCCCAGAAGGACCCAGCAGGACAAGGAGGAAGGCCAAGGAAGCACTCGCAGGTCAAAGCAGAGGGAGGCACAGTGGCCTCCAGCTGTGCAAAAAGAAGATAGCTTCCCAGGTAATTTAAGGAAGCCACTTGGGAGACACCTACAATTTTACCGTCCTTCCCACTAAACCAGGCTGAGTCACCTCCAGCACAGCTCTGCCCATATGAGAAGATACCTGCAGGGTAAATTGCGCTGAGCAGTGCTAGGGGTGAGAGTATGCCTTATCACCTAAACTTAAATGACTGCAAATTACCTGCTGGCAACAGACCAGGCAAAGGAAGTTGGCCCACCATGGATTCTCAGGACTGCTTGCTGCAGCCAAGAATCATAGAACCATTTTAGGCTGTGACTGAAGATCATCAAGTCCAAAGGTTAACCCAGGACTGCCAAGCCCACCACTAAACCACACAGCCTGTGAAAGGCTTTAAACCTCCAAATCCTGCAACAGAGCACAGCCAAGGCAGGCAGTGCCTTCCACCAGGCAAAATGTTCTACAGCTGCAGCCCAGATCATAATCTCCAAGAGGCCTTCAAGACTCCATGAGCTTCTTGACATGCCAGCCTCGAGATACGCAGACTCCCACACCATGCTGCTGCCTGGGATATTCTCTTGCAGAACCTCCTGGTGGCAGCTGGCACCAATTTTTCCAAGCCCCTTACCACAATAAAGCATTTACCACCATGGTGTTCAGACCATCTGTCCCCACACTAAGATGAAGCCATAGAAAAAACTGGATTGAAACTCAGGTGTTCTACTTCATGAAATTATGAAAAGCAAAAAAAATTATACAGTCTGAAGAGATACCAAATTATGATTAAAAGGCACCACTTACAAGACCATACACCTCAGACAGCAGTAATTGAGACTGTTGTTACAATGAAGTTTTACCTACAAAACCCAGATGTTAATTATTTTTTTAAAAAAATCACAGCATACTATCAGAAGATACCTCAGGTAGATGACCTCAAAATTTCTTGTTTCTGGCCCAACATGTATCTGAAATCGATGCCATTCATGTCTAATGTATCTAGCTATAAATCTGTCACACACAGACCACTGGAGCAGTAGAACAAATGATCAGGTGTTCTTTCACCTTACAAGCGAACAGTGGCTACAGCCCAGTCCAGACAAGAGAAGTCACTTTGGTAAGAAATGAGACGTCACAACAGTTAAAAGACTTGATGAACTTTACAAAAATGTTTATATCAATTTAAAGTAAAACCTCAGTTCTGGGCTCCTTTTAAGCTACAGCTGAAAAGCCTGCTTAGGGCATGCCAAAGAGCGCACATCTGCTGCAATGTGGCAGCCCGCAGCCATTGTTTCACCCTCCCATGCCTCTCCTCTTTGTCACCCAAGCGAACCCAATACAGCCCACTCCTCAGTCACACCTTGAGCTCAGCCAGAAATCAGATAGCCCAATGCAGAAAAAGTTTTCTGAAAGAGCTTGAAGATACCTACAGTGCATGCACAGCAGACCATGCTTAAAACAGCTTGTTGAAATTCAAGGTGGTGTTCCGGGGGAATACAATTACTTAAAAGATCTCATTAACCCTGGTCTCTTCCCTCAGTGAAATAGAGTGCTTTGCCATCGAAGACAGACAGGATCCACCAGAGCAGGTCACTCTGTGCCAAGTAGCCATCTCAGAGAAGACTGGCAGGGTCAAGATTTAAACTCTAAATATACTGAACACGTTTACTCCATTTTTTCCTTCCAAGTGTTTTTTGTTGTTTTTTGGCAGGGCTTTGTCATTGTTGTTTTGTTTTTTTAAGGAGAAGGAACTGACTAGATTAACTGCTACTGTTGGACCAAAAAGCTAGCTTTGTGTAAAACTCAATCCCAGACTCTGTCCAACTCTTAATAACGTTTTCCATTTACATTCATTGCAAATGCTATTTGTATTGAATGTACTGATATTTAAACATCCTTCTCTGTCTTTAAATATTATTCAGTAATCTCTGACCCTTTTCTGCCAACATGCCTGAGTACACACCTACACACCTAGATGCTTTCCTAAGGCTCAGTCTGCCTTTTTCCTTCCTTAAGCTTCCGTGACAGTCAAGAGTAACCCCAGAGTTTGAGATCTCACTTTCTTTTAACACGCTTACTAAAGATGCTGAAGACAAAGCACAAAGAGAGGCCAAAATAGTTGTATCGACTGTTTAAAAGGATAACAGTGGTTATGAAAAAGGTCAAGGATTTATAAATCCTGTGTGCAAGGAGCAATACGCACTCCACTCTGGGGTGGGGGGGGCTAAGCCCCTTCACAGGCATATGCCCAGCAGAAGGCAACAGGTCTTCTCAGCATTACACCAGGTTCAGCCCACCAGGGCTGTACCCATCAGGCAGCCTCACGTCTCAGCTCCCCCTGACCTCAGGTCCCGTTTGTGTAAGCACTCCCGCTACATGACCTTTTGAAAAGAGGGGAAAGGGGCTGGAGTTTTATTAAAAGCGTGTTTCCCAGGGTAGGGAGGGGGACACAACACCAAACTGACAAACCAAAACATACATGACTGATAAACACAAACCATTTGTCTTTAATGGTGAAAGAAAGAATATGAATGTATACACCCTTACTATCTTGCCCATATCACGGCATCCTTTCTATGGCAGTTAAGCAAGGAATCTGAACCCGCCAACTCCCATCTTCAGAAAACATCCTGCTCAGTTATAAACTTGCCCATTCAGACTCCGCTTTCATGTTTGCTTTTAAAAGCCTCTGAAACCAGGATTTCTGTAATTGGCCATTATAGCTAGCGTTGTGTCAAGCTTTCTACTGTAAGTCCTTGGAAATAAATTTGTAACTCAAATGCTGGTGCTTTGTTAACAGCGCCAACTGTTATTTTATCCCTCAAATTAATTTTCTTTAGATTCCTGTGAGTCTGTAAAGCTAATCCCCAGAGGCCGACATTATGATTCAGATAACAAGTTAGCCACATTCAGTCTAAAAAACAATATCACCATTCAGCAGAACCCACAGTACTCCAGCCAGTCAACTTCTCACACAAGGCATTAAAAATGTCAGCAAGTCACAGCCCAGTGAGAAACAAATTCACCACGTTGCTAAAACATTTGTGTTTCCTTTCACACTGCCACAGCCTGACAATAAAAGCCAAGGACTGACTTGGGGCCAAATTCTGCTTCAATACCTACTGACTGTTTCCTCCCTCCACGGCTCTGCCTGCCCTCCAGTCACTTAATGGACTTGTAATGGCCAGTGTCAGAACTGTTTGTTCTTTTAAAAGGAAATAAAAAGAAGCCTAAACACACACAAAGTTAAACTCTCGTGATGACAATGGACAGAAGAAATGCTTCCTATCCCAGATGCTTGTTTGCTGAAGCCTGTTTCTGTTATAGAAGAAGATGTGTGTCTGCGCAATTGGAGTATGCTCAGAGCAAGCAGCTCTTGTGACCAGATGCCCAGCCTGTGTCCTGGCATTGCCACCCCCAAGAGCCGCTTTCACAGCCTTACATACCTCCGCCACCCTCAACACTGCCCCTTAATTTTGTTGGGGCACCATGAAACCACAGTTGAACTCCAGCCTGTTACCTTGTGAATATCATGTTCAGGAGCAAAAAGGAATCTAAATGATCTAAAAATAGAGGTAAAAACAAAAGCCTCAAAGGATTGCGGTTTGTCCTTTCCTCAACCTCTGCTTCATACTGAGAGCCAGCTTTCTTATTTCCCCAAAATGCATTACATGCTTACATGACAGAACTGTGTTATTTGGTTTGTGAAAGACAAAAGTAATCACACCCAAAACAGCTGGCAGAGCAGCACTGTAATGGAAGTGCCCTGGAGAAGCATACAGATGAGATCTGCAAATAAAGCACAGAAATTGCCCAACCATTCCAGCACAAGTTACCAAGGGTCATCTCATGTTTTAAGATTTAAATTTCCCTTCCCCACCTCATTATTTAAGCTCTCAGCAAAAGAATTTAGAAATAAAAGAAGGAATTAGCCTGTGGCTTTCAATTAAGACACTTGGAATGTAACGAAGTTAGAAACATCCCTTTGCCTAAGCCTTTAGGCAAGCAAAAGAAACTCATAGATACCACCCCACCCAGGGCTAGCATGCCTCTGAGACCCTGACCACCTTAACAAAAAGACGGGAAAGTTTTGTGTTCTTAGGTGCAGGATTTTCTGGGCAGAAAAAGCATTTTGGAAGTAATTATCTTTTTGTCAAACTCAGACTAATTCATATATATAAGAGACCAAAAAAAAAAAGCATCTAAAATTTCAGGATGGAAACAGACGTGGTTTTCATCCCACAAGCAAGAGGTAAAAAGCCAAGCAAGCCACAAAGCACCCACGTGCATGACCGCCAAGCTCACTGCAGAACCTCTGATGTTCGTCGCGACTGCTGGGCCCCGACTTCCCTAACACAGAACAAACTTTATCAGCCACCTTGAGGTTTTGGGTTGGGCTGGGATTTGCAGGTTGGAGGGTGTGTTTTTTTAAAGAAACCTAAAGCAAAAGTTGAGATTATCCTGCAGATTCCCTCTTCTCTTGCAACACCATAGTAGGGCAAATGGCTCCAGCAACATGTAATTGACTTGTAAGCTTTCACCTTCACACTACAATTTTAATTTCTACAGTCAATGGTGAGCACAAAGTTTTCCTTCATTCCTTCTCCTTCCCTCTCAATCCAACTTCAGCAGTTGGGCAAAACCAGTTATATTAATAGCGGCTCAAATAAAAAAAAAAAAGTAATTACACCTGCCTACAGCAACTGCCACACAAAACAGAGTTGCCCAGATTGTAAATTCTGTGTATAAACTAAACCGTAAGATACAAGCATTAAAAAAAAAAAAACAAACTAAAAAAACCAACCCTTCACCCCATTCCCTGGTGTCTCCCAACAGTAGACACCATAAAAGCAAGAACCACGGAGAAGTCATGAGGACAAGCCCCCAGTTCTCAAAGTGTGCTGGGAGTCTAAGCTAAATTTACGTCACTATAAAAAAAAAAAAAAAATCCCCCAGCAACAGATAACTTAGAAGAAGGCATCCTCACAGCTGAAGCAATATTAAAATAGCTGTTTCCGTACCTCACAGCAAAACCTATCTAACACTCCACACTGCCAGTCTCAGCACATTGGAATGATGTTTAAAAGGAAGCTAGAGACAAAGGCAAGCTCTCAGGAGACAGAAATAACGCTGCGGCACCACGCACCCAGCCTGGTGGCCCACGCCGGTCAGCCAGCAGCCCTGCTGTTTTCACGGGATCACAGTGTGAAACCAAGAACTGGAGGCAGGATCCCGACACCTACATAGGGCTGCTCCCGAAGGTCACCAGGGCCTGGCAACCCCACATTTCGCTCCAGCAACCTGCAGTGGCTCGCTAACTTCTGGTCAAACCACACAGCATCAGCTCCCAGTGGAAGACAGCCCTGGGAAGCCTTTCTGCACGATACAAGTACATTTGGGCACATTTCACAAACTGCCAGTGATCGCACCAAGGCTTGAGGCTGGAAATGTTTCTGCCAAAATCTTTGGTTAGAGCAAAGGGTTTCAGCTACCAGCAAGTGCACTGTGGAAAAAAACCCTGAAACACAGGTACCACAAATACCTCTACGACGATGGCTTATATGGACCCTACAGATAAAGGACAAACTTCACACACAGGGAGAGGAAGATGTCCTCGCCATCTTCCTCAAGTCCCAGCTAACACATCAGGCATGCAAAGAGAAGAGAAAGGCAGGTAATTCCTGCACAAAATCTGGGGATTAAGATGTTTCTAAACATACAAATAGGAGGGCACTTAAAGACAGTAAATCTGCAGATACAAATAAAAGGTAGGAATCACAAACTAAACTTAGTACAGCACGTCTTGTTATGAACACAGATTAGGTCTTTGCATTTCTGAGCAGTTACAATGAAAACAGAATTGCTTTCTCCAAGTTGGTCTTAGCCATCTGTTCTTTTTTCTCTGCCCAAATTAGAGCTATTATTAGGCTCACTTGCATTTGTGGAGGTGATTCACAGGATATAAAGTCAGAAGGATCATTGTGATCATCTAGTCTAGCGTAATCTCCTGGATAAGGCTGGAGCCATCCCCACAAAAAGCCCATCTGCATACCAGAAGGAAGCAGAGACACAACAGATGTCAGAGACCCTGTGCAGGCCCAAGCAAGCAATATTGCTTGGGCAGAGAAGGAAGCCAAGCCATAAACCATATATATGCAAGTACCTCTCTCTGCTAATTATGGCAGAGTTTCAAATCAGGCAGACATCAAACAACCTTGTTTGAAAATCTTCAGGAAACAATGTTCACAGTACAAAAGGCGTAATGTTATTTTGTTCGCTGTGACAGGCAGTAAAGACAGTAGCACCCTCGAAGTTCTTGTTCACAACACTGAGCTTCTGCCCCCTCATATTCCAGAGTCTCTTTTATCCCAGCTCTGTTCAGCCAAAGGTTTTCCTATCTTCCTTTTCCAAAAACCCAAAGGCTGCAATCCCAAGCCTTCCTCATTCCCTATTCTCTGTCTTTTCACTCCCAAATATTAAAATCTTTCCTGATCCATCCTCTTCAGAGTTGCCCATCTTTTTCTCGGGGCATCCATCCATCCATCCATCTCCATCCATCTCTTCCCACCTGTCCCAAATCTTTTACCGCAGCCCATCATCATTCCTGCCCTAAAATTCTCTAGGTAAAAAGCTTTTCACAAAGAGAAGCCAATTCCTGAGATGTAAACAAATAATACCTGGCTCCTACGTGTTCCTACATGCTCCAGTTTCCTAAGAAGTAAATTAATAACACTTGGCTTCCTATGTATTTGTATATGCTCCACTAGTGGCAGCCCCCCCCCCCCCCGACGACTCTGCCCTCTCTCTCACTGGAAGCCCCCACCCCATCCCAGCACATAAGGTACAGGCCATAGGTAGCTGGGTATGCACCAGATTGTACCTCACATGCAGATGCTGAGAAGCCATTCATCAGGCAGCAGGAAAAACATCCTTTTTTTTTTTTTCTTTTTTTTTTTTTATTTCTTCTGTAGTGGAGGCACTGTGTTCAGGGACTCTTCTTTCAGCCACGGATTTTTCACACAACCTGTAGCTATTTAATTAGCTTTATGACATGAAATTGGATTAAGTTTCCTACTACTTAATCCAAATTGGACCAGCGGGGGGGCGGGGGGGCGGAATATTTGAAAGACAAGCATAATCAGAGTATCCTATTTCCCACGTGAAAAACAATGAATCAGTTTCAAAAATGTGTACACTGTTAACATATTTTTAAAATAACATAAATGCTATTTAAATGTTTCTGCTAGCAAGTTAACTAAGTACCTCCCAATACAGACCACATGGGTGCCATTTCAGTGACAGCAGCAGACTAGAGTTATTTAAAAACAAATGGAATTTATAACCCCATGGAATTTAAGTCTTTCCTAGCAGTCCAGTACAGAAGACATTCATAACATAGCAACTTCAGCTGTTGAGTTATGCAAAGTCAAGCTATTAAGTTTTCTGGGCTTGATTGCCTCAAATCTCTGATGGTATTTAGAAATCTAGTCTTATAAGACAAAAAAACCTCAGCACACATACCTTCCATCGATGAAATACAATTGTAATGAAAAGAAATTTAAACTTTACAGTGTTAATTAACTTGGAAATTAAGAGAACAATAAAGAAGTGTCTTTAAAAAGTCATAATGCTCCCTTTGTCGCTTGGAACAAGATTTCTGGACCCCAAAAAAAACCCAAAGGCAATGAACACATACAGTTTATATACCTGTTACAATTTTGTAACTGTTAAAATCACTGCAGTATCAGTAAGTCTTCGAGCACTTTCATATGAACGCCTCAAGCCATCTTACAAGTATTAAGCTTACAAGCTTCACCACCTGTGCAAATCCACTGCTCTTTGCATTGCTCCCAAGAAGTTTAGTAGAATTTCGCATTACAGTGTTTCCACATGAAGTACCACGTGGCAGAGGTCAGAAAGCACCCATGGAAGCTGGCTGCTCCAGTCAGAGCAGGCTGCCCATAGATGTGTCCAGTCACATTCTGAACACCTGCAAGGACAAAGACTCCACACCTCTTCAGGCAACCCATGCCAGTGTTTTAAGTAGAAATGGGATTTCCTGTGTTTCAGTTTGCTCCCACTGCCTCTTGTCCTTCCACTGGCACCACTTAGAAAAGCCTGGCTCTATTCTCTTTGTAGCCTCCCTTCAGGTATTTATAAACTTTGATAGCATCTCTCTGATCCCTTTCTCCAGGCTGAACAGTCCCAGCTCTCTCAGCCTTTCCTCATAGAAGAGATGCTCCAGTCCCTTCGCAGAACCAAGGACCAAGACCAAATACTCCAGCTAGGGCCTCACCAGTGCTGAGTAGAGGGGAGCATGCCCAAGGACATGCAGCATGCTCATGGTAAACAAAAGAGGAAGGAAGCCCAGCTCCTGTTTCACAAACTTGCCAGCATCTAAAGCTCATCAAGTCACTTGCTGGAAAGCTGCTCGCTAACACAATTTCACATAACAGACTACACACTGGAAAGCTTCTACACTCTTCTGTGGCCAACTTACAACCATAAACTAACATAGTTAAATTTTTTACAACCAAGACTCATAAAATCTTGTTATCCTTGCGAATCCCTTTGCAGGCTGCACTTGGAAGACAGAAGCAGGAGGAAGCAAGCCCAAATACCAGGTATTCCTCAGCTCAAACTGTTACACACTGATCTCAGCAACCAAGTTGAGCACAGTCTTTACAGAAATCATCAAACAGATATATAGAAGTGGATTTGTTGTTTTGGTTTTAAAAAAAAAAAAAAAAAAAAAAAAGATGTTTATTTTGTTTCCAGACAGGCTAAGTCTGAGCTTCATTAGTTATTCCACTATTTTGTCAAGGATCAGCCACTCTGATGCCTGTAAATTATTTACCTCAGTCTATTAACCTTTGTAATTACCAAGATGAAACCTGAAATATAGAAGGTTTAAAGGAAGCCCCTAAAATTCTCGTGGTATAGGAGTGCTATAAACATAAAGGAGAGGTAAGCAAAAACTAGCAAATATGAATTTAAATGCAAAATATTTGTTAGCACAAACCACACCAGATCATCTCATTTCTATACCCAAAATACACCAGCAAGCTCACTACAGAAACAATCACTGTAAGTTAACCTGCACTTAGCTCCACACAACCTACCCAAAGTATGTTAAGTGTTTTGTACTGTCATCCAGCACTAGTAAGGAAGATTAAGCAAAAGGCAAGTCCATTTCTTGAGACAAAAGGAATATTTCATTTTCTAGTCACATTCCTTTGCTGGCCAAGGAAAAGAAATATTGCACCACTGGGGAAGGGGGAACCTTTGTGCAGGAAAATGTGATGCTTAGTAAAGCTCTGAGCGCTCTGCCCACAACGAAATTACTGTTCTTTCTCTAGAGGCAAGAAGAAACACAGTCATAAAGGTGTCTTATCCAATTCACGTATTTAGTGAGACACTTTAATGAGGAAAAAATAAAAAGAGAAATTGGAGTAAAGTATTATGAATGGTGCCGCCTTATGGCTTCTGGCAAACATAAGAATTTTCTTTTGTCATTTGATCACAACAGCAGTAGGATGAGGCACTGCTAATCCTATATCCTAATTAAATTCACATTTCCTTCCCTGGCTTAGTCATAAATTAGGCCCTAAAACTGAACCCCCTCCCTGATTAACTGCTCTGAAATACATAAATTCTGTTTGACAATTGCAGAATAAATATCTGGAATGCATTAAAATACGTATTTATGTAATCAAGCAAGCCACGGATCACTATTAGTGTGAGCTCACAGAAGACTTCCCACTTCAGTACAGAAAGCTCCCTCAGGATATACCACTCCAAACAGCATGACCAAAACTGGAGAAGATACAGCAACAGAGCACTCAAAAGGAGAGCAACCGAAGTTCAAAGCCTCTCAAGCCTTTGGCAGAACCTGAGCCAAGGGATTTCAGCAGTCAATTGTTTAGGCAAAGGATTACATGTACACATCCCAATCCCCGTGCTTTTATTATTTATTGACCAACTTTCAGGACGACTGTGATGGAACCTGTGCAAATGTGGGGTTTGAGTACTGTCGCTAACACATCAAATGGTTTTGTGAGAGCACATAAAATTCAGAACAGACACATCACCTTTACCTTCCTAGAAACTGGCTATACAAAAAAGAAAGATCACCTAATGAAAGCAGATAATTACAAGTCAGATTATTGCTGCTGCCTCGGGCAACAACTCCAGTACATCAGTCATACTCACAGGTGTAATCCTGTCCTGGGTGTTTTCAGAAAGGGTTGTTGCACACCTTCCTGGTGCTAAGGAGTCAGGCACCGTGCAGGCTCAGGACTCACAGCCCTTGCCCAGTGGGCAGCTGCCCAGCTGAAGCAGCTCGAGAGCTTCAAGCCCCTTTCTGTTTTGCCCTCTGCCAAAGGTTAATATCCCTGCAGCAGAGCAGGTGGTGTCCATGCCTCAGTGAGGATAGAGTTTGCAGCCTGAATATTGCTAGCCTGAGTACCAAAATTAATGACAATAACCACCAGTGGAAGCAAGACAAATGAGGGCACTAGTATAAATAGGCTAAAAAAAAAAAGAAGCATAGATAAGCTTATGAAATTAAAGAGTCCACAGAAAGATGGATATAATTTATAAAGTCCCTGAACTGCAAATCACTGGAAAATAAGGTATATTAGAGGAAACACCACTGAAGATGTGCTTATGGAGGAAGCACAAGGACATGGTATCCAGCTGTGGACACCACCACTGGTACCACACTAGCCTAAAGCCAGCATAGCCCACCTTATGGTAACCCACTCTCCTGAGCAACCTAAGCTAAATCCAACAGGAACTGTGAATCCAGACATCCATGCTGAAGAGATACAAGTAGCACAAACCATCAGACCAATTTCAGTGTTGAAACAAGCCAACACAGATGATTATTACAAGACTAGTTCAGTAATAGCGTTCAAGACCTTTTAAAACTAGACCTGTGATGCACCTTTGACTTAACTAGACAGCAACATTTTAAAATCAAACGCTTAGGAATTTCCCCCCTACAGAAAGCCTTTGTATATTTGAATGACATCTAAAATGAAAACTAGCTTGCAACACAGGAAGAAACACTGTGAGCTTTAGTCTGAAAAAAGTTTTTACCACCAATGGGAAAAAGTCAGCATTTGAATACAGGTATACGCTGTTGAGTTTTGCTGGCATAACTACATTGGTTTGGTATATGAAAAATGCACACGGACATCATGAATAACAAAACCTCCTCTGGCATAGTCAAAGCTGTGTCAAAGATCACCTTTTGCTGGCTTAATTCCCTTGTTTTGAGGAAGAGAGTATAACTACATGGCAGATCAGCTTTTTTCTGCCAGTAAGAAAGAGAGGCTGCACTGCAAAAATCAAAACACAATGTAGAACCTCTTATAGCAGACAAAAGCATTTGATGCAATACAAAACGATTTCCTCGGTTCAAAGGTTTATCTTGAAACGCAGAGCTTTTGGTCTGAGATATTTTAATCAATAAAAATACCTATGCCTTTCAAGTGTCATACTGGATTAAAAGTAAAAGCAACACTTAACCCCCACCCTAGAAAAAGCCAGGACAAGTTCACCATTGCTGGGTCACATAATGCAAGGGGAAATGTCTTCCAAGGCTTTCACACCCCCTCTCTCACCCCAGAAAAAGAAAAAATATTTCCAAATAGCGTCAAATAATGTTTCTTATTATAAATAATTAATACTAAACAATTATTTTCCAATTCTCCCTAAAGAAATACATGATATAAGCACAGCTAGAACAAGAGCCGTGTTCAAAGGCAGGGTTCACTATAACATCCCAGTCTGAGGTTGGCTGTTAACACCTTATCCACACCTCCCCAGCTCTCCCAAGAGCCAGCCACACGTTAGTTTCTTCAGACCTGCCCATGTAAATACTCCCGAGTACCAGCCAGCTCCGGTGAAGCAAAGCCCAATTGCTCCATCACATGTGAGCAGGTTGCAAAGGATCTGGATTAGTGTGTAATTGCTCAGAGGTGAAGGGTCAGATGTGGGAGAGAAAGGACATGTGGATAAAGGCAGGGATGCAATTCCAGAAGCATGCAAAAAGACTGGCTCTTTATCAAAGAAAAGCAAAACTCTTTTGAAGTAGTTCCCCAATGGGGTTAAGAGAAACTTGCTTTATGTTTAAGACCTATTCACTCTTCTCTGAGTGAGAAACCTACTATAACAAATGAAATTCATACACGTGTACAGGAATTCCGAATTTCAGATTCAATAAAATTATGCACTTAACTGGATGACAAACTTCAAAGCTTGGTAGTAAAAGAAAAAAAAAAAAACAAACCACCAACCAACAACAATACATTTCACACTCTCTGGGTTATGCAAATAGAAGTAACACCTTAATGGAAGTAATAAAAAGGAAGATTATTATTTCTGAAACATTAAAACAACATTAACATCACAGAAAGAACAAGTGGTATGAACAAGGTGAAACACAAAAGTGGTATGAACAAGGTGAAACACAACTACAAAAGAGAAATCACAGGTGATCTGCTAAAGACTCTGTAGTCTTCACATGACTTGCCTTTGAATCTTAGTGTGGTATGCTACAAACTAGGTGTGGGCAGAAACTGGGAATGCATTTAGAAAGTACTAACTCAATTTTAGATCGTTTTCTACACAAGTAAAAAAAAAAAAAAAAAAAAAAAAAAAGGTTTACTCCCAACATTCTGCATTCTTAACTATCACAAGTAACTTGAGTACTTCTGCCAGTCTTACCTGCATTGAACAAGGCAAAATTAAGAACACAACAATTGACAAAGCCTGCTAGAAGCTGGAACATCTCACTCTGTTTTGCAGATGCACTCTGAGTTAACACCTGATCAATTTCAAGTTCACCACACACTGCCATTCTCCACATGGTCTTACTGTGGCAAGAGGTCAGAGAACCTTAACTGAATACATATTAGCCCTAAATCAGGCTTTCACCAAGGTTTCTCCCTCCACCTAAACTCAGAAAGGCAGCACAGTGAGTCTGGAATACTCTGTGATTTCTTTAGTTCATTAGCAGGCATTTTTCTTAATGCTACTCAAGTTAATAGCAATGTGAATTTGCAGCAATACACAGCTGTACTCACTGGGCAAAAGTTGGTTGATTAAACTGGCCAAGTAGGGACAGCTAGTACTTTTGCCTTCAAAGACAGGCAGGGAGGAGGATATGACACACAAGATGTTCAAAAAGTCAGCGAGCGTCTGGCTGCTTTGTAATTGCCAAACACTTGTGATGCTTAACAATGTTATCATGCCTGCAATTTAGTCAGATTCCATTTCCAACCTACACAGGTCTTTTAAGTTGCTCCGCTTCAACATATCATCTTTAACCACTGTAATATGAATACAGTTGAAAACCTTGAACTGCTTAATATTAAGCAGCTATTCTAAGGTTTTTCTACAGCTGGTTGTTCGTTCCCAAAAACTAAATCACAAAACCACTTATTTTAAGAAACACCACAAACGTTTCATCCAGAACAATATAAAAAGTTTAACTCACATAACAGGGGTTAGATCTTCGTATTTGAAGATCTCTAATTTAAGTTAATGTTATCGCCTACCACGTCTGATTTTCCACACTACTGCTGTATTAAGGCTACTCTTTAACAGTCAGAGTATTTTGTTAATCAGAACATACAGGCAAAGCAGCAGTACAAAAAAGGACATATGTTTTTTAGCTGCAAAGGAGTAAGGAAATTGGAAACAGTAGTAATGATGTATGGAAGGCCACACAAACTCATGCACACTGCTGGCTGAAGCATCACAGAGCAAGCTGCAATATACTGTTTATATTTCAGATTGTCCCCAGCTGACACATACGACCAACCTGTGGCAGCAGCAGGATCATTTACAAAACCCAAGTATGCACAAAGCCTACCACATCAAAGTGGCAAGGGAAGAATTCCTGCAACTGCATGCATGTCTGTGAGCTGGTGTAGCAGGACCAAATGCATTTTGAACGTCACGGTACCTACCTACCTGCCACTTGCTCAAACAGCACAAGTAGTATTATCACTGTCCAGTAAGTCTGGAAATGAAAATTCACATTTGAAGGATAGCTCAAGTGGCCAGAAGCTCCAGTCTTCCCTTTTTTATACAGTTATTTTACTAAATATTCCTATTATCCCCCTCAAAGTTACACAGCCCAGCTAATGAGGGCTCTCAAAGTGTTAAAAAGGCAGTATGGACCAGAATACTGCTTCCTAGCTTTATCCTTCAGCATCTTTTCAGTCCAACTATGAACTGGCATGACTGGCTTCACAAGAAGACTTTTGCAGACTACTGTTTATTCAGAAACAGAACTCCCAAATTTTGTAGATGACAAGTGAAAACTGAGTGAAAGGAAACAGCATAAGGAAAGAATCACCAGAGTGTCAAAGAGGACTTCTAAGGAGGCTAGGAAAAGAAATATGTGATGATTTTTACTCTCAAAAGAATTAGCATGACTGAGAGCTGACTTAGCAACCTATTATGCCAGTTTGAATCTTGGTGTGTTTAATTACAACCTTCTGCATTCAAAAGCCTTGTCTCCAGTCCTGCAGAGATAAGTATACAATGAAAAAAACACAACAACTTTCCAAAAACTAACCAAATAAAAGCTCAGAACGTTTAGTCTGGTCTACAACATTGTAGAGTCACATTGTTCCACTCTTTCTGTTCATAGCACAACACTTCACTATTATTCCTCAAGTCTTTACATGGCTGCAAAAACCAACAGCAATGAAGGGCAACTACCAGCCTTCTCGCCCTTCAAATGCAAAATGTAATTTGGGCTCAGTAAGGGAGCTGGAGAAGATAACCCAGAACTCCAGCTGCCAAGCTGTACTACCTGCACCTCCTAGACATGAACATTACGGAAAAAAATCAGATCTTCCAGAAAATAATTATTTCTCTTTTTTATTCTCTGCCTTTAGCAGAGTGGAAAAAGCCATACAAGAAAGCAGTATGCGAGGACACTCAATTCTTGGGAGATGAAGAGTTGCAAAAAATGAAGAGCGAGCAAGGATGAAACGCAGGTATCTGTATTTATCGTATCATCTCCAACTCTATGACACAAGTTCATCAACTGGATCGTGTAAATCTCCAAACCACAGGACAGCAGAAAGGAATATGGGGAGGGGGGAAGATTGAGACAGAAAACAGGTATCAGTTAAGACACAGAAACAGAGTTAAGAGATAAACACAGAAGTGTCCTATTATAGTAACACCAGGAAGGAGCGAATGAAACAAGAGCCTGAGAAATGGAAGATATCACAGAACATCAAAGAAGTATTTAAGCATGACAGAAAAGGAGGAAAGGTGAAGGTCACACACAGAAAACACGCCACACTATTAGCAATATCATACTTGTGCAAAGTTAAAAACGCACCACACTTTACCTATACCAGGGAGTTTCCCCCACAAAACAAACATTTATTTGACAGGGTAAGTTACCATTTCAGAGCTTTGTTTTAACTCTTCCTTAACTATACATGTGATTTGTTTCTTGCAAAGGCGAAGGTTCAATAATTCACTTATGTTCCCATGAGAACACGACAGGAGAATGAATGCACAAAGACAGAGAAACCAGAAAAAAGCTTCCATGTTTTACTAGGCATGCGAGAGCACTCCTCCACCACAAAGCAGTCAATAATAAAACAAAGTCAATCAGAGAGGATCAGCTGCCTCAAAAGTCTTCAAGAGCTACTGTACACCAGTAAAGCGTTTCCCACAACAATTGTTGCTTTGTAGGCTGCCTGGAACTTCTAACTCCAGCATCAACTTTGCTCTGTTCCCACAAACTACACTATGAAAAATAAGATGGCTACAGATTTATTCATAGTGCTACAGCAGATTTTTAACTGAACTGGGAGCAGCGGCTGCGCAGGGCTGCACGCTAAACTACCGAACTGATGAAAAACACTTATTTGTCTGAATTCCTCCAGAAACTGGTAATTTGTGTACACACTCATGTTTGGTTCTGGTGGGGTTTGGGTGGCTTTTTTTTGTTTGTTCCCTCCTCCAAATGGCTAGAATGAATATTTTTTAGGCTAGCCAAACAGTCTCCTATCTTACAGATTAAGAGCACCTTAACACTGTCAAAACAACAGCTAATTATTTACCTGCGATGACTCTGCTGTGCGTAATGTTCAAGGATATTTGCTAGGACAATGCTATTAGAACATGTACCTTTTGCCGCTGTGACCCGAGTCACCCTTTATCGCTCTGGAAAGTGATAGTTTCAAGGCATGCAGTTTTGTGCAAGCTGCAGAGGGGATGGGAGACAGGGTACTGTGCAGGAATATAGAACGCCATTCCAGGACGTCAGGAAAAGAGGCTATAAAACATCCACTGCTTCTGCTTATACTGGCTGTAAACCAGCCTCACCGCTCCTGCAGGCTACTTCAGTTGATGCCATTAAAAACAAGAGTCATGTTTACACTCAGAGCAGCAGAACATTGCACTTGCTTAGCAGCCGATCAGGAGTGTTTCCAAGATGCTGCAAATATTTAATGCAAGTCTGCTTGCCTCAACATGGGTTTCGTTTGTTGGTTTTAGAGCCACACGCCATAAAGGAAGGTACAAGGAAACACTGTCAGCCAAACCTTGCTCCCACAAGCATTAGCATATTGGCTAAATAGTATTTTGAATTATTTTCAGATATACTTAAGTTTGTTTCAGACCAAGAGTCCATTTTTAGCATGCGGACATTTTTGGACTTTTAAACTCATGCTTTTGCTGAGGGTTGACTGCACGTCTGCCAAGAAAAGCCAGCTTCTCACACAAATAAAGAAACAATACTATTTGAAGATATAACTTAAATAAGCAGGCTTTTTTGTTCCCATTGCAGGAGGGTGGCAAGGATTTGGGAATGAAGGAGTGAAGTTGAGCCTGGGAAGAAGCTGAGAGGTATGAAGAAGGTGGTTTAGTTTACGTCTTTGTTTCTCACTATCCTATTCTATTTCAATAGGACATAAATTAAATTAATCCCCACCCCATCAAGTCTGCTTTCAACACAATTGAAATTGGCAAGTGATATCCCTGTTCTTATCTCAGCCCACGAGCTTTTTCCACCTTATCTTCTCCCCCTGGCCAGTTGCAGGGGGAGTGAGAGGAGTAGCTGTGTGGGCACCTGGCAGCTACCAAAGTCAATCCACCACAGGGGCTGAACACCAAACCTGTTTTGTAGAGTCAATAAAGATGATATTAACTGCAATAAGGCACACTTACTGCAAGTTATGCAGAAAAATCTTTCCCCTTAGCTCAGGGAACAACGTCAGGTAAGATAGCAAACTAGTTTAGCTGGCCATAAAATAATTCCAGCTCAACTCCTGAGGGCAAACTCTTGAAGCTATTTTTATTGGTAAAAAAAAAAAATAAAATATCCACACACCAAAAAAAAAAAACAAAACCCAAACAACCACACACAACAAACAAGCAAACCATCAAATACATAAAAAACCAAACCAGAGAAACAATGGATGCTCTACATACAAGGAAAGCGTATTATGGTATTGTACACTATCAGTCATAAATCATTTCATTCAGAAACAACACTTGAAACAGCACTGTTTTCTGATATTAATTCATTGCCAAAATGAAGTATCTCAGAAGGATAACATATCTTGCATTGTCAGCAATATCTTGGTTTCTCTTTCAATTCCAAAGCCAATAAAATTACTTGGTTAAAAGAAGCGCTTTTTTTTTCTCCCGTAGTCACCGACAGATAAATTACTCAAAACCGAAAGCACCTGCAATAGAAGGCTGCCGCGGTACATCGAAGTGGGAATAACAGACTGTTTGATTATTTTCAAGAACATACCATTTGACTATATTAAAGGCAAGAACGAAACTACATCAGAATTAACTAAAAAACCATGAGGTACTCTGCAATTGGTTTAATCCTGTCTAGGTACCAGCACTTGCAATTCTTGCTGCTAACTAACTTTTGTATAATTAGTTCTGTCCACAGGTCAAAAACAGAAAGGATAAAATACCTGCTTCCATTTAAGTGCCCAGCATATTTACTGCTCGCTTACTACAGCAAAGTACAGTATCAAATGATGACTTACTGATAGTGAAGTTAATCAACAACACTTTATCTCATTTTTATTAGAGATGTGAGCATGATCATTGTGGGAGTCTCTACATGCATTCAATACTACTAAACATAAGGTCGAGGCATGTCCTCACAAGAACTTTATCTGTGTAACCCACACTTGGAACCTTTTTAAGCTACTGGAGTTACCGCCTGCAGATTAGATAAGAAATGCTTGATTGAGATTTCATGGCAACAGATACAGGAATGATGGTGAGACATCAGGTGACAGCATTTTCTGCCTTTCTTGTACATAGTGATAAGAATCCCAGTGTATAACCTTCAGGCTCAAATTGTCACCAGCAAGCTGAAGCGTAGAACTTGTTCACTGAACAGAAAGCTACCACATGATTTAGCAACAAATTATTCTGTCAAAAAAATATAATGCAAGACAGATTATAAAAAATTAGAGAAAAGAAAGTGAATGCTATTTATATAGATTGGTTTTCAAATACTCAGTTCCAAGTTTGTATTTATTTCAGCAACAAAAAAGATCATAATCATATTTATTTGCTTTCTGCATTATAAGTGGTGAAAATAGCAACTAACTTTTTTAGAAAGGGGCGTGCCTGACGAATTTGACAAAAAAACATGCAGACTGTATGTATAAGAGAGAAAATAGCTTTAGAGGGGACCTATTGTTCTACCTTCAGAAAGTATCAGCTTTACTATCTCTTTGCTACCTTAAAAGCAGCAGTGAAAATAAACGTTTTCCTATATATAAAAAGACTCGGGTCACACAGGCTAAGTAAATATTGATTTTACTATAGCTGAGCTGGGAGCAGAAGTTAATTTCAATGGTTTGCACACAGTGTTTTATGAATTGCTTTAAAAATATTTTGCATTACAAGGTATTAAAACCAGCTAAGAACCTTTTAAAATAATCTGAAGCTTAAAATGATTGAGCTGTACAATTCTAGCAAGGGGAAAATATAGCTGAGAGAAAAAGAAGCTATATTAAAGGCTCCACACCACCAGCTCAGAAAGCCCAGCAGGATGCTCTCTTACAACCCGAGGCAGGCAGTCCTGAAGCCTTGGTGCTGGGGGACAGCTCAGGACCCGCAAAAGCACTGGGCTGTAACCAGTCACTAGCACAAGAGGGTCAAGCAGGGACAGGAGCTCCCAGGTCACCACACATTATTTCTTTAAAAAAAGTAGCCTTATAGCTAAAAACCTTGATGCACGCCTTTTAGCCAGTTTACCAGCACAAAGGGAAATGCGTGATCTTTGACATGGTCAACATTGTCACAGTTCCAGTATCAGCCCAGCCCTCTTTGCATCCCAGGCATACAACTGAATATTGCACCTATATGCTGGAAGTTAGTATTTCTCTGGCTCTAATTTTGTGTTAATCGGACCCAGAACAGTTAAGCATGCCTGAACAATATTTTGTCTCAATAACGAGGAGATATTTCATAACAGCAGCATAAAATCCACACTGTAGTGAAATTTCACAAGACAGATAAAACAGATACGATTCTGCTTCCATCTGCACAAGCGACACTAACTGCTTTTTTAACTGTCAAACATCACAGAAAGCTGCCAGTACACACTGCTGCGTGCCAGGTCTGATGCAGGCAGACCCAAGGGGAAAGCTGCCGACTGTCCCCCCGCGCAGCACTGAAGCCAGCCACCACGTTTCTGAATTTCTGCGGCGACCCTTGAACCGTTTGTTTGCCGCTTTTCTAAACACTTAGCTAGAAACCCGTCTCAGTGTGTAACAAGTGTCACGACACAAGGCATCTCCTTTTCCCCTGCAGCACAAGCACACTTTTTACCCACCAGAAGGATCAGGCCGGGAACCACGGCAATTCACTTTCTCATTAGAGATTAGTAGATTAGAGCGGGCTCCACCCAGACTCCACACAAATTAGGTCACATAGGCAGGCCATGCCGCTGCCAATTCCTGCCCTATTCATCAGGGACGAGGGCAGGAAGCATATGGAACCCTCCAGTTAAGGGTCAGAACATTTTAGCGAAAACATAAAAGTGAACCAGCAGCAGATTATTCACCGGCCAGAGGGAACGTGGTTTCTCCACACGGTAGAAGTGAGTCACGGGCGCCGCTCAGTCCGGCGCAGTGCGGAGGGGCACAGTCTGCTCCCAGCCACAAAACGCTCCCCGACAGTTTGCAAACGGGACTGTACTACAGGACAACAGAAGACTATTTTCTACTTTCTCAGCATGCATGTGCATTTAATAGTTTATTATACATAGGAAGAGTTTTAAAAAAAAATATAAAGTCCTTCAGAACCTGAAAATCAGTTTGTGTGAAGACCCAAAAGTTCTTCAAATTATCATACATAATACAATAGTAATTCTATGTAATCTGTTCTTACCCATTTCATCTACAACAATGCTGTATTTCAGAACACATCCTTCATCACCTGCTGCCAAAAAGGAAGCATACCTTTTTCACGTGTTTAAAAAGCCAGAGCTGTTTCAAATCAAACAAACCTGATGCCCAGCACAGCTCTACTAAGCAAACCAACCAACCCAGGGCTTACAGCAACGTGAACAATGCAATAAATATTTTTACTATCGTAACAGCCTATGGGCTCATGATTGAATAATTTCAAGCTGCATATATCTTGTGGGAACACAAATAAATTCCTTCCCACCCAGAAGGAAGCTTTTCATTTGTAGGCTAGTGTTCCTGGGATTTCCAGAGGTAGGCTATCAGAGCCAGAAGGGGAGACTCAAAATGATAACAGAAGCTAAATGCAGAGTTTCAAAAGAAATGCTGCAAAACTACCAGGAACTATTGCAAAATGCCTCAGTCATGTAATTGCCATTATTTCCTACTGCTATAAAAAAAAAAATAACACTTTTAATCACTGGGGTGGAAGCTGCACAATAATTAGCTCACACAAAATGTAAATTGATCTCTTTTAAATACAGTTGTCAACAGAAGAAAAAGCTAACGTAATAATATTTAGTGGCATATTGTTAAAATGCTAACAGATTGTTCAATTATTGCAGAGTGCTTTATTGGCTTTAAGAGTTGACCTTTTATAGAAACAGTGCCACAGGGCAACCTCTTCCGGAAGGTTTTGCAGTACTGGCATCTTTTTCTACCTCCTTAATATAGGGTAAGAATCCTCCCCTCAAATGACAGGGTGACATACATCTGGGTAATGAGGCAATCGAGGTAGGAAAAAAAAAATTAAAAATATTCACATCAAATACTGCTACACCAGTAAGGTATGCATATGTAAATACAAAATAGCCCCGTAGCTTTCCTGGAACAGTTTCAGAAGTTTTCCTGCAAGAGTATAAACCATCTCCCATGCCATGGAACAGCAATGAAGAGAGCCCATTTGTTTGAACAGGTGAAGAAAGTAAGAGATCCCTTGTTTTTCCCTCTTCCAGAAAAAGAGCCAGCTTTGGTTCCAGTTAGACACCACACTGCCTACCAGTGCCACCACGCTGCCAGCATCCATCCCCGACCTGAACTTAAAAGGTTATTAAGAGAGGTGAGACATTTATAAAGACGACATCCCACTAGATGAGCTAAATTGCTGTTTTGTAAGTTTTAGGCTATAAACATAGCCTAAAAACAAAGATTGCTCTGACTAGAGGTGCTCATGTTGTTTAGGCTTCAGAGGACAGAAGAGTCTTCCCCATTTTGTTTTCACCTAAACCAATTAATTTACATTCATATACTTCTATCATATATGAGCTCCGACCTCCTCCTTTCTTCCAGCCCCCACCAGTCCTCACAACAAGCAGTTGACCAACAAAACTGAAGTTGCATCTCTGCTGGCAGCACAATGTTTACAGGCTGAGAATCACCTCTAAGCCTTCCAGCCAGCATGCACGGGCTTCCTACGCTTCTCAAAAGCCTCCCTGATATTTACATTCTGGATTTGTGTGAAAAGCAATGGACATGAAGAACAAACAATTATGCACACATATAGCCCTCCCAGTTTTTCCACCCATTTTTTTTCCTGCTTGAACATTTGCAGTACTGCATCAACAAAAATTCTGTCCCCTCAGTCTTCCCCCCGCAAATTTAATTTCCTCTACCTTCAGTTTTTCTTTCATTTTCCCTCTTGTGCCTCTAACCTGCTACCTTTTTTTCAGATCTTTTGCTCTCCTCTTCTCTGTGCATTTCCAACACCAGCCCTTCTGAGTGTCCAAAGCCACAGTCCCTCACAGCCTCCAAATACATAGTACAAAAAAAAGCGAGCAGATTACAGTGCATTTGAGACAGTCACTCTCCTGGGAAGCAAATTGAGTGTCCTACACTTTATGAAGACTTAGGAAGGAATTCCCTGGGAAAATTCTGCTGTTTGATTAAGAAAAATTATAATTGCAATATACCAGCCATGATAAGCACACTTTTAAAAACGGGGGGTTCTCAGCTCACAGGGAGTTAAACAGGCCTTAAGGAACAGTCACTAAGCACACTCTGCTCAATCACACCAAGCACCTGAGCAATAAAGTAGCTGCTACTCAACTAGACAATTTATATCTTAGCCTCGTCCCAGTTAGGACAGGCACCATCAGAGAAATCATCCATAGACATGCAAACATCACCAAATATTACCTACACACACTGGCACTTACACATTAAAAACACCTGAAGGACTGAAACAGAAAATCTCAGAGAGATCGACCCCTTTATTATCCCATAGATGAACATTTTAGAGGTTTCACAACTCAAGTGTTCATCAGTTAATTGAATGGCTGATTATAACACTTGCCCCAAGTTTATACTCTTCTAAAAATACAATGATAAAGAAGAAAAAAAAAAAAATCAATATATAGTCCTCAAACTCACACAGAGCCAGAACAAACATTTTCCCTGAACAATGGCCCAGGCTGAAAACCAAGGAAACTGATTTTCTCCTACCTCTAACTTTCCAAGAGTGATCAACTGCAGCTGTACCTCTTAGCAGGCTGAACACATGCAGATTTTGAAGAACACCAGATCTCTCCGACCTATAATTTAGCAAGCTCTCCAGAGTCAGTTAAAAGCAACTTCACTCACATTACTGAGTCTTCTCGACATTTTTGTCAGTTCAGACAGGGCCATAAAGGAAAAGTTCCTGCTCTTAACTAAACTGGCATATATCCAAATCCACCTCATTGTTCTAGAAGCAAACATACATGAGATCAGAGTCCCAGCCCATCATTTTATTCTTAAGTTAGCCATTATGCTGCTACATCTTAAGAGGATTTTTGTTTCTCTTTTTAAAAATCCATATTCAGACTCCAGCTTTATCCACCAAAAAACCCACATCAAACAAGTCAAATGGACCAAATTCTCTATTGATCAGCAGGTTCTGCATCCACGACTCCACAAAATAATCAGCCTCCATCTGCCAATTACTGTATCTAAACAGGATACTCATAGGTACTAGAAAACCTCAAATTGCCTTTTCTGTGCCAATCTGTATTATTTGGTCCTGGTCACAAAACAGCAGAAGAGTCGATCCATAAGATGTCAATTGGAACTGGTAAGAAAGGATGGCAGAAAGAAAATACCCCCAATTTCTTCTCCTCCAAAGCACCCCTCCCCAAAACATATTCTTTCCAAGTTACAGAAAATATTGCTCCCTAGAGATACCACCAAAATGGAAAAAAGTGTGAGGGGTGAAGGCACTGCTATAAATACATATATTAAATAGTCCCAGAAGACGCAGTAAGAAGAACTGTACAGAATCCAAACGTAACTAAACACTGAAACCACTGTAACAATACATAGTTTAAGAAAATTGGGGGCATTAAAGATTGTCAGATGGAACAGCAATAAGCTTACGCCATGAAAAAGTAAACACGTTATAGGTGAAAAGGAAGCCTACGACACAAGCACTACCAAGAGGATCTTGCGACCGCAGGTACAGTGCAGCCAGAGCTCGCACAGCGCTTGCAATGGAGCAGTGCCACAGAAAACAGCCTTTCCCCGGACTGTTTCCTGCCATGCCTCCACAACCTGCTCCTGTTAAGAGTCAGAAAACTCAAATAGAGTTCAGAAAATCAGCTTGCATCAGATGTAGAAGATAAACACAGACCAACATGACTGCATCCTTTTATCCACCACAGTCTTGAAAACCTAGGTAAGCATGCACTCACCCGGCGAGGGGTAACAGGTCTGCGTGTCGGCATCCTGAGGTGCAGCAACCTTGTACTTTTTCCACACAGCTTTTCTGGCTGTGTGAACGCTCATGATCAAGCTCACTCTTTGAAAAACAGGAAAGTGAAGATGCAGAGGAAGTACACGCTAGTACCCACGCAAGAACTGCATGCCGGGATTCGAGGGGGAGGGAAGCACTGGTTTTCCTCAGAGGGTTCAACACATTCAGCCACATGGTGACTGACAAAACCAACCATTCAGGAAACAAAGTTTTTGAAAGACTGCACACGAACAAGTAACAGGCTTCAAGCTAACTGAGATGATTTTTCTCTTTAAAAACAGATGGATATGCTGCTTTGCTACACCTTATGAAAACAGCTTTCAAAGCACTGGCAAGGTGAATTCTACATACAAAAACCAGGAAAGGCAGCAATTCTCCTTTTCTGTTCAGATCAACCTCTCTGGTCAAATATCATACTAATTTTAAAAATCCTACAGATATTTAGCATTTACTTTGGAAAAAGCTTGCAAGTATTGGCACAACACTTTTTCCATACATTTGGTAGAACTTGAAATCAGAACAATTGTGCAAGGTGAGCATCCAAACATTTTAATGGCCTTTCAAAAGAGCACAAAAAACGTTAACACAAGATTTTAGCATGAATAGGAATCTCTACAATTTTAAATCTTCAGGTCAAAAAATTATGGACTCTGATTAGGCATGGGATTACTGCACAGCGGAAATGGCAAACAAGATGGACCACAGCCCAGCAAAGCAGAAGGTTAATAACGCAAGGCTATGTTAGCATCAGAGTTATTTTACAAGCAGGCCTTTAAACTGGGTTTACCGCTGATACAGAAGGCAAATCCAGTCCCTCGACCTTCAACATCCTGTTGCCAACTTTATAATCAAATTGGGAGGACTCCAAATTCTGTAGTTATGAGAGATGTGCAATTCCAGATTACACGCTTTCGGATACTGAACTGTACAGAATTCCAGTAGTCACAAAAAAATAACACAAGAGGAGATTAACTGTAACACAGAAGTACAAGCACTACAACCAGAAAGGAACTATGCACAGGAGAATTGGTTTTAAAAGCAGAAAGATGTTATTTGTCTGTCTCATTGTTATTATGCTCTCAGAGAACTATTCTAAACACAGCTCTGATCTCTTCATTAATATGCAGTTGGGACAATTTACTGTGCCACATACCAGACAGACACTATTGGGGCAGGGGGCAGGGTGGGGGGGAAATCAAGGGGAGGGAGGGGGGCAAGAATTTGTCTTGCTTTGTTTTGGGTTGGTTGGGGTTTTTTTCCCTGATTTTAAGAATTCCTCAAAAGTTGAAGTCTGAAAGACGCACACAAAAGGAGTTTTGTTTCTTTGAATAAAGACAACCGTACATTCAGGGGCCTAAATCAGACATTTCTATCCAAACATTTCTGTCGACCACACAAACAAGAGTGAAGTGGAAAGGTAATTAAGTTTTAAAGCTAAAATTCCTATTTTAGAAACAACCAACCAGGACATATTTTACCATAGCAAACACAAATGTAAACCTTACTGTGCCAAGCACTTCACAAAGACAAACCAAAAAGACACTGCCAGCTGTACCAGGTGTAAGATGACAGCGGGCGGCCATGCAGGTACACCAGAACAGCACCCAGAACCCCCATTTTTTCCAAGTCTTGATGAGACCGGTCTGCATTCCCTAAGAGCGCTCTCCTACTGATCCAATTCCCCATCTCTCCTCGGGCCCTGCCACCCCAAGGTAAGGCGCGTATATAAACAAATTAAGACTCCGTCGGACACTTGCCAAGCCTGAAGGGTATGTGCAAGTCTCAGGAGCTGGCTATGGTTTGTTACAACACTCCTGGGTTTCCCACCGCTCGATAAAAGGGTGTGGGGGGAGTGAGAGCAGTTAAGGGAAACACCAGCCTCTGAGCCGCCGCTCTTCAACATGAAGATGCTAGAGGGTCTGAGGGAAGCTGCTTGTTCCCCAGACATTCTCCAGAGAACCCTAGCTCTCAAGCTCTGCCTGCCATCAGCAACTACCTCAGGTACATTAGAGAAACAACTTTTATCTAACAGCAAATTTTACTTTGAAAATCCAGCATTTCAATAAGGATAGATACTGAGAGTATTTATTAACTTAAAAAGGGGGAGTTGTGTTGTTGTGTGGGTTTGTGTTTTGTTTTTTAATTTAAATATAGCGTATCTCATGCCTAAATAGGGATAGAATTATTAGTATCATGTAGGATACTAAACCAATAGGGATGTAGAATTATTAGTATCATATCAGAACCTGTCTGCAAAGAACTTAGCTTTAGGATGGCAGGAATTTTTTATTTATTTCTTAAGCTAAACTTTTAAAAGTGAAGCTATGGCCTCTGCCAAAATCTGAAGTACTAGGTGTGAAATCCATGCGTTAACCACAAAAGCTGATAAGCAACAGAGAAATGGAAGCTTTTGGGGAAAGTAATCTTCAAAGAAGGCATAGGAAGAGTATTTGCTTTTTTTTTAAACAAACTCAAGAGCTCAACACACTAGCACACTCTCTACCCATAAACCACTTCATTTGTTAGGAGAAGATGGCCTTATTCCTACTACTACTGAATTCAATAGGCCATTTATTTAGCAGCTCTCTGACTGCAGTACGTGCTCTCTTTTATTCACTCTGGTGTTGACAGCAGTAATCAAATTTTGTACATACCACTGGCTCTATTATAGTTCAACAGCAGCTGGCTGGCTGCCTAGTCTTCTTATCATCATGTAAGATAAAAAATACCAGTCAAACAGACCAGCTGAAACTACAGTGGGAAGGCTGAAGTAGAGCGAAGTAGAAGTATAGTAAGTAAAAATGACATGGTTTTATGCTTGTCCACGTATTACAAAGCATGGAGAAGAACAAGGCTAGGCTCAACACATGACAAGCTGACTTTAACAGTTTTCAGAAGAATTGGAGCTTACATGGCAACTCAGTCCTCATAGAAGAGGAAGTCTGAATGCCACCCCTCATATCTGAGACAGAACCCATCCATAGCTCAGTCCATGCAGCAGGGAACGGGAAGATCAAAGAGTGTAGAGGTGGAAGAAAAAAAACTAAAAAAAGGGGAGGAAAAACCACAGAGAACTGTATCCATTCATTTGGAGGTGAGCTCATAAATACTTAAGATCACTTCTCTATCACAGCACCAACACGTATGAAGTCAGCACCAGGTCTAAAGTAAAATTAAAGTTCACAGAAGCAAACAACAATGGGACTGGAGGGCAACATCCTTTAATTATAAAAATCCCCTGTATGCAAGGCAATCTAGAATGGGATTGGTTTCCATTTCTTCTTTGCCTTCTGGGAGCCTTCCAAGAGCCTTGAATGCCTTGACCCTGAGAAGAGGAAACCGGCTTCTTTTTCACAGCCTCCCTCCTTCTAGCTTTGTTCCACATAGGCCTTGGTTAATCCTGCCCTGAACTTCCACTCTTCCAGACAAGTCTGCAGAGAAAGGCATGTTTTATGGATGAGAAAAAAAACAAACAACAACCTAGAGAATTTCTTATGGGATCAAAGCAAGGAGATACAGAATTCTGCCTTTGCTTTCCTTCTCCATCATGCACAAGCCAAGTGCCTTCTCCTTCCCGGAGGAGGAACACGCTTCTGCAGGGTTCCTGCACTACCTCTCCCTTTATAACACTGCTATATTGAGCTTCTGGATAAGCACTTCTCAGGCTGTGGGACATTAACACCACATAATTTTCTTCAGGATGTTTTATTTCACCACAACAACATGACAGGACTTTTTTTTTTTTTTCTTTCCACTGGCCCGACAAACATGTTTTGAATTAGCAGACCACGCAACTTGAGCAAGCAAATTAGAGAGCTTAGAGAGCAATGCTAAGGAGAAGGATGCTGAAAAGGCAACGACAGGAATTAAACCAAATGTAATGTTTCAAGTGTTTGTTAACCCCTACTTCCAGGAAAACCCACAGCAATAGCAGCTTCAGATGGATAACAAAGTTTTTAGCGTTTTATTTATTGGTTATTTAAACCTCCTTTCACACAGCAGGTTCATATCAGCAAAAAGTTTTCTCCTGGAAAAGGATCAGCAGTACAGTAATGGCCCCCGCTACTGTGGAAGAGGAACACAGTTTTGAGTATGGCAGCTGTTGGAGCACTGCCATACAGATAACATACAAATACTCCTAAGTGCTCACACACCAAACCCTTCCGGCATGCAGCGCCTCAGCCGCCCTGCGCTTGACACATGGTTCTTGTAAAACAGCATGTCTGTGGCTGCTGCAAATAACTGAGCCATCCTGCAAAAGAAATAACAGCAGCAACCGTAGATAACAAATTGTGACACCTTTCAAGAATCTCCACAGGTTTAGTTACTCTTTTTCAAAGTTCCTTTTTTATCTTTGGAGAGGGGGAAATCCCTTTTCCTTCTTGTACAGACACTAAAGGGAGTATTTTGAATGTAAATACTGAGAAAACCCATGGAGCACATTATCTTTCTGAAAGCTTTGTTTACATTACAGTCATATCTGTGAAACCCAACCACAACACACAACCAGCGCTCCCCTTTCACAAAATGTCCTGGGCCACCTGTTGCCAGCAGCCCAGAGGAGTGACAGCAGGTCTGCAGGAGATGTAGGAGCTTTCTGCATTCTGCTTCTCATTTCAGATGCTAAGCACACCTTCTGAAAGAAGGTTGCTGCCCATTTGTGGGCACCTTTATTAAACAAGTCCCAGTCAATGTGTGACAGATGCACAGCTCAACGCTTGTGTACTTGTATGCTGGGGTGTAACGTGTATTTCAGTGGAAGCCCTGTGCTGACCCCCAAGTGGCAGCACGCAAGCCCAAGCACAGGAGAGATGTGATGCCCCAGCTCCTCCAAGCAGCCACCCTTGTGGTTTACAGTTCTCAATACCATTTGCCCAGGCCGCAGGCATTGCCCTGCTGCAGTGGGACAGACTGGGGAACCTGGGCTCAGCCCACCAGGACAGGACACTGCCCTCAGCAGACCCTGCAGCATTACTAACTGCTGTAGGAAAAGGCACTCCTCCAAAACTCATCTTGTTCCTCTGTCCTCCACATGCCAGGCCATAATCCAAAGCTTGGGAAGCAATGACTTACTTAAGCATATGAATAAAAGTTTACTTGTACCTCTTCCTGTCACTCATACTGTAAGCATCGGTTTGTGCCTCCAAGAACAGAAATGTCCCAAAGCTTCCTTCTAAATTGCACAGGGATTCTTCCTTAGTAAGTGTCTTCTGATTCATTCCTTTCAAACTAGAAGATGTAGGAGGGAGGAACAGGAAACCTGTAGGACTTCATTTTTAGTTGCAGTTATGTTAATTTTGAGCACACTTGAGTAGGTATCCATTCTGGCTTCTGTTAGTTAAATGTACTTCTGCTAACAAACTCAGGCCAGGGTACACATCAATAAAAGAATAAGAATCATCCTGTCAACAGCAAAAGAGCAACCCAGAGTACTCCAAAGCCTGTAGGTCAATGTATTAAATACTCTGAGCTCCACAGGATACAGCTCCTACACGGAAGGAGTCTCTTCCTCCCTGTCCACCAACTACAGCAGCAAAGTACTAACCACCTTCTAACTTTAGGTACCACAACATGGGATGAAGGAGGAGCTAAAAGCTCTAAATGCAGCCTACCTATACATACATATATACACACACAGACACACTATATATACACAGTCTGAACAGCAACAGACCTTACTAAGCCAACAGGAGCAGCCAACCCTCACAGCTTTCCCCACACAGACCAAGCAGGGCTGTGCGGAGGCGTTGGGGTTTGCCTCAGGCTGGGCAGGCAGGAAGGACAGCACACAAGGAAGCCTGGAGAGCAGCAAGAGCAGGTCTGGAGCAAGCACAAAGCCCTCTGCTTGCCAAAGCCTTCAGACCTTCGCTGAGAACACCTCTACCAGCTAGTGCTGCAACTACAGCCTTCATCCTGAAAACTAAAACCCTCATTTCCTACCACTGGGGGAGAAGGAGGGGAGATAAACACAGTTAAACTTCTCACAGGTGCATTTTGACAGCAGCACAGTCAGAGCCATGACTGAGGCATTAGCAGTTAGCAGAGTGCCACCAACAACGGCCGCTCCAAACATCTGGAAGTTTTTCATGTCCTGGGACAGTGCGCGAGTGATCAGATAGCACCCTCTAAGACGTTAACTCTCCAACTGTACCATTTACAGCGCGCTATTTGTGTACTGCCACTTGGCTGTCACAAGTATACTTATTTATTACCAGTCTTCTCAAAATTAGCATTCAGTTTCTCCCACCCAGAGCCAGTCTACTTCCCATTTTATACATCCTTTTCCAAAATTAAAAGCTATAGAGGGCAAAGGGAGGGACAGCACTGTGCACAGCTGCTCTGACTTCTGCGGGAACTGTTAATGGTGGCCTTTGGACTTCCCACAGTCACCATGCTGAGGATGGGGAGGTTTGCTTCCCAGGAAAAGAAGGATCTGCAAACAGTCTGCATTACAAGCCCCGAGTCTCTCCATTCCTTCCTTGAACAGGAAGAGTACTATAGAGAGCTCCCCAAGCTAAACAGGCTGCCTTTTCCTAGACCAGAAAGTTAGAAGTCAGTAAGAAACCGTCAGAGGCACCCTGAAATTAAGGGGGAGGGAGGAGGAACTCTGTTCCCTGTAGTTATTGTAGCTGACTGTGGGCAGCTCAGAGACAGCCTTCCTGCAAGCAGCTTCTGATCCATTAGCACATCCAACAAATACATATGAGAAATTTGACTCCTTTGTGCTGACTGGAGTTAGTCCTTTAAGACTAAATACAGCATTTACAGAGAGAGGACAGTTACACACCCAACTCATCTACAGCTGAACTTTCCATTCCTCAGAGGATACACCTGTCTCCTGCCAAGAACCTAAGGCAAGCATCCCTTTTTCTGAAACAGCAGCGCTGTTATCAGAGTGGGGGGGGGGAAGGAAAAAAAAAAAAAACCACCACACACCAACAAACCAAAAAAACCCACACCTAAAGATGCCTACTCAGCTCGGCAGGGGAAAGCTGTACTGGGTGTGCAGGACCTGGCTCAGCACCACAGCAGAGCCTGGGTGCACGTACCCAGCCCAGTGTCCTGGAGTAGCACCACAGCCCCTGGGGCCACACACTGTCCAGCCTGAGGAGGGTGGGTGCTGCACCATTCCCTCTGCTGTGCCCAGCCAGAGTCACACCTCAAAGGTTTTCAAACTACAGAAAACCCATCTTAAAATTACCTACTCTGCTGCCACAGTATGAGGCTTTACTTTCATGAAAGACACCTTTACAAAAAGAAAAAACCCACCCAAAAACAACGCCCCACAAAACACACTCCAGGGAAATCCTCTTTAAAGCCTCCAGCTAACTGCAGACTTACTATACCTCCTGTTAATTTGTCCCAACAGTTAAGTTGCACTCACTATTAAGAGCTTACACACTGATTCACAACCTTTAGCAACTGATCTGCTTTCAACAGCTACAAATTGCAAATCATTGTGTGTTTGTTTAAAGCTGCCAAGACTGCAACCAGGCCAGAGAGTATATTTCAAAAGATAATCCAATATTAGATGTTTTGGTAGGTATAACACTTTACAAAGACTGTATTAAAAAAAAAAAAATCGTTGCATTGCAGTTGTCAGATACTAAAAGTGCATCATTAAAACTATTGTTAAAATTAATGGTCTTCTTTCTCTCCTCCCTCACCAATTAGCACAGCAAGAAAAAGATTGAAGTAAAACCATGTCTTTTGTTAAACACTGAATCTACCAGAACCTGCAAAATAACAGGTTATTAAAATCGTCTGAGGCTGAGGTCAGTTTACAGAGGACCATCACACAGCAGCTATAGCAACATCAAGCCACCACACTGCACTGCCAACTAGCAATGGGAAACAGATAAGAACAAAGAGCAAAGTAACAAACAGCATCAACCTGCTTTCTTAGGGCCTCAGAAACAGAATTAAAGCTCTCGGAGGGAGGGCTCTTCAGTTTAACACAGCATTTCTGTGTATCAAGGGACTAGGGGAAGGAGAAGACCAGAAAGGAGACAAAGCACACAGCACAACTGAACCATTACCTAGAGGAAGAAAAAACCCACACAACTAAACACACAAAAAAGCCCCAAGCCTCTCTAAAGGTAACCATACACACGCACTCATAAGCAGAGATCCAACAGCAGCGGAAAGATATGTGCACATCCTTTCCCAAATAAAGCGTACCCTCTCGAGCCACCTGCTCAGGTTCTCAAGGAGAGGCCGGGTACCAGCCCAGCCCCCATACCAGCTGAAGCGGTTAAGTAATAGCTGGGTTATCAGGCACCTCACTCAGCTCCACACTAGCTGAGGAAGGCTCACACAAACCAGCAGTGTGCACCATCGGCAGAGGTGTGATGGAAAGAGGACCCGGCAGCAGCAAGCAGCTGAGGGGCAGTAAATGATACCATTTCACAAGCCGGCAAATGGTAGCGTGTTTACACCTTCACTTGTTTTCAAGAAACATTAGCAAGCTTTCTGTGCATCTACTTTGCAGGCTTCTGCCAGGTCAAATGGAAAACACTGGGCTCAGTTATTTAAGCTCAAGTGTGTGGAGGAGTAATTACCAAAGCTCCACTGGACAGAAGGATCGCATTCTTTTATTCTTCAAATGCCACCACCCACTAAGATATCATAATAAAAACTCCCAGAAACATTCAAAGTGAAGCTAGCATACACTGATCAGAAGTTAGCCTGCAATCACACACAGTACCCGTCTCAAAAACTCCATCTGTACCTCCCAAACTACTGCGGTACAATGATGAACTGCTACTGTTGCCACCCCAGTAAGGCTTTTGTCACCAGTGTAGCTGAGTGTTAGTTGAATTTAAAGCTCAAGTGATGTGAAGGTTGACATAGAGGCCACAGGTACAGTAAGTTCCAAGAAGTCTTCCTGTGCAAGACTGACTGGCAAATCACACATATTCCCAAGCCAGAAAAATGAAGCCCCAAAACACAATTCCTGCTTCACAATTACTGTGATGCAACACAGCATTCCCACATAAATATTTAGTGTCAACGATATATTATTTACTAGCTGATTTTAGAACAATTTGAGGGTGGAGAACAGATGTATGTGCTATACAAACATTATTGATCACCTTACTGAAGCCTCACACTTTCAAGTTTGAAGTGTGAGCAGGTGCACAGTCTCATCCATGGTCTGAGCAGCAGCTTTTCTGCTATTCATCCCCACCACCACCACTTTGTACTATCAGTTATGAAGCCATCTGACATTTACTGCAACAACCTTATGACAGGCTCAAAAAATTTTCATGTTACTTTTACAAAAACATTTGTAAAGCTGAAGCCTTTAAAAACTTTCTTTTTTCCCCTTTGTCTTGTCCCTTCCCTGTTTGACTAAACGATGACGGCTTTCATGTATTTTAAAAATATGTATATTGTGCGTACACTCACGATTACGAATACATGAGTATGTAATGTAAGCAACTTGGAAGAAAGGATTTTCCACCAAAATGGATAGATTGAGACTCTGAAACACTGCACACCATCCTGTGTGTTCAGAACACTCACTCCATTCAGCAGGTGGGCTTTTATAACCCCACAACCTGCCTCGCACATGAAGCAAAGTGCTCCAAATTGCGGTTTGTTCCTTACTTTGTCTTGTCTTTCCTTCTATCCTACTGGCTTTTGCTGCTGCTACCAAGCACTGAGCAGGTTGTCTCATCAGGTTACTTTCTTAGGAGCTTAACTTCTCGCTCTCAAGTGGCAACAGGGTGCTACTGAAAAGTGTGCCTCATTTCTCTGCAGGCCTGTCGACACATACAGGCAAAAGGCGCTTTAACTTCACAAGCTAATACTGAGGCAAGCTGCATTAAGCTTGTTTAGACAAGTTTGTTTTGTTTTGTTTTTTTTTTTTATTTAGAGAAGTCTCTATGCACTGGTAAAACTCCAATACAAAAAAAGGAGGAGGAGGAGAACAACAAAACACAGAAACAAGTTGATGGCAGTTGTAATTCACTCACGAGTGTGCAGCCCTCCAGGCTGTTTGTTACTCTGCCTTCAGCTTGTCCTAGACTTGAGCAGTTTGCTATAATACCTGTATTCAAGCAGACAGACTGTGTTATTATCAATAATTTAATATCTAACTGTAGTATTCCCACAGACAGTTATACTGTTATATACACTTCTCTGTTATTTATGCAGTTTCCTCATTCTAACTGTACTAGTTTAAGACAGCTGTATGAATGAAGTATTATAAAACTTCATAGCTGCTTTGCTTTTTTTTTTTTAACTTTGTACCATGATCACAGAATTAAACCTTTTTGTTTTTTTCAGTCTCCTTGTAGGTGCTTTTGTTTGATCAATTTGAAACTCACTTTGAGCTCTGACACATTCCACTCCTTACAACAAAGTTTCTCAAAAAAAAAAAAAAAAAAAAAAAAAATCACTTTCTAATCACAGAATTACTTCAGGTCAGCCACAGGAAGAAGTCAACCCCCCATTACATATTATCTTCATAAATGTGTCAGGGAAAAAAAGGGGGAGAATGCCTACAATAAAAACTTTTACAGTTTAGATCACGAGATAAGTAAGGCAGTTTAGGAGAAGGGTGACAATGTTCAGAAACAGAATTTCATACAGACGCAATTAAATTGTTTGTGTTGTTATTAAATAACATTAAAAACTACAACCATCTACCTTTGGTAAAACTCCTGCTACAGAGTGTATGCAAAGCCTTGGGTCACTGAAAATTAGCTCTAGCATGGACGCAGGCAAACAACCAAAGAGTCAAGAAGCTACGTTACCCAGCAGTTTTTAGAAATCTACTTTGACCACAAATCCTTTACATCAAACTGCCCAAACCCTGCTGTTTTCTACCACCTTTCTCCCCAGTTGCCTCCATACACTCAATTACTCCTCCTACAAACAACAAAAAACCTCACTACTGTTAAGGAAAGAAAAAAAATAATCAGCTCTGAAAGCAAATCACAAGACAGTTCATTCAGTCTTCTCAATCCCACATGATCATCAGGTGCTGTCATCCTAACAATCTTGTACCTCCCATTCCACCACAATTAACTTCATCTTCCCTGCCTTGTTCTACCCCCAAGCTATACAGCTGCTAAGCATTTTTTTGACCCTCCATCAGTAGGGCCAAAACTCAATGAGGTGCAGCAGGCCAGTTCATTGCATCCCTGTACAATCCCAGTGAAGGGAGCATAAATTCCTACCAATACTGAAAATAAATACTGCATGCCCCCCATTTTGTCTCTTGCATGCAAGATCAGGCAACTGGGATGGAGAAGCAGCAGAGAACAGGGGATGCCCAGGGGTCCACACCACGTGCAAACACTGAACTCCCACCAGCACACAAGAGCAGGTACAGGCAAACACTAGGGGGGAGACCATTTACACAATATATCTAACTTGTATGCATCCCTACGATGGCATTTCAGCAGCCAGCTAGACCATGACTCATAGCCACCCCCAACACATGGTTTCTGGTGAAGCCCAGCTGAGCCACAGCACTTTGCCAGCTCTATCTGACAAACAAGCCCAGAGGAGTGCCAAGGACCTGCCCCAGCCCTCACCGCCTCCCCTGAGAATTGCATGGAATTTCTCCGACACATTTCAAACTCTGTATTTCAGTATCTGGTGAAGAAGGGGTAGAACAGTACGAGGGTGCACGTCAAGCTGTAGACAGCAAGAACTTTGTGACTACTACAGGAACAGCTGGAGCTCCTATCAATTATTATCACGACCACTCACTCAATCCCGCATGCCCTCAGCTGCCAGATCCGGCCAAAACCACCCAGGGCACTCTGATGATGCAGTCGGTTTGCCATTTGTTCCACTGCTTCAGAAAGCCAGTGTCAATAACAGCCTGCTTCCAAACTGAAACCACTTCTCCAACCAGGAAGTCTGCTGGGATGTTGTGTTGGGGCTGCTGCGATGACAGGAGGGAATTCCTCATGTCTTGCCTCCGAACCACAGCATCTGGACCAATCCTATGGCCTGCCCATCCCCCAAAGCCCAAGGACGGATCACAGACACAGTGAGCAGATGACAGAGTTTCTTTGTGGATTTTCCCCTCCCCTAAATCCCACCTTCTGTTACAGAAAAGCCAAGATGTTTGTTATGATTTGGGAGGATACAAGGCATGGCCAGGTTCTGCTGCTGCTGGGGAGCAGGAAGGTTCAAGCAGCAGCAACCTCAACACCATGCAGGGCTTGGGAGGTGGGAATCGAGAAGAAAGTACACGCTATCCAATCCAGCCTACTGCTTGCAGAAACAATACAGAGCTTCTGCGAGAATCAGAAGTTTCACAGCTTCAGCCCAGACGCTTTACCTTTTTCTAAAGGTAAAGACCAAGCTTCATAATTAAGCTTCATGGCTAATACCACCCTAAAAATAAGGAAGTTTGCATTTCATTTGCTTCAACTTGCTCTACCCTAAGTTCCTATTCCAGCATGCTGGCAGTAGCCTATAATCACAGCCAGCTGCAACAGGCTTTTCTTCACTATCTGTAAAAAATTTAACAGATATTAAATTCCACACTAAAGAGTGCTGTATCACCCTAGAAAAAGAAGAAAAACATCACACATACCAAATACAATGTTCAAAAGGTTTGGTAAACATTGCGAGTACAAAATAGTGATCTCATCCACACCAGCTTCACAGAAACACAGTGGAAGTGTTTCAGCACTGTCACCCTGAACAGAAGTTCTCCAAAATTATTTCAGAATAAGCCAAGTGTCTTTTAATGTAACCTAGGTTAGAAAACATGCACTGCCAAGATCTCCGTCATCAAAAGATCTTCTAGACACCATCACTGTAATACCCACGTACCTTCCAGCTAAGCACTGCCGAGAGTTAGCCCTCTATAGCCAGTCTGTTTCTGGCACTGCAACAGTGCCAACAGCAGCAAAAGATCAACAAGGAAGGAGGGGGAGGGATGGATCACCACACATATGTATCTCTTGTGCCTATATACAAAATCCATTAGAAAGTGGAAGCTAGGCAGACTAGAACAATTGCATCTTATGTTTGCATTAACAAGTTATTGCCGGACCTTTGTCTAGGATTTATGAGCAACGCATGCAGGAAATGGAAGGAAAAAAAAATTCATAAAGCAATTCTTTTGTCTAAAAAGCTGGGCACGTGGTGGTGATCTTACAACACAGTACAAACAGAAAGCACTAGGAAACCATATACATGATGTTCAAAGGCTGTTAAGTTTTGAGTGACAAAGGCAAGCTCACAGGAGCAAGCCCAGCACAGCCACCAGCACGGAGCTACACAAGCCTGCCCAGCTGGGTGGGGACCTCGGGCTGAGAGCAAACCCAAAATTCCCCACCATCCCTACCAAGTTCATGAAGCCACCACTACCCCTGCTCATTCAGTCGGGCAATTCAAACACAATTTTCACACGTGCATACACAAGTAAGGAAGTGGACAGACAAGGAAAGCGTCATAAACATACAGGGAGAGGGAAATACAGCTAGGAATTCCCAAATTCAGACCCTGACCACCGAAAGAGATTATTATATCTTGAATCAAGTAGAAACACTTTTACCAGCTTTTCTCCAGCAGAGTCAGAAGGGAGCAGTGAATCTACCTGTGTCTCCGGAGTCCAGATGCCAATGTCCAGACACTGCACACATAAAAGAGAAACTGAGAGATGTCAGAAAATGAAAACACCCATGAGAAATCCTGGGAATTAGCCTTACACCAAGCATACAGAGTAGCTGAACTCAACATCCAGAAATAGTTGCAAGAAGAGTTTGAGTTTGCTTTTCATTTGAGATACCAGAGCTGGCCTGGAAAATGGGAGTGGGTCGAGAGTGGAAGGGAAGCAGGAAAGAAGCAATAATAAATATCATCCCACCAAGGCTGCTTTCCCAAGATGTTCTGAATTTCCCAGCTGTTTTCTGAATTCCCTCAGCTGTTTGCCCAAGATGCATTCTTTCTTCTCTGTACCTACTTCATGAAGTCCCTGACCACACAAAGTTAGCTTTCAGCGGTAAGAACATCCTCTGTCTGCCACTTCTGCTCTGAATCTCTCCCCCTTATAAGCCTTTTTCTGGATTACTCTAAAGATGTACCTTTAGCTCAGTTATGGCATTGCTTTTTAAAAATAAGTGAAGAATACATATTCTCCACACTGCATTCTTCATTCTGGAGGAAAATACACGTGATGGAAGAAGCTTTAGTACGAACTGAGGATTTACCATCCTCCTGAGCAACCAACTGGAAACACCTCATTAAAGACAGGCTTCTAACATTCTCAGATCTGCACACCGCTGTATAATTATTCTCAACTTGAAAGGGCTGCATAATTTCTCAGGAATTTCACCATTTCCAAATGGAAATACCTGAAGGAAAAATATATATAGCTCTGTGTGTGTGTGTATATACATATATGTGCGCACAGGCATATGCATCTATATATACTTTTGTCTCTTTTATCTTTAAGCATACACAAAGATGACAAAAACCCAACCCCACTGCACCTTGTTCTATCACTTAAAAACACCACCTTATTTTGTGGCTGTGCTTTTGTACATCAGGAAGAAACATCCAAGCTGGAGGTGCGTAATTACATTTCTATTTACTTTACCATTCATTTTATGAGGGGGAGGGGGAGGGGGAGGAACAGGAGCATTTTTAAAAATATGTCATTCCCTGAGGGCTGAAACTCACAAAGCATGTGTTTTCAGAAAGAGCCTTTTCTTCCCTGGAACTCACTCATCTCCATTCCCCAACCCCTACAGTAACTTCAGCGGGTACAACCCCTCACTTGGCTTATCCCAGACTGACATACTTAGTATTCAATATTTTGAGCCATTTCTGCCACTTAGCAGAAATCTTGTTGCTCTTCTCTCAAAGTTAGTCACAGGTGACGCCCACATACCCAATTACTAGTTATAACAAAAACCAAGTTATAGAAACATACTAATCTTTGAAAGCTCTGCCATCTTTCAGTTTTGAAGGCATTAGTCTACATCTGCAGCAAGAAAACAGAGAAAAGAGCGGGAAGTCAGGGTAAACCTTTTTTGTAGGTTTTCTTTTATGATTTGTTTGTTTTCTGGAAAAAGACTAGGCTATAGTGCTAAAGATCAAGGCTGATCTTCCTAGATCTTCTTGGTATTTCCCCTGACCAAGGCACAAATCTGAGTTATAGATAACCTGAATGTTACACGCACCTGTCAAACACAAGGTCTGTGACAATTAATAGTGCATCAGGGAGGCAAAGACAACACCTATTTTACAGTTTTCCTTTCCAATTAAGAAAAGGAAAAAAACCCACCCTGCTATTCTGCAGTACAAACAGACCTCATCTGCAGGAAAAACAATTCCTTAAAAATCAATAGCTACTACCACTGTGACACAATGACCCAAGATTATAGCATAAAGAGGTCTCCAGCACTTCAAATTTCAGCTGGATGCACATCCTAAGGAACACCCTCCCTTAACAGGATAAAAGATCTTTGATAAGATGGCTCTGGTGTTAGGCTGCATAGACTGAAAAACATAGCCAAGAAAAATGTTAAAACCTTTGAAATGTACAGGGTCACTCACTGAAGGAACGCAAGACACAGCGCTCAGACTGATAACAGGAGAGATGAACTATTGTAAAGCAATCTGCTCTACTGACAGACCGTACCCAACTGAAATAAGGTTTTTAAAGCAATTCAGTCACCCGAGAAATTCCACCAACAGGGAACCAAGTTCAGAAAGGCTAAACACATGGAAAGTTACAGCTGCTTCTTTACTCTTACCACCTCTCAACAAAAATAACTGTAAGAAATAACAAGGTGGCAGGGGAAGGACAAAACCACAGTGGGATGGAAAAACATCACACAAAACCCCAAACAAAACTCTAGCCATACTATGATTTAGTAGCTAGACTAGATTTAACTGCTAAACAAATCAAGGTGATTCTTAAATAATAAAGTGGATCCGAATTCATTAATAGGTATTTTAAACACACTACAAGCACACAGCTTCTGTCAGCCTGTTCCATTGCCCAACACCTGCTAGACACAACTGCTTACTAAACACTTGGTAATGGTATGTGTAGAAACTGCTTTTTTTTTTTCAGCCATTGTATTTTTGTATTAATTTGGAAGAGGCTTCTAAGGCATTTCAAGCATTTCCACCTACTCCCCTTTTTATGCATAAATGCTGATCCTTGTGGGCTAGAAAGCTTGCCGAGAAGTCATCTCTTGGGGTTAAATTTTAACAGACCATATTATATTTGCATATGTCTGGTTAATGAAGAAATGACTGGCAAAGGGTATAATATCCTGACATTCTGTCATGAAATTTAAGTGCCTACAGATGGTTAAGCTCAGTCCTACCTTCCTACCTGAAAAGATCCGCGTGGATAATTTCTCCCTCAACCTTATGAGCTAGCTTCCATGCACCCTGCAGTGGGTGAAGTGGAGCAGTGGGTCAGGTGCAACCCACACACAGAGGAGTGAGGTGGGTGTTAAGCTGGAATTACTCTGCCCTTACCCAGCTGAAGAATTCCACCTGACAAGGCTACAGCCACTGTAAATCTAGTAATTTCTAAAAGCCAGTCCTGTTGTTCTGACTTTTAACGATCTCCATCACTCTCCTAGATTTGTCAAACTTTGTTCTTCAAAGTGAATTATTCCTCATCCCCAATACAGGCTCCTCCTCCACCCCAGCAGGTTGCTATGGGAAAACAAAAGGAAAGCCAGCTCAGAAAAATTAGGGAAAGGAAGTGAGAGCTCTTCAAATCACTCCATGAAGAGTTCCACTTTAATTAGAAAGTGAGACTCTTTCCTTCTACAGCACATTAATGCCAATAACAACTCAGAACAGACCAACAAATTTATCAAAGCTGAGGTCAACTTGCAATTTATGAAAAACCTTTAATAAGTTCTACAAAATACAACTACTTGAATTTCAGTGAAACAGATATCCACTGGAGCAGGTACAAAGCTTCCCCCCCATATAAGTGATTTTCTAAAATAAACGTCCAATCAAACAAAAAACAATCCGTAACACAAGATGCCTTTGCAGAATCACATGTTGCCAGATTCAACTCTCAACATCCTTATTCAGCACATTTTATATGTTTTTTAAAAAATATGCACTTTTGCAAAGAAACCACTAACTTCACATGGAGCAGCTTGCAAGATCCTGAAAGATTTTCTGCCAAACCTCCTCTACACTATGGTGTTAATTTACTGTATAAATATTCAAAGATATTCTTGAGTAACTGCCATAAGGGAACACACTCCTCTATAGCTACACGGCCACATCCGTGCTTAGCTCACCACACTAACACTCTACCCTGGGATGAAAATTTGAGGCCAGGTTCTACAAACTTTACTGAGAATTCATAAACTTCCACTAAGACAAGGAAAAAAAAAATCCCAAGAAAAAGCAAGGGATATTGGTCACCCCAGGACACTTTTATCCCTTGTTATTTAGCTGCATAGAGTAAAGCAGCAACCCCAAAATTTTCCTTGCAGATGGAGCACAAAGCTCCCTTTGGCTAATCTTTCCACATTTTTCACTCAACAATCCAAACAGACCTGAAAAATTCATGTCAGCATTAGTTTCTATATGAATAATTGCAAGGGGACAGATGGAAAGGCGACCACACTATACTTCCAAAAATCCCTCAAAAACTGACAAAAACACCAAAAGACCATCATGAGAGTTTACGACGTGACATCCCAGCTAAGCAGGGAAGCTAAACAAAGCTGAAGATAGCCACCCATATCTTCTGCTGATGACGACCAGGTCAAGCACTACATACACATCAGCAAAAAGCTAAAATAAGTTTGGGAACAGACAGGCTTGTTTTACACTAAACACAGAAGGTCTTGGAGGTAGGAGTAAACAAGAATGAAAAAAAAGTAAGATCACATGCCATTTTGTTCACATTTTTCATCCGTTGTCAAGAGGCAAATTTCTCATTTTAGATATTACAAATCAAAGAACTCAAGGCCAAGGCTGTATTTCACACTTATTTCACCTACCTTTTCATTAGATAAATATACTCAAGCATGTCATTTTAGAAGTAGTCTCTCTTGCATATAAATTCTTACTTGAACAGGAATTTTAAATAAACCATCTTTTTCAAAATTAAATATGTGGTTATTCATATTTAATTTAGTTTATTCTACAGGGGGAAATTTGAAATAGGACTTTATGGAATTACTTTAAGCTGAGAGGACTTGTTTAACTAGTTTGGCTTATTATGAAAAAAAGACAAAATTATAATCATTGGATCAGCTCTTAAGTTTTTAGCAAAGGAAAATCCACTCACCTTGTATTAGTACACTACCCTTCACTACTGAGGTATAATGAAACCTGCTTGCTCTTACTTCGCAGAAAGTGCAGAACACTTTTTGTACTGGAATGGTAGAGCAGCAGGTTACCCATTTATGCTATCAATATTTAATTAAACAGCATATGATTGTTTGTAACAAGCTGGATGACTCTGGAAGGCATCATATAGCTGACCCACCCACTCCTCAGCTGTACTCCAGCCAATTCAAATCCTGCAGAAGAGGGTGGAAAAAATGTCTTAAAGACCATTAAGGAAGGAATTCTATATATAATGAAAAATTTATCGTGTCCTCCCTGATTAAGATAGTCAAAGAATGCCTTAGTTTTTTTAAAAAATACTAATTTAATCAGAAATTCTCTTCTGTTCCTGTTTTATGCATTAATTGAATACTTATATCTAAAAATAATAGTCTGCAAAATAGTTTTTATAACTCTTTTAATTATAACCACTTCACACAGAAGGGGCAAATGCTATATCACACACCAATTCTCACTTAAATTAGATTTTACAATTTGCCAGACTTTCAAAAGAGGCTTTTGTGATACCTTGCAGATTCCAAACTGTAGAAGAGTTCCATTTATTTATCCAAAAAGGAGAGGAATAAAAAGAAAGCTGGGTGTGTGTGTAATTCTCTATTAAGTATGCTACAATACAGATGCAAAGTACATAAGAAGATGAGTCCCACACAATTCACACACATTATCTTTCCCCCACTTATACCACACCACGTCCCAGATAATAGATCCAGATCAAAATCCATCCCAACAGCCGCAGATTCTCACCAAGATTAAACATAATTCATTCAATTGCTTTTTAAAGACTTCCACTAATATTAGTTATCATAATTACAACTCATCTACTCTGTCAGCTGATAACCTTTCGGCTCTGCTAAATTCAGGAGAGCCAAGAATGTATTACTGCCTTTTCTTCATTGTACTGTAGATGAGAGTTGAGCCCCAAACGTCTACAGCCTCTTTACATTTTTCTGGCAGCACAAGAGGTTCTTAATAGGATAGCAAGTTAAGGTCTTTTACTAGTGCTGGAATAGTATGAAAGGAGCCTTATTGCAAATGAGAGTAACAAGCAGACATAATATCTTCCGAGGAACAAAACCCCTTTTTCTGCCTTCTGTCCTCGAAGCACTAGGAGTAGAAAAACAATTGTGTGCATTTTGGTATAAAGGAAAAAAAAAAGCGTCAGTTCAGTGCACATAAGGACCCAAATCCATAAGACAATAGGCTTTTCAGACTGTAAGAAACAAATATAAAAAGTTACAATTCATTTCACAGTTTCTCTCCTTCCCATACCCACACAAATTATGCTGAATACTTTCATAATCAGGTTGCACTAGCCCTAAGACACATAAATTTTTGTTTCAAATGACCAGTACAGTACATTAGCATCCTTCAACAGTGCAGTATGTCAGGAGAACTCATGTTCTTTAATCCCTTCCTTCTTTACCCAGGCAGCAAAACGGAGTTCAGCTGATCAGTAAGTGTTCATGTATTTTTATTATATGGGGACACAAGTAGAAGTTAAAGCCAAAGACTGCAGGGCCAAAATAAAAAGCTGAAACAAAACCTGGTGAGAATTAGCATTAGAAAAAAATAAATCAGCAAAACATTTCTAAGCAGTCTTCATTTCTCTTGTTCAGATAAATTGACATAGTCAATTTTCACCACCTGGCTAATGGCTGCCACTCCATCCCAGCTGCCCCACCCAACGGCAGCAGGGCAGTGCTGTGGAGGAAAGGACACATCAGGACTTCCGAGGCAACAATGGGCAGCAAATTCAAAGCTTTCATTTTTTCTGCCAAAATCACCCTCGAACCAAAACCTCCATGCAAGTACATTACCCAACATGAACTGTTTTTTCCTAGCCAGCTCCAGTGGCAAGATTTGCAGTGAATCTTATTTTCTCCAAAGGCTGTTCAACAGATTTGGACTAGTTCAGAAGACTACTGTCATCTGCAGATTTAATCCTGAAACTAAATTTAATCAGCTGAACTAAGGTCAATGAACCCTTTAAGGGTGAATACAACAGCCCCAAGATCTTCTCAACATCATATTGGCAAGAGACAGGGAGTACAAGCAAATCTGACATGCCTGCAATAGGTCAGGGTTTCTGGGACCCTTCACTGCTTTCATGCCAGTGTTTTCAGTGCTAAAGGCACCCTGCCCAGTTAGTATCACATGTGTTGTTGTGGTTTCTTTGTCTGTTTTGCCCAGAACACCATAAATACATTGGCACTTAATTATGTCCTCTATTCATAAAGCCACAAACTACTGGATCCACCAGGTATTCTCCGCTGCCAGTACCCCAGGTCCTGTTGAAGAAAATTTATTCTGCCTCAGAAGTGGGGATTACACGCTAGAGTGATCCCTGACCTAACCCAGTAGCCCCTAATTTAAGTGTAGCATCAAGTGAACCAGTGAGAGACAGTTTCAAGAGGAACATAAAGTAGCTGCAAGAAGCAGGAGCTACTGCAGCATGAAAGCACCCTGGAGCAGAAGTACCAGACTCGCATTCCTCTGTGGGGCAAGTACCTTCCTCAGCTGCACTTATCTGACACAACACACATTGCGTGTGATTCCTGTGGGAATTCAGAAGCCCCAAATGACAGCAACCTCACCCAAGAAGTCACCGCAAAACAGACCTCAATCTTGCCAACCACAGCATGATGCATTGCTCACTTCATGTCCTTGGCTACACCACGTGCGCAAACGTAAAGCACAGATCAAAGCTTGGAGGCACTTGAGCAGGAGAGCCCTGCATAACGCCCCTAGGAGCACCCTTGCCACCTCAGCACCAGAACCAGCACGCTCTGTACTGTGCATACCCTGCATCACAGCTCAGCACCCACTGGTAGCACCAGGCAAACCAAGGAAACAGGACGGACTCGATTTCTTGTCAAAGGCATCCACCACTGTCTATGTGGTGACATAATTCCCCTCTATGTACAGCCCTAAGCTCCCCTTCTTTTTAACCATCCCAGTTATTTGGACTCTGACATAGATTTGTCAGGATCATTATCTCATCTCATATAAATTATAGCAATGAAATCCCTTTTTCCTGCAGTGGGATTTTGTTCAAGAATTTATCAGAACTGTCTCTGTGGACAGGACAGAACGGCTGTTTGTCATGATAACGCTATGTTCTTGTCACCAGCAACAGAAGTGGTGGCCGGGGTGGTTGCTAATACCAGCAACAGAAGGGTTTGTTTTGGTTGTTCTATTTTTGGGAAAGGAAAAGGAGAGCAAGGTGCCTTTTCTCTAGCCCTTGATTAATAATGGCTTTATGATGTCCTTCTCCCAGGAAAAATATCAAGGCTCCCTGCAAGTCTGTTCTTCAGCTTAGACCAGCATCTTTCAGCACCAAGTTTTGGTAGTGATCCCTCAGTGTCTGCTTCAGCACGTGGTCACGCTTCCTAACGCCTTTTTTTGGCCTTCAGCCTTGGATGTGATCACCAAGCAGTATAGCTCTGGTGTGGAAATGCATACAAACGCTCTCTCCCCCAGAACGTGTTGGGGTTTGCCTGACATCAAGAAATGCCTTCAGCGTTCCCTGGCCCCTCACAGTCTTCCTGGCAGGCATTCCCTCTGTGTGACGTGTCAGGAACAGGCCGCATCCCGCCCCACACCGCGGCTGGTGCTCAGGGTCATGGCCAGTGGTTCGACCCCTTTGAAAATCTGAACTGGCACTTCAAGAGCGACAAGTCTGCATGAGGGCTCTAATTAAGAGGCAATTACAGAAAAGATGGGCACCACCCCAAACCCCTGCCCCCCCCACCCCCCATGACTGCGTTTTGGAACAAGCAGCCATGGCAGGTTTCCCACTGGGATGGCCGAGGAGCTGCTCTTGTGGCCACCCGGCACCTGCTGCTCAGCGCCTTCAGCGGCTAACGGCAGCCGTTCCAGTTTTGAGGAAGATGCCTTATCATGTCCAGGCCCTTTGTAGATAGCCAAGGTCTCTTCCCCTACCCAGCTGCTCTGGTAGCACCAGGCCCTTGAGTTTCTCATGAGCTCAGCTCATTTTCCACCAAGTCTTCCCTGTGCAAACATTAATAGAGATAACTCCAGTGAAGACAGGACTGTTTGCAGAGATACCTTCTGTGAAAATGATCTAGAGCAGCAGCTAAATCCTCGAGGAATGCTCTTTTCCCCTCCCTGCAAATGCCTGCCAGGCCAGGGAGGCAAAGCCAGGACGGCAGAGTTCAGCAGGAAAAAAGTATTACAACATTTTTCCACCCGTTTCACTAGATTTTTAGACTGTCTCAAACTGCCTTCTGTCCACAGCACAGAGGAAATGCTGCCTGACAAACAGGAGCACGGGGTCCCCAGGTGTCAGTGCACCGCTGCCACACGCCAGGACACGTCCCACAGCAGCAGGAGCCAGCACTGCCACGTCCATCCTTCCACCCTTCCCTCATACCGGGATGACAGCAGGAAGGAAAAAAGCCTCTCCAGCTCTTTTGCTCTTCCACACACACACTGTGCAGCACACACTGAGGCAGTCACTGCGGTCTTCATCCAACTGGAAGAAAAACTACGAAGCTGAGCAAGGTAGAGGAAGAACAGAGCACACACACACACGCAAACACACACACAAATGAGCACACAACTGCTGGGAAGAGCGGAAGTACATATTTCAAGAAGGAAGGTTTGAGACTTTTTAAGTCTATTTTGGATAATTATTTTTAACCGCATATCAAGTTAAAAAACGATCCTTATACTTGGAACTGCACAGGACATCTATTTTTAAATATTATTCGTTCAGTCACAAGTCATCCCCAGAGACAAGAAAAACAATAATAAATTGATGTCACAAACTATTACAAAGTCACCTTGGCTGTAAATTAGCCTGGTTTGCCACCCTCCGTCATCATCATGGTTTACATGACTCTGGTTTGTACGTGCCACAACACTTCTCCTGTGTAAAACAGACTACATCTCACCAGACTCAAGTTTCCACATTTTAACTCCAATTACTCCAAAGCATCCTCTTTCCATTCCAAATTCCACCAGCTCAACCAGGTGTATATATCCACGCAAGTTAATACACTCCGGCAGAGAGCAGGCTATCATATTTTATGTTAATGACGCAGAAGCTCAAATTGAGAAGTATAAATACCCTAGTCTCACAACTGGCAGTAGAGCAGCATTAGCGCTAAGAGGAGATGGGTGAGCAGAGTTTGCCTCTGTCGAGTGCATGCTCTTCCAGTTTGGTCTGTCTGTTCCGGGGGCTGCTTTGTTTATGCTGCGTGACACACTAGAATGGCACTTGGTAGCACTGAGACTGTCCCACTTGATGCCCCAGACAGGCCAGTCCATGGGACCTCACCTTCCCTGCTGCACTCCCGGCATTAACTTCCCTGTTCTCCAAGAAGAAATACAACTCCCAAACTAGCAACCAAGGAGTAATCACCCCCCAAAAGCAACCAGTTTTGTGAGACCAGGTACTGTTCTTTCCTCCCACTGCACCCTCTCACTTAAGGTAAGCAAAAATATTTGAGTGAATACCATTTCCTTTCTTCACAGATATGGTACCCTATGACACACACAGAGCTCTGTCACACTGCAACAGCGTTGTGTGCCTCACTCAAAATCAACTCATCTTTTAAACCAGAGAGAATCTGAGTATTTTCAGTCAGGAAGACCTTGTTTGTTTGGTGGGTTTTTTTTCTCTTAATTAAAAAAAAAAATAAAATCAAAAAAGGTGGGTTCTGTCTCTGCATTTTCTCCATTGAGATGAACACACCCAATACTGTTAGTCACTATGTAAGCAAAGTAACTACTATCCTTAAACAATGATGAAATATTTAACTCTGCCTGCTGAGAAGAGGAGGTTATTACTATATAGTGACAGAAAATACACCCCAGCAGGTTACAAGTAGAAGAGAAGACCTCAAAGTAGTCAGGACATTCTTAGCTCAGATTTGGCAAGACAAATAGCCTTCATGACCTAGTACAGAAATTATTTCCACTCATTAAACAAACATGAACAACAAAATACAAATTACATGGATTCATTAACTTTAAGTTTCCTAAGTTTTAGGAACCACTTAATTTCATTACAGCCTAAATGAAAACCTTTCTAAACAGCTGCTTTAGATTAAAAAAAATAATAATAAACTAAATTTTGGTTCTTCTCTGGTCCATGCCTCACTTCCCTAGAGGGGGGTCTACATAAAGACCCCAAAAAGTCAGTCCTGAGACTTCATATCAGTTTCTCACACTCCCTCCTGCCATGCACACATGGATGTGTAAGAAAGATGCAGACAGTGGATTAATCCTTTTGGCACTGAAAGGCATTTTTCCAAACTCTGAAGAGGTGTCATTCAAAGAGAGGCTCTGCTGGAGGACTGAGAAGTAACAGACACCCCTGCAGCTGATGCAGCAGTCACTCCGCCCCTGCATCTCAACAGCTCTGTAAGTCCCAACTGATCTAGTTTCCTTCAGATCTGAAAGGAACAAGAAAAGCATCTTCATGGAAACATGCCATTATCTGATGCCATCAGTTTCCCCAATACCCATAAATAGAAGAAAAGAGTTTTCCCTGTAGTGGTTTGATGCACCTGGGCATTTGAAGCTTTTTGCTAGAGCTGGAGTATATTTGCTAAAACTGCACTTCTACTCAATGTTTTTTGTGTGTTGCTCTTCATCAGGGGGAAAAGAAGAGGGACGTGGGGATTTGGCAAGGCAGCAGTGAAGAACATCACGTGAGGAGCCTGGTATCTACAGAGACTCTATAAATTACCTCAATAAAACTATGGACAGCAGAGATTACTTTCAATCTCCTTTCCTTTAATACTGTTTTTCCTGTAATCAAGAATGAACTTTCTCTTAACATTACGAAGGCAAATAATGAATTTTAATTGGGTTTCAATAGCCTTAAAAAAAAAACAAACACCACCACCACACACACATGCATGGTATGACATTTGTGACAATGGGCACAACCCCATTTGAACTCTTCCTTCCTCTTTCTTCTGTTCAATTTTGGACATGCTGGTCATGCACTGCAGTATTAAACTCACTTCCACATAAATATAAACAGTCAACATTTGACTTATCCTATCAAGACAGCAATATAATCTTCCAAAAGTATGTTGCAGGGCTTTAATAAATGCTCAAACATCCAGTGAAACCAGAACAGTGGGTTGAGGAGAGGAGGGTGTTGAAGTGGGGGTTTGGGTATTTTCTATAAGTGTCCTATTGTCCTGAATTATCTCAATATTCAAACAATAACATTCAAGTTGGGGGGGGGGGGGGGGGGGAGGGGAGGGGGGGGGCCACACCTCTCTTGATGCACCCAGGCAACAGTCAGAGGCAGGAGCACAGAGTCCCAAAGATGCAAGAGGGCTCGTGGTCCACAGACCACTGGGAACCTGCAGCAGCCTGAGGCATTTGTTCCCATCCTCTGCACCAGGGAGAAAATGGCATCCTCACCTGCAAGTACCTGGGCACTGCATAAGTCTGACACTCTGCCAGACAGACTATCCTCCTGCACAGATCATAAAGTGTGCAGATATATTTTTTGAGTAGAAAGACCAGGGCAAATACTTCACAACTCTATTGTGATCTTTAATGAATCTGAGATTAAACTTAAACTCTATTGTGAATAAATAGTGTGTTACATTAGCTAGATATTATTTTATTTTATTTTTAAGCTCAGTAAATCAAACCAGCAAGCTCTAAACTGGGCACTACAGCCAGATCCAAGAGAAAAATTCCTGCGCACAGAGGAAAAGCATCCAGAGCAGAAAGAGTATGCGCCACTATCCCACAGAGAGCAAAACTATATTCAGAAGGACACTACCAGACTTTCAACTTCCAGTCTTTTCTCAATAAAGAGGCACAGCATTAACACAATGTGTTCCCGTGAATTTCCACGGGAAGCCTCATCCAAGAACAAGATGTACATGTAGAAACTAGAAAGAAAAAAAAAGAAAAAAAGAGCAATGAACTCTCTTTGGAAATGATTTATGCTGACCATAACTGCTGTTCATTTTTAAGTTACAACAGAAGTAAAAGCCTAGAAAGAGGGAACAGAAAGGTCTTGGTCTGAAGGCATTTAGATACCACTTCATTTATTCTCTTCTTTGAATACAATCATATTTTAGAATATAACAATTAAAATAACATAGAAACCAAATGGCTTCATGCTATTCCCAGCATGCTCCCATAAAACATTGAAATAAATCTCCACCATTTGTTATTCATGCACTGACTACTCTTCTTTGCTCATCCAGGATAGCATGGTAAATTAACAACAATAAAAAAAAGCTAGCAAAACATTTCAGAACTTATCCATCACACCACTTTTCCCTTGATCAATAATATGCTCTTAAAAGGCTGTTACAAATTCCACCTTTGGTCCTCTGCCATGATTTAAATTAGGAGGGGAGCAAAAACCACATTTGATGCTAGGCAATAAAAGCAGAGTACAAAGAAACAAAATAACTTTATTTGTGGAATGAATTATACAGACCCATCAAAGCATGCTCTTTCACAGCTTAAGTGCATGTTTCTCCACAGCTAAATGCAAAACCAGTGAGTGCCCTTATATGCTTATCTAATTCCTCTACAAAGTCTCTCAGAGTTTTTGGGTGGTGGGGCCTCCTGGTTTTCCACAACGTGAGGGGAAAAGGTGTTGAGGTTGAGAAAGGACCTTCATTACCAATAATTTATGGCTGAAAAGTATTGCTGCACCTAACCTATAAGCAAAATAACCTTAAGAATGCGTATCTGTCATGTAGCCATACCATTTCCTACCAGCATGTATCCAGCGTTTTTGAGATCGAAGTTGGTCTTTTACTGAAACACACGGTCACCCGATCCCCCACCAACTAAAAGCTCAGCAGCTCTTCACCACTCCTTCCCCGCCCAGCAGGAGACCCCCACTCCTGCAAAGGGGCTAGGCTGCTAAAGAACTCCCTGGCACAGAAGCTGCTTTGTTACAAGAGAAACTACCAATGAAGCTAGGCAATGTTCAAGTTATCCCTCCCCAGCATCTCAACATGCTTAATGAATACCTAAAAATGCAAATTATTAAAGAGTGAACACATTTCTGAGCTTACGAAACCTTCACAAGAAGGTCACTGACATGGTGGCAGATGGGTCCCCACTGATAACCAGCCTTCCCTGCATTGCTGCAGCTTCATATCCAGAGCCAGTCAGAGGGAAGACGCAGCCCATAACGCACCAGCCAGACTCAACCCTGCCCTCAGCAGAAGGAGCTGTGACTGCCCGCACCCTGCCCCTTACAGCTGACCATCTCCCAGAAGCCTCCCCAGTAAGGACCAGCACCCAGCCCAGCCCCAGCCTCTGCCAGCACCACCCACGGCCATGCCAGCCTCCCAGCTACTGGGACATGCACCTGGAGGCATGGCCAGCACCTCCATACCAGCCCCAACCTGCTGGTCCCACAGGTAAGCGACTACAAAACGTAACTGCAAGTATTAGTATTTCAGGGGGGGTTGGTTTTGGGTTTTGGGGTTTTTTTTGCTCCACTCAGGGCTGAGCCCAACTTTGGTTCAATAATACAAGTAATTTTTTTTCTTTTTACTGTCTCCAAGGGCAGTATCAGGTGGTATGGATGTCCTTTCAAAGAAAAGGCTTGAAGACAAAGACATCACATCCTAATGAATAAATAAATGGCAGTTTCTGACTCCTCCTTGATGGCAAATGTTTTGCTAACTTTGCAGCTGTATATATTTACAAGTCAGTAGTTTCTTGCCTCATTCCCAAAACTACAGCTTGCAACAGTCTTGTATCATTGTCTTCTGTCAAATCCACAGATGCCAGAGGGCTCTTCTATTTCCTTAGCCTGTTATTTCTGTTGCTACCTTTAAAACTCCCTGCTTTCTTCTGAGAATATACTGTCACTTTCTGAAATTACAGCTCAGCTTGCTTCCCCATTTCATTCCAGAAATACACTGGGGGAGGGGAGGAAGACATAAAACAGACTTCTGACAAAGTATGGAGCACTAAAACTTATTCTTTCATCAATACAATAGGAAGTCAGAAAATGCATCTCCTCCCTCCCACCTCATGATGTTTAAACCCTGTTATTCCTTCTTCAGACTGTTATTAAGGCATCCAAATAAACGCACTTCCCCCCAGCTTCGTGCTAGGGGCATCACAGCTCCCAGGATGGGTGGGAACAGCTGCACTCTTCTAATTGTGCGTTTTCCTTAGAAGGAGGGATACCATACAACACATGAAAAGCGTATTGTGTGGGCTCTGAGCACACCAACCCATGCTGCTACCTGGCAGCCCAGCAGCTATGCTGTCCCGAAACATGACCTCAGCTCCAGCCCACGTGCTTCTCCCCTGCCCTTCTGCACCTACACTGATCTGCCTACTCCAGTCCTCCTCCCCACTTACTTGCACTTGGAAGATTTTAATGACCATACTGCCTTACTCTTCCCTGCTCACAAGAGTCAACCCCAACACACACACCATGGACAAGTGATTCTGCTAGAAGGAATAGCCAAGGCGAGAAGGAAAATTAGGAGCGGCTACTGAGATGTGTTAAAGGCAGCATAGCTAATTCTTTGCTAAGCTGCCCAATGCTGTCAACTCTTGAGAATTTCTTTGCATGTGCAAATATTTTCATGATGAGCCTTCCTTCTTCCCCCTGACCTGAGAGAAGAAAGGGGGACAGATCCTCAAATTGCGCTGGGGGAGGTAGAGCCAGGAACTTCACATTGTTCCTGGTCTGCCCTTCACCTAGGCACCCCTTCTCCATGGGAGCCTCAGCGATGAGCGCTCCCACACCACCAGCAGCTGCATCTCCACACCCCAACTTTCAGACCTCTTTAGAAACACTACACATGCTGCCTCTCACAGCAGCTCTTGCCCAGCGTTACATCCTCATTTCCTGGCAGAGCACACACAAATCAATGGGCTGCTTTTATGGTTTGAGGTTGGGTAGGTTTTTTTTTCTCTCCCTGAGGAGCCTCAATTTCTATTCCAAGGCAAAGTCGTGCTTCAAACACACGGAGCAGCATATGTTATTTCTGCACCCACCAATCAAGGGACTAGAAGAAACCAGCCTGGTACTTGTATATTTGCCATTTCATAAATGCTAGGCAATACCCTAGAACTGTCTTCACTGCAGCATCCAGCCTGCCCCCAGCAGACAGCCCAAGAAAAGGAAGCAATTTAAATGACAGAAAGGAGCCAGGCTACAGCAGCCTAAAGGTTTAGTTTTGAAAAACAGTCATTTTAGTGGCGAGAAATTAGGAGCACCAAATCTGTCACTTGCCTTTAACACCTTGTCCACGCACACCCTGCACAAACGTCCCTGAAGAGTTCACACAGTGCAAAACTGGCTAAGCCAGCTCTGCGCCCGCTCAGCGGAATGCTGAGGGTCTGCCTGCAACTATTATGACTCTTGGCCATTTCACACCAGTGGAGCCAAAATGACAAACGAGAAGCAGCGTGTTTGGCCCGCAGCAATCTGGCAGCTAGAAGCATGACCGAAGGAACTGGTTCCAAAGGCAACATGTGGCACCGTGGGGCAGGGAGATCCCAGAGCAAAGGGGCTGCCGGCCAAGTAAGCGTTGCTTCATCGGCACCAACAGACAGCAGCAGCAGTTCCCAGAACAAACCTTGCCCAAGAACTCCAAAAATAAGTTACAATTTCTCAAAGCAGTCTTTCAGTAAATATATTTAACGTAATTAAAAATGAAAGGTAGATGAGGAGAATTAAGTTCCCCTCAATTTAGACAGGAACTCATATCTTAAAATGCACCAGAGGCATAGAGTAATCTTCCAGAAATGTTTTTCCTGTCACGTCTTATGGGTTAATTATATATTACCATTCCAAGCTACCATGACTGATTTTAAGTGAGTTTGTCTTTTTTCCATAATTAATCATAGCAAGGACTCATCTGTTCTTCAAACCCAGTGATGACAGCGCTGTTTTCACCACTGTAAGGCAATCATCCCACCACATTCCTTCCTGAAAGCTGTTGGAAAGAGAAAAGCACACCTATCTGCACAAGATACCTTTCAAAGATAACAATCAGCCACACACCAGTAATTCATACTATAGGGAAGGAAAAAAGGGAAGACTGCTTTTGCATAGCAAGCAATCATATAGACACACAGGCTAATAATGCTAAATAAATGTTAATTATAAGTATCTAAACCCAACACAAACATTCAGAAGTATCCTACCCCTTACACATCAGACACTCAGCACCATCAGCATCTACCATTGGTGCAGGAGGAAGGGAGGCAAAAAGACACTTGGTACTTCTACTAACGTAAGGCAGCTTTCCTTGCAATTACCATATTTTTTTAATTAAAGATATTTTAAAAGCAGCTTTGGTCACCATCTCTATTACTCTATTCTAAGTGCAGAAGATCTTCAAAAATAACTTGTAGCTACATGTTGATTAGTGCTAACAAATTATCTAATAAAAGAAAAGCCACATCAAAAGCAGAAAATAATAAATGCTAATTGGACAACAGAAGTCTTATTTTCTTTTTTAGTGTCACAAGTCACAAAAGCAAGATTACTGGGGGGGGGGGGAGTGGGGAGTGGACGGACACAACTACTCAAGTTGTAACTCAAGCAGTTATCCCTTACGACAGCTACAGCATATAGCACATTCACAGAAAGTTTTCTTGCTGACCACTGAAGGCAAGAAATCCAACCCACTGCTAATTTATTTTGATTGCTCTATAAAAAATGTATGATTTTCTGCAGTTCTCTTATATCCTTCACATGGTACATCAGTAGCTTCCCAATTACAAGTAATTAATAAAAAAATACATGGCCTGTTTTTGTGAGCAGAACAAGCTTAGATGGGCACCACACAGCCCTGAGCAGACATAAAGCTTCATGTGTCTTATTATAGTCTCATAGGAGAAACTTTCGATCAAAGCTCAAGTCTTCAATAACCAATCACTGCATTAACAGTGCCACCTTTACAGCCTTCTAGCTGCTTCCCCCTTTTCCAAAGTAAGATAACAAAAGCAGGGATGACTACAAAAAAAGACAATATATTCAGTTTGATATATTGTCTTTTATATATACAGATATAGATATAAACTAAAGACTAAAGTTTAAATTTATATCCAAATATTTAGAAACATTTTTACTAGCACCACTCTCTGTTAAGGCCTGAGCTCTGAAAGATTCTGGCATTCCAAGTGATAATTTTCTTCCAAGTTAGAACAAAACATAAGATTCAGCCATGTATCTTAACCATCACTTTTAAGAAGATTATTGGTTTTAAGTAAACGTGATACCCTGACAGCTTGGTGATCTGTTCCAGACAGATGAAGAAAAACATGTTGAAAGAGACAGACAGACAGACAGTTAGTTGCCCAGGAAAGCACAGAAAGAGAAAGTGATCTTTACGCAGGACACTACAGCACTCTCTCTCCTTTTACTTAACAAGGATAGGATCAACTGCTTCCAGTGTTTCTATTTAAAAATCCATAGGAATAATACACACTCAAAAATACTACGACATATTAAAACACTTAAAGAATTCCACCTAGAAGAAGTGGGGTTTGCATTCTACTTTTATTAAGAATGAAAATATTAAATGCATATTTGCATGCTCTCTGATCAAAGTGTGAGCGATTTCCTGTATTGCAGGTGATGAACTTACGAAGCAGCAAGAAACAGAGTAACCACTCATTTTCTGCGACAGAAGTAAACTGAGATCTCAAACCTTGTCTGGTTCTGCTTTCTGTAGCCTCAAAATGCAGACGGACCCTTAGCTACCGCAAATACTAGTAAGTTATAAGGCAATACTTCTACTTTACTCCAGTCACTTATACTGTGAAGAAGTCTTCCCAGCAAAAAGCAACTCTGTTTTCCTTTCTAAGTATCAAAAATATCATTCTCTTTTCCAGCTATCTAGGAAAAATGGAAGCATAGCTTAGAATATTTTTTCCCCAGTCCTGACAACTAGCCTTTAATTTGCTGCCATCTGTACTTCAGGAAACTTCAGCCCTTTCATTAAGGAATCCCTCCCACAGGTTTACTTGTAAGGAATGGTTCAGATCAGAGCTATGTAGTACGTAATTAACTTGACGGAATCGCACATCCAGATCCAAACCCATGTACTATTTAGAAAAGATGAATTATTTAAGACCAATCTTCACTTGCTATTTTTAATTTAATGCACAAGTCTTTCAGCCTTGTATTAGCATATACATCATTTTCTCATTAACAAAGAAGAAAGTTAAAACTGTTGTAACAGGAGACTTACAATCATCTCCCCTAACCAAAACAACAATACTTACTGTACAATTTGTTCATCCAAGGAAAACCTCAAATACAGCCGCAGTTCCTCAGACCTCTTATAAAACTGTAGCACTTCCATACATACATGCATACAAACTGTCTGCAAGCCTTCCCCAAACTCAAAGCCCTTAGAGGTGCTGGCGAGACACAATCAAATCATGTCCAGAGGTTTCAAAGTAACAGCAGAAAATGTAAACCAGCACTACTGAATTCAAGATGGGAAAAACACAAGCATTTCTGGAAGTGCCGTTTATGAAAGGGAAGTTAAGAGGAAGACTGGCTCAGAAAGAGGAGGTCTAAGAAACAGACTGTTCAAACACCAATGGAATCCAGATTCAAATCCGCATCCTACACAATCCGACATATCAAATCACCACCAACTGAAGAACTACAGTTTTTCATGTATGGCACATTTTAAAAACACACTGCTAGATTGCAGATATCGAAGGAAACTCTTCTGACAACAGGAGCATTTTGCATTTAAGAGAGAAAAGAGCTCCTCTGAGGCTAAAAAAGCGAGCATCCAGCCTCTGGATGTAGCGCAAACTTCTCTCAAGGCTTAAACAACTTGCTTCTGCCCCTCCAAAGCCTCTGCTCTCCCCCTGCTAAAATGAGAGTACCCCCTTACCCTCCCCAGCATCCACCTCAGAAGGCAACAGCGGGGGAAAAACAAACAAACATGTTTTTCCAATAACCTTCAGATCTGTTTCATGACTGTTTTGCTGGAGGAAATGCCTCAGCGAGTAGCCTTAGACAACTGTTTTACATTAAGGAGGAAGCACATTAATTTACTGCACGAGCACCACCGCGACGCACGTTCAGGAGGTACAGGACTGCGGCCACAGTTGCCATTTTCAGCATCTGAGAATAAACACAAAAGCTGCCAACACTAGGTTGCATAAGAGCACTTTAAGCACATGGTTATTTACAAAAGCAGAGGTAATTACAATGCAGGAGGTAGATCCCAAACAGACTTGACTAACACTGTCAAAAAAAAAAAAAAAGAAAAGATATGTATGATTACTATTACTTAATTGTAGGACAGCTGCACAAAGAGCCTCAGCCGCTGGCTGTACTGCCGATACACGGCCAAAAACACAGTTGGAAAAACGTGGTGTTTAAAAATGCCGGAGGATGCTACACGTAGAGAAGAGGAGAAAACGGGCAAACCGCCTCGGCCAGCTTACCTGATCGGGACTTGATGATGTCGCTGAACTCGCCGTGCGCCCCACCAGGCCCTTCCTCCTGCTCAGGGAGGCCGGCCATGCCCGCTGGCCGGGCAGCAGCCTACACCCGCGGGGAGGGGGCTTCCACGGAGGGCACCTGCAGCACCTACAGGGCAGGAGCAGGGCAGAGGCACCGTCACCGGGGGCTGCACCGGGCGCGACTCGGCGCGGGACGGGACGGGGCTCCGGCCGTGCCCGCCCCACCAGCCACTCGCTGCGCCCCCGCCGAGGGGCGTGCACGCGGCTTACGGGGGGCGGCGGCGCAGAGGGGGCTGCCGGCCGGGTTAACCCCTCGCCACGAAAGCGAAGCATCGGCCACCCCTGGGCGACGGGGCGCCCCGTCCCCACCCGCGCACCCCGGAGGGGCGGGACACAGCCACGCAGCGGCACCGCCACGCAGCCGGCAGCCAGCGGGACATCCCGCTCCGGGGGCTGCCACAGCTCGGGGCGCCGGGCCACCGGCTGGGAGGGGGCGAGGGGCCGGCGTCCTCCTCCGGCCGGCCCGGCAGCGTGAGACCCACGTGTGGGCGAAACCACGAAGCCACTCTGGCGGGCAGGGGGGGCGAGGCCCACGGGACCGGGACCGGCCCCGCACACGCCTCCCCCCGGCGGGGATCCCGGCCCGGCGGCCGGCCGGCACCTCCTCCCGGCGGGATATGCGGCCGCAGCGGCGCTGCCGGCCCTCGGGCACCCCTGCGGCGGGGCCGCTCCTCGCCCCGTCCCGCCCGCGGCCGCCCCGTCCCGCCCGTGCCCCCGCCGCCCCGCACCGGCGCCCCCGCCCCGCCCGCAGGTGCTGATCCCCCGCCTCGGAGCCGGGAACAAAGTCGCCCCCCCCCCCCCCCCCCGGCCGCCGCTCCCGGAGCCGCGGTGCCGCCCCGCTCCCGGAGGCGCTGGGGCACCCGCCGGCAGCCACCCGCCGCCACTCACCGCTCGGGCACGGCGATAGCCCCGCTTCCCCACGGCCCGGCCCCTCCCCGCACCCCGTCCCCCGGCAACGGTGACTCCCGCGGCGGTGCGCTGGCGGACCCACAACTTTCTGTGCGAGCCGGAGCCGCTGCCGCCCCTGCCCTACCTCCTCCTCCTCCTCTTCCTCCGCCCCTCCCGGCCCGGCCCTGCGGAGCTCCGCCCCGGCCCCGCGCCCCCTTTGTTAGCCGGGCCAGCGCCGCGGGTGCGGGAGAGCCGCCCCGGCCGCGCGGCCCCTTCGCCGAGGGGCAGGAGGGGCGGGGCTGCGCCCGCCGCGGGCCCCGGCCGGGATGGGGCGGGGCACGGAGGGGCGGGGCACGGAGGGGCGGGGCGCGGAGGGGCGGGGCGAGGCTCCGCACCGCCCCCGCCCCGCGCCCGCGGGCTGCCGCCGGCTCAGCCCCGCGCGTCTGCGGGCCCCGCCCGGGAAAGCGGCCGGTCCGGCAGCGGGGGCCGTGGGGGCCGCCCCGCCCCGCCCCGCCCCGCCGGCCCTTCCCGGGCTCACCTGCGCGCTCCCGCCTCCGTCCCTCTCCCGCGCCGGCTGAGCGCGGTCTCGCAGCGCCGAGGGGGCGAAGCGCGCGGCGGGCCGGACCGGGCGGGCACCGCGGCGCTCCTCGGTAACACCGGAGCCGCACGGCGAGGGGGTGCGGGCGGAGCTTGAGTGGTGTTTCGGACGGTGACACGCTGAGCAGCAGGACGTAGCCCTCCCGAACGCCCCGAGCGTCCGAGCCCGGCCCCAGGGGCGGCCGGTAGGTGCCGGGAGCTGTGCTGCGCGGCGGGCAGGGCAGGAGCGGCGCCCGGTGCCCCTGCTCGGCTCTACCGTATGGGCAGCCGGACACACCCGTGAAATACTGGCTCACGCTAATTAATTGATCGCCGCAGCCTCGGGGTAAACACGCACGTGTTTGCCGGGGCAGGCGGCGGGGACCCGGCGCTGCGGGGAGCACCCGGGCGGACGCCGTGCCGGAGCCGCCCCCAGCGCGGCCACCGGCCCCAGGGCTGTCCCGGCTGCTCCCCGGGCCAGGTGCGTCCCCAGCGCCCCAGGCCTTCAGCCTTAGCGACAGGACCGGGCACCAGGCAGCAGCCCGCAGAACCAAAGGTGCCCGGTTTATGGCAGGAGTAGCCCAGGCGTGGCAACACGCTTATTTTGTACCTCCACGTGAAAACCAATCGGTGACAATGAAATGAGGGTGCAAGTTCTGCAGGAAAAAAAACAGTCTGCTGAGTAACAGCCTGCCTGATCTGTTAACTGAGTGACAACACCATGGGCTGCGCAGAAAGGGACAACAAAGATACTCCGCTTGCAAAGCAGTCCATTTGGTATCTCATGTCTTCCTGAATATGGAATTGTCTTCTGAAATCATGACAGAACATTGATGAATGGGCACAGGCATTATTATAGCAGTCAATCTCAGGGTAATGAGATACGTGAAATTCCTAGTTATATCGTAATCCTATCGGTTATGTGTATTCTAAAAATAGAGATGCTAAGAACAAAGAAAAGACAAGGAGACAAGGTAAGATGAGCTCAGAGCCTCACAACAGCATTGTTTTCATGCACTGAGGAAGAAGGTATTTATTTACTTTGGTCAAAGTTCAAGGGCTCCACATCTTCACAGCCCATTTCTTCACTGTTTCTCCTTACCGGAATACAGCTCGTGAGTTCACTAGGCACTACAGGTACCAACGATAAATAACGATGATGTGTAGTTTAACCTAAGCTACCTTTGATATTTACCCATACCTTAATGGTTTCCCCAAGGAAAACAGAGATACCTCAAAGGAATCAAACAAGCTACCTGTAAATTACTATTATCTTAATCCTAACTGCATTTAACATTTTTTTCCTTTCTTTTTGATCTGTGCAGTACATGTGTAACAGGGACTGGGTCTTTACCATCCTGCATCCCAGGGTGCAGGGCCTCGTAGATAATGTGATATAGCATTTTGGAGAAGCCCTAAAGATTAAGTTGTCTATTTCTGGTCACTCAACAGATTTCCTGGCTGATTCAGTGCAAATTAGTTAATTCATCCTTGATCTGCTTAATCCAAACCACTGCATGAAGTCATTAATGGTTTCTACTTGTAAAGAGATAATAATAAAGCGTCGTGATGACTGAAGTTGTGAATCTGTTGAGAATTGCAGATCACGGATGACAATCGCTACAAAACCACAGGTGTCGATGCCTGTTGTGTCTCGGGCAGCGCTCAGCAGTAGGCTGCTTTTGTTGGAAAGTTACGGTCCATGTTTATGCCTGTTTGTTTACCTTGTACTGATAAATCTGTACTATGAACACCATGTTTGTTGTTAGAAGAGCACCTGCCTTGCTGCTTTTGATTGAACAGATGGCTTCTCCACCCCACCCTGCCTTCCCTCTGCATGCTGGATTTTCAATGCCCCAGATGAAATGCCCCCTACATACTGGAAACCCAGAATGCAGATGTACCCCAGCCACTTTTCAAGCGGGTCTGCCATGAACAGAACGAGGGACGTACCCATCTGTGTAACCCAGGGCCTGCTCAGGACTCAACAGAGACAAAAATCATTTCTCACTGCAGGGTATCTAGCAGTGGTGCATGGCCTGGGGATCCCAAAGCGTTGCCTTGCCTAATGCAAGGGACTGCTAAATGGCAGAAAGCCCTTTCTTTTGTAGGCTGCAATGAGGGAATTAGTCATTTCACAAAGGTTACCCAAGACCGCTGTCAGGTAGCAGTAACTTTGATCGCTAAAAGCTGCAGTCAAACTGATAAGCTGGAGCAGAGAGCTGGTATATCCCGTTTCAAATATCCATGTGTAAGCCCAAGGTCCTGATTTTTATAATCTTGCTCTATAAGCACCTAGGAATTATTTTGCAAAAAGAAACACATTTCAACTTAACCTGATAGCATTTCCTTTTTAGTCTTTTTTCCACCTTTTTTTTTTTCCTGTTTTAGACAAAAGTAGGATCATTATCTTATTTGAGCTGTGGAGCACCAACAGAAGGCTAATAGAATAACAAGCCTGCGCGCTACCTCAGGGAAGCAGGAGAATTTTCTTCCTGGTGTGTTTCAAACACGCCTCTCTCCAGAGCCAGCCTCACTCAGCTGCTGATCAAAGCCTGAGTTTTCCAAGCTAGTTATTTAGACTGTAGGCTTCTCGATACAAGGGCTATAATTTTTATATCTGGGTCTTTAGGCACAAGTCCATCCAGGAAACAAAAAAACTAAAACCCACCCTAATCTTTAATATTCTGTACATGTGTATGCTTTAGGTCTCTCTAATTTTGTATTCCAGAGATTGGCAGAATTAGAAAATAATGACTAGCACAATTCTAAAGTCAAAAACAAATTCTCCACCCGGTTGTATTTCTGAAACCTCCATTCATCTACAGATGTCTTGGTTGCTGCAGACCGTTAATATCATGCGGATTGTATGGCACAGTTTACCTTTCTGTATAATGTGGAATAAATTAGGAAAAGAAAGGAAGAGTCTATGAACCTCTTGGATAACATTAAGAAAGGAAAGACAAAGGGAGCCCAGAAAAATAAACAGTGAAGAAATGGGCTGTGAAGATGTGGAGCCCTTGAACTTTGACCAAAGTAAATAAATACCTTCTTCCTCAGTGCATGAAAACAATGCTGTTGTGAGGCTCTGAGCTCATCTTACCTTGTCTCCTTGTCTTTTCTTTGTTCTTAGCATCTCTATTTTTAGAATACACATAACCGATAGGATTACGATATAACTAGGAATTTCACGTATCTCATTACCCTGAGATTGACTGCTATAATAATGCCTGTGCCCATTCATCAATGTTCTGTCATGATTTCAGAAGACAATTCCATATTCAGGAAGACATGAGATACCAAATGGACTGCTTTGCAAGCGGAGTATCTTTGTTGTCCCTTTCTGCGCAGCCCATGGTGTTGTCACTCAGTTAACAGATCAGGCAGGCTGTTACTCAGCAGACTGTTTTTTTTTCCTGCAGAACTTGCATCTGACTTCAAGTAACAGCTCCTTGATGCTTTGGTACTGACATACTGCACTAACCAGTTAGTACAAGTCCCTTACTATTTTCATTACCTCTAATCTGAGGAGGAAAATATATAAAAAGACATATCAAATAAACATTCTCTCTCTGTATGTTCCTCTCGTGAGGCAAATGACCAATTTTTCTAAAACCTTGGGTTGGTTTTATCTACAGCTCCTTTGGCAGTACCTTTGAAAGACTTCAGTACACTGGGCAGACATACTTGGCTTGTTCCTTTTCCTTTCTTTTGCTGTAATCTCAGTATTTTAGAGTTATCTTTGTTGTTCAACTAATTAACTGATACCAAAATATTCAAAATCAGCCCTAGCACAATTTTTAAAGGGGGGACAGCATTTTCTACCCGCAGCTCCTTAGGCTGGGATCTGGTTTTAATATTAGATTGCATATTTTTATTCCAAGTTCAGCTGCCTTTTATTATGTGTAAGCTCCTTCCGAGCTCCTCCAAGAATTAAAGCCCTATTGTGGTAGGCACTGTAACATATCTTAAGAAATTCAAGACTGTTTTGCTACACGGAGTTAACCATACATCCGGGCCACCAGATGCAGAAAATGGGAGGGATGCACCAGGGCAGAGGGCAGCAGGCAATCTGGTAAACAGGTGAGCATGGGGTGCAAGATGCTCTCCAGGCAATGTGCCTGTGTCCTGCAACCCCGCAGGTCCCCTGACTGTCTCAGTGTCACCATTCTCTGTCCTTCCCTTCCTGTTTAAACGAAAGAGAAAGCAGTTTGTTCCCCTTTATATACTTCCATTTCTACAAGTCGGGATCTGTATCTTCAGGAGATACTCATTCCACCCTATTTTTATCTCATTAGACTCAATATATCTATTGATTAGATCAGATTCAAGGGAATACTGTGTGCACAAAATACACTGGAACCTTGTATCTTAAGTTTCAGCATTTTTTTATAGCTTCATTATAAAACCTCAGAAAATTGCACTGTATTAATAGAAATGCTGACATCCCTTTAGCTCAGTGACATTAATTGAAGCTACCATAATTTATCATCATTCTGAAGAACATAACCTCTAAAAGTACATTAAATAAGAGTGCATTAATGAACAATTATACTAATCAATTTACCCTCCCAACATAACTCTCTTAACTGCAGCAGAGAATTGGAAAAAAGAAAACCATCAGCAACAGAAAAGCCTGTGCAAGACAGAAACCTTTGGCAACGGCATGAGACAATCCTCTGCAAAGGCAGGTGTGAGTTGTTAGTCAGTCACTCCTAACACAAGTTGTTTTCTGTTTATTTATGTAGTCTTTCTGTTTATTTCTTTCACTCCTGGCTGTTTTTTTCAGTGCTGTTTCATTCTCATGTATTGGCATAGGTTTGTTTAATGGCTAGACACATCAATGCCTAATGCTTTTGCAGTTACAGAAGTACTTTTCCAGCAAGTTTGTCAGTATAGGCGTTAGAATAGGAAATAGGATTCCTGCGTTATCACAACATATAAACTTGGTCAACTTGCTTAGTGTTAGTAATATTAGTAGAGTGGTTCACTCTTTTCAGTAGGGAAAATAATAACATCTTCTATCATAGGGGCATTATTTATGGAGTGAAATAATATGATAGTTGGACGAAGGCAATTTGGAAACACTTCAAAACACTTTAAAAATGAAAGCACTCACCACTCCGCAAAAATAGTTATCAGTGGAAAGGCTGTTGTAGCCTTCTTATTTTAAGGGTAGGCAGTGGAAGAAGACACAGTTTATTCTTAGCAAAATTAAAAAGGAGTTCCTTAGTACTCTGTGAAGGCTCCCAATACAGAATGAATACAAACCAAAAGAGAAATGAAACAAAACAATTTTTCACAGTCACTATTTTTTACATTTATTTGCCTCACTTCAGATCAAACGAATGGGTCAAGTCACTGTTTCTTTGTCGTTTCCTGTTAAATGATTAACATGGATGCTTTGTACCTGACCCCTTAAGAAATTCCATAATTAGACGAATTTAAGTTCTTACATACAAGATTGCACGAGTGTTAATAAAATCTCTCTCTGCTGGAAAACCACTGTTTTTAACATCTTTACTGGGATAATGGCACCCCCTGGGACACCAAAAGCACCATCAAAAATCTGTGCTATGGTTGGTATGTCCCATTTTGCCACCTACTAAACACTTTCCATCTGATTAAACTCCCCCATAGGCTAGAGTTGGCAGCCTGTGGCTTCTACTGCCCTGAATCACATGAGGACATGGGTGGTCACCATGACTGAGACGGCAGCCAGGCTGGAAATGCTTTGGCATTGTTCCCTCGAGCTGCAACACAGCTGCAGTCCAGAAGCTGCATAGCAGCACTCTCACCACCCTGAGCAAACCCTCACATTTGGCTTCCAGACCACAGACAGACAGACAGCCTATGGCCAGAGAAGGCTTGAACCAGGTTTTGTCATACCTGCCCCTGCCAGCGTGCCCTCAGACCCTCTAGGAAGCCTCACTCTTAACTAACTCCCTTTGGGCTTACAAGACTACCATTAGCTCCTCATTCCAAAACACGTCAAGTTTTTTCAATGTGCTGAAAGCCTAAATAACTTCTAATGACTACCACTAACTGGGTTTTTCTTTCCCTGAAATGGCAAGGATTTTGGCTTTTAACTAAAATAAGTAAAGTCATCAAGAAAACGTTAGACCTGAACATTACAGATGTGCATATGAATTTTTAATTCTGAGCAAACGAATAGCTCTTTTTAATCAACAGAATAAATTATGCAAGTTAAGTCGTATACCCACCAGAGAGCTTAGTTACGAGTTTGTTTTGCAGTGTCTGGATTTCTGAGGCTACACCTGTAAAACAGAAGGAGATGCTCTGCAAGCCATGGCATCTGACAAAGCCCATTTGTAGATCTCTGCACTGCCTAGGTAATCTCTGCTGCTTCACAATTCCACACTCCTGAAAATGCAGCCTGAATGAGGTCAGTTATCACCAGATATAGTCAAAGCTATTTCAGCTAATGGTTTAAATCGCCTTGACTGAAGCCTCTCATCCCACTCCCGAGCTCCTCTTTGAGCAGGCACCAGTGAGCTGCCTGCAGCGAGGTGCAGGGCAGAGATGAGCCGCTTTCCCGGATGCCCTGCTCCCTGTGCCGCCGGCTGCCGGCCGTGTGCTGGGGTGCCTCTTGCGAGATGTACCCCGCATGAGCAGGGAATCTTGGCCGCTGCCTTAGGGCAGCACTCTGTCTGCTTTGCACAGCTGGGCCAAGAGTGAGCTCCGAACCTAGTGAGCACCATGGATTTCCCAGAGGGATGAGTACTCCGATATTGGTTTTAGCCATTGGGAGTGTTTGAAAGGAACGCACAGATAAAATTTCCAGAAGCGACGGGCAGGCATGACACATAGCATGCCAGGCAGCATTGACGGGCGTGAGCTTCATGCCTCGGCCAGGCAGGAGTGTGAACCCTTGCTCATCCCACGCCTGGCAGACTGGGGCCGCAGGAATTACATTACCAGTTGGCTCAAAGTACGCAGTTCTTCATAGAACAAGAAATTTTCTAAGAGACTTTTGCTGGTTCCTTAAATTATTTTGCAACTAGTTAAATAACTGCTGTGCTAGAAGCTCTGCAGGCAGTAATTATTGCTCCATTTTCTTCTATTAGGCAGTCCTGAACTGAGCCATGAAAATTGCTGTGAAATCGCAGTAGACAAAGAGGAAACTTTTGGACATCATTTATTTTGGGATGTTCCAAACCAAAGCTATCTTCCAAACCAAAAAAGAAGTCCAGCGCTGCCAAGTCCTTAATCACTGAAATGAAGAAAGAGACCACAAAACTGAATGAAAAGATGATTGAAACAATTTTCCAACTCTGAAAAAGCCTTTTTTGGCATTACTGTCAGAAGAAAATGAGAGGAGAACAAAAACCCGTAATACATCACTGATGTGTCTAACTGGAAGTGACTCGCAGAGGCCAAGCGTTTGAAAAGGGAGCAATGCTGGAGTTTGTTCTTGCTGAGAAAGAACTCGTACGTGGACTTTGCATTTCAGAGAATAAAGCCTTACTAGCATTTCCAGAGAAATTTCCAACCACGTGAGAGCAAGAATCTTCTTAAGAGTATCTACTATACTATGCCATTAAAACATAATCGTAACATAATACCCAAGTACTTACACTTCAGGCACTTAGAGACTCATCTTAGAAACATTTACCAGGTACAGGACAAGGGTATTATTTATAGCACAGAAGTACCAAAGGGCTCACTCTGTCAGGATCAGCTGCCATTGAGCCTGACAGTATGCAAACACAAAGCAACAAAGTCCCTCAACCCTACAGCTTGTGAGTGGCTCAGGACAGAAGGTTTGTTTTAAAACTCTGTGCATATGATCTGACAATTGCTGCAACTACTGTTAAAAGACTGGTGTATACTTAAAATACAAATGTATCCAAGCCTTGGCAAATTCAAAATCTATATCTAGTCTGAAATATGATGTCGTGAGCATGATAAAAAGACAACAGCAGACCAAATTATATGACTGGGAAAGCTGGCTGGCAATGAGACTTAATTTTAGCAAATCCTGTGAAACATCCGTTATGAAATATAAAATCATCTGTCCTTGCCCTGGAGTAGCAATCACCAGCCAGCAACACTTTGTCAGCATCAGACCAGAAACAGTCCTGACAAGGGTTGTGAAAAAGGGGAGTGCAGCAGAAAACTGGTTTCAGCAAGTATATGACACGTTAGGGATGCAAATGTTCACAGCAAAGTTTTGCTGAAGTTACTAAATGCAAGAGCGCAGCTACCAGCAAAGACCCCCCCAGGCTCACCCTCCACGCCTTCCCTTCACCAGTGTGTTTAAACCATTTGTGTACATTAAACGCCCTGAGATGAGTTCCTTGGACCCTCTGGGTGGGATTCAACAAGCACACAGACATCCCACTTGAGCCAGGGACCCTGCAGTCCCACGCACCCCTGTGTCCTGTACCTTTGTGTGTTTCTGCCCTCCCAGTGCAGCTGGTCCTGCTCTCAGCCCACCCTCAGCCAAGCTGGTGGCACTGGCCAGGAGAGATACTTCTACTCCTTTTTAGTCTGCCACGTTCCTTAACTTTTTCTTAAACGATCTTTAAATCCTTTCTTTTTTATTTTGAGTGTCCTCCCCTGTCATATGTGTGGCACTGAAGCCCACACGGCACTATTCAGTAGCATTTCTTTCCTCGGGAACTGGGAGAGTTTACTTTTCCACAGACAGAGCTTTGCTATTTTGAGTGTGGAATGAGGTGCATGACTGCTCCTGAAAGTCCCACTCAAAAAAAAGAGAGTAAAGCAAAATGTTGGATGTCTCCCAGTGCAGTGCTGAGCCGAAAGGGGTCATCTTTGCCAAAAAGGATTAGCAAAGCCTCAATTATGTGTTCTTAATACAACAGAGAGAACGATTAAAATACCGTAGGTAACAGTAATACAGCAAGCTCTGAGGTGTATGTTATGTCCACAGCCCATCATGCTGACAAGTATCAAGGTACATGTGCTGTGAGTGAGACTGCCTCCAGGAGCATTTGTGGCAAGGTCTACAGGGCACAGGAACAGCTTTGAGATGACCAGCTGCTACAGCTGGAAAACCAGGCAAGCTCTGGGCACGTAAGCATCTCTTTACATCCTTAACATTTTGCTGTTTCCCTGTGCTCCACCAGCCATCTCCATTTCTTATTTCTTGTCAAGTAAAAAGCTTTGGGCCACTTCAGTCCTATGTTTCAGCAGTGCCCAGACCTCAGCTGCCATAGAATGCAACTCCTCCACCCTACAGTTACACCAAGAGTCATGAATAATAATACCGAGGATACGTGTCTCTCTGATACAACTGCAGCTCAGGGAGGCTTTTTGTCCTATTTCTTCTTTACACCTCCTTGGACATAAATTGTAACTAAAGCCAGTCAAAAATACAAAACAAACGTTTAAAGATCACGATTCTTAACTTAGATGCCATAAAATATTCTGCCCACCTCAAACAATAGATGATTCATTTGTGAAAACCGATGATTTATTTATAAAGATGCAAAGTGTAAAGCTGCACCAAGATCTCAGAGAAAGAGAGTGGAACACGCAGCGTGTTACGAAACCCTCCACTGACATCCGCAAAAGATAAAGTGTGCGGCAGAGGAAGGAATACAACAGGGAGAACGTCCTGAGCCTTAGTACAAAGCGAGTAAGGGTTTCTTTGGACTCCTCCATTTCTGCCAGAAATAAACCACTTGAATAGCTCTTTTTAAAATAGCTGTTGGCTTCATTTGTAACGCTATCAAATGCCACAAATCCTCCAAAGGGCCTTCCTCTGTTTCCCCATGCCACGTCTTTTTCCCACGAAAGCTGAAGCCTGGATTTGTTTTTAGGAATAGCGACCAATAAACAGAGGCTCAGTAACACTAGCAACAGGAAAGAAACATTACCAGATTCAAATACGAAAAATGAAGGAAAACAAAACATTTTCAACAATGCCTGAGGAAGCCTACAGGTCCTAGGGCTGATCCAGAAACCCTGATAATCCAAGGATTGCTTTTCACCTTTAGGATACACTTTCAAATTCAGCCAAAGCTGTCGCTAATAATTAATGTAATACTAATTTTTGGGTGCTCTCCCCTATATACATTCCAGAGTACACCATTCCAGCATTGAATTTATAACTAAACAACTCAACTTTATTTGTAGGGTATTTCTGTGGATGGTGAAGTGATTCAGATGCTCTTTGCGTTCTCCTTACAGGGCCTCCTCTCCCAACAGTAATGGTGCCCAGCCTGCTTTCAGTGCTCAGCTGTTCCCTGAGCTTCACTTGGTGCAGTGAGAAGGGAACCACCAGGGGAAGCAGCGAGTAGCCCCGATTCACCACCCCGCAGCCTGACAGCAGCAGAAGCATCTCTGCATCCCTCACAGACAACAGGCACAGTGGGATGGCCCCAGCCCATGCCCTGGCCTCACTTGGTTTGGCCCCAGCCCATCACTATAAAGTCTTTACCAAAGCCTCTACTTTTTCTTCCTTAACAGGAATTTTCCATCAACTGTTTCAGCTGGAAACCATCAAACTTCCTGCCCCAGGAGAGGCAGAAAGCGGCTAGGGAGAGCAAGCCCCAAACACTACGTAAGGCTTTACATCTGCCAGATGCCCCAGTAACTCGCCAGTCTGCCTCAGCTGCAGGGTATGGGGTCACAGAGCCAGCCCCTGTCCTCCCGTCAGAGCGCCAAGCCCGCTGGAGGAGTTGTTGCTGTCAGCATCCATAGTTCTGCTGCCTAAGACGTTTCCAGCCCTCGCAGACTGGCACAAAGAGGCTTTTCACAGAGGTCCAGATTGCCTCCAGAGTCTGTCCCTTCTTTATTTACAGGAAGGCTCTTAGGTTTAGTCTGAGGAGGTCTGCAGATTGCCAGGGGGCTCTAGGGGATGGGTTTTGTCAAAGGACGTATGTTGCAATGCATCCTCAGAAGGGTCTGCTTTCTGTTTAATTTAATCTTTTCTGGAAATTAACTTCACAGCCCCAGCTCCTTTGTGCACCATTTATCTTCAGATGGTATGTGCCTTTCACAGCCTTTATAATCCACTTTGTGCCTGAACAGCTCGATCACTTTGGATTTGTAGAGTTAAAGACAAGACAACTTGGAGGGCCAAGTGTGTACCTAAGCAGGCAGCTCTGTGACAGGGGGAGGCAGAAGGTGGCTGGCTGCCAGCTGCACACACACTGCCCTTGCTCACTTCAGCGTTCCTGCTGCGTCCCTTTCACTAGCACCGCCGTTCAGCTGACTCCGAAGCAGACTGCTTCAGCACTAAGGGGAGCAGTGGGAGAGCGATGCCAAGGGCAGAGAAAGTAAAAGTGTTGTCCCTTTTGGCTACCAGTATATCTACTCAAGCGTCAAACTGCACCACAGAAGAAGCATGACGAGAACAAGATCCCAAAGCAGACGGCTGAATGGATCCGGGCAACAAAACCAGCGGTGGTGACCTCAAAATTTTCTTGTCTTTGCATATTGTTTTCAGACATAGGGAAAGGATTTAGTAACGTATATATTGGTATCCAGTCCTACGTAGCCACCCAAGAATAGGTGACATATGGAGCTGCTGAGACACCTTTAAGCACCCGAGGCATCTCAGATGGCACGACAGGGCTACATTTAGGCAGCAGAATCCCACCCAAAGCTTCAGATACCAACCTAGAGCTGTCAAACACCTGGATTGCCCAGGACAGAGCCAAGGTCCCTTGCAAACAGGGGAATGGCCACTGCCTCCATCCATCTGGGTACTGCTGTATGTGAGGGGAGAGAGACAGCAATTATTACCAGCTGGTAACAAGCTCATATTTTTCTTACCTATCACGCACTGGTTTCTCTCTAATTCTACAGAGAAGACAGATATCTTTTGGTTTTTTGAACTAGAACAGGTCTCTCTCTCTCTCTCTGTTTATGCATGTGTAGGCACTGGGGCCAGCTACCCACAGCAGTACCATCTGACCCTGTTTCTACAGATTTTCCATAGGAATACAGATGCAGTCAGACTCCCCATAAGGTAGAATATCAAATGAATAAGATAGCACTGAATCCATGTCACACACCTCCATTAACCACACCTGGCACACAAAAGGGCAGCACCATATTCAAGCAAGACCATTAATGGAGTATTTGGGCCATGGAGCATATAAATGTATTCGTAATAGTAATGTTGGTGGGATGGCTTAATGATAGAAAAGGAGAAAGATGTGAAGAAACGTGAATATATTTTATTGGACCAGCTGATACACTTAGGAAAGGTAGGCCAAAAAAAATCAGGATGTAATTGCTTTCATGACAAAATGGCATCTGGTACAAAATGCTAGCAGCAGCAGCAGTGTGGAAATGGAGGGGAAAGCATCATGGAAGAAATTATCCAAAGATTCTCATAAAATAAACAAATCCTGCATTATCATGATGGGATAACTTGTGATGCTTCTGGAATTTTGTGATCCATGCACGTGTGTGATGAAATTGATACTTTTTAAAACCAATCCTGCTATCATGCTAGGATGAAATTACTAGTATGGTTTCTAGTTTAAAATTACCATGCAGATAGAAAGAACTGCAGCACTAAGAAGATTTCATTTTAGTGAAATTGCCATTAATGTTTTACCTAATGTAAGCCAATTTTCTCCTTCACTTAGGAAAATGTATCCTTTCACACTCTATTTTATTTGATTGCGCCAACAGAATTCTATACCACCCGTTCAGAGGAAATCAGCAATGTGTTTCTTTCGTACAACAACAGACCGAACACCTGTCTTTTTTATAATTATATGATTGTATTTTTGTTAAAAGTAAAATAAAGAAAGGTAAATACTAACCTAGTTGGAAGAAATACCTTTAAATCCGAGGGTCAGTAACATACAGTTCCATTGCTTATCTTGTTCACAGATTAGAAGTCACTCTCATTCTGAGGTTAGTTTGGGTGGGACAGCATTACAAGTGTTTGAGCCATGAGAACAGCATTCCTCATATAGCTGTTTGTAGCTAACACAGTGGGTGGGATTCCCAGAGGAAACTATCAAGTAGCGTTACCGTATGTTAAAATAACTTCATTTTAAAGCCCCAAAAGCTATAGTCATTGATAGGACTCTGCCTGAAAAACTGAAGTGCTCAGGAAGCAATTGTTTTCAACAACAAAATCTTCACAGCAGCAGGCATCTAATGTTCACATAACCCACACCAAAAAAAAAAAAGTGCAAAAGGTGTTATAACAAGTAGAAAACAAAAATAAAGGTATGTTGATGAATGCAAACAACTACAACGCAAGGTAATTATATAAATTACATTCCGGCTATCCTTTCCACAGAGATACCACGGTTTTACTGTATTCCTCCCTACTTATCTTTAGAGTTTGGACATGCATGGAATGCAAAATGTTTTTATCTAGAAGTGCTAAATCCCTTAAAATACCAGACCTTTGATCTCTCTGGCCTGAAGTGACAATAACAGAAATGAAGAGACAACAGCTAAATCGGCAATTAGTCATTAGCCGTGGCACACCTGCAGTAACGAGCGTTTAAATGTGCCGCAGTTCTGAATGATTCAAAAAGTCATGCAAGTGTGCGGCTTGGTTTGAGAGAGGAATCATACAGAATCAAGTATTTTCAAAGAGGGCAAATTAAATTCCTATTTTAAAAAACCACGCAAGAAAGTTGTGTTTTATAGTACCTATATCAGCTACTAATTCTGAAAATAAAGTGCTCCGCATCTGTATTTAAAATGTCACTTAGGGATATTATTTAGCCTAATCCTTTAGATTTTCTTGAGAAAATTCCCCTGCAAGGACAGTATTTGGGTACGTTGGAGAGTATATGCAAAACCAGCACTGGATCTTGACAGCTGTGGCACACGCGCTGAGGCACTGTCTGTGACAATGAGGCGTATGAGAGCTGGAGACACGTAGGGGTCGCACGCTGCAGCACCACCCGTTCTGCAGGCGCTTGCTTCTGTGACTCCCAATACCACCTGCCTCGGACTGCAAGGAAGGCAGACCTCCTCCATTGCTCTCAATTTGGCAAGATGTTCAGGATCATGGCAAGGGCTGCCACGAAGAAGCTGGAGGCACAGGGCATCAGAAGGGGTACGATCAAACGAACCACAACACCCTCGGCAGACAGAGGAAGGGGCTGGTGGTCGGCAATTTTTAAGCTACTGCTCATCTATCAGAAGCTACCAACGCTGAGTGAGTGAGATGATTTTCGGTACGATAAAAGAGAAAGAGGGCTACATGCCAGGAACAGACACTCCTCTGGGAAAACAGCAGATTTGAAAACCCGGGAAAGCTATATTTAAGTGCAAACTGATAGGACTCAGAGCCTGGCTGAACAAGAGACAACATCCACGAGTCACAAGAGAAAATAGACAACCTCCCATAAATAGTTCCACTTTTAGTTGAGTCTGACTGGTTTGTTACAGCCCTCGGGCTGCTCTCTGGCTCTGCATAAGGCGGGACATGCCTGAAGCTCTGCACGATTCCCAGACTTTGTGCCAATAGTCTTCATAAGAGGCAGCCTTCAGACCCCCCGACGTGTGGCCATGCAACCCTGAATCCTAGGCGATGTTGCCAGTATCACCTTCCCACACTCTGCTCCTTTCTGCCATGAAGTAACTAAAGGAAATAAACTGTTCATAGTAAGGATGGAGGCTTGACAGCGCTTTCTGCTCATGATTAGACCCTGCTTCCCCCCGCCAGCTTTCTGGGGCCACCCAGACTGACCATGAAACTGCCGGACTGCCAGAAACCTCCTTTAAAGTTCCATGCTGTCTGCTTCCCGCACCCAAGGACATCCACCAGCTAGCAGCCGGGTGGTCTCCAGGCGCAAAAGAAAGGGCAGATCAATATGACAAAAATGAATGCAAGCCATGCCAATGAAAGCGCCGTTTAAATGGGCAAATCTTCCCACTGACTTTGGTGAGAACAGGACCATACAAAAAATGAGGAACTGACATAAAGCACACTGGGGTTTTACCTGTACCTCTCCCACCAGCCTGTCTGAAAGCTCTCCCCAGACATGGTAGCTAAACTCTGGCATTTGTTTCCTGATGCAAATTCAGACAGAAACACACTTCTGCCACCTAACAGAGAAACAGGGCCGTGAATCGGTGATCACACCAGAGGTGTAACTCCTAAAGCATGCAGTCACATCACGGAGCCTGCCCCCCCTGCTCAGCTCCGCAACTTGCTCTGCTCTGTCCCCCTCCTTATGTAGGAATTGATGTACCTGCGGAGAAGGTAGCATTGCTGACTGTAAGCTGCTCCATTCCTTTCAAAAGTTGTCTCCACACCCGTAGACTAAATCTGGGGTTTAGTACAAGGTAGCAGAAAGGATACATCAGTCCTTTGAAAGCCAAATAAAGCAATGGGGGAAAGGCTCCCCTGCTCAGAAGCAGGACATGGACTCATTTGCTCACTGAGCCTGACCTTTCCCACCCTTCGCCAGCCCACACCCATCTCCATTTACCCCTGGGAGGGCAGTGGTGGACTCTGCCCTTGCCAGGGCCTGAGCATCACTTGCCCACCCACCTGCTGCTTCCCCAGCAGGCTGGGCTCCACTGCAGCAGGAGACTTCCATTAGGCTTTCAAAGGGCTGCTGGTATTTTGGGGCTCCTACCTTCTGCGTAGCAGGACACCACCTTGTCACAGACAGCCCATTTTCCCCCAGCCACTGTGTTTTTTTCTTTTTTTCCCCTTACTGTGCCCAAGGAACTAAATTCCCTGCTGCAATTCCTAGGTGTGCACAGCGGGATACAAGAAGAGGAGGTGTGAAGCGCTGCAATTCCTCTTTGAAGGACCCACTCCAGGATCAGTGGCTTGCACAGGTATCCCCCATCCCCTGTAGTCTGGTGGGGCCACCACAGGCCCTACAGCCTCGGGAACGGGTCTGGGCTGATGTGCACCAGGCTCTGGCAGCAGTGCTGTTTCACTGCCCCTGCAAGGCCATCACCCAAAATAACCCTTCCCCCACAGCCAGGCAGTGCTGTCACAGCCAGCCCTGGCCAGGAGGCTGGCTACACACCAGTCCCTTTTCCGGGCTCATTTCGATTTGCAGTAGCCACGTATAAAATGGATGCTGCCACTTCATAAAACACATGAGAAGGAACGAACATGCAATACTGTTTCGCTCCTAAAGGAGTTTATCATAAATAAAAAAAAGTCATCAAATTAAATCTATAGTCCATCTGATTAACTGACAAATAAAAAGTTTCTGTTATGACTAGATTTAAGGTCAGTCATCCCACCAAATACCATCTGTTTAGGCAGTATGATTATGCTTGATGTAAAGCACTCCTTTCAGAAAGTTTTGCTGTTACTGGTAAAAATCATCTTTGGACGGTTCTCTTTCAAATCTATTTAATAATATTTTTCCCTGGATATAAACAAAGTATTTCCCAAATATTCACACTAGGATTTTTTATCCCTGAATCATTTTTCAAATAAAGGCTCAAATATAGTATGCAGCAGTCACCTGAAAGACTACGCGTTTGCAAAACATAAAAAAAAAGGATCCAAGTGTTTTTCCAAAAGAAATCATCCAGTTCAACTTTGTAAATGCAAACTGGGCCTTTATTTTCCAGTCAAGAGTTAACAGTTGCATTCAATTTATCCCATACATAAAGTTATGACCAGGCTAGTTTTTGCAGCTCTAATATTCCCAAAGAATACTCCGTGATTTAAATTATGTGGTGGCATGGGAGAAGGGCTTTCCAAAGAGCCCGCAACCTACATCTCTTCTTCTGCAGAGGCTAACTGCTTATGCATAATTTAATTTTATCCATATAAATTTCTGTCCCTTCCCATCACATAATATTAAGATGCCTCTTACAACATTCCTGTGAGACAGGAAAAATATCATAGACCAGTCGTTGCCCTAGAAACCCCAAAGTCTCCTGTATTCTTTATGGGCCTTAATGGAATTTTTGCCTGATCTGCTAGTATTTTCAATTTGATTTTGTGCTGGTTTGAAGATCAATAGAAGGAGGTGACACTGAGGCACAGTAATTTTGGGTGTGCAGATGCTACAACTTTAATTATACAAGCCTGTCCAAAACTTCAGTGGTAAACAATCTGCTTACACAGGGACAGCAACAGGATCAGGAGCCATGAATGCATGTCCACGAACACCAGCTGCAGCAGCAGAGCTAATTGGGTATATCCTCAGAAGTGCATCCCCTATGGATACCTTATTAAGGGAAGTCAGCTACCTTGTTCAGAATAAACTGAGTTATATTGTTTTACATGGATTTTCACATAGATGAAACATAAGTCTTCAAATTGCTTTCTCTGATGCTTTTTTTCCAGCCAAACATATATAATGAGCTAAAAAAATACGATAAAAAATACAGTAATTTTTTTATAACTCAGCTTTTACAATTGCCACAGTAATGAGCCACAGACCAGAGCAGGTCACTGTAAATGTTAATAGAGAGGTGGTCAGGGATGGCAATTCAGAAAGATGGTACCTGACATGCTCATTAACAGATAAATAGCACTTGGCAACTTCTCAGTCAGTTCCAAAGTCTCCCTTGAGAGATACCATCTCTGAGGTTTGCCTGCGAAGGAAGTGGAACTGCTTTGATTATGCCAGAATATATTTACTACCTGGGAAGCAGTCATGCCAAGACTGTTAATGACAAAGAGTACATAAAAGGAAACAATGTACAATGCAAAGTATATACATCCCAGTTTGACAGTTAAGATTACCTCTGTATAGTAATTTTTGTTAAAAAAAACCCAACATTCCAAGGTAGTTAACATTACAATCTAGGCCCACTCCTGGCTACGGAGACAAGTCTGTTAAGGACTTCCAGATGAATATGAGGCATTGCGTCTAACTCTGGTTCTGAAGGACACATAGAGGCTCCTTTTGGGGGCTGTGGGTACCATCATGCACCTTCAGATCTCCTGACAAATTCTCTGCAGAGCCCAACATAAAACAGAAGCAGTCTCTTTGGGACAACTTACCAACAAAAGCAACAGAAACAGGCATAGGAAAAGAATCTCTAACCACAACTTCCCTTTTTAGAGCATTGTAATCATGGTTCTGAGATGCCAAATCCCACCCATTCTTACCTCATATTTTGTAACATTCTCAAGTTTGTTCACACTTCAGTTGGATACAGTCACCCAGCCTTCTTTGTCACACACGTCCTTATTCTTGGGCTGATGGCTGAGCTCTCTGCCTAACCATTTCATACAGAGCAGAAACCTTATTTAATCCACGATGCCTCTCTGTACTGCTTTCTCCTCTGAAAGAAATTTGACTCATGCATTCATGCCATACAATTCTTATCCTACCTGGCAGGTTTTTTTTGCAGAAAAATATTTTGTTCACAGAGGGGCTGGGCAGGCAGAGCCATCATAAAAACTGGATCCAGTTGCTTTCAGTACTTCTTTACTGATGTGTCAAATAACTTCTGGGGCAGGTCACTCAAATGAATGCAGTGCAACAGGTTGGGCATGTCTCAGTCTGTTCTCAAGTCACAAAACACTATAGGATTTGTTAACTGGCATAGATAAAACCTGCACTGTCACAGTGCTATCAAAATACAGATTGTGGAAGCCATGGCTATTAAGCTAGCTACGTAAAAAATAAGACTACATTTAGCCAAGAAATCGGCTATTATCACAGCAAAGCAAAGCATCCTGCAAAACAATTAAAAAAACCCCAAAATTTTATTACAAAACACAGAAGTCATAGTAATTAAATAAAGCATTTTTGTTCCGAATATGGTAACAAAAGGACTTGGAAAGCATTACATTAATGGCATTTCTAAACTATGTTGACTCTTACCAACTACTCATTCAGAGGCAGCCTCTGGATCTAGGATGAGGAATAATCACCCACAGCCAGTACGCAAAGATTGTTCAGGAAGGAGACTACTAACACCCACCTGTGTAAACACAAGAATAAGAATTTTTACCTGTAGTTATTGGGCTGCCAGACAATAGCACTGGATGAAAGTGAGCACCATCAGTTGCATTACTTTACCTCAACTCAATAGACAGATGTAATTTGTTAACACTATAGCTCTCAGATCATTTTAAAGGAAAACTCAAATCGAATTTCAGTATTCTAGCCTGCAGATCATAAACTGTAAAACAGAAGAATGATCTTCCAATGAGTAATGCTCTAACAGGACTCTGGCTTTCAATAAGCTAAGGCCTGACACAGGTGCTCATTTCTAACAGGAAACTAACTGTACATATTTATAAACAAAATATTGCACTTCCTTGGTCTTTATTTGGAAAAAAAAAAAAAACCACGTTTGAGGAACCACTGTCGGTATCTAAAAGGAAGCACCTGCTTAGATATTTCCAGGGTGGTTTTTTTTCAGTAGAGCTCTTGGTAAAATGCACATGACAGCAAACCCATGCATCCAGTGGGTGTCCTCGTCTATGTTGTGGCATTTGTAGTTCCGTCACTTCACCTTGGGATGTTTAGGAACAAAAATCTAAGCACAAAGAAAACATACACACAGTTAAGATTTACAGGCAGACAGACCTATACATTTGAGATAACCTTAAACAAGAAAATGCCTTAAATGCAAGAAAACACTTATTTTTAAGACATTAGAAAAAACCTTTTTTGCTGTGAGGGTAACCAAACACTGGTGTGGGTTGTTCAGAGAGGTGTGGAGTCTTCATCCCTGGAGATACTCAAAACCCAACTGCTCAAGCTAACCCTCCTCTGAGCTGGAAGGTGGACTAGATGATCTCCAGAAGGGCATTCCAGCCTCTGCCCTTCTGTGATGAATAAAAACACTTAGTGGATCTGTATTGTCAATGTCAGGGAGCCCAAAACACATAAGCAGTTGTCTCCAACACCTCATTTCTTCACAGAAAAAATCTCATAATGAGGTAATCTCAGAGATTCACTTTAGATCCAAGTAACATGTATTTAATTGGTTCATTTGTTTGTTACATATTACTTGACAATCAAAGACTGAGGGACACAAGAGGGAAGCGGTAGGAACGTGCACTACAGCCAGGGCAGGGGAAAGACAGTGCTTTTGCCTCTTTCAGCAGCAGCTAATTGCTAGACCAGCTGGATCTATTTCTTAGTATGTACATAGAAAGCAAAAGGTGGGAGTGTGACAGAAAATAGTAACAGAGATACAAGACAGGACAAGTGAAACTAAAATACGTATGCACATCAATCACTGAACATGGATTAGCTGCAAAACAGAAGTCATTAATGCAGGCCATACTTCCCACCAGCGATTCCACTCTCATATGAAAAAGTCTGCAACACATGATGAAATAGCAAGAGACAGGTGTCACAAATCCACCAAGTCACATGGTCTGGGAGTGATCTCTTGCCAAGAATTGCATGAACTGCTTTAGCAAACACTTAAAAATGAGGCAGATGAAGCCTTAAGGAAAGGTCCCATCACACTTCCAAGCCAGAAAGAAGGTCACAGTTGGGCAGATGATGAAGGAGAAGCAGCAGTCAAGGAAAACGAAGGAATCTGGAACGTGCATTCTTCTACTAAAAATCATTAGGGAAAGGCAGGCATTTTTGTAATTGCACACTTAAGACTGTGCACATTTTCTGTGGTCTTCAGACAAAAGCTTCTCCCTGGCAGGAAGAAAGAACCAATGCATTCAGATAAACTTAATGCAACTGAAAAAAAACCCAGAAAAATGCACATTAGTGTTCTTTAAGCCCACGCCCTAAGATCCCAGAGATCTTAGCTGCAATGTTCTGCATTACACTGCCTTCATTTCAGGGCATTCAGAGCCTCTCATTTAGGAGATTCTCTGGTGAGCCTTACTGCTGTAGTGTAAATTATGAATTGCCTGCTCCATCCTTCTTCCAGAGGCTACTGCCACCATAGCAAAGCCAGCACAAGGAAAAATGTTCCCAAACTGGAGATGATCTAATGCACAGACCAGCCTTTTAACACTTTCAGAAATACCCAGTGGTAATAATGCTGTGCTGATGTAAAGTGTTACCACCTGCATATATTCCTCCTGACGAGAACTGCCAAAAGGGAAGCCGTGCCCATAGCCCTTTACTCCAGTGCAAAGCTACTGCCCTTTGCCAGCGAGGGTGTCTTTGAGCTGACAGGCCAGACACTAACTGGAGCAGCTGAAGGGTGGGCACCTAGTCTCTTCTGATGGCTATGTTAGGCCACCCTAACTCTAAGAGAGTAACACTCAGGGTAACGTGGGGGGTGATGATGCTTTAAGTGACCATGGCAAGACTTTCAGAGCTCATCTTTCAGTCATAAGAGTAAACCTAACTCCATTTCATTGGCACTTTAAGTAAATCGCAGGGCTTTGCACTGCAATGATATGCAGACCCTTGTTCCATTCTATCAACACTGCAGTCCGGGCAGCTGAGCTCTTTGTACTACTGAAGTGCGATTCCCCAGGCCTTCTCGCTTTGGATTGAACCAACCTAGCAGGAAATCTTCTCTTTTTCCTCATCAAAACCAAGAAATAGTTAAGCAATAAAATGTTGCACATTTTATTTATTTATTTAATGTTGCACACTGTTTGGGAGTGTGTGTTGTAATGCGCTGGAGGAGGAGGAGGCAGAATTAGCTAACGTTGCTAATGTCACTTGGTTGTTGTGGCTATCGAGTCCAACAGAAATGATTGCAAGAAGCCACAGGTAAGATCAAATGCAGTCAGCAGATGAACAGCCCAGCAGCCGTTGAAAATGAACCTGTATAGACATACATGCATCCACCTTGGTACAAGTCTATATTATATAGTGGTAATCTTTGAATGTCAAGAATCCAGAAAATACAGTCTACCCCTCTTTTTCTATGACACAGGCCCCAAGATGAGAACAATTCAAGAAATAGCAAGTATTTTACATGCAGCTACTCCCGCTAACACAAGAGAATGATCTTACTTTACAGACTTCAAATTAGTCTGCAGTAACAATCAGATGGATTATTGTCCACCCTACATACAGCATTATACAACAGACCAAGAACTTCACAGTCCTTTTACACCTCCTTCCTCAACACAACATACTGGTCACTGGGAATGATGGGAAAAATGGTTTAACTTAAGTAACAAATTATATGCTTCCATCACACACTAAAATGTAACTGAGAAAAAGAGAGGTTTTAAGAGATTATACTATACTGAAATATCACCTAAATAATATTCCACCTAATAGGATGCCTCCTTATTGATTTGACCCCCTTCTGTTTATAAAGTCAGACACAATTTTGAGTTAAACTATGGCTTGCTGTATTCCTGTAAGACTTCCACTCTGTTCAGCACACATCATGCGTTGCTTCCTGGCTAACCAGTTGTTCAGTGCTTTGCAAGGTCTTCACAGATCGAAGTGTGGCTCTGTACCTTATTTATTTCATATTATTTTCTGAATTCGTTGATATTCTGCTCATGGGCTTGCCTAACATGACCAGGTTACATGTCTATCTGAATTCTTCACAAACAAGAATGAATTTGCTTCATAGCAGCCCATTCTGCAGACGGTGTATTTCTATTACCTCTATTTTAAACAATGGAAAACTGAGGTATGGAAGGATTAATGTCAAATATCTCCAATAACTTTGACTGCTCACAGACATATAAGACTGTACTGGTTTTGGCTAGGGTAGAGTTAATTTTCTCCATAGTAGCTAGTATAGGGCTATGTTTTAGATTTGTGTTGGGAACTGTGTTGATAATGCAGAGATGTCTTCCTTACTGCTGAGCAGGGCTCACACAGTGCCAAGGCCTTTTCTGCTTCTCATCTGCCCCACCAGCCAGTAGGCTGAGAGTGCCCAAGAAGCTGGGAGGGGGGACAGCCGGGACAGCTGACCCCAACTGGCCAAAGGGATATTCCATACTATATGAAATCACACTCAGCCTATAAAGCTGGGGGAAGAAGAAGGAGGGGAAGGGATGTTTGGAGTGATGGTGTTTGTCTTCCCAAGTAACGGTTACGGGTGACGGAGCCCAGCTTTCCTGGGGATGGCTGAACCCCTGCCTGCCCATGGGAAGTGGTGAATGAATTCCTGTTTTACTTTGCTTGCGCATGCAGCTTTTGCTTTACCTATTAAACTGTCTTTCTCTCAACCCACAAGTTTTCTTTTACCCTTCCAAATCTCTCCCCCATCCCACTGGAGGGAGTGAGCAAGCAGCTGTGTGGTACTTAGCTGGGGTTAAACCACAACAAATACAATTTTTTTCAGAGACTGCTTAAAATACAGATGATACATTGATTTTACCTGTGTTTGTGAAAGCTCTACATTTCTGCAAATCAGGCTCAGGTTCTCAATATTGATACCACAAAATAAGGAATGTGAAAATGAGCGATTGTTTATGGAAAATCTATTTTAACTGACTGGCTCCTCACCAGACAGGAAATATGCAGTAGCAAAAGAAACATCCCCGGTTCATCAGAGTAGCATTCAACCGTCAGCATACGAAGCTGTTTTTTTTATTCCAGCTCACAGCATTAGTCACTACACTTTTTCCAATTTCTTCAACAAATGAAGTAAGGGTCCTACATATTATGACCTTTTTCAGAGAAACATCTCATCCACAGAATGGAGTCCAATGGAAAGCAATACTGTCTGAACTAAAGGCCAGAGTACAACAAGTGCATGTAAGAATGTCAAATTGCAAAGGCAACCTTCTTAATAAAACAAAAATCTTAAATCAAAATAATGGTCGGCCTCAGAGCTGAAACACATTACAGCACCCTGCCGCTTCACCTAAAATAGAAAACAATAACCCCAGCAGATTATCCTTTTCTTTGTAGAGAAGTGTAGGAAGGGGTTGGGACATACTTGTAGCCAGTATATTTTATGGATATTTCTTGTAAGCAGGAAAGGGTCAGAAGCCTTCTGGTCTGTTCCAGCTCTGCATGTGCTCTAACATACCATAATAGAAAGGAACACAGTTTCACCAAAGGACTGATGGAAGTTCTCTGCAAAACAAATATCTTAAGGCATGAGCTGTGCCTCTAACAGAAACATTTCTAACCAAGGAATTCAGCTTTCTATATTGCTTTATCATAAAAACTTTTTTTTGTTTCTGACACATTTTTGTCAGTGATTACTGTTCTTATAAAAACTTACTATTTTTATTTTCTACTTTTCTTTTTTCTTTCTGACAATGCTGAATAGCTGCCACTAATTCATCCTGTAACTGACGTAGCTGGGACCAAATTTTCATCAAGATCAGCACATCCACAAAATCTACATGAGCATTTACTGTATGTACAAACATGCTTGTAAATAAGCACATAAGCAGAATTACACAATTTATATGCAAATATGTGGGTTTGCAAGGGCAGCATTTTTCCATTACAACTTTACAGGTAAAATGTACCTTCAACCATGCACCAATTTTTACTAATTTGTACCTTAATGAAGAATAGGAATGAACATTTACTAAATAAAACATCTGAACCTGGCAGTACTGCTTTTAATGAACAGTTCTAAAAAGTGCAGTATGTTTTGCATTTACAATTTAACTGTGGGAACAGTCAGAAGAGACAATATACATACTTCCATTTCCTAGAAACTCACCACCAGACCACACGTCTCTCCATAATTCCCTCTTGACTATCATATTGCTGTGTTTATACCATGTCCACATTTGTGATGCTAGATGATCTTGTGCAGCATGTAATAAAAATATCCTGTCTGAAATATTTCACCTATTTCATATTGCGTTGAAGGCCCATAAGTTGTTATCTCTCTCTTGAGAGTTAATCCTTTATTTAGCCTGTATCATCACACAATATATTTGGACTGAATGTTTAGAATCATTTTTCAGCTCAAATTATCAGGAACAGGGTGGTTAAGAACCGCGATATTTACCTGTATTAGAATTCCACTAGCATGCTCTGGCAAACACCAACAGTTTAAAAAATGTCAGTCTGCACTTGATTTGTACTTCCCGCACGTTCAACATACCAGAACACAGTGATACTACTACCCTGTCAAAAAAACCCAAATCCAAAACCCAGACAACAAAACCATGCTATAGCAAACTAAACATCGCAACATGTACAACTGCTACATCTATCCCGCTAAAGAAAACAAAAGCAGGGAGGTTAGTCTGAACTGCTTACTCTGCTTAACTTTTAGCGGAACGCCTGGCACACTGGAGGGTAGAACGGGCACCAGGCGCAGGGCGGGCACCAGGAACAACCCCCCAGGAGCAGGGCTTGCGTCCTGCACCTGCCGGGGTCGGCCAAGGGCACCTGGGCAGCCCCACACCTGCTGACACCCCTGACACCCACACACCCCCGGGCAGGCAGTACTCTCCCTCACTTTGGCATTGTAAAAGGCAGTGACAGGTTGTCATACAGCCTTCACAGTATTCAAAGCGCCTGGAACTGGGGGGAAGAAAATATACACGCAATAAATCCCTCAATTGCACTACTCTGAGCAACAAAGCCACCCGCCGGGGCTGGGGGAGCTGGAGGGCTGAGCTGGGCCCAGGCTGCCTCAGCCCCAGCGCGACCCTCCCGCCACACGGGCGGCTGCGCCCTCAGAGGGCTGTTCGCGGGGTGCCGTTTAGGTGTCACTAGGCCAGGCGCGGGCCCCTCGTCAGGCACTTCTGTGGAGAACAGCGGGAACTACTGGCACGACAAGCGACGGGCGACGTCCGGTGCCGCTGAGGGGAGCCGCGACACCCAGCGCCGCCGGGCCCAGCCGCCTCCCTCCGGCTCCCCCGGAGGCCGCCGCAGCGCAGCGGGGCCCGCCCAGGCCCGGGGGCGCCGCTCACCCCTCGGCCCCGCCACCGCGCCGGTGACAACACGCGCGGCCGCCGCTGCCACACCCGCGGTGGCCACCGAGGCCCAGGCCCGAGCGGCCTTCGACAGACACGTAAAAATAAAGTAAAAAAAGCTCTTCGGAATTCAGTTGCGAAACCAACTTTAGGCTCAAGTTGGAAGTTCCGGCGTTCCGCGCAGGGCCCATGGGCCCGGCAGAGCCGGTCCGGCGGGGCGTACGGGCCCGCGTCTGCTTGAGCCGGCTCCGGCCGGCCGCCGGCAGCGCCGCTGCCCCGCAGGCGGGGTGCCGGCCGCCGCCAGCTCCAGCGCCGCTCCCCGCCTCCCGCCGCGGCCCGGCGGCTCCCGGCTCCCTGCGGTCGCACCTCTACCTGGGCAGCGGCCCTCCCCGCGAATGTCGTGGGGCCCCGGAAAAAAAACTACACTTACCAGGAGTGGGGTTCGAACCCACGCGGACATACATCCATTGGATCTTAAGTCCAACGCCTTAACCACTCGGCCATCCTGGTGCAGGTACCCAAACTCCTCCCAGCCGCTCCTACATCCATGGCCGCGCTCCTGGCCGCGACCCTCGGGCCGGCGTGGGGCTCCCCCTCCCCCGCCGCGCCCGCCCTCCCGCCTTTATTTCCAGCGCGGGAGGGCGCAGAGTGTACAGGGTGGCTTCTCTCGGCGGCAGCGGGAGGCGGCCAGGCCGGCTGGCCCCGGCGCGGAGCCTTGCCCCCAGCGCGGGGCCCTCGTCCCTTGTCCTACCCGGGCCGGGACGCGGCCGCCCCCGCCGCCCAGCCTGTGGCGGGCGCTGGGGCCGGAGCGGAAGGCGCGGGCGGGGGCGGTGCGCAGGAGTCACCCGGGCCCGGCCGTGACGGGAGAGCGGGAGAGCGGGCCGGGGGCGGTGGGCCCGGGGGCGGGCAGGTGCGGGGCCCTAGAGCTGCCGCCCCGCGCTGCGGCCGGGGGCGGTGCTGGGGCGGGCCGCGGTGCCGGTGTGGTTCATCGGGGCAGTGGGAGAGCTGGGGAGAGGCAGCCCCGGTGGGGCTCAGGGCACCGAAGAGCGACACCGCGCCGCCCCCCCCCGGCGCCGCCCCCGGTGCTGCCTGGGGAAGTTCAAGTGCCAAGTGCCCTTCCTTTTGAAAAGCGCCCTTACATCCAGACTCGTTACTTATTCCTGTCCAAGTGCTTCCTGGAGTGGATCTGTCCTTGCGCCTAGGTGGAATGCAAAGCGAAGTCCAAAGCTATCGATTATGCTTGTTTAGGAGAAAAACACTGCAGAGGAGAGATTTCTTGCCGTTCACCACGGCGTGCCAGGCCTAGGGAAGCACCTGTTGCAATACCCCGGTCACTGCCCGCACTGGGGCCTTCCCCTTCCCATGTCAAGGGGGGAATGGGGACAGGCCCCCACACCGGCTCCCACTCTCACGCCTTTGCTGACCATTTTCCAGAGGTGAAAACGGACATCCTGCATCCCAATGAACTTTGTTGCCTTTGAGCCCTCCCCCAACAGATGAGAAGGGAACGTTTGGCAGGGTGCGGGCTGGGGACACCGGGCTGTGACAGCCCCAGCAAGCCGGGGGAGGCACGCAGAGGCCACCTGCTCCCCCATGAGCAGAACGAGGAGTGCCCGTCCTGCCTGGCTGTTTGGCACCCGGGGTGTGGGTGGCCCTCTGTGAGGGGTCTGCGTCCCAGCCTTGCAGGGGGTACCAAACCCCTTCAGCTGCCAGTGCTGGGAGACCCCCAGTATGCTGAGTATGCTTGTGAAGGAAAATAATTCTCACGTATAACAGAAGTGAATTGTTAACATTTTGCATGCATGAAGAACAGATGTGACACTCGCGCCGCCTTTTTCCTTGATTTTACTCACAGGCTAGAGTCCATGAATGAAAGAACAGCTCTTTGACTGGAACTTACCGTGCTGTATGATTTGCTTGAAAAGGGCATCATACTGTAGCTAGCATTGCTCCCTGTTCAGTAGGGTTGTGCTTTTCAGCAAAGTATTGAGTAGAGAAATGTTATGTTAGATTATCTCATTCTTCATTCACGTCTAACATTATTTCTGAGAAATAGTAAAATATTACTTTTTCCTGTTAAGACTTTGTGCCCTAACAATGTACGTACTGTAAGGTAAGGTGTGATGGCAGAGCTGCCTTCCACTGGTCGTTACAGGCTGTGGCTGAACTAGTACAAAGATGCTATGTAATATGCTAGAAACGTGGAAGGAGATAGAACTGCTCTTGCCTTCTTATGTAATAGAGAAACAAATAACATGGCTACATGTGAAAATGACATTGTGTCAGAAACATTAACTGTAATCACCACATACATTAAATGATGTTTCCTGCCTTCATCATATCTGTGATAATTTCCTAGAGATAAACACATGCACACATAACTCCTTCTTTTTTTCAAAACAATTCCAGATATCTCCCATGGTTCAGATATCTGGATCGTTTTCAAGAAATTATAAAATACAACTTGGACTATGCATTTAAAACATCCTTAATGCAGGTTAGATTAGAAAAGCAGCAGTTTATCTTAGCTACTCATTTCAGCCTCCAGAAAAAAGATACCTGCATCTTAAATGAAGAGCTGTACCTTTACTTTGAGAAGTTTCTCCCAGGACACATGCCAGAGAGATGCCTGCTCAAGTGTGCAAGTGTGTCCATAGTCTGGGTCCTTCACGTTGAGGTAGCAATCATCCCACTCCCATTTCTCTAAAATTAAACCCATGTTTCAAAAGAACAGTCCTGTAAGACGAAATGGAGACTCATACACATATCCCGGAAGTTCACTGTTATATACCAAACATATTTTGTAGTAGGGGATTTTTTTTTCTCTTTTGTATTTATGCAATACTCTCTTACATTTTTAGATGGAGCAAGGCATGCCTAGTCAGCAGTTCTCATTTCTCCTAAGAAAGGGCTGCAATTCACGGCAGGGGGGGTGGAGGGGTTGTGGTGGCGGGGGGTGGGGTGGGGGTGGCAGCGGGGGGGGGGGGTGGCAGGGCGGGGGGGAGGTGGCGCAGGGTGTGAAGCTTTTGCTGCTTTCGGTAGGAAACAAAACCAAAGTAACAGCAACCCTAAAAGCTAAAGCAGCCCCTCTCCCTTTTTAACTACTTCTCCCTCAAACCCAGCTATAGGATATGCCACGAGGGAAGAGAAACAAAAAAACCCCCAAAAAACCATAGAACGTGGTATGCACATCTCCATAGGAGTCATGGTGACTTTCAGAATGAAAAGGCATCTTTCCTTAGTGAGCATGAAGATGTCCGTTCTGCAGCTTGTTATTAGTATGTCAACATATTATCAAGCTACTTCTATCATCTTCTTCCAGCCACCCTGTGATGCAATTACAGTGTGATCAGTTTTTTTTCAAACATGTTTAACTGTGACTAAGCAAGCTCATGGGCTGGCAAAATTGGAGTTCTTACACAACTGAAGGATAGGAAAAACCCCCATAGTATTAAGCAATGAACACATGTTTGCAAGGAAGAAAATTATTTCCTCAGTTACTGGAAGTAATTTCTTAAGTGCGTCTAAGCCACAATGCAGCTTAAAAATAATTTTAAAGGGTCTTAAGCTGGTATTTCAAGAATTCTCAGTTTCTTCTTTGCAGTAACAGCCTTAAGTCAGGAGAGAGGGTCTACAGTTAACTTTTCTCCATGCTTTCACTCTCTTTCCCTGTGGCTCAAATCAGACTGAAGATATGAATATAAGCTTTGCATATCTGCTAATGAAACCATCAAGATCTCTTAGAACAGGCAGAATAAATTTGATCTTTTATTGCAGTAAAGAATCATCTTGGAATGTATGAAAATAATTGTTCATGGTTTTTATAGGAAAAAATGTGATAAGACTATTTGAATATGCAGCACATTTTATTTACTGTGGCAACAAATATTAGGAGGACTTTTTCTTAGGCATTGTTTAATCTCCTTTCACCAACCCAGAGTTTAGTCCAGCATCTTTTAAGCTAAACTTTGACGACACAAGAAACTATTAAAAGCTGCTGATTCAATGCACAACATTCTGCACTTTCAGGTTTTCTTATTAAATCTTTTATTCCATTTGTAGACATACATATGTGCAAAAAAGAAACCAACAACAAAAATGTACGCATTTTAACTAAAAGCATTGGTGAGTGCTAAGAATATGCAGACAAAACTAAATACATATCTAATTCTTCACTAATTAACGCCCACATGCTGACCCTCGGAGGTTGAGGGTATTTCTCTACAAATGCACAGTTCTGTTGACTTGAATGGCAGTACCTACAGATCTGTCTTCTTGAGTAGCACCAAAGCTCTAGTAATGGTGCCAGCTCAACACCCTCCTTCCTCCCACTTCAGGTTTGAAGTTGTTGGGTTGTTGGAGACGTCCTCAGGCAAGCGTAATACTGGTATCATCACAGAATATCAAAATATCTTCTAGTTTAGAAGATTATTGTTCCTCACTCTTCCGTGTTATCACAGACAGGTGCTTCAGCAAAAGAGACTTTCACTTTCTGAGAAAAGTTATCCATTTAGGTTCTATTGTGTAAAAATCCTGTCTGTCTGGCTAAGAAGCATTTCCCACTAGGGTATGAAAGCTTGGAAGTTGAGTGTATTTTGCTGTTTTGTTATATCAATATAAATAGTAAGAAATGTTGGGGTGCTTTTTCACGTATAAAATTAGTGTGCAAAAGATCAGAAGGGAAAAATTTCATTGTGATCGGTGCAGGAAGATGTCCATGTGCATCTCCTGAGGAAAACTCCCACATACGAAATACTTGAAATGTTTAAATATATTTATTTAAATAGGTACAAATAGGACCAGACATTAAAAAAAGTCACTAACTTCTGAAAAAATGTCCTGCATTAATTCAAAGGATATCAATAGGTCACAGTGTATCAGGAAGCCACCTAGAAATACTATAGCTGGAAAACCTCCAGAATCACTCACCAGACCTTATGAATTCGTGTTTCACCAACAACACTCGGTGGTTTCCAGGGCTGCAAATTTTCTGTTCCCTCCTCATATTCCAAACCTACTGTGGGCAGATTCCCCTTACACATAAGGAGAGATTACTTTTCAGCTTGAAAAGAACACTGAAATGACATTCACATATTGTTTTCTTTCTTCTTCAGGTGTACTAAAGAAATAGGTCTGTTTTCTTTCCCAGGTGGGGATTTCATAATAATGGGAGAAAAGTTGTAGGGTTTGTACACCAGTAAAATGGCATATTAATATATTCAAACCTTCATGTTATTTAACATAGATATTAAAAAATCCATGTTCAATCAATGCTTATAAAAACATAAAAAGTCTACTGACAAGATAATTAATCCTGCCACTAAAACTGCTTGTATGTGCCAGCACAGGAGACTAAAATGCTTTCTTGACCCCCCAACTGTTGTCTTCTTATGGGTGCTTCTGCAGAAGGCCACTGCATGCATCTCTTCTGGCTAAAGTGTTAATTGACAGGAAAATGTATTAGAAGCATGAAATCATGGCAGTTTTGAAATTGAGAGTACAGACAGTGGCCCAAGTTAAAAGTCAGTGAGATGCCTCAGCGTTGCAGTGCTTCTAGTCACCTTGACAAAGTTGCAGGTACTCAAAATGGAGAAAAGCAATTCCTTGCACACAAATGGAGCAAAACGTGCATTTTATCATTTAAGGTGCAGATATGTCTGTAAAGACTCATGACAGGTGGAAATCAAGTTGAAATAGAAACTAGTTCTGTGTCCTGCTCCTGCTAACAGGCTCAGTATTTTGTCAAATGAACAGAGCAAAAATCTGTTCAAGTATTTACATTAAGCCGGCTCCAAACTAGTTAAAATTGAAACCTCCTGATTCTGTGGTGTATTGTGCCACCCCAGGTGGCAGGGCTGCAGCCTCACTTTGACAAATAAGAATAAAGTTACTTCTTGAAATTTCTCATCTTCCCTAGGCTGTTATGAGAGCCCATCATTCATTCCTCTTTTTTGCCTACCTGAAACAAGTATCACTACAGAGATCTTATTACACCTCTAGTTACAACAACAGATACATTTCAATTAAAAATAGATGAAAAATAGTTTTATCAGCATTTCTAGGATCACTCAAATAGAACAGCCTTCAACACATTTAGGAAAAAGGCAATGAACAAAACCAACTGCAGAACAGCCCCCCCCATTTATAGGGGTTGTCGTTACAGAGAAGTCACTGGAAAGAACGCCTGATTCTGAAGACATTCGAGTCTGTCTGTGACAGCTTCAGTGGGATAGTCACCTTCTGCAACAGGATAAGCAGCAACAGAGGATTGTTCTGAGGGGGTGTTTCCTTCTGTATTCCAAAGCTTTCTTCACTTGCTCTTTAGCTTCTCCTACATAGTCTTCGACATTTTGCATATTTATTTCAATGACATCAAAGGTGTCCGCCTGTTCCTCCACTAGCAGGGCCACCTGCAGAAAAAGCTCATGAACTTCCTTAATGCGACCTTCTAACTTCACTAGCTCCTTATGACGTGTTTCTATCTCATTCAAGGCTGAGCGAGCCCCCTTAACATCTGACAAGAGATTCTCAGAGAATACATCCCACTTGCCTTGCTCAATCATCTCCTCAATCTGGTTGCCAGAAACATCTTTGCCCATGATCTCTAGCTGCCTCTGAATGCGAATCTTGCAGTTCTCCCGTTGGTCCATCTCTGCTGCATTGTATTCAAACATAGCTTCCTGAAATGCGTGCATGAGGTCAACGTAGTGGTTCTTCGCTACCCTGGCGATGGCAGACATAGCCCCGTATTTTGTTATTGCATCTTCACTGAAATCTCTCATTATCTGGAGTTTCCTGTGGATGCTTTCTCCACGGGCCTTGATGTCTCTGGCAATACAATTAGTATCTCGTTTGATGCTACTAAGACGGCGCATGGAAGTAAGGAAGCGGCTGTTTTGCTTTCTGAGCCGCTTGACATCCTCTTTTAGGAGGTCATTTTCTGTCCGGATGTTCTCTATGTCTTTGTGAAGAATTTCCAAGGCATAATCAGTCTCATAAAGGAGAACATCGTGGGGTGAATTTTCACCATCCTCACTATCAGAAAACTGTTGGTTGTGTAACCTGGCAAATTCACGTAGCTCATTTAGACGGTCTTTCATCCTGCCTGTAAAACAGAGGAACAGGAGGAAACGAGTTTAAAGTAAATAAAATATTGGTTTACAAGGGTTGAAAGTTCCTATCTAATAACTACATCATAACTATAATGACATCATAACTATAACTACAACATAGATAACTACATCAAAGATAACTATTAATTTAAATATGTACACAGTATTTTATACAATGATGGATCTCAGATCTAAAACTCTGCTGCTAGAACACTCCTCTAGAAACTACAAAGCTTGGAAACTAAAAAAGAGCAAGAAAGAGGACAACAAATCCTGAAGACAAATCCAAAATAATAATAACACAATCACCAACCCCCCAAAAATGCCAGTCTTTGGGCAAATGATAGGAAGCCTTCAACAATCAGTGTGCATAGACGTGTTAATAACTGACTGCTTTCCACTGCTGCTCACTACAGAAATCTCCTATAGATCTTGCCCTTTCATTACATCAACCGTTCCAAGTGTCACGGGTCCTCTGTCATTCTAAGCTTGCTTTTCCTGGGAGTAGGAAGCCTCTCTGAAACAGAAATGGCATTTACCAATACAGCTGGGAAAGGAAAGTTTCAAGAAATGGTGTCGAAAGTATCAAGATACACTTAAAAAAAAAAAAAAGAAGCAAGTTTGTGCTCTCCTGATGTTATCATGTTATCATTAACCATAGTGTACCAGGCATCAAACAAAACAAGAAGTGATAGCAACTTTTTGTAAGTAAAACCATCCATCTGACCCCTCTTTTTTCTATGATGGAAGCATCCTACTAAATGAATAAAGGAACACCATTGTTACAGATCAAGATCTGTTTTCTATGCATTTGCCTCAGATGTACGTAACTACAAATTTCATTAAAAAGCCACAGAATGAGTAATCTGTACAGACCAGTTACGTGGTAACAAAACGTAAATCTCCTTTAAGTATGTTGTTTCCTTGAAACTCTAGACCTAGTGTCTTTGCAGAAAGTGAAATCTGAAAGCTTCAGCAAGAGCCCTGCACCAAGTGTTACAGCAAGCAGGAAGCTGAAAATGTCTCATCACAAAAGCTGCATATCCCATGACCTCATTTAAATTAATAAGAAAGAGAACCAATATAAGAAGCAGCACCAAGCAGGACATCTTGATCTCTGTGTCTGGAGGATTAATTTTTGTTTTGCCAGGAACTGAAGTACCTTCACAGAATTTACAAGTATGCTATCAACTGTGAACAACACAGTCCTTCAAAGATTCATCAGTTATTGCCAGGTTAAGAAAAAATGCATGTGTACATACCCAGTATAACAGGCCTAGATCTAATGTGAATTAAAACTTCAAGTTTCATGGGATTTTTAGATGGGTCAAAGATGTTAGGGAGGAGATGGGCAAGGTTCCATCACAGACACAGCCTCTTGAGCTTGTATAGTTCATTGGGGGTATATACTGGTCTTGAGAAATGTCCTGATCAGGATCTCGTTTACACTGGGGCAAAAAAGTGAATTTCCACTTAAGCAATTCTTTTACAAGCAATGTGGATCAAGAAAGTACATTAATATCCTGAGAGAAGAGCTTTCATTCCAGAATCTCTGCACTTAAGATAATTATTTCAATTTAAAACATAAGCCATATAGATTCAACTCAATCATATAGAGGGCGCTTTAGGAAATGACAGGTTTTCCACCTCCTCCCTTAGCAATGATAAAATCAAGACTTTCACCTCATGCCACAACATCAAGATGAAAAATCCCCATATGAAAGGGGGGGGGAAGTGTGGTGCAGCTTAAAAGTCAGGTTTACTTGGCTGTAAAACTGTATGACCAAGTTTGCCTAGTGACACTGAGACAGTGAAAACATCTATCCCTCCTGTCTGGAAATAGAAGTCCATTTTCTAGGCAGCATGGTGGAAAGGGAACAAACAAAGGTATCTAGCAATCTCAGGATTATTTAGATCTCTTCTAATCACTGTTTCTGAGATGCTTTTCACCTGAAATGTAGACCTGGCTCTGAAAACCAGCCACATTGCTTGCCTGACTGCATTCCTGACTCCTACTGGCTGGAGTTGATGATCCTCCCACTTCCACTCTGATCCTTGAACTGATGTGCTGTGTTCAGCAATTTATTCTTTTTGTGCTTAGCATCTACATTTGGAAACAGCAACCAATGTTTTCTGTGACTTTGAAATGACAATCCACAGCAGCAAGGTGCCATTCATGTAAACTAAATCACGTGTGTGCAGGACTATGTTGCCTTTGTGCTTACCATTCCTTGAATTTGAGAAAAACTAAATTTCATCAGCCTTCCGCAGACAGCAGACTGACAATTGGTTCAGCAATAATTATATTTTATTTTTTGTGCTTGACAGAAAACCACACTGAGTAAGAGCTCTTGCATAATAAACTCTTAATTTTGTAGGAATAGGTCTAGCCTTACTTCCCCCTACCCTCAAATGTGTAACTTGCAATTTGTCTTTCTCACCCTCAACTGTTTTAAGGTGTTACATAAAATAAAAATAGGAAAAAATGAAGTAGCAAATACACAGTAATTCACAGCATGAATATACTAATTCTGGGCTAAGTTCATGTGTATTCAAATTCTACAGTGTCTCTGTAAAAGTATGGCTAATTTTTTTTAATGCAATCCGAAAGGTTAAAAAGTCAAGCATTAAAAGAAGAGTAAAGTGCTGTCACATGAGACCTCAGGTTGCACCATGATGTTACCTACACACAGGAAGATCATGCAATTTAACACTGCCCTACCACTTCCACCATGTCTCTGCCCACAGTCTGTATAAGTTGTACAATGTAAAATTTAATAATTCATCCTTCAGTTCATGGACAGGTATCTCATTTACTATGTTGCTCCTGTTCATGTGCTCAGGGATTTCTCCTGTGATGTCCCTGGAAAGCTCCATAAACTTGTAACAGTCTTTGGGGAAGGAGGGCAGGTCTTAACAGCCCCACCCACAGATTCCAGCCCAGAGTAAGTAAGGACAACACTATCACTCTTGATGAGTTATGATGCCCACTTGAGACACCTGGAGCACAGTTCTCTGTACTGGTATGTTCAGAAGTCAGCTCTCTCTGACTTTGGTCACTGCTGCAAGCCTTGGGCACTTGGCTGAGCAAGTTCGCGAAGTAACAAGCTGGACATGAGTGAATGAACACATGGATCAAGGCTACGTGTGAGAAGCTTGTCTCCAATGCTACGTACAGAATCACCCACCATCTCCCTGAGCCAGAAAATCCAGCAGAATCCAATTCTAAATGTGAACAGAAGGAGCAAATTACAGTTGCAATGACAATCTTCAACCTGCGGTTTCCCACTGCTTAGCTCTAAGAGCCTACATTATTTGATACTACATACCAAAACTTACATTCCAGGTGGTCAACATTAGGATCTTTTAACTCTGCATTGAGAACCTGTACCCGTGGATGCCACCACTTCAAGCCTGACTTCAGAGTCCTGCAATTTCAGGGTCTTTTTGACATCTTCTTTCATTCTCCCTGACTCCTGTCTTTTTCTCTCTGTTTCTAAAGTGCATCACCTAGCCTGCTTCACACTTCATCTTCATGTTTTCAAGATGCTTATCCTTATCTTCATACAGTGCCTGGAAGGACAGAGGAGGGGAAGAGAATTACTTTCTCCCTGTATTTCAGCATCCCGTTAAGCCACAAACACCTCAGATTGCTGACAACACCGATTCAGCTTTAAGCCAGAGCATGCTCAATCACTCTGTAGGTTAGCACTTGCAATACTTGGCCAGAGAGACCTGCGAGGTTCAAGAAAAATGTTTAGATTTCAGCTTGCTTGAGCACCTTTTGCTCAAGGAACACAGCAAGGAACACACTCAATTTTGGCAAAATTTTATGAGTTTTACATAAGGAAAACAGCAGGCTTGAATGCAACACCACCGCAGAGGCGTTTCCCCATTTCAGATTCCCATTTCAAACACAGGGGAACCGGATCTTCCCAAGAGAGGACAATAACTTCCAAGCATTCCTTTGATAGTGTCAGGGACAGAACTGACACTAATGAGTTGAAACAAATGAACAAATAAGCATGGGAGAGCACATGGGGTCAGCCATTTGAAAAATTGAGCTTAACAGATCAGTATTTAGAAAAGTTGACATCCTTTACCAGATGCTGGTTTTACTCATGGAAGTTTGAATCTACTTACATGTTGATAGCATTGTTTGTAATTGAAACAGCAATATATTGACACATAGTACATTACTAGTTAGGTATAGCCATAGCACTCATTCTTTAAAATGAGTGACAATCTCCCTTATTATAGGGCCCGGTGCAGCAGCAGAAGTTGTGTCCCTGGCTGGAAAGCAACTCTGCAGAAAAAAGACCTTGGTGTGCCGGTGGACACCAAGTTGAACATGAGTCAGCAATGCACCCTTGTGGCAAAGGAGGTCAACAGCATCTGAAATAGCATTTTTGCTGGTTTTTTAATTAATTTACTAATTTTTAATTTAGCAGTTTTACTCCGACACATTTGCTAGAGTAGCAAAAGTGGTCCAGGGAAGTGACCCCTCCCATCTGACACCTGAGAGTCCACCCCTGGAGTGGGCTCCCCAGCACAAGAGACATGGACACACTAGGGTGAGTCCAGGGGAGGCCACCAAGATGGTCAGAGGTGCTGGAGCACCTGATGTATGAGGAGAGTCTGAGCGAGCTGGGAACATTCAGCCTGGAAAACGGGAAGCCCAAGGGAGATCTTCTTGCTATCACCAACTGCATAATGCAAGGGTAGACCCTTCATGGAGATGTACAGCGACAGCACAACAGGCAACAGACCCAAGTAGAAACACGGGAAAAGCCAGCCAAATAGTAGATAGGGGGCAAAGCAACAAAAAAAACCCTTTCAGAAACACTAGAAAAGGTGCCCAGAGAAGTTTTGGGATCTGCATCCTTGAAGATATTCAAAACTCTACTGGACATGGCCCTCAGCAACCTGTACTACCTGTGTTTTGAGGGGGGCTGGATTAGACCCCCAAAGTTTCAGTCTAAGTTGGTTTAGTGCCCAGCTTTAGGTCAAAAGTTTGCTAAATTGAACATGAGTGCTAAATATATTCAACCACTTGCACATGTTTATTTAAGATACATCTAGCACGTTAAAATAACGAGGCACCAACTACTCTATACTCTGGAGTAACAGCCCCAAGAGTATAAATACCTTATTTCTAAGCGTGTGTGTTTTAATACATCAGCTGTCAGTTTGATTTTCTTTTAAAATACTGTGTATATTCAAACTGGAACATCTACTTCCATGTTTGTATTTTTGGGCTAGATAAACCTGTCCTTCTAAAAACCAAGTTCCTTCTGCAGTCCATCACAGTGTGTGCACCCAAACACATGCTTGCACACACAGGAAACAGAGGCCAGGCACTGACTGCAGAGGTTACAGCTCTGAAGCCAGATACCCACCAAGTACAGTCAGCTGAGGACACGTTCAGTACACATCTCTTCATGTTAGCATGCTCCTTCTAGGTATTCATCACCACGATGACTAGCTTTCCCATGATGCATGAGAAAGACACAAGCTGTCCTGCTGCAATAAGGCTGCAGCCCCACGCAGCTCTGTATGACATGGGATATCAGAGAGGAAAGGAAATCCACTCCAAAAATCAAAAACTGTGCATATGCATAAGCCCCCTTTCCGTTAGCCCCATATACGTACAAATAGGAGTCCTGCCCAGCATATTTCCATCTGCCCTAATGTTCTGAGGCCTGTTATCTACGTAGAAATAATTTAAGGAGGAAAAGTTACTCCTATAGAAACAAACGACTTGCACACTTCTATTTATTTCAGCTTTAACATTTTTATATCCACATCACTGAGTGTGGGGACAAATGGTAAAATAAAGCAGCGGTTTCAGCACAGCATCCATATTTCATCACCAGCAGCTGGGAAGGAACCCAGTGTACATTTTTTTCTTTTACAGCATTTATAAAAGGCAGCTAGCTGCTAGTTAATACCAGCTTCTGGATTACCAGAAGTCTAGTCAGTAATCTTTTCAGCCTTGGGTAGGGCCTTACAAGATGCAACTTCTACTTCAGTTGAAGTGGCCTATTTGATGAACAACAGATATTTCAAAAAAAGGGCCAGTTAAAAATAATTTTTATCAACAGTTCCTCTCCTTCAGAAGGTAAAAGTCCTTTTGTGCTCCACTATGAACCCATGTGGCTCATCCTGTCTCAGAATGACATGTGCTTTTGGTTGCATGACACACAGTAGATGTGACCCAAGAAACAAGTGGTGAGCAATTAGGAAATAACATGCTCCTATGCAGAATAACTTCATAGCCAAGTGTGCGTCAGCACATTCCAGTAACTTCCCATACTGCTTGTAGAAGGTGCAGTACTGATGGAAACCCAGGCGGACTGGTGGAGTTGAACACACTCCAAGGCAAACAGTGTACTATTGCATAAAATTGCAAGTCACATATAGGTAAAAGAAGTGTTAAATGCAGCCAAAGCCTTTCATTTAACAGTTGGAGTCCCAGATTCAACCATAATTTTCTAGTATCTTTCCATTTTGGAAACAACTGTCTTAGACCAGATTTAATAACTTGGCTTCCTATATGTTGTCCAAAAATAGATTTGACATATTAATTAACGTGGAAAACAGACTATTATTTACAATAGGTTTTCCTCTTTCCAAAAGAGCTTCAAGTTGACTCATAGCAGAGTGTTAGTCATCTTTTCAGACCAAATCCCCTGTCTCCCCAGTCATGTCCATCACTGGTGGAACAGCAAGCTTGAATTTCTCAAATCACTCCTCTTTTTTCTTGCTTCTTGTCTACAAGAGCTTGAGGAAACACCAAAAATCATAATCTAATGACTAGGACAGTTTGCCTTCTGGAGCTGTTTTAAGATCGTACCTGTATATTAACTTCAATATTAACAACTATGACAGAGATCAACATTTTGAAATCTTTTTGTCGCCTCACTGAGAGGAAGTTGTCTTTTCTGGAGTTTCTTGGATTGGGCAATGTTTAAAAATAAACAAAATGTATTCAGGATTGAAAATATATATGTTAACATAGAACACCAGTTATAAAGCTACAGAAATCCAGCAAAAAGCTGCAAATGTATCTGAAGGCTATCAGACACTAACTACTTCATTTTGTAGTCAAAGCCCACTTACAGCAGAATACCTCCTTTATACTTTCAGTCATCCTAGTGAGAAGTGTATGCAGTTGCAAATGTCTCAGAGCAGGGTTTTTTTTCCCAAAAGCTTGCCTGAAGTGTCAGCTTCTCCATTTGCACCAGAACAAGTTACTTATTACAAGCCAACGCATTCAGAGAAGTAGGGATGGCTCCATTCTTTGCAGGCTATTTCTGCAGTCGTCAGAATCTCCAAGTCTCCCCTGTTTCCTTTCCTACCATAAAGGCTATGAAAGGCCTAGGGGGAAAAAAGAAGTAAAATTCAAATAGTTTGTTGCCTCTAACTCAAAGTAATAAGGCAATAATTTCTCGAATACTGATAGCTTTGGAGGTTCTGCTTTGACCTATCCCTGTTTCTTTACCAGTATTCAATCTCTTCAACATAAAGTAACTCTCAGTTTTGGTACAACAGCATATTATAAGTTCAAGGATCCAGGGTGCATCTCATACTTCCCAGATGTATTCAGTAAGGTTAACCAACCTGGTGTTTTCCATAGACTGGTTATCAGGTTTTCCAGACATTAGTATCAGAAACAGGAGAAGCTGCTGGTACGTATTACATGCACACATAGCATGCATTGCATTTTTTGCATATTTATGGTAAGACTGACAAAAAACCCCTGAAGTCTTAACTTGTTACTGCACAGTAGCACATGCTAATTAAACATCCTTGCATTGGAGAAGGCAGCTTGTTGTACATAGGTTGACTACTATTGTTTGTCTGCTGCTACTGCTACTACTGTCCTGATTTTAGCTGGGTTAAGGTTAATTTTCTTAGTAACTAAATACAGTGCCGTGTTTTGGATTTGTGCTGGAAGTAATTGATAATTACTGTGTGTTGATAATACAGGGGTATATTCATTACTGCTGAGCAGGGCTCACACAGAGCCAGGGACTTTTGTGCTCTCACCCAATCCCACCAGCGAGGAGGCTGGGGATGCCCGAGAAGATGGGAGGGGACACAGCAGGGGCAGCTGACCCCAACTGACCCAAGGGAAATTCCATACCATAGGACGTCACACTCAGCATGTGAAGCTGGAGGAAAAAGAAGGAAGGGGAGGGATGTTCAGAGTGATGGTGTTTGTCTTCCCAAGCAACGGTTACATGTGATGGAGCCCGGCTCTGCTGATAGGAAGTGGTGAATGAATTCCTTGTTTTGCTTTGCTTGTATTCATGGCTTTTGCTTTACCTGTGAAACTGTCTTTATCTCAAACCATGTTTTTTATCACTTTTACCCTTCTGATTCTCTCCCCCATCCCACTGATGGAGTGAGCAAGGGGCTGTGTGGTGCTTAGTTGCCATCTGGGGTTAAACCATGACAACTGGGTTGTCCAAATTTTCACTGTAGAGCTGTGCATCACCACTGACAAATTTTGAATCCTGGAGAGATGATAAAATGGATTCTCAGTATCTCCTCTTAACATTTTTCTCACAGGTCACACTAATGAGCAATTGTAACTAAATTTGGTTTTGTTTGGCTGGGTGTGTGTGTTTATGCTGTACCAGGGCTGCAGGCAAAAAAAGTGTCTCCATCTTCACTACATGGCCCATTGAAAAGTGTTAAGTCTCCACCAGCGTTGTTTGAACCCCCTCCCAAATTGGGAACTCTCTCCAGCAGTCATCAATTCATCATGTTTCTGTATAGAAATGGAAATTAAGGACAGGAAAGACTAATGCACCCCCAGATTTAGCTACTTCCTTTTCCTAAGGATGCTAGAAACAGAATATATAGTCAGCAACTGTAGATATTGAAAACCTGCTAAATCCTTGGAATCCTTGAGACCTGTGAGACGATTCCAATCAGTTTTAATGTGCACAGCTTTCTAAAAACAGAGCACCATTACAAAGAGTAGATGAACATGCACAGGATTGTATTTTATTCAAGGGGAAGAAAAACAATCCCACCATCGCTCTCCATTCAGTGTTTTCCAGTACACGCAGTACGCTGTAGGCTGACTGCTGCAGCGTGCCCATTCCTCCTGCCATAGACAACACTGAGCTCTTCAGGTAAAACTGGCTTGGATGGAGACAGTGGAACTGTACCTCCATGGGCTTAGCAAATAGTTAAGACAGAGCCATACCATAGCACTAACATAAACAGTGGGACACTCATCCATGCATTTCTTGGCAATTACTACAGCTCAGCATCTTTACGCGTCACTGTGCAAGGAAATCAGACGACGCGCTCACAGGTAGCACTGTCACTACAGTGCCGTGAGTGTATACATTATCTTATTAATCACCTCTGCTTCCCTGAAACACATTGGCTCAGAGAAATAGCTATGTGCATACCACATTTATATAACTACTATTGTTACCACACAGTGGTATTTATAAGTGATTAAGACATTATGTTGGCATCTGAGTAGAAATATGAGGTTGCATGTGATCATCAGTCAGAAGCAACATGTTCTACAGACATTTTTGAATTAGCACTACAGCATTGCTTTTTAAAACGCACATGTATTTAAGGCTTGTAATATAGTGTTACAATCTGAGATCAAGCACTCTTTATTTTTTAAAACCCCTTTAAGGTTAAATACAGGGTGTTTTACTGGTAATTGTTCCTGTGGGCCAGTACACATGAGGCTCATTTCTGGATCCTACTGCAAAATCTGCACAACTGTAACTTGACCAAAAGTTTCAGTCAAGAAATAACCCCTGCAGCCACACATGCATACCCACAGCCTCAGGCCCAGGACACGTCAGGCCTGGCAGGCTTTACGGCAATTACTCTGCACTACTTAGCAGCCCATGGGTGCTCACAGGTCCGCTCAAAGTATCAGTGAAGCTGAGATAAGATATAGATGTGATTAGGGACACACTGGTCAGCGGTACTCAGAGAATCTGGTCCTGACTGGGCATACCCAAAGCTCAAGCAAGCTTTATTGTTGCTTTCAAAAATAAGTGATTTGTCACTAACACGAAGACGGCACAAAGGAAAGGCACAGCAGGAAAAGCTGGAGTGTTCTTGTATTTTCTTGGGTTTTGTGAATGTGAATTTATCAAGAATAATCTTGGGAATTAACAGGTTAACTGTCATACTAGATCAAGCAAAAGCTGTATGTGTGATAAGCTTCTGAAGTCAAGATATGTGACAAGTCATTCTCCCTGTGATAAACTACAGAAATATGGTCTAGATGAGAAGTGCCAAACACTTTGTGTGATAGGCTAGATGAGATATCAAGATGCTTGACACAATCAGCAAAAGCTATCAAGACAGATGTAGAGACTGAACTTCATTGCTTCCCTCCTGCGGAGCCCCCCTCCACTCCCCAAAAGGAGGTTCCCAGGAGCCAGCCTTAGGCAGGAGCAATGCCACCACTCCTGAGGAATGATGTTCCTCACCAGAGATGCCTCACATGGGGACCACCCCAAAATGCAAGTGTAACCAGAAATACCTTTTCTGCAAAACTGCATGAAAGTGGTAACCCCTCATTTGGTGCTGAGATGAGTTTATTGGATGAAATCAACATTGCCTCAGTAATTTCTGCACTGAGCTTTGTCATCCCTGCACTATGGGGATGACCAAAGAGTCAAAGGCAATCCATGGGCCAAATAAAAGGTAATGGGAAGTGTCTCATCCAGCACCTTCATACTTGACACAGCAGTTGCCTTTTCACCATCAGAACTGGTTTTGAATATGCCAACATTATGGTGGGTGTCTGTCACAGAGGTCATCCGTATTTTCCATTAGCACCTTGGAGAGTGGAAGCAAATGTGAACCTATAGAGGCTCCAGGAGACACTGAACTGGGAGTGGAAGCGAGCTTTTGGTGGTGGAAGGGAGAAGAAATGATGGAATTTAAGATGATCTTGGCAAGAAAGAGAAGTACTAACAAAAATAAAATGAAATTTAATTGGGATGAGCCTGGTATGGTACATTTAGAAGAAATTGTTTGCACAGATAGAAAGTAGGGCACACCTAGTCTGGTAGCAGGAAAGTATTAGTGAGGTTGTAGCAGACTGCAAGCTAAAAATCAAGTTCACAATATAATGCCGTTGTAAAAACACTGGTGTCTTATATGAGAGATGGCATGGGAAGGACTGGTTTTACTCTACTTGGCATAGGTAAGGCCTCAGCTGGAACAGTACATCCTGCACTGCTTATCACACTAAGATAGTTGCAGCATACTGGGCATTGTCTCCAAAAGGTTTAGAAAATACAGCCCTGGAAGAAGAGCAGTTAAACAAATTGTGTTCATCATGAAGAAGACCAGAGAGGGAGAGACAGCACTGAAATTTATAAAAGGAGTTTATAAAAAGAGAAATGATCACTTTGTTCCCTGTGTCAACACTGGAGACACATGAAGTAATCAATTTGTTTCACACATGAGATCTATGTTGAACTGGCTGTGCCCAGCTGGAAATCAGACCATTTATCTGAGGAAGTACTGCGGGACTCTCTTCCTCAGGGGACAGAGAGAGGCTACAGAAACCACTCTCAGGTCTGGTTTAGAAGCACTGCTACAATGCACCAAATGGATTAGGTAACGTCTGACACTCTCCCCATGGCCCTGTATTTCCATGATTTGTTCAGTGCCCTTGCTCACAGTCTTGCCGTGTGTCCAGCACAGGTGAGCGCAGGCCCACTGCCTGCGCTGGGGAGCAATTTGGTTGAGACTCTTCACCCAGCAGATTCTTTTCCCTCTCTGTTATTTCTGCACCAGTGGCAACTACCATTTCTCCTTTTGGAGCAGATCTTGGTTACTGTTATAATATAATGGAAGCTGTCAGAATCCCACAGCGTCAAAAATTTCCAAGGCTGTGATATAATATGCAGTTGTATTCCATAGCATCATGTTTATCTGCAGGCCCCATTTTAATGCCTCAACAGATCTTATGTAGTTCTTCATGAAGATTTCTCATGACAACAGGGTTTAACTTGCAGTTTTAGTTTCAGCCAAAACACCAGATACATTTGCCATGTGACTTCATGTGCCATTTCAGTTTCAGAGCAGTGGTCATACAAAGCAGTCAGTGAAAAAAAAGAAAAAAGTCATCAGAAGTGTTGGGCATCTCAACCATTCTTTCTTAAGGATGACTTTTAGTCTGTTTGTCTGTTAATCCTTTGGTCTTTTCTGAATAAAAAAATGTTTGGCTCATCCTGTAGTCTCAACACTTCCATATAAAACTATTTACATAGCAAGTAACAGCACTGGTAAGAAAGCAATACCCTTTAAACTTCATACTCATCTTACAAAGTCATATGTTGCCATTTTGATCCATGACAGCTTAGAAAACGGTTCCTAAAATACCATCTAAAGAACAGGAACAAGAAGTGTGAATGTCCGGTTTAGGCCGGTGTTACTCTTCTAGTCATTTCCTTTCCTGCTATCATAGAGTTACATGCAGTTATCTCAGACCTACACGAGTACCAGCTCTTCTTGGCAGGAAAGAAAATGAGTATCAGTTAATAGGAAGCAATCAAAGAATGCCAACTTTTGCACCCACTCGCAGATCTGGCCACGATGATGCCCAAGAAAGGACTAAAAGCTATTATAAGCATATAAACCAAATTTTCTACAAAATCTGCTCTGGAGCTCTTTGTAACCACACAAGAGTGTATTCATAACCACATATAAGCACTATGAATGAAATTTTAATACTCATTAAGCCAGAGAAACAAGGCAGCTAGAAACGCAGACACCTGTTGGGACTGGACGAGGAGACTCCATATTTGAAAGCACCTCTGGTTTTCCCTCGTCCTGTGCAAAACCCAGCTGCCCCTTTTGACGGACCAGAGCTACCCGAAGGCAGCCAAGGCACCTCCGGACCCGAAAGCCCGGTGGCCATCCCAGGTGGCCATCCCCTGCCGTCTCTTCTGCCTCTGCAGAAAGCCCCGCGGCTCCTCCCGCCTTGCCGCGCTGCGGGCACGCACCGGGACTCACCCCGAAGGCAGGGGACGGGGCGGCAGGGATGGCGCTGCCCTCCGCCCGGCGCTCGGGGACTCCAGCTCATGCTAAGCGCTGCTCGGGGATACGGCAGGACTCCCGTCCCGGGAGCTGACACCGGCTCTCTGCCGCCGCCGTCGTGCCCAGGGTGAAGGAGCCCAGCCCAGCCCAGCCCGGCCCAGCCTGGCCCAGCCCAGCCCGGCCCGGCCCCCGAGGAAAGCGCCGGCTCGTCCTCCCCCATCCCGGCAAGTACTCACCCCGGGCAGGGCAGAACGGCCCGGCCGGCCCCGGCCCGGCTGCTCCCCGGCGCTGCTCCCCGCGGTGCCGCTGCCGCCGCGGCGCCCCCGCCGTCGAGGCAAGCGCTAGTCCCCGCGGAGGTCCCGGTCCCGCCCCCGCCGCCCGGTCACCCGCCTATTGGCTGCGCAGGGGGTGATTTGCATAACGGCGCCCCGCCCCTGGCGGGCTGGCATCGCGGCCGTCGAGGGGCGGATGGAGGGGCGGCGTGCGCCGTGTCCCCTTCCTCCTCCTCCTCCTCCTCAGCCTTCCCCGTCCCCTCGCGGCGGCGCTCGGCTCGCACTTCCCAGCGGGGGGAAAGCCCGCCCCGACGGTGCTGGGAAACGTGGGTGGGCTGCGGTTGCCCGTATCTTTGCCGCCGTCCCCATGGACCCCCCTGCCCTTTCCTGCCCTCGCCTCGTCGCGGGAAGCGGGGGCTTTCCGATGCCCGCCGCCCGGCCGCGAGGGGGTGAGGGGGCGGGGCGGGGTGCAGGCGGGGAGGCCCCGGACGGACGGGGAGCTAAAACCGAGGGGGCGGGCGGGCGCCTGCGGAGCGAGCCGGGGCCAGGCGCCGCCCCGAGCACCTCCTCGTCCCGTCCCGTCCCGTCCCGCCCCATCCCCCGCTGCGTGATGCAGCGGCGCCCGACCCGTCCTGCCGGCTCGAGACGTGCGTGACGAAGTGGGGCGTCAGAGGAGCTGCAGGGAACGTCATTCGGACAAATGGCTGCTGCTTCGCGTGGGCAAGAGAAGGAGCGCTCTGCGCCGTGCTTCGGGGGAAGGGTCAAAGTTAGCCCGGGTTTGGCTGGTGACTTCGACTCTGATAACTTTGACCATTCCTGGGGAAAAAACCCACCACCTTCCCCATCATTCTAACTGAAAATAAAACCCCACCAAAACCAAACAAACAACCCCCCTAAGCAAACAACAAAACACCCTCCAAAAAAAACAAACAACAAAACGTTGATCACACATTGTTAATACACAATAATAATACACATTAATAAGTCACACAAGTAGTTAGAGAGGTTGTTCATGTCTTTCTGAGATAGGAAGTTTTTTTCTTTTCTTTAACATCTTGGACATTTCTTTGGGTCTATTTTTTTCTCCCTTTCACCACAAAAGCTGGCAATAATTTGAATCTGAAGTTACTTTTTTCTTAGTGCCAAGTGGGAGATGAAAGAGCAACTGTGCTTTCCTGAGCCGCTGTCAGCTATAATAAGGCTCCAATTTTTTTTTTTTTACATTGCATCAGTCCCATCCTGGGTGTGCCGAAAGAAAACTCTGTCATGATGGAGACAGTTGCAGAGATGTAGGAAGCCTATTCCCTCCTTATTTTCTATGCTGTTGTTGTGTCAGAAAAAAAAACCCTTAAGCAATACGTAAATACTTGAGGTTTAACAGTCAGTTAAAAATATATCTGACAGCTCTTTCTCCTTGAAAAATTCAGGACTGTACTGCAGGGTTCTTCCATGTGGAGTCTTTGCTGGGATTTTTCTCTTAGACCTTGATGCTGGAGCTGAATTTTGGCAGGTGGGTCCCATCGGTCCTGAGGGCACTGAATTATGAGTGGGATTTTGCTTCTTTTCCAAGCTGCTGCTCTGTGAGACCCGCTGTGGCATTCCCAACACACAGGCAGGTGCCTTTCTCTTTGCCACTGGACCACAAAAAGCAAATGGGCCTTTAATGTTGTTAATGCAAGTGGAGCTGAAAATAAAGCTGCCCGTTAAGGTAACATCATGGGTAATCAAAGATACAAGCTGCTTTGTATAGCATGGAACAACAATTACAAATTAACCTGCTGTTGTTGCAGCAGAGGCAAAGCTATGGGTTCATTGATTGATGTGTCTGATGACCCGACCAAGAGCAAAATGCCCATCTAGAAACATCTGGTATCTTCCTTATAATTTGTGAGGAGGGTATGGAAGACCAAATAGATGAGCGGCAAGTCTCCTCTACTTTGGGAGAGACTTCAGGTACAATTTCAGTAGATGAGTAGCAGCTAAGGTAGCAATATTGTTAAATTACTAAATTTCTAAGAAAGGAAACAAAGTGTAAGAGGGCTTCATTATTTCTATAGATTTTGTCACCTAGATTAGACAAGGTTAAATAAGGTTGAAAACTTTCAGAGACAGCCAGCTAATTAAGCTACATGAATTGGTAGCTAAAAAAAAAAAAAAAAAATCACCATTGACAAACAAGGACCCTGAAGTGCTTGAGCATATTATGTTGCTAGATCCTACAAAGGGTGCCCATTTGCATGGTGTTATGAGAAACAAACCCAAGTCAGTCATATGAAAGGACTGCCATGTCATCATACGTATGAAAGACACTTGTTTTAGACTATTATGCTCATTTCAGTCACTTCTGAAACAGCATGAACAGTGTAGATTGGTAATGAAAATGATTGGACAGAGAGAAGTGATTTGCCCATAAAAAAAGATTTTAAATGTTCAGTCTTGTCATTTTATCCTCCCTGAGCTCTGAGCAGTGTTACGCACAAAGTTACAAAAGCACCAAAACAATATTTTCACTTTGTACTATCTCTTATTATATGAGAGACATTTAATGAAAAATTGTCATTTACCAGTGAAAGGAAATACTCGATTTACATAGATAAAGGCAGAATCAGAGATGCCAGTAATTTTTTTAAAGGAGTTTGGGCAACATAATGGTCAATACACCTGGAGACAGGAAGCCTCTCTCTTCTTTTTTTTCTCTGAAGCATTGGGTTTTTTCCTTAAAGACTTATAAAGCTGAGCTAGATCTTGAGTGATGACTTTGGATGAGCCAGATTTTACTTCCAGTTTCCTCATCTCTAGCAAGAGGAAAGACATCATTACTTTCAGTGCTCATAAATGTGTAGTGAAAAGTAATACATAAACAATTTGGAGTCTTGTGTTTGTCAAAATACCCTGAGGATGTGTCATATTTCAAGGACAAGCCACAGAGCAGAGGGGCTGTCTGCACCAGGGAGACCCACTGTCTCTCTGCTTTGGTGCCTGATGCTTCTACCCAGGTTGCTTACCAGGGTAATCAGAGAAGAGCCTGATCAACTTTCTTCCAAACCCCAAGAAATCAGAAATTACCTGCATGCAGATTTCTCTTTGCTACCAATTGACAACATCTCCAGCCATCTGGGACTTCTGGGGAACTCAGTTTCAGGAAAGAGCAGTTTCACCAGGCCAATTATCTACTTTCAATTCTACACCCTAATCTACTACGTAGAAATACCTCTATGTTTGTCTGGAGTTTACCCATTTATACAGAACTGTTTGCACCCATAACACCTGCACTAATTTCAAGTATGGAGTTATAGCATTGTCAATCTAGAATAACTGGCACTTTGAAACTTTTAGCTAAAAATAGAGCTAAAAATTGCTACCAGTGCAGTTCTATATCACGGAGCCAGTTCTCAGACACATACAAAATTCAGGTATGCTTTTCTGGATGTGCAGTACAAACGAAACTCTTTTAAGCTGGAATCAGGGCTGATGTAATCTAGCTTACAGTGATTCAATTAAATTACTGTTTCATTGTCCTGCATAAACAACTTTTTTCTTTTTAACCTCATGGATCAGTAAGCGCTCCTGAAATTACATGATTTATCAATTGCCAAGGTGAGTGGAGACTGACACTTGGAAATTCTGTCACTATATTCACTACCAGTTCTTCAGCTGCAGTACTTCCACCCTGAGTAAGGCCCATCAAATGCTCCTGCTCTTGAGTTTTCACACATCCCTGCAGCCTTTGACAAAAGCTACTGACTTTACAGAACAGCTTCATCACTAAACGTTGCTGATGTAAAGAGATCCTCCTTGGTTGCATGAGGAACAGACTGATGGAAAGGACTCAGAAGCCGTGTCTCCACAGCTAACTAAATCCACCTTCATTCTTTGCTGAAGCCAGTGGACTTACTTGGATTTACAAGGGATAACACAGTGCTCTACATATTGAGCCCTGCAGATGTTTTTCTTTTTGCTTTCCTTTTCTCTCCTTCATTAGGAAGGAAGAAGGCTGTTAGAAGAGGATGGGGTGCTGAAAGCTGTACAGATGTAATTGCTGCGGAGCTCAGAGCCCTGTGCTAGGGCCCTGTCTCTTGCTTACTTAGGAAAGGATTTAACATTCTTCTCCAATTATGTCTGAAAGGCATGTGCAGCCAGCCCTGGGTATAATGCCTCTGAATTCCGTGTGAACCACAACTTGGCACCCATGCATGGCTTGAAAGGTTCATTACTCATATCTGAGTTCTTAAAGAGCTGCAAATCTAGTTACGGTTGTATTAAATGCCAGATTGGATGTACGGGAAATAGCCCTGGGACTTCTGTTGTCTCGGGAGATGACGGCAGGTGCCAGCATGTTTTGCTAAGCTAGTAACCGATGAATGAACAAATTCAAAATATTTTCACATGAAGGGTGTAAACAAGTATAGTTAACTGGAGCTGATGGAACAATGCTGATTTCTGGGAGCTGAAGGTTTGGTTCATACCAGGTAAGGAACTGGATTTCTCTGCTGATGTCACAGCTTGTGACTGCAAGAGTATGGCCCAGATATATAATGTGACAAGGATCCTGTCACGTCAGTGGGCCTAATGAAAAGTATTGCCTAACCCTATTGTTATACTTCAGTAAAGACGTGTATTCTAACTCCTGTTATCAGACAGGAGTAAGGTATCTCTCCTGTACATTTGCATGCACATAGATTAAGAGCAACTAGCTTCTGCACTGTAGGGAGTGCTTTGTAACCTGGCAGAGCAAAAAGGACAACTTTATGACAGTCAAGAGGGATCAAAAAGCCAGATGAGGAAGGCACATAGCAGGTACTTGGATTTCATTATAGTCCCAGTAACAGCAGGTTCTAGGAGCAAGTTCATATTGTCAAAAACTACATGCCCCATCACTACTCTGAGCAGAAAATGACCAGGCTGTATATCAGATGTGAAGGAAGATGTACCCGGGGGGTGAGAACATCCAGGGGTTAAAAGCCTTAGAAACCTTAGAAAGGGTCTGGTATAGAATAAGTAGACCTTCAAAAGAGGGCCATTGGAAAATGAGAACATTTCCATAGCTTTTTGGAGCATCCTTTTCAAATTATTAGTCTTTCAGAGAAAAGGTGGTGTTTTCTAAAACCCATCAAGTTTCGATGAACTAGAACAATTATCTCCTAGGATCACATCAACGTAAATTTTACACAGCCATGTTGATGGATCACCATATTCATGCTGCCAGTGCGTTTCAACAAGCAATATAACAATATTCATCCAGAAAGGCGTGGGGAGCCTGCACAAACTGCACGGTGTGTTTCTGTACCGTGCAGGTCCCCTCCTCTGGAGGCACGCTGCACCAGTGGAAACCTTCCAGGTGGCTTTGTGGCTAGATCTAAATGCCTTGTAGCAGACCTACCCAAGGGTAGCATGGCAGTGATGTGTTATAGATCTAAGAAGAAAAAGAAAAGCTTTTTGGTTAGCTGGAGGTGAGAGAAGAATCTTTTGGGATCATTCAGCTGCAAATACACAGCCAGGGAGCAATACATTTCACAGCCCAGTCATGACCGATTGCTGCCCAGGGTCCTCTGTGAATGGCAAGGCAGATGGCAGCTAGGCAAGTTGTACGTGACATGGTAACAGCATGACAGGTTTCCGTGGAATGAAACAGTCAGTGTTAATGTTTGCATTTTACAGGGAAGTGTTTTAGCTAGAAAAAGCTAAACATTAATGGTACATGTCAAAGTAGAGGGGTATTTGTCAAGCAACTTGCAAATTTTTTCTGAGAAAAGTGAAGGATTATATTTTATCTTTGAAACCTGTCTGTCAACTGGCAAGTATTGCAGGATTCTGGGAGGCAGCTGTTCCTGGCTGTGCTTCAAGCCTCATAGTTAAGAAATGCAAAGGTAGGAAGTACTGGGGGCACTGAATAGCTATGCAGTAACGCCACAGGAGCCCACAGGTCTCCTCTCATTTACTTCAGCCAGGGATTATCTCTGTACATGAATCATCTATGCAATAAAGTGAGTAAGGCAGAAGGGCAACTTAATAGCTGCACTGTTTTTATAAAGCTTTTATAAAGCTACTGGCTTTTGATGGATGTAGCTGCCTTGGTGGTTGGATACAGAAAGCTCAAACCTGACCAAATCTGCTGGAGTCCTGGGTGAGTCCCTCCCTGAGACACTGCCTGGCTGGCTCTGTGCTCAGAGGCAGCGATGGGTGAGAAAGACTCTGCAGCAGCTGAGATGTACAGTCACATTTTCATGTGAAGCAACTATTAACTTCCAAGTAAATGACTGTGCATCCCTCAGGATGCAGCTGGGCATTGGCACTGTTACACAGATCCCTTAACTTCTGGATCTTTGAAAGCATCAGATGCTGGCTTTTTCATTTGCTCCGTTCATAGCTGAATGAGCAAACTGATAGGGAAGTCCCAACAGATGAACTAAAACCAGAGCACAGCGGCCTCTATACCCATTTATCAACCTAGAGAATTATTTCACCTGAAAAATGTGTTATACATATATATACTTTACAAACAGTATGTCTGTGTAGGTTGTGGGTTACTATGGCAAATAAGGAGGGCTGCGCTGTGCATACACAGTCAGTTATTATTTCTTCCTTGTACTTTCAGCTTCAGTGATGCAACCTGTCCTGGCTGTGCCTCTACTGTGAGCTGGGTAAATATCTGCTAGGAATAATTCAGGTATGGCTGACGTTAAATTCAGGTGGGGAATGGATCGGTTGACTTCCTATACCTTATTTTAGCCTCATTTTCTAACTCTTTTTGAAATGTGTTAAGGTGTATTTAAATATTTATAAAATTATAAAATATTAAAATACACTAAAGTGTAAGAATACAGCTTCAGATAGGGTCAGTCAGTTCTCCAAAATTTAAGTCAATGTGTGAAAGTCTGTATTTCTTATTAAGCTAATAAACAGTTACAATGACATGACAGTTACAATGACACAGTGAGATTTTGAAAGATTACAGAAAAACTATTATTAATATCATAGTAAAAAATATTGTAAGGTAAATTATGTACCTGTACTTTTAATCCTGAGAAGTGAATTCACACATATTTTTACTGAAAGAAAATTATTGCTGGAGCGAAACATCTAATATACATTTGTACCATGCCTGACAAAATAAGCCTTGCTTCTTGGCCAAGGTCAGCAGACAGTCCCCTGAGAGAAACACTACAAAGATGGGGAACAAGCGCAGAAAACAATGTTACACACCCTTATGCTACATGGCCTTGAACCACCGGTTTTACTTCAGACCTGGCAGCTGACAGCAGCAGTGTTACACATGTAGGGAGGATGTTAAACACAGTGTCCGTCTTACAGAATAAATTTTTACAACATGATAGATAAACCAAAACCCAACTAACATATAATTATGCAAGAGAAGATCCTACATAAATGATTATTTTAAATACTGTTCACATTTAATATTAAGTCTACAGCATATACAATTGCTGTAAATGCCTATTTGGTGTGGATTTAAAATCAAGTATAACTTAACAAAATAATTCAACAACAGATAAACAAAATTAGTCTCCTGAAATATCCAACAGCAAATTTGTTTAAAGTTCACCAATAATCACTACTCAGAACACATCTAGAGAAGCAAGCCTATACTTCATTTCCATTCCAAATAACACACTAAATACCTGCATATCGGATTGCACATAGTCACTACCTGAAGACGACAGGAGGTAGACATGTCAGTTTCTGATAAAAAATATTTCTTTTATATGACATGGCAAGAAAATTTTCCAAGTGACGTTTGAAATCTTGCCACATCTGCAGCTTTAGTGACAGTTAAATTCATTACATGCAAGATAATACTTCACAGAGACCTTTTCCTCCCCTTTCTTTCCTCAAGGGGGTCAGGTCACCTGCTCAACTGATGCTGTGCAGTCCCCTCCTTTAAATCCTATAGCAAACATGGGGGGCCAAAAGATGCGCTGAGATGCCAGATTCCCCACATTTCCGTCTCCAGGCACCTTGGAATATACAGCTTTCTTAAGGTTATTCCATCACCTCAATGGCTTTATGGCTCTGTCTCCCTCTGACTGGATTTTCCATGTAGGATTTAGCCCCTTATCAGTCACAGAGAAGAAGGTCATAACTACTCTTGCAAATCAAAATCACAACCAATTTGTGGGGCTACTCTGGTCAGTGAGAAGGTATGGATGTGATGTTTGGGAACCTCAGTAATGTTCTTTCTGCTGCCTTATGCTTTGCTTACTCTTGGGAAAGAGCAGACCTCCCTATTTCTGCAGAGCTACATGACCCAGAATGGTAGAGTTCTTAGTCCCTTTCCTTTCTTTTTGTAAGGAAGTCAACAGTTTGGGGATTCTGAGTATAAGCAGGATGTAGATGAACTTGAGCAAGCCCAGCAGAGAGTCACCAAGGTGGTCAGAGTGTTGGAACGTGTGACTTGTGAGGAGAGTTCCCCACTATGGGGGAAAAGATTCCCCACTATGAGGGAAATGAAGCATTGGAACAGGAGGTTTCCTGGACAATTTGTGGAATCTCTGTTCCTGGAGATTTTCAAGACCCAACTAGACAAAGCCCAGAGATACCTGGTCATAAATAAATGTTGATTCTGCTTTGAGCAGGAGATTGGAAAAAGTATCTCCCTGAGGTCACTCCTGATCTGTGATTCTAACATGGTTCAAAGTCAACAGCTGTAGAGGCCAGACCTCCATGTGTCTAGAGGCAAAAGATGCCTCTCAAGAGGAAGCCCTTCAGTCCCACACCCCGCAGTACAAGAGCAGCCAGGCTCACCATCTACTGCCTGTTACTGCACAGACGGCTCGTTAGCGAAGGCAGCTCCTCATTAGTCAACACTCTCACTGTAACCCACCTACATTTCATTTTAATCTTGGTTACCAGTCCACTGAGTTTATTTTTCAGAGATTCATTGTTTATCATGACACATATCTGCAGTTCAACTGTTTGTAGCTTTCTTTGAAAACAACTCTGTCTTCGTTCAGGTGTCTGGGCAGAGCCATCTACCTACACCCTGTCTGTCAGTGCAAGGCATAAAACACACTCGTCTGGCACGAGCTGGTGGCCTGCCAGCCTATACTGCCAAACTGACACTGGATTAGTAGGTGCTGAGGTATATCCAGGCTGTTTGTGACTTGGTCACAGAATTTGAGCAGGCAGCTTAACAGTTTAACAAGTGTTTGCAGTATATTACAAGTCATAAGACAGATTGATTAGATGCAAACAAACTGTCTCCAACTTCTGTTACACACCCAGTAATAAACCCATCAGCCTTCAAACCTGTACTACATGGAAATTTTCAGAGTCTTATTCCTTGAAGATGAAAGGAGAAAGACGTGCCGGTTGTTGAAGTACAACATTTCACTCGCAAGATGATTTCCAAGTAATGATAGAAACCCTGCCATACATGTGGCTTTGTTGACAATTAAATTAAGTTGGTGGACTAAGCTAGGTTCTCAATATATGTGACAACAATAATAATAATATTGCATTACATTTATAAACTGTGTTCCACTTCAGGCTCTCTAAACCAATTTGCAAGCAATTAGTTAAAAAATACTGCTACGTGTATTGCTACCCGTGTATTATAGATGGGAAAGAAATCACAGAAAGCGTCAAAATGCCTACAGGTGTACAAGAAGCCTTGATCTAACTAGAAGTCGCATCCAAATCCCCTGAGTGCTAGTACTCTCCTTTCATGAAAAGGTTACATGTATTTTCATGTCTCTGCCTTTTTCTTACAGATATTTTGTTTCTCTTAAGGCTTATGCCTCTATACAGCCATCTTTCTACCTCTCTCCCTTAAAAAATTTCTTAGCTGTGAATGCTATACAGTTGGCATAGAAAATATTGTGTGCTACTTAATGAGAAATCTATGCCAGTTAAAATTAATTGCCAAATTCTGCCTTCAGTGAAGTCAATGGAACTTTTACCATGGCATCAAGTAAGACAGGCCCAATATTAAAATATACAGGAAGCGTGAGATGGAGGACAGGCAGTGGGCTGTTTTGATCCTGGTATAGAAGAGAATCAAAACATAACAATTAGGTGTCTTGGTGAGTGAATACACCATGTGTGCCCTCCAGCCAATGCCCGTAAGATAAGAACCAGAAAGCAAAATGAAATTAATTATACAAATGCTCTGGCAGCTGGCTTTGCCAGTTACAACACATATTTTTGATGAAATGCTTCCCAGATCCTAGACACAAGCCCAAACTAGCCCCCAGAATTCAGATACTTACACAACTGCAGATCACAACTAGACTTGTGATTGTCCCAACTTTCTCAGGAGCTGACCCAAAAATCCCCACTCTGACGCCCCAAACCTTGGGCAAGCAGGGCTTCACACTCAGATACAGGCGTAGCAATCCAAACCCAGCACTACCACACATCTGTAAGACATGCTTTGCACTTGTGTACCTTCATTAGAGCACCTTTCTCAGAAAAAACCTTCTACCAAAGGTCTGTCTAAGCTCAGTCTGTGTCTTTCACAAGCCATCAGTAACAGTCAGAAGAAAGCTGTAACAAAGAGGTTGAAGGTGACGTTTGTCTTGGAGGCAGCCCCCTAATAACCAACAGCTGTGGGATTTCTGAGATAGTGGTTGCATTCAAGCATTCAAGCAGCTGAAAAGATACCATCAGAGCCAATGTGGAAGTTGTTGTTTGAATGGAGCATATTGGTATAAGTACTTTAAAAGTGTAATCAGATGCATGACTCCTTCCCACCCCACCACCTCCTGGCTTATTCTGGGCAAACAGAGTTTAATTTTGTTTTGGGTAAGAAAGTGAAAATTTCCAGATTTGCTGTAAAGTGGTAGAACTTGTTGAAGTTAAGCATATGACTATCTCTGCATACAAATCAAAATGCAGCTCTTGAAGGAGCTCCACGGTGTACAGTGTGAGAAGGGCGAGAAATGTGTCAGCGTGAGTGGGCTTAGCTCAGACACTGCTCAAGGATGTAGGAGGAAACAGAAACTTAACTGACAATAAAATTTTCCAGAGGGCTGATTTACCCAAAGCAAGCCATTACTGTCATAACCAAGTCTCACTTAGAGATGATGTGCTGGGCTGAGCTGAGTCAGTGAGAAATCTTTGGGGACAGCTGGAGGCACAGCTGGGCAATGGGCACAGTGCAGCGCCAGCAGCGAGCCTGCTCTGCCACCAGTTCCGTGTGCGGCTTCTGGCAGGGGATTTCACTGCTACTTGTGTCAATGTCCCTGCCTATGCAATTAGGCTACGATTTTCCTTGCTTAGTATGGCCATCAAGAGTTAGTGCTTGTAGGATACTAGGCAGTTCTCAGAAGACAGACTATTGCACTTCCTAATAAGTTTTATAAAGGAAACAATGACATCTATAAAGCAGATGACTGCCCTCAACCCTATTTTTTTCTCTAGATTTATGGCTACCTTTTTCTTAAAGCACAGTTATATACTTCTCTTTCTTTGGCTGATGGAGCATTGGACAAACTCTCTCAATGCAAAGTTTTTTCTAATTCCTCTTGAGCATCAGATCTTCTAAGCTAAAAGGCCAATTTTTTCTCCCACAAACTGCAGTAAGATTTTGGCTTATGATTTCTTATGCCAGTTTTGGAATTCCACACATAGATGGACAAAAAGATCCACCTTCTTTCCTAACCCTAACTTACCATCGAAAATGGTTTATTGCTGAGTCCTTTAAACAGGGTTGTAATAGTCCCTTGAAAAAGGTGAAAAGCACTGATGCTGGCTCTTTGACTTAAGCTCCATGTGAGGATCTGTTAGGATAGCAATAGTGACTGTTTTTATTAGTGAAGGAAAACACAGATTTTTTTTTTCCCCCTGTGTGAAGACACACTTGGCCATATCCCAGGGGTTATGGGAGAGAGAACAGAACAGCAGGGCATTTCAGAAGGAGACATTCCAGGGGTACCACTGAAATGATTCAAACTGTAATTAACTATCCCTGGCTACCTCAAAATACAGGTGCATGTGCATTTGGGAATGAGATGAGTATCAAATTGCAAACTGAGTCACTTGACAAGCTTGTTTTACCCTTCCAATTATGCAAGCAAGTTTGTGACTCAGCATCTATACAAGTCTATCCTTCGCTGACAAGACAAATTGTTTCTGCAGATGAGTCAGTCAGAGCAGCCCTTTTCACAGTGGTAAATTCAGCAGGCAGCCACAGGATGGAAAAGATTGTGGAGCCTTTTTTCTGTATGCAGTTACCTACGTGAGATAGAGTAAATATGTTTTAAAGGAGAATAATCTTCAGCTCATCTTCACACAAGGAACTAATTAAATGGGAGAGAGAAAAGCTGTCATGGGATTACACTGATCAGTGTTCATGGTCCTTTAACTAAAAGAGAATAGATTTTTTTTTCTTATAGTGTTTTCTGTTGCTACTGTTGTGTCTTTATCCCTTGCTTATAAAAATCATCCAGCAACTTGCTGCAATGGCAGCTGTAGTTGAGAATGGATTTATTTAATTGTCTTTGACGTTTCTTTCAACGGTTGCAAATAATTTCCTACATGTTGGAGTGTGACAGGGGTGGAGGTGTCATGCTAATTACAGGCAGTAAGAGACTCATGCACATATTGGCATGGGAATCTCTGCCCCAGCCTGCTCCTGGAATGTTGACTTTTTTTGCTGGCACATCTGGAACCCACAATAATCTTTCCTCACCCTTCAGGCTTGATTCTCTCGAGGTGCCAGGTAGGAATGACTGTTGCCAATGGTCTTAGCGCTTGAAATACCTAACCCTTAACACCTGCTGACAGAGCCTCTAGGCTGCATTTGGAGCTGAAAGTGAAGAACTCATGGGGTAGACTGCACTTCCCTCTCTCTGCCTGTAAGAAATATATCCCATTAATCCTGTTCAAAATCAGGTATCTTCAGGCCCATGTCCAGAGGTGAATGTCACTGACAGCCACGTTGGTTGCTATTATAATCCCACCATGAGGCCATGAATGAGGGCCCACTGTGAACTGCAGTACAAACACCGGAGAACAACTTAGCTAAGGAGCTCATTGTTACATTACACGAGGCTGAAAAAGACAGGGAAAAGGGAACAGAGAGACACAGTTTGCAAAGATTTTAATTTCACACTGAAGACTTTTCCAAAACGTCAAAAATGGGTTTCGGTACCCAGCTGTATATGAATACTGAATGTTCTGTTCTCCACAACAGCTATTCCGACTGCTATATCAGCCATCTTCTACATGATCTACGCACATCCTGTTGTGGCTCCAGATCACAGCCCCAGCACTGACAGTTTTCACAATGACTGGTGCTTTTCTTAAAGCCTCTGTCCCTGCAGCCATTTGAGTATGTGAACATTTCAGCTTTAACTTTCTAAAAGTAAATACCTTCAAACATCATACAAAAAAATACTTCGAAACATTTATGAAGAAAATCAAATACAAACTAAGTGAAATACAGAATCTCAAAATGCAAAAATAAAAAAAAAGAAGAAAGCAAACAACATATGTTAATTAAAAATGACAGAAAAAAAAAATCACCATTTTAAAAGCTTAATTAAAAATTTCCAGGTTCAGGTGATTTCTGAATGCCTGGGTTTAACAACACTTTCTCCATCAGTTTTGGGGATTTTGTATGGCACAAGGTTTCTCGGTTTGCATGCTGCTGAGGAGGTGGGAAGAAATCACAGAATCACAGAATGGTCAGGGTTGGAAGGGACCTCTATTCCAACCTCCTGCTAAGGCAGGTTCTCCTGCAGCAGGTCACACAGGATCACATCCAGGCGGGTTTGGGATATCCCCAGAGAATAAGAGTCCACAGCCTCTCTGGGCAACCTGTTCCCATGCTCTCTCACCCTCAAGGTCTTCCTTAGATTCCAATGGAGCTTCATGTGTTACAGCTCGTGCCCGTTTCCCTTTATCCTGTCACTGGGCACCATGAGAAAGAGCCTGGCCCATCCTCTTGACACCTGTCCTTCAGAGATCTGTACGCATTGATAAGATCCCTCTCAGCCTTCTCTTCTCCAGGCTGAACAGGCCCAGCTCTCTCAGCCTTTCCTCACCAGGGAGATGCTCCAGCCCCCTCACCACCTCTGGACCCTCTGCTGGACCCTCTCCAGTAGCTCCCTGTCTCTCTTGAACTGGGCAGCCCAGCAGGGGACACAGCACTCCAGATGGGGCCTCACCGGGGCAGAGCAGAGGGGGAGGATCACCTCCCTCGGCCTGCTGGCCATGCTCCTCCTCACAGCCCTCTGAGCTCTGCCGTTCAGCCAGTTCTCAACCCACCTCACTGCACACTGGAGGGCTGGGAGAGAGAGCTCTCACTTGCTGTTTAGAGGGTAGTTCTCTATTCCAAAGCCATCACTTTGAAAATAAAAGCCCCTCCACTAATGTGATTAGTTACTTCTTCAGGCTGAAAATAGAGATAGTAATAGTCTGCCAGGTGAATTGAAATTGCTTGTGTGCATTACATTTTTGTAATGGGAAAGGTTTGTTCATGTCATCCATTTCTAAATAAAATGGAGTAATAATAGTAAATGTAACAAAAGACTATCCAAACTGCAGCTATATTCTGCGCACATTTTTCTTTGGGTGTCTTTCCTTCATTCACCTCAGATAAACTGTTGCAGCTAGTACAGGTATTAATTGTGTTCAATAAGGTGTACAAAGTAGCAATGATGAAAGATACAATTTTAAATAGGCGCTAGAAAAGTTCTCAGAAATGTACACAAGCTTAAATTAGAAGAAATTGATTTGACCGTTGGGTAGCTCTGTATATCATATCACTGTCTTCTTTCTATGTGCAGGGAATAGTAAGGACAGAGGAGGTGACTTTCCTTTTTTTAAGGCTGACTCTTGAAGCTGCTTAATGCAGCTGTTTCTTTTTTTATCTGCGACGTATCATGTTTTAAAAATACTGATTTCTTCAAAACAGTACTTAAAAATGTTCTGTACCGGAAGCCCATCTGTAACCAGCTTTTCCCCCCTCCACCTTCCCCCCTACACACACATGCACAAGTATTCATCATTTCTCCTGCCATTCACATTGGTGTCAACATCTTTATCTCAACAAAAATCTGTCATCTGTGCTCTGCACAGATGGGAAAACTCACATGTTGATGCACAGCAAGTCAGTTCATAAAAGCAAAAAATAACAGCAGAAGCATAGAGCCACTGGTATCAGGGAGTCATCAACTCTTTTATTTGGTATGTGTTATACTAATTAATGTTGCAAAATTTCTGGCTGTGGATTGCTTGTGGGGCAGACAGCAAAGTAGAGAGGGGTCAGCAATGGATATTTAGGAAATTAACATCCTTACAGAAGGAAGAACGTAACGGTTCTTTCTGTGCATCTCTAGGAAAAGCCAAACCAGTAACTGCCTGTTAACCACTTGTTTCTAAACTTGGGTTGGGAACTTCCTCATCTCAAATGAGAAATGTACATAAGCCTCTTGCATTTACTGTAAAAATTAAAGCTTTCACTAATAAGGCTCTACAACATATCTCACTTTTCAGCTTTATCAAAGTATCGTTGTTTATTACCTTTAAGGCAGATAGAACACAATTTTCACACCACCAAGCACCACAGAGAAATTGATGTGTTCAAAGCGCAGCTCTTGATAACTCAGCATGTGTCATCTTGCTTGCTGGTTTCATTCTTGGGAATGCCTTGTTTGTCACAAGCTGAAAATTGTTTAATTCACCAGATCCTCAAAATAAAAAAGTAAACTCAGAATGTTGAGACTTGGCAAGGTATAAGCCACTAGAAGCAAGGTATTTATAGCCAGGACTGGGCAATGTTAGGAGTGTATAGTGATAACCATCCCATCCATGCATTTTGGCATATGATTTGGGAGCTTGAAAGAGAACTGTTGATTTTGGAAAGCAAATATGCAAGGAGTACAAGCAGAAAGCGGTTATCTGTTTTAGAGTGTAATATTTATCATTATGTTATTGCTAAGCCACTGTCCATCATCTTTGAAAGGTCATGGAGGACGGGAGAGGTGCCTGAGGACTGGAGGGAAGCCAATGTCACTCCATCTTCAAAAAAGGGCAAGAAGGAGGAGCCAGGAAAATACAAGGCAGTCAGCCTCACCTCCATCCTTGGAAAGGTGATGAAACAGCTCATCATGGAGGTCATCTCTAATCATGTGGAGGAAAAGAAGGTTATCAGGGTTAGTCGATGTGTATTCACCAAGGGGAAATTTATTAGGGACCAACCTAATAGCCTTCCATGATGGAGTGACTGGCTGGGTAGATGAGGACAGAGCGGTGGGTCTTGTCTACCTTGACCTCGCAAGCCTTTTGGCACTGTCTGCCATAACATCCTCAGAGGGAAGCCCAGGCAGTGTGGGTTGGATGAGTGGACAGCGAGGTGGGTTGAGAACTGGCCGAACGGCAGAGCTCAGGGGGCTGTGACCAGCGGCGCAGTCAGGCTGGAGGCCTGTGGCCAGCGGTGTGCCCCAGGGGTCAGTGCTGGGTCCAGTCCTGTCCAGCTTATCCACCAGTGCCCTGGGTGCAGGGACAGAGCGCACCCTCCGCAAGGCTGCTGGTGGGACAGACCTGGCAGGAGCGGCTGATACAGCAGAGGCTGCGCGGCCCTTCAGCGAGACCTGGGCAGGCTGGAGAGCTGGGCAGAGAGGAGCCTAATGCAGTTCAACAAGGGCGAGTGTGGGGTCCTGCAGCTGGGGAGGAACAGCCCCCTGCACCAGTACAGGCTGGGGCTGACCTGCTGGAAGGCAGCTCTGTGCAGAAGGACCTGGGAGCCCTGGTGGACAGCAAGTTGCCCACGAGCCAGCACTGTGCCCTGGTGGCCAAGGCCAGTGGGATCCTGGGGGGCTGTGAGGAGGAGCATGGCCAGCAGGCCGAGGGAGGTGATCCTCCCCCTCTGCTCTGCCCCGGTGAGGCCCCATCTGGAGTGCTGTGTCCCCTGCTGGGCTGCCCAGTTCAAGAGAGACAGGGAGCTACTGGAGAGGGTCCAGCAGAGGGTCCAGAGGCGGTGAGGGGGCTGGAGCATCTCCCTGGTGAGGAAAGGCTGAGAGAGCTGGGCCTGTTCAGCCTGGAGAAGAGAAGGCTGAGAGGGATCTTATCAATGCGTACAGATCTCTGAAGGGTGGGTGTCAAGAGGATGGGGCCAGGCTCTTTCTCATGGTGCCCAGTGACAGGATAAAGGGAAACGGGCACGAGCTGTAACACATGAAGCTCCATCGGAATCTAAGGAAGACCTTGAGGGTGAGAGAGTATGGGAACAGGTTGCCCAGAGAGGCTGTGGAGTCTTATTCTCTGGGGATATCCCAAACCCGCCTGGATGTGATCCTGTGTGACCTGCTGCAGGAGAACCTGCCTTAGCAGGAGGTTGGAATAGATGATCTCCAGAGGTCCCTTCCAACCCTGACCATTCTGTGATTCTGTGACCTCTGCAAACAATCAGTGAAGAATCCTGTTACAGCAGAAGCAACATATTTTTTAAAAAATGTGCACTTTTAACAAATAAGGAAATCTTCCAGACATAGAAATTAATTTCTTATCATTATTTAATTTCTTGTCCCATTCTCTCCAGGCTAATGCAATCTCGAACATTTTTTTTCTCTGAAATTGTAATTACTGGATAAACCAATATAGTGAAGAATAGAGGAATTTCTGAAAAAAAAAAGAAAAGAGAAAAGAAAAGAAAAGAAAAGAGACACACCTCTCATTTTATCATCTTTCTGGGTGTATGTTGGATTTTTGTATTAAAATTGTTGCATCCCCTTGTTTGTGCAATATTCATATCTTCACTCTTCTACCTTAAGAGTCAGTAGAAATGTAAAAACTAGGTTGTATCTTACAGTGGGCAGCCACTGTTCCTCTCTCGGTCCAGCAGTCTCCCAGTCTCCCGTTTTATGGAAGAGGAGTCGCTGCAAGTCCAACCCTGACATCCAGTGGCCACCGCGGCTCATGACACGCACCTGGTGACCGTTTGAAACCTGGCTGGAAGTGATACGGTTTTACTCTCCTAATAGATTATTTCAGCACTTAAACTAACACATTTGTGTGATTTCCCTAAGTAAGCATCGGTTGTTTCAGACTAATTATTTGTCAACATGACTTCAGAGACCAAGACATATAAATTAATCTGATAATTATATTTAATAGTATTCAGTACAAAACCCTTAAAATATCCTAAAATGCTAAATTGTTCAGGAATCCTAATTGCACAAGCATATTACCACTGAATAATACTTCTCTATTGATATCTCTACCTCTGTGCACACATGCATATTTACATACGTTCTCTCCCTTTACCCCAGTCCCTTAGTATTCCTAAACTTCAAATAAAAGTGCCCCAGTGCAGGCATCTATTTTGCATGGACCTAACAAGAATAACAAGGCCCAACAACAGATATTATTTTTGTGTGGAAGAAGAAACAAAGATAAAGTGAATGTAATTGAACATAATTCTTCAAAGCTAGCAGCTGAAACTTTGTATTTTTCAAGTGAAACTTTAAGTTAGGTAATCATTTGTAAGTATTTGTTACTCACCTGTTGGGTGGTAATTTTACTACCTATTTTTTCTTCCTAGTATTGGTAAGCTTGTCTAGTATTTTTATAGGAGTTTTTGATCAAAGCCAATATAGAATGAAATTTTGGTACATATTTTCTTAGAGCTCTGGATGCCTGAATGCAATGTTTTAATCTGGCCCACTATCAAGCTTCCTGAAAATGTCACATTTACACTTCCCTTTCAGGGTGTTTTTTTGAACTAGAACTTGAATGCCTGTTTGATTTAATGCAGCTATTACTCCTAGAAACTCCTGCAACAGCTGCAAGAGGTGGATAAGCTTCTAGGCATCTTTTCTATTCCAAAGACTGATTATTTTAATCAATACATCTCCTGGCCTAGAGTTTCCAAGACGATAACTTCCAAACAGCACTGAGATCAGTCCTACGTGCCACTGTTGGCATTGAACATCTACAAAGCGTTAGCATCCTTCATACCATCTTGCTCTTTACAAAGATACCATTTACAAAAGAAATGAAAGCTTTCCCATGTTCAGAGTATGTCTTTCTTTGACTTTCTATATACCATCATACACAGAAACTCCTGAGGAGTTGCATTTGTTTGTTTTTTTCTCTTGGTCTCTGCAGAAGGAACCACAGAATACAACTGCTGTATCCAGCTGTGTGAATGGCTCCCTGCTAAGTAAGCCTTGATAGCAATGACTCAACAGATCCTCATAAAAATAATAATAATAAAAATATAGTCCTAATTTAGATTTTTGCACTAAAGGGTAAGGACAGTTCAGGACGTTGTTTTGATGTTGCTTTCTGTGACCTTGGTTTTGTAAGACATTCGCTTTTAAACAAGTGGTTTATAATCATCCAGGTTTTCACAAAACACTTCTGTGGATTTCTTTTGACTACAGGGTGTTTACAAGGACAGGAAGAAATAGCAAATAGCTCAGTGTCTTATGGGAAAAATTCTGGCAACGTGTCTTTCCTATTTTAAAACAAGTAATTAAAACCACTACTATCATATGAAAGCATGAATCATTTCATGCATTTCAAACAACATTATGTAAGCTCTTGAATAGAGCTGGAGAAGATAGACTGCTTATTTGGTTGATGATAAAATTTATTTCGAGCTCCACTTTGACCAAAGAAGATAGGCAATGCAATTTATCATTTTGTGTTCTTTATACCTGCTTGTGAGTTTAATGTTCATAGAAAACACTACCTGCATTGCCAAAGAATATTTTTCAACAGCAATAATTTTGGCTTAAATCCCTTGACCCTGCTCACCTTTCACCTGACTGGGGAAAAGTAACCAAGAGCTCTGCACCTTGCAAAGCATCAGAGATCGGACCTACAGCACTTTTCCCCTGCTGCATGTAATAGAAGCAACCTTCCCAAACTACTTATTTCAGGAGGGCCCACAAATACCGTGCCCTTTTGCGGCCTTTCTGTAAGTGGACTTCTTGTATGAAAGCCACCGTAGGAAGCGCTGTGTTGCCCGCCAGCCAAGCAAAGGGCTAGCAAACAGGAGTGCTGGCTTGCTTTTGGCACCTCCTGGCTGGTTTTTTGGTAGCTTTTTCCTTTTTTCAGCACCAGACTTCCTGCAGCACTTGTTTAGGAAGCAGAACTGAGATGCAGTTTGTACAGAGACAGTGTCAGGAGGTGGGATAAGCTGTGCCCTGAAGTGTGAGCCTCAGGGTTTTGCTCTCCAATTTTCTTAAGTCTCCTAGCAAATGAAGACTTTCTGATGTTCATCCCTATGACCGATTATCTACGTATTTTGTAGCCAAATTTGATAGCACATGCCCCTTTGATTCTCAGGTGAATTAAGCAGCAGTTACAATATCAAAGCCGTACCTTTGCTTTACAAATCAACTTGACTCCCCAGGCTTTGCGTGGCGGCTCAGCGGAGCGCCAGACCCGAGGCTCAGGCCTGCACCCGCCGAGGCGCCGAGCCCGCGGCCAACCCTCAGCGACTGGCTTCACAGTTAACGGCGTGTTACACATGCCGGCCCGAAGCTGCAGCTGTCGTTGGGCTTACTGTTGGGATTACTCAACTGAAGTAACTACGCCAGCAGCAAAGTATTTTATTACAGATCGTATCTGTAGTTAATGGCACCAGGGCCCAGCCTGGGCCCTCTGCCCCCCTCGCTGCCCCGGGCCGGGCCCGCTGCCGCCGCAGTCCGTCCGGCCGCGGGCGGGGGCAGACGGCCGCTCCCGGCAGACCCTGCGCGCGCTCCCGTCGTGCACCGCGTCGGGGAGGCACCCGCCGTCCGCGGGTTTCACTAATTTCCGTTCGAAGCGGCCGGGGGAGCCGTGAGTAACCGCTGCCGGCCCGGCGGGGTTTGGCTGCCGCGCCCTGGGCGGAAGAGGCGCCCGGCGTCACTTCCGCTCTCCATTTCGCGCCGCGCCTGGCCGCAGCGCCCGCGCCGCCGCCGCCATGACGGACCGGTACACCATCCACAGCCAGCTGGAGCACCTGCAGTCCAAGTACATCGGGACGGGCCACGCCGACACCACCAAGTGGGAGTGGCTGGTGAACCAGCACCGGGACTCGTACTGCTCCTACATGGGCCACTTCGACCTGCTCAACTACTTCGCCATCGCCGAGAACGAGAGCAAGGCGCGCGTCCGCTTCAACCTCATGGAGAAGATGCTGCAGCCCTGCGGGCCGCCCGCTGACAAGCCCGACGAGTCTTAGCCCGGCCCGGCAGGCCCCGGCCCCGGGCGGCGTGCTGTGGGGGCGGGGTGGCCGCAGCGGGCGGCGGTGGCGCAGAGGCCCCCTGCGTGCGCGGCGCGGTGGCGGCCCGGCCCGGCCCGGCTGTGCTGCGCTGGGCCGCCTGCCCGCATGCCGCCCGAGCCCGGCCCCGCGGGGCAGCGCTGCGCCCACGGCGGGTCCGAGGAGCTGCCTTTGGGCACAGCCAGCGTGGGCGTCTGCGGGCCGCTGCCCTCGGGGTCCCACCGCGTTCGAAGGACTCTGTGACGGGGAGAAGCCTTGTAAAATGCCTGCTTCTGGACAGCGTCGTCTCTCTCCACTGTGTAGCGGCTCGGATTTTTAAAATGGAAAATAATAAAACTTACTGGGCATTTCTAATGTTTTTGTGCGGTAATCTGCCAATAAGAGCTCTTTGTTCTGAAAGGAGTGCTGATTACTCAGTCGATAAAACCAGCCGAGGTGCAAGACTCATATACTCCACAGATAGCGTTTTCCCAGCCGGGCTGATTGGTGCTTGCTTTCCAAAACTTTGGAGGAAAGAGAGCAGGCTTGCTGACACTCAGAAGGATTTGATTTGTTGTTGGCATTTATTTTGTGGGGCAGTTTGTGGTACAGTGTAAGTCACTTGCTGTAGTGCTTTAAAACTCCAATGTGGCTTTTCTTTAAATACCATTTTCATGTTTCATCTTCCTTCCTGTACTTTGAGTATACCGAACCTTGATTCTCTCTGATCCAACTTAGCTTTTTTTTTTTTTTTTTTGCACTAATGCTCTCTAGTAATCTAGTGTTTACAGGGTTTTTTCTACATTACACTAAAAAGCGTGTTAATGTAGGGCTAGACTGTTGATATGAAATAGGAACATAAGTTGTACTGTTACTATGAATTAAAATGGCTTGAGGTGACAGATCAGACTGCAAACTGAACTGATTCTGATTTTGATTTGTCACTTAAAACAGGCTTTCTGTTCACTTATTAGAGTAAAATTAAAATCTGACTTCCAATGAATGGGAAGAGTAAAAGTTGATTTCTCCAAGCAGTATGTCTTAAGTGCTCTCACTTCTGATATGGAGCATTCATTGTAACTTGTGGGTGGTGGTCTGTTTGTGGGGGTTTGGTTTTGTTTTTTACATTGGAATGAAAAGTTCAGTGTTTTCTCATCCTATTAAGACTGTGTGCAAGCTAAGCAATATCTTTTTCCTTCAATGTGATCTCAAAACATTCTTTATTGAGTCTTGCAAAACTTAAGCTATCCGTAATACTGTTACGAAAAGTACAAGCTCCTGAGGCCACGTTCAGGTCAGTATATCAAACTTCTGAAGAATTCAAAGACTGCATTTTCCCAACTTTATTGCACATACTAAGATGAGGGCATGGGTGAAGTGGTCCTAAATAAATTTTACCTGCAACTTTTGTGGGGAACTACTGTGATTCCCAATAAATAAGAGGGATTTGTAGAAAACTTGTTTCCAGTTTTCATGCAAGCTGGGGCAGGTAATTTGAAGAGCATCTGTTCCTCACATACTGAGGTCCATGGCTGAAAGATTTTTCCTTACCTTGAGTTCAGGCACTTGTAGGAATTTAATGCAGTTTTGCAAAAATTGAGCAAAATTTGTATCTAAATCAAGCAATGTTACTGTTACTCTTAATAAAAGTCTGTTCTATGACTGAATCTTAGAAACCTGCCTTTTCCCTATACAAATATGGGACATGAAATAGGGTGGCATGAGAGAGTCCATTTTGTGAGAGTACATTTTGAGAGAGTTTTTGTGAAGTCTTGAATCTCTTACCTCTGAAGAGAACACAGAAACTGCGACTTAATCTACTCCTGCATAAATTAGAACTTTAAAAACATTTCAAGGAAGATTTCGTTGAGTGTAAACTGCTAACAGTTAACTCTATCCATGGTTATTAATACATTGTAAAATGTGAGCAACAAATAGGGCACATAAGTAAATATTAATACCCCCTTGCAGGCCAACTCTTTGTTAGAAAGGCCAAACACCCTTCGGGGGCAAGTCAGAGCTACATGGTGAGTGAACTTCCTGGTTCAGCTGAGTGTACTCGCTCGAATCCCAGTTAAGCATGTACTTCTGTTTTAGTGTGGTCGGAAAAGGTTTTTAGAGTGTCTGTACAAAGTAACGATTGTGAAACATTGCACTTCCCAAAGAAATAGGAAAAAAAATGAAGGGAAGTTAGAATTCCTAAGAATTCAAGATAAACTTGCAGAGAACTGGGAGACACTGATGAGCGTGTTTCTGGACTATGGTCTTTTCCAGACTCCCAAAGCATTTTTAAAACCAATGAAAGCAGTGAGCTCTTTCACATTTTGGTCCCGGAAAGGGTAAAGCATCCGAAGAATAGAGTTAGTTACCTGTCCTACTGGGACACATCTGTTTTACCTCTATCCTGAGTGAAAGGTGAACAGTACATTTTGTTTATAAATTGGCTTGATGTTTGCATGATCTTTTTCCATCCAAGCAGTGTGGCTTTAACTGGGCTTCCCACTGTCACCTCTGGCTTATTTTCCTGAGTTTCTGTAACTTAATTTCACATAGTGTGAAGTGAGAGAGATATAAACGATTTCCAACACAATGTACACCTTATTTTGTAAGAAGGAATTTCACCTGCTTTTGTTCTGCTAGGTAACATATCTTTTTAAATTCTCTGTACAGCAGAATATGTATGCCATTTTAATTAAAAATTTCTAATTATATATAGTGTTTAATTACTGTTTAGCTAAGGATAGAATACTGAAACAATGATATCTTAAAATGTATGATACAGTGATTAGTATGGGGATGGCAGGTGAAAGGGGAAAAGTTTGCTTTTGGTGCCTTATTTATGTATGATTCAAGAGAAGAAGAACCAAGCTTGACTCTGACAGAAAAAGCATGCAAAGCTTCATGCTGAGATGGTTTGGCTTACTTATAAATGGGTTATACTTAATCCAGAAAGTAATACCATGGAAGTGCACTATCACCTTCATTTTAAATTATGGTTGTTACCATTCCCTTGGTAATCTGGCTGTCTCTTACACCAGGTAGCGTAAGTGTGAGATTTATGAATTATTTTATAAATTAAGAAATCTTGGCAGTTTATTCGATTTCTATATTCCATTTACCTTTCATTCATTTTAAGTGATTTTTTCTTTTTTTTTATGCTACACCAGAGGGCAGCAAATGATGCTGCTATTCAACTGAAGGCACAGATGGCTAATGGAATTGCATGCTATCTTGCAAAGTTCCTTTGAAAAAATAAAGGATACTTTAAAAAATTGGTAAAACTTTCCAATGGGCAGAAATACTTCATTTTTTTCAATGGAATAGTTCTAAGGTTCCAAACATATACCTTTTAATCAGCATGGGTGAATAGGGCAGTATGGGAGCCCTAGCACAATACCATAGCTTTGTAGTTCTGAATACCTTCATTTTTTTAATGTTCTGATTAATCAGAATGATAGCAGTACATGAGTTAACATTTGCACAGTGAAACAATTGCACTAGTGAGTTAATTTTCTGCTAACTGTAAAACTTGGGCCACTTTCACTTCAGTTACATTCAGCATAAAACTCAGTTGTTTTGTAGGATTATTTGCATGTATTAAACATTCATGGATGGTAACATTCGTAGCCTGTTTAGCACCAGGATTTTACTTTAGTGCATCAGATAATTCCCGTTTAAAGCTGGGCTATTTTAAGCATCACTGGTTTCTGAATCCTCATCAGAGTTTTGATTCTGTGCTGTTGCACCACTAATTCCACAGATTTTCTTAAGCAAAATGAAAGAAAAAAAAAAAGCCAAATGGCCTATCTGGTTTCATAGTACACAAAGGGGGCTTAAATGCACATTTACAACTTTTTAGTTGGTCATTCAAATTGAACCATGCAATATTTTTAGTACTATTATTATAATATATTCATAAATATATGGTCTGTGTGGTTTTCCGCTGCCCTGAGGCTGGCTTTATTGCCCAAAACAACTTAAATGCATTTAAAACTGATTAAACTGTGGCACATTTCCGTAAGTTAGACATCCTTGTTTGAAAATGTCATCGATGTTTCCTTTATTTGCCATTCTCCTCTATATTCTTCTTTTTGTTTATGCAGTCAGATTTGAATTGGAAAAAAAACCCTGACAAATGTAGTACAGTACAGTATGTTCTTTGCTGCCCTTTGAAACTGAACCATCATTCTGTGCTATGGTGCAGAAATGTGTCAGGGTGCTGGCATACCTGTATGGTTCCGACTGCTCTAAAGACACAACTAGAGCAATGTTTGTCTTGGGTTCAGAACTGTAACCTTTTGCTTTCTTATTTTCAGTCCAGCTTGATAATTACCTTTTATTGCAGTAGCACACAAAATACGCTGGACTTCCCAAACACCCCAACCCACCCCACCCCACCCAGCCCTCCGTTAACACACACCAGAACAGTCTCTCCCAAAAATAGTTCATAACTGGAATTTATTTTGAAACCCACCTCAAACAACTGGAATAGTCCACCTCAGATATGTTTACTCAGACTTGTTGGTTGTTGTGAAAAGGAAATTTAGTCCAAAGAACCGATACTCCGATCATGGATGAATGACAGTTCAAACTTCATGTAAGTTGAAAAAAAAAAAAAATCCATTTTGAGGTGATTCCTGTGAAATTAGAATTTTTAAACAGGTAAATTACAACAGCATTCGCTTGGGTTCAAGCGAGGCACACTTGCCCCATGTTTTCTCTGCGGTACAGCTGGCTTGGAAGCTCTTCAGTCTGATGTCTCTTGGGTGATGCTGGTATCAGTGTTTGTGGGGCTGCAATGTAAATCACATTGCTGAAATGGTTTTAAGATTCAATTTGCAAAGTTAGGATTTGTAAACATCCTACAACATCCTGAGGTTCCATTTAATATCTCACTTCTCTCATCAGGTTTATAGCTTGATCAGATGCAGAACTGGAGTAACTAAATAGTGAACTGCTGTGGACAGACTGAGAATAACCAACTAGATGCAAGAATGGCTCTAAGTTGCTTTGCTAAGGAAGAAAACTGAACATGTTTTATATTATGAGCCATAAATTATTACAATCTGCAGAAACTATAGGGTAATAACCTGCAGGCTGCTATGTAATTGGGTACATGCATCGCTAAACACACTTGCATAAAGCCTGAAGAATAAAACCACTGTAACTGACCACTGATCACAGTGCAACAACAGAGCAGACATTGGATGGCATAGGCAGCCAGATCTTGCATTTCCTCATGTTTAAGTAGAATGTAAGTATTATTCTTTTCATATAACATAAAAAAAAAAATCTCCTTTCTAGTTTTTTAAAAGGGAAATCAATCCCGATATTTACCAGCCTAGCAATTTTCCCATCATTTATCAGCAGCTATGCTTGATCCTCAAATTTTTAATACGTGTCACCTACTAAAAATAATAATTATTTTGCTTATAGCCTGAGCTACAGAATTAGTGGAGAAGCCAAAGGATATTTAGAGGGGATGGAACAGTTTTGTTAAACGTAGTTTTCCCAAGAACAAGGAGTGAAATTCCTATGTCATGTTCAGGACATAGATAAAATTAGTTAGCATAAAATTTGAAGCATATTTCTTCATATTACCTTTTCCTGTGACAGCATGGACCCAAGTGTTTAAATATTCATTGTAATGTTATTCTGATAAAATTTCCTGGAGGAACAAGAAACATGAGGAAAACGGTGACTTCAACAGTTACTGTCTTACTAACTGGAATGAAAATGCATGGAAGAAATTAAAGCAACCCCTTTCATATGGTACCGGTCCACATTTGTCGGGGAAGAGAAACTGAAGGGGGCTTATAAGAAAGATGGGGGCAGACTTTTCAGTAGGGCCTGTAGCAATAGGACAAAGGGTAATGGTTTTAAAATAAAAGGGGGTAGATTCAGATTAGATGTAAGGAAGACATTTATGATGTGGGTGGTGAAACACTGGGACAGGTTGCACATAAAGGTGATAGATGTCCATCCCTGGAAACATTCAAGGTCAGGTTGAATGGGGCTTCAAGCAACCTGATGTAGTTGAAGATGTCCCTGCTCATTGCAGGGGGATTGGAACTGGATGACCTTTAAAGGCCCATTCCAGCCCAAATTATTCTATGATGCCATGATTCTAATGTGAGTGGAGAAAAATCTGATCTATTAGAGTGTTGTAGTTGGTACCTTTCAAGCTGAGCAAAATGAAGAGCACTTTGTTTTGCTCTAGTAAGGATCAAAGCAGTTGCTAAGGTTATGGAGGTGCTTTCACTGCCTCTCTCATGTTTTCCAGCACAGGGCATGTGACAGTATTACATTTTAACTGTAAAAAGAACATTCTTTCATGGTTTGTGTTGAAGGACACAGCTGTCCTTCAACTGTCCTTCAGCTGTGTCACTGCCAAGGTAACACTGCATGTAAAACATTCAGGCCTTTAGCTGTTACTTCTCTGATATCCATTTTGAAGAACAACTGTAGTATGAAACTCATCAAACAAGTTTTAAAAGATTGAAGATGTAAGTATACGTAGCACCTGCTCCTCCTTGCCTCTTACTTTTGCACAAATAGTCTTCACATTAGTGTCTAAAAACTCTTGTTCACTTTATGGAGTAGCAAACCCCATGAGAACTAGAGGGAAACATGTTTCTTCGGTATTTCTTTTGTTCTTCTGGTATGTTTGTAAAGTAAACTACATCTGGGGAAAGCCAAACGAAGCTCTTTTCTGCTATCTTAGCATGACAGCATGATTTCCTGACACACTCTTGTGATTGCAGATAAGGCTGATGTTAGCCCTGGGCTGAGCTGAGCCTGGTGCAGGATTTACTGAACTTTGCAGCATTCATATTTTATGTCCTGCTTGGTATAAATAGTATTGAAAAAACAAATGTATGATGCTAATGAATGGAGAATAGTAAATGCTTGTGTTTTCTGTTTACTGCTGACAGGGTACTACTAGTATAAATCACTTCCCACTTGGATGTCAAGTGACATGCATGCAGATTCAGTACTTCATATATTAAAAGGCTTCATATATTAAAAGTGCCTTTGGCATTATTAGACCACTGTTCATGTTGGTTTAAGAGATGACAATAATGAGAACAGCTAAGCTCGCTGCTTCACCTACCACTGCTCAACAGTGCCTTTGGGGCACCTTTCAATGCATGGGGCTGAACTCTGCAAAGAATCACTGGATCAGACTCGGTTGAGCAAGGCCTCCATGGGCTGTCCTGGGCATGTGACAGACCCATCCACAGGCTGGGAAAGTGGCTTGTGCCCACACCAGAACTTTGGGACTTTGCTAAGGAGCTGCAACAGGCCTTCATACAAGTGTTGTTTAAAGAGTTATACACTGCTTTTCACTGCTTGTTAAAATGTTTTCCTTCTAAGACACGCGTTCTGAAGCAGCTATTTGCAGACAAATCTGTGAGCAATTGAACTTGTTGCGCTGCAGAGCTAACTGCAGCTGTCCTGGGATGACCCTGGGAAGCTGGAGAGAGCTAGCACTTTGGCAGACAGCTAGCTCCCCCAACGCTCTGCTTTGTGATTTTATTTCCAGTATTTTGACTGCTTGTTTATGATGAGGCTTTAAGGAAAAGACATGATCCATACGCTCATCAAGCAAGCCACAGAAAGCAGCTAGGCCTGTGGGATCTCAGCAGCAGCACTGGGTGACTTGTCTTGGTGGAAAGTCAAGACTTGAGGTGGTGCAGGGCCACAAGCTGGCCCTACGAGGCTTTGCTCACTTGCAGGCTAGGACTTACCAACCCGGGCAGGGCACTTGGATATTCGGACTGTTAGTCATCCAGACCTGGATCTTATACAGCTTTTGCCATCTTAGCTGGAGCTTCCCATTGAATCACAGAGAGAATTCAAGTACTCATTGTCCCTCTGGGTCAGGCCTTTGGCTGACTTCTCGCCCCTGGTGATGCCTGCTAGGTGCTTTGCAGGCAAGGGAGAAGCCCCAGTAGGGCCTGCCATCTATTCAAAAGAAATGTATATGTATATGTATATGTGTATGTGAATGTATATGTGAAACCCAGTGGAAAAGGTGGTCTAGGAAAGCTGATGAAATAAGAGCCAGGGAAGTCTCTTTCCAGCTGCATGAACTTCACACCAAAATCTTGTGGCTGAGAGCTCCAGGACATGGGCCTCATCCTGCCAAGGGGTATCACTCCGAGCTGCTGTTTCCTTCTCAGATAAGAATTGTGGTGCAGATGAGACAATGAAAAGTCAAACTTTGAAACTCTGAAAACGAATCGAAGCATCACTCCCCAGCACATGCACCTCATCAGTGAGGCTGCCAACGCTGGCAGAGAGAAACTGGGCTGGAGTCAGCTGTGTATGAGGACGGTGTTAAGGCATTATCTTTTGGACATGATGTATGTTTACTAGGAAATGGGGAGGTGAGATGCAGTAGGGTTGAGAGGTTACGGTGCTTAATTCTTAGAGGAAGAGATTTCGTCTCTCAGGCTGCTCTCATGGCAGTTAGCTATCAGCCTTTTGCTGAAAGCTTATCTCCCCCGGCCTCGCACCCCCACTTCTCCAAGGACACTACCAGAAAAGCTAATGTCATGAACCAGGAACAGTGCATTTTTCTTGGCAAAGCTGAGCAGAGAATTTCAGATCTTGTCTACACAAAGAAAATAAGGGAGGATGTGAATGCAAAGTAAACAGCAAAGCCTGTTCCTGGCTATCACTCTGTGGGGATGCTCTTTTCCGGCAATAAAGATAGCTTAAACTGAAGATAAGGACTCAAGAAGAAGTTACTTGTGGTAAATTAACTGTAAGGACACATCAGCTGCTCTGTAGCTAGTGCCCATTGCATGTCTTTAGTGTCAGATACAAGTCTTCTGCCTCTTTCCTTGGAGGCACTTTCCTTGCATCACTGGAGAACTGCAAGGGGGTGTGTGTGTGGAAACAAACCAGGGCAGAAAAAACCCTCTCAGGCAGCTACCACAGAGTAGTTAGCTACAGTGTGCTGCAGGTGCAAATCCTGATTTCCCTTGCTGTAACTCACATGTCTTCAGTGTGAGCCGTTTAGGGAACCAAGTGCAGTAATTCAGGGTGAGTGTCTCCTGCTGAAGGGTAAGAGTGCCCCAGCAGAGCGGGGAGCAAAGGGCTGCAGAGAATTTACCAGGGCTCTGTGACTGGGTCCCAAAGACGTAGGGGATGGCAGCCAAGACAGCAGAGCAATCCTTGCTTGAGAAGATGGTTCAAGGGACCCAGGATTACACACCCACAAAATAATATTTCCCTTCATGTATGCCACAGCTTCATCTGGTTGTTTTTGGGGGTGGTTGGTGGGTCATAAAAAGTTTTTATTAGGAAAGCAGTACCTGCCAGTCACCACGAGAATGTGCTGGTTTAGTTTTTCACCAGGCGGGGTGGGTCTGTGACTGCCTTGGCCTCTGCAGGATGGGCCTGGGGTGCCGTTGGGTGTTTCTGAGCTGCACCCACACGCTCTCCCAACACTCAGCTTACCCCACCAAGTTGCAGGCACCCACCTGAGGCACCTGAAAGCCAGTGGTCAACTCTGTAAATCTTTGTAATCGTAGGGAAGGGATTCACACCTCAGAGGACAGCTACAGCCTTTGGTGGCTTGTTCCTTTTCCCTGCTGGTCAAGCCTCTCTGACGTGCCTCCAGCTGAGCTAGCACAGGGTGCATGGCGTGAATTGAGGGATTAACTGGGTTTTCTCCAGTTCTTTGCTTGATTTGAAGAATATCCTCATGTAATCCTGCAGCTCTATTTGCAGCGGGTTTTTTTGTTACCCTGCCAGGGTTTCATCAGAGAGTCATGTCCCATCTGTGTTAGTGCATGGGGGGATTAAACAAGAGGGACTGTTGCTGCTGCAGTACAGGAGAGAACATTGCAGCTGAAATCCCAGGGAGCAGAGCCAAAGTGCCACTATTTCCCCCCAAACTGGAGAACTAATGAATTCCAGGCGTCTCTCTCACCTCTTTCATGTGTCATTTCATTCACTGTGTCCCTGATGTCAGCAGGACTCAGAGTGAGAGGTCAGCATTGAGCATGACTGTTGGCCTTGGTGTAGCCTCTTTGCAGACCACTGCATCCCTCTCCTTCCTCAGTCTTCCGTCGCTCCTTTCCCCTGTAAGCAGCCAGTTATGCTGTGATACACCACCCACAGCAAGAGCACTGTTTTGCTACTGCTTGACATCCACACAACACTGCTTCCTGATGATGATACTTCAGTTTCCTTCTTCTAATGATGTTTGAGGAGAAAAATAAAAAATCTTTCTTCAGCAAAGCCCATTAGCCTATGGGTAATTGCTTTACATTGAGCTGTCAGTGAGCAACTGGTTTGTGACAGCTGCCCAGTGGAATAGTTTGTGGAAGACTACAGCTCCAAACTAATTATATCTATCTATCTATCTATCCATCTATCCATCTATCTATCCATCTATCCATCTATCTATCTATCTATCTATCTATCTATCTATCTATCTATCTATCTATCTATCTATCTATCTATCTATCTATCTATCTATCTATCTATCTATCTATCTATCTATGTACATTTGTAGATACAAATCCAGACTGGAGACCTTTCAGAACTGAATCCTACCCACCCACCCCCACCCCCCCCGTCACTGTGGCTAGAGTAAACAGCAAAATACTATACATAGAATTTATACATACAGCCTAGATGGGGAGCAGTAACTCCGAGCAGCTTTTCTGTGGTGCCAGAGTCTGTCCTGTTCCAGGCAGCGTTAAACCCACATGCCCCTGTTGCAAGGCTGGCCACTGGTGTGACGTGCTGTAGCCCATAGTCACCTGCTGGTGCACCACATCCCATCAGAACCTGCCTCTCTCACTGCACTGGGTAGCTGGCGGCTGCCACACTGGTGGGGAGCACAGCTGCAAGGGGAGGAAGGCCAGGTGCTTTGCCAGCTGTGGGTGCCGTGCTGGGGTGCAAAGGGCTGGCTTCTTTTGAGAGACTTAGCTGAATGAAAGGTATACAGCTCTAATTGCTTTTTGTGCTTGTGGTGCCTCTGGAGATCATCCCAAATCCTGCAGTCAGGCCCCTGGGAGCACAGTTCATTCTCCATACCAGGTTTGATATCTATAGCATCATGCAGCATTTGCTTGCATATAAGCCAGTCCCATGGGGCCATGTAATTTCCTGGGCCACAGGAGCATCCTTCAGCTCCCCACAGCGCCCTGACTCATTTGCCCACATCTTTGACCTTCTTAACAAGGGCAGTTTTACAGTCACCTCCTTCCCACACGCTGCGGGTAGGTGGGGTGCAGCAGGGGAAAGATGTCCTGTTTCTGGAAATCAGTCAGAAGGTATCAATGGGGACATGACTGAACCTGATTAGCTGGAGGGAATTTTTTTATGTCAGGGTGGATTTTCTGGGACAGGGAGAGGGAGCACTAAGAGAAGGAGAGGAGAGGTGAGGACAAGGCCCTTTTTAGCCTTGGGCACTAGGCAGTGAAAACACCAGTCTGTACAGTGTAATGGACAGGCTGCACAGTCCAGCCTCAGTGTCCCATGGCGCAGCTGGATTCAGTCATTCTCCCACCTTCCAAAAAACACATTCAAATTGCTCTTTAAAACTGTCTAGGTTTTATTATTTTCTCCCTCATGGCATGGGAACAGAGAACCTCCAGGCTTTTAGAAGCAGCAGTGGTAAAAAAAAATAGTCTCATGATGAGCTGACACTGTGTGTGTCTCTGTGTGTTTGTATTATACACAGGCTGGGCCAGCAGTTGGATAATGTATTTTTAAGTGCTACTCCTTCCATGTGTCATCTTGGCATACCCCAGATATCTATTGTTCACTTTCAAAACCAAAAGAAGAGTGATTAATCTTGAAACTCTGGTCTTCTAGACACTGTGAAGTTGCAGCTTATGAAAACACACTCTTCCCAAGGATGCTGCTTTGTTTAGTGTTTCACATTCTGGAGATGTGTTGTAGATGTGCAGAACCTACAAACAAACCCCTCACCTTCTTGTAAGAGCACTGCAACCGCTTGTCACATGTGCCAGAAACAAGTACATGCCAAAAAAACCCCAACCCTCAAAAAGGACTGGAGTCTGCACCACAGACAATGCAAGAGCTTGAGCACTCGGAAGCAACAGCAGCTCTTGTCCTTCTGTTTTTAGCCTGCTTTTCGAACTAGTTGATTTAACATAATGAGATTGTTGTACCTACTGGGAAGGCTACTCCCATTGTGATTTCTCCTTTGTTGCTGTGTATATCTGGAGGAGGATCCTGTAACACCTACATCTGCTTGTTTTAAGCTTCAAATCCCTCCTTAAAATGTTTTTTAGTTATGGTACTTCTAAAAGACTTGGCAGTAAGGTTAGATCCTAAGTGAGATGGCCACCTCTTGGGCTGTCTCCTTGTTTCCTCATGCTCTTCCACATCTTTCTGGAGTCATCCTGGGCCCAAGCCTGTGGTTAGACCTTTGATAGTTATGGGGCTGCTTTTGATTTGTGTGTGCTCATTGCTACTACTGAGAAGAGAGAGAAAACTGCCTAAAGTAGCTAGATAAAGTTAAATGGGTAGTTGGCTAGATAGGCTTTGAGCTATTGGTTCAACAGCGTTATCTGCATGTCTTTCCTTATTCAAACAGTCCCTGCTTTGTACCACCCAGTTGCCCAGGAGCTCATTTACTGGTGGGGCAGGATTTAATGCACTGAGATGCGATGAGCTGGGCTGCCACCAGCTGCAGTGGCATCATCAAGTGAGTTGCAAGACCGTGGCAGCTGGAAGCCCTGGTCCCCACTGCTGGAGCTTGGTGACAGCTCCTGCACAGGGGACTGGATGCATACACAGGGGGGGCTCCCACAGCCACTGGCCTCTGACACCCACCCTGCCAGCAACGCGGCTCAGGCCAGAACCCAGGCATCTCCTGAGCTGCTCATCCCTGCAGCTGGCTTCTGCTGTGCCCTGGATGGGTGGCACAAAACTATCACCCCAGTTCCTCTCTCCCTCCTATACTTCTCCCATTTTGGGCCTTTCCACGGGCCAAAGGGCAGCCGAGAGACCTCTCCTCTGGCCCTCCACTGCCAAGCTGCCCATGCACATACTGTGGCTGAACTCAGGCACTGTGCTCTTAGTGGAAAGCTGACAATGTGGCTGAGTGTAGAAGGTGTCAGTGCCATGGCCCTGGCAAAATGTAGTGTGTTGTAACAGGTCTTTTGTGGGCTCTGCCAGTGTAATACCTGAGCATTTTAGGACATCCTTCTCCTGTAAAAACCAGATTGTTACTTACTATGTTGCACACAAGGACAGCAAAAAAAGTTTTCTCCTGCTTTTCTTCCTCTTTCTCTCTCCTCCTTCTCTTCCCCTTCCTCTTCATCCTCCCTCCTACCCCTCTCCTTCCCCTTCTTTCTACTCCTCATCCTCATCCTCTTCCTTCTTTTCTTTTCCCTCTCCTCCCTCTCTTCTTTCTGCTCCTTCTTCTTCTCCTCCTCCTCCTTTTCCTGCTCTTCTCCTTTTTTAATCTTATTAACCATGACAAATCTCTGGGATCTTCATGGGAAGGAAACCTCCTTTTGCTCCCTCCGTCCCTGGCCAGTCACCACCACTGCCACCACTTCCTTGCTGCAGGGAGCCAGCACATCCCCTCACACGAGCAGCAGGCCTGTAGCCAGCGATCTCTGCACCAGCAGCTGCACCAGCAGCTGCCTCAAAAGAGGGCTGCCCCCCTCACGGTTCCCATTCTTTCCTTCCTGTTCCCATCTTTCTCCCCCATACACGTACACAACCCCTTTCTAAGACCTGCAGAGTAAAGTTAGTTCGACGGTGCTTGCAGCTCCCTGCCCGAGCTGTGCAGCGCTGTACAAACCTCCAAGCCAGCAGCGTGGAGAAGTGGCGAGGAGAAGTGGCGAGGGGAAGCTGTGCTGAGCAGCATCGTGCCCTCTTCCCCCTGCTGTTACCTTCCTGCAAGAGCAGGGTGTGGGAGGGTTCTCCTCAGCCACCCTTGCCCTTCTCCTGGTACCTCCTGGCTGCTGGCACAGCCTGGGAAGGGAAAGCTATGGTGGAGGAAGAGGCAGAGAGGGCTCTCTGGCCACAGGATGGATGTAGACTGGTCCAGGTGCTCACAGCAGCCTGGGCTGGGCCAGGTGGCAGGAGGAGGTGTGGGGAGAAGCACAAGAGGGGAGAGGCCCAGGCTGATGGTCCAGGTTGAGGTGTTCAGCCGCCTGTTTAAGCACTTCATCCTGCTGCCCATATCTGTGCCATCCATACCGAGTGCCCTGGTTTGGTCTCCACACTTCAATTACCTATGTCTTTGCTGAAGAACATCTAAAGGAGGTCAGTGATGCAGACTTTGCTGACAAGCTGGGGACCCCCACATCAGCAGTATCTGCCCATCTCTGCACCTGCCTCAGCATGCAGAAAACAGAAGTGGTGAATGGCCATGAGCAACACAAGACGTCCAGGTCTCTGGGATGTTCTCTGTGGAGCATCCCCTGTCCTCAGAGAAACTTTAGCATTTCAACATGTATTTTTGTTGAAATAATTTTGTTTCACTTCAGTGAAATGGAAGAAAAAAATACTGAAAAGTCTTGTGCAACAAGGTATCCCAAACTGTTTTGGTTAGGGATAGTTGAAACATAAAGTTTATTTTATAGTATGACAGTTTACACCAAGGGAAGAAAATGGGATCCAACTTAATAAACCCATTTGAAAAACAACACTATGACACCTTTTAGAACTATTCTGTTGACATTTTGATGAAGGTCAGTGTATTCTCCCGAAAGATTTCAAGTGTAGTTAAGGCATTTTTCTACTTGAATACTATTGTCTTGAAAACTTTCCACTGTTTTTACTTGACCTAGACCGTTGTCTCTTCTTGCAAGGTAGCCATTCACCAGAAGGTGGAGCTTAATGTCTTGTAAGTAAACTAGGATTGAAAGAATTTTTACAAAGCCCTTTGGCTTCAAGGGCTTGAAATATGCCTTCTCTCCTCCTTGGTTTGCAGAGGAAATCCTTCTGCTGCCATCAGCACGGCAGCTCCCCAGGCCATAAAACTTAAAACTAGGGAGTCTTAATGGTTCCAGCCTGTCTGGTCCCAGCACCATCTAATTAAGCCAAAATATCATCACCTTAGACACATCAAAGTCCAGAATCCTTGTGCCAAGAGCGAGAATCATTGTGTCCCTGAAGATGCTACTGACTTTGCTTGAGATTGCTGGAAAACTAATGAATAGGAGAGAGACGAGCATTCACCTCACGTTTCTCTCCCTGTCCCAGCAGACACTGAACGCAGCCCCTGCGTACTGTGGGCCAGAAGCTGGTCAGCTTGATTCCTGCGCGGTGGGTGGCAATGCTGGTCTCTGGGTGCCTCTTGTCAATCTTGGGCTCACATGAGCTCTCAAGAAGGCTCTCTCAGGCACCCAAACCACTGCTGCCTTGCAGTGAAAAGTGCCTCTGTGCTGAGGTGTTAACTCATCAACTGCAATCATTATGCTGCAGTAGCAGGAAGCCTTTTGGATAGCATGGACCCAAACCCCACAGTGCTTCAAGGAGAAATGTCTCAGGTGTTGAACCTGAATCAATTCTCTGTGAAGCCATGGCAGGGCAACAGGGGTGGATGAGGGTGTCTGCAGTGACCCACGTTACTGGGATGCTGCACAGCAATGGGCTGCATGAAAAGGAACTTTCTCATGGCTTTCCGCTTAGAGACACCATGTTGCTCAAGTCCACTCTGGGTCATGCTAGGTCATGTTTAGGTAGGTAGCTGGAAGCTGGCTAGCTTCGGTTAGCTGCTTTTTGGATGTGCTCAGGTCTAAGACTTCATACTGAACAGTACTTGACTAGCATCTCCCTCAGCTTTCTTCAGCTGTAGCTTGGGAGGAAGGGTAACTGCCTTCTCTGCACAACGCAAGGAGTGTTTGACTCAGAACAGCCCTTGTTCATTGTCCTCTTTTACAAGCCAGAAGGATGCAGCTTGGGTTCAGATATCTTTGGTGCAAGTTCACTTAGATCCTTTTCCTAGAGAATGTGGGTGGGGATGAGGCATTGACACCTTCCCCATGTGTGAACTCTCTACTGAAACTGGGTAACCAGAGCAGTTGCTCTCTATAGCGGCAACTCACATCACAGCCACAGAAATGGCTTTTGTGGGTCACACCGAAGTTTCACCTAGATCAGTGCCCTGTCTTTGGCAATCCTAGGGAAGAGGATAAGATCAGAGCAGATGTATAGTGATTGTTCCCTGCAGTACTCCTCTGACCATCATTGATTTCCAGCTGAGGGCTTCATTGAACTAGAGCTGATGCCTTGATGTTTGAGTGCCCTTTTAGAGACTTTGACCAGTTCTAGTGGGCAGTTTTCCTAGCCCCTGTTTGTCTGAAGGCTAAATTCCCACACCTCAGTTTAGAGACACTTTGAAAAATGTTTAACCAAAATGGACCCACTGGGAATCACATCAGTGTTGAATGCAACATATTCCTTTGGTTAGCCATCTAGGTGCTGGCAACATTAGTGAAGATCAAGTTCTTCCAGTTTTACACCATTCCAATGAATGGTACAAACCCATTTGCTCAAAGATAGCAAAATGCAAGAGGGGTAGCCAAAAATTTCACCTATTGAATCAGAATGAGTGGTTCAGTGTCCTCTCATGAAAAAGAAATGAGAAGTCATTTTCTGCATATTTTATTTCAAAACAGTATAGTCTGATCTATATTTCAATTAGTGCATGGTTTATTAACGGTGAAGGTAAGACCCACTGCTTATTCAAAACATTCCTCTCTTGCATCCTGAAAAGCAATCAACAGATTCGTAGCAATATTGGCACTTAGCAGAAGTTAACCACAACTAAGAGTGAAGTTAACACATCAAACCCATTTGCCCAGGAAGTTCTTGAGACAAATCTGAAACACAGTGTTTCTGTCTGGCAGCAGAGAACAAATCAAGGGTTTTTCTTAGCTCCTAAAATGCATTTAAATGCCAGCATTTTCATGAGGAAAATTGGTTTCTGAAAAGAATTTGCATCAAAATTATCTTTGTACCCACTTCCCTGGAAAAGAGTTGATTGTCCTTTATTTTCATAACTTCTGTGCCAAGTATCCTGAGTATGAGGAAATGCGAGTTCTGCATCCTACTTGCAGCAGTGGTTTCCCCTCAGGCAGCCTATTCTCCTGCCAGAAAATTGATGCCAGTTCCCCTTGCACTACAGTTTGGATGGGGCACTGCCACCCAGTAGAGCCCTGACTCTGAGGTACAGCAGCTATAGACCATGTTAATTCTGGTGCCACCAGAGCCCAACAGAGGTTGAGGTCACAGAATCACAGAATGGTCAGGGTTGGAAGGGACCTCTGGAGATCATCTATTCCAACCTCCTGCTAAGGCAGGTTCTCCTGCAGCAGGTCACACAGGATCACATCCAGGCAGGTTTTGGATATCCCCAGAGAATAAGAGTCCACAGCCTCTCTGGGCAACCTGTTCCCATGCTCTCACCCTCAAGGTCTTCCTTAGATTCCAATGGAGCTTCATGTGTTACAACTCGTGCCCGTTTCCCTTTATCCTGTCACTGGGCACCATGAGAAAGAGCCTGGCCCCATCCTCTTGACACCCACCCTTCAGAGATCTGTACGCATTGATAAGATCCCTCTCAGCCTTCTCTTCTCCAGGCTGAACAGGCCCAGCTCTCTCAGCCTTTCCTCACCAGGGAGATGCTCCAGCCCCCTCACCGCCTCTGGACCCTCTGCTGGACCCTCTCCAGTAGCTCCCTGTCTCTCTTGAACTGGGCAGCCCAGCAGGGGACACAGCACTCCAGATGGGGCCTCACCGGGGCAGAGCAGAGGGGGAGGATCACCTCCCTCGGCCTGCTGGCCATGCTCCTCCTCACAGCCCCCCAGGATCCCACTGGCCTTGGCCACCAGGGCACAGTGCTGGCTCGTGGGCAACTTGCTGTCCACCAGGGCTCCCAGGTCCTTCTGCACAGAGCTGCCTTCCAGCAGGTCAGCCCCAGCCTGTACTGGTGCAGGGGGCTGTTCCTCCCCAGCTGCAGGACCCCACACTCGCCCTTGTTGAACTGCATTAGGCTCCTCTCTGCCCAGCTCTCCAGCCTGCCCAGGTCTCGCTGAAGGGCCGCGCAGCCTCTGCTGTATCAGCCGCTCCTGCCAGGTCTGTCCCACCAGCAGCCTTGCGGAGGGTGCGCTCTGTCCCTGCACCCAGGGCACTGGTGGATAAGGTCTTGTTCTTCTGGGTGTTGTACAGGAGGAGAAAAGAGATGAACTCTGCCAAGAAATGCTTACAGGCAGAAAAAGGTAAGACATACAACAGCCAGGCACCAGGCACTGCTGAGAAATGACCACCATGTGGTGAGGTTTTTTCAAAGGTGGGTGCCTGCGGAGGTAATCTGTATTACCTGAAAGTATAAATGCAAAGTGAAATCATTAAATCTCATCTCCATCTTTGTGCAAGGGTGTTCTCATTCAAAGTGAACATGACTCAGTTGATGTTATTAAGCCAGTTTCAGTTCACAATTTTCATGAATACCAGCGATTTTTTCTTAGTGTCCCAACGTGGACAAGCCATGGCACAACTCCCTTTTCTAAGATGAGTCTAGAAGGAGGAAGGATGGAAGGAAGAGGAGTCATTCTGCTTAGACAGGGTCAGACACAAGAGAGATGAGTACCTTGTTAAGGAAATTAAGCTTGAGAAGAGTCCATCCTTTTACACCAATTTATAGCATGCAGAAAGTCTATGTGGGAGAAAGCAATGTGGTATCAAAGGCTGGGGGATGATAGAGGCTGAGAATGAACACCTAGGAAAGGTCTGAAAGTTGAGAAGCCTTTGATAAGGTGGAGCCAGTGGGTGCTGGAAGCAAGAGGACAAAAATAGAGTTCAGAAAATTATTTAGAATAATGCTTTAAAAGGAGCAGGTGCAAGAGCAGATGAAGGTGGATAGGTGGAGGGCTGTGAAATGATGCAAGAAAAAATGAAACATTTTAGAGAAGCTGCAGAAGATGAAGAAAATTGAGACATAGAAACAGTCATATCCAGATGAGGGAGCAAATGAAATATGGTATCCAGGAAAAGGACCCAGGCAACTTAGAGGAAGCTGGTATTGACCTGTCAGACACAGAAAGCAATGCTAAAGCAGATATCAACATCACAGTCAAGCAGACCAGCGAGGGAATGGTCCATGGCAAAGGCGAGATGCATTTCAGTGGGTATGAAGCATAGATCACAGCTGCAGGGCAAATCAAGGGAGAAGAGGAAAGATGCCAGGTAGTCAAATGGGTACCAGTGTGGAGGTGAGAGTTAGTGAGGGTGTGGTAGGGAGGCAATGATGTAAGGGAAAATTAAAGTCCAAGGGAGGTCATCCAAGAGTTATCATAGGACAGCAGTGTCAGGATGGGGCAGAAAGAAGAGCTGGATGAAGTGATGATGATGGGAAGAGGGTGAGTAAGAGCAGGGAGGTGCTGGAGTTAGTAATAATAAGACAAGCCCGGCAGCTTTGCTCCACTTCCTCTCCCTGGAGTAGAGGACTGGACCTAGTTGCTAATAAAGGTGTGGGAGAGAAAAGGAAGGTGTAAGAGTGCCATAAGGGTGAAGAAATGTTGAGATGCTATCTGAGGATGAGGAATGAATGGTAAAAAGGGAGGAAATATGACTAGGCAAAGGAAAATGGAGGGATGACAACGCTACAGTGCTGGAGAGGACAAGGAGGTGGGTGCAGTTGGAGAAGACCTTTTGACAATGCTATTTGGACTCCAAGCTGCTTGCATTTCTTAACAGAAAGGGAGGGAAAAGCGGGTGCCTGAGACCCAGAGGTGCCTCCTGCAGCCAGTGTGCTCAAACTATCACTAGCTCTTCCTCTGCTAGGCTGAGCTCCAGCTCTGTTTGTGGCACCTGGATCCTGACAAGTCTATAATCCACAGTCCCAGGCCAAGTGTCTCAAATAAAAGCACCTTGTCCCCGAAGCAGAGGAAGAACTTCATCAATACAAAGCTGAAGGGTAAAACACCCTGAATGACACAAATACTGCAGAAGAGCTGTGCCAGGGCAGCCCTATGCTATGTTTCCAAATTGATGCTTCAAGTATGCAGTCATCATGCCCTGGAAAAAATCCTTCTCCTGAAGCAACAGCAGCAGAGCCGTGCCACTCACACTGCCTTGGTCTCATGTTCAGCCAAGTGTCCTCCTTGTCCTCCTTGTCATGGGCAGAGCTGGAATGTGTTGGTAGCATCTTCCAGCTATATCCAGGAGCCCCAGCTGTGCCTGGAGGGCATGCTGCCCTCTGAGCTGCGCCGCATGAGACCAGTCGGGCAATGCCGTGCCACTGTGGGCCCATCCATCTGCACCTACGGGTCCAATGGAGATGGCAACTGCACATTTAGGGAAACTTTCTTCAGGTGACAAGTCATAAGAGCCAAATAGCAGCAGCGTCTGCTGCTGAGCACTGTAGCAGAAATACCCAGCTTTGCAGGGTGGCAGCCAGGGCTTGGGGTGGGGATCTGGCCTTCCTCACATCCCTGGTGACAGTAAGACCATTCATGAAGAAATCAGGCACAACCCTTCAATGTTTTGGGAGTTGGCTTGTGCAACAGCAGTATTGTTTGCAGTCACTGTGCGGACATGAAGGCTGAGGCAATCGGGCTGCTTGGTGGGAGGGCTCTTTCTGAAGAGGAAGGGGAGTGCAAACATCTCATTGCTGCAGGATACTCTCTTGAAGAGTGCGAGGAGCCAGGGGGGCTCCAGCTAATTCCTCTACTCAAAATAAGTGGGAAGGAGGAGGCGTTGGTCAGGATCCCCCTTTAAAGGGGGGATTTATAGCGTTAAATAGCCTGTGCTGTGCATGGGTGACAGTGTTTAATAGGGCTGAGTGATAGTTTGCTTTTATGCTCATCATGTAGCATTTTGTAAATCTCCTCGGAAAACTTTGACTTGAAAATATATATAACATCAATTTTTGTGGGGGGAAAGGGTATCATATTTTTAGAAAAATCTCTTGATCTTGACCTCAAAAAAGTTAATTTGTTCTTCTCATCTATCTGATTAATGAAAAGTCATGTCTGGTCAACACTTTTTCAATTATCTGCTTAAGATCTGCAACCACAAACAACTCCAAATATTTTGTCTTTGTGAATCACCCTAAAGGTTGAAAATCTTTTATCTTTCTTCCAAATGTCAGTAGATACACCCACAGTGAATTCCAGGTATTAAATACCACAGGTTCAAAGTCTCCTAACTCTGCAGATCACCATCTGCATTTTACCATGTTTTCGGGGTACTGTTCCTGTGGGATAACATGACCTCAATGATGTGACTGGCAGCAAAATCATGGGGTCATGCTGTGTAGCAACTGGAAGAATTAGTATTGACTAGTGAGATGCCTCTCTGCCTTGTAGCTGACAAAATCAAACACTAGTTTGAAATGAATTGCACTGGGTGCCTGCCAGAAAATGCGATGCAATGCAGTTTATTTGAATTCCAAGTGTTCTGAGTAGGGCTGAAGCTGGAGTAAACAATATCCCTAAAAAAACCACTGTGAGAGCAAAGCAGTGGCAGTCATTAAAGGAACAGTAACCCCAAGCCATTGATCAATCTTAGAATTTCTTGCTGAATGGAGGCATAACAATAGCCTGCTCTTTTAACGGAAGGGCATCAGAGAAGGAGTATGCTCTACTGCTGTAAAAATAGAGTTGTCTTCTCACTCCTGAGCTTCCAGGAATGTGAGCTTCTTGGAGGTGCCTATTGGGAACAGGCTGTCACTTGCTCTCTGGTGGGGAGCAGGAGGAACACCAGGGAAAACGAGCGTGGACAAATCTCTAAACCAGCGGAGTTTATATGGGTCCAGTAGACATTATTAGAGTTGAGAGATGAATCCTCTGAGGCTTTCATCTTCACAAAGCCTATCTGATCCTCTCACAATCCCTGCAAGTGCCAAGCCTGATGAGAGCCCTTTCCTCACAGGACCAGAGCTCCCTGTCCCTGTGCCTGTCCCCATCCTGGTCACCGTCCCTGGGCCAGCAACATAAGTGTTGCCCTGCAGTTGCTGCTCTGAGCTGCTGGACATGGTGTCACCAGGCAAAGAGGAGCAGCATGTAAGGGCAACCCCTATGTCCTCAATGCTCCTAATTTCTGGCAAAGTGCTATGGCACCTGCTGTGGCAGGTAAGGGGAGGAGGGTGAAAATGGGGGTCTAGAAGTCCCAAACTCTCTATCACGTAGCCAGGCTGTGCTGCAGGGCCCATCCATGAAACTCAGATGTCCTCTAGCCCTTGGAGCTGTGATGAAAATCCATTTATTTTGGTGTCATGGTTTAACCCCAGCCAACAGCTAAGTACCACACAGCTGCTTGCTCACTCCTACCTACAGTGGGATGGAGAGAATCAGAAAGAGTTAAAACCCAGGGGTTGAGATAAGCAGTTTAAAAATGAAAATAAAGTAATAATAACAACAAAAATAGCAATAATAATTGTAATGGAAGGGGAGAGACAGGAATAAAACCCAAGGGAAAAAAATCAAGTGGTGCACAATACAGCTGCTCACCACCTGCTGACTGATGCCCAGCCAGACCCCGAGCAGCAATCTGCCCTCCCTGGCCAACCCCCCCAGTTTGTATACTGAGGATGATGTTTTATGGTATGGAATATCCCTTCAGCTAGTTCGGGTCAGCTGTCATGGCTCTGCTCCCTCCCAGCTTCTTGTGCATTTGTTCACTGGCTGAGCATGGGGAACTTAAAAAGTCCTTGATTCAGAGTAAGCACTACTGAGCAACAACTAAAACATCAGTGTGTTATCAGTGTTATTCTCATAATAAATCCAAAACACAGCATTGACCCAGCTACTAAGAAAACTAACTCTATCCCAGCTGAAACTAGGACATTTGGCAAAGTGGCATAGGTCAGGGTTTTGTGTAGAGCCCTAACCTCTACCTCTGCTTGAGGCTTTTTCCAGTGCTGTGTCTCGACATTACCACCAGCTGCAATGGGGACACACAAAAGCCATGCAGGAACTGCAGCTCTGAAACTCTATGTGCCTTTCCCATTCAGTGATCTTCGATTGTGGGGGGCTCAGTGCAGAGGCATGAGGCATTTTCTTCTGTTCTAGCAGCAACCACAATTATGTTTAATTTGGAAGAACCCATGGCAAAAGTGGCCAAGCTGACACACCTTTTGTTAGACTGCAGCTTGCCACGACGAAGCTTTCAGAACTCAATACTTCCCTGTGCTGACTGTAAGCCTTAGCAGTTGAAACAGTTTTGAACCTAGTCAGCCAATGTCGCTTCTCCGATGGTGCCCACCATCAAAGTTCATGCCAGTTAGCCTGTCTCCTGACAGTTCCCAGGGTGTGAACACTGATGTCCAGACAACACAACAGCAGAGGTCCCATATCTCTGGGGACTGTGTGCTTCAGGCAGTCAACAGCACCCAGGTTTGACAGGCTTCAAGGCTTGCTTCATTTACCCACCTTGCTTTTCATTGCGCTGTCAGTCCCAGAGCTGGTCTCAGGTTTTGTGACACCATGCCCAAGCACAGGGAACTTGTTCTTGAGTCTTTAAATGTAAATGTTGCCAAGACTTTCATAAGCAGCACTTGTATTCTGCTATCTTATTGCCAACTAGATGCAGTGTTGACAGGTGTCTGGTGAAGCAGCAAAGGCTGTGACTCTATGGGACTGAATTACATAAAATTATATCAGTCTCACCAGGATATGGGGGTTGGGGATCATGCCATTGTGTTTTGACAAACACTGTTCTGACAAAATCACATCACAGAGTAACACAGCACTATCTCCATATCCATGGACACTCAAAGGAAAATACTCATTCACTCTAGAAGCTGAAGCTGTTTAATGAAGAGGAGCGGTAATCTCTTACTGCCACCTTGTATCGGGTTTGCATGGCACGGTTTTGGTAGTGGGGGGCTACAGGGGGGGCTTCTGTGAGAAGTTGCTAGAAGCTGCCCCATGTCCGATGGAGCCCATGCCAGCCGGCTCCAAGGCGGACCCACCGCTGGCCCAGGCCGAGCCCATCAGCCATGGTGGTGGCACCTCTGGGATAATGGATTTAAGAAGAGGGAAAAGTTACTGTGCAACAGCAACTCGTGTGGAAGAGAGTGGGACTGTGTGAGAGCAGCAGCCCTGCAGCCCCCAGGCCAGGGCAGGAGCGGCAGGGACAGCGTGTGAGGGACTGACCCCAGCCCCATGCCAGTGTCCCTGCACTGCTGGGGGAGCAGGGAGAGAAACCGCCAGGGAAGCTCAGACCGGGAAGAAGGGAGGCGGGGGGGGAGGTGGTTTTAAGGTTTGGGTTTATTTATCCTACTCTGATTTGATTGGCAATAAATTAAAGTAATTTCCCTGAGTAGAGTCTGTTTTGCCTGTGACAGTAATTGCTGAGTGATCTCTCCCTGCTCTGCCTCAGCCCCTGAGCCTTTCTCTATATCTTCCCTCCCCTGCCCAGCTGAGGAGGGCAGTGACAGAGCAGCTTTGGTGGGCACCTGGCGTCCAGCCAGGGTCAACCCACCACACACCCACTCTGATTATGTCAGATAATTAGTGTCTATATAGGCAGAGTACTGGAAAGAGAACATGGAGAATCAGGATTTGGAGGTGGATGCTACTGTCATAGCAATAACCGAGACAGTCTTCCTGAAGCAGGCTGGTAAAAAAGCAAGAAAAATGCCCAAATGAAAGAATCTTAGACTAAGCAGACTAACATAACTAAGTTCTGGAGGTGGCAGGCTGGGATGCCTTACCTTTCCGAGGCTGTAACCCCACAAACCCCCAGCTCCCAGCACGCTTGGACTGTAAAACCATTGGCCTGAATGAAGCCACGGTGCTTCCCAAGTGCTCTGCCCGCACTGCTCTGCTCGTGTAGTTGGCTCAGCCTTCACCAAAGCCCTCCTGGCTGGGAGGCCTGAACAGCTGTCTCAACAGCCGTTTTCAAGGGGTTTACTCTCTGGACCAAGGTGTATTTACACAACATGTGCAGGCAGAATGGTGTCTGCTTGCGGGAGAAAGTTACAGCTTGTGTCATGGCATTCGGTGCCACAGGGTTGGATACTAAACTGCCTTGCTTTGCCTTGGCTTTGTGGGAAGGGGGAGCTGCTAAAACAGAGCCCAACAGAAGTAGTGTCGGTCATGTTGCCCTTACAAGTCATAGAATCATGGAATCATTTAGTTTGGAAAAGATTCTTAAGATCATTGAGTCCAACTGAAGCCAAAACATTGGCATTTCTGTAGGAGAATGGCATGGAAAAGATAGGGCTTCAGATGGAAATGACTCAAGAAGCGAGGCATGCCAGCTCTACAGCTGCCTGAAAAACCTTAGTTGCTCCTTGTTCATGTGCCGGCATTCTTTATTGACATAATCTCTGCTTCTTCAGCTTTTGTTTAAATGAGTCTACCAGATGGGCACACAAGAATTCAAACGGCATTGTCTGCCAATTTCATTTAACATAAATTCTCAATTTCTTCAGACATTTTAAAACTTTTATCTAGAAGCTGAATTGGGTAAATACCTCAAATAGCTTCAAGAATATGGGGCCGAATCATTTTATTATTAAAACAGTGGAAGTTTTTCTTTTGGTTTCAGTGGGAGGGTTATCAAAGCATATAAATGGAAGTAATTAACAAATACATTAAAGAAACTGTTTGCAGCCAAGTAATCACCAGAAAAAGAGGCAAAATGCAGCAAATAAATTATCAGCTACTAGTGATTTGCCCATAACAAGTATATTTTCTACACTGTCTTCTTTTTAAAAATATGCATTTATTTATGTGATGTAGGTATCTGTACTTCTACCAACTTATGCATATGCTCATGCTGAAACAGGACAACCTGCAAGGAAGAGGAGGGGTTACCAGGTGCTCATAGGAGTTTTACAGGGTTGGAAGGTGTTTCCTGGCTCTTCCAGCCTCTTGTCTCTCTGACAGTGGCCTTCAACAGAATTGTACACTTCACCTCAAAAGCATTACATGATTAACACGCTTAAAACTGTTTCTGTTCATCTTGAAATGAAATAGATGCTTAGGCTTTTGCATATAAATAATCCTTGCACTTTATGCAGGTTTAATGTTTACAGGACAAGTGTCTCAATTTAAGCAAAGTTGTACTGAGTGATAATCGCCATTAGAATGTGGTCAGAAACTCCTTTAGTGGTGTTTACTGCAGCTTTCCTACTTTCTTGTGCATAAACAAAGCAAAGGTCGCTGGAATTTAGTGAAAGGCTGCTGTATTTTCACTTGGATCCAAAGCTGCCATTGCAGCTTGTGTGGGAGCTAGCTTTCTTAGACACTCATCACAGCAGATGTGGCTTTAGCTGCTGGGTGCTGAACCACGCTTGTATCATAGCCCATGCTGCCACATCCGTACCTGTACTGATGCTGGGGCTGAATCCTGCTTGCTTATATCCGAGCGAGCTGCAGCCAGTGCTTCCAATTGCAGAGAAGAAAAACTCTCTGTACAGAACCCTTGAGGTTGCCTATAAATATCTGGGCAATTTGGCTTACTAAAATCCTTCTTTTGCACGGTTCTGTCTGTCTCTTCTATTTGTAAACCTGCTCTACAGACTGGTGGGATTACCATTTCTGTCCCAGAGCTTGCAAGTACCTCTCCTTTGCATTAATGACAAATATTCCTACAAGTCAAGAGTGAATGTTTGTTTGCCAAATGCAAAAAGCTGTTTCATTAGCTGGTGTAATTTGCAGAGCTGAAAAGAAGATGAAAGGAGATGAGGCAAGAAGCTCTGCCAGATTTTTCCAGCTGAAGACCTGCTCCAGTGAGTTTTTTAAAAATCCAGAAAGCAAGGTGCTGTTGTGCTGCTGCTTCTCTGCTGGGGATTCTCCAGCGTACAGTGATTATTCGTCTGGCCTCATGTCGCTTGAAGGAGAAGCAATTTGCTTAAATAGACAAAGGTAATCCCAACTACCCCTTGTCTTCGTTTGGGCTATAATTTAATCTTAGATGTTACACTAATGTCAGCTGGGCTAATTACAGAAAATGCCTTTCCTGAAAAAAAAAACCCAAAACAATTCCGCATTACTATAGGAATGAGTCCGTACTCATTGAAACACAGCATCTTGGTTGATTCCTGAGTTATTCACGGTTTTTATGGAATTTTGCCTTTTAAATGAAAAACCTCCAAGGCTGCACAGCACACATGGGTGAGCAGGGTGGGTAGTTTCACCCAGGCAGATGGCTCCACTCCTGCATGTTCAACCTGCTGCCTCCCCTGGATGCACTTGCACTGGGTGAGCAGCGAAGAAACAACCGAGGGAAATACAAACCCTTCCAGATTTGTGAACTCTGCAAAGATTTGCCCTTTCCAGTACATCTACACTGTTCTGCCTCCAGCTGGAAAGTGCAGTGGTTTTCCCTTTTCAGAGCTATTATTTCCAGAGCAGCAAAAAGACTTGAGCCTGCTGAGGGACGTTAGCTCCCATGGAGGGTCCCCTGCGTTGTCTCAGCCACCCATGACCAGCTGGGGGGGAGGTGGCAGGGGCATATGGGTGCTGGTGGGCCACACTGCGGCTGTGCCTCCTGACTTGCCAGGTACCATTTGCTCCTGAGGGCAAGCTCAGACATCCCTGTCAGGGAGTACTGGCACAGCCACATTGTTCCGCATCTACATCCACTGCAATTCCCAAATGGCCACTGTGTCCTACAATATATTCCTCACACAGAAAGGCTCTTGCTACAGATGTTAGGCACGATTTGGATTTCTGTGATGCTGAGATCCCTCACTGCAATGGATCTTTACCCAGATTTATTTCCAAAAACTTTTGACTCTAATATTCAGATCTCTCAGTTTGGTTGTTGTTGTTTGGTTGTTTTTTTTTTCTCTACATGTCATGCCTTGCTAGTGGAATTTACCTTCCCCCAGGAACAGCTGGTACCCCACATGAGAATTGTGTATGTAATTTACTAGGCAGTATTCAAGCCATTCCTTGATTCATTATCCAGAAAAGGCCTTTCAAAGTTGTCGGGGCACAGGTGGCATTTAATGTAAAAGGCTAGCTAAGTTCAGTACCTCACTGCATGACTGCTGCTATTGTGCTGCAGGCCACATCCTCGAGGAGACTCCTCAAGGAAGAGGAGAATTGAAGCTGAAAGGGGATAATGAAGCAGTGATGCTCAAGCAACTTGGGCAGCGTTAAGAGCAACGGGGGGAACAGTGAAAAGTGGAGAGAAAGTTACCCATGTTGCCAGACTTGATGGATTCAAGTCTGAATTCAAGATGGATTCTACAGATTCCTGACGTAGAGCCAAGAGGCTGCAACAGGCAACAATATGTTGAACATGCAGTGCTACAGGTGTGCCTTACCTTGAGCTGTCTGAAACCCTGTCGTCTAGAGGCTCCTTCTCTTTGGTACGCTGCTTTGTTTTTAAAAGCCTCTTCCAGGCTGTAGCAGTCAGGTTCTAGGAAGAAGTATTCCAGGAGTGGTGAAAGACAGTCTTCTGGAGACCACCACAGCTAGGGGGCTGGGACCAGCTCCCTTTGCTTGTCACGGCGCGCCCATGCCATTGCATCATTTGGCTCCCCGCTTCATTTCTGGGCTACAGTCCCCACCTTGCGCATGGTTGCCCCTCCACCTGCTCCTAGGCTTCCATCTGGGGAGCGGCAAGCACCTTGCTCTGAAACAAAACCCGGGTGTAGTTTCGTAGGGGGCTGCGCCATACCCAGTGCGGAGGAGCAGGCACCAGCTTTGGCCCCCTGTATCCCACAGAGCCCTCTAACACCATCCTTGCTGTAACATCACCAGGATATGCAGCCCACAGTGTTTTGCTAGGAAAGCACCATTCAGCTCACCAGTTAACGCTGTCTTCACCTCATTTTGGACACCACAAGCTGACAAAAATGCACGCATGTAACACCTGGGGCCCAAGGGAGACCACATGCGTGCTCTTAGCAGCAGAGGCACCACCGGCGTGCTCCCGTGGGCAGGGTGGTCTGAGCGGCTCGGCCAGGAGGGCCGGAGCAGTGGGGACAGAGTCCCGGCAGAAGGTATGTCCAGCAGCAGAGGTGTCGGCTGAGATTTCGGAGCTGGCTGCGTGCCGGTCCCCCACGCGCTCAGCCACGGGGCTGTGCAGCAACGTGCCAGGACGGGTGCCTGGGCAGAAGCAGGTGCGGAGCCGGCACCTGCCAGATTCCTGTGCAGAGCCTGCCCGTGTTATTTGCCTTTCTTTGAATTGTGCTTTTGCTTGTTCAGTCTGTTTGAGGATTTTTGCCAGAAATGTGGTGTTCATTTCTCCCTGTGCCTGCAGAAACTCTTTTTATCTTACCTCTCCCTCCATGGCAGGCAAGAATTGTAATGCCCATTTTGGTTTGTTCTTTTTTTGGCTTAGTTTCCACAGCAGAGGACCCATTATTAATTGTTATGAAAAGGTGGGTATCCTTCAAAAAGCAGATGGGGGGGTGTGGGTTGGGGGAAGAACCAGACAAGTCCGACTGAGAAGTGCCTTGTAGGTCTAACAGTGCACCTCTCGTGCGCAAGGCGGCCGAAGCAAAAACCCTGGCCAGGTGTGGGGTGGAAGGTCAGAAAGAGCGAAGACGGTGTGAAGGAAAGACAACCCTCTGCAGCAAGTTCTGCACGGTCGCTCGTACGCGTGAACCCCCGTGGCCGAACACCCACCTCGGCTGGGAAGGCTCGGTGGCACCGGGCACGAGAGGAGGGGGCGGACGGTGCGCGAGTGACACGCGTGGGCCGGCTGCCGCCTCCCGGGGTGCCCAGGGCCAGGCGCAGAGCTCGCCGTCTCCCCGGGGGGTGCCGAAGGAGCCAGGTGAGCGCGGCGGGGTGGGGCAGGGGGCGCCGCCGGGCCCGGCGGCCGGGGCGGGCAGCGGGGGCCGGGCGGGCCGGAGCCGGCGGGGCGCAGCGGGGGGCGGAGGGCCGGCGCCCGCCTCCGCGGGGCCGCCCCGCTGCAGTCTCCCGGCAGCCCGGGAGGAGGAGACGGCGGGGCGCGCAGGAAGCAGCGGGGCAGCCCCGCGGAGACGGACGCCGGGCGGGCGGCAGCTCCGCGCCCCGCCGCTCCCGCCGCCCGCGCCCCGCGCCCCCGGCCCCATGGCGGGGCCCGCCGCCCCCCGGCCCTGGGCCGCCCTGCTGCTGCTCGCCGCCCTGCTGCCCGCCGCCGCGCCAGGTAGGCAGCGGCCCGGGCGCCCGCCCCGAGGTGCCGCCGCTCTGCGCGCCCGTGGGCGAGCACTTGGCGGGGCGCGCGTGTGGCTGCCGGCCCCGCTCGCCTCCGCGGGTGCCGCGGGCGGGGGGCTCCTGCGGGGCGCCCGGCGACGGGCCGCCGGCTGCTCGGGGCGCCGTGGCGCGGCGGGGGCGCGGGGGACACCCCGCCGGAGCCGGGCCGAGCCGCGCCGCCTCCCGTGCCCCGGCGCCGCGGCGGAGGCACCTGCCGCCCGCCCCGGGCTTGCGCCGGTCCCTCCGACGGGGCCGGGGCGGGCGACCCGCAGGCAGGGGAGGGAGACCCGAGCGGGGAGGGGGGGTTCTGCGAATCAGGGCAAGCCCCGGCACCGAGGGCCAGGGGGACCCCCGCGGCTCCGGCAGACCGGGACCCTGGGCGGGTCGGCTCGCTGCGGCTGGGCTGCGCTTGGGGAGCTCCGGGGCGCGGGGCTGCAGCCCGCTGCGATGGCGCTGCTGGCCCGACGGCAGCTGCGGGGAGCGGGGAGCTGCTTCCCGCTTGCCGTCCGCCCCGGGTGCCCTAGTCCCGCTGGCACCGGGTGCGGGTCCCTTCGTCCCGCCTGGGCTCGGCGGAGGAGCCCCGCTCGCGCGGTGGACGGCGCTGGACAGAGGGCATCTCTCCGGGAAGTCAGGCGAGATCCCTTCTTTCTTCATTCCCGCCGCCGGAGCCCCGTGGGTTGGACTCTGGATCAGCCTGGACGAGGCTGGGGGTGCTCTCCGGATTCCCCCGGCTCTCAGCCTCTGGTTTAAACCGCGGGAGGTGGGGGTGTGGGGGGCGGTGGCAGGGCTGCCCCGGCCTTTCTGCAGCCCCCGCGGCACCGTTCGGACCGCGGGCAGCGCTGAGCCCCGAGCCTGGCTCAGCCTGTGCCCACCAGAGGCAAAGAGGCACCGGGCTAGAGACAGGGTCTAAAGGGACGTATGGAGGCATTTCAGCACCAGATTTTAACCGCTGGTGTTAGAGTGGCCAGGGCAGAGCCCCCGGGACACCTGCTCCCTGGCTCTGGATGTGGTGGCTGTCCCACCTCCAGCCCGGTGCTGTCGCTGCAGAGGAGCCGGCCAAGGACGATAGCATCTCGCCCCCCGGCAGCTCTGGGCTGGGCAGGAGAGCCCGGGACCTAATGTCACCCCCGGCTCCTGGTGAGCTTTAGCGTGCAGCTTAACAAAGATCTGCTTCACCTGGAAAAAGGCGGAGCTCTCTGAGCCCGGTTTGCAGACCCGCACAGCCCTCCTGGCGGGCTGCGGGAGGTGCGAGGCTTGCGGGGTGCGCCGCCGCAGGGCAGCAGCAGGGTGCGTTTGTGAGGCTGAGTGCTGAGCAGCTCTGCGGGCAGGTGCCCCCGTATCCACTGCTGTCTCCCTTTCCGTGATGCTCTGTGCCCATCCAGGTTAAGCCTGGGATCACTCTCCTGGAAGTGGATTTCTAGTAGCGCTGCTCTGTGGCGGTGGGAAGCGGAGGGCGAGCTGGGGCTGCCTGCTGGCAAGCGAGAGAAGGGAAGCAGGGGAGTTTGTGTGCTGATAGCACGGGCAACATCCATGGGAAATGTCACAGCCTCTGAGGAAAAGTGTTAGCTGTTGAGCTCAGGCAGGCTTTTGCTTCTCTGGCAGTGTAATGTCTAAAGTCATTCTAGGGGAGTCTGAAACTTCACTGAAAATTTTGGATGTAACAGCCGTGCAGTCTTTCTTCGTTTGCAGTCCCACACCAATGTACTGTAAAACCAAGCCAATTTCTGAACAAATCCAAATGTCTTGGCATAGCACTGCACAGAGCTCTGCGTGCTTCCCAGCTACGGACCTCTGGAGCACACCAGAACCTGCTGGAGTGGGAACACTGTGCTGTTAACCCCAGAGTGGCTGTGCAGGACTGAGTGTGAGCTGCACATGTGTTCATTGTCGCTGGCGGTGTGCCGGCCATGCCAAATGGGCACCACATTCCTTCTCTAGTCCAGAGAGTAGTTTATAAGCCACTAAGCCCAGGCAATGCCCTGAACAAGTGCACAAGTGCTGGTGGGTGCTGGAGTTTTTTCTCAGGAGGTAAAAACTTTTGCTGAGTGCCTTTGCTGCCCTTGGCCCTGCTTTCTCACCTTCTAGCCATGTTTGAAATGGACTCTTCTCGTCTTCCTTTCATCACCTTTCCAACACATGCTTTGTCTAGGTGACCTGTCCCAAACGCTGCACTTCGGAGCCTTTGCCCAAGTGCCGTGTCTGGGAGATGGAGAGGCTGCCTTGGCTCAGCAGAGGGGCTCCGACAAAGGGAGTGAAAGAGCCCTTCATTTTTTGTCCATGGAAAGAAAGAAAAGATTTTTCCTCAGTGAGGGTCTGGCATTGGGCTGGTCCTGTCATTGACTGTGCTTCTGTTTATCAAAATGGAAAGTCGGTGTGGGGCCTGTGCCCGGGATTGCTGTGGGCAATCTCTCAGGCCAAAAAAAGAGAAGGATGTTGTGCTGGAGCCAGCTTAGGGGGCAGATCCCATTTGTGTGTTGCCAAGAGAGATTTTTGTTGTTTGCTGCCAGATCCCACGTGTGGAAGGATGGATACTGACTTTGGAAAGCAGTCCTGTAGAAACCCTCCTTGGTTGCTTTTATACAAACAATATTCAAGCACCACCTGTGGCCAGTGGGAGAAATTTGGGAGGAACGTTAAGAAGAGGCTGTGCTCAGTGAGAGCCTTTCTGACAGCAGCACTAACTCTCATTTTCCCTCCTCGTCTAGACTGTGTGCCATACGCAGAGAAAGCAGAAGGGACTCCAAGGGAATTTTCCACTTTGTTTAGCTCTAAGGAATGTATCTTCTCAGTTATTTAGGACAATGCTGTAATGGTCTTAACTGTATAGCTCTGTACCAGCCTCTGGGTGTGTCAGAGGTATGAATGCCCTTGTGTCGTCCAAGTCTATAATTCCAACTCCTCAGACAGCACATGGACTGAGGTTGGCTGGACACGTAGTTAAGAAGATGCTTTCAGAAGCTGATCTATACAGAAAGAAAATAGAAGGGGGCTGAGCAGATCATGCAGCGAAAAAACCACATGGAATGCTTTCTCTCTGCCTGCAGAGGGAATGGGATCTTGTCTCTATAATCCAGTGTGTTGAGTGAACATTCATATGTCCCCAAAATACAGCTCCCTCAGACACATTCAGTGCTCAGGTGACATTGATATTTCTCACGCAGTCCACTGAAATGGTAAATGTGGCTTCTGAGTCTCGAGATAATGGAGGCTGGTCTTCATGTCTGCTCCAAGTTGTGTGTAGCTGTCTGCAAGTGGTCTGTTGTCTTCGGATCAATGAAGCAAAGCAGTATTTTCACCAGGCTCAGTTTCTGGTGCACTTCTAGGACCCATGGTTTCTTCAGCTGGCAGCTGTGTTACCCAGCTCTCTCCATCACTGGGGAAGTGCTCGGGACTGTGGCTAAGGTGGCATTGGGGTGTGCTGGCATCAGGCACTGGGTCTTTTAAATTTACACTGCTGCAGCTCAGGCATAAGCATGATTGGAACCTTTTCCTTACCAAAGACCTCTAGAGTGAGCCTGTGTTTAGTAGTCTGAGCGTGATCCCAAATATTCAAAAACCTGCAGCCAAGCCAGCACTTTTTTTTTTTTTTTTGTTTCCCTAGTTTTGAAATGTCAGGATTCACTTGTCTTGTTTGAGTTACCTGTCTTCTTAAATTAGCATTCCTTAACTCCCCGCTCATCTGCCCAAGCGAACTGTTCATAGCTAGGTGTATGCATGTATCTTGGGAACATTTACCGCTTGGTGTGTGTGTGGTTTCTACCGAGGGGGAGGAGGGCACGTGGGTGTTTAGCTGTGCCTCCCGCAGACCCCTAATGCATTGAGCAGGTGAAGTGCTTACTTCTCCAGAGGGAATGGCGTAGACATTAATGTGCCTTCCTCTCAGCAAGCAGCATGCTGCTGTTTTCTCCCCCAGGCTGCAGGCGTACTGAGGGTTGTGCAGCCTTGAGAGGGCACTCCCAGCCCTGCAAATGCTGCCCTGGTCTCTCAGGCAGAGACCGGTGCTCCCTGTTCTGCTTTTCTCCCCCCCCAAAACTGTCAGTTGTCTTTTCTGGTTTACAGTCCCCCAAAGCAGCAGTGGTTTCACTGGTGTGTTGCACTACAGGATTGCTTTTGTTCCTTCAAATGCAGTTGAAATTTTATTTATTTGGAACTGAGTGTTTTTGTTATTCCCCAAGGTGAAAGATTGCTACACCTCTGCAACCGGTGCTCCTGCCCAGCATGGGAGAGAGGGGTGGCCTGCCGGGGTGTACGGCAGTGGAATGCAGAGGGGAGCAGCAAATCTTGAAGCTGGGGAGATCCTTTCCCTCTGGCTGATGAGGAGCCCAAGTATTTTGCTTCTATGTGGGCTGAGAACTTGTATTTTTGCTATGTTTGCACTGACACCATAGCCTCTGAGGAGTGATACGGCTTACATTTCCAGGGCAATGGAGGAGTGATGGGTATCTTGAAGAAATGTGAGGTCGTCTGAAAGATCCTTCACTATGCGTGACCCAGTATAAAGCCTTTGAAATCATGTTTACATTTTCTTATATGTGTGTGCTATACTGTCACTTACTCTGCTGCGCTGTTGGCTGCAAACCCCACAGTCTGTGTTGAATGTTCACAAAGTGCAGTGCCAAAATAAGCATTGCCAAGATCAAGACAGTGGCTTAAAAAGCACAAGATTTAAAAAACAAGAACTGCTGAGATCTTTTGCTTTGCTGTCTGTTCTCTGAGTCTCAGGACACACATTTCTAACCTTTCCTCCACACCCTGGATGTCTAGGGATTTAGAGGGACAGTATGATTTAGTCTGCATCTCCACTGCCTGCCTCTTACCAAAAAGGCATTTAGACCAGTGAGGAGGGGATTTTGCACTGACTTTGTACCTGGCTGGAGGGACTCCTGATGCTCTGATCCCAGCTCTCACATTTATTCTTTTTTTGCCCACAGCACCTCTGTAGCTGGATTCATTTCCTTTGGGGATGTACAAACACCTGGAAAGTGTCAGGTTTCCCTGGTTCCTCTTGAAACTTCAGACAAGCTTGTAATGAAAAAGAGCTTTTTCTGCAGTTGACCACACGGCTGAGTGCTTAACTACTATACTGGTAGCAGAGTTAACATGAGCAACATCAAACAGTGTTTACACGGTGGCTCCTTCATTGCATGGTCTTGTCCTGCCTGGGGAGATGGGAGGTTGTGCTGACAGCTCAGGTGCCTCTGGTCCCCAGCAAGACCTGTGCAGGCTGCCGAGCTCCCTCTGCCTCCTTTGTCCTCGAGGGGATCCTGGTACCCACCTCTCTCCAGACCTCTTGTCCTGTGTCCTGCCCTCCTAAGTCACATGACCAGAGGATTTTGACACATGTAGCTCTGCAGACGCTAATTCCTCCTCCGCTGGTCCCTGGGACTGCTCTCTGGGATGTAATGTAAAGTCTTCTCTCCTCCTTTGCCCCTCAGAGTTTCTGCAAAGGTATGTTAGGTTCAAGCTTTAGCATGCTTTGTACTGTTCACAGCATTTTCAGGGTGGCTAAAATCCGTGTAGGTTGTATTTCCTGAGCGACAGTCACAGTACCTCACTGTCACCGAAGTTGTAACTTCTGGCCCACCATTAGCTCTTCACAAATCATACCTGTGCCATGGGATGTGAGAGCTCTTCCCGTGTGCCAGGTCGGGCTGCGTACCCTGGCTGTGTCACACTACCGTGCTGCCGTAAGAACTCACCGTGCTTCAGTGCCTCTGGAGTTGGTCTGCACGTGTGGCTCTATGTCAGTGTAGGTGCTTTGTGTTTGGCAGAGTTGATCTGTATTTAAAGCAAGAAGCAAAGAAAGGTGGAAGAAGGACACAAGTTGTGTAGAAATTGTGTGCTCTAAACAGAGAACTTTTCCGAAGCAAAGGGTAATTGTTAGTTACATCAGATAAAATAGTGAAATCCTGATGTAAAGAAGGCAGTCCAAGCTTCTCCTCACCCTGGAAGAAAACCTAAAGGGTACATCCAAATTTATCTGTGTATGTATTAGAAAATGGTCTGGAGAAGTGTGCATTTTAAATCACCCCTCTTCAGTGAGTAACGTGATCATCAAATCAGCTCTTCATTAAACTGAGCAAATTACCCTTTGAGGACTGTGGAGTGTGTTCATATTTCATTGTTCCAGTGCAGCTATTTCACTGTTACTCAGTCATCAAGTCCTCTTGGGCATCTTGCAATGGTCTCCGTTCCAGCAAGTCTTGCTAACTGTTGTGTTCTGTCATTAAACTGATTATTTTTTCCACTGGAGGAGTTGGTCATTCTTAATATATACATCTGTAAAGTAAGAGGCAACTCTTCAAATGGTTATTTGTCATCATGTTTACTGTATAGTTGGCTGAAGTATTTTGGCTGGAACTTTTTTTTGGAAGAAGTGCAGAACTGCTGGAGATGGAGCGTTAGTTTTTCCTTGCCTCTAAAAAGAAGACAAAAATAAGAGAAATTGAATAGTTAACATAATTTTGTTCGGTATTCCGTAATGTACTTCTTTATCCCTCTTTCAGAGTGTCATCCTTGGCAGGGTGTATGGAGTGGGAAAGGGTTTAGTTGGTAACAGGGAACAAAAACTGAGTTTACCTTAAAATTCCAGCAACAAAAAGCAGCAGACGTGACTGGCAAATCATGCTGCTGTGGCTGGATGCTCAGTGCCCAGCCCGAGCCCTGCCACCTGCCTGGCCAGTCCTCGAAGAGCTCCCAGATGCTCCCTCTGCCGAGGTAGGGGAGTGTGGGAGCAGCACCCCATGCCCACCCTGCCACCCCTCCAGCAGCCTGAGAAGTAGCAGACCTCATGTTTTCAGCCTCAGGAATGTTTTCGGCCTCAGGAAGTCAGCATTTAGTTTTGCCTGTGCTGCTGAGGTCCTTGGGCCAGCTCTGAGGGCACCGCAGTGGGCAGCCTGTGGCCAGATAGATGCAGGGCTGGATTTAGATGCTGTTATTCCTGCTGGGCAGTGTCTTGCTTCACGTGGCAGTCCTGCTGAAATACCTAATGGCATCAGAATCCAGTCCTGCATGAGCAACTGAGCTGCACTTTCACATAGTCTAAATGTCTTTCCCTTTCTTCACCTTTAGAAGCCATACCGAGTTTGGCGACATAATTGTGTGGCCTTTAGTGCTGCATGCTTTGCAGATGGCCCCACAGCTCCCGCGTGGAGAGGCTGTAGCGGTGTGAAGCTGACAGTGTTCCGGGAACTTGGCAGAAGGCTTGGTGCCCTTTGCAGCAATGCGTGCTCGGGGTTATGTGTTTACAGCCTTTCTGTGTCAGCTGAGCTTCACATAGGCTTCTCTCCTAGCTGTGCCATTCGTTTGATGTTTCTGGTCTCCCAAAGTAAATGTATTATAAACAATTTAAGAGCTAATGGCAGTGATGGAAAGGTTCCATCTGGCTCATCTGGACTGAGATTTCAGTCTGATTTCAGGTTGCATGTATTTTTAATATATGCATTTGCTAAGTGTCTGAGGTCTTATTATGGGGGAGGTGGGGTTGGGATCACAAGACATGGTTTCCTTCATAGGTCTGAGACAAACTTTCAAAGTGACATCTCACCTTCCCTGGGCTCCGTTGGCTCTGTTTTAAAAATGAGGTGAATGTTTTTTCCACGCTGTGGTGCTGGAGAACTGCCCAACCTAAGCTGCTGTTCTCTCTTCTACTTGAAACGTTCCAGACAAGAAGTAATGACTGAATTCTTTTGTGAGATGCTCAGTAGTATCTCTGCAGGGTTTTATCAACGCTTCCTAAGAGTCTTGTGGTTTTGCACTGTCATTGCACATAGCATCCCTGCAAAGCAGTGAGCTGACTGCCCCCTGAGGTGGAGAGGGGTGTGTGGGCTCAAGTTGCCCTCTGTGACTCAGAACATGGATTCTGATGTTGCTCCTGCTGTAGGCTTCCTCTGGTCTATTGTGTATTGGGCTGTGATTTGCAACATGCTTACACGCATGCTTCTGTGCTGCATGTAGTGATACTCCCTGAAATCACTGGAGACAGCTGAAGGAAGTACATGCATATTATTTTGCTGGATCAAACCTTCAAAGGGATGTGGCTTGGTGTCTGCCTCTCTAATCTGGGGATGTTAATCCAGCTGCACCACAGAGAGTGCTTGAGAATAAATTCAGTTTGGCGATCAGGTCACCCTTCTCTGGTGAAAGAGACCGTGAGCACAGGCTTCGAGAGCCTGAAAATGTGAAGTATTTCAGCTTTCCATTTATTCCACTCAGTAAACTTTGGAGTCTACTTGGGACTATTTAAAAAGTTATTTTAATTCCAGCTTTTTATTCACTTCTGTGTTGCTTAACTTTTCTTTTGCTAGTGAAATGACTACTATTAGTCTAGATACTTGTATGTTGTAGGATCTTAGGGCAGCTTTGGTGATGGGGGAGTCCTACTCCCAAGTCTCAGGTCCGAAGCTGTATGTACGCCAGGGAGAGGGGAAGAGCTGCACTTGGAGTGCATGGCTGTAAAGACCTGAATATCTTTTCCTACCATGATGACCCACCAAGAAGGTCCTGAATGGCATCCATCCCTTGAAGTGTCTGGTGCTTGCAGATACAGAAGAAATTGCTCTCTTCCCAAAGAAACAAGGCCAACAGGAAATTAAATTAAACAGAAAAATAAGCTGTTCTGTGACAGCACAGTGACAGTATTGAAAGCCTAGAAAGTCTAAACCTTAAAACAGCAATATTAGCAAGCCTGATTTTCTTGTTAGATGTGCATAGTAATGTACTTTTTTGTTTACAGTGTCATGATTGCTATGCCAGCGCACTGAATTCCTGTTCTTCACTCTTAATGGCTAATGTAAGTCAAGCTGGTCCTCCGGGAACATGAGTGCATACTTAAATCGGTGTCAGGGGACTGACCACTCAGCGGGTACCACGTGCATCTTCACGAAAGCCCTTCCCATTCAGGGTCAGAGCTGCTGGGTGTCAGTTGCTGAGTGCAAGGTCTGTTTATTGCCATGAGATGTCTCAGGCCATACGCACTCCTCAGCTGCCCTCCCAGCTGTTCAGTCCCCATGCAGGACACCTGCTATGCTCTTGGAAGTGCTGATCACTGTGGGCCAGACACCTCTGCAAACACACTTGCTTTCCTCTGCAGAAACAGCTGTTTAAATTACCCTCGGGGAGGGATGATGAGTGGTACGAGACATTGGGGGGTTCTGGCCGTGTTTGGTACCATGCTGTGCATGTTGGCTGGGAAACCTGCAGCTGATGATGTGAAATGGGAATGAGTGTGACATCTTGGAGGGGTGGAAAGAAATTTCAGACCACTACTTTAGTAAAGTTAAAAGAGAAATGGCTTTGTATTGGCTTAAGTTTTCCCTTGTGGTGGTGACAAGCCAGCTGTCCCACGTTGTGCTAGCACAGGGCAGTCATAGCTGTTTAGGAAGGCTGGTGTGGGCACAACTGTGCCTGCACAGTGGTGCAGTGGGAACATGTCTGGGAGAGGATGGTTTCTACGCTCTCCATTGAGAATGGAGGGAAGTAACCACCCATGTATGTGATGGTGGAGGGGAGGGAGAAGGCAATACAAGAGAAAAAAAGGTGGTTTTTTTCTAGCACCAGCAGGGACAGGGGAAGGATGTCAGCCCAGTAGAGAGAGCTGAGGTGAGAACTCCTAAGTGATGGACCTCAGGCTCTGGTGGGGGTAAGCATTAGAATAGCTGATGAGTTAATGTGAATGTTTCTGAATGAAGGTGGTGTGCGTGAAGAGAGGGGGGATTATTTTTGGCAAGTTCCCGCCATTCTACCTGTTGCTTTCCTTGGGGAGAAACAAGTTTTTTCTTAAAACCAGAGCCTTGCAGAACAAGCTGCTAATAAATGCAGTAAGGGTGGCAGAAATGGACCCTGCAAATCTAAAGATAAGAGCCTCCATGAAGTTAGCCATAGATTTTGCAAGATTTTTGGCAATGAGAAAGGAGCCATTTGGCTTTTTCAGCAAGAGGGATCTCTTGCAAATATGTATTTTAAGCTGTTCATGCTGTATAAGTATACTTTTTTTTTAAAAACCACTTTTGTTATGGTTACAGCTGTCCCTTTTAAAAAAAAAAAGAAGGCAAATTAAACTTTGAAATGTCTGTAGGAGCTTTTCAGTAATTTGGGGCCCCTTTGTATGGAAGAAAATCATTGTGTGTCAGGAAGCTTTGCTGCTCTAGCAAAGTGTTTGTGCTACTAAACGGTAGCAGGTGGCCAACCCAGAAGGCAGTAGCAAGTTTCTTAAAACTACTTGTAAAGCAGTGCAAATTTCTTTGCTTTGCTAGTAGCAGCCAGCCTTGGTTTGAGGGATCCAAGCTAGGGCTTAGGCTCTGCTGTCACTGCAGGGCTGGTGCCCCAGCATTGGCCATGCAGAACATCCAGACCCAGGCTGCCTGTAACTCTGTTGAGTAACATCTTCTTGCATGCCATGCAGGTCTAGTTGAAGCCCTGTGACTGTAGAAGATAGTACTGTCACGTTGGTTTTCAGCAGGAGCTCATTATAGGTACTAGCTAACTTGGTGACAAGATGTTCAGAGCTTAAAAGCAAAGTGGGCAATGCTGGATGGGTGTTGCGGTATTTGAAAGCTTCAATCCTCTGACCTGCACCAGTGCCAGCTCAGCCTCAGAGGGTCACCTAGCAGCAGTCAGAGAGTCAGTGCGACCTTCTTCCACATCTTCCACTTTGGGTGTTCAAACAATGATATGTGAATAGCACAAAATAGGAGCCCATGCACATTGGTAATGTATGGGTCTGGCAGGCTGCTAGCTGTGGCGTGTTGAAGACTCTAGAAGTCTACCATGGTCCTTCCTGAGACTTGCTGTACTGATTTTTGCAGAGGCTTTGTTGACTTGAAGGGTTGATTTTCTTCCCCAGATGTCCCCCTTGCTGTATATCCCACTGGGCAGGGATGCTATGTGCTGCATGGGGAGAAGCTGCAAGTTTTGCACCTCCACATTGGAGGCCAGTTCATCAGTTGCTTTGTAGATCCTTGTATTTTCAGTTCTAGATATCCCTGGGATAAACTGAGGAAGATAACATGAATTCCCTTCTACAAACCTGCCGAGCTGTGACTGCATCTTTTCGGTACATTCAGCAGCTTTTCAAGGGTAGTAATTGGCTAAAATCTTTGCTGGCCATCCCAGCTAGTAGCTGACAGACCATGACGTGTAAGATGTGGGGATTGCAGGGGGCTGCTGCCATTTGCCCCTGTCATGTCTGCTCAGCTACGATAGGATTAGTTGTAGAGTAATGTGTAATACAGCCCAGGGCTTTGCATGAAGACATTGCTTTGAATATGACTGCAGAGGTTTGCTTTTTGAAAATAAGGCGGCCATTTGTCAGTAATGAAAATCTGTGCCTATCTGTTTCTTACCTGAACCCAGCCTAGTGCAGAGCTGCTAAGAGTAGCGATAATACTGTTCTGGCCATTTCCTTGGCATGCGTTTTATCTCGTTCCTACGAGTTTTGCACTTTGGGAGACTTGGAGTGTGTGCCACCAGCTTCCCTTTACAGGGTACAAAGCTACATATGTACTTTCCGAAAGACTTTCGCAGTAAAAACTGTGGAACAAATTTATTTAGGAGAGTCAGCGTTAGTGTTATTTAAGATATGAATTGCAAACAATTTTGTATTACAGCTGGATAAATAATGTTTTAGAGTTTTTTATTTGCATTTTTCATTAAGAGGAGGAAACAAAGACTGTGTTAATTTAGGATGTACTTTTACCAATCCCTGTGAAGAAACTTAATCTCTAGAGCTGCTAATGAAAGAGCGGACGCCAATGCTGAGCCAGTGGTTTGTTCTTAGCAAACTTGTACATTTAGAAACACTCAGACTTTACTGATTTATGAAAGGTTCGCAATATGAAATAAAAATGGAGAGTTTCAATATTTTTTTTTTTGCTTCAATGCATGATGAAACTTGAATTCCTACTCTCTGACTTTGTGAGTCTGAGGCATCTTTGGCAGTTTCTAGTGGAAAGTTGAATGTGCACTTCAACTAGAGATGGAATGGAAAGACTTTACATAAACATCTGAATCCTCAGTACATTAAAAAATCTGTGCTACTTTACAGGGTAAGGGAGCAGGTTTAGATATATTGAGGTGGTTTTGGAGAGAGGTGAAGACCAGCCCCCCCAAATGCAAGTAACTCAGAGCCTTTAAGTAGGATGATTTGGTGAAGTCTGTGATACGCATAAAGGAATGAACCAAAAGCAGAGCCACACCACCCAGATTGCCAACACCTTGAATCCAAAGCTAATCTTCGCTTCAGAAGTGTCTCATTGACTCTTTTTTTCTTTTTTTTTCTTTCTTTTTTTTTTTTCTGTGAGTGAAAATTACAGTTTTCTGGGATTTTCAAAATCTGGGGTATCTGAAGAAGAGTTGAAGCCATGAGTTTTTGGCTTCTTGTGGCTTGGTTAACACTTGTTGCTGTTTCCACAAATGACTGATGTAATCCACTTGGTGGGTGTTAAAGTGCTCAAGGTGAATGGGTTTTTCAGAGGCTCTGTAGAGTGGGGATGTAAATGGGAAGGTGGCTGGGAGTTGTCAGTTCCCCCCGCCAACCCAAGACCCCAAATCAATGGAGAAGGTTAGCATTTGTCTCCTGCTTGGAGGATCTGCCATAAAACATCCCAGCAGCCAAGAGCTGAACAAGGTTTGGAAGCAAATTAGGTGTTTGAATAGGAGTATTTAATTAGAAATGCATTTCACATATAAAGTGAATAATATGAACTAAGCATATAAAGCTTTGTGCTTTATGGATGCGGGTAACCATGAGGCTGTAGTGAAAGCTGGTGCAGAAAGAGAGCTGTGCTCCCTGCTGTGACTTTCCATAAGCCTAGTCCCTATCTCTCATCAGGATAATTACATTTTCTTCAGCCTTTGAAGGAGCAGGGCCTCATTCTTCACTTGACTGCCTCTGTAACGTGCCACTGATTTTAACGAGATTGCACTAACATGAAAGCAAAGCAATGGAGTGAAGATTTAGGTTCATGAGAAGTAATCCAGGTGCACAGCATAAAGGTGCTGCCACGGTTTAGTTAGCCTCCTAATGAGCAGTGCAGTTTTAGTAGGTGTGTTTTCATTCTTGCAGATCTATGGCTGTACCTGCAGGAAGCAGGACAGAGGTTGGCTCACAGGAGTGCATGCTCTGGCTGTGACTCATGTCCCCTGCCAACCCACTTCAAAGCTAGCTCTGGCTGCTGGGATGCTTGGAGGGGGGCTGTGGTGGAGGGGATGCGTGACAGCCTAGAAACAATACTCTCTCTTTTTTTACTACCTTGCCTGCAGGCATCCTTTGAGGCCCACCTAGAGGAGAATAGGCTGGCTTACCTGCAAGCCATCTGTACAGGGGTGAGAGTATGTGTGGGTAGGCTGCAATGTAGTGACTCCCAGACTCAGGTCCCAAGTCCAGACTGGACAGAGTGGCATCGTGCAAACTCTATGCTGGTGTCAGTGCTGGAGAGAAGGGCATCCATGGACTTGTGATCCTGCACAGATGGGTCACCCTTCCTATCTAGCCATACCTGTCTGGCCATCAGCTGCAGGTGAAGTGCCGGTTTCATCTTCAACTTAAAGCAAGATCTGCATATGTTCCTTTGTGTGCAAATCTCTAAAGCTTTCCCTCCGTGGCAGCTTCACAGAATATGAGAAAACCACTGAGATTAAGTCAGTCTGAGCAAATTTTTTGTCTTGTTCCATGTTTTCATGAAACCATCAGAAATTTCAGATAAATGGAGCAGTGCTAGCAGATGATGTCATTTCTTCCTACTGCCATGATGGACTTTACCGTGTGCATTTGTACCAGGGGTCAATTCTTTCTCATAGAAAAACATATAGACATTATGGCTCAGAAGTGGCAGCACTTGGTGTGGAAGTCAGTATATTTTACGAGAAGGATAATACCCATCCTGGTGCAAGCTTTGTGTTACCTTTGTGCCACCTTCTGCTCTTGTCATGGACAAAATTGCCAGGTTGTTAGAGGAGAATGAGAGTGTTGCTGCTCATCACAGGTTGTGCAGCCAAAATCCTGCCTGGGGTCCAAGGGGCACCTCCAGTAGCCCCACACCCCTGTCAGCCTTTGAACTGTTTGGGGCACAAGCAGCAGACTGGAGCAGTGGGGAGCAAAGGGGAGCCCTGCTTTGCAGGGCCTTGCAGAGGAAGGGCCCTTTGAAACCCATGTGTTTGCTCTGGGCACCAGTGGCAGATCCTGCCCACACAGGCAGATACGCTTGTGTGTGTGTGCCCTTGGGTCTGCCCTGAGGAGCCATGGAGTTTCTCAGGGGGATCCTGCTGCCCTGGGAATCTCTCATGGGATCATTTCTTCTCCTGCCTTCTCTTGCACTCAGAGAGCGCAATGTGAAGTGCGCTTAAAGTCACTTTCTCTCCACTCAAGGAAGTGATGCCTCTTGTTATACCAGTGGGCTGCTCTAACAACTGTTAAACTGTGCATCCAGGGCCAATGCAGTTAAAGACCCCAGGCTTCGTAGAGGCGGCCGTGAGAAGCACATAAAGATGATGCACACATGCAGGTGGAAGTCAGGGATGTCCCAGGAGTGACGTGGCTTCCAGGTATTCAGCACTGTATGGTGGAGTTCTCCTCTGTGGTGTCCATCTCTTCTCTTCAATGGACAATTTATTTTCAATACTTGATTTGACAGCAAAATATGCATTAAAAAGTACTATGAGTCAGGTGACCCTGATTTTAAAGAGGAGGCTAACCAAAACTATAGGTCTGTTAGCTTTGTGGCAATGTTATGTTTGCTCTTTGCTTTTCTGACATGGTTTTGAGGTATGGTATGCTTCATTTTAGACTGTCAGAAACACAGAAATTACCTCACTTTTGAGTAAATAAGGAATGTGAATATGAAAACAAGAACAAATTGGACGTGAAAATAATGTAGAGGCTACAGTCATTAACAGAGCATGGAAAGGCATAAGCTTTGAAGGGGTGTGTTTTGTTCCAGACAATGTCTTGCCATGGCATGAGTTGCTCGGTGCTGGGTTCACATTCTGATTTTCTCAGGCAGGTTTCCTTCCTGTCACTGAACTTCTGACTTGGGCTAAAGAACAGCCTATACAAAGATTGTCTAGAGGAAAACAAGTTCATTTAACTTTATCCCGTGCTTTTGTCATGTTTGTGATTGCAGTCAGATTAAATTCAGACTGCACCACTTTAAGCACCCTTAGGCTCTGATTTATCTCAGAAACAGGGTTTAAGATGTTGTAAGTTGATTTGTGCTATTCCTGCAATTGAATATCCACTGACGCCAAGGAATGTGAATTTCTTGCCCACTGGGAAGGTCTGAGCGTCATGGTAGCCGCCAGCTAAGACAGCCAGGAATCCTGCCTGGCAGTGTGGTATCAGCACTGGGAGACATTAGGTGTGTCACGGGGGAGAAGCACTAATACTCCCTCCTTCTGGAAGACCAGGGACTGATAAATGGCTTTATCAGGCCTGTTGACAGCTCATGCTATTCCTCTTTGTCGTGTGGACTGTGTAAAAGAAATAGGTTGGCTCTGCTATAAACATCCATTTTTAAGCCCAGAAAAGGTTAAAGTCAGTAGACAAGCATTAAAAGGATACCTGCATATACATTTGAAACTCACTCAAATATTACAGATTTGACATTTACTTGTTATCAAAAGCTTAAAGGCTGTAAGCCTCATTCTGCTGGTGGTGCCACCTAATCCAGCTGTGCTCTCATACTGTGACTGTTCACTGGACTCTCGAGGAACAGCTGTAGTCAGAGTTGTGGCTCTCTCCTGCATGGAAAGACAAATCCTTACATTGTCAGTCATTTTGTCAGTACGTCTGGCTAATACAGTTGAGCCGTGTCAAAGGGCACAATACACCAGCAAAAAATCATTTTTGCCAGATGAACTTTAAATACTTCAAATGTCAGCGAGCTAGTAATATCAGGACCTTGAAAGATGCATTGAAGAGAATCCCAAAGGAAAATCAGAAAGAGCAGTTCTAGCAAGAAAAGCAGAGTAGTACCAATGTGAGTTAGTATTAGACAGCCAGGTGGAGGAGATGTATCTAGAAAAAGGGGTAGTTTGAGTGGCAGGTTTAAAAGCCACTTTCCAATACTGCTTTTGAAGTAGTGGTTTTAAAAACACTTCCGAAATGGGTCTGCCAAATGTTCAGCTCTTTCTATTTTTTCTTATTAGGGAGTGGAGAATAATTAAAGTTTTTATGACATACAAAGTACATTCTTCACTGAATGTCGCTCCATTTTCTCTTAGCAATTGAAGATTTTACTGTAGAAGGGTTACAGCTCTACATACCATACCTGATTTTAGAGTCTATGCAATATCCGTCCATCTCCACCTCGCCTTACGCTTGGAGGTTTTCAGGAGTCTGGTGCTGGAATGGGTTCATGTTTTATTCTCTCAGAAGTAGCTGCTCAGTTGAACAGTGGGCTGTAGGTCTCCAGAAACTGAAACAGTGGCCTGATGTAAACCATGTGTTTTGGAGCCCAGGCTGTGCACTTTGTGTGGGTGGTAGCAAGGAGCCCCAGGGGCCAGAGCTGTGCAGCCAGGAGAGCTCACAACCCTCCTGCTCAATTCTTCTGGACTGTCAGAGTGGCTTTTTTGTTGTCTTGGTGGACCTGAAGGAGCAATGACTCGATGCCCCTCCCTCCAGAGCGAGAATAGATTTCGAATAAGCTGGAGGCAGAGGGTGGTACCAAGGTTTCAGCTGGGAGTGCACCAAAGAGCTTTGGATAAAGTCTTGAGTCAAAGAACTCAAATGCATGCAGTGAGGGATATTTTTAAGTGCTTGTGAGACAGATGTCAGTCTCCAAGTGATGACCACAAGTGAAAAGTACACACTGTAGTGACAGAATTACGTAAAGTAAAGCAAAGGGGCTTTTCTTAAGGCATACCTCTCTGCAGCATCTCAAGAGGGGTGTGGAAAGGGAAAGCTTTCCTTTTTTAAAAATTGTAACAGTATTGCTCAGAACAGGATGGGTTTTGATGTTACTACTCTGGGGCCAGGTGGAGGAACTGTTTCCATGAATTTTTTGTTGCTTGGTTTATGCATGCAGCAAAGCACAGCTTACCGAGTCTCAGTTCTCTCCTGCTGACTGTCATGTTTTTATCCCTTTGTCATGCTGGCTGTTTGTGAAAGCTTATCAATGCCTTTTGTAGTTGTCATTCCGCAGGTATCTGAAGGTGGGCTTTAATCCATCCCTGTGTTTCTGTGCTTGGTACATTGTTGGTTTTGTCTGGGAATCTTGGCTGACAAGCCCTTCCCAAGAGATATGCTCCAGATAGCCACACTGATACAAATTAAGCTTTTCCATCTCCTGCAGTGACAGTTCAAGCCAACCAGTCAGATCTACACAGCAGCAGGTTTAGAGGTCAGCTCTGTCCTCATGGTGACAGACAAGAGGAGGACATCCTGCCAAGGAATGTGCAAACTGAATACCTGTTGTCTCTGCCTCTCGTGTTGCTGCACACTTCATTGTTTTGATGCTGGTGTTCTTTGTAGTGCCCGTACCTACCTGATGAGCAACATGGTCACTGATTTCTTCTTGCAGTTTAAAGTTTTTGGCTGTATAAATACACGAGCAGAGTTAGATGAGCAACATCATGATTGGAAGCAAGTTACCAAGGGTGTAGTCTTCAGGGAGAACAGACAGACAATTAAAACCCAATAAATCAATGGAAAGAAGTGACTTCTCTGTCACTGTGTATAAGTCAGTTCCAGGTCCCTGTAGGGCATAGTATGGAAAAGCAATGTGACTCTTCTGTGCTGTCCGTTTGAATCCGGCTTGGTTCTTATAGCTCAGAGAGGCACTAGTTGTTAATTATGAGATAATCATGTTCAGCTTGAGATACAGACCATCTTCAGTAAGCCTGGAAGGCTATAGTCTTTAAGCAGAGAATTTCCATAGGAAAAAGGGCAAATCTCTCCAAAAATTACCGAGGAAATAAATGAAGAGGCTTAGAGTCACCAATAGCAGATATGGTAAAGGGCATAACTAAATAATTTGTGTTTAACTACCCCTCTACAACACAAAGGAGAGGACCAACTCTTTTTATTGGAAAATTGTATTTTTGGAACCCATGAGAAGACTTAGGGTTTTATACAACACATAGGGTATCTGTGGAACTTATTGTTGGTATATTAAAATGAAATCAAAACATGAGCAGTTGAAAGGGAAAGATATTTTTGTAATTTCCTGAATACACTGAATTGCCTGGGAGATCTGAGGAATTGGGTGTGTTATATAGAGCAGAGGACCGCTGGTAACTCCTCAAAAAATATGTGGATTCAGTAGGAGGTGTTTGCAAAGATTTTGCCAGTGCTCCTCCTGGGAACTCAAGTATCCATTTAGCATTACACTTCCAGTAGTGCCTCAGTCCCCAGGTGTTGGTGATACTTCTCCTTTTTTCTTGCTCTGAGATAATGTTTTCTAGATCTCTTACTGTCTTTATAATTCTCCTCTTGACTGTAGTCAGTGGGCCTGTATATGTCTTAAAACATAGGGACTGGTGTGGTGGGTTGACCCTGGCTGGACACCAGGTGCCCACCAAAGCTGCTCTGTCACTGCCCTCCTCAGCTGGGCAGGGGAGGGAAGATACAGAGAAAGGCTCAGGGGCTGAGGCAGAGCAGGGAGAGATCACTCAGCAATTACTGTCACAGGCAAAACAGACTCTACTCAGGGAAATTACTTTAATTTATTGCCAATCAAATCAGAGTAGGATAAATAAACCCAAACCTTAAAACCACCTCTCCCCCCTGCCTCCCTTCTTCCCGGTCTGAGCTTCCCTGGCGGTTTCTCTCCCTGCTCCCCCAGCAGTGCAGGGACACTGGCATGGGGCTGGGGTCAGTCCCTCACACGCTGTCCCTGCCGCTCCTGCCCCCTCAGGGGGAGGCTCCTCACACCCTGCCCTGCTCCAGCCCGGGGTCCCTCCCACGGACACGGTCCCCCATGACCTGCCCCAGCGCGGGTCCCCGCGGGGTCACAGCCCGGCCAGCAGCCCTGCCCCGGCCTGGGCTCACCCCTCCGCGGGGCCACAGGCCCTGCCAGGAGCCGGCTCCAGCGCGGGCTGCCCACGGGGTCACAGCCTCCTGCGGGCATCCCCCTGCTCCGGCGTGGGGTCCCCACGGGCTGCGGGGGGGATCTGCTCCACCGTGGGCTCCCGGGGCTGAGGGGACAGCCTGCCGCAGCCTGGGCTTCACCGCGGGCTGGGGGGGAACCCCTGCTCCGGGCCTGGAGCCCCTCCCGCTCCTCCTTCTCCACTGACCTGCATGTCTGCAGGGTCTCACATTTGCTCACTCCTTTCTCCTGGAGATGTTGTGGGTTTTACACACACACACATGCACAGACACACAGACACACACACACGGACTCAGCCTTGGACATTGGCTGGTCCATCTTGGAGCTTGGCTGGCGTGGGCTCCATCGGACACAGGGGAAGCTTCTGGCAGGTTCTTACAGAAGCCCCCCCTGTAGCCCCACCAACTACCAAAACCTTACGCCACAAACCTGATAAATCTGCCTATAGGACACAGTTCTAACAGCAATGAGTTTTCACTGCACAGTAGAGTAGAATAATCTCCAACTGATCCAGACAGGATTATATTGATTTTTTTCAACAACATCGCATTGTTATTTTGGTTAATCTGTGAGCAGCTACAGCCACCAGATCCTTGTCTTGAAATCTTTGTGTGGTGTTCTCCATTTGATGTTTGATTCTTTATGGTGCCTTTTCTTGATTTTTCCAATGTGTGTTGTCTGTTCTAAATTTCATCTGTGAGTCATATATCTGTGTTATATATCCATGTATATGTAACTATAGGAAAATGTTAAGCTTGCAAGTATATGCATATTACTAGTATGTCTTTATTATCATATCTTATTTTTCACAAATGTTAGTGTTAAAAAGCCTTCAACAATAGAAGTTTAGGCAACTCCAAGTTAAAATTGGAGTCTTGTCCCCACAGCGGTGCTGAAGTCTGTCCCAGAGAGGCTGGGAACGTCAAGTCCTCTGTCTGCATTAGAGGGAACAGCCCATCACTGTTTCTGCAGCTGAGCTCATGGAAGCCAGTTGGTGTGGTTGGTTGGTTAAGTAAAAAATCAGTTGCGGGTAAATGTTAAATTGTTATCGTGATTTATGGACCAACTACCAGGCTCTTTTTCATGGTCTGGAATAGTATTTAGAATTATTTTTGCTGGTAGATACTATCATAGTAAAAGTATGTCCATTTATCATTTTGGATGTGTTGGGAAAGGCAGGGATGAAACTGTTGTCTGTACAGATGTGGCATCCCACAGAGCCGTGCTGCTCACAGGCCTTCTGCCTTGTTCTCCAAGCTTACTGAGGTAAGAAAACATCTTGTTTCAGGGCATGTGTTTGACAATGGAGATGTGAAGCTTACCAAGGAGGTCACAGACTAGTTTTGACTTTGAACATGATTGCTTTGCCATGCATGGGGTGAATGGAGGTAATGACCAGGGTCAGGGTGTGAGAAGGGGATCTGTGATGGAAAGTATTTTGAAACAAGCTGGTTGTGGCCCCTTTGTCCTCCTGCCCCTATAGAGATGGTGAGGTCAGCCATGGTCAGGGCAACCCTGCACATTTGCCAACTGGTTTTGCCTGCTCTGTCCCTGCAAGGAGCCTGGGCTGCAAAGCTGATGTCACTCCAGTGCCGCCTTTCTTCCAACTCAGTGAAGAGGCAGGTGTTGGACAACACCCTGGATGGATGCTTGCAGACCAGGGCCACAGCTGTGGTGTGCTCTCATAGCCCCTTTGGGGTTGCTGGGAGTTTTTACATCTATGTGCTTTCGTCACTGGAGAAGCTCGTATTGGGAAGTGTCCAAAGGCAGCAGGTATGAGAAAGGAGAGTAGCCCAGGCTTGGTGGGCTCCCTTCAAAGGGTGCTGATGCAGAAGAAAACCTGTGCATGGTCGTCAGTGGGAGAACGCGAAGCCTTCAATAACTCGGTTGTTTTTAATTCATAATACATGCATTAATGGTGTAGAAACACGTTGTTGAGTTTGGAAAATGCCCTAGTCCTACTGTGCGTAGCATTCAGAGGGCTTTTCAAAGGGAGCTGGAAACTTCTGTTGATGCTGTCAATTTAAAGAATGTCCTCCGGATGCCAGGTAACTCCTCTACAGATGTATAATGAATCGCTTTGCTTAAATCAGACATTACCCTTGGATACTGGTCCCCTGCCCAAAACTCCTGGCCAGAAACCGGTGAATTATGGCGCGCTTTCCATTGTGCTTTGCAGAAACTGAAGTGTTCCAGTCCCCAGTTTCTGTGCCAAGCAGAAGTGTGGGGAAATGTGCTGAGCGATTACTTTTTTTTTCTGTGAGAAACAAAGGATTTATGTGTTTGCCTCCACTGCTTTAACTGATTGGCTTATTTTCAGGAGAAGATCTGATGCTGGGTGTATAAATTAGTGGCATTAAACAAGTTGGTTAGCTCACGTAGGGGCAAGGTTGATGGTGCATTTTAAAATGCGAGGGGACCTACCAACCCGGTAAGCCTGAGGCTGGATTTGTTCTCCCATTTCAGTCCTGCTTTCTCTGATAGTATACTTATGCTTTTACACATTACCTGCTGCAATGCTACAAAGATCCACAGTAGCCCCAGTGCTATGCTTGTGCCATGGCTGGTCTGAAGTAAATCATTGAGCCCAGAGTCTTCTGGAGTTGGAGCAGTCAGCACTTCTTGGTTCAGAGGGCCACATCAGCACTGTTTAAGCTGGCTCACTGACCGCAGGAAATATCTTTGCAGAGTGAACTCTTCTCAGGATGGCCCCAATCCAGCCCTCATTGAAACTGGTGGAATTGCTCCTATTTTCTCAACGGAGCTTGGATCAAACTGTCAGCTTGAAAAAAAATTAATACCCAGTAATTCTCTGCCAAAGTGACACGGTGCATCAATTTTGGGGTGGAAAACAAGTATCTTCCTGTAGTATTCTGTCTGTCCTCTTTCTTCTTTACTTATCTGCTGATGTGACTTTCATATAGCTGTATGGAGATGTGTAACGGTGAGAGTATGTGAAGGCAAGGAGCAAAGCAGCCACCGTGTGTGCACTGCTGGATGAGAAAGGTGGGGTATTCTCTTTCTCTTGTGCCTCTCAGTTATGGTAAAATGCCATTTTTCTTTTCCTGTTCATGAATAACAACCGAAAGCCTGGAGTTGACAAAGGACTACAGAGCTTTAGATGCCTCGCTCTGCTAGTAAAGCTCTACTTTCTCCGTTTTCAAATACACCCTGATTTGTAATCTATTTCAAATTAGGTGAACAAATAAAATGATGTATCGGAATTGTCCCAATCCTTAAAGCCAATGCACAAAGTGATTTACCTGCTGGAAGATGGTAGAAGACCATGTGGAAAACAACACCCTTTGCAGGCATAAAGAAGGGATGCATGATCACGTTGCAAAGTATTTTTGAATGCAATACACTTTTTCCTGATGAAAGGCTGGCCATGATACAGACCGTGCCTGAACACTGCCTCCTGAGTGTGGAGCTTTTCCTCCCTGGCTTCCGTGGTGCCTCCTGTGGGGCTGGTGTCCCTTAGTCTTGCTGCACCCCTGGCCTGTCTCAATTTCACAAGTTGAACAATGGCAATTATAGAGGTGCCCTAGGATCTGTTTGCCACATGCTATAGATTTGAGTGTCACCACTTAAGCAGTTGCCTTTAGCAGAGGCTGACACAGTAGGTTTTAGGAGTGTGGATGTTTTACAAAGGGTCTTACCTCACAAATGGAATTAATTTTAGAGTTGCCAGCTGAAGAATCAAAATGTAGTGCCTCTTTTTTTTTCTGTTCACTTGTTCACTATCATTTTTTGCTACAAGTACAGCTGATATCTTGATGGTGGTAGGGCTTGGACACTTATGGGAGTGCATGGTATACAAGAGTGTTACATCCTAAAGGAATATCTAGGAACCACAGCTGTCTGAGGTACTTTTCTAGCCCTAGTGTTGGGTTTTGGGAGGGATGCTGCAGTGTGTTCGTAAACCCAGTTGCTCAGCTCTGAAACTGTATTGCAGATTGACAGTGGTGCAAGGTTATGATCTCAGAGGACAATTGGTTGTGCTTCGAGAGCAGTTAAGGGCTTCTTAAGACAAGGATCTCCTCTTTCAGGAGGGTGAATGAACTGAGCAGTTTGGCACATTTTATTTATCTTCCATTCTGTTTTGTCTGGTAAAGCAACAGTAGCCTCAAATCCAGGGTAGAGTCAATCAGTCGCATTTGATGCTTAGAACTTATTTTTAAAAATGAAAATAATAAAAAAACCCAGAACACACACACCCCCTGAAAAAAAAAAGGGGGGTGGGTGGGAGGGGAGCAAAAAATCCCACCAGTTTGCTGTTGCAGTGTAGACTATGATGATTTTTGGTCAGGTTGCCCATGGCAGGATTTCATTTGCCAGCTGACATTTTTGGCCTTTTCTGTTGAAGGCAGTTCATCACTTTCTGATGAGTTCATTCTCTTTAAGCAGCTACAGCTTCTCTCTTCAAGCTGTGACTTTGCCCATGGCTGGGTCACTGTGCTTAGCCTCCCAGACTTCTGCCTGAAGTGAAAAGAGAGGTTCGTAGATTTTTATCGACTATATGAATGTTGTATACAGACTGCCAAGTATGTGTTCTCTCTGCAGCGGAATGTGTTTTATAGGTCCAGTTTTCCAGTACTGAAGTAACGGCACACAGAAGGAAAATGTAGAAAAGTTTTTGCTGACCAGAGAGGGCAAAAGCAGAGATTTTGTATCTAGACTTGTGGTGGTAAATTGACATGCTTAATTTTTTGTGACCTCATATTTCAAATACTTTATGCACTTATGTATTAATAGGTTTATGTTGCTTGGGATATTTTTACCCGCAGTTATGCTATATACTAGGGGTCAGTACTTCCCTTTTCTTCTGGAGCTATTTTGTGTTTTCCTTTGCTAGATAATTGATGAGGCACTCTGAAGAATCTGTGATTTGGCAAGTGCAAGTTGCCTCCTTGTGTGGTTGTTTAGAGGATGTTTTACCCTCAGCTTAGACCTCATGCTCTCTCCTTACATCATTTGTAAAATGTTCTCCCACGGTCCTGAAACTTTGGCAACATTAGTGTACGTTTCAGCTGCAAAAAGTCAATACCGAGGCTTTAATCAGCCCTGCATTTGGGGGGCCAAGATAATATATACAAATTCTTGTAGCTGTAGGTAATGTTGGATTTCTAAGCTGAAGAAAGCACAAGGGAGTGACTCTTTCTCATTTTCCAGAACATAGAAAAGAATTTTGTTTTATTTTAATTGCAGGTAGCTCTTCAGATGAGGTCTGAAGATGTTTACCACTTGATTTTGTTTGGCCAGAGCAAAGGTCCAGAGAACCGTTAAATCAGTTTTAGAACCAAAAGTGAAAAAAAAAAAGAAGTAATATTTACAGCAGTAAATAGTGGGGAGATGGGGAAGAATCAACCTTCATTTCAATCAACCACTTGGTAGCTGTTCCCAAAATTTATTGGGAAAAAAGGGATTGGGAGTGGATGCATCTGAAGGCTTAGCTTTTTCATTGCTTCTGATTTGGGACTTCATCCAGTTTGCTGAAATCCAGCTGAGTTCCTGGTGTGCCAGAGTAGGTGTTAAACAGGGAACAGACAGCTGCCGTGCTGTATGCTTTCATAAAGGTCATATCTACTGTCTCTGATAGGAGAAGCCACAGGCACTATAGTAACTATCAGCTGTGCAGCTTTCATGCTTACCCAAAATCTTATCTTGGGACCTGTTAGGGCCATCTTCTGCAGAGGATTCAGGCAAACTGCCTATGTTTAGACCATCGCACAAGGTAGGGAGAGATGCCTGGCAGGATCAGACTGCACTCCAGGGAAGTGGTGGAAATGTTCCCTACTGCTCAGGGACCCTAAAACCCATTGGTGTCCTGGGACATACCTGGATGCCCATTTATCTGAGTTGGACTCAGCTGGCCTGGATGGAGCTGTGGTATGGATGCTGGGAGTGAACAGCAGTGCAATGTATCCATCCTGTGACATGGGGATGTGTTATGCCAGGTCATGAACAAGATACTGAGGTTTCTGTTTGTGCTTGGTCCTCCTGTTGGTAAATCTGCCAATTCTTGCATCACTCCCCCTCTGTGGGGATGAGGTTTTATTTACAGATCTCTGCACCACTGTTGCTGAGATTGGTGTACTTGCATTTCTAGTGGATATTTGATCTTAAATGGGGCAATTTTTATTGTTGCATTAATCTGTTTGGAGAGAGCTGAAGGATATGTGCAAGGTCCTGTTGAAGGTGGATGAAGCCACAGCATCCAGCTGTCTCTAATCCGTCCCTCATTTCCACCTATGCTATTTGACTGTTAGCCTTTTCTCAGTTTCAGTACTAAGTTTCTTCCCTGTCTGTATGAGATTTCCTTGTGTGTTCCTATTCCCATGTTGTCACCTTTAATATTATAGTAGCTCTTTCACTGACTTTGATCTTCCCTGTTTCAACTTCTCCTTTCCACACCCCTTTTCTTGGACCTTTTCTTGTCTCGCTTGGTCTAGGGTTGAAATGATACCTTGATTTTTCAAAAGGTTTTGCTTTCTTTAGCCCAGCACGGCAAAAAAATCCACTTTGTAGTCTCGTGAGCAGTTTCAGATCTTGCAATCTCCAGGGTCACATCCAGCACCTAGATATGCAGTGAAGGGGATCCTAGTGATGTAGGGAGGTGATGGGATGTGTCCTCCTACTGCTTGACCTGTGCTGACAGCATCATCCAATTCTTTTCTTGTTAGCTGTGAGCTATTCAAGACTGTTGTTCCTGGACAGTTCAGTGTCCCCACAAAAAGGGTCTACTTTGGGAATTGAATAACTTAAATGATGCATGGGATTTATGTGTTCCTCCTCCCACCCCTTCCCTGATGAGCGTAGCTTGTTTGGTACAATGTTTTTGGTTTTTTTGAAGATGAATGAGCCTGGTCAGCAGGACCAGACTCTGGTCCTTAGGACACAGTGAGCTTTTCTCATTGCTCAGCCTCCACAGCCCCAGGGTTATCCTCCCTGTGGGAGTCCCGTCTATTTCCTGGAGCCAAGATGTGAGCAGGAGACCAGGGCAGGAGCGTGCCCAGGTGCAGGGGCTGTGATGGCAGGAGCCAGTGACTTGCTGTCCCGTGGGACACTTGAGGAGTGGCAAATGCCCTGATTGGGGAGTGCTGGCCTTACGATGCAGCTGAGCCTGGCAGGACAGCAGCCCTGTGGGTGCTCATACGAGGTGGCGTGAGCCCAGCTTCTCCTTCCTCTCTGTGGTGGGGGTCAGGGCCTTCAGCCTCAGCCCAGCCCAGGCTGGTGGCTCCCGGGCTGTGGGCTACAGCAGGATGGGCCAGCTCCTCCCGCTGCTCTTTGTTTTCAATGAGAAATCTCTTTCTGTCAAGCCTGGCACAAACTTCATATGAAGTGCTACTGTGAGGAAAGTAATCGAAGCCTTAGAAAGCCCTGGGTTTAAAATCTCAGCTAATCCCCTGCATTCAGCATCAGGGTCGATCAACTTCTCCTTGCCTAAAGCCACATTTGTTTTAGCTTGAATACTTTCCATATGGCTTTCTGGCTGGGCTGGTTCCTTTTGTATCCTTTGTCCCTTACAACTGTCTATTTTAATTCCAGTTGGAAGCTGTGGCTTTGATTGGGGGAGCAGAGCTGATGGGCTTCACTGTCCCTCCTGGCCACCCCGGGCCCGTGGGCATATGGGCCATCGGGAGGAATCCCAAAGGGTGTGCTTGCACCGCGGCTGGCCAGCCGCAGATCTGGGAGAGCTGGCTGCTCTGGGGGAGGCGTTCCTCCCGTCCGGCCAGGGCTGGGCTGCTGTGTAGAGATGCTGAGATCCGGGGAGGTGGTGGCTACCTATGGCCCATGGGCTACAAGGAGAGGCTGCAGCAGCGGGGCTGGCCCAGTCTGACAAACGGGAGGAGAGGGCAGCATCGCACAGCAGCCAGTGGCTACTTGCTTGGGGGCTGCAAGGAAGCCACTTCTTGGTGGTGGCACACCGTGTGTAATGCCGTAATGCTGGGCAGCAGCCACGAGTTGCTGTCTGGGAGGTTTGGACTGGACATTAGGAAAATGTATCAGAAGCAGTGTGACCAGCAGGACGAGGGCAGTGATCGCCCCCCTGTACCCGGCACCGGTGAGGCCGCACCTGGAACCCTGTGTTCAGGTTGGGGCCCCTCACTGCAAGGCAGACACTGAGGTGCTGGAGCGTGTCCAGAGACGGGCAACGGAGCTGGGGAAGGGTCTGGAGCACAAGTCTGATGGGGAGCGGCTGAGGGAGCTGGGGGTGTCTAACCTGGAGAAAAGGAGGCTCAGGGGGGACCTTCTTGCTTTCTGCAACTACCTGAAAGGACGTTGTAGTGCAGTGGGTGTCGGTCTCTTCTCCCAAGTAACAAGCAAAAGAGGAAATGGCCTCAAGTTGGGCCAGGGGAGATTCAGATTGGATACTAGGAAAAACTTCTTCACCCGAAGGGTTGCCAAGCATTGGAACAGGCTGCCCAGGGAAGTGGTTGAGTCACTGTCCCTGGAAGTATCAGTTGTGTAGATGTGGCATTTAGAGACATGGTTTAGTAGTGGACTTGGCAGTGCTAGCTTAATGGTTGGACTAGATGATACTAAAGTTCTTTTCCAATCTAAACTATTCTATGATTCTGTGATAAAAGCTTTTGCCCTGGGCAGCTGGTGCAGCACTGAAGTAGGTCCACAGGGAGGCTGTGTGATGTCCGTCGTGGGAGGTTTTGAAGACTGAGTTAGGGAAAACCAAGGCTGGCCTCATGCACTGTTGGAGATAGTTTGTCTTTGAGGAAGAAGTTGAGAAGAAACCTCCAGGTGTCCCATCCAGCTTGAATTTTGCCCTCTTTCATTTCTCCATGGTGGTGCTGTGAATGAAGGCTGTGTGTCTACATCAGGGGTCCTCAAACTACCGCCCGCAGGCTGGATACAGTCCCCCCAGGGTCCTCAATCCGGCCCCCGGTATTTACAGACACACACACACACCCCCGCCGGGTGTTGGGGGGGGAAACCAAGCAGCCGCAGATGACCTCCTGCCACTTCATCTGCGCACCGGCCCCCTGTTTAAAAAGTTTGAGGACCCCTGGTCTACAAGATCAACAACTAATAGGCTTTTGAAATCTGTGTTGAGCAAGAAAAAGAAACCATGGGGAGCAGGTGTTTTTTTTTTAATAGAGTGCATGACTGAATGTTCCTTGGAAAGTGGTCATGGAGCCTTATGAAAGCAACCATATTCATTGTATAGCAAAAAGCATTTATTGTTTGTTAAACACTTAGAACCAGATCTACTGCTGTGATCCAGCTAGTATACACTGATCTGGCAGCACAAGGTGTCTGTAAAACCAGCTTAATTGGCTGATTAATCTGGTATAGAGCTGCTTCATTTTGCTGGGGTGGTGAAGAGCAGCCAGAAGAGAGAAGCTGGTGAAGTCCATGTAATTAAACTGATGGTCTGTCTCTCTGTAGGCAAAATAAAAAGGCAAGATTTACTGTGCTGAGCTGCTGGCCAGTGTTTCAGTAGAAAAGCAGAATTCCCTGGGAGTGTGTGGTTCTCTGCATATGTTGTACAGCTCATCAGCACTGAAACATTGCATTTCTCATATGGATTTCAAGAGAAGCTCTGCAAACAGCTTTTGAGAGTCACTGTGATCCCTTCCAAAGTGTAATTTAACAGAAGAATGCTTGTTGGGACTGCATCAGAAGATGCAACCTTGTCAGCAGATCAGGATCAGTGAGCAGTTTGGTTAAAGAAGGTGTCACTGAGCAGAAATAATGGGAAAGGACCTGCTTTTGGTGTATATGAGGACATGCAGACATCAATACATACTTAAAGTATCAAGTTTAAGTGCTTTCCTGAATAAATATGAGCTCCTGAACTGGTGCTGAAAAGAACCTCTCACTGTCCTTCCAGGTGTCTGGCAGCTGTTGCTGTCCCAGTCTCTTGTTCCCTTGACATTGCTGTGATTGCAATGACTGGCTTAGCCAGAGAGTGAGAGGGTTTGAATATAGTGTGTAACCTCTGTGCTGGCAGGTTCACACAACCTTGTGCTTGGTGGCATGACATTGCTAGAGGAGACTGAGACCTGCTTTGAGTGCAAAATGTAAAAGATGAGAGGCGAAATTTGCTACAAGTGTGGGAGATCTCAGTCTTGTCTGGTGCCACCAGCACCTTGCTTCCTTCTGTCTGCTCTGCTTGCAGACTGTGCAGTAGCAGAGGGCAGGTCATATGCAATGGAGAATGCCACACAAACTGTAAATGCCATTCAGAGCAACCAGACTGGTTGCTTGAGTAATCTGTTGCGTCAGTATCACTTCTTAAAAGAACACTGCCAACTTGCCAGCAAATGTAAAAATGAATGACTTGTGTAAGGTACCTGTTAGAGTGCTGGATGCTCAAGGGATTGTATAATGGGAGCTTGGGAAGTCAAGAGTTGAAGCATGTGCAGAACAGACCTGTTAAATACAAGAGCAGAAGCGTTAATGATGGGTTTAGGGAAGAACCTGCTTTTAATGTGGATTGGTTCTAAAAGAAAGTTTAAATGTAGTGAAACTATTCTGTGCTTCATTTTACACTGACCTTTAGCACTTGCCAACAAACTAATGTACTGGTATGACTGAATTGGAGAAAGGGGATTTTTATTTTTATTTTTTAAAGGAAAAGATTAAACAGGAAAGCTACGAGACATCCCCAGTTTCTGGCAGGAGTCCTTGTATTACGATATGTTTTCACTGTTGGTGTCTTGCACCAGTCTGTCTGAAGAGCCTGGGAAAAGACACTATTGAGTGTTATATATCCCACTTAGAAAACTTGTTACTGTGGTTGGGTTTTATAGCAAAATTATTTTTATAATTATGCCTATAGATGCCTATAAAATTATGCCCTTTATCCTCATGTTATTTAATAGATGTGCTTGCAACAGACATATTGGGCTGCTATACATGTCATGTGCTTCATAATAACTGTGATGGGGTTTGTGTGTGTTTGCTTATTTTTTGAAGAGAAGGACATGCCAAACAGACCTCTGAGAATGCGTGCCCAGTCTCCAGATGGCAAGTTACCTTTTCGGTGGAAGCCACCTTATGGAGCAGGCTTCAGGGGTCCACGCAGCAGATCCCAAGGTTACCTGCGTGGGTATGGAGAGAGCAGCCGAAGGATGAGCTATGCTCCGCTGCTGCAGGAGCGACAAAACCAGGAAGCGAGAAAACTAGGTGAGTCAGATTTCCCTGATAGCAACTCGCTGGTCTAGCACACTTCTGTAATCCCCTGTGGCCGCTAGGTGATCACAGATCACATGTTGTAGCCATCAAAATTACTTCTTTCTATAAATGAAAATGCTCACTATAATTGCATTCTGTAACATGTTCTTAACAGAAAAATAGGATGACCAGGGTAGAAAGTGTAGCAGAACTTGATGCTGTGTTAAAGACACCATGTGCAAGTACTCATATTAACAGCAGAGGGAGGGGCTGGGGAGAAGAGCCATAGCTGATTCTCCTTGCATGTGGTGGGACCTCTTTAAAGTCTGTTGTTTCTTGTCCCCTTCTTATTCTTTGTGTCCATATGTTATTTCAAGCCAGTGGAGAAAAATAATAATGCTTTAATTAAATCTATCCATACTTACCATTAAAACTGTTTCATGTGCCCCATACTAGAGTGTTAACACTCATGCATCCATGTTCTCTCCAGTTCCTTCGTGAGGTCGTGGTCACTAAGGGCTCTTGAGATCATCAGGTTGGCCTCTTCTGTGCTCGCTGGCCTGCTGTGCTGTGATGGTTTGCACTCGTGCCCTAGATCACCTGCCCTTGGTTTGAAGGAATTCCCATCTAATGGTGTCAGTGGGGTTTGCAACAGTTTTATATCCCCAGAGGCTGAGCATTTCCCTTTGCTCTGTTTGTGTCACTGCCTGTGTTGTGGCTGACCTGTCCCTGTCCTGCTGCCTGAGCTCCTCTCGCCTGAGCGGGCACTAGGTCTGCACTCCTGAGTCTTACTTTGCTCCTGTACTGTTTGGGTGTGTTTGCTCGAGGTTAGGCTTCTTTCTCTCAAAATCTCTCCTGTAGGCTGAAAGCCTGTACCACAGGTAGTCTGGTCTTGGGTTACAAAATGGGTGATGATTGCAAAATTCCACATAGCTGCCACAATTCCTAGCTTTGCAATGTAGTTTCCCCTTCTGCTTTGCAGGTTTTGTATGAAATGCATATCTTTATCTCTGTTTCTCCAAAGAGAGGGAACTCCTCAGTCACCTTTATCAGTTACTCCCCCTTTTCCTAAAAGGAATCTCTTACTTCTCATCCCTTCTGTGGTATTCACCTTTTCACCTTTCTGTGCACCGCTCACAGAGGGAACACTCTTGTCTGATGCCCAGCTTGTACCACTGCTCTGCAGGTTGAGAGCCTGTCCAGGCAGTACAAAAAGCAATGGAAATCTTGTCACAGACTTTGTGGAAGTTCAGTAATTAAGTTAATCTTGATGAGAAATACTGTGAAACATGATTTGGAGCATCTGCTTCTTGTTGTCATTACTTTTATAATATGTTTTTTTTAAGAAGGAGAACAAATGTTTAAATAATAAATTTATCAGGAGAAAAACTCAATCCTAGAATATAGGACTCCTGTAATGGTCTTTTCATGTTAATAATTTGCTTTCCTGTTTCTAAAATATCAAATTTACTGTTCTTACTGCATGCATATAGAACCCTCTGATGTAAGTGCTTTGACTCTAGGTAAATTAACTTTCAAATAAGCTTCTCCTTTTGTATCTCAGAAGAGAATAAACCAGAAAAGAGCAAAACTTTTTTTCAGTGAAAAAGGTTACAGTGTGTTTTTCCCCCCGCATGTACAGCCTCTGAGTCAGTTCATGTGGTTTCGCTGCCATCAAGGAGTTCCCAAGGACGGAGCCAACCTGTCTACAGGTCATCCTTAACTAAAAGAAAAATCACAGGTATGTTTCTTTCACATCTGCTGTCAGTTCATGGAGACATTTGAATGCAGTGAGATAGCTTTGTGATTTTAGACTGCAGTCTTTTGTTGCTGGAACGGTTAGGTTTTTCTCTCTGTTAGAGCTTGATAGGTGTCTCCAATTGCTTCTCTAATTCAAGCAAAGTTAATAAAATGATACAGCTCTGCACCATGATTGGTTGGGTTTCTGGGTTTGGGGGTTTTGTTTTGTTTGGTTTTGTTCTTTGGTTTTGGGTTTTTTTTGTTGTTGGTTTGTTGGTTTTTTTTAATGTCCTCCTCTCTAGCTATTGGGAAATGTTATCCACTGCAATAACCACATGAGAAGACTTGATTAAATCAAAGCTAGGACCTCCACAATGGTATGCGTTCTTGTCAGATCTTCACCCCCTTTTCTGAAGGGTTGATTTCCAGAAGCCTAAACCTGGTCAGCAGAAGTTTTCACTTTCTTTTGGAACATACTGCTGCCAAGATTAAAAAGCATTCTGAGTCATCTCCATGCCAGCACCACTTTGTCATCCCCTTGCACAGTGATCAGAATATCGTGGGGGTGGCAGAGTGGTTTGGATATTTTGATGGTGATGGAGAACACCCTTGTCAGAACTGAGAACTATGATATACTGAAATCCCACCTCACACCTTCTCTGTGGAGGTGATACCATCCATTTCTCATGTTCACTTTCTCTCTTCAGGTGCTCCCATTGCAAAACTTTGTGAATAGGTCCACTAAGCCACTTGTGAGCAGTAGATGGGTCCTCTCAGCCACTTTTGCGTAGTAACTGTTTGCCTTGGAAAACCTGAAATTTTATGAGAACCCTCTACATTAAGAACTTGATTGGAAGAAGTGATATGTGCTTTCCTGCTGCCTGCCTTCTGTGTGGGCAGTGCTGGGTTTCAGTGTAACATGCCACCTGCTGAAGAGAAGGGCAATCTTTCCCTGGACTTCAGTCATACATCAGTAAGGTCCCTAGAGGATGAAATCATACTCCAGACTTTACTGGCCCCTTGTCTTTCCTGACACATCAATATTTTTCCAGTGTTACTCTTCTGTAAATCTTGGGCTGGAAGGTTGCACTTCGTGCATTCTGTGCCTTTGGGAGACTTGGGAATGGTCACTAACAGGAAGAGTAATAAATCTTTCATGGCGTGGTAGATAGACTAGACTGGAAAAACTGATGGACAGAGAAAAAGGAGCATCATCAAAATGAAAAACCTCAAAGAGCAAGTTAGTTTCACTTAATTTGTAAATTTTTAAACTACTTGCAAAAGAAATTCTGGTATGTCAAAACAGCCCACTTCAATGATTTTGGTTTTTTCATTCAAATTTTAAATTATTTTTGCCTTATATACCATAAAAAATGAAAAGCGGAACTGAAACAACCTCTTTGAAGCACTCAAAAATGTAAAATATGCAGGAATTCTTGTGAGGAATTTTTGACAGTCCCTGGTTTTATTGTCCTACAAAATGAAACAAATTTTAGAATCTCAAATTTTTTCATAAGTTAAAACTTCTGCTCTGCAGGCAGCTCTAGCAATGAGTTTGCCAGAGACTGTGAATGTCAATACGTTAATAAGACATTTGCTGTAAGTGACAGTTTGGGGACTGATAGAATATTGAAGGACTGTAGACTATAGTAGTGCTCTGGTCTGGTAAGCAGACAACCAACAGAAGAAATGATGCTTCCATGGAGTACCATCAGTAACCAATGTACTTGGTTTTCCACTACTACTGTATTTGTTATTCATCTCTGCTGCATGCCTATTTTACTGTCAGTTGGACAGTTACTGTTTTTTATGAGAACTCTATGTTGTTAATGATACGCTATTTTGTTTCGCCATTTCAGAGGAGGAAGAGGTGGAGGTGGCACAAGACATAACCGTTCGAGTTATGTCCTCTCAGTCTGTGCTTGTTGCTTGGACAGACCCACTGCATGAAAAACAGAAGGTTGCAGCAAATAGGTAGTTACCCCTGTGCCATGTTTTCTTTTCAGAATGCATACTGAAGGTGAACTGCTGCCAACACACTACTTACTGCTTTTGCATTTATTTAATTACAGTTGCTTATGAGAATTATTTAGCTTAGGGCATAGAAATTTGCATATCCATACCTATGACAGTGGCTGGTAGGGGATGCTTCAGAGCAGCTGTTTGAAACCCGATGTGGGGTGATGTACCCTCCTTGCCTCCCAGTGCCCTGGTCTCTAGTATTTAGAGGTCTGTGTAAGTGCTGGACTACAGCTTTTTACATCCCTTCTGAAATGTTGTCAGCACCAACTGGGATATTTTGCTATTCAAATGCTGGTATATCACTACAGTCAGCAAATCCCCATGTGTGCATGAAGAAAGAAGGGGCGGGGGACAGGGCACAGCCCACAGAGGTGAGACATTGAGTTGGGTTGTCAGAACAGACTACAACTTTGAGACGACCATATGGCAGCGGAAGGAAGCATTGCTGCAATGGGAAAGATGCCTGTCAGTGCCCCCTGCATCTACTGACCCACCAGAAACACCTTGCAGCTGAGGCTGAGCAGGTCAGGGGCTTCTGTGAGTGGGAGAGTTTGCAGCATGCTGCAGCAGTTGGAGACCAAAATAAACAGAGAAATGGGCTGGAAACAGCCAAAGGTCTGAAAGCATGGATTATGCTGCTCAGCCTGGGAACACCAAAAAGCTCTGTAACCCAGTGCTGAAAGACCCCGAGGGGCACAGCAGGAGAAGTGGTAATTTTAGCTGTTCCAGTTTTCTCAGTTTCCTTGTGGAAGCAGTTATCTGGGCAGACACATGGGAACTGAGCTGCTGGTGCTGCTCTGGGAGCAAGGGGCTCCCAGCTGTCCGGCCATGCTCACAGCCATGGGGCAGGGAGGTGGTGGCATGGGGCGCCTGGCTCGGGTTGGAAAGCCCTGCAGCTTCCCCTTGGGACAGTCGGTGTTTTGAGTAAGAGGCTGGAAAGGGCAGTCTGTCCCCTGGGGTGAAAGCAATCAGACATTAGCAGAAGGCACAAATACTTGCTTAAAAGACACTGGGTCTTGATGGGGTGCTACTTTGTTGTTTACAGTTTGGTAGGTTTCCCAGTAAGCTCCAGCAGGCTAGCTGAGGGGAAAGCAGCCCTGTCCCTTTCTGATTCTGCTAATACTAGGTTTTGACAAGTGAATTTTTATTTTCCTGTGTTTCTGATCTCAGGCAATACAGTGTTCGCTATCGGGAAAAGGGGGAATCAGCAAGGTGGGATTACAAGCAGGTGTCCAACCGGAGGGCGCTGGTGGAGAATCTGGTGCCAGACACCATGTATGAGTTTGCCGTCCAAATCCTGGAGGGAGAAAAGGAAGGCAAATGGAGCGTGTCTGTTTACCAACGGACCCCAGAGGCAGGTATGTATTCAAAGGGTCCTTAGGGTAACACAAGTCTTAGGGCTTGAGCTGTGAAATAGAGCTGACTTGAGGGAAAGCCAGAATAAGTGGTTGCCTGAGGCAGCAGAAGGTTGGGAACCTGGGAAAAGCCTCATGCTGCTGCCTGCGTCCCTGCAGCAGTGCTCTGGAGAGCACACCAGGGCTGCTCTTGTGGTGCAATGAGGCTGGGAGGAGGTGGTTTGGGTATTTCTGGGGGACTGGTCAGCACCTGGGATCCCTGCAGCTGTGTGTGCCCCTTCCTTTGGGAGCAGCAGCATGGCTGCTGTCCCTCTCTGTGGGCAGCAAATTTAAATCCTGCATCCACCATGGAGAAGGTGTGGGGCCCCTTTGGTACAGGGAAGTGGTCCATAAAACCCAAATTACCACATCATTCCAGCTAAGCCATAGTAAGCAGTCTCGTGCAGACAGCCTGTTCCTAAAAGTGAGGAATAAAAATTCACCACAGGAGACTGATAGAGACATGTAATACAGGCATGCACGGACCTGAGCCATGTGTGCTCTTCCCATTTATCTTTGAAATGGCTGTAGAAGAATTTCTGCTCTGAGAAGAAGGAACAAAAGGTGTATGCTATGTAGGTCAGCTTTTCTTACCTGCCTCTTCTCCTCACAGCTCCTGCCAGTGCACCTGAAAATTTGGATGTTTGGCCGCTAAAGGGGAAACCAACCTCTGTAGCAGCATCCTGGGATGCTCTCCCAGAGAGTGAAGGAAAAGTCAAAGGTAAGTCATCACTGTCAATTTTTAATCCCCTCAAGGGGCTGGTCTTCTCAAAGCCAGACTGCTGCTCCACAGTAGGCTGGAACCACTGACTGCCAGGATTTTTTCACTTGTTAATGGCTTATACCTGAGCAAAATTTTCTTGTTTCCAGCCCAGTATCTCCGCACCACCGCTGGGAAGCCATTGTCACCGTGTGCCTGGGATGTCACAGAGCTTCCCGGAGTGCACGCTTACCTCTTCTTCCATTAATAAGCAGGTCAAAACAGAGCTCAAGAAGGAAGTTTCCCAAAGGATTTGTAACAATTAGGTGAAGAAGGAAAAGTTAGGTAGTTGCCAAGAAAGTGAGTGGGTTTATCATGTGTTTTATTTCTAGTTTATTGTGGAAGGAAAGCCTCAGCTTAAGAAGCATGCACAAGTTCTGATTGCAACAGATACCACATAGAAGCCTTGTCTACTATAGCGTTACTGTACATGGTTATAAAGCTAATTTGTCAGTGGCTATTTACTTGCGTAAGATTTTGAAAAATATCTTCCTGGGATTTTTTTTTTCTCCTATTTCTATCTCAAAATGAACAGGCTGATTCTTTGGGCTGCTTCCATTTTCCAGTGGTTGACAGGATTGTGTACTCAAGTTACACAAGTTTCTGGAGGTGCCTTATCAGCACTATAGCATCTCAGGATTTAAAAAACCTTTGGCCAGGAGGGAAGTATACCATGTTTGCATACAAGACCTACATTATGTGTTCTTCAGGGCACTGGTGGAATTCCATCCTCTTTGAAGTCACTAGGAGTCTTGCCAGTTGCTTCAATGGAACTACAATTGTGTCCAAGAATTATTATTTCTTCAAGCAGGGTCATGCAGGGACATTATCAGAAATTTCAAATCTGCTCGTAATTTTGAGCAGTCTGTAGCCCTTTGTCCTTTTTTGTCTGCTGATCTTTAGATGATTCATCCAAGGCAAGCATTTTAAAGATACCTGATATTCAAGGGCTGAACACTTACATGTGTCTAATATATCATTGTTTTTCTTGAGTATGAAGTAGTACAGAAGAGGTCTTATTTTTAAACTAAATACATGACAAAAAATATATTTATACTGGCTAAATGAAATCACTGAATTAGCACTTCACAGTTGTTTTGATAGCACATGGTAATCAGGAATTTTGGTCTTTTGATCCTTCTATTTTTCAACCCTGTCCGTTTGTATATTTATGCCACATATTAAAGTAATGGGAGAAAATGTCCTCCAGTAGCTGTTTGGGAGCTACCAGAAGTTACACCAGTGCCACTGCGATTAAAGCAACTCCTGTGCATCTTAAAACAAAAAGAAAACAATCCAAAGCTTACCACGCCTTCTAATAAATCTTTTTCCACTGGGCATTAAATGCATTTGCATATAAAATATTGATGAAATATTTTTTTATTGATTTTGATGACCTATGCATGGCTTATTTCTTAACCCAATTGGAATTTATTTTCAAAACCCTGTTTGTGTCTGATACCCATGCCTCTTACAGAGGATTGAAAAGAAAAGGAAGCCTGCCCATGGCTGAGATCTTATCTGCAATCCTTGGGAGCGTAGTGGGAAGCTCCACTTCATGCATACAACTTCTCCTATAGGGGTGAAATTTCTCTCAATACAGAGGGCTAATGCAGAGCACAGGTGCCACAGTAATCCTAAACCGAAAGGTGAGAGCAGGGTGAGTTTCTGAAGTGGCAGCAAGACCTTGCTTTGCTCACTGCAGTGGTGGTTGGCCCTGGCTATAGTTAAGCACAATGTGTCAGATTTTGATTTTGTTGGACAGATGTGCTATTTCTACCATTTGGCAATATGCAGTGCTGATATTTCCTGGTAGAAGTATCTTTTCTGTGTAAGAACCTCAATCATCCAGGCATGAATTTTACCTACTGGCCTGTAGATTGCAGCTAAAACCCCTCTAAGCAAAGACTCAGCTGGAAACATGTTTGACTGCAGTAATATTGTTTCCAAGACTAAAGTAAGTGCTTTGGTGTTTTCATGGGGATGCTCCTCAGGCTCCAGCACTGGTGAGGAATGAGTATATGGCCTTTGGAGCTGGTAGAGTTTCACCACAGCAGACTGGCACAGTGGCCTTTGCGTGACTAGGGTCTTAAAGTACAGTGCAGTTACAGCTATGCCAAGGCTCTGTTGGAAACATAGGATAAGTAAGTAAATAATAGTATTGAATAATGTCACCTGATTTTAATACTGATGTCTTGAATGATGATTATGTGAATACACCATTTTGTTCTTCTTCCAAATAGTTTCTGTGGGAAAGAAAATTTTTTAACATTCTTACTTGCTGTGGACATAGCTACAGTCAGCAACACAACTGTGTGTTGTCCACCATTGTGAGCAAGTTATGCTTTGGAAGAATATTCTCTGGATCATGTGTTATCGATTGCAAATATCTTGGTAGCTAATCAGTAAGTTCAAAATCTCTCTTTCTCTTGTGAAGTGTAAAATCTTCTCATGATTCATCAGCTGAAACAACACAGGTATTCTGATCGTAGCAATCCGCACTACCTAACATTTGCACAGTCTTTCAGTCTATGTTTCCACAAGCAGTGGGACAGGACATGTTTTCCTGGCAATGTTCATTTATGTTTTCTGCCTCCAGTGCATTTTCTCTTTGTAGGGTTCCTCTGTTATTTCTGATTTAGGGCGGTTAATTTTTTTCAGAGGACTCATTTTTTTCCCCTTTATTAGTTGGTGTCCAGAAACAAAAAAGGCCTCCTAGTGCAGCACACCAAACCACACAGTAGTTGGTGCTGTAATTTTCTTACGTCCTTCACACCTTCTCTGGAAGTGCGCACAACTGTTGTCCAGCTCCTGTTGGTGACACTTCACTCTGATGGGCATTGTTGCTTATGTATTTTTACAAAGGTATAGATAACATAATTTGTCTCAGTCATTAGGTTATTGATGTGATTTGGCTTTGTCTGTTAAGATGAGCAAATGTTCCACTTACCTTCATATATATATATCTCTATATGTCTCTCTCTCTCTCTCGTGTCTTTATACTCCAGCTGTTGACTCAGTGTGCATTGCTAGTGTATTAATTTTAGTAATGCACGTTCTAATTCATCCTACCCATACAGTCTGTCCGCTGGAAACAGGACTGTTTTCAGTTTCCTCCTTCCAACCGTCTGCCAAATCATTTCAGAATACATTCTTTCATACGCCCCGGCTCTCAAGCCATTTGGAGCAAAGTCCATCACCTACTCTGGAGCTACAACATCAGCCATAATAGATGGTCTGCAGGCCGGGGAGCGCTATATTTTCAAAATTCGTGCAGCAAACAGGAGGGGACCAGGTCCTCAGTCCAAAGCCTTCAGCGTTGCGATCCCAGCAGGTGAGCACCAAGACATGCACTGATTGCATAGTCTGCCCATTCTTGCCTTTGTCCCATTGGTGTTAATTCTTACTGGCTTAACTTCCTCTGCACTCCATCTAACCTGTAGGATTTTACTTCCCTAATACTGTTTCTGTTGGCTCTTTTCATCACTGTGTTGTCCAAAGAGATGCTTGTAGATAAGTGGTTGTCACTCTGCAGCATGCAAAAGAACATTTTACAGACATTTTAACATCTTAAATAAATACATACTGTACTGTTTCCTACATGAAAACAGTATGTGCTTTTTTTTATCCAAAGGCCAAAGAATACAGTGCTTTGGGTCTTTGATTGCACTATTCCTGACAAATCCTGCTCTTGAAAGTCACTTAGAACGACTTACTCAGATACTACTTGCATTTGCTTCTTGCCAAAAAGATGCTGTTGTGAGGACAAGAGATTTGCTGAGTTAACTAAAAATGTGGGCCACAGCCTCAGATGGGATAATGCAGCGCCATTCCATCAACATGACTTAAGTTCTGCTGCAGATCTGGTTCCACTGATAGGATGATGCAGTTCCTGCTTTTAGATACTTGATTTTAATTGCTCTAACTTCTACCCAAGCTACAATAATTCCATATAGGTACCTACCTACTAACCAAAACTTACTCAGCTGGACTCCACAGGCTGGTTAATACAGAAATAATTATTATGTCATATTCTCATAAGTTGATTTGTTCTTGCTACCTGGCTGTTTTCTTCTCTTGGTCAGTTTTTTGTGCTTCTGTGGTTGTGAATAAACAATGTTTTTTTCCCCTCAGCCGCTCATGAGGATTCAGTTGCTCAGCAACAAACAAATGTTCAAGATAATTCAGAGGCTAAAAAAAATGGGAACGCTGGCTCATCTCCTTCTCAAACTTTGTCTGTTTCTTCAAAAGTCCAGCCTTCGCTTTCCTCTAAGCAGTCGTCTGTTCGTTCACCTAATGTTAGTGATAAAAAGAATCTTCTTTCTGAATATAAGAATAAAATATTGACTCGAGGGGTCCTAAGTAAATCTCAGTTACCTTCTAGAAAGACAGGAGAGCTGGAACCTGATCTCCAATCCACTGAAGTGACACATGATCACGATTCCTCCCAAGAAGCTCCAACGACGCCACCAAAAGCCCAGGATCAGAGGAGGAATGTTAGACCCTTGTCCCCTAGTCGGCCAGTCCACCCTGTCCTTGCCTCAGGAAGGACCTCTGTTCGAACCCACACATCAGAGGTGTCACGGCAGATGAGCACAGAGAAACGTGAGCCACCAGCACTGTTACCATCGGCAGCACAACACTCTTCTACTTCGTCTGTTCCTAAATACACAGATAATGAAACAAAGCAACTGAGACACAGCAACGCTAATGTGCCTTCTAAAACCTCTTCCCGTCCTCTGCCATCCAAAAATAATGATCTTGTGGATAATGTGGAAGGAAAGCCAGACCCCATGCTGGTGAAAGTGTCTTCTAAAACTTCAGAGCCTAGTCACCTAGCTTTGCCATCAAATCGTCAGTCTGCTGTCTCTCATGAGGTTGTCCCAAGCCATCCCAGTAGGTCTGGATCTCTGGGTCATTCACATCAATCATCTTCCAAATCAGCAGAATCCCATGCTCGTGACAGTCATAATGAGTTTAATAGTGAAGAAGCAGAGGACAGAGCAGGACAGCCCAGTTCTAGGTCACAGCAAACAAGGCTTCCGCCAGGCTCCAGTTCTCGCACATGGAAGGATTTGAAGTTAGCTGCAGTGGCCGTCTCATCGAGGTCTGCTGTTTCTGGTCACACTTCACCTCACTCTCATTCCTCCACCAGTGCCAGATCTGATGGAAAGGATGTTGATAAAAATTCTAGGGAGGACTCACAAGGTGCAAACCCCTTATTTCATTCTCTACCCTCTTCCAGGCAGTCTTCTTCAGCAATTTATTCCAAGAGAAGAAATCCTCATGCCGATTCTGATTCTCAGCTCAGAGGGACACATAGCGAAAAGTCACCCCACTCTGACTCAGAAGAACAACGAAGTCGAGTGGCGGCTCCAGAAAAGCATTCTCTTTTGCAGTCTTCTCTTTCCAAACATAAGCCTGAAGAGCAGGACAGTCAAGAGGTAAAAGAAATGCTTGCTCGATCAAAACCGAGTGCATCTTTGCCTAAAAAGACATTCCCCTCTCATCTTCCACTGGAGAAGACCTCCCACTCAGATCCTCCACAGAGGGCACAAACAAGTCCTTCCTTACTGCATTCAAGGGGCCGGCGCCTCCCGTCTCCTGTCTCATCCCAGAGTAACGAAGAATTGCAGGAAGACGATGATGAGGATGTAACAGAAGGCAATGACAGAGCAAGCAGCCGTTCTGTGTTTCCTAAAGAAGTGTTCTCTTCTAGGGGATTACCTGCATCTTTCTCTCAGGGAAGCTCAAGTTCATCTCTATCAAAGCAACAGCAACCAGGTTCTCAGGTACCTTCCTACAAACCAAAACTTACTCAACCAGCCTCCAGTTCTGCCAGTGATACAGCAAAAGACAAGCAGTATAATCCAAGGTTGTCATCCACTTCTTCAAGACAAGCTCGTCCTTCATTACCTACTCGCTCAAGGGTTGCTACAAGAACAGTGTCCCAAACAGAGAAAAAGCATGGCCTGTTGCCCTCAAAAATGTCCAAAGCCGAACTTCCCCGAAAAGTTTCTTCCTCCTCTTCATCTAAATCTCATCAGTCAGTTTCTAATGAAGAGGATGATGATTACAGTGAATATGATCAGAAAGAAGTGGAAGAGAAAACCACATCTTTGGCAGCAAAATGGTCCCCTTCTCTTTCTAGAGGTAACAAAAACACATATGATGACACTACTGGCAATAAAAGGAAATCTATGGACACTATTCTACCTCACAAAGTAAGCTCTGAAGAGGAAGAGAAGGAAGAAACTCCAACACTAAAAATGTCTTCTGCTGAATCGCCAGGAAGCTCTGCCATAGTATCACGGATTACTCAGTCCTCTAACAAGCATACCCCATCTAAACCCAGCTTTGTCTGGCCACATTCTTCTGCATCTACCACCGCACGCACTGTTTCTCCAACAGTTTCTTCCTCCACTTTGTCCCCTCGCCAGCGACTATTGAACTCTAGGCTACGGAGCCCTTCCCAGCGGCAAGTTGTTAGACCTCCTTATAGACAAGGTATCTTGTCTTTGTTGTAGTGATCTCACTGAAATGTGTTTTTTCTAAGATCAGCAGTTAGATGAAAAGTCCTCCATCAGAATGCAGGTTCAGTTTTTTAGTGTCATGCATTACTTTTTGTTTTGGTTGTTCTCAGGAAGCCCAGTTTTTGAGGATGTTGCCTAATCAGTGCAATGTGGTGCCCCAGACCTTTGGTCCTGTGGCCTGATCCGGACAGGATCCCATGATGCGCACAGGAGATGACAGAGTTAGGTACTAACTTGGAAAAAGGGTGACATTCCTTACTGAGTGGTGTCTTCACTGAAAGCTCAATGAAAGCACATTTGTACTCAGAATATGACAACCTCTCACGTATATTGCTTTTCATCGTACCAATTACTGAAATGCTTTTGTAGGTTATATAGTGCTACCTTGCCCATGCCTAGGCAGTAAGGTGTTTTCTCATGATGTCCTGGCGTTGTTTTCTTTAATTAGTTTTTAAGCCACTTTCCTCGTTTTTCTAAGTGACAGCTCAGGGTTGCGTGTTCCTATTGAGGAACTGCTCACATCACAGTCAGGCCCTCTAATTCCTTTGTGGCTGTGATTTACCACAAATATTAGAGGCTTGCTTTCTGGCAGAATGTCTGCTGACCCTAAGTAGTGGAAGAGAGCGTCCGCTACACATCAGGGCGTGTCACCTATTGATTCCTCATGGAAAATCCCAGACAGTACCAGTGACTTTGCCAGGTAGAATTATTTCTTCTCCCTCCAGTGCATGGACATCCAAAACAGTATTGAGTAACCTGAGTGGTTTAGTAAATAACTTCTGTGCTATATGTAGATAACAATGTTTTGTTCAGTGTGGTCTCATTGTTATACAGTGAGGACCATGCAGCTGGGCTATTGTATTTGCTATGTGTAGAGGTCCACCAGCTTGCAGAGCTTTAAGATGGGAGTGGACCTTAAATAATACCATGGAGGATGAGATGCATGGCATGACAGAATAACAGGTTTCTCTAGGTTTCTCTGTGGAGTTTATATACCAGCTTACTGCTAGCCATGCCGTTGGGAAGTTAATAGCCAAAGAATGTTCTGTTAATAGATTTATGTAATTATTATTTTTAAGTTAATATCTGTTTTTCTGGAGGCAAGTCTCTCAGATAGGATGTGAAAATTGCTGCCCTTTCTGAGCTGGGGGGCCTGCAGCTCAGCGCTACTGCTTCTCTACTTCTGAGATGAGTTTGCCTCTGTGTAGCAGTGTTTTTTTCAACTAGAGAAGGAGAATCCTTCCTTTTACAGGTTAAAAAAATAAAAAGAAGGCAATTCCCATCCCCTCTCCTTTCAGTTTGTCACTTCAGCTTTATTTAAGGATAGAAATGAACAAGTGGTTTTGTTTAATAATGGTCTTCTCCCTCACCCCACTCTTTGAATGTTTACAAAAGTCACAAACATCTTAATGGCTGTAGTACCATCTAGAAATGTTGCCCTGCTTTCTTAAAAAAAACTAAGAGGGAATAAAGAGACCAAGCAAACATGGTAGAAACAAACCATGAGTGTTCAACGTCTTCAGAAGAAACCATTCCAGATGCTTATGTCAGCTGTGGGGATCTAACAGTGTCACCACAGTTTCTCCAAGCAGAAATAAAATGCCTGGTGTGCTGAGTGTGGTGAGGGCTTTTTCTGCTCTCATTTATGTCCAGATTGGTCAGAAAATGCATTTCTTTGCATTTTAAAATGTGGTTTGTAGGTTGCACAGCTTTCTTCAGGATAGTGTGTTTTCTTCTCTGTTCAGGTTACAATGGCAGACCTAATCTTACAACGAAAAATGGAAACGGAAATGGAAAAATAATGCCTGGTAATAATGGAAAACCAAGTGGACAGAGAGTAATCAATGGCCCACAAGGAACAAAGTGGGTAGGGTGACCTTCTCTCCAAATTCAAGATGCTGTGGCCTTTATTGTACTTACATTTTCATTAAGGAAAGAGAACAGTAGCCTCAGTCAATGAAGCTGTAAAAGTGAGGTCATACTTAGTGAACTATTTTCCACTGTTCCATTGAAATCTAATGACAGATTCTGCATTTCCTTATTAGAATGTTTTAAATGTCTGGTTTAAACCCTGATGGCTTGAATTTTCAAATATAGCAATACTTCCATAAACTTAGTATAACATTTTTTCCTCGAAGTCAGTGGGACTTACACTCCCCAGTGACTCAGGGCTTCTCTGCTGTGCAGTGTGAGTGAGGACTGCTCAGGATAGCTGCTGTGAAAGCTGTCTTCAGCAGGGCTTCTCCCAGACTTACACTCCAGGGAGAAGCTCATGAGCAAGAGTATCAAAATAAAAAGTTACTGCATAGGTGTCACAGTGCTTTAAAAGCACATACACAGGTATCTTTAAGCATTTCGCCATTTGTACAGACATGTTTCTACTGGTATTTTCAGAAGAGCTCAGATGCCATTGATAGGAAAGCCCCACTAGGTGCCTACATGCCCAGACCTTGTAGTTTAAAATCCTTTCCAGTGAGTTTATAACCAATCAATGCAGGGAAGGAACTGGTGTTTCCTGCATGTTTGCCCAAATGCTGAGCTGGAGGAGACTGTGAACAGCCTCTCAGGAATCACTACAGCTGCTCACACATGGCGTGACACATAAAAGACATTTATTTTATGGCCACTTCAGTCTTACCATTTGCATTAGGGGAACATGAAAAGGTGCATCAGGTATGTCACATTGAAGGCAGCCATTCTGAAAAGTATGCCCAAAGCCCTTTCAATAGACTTCCAGAAAGTGGGCTAGAAAGGTCCTTGTGAGGCTGTAGCACAGCTCTCTCTGCCTCATGAGAGGAGGGCATTGCTGCAAGCAGGATGAACACCTTGTAAAGCAAGAGGATCTGTGTCAACATCTGGGGCCTCCTGCTGCAGTCTTTTCCCCAGTACCAAATGTAAGTCTGTCTTGCCAGCCTGGAACTGATGCTCACATCCTCTTCCCAGTTTCCTCCCGGCACTTAACAACTTTTGCATTCGGTATTCAGTGTTCCTGTCTGTTACCTCAGGTTAAAACAGCATGCAATTCTGAATTGCATTTTGGGTTGACATAGCAATGAGAACTGGATTTTAACTGCGGTTACCTCTTGAATTCAATCCAAGCTGTCAGATTTGTTTTATGAGACCGAGTCTTTTCTCCTACCCCGATTAAAGTCCTAGCTACTTAGTTTTCACTGCTGTTTCAATCTAAATTAACTGGTTTAATTTTTCCTTTTCCTTTGGTTAGTAGACATACTTTTAAAAAATCCTGTCTTCAAAGGGACTCAGGGTCACACTCAAAGCAATATTACAGGAATCTACCTTAGGAGTTGCACAGCCCAGGAAAATCAAGGGATCTGCTCCTTTGCATATGAAAGCTACGGGAGGCATTATCAATACGGTTGTGCAACTCTGGAGCCCAGCTCTTGGGGATTTACTTTTTGCAGCAGTGATTTTTCAGTGATTGCTAGACAGTTAGTAACTCACTTTTAAAAATCTGTGGGTGTTGTAGCTCTTTCTATCACACTTGGCTTCTGAATTCCCCTAGGATTTCTGTTGCTGTGAAATTTCATTTCACCTCCTCTTGTGTTAGCTGAACTTGAGTCCATCTGTTGTTTTTAGATTGTAGATCTTGACCGAGGGCTAGTGTTAAATGTTGAAGGAAAATACCTCCAAGATTCCCAAGGCAACCCTCTCCGAGTGAAATTAGGAGGGGATGGACGTACAATTGTTGGTAAGTGACAACTTCCTTCTTATAGAAAAAAAGTGTCAGTTTTTGTGCATATGGTACAAGTCTTAGAGCTGTTGAATGCTTCAGGCATCCCCAGGTTCCATGCAAGTCACCTGGAGCTGCTTCTACCCCAGGTCTCCATCAGCCAGTCAGCACACTGCAGGACCTTGGGAGACTTTGGGGCATCCTGTGGGGCTCTGGAGTATGAGGCAGCAAGAATCACCCCGTGTCCATCTCACTTGTATCAGCATTAGAGCAGGCTGCAGGACTGAGCCGGAATAAGGATTGATGCTGGTTTATGTATTTGTATACATAGAAATAATTATTCCTCACCACTAGCACTGTACCAGCCATATACATGTGATTATTTTTTTTCTGAAACCAACCACAAATAGTAAAAACCCCTGTGTGTGATCTGTGAAAACACTGCTGTTTGCGTATCAGTCCATCTGTATAGATCTCTTGAATTAAACTGGTTGCCATGAATATTTGAAGTATCCAGAATCTGGCACAAAAGTTTATCTGCAGTGACAGCATCTCACCAGCTTATCCCAGTTTTCCCTTGCACATGTTTGACTTTAGGGAGTAGAATATGGATTCATCATACCTTTCATCAACATTTATGAGACTGACTCAGAGTGCAGGTACTGTCTGCATGTTGTGACCCTGAAGCGAAACCTCCCTGAAGTCCTCCTAAGAAATGTTTATCAAACAGTTGATAAGTGAACACTGCTGTGGTTTATCTGAGGTTCTTCTGAAGCATTTCCCATCTTCCTTAGTCATGGCTCTTTCCTAGATAACAACCTTCTTCTCCTTCAGCTTAGTTACAGGAGGCTGTAGTCACACTTTCTATCTATCTACTGTTGATAAATACGATGCTAAAAGCCTGAAATGGATTAATGGTGAGATTTTTTGGTTTTGTTCTTCTCTTCTAGATGAAAAGGGTGCCCCAATGGTGAGTCCTGATGGATTACCTTTGTTTGGACATGGCAGATTTAGTAAACCTGTAGCAAGTGCACAAGATAAACCAATAATAAGCCTTGGAGGGAAACCTCTGATTGGTCTTGAAATGATTAAGAAAACAACCACTCCCTCAACTACTACTACAACAATACCACCAACAACTACCACAACTACTACAACCACTACAACAACTGTTGCTACAACTACCACCACCACTCCTGAACCAACCACCACTGAACCACCCACCGAGAAACCCCCCCCTACCTGTCCTCCAGGCACCTATGGACAGTATGATGATGAGGGCAACCTGCTGTTGGGATTCGATGGCCTGCCAGAGTGCAATGCAGAAGGTAACTTCCTTTTGTGCTGTTTGAGCTTCTTTGGTTGTGCTGTTTGTACAGCGTGGTTATGCAAATATAAAGCAGCAAAGAATCTGCCTCTGAAGATTTTGGTCCATGTGATAAGGTAGGAGCTAAGATTAGAGCAGCTGGAGAAGTGTTTGGGTGTTACATGTTTTTTCCATTGGAAAATGTCAACTTTCCCCAAAGCTGAATTTTTTTTTGTGGAAATATGTTGATTTCAGAAAAATTCTTACCTTCTATTGTATCCAGTCTTGTCACATATATTCACGCATGTGAACACAAGTATAGGCAGTGGTTTTGTGGTCAAAGCACTCACATATAAGGAAGTCTTCACTGCAGTTCAGGCCAGGGAAGGACCTTAAAGCGCTATATATTTTGTCTATTTTGTGTTCATTTCTCACAATAAATTCTGAAAAAACTGTCTTTTGAGCCATGGTGGAACCAGCTTTTGCAAACTGAGATTCTTGTTCTCTTGCCAGCCCTCGGAGACAGAGATTGTGTAGCAGGAATGTAGCACAGCACGGATGAAGCTCGGGAAAGAGAACCCTGGCTCTGCATAGATAGGGCAGAGGGCTGTACACTAATTTCTTTCTCGTCTGAAAATGTAAAACAGTGTTGGTGCCTGTCATTATTTCCCTGTTGCAGTTATACAAATTTAGGATGTGGTGCCAAAATGAAATCCAAAGTAAACAAATATAAATGCACTAGAGTCTTTTGGCGTTGAGCCTGTTCCTACCACATTTTACCCTTTCATCTCTTGAATGTTGCATTGGAAACCAGTTAGCTGCTTATTTTGCAAGCCCAGATCAGGGAACACCATGGTAGTCCTTATCCTTTCCATTTGTAGGTAATTCCCAAGTGAGTCTACAAATGGGAAGTAGCAGCATGGCCATGACTTAAAACAACAAGTTGGCAGTGAGACATCTGCTAACTGCAGTAGCCAGTTTTAATGGGTAATGAAACGCCCTTACTTTCCCCCCATGCACCTGTATCTCTGAAGCCAAAGTGTAGATTTCCAAGTAGGCCATGTAACCATGGCCTAGGAAGCTGAGCTATCACTTTGAAGAGTGCAGAGATATGGAAAGATGTGGCTTCAGCAACTGACAGGGAGTCTAAGGATGGCGTCTTTGGAAAGGATCTCAGAAGCAGAAGACTGAAAATTCCCTTACCAGCTACCCTGGGTAAGTAACGAACCAGAGATGTCAGTGCCTTGTCCAGGTGGAATTTTTGTACAGGTGTTAATATTTACTGAGCAATTAGACCCATCTTTGACAGTGTGTATTTATAGAAGCGTGCTTGCATATCTACAATATTCATGGATATATGCACACATAAACATATGTATATAACAATGACTGTCATCGGTAAATATTTTTTTGAAGATTTTTTATTTTCCCTTTGGTGCTTTCATTGTTTCTTAATTGTATTTACAAAAGTGTTACAAATATTGTTACATATGGCTACCCTGGTATTTTCAAAGTTGCCTAAAAGGGACCATGATTTTTGGTAGAGTTAAGAGTCCTTTCCAATCACTCCAGTTCCTTTTAGTTACTTCTTAATGTAACTTATGTTACAGTTAAATGTTGCTTATATCCTGTAGTGTTTCCTCTTTGACCTGTGCGATTTGATGCCTGAAGGTTTTCTTCTGAGAATACATATTAAAAGAAGAGTAAGAGTTCATGAAATATGGCTGGGGTTAATCTGAGCATAGGCTCCAGAAGCTGGACAGCAAAAAGCTTTGCAGTATTATTTTTAGCAGAGCTGTGGGCTGGGGAATTTTCATGTGATTTTATGGACATTTAAAAACTCTCTGCTTGGGTTTTTTGCCTTCAACCAGATGGTCTTGCTGAGTCCTTGAACTTTGAGGCTTGAATGAAAACTAGTTTTTTACACAGGCTGCGTGTTCAATGAGAATGGCCCTTAAGTCACTCCTGAACTGTATGACATTTTGACACTGTCTGCAAATGCATCACAGTGGAAGACTGAAAAGACAAAGATGAGGCTGGATTTCTACTTCTCACCTGCTATATAGCTTGAGCAGTATTAGTCTCTACCTGGCAATTATGAAAGTTTCTCTGAAGAGTAATTATTAGGATTTTCTTGATTGCGTTTTTTTGTTTGTTTGTTTTTTTTTTCAACCTGGTGACTGGCCTCAACATTTGACAAACACAGCAAAACAACCTGCCTGTTCCACAGAGGAACTTGCTTGAAAAGGGAGCATCTTGGTGGTATTTATTTAATGATGGCTGGTTTTGTTTGACAAGTGCAGCGTCTATTTCAAGAGGAATAAACAACTACTACTTGAACTATCAAAGCATTTAATGCAGTTTTCCCTTGACCGTTTCCAAATCATATTTTTATGTTGTCTTTCCCTTTAATCTGAATCTGGAAAACACTCCAGATCATTTAATGAAATAGTTTTTCTGCCAAAGCTTGATATTTGTTGCTAAGTGCTTTACTCACAAACAGCTGCGGGCTGCAAGCGCCAAAACTCACCGCCAAATGTTTTACTTAGGCTTTGGCAAATTCGCTTACTCTCTGGCAGGATTTTTGCTCGACCCAGCAGAATTTATTGTCAACATTTCACTAGATTCAGCAGTCTTTAACTTTCAAGAAGGAGTTTGGCCACATAAGCATGATTTGTCAGTGAAATCAGCTAAACTTTTATCATGAACTCACAAGGAAAAAGAAGGTGAAGTCTTAACTACATGTTATGTGTGATAAAATTGAGTGATGGTTGTACAGTCTGCTGTCCTTACAGATGTCAAAAGACTATGGCAAGCAGTCATAGCAAGACAACCTCATTTGATACAGGCAGGGTTCACTGAAGAGCTGCAGCAAAGGGTGATGGAGCAAGCTGGAGAACTGCAGCTGGTGTGCGTACAGAAAATTATAAAGTGAGAGAACTTTTGGGAAGTACCCCATCGTCGCCAAGCCACAGCTGATGCTAAAAAATCACAGACAGTGAAGTAGAGGAGAAACAAGTACAAAAACAGAAAATAAAATTTGGTTTTGCTAGATCGTAGTAGGCCAAAGGCTGACTAGCTATTAGGTGTGAATGAGCTGATATCTGCCCATGAAAGACTTGAGATTTCTGTGCATCTGAGCCTTTTGTTTACTTGTATGTAGTCCAAGGTAAATGCATACATTATAGATGTTAGTTGGTGCTGGCCAACTATGGTGAGATCTGCAGAATTCAGCAAAGGATCTGCTTTGTCACTGACTACCCTCAGATAAGTCAAGTAGCTTCCAAGGGATCATCTGAAGAGTGGCTGCAGAAGTCTACCATGGGAAAATGTCAGGTTTTGCTATATGACAGTCTGAAGAATTAACCTATTTCCTGTGTTTTCAAAGCTTATTTTGCCATTAAAATCACTACTGTGTATTTAAAAGAAACTTATTGTAGTAGAAAAACATCAATCTTGTACAATAATTGTTGTTTCTAAACAAAAAAAATCCTCCAAAATGAAAATGTCATTCGGATTATATTTGTGAACCGTTTGACATTGGCAATTGAAATTTTGCATTGTTACTGACTGAGTAAAAATAACGTTATTGCATTCATATCAGGTGTTACAGGAACTTCCCAGCTTCCGTCTAGTATCCTGAGGTCAAAGCTGTCTTTCTCTTGTCTTTTGTTCACACACTGGCCTCTCTCCCAGCATTTAATTGAAGACTTCTGATTGTACCTGCAGTGGGTTCCAGCACAATGCTTTTGCTTTGTTTGCATTGCTTTTCATGGCTAATCTGAGCTTTGTGTACTCTTTGGCTTCTCTGAATAGCATGTGGAGAAATGCATTTCTCGGAGCATGCAGGGAAGTCCAGGATTCACAAGATGAGGTACTTGATAGTGGATGTATCTGGTGCTGTGTGTGTGACCTGTAGAGATACTGAGATAATATGTAGGGATAGGCACCTGGGAAGTCTGTGGATGCATTTGCGTTGGTTTTTGGGGTGAATCAGGAGAGTGTTTTCGATGTGCACCACACAATCATCTCTTCTTGCTATACTTTGTTTGCATCGCAGAGCAATCTCGGTGTGGACAAACTGAATTCCTGTTGGATAAAACTAAAGCAGAAGCAGTTCTTCAGGATGACATGTATGTGCACCAACCTGTAATGGGCATTCAGTCCTCAGGATCAGACTAGAGCTAAATAAAAGCCCGAAAAAATCCAGCACCAGTTACTTCATTCTCTAAATCCATTTCTTTTGGGCTGCATTACTTGCTAGCATAGATGTAGTCTGTAAATGTCATGGCTCTGTGGGTTGTTTGATTTTTATTCCCCTGCAAAAATATTTGAATAGAAGTGTTTAGTTTATTGGAATTGCTTGGTTGGTTTTTTGCATATAGATTTCTCATATTTGCTGCTCCTGAGACTATAAAGTTGTCAAATCCTGACCTGAGTGTATCATGGTTGCTAGCAGCCTGCTTTTGCTCCAGAGCTGCTCGGGCCTGGGACGGAGCTCCTGAAAGGTGCATTACTCTTGATTTTGAGTAGCAGCCCTTATCACAGCACTCTCCAAACTAGCCAGCTGCAACAAGGTCATTTAACATCTCACACCAGCACACTCTTCATACCTTCCACTCTGCTACGTCTCCTCACCCCAGCCAGGGCACGCTCCCTCTTCTCTTGCTTCTTCCTCAGCTGCTCTCTCTTCATTGCCTCTCAACCACTTAACTTAACCAGCCTCAGCTGCACCTTATCTACATCGGCCAACCCGCCACCCCTGAAGCCAGCCCACAGCTGTGTATTATCAATGGTAATTAACCCAGCTTCATTCCTCTACAAGCCCTGAACCCATTTTCCTCCAGAAAAACTCACTACTGCAGTTAGCTACTCACCTGTTATTCTGAATATGTTGAGAGGACTGTCACTGTGTTATCTGAAAACTAGGCAGTTATTTCTTTACAAGTCAACGGGCTAAAGATTTTAATTTTAAGCTTTATTCCAGAAGTATTTTACTGGGAGGGTGGACATGAGACCATTGAATTCTTATAGCAGTTTTTTCTTTCTCCTTCAATAGATACGTTCTCAGGACTGGATTCAGATGTGACAGCTACTCCAGAGGCATATGTGATATATGATGATGGTACTGTTTAACTTTAAAAGTCTATTGCAAGTGGCATGTTTGGGGTTGGTTTTTTCCCTGTCTTCTTTCCTTGGAATTTGGTTCAAGGGGTAGGGTTGGAGAATGAGAGCTTAAGCAAGCAGTGGTGAGCTGAAAAAGCTTTCCAGAGTCCTGCATCACATTTGAAGAGCAAATGCAACTGTTTCTGGGCATGAAAGTCCCTTTCTATCGGTCCTGCAATCTAACATGAACCTACTGCAGAAATAAATTACATTCAGAGCTTGGTCATACAGTCACTGCTTCAAGCCTAGATTTACTAGATTTACTTTCTCCAGCACAGTTTCTAACTCCAGCCCAGTCAAAGTCAATGACCTCTTCTAAAATAGAAAATCCAAATAATAACTGTGCCCTGGAAACTTGAAATACTGTAATTTTTAGCACTCTACAGCAGTGTGAATGTATTTGTTTGTCTTTTTTTTTTTTTTTTTGATGTGTAGTCTGCATTTAGACTATAAAACGTGCTCATACTGAATGAGATCACCTACATATAAAATAAATGATCTGCTGAATTCATGTGGAATTTAAAAAGGGGTTTTGCAGAGTTATATTCATGCCATTTTGATATTATAATCCAGGACACACAAAACTTGGCTGAAGAGGAAGCCTCAAGTCCCAGCATTTAATTATAAGTTTTCATAGGGAATGCAAATTCTCAGTTACTGGAACTAGCATTCACTTTCTGCCATCAGTGACTTCTGATGTTCTGCTCCTTTTAATCCTCAGATTCCTACTCCTGCCCCCGCATATTAAGCGGATAAGTACGGAACTCTGTTAAACTCAAAGCTTTTTAGTAGAATCTATGGCTCTAGAATAATAAAAGGCAATTTTTTTTGTGGATACAGTGCTGGGATCTTCAGTCAAACAAACAACAGAAAAGCATTTAAAAAGAGAGTGCAGCAGCTGAGAGAAAGATATCATAGACTTCTGTGCTTTTTATTCTGATCACTTCTTACTAAGGCCACCATTTAGAATGTGGAGAGGAGAGGATGAACTGAAAACTGCACAGGTCCTACATCCCATGTTCTCTACATCTCCATAAAAACGGAATATCCTTAGTGCACAGATCTTTTCCCAGGCCTCCCCTTAGGTGCAGGTGACCTGCAGAAGACAAATGCTTCAGCACTTCAAGCAAAAAAACACTCAAAGCCATGAGCCGAGTCCCACAACCTGCAGGAGGACACAGCAGGGATGTCAAGTGCTTCTTTCCCTTAATTTTGTGTCAGTCTGGCAGTGCAGTAGTTTTTCAAACAGCACTGGATTTAGTAGGACTGAATGTCAAGGAGGACTGAATATCAGGAGGTTTATGTGGGCTAGTTTTCCTTCCCTCATGGTGCTAATGGAACCATGAGTGGCACGTACAAGACTCCATGCCTCTTAAGTTGCAGGAAAGTTTGACAGTAGTGTGAACCAGCTCCAACATTTTTGAATAATAACACAGAGATTTCTTAAAAAGGTGGTTTTTTCACTCTCTTATCTCCTTCCTTTGGCATCTGAGGGCTATGGCTGAATAGTCAGTTACTGTGCTGTCTTCTCTTGGGGGTTGTGAGGGGAGGTGACAAATAAAGCCCATTCGGGATATTGCTGTATGAATACATTTGTTCATTGCCATCCTTTTTAACTGTGTGAGTGAGGTCTATGCAACAACTTTAGTATTCTAAGGCAAAGACTTTGTGCTCACTGTCCATCAGTTTGGTAGAAACCCTTGCAAGACTGAGGTGTGACCAGCCCTGACTTAGGAGTGTGTGGCAGCTAGGGCAGGGTGCATGGCACTCCTTTGGGACTATGGCTGGTGACAGAAATATTTCCCTTCTTATAGTTAAGCAAAAATAGCATGAAACAAGCTAACATTTTAATCTTCTGTTTCCTCTGAAGACTACGAATTTTTTGAGAGCACTTTGCCCCCAACTACCACCACTGTCACCACCACAACCGCTTCTACTACAACAGAATTGGAAGTTGACTATCCGGAGACTAGCGTTGTTGGCACCGGCCCTGTGTCAGAATATGATATTGCTGGGAAGAAGCGATTCACTGGTGAGGATGTCCTTTGTTTTATGTAGCTTACTACTTGTGCTGCAAAGAATTCTTTTTCTAGCAAGGTCAGCCCTTAAGCTGAGACTGTTATGCAAATATGTCCAACAGAGTAGTGTGTGGTCCTTGTAAAGGCTGCCACCTGGGAAACCCAAACAGCAGGACTTTGTTTCTGGTTCCAGTGCTTGCATTTCTGTGTGTGGACCAACACTGATTTTACTGAAGCAGTGCAAACCTCTGTGTACTCTGTCAGTGTAAGTGTTCTGCTGGGTATTCTGCATTGTGTTTGGTTTAGTTGAAGTCATTAAGAGAGTAAGAGTATCTGCTCTGGTGCTCAGTTCGGCTCAACTGCATCATTTTAAGTTTGTACCAGTAGTTCAATCAGTGCGTCTCCATGCAGGTGTGAGTCTTCCTCTGGGAGACTCGATTCTTTTCCACTGACCTTTGCAACCCCAGTGGTTTTACCCACCTTGTGCAAGTATATATGTCAAGGGTGTGCTTCAAGGTCAAGGAATGCATAGTATTTTGGGTATGAACTTTCCAAAAGGTAAACCCAATAAAGATAAATTTGACTTTGCTATCTGTATCTTTGCTCTGTAGAAGGAGCTTGGTGAAGGAATTCCCAATACATTGACATGAGCCATGAGGCTGGCCCCTGTGTATGTGAGCCATTCAAGCGTGTAGGTGGGTGTTGCAGCTCTGACTTTATTGCTGCTCTGCTTCTTTGTCAGAGAAGCAACTGGGGGCCAGACCAGAGGGATTTGGAGGTGGCAGGGCAACACATTCCAGCCTTCACCCCAGACTAGTGCCTCCCCTGCAGCCCTTTACAAACCTCTGGCATTTGAACCGAGGTCAGGTCAGCTGCTGGCTCACCTGGCATTTCAGATGGGAGTTCAGGGGATGGAGAGTCAGCTTTGACTCATGTCTTGCCTTCCCTTCCAATATCCACAAGCTTCACGTGGCTTAGTGTGGAGTTCTGCTGCTGAGTAAAAAATTGGTTTTATATATGCCAAGACTTTCCAGTGCATCTTCAGTTTCCCTGTCCAAACAATTTCATGATGTTTCTATTCGCCTCTCTCACTGACAGTGCTCCTTGATTCATTTAGCTGGAAAGGCTAAAATTAACTTCATTGCAAGATCTGGAAAGAATCCCTTTAGGGCATGAAATCCAATAAGATAAACCAAGAAATGTTGGTTTATGAACATTTCAAGGCACTAGGGAAATAATATTACCATTCAATGAATTGTATTATTGCAACTGAATAAACATTTCCAAAGCAAGTTTTATAGTCCTTTGAATGTTACAGTAACTTTTAAGGCAATAAAAAGATGGTTTAATCTTTTCCTGAACTGAAGTGCAATTCCAGTCAGTAAAAGCTTTTAAAAATAGAAGTTACAGGTTGGGAGCACATGCCTATAAGGTAGGGGACTCATGACTCCTGGTACCTTAGTACCCAGGGGACCACAGCAATAATCCCTTTGTTTAACCTGTTTGGACTTCACCTTGGAATTACTCTTCTTGTTCCCTCTGTTGTTTCACTCCAGTTTCAGGATATTTGTGTAAGAACAAACCACTTAGACCTGTAAAGTCTTAGGCAATCTAAGGCCCTGGCAGGGATCTGTTCCCACATGTGGAAAGGCAGAGTTTGGGTGACATTTTCAGCCCACCTTCCAGAGCAGCTGGAGGTAGCATGCAGGGGGTCCTGCAGTCAGACCACGCTCTTCTGCCCCTCATAGCAAAGACGATCCTTCTGTCTTTGCATAATTGAGTACAGGTGGGAGTGTGGGGTATCCCATTCCCCCTGCTTATCAATCAAATTGAGTGTTACATGATTTGTTGCCAGCAATGAACTGTCTCTGAGCTGGAAGGTGAGGAATTTTAAAATGCATCACAAAACTTGACTCTTCTTTTCAGGAAATTGCCAGCCTGCGTGCTACTCTGCAGTACCTCCAAACTGCTAACTAAACATCACCCGTCCCTGTCTTTTCCAGCTCCTTATGTGACCTATCTCAATAAAGATCCAGCAGCCCCCTGCTCCTTGACAGAGGCCCTGGAGCACTTCCAAGTGGACAGCCTTGATGAAATCATCCCTAATGACCTCAGAGAGAAAGATCTGCGTCCCCTGAAAGCCCCTCACAACATCACTGTTGTGGCAGTCGAAGGCTGTCACTCCTTTGTCATTGTGGACTGGGCCAAACCTGCTCGAGGAGACATGGTAACAGGTACTCTCCCGAGGGTTGCCCACCTGATGGGGCAGTGGGGAAGGGGGAAGTTTTCTTAAATGACCTTTTTTACCTTAAACTGAGCCAACAGTGCCTGTAGTTCTCACTCCTCTACAATTTCTACAATTTTCTGAGGGAGTGAGAAAGGTCCCTCTGTCATCCCTCAGTGCCAGACTGACCAGCCCATGTTGGTCCAGATATCTCAAAATTTTGGCACTGATTTTGTGCCAGTGGTTCTGAAGGCACCGCTTCTTGCCTGGGTAGTAACTGTGAAAGCGCTTTGCTCAACTCAGCTCTTCTGCTGCCAGGTAGTACCCCAAGCTCTACCACAGGCACCTCCAAAGCCTGCCTTTGGAGCATCTGTCACATCACCTTCAGTCTGCTCCGAGCAAAGGCGGCTGCATGGCTGGACCTGGTCTAGGTCCCGCCTGGCTGTGAGCGTGGCTACAGGAGCTATCTGCCTATAGAGGGGCTTCTGGCTTGGCAGTCCACTTTTTTTGTAGGAAAAGAATGTATGAGCTCATTATCTCCAGTGGAGTCTGTGGCCCAGGCTACGCTTACCTTTTTTAACTGAAATTTTGCTCAAATATCAGTCTGACAAGCGAGGTTCAGGGATGGGTAGGATGTTGAACAAATGTATTAAATTAGATCTCCTCTAATGTCTTTAGACCTTTTGAGAGCCAGAGAGAAGCCCAAGTGACTTTGAGAATGAATCTCAAAAGTTGCTGCAAAACCACTGGAGTAAATAACCAAAATATTTTAGAAATTAATCAACCCCTGTTTGTCAGTGGACCTGAAAGATCTGAAGTAAGCATTGGAAAAGGCCACTGCTTGGTGCTAACGTCCAGTTTTTGAGGAGCCTCGCCCAGCTCTGCAGCTGATAGCCTTGGCAGCAGGGTGGGGAGATGGTGGAGCCAAAGCAGCGATAATGGTTGGGAAGGGAGAAGGTAGCGCTTGAACAGGCTATGTCATGTCTGTCCCATAGCATTTGATTCTTCACAGCTGTTGATCCAGTACCTTACTGAACACAGTTCATAACTTTACTTTTTTTTCCCAAAAATTATCCTGGTATTTCTAACTATTTTAATTTCTGCCCAGTGTACCACTTAAAACAATGAATGGGTTGCCTCTATCATCTTCTTGCCTTCACTGTGTTTTAAGTCGGAATTTGCACCTCAGTACCATTCTCTGATGTAATGCTTCATCATTATTATCTAATGGGATTTTCTGGGAGAGTTAGGCATCAAATCTTTCATATTCAAAGCTGCTTCCACTCCTTTAAACTAATAAAATCTACTACAATACCTAGGGATATAATTTATTTAAAATTTATTTAGGATTGTCACAATGATTTTTTTATTCCTGTTTGCAGGCTATCTGGTTTACAGTGCCTCCTATGATGACTTTTTGAAGAATAAGTGGTCAACCAGGACTGCAGGGTCTACTCATTTGCCAATTGAGAACCTGAAACCAAACACACGGTAAAGATTTGATCTGCTCTCCTTCAGTTCTGTTAGGGAACTAAAGCAAATTTTGAGAATTGTCAGTTGTTTTTCTTGGCCTTAGTATAAATGTTTACATCTGATCTAGATTTTACTAATTCTGTTTGGCAGCAAATTGTTTTATAAACCACAAAGCTTGCTTACATTATATCTTTACCCTATTAACCCTGGAGCAGATGACTGTGTGTACATGCATACAGTCTTTTTGTATATTAAACCACATATCAGTAACAGAGAAAATCTTATTTTTAAAATGCATTTTTCTAGTCTTAGCATAACTGAATCAAATTTAGAGGGGAAGAATATACTAAAGTGTATGTTTGGTATGATGTGATGTGGCCATTCCCACGTAATGGTGTGGCCAAGATTTGACACCTAAGGCTGGTGGGGAGATGTGCCACTCTCTGGTCTGTTTTTGCTGTGTGTTCACATGACTTGTGCTGGAAGAGAAGGCTTGGTGGTATATGATGAGGCTGTGGCAGTTGCTCAGAAGTCAGTTTGGCAGGAGCTTTAGATCTTTAGCTTGCAAAAAATCTCACTGAAATGGCAGAACAAGAATGCATGCTTTGCGTGATATTAGAATAATTAATGGCAATTGGGTGGGAAGTAAATGGCCACAAAGGGAGTACATTTAAATTACTTCTTTTGACAGATGCTCAGTGCATCTCATAGTTTCCTCCCGAATTCTGAGTCCAAAATACTTTTGGTGCTGCCTTGGGTTGGGTGATTGCTCTTCACTTGCATGACTACAGTCTCTTAGACACTGGTGACAAGTGTTGCTCACATATTTGGTAACACGGGAGGTGCACCAGGGTTTTGGGCTGGGACTAGCATACCTCACTTGATGACAAGCTACAGATCAGAGCATCCCCTCCTAGGACAGGCACATAGGGATTGTGCCAGGGCAACACAGAAGAGAGAAATGGTGCCACCTAAAGTACCTTTTCTTTCCAAGATGATTTAAAGAAAAAATGAAGGTTCTGTGGATTAAAAGCAGTTGATTGAGAGCCTCAACCTAGAAAACAGACAATTGCGTATGACCTTTATCTAAAATCTTAACAGATTAAATAACAAAACAAGATAAATAAATCGTGAAAAGTGAGTATAGATAGCATTTGGGTCTTAAATATAACCAGACATTATTTTTTCTGACTTCATTGCAGTGCTTCTCCACACAGCCTTGACTATAGCATAGACTCACCCACACTTTGCCCCTGCAGCTGCTCCTGCTGATATCCTGAGATACCCAGGCACCAAGAAGGGAAAAGGGGATGCTGCTGCCCTGTCTCCTCTCCACAGATTTCCCTCTGGCCAAAGAGTTCTGAGGACATGGCATCTCTTTGGGAGAGCCAGCACTGGATCAACTTTAGCACCAGTTCCTTAGGCAGGTGCACCATGGACGTGTCCACCAGAGGACACCTGCAGTGCCAAAGATACAGGAAATCAGCAAGCAGAAAGGATATGGAGAGGCAGGGCAAGCACATACAGGACACCCAAAGAGTTAAACCCCCAGAAATAAGATGTTACAGGAGAAACTTTGTGCCATCTTATCCTCTCCTATTGTGTCTACAATGCTGTCAGTCACACACTTCATGAGGCTTTTTCTTACATATCCAAGAGATAAAAAAGGCAACCTGTTCTGAAGATTAATAGTCTAAAATTCAGTGCAAGTCCATTAGAGTGGTTCATGACATGTTAAAGCAATATTACTTGCACAGTAGAGAACTGCAGTTGTATGCTTTGCATCTGTTAGTGCCCTTGTTATAAAACATCATTGTTACAAATGTATGAAGGGAGGTATGAGACACCATATCTGTGAGTTTCACCTGTTATAACAAGATGGAAGAGGTCTGAGTTTTCCTAAACTCTGTTCCTAGATAGTCAGGGAAGCGGGTGCAGACCCTCCTGCCTTTGTATGTCCATGTCCTTGTGACCTGAAGACACTCTTTCCTTAAATCTCTCTCCACCTGCTACTACTCCCAGTTCCTGTCCCCACATCCCAGACTCCTGTATATCCCCAGCCCTTTTCCCCCACACCACTTTTTGCTCCTCCACTCTCACCCTGTCCCACATGCAGGCTGGGAAGGCATTGCCTGTATGCCTCAGCTTCCCCTGGCTGAGGTCCTCCGTCTCTTGTTTCTCTGCCACTTCCACCTTCAAGCTCCTCACCTCTTCACTGTTTTCAGTCATGTCTCCCTCTCCTGCTGCCCCAAGAACAGTGTTGAAGGCCGGTGATAGTGATAGCTCTCCACTTCTTGTGCCCAGCATCTCCAGGGCTCCAGGTCATTGCAGTGAAAGCCCCCAGGAGCCCTGCTGCCACTGTGCTGGCCACGCTCGGTGCAGGGGAGTTGGTGGGAACTGAGCTGCCAACCTGTGATACCTCTGCTGAGACGTACATTAACTCCAGGCTTCAGAAGGTCACAGTTTATCTGTATTTGAATGGACTTCTGTAGGAACAGTAAGGTTATAGGTTCATGCATCTCCACGAACCTAGTAAGTCGAATGCTGAATATTAAGGTTCTGTTTTCAAGCAGGGAAGTTCAAGCAAGTGCTGTCTGTTTCAAGCATATTATTTCCCCAGCAATTTACTGAAGAATGGTATAATCCATTGGCCTTTGTTGTATGTTCTGTGGAGGCAATAAAAGCTTCATGTGGGGTCTGTATTAGAGAGGGAGGGTTCTTTACAACAGAGGAAATGTTTCTATTGGCCAGTCTCATTTACATTCTCCAAATCCACAGACTGAGTTGGTTGCATATTTTTTGTCTTAAAAGTAACTCCCTAACCACTGGGAAAAGACCCATGCCTAACTAAGAAAATATGGCGTGAAATCTGAAGTTAGTCTAAAAATTGTGTGTTTGAGTTGTTAGTGCATTTTATGAGAAATCTCTAAGTTGGATTTACTGTATGCAGATGCTATTGATTTCTGGGTGTCCCATGAGGGGCTATTGGTGGTGTAATCTTGCGGCATGCACAGCGTATCAGAAATGGGTTGGCATCTTGGCAGAAGTAGCCCCAGAGAAGATTTGAAGCTGTCAACATATCCTGGAAAACATCTGCTTGGTGTTTAGGTTTTACAAACAAAATGGAAGTCTATGTTTAACCCGTGTCATAAGTTTTCTTCCAAGGCCAGGTCTAACCTCATTTGAGAAGTGTTTTTCCATTTGGAAAACTCTGGTCAGCTTCAATGGGCACAGGAGCTGCTTCCTTGTGACATGTGAATGTAAATGCTAAAATTAACTTGAACCTTACTAAATCTTAAAAACAGCAGACCTGACAATGTCCCTTCCCTAACCTTAATTCTCAGCCATCATAGAAAACTGATGGAAAGAGCTGGACAGCATCTGCTCAACCACTAAATCCAGTCTCCTGCAGTCACAAACATTATAAGCCTAATTGTAAATATTTCAGTCTCCTTCTTGAGCATGGGTAGGCTTTTTCCTGCCTTTTTACAGGAAAGCTGTGTCAGTGCCTGATGGGAGTGCCTGGATAGTCTCATAATTTAAAAAAACCCTGTCCTTTAGCACCATGTCTCCATGTGTCATCAAATCTTCTTCCCTGTCCATTTGAGTTTTGTTCCCTCCAGGGATATTTTGATCCCACGGTGCCTGCTACCAATTCCATTGTTATACAGAGCCGTTCTGGTTTCAGCTGGGACAGAGTTAATTTTCTTCTTAGTGGCTGGTGCAGTGCTGCGTTTTGGATTTGGTGTGAGAACACTGTTGGTGGCACACTGATGGGTTCGGCTGTTGCTGGGTCGTGTTTATACTAAGTTAACAACTTTTCAGTTTCTCAGGCCCTGCCAGCGAGAGGGCTGGAGGGGCATGGGGAATTGGGAGGGGACACAGCCAGGACAGCTGACCCCAGCTGGCCAGAGGGATATTCCATACCATGGGACATCATGCTGAGTATATAACCTGGGGGAAGAGGAAGGAAGTGGGGGGATATTTGGAGTGACTCTGTTTGTTTTCCCAAGTAACGGTTACGGGTGACGGAGCCCGGCTCTCCCGGGGATGGCTGAACCCCTGCCTGCCCATGGGAAGTGGTGGATTAATTCCTTGATTTGCTTTGTTTGTGTGTGTGGCTTTTGCTTTACCTGTTAAACTGTCTTTATCTCAACTCCATGAATTTTCTCATTTTTCCTTTTCCGATCCTCTCCTCTATCCTGACGCGGGGGAGTGAGCGAGCAGCTGTGTGGGGCTTACTTGCTGTGCGGGGTTAAACCATGACAAAAGCATTTCATAGGTGGCTCCCAAATAATTGCTCAGGGCTCATGACTGGATCTTCTAGCTCTGGGGGCCAGATACACTGAAAATTTCTATTTCCTTTGTGTATCTCCATTAAAGCAAAGCTGCCGTATTGTCCAACAAGCAGCATCAGCCGCAGCTGGCTGCTGTGTATCACCAGAGCAGCACAAAAGAGGTAAGATGTCAATGAAACCTTTGTTCTGTGCAAGTGGTAGACCTGTGTGGTCCATACCTACCTCACACCAGCTGTGGAGGAAGCTCCTTTTCCAGCTCTGCGCTAGTGTCTTACTATATTTGTTGTAAGTATTCATGATGGATGTAGTGCTAAGCCATTTTTGATGGAGGGAGACACTTTGCACTAGCCTGTGAATCTGCAGGCAGCTAAATTACGTGTTTTTCTTCTGAAGGGATGGTGCAGTTGTAGGAGGAGAGTTTCAGCCCCTGCTGCCCTCTCCATGTGCTCATGGGAGGAAACCTGCCTGTCCTTCCCAACCCCTTCCAGCCTTTTATTCCCCTCATCCACTGATCCTGCTGGATCAGCTCATCTCCTCCCCTTCCTGGACAGCGTGTGTGTCTCCCTCCCAGACACCAGGTCAGGCAGGCCAGTTCCCCTCCTGCAGGCAGCAGCCTGTACCCTCTGCACACCCATCCTGGCTCTCAGCCAGTGCTGATGGAGGTGCAGCAGCAGGCATTGCACCATTCCCGTGGCTGGCTTGTGGTTGCGGTGCTATGGCTCCTGCCCTGCCACCTGCAGCGCATGCAGATGGTGCCGCTGTGCGTCCCACAGCTGGCTGGCATGCCACCATCTCAGCCTGCCACTGGACAGGGTGTGGGGCCGGGGGTCCGTGCAGGCATGCCTTTGGAGAGGCTGGAAAAAGGATTTTACAGCTAATTTTTTTTAAAAAAACCAGCTGCTTCCCTAATTAGTATGCTGAGTGATTATCTCAATTTGTGGCTGTGAGTACGAGCTATTTAATTCAAACAGAAAGGAGACAACTTGAATTAAGTCATAAAATCATTTTGCTCTAAGTGACAGGTATGGTGATACAATTAGTCATAAAGTCTAAGTGAATAAAAATATTACATAGTCATTGCCCCATTAGAGTCTACTATGTCCTTTCTTGTCATGTCAGGAGCAGTGGTATATAAAATCTCAAAGGAGGTTTATTCTTAGGTGGAAAAGCTTTTTTCTTGTGTGTATTGAAAACGAACAGTGAACAGTATTGCATCTGTTGCCTTCTGTGCCTGTCAGTAACAATTCATTGCAATTCTGCAATGCAGAAAAAAGGGTACTCAAAGCATGATGAATTTATAAATTACTTTTTTTTCCATTTTTGTTCATGTATTTATGTGATGAAGAACAGTTTAGTTATACTGATTTGAGATTTTCTGGCAAATTCATCAGCTGAAGGATTCTGACTAATGAAAACGTCAGATGTTTGGACCTAGAAAGGCTTTGGCAATTTCTTTTTTGTTTGTCATGTCTGAGAAAAAATATATCCTGACTGCATTGTTTTATTGACATTCTTAATACAGCAATCATAGCATCATCTATGTTTAAATCACAGGTCAGCAAGTCATGAGACCTGGCTCTCTTTCTGGCACAGCTAGAAGCTTCTTGTGTATATAAAAGCTTAGGAATTAATTTTCCAGTTTAGCAAAGAAAAATGTACTCATAACTTCATCCCTGTTTTTTTCAGACAGGCAACTTGAACAAAGATGTGTCCCAGGCGGGCTTCTATGTATGTATCAGGTCACCTGCACACGTGGTTGACCTGATTGCATAGGTTATCAGTTCCTGCTTTTTGCATTAGAAAAACCTGCATGTTTTTCCCCGCTTAAATAGGTGCGCGATGTTCTTGGGCTGCTCTCTTCTATTTCAGATGTGGATCATCGCACTTACGTATCTCACGGGAATGTTCTGAAGCTAGCATTAATGCACACAGATTAAGTGCATTGAAAGGGTTTTTCAGAAGGTGCAACTGTGTCTTAATTATACCTCTTTGGAAGCAGTGTGAAGACAGGCATCTATAGGGATGTTTTCACTGTGCTTTAAAGCATTATGGAAAAGATGTGGGCTGTAAAGATTTTTCTCCTGCTCTTCTGAAGTAGTTAGACCAAGTGCTGGGCTAAGTTAGTACAGCTTCGTACTGTGTTGTGGCTGTTTCAGGAGCCAGCATGAGGAATCGCTGCCCTGTGGTCAGGCTTGTGCCACTGGCCCCTGCCTTGATGCAGGTGAAGGTGCAAGTGGGTGACAGAGGTGTGGATGGATGCAGGTGTCCCATGAGAGCATTGGCAACTCAGGGGATTAAAGCAGTTCTCAGGCTGCCGTGCTCTGCTCAGGTGGCCAGAAGTAGAGGAGCATACGGGAGGCTTTTTGCCTCCCCTGTCCTCTTTCTCCACTCACGCTAAACACTCAGAAGCTGTGGTCAAGAGCAAGAGGATTGTGCTAGGCATGAGCAAAAAGCATAGCCTTGCTAAATTGCGCTACTTAATGTGGTTTCTTTTTGCCACAGTGTGTATCTTTTAAAAAAAGCTGTGAGTCATTTGTGAACGTTGTGTAGTCATTAATTACAGGCAGAATTGGCTGCAGAAAGCAGGAGTGAAGCTGGTTTCTGGTGTCAGCTGTGGGACACAGCAGGGACAGGGGACATGTTCCCCCTGCAGGGGTGGGAATGTGTCCCACAGAGGGTCTGACCATGCATGCAAGTGCTCCAGGTCTGGCACAGATAGGAGGTAAATCTCATGCCATGGATGAAGCCCAGAATATTTCGATTCCTGTAGTTTCCACATTGATCTCACCAAGAGGACCCGTCTGTAATTGTTTTGGAGTGAACAAGAAGATGTCCTGGCATGTACCCTGGAGATAACAGTCTTGCTTCACAGCAAAACCTCGTGTTCACATGACTGACACCCTCCTGCTGAAGAAATGGATGTTATTCGCATGCCTTTTCAGCCTTTTCATAGTGATTGGTTGGATTTCAAGGCAAAGCAGATCACTTTGCATGGAAAAAAGGCATTCCTTTTAATGAAAAAAGGTAGTCACCTTTGCCAAAGGGCTGGTTCGACCAGCCCCCCTCTGGTTTGTTGTAGTGAATAGCTTTGTATGTGCTTAGGTGTGCTTAGGCCAAAGAGGGTCCTTTCAGGAGCAACCTCCAGGATCTGCTCTGTGGCTAAGTCCTTGGGGAACAGATACATCTCATGGTACAGGACAGTGGACACAATAGAAATTGAGTGGCAGACTAAACCACAACAAAGTTCTTGCAACAGGATTGCATTGAATTTTCCTTCTGCCTGGTAGGCTGTAAAGCACGAGCATCTTATGTGACATTAAACCACGTTACGCACTTGCAACAACTTACGTTGCAAGGGCCACTGTCAGCTCTTGTGGACAGAGAGAAGACAGGGGAGTGAAGTTTTTAATGTGGATGGTGTCCACACTTGGTGCAAAAACTGCACCAGGTGACAATAGCTGCCAGGGACATCAGACCACCTTTGCTATGAACCACACTCTCTCAGCCCAGCATGAGCCATGCAAGCAGAGCAACACCGGCAAGTTTCTGTGCAGGATAGGGAGACTTTTGCCACCAAGAGAAGCCTGATGTTTTTAATGGGGCAGGCTCACTTTCACCAGCTGAGGAGCATCAGGCCTGCCACTCGGATGGGGCATGGCCGTGGGAGGTAATTCTGTGCCCAGTGCCAACCATCGCTGCAAGTAAGCGCTTGCTTTGTTATGTGAATTGTCTATGGAGATGTTGGATGATTTGGATGTTTTGGAGATATCTGCTTTTGGGATGAGAGGCTCAATCAGGATCTAAATTCTATGTTGATATTACAGAGGCGCAGTAATTTTTTTTTTTTATTAATTTCTTTACAAGAATGGAATTTAGCAAGCAGGCAAAAAAATCCAAAACAAACCTAAACTCAGGCACTTTAAAAATGCTGTGCTGGAAATTTTTACAGTAATCTTCCATTCTAATTGGTTTCTGCTGGACTGGATACAAAGATGAAAGGGAAAGAAGAAAACATTAATCTGGGGAAAAAATATGTCAGGGTAGGCATCAACTAGAAATCATTGTATTTGAAATGAACAAAATATGTGCTTACACATATTCTTCTCTAGGGGTGAGGATAATTTTGCTTCTGTCGAGCAAATAATGGAGTTCTAGTGGCAAGTCATGAGTCATGTGCTTCGAGTTAAGCTTGTGATTGAAATACTTTGGGGGAATCAATAAGGCTACATGCGAAGCTTTCTCATACTACTCAAGTACTGTGATATTAATGCTGCTAGAGGTCAAATGCTGCTAGAAAGGTCAAAAGCTTAGCTTCTGATCTCATATAAATCTGATCCGCTTTTAGTTTGCAGTTTACACCACTGCTTTCATAGGAGTTAACGTGGTTTAAAACAGTTTGTGAGATCAGAATTTAATTTCCTTGCAACTTTTTATTTTAGTCTATTGCTATTGGTTGTTTTATATAAAGTAGGTGTAGTTGTGTGTGGTTTGTGGACAGGGATGATACAAATGAATGATCCAAAAATATGCATGGGAGCAATTGCAAAAAGAAGAAATTTATCTGTAACAGCCAGCTCATACCTGGCTCAGTATCCAACTCCATTTAACGCAAAGGACACCTGAACTCAGCGAAATTCTGCTGGTTTGGTTCTCACCTGGTCTTAGTATTATTTATAAATTAGTCATTGCATTGGAATCAATGTTTTAATCTTATTTTCCCCCTCTTTTTCTTTTCAGATATTATTTTAAAGTTCAAGCAAAGAATCCCTTTGGTTATGGACCTGTTAGCTCTTCAGTCTCGTTTATCACAGAATCTGGTATGCTTTGCTTTTTATTTTCATCTCAAAACTGAATTCCTAATAATAGATGTGGCAGGGCAATGACTGAAACCGGCACAGTAATAGTGGTGATTATCCTGAACTTGCTGCTTTGAGATTTCTTTTTTTATGGTTAATTATTTGTTTTCTGTAATGGTAGGAAAATAATATGCAATCCTAATGCCACTGTGAAAATATAAGTGACATTAAAGTGAGCTTCAGGGGAACAGGAAGTTGAATTTGAAGTACAAAAGACTATTAATGTTCAACAATACAGAAGCAATGGGAAGTTTAATGTCTTTGGTAGATTGACCAAACAGTTAGTAAATTAGCTTCATAATTGTGAACAGCTGAACAGTTGGAAGCGGTTGTCTCTGGAACAAATATAGGAAACAATTGTTCCATCAGACGGGCAAAGTTCTCCGTTCCGTTTTTGACAAGGCATGCTGCTCTTTCATAGGGCTAATAGTGCATTCAAGAGCAACACCCTCTTCTAAAAATAGTATGTTAAATGAGCTATATTTACCCATGTCGTCGTCTTCTACTTCTTCTTCTTCTTGTTCCATTGAGCCAGAGGCCAATGACTCCACTGAATAATAAAGAACGAATTTTTCAGTCTTTACTTGAGCGAAGATTCGTTGTCTCTTGAAACTTTGCCCTTTTGATGACATGGGGTTTATGCAGTCTCTGCCTTTGCTCATTTGACTTCACCCTGTAGTGCTTGCTTCAGCAGCTCTGTTAAGAACCATGGAAATAAGTCTTCACAGAAGGGAGACAAAAATGCAAGATAAGTAAATGGTCCTGCATAACATACTCAGATTTTTTCTAAAGAAGTAAGAAGCTCAAGTATAAATCTAAGCATAATATTTAACATTGGACAAATATGGCAGTGTGCCCAGGTGGCCAAGAATGCCAACAGCATCCTGGCCTGTATCCAAACCAGCGTGGCCAGCAGGACGAGGGCAGTGATCGCCCCCCTGTACCCGGCACCGGTGAGGCCGCACCTGGAACCCTGTGTTCAGGTTGGGGCCCCTCACTGCAAGGCAGACACTGAGGTGCTGGAGCGTGTCCAGAGACGGGCAACGGAGCTGGGGAAGGGTCTGGAGCACAAGTCTGATGGGGAGCGGCTGAGGGAGCTGGGGGTGTTTAGTCTGGAGAAAAGGAGGCTCAGGGGGCACCTTCTTGCTTTCTGCAACTACCTGAAAGGACGTTGTAGCGCAGTGCGTGTCGGTCTTTTCTCCCAAGTAACAAGCAACAGGACAAGAGGAAATGGCCTCAAGTTGTGCCAGGGGAGATTCAGATTGGATACTAGGAAAAACTTCTTCACCCGAAGAGTTGTCAATCATTGGAACAGGCTGCCCAGGGAAGTGGTTGACTTTACATTCCTGAAGCTATTTAAAAAACCGTGTAGAAGTGGCACTTAGGGACGTAGTTTAGTGGTGGACCTGGCAGGCCTGGGTTAACGGTTGGACTCGGTGATCTTCAAGTTTTTTTCCAACCTAAACTATTCTGTGATTCTACGCTGTATCTCGCAGGGAGTTTTGCTGATCAGCTGGCTCCCAGTATATGGCCCTGAATACCTACTTTTCCCATCCAAAATCAGCTGCCTTGTGAACTCTGTATTACAGGTTACATCCACCAAATTTAGAGTTTTATTTTCAGCACAGATCTTTTGTTTGTCATGTGATCAGAGGTGACCTTCCAGCTACCAGAAGTACAAAAGCGGTTACTAAATCTGAAGCCAGATTGTATAGTTACAGTGATGGAATAGGTTAGAAAAGATAAAAATTACCAGTTCAGAGCGTTCTAGTGCAACTGAAAGGTTTGAGCTTATGTCAATAAAGAATGCTATTGTAGGATCAAGCAGCTTATTGAAAATGTTCAATCTTACCCCTGGTAACTCACTGAAGAGAACAGAAAACGGTTGTTCTTTTTCATCAAACTATAAAACTCCCTGGAAGTTTTCTTTCCCATTGGTAGACAAGCACCATGCTTTGTTGTCACGTTATTTTGTGTACAATAAGGACTAGCTAAGAGATGAGAGGAACTGCAGTGTAATGAACACAGACAAACTAATGCATTAGATCATGTTGTTCTGTTATCCTTACTCCACACATATTTCATCCTTCTGAATTAAAAAAGAGAGTATTTCATACAAGAAGAAGCTCCTGAGGTAGTGGGCAGTGCTCCTTGTGCTGCCCAGGGTACTCCTGCAAAAGTTCTGCCACTATGACAAAAATCTCACATATTTATGAATAGCATTAAATAACTGTGCTAAGCATGGTGGATGTCTGAGACCGAGATTTGCATACAAGAGCTAGGCTATGTTTCCTTTTGGAAGGTAGGCCTGCAGGTATAACTTACACTATATATTCGGAAGTGTACGGTCAAACTATCCTCCTACTCTGAAAACCTTCTGAGAAAAGGAAATCTGTTTAAAAGCTCGCTTTGAACTATGGTACTAATCTCAGCAGAGTTTTACAGTATCAGAATACAATCCTGTGGCAAGCTTCATCAACTGAGAAAAACAGTGAGATAATAAACACTCATTAGCTCAGCAAATTGATGAGACGTGTAAATCCCGTGTTCATAATGTAACTAAAGGCAGTTACTCTGCAACTGGCATTCTCGAGTGACACTGTATGTTTCATATGCTAAAACAAGGTTTGGAACAAAATACTAAGTTTTTTATTTATTTCATTCTTCTAGACAATCCACTCCTCATTGTCAGACCACCTGGTAAGTCTTATTCTGCTGTTCCTTTTGTGAATTGCATAAAACCTGGGCAAAACAGTTACAATATAGATGTTAGAAGCATTGTAACATGCAGTTTGAATTAACAGTTCTAAGCAGGAACAGGTAGTATAATTAATTGTGATAATGCAAAAAACATTTTCTGTCTTAGGACTCCTTATTCTGGTCTTTCAAAATATATCTTGTAGAGATATGTTAGAAGAAGCACTTGATTTTGGCCCATCTTTTGCTTGGTACAACAGCTTTAATTGCTGAGTAGTAAGCACTATATATTGCTTCTCTGTGTCCTTCAGTTGCCTGAGCATTGCTTGAACAGTGGGATCAGGCTTTCCTGTCTCCAGCTCATCTGTATTGATGATCGCCTTTATAAATACTAAAAAAAATCAACGACTTGTTATTGACCTGAATGATATGCCATGAAGCTGTTGAGCTTGCTTTGCATTTCCAAATTTGCAATAAACCAGTTCAGCCCCTAACCAGAAGAGCTGATTTCCTGGTGCTGGGACCAACCTTGCTGACATGTACATTGGTAGGGCAACCCCAGGCAGTACGTGCTCTTGAAAGAGATGCAGGAAAAAAGACCTCATGGTTATTACTCTCTGTCAGCTTTCCTAAGCAGTTCAAATCATTGGTTCTGGGGCTTTTTGACTACATGGTTCATGAAAACAGCGTCCAGTATGTCCCTCCCTTCTGTGTTTATTATGCTTGTTAGTCTTTTTTTCCATGTCCCCTCAGATGTCTCTGGTGATGCAGGTACTGCAGAGCACACTGTGTCTCTGGCAGTCACTGTGGGAGGCCTCTCAGGGTGGTGGCCTTCCCATGTCCCCGGTCACCTTCAGGTTTTCTGCTGTCAGTTATTTTGTGGGTCTGTTCATGGAAAGGAGGTGTTGGAAGGTGATAGCTTTTGCGCTTGTAGTTTCTGCTTTGAATGGACAAAAAGAAACTATTTTTGTGTGGCTGCAGTAGCAGCGATAGGATAGACCAAGGAGAGGTGGCAGAGCTCTGGGAACTTGTGGAAATGAAAAGCTTCTGAACATCCAGCATGTCCTCTTACAGGACATGCTAAGTTTTTCCTTCAGGACTTTTGGAGGTGGGCAAAAGTGATGGACAAAAGCAGACTATGCACAGCAGTAAAACTGCATTCAAGACATAGGTAGTTTATTGTTTTATTCTAAAGAGAAAACAATGGCCAAAATCCTGCAATCCTTTCACCATGTGACTAAATTGAGTAAAGTCAGCCTGGTTACATTTGTGTCCATACTGGTGGAGTTTTGAGGAGTGCTGCTAAGTGACTGCTTCTCATGTGCAAGTGTTTGTAGGATTTGGTCCATGTCCCTAGTGAGAGGAAGGAAAAAAGACTAACAGAAAAAACTTTCAATCTTGTTTGTAAACCACCTCAAAAGAGCGCAGTAAAAACAGGGCTTTGTGCTGTAGCTAGAGAGGAAAACACCAGTTACCACACTGGAAGCTTTTTGCGTGATTCTGTGTGCATTACTACAACAGCAATTTCAAGAGGAATTATATTGTCCTGGTTAGTATAAAGCAAACATTTAGGTTAGCCAGTAGGAACATTTAGTCTTTTGCAATACAATTAAACAGTTTCCTCTGCGGTAGTGCTCTGGATGGAGTTCCCCAGGAAAGGTCTCAATTGGAAACTCTGTCTGGTTTGATGCGATGTGGGAAAAGAGAACAGAAAAGTACATTTCTTATTTGATCTTTTTAACCAAATAGCAAGGATAGACTTCACTTCACGTTACAGGCTGTTAGTCACCACAGAATTCTTAACATCTATTCTTTAGCAAAAGAGTTAAGTATTGTGCTTAGTGTTAAAATGCAAGTGATGGTATTTAGGTGGTGTCACTGTCAGACTTAAGATCAGGCTCTGTTGAGAAAAGAAACTGAGTCACTAGTTAGAGAAGATGTCTTACTAAAACCAGTGAGATTGTTTACTTAAAACTGGGGTTCAGTACATGAAATCATAATTTTACAGTTATTGTCTACTGCCTAGAAGGGATTTAATCAAGTCCCTTGTTTTTTAATTTTTATTTTGTATTTGTGCTTGAATTAGTATTTCCAGGTGTCAAAAAGTCAGGCATTAATCTGCTGCAGCACATCTTTTAAAACATATTTTCAGATGTTAACCTTAGCAAAACTCTAGACTGAAATGCTGAAGTCTGTCCTTAATGTTGATTTATTTTTTTCCTTCAAGGTGGTGAGCCTATCTGGATCCCATTCACTTTTAAATACGACCCCACCTATTCAGACTGCAGTGGCAAGCAGTATGTGAAACGGACTTGGTACCGCAAGTTTGTAGGAGTGGTTCTCTGCAACTCCTTAAGGTACAAGATTTACCTCAGTGATGACTTGAAAGGTAGGCATCAAGATTCATTTCCTGATATATGATTATTTGTGATCTCCATCTTCTTTCTTTCTTCACCTCATCTGTGGAAGAATTGTGTGACAGCTATCTGGGAGTCCTCTCGAGAAAGTCTGATGTGATAGCTGAACTGCCCTGCTTTTGTGTTATGCTCACACCCTGGACATTAGCTTTCAAGCAGAACTCTTTAGACAGAGAACAGGAGGAAGTTTCCCTTGAAAAGCCTGTGTGTGCTTTGTACTGTGATAACAGAGTGCTGCTCCCCACACGTCTCTGTGGGAAGTCCTACGCTTGCTCCAAGGGTTGGTGAGCCCCAGCTATGCATGGTCAGACAGAGCAATACACCCTAGGGATCCCTAGGGTGGGCTGAAGTGGGGAACAGTGAAGGGAAGGCTGGTATTACAGCAGCTGGGTGAGCACTACTCCTAAGAGTTAACAGCAGCTCATATATAGATGTATTTGCTGAGAGATAGTGAACAAAATTTTCCATATTGTTGATCTGTGGTACTGGGATTATCTCAATGGCTTTTCAGATTATGCTGATTTGTTAATTCTTATTGCAGTGCATTGGTATAGTTTAAAGATAGTGTTTGAATATGCAATAAGAAACAAACAAGGACTGACCTTCTCTGTTAGAGAAGGAGAGCTCCACAGTTTTTAGTTTTCATTTGAGACTGCAATCAAACCAATGGTATTGACAATCAGAGCATTTCTTACTTTCTCATGACATATTGAAATGACTGGTGTAGTTGGAAGTCCTTCCGCCTGTCACCTGCGGTGCAGTGCCCATGGACTTGCAAAATGGGGATTTTTGTTTACGGAGCTGTAACCCATTTCTGTTTTCCATAATTTGTCCTTCCATACTGCCAAGGTAGCATTCTCCCTCTTTCCAGCCACAGTTTGTTAATTGGTAATAAACACTGTGTTTGTCAATGTAAGATTTCTTCTGCTTTCTCCCACATCTATTTTCTTGGTGGTAAAGTGCGTCCCAAACAAAAGTAATACTGAGTCACATAATCTGTCTGTATCACTTTTCAGACACCTTCTACAGCATTGGGGATAGCTGGGGAAGGGGCGAGGACCACTGTCAGTTTGTGGATTCACACCTGGATGGAAGAACAGGACCTCAGTCGTACATTGAAGCCCTGCCCACTATCCGAGGTACGGCAGGGTACGGCAGTGGGGGAGCGGGATGCTGGCCAGGTGCCTGTCAGCCCAGCTGTAGGATTAAGGGGTAGGGAGCGGAGCGCAGACTGGGGCTCTTTGTCCCAGCGGCTGGCAGCTCTCTGAGGTGTCCGGCTGATGCAGTAGGCAATGAGGTGATGTGGTGCTCAGGCCTAGCTGAACAGGTTATGAAAGTCCCAGAAGGGCTTGTGGGTGTTGATAGAGAGAAGAAGACAGAATGAAAGAGAGGGGCATATAATACAAATAATTTACAGGAACAAAATGCAAAAAACAGAAAGAAAAAAATTGTATAGGTTTATGAAACCTTTCTCTTAATTATAAGACCTGCCTCATTGAATCAAGGTGCAAAAACTCTTCCACATGCCGCAAAGGTCCAGCTACATCTTTGCACATATGGCTTTTGCGGACAGTTTCTGACCAGTTCATTCAATGAAAAACACATAGGAGTATGTCTAGTGATGTAAGGTCGGACTGCAGGACTTTTATTCTGGCCTGGTCAATATCTCACTGAGTAAAAATTTTCACCTTGAAGGAGTTCCTTTGAGTAAACTCCTCAGCTCACATAAGCCAAGAGGGGGACAGCTTGCTTCGCAAAATGAACCCAATCATGAAAGTCAGCCAATCTTTTCAATAAGTCTATTGATTTAAATAATTCAGTTAGCTTTAAAGGTTTCTAGGTCAAATTATTTGTTGATATTCATTTCATGGTGGCGTTACCAGGAAGAAACTGAAATAGTCACTAATATTTATACATCACTGGGAAGCACTGCATTTCTCAGTTCAAAAGAGGGATGATTAATCCAGATGTGTATTACTAGGTCTAGGAGACAGAGATAGAGAGCACACAGAAATTGTATTCTTGGCATAAGACGTGAGCGTTTCAGATATTCCAATGCACGAGCTATGCAGAGAAGAATGCTGCACCTCTCCTAATGCTTTAAGCAGTCACATTCTTTCTGCAGATGAAGAAAAAGGGGGAGAAAGGCTTAACTCCATATTTACTGCATGAAATGATACCTTTTTGTTTTGTGCAAAGCTGTTTTTTGTTGATAGTCTCTTGAGCCCTATAATACAATTTTTGCTCCGGAGTCATCTGTATATTTAAACTGACGTGCAAACTTCATAAACACAGCTGAAATATACCCACCTTTTGGAGGGAAATGCAGAAGTGCTCTGGCAGACCACAACATTACAGAATAGTTCAAGAGATTTTGAACAGTAAACCCAAGGAAAACTATAAGAAATATAAAGAACCAGTAGTAAATCATTCAGGAAAGATCTAGGCCAAATACCATGGCTAGCAAATACCCTTTTGAAAGAACTCCCTACCAGACAGCTTCTAAATTTTCATTTGGGCTGTGGGATTGACTCTTGCTGCATCTGTTACTTTTGTTAAATTACTAGGTCTTTGGTTTGAAATGCAAACGGGTGTTTTTCTCCCAACAGGATATTACCGCCAGTACCGTCAGGAGCCTGTATCATTTGGGCGCATTGGATACACAACACCCTACTACTACGTGGGCTGGTATGAGTGCGGTGTGCCCATCCCAGGGAAATGGTAGCAGTCTGCTTTCCTGTCTTAGGCAGACCATGCTTTTCAAATGATTCCTACCAGAGGACTGTGAGCAACTGATTTGGAAAAGAAAATAAAAAATAAAAAATGAGGCAAACCAGTGGAAACCAGCTGCTCAAGAAACCCTCATGAAGCCAAACATGGTTCCTTTACCAGCCTAGATCTGTGGTGCTGCTTGATTTCTGCTTGGAAGCAGGGACAGGGTATAAGTTTGGTGTCCTACCTTCCTCCTCTGGGTCCTTAAGGCACAGAGAGGCAGTTGCAGTGTGTACAACCTGTGAAAACTAGAACTGTTACTAGCCATGAAAATTTGGAAGTTTCTTATATCTTGCAGGAATGACCTAAGCATGCTGTGCTTGCTTAATGGGATACTAAACTGCCCTTTGCTGCCTGCCGGGGCTCCCCTATGCAATTGTGCTGTGTAACTGGCCGCCCACCAAAGGCAATATACTCTCCTGAAGACTTCCCCTGTGGGTTCACCCACTGCTGGACTAATCACCAGGTCACAGTGTAAATTCACTTTGAGATATCTATATCTATATCTATATAAATACAGTACTGTACATCTGCAGAAGTACTGCTTAGGGATGCTGAGATTTTCTTGTTCACTAGATAAATATGTTTGGAATTTTTATGTAAAAGGTGCTGTTAATTCTTTGAGATATTGCTATGCACAATATATTAACCAAGGAAAGAGCTGTATTCTTCTTGTGAGTACTGTTGGTCTAACATTTGAATTGTTGATCAAAGACCTGTGTCCCACTTCCTTGACAGCCTTTGGACTGGACGTTCAATGGGAATTTTCCCCTCTATCCATGTTAGAGTGGCACTGTGAAGTCCAGCAAAAACACATATTCAGCAGTTTATCAGCATCAGTTAAACTTTCTATCCTTTACTAGTTAAAAGTTTTAGTGGAGCTTTTCTTCAATCCATTACATCTTATTTGGTATGTTATTTATTCCTTGTCAGTATCTTTCACTTCACTGTGTGGAGGCATGGGATAAGTAACTTGCAAATTAGAAACTGCTTTTAACTTATTTTCCCTCCAAAAAGAAACCCAAGCCACCAATGCAAGAGTCAGCTAGTAGGAAACTCATTTGACTTTGATCCGTCCTGAAGACAAATCGGGATACACTTCCTCTAAAATACTACCGAAATGTCTTCTATCCAGACCAGAAAGCAAAAGCTGACATGGGTGAAAGGTATGATGATAATTTTTAGCAACCTTTTTTGGAAGCTTACGATAACATAGGATTTTAGTAGTCCTTCTGGGCAATCTAGCGTTAATGTTTACTTAGTAATTTTCATGGTCTTACTGTTTCATGGCAACATCTCAACAGCCTTTGCGCCTGTTAGTAAGACTCCCCCATTCTGACGGCCTGGAAGAGTAGCAGTATACCTGGGGGACAGATCCAGTCTCTGCTCCATCCTCTCACTCTCATTCCAGCTCACGTGTAGTACAGGTCTAATACCTTTTCAGTTGCTTCCTGTAGTTATTGTTAATTGTCTGGGGACAAAAAAGGAACTAAAGTGATTAAAAGAGCATTTTATTTTTCATGGTAATTTGGTTTTTAACATTTTAATTGTTCTCACATACTTTTGCTTCAGTACAGTGCCAAATATATGGTCTCGAAGTATAACTTTTTTCCCTAATAAACCTATGATACATGGTGCCATTTCTATTTCATCCTTTCTGGTCATCTGTGTCAAGTAAATTGACAAAGTGATTAATTGCTAGCTTTCAAAAAGTCTTCCTTGGGAAAGGAGCAGGTATCGACTTTTTCTAAGGGTTTGGAAGTATGTGAGTGTGTTGTTCCCTTTTGAAGGTGGTTAGCAGGTAGTGTGGAATTAACAAGGGCAAATCATGCCTGACCAGCCTGATCACATTCTTTGTTGAGATGGATGGCTCTGTACACCAGGGGAGAAAAGTGGATATCATTGACTTTGCCTTGCGTTAAGTCTCTTGGTGTGTTCTCCCACTAGTGAAACCAGTAGCGAAACTGGTGGGATATGGCTTGGATGGCTGGACTTGAAGGTGGATGCAAAATCAGCTGTGTCGTGAGGCTCAAATGGTTGTGATCAAAAACAGTGCAAAGTCCAAATGACAGCTGGTTACAAGCCACCCCAGGGGCCAGTACTGGGGCCAATACTATCTAACGGCTTGGACGATGGGATTGAGTGCATGGATAGAGTGCACCATCAGCAAACTTGTGGCTGATACTAAATGGGGGCTGGGGAGTGGTTGATGTGCTGGAGGGCAGAGCTGCTCATCAGAGCATTATAGGCAGGAGAAATGAGCTGTCAGGAACCTCATGCAGTTCAGCAAAGGGGTGAGAAGTCCCACACATGGGATGGAATAGCCCCTTGCAGCAGTGCAGGCTGGGGTGACTGTCCAGAGAGCACCTTTGCATGAGAGGACTTGGAAATCCTTGTGAACAACAGATTGAATGTGAGCATTCCAGAGATCCATTCCAACCTAAATTATTCAGTGACTTTTTATGATTCTAGGGGAGGCATCCAATAATAAAATGGGGTTTTTTCTTTTACTGAATCAAAGACACGCCTTGGTCCAGAGCTCAGTATTTAACACATGTGAGTGGAACTTGTGCCACTGACGCTGTAAAGCAGGGCCTGGTTTCACCAGTCATGGTTTAGCCTACTGCTTAAAGATGGGTGTTCCTTCTCCACGGCCAATGCATTATGCATTTTCACGTTCAGACACCACAGGTGGGTTTTGATTTGTTCATCTGCAGAGACGTGGTTCCTTCGTTCCCTGCTGGAAATACCCTTGGGGTGGGACAGTGCCATTCAAGGATGTCACCATGGGTGAAGAGCGGAGGACATCGTTTTTTCTGCAGCCTCAGCTAGGGGGTGCTGGGGGCAGAGGTGGAGGGCACTGCACATTGTTCTCCTCCAGTGTAAATCTTCGCTGAGGCTAAACTGAGCCAGGGCAGAGTCAGCAGTAGGATACAACAGGGGAACACATGAAATACAATGGTGTGCAGTCTGTTCCCTTCGCTTGGGCTGGGCAAGTCCTCTGTGCTGTCTGAGGTGATCTGATTGACACATTTGCGTCCTTTGCCCCATGCGCAGGATAACACATTATCATGGTAATAGGTGGTTCATTGAAGAGATGATACTATTTTTGCTCTTTGTTTATCTAAGAGTGGTGGGATTAAAGAGGGAACTAAGGCCTTGTGGGTCAGGAAAGCTATTCCCATCGAGATCCTCTCTCCAAGGCCCTGGCAGTGCCCTGACCAATGGGCTACCCTCTCCTTTCCTTCCCCCTTTCCCTGCTGTCCCTACGACACAGTGGTCCTGCTGTGCCACCACAGGAGAAGCAGCGTGCCTGCTTGGAGGTAAACCCCATCTTCACTGAAATAGCTGTACAGCTTTGTGACTGTGCTGTGTACCAGGGGACATCATGTGGCTCTGCATGGTGCTAAAGGGAGAGGGACGGGTCTTTCCGCCTGTCAGCTCTCCTCCCATGCCCCCCTAGCTGGCAAAGCCACATCTTCATCTGGCAAGCCCCTGGTGCCAGCTTGGAGAATGCTGTGTCCGTTCAGACACTGAGGGGTGTTGCACCAACCCTCCTTTCTTGTTGGAGTGATCCTTGAGGGAATGGTATGGAGGAGAGGGCGGATCCCCACAGAGGGACAATCTGCACAGCTTGTGCCTGCATTGCTTCTGGTCCAAGCCTCTCCAGGGCGGAGGGATGCCAGGGTCCTGCCTGGTGGGGAATTGTACAGAGCTGAAAAAGAAAGGGAGAAAAACACAACAGGGGAAGGGGTGGGGAGGAAAAGACAGACGAAGAAGTCGCTTGAAGCATTGTCTGGCCCTGGTCAGTTCCAGATGCTAATCTCTGATCACTGTACCATATTTTTGTGAGAACTGGGATTTCTGCCTCAAAGGCAGCAGGAACAATTGCCAGCATGTGAGAAATGCCAAGGGCTCGCGGGGGCAGCCAAAGCCCAGCATGTGGACCCAGGATGCGAACAGAAGAGCTCTTTGGTGATGAAGGAAGCACTGGGTGTTGCTTGGAAAGATAATTGAAGGCCTTTGCGGGAGGTAACCCAACCCACTGAACAATGTGAAATGCTTCTTGTGGTTCCTCCCTACAAGAAGCTATATGGTTTCTGTCCCCAAAACCGATGTCCTTTTTTCTCACCAGGCAGATGTTATTCGTGTGAAGAGCTGCCTCCCTCCAGCAGAAGAGAATGAGGTAAATGCAGAAGGGAATGAGGTAAATGCTGCAGCAGCCCGGTTCTCCTTCCTAAGGCGAAGCTGACATCCACGATGTCTAAAAACTCCCACCCCTGGAGAGCAGCCAGTCTGCCTGAGGGCCCTTAGCTGGTTTTGAAAACAAAGCCATGCCTTGTACTGCTGCTCCTATTCTCATCATGCTTCTATGTCACATAAAGCAGGAAGCACTCCCGCAGGACTTGTGCCAATCACCCTGCCAGCTGCGCCACAAAGTCAGTGAAAAGTGTGGCCCTGGTGGGAATGAGCACCCAGAGCAGCGTAAGGCCAGAATCATAGCTGAGTGTGATAATCATGGTGTCAGCATTGGGAAGTTGTGTCAAAGGCAGCAGCCTGGGGGCCGGGTCCTGGGGTGCTAACAGCTGCCGTAACTCCTCAGTGCCAGTTGTGTCACCCAGCTCCAAACGCAACCTGACCAGCAGAAGAAGAGCTGGGGGAACCTCCACATGGCAGGTGCCGAGGAAGCGCATACCTGCAGCAATGAAGGTCAGCCACAGACTGAGCTGCATCAGGAAGGGCACAGTCAGTGGGCTCAGTGACGTACTTCGCACTTCATCGCAGGTGAGCCTGCACGTGGAGTGCTATTGGCAAGTACAAGGCAAGCTGGAGTGGATCAAGGAGAGGGTGACCACAGTGGTTAGGAGACTGGTGCACAGGATGTACAAGGACTCGAGCGCTCAGTTTCTTCAGCCTCGGGGAGGGAAGGCTTGGCTTGCAGTGGTGGATCTGACTGATACCTTCAACAACCTAATGGGATTGTAAAGAAGACAGAACCACACTTTTCTGAGACACTCACAGTGAAAAGATGAAGGGCAATGGACACAAAGTGCCACACAGGAAATTCCAATGAAATATCAAGAAAACGTTTTTATCATGGGGGTGATCAAGCACAGGGACAGCAGCCCAGAGAGGTGTGGAAAACTTCATCCCTGAAAGCGCTCCTAACTGGCCTGGGGAGGGACACGAGTACCCTGATCTAGCTTTGATGTGGGCCTTGCTTTGAGCAGTGTGTTGGACCTGACTTCCAAAGGTTGTTCCAACCTGAAGAAGCATACAAGTCTGTGAGTAACATCAATCACTGCATCATGCAGCCAGACAAAACCAGAACCAAAATTTCACAGAAGCAAAATGCAAACTCCAGGAAATTTTCACAGTGGATTTATTTATTTATTTGACAAAAATGATCATAGATGCACAGAATGGCTGAGATGGGAAGGGACCTCTGAGGATCACCTAGTCCAATCCTCTCTGCTGAAAACAGGGTCAGCTACAGCAGGTTACTCAGGACCATGTCCTCTCGTGTTTTAAATACCTCCCAGGATGGAAACTCCACAGTCTTTCTGGCAACCTGGGCCAGTGTTTAACCACCATACCACAATAATTTTTTTCTCTTTTGTTTAGATGAGATTTCCTGTATTTCAGTTTGTGCCCATTGACTTCTGTCCTGTCACTGGACACCAAGAGCCTAGTTCCATCTTCTTTACTCCCTGCATCAGAGATAAGATCCCTTTTCAGTCTTCTCTTCTTCAGGCTGAAAAGTCCCAGCTCTATCAGCCTTTCCTTATATTAGAGATGTTTCAGCCCATCATCTTTGTGACCCTTACTGGACTTTTTCCATTATGTACATATCTCTCTTGTACTGGAGAGCCCAGAACTGAACACAGAGTACACTAGCTGTGGCCTCACTGGTGCTGAATACAGCTGAAGGATCAACTTTTTGGAAATAAACACCTTCATTTTAAAAAAATGCCTCTTTTCTTCTTTTTTTCTTTTCCCTAAATGGAAGTTTCAAGCTGGCGCTCAGATAAAAGCATGACCCTTTGTGAGGAAGTGAGGGAGGCTGTGAGGGCAAGCGAGAGAAGGAGTGTAGTCTCCTCGACTCCCATGAAGAATTTCTGACCTTGGTTTCTTCTTGTGAGTAGTTCCTGCACATGCTTTCCAAATGTGACTTGTGCAGCTCACAGCTGCATCTGAGGATCAAGTCACACATGAACGTTGGCGATACCCTCATGTTTATGCAAAAAGCCTCTAGATGGCAGGAGATGCTGTTTGGCCAGGCCTTGCAGCAGGCCCCTACAGCAGGGGATGAGTGACAGGAGTGCAGATGACATGTACATTCAGCGTTGCACACACATAGCAAGAAAATTGTTTTAATGAGAGCACAGTTTTTGTTCAGGAGCAGCAAACTCCATTCCCAGGTCTCAGAGAGAATCTCTAGGAAGGAGTCCGTCCTTCACAAGGCAAAACTTGCCATCTGTTATGTCTAAAGCTTTGGAAGGTTATAAGTAGATACAGACAGAGTGCAAATACACAATGTGCTTCTGCTGCGCTTTCTCAGGAGATACTTTTCCTAAAATTAAGGCACTGTGATTTTCCTGAGAGTACTGTGGGCAGCAAGAACCAGTTTTATCTCACAGTAGGAGTATTTTTACATTTACATTTTACAGACTATTTCCAGGAGGCTTTCAGACTCCTTTTGAATGTAATTGCAATTGTGTTTCTTCCTACCTAATTGCTTTCCACACTTCATCTTTCTGAAGGTCTTTGTTCTGTGAGCTACAGATCCTTTTCATCCATTAAAAATATGGGCTGTGTTTATTTAAACTGCTAATAAAATCCCCATAAGCTTTTACTGATTCTCCATTGCTAACCTCCATTTGTTCCCTTCATTGACCTTCTCCCCTCTGTAACTGGAGATTCTTTCTTGGAGCTGACTGAAGCACTGATTGTATCCTGAAAGTATAGTCTAGGGTATGTCCAAAAATGCTTACAATGGAGCACTCAGAGGTTGGTATTCCTCCCTGGCACCCATAAACATCATCTGTCTTGTCCCACTCCATGTCTTCTAGCAGATGTTTAACCTGCCTTGTCCACACATTTCTCTCCTGCCATAAACAGAGGATATGTTAATGCCACAGCTCTGTAAGTCCTCCTAAAACACCAGTAGCAGCTTTTCCCCCTTCTCTCTGGTCAGTAGCATCATGAGGAAATGAAATGGAGGCAATAAAATACAGGAGAGAACCTGGGGCTGAAGCTTCCCCACTCCTCTGGCTCACCCGGCATCTCTGTCTTCATGCTGGCCCCTGTTCTGCCTGGCGCAGGCTGCAAAACTTCTCCTGTCTGAGCCCTTCTTATGCTGCCCATGGGTGTCCCTACTGAGCAGGAGTGCTGGCATTGTGTTTCTTGCTTGTGGCGAGCTCATGGGCTGGACTCGGGCACTAGTGAGTCACCTCCTCCTTCTAGGTTACATGTGCCATCACACTGATGAGGATCATTTTGGCCAGTCTTCGAAGGTCAGTATTCATAGATCAGCTGCGGAGAGGAGGGAAGGTGCTGCTCCAAATGGCTCCTCAGAGCGTCCTGGCTGCCCTGCTTTTTTGGTTGGGACAGCCTTGAGAAAGGCAGAGGCCAACTGCAGAGCTGAACCCCTCATCCCGCCAGACCTCCTTGGGCAGATGCTGGGAGTCCTGGCCCCCAGGGAAGGACAGGGTGAGAGCCCAAACCTGTGTGACATGGTGACCCATACAGGCAGAGCTGCCTAAAGGCATGAACAGACAGATGAGAATCTGCAAAGAGCAAATACACTATGTATTTTTGTCTTCTCTACCAAAACAGCAATGTAAATAGAAGTCAGCTGAGGTCATGTTTAGCTTATGCTGCTAATCGGCAGTGAACAAACAAAAGACAACGGTTCCAAGCTGTGACTATGTTACCGTTTCCTCTCCCTGAATGTGAGGAAAACCAAGACTTACAAAATGAAGAGTATTGTCAACACTGGCTTTAGGCAAAGTAACCTAAACAAAACTGAGAAGTAACTAACCAGAGTGAGGACTCACCCATTAATTCCAAGTAGCACTATGGGTTTTTTTTACCTCTACTGTTCATCTTTTGGTTCTATCCTACTCTGAATGTTTACCTTTCAAAATTGCACTGATAAGCTTGTCCACTGTACTGCATCAGCCAGCCTGGGCTCCTTCACAGTGTCCATGGCCATGCTGCAGCCTATCGCCTTTCCTCCCAGGTACTCTACTAGTCCTCAGTCTACAAAGGCTCAAAACTGATCTTTTCAACAAACAGCATAACTTTCAAGGTGATGGGGAATCTTCCTGTGGTGGGAAAACTGGTGATTCCCAGCTTTGCCACTTGCTTTTTGCACAAAAATGGTCTAAGTTAGGTTGGAGCTTCTTATAAATGACCAGCCTCTTCCCAGTTACCTTCACTGCTGCTGCAGCTCTCATTTTATGTTTTAAGGTAATACTATTTTTTCTGGATTTTCAGCTGTAGTGCTAGAAATGTGCTTTAATATCTTTTGTTCCAGAAAAATCTGCTTTGGTTTCTTCCTTTTGAAACTTTCATTTGAAAATTATTCTGAAATCATATGTGTTGAGAAATCTGCTTGGAATGTTTTTCTTTAGAAGTCCAAAGGTTCAGAAACAAGAAAAAACGTGTTGCACAGTTAGTGAATTCTTGTGTATATCTGGAGTGTATTATAATATTGTATACATCAATCAATATATCACATCATATTCAGTTAACCTGGACTGAAAACAGGAATGTTTCAAAGAGCCATCTTATAAGATACAGAGAACAAAAGCTTTGTAAGGATGGTTTGAGTTGCATTTGAGGAGAAAAATACATGGCATTGAAGCATATAGTGGATGTACAACACGTTGCTATATAGCAAATTCCTAGTGAGTCTTAGTGATATGCTAATGTTTCTAACAAGGGGAATAAGTAGGTATTAGGAGACTTATGATGCTTCTACATTTTGCCCATGACCGAGTTTGTGTCCCAGGACAGAGTGAGGGCATGGGCTTGCTGTCATGCTGAAGACCCACCATAACACACTTCTGCAGACTTTGCAAGGTTATTGGGCCTGCTTTAGAATCCCAGCAGCAGGAGGAAAGAATGGCCTCCTTAGACAAGAGAAAGACACACTAAATGTCAACAGTGGGAGAGCGACATAGTGCATGTGAAACCTGCATGCAGGCTGCAAGAACTTGGAAAATTCTGAAAAAATTTGGAAATTTGTCACTGGTCCACCTACTGTGGCCATCTCAAGAGGCTGGATGTCCCTTGCTACTGTCAGTGACCCCAGACAGCTTGGGGTCAGTTCGGCTGTCGATGAAGCCATCTCTGGAGTTTTGCTGTATAAGAAAATTCCCTGATAAATACTATCCTTGTCTTAATGTTGTTTTATGCAGTTACAGAAGTATAAAAGGGACCTTCTGGAATCTGCACTGACTCCTGATGCTTCACAGGGCTGGACTCAAATAGATAACTTGGGGATCTCTCAGTGTGAGTCAAAATCTGGCCATGGGTTTCTCCAAATTTCACTGTCCCTGGGAGATCTGTGCAGTGTGTAGTAAGCCCTGTTATAGGGAAATCTCCTTGGTATGGAGCCTTGTTGTCAGTCCTGTGTCTTTTCCACCACCTTTTGTTTCTGTTGTCATCACTGAGCCTAAAAAAATTTGTAAAAAGCCACTTTGGTACAGGATCCACATATTTCACACACATGGGTGTGTAAACCTTTTTCAGGGCCTCAACTAACAGCAAGAATTGCAGGTTTCTCCATCATTTGGCTACTCAGGGTGTGGGTTAGCCAGCTGCTAACAGCTGCAAGGAAACAGACTGGAGCTGGAGGCTCCAGACCAATGGGTTAATCCCCACGTCCTTCCCTAGATTGTAATAGAAACCTTTTAACTTCCTGAAAATGTAAAATCTGCCTTCTGAAACCTGAGGTTTCCTATTAAAAAATAGCATTAATTAGGAGTAGTTGGTTGCCTCAGTACTGGGTTGGAGACAAGTTACGGTTTCACTGCAGTTGTCAGCCTCAGGAGAAGAGTATTTAGTGATCTTGAATAATAAATCGGTATATAAAATTGGAGAACTGTTTACAGAAGCAATAAACTAAATGCTTGTGTTTGGGGTCACATTGCAGTTTCTGCCTCTGTGTGCTGCCAGGAGGGCAAAGCAGCCATGACAATATACCCACACAGTGTATCAGCAGAGATGTCTCTCTTGTCCTCCATGTAAGGCTCATTACTTTTAAGGTTGGAAGTGACTATAGAAAACTTAATATTTTAGGAAGAGTAAACAGTGCCATTTAAGAGTTTGTTTGGCAATTCCCCCATTTCCAACTGATTCTAGGAGTCTGTTCTAGTCACACAGAAAACGGAGCTCTCTTTATATGCATGTTATCACTGCATTTCCCTATTTTATGAGAATTGTTTATTTGGCTACTGTTGTGTTTCTTAGTGTTTTATGATGTTGAACTGGGAAGTAGTTCTCCTTCAACATCTGAATAGATCTGATGGGAAATAATACATGACCGAACATTCAGACCATGGTTTGACAGAGACAGTCAAACCCCAAATTAACTGCAATTCTTCTACTTAGGTAGGAAATGGGGATCTTAATATCTGGAATAATGACAGAGGTGGCAACAGAGCAGTGCCAGGTTTACATTTGGCTCCCTAGCTGTGCAGATGCTCCAGTTGTGGCTGTGTCAACATGGACAGCTTAACCTGTTCTTGAACTCCAGAAAGCATCTCAAGGAATGGTGCATCCATATCTGAACCTATCTTGCTTGCTGAGACTTGTCTTCCAGAGCTTCCAGCTTTTTATATAGAGCTTAAATAGGCCACATTCAGACACATGTATTTGCTTATCCAGTTTGTCCCTCTGAAACTAGCAGAAGCTAGCCAGCTGTAGAGGGCCTGGAAGCCAGCTATAGACGAGACTTTGCTGATTCTGAAAACAGTCAGTCAATCAGTCATATCCTTTTTGCAGTGTTATACGATAAATACTTCATATGAACTAGCTACAGGGGGAACTCCATATAATAAATGTTGGCACCATTACCAACATTTGATATTTTGCTCTTGCAAATGGTCTTTAAAACAAACTGCACTGTACTTTCAGAGTTTCTGACAAAACAGGCTCAGACTGTAAGTAATTATAATCTAGAGTTGCAGGAGAAGGAAATGGGGTATAGAAGTGACTTCTCATCCTCCAGAAAATAAAAAGGGCAAAAAAAAAAATTAAGAAGACTAATGTGTGTGTTCAAAGAGACCTTTTGCAGGTCTGCCATCGATAGAGAAGGAGGGATGTAAGCTAGGACAGTGCTGGGGTTGTGTCACAGGGAGATGTGGGAGTTATCTGAAACCATGGGGCTTTTTTGTAATGTAACCTCTCCATGCTCCTGTGACAAGGTAAAAGAGCTGCCACATTCCAAGACCTTCATTGCAACTTTGCTTTTACAAGCCAGAGTGTTTCTTTCTAAGTTGGTATCACAGATGGTAGTAAGAGAGATGAAGGCATACAGGTATGGGTAAGTCATGTTCCCATATGAGAAATGGTTGAAAGCAAGGAGATTAGTGTGTCCTTCAATAGCTAATAAAACTGAGACAGGCCCGTAACAGACTGCAGCTGTCCAGTGAGAGACCTGGAGATGAGAAGAACCCAGCAGAACCGCAGGACAGAATGGTTGAAAATCCTTTCCCCTTCTCTTGAGGTTGGTGTGAAAGAGGAGTAGCAGAAAACTTGGCATTCAGCGTGTGGGAAGCCAACTTAGATGTAAGTGGGAGGAACAAGAGTTAATTGCTGAGTGGGAGGGAGGCAGAACTTCACACTGGGAGGTTTTACTTATTTTATGGGGCTTGCTCTGGGCTGTAGAGCTTTTATGGGTCTCTGAGGAAACATCTGAGCTGGCTAGAAGTTCTGCTGAGCTGGATAGAGGACAAAAGTACAGTCAGCTGAAGATAAGAAAAAATATTTAACCCAATTTATATTTACCATTTTTATAATTCACACATTATTCGTATGCCAATATTTGCTCTTTTCCCCGCACTGTCCACCAATAAAGCTTTCAAAGCACTGGAGTGTCAGAACAATCTTTTTCTAAAGAACACTGCAAAAGTCCCTGGAAATCTTAACTGAAAAAAAACCCACCTACATTCCTCAGTCCTGCCATTTCCAGGGTGCTGGGGACAGGGACAGAAATTCCTCAAGAAATGAAAAGTCATCAGCTTGGTTTGGGGTTTCAGCGGTTTCACTATTTGGCCTGGGCTGAGAAGGCATTCCAAAATACACAGCTCCTGCTAACGCCACTGCCAGAGCACTACTCCCTCACCCACCCATGTTTTAAAGACTCTTCTGAAATATATAAAGTCTAAGAAAGGGCCAAGAGTAGGCAGCCCAAAGTCCTAGCAGAGCCAGAATATTTATGAGGCAGGTACCTACATGTTGCATCCAGACATGGCTGTCCAGGATGAGTTTGTGTGTGCTCTGTACTGCCAATACAGCACAGACTGGCATGGGGCAGCTCTAACCTTGTGCTTTTCAAGCCAAATCGCTTTCCTTTGTGACTGAGACATTCTATTCTAACTCCAGGTCTCCCTTGACTCCTGCAAGCCACAGGTTAAGTTTTCTGAAGTAAGCAGTTTCTACATCTGTAGCTCATTTTCCACTTTATAAATACAATGCAGAAACTAGAATGCCATTGAAATGCAGACCACATTAAATACCCTGTCTGGCACTTCAAGGTAGTATAATAAGCTGTTTAGAGCTTCACAGAGCACAGCGACCACCAGTAGAGCCCCAGCACCCCTGTCTCTATTAAGTCTCACTATGAATGCACTGGTTACCAAAGATGTGATCTAAGTTCAGCATCTTCTGACAAGGAAATGCTGAGCTATCTGAAAACTTTTGAAATACGATGTTTCCTTCAGAGCAGGGGTGAGGAACGTTTTCCTTGCTGAGAGCTGAATAGACCCAAGCACCTTGGCTTCCAGTAACGTAATAACATGAGCATGGAGGGAAGTCAGGTGGCTGGGGACCGTAAGAATGATATCAGAGGTTGTAGCTGTCCCCTGGCCAACCTGGTCGCCCATGCTCTCCACAAATCAGACCAAAAGACTCTGCTGTTGCTGTCCTACTGAACAATATTATCCCTGCTTCCCAGCATCCTATGGACCAGGCTAATTTTAAAAGCTTAATCTATAAAGTATTTTCTGATATGTAATTATACTAAATTAAGGTGGGGGGAACAACCCTTTTATTAACAGAAGGCAACATTTTATTTACTGTATAACTATTTTCTGGCCCAAAGCTTGTGTTACTTTGCACTCAGGTCTGTGTCAGAAGACTTTGTTTCCATTGGGAAAGAAGTCATTTATCATGCAAGCACCAGATGAGAAATACCTGCAAAAGGAGCAACAAAACCACCGATGTATGTGAAGTATGTATGTGCCATATGTCAGCTGTAGGCACGTGATCATATACAAATGGCTTATGGTACCTTCCTTTCCCCTTCTACTGAAGCTTAAGTGAAGTTGCACAGACATGAAATAAATCTGTGTAGACACGGAGTTGAACAGTGTTTGCTTATTTACCCTGCATTAGAGGAACAGTGGAAACAGCTGGCTTTTCAAAGATTTTGATGCTGTACCCGAGACGAGTTGCCTCAGTGTAAAGGCACTGCACGTATGTGGAATGAAGGACTTTACTGGTGTCCAAGTCTTTAGCAACATGCCTGTCTGTCAGCCTGTAGGTCTCTCAGTCCATTGATGGAATGCACTCTGTCCTCAACCTGCTTTGGACTGCACTGCATCTCTGGGCAGCCTGTTTACTTCCCAGACTGTCCTCAGGGTGAAAAAGGTTCTCTCTATATTCAATCTGAACCTTCTTCATTTCAACTTATGCCCATTGTCTCTCATCCTCCCACTGTGCACCACTGTGAGGAGCCTGGCTCCATCCTTGATGGAGGGTGCTCTCCCTGTATGTACCAGGGGCTGCTGTCAGGTCTCACCAAAATGGTCTCTCCTCCAGGCTGAGGAGGCCCAGCTCTCTCAGCCTCTCCTCACAAGGCAAGTGCTTCAGCCCTGACCATACTAGTGGCCCTCCACTGAAATTTCTCCAGTTTATTGATGTCTTCCTAGTATTGGAGCACCCAAAAATTGACACAGTATTCTGGATGTGGTCTATCAAGTGCTGAGTAGAAGGAGCAGTCTCTTCCCTTGATCTGTGGGCTGTGCTCTTGCTCATGCAGCCGAGGGAGCTGCTGGCCTTCTTTGCTGCTTTTGGACAGAAAGGGCAGAGAGAACAGTCTTGACTTTGCTCACACTTAGATTAGCCACTAATCTTATCCTGGTGGACATGAGAGGAGAACCTGGACCAGACTAAATAGCTTTCAGCCTCAGTACCTGAGCTTTGTCTCCCATCGTGAGCTGAGGAGAGCAACAGAGAAATGCAGAAAACAATTTAAATAATAACTAAAATACACTGAACCACAAAACTCAATGAAATTTTAAACTGTTAACTACTAAAACATCAAGGGATAAAAGTAGAGGAAACCTCTGTTTATCTGATCTATACAGCTAAATCCAACTCCCAGTCCTGCACCGAGACCCTGCTGGCCAGGCACCTCCTCCCACCTAGCACCAGACCAAAGCCCACGGTGCTCTCAGCCTGAATCTTTAACTGCTCATCCATTTTCCTACACCCATATGACTAACGCGCACAACACCAGCCATGAGTTTGCTGGGACTTACAGGATGTGTACAACCCTTCTAGATTTCCTCAAAACTGCTGCTTTGTGGGGCCCCTGTGCTCCCTTACGAGTGGGACATGTCCCCAGATGCCTGCCTGTACAAAGTCCTGGTCATACTGAAGCTGTATCCACTATTGCAACATGTGAAACTTTCATGGTTCATTAAGCTGAGCTGCCTGTTTATCTCTGTGATTCCTCCTTCACATACTTTGCACTTACGATCATGGTACTGCCTGCGAAATATCTGCACTGGCTCGAGGTCAGCTGCCCACAGCATCCTGCAGGCCTGGGAGGACAGATGCCACCAGCCAGCAGGATACTGACAGCAACATTACTGCGATCAGGGGCCTGGAGCGGTGACATGTTGCATTTCAGGAAACATGAAAATTCAAGCTACAAATCCACTGAAGGGTTGACTGGAACGGACCTGGAAAGGTTAGCCGCTTCTGGTAATGTATCATATTCTTTCCATCTGCAACAGACTTTTATTGCCATTTCAGCAAAGTTTGGTTAATATCATTTCCAGTGTTTTTTCTTCCTCATGATACTCTCTGCTCTTTGGGGGTCTGACTAATGGTAGAAGTACTACAATTCTTTCCACTGTCTTACTCCTTGTATTTGTAGCCAAGTGTTACTGATCCAGAAGGTTTACATAAGTGTAACAAGCATCCAGATCTCTGCACTGGACCCCTAACCATTAGGGATTTTGCTGATCATTGCTAAATAGATCCTTTCTGGGGACTAGTTCTGCAAACACTTACGTGCATGAGCAACTTCCATAGATTTATTGACTTATGGGCATTTGCAGGATCAGATCATGAAATATTTGGTTTGCATTCAAGAAATTTCTCACTTAAACCCAAGACTTATGTCTTCATGGATCCAGGAAAAGGTTTTGGGTCATTCAAGATTAATATTTTGAACCCTTGTCAGGGATAAGAAACCATTCCTGGATGAGGAGGCAACAAGCACGTGGGAGATACTGACTTAATTTAGAAAAAAGGTTAGAAAGAGTTTAGCTAGCCCTCAGCCTTAGAGCGTGCTGTTCAGTTATTGCAGCTCACACCAGATCATCAAGTGTACCACTGTACTTCTCACCTGAAAGATAGTTGTATCAATTAAGTATTTTCTTAAACTGCAAATTAAGAGTTCTATTCATTTCCATTTTTGAGTTGGAGCATTTTGCTCAAGGTTTCCTCTCAGATCACGGAAGCTGGGCTCAAGGAATAGAATACCTCTGGTATTTTTCTGCTACCTTGATTTCAGAAGTTACAGGGGAAGCAGAACACCAAGCAGTGCAAGAATTGCCCTCAAAGAGTGGCAAATTTGCCCTCAAAGAGCTGATAGTGCTGCATCTGGGCAGTACTGTGCTTTTGCAGAGCCACTCAGTGTTGCACTGTTCTAACTGCATGTCCCCTTTGTAGGGCTAGAGGCGGGTCATCAGTCACAGAGAGGAGGGGGTTTCAGTGCCTCCCCGCTTTGCTGCCTGCTCCTACAGGAAGGAATAGTCATATAAAGGACAACTAAAATGATCCTGAACTAGTGACCCCCTTCAAGCACAGTCCAGACATTAAGCAATTTATATTTTCACAGGCTGGATGAACTGCAAGCAGCCTGGCAGGTGTTACTCACATCCCAACAGGTAGCTGTCGGCACCTGAGCACAAGCTGAGCTGGTGCCTTTTAGCCCTGCTTGTTAGCACTGGTTAGGGAGAGGTGGCTGGAAAGGATCCTTCTCTCTCTCCCTTTCTTAATGCCAGCTTAGTGTTTAACTCCTTAACCACTTCCTACACACCCATTTCTGTACCCCCAGGAGCTCTGGATGGGTTGGATCAGCATGGTTTGCTGTGGCTTGAGAGAAAAAAAGTTGGAGCTGCCTGTATTTAATATCTTGATAGTGGCCATGTCTGGCCTTGCAGGCTCTTTTCCCATCTGGTGCCACAATGGCACTTCCCAAACGGGATTGCTGTAGCTAGGAGCACCATGGTTCACTCTGCTCTGATCGAGGCAAAGAGGGGAGTTATTCTGCTGTCCCTGTATTCCAGCTACCTGGGGCTATGCTGATACCAGCACTTGGTTGGAGCAGGAGCGCATTTCTGAAGTGAGTATCTGCCTTCTCCATGCACAACCTGAAAGAATTTGTGCTGCAGACTGGCCTCAAGGAGCTCAGACTGGGCTCCTGCCAGGTGAAACCAGAGTGAGAGTGGCCCCTGGGAGCGCTTGTAGTGTGTGCCACCTCCTCATGGACACCTGGTCCAGGCTGGAGCTGGGCTGAAGAAGCCCCCAGGGTGGGTAGTGTGAGGCAGGTCCCAGGTCCAGGAGGACCCACTCCATAGACCTATTTCAACTATGCTGCACTGCCTGTCGGTGCAGACAAAGCCATGGCCTTCTCCAAAATCCACCTTGATTATGAAGCACAGAGTTCTGAAAATAGCTGAACATTCCTCGGAGTGATTACATACAGCAAGAGGAAAGCTAGGAAATAATAACTAAAAAATAATCCTGCACACAGAGAGCAAAGCTATGATGTCTGGTTTGGATAAAGGCAGCACAGTCCTGAACTTTCACCCAGTTTCAAGCTGTACTTTCATGCAGTTCAGAGAAAAATCTTCACCTTGTCTTCCTCTGACCTTCTCCAGAACCACTTCCACTCCTGAAAGCCTTCTCTGGCTCTTCATTCCTCAGCTGCTTGCAAATCCCATGTAGCATCCCTGGGCAAGTGCATTGCATTTGAGAGTATTTATGCCCCACTTTGAGATCTCAGAGCCACTTGTCTGAATTTTTCCTTGTGGTGGTCTGATCTGCCCCAGCTGGGGATCGTATGCTGGAGAAGAACAAAAGCCCATGGAAATACTTTGACCACAAAAATTAGGGGTAAAATCTTGCCCTTTCTGAAGTTTGTAGGAGACTTTCCATCATTTTTGGCTGGACAAGATTTCATCCTGTAGTGCTGCTTGCCTTTAGCATCACTCTGAGGAATCAATGTGTAGCCACAAAGTTTCAATAGAGTTAAAACCTGAAATGGGCAAGAAATGCATGCTAGCCAGTTTGAAGAAATCCGTCAACCTGATACTCATTTTAGAACAAATAAAACCATTTCCCTCCTTTCTCCCCATCGCAAAAGTTTAAAACTTTTCCTTGAAAAGAAGCCAATACTTCTGAAGGACTTTTTTTCATACAAACATGAAGAGCCCCTCAATGCTCACCTGGAGTGGTGCTGGTCATCATTGCATTCCTTTAGGTGGGGGGTCTCCAGCAGAGCTGGGCAGATTTCCTGTACAGTCAGAGAAGAGAAACAGGCACTTTTAGGGAAAGACTCAGCTCATCCTGAAACATTGGAGTGATATAGCTCTAGGCAAACACCTGAGTGTTGGTGCCTACATGCTTTCTAGAGGTGGGACTCAGTTGCCTAAACACAGACCTCTCTCCTGGAGATGCAATAGCGTACCTTGTGCAGTCCCTTGACATGTACCTTGTGCAGTCCCTTGACATGACCCTGGAAGGCTGTGAGTCACCCACAGGTCTTGTGTTGTACCTGCCAGCCCCATGGGGTGCCTACCCTTAGTCACCTATGTTTAAGCAAGGGAATGAAGGTGAACTGCATGGCTCTGTAGGCTTTGCTGGCTCCATGGGGTAGCTTTTTGCTCAAGGCTTTAAATGTTACCAGAGGCACTTACATGGGGACACAAACGTTTAGGTGCCCATATCTGTAGATAAATCCCTCTGTAGATGCCTAACTTGGTTAGACGGCTCTTATCCTAAGGTTTCCTGCTGGTTTCTATTGCCCTATGCAGGCAGGTTATGTTGTGCCAAGTTACTTTTAGGCAGCAGTGTAGCAGATGACTCAAGTTAGGTGGGATGAGTGCCTTTTGAGGAGACCTAGGGTCAAACTCTTTCTATATCAGGTCCTGATCCAGGCCTGGAGCAATGCAGACTACATGGACAAGGTAGCTCTTCTGGGGCACCTTGCCCTCAGCCCCTTTCCACAGCTGGGGAAAGGCCCTGGATGCAGCCTCGGGAACTGGAAGCTAACCTGGGCATGGCTCCTCTTAGCAGCTGCTGCCATATCACTGCACAGCCCATAGCTGGCTTCTCTTCAGTTCGTTTTTAATGTTAGCTGTCACTTCAGCATCAGGTAAGGTCATAGCCTCCATGCTTGGGGATCAGACCTTGGCAATCTGAAGTGAATGGTGTGGGCTGCCAGAGGCTGGCCACGCAGAAGGACACTCAAGTTTATTATTTTAGAAGAGTTCGTGCATTCCAAGCAAAGCCGATAGCTTGTGGGGCCCTTTGCATTGTCAGGGTGGTGGACACAGGATACCTTCTGCTGGGGAGGGACACTGGGCATTCGGTGCAGCTCTGAAACCCTGCCACATGCCACGGATTTAGAAATTCTTACAATAATTGCAGAAGTAAGAGGATAAGGCATCTGAAAGCTGAAGTTCTGTCTGGCGGCATCACTAGTGTGCAGGGAGCATTGCTGGGAATCTGGAAACCTGTGCTATAGCGGGAGCAAAGCATTTGTCACGGCTTCATTGCATTTAGGATATTAGACACATGGTGAGAATTAAGGCAGGTTAAGTGAACCTGTACTCACCGATGGCCCCGTGAGTGAAATCCAGGGACGTCCCAGCTGTCTCAGGCTGTTGCCTTCACAGGGTCAGAGAGAGGTCACCACCAATACCTTAGAAATCCCCGCTTGTCAGAGACAACTTTTGAGATAGAGATGTTTTAAAAATAATGCCAAGGACAACAAACACATTAAGGCTGAAGGACAAATTGCCAGATGACTGCAGACACAGGGTTTCTCTTTCATTTCAGAATCCAGATGCTGTAAGGTTTGTTACCAGTTTCAAACTTCAATTATTTGATTTTTTCTTGACTGGAGAGGAATGATGAAAAACAAGAAGTTAGCGATGATGTTCTACATCTGTTTGGCAATTTCTTCTTGCTTTAAGCGTGTTCAGCAGCTCCACATCTCTGCTGGTCTGAGAATATTTAGTGAGCAGCAAGGGTGAAATATATTGACTTCTAAATAACTACATTAAAATTGCAATGAGGAAAACAGAAGGAGATAAATCTTCAAAGTTCTAATTCTTGTATGGCTTGGCACGTTCCTCTTTGTTTATTATCTGTATTGGTATAGTGCCTGCATCAGGGAGCAGTAGCCTGCTGTGCTTTGGAAAGTGGCTAACAAATGTATCCCTGCCCTGTGGACCTGACAAGCAAAATCAGAGAAACTGCAGGGAATGTAAAACTGGTAGAATTCAAGTGACACATAGCTGGGAAAAAGATAAGCTTTAGATCGAGCCTACAAAGGAGAGAGAGTAGATTCATTGTTTTCAAATGACAAAGCCGTAGGAAATGGGATACAGTGGAAGCTGTTTTCAACACTGATTTTCTTTATCACATTAAACAATAACTTTTGTTCTCGACATCTTTTTCTACTCTGGTGGTGGTTTCCTTTTGGAAGCAAATTGCTCAATTGGTTTACGGTCCAAGGGCCCATTTCTCATATGAATGATGCATGCACAGAAGGGCTGAGTGGGAGAGGCTCCTCCAGCCCCACAAGGACTGTCAGGATCTGACATTCTTTTCTGAACAGAAAAGAAGAAACGTTGAAGCCCTGGAAAAAAAAAAAATGTGTAGCAAATCCAAAGGAAATGAACATTTCAGACTGGGTGAGCAGATTCTCTATTTTCTGAATGTTTATTTTGATTTTGACCTTTTAAAAATGTTTCCAAATGTTTTTTCTTCTCAAATAACTTACCAAACCTTTCAAAGGGAAATGCCATTTCAATGTTAGAGAGTCCTTGGAATGCTGAGGCATCCAAATATTTCAACTATACCCAAACTTTTCGCACTGGGACATACATAGGTGTGAGAACTCTGTGCAGTGTGAGAGCTTTGCACAATGACAGCTGCTCTGCAAGGCATGGGAATGGCTGCAAGCAGGGAGTGGCAGGAGTTTGCCCATGGCATGGCTCCTGTGGTCAGGCTGGTGTTGGCTACTCCCACAGAGGCCAGCCTGAAAGGACCCGCACCCACTACCCGAGCAGTCTCCTACTTCATGCAGAAGGTATGTGTGAGTGAGGTCTTGACCTAAAGCCCATTTAGGGGCACTGTGCAGTTACAGCTGGAAGCTAGCTGGATGACAGCTAGAAAAGCACACCTCAACAAATCACAACTACATCAAAGATGCATGTAGAAAGAAGTAACACATATGTACTTGTCCTCCTTCTAGTAGCTGGGTGTCAGCAGGGACAGCTGGAGGTACTTATGGTCCTTAACAGTCCCGTTTCGTTCCAGTTTGCTTCTGACCACATCAATCCTTCTTAAAAGACAAGTGTTGCCTCCTGTTCCTTTCAGCCATGGCCCACATATTCACTCCATGTAGCGATGGGGGCTTCTCTGATCTTTGCTCATGCTGCCTGCCACTGTGTAATTTGAGAGAAAATCAGTGAGGGATGGTCTGGCAGCCTGCAGGACCATGTGGAGCTGCTGTGCAAAGGTTCTCGGTTCTTGGGGAAAAGTAGCCATCTGATGGATTTTAATGGTATGAGAGACTTTCTGAACTGATCCTAGGATAAGATTCCTTAGCTTTAGGATTGCATCTCAGACTGATATTTAAACCAACTTTGCCGGTTTTACCCACCTGCCTATCAGAAAAGCAATGATTCTCCAGCTCACCTCCTTTGAAACACAGCTCATGACAGCTTGAAAGCTCTCAGTTGCACCACATTCCCAGCACCTTCCAGGCATCCCAAATCTGAGTTCCCAGAACTTCTCTCCCCTAAATCCTTCTAAACTGGGCTCCCTTACTCGGTGGTTTTGGCTGCCACAGGGAATTTATGGCTAGAACCTTGAGCCTAGCTTCTGTTGTCAATCAGAGGACTATTTTATTGCCACCAGAAAAAACCCAAAAATAAATTAAAAAAATATTGAGGGGATAGCATGTCAAATTTGTAAAGTTTTGTGATTTGGAAACCATGCATAAAGGTTTAAGGAGAGCCCACCCAGTCTTTATCTCAGTACCCCACCCTTCTGAACTGGGAGGGACAATGATGACAGTGAACCTCGTCCAGAGCTACTGCCTTAGAGGTGTTTATTCCCATTTCATCAAACAAGTGAAATCTTGGACTGCAGTCATTTCCATGCCAGAAAGACTAAGCCTATCTCTGCAAATTAATGGGAGAAACTCAAGTGTGCCAAAGGAGGATGAATCCTTATGGCAATTAGCAGTTTTGTAGCTCATTATCTTTCTTTCAACTCATAAGACTGTTTTCCCCATAAATATTTCAACATCCAGGAGAATGTAGTGGAAAGCCAGAAGCACAGCATGCATTCCAACCTGCTCTCATAAATATGCCTCACACTGAAGCTGTCCTGAAGTCTGACCCAACTGTGAGTATCATCTTACACAAGCTGGAAGAAGGGGAGGAGAGCAGCCACTTTGCTTCTTCAGATACCCAGTGTAACTGGTGTGCCTTAACCATACAGGCTGACGCACAGAGATGGAGAGTAAACCTGGCACACATCCCTCTGGATAACAGAAGTGAAGCCAGGCATTTGGCTGTTGCTGCTGGTGGCAGTGGAAATCATACCACACACTTTCACATTCTCTTGACATGGCCACTGAGAAGCAACTGTCCCAAACAGACTACTTCAGATGCTTAGAAACAAATTCTACAGGTGAAAGGCCAGTGCATTTTTGCATTAAAATAATAGCCAAGCTTACTCCCTTTCTGATCACTTATGGTTGTTAAATACGCAAGATGCATCAAGGGATATTCTGTATGTTTTATAGCTCTTTAAAATATTCTTTGTCTCACTTAACTTATGCTCGGACATTCTTTATTATGCTTATCTTTGTTTTCAGAAATATCTGAGTTTCTTCTCTGACCTCGTGATTTGGCCCTGAGCTCCTATTTTGTCTGTGTGTTCCTCTAAACCTTTATACTCCTCATTTATCCAGCCACTTCTGCCTCTTCTTGTTTTTCACCTTATTCAGGAAGTCTTTCATGTATGCATACTTAAGTTCAACCAATTGTTCTTGCTTTTTTTGGTTTAACATTCAACTTCGGTCTACACACAGAAAATATCTGCTACTTAGGAGCTACTACAGTGCTCAGTGGTAGAAGGCTGTCTAGATCTGGAAACTGAACACTGAAAATACTGCCCTTGAGGATGCCTTGCTTGACTTACTGGCAGTCTGCGATCCATTCCTGGGATACTCGACCCCCTGCGCACTATGTGCTGTATGCATGGGGAGTCTGAAAGCCAGATCCACCTTGGGCCTCAGATCAATTGGTTATCAGGACTGTTCTTCTTCACCTGTGGTAAAGTGTCCTGACTATGCTGAAGCTGGTGCAGCCATATGAGCGTTTGTGAGTTAAGTGTCTTTCTTAGTGAGTTATTTTGGACAATCACAGGACAAAAGGCCTCTTTTTTCCCCCAGGAAACATTGCCCCTGTTGCTCCTGCTGTTTCTTTGCCACAGAACTGTAGAGACTGGTAGACTACCGGAGATGTATAACATCAAGCAGAAATATCAAGGGAGAGGCAGCAGAGTTGCCTGTTAATGGCGAGGCAGGGGAATGCAGTGTGGCTAGAGGGGGACACAACATACAGTCAGTAAAAAAAAGTAAGAGATACACAAGGAAGACTCAAAGAAGGTTGAAAAAATCCCTGGCATCCATGTCAACTCCAGAGGAGGTTTTGGATCCATTCCTGCATGTGCAGGAGACAGGTAGGCTGCACAGAGCACGTGGCATAACACATGGCAGTTGTGCCTTAACAGTGATGGCAGGGGCAGTGAGCTGCTGTTGTGGGTTAACCCCCAGAAACAAAGTATCACGCAGCTGCTCGCTCACTCCCCCCTACCCCCAAAAGGGGTGTGGGGGAGAATCAGAAAGGAATGTAAAACTCAAGGGTTGAGATAAGAGCAATTTAATAATTACAATGAAATAAAATAGAAGGGGAAAAACCTCAAACCAATAATAATAATAAAAACAACAACAGTTGTAATGAAAAGGAGGGAGAAGGGGAGACGAATAAAATCCCAAGGGAAGGGAGAAAACCCAAGTGACACACAATACAACTGCTCACCACCCGCTGACTGATACCCAGCCAGCCCCTGAGCAGCTATCAGCCCACTCTGGCCAACCCCCCGCCCAGTTTATATACTCAGCATGATGTCCCATGGTATGGAATATCCCTTTGGCCAGCTGGGGTCAGCTGTCCTGGCCATGTCCCCTCCCAATTCCCCGTGCCCCTCCAGCCCTCTCGCTGGCAGGGCCCCAGAACCTGGAAAGTCCTTGACTGAGTATAAACATGACCCAGCCAGAGCCAAACCCATCAGTGTGCCACCAACAGTGCTCTCACACCACATCAGTCTGGGTGAGAAAGGAGCGCCGGCCTCGTGGGCTGGGGCTGCGACACCCGTGCCCTGCCGCCCAGCCGAGGCCCTGCAGGGTGGCTCTGGTGGGAGCCCTGGCCGGGGAGGGGGGCCGGCAGGGCTGCACCGCCCAGGGCCCACATCTCTCTGGCGAGTGGGGCACGGTGACAGACAGGGCTCGGGGTGCAGCCCAGATGGCCACCAAGCAGCCGTGCAGGCCCATCTGGCTGAGGTGTTTCACAGTGTTGCACCAAATGTTCTGACAATGGCCCTGCAGAGACTCGGCACCATCCGGTTGTTTTTACAGCAGCATCCCCTTGCGCGCTCAGTAAATCGATACTTTGCTAACCCTGTGGTATTTGGATTAAAAAGAAAAGAAGGGAATCAAAAAAACAAACCCTGACTGTGCTTGAAGCGCAGGGCTCAGGGTTTTGGTCAGATACTGAGCACAAAGGAACAGCAGCACTAATGCACCCCCGCGGGGTGCACCGGGGCTGAGGTGCTGGTGAGCAGGGCAGAAATGAACCGGTGCCAGCCAGAGGCCTCCATTGCTCACAGGCCTTGCTGGCTACCCCCATGCAGGGATAACTCCTCTGCTCTGGGTCTGCCTCCAAAGGGGAACACAAATTCTGCCCCCTTCTGCGCTGGGAATCAGATGGTGATCTCCAGCCCCCCTTTGCAGCCATCATTCTGCACTGCTCTCCACCTTGTCCCCCATCTTCACAGGGCAGAAAGGGGAATGCAAAGCAAGAGCAGCTGAGGAGGGTCAGGGTTTGCCCCTGACTTTCAGAGGCACAGAAGAAGGAACAGTAGCTGTCCTAAAGCCACACAGGGCTTACTCCTGCATCACTTCAGATCCAAAGCTGCAGCTACAAACTTACAAGCTCTGCAGAGGTTAACAACTGTGTGGGGCATGGTGGGGGCAGAGAGCATGAAGCTATGGTGTGCCCATGTGCCCTCTGACACCAGCTTGCAGAATAGCCTGAAGGGCAAATGCAGGTAAATGACAACCATCTGCAAGCTGCCTTGTTTAGACCAGTTTTAGATCAAGCCAGACCATCAATGGGAATGAGAAGGACACAAAAGATCATTCATCTCCTTTTAACCCTTTCCCATTCAATTTTATGGTTTTTGCCAGTTTTGCTGGATAGCAGGATGTCAGCATAGGGCACAGAGCCATAACACTTGATGGTTTCAAATGAGGTCATAGCCAGACTGGTGTGACCTCAGCTTGCAGCCTGCTGTCCAGTATGCTGGTTTGAAGACACACAGCACTTTGGATGCCAAATACTAGATCCAGCTTGGTTCCCTAGGCCAAACCAGAAGCCAGGCCTGATTTACATCTGTCTTTGGCCACTTCGTGCTGCCTGAACTCATACACATCCATGTTTATGATATATTATCAAGCTGCTTGCTCCACGCCTCTCAAGATTCATGTTTATAGATCAAAAATACATCTTATTTTCATTTGAGAAATGTTTGGAAAACTGACCAAAGCAACTGAAGGCTGTGGGGTGGCAAAGGGGAAAAGTATCTCTAGAAGCAGCCGAAAAGAAGTCAAAAGCCAAACCTGCTTCTCCTTTAGAAGGTGGTTGTAGTTAGCAGAGAGAGGTTCTGTTTAGTCCTGGGCTGTTTATGACCACACCTAATCACGATAACCTTCTTCACTGCTTTTGGATAGCTCTTGTAACATCCCTGAGCATTTTCCTGTTCTTATGGTTTGCAAATAGTGGTCAACAACCTGAGGTCATATTTTGATATGTAACACCAGAAAACAATAAACCACTTATGGATTTGGTGGTCATATCCCAGTTACCATTACATTTTCTTCTCCTTGCTATTTTACCAAAATCTCAAGGATGAACAAATGTTTCCCAAGGTCAGGAAGAGACAATACAGCAATTATGTTACCTGTTGGCACAAAACTAGGAACAGGAATTGCAGTGGATGTGGCAGTAGGAGGTGGTGTGCTGGCAACTGATGTGGATTTATGCACATCCAGTCCAGTATATGGAGAACAAACTCAAAGTTACTCTGGAAGGCTGTTTAAGCCATTATTCATTAAGACTGGTGCTTCATTTTACTAGGTCCATCCATGCTTTCTTTTCTACATTGCAAAGTCCTTTCATGTCAGGATTTAGCTTTTACAGGACCTTAATGTGTAGAAAGAACAAGTTGAGATTGTATATAGTGAGGCTGTGAATACTGGGTCAGGACTTAAAGTCACAGCTTAATTTAAAGACAGATTTTAGCCAAGCCTTAACTGCAGCCAACAGCATCTGGCAGAGGAATTACACAGGAATATTTCAGGAGTGGAACTCAGGGTTTCTTGGGCAAGGGAGAGGTGAGGGTGTTCATTCCATCAAACCTTGGGCATCTGACCCAGAAAAGAGACAGGAGTTTCCTGACAAAGTTCCCAGAAGACAATGAAGACTACTTTGATGCCTCACTTAATACCACCATCTGTCCTCACAGAACATATCTTTAAAGCTATGTCACTGGCGTGGGAATTATCTGTGCAATAAAGGATCAGAGTAAGTAAAGGAAATTCTGGACCCCAGTAGTATCATTCACCCTTTGGCACCACTTTTTACCTGGGCGAAGGCAGAGCATTCTGAACTCAGCATGGGTTGTAACTTGCATAAGGTAAACCCTTTTATCTAAGAGTTGTTTTCTTTTCTGTTAAGTATGGAGAAGCTCTACAGTGACCAACCATGTGTGGATTTGGGAGATGGTGTAAAAAACTGGCAGACTGGACTGGCTAGATCCTCCACAGGGTGTATGAGACCAGTGTGCAAGTGCAAATGCCCAGGAGAGCTCAGGGGTGCTAGACAGATGGGTGAAAGCCAAAGACAAAGGGTGAGAGGGCCAGTGTTATACAGTGGGAATGTATTTGCTGTTCACTCCATTTTATAGTACCCAATCACCAGTTAGAATTTAAAGTTAGCTACTGTGCTCCAGACCTCGCAAAGCAGATACATGTTGAGCTTTGCACATTGCAGGATCAATTCTGGCATTCTTTTCACCATAAGCAACATGCTCGTGCCCATGCTGAAGGGATGATCTGCAGAGAATAGCACTGCCCAGGATGACCCAGGCAAGGAAGCCTCTTTGCATGTCAACTGCCTGGTGTAGGAGGGCTGCGGAGGGCACAAACCATACTACACCCTTAGACAGAGCCTCATTCTCCAAACCTTGATTTTTCACAAATCTGACCAGGCAGCCTGCCAGGGATGGAGAAAATGAACCACTGTGGCTCCAAAAGTTGGGAGGGTTTTGTTGAACAGATGGCTGCTGTAAACAGAGACTTCCAAACCTTGGTAAAACACCTTCCTTCTTATAACACAGATGGAATTACGGGGAACTTAATTGTGCTTGGTAATCAATCAAGCTGTTTAAAATAGCACAAGAAAACATCAGCTGCAATGTCAGTGAAAAACATTTGCAAAAGTGCTGATGAATATGATTTTAATCCCATATAAAATTGTGGTGAGAAAAAGGAAATTTCTACTGGATGCTCTCCACAGTAAACCTTACTTTTTGGTTGGTATTAAACTTCCCTGAATATCTTGTGGTCTGATTATATTCTACAATAATGTGGAAAGGCACACCAGGCAAGTCATGCACTGTGCTTTGTCCAGGTAGCTTTTCACATGAAAGAACAGGAAATTAACACTGGAAAAACAAAAATTTCTTGATCTTGATTGGACTTTCCTGATCCTTTTAAACATTTCACAATCCCAGAGGAGAAGGTAGTAATGAGTAAGCTGTCCCCCACTGGGATACTGTTACATTTCACAAGCAAGCCTAGCCCTGCCAAACCCTTGAAGGGGACAGAAATTTTGAAGAATAATTTAAGGTTCTGGATTGGCTTCTTTTCCTTGAGGGGGATGGTGGGGTGTAACTGAAGTTTCAACTGAGTTTTTGCAAAGCTAATGCAGAACTAAATATAGCCAGGGAGTAAATTGCAAGAAAGTTTTAGTCTGGCTTCCATTTTTGTTCTCCTAAGTCAGGAAATTAGATTTCCAGGGGAACATCTACGTGGGCCACAATATGGTGCAGAGATACATAAACTTGCCTTGAACAAGGTGACCTGAGTACCAGAAATAGTGCAGCCATTGCAGCACGATGTTCCACATTGATTGCTTTGCAGATGCCTGGCTTGGCTGAGGTGAAGCTAACTGAGATGTCTTCCTCTTCCCCATAGGCTGTGGGGCAAACCTACTCCGCTTCAGTCCCATCAGCCTTTTCCTCAACAGCAGAGGCCAGTATGCAGACATCAGTCCTTTCTGTGTAAACATCCCTGGGGACCTTACATTGAAGTTCCTGAAAAGTGTTGTAATTACAGGATGCAATGACAGACCAGGCAAGTTCCTTACTGCTAGGAGTGCTCTTCGGACCAGCTCATCTGCACTGAACTCCAACTACCCTGAACTGTTCATCCCCCTCCAGAGCTCTGTATTATTTAGGGGCCTTTCATTGACTAGGCTGGATCCTTCTGAATGTTCACCTGCTGTCAAACCTGCTGCCAAAGCTGCTGTCACCTGCTGACATAACTGTAAAGTACATGCCAGTGCCAAGGAAGTAATACAGAGAATAGGACAGTAATGACAAGCTGGAATTTTGTTATTATTTGGTCAATCTTGGGGGAAGAGTCATCCCTTACAAAATATGGTACCTTTCAATAAGTCCAAGTCCATACTCTATAGATGTCTGATGTGAAGAGTTGTCAATTGACTACAAAAAAACTGTTGTAAAACAGGCCAGTGATATCAATCAAGTTTAGGTAAATCCACACAGTGTTTTTATGGATATTTCATTATATGGATGCCAGGGATTTTACTGGACTCAAACTGACACAAACCAGGTTTAAACCAATGGTAGAGACTGAGCTGGAAACTACAGTCTTTGCCCCATTTAGTCTAAATGGAGCACCTTAGTGTGCTGATTGAGCCTACAGAGCAGACTGCAACATTTCAGTTCTTTTCTCCAGACATCTGAGGCTTAATCTCTTTCTAACCTGGTTAGTACTCAAAGCCATTGACAAATCAGACCGCTACTCCTAGAATATTAGGCACAAGCTGCTGGGTCTGTGCAGTATATTACTTACATCTGTCCTTTACTTTTAAATGCAGAGCAAGGAAAGGTCTTACTCAAACGTACGCCATGGTCATAACCATCAAAAATGTTTTCTGCCATCAAGAAACATTTGTCAACAGTAACTTAAAGATTTTTTCCTGAGAAGCTGACATCACTAAGTCACTTAAGCACATTTGAATATTGGTCATCATCTCTCATTTTTGTGGCATTCACAGTCAAAACAGCATCATGTAGTTCACTAAGTTATGGATCTGACTTGTTTTAAAGATGTAAGAATCTCCATTTGCAAAGCAGTTAGGATTTGGGTCTCTAAAGCAAAGATGAGAAAGTTAAGTACACAAAACAAAAGAAACTGCTTTCCCAGATTTGAATCCTTCTCACTTTACACTTTGAATATGAAAGGAAAACTTGGAGGAAATTGGATTGGAAATGGCAGTGCTCTTTCAAATGACAAATTACATTTTGTTACAGGGGCACCGGAAAGACATTATCAGCAGGGTGTCTATCATTTGTTGACATGTACAACAATTTGGAATTATGCACATTTTTATATAGATACTTACTTTGATCACAATGTGCTATCAAGGATTTTCATGCTGGGATCTGACCTCTTCTGCATGAGAGCTCTGTGTTCCCTAGTACTGAAACGGTTTGTAAACACTTTTAGCTGCCCTTGTGGGTGGAGCTGATGATTCTGCACTTCAGTGGGTGGAAGTTCTATGAAAAGCCACATAGCCCTGTAGCTCTTTGACTCCAGGCATCTCTCTCCCTTAGATTTATTTCTTCATCTATTTGTGCAAAATTTCAGTTTTTCATTACTTCCCCATTTGCACTGGCTTTCCTGTGGGGAAAAATCAGGGTAGAAAAAAACCTCTTTCAAAATATCTCATTTAATTGTGTTCTGTTCTGTCCCTCTACAACACACTCTGTGACCACTTTAAATCCCTAGGACAAGCAGAAGTTTATCAAGTGAAACCACTGGTGTTTCTCATTCTTTAAAAGACTGTAAGAGAAGTTGAGAGAGAGATGTGCAAAGCTGCATCTCAGATTTGGCCTTTTTATTAGTACACATCTGCAGGAAGCTGTTGGTTTCTGCTCTTTGTGGTTGTTTCATGTTTTCACACACCACATTCAGCATTAAATCTAGTACTGGAAGGAGTAGACAGCACCCCATTTGATAATTTAGTATGGTTTAACTTCTACATTTGTGTGATATCCATTGAAACATGCATTTGGCCTAGCACTGTCCAAGCAGTGGGCACTGCAAGAGTCATGACTCAGCTTTAGGAAGAGACAGAGTTTCAAAAAGTCAGGTATGTGAGGGGACCGGCTATCAGTGAGTGACATGCTTCCAAGGCGGCACGTCACACTAAATGAAGGAGGTGAAATACACTACCAGTACACAGATCTGCCACAACTATGAATGATCACAAAATCAGCAGGGAAAAGCCAAGCAAAAAATTGTCTCAAGATCATGTTTCATTGAGATTTTCTTAGAAATAGGTAGGAAAGCAAAAGGGGAAATCTACTAGAGGCAGCAAAAATCCCTGCTTCAGGTGTTTGAGTTTGACTCAATGCAAACCAATTTTCATCATATTCTCCCAGGCAGGCAGAAGAGTCTGAAAACAAAAGATGAAATCTAGGTTGTTTCTAAACTACTTGAAATGAGAAATTGCTTTAGAGGACATTTCTAAAGAAAGCTGTGGGAGAAAAACAATGCCCTTTATAAAATTGTCTTCTTTTTCCCAAATGGGGATGGCAACAAGCAACTTGATTTGCCTTGCTTAAGTCTCTGGGGCAGCCCGAATTATTAGTGAATCCCACATCTGCTATTAGCTTGGACAATTAGGCAACATTGGGCTGAAAAGATCACCTGAGCTGCTGGGCCCTGTCCTTGGGGCTGGCCGATGGCCAGGGAGATGCTTGCACTGGAAGGGCTGGCAGGCCACATGTGCTGCAGACCAGCAGCCATAGCATACTGCCCAAGACCTTACAGCACACTCCAGACCTTCGGCAGGTGAAGCCAGAAGCCAGAAAAATGACCATATGCCTCAGGAAAGCAGAAGGCAAAGGCAAAGGTACTGTCAGTGTCCTCAGTCCATGCAACAGCAGAGAATTTGTGAAGTTAAAATAGATATGGGCATTTCACCTTGCTCCAGAGTTGCAAGGAAACTGTAAAACAGCTGGAGTTGCTCTTCTGCCATTTCTAAGTTTGAAACCTGGAGGAAGCAAATCTGCGTTACCAGTGCTCGCTGAGCTGCCTGCCACATCAGTCTGTTCAGAAGGGGGATTGTTTCCTTTGCTTCACTTCAGAGGTCAGAAATAGTTGGCAGGGCTGTCCTGCAGCGATCAGGAGCAAGACTTTACTCCACACTAAAATGCCCCGGGGCAGGGTATGACACACACACTGTGTGCACACATGCCAGGCTGTGGCTACCCACAAGCAAGATACGGTGCAGATTTGCCATGTGCACCTGAACCTGCCCCCAGCCAGATGAACTGCAGGGTGGAGATACACACAGGCACAGGCCATCCCCAGCCTGCTCCCCATGGTTTTCTTCTTGCCAGAGGCATGCCGCATCTGTGTCCCTTGCATTCGAGCTCTCCAGGTGCCAGAAGTGAAGTGGGAGCTGCTGCTGCCTGCACACTGCCTGACATTGCTGGCACCCCTCCGCCTTCTGCTGTGTGGCCAGTGGGTGAAGTCATGCAATTGTCTGCAGCAGAGAGGAATCTGAGATACCAGCCCGGTTCCAGTCTGTAAACACATCTTAGTGCTGTTGTCACTACTGTGATTAAAAGGGGGAAAATGGAGAGGAACAAAATGTCTGTTGAAGACTAACTTGATGAAAAGGGAAAAAAAGAAGAAAAAAGAGCTTGATTAATGGACTCATATCCAAGCCAAGGGATAGATACACTGAGAAGTGTTTTGATTCATTCCTCTTCACTTCCCATTTTGATGCACATTCAGTTCATCAAGGAAGGGCTTAACTACTTTATGCCGTGTGCACACTGCTGCTGTGCCAGCAGTGACAGTAAGGTGGTTACACAGATACATATTGCCCTGCCATCTGTCCTCCCATGGCTTTCACAAGAGGGATCTGCACAGGGATGGGAAGAGGGCCCTGGTAAACCTTAGTGTTATGTCCCCATTCCCGACATTCTTGTTCCCAGTTCCTTGTGTCCCTGAAGTGACTGTGACCCAGGATGAACAGACAACACTGCCACAGCAAATGATGAAATGAAAACTGCTTTGTAGTCACTGGAAACTGCTTCACAGTCACATTTAGGCATGATATTGTGCCTTTCCCAGAGTTATCATTAGTATGAAAAAATGGGACGCCCAACAATACCTCAGCAGCAATGGAAGTGCAGAGCTCTGAGCATTGCTTGGGAAAACCTTCAGCTCCACTGTCCAAAAGAAATGCTGAGCCTTCATTTAGAGAAGCTTATCAATAGATTATCTCTTATGGTGGGCTCTCCTGCCTACCTGGATATTAACAGCAATGGATAAGGTGTGCTTTTCCCTGTGTAAGAGTCACTAAAGACTGAAAACAATACCACTGAAACGCTCCACAGGCAAAACTTGGCTGGATAATGAAGCAGTGACAATCATTGTCACAAAATTTTGGCTTAGTTCCCAGACAGCTGTTGAATACTTTTCTTTCCGGCCATAAAACATAAGGTTCTAGTGTTACAAGCTGGAAAACCATCAGGGTTTTATCCAGAGATTTTGCTTGCAGTTTTGTCTTGTTAAAAGTTTGATTTGTTTTCCACGTCAGAAGACTTTTTCTAACACAGATTTAAAGAGCAGCTAGGCTGTCAGCAGTATTCAAAACGATTTTTCCGACTTGCCATTTACTAGAAGGGCTGACTTCTCTACAGCGTTAGCACAGGAGAAGGCTGTGGTAGCCTTAGAGTGAATGGACAAGCCTTCAACCTACTTTTCTTGCAACATCATGTCACCAATACATTGAGGGCCCATTTCACTAATTGACTCCAACCCTGGAAGACATCCAGTCATTTTACAAAAAGAACATTTCATGGGTTTTGCTTTTAAAGAATCTGCAGATGGCCTGGATGCCCAGAAGAACAGATGCTGAGGCTCATCAGTAGCTTGAAATCAAGGAGCTACAACTGGCAGGCAGAGCTGTGAGAAGTTAACATAATGGAAAAAACAACACATTTTCCATGTAAACCTTCTCTGTTAAACAGAACATGGTTGCACAGATTTTTTAAGCATTAAATAGTCTTCAAATCCCATTCCATGTCCTGGAGAAGAGGAAGTATACACAGGCCAAACACTGGGAAAAGGGAGAAGATGGAACGGGTGACTTGCAGTCTGGTTGCAAGGAGACCTCTGCACCCTAGGCAATCAGAGATATGATGTTGAGTACACACTGTTGAGCATCTTATCTGGCAGGTGCAGGCCATGGGACCAGCTTCTGGCTGATGTGAGACTGGCTGAACCGGAGCGTGTTCATGCCAACACGCAGAGCTACCTATTTGCACATCTCAGTTATTCTTGGCATGACATATGTGATCGGTCCTGCCTTCCCCTCCCCACCCAAGGTACATAAAGCTATTCTTGTAGGCTGAAATGCCTCTGAAAGGCATTGCCTTGAATTGCCCAACCAGCCGCGCTGTCCAGCTGGTGTGACTGGAGGTAGTAATTTGGAGGACAGTTTCCATTAAAGTGAGAACCAGTTATACAAACGGAGGCTGTCTCACATGACCTTGCCATGCAACCCTAGGGAAGTTGCTGTTCCCAAATCTACCAGCCCAGCAGCTTGTCAAGCTTGAGCTACCACCCATGTTAGGCACAAATACTCCTGGCTTTGCCTTTCCAATACACATTCCCAGCCCATCACTAGAGCAAAACCCTACCTGTTTGCTGAGGCTGCTTGCAGCGTGGTTTGCACCAGGCCTGAGCCTCTCACTCTTTTCTTTAGATGAAAAGGCTTGACAGCTCTTCAGTCTGACAGCTCATTTTCACATGGCTTTAATGAAGCCTGTAATTGTCTTGGACTACAGTAGTTAATTTTGGACTGTAGAAGCAGCCAGTAATTGGATAGGAAAAGAAAGGGTCTTTATATTGCCTGCCAAACTGACCTCCCTTTCTCAGACACCTCCCAGTGTCTCAGTTATGATTTTCTTCAATTTCTTCTCTCCTCACTGGCTCCAGGTACCTCCTTGTCCTACCGTGGAGGTCCACATGGTGCTTTCTTCCCCTATCTTGCCATAATCCTTTCCCCTAGTCCCTTTCCCAGGTGGTGCCAGACAGCATCTCCACCCAGTCCTAGTCCATTCTTCTCGCAGCACAGCCCCAGGCCAGGACATGCAGCAGTGGCAGGGTGCTGGTTGTACCATGGCCTGCAGGGCCGGGTCAGTCGAATGAGAGATATCGGTCTGAGTACACTTTCAAATTGCCTTCATTTTTTAAATCTGACTGAATCACACGGGCACAGCTCCACAGCAGGGAAGACTCATACTGTTAAGCAAGCAACAGCCAAGGAAGGCCAGAAACCTTTCCAAGTGCAGAAAATGGTTTCAGCTGAATGAAGCCACCTACCAAGGCTCAGTACAGCACTACACAGGTATTTTGTGTTAGGGAAGTTATTAAGTATTCTGCTGCTTCAGGGCTTCAAACTGTGCAACTTCATGAGAGCAAAGAAAGAGGTCTCAGCAAAATGGAGCCAACTTTCTTTTACAAAACTTGTGACATCTTGGATACAGTCTCAGAGAGAAGCTGCAAAGTATCAGGGCATGTATGACTTCCTGTTGCTATCAATGTGTTTCCGTGTCGAGCACATCCCCTCATGGGGATTGCTTGCCTTGAGATGAATTTGGTAAATGAGAACTCCTGACAGGAAAGACAAGTTTTGAACTGTTTGGAGCAGGTGATCAGAGCAGAAAAGGTAATTTCACACGCAGGGCCCACTGTAAAGCTGTGCTTTATTCTGCTCTGGGGTGGCAAAATGAAGCAGGTCTGTGTCAAATTTGTGGCTGCCTTGCATCAGAAAACAACCGGGGCAGTGCCGAGGCATGGGGCTGTAGGCAGAGCTGAGCAGGCAGGGTCTGCTCTGCAGTCAGAGGCTGCAAGCACCTGCAGCTTTCATGGTGTGTCTGTGGGCTACTGGTTTTATTGCTTGTTTTAATTTGGTTGGTGCTGGTTTCTGCTCCTTGCCTATGGGACTAGTGTTAAGTTTTGCTGGGCATGATGTTTTAAGGCATTCTGCAGATTTCTTTGTTAAATTAAGCCCTGGCAATCTCAGTGCTGAGACCTGTTGTTGGTTGGTTTGCTCAGGCACTCTGAACTCAGCAATAACAACGCAAATGCATTAAAAGGCTGCTGCTCGCCACAGGCCTGCAGAGACTCCAGCATGTCTACTGGGCTCATGCAGCGTGCTTAATTCTGGTTTTTTTCTTCTGGGACTTTTGTATCATGACAGTGTAATGGAAATACCCCTGTGGAGTCTAAGCCCCCGGCAGGCTTTTTGCATTACAGCTTCTGCACTTTTGGAGTAAGTGGATCCATGGGCACTTTGAGATGAAAAGTGATGGCTGAGCTGCCAGGTGCAGCTGCTCAAGCCCCTGGGACTTCAAAGAACAGAGATGAACCAGGAGTCAGGGAGAAAGAGGGGATGTGGAAAGGGGCTTACTATCTGTCTCACTTGGCAAGGCATTTTACAGGCAGTGTCACACACAAGCCTGATGGTATGAAGCAGCCAGGATTTCACTGCTGTCCCATGCAGAACTTGCACAAGTGACAGGGTGGTTGTTTCTGGGATGTCCTGTTGGTGCTCCTGAGGTTTGCGGGGGTCCCCAGGCTGGCACTCTTGGCCATGCACAGAAGTGCCTCAGTTTTCAAGTACCAGCCATCCCACAGACCAGGAACAGACCATGTTTCTTCTTGAAATAAGCCCTTTCCACACCTGTCCTGTTCCACTTTGGTGGATAAGGCAAAAACCTCTATCCACATGCTAAAACCGTGAGTGTGCTCTTTGCATGCACAGTGGTGGCACTGTGGGCTGGAGCTGCTCCGTGACAGACAGGGTTGGAGCAACCCCCTATGCACTGGTTTTGCCAGTCCCTGTAAGCTTTTTTAATTTTTTTTGCAGTTCTCCATCTCAACAGGTACCTTACCACCAGAAAACAGAGATGGGGGATTTACTTTGAGGGGCAGCAGAAGGTTGCCCCCAGTTTCAGTTTGCTGGCTGCTGAGGTGCCCCTGGGGCAGGGCTGTGCAGGGGAGCAAAGCCAGCTCCGGTGAGCTAGGCAGTGGGGGGTCCCTGTGCTGAGCTGTAGCTGATGCTGAAACCTCATTCAGTGAGGTGCTCTGCACATCAGCCTGCCATGGTCAGTGAGTGAACACCTCAGCTCTGCAGGCTTGCACCACAACTTGGGCATCATTGCATGAGTGTTATGGGAGATGATCTTTCCTTCTGTTTTTAATTTGCTGACAGGTATGTTGCTACCTGTCAGCAGGACTTGTTTCAGAAAGCATTTGAGTGACTAGCTTTGCCTCTTAGTGACAGTAATTTATCACGAAGCAGTGCCTCTGGTGGCAGTTTTGGAGTCAGATCCCCAGTTTCTGAGATAAATCTCATGCATGGGTATGTCTGTTTAACCTGATTCCTTCTCAACAGAGCTGGTGCATCGTGAGCACTTTCCTGCCTCTGTCATGTCTTGTCAGCAGCTTTGCTGTACTGAGCTCTGTAGAGCATAATCAGATTTGACCTGTGCATTTTTCATGGTCATTTTCCAAATGGTCCAGAATGGAGTATTATGACTTCTTCCAGTTCTTCTCACAAGTACAATTTGTTGGCCACATTTGATAATGGGCTAATAGTTATCCCAGCAACACACCCATGGATCAGAGACACAGGGCTTGGATTCCTCACTAACAAAGGATGCTTGTTTTTGCAGAGGTGTTTCAGCATGGAGACAATCAATATCCAGCTCTTAACATTGGGGAATGGCTGGTTTCTGGATGAGCCTCACTTTTTCCTGCATGCTGTATTCTCATAGCTCCTGAACAGACAGGAAAGTTTGGACTCCAGAAGTGGAATTTTTTGCTCTGAGAAGTGTATTACTAGAGACACATGACATTGGATCAGAACATGTAAAGGGTAAAACATTAATTTCTGTTTTAAAAATGTGCTGTTAGAAATTGCTTTCCTAGCAACAAAGCACCTTTGTTTGCCAAGTGCTGAAACTTAACAACACCATATTTGTGCTAATTCCATCTGTTTGAGTTTAGTTCAAGACAAGAGTTACTAAATGAGTCAACAGCAAGTAATGTGGCAGTTTCAGAGATTTAATAAAAAGTATAATATCATTGCCATATAACCTGTCATCTCTTTGAAAAACTGAATTATAGTGATTGTCCCAAAGCTTCTGGATCGCATGGAAGAAGCATGCAAAGGAGGGAAAACACTGGTATGAAGTGTTAATAACTTTATGCTGTTCACTGATACACTCTTGGACTTAATGCAGTTATAAACCTCCATTTTTAGGTGTTTCCCCAAAGTCTTGGCTAACGTAAACAGAAGCAGCTGAATGGCTGTATGTACAGATGTAAATGTTTTCCTCCTCTTTATAGTGTTCCTTTAAATAACTTTGGATCTCTACTTGCTACACGTGCTTTCCTCAAAGAGAAGACACTGTGCTAAAGTTTCTAAAGCCTGCAGTAGTAATCATCACAGCAATTAACTTCAGCCATGGGCAAGGGTACATTGCCTACCTCAGTGAGAACCCGCCTGCAGCTGGGGGATTGGGTCTCACCAGAGGCAATTCATGTTTCTTCTAGAAATCCCTTCCATCTTCTCCCAGTTTTAATTGCTAATTTCAGCTAACAACAAGCAACTTTCTTTTCTTGCTCTGCTGTGGCTGGTGTCCCTTCTTAAACTGTAACACATGCTGCTCTGAAAAGAAATGGGGATGGCATAGGAAGTAATTTAGTAATTCAAATTTTAATATTGACCTGGTACCCTCTAAACCCTTAGGTGCATCTTTTAATGCCTCTCTTCAAATCTCCTGCCTGCTGGATGTTTTTTGACACACAAAGGCCTAACAATGAATATGCTGAAAAAAGTTTTGAAGAGAAGTGCCAAGGCTAGAGATGGATCCATTGAGGACAGCAAGGGTATTCTCCCAGGGCTGCTTTACCCAGCTGCAGATTTTTCTCCTTGGGGTAAATCTATGGGACCAGAGACACACATGTTGAGAAAGGTCTTGGGAATTTAATTTGGGGTACAACACAAAGCATCTGTGGCTGTAGTGCGCTGTGCACCTGGGCAGCCCTGTATCAGCAACATGCGACCACATAAGAAGGCAGAAAGTCTCTGAGCACTTGCAGAGCTGAGGGAGGAAGTGAATGCCTGTGGTGTCTCCAGAGGAGCAGATTTCACTAATGTTGTCAATTGTAAGCTTATGTTTGTTATTGTTGTTTGTTTTCTTTTAAAAGATAAAGGGTGATATTAAGAAGCAGTAGGAAATCATTATAAGCTTAAGAAGACTCCTTTTGCAAGTGCCAGCCTGGCACAAACAGGTTCAAATATTCCTCCTTCCTTCTTCCCTGTCATTGATTGCCCTTCAGGAAGAGGTGACTTTTTATATACAGATGAACATGTGTCCGTTTGGTGTGAATGGCCACAGAAGAACGTGCTAGAGCCTGTTCTCTTAACTTCTCTAAAAATGTTACTGTTAAAATTCACTTAAGAACTATTTGTAATAGTACCCAGGGAAAGTCATAGATCAGGGAATGATTTTCACATGCTCACACATTAAATAAACTGAAGATCTTTAAAATCCAAATGTTAAGAAGTGTCTTTTTCCATAGGAAGACATGGTCTTGGGCTTATTTATTTATTTATAGTTGGAATTGACATTTAGAATTGTACACAGCTGAAAATGTCAAGAGTTATAGGACTGTGTGATCTAATGCTGGTCGTGACAGAAGAATCATGCTTCTCACCCAGCAGAAATAGACTGCAACTGGCATAATAAAATAACTGCTTTTAATCTCATTCCAGATGAAGTTCAGTTTAGTCATATTGTTAGCTGAGCCTTCCATCATATGGGCACTAATGACTCCAAAAGAATACTTGCAAAGAAACAAAGCAAGCAGCTGGGTACAAGGAAATTGATTCATATGTTCTCCAGACAATTAAACATATGCACTCTTCACAGACTCAAAGACTATACAAGCAAAATGCACAGCCTTTGCTCCAGCCTCTGGTAGATAGTTTCAGTGCAGTAGTCAGCCACAGATTAATTCATCTGAGCAAGACTCCCAGGGGGCCTGCCTTGGGCAGTGCCTTACCATGGAAGGCACAGAGAGTCATGCCCTGCCTGGGAGCTCCCAGCCTGCGGCATTGTGGTACAGACCCCTATCACCTGCAGTAAAGCAGAGTCACCACCTGTGTTGTTGATAACCGGTACTCACTTCTCCAGTGTGGTGTGGGGAGATGGCCATTTACAAGTATTTCAGAAAGAGGGGGGAATAGGAGTAACTTCAGAGACTGTGGTTTGAAAAGAAAATATTGAATCATGATTATTGCAGTGCGGAAGACTCAGACACATCTTGCCTGTGTACTAACACTAAATGGCAAGGCTCACTGGCAGAGAGTCTACAGCAAGCGGCCTTAATGACAAAAGCATCAGCATCATCCACTCTCTGTATGTGAAGCTGCTGCAGAGATGTATGCTCCTTTTGTGGCCAAAGGTCAAAGTATTTTGTGTAAGAATAGGTGGACAATCAAGTACCAGCACAAGAAAGAACTGTGCGATGCAGCACTGAACTTCTGAACTTGCTCGTTGAGACCTGACTGCACAGTACTCACCTGGTTTTACATGATTTACCTGATTTCCACATGGAATAAAGCCACATTTTGGTCCTGCTCTGACATCTGAAAGCTCTTTTGTAGTTACCTGAAATGCAGCAGACTGTGACCATTTTCACTTTCACATTTCAAGTACCTTAGAGCAAGTTTTATCAGCAGAGCTGGTCCAAATGACATTAATTCTTTCTGCCACAGTTTATTACATAAACAAGGTATTAATTAGAGTGTATGATAGGAAAAGAGATAAAATGGGTTAAAGGAACCTAGCCTAAATTTATTCCCTGTCTAGACTGCTTGGTTTAGGCTCGTCTCAAAGTGAGGAAATGGAGGTGGGTCGCAGCTCACTTTCAGTGACAGCAGCTTGTCATGACATACACTCAGGAGAGCATTGCTCAGTCGTGAGTGTGTAACAGGCACAGCACACAGCACCACCTAGGTGGGATGCATAGTGCTTCCAAGAAAACATTCCATCTCTATGAGCTGGAAAACAACTCTTCCAGATATCAGAAGGGCCTTGAGGCCAAACCCAAAAGGAGTTTAGGCAGTCACACCTGGGTTAAAAAATAATACAGGATCACATGTGCCTATTAAGGAGTATTTAATGTTTGTAAGTAATGGAACCTCTTCTGAATACTGTCCTGCACTACTGAACTGACAGCAGCTGTTTTATTCCTCCAGCACTTCTCAGATTTTAGGCCCCTGAAATAGATTTTCAGGTCTTTCCCAAATCTATTTCCTATTTTTTCTGAGTTTTCCTATGTATTTATAAAGCTGTTTCTAAGGAATATTTTTTTCCTGTATTTCCTGCTTTGTATCATCACATAGTGATTAATATCAGCCTCCATAAACTCCTTTTTTTAAGACACTCTATAGTTTACATGCAAAACTCCATACCAGCTGAGTTAATAGAGCGTATGTTTTTTCCCTCATGAGTCAGTTCCCAGTAGGCTGTAGGCAATAAATGTATATTTACTTCACAGTATGAAGGCTTCATAAACATCCTTTTAATCGCACACTGGTACTCAGCAGAGATCATTCAAGACTGCTCATTTTGGTCTGTGTGGCATTGCAGGCATAAATTTTTCATCTACTCCCATCTGTTTTCAAAATTGTTTTTTCTGAAAAAGTGATAGGGACTTTAATAAAGCCTGTGAAAGATCAAAACCCAACCTCACTAATTGAATGCACCCCTGGGAATTGATTTGGAAATAATAATACTCAATTTTTGTCTCCATGTCTGGCTGCCAGTATTGAACCACAGAATTATAGCAGCCCACTAAAATAAGACGGCTTGTGTGTCAGGTCCAGCCACAGCCCTCTATAAACCTTTCCAGTTGCTGATACCAGAGGAATAATGGAGGGGAAACATGCGGCTGGGGTGGAGTGTAAGGATGTGCTGAAGGTGGCTTAGCTGGATATGAGAAATGCCTTCCTTGTGGTAATAAGCTCCTGCAAACCATATGTGAAGGACCACAGAGTGAAAGGAAAAGGCAAAAGACAGTTGTTTCAGAAGAAAGCTGTGCAATTTGTTCCCCTATCTAGGGCTTGCAGGGTACAGCTTTCCCTCCAAGTGTCTCTTTTGGCCTCAGCTTGCAAAAACCTCAGAGACTGAGAGAGACAAGCATGTGGGGCTCCAAAACCTGAAGCAGTGGATGACAAGCAGTGCACAGCCACCACCGTCTCTGTTGGTGGTGGCTCTTGGCTAGGCAGGAGCAGGGCCACCACCATGGTCTCAAAGGGAGGGGATGCATGCAGCACCATGACTGACTGAGGCTGACCTTATCCTGCCTCTGTCAGGGGCTGTCGGCTCGCAGGACTGGTGCAGGGTGAGCTGCCAAGTTTGCCAAGAAGCTGCATAAACAGCAGTTAGCGTGTCTCCTGGTAGCTTATCTTACAGTGAATAAAAGATTGCCAAATCCCACACAATCTCCTGCAAACCATTCCTTCATCATCTTTGGCGCTCCTCCAGGCTGTGACAGCTATGGAATGGTCCTCCCCTAACTCCAGCCTCAGCGATGAGCTGACATCCAAATACAATGATTTTTTTGTCACCTGCTGACAAGACCCTTGAGACATTCAGTCACCCACAGGCACAGCCACGGAGACGCCAGCCTCTTTAAATTTCGTGCTGGCAGACCAGGAATGACATGCCATAAAATTAGATCATTTTAGGGTGCTGCCAAACTTGCTATTAAGTTGAAAAGCTTAGATCTGAGTGAATGAACAAACATCTTCAGATACCAAAATGGATTGTATAGGAGTATTTGAGATTTTCAAGTTCTAGGGAAAACTTATTTTTAAGAAGTGAGATTGGCCTGATGTGCTTTCCTTCAGTCAGTTTGCTCTCATTTCTAAAAAGCCTCTTGAGAATTTTGCTCATGTAGAAAAACCGGGAAGGATTAATACTACAAGAGTGCCAGATCCATAAAAGTCCAAGCCATAAATGAAGCCTTTGTTAATTGTAGGAATACAGGGATTCATACTTCTAAAGGCTGTTTTCTTGCACTATAGACTTAACTAGACACTTGAACATGGTTTTCACAGCCTTATCAGTGTTGTTGCAATGACTCAGTTTTATGGGATTTTATACCCTGTCACTCCTAGCAGCATGGGAATGGTTTGCCATTATGAGTGGTAAAATGACAGTGATCTGTATTCACGCCTTCTGAAACAGCCCTGACAGACGCTTCGACAGGCAGAGTAGGACCCATGTCAGGAAATAAAAGAATTCTTTGTTTCCACAGTGACAAAAAGGAGTTTTTCCTGCATGGCAGAGCTCTTGCCGCCCCCCAGGACACAGGTCACTGATAATGTGCTGCTTCCAGGATTTCCCATTTGAGGCCACCTCACCCTATCAGTAAGGCACAGGCTTGACACTCCGGTGCAGAAACACCATTCCTCCAGAGCGTGAGACAGTGTAGGAAAGCTACTCAGCCAGGCACCACATCACATGCAGGGAATCATGCTATTTGCAGCACTTCTTTTGGGTGAGTTAGTTCCCAGCTCCTACAGCTGGTGTGGGCTGGGGCATCCCAGCAGGGCTCTCCCAAGAGCCAGCACTCAACACTGTAACCTGCAGTTGAGCTCTGCTCATACAAATGTTCCAGGAGGATTTTAACAACGTGTAATTGAAATAAATCATAATTCACCAACGAAGCAAAGTAGGACAAATAAGACTCTGGTCTTGCTCCAGAGATAGTTATGGAGAGCAACAGACACCTGATTACAACCAAGTGGGCATGGCTCCACTGTGAATTTTTTCTGTGCTGGGTCTGCCACCTCTGGAGGGATGGGACAGGAGGGATGGGAAGGTGACAGCTGTGGGGATTGTCATTTGCCATTCTTCCTCCCTTTTTCTCTACTGGGACAGGCATGATAGGCCTTATGGACTCAGACCTGTCCCTCCTTGGGGCAGCCACCTTCAATTTTCCTCCACTTTTGTGAAGCCCTTCACAAGCTTTGGCATGACTAGTTCAGCTAGTGAAAATGCTGGCTGAGCTGATTTGCTCTGGCTCTACAGCTCTCCTGTGTGAGAAGATCAATGGGGCACGCAAAATGTCCACTTCATTGCTCTTGACATGGCAACCAGAGGTGCCAGGAGCAAAGATACACACATGGACATGCCTTTGAAGAGTTTCTAAGTGAATACAAGAACGTTTTTCTTTGACCAAAGCAGAGACACAGCATGACTTGTTTGCCTCTGTGCAGGGAGAGATTGGAAATATTGTCTTTTAAAATCAAATCCAGGTGTAGATTTTATAAAATAGTCAATAGCTCTGGGTCTTCAAGAAACAGATGTCCTTGGTGCAGCTGTGGGATCCACAGCTGCTGTCTTAAAGTTAACCATAGCAACATGGGACTAGTTCAGTGCTGGGAGATCAGACCTGACAGATGTTCATCACATCTGCTCTTCAGAGCTTCCAGTAGACAAGGGCCCACCATCTCTCCATCACAATCTTCCCTCATATTGATCTGAAACCTCCTTTGCTGCAAAGTGGTTTAATTCTTGTCCTCCACTTTAAGCTATGTAGGGGAACTGGTGAAAGAGAAATGACAAGTGCTACAAGGCAGACGTCAAACTCACAGATATAAAGAGGAAAACAGTCAGCCAGACAGGAATGTTACAGACAAAGGTCAAATAGCTATACAAAATTAAAAATAAAAATGAGGCAATAATGCAATTTTGGTACTGTCTCTGTTTTATTAAAATAATTTTAGATTTGGTGCCTGCTCTTGTCTGTCTTTTCAATAAATTTTACAGGAGTTCTGCCTATGCCCAGGTCCAAATTGTAAATAAAAAAAGATATGGAGCAGATCTTTGGATTTCCTTGTTGGATAAATCTGCTGGGCTGGAGAGCATGACACACAGAGAACTGCTCCTCGCACATGGTTATGCAACCAGTTGTGCACAGTGGTTCCACAGAGACTATTTCACTTTGCTTCACAAAAGAAAACCAGAGTGGAGAGTGTAAGAGACTCAAGTCAAGATAATCTTGCTTGCTTCCCCATTATTCTCCAGGTGAATTATCCCTTCAGAGAAAGAAACTAGATTGCTCCGAGGCAGTCAGTTCTTGACAAGATCATGCTGATGTTTTTTTATCCCCTCATTCTCTTTCAATCCTTATTAATTGTTTTGTTAACAGCCATGGTCCCATGGACATCATGCTGATGTCTGAGTCATTAAAAGAGCATATGACTGTCTGCTTCCCGCTGCTCTCTTTTGATGAAGGGGTCTGGGTCCTCTGGGGCTAAGACAACAGATGCTAGTGAAACACCTGCCAAAAAGCAGGAGGGGATGGAATGATGCATGTGGTGGTATCCAGCACCAGAAAATTAATAAACCCCAGAGCCTGACTGTTTCATCACTTCAACAGAAAGCCACAGCTTAAATGGAGATCAGAGAGGACCTTAACACATTCTTGTGTGGCATCCCAGGCTTACTGCAAGTGTCTTTCCAAACCAGGGAGTTCTCTCCAGAAGGATGCTGGTTTGGACAGTGTCTCTCAGTAAACACAATTTTTGGTGCCACAGATGACATGTGCTCTGAGTCACCCGAGTACAGTGTATTTACCCAGCTCACCGCAAAACTCAGTGCACTGTACATTCCGATCTGTGGGGATGGCTGGGCACGCTTATGGCCCCCGCAGTGAGAGGGAAGGTGAGGAGCAGCAGGGCTGGGGCCAGGCCGCTGCCCTCTGCCCACTCAAGCTAGGCAGGCATGCTGTCCCTCAGGTGACTTTCACTTCCCATCGCATTGGGGTTCCTGGAGCAGCTGGCAGGGCAGTGGGGGGATGTTTCCTGCAGCAGGAGCTACTGAATACATGTGAATGGGGCTGTGAGAGCATGTGTTGCTGCCTGCGCCCTTCTCAGACCAAGGAGAGCAGAAACAGTGAATAATGGGTTTGTAGATGCCCCTTGGGGACACCCCAGGCTAGAGGGGACTGCTCTCACACTCAAGTCAACAAAAGATGTGAGCCATCTGTAACACCTTTTTATGCCATGCAACGAAAACTGTCTTGGTCCTCACATGTCCTCACAATTTCCCTGCTTTTGTGCTCTTAAGTTCAGCGGGCTCCATACCCTGAGTGGTTTGGACTTCCATAGCCTTATAGGTGGAAAATACTCTTGACACTGAACCTGAACAGAATTGTGGAGTTACATGGCTGGCTTTCAGGCTGCCAGCATCTTGGCAAAGCCCTCAGAGGATAAAGAACAGAAACTTTTAACAACTGAAAACCAGACTTCTCAAAATGACTCAGAGACAACTACCCTCACGGGTATGGAAGGAATGGGAAGGGGACCTAGAAAAAATGAAAACAAAACAAAACAAAAAAGTATGCCTCTAGGGGAAGTGTCAAGTCCTGCTACTGTGGGCTTCTGGAGACATGTCTCTGCAGAGTTCTCCAAGATTTGTTCCAGATTTATACATCCTCAAATGTAAATGCAATTGACGCAGTGTCTTTCAGAGGTGAATACTAAAATGAGGAAAATTTCCCAAATAAAACTGCTATGTTTCAAACAGTAGCTTTACTAACGGTCACTCCTAATTACTTAGTCATGAGGAAGCTGGAGGTCCAATTTGTACTCAGATTTTTAAAACCATTGCCCTGGAAGTGTTGCAATACCTTTCCCCTCAAATGCTAACATCAGCATATACATTTTCTTGCACAACTGTAGTAGAATATTCCTAGAAGGTGCTGCCTCCATATAATTTGGGTAACAATGTCTTAAACATATGAGCTACCTTCTTTCTGAAACAGTTTGCTGAATAAGCAAATTCTGGGCAGAGTTCTTCTCTGATATCATTAACTGTCCTATTAGCTTTAATGGGTTGGAAGGGGCACAGTTCTGTCCCCTGTAAACCAAATTAAACTCTTGTTTTCGGGACATAGACTGCAAGGACAGAGAAATCCAAGCCTGTGGTACTGGCAGTTCCAGGAAGTTCAGGAAAACCACTCAAAAATCCTGTCTGAATATCTTATGCCTTATTAGCACCCTAAGCATGTATAAAAAGCATGGTAATATTTAAAGACGACTGGGAAACTGGGAAATCAGATTTCAACATGAAACTTAAGAAGTCCTTAAAGGCAATTTTTTAACAATGAAGAATGCTCAAATGTTTGTTTCGTAGGTCATTAGGTCCTGAGACTTGTGTAATTACCAAAAAGTTGTTTCATGTTTGTGGGTAAACTGGAGTGATATAAAGTAATGCTATAAAAATCTGGGTGAGGTTTTCAAAATTACTTGAACTGGATCTAACATAGTTCCTTCCTGTATTGCATTGCATCTTGACGCAAAATGAATTGGAGCCAGACAAGGCTTTTGAAAAGCCCTTCATACTTTCTCCAGCATTCAGTTTCAGGGTTCCCATGTAGGAAAATAATAGACTTTCTTACCTTCAGACTATAAAATTGTGTATTTCAATCATTAAGATTGAAAACAAGTGTAGTTAGTCTGACAATAAAGACTGACTTGCACCTCCTAATGACAAAAACAGATGACATCTGCATGGAAAAGACCCTCAAAAAGTTGATAATTACTCAACATTTTACTCCAAACCTGTAGCATAATTTCTGAAACATAGGTTGGTCCACCCATACTTCAAGACCACATAGGTTCATACCTGTATTCCTTCAACTTCTGCTTATGGCACTTGAAAGGACCAGAAAGACAAATTACAAGATTGTTGCAAGATACATTGCTGAAAGTCTGTAAATGAGAGGGTACGTGAAAAAATTATGTAAAGACTGCAGCATACTCAAACAAAAAAATCTGAAACTGAACATTTTTTCCCCTTCTAAATTAAGTCCACTAAGTTCCCACCTAGTTTGTATGCTGCAAATCTAGATGATTCATGCTTTGGTGGGTAATAGTGCCAATGAAACCTAATGTCCTGGTTTCAGCTGGGATACTTATCCTCTTAGTGGCTGGTGCAGCGCTGTGTTTTGGATTTGGTGTGAGGACGCTGTTGGTGGCACACTGATGGGTTTGGCTGTTGCTGGGTCGTGTTTATACTCAGTCAAGGACTTTCCAGGTTCTAGGGCCCTGCCAGCGAGAGGGCTGGAGGGGCACAGGGAATTGGGAGGGGACATGGCCAGGACAGCTGACCCCAGCTGGCCAAAGGGATATTCCATACCATGGGACATCATGCTGAGTATATAAACTGGGGAAGAGGAAGGAAGGGGGCGGGGGGACATTCAGCATTATGGTGTTTGTCTTCCCAAGTAACGGTTACGGGTGATGGAGCCTGGCTTTCCCGGGGATGGCTGAACCCCTGCCTGCCCATGGGAAGCGCTGAATGAATTCCTGGGTTTGCTTTGCTTGCGTGCGCGGCTTTTGCTTTACCTGTTAAACTGTCTTTATCTCAACCCACGAGTTTTCTCACTTTTACTCTTTTGATCCTCTCCCCCATCACACCGTGGGGGGAGTGGGCGAGTAGCTGCATAGTGCTTTGTTGCCAGCTAGGCTTAAACCATGACACCTAATCTGCTTTAATTTTCTGAGGCTGAACCTTGGAGTTTCTGGGCTCTGATGTCTAGTAAGAGAAAGGCTGTGCTGAAGTCTTCCCTTCACTTGGCAGCACTAATAGGCTCAGCAGCTTCTGTACAGACATCTCTTTACCTGAAACATGGTAGGAACATAACATCAGCATCTCTCCTGTCAAATATGAGAACAACTGGTTAGAATATTTAAAACTTATTAAGGACATATGTGCAAAGATATACACCTATACACCGTGATTACAGAAACCTCAGTTCTTTATGAACATAGGCTAAAGGTACGGCAACTAGGCTGAAACCAGATTGAGTGAAGAATTCTTGAAAGATTTTCGGCAATCCTAAATGTGTTCTGATTTTATTATGTTTGGAAATATCAAAGTTACTGACCTGTGGGAGGAGGGGGGAGACCTTTTATTTTTTATAATATTTGCTGCAAGGCAGTGGTGAATAGTCATGTAAATACAGTATTTTCAACAAGCATTTTGCTCAAGCTGCTCTGTAAGCATTCAGAGGTGGCTGAAAAGATATGCAATAACATATGACTTCGGATAACAAATTGTATAGCTCAAATATTTGATCTCAGATATGTGAAAAAATAGCTCTGGTGAACAACTCGTGAGTCAGTCACAGACAGATGTTTACTTGTGGAAAAAATTCAGCTAATAGCAAGTATTTCTGGGGAAGTCATGGTCTGTTTACAGGCAATTTCTGGCATGAAATTCCATTCATCAATATATTCATCAATTAAAATGTTTAGTCTGAATTGGTTTCCAACTGTAATTGAAACTAAATGAAGAACTAGCTAATCTGGGTTGTAGCACTTTTCTTTTAAAAAGCTCCAACGCATATGCCTCTTCTTGATATATTGGTAACTATGCATGACTGTGTCCAACTTTGTCTTTTCTCAAGGGTGTGGTAAGCCTGCTGCTTGACCTTCTGTGATGGTTGACAGCTCCTTGGTGAAGTGTCTCTTAAAACTTAAGAAAGAAGGAAATTAATAAGAGCAGGGAATTGTAGCATGTCCGAATAATGCTGATTATATCATAGAGGTCTGCCAACAAAGGCAACTCATAGCTTGCTGCAAAGTGGATGCCCAGTTTAAGAAAGAGCATCCTCACCTTGTGCCTTTCCATGGACGCTTTGCTCTAACAGGAGCCTGGGTGGGACTCTTTGGCAGGCTGTACCACTCACTCTGCTAACCATAGCCGTCATCCAGCCGGGGAGACCCTACTTTCCCTGGCACATTTCTTCAGTATCTGTTGCTGCTTCATGTTGGGAAGGAGAAACCTGATGTCCCACTGCAGCTATGTAACAGAACTAATCCACTGGCTGCAAAACCTCTGTAAGTACAAATACATTGCTGACAACAAGAGCCTTGGGGTAGGAGGGCAGAAGGACACTGCAGTTCATGTATGCTGCCAAAATTCCTGGCAATCTGTGGAATGAGAAGGCCCTTGAAAGGTCTGCCCCAAAGAGAAAAGGCATTTGGAGTATGGGTTAAACCTCAAAATCAGGTTAGAGGTACAAACACTAAACACTGCTGTTGCAGTCTGGGATATGCCTTGAAAACAGCATGCAATGTAAACTCTGCTGGTCCTTCCCCAGGGATGTGAACCAAGGATCACGTCAGCACACACTGTATGGTTCCCTGGATCTCAGGAGTCCCCAAGAATCTCAACCCACCACAGAGAAGTCCAAAAGCTCTTCTCAAGTGGGGCTGTCCATAGGCAAATGCCAGACTGGGGCAAAATGAATGGGTACCCGTTCCTCCCTGCTCTTGTTTTCATGCAAAAGAAACCCAGGCTGGCTTGGAGATAAATGGTGCACTCCCAAAACAGTTTAGGCTACTGCTCCTCAGATCCCTGCCTGTAAAACAGAAGTACCAAAGATTCATATAGGCTGGTGCTGGCAGCCAAATAAGTAGTGTTGACGAACTAACTATTGTGGCTGCTCACTCTTGTGATTTTCCAGGCATTTGAGAACAGCTGGATCTGTCTATAAGGGAAATGCGACACACTGTCTCTTAGTTTTATTGTTGTTTTTGGCAACATGGAAATATCTTCAGCATGGCCCATTACCCAATACCAGAAGACACACAGACTTCTCATTAAGAATATGGTTTCAGATTGTATCTTACAGTGTAATGAGCAAGACAGATTTGAAAAATATTACATTTAATGGCAGTTTAACTGTATATACAGTCTTTGGAAAGCATCAACAGCTAAAGAGAAAACCAACATTGGTACTCAAATGTCTCTAAAACCACAGAGCCTGTGACTGCAGCCAAGAAATAAAGCCAGTGTTCCCACTCCATAAGGATTAAAACAAGAATCATTTGGGAACCAGGGGTGCTGACTGGGCTGCACAAACTGTTGGAATGATAGGGTGTGCTGGAATAGTCAGAGACAAGGTAATCTATCATAGAGCAAAAACTAGTTGGTGCTTTTTGGATAAACTTGTTACTGAAATGCTGGAAACGTCTTTTTCTTTTGTTTTAGTAGGAAAGCCAGACGCAGTAAATTAGGTTGGTTTTCTGGGTGCAGCTCTCAGAACAAAGATTTTCCTTTTTGCTGACTTTATTCAGGTTTCCACCATGCTAATGATGTCAAATATCAGAGGTCTCAGGTGACTAGAAAAATGTGAGTAGTCTTCCACAAATGCGTCCCTCAACTCCACAGTGGAAAATGAATGGAGTAAAGAGAAAGAGCAGTCACTACTTTAGTGCAGTATCCAATGACATTTCTTCAAGACACTGTTCCATGACAGTGAGGAAATGCTGGCCTTGATTTTCATTAAAAAAGGATCCAGAACAACGCAGGCTAGTAAAACACAGTCTTGAAGGCTCAAAAACCTAGAGGCAAAAAAACCCTACCCAAAACCACAAAAACCCACCACATACATCATTTTTGAAATCCCATGATTTCCTAAACTAACTTGACTTACAGTTTCTGGGCACTGGGGCTTGGCTTGCACAGCAGGCTCGGACAAGCCACAGCAGTAGGAGAAAGAGGAGTGGAATGGGTGCTCATTTCCCTTGCTGGATTTGCAGCAGTGCTGGTTCAGCTGGTAACACAAACAGAAAGCAAAAAACACACTGAGCTTCTGCTGGTAAACAGTGTCGACTTATTTCAGTAGAAAGAGTGATCCTGAGCATAGTGAGCGATTCTGGGTGAAGACAAAAGCTTTCCAGGCAGAATTAGTAAACGAAGGAAAGTCCAAGAGGAAATTCCTGTGGGAGTGCTGTCAGGCATGACTGTGATGGATGCTGGTTGCAGTTCCAGGCACAGGTCCATACAGCCCGGACACAAACACCCTTCAGGCAAATACTGTCCAAGCAGTGATGCCCTGTGCCCCTAGAGAGCCCCAGTGGCTGTCCATGCAGAGGTTTGGCTCTACTGGTGTCCCAGTCAAACATTTCCATATCTACTGGTTTGTGTAGCCACCAAAATACTGCTGTAACCCAGAGCTGGCCAGAGGTCAGGCTGACTTGGAAGCAGGGTTCCAAAGAAGGGAGCAGGGCTTTTCTAGCTCAGGGGTTTAGAAGAGCACAAGTGAAACATTGGTTCTTGGAAGCCTGATCAACATTTGTCAGCTTGTTGGTAGCTCTCTGACAGAAAAGCAAATATCTGAAGCTCGATATCTTCTAAATTTTATACAATAATTGTGAGATTGGAGAGCCAGGCCACAACTGTAGCTGTACAGAGCTCTTCCCCATACAGCTGGAAGTGTGCATGTGTGGATGTTAGAGACTTTCATCCCCTTCACAGCCCAAACACCTGCTTCTTCCTTGGGCTCAGCAGGGGAGGAGAAGAGGGGCTGAACTCAGCTCAGGTACAGCCTGTCCTTTGAAGGTATATGCAGGCTGTGTGTGCCAGGGGAGTGTGGCAAACCCTGTGCTCCCAGTACGCTTTCCCATCTGGCACCAAACTTCCTCATTAGTTTGAGTGACAGGGGCTGTGCTGCCAAAAGGAGATGGTCTAATTACCATTTCCCTCCCTCCTCCCTTATGAAGTGACTGTAAAACTGCTCACTGCTGAACCCGAGCCATCCCAAGGAACTGAGTGAGTGAAATATTTAAGAGGGCTATTTATTTAGGCATCAGACCCACTGTCTTCCTTTGTAGCTGTCTGTATAACTCTGAAGCCACCGAGTATTTCCATAGCAAATAATATGATTTAGGACTGTCTTAGGTTCCTGTGCACAAACTCTCTCAACCATCTCCATGGATGGATAGTGCAAAATGGAATCAAATACCAGAGGAGCTGGTTCAAATCAAGGGACATCAACATGAGGCCACCGCAGACTGGAAGGCACTCAAGCATTTCTGGGCCGTTCTTGAACATAACAGCTTGGATAAAATGTTCAAGGGTGGGACAAGATGGCATTAGTTTATTGGGAGACAAGGAAGTCATCTTGTGTATACTTGCTCAGAGTGATAGCTTGATCATAACATCTCTGGAAATTTTTCTTCTCACTGAAAAGTCAGTTTAACTGTTGCAAGATTAAAATTCCCTTGCACTATCTGCCACAGTGTATGGAACATGCTGGTAACCACCAGCCTGGTGAGCCCCACCGCAGGGATGTGGGTATGATTAATGGACAAAGCGACAGATGGGAACAGACAGCATGAGATACACGGACCACCAAGAAAGGTGTTTGCCCAGATAAAAAAATACTGAAGCATGACCACACTGAAAGCAAGGCTTGGGTCTATTTATTGAACTTACTTTGCGGGGCCCGGTAAAGAAAATGCAAGGAAAGCGCTTTTCTATCTCCTATATGGGATGATCAAGACAGGGAAGTGAATGAAGCATTGATGCTTGCAGAAACGCTTGGAACACCTTGAAAGAGCAGATAGAAGCACTGGAGTGTTGTGACTTGAAACAGAATTCAGAGATGCAATCAGACTATTCTAAAACACATTTCTTTTTAAACCTTAAAGCAAGAAACAGAGAGAGATCAAGAATTCAGAAATTATCATTATACTTTAGCTATCATACCCATGCATATTTTGAATTATCAAAGCAGGATCATATGTAGGAGTGGGATTCCAGCCTTCAGGATGAAAGAAAATAAATCTAGCCCCATAGATAGGCTTCCAAATGACAAGAAGACAAATCCCAGACATGGTGGTCATATTGTGCACAAGGCCACAGACTCAGTCTGGAGCAACCCAGGAAGCAAGACAGAGACACACCAAACTAACAGAGCCTGAGGGAGACAGACTATATTCCTGGAGACCGAGGAAGAGCAAACATGGTGCCCTTCCTTTAAAGGAAGAGATAAGAGAGACAGAGAATTATAAACTAACAAATACTATTTTAGTTAACCAGGGGAATATGAAAGAAATTATCAAATTATTTATTTTCAGGCTCCTAGAAGGTGAAAAGTAGATGAAAAGCAATTGACACAGATAACTCAATATCAAGTCATTTCAAATCTCTCCTCATCCCTTCAAGAACAGAGTAAGAGGTCTTGAGAGCAAGGTGAAGCAGAGATGTGATACATCCTGACTTTATAAGGCTTTGCCCCAGTGTTTTGCAAGATACCCTTATAAGACAGCTTGGGAAACAGGAAATAAGTGGGTCCAAAACTGGTTGCAAAGCCATATACAAAGAGCAGCTGTCAGTGGTGCAGTATTGCATTGGAAGTCAGGTACTGAACAAAGCTCTCCTCGGGACAGCAGTATTTGGTTTTCCTCAATGACTGGAAAGATGAAAGAAAGAGCGTGCTTATTAAATTCAGATCTGCTGCCAAGTTCTCAAAATGCTGGAAGATAGGATGAGAGTTCAAAATGATCTTGACAAGTTGGAGCAGAGGTCTGAACTGATGGAACAGGGGGATAATTTGGGAAGGAAAATGTAAAATGCCATGTTTGGGTAGAAAAAATTGTCTGGTTCAGTACAGGACAGGATAAGCTGATAAGATAGTAGGCACGTAGAAGAAGACCTGGGGATTACACGCGGTATCAGGTTGCCTGAATCAACAGCATCAGATTGCTGCAGAAAAAACCCATATATTTTACCGGGATGTGTAGGTAGAATAGTTGCAAGGCATGCAAAATTAGGCAAGGTTGAAAGAAAAGTGAGAGCCTTGCCAGAAGACTGAAAGGAGATGCCCTAGCAGTATTCAGATATGTAAAACTGCACAGAGAAATAGAATTGGCTCTTTTCTGTGCCCCCTCTAAGTAAGATAGGGAGTACTGGAGGAAACTGAAGGACAAGAAGTTTGAGGTTAGTTATATATTAAGAAATATTTTCTCAAAGCAAGGCCAGCAGCTACTGAAACAGATTCTCTAGGAGGGCTGTGAAATCTCCACCCTGATTAGAGGCCAGAAAGTAGATGGAGCTCATCCTGCCCTGAGCAAAGTGCGTGGATACGTGGTGTGGGAAAATCACCTTGAGGAGGGGGGAATTAGAGAAAATTGGATCCTAACAGAAGCGTAGTATTACAGAAAGCTTTTTAGGGTAAAATACAGCTATCACCTTCGGGATGGCTGGCATGCACAGAATCTGCATCGCCACAGCTCCCTAAGCAACACACCCTGCCAGCTCAGCACATGCTGGTGGGAGTGACGGAGGGTGGAGCGGAGTGGAGACCCCACGGCCAGGCTCTGCTGTGCTCCCTGCAGGGGTGGGAACCTGATGGCACCCACAGCTGAAACTGCATAGCAGCTGTCACATGCAGAATCCATGAGATGTCCACTGCTGAGCCAGCCATTGTGGCAGAATTACTTTCCTCAGATGAAATGATCTCACTGTAATAGCAACGCACACCTCCACCCCAAAGTTACCTGCCTCCAAGGCACTACCACACCTCACTGGGCACGTGATACCAGTTGGTAACAACAATATGTGTGACTAGAGCCACTCCAGCTCCACCTGAATGTGATGGAAATGGGTTAGTCCTGGTCTGAAATAAGTCCAAAGTGGGGAAATTGTTGTCTAAATTCCCAGCTGATTCAGTGTTCACAAAGTTAGGTCAAGCTGACTCACTCTCTAAAGTTGTTATGAAGGGACTTCTAATCAAGGTAGTCAGCCTTGGGGAGGATGAGAAACAAAGGACAGATGGTGGAAAGGACACCATTACCTAAGTTACACAGAAAGAAGCCTTCAAGTGAAGCAAGTTCTGGTTGTGAGAGAAGACAAGATGATAAGGTGTTGCAATCCACTGACATCAACAGAAAATTAATTGAAAATAAGACGAAAATAATTGTGGTATTGAGAGATCATAACCTCCAGCTCAAATAGCCCCCCCAGAAGAGGGCAAAACCCCACTTGAGCAGCATGCGCAGTTAGCAGAGAACTTCAGCAGTGCTATCTGAGGATGCGTACTGAGTTGCATCAGAAGCGAAAAACTTGTAACCAATCCTGTGTATGAAAAATGAATATGCAATGGAGTATAAGTGGACAGATGAGGGGAGAAGTTAGGGAAGACTCCATCGTAACTTCTGGGAACAAGCTGACGGGCTGAACCTGTCTGCTCCCCCATAAGGATGCTTACTGGGTAAGAATTTTGTTTTGTGCATGCTGAATAACTAACTCACACTAGCTGTTATTAATGATTATAATTTAGTTGTATGTAGTTTGGTTGTATACGATTTCAAGCTTGTTTTTGCAGACAGTCCCTGTCACCGGTGATCACTAACCTTAATTTGTCATGATTTTATATTAATAAAGAGTGTTATTCCGTAACCTGTTACCGTTAGCCCTTTGCGGGCGCTAGCAGCTGCCAGCGGTGGGTAACACATTCAGGTAAAGCGGGAGGACCCGCTGAGGGTCCCCCTGATGCAGCTGGGGTGTTTCCCTGAACAAGGCAGTCGAGTTGCCCTCCGACCCAGCGGGACTGTTCAGTGAAGGGTCCCTGTAACGGGACGCTGACAGACTGGTCGGGCACAAGGGTCTCGGCTTTCCTGGGGCGCTGACAGACAGATCAGACACCTGGGGTTGAGAGGATTTTGGCACACACACACGCACCCCAATGGTTTTATGGAAATGCCTTTTCAGCTTTGTTTTATGTTCTTCTGGGGGCAATAAAACAATGACCAAAACAGGGGCAAAACCAATTATCCAAGCTGAAGTGTGGTAGATAAGGTGCAAGATAGCTGCAGGTTTAGGATTGAGAAGCTTGTGAAACCGAAGACAGCAGACTTGGCAAGGCAAAGAGCCCACAGGCCTGGGAAGGTGGGATTAGGGGCAGCACTGGTAGGACTGGAAGGCTGGTGGGTAGTGGTGCAGCCCATTGCTTTGGCCCAGCGAGTACGCCCTGCCCACCTCCTTGCTTGCCACCCAGCAAGGGCTGGGGGTGCCCCAGCCCCGCCACCCAGCCAGCCCCGGGATGTCTGCAGGAGACCTCGGCCTGTCAGCAGGGAGGGGGCTGCGGTGTGCAAGGTGGTGGAGGCTTGACAATGCAGGGGACAGCAGGGAGCAGGGCATGCCCGTCCCTTGCAGTGCTGGCTGATCTCTGAACGCTTGCTTTGATGATATGGGCTGTCTAAGGTTGTCTAAGCTTTTCCACTCTTGAGACATTATCTTTGGTGACCTCTAACTTTCCAAAGTTATCTTCTGGGAGAAAAGCTTTACAGTCCTGAGCTCAGATAAGAGCAAATTCTCTGTGACCCTTTCGGAGTATTGAGGGGATGGGGACAAAGAGCATTTTCACCACTATGCAAGTTCAATAGTCTGCTTTGAACACATGCTTTGGTCTGCAAGGCAAGCATTAGTTTTGATATATGTCAGGAAGACAGGGAATAGTACAGGTCCTTGAAAGTCTACTGATAAATGATATGTAGTTGTCAGGCTATGATGTATGTGGTCACTTAGGATTTTAATAGCATTAGGCTTTAAATAAATCTCCAGCACCTTATCAAAACAGCACTTATGTGCGAGTGTAACATTGCTCAAATCAGCTTTTGTGTCTTAACTACATTCACTGTCTCACCCTTGAGAAACCTGTCATAGTGGACAGAGTGCTTTTGTTCGTGACAGGGGTCAGTGGCAGCACGGTCAAGTTGGTGGCTGGGGCCAACAGAGATTTGAGGTGGCACTGAGGAGCTACAGGGCTTTTAAAAGCAAACTTAGCACAAGACACCAATTAAGTTTACCAGCAGTACCTTACTCATGTCACACTTCGTGCTTAAAACTATAGGCATGGATACAAGTTCCCTGTTGCTTCAGGTTTAGCTACAATTAATCAACACCTTTCTATATCCAAGGTTCCTGCAGCTCCTAAGAACATTGGCAAGAATTATCACACATGATAAAGGGCTTGCTGTCACAGACAGCTGTATGATCAGCTTCTTTTCCAACTGACTGCTGCATATAGCAAAAAGTACCTTCTGGTAAAGCAATTGCTGGAGGAAAGAAGTTGAAGTAATTTAGGTCTTCAGTACTTTGTTTTGTAAAAGTAGCATGCCGGGAGTCCTGAGGGAGGTCAAAGGGAAACTGCTAATTTGTGAAAGAAGAGTCAGGGGCGGAGGGGGGAAGGCAATAAGGAATGGTTGTCTGATACACATCACTGCAAATAGGAGAGAATAGGCACGGTTCTGCCTCTCTCCTTTCCCTGGTGGCCATGCAGCCCAGAACAGTGCTAACATGATCAGTGAAATCAAGTGACAGACTTGCAGGAGTTCAAGGGGCCAGACCACGTGCATGCTATTGTGGTGGTGTGGTTTAACCCCAGCCGGCAACTAAGTACCACACAACTGCAAGCTCACTCCTTCCCCGCCACAACGGGATAAAGAGGATAATTGGGGAAAAAAGTAAAGTTCACGGGTTGAAGCAAGAACAGTTTAATAATTGAAGTAAAATAAAATATAATAACAACAACAGCAATTTTAATGAAGAGAGGGGGAGACAGTGAGTAAAACCCAAAAGAAAAAAAAAAGTGATGCACAATACAATTGTTCACCACTCAGACAGCCCTTGAGCAGCGATCGGCCTGCCCCAGCCAACTTTCTCTAGTTTATATATTCAGCATGACGTTTTATGGTATGGAATATCCTTTTGGCTAGTTCAGGTCAGTTGTCCTGGCTCTGCTCCCTCCCAGCTTCTTGTGCACTTGCTTGCTGGCTGAGGATGGGGAACTTGAAAAGTCCTTGATTTAGAGTAAGCACTACTGAGCAACAACTAAAACATCAGTGTGTTATCAACGTTATTCTCATACTACATCCAAAGCACAGCTCTGTACCAGCTACTAACAAGAAAAATAACTCCAACCCAGCCAAAACCAGGACATGTTACATGGAGATATTAAAATAAGGAATAAGCACAAGCCATTCACGTGTGTGCAGTTTCTCTGATTTCCCTTAGAAGATCCAGGAAATGTTTTGGTTTGTGTTTTAAAATTTTCTTTTCATGGGGGTCAGATGTTCTTATCCATGTCGGTCCTCCCGAGACATTTCTCGTGGAAACTGAACGAGGAGTTTCCTGCCTCAGACAACCAACAGTGAGCTGGGTGGTCCCCTCCCATATGCCAGCGTTGGAGGGTCAGCTGGTACAAGGGCACCCAGGTGCCCCTGCCAGGGCAGCCTGCCATGTCTGTGTGGTGGCACTGCAGAAATGGGACAGACACCATGGTGGTGCAAGTCCCTGGGCTCTGTATGCATCCAAAGCATCCCTGAGAGAAAGAAGCAGAAATAGTACAGAAGTCAACTGAGGGCTGCAAAGCAATCCTTGTGGTGGGACATCAGCATATTCAGCCTTTCTGATGGAGCGTAACAAGGTCCGATGGCTGCAAGATGGAAGCAGAAGAATTCATACTTGAAAAAAATTCCTACTTTTCCAAGCAGGGAGAATACTATAGTGTAGATTCATTACTGCCTGGGGTCTTGAAGGAGAGATCGGGTATCTTTCTAACAGACGTGCTTTGATGCAGGATAAATTTCTTGCGATCTGTGTATGCAGCTGGGTCAAGCCCGATCGCTGCACTGACCGTTTCTAGCGTTGGCATTTTACACGTTCTCCTTCTTCAAGGCCTTGCTGTGTTACCTGGCTGGCCACCTCATTCTTCAACTCTTTTCTAAGCTGAAGATTGGAGTTAAAGTACATGTTTTGGGAGGTCAGTTGATCCCATGTGGGATATGTGAGAAGGAAGATTTTACCCTACTACTTCCTTCTGCAAAAGGTGAGAAGGAGCGTAGCTGGGGACGGCGTTTTGCAGGATGCGGGGGGTAGGGACCCCAGCAGCCAGCAGTGTCAGCACAGCCCCAGCTTAGGAAAGGGAGGGGTTTCCTTCACCGTTCCCTGCCACATTGGCCGCGTCTCACCCCGCGGACCTTTCCCCAGGACTACTCAGCCGTGCGGTGGGTGGAGGGCAGGGAGGTGGGGTGGCACGGCCAGCAGCTCCCCATGCATGGGCAGGTGACCCATGCCATGCCTCCCCTGCCACCGAGGGACATTCCTGCCCATCATCTCCTCACCTTTCCGGTTTCCTTCGGAACGTGGGCCCGGCTGGAACCACGGCCCCTGTTGTGAAGGAGTGACAGGCAGCGGCCCGTGAGGCACGCGGGGACCGGGGAGGCGCCGTCTCGGCGGCGCTGCGGGGTTGCGGACGAGTCAAACATCCGGTGAGCGCCATCTGCCGGCAGCGCGCGGCGGGTGCTGGGCATGGCGGAGAGGCGGCGCGGTGGGTCCGCCCTGCCCTTTCGTGCTGCTGGGCTGGGCTCGCACGCCCCGGCTGCCGTCGCGCCATGGCCACAGGAGCAGGTGACTAGCTAGAGGGGACAGCAAGAGCCTCCTGTCATCTTCTGCATTCGGGAGTTGGTGCTCCCTACAGCTGCGTGCTGACGGAGATGGACAGCCAGCCAGCCACTGTTGCTCGCCCGGTGAGAAGGAAAGCTTGTCTTACGATGCGTAGAGGTTTGTGATATTTCTGAGTCATTCTAGGAGTTTTTAAACCCGTGACTGCGGTGGTAGGTGGAAGATGCACAACACCCTACATGCAGCACAGGGTCCTTACAGCCCACAAAGCATGTGCAATGGGTCAGATCTCGTAACACAGCTTGGAGGCTCCTTCACAGTGCTCACTGCTCTGTTTTAAGCCAAAGCAGTAGAGAATTTTAGAGTGCATGTGTGGGTGTGTATGTGGTTTCTATTTAGTTTATTGACACACAATCTAAATAAAACCATTGCATTTATCTTTGTCGGTGAGAACCTCAAAAGGTAAGAAAATAAATAACAGTCACCAAGCATCATTTTTTTGTGCAAATACAGAGGTATAACAATGCAGAAAACCCCAACCCTTTGTCAGGCAAAAGTATTTCTATGCAGGTACCTCCGACCCAAAGGCCCTGTGTACAAGCATTCCGTAGGAAGTTTTTGCTAATGGATCTGAGGACTAAACAGCACTTTGGAGAGGTCATTTTTGTTCACCAATGGGATGATAAAAATCACAGTAGAAAATAAGATAGCCATGAATAATCTACAAGATAGTCACAGATAGTGAAGGAAGACAAAAGCCTAATTATATGTACCTTATCAGCTAAAAGAGCTGAAGTATGGAGTTGACTTGGAGCGTACTAAACTGCGAAACATTTTTTCTGTTCTAATACATACATATTACCTTTTTAATTTGGAAAAATAGTTGTTTCCTTCCTGCCAGTTTTTCAGGAACGCTGCTGTACTCGGTTTGCCTGAGTATGTTGGAAACTCCCCAGAGAATAAAAACGTGAGCAACGCTTATGAAAAACCCTGTTCATAATTTTCAAGTGAGCCTAAGTTAGGCATTGCTTCCTTTTCTAGAGGAAGAGTGGTGGTATATGAATCCACCAGCACCATAGATCTGATCTTGAAATAGATTTTTCTGACTTGAACTATGCAATAAGATGTAAGTTTTAAGACCAAAGTTGAAGAAAGTTGTCAACCTCAAAGACAGTATTTCTACTGTTTTGGCTTGAAGTCTTACTGGAATGGTTGTTTCAGATTTTCCAAACCAGAAGTAGTGGAGCAAACACTTCCTGAGTTAATATCTTCAATGGACCTGTGAAGCCATAACACAGACAAAATGGGGAAAAGAGGTTTTCGACCAAGTCCTCCAAATGCCAATTTGGTCATCTGCTGAGTTAACATGTTATGGGCAATGCCTATAAAAACAGTGTTGCCACAAACATGTTTGGATACATGGGTTTTGTAAGATTTTATAAAGACAATAAAAAAATTGGACAGGGAAAAATCAAGAAAAAATTATTTAAAACAACTTCCTAGGCAGGATGCTAAGGAAGAAAAGAAAATTACATTTCAAAGAGTTATTTTCACAGTTAAAGCAAATCAGTGCAGGCAAGCTGGAGGGTGTCTGTTTGCATTCTCAGAGGTACAAGGGGCTAATGCAGGCTGAAATATTTAAGACTGATTGTCTACTACTAAACTAGGCAATATGAAGGAAAAGCAGGAGATGTGTTCAGAAATGCCACTTCGAGGCTTCATTTCAATGAAATAGCAATCAGAAAAACTCCAGGTCTAACTAGGTAAGAGAAGAGAGATGAATGATGAAGGGCAACATTTTGGAGTGCTGCTGAATTGGCTTCGTGGACAAGAAGATCCTAAGTGTGGGGCACTGAATGTCCCTAGGAAAAGGTTAGGGAAGGCATCTCAAGTTAAGTCTATTTCTGTACAGACTTTTGTAATTTGTTTTGTGATTTGCAATGGAGAATTTAGCCAGCAGCTTTCTATGCTGAATTTCCAAAAATCTCTGCTTTTAGCTGGGCTGGTGGGATGGGTGCATCTGTTGCTTGTGTCTGCACGGCTATTTGCATGCCCTCATGCTTGGACAGGCGTGCACTGTGATCTCAGGTGAATCTGGCAAGAACAAGTGTACTGTTGCTGCAGAAGCAATAGATCTAAAATTAACAGTGCACCTCTAAGTGCACTGGTTTATTTAGATCTAAATAAACAGTGCCCTGGAGGTGCCTGCCTTAGAGAAGGGTTTGGATATTTCAAATTCTGGTCTACATGTGCCATTAATCTACAAAAATAAGATTAAAGACTGGAATTACCAGGTGTCAGGTGCTGTAAAGAGACCTCTGGCAGATGTAAGGACCACCAGCGGTGAGACAGCTCAGAGCCGTAAGTGGCAGGATCCAGGCTGTCACCCAGACAGCAGGTGGCTTTAGTGCTGTGGAGTTGGGCTCAGCCCTCCGCTCTCTCACAGCACAGACAAGCTGAGGTTTCAAGCCCTTTTCAATCTGTCCTTACTTTTGTGGCAAATGCAAACACACTAAAACCTTGATGTTGTCCTCAGCACCTATATGTGTACTATAGCCATTTAACATGTTCTTGCTATACCAGCCTAGCATATTGTTTTCCCTACAGGCAGCCTGGAACTGAAGGTGGATGATGTTGCAGCATGGTAGGCCAGGTATTGAACTACATGGCTTTCCTGATGCACTTAATCTAAATCATTCTTGGTTTGGGAACTGAGATTCAGATGGTCAAACCACCACATGTAGAGATGGCAGCAGAGAGGTGGAAAGTTGATATGTGGCCACTGTAGTCAGCACAGATGCCTACTGAATGGGAAAAGGCAAGTTATGAACCACCAGGTCAAGCAGAACTTACAGCTCTGACCCAAGCTGAAGTTGGTAGGTGTTTTTTCACTGGCTTCAGCAGGATCTAGCCTTTGCTCTAGTATCCCATGCAAGTCTACACAGAAAAGGAATGTGGTGCAGAACATGCATAGTATACCCCAGCACAGACCCTGATTTTGCTCGGGGGGCCAGGTGAGAACTGTTAATAAGATGTTCTTTACACAAGGGTTGTATCTGCAGGTGTACATTTGTACTTGAGATCCCAGGTGAGAGAGGAAAGGCTGTCAGTGCCCCGCATCCATCCTGGCTCTTCAAGCTCTGTGGTTATGGAAACATGATGGATTAAGTAAACTGCTTGCCAGCGGCTAATGTAATAATCTCTTTCAACTCAATTTATTTATATAGAGAAAAATAAGAATGTAAATTTCTTCCACAAATATTTACTGTTTATTTTTACAATATGTGTTTTTAAAAAGTTAATTAATCTCCAAGTGCATTTCATGATTACTCCAGTAGCTAACTATTTATGTTTATATGGTACATGTACAAGCAGTTAAGGCAGATGCATTGTGAAAGGGACTTGATTCTTTGGGATTCATTTGTAAGCAGCTCAGACAGGAACTCACAGATGCTTCTAACTGAGAAAGACAGAGAGATCCTAGCTATACAGAGTCAATTAAATCTCTTCTAAATGGCTTTATACTCTGTTTTTTAGAGATTGCACACAAACAGAGATGCCTTGTTTATAAACAAACCTCTTCATTTCAGAGAAACATGCATGTAGTTGTAGACAACAGTAAGGTTTCAAGAGGTTTCTGCTGTTGCTTTTGTGATGTCATGTAGTTGTACACCCAGTTTCCTGTTCCTCCATGCTTAGAGTATTAAATAATAGCATATCAAATCTGAAGTTGTTGAGAATAAGAAAAAGCAAAGTATGTTGGACTGGGGTTTTGTAACATTTCCCCCACTGGGAATCTGTGCTGGTTGAAAACGGACAGACTGAATCCAGTGCAACACAGATCAATCTGTGCAAATCCCAGCTTTGAGAGAACAGATGTGAAAAGCTGGACTCCTAGAGCAGGGTTCGTCTCCCCTAGCCTTAGATGTCCACAGTGCATTTGCACAGAACAAATCACCTCTGTTTTAGAAAGAGCTAAACTGTGCCCATTTCTTACTGTGTAAAAGCAGTCTGACCTACTCATTCAGCTGTTAGGTGAGGTGGGTTCGTAATGCTTTGAAGACTTCAAAAGTGCCAAGCTCCATGCTTCGCTTGGGACTACTGACTTTGGTCACTGGGAACTGCCTTTATCTCCCCTTCTCCATACTTTCATGTGGCCTCTCCCCAGTGTTCAGATGCACTGCAGGGCTCTGTTGACACCATAGCTATAGATTTCTGTTGCACACCTACCAATCTGGGGAAACACCAAGGTTTCTCACATGAAAGTGCGTTTTTCTGAAGACACCAGCATGCTGCTGCCCTCCATGGGCTTCGCAGCTGCCTCTGAGCAGACCTGTCATTCAGATAGCCTCACCATTGACACTGAGAGTTGCCTGTAGGTGCCAGAAGTGAAGCTCTAGCACGGTCAGGAAATACAGTTGTCTAAGTGTACATGTTTCCTAGACAGATAGTTTTAGTCAAGCTAACTGAAGAACAGTGAATGAACTGGGGGGCAGAGACTAAGAGGTCCCTCAGGATGGTGCACAGGATCCAAGCAGGCTTGTAGAGCCTGTGCTAAATGCTACACTGCCCTTAGGTCTGCCATACCCTGCCCCATCAGAGAGCCCGGGGGCCATGGCTGTACGCCCCGCTGGGTGAGGTGGGGTGTGGGAAGGCAGTCCAGCCCACACAGGGAGAACTCTGCTCTTCACTAGCATCCCACTGAGAGAAGATCCTTCACAGATGGGAACACCCTGCTGCTCTTGGTCTTGGAAAGGTCTCTTTGACACATGTCTCACTGGAAGAGTGAAAAACTGTTTCCAAACGTATGGCCTAAATTTCTTTCCCCACTCCCCCATTTACATGTAGATACCTCTTGCCCTACAGTCCCTGTACGCCTCACCCTGAACTTCTTATTTGTGCAGGACCAAAAATAGAAAACTAAGATGGTTTACTTAATTTTGAAATTTTACAATTTTACAAACATGGATAGCTGGATTTTCTGGGGGGGGGTGTGTGTGTGTGTGTGTGTGTAATGTGGGAAAGAAGATTGTTTTCATTTTGTGATAAATTTTTTGGACTCTGTTGCAGTTTCTGTCTTTTCCCTATAACTCTTGGCAAAAAGACTTAAACAAGATGAGGAGAGCTCCAGATGAACAAGCCTGTGTGAAATTAAAGGATTGTTGGTTTTTGCGCAACAGAGGCTAATGAATTAGTATGTTGGAATGATCTGTTCATGGTGGACCAACTTCTGTTTTCCAAACACTCGGTTTGGACATTGGAGAAGACCTTTGTACAGAGGTCCTTGTTTTGAGTACTCTAGTTTTCTTGGATGATATGAAAACCAGGAATCCTGAACATATTGTAATCATTTTCAATGTAGTTGTGCTTTTCCCAGCAGATGTCTGAATGTTTATAATGCACATATCTTTATGATGCACATAAACATCTTCAGCTTTCAAAAGTTATAACAGATAAAGGAAGAGTCAGCTTGCGTTGCTCCAGCAGTTCTGCATGCACATCTGACACATCCTGACACATCCCCTTCTGCACCAGCAGACAGACTCTGCTGTACTGAATAAATGACCTTTAAATGGTCCTCTTGCATATAACACCATTTCTTCACTTAGCTTGAAGAAACATCATCCAAGAAGAAATGTGGATCCTAGATCCAGACATATAAAACAGATTTAAGAACCTTGATGAGGGGTAAAAGGAGACAAAAGATAAGAAAAAAAGTTGCAGATGAAGAGATAAACTCCAAGAATATTTGATAAATGAGGTAAAAATAAAACCTACATCTTGCTTTTTACTGAAACTGGAGGAGCCAAATCCTTAAAATGACTCTTGGAGATAACAAGAAGATAACATTCATCCTTTTAACTGAACCCTTTGGATGCTGATGGGTCACATTAGCAGAACTTGCAGCTAAGTTGTCCTTCAGACAGATACAAGAAAGGAGAGTGCAGCTTCTAAGTTTTAATAAAAACCTGAACTTCCTTTCCTGATCCAAAGCATGGTGGAGGAGGTGAGGGATAACCAAGGAATTGCCCCTGGTATGATCCCTTTCCAAGTTCCTGTAACCATCTCTGGGAATAGAGATTCCCTGCTCACACACCCCTACATCCCCACACCTCTCCCCCTAAATTTCTTGTTTACCTCATTAGAGCCTCACCATGGCTCTTGGTGGGAGTTTACAAGTTGGTTGAACCAGTTTTTGCTGATCTGCTGCTGAGCTAACGTGTGGGTCCTTGTTCCCAAGCAGCACCAGGAAAAGCAGCTTGAGATCAAGCAGCGGTGAGATGCTGGCTGCCTCCTTTCTCTGGGGACTCCAGCTCTTGGACTCACCCACACAGAGCAACGGAGAGCAGGAGAGATACTGCTCCTACGCACTAAAGTGTTAACACAGGGCTTAGGTGGAAGGAGTTAAAACCCCCTTACACCAGAAATGTGAAGGTTCAAGCAGCAGTGTGGAGTCACACAGTGTGAAGATGGCAGTGCACAGCTGGTAAGTGTTCATGGTATATAAGTGTGGAATATGTGCTGTTTACTGAACTGGAAAGGAAGGGCAGTGATCACGCAGGATAAAACTCAGGTCTCCTTTAAATTAGTTTTATTGAGTATAGATGCATCTGTGTATATGATGGCTGGAAGTGATCTTTCTAAACAGCCTGGTAAATTTAACATCATTGATTGAGCCTTTTCTAACATGCTTTTTTTCAGTTTGTTCTCATTTTAAGTGTGCAAATTTTATCTTAATTTCCTAATCAATCTTAAAAATCAAATTAATCAAAAAGAGATATGTGGTTTAACAGTGTCATTAGAGCACTGTGTTCGGCAAACAGAGGAGTTAGCAGTGGGCACCCAGAGTAAGATCTAGTTTCAGTGAAGGTCTGTCCGTGTACACCAGGTTTGCAAGGTCCCATCATAGCCCACGGAGTTGAGTGAGTCAGCAGCACCTTGCTAGCATGTCAGCTAAGCAGCTACCACCACCAGGTTTCAGTTGTCTATGCACAAGCATCTAATGCCACCTGAGACACCTCAAGGAGTGTGAGAAAACTGCACAGGGCTGATAGATATGGTGCAGAACCTACAGGACACCCATACCTTGCTAGATTGGCACATGGGGGACAGAAGGGATATATGACGACACATAAAATAAAACGTTTAGACAATCCTAGATCTCCTTGCTTATATCATGCCTAGGCAAGAAAGTCTCACCACACTGTGTTTCCATGAAATTAGGCAGTCATCAGAAATCCATGAACCTATCTGTTTCCAGCAAGTTGCATTCAGGGTGTGTGGAAAGCTACTCTCAAAAATACTCTGATTTAATATTGCATACACGTATTTGAAAGCAGCATTTGGGTCAAGCAGTTCTATCATTTGGATCAAGATCTATCTTAAGCTGGCTGTTACTGATTTTTGACTTCTCAAAGAAAGATCAGATTGAAGGTCTTGGTGGGGTGAAGTCCCTGAGAAAGGAATTACTTTGAGATGAAAGTATTCTGCACTCTCACCCTGCTTCTGTGTCCTTCCCAGCCACCTGCAACTGGATGGGGGCACATAATAGTCCCTCTGTATAGGTAGACTTTGGGTCTGATCCAGCATGCCTACTGATATTTTTTTATCATAATTTACTAAGAGAATTCTCTTATTAACTTTGGACACTTAAAAGTACAGTGGTCTGAGACACTAAACGCCCAAGCCTCCTTCTATACCCAGTGAAGAGAAATAGGTATCCAGGTGTCTTAATGCAAGAAGAATTGCACCTGAAGGAGGCTGTTTCTCCCCAGGAGACTTGAGGTGACAGACCTGGGCTCAGATGACTAACTTTATGTATGTAAGTGAAGTGATAGGACTTCCACCCTTCCTATGCCCAGGCATAGAGAGAGGTCTGGGGGACTCAGAGGAGAGGTTTTCAAGTGCTAACAGCTTCCACTCGGCTCACGAAAGCTCTTGGCACCCAATAAAAAGAATAAAGAGTATGCTTGATTCAAAGCCTTTCCCTTCCACCCCCATTCACTGGCCTTTTGATTTTGAATCTTCCTGCCAGGATCTGAATAATCTACAACATACTGACTGGCATGGTTCCCTCCAGCTGAAAGACAAATGGGAGGGAGAGAGGAGATTACTTCTTCATCTTGCCAGCAGGCTTGCTTTAAACGAAGTCACTGCATCCGTCTGTTGTTGCAGCAACGCTCCTGTAAAGTGCTGTGTGTACAGACAGGGAGGCACAACTGGTGCACCATATGGATGCCAGCCAAGCCATAATCAGGTATGCCACTAACCAGTGAGTAGCAGTGGTGGGCATGCACTGTTCCCCTCCTATCTGTTTGCTCAGCAGGCAGCACACTGCAAGCTGGGCTGGAGTGAGAGACCAATTATGTGGGTTTCCATGTAGTTAGCACCTCTATGTACGCTAACCACAGAGTCAGTGGGATTGTTCACACGCTTAAAATTAAGCACGTGTTTAAGACCTGATGGCCCTCCTTACCCATAAGAGGCCCTGGATGCTGCTCAGGACTGCACAGCTCTTGAACTCTTGGAAGGGTTCACCACTCTGCAAACTGATGGTGCTCAGCTGTACTGTCCAGGCCACTTCCCTGGAGTTAGCTACCCCTGCTTTGCAGTGTCCTTGTGTCTCCAGAGCCCTCGGACAGGGTATTCAGTGACCCACCCCTTCCAATGTTCAACCTGCAGCACTCCTTGCATTCATTTTCCTACAACCTGTTGTGATCCCTCCCCCAGATATCACAGCCTCCTAGCAAATCCTTATCATAAAACTCTAACCATGATAAGAATGTAAATCCTTATCAACACAGTGCCCATGAGTTAACTCGGCCTTCTGCTGACACATCTTGCCTTTTAACGAAAAGCAACAGATGCAGGCTCACTGGAACAGAAAGCCTCCTTCAGCTTTTTGTCTTTAAATCATGCAGTGCTGAAGGAGGAATTAACCTCTTAATCCTGTCCTATAGACAGGTGTTTTGCACAACTACACAGAAGGAAAAAGCTATTATCATCAAAAACAGCTGCTGTTGCTTTTGGTTAGACTTCTGCTATCCCACAGAAACACAGAGCAATTCAGCATGTCTACTGAAGGTCCTAACAAGTCTGGAGCAACTGATCTTAACAGCGTCCTCAATGGATGACAAACCAAAAATGACAAAACAGATGTATGCAGTCTTAGGTCAATGCCCATCATTTCCAGGGTGCCCTCCCCTGAAAGGAGATGGTATGGGTCAAACTGTTGTTTTCCCCAGCAGAGCCAGGCGTGCAGCCCTCCTTAGGGAAGCAAAGGCACCTCTCTGCTCAGACTCAGCAGTGTAATTTGGTGTCAAGCGGGGAGAAACATGCTCGTTCAGATAATGTCAGAGAATTTCAGGTTCTCAAGGTTTCATCCATTGTGAGACAGATGTTCAAATGCAAGCATAAACTGTTTAATTTATTTTTTTTTATAAACTGCACCACCTCCTTTGCTGGTATAAAATGCTATAGCTATGATCTAAGCCATAGAAGTATGTAGTTTTACATCATTTGAAGGTCTAACAGTCCAAGCCAGCCCTTGTGAAAGAAACAAGTTTGTTCAGTACAGATCAAGACATTATCCTATTGACACTTTAAAATAAAGTTCAGTAGCTAAGATAGGGTTGGCTTCAGTATGAAAAGGCAAAAGCTGGTTTCTTGCCCCCAAGATAAAGGCATAATTTTTCTTCTGTGTGTGAATACTAATAAAAAAGGAAATGTCTTTCTCGTTGATCAGCATTTCTAGGAGGTGATATAAGAAAAAATGCTTAGCTTCAGATAAGAGCAAGATAAAATCTGAGGTGTGGGGCCATATGAAATCTGCATCAAAAGATTTCTTTAGGCAGCTGACTTCTCAGACTTGTGCACAATTTTGACTGGAGGGATGAAGAGAGAAAAGGGAAAATAAGCTACCCATAAATACTTTTTTATGTGCCATTTTTTAATATTTCAGATATTTTAAAATAATAAAAACACACACAACTTTTCTAGATATCACTGCCAATTATTCAAACATTATATTTACCTACAAATGTCACCTACCATGTGTATTTTTCGTTCAGAGAAAAGATTCAAATATAGCTGGCCTGCCTCTTAGCTGTATGTGGGGCTTAGCAATAGGGCGTGCCCATTGATTTTTTTTGACTGAGCAGTGTGAGCAGATGAAGAGCATCCACAGGGGTAATCTGACTAGCATGCTCAACCCATCTGGATCACATCAGCTTTTTTCCTTCACATAAGGACATAGGCGAGAGGCAAAGGAAAAACTTGATGAATTGCTCCTTCAGATTAGCTGGCCACTTACGTAAACTTCAGGCTCATTTCATAAAATATGGCCCCAATACTCTTCTAACCTCACCATACTTCATGATCTTCAACTCAACCTACTCAAAAGCCTATTTAGCATCTAGGATGCTTAATCAAGCATGTGAGCAAAATATCCCTGAGGATCCCATCACACAAAGTACATTCTAGCAGCTCTTGATGAATACTTACTGACTTAGCTCAGCTACTTTAATGTTTTACAGTCATTTAAATAATCCTTTTGCTTATTCAGGACCTTTTCAGCAATGAGATCGTTGATGAGAACAACACATGAAATCTCTGTCCCATTTGTTTCTGGCCAAACGTGTTCCTCTCATAGAAAGAGAATAGAATGAGTGTCCATTACATTCCCTACCCTCGGGTAGGGAGAACAAAGTAATTGCTGACTGGTGCTTGTCTAATCTCTTTCTACAGACCTGCAGTGATGGAAACTGTATGGGCTCCATGGGATGTTCAAGGAGTTCACTCCATGTTCAAAAGTTTCACTGTCCATAATGTTGTGAAGTTCTTCCTGATGTCTTTTCCTAGTTAAGTACTGAAGAGCTTGGTCAAGAGTTAGAACCATTTTTTTTTTAATCATTTCAAGAATTCCTAGAGTAACCTTTTTGAGGCAGATGAGTCAAATTTCTTCTGACAGTGAGTAATGTGTGGCTACATTTTTACAGAGATTCAAAAGAACAAGTAGACACTTAAACAGATGAAAGTACAAAGCTTTGAAACCATATTCCATGCACAAGCTGAATCTGTAAGGGTTTCAGCAGGTCTGTCCGCAATTTATGTAGTGTTGCATTGCCTGCTTGACCCTTTCTGATTAAAACACATTATCCGATGATGGACAATGTTTCCTTGACATGCAATAGCATTGAAAACTCTTCATTCACCGAAAGCCCTATTTATTCAATTACATCTGTACCTGTCCTCCTTTATTGTAATGTGTTGGGCTCTATTATATCAGACTCCTGAGACCCAAGCTCCCTTTTCTCAAATGGTTCCCAAGGAAGGGTTAAAAAGTTCTTGCCTTGAACAAACCAGTAGAACTAATTTCTGGTCTTCTTAAAATGTTACCATATCGTGGGAGCTCATGAGATACCCCAGGTTTGGATGTAGTCACTAACATATACTTAGTCCATGAATACAATATTGCAATATCCAGCACACAACCCCAGGGATGGGTGCTTTCATCCAGCCCCTATGGTTGTGGCAGTAATCCTGTGCTTTATCACATCGACAGAATTGTACGTGTGGGCAATACTGTGAGGATCACAATTTAAACTCCAGCTTTGGGATACGTGCCAAAATATGTTCTTCACACTCCTTCCTGCTTTTGCACAAAAAAGAAAATGGCCCTGTTTCCTTGTTATAGTGGTTAAAGCCACAATTCCCAGCAGCTCTAGCACCAAGGTTTTCTTATGTAGGAACTCCTCCCTGGCAGACACTGATTGCTGGTCCCTTCCTTCTCCTTCCTATCATGCACAACAGCTGGGACTGATATGTTTGAACCCATCTGTATCTGCTCTTTCTGTACAGAGCTGAAAGGAAAAAACGAGCTATAGGACTTGGCATTCTTTAAGCAGCAAAACATGGCTAACCCCTGGTCTCATGAGACCAAGAGAGCTGATACTCCCTGTCACAGGATGCTTCAGGAATGGAGACATTGTCTAAATTGAAGAGGTCTGGTCCAAAAGGTTTCCAAGAAGGAAGAATGAAAACTGGCCTGTGTAAATGTTTTCACAAGAGTTAATAAAGCTGTACATTTCTGGACCATTTTTCACTTGCTAACCAGTGCTAAGACCTCAACAGCATGGGATCAGTTCACACCCTTAGGGAGACGGGGAGCTTGAATATATCTGCTGACGTGCCAGCTCCAGCCCTTTTGGGGGAAGACAGCTGCCTCCACAAGCCTCTTGCCCCTCTACTACTCTTGTACTGCCTTCCCTCCCCACGCTCTGTGGTGTGACAGCTGGGGAGCTCTGCTCCCCAGGTTGCTTAAATCACTCCCTTCCCAAGGTCACCTCTGCCCAAGATCATCTCCTTCCAGAGGGGACAGAGTCAGGTTCCCTATTGAACCTTTTCCCTGCCTGTGTCTCCTCAGGACGCTGAAGCCTTGCTTGTGAGTTCCTGCCCGCTGACCAGTTCATGACTCCAGAGCTGTAGCCCCTAGCAGCTCTGTGCCTCTCCTTTCTCCTTCGTGTACTGCCACACGGCATGTACTGTTCCTAGTGTTACTGAGGAGTGAGGTGTGTCTCAGTGATGGACCAAAACTGACTGGAATCTGTTGCTTTCTGAATGGCAAATGTGGGCAAGCACCTGCCTGTACACAGTGCCCTAAACTTCAGTTTCCTGTGTCAACGGAAAGTAACATACAAAAAGACAGATATTTTAACGTAATACTTTTTCCCAAAGTCCTGAATGGTCTGGAGATAAATAACTGTGCAAAAATCTTTCTTTTCAGCCCATATACAAGCTAATACAAGGCTTTGGAACTCAGTGAAGCAAAGATAACCTGCATATGACGCCTTCTGCCCATTGGAAGTCATTATCGATTTAAAGCACTGTGGGAATGAGTCAGGACTTCAGCACCTATCAGTGAAATACCTTTCGAAAACAGTTTGTAAGACTTACTCCTGTCCTTTCTAAACACACATTGTGGGGGTCCTCCCTCTCATATGGTGTACCAGTTCCCGTTGGCATTTTAACTTGACCAGTGGCTGTCTCTTCAGCAATCAGACTGCCCTCTGGCAAGAGAGAAGCAGGCCAGGTAAAATCTTTGGAGATCCTGCTTTAAGAGTAGACCAAGGGCTCTACCCTGGATGAAACCAGAAAACCTGTGCTAAGGGATGGCTGTAGATTGCTCATCACTGGCAAATCATGGCTGGCATAACTAGATGTGCTCCAGCAGCTGCACCTCCAAGTACACCTACAGATGTGGGACACGGCAGATGTGTGAGCAGCTCCCCTGGCAAGTACTGGGAGCCACCATAGTCTCTGGCCGGCTCTGTGCCAGAGAGAAAAAGGTGTCACAGCACTATTTCCCATCACCTCTGAATATTCCTGTCCTTTGCAACACTTATCTTAAGCTTAGCCTGATAAGGGTTGAGCCTTGAGCATTTCTCACAAGGAAAGCTGGTTTGCTTTAATTTGTGTATTGAACAGCAGCTCTTTTCTGTGCCGAAGGCTGCTTGTAGCAGTTGATTATTTTCACATGGCTATCTACAAGCCAGAGCAGCCTGTCATGAATAGCAGAAGGATAAGGCACCAGCAGGGCCAGGGCTTGGCCGCATGGGGAGGGTAACCAGGTCTAGAAGAGAGCAGACAGGATCAGGGCACCCAAGCAGAGGAGGGAGGTCCACAAGGCTACTCGTGTTGCTTCTCTGTCTGCTGAGGCTGAACACTTTCCTACGGGCAAGACCAGCATATTTTAAACTATAATTGTACAGCTAAAGCAGTACAACCCCTCATATGGATGCATTTACTCCTGTGTAATTTATTTACAGAAAGTAAGAAATATAATTTATACTGATGTAGATACTGGTAGCCCCATCGTTGTTTTTACCTCTTCAGCCACACTGGCTGTACAAGCTCAAGTCTCACATTCCATCTGCTCTCTCTCTTTTATTTTACAATGTAAGCCTGTCTTGGACAAGTTGCCTAATCTCTCCATTTTTTCTCCCCAGGGCTGTCATCAGGCAGAACCTTTCTTTACTGCTACACAGCCAAAATAGCCTACTTACAGACACCTTCATTTGGGAAGCAGGGACACAAAAAGGTGAAGCCAGGCACGTCCCAAAGCTCTGCCTGAAGCTACCCCTTGGGAGATGCTCTAGCTCTGGTTCTCTACTCTACTACTCCACAGAAACCTTTTGCCAGTACTGATGTGGAATTTTTTCTTCTTCTTTCTTCTCCATGAACAATCTACAGTGCCAAAACACAAGTGAAGAACATGCCTCTGTCAATGTGCTCTGTAAATCTATCTCAAAATAGTCATCTTGGTCAAAAGACATTTCAGTACTTTGGTTCAAATGTGGATGATCTCATAGGGGGAACTGAAACAAAATGAAGCCATTTATTAAAGGCAGAAGACCTGGAAATCGGTTAAAACCCTGAAACTCAGGAAAACATATGTATATATGTCCATTCAACATAATTTTCTTTTATTTGTTCCCAAATCCCTGGCCCCTTGCTTAGACACTGCTCAAAACATTCATGTTATCCCAACTCTATTCAACATAACAGAGGCCAAATAACAGAAAACTGTATTTTTCCAGATACTACATGGAAACTTCACCAGATAAGTAAAAGGTGGCCATACACATAGCCTAGTTTCTGATGCTTCGTATTCATCTTGGCAAGTGTTATAGGGTGCACGTTGCTGTCAATAATAACAAATTTATAAACTGCACTAGCACTTCTGGGAACACAGGTTGCACAGGTTTCGTATCAGGATTGCTCAGTAGTCACTTTAAAGGACAAGTAGTTTTGTAGGAAACTTTGGGTTTAAAGCAGTTGGTTGCCCTACTTCTATAAAATACTTATAAAATCTACCAGAGTAAAAACAATGCAATTCAGTCACTTTAAAAGGCTTGGGTTTTTCTATCAACTCTCACCGATGAGTGGGCAAAAATATGAGCTTAAGATCAAAGTAGCCTAAAAATTTTGCAAAGTCAAATACAGGCGCAATATTCACTCTCAAGCGTTAAATTTATCTTTCATCACTTCACATTCACCATGGTCTAAATGAAGGACTGAAAAACGTCCCAGCTGACATGGAGTTGGCAAGCAAGTAAAAACTAAAAAAAAAAAAAATAATGCCCAGTCATGGACCATTAGCCAGCACATGGCACACCTACAAGGAAAATCCAGGAAGGCTGGGACCCTGTACCCCAAAGGGCAGGATGCTGGCCAGGAAGGTTCCTATGGCTGCTGTGAATTTCTGTTCCCAGCTAAGTCTAGGCTCTCTCTGTGGACAGGCAGTGCCCCCTCGTAACAAAGAGGGTCTCATGGAGATTTGGGAAGAAATTTGTCAGGACTGTCAGTTTGGGCATCCACGCACCCAGAACTCAGATGTATGCCCAGATGCATAAATGTAAAAGACCGGGACTCAGATCCGAGAAAGGCTAGAAAACCTAATCACAGGCTAAGGAAATGAATTCCTGGGAATCACTTTGAAGAGGATTTTCTCTCCCTGAGGGCCAGGGAGTGCTGCCTGCTGAGGAGGAAGGGTTTCTGCCCCAGAACACCTGGGTTCCACTCAAATGATCTTGGTAATAAATATCATGAAAAACGATAAATTATACCTACTTGAGCTGTGTGCCTTAAGCAGTTGACATTTGCAAGGCACAATGAAATCCTCAAAATGAAAGACAGCACATGTGGTGCGTGAAAAGAATGATACCATTGCCTAATTTCGTTCCAGAGGAAAGCTTCTGCTACCCAGAATTGCAGTGTGTGTGCTGCAAAGCACAGACAACACGTGGGTCCTTTCTTTTTGTGGTGGACAGGTCTTTACCATAACCAAGTTCACAATGTTCTGCTTTCTCTGGATCTTTGAAGGAGGACTAGGGAGACATCTTCATCTCCAATAGAGAAGGCATAAATTCTAAAATTCAGGTCTGTCTATAGATCATATGCTTTTTCATGTAAGGTAGCTGCTGCGATTTCCCTGAAATTCACCAGTCTTAAAACAGACTGAAAAAATGATCTTACAAGTAGGCAACAAGACTTGAGATGCTCATGCTTACTTCTGTGCCAGAGATTTGAGATTCCCCAAACTGCAGCAATTCTGGAGGCTACAGCTTCACCCCATGCATGAACATAGACACCTTGGTGAGTTGTGGGTGTCCCCATTCCCTGTGACCACAGGGGAGGAAGCAGTCTTCTCCTTGACAGATTCCTGCCCTGCATATGAGATCTCTGCAGTAGCACGGGAGCACACTGAGGACTGACACACAGCTCCTTTGCCTGGCTTTTGTCCTTGGGTAGATGGAGAGTGCACATGGGAACTTATTCCTTTACCACTTGTCTTTCTGGCTTTCAAAATGGGCTGATCAGAAAAACTCTCAGAGAAGTTACCTGTAACTGTACCTGTGTGCAGGAGCAGTGCTGTCAAGCATCTTCTGCTGGCGCTGAAAGCAATGCCTCCTGAGCTCTTACAATGAGATTGACTTGCCAGGCAAGTACAGCACTTCGCTGCTGTAAATTGGTTCCTGGCAAAGAGAGGATAAAAGCTTATTGCTGTGCATGCATCATGCCAGTCCTGGGGTCACCTTGGCATGGGTCCATCTGATCCAGCTGAAGATTATCGCATGTGTTGTAGTGGAGGCTCCAGAGCCCGAGTGGCTGGGCTCTTGGTTTTGCAGGCAGGGAGGCTGGGAGGGCACGGGAGCAAGGAGCAGGGACAGGGGCATGGGAGAGCTTACTTCTCAGGTCACAGCTGCTTTACATCATTATCGCTCTGCAGAGCTGCTGTGGGTTGGCACCCCTGGCAGAGAGAGCAGGGGGAAGCATGGGGGCTCACGGCAGCAGCCCTGAGCGGGGGCCAGTGATGGCCTCACCCCACACCAGTGCCCAGGCACCACCAGCTGCATGCAGCGGGCAGCCAGCCTTTCTGCCTTGCCCTGTTCCCACCACTGAGGGACCTGCCACAGAATCTGTGCTGGAGCTAACCTCTGTATGTCAGCTGCCTTTATAGTCAGGTTGCTACTGTCTTGCTCATCTGCCCTGTTCAAGACACCTGTTTTAGGAAGAGGTGAATTGCACCATTTCTCTCCACTTTTCACTAATGGGTCGAGGATAACATGCATGGAGACAAAGTGTAGACACTCACTTTTGGTCACATGAGTCCAAGTCTTGATCCTGAACCTTCCTAGTCTATTAGATACATCCTGTGGTCAAGCTCCTTCAACATTAAGAATAATGTAAGAATAATTAAGAATACGTAAGAATAAGTACCTGAAAACTACATCTGTACTGGTTTTTCCTTTTCAGTAGATGCCCTTCACCCTGTATGAAGAAAAAGTTCTGATCCTCACTTGGAGGTACGTTGGTCTCCTGAGTCTGAAGATGCCTTTCAACACTTGCCTGGAGGAATTGTAAGGCCCTTTTTCCAGTCCATGGGGAGTCCTTCCAATAGCTGCAAGAGACTCTGAAGAAATGCTGCAGACATGCTCTGCATCCCACTGACCACGTGATGTTCTCCAGGAAGATGAGGGGTTCCTCTGCCTATGTGCCCTTGAGACAGGCTTCAAGGGCTGAAAGCAGCAGGAAAACTGAGGCACTTGTATATCATCAGTGAAAATGCCTGTAGCACCCTGGCAGCAGGAGTGTCACAGCTGGGATAAAATGAATTGAACATAACATGAAAGATAAGGGCTTCTAGGGGATTTGCATGGGCTGTGCTATTCCTTTTCATAGTCCATTCCACACTTTTCTCAAGAATCCACCGAAGTTCTGAAGAAACCAGGGCACCTGGTCAGCACTGTTATCTGACTTGGCAGGAAATGACACTGCTATGGGACAGACTTATGAGGGAGCCTAAAGCTGGTTTTGTTCCAGACTGGGAAAAAGCCAAAATGCTTTCACAAAGCAGAATAAAGTCACAGCTCCTGTCTCCATATTGTTCGCCTTCCTCTCAGTACCTCAGGAACCATCTCATCAAAAATAATTTTGCAAATACTATATCTTCACAAAACTTTTTCACCATCAAACCAGTATCTGGATACAAAATAAAACCAGCCATTAGAATGTCCAAACCAACTATCCGCTGTAGGTTCATCTGGCTGCAGGAACTGCTTTATATTTCCCAAGTTCAAAACATTTTTTTCAAATCTGTGACTGAAAAATGCAGAGTATTTGAACACTAGAAGAGCGCTTGGTACCATGCACATTTGGACATAGTGCAAAAGCACCTGACCCAAGAAAATGCTTTTCAAAAAAACACTTTTTTGGTCAAAAATGCTGTTTTATTGAAAACCAAACAGCTTCGTGTCAGCATTGGCCAACCTTGTCTTAAGTCCTGGATAAAATTTTTTCTGGAGAAAAGCCTTAACCCCAGAATAACCTGATAACTCAAAGCACGCACGATCCCACTTCTTGGGGTCCTGGTAAGGACAATAATCCCTTGGGAAAATGTCTTTGGCTCTCTTGTGGTTTTTTTAGTAAATTTTCAGACTGACTTGTGTTTTCAGCTTTATTACTGCAATAAGTAATTTAAAAAGCCTTAGGTTTTCTCAACACAGAGTTATTTTCACTGCAGTACCTGAGCCGTTGTCTCTAGGGAAGGTCCTGGTTTCCCACCACAGTTGATGGCTGGGACGCCAAAGGCCCAGCATGTTCACACTTGCTCACAACAGCCTTTTGAAGCAGAAATCTACATCTCTTCCTTAGCAAACAACACACACTCTGCTGCCACTGCTAGAGGCATGTTTCCAGTCCCGGCATGACTGTGTCATCTCCATTTATCTCACTGCCTTGATTGAGTTACTCTTCGATAGCCCGTAGGGAAAATGGGGCCTCACCTAGTGTCTGTCAGGCTGTTGACAGCAAAACAGGGTCTGTTTCCTTTGGGTTTGTGGTGTTTTGGTTGGGTTCTTCCTAACTTTCACATATCAATCAAAAAGCCATCCTTACACGTGATGTTTCAGCAATTCAGTGCAATAAATTAACTATCTGCTGGTGGAGAGAGCCTCACACTGAAACTGAAATTGGCCCTATAGGTCTGGGAAGGATCCTCTAGCTTGTTTCTCTCCTGCCCAAACAACAAAAAAAGAACCTTTGGGGGCATTTATCATCAAACTTTTGAAAGCTTGTCTGCCATTTGGTTTTAGGTTGGTGAAAGTATTTTGAAAAGAAAACACAGGCTCACCTGTCAGTTAAGTGTTACTGAAAATGCTACACCCTGGACTTCTGAGGGGGTTCTGGCATCGTGGTGCACAGAAGTGTCCTGGGCAGCTAGCGACACCTCATTCTGGTCCGAGCCTGTGACTAGCTGTCAGTGCAAGGTGAGTAAACTTGAGCCTCACACATAGTGACATTGTTGCAGATCAACAGGCCCCTCTGCATGGGCTGAGCAGTGGCACTTGCCCTATGTATATCTGCAGGAATTGTAAGGTGACAACATTTATCCTAGACAATTTCCTCCTGGAACTATATAAAGATGCCTTACTTTGTCTGCCATGCTCTAAGAGCACCTGCATGAACAGCTACCATGACACAGTGGGTAGGTGAGTACCCTGCATGTATTTTAAGTGAACTGGTTGTTCATAGAAGACTTATCTGATCCATTTTTCCAAGCAACTGCATTCACTGAAGAGTGAAATGAATAACCTGGTTAATCTGTTGCTGCTGTCATAGCTATTATCACTGCTTTTATTACCATTATTGCTATTATTTTTTATTTATCAAATTACTGCCAAGCAAGAAGGTCTCCTTGTTCCAGTCATTGATCCCAGAGAGGATACTGTCCAAATAGAGAACACAGAAGAGAAGAGATGAATTAAATGCACAAGCAGATTGTGTGGCATGGTGGCAGCCAGCATCACATCAACTGCACAGCACGATGGCTGTCGGGTTTCTGGAGGGAAGGCAGGGCGCTGCCTGCAAGGGGTTGAGCTGAAGAGGAGGAAAGGTGGTGGGAGAGGGAAGTCGCTGAGATTTGCATTGGTAGGCTTTTACTCATATAGCCTGTCTTTCCAAGGTGATGAATGCCAATTCAATGTGAGAAAATGTAGAAGTCCCTCTTCCAATCCAAACAAAACTCATTGAACCAAAGTTTGTCAAATGATGGTGTCAGAGCAGATAAAACTAAGCTCCTTGTATGAAAAAAAAGCATCACTAAAAATAAAACCAGATCATTTCTTATCCTTGTTTGTCACCCATTCTTCAGCTATCAGGCACTGTGTTAGAGAAATTACTGGGAGCATCTGGAAACACCATCTGCTTGCATTTACTAGCTGGTTCTTTTGTCCAGGTTCATTATCACTGATCCTTTATAAATAAGTAGCGTTCCAAAAATACTTCTGTGTAGCAAACCTCACCATTTCCTCATGGCTTGGCTTTGCAGCACTTGATTGTGCATGTTCCCTCCTTGCCCCTGCTGGGACAAGCTCAGTGACAGTCATTCGAGGGCAGGGCCTTTAGTTAACAGACAAAACTTTTTTTTTTTTTTCAGACAGACAGGAATGTGATCCTTCATCAGGGCGTTCTTCAATACCAAGAGGGCAACCCAGTCTTATGTGTCAAGCTCCAATGGATCAGATAAAACCCTAGCCAAATGCATGTCAGCACCAGCTCAAGACATTTTAACATGCCTTTATACTCAGTGGGCTATGACCTCATTAGGGTTATTCAACAGCAATCACAGCTACAGCTTCGTGGTGGGTCACAATGGTATTATGCAGACATACCCCCCAGTAAGTGGAAATCAGCTCAGTTTCACTAGCAGAGTAGCTGTCTGCAAAACCCACCTGGAAAACAGCCAGTTGCATCTCTGCTCTGCTGTGCCTTCTTGACTTCTTTAAATCCAAATATGAGCATAGGCTATAATTATCTCAGAGGCTTGCCTAGTGACAGACAGTGCAATCACCCAGCAGCAGCAGCAGAACATGGGATGGATCCCACAGCAGACATCAAGAGAAGATTGTCAATGATTTCAGTTGGCCCATTAGAAACACCCCTGAAGTCCATGGGATTCTTTCCATAGAAGCTTCTTGCTGTTTGGTGGAGCCCAAGTAGAGAGGGGATGGTTGTATAGACAATTAACTTTTCCTGTATATGTCAAAGGGCAGAGGAGAGGAGGTGCTGTGCTTCTATACTTCTTGAATTCTTTCTACCTACCAGGTCTTGAGCTCAAGCCTAGGTTTTTTTCCCAGCACTTCAAGTGCCTAAAGCAATGCCCAGAAAGACAAAGCTAAAGGATATGAGGGACAGAGAGATCAACTTTACATTTCTGTAATTCCCCCTGGATAGAGCACTTGTTTATTTAGGAGAAGAGTTGCCTTTGCTTAGTTTCCCATATGACAATTCTCTGCTCAGTCTTATCTGGAGTGACTCACAGGATGGGTCAAAAGGTGAAGAGAAACTTTATGGTAACCTCCTCATAACCCTCTCATAAAGTCTGTTTTCTTTGGACTCTTTGTTTGTATTTGTAATCAGTGGGCAATTTCCCCTCATGTCTGTTTTCCACCCTTCTTTTTTTTTAATTGAAAACTTGGTGAAGTTAATGTTCCTTTTGTACCGAAAGCCCTCCCCCTTCCTGCCTCGCATGTCGTGTGCATTCATTCAATTCCCCTCAGGCCATATCTTCAGCTACTGAAAAATGGCAAAACTCCATTGCCTCCATAGGGATGTCCATCAGTGCTCCAGGAGGGCTGCTGACCTGCCCCAAGGAAGAGCAGTGTCCTAGCATGGCTGGTGGTGGCTGGCTGGAGTCCCCAGGGGCTCTTACCCTACCTGTGGATGGATGTTTCCTGACTGCCTCCAAACATAAAATTACTCCTGCTTGAGGTAATATATTCTGATACCCTGAAATACTTCTCAGTCTGGCATTGGGCTGGAGAGGTTTGTAGTTAACAGCAGGGCCTCTCAAGCAGTGTTCTTGGGAAAGATGCCAAAAGCATCCCAGCAATGCATTTCCTCTTCAATCACAAGTCAGGTCTCCCCCTGGCCATCCAGCCACTAAATACAGGTCTCAGAAGCAAAGTGCTCACCCACTCCACTTTGCACATCCTTTCGCTACGTGGGTTTGACCACCAGCCTGTCCGAGTTAACAGTCATGACTCTGAATCATTGCTGCTGCCAGGAGAAGACTGACTACCTGGCAAGTGGGTCACCCCCAGCTCCCAGGCTCCTGAGTACCTAGCAAAGCCAATGCTCTTCAGGACATCCTTCAGTGTGCATCTGATTTTCAATGTAGGTTTAAAGACCATTAAAGCTAATAGAACTGAGCATGTGGATATCATTAAACATGCTTCAGTTCCTTGCTGGTAGATTTAAGCAGATATACAAGTATTTTGTTGAACAGAGACTTGTGAACACCAACCTAGCAGGACGTTTTTATTTATTGTTCAAATACTAAGAGTTGATCTTAGTCCTACAGAAGCATACCTATCTGCTGCAATGGACACATACCAAATGGAGACAGAAGAGCAAAGTGTTTTTCCTAGCTTTTTTCATTTATCAGTGACCAAGCATGTGCAGATGCCTGGGGGATGAGTCTGGAAAGTGCAGAGAAAACAAATGCACAGAGCAAAATGGAAACAGTCCTTGCTTTTACAGTTACACAGAGCAGTATCACCTCAGTGTTAGCAGCAGCAAACTTTTCCACTCCCCATCTGCTAGCATTCATTTTAATTCCTGCAGTAGTGTACTATGGAAAATATGGAGTCAGGGAGTCCTCAGTTTTTTAACTCATTTGTTTCTCTTCACCCATAGAGGAAATGTTTCTGTTTCTACAGTATGTCCATTTTCAATGGTTTGGTTTTCATCACCAAAGGAAAAGAAGTGGGAAAAAAAGCAGCAGATGTTTTTCTACAGACCTAATGTCTGAGTCACAGTCAGGAAGAGGGTAATGAACCTTGTTCCAAATGGCACCAGTGTTGTGTCTTTCCTGACAGGTTTTTTCTTGCAGCCAGATATAGGAAAAGTAGGTTGTCAGTTAAAAATGAACAGATTTTATGCTCTCCATACTTAACCGCTCACTTCAAGCTACAGACAAACCTCCCAGCAAGCTGCCCCTCTCTGAAGCTGCTATAAAATTCCAAAGTAATTCATAGCAACTCAACCATTGCTTGTAAATTGGTCGGGCCTTTGACATTTTAGGCCTTGATTCAAGAAATATGGTTAATCGGGACTTAGCAGGACAAAGCAAAAATCTTTATATCAAGCACATGCTTTTAGAATGTTTCAGGAGTGAAACCAAAGTTTCTGTCTAGTCAGGAAATATTTATGAATAGAAACTGATTTGGAGGACTCTTTCTCAAATGTTGACTTCTTAAGAAGACCCTCCTTTTGTAATCCCTTTTCAGAAGAACGTCAGCACATTTCTCAGGCACTGGCTGCCATCAGAACAAATGTTTTTCTCAGAAGTATGAAAAAGTACAGCATCTGTTCAAAGTCTGCTGAACAAATGAAGTTAAAGACCATGAGAGGTCATCAAATGGAAAACAAGAGTTTCTTCCCTGCAATCATTAACTTTGCCTTCATTGTTGCTACTCTCTCCATCAGGAATAATGTGAGATGAGCACCTAATCTGTTACAGAGATCTGGTATCTGAATGCCAAACTTTTTGCTGCTCCTTTGAAAGGTGATTTGAACAAATGGTTAGAGTGGTCTTGCAAAAAATTATGCAAAAATATTCAAGCAGATAAACTAGGGAAGCTCTTGGCATCAAAAAATCAAATCAACAAGTCCTGGTAGTTTGGGCCATATGATCTAAAGAGGCTGGCTTGACTATGCAGTGCCCTGTTGTAAAAAGCTAATAGCAAAAATAATGCTATAGATCAGGAATCTCCACCAGGCCTTCCGGCTTTCCAACAGGTAGCAGGTCCCACAGAAGTTATTATCTTTTGTTTTAAAATAATAAACTGTTCTCTCTTGGATAAAGGCAGAGAAGCAGATTAAAAACTAGGTAAGATAGATTTAAAGATCACTGCTTTTTTCAATCAAGAAGGGTTCTGGAACTGTGTATATTGTAAAAGACTAAAAAAAAACAGATCAAAATAAAACCAGCTAGTGCCTTTATTCCTAACTGGCCTGGTTATTTTGAACTGCATATGCCTACACTGCACTCCGTAAGGAACAAGCTAGGCGTAAGTGGCCAGCGGGTGCAAAAGCACCTATCTCAGACTTGCCACCTCCTGACACACCGCATTTCCATGGTGTGCTGCACATTAAGGAAAACAGAAACAGAAATAAGCAGCAATAAAACATTTTTCAATTAACAAGTGATTACATCTCTGTAATTTTGCTGATTATGTAGCAAAAACTAAGTATATTTGAACCAGCTGCCTAGTATGCTGGAGGGATGATGCCCATCGATGAGACCGTGCAGAGCCATGCTCCCATCCTGCTGGCATGTCGGCAGCTGCAGGAGCACAGTCCTGCCCTTTCCATCCCTGCAACACCCCATATGAGACTGATACACCTGAAATAACGAGCATCCACTAATTGGTTTACAGCATAGTAGCAGGGAAGAGTGCCATGTCAGCAAATTCAAGGTCTGACTCACCAAGCCTTGCTAGGTGACCAGTGCCACTGGCTATGTCACCCAGGAGCTGCAAAGGGTTCACTGTGCATCCTGCATTTGTGTGCTTGCCGGTCCAGGTCTTTCTGATAGAGAAATAGAAACAAGAGAGGAAACAAACTGGGGTGTCTGTGTTACTCGGAGGAGCAACACATGTGTTCAGGCTGACATGGGATTAATCTCAGAAGATGGCAGGAAGAAGGTCACTGTAAGGGACAGCTTGGGGCTCAGGGGCTAGATGCCGTTTTTAACACCGCTGCTGTTCTGGCGAGAGCAGACTCCCTTTTAACCATATAATACCTCACCCATGCCCACATTCCCACCCTGTTGTCCTTGCTGTCTATTGAAAGGGCAAGTGTTGACGGTGGGATGGCATGCCTGCACACCAGAGCCCCTTTGAGCAATACGCCTGCCGAGGAGGAGCCAGCCCAGGCTTGAGCACAGGCAGGGGTGGCCTGCCTGGTCTTCAGTCCCATCACTGCTGTCTCCCTGCCTGCTGCAGACCATGGCCATGCTGTGCTCAGGGCTGGGCTGCAGCCTGAAGCTGGAAACAAGTTTTGGGGACAGCCAGCTGCAGCCTGTGCGCCCGCTGTCATCCTCTGGTGTGACTTTTAGCTTAGCCTCTTCTCTCATGCAGTTATTGCTCGCAGCACCTGCAGAGCCAGAGCAGGGTGCCAGCACCTATCTCCAGCTGAGGCTCTGGCTAATGGCATTTACAACTAGTTAAGAATAATAGTTAAGAATAACAGAAATTAAACTTTATCTGCTACACATGACTTGCACCTAAAACACGTGCATCACACCACATATGCGGTCATAAACCCAATCATCTGAATGCTTACACACTTCCCAAACTGCTGTGTAAAATCCAAAATGCTGTATAAACATACCTCATACATCACTCGTGGGTGACAAGCAAATTCTCATAACAACGGGCCTGTTGTTTCCTAAGTAACAAATGTATGCCAGAGGGAAGTAGCTAAAAAACAGAGATGTTAGAAAAACCTAAGTGCAAACCAGGGGGCAAAGCATGAAGAAAAAATAAAAGAGGCCAAATTAACAACTTCAGGCATCTACTAACAGGACTATTATTGCAACAGAAGTGAAATTCAACCCAACAAATAGCACTGATAGGCAGTGTTTAGCTAGTGCAGGAATATATCTTGACAGCTGCAGAACGGTTCCTTGAACAGCTAATCATGACGGCACATTTCCAGGAGCCAGGCTTTGGTCCCCCAGCTTTGCACCTGCCTGCACACATCCCAGTGCTGAGCTTTCACTTTGAATTGTAGGTCGGGATGAAACCCCCGACTGATGCTGAATATAGTCCAAGAGCTCAAAGAACAGTGCTGAAAGGGCTGTAACCTCAGCAAGCTACTAAACAAGGGTGATTTCTGTCTTGCTGCAGCAAAAGGTTTTTCATTATTTTGATAATGGTTTCAGTAAGAATACCAGAACAATCTTTCTTGTAAAAATTACCCAAAACCAATCTATAATCTCTCTGATATGGCTGCCTTATACAAAACTGTTTTCAGCATCTTTAAATAACTTTTTCCCCTTATTTTTTTGCAAAAATAGATGAAGTTTTTGATCCTCTTTAGAAATGTCATTTTCTATCAAGTGGGAAGAGTGTTCCCAGTTCTGCAAGCACTTGTTACCCGGTGTGCCTTATTACCAAGTCCAGTCCCATAAAATTCCACAAAACTGTTCATAAACCTAAATATTTACAGGACCAAAGTCACAGCTTTTCTGGAAGGGTTCCTAAATGTTTCTGTGTGGATCACAGCTGGTCTAAGGTAACATGGTCCCTCTAGACACATAGGTGTGATTGGTTTTCAAATCTAGCATAACTGTTCAATGAACAGAAATTTCCTGTTTTAGAAGTACTCCAAAGTGAAAAAAAAATAATTGAAAAAGTATATATCTGTCAGCAAAACAGAGCATGCAGCACTACCTTATATTCATGGGCCTTCTCATGCATGTGGATTAGGAACACGCTTTTCTGAAACCATATTATGCACAGTCCTGTTTTCCTTTTTGTAATTATTCACCTTGCTATTTGTGCACGCTTGGGAAAAATGTGGGACCCCCAAGGTGGGCAAAACCACAGTGCTAAGCTCTCAGGAATCCCAAGAAACCACTGTGGACTGTAGGGTGAACACTCAGGTCCTCTTCCAAAGGCCTCTTGAGGCTGCATTTGTACTCACTCTTCTTGTTCACTGCCTCCAGGCCAGGGTGACCACTTGACGTGTGGCTGTGACCAAGGAGCAGAAAGGCACCCTTGACTCAAATTAAAGCCATGACTGTGAGGAGCCGCTCGTCTGCAGGCTCAGCCCCTTCCTGCCGTTGCCCAGCTCCATGCCCAGGGTACTGCGGGGCTGGGCAGCCCTTCTCCCTGCAAAGGACAGAACGAGGCTTCAGCCACCCTTGGACCATGAGCTGGAGCTCTGCAACCTGTGCACAGACCCAACTGCTTCGCGGGGAGCTGGGCAGCAGGTGTGCTTAGTGTGGCACCGCAGCATGCGCAGAACGCTGCCACCTGCCCCTGGCCTGTCCCATGTCTGGCACTGCCATGGCCCTTCTGCACTGCCAGAGGAGCCCAGCGTCACCCCCAAGAGGATAAGGACAGAGACCACAAATCACGGTGCACTTTCCATGCATCATGGTGCATTTCCCTGTCCAGTGATTTACAAAACCAGCAGAGCAGAAGAGCTTACAGTATGTGAAACACAAATGACTATAAGATGTAACAGTTTTCAACTTACATTTTTATGGCTGTGATCTCTTCCTCCAAGTTGCACATCCACAACTGTGACATTTGGATGACTGCCAAGGTAAAAGCTTGACAGACTCTTGACAGAAAAACAACCACTACAACCAAGGGGGAGTGACCGGTACTTAATGATTTAGTACAATTAAGACACAGTCCTGGCTTATTTTTCAGCCTGGTGGACATACTGAGTCCACTTACTAATGGTTTCACATGCCTGAAAAATAGGAAACAATTTATTAGAGATCAGCTTTTGAACCATGTACTTATTTTTCATAACACTGCTAGTATGGAGCCCCAGGTGATTGCTCCAGCTTTAGCTCACATTCCCACACTGGATTCCAATAACTTGTAGGAGTCATGACATGAATTCGTAAAATTTACACAGATGCTAGCAATGCAAAACCTCCAGCTGCGTCACTTTCCAGCCTGGAAAGTCCCTGATGACCAGCAGGGGAGCAATCCACCACCCCAGCCTGCTCAGGAAAACCAGGAATGTTTGAGGACCCACCTATCCCACAGGACATCTCACTGCCCCACTTTTGGAGTCTTCTCAGCCACAGCAAAAATGTTCATGCATCGCCCCGAACGCCGAGCTACACCACTCCCATGGCCCCACTGAAAGGATGGATATTCCCCTAGGCGGGCTGTCGACAGTATGCACCACACAAAAGGGCTGGGAAGGCCCCCCAGACACTGGCCAGTGAGGTCAAGCAAGGACAAGGTGACATGTGGTGGGACTGCACAAATGAGGCAAAAAGCCGTATCTCCATGCTGAAGCTGGTGAGCAGGGATGCTCCCCCAGCCACTGCCCTTCCTCCTGCTCCCCACATGGAGGAAGAGGTGCAAAGGTACTGGGTGCAGGACCCATTTCTTACCTCTGCCGTCAGCTGCAGCAGGTCTTGGAAACTTGGATCTGCCCCGCATGCCTGGAGGCATTCCTAGAAGATCCTTCAACTGTTGGTGGTGTTTTCTGGAGTCAAAGGCTTAGTGCCTGGGTGATACAGTGGGAATAGAGGATTGTGGAGCTCTTCTGGTGCACAGATGCAAGCTCCAGTTACCAGCCCAGTGCATGCAGCCATGGCAGTGTCACCGCATCGTGCGCCTCTTATACACCCATCCAGGCAAGCAGCCCACGAGCAGCAGGTAAGGGTGCATGCTGCACAGCAGCCCTCTCTGTCGAGCACAAGGGACCATGGGCAGTGACAGGGCTGGGAGCCTGCTCTCAGTGAGGATGCAGGTGTAACAGCATTAACAGCTTGTTTATTCATGCTGGATCCTCCTAATTTCTCTGGGAGAATCCAGATGTCCCAACAAACCATCAGTGCAGCAGTTCTTATATCAGCCATGGAATTAGCCAGGTCTCTGTTTTAGCAACCTGTATGTAATTGCAATGGACACTCAGATGTTTTGGCAACCAGATGCAAACAGCTAAAACCAGTAAGCAAGTCTCTGCTCTTTTCCTACCTCTTGCATCCACACTGCAGGTGTCCCAGTGGCTTTGCACAGTATAAGGGCTCCTGCCAGCAGGGAAGCAATTTCTCCCCTGGGAACCCAAGGCTGCGCTCACAAGCCTTCCCACCAGCTCCACCACCTAGCCTTGCTTGGTCTGACCTCTGATCCTTGTGAAGGTCCTGCCAGTCTCAGAGATTATTTAGATCACAAAACCTTCATTCACAGAACTCTGCTTTCCAGTGCTTTCCGGCACTGCAGTAGTACTTGTATCTCCTGACATACTCAGGGGCTTGCTCAGGTGCATTGCTCCCTTCCCAGTCTTCTGCAGCAAGGTCAGAGGCTTGTTCTCCACTTTTCAGTCTGAGTGCAGAAACAAGAAGAGGCAAGAAAAAAATAATTGACATATTACCTTCAAACAGTTCAGATCCGAACATCAGTAAAGGAAAGCTGAAAGGTGCTCTTCTGCTCTTTCTGCTGCTGCTTGAAGGACTCAGAACAAGCAATCCCAGCACTCCTTTCAGCTTCAGAAAAAGCCCCAGTTTGAAGACTGCGATGATATGAGATAGTGATGATCCCCAGACAGAATGCAGATTCAGAAGATTAACCCACAAAACTGTTAGACTGTAATGGTAAAGATTTGGCATTGCCATTAGAGCTTTGCAATAGGAGTCCTGTAATGGTGATGGTGTCAAACCAAACCTTGCAGTTAGCAGAGGTGAAGTTACTGGGGTTTACCCTTTATCATCTTGTCCTCGTTGAGAGTAAAGTCCCATGTAACCTTATCAGATGTAGCAGACACCTCCAGCTGCCACGCAAGCACAGCTGAATACCTCAGGGATGCAACCTTGATGGGCTGCAGCATGCTTTTCCAAGCTGTGATGTGACCGTAAGTCATATTAGAGCATGTAAGGAGAAGAAGAAAGCAAAAGATGCAGGCCATACAAAGTGCTAAGGGGGCATGACTTTCCACAGCCTGGCACCTCACCATGCATCTAAGTTTGAAGAGGGTACCAAATACCACCCTGTCAGGATGGCATGACTTTATGCCTTTTGGGTACTGTTGAGAATGATGAAACAGAAGAAACAGAGTTAGGGGGGTCATTTGCAGAAAATAAGTGTGTTTGTCTCCCCTTCTTTCTGTCTCTCCCCCCATGTTTCTGTGGGTAGGACTAAGAATTTGATGATCTATGTTCTCATCCATGTGCTAGATCCTCCTCTGCAGCATCTCTCCCAAAATCAAGGTCACTCACAAGGATAAAGGCAAGAGTCACAGATAGATAGGACCTTGGATCTCTGGTCTTGTGCCAAAAAGATGTATTATTTTCATTTTTGCATGATTTCTTTTTTACATTACAGGCACATATTTGGTGACAACATAGTTGCAACAAGTTATCCTATTTTGGGAAACATGAATAGAGAAAATGCCATACTCAGTCAGTTACAGCACATGTTATACATCAGTGACCACCACAAACAGGAACATTTGTTACTCAAAAAGACCATACTTCAGAATCAAATTACTGGTTTTATCTTGTGCCTAATGTGAATGATAAAAATTATAATCCCCTTTTTTTTACACTACAAATCAGCTCCACTGAAACCGTCTCATGTTCAGGTTCTCTTTGCAGCATTGTGTTAAGGACTGCTAGCTGAACATAAAACTGATATCCAAACCATCTGCTCACCAGCATTTCATCTCTTTTGCTCTAATCTCCTCACACATAGGAAAATTATCCAGCTGTCTGTCTGAATACATGGACATATGGGATCTCAAATGTGCAAGGATTTGCAATGTCCTTCCTGCTGCCAAAGAATTCCTGTGCACATTACCTGTACATGTAAACCTTATCCTTCTCTGCAACAGAAAAACTACCTGCACTGTGAGAGTCAGATCATGGGATTTACACTAATAAATGCTGATCCAACTTCCTGTCAAGCGTTTATCTTCTTCTAATAAAACTTCTTTTGATTTCAACACATAAAATTGTAATAAAGCATTTTTAGATGACACTAAGATATTGGTCCTTCAGCCAAAGTTAACAGAAATAAAGATTGTGGAAATCAAAATTTCTTTTACTGAGAAAATGTATGAAAAACATAATATAAAATGGATATGACTGCTACATTACCAGTAAGAGAACAGCCAAACCTGTCTATGGTTTATCCAGAATCCTGTCCTGCCTACTTTAAAATAGCAAAAGGCTTGAATTAAAGTGATCTGTTAAGTTCTGAAATCCGTTACCATGAAAAAGCCTTTCCAACAGTAACAAGTAAGTCAGTCACTACTATAGGTCCCAGAACCTTCTCCCTTCAGCTATTGCTAGAGCAAATGGGGAACTGTTTCTTTCCTTTCAGAGGTACATGTAGCATCCCCAGTGGCAGCAAAGAGTTAAAACCCAGACATTCACGCCTCCAGTTTAGAGGCCAAAAATTACTTCACATTCTTGGGAGTAAACTAATTGCCAGATGCATATGAGAGTAGATCCATGTGTAAAAACACAGTACAGAAACATTCCTAATTAAGTAAGGGTTGTACAGCCAAAGCACCCATACTGCCTAAGGTTCCTGCAGGACCTACCAAAATACCCAGCTCACCCAGCCCAGCCAGTAAATTAACTATTTGCACTTAGTATAAATGCAAATTTATTAACAACAGAGGTTGTAGAGGGCAAGGCTGCAATGGCTTCGGGTTCATTTCCGAGCAAGAGCCAGGGAGTGAGGCCAGGAGGGCTGCGCCCCGCGGCACTTTTCACGGCACAGCAGCACCATGGGGTCAGGCATGAGGCACATCCACTCTGGACCCATGGGACAGAGTCTGGGTCAGACCTGGAGGTCAAGTGGCAGGTCCTTGGCTCTGCTCAGAGGTGGCACAAGCTGAGCCACAGCAGGGTACTGCCTGAGCAGGGGTGCTGCCGGCTGGCATCGCTGTGTGGCATCCAGGTGGATGCTCAATGTCCTTCTTCAGTGGAAGGGGAGGTTAGTCTCTGTGGGGGGAGGCAGTGAGGAGGTAATGCCACGGGGGAAGGACAAACCTGGCCGAAACACTTCTAGCCCCAGCACTGGCACCGAGCTGTTGGCCAGGTGTCTTTCTCCTCCACCCATACCCCCCTCACCTGTCCAGAGGAGACCCATGGCTTCAAGGAGGGAACAGCAAGAACTTCTCATGTGGATGCCTTTCCCCTCAGGCCTTGTTTTCTGTTTGAATTTGTTTGCCTTCGGTGTCCAGCCTTCAGTTCCTGTTATTCAACAGGATTAAATAACCCTTCACAGCCCTGGATTTTATCCCCGAGCAGGAATTCACAGGCTATAAGCAAGCTATTTTTCAGACTGCTTTCCTTGTTGTTAAGCTATGCTAAATTTACCAAGCCTGAAGACACTCACAGTAAGGGATTTGCTCCTGTACTTGACTGCCTTGTGTGTCCTTTCCTCCAGGTATCTGAGTTTTGTCAGAACCTCTAACAATTTTCTATGCCATCTTTCAAGATGAGCCTGTTTGTCTGGTATCCTCAGATAACCTCACCTTCTCTTCATTTGTCATCCAAACACGTTTGAGCAAAGGAAGGGCAGACAGAAAACATTTGATTTATCTTTATAGCCCTGATTGATTTAGTGTCATCCACAGGGACAATAAATGGGACCTGGAGGGGTATAAAAGTAGGAGATTTAGTTTAGATTAATATTAGCCTTTCTTGCCACAGTGGAAACTCTGCAAAATCTGCTGGGACCGCTATCCTCTGTAGTCCTGCAATCCTCCTCCAGAAGTGTCATTTCCAGGACCCTGCTCCACCTCAGATAAGCCAGGCCTGAGTTAGCCTTTCCACAGAATTTAATTACTTTCAGTCCCACCAAAATGTGATGCCCATCACTCCTCTACAAGTGCCATGTGAGATGATCAGTGGTATCTAGGCAGGCAGAAATTCATCTCAGGTGGTGACTTGAAGCAGCAATACCCTTGTTGCCATGCTTTTTGCCCTGTGCTGTTACTTCCCGGAAACTCCTAAATTAAATCCTGACCTGATATGCACGAATACTTTTTTTCCATGCTGCGTGTTTTATGAATGTCATCATGAACTCACCTGCAGAGGCACAATTGTAGCTGCACCAACATCATTGCTATGGGTTTGCAATAACCACAGACTTAGACAATGGCAGAGCCTGGAAGGCTCCTCTGGAGATCACCTAGTCAATCCCCAGCTCAGAGCACAGTCAGATGGAGCAAGTTGCTCACGGCCACGTGCAGTCTTTAAGATCTCTGAAGACAGAGGCTCCACAGGCTGTCTGGACAACCTGTGCCCGCAGTGGACCAGCCTCCTAAGGCATCCCAGCAAGCCTTTAGTCTTCTTTGCTGCAAGGGCACATTTCATGATCAACTCATTGCCCACCAATGCAATGGTGGACCAAAGCAGAGGTGCAAATGGTCAGCCCCCAGCCTTTGCAGGTGCCTGAGCTTGTTCCTCCCTAGGGCAGGACTTTGCGCTTTCCCTTTGTTGAACTTGATGAGGGACCTCCCAGCCTATTCCCCAGCCTATGGAGGTCCTGGATGTCAGCACTGCCCTCTGGTACCAAACACAAACTAAAGTGCCAACACAGGTAATTTGCCTTCGTGATCCCCACAAACTGATCCTAATATAGGGCAAAGCCAAATGTCAGCATGAGAACAAATGCAAAGTTTGGGCTTCCTAATGTCTTTTATCTCCTGCTTAGCCCATGGAATACATTATATGCAAATTTTCATCTTGCATCTTTTTTCCACATTGTATACGTCTGGTAGACAGGCTCAGTGGAGCATCCTGGAGAAAACAAGTGTAATTCTGTGTAAGTGTAAAATAAGTGTAAGAATAATGAATAATTATTTCATTGCAAATCATTTCAAAATAATGAATAAAAAGAATAATGAAAAATGAGGCACAAATCAAAACTATGGAGCCCTGATTCAGTTTGGGGGAAAAGTTTTGGAGAGACAGGAGGGTGGGATTTGTGGACCTTCTGTAGAGCTTGCTGGTTGTGACCCAGTACGTGACAAGTGGTGGCAAAGCAGTGAGCACCTAAACTTGTCCCTAACAGTCTGCTTCTGAAATAATTAAAATGCCACAGTGTTTATGGCAGAGGCCAATCCTGAAATACAGGCAAAGTCTAATAGGTCTGGGCAAGTCCAAATGTGACTTCTTGAACTCAGTGTCCAAAATCAATCTTTAGGGACAAGCTGGCTCCTCACACCTCTTCATGACTCTTGCAGTGCATAACTTTTTCCTGTTTCTTTTAAAATAAAGCCAACTAGACAGTTCCCAGGGGTGCAGAGCAGGCGTCGAAATGCTGAGCAAATGTAAATGCTTGCCAAGGTGTGTGCTGCTCTGGCAGGACCCTGGTCCAGGATTCCCACTTCTCCTGCTTCACCAGAACTTATTTCAGTCTAACAGTCAGGACTATTCAGTTATTCAGACTTGCACAGGCTACAATGGCACCCCAAAGCTGCAGTAACACTCGGGACTTCTCTGGGACAAGACCTTGATCCCAGCCCAGAAAATTCAAATAAAGGGTCCATGTTTGTCTCTTTGGTGACCAGCTTCCCTAGCAGATTCAGCATGCAACAGCATGAATCATTGCTCAGTGTACTCTGAGCTCATGTCACTGGTAGCCAACCACATGATTTCTTAATCTAATATAATGAAATCAATGGAATAATAGGAAACCCTTTCATTTTTAACAGCACAAACACCAGCTGATTTCATTGTGTGCTGGCAAGCAGAGCTATTAGCTGTCAAAACAAAACAAAACAAAAAAGAAAATTGCTACAGAATAGAAAAATTGTTTTCTAATGATCTGTCCTAACGTTCAGGCTGGGTGAAGTTGAAGATTTAAAAATGCTTCTTTTACTTGAAGTTTCTGATGCCTTCCCCTCTCTTTTTCTCTCTTTCACACATGCACACGTACTCACACACCATATTTCAGCTCATGACCCTGCTATTCCAAAGCATGAACATGATACAGAAAAATCATAAATGTAAATCAAAACCCTATCAGTGACGTTTGATGCCCTGTCTCTCAGCTGAGACACAACAGTGATTAGATATGTAAAAATGCCTTCTCTTCACCTAAATTACTTGCTTTCTCATCAAAGTATTTAGGAGAGCAGATTTTGGTGGCTGTGGTAGGAACATTCCTCCAAGAAAAAATTTCACTCATTCAAAAACCATCCTGAATACTTTACTTTCTGAAACAGAAACAGCAAATCACGTGAAGGACATGCTTGTGGGAGCCAGCAGACTCTGGGTATCAAGTGCAGAGAAGTACCTGATGAAAAGGAGGAATAATTTTATTGCACAGAGGAAACATGGTGCTCCTGTTGTTCCCCGCTAGCTGCAAGGAAGCAGAATGCCCCTCTGGCATGTTCTGTGCTGGGGATGGCTCCACATGCTGCACTGCTCTCCAGACCCAGGATGACATAGCCTTTCCAAGGCTCTACTGTGGGAAACTGGAAAGAAAATACCAAAACTCTCTTCTTCCCAGACATGGAGAAAAAGACAGAAAAATCAGAGCACTTGTTGTCAGCATTCTTCTGCTTGTAGATCCTTCAAAGACATAAAAAAATCTTCTAGCGCTGCCAAGGAAATAATCCAAACGGAAATGTGGGCTGCTCTTAAAGCTTTCACACAAGTTATGTCAGTCACCTTCACATAATGGCAGAGAAGCCAAGCCCTTCAGCATGGCTGTTTCCCCCAGATTTCTTCATCCCTTATGATTTCAGCCTTCAAAGGCATCCCTAAGTCCAGTTTACATCAGCACAGGCACGCCCTGAGCTAAAACATCCCTGAAGGTCCAGGCAAGAGCAAGGAACATCTGTGAATCAGGTAGACTTAACTGGTTTTGTGGTACCTCTTCTCCCCACAGCCACTGCAGCAAGCAGATTTCAGTTCGAGGGGGGAACCTGGCACAATGAGGAACACTTGGGTCAAAGGGAAGGCTAATGCATCTGCTGTAGAAGTGCGATTTGGTCATAGCTTTATTTTACCAGCAAGCAAGGGTATCGTTTCTGAGAGAGCATGAACAGATTTTCTTGTGCTACAACAGAAATCATCCTGTACTGGCTGACTTGTGAGGGGTGATGCTCAGGAGACAGATGAAGTTACTGGACAGGGTTGTTGGCGGTCGATGGTGTGTGGTATAGAGCCGTAGGAGAGCAGGACATGCCGCTCCAGGGATGCACGTGGAAGCTGCACAGTGCACCTTGCATGTGGGATTACTGAAGAGCATCTGGTTAGGATCACAGAGTCCAAGCTGTTTTGCATGAGTGGTTGTTTGAAATAAATAAGTGTTGCATATCCCCTCGCAGTGATTGCCTCACAAGCTGTTGTTGAGAGGGAAATGTAAGCATGCTGTGTCTGAGTTAGTTTTCAGAGGGTTAGCCGAGTTATCTGGCACTAGCAGCCCAAAATACATTTGGTGTACATGCCTAACTTACAGTGCGGCTGTTCCAGGGCTGTGTATATTGCTAAATAATTTTCCCATTGTTTCACTGGTTACGTTGCTCTCATTATTTGGCTTGGCTTTTGTTTTATGTCCCAGTCCCTTTACAACCTGTCTCATGGAAAATGCATAGCCCTTTCCTGAATCTAATTTGAAAGACCCTTTTTTTTGCCCACACTTTTTTGAATCTCCCACCTCCCTAGTGATTTTGAATGTCCTGTCTTACCTACAGAAAAATAATTCTATGGCTTCAAAAAGAAAAGGTTAAGGAGGGATTGTAAAATTTTATGATTTTATATATGGAATAGCCTATATACAGGTCCTCTCTACAGGATCACTTTATACACAAGAAAAGGAGGTCGAAAGGTCTGGTTCATGACAGAAGCAGTTCTTTGTGCAGGCTGCACACCAACCTGGGCACCTGGCAAGGTGTGTGCCCTGGCTGATGTGGCAGGGGGCAAACATCTGGGGGGCTGCAGGACCCCAGACATGCTCTCACAGCATTTCTGCCAGACCCGAGGAATTAACTGCTCTCAGCACCTCACAGTCACAAGCTGCCTGCCACTGGTGGGGTGTCCTACCCCAGGGGGCTGCCAGACTGCACCGAGGTCTGTGCTGGGCAGCAATGGGGAGATGCTGCCCCTGCCCCGCTGCCTGACATTGCTGCTGATGGCTGAGCTCCGGGGGAACCAGTACCTCTGCCTTAGTGAGGCTGGAATTTTCAGCTGCCCCAGGCCTTGGGCACAGCCTGGAGGCTCTTATGTCCTCAGCTCCAGGGTCCCCTACCTAGTCAACTGTCCCAAAATGGGCACCCATCCTGTTGGTGTGGCATGCCAGCTGGCACAGGAGCCAAAAGTCTGTATTTTTAGGACTTCCAGACCCTGATCATTCTACCTGGTGACTTTCAGTGGAGCAGGGGAAACCTGGACTATCCAAGTAACTTAGGCAGGTTTAAGTCCAGGTCCTATGGCTTGCAGTCTCCCAGTTCACTATCACCAAGACTTAACTGGGAACTGGGAACTGGCAGTCTAGAAGCTCCAGGATCCCCTCTCTAGGGGAACTGGGAAAGAAGTTAGACTTTTGGGAACTTAGGGTCCTGCAACTGCAGGAGCTTCAGCTCTCTGGAGACCACTGAGCAGGCTGCGAAGAAGTAAGGACACCATCCAGCATGGTGGCAAGAGAAGAAATGAACCCATCAGCACCCCAAAGGCTATCCCAGTGACTTGCTGGGACTCTGTGGAAGCACCTTGCTGCAAGTGAGCTGCCTGCACACTGCATACAGGGGTGAGCCTGGGGAGAAGGATCCGTGGGGAACTGAGGAGGTGGACTTCTCCTAAGCATTAGGAAGTACAGTCCTGCAGCTGCCCAAAGTAGGGCACTGGAGACACCTAAAACACAAGGCTCACAGACTGTGATGGGGGGTGTTGCTGGGCCCTGATCTGGGGGGCCCGACCACACACTGGCTCGCTGGGCTGCCAGCAGCACGGGCACACATGGTGCTGAGGCAAGGTGCTCTGCATGTCAGCCATACTGCAGCTGCCCCGCTCCGCATGGTCACATAGCCTGCACTTCTCCATCAGCTGCTCTGCACCTTTTGGAGCAGACCTTCTGATAGAGATCTGAAATGAAGCCCATCCTTTTCTTCTGAACAAGAGAAGATTCCCATTAATCTTTCCTGCGTGGAGGCAGGCCCCTCTGCCCTCTTGCAGAGCTGTACCAGGGTTCCTGCTCTGTTACCCACCTCCATCTCCCATGGACTCAGCATCGGACAGCCTGGGAGCTGCTGACCCCACTGTGTCGGTATCTGCTGCCCTGTGATGTCCGGCTGGAGAAGTGGCTGGGATTTCTTGGAGCCTTATGGCTGCAAGGTTGAGGTCAGGATGTATTTGGTTTGTTGACTTTCTCCATTCCTGAAGAGGCTGCTGTTCAACACTTCCAGGTGTCAGGTCTTTCTTAGAGAGTCAGCTCCAGCTGGGAGACTGCTATTGTACTCAGCCCCATTGGAGCTGTAGGAGAGAAAGAGAATCTGCTTGGTGAGTGACTGAGAGTTGCTGGCTGGTTGCTGGAAAGCCTCTAGGTACATCCAAACTTTCAATAGACCTGGAGCTGGAGACAAGTTAAAAAAAAAAACAAAAACAACCATGCTGCTGTGGTGCACCTCTTACAAGGTGCTTGGGATGCTGTTTGGACCCAGTATGACATAATCTAATATGCAACCAAGGATCTGATTCAAATGTAGAACACACAAGGTTAAAGATTTCTCTTCCCTTATTCTTACAGGCAGTCCCTGGAAGTTTAGGCAGGAGCAGTCCAAATTTCTTACAAGATGCAGATGGATAACAGTGCCCAGAGTCTCTTCCATGTTGCACTGGGTGTAGAGTGCCTACTCTGACACTTCTACATTTCTCAGTTTCCCAAAAATAATTTTTAGTTGGTCCAGCACTAGCACAGTTTGACAGTATGAAATCTACCCCGTCCAACATGTCATTGCTGCGCTTGGCACCGGTCAATGTGCTGACAGTCATGCAGGCGTCCTATGCACCAGGGCGTCCATGAGCCAAGTGTGAGCACTTCCTACAGACCTAAGAAGGAGAGGACTTGTGGAGAAACTTGTTTTGACATGGTTGACATTTTGTTGGAAAGAAGGCTTCCTAGAGTTACCAAACTTTACTGACACAAGCCTGTTGGTGGTATGTGGTGAAAGGAGAGGACAAAGAGAGAGAGGGTGAGAGCAAACTGCAGTTCTTGAACGACAGTGGGGATACTGCTACCTGACAAACCATGGGTTGGAAATATTTATGGTGAAGAGTTTGGGTTGGCCTTCAGTGGCCAGACGGGATTTCAGATCCCAGAATAGGTCAAAGGCAACATCAAGAGAAAAGAAATTTGGAGAAAGAAAAAAATCAACAACTAGGAGAAGCCTGTTGTGTATTTTACAGGTTGATGGTATCTGTATCACCATCATGGCAGCACATCTATTACAGGTATTTAACATTTGCCTTCTTCCTTTTTAATCTTAACTTCCATACCAGCACTTCCCTGTGATCACGCAGACCTTCACAGCTGTCACCAGCTGAGCACGCCACTGCTGGGACCTTCACTGGCCAACCAGGGTGGGACAACAGTGTACATAAGGCCAAGGTCAGCAGTCGGTGCTGCATCCAGAGAGACACACCACACAGAAGTACATACATCAGAAAAGACAGTCCCCTTAAAAGTCCAAGGCAGAACACCAGTAACAGCATTCACAAAAAACCCAGTAGAGAATACGTCTGAGTCACATCTGGAGTCAAGGGCCCTTCCCCTTCTCTCATCTCTTGACTTTGCTGGCACTGGTAGGAGGAAGCATGGATGCTAACACAGCACTCCTGATTATGTGCCACCAGTCATCACTCCTCCCTCTCTAAAAGTAAACGTGGGGCCCCTCTAGGCCAACTTCACCAGGTGTGAAAGAAAGACAAGTTTGTTGTGCTCAGGTTTTTTTTGCTGGGACAACACTTGTTCCACATCCATATTGTCTGAAACCTCACCTTTTACCTTTTGGTTACACATCTGACTACTGAGCATTTTCCTGCCTCTTGCACAGCATTCCTGAAGGGTGTTCCAGCGCCAGGCCCCTGGCAAGAACAGTGCAAGACAGGGTGGGAAGACGGTGGGAAGGGAAATCCTGGGTTCATTAAAACTTCCTTGGCAAAACTTTTCCAGAAACTGCCTGCTCTCTTGCCATGCTGCCACAGGTCCAGTTCAGCTGAGTGACTAATGAGCAAGGCAAAGAACCGTCAGCTGTAGCTCAGAGACTGGAGTGACAGCCAGAGAGAGGTCTTCTCCTCAGAGGACAGAAAAATGTTTGACGCTTGGCCAGCCTATGAATCTTTCCAAAAGAAGCCTTTGATGTCTAGGACCTGGTGGTACTCTAGGGCCCTGGTTTGACAGAGATCTAAGTCATATAGAGACCATAAATCACAGAAATACAGGGCTGGAAAGGATCTCAGGAGAACACCTTCCCCACGCCATGCACACAGGCAAGATAACTATATCTTGGCCTTTCCTGTCAGATGTATGTCTGGTCTGTCCTTAATCTCCAGTCACAAAAGTAACAGGTCTTTCTCGGTGTTCTCCTCCAGTACTGGATTTTCCTAACAGTAAATGGTATTTCCTAATGACTAACCTGAATCACTTTTGTCATAAATTAAACCAGTCATTCCCGTATCCTTATGGGCACAATTCATCATAGTCTTTCATAGTAATGTTTTAAGTACTGTAAGTCTTTCATTATCTCCCATATTAGGATCCTTCCTTTCTAGATCAAAAAAACCCCAACACACCAGTTCCTTGAACCTTTCCTGACAGGTCATGTGTTCCAAACATCTCATCATCCTTGTTGCTTTCCTCTGGCTCTTCTCCAGTTAGTTTCTATGCTTCATGAAGTCCATGGCCCCAAAGCAGACACAGTGCTCCAGTCAAGACCTCACCCACACTGAGCAAATCTGAAAAATTACCTCCTGTGGATTACACAACACATCTGTTATTAAATGTCAGTACAAGACTGGCTGTGGCGTTCTTTCTACTTTTTTTACAACACCCTATCATTAGGTTATTAATTAAAAAATTGTTAGTCCTTACAGATGCATCATCACCTTCACCTTCTGTCCTGTAGTACTGCTTAAATGTGTTGCTAAATCAAGACCCAGATTGGAAGTCATCCATGGAAATGAATGCTGTAATTGCAGCAGCAAGAATGGTATAATAAAAGCAGCAAGAAACAAGTCACAGACTGAGTACTGGTGTGCTTAGACTTCAGAGAGCTAATATGCCTATGACTTTGCTTTTGGTAGAAATCTGTAGAGTTCTTGGCAATATTCCTAACAGATGTTATGTGCATGCATATTTTTATTCATGAGCAGTTCCCTCACCCAATCTTATCAGCATCTGTAAGAACAGGATCCTAAATCTTGCCCCTGTCTTGCACAAGCAGGGGTCAGAGCATGTATCTGTAGACCTTTCAAGGGTGTGGATGTGCAGACAGTGACAGCAACCTAAGAAAATAGGCACCAAAGATTTTAAAATATAGCCCCCAGTTTTGACTTACGAAGTTTTCGTCTCCTAATCATACATAGTGTGGTAGGCATTTGATATACAGAGTACAGATGCTGAGTGCTGTTGAGTGGGGACTGCCTGAGATGACTCCTGCTCAATTAAATTCTGTAAAAGTTTCTATCCCTTAACCAGTGAATATTTGCTTATTCCTGGTTTATGAAGTAATATTTGGCTCTATAATGGTTCAATAAATATTGTGCTGTAACTGCTTCCATCTTAATCAGTTTGCTTCAAAATAAGATTTCTATAAATCTTGATAATGCAGGGAGTGGACTGAAAGATGTTTGGGTACATTTTGTTTCCACATAAAATATGTTTTATATGCTACCCAGCAAAAACACCCACAAAAGACACAGGCAGGTCTTTGTAAGGACTATAGGAACCATATACAGAAAAAAAAAAATCCTTTGTCTTTGTTACTGTATTCATATCACTTGTCCCCAAAAAGCAAAAATAAAGCATAGACCTAGGAAAGCCCAGAAAGACAAGAGGATTGAATGCATCTAGACACTTCAGCTAGACCAAGGTCACTGGTGACCCTGAATATTTAGACATATGACACATACATAAAAGGATACTTGAACCATCAAGAAACAGAAGATTAATCATCTGTTTCTCTTTCCTTTCTTTCCCCAGGGGAAAAAAAAAAAAAAAAAAAAAAAAAAAAAAAAGCCTTGCAGTGATTCTTCCCCCCTCACAATTGATTCTTCTATTAACCCACCGTAAAGCACCAGACTTCAACTGGGAGGAATGGGTAGCTTCTAGTTTACAGTAGCAGTTAGTAAAAGGGGTACCTAGGCATTGAAAGAGGGATTCCCTTTGCTGCTTCAGCATTTTAACAAGTGCTGGTGGTCTCTGAAAAACTGAGGTTTCATAAACCCAGGACAGGGAAAGGACAGGGACAGAGCAGATCTCAAGCAGAGAAATTCCCATAGGAGCAATTATGGCAAGGAAAAATAGCTTGAGACTAAGCTCTTTTTGAACTGTTCTCTTCAAAGTCCCCAAGAAAGGATATTTGAACTCCATACAATGAGCATGTAGGTGGCTCAAGCCACAGGACTGCTGGATTTGACAGATGCAAGGGATCAGAAGACTGGAAGAGGTTCTCCAGTTTAACACCATTACTTATATATCTCTGTGAACTCAGAGATTGCAGGTTTCACCTGGACTATACACTGCTCTGCATCCTTTCTATGGCTAACATGACAACAATACCTTGGCACCAAGAAATGTCAAATACAGCTTGTATCTTCAGCTGAGGGTCTCACCTCTTCTTCCAGTCTTTCACTGCTGTGAAGCTGGACAAGATTTCACAGAACTGAAGCATACAGAATTATTCCTTCTCTTTTACCTCCTGTCACAGGACCATTTGCTCTGCTATACATAAGTCCCAGCTTCTGTCATCCACTTTATGTTATATCAGATGAGCCCTTGCTTGCTGAGATGAGCTGTGAATAAAAGTAGGCAGCTGGTCTGAATCCTCTCTTCCAAGTAATGCAAGTTGGAAGACACGTCTAAGAGAGCTCCTACACACTGACAGCTAAAAACAGAACGGGACTTTTTTCTTTTTTCTGTTTTAATGAACTGGTTTTTAACAAACCAAATGGGTTTGGATTCTTTGCAGAGATCTTTCTTTGCTCAGAGTCAACCTTGGCAAGCATCTCATCAAACTCAACTCATGAAATTCACTCTGAAGATCAAACACTGGTGTCCTTGTTCCCCTGCAGAGTGTGGATTTGATTTGAAAGTCCATGTGATCACTAAGCAAACACCTCACATAAATTGCAGGGCAGATTTGTTTCTAGTAGCTGAGATAACCTGCTTCACCTGCCACTTGCAAGCTGGAAAGTTCAGCTCCATAAACCATGGAGGAGCCAAAAGTATTCGGGAGTTTCTCTGAAAGCAAAACCGTGGTGGAATGGTTCAGCATGACTGACATGGTACCTCTCCCCCAGTCACTACTGATCAAAGCCATGGCCTTTTGAAAATTCCAAAGAAAATCTTTGTATCGTGACATTGTCCATCAGCTCTGCCCTTTACTATAACAGCAATTTGCAACTACCCACCAGTACCACTGATGTGTTCAGGAGGAAGTACGGGAAGATCCCTTGAAAACAGACTGACCCAAACATGGCACACTAGTAAAAGAAAAAGCCAGCATATTAGGTTAATTGTTTCTGCTGGAAAAAGCACAGACGCAGTACCTCTGGCAAATAAGATAAATGATGCATGTAAGGTCTGATTTAAGACACAGCAAAGTCAAAGGCTCTCAGAAGTCTGGCAGGCTTTGGATAAGGTCCTCACACTGATTCACACACAGCAGGGGAAGAGCTGAAGCCCCTGCTGTGCACTGCCATTTACTGTGCCTGCTTCAGTCACTTACAGCTGCCTTCCCTCTAGACATGGAAAAAATTGACCCCATCAGTCTAAAGACCACATCTTGATGTTTCACCACATTTTGGATGTAATACACTACCTCATCTATTATTGTGACTTAGATTAAAGGCATCTAAGTCCCGTGGAGCTAGTGGGAGTTTGGCCTTGGTTTCTGTTAAAAAGCGATGAGGCATCACTGTTTCCTCTCTTCTTTTTTTTTTTTTTTTTTCTTTTCCTGAAGACACATCCATCCGCTTGTATTTTATTTACTGTTAGTTTGTTTGGGGAGTTTGTTTGTTTCCAGGGGAATACTAAGCAAGAGAGTAACAGTCATTTACCAGCCCATTCTCACAAGTACCATTACACCCATGGTCGCACCAAGCAATCTGCCTGTACCACCGCAGGGCAGTGATCCTAAATATATGCAGTAATGAAACTTGTTTCTGTTGGTTCTTTCATCGTATCTGTGATAATATAGTTAATCTGCACAGGGTTAACACCACCTTTTGCAACTCAGATTTCTTGTACTTTGCAACATCATAGAATCATGAAGCCATATTCACAGGAGCATAGGTGTGAACACCAGGAGTCTGGGGAGAGTTAGAAACGATTTGTTCTCATGACCATGTGTGGGAGCAGGTGACTGTCCTCTGGAAGCTGAGCTGATTTCCTCGCGGAAGAGACTTGCACAAACCCCTCCTACACATGTGGTGGTCCAGCAGTGGGATTCCTCTGAGCTTCTTCCACCTTTCATCCGGGGAGGATGGAGATCAGTCATCACTAATAACAGACTAATTGGAATCAAGCGTCCCTTCATTGTGTTGAGCATCTTTAAAAAGATGGTAATGCTGTGACCAGCCAGCTCAGACATTGAATTTCCAGCAGACAGCAAAGTTTTGGGTCATTTGCAAGTTTGACTTAGTCACCCCAGAACAAAACACTTTATTTATTCTGCATAATCTAGCTTTCTATTTCATGACTTATAAAGGGCATATTCCTCTGACTGCATATTTGAAAGGGTGTGTTCACCATAGATGTTGTTTATTAACATTTCTGCATTCCTGTCAGCTTTTATCTCCTCCTTGCAATTAAAATGACAGTCAAGAAAGACAGAGAGTACTTTAATTTATGAGACTTCTAGAAACAGTAAGGCAAAGATTTCCAAAACAAAAAGATTTGTTTGACCCATTTACCTGTCAAATTACTATTTTCAAACTGGGTTTTCCCACTACACTTTGTTGCAACTGAAAGATGCTTTCTGTTACATATAGTTATTCCATTCCAATGCTTTTTTTATGATGATCACAGAAAAATAATTTTCACAAAGTCCATATGCGTCAGGAAACACCGTGTTTTTAACTACAAGTGAAAAAAAAATCGATGTTTTTCCCTTCCACACTTTCAAATAGTTCGGTCCAGCTACCAGCCTGTGTAGCTTGTCTGTCACCGATTCCTTTTATTTCTACTCAACACCCATTCATCCCCATTAATCAGGAGGATGGGTTCTTTCTGGTATTTTCATGAAGAGAGTGTTTCCAATGTGAAACCCACCTCTTCAGTGAAGGTAGAGTCAGCTCACTCCAGGCCACCTCAGACATCAGCACTTCCCTCCTTCGATTCTCAGAGAGTCTGAATCCCATCCCACCACTCTCCAAGACTCTCCCAATTCTCTCTTGAACTCAATCCTTAACTGAAGAGCATGACTGCAGAAACCAGAACGGACCAGGTAGGGTAACAAAGTCAGAAGCAAGTATAACTCCACTAAAACACAGGTTAAGACAATGCTTGAAGTTTTACTTTCTTTTAAACTTTTAATACGCAAGAAAACAGTGTAATGACATCTGCCTTGCTAACACTGTGTACAGCCTCCTTTATGTTACTACTCAAAGCATGAATCATATAAGTGACATCCTTACACCGAAGTGTTTACCTCAGTGCATTGTCTGCATCACACATTAGTTTGCTTTTACAGGGCTGGAAATTAATTTTGGCACTGATGTTGTTATACTTTGCAAGGTTATAACTTGAAGACTTACAGGTGAATTGCAAGATTTTCGCGAACCAGAAAACCTGTAAAACAGTACAAAAACAGTTCCCCAAAACAGAGAAGCAAATACTGAGTCTGATAGCTCAGATAACCTCTCTTAATACAACTGGAAGATGTTTTATGTTTGCACTTCAGATATTTAGATACATGTCCTGCAATAAAGATCCTCTATCTTCTTTAGTCTTGCAATAAGGCTGTAAGACATCTCGTCCAAAGTCTGGAACAACCGGTGGAAAACCTCTCATAGACTGTTGTGGTTTAACCCCAGCTGGCAGCTAAGCCCCACGCAGCTGCTCACCCACTCTCCCCACAGTGGGATGGGGGAGAGGAATACGAAAGTAAAAGTGAGAAAGCTCGTGAGATAAAGACAGTTTAACAGGTAAAGTAAAAGCCACACACAAGCAAAGCAAAACAAGGAATTCATTCACCACTTCCCATGGGCAGGCAGGGGTTCAGCCATCCCCGGGAAAGCCGGGCTCCATCACCCGTAACCGTTACTTGGGAAGACAAATGCCATAATGCTGAATGTCCCCCCGCCCCCTTCCTTCCTCTTCCCCCAGTTTATATACTCAGCATGATGTCCCATGGCACAGAATATCCCTTTGGCCAGCTGGGGTCAGCTGTCCTGGCTGTGTCCCCTCCCAATTCCCCGTGCCCCTCCAGCCCTCTCGCTGGCAGGGCCCCAGAACCTGGAAAGTCCTTGACTGAGTATAAACATGACCCAGCAACAGCCAAACCCATCAGTGTGCCACCAACAGCGTCCTCACACCAAATCTAAAACACAGCGCTGCACCAGCCACTAAGGAGATAATAACTCTGTCCCAGCTGAACCCAGGACACCAGCTCTGCAGAGCCCTTGGCTGAGCCCCTGGGTACCGCAGGCTGCTTTATGCATTTCAGCTACAGCCCCCTTGATGGGACACTGAGAGCTACAAAAATGAGGCTTTCAGTGGCTGTTCTTATGAGCCCAGTCCTTCGGCATGGCTTCTTCCACCACCACTCCAGTGTGCAAGGAGGCCTTTCACAGCCTCGTTGAAAGGAATGGGACAGCATGGAAAGCCACAGCCCAGAGATTCGAGTTTGGGAGAATCAAGCAGCACTGTGATGGGGCAGGGAAGTGGCACTGCAAAGATTTTTGTTAAATCCAAACAGGTGTCTGAAAGAGCAGGCAAGTTCATGGTATGATGAGGGAGAGTGGGAAAGTGATCTGTGAAAGACTTTGGGACATGTGAAAGGAGAGGGCTATTACAGCCAGGAGGGTAACTGGAAACTGGGACAAGATGCAGCAGGAATGTGGCTGAACAACACTTTATCAGTTTTTTGATAAGATGGATGTCTTTTAGACAGAGGAATATGAGTCAGCCAAATCTCTCTGGACATCTCTATGATATCACATGGGAATTATTAACTAAAACTGCGAAAATGGGAATCTGCACAGAAACGGTTAAGAGATGAGGACATTTCTGGGGAGATGACAATGGAATTTTCTGCAAAGAAATGTAATGAATTGGAACAGTTCTCTCAGGAATAAGTATGAGGCTAAGTATAAATTCAAGATGGTCACTGGCAGAGAAAAAGGAGCATCCGGTAGTATTTATTGATGTAAAAAAGCTGGGAGCATTATTAGCATAAAGGCTCATGATGCCGTATGGGCCAAACCCAATGACCTAGAGGGTCAGGCCAATTAAACAAAACAAAGTTTTATATTCTACAAAGTCCAGGCTTATGCACATAGGGACAAGTTACCCAAGCTTTTGCAATCATCAGGAGTTCTGCCAGCTGAAAACGAGCATGGAAGAAGACCTGTGTGTACAGGTTGCATGGTGACTCAGAGCTCTGACCTGGCTCTTCCCACTCAGCTTCCAAAGCCAAACTGGGCATGAGAGGGGAAAAGGCAGGCACAGGAGAGTGCAGGAGAGGAATTTCCAAAAAAGACAAGTAGTAGATAGTACTGTCCATGGGGCATGGGCAGCCCTTTGGAGACCTCACAGGGTTGCTCTATACAGCTTTCCTTGGCCAGTTCTTCAGTTCTTTCCTTTCCAGTCTTCATGTTGAAGAAGCAGATTCAGTGAACACGAAGCAGGTGCTGACCATGGGATTACTGGGCAGGCTGTCTTAAGACACCAGGCTAGACAGCTCTGGCTTTTCAACCAAAGGAAAGCCAAGGCTGAGAATAGACATGACTGTCCTTTGTAAATGCAGCAGTAGAGTAAAAACCAGAGGGGGAAAGCAGCAGATTGAGCCAAGTACAAAGCTCAAATGTGTATAAACTAGACATAAGTACCCTTACCCTGGAAATCACAAGCCTGCTCCTCACTACTAGAGGACCCCTGTGCTGAAGCAGTCTCCAAATAGGTGCAGCAAGGATAAGAAATCTCTCTGCTTCCCGGAGGGACCTAGGTAAAAGCTTGGACATAGTTTAACAATGGTTGTAGATAAAAGGACTGACCTTCATGACCCAGAATTTTTTTCCAGGTCCACTCGAGCTGAAGAGGAAGTGCCAAGAAGTCAACAAAAGTTAGAAAGATATGGATGACACATGCTTACAGAAGCAAAAATGGAAGAAGGAAAGACTGTTAAAATACAGGGAGGAAGTCCTGGTGGACTGCAGTTGTTTATAAGCAGTAGTATTTGCCTGTGAGAGTCTATGCATATACAGCTACAGCCATAATTAAACCCCACACCCTTTAGCCCTTGATTTTAAGTTCCTATTAACTCAAAAAATCCAGGAAGGCAATTAAAAACGCTATTTCTTTCCTCCTCAGTTAATGACATGGGAATAGAAGTGACCCTACCTGTGCCAGTTTGCATCATGGCAAGTCTGCATCCTTGCTGTGCAGTGCAGAGCCTGCATGGTGGTACCAGCTCCCAGCAACACTTTTCTCCTGTAGGGAGCAGTCCTACAGGACATCCTTCTGCACAGTCATCTGCAGTTCATTATCTCTGCAAAGAGGAAATGGAGCATTATATGATGTTGAATTACAAAATATCCCTAATCATCTTGTGTAAAGGAGCAGAGAGTGAATACAAATTGACTGCAAAGTAAATAAATTCCAGAGAAAGTACAAAAGCAACAATACTGAATTTATTAAACCTGACCCTTTTTTGGGGTGTTGGTTTTTTGTGGTTTTTTTTTAACAAAAGTTTCAAAAAACTCCGGGAAAAAGTAATGGGTTATACTATATTTGTTCCACTTGGATAGTGAGCTTCCTGAAAACTATGAAATAGCATGGACCACAGTTTTGGCTCCTCAGGAAAAAGTCATCACTCGTTGATAAAGAAATCCCTAAAGGACCTGTACCCAGTGCTTTGGTGTTTTGCTTAAAGTCTGCTTGGTCAGGGAGGAAGGGCAGGAGCAGAGCTGCCTGCCCCATTACTCATTGCTGGCAAGAGGACAGGAATCAATGTTTGCAAATCTACAGCGTGCTGAAAGAAGATATTTACTGAACTGAAACGAAAGGTTAACTGACAAGGACTATGCCTTTTTTCAGAATATTTGTACAAAGTAGACCAATGTCTAGGTCTATGAAAATAGTCATACGTGCAATGAGTTTAGTAGGATTAGTAACGGCTGATCGGTTTGTGGACCTGGACTGACTATGCATAGCTTTTAAACCCAAACTTAGAGTAATTGTGCCATTTTCTTGATTAGATCTAACTGTGAGGTAAGAATTAGCAATGGTGGCAAACCTGCATGGAGAAATGCAGGTTGAAGTGGACTCCAAACTGCACTTGGCTCCTCCATGTTATCAAGCCTTACTTTGGCAGGATTTTCCTCTGGATAAAGGATCAGGTTCCTGTACGCCATCCCTGTCCTGCTGCTGGTTTCTGCCACAGGTATGATGGTCCCAAGGACTGGAAGAACAGGCAGAGAGATACAGAGATGTGATGGGAATGTTGCTGTTCAACATAAAGAAAGAGCTTAAATGGGGAAAGGGCTATAGTGAGGGATGAAGGAAGAATGCACTTGTTGCAAGCCCTTCTCATGAGTAGATGCACACTCTTTCCTATACTATGGGGTTATGGTGAGTAGGGAATAGCTGCCCATGGTAGGCGGTGTGCAAGCATCAGTGATGAAGAGGCAGCCATGTGGGTCCTCGCACAACAGCTGTGCACTGCCCTCATTATTGACACCTTTGTGCTGAGAGGGAGCAGGATTTTATCCACCTTCCAGTGAGAAATGATCTACCAGCCTTGCCATGACAGATCATATAATAAACCATAACTATGTGTCTTTGATTCATTGTAAGATGTACTGCCTATGCCAAACACCTTGGCAGGAGTGCCAGCTATCGAGGAGTGAAGATTTGACAGCTATGAGATCAAATAAAAAATGGGTACAATGTATCATCCAAAATAGTGACATTTTAAATTTCTTTCTCTTGTGTGGTCTCAGAAAAGGATAGGACTGGCTGGCTGTCCATGGAGGAAGGTTGTTATTGTTTGTTTATTGAAGTCCTATGGATCACTATTTAACATGAACTCTGGCTTAACAAAAATAAAAGTTTCTGTATTTATAACTTGTCGGTTTTAGAATGGTTTTCATTCTGCTGTTTTTCCACCTTTTCCTTCTCTCTTTGGCAAGAGAAAACAAAGTTGGGGGGAGGATGGAGAGAAAGTGCAAAAATAGAAAGGAGACCTTGTCTGCTGAAATTCAAAAGAGAAACCAAGGCTACATTTTTCATATGGCTGTTTCTTTGGAAGAATTGAGCACTGAGATTTCAAGAAAAGGACTGATTTCCACTGAGAAAAAGAGACTGAGGTTTTTTTCCCTTTGAAAAACTTTTGTTGGCTTCATCCAATACTTCTCGAAGAGGTAACCAGAGAAACATAAAAACACATGTTTTCTAGTTCATAATTACAATTACTTCTCTCTAAAACTCATGCACCGCTGCAAGACTGTCTAATGCTGTAGTGCCTGGGGGCAGGATGGAAGTGAGTGTTGGTGTGTACCTTAATCTCAGGAGGAAAATATCCCTTTCAATATTTTTCACATCTACTCAAAAATACCTAAACCCACCTTGATTCTCTGCACTCCATGCACGCCAAGAAGAGAGCCAAGAACTCTAAGGATATTCTTCTCTCCAAATAACATATTTCTCCACTCAAAAGGGGAAAAAAATAATTGCCATCAGTATGACAGACTTCCAGGAAACAGTGGAATTAATTTATAGTTGACGCGGTCCAAGCTCTGTTTCTTTAGGCACTGGCAAGAAGGAGGCTACTTTACCTCTCTATTTACATAACTAATGAACATAGGAGACTGCTTAACAACGTCTCATCAAGCAGCATGAGACTCACCTTCCTAAAAGCAGACTTACCGAGATGTGGTGCAATCATTTAGCTCTGTTTTAATGTGTGTTAGTAGAGGAAAGTTTGACTTTACATTATAAGACATACTTTTTCCATGTTCTTTAAAGGAATCAGGTTTTTTAAAGGTACATTTTTATTTAATGCTAATGATCCATTTTTCCCTTTCTACTCAAGAAGCCTTTTATCTATTATTTCCTCATTAAAAACTTATTATGCTAAGAGTACACTAAAATATGTTGCATTTTCCCCATTCTGTTTTATCAAAAAGATCTTAGGTAATGGCAAAAGTGGTTTGGCTTGAGGGAAGAGATAGAGATCAAATGCAAGAAAGAAATTACAAAGACAGGCTCTAAGATGTTGCATTAAATGAACTCAAACATCACAATTGCCACCTCAGAGTTTAACCCCCTGAAGGAATGAACCAGCAGCCACTGCCTTCTCCAGAGGGCTTATTCCAGAGGCGGCTCATATGCAAAGGACAGCATCCTGTCACCCCAAACACGATAACCAGTTTGCACCATATTACACCTGCTCAGTATGAAACCAGGCCCCTCTGAGCACAAGACAAAAGAAGGGACAGAAAGGAGAGAGCCTGGTGGCCTCCCATACCTGACGGCAGCCACAGGCAGGGAGGGCAGGGATGGGCTCAGGGGCAGCGCTCCCTGCCACAGTGAGTTTGGTCTCATAGGTAAGTGATGGGCAGAGAGGGGGGCAACTGGTTCTGGCTTCTGCCCAAGGGCAAACCAGTCCCTCCCAAGACACCTCGGTAGCTGCTTGTTGTTTTACAGATGCCCATAGCAAAGCCCCAGCTCTCTGTCTACTGAAGTTTTAATTTAAAAGTGGCTCAAGCTGCTTGGAGAAGCACCTGGCTTTCCAGGCAAATTACTAGAATAGTTTCTTCACATTAATTTTTCCCTTCCCCCTGAAGCCAGCAGTTGACATCTGGAAAACATAGAAAACAAAGAGAAAATTGTCATTTCAAGGAGATGAGTAACTCCACCCCATCTGTGTGGGTGCTGCAGGCTGCCCGTCTTCCTGTGCCGCAGAGCTGGGAAGCTCTGCAGGAGCGGGACCAGCATCCCGGCAGTGCACAGCGTGTCCCCCCAGATACCTCGGTACGCCTTGCGTCAAAGGGAACGGGAACCTCTTGGCCCCTCTGAAAGAGCATCCTGTGGGGTTCTGCTAAAACAAATAACTATTTTAGGTGCTGGGTGGCGTGACTCAGTTCTAGGAGCGGATGATTGTGGTATGAGAGGGAAGTCAGTGCCTTGCTGAAAGAAGCTACTCTCAATATGTTGGCACAGCGTTCTGCTGAGAGCTGAAGGTAGTCCTGCCAACACCTTATAGCCACAAGAGATCCTTCTCCACCTTATGGGGAACATGGACATCAGTGGCAGGGGGAGCATGCAGTGTGGTCTTTGTCACCAGCCCTGGCCCTCTGCATCCAGCCCGGCTGCTGGCTCAGGGCTTCGCACCAGTGCCTGTCCGAGAGACTTCAAGCATCACAGCTCTGTGTCAGCCTGTTTCAGTGCATGGGTTTGAAATGCAGGGCTGCATGCTCAAATGCACAGGAGTGAAAGGAAAGGGATTTAAAGACGAGAAAGTGTGAGACATGAATAGGCAGGAGACACACAAGCCCTTTCTCCCAGGTCTCTGCGTCACACATTTGCAAAGCTGTGCTGCCTGCCTGCACTTTGTCAGGCATACCTGCCGTCTCACCAGTGAGGTGTTTTCTTGTCCTCTGCCAACTCCTTGCACGCTGTTAAATCAGCTTTGCTTTTTTCTCATCTTTTCTCTTCTTGGGCCCCTCACTTCAACAGGGACATAGAGGTGCTGGAACGTCTCTGGAGAAGGGCAATGGAGATGATGAAGGGTCTGGAACACAAGTCTCATGAGGAGCATCTGAGGGAACTGGGGGTGTTTAGCCTGGAGAAAAGGAGGCTCAGGGGGACCTTATTGCTCTCTACAGCTACCTGAGAGGAGGCTGTAGGCAAGTGGGGGTCAGTGTCTTCTCCCAAGTAACAAATGACACAACAAGAGGAAATGGCCTCAAGTTACACCAGGGGAGGTTTAGAGTCGTTGTTAGGAAAACTTTCTTCCCTGCAAGGGTGGTGAAGCATTGGAACAGGCTGCCCAGGGAGGTGGTGGAATCACCATCCCTGGGAGTGTTCCAAAAATGTGTAGGTGAGGTGCTTAGTGGCACGGTTTAGTGGTGGACTTGGCAGTCCTGGGTTAATGGTTGGACTTGATGATCTTAAAGGTGTTTTCCAGCCTAAATGGTTCTGTGATTCTATGGTTCTTCTCAAGTCCACCAGCCTGGGACTGCCAGGAAGAGGACTCCTTGCTGCTCCATCACCACTGCCCTCCATGGCCTTGGGAAGATCACTGCAGGTCACTGCCTTCTTGTGACCCTGTGAAACAGGGGAAGGAACATCCTTTTGCTTCACAGACATAGCAGTAGGGTAAAAAAAGAAAATGTCCATAGGTGTTTAGGGTCTGCAGCACGAGTGCCATACATACAGTGGAGATCTTTATTTAGAGACAAGAGGTGCTAGAAAGGTGTAAGATTGTTTCATCACCCAAAGAAAATTCAGTGTACATGATGTGGAGACATGGGATTTCTCCTCTCCAGTACCATTTGTGTGCAGCACATTAGGCTTAGCCTGCCTGTGCAGGCTGCACCGAGCAGACGTGATGCTGGCCACCCCAAGAAGGCAGTGACGCCCTGCAGTCTGTTTCTGCTCTTCCAGGGCTGGTAGCTGAGGAAAAGCACAGCATAAACAACATCATCTGGTCCCTGGGTTCCCCACAGCTTACTGTGCAGGTGAATCTAAGCAACCCAATGCTTCATGTGTAAAACTGAGAAACACAGCAGGATGCACAAGAGCTGTGTGAACCTGCGTGTGTTTGCACAGTGGGGAAGAGGCAGACAGGGAACCCGCTCCTCTCCTGTTTTACTCTGCCAGTCTAAGCAATTTGCTTCTAGCGCAATGGCTGCATGGCCAGGAGCAGGCTGGGATCCCAGATATTGCTGTGCTTTGGCCCCTCTGGGGGTAGGATATGGCATGGTGCCACACTCATGTGGCTGGCCAGCTTCCAGAGCAGAACCAGCACTCATCCTGGGAGCAGGCTGGGAACAGGAGCTGAGGAGCGTGTGTCCAGCTGCACCCCTATGTGGGAATGCGTCCCCTTCCTTCCAGACTTTAAAAACATGTTTGATAAAAAGTCTCGGAGTCCAAGACTGCAGCAAGAGCAGGGATGAGACAGGACCTGCCCAGACATGTGACTGTCATCATTTTTGGCACACAGTGAAGTACAAAAAACCACATGCTATGCCTAGGAACTCATAAAAAATAAATCAACTTAGTCTTACTGTAAGTGTATTCTAACCTTTACATAAAAGGTTAATGGGAAAATTATTTAAACCTTGTAGAAACGGGCTGGTTTTGACTTGTCTGAGTGACAATGGAAAGGGAGGATGAGGAACATCTAGCACTGTTTTACTACAGACTTAAAAGAATGTTAAAGTAAGATCCACAGCCAGGCATTTCAAAACAATGCGTAATATTCTGTGGTAAGAACTTACAGTAATAATTAAATCACTTTTTCTTCTAACAGTGCTGGTATTGTAGATGAGCTCAAAGTCAAATTCATGCCAACAAATGGTTTAACAAGGGACATTGCACTGGTTGTGTAATGACACGTAGGAGGACTGCTACTGGTAGTCCAACAAAGCCTGAGCCATTCCAGCATGCAGAAGGATTAGATGATGCTCAAGTGTCCCACTCAGTCCTTCACGCCCAGAGAGGGAGCTTGCTTTTGGACAGAACTGTGGGAGAGAGCAGTGTGATCAGCAGGAGGCAGGAGGAGGCCTCGCAGGTGGCTATGTGATGCTCAGAGATGAGGAATAGGTGTCATGTGGTACAAGAAACATACCTTTGCCATGTATAAGGAGGCTTTTCTGACAAAGGGCATGGCATAATAAAAAATTATTAAACTAGACTCAAAAAAAGCGTAGCAACTTTGAAGGGAACCCTCAGACTCTTCAGCCGGTGATGGGAAGTTGCTGGAGAAGAAGCGGGTGAGAGCTCTGGCTGGTGGGCAGGAGAAGAGCAGCTGGAAGGTATGTGGGGGCCGAGGGCAAGAGGCAGAGAGGGTGTGCAAGGCAGAAGGTACAGGCAGGTACATCAGAGGCTCAAGAAGCAGGAGGTAAAAAGCAGGGGACTCTTTTCCTTTGAACCATCATGTCCCGAGGGTTTCCTGTTGCTTGTTTCCTCCTCCAAGCTCCCAATAAGAAAGCTTTAAGTACCTCAGAAGAACAGAGAAGGAAAATCCAGAGGACCCACATGAGAGACCTCCGAAGTAGACCAAAGACATACTCGCCTGGAAAGTGATCCCCTGAGGCTGTTGCCAAACAATACTGTGCATACAGCATAAAACGCTCTTACCTGCATTCTGGGAAACTTTCAGAAGACAAGTGCGTAAAACATGATCAGTGCCGCCTTCTGCTGTTAAATCAACAACAACAAAAAGTAGCATGATGATTAATTTGGCTAGCTTGGTTTGCTTTATATATGGTCTTCCAGAATGCCAGCTGCACAGATGCTGAGGCAAAACCAAACAAAAGATGTTTTTTCCCTGTAGGATGTGAGGGAAACCACAGATTCAGATTCAAACCCCAGTTTTCCCTTCAGGCTCTGGTTCTGAACTTGATCCCCAAAACTCTGGGGGATCAGCTAACCTGCAGTCACACCTGCTGCAGTAAGGTTTGGCTCAGGGCATAGGAAAAATGGAAGATCTCAACAAGATTTTGTAAATTCTCATTCCTTTCTAGACCCTGGTTTTGTTCAGGCTTACCCTAAGCCTGACCCAGTTCTGAAGACTGGCATCACAGTGCAGAATACACCAGGGAGACACAGCATCTGCTTTCTCTGAACATCTCCTTAGGAAAAAATAAGTTTTGCTAGAAGCCAAAGCTTGCCCATTTTTATGTAACATCTGGTCTGAGTCCATTGCATCCCGTCCCCTGTCACCAAGCTCTAGCCTGGTATGAAGAACATTATTTCTCTTTAGCTCTGATGCACCTCTGTAACAATCCTAAAAAGTGGAGATGACCATTCTGTTGAGCAAAGGAAAATCATCCCTACCAATAGTGGAATAGCAGAATAGCTGTCCAAACAAAAATTAATTTCCTGCGCTGGCATGTCTCACCCAATTAATCTTGCAGCAGTCTGGCCAAAGTCAGACTGCATTTGCTCAGTCTTTATTTTCAGCCAGAACTAAACGTGTTGGACCAAAGTTGCTTACTTGGAAGTCATAACAACTTCTCAGGAAATTAGATTGTAGGAACTTCAGAAAACTGAGATGAAAGTATATCTCTGAGCCTGTGTCTTCCTACTTTAGCAAAAAAGGATGGCATACAATCATGTGAAGAAGTCTTTTTACTTCCTTGGGCAGGGTAAGCTTATAACCATGGTTTTTAAGTGTTGCCTAAAGAGCCAACCTGTCCAATGCTCTTTTTTACATCTTCTTGGCTGACATATAAAGCTTGGATAAAGCTTGGAGCCAGGATTTCCAGTTATCCAGAAAGCCAGAAATGGTGCTCAGATTTATTCCAAATGAAACTCTCACTGCAATATTTCAAAGCCATCTGTGCAGCTTCTGACCAACCAAACTCCCTCACCCTGGAGGACAGGCTATGGCACGGTATGATGATAACCCAATGCTTTCTATTTGCTGTCCGTGACTTCAGCTAAAAAAACTGCAGCATTACACATCCCATGGCATGTCCACAAAATCTTGCCGTGCCAGCGAGAGGTAAGAGCCTGGAAAGCATCTCTACCTCATGAAAATCACAGACCCATTGCTGTGACATCCTATGAGTTCATATCCCCAGAAGGGAATAAATTAAACCATTAAATTAAACGAGGAATGCCTTCATTTTTCTGAAAGCCTCATCCATAGCTCCCTGTAAGTCTTTACACGGAGTTATTGCAGACTAACCCAGTAGCTGTGCTGTGCACACGCCACATTTCCTTGACAATCTCCATTATAAGACCCTCTTGCATCTTAATCAGAAGTTTACCTCTCTTTAAACCCTTTGACAAAGATTTGCATGCTGTGAAGATGGTTGATCTCATCTGAACTTTAAGCAACTAACTAGGTTAACCCTTGTGTAATGGAGGGAAGCAGCGCTGTGAGAGGCTGAGGAGCCCCCCTCAGAGACAGCTGTCTGTGAGCACTGGGACCTTTCCTCCCTGTGTGTCTCTGTGTCAGGGCTGAGGAGGAGGTGCAGGACCTGCAGCTGCTGTTGCTGGATGCTAATGGCTGCAGGGAGGCTCCAGATCACAGTAGCAGGATGTAGTTATAGGGGTCCCTTAGGATGGAGAGGGATTGGCATGCAAAAAGTAGGAACAAATTCCATGTTTTAAATGCAAAAGTAGAGAAACAGTGAAAGGAACAGATTGAGAAAAAGTGCTGAGGAGTAACTGGGGATGTGGGACTGACAACCCAAATCAGGAGACAGATTTGGGAGAAAGGGGAGGAAAAGGGAGAGGTGTATGCCATAAGTCAGTGCAGCTGTGGGGCATGTCGGGGGGTCAGGTGAAAGCTAACTAAGATAAACTAATAGGTAGAAAAAGAAACTTAGATTGGGAGACAAGATAAGGGGAAGACTGAGATGTGGAAGAGAGAAAAGGTCTGGAGCTGGCAGCAAAGCAGTACAGAGGTAGAAGCTTGGACTACGAGAAACAGGAGGCTGGAGTCAGTGAAGAGATCCTAAGAGAAAGATGATGCTATCAAAGGCTCAAGGCTGGTTGGTGTGGCACAGGAAAGCTTAAACCTAGCTTTTCATAACCACCCAATGCTTGACTTATCAGCTTGACTGCACACATAGCCCAGAAGACTCAATGAAGAGCTGACATCCATGTCTGGCTGGTGTGACTTTTGAGTTGGACAAGCCACCAGGAAAGGCCATCTCAGGTAAGTACCTTTGGCAAGTCTGTGCCAGTCAGGAACAGAGCCCTAAAGACAGGAATGAAGCCCACCTCAAGTCTCGCAGGTGTCTATCAGTGCCTGCCTGCTGTGATGCTGAAGAGCTTCTCCGCAGCTGGGGCACCTTCCACAGTGACCGCCCTCTCCATGAGCACAGCAAGCGGAGGACTGTCATGTACTACCTTTCCCTCCGCACCTCCAGAGAAAGAGGTGGCCCAAGGGCTGCAGTGCAGCATCAGAGGAAGCTCTCCAGAGCCTGGCAGAGAGGATGAGAAGCATGCATGCAACAAGGCTAAACTGGCAGCCAGAGCCTCTCTCGTTTCAGAAACCTCATGACACATCTGCAAGCTCAGAATATCCTTTCTCCACCACAGTGCCGTTCCTCCAGAAGGTGCTGCTGCTCATTCTGGGAACAAAACACAAGCTGCCTGCCTAGTGGCCGGCCAGCTGCTCTGCTGGTGCCTGGCCAGGAGTGCTCCCCAACTGCCTGTGGCTCTGCGGCATGGCATGTGCACTGCCTGCAGCCTGCCTTCTGCTGGCAAAGTCACATGCCCTGTTGCTCTGAGCTGTCATCCCCCAGCCTGGAGCCAGATGGGGACGGGGCACCCTCTGTCTCCATGGGGTTTTCCCAGGTTGAAGGATCCCCCAGCAGCCTTCTGTCCCCCCCAAGCCACTGGAAGGACTGCAGCCAGCCCCATACCATCCTCCAAGCAGGTCTCACACATCTCACAGTGACCTGAGGGCCCCCATGGGGCAAGGAGTGTACACAAATCAGTCCAGGTGGATGGTGTGCAGATGAGCAATGGAGGTGAGCAGGCAATGGCACCAAGATGATCATTCTCCATCCACGTAGCCAAAAATTCTCAGGGACTCCAAACTGACTCTTTCTTCCTGCTGACAGCTGGGTTCAGGTCAGGCATGGGACCAGGTCCTTTCACTGAGGCAGAAGGGATGGACATCTCTGGAGCTTGTCACTGCCTGTGGCTGAACAGGCAGCTCTGCAGGGTGCCTCTGCATCAGCACCCCAGGTGATGCTTGGGTATCGATATTTCAGGGCACCGTCCTCAGAAACCTAAAGGTAGCCTCAGCTAGAAAGGCCAAGCATCTAACGCTTCCCATTGCTTATACAAACGCAGTTTGGCAGTGTGTGGTGGGGGTTATCCCCCTTTTAACTGGCTGGAGACATCTCCCAGAAAGACAGCATAAAGCAGACCCTGAGGCACACATACCCCCAGCCCTACACGCTGCCACTGTCTCAGCTGTCTCTAAAAGCTCTTTGAAGGACAGCAATGACTTTGCAGCAGCCAGCGACATCTCCCTGCCCGAAGCATGCTGGGCCAGCTGCTCTGCGGGCAGCATCCCCACGGGGCAGAGCCGGTGAAGCAATTTGACTCACTCATAAATTGCCTGTCAAGAAACAGCTGGAGGCATTCAGCGGCGCTGGGGTGCTGGATGCGGAGCCTCCTCAGGGCTGTGAAAGGCTTACTCTAGGGTTTTGTGATGGGCCACATCCTTCAGAGCCAAAAGTCATGGGGGTTGTGGCCAAACAGATGGGCTTCACTGGGAGGAGGGGGAGGCCACCTGAGGAAGGGTAACAGGAGCCAACACCAAACATGTGTAGGGCTCCTTAGCAACGTGAGATTAGCCTAAACATGCCATTGCATTGCAGACCTCCGGATATTCACACATTCTCCCTTACTCACACACACTGAAACTCTCCCTGGACTCCAGCGCCTTCAGTGGCCTCCCTCCAGCAGCCTCCCTGTGCTGCTCCATCCTGCTCAACAGCGGCCACGAGCCAAGTCCCGGCATCCCTTGCCGCCTTCCCACACCAAGTAACATCATGTCAAACACCAAATACACCTCAGTCTGCCCCTTCTTTTCACCCTGGGATATTAGAGGCTGTCCCACATCACTCATCTATGAAAGGAAGGGGAAAGTCAGAGCAGGCGTTGCTAGATGGGTACAAGTACCACCAGCAATGTGCAAACCATGTCATCAGCAAACCTTAAGTGCTGATGGCTTGAGGTCACCCAGAAACAACCACAGTCAGCAGTGCCTGTCATGACTGCTGTTGATGCTGATGTTAATTCAGAAAATCCTTACAGAGCAAAGGACTCCATTAACACCGTCCATTAATTCGCCCCCCTCCAGCTGGGTTGCCCTTCAGCTGCAGTCCTTTGCCATGCCCAGCACTTCTGCATGCATTCAGTGGGTGCTCACTGCCTGTCCCACCTGAGAGGCCCATGGTAGACCCATGGTGAGGAGCAAGCCAGGGAGACTTCTCCTGGGAAACACAACCACGGACAGGGCCATGCTCAGCATTTGCTTCCTTCCCATATATAAAAGCCTCGTCACCCTAGGCCTGACATGCACACCACAGAGCTCTCTCTGCCCCTCAAAGATTTCTGCTTGGCTTGTCGCTGCTCATTGCAAAGCTGTGTCTCCTCTCTGGATTTCCTTTCGCCATGCGTGCAAAGCTTGTCCTCCTGCCACTACCTTCCCCGGCTGTACCAATGCCCATGGCAGTCTAACACTGTCCCATGTATGCAGGCGTGTGTGAACTGAGCAGGGCTAGTGAAACCCCCGCCTCTCCCTCCCTATCTGTACCATGTGTTCAAAACCAAAACAGTCTTAAGGCATCTCTGCTCCATTGTCTGGGTGCTATCACCAGCTGCATGTACAGTTTTTGTTTCTGCTAGCTGCTATCCACTGTTTTAATGTCACTGATGAGCAGAAAGAGCTAGGCAGAGAAAAGGAATAGGGAGCAAATACAGAAATTGAGGAGAAGGCAATAGAGCAGAAAGGTGGAAGGAAAAACCCTTAAAATAGTTGGAAACAGGCAGAAAAGAAAAAAAAGAAGAAAAGGCAGATGGTGATGGGAAATTGGAAGAGGAAAACAAAAATAGAGGATAGAAAGTGTAAAGCAACAGGAAACTGAGGAAGCAAAAAATGGAGTGAATGAAGAAGTAATAGTAGTCAGTCCCACCTTGAGAGAGAAAGCTGTGTGATCAGTACACAGCAAATAGCTCAGTCATGAGGCAGTATGTGCTGCCCTTTCTGTGGGACTGGGGCAGTCATTTGTCACAGGGAGGATCAAAGGCACCCAAAGAATCTTTTGAGGGAGTTATCCCAACAGGACCAGAGATAAAATCTGTTCTGCAAGAAAGGTCATTAAATCAGTTATGGGAAAGCTGATCTGTTCCAAGTCCACGCTCAGTTCATTTGGCAGTAACGTGCTCGGGTGCCCACGTCCCTCTCACTGCACTCGCCTGGGGAGTGCAGATGGGCTGATGAGGGAGTTGAGAGCACACCAGCAACACAGCTTTCTGCCTCCGTGCTCCCTCTGAAAGGGAGGCCAGATCTACACTACATGCAGAAATCTGTGCTCTCTTCCAATGATTATCCAACTAGTTTTAAAGTTGGTCTTTCACAAAATAAAAGGCTATTTGAACTTTACTTCATATAATTCTTTTCATTACAAAGATGTAAATCTTACAATTAAAGCCCATGATTTACTAATTTAAGGAATACTAAATGAAAGCAATGCTGATACATTAAATGTTAAATCAGAGGAAATGAGTAAAACCCACTTTATCCTCTTTATAATCTTCTGAGTACACATGCTACGGACCAAATTCCAACTGAGTTATCTCCATGCAGTACCACACACGGAAGGAGGTTGCAGGCACGGATATGAGAAGTTGCAGAAGCTGTGCTAAGTTTTCTGAGGGAGTTCACAACAATGGTGCTTTTGTTTCTGTGAGGACAAATACTCTGCTGAAGCACATGGCTACTGGCACACACTAGGCTGGCTAGATCAGAAAATGCTGGAGCTCTTCTTTTGAAGCTTCAGCTTTCTGTGTTCTGAGTAAATAAAGACATGGGTTTTTTGAAGGAGATTTTACTAATCTGAAATATGTAGGGTAAGGTTTTCCAAAAATTCCCAAGTGGTGTAAAGCAACGCTTCTTGCTTTCTAGCAGAGCACTAAGGTTCCTGCACTGCCTGGACATGTTCTAAAGCGCCACCACAAACCAGAAAATGCTCCAAATTGCACTCATACTTCGTTGGCAAACAGCCAGCCAAGAGCCAAGAGAGGAGACACGCGGTGGAACCATGGCCTCCGAGTCACCGGTGTGGTGCTGCAGGAGCGTAACTGGGGTCGGAGTCACCAGTGTGGCACTGCAGGAGCATAACTGGGGTCAGAAGTCAGTTCCTCACTGCCTATAGCTAATGCCAAGCAGTCAGTTGTGGCATTCAGCAAAAACGAATTGAAATTTATAAAATATGACATAAGTTTGGGCCTGACATGAACATTGGAAACATTCTTGTTGCAGATTCTGTAACCACAATATTAAGTAATAGTATTCAGCCTTGACTTAGAGTATATAGGGAAGGTTCACAGCTGCTGTAAACCAATATCCTTACACAGGTATCAGAATTTGCTTCCTCAGAAATGGCTTTCAGAGAGCAATGGGAATTTGCACCACATGAATCTCTGCCCCTGGGTGCCCACTCCTTACATGCTGAACCAGTAAAAATGTCCTTAGCGTTAAAGGCTATGCTGAAACAGCAAAGTCATAATCTTCGGGATATGCCATTAATGAAAAGACACGTTATCAAGAGATCAAGATATTTGCAATATAAAGACTATTTCTGATCCATTAAGGCATTTTGTAGGTCTTGGTTTAAAGCACTACTTGAACATTTCCAAAAAAAAAAAACCAAACCAACAAAAAAAACCAAACCAGGAAAGTGACAATAACATGCAAATTAGACTTGACTAAAGGCAAGTAAAGTAACTAGTTAATTAAATCTCTTTAAACAAGAGATTTAAACTTTAGCAAGGAATGGGATTCATTTTTTTTTAGAGCAGCAAAAGCATAAGGGCATTTGAAGGTATAAAATGGAGAAGGGAAAATCTTTTCATGGCATCAGATGCAAAAACATCTTTCCATCCCCACACATATGCAGTTAAAGAAAAGTACAATGTCAATGTAAGGTTGTTGTGTCAAGAAAAAACAATACAAACTGCTATCTTGCTGTTTTCTTGTGCATATTTCTTAATTAGCAGATCTTCAATCTTGTGTATCACAGCCTTTTTATCACCTTGCATTGAGGGAAGTTAACTTCCATTATATAAAAGTGTGGTTTGTCACGTTGTGGTTGATGGATGCAGTTGTGGAGGCGTGATGCTGTTAGGTGGTACTGCTCAAGGGTTCCCCAGTCAAGGTTTAAAGAACTTCTAGTATTTCCTCACTGGCACTGGGGAAAGGAGTGTCAGGACCCTCCTGACCCTGGCAGCAGTGTTTCTCATTTCTGCTGTTTCTCATGTTGTTACCTTGTCAGTGTAGCCTACAAGGCTACACTAGGCTGCAAAAGGGTATCAGCAATTCTTAAGCATTTCTTCAACATGACACTTCAAGCATGCCTCTTGTTCAAATCCATCGTGTGTGATGTTGTCTTGAAGCTGGACTACAGAGCTGCTGCACTTCAACATCTTAGCTCCCCCCTAGTGCAAAGCCCTTCCCCTTCCTCACACCACGTATCATCCTAGACACTGGTAGTCCAGTCTCTGAGATGGTAGCCACTGGGATTCATCTTTACAGACACTCCTGCCTTATGTGCTTTCAGTAACAGGTGAGGGGACTGACTGCAAGCACACAGACTCTCCTATCCATGTCATTACCACATCCACACTGTGCCTTGGTTAATTCATTGTGGGCATGCTCTTGGGCTTATTTGAGGTCCATCTGTTGGAGCAGGACTGCATTCTTTTGGAGGAGAGGGGCTGGTTCTCTCATTTCTGGTTTTCTTCCTCTGGTTGTGTCTAGCTGGGTGTCTTTTTCAGGTCTCACTCTGTACCTGTGAGGCAATTTCATACCTTAAGCTGTGATGGTGTCCCTTCGGTTCTACATCTCATGGTGGCAGATCTGTTTTAGACACAGTTGGCCAAAGCTTTAGCAATGTGTTAAGAGGAATGTGAAACTGACATTTCTAAAAACAAACTCAGTAACCACCTCATCTATTTTCAGTGTCTAAACTGAAAAAGAATGAAAGAATGTAATATGTAAACATACAGTATCAATTGCCATAAGCTATTTCAAAGTGATTTTTATCTTTGAATTTCAATATTAAAAGCTGTTAGTCATAAAAGCACAGAAAATGTTTATTTTCTTTAAATGCAAAAGCATTTTTTAGATTCTTAGGAGCTGATATTTGTGGAGAGCTGCATTCAAGTCTTGAGATATTAAATCCAACATGATTTAAATTCATACTCATATAGTTCTAAATAGTGAAGCTAAACAGTATGTTATTCTTTCTCCAAAGCAGTAACTTTTCCATTCGTCACATCTGGCTTTTAAAAGCATCAGTTTCGGCATTGGGTAGACTTCATTAACATAGAAGATGAAATCACTTTGTGACAAATACTCAGTGTACTGCTATATGCTATTATTCCAAAGCCTAACAGCAAACCTCAGTCTTTACAAGCAGAACACTGGCCAAACTGCTTAGTTACCAAATGTGTTTGCATTTGTGTTTACAAACCAAACACATCCCTTCCTTCTTTTAATTTTAAAAAATAATAATAATCCTTGTATTTTATTAAACTAACCCTGCACTTGCTGACCAAAGGTTGGAGGGAAGAATATCCCTTCTAGTGAATCACTAAAATTAGTGACTACATTTATCCCCACCATCCCTGTGCCACACCCTGTGTCAGTGGAGACATCTCCTCGCCATTCAGAAACAATTATTCTCTTCTGGGTAAGAACACAATCCACGCTAGCAAAATCAGTTAGTCTTTGGCAACTGTATGTTTGTGGTCACTAGAAAAGCTCCCATTGTTTCTGGTGTAAGTAGAGGTAATAACTCTTCCTTATCTGACAGGGTTATTGTGAACTGACTTATGTTTGTGAGAAAGTCAGCTATTCAGTGCAGTCTGCAGGAGAAAAGCCTGTCAATAAACCAGGGATGCAGCTCTGCAGAGGATGCTGAGAACTGCCTGGGAAGTGGGATGGACTGACCCAGCAGAGAGGAGATACCAATGGGATCCAAATGTTCGGCAGGAATTCAGTGCTTTGGAGCCTGATCTCTCTGAAAGCTCATGGAAAACTAGCAAAAAACCCACCCCAGTATCATCATGTTACAACAAGACCGGCCAAGCAAGAGCAACAGACTGACTGACTGGCCAATACTGTAACATCATCTTTTCCGAGGAGGCTCTGTTAGAAAACAAAAGTGCACACTGGGGGCAACCCTCATCAACTGTGACTGTCTGTACTCATGCAGAGCCTTTGAAGAAAAACCACAAGCCCCCATGTGGGCTTAGGGCCTTCTCTGTGTATGACACAGCTAAATGAGCAGAAAAGGGGCTCTTTCTGCTACTTTCCCTCGCAAAGGCTTTTCCAGGCTTCACTGTCCTTGAAGGAGGAATGACGCAGTATAGCTTCAACGGAAAACATGTAAATAGATGTAATATCAAACACATATTTATCCAAGTGCTGAACTTACCCCACCATATTATCATTTTCCCTGGCACGTTACCATACAGTTACAAAATTCCTTCTGGGTCTGTAGGGGAGACTCCTGTATCCCATGATTGGTGGCAGAATTCCCATCCACTTCAGCCGGGCTGAAGTTTCACCCAGTCTCTCCTATGGACTTTTTCTGCCTGGAGGGGGAAAGTTTGTGCTCACATTTTGTCTCACAGGCTGGTTCCTATGTACACTGAGTTACACCAAGCCATGGCTTGATTCCGCGCTGTCCCTCAGGTGCACCTCCCCACCTTTTTGCACCTACAAGCCACAGCAGCAGAAGCTGAAGGAGCGTCCTACTGCTTTCAGTAAAAACACTTCTGTGTCCTTTGGATTTTGCAGTTTCATTATTCTGAGTCGGTCTCTTTATTTTTTTATTCCTCAGCCTGTATTTCAAAGTACATTGTCCCCTGCATGACCTGAAGTAAATTAAAAAGTACCATATGCTACAGGACTTATAAAAAGAAAAAGTGCATACATTACCTGAGCAAATATGCAGAAAATAAGTCCATTGTGGGGCTCCCTCCTTACAGAAAACCCACTCTTGTGGTGATACATAACGTGGATACATCAGACATGTATTCTTCTTTCTCCTTGCCATGCACAAAATAAATTAGGGGCTAAAACTCAGTAATGTGAGATAAAGACAAAAGCAACAGCTCAAGCTGCTGTATCCCAAGGCGGATCACAGGAATCTCTGCTATCCACTGTATCAGGCAGGCTGGTGGAAGCCATGCACCCCCAGTTCCCTCCTCTGCTCCCCAGCACAGGGGGCTGAATCGGCAAAAGCAGAGCCCTGCCAGATGCGGGAACACAGGGATGCTGCACCTCATCCTGCTGCTGGGGCGGCAGGAAGGAGCACCCCATCCCTGCAGGGGTACACCTGGGTACTGCTAAGGCCAGCCAACAGGGAAAACCACCGGTAAAGCTGCTGCAGCAACCCAGAGAGGAGGAGGAGTTCTGTCTCCATCCCAAAGTGTCCTGTGTTCACAGTGGGGCGCCCAGCCCCTCCAAAGTGCTAGCGCCAGTAAAACTACATGCTGATAGAGGTCTGATCCAGGTGTCCCCCCTGCTGCCAAGGAGCATGTTCCTTGTGGAGCCACATGATCCCTCTGCCCATGCGAACCATCACCTTGCACCCCTAAAGGGACCCACTCGGGCCCCCACGCACCCAGCCAGCTCTGGGAGAACCTCCCTGGGATGCTAAAGCTGCCAGCTCCCATGCCATCTCAGGGATGTGCCAAAGAGGGCTCTGTCTCCACTCACACTGGCCACTGAGGGTGGCCACCATAACTGGTAAGGTCGTGAAGACCTGGATGACTTTATTTTTAATATGCTTTCCCTAGGAGGAGAAAAAATACCACACTGAGAAACAAGTTGTGCAAAAACTGAACAGACACATGCAACGCTTTGCAAAGAAGGTCTGACTTCAGGATTAGATCATTTTAATATGCAACAATAGCAGTTTGCCAAAATACTTGCCCTGTTAAGTCTCTCTCTAGCAAAGGACTACATGCTGGAACCTGCATGCTGTATGGCAAGCCACATTACTTTCTATAAAATCAGATTTATCTCCTTACTTTATTTATAAGTGGTCAGCTGATCAGTTCAATTAAACCACCCTTAACTGATGTTTATTGGTGTGAACAGGAGTTAAAGCCTCAAACCCAAAAAAAAGGGTGAAGATTTGCTTTTACAAAATGAAGTCAAATGAAAAGTACTCTAGGCATAGGTTTGAAGATCTTTTGTCAAAGGTACAAAACCCATCTACCGCCTGTGTTTCAAATAATTTAAAACTATTATGCAGAAGGACTGCCTAGCTATCTAACTGAATAAAAACCTAGCACAAAAAGTAGTATTGCCACCAAAAAAAGGGGTATTAGTAGCAATCACAGAGTCTTTAGGGAATGGGGAAGATGAACTAGTCAATAAGGAAGCCTATGATTAAGACTTCAGGAAGGTCAGGTATAGGAATCAAAAAGGCAAGGAGTTGGAAAGAAAAAGCAAGTTTTTTCTATCATACACAGAAAGAGTAGGACTGGTGGGCAGAACGGAGAAGGTTGAAATGAAGGATAATCTAGACAAGGCCCAAAACCTGAGTTTTAAATAAAGATGGTGATCTTGAACATGGGAGCAAAGTTGTGATGGCCCATAACAGTAGTTAGAAATGGTAGTTGCTCAAAACCAGGGTGTAAGAAAATTGGAAAGAAGATAATGCATGAAATGTAGATGGCACAAATGTTCCTTCCCCTGTAATCCTAGAGAAACTAGCACCTGGAACTGGGAAACGGTGAAGTCAAAGCAACTAAAGGCATTGTGACAAGTGGAAAAGGCAATAAAACCTGAAGTGCATTTAGAAGGGTTAACATGATTTTGGGGGTACAAGATAACTGATATCTGGAAGAAGAAAATGTAAGAGGTTTATTCCTTTTGGCCTCGAGTAGAACATTTCCTACGGCGTTGCTTGCGGAGATTGCTGCAAGCGACAGCGGACTAAAAGCAAAGGAGAACAGACTGCACAAAAAGGGGCACAGCTGTGTTGAAAGGAGGTTATTAGTGGAGTTTATCCAATGGAACATGTTGGATCTTACGGTAACACTTTCAGGAATGACCTGAATGACTTGCTGCAGTTTGTCATGTGTTAAATGTAATTTGCTGCTAACACAACACAGAAAGGAACTGCCAAGAGAGAAGGACTGTGATATCATTTGAGAAAAACTGGGTGACCTTGAAGTCTAGAGCAGTAGAAATGGAATTAAAAGTACAAGGTCATATACTTAATGCCTTATAAGAAGGATCTCTGCTATAGATGAGGAGTTTGTTTGTGTGAAACAACTGAGAAGACTTAAGTGTATTATTTAGGGTGATGTCCGGCCACAGATTATGGTGCATCCTTAAGAAAAGCAGATGCTATAATGACATGAATCAGATATTTCCAATACAAGAAGTAATGAACTAATGACATTACACAAAACTCTTTTCACACCTAATTTGTACTGCTGTGCACAATTTTGGTGACCTCTACTCTGAAAAAAGTAAATTAAATTGGAGCAAGGCTAAGTAAGGTTGTGGGGTCATCAAAGGACCAGAGAAGTTATTCTATATGAAAAGAAGAGAAAACCAAGGCTGAATGCATACAATTGCTCTCTAAAAATATATCAGTTGGAACACACCAGGGGTGGGAAATAATTTTTTTAAATGATAAGGAAATGGCAGCACAAAAACCCGTCAGTAGAAATGGCCCTTCAGTCCTGCAGCCATCTATGAAACAAGACTTGGGACAGCTACGTAGGTTTAAAACAGAGCCTGATCCACTTACCATACTGGTTGCTTTCAGTAGTCAGAGATACAACTCAAGAGTTCATGGGGTCACTTCCAGTCCTGTGATGTGACATTGTGAAGCATTGGTGGAGCACAGCATGGCCCCTAGACCACCCCAGGTGGGAGAGGAGAAAGGGAAGGGAGGGGAGGGGATCCTATGCTGTTTGAACTTAAATGCAGGGCTGCCTAGGTTGAACAATAAAGAAGCAGAAGGAAAATTTACCTCTGAAATGCAGTTCTCATTTCACTGTAAAGGTCATTGGCTTCCAACCCCACCCAAAGCAGCTGTGCTGCAGTTTTTCAAACCAAGCCCAAAACTTGTGACTGTTTTTGGCTGGAGGAGAGAACAGAAAACTGCTTGAAAGGAATGCTTGGAAGGAACAGAGAGGGTGGGAGAAGCAAGCTCCACATGCTGGGCTGGTCGGGGAGGATGCAAAGGGGCATCCCAGAGCTGGTGTAATGAAGATCCAGCAATAGTTAGAAATACCTGAAAATCAAGAGCAAAAAAGTAAAGGTAGACAACATGCAGCAAAAGTTCAAGCTCTGTGTGTGCCTGACACAAACAGCATAGGCATCCCTGAATACCATACCTCTTCAAAGGCTTTTTTTTTTGAGAGAACTGAAATTTACAACTCATCTGGGATTTATTTTATTTTATTTTGTAAGGAAGTGCTCTACATTTCATCTGATCACTTGCAAATGGAAGGAAGAGGTTGGATGTGTTTAGGAATCCCCCAATACATGTTTTACAAATAACCCTGCAACTCACCTTCATCATGGCTCTGCTCTGCATGAGTCACCAGCACACATAAAAGACAAGGAAGTACAGGGTTAACGAAAAACAGCCTGCTTGCAGACTTAATTCTAATGTTAACAATTAAAGAAAACAGAAGATAAAGTATTCCTTCCAAAGCAAAAATGCTCTGTTTGTTCAGAGCAAGCCAAAATCAAAACAGGAATAATCTATTCCCCACAGCATTGCAGAGGAAGACAAATATAGAATAAGTGCTATGCATAGGAAAAGTTCTGGATTTTCTATAGCGCTAGCAATAAAAGCGGGAACTGTACACATTGATAATGGAAGTAACTCCCAGATATGGTTGGTCTCTTAAGTGGGTCTCCATATACACTAGCCATAGCTCACTCCATGACCTTACAGATTTTCTCAACATCCAGCAGGGATTTGCTGGTGAGTGTCCAGCAGAGTGGGCATTCCCTGGATACTGCCGTCAGCATTCCCATTTGAGATGCCCTCTCAATTTAGTAGGCTCCTTCATTTCAAAGATGTGGTTTTTCTAGTTTTCCTGGGTCTTCTCACCTGGTAATGTAGGGCTTGATGGGAAACACAGAAACTGGGAAGAGGAGACCCTGCAGAGGCAAGGGCAGCAAAGCCTGACCACCTAACAAGAAGTGTCTGCCTTTTGTGGCACATCTTCTAATCACAGTGTATGGCAATCATTACAGGTATCCTTTACTCTCTACTTCTCCTCAGCAGGCTTCTTTGGCCATAGGGTCCCAGATTATTCCAGCAGCATAAAGAAATGTCTTTTCCAGCTAGATCTCTCCTGTTGGTGCATACCACTGTAAGGATGCCCAGTGCTGCCTGTACAAATACAGCACTACCAATGAAACTGCTATACCATGAGTAATGCACAAAACACACCACACCCTCTGCTGATGCTCCAAAGCCTTCTGAAGCTGCCACACCAATGCAGCAGCCTTGGCACCATTTTGGATTTCCCCAGAAAATGGGTGGAATGCAGGCCTGGCCATAAGCCACCTAATGCAGCTTTGTCCCAGCAAGTAATCAAGAAGATCAGCTGTCAGTCACAAAGACTGTGTCAAACCCTACAGAGGAGCTCTTGGAGAGCCCTCACCAGGGTGAACATCCCCTTGGGGGTCTTCCATCAGTACCATGGACTAGGGCTGCCCTGGGGCCACCCTGGGGCATGGGGCTGGGGGTGACCCCCTGTAAGAACACTGCAGCACCAGCTAACTCACCGTCAGCTCTGTGTCACTCCATTGTTTGGGTATACTTATGGGCACTGTGATGTGATGGTGGTGGACAGCCTGTGTCAGCTTAATGGGGGTGAACAGAGCACCGTATGGAAACCGCCTTATACGCTTGGGTGGTTGGAGCTTACTTGAGAGAGACCAGAAAGAGAAGAACAGAATAACCTGAGATGTAAATCACTCGGGTGAAGTACATACATTTTGAAAGGCCAGCACCAGGTGGAGAAGAATCCCACCCTTAACTGCTACATCAGATGTTGGCCTACAAAGGCAGATGAGAGCTGGTGAAGCCAATTCTTGCTCTCAAAGACTTTGCCATTGGGGATGAGCGATCCCAGTTGGCTACTCTGCAGCAAAGGAGCTGTGCTGCTGGGACAGCTGGACCCTGCTCCTGGGATGGAGCACCATGCTGCCAGGCAGGTACTCTGCTAGCACAGTCAGCACTATCTGCCCAAAAGTATTGCTACATGGGGTGACCCTTCCTCACATTTCTCCCATGGGTGGCTGTGCTGGCAAAGCTCCTCTGAAGAAGCCTGAGCATAACATCCCATCCTGTCACATTCCCTACACCAGTCAGAACAGGATTTTATGCAGCCGGAATAGATTCAATACCCTGGGGCATCTGTTTCAAAATAAATCTACAGACCCTACCTGTGAATATCTTGTGTGTACAGACAGAGACAGAGAAGTCAATCAATCAATCAATGTACCTATCGATCTTAGTGAGCATCCCCCATCCCTTACCCTCTGCTCAAATGACCAAATATTCAGCAGTCAGGTCAACGAAAGGCAGTCTCTGCTGCAAGTCTACATCACACTCACAGCCCTGGATCTACCACCATAACCGTGCTGCTATCCCATCTGGACAAGCGTAATTTTTTTGCACACATACTCCATCAGAAAGCATTGCTGCCACAGTCACCCAGGAAGGAGGCTCCTGCAGCAGAAAGACAGGAATTCAGCTGCCGAAGGGGTCACGCACAAAGAAGATTTTCCAGAAAACTCGTTTCCTAGCTCACCTGTTGCATTGTTTGAAAACCTGAAAGTCACGTAATCCTCAGAAATGGATAAAAACATGCCCTTTCCTAAATGGTGACTTCAGAGCCGAGCAGAAAACTAGCTTTCTATAGTGCAAGTTGCTTCTTTTCCTAAACTCCTGAACCATGATGCTTTGCATCCAGTATCTAGTTCATTTGCTGGCCTGCTCAAAGGTCTTTATTGTCTATTAGGAGGACCTGCAGCTTGTTGAAATTATGATGCATCATGGTTGCTTGTAAATTCCTTGTGTCTTCCCTTGTCATTGAGTCAAATAAGAAAATGTGTGTATAACAACCTTTTTCTTCTTAACAAGAAATCTTGTGAACAACAGAAAAACAAATTAAATCTTTACAAGTACCAAATAAATAAAACTAAAAAAATTGTACTTCCTGTAGGAAACATCATAATCTGTTTACCCTGAAAACAATAACATTAACTCCTCAAGTCTTTCACTGGCCTAATGTTATGGAAAAAGCTGCAGCAGTGGAAACTGTTTCAAGGCGCTTTGCAACATACATCAGCCTTTTCTATGCATAACCCACCCTACAGATGAACACACCAAACCCAGAAATTAACATCTCTGCCCATTCTGCTCTGGATCTGCCTATACGAAGGGCAGCAGGTAACAGAGTTGCTTCTGATCTATAGACAAAATTTGTACATGGGTTGAAACCACTAAGCCTTTAGATGACCATCAGCTGCTGTTTTCCGTCACACTCAACCATGATCAAGCTGCCACATGATGATAGGTGATGCTGTTTGGAACTGGTGGTTCTCCACTTATTATACCCCATTTCTCAGGAAATCTGAGGCTTGGAGCCAGCCTAGGAAAACCTTCCTCTACAGAGGTGGCTGTAGCACTGGTGCGGTGGGAGGTATTTTGTCCTGGTCTTCCTCTCTCACAACAGCTTCAGCTCCAATATGCTCAGGCCATTTCCTGTGATGAGAAAGGAGTGATGCCAGGCATGGACATGGGAATGGGAGCAAGACCATCCCTGTAGAGGTGGTCGGTACAGGTGACACCATCACAGTTACAGAGAGGGAGACCAAAGGAGGATATGTTTATGAAGACTGAGGTTCGCCAAGTAATTCTAATAATGTGAAACAGGACACCTCTAGAAGAAACAACTGAGCAGCTGCTGTTAGAGACATGGTACAGCTCACCACCTGATGTCACTCCATTAAGATACCAGTGACTGCAAAGCTGATAGAGCAGTGTTGGCTCACACCTGCTGAAAGGCTGGCACTTTGGTTTCATCTCTGGTGCAGCTCACATTCAGAGAGATCAAAAACATTGTAAGACAAATCCTGCATGTCCTTTTCCTTTACTTTGCCCAGCTGAAGGGACAAGGTGACCAAGGGGTCACCTTTAGAGTGGTGTTTATATTTTTGATATTATGCAGTAATACGATGATATCTGACTGAAGGTTTCTCGTGTAGTCCTATTGGTATTACAAATGTTCTGCAAGAGGACAAAGTTCATCACTTTTGCCTCAAAAATATAAAAGCAGACATAAAAACATAGCAAAGAAGGGATCCACCCTGAAGTCTGTCTCCCTAATATGTATTGGGTAGCTCTTGATGCAGTCCCATGGAGTTAAGTCATTATATGCTATTGACTTTGATGTAATAAATTTAGTATTATCTACTGTCATATTTTATGATAGTTTCATACCCTGATTGACATAAACCTCTATAAAACCTCATATCTGAACCCAGATCAAAAGAGATTATGCACTAGCTCAGACAGATGCTTTTTATTCAGTTCTTTCAGAAATGCCTGGAATTTCTACTGCAAGCCTTCTTGGGACTTTCTCCAGTTAGCTGGTCATCCACTGAGCAGCTTGCAGATTTCCAGAGTTTGTTGTGGACCTTATGAGAGCTGGAAGAAAAGTCATTTTCCATAGCTCAGGCCATATTTTTTCCTGGGGAACCCTGCATTCCATGGGTTTCACTGTCTAAATTTGATATATGTGAAATCCAAGCTTCGAAACATGTTCCTCATGAGAGATTTATTTTTTTGCTACCACAAATACTTTAAAGCAGGCATCACAGTAGGAAAAACACTGGAAAAGAAGTGTTAGAATAGACAATAGAAGGGTGAGGTAATGTTATCATAATTTCCCAAAGGCTGAGACACTCAGAGAAGTGTACACAAACTAGTCATTAATTTAGGAAGAAGAGTTCATGGGAGCTAAGTGCCAATTTTTTTGCTGGAACCTGAAAATTCCAACCCATAGTGACTGCCAGCTCTCCCTGGTTCAAGGCTTCACAAAGTGTGACACTCCCTCTTACACCTGAAAAACCCTCTGTGTCAGGAGAGTGGTCAAGGTGTTTCTGATCATACTGACAATTTTGACATTTTCTGACAATTTTTATTTTTTCTGACAATACCAACAAGTCACAAGGGGAGTTTCCCATGACCACAGACAGCAGGTGCCCAATATCATAAGCCTGGCACACAGAACTGTGTAGATTAAAACTGGATCTTAATCCCCCTCTCCTACCTACCAGTAGGACTGGGGTTGAGCACTGGGATTCCATAGTGATTTTTTGTTTGACTCGTGCTCCTCAACCTCTACGGTCATTTGCAAAAGCCTCCTACCTGCTTATTGCAAGTGTTGGTGAGATTTGGCAGAACAAGGAACTGCTAAGTGTAATATGACAGTGCAAGACAGTGCCTTGTTCCCCATGCAATGCATGCCACTAAGTGATACCACCCCTGGGGAGGAGCACCTTGCTTGCCTTGCTGTGGCAATTATGCATGCAAAGCTCATGGGAGCATTTCTGTGTAGTCCAAGAGCAGCAGAAAGGCCTTACACCTCCCTGCTCCTCCACCCCTTGCTCACCTTGTCCCCTCAGCTGGACAAAGTCAAAGACAAAGTCCCGGAAAGATGGTCTTGCCACACCAGTGCTACCCACCATGCCCACAAACACCCTTATCCTCACTGACCACATCAGCAAAGCTGGGAGGCAAAGCCCAGCTGTAGGAAGGTTTATCTGAAGCTGGCAAGTGCTCTGTGACAGGTCTCTCAGCTGACCCTCAGCACCTGATGCCCTTCCCAAACACTGTACTCTGTCAGCATACAGCCGGAGGAGTGGGCACCCTGGGCTCACCTGTGCCTGGCCCTGCCAGCACGGAGGGAACAGCCACGCACAGTGAGGATAAGGTGGCCCAGAGCTCAGACTTGGTCATGATCCAGCCCTCCTTGCATGCAGGCAAGGGCACTGAAATGGGCAGAAGAGCCATTCTGCCTAAAAAGCCTTTCTTTGCGGGCAGCAGCCACATGGAGATAAGGCCAGACAGTTGATGTCATCCTTTCTATCATCCATAAATCACCTGCTTTCCATGCCTCTAGCCAGCTCCTTGACGCGGTGGATCAGACTTTGCTAGAGAAGGAATAGGAGCCCACTTGTATTTCTTATGAAATAACCTGTGGATCTGCCACAAAGGGTATCAAACATTGTTTATCCGAATGTATAAACCTTTTAAGACTTAACATAGGGATGAGGACGTACCTTCAGTGCAGCTCCATTACATATGCAGCAAGAGAAATAACTTTGCCCTGAAGGGACAGCACTTGCAAGTTTTGAGAAACCAGTGCCATACAACATCGCCTTTCCTTCATATAAATACAGTCACTAAAGACTTGAGCCTTCAGCTTTGCTGAAACCATCAGGAAAGCAAGTATCCATTGTATCCAGATAAGCACGATGGGGGTGGGTGTGCCACCTTGAATTTTATGGCTGGTTTCATGTAAATGTAGCACTGTAGAGCAGATCAGAACAAAATTATTCAGGAGACATGTAGAAGGAAAAAGATTAGATATGGCCATAAGTACTTTTTTATCTAAGTATTTAAAACTTATAGGACATAGCAAAAATCCAGGGCTGGCCAAGGACAAAGAACAGTTCACCATTACATTAAAAAATATCACTTAAGAACATGTTCTTGTCCATTATAATATATTACCTCTGACCGGAGAGTTAAAAGAAACATGTAGCTTGCGATGTGAGTGCAAAGATGTTGGTGAGCTGAGAGGCCTCAAACCCTCCAAAGCAAAGGTGACAACCCCTGACCACAGTCCTAGCACAAAGCATCTGCGCTGCCAAAGGCATCAGCCCAGGGAGGGGCAGGCGTTTATCTGAGGCACAGCCTGGACCTACAGTGTTTGACATTCCCCAAATACCTTCGTGCAGAAAAAAAACCAGGGGTATTTTGAGACTTGAAATTGCTGTCAGAGAGCCATATCCGACTTCACCTCTACCATCTGCAGCCCTCTGCCCAGTGCAGAGAGAGGGTCTCTGGAGGATCTGAAGGAAACCAGCCAAGGATACCACTTAACCTCCTGCCCTCCTTATCCTCATCACAGAAAACTGCCTCTCTTCCAGTGGCATCTTTGTCTCCCCCAAAGGCAGCGGGAAGGGAGCCCGGGGTACAGGCGGAAGCACAGCTGTGTTTCCATCAGGAAGGACTGGCTAGGTCCTGTGCCTTCTGAAGGCTACAGCATTTTTTACATGAAAAAAGCACAGAGGAATCAAGTACCTCATAATCCTGTGTTGTAAAGAAATGGTGGTAAAAGGACTTTGAAAAGACCCCAGTGGGATGTGAGAGACAAGTCTCTAGTCAGTAACTACAGCTAGATTTCTGTGCATGATGGTGATTGTAAAAAAATTTAAGTGAAGCACTAAATTCTTCCCCAGCCTTGTAGGTGCTCAGGATTGCATCTTCACTCAGATGCTGTGTGTACCCAGTGCACGCTGTTACACTCCTCCACTACTGACAGCGTGGACTTCATATAACTGCCCCTTCTCTCATTTGGCAGAGAACTGTCAATATAACAGTCCTGGAGGGTCCATTGTAAAGATGAGCTCAACAGTTAATGCATCGTGTCATTCCATGGAAGCCTCTCCTAGGGTCCTGAGATCACTATGTATTAAATATGGACAGACTGTTCAGCCAAGAACAAAATCCCAAGAAATTTTATGAGCTTTGTGTGAGCTGAAGAGAGAATGAATTCCTGGGGAAGGAAGCATGGCTTTTTATTGCGTGATGTCAAATGTGCACCTATACTCAGATAAAATCAGAAAATGCAACTGGCATTTAACTTAAGAGGACAAGAGTTACTAGTAAGTCACAGTTTTGGCCCTGGCAGGACTCAGGGCGCAACATTCATAAGGATGGTTTGAAGGAAACATTTGTTCATATTAATATGAGAAGAAACCATGTCTAAAACACCTTTTGAGACACAGTTATTTCTGAGCCAGCTACAGGAGTGCCTGAAAGAAAATTCACATAGCGCAGTGTGGGACTTGTAACTGGAAAAACCCCACTGTCAGTGCCCCCCACCTCCATTCCCGTGGTAGCTTCTACTTGTGGCTTTTGCACATTTACTGAGAATTTGCTAAAAGCCATAGGGAAGTCCAGGAGACAGTTGTGGGTGTGGGGGTGATGTATGTCAGGTGTGGGGCGGGAGGAACAAGCATCCTGCAGCCCTTTCCAGACTGAAGCCTGATCCCTGCTGCTGGTCCTGTGGGACTGAGCTCACCCCACCGCTTCCACACTTGTACTCTCCAATTACAGAAGAAATTCAGTTTTATTGTCCTTGTTCTCAATATATGTGAACTCAGCCACGGAGAAAGGTGCCATACAAAGTACCTGAGCCTGAAGAGGCACCTGTATGCTTCAGAAGTTGTCAAAAAACTGATCATACTTATGAAAATTTTACTTCTAAGGGTCTGCCAAAGATATGGTTTGCACCGTTACCAACAACATAAATGAAAGTTGCATAAAACAAATGTGATCTGCAGCAGGACCAGCTGCCAGAACTAACTCCTGTAAGCGTTTTCTGACTCATTTGGTAGCCTCATCCTTGCCTGTCACCCTTGCCAGGCACCGTACATAACAAGCTTTCCATCTCCTGCAAAATCAGCGGAGTGACAGGAGCACGGGCGAGACAGACATTGGAAACAACAGGTATATTGCCCAGATTTTGCTGGGTTACTCACATCCATCCTGCGCTCGGATCTCACAGACATGAGCAGCCTTGCCTTTGAGCCAAGAGCTCTGTACATTGGTACAGACCGACATCAATGGGTGAAGAGTGTTAGCAAAATCACATACCCTTCTTTGCTTCAGTTCTGCTTAGTGGTCTTCCCTCCAGGACAGAGACCTTTGATTCCCATCATGTTTGAAATCAGCATAAAAATCTCTGGTGTTTGTCCAGACTTTGCAGGAAAGGCATTTAGGGTCTTTTTTCCTGAAGAGCTATGCAGAACATTCTTCAATACAATGAAGGAAAAGATCATACTCTGGTTCCCTGTATGATCTTACAGCAGTTCTGCCTCCTGAACACTAAAATTAGGCATCTCTCTGAAAAGTGACATAGCATGGACAACTCAGTCTTCAGTGGGAAATGTGTATCAACCTTGCCTTCCCTGCAGCAAGGATGGAACAGGAGCTACCTGTGTTGCATGACAAGGCAAAATCCATCTCCCTGCTACTGGGAAAACACCGAGGACCAAACCTGGGCATTCTGTGATCTATCAGCATCCCCATGCCTGGTGTCTCCTGACAGCACACAGTCCTCGATGGGTCCCTGCTCAGCTCCTCCTCAGAGACCCCTGGGCCTTTCTGCTGACAGGTGGAATTTGCTGTATGTGGTTCACAGCTTGAATTAGATAATTCAACCCACGAATTTAGTCACCTGCACCCCAGAGTATCCAGTTCTAAGAAAAATCTGGAATCTGCTGTGATCATGGGCACCAACATGCATAAAGAATTTTTATAGGAGGCTATTTTGTGGAAGAAGAGCAACAATACTGTGCCACCATGGACAGGCGAGGAATCTCTTCAGAGCTCAGGAAGCACAACACAAAGGCACTGTCTTGCGTGGATGTGGAGTAGGAGATGGCAGTCCTTGTGTCCTACAGCCACCACCAGGTCATGCCAGAGCAAACGCAGCACCAGTGTAAGGGATGCACGTGAGCATGTCTTGGATGCAGGAGCCCGTGGTGGGTGAGTTGGTGCAGAGGCAGGTGCTGACGCTGCTCGGCCCTCTACCTGTGGTTTGTTACAGCACCCGCTTCCCCTGTACCTCACCTCTCGCCTCACCTCGCCTCAGTGGATATCCAAAGCCATGTTCTTAGTAAGCATATGGTATTTAAGATCTGAATCACAGAATCTGCTACTATTTAGGCTGTTACTGTTGATACCTCTTAAACAGTGCATCTGGCTAATTCTGCAAGGGCTGGAGCTCTGTTGTTTCTTGCTTAGGATGTTTACATGAACATCAAACTTACTGGCTTGTGGCCTTTTTCAGAAGTGTTAATTTTTAGTGTTTATTTATATCAAGGAAGTGCCTAGAAATTCTGGGCATCGACCAATGCTCAGCTTGGTAAGGTATTATCCAAACACATAACAAAATGATTCTCCACCCCCCTTCAAGTCTATGATCAAAGCAAAAGAGAAGAAAGAACAGGCACATATGGAGCATAAGGAAACAACATCTATGTATGACAAAAGTTTACTGTAAGAGTTGCTGGGTTTGATTCATTAAAGACTGAATGTAATTTTGAATGAAACAACATCAGAGTTAGACATAAGAATGGTTGTGCTGGGTCAGAACAGGCTGCTGAGCTTCTCCCCAGCCCCCTCCTCACCATCATACTTGGTGTCCTTGCCTTTCCAAGTCCAAGGTCGATGCCCCCTTGGATGCCTCTGTTGGACACGTCTGTGGCAATGGCTGTTCATTTGAGTGACAGCACGTTCCCATCTATCTTTTCTGGCTAGCACTTCATGTTCAGAAAAAAATGTTCCATGACTTAGACACCAGCCCCAGAGATAGCTCAGATCCACACACAGATCTCAACCCCGGCACTTGGGAATTGCCCCTGACCTGACTGACTGCAACATAACCAGAGATTGACCAGTGTATTTTGTGTAAGCTGCACATTACATTCAGGAGATTGTGGCATACAACAGTCTCAGAGGAATGTAGTCCTGTTACTTATTTATGTAGCTGCTCTGAAAGAAAATAGCTTTCTTTCCTTCCTTCCTTCCTGGCCAAGCTGTGCTCAGTGAAACATCTTGCACCCATCTTTTGGCTAATTCACTTTAGTCAGAGAATTTAAATACAGTAGAGGAAATGCAGTTCCTGTAATGCTGCTTCACTTCTACAAAGATACTCATGCATAAAAGATGCAGGTGTGTGCTCCTGCCTGTGTGTATACATCAGCTGCTCCTTCAGAGGAAGAATCCAACTTTTGTTCTTAGTTTTCCATTACTATTGCTTCCCTTCCCAATGGGTTTCAAAAGTTAATAGAGCTTCTTCAAAATTATGATATTGTTCCCTTTTCTTGAATACCAGGAAAATCTGATACTCACAGTAATGATTTATTTGAAAAGTATTTCCACTTACCTACAGCTATGCATATTACTTAAACATACTGTATCATCGGTTTTGAGACATTTAAGGCCGAATTCTTCTTTCCGGGATATTTTGGAATGCAACTGAACTGATGGGGTTTAACAAAGACTCTGGAAGAGGCTGCTCAGAGAAGCTGTGGATGCCCCATCCCTGGAAGGTCATCCAGGCCAGGTTAGAAGGGGTTTTGAGCCACCTGGTCTATTGGAAGGTGTCCCTGCCCATGGCAGCAGGGTTGGAACTAGATGATCTTTAAGATCCCTTCCAACCCAAATCATTCTGTGTTTCTGTGATTTACACAAAGTGAGCAGTGTTGGAAGAGAGTGTAAGAGCACTTCCCAAGTACAAAATGCCTCTCACCTGGGCACTATCAGCAGATGCAGGTGGATAGCTCTGGGGATGGAGATGCTTACAAATATGGATCTCTTACATCCTGTAAGTTTGAAAAAAAGTAGGGGTCCGTTGCCTTCCTCTCAGGTGTTTTGTTTGTAGCTGTTCATTCTTTTCTTTTCTTGTAAGACCCTGAGATGACACGTTTAATCTGGAGTCAGAAGGCATGTTTCTTGCCAAACTGAGTGGACTTCATTTGATTCTACTTCATTGGGTGAGAAACAGAACTTCTTCCTTTTTATACTACTTCAGTCCAAAGCCAAACAATTTTTCCTTTCATCTGGCTGGTTAAACAAAAACTCTTGACATAGCCTTATAAAGAACAAAAAAACACAGCCGCGCCCCACACAGCCAACAGCTCAAGTGCAAGAGGAGAGGCAGGAGATGGGCACAGCCCTCTTGACTTCTGTCTTTGCAGAGGTGACGAGTGGATGTAGTCTGTCCTAGTCTCCATTATCTATGGCGAGTGCTGTTGTTCCAAAGGCAGCTTGCCTTGGGCAAGATGGGCTTCTCATCCTTTAATTCAGTGACAAGCCTTTGCATGGTGTCTGCCATTTTATGGGCACCTGGGATGAGACAATGATTTGCATGACAATCTTTTTTCAGGTGTGCCAGAAATCAAAACAAAACTTGCCTACTGATTAAAATAAGGAGGCTCTTGGAGTAGTTTTTAGTTTCTTACACCTCAGTAGCTGCCCTGCATCATTTCTGTACCTTAGAGCCTGGCATTTAACCCCATCAATAGAACTGTTTCTCCCTTAGAGGCAAAAGACAGAAATCTCAAACTAAAAAGATATTTGCCTGGTACAGTGGTGAGGGAGATACACCTCACACAAATACACAGCATCATTTCTTGTTGCTCATCAGGTGTATGTGTCCCAGTCACCTCATGAGCTCTTGCGCTTTCTGCCTGGAACAAGTTTTCATTAAACAAGCTAAATAAACAAGCTGCACAAAAAACACCACCAAGACAAAACCCTGAATAATCCAAGTTGGACTGTAGTCAGTGGTGCAGCACCCAAAGGAAATTAAAAAGACAGGCCAAGACAGAGTTTAAGCCACTGAAACTGGAAATCCCATTACCTCTTCTGGACTGTTTTCAAGCAAATATGGGCTAGGGAGAAGTATTTCTGTTAGCTAGATCACAGGTTGCTGCATTGGGACGTTCAGGGACACCAGGATGAATGACCTGTCTACATTGGCCTTTAAGGACTGGTTTGAAGCTGGCATGTTTTGGTTATTGGCCTCTGTGTGTTCCCCAGAACACTGCTGAGCCTCAGAAAAAAAGGTGCTCATAAGAGAGTAGAACAGAACGTGGGGGCGAGGCCCTGAGAGCATCCTGTCCTGCTGGCCTGGGCTTGCTGCCTGGCAGACTTGCGGTGCTGTTCAGGGCATTGGTTTAGATCTACCAAGTTTCACACTAAGGTTACTACAAAGACTTCCCGGGCAACTGTCATATTTGCAGCCACCAGAATGACTAAAGAGGAGTTTCCGCCTCTTGGTCACCCTCTTGGGTGGTCTGTGGGCCTCCAGGCCTAGAAGAATCCTGTCTTTTCTTTCAGGCATTTGAAAAGAGGGTGGGACTAGTGGGTTATGGCCAGTTCAGCATACACATTCATTTCTTGCTTCTTGGCTTGTTCCAGGCTGCTTCCTCTGGAAAACACCTTTTCTAATGGCCAGAATCCCTCAAGGCTGCCTGTTTGATGTCTGTAGATGTTGTTTTTCCATCCTTCTGACCCTAGTCTTGTCTCCCCTGCAGGCCCTCTTAAGCAAATCTTTGCCACCGTGCGCTGAGGGTGTGAGCATTGGATACTACCACGAGGAAATGGCATTCACTGAAGCAGCCAGCTCTATGAGTAGTGCCTAGAGCTGCTTAGCACTGGCAGTGACTGCTCTGTGGTTCAAGTCCTACTGTCTCCTCCAGCTTTGCCTCCCAGCAGCCTAGAAGACTGCCTTCAATTTCTGGAGGGGGCTTTGGATGTAATTCAATTAATACACTACTGGGACAAATTTTGATACAAGGTAGAATCTCATGTTAAATTCTGTAAAGCAACAGGAGTTTGCTAGTAGTGTTTTACGATACCTGAACACACTGTGTGGCACTGGGCTGCTATGAGCATCACTTCTTAGTTTCTTTGGGTTATGTCAAGACAGACTGATAAGTTTCACCAGCAGCACTAGGTATGTCTGTAGCTGTAACACCTCCTGACGATGTCCTAAAACTTTTTTATTTGCAAAGATCCAGTTTTTGGTTTGCCTCTTTAGTTTTCATCTCTTGAGTGGAGTGAGCGAGACGCTGCAGGACCTATCCATGGGCTGTCCAGCCACTCCAGTGAGAATATTCTCCAGGAGAATAACCCTGAGCAGGAGAAATCACACTGGCAGTCTCCTCATGGCAACCCTGTCCTATGCTCCCATTAGCTTGTGGGTGGCTCTGCCCTGGTACAGGTGCCCTGGTGCGGGCAGAAGGGAGCGGAGCTTCCCCCAGAGGGTAAAACAGTGGATTCCTCTTTTGTGTCGCACATACGAAAGCACCATTATAACCACCCCAGCCAGCAAGGCAACCTGCTCCGGGCTGCTCAGGAGCAGCACAGCCCTGTAGCCTGAGCTTAAGTGCAGGCAGCTCATAAAGGGCAATGGCAATTTCATGGCAGTAACCAGTCTCCTCTCTTTAGAGGAAATCCCCTCGAAATGCTTGACTCAGGATCTGAGCACTTGGGAGTTTGGTAGGGGATGTGTAATTGCCACCAAAGAGCAAGACAGCCAGTGGCTCAGATGCTTGTGGCTGGAGGGACAAATGGTTTGGCTGAGGCAATCCCCACTGATTATAGGGTTCTCTATAATTAGGAGGTTAACACTGCCCCAGGAACCTGGAAAAGGAGCTAGTTTCCTGCAGGGGTCAGCAAGGAATCTCCCCCACCATCACTCGCTGTGCAGCACTGGGCTGCGGGCACACCCCGGCAGACAGGCACCTACACCCAGCCTTCAGCCTTGGCAGCTGGTGGCCAGCAGGAAAGCACAGCGAGTCACCAGTGCTGGGCTCCAGTGACAAGGGGTACATCACAGACTCGTGACCATTGTGGAAGTGAGCCACTGGAAATCTTTGTCTTTGACCAGAAACCACGGCTGTGCCATTACAGAGCATTATCTGGACTGTCCCAGCAAGTAACCACCCCAGCACCCAGCATTGCTTGGCTTGTGGTACATTAAGTCCTCTTTGCAAAGGCAGTCTGGTTTACCCAGACAGCAATTCCAGCAACCTCCTCTCCTTCTCTTCCCGTGGCCTTGTAGCAGGGCAGCATTTGGGGAAAGTGCAGCCGAGGCAGGAGACGTTAGTCCCACAGCTGCAAAGGCAAGTGACGTGCTCAGGCAAAGAAGCTGGATACCTGAAGCCAAAGGTGTTCATGGCTCTCCACCTTACCCTAGTACTTAAGAGGACCTGGTTTGGGTTGGGAGATAACAGTGAGCCGGATGGGATGAGTTGTCTGTAGGACATACTAGTCAGGTATAGAGCTGTAAGAATGGACAGATACACTGGATTATACAGAAGTTATAGATATATTTCTATATACATATGTATGTACCTAACTACATAAGTGTGTGTATATAGAAAAGATCTCTATGCATGGCAAACCCATCAGTGAACAGTCCTCATTGTTAAAGCATTTGCTGCCTCCCATGGGATACTGTTTAAGGATGAGCATGCTAAGACCTTGGCTCAGATCACATTATCTATAAAGAAGTTAAACGCTATTTTTCCAGCCTGTAGGTTGAGGTGACTGGCTGGGTTTTCCTCTTCCAGTGGAAGAACACTGAAATATTCACAGGTCCCACATGATGAATAAATTTGGCAATTCCATCAACTTCCTTAAACATTACCACAGCATCAGCCTGAAAACACATTTATCCAGAGGTGAACTTTTCCCTAATGGGATAAACAGAAATATCTGTAAGAAGTGTCATGCCTCTGCCTCCTCCTGCAGAGGAGCTGCTCAAGAGCCAAGCAAGGACAGGACTCTGATGTGTCCTTGAAAGTGCCCAGTGACAAAGCAAAGCGCGCTCTGCAGTGGCTGTGAGCTGACCCCAGCCAAAACCTGCCAGCTGTACCGGTTTGCTTTCAGTGAGCACAAACCTGGCAGGCAAAAATGGAGAAACATCTTGAGAGTTGTTGCTTAGAGTTCAGCTCTTCCCTTCCCCGTGCCCTTGGTTCCTTCAGTCACACCAGCAGAGCTTTTGCCTATTCCTGCAACCCACCATCAGGCTACGTGCACAGAGGATGACACCAGCTCTCTGAATTAAAATGACAGAAAAAGACTTCAATAAAAGTTCTATACATTTTTTATATATGTAAAACTTACAAACCACACTGCTAAATGCCCTGGTTTCATTGCAATGGCCTCAGTTTCTCTTATTATCTGTCCACTGCAGCTAATTAACCAATAGAATTTCTTGAATTTTGTGTTTTCTCTATAAACCAGGGAAGAGTTTGTTGTTAGTAACAACAAAACAGAACAAACCCACATTTTGCCTTAGGTAATTCAAGATTTTACAGCCCAGCCCACCTGAAATTTTTATTCTCCTTGACAGTTACGGTCCAAATCTTCAACTGCAGCTCAGCTAGAAGGTGGGAACAAAATTCCCCTCAGAAAGCATCTCCAGTGCATTATCAGCAGGTACCAGATTTGAGACATGAAAACACCATGGGATTGTTGCAGTATGAATCTCTAAACAGCTAAGGGGAAAAAATAAGTTGAAGTAAGTTGCTGAAAACCAATGGATATACTGTGAGATTTTACCAGAAAAGACATGACAAAAGGGCTTAGCAGGCATTGCAATAAATGCAGAGGGATGTAGACAACATATTTCAGGAGCAGCAGACATATGATAAAGGCATGTGTTGAATATAGCTGAATTGCAGGATGGGCAAAGATTGAAAAGACTTTAAAGTCACACCATCTCCAAGGGGAGGCAAGTGGAACTGGCCAATACCAGGACTTCGAAGTATCTATATCAGAATTTGTTGGTATTCATGCTGATGTTCTTGAATTCCCATTTCAGCCACTGAGGATAGGTGTAAAATATCAGTCAGCAGATGCCATAAGTTACAAACATAAGTTTGTTGCATAAACGACATACATACATTCATGTTCAAATGTTTTGCTTCATTTAAAGTCCATTTTTTACCCTCAAATAGGAACTAGAGCGTGAGCACTTTTACACTTCTTTAATAAAATCTTTTCCTAGAAACACATTCATAAGTCCATTGCCCGACTGAAGTTTTAGCCAGGCTCCAACCATCCCAATAAAAAAGTTATTGGAGAAACACTGATGGTGGGTGCTGTTGATAGAAACGGTTTCAGGCAAAGCAGGTCCCATTCACCATATTGCAAAAAGAAAGCCTTAAAAGTCTGGTTGCCTGTTGAAGTGTTCACACCCCACACCGATGTGTCTCTGGAGAGGACATCATCTTTGCAGAAGTGCCACGTTTTCAGCACTAGAGCTAAGAAACTTTTTTGGCTTTTTTAAGACTTATGTTTTGAAGCAACAGAGATAATTCTTTTTGGCAAGCATTCTCTCAAAAATGTGCAGATAATTCCTATACAGTAAAAATGAATGATAAAATTGCACTGTAGCAAGAGCAAAACTTATAAAACAGACCTTCCTGAGAGGAGCCAAACCAAACGTGTCCAGCACTCTTCAGGAACCTGCCCTGCTTCAGCTCCTGCTGCCCAAACCACAGGGCGGTGCTGGGCTTGGCAAAACCCTGAGTGCTTATGGTGACAGCCTGGTGAGCCCAAGGGGCTGCACCCCTGCAGATGCACTCTGTAGCCAGCACCGTTGCCTTTGCTATGATGGGGCCAGGGGCTGCCCCCTGCCCACAGCTTTGCCTGTAGAGCACCACATCTATACATCTACAGGCTCACACTCTTTGTTTCTAAAAGCTCTAGTGTACTCCCTCTGACCAGTTTCTCCCCTTGCCTATTGTCCTTCCAGGTCCTTCAGATAAAAAATTATCCTCCTTCCTACTACTCCAGTTAGTTTACACCTTCCCTCCTTGCTTCTTTCACAGACCTCACGTCCACTCTCCCAGTGATTGTATGAGCTCAAGTGTCTGTCCAGGTCTTAAATGGCCCACCGAAACACTTCATTATGCGTGATGCCTTGTCTGGCAAGCTTATGTCTTGCTGTTCTTCCTACTGGGTGTAGTCAACATAGTACTGGGTGTAGGGTGTCATCAAACCTGCCAAGGTACATCTGCCTTCATGAACCAGGTGAAACGGCAAGCTTCTCACCATTTTCTTATGTAACCAGAACCAGTTTCTCTCACCACTGGGCTCAAGTTCATCCTAACTGGTCAAAGCAGATCTTTTTGTGGAGTTTAACACAAAGTGAGGAGTGCGAGGCCTGGAGTCCCATTGCCAGATGTTTCTGCCATTGTAAAGAGGATGGAGGACACACGGCTTGATGCACAGCTGCAGCTCTGCTGAGGCCTGACCCACCTGCTGCTGCACTTTGTCTCTGCAGTCATTGCTGAGTTAATTGGAACCATCTGACTGTTGCCATCTTCTAACAGCCACACATTTTCTGCATATTTTCTTGTCATTGCTAGTGCTTTGTTCCAGTGTCTTTAAGAAAACATCTGCCCTGAGGATTCTCCCTTTTTATAATCTCTTTAAAATATATCACCATCTGCTCGCTTTTAAAATCTTTTCCTTCATCCCATCACTAGCGACTGGCCCCTCAATGACCTCCCATTTCGTAGCAAGGTGCTCGAGTAGGAACATTCATTGCTTTGTTTCACATCATATAGTATTCTGTATCATGATTTGATCCAGTGGTTTGTTCAGCATTTAGCAGAGAAATGCGTCTGCTTTAGCAAATGACTCTCCTCTTAGCTGCTGAAGGCGCTCTGCTTCTTGCCATTTATACAGTGTCAGGAAGCAGACCTTCACCCCACTTCTCACTGCACCAGCCCAGCTCCAGACATACAGTCTTTGGGTTCTTGCATCCTAACAAACAATGTTTTCCACTGCCCCCAAGCCCACCTACACCATATGCCCAGATATAACCACCCTTGAACCTTCACTGATTGCTTTTTGCCTTTGTCCCCTTGTTTCTTTAACACCTCTGCTAGGTACATGCCACATTATTTTGCTGCTCCCTCTGACACCTCACCCTGTGCTGTCTCCATTTACTTTACCTCTTTTCAGCTTCATTTGGCTCAATCAGTCAAAGCCAAAGTGTTTCTTTTCAGCAACAGCAGGATCCACAAGAAGTTCCTCTTCCCCCTTTGCCCTCTCCAGTCCAGGCTCCCAGCTTGCCTCTGCTCTGTGAAACCCTTACGAGACTCTTGCCTCAAGATAGCTTTCTCCTTCTGCATAACCCATCTCCAGATAAATCCTTATTTCTGCAGTGACTCTGCCACTGATGACAATTTTTTTATTTTTTTTTTTTACTGTCGTAACTCTCCCTTTCTTCATATCCACCTGAGGTTCAGCTACTTCATAAACCAAAACGTCCCTTCAGGTTTTCCCACATATACAAGAAACATAACAGCACTGGAAGCTCCTATTGCTATAGCAGCCTTCATTTTTTAAAATCTTCCCAGATACTCCCCAGTTAACTTTATGATCTTTAGTTCAATGCTATTATGCATTTCTCCTTCACACCAGTTTGCCAGTGTTTTTCACATCTCTCTGCAAGTAGCGTCTCATTTCCTCATGCTTCTTAGCTCTTCTCTCCCTTCTTCCTATTTTTAATCACATTATTGTGATTCCTCTGCAGTATTTTGGACTCAAAGATTGCAGGGAATATGCTCTGTCAAGTGTCAGTGGCATCAAAAAGAGGTCCAAATAGAGCCAGGAGGGACCACTGCTGTCCTGCTTACCCTGAGCAGCCCTGCCTGTGGAGATGGCTTCTTGCTGCCAAACAGATTCTTCGAAAAATAATTTGCTTTTCAAGACAGGGACTGGAAAACAGAAATCTGTACATTTTTGTTGTAGCACTCTCCAAACTAGCCAGCTGCAACAAGGTCTTTTACCATCACATACCAAGATACTCTTCACATCAGTCCCTCTGCTGCCTTCTCCTTGTCTCTTCTCATCCAGAGCATATGCTCTCTGCTTCTTCCTCCCCTTTCTTCCTTGGCTGCTCCCTCTTCATTGCCCCTCAACCACTTAACCAGCCACAGCTGCACCTTATCTACATCGGCCAACCCAGTGCCCCTGAAGCCAGCCCACAGCTGTATATTATCAATGGTAATTAACCCAGCTTCATTCCACTACACATTTTCAGATCCGCTTGAATGGAAAGCTGAACTGAGTCAGTGGAGGTAAATTGTCTGTGGTACTTGACACAGTGGTTATATTAAAGTCAGTTTATAGATAATGTAATAATGCTTCAAGAGGTACTCTGTAATGGATTTTACTTCTCTACTTTCTTTCAGACTAAGCAGCTTTCTCCTGATTGCCAGACATGGCTTTGAACACCCCAGAGATTCTCTGGTATAGATTTGGGATCCCAACAGGACCCTGGTAGGACCCCACTCTGTAGACTGGTTCCTCTCCTCCATCTGTGCTCAGCATTTGTCTGGTCTCATCTTCAAATGTCTTTCTGCATGCTTTCTTCCTAATTAGCAATGGACTGCTGCACAAACATGGATCATCTGGTCATGCAGTTATCATCTGTACTAGATTTTGTGCTGCCTGCACTTGTGTGGGCAAGCAGCATCAGTTTGATTTTGCATGAAACACAGAGATGCTGTAACCATTGCATTGGGAACTTTGTCTAATTCAACAGACACACCACCACATATATGTACTGGGTGATGATCCAGTTTGTACTACCCTTCTGACAGCTCACAGCAGCAATCACAGTGTAACTGCAGCCTAATCCACACTAGGAGCAAGTAGGTCTGTACCCACCTCTGCTGAGGGATCCTTGAAGGACACAAAGTTATTAGAGTTATCTTGCTATCTCAATCTAACTGTAAGCCTCTGCTTCTGGGATCCTCAGCTCATAGCTGAACAAAGCAGAAGCCATCTCTGCATGTACTTTAATCATCAAAGGTAAGCACGGGAGATATTAAATTTGCCTCTAGCATTTCATGGTCACAAGGCGTCTTGCAGATGGTGATCTAGAACCCCTGAATTCCTGCCACATCCACCTTGCCCGGTGCATATGCCACCATGGAGGTATGCGGGTGGTACCCAGGCTAGCCAGAGCAAAGCACGTACTGCACCCGCTCCTCTCCCACCTGTCCACCTCCAGACCGCTGGCAAACGCATGGCTCAACGTGTCCTTTGGACATCACAGAGTGGCAAATTCTTTGGACACCCCTGGGTATTTCATACAACCAACAATTCCCTATACTGAAAAGAAAAAAATGATGAAACTTGATTGTGAGAGCCCAAAAGCTGTTTCCCTATACACAATGTGCATGGTTCCACATGTAACTGTTATGTTACAGCCAGTTCTTGGTAAGAACAGTTAATACCTGCTTTAAGATGAGGAAAACTTATTCCCAAGCCTCCTCCACAGCTCAGCTTTGAGTTGGGATTTTCTCACATCTCACAAAGCAAGCCACCAGGACTGTCACAATTGCTAGGTAAACTGCTAGTATTTTGACTCCCAGTTACCAATATAAAGAAACACAAGCTCTTTTTCCAAAGGTTTGAGAGGCACGGAAGTCTGTCTTTCTACCACCTAAAGCAAGGAATGAGGAATAAAACTCTTGCATCTGTCAATGCTTTAGAAAGTGCTACATGAGCTGGTTTGCAGGCAAGTGTAGGAAGATCAGAAAAACAGGCTTTGATTTCTTCAAGCAAGTTTATATAATAAGGGCAATTGGCTTAGTTCATTTGAGACTGTGAAGCACAGGAAGGGTAAAACAGTTCTGTAAGAACATATCCTGAGCAAATAGCAGGGAGGTGAAGGAACTGCCTGAAGAGAAGGATGTCCTTGACACTGGCACAAAGGGGCACAAACTGGATGGTAATACCATTAGGTTGCAAATCGGGAGAAATACCTGGCCCAGGGTACCGTGAAGATGAGGAAGACCCCCAGACTCTGCTGGGACAAGCAGCTGACCAGGTGCAGTGTCTAGTCTCTGGATCCCCAAAGGAGTTACATGCACCACTGTCCACAGCCCAGGGAACTGGACTTGCCATGCCAGAGCATCTCTCCCAGGTCTTTGCCCATCTCCAGCTTTCCATCCTCCATGGTTCAGCTGGCTCCTCTGACATCAGGGAGATGGCTGTGATCCACCCGATCCATGGACATGTTCCTCCTCTGCAGAGAAACATGTGAGAAAGCCTCGGAGTTTGTCTTACAGCAGAAGCACAAAAGAGACCATCGTGTTGCTTTGGATGGGGACCCGTTCCAGCAGCTGTGGGCGCACAGCCCCTTTGGCATCACACAGCGGAGCATGGGGCTGATTTGTGGCAGAAGAGGTGTCTTTCTGCACCTGGGAGACCTACACCAGCAAGCCAGCTGGCCCTCATCAAGGAAAGCCTTGCAGGACCTTAGAGATAAATTTTAGCATCTTAGAGACTCAGAGAAAGTTACTTGTGTCACTGCATGTTATTCGAGTTTGTTTGAATATAGCATCCTAGAGCATTACTTGCGGGACTGTGAGGATCTGAAACTGGAATCTTTGAGATGAAAAGAAGAAATGGGTTGATTTTTGTTCTTTCCTTTTTTTCCATTTGTTTTTAATTTTCTAAAATACTTGTGAATCTTCCTGGAGATTCACCAGGAATAATTCCAGAGGGACTAATACTCATCATTTTTCTGGATCTAATTAAATCTAACATCCACTGCCCCCATCACTAACATATGTCAAACAGAGCTAAATATATCGTCTTATTGTAAATTGCATATAATTTGCTTTCTTTTGTTTTTCTTCTGTGGGCACTAATATCTGTTTTCTGCTCCGAATTTGTCATCAATAAACCAGAACTCATCCAGAGAGAACAATTAATTGCTTGTATAAAATAATCTATCAGAAAACGTTACCAAACAATGTCATCAGGTGGGTCCCATGGACATTACAGAGAGTTACAACCATTTCTAAAATGGGGCAAATTATGCAATTCCTGCCACTGTTAACTGCACAACTTGGCTTCTAAAAATGCTGGCAAACAGAAATGCAGCATTGCCAGCGTTCGCAATTGTATCGTGAGTTGCTGATACTGAACTTTTCAATGAAGTCCCCACTCCTAAAAGCATCTGGATTAGATGAAAATCTAAACTTTAATTTCTTATAAAAGCCACATCTTTCTAACCCACATGGTTAGAAAAGCCTGGCAAAGCATGCATGTCATCTCATCTAGTTTTACTGTCTGTAACTTAGACACCTAGTACAAGCAGGTCATCTGCTTCTACTCTACAGTCCATGAAAGAGGCTGGTACCTCCACGGATTAACCTGCTCCCTCTACTCTCTGCTGACTGGAGCTGAGCCTGTATAAACTGCTCCCGGAGGTGGAAAGGACAGGGCTGCTCCTGCCCTGTGCCCACACTTCTCCTTCTTTGACTTCCCAGCAACTTGATTCAGCCCACAGTAACTTCATTTCAGATCAGATCCAGCAGTGGAAATGCAAAGTTTTGGCCAACAAAGATCAGCACAAAGAGCATAAAGTGGAGTGGTCGCAGGTGGTGTCTCTGGGGGACTCTGAGCTGTGACAGCCATTTACTGCAACAGTAGCAAGAGGGACAAATCCAGGTGACTCTGTGGCCCCACCAGGTCCAGCACCCCAGCACTACCTCTCCAACTGGTGGTCTTGGCCTGAACACCTGGGTGGTGCTGGGTGCCACCTAAGCCACAGAAAGCATCAGCTGCCCTGGCAGAAAGCTGTGAGCAAAGAAAGAGTACAGAGCTATGAAGACAGCAGAGCCAAACTGGTTGCACTGGTGCCAGGTGATATAAAAGAGGACAACCACCACAGACTGTGACTTGGGAGATTTCACTTAATGTTAGAAAAAATCTTTTCCCCCAGAGGCACTGCAGTGCTGGAGCAGGTCCCAGGTCCAGGCATGCCTCCCTGCCTTGGGGGTTTCTGCAGGACTCACCTGGCCTGGTGTTAGTACAGAGTGGGGCTGGACTAGGTGACCTTCAGGGGTCCTCTCCTACCTGGGCCTAGATATTTCATGATATACTCACCCAAAAAGAAGTGGATTTCCCGTGAGTGGTTACACCAGCACTTCCCAGAGAGGACTCATGGCACAATCCTAAGATGCTGCTGGGAGTCGGCAGAGACCCTCTGTTTTGAGACATGAGTTGTACTCCATGTACTGGCACACGCTCCCCTTTGGGTTTTAATGTCCCCCTTTTGCCTTCACTTTCTTACAGCAGCTGTGAAATAAGTTATAATTTTTAAGAGCTCCCTTCAAAAAATGGTGGTTTTCTGTTTTCAAGAATCTTTTGAGGAAGTCCAACAACAACCCCTAATCCATCAGGCTTCCTCCTATCTCCTTGTGAACACCTCAACTGGTTCTGCACCCTCACTCTCTCCTCCTCATTCTGGTTTTCCGTTCTCCAGAAGCCCAAGGGGGTGCTCTCTCCCAGCAAAACAGGGAAGCGGCTATACACAAGGCATTTTCAGAGGACCAGTTGCTCTTTTCACATCCTAGCTGAGTCTAACATCCAACATTTTCTCGCATCCCTGATGATGGTGCTTACCCCTCCCTGACCAGGGAAATCTGTGTGCTCATGATCTGAAAGTGGATCTTCCAATGCTGTAAGTAACTTGAGGCTGTTGTCCAGCAGATCCAACACACCACCCAATCCGTAGCCATGTGTTTTGCACCAGGAGGTCCTGGTCCATGACAATCCTGGCAAGAATGGCACTCACACTCTGTAAGGGACCATTTAAGATGTTATTTATTAGAGCTAATGCAGTAAGAAGACAATAGCATAGATAGCATTATGTCCTTTTCAGGTGCTGGGAGCCCCGAGCAGTGTGACATTGTGCAGGACTCCGGCACATGCACAGTGTGCCGTATGCACACCCCATCCACAGCAGAGACTCTCCCCTTTCAGTGATTTGAGCTATTACAGGATTTTCTTACAATGAACAGCTCTACAGTGGTCTGCACAAAGGTATTCTGACCAGGATCACACCACCACGTCAAGCACAGTGCCATATGTTAGCAAGACAGAAGAAAAACAAGAAATTTAGCAGTTTGGCTAAAATGAGTGCTTAGCGTGGTAGAGACTCAAAAACAGTAAGCCAAACGGCAACAGGAGTTGCATAGATAGGATTAGAACTGTTTATACTGCCGCCAAAAACTTTTTATATCCCCAGAAGGCTTGTTAGAGATGGGGGAAGTTTGATGTTGGCTGGAAATATTGTGTTAATAGGAGGAAACACAGGCTCTGTAAAAGAAAATTATTGTGTGCTACATAAATTTAATAAAAAGCTATTTGAAAGACAAATACAGTAGTGTATCATGGGCAGAGTAGAAATTACTTTGAAAAAAATGATGGTTAAGAAAACCTAGCACTTGCTCTCATTTTCTAAGACAGATACAAAACAAAACACCAGCAGGCAATCTGAAAAACAAGTATGTTGTCCCACAACCCATGCTGCTGGCCAATGTAGGGAACACTGGATTTCTGCTTCATGTAAACCCTAAATGCTCAAAATATTGCATTTAAAGAAAAAACATGAAACAAGAAAAATGCCACCAGAATGCAAGTAGCAGGTGGCTTTTTGGACACCAGAAGTGGAAAGCAGACCAACCTCTCTTTGGGCTAGAAAAGCAGCTGCACTGGTTTTGGGGTTGAGCATTTGAAATACCATTCTGCAGTATCTGCTGCAGAAATGATGCAAGGCTAGGAGTAAGAGAAAGATTTTTTTTAAGTCAAAAATTGGTAGGAAAAAGAAAAAAAAGTCCAATTAATTGCACTAAATCAACCAGCTTTCCTCAGGAACAAGAACTTTTTCTGTTCTGAAAGCCATGGGGTAATGGAAGGGCAAGTACTGAGCCATGGGGCAATGGAAGGGCCAAGCGCAGCTGAGAGAGGCTGCCCAAAAGCTCACCCAGCTGCTACACCTCCCTGTCTGGAGGGGTTCCTCAGCGTGGCAGGAGCCCAGCTCACCCAGCACCCCGTGTTGGGGTGTGGGACCCAGCAGCACCCTGCTAAGGGCAGGAAGCCTTGAGAAGGGTTGAAGAGGCAAAGGCAAGAAGGAGCAAGGCAGTGGCACAGCTGGAGAGAGTTGTGTCACACCATGTTTCTTGGCCATTGTGACAAAGGCTCACCACCCTGTCCACAGCCTGGGCTTCACTTTGGACTCGGGCTTTCTTCAGGTCCCCACACCCAGGCCATCTGCACCTTGCACCGGCAGCATGCTGACCTGCGCATCTGGACAAATACATGTAAAAGCAGTTTCTCACTATCTCACATTTTAATTAATGCACCAACCTGAACAAAAGCTGTTCTGATCCATCATTTCACACAATGGTCCTTCTCTCAGCCCATCACTGGTCATACGTCTCCTTTGGCACCTGCACAGCAGCATTCCTTCATCTTGGCTACTTCGGCTGTAGAAGGGCAAAGACAGGAGCAAGCTCCTAGGGGTACATGCAGATGTACAAGTTACATTGAGGTGTATTTGCATTGTAGCCAGCAGCAAACAACCTCTGTCCATCTAAATTAGCTTTCAGTTGCCTCGTGTCCACGACACGCTCCTCTGGGGCATCAACACAGTTAAGGACTAAATGTGCGGGAACAAGGAGAGAAGTAGCCAGCACCCATGCAGAATTCAGCCTTAATAATCTGGCTATTTTTCAGGAACTGAAACTGAGTTTTTAAACGCAGAGCTCCAACACCCCAGCCTTAGCAGGATTAGCAGGGTCTTGGTGGAACATCCGCACTTTGAAGGACAACTGTTCTGCTGAGCAAGTTTCTCCCAGCACCCAACAACTGGACCTTAACTTAAAATGGCAGGTGCAACATTCAGCCACCCTGTGTACCCAGCCTTTTCCTTGTGAGGAAAGGTTAGGAATCAGAATCTACACCAGGTGTGATCACCGTTCACAGCTCTACTCTTTATAACACGGCTAACTGCACAAACTGAGCAAAGCAGAGAATGGCACGGGGCAGCTGCCCCCCGGGCAGCAGAGGGCAAGGCGGTGCCCAGGCGGGCAGCCGGGCAGGAGGTGTGTTTGGCCTATCATTCCTGCAGGCACAGCACCACATTTGCTCAGGAAATATTGCCAAAGGGATCTAAAAGCCCTTCTGTAGTTCTGACATTCAGTCAGGACCTGAAACTAAGGAACAGCAACGCTACCCATCTTCTGCCACAACGGAGAGCGCTGCCCTGGCTTGGGGGGGGGCAGTTACCCCTTCTCATAGCAGTGGGGCAGAGAGACCCTCCCCACACCCGCGTGGGGCTTTTGGTGGGGAGTGAGGAGGAGGACAAGCCATTGCTGGACAATGAGCAAAGAATGTTTTGAAGAGTATCTTTGTAATGTTTTTTACATTACTTTGCCGGCTGGACGGCAGCGTGGAGCATCTGTTTCCAGCTACAGAACTGCTCATGGAAAATGCTCTGGCAAGCTGCAGAAGCTCCCTTCTCCCTCCCCGAGGCTCCCCCCTCGACCGCACCAGCACTGGATTGCAGGCTCCATCGCTCAGGGCATTTTGCCTGTAATCACTGGCAATAGATTTATATGTAGAGTCCAATTATGTCCTCAAATTTATGATTATAACAGAGTGATTTATACAGCAAACAAAAGAGCTAATGGGTCACAAGACTTGTCTTCCTGTGTTTCAGTTTGTTTCCCTGATGGGTTTTTTTTTCTTCTTTCCCTTTTGGGAAGTAGGGGTTTGGGGTTTTGTTGGGATTTTTCTGCCAGAGAAGCTGCTTCCTCGTAGCTTGGCTGTACAAGACAAGAGGAAGAGGGCAGGCCAGCAGGAAGCAGTGACTCGCCGTGTCTTGTGCATTTAATTGTTTTTAATTTATGAGCTGTAGGCAGACGGTGGCTGCAGCTCATTAAAGTTTCTTTAGGAAAGAACACAAAGGTTTTTCCCTCTAGTATCTGAAAATTTTGCATCCTGATTAAAAAGTATGAGGGCAGCCCAGTGTCGGCACTGGCGCAGCACCTGCATACACCTAACAAACCTCAGGCTCCGTTGCTGCTCAGAGCTTTTGCTACCTGAGGGCAGCTAAGGGAAAGTACAAGAACTCCAATGAAATCAGAAAAGCTGATGACAACAGATGCTTGCTCTGAAGGTGTGCAGTCCCTCTCATCCTATGCAACACCACCTCCGTATCCACTTAACTTCCCTGAACTGGTGAGAAACCTCAAAGGAAAAAGAACAAAGTGAAAAGAAACAGGACCTTGGAAGAGAAGATCTGCTGCTATGAATAAAGGATGCCAGATGGGAAAAGCACCACACAGAAATGCAGTGTGAATCACTACAACAGGAATTATGGCTCTTTTGGCATACCTGGACCTCAGCAGGCAGACATAGCTGCAGACACTGTGTGTCAGAAGCCTGGCATGTATTATTACTATTACTAAATATTTCATCTCAGGTTATTTGGAACATCTGGTTATAAAAAATCTCTGCAAGAAGACCGAGTAGCTCTCTGGATTTCACTGCTGACAACAGTGAAAGACAGATAAAATCTTTAATTCTGTTCATGACGTGAGGAAGCACCCTAATAGACTTGGCACAGGATGCTACAGGTGTAAAAGTCTGCTTGGGTTCAAGGGACAACTTTACAGGTTCATGAACCAGAAATACATCAAGAGCTATGACATACAAAGGCTCTCCCTTTTGGCCCAGATGCAACCTGCTGGAGGATGGGGAAGCCTCCCTTCACATTTGCCCCATTCATACCACTCCCTGGCTTCGAGTGTGAGCAGTGGCGGGACGCAGCTTGCTGGGCTGGGGGAACCTCTGTCCTGACCCACTCGGTTGCCCTCAAGTTCCTGTAGATGCATTTTATAGCAAGTCTGGTCCATTATTGGTAGCTCATTCCCACACCTCCCCTAAGATCTCCCTTCCATGAAAGAGTATCTCAGACCTTACCTACACACAGTAGTTTGCACTGGCATAGCTATTAAGTGTTATAATCAGTCTGATTGATTGAACCAGTGAGAGATTATACACAGGTACCAGTACTGTAATACTGTATTTTGTCTTAAGCCTTTTTTTTTAATTTATTTTCAGCATGTTAAGAGATCAGAATAAGCCACTCAGCCCCCAGCAGCCTACACCTACGCTGTCCTATCTAGCCACACCAGTTGAAATACACAATGTTAATTAATCCCTGGTATTTTGCATGCAAAACAGGCCTTTCTTGAAGCTCCTTGGGGGTGCTTTGCTCAGCACCGTGAAACTGCTTCTGCTGTAGACAGGAATTACTTTTTGAGGGAATACAGAAAGGTGTTGGAATGCTAAGGTCTAGAATGTCACTCTACATACCACCAGGGTGACAGCAAGCCCCTCTCTGGCTGCTGAGGGCTGAAATACTGCAGCTTTGAAACATGCCTCAGATTCGAGCCTTTGAGGAGGTGGAGAGCCATCTTTTCCCTGGAAAGGCTGCTTGGAGTAATAGATGCCTTTGAGGCATCCAGGCCCAGTATGGGATGAGCACTTTGTTCCACTGCACTAAGAACAAACTTAAACTTGGATTTTGGACTGTTTTGGAATACAAGTATAAACAGAAGTTATACCCAACACATAATTCACACCTTGCAGTGACAGAATGTGCTCAGAATTGTTCTTTCCATTGGTCGGTCCCTGCTTTCAACAGAATGATTCAACCTTGCACACCATTTGGAGCTTGAACCTTGCGGGGGTTATTATACATCCACATGCTTGCAGAGATGAGAAAGCCTTTTGGCCATAAGACCATACTCAATGTTTAAAACAAAATCATATGGAAAATACATTGCAAAGAACCATATTGAGAATCTTGAACCTTCAAAAAGACAGTATTTGGAGTAGCTGGCTTCTATTAAAAAAGAGAATGCAGAAGAAGTTGGTAAAGAGTTATTGTATCCCAAGAAAAGCTTCAAACTGAAGACAACCCCTTCCACAATCCCAGTTTGATGTTCACCAGCCTCCTAACACTACAGGCAAACATATACCCCAAGGCCAAGCTTTCCTGGGTCAACCCATTCACCCTTGCGCTCAAGAAAGGAAACCATTAAAAGCCTCCTGGGCTGATACCAAAGAGCAGGGCTGTGCCAGTCCACACCACTGAAAAAGAAAAAGTGGAGCAGAAGCACTGATGGTTTTTTTTGTTGGCACCACTGTGTATCTCACTCCTCAGTGTTGGTTGCTCTGGAGCACAAGCACAGCCATTGCAGGCAGGCTGCTGGGGAGCCAAACACACTGGCGAGGCTGGCACTTTCACCCATCAGCAGCGTATCTCCATCCCTGCCCTTGTCACCTGAGGTGGGACAGCTGCCTTGCCCTCCTCAGTGGGGGGGAGAAGCCGGCAGAGGCTGAGCCATGTCCCTGCCCTCGGTGAAGGGAGAGGGGAGAGAGCCAAGGGGTCCCCTTCCCACGGGCTGGGTTTCTGGGAGCAGTGTGGTCCCTGCCTGGTGGCTCTCGCCAGCACCGCTGTTTTCTCTCTGGGCTTCTCTTGGCTTCCTCCTGTGCAGCTGTGCTCTCCACATCAGAAGGGACTTTTCAGAGAAAAGTGAAATTAGTAAAAATAAAGATAATTGAATGCATTTTGTTTTACCAGAGAGACTGTTTGTGGTTAGCAAATAGACATGAAATGTTATAAAATATTTTCTAACAGTACCCTATAGAGATGACTTGTCTGTAAAACATGAAATAAAGCTGGCAGGAAACCACCGCATTGAGTTAATAAAACATAACATTAACTGACATCAAAAAGCAACCTAGTTAAGAAGTAGAAAACTTTACAACCTCAGTTATTTGAAAAATACAGAGGTAGCCCAACTATTAAATGAAAAGGGATCATTAGGGTAATTTGCACTATTTGGTTCGATGCTATTAAATGTGATGCACTGGATTGGAATCCCTTTGACTCTGTTATTCTCCTGACTACTCCTACTCAAAAAACAGTAAAAGACTAACTACCATTTTAAAACCATACAGTGTTTAGCAACATTCATTTAGAAATAATTCTAGCTGAGCCAATCAAGGCTTCAGAGTTTATGGAGCATATATCTTCCCAGTACATAATAGTACATACATTCTTGACATACTCCATGGCTCAAACTGGGTGACTAAAGGCACTGCCTTGGTCTCACCAAGGCCCTGGGAGCAGGTATTGTTAATCCTTTCCGTCTTTTAACTGGGATTTTATGAGAACATCTGTGCACAGAAGAGGTGAAAACAATAGTAGGATGCTAACCTAGAAGGTAGTTATTTGTTCACACTTGTATTTTTGTACTGCTGTAGTCCATGGGGACCCTGCGAACAGAGCGGGCCTCCAGGACGGCTGGCACTACGCAGGTGTGAGACAAGGCAGAGCCTAGGAACTGGCTTCTCAGCACTTGCATCAGATGCATGAAAAAGGAAAGAAAAACAGCTGAAGATGTTCTTGGCTGGTTTTTTTAACTATTGCGACCTTCTGGGCAATAGTTCTTGGAAGACAGCCCTAAAGCACCTCTCAACACAAACAGCAAAAACATTCACGTTCACCCTAGGTCTGACTAAACCCCTTGCGCCGTGGGGCCCAGAAGAGCATCACAGTCTCTGCTATTGTGCCTGGCATGAGCAGCTTTCTGGAAAATCGCAGGATGCTCAAATGGCTGGTGAGGTGGGACCAGTGTGACATCAGAGAGAGGCAAACATCACTGCCTGCGCCACAAGCAAGCCCTTGAGATGCTGCAGCTGTTATTATTTTACTTGCAATACTACAGCCCCAGCCCTCAAGTCTTTAGGCTGGGAATCTAGGGTACCAGATCATCTTGATATGACTGTCAGCAACAGGCTCAGTGTAACCTTACTTGAGGTGCTGCATGATCCCAAAGCCTTCCTGAAAGGCCTATCCCATAACTGGATGGGTCCTGACCCTATTCCTCTCTATTCTCCTTGCTGTCTGAAGTGTCTCCATTTTACCAAATCTCCTCTAATAGCACATTTAGTCATTTGTTCACTTTTAGATGTACAACTCCTCTGGGAGAGTCAGCAATTTCCCCACCTCTTTCTAAAGACAGGCCCAGCACACGCCGTGGTGTCAGGGATGCTTTCAGCTGCCTCTTCGCCAGGCAGACAAAATACCTGAAAGATGCCTCATTGTGCAACAACAAATACAGCTACCGCAAACTTTTGTGCCAGTACCTAAACAGCCCCAGAAAGAGAGAAAGGTGGGGGGGTTGTTGGTGGTGTGTGTTTTAAGAATGTCTAGTACCTTGGGTTATAGCAAGTAACTAAGTCTCCTGAGTGGTAAAATAATAAAAAGAAATTAATTAGGAGAACAAAGTAATTATATGGAGTAAATGTATAAGAGCAATTGATTCAGCCATCCCTCTTAAATTCTGAAGTGGTGTGCCATTCTAAAAAGAGAAGACTCCAAATACCAACATGCAAAGATTTAATACACTTTTTCCCTTAGGCTAAACTAAAGAAAAATTGGCTGCACTTTCCTGGATTTAACATTAAAACAGGTCACATTTATCATCCTGCCACTTATGTTCAAGAACTAGCAATTTAACTTTCCTAAATGGGTTGGTTTGGCCCTCCTGAACTTGCAGATGGGTTGTGGTTTATGTGCAATCTTATCTGCTAGAAGTGACTAATATTAGAATAACAAGGCACTGCAATTTTGGCATTCTGGAAAGCTGGTGAGATCCTAGCCCTAAATTCTCCTGCTTAAATGCTGCTGGTAATTTCCGCAGCGTTTGTGTTATTACTGTGATTTATGTATATAGGTCCCAGATAAGTTACTCATGAAGGAAAAAATAATTGACAAATTCTCCTCTAGCCTTCTGAGTTGATTTTTCCCCTCCTGGGATCAAAATTTCTTTAGAAAAAAGATGATTATTCTCTCCCCACAGCTATAAATTCCTCAGCCAGCTCCTCTGTTACCATGCTGTCTGCTGGGCATATTCCAGAATTATTTCTGAACTTTTCTCAGACTTCCATATAAGTCCAAAAATTCCACAGCCCTGCTCTCTGCCAGCATGACAGCTGACCCTTACTGCTTGGTATAAATTTTTGAAACACCCAGTTCTGCTGATGCTGAGAAGCCAGTTACACTGATCGGTAAATTAAGGACACAAAATCCGCATAGGGCTCTGGGCAAGCGCTGCCACAATAATTACAGATTGCTTTGTAGCAAACCAACCTGCCTCAGAAACCATGGGAATAGGAAGCATCCAGCCATCCCCACATGGTCCAGCATTGATCACCTCCAGAGAAAGCTGTGTTGTGGGGCAGTTATAAAAAAGAGGGGTGGGGGGGTGGGGGGGGTGGTGGAAATTCCCAATATCTGTGGAAAAATACATGAACAGTACAAAACAAAATAACACTCCCCCACTGGCAGCAAATAAATTACTCCCAGGCTCCGAGTCAAGCATGACTTGAAGTGCTTTGTGAAAACAGATGCAACGTCCTCAGCACGGTGGTGTTTGTGGTGAGGGCTTCCTAGCAGAACCTGGTGTCCCAGGTGTGGTGTGGCCCCCACACCCGCCATGGTCTGGAGGTGCAAGGCAAGCATCTGCTCGTGGTCTGTGCATCCCTGTTCCCTGCTAAAGGAAACAGCTAGCCAACAACAGCACTGTTTGTTTTGTTGCCATCTCAGTAGACGCTCTAATAGAGCTAATAGGAAAAAGAAACCTCACCAGAGAAGGGAAAGGTCAGGAGGCTAATAAAATAAATGCAGCTATTGTGCGTTCACTTGGCAATTTAAAAGGGAGCGTGATTTTCTTTTCTTTTCTTTCAGTAGTAAAAGCGTCCACTGATTAATCCAAAATGAAATTTCAGCTTTCGCACAAGTGTTGTTACAAACAGCCACATCATTGCAGAGTCAGAACTTTTAGAGGTTTAGGTTTACACTTACTAGGTTCCCTCCTCATTTAATTTCCTTGGGGTTTGAGTTTTTCTTCCAGCCAGTTCTGGTTATCAAAGAGAAGCAGTGTCATCCATGAGAAAATGTTGGCCAAAAAAGTAATTTTGTGCTAAGAGCCCTGTATTGCTCCTGAAGGGCACAGCTAGCCAGCTGCTGCCCGTTTTAGTGTTGCCCGGTGAGGTAATACGTGGTTGTTTTATCTTTCAGCTTGTGAGTGTTCCTCGCCTTATAGTCAAACACCTGCTGAAGTGTTTGGCTGAGCTGGGGCTTTGAGTCAACAAACTACAGTGAAAGCATACTCCTCTTCAGCACTGTTCTCGACACTGTGGCACTGTTGGATTCAGGGACCCCCATTCCTGTGTGTGTAGGAGTACACATGCACATGTATACGTACACATATATCCCGTGTATCACCACATACACACAGGGCTGGAATCTGATCCTCTTAACAGCGGCAAAAAATCACTATGGTGCTAGAAAAGATGTCCGCACGGATAAGGGATTTAAATGCAACTGCATCCCAGAAAAGATGCCCCTGTGCTCCCCTGCCTCCCGGCAAGGGTCAGGGTTCTGAAGCAGCAATGGCAGCCTGGGGCTATGAACGCATGGGCACCTCGGGAGGATCCAACCAGTATCCCAGAGCCTGCCCTGCACCCAGGCAGGACACACGACCAAGGCAACATGTATGTCCTCCTGGGCTGCCAGACCTTGGCTGTCCTCAGAGTCAGCGGAGAGAGGCAGCCACGACTCCGGAGCAAGGCAGCTGTTGTAAGGCTTCTGAGCACAAGCCACAGTGCTAATTACAGCTGATCACCAGCACAGCAGAAACTGGGGGAGAAGGTAGCCTGAAAGGCTGTGGAATAAGTTGCATGGCCACATTTACGAGTGCTGATTTGATCCAGGAACCAAGGCAGTTCCTAGAACTGGGAATCTGAACTCCAGAACTGGGGATCTGCTGCAATAAAATTCTCCCAGGTCCCAGAAGGACCCACTCAGGATGGATCCTGCCTTTCACATCAGCCAGCACACTTCCCTGCTATGGACTCCTACGCAGTCATCAGCTGAAACAGCAGTGTCTGCAGCTTCCCCAACAGCCCAAAGAAAAGGCCTAGTTTAAAAATCCATCAAACACATGAGAAGGCTCCATCCTGAGTTCTTGTACAGCAGGCTAGTGCAAGTGAACACCCAGCACCATGCCCTGCAGTGGAAGGAGGGCAGTGTTCTGGTGCGATACGCTTCCCTTCCCAGCGTACTAGAGAAGAAACTCCACGCTAGAGGGGAAAGAACATCTGCCAGGCCAGCCATCCTTCTGCAGCAGTGGAGCTTTTTCCTAGGCAATATGGTTGTTGCTTTATAGGGTCCACACTGGGGCTTTTCATGTCAACCATCACTGAAGTTACATCCTGATCCCAAAAAACTACTTTTGTACTCTTTCTAGTATATATGTTTCATAGGTAACAACATATCCTGCCTCAGCTTCTCTTAGCTTTACTTCATTTCTCTAAAAAAAACACAGCCTGAGATTCTCCACAGAGTTAATGGGATGCTGTGGTAAGGAAACAGGGATTAAGTATCACTCCCAGGTGCTTTTGCTCTCTGCACACAGTACTGGTGAAGGCAGGACAAGGAGAGCTAGAAGTATCAGGCTGATAACCATGCATATAAAGGGATGCTGGAAAAATGAAGCAGGTTCATAGATCAGCTACAAGAAAAATCTCATCTCATCTTGCAATTGATGACAGACCATATGGGAGATGCCTTTTGGCAGCTCAGTTAAATAAGGAAAGCATGGGAACGTGGAACTGGCTCGTGAACATCTTAATTTTTACTCTACAGAAAAATCCATCGCTCGCCACATACAATCTATCTTCTGATAGGCAGCCTGAGTCTTCTGCCTACATTAGTACTACAGGTCCTTAGTTTTCTGATGAGAGTTTCTATCCAAACTCCTCACTCGACTGGAAAAATATAAATTATATGTCAGTGTGATTCAGAGGAGGATTAGTTATTGCTTATTAGTTATCTCTCTAAAACAGAGACCATTTTTCTTTTTGAGGGTCTCTTGTATCATATGGGACTGGATGGCCTTGGAAAACCCGGTTGTTCCACACACTTTAGTGAAGAGGCTCAGACTAGCCACAGGCATCCTACTAATCTACAGAGCTACACACATTAGTAAGAGGGAGTGCAAGGATTTGATCGAAGCTCTCAACTTCTCATCAGGGAGAAAGACAGGAAGAGTAAAGCAAATGATGTGGAAATTGAAAAAGGAAAGAAAAATATATTACATTTACTGGCATTAAAAGACAAAGAGACACTGTGATCATCCATTTCATATAAATTCCTGCATAAGCCAGGCCATGACATGATTGATTACCTCCAAACAAATACATGGTTAGTTCCTCTACAGCTGTAATTAGAGGTATCTTCAGAAAAAAAGAGCATTTACTTGTACGCCAATATAGCAGTATTTTACCAGCATCACCCATGCACCTTTTGGGAACATATATGGACGTGAATTCTTGTGCAAAAATACTTTGGACATGGCCAATACATTCACTAGGGGACCTCAGAAGAATACGGGATGTCCCAGACCTCCTTATTAAAGACTGCTATTCAAACTTACTATAAGTCAACACCCCTCAGAGGAGGAACTGTCTCAGATTTTTCTACAAGCTCTCATTACCACAGTGATATTTATGGCTGTGCCTTAGGGGAGCAAGCAGGCAGCCTAGTCCACCCCATGCACAGCCAGTTGTCCCAGAGACCTATGTATTCAGAGGGTTCTTTTAATACAAATTTAATCTCAGGCCAAGGGATCAAGCAATGATCTTCTAGACACCACCACAGCCCCAGCAGTAATTGCTTGGACAGATTTTTATGCCACATTACATTTTGTAACCTTGATCTGTTAAATGGTACTGAAAGAACCTACAGCCCATTTGCTCGTAGCTGTTCTAATCCAGCATTATCAATCAGAGATTCGCAGACTGTCATCATGCTGGACAGGGTCCCCAAGGACTCTTTCAGCTCCCAAGAAAAAACACAAAAGACTTCTCCAGGTATTCAAGCTTTCTCCAAATACATACAAATCTGATGTGTTTTCAGAAAGCACCAGGAGCAGCAATATTTTTCCAGTCTCCGTTGCTTGTGTCCCTTCTGAAGGATATCAATGTCGTATCTCTTAAGGAAATTGCAGCTGAGATTTCCCAGAAGACTTGTAAAGAATGAAAACTTTATGTGCTGGGGAGGCAGGACAAGACCAGCAGTCAAGACCTCATGGACTTCTGCAGCTTTAGAGAAGTGTTGAGACTTGCTTGATATAGACTTCACTGAAACGCAGCCGATTTCTTACTCCGTGACATTGCTGGATATTAATACCACATGTGAACACTTTAACATAAATTGGAGATAATTGTATTTGTTCAGAATTTAGATGTCTGCATACTCACATCCCAAATTCACCTGTTTCCTGAACTCATTTTTTATCAAAGGTTTCGCCAGCATCAGGAAATTTTCACCTGAATCTGGGCCAGTTTAAGTTTTTAATTGCAATGCCTTGCTTGGATTAGTTCCAAACCAAATTAAGTTTATTAATCACTCATTGTAAATGGGATCCACACAAAGCTTGAAATTCAAAACCAAGTTCAGACAATAAAGGTGACATGCCAAGTCTGAAGAAAAAAATTCACCTGGCTCTCAGCAAAGAAAAATATTTTGAAAAGGAAAGATAACATACAAATCAATTCTTTTAAAAGCAGAATATATATTTCAGGGCAATTTTCTCATTGTTTTCTATATAATGCCATTTTCCCAAAAGTACCACAATTATCTGCCAGCTGTATCAAATGCCACTTCCACTCTGCACTATGTTGCGATACTTCATCCTACTAGGAAGAACACAAGAAACTTCTACAGTCAGTTTTGTTTGCACTTTTGGCCACCTTGAATAATGGATGAAGGACAGTATTGTGAAATGCCTACGTGTCCCAGTAAACCAGAGCATCTCTTTGGTTAATGGAAAAGATTAATTTGATTTTTACGTGGTCACACTAAAAAGCACAATCCCAGTTAAAAGCGTATGACACAGGACAGAAAATAACCCACAGAAAGGTTAGAGGAGAGGGGTAGATCTGCCTAAGTTCCTACCAGAGGAATGCAAGGCTGGACTCCAACACGAATTAAAGAAGGTCACTTCAGTGTGACAGCTCTTGCTTTTTCCATGTATTTGAGCTGATAGCGTACCATGAACAACAGTAGGGAGTTCCTGGGGAAAAAGATGAAAAAGACTTTTTGTTTGAAACCTAATTTTTTAATTTGCATGATCTGCACGGTTTTAGAGGGCACAAGAAGCAGCCAGGGTTTACCGTTGTCTGTTCCCTTCTCTCTTTTGCCACATGGCAAAGAAAGTGACATAAAATGGATTATTTTGTTCCTATGGAAATAAATACCATCTCCTACTGGAAGTGCTCTTCCCTGCCTATGCGGATCATGTCTTAACAGACAGCTGTCTGCTAGATTCACCCAGCTGCCTGCTCTGCCCGAGTCATGGTGACTGTGCAGCTGCTATCAGGAAAGGTGGATATTTGAGTCTGGACTGTCTATACATCAGCCAATAAACCTCACAAACAGCTACAGGCTCTTCTGGGAGCATTTTCTTTGGTGAGAAGGAGCAAATCCTCTAGGACAGCAGAGGGTCTGTACATAAGTTAAAGCTGCTTAGTTTCATGTTAGTTCAAGTCGAGAGTGAAGGTTATTGTAGCAATAAGATATTGTTTGGTCTAGGTGGGACATGGCTTTTATTGGATGTATTTTTCTTAAAGATTAATGTTGGCAAGGCTGGGGCATTCTCAGTAATACTGGACTGCAAGCTGAGAACTTGACAGGTGAGGTCAATGGACATGACAGGTTGTTTTGGGTGGACGGTGGTGATACTACCTCCTGTGGGCAGCTTTTAATCTTCACAAAAAAAATACTGTAACAGATGAACAACTGGCTTTCTACAAGCACAGGATTTTGGGGGTTGTTCTTTTTTCCAGCTACATCCTTTTTCTGATTCCTTGTTTTTTTCAGAAGAGTTTTACAAGTTTCTCACCATTGTCAAGAACAGCAAATGAGTACAAAAGACAAAACAGAGGCATGCTCTCCTCTCTCTACCCCTTCCACTGCAATTGTTTTTCTGCTCAAAATGAAGAATAAAACCTGATCATTGCTCCAAGAGAAGCTGAGGCTGCACTGCTTCAAAAAAGAATGTGATTATCCCAATTTTCAGCCTATAGTCTTTTTTTTTTTTTTTTTTTTTTTGCTTTTTGCTAAGCAAACAAACAAAAAAATTAAAAACTGGTGCTGTAATTTTTCCCTTTTGATCTGTAGCCTTACAGGTAGTTTCTTCTTTTTCACTTATTTTTCATGATGCTAATTCCTACTTATTATATTTAATTTTGCCCTCTATTTAATTTTGTACTGTATTTAATTTTGTACTCATTAACATAACCCAAATGTCACTGCCAGCTGCCACCAAGACAGTCATTCTGACTTGAGATGAACAAATTCATTGCGAATTCCTTAAAAAAAAAAACACTCCACAGCCTAAATATCCATAGAAAATGAAGCCTAAATTTGACTGTGATGAAAAATCAGTAAATCAGAGTTCTTGTTTAGCTGCCGTTACATGTTCTCTGACTCAGTCTGCAAATTTATTTCATTCCTGTTCCCCTTTCAAGCCAACAGAAAATACTTTCATGGAGTTGGAAAATGCTTTGGGCAAGACTAGGGGAAGCAAATAACTTATTTACTGAATACAGAGTGTTGACTGATTCAAAATGTCTTGCCAATTAATCCAAAGTCACCAAAAGCTTGGAGCCAGAAAGAGGATGTGGGGCTCAGTTAGTGGAACAAGACCACGGCAAGGGCAGATGGCTCCCCTTGAGCAGTTGGGATGCAGCCTGCAGCATTTTTCAGAAATCCAGAGTCCCCCTTTTAGGTGAGCATCTCAGGCACTGGACTGGAGGGGCTCACCTCTGCCTGACCACCCCAGCTAATGAGCATTGCAGTAATTTTGGCTGCAGGAACTCAAAATTCATCACCTCCAAAATGCCCCTGGTACGGCAGACAGGGCACTCTGGTGTGAGATAACACATTCGGGTCCACTTCAGCAAAGGAAGAATTCAATGCTGCTCTCCTGCATGTTGGAGGAGTGTCCAAATTGCCCACCCAGAGAGCAGAGGCAAAGCTGCAGCGCGCGCCTCCTCCCTCTTTGCATGAACAGTGCTGTCATCCCACCCTTTTTCATTCATCCAGAAATAAATCAAGGGGGTAAGACACAAGGTCTCATTTCCTTGGGGGTGTGCATGTGTGTGCACATGAGGAGGAACAGACAGACACCAAAACATATTTTTGCTGAATTTCAGTTCAGAGGCTAACAGGAAGCCTTCATTTTTTATTACACAGTGCAGAACTAGCATTTTACCTTTATGATACACCTGGGTAACTGCAAGAGCAGTTCCAGCTTTTTAAGGGGAAGGCTTTAACAATGAAGCAACATGAGAACCATACACATACACCGCCACTTGGATTAACCGGCTACAGTTCCATGTAAACAAGGTCTAATGGTGGACACTTTCTATCCTTACAACACATCGTCAGCTTATACCCTGCCATGAAGGGCGAGTTCCTCTCCAGCGCTCAGTCGTAGCGGGGAATCAAAGCATGGAAACCACAGGAGCAGAGATTACACAGCCTCTCAAGTCTGGCAGCCAGATGTTGATTTGCAAGAGTGAGCGTAACCAGATGGTTTTTCTTCCATTTTTTCCTCTGAACACCCAGAAGTTAATAGAACGACACACACAGAGATAAACTCACTATCACATTTGCATATTTAGACACATACACCTATTAGCCCCTTCAAAACTGTAATCTTTAAGGCTCCATAATGGGACAGCATGGTTAGTATTTCCAGGTATCAGGTCCAGCTCAGACTGTGCAAGAAGCTCCAAGCGAGGAACAGCCAGACGAGGACTTCTGCATACTGCTGCCTTGATGCCAGGACCAGCCTGGGGATGCAGTCCGCAGAAGCCCTCTGCAGCTGACTCCAAGCACACTCCTGGGTGCAGCACATGGCGACAGGTTCTCAGCTGGCCATGGAGAGCCTTGCTCTTTTCTACCCACGCAAAACCACCTGACAGTGAACTCTGGGATTTGGTGTAACAAAAGCAGCAGAAAGATCATTGCACTGTTGTGATGCACTGGCTGCTGATGCAAAGGGCTCAGGCAAAGGAAAGAGGGCTTTGATGGGATAGTCCTACACCTCAGCATGAGCTAGCTCCCTGGGTACTTCTCTGAGGCCACAGAAATGCGCTCCTTTCTAATGAAGCTGACATCACAGCTTACTGGAGAGAAATAAGCACAGGTCAGCCCAGAACCAGTAGATGCAGATGTTACTTTCAAGGACCAGTTTCAGGGCAGAACCCTCACCCACCAGCCCACACCTGTATCTGTCCCACAGTGTCTGTGCCAGACAGCCACATCTGGAACTAAAACATTTAGTTCCATTTAATATCCTGTGCTTTCTCCTATACAAAACATGGATTTGACATTCACACACACAATATGCATTACACAGTCCCACACCAGCTGGAGAGAATGCATTTAGGACAGCAATGTATATCAGCAGATAGACAACCACCACCACTTAACTGCTACGACTTATGTTTAAGATAAAACAAAATCCAGGAATAACTCCAGTTCCCAGCTAGATAATAGAGAAAAGCAGCAGTTCTGGCTCTGAACTGCTTTTAACTGACCTGGATCTCATGAAGGCAAAGGAAAAACTCCCAGTGGAGCTTTCAACCCTCAGACACGCCAATTCCAATTGATTGTTCCCATTTTATTTAGTTATACAAACAAGCACCAAGCCCTACACTTAAGCTCTCATAAATACATTCTTCCATCCCTAAAAAATCTAGGTGAGAGTTCTAGTTTTGTGATCTTATTCTTTCATAAGAAAAATAAATAAGCAGAAACTGATGAGCATTTCTTCCCTGTAAATACCAGTACAGCTTATTGTAATTAAACCCGAAGTCTTCTGAAATGGCCTGAAAGTCTTTAGAGGTGAGGGAGCCCAGATGGAAGAGAAGGGTAAACTCATTCTGACGCAAGTTTCCCTCAGCCTCTTGGGAAAGGAACTCAAACACTGAAATGACCCAAGAGTCAAGCTCTTCCTCTGGCAAGCTGGCCAGGTTTGTGTGCATCTTTTATGGGAGGAAGAAGTCAAAGACTGTCCAACGATGCTTCCTTTGAAAGCCTGCATTTCCCCTCCTCCCCACAGCCTCCTAACACAATGCTGCTTGAGGACTAACAGTGGCTGGAAATATCCCAGTGAAGCCTTTAGTCAGAAGACAGATGCATAGATACACAGAGAGACAGAGAGGGAGAGCTTCCTTAAATGCTGTGTTGGTGAGCCCAAAACGCTTTATTTGAAAAAGCTCTGTCTGAACGACCTTTGGAGAAGCCTGAGGCCTGAAGCCCATGACAGCTGCCCCAACAGACAAGAACATCAGCCTTCCCCAGCAGCTGTAGGGCCTTGGGAGCTTCTAGATTCCTGGAAATACTGAGAAGTTTTCAATTGTGGACAGTTTTGGCAACAGCCAATTTCAAAATTACTGCAAACTAGAAGCCCTTGCTTTTAGTTACCTCAGGACCGAATTTCTAGAGGCATAACTGGGGTTGCAGTATCACCCATTCCTGCCAAGTCCAAACACTAAAATAGTATTAATTGTAACAATTAGTAACAGTTCTCAGAATTGTGAGATTACCTTCAAATCACCACTTAAATTAACAGATGCTCTTTCTCCTTACCTTCTGGTTTGCAGATGTCTGATGTGCCGGTGATAATTTTTGTAATAATGGTGTAAAAACTTTTAACCCTGTCTTAAAAAACAAAGAAAAATTAAAATTTATATGCAGTAGTCTTCTGATAACTGCCAGTGTTGCAAAATTCATGGAATAAAATAGCTGAATTACCATGCTACTTGCTTCTAGATCTGACTTTTGAGAGCTACAGTTCTATGGCCAGCAGCATAAAGGACAAGCCCTTAAGATGCAGGCACTAGGGAGCAGCCATGGGAAGGAACACAGCTACAAGGAACACAAGAACCGCAGAGCTCGCTCTGAAGGAGGTGGCTCTCAATAAGGGACCTCACCAGAGGTAGGGAGAAGCCAAGGAAATAGAGACTTGGTTCCTCCCCAGAAAGACGGTGGCAAAAATAAGAAAGGACTAAGGGACTGTAGCCCAACTGAAGACACGTTTGGACTTTTCAAAGTTTTTACCTTCCCTAGCAGGGCAAAACTCTACCAGAGGAAGTCAGATCCTGGAAGCCCCCAACCTGTCTGCAAATACTTAGTGCAGTAACCAGCAACTTTTACATGTTTCCCCAGAGTTTTGGAGAAATTAATACTTTCAGAAAACTCTCATTTTTTCCGCAAGTTTATGTGCAGCAGGAGCCCACAACTATGGGACTGCCAGTCATTTCACGTAGCCCTAACACCAAGACTTCCCAAGTGCTGTACTGTAGGGAGTTCTCTGCATTCCAGGGATTTGCCATCAATCCAGACAGATCCTTAAAAACACCACAGTGGGACACATCCTTCAGAGAGCTGCTTCAGTCGTGTCACAAGGCTATGTGGGCCCACCACCAGCTCCTGCAGGTCCAGACAGCAGGTCTGCTGACTTGCCTCTGTGCTAATTTGTCTATCCAAATCTTCAGGTGGGAGGATCCAGTGAAAAGCTGGAGTTTCTTTGGAGCAGCGATAGCCCTATGAAGCAGCACAGGTGTAACTGTAAACATCCACCCCTCAGGTAGCCCGCTGCGTACTCTGCAGTCTTGGCTTAATAATAGCAGTAAGACAGACTTCATTCCCTGTGGTTAAATCTCCGGGCTCAAAAGACCGTTCAGGATGTCATGGACATCGTGCGCCCCTACCCAGATAATAGTTAGAGCCTGATGAGGCAGTGAGGTGGGAGCCCCAGAAGCATCTTCATTTTAATAAGCAGTACCTTCCTCTAGCCTCTGTCTGCCTGGCTCTAATTATACTAAGACCTGTATTTGATTGTATGTACTAAAATAAACGGTCTTCTCCACAGCAGCAGCATTACCTTCTCCACACATACTGCTCCCTGAGAAGTAGCTTCATTGACAGGGGTTACAGTGATGATTTAGAAAGCGGAAGCCCCAGCAGTTCCCCTTCTGTGCAGTGAGAACATACAAGCTGCTTCTTAACTTGCTTCTTGAAAATTCAGCTCGGAAGCCCTACTGACTACGGAGTAAAGTAGGTACACACTCCCACCTAGTGGGAAGGAAACACAGGGCTCTGGTTTTCTGGGGTGGCTTCAGCTCTGCAGTCAAACATACAGCCTACCACCGACCCCCAGAGCAGCCTGCCTTTTTGAATCAAAGGGGCAGCAGTAACAGCTGTGATGAAATCTGGGGGCATTACTTTTAATCATTAAGCAGAAAGCACTAAGGAAAAGGCAGGTTAAGCCTACTAAGTTACCAGTATTTTACCCGCTCAGTGTTAGACACGACTGCAAACACAACTCTTGCTTTACATTAGTGTAATGATTAACTTCCACAAGGTCAATGCAAGAGGCATGGAAAACGTTAGCAGAATGGCATAGCAACATTTTAAACTTATTTTGCTACACTAAAAATAATTAAATTATTGAATGCAGAACAAAGACAAGTCAGTGTCCTGTAGATAATGAGGTTTTAATACGTCTAGAAGAGCCTACCAGCTCACAAGCTGAGTCACTGACAGTATATTCTGGAGACAGTTTGAGGTTTACTGCTTTCTTAACACATGCTTTAGATAAAGGTGAAGTAAGTAATTTTGAGGTGGAAAGCAGAAGCTGGAGGGAAAAAGCATCTTTGACCCCTTTCCATTTGACTGCTCAGTTAAGACATCAACCGACCACTCCTGTTTCAGCAGCAAAACAAAAGCACTGCCTGCTGGGCTTGCTGGGACCGGCCACAGCATCAGCCCCACGACCCACCACAGAGGGAGAGCAGAAATACTGCAAGAGCTCTGTTTGGCTGGCCTTAATCTTTTCTAGTACACAATGAGACACACATACTTTGCAATTCATATTATTCATATGCCTTTTCACAGGTCAGAAATGTGCACTTGCATTTCACAGCAGCATATTGCCCTTTGAGACAAGATTGCATCTGCTTCTGAAAAGTTCTGCCACTGAAATCTATTTGCGGTCTGCAAACCGAAGTCTCTTACATGCAGCAGCTTTGCCAGTTCTAAGTATTGCTTATGGGGTCACCCTGATGCACTTTGTTCTTCCAACCCATAATACATAGTCATTTCCAAGAGGATTTGGGTTGGGTACTGCACTTTATTCCTCTTTTGAAAATGATTCCAAGTTCTTGTTTTAACATAGCATGGCCTGCACACAAATTAACCGTGTATACATACACTGCAGCTTCACAAGCAACGCTGCTAAGCAAGCACTGACAAAAACTAGGCTCCAGGGGGCTGCCAGGATGCAATTCTGCAGCTCTTCTGCCTGGCCCAGGTCAAAGACTGATTCAGCTAGCACTTAAGTTAGAAAAATCATTGTTCCTGTCACACACAGCAAATCTGCAAGAAATTTCATGCTCATTGAGGAGAGACACTGCACAGCTCAGGTTGGAGACGTCTCACACACAGCTACTATTTTTACCATTAAGGTCAGGAAGCTCTAGGTAGAACAAACTGTGTTAGTAGCTCAGTTTTGAGTAACAGGTCTTAGACTTGTCTGTTCAAACAGGGCATTTGGGATGGGCTGTAACGATTTACCTTCCTGTTTCACAATTCATGGAGAGAGAGACCCACCTGCCCACTTCCACAGCAACTTCTGTAATGCAGTGTTACTAACAGAGATTAGCGAGAGGTTAAGCACTTTCACTGCCCAGAGCCGACAGCTTTGAGACCAGAGTTGTTAAATTACAGGCACGTACTCCAGCTCCTAGCGTTGGAAGACCCACTAGGACTTTTTCCAAATTTCACAGAAGTTTGGAGCTAAGACAGTTTAACCAAGCCCTTCCTTCAAATGAACCACACAACCAACCTTTGTCCTTTATAACTGTCCACCAGAACAAGCATTAAGTCATTTTAATTGCTTCAATGTTCCCACTATTTGCCTTCAACATGTAGTAAACTTCCACCTTCCTGTTCCACAGACATTCCTGTCTGCATACAGCTTTGGACCTTCTGTACTCAGACTTAAAAGACGGAACACGAGGCAGCAGGACCAGCTCACCAGCTGACTGTAAGCAGATGAGCAGAGCCGCCTCTTAACTTTGGTGCGCAGCAGAAACTGAGCCTTAACAGCATGTGCTGGGTGTCTCACTACTAGCTTTAAAGCCTCCGTACGTGGTGGTCCTGCTGGAGGAGCTCTCCATGGCTACCTCCTCACTGCCTGGAGTTAACTCAGGCTTCCTCCATAGCTTAAGCACTCCCTTCCAGAGCACCAGTGTATGGGCACATTTCCCTCTCCATTCTTTAAGAGGATGCAGCACCAAGAAGATGCCTGACATCAGCATTACAGCACTCACCAACAAAGCCCTGCCTCAGCATTCACTCATCATGAGGAGCACTCCACTAGGGTCTCCTGCTCTATGCTATATGGTACTTCATCGTATCATATAGTCTTGAATAAGGAAATGGGGAGGGCGTGGGGGGGGAGACTCCACCATTTCCTTCATCTTCAGGCAGACATCATGGTAAACACAACATGACGCCTCTGTACTTTGAAGGTACTTCCGGAAAGTAAGAAACAAAGGATTCTCTTAATACCCAAAGTGCCTGTTCCTCCTCTTAAAAAATGCCACTGCTTCACCCCTGCTCAATCCACCCTATCTGCAGGATTTCAGTCAGCTGAAGTCTGACAACTAAAACCTAATATTGGCCTTTAAGGCCAGATACTAACCCAACTTGCTTAAATTAAGCCTTATATCTACAGCTAGCTACACATGATTTACTAGTTATGGCAAATATTATTCCTTTCTCTCCTTAATAACTTTCAACAATAGTAATCAACTCTGTAACTAATATTAAGTCCTTAAGAAGGATTTGCCTCAATTATCCTGCAACGGGAATCTTGTGGGCTACATGATGTATTTTGCATTAATTTCAGCAATCTGAAGCGCTTAAAAGGAAACACACAAGGACAGAGGCTGGGAAGTTAGGAAGATGTGTTTCAAAATAGACTGATCACCCCTGTAAATTGAGTTGCCACCTAGGAAGTATAATTCTTTCTGCCAGAAGCTTCTATTACGGAAAAATCTATGTAATGCTAGAGTTTACTCATGGAGATCCCCGCTTCCTCTAGGAGGAAATGCTGAGCAAAGTTTGTGACACAGATCTCAGTCACCAGCTCTCCAGACTTACAGAGGATTTTGCAGACGGTAAGCTTTCTATTTTTTTAAATTTCAAAGCTGCCAGACTGATTACCAATACACTTATTTTAATTCATCACTGCTCTCGCACCCTCAGAGGCAAACGAAGGATATGAGCGATGATGATACAAGTCTTAAACAAGATTATGAAGCAATCCAGACTTAAGAAGAAGCTCAAAAGCTGCATATCCAAGATGAAAACTAGGCCTAGAGAAAAAGTATTACATAGTAAAAAAATAAGCACTTTAAATGTGAAATATGCCCTGTTTGCACAATTCACTTTCATTCACAACAGAGGTATCTCACCAGTCACAGCACTGGTTAATGACTAAAGACTGTTGTTGCGGTGGTGACAGTTTCTCTCCCTGCATCTGCTAATGAAAGGCATTTCTTTCTTTATAAACACTTCTCCCCTTAATCTTACTCAATACTTCAAAACAGCAGCCTAGCAGTACGGTAATGTAAGCCTATTCCTTGTTTCCCTGAGAATCCATCCTGAACTTAAAGGGGCATACAGAGTATTGCATTTAACCAGGGCGTGGAGAAAGCTCGAAGAAAACTTAAGCACAAGGTACAATGTATGTTCAGTAGCATCCTGAAACACTTGCAACAAAAACAGCAAAAACACCGAAGCACACCAACAATTTCTTGTATTTTTCAAGACCTTTTGGGCATGCTCCTTTATAGCAGACAGTACTTCGTTCCTGCCTCAAGCATTAAGTTTAATTTGTTAGAACTGCTTCAGGAACACAGCTATGCAGAGACATCTTATACCTGGCATATGCATATAATCAGTCTCTTAAAGGATTTTTTAGCATATATACTTCAACAGCTAGTATGAAACAAGTATCACATGCTGTCATTCGGTTCCTAATTTAGCCTGAGCCAGTGCTGTAACCTCTTGCCCGAGGTAACACTTCAAAAGCTAGTGCATCAAGCACTACAACTGAAGAAGATCTCACGTGAGAGATCCAGGAATGGGTAGGGATGACTGAAGACAATCAATTCAGGCAGTCACAGCGACACCTATTTCCCCCCTTGCACCCATCTCTTTAATCTGTAAGAACCTCCATAGCCTGTAATACAACAAATTAAAAGAGGCATTTTTAAATCTTGACTTTTAAACCAACTAACTGGACCAGCTACTACAAAAAAATTAGTCTCCTGTACACAGTTATAGAAGATTCTTCTTTTGAGTTTTATTTGTTTATAGCAACGTTAGTACATGTTTCCACTTAGGTATTTTAGTGCAACAAGGAAAACCATGACCTCATTAAGTTTCAGCAAGGTGATCTATGTTTCTATATGCAATGGAAAAGATTAAAGTGCCTCTCCTCTGTTGCACAAGTTTAAAGCTTCAAAAATCTCAGTAAATACCTGTCACTGAACTAAACAAGCAGACACTTTGCTTGATTATGAAATACTTTTGTTGGATGAGCTATCTGTTTTCTGCAGTAGAGCAATTCATTTGTAAGCCACAGGCACTACTACAAGAGTGGTATCAGAGTACAACTGGTGACATTTTCATAGTCTGTGCAAGAATTTCACTCTATTTTTTGCAAGTTGCATATCTTGAAGATACATTCTCCCAGTTGATCACATTCCAGATGGCTTTCAAATAATCAGGTCGAACATTTTTATACTGAAGATAATAAGCATGTTCCCATACGTCAATTCCTAGCAAAGGAATGAGACCTGTAAAAATAAATACATAAATAAATAAATAAATTTTGTGAATCTATGAAAACATGCTTTACATGTATTGTACCCAATTTCTGAGTCTTTATCTACAGAAAGACAAAGAGCTCTCCAGCACATAGGTGCTTATTACAACATATTACAGAACTGTTTGCTCTCTCACACACATACATATATTGCATAAACTGAAAGAGCTAATTAACACCTATGAATATTCTAGAACTGCCTTGATGACATAACTGAAACCAGACAGCTGTTTTTGAAAGGTTTAGATCACTTGCACAGCTCTGCAAGCATACACCATGAAGGAGTCTCTTGCAATGCCAGTTTGCTTCCAATATTTAATTAAAAGTTATTCATTAAGTGTCTAATTACCTTCCTTGCTTTTGTGCTAAAACATTCTTCTCACTGAATTATTAATGGCAAGTTTTCATGGGGTGGAGGGGTGAAATTTACCCCATTATGCTGCATGTCCCTATACTAAAATGATTCTTTTTCTTTCCGTACTCATAAGCAATACACAGGCTGCTGACAATACACAAAATTCCTTGCCATACTCTGAATTCTACAGAACATGTATCTGCCATGGGATCTGAACAAACATCCAGTGCAGGCAGGATTCTCATTGGCCATAACCTCTTTCCTCTGTGGAGGGCATGCAGCCTGCCATCATCACTTCCATGTCTCTCTAAGCAAGTAAAAGTATCTTCAAAAGCGATCACTGCCAGAATTACGCTGTTTGTCTAGCTGTAAGATTTACCCATATCCAAGACTGATTTAATTGACACTCATTACTCTTTACCAATACTAAGGAAGGAGGTTACAAGCCTTCCATTTTAAACCCCACACCTTCCCCTCTCCTGTTGCCTAGCCTACACTGACACAGAAAATCTAAAGGCAAGAGGCTTAATCTTCCTTGATACAGGGAGATGCTCCAGCTACTCAAAAATAATCCAAAGGAGACTAAGCTGAAACTACTGTCTAGAGACAGCGCTTTCACAATATGCCCCATCTATTTCCCCTTGGACTAGACAGACTTTAAACCCTACTGCTCTTCATAGATTTTAAGTCCTGCTTTAAAAATGTTGTTTTAAAAGCTGCAACTGTTTTTCACTTTTGCTAGTAGTGACATTCAGTTTTCCAGCTGTATTTATCCAGCAATTTCTTCTCAGCATTTGTCCACAAACCCCTTTTCAGATCTCACACACTTGCTTATGAAATCTATGAAGAGAGAAGCAGAGGGGAAGGAAAGAAGCCTGACCTGTTGTTCCTTGCAAAGGGTCTTGATTTGCACAAGCTGCTATTTGTAGGCGCCCCTGCTCTTTGTTATAGCCAAGCCACCCCCAGCCTGATCCTTGAACACCAACTGATACAGCTGTCAGCTTCTCCTTGAAGTTTGCAAAGGAACCAAAGTCACGCTTGATGGCTTCCATCAATTCTCCTTTAAAAAAAGCAAAGATCACAGAACATCAGGTATTTAACATCTTTCAGTTTCCAGATATCACCTGGAAACAGAAGGAAAGAAAAGCAAAAACATTTAGGCTCTGTGGGAAAGAAGTGTCTAGACAAACAGCAGCTGCAACATGAATTAACAGTTCTGTCCCAACCTGCTTAAGAGGGCAAACAGACTGGAAAGAAATTAGCCCAGCAGTCAAACATGCTGTCCCCAAAGACACAGTCAAGGTGTTATCCACTGGACATCAGGACCTGTCATTCTTGCCTAAAGGGAACACCACAAAGGACGAGGAAAGAAGGTAAGGAGCTAATATGCATATCTCAAAGGACAACACTAAGTGGCTGTGATTTCTTTGTCTTAGTACAAAGAAATACTTGGACATCTTTGATAGCAGTACAATGAACCTATACATAGTAAGAGGTATTTAACTACTTCCCTCAGATTTTAGATTTGTATCTACCACTACAGTTAGTCTATTTGATATGGATAAAGAGGTTCCGTGATTAGATTCCTTCTTTATTATTATATGTGCATGCTGTGGCAAAGGGAACAGAAACTAGAATTTTTTAGTGTAACAACGAATTGTCAAACTACTTCCTCTCCCCTACCCTAGCACACTTGTGCTTTTCGGGTATTTAAGAATTTGCTCAAAACCTGAAGGTGTTTACACTCCTTTCAAATTAGGTTCCTAATTAGCACATGTAAGAACACTTCATACAGTACAATGATGGAGAATTCTTCATTCCTTCCACCTTCAGAGAGGGGGTCTTGAAAATGTCTTGGCAATAGCTCCAAGTGCATCTTAAGACAGGCTTTAGCAGGCTTCCTAGAGAAGCCCTGAACCATTCAGTTGAAACTGAAAGATGATGGTTTAGGTTTACTGACTTTCACAGAAACTGGGAAACAGAAGTCAAGGCTTTAAAGTGTCTTTTCTGAGAATGTCATCTGAAAACAAGTTCTATCAGAAATGTACTTATTTTAGAACTGCTTGTTAAAATTTCAGCTTTGAAGCTTCAAAACTTCATACTCTAGTCTTAACTAGATCATCTTCAGGCATCTTTGTACTTCCATGATAGAGTTAAAAGTCACAAGCAGATGTCACCTATGAAGGCTGGAGTACAAAGCACCTGAAGCCCACCAATTTACAGCCAGACATATAAACCCCATTCAAAACCCCCCAAGTTTATCACAACAGCTTTTGTGAGATGTGTATTACAGGCCCTTTACCCTTAATTGCAGGTCACTTGCAGATAATCACTACTCTATCTTTCCAAAGGAAATTTCTTCCTTTAGGCTTTAACTGCTAAACTATCCCTACTCAAACTGGAGCATAAATCCAGCCACTAGGTTGGGCAGTCTGCAGCACATTTCCTCCCTTTCTGTGAACCATAAGCCAACTTAATTAGTAGAGCTTTGTACAACTATTTTCTCTTTTGAAGATGGAAAGGACAATATACAGCAACAGCCAAGTATTGTGCAGTGTACACATAATCAGCTTTAGAAATTAAGAATACTTAAACACAGGGCTAGCTTTTTATATTCTTGGCTTGCATTCAAAAACCCCTGAATTCCTCAGAATTGTCATACAAAAATGCAAATTAACAGTGGAAAAAATATTCTTTAGACTCTTTCAAAGGCAGAAACAATCATCAGTTCTACTGGTCAAGTAAAAGTGATGCAATAAAGTATTCTAACAAGCACCAACCTTTAGGCTCTCCTCCTCCGTTAGGAGAAAGGTTTGTCCAGAAGATGGTATGATTGATATGACCGCCTCCATTGAATTTCAGTGCAGGCTGAAGTGACACCTGAGCTGTGACATCACCTAAGGATGCCGAACATAAAAATGCGTAAATAAATAAAAACATCATCATCACCACAGCAGTTCCTAAGATGCCACTAGGCCTCCGTCAATCTCCAAAATCTTTCAAGTCTTACTAGCCTATAACATGTCTATGGAAAACATAAGGTTTGTGACTGTTATCCATATTTTAGACAATCATTGACAAACTACATTAAAGGTTTCTTTATCTTTGACCTTTTCTTACGCTGTAATGATATGTGATTTGCCAGCATCGTAACTATCATGGAAGCCACGCTACACATGTAAGATCTACTGCCATTCTGCAGCAGAATAATGCAACTAGTACAGCCAGAACACTGTAAGGACCCAACACTTGTAAATCGCTCAGTATCACCAACACAAGACAAGAACATCATTCATCCATTAGCTCACTGATTTGCAAACTAAGAATTTTTAAAACAACCCAATTTCCAGGGCAAACGGGTTGTGCTTGAGAGAAAGTTGATGAGTACAGTAAGCACATATGCAAACAAAATGTTCTTCTCCCTCCTGCTTTTTGTTTCATTTTGGGTTTTTTTGGAGGGAGATACTTACAGGAAGAGATAGCGACCCAGATCATTCTACCCCACGTGACAGAATCCTGCATCTGAACTAAAGATGAAACAGCCCTGTACTTCCCTCTCCACAAAATGTCATGTTCTTTATAGAATTCACTGGTGCCTTGCATCTCTAAATGGTGTTGCACCACTTCAACACAAGTGTTTTGAATGCTATTTTGGTTTTTAAAAGAATTGAAACATTTTGAAGGTTTTAAAATCTTTTTTTATCACTCCAGTAAGAAAATTAGTGGGGGCAGCTGTTTCCTCCACTCTCTCAGGAATGAGTGGTAGAAATCTTCCTATAGCAATAAACAAGTCATCTTAACACAGATGCAAAGGCAAGTCACAAAGCAGTAGCACACCTGTTAACTAAGGTTTTACTACAGGATTCCATCTTCTCAGCATCTCCTCGTACCTCTCACAAACTACAGATGGGTACAGGACTGGAAGAAAGCATCCAACGCAGTTAGTAAAACCACTATTTGCTGAATTCAGATATCAAGTTAAGGATGAGACACATCTCATACCCACTCAAATGGCATCTTTGGGACATTTTCCTTGAATTCTGCATGCCTTAATGACACTTTTAAGTTCATCCAGAGCATACAGCATATCACAAGTCAGAAATCCAAAAATAACCCAGACGTCTTTAACGTCTTCATCCCTCTTTACTCCACCATTCCTTAGAGGAACCTATTCCACAGGACTACGAGGAACCAGAGACTGCATTTGACTACTGTCCTTAAAACACAGTATTTGTGGTGCTGTCTGATCACTCCAGCTCAACTCTGCACTCAAAAGACAAAGGTAACTTGCCCTTAAGTTACAGTGAATGTATCTTGGAATCTGTTTGTATACATAGCCCCTGGCCTTTGCTTCAGCTTACCACGCTCCTCAACACAGCCAGAGGACAGTTCAGTAAAGTAAAACTGGCAACTCAGAGGTGCTCAAAAGACTAGTCAGCTCAGTTTCTCAGTCTACTGAGAGTTATTTGTTTCTCTGTAAGAGCACTTTTCCTTTTTTTTTTTTTTTAAGTAAAGCACCACAGGGCACATGACAGAAAAGAGCAGGGAAAACTGTAGGCACAAGTTTTCACTGAAAGTAAGTTTCAAGCTTGTATGCTTCCATTAGCAAATCTTGCACATTTTGATGGACCAGTAACCAGAACCAGCTTATGCAGAAACAAAAGTCCTGTGCTGCACCCTATCACAAAGTACACACTTGTTTTCAAGTGAGCTGACAACGTAAGCCAACAGGACTCAACTGCAGACAGCTTTTGAGTTTTCTAAGCAGATACAGATAGGTGAAGAACTTGTTAAATATAATCTAAAGAGAAAAAGAAAACTTTACTTTCTATTGCTGAACAAAAGCTACTGACAAGGATCTGTTACCCAGAAGAGATACTAGACAGTCATCAGATGTGCTATGTAACACAACACTGGAATGCAGCACAGAAAGATTTCTGACCATGCTCAGTTTTAAGTATGGAAAAAGAACTACAACACTGCAAGAACGAAGTAGCATGCGTTCAGACTTTGCCCTTTCCTAAAGCCTGGTCTTAGAAGTTTTTCTAGTGAGGGTCAAAATACTACACAATAAACTGGGATACCAATTTGGGGGAAAAGAAAAAAAAACCACAACCAAAACCACAACCTGAAAAACAAACCAAATCAAAAGACACAAGTATCTCAAGTACGTGTTTGCTTTGGTGTGCATAACCACCACCAATACCTTACCCATTTGCAAAACAATGCCTGAAAATTCCTTAAGGAAAGATTTTTACAAACGGCAAGCAAAGAGATGGTATCAAAGGATAGTATGTTAAAAACATACCTCGAAGGATCCACAACACTTCAGATGTTTCTGCTTATCAGAAATGCTGCTTCCCTAGGGGCTGAAGCCTCGGTCATTAAACAGCATTAGTAACAGCAGCCACAGATACACTGTTTTCTTATAGTTCGGGTTCCCTCCTCAGTTGTGCTTGCACTAACCAAACTCCGGAATACAACTTTCCTGGATTCACCACTGGCAGGACAAAGCAGCCAATCCCAATTGCCTGATTCTTAATCAAACCTCATTAGTTCATTAATTTAGACTGCACAAGTTATTTTTAGGCTTACTCAGGCACTTGAAAATCTCTAAACTTGCATAAGTAACCAACAGTCTCTATTCAAGCACACAGGCAATTATCAAGGGATACAAGGTTCAAGTTAACCCAGATCTTGACAATTCTCACTCTCATCCAAGCCCAAGCAGTTAAATTACACTGTGAAGCAACCTGGCAAGACACAGAAGTGAGTCTATACAATAACCGTTTCTCAGAGGTAAAATGGCACTCTTTAGAAAAAGATCACCACAACAGAAAAAAAACCTCAAAAATATTCCATCTTAAAAAAAATATACACACTATTTCACACATTTTCATCAGTTGAACTGAAAGAAGACTTGAAAAGAAACATTTTATGAGTTTCGGTGTAGCCCTGCTCCAACAATTGTAAAGTTTTCCTGTAAGTCAGCACATCTCAAGATTCAATTTGAGATCTTAACAAAAAATTCCACGATGGCTTGCTGCATATTTTAGTATCTCACACTGGCACGAGACCTATGTGACCCCTTAAAATGACGCAGCGGTGTAACTGACACCCAAATTCAGATCTCTTCACTGGGTGTTGTACAGGTTAACTGCACATTTGTCCTGCTTCCATTTGTAGGTGACTAAGATTATTTCACAAATATCAGCTGAGTATCTGATGGTGCACAAATTTTACTTATGTTTGTTAGTAAACTTTCATTACAAAGTATTTGTGTAGTAAAATGACTGCAATTTCCTATTAACTCAGTCTTTGGTTCAAGTAAATATGGACTAAATCCACAGCAATCAATTAATTTTCTTCTAGTCTTACAGTATTACAGAGAACAGAATTCATGCTTTTTAGTTACATCTAGTTTCCAATTATCAGCACCACTGAAGCTTACAATAAAAGCTTGTTCCTAATAACATTTCACTGCATAAAAAAAAAAAAGAAAAAGAAAAAAGAAAACAAGAAAGCTTGAATTACATAATCCAAAACTTATTTCCCCTGGAAAGAAGGGATTTTTTTTTTTCTTTTTCCTGTATCATCTATGTCAACAAGCTTTCATCTCACCTGTTGACTGCAGATATACAAACCTTTTGCCAGTGCTTCTTTGTATTTCTCCTCCGTAACATTCAGGTTGTTCACGTAGGTGGCATGATGTTTGCTGTGATGCAGCTGCATGATCTCCGCATTAATATGAGGTTCCAGAGCACCATAGTCATACGGCAAGTCAGGAAGAGTATGCTTTTGCCTAGAGACTAAGCATCCTAATGGTGCTATCAACTTGGCACTACTTCTAGAAGAGAAAAACAGGAGAAAGTAGTCTTATGTAGTACTTGGGCTTTACCACTGAAGCAGACAAACCATGACCGTTATGATCGGTTCTTTTAAGTGCACAGGGTAATAGCTTAGGTAAACAAGGCAAGCTTCCGTTTTTCTGGAGCTTAAAGCAAACACAGTCTGTAGCTTCACTGCAAAGATGAATTCACGTAAAGGTCACAGACACAGGGCTTTGCAAGGTAAAGCTGCCACTTCTCAAACCGACCCCCTCAAGCCGCTGCAGCCACACCCTTCCAAGCGTGCTGGTAAGGCAAAGATAGGAATTGAAACCCAGCAGTAACACGCTGACACGCAACGCTTCACCTGATCTTTATTAATTAAAAAGAGAAGCCAAGAAGCCCCTGAAGCATCCTTTCCTCACTGTCCACAAGGTCCCTATACTGGGAAATAACTGCAAAACCCCACACAGCCCCCGGGTTCCCAGGCCCGGCTCTCTCCAGCGCTAACAGCAGCACACCTGCTTCCCGGTCCCTACGGCGGGGGCAGGAAAACCGCGCGCTGCGTGGGGAGCGGGCAGCCACCACCTCCCACGCACAAAGACACACAGGCCGTCACCCTTCCCCGTTCGGACACCTCACGCTTGTCATGAGACATAACCACCACGATGAAAGGCGAACCGCTAGGCCAGGAGGGAGGTCGGCTCCCGAGGCCCCTTGTACAGTTCACTGGTGACCTTGGCACAAACCAGGGACAAACCAAGAGCAAAACCCTCGGGGCGCCGAAAAGCAGCCGTGCGGCGACCTTAGCCAGCAAAGAGGAGATCTGGCAGCACCTCGCCAGGCGACGAGAGCCCCTCGGCGCAGGCCGCCAGCAGCAGCCGGGCGGGTGTGCGGACAACGGCCAGCAGCCGCCCGGCCGCGCCGCTGCCCAGCTCCGCGGAGCAGCCGGCAGGAGCGCGACCTCCCTCCTCCCGAAATGGCGGGGCGCCCATGAGGTGTGCGGAGGGGACGACCCCACCACCATCACCTCCTTCTCCCCTCCCGCCCACCGCTCGGCGGCGGAGGGCGAGGGCGGTCCGGCCGCCGCCTCACGCTGCGGGGCTGCGACCGGCGCTACGCTCCCCCACCCCGGCGGCGCGGCGCTCACCTGCCCGCCGAGGCCAGGCGGCACAACATGGCGGCTGTCTCGCGGCCGGCTGCTATACCGACGGCGCAACCGCGTCTTCGCCCGCCCCCGGCAGCGCCCGCCCCAGCGGAGCCGGGGGCGGTGGCAGTGCGGGCGGCGCCGGGGGCGGGCACCTGAGGGGGCTGGCCTTCGCCGTGTGGCGGTTGACACAAGGCTGTAGTCACCCTATTTCTTTAAATTGAGAAAAACACCGTTTCTTTATCAGTCCGCGTAGCGCAGCATTATAAACCGAAGCCGTTATCCCAAAGCTCGGGCCCTCAGTGCCGCCGGGCGAGGCGAGGCAGCCGCTGCGCCGGGAGGGAGCCGCCGCCGAGCGGCAAAGCGCCGGCCGGGAGCTGCGGCCTCTGGCGCGGCCGTGGGGCAGCGGAGGGGACACAGCGGCACGGAACGGCCCTTCGAAGGCCTGAAAACCTGCCCGACAGACAGGTGCCTGTCCGTGTTCAGCAGTGCTTACAAATACCTTTCAGCCATTTTCTCCGCTTTGTTTGTTCATCTGTGTTCCTTGCCTCAGTTCTGGGCACCTCTTGTTGCCCAACATCCGGTTCCCTCCCGGCAGCAATTCAGCAGCCCTTAGTGCTGCTGACAGTCCTTCATTCGGGCACCTCACCGATTATTTTAGCAGACGGGGTTACAGTTACTGCAAATGAGTTCAAAGACCTATTAAAAACCGGTTCTCCAGAAAGGTCAGTGAGGATAACTCTTCCCTCAGAGTTAGGAGGCACTCTGCAGACAAGACAAACATTAGGTAAAATTTTAGTTCTATGGAAATCATCTCTGCCCCCACAAAACCCACAGTCTTTTGGGTTTAGTCCCATTAAATAAACACATTCTAAGATCTTACAGAACCCACGTTTATCAGAATACAAAAACACAAGTTACAAAAATTCAGTGCAGGTTAGGTCTGAACAACCTTGCTGAAAATAAATTACCTTATCTTGGAAATTGCCAGAATATCCAACTGGAGAGATCCAGGCAGGGAATCTCAGCCCACCATGAGGCACAGGACAGCGGCATGTGTCCCTCCATCCCCCCGCTCCTTGACAGATCTGAGAAAGCCATGCTTCACCTACCAGCCACCAGCACTCTGGAAGTCTGAGCAGTGAAAGTAACTGCTTTATCAACAGATACGATAACAGGCGAGTTGTCTGAAATCAACAGGAGGTTTGGAAACAGAGTTCCCTGTGAATGCTGAAAATATGTACAGCAAGATTTAGACAGCATCTAATTTTAAGGAGTATATCAGTGATCAATAAAATGTCCTATTTTGTTAAAATGAACTAACTACTTTTGGCATTACTAAGTGTCGTAACAGCCACTGACAGCCAGGCAAGAACATCAGTATGTTTTAGCATTCCTGTATTCTTATACTGCAATTCACTAATGCTTTTTTTCCAGTAAGCATTGAAGCAAGTCATTATATGATGCACTTTTAACTGATGTGGTTGCTGGGTTGCTTTCATTAAAGAAAAAAAAAATCAACAACTACAGCTTGCTTATTTAGAAGATACCCTGTAAGCAGAGAATGACAACGGGAACAGCTTATCTTCCCTTACAATTATTTTCCTTCAACAAGTTAAGCTAATTTCTAAGTCTCAGGGTATAATTTGTATTTCTGGGTTTTTTTAGCTCTTTAGCTAAGCCTTAATGTTTTACTAATTTAAAAGTTAAGTACCACCTACTTAAGAAAATTAAAACCATTCTTTACATGAATTTTAAGGCATGAATGTCCTACAGTAACTAACAGTGTAAGTAGTAAGCTGTCACCACCCGAAAGCTATGCATTTTTTTAACCTTCACACAATTAACAGCAATTACTGTAACTCCAAAGATATTTTTCATCCTTCTAACTCATTACACTAGGTGAAAAGATGTCTACCGTTTTCTTGCCATGAGTTGGTTTCAGATTGAGATTCAAACCTCAATCACACATTTCCCCACAAGGTTTTTTACCTTCTATACTATCACATAAAGCCTTGTGATCTATTATCAACATTTTAAACTTCTTACAAATATATTCTACCATGTACAGGATCCAAGATGTCTATAGTGCTTATGTATGTACAATCAAGCCACATGATACTAAGACCAAAAATAAATCACCAGCACCTACAGATCTAGATCACCATCAGGGATTTTTGTAAACCAAATTACTTTGGGTGCCAGATGCTGGTACTGTTTTTTATAGATACTTGTCACTTCCTTTCCATGCATTCAAGTAATAACTGCTATTTTTCAGGCAATGCAAGCTGAAATAATATTAAGAACAACCAGGTATTGCCAATAGAATACGCACTTCCAGTGACAACTAAGTGGGTTTAATACATTTAAGTGAACCGCATGAAGCTGAAATAGCAGCCGCACATGGACTAGCACATCTCTACACAGATGACAGCAGCCAGTAGTATTTTAGTTACATCCATTTGTCTTGGACAATACTACTGCAGATGCTAATGCTCATATAATATGCCACTTAAAAGGTACCACAGAAACCCTTCTATAATCTAGGAATTTATTGTAACTGTGTAAATTTGAAACAAATTCAAAAGCTTCCCTTTGAACAGTGCTTAAAAGCAAGTGCTTTTTCATCTCCTTATGTTACCATCACTAAACACCTAGATAGAAAATAACCACCAGAAATTCAGGTTCCAAGAAATTCTTAACTCATCACTACTGAACAAAAAAGGTACACCTAAAGATAATTTTTTCATTCTCTGCACCTGTTTAGTCAGTTCCCTCAGGCAGGCATTTAAAAACAACAGAAGTAGTATCTGGTTTAAGAGGCTGAATTACTAACACCTTGATTTTTTTGTAGTTTAATTTGTATATCTACCTGCTGGATATGTCTAGAATTTTGGAGGTTTTAAAATCTTTATAAAAGCCAGTTTCCAACACTAACATCTACTTTTATTCCCAGCCCCACCAACCCCCACCCCCTTATCTGCCAATAAGGGCAAAACCTGTAGGATAAGCACTATTAGGCTGTCCTGAAATTAGTATGAGTACACACCTGTAACTTCAGGCATTTGGCATAAGCTGTATCATATACCATTGACACAGGAACAAATTCAATAAAAAACACAAGTACTGTAAATACACTGCATACAAATAAGCCATGTAAGCCAATGCAGAACAATGAGGAAATTACATTATTAAAAGTTTTTATTTAGGTTTGGTCAGTACAGGTAAGATAATATTGGAGTCACAGAGCAATATGCATAAACAGGATACAACAGTTCTTAAAAACTGAGTAACTATGCACACAATTCAAACATTCGGTCACCTAAGGAGAAAAATGCACAGATGTATGGTGGGAAAAACTGTAATTAACACTGAAACTACTACAGGACTTGTTCAGTAAGTCCATCTTTTAGTGATATAACTACTGTACTGGGCAAACTTGGCAGTCATAAACCCACGGCTATTATGACAAATCTTGAAGGTGGTGTAAGTATAACAGTATGAGTAAGAATGCCCTTACACAGCACAGGTTCTAGATATACACAGATTTGTACAGACATCATTTATGTTATACTTTATGGAAATAATTTCCATTTCAACTTCACATTAACTCATATAAAAATAACTTGAGCTACACAAACGTCCTTTTAGCAACATTCAACGTAATTAACTGTTAAAATTTCCAAAGTGGCAGAGGTATTGAAGCAAAAAGAAACCCACAAAAAGGCAAAATCGTGACAAGTATGCACTAATTTAAACAGCTTCTGGACAGTATCCTCTCCCAATTTAAATGACACTGTATAAAAATGTTGCAGAAAAATGTTACAAAACTGAACCCTGCACATTTACACTGGAGTCCAAACCATTCTGGACATGACGAGAACCCACAGTTCTGTTACCTTTCATGCTCACTGTTTTCTCCTCTTGAGGATCATGATTGGAGTCTGTGTCATTTGAGTGGTGAGTGAGAGAGTTTTCACTGCCAGTGGGAGAGTCTACACTTTCATACCCAGTACTGAGTTGATTTATGTAGCTACCACTTCCTCTACCAGTTCTATCTTCAGAGTGGTTGGACAGCTTATTACCATTCCCTGGAGAAGCCGGGAAGTCATCTTCCGTGCCGCTACCCTCCCTATAAAATCCAGGCCCAGACGTCCGCTGATGGGAGGAACTACCATTGCTTGGTCCGTTTGCCAGGCGGCTGCAGTCTTTACCCACAGCCTCTCCCTGGTCTGTAGGCTCTGAAGATGGAGTCCTGCTGGTACCCGGGTTGGAGGCCTGGGACTGCTGCTGCTGGTACTGCGCCAACTGCTGGCGAGTCTCCTTCAACTGCTGCTGAAGAACTAGAATGGTACTCTGCATACCCTCTACCTCCTCATCAAGCTGGATGATGAAGTCATTCAATTCTATATAAAGAAAACACATTTGTTGCAAATACTTAATAGCCCATATATAGCTTCAATCTCAGACAAAAAAGTTAAAATCCTGTAACAACATTTAATGCTGAATTTTGAAAGAGTTTTTCAGCCATCAGGTATGCAATGGTTTTGATACTCTGCCTCTGAAAGAGGAAATGCTTAACTGTCATCTATACACTTTTCATACTGCTACTCAAAAATACATGAGAAGAAATTAATTTCTGGGCAACAACGGAGGATATCTGGAAAACAGCTCAACTCCAGCAACTAGTATTTTGCAAGTACATCCTCATGTATCTACTTTTACTCAAGTATAAAACCTTTGCTGAAATACTGTAAGAGTGACCAAGAACCACATCTGTATATAACAGATCTGAATAATTATAAAAGACTGTACAGCAACAAAAAAAAAAATTTAGTCCTATCTCAAGTAAGATACTGTTCTTAATCCTGCATAACAACAGGACACTGAAAGACTTTTTATAAAAAAACCCTGTTAACTAATTCCACAGGGTATGTTAATACTTATGTACCAAGAAAAACAATGTTACAATTTAGACTGCATTTTGGAGCAAACCAAATCTGAACCAGGAACTGTGAAAGAAACAGACTCCCTTAGTTTTCAATTTAACTGCACACCATTGATATGGTGGACCAAACAAAATGCAAACTGCTTATTACTGTAAAAATTTGTAAAATTGAACTGTGTCTGCTGCTGTGTAAAAAAAACATCAGAAAACTGCTACTGCAGTATTATCATCTTTGTTCATACAGGGAAGCAGCAATAGGAGTTAAAGAACACATCTCAGTTCTGGAGCTTTCTTCACTATACTGCACTCAATAGCAGACATCTTTAAAGAATGTCCACGCTCGCTTCAGTCTAAATTTATCAAGTTCATAATTAAGTGCATTATCTTAAACAGTAGTTAAGAAGCAAAAGGGTAACTATTTCAACATGTCATTGCAGAAAATCTAATATTAAAGATTCCAGCTATTTCATACTGCTGTGTTCTCAAAAATATGACTGGGGGGGATCTATTCTTCAAAATACAGGGTATGTCAAGACTTAGATAATGCCAAATGAAATCTATGCTATCTTACAGACTTCACATGTAAAACAAAAACACATCCAGGTTTATGTAGTGTCTAAATAGCTCATGTCCCAAAACTTACTGTAATTATGAGATAACCTACTCTTAACATTAGAGTATAAATACCTACTGACTATGTAGGTCTCTCAACTGAAGATTTTTTAAATTTGCATTTTCCCCTCCACTTAAATTATGCAAGAGGTCAGAGTTTATAGGTAATCTCAATTTAGGTTTACAATGCTGTAAAATTTGGATTGTAAATACAATGATGACATTTTAGTTTATTCAAATTACCGAAGGGGGGAAAAAAAATATCTATTTTTCTGAAGCATTGTTAAAAAGTTGGTATTTTTAAAAATAATTCCAAAAGGAGTCAGTTAATAAGAAGCATTCTGCTCTCAGTGCGTGCTTAGCTTCATGCAACGTTAACAGCTTTCGTGTTACCAATTCTCCAATAACATGTGCAAACTAAACATTCTCTATTAAATAGCATGGCCTACCATACAAAGTCTGGCAATTTCACATTCAAACACTGCATTACTGGAACTGCAAATCCCACCAGTCCCCCAAAGATAAGGGTGGGTTTGTCTGTTTTAAGTTAAGACTACCAGTGATGGCTTACAATTGTCATATTTCACTCTGTATTGCCTTTTCTTTCATTCTGGCAAAGATGGTTTTACAGTATGTGTATTATCAGGAAATTAAACTAGCAGAAGTGCAAGGCAACTTCCATTTTCTTAAAAAAATCCCTTACCATCCTGACTGCTTTTAAGTTCCTCACTATATTTCTTCTGTAAAGCCAACTCTGCCTCAAGCTGTGCAATACGTCCTTGGGACAGCTGCCTTCCAAGCTCTTGATTCTCCTGGATAAGCATTCGACACTTCGCCATTAACTTTTTGCCTGTTTGGCTGCAAAGGAAAGAGCCATCTATCACAAAATGAATACAAAACCTTCAGTAATCTTCCTCAATCACAATTACAGACAAAAAGGAGATGCAATTTCTGCATGTCACAATTCACGAAACATTATGCCTCAACATAATTGTCATAGCAGAAAGTCTCCCTATAGTTACCACGTGCTGTTCCAATGTCAGTTGATCTTCTGTCGCTGTCCCATAAAGTGGAAGGAGGCAAGTTTTATTACTGCAAACACGAATAAGCATATTGTTCTTTTTCAGTACCAACATCTGGATTATCAGTATGCACAATCTTGCATGTGCTAATTCTCAGTGGAGTTAAGTATCTGATTAAAGATGTGCCCTGTAATTCAAAACATCAGGTACTGCATAAAAGTTACATGTGTAAACTAAATTATAAATAAAAACTTTCTTCATTTATTGTACTAGTAAAATTAATAATTTTTTGTTTGTTTTTTTGAAGAAGGAAGTTGCTTGGGGTAAGTATTAAATCCCATGTTCATTTTCATAGTGACATCCATTTTTAAGAGGCTTAGACATTCTTTTGAATGCTGTCCAGGTACTATTATTTAAAAAAAAATCAGATGTCTATTTTTCAACCCAATTTATGTATTGACAGTAACGTACAGTCTGTTTCACAATTCCTATGGTCAGCTTTCCTAAGCACATCTTGCATGGTGAGGAGAAAGTAAAAAGTAGTTAAAAATTGGCAGGAACTTAAAGAAGGAGTCTATTAATACACTTCCTTTAGAATTTCAAATCATGAGTAATGATCATTACGATGCCCAGTTTCTGAAAGAAATGGGAAACTGGCATGAAAAACTATTTTGAACTGACAAGATTTTCTTTACTAAATGAGTAGTATCACACATCTTTAATCTTCATGATAAATGTTGCATTGTAAATAAAGCATTATAGGAAGTAGTATGCAAATTAATATATAGGCAATACAGCTGACTCCATAAAAGAGAAAAATTAAAGTCCTTTAAGACCTTGGTCTGCCAAAGTCAGGATAGCAATAACAAAGTTCTCCTTTTAATAGGCTCAGCAACATAATGAAGCTGTCCTCTTTTCTACATAAGTGCAAACTATGCCAAAAAAAACCCAACTCAACAAACCCAAAAAACCCAACCCCAACTTGAACAGGTTTATTGTTAATTCAATGGCAGGACTTGCATTACTTCAAGACCAAGAAGGTCATTTAATTTTTTGTTTGCTTTTAAACAAGTGACAGACTGAAAGAAATTTTGAGGATTAAAAAAGTAGAACAGGAAATTTCTGCTTCATTTCACAGCCACAGTTCTCTCCTGCAACCAAAATACCCAACCAAAAGAATTTAAAATAGTAATTTTCTTATCAACTACCTTTTAAGCATTCAGGCCTTAGACAACTTTTATGTTCTGCCAATTCTGCCCCATTAAACATTTTCCGACTGACTTTCCCAACTCTTTCAGATGGGCTGCTCCAGAAGGAATCTGGCTGTGTAAAGTCCTGGGAGCCTGAAACTCTGCTAAAGGCAGCAACCCGTTTTCTTTCTTGATGTGATGTCCAATGCCAAGTCCTTGAAGTTTAAATTGTGCTGACCTAATACAGTCCAAGTCGCACACTTTAAGATGCAAGTTTCCTTAGAGATGTTCATTCTGTGTAAAGCAGGACCACTTTGGAGATAACCAATGTGACACATCCCAAAAGTTATTAGGCAGACATGCAATGATTTTTAGCCGTTTGCAAATTCCTGTTACTGTATTCATCACCACTACAAGTTGAAGAAGTTCACAAGAAGTGCTTAAGTCATTTAATGCTTTTCTCTTCACAAAACAACGTCAACTGTAGAGTTAGCCAGTACCAGTTACCTTGGAATTGGGACAATTTTAGAATCCCATTAATTTCTTCATGTCAATTCCTGCCAAAATGTAAAATACTTATTACCTGTATAGAAATTTGCATAGTTACCTATAATGCTGTTTCTTCCCATCAAATTTTTTTCCAGATGTTCTTAACTAGTATGGCACCAAGTAACCTCCCCTTGCAATTTACAAAAAAAAGACAAGACATGCAAGAATATAAAACTCAGTACTACTAAAATAACTCCTATTAGCTGTAAAACTAAGTTTGGCATCATTTTTTCAAATTTGCTTGAACATACCATGCAACAAAACCTGTAAGAATATAAGTGGTTAAGTTTCAGTGGACTAATGGTGTACTAGGCTTACTGCAAGTGAAATTTCTAATAGTTTCTAATGCAAGTGTATACTCCATGTTTAATGACTGTTGAAATGGCTTTGCATAGCCATTCTTTTGATTACATGCCCTTTTATTTCTCCCTCCAGGCGTCAGCAATGATTGTGCTGTACACCCTTACCTATGGTTAAGGCCCAGAGCTAAGATCACTTAGGGTTGCAGTTAACATGTTACCTTAAGAACACTAGTTAGGGACCTGAATAGGAGCATCATCTCTTTCAAAAACTAGGTCAGATGCTGTGAAATGAAAGTAGTTGCATACAAGGATGGACAATTAATACAATTAAGGGGGGAATGCAAAGAGAAGGAAAAATCCTATAAATACATGAATCATCATTTCTTTACCTTTCCAGAAAGGGAAGTCAATAAAATCTTATCCCAGTTAATGAAGACAGCCTCAATTATTTACCAGGAAGTTAACTCTAATTTTCTGTATTTCAGCTACTGCATGTATGAATTATAGTTTTAAGTTAGTGGTGTGAATGTGCATATGAAATACAGAAATCCCACAGCTACAGAAACAACAAAAGTTTCTTTCGATACTTTTTCTTGAAAGAAAGTGGTGAGTTACTTGTCTCTCCTCAGTTGTATACACCCATTTAGAGCCTGAGGACCAATCTGTATCTAAATGTATTAAATCACTTTCTGAACTCCAAGTTAAACAAGCAATCTGCATGGCATGCCTCTATCCGCATATTATAGTGAGCTTTACAAATAACTTGGTAACACATTAACAATTTATTAATGCAAGTCTTACCTCTGTTGTGATGCTAGATCATTAAAATCTTAAGATACTGCTATAGCAAAATCAAGCATTCCAGATGTATCACATTTAAATAGGTAAAGTTTTTCCTGTAGGTTTTTCTTTTGCTGTTAAGTCATTACTCATTAAAAAAAACAAACCTGCATAAGTACACTACTCTTCAATCCCATATTAATCATCTGAAGCACAAACAGTTAAGATACTTATTTAACTTGGAAGTAATGCCATCTTAATAGAAGTCATCAAAACAGTTAGAATACATCACCTTCTGTGATAGCTGGATGTCTTTTTTTTTAATTTAAAACTGAATTTTCTAGGATCAGACTGAGCCATAAAATGTTGCCCAACTGTTTTGAAAATCAAAACCTCAAATTACTAAATAGAACTCAATTCACTAAGGAAAAAAAACAAACACACAAACACTATACCAAATCTGCATTTCACTTTACACACCTCAGACATGCACTCCCAACTGTCCCGAATTGCTACTTTTACAAGTAACTTGGGACAACAAAACAGAGGCATCAATAGAGTAGCAAAGGCTCCTTTCACTGATTCCACCAAGGAAAATGCATGCATTTAAGGTTTTTTTGGTTTGTTAAAATACTGACTTTGTTTTCAGAGAACGAGACAATGCAGAAATAACAACCTGTTGAATTCTCGTTCATCCCAGGAGTTTCACAATACAACAGTATAACCAGTAGTGTTCCTTGAACTATATATTACAACTATTTCAAGGCACATTTTATATAGAAGTGCAATACAAAAAAAAACCCAGCTGTACAAAAGGAATAAAAACACCCCACCAACACTCAAAACAGTTGCCATCGTGTGCCTTCTGTATTAAGCATTTGAGATCAGTTCTTAGTATAAAAGATAAAAAAATTCTCATTTCTGCATGAAAACATGCAGTGAAATACTATCACAACCAGTTTTTCTTATACATGCTAGTTGTGATCAAATATATATTGCTTCCAACAGTTTTAAACCTGCAATTAGGTAGAACGTACATTTTCGTACAGCCCTAATTTTGAGGCATCCACAGTTATTACCAACCATCCAGAAAACAGTTCATTATTTAGCAACATTGACTTAAGGCTCCGTCAAAGTGCTATAGAGCCCACAGGCTAAACAGTCAAATGTGTACACTACCACTGTTGTGATATCAAATAGCACTCTCACGGCTATTCAAAACTGGTTAGCAAGTAAACTCTTTAACGCAAAATTCACCTCATCGAGTTTTGACCCAGGAGTTCAGTGAACAAGCAGGAAGTCCACAGTCTTATTGGCAAAACTGACTTACAGTCTCTAAGTCACTAGGCTCAAGGTTAAGAGCGAAGCATATTCCACTTCTACATTTTACGGGAATTTTACATGTTCAATTCATGATTTATAATCTCTAGGTTCTCTCTCCTCCAAACTGTCTGTAGACACAGTGTGCCACAGACTTAAGACTTCTGTTTCTCCCTCTATTTTCTTCAAATAGAACAATTTTGCAAGTGTCTACATGTTCTAGAAAAGATTTTTTTTCGAAGATGGCCATTTCTTCAGAATAGTCCGACGCTGTCAGGCCTCTGAAGCAAAGGGGGAGAAAAAAAGCTGAAACACAAGGTTCATCTGATAAGTTTTACATTAAGCATTACAAGCTGGACAGTATAAGAATGTGGCTTTTGCCTCAAAACGTCTGAGTCTTGGTGTGGAAACGAGTACTTGGCTGTCCCACCATAGCATTCTCGTAGTGGGACTGTCAGGGAAGTCTTGACTGGGGAGTATTTGTTTTGTTTACCTATCAGGCGTAAATTTCCAGGCACTCAGTTCATTTTGGGCTTGTTCCAGTTTGTCTTTAGTCTGTTCCAGTTCACCTTTCATTTTTAGGAAAAACAAGTTGATGGCTGGGTCCACCATTGTCGATCGCAGTTGGGCAACACTAGGCTGCTGGACTTGCTTGAGGTACTGAATCTGATTCTGCATAAAGTAAAAAAAAAAAAAGACTGTTATTCCTACAACATAAAATTAAATTTTAAAGTCATTTAGATGAAAGTTATTCCAAAGATAACATCAAGGAAGTTTGCCTTATTTCAGTGTAACTTGAAAGAGGCAGGATAAAAAAATTAAATCGCTTTTGCCCATCTGAACCCCATGAATGTGCATGTTCACCTAATCTCCGACCCCGCCACCCACCAAGCTTAAGCTTTCAAAGCCAGTTTTTTCCTCCCTTCTTTCTGCTTCAAATAATTCTCTATATGCGAGTTTACATTTGCTAAAGCAGTGACTGGAACATTAGAATGCTTCCTTTCTTTTTTACCTGCCTGCACTCTTTTGGAAAAAAAAAGTATATACAAAGTTATCTCCTTAAAACAGCCAATTCCCACATAACTTCAGTGAAAGTTATTATGAACATTACAGCTAATATTGACCAATAATATTTTTAAGCAGCTACTAGAAAGGTTTATTACAGACTTCTAAGGTTTTTTTGCAAACACAACAGTTATTTATGAGCAAAGTTGGCATACTTATTTTTTAAACAAAATAATTTAGAAATAGTAACATCCAAAAGATTTTGGTTCGATTTGATTCTTTTGAAGTAATTAAAACTCAAAAGATTTACAATTTTGTAATTTACTACCCAGAGGATTTACAATTCAGTTAAACTTTCAGGAGTAACTGAGAAGATTTCTTTTACATACAGCATTCATTAGTCAAAACTTGTACATATTTAAATAGGATTAACTTCTTTAAAGTTTCATGTATTTTTAACTCTTCACGACAATCTTAAAATGCACTAAACAGTACATGTTTAGAATCCAGCTAATCACTAGAAGCACATCAGCCCATTGTTATGCTCCCTGTATCATACACATTTCTTCATCAGCAAGAGGTGAACAAAATTACATGAGATGAAAAAAAGAAATATTAATTGAAAGTCAGTGGGTTTGCCTCCTGCTGCACACAGAATGTTACAACCAGACTTGATAGCAACAGTTTTACTAATGAATACTACAAGGCATCACCAGTAAAATGGAGGGAAAGAGAATCTCCCTCCACACTTGGGACAAGCAGCACAGTCAAAAGCACTGTCAGTTTAAAAAAAATTTGCTTTATATACAGTTATTGTGTTATGGGATCCTTACACAGCAATGGTGAAGAGAAAGTTTAAGTACAAACAATCTATTTACCTTAATGTGCAGTAGTGACTTCAGTCACTTCTTGACTGAGGACAACATGTTTTGATTTATGTATTGTTAAATAGCAACCACTCTTGGATTTTTATTTCAAGTAAGTGATTTCAAAGGTATTGAAATAACTGATATATTGCCACTGACTTCACATTAACTTGATACTGTCAAAATAAAAATATTTAGCTACTTAACGGAAATAACCATCACAGTAAGTTTTAAATAGATCAACTTGTGTCCAAAAGAAATCTAAAGGGAGTGAAGGACTGCATAAAAATATTTTCAAGAAATAACTCAAGAACCCACCAATAAACTTTACTTGGAAACAGAAAGTTCAAATTAAGATTATCTTAGTGTTTCTTGGATGGCACTTTACCCTCCCAGGTCCTTTGCCTCACTGAATGCACAAAATGTTGCTCTCACTGAGTAAGGATCTATTTAATTTATTGTTATTGATATACCTTTTCCATCCACTCAATTTTCTGACACTTGCACTACTGGAAGTATTTCAACAAGCTGTCGATTCTTTGTGAGGGCTAGTGCTAGTAGAGGGCAAAACAGCTAGTTTAACAGATGTCTGCAAACATACAGACACTCCAGCTGGCAACATATTCCAGAAATAATAATATGCTACAGCTACATGGTTCCCAACCTATTTTTAGACAGGCATCACTGAGGGGAAAAAAAGACCATGTTCCTTGTCTTACCTAGACCCAGCTCCCTCCTCCTCCTACTGCCAGCCTAAGAACTGTAAGATTCCTTGCTTCAGTAGCACAAAGAATTGCTGCCACCTGCTCCTTACTCATGCCAGAAATGCACTAAAACACTGAAGAGGACTCAGCTGATTCCGTCCGATGTCAATTATTTAAGTTTCATTTGGGTTATCTCTAGCTCACACTCTTAGACCAAGCAGAGAGCACTTGCATAGGCTCCATTCACTGACACCTCAACTGTCATTCCTAAAACAGTAGTGTAGAAAGAATTTACTTACGCTGAACAAACCTTGATCCTTCCCTCCCCAAACTTAAGACCATTTATTCCTCTGGTTTTTCCAACTCAAATTTTCTCCATCCCTCCACAAGTGATTTTTCCAGCTGCAACTCCAGAGTTTTCATCTGTCAGTCTTTTCATCCACCCAGACCTAGCAGCCTCCCCCACTATGACCCACTCACAAAGCAGGCAGAAGGGTTGAAAGGTATGAGCTTACTTCCTTATCCTATTAATCTTCCTGCTTAGCCAGTCCAAGTCTCCCATCCTTGCTCCCTCCCTCTGATAACACCCTGGTAAGTGTCTCCCTCTCATTGATATTCCAGGTGGCAAGGGGTGGGGAGCAGAAGAGTTTGCCTGTATACTCAGCTCTAGCCTCAAGTTGGTCTTGACTGAGAGCATAGTCAAGTCATGTCCATTGCCAGACCCCAGGACATGCCTGCTCTTAACACCTGAAATGCCTACTGGCTGTTCATATTCCCAGACACGAAAGCACACACTAGTTGGTATTTTTCAAAAGCCCCAGTGGACAAATAGGGATGAATTTTCACAAACAAAATAAAAACCATTGTATCAGCTTTCTCTCTGCTCTAACCCAAGGCAGGAAAACACTGAATACAGCATATCAGGCTGTGCAGGGTTTTGTTTGGGTGGATTTTTTTTTTCCTCAGACAATAACATTTTCAACCCCTCTGCTTCTCACATTCTCAGAAAGAGTTGTATTCTATCAGCTGAAGCTGTCCAAAGATACCCACAAAAAGTAGACTCCCTGATATGAATTTAACAAAACAGAACACAAGTGCTAAACAGAAAATATAAGCAGTCTAAATAAGTACAACACATATCCTTCTTATAAGGAAGAAGGAGGAAGAAACTGCATAATGAAGAATAAACACTGCACCCTAAACCACAAGTTAAGAGCAATAACTACATAGGTACTACAGTACAACTGCACCCACAGGAGGCTTCCACTTTTTGTTATCTGGTCCACAGAAAACCTACTTGAATAGCAATTATTTCCAAATGCCTGTCTTTTATTGACCTATAGTAGCTGTGCAGTAGCTTGGAAGGGGGTTAGGGCCTTTCGCTAAAATAGCGGCAACTTCATCACCCCCTCTGCCAGAAATAAGGCTTTATGTAGCAACAGCAGCCAATACGTTATCTGCACTTCCCTAACAGCAGCAACATCCTTTAGGGGTTGTTCACGCTAGGGGGAAGGTACTTCTCGGCTGTCTGCTGACAACAGGGCACCTGAGGTATTGAACACGTAAACTTCCATCTAGCTATTTAGTTAGCCACCCTTAACTATGCAGAGTAAGTTTGCAACACCAACCACACTCTCAGTAAGCTGCTACCTCAAAGGAAACCCACATACTCTACCGCTAGACTCAGCACAGAGCATGACAGAAAATGGAGCTATGCACTACCACCTTGTTTCTTAAAATTGGTACTGAAATAGGATCAGGATACAGATTCTGCTACTGCTACTCTGACACACACACCTATATTTTCAAGACAATGACTGGTGAGGTTTAGAAGCTGAAATAGTTTTGTTGTGGTTTATCTTTTAAAAAGAAGGGTACAAATTAAAACAGCAACTAAGATGAAGTCTATTGTGCCTTATTTTAAAATAGAGCTAGTATATTTCAGTGCGCAAGTCATTTTACACATTAGTAATCAGAAAACTCACTTTGTCAACTACTACCATTTGAACATGGTACAGTCTCTTTCATTTTTAATCCATTTAAAATTTGAATGTGACCTGAATATGATGGTAAGTATAAAACATACACGTCCCAAAAATACAGTAAGAGTAATATGAGCAGTAAGTGTTATAGGTAAATTTTCACCTGCAGTTGTCAAGAAACTTGGTATCATAGATGCTCAGCCTTTCTAAGATGTGACAGGAAACATTAAAGGCTTATATATAAAGTAGCTGTCACTGGTGTATTTTACATGTAAATATGGGTTATAAAAAACTACACTAAAAATAGTTATTGTATGGACTAAAAATTAGACACGTCAAATAACATACAGTGATTAGTTTTTGTTCATTTGTGAAACTACTTCACAACCTACAGCTTGGCTTTGCACCTTACCTAGCATGATTTATTTTGCTACTGTTATTTTACTAGAAGAAATGCTATCTAATAATACAAAGTCAATTAGTTCTTCAGAGCTTCTTGACACTATGTGCATTTAAACTTAAAAACACCTTAAGGTGCTAGTATCTCCATTACAGCTTTTAACCCCCTTCTTAAAGGATTCATCTTGCTACATCCACGCACTATGGAGGAGACTACATCCTTGATGTTATTCATGTGTCAATACCTGGAAAAATACAAGCCACCTGGGGCAGGGGGCTGTGGTGGCAGTATTTAGGTTTTGATTCTTGTTGGCAGGTTGTCTCCTCCTGTCACCCACCCACCCCCCACCCCCTTGAGGTACACTGAAATTAATAAAAGCTGTTCAAAAGCAATAAAAGATGTTCTGGAAAGCCTATGCATCACAACTATGAACATCTGTAACAAAGTGCAGCCAAAAATCCTGTAGCCTCCATGATCTTGTCAAAAAATTCATAGGCTTAAATACTTGGAAGTTTTTGTCTAACTCCCCATTTTAGAAATAGGAAGAAAGGTGACAATAGTACAAAAATTTGGTTTTGATGAACAACTTTTTTTAGTATTTGTTTCAGCTATATGTTCAGAAGTTCAAAAGGAAAAATAACCTCTTACTACTGCTGTTCCTCATAGCAGGATTTATCAGTAAAACTATCAAAGGCAGCAGGACCAATATAGTAATCTTACTACTAGGGAAGTGTTGTGGTATGGTAGGTACCAGAACAGATCTTCATTAGCACCCCAAGCTGCATTAGGAAGAGTGGCGCCAAAAGGTCAAAGGAGGTGATCCTTCACCTCCACTCAGCACTGGTGCAACCTCTGAAGTACTGGGCCCAGTTCTGGGCTTCCCAGTACAAGAGAGGCATGAACATATACTAGGGTGAGGCCAACTATGGGCCATGGAGATGATTAAGAGACTGGAGCATCTAACGTACAAGCAGGGGCTGAGCACGCTAGGGCTGTTCAGCCCAGAAAAGAGCAGGCTCAAGGGGATCTGATCAACGCACATGTACACCTGATGGGGGAAGTAAAGGTGGCAGAGCCCTTCTAAACTCAGCTTTCCTGTGATTCATTTTTTGCCACTGCAAAGTAAGCTTTACCCCCTCTTTTCTTCTCTTCCTGTTAGTGTTTAGTATGAACTAAAGTAATCTTATAGTCTTAAGAGCAGTGGAAATACTGCATGCAGATTTAAGTGTCACACTACTGTACCTGACAGCTCTGAAAACCTATAGGAAAAAAAGAAAGGAAAGCTTAAAGTGAGAGGAAAAGCTGCAATACTAGTTATTAGTTTTTCACAGAGCTTGTATTTTTTAATAAGATAAACTCTCAGGAGTATATTACAGAAACTAGCAATAAGAAGCTTTTTACAATCTTCTCTCAGGAACTGCCACATTAAAGCAGTAGGTGAAAGTTATGCTAAGAGGGTAATTCAAGAAAGATCAAAAGTCCAAAAGTGGTAAGACATAGCTTCGAGAAAGCAAAACTAAGCACAGAAAACCCACAGGAATGAAGGAGAGAAACAGCAACAAAAGAGGTATTCAGAACCAAGAACATGAGAAACCCTGAGAAGCAGATTTGCCAAATTTCAAAAGAACCTCCTCCAAAAGTCACTAGCTCTTTCCCTACCTAGCTAAATGGGTGCAGAAACTTACGAATACCTTGTTATCCAAATCCAATCTAAGTACCAGCCTACAACCTCCTAAATGAAACCCAGTAAACTCAGTCTTATCCTTTTTCAATTTGTTTCTGCATCCAATGACAGAAGTAACATTTTTTTGTAAATATGATGTCAATAAATACTATAAGCGAGCAATGGTTCATGCAAGAATTAGCTTGGTTCTGAAGCAATGTTCTTCCAAGCACAGTTGTTGCTGAAAATCAACTGAAATAACCAATACTAAAAAGGCAAGTAAGTAGTAAACTTTCACTGACTTTGTAAAAATCAAGTGCCCTGCCACCTCTTTATGCACAGAAAATGTGATGCTACACATATACAAAAAACACAGAACAAGAGTACTGGCTCAAAAGCCAATATTCCTTTAACAGTCTGAAAACACTTATCTAAATACTTACAGTACACTCTTGCATCTCCTGTTCCTTAGTTGCCAGCCTCATCACCAGAATGTTTTCTCTTCGGGCAGACTCTTGCTGTTGCTGTTTCAACTTCTCTTCAGATTCTCTCAATCCCGTCACATCATTAGCTAATACAAGTAGTAACACACAAGAAGCACATGTTTTACAGCATCTTCTCATGAAGATTTTTAAAAACAGCTAAAAGAATCTAAACCCCAAATTCATACACAGCAAGAGTCATAAATGAACATGACTATAACCATAAATATGAAAAATCAAAATACCTTTTAAGTATCAGAAAAGCTTGACAACAGTTGGTTTTAAATATATCTTTCTTTCTGATCCTTTCTCGAAGCTTACTAAACTTTTGAAAATGTTTCCATGTCCATATAGGAAGTAACTTTAAAATTGCTTGCTTAACTGCTATTACAACTTGCAGTCTGAAACTTGGGAAGTTGGAACTGTCCAAGGTGGGGGAAGAGGGAAGCCTACACTGGACTAGAAGTGATCCTCAGTCTGTAGAACAGTACTATTTGTGGTCAATCCTCAAACTGGTCTCAACACTCCATGAGTAAACAGCAAGACATTCAAGAACATCAGAAATAGTGGTTCAGCCTTAACTAGAATTTTTCTGACCTATGAACATTTAATGAAGTTTATATATATGAAAGATGAGAGAAGGCAGCACATCACATTTCTAAATTATTCACAGGAACACGTGCCGTCTGATACAAACAGTATCCATTCACTCTACTTGTCATGTACAAAAATACGGGAAGTTGGATTAAGATTTCTACTTCTTTTATTAATTACTTGAGAACAACTGGCTGTGAATGTAAGCTGAGAACGTCACAAATTGCTTCAGAACAATTACTTTAAATAATTCTTTGCAGATAATTCAGTAACACTGATTACTACAGCCTGTTACTAGTTGCCAAAATTGAAAAACTGAGAATGTTGAAACAACTTGCTTCTTTATCTATGACAGGACAATTTGAAATTATAATGAAATCCAATGCTTACATTTGCTAATTTTAGTCTCTCCAAAACTCAAACTTTATGGGGTGGCTGTAGAAAAGGTGCATAACAAGAGAAAACAGAGGACATCCACTTGGACCAACAGAAGAACACCCCTTCAAACTCAGTGGTACTGAGTCTTTAAGAATTTAGATTGAAAAGGTAAGTGGAAAACAGGAAATAGTCCGTCTCTAGCTGCTAACACAATTTTTAAGAGTGACTTAGAATTAGCAATTTCACTTCCAGAATGTATTCAGCTTTTTCCATTTAAAAGTAGGATGGTTTTCTCATTCTCTTTTGAAAGACTGGAGTACAGACCAGGTTTTAAAGACCAAGACTGACAATCAAATAATTAATTTGCCTAATCAGATCAAACATTACTTGGGGACTCATTTTAGATCTTCATCTCTACAAACTACTCCGCTTCCTATGTGGTTTCCAATCCTGTGAGACTACTGAAGGCACATTTATGGAATATTTTGGTTAAGGATAACATTTCCTTTCTAATGGAAAAGTCCAGAAAATACACCTGTTTGTGGCATGACTTTTTAAGACTTCTTTTCCCCTAGCAGTCTGGGTATAGATGGTCCTACAGGTACAAAAATACACTTTTTAGATGCTGTGTTAGATCTGCAAGGGAAAAATCGGGGGCTAAGAAACTGGGAAAGGCTGAAAATTTACACTAGAAAAATCAGGGACGTTTTCTGACAACTAACTGATATACATATTATTAGCTCTTTATTTCTAATGGTTTTAGAAAGCAGACATTATTTGAACACTGCTTTATGTAAGCATTCAGGTAACTCGTACCATTTTGAAACTTGGTTAACTTACAATTAAGGTCTGTGTACTTGCCCTCCAGAGCTTGCACATATGCTTCATACTGTTTCCACCTATTGCAGAGAGGAAGAGAAAAACATTTTCTGAAGCTCAGTTTGTTACATCAGGTCACCTCATTCCTAGCTTTGACAGTATACTATCACACGATAATCAAGAAATGTCAAGAGGGAATTACACAACTGCATAAAAGCCAATTCCAGTTTTCAAAAAGGGGCTTTTAATCATGGAAATAAATACACTTTGCACCAAAAAAGGATAAAAAGGTAGCCATCTGTTAAAACACTTAAGATTGACATCTGAAAACTTACTGTAATATTTTGGACAAACAGTAGGATCAAACACTTATTACTTAGTTATCTGTGTAAAGTACCCAAGATATATCTCATTCTCAAAGCAGAACAATTAAAACAAAATTCTGCAACAGAAACCATGATACAAAGACAACATTAAGTCTGTTACCAAGTGAACAAGACAAGCAGGAATGCATTACAATACACTAGAATTGGCAGTCCAGGTTAAGTAGTTACACCAGCTCATTCAAATCAAGACTATACTCTGATTATATTCATCAATCAGAAGCCAACCAGTTTAATAACTCTTAGAAGGCATGTTATTTAGCTGCTCATCCACAGTCAGAAAACATCACACAAAAACAGCAATGCATTTGATACAAACCATCAAATCAGTAGCAAAGTCTGCAGTAAATATTAGCACCACATGCCTTATCAACAAAGTTCACTGGATGTTTTTGGTTTTTGTTTGGGTTTTGGTTGTTTTTTTGTTTTGGTGTTTTTTTTTTTTTTGGGGGGGGGGGGTAGGTGGTGGTGTGTTTGTTTTTGAAGAAGTAATTTGCTCCTAACCACGTGTCTTCCCAATGGTGTAATTCTACATGAGACAAATTCATCTAACACCTTACCACTACGGAAGGGGAAGGTTTCTTTTCCCTCCTTCCAACTACCCCTTCTCCCTATCACTTGTTTAATTCTCCCTGTCACCTGTTTAAAGCCACTCAGCATAACTGCTATTTTAACTCCAACCTACACCACTATTCTCAAAACTATAAAATCTAGCTATAGATAATTTTTGACCATTTAGTGAATTCAATCAGCTTGTTAAAAGGTCTAAAAAGCATCAGATATGTAACAGCAAGTGAGATCGCATCACTGAGAAAAGCAAAACTAAGCACAAGATTTCTAGCAGCAACAAAATTTTGCATCTCTTCAGCTGAATGTGAAAACAGCGTGAGTTAACTCCCTTAAGCTCTGCAGAAGAGCCCAGTGTGTTGCTATTTTATGCTTAAACTTACCTCTCTGCTTAAAAAAGAATACTGTTAGAAACAAAAGTTTCACCTTTGACCACTAAAGTTCTGTAAATTCACGAGATTTCAATCCCACAAAACTGAAACAGTCTACTAAATAGCAAACCTGGAAATAACCTAATTTTTTTACATGAAATAATTATATGACATGAAAGAATTGGCCCTCAAATACAGCTGCAGAATTGACTGACTCCCAAGTTAAATCTCGCAGCCTGAAAACAGTCATTCTGTCAAAATCATGACCTATCCTCACCTACAACAACAGGAGCTATACAAAGAGCGAGTGAAACAAAGACCTGAAACACAAGTCGATGTGACAGACCACGGGGGGAGGGGGGGACCAAAAAAAACCAAACCATAGCCCATTGTCATCAAGAACATCAGAGAATACCTCTAAGTCACCTCTCGACAACTATGAATATTTAAGCAAGAACTGAATTTCTGGAAGAGAAAAGCCAAAGCACACTATACCATACCTTGGATTTTTCAAGTCACATGCCTGACAACTCTAGCAGAAACATGACTGTTCAGACATAATGTTTTGTCAAAATCCTGGTGAAGACTGTTGCTGTTCCATCTTCAAGCAAGTTATATTGGGTCTGGCTGAAATGGAGTTAATTTTCGCCACAGCAGCCCTTGTAGTGCTGTGCTTTGTATTTGTAGCACTGTGCTTTGTATTTGTAGCTAGAAAGGTGTTGCCAATACACCATTGTTCTGACTACTGCTGAGCAGTGGGGACATAGCATAAAGGCTGCCTCCCCAGTGTTCCCCCCTTTACCAGCAGGTTGGAAGTGGGCAAGATCTTAGGAAGGGATATAGCCAGGACAGCTGACCCAAAGCTATCAAAGAGACATTCCAATACCATATGATGCCATGCTCAGCAATAAAAGCTAGAAGGGCGGGGGGGGAGGCATTTGTTGCTGTGACATCTGTATTTCAGAGCAACCACTATACACACTGAAGCCTTACTTCCTGGGAAGTAGCTGGACATCACCTGCTGATGTAAAGTAGAGAATAAAACTTTTGTTTTCCTTCTGTTTCTGTGCAAGGCCTTTGCTTTATTAAACAGCCTTTACCTTGACCCACAAGGTTTTTTTCAATCTTATTTTCTCCCCTCCCCATTCTGCTGAGGAAGGGAGTGATAGAGCAGCTTGGTGGGCATCTAGCACCCAGCCAAGGTCAACCCACCACACAAGTTTACAAAATGGTACAGAATAAACTTGTGATCGTGACACTGACATCGTCAGAACTCTTCAACAATCAAGCCATCAGTTTTAAAACTTAAGTTAATGTGGTAGAAAAAGTTTTACTTTCACACACATGCACTGTCTCAATTTTGCTACAACTACAGATCTCAGAAGCAATTTTCTCTTCTAGCAATTGACCTGGTTTTCAGCTCACTTGAGACAAACCAGAAAGCTAGTAACAGAGAAAAAAACCAGTAGCAGCTTAGTTGAAGCAATTAGATTAAAAAAAATGATGGTTAAAACAACAGTCAAATAACCTAAAAGCATCAAAACAAGAAGTGAAATAATGAAGGCTTAGAATCATTCACATTAATGAAGCAGACCATTCTTATACATTACTTCGGCTCAGGAAAATCATCAAGTATACAGGCAGGCCCTCACTGAAAGGGGACTGGCTCCTTTTCAATCAAACTTGCAGTTGTGATTCTTCATCTGACCTGTACACATTTTTGTAGTGATCTCACTAATCCTGAGGACTAACATGTCAAAATATTTACCAAATATAACAATAAAGTTTCACAAGAACATTCATGAAACCAAGTTAAAGAAAAAAACCCTAAGATTTTTCTTTTTTATATATATACACACACACACTTGGACTAGTTTTAGGTATTTTAAGAAGTCTTGTGATGGCCCCGATAATATAGTTTTCGCTTCCGCATCTACTAACTGACTTGACTTTAAACACCTTTTACGATTTCGAAGTTCTTAGGTCTGCTAACTCTTCTTGTTCAGTGCCTTTAATAACGTATTCCTAAACACTCTTTCCAGCTTGCTTCACTATGATCATTTCCCCTTGTTTACAGTAGTAGCACAGGTCATTAACAGAGGGAATTCTATCTTTGAAAAGCTGAAGTTACAAGCTGTAGCTTCTGAAGTTACGCCAAAAGAAAAAGAAAATAAGGAACCACAACAGAATAAAGCATTTAAAAAAAAAACCAAAGACACTGAAGACCATTGACAGGGTGGGGTTTTTTTTAGTACTTCAACTCCAGACAATGTTAATTCTTACCTGTTTATTCCTTCTTCTCCATTTACTATACCTATACTGGTAGACAAGACCAGATGATACTATGAACATACAGCACAGGTGTAAAATTCTATTTCTAGGTCTCAAATGACTACATGAATGGTGCATGAGTCTGTAACACCATTCTCTAAATGAACAATTCTCACAGAAAATCTCGATTTACCTGTACAATTAAAGGGCAGTACTTCTAGATGCAGGACTTTGGTCTGAATCTCCATGCACAACAGTTCTGCTTCTATGCTTTTTCAGTAATATGGACTCTCTCCCAGATGCTGACACGCAAGGCTGAGGTAAGCCTGCACTGCCATTACATGAATCTCACATGCTAAGTTCTCACACAGAGCTTGAAAGAGGTGACAAGGACAGCAGGTTTGGGGAGTGTTGTAATGATGCCTTTGCTCAGTGATGAAATCTCAGCCATGCTATGTTGAAACTATACAGCAGAAGCTGAAGCTAATCTAGCAGTGGATGTAGTATCACCTAGAAATGCCAGCTACCAAGCACAACCCCAGTACAATCCAAGGATTCAGAGCTGCAAGTTAATGAAAAAAAGCAAGTATGATCTGAAGCCTTCATTAGGCCCTACTGCTATGAGGAAACTGTTAGAAAAAGTCAACTCACAGATGTCACTATATGCCACAGAGCAGGTCTTTATTTCCGATCCAGTTAGAAACTTTAACGAAAACTGTATCCAGAAATATTGTAATGCTCTGCATAAAAACACATAACTTCCCAAAAGACATCAGAACGTATTAAAGATCTCTGATAAATTATTAAAGTTTCCATATAAATAGCATTCCTAAAAATTATATGCTTCAAATACTTTCCAGCTAGCTAACTTTACAGGTTCTTCAGGGAAAAGATTTTTGCCCTTACACACATTCTAAAGTTCAATAAAAGAAACATGTTCTAGAAAACCAGTAGTGATGCAATCTCCAGATTCTAATTCTGACAATTTATTTTTTAAAAATATTTGTTACTAGCACATCTTCAACTACAGGAGGAAAGCATTCCCCTCTGGGAAACTTTTTTGCCTTGAAGATGATATATCCCTTCTACAGGGTTTCAATTACACATAATACCTGCATTAAACTCTTTTTCAACATGCATACATAAAACAACACTTACACTGATGTAGAAACCCAGTTTTCAGTTAAACTATTTAAGAATTTGCACATACTTCTTTAAATAAACCAATGATTTCTAGGAACTCACTGGCCAGACATTGTCTGAAGCCTTTCTTCCCAAGATCCAAGAAAGAGTTCGTCTCTTCCCACATGCAATGTTAAGAGATGCATTGGTTTAAGCAAATATGAGAGCTGCCTTGACCTCCTTGTCCCATATTGCCCCTTCCAGTACATCTGTAGCAGACTCCAGCAGCTCATCAGTGAACTTGAGTGAAAAAAAAAGACAAAGGGTAAAAGCCAGGTTTTTTTCTCTAGTAAGTTTGGTTTCCACTCAATATTGGCTTCTTGATCTGTTTAGTAGTTCACGACAGTAATCTGATGGCTAAACACTGAAAATCTGAAGAGCTTTACAAAAGTGTTACTTGGAAAGGCACTAAAGAACAGAGCTGTACACAGAACTAGGAAGACAGTCCTGAATCACAATTACATTCAACGGGTTCCTTACAGTCTCACAAGAACTGGAAGGTAAGCGAGATCATTATGTAAGTCAGTTAATTCCCTTCGTTCTCTGAAAATACTAAGCAGACTTCAAGACTCCATGGCTTCAAAATACCTCTATACATACCACTATTTTTCTTGGACCACTCATTTTTTATGCTAAGCTTTGGGGTTCACTTTTTCCAAGAATAAATAAGCACTTAAGAGAGTAGGGCACACACGGCATTGCACCTAAGCCATTCCAAAAGCAACTGAGGGTAAGTCCATGTAGTTTGAAGTCCAGCAACAGCAGTGTATTTCCTCAGAACTGCTTGTGCCAATCGAGGTGCTTCAGTTTTACAGACTAACCATTAGGCTAAATGATCAGGCAGCACTGATCAGATTTTTAGCTATGATCCACAGAACGCTTTGTTATCATGTTCCTGGCTCTTTCTTCACAGAAGCTCCTACACAGTCAAGCTAAGTAGCTACTGCATTAAAGTAAGGAGGGAAAAGATGAAGGAAATGAGTCCACAGCAACCTGTAATGACACAAGCAGAAATTCCCAAAAGGCTGGACTGCAAGGCTTCTTGTTGATCCTGCTCACATTTACTTAACAGAAATTAAAAGTAAGCAAACTTAAATTAGGTACTTCATGGAAAAGAACAGTGAAATTGGGACTCATGGCACAGGAACTGACAAGAAAGAATTAGTATTTTCTACAGATGTATTTTATCCATGCAATTGTACAGTGATGATTATGTATTACTTAAAACATCAAACGCAGATGACACGCTCCTATCTTAAGAAGAATTTGCCTCACCAATGCATGAACCAAAAAAAAATATGCATTCCAAATCTTAAGACAACCTGGCAGCAGTGAACACATGCTTTTCTATGGCTGGAAGTAATACAGATGTTTTTGATTCAAGTATGATACACATACAATAGTGTTATATTTTATTCCAACCTACAAATGAACCAGCTGTTAGTATAGTAATTGCTAGTTTTACATGAAATCACAATTAAAGGTGGACTTACTATAAATTCATTAAATATGCACCCCATTCAAACAAAAAAGTGTTTGTAAGGCTGCACACAAATAAAGTGGACATAGCCAAATCGTCATTTAACTTTCCACTTCTGGGTATAACGGACAGTTACTCTCCTTCAATCCATTCAAGTGGCCTCTGAGAGCAGAAGTTGCTTTGTCTACATTAAAAAGATGATTCAACAGCAACACAGCTGTCATTAGCAAATTCCCTCCTTTATCTTCATTAACACAATTTAGCTGCTGACACACTTTACCTCCTTGGGTGTATTCTATCACATTTTCACTTGAATATATGCTAAAAACTTATCTCTTCTATGGTAGCAACTGATCACAGTTGGAAGCCATTTTTTGTTCCAAGTGGCACAAAAATCTATGTTTTAGTACTTTGACAGGAATTTTATAGCTGGAAGTAAGGGCATAGCTTTACAGACTTAGTAGTTTACTCCTCCCAGGCATAAACTTCAGTATGGAAACTTCTATAAAAAGCTTCACAAGGCCTAAACCACTTAACACCAAAAACTTATTTTTTCCTCTGTTTAAATACATTCTCCTTTACTACCCAAAAGACTAGATACTCAGAGGAAGCCAGAAACCAGTTTTAAACATGGAACCAAACTATGTTGACTGCCCAGAAAGAACTGTCACACCAGGAGTACCTGGCAGGATAGTCTGCCCAGAAGAGGGAGCAGCTGATCATATATGTTAAGTGCTGCACTTTCATCCTGATGTTACCACACAATTTAGTCTTGGTTCTATTAAAAAGCAGTGTCTGACTTGACAGACCCTAATAATACGCATAACTTACAGCATACAAAAATTCAGGAGTTAAAGTTTACCAAAATGCAAACACTAGCAGCAGATAAACACAAGACCCACAGATACTTAGTTAGCCTCTTGTTTACAAATCAGGATTTTCAGGTATACAGAGACAAGCGGCTTAGGTCAGTTTCTTTAAGCAGGTGGTCTGCGCAACAGGATTGCAAGACTGCCTATTGTCTGTTCCATGGTGACACTTAGCTTGCTAAGAAGTGAAAAACATGGCCAGGCTCTTTTTTATGCAAGTTTCAGGTGATGAAAACTTCACTATAACATTTTACTGTTAATACCTCAATGCACTGAGAAAACAACTGTGCAGACTAAGAAAACCTATAACTTATTGTAGGAGTAAGGAGTTTACTTTTTTCTGATGCTTAAAAATAACATGCTACCTAGCAAGGAATGTAAGCAACCGTATCTTCTGAAGTTACAAGTGAAGAAAAAACACTCCTGCTCATGTATTACAAAACACTGTTCACAGTTTTGTCTCTTTGGAAAACCTGTTTCCCCCCAAACTATATGTAAAAATATTTGAGACAAGATGAGAGCTTTATAGAAAAGATGCATCACAAAAAAAGTAAAATACTTTTTCAGAGCAAGGACGCTCAAAACAATGGAAGAGGGAGGTCATGCATCTTCCACTGGAAGTTCACTAAAACACTGAGATGGAAAAACAGCTTTTTTACTTTACCTTAGGATAAGCTCGTCCCTAGGTAAAACCTTAAAATCTGCTTCACTAAGGCGAACCTATGGAGCAAAAGGAAAAGCACAACTTACCAAGCTGTCATGACTACTTGGTCGGGGGAGGGGGTGGTAAAGTTACAAGTAGTTTTAAACATACCTTCTTTGGGAGAGGTTCTTCATTCGTCATTGTGAACTCTGAAGAGGGAGGAAAAAAAAGAACAGGAGTTTTATTTAGTGCATCTACTAGTGTACAGGAAATACTGGACAATTCAGAAGCTTGTACTTCAAGTCTTTTTTATTTGCAATATTGGACCAAAATACTGGTTCCACACAGTGCAGAGCCAGAGTACAAAACAACATATGACAAGTTTACTGCTGTAATCTACATACAAAGGCAGATTATTTTTTCCTGAAAGTTAACCAAAACTTTTAGATGTCTAAAAAGCCTGTCAGTAATCTATTCTTCCTATTTAACTAAGCAAAACCACACAACTTTGTCCATTTATGTTTAGATCAAACTGACGTTCTTATGTATCTAAATCTATTTAACGTTGTATTTTACGAGGTAGAGAATCAGAGTCTGAGAAAAGCAATTTATACTACTACAGTATATCTTTGGCATAAAAGTAAAACATTTGTGAACATTACCACTAATGTTTGGGTTATGTTCAAAATAGTATGTTCTTCCTGTTTAGCAGATACTTAAAAGAAAGTGCTTGGAAGTATTAAGCAGTTATTTTAAAACCCTTGTAAATATTTTTAGGAAAAGATGTCAAACAAATGGCTTGAATACACTGTGAAATTCAGTTCCTCTTGTGTGCGTGCAGTGTAATAGGACTGCGTTGTGCTAGGTTAAGTATTCACACTTACTTGAGTTACAGGACATGCTTCACTACCTCAAAAGGATAATACACAGTATTTTCTCAAAAATATCAAGTTCACAAAAATTATAAGCATGTAAGCAATAATGAATGCAAGGTTTTCTACAGGTATGCACCTTTGCCTTACGCTTTCCAACAGAAAAGTTGCATGTAATACTAAGATTCTACAAGCTTGTAAAGCTGCTGTGATGCATGTATACCATGTGTCAACCAGTTATGAACACCTGGCTTTGCAAAAACAGTTATCTTAAGTAGCTAAAATAGTCTAAGTCTTTTTGAGAAAACAGAATATGTTATTTTCACAATGACACCCAACAAACTAACTTTTCCAAATCTTAAGACATTTGTCAATAAGACAAACAAATACACACCAAATTAAGCACAGGCCTTTTCAACCTACACTAACCACTGACAATACACAGCACTTTACCAAGCAAGGCCTTGTAATAAAAAACACCCCAAAACAACACCCCTTAAAAAAAAAACCACACTAAAAAACCCCACACCAAGTGCAGTACACAGATGAAAACTTCTAAGCCCTTCATAAAATATAAACTGACATTAGAACCCACAGAATAGTTTCCAAAAACATTAAGTAGAAGCATCTCACTGATGAATAGCTGCTCCTGTTCTTAGTCTTAGTAACAAACACGCACTTAAGTGCTTCCCCAGCCTAGGAAGTCCTCCCACATCCTCCACCTTCACCCTCACACACCAGAAGTTACTCAAGTATTTTGCTTGAGCTTCTGGATGCAGCTCCTTATTATGAGACTTTTACCAAAACCATACCTTAAATATTTTCAAGCGTTAAGAGGCTATCAATACAAACTGCTGGTGCCCAACTCAGTCACCCAAAATAACTTGATCACAGGGGGAATGCTTGTGAATACTGTGTTTAGGTTGCCTACTTCTCCTGCTATAGTTTTCCTAAATACTTTTATAATCTTCTAAACTCCTTTATCATTTCAAAGTAATCTTGAAGATCTTAGCAAGCTTTAAGTCCTTGACAGAGAGAAACATGCTTTTGAGATGTCCTCAAAACTACAGCTAACAGCTATTAACCTGTGCATTAATCTCGTGCAGATGATGTCAAGTCATTATTTTGCTTCTCAGAAAGGTACCAGAAGCATACAAATAGCAAAAAAGGTGAGTTTCCCCAAAGACTTGCCTTGTGAACCCTGCAGCAGCATACCACTACTACAAGCACTTGATTGCTGCCACAGTCACGACAAAGAAACCAAAAGCTGATGCTCCATCTAAGGGTATCCTCTTATCTCCAGACCTCACACCAGGTTTAAGCACCCAGTTCTCTACTGCAGCACCAGAGCTGGCTTCTCTAACAGCTACACCCAGCACACCAGCATTTACAAAGCCATCTCTTGCTTTCAGACAACAGCACGAAAGTCCAAAAGACTGAGGTTACAGGCCACTGTGCTACAGAAGCTACTGTCTTACTACCACCTATTATCAGTTGTAGTGATAGAAACACACATTTAAAAAAAAAAACATACACACTAGCTAAAAATATTCTACAAGTTACTTTGGAAAAGACAGGCTGATGACTTCTACAGATAAACACTCTCACTCATTTCTGTTCGCATTAAGTTCATTCACCTCACTACTCCCATGCAACAGCTTTTTTAACATCTAACAATTTCAACAAATGCTTAGAAATTTATGACCACTATGTATTTCCACCACTGCGCTCAGTGTTTTTCAGAAACATTAAGAGCATCAGGCTAACTACATCAGTTGTCACAATGATTTGCCTTAGCTCTATGTTCATCAAGAGATGAATCTGTATGCTACAGACAATAACACTACAACTGAAATGTTCATTCTTGGCACTTTATACAGTAACTTTTCAAGTACTGTACATCAAGAGGTGCTTTGCATCACTTGGCTCTACTCTAAAAAAAGAGGATCTCTCCTACTACACAGATCAGAAGTATTTTGCAACAACATGAAGTACTATTTTATGCAGAAAAAAAATCAACAGAAACAGCATTCCTGTATAACTGACTGGAACTAACATTTATATGCAATTTATATGATTAACAGCTTAATTGTACTATCTTAACTAAGCACTTTCATGACTTGGGGGAAAACTATGACTCCTGAACGCCAGTCCTTCATATCTGCTCCTGGCAACGAGCAATATAGAAATCCATACTTAAAGTAACATAGTCATGAGCACAGGAAGAATTTTTATGTAATCGCATCATGTTTTAGGCTTTCATGGCACTTTCAACACGAAGAGAGGTGAAAACGGGAAAGTGCGTTTTAATTTCGGGGACTCCAGTAGCCTGTACACCTTTTACTACAATGTTTAGAAAACGTGGGATTTCAGGATTACAAAAACCCTAGGATACAAAGTAATTAAATAACACCACGGATGCTGCTTTACTAGTTACGCTTAAAGTAACTGCCAGTTAGTTATTTTAACGATATGAAAAAGAGTTGCGTGAAGAAAACCCCGTCACAGACACCATGCTCCCGAAACATGAAAAAAAAAAGCTTCAAGACACCACTCCTGACCGGGCAGACCGCACGCTCGCCTCAGGCACGGCGCTCTGGGCCCCCCGCACACGGCGAGGCCCCCCCGCAGCCCCGCCCCCTGCGCGGAGACCCCGCCGGCGGCGGGCCAGGCGCAGCTGCAGCCGCTGACCAGCCGGCTCGCCGCAGGCGTTTGACAGACCCTGCTGCCGCCCCACCACCACCCCCCGCCCTCCTCAAGCCCAGGCACTGCCCGCCCAGGCGGGCCGCCCTCGCTCGGCTTCAACGAGGAATGAGAGAAACGCGTCTCCCGCGCCAGGGGGAGGCGGCGGCCGCCGTGCCCAGGCGTGGCGGCTGCCGAAGGCGAGGAGGAGGATCCCAGCCCAGCAGCCGGGCCGGGCTCGGGGCCTCGCACAAAATGGCTCTAAGTGCTTCCGCTCCTCCCCCCGCTGAGCCGAGGGATAAAGCCGCCACCGGGGTTTGGCGCCCCAGGGCCGCCAGCTGCCCGGTCCCTCCCGCGGGCCCCGCCGCCTCCCGCGCAGGAGAGGGCGGCGGTGCCGGGGGAGGCGGGCGGGGGGGCTCGGTGGCGGGGAGGAGCGCTCGCGCGGCCACTCACCTCCCGCCCGCGGTGCGGAGGCCTCGCTCTCCCAGCACGCTAGTTGCCTGGGCCGCGCCCGTCACATCGAGGGCGAAACGCCGCCACCTCTCGCGCCTGCCGCCACCTCTGCGCCCGCGACCAGCTCTACGGGGACCGCCGCTCCGGAGCCGGGGTCGCCACCGCGTCCCCCCGCCCGGGCTCCCTCGCGCGCTGCTCCCGCCCGCTCTTTATTTGCGGATTCTCTGCGCTACAAAATGGCGCCCAAGGAGGAAATGAGCGCCCGGCCGCCCCGCCCTCGCCCCGCCCCTCACGCTCGGGGCGGGGGGCTGCGCGCGCAGCCAGCGCGGGGCGGCGGGAGCCCCCGCAGCGCCGCGCGGAACGGGGAGCCCGGCAGCGGGCGGGGTGGCCTTAGCTCTGGCCCCGGCTCCGGCCCGCTTGTGGGGCCGCCTCTGGGGACACCGGCCCCGACCCGCCGGAAGGCGGTGCCGGGGCGCTCCCGCCGTGCTGAGGCGGCCGTTTCCTTGGGTTATTCGAACGCTGATTTAAAGCCTGTCAGTTAGGCAGGCCGCGGGCAGCGAGACGCGGGGCATGCCGGGGCGGGCGGAGGGATACGGGCGCAGCGCGGCCTCCTGCCGGCGGGCGGCGCCGCTGCTGCCGAGCGGGGCCGGGCCTGCGCGCCCCGCGAGGGCGGCCGGCGGGGAGCGGGGGGGGGGAGCAAGCGGCTTGGCGCCTTTTGGCAAGCTGAGGGGAAAGATGGCGTCTTTGGGAAGGAAAACGGCGCGTAGTGGTTAATAACGTGCAAGATGGGCGCCGAGTTCTGGGTGTGACGTGCAGGGCTTTCTGCCCGTCCGCCGGGCCGGGGCAGGCACCTTCCCGGCGGGGTGAAGCGAGCTCAGCCGGGTCGGTGCGAGTCAGCGACGTTAATCGACAGTGAATGAAAAGGGAGTTAAATTCTGGCTGCTTCCAAAGAAATCAGACTTCTTTTGCAGCATCTGGGAATCATAAAGCATACTGTTTGCCTTTACCTTGCAGCACTGAGCTGTAACTTCAAAACCAATTTTTTCTGTCCTACTATCCATGAGTTCTCAAGCAATGCTATTAGCACAAGTAAATACTTTCCCCTCGTGCCAGCATGGTCATAAAACTTCTGTAGGCTAAGTCAGTCCTGTCAGCTGGGTTGCACAGGTGTAACTGATTGTCACTCACTACATCAGTGTTGAAGATACTCCAGAAATCTCTTGATGACTTACTGGTAGCAGAAAGAATATAGTTGCTACAGAACAGATTCTGATGTACGTCTCCCCATATCCATCCGTATATATATATATGAATACAAAGATTCATCAGTGAGAACTTGAAATTTCATTTTGAAACCCATGCCACGCTACAACTTATTGACATAGTTACCCAAAAGTGGGTAAGGATCATGTTATTACTGACCACAAGGACAGAAGGCTTTCATTAAATCTTTCTAAGTCTTAGCTCATTTTTAAACTGAAAAAGATGCTGCTGCAATTATTGTTTGGGGTTTCCTGCTCTGCTCCTGCCTCTGATTTCCTCCGCAAATACCCTGCAGGTATTTTTTAGAAGTCTTGAAGATCCTAATTAACAGATGAAGCCATCACAGGATGGGGCAGCATGGAAGAGGCACTGAAATACCGGAGTTGATCTTCAATATGAACACTAATGTAGAAAATTGACTCAATTTCCCAGTATGCAAATGTAAACATCACAACAGCAAAAATGCAGATAAGCCAAGGCAGACAAGAAACTGAAACTTTTTCCCTATAGAAGAGATGCAGAGATAGACTCAGAGTTGCTTCTATTCTGTGTATTGCTATTCTGTATATAAATTACCTAACATTTTCTGTATATCGGTGGCAATGGAAATACAAGATCTCCTAGTATTTGCTTGGAGTTTGGCTATTTTTTGCTATGTTCAGAAACCATGCCTCGCTTGTGTCTCTTTCAAAGTACAGATGAAGGTCTAGCTCAGATGCACTGTAAGGTGTGGGACCGTAAACCTTCCACCAGTGCCTGTTGTTTGTGTTCATGACTGTGTAGAAAACAGCCTTGCATTTTTTACCCCTTTCAGCACTTAGTTATTTTAAATGTATCTTTACAAGTGTAGATTACGTTTGTGGGAAACGTGCTAGCTGAGCAAGAGGCAAGCAGCCGGAGACATCTAGAGATAAGTGGAACCAGTCTGAAGAGCTTTATATTCTGGCCTGCTTTCCTTCTGTCCATTCAAATTAACGTGTGTATTATCAGGCTACTTTTTTGTTTGAGAAAGTAAGAGCAGCAATTTGTTAACTAACCTGGTACCTTTGGGAAGAGGATATTTAACTGAAATAGTCTTTTATTCTGTTTGCACATTACCTAACTCAGTGAGAACTAACATGGGACTTTCTGGTGACACTGGAATAAACGTGTTGACACCTGCATTGGGTTGTGTTTACAGTGTGATAACTGGAGTAAATTTTCAAATAAGAGTTGCTAGCACAAGCACCAGCAGCATCATTTGTCCTCAGATGAGAGGGCACTTAACTGTCTGTCTGAGCACCAAAAAAAAAAAAGCAAAATCCATACATTTGTTCATCAATAATGGTAAGATGAGGTGGGAAACATTATGAATGCACGGGCAGGACAGCTTGATGTAATTAAACACAAGAAATAAGTATGTTTAAGGCAAAATTAATCACAGCACTTTCATGAAGCATATTGTGTTGGTAGGTCTCCTGTTGGTTTAAGAAGTCATCAATTGCTGCAGACTCTCCTCTACGTTTGGCTTTAACCGGAAAGTAGATTATAGAATGAGCAAGGTGGCACTGGGGGAAAAACAGTTCTCCCGTTTGTTTTAAATCTGTTTCACATTGCCTCCCGGATTTAGGTTCCTTGACGGACAGTATGTCATTCATTAACTTAATTATCCATTAACTGGAAGGCTTGTAATTGTTTTTACCTGCTCGGTACTGGGTTTCTTCAGACGGGCGCCAGCTGGGACAACGCGAACACTGAGAGGCTTGGAACCTCGGAGGGGTGCTGTCTGTCCCCGTTTTGTTTGGCTCCTCTTTCCGTTCGCCGTCTATCGCGCCTTCGTGTCCCTCCCGTGTCCGTGTCCCCCCCACCCCGGCGTGGCGTGGCGGCCGCGGGGGGGCGCTGCGGAGTGTCGGCGGGCGCCGCTCCCAGCCTGGGGGGCGGGCGGGGCGCCCGTGCTGGCGCGAAAGGCGCGTAGCGCGGTACCCCGGGGGTCGGGGCGCTGGGGAACGGGCAGTAAGTGGGGTAAAGCACTGTTTGGAGGCGGGGGAGTCTGCAGGACTGTTACGTAGGTTTCTTCGCGTTTTAAAGTACCTTGAAATACCGGGGCCTGCGGGCGGGCTGGCTCCCGCAGCGGTTGCCCTTGCGGGGGGCAGGCAGAGCGCGGCGAGGGCGCTGGGGCACCGCGGGGGGGCGCTGCGCTGTGGCGGGAGGGAGGCGGAAGGGCCTGGCAGGTAGCTGCCGGGTGAATGCCGCGGTAACGGAAAGACCCAGCCTGGCATCTGTGAACTCTCCCTCAGAATGCTGAGCTGTAAGCTCAATGCTTGTTTTATACCTGATAAGGTGTTTTTTATGGGTCTTTAGTGGAATTGTCACACACCTTTCTACCATTTTTAAAGCGCAATATAGTTAAACATCTTCAGAAGGCTCTTACAAGGACTTATCTTTTGATTACCAGTGATTTTTTTACAATTTAGTAGATAAGTAAGACTCCACAAAAGCATATAAAATCAGCAGTATGGTAACACAGAGCTCTGCAGAGCCAGTGTGGTTTGCAACTGGTTGTCTCCAAGATAGCAGCAGCTGCGGTGCCTGCACACACCCGTGAGGTGGGGAGTGCAACGAAGCAGAAGCGGTCAGGACTGTTGTTCCTGTTAGGGGCTGACCACACCAGTGAGTAAACTCCAGAGCTTCTCCTAAAGACATTCCTTGACTGATAATCAGTCAAGATACCATTACAGCTTCAGCTAAAAACAGTTTTAGGATGCTTGGTAAATACTGCAAGCTTGCATTTGAAGTACAGGTATGCATATAGTTGCAAAGGTTATAAACCCAGGTTTTTATTGTACCTTTTCTTTTTTTAAGCCCCAGAAAGGCTGTGGTTTTACTGTACCTTTTCGTTTTTTAAGCCCTAGAAAGGCCGTGGTGGTTTTAATAATGTGAAAATTTTTCTGTCTGAGGGGAAGACAGCATTTTTTTATTAAACACTGATTAGATTATGGGCTGTCCCTGACAAAAATAGATTCAAGGAAAACACAGATTGCTTTTAACACAGCCAAGAACATTTTTTGCCTATCATGAACTTGTTTGCCAAGGACTCAATCAGTCAGGTTGGAGTTTGAGGTTGAGGAATTTTAGAAAACATCAGTCTCATCCTCACTGGGAAACAAGTTTGTTCTTTGAGATATACCTTATGTGCTGGACCTACCCGTAGATAACTGAGTGTCAGACCACTGGTAAGAAAACCTGGAAAAAGAATTAATTGTCTTTCTAGATGTGAGAAAGGGCCTTAAGGTCCTAAAGGTACTTTGCAAGCCTGAGTGCCCTGTATATCCTGGCACTATGTCACAGTACATGGAGAAAGGGAAAGGCTTCCTCAGATCTTTCCCAAGTGAAAAAGGCTCTGGTTTTCAGGAAATTAAGTTTGCTGTCAAGCTTCATTATTTTGATAGCTGATGAATTTTTATTATTTTTTTTAAGGAGAGAAAAAAAAGGATAACTTTGCTGTTGCTTTCTCAAAGAGCAAAAAGCTGGCTTTTTGCTTAGACCAGCCAAAGAACAATTTGTATTCTCTATGAGGAAGAGAAGTAATATCAGACACAGACAAAGCATAGAAGTCTTGTATCTAAAAGGTGAATGCCTCTTAAATGGCTTCAGATGAGAACTATGGGCCCCAAAAGTATCAGAAGATTATGAGGTGTCTTGCGCGATTACTGTGGCAAGGTTTGACTCCTGTCTTTGAAGGCGCTGTTTTTAATGGACACTGCTGCAAAAGTAGTTAGGTGTGTTCCCTGCTGCTGGCAAAGAATAAAAGCCAGAAGAGAAATAACAAAACCCGGGATACTCGTATCACTACTAGTAACAAAGTCCCAAATCTTTGTCAATTATTTGACATTAAATTTATGTATTATAAGTATCCTATCCCACAGCAAAGGGCCAGTTCCATAAAATATGAAGATGGAATGCTTCTACTGTGAATTTATGTTTTGATCATTGGGACACACTGGCATTTGTTTATTTCATTGCTGTGAGTGTTCCCTCACAGGTGCAGATCAGCTGAACACCAATGAGGACGTGAGTAACAGCATATCTGCCTGAGTGACCCGAGGAGCACATCGGTTTTTTCTGGCTGTGCAATATGGAATGATGGCAATGTCAGCAGGGAAGGGGAGGAATCCCATGTGCATGTTTTTCTCTAAGGATCCCAACAAAGCAGATATTAGAACCATTATTTGTGTATAAGATTTTAAATACTAGAGGATTTCCTAGTACAGGAAAATTGTAAAACTGTGTTGGTTTTTTTAATTATAGTATGATTTTGTATCAAGTTTTATGAATCTGAAGTAATTGTAGTATTTTTTTTTTTTTTGCCTGTAAAAGGCGCAGCTTAGTATTTGTCAAACTCACATCCCCAACAAAAGTATTCTTGTAAATACTCACTGACCAAGTGTCAGACTTATTTTGGTAGCAACACTTATCTCAGTGAAGACTGAATTTAGAAAAGCTTTTTTAGCAAAACAGTAAATGAGTGAATAGTGAAATGCTCTAAATTTTAGCCTATTTCTAATAAAACTGAGCCACCATTACCAAATGAAAATGCCAAAATCCTTGCACTTTAAGTATTTCATATAATGCAGAAGTCCATTTCATTATGTTCATAGAAAGGTAATAAACAAACCTTGGGCAACATAGCCTTACTCTTTTACTGACAGCAAGTAAGCTTTCTGTCCTGAAGTGACGTCCTCATTTTTACTGACTTCATTTCCCAGAGCTTACATTTCCAAGAAATGTTAAGATGTACCAGCACAGGGCAGTAGTTTGCTGTTGAGTATTATGCTGCTCATTAACTACACTGAATTTAAGAACACAGCTGCCTAGTTAAGTTTAATAGTTTTTTTTTTCCTACATTTAACTAACTTAACTTTGATCTGTACCATACGTGTTTCATAATTATTTGCCTTTGTGCAATTGCTATGTTATTTTGTTCCTTTACGTGTCCCTTTTATCCATTTGGATCTCAATCCTGGACACCATCCAAGCAGAGTTAAATAGGGTACTGCAAGTCTGATAAAGATACCAAGATGAAACTCATTCACCTCTGTGTTTTAGGGTAGCCCAACATTGCAGCTTGGTCTGTCACTCGTGTTGAGTTGCAAAACCATCCTGCTGTTTGGGGCTGAGAGCAAAGGTGCAGCAGGTCAGCTCGTGGGGGCGGGCTGGCCTGAAGTCCCTAAGGCTGCTTCACAGTCAGTCTTTCTGTCTGTTACTGGGTTAAAGGTGAATTGTGCGGAAGGAAGGGGCTGAACTATTCAGTATTTATGATTATATTTGTAAAGTTTTAAATACAAGGGAATCCTGTCTGTAAGGCTTACTTCAGGTGTATTGTTGGTTTTGGACTTTGCACACCTGCTAACATTAACCTTAATCTGTGCTCATCCTACGTTACTGATTTTGTATTTGCATTGATGACCTTAATTGTCATCAGTCAAATATTACATTAAAAATCATGTCTTGGTATATGGTACAGTTGTTAAACTAGGTGACTTGGTGCTGCTTTCATACATCCCCATTACTCATTCTCGACTGATTTTTTAAAAGGTGAAGGGACTACATTCACTTATGTAGTGTTACTCAGGAACTGAACAATATTTTTCTAAATCAATCACTCTGTATTGCTTACAATCATATATTCCTGAGTTTTCCTTATATAGTAGAGCTACTAATTACTGATGAGTCTTTTGAAAAGACACCAATCATGTTTTTCCCATCCAGATTTAATCTGAGGGTTTTTTTTAGTGTTGTCAGCTGCCCTGAGTGCATAGCATCATTAAAGAAAAGCTGTCACCCATGCCTGTTGCCAATTAATGCATCCTTAGGGGGCTGGTAGATGGGTTCACTAAAGCATTTGGCTGTCCATGGGATTTTTGTCTGAGAGATTTCCTTTGCTGAAGACACCTGGGGGGATTCATCTCTTGCTAAAAGCTTAGAAGCCCCAAAGTAACTGAGGAAATCTTTTGATACATAGTTCCTTCATTTGGCTGCATTCTTTGGTCAGACTGCAATATCTGAAAGGAGAAATGTGTTTTGAGTGTTGGGAGTTATGCTGACCAGAGTGGTTTAACAGTGTTACTTGTGAAATTTTGGTGGTGGTTGGTTGGGTTTTTTCCCCCTGTGTAGTAACGCTGTAGCTTTTTACATTGTAAAAGCAAGAATAGTGGCTTCTGGGAGCCAGAGTAATCCAACTCAGGTATTGTAATGCTGTTGTTGCTACGTGTTTCCACACAGAGGGTTCAGATACATTTTATACATGCAAATTTAATACCACCAAGTTACAATTGGCCAACATGCAGTGTAATCACGGGTGTATTGCTGCAGCCACTGTCACGTATTCTTGTCAGTGACTGTCATCACATACTGTGTGCTTTTCTAGGACTTAATTTCTGTGTGTCCGTGTCCCAATCCTACTAAATTTTACTGCATGGATAGAATAATGTGTCTCACAGCTTTGTTGATACTCTAGCTAAGGTAAGAGTGACAGGCTGTTTTCTAACCATGTCCTTGGCCTTCAGCTGCAACTTATATGTGGTACTGGTACTTTGGCTGGCATGTCCATGAGGCTGAGTATCTTCTGCGAATGAGTCAGCGCAGGGCTCGGTACAGGAAGGAGTAAGGACTGAGTATCTAGGCTGTGAGAGACTCACACCCATATATCCATTGGTTTTTTAACTGCTGTTCCGTTCTTTGACTTAACGCTTTTGGGTCCTCCCTTCACTCCGTCCCTTCTTCCTACAAATGCCTTCCTACCGTCTCTCCCCACCCCACATCTCTGGGCTTCCCAGCTACGTTTCCCCGCAGAGGCATTCCTGCAGCCTGCCCTGCTGAGGGCTGCGGCCATCGCTGCCTCCTCGGAGCCTTCCAGCCTCCGCCTGCCGGGGCGGCTGCCCCGCGTCCCTCCCGGCTGCCCCGCGTCCCTCCCGGCTGCCCCGCGTCCCTCCCGGCTGCCCCGGCACCGGCCGCGCCCTGGGGCCGGGCGGCGGGAGCGGCGCCGGGGCCGGCGGCGTGGCGCCGCCTGCGCTGTGTGTGTGTATATAAATGTAACGCCAGGCTCCTGGTAAATTCGATTAAAAAAAGGACGTCTGGGCGGTTGTGATCTCTGGGTGTCGGTAACCACTGCTGGGCAGATCTAACGCCGATGAGCGTTTTTGTAGGGTTGGATTTAGGTTATTGCCGTGCTGCTCGCCTCGATCCCGTGAAATAAACGCGCTGCCCTTGGAGCCACGGTGTAATAACGGGGCGCTGATCCCGCACTGTATGTTGTACACAAGCAACCCCGGTACCAGCCGGGGTCCGCAAAAGGCGCCGACCGGGCCCGGGCCGGGGCGAGGGGCCGGGACCCGGCGGCCTGAGCCGCCCGCGCCGCCTTGGCGCCGCCTCCGGGGGCGGCCGGCTGGGGGCGCCCCGATGCCACCGCCCTCCCCGCTCCCCTGAGGGCCCCGGCCGCGAATCACCGGTGCGAGCCCCGGGCAGCGGCCCGCCTTGCCGGGCGAGGGGCGGGACCGGTGCCGACTCCGCTCCGGCCGCCGCTCCTCGCCGCTCCGCTCCGCCGCCGCCATGAGCGCGGACCCCGTCGTCTTCGTCGCCGCCGCCAGGACCGCCGTGGGTGAGAAGCAGGGCCGGGTGCCCGCGCCGAGCCCGGGTGGCGGATGTCCCCGCGGCCGGGCGGGCTGGGGCGGCGGGAGCCCCCCGGGCCGCGGCCGGTGCTGAGCGCTCTCCCTCTGTCCCAGGCTCCTTCAACGGCGGCCTGTCGGCGCTGCCGGCCCACGAGCTGGGCGCCGCCGCCATCCGGGAGGTGCTGCGGCGGGCCGGGCTGGCCCCCGGGGAGGTCTCGGAGGTGATCCTGGGGCAGGTCCTCACGGCAGGTAGGCGGCGGGGCCCGCGGCCGGGCGGTCTGGGCGGGCCGGGCGGGGGCCCCTCCTCGCCGCGGCGGCTGGGGCCGGCGCCGCCCGGAGCGTGGCTCCCGACAAAGGAGCTGAGCGGCGTCTCGGCCGCTTCCCGGAGCGCCCTGGGCGACGGAGCCATCGCTGGGAAAGCACGTGGGGGGGGGGGGGGGGGCGCCTTGGGGTTTTTTGGAAGCCCCGCAGCCGCTGTGTCTGGCCGCAAGTTGGTTTCTTTCCTTTGTTGCAGCATCCTTCCCCCGCCCCCCCCCCCCCGGCGTCGGTCTCGCCCCGAGGGCAGCATCCTGCGGGACGGAGCTGCCGAGGCTGTGCGGGGCTGGCCGGCGCGGTCTGTGTGCGCTGGCTGGGAGGCAGATACTTTGATTGAATAAAAATGCGGCCGATAGGGAATTCTTTTGAACCGTCCCCTGCTTTTTCCAGGGAAATATTTCACCAGCAGAGTCATAAGGCAGGTTTGTTTATGAAGATGGAGGAATAAAATAAAGGAAATAAACGTTTTTATCTTACTTAAAGCTGATCCAGATTCTTCTGTATTTTTAGCTCGCTGGATGATGTGGTTTCCTTCTCTGTTTCTTTGCATACAAAGAGCTGGCATCACTTTGGCCCGGGGAGACGCAGATGAAGAATGTTTTCTTTGAATATTAGCACTCCTACTCCCTCCATCAGGATTACAACAAAGAATGGAAGCTTTCAGGACTGTACTTGCATAATTGTGCTTTTGATTTCCATAGGAACTGATAGGGAAAGTTGTGGGCTGCTGGTATGCAGAGGATGAGCTCTTATCTTACACATGTACAAGAGGCTAGCGCTAATTTGAAGTTGGTGTTTCATCTGACCTGCCATCAGAAGCAGAGCTGCAGATATAAAACTGTCAGTAGCAAGCCCCTGATCTTGCAGGGATTTTATTGATCAACAATATAAACGAGAGGTAACTGATCTCGTGTTTACTGATTACCACTGGGAACTTCTCTGTCTATCAACCGAAAACAGAGCAAGTTCTAAATTTTGGTGGATTTGGTGTACCCGTTATGAAAAGTGACAAGGCTGACATCTCTTTTTTAAGGACAAAGGTAAAATGTTGCCTGTTTCTGCAGGTGCTGGCCAGAACCCCGTCCGACAAGCGAGTGTTGCTGCAGGAATCCCTTATTCTGTCCCTGCCTGGAGCTGCCAGATGATCTGTGGGTCGGGCTTGAAAGCGGTATGTCTGGCTGCACAGTCCATACTGACTGGAGACTCCAACATCGTGGTTGCAGGAGGCATGGAAAGTATGAGCAAGGTAAAGCAAACGATGGTGCTCATTGCGCTGACTTACTGGGAGCACACATGTCAAGTGATGTTGAAATCCTGCATTTCAAGGCTAATGCTCTGGAGGCAGATTGAAAGAGTAGCTTTGGTTTCTGCACTTGGGAATTAATTTACACATGCAACAATTGACTTCAAGTAGCTTTTTTTTTTTTTTAATTAAAAAAAATACCTGGTACTGTGGTTACTAAAAAGGTGCCATGCAAACACACCCCATGTTTAAAATCTGATTTTAATTTCCATCTAGCCCTGTTGTGTTGATGGATTTGCTTGTGACAGGTGGCAATAGATGGGTTTTTTCGGTGTTGCAAGAATGTCAAAGAAGGAATAACTGGAAATGTTATTGTTCACCAAGCAATTTTATTTCAAGGTGTTCATCCCAAGGTTGTATTGAGGAATTGTGCTGGGCCAGTGGTTGGATGCCTAAGGGGGTGGTCTCTGCTGCTGCGGCTCACTAGCTGCCCATGCTGAGAGTGGTGGTGGTGTTTGCTGGCAGTGGAGTGCGATCGGGAACCACCTACAAGAAGACTGGCAGGATGGTGGACCCATGGCCGTATGGCCCCAAGGACAATTGATTCAATCTGTGGAGAGAACACATTGGCTGCTTGGTGATACGCTGCTGTGGAAATGCGCAGGCCAAACAGACCCTGCCAGCTGGCAGGCTGGAGGGAGAGACAGAGCGTGCAGCCAGGGAGACCGCCGGGGTTTGAGATAGCTACCTGCAGCTGCGAGGCAGGGAGGGATCTGTCTCTTCAGCTGCCTGGCTGTATTACACACTGGAGATCTAAAACATCTAACTCCTTTCAAAATACCTTCTTGCAGGCTCCTCATGTCATTCACATGCGAGCCGGGGTGAAAATGGGAGAGGCTTCCTTGCAGGACACTATAATCCTTGATGGCCTTACAGATGCGTTTTATCAGTATCATATGGGTATCACAGGTCAGTTATGACAGTTCAGAAAACGAAATGGTTAACTGAGGAAGGGGAAGAATGCACTGACAGGGAGTTTCAGAAATGCAAATTTTCAAATAACGTGTTTCAAGTTGTTCTTAGGTTGTAGTCATGAAAAAGGAAGAAATTCCTGATATTGAAAGGCATTGAAGGCATTTTCTGCTTTGCTTGTAAAGCTACTGGTCTTTTTTTCCTGTCTGAGCTAATTTCGCTGTATCTCTTTTGCATCTGAGAAGTTTAATTTAATTCAGGAAAAATAAACGAAGCAAGCCCTGTTCTGAACTGGAGCATTCAGCAGGATGGATTTGTGGGGGGTGGGGTGGGGGAGTGTACTGTGGATACACATGGTTCTGCAACTTCAGGTTATTGCACCCTGGATGGGACAGTCAGCCAACTGCTCTTTCAGACCCTGCTTATGAAACAAGAGTAACTTCAGAACTGTTCCCTCATCTGAAGTAGCTGTAGAGAGACCTGAGCTTAATAATCTAGAGAAGACATAAACTAGAAAAGTTTGTTTGCATTTGTATTTAACTTGACAAAACATCTGGGAGGAGATTCCGCACAGAAATTTTCGCTCTTAAAAAAAACATTGCACAGAATCTTGAGCAAACAAAAATGAGGAAATCTGAATGAAAACTGTTCAACAAGCTTAGCTGCTTGCTACAGTAAACAATGGCTACCCTTGTGCTTAAAATTTTACAACTTAAAGTTTTAGCATTTCCTGATGGCAATTTGCATTTTGTTCCTATTTCAGCTGAAAATGTTGCCAGTCAGTGGCAAGTCAGCAGAGGTGAACAAGACCAGCTTGCTGTACAGTCACAAAACAGGGCAGAGGCAGCACAGAAAGCTGGCTATTTTACAAAAGAAATTGTTCCTGTTCTTGTACCTTCTAAAAAAGGTAGGTGTGAGTGGATAATGAAAACTGATTTTAAAGAAAAAAAATCTGTTTTCTACCATGTCTCCTACAATCAGTGGATAGTTTCCCACTTACACGGCCTTTTCTGTAAGCTGTTCTGTAAGCATGTAGCCTGTTGCTCTCTTTCTCAACTTTCGGTGGTTATTTTTTAAATAAGCGAGAAGTGATGCAAATATGGAATATCTAAATGTAGCTCTCGGCGAATATGCCTGTTGTGTTTTATTGGAGATGTAATGACTACCCACGCAAACCGTTGACTTAACATAGGCTCAGCTATGGTATCAAAATCGGTATTTTTCATTTTGTTAGACTCCTGCTGCACCAAACTTAAAACAGTCATGTTCATTGCTCACCTAGTAAAATACGTAGTAGAGTAACTAAGGTTACTAGGTAATTAACTAAGTCATATATATCAGGTATGCTTCTCTTCAAGTCTGCCAGGGATATAAACGGGCATGTTACGGTGCTTGAGCCAAAGGTCTCTTAGTAGAGCATGGGAGTTCCCTCAGCTCCATACGAGGTGGGTGCAAAACCAAACAGAAATCAAGAATCAGTTGTTAAACATTTGCATGTAATAGACCCTGTAGGAAAAGTTCTGGCATTAGGCCAGTTACAAACTAAGGAAAGGCTTTCCTGATACCAGTTTAGATAATACTATTTAATGACGCTTGACTACACTTTGCGACAAGATTCCTACAAGTATCATTTGGAGGGTAGCCTTCTGTTTGGAAGAGAAGCTATTGGCTTAGGAACAGCGAGAATAAGATCTGCTTTTGTAGAACTAGCCAGTGTTTTAGTTGTTAGTATTTGTCTTGGAAAACCCAGCTGTCCGTCCTCCTAGAAGCAGCTGGAGGTTAGAGCTTTGTTAAACGGCACACAAGTTGGAAGCTGTCTCTGACGTAAGAATGGCCTGTTGGTTAGAAGGAGCATGGCATATGTTCCTGATGAGCCTGTTGTTTGTGCTGGCTTTCTGTTGAGGTGAGTGTGTGTGCGATTAGACCCTCCTGTGAGTATAATTCTGTTTTGCAGGTCCTATAGAAGTTAAAACAGATGAACACCCTCGACACGGGAGCAACTTGGAAACAATGGCAAAGTTAAAGCCCTGTTTCCTGACAGATGGAACTGGGACAGTAACAGCAGCTAATGCATCAGGTTGGTCCGTCTGGCTAAAACCGAAATGGAAAAGCAGCAGTGGCGCCTGGCAGGGTCTCTGCAAGGGGCTTGGCTGCCACATGGTCACTGCTGAATGGATTTTGCTGGACACGGCAGTGTGTTTGACAACATAAGTAGAACTCGAATAGAACTGTGGTGGAGGATCTTCTGTGTGTCTTTTGTTAGCTTGCTTTCTATGAAGCAATAGAAGTGTTTGGACAGTAACAGCAATATTTGATAGGCTGTTGATCAGAAACTACATCCTCTCTTTTTAAAACTAGCTGTCTGGTGGTTTCTAATACTGCAGGTTTGGACAAAGGAAAAGTCAACAATTCATGTTGGAAAATGTTACTCCTGTGGGACTAATGCTCCTGCCACAGGCAGCTTTGAAACTTCTTCCTTGGTCCTTACGCTGCCTCTTCCAAAGCCTACCGAATAAAGCTGATGTGCTCGTTTTTCAGAATGTGCCTCAGGTCTTCCACCTGCTGCTTTCCAAATAGGATCACAAATGTGTCACATGTACAGCAGTATAGATATGTTACCCGTTTTAAGTGTTTGTGGCAGGCAGACTTGGCTTGCAGTCATAAAAGATTTATGATTTTTGTGTTGTCTAGATTGTGAACTTACGCAAGTAGGAAAAGGTGGTACAGTAACAGCTGTAAAGCCCAACAAATACAAAAAACCAAAGTTGTTTGTCACTCCACAGGTATAAATGATGGAGCTGCAGCTGTAATTCTGATGAAGAAATCGGAAGCTGCTAGGAGAGGTCTTATGCCTTTGGCTCGGATTGTGTCTTGGGCTCAGACAGGTGTAGATCCATCTATAATGGGAGTAGGGCCCATTTCAGCAATAAAGCAAGCTGTAAGTAATTACCTATCTATGTATCTATTGTTTGAAAACCCTTCCTTGTAATCACTTCATTTTCTGGCCATGTCTTGGTTTTTCTATATTCTGAGTGAAAACGAGACTTGAAACAGTGGAGAGTATACAAGATTAAGATTTTTAGTGCTACCAGGCTAATGCCTACTCATTGGGGAAAAAAAAATAAATGTACAGGTGTATGAATGGAGTTCAGAGCACAAACTAGTCAGGTTTGTGGAAGGCCACCTGCACAACCTAGGAGGCTAAAGATCGCATTTAGTGGATGCGTATAGTAACCTAATTTGGGGATGATTTTGTCCTGACACAACGTGGTTCTGATGCTGTGTCTGGCCAGGTTACTTGTCAGATCACTGCCTGACTGTATTTGTAATAGCACAACAATGAGAGAAGGGCCAGTCAGTGCGTCTGCGTTAGCAAACGTGGTGATGCCCTTTGTGTTTTAGTTTGCCCTGTGAAAGGGTTGGAGCGTGCCAGCTGGATTCCTTGCAGATGAAACTAAACCAGATGCACTCCAGAACCATGTCTGATGTGCTCAGACCATTACTGCACCCACTGATGCGCTCTGCGTTCAGCCCACGGGACAAGGTTCTCAAATGAAATGCCCTGAGCGGGCAGCCCCTACGGTACCATGCTGCTTGCCAGTATAGACGTAGCCCATGGCAACCCCAGCTGATTGTTAAAAGCTGAGCTATGAAATTGAGTATGAAAAGAGCTCTTACACAGCTGGTAAGGACAGATTTGCTTTATTTTAGTTTTATTTATACTCTGTAAAGGCCTTACTTTGTTCATCTCTGAAATGTCCTGGCAATGTAGAAGCCTGATTTGAACTCAGCAAAGCTCTGTGGCTTTTGACAAGAAAATCAGAACTGTAATGGAGAAGCTTTTTCTTACCAGATCTCAAACTGTTCTTTTAAACTGAGAATGCTATAAATGTATATACAATACACATTGCTAGTTTAAATTGTAGAACAGACACAAAATAATTTTATAGGTACTCTGCAAAAGGGTATACCACTTCTTAATGCAAACTTTGTAATGTGTGTTATCAAACCCTTCACACCCTCCGTATATTAATCTCTTCAGAATCTCATAGCAGCACTTCTTAGTGAGAGAATGACCAGACCATGCCTTTTACTATGTTAACACTAAACCTTATAGACTTCTCCCAGAAATGGAGTGGTTGCCATACTGTCTCTAGCGTATCTAGCAGGAAGGGCCCTCATCTTAGACTATACTTGGAGATGCACCAGTCTGGCTAGCTGGTTGTGAAACATTGCTGCAGCTGGTCCTGCTGGTAAAGTGTTGCTGTTAAAAAAAAAAAAAGTGAATGGAAGTAACAATGTACAACATGCCTAAGCCTGTACCCGAGTAGGCAATTGCACCACAAGTTTCACAAGTAGAAAACATGAGCCAAGCCATCTCCCAGCATAGCCGCCTGTGAAAATCTTCAAGCAAAGACTGGACAAATGATGCTTGACACTAATGGTTACTTCACTATTTCCTGTGTAAAAATCTGTATTAGGCAGAGAATCTCTAATGGAGTTGCACTTATGTCCTGAAAAACTTGCTGTTAATCTGTTAAAACCTACTTTTGAAAACAATCCTTGTTCTATTAAAGATACCACACACTGCTTAACTCCCACAATTGCACCACCGCTGCGTGTGAAATTAGTTAAGTAACAGCAGCCAGCATTTTATAGCGCGTTGTGTTGCCTTGTCACCAACCCTGGCTATGAAAAAATGTTTCCCTCAACTTTTAGAAGTGGTAGCTTCAAATCAACCAATTTAAGTCTTACAAGAAGCTTCCTCTGCTGCTGAGGAAGACTTAAAAAGTAATAAAGCCTCTTAATTATTTTTTTTTTTCCAGATTGACAAAGCTACCTGGACTCTGGAACAAGTTGACCTGTTTGAAATTAATGAAGCCTTTGCCTCGCTATCTGTTGCAATAGCAAAAGAACTGAAAGTAAATCCAGAAAAGGTAATGAATATATTTGAGGCCACAATTAGTTTGGCTCCTGAAATTCAAACTCGTTCCATTCTATGCATCTGGATTGTATCCCCAAGACATGAGAACAGTCAGTCCGCCCTTGCCGTCACTTAGCTGTAAGGAAAAAGGATGGGAACCCCAGCAGGCGTTCCCTTCACATGCTGTGCCGCAGGCTGCAGCTTTATTACAGTGGATTTGTATGCAAATCTAGGTTCCTGTTTGAACATACTTATCATTAACTTCAGAATTTGAACTTGCTGCTGGAAATGCATTTCCCCCTGTATTCTTCCAGTGATGGCACAAAGTGTTGGTGTTACTCTCCCCTCCCCAAACCCGTATTAATTATCTTCAATTTCAGAAATACTAATTATTAGCAGCTGTTGCATCCATGCTTGGTTTCTCCTGGAGATGGTCGTAGCAGTTTATTCACAATCACAGACCATATCCAGTGAAGCCATGCTGAAGCTAACCTGTTTGAATGGTTTCTTAACTTGGCCTTCTGTATTGGCTTTTTTCTTACAGATTAATATCCAAGGTGGGGCTATTGCTCTTGGCCACCCTCTTGGCGCCTCTGGTTGTCGCATCCTTGTCACTCTTCTACATGCACTGGAACGAACAGGTGGAAAACGTGGTGTTGCTGCTCTCTGTATAGGAGGAGGAATGGGAATAGCCATGTGCATTGAGAGATGAAAGTGACTGACTGAAGTAATAGCTGGTGTGAACTAGCTTTGAAACTGTTTACTAATAAACCTCTAATCATGGAACATGCGTTTGTTTTCTCTAAAATGAAATAATCTTAATCCATTACTTTTTGCCAGTTAATGGGTGGCTGCTGCAGGCACTCTAGTTGTTAACACAGGCCACAGCTAAAATTGTCAATGCCAAGGACCAACCCTCACCTTCAAAAATCAGTTTGTTCACAAGAAAATAGCAGCAGCATTCAACCACTTCTTTTATTAACGTTTTAGTTACAAGAGTGAGAAGTTAGACAAACATAAATAAAACCTAAGTTATTCTTCAAGTGCGCCAGAGTGAACTGCATCCTCATAGCACCCTCTCTCTTCTTTAGTTTCAGGGTGCAGTTTAATGAGATCGTCAATCCGAAGAATAGTAATTGCAGCTTCTGTTGCAAACTTCAGGCTCTTAGTTTTGACCATGGTTGGTTCAAAGACACCGGCTTGCTTGTTATCACGAGGTTTTCCGTTGATCAAGTCAAGACCAATCCTGCAAAACAACAGTCAGATGGAGAGGTAGAAAAAGCAGAAGTACAGCTGGGAGTATGCGGCTTAACTACTACTAGGTGCCAGGGACACATACATAGGACTGAAGGGCAGAGGGAGAACAGCGTGTTTTTTACTTTTTTCATGCAAATCATTGTTCAGTAAACTGGCAGAACAATTTTCCATCTAAGTCACCAACCCACTTTCGATACTCTTCCTCCAGACAGATACTTGCCATTTCAGATTTTTGCGATCCGGGTTAACTTGAGCCTCATTGTGGAATGCTCTCAGCTTTGCAACAAGATCTGTCGCATCTTGAGCAGCATTTACTGCCAATGTATTTGGAATTATTAAGAGGGATCTTGCAAATTCTGCTATTGCAAGCTGTTCACGTGATCCCTAGAAAGAAGAAAATGTTTTTCAACTAACTGCTGCAGTAAAAGGAAAAAATACAGCCATGACCAAGAGTGTCAATAGCAGGCAGGGGTTTTCACATACAAAATCTGGTTTTATGTCAAAGAATCTAATTATCAAAGAAAGAGTAACTCATATCCCCCATTTTAAAGAAGTATCTTACATTCTATATGATGATGAGGTTTTCATGAACTGTAGAACCAAATTCTAGTAGAAGAAAATAAATACTTGAAAATACACATTATCCTTGTCTTAACACATACGCATTGTTACTTCTTCATGTAAGACTTACCATGCTGGTTGCATAATTTTCGAGATATATGGAAAGTGCTGCCTCTACAGCACCACCTCCTGGGACAACAGACTTGGATTCCAATACTCTTTTAACAACACAAAGAGCATCATGTATAGATCGTTCCATTTCATCACACATAAAGTCATTAGCTCCTCGTAAGATAATTGATGCTGAAGTACGAGCCTTTGTACTAGGGAATAAAAGGAATCTGATGTCAGCTGTGTTGAACAGAAAATAAAACTCTTCTTCTAAGATTTTTTCTTCAATGTTTATACATACACACTGTAACTTAGTAAAACATTTTTGTTTCTAATATGCAAGATTCTAGTTTGAGTCTTAAGACTTAGAGAAAGCTAGCTGAAAAAATGACCAACAACATGTTTTCCCATCAAATAAGGGGAAAATGTAATTAGATATTAAGAAAGTTCTCTTCTACATAGCCATCAAGTGAGCAATTAACAACTGCCAACGTTACAGTGTAAGCAGGGATGTAAGTGCCATGGTCGGAGTACGTCATTCACACACAAACAAGACTACAGCAAGTTAAAAACTGAGATGGGATACTGTAGCAGTGGAAAACAATATTCAAGGTACGTTCCTGTTAAATTCATACTCAAATCTTCAGGTACTAGACAGCAGTGGCATACTAAAAACCTCAAGGGAAAATACCATGTGCATAGACAGTTAGTAATGGTTGCTCTTCTTACCCATTAAAACAAATAAACAAACCCCACAAAACCAAAACTCTTTTTTAACAACATGGTCCATTTCACACTACCAAGCAGATGACTGAGTCAATGAAACCAACACAAGTAAACCCTGTCTTCCTATATAAATGTCAGATTTAGCTTTGTAGCTCCTTTTTCAGATGACATTAACTCAGATGATACCAATTTCCTGTTACTGTCTGTAAAGGGAAGCCAGTTTAGAAAAATCTGTTATAAACAGAATTTTAAGTCTATCTAGTAATCATACATTATGGCTGATGGAACAGCTCTCCAGCCCCAGCAGAAAAGATTAAATACTAATACTTTCACTTTTAATTTGCAGTGGACTTGTATACCCTTTCCCATGCATATAACTACTCATACCACTGAGACAGCATGAAAGTAAATAAAAGGGATTTTTTCTCAAACTTGGTAGAAAGCGTTCACAAAACTGAGTATTTTAAATAAAAGGATCCTTACTTCTTGATTAGAATCAGCTCATCATCACAGATTCTCTCTTGAATCACCTCTTCTGCCTGTCCCAGCATTAATGCCTCAAAACTTTCCTCACCTTCAAGGTTTGCAAGGGTTGAACATATGGTTGCTTTAACAAACAAAAAAGTGAAATTAACTTCAAAGTCCAGCACATCCTTCACAGACTTCCCAGAACAGGCATACAGAAAGAAAGACAGAAATTGAAAACAGAAATAAAAGCAGTGTAAGCAGAATTTTCTTAAATTCAACACCATTTCTAATTCTCAGGTAGCAATTCAGTATTCTGCTGTTTATAATCAATACTGTTCTTTCTGCTCAACTTTTACAACACTTACTTTTCCACAGCTAGTACAAGCTCCTGTGCGTTACCATTATGGAAGTGCTTTCTTGCAAATTTAAGAATTGACAGATGAAATCTGTATAGTACCAGAACTTTTCTCAACATATATTTCATGATTTAGAAGTTCTTCGTTTGTCTTGAGCTTTCTATACAAAGTACTTAACACAGCTGTCCAAACAGAAGCTTATGAATGTGTGTTTAATGAAGACTTCTAATACAGATTCTGTTCCAGGAGAGGACAGTTTTCCCAGTGCAAGACAGCATTTCCCCCTGCTAAATCTTCAGCAGTCAACTCTAATGGTAGTCATCTGCTTTGACAGAAGGCACGTAAAAGCAACAGTAAAGTTAAAACCTAAAAGCGACTCAGCTCTAGTCATCCTCTCTTTGCATGGCTTGCATGTTAAGAAACTGTATTTTGAAAAGTAGTTATTAATACCCTAACAAGGGGGAGGGGGGAAGAAAGGAGGAGACAGGTATTGATTTTTCTATATACACACCTCCAGATGCCTTGGCAATCCGCTTGAGGTCCTTTTTTACAACTCTTCGTACTGCCATGGCACCAGCATCAACAAAGTATTTTAGGCACATGTCATCAATACCTCCAGTGGTAAGAATAACATTGGCACCAGTGGCCAAAATCTTCTGGATCCTTTCTTTGGTAATATCTGACTCTCTGTGAGGATAAAGTCAAATAAAAATACATAAAAATGTATTTTAAACCCTGTAATCACATTCTGTCAACCCATTTCCTGAAATCTTAATGCAGAGCTCTGCAAGAGGGGACCGCTGCACAAACATACTCTGATTTCTCAAAAACTGACTTAATACTAGTTCTGCTTCCAGAAGTGAAGACTTTTACCATTAATATTTGGTATTGTTGAGAAATATTAACATTTAAAACATCTTTACCTCTTGCGCTCAGGCAAAATTACATCGAGCCACCTCAACTGAAGAGACCAAAACAAGCCTCTGAAACCCCACTGTCTCAGTTACTCAAGGTTCCACACACCTCTGCCTTATCTGGTCCAGCTTCTCAGGGTCTGAGATAACAACCTGAACACCAAGCTTCATTTTTGCTTTCTGCAGGCTGAAGTCAAGGCATGCAATCTTTGCATTAACTATTCTCTTGGTCATACCTGAAAGCAAGAGAAAACAAGAAAAAAGATTTTGTAAAATAAAAAGAACATCGAGTTAGCATTAGAGATTTAAACTAATGTTACATTCATGTTTCAGATTTCTATTCAGTTTGCTTCTCCGGTTCTGCCCTAGTACAGAAAAATGCTAAAAAAAGACTTTCAAAGAGAGATTTTTTTTTTTAATCTTTCCTGTAACCTCTGTGAGCTTTTTTACAGACCACATCCCCAAAATACGAATGACCCATCAGTCTTGCATCTTACAGGCTACCTAATCACAACACAGCTCCACTAAATGTAACAGTTCCCTACAAGCGCAACAATGGCTCTGCACAAACAAGGTGCTTACATTCCTCCCGAAACTGTTACCACGCTGATAATGAGCTAGGGAAACTACAGTAACTTGCCCATGCTCTGTGGATCACTGCTGGCTGGCAGATCCTAACCTAGAAACCACTGGGGAAGCAGTAAGGGTTTTTTATGTTCTTGTTTTAATTGTTCTGGAATTGAAAACCCACATGATTTGCAACTAATGATAGAACAATTACTCACTTTAAAAAAGCAATATGTAAATGGCTGTAACAGAAAGCAAGAAAGAATTTGTAAAACAGAGGATGTTACTTAATCCTTGCAAATAGTTAACAAGACATGGCCTTGGGAGAAGGAACAGACACCATAAATACCTCAAGTTAAGAAATAACAAGATAAACTCAAGGAGAACCAGATGGTTACTGAGATTGAACCGAAAATTATTTGAACTATGAATAAACTATCCTACTTAGCACACAAAAAGATCCACCCTTGAGCAAAGAAAGCCCCCTCCTCACAGAACATGCACAGTGAAAAGAACAATTGCTCAAAGTATATAAAATGTTTTACCATGTGTAAAGAGCTGTGTTAGCTTTGTGGATTTACCACCTAGCACCCACCTCTGCGTAGACATGAAGTAAATAAGTATCTCGACTGTGTGTGTGTATTGCTCTTGCACACCAGGTGAAGAACCCAGATTTTGGGATAACAAGAACATACATGCAGAAAGACTAAGGACTGAGACCACACAAAAACTTTGTGGAACAGCATATGCTCTTACCCTGTGAGCCCACCACGCAGTTCAGAGCGTAACCGTTCACAAGTATGCTCTCTTTTTGGCTGCGGCCATGTGCCTTCAAAACATTAACCGAGTTGATTGGATACCGAGCTTGACCCTTCTGGTCTGTGTATTTAACTGCCAGTGCAGCATCCACCACCATATTAGCAAAGAAATCACCATCTCTAAAATGTTTTTTGTTAAGGTTAAAACTGAAGAAGAGAACTAGTATTATGCTTATGAAAAAGAAGTCAGTGACAGTACCCAAACTAAGAGTCAAAAACTGTTTCCAAAAATGAGCTCTAGGAAGGCATGGAAGTGCTACCTTTCTTCCCCATTTCATTAAAAGGAAGAGTAATTCTTAAAGCTGAACACTGGTATGAAAATTAGGACAGTCTAGTATGATAACTGCATTTTACTCGCCTTTTGTCCCTTAACAAAAATACCTATCCTATGGTCAGCATGCATTCCAAAAGCTGAAAATGCAGGTTTTCCTGTGACTATGGACTAAAATGTAACCTTTCCTCTAGTTTCAGTCCCCAGGTAGTACTTCATTTCTGTAACATTCTTCCATTCACACAATTCCTTATCTAGTCTCACTAACGCATTATGTTTCCCCGTGCCAGATAATAACATCTGTGAAACGTTTTTCACACACCTGTATAAAAACAGCCTCAATACTATATCCCATTCATAAAAACTTCTGCAAAGATAACTAGCCTAGCTACTCAAGCTCTCCAATCAATCACGCGCACTTAACTAGCCTGATCAACTTAAAGGATACATTCCTATAATTTTAGAGGACATGGATGTTTTAGCAGCATTAATTAGGCACTCCCTGCCCAATTCATCTGTGTTAATAATAAGATTTTCATTGATGTAGCGAACTGCTTCCCTGTAAAGACAAATATTGGTAAAGATTTCCACCCTCACAAAACATAAAAATCTTACATTTTTCAGCCCCTCTAAATGTTACCTCAAAGAACCAGGGATGAAATCAATTAATCTTCTCAGACAGGAATGTGTCATTTTTATGTGATTATAGAAATACAACATTATTAAATAAATAAAAAAAAGCAAACCAACCAAAAAAGCTGACTCTCCCAAAATAAAACCATACCCAATTTGCACCAAGAAGTCTGTATTAATGTAGTCACAAATACAGAAATCAACAAAAAGCATGCAGTTATTGTACCTCAGAAAATGAAATGTACTTCAACTATATTAGTTTCTTACTTGCAAGCAAGTCGGTATCCACCAATAATGGAGGTAGGATGAATTTTCTGTTTCACTAGCTCATCTGCATTTTTCAGAAGTTCTGCAGCAATAATTACCTGTTTGAAATACAAACACTAAACACAAGTATTCCATACACAACCCCCCTACCTATTGTCATTAAGTGGAAAGCAGAATCATGGTTCTCCAATGCCTACTCAGTGGAAACAAGTACCTGCAATCTAGAATTACAAATAGTTTCTGACACCAGGTAAAAGCTACCTGATTCTACCCCCTAGCCCCTGCCCCACAGTGCCAGAAGTGTCAGGCAAGTTTTCAACACTCAGCATCCTTACTAGTCCTCACACTTTAATTTCTTACGGTAGTTAAAAATTAAGAACCTTAATTCAGAGTCTATCCTCAACCCTCAAGAAAGGAAAAAATAATGAAACCGCTGTAAGCAAATACCACTCCAATGCACCAGCTGTCTATGGAAACTAGCATCATTCAAGAAAAACAAATATGGATTTGGTAACCTACTTAAAAAAACTGCCTATATTCAGTCAGCTTCAGTGTTTTTGTTTTTCACTCTGTATAACTGATCGACACCGCATCAAGATTTGTAACAGATAAATCAAAACGCGCACTGTGATAATGAAAAACTGACTTCTGCTACATCCACCTGCAAAACTTCCTACGTACCACTGAGGTTGTCCCATCACCAACTTCTTTGTCTTGCAGGTCTGCCAGCTCACAAAGAACTTTGGCAGCAGGATGCTCCACTTCCAGTAGTTTCAGAATGGTTGCACCATCATTAGTAATGGTCACGTCCTAATTTTCAGAAATCAAATGTTAATATGAATTATACTTCCATTATGTTTTAACTCTTGGGTTTCATAACATTCAAATAAATGAAAGTTAATTACTCTTTGCAAATGGCCATAAAGTAACTGTTTATACTAAAATGTTTACTATCTCTTTTTAACCAGGCGTCCCAGTCTAACAACGGAAATGTTATCAGTGCAAAATCTGCACTTTCTTTTTACCTGGAAAGTTTTTATGTTACAAAAACTCATCTAAGATGTTGCACATACTATATTAGTAGGAGTGCAATGACTACCCTCTAATACAGTATTTTATTACAGCAGCTTGTACAATGGCAAAGTTCCTTAATTTGCTTAAAATACTCCAAAATATGAAATACTGCTTTAAAATTGTTACAGGATTATTTGTTGTATTTTTTTTTTTTGTATTTCTCCTAATGTGAAGACCAATATGTACCAGTCAACACCATGACAAGGCCCAACTTTAGTGGTGATATTGTGGGGATAACTGGATTTGACCAACACTTCTAAGTGGTGACAAGAACTTACGTGTAGTGAGGAGACAACTGTACCATGGGAACTACAGTACTAGACTAAACTTAAACGATGTAGCACACACTACCTGATGCTCAATTTTACCAGAGTTCTCCTCCTACCCCCTCTCAGAACCCTGGAAAAAACCAGCAATGTGGCACACTGGACCTATGAAACACACTAAGTGGAAGCACTTTTACACAATCATGTAAGTCTTCCTGACAGTTCTTGAAGAAAGCTTACTTACCCCAATATCATCCACCAACATCTTGTCCAGACCAACTGGCCCAAGAGAACTCTTCACAATATTGGCAATAGCAGATGCTGCAGTAACTGAATAAATGAAAGAAAAATTTAAGTTTTTAGGTTTACAAGAAAACGTGCCAAGAATCTGCATTTCAGAAACTTGAGATAGTGACCTAATCAAGATTAGGTTTCAGCCTAGCTAAACTAGTAATGGCTTGCTGCTACTAAAAAATACTATCTGTGCCAAACCTCACACGTCTCCCTCCAAGCTGGTTCAGCAAACTAATCTGGCAAAACCAACCAACAAGATTCATTTTCTGCTGGCATGGAGGACACTACAGTGGTCAGAACAGCAATAACAGGAGCTCAGCAACAGTTACAAGCACTGGTTCTTGTGGCAGCAGCCAAGTCATGCCATGAAATTTCACTCATTTACTCCTCAGTTCCAGGCAGATAAAAACCAATGGTATCACCACATACCAATCTGTAACACATCTTTTTGTCTTGATCAGATCTGCGACTGAAACAAAACGCTTATTCTCTAAGTCAAGAAAGTCAAAAGTGACCTTTTAGTCACTACTAAAATAACATGAAACCTCTAACACAGCGGTTTGTCCGAAGGATGTTCTGCCAATTTCATATAGGGAAAAGATACAGTCAACCTTTTCCTTCAGACCATGGCAAGTTTTTATTTATCCCACAAGCATAGCCACTTAATCTGGAAATTGAAAAAGTGGTAGTATAATGGGAATATTTACAACTCACACCTTCACACTGAATTTCAAACAATACAACCATTTCCTTTGCTTTGGAGAAGTAAAGAGCAGCTCTCTGAAAGAAACAACAGTTGTATCAAAGGTCCCATTACCAAGCAGAATCTCAGGTGTAGATTAAAGTAATTCTCATTCTAAGTGTTCTGCCTAGAGTATCATCACAGATACACGACTCTCAGGACCATCAGGAAGCAAGACTTCAGCTTCCCCTTTGTCTACTCCGAAACTGAGAACAGTCTCGGAATTTGCAGCCTTCCCCTTTGATTCGGGATAAAATCCTGAGAAATGTGGAACGTCTTTGAAAACTACAGTCAAAAACACTCATTTTGAGGACGGTCTCCACTTTCAGCAGCAGTTTATTTCCCCGTGCTGTGTAGCTGTAAGCTTCCCCAGCCGCCCCTTCCCCACCGCGGTTCCTCGGCCAGTCTGCAGGCCTTGCCGGCTCACGCCTTACGAGCTCGGGAGGGAGGCGAGCCGGCATGCAGTCGGCAGCCGCCCCCCTCCCGGCGTACACTTCTACCAAGAAACTGTGAGGGACGCGGGATCGCTTCACAGCGGGGAGCGGCGCGGGACTGCGCGAGCCTCCCGTCTCCTCGCGGAGACTGCGGAGAGGGAGCAGTGCCACCCGCCCTCCCTCCGGCGGCAGCGGCCCTCTCAACGGCTCCTAACGGCCCAGAGCTGAGGGAAGCTGACGGCAGGGCGAGGCCCTGCCCAGGAGAGGCCTGAGGCATGTAAGCACATGGCAGCAGTAACAGTCGCGCCATGTTACCTCCTTCCTGCCCCTCCCCCCACCGCTGATCAAGCCCCTACCGGCAGTGCGCGGCCGTTACCGTTTTGCGTGCGGATCGTGTCGCCGCTGGTCCGCTCGCCGAAGACTGCCAGGGGTCCCTCCATCGCCGCCATCTTCCCACCCGGCCGCGGCGCTAAAAGGAGAACCGAGGCACAGCGCGGAGCCGCAGAATGGTCACGGCGCCGCAAGGAATGCTGGGTACCCCCCGGCGGGTGGGGGAGTGGAACCGCCCCGCGGGTGCGAGGGGCGGGATCACGCCCTGCCCGCCCAATCCGAGGGCGCGGTACGGCCCAGCCTCAAGCCGCGATTGGTGCGCGCGGCCGAACAATGGCGACACGCCGAGTGCGGGGCAGGGGCGCTTCCAGCAGGTTCTAGAAGGCAAGGCGCGCTTGCGCGCGCTCCTCTCCGGGGCGCGGCCGACGCTGGGGCCTCACCTCGGCGGGGCTCGGCGCGCCGGCTCCCCGCAAAGCGGGCAAGGGTTGTAAAAGCTCAGAGTAACCCTGAAGCGGAGCTCAGCGGCCGCTGCTATGGGGTAGGCGACATCGCACGGCCTCCGGCGCCGCTTGTGCGTGATGCGGTAGCAGTAGATCTGCAGCCTGCAGCGCAAAAGCAGCAGCAGGTTTACTTTTAATAACGGTGGGCAGGTTTTTTTGTAGCCGCTCTGGTGTCTGCCCTGCGCGTTTGGCAGGCGCTGGGAGCGCACCTCCACGCCTTGCCCCGCGTAAGTCCGGGTCCTGGGCCACCCTCCCTCGTCCTTAGGCCCGTTCCAGGGCCGGTATCTCCTCGCGCCCTTTTTCAAGGGGAAAAATTAAAATATGATCTCCGAGTCAGGGAAAAACGTTTCCTGCTTTATTCCGTCAGACATGACACAGGGACACGTTCCCACAGGCCGCACCTAGTGCGACGGTGGTCGGCGCTTCTGCGTGACATCATCAACTGAGGCCGGAAGTCGCCGGTGTCTGCTTCCGGGGACAGTGCCGGCTTCGCCAAAATGGCGGCGCCCGGGTGCACCTGAGGGGAAGATAGGCGACTGTCGCTCGAGGCCGTGGCGGACGCCGGCTCCCCATGGCGCTGAGCAGCCGCACCTGCCTACTGCTGGTGGCCAGCAGGCTCCAGGCACGTGGAGCGGGTAAGGTCAGGCCCCTGCGGCTCACCATGCCGGCCTGTGCCGGCAACAGGGCTCCGAGTCCCCCGTGCTGGCGGCGGAGGGCCGTTCCCAGGGTGATCCGCAGGCTGGATGTCTCGATGGGGCTGCGTCGCCGTGCGCAAGTCCCGGCTTGTGCTGGGCTGCCCCTTGTAATGGGTGTTCGGGCTGCCGTGGGACGGGGTCGCTGCTGGAGGGTCTCCGGCCGGGGCGGGCGGTCTGGCGAGGAGGAGCCCTGCCCGTCGGTTTGGGGAGAGGCTCCCGGTGCTTCTCTGGACCGAGACGTTGTATAGCAGAGTGAGTTTGCAAACCTACCTGCAAATTCGTGTTTGTTAGGTTAATTAGTGACGATTAGCCTGACAGGGCCAAGGATTTTTACCTTCTTGTTTGGTAGTGCTGTTATTGGTTCTTTGTGTGCTGAACTTTTAATATTCTGTGAAGTCATAATCCTAGAAACTTTGTAGTCAGGTCTGAATTTATATTTTATGCATGAGTTTTGAACCAGTGTTAAAACTTTATGTACTTTTAATTTTTAGTTTAGAGTTCACCTTGTAGTTCTGTTATTTCATCTATTTAATGTTTAAAAAAAGCGCTGATTTTGCCCTGCTGAGTTTTACAAGCTGTATCATTCTATGTCGTATTCATTCTACTGTGTGCACTACTTTATATTTTTTTTAAGTCTGTGGGATCTTTTTTCCTGCTTTCCCCCAAAGTTTTTCTTTTGTGTCAACTACAGCCAGTCTCAAAATTGAGACCGAAGCGGACACAAGCGAAAATGAGGTTGTTGCCCCAGACTTTACTAACAGGAATCCTCGGAACTTGGAGCAGTTGGCCCTGGCTAGGAAGGAGCGTGGCTGGAAGACGACATGGCCAAAGCGTGAATTCTGGCATAGGTGAGTCAGAAGGTCACCAGCAGAAATTAAGACTCCAAATGAAAACAAACAAAACAAAACCAAACCCCAGAAAAAACACCAGGTGGAAATACTACAAAATATGCTTTTTGGGTTGCTGAATCAGTTGCCCCCTTAGTTGTTCTTATTCTAGGTATCTTTTGTGTTCAGAGAACAGTAGGCTAGCATCATGTTAAAGTTGGCATATGCGGTGAAGATCTTTCCATCTCCTGTTAAGGTAGCAGTAACATGGCTTAAGCAACTGCCATTTGACTTGGGATTCTCCTAGTCCTGTGCTGACCATGCATCATTGTTTTATTTGAGGCACTGTAATCATCTGGTGGGTGGGTGGGTGTGTATGTGGGTTTTGTGTTGGGCAGTTTGGTTTTTTTTTTTAATGCTGATTGCATTAAGTAGTTCTTAACTTGAGCATTCAAAATAATTTATTTTGAGGTGAGAAGTATGTCCAATGTGTTCATACTTGGAAATCTGATATTGTCTCAGTACAGTAAGAAATAGTTGCTCCCAATACTTTAGTTGTGTGTTATGGCTTAAGAAGTCCTGCTTGATCACTTGCCGATCCTGACAAGTTAATTTGCCATGTAAGCACAAGCCTGTAAGAGACTGCGTAGCAAACTTGAAATTACATTTCTGCTGGAGCAGTTTCCTTGATCTGGGTAATAGATCACTGCAGCACGCCGTGCAGGTGTACAGTGCTTGGTTTGGAGTGCTGGCGTGAGTTGGTGTAGGACTGTGCACCTGAGTAACAAGTGAAAAGTTGCTCTTGGAATTTCGCTCTACTGAACTAATAATGAGTCCTATTTTATGTCCCAATAAGCAAAATCCTAGGTAATAAAAGCAATATTAAGAATTCATTATTACATTAATAGTTCTAGTACATTCAATTTCATGAAGTGAATCACTTAATGCCTTTTAGCATTTGTGTGTGTTCTCTCTTTGCATCTGGAAAAGACATCACAATCCCATGTTATTTCTTCCCTGCACCCAGATTACGGCTTGAGCGCACACAGCATTATGTAGAAGCCTTTGTTGAGCGCCCCAATGGGGATATTGTGGTATCTGCCTCTACCCGAGAGTGGGCCATAAAGAGACACCTATATAGTCCTAAGGGAGTAGCAGCATGCAAAAACCTTGGCCGCGTAATGGCGCAGCGGTGTTTGGAAGCAGGAATCAACTTTGTGAACTTCAAAGCTGTTATCCCCTGGGAGCGTCGCTGTGACTCGGCAAGTACCCATCTCCTTACACTTATTTGGCTCTTTGTTCCTTTTTAAGCATTAATTTTACTTCACCATTAATTTGCTTACGTGGCTTGACAATCCCTTCTTGCAATGCTCAAAAGGGTAGCTTTGACAAGCTGCGGTTCCTGGAATTATGCTTCAGTGAGACTGTTAACCTCTGCCCTTCCATGTAACATGTCCCTGTTGGTATTCTGGTGCCAATTGCTTTTTCTTTGTATTTATTTGTGTCTCTATCTTTTAAACAAGATTCAGGAATTTGAAAAAGCTATGGAGGAGGGTGGTGTCGTTCTGCGTGAGCCACAAAGAATCTATCGGTAAAATGGAGACTGTTGGGAAAACCTTCCATGGAACAACGATCACTTCTTTAGGTGCACGTAGCAGCACAGTGAAGGTTCAGAGCTGGAAAAAGTTGGAATGTGACGTCTTACAATAAAATGTTTGAATGGACGGGACTATGTCATATTCTTGATCCTAAAATTATCGACACCTTTAAGGCTAGAATAAACTGTTGCCATAGTTCAGCTGGACAGGTTAACAGAATTTACTTAAGAATTCAGGAATTTTAAAGTATGTTCTATTTTTCATACTTGATTTTGCATTTGTTCTAACCTGGAAATGCTTAGATACTTGATACTTGATCCCTGTACACTGCCAGTCTAATTTAGCGAAATACAGTAATCATGTCAATGTTTAGAATCGTAATAAAGTTATGTGCTACATTTGGTAAAAAGATCAAACTCCCCCAACTCATCCCTGCAGCTTTCTCGCAGCCCCTTAGGTCTGAACTGCTTCAGCCCCACCCGTCTAGGAGGGAAGCAGCACAAATGCCAGCCGCAGGGGGTAAGAAGCCCCTTTCCCTTTGCGTGTCCCGCCGTGTGGCCGCCGGCCGGTGCCGCCAGCTCAGCTCCCCTCCCCTGCCCGGGGCCGGCGGCGCTCCCGGCGCGGCCCCTCTCAGCGGGGCCCGGGCTCCGGCTCGGCGCGCTCCTCTCCGCCAGCGGCTGAATCCGGAGCGTTCTTAAAAATCATCCTGGTGTTTTACTGCGTTTAATTCACCTAGCAGCTGGTGCCGTTTCGTAATGTTCAATGGCTCGGGGACGGCGTAGCTGCCCGAGCTTTACTGGCGAAGATGAGGCGGCGCGACGGGAGTGAGGGCCCCGCGCGGCGGCTCCCCGGCCTCGTACGCTTCCAGCCTCACCCTCCCGCCTTCAGTGCCCGGCGGCTGCCCCGTCCCGTCCCCTCCCGCCCGGCTCAGCCTGCGCTTCCCATGGCTGCGGCCCGCCTGATTCCTTAAATCCGGGCGAGGGTCGCCCCGGCGGCGGTGTGCGCAGGCGCGCAGGGCCGGGGCAGCGCGGAGCCCGCCATGGAGATGGGGGCGGCCGCCTTCGAGCGGCGCCTGCCGCGTCTGCGGGGCCGCGTCCGCCGCGCCGCCTTCCTGGGTGAGCCGCGGCCGGGGGGCTCTCGGCTGGGTCCCCGCTGTCTGCGAGCCGCTTGGCGCAGGGCCAGGCTCCGGCGTGGCTGGCGCTGAGGCGTATTTGCGCAGATAATGGCGCTGGTGTGTACACGTAGGGCGAGCTCTGGGGCGCTGGGCGTTAAAGCGGGCAGCGGCGGTGGGGAGCGAGCCCTCTGCCGTGCTGGCCGCAGCGCAGTGAGCTGGGGGTCGTGGTGTGTGTTAACTATACACACTCTCATCTCAGTTGCCTTTTTTCTTGAGCTGTGGGTTTGACACAGGTTACGGCATAGAGAGGTGTTCTGGAGATTCTTGTTCTGATGCTGGCAAAGTACCTGCTTCGTATTTCATATTTTTTTTTGTTTCCTTTCCACGTCCCAGCCATTGATATGGAGTTTACTGGGTTATATTCAACTGCCACCCAAAATAACAAGCCCAGGTAAAAGCTGTTGGGCTGGAAATGTGAGGGGTACTTGTTGCTCTAGCTCTGGGAGAGCTGCCTGTGCATTTGCAAACCTCCTTGTTTCCATTCCCTCCAATTCTGGTTTTGTTCGTAGCCTGTTTGATTCCCCTGTGGAACTGTACTTGAAGGCCAGGCAGAGCATTCAGCGCTTCACTGTTACTCAGCTTGGTAAGTGCTGTTCTGACACAGAAAATAATCTCCCGAGGTCTTAGTGGGAGCTGCCCTTTTGCAAGCTGGCAGGCCCTGCAGGTGCTGGTGGTTTTAATTCACTTGTTACAGAGACATTTGTTTGCTGTGGTAGGTTTTTTGGTTTTTTTTTATTTTCACTCAGATGTTTGAATTATATCAACTTTTCAGTACTTTAAATAATGTAGAGTCGGGTGGGCCATATACTTTTTACTGGTCTAAAGTTGTTCATATTTAAAGATGGCAGGTACTAATACAGGGCTTTTAAAACAGGATGCAAGCAAGAAGCAGGGGACAAGCTCCTAGTCAAAGCTGTGGCAGTTGGTGTAGTGTATGAGTAAGGGGACTGTTAGAAGAACATGAAGGCTAGTATTTCTGATATTCCTAAATAAAAAAAAAAATATCAGCTTAAGAAAGGGCCTGTGGTGGTAGAGGAGGGTTATTAACGGTTAAGAACCAGTTAGAGGTCAAGAAATCGGCTCCAAAACCGCTTAAAATATTGTTCAAAGACTTAGGCTATGTAAGATCTTAATGTGCTTTTTAGGGATTAATAGAAAAAAAAGAACCTAAGTGGTAAAAAACATGTTTCAGTCCTCTGTGGTGCCTAGCTCCTTCCAAACCCTTTTGTGGTGTAGTTGGACCCACAGACCTATGTATGCATAGTTGGAGATTTTCATCACCAACTCGCCTCTTCTCACCCAATGCTCAGTCTATTTGCTATTTTATCAGACTCTATTCCTTCTCCCACTTAACACTAAAAGCTTGTCCCTGTTTCACTTTCAGGGAGCAGGGGAGTGGCCTGGCAGTTGCTGTTAAGATTTGCATTGTGGTGTTAGTGAATGGAAAACATGTACTCCATCGGGGGGGGGGGGGGGGGGATCCCTACAGCCATTATCTAATTTTCACAGTATCTGTAGACATCTAGCTAAACATTGCCATTTCAACAGAGATTTCTCTCTCTTGCAGGGCTGGCAATATTCTCAAATGAAAATTCGAACAAGTAAGTTAAAAAGCAGTTTTCTGTCTTAATTATGACAGTGCAGTTGAGATTTTATGCAGAATTCTCTTGCGAGGAGTTATTTCTTACAATTACCTTCTAGACATATTTTTCTTTTCATTGTAGGTATGTGGTACATTCATACAACTTTTTTCTCTTTCCTTCAACATGGGGAGTTACGGATGTTGAATTTGCCCTCTCTGCATCTAGCATTCAGTTCCTGTCTCATTATGGCTTTGACTATAATAAGGTATGTAATCTTTCTGCCAGAAATCTAGAACAGAGGAAGTCTGTGCAATTACAGGAGAAATTAGGATTAATATCCCTAAATGCTACATTTCTGGGGTAAACAGCATCTCGCTAAAGTATGAACACATCATGTGGTTCATTATCAACAGGGAGAGTGAGTGCTGGTTTTTCTGAACTGCTGTAGAGGCAATAATCCCATGTATGTCAGCCATACAGATTTCTCCACCTCAAAAAAAGGAAACCTGTCTGTGGTGAGCCAAAGAGTTACTGAACAGACCCCAGTGGGCATTTTTACTAGCCATGAAGGTGGGGAAATCTCAGTTTACCTGCATCTTACATATTACCACATTTCCCATAAAATTCAGACTATGTCATCTCGTAAGAGCACTTCTAGCAATTTTTGGACAGGAAGCATCATGATGTTGATACTGGAGGAATTTTACCAGTGTGCTTAGCTGTAAATGTTGTAGCTATGTATCCACAATGTTGCCCAGCTGTACAAGTCTGTATTATGTAGTTTAGCTACTAGTAGAACACTGCATTGTATAGTTTACTAAGTAGATAAGAACCAGTCTGAAACCAAGATGTGACCCCAGAGTGCTGAAAGAGGGCCAGAAGAATGGAAGGTCATGAAAAGAATAAGAAGAGGAAGATGACAAAGAGGAGAATGAAGAACGGATAAAGATATCCCAAACAACCACTGGAGGACCCCTGACCCGTTAGGCCACACATGCGTAGTAAGGGTGTAGATATGATAAGTAGTTCTTGGAACTGTAATGAATATGCTAATCGTTTCTCCGAAATGTCATTAATGTGCGTAGATCGGCCATATAAAGATAAACAGTGAAGAGAGTCAGTATGCATGTTGGGCATGTCGTCCCCCATGCATCTGGTGCCAAAAATAAAGAACGCCTGCTGTCTAAAACTCCAAACTAAGAATTAGAGTTTTGTCTCTGACTTTTTGGTATCGGTATTTTGACCCTTGAAGTATCTCATTGAAGGAAAGGTAAAAGCAGAGCAAAAAAAATAATATTACAGTTGACAAAAATCCTTTTCTTTCCTCCATATCTAAACATGCTTCCTTTATGTAAGAATGCATCTTGGATTACCTACAGTTTATATTTTTGAAGAGGATATTCTGAGAATGAGGCACAGCAGCATCTTTGAAGTATATGCAGGTTTTGGACCTGGCTAACCTGCTGTTCTCTGATTTGCTGCAAGAAAGTCCAAGGGAGAGTAACCAGCCTAGCTTTTTTTTCCCCCCCCCCCCACCTCAGTTCCTCAAAGATGGAATCCCATACATGAATGAGGTACAGGAGAAGATCTTTAGCCAGCATCTCTTAGCGGGTAGCTGGAACATCAGCAGGTGAGCACTATTTAGAGAGGTGGGTCCTCAGTACTGACTGTGTTGACAGCTTACCTTCACTAGGATCGCGTTCTGTAGAAATATTAAAGCCTATTGGCCTGAATGTCTTGTCACCAGCATTTCCAGCACACTGTGGTCTCTCCAAAGGAAGACTGAGATCACAGGATGTAGTCTGGAGAATTGGGTGAATGTTGGGAAGTGATGCTTTTGCATTCCCACAGCAAAGTATATGGTAAAGAGCTCTTTCTCACGCTTTGCCTCTTTCCACCTGATCCTGCTTTAGTGTTGTGAACAGGGATGTGCTGAAGAAAGCTATTGATGAAGTGACCTGTTGGGTGGGTGCAGCAGAGGAAGAGGAGACTCTGATTCTGCAGGATCTGAGCGGTATGAAACGGGGTGCCTCCCTTGGGCATCTGTGGGCTCTGAGTGGCTTTATCACATCTCCTGAACCTCTGGGGCTGCTACTGTCCTTCGCTACCTCTTCTGTTAAACAGCTCTGTTGAGAGAGAACCTGTTGAGATGGGCACCTGTGCCCATCCTGCTCTTACAACTCTTTGCCCTGTCTCTGCCTCTGCTCCTGTCAGCATTCAGCTCTGGGCTCTGCCTTTCTGCTCCACTGGGGTGGTGAGTTTTCCTATAGTGAAGTGAATGTCTAGGTACTTGGACCATGCTTTTTGGTAACTGACTTCCATTTTGTGCTTCTTCTGAGCAGGAACTGAAGAATTTGTAGTTGTTCTGAATCAGGAAAACTTTTAAACTTGTTTTAAATCCTGGGTGGTCTGGTTTTTGTTTTTTTTTCTCCTTGGAGAAGTGAACAGCAGGTCTCCTTTCAGAGTTTGTTCTGTCTCATGTGGAGCATCAAGGAGTTATATATGCCAGTGCACTATAGAGCTGAGGGACAGGGAATTGTAGCAGAGAAAGAGTTTGTAGGTTTGCTCACAGAAACCAAATCTTGACACTCTAGATCAGGGAATAAAATACAGAAAAGGTTACGAAGGACAGAAAGTATTTAAGGTTTTGTCTGTTGGGTTTTTTTTTTTTGCAGAGTGTGAAATACAGGGGTTGGAGAGTGTGCTGTGTTTTGTATCTGCTTTTTCAGCTGTAGTAGATATGATACTAATATTTTAATAGGGTCTGGCAATGGTGAGCACCTGTGACAAGACAGACTATTAAGTAAACAGTAAGACTAATTAAGGTGTCTTTTTTGAATGCTGTTCAGAAGGGGACTGGGCTAGTTCCTTATCATCTGTGGGGGGAAATGCATTTTTCCCTCTAATACATGCTTGGCTTCTGTGTGTGTTGCACCGAAACCTTCCAAAATCACAGATGGTCTTTTTTGTGATAGTAGTCTTCGTCCCTCTTCTTTTTCAGTTAGTCTTTTCCTTTCCTCTGTGTCCTTGCTAAAGCTTATTATTGCTGTGACCTTTTTTGTTGTTTGTTTTTTTTTTTTTTGTTTTTGTTTCATTTGTTTGTAGTTTTTTTCTGGGAATGGGGTGGGGTGGTGTTTCTTGTTTGTTTGTGGGGATTTTGTTTGTTTGTTTGGGGTTTTTTTGCTGTCATCATGTATGGCAATGTACCAAGATCATACATTCGGGAGTATATGCTGTATGTACAGTGGGGGAGAAGCATCTGGTCAGTCCTGCCTAGAAAAATGTGGTTTCCTAAATAGGCTTGTCTGTACCTATGAAGTTTTTACTTTTCTTTTTTTCTCTTTTGTCTCAGGCTATCAGGTGTTTGAAGTTCAGCTGGTTCTGAGACAAGCTCTCCAAAATGTTTGGACACAACCTCTTGGAGACAAGAAGGTGAGATGGAGATGTGGACCTTTTGAAAAGAGGGTTTCTATCTAGACAGATAGGACTGGCATTCTTGCAGGGACCTTGAAATGTTGCTTTTGCTTTTAATGATAGGGTCCAGGAGGAGAAGACTGTGACAAAAGAATGTTCTGGGAACTGTTCATTATGGGATCCCAAGAAAAGAAATCCGGAAAACTCAGTAACTTTGGTTTCTGTTTGTCCTGTAGCCACAAAATACCTTGAGCTGGAAGTGCTTGTCCTTGGGGCACTTCTGGAGGGGACCCTCTCTGTGTCTCCAGACCTTGCTAGATCTCTCTTTCAATACCTCTACAAGAATGTACAGTTTGTAGCCTTTTTTTTGGTGTTTTTCCTTTGATGACTTTTGCCATGTAGTTGCTTTGAAGGCTTGTACTCTGTCTGTTCTGTGGCTTGCTGTTTTGCTATTGCTATTTTACATTTGGTGCATTTTTTTCTGAATTAAATCTATGGCTGTGGACTTCTCAAAATGTTGTATGAGTATGTTACCAGTCAGTTGCTTAAAGTAGATCATGGAGGTATTTTTTTTTTCTTCATTGGTACTATTTTGGTCTGATAACCAGTGTCAACAGAGTGACAGATTTACTCAACCTTCTCATCTGAAGTGTAGCCTTTGGGGACTCGGTTTATGTGATTGCTGGCGGGTTTTCTGGTGCCATGAACTTACCAACTTACCATATTTGTATCAAGTTACATTGAATTATGTTTGTTTGTGCTCCAAAAAAGCCTGTGGTAGGAACTGTCCTCTTAAAAAAAGAAGCATTAATAAGACACCCTTATAGCAGGTCTCTTCTGTTACTGGAGCACTGGTCTCCATACGAAAGAGAAGTGAGACAGTCCTGTGCTCCCAGGGGGATGCACTATTTCTCCATCCTTCATAGCCTACAAGCTGAACTTGTCCTCAGCATTACTGAACCCCAGTAAGCAATGTACATACAACTAGCATGGGATGCTGAGATACCCAATAACTGTTCTTTTCAGGTAATGGTGAAAAAAGTGAGTCCACAGCATCGTTGGCTTCTGGAGAACTCTCCTTATGACTCCTGCCGGAAGGAGCTCATTCTCCTATCTGCCCGGGGCTTCACTAACCTCTTCCAGACACTTGTTAAAGCCAAGAAGGTAAAATACCTTATCCCTAATCCCATTTTAACTCTCTTCCTTATTCTGCTACACTGGATGTAGAGGGATGATAAAAGATAAAGTAGTAATTTGTATTAAACGACTCACCTCATTCGGTGTGACCATCCTGTCCGGTTGTCAGTAAAACCGAGATGAATACTTACGTTGCAGTCATGGTTAGGAAAAATGAGTGTTAAACATTTCATCTTCTTACTGACCAGGTCCCGCTCCCAAAGCATGCTCAGAATTACGGATCCAAACACTTGATTTCCCTGTGTTACTTTTCTATTACTGCTGCAATCCAAGTGCAGCCAGGGGAGAGGGAACCAGAACCCATTCTGCAATGTATTTCTTATTTCATTTGAGAAAATGCAGGAGTCTGCAATGTTAAAAATCCTTGTGTTACACAGCATGAATCACCATCTAAGGAAGCTGAGCAGATTCTTGCCTTTTGGGCAAGTTACTCTTTTTTTTCAGCATGTGACAGACCAGTTTATTGAACCCAGTGGACCATTGGTCTGATTATATGTGGGAATTCTTCTGTTCTGTATGCAGATGATTGAATGAATCTCAGCTTCAGAAGACTGTGTGATGTGCAGGCAAAGGCTGTCCCTGCCTTTGTGAGTGAGCTTATAAATGTGATCGCTGGAAGGTTTTTACCAGCGTTCAGTTGAACTATGAATCCACCTAGCTCCTTAGGTCCACTGAAAATAGAATGCTTCTGGAAAAAATACTCCACTCCGTGAATCCACAAGTCTTATTTTCTGAAAGCAGTAATCTTCCTGTGAGCCTTGCAGCCTGAATGACTGGGTGAGTGTGTGGATGCTGTCTGCCAGAGGAAAGGGTTATAGCTGTTGAGTGTGTTGAGCATGAGAGCTGGTTGTCTCTGAGCTTTCTTCAAAAATATGCTCCAATGGGCTGTTATGTTTGTATTTTTCCCATAGCCCCTGGTGGGACATAACATGCTTATGGACCTTATGCATCTTCATGACAAGTTCTACAAGCCCCTTCCAGGTAATGCTGTACATAGGTGCTGTCCCCAGGCTGCTGCCTTTGCAATGGGGATGCGGCAGTGGTCACTTGCCACCCACAGTGCTTGGCAAGCAGCAGTACTAGTTGCCTCTTCGGAGCTTTAACTGTTGGAGCAGTACGTTGTTGCTCTGGCTTCACCTCTCTTTTTTTACTCATTTGCAATACCATTGGCTTTCCCTCAGTTCTATGCTGTCTTTCTTCACATGTGTTTTGCTTTCAGAAAGCTATGAGGAGTTTAAAAGAAACATTCACAACCTGTTTCCTGTCCTCATAGACACCAAGACTGTAACAAAATCTGTCTGGAAGGTAAGATGTGAAGGTCTTTACATTTGGAGGTAATGCTTGTCTTTCGCCCAAAAGAGAGGATATCTTTCCTCAGTGCTCTGTGGTTACAGAACTGTGATTGTTGCCCTGAGACATTCTGATTTTAGTTCTCATTTAATGAATCGGCAGTACCAGCAGATGAGTTCACTTACCATGAGGTCTGTCTTGGTCGGTTTTCTAATACGTTCTTCTTTTACAGAAGCATCCATTTCCTCGAGTATCTAATCTTTTGGAGATATATTCAGTTTTGTGTAGGTAAGTGGTGGGATATAAAGCCTTCAACAATCCCTTTGTTTTCTTGGGAAAGATATTTCAAAGTCAGTTATTTCACGTATTCTGTACTTTCCCTCCTCCCAAATGTTTTTCAGCTGGTTTCTTGTTTTTCTAAATTTAAAAGCAAAAGATTTGCTCATCTGTCTTGTAAAGTAATTGTGAAATAAATTATTTGTTCTAAGTCGCTTTTCATATTGTACCACTGGTAGTTCATTTGTCATGAGTTTGGCTCGCAGACAGCCTTGACTCTGAAGTTGTATGTTGCTTATGTTGTGTTAGGAAATGAGTGAGTTTCAGGTCTCAGTGAAAATACACCCTAATTGCAAATGACAGCTCCCAAGAAATGGCTGCACTGAGCCCAAAGCAGTAACTAATTACGATGTTCAAACAGAGTGTGTGCCATGATGTGGTAGAAGAGTTCTCTTTTTTTTTTTTTTTGTTTGTTTGTTTGGTTGTTTTTTTTTGGTTTTGTGCTTCCCTTGTAGATAAATTGCTAAAAACAAACAAAGAAAAAACACCTCAGAATCCCAGTACTATATTTATAAGCACTAATTTTGTATCTCCTTCTTGGGAATAGAGGGATGAGGGGAAACTGGCAAAATTTTGCTTTTCTTAGCAAATTTGACATGAACGCAATTTCAGAACCATCTAGTCACCTCCTTTCCTTGGAGTTTTCCATTGATTTTTAGTTTGGCTGACACTTTTTGTATGCAGTTAGAGCAGATTTGCAGCTTAGAAGGTTTGACTAGGGGAAGAGACTGAGGAAGTATTTAAGAGTTAGTTTTCAAGTATCCTAGCCTTTTCATAGAATACTACCGAAGTTCCTTTTAAAGTCTTCAGTAGCTTTTTCTGAAGTGAAGTCAGAGGTCACTAGAGAACAGTAACTTGTCTATAACGTACTGAGGAAAGGCAAAAATCTTATACACCCACTTGTCTTCAGCAGCAACCTGAATTCCAAAGATTCAGCATGCCCAGTGATAACTCCTGCAAGTGACTGCTCAAGATATGGTATGTTCGTAAGCAGATCTTCAAAGTCAGGTAGCTAAAAAGGGGTTTGTTGTACCCTGTGGATATCCACATGCAAGGCATGAGTGAGTGCCAGTGGGTCTACTGAATTTGCACACATTTTTGTCCAGACCCAAAGCCTGGGCTCCCAAAATGTCATGTATTCTGCATGTCCCTGGTAGCTGCTGAGGGTAATGTAGGGCAGGTTTACATCATGTTGCTAAGTTGGGCTTGGAAGGGGCAAGGGGAGGTGGGAAGCAGCAGTCCTAGAATGGAAAGTAGTAGGAGCTTAAAGGCAGGGAGGTCCTGGAAAGTAGCAGAAGCTCAGTGGTTCATGTACAGGAGGTTGTGTTCAGTATGTGGTGTGATACTGGCTGCAAGGCAGACATTTCGTGGCTTCTCATGGCAGCAAGGTGTCCTGCAGTGCAGGGCCTGCTCTGTATTGAAATGGTTCCCATACCATCAATAACATATACAACACAGTTTTCTTTAGATCCTTATAAAAGCTACAGTTTTTTTAATGGTCATCTCACTAAGCTTTTCAGACATTCATGTAACTGCTGCCTTTGTGTTGGTATAATTTTAAAATGCGTGGCAGAAGCATAGACTTTGTTGGGTGTAAAGGTTTGAGGGCGAGGAAGGAGACGGCTGAGAGGGGACACACACCTCCAAAACACAACAGTGGATCTTATGAATGTTAGGATTCTGCAGTGGAGCAGTATACTCAGTGTGCTAAAGGTGTTCATTCCTTTTTGTTTTTGCTGGACACTTACAGCTGAGAAGAAATGTCCTCATGAGGCAGGCTATGATGCATTTCTCTGTGGTTCAGGTAAAATGCCTCTTAAACACTTCTTCAGAGTTTGTGTGGGGACTTGGCAATTCCTTTCCTCCTCCATAGCTCTATTTCATACTAAGACATACTTGTTACATACAGTCTGTTGCCCTTAGTAACTTAGCTGTACTTCAGTGAGTTTTTGCTTTCCATTCGTTTAATTATCTTTCTTTAGCTTTGTTCTAATGCCACCTCATTATTCCTCCTTCTAGTTCTTCTGAAGTCGGCTCATTTGCTACTGTGCGGATACACAGAGTGAGTGATGTTTAAATGTTTGCTGAGAATTGCATTACATGGATGAGTTCTACAGAAAACTGTTTTCAGTTCACTCTGGCTGAATTTCTGCTTTGCAAGCTCGCCTTCCTTTTGAATAAGAGAAAGTCTTACTGGAAATGTCACTGTTCTAATTAGATTTTTATTTTATAATCTGAAAGTAGTAGCTTTATGTCAAAGCTGACATTTAAAAAATGGAATCAGGGGCCATGTGGTGGCTCAGAGATTGGGAAATGGCATTGTGACTCCTTTATCCTTGAACAATCTCTCAAGTTCAGTTCACTTGGGTAAGGGTCAAATAATTTCCCATTGGTTTCCTTTTTTGACATCCGTGTGATTCAGTGCCTTCAGTTAAGTTCCTAATAGGCAGCTGTTCAAATCCCTTCCCTTTGCTTGCAGCATTTCGACTTCTTTAGAAGATGCCAAGATATGAAATACCTATGTTGTCACTAGTTAAAGAGCTGCTTCAGGAGCTCTGTGCTCCATAGACACTGTGCAGCAGTGCAGTGCTGAAGAAACAAAACTTTGTTCCATTTTTGTTTTCTGATTTAGTGATGCAGTGGAGGTTGATTCTTCTTTCTCTCGATATCTCCCCGTGTTAGCAGAGTATCTGAACAAAGTGAACGTCATCCGAGGTGGTGTTGCTAGCATTGTGCGTATGCACTGCAGGTTTGTGACCAGGTTGTGGGGTGCATGGGACAGTAGCGTAGTTGATGGCTTTATTAGAGGACAAAAACCCAGCAGTGCCTGGGCCCACCTTGGCAGAAATTGTTGTCATACAAATGACACAATTGATCTTTCAAAATGATAAATGAGTTGAATTTCTGCTTTGTGAAATATATTCATATTGTTATCCTGTAAGATGGTGTTAGTTTACGTTGCTGTTTCTCTGATGGTTTATCCGTGGCAATCATGACCGTTTGCTTTTATGTATGATGTTTAGAAGAATCTTGGGACAAAAGAAAAATAATTTTACGCCAACAGCGATGTTGTCCAACTTGTCTTATTTTGGGTCGCATTTTGCATATTTTCTGATTATATTAGTAGTGCTTATATAGTATTTGTGAACTCGGATGTCTCCGTATTGTACACTTTACAGAATTTTTCTGGGGAAGATGCTCCCTGTCAGCGTCCGCCTCTCTTGGTTGTCCATGTCCGAGGCTGGTCAGGGCTGAATGAAAGGCAGATTCGCCAAGAGTTTAAAGCATTTTGTCACTTTGATGTGAGACGGCTTTCAAAGGACCAGTTCCTTCTTCTCTCCAATAAATTTAAGCAGTAAGTGACCGGAAAGTATTTCTTTTTTTGTCCCTTGATACTCTCTGATCGAAGTCTTCATCCCACCCCTTCCTCTGCTGTGACAACTCTTAGATGAAGAGATTCCTGTCCCGAGCTGTGGGGTGCTGTAAGCAGTGTGCAAGCCACGGCTCAGGACATCTGCTTTCATTACAGCGTCAGGCGCGTTCTGCGAGATGCTAACCATCCCCCTCGCCTGGGGGTATCCATCTACCGCCACTGGAGACACTCTCCGAGCATCAGCTGCCTGCTGCAGTGAGTTACGGAGATCCCAGGAATGGGGGAGGGGGAGAGTGTGCCTTTCAGGGTGCCTGGCCCTGTCATGGCAGCAGTCTGCTGCTCTTTTGCAGTGTTCTTTTCTGCCAGCTCTTCAAGAGAAAAAGGGGTTCAGGAGGAGGTTCACTTGCCAGCTGCTGGGTGGCTACTTGTGAGCGTTCAGCCCTGGGCAACTGCAGTTTAATCTTGACCCAGGTTAAACCGGGGAATGTTACCCTGTGGGTAACACAACACTGTGTATGTGCTACCATAACAGAGGGTTATCTTAATGAACTGTAATGCTAGCTCTAATAAGCCTGAGGGGAGAGAGGCAGTGTCTCCCAGGTGTGGGATAGATGTTTTTTCTACAGCAGAGTTGAAAGCTCAGTAGTTAGGAGAGAATTCCAGATTCAAAGTACAACCCTTTTGTGAGGTGGTGACAGCAATGTTCATGAAGGGTGAATTTCTGGTCTGATAATGTTTGGGAAAGAATCTCACTGCTTAATAACAACAAAATTAAGCCCTAAATACAAGTAGCCTAACAGCATTTTATTATTCTTGCCCTTTAGAGTCTCTGGTATTGTGGCACTCTGGTCTCTCTTGGCCTTTGTACTCGGAGGAGCTCCCTGCTGTTCATTCTAAAGGACTGCCTTACAGATGAGGCGTGAGGAACGCAGACTTTTTTGTGTTTGTCTATGTTTTGTTTTGTTGTATTTTGCTCAATAAATATGTGGGGGCAAAAAGCTATGAAGAGTGTTTTTAATTCTTTTCTTGGAAATGTGTTTTTGAAGAGGATGTGTTCATTTCCAACCTGTGGTAGTTTGTAATCTGTTCAAAGCATAGTCCCCTCCCGAAGAGGGAGAGATGGTTCTTCTGATGCCTAATTTACTTTGATCCTCTGTTGGTTCTTCACAGCTATTCGTAACCCCAGTTTGTTCCCAGTGCTTGTGCTGCTGCATTAAACACATTTCTGATGAGGTTATGAAATGAAAGAGGTTATTTTTAGCTTCAATTGTAAAGCAGGTGAAATATCACTGTTTACCAAATGAAAATGGGCAGCACTGATGGAAGCAATTGCTTTTGGGGCACATGAAGGATTCTGGGGAATAGTGAATCATTTGCAGTGCTGTCAGTGTTGTTCAGTGGTACTTTCAGTGGCGGTGTAGGTGATAGGCAAGTGCAATTTATCAGCTTCCAGTTTGTTGAATATACACAGGTGAGCTGGCACACATTTATCTTTGCTTCTGGCGCACAGCATGTGAGAAGCCCTTTATCCATAAATATCATGAAACATGATCAGTTTCTGTGATACAGCTGGAGAATTTGTCAGTCCAGGGACTGTGGTCTTCAGAAATTTTTCTTATTAATTTCCTTCTCAAAAACAACCTGCTGATCTGTGGTTTCCAGATAATGGTCCCTGGATTTCATTAGGCAGACCTAGTTGGATGGGGCCCGTGATCATCTGCTATATAGAATCTGCTGTTAATCAACTGTAAAGTGGGAGTTGCTGCAGGGGACCTTAAAGCAGCAGCACAGTATTGTGGTGTGCCTGAAGATCACGTGCTCTCTGCTGCTAATGGTTTGCTGCTGTGCTGCTCTTTAGAAGACAAGGGCTGTATATCTTCAGATGTGGCTCAAGTTCTGCACAGCTGGTGGTTTTTAGCCTTTGTTTCATAAGCCAGCTCCTAGCCAGACAAGTAACTGACTTCTTGATGACCTTTCTTTCTTTTTTTATTTTTGGTAACCCCTTCAAGTGATGGGGTTCTCTGTCGCAATGTTCCTTCAAATACCATTGTATCTCCCTCCCTATTTATTCTGTAATTTTTGTTATCTTTCAGCATCATTAGACACCCTTCTTGTGTCAAGGAGAGCACAGGCTCTGTGTGTTGTGTAGATTTGGGAAAACTTCAGCTGGGCGTTACGCTCATTTTCCCATAAAAACACTCTTCTTGGCTTATGATCTGAGAAACAATACTCTTGTTCTCTGGGGTCCAGATTCATCTAACTACTTAAATATGGGGAGGTGCAGACTCACTTGCATGTAATCTGTAGTCTGTGGATCATGCTGTTACCTGTGAGAAGCACAGCATTTTAAGGGAGCACGCACTTTGAAGGAACAAAGAAATTGTTTGTTCTGTCTTTAAATTTTGCTCCCTTCCTCCCATTTTCTTCTCCGGGTGGCACACTGACAAATAATGAATTAGCTTCCTGCAGCACTGTTTGCTCTCTTGGCTTACCCTCTAGAGAAACACACTTCCCTGTGGAAGAAAGCAGAGATCCTTTCACTCCTTTTTGAGAAATAGCCCACGGGTCTTCCCAGGGGACAGACATACCTTGTGTAGCGACGTTGTGTAATGGATCAAGAAACTTGGCTTTTCTGCATTACAGCTGGGAGAAATTGCAAATTAACCATTGCTGTGGATCCTACTAGATTTTCCTACTATAAATCAGAGAAGTTTACATGCAGAGCAAAGACATGAAGAAATGAGAGCGAGTCGAGTATATTCTGATCTCCCTCCTAGGGGAAAACTTACAGAAACAAGTTGCGTGTCTGTAATAACCTGGGGTCACTCGCTGCTCAGAGCCTTTTAAAGAGATCAATCGCATATGCTAGCAGTCAATTCCCATGAAATGGGTTAGCTGAGGGCTAGGCTAATGAATCAGAGCAGCAACTTTTAGCTGTGGGAACAGATTTACAAGCTTTTCTGAGCGGCTGTAGATCAAGACAAAATCTCCCTGAACATGCCGATCTGGCCAATCTGACCTCAGCTGTTGTTTTTGCTCCAGACCAGGGAACTGTTATTAATTGAAGTTGGAAGTATCAAAAGTAGTTCAGGTTATGCCTGTTCCCGCATGTCTTCTGCAAGGAGTTTGGGGGGTACTTTTGATTCTTGTGAAGCCAATTCAAGGGGGTGGAACCTGCCTTGTAACTCTGGCTCTGAAGAGGTGCATGTCAAAGTCACCGAGAGGCTCTGAGGGCTGGCGGCTCAGAAAATCCAGCCTGTCAGTCTAAGATGGTGACAAAACCACAGCAAAGGCCCCAGCTGCAGCTGTAGCACACCTGCTTCTCAGCCCTATGAGAAACTTGTACTTCTGCTGTAAGGCTTGAAAGGATAATTCCAACCCTCAATGAAAAAAGACGTTGAATTCAAGTTGTAAATATGCATATGGGAAGTATAGCCCTGCAAATGGAGCACTGCAGATCAGAGCGTATTTCCAAGAACAATTTGATTTTTGAGACATTGACTTTTTTTTTTCCCCGCATGTTTCAGATTAAATATATGTTTCTTGAGGTAACAGCTCTACTCAGTAGGAAGCCTCTCAGGGTACCTCCCGTTGCTGAACTCCCAGAGTGGAAGTCTTGCAATAGAGGAGCTCAACATTGTCTCAGATTAAAAGAAATACTGTCAGACCAGACTGTTGCTGAGAAATTTTATTTTTGTCATTAATTTGGGGGAAAAAGAACCCACCCACCCCAACACATCAAACACCACTGTTCAATTATGCAAAATTGTCTATGGATCCATACATGGAGAAGGCAAAACTTATCTCTAAATATTCCTTAAAACATCACTCTTACTGCTTGTGACTTCAGTGGTGACATACCAGGCACATGCTGGCACTGAAGGAGAGCAGGATTTACCTCTCTTAGAAGTCAAGATACTTTTTTTTTTTTTTTTTATAGAAGAAATTTTTATATACTCATGTTTCCTGATGGTGTGAACCAAGGCTTCTTGATACTAAGCATTCAGTCAAAATACATCATACCTGAAAACCTCGGTGCATCTTAGAATGGTGGAGTTGCACACGTCTTGTTGGACAATTCAAGTGAAACAGCCTGGTGCCAGCATCGCTCGCCCCCTGGGTTTGGGGTAGCCCAGCCACTGTTGGCTGTACTGCAGTGCCACAGCTGGGTCAGAACTTTATGTGCTGATGAAGCAACTGAGGAAATCTCTGTGTGCCTTAGATGGGAAAACCCTGCTGTACGACTGCTTTGTTCACAGATTTTTGTGGTGTTCTCCATATGCAGCAGTAGATCTGACTTTTATTTTCTGGTTTTAACTTGCTTTTTCCAACAGCACCTCTCTACTGCTTGCTGTAGTCTCCACCACTTGAGAACCCCCTGCAGAAGACTGATTGAGGGGTCAGCGCACGAAATGCTGTGGCAGTATTTCTTCCAGCATCCCTTATGCTTAAGGAACTGGGGTGATTACACCCTGTCTGACACAAAGGACCCTCAGAAGGGGAGCATTGTGTCGGCCAGGACTCCTCACTAAGGTGGATGTGTTAAGAAGATAACAGACTAGCAATGCTGGGGAGAGCACAGATCTGTCCCTTGGTTTGCCGGAGGAGCCCAAAAGCAATGGATTAGAGCTGTGCTGGAGGTGTGGCTTGTCTCGTGGTGGGGCTGGCTGATGACTGAGATGACTGGCTTGCAGATTTGCCGCTTGGGCTAGCCCATGCATCCCCAGGAGCGCTGGTGGAGGGCTACCCATGCAAACGTATGTAGGCACTGTGTGTTTTGTTGCAAAGGCTGTGGCTGAGCACCAGGGAGGGAAGTAAGCCGTCTCCAAGCCCCACCTGTGCCCCCGGAGACATGTGGAGTTCATGGGGCAGAAGACGGCTGAAGGTGGCTGCGGGACACAGGCTGGGGCAGGCAGAAAGGGGGGAGGAGGCTGAGCAAGGATGGAGACTGGAAGGAGAACATATGCAGGCAGAGGTAATGGGAAGGAAGATTTTCTTCTGGAGGTCCCTGAGGGGCTGTGAGTTTGTTGCAAGGCAGGAGGCCATGAAAAGCAGCGCAGAGCTGTAGTGCCAGGATGCACGGGGCATCCTGGAGGGAGAGTTTACACCCTGTGTCTCACCCAGCTCATCTATGCTTTTTCTTGCTGCAGAAACTGCCTTGTTCAAGTTTGTGGTTTTAACCAGATTTAACAAAACCAGCCCTTCAAGTATTGTGTGAGCACCCTTGGGGTCCTCTTCAGGGAAAGAGCATGGGGCAGCCCCAGCTTGGAGGAGTACCTGGGCTGGGGTTGCTTGGTTTTAAGCACAGGAACGGGATGCAGAAGCACTTCTGCCTGAGATTCAGACACCTGCCCTGCAGCTCGGGCAGGGGAACGAGACCCATACCTTCGGCATAGGGGGATATTCAAATGTGCCTTCCCCGTCAGCCTCCTAGTAAACAGGTGAGTTGTCAGATCCTCTTGCAACTCCTTCCCAGCTGGGTGAACATATAGAGATGAAGAGACAGATATTTCACCAAGGGCAAGATGGAGATGGGGCTCTTGTGCCCCCTCCTCCTCATGCAGGACAGCCAGGGGCCTCCTCCAGACACAGGACTGACTGACACTGGTTCTTCTGCTTCTGGGGCAAGCGTGCTGAGCCATAGACCTATAAAGACCTTCTGCAATCAAGCTTTGAAAGAAAATAGCAACAGCAAGTCTGTTGGCAAAGAGCCTAATGCCAGTGCTGTTAGACTCACTTTTAAAATGCCTGTGAGGTAGAAATCTGCAAGAACTAACGGTTATGATGCAGGAGGAACACATGGTGTCCTGGCAGAAATACATTCTGTTAAAAAGAAAAAAATAGAAAAGTGCTCTATTTAAAACATGAAAATGGGTTATTCCACACCACCCAGGCACACACAAATTGAGGAAATCCTAAAGCAGTTCTAAGTCTGGACCTGGTCCAACCCACTGACACCTCTGGAGTTCACCTGCATTTCTAAGCAGTGGAAGAGTAATTGGCAATCCTAATTCTGTATTTTGAAGTAATACAAACTATTTTATTTGTCCCATAAAACTTGGCATTAGTGATTGGACAGAGCAGTGGCATGTTCTGAGCTTGCTCTGAGAGATGCTGTAGGAATTTCTCTTTTGCCTCCAGCTTTTGGTTACCAAAGGTCATGCTGTCTGTAATTTCTCATTGTTTAGCAAGCTGTTTGCTTACAAGTGCAGCCAGCGTAACCAAAACAGGCAGTTGTTCACTCACCCGCTGGAACTCATCTGTCCTGTGCATGAAACATGCACAACGGACTTTGCCATTCCTGCATAAACACGAGGCTCTGCAAACCCACAGGCTCCCACAGCTGCCTGCAGTGCTCAAAACTTGCCCCCTCCCTTGGGATGCGGGACTGAAGCAGCTTGATGTAATTGTTCCATAGGGCCGCTGGGTCATGGGAACCGATGCCACAGGAGACATGCTGGGCTCCTGGGCCTCCACTGTGGTCCTGCAGCCTCCAGCAGCTGAGCAGCTTCCAGGGGATGGGCTGGGGCTGGCTGCTCAGTGAGGGGTGTTTGGAGCCTGTCTGCAGCCAGAGGCATCCCTGTGGAGGGGGAGGATGCTATTGCTGCACAACTTGCATTGATGAATCAACTATATGTACCATAAGCACAAGAGAACAGCACGGCGATGGGGGAGAGAAATGCAACCGGAGCTCTTCCTAATCCCATATGCACCTGTCACTGTCTCTAGACTCCCAAATACTTGCATAGTGTGGCTGACACCTCCAGTTCCACACCCACTCCCTACACGTAGCTTCCTTTACCTGTGTGCCTCCGGTGGTGTTATTGCTGGAGGAGGCACCTGGAGGAACAAGTCATGCCTGCTGGTGGCTGCTGGCCCATGGGGCAGTCACATTGAGCAGGAGGCAGGGCTGCTGCTGCACAAAGTGCTGCTCCGTCCCCTTGCTGCAGGCGGTTCCCCAGGAGGATGTGCTTGCCTATCTGCTGTTTTTATTAGTATTTGTGCTAAAGCAGCGGTCCTGAACTCCTGGCACACATGCCAGGATTAGCAGCCTCACTGCTGGCAAGGTGGGAGTACAAGAGGACCCTGGTCCCACCTTTTCTTCCTGGTTGCTGGCCCCCCCAACAATCCCAGGGTCAGCAAGAGTAAGCGAGAGATGGGCTTTGCCTCTCCTCTGTGGGGAAGAAGGGCTGGGAGGAGAGGTTGGATTTGGAAAGGACGGGCAGGAATAGGTGGCTGGGAGCTGGCAGGTGTGAAAGGGTTTGCCTCTGCTGACCTGCAGGGTGAAACTGGGCTCCAGCCCAAGGCTGGAGATTTTGGCACCTTCACTGGCACATGACTTCCTCGTGGCTGAAGGTTACCATTTCTCTCAGGGTTTTGCATTCACCCTCTAGTCTGCCACATCAGCACAAAGTCCACCCAGCCCACCAGAGACAGGCAAGAGGTCTGGAGCAGCCGACCTGAGAGGCTGGTAACCCGCAGCAAGGGTCAGCATTTCTTGCCTGCCACTGTCCTCCAGCTCTGCAGTATAAACATGAATGCAACTTTCTTTGTAAGTATGGATTCCCCCTACCCCAACACTTTTTCTAGTGTGGGGATGGTACTCTGTTCCGTGTCCATGTCTCTTATCCTCAGGCAGCTGAACACAGCCACGGTTGCCGCGCTCTGCACCCAGCTCTCCACGGGTGCCAGAGCCGGCCTGGGCTGTGCCAGTGCCCCGGCATGGGCAGCCTGCCCGTCCCCAGCCCGCTGCGCTGGAGCTGGTTCCCCTGCCCTGACTTCTTCCATCGGGGGACTGGGAGGAAATTTCCCCGAATCACTCTGGCAGGGTCTCTGCCTGATTTTGATTTTCTTGTCAGGGGATGGGTGCCTACCCAGTAGGGTGGTCTGAATGTTTTTTGCTTCCTTCATTCCTTACCCATGCAATACCCAAGTGGCAGCTTCCCATCCTATAGCTGCTTGTGTTCCATTTTTTAAGATGTGAAATGCTCTGTCTCATTAAAGTTTTTAGGATTTAGTGCTTTTTTTCCAAGAAATCCCAAGTTCACCTATAAATGCAGTTTTCACCACAAAAACGGGGAAATTTTTGAAAAAAAAAAAAAAAAGAAGCAAGTTCACTTTAACTTTTCAAAACTCGCTTTTCTTTGGAAAAATGTTTTGGTTTTGTCACACTGCGTGTATGACAACACTGCCTGCTGCTTGTTTCACCTCCCCTTCAGATCCACTTGTGCTGAAGACTGGTAAGTCTTCCTCTGCAATCTCATGTAGTGGCTCGCTGTCTTTATAGTCTTCACAAGTCTGAACTCATCCACCTTCAGTGTGCATCCTCTCAAGAGGGTCTTGTAATTCAACTCCTGAGTTTCCAGCCCATCCTGGCTCTGTTCCTGCTCTCACCATGCCCTCCCTGTCCCATCCTTTAAAGCTCTCTGAATGGCTTCTCCGAGTTTGATCTTCCCCTGTCCTCCCACACAGGAGACCGGGGGGTTTGCACTGCCGTTGGTGATGCTGAACGAAGCAGAAACATGTACATGAGCCGGAATGGCAGTGATGTAGGAAGCCTGCACCTCGTGGTGCCTGCAAGTCTGGCAGGCACAGCAAAGGTGAGGAATGCTGTGAGTGACAATGACGGTGAGGTCAAGTGTCATTTGGGGGCCCTTCTGTGGAGGCCTCTTTTGGACAGTGAAGAACAAGACCAAACTGGAGAGAAACATGAGGGGTAAAAACAAGGTAATTGATATAATCATCAATTAATACAAATTATCAATTAAAATATCAAATAATGACAGAAGTGAAGATAATTACTTCATTGCTGCTCCCAGAGCCCTTGGCAAGCAGAGCTTGTGAGTCCTTCATTTGATGACAACCCCTATGCCTCTGAGTAGGCAGGGCAGGCTCCGAAGTGGGGTGAGAGGGGCTCAGGCTGACTGCACCAGTGCTGGGGCAGGGGAGGGGGAAAGGACAGGACCCTCAGGCACCGTGCTGCACTGGCAGCTGCCAAAAGGAAGGGACCAGCATTGTACCCAGCAGAGAAAACGACACCCGGCACCAGGTCAGAATAGCTGAGAAGCTCCCCTGAAGCTGCAGGTGACTGCAGGTCCATTAGTGTTGGCGTGGAGATGACATCAACAATGGCCAGATTTAGGACACACACAGTAAATTTGCTCCTCTTCAGCCTGGAGCACAGCAACCAGAGGATGGTACCATTCCCACTCAATCCCAAAGTGGCAGTGGGAAGCACTCACCTGGCAAAGACTGCCTTCAGAAGTAACTTGCTGTCTTCTCAGCCCTTGGATTCAGACTCGTCAGGTTTTGCTGAGTCTGTAATGAGGGACAACACAGCGTTCGACTCTGTCATGGTGTAACCGAAAGCTGCTTCCTCTGTCAGCAAGCGGGGGATGTTGTGTCATCAGTTTTTGTTAGTGAAGCTGATGGAAAAGTATCATCTTCTTACCAAATAGTTCAAAATTTCATAGGTATTATAACTCAGAGAGATTGCAAACAACTGTTTGTCATGAGTCCAAGGTATTAGGAACAGAATAGTCTCCGAATGTTAAATTAAACAAATTACTTCACCAAAGGAGAAGTGGGTTTATCGAACACCTGAGAGTTGAAGCCAATACGCATTTTGTACTGCACATTCTATCACAGCTGACAGATTCTACTGACTGATTCCCAGTTCCCCATTACAGCAGGGTTACAAAGCTCTCAGCTCAGGCAGGAAAGGGGGAAGGTAAAAATAGTTTCTGGCAGAGAGAAAGCTGCTTGTTGGGGAGGACTTCTCCAAAGGTTAGAAATAAAATTCTGCAAGTTATGCAAATGTTCAAGCTGACAGTATTGAGCTGATGGCACAACAGAGATTCTCTTTTTGATAGCACTGTATGCAAAGAAATAACCAGGAATAAGACTCCCAAACTATGTGGCCCTACTGATCTTACTTTTGTGGATGAGTATTAGGAATCCAGAGCCCCAAAGCAATAAAGGATGCTTCTTCTCTTGTGATAAAGACCCAGCAAATGTGACCATGTTAGCAAATTAACTGTATTACAATGCACTTCATCAGCTACTAAGTACTTTTCATGGAAACCAGTCTGATAAAATCATAACTATCATCAAAGAAAGAAATCATCACAGCTAGATAAAGTCTTGTAACCAAAAAGGTTGTAATTTTTAGAGCACACAATGGCAATCAATGCATTGTGTTAATACATAAATATACACAAGTATATATACATAACTCACAGTATCATTTGATGTTGTGCCTTTTGCTGCCTGGTGTAGTTTGCTCATATTTTTATAGGTTTGGAAAAAAGTACCAAGCATCTTTTACCCCATTTATAGAATCCATGGAATGATTTAAGTTGGAAAAGACCTTAAGATTATTAAGTCCAACCATTAACCTAACACTGCCAAGTCCACCACTAAACCGTGTCCCTAAGTGCCACATCTACACAGCTTTTGAATACCCCCAGGGACAGTGACTCAGCTGCTTCCCCGGGCAGCCTGTTCCAGTGCTTGACAACCCTTCCAGTGAAGAAATTTTTCCTAAACCTCCCCTGGCACAACTTGAGTACATTTCCTCTTGTCCCATCACTTGTCACTTGGGAGAAGAGACCAGCACCCACCTCCCTACAAGCTCCTTTCAGGTAGTTGTAGAAAGCGAAAAGGACTCCCCTCACCCTCCTTTTCTCCAGGCTAAAGACAACCCAAGTTCCCTCAGCTGCTCCTCTTTTATGGACTTTTTATGGTCCTATTTGTGGTTATAACAGCTGATAATGTTCAATGCTTTATGGGACTAGGGCCTACATCTTCTACAAGTCTGAATTTCATTCTAATTTCCCTCCAAGGATCTAACTGGGGGTGTAACACTGATCCCCCCAGCTCTGGTGTACTGATTTCGATCATTCACTACATCCAACAGCAAAGGGGAGAGGTGGTTGGTGCCATAGGCTTGTGGTCCTGAGGCCGTGACTCCTTGCCTTGAGACACAGCCTCCATACATCTGTTGTGAGGAGGGGCTGGGTACTCAGCTCTGTCACCCTGACCTTCCCCAGCATGTCCTGGGTTATCTCCTGCCAACAAAGGCAAAGCACCACCTTACCAGTCTGCTTTAGAGAGCTAATAGGGAATGCCTAGGGGCATTTTAAAAGTACATAAAAAAAGAATACAACCCTACCACTGCTATTTAAAAATGAGACTATGAAAACTGAAAAAAAAAAAAAAAGAAAAAAAAGAAAAAAAAGAAAAAAAAAGAAAAAAAAAGAAAAAAAAAGAAAAAAACTTTGTTGGGGATGAAATCTTTATTCTGGTGCATTTGATCTCTGAGTTTTGAATGAAATGGCAAAAATTCTTCATGCTGTTTAAATACTTCTTTGTATACTCCATTAATTAAAAAGACCCAGAAAAATGTGAGTAGTAGATGGCATTGAATTAAAAGAACAAGCCAACCAGCATTACAATTCAAATTTTCTTTTCTTTCTTTTGTAAGCAAAGGAGGCCACGGGGCGTTAGCTAAAACTCTTGTTTTATGCTTACAGCACCCACACCTGCCATCCTCAAGCTGTCCTTGCTGGGGTAGAACATGAGCCTTGTGGCAGCCTCACATGGTTTTTCAGCTGCCTCGAAGGTGGAACTGCGGGCACGAGGGCATACACTTGCTATTGCAGCTGTTTAAGGCTGCTCTGGTCTCCAGGGAACAGCAGGAGATGGCCGCCTGCTTTCTCAGACAACTCTCCTGCTTGCAAGACTTGCAAAACAAAGCAAATGGGAGGCTGCAGGCTCCACTGGTCATACAGGAATGGAAAGTCCCAGACATACCCGTGAACTAGATTAAAGCTAAATAAGCAGACTTTATTAGTACTGTCACTGCAGGCACAGTGCTTGAATCCAGAATTCCCAAGAGCAGAACAGATGCAAAGAAGAATATACTGATATTTCTTTGCACTAAAGTGAAGTGAGATCATTAATGTGATGGAGCAAGTGGGAACAGAGAGCTACAAGGAAGCCCTTACTTTCCAAAGCCCAATTTCTTGTTACTATGTACATATATTAAAAAATCCCATATTTAAGTTGATCATACTCCTTCCTAAAAGTATTCAGGTTTTTCTGCCCCACTCTTATCCCAGCTTGTCCAAAACCTGTGGTCTTCTGATGACCAGACCCATTTTCATCCCAGATGCACTGTCATACCAGAGGTGATACAATCTCGTCAAAGTCAAGGCACTCTGACACTTCTAGATAATGCCTGACGTAAGTAACCATGTCGCTTCCTAACTGGCAGAAAATGTGTTTCACAGGCAGTTTTCTTCAGTTTTTCAGAACAAAAATCTTAAGTCAAGATTCAAGGCAAGTTTCAGGCTGGGTCCCGTTTCAGGTCAAGCCAAGGGGTGGGCTTTGCTGGAGGTTTTGATGGGAGCTGCTGCAGTTATTAAAACATTTAAGATACATGCTTAAAAATAATGACTTTTATCTTGAATAATGCCAGCATGCTATTTTTTGCAGACAATGGGTAGTTGTGCATCTGAAGAATTGCACATGTTCAGTGGCAGCCACCATGCTTGTGACAAGAGGAACCCCAACTAATCCAGCCCATGACGTCTTCACCAAGCGGGTTAGTGATGTCCCATGGTCTGTAGATGAGGTGTGTGGGAGGAAGAGCAAAAGGCCAAGCCCAGGCAGGTCACTGCGTGCGCTCGGACAAGCTCCAGGGTTGACGTTGTAACCAGAGGGACAGAACAAATCCTCCCAAAAGGTAACATTTCCTCAATTCTCAGTGAATCTAAAGGGTTAAGATAAAAAAGAAGGTTTTCTTTTCTGCCTAAACTAGGAAAGTGAAGAAACTTCTGAAATTATTTGTTTCATGTGTATGTCTGTGCTCTGGAAGACCTGCACCAGAGACTTCATGTAAACTACTTGACAAAAATAAATCATCTGCCTGAGGTGGGTGCACGTTGGAAGAGGGGGTGAAGGCAGCCTCCTGGAGCCAGAGGGTGATTTTGGAATGAGCAAGTAGAGAGTAGAGGAGTAGTGAGCTCTTATTGCTGGTGGTGTGACAGAAGGGCATGAAGCATGTTATGATTAGACTAAGTGTGGAGACCTGCTGGGTAGAAATGCAATGATGGGATGTCACAGAGAGACACTGAAGATGTGTGCTCTCCATACTAGTTTTACTTGTGCTTTGAGAGCTCTGTCTGCACTGAAGTAAAGGAAAAAGTCTCATGGTTTTTTTCCTTAGAGTTTTTTTTTTTTCTTTCCATCATTTTCATTTTCCCAATCTCTCAAGTCTTGTCTGGCACTTCAAGTGGTCACAAGAAGTTAAATTCTCAAGGCAGAGCTGAAGAGCATGTAGGTGATGCAAGAAAGGGCAGAGAAAAAAAAAAAGTCAAGAATCAGGCATAAATGAAGAAGAGAGGAAATAAAAAAAAAGCTGTGGACATCGGAGTAATTTGGAGGACAAAGGAGGCACAACAGTCGTTTTAGCGCTGCTTATTCTGTTCCTTTTGCTTGGTCCAATTCAACACAGGGCTTAAAGTCTGAAGCCAATGCAGTGGCAGAAGTACTATTTTAAAGTCTGTTTATTTTCAATTCAGCTGTCAAACAGAAGATTTGGCAGCCCAGGCCTTTGCTTAGCCCCAGGAGGACATCTCTGGCTTCTACATCCATCGGATTGTGAAGTTATACAAGAGTAGAAGGGACCAGGGCAGAAGCCCAAAAAAGAAACGTTTCCCCTCCTTTCCCCAAAAGCATTTCCAAATCCTCATCTGAGAGAAACAGCTTGGCTTTGGAATATGAGAAAGAAATGACCCTAGAGGGGAGGGGCCACCTGTGCCTATTCCAGAAGGATTTTGATTCTTATGCAACGTTTTGTATGGAGATAAAGGCTTTTCAAAGCACAAACATGTAATTCACCTCATGGTGCTGTAACAACCATGTCTAAGAGCGATACAAGGGACTCATCTGTTTGTGATGCAAGGGTATGTTTGAGGTACTCAAGAAACAATTAAAAATATGAGTATTGCCACTCTGGAAGATGGTGCCGGTTACTGCAGTCAGGGAATGCTCTCGGCTGTGAATTAGGGCAGAGAATGTATCTTCTCTTGCATCAACATAAAGGCCTGTTCTTGAAAGCCAGAGGATATAATTAGGCTTACTCAGTCACATGTTCCCACCAGGGAAGTCTGCTCCACCACTGACACAAGGGGATAAATGCTTGAAAAGCCTGCCCTTGTTTTGCCTGGCATGACATGCCTTCAGGAAACCTGCACCTACAGTTTAATGATCATCACGAGAAAGATTTGCATTTGTAATTATGGGACAGACAGTGCCACCTGCTCAGCTGTTTCTTCCCAGCTGATGAAAACCTGAAGACTGAAGCATTTGAGGCTCGATTGAATAAAATGCCTGAACACAGGCTTGAATTTAGGTGATGTGATTTAAGTCGTGTGCTCACTCCACACTGGATTGAGCTTGCCTTTCAGAAGAGAGCTAGTGGTTTGTATACCATGCAAAGCCTTTTTATTGAGAGGCTCCACCCTGGTCCCACCCTCAGGTATGCATACGAGCTTGCTTAAGTAGCTGAGAAGATGCAAGAAACCCCTGTAAAACTAGTTAGCAAGGATCAGGAAGCACCCTGTAGCCTGGGGCTCATTCCCTGTTGCTGGGCTCACAAATTCTGTACTTTAATTTAACTCTGCCAAAACAGGATTTGTGAAAGCACATGGAGACCGGAGACAGGCACAGGTGATAGGAACAAGGAATGCACGTTAACAGGTCCTGGCCAGCATCCTCCCATATTGCCTCCTTTATTACAGCACAGACATCAAACTGATGCCTGTGAATGATGACTGTCCTGGAGCTCCCCATCATGCACAGATCATTGCCAGCATATGGAGGCAGGAGAGGGCATGTGCCATGACCTCCCTCATCATCACTGTGCAGGGGCATGACTGCTGGTAGACCCTTTAGCACCAGGTTCAGAAATTCATTCATCTGCACGGTCCCTGGCACCCAGACAAGCTGTGGCGGTAGCAGGCAGGTTGGGCAGTGTACACCAAGGATGCCACGGCAGCTGTACACTGGTGCTGGACATCTGCACCTCATCTGCAGGGCCAACAGGGCACTGCTGGTCCAGAATGGTGGTGACCTGCTGGTGGCTGACTGCTTTGAGACCATTTCCTTGCTCTGTGCTTTTGAAGTTCTGCTCCTCCCCTGTTAATCCCAATATATCCTTTACTTGAAAAGGGGGGGTCAGCCTCTTACCCCTCCAGTGCCTGTTTCAGGACTCTGTCCCTGGAGTCACCTGGCAGCTCTGGAGGATGGCAGTCGATCTCTATGCGGTGTCAAAAGACAACTCTGATTTTGGTCTTCAGCCATCACGATGTCCCCAAAACTTTCCAGTGAAAGAAAGAGATAAAGTCTACCCAGTTATTTTGATAATGTCTTTACCTGCTTTTTTTCTTCTAATATGATTTCTACATCAAGTACATTCTAGTTTCTTACTGATTCTTCCTTCCCCATCCCTGTCCCCCAAAACAATGCCAGAAACTAAGCTTTTCTTCACCCCAGAGAGCAGTAAGTTTAATTTTGGCAAGATTTGTGTATGTGTACAAATATTATGCATGTTATATATTATACAGTCATCTGGAGTATTGGTGCATTCAGCCTGACAAGGAGGTGTTGTCTAGCTCTGTGACTGACACCTGCTTACCTCCTTCCATCAATCCATCTTTGGAGAAGCACTAAGGAAATAGCTTTGCTGAGAATTCATCTCAGATCAGAGTCTGATTTCTTTGTACCACAGCAGAACAGTCCACGTGAGAACACAGGTGGAGAAGACTCAATCTGTGATGGGTATTAAGTGTGCCTTGAGTCATGCTTGTAAACTCTGCTCCTAAATGAGAATATGTATTCCTATCAGTGGGAGCGCAGGTGCATATAAACCGCAAGGCATTAAAAGCTTAGGCCAAGAACTGGGAGGAAAAAATATAGGGCAATGAAGCAGAGAAACATGACAGATGATACAGAGCTGCCAACCTTCCAGCTTTTTAACCTAAGTGCCTTGTGAGCAGCTGAGGTGCAGTTAAGTGCTTCCTTGCCAGGGCTACAGCCCATGGTTTTTACTGGGACTGTGTCGGCTAGGGGGCTGGTGGTAACCTGAACATTTCTGTGCTACGCTGGCTCTTCTCTGCACAGCCAGCTCAGCCCCACTCCGTCCCACCATGGTCATCCCACCATGACTGCCCACTGGGGACATGCCCTTAAGCCCTGCCTGCGGCTGGTTCCACTGTGGCCAGCAGCACCCATTGCATGGCCAAGAGGCACACAGAAATGCTGGTGTGTTGCTCATAGGGCAAGAAAAGTCCTGCATCCTTGGCATCGAAAGATAAAGGGAAAGCATGACATGGAAGAAGAAACATTCCTAGGAAATGTGTTCAGAGGAAATAGAGGCCCCGAGAGTCATTGGAGCATCTAAAACCTGAGGAAAATATTTTTTATTAAGAAAAGACTAAGACTTCAAGTTAGTCTTAATATATTTTAGCTGCTGGAAGTCCCTGTTAAGGGGAGGGAGAATGCAGTGGTGTCTTCAACCCCTCTACCTCAGAGGAAGAAGGAACCTGACATTTTGATGCAGGAAGAATAAGTGGAATTCCTAAAAAGCATAGAACTTCAGGTTCTTTATCTGCAGCTGCAATTCAGTTGGTTGCTCACAACCTAACTTATTTTGTGTTATCTCAACTCTGCAGAGCAAATGCTGTTACCAAGCCAACCTGTGAACAGAAGAGGACAAGTCAATACCATTTCTGGAAGCAAACTGTTGACACAGCCAATATAGATGGTCATGCTGAAACATTGGCAAGATGTGGCTATAAGTCCTCAAGAGCAGCCTTTGTTCCCATGTAGGGGCTGAGTTGTCACCTGGTTTACTGACACTGATTTCCATGGCTTTGTGATGACTTACCACAGCTGAGCATCTTGGCCCATTTCTGTCGCAGGTATAGAGGAGAAAGTTGGAAAAGTGGGAAAAATACAAAAACCAAGACCACTTGTTCTTACTATAATAGAATCAAACTTGCTTCCTATTGTGTGAGTGAAGCTGAAGCAGTAAGTGAATTCCTTACATTTTTAATATTTATATTACTGTGCTGGCTAAGCATCTCCCAGTGCTCCTGTATTTCTCCAATTTTGCAAAGGAGGAATTTTCATGAGGATGAGGAAGTCTGAGACTCAGTAAACACAGGCCTCATGATTTCTACCCTCAGAATCGTTTTGTACTCTAGCTACACTTCAAAATTATCCTTCTGCAGAAAATATAATGGCTTTTTTTCATATTTTAGGATTCTAAATCCTCTCCAGGTACATAAGAGACAGTTCAGTGTTTTCATTCAGTGACCTTCTGGCTTTATGTAGGAAACTTACTGCACAAGGTTGTTTTGCACTTGTATTCAAGCTAGATCACCTTGAAAAATACAAACTATCTGAGTCTGTATTTTGTCTTTGAAAACAGACTACTATTAGAAGCTGTTTAAAAATACTAGAAAAATTTTACTCAAAGGAAAAGGTTTGGCTACTTGGGATTCTTCATTTTAAGAATTCAACATCTGGGAAAAATCCTAAAGTAGAAAGAAGTATTTCTCTTCTGAAATGATGTTTTGATGCACTGTGCTCTGGTTCATCTCTGTCAGTCAGGCTCCCAGTTGGACGGCAAGAGAAAAGAGGATTGTATTACAAAGTCCTATTCCATGGTGCACTGTGGGAGGTTCAATCCAGCAAAGGAGAAATAAGACATGAGAAAACTGGACTACAGTTTCCCTGCAGAAGCACAACATGATATTCACAATGAAATTTTGATTTTAAAACACTGATTTAATCCATGGACTTCTAGATGACTTTTACAGTTCAGATGGAAAATCCTGTATTAAACCACAGCATCATATAGCAATACACAGCTCTTTCAGTCAGGTCACTACAAAGCTTTTATTGTTTACTGCTTATTATCTAATTACGTCCATACACAGTAGTTACATTTGCAAGCATGCCATTAGATGACTTTTAAAGATGTTGCCCTAAGGAGTCACAGACCTATCCTGTTTGAGTCCACAGAGTGCTCAGAAAAGGCTGTCAACAAAACCAATGCCATCTACCTTGATTTTTTGAACTACTGGTGCCTCCATACAGCAGTTATTATCCTTTTAAATAATTTCCGGTACAGGAGGTCCTCAGTACCGTAGCTATTTCTCTTGTGTGTAAAGGCAGAGTGCAGGGAGATAGGTGGACCACCAGACTTCAGCTAAAAAATCACGAGTGTTCAGTGAACCCAACCAAAAAGACTGAAATTTCACAGTAGCAAGCATCAAGCATTTTACTTAACCACCTATTCCTGCAATGCAGAGAGCAAATAAAGAATAATGGCTAACTCCTATGATAGGTTGGAAATGCATGTAAATGACAAATACGTGATACAGAATAAAAATAAAAAGAGAGATGAAAGAAAGAAGACAGGCAGACTAGTACTATGAGGAGTAAAGATTATTTCAGGGTAATCTTTTTTACTAGGACAGGCACTTCACATAACTTAGCCTGACCAACAATTCTGTTTCAAGAAGGATTTGGACATCTGTTGATGGGAACCTCCAGAAACAATACAGGTTGAGGGGTGGAACACCATGGTACCAGACCCTTCTTTCACTATCTTTATTAGTAATACAAAATGTGTTAGTCTATATGAGGTAACTGGATATAGCCACACCATCTTATCTCAGCCTAAACAAAGCAAAAGCTAAGTTTACTGGCTACTTGGCACTCAAGCTTGTTCTTCCAGCCTTTTATCATGGAAAGCTCTGACTCATCTCTGTCATGTGTCATATTTCCTAATCCTGTAACTTCTGCTTTGCACAACTAAAGCTAAAATGGTCTAAACTGCCTATACTACTTAATCATACATGCCAAGTTACTACTTCCATTATTATCCTCTTCTCTCCCCAGTGGTTTCCTGTATTGTCTTACATACGTAAAATGAAATTGTAGAATGAAAATGCTGTTTCCTGTATTGCCTGACACTGCACAGCCGCGGTGGCCCTAAAGTTTGGTTGCCGGTGGGGCTGCCGGCAGGCAGGTCCAGCGTGTTTTCTCTTCTGATGTGTGAGGCTGCTGGGTTTGGTGCTACCATTTGCACCACCAGTGACTGGCTCAGGAGGGAAATAAGGCTCAGAATGATTTTAGCAAGGGTAGATTTCTGCTGGGGACAGACCCCACTGTTCCCAAAGTAAAAGCTGCCATCTGCTCTGTGTGTTAGGACTGAAGGGTAGGTCAACAGACGGTTGGAGTGCTTCTGAAATCCAAGGACAGAGGAGACCTCCTCACGATCAGTGTGGCTGAGGACAGAAGCTGTCTGAATAAGCAAGGTTTTGCGCAGGACTCATGGTGATTTCTCAAGAAGAGGGAGATAGGGAACAAAACGTTGGTGAGGCTTTGCAGGGACCCCAACACTAATGGCCAAAGCCTCAGGTAGGTGAAGCGTAACCAAGGGTGGATCAGAGTACGGAAGGAAGTGAGGCCAGTTTGTGAAGAAAGACGACAGCTGCTCTGTACTTCATTAAGGCCCAGGTTCCCCATCTCCGTGGCTTGCTGGAAGGCAGGCAGGGAGCGAGAACACGCTTCCACTTGCAAAGGACACTTCTTCTAAACCAACAGATACAGAAATATGTTACAGAGATTCTTTGAGAGGTGAACACTTGTTGGTTTTAATAAAGGTATGTATTCTTTTCCTTGCCCAGGAATACCTTCTCCATTCATTTTTTAGAACTTTGAAGAGTTTATACGTTTTCCTTTCCTCCCCCAAAACCACAGAAAGATGGGCAATAGGAAACCTTGCTATTTTATATTAGTTTCTCCAAAGCTCACAGCATCACTGAGAGCTCCTTGCTTCCCAGTACTCTCCCTCTGTTCCCCACCCCTCTCTGATTTGACAAGCTCCCTGCGATTTTCCCCTGGCTGCTTCCTCACCATCACCGTGACAGGACACAGAGGTACAAGCTCAGACCCAGAGCACCACATGTGCTGCACCCAGACGGGTGAACGCAGCCACCTGGTATAGTATGAATGCATCTGTACATCTCCTGTACCCACACTGGCCCATCTCCCCTCTGGTTGTGGGGCTGCACAAGTGGAGCCAGCCTGGAGTTGTGCTCCCTGCCAGCAGCAGCATGCCCAGGTGGCACACACCTCCCCCTGGTCCTGCGGAGCCTTCTCCAGCGTGGCACAGCCCCGCCGTGCCGAGCCCTGGCATGCCACCCAGAGCTCTGCTGGCGGGAAAAAAGAAGGTGCGGCTCAAGTCAGGAGTGGGAACATCTCCAAATCCTCCCATGCTTCACGACAGTCAGCCCATGAAGTTACCTGTAAACAGATCCCCTAACCTGCCACCGGTCTGGGCAACATGGGAATGGGCCAGACATCTCACTTTGCTTCCAGAGATTTCCAGAGCCCTGCACACCATTTTTGGGCTAGTCTGAACCTAGCTTTCTATCCACTATTAACTACCTTCTGACCAGCCATTTCAGAGCAGAACCTAAAAAGCATGAATCATTAGAAAACATCTCTGACAAAGGATAGAAAAGTAATCTGAAAACAGCTGTACCAAACTGTTTTAGGGGCCGGTATGGTCCCAACAGCAGCTATAAGCTGCCCACCTCTCCCTAGCTGCCTTAGCCTTGCCTCAGATAAGGTTCTTTGCATGTTCTCAGAGTACACTGAGCTTTCAGGCCCTCTGCCGCAGGCCCTAAATCTACTTTCATAAACAACATGTGGCAGGTCTTAACCACCCAGAAAGAAGTATGATTAATTCACCTCTACCAGCCTGCCAAGATCTCTCAGCAGGGTTTCAGGATTAAGCTGTTCCACACTGTTCCCATAAAAACACAATCCTACAATTGCCATTAACAGGATTTTACTACTGGCCTTATAACAACTGAGCAGCCTCTAACCCCGATTCTGGACTTAGTCTTCTTAGTCTTTATCTTCTTTTTTCTTGAATCTTAACTCCTACCTTAACCTTACTTTTAACTGTGAGCAGATGACCCATGCTGGCCCCAAAACTAGCTGGTGACATGTATGTGCACCTTCTTCACAGAAGTCAACAATAAATCCAGTTCTCATGACTGTTGCCTACAAAACACAGTCCACCAATTCCTACCCTTAAGGGAACTGGGCATACACTAGGATCATGGCTGATACGAGTAGGACAAAAGCTGTACAGCAAGTTCTGTGGTGGGTTTTGGGTTTAGGGTGAGACCAGCTCTTCATTCTGCACTCCTCTGGAACCTAAGCCCAACTCCTAACCTTTGTTTGAGCTAAGTAATTATGGAACAACTTTTAGCTGGAAAGTGGTAATAACTGAATGACCATCAGGAAAAATTGCACTGCCTGAAAGTGCTGCCAAAGCTCATCCCTTAGGGGTTTTTGTTATGGGTCATGTAAGCATATAATTAGGAGCTCTGATTCACAGGCACATAAAGGCTCTGTTATAAACTGTCACCTGTATCAACCACATGAACCCCTCTAATTTGGTTTATAAAACCTAGGTTGTTGGGTTGTGTTTAATGAATGAATTGCGTGTTCTTTTCAGGTCGTCTTCTGCTTCCAGGAATTGAAGATATAAGAATATGAAATTATTCAAAGGTTCAAAGCAAAATGATAAAAAGGTAACGCTGAGCTTTGTACATACATGGTATTTGAAAGTGTTAGTACATTCAGTTTACATCCACTGCAAAGCTGCTCTGTCCCGCTAGGTTAGTATCTCAGAGAAAAGTTTTAGGATAAATTATCATTCATGTCACATCTTGCTGTATATTCAGATTAGATTGAAATTAACAGAGTAACTATATTTTCCATCACATCTTTATTGCCAATACTAATTTCTAGTCCCAAGACTTGCTGGGTTTCCATGCTTTGTTATTGTAGCCACCTTGTTCAATACCTGAATAGTTAAGCTGATTCAGAAATAGCATTCCATCTCTCGGCAGCATCTGATACAAACACTCCAACAGCTGCCAGGCAAGGGTCACCCTGTGCTATTCAACCTTCCTGTTAGTCCTGAAGTCACCGAGGATAAGTTTGTGAGCTATTTCCCTCAAGACCTGGTTTCATTCTGCTGCCCTGGCCACGTAGATGATGACTGCTGGTGCCCCAGGGACCAGTCATGAAGGAGGTGCTCTGTGTGTGTGACAGATATATCACAAACCACCTGTCCTGTGGAGACACAGAGGCCAGAGCATCCCTGATTTTGGATTGCATTCGTGCAGTAGGCTACGAACCCAGGTACCTGGTCAATCTTGAAATGTTAGCCTATTCCTACAATGACCCTTCTCATTACTCGTATGCATATTTCGTTTTATGGGAAAGGAACAGTTTTTTTTCTTTTTCAGAAGTAGCTTGAAACGTTTGGTCGCATAGCTGTTGAACGTAAGGTAGATTATGACTTAAGCCAACAAAAAGCAATTAGAAGTTGTTTTATTTCACTCTGGTTCTTTCCTAACTTTATTCTGACCCTCCCTTTGGGGTCATTTATTTTTCACATTAGTTAGTAGTTTTTCCCATTTGGGGATTTGGTAGTTTTAGTGAAACATCTAAAGGAGAAGACCAAGCAAACTCTCTCCTTTTTTGGCTAAGAATGTTTGTTCTGCTAATATCTGAATATAAAAACAACCTAATACTTGGGGCAAAAGCAGGGGACATCCTCAGGGGACCTTTCAAAGAGTTTATCTGCCCCTAGGCTTGTTTGAACTTTTCAGGGGAGACTGTTTAAATCTCAAGAATGGATTTTTTTTTTTTTTTTGGTAGAATAATCTCAAGATACAGTTTTTACCAAGAGGAATGGACATATAAGACTAACACAAGGATGTGGCTGTTTTCTTTGCTCTGTGATTTGTTTCTTTCCATGTATTTTCTTCAGTCTGTGAATTAGTTTCCTTCCTTTTCTTTCTTTTTCTTTCTCTTTCCTTCCTTTTCTCTCTCTTTCTATCTTTTTTGTCTTTCATGCTCCCTCTCTGTCCCTCTCACTTTCTTGTTTTCTCATATTTAAAACATGTAAGACAAACTTACGAATCAACTTGTATTATTTTAGATGGCCTGTGGTGGCACAGTTCTAAATTGAGATTTTTCCTTCAGATCTTATCATCCCCAAATAGATTTCCTACTCACTTCACATATGTTTGTTTAAACTGTCTCCTGGTATTGTGGCAGCTCAGGACAACTTTCCGTATACTGCCATTCAGTTCCCACAAGAGTTAACTCCCAGGCTTTCAGCTAGATGACTCGCCAGTTACTGAGTGATGCCATTTGAAGCACAGCCTCAGATGATGAGCCTGGGGCCCTTTATTTGGCATGCCTCAGCCATCTGGAGCAATGGGAGAGCTGCACACTTGTGTTTGAGGGAGTCATGGTCAGAGTCTCTATTTGCTCCCCCTCTCGCCAAAAGCAAATGGTTGGAGAAGGTAAACTTCAGCTTCTTCAAGGAAGTTCTTCAACAACTTCAGGGAAATCTGAACAGACCATGGATGTATCTGGAAGGAGAGGATCCTTTCCATTCTCATCTCTGAATGCTGCCATGTTGGAATGACCTTGGTAAGTCCAAAACTTTTTCCTCTTTGTTTTACTGTCCAGAGGTAAATACTCCATTGATACAGAGATACGGAACAAGAACTTTCTTGAGTCTTTTCATACTTTTGAGTCTTTTTTTCACACTTGAGTCTTTTAATTCTGTTTTTCCTTTCCTATTTGTTTTAACTCTTGAAGTAGATAGCTTCACCTCTCCTTTCCTTCTGTGAAGCTTTACTAACTACGCTTCCAGCAGCACTGTGTTTGAACACCTTTCTGCATTTTTTGCAGAACACTGCTTTTGGGAGGCTTGCCACTCATTCTGGTCACTACATTTACTTGTTGCGTTCACTCTCTCCCACTACCCACTTCTCTATCACATTTCCAGCTATGTTGTTTATTCCTTCTGACTGGGTCTTAGAGGGTGGCATGGTCAACATACAGGTGGGATCATCATTTTTGTGCAGGTTTAAATGCCAGTAAGCCCTGAGGCTTCCCGGGTTGTTTACTGAATGCTTTTTTTTAGACTGTGATATCCTATCTTAAGAATCTGTTTTGAACCCAGGAAGCCCAAGGCTCATGAGTGAAAATATATGACTGGGGTGAATGGTTGTGTTTAAATAATCATTGCAAAAGTTGCTCCAGTAAAACTTCTTTACCTTGCATTTGACGTTCTTAATTGCTTGAGGAGCTGGGTAAATTCTCATTATGGCACGTTAATGAACAAGGCTGCTTATATGGATGAACCAAGTCAGCTGGACAAGCTTATTGTCAACAGTTGGTGCCCTGTTAACATCAGTAAATTGGCAAGGGTCCTGAATGTATCATCACAGGGGCAGCCGGGAAGTTAACAGGGAAGGGGGCATGAAATATTCATATGAAAATCAGCTGAAGCCAATGCTGCTAATTCTCTGTCATGAGATAAAAGGAGACATACAAAAGGAGAACTTGTTCCATGACTCAGAAAAACACCAGTTAAAACCATTACAACAATGGCAGGGAACCTTGACAATTACTTCTCCTTGTGATGGGTTGGATTCGTAATGTTTGCAGGATATTTGCAGTTGTGCTAAGTGTTCAGAGTGTGTAAACATGGTTAAATTATGTTATGCTATGATAAATGACGCTTGAAGCTGGTAAAAAAAGACTGTCTCAAAACAGTGGCATTTTGCCTTGCCTTTACCTCTGTACTTGGAGGGAAAACAATGCTGAGCAACTACATATTATTTTTACTTACTTTATTAAAGCCCTTCCTGGAAAAGTGATGTTGGTATCATTTTTTTTTTTTAAAAAAAAACAATAAAAAAACCTCTTACGAGCCAAATTCACTTGAAAATACACATGTGTAACTTAAAATTAATGTCATTAGCTTCAACGGGAGCTGAATAGACCTGTCTGGGAACAATCTAGGGCTCTAACAAGAACCACCAATGCTATTTGTGAGCACTGTGTCATGAAAGTTTGCAGTGTGATGGAGACAATGCTTGTCCAAAAGCTCTTTCAGAGTATCTCTTTCGCTGTGGTTCAGCACCCATAAGCTGAACCCTAAGAGAAGAAAGCTCAGGATTTCTGCTAGCCTGATGAGCTTAGCAATGTTTAACATTGCCAAGAGTAGTTCCAACTGGGTTTCAGCTAGCATCAGTATATCCAGGCTGGTTTTCCTTTCGCTAAGGCTTTCAGCTATGACCAGAAACTGAGGGTCCACAGAACAGAAAGAAAAGGGGGAGGGGAGGAGCACAAAATGCTCACAGTATATTTTTATACATATTTACAGAAGGAAGAGCTGTGCTATCCAAACTTGAGCTTTCCCCATGGATGAGTCAAACATAACGTTTCATCCCAGCGAAGGCACAGAGAACATCTCAATGCACAGAAACATTTCTACACAGGAAAGGGTCTGGGAGATATTGACCCCACTTTGGGTAATTATGATCATCTCCTTCCTGGGTTTTTGTGAAAATGGAATTGTCCTCTGGTGCCTCTGCTTCCAGATCAAAAGAAACCCATTCACTGCGTACATCACACACCTGTCCATTGCCGATATCTCCTTACTGCTTTGTACCTTTGTTCTGTCAATTGAGTACATTGCTGGGTTTGGATTCGCATATGGTTTTTACTATTATATAACCACCACACTATCTATTGTCTTCCTTCTTGGATATAATACTGGTCTCTATCTCCTGACAGCCATAAGTATTGAGAGGTGTCTGTCTATTGTTTACCCCATCTGGTACCGATGCCACCGGTCACAGCACCAATCGGCAATTGTCTGTGCAATTCTGTGGACTCTGTCTTTTCTAATGACGGTAGCCGAATACTTAACATGCAAAGATGATTCAATGAAGGAACAATTCGACAATGGCAACCATTGCCAAGCACTGCTCATCTTCACATGGATCCTGACTTTCATGATCTTCATTCCTCTAATGATTCTGTCCAGCCTGATCTTGGTTATCAGGATTCATCGTAACTCCCTGAGACCTCATTCATCAAAGCTCTACATCATCATTGTGGCCACAGTCATTGTCTTCCTCATCTTTGCCATGCCTATGAGGCTGTTGTATCTTCTGAATTACCACCACTGGTCGTCTTTGCTCAGCCAGCAGAACCATGTCACCGTTGTTCTCTCCACAGTTAACAGTAGCATCAACCCCCTTGTTTACTTCTTCGTAGGAAGCAGCAAGAAGAAGAGGTTCAAGGAGAGCCTCAAAGTGGTTCTTAGTAGAGCACTTGCTGATGGGTTGCGGCCGAGAAGCCAGGAAGTTGGCATGAGTTTGGATATAGCTGAAACAATTTTCTAATTGGAATTATTTTCTAATAATTGGACTTGAAAGGTTTAGTAAACCACTGCAAAACTAAAAGTATTTGTCTTCCGTAGAATGTCAAAAGTAGTGGTGAAATGGTACTATTAACTTTGGTGGTTGAGCAATGGAAAAATATGGACTAGAATAAAGTTAACTTTTATATGTATTTTCTTAATTATTCAAACACATGCTACATCCTGATGTGACTATGTCAGTCAAAGATACCACAGTGGAAAAGAGACAGGCCAACAGAGAATACAAAAAAAGGACACTGAAATATGTTATAAATAGTGTGACATTTATACAAGCACTGAGCACCCATAAATGCTATTGAAGTCATCAGGGCCTGTGTGTATTTGCATTTTTAAAAGTCAAACCCCGTAAACACAGGATTTACGTTACATCCTGGGATTTAGTTTCAACTGTTTCCAGCTTGTTTAATTGCACAAAAGAGCTGCTCCCGGGGGGAAACAGAGGAAGAAATCCACGTATGAGAGTAAGTCCCCATACATACCCAAGAACATATGGTGTAGCTTTGGTCTAAGCAAGACGTTTAAGTATATATTAAATGGTCAAGTTCCTCTGTGGTTAAGTGGCTACTTCAGAGTCTGTTTTCAAAGTATATGTTGTGTAATTTCTAGTGACATCAGCATTTCTCTGAGTCCTTGGATAATTTGGTACCTGGCACACAGGAGTAGCTGGAAATATAGGGATGTGGTCAACTCACAAAGGGCTTTTGCTCTAATTCTGTTGGGGCTGGCTTATCCCCAAAATGTCTATGTTCCTGCAGGATTAGTTATTCAAAGACTCAATGAGAAAGTCAGTCCCAACACTTGCTGTCCCAGCCACTTAGTATTTAGTTGTTCTCTGGAGAATATATATTCCCTGTATGTTGTGTTTGTTTTATAACAATCAGTTTTGGATAAACAGAAAAAAAGAAAGGTGCTTCACACAGTGCACAACTAGGGCTACACCGCAGCCACACTGTTCCAGCTGACTGCCCTCTTCTGTTGTACACAAGGGTATCAGGGCTGGTGTTTTGTAGAGTTTAATTCCCAGGGCCACTCACCCAGCTACAGTCAAGCTGCAGAGCACAGAAGAAAAAGGCAAGCAGAGGACGGGCCTATGTCAGATTTATCACATGGACAGAGAATATGGGGGGTCTGGGCAGTGAGCGAGCTGTGGCACTTTCAAAAGAGATGTCTGGGAGTTGCATTTGCTTCTGGTCCCTATGGAACTCCAGATTCAGCAGGAACTGAAACCTCCTGCCACAGGCAGAAGCAGCATCTTCAGCTTCCCGCCAAGTTTCCATTGGCACACTTAATAGCTAACTGGGGAAAGAAAAATACAACCTACCCCTCCTTTGTTGAAAGATTGCCAGTCCTAGAATAAGGAAGATGGTAGGTTAAGACTGAGGACTGGATGGGAATTCACATAGAGAAGAGATCTCAGAAGGATAAATATTCCTTCTATGCATGTGCTCCTTTCTCCTTACATTGAAGTGTTGCAGTATGTCATTGCAGAAAAGACTCAGGAAAAGGAAGAGGTTACCCTTATATCTTCCTAATTCCCTCACTCCATCAAAAACTGTATCTATGACAGCCCCTCTACTTGTCCCAGTTTTTGTATTTGAAACTCCAGTCCCAGGCAAGCCACCTCTATTGATTCAGGTGGGAGACGAGTGTAGTCTGCTTCTCTCTTAGGGCAGTTTCCTACGGTACTACTGGAACAACAAATCAGCAGAGCAGCTCCACGTTGCCGATGCTGAGTACAGGATATGGCAAGCAGGTCTGTAAGAGACCCTGGGAGGGTCATGGGGAATGAGCGTGTGTGATGTCCACGCACACGTGGCATTTGTGTGAATGCACCTGCTGGGGGCTGGTCGGGGAATTTTTCCACACTGATACATACCGTCAACTGGCAGATTAGGGTCGATCTAGCCCAGAAAAAAAAACTTTAGACTCTTCTCTAAAGCCATTCCCTACCCTTACCACATGGAGAACCAGAGAAAGGGGAAAGCTGCAGGAAACATGTTCAAAACATGCTTCCACTGTAACCACGCATGTAACCCAGTTCTCTCAAAGTGATTTGGTTGAATCAAGACATGTTACTTACAGTGCTTGAACATCCCCAGATTATTATGACAGGTTTGGGTTAAGGATCAGTATGCATGCAGCCAGGGTGGTAGATCTGAAGAGGCAATAATATGCAGCAGGGCGATTTGGATGTTCATGAGCTGAACAGGTGCTCTAGTGCTCTTAGCTTCTTACCCCTTTGCACTTGTGTCTGGCCATGTCCTCAAATGTTTCAGAATTTGGACAACTGTCCATAGATCAGTTCACAGAGCAGACAAAATTAACATTCAGCATGAGATGAACATCCAGAAGTCTGAGTAAGAATGAACAGCTAGCAGTTGAAAAATGATTAATGTTTCCCTGTCCACAGATAAAAATATCTTAGGGATGTTCTTTCTTCTTTATCACAGCACCTGATGACTCTTCTCTGTGCAGACAGGCTGCAGTACAAGGGGAACTGATAAGCACATTATGATTAAAAAAACAACAGGGAAAACGTGACACTTCATTTGTTGCACAACAAGAATGTAATTCTCCACCAGCTTACATCTTTAAAAATGATTTGCATCTGTGGGAGAGGGTGAAATAACCCTGTGGATCAGGTGGTGTTAATAAGCACTTTGCAGTAGTGCAGAACAGGAAAGATTGTCTTGTGGGTAATGTACTAGCCATGGAGTTTAGACACGTGGGTTCTGTTTTAATGCAGTCATGGCATCTAATTTTTCTGTCCCTCCATTTCCTGCCTATAAAATGAGGATTATATTATTTTGTTTCCAGTGTTGTGCCTTCACATTTACTCTACAGACACTTCAGAACAGCAGCTATGCCTTGATTGTCTCTTGTAATGTCCAGGGCAAAAAGGACTTAATTTTGCTGTGTAGTCAAGACAAGGAATATTCAGGGAAGAAATGCCCAGTATATTAGTTAGTTTATTAAAACTCTCTTTACCGCACTCCTGTTCTAACTGATACTAATGAATGTTGTGAGACATAAGAGTGTGGTCAGAAATGCAGAAAGTCACTTGCCTTGGCATAGCACAGAGGTTTTTTGCTGTTGTATCTACTCCCTGGGTGGAGAGGATGACATAGGGCAGGTTGCTATACACGTTCGGGCCCAAAACAATGCAGTGAGTTTGTGCGGCAGCTTTCCTCTGTAACTCAAGGACTTTGTAAATGATCCTTGTGACAGGGAGGGCAGACGGGTGAGGAAGAACATACTAGTCAGTTTATGTCTAGCCTGGAGCTCAGCCTGGGAAATCCTCAAAAGGAAGCTAAAATACTTGCTAGTTGTGCTGGTTGCTGACATAGAACCCCCTCTTGCTCCCTTTCCTAACATAAGAACAATCTACAAGTGCACAGGATTTCCTGATGTAATGCCTTGGGTCACTTCTGAGGGGAGGATAGGAGAGACAGTTCAATTGCAGGGTCTTCCAAAGAATCCTAGACAGATGTCCAGCAAGGTCCTAGGTAATTTCATCCTCCAGGAGCCTGGGATGCTTGGCTCTGTACGCACCTGGGAGAGCCTCCTTCCCAAGTCCTCCCACTCTGCCAGTCTCAGGGGGAGGGTGATCCACACACTGGGTTTTGTGAGCAGGGAGATTCAGTACAAGGGATCGCATATGACTCTTCGAGTTCCTCACATCCTGGATGCCTGAAGAGATGGTGCCTGGAGAGACTGTTTGAATCCTTAGTGACTTTCACCCTCAATATTCTGCAATCCTTTCCCTGCACTGCTTTTTTAACCTGCCAATACCCACAGCCCTTAGCTTGTTATGCTAGACGTAGACTATGTACTCCAGTCCTGGTGGTGGGGTGTACTGTCCTTTGGTACCCCCAGTGGGTATCTGGGTGAAACCTAGTTGGGTGCCCAGCTCTCCTTCCCCAGCAGAAAAGCCAGCTTCCCAGAAGAAATGCCAGCTGCTGCCTGCAGCTTTCAGTTACTCCTTTAGTTCAAGCGGTGGTATTCATAGCTTGCTGATGTTGCAGTGATGATATGAGTCAGAAGAGGGTATTCTCAGATAGTACCTAGGTCAAGGGAAAGCAGAAAATTGGTGTGAGCTTGCATGCAACTGCCATACTATGCTGCCTGGCATGTGTGTACTTTGCTGCTTCTCTTCCTAACTCCATGCAGAAATCACTTATTCAAATCCACTCCTTGGGACTTCTGGCTACCTACGCAACAGAAAGGCCAGTTTGCTTTCCATTTGGTTGCCCAGGTGCTTATGTGATGTCCACATGCAATTATTTTGCTTTTCCAGTTTACTCCTACAAACCTAAAAGATGAAGCACGAGGGTCCATATTCAAAGAAAAGTACTGAGGAGCAAAACTCTAAATTCAGAGAAGAGGTACTGAAATAAAGTAGCCTGCACAATTCTAATACTTCTGCCTTGCACATAATAATTCAATTTTTAATTATATTATTACAACCTATTTTTTTCCAAACTGGACTCTTGCCTCATTAAATACACAGACTGGACCTGCTGCAGGTAAAGTATTTCTAGAATCCTTTCCGTTGTTTCAGAAATATGGAGAGGAGAGGAAAGGAGAGGAAGTGGACATGGTAGTGTCCATCTGGCCCCAAATCCTATCCCCAGCAGTGGTCACAAGCAGATGCCTAGAGAGAAGAAGAAACAGGACAAACACATATCACACTTCTTTCTCATCCTCTCCAAGTTTCAACAGTTATCAGCTCAGAAACTTCCCAGTCTAGAAATCTTTTTATTTGGTAACTTTCAATGGACTTCTCTTCGATAAATACATCTGACCTCCACTGGAGGCCATACAAGTTTTTTATGTCTACAACACTCTTTCACAGCTTAATTAAATGTTTCCTGAAAAATATCCTCCCTTAGGTAGTTTTAAGCTGCCACCACCTAGATCTTTTAATGCCCTTAATTCTTGTATTGGAAAAAACTCATGAACAAGAACAATCTATTCTGATCAACCTGTCTGTGCCACTTGGGATTAAACAGATTTCTCTTGTACCTCCCAAAAGCTATTTCCCCTTCAACTTCCTTCTTTAAAAATAAATCTCCATGCTTTTAAGAAGCTCCTTTATTGACACTGAGTACAATTGTCCATGATTTTGTCACTCCTGCAAGGATCTGGATATATTATAGAAGCTACAGTGCAGCAATGTTTTCACAGTGGCATTTGAACCAGGTCCTATATGCTACTTAGTCAAGTCAGGGGATGCTTTTCTCCTCACCAGCCCCTGCACCAGCCATGGAGAGTCACTGACTATCTGAAGCAGCTGCCTTGGCCCACACTTTGACATGACAGTCACTTTAGCGTGGGGTAGCCCCTGCCTTGCATTACTGCCCCATGCACTGCCTTCAGAGCATCTTTGACCTCCCTCAGCACCTTGGCTGGGCAGTTGGTGATGCAGAAAACAACAACAAAATTTTTTTCTTTTCCAACTGAAATGTTAGTCCATAGGTTTGAAATCTAGACTAACATGTTAATTTGTTACATTGTTACTAACACGTAAATTTGTTTTTTATCCCAATCTTTCTCCAATTTGCTGTTATTTTTCTATGACTAACACTGTCTACTTATATTTCCTCTATAGTTTGTACCTTAGTATTTCATGGTCACCTTGAAGGTTTGTCCTCAGTGGTAGGAGAAATAAATTCTTACTTGGATTCTAGTATTCTAACACCACTAAGAAGCTAATTTTGGGGTTTGGGTTTGTTTTGTGTTTTTTTGTGGGTTTTTTTTTTTTTTTGGAGCTGCACACAAAGTGTCTCTGGAATAGCAGTTAACTTTAAGTATTGATCCCTTTAAGAATTTACTTTATGATAAATATGGGCCTTCACAGTTGGACAGTATAGCAAATAAATGGTAATTCTAATAATAAAAAGTAACAGATTGTTGAGGTAAAGAATAAATTAAAATATTTATAGAAGCAAGTATTTTTATGTACAAAGAGTCTACAAAGAGATGTAGAACTTTTAACAGCTATGTGCAGAAGATGGAGTGAACACCCTGGTGCCACTGTTCTATCTCAGAAGAAAAAAACATTTGCTTAAATGCATTGGAGGAGGGTGCTTTATGCTCTATGTTGTCTTTGGTCTACCTGGATTTATTTTTTGACTCAAAGAGTGACATATTTGTTTCAGATATAACTTTAAAATGTTATTTATAGGAAAAAAGTTCTCTTTATTACGCGTGAAGATTTTCAGATGAACACATACCCTAAGGTCACTGAAAATACTCAATTAAATAGTATAGCAAAGTGTAATTATTTTGGTGAAAATAAATATATACAACCAGTTATTTTTGTTTTGAGTAATTTTGATAATTTTTCCCCTGGGCAAGGCCTGGAAGGGACCTGCCCCTAGCCAAGGGACAGGCTGGGCCAGTCAGACCAGTGTTGGAGCAATGAACAATGTCTCTATTGCTAACCATGGCATGGCTGAGGTCCTCTGTAAATATAGCTCTGTTCGCTAACTATATTCTTTATTATCAGCTCTCTTTTGACTCATTTATCTGTTAGCATACATATTTTTGACCACAACACTGGCCTCTGTTTCTTAGGAGCCTTCAGTGTTGAGAAACTTTTATCTGTACTTTTCCCTGTCTGGGAAGGTCCCAAAGCATCATTCAGCCACTATGTGCCATCCTGTGGGTTCTTCCTTGCTTAACCCCTACAGCAGAAGACTTTAAGCCTACAGCACAGCTGTGTTAAGTCCTTAGGCAGTCACAGCAAAATACATGCCATGCATCTCTCATCTTTCTATCCATCCTGAGTTTCCTGCTGTGTAGTCTGCTCATACTTCCCTCCAGTCTGATCCTTAGCATAAGACTTGTAAAATTCTGCAGAGACCGGATGCCTTCTACCCTGTCTACTCAGAGTTGCTGCAGCCATTACTTTCTTCTCTTGGTCATGTTCATGAGATTGTGTCCCTCCTGTAGCATTTGGATAACAAAACACTGCCAAGAGGATTGAACAAACTTTCAGTACCGCTGCCTATCATCAAACACAGTATCAGTCTCCTCATTATTGCTTTGTGTGAAGCGCCAAGCAGAAAAGATGCAGAAAATCCCTCCAAGTAGTTTTACTGAAGGCTTCAAAGACAAATAAGTGCTAGCACATCAGAAACCAGCAGCTCCGCCAACACCTGTTTGGGAGCCCATGCTCTGGGTCTGGAATGCACATTAGAACATTGTGAAGGTGAAAGTTAAGGCAAATAATACACAAAGAAAACTATTTTCTCTCTTGTGTGGCACAAACCTTCCGTCCTATTTTGGGACAGAACATACATGATATTTCCTACTACTACTTTATTTCAGCTGCTAAGGAAATAACTGTCATGAACTATCAGTATTTATCACTGGTAAATCTTCCATCACAGTTTTTATTCACTTCAGTAAGGGTGAACTGTAAGATTTTTCTTTCCCATGATAACATTTATTATACCTTTAAATTTTGTGTCAGTACCTCAGAAAATGCCAGCAAACTCTTCAAGACAGTTGTCATTCCATGTCGATCTGACGCATATTTCTTAGCACATTCACATTCATATCTACATGTGTTCTGTCCATTTAACTCAGGTTCTGACTGAAAAAAGGTAAGGAAAATCCGGATTACTTCCACTGACTCAGGTGGAGATATTACCAACTCAAAACAGTGCAGTTTGGAGATATTTTTCCTGTCTTGTGATCTACATGGCAATCCATTATTATAATCTAATGTGAATCTTTAATTGAACCATTTATACAATATTGTTATTTGGCATTAATCCTGTAATGACTTAACCAGGCCTTCATATATACATTGCTATTGCTACTTAATTTTCTCTACCCTATCTTCTTCAGCAACTTGTGAATATAAAGCATACAGGGAAATGTGGTATCTATTATCAAAGAAACAGATTATTACTTTTCTTCTAAATGAGTTTATATGTAACCTTATCTCTTATTCTTCTACTTCAGATATCTTAAAATGGTTTACAGACATATGTAATGGAAGTAAAATGCATATGTAGAAGACATTTAATATTGATCTAAACATATTTATGAATGTGGCTACGAAAACAAAAGTGTATACATGAACAGAATATATAAATATATTCTAGCAAGACAGGGCGATAGCAGAATCAACTGAATAATGTATGCCACATATTTTAGCCCTCCACAAATAGCACATTATGCAAGAAATGTCTTGCATAGCTTCTTTCCCCTGAGATGAATATAAAGAAAGAAAAAGTAGATTGAGCCTTGATTCTTTAAACAAAACCAGTTTGGTCATTTCTCTGCTGTGTATGAAGTCTCTTAATATTTAAGTGTGATGGTGATGATGGCATTTTCATTTTAGTCTCCTTCAGTTACAAGGGAAAGAGAAGCCACACTACGCAGAGCCAGGAAAAAAGGAGAAATTTATCAGCTATCTTATGACAATCAAGATGCAACAGATGGCAACTTATTGCCATATATAGCACTAACAAATTAGGTGAAGTAACTACTGAATTAAAAAAAGAAAAGCATCTTATTGTCTCAGAATAAACATACAACATGGTGGAGCAGTAAGTCTTCCAGACGTAAGAAGTTTCATTTATTCACTTCAGCTCCACAAGAGACACCTGCAGGCTTTTGCCATGGCAAGTGGTCTTTATATATTTTGTACCAGCTTGCACTTCTTGCAGCAGAGGAACCACAACTGTTTTCAGCTATGGTAGGTGAGGGAGCATTATCACATCCTTTTGTGCTGAGCTGCAACTAACCATGAGGTAACCATGTTACAGATGAGGTCCCAGCTGCAGGAAAGGGAAACACTTAATCTCCAGAATTTAAAAAGTGATTGGAAAGATCAAGTCACTGGAGAGTAAAACATGATAGATTATCATATTTGGAAAGAGATGGTGATATTTTTGGAGTACATGGGTAATGACAACATATAGCAGCCTGGGAGCCTGCTGACAAATCTAAGTCAGGAGCAGAATAGAGGGAACTGTCAGAAAATAATTCTGAAATAACAAATACATTTGGAGACACTTTCATTTCCAAAGCCTGCCTTGCAAGTGGGGGCTGTGTTTAGTACCACCACACTTACATCTGCTGGTCTGACAGAATGCTCTCTGGGAACCTCGCAGTTTTGCGCTGTGTGCCCGTCTGGTATCGGCACAGGTCACAGAACCCCGAAGGATGGTGGCTAGCTCAGAGATGGCCACAAAGAGAAAAGCTTCTGGGAGAACAGACCGAAGTGTGAAGAGCAACACTGAAGTAGAAGTGCCCAGGACTGGGTAACAAGGTTTAAAACACTGAACAGTCTTTCACTCTACATTTACTGTCTTGGTAAGGTGCTTTGAGGTTAAATTGTTTGTGATAAATTTCTAGTAGGTGCTTCAAATGAAACAGGATTAGCAGAGAAATCAAATCATATTACTGTGACATAAAGAAGTTGTGCTAGTGAAATTTCATTGACTACCAATGAAAGTGCCATTGGTTTACTCTGGTGAAGTGATTTATATTTTACAGTTCTTGCTCTGCTTAGTGCAAGTCCACCGAGTAACCTACGCCCTAGCTGGTGAATCAGATCCTTCATCATTATAACACTGAGTTGTCACCCAAGCAAAAATAGCCAAGAGTCATATTTCTCAAAAGCTAGACCAAAGATGTGAAAAGAGACAGAGGAATACAAAAAAGCTGCTATAGACTTGCCTAGGCAATGACTCAAGAACGGCCTTGACGAGGGCCATCTCCTAAGCTACAGTACAGAACAGGGCCCTTTTTAGTGCATACACCACATACAGCATGTAAGGACCTTCCCAACAAGACAAAGATTTCAAATAAAGTCAACGTGTTTAGACCAAGTTGGTATCCTTTTACAGTTTCCTTGAACAATATCAGCTAGGTTAGGAAATGTCACTAATTATCTCTCTAACTGCATTGGGAAGCCTAAACCTAAGTCTGAGAAACAAGATCATCAGACATGGTTTTCCTCAACAGTCTGACTTTAATTTGTTATAAAGCAGGATGACTCATCATAACAAATCAGGAGGTAACCCTTATCAAGAGCTTGCCTTTGAGAACTGCTAGAGGGAAAGAAATACGGAAGAGTATTAGTGGAGCAGAAAAGGAAGGAAAAGGAGTAGAAAGAATTAGAGAACTGATGGAAGACTGAATGAGCAGCAAAAAGAACAAGGAACATTCAGAAATAATGGAAATGGGTGCAAGATTAGGAAGACTAAAGTTTAGGTTTAGCAAGCAAGAAAAAGGGAAAGACGAGAGAACCACCAGGTGAGCAGTGCCTCTGTTCTGAAGAACAGTACAGCTCCATGCAAGAGCTTTATGAAGTTTTCACAAAGTACAAACATTATTACTTTATTATAGTGTAGCTTACGTACAGCTAGAAATAAACTGTCCAAACCTCACAAAAGAAAGAATTTCCCACAATCCAATATAAAACCAGCTCTGGATTCTGAAAGAGTTTTTGTTCCTGTTTTTTGAAAAGGCATCAGATACGAGTGTTAAGGGAACAGAACTGAGAGTAAGAGTAGAAACAATCTGCCTCTCAGCCAGCCTGCACTGCACAGCTGCTACTGGCCACGTGAAGCAAGACTGTGAATCAGAAGAACATGAAATGATGTGACATTTGACGCCTGGCAAGTTGTAAGGAAGAATCCTAAAGGCCCAATATATTCATCACCTATTCATGATATGCTGCCTACTGAAAACCATTCATAACTTGGAAGTTTCAGCATGAGTTTCAGGTGTACTGGGATTTACTGCAACTTAACTAGCAGTCGTCATGCTGAGCCTCTGCTGAGGAAAAGGAAAAGGTAAGACTAGGAGATTTCATTTCAGAATATTTTAGCACTGTGCCATGCTAGCCAGTTAGCCGAGATGACACTATCATTAAACATGGGTGGTAAATATTTAAATTATTATTTATAAACGATACTCAGAATGAAACATTCCTGCCTACTTGCAGAACGTAGTTTAGGATACAAAGATGACTGACGCATAGCTCCCACCAATTTTTATTCCTGTAGATAGCTTTAAACATGGGAGAAATTCCATGGATCTTGAGAGAACCACTGGATCCCCCAGATTATAAAAGTTAAGGAAAATATACAGGAAATGGAAACAGTCACAGGATTGAAATCTGCAAACTTTTACTTTATAATTTTATTTTAAAGGTATTTGTATTTACAATGTATATTTCAGTATTTCTGCAGCTCCATGGCTACCCTTGCTGTGTTGCAACTTTGATTCATTGTTAGGTTGATGCACATGTATTAGTACTGCAGATGAAAGCAGAATTTCTGGGTTTTTTTCCTGTCCAACTGGGATTTTTTTCCTGACATTTCAATGTCTTTCTTTCTTGTTAGGTAGTTGTTCACATACTTTTCTCTGTATGCAAAGAAACTGCTCTGAAGTCTCTGAGCCTTGTGCAAATATAGGGGCCTACTCATAGAAAGCAGTATGCAGAATGAAGAATGTAAGGCGTATGAACTCCTTCATTCTTTTGTCAGTAAACCACTGAATTAGCTCTTATCAGATAACTGAAATTACCTGTTTCTGCACTGCCAGGCCCTGACATTGCAGATCTTTATACTCAATGTCAGCAAGGTGAGCAGACATGTTGTCTTTAGTGGAGTCACATGCTTAAATGTATACAAAATTTGTGTCAGGAATAAAGCTCTCTTTGCAGAAACTCAAGTAGATGATGGAATCAGAAGCTACAGTATGTCTGTCTGCACTGCTGTCTGTGGTGAACTTTCTGGTCATTACATTTTTAATTCAGCTTGGTAAGCAGAGACAGAATTTACCAGTAAGTCTTAGGTATTTGCACTGTTCTGTCTAGAGTGAGTGATGCTGGTACTGCCAGCAGATCAGTAAAGTTTAAGAGACGCAGAAATAATAGACTTGGTATTCCTTTTGTCTACTGCTTTTGTCTTCTTGTGAGCCTTTGAGTTCGTGCCATCAAGCTTATCTTTAAATTATACAGGCCGGAGTCTTAAAAGCAGACAACAGGGAACTTTGGGTAATCAGATTTTGAGCTTTAAGGAATCCACTGAAGGCTAAAAAAAAAAAAAAAAAAAGAGCAAGAGTTTGCAATAATCCATCATATAGTAATAGAAAACTGCCAAGGATAACAGCACTTACCCAGTCCTTTTCATTAATTTTTTTTTAGGTTCTGAACAAAGATTGATTATTGTTTCATGTAACAACTCTCTTTCCAGCACAAAGATTGAAGGTCTTCCTCTCTTCGTCAGCTGAGAACATTGCTGTTAGGTTATGCTGTGATACCTCTAAAAGCTAAGTTGCCACTACAGGTTAACAGGCCAACAAATATGGTCCATTTCTTTACCCGCTTTCTCTTCCTGCTTTGCACTTGTAGCAGGATTCATTGCTTCACCAAGATGCTACAATTGCTAAACCAGCAGAAAACTATTCCTTTTTTTTTTCAGCAGGTGATTTTTTTCTGTTGGACCAATGAGTTGAATTTTGCTGAGCAGCTTTGCACAAGTACCAGCACATCTTGTGCACGCATACAGGTAGAGGGGACTGGGGGCTGAAGCTGTGTGGCAGCTGGGAACAACTGTCTTGACTTGAGCTGTAACTTCTGGCTTCTCTGGTTGCATAAAATTTTGCAGGAACTAAAGCTGATCATACTGGGGGCCTCCTCCCCCTGCAGCACCAGCTGTGCCTTCCTCTCCCCCTTTGTGAGCTTGTGTCAGTGTTTGTGCAGTGAGCCAAGTAAGTCAGGCAACTAGTACAGCTTAAACTTACACAGAGCAATGAAAATAATGTTAGCTTTCAGCCAGACCAGCACCTTTAGCCAGCTGACTGCCCTGCTGCAGAACTAATGTTACTGAAACCAAGGCAAGTGGAATATGTAACTGACGGAAAGCAGGAGGAAAGGAGCAGATCACGGCAGCCTGGAATCAGGCTAAACTGCCATAGAGGCAGATCTTCAGTGCTGTCTTACTCCTTTGGATGCTAGGGAACAGGGCAAGAAAAACAGAAACTATTTCAGTTGTAGGCTTTTTGTATTTCTTTCTGCAAATGACTTCTGTAAAGCATTCCTAGTTTGTGAACAGAATTTCTTCATACAAGCAACACAGCTGTTTAAAGAGCGTAATTTCTAGTTTTCTTTTATTCCCCCCGCTGTTACGCCTGCTCCTGCTCTCAAAGGTGCTTTTCCTAACTGCAGTTTCATAAAAATTACATGCCAAGCCCCACTTCTGAATCTTAAGCCCTGTGTAGTTAAAATTTCTTAAATCCCAGAAATAATCTATCATACAAACTCTGGGCCAGCTGGCTCTTCTCAGGAGCCTAGGAGGCAGAGGTGGCAGGACAGTATGTTCCACCTCCCCCTGACAAGGCCGCTGCCTTGCGAAAGCCCCTTCACGCCTTCAGTTTGAAACGGGGAGAATTTCCACACCGCGCCAGCCTTCCTGCCGTAGTAGGAATTCTATATATAGAATATATATAACGGCGTCCCTGTGATTGCCTCCTCGGTCTCCATCCCTAATGGCTTTAGTTTCCCGGTCGCTCCCAAGACTTCACAGCGCATTTTGAGTAACTGAAACCCCGCACCGCACAGCGTGTCTCCCACTCGGCCACCACGGCACGGCCCACAGGGTGAACCGCTGCACACCCCGCGCCCCCCAAAGGGCTGCCCGCCGCCAGGCACAGCGCAAGGCCCCGAATCCCCTTCCCGGCAGCAGCCAGCGGGGCCCGACGCCGGCGTGCCCCGGGAGGAATGACCCGTCCCCGCAGCCGCCCGTGCGGCAGCTGAGGCGGGCAGCAGGGCTGAGGCAGGCGCGGGGGACGCTGAGGGAGGGCATCCTGCTTCCCGGGAGCGGGCAGCGGGGGCGCCGCAGGCTGCCGGCCCTCACGCACCCGCCCGCCTCACGGGCCGGGCCGCGGCGCAGCGCTGAGCCCGCGTAACGGGCGCGCCGGGCACGTGCGGGGCCGGGGGTGGGGTGCGGGTGTGGGGGGAGGCGGGAGGCTCCGCCCACCCCGCGGCAGCCGAGGGGGGCGCATCATGTGAGCGCCGCGCCCGCACATGACGGCGGTCACATGATCGGGAGGCGGGCGCGCGGTGGTCACATGACGTCTCGCTGGTCGCCGGCGCCGCCTGACGTCCCGGGGCAGCCGCGTCCGCCCGGCCCGGCCCGGCCCGGCCTGCGCCCATGGCACCCGCCGCTCCCCGGACGGCGCCTCCGCGGCCCCGCGCCGCCGCGCTCGGCCCGCTCCTCCTCGTCCTCCTGGCGCTGCCCCTGCGGCCGGGGGCAGGCGGCGGGGCCGCCGCGGCCCTCAGCGACTTTTACCGGGACCTGTGCAGGTGGGCGGCGGGGGGCGGCCGGTGGGACGGGGCGGCTGGCGAGGGGGCTCCCGCGGGGAGCGGCTGTAGCCGGCGGAGCGCGGGGGGTGGACGTCTCCCGGCGCCCGTGCTCGCCCCTGCCCTCCGCGGGGCCGCGTGCGAGCGAGCGGGGCGTGCGGGAGCCCAGCCCGGGGGCTCGGCGGGGCGAGCCCGGTGCTCGGGGCGGCCCGAGCGGGGCTGTTGGCCGCTTGGTCCGGCGTGGGTCGGGCCGAGGAGCGCTGCCGGCGGCGGGGCGGGCGGCTGTTCGCGGGCTGAAGAGCGAGCCTGGTCCGCAGCGAGCGCGGCGCGGCGATGGGGGGGCCGTGGGGCTGCGGGAGCCGCTTCAGGGGGCGGCGGGCCGGGGGAGCCGGCGGCGCCCAGCTGCCCCCCGGGGACCTCGTGGTGTGGGACTCTGTGGGCACAGCAGGTCCGCAGGTGAGAGGCTGCGGAGACTTGCTCTGTCGGAGTCGCCTGTGGTCAGGACTCCTGGGTTGTGCCACTGTGTCTGTTCTAGTGTGGAAACACGCAAAGTGGTTTGGAAGGGGCGTCACTTGGGAGTCGCCTTTTTGGTAAGGATGTCGCCAAATGCCGTTAAGTTACCTACAGGTGAGTTAAGAAGGCTTTGAGAAACGAGAAGTGCTATGTGGAAGTGGCACCATTCTTCATGGTTTGGCACGTTCTTGCTCTGATTCAGCCATGAACTGAGTCTGGCAACAGTGTCTTCCCAGTCTGTGACTTTAGCCAGAGGAGGCGGTACAGGAGTAGCCCCCTCAATCGAGGGCACTGGGCAGGCACCGATATGACATGGTGGTTGTAGCGCTGAGGGCAGAGGCTGGGTCACTGGAAGGAATGGGCTTTCCTCGTGGTGGAATCTGGGGTATGATCCTCTTAAAAAGGGAAGAAGTAGGTTTGCTTGCAAAATAAACCCCTTAGAGTGGCAAAAATGACCTTGTGAGGTGACCACCCTAATTGTAGAATTGAGCCAGAGATGAGAAACTTGTGTGGCTCCTGGAAAGAATTTAACTCCTCTGACTCTAATGATTTTTTTTTTTTTTTTTTTTTTTTTTTTTTGTAAAAACCCTCCTGCCCTAACTGGTTTGATTGTCAAACAGTTCCCGTTTTGGGAATAGCATTAAATCCCGTCAGTGTCTATCTTGGTATTGTTTGCAACTACAGGAGTATTTGGGAGTGCCATCGGGAGACTGTGCAGTCTCCTTTTGGATGCAAATGAATTCAGTTAGTTTTCCTTTATTACCAGCAAGCGAAAAATAATTTGTGAATAGATAGCACAATCAGCAGTTCTCCTTTTAAGATGGTCTGCTTCAAAAACGTGTACTTGCTATTGTGCCATTGTGGGAAAAACTGCTTTGAAGGGATTAGGCCTACTAATCTAAAATGGATAAAGGAAAAAAGGACTTGTAGTCTGACAGGTGGGAAGACCCCAGGGAGGTTGGTGATGAAGTGTCATCTCAGGCACAGTTGTGGAAAAGCTACCAAGTGAGGGGTGATGCAGTTAGGTAATTCAGATGCACTGCTAGGTGGTGTCTGAGCCAAATGATACAACATGAGTATGCAGAACAAGTCCCTGACCAACCTATTTTTGCATTGCCTCAAAACAAGGTTTGAATTTCTTTTACAAGTGTTATGAAAGCAGTGTCCTGATTGTGTGGCTGGTGAAGCTGCAGCAGCTTCTGTCTGGTGTGGGAATGTCAAAAGATGGGCAAGGAGGGCAAATGTTGGGCATTAGAAAAGGTGCTGACTCTCCTCTGAAAGACTAGAATGATACCCAGGTTAGGAAAGCTGTCTTGCAGGAAGAGGGAAAGGTGTCAAAACAGTTTTGCGCAAGAACTGCGGCATGGGGCTACTTAAACTTGAGTTAGTGGTTTTCATTGCTTGTTTTGTGTACTGCTGCTGTACATAGTGCTGGTATGCTTGGACAGTCTGGGAGAAGAAGACAAGCTTTTGTTCTCTGAAACTTTTTCTAATGTCATGGATTGTAGTAACTGGTTTTGTCATGCTTTCTTCTTTGTTCCTTTGTACTCCGACAGCTGACTGTGCTGTTGTGTGACTTGCAATTGGAATTCTCTTTTTATCTTTTGTGTAGAGAGGTCTCCAGGATTGCTGCTCCTTGATTGTATGAGCACCTCGGAAAGGATACAGGGAACTGGCTGGATATAGGAAGCTACTAGCCGGTTTGGCCTATTGCCCTGTTTTTCTTTCTTCCCCATACATCTTTCATGTGACAACACAGGAGAAACAAATTCTGGAGTTAATTTTGTGAACTGTTCTTTAACTCAATCTACTTGAAAAACAAAAGAAAGCTAGACAATTTGGCTTCACCTTCCATGTAACATCAGGGAAGTTACTGTAAAACTTTCCTTCCCCTGTGAAAAAATGGCAGGAAATGTTTCAAGTGTGATGGTAGAGCAGCAAATTCCAGCTGCCTCCTCTGCATGCTCTTTTGCCTGATAATCTACCCTGGATGAGAGATGATTTGATGACAGGTAATGTTTTTGCCCCCTTGCAAGGGTAGGAGTTTGTGTATGAGTTCTATAACTTTTGGGCTTGTGAGTGGAAGGAAAACTCCGACTACTGTACATCACATAATTGCTATTATGAAGAATTTCCAACTTTGGTGGTATTAAGTTGACTTTACGTTTAATGTTATAGTTTTTAATAATGCAACTCCTACAGTTGACTGTATGTATGTACAGTTCTATTCATTCAAACACTGTCTCTTCAGCTGTTGTTGTGAAACCACAGTTGTGCTCTTGTGGGCCACTGGAAGCCCTGGCTTTAGTGTTCAGCTTAGCCTCGGTGAAGAAGCACGTGCTGAGTACAGACAGGTGACCTTTAGGTGAACTGCTCAGCTCTATTAAGTGCTTTGACATATTTAACTGGGAGATGTCATAAATAAGTAATTACTGGTCTTATTTGCATACGTGCGTGGTTGCTTCACATGCCTGGGAAGCTGCCATTATAATGGTTTGAATGTGATTTCTCAGCACATGGGCTTCCTTATAGCTCTTGCGCACTTGAACTTCAAAATGCTATCCTTTTTCTTAAGCAGTCTGTAAAATGATGTAGTAGGTGTGGTTTAGTGTAGCATGAAAGACCACATGTCTTTCAGATGGAGAAAGCTGAACAGCTTGTGGTGTAACTGTAAGGCTATTACACAGGATGCATATGGAAGAACGCTTGCCTGAAGACATGCAGTGTTAGTGTTGCGTGATGGTTGGAAAAGGTGACGGAGCTAAGTATGAATAGGGGTGCATTAAAAAGCTCTTGAAGCATAGTGATAGCTCTGTACCATGTGCCATTCAAGCTCTCATTTTCTGTAAGGAGAGCTTGCTGTGTCGTAGAAGTTTCTTTACATATTTGTGCTAAAATGTTAGCCACACTTAATAGTTTAATCTCTGCAGTGTTCTGATAGCTGAGGAGTTGCTGGGTGCAAACTTGTGTAGATGAATAATCTCATATGGATTCCAACTCTGTGGTTGTAGGTTGCCTTGTGTCTGTGCCGAGTTGTGTGTGTAACACTCTTTAAGCAAAATGAGCCAGTTCGATGCAGTCCCCAGAGACCAAACTTGTGTTTCTTTGTCGGTACACTTTACAGCTGTTTGGAGCAGAGTGTGCTGCTCTTCCTGGCAGTTATCCCTTGGGTAAGAGCTTGAAAACCAAAAACCTGAATGTGGTTATGAGAATGGGAGCAATAGTCTTTCTGGTGCTCTGTTGCACTTGAAGTGGTTCAGTAGTCCTCAGACCTCAAAGCGGCTCTGGCGTGGGGATGCACGTGCTGTGACAGCCGTTAGCCACCTGCATCTTGTCTGACTTCGGTGCCTGCGCTACTGATTCACAAGGTAAAATATACTTGCTTTTTCCTTTCCTGTGTTATTTTTCTATGAGTTGCTCTTTGCTTTGTTAAAAAAAAAATGCAGAGCACTCTTTTGATCTTACGACTTTCTGAAAAGTAGTTTAATTTTCTTTTTCATGCTGTTGCTTCGGTCTCTAAAAAACAAAGTTAGGTAGCTGGAAAGGCTGACCTGCAGGCAAGGTTATTCCCTGTCACTCGTTGGGACCTTGCTTGCACAACTGCTTTCAACAGTGGCCTGGGTTGGCGCTGCCTGCAGCAGTAGATCCTCCCTGCTTGCCTGCCTGCTGCTGGGGCAGGGCCAGCAACCGCTGCGAGCCAGACTAGGAGCTGGCCAGGCGCAGTCCCCTCTCCACACACATGCGCATGCACCTGTTGTTTTTGCCGAGTTAATTTTGAGAGAGGGCAATCCCTGTGTCCAGCTTGTGTCGGGCACTGGGGCCAGCAGCAGGAAGGGGAGGGGAGAGGAGGAGAGCTTGCCCTCGGGGGATTTATGTGGGTGTATGTTTCAGGCGTTTAACTGTGGGATAGTCCACGGTTGGGTTTATCTGGAAACAGGGGTCATGTTGTGAGTTCAGTAAAAATAACTGTTTGACTGTTTTGATCAAGGCAGATGCTATGTTTGAGCTCAGATCTTGAACTGCAACAGAAGTGGCTGCTTGAATGGGGTCGTCTGCGAGGCAGCAGCTGTATTGAGCTCCCTGGATAGAGTGTGCATCACATCCCACCCCGTGACCAAGGCTCCTGCTTTTTAAAGCTGCTGGTATAACAGCTCCCTAAACTAGTTCAACTGCATTGAATCTGGTATGGCTTAAGCCCTTCAGACAAGATAATTTTGGCTGGCCCTGGTGAGGGGATAATTACATGAGGCATCACTGCTGGTGGAGGTGAGTGCTGAGCAGCTGGAGGAAGCCAGTCTGCGTGGTGATGCCATAGTCAGGATGGGTGATGCCATTGCCAACAGACAATTTCTATTATGGGATGCAGTGGAGAGGTCAGCTTTTATCTTATTGGAAAGTGGAGCACAAGCAACTTGAAACTATTCCCAGGCACTGATTTAATGCCAAAAGTCTTACTTGTGAGAGAAACAATTCTTGCTTTTACTGTGAAATTGTATTTTGCATGTCTCTGAGAACAGATGCTTAGGCTGCATCCAGCCTGCTGTTACTCCCTGCCTGCTCCTCCCACCCATTAGGAAGAAGAAAAAAAGTCCTGTGAACTTCCTTGAAAGTAATACTACTCTGAAACTGCATTAGATTTTCATTTTTGGGTGCCACCGAAGTTGTGGTTTGGAACATGATTAAATGTGGGATTTCTTATTTCCTTTCTGTGGACTGTTTTGAAGGACACCCCAGCCTTCCCTGTCCAGCAGCCTGTGAAAGGGCAGAGAGAAGGGCTGGCTCCAGTGACTGCTTTGCTTCGGTTCTGTAAGCTGCTAATCTTGTTTGTCTTTTCTTCTGGTGTGTGGGTGAACTGACTTGAAGATGTTGATTTCCTCTGGTTCATAACATGGAAAGCAAACCCCTTAACCTCTCGGAGAGTGATAATTCCGGTGTGTGAAGGACTTGGATTCTCATTCAGTTCACAGACAGATTTTAACTTGCAAGTTCTCAAAAAAAGGATAAACAAACAAAACCTGTGCTGAAGAACACTGGCTTGATCAAAAATTTTGTACCTTAGTATTGAATGTTACCTTTTTGTTTTTCAAAACCAGTCAAAAAAGAGAGTACTGGAACCCTTGAGATTCTTCCTTGAAATGCTAACTTTCTGGGCCTTCGTTGTGAAGAAATTGTGTTTTGATTGAAATGCATTTTCTTCTGGAGGTAAAACTGGCTTTAGTTTTAATACCTTGAAGCTAGAGTCAGGTTCTTCTCTTTTTTTTTTTTTTTTTTTTGTCTTGTCAGGCTTTTCTCCTGTAGCTGAACTTTGGTTATTCTGTACTGTGGTTTAATTCTCATCATCATCCTGCATTGGGATTGTCTTTATCCACTTTAGAAATACAATAAAATAGCTCAGAGAACTAATCAGTATGATTGTAAAATGTCAGTTCTACCTGCTTATGAGGAAAGAATAATGTCAAGTGTTTGCCTAGGATTGAGACATAGTCCTTGAATCTGATGAAAAAATAATTCTGTCGGTGTTTTGGGTATGACTCAGTACCTGGTAAGTTATTTTTTGAGGCTGATATTATTATATTTGAGCCTTTATATCCTAATATAATTAGGATGTAAAGATTTCCTTTTTTTTTTTTGTTTACAGAGAGAACTCTCTCATAGTTGTCCCTAACTTGTTCCAGCCATTAACAGACTGAAATTAATATGTCTGCTCTAGTACAGGGAAGCTAAGAACCCTGTAGCCAGTAATTAAATGGGGAAATATGTGGTATCTTAATGCTGGCTTTGATTAGCGATGGGATGCACTGGATTTGAGTAGAGTTCTCAGAGGATTCAAAATCTAGGGTAAAGTAGCTGAACTGCTGTTGCCCCTTCCTCACCCAAAAACTGGGCTGCAGAGTGGAACAGGAATGGATTTTCTTCCTGGTGGGGGTCTGGGGTATGATAACATCAAGTGGTACAGCACCTGTGAGTTGGGAATTAAGGCAAGCAAACCTGGTGGGTGAAGCTACTGGTCAACTTCTAATTTCTTGAGAGCTGAGAGGGGGTAGCTGATCTCCCTTAGTGCATATAGTACTCATCTGTAGATTAAGAAACATACTTCTGTGGGTCAGATGTATTAAACCCTGTGTAAATAATAGGAATACCTACGAAGTCACTGTGCCATCCTCAGTTTTCTGCTGTGCTATCTCTGTATTAAATCCTACTAAAGTTTCCACTTGGGATAGAAGGGAAGCTGGGTAATATCTTATGTTGCAAAAATCAGTACTGTCCAGAGGATGCAGGCTGCTGCCAGCTCCAGAAGAGGTGGAGCTGAGCCAAGCTGACAGCACATGTTTACTGAGCCATGCCTTTTTAACAGAGCTTGGCCAGAGCGCCGTGCCAGTAAGCCAGGCTGTCTAAACAGCTCCTGACTCCCAGCTAGCTGACCTGGGTGCTGCCGTGTCATGTAGCTGACCACATCTCTCTGCAGTCTGAGTGCCTGCTATGAGGGAGGCGAATCCTTGCTCTGCCACTGAACTACGCTGCGTTTAACTTTTTTTTTTTCTTCTGTTACTCTCATTTATTCCCCGTTTTGATTAACCAGAGCTTCAAGTTCATTTATCAGTTTTTAGACAACTAACTTTCTGAAATGCCTGTAGCTGGCTAGTGTGAACTTCCACAGTCTCTTGCGGATAGCTCTGCTTGCTTTCCAGCTTCTGACACACCTTTGAGAAACTGTCTTTTCAATATTCAGCTAGATATATGTAAAATGCATAGAGATGCAGCTAGGCCCTTATAAGCATTATTAGCATTTTGCAGTCTGAATGGTGCGAGAATCTCACCCCCAGTTTTGACCCTGGTTAGGTGGCTCTGCTGCTTGCATGCAGGATGAGACTGGCTGTTCTGTGCCACTCAGGCTTAGCACTTCTGCCACTGTCACTGGGTATTGCTGAAGTGCAGTAGTGTGCAGCCTGCCAAAGATGTTTGAGAAGTTTTGTCGTCACGCTCCCAAGGAAAAAGGTTTACTGCCTGTGATATTCCCAGTCAGAGTGGCTTTCACAGAGGTTTGATGGGAAAGAATGGGTGGTTGGATGTTCAAGAAAGAGGAAAATGGACTTGATATACCCTCCTCTGTGATTAAATCTGTTTTGTTCTTGGCTGTGACAAAATAGCAATTATTTCTGGTATTTATGCATGTAGAACACAAATGTGAAACTCGAGTAAGTTGTGCTCTTAGCTTTATGACTTGGTTATTTCAGGGCCTAGTGTCTAGAGGACTGCAGTGCAGGCTATGAATACCAGCTGACAGATTTTTTTTTTTTCTCTTTTCAGTTATACATGGGAAGCAATTGATACAGACAAGCATGTGCTTTATAAAATAAACTTCTGTTATGGTGTTGAAGAGTGTGGAAGATCAAGTGCAGTCTGTGCAATTGACATCAATAAGAATACCTCTCTGTCTGTAGGTAAGTCAACAAGTGTCTTTCCTCGAAAGTAGTTCATGGTCACATTAACGGATAGTCTTATAACTATTGCAAACTTTGACATGTTAGGAAAGAATTTTTTTTTTCAGAACAGTGTTAAAACTCTTCTGTTGTAGGTTTACTGGAGGGATTTGGGAAAACATGAACTGATTGCAGATAATCACATCACAGGACAGTTAAACTTATGGTCTAGGTAACTAATCTAGTGTGAAACTATGCAAGGCTGTCTCAGGTAGAGATAAGTGCATCTACCTGTGACAGGATATGCACTGTGCACAGCCTTGTTTGGAGCTCGATACTGAACACAGGATAAAGCTTGAGCTATAGCTCTAAACTATGCTACAGTGTAGCCTGATGTAACATCATCTTTTTCTTTGGAGTCAGGTTACTCTATGTAATGCAGTCTTGGAGTATTGCTAAGAAAGGAAGACAATTACATGCAGTTCTTTGTTTTCAGTTACACTTGTAAAATCTGGTGGCTGCTTCAGTAGTTCAGATGTCCTTGGTATTCTGAGAAGGGGTAGACTTCAGTATGCTGATCTAAATATGAAACTGGCGTATTCCTATACACATGCTTGCACGTGATTTCATCAGTTAGAAGCACCTTGTGCTCTGAACAGTATTTGTGTGCTTATTTTAATGGATGCTTGTCACTTGCAAGGTTGCTTCTGTGCTTCAGCTGATGAAACAATAATATATAAATACTGATGAAGAGGTTTTCTGATAGTTGACTGTTACTTCTCATAAAATAAAGCAATAGCTTTCTGAAAAGTAATCTCTCTTCACACTGTCTCTTAGTATCTGTAGATCTGAAGTCTGAATTTAACGTGCTAGCCAATCTTGCCTTCCATTGGCACACAACTCTTATGAGAAGCTATGAGTCTTCAGTAAAAGTGTTTTAGCTTGAACTGCTGGAAGACGGTGAGGAGAAAAATGATTCTCATCTGTAGGCAGTTGCACAGCAGCTAGTCAGCCTCCATTCTCCCTGCCCTTGTGCACTAACTGTAGAGTTACTTTGGTTTCAGGCTGTGTCAATCAGTGTTTTACAGACAAACTGCTAGTGTTGTGACCTAGGCTTATAAAATCACTGGGTGCATGAATAAAAGTGTATTTCAGTTTGTGGCTGCATGTGTGGTGGTGTGTGTGTGTGTGTCTTTTTTTATGTAGGGCATTATATCCAAGCTCCAGAGTCTTCTGGGTTGACTGATTAAATTTCATTGGAGTTCAAACTGCAATTGCATGTAGTAGTATCTTCTACTCTGAGGAGCATGACATCTCAGACCACTTGATGCTGTTAAATGTTTTTCATTCCTAAAATGTACAGCAAGAATTTTGTTTCCTGCTGATGTGAGTCTCAAGTCATATGCAGTTGAGGCTTCAGTTGTCTGTGGATTAGAAAAGGAATGGGCACCTGAGCATTTGTTTTAACATGCTCTTTTTGAGGGAGGCTGGAATGTGGCAAGTTGAGTGAGCTTGAGGAAACCTGTTCTCCCTAAGGAATTGTGAGACCCAGAGGCTTGTGTAGGTTTTGTTCCATGCTTCTTGTGGAAACAAGGGAGAATGGAGCTAGGTAATGACTATGAGCAGTATCAAATATACCGCTGTGTGCAAACCTTGAGTGTCTCATTGCCTGACTGCTACTGGCTGTAAGATTTTGCAACAGTCAGAACTTGGTCTTGCAGAGGCTGTTGGAACTGACTCCCAAGGGTTAAGCCACAAATCCTGTTCAATTAAGTTGTCTTTTAACCACCCTGCAATAAAATAAAGAAATCGGAGCAGTGCAGTTAACATCGACATTGAATTTTGCTTTGTTTTATTGGACAAATTGTCACAGGTTTTGTTCTTGTTCATGGTTAGTCTGAGACTTAAGTGATGCCTGCCATGCTTCATTGTACTGCCTGTAGTTGCACTGGAGCTTCAGCGCCATCACATGGAGCTGGCGTCATGCTAATGGATTATCAAGCTTCTTGTGTCAAAAAAAACCCCAACCCCAAACAAACCACTCTTAACGAGAAAAGAAGACTCTTTGATCCAGGTCTAGGCAGGTGTCAACTCCCAGTGTAGATTCCAGTTACCTAAAATTGCTAAGCTGCATACTGGCCTTCAAGCAGTCCAGCTGATGTGAGATTGCTTACATGCCACAGCTGAGTGCAGCTGAAGGGCTTTGATTTGGGGGAAGAAGAAGGGCAATTTGTTAGCTGATAAACTTTGCTAAGTTATAAGCTTTCTTCAGATTCGGGCTCAATCAGATCTCCTCTTCATTCCTCCAGAAAAAAATTGTCATTGCAAACAATAATACTGTTTTTAAACATTGGCTATGAAAGGGGTGACAGCTGTGGGGCTGGTTCTGTTTGTTGCTCCCAGCTTTGATAGGTGATAAGGCCCCATGCTCTGACAGTAGTTGGCCTTTATCCAAAGGAAGCCTTGTGGCTAACATAAACAGTGTGTCAGTGTGACATGCCAGGGTTGGTATTGAGACCCCAAAGGCCTCTCCTAGAAAAAGCTTTTCAGCTTTATTAATTGACCATAGATGTTTTCAAGGTGTAGGAAAATGCTTAGTTCTTGAATGTCAGTGAGGGTGGAAATGATGTGGCCCTTATTTAACTTAGTGTGACACCTAGTGACTCGTGTGCCATTTAGCTGGACTACTACTAAAATTAAAAGTGGAAATATTACTGTAACTTTTTATTAACCTGAGTGGTGAAATGCAGACTTTGTCCAGCTGCAGTAGAAGGACTGGTCATGAAATGACAGCTACCACCTAAATGACCCTTTCTTCTTGGATGTCTTCCGTGGTTGCCTTTCTCCTTCCAAACAGCTGAACAGATGAAGGAGTCAATGAGCAAAAGGTGTTGTGGACAGTATCTTTGATACTGATTTAGCACAACTGTGTAATAAGAAGCTGTACTAGCTGATTTGTAGTGTGCTACTTTGTGGAAGAGCACATATCTAAAGTCATGAAAACATGAGTGATCACTGAAGAGGGAGCTTGATGTTAAGTTAAAGGTGGTTGCAGAACTGGTGCTCTGGAAGGAAGCTTGTTGGAAGCTGATGATGTGAAGGGATGGTTCATGAGATTACTTGCTCTGTGAGCAGGGATGGGACAAGTCATGTGCCACTGAAGAGATTCTTGCTAAAACTTCTAGCAAGTTCCCAAACTAGTTCTAAGCATGCAAGGGGTAAGAGAGCATGCATATTGGCCTGTAGTAAACAAGATGTACTGGTTTAACTTGATTTTTTTTTTGGATATCACTTTAACAGAGGAAGTAGATTCACAAGTGCCTTTAGTGCGGTGTAGTGTGTTCTTAGGGCTGAGAGAAAGCTAATGTTTACAGAGCACTAAGTTAAGTCCTCAGATGGTGCTGCCATAAGTTCTCTGCTAAGTTAGGGCTTATAACTGTATGCATTTATAACTGGAGAGTTTTTAATCGTGTGTGCATATTGTTACTATACACAGCTCTTGACTAGAAAGTTGTGTTGGCTTCCTTCTGCTAATCTAGGGAAGGAAAGAGGATGCTTTGCCAGCATCTTCTAAGCAATGAAGTGCTAAGTAGCACTCTTGCTCTCAAAGTAGCTCTTAGGTTTAAGAGAGCTGCGTGGCACCTTTACCAGTATCAGTGCTGAAAGTCTTAAAATGTGAACACAGCTTTTTGATACCAGGAGTGTTAGGAAATATAAATGGCAGAAACCACTGACAGCCTCTAGGTGCCTGGAAGGTGACACTGAACTGCAGCAGTGGTAGCATGCTTCCCTGTTGCAGGTTCTCAGCCTGGCACATATCCTGTGCACAGGTGTGTATCTGCAGCGTTAATCTATGGTGCCATTCTTCTGTGCTGACACGTCTCCGCCCTTACCTTCCCTTGAGAAGGCAGAGGATTATTGAATGGTCTGTAATACTTGTTGCCCTGGTTTTACTGGGGATGCTGTGAATGGCTGCTTAGGTATGAGAATTTTAACATGCATTCCTATAGTGCAGTTAGTGTGAGCATATGCAGCATGAATAGAAGAGCCCTGAGCTACTGAGGGGATGCTACGTGGGTTAGCATCAAGTTTCCATTCTGACTGCCACTGTTTCAGCTTTACCTGCACGTTCGGTGGCTATAGTTGTTTCTGTCTGCTGTTCAACAGAATATTTGAGGTTCTTGTACCCTCTTCCTGCCCAGTTTGCTTACTTCTACTCCTTTTGCTTTCAAGACTATATTACTTGGGTGTAGCGTAGTTTTGCTTGCCTTGAGTGAGGAGATAACAGGCTGGGCAAAGTTCCAACAAGTGTGTTTTTAAGATGAAACAAGATTTGGCCTATGTGCAAAGCAGCTATCTGCAATGGTTACAGATTTGACTTCCTTTTTCCCTAGTGTATATGTCAACAAAAATGAAAAGGGGGAAGCTGATCAATACTTGCATTTTATAGCAGTCCCTATAGTTCAATACCAACTCTTTGCAGAATTAAAATCTACCTATTAAAAATGGGCAGGCTGGAGTCAGCATGCTGGATCTAAAAGGATTTTGTGTCTAATGTGAACTAGAATAGGTTTGAGCAGGAGTGTTTCAGTGGCCTGAGCTGGTGCTCATCATGACTTGAAATGTGCTCCACCTTTCCCCTTCGTGTCAGGTGCTGGGGAGGAGAGGGATGTGCAGCAATGCAGCACTGACCCCAGCCTTCACGCAGCACATGAGCTGTGCTAAAGGGGACTGGAGATGCAGGGAGATGTGCGCTGAGGCAAGTGGGTCTGCGTTAGGTTTGTCTGCAGGCAGCACCAGTACAGTGACCAGTGGGTTCTTCATTAAGTAGACTTGCAGTCAGCGGTGTGTGCATGCAGCCCAGAAAGCCAGCTGTGTCCTGGGCCACAGCAAAAGCAGTGTGGCCAGCAGGTCAAGGGAAGTGATTCTGCCCCTCTGTTCTGCTCTGCAACCCCACCTGGAGTACTGCATCCAGCTCTGGAGCCCCCAGCATAGGAAAGACATGGATCTGTTGGAACAGGTCCAGAGAACGGCCGTGAAGATGATCAGAGGGTTGGAACATTCCTCCTATGAGGACAGGCTGAGAGAGTTGTGGCTGTTTAGCTTGGGAGAAGAAAGGCTCCAGGGAGATCTTATAATGGCCTTTCAAGACTTCAAGGGGATTATAAGAAAGATGAGGAACAGATTTTTTTTTTAAATTTTTTTAGCAGGACCTGTAGCGACAGGACAAGGAATAATGGTTTTAAACTAAAGGAGGGTAGATTTGGACTAGATGTAAGGAAGAATTTTTTTGTTATGATGAGGGTGGTGAAACATTGGAACAGATTGCCCAGGGAGATTATAGATGCCCCATCCCTGGAAGTGTTCAAAGCCAGGCTGAACGGGGCTCTGAGCAACCTGGTTTCATTGAAGATGGCCCTGTTCATTGCAGAGGGGTTGAACTAGATGACTTTTGAAAGTCCCTTCCAAGCTAAACCATTCTTTGATAGATTCTCCCTCATAATTGTGCTGACGCTGTTTGTATAAATGGTATAAAGGCTGAGAAGCTGATAAACAGAAGCCAGTGGGAAGAAAGTGTGAATTACGGTACTTGAAACTTGGTAACAGTTTTCTGACAGAGTCTTTTAGCCCTTGTTCCTAAGGCAGTGATTACTTTGTAGTGGCAGCTGCTGTTGGCCTTCTTAACATTCAAAGTGTTTGCTAAAAACCTTTGAGAAAGAAGTGTGATTAGAGATGTCAAACACTATCTTAACTTGGATCTAGTCTTCCAAATAGCAAGAACCACAAGGAAGGTCTTCAGTTGTACTCTGTTCAGAGACTGTCTTCAAGTGGGCTGGTATGTCTTGTGCTGCTCAGTGCTTGAAATCGGAGCCTGTCTGTTGAGCTTGTGTGGAAGTGCTATATTATAATCACATCTTTTTTTTCTTTTTTTTTTTTTTTTTTTAATTCTCTAAATCCTAGGTGACTTAAACTTACAAAAAGTTTCTAAAACTCTTTTGGAACTCAACACTACTTATAACTGCTTCCAGCAAGGCAGCCAGCACAAAATTCAAAGCAGCATTAACTTCCTGTGTGGGAAAACACTGGTAAGTGTAAACCATGTGTTCTTACCTTCAATGGAAATGGCATGTTCTTCTAATTTGCTTTTTAAGGAGACTTGGTGTACTTATGGATGTATCGATTACTGAGCTTCATAGCTTAAGGAAGAGCCAGTTATGTTTGAATACCAAGTTAAAGTCATGATCTACTGTGGCTTTCCAAATTTTGTCCCAGTAGAAAATAATTGCAGATCTGCAGCTTAGCTCAGGTCATGGGCTCTCCTGGGTCTTTAATGTTTTTACAGGGATTGCACTGTAGTATTTTTAATAGTGTAACGTGGAGGAGTGAGTCAACAATGAGAGCTATTGTTTAAATGTTGGCTGTGTCCAAGCTGTGGACCTGGTGTGGCAGTTTAATAGAACAGCACTGAACAAAATAATTGACCTCTATCATGGGTCAGCAGAGCTGACAACAGTAAGCATTAGGTTTTGTCTGCACATTGTTGAACCGACAGTGCTTATGTGTCTAGCTGGGCTTCTGGAGAAATTGTGAGAATCTGCTTAAAATGTGCATGGAGATCCCCCAAAAATTCCTAGGGGCGTGTGTATATGCAGTTCTCTTCCATGTGCTTTTGGAGTTACACCTTCCCCACACTTAACTGATAGCACAGCTTGGTGTTCTCTACAGACTGTAATCAGTTTACATATTTATATATTGGAGGTAAGTACTTACTAGTGCTGATGTTGGCACTGATGATGCTGTTGCACACGCCCTCTTGGAAGTCCAGCTGATTTAAACAAAGTGCCAGGGCAGCAGAGATTTAAATGCTTTCTGTTCTGTTTTGGCAGATGACTCCTTAAGTTAAAAATTATTGCTCAGCTCCAGCTATAACACCGATCATAACAATCTTCAAACTTCTAGTTAGTGTAGTTCTAACACCCATCCTTCATGTGACCTAGTAAAAGAATTTTGTAATAGTGTCTGGAACAACTTGTTTCTAACGCTTCTATGGTGGGCTTAAACAGGGAGGAAAGCACTTCAGCATATTTAAAGTGATTCTAGCTGAGGTAATGGAGGGAGAATGGAAAAATCTGATTGTCTTTCTCTGAGCAGAGACATTCAGTTGAGCATCCAGCCCTGAACCATGGTAAAATCCCCATCCTGAAAGACATACAAATGTGTATAACATAAGCCTATAAAAAGAAGTAGCTGAGGTCAGAGGCATTCTTTCTGTGTAGCACAAGATTGCTAATCAGTCCTTTGTAGGGTGAAAGACAGGGAACTGATAAACCATGCATTGTCTTGCTGTTCACCTATTTATACACATTTGAGTTGATTTTCTTTTTAGTAACTAGATGGCAGTCCTGGGCTAACAGTTGGACTTGATCTCAAAGGTCTTTTTCAACCTAAATGATTCTATACCTCTGTGACTGGTGCTTCTGCCAATATCAATTGGCATAGTGAGCGCCTCTAAAGGATGTACTACAACTACTGCATATTAGGATTGGCAGATGTTAATTTGACAACTGGCAGACTGAGAAGGATTTGGCACCCTGCATCTTCCAGAGTTTACCAACAAAGCTGTTGAATGACAAACTTGCTGTTAACAAGTGCTATTGAGAAACTATTCCCTTGTTCTGTGACATGCTGTATCCTGTTTTTCTTAATCTCTTGAATGAACTTCTTTCTGTCTACAGGTGTAAAATAAAACTGAAGTCTGTTTTTCAAAGAACTATTTTTTTCCCCTTTTAAATAGGGAACCCCTGAATTTGTAACGGCAACAGAGTGTGTGCATTATTTTGAATGGAGGACCTTTGTGGCTTGCAAGAAAAATTCATTTAAACCTGTGAAAGAGGTAATCTATGTACTATCCGTGCAGAGCTTTTCACACATCTAGCAATTTTATTCATAACAACCTGCTCCCACCTCAAAATGAATGCCGCCAACTTCCATAAACTTAACTTTTTCATAGACATACAAAGCATCTGTTGAAGTTGGTGGAGCTGAGAATTTTAAAAACTCTTTAACCTTTCTTGCGATCTGTATGGTTATTTATAGGAAAACTCTTCTAAAAGCTGGAGCACACAGTCTTAACTTTGGATGCCTAATTTTAGTCAGTGTGTCTAGCTTTAAGTATTTGAGCTTCTAGAAGTAAAAACCTTTTCCACATAATTAACTTGGCTTTATAGATGCCTGTTCGTAACTTCTCCCTACTTGTGTGGCATGGATTGCATGTAATTTTTTTGTTGCTGTTCTAGGTCCCTTGCTATGTGTTTGATGAAGACTTGAAGAAACATGACTTGAATCCTCTCATCCAAGTTTCAGGACACTATTTGGTGGATGATTCTGATGATGATTCCTTGTTCATAAACATCTGCAGGGACTTAGGTGTGAACACTTGTTTGTGGCACCTGTCAGTATATGAGTTTCTAGTAGTGTGGTACTTTTCCAGTGCCTCAGTTGAGGTTGTTCTATGACCAAAGATCAGGATTTTGGGACTTGCACTATTATTTCAAGCTGCCTTTAATGATTTGAAGGCTGCTTTCTGTGAAGCCAAGCCTTTCTGTCCAACTATTGACGTGTTTAGAGATACACCCCTTCTGGAATGGCAAGTATTATTAGAAAAGTTGACTTAAACTGGACTGAGTGGAAGAGCTCATCTTGTGTTGTAGCTGCTTCTGGTTGCTGCCAAATAGGACCAGGATGGTTCATAGCACTTCATATGCTCTAATTTATTACTTTGGGCTAAAGTTCAGATCGTTGCTTAGTTCCAAGTGAATGTCATGAGGTACATCTGAAATAGTGTTTCTAGGTGCTTGGTTAAGTAATGGTGCACTGCTAGCACTTCGTGTCATTTGGGAGCTATATATGTAAGGAATTAAACCAGCAAAATCACTCATCTGAAACTTGCTGAAAAGGCTAGTTTAGATGTATACTCCCACTGTGGTTTTTACTCTGCAGTTAAACATATGTTTTGTGCCCCTGTTAAGGGTTTAATACTTACTAGTTTTAATGCCAGGTCTGTTCTTTTAAAAATCCTCCTAGTCTGAAACTTTTTGTTGACAGCTCTGAATAAGGCGGTTTGTAAGAAACAAAGGAGGGGAAAAAACTTCCCTATAATCGGGGTTACCCATTACTCGGTATCGTTTTGATGATGTGGAAAAAAAACCCCCAAACAAACAACTTGCCACACTTCTAGAAGTTCTCAAAGCCCTAAGCATCCAACAGCTGTACTAGCAACTGGTAACTAGCTGCAGCTACTTTGTCGGGGGGTGTGAATTTGCTGTCCAGAAGCAGAGCAGCATGATGTATCACAAAGGTTTCAGGTTTTCACTTGTCAGTTTCACATTTTAATGTAACCAGTTTTAAATGTATTTTTAGAAGAGGGTAGAGCAATGAATGGTAAGTAAGCCCACAGATAAAATGGCAAGATACTTCAGGCAGTGCAGGGCTTAGACGCTGAGTCCTATATTCTATCTTTTGTATTCTATAACAGGAAATTCAGGTGGAGAGACCAGAAGCTGCCCTGCTGGCAGTGCTGCTTGCTTGTTACGTGAAGGTCAGGCGTATGATGTTGGCCGTCCACAGGAGCAGCTGAAACTTCATGACAAAGACAGGTACGTAATTATTGTGGTCATACTTATGTGAAAGCTTCTCAGTCATCTGGGCTGAAAGAAGCAGTCAGTACCAAATAAATCTTCTAAAACTTAACATCAGTACCACTTCAAATTTGAAGCATTGGCAGAAAAAATTTCTTCACATACTGGTGTGGCAGAGTCTTTCAGGCGTCCTGTTGTACTGTTTATAGAATTGCAAAACTCTCAGAAGTGAGAGATGATTGCTGCTTTCTGCCCACAAGCAGAAGAGTAAGATTTGACCCCATCTGCCTCTTGGCTGAGGGCCCACAGGGTAAATGCTCTTGGCACTCTGTGGGTTTACGCACTGTATTTGGCTCACTGCCAGAAGTACTTTAAAAGTTGAGAATAGGGCCAGATGTTGCCCTTCTGTTTTTTTGCGTTAATGAATTTTTAGTAGAAAAATAGATAAACAGTGCAAGACTTACTGTTCCTGGTGGTGGCAGAGATGGAACTAGAAGAAACTGTTTCCTTGATGCTGCCTCTCTTCTGCTTGCTGCCTTTTATGTTGGAAGTGTAGCTTTTGAAAGAGAAGAAAAACCCCAAACAAATGAAAAAAAAATGCACAAAAAACCACCCAAACAACTCAGTATGGCTCAGGGGACTTACTTAACATGCTGATCTTTCTGAGCTTCAGGTCATCTGAGCCTGCTTACCATGTCTGTAGGGTCAATAGTACCCTGTTGACTTCGCAGTACTCTTTATCTCAGATGCAAGCTGAAAAAAACAAGCAGAATAAACCAGTTTAATAACAGGGAGGCCAAAGGTTCTGGCCTGTCAGTGATAAGGTTGAAGGCTGGGTTTTTTTAATTTACAAGGGAAGTTTAGTTCTTCACTGAAGGACTTTTATCCCAGCATGAAACAAGTGGCTGAGGTGTTTTGTACCAAGGCAGAAGCTTACATCTGAGGAAGCATGTTCTCACACTGAAGTGCAACTAGTACTCTATAAAAGTGCTTGGCAAGAAAGTTGTATCTTACTACTGCTAGGGTTGAAGAGCTCTTCATTGCTCGATGAAAATTCATTGTTATGTGTTCAGTCAGACTACAGTGGCCTGAGAAGGGAGTAAGACAGTTGTATACCTGTGTCCTCGGGTGTAGAGAGGCCAGTTAGAGGTGTGACTAAACTGAAGCCAGACTGTCACCCCTTTGTGATCTGTTAGCTTTTGCCTGTTAGACTGCATAGGACAGTAATGCTTAGTTGGGAAGCCAGATGAGGGAACAAGGCAATCCACCCAAGTCATGTTGCCATTTATCTCTCCCTGTCAGGTGGTTGCCATGTTTCATTCTCCTGCCTGCCGCCTCTGATCTGTCCCAGTTGCCTTGCTCCTGTTCAATTTGCTAATGAGATAATCTTGCTCTTAATCCTGGGGGCAGAATGGGAAGAGATTATACATACAGAGGTGGTGAAGTATAGGAATGCGGTTAAACGTGAGTGGTTATTACTTAAAAAAGATGCAAGAGTGTTTATTGCATCTGCTTTCCAGCTGTTTGAGAGCAAAGCTGAGAATGTTCTTATGACTGCCAGCCAACTTTTTTCTACAATACTGGTTACAGGGTATTCAGCATAGTCTTAACTGGGTTGCAAGAGGATGCTGTATTAAGTGATTTTGCTGGGTCTGTTTTAATCTTTATTACGGTTAACTGTAAGATTAGAAGAATTTAAGGCCTCCATGGAAGCTGCTTTTAAGAGCAGGGCTACTTTGGTATATTCTGTGTGGGTGTCTAGCAAAGAGTAGATGTTCTTTCAAGAATATCCTTCTTCTGTACAGTGCTCAGTGTCTTAATTGAATTTTTGGTTTGCTGTTTTCTGTTTCTAGGCTGGTACTGAGTTATGAGAGAATATATAGTGATGAAGAAAAGCCAGACTTCTGCCTAGGCCATAACCCAGCAGTGACGATCACTTTTGTTTGTCCATCAAAGAGGGGAGAAGAGGTAACTTTGCTGCTTCAGTTTGTGTTAAATGGTTGGTCTCTAACTTTTGTGTGCAGCATTTTTCATTTTTATTCAGGGCTGAAGAGAAACAGAAATCCTCTTGGTTCTCAGCTTGTGAAGTGTGAGATCCTAAATATACTCTTCAAAAAGTCCTATAGAACTTAAGAGATAAACAGGAACTTGAATAAAATTTCCCCAGGGGTGTGTTTTTTCATGTCTTGGTGAATTTGGTTGTCCTTTTCTGGGTTCAAAGCTTTCCTCTGAGAATACGACTGATTTAGTGTAGTGTTATCCTTGGCACAGGGCTTTGCTTGCTAATGACCATTCTTCCATCATCAGTCTGGCTGGGCATGCTTATAGTTGCTAACTTGTTTCTTTACTAACCTGGCCTTCCTCAGGAAAAAGAAAATAATAGCTAGCAAGGGCTGTTGCATGGTAAGTGTCACTTCTTACTAAGCAGGCTTCTGAACTACTTTCAAAGTAAAATCTTTAGTATTAGGCAGCAACTCAGGTTTTGCAGGACACAAGTTTTAGCCTAGCTTCAGTGCAGTATGATGATTGCTTTGATGTGATGCTGGGTAATCTCAGCAACCCACACTCTTTGAATTGGGCCAAAGCAGCTATTGCTAGTGCTCTGTAACTTTAAACTGTAGTGCTTCTGGTTGCAGGTTAGCGAAGGGGGAGCTCTTGTCTGACTAATTTTTGGTTTAATGTTTTTTCCCTCATCTGACCTAGAAAGGTACCCGAAATCACCCTCATTGCTGCAGAAAAAAGCCATAGACCTTTCTCCTACTGTCACTTTGTAATACCTTGCTGCAGCTACGCACCCTTGTAGTATGAGTAGTATTGCTAGTGTTACTTGTGCCTGTAATTTATCTGATACTTACCCATGTATCTGCCTGTTTTGTTGGATGGCAGAAATACAGATCTATGAAACAAAGTGGGTTTCTAAAGGTTTTGCTTTAAAGTGAGGAAAAGCAAGACTACCTCTTCTCCCAGAAGTGCAAAAATATTTCACTACAGAAACAACATCTGACAGAAGTGTTGGCTAAAGAATTCTCAAATGTCTTTCAGTCTTGATTTGGACTGAGGGAATCAAAGTTGCTAAAACACCAGTGTCTAAAAGGCTGCTTTACCTTCAGAGAACACTTGATCTCTGCTCCCCTCTTCGAGGACTCCTCTGAGGCAAAATCAATCCAAGCTGTACTTAGCAATTTGGGCTCACATATCTCTGCTTTTGTCAACGTGTTAAGGAAAAGTGCTTTTTAAAGCACTGTTACTTCTGCTGTCCTGCTAATGCCTGGTACCTTATCGCTCCTTAGAAATCTAATAGTTTGATGCATCATTATTAGGAGCTGTTTTATTTCTTCTTGACACCTGTTTCTGAGAGGCTAGGGACAATGTTTCCACCTCTTAAGCAATTTACAGGTGATGCTAGTCATTACTGATCCTAAAGGAATTGCTTTAAGAATTATATTTCAAATAACTCTCTACTTGTAATTTAAATTCTGTTTGCTTCTATATCAGAGTGCAGGTCCCAAACTCACAGCTAAAACAAATTGCCGGTATGAAATTGAATGGGTTACTGAGTATGCCTGTCACAGGGATTACCTGGAGAGTAAAAGCTGTCTTCTGACTAATGAGCAACATGATATCGCTATTGATTTAAGTCCACTTACTCAGCTTGCAGGTAAGCTTACTATTTTTCGTTTGTTTGTGATGTTACTAGCCAGTTTTCCAGTTCCATGTTCAGAGAAGGAAAAATGTCCTCTGTAGATTTTTGGGTTTTTACATCTGTTTTGCTCTGTGTTAGAAAACTTTTTCTTTTATTATTCATTCAGATTATGTCACACCATATCTAGCCAAAGATGATAAAGAGGAATATTACTATTACTTGAACATATGTGGGAAAACCACTGCAGGTAACTGCAGGGACAGCACGGGATATACTTCAGCTTGCCAAGTAAAATCTTCAAATAACCAGCAAAAAGTGGCAGGACGATTTGAGAACCAAACCCTAAGGTGTGTAAAGGCTCTTTAGCTATGGTAACTGATCTGACTGATCTTTGTTTCCTACTTCGATGCCCTTATTTGTCATGTAAGCAATATTTGATATAAAATTTTTTTTTAGCATGCATATATGTATATGCAAGCGTGTGTGTGTATATATATATGCAAGCATATATATAGCAAGTATTTTCACTAAGTTTTTTATGTATAGACTTCTAACGGTATACCAAGCTGGCATTAGCAAATGCAGGAGCAGATGAGGTTGGTAGAGGCCATTGCCTAGGCAGGGGAGAGGCTTTCAACCAGCTTTGGTATCAGAATTGCAGATTGTGCTGTGCTGCTTCTTGCTGTCCTTGAGTTTTACATGCTAATTGGCATCAGGATCAGATGTTTTAGAAGCTGTCTTCAGCATCTCACCTTCCTTTGCAAGAGCTTGTATTAATCATATCTAAGACTACTGAGGTCCAGGATTTTGTGGTTGATTTTTTTTTTTTTTAATTGAGAACTTCAGGGTTCTCAAGTGGCATATGGGATAATAGTTTGCATGAAATTGCAAAGCAGTGATTATTCACCTAGATATGACCTTCTGGTCTGTTTGTAAGCACATGACAGACTTGTTGGAGTGTTTTTCCAGGAAGTATGACTTCCTCCACCTGCAAAAAAAGTCATGCAATAAACTAATGGGAACAGATATTCCACCACACCTAGAGTAGCTTTAGAGCATTCTTTAAACTCTATACAAATTCATGAAAAGTAACCAGAAAAATCAGTGGATGTGAGCCTTTGTTGCAGTAAAAATGTCAATATTAATGTTGAACAAGCATTTGTTTCCCATTGAGAGAGACAATAAACAAACAAGATTGTGGCTTCTGTTATGTGAAAAACACTGTCTGATCACATGTTTTTTTTCTCAAACTGGCTTTTTACTCAGATACTCCGATGGGGATCTCACTTTAATTTATCCAAATGGGGATGCGTGTAGTTCTGGCTTTCAGAGAATGACTGTCATAAACTTTGAGTGCAATGAAACAGCAGGTGAGTTTAAGAAGCTGTGATGACTGCTCAGGGTTTGATGTCTGTGCTTGCTAGCAGACCTTATGTTCGAAGGACTGCCTGCTTTGAGCCACAGCTAACACAAGGAATAAATATTGTCAGAGTAAGCACTACTTTTTAGGGCTGGCAGAATTGTTTTGCACTGTGTAGTAGCACTGCTAATCTAAATTTACACTAACGATCAAGAATACTGAGGTATGGAAGAGCCTTGTTTCTTTGCCAACTGTAAAATACCCCACCCAAGCAATGCACACCCCCCCACCCCCCACCCCTCTCCCCCAAATGACAAACTCACACACGCAAAAACCAACCCACAAATGTAAGTCCTGTGCAGCAAAAGGATTTTTGTGTTCCTTGCTCATTGCAAGTCCTCAAGTCTCCTTGCTGTTCTCACATTGCCCCACTGGAAACCTAACATCTGTTTATCCATCTTCAATGTTAAGGTAATGACGGTAGAGGAACTCCAGTGTTTACTGGTGAAGTGGACTGCACCTATTTTTTCACTTGGGATACAAAATATGCATGTGTTAATGAGAAAGAAGATCTCCTTTGCAGAGTTGCTGATAAGAGAAAACACTATGACTTGTCACCTCTGGTCCGCGGTTCAGGTATGGCAATGAAAACTAGCTTTCGGTTACTTTTGTCCTGAGTTTACATGCCTTGTCTAGTGCAATTCTTTAGTTGAACATTAATAACTTTTTGCTTTTCTTAGTTAATTTCTGGGGTACTGTGTTCACTTCCCTTGTCCCAACAGGAGTGAGTGCCTTATGAAAGTATCTATATCCATGACTGCCTTGGTTACTGGGATTTTAAGTGTTTTTAAATGTTGGTCTTTTTGTGATAAAAGGCATTTTGGCTTGAAGAGGCTAGAAAAGTTAAGCCAGATGACTTGTTCTTGACAACCCCTTGTATTTCAGAGTTAGCCCAGAATTGGGAAGCTGTGGACAGTAGCTTTTCGGAGGTAGGGAGGAAGCGTTATTACATCAATGTCTGCCATAAGGTGTGGAAGAGAGGAGGAGCTTCCAGCTGCCCAGATGCTGCTGCTGTTTGCTCTGTAGGTGAGTGTGTGTGTTATTTTGGTTTTTTTTTTTTAAGACTCTGAAGGCTTGGTACTTCCTTTGCAAATGGAGTTAGCTACCCTGAGTGCTTTCAGTTGTTTGAGGAAACAGAAATTAGGACCACATCTCTCTTGTGCTTCCAAAGACCCAAGAAGAAATGATGCAAGTAGCCTTTTATAACTAAAAAACTCCAGGCTTTCTAGCATGGTTTTGGAGAGGTATTAACAAGCTCCTGATGCTATGCTTTCTTAAAACGTCTCATCTGGCTAGTTAGTAGTATCTTAGTGTAAAGTACACTTCTTTCCAGGGAAACAAAAGTGATGTATTTACTGTCTTTACAGATAAACAAAACAGGAGTAAGAATCTTGGAACATTTGTATCTTCTCCTAAAAAGGTTGGAGAAAATATTCAACTTACCTATTCAAATGGAGACAGCTGTGGTGGTAACAAAAAAATCAAAACTATCATCACTCTAGTGTGCAGACCAGGTGAGAATATCCATACTCTGATCTCTGATCTGATTAAAAACTAGAGGTCACTTGAAATGCCCAGACATGAATGCTAAATATTAACGTGTGCCTTTGTCTTTCATTTCCTTCTGTGCAAAAGATGAAGCATTGTGGTTTATTTACTAGGATGATAACAGTGTACTCACAGGTATTTAGTTCTGTTCACCTGGTATACAAGTACCCTTTAAAGAACTTTGAATAAGTGTCTTGAACTAAGATTCTCAGAAATATCACAGAAGTATGTTCAAGCATTTAAAACTCTACAAATACCTGGAAGCTATACAAAGCACTTTCTTTCCCTAGATTGTCTTGATGGGAAAGACTGGTTCTGAACTGAGATCAGACATTTTAGTCTTCTCTTCCAATAAGCATGTTTTGTGTCTACACTCCTTGCAGTTTATGAAAAGCAGAAGCATTTGCAGAAGTTGTTCATGTTATTCATCTCTGTATAACAGCCCACTAGTTTAACTGTGTCCCAGGGAAATAGATAACCTGTATTCCTCTGCCTGAGGAAGCTGAATCCTTCAAGTGTGCTGGCTATTAGGATCTGGTTATGCATTACTTCCTAATAAAGCTGTTGCTTTGTAGCAGAACACCAGGTAGTGTGTCAAAGCAAACATTTTTTTTGAAGAGTGTGATAGTACTCAGGGACAGACTGAGCAGTGCATTTTCGCTTCTGGGCTAAGCTTTTGTTCGTGGGAGGAGGATGCAAAGAGTTTGTGCAAGGAATTTTTTGTTCTATTTAGTCCTCATTTTAGAGGAGAGGTTGTTTAACAGTTAATCTGGGTTTGCTGTTGGGGAGGAGTTAGTGTTCCTAGGCTTAAATTCCTAGATCTTTTTGGCAGCCTGACTGTCTGTATGTGTAACATCTTCCTCTTGTGATACCAGGCGATCTAGAAAGTGCTCCAATCTTGATGTCTGAGAGTGTGTGTTTATATACATTTGATTGGTATACCGCTGCTGCGTGTGTCCTGTCTAAAACTGAAGGAGATAACTGCCAAGTCTCTGATCCTCAGGCAGGTATGTATTTACATTGAGCAGATAGATGGAAAGGTTGTGAGGGATAGGAATTGTCACAACAGTGAGTGTCATGTGAAGGGAGGGGGGGAGATTTCCCCAACCCTGGGTGTCTGATCTGTCTGTCAGCACCCCAGGAAAGCAGAGACCCTTGTGCCAGACCAGTCTGTCAGCGTCCCGTTACAGGGACCCTTCACTGAACAGTCCCGCTGGGTCGGAGGGCAACTCGACTGCCTTGTTCAGGGAAACACCCCAGCTGCATCAGGGGGACCCTCAGCGGGTCCTCCCCCTTTACCTGAATGTGTTACCCACCGCTGGCAGCTGCTAGTGCCCACAAAGGGCTAACGGTAAGAGGTTACGGAATAACACTATTAATATAAAATCATGACAATTAAGGTTCATGATAATTGGTGATAGGGACTGTTGGCAAAAACAAGTTTGAAGTGGTATATAACCAAAACATTGATCACTAACAACAGCTGGTGTGAGTTAGTCATTTAGCACTTGACCAAGCTCTTACCCAGCAGGTGTCCCTGTGGGGGAGCAGACAGGTTCAGCCCGTGGACTGATCCCAGCAGTTACGACGGAGTCTTCCCTGACTTCTCCCCTCATTCATTCATTCACTTGTTACACTTTACTCTCAGGTGGAGCTTGAGTGACTCTAGTCAAACATTCTTTTATTATTGATTGGTGTAAATTTCTCTTGCTTTCATTTAAAGACATAGTTAATAAGGAACAGAAAGCGCATGCTTGTGAGGGGTGGTTGTGCCTTGGAGGTGGGTAACTTTGGGATGGAGGTGTGCGTTCATATTATAATGAGATAATTCTTAGATGCTCATTATAATTTTGACACAGTTGTTCGCTCAGCATCGGACATCTTCCCATTTGACAGCTGCTGTGCAGCATATCGGCTGTGTGGTCCCATCAAGTTCCCAATCCTGCAGGGAGCACAGCAGAGCCTGGCCGTGGGGGTCTCTGCTGCTCCTCTAGGGTAGCAGGTTGTGCTGCCCAGGGAACCCTGGTGGAGCAGATTGTGTGCGTGCCAACTGCCCTGGAAGTGGCAATTGTATTTTATCCTAAAAAGGTTGTTATAATGCTACAACTTCTGTTAGGTCCCAGTTTTCTCTTAATTTCCCCCTCCAAGCCATTTTCCCACGCTGAGTCCTTTTGATACATAAGAACAAAGCAAATTCAGTCTAAGTCTAAGCACCCGCAACATTCTAGCACAGCAGTTTTAAGCACATGGGCATGGAAGATCAGAACAGCACAAGCTTAATATTCCTCTAGTGTCTGTGGAGGAAGATAGGTGTGACGTGTATTTTACTGTAGTAAATCTCTCCGTATAAGAAAACATACTTTAGTGTGTCCATATTGTTTCTGTAACAATAATTACATGGAAGGAGACTTACTGGGGGGGTGGGGGAGTGAGCTAGCTGTGTGACTGGTAGAATCAAAACCTGTGAGAGATGGCAGGGAAAAATTGAACTGATAAAGCTTACTCCTTCTCGTTTAGGCTTCTCTTTTGATTTATCACCTTTGGCCAGGCAAAATGGGCACTATATAGTTAATACTAGTGAATACTTGTTTTACATAAACATCTGTGGCAGTGTGCCGGAGGAGTTGTGTCACACAAAATCAGCAGCATGCCAGGTAACACAAAGGTGGGTAACTCTAGTTCTGTTGTCTGTAGTAGATCACCTCTTGTTGCATGATGTGTTGTTTATGGGCAACAGTGAACAGTTTGCTTGTAAAGTAATTACTGTGCTGCCTGTAATAAATTCATATAATTTGCATGCAAAATTTTATTTGGTAGTGCTGTAACTATGCTGCCAGCTGTTTCAAGTAAAGTGCACACATGTAATCTTGCTTACAGCTAGCTTTTGAGATTGAATGTGTCCATTGCTCCCCCTTATGTTTCCCATTAACTGCTGCAGCTGTAGTAAGCCAACCTACAGTTTGTATTCAGGGTCAGCTGGATTCCAAGAGCTGGCCAAAGAAGCAGTGCAGCGCTTGGCATGAGTAGTGGCTGCCTTATGCAGAGGTGGAGCTCAGAGCTTGCGTGTTGCTCTGTATTTCTGTTACTAATACAGCGCAGGCACGGTCCCGGTGTGTACTGCTACTCAGACAGCATCATCGCTGTTGTGTTCTACAAGTGATGCCTGAGGTAATATCTGTACATCACAGGTTCCAGGTCAGTGTGGTGCCAGAGGTGTGGTACAGTGCAAACACATGCAGCTGTACTGGAGTTGGCTCTGAGTTACTCTCCCGCCAAGGGGAGTTCACTGCAGACACTAAGAATGTTCGTTAGGCGAAGGTGGTCAGGCTAGGTCTGACAGAGCCAGTGTTAAATTAAAGAAACCCTGCTAAACCAAAGCTGCTCCTGAACTAAGAGTGTGTGAAGGAGGCTTTTTTCCCTGAGAAAGAAGACTTGCTGTTGTGCAGTGCTAGGTCTTAGCAGTCCACACGTACTTGCATGGAGCCAGTTTGAGCCCACCATTAGCGCATCTGCAGTTTGAATTCTCTGGAGAATGAGAACTCTGTATTTCTGTTGCTCTTCTAGAGAAAGGAGTGTTAAAGTTTTCTAGATAGCGAAGCAAGGTACAATGTTCCCTTCCAAAGAAGGACATCTGTTCATGTTTTAAGTTTCCTTTTGACAGCATTCTTTTCATCCTAGCTCACTTATGTCTAGTCAACCTTATTTAATTCTTTTGTCATATTATAGTGTCTTCTATAAACTTACCTGTGTGCTTACTACTTGTAAGACTTCTTTTAAAGATAAAATTAATTTTGCATTCTGCCCAGTCTCAAAGTCCACTTTTTCTTTTCTAGTAAGGATCAGTTTTGGAGTCTTGGACTGCCCAGTTCCAAACTTTCATATTACAATGGTCTGATTCAGTTGACCTACAAAAATGGTACAGCATACAACGATGAGAAGAAAACACAGCGATCTACACTTATAACTTTCCTGTGTGACCATCAGGCTGGAGTAGGTCAGCCTGAGTATCAGGTAAGAAGTTCTATATGAAGAAGGGAAGGATTTCCATCCCAAAACCCTGACAATAATTGCTGCTAGGGTAGTGCAAGCCGAGGCTCATGAGGAGAAATATTCACTATCTATAAAGCAGACTGAGAAAAGTAGTTATTACTCTTGGGATATATGCCTCTTGTTGCACCCTTATGGCTTGTCTTGACCACTGAACGGTAAGATGTCCACCTGGATCCAGGTTCTTACTTCACTCTTCTCTAGTCTCTGGGGCATGTAATTACCAGTGCTCTTGATAATTTTGTATTGCTAGCTGAAAAAACCAAACTTGCTGGGAAGTAACAGGTGGTAGGACTGTGTGTCCTGCAACACAGCAGACATCAGTTACGTTGCTCTGGTTCTGTTATTTTTGGAAAGAGTATTTTTTGGTGGCACAGCAAATGACAAGATCTTCAACAAAGTAAACCTACACAAATCAATCTGAGAAGATATATCCCAAACCCAAGGGGAAATAACAAGCTTAACATATAAAGGAGTAGTTGTGAGTCACAAAGTATTTAGTGTGGAAGGCCTCACTGACCTATTCTGCTGTTTTCTATAGACAGAAGATAACTACACCTACAACTTTAGGTGGTACACTGAACATGCTTGTCCCGAAATGCCACTAGAATGCATTGTGACTGATCCCAACACCATGGACCAATATGACTTGTCAAGGTAGGAGAGTAACATATACACCATTACATGGCTATTCTACTTCAGTGTTCTGGCTGATTGCTTAGCACTGGAAGAGGTTGGCTTCCTGTGTAGGCAGCACTAGAAACTTCATCAGTTGTGACAAACCTACCTGCAAATACCTTGAAATGGGGACAGTATTTCCCTCTAGTATATGGACTTGCCTTCAAAGGTGTAAGCTGACTTTTTGGGATGGTTTTGCTTAATAACATATTACTCTGACAACTGGTGTTCTGCTTCCTAGGAGCATTCATTTTAATTGTAACGCTTAAAAATGAGGAGGAAAAGTTATTTTGAAATGTCTTACTCATCTTGTTGTTGAGACTGACAGAGAAAGCTATTGAGAATCTAAGCTTAGAACACATGTTCTTCATAGAACTTTCTCTTCCTGCTCAGCTTAGCAAAATCTGAGAAGAGAGGTGAAAACTGGTATGCCATGGATAATTCAAGACCAAGTGAGCGCAAGAAGTACTACATAAATGTCTGTCGACCACTAATCGCTGTCCCAGGATGCGACCGGCAAGCCTCTGTCTGTCAGATGGAATATCGGCATGATCATGTGAGTAGCCTTTCCATCCGAGCTTGGAGCTGGTTTGCCAAATGAGTGAGGTTTAGGGGTATACGAGATAAGCATGTGAATTCTGGCTTCTTTGTGCAAAATGGTATTCTTGTGTATCCGTAATGTTGGCATAGTCATTGCAGAATGGTAGACCTCCTGTCTGTCCCTTCAAAGACTAAAGTTTTAATTTTTACAAGTATACCAATGTTGCATTTGATATGCATGATTCTTTGTCATAGGTTGCAGAGGCAGGCAAACTGCATCCCTTCCATGTAAACTGCTGTGGTGTCACAGACTGCTAGCATTACTTTAGGAACAGGCTGCTCTCCTGGATATTCTGTCTTCTTCTGGCTTGTTTTAGATGGAACTGTGGAAAAAATATATTTGAAATGTTTGTCATCACCCTCTGAGCTCTCTTTGACTTTGAGTAGATTATGCAGATGTTGCCAAGCTGTTTAAAAAAAAAAAAAAAAAAAATGGTTGTGGATTTCTATATTTCCCTGAAGTATAACAACTTTATCTTAGGACTGTTTGTGCTGACAGACAGGATGGACACTTTGCCCAGGGGCTGGCTTCAGTGCTACTCAAAGCTGTAGGGAAAGCTGAACTAGAGGCTTACCAACCTAATTCCTTCTGTAAAATGGAGAAGACACTTTATCTCCATACTGTTGGAGAGTACGTCTTGAGTGACTGAATCCGTACATTGTGGCACTTGAGCTAAATATTACTAGTTCCTTGTGCTTGCATTAGTCCTTGTTGTGTAGGGGTGCTTACTTGACATGTGGAGGCACGTTAGAGCTTCGTTACTTCATTGCTGAAGACACTGGGATAAAAAGTGAGCACACTAGGTCAGCCTAAATGCAGAGGAGTTTTGAAAAGAAAAACCAACAAAACAGTGGAAGTCTTTGTGGACAGAGTTATTCTGGAAGTGTATTCTTTTTGCGGTTGCTGACTTACAGTTTCTTAAAAATAGGAGACATCAGTTACCTTGCAGAAGTGAAGATTGATTTGGACCTTATTAGTAGCACCTACTGTTGTTCTAATGCTCAGTTTCTGCTAGTCCTTTTTAGGCTTTGCTAAGTGTGGCAGATCCCTAAGGGCATTCTTAGAATTGACTGGAGGCTTCCACATACTGTGTTTTAGAGCTGTACAAATTTAATCCTACTTACTGTGCATGAGGTGTAGGCCTTCCTGAATTCCTAAGCTGTGTAGCCAGTGAGATGAGGATGACTGTTGTGAGGCACTTACAGGCACCTTATTGTACTAAAAATAAAAACAAAACAGAACAAATAAATGCAAAAAACCACCTCCACACCTGCTTGTGGAGCTTGTCTGTTGAATATGTGAAATTTAAGTACAGAACGGGTGAAAAATGCAGGGGGATCTCTACACCTTTATCTTCAAAACACTTAAGATAACCTTCTGTATACAAGATTGTTGTGGTAGCTGTTTTCTCCTTTTTGACCATATCTGTAACTCCTCACCTGAGTTTAGAATTACTGACATGCTTTTTGTTATTTATAGGTTTCTTACTCCGAAGTCACCTCTATTAGTAATCTTGGTGTTGCCAGCAAAGAACTGGTAGTTGAAAGACCTGGACACGTTTTTCTAACCTATGCAAATGGCTCTGTGTGTATTGATGCTGACGGAAAGAAAACTACTTATACCACCACCATTCACTTCATCTGTTCCAGGGGCACTCTTGTAAGTACAATTGATCTTTCAGATGTTGCTTCATCATAGTAGATTTTCCATCATATAATGTGAAGCTACATGAAAACGTATAGGGTGTAGCAGATTCATGAAAAGGGAGACTTCTTGAGGACTAAATAGAAATGTAAAACCAAAGCTGACTTAGATGCTACAGAAGTGCATGTCTCAGACTATTGTATCATAAGCTAGAACTAGTTAAAAACTAACAGCCTCAGTGAACAGTTGATATTTCAAACTAGTATAATTAGCATGAAAAATACATGGGGACTTAAGATGGAGGAATTGTACGTGCAAACATTGCAGATCTTCTTAAGAGGATTAATATTGTAAAGTGTATCTTCAGGCTTAGATTCTGCATCCTTTGGAGTTCCTAAAGCTTTTCTGATACAACTCCACATCCTGAAGTTTAGGCCAGCTTCAGTCTAACTATCCCCTCAATCTAGACTTGGTCTTGCTGGTTTGTGAATCTGCAGGTCTGTGAATCTCCTCACTCACATGATCATCAGCCCAAGAGGTATGGTGAAACTCTGTGACTTGGAGCAGTTACGAACTGCTTTTCTTTTGCCTGAAAACACTGAAATGAAGTGTGTATAATTAATACTCGTGTTGTTACTTCAGCTAACAGAGTTTAGTGTTGCTTTATTTTTACTTTTTGTAATAGTGGACTATACATTATACCCCAAAGCTCTTCAAAGCACAGACTGAGGCAAGGTCTGGTTATTCATGTCTAAATTCAAATATTAGATTAAATTAAATTGAATCTAATCTGAATATTTGGATGTCAAGTTCAGTTATTTGCTGAAGCTTAATGAGATGCCAAATGTTTAGCTAGACAAAGTTTTCAGTGGTGACTGTCAAAATAAATAGGGGAGATGGAAGCAGGATGGGAATTGTGTGCATTTGTAGTGAAGTCTTTTAGAAGAACCTGACACTTCCTCATAAAGTGGAATCTCAAAACACGAGGTGGTGTTGCCTGTTACACTTACTCTGGTCTCTCTGCAATCTGTTTCCAGAGTAGCAGCCCACGGTTTATAGCTATTCAGGAATGTGTGGCCACGTTCTTATGGGAAACTGAGGCTGCTTGTCCAATCAAGGAAACAAAAGATGATTCTCAGGTGAGAAATGGGGACATAATTGCATTCATAGTCACAACATACTATTTTTTTTTTTCCTAGCATTTCTGGTTGCAGTGTTTAAATGACTTTTGGAATAAACTTAGTTACAGTGAAGTCTGAAGTTACTGCGATGGAGTCTTATGCTACTTTATTGCTTTCTTGAAGTGTTCTTAAAATGAGTAACTTCTGACTAAAGTATTCAAGTGTTGTCGCTTGAGGACAACTTATTTGCTGTAGCACTGTTTCATTCCCTTAGGTGGCTGCTAGTAAAACTGAGTTTATATGTAAGGATTTATATTGATATATTGTCCTTGTTTGTATTCAGATCATCAAATAAGGCTTCCCCCCTACCCCAGGCTACTCAGTTGTTTCTACTTTACAGGTCCCAACATAAATACGTTAGTGTGGAAACAACCCTCAGATAGTTTCCTTGCTCTTAGCTAACCTGACAGATGTCATCTGTTAAATTGCACTTTGATATGTTATGTGACTGTGATATGTTATGTGGCTGATGTCAACGGACAGCTGTGCAAAAGAATTGAATTAAGTGTTGCTACTGCCAGAGTTGTATTCTGGTGGTTCAAATTAAGTTGCTGAGTGGTACGCAGGCTAGGAATATGTGTAAATCGCTACTTTGGCTCTTTAAGCAAGTTAAAGGTAAAACTTAAACAGAAGAAATGCAGAAAGAGAAAATAATGCTGTTGTAATATTACTTTTTCCCAGTCCTGCTCTGTGCGAGATCCAGACACTGGCTTTCTGTTCAATCTGCAGCCGTTAGCTTCTGAAAAAGGCTATATGGCTACTGGCATTGGGAAGAAGTTCTTGGTAAGGATTCAGACTGTACAATCTGTTGCTTAAGGATGCTGCTGTTAAATTTTTACAGTTTTACTTAGTGAGTGAGTGAAGCTTTGACTCAGTCCTCTTACGAAACTTTAGTTGGCAGTGAAGTACTGTGCTTGAGGGGAGGAATGGAAGGTAACTTGACTCATCTCAGATGATCTTAAAAGCATCGAACTTCTGGTTCTTAGCAAACACAAGGCAGCTACACTTTCGAGTCTATACATCATTTTCCAGTTATGGACTCTGTTTCGTAATACCAGTTTGCCTGCTGGTGCTGAAGTGGCCTGAAAGGGATTTAATCTGTCCGTATCAGTGTTCTTAATGTGATCTGCATGTATCAGTAGTCCTAGGGTATCCATAGATCCTACCATAGTGGGTTTTTTAGTCTAAAAATAAACTTGCTAAACAACATCCTGCACTACTACTGGGGAGAACTTGTGGATCCTCTAAGCTGAACACTGAGAATACTGTTCTTGTGTTATAGTTGGTTGGCTTGCAGTTTAGAAATGGCAGACATTTCATGCTGTTTGAAATAGTTCTTGGCAAGTGACTTTACTGATGTTGAAAAGGCTATGTGGACCTAATTTTTCTGGTGCAGTTAATATTGTGTGCACCCACATGTTTTCAAAACTTCTAGGTAAACATTTGTGGACCCATGCCAGATTGCGGTAAGATCAATGGCAAAACAGCTGCTGGATGTGAAGCAGAAAATCTGACATCGGTGAGGCTGGTGGAGTTGGACAAAACCCTGTATCTATCTGGTGAAGGGTTTCTAACTCTTACTTACAGAGGTCCTCTTCGAGTACAATCAGGTGAGTTCAGCATCCATCTCCAAGACACATTTCCTAATGTTCTATAAACTTCCTGTGAATGGTCATCATTTTTTCCTTTGTTCATGTGCTAAAACCTGCTGGTCTTGCTGTTAGCCACTTAAAGAAGCTAGTTCATATGAAAAATTTAGGAAAAAATCAAATCATGCGGAATGGTAATGGCTCAGCTTTCAGAAATAGATGTGCATTTCAGAACTCCTGGAAAGAGACCAATACAAAACAGGATTTTTTTTCTTACAGAGTAGATGAAAAATACTGCTCCTTGCATGGAGAAATAGGTAGCCAAATTAGGACATGAGTCAGAATTCATTTCGCTTGTTTTCCTAAGTGAAGTCATTGCTTTAAGCTTCAGTTTCATGAATAATGCTCTCTAAAGTTTTCATATCTGAAAGATCGCTTTTCAGTTAGCTTATACTCTCCTATATGGAATTTCTTAAGTGCTCTATTACTTCCTGTACACCTATTTCATGAATTTAAGTCTGTTTTGCAGGTAAGGTTACTGAAAAGTGTGTGTCTAGCTTTTGGTTTTCACGTGCCCTCCAACTGTACTGAAATTGAGTTTTCATCGAAAGGCATATGCCACTTTAACAGCAAAAGAATTTTAGGAAGACCGAATTTTGAATTCGGGAACCTCAGATGCTCCTACGTGTTCGTCCTTTGTAAAAATTGCTATGGTGATATCTCTTATTTTCCCAGTTGTGATGTTTTTGTACCTAATATCCAACGGGAAGCAAGTGATTGAGCTGTCATGTATTTTGCTTTAAGAGCTTCTACCATTTTGATAACACTGCTAACCATTTTGATGACAAGTATTACTCCCCCCCCCCCCCCCCCCCCCGTAATTCTACCGTTTCTTGTGGGCTGTGGAAAGCAGGTCTAAACAGAATGTAACACGCTGCTTACATAATGTCAGTATTTGTTCAGCAGTCATTAACACTGAACTTACAAACAGCCAAAACTTTGGTATGTGTGATGTAATTTAGAGGTTGTTGGTACAGCTGACTTGATGTTTTATAGGTTTTCTGTTTCTTTAGGTATGTGAAAGACCTAGCAAACATAGTTCAGTGAAGGTAATTATAGTTGTGAAATGTGTCGATGTTCTCGTCTGTCATTTGGAGAGAGAATTGTGGCTGCTAGGCAATTTAGCACAGGTCTCTAAAGAAGGCTTGTGTATTTATGGTTAAAAGACCCATAAATGATAAGGTAGTGTTTTCCTTGAAGCAATATTAAGAAACTGCTAGAAAATTTTAGTCAAATACTAGCTTGAACTTTTAAATTCAAATATTCCTGAGGGAACCATCAGCAAAGTGTTTGTTTTTACAGGAACATCAGACACGTTTACGGTGACTTTCATTTGTAATGATTCATATCCTGGAGAGCTTAAGTTTGTGCGTGAAGAGATAAACAGTGTGCTGAACATCCATGATACTTTTTTTGAGTTTCACACAGCTCTAGCCTGTGCTCCCGCTCCTGTGGACTGCCAGGTTACGGGTAGGTCCCTGGAATATGGGTGGGCTCTGTCCAACAAATATTGGAAGGATTAACTAGTAGCAAACTTCTGTGGAGAAGGGCTTTAAGAATACCTGTTGTGAAGACATTTGTAAAAATTGAAGTTTTCATAGAAGTTGTAAAGAGGGAGAGGAGTTGTTTGAAGCAGGCTTAAGTTACAAAGACAGTCAAGAAGCTAATATGCAACACAGTGGTATACACAAGGGCGTTGATAATTACTTTGAAAACGTTTAATCCTTTTCATGACTGGGTGCTGCTTCAGCCCAACTCTGAAGAAAATGAGTCACTTCAGTATTGGCCTCTGGAAAAGCGCACCTGTAAATTGTGGAGTAGTTACCTGTGGGAATTCAAATGTAGTGATTTTTTTTTTTTTATGGCAACAGTACCTTCTTTCAATGGACATCTAATGTAATTCTGAAAATTACTTTGAATTATGTATGTTCGTCTGTGAAACTTGTACCATTTCAAACCCAATATTGCTACAAGTATCTAATAGGTTGTCTTTCAGTTTACTGTACGTACCACATATCTTTCAGATGCTGCTGGCAATGAGTATGACTTAAGTGACTTGAGCAAAGAAGGTGAGCCATGGGTTGCTATAGACACTTCAAAGGAAGCAAAGAAGCGAACATTTTTCTTGAATGTCTGCAAGCCTTTGCCCTATGTGCCTGGATGCCCTGGTAAGCCAAGTGGCAAACATTTCTTAACTTGTGACTTCTGATGCAAGACCTTATATGCAGAATGAAATCCTTGGTTATTTTAGTAGGATGCCTTGAATCCTGCCTATTCAGTCACTTAAAGTGCATAGACCTGGGTGAGATATGTCAAGGGTATAATAGGCCTTCTTAAACTGAGAGCAGGACTCCTGCATTGAGATGTGTGGGAATGCATTTGGGAAAAATGCATTGAGGGCTTTATTTGCCAGTAACCTTGATTTTATTTGTGTGTTTGTTGTTTGGTTTGGTGTTTGTTTGTTTTTTAAGAAGAAAGGAAAGCTAAATGTTGTTGAAGCCTCTTAACTGAATGAGGGCAGAATGAGAAGCTTATGCTATGTCTTGCTGCACTTCTAGCCAGTTTGATTTATTTTACCTGTTGTGGTAGTCTTCTATCAAGTCTGTGGGAGCAGATAAGTTAGTGCATTTTTACAGATTTTGGTGAACACAGGACAGTAGTTTGTTCTGTTCCTCAAAGGCTTTAGGCACACAATGTCTCTTAACTGTACTTATGAAAACACTTACGTTGTGTTCTGCTTCATGAGTTTGAGAGTGTCTGCTTTAGTTCTCAAAACTCTCTTAAAGCTACTCCACTCTGTTGTTTTACAATGAAGTTAACTATAGTTGTCAAAGCTTTGAACTAAAATACAGGCTTTTTCTTTTTCCTGTAGGTGGTGCCATAGGATCTTGTGTGAAATACACTGATAAAAGCAGGAACCTTGGAGTCATTCAGATAAACCCACAGGCTGCTACTGATGGGTCATTGAGCATTATCTACTTGAATGGTGACACGTGCAAAGATAAGCAGCGTTATTCTACACGTATAATCTTCCAGTGCGATCAAACAATGGTAATTTTCTGTGCCACTTGCTGTTAATGAAGATTTTAGAGCTTGAGCTTAGTATAACAAAATAGACAGTGTTTATTCCTCTTGGAATGGGGAAGCTGGTTCTAAACCAAATATCTTGTGTACAGGCTTTTCTCTTGTCTCTCCTTACAACTGTTTTCTGGAGTCTGTGGAACACAACAGTTACCTTGATTGTGGAATCCTTTGAGCCACCAAAAGCAGCTCTTTGCTGAAAATAAGTACTGAAATTTGCTAATAGAGATCTTAGACTGTGCAACTGCAATAAAAAAGGATTCTGCATGTACCTTTTGAGACTCGCAAAGCAATCATTGGTAAGCCTCCTTCATATGGCTGTTTTCTGTAGGGATCACCAGTGCTTGAGCAAGAAGGTGACTGTGAGTTTGTATTTGTTTGGAGAACCTTGGCAGCATGTCCTCTTCACAAAGCAGAAGGTAAGTGTAATTACTTGAGCTTTAAAATATCAAACAAATCTGTACAAGTAGTGAACGCTTAGTGAAGCTATGTTTGTTTCTTACTCTATGAATCTTCCTGTAAAAGGCCCTGGCTTGTGGAGGGATGTCTCTTTTGAGCTTTAAGTCAACTAAGAGTCACATCTAACGTTTAAAGTACAATTTAGGGTGACAGGCAATTGTACTTCCCTATCTAGGGAAAAAAAAGTAACAATGCTGTCTTGGACAAATCATGGTACTAACTTGTTAAATCACAGGCAGACTTGCCAGTGTCTTTTAAATCTGAAAGCGTCAGGTTCCATGAGAATATGATTGATCCTATGCCTGGCACGTCATTCCCTGTCCCCCACTGAAGACTGCAAGCTATGCTGTAAACGTGACCCTTGTTAGACAATACGGGAGAGACCAGTGGGAGGTGTATCAGAGTTTACAGTTGACTGTGGCACATGCAAGAAGGAATCACAGGTTCCACATCTGGTACTTGGTTGGCTTTTAGCTGGGAAACTGAGTGTGCAGGTATCTTCTCTGCCCTTGCGGGCTTTATTTTGCAACTTCTGGATAACATGTTATAAAACATCCAGACTTCCTGTCAAGCATCTGTTGCAACAGTCCTAGACACTATTGAAACTGCCAGTGACCTCATGTGGCATAAGAGGAGTGTTTACGAGCTACTGCCCTGCAGCACACAATTGCCGTGCAGGAGCTGGTGACAAGAGTTGTGGTTTTCAAGGGAGGCAGACTGCCTTGTTTTTAACTTGGTACCAACTTGTTGGGTGATTGAGGGGAGCATAATAACCATGTGATACAATCTGATGGCTTTTTAAAAGCTTCAGAATATGGAGCAATGTGTCACTTTAAAACTGAGGACTTGATCAGCAGCAAAGTTACTGATGTGTATTAGCTGATTAGACTAATGACACTAGAATCTTCCCAAACCTTTTCTGTCTGTGTCTTGTCAGACCCATAAGCTGTAGCTAAATTTCCTATGATTGATTATTTCCTAACTTGGCAAACTTAACAGCTGTTAAAAGAAGATAGAAGACTGACATCTAGGACAACTTTTGCTTTGGCCTTGTGACCTTGCTGTTCTTTCCAGATCATTAAGCAAGCGTTGGACTTAGTGTCTCTAGTTCTGTACTTAATCTTCAGCATGGCTGAAGGAAGAACCTGTGAGGCCACTCTGAGGTAGTTTTTGAACTACAGTGTGACTTTTGCATCTTTCTTTAGTGGTAGTTACAACAGAAATGTTCCATTTGTAGCTTAGTCTTGTAGTTCTAGATAATTGGTGACTTCCTGAAATGAGCTGCTTAGCTGGACTAAAATGGTTCTTAAGCGTTACTGCCCTAAAGCGCCAGATACTCATCTTTGTGGCCTTGTTTGTGCCAGTAGGCCTTAGCTGTCCTAAGTGTATTTGATGTAGCTCATTGATATTAAGTTGTATTTTAAATTCTTAACTTTTCTTTAAAGGAGAGGATTGCCAGGTGAAAGATCCAAGGTACGGTCATGTCTATAACCTGAAACCACTTTCCAATAAAGACATAAAAGTGAGTACAGATGAGTATGACTACTACTTCAGAGTTTGTGGAGAAATAACAGAACCTTGCAAAACAGAGGCTCACACTGTGTCATCATGTCAAGTAAAGAAGACGGACTATACTTTCAGAAAAGTAGCAGGTATAGCACTTGATCAAAAGGAACTTAGAGAATGGGAAGATTAACCGGGGTGTAACTGAAGCCACTATGTGATACAAAAGGGGTTCTTGCTAACCTTGTACATTTTATGGGAGAAAGCACCCTAGCACTTCTGCTTCATGTGCAAGTAAAATGTCATGTGTATAGCTATCTTGACACACAATTAGGAATGTGCTCAACCCCTTACTGTACTGGAATAGCAGTCATGCAATAACTAGGTCACAAAGTTTAGAGGAAAGCTGAAGTCTTTCTATCAATACTTGGTTGTGCATGTTACTGCTGTCTGTGAAACCCTGTTGCTAGAGGCATTGCTGCAGTCATGTATTTACTGGATTAGCTGTTTACTTGTCTCATTTCTTTGCTTCTAGGCTTACTTACAGAAAAACTGACTTTCAAAAATGGTTTAATAATGATTAATTACACCAATGGAGAAAAATGTCATAAAATATATGAACGATCAACTGCCATATTGTTCTATTGTGACAAGACTACATCTGAGGTTAGTTTCAAAACATACACTTCCTGTATGTAATGTGTGGAAATGTAAGGTGAAAAACCTGAACTAGCTTCCTTCAAGGACTTACAGATTATGCAGGAGATTGAAGGATTTTGTGAGGTAATAAAAAATGAGGAATGTTTTGGATTTCCTGTTTATGGAAGGTACCTTTGTTATGCCCCAGGAAAGTCAGGGCATGTTTTTCCTTTAAGGGGTGCCTGCTATTAGCAAAGATATTGGGGATGTGGGGAAGAGACATTCTCCCAGAAATAACAGCCTTTTCTTTGTAAGAAATGAAAGGTAGGAGGAAAGCAGGTATTATTACATGGCCAGACCAAAATAGCTGGTTACCTGCTTCTAGTATTACCCTCTCTATACTTGCACTTGCTTTCCTGTTCTTAAACAATGGTGCCTAGAGTTACTTTTTCTCTTCCCCTTATTTCATGAAGGACGCAGAAGCTTCTGATGGGCTGCCCTTTTATCAGAAGTGTGCATATGGATAAACTTGGGTTTGGGAGAAGCCATGCTTTCAGCTGGTCAGAGGCATAGTGTGGCTCTTAAGATTATATGTAAACACAGGTTCCTGGATCTTCTTGAAGCAAGGCTGAGATATTTTGGTAGCTTCAACGTGTCTAAATGAGAAAGTGAATTCCTTTTGTATTGTGTTCTTTCAGCCTGTATTTTTGAAGGAAACTCCAGATTGTACCTACATGTTTGAATGGCATACTCAGTACGCTTGCCCACCTGTTAAATCTACGGAGTGCTCCTACAAGTAAGTTGTTTCCACAAACTTAAAATGGAGCTGTATGATGATAGAAACACGTACAGCCTTATTGCAACTCAGTGTGATATTACCACTTTAGCTATTGTGTTTTGACTTGGTCACTAACCAGCTAATGTAGCGTTCAATGCAAATGTCATGTGTTTTAAGTAACTTCTGCAATTTATACTTCCTAAAACTAATTTCACTGAAGAAAAAGACTTTGTTGGAGCTTCTTCTGGGAAATAAGCTTAGTATCAAAGTGAACTGTTGGGTGTGCTGTTATTGATGGTTGAACTCTGAGTATGTTAGGTTGTTACAAGTGTCTAGTTATTATTTAACTATAGCTAATTTAAACAAGAATACAACTGCTGTCTGTTTGGAACTTCCACCGAACAAAGCTCTAGGAAAAATCTCATCTACTTCTGTCACAACAAAGTATTAGCTCATTAAGATTTGTTAAGTGGTGTCAAATGTGGCTAATAATTGGCCCAGAGTTTTAATGTCTGGCATCACGATAGGTTTCTACCCTACGGTAGAACAATCCACTGTAACTATGCATTTGTGCTTGCCATGCGCTGAAAGCTGGTGTGCTTCAATGAAAACTCAGAATTACCCTTGCGCTGGCTGAGGGCTGTGTGCACGTGGATGGTTAATGTGGGCATGGCTAGGGCACTGATGCCTCTACTCAATTTGAGGTTTGTAGGGATCAGTGAGTCTGGTGCAGATTTCTTTTCCAGCATGATACTCTGCTCAGAGGTACTAGGCTGAGAGTATTGTAGTAACTTAAGAATTGTAAGTTACAATGTTTGATTTTTGTTTTTTTTAAATGCCTCTTAATTTGAATCCTTTGTCTTACAGGGATGATGAAGGAAACTTCTATGACTTCTCATCTCTGACACGGCATAGAGAGAACTGGGAGGCAATAGCTCTATCTACTTCTTCACAGAAATACTATATTAATGTCTGCAAGCCCTTAGTACCATATGGTGCTGCACGTAAGAGCAAAATAAAATATATTCTCACTGTAGTTAGGGGAGGCAAGTAATAACGTTCTATTGTTCAGAGTGAAAAAATCACAAAGCAAAGTGTGTAGAGACAGTGGTGTAATTTCAGCACTAGAGGGAAGGGTGGATTATGGGCCTGATTTCCATCTGCTTGACTAATGAGATTCACTAGCAATTCTTATCTTCTCTTGATAACTTCAGTACTGTAGCTCTTCCATCCTTATCCAAAGTCTGCTATAGCTCTTAAAGATTATTTTAACCTTTTGGTGCAAGATGTTAACTTCAGAATTTTCTCTGTGGCATCTTAACAACTGACTCTACATTTTGTCCAGTGGAAGACCAGGTAACAGACTCTGGCCTTCCACTCCGTGTAGCAGTCTGCTTCCCCCGTAGCTGCTGCCACCGCTTTCTGCATGAGCTTGAGCGAAGTGAGGCAGTTGCTGCTACTTGTGATTTTGGGGGGAGAAGAAACCCCACCCCAATGAGTATGGTTGGGACAGTGGCTTGGAGATAGATCAGCCACTACATACCTGAAAGTAGAGCAGTGGAGTTTTAGTCCAAGGAAGTAAGCCTGAACAACGTTAGGAGTAATAATGCTGTTTTTGTTCATCTGCATAGGTTCCTGTCCTTCTGATGCTGCTGCCTCCCTCATGGAGGGTACAAAATGTACAAGTCTCGGGGAAGTGGCTGATGGTCCCCGGTGGGAAAATGGCATTTCTATTCTGAAATACATTAATGGGGAGCAGTGTCCAGATAAAATTCGCAAGAAAACAACAATATTGCGCCTCAAGTGTGATGAAAGCAAAATTGTAAGTAGGCCCCTTCTGGTGGGGTTCTATGTTTTCATGAGTCATTCATACCACTGTATGTGTATGGGAAATGGTGGGCAGTTCTTATCCGTTCCCTTTTTATCTGTAGTTGGATGGGAGCCAGCCTTGTAAGCAGGTTTGTGAGTATTTGAACTTCAAATGCTGAGCAATTTTTAAGAGATCTTTTTGTACACTCTGCTGGCACAAATTTTATCATCTATAATAGCTTCAGATTGCCTGTTTGTGTCTTGAAGATGATGTAGGTTGGGAAGTGTTTCAGGTAGTAAATAATACTATCTATGTAGTTCCTAAATCTTGCACACCTGTATGCCTTGCCGTTAAGTACTCTTCCCTTTGGTGAGATGTCTTACCCTCACTTTTTGCGTTTTCTGTTGCCCAGCTAGGCTGCCTTTAGCTCTCCTCTCATCAATTCTTTTGTTCCTGATAATGGTTCTGTACTGTTGTCTATTTGAAATACTCACAGTTAAATACTCTGTCCCATGGATAATTCATTGGACTGTTAATTCATCGGTCTGTTAAGTCCTAGGACTGGCATTCAAATTGAGCTCAGCTGCAGGCTTCAGGGGTAATTCCATGGCGTGAAATCTTAGACACATCTCTAAAGAGTGATAGTCTTTCTCCACTGTTCCTTGTTTAGGAATCGAAGCCAGAACTTATAATGGCCATTGAGGATTGTGAATATACCTTCTTATGGTTCACCGCTGCTGCATGTCCTCTTAAAAGCAATGTGCAAAATGACTGTCGGGTAACCAATCCTGCAACAGGTGAGGAGGTGGCCTCAGGATTTTGTATCTGGAAGAAGCCTCTGGAAACAGCACTACTGTGTTTGTGTTCTTGAGGGACTTTATTAGAAAAGGGCAGTGTTGACACATACTCTGGAGAGTGACCAACAAGCTTATTGGTGGGTAGAAATATCTTGTAAGGTGCTGCAATATCACTTGGAACAAATAGTCTATAGTTCTGAAACTAGTTTTGCCTCCGTTAATATGAATTAGTAACTGTTTGCCTTTCTAAGCTAGCAGGCAAGTAGAAGCTGCTTGGCCTTCCTACTAAGTTACTGAAAGCTTTTAAAGAAAGAAATGTCTTGATTTTGAATCTCAAAAAAGATTAAATTATTCCCTGATCTGCCTACAGGTCACCTCTTTGATTTGACATCACTAAAGCGAGAGTCTGGTTATACCATCAAAGATTCGCACAACAGAAAAATTCAGTTGAATGTTTGTGCTGACGCTAAAAGTTCATGTGCTAATGGAGCTGGTAAGAATCTTATCCCCTCTGATACTATAATCACTGACTGACTGTGTAGGGTACCCAAAGCAAGTATTTATGCTGAAGTTACAGTAAAATGAGAGGGGCACGAAGGAATGAAGAGAGCAGCTCTGTGGCTGAATTGGTCATGAAAAGATCCTGAAACTGTTCTAGAGAATGAAGCAATGTATTCCTATCAAACTCCATTTCTAAACTTAGGTGGGCTCACTGCCAGTCCAACCCCTTTAGGTCTGAATGGGTAGATACTATTTTGGACATAAGGGCAGGAGTGTAGACACTTCTACTGCACCTTTTGACCGTTGTGAAAAGGAAGACGTTAGGAGATTCCAGCTAGTGAGCTGAGCACAAGAATTGCTTTGTGCTGATGTACTGCTGTATTGCATCTGCACTGAGCCTTGTGTCTGTACTTCAAACCCTTGCCAATCTTCTTTCTGGTTTTCTGTTCTGTTTTGGATGCTTCTGAAACATCAGTAGAAATCAACTTCTATTTCAAGCTGCTTAGTAGCAGGTTGAATTGCTAACTGTTCTGTCAAACTGAATATTATCTTAAATGCTAATGCATGAGTAGCATTTTAAATGCTAAAATAGGAGTATCACTTGTGAATTGGTTGATTTGGTTTTTAAGAGGCATCTTAATAAAATTTTATCTGGCTGTTATTTTGTGCTAATCTCTTGGCTTTCAGAGAAGTGATAACCAGACACTGTGCTCTGTGGTTGCTTAAATGTGTATAAATGCAGTACTCCCTGCTGGTTAATGAAGTATTAAAGACAATGTTTGGTCTTTGTTTCAGTGCAGTTCATCTCAGATTAATGGTAACCTCTGGATGGTGTGAAACAGCCTACCTTTCGTAGGAAAATTAGTCATGCTAAAACCTTAAGTTTCCTGCTGTTCATGTTGTAAGGTGCAATTTTGAAGGACAGTTGCATCAGATCTGTTTTGTTTATTTTTCTTTTTTCCTTTAGCTGTCTGCATCACTGGTGGTCCAAAACCAATTAATGCTGGAAAACAGAGTAAAACTTTAACTTATGAAGATCAAGTGTTAAAGCTTGTCTATAAAGATGGAGATCCTTGCCCTGCAGACCCTGAACTGAAGCACAAAAGCTATTTTAGCTTTGTGTGCAAGTCTGATGTCGGCGATGACAGCCAGCCTGTTTTTCTGTCTTTTGATGAGCAGACGTGCACTAGTTACTTCTCTTGGCATACTTCCTTGGCTTGTGAGGAAGAGGTAAGAATTACTTTTATGGCAAACACTTGTGGGACTGAATTTCTGGGTGATTAAGCTAATAGCAGTATATGTTTTTAAATCCTTGAGGGAAAGGTCTCTTTCTGTAGCACAGAACCCAAGTTCATACAGAAGTTCTCAAATACTTAGTGACTTTTCCAGCAGGGTTGAAGAATATTTGGCAAACTTCTGGACTGCATGCATGGTGAACCAAGTTAAAATTTTAACACTTCAGAATAACCCCGCTGTGGAACCTACTTAGCTGCTTTTCTGTACAGCTCAAATGGAAGCTACAGGGCATCTTCTTGGCAACTGATGGTTAAAGATCCACCAATGTAACAGGCCAATAGAGCTTAGGCTGAGTTGAGGGTGAGGATGGATAGCATCTCTGTGCATGGAGGTAGTCTTTGTTTCTGAGCAAGTGACTAGAGGCCAGGCAAGTGTATGATCAGTTTGCTTAGTGCAAAAATTGGTAAACCTCAATAGCATGAATTTAGGGTCTGCCTCTGCTGTATAACACATGCTGTAATAATGTGATTTGGTCAGCTGTGGATGAATTGGTGTTCCAGATAATACTTGGAGCTAGTCTTACTTCAGTTAATTTTAGCTAGTTAAATTGTTACCGGTAATGGATGCACTGAGTAAAAAATAGCAATAAGAATAGAAAGCTAAATGAGCTGTAAGGTGAATTCAGATTTTTTTTTTCTTAACACCTGAAATGTTATCTTTTGTTAATCTGCCTAATCATTCTTTTTGTTGCCTTGATTACTTCTATTGTGACCGTCATTCTCTGTGACAAGTTGGGTTTTTTCTCCTTATTGCTGTCTCAATACTACCACAGTTCTTGCTTCAGTTTAGGAAAAGCATTTTCCAGCTTTCCTTTTCCTGGTAAGAACTGTCATGTCTCCCCTCCTTCTTTTGTAAGAGTTGTGCTACACATGGTTCTAGTTTCTTCTTCAGTAGTATGTACCATGCTGCAGTAAAATCAGCAGTGCCTAAAAACATTGTGTTTCCTAGCCTGTTCGTTCTGTTCAGTGATCATTTGTGCATTTCTGATCACTTTTCACAGTGCATCCACAGTGACCGTAGCTATTTCAGGTGATGGCTAGGTAGGAATGATGAATATTTATCCTGAAATTAAACAGTGATTTTGTTATTTGCTCCTTATCTAATATCTAAACAAGAATAGGATTCCCAGGTTCCACATAGGCTGTCAGTAAGCTTAGGCACTTTTAAGAAATGTGAGAAATAAGTTCTGAGGAAATCCAGTGCTCAAGACATCAGCTTGCAATACAATAACTACATTGTTATAACCAAGCTTGTTTACTGGAGGTGGTCCAGTGGTGTGTGGGAGATGCGGAGAGGAAGAAACTGTAGGATCTACTGATCTTAGGAAGACATAGTTGACTGTATGTTGGAGTATGCGTGCCAGAGCTTTACGTCTTAGTATTGTTCTGATAAGGACTCCATTCCATAGGAATGTTTAAACAATTGAGGTTTTTCGTATACATCTTGTAGGAGCTTAGTATCTGTAGACAAATCAAATTTGTAACAAATGCTGCTTTACACAATCAAGTCTGAAACGTTATATGCAGTCACACTTCTGGTCCTCTGAAGGACAGGGTGTTTGTCACTAAATCAAAGCAAGTAATAATAAGAGCAATAAAACACGCTTTGTTGTAGGTGAAGTGCTCAGTATTGAATGGCAGTTCCATTATTGACCTGTCTCCTCTGATCCATCGCACTGGGTATTACGAGGCATTTGTGGATGAAGATACAACGGATGTTTCTCCAGACTTCTACATCAACATTTGTGAGCCTCTCAATCCTATCAAGGATGTTGGTTGCCCACCTGGAGCAGCTGTTTGCATGGTTCCTGTTAATGAAGCACCAATAGTAAGTACTGTGCCTGGAATCACTGAAACATGCATTCTCCTGCTAGTTTAAAACAGTATCCCAGCACAGACACCTGATCTGAACCAGAGATTTGACAATGGGTTAACGAAATGGAATACAAAATCAAAATCTACCCTGCAAAATTACCTTTCGTTGCTTTTTGCTATGAAGTATATTCCTATCCTGAACCCTAGGGTTTTTTTGGGTGCTAGAAGATTCCATACAGTGACAAATATGAAAAATTACTACAGATAATTTTTGTCATGTAGTGCTGTGTGCCAAATATGGAGACTGGGAAGCAGAATGGCTCTTAGTTTGCCATTCTGTGGCACAGGAAAGGCGTGATTGATCCCATGATAGCCTGTTACAATATGAAGCAGGATATGTCCTGGCATGCTCTACAATGAATTTAGTAGTTCCATGTAAAAACTTGACAGCTGCATGAATAGCAAGCCTGTAGCAGAATATTGGTTAACTTGTCTGTGTTATTACTTTGAGAGATGGAGGCTCTTTACCTTTTGAGACCATCTTTATGAGCTGTAGGAGATACACAAAATAAAAAGTTGAGATTGTCTTCCATGAACTTCGACGTTGATCTAGGTACCTTACTTCATTGCTAATACTACACTATTTTTAAGTGATATGTTGGTATTTTGGCACAGTGATTTAAAGGAAAATGTACCTGTAAGATGCAGAACCTCCTTAGCTTTTGTCAAGCTTAATGGAAGATGTTTTAAGTTGTTCAACTTGCATTTTGTTAGGATTGAAATGGAAAAATTGTTTGAGTATAGAATGCAGTTTTCAAAAGAGCTTCCATATAAACCAGACAGAGGAATCTGAATTGATCTGAATCTCTGGGCTGATCTGAAATCTAGGTATGTCCTATGTCTCAATACATATTTTTGCTTGTGTAGGATATTGGTCGTGTTACTGAACCTCCCAAGTTAAATGAGGCAGTGAATGAAGTTTACATCACTTACAACAGCACTACTCCTTGTCGGATAAACAACAAATTGAACTATACTTCTCTTATTGTATTTCACTGCAGCCAAGGAACCAGTCTGGTAAGGCATCTATTAAACTTACATTGATATTGGAGTGCAGTGGGAAATAGGTAGTAACCAACGTTAGCTTTGTTTAAAATTAAACCAAGGATTTCTTTCTAGCATGTAAGGATGGAAGTGTTTAAACAACTTAGTATTTGTATTCTTAACTACTTGAATACGTAGCACTTAAATACTTAGTATTTGTGTTCCTCACCAGGCAAAATTTCATAGAGTGCATGAACTTTAGGCTTGAGAGTAGCAGGTTCTGATGGTTTCAAGGATCAGATTCCACTAAAGTAATGTAGCGATAACTTATTTCTGGCATTAAACTTAATGCTGTATTGCACGTTGTCTAGGTCCAAAAACTTGTACTTGTACCACAAGCTAACACAAGAACCAGTGTAACTGTTCGTAAAGCTAGTACTGGGAAATATTTCTGCTATGTTGTAACCCTTTCCATAATCATACAAGGCTTTAAAAATTTGCTTTCAGATACTTAGGTTTTTATTTTCTGTTGATACCTGAATACTAAAATGAAGTTGCATGGTGTGTGAATCTAAAACCTCTTGAAATTTTTGAATGCTTTAGCAAACTGTAGAGAAGCACTTGAATATGTGTGACAAACTAGAGCCTGTTGAAAATACTCAGGGGAATCATTTTCCATCAACTTGGGGCATAAGCTGAAACTCTAGACAGCTCTAAATATTATACAGGCCATACTAATTTTTTTCAAAATATGACAAAGGCAACGGCATTCTTTCTAAACCTTAACTCAGTGAACTTTCTTAATGTTTTCTACCATGGAGAAACTCAACTCTCTCACAGTTCTGTTGCTGCTTGCAACTGAGTTAAACATCAAAATCTTGACCCTAATTAATAAGAAAGTTTGTGTACTTACTGCTTTGATAGCTTTCTGGAGCTAGGTAGAAAGTACTTGTAGCTTTTTTTTTGGTACTGGTTGTAATATGAAGGCATGGTGTTCGTCCTAGTCAGTAAAGCCTAGCCTTGGTAATAACTGAGGTAACTTAGAGGTGGTGGTGGTAGTAGTCCAGAAAGAACAAAAAACTCCAAAAATTAAACCTAATGTATCTTGCTGTTGTCTTTGGTAACAGGGTAAGCCAAAGATGATAAGGAAACTTGACTGCAGTTTTGTGTTTGAGTGGGAAACCCCAGTTGTGTGTCCTGATAAAGTTAAAACTTTAGGCTGCTCTGTGACTGATGAACAGCTACACTATACTTTTAACCTGACCAGCCTTTCTGGAAGATCATTTGAGGTAATGCCTTTTGGTGGTGTGATTTTTTTTTTTTTTTTTTTTTTTCCGTCTTTTTTGGTAATTGCCCCTTGCTATCAACATTTTAAAACTGAAGCGGAGGAAACTGAAGCTTGTCTGGCCTCTGACAGGGGGAGTAGTAATAGAGGGAAAACACTGGGGTTTTAATGTTTTTGAGAGGGAAATTCATGGATATACTGATAGGGAAAGGAAGGAGAAATCTTCACCCGTGGCAGAATCCTGAATGTGAAAACAAGTCTGCTGAACAGACTGCGTCCTTGGCCCTGTTGGGTGTATTTTGTCTGCAGTTTTGCCATATTAAGGAAGGCCAGACTTGCAATTAGTTACTTTCTTTTTCTCCTGCATTATGCAAGTACTGCATGAGACTTGGTTTATAGAGCACTTGGCTGGTTCTTTGTAAGCATTGAGTGTAGGCTCTGAGGCAGCCTTGTTGTGATGGTTCTGGATGTCCACACAGGTATTTTCTGGATCCAACAGTTACCACATTGGTGTGTGCAGCAAGGCAGCAGACTTGCCTCAGGGAAAATGTAAAGATGGGGCAGTGTGTCTGACATCTGAAAGTGGTGCATCATCTTTTGGAGACATAAAGGAAATGAAAATGGACTATAGCCACCAGGATGAGACTGTCATCTTGCAGTATACAGGTGGTGATCGGTGCCCTCCAGGTAAGACTGAAGCAGATCTCCTCTTTATGTAAGACCTTGTCAGTTTTACCTTTAAAGTATGAGGTTTTGTTGTGATAGGAGGGAAGCAACATATGGATTTTACATATGTTAATAGAAACTTGTAGTTCTGTTAAATCACAGGCACTGTGCTAATCTGCAACATCAACATGTATCTCCTAGAGGATAGAGTGCAACTCTTCTGTAGGGATGATGGTAGCTAATTGTACACTAGGTTGTCCTAGGTTTCTGATTGGGTTTAGACTCAATGTTTCAGTGTTCCTGTTGTCTGCCTATGACTCTTCCTCAGTATTGAAGTACAGGCTTTGGGTATGGTCCTGAATATGGATATGCCTGCTATTCTACTGCATGTTGTTAAGAGGATGTACCTTTCCTTCTCAGTGACTGAAAAGGGAGAGCTTTGTGTGTTCCCCTTCAAGTACAAAGGGAAGACGTATGAGCAATGTATTACAGACGAAAAGAATAGGCTGTGGTGTGCTACAACTGGAGACTACCAAGGAGATGGAAAGTGGGGATTTTGTGGTAACGGTAAGAACTTCTTATACTTCATGTGCAAGGATCTGAGGTAACACAGGGCGTGAGCCATTTTCAGGCTGGCCCAAAGACCTCTGGTGCAGTAAAATGGAAGTAAAGGGATAGGAGTGGGCAAAACAAGGAGCCTGTGGAACAAACCTGACTTTACTTGAGTGAGCGATTAAAATACTTTTGAAATAAAAAGTTCATGCCTTTACATAGTGAGTGGTTGAGTGGTTAAGTCGTAAGTGATGACTTTGCTTTGATGGAGATCAGTTGTTTTGCAAGGAACACTACTGTCTAAAAAGCATGAAAACTAGGTAAAGCACTTATGCCTCTTTGCTGTTTGAAATGATACCTGATTAAAACTTTTGTTGATACTGCAAAATTGCTACACTAAAATCCATGGGTGTCTGAAAGCCTCTTGCGAAGTGTGTGGTGTTTTTTTTTTTTTTTTTTTTTTTTTTTTTTTTTTTTTACAACCTTCCCCCTTATAGCAACTGCAAGAAGGGAATCTACCATTATCTTCACATGTGATGAAAATGCTGGTGTTGGGAGACCGTACCTTCTCAGTGAGACACTTGGCTGTGCTGTGACATTTGAATGGAAGACTCAGGCTGTTTGTCCTCCCAAAAAGATGGAGTGCAAGTTTGTCCAAAAACACAGAACTTATGATTTGAGAATGCTTTCTTCCCTGACAGGATCTTGGATATTTTTCCACAATGGGAACTCGTGAGTAATGAGCAACTCTAAGGGAGCAGCTTGCTAATCAATACAGTTGCAGTTGTAATGTGGCATAGTACTTTGGTCCCTGTTCAGAGTCTGTTTAAATTGCTGACAGTGTCTTAAAAACTGTTGATGCTTAACACTGTATAGACAAAAAAGGAACCCATTTTATCTGAAGAGGATGAATAATTACTGTCTTCATCCTTACCCCTTCCCTCTGTTGGTAACCCTTTTAAAGGATGAATAAGTCTAAGCTCAAAGCTTTTAAAAGATTTTCTATTTAAACTGCTGTATCAACAAAATAATTTTGTAGTTTAAATGCAATTGTTTAAATTCTTGATTATGATGAACAAAAATCTTAATGACTTAATTATAATTTTTTGACTAAAGAGTGTAACTTCTTGTCTAAAGTTTAGGTAGGGTGCTTTTCCTTCCATTTCTCTAAGTAACAACTTAGAGGAAGATATGAATGGCAGGAAGTAATCAACCTCTCTAGCATTCCCCCTCCAGTTAGAAAATGGAAATGAACTGGTAAGGGTGAGAGCATCTAATTGTAAACTTATCATAAACTGTGGGGTTATAAAACTGTTTTATTTGCCACCTTGCTACTCATTCCTCTGTTTTAATAAAACTTAGCTGGTATAGCTCCAAAAAGATGCTAAATTTAGGGTAGTACTGTAACCTTTATAGCTGAAAAGAATTCTGGGCATTTCTTGACTTCGTTCCAATTTCTAGTTTTGACCTAGGTCAAACATAACCAGTGAACTAATCTGGTGAATGATCAATTTTTTGCACAGTCATTTACTTGAAAATGATGGTTAGAAATAATCCACTGAATCTTAGTACGTGCTTTATTCTGTCAGCTAATTTGAGTATTTAATTTCTTTCAACATGGATAGCTTTCCAGGAGGATTCTGAAGTTTGTATCTCACTGTTTCAGTTCAGCCTAAATTAATTGTAAAGAAGTCTTGTCTACCCTGTTGTCTATAGGTACTATGTGAATCTCTGTCAGAGGGTCCATGAGGGACCCACAGGCTGCCCTGAAAGAGCCAGTATTTGCAGGAAAAGCAATAATGGAGATGTTCAAGTTCTTGGACTTGTTCATACGCAGAAGCTGAATGTGACAGGTAGAGTTACTTTTATTCCTGTAGAGAGCTAGAAATCGTTAAATCTTACGACCTAGCTGTAGTGGTTCTTAAATTATGGTGAAGCCTTTATTTTGAAATATATTTACCAGTGAATCTTTTGTTTAAAAACAAAACCAGTAAATGCTACTACTCACTTAAAAGAAGGAGTGTTTAAGCCATGTGCAAACACTGAAGCAAATAAACGGTGTTGTTATTAAAGCTGTAAGAAATGAATTGACCATCTGAACATGAAGAACCACTTTTCTACAGTGAGGGTGACCAAGGAGGTTGTAGAGTGTCTCTTACTTTGGAGATATTCAAAAGCTGTCTGGACATGTTCCTGGGCAGCTGGCTCCAGGTGGCCCAGCTTGAGCAAGGGGTTTGGACCAGATGACCTCTGGAAGTTCCTTTCAACCTCAACCAGTCAGTTATTCTGTAACTGTGGGAAGGGGAATTATTTTTTTTTGTTCATCCTGTTTTGAAAGACTTGTTCTGTGTCCACTAACTTCTTCAATTAAAGCAGCTCGTGAAAGATGACTAATTAGCCTCACTCTTAAGAAAAAGAATAAAAAAATAAATCTCAACCTTACTGAAGTTTTCAGTTTAAAGAATATTTTTCAAATTGCTGCTGAGTTTGTGAAATTGAGGGAAATTTTCCATCCAGCTACAAAAACAGTGGAATATATTACATGTGTCCATTGCTTAATTTAATTTATAAATGGATATCTTCATTTACTCTTATACTCTTATGTTTATGACATGTTAAATGTAAACATTTCTTATGGCCATACTGATTACCTGAACATGTGGTACAATGTAAATACAGAGGTCTGAGAAATGATTTTTAAAATCATCAGAATGAAGGCCCTCAGATTACTGAAGTGCTGTAAGTGATATATGGCCTGTGCAGGGGAGAAAAGTCCTAGAAATTAATCTAAAGTAATGAAGTCTGGAGAATGAGCAAAGGGGGTTTCTGACAGCTGCTTACAAAAACTTTGTGTGACCATTTTTCTCTTCTAGGTGATACAGTGTATATTAGTTATTCCAGTGGGCAGGAATGTAGGAAAAACAAGAAAGTAACAACAATTATAGAACTGAAGTGTGCAAAAACAGTTGGCATGCCCATGCTGCAGAGGTGAGTAACAAATTAACATACCACTGATCTTCATGGCTTATTCCTTTGTACCTCTATAGTAAACTGTAAGTCTCAGGACAGTGACTGTCTGTTTTGTTGTACAGTCCCTAAAATAATCCTTGGCCTGTACTTTTATGACATGAATCTTAGAGTTACTACACCTGTTCACTTCCATAAGCAGTTATATTCTGTATCATCTTAAAATTTCTGGGCAAAAATGTAGGCATTCTACTTCCAAATTAGATCTGACAATGGCTGGGATGCTGTTGTTTTTGAGGTCAGCTTTACTACAGCCACTCTTTGCTCAAAATCTGTTTAGTACAGAACACTTACTGTAGATAAACCATGTTTTAGTAGCTCAGTCACTTATTGTTGCCTCAATACAAATAAGTTAACTAGAAACTGCCTAAAATAAGGTGTATATGCATGATCACAAATACTAAGAAAGCTTGATGGCTTTTTGCCGAGTCTTGATTTGGTTAGCTCTATGTTGTTTGCAGAATTGGGAAACTGAGCGAGATGCTCTGGATGAGTCAAAGAACTAGGCAGCAAGATCTGACTAGCTTATACTCGTTGTCTTAAATAACGTGTAGCACGTTAAACCTTCCAAGAGCAGCCTGACAATGGTTGTTAGCTAAAATATTTCAATAAACCCCTCTGATACATTGTGTGGCTGCTGGAACTCTTGAAGTAGAAAGTTCAAGTGTAGCCAGGTCTTTTTAAGTCTTGGAACTGTGGAAAATTGCAGCGCAATTCTTCAAGTAGCTTTTTTTGATTGCTACTTGACTATTTTAGCTTATGCTCAGCACCATGCTTTGGCAGGACATTCTCACACATGGGTTAGCAGCTGTGTGTCTTCCCTTTGTCAAAGTACTAAACACTTGTTACTGTTTCCTGGAATCATCAGTTATGTCTGTTCGGTAGGATTGATGAAGAAAACTGTGCTTACTACATCACTTGGGACACACGTGCAGCTTGTGCTGTGAAGCAGCAGGAGGTGGAGGTGGTGAATGGAACAGTTATTAATCCTGCAACTGGGAAAAACTTCTCTTTAGGGGATGTTTATTACAAGTAAGTAAAAAAAAAAACCCAAACAACCACAAACAAAACAAAACACCTCAAAACAACAAAACCCCAGCAACAACCAAAAACCACAACACCTTAATCCTGTAGAAAACTGTACTGCAAAAAAGAGCTTGGTGTGAATATTCTGTGTTGCCTTAATGGTTATTAACTGTCAAGTGGAAATAGCACTGAATTCACCTTGTATGGATGGCTGACTTAAAGGATGGATAATAGTGCAGCTCACGTCTGGGCTTATAGCTGTGAGCATGTCCAGGTATACTCATGGCTAGTCTAAAGCCTGCACATAATCACCTTGATGTTAGATTTCTCTGTTGTGTATTGTTGCTTTCTTCCAAGGCATGTAGACATTAGTTCAGTGTCAGAGAACTTGATTTTTTAGATTTGTTTTGTTTCACCTAGAGTACTCCTTGGCTTTTTACATAGCACCTTTTTTCCTGCTCAGATGACCCATATGGAAGTAGGAAGCTGTACTTCAAAAGCCTTAGAAGTGAGGAAGGACAGCTCTGGAGGAATGGTGAAGCATGAATGAACCCAGGAGAGGCAGGGGAAGACCAGCAGTTACACTGACTGTACTACACATTGCACATAACTCTGTTCCAGACTCTCATACTAACTATGATATTTAATGTCAATGCTAGTGTTATGGAAGGCAACTCCCCGTACTAGTGTTATGGGAAGAATAAACTGCTGGAAGGGCACAAACCATTAGTGTGCATGACTGGAGTAACTGAGCAAAAGTGTTGTGCATAAACGTGCTGTGCAAATGTGGTGATAGCATTACAAGCATAGAGAAAAAGCAAAAGTCAAACAGGCCTGAATGAAGGAGGAGAGAAAGTCAGGACAATGTTAAAAACTTGGTGTAATGTGCGATTAAAGATTAATTGTATTTGAGGAAGCTCAGCCTTTGAGCAGGTGGCTAGAACAAATAGCTGTGAATCTTAGAGCATTCATGCTCTGACAGGCAATGTGAAAAAATACAATTGTAAATAGTACTTAAGTGACACAGCAGAACTAGTTACCTTTTAGAGAAGACAGCTAAGCTATGCTATTTATCATAGCTATAGAGCAATGTGTTTTTATTGTCAGCAGGCTAACTTGCGTATGGGCTGCTGAATCATGCTTTTTTGTCTCCATTTTATCTTAATCCTTTGGAGGTATTTACATATTCATACACCCATTGAGGGCAGTGTAACTGGAAAAAATTGGGGTTTGTGCATTCTTAGGAAGATTATTTGTGCTAAAATATAATTCTCATTCCTAATGTTCAGGGAGGAGGTCTGTCCTGCATCTCTTCTGGTTGCTGAATCAGTCACTTCGGCTTGCTCTGGAATCAGCCAGTGGTAGCAGCTATCACTGTTGCCAGCCTTATGTCTCGGGAGTAACCTAAATCTGTGAGTTCAGACTTAAGAATGGACCTGCCCTCTGTTTCTTCAGGTTGTACACAGCTTCTGGGGACATACGGACAAATGGCGATAAATATGTATATGAAATTCAACTTTCTGGTATAAGAAACTCAAGTTTCCCAGAATGCTCTGGAGCGAACATCTGCCAGGTTAAAACTAATGAACGTCGTTTTCGGAGAATTGGTTCTGCCAGAAAAGCTAAATATTATGTGGAGGGTAAGTACTTGCTCACTAGCCAGAGTTGCTTAGATACTCTGTGTGAATTGTTTCATCAAAAAATGGTTCTTGTTTCACATCACTGGTGCTAATCCCTTTCTGTAAAGGTATCCAGAGTCTGTCTAGCAGAACTTAGATTGCTTTTTTCTTACTGTGTAAGCTCAGTTGCAAATACGGCCCTAATAGGGTTTGGGCTTGACACTTGTTGAAAGACTTTGGTAGAAATGATGCAAGATAGAAGACTTGGTCTCCTGTTTTTCTCTGTGCTTGTTCCGCATAAGCAGTGATTGCCTTTATCTAGCTGCTTTTTCTTGTGAAGAGCTTAACCCACTGTTCCATAGCAACTGATGGGGTCAGCTATATAAAAGTATGAGCTCACCTGTTGATACTGCAAGGTATAAGCTATTACTGCAGAATAAATATGTAACTTTGCAGGGTCTAGCGTTAATAGACTGTTCTCAAGGAAGTAGTAAGCTATAAGGTTTTCTTCTCGTTGTAGATGATGACTTGGATGTCATATTTTCATCAGACTCCAGATGTGGTAAAGATACATCGAAGTTTGTGTCTTCAACCATTTTCTTCCACTGCAGTCCACAAGTAAAGGAAGGCATCCCTGAATTCCTTCATGAGACAGCAGATTGCCAGTATTTATTTACCTGGTACACGTCTGCTGTGTGTCCATTAATGTAAGTAGCTAACTACTTTCTGAAAGCAGCTGTTGTCAGCACTTCTTAGCTAAAGGCTTTTTCGTATTTGTTCATCACAATGGTTCTGAAAAAAGGAAAAGCTAAAAAAGCAGTACTTATGGATAGATGGAATTGGTGTTTATGTGTAATGTTTGGCACGTGACCACTAAATTAAAGCTTGCCAAGTTGATCTGGGCCTAAAACTGCTTGTTTACATGGAAAATGTAGAGGCACGGTGTAGAAGTAGACTTTCACTATGTAAAACCTTACTGTAGCTGAGTAAACATGCTGTTTCATGTTACTGAGAGGAGTAACCAGTTTTTTGGTAAGTTTGTTGTCCTTGCCTGACTGTCTGGAAGAATTTAAAACCATGGCAAAGACTGGCCGTCCCTTCTGTCTGCCCACTTCTTTAGGCTGGAGTGAAAATTGTTACAGATCTTAGAGGAATAATGAGGTATTTCTGCAATTAATTATTAACTGCTTATTCTACGGATCAAAAAAGGAGTAATGAGGTGACAGTATTAAAAGCCAGGTGACTATCTAGGTGCTTACTGGCATTCTTGACATGTAGGCAGCCTCACTGCAAAGAATGGAGTGACTAGTTCTAGGCTTGTTCACTTTCTGGCTGCTAGCTTGAAAACACAGGGAAACTGTTTATTCTGGTTTAAACAGGCAATTGAGGGAATTTGGTCTGTGTAGTGCCATAGTCAGCTGGAAGGTAAATAAGCGCTGTAGCTTTTGCAGCTTGCTCAAGTGCAGGTTTGGTTCTAAAATAGCAGCTCTGTGTGGATAGCTGCTGATGTGTAAGCTCTAGAGTGCCTAATTATGCACTTCAGTCATGACTGTCATCGGTTCTATGCACGGCTTGAAAGCATACCAGAATGTAGGGACAATGCATACATTTCTATTTTTTTAAGTTATTTTTACGTAAAATAAAATCCCCCATACTCAGTTCTTTACAGCTGTAAGGTAGGAATGACAGGATGGTGTGGTGTGTTTATTTTGTTGAATCTGCTGTTCCTAGTCAAGTTTGATGCAACCAGTCAACAGATCTTACTCTTCCTTTTCTTCCTGATGTATGTTATTAGATCAACCAATGATCCAGGAAGCGACGAGCGCCAGACTGATCAGGAGGCCCAAGTACATAAAGGCCTCTCAAGGAGAAGTCAGGCTGTTGGTGCTGTGCTGAGTGTCCTCCTGGTTATCCTCACTGCATGCCTAATAATCCTGCTGTTCTACAAAAAAGAGAGAAGGTAAGAAATGATCGGGAGGCTTTAGAAGTTTCTTTAGTAGGACTTTGTTTCCTCAGTGAATGGGAGGTAGTAAACTGTAGAGTCTTAAGTTCTGTTTTTCCGTTAGCAGCATCAGTTGTCAAACCACCTGGTTTGTTCGTTTGTTTAATTCCCCATTACTGTCTGAAGGCCCATGTAAAGAGGGCTGGAGTACTGCATGACTGCTAATTTGGGAGGATTAAACAATGTGACAGTATTGTTGGTGTTTGATATCTCTCTCTTTTCGTGGTGTTGAGCTGGAACCATACAACAGCAGTGAGGAACAGGTGCAAGTCTCGCTGATTCTCTGCTTTCCAGACAGGTTTGGTTTTCACTTAGACACAGGGACCCAAGGTGTTTCAGAACAGTAATTCTGAGGCTGTGGTAAGGGGAAAGAAAGATGTACATGGTCATGGACTGAGTTTCATTGGCGGTTTGGGATCAAGAGTCACTGTGCAATAGCTTGCAGCTTGCTTGGTGAAATGCTTTATGTTGATGGTAGAAATCCAGTGAAGAGAAGTGAGGGCTAATAAGGGGGATGCAGTCTTCCTAATGTAGCATTCTTCCCTTTCTTTAGGGAAATCGTAATAAACAAAATAACGAACTGCTGCAGAAGAACATCTGGTGTCTCCTACAAATACACAAAGGTAATACAGTGGAAAAAATTGAAGGTTTTGTTTCTTGCCAAGTTTTCTTAATATGAAGCTTTAATTTCTTGATAAAGAACCCCCCTTAATTCTTAGTTCCTTCAGTGCATGGAAAGCATACTGTATGGCTTCAGGAAAGCCACATAGCTGAGATTTACATTTATATTGTGAAATGGGAAAGGAAGATAGAGTTGAAGAAATGAAGAACAGTCCCTAAATAGCCAAATAACAAGTACAGGAAGAGAAAAAGTCTCTTTCAGACATAGTGAAAAACAATAGTAGCAGCATGCTATTGCAGTATTTCTGTCTTATGACTGAGTTGAACCCAAGGCCAGGTGTGGTGTGGGGTCTGACAGCTGGGGAGAGCAGCGTGTGGCAGAGTCTAGAGGGGTATATGCAGCATATTTATCTTTGTTTTCCTCACAGATAAACAGTGAAGAAGAAGCTAATGAGAATGAAACAGAGTGGCTTATGGAGGAAATCGCAGCACCGAATCAAAGAACAGCAAAAGGAGGGCAGGAGAATGGTCACATTACTACCAAGTCTGTTACATCTGAAGCCTTTACCTCTCTCCATGTAGATGACCTGGACAGTGAGGATGAAGTATTAACTATTCCAGATGTAAAGATTCAGACAGGAAGAGGACTAGACAAAAGCAAACACCCACAAAAGAAGCCACCCAGTCTTGGCGGTGATAAGAAAGCTTATTTGCTGAATGGGGGAAAGGAAAGGAAAGCAAAAGACAAGCCAGGCCAGCAGCAGGCACAGAACTCTACAAATACAGTATCGTTTCATGATGATAGTGATGAGGACTTGTTGAATGTTTAATAACCCTTCTCGTGCCTAATCAAATATATAGAGAGAGAATTATATATAACAGGACAACATTTCCAACCAAATATGAGGACTTCAGCCTGAAAGATTTTTCTGAATTTTGCCTTTAACAAGAAACCATTGAAAAGGGAAGAAAAGAAAGATTTCTTGGTTGTTTACAATGATCTGTTCGGTAATGACTGGATTTCTAACATCCAGTTGGCTGAGTTATGTTGACTCTCTCTAGCCAGGACACTTTTTTTCTTTCTTTCTTTCTTTCTTTTTTTTTTTTTTTTAAGGCTCAGATGCTAAATGCTTGCTTAAAAAAAAAAAGAGAAACCTTTGAAAGGAACGGATTTAACGGATTTAAGGCTTAATGAATCCCCTGGCTCCTGAGACTCAAGTTATCTGACTACTAGCATTTTAACTCCTTGTATTTATTGATCCTCACTACTCAGGTTTGCTTAATAGCAACACGTTCTTCCTGCCGGCAGGGTACTCTATGGGTTCATTTCTCATCGTAAGACAAGGAAAAATATAACTTGCGTGTGTTGGGATGATTTGATGTAAATTTTGGAACTGGTCTAATTTATCCTGTAAATTTGAATATCCATTCTAATTTAAACAGATCATTGGTTCAAAGGTATTGACTGAAAGGTACATTTCTATGTAGCTTTAGCCTGAAACGGTTGCTGTTCTTTGCATGATATTTTTTTTTGGTACTGGTCATATGACTGACTTCATCAGTATTTGCCTAAGCAGCTGACAAGCACCCAAAGATTTTTTTTTTTTTTCTAAATTATGGCTGGACTAGGCCAGCTGCATGAGAACCAGAGTTTTCAAGGACATAGAGGTAGAATTCCTATAATACAGTCTGCGCTGCCCAGTTTGTCATCACCAAGAAAAGCCCAACAATTAGAGGAGCTTTAGTCAGCACAATGCACCTCTCTGGTATTAATTACAAGAAAAAAAATTTTGGGCCAATGTGTCCTGATAGCCTAAGTGCTAGCTCTTATGGTATGGTCATGGCCATGGTCATTGATTTGAAATGTTGCTGGCAATGAATGCAAGTCAAATTTTCTCTAGCAGTCTTCTGCAGGTATTTCCTAAATTAAATTATGGGCGATGATGGGATTTCAAAGCATCATACAAGTCAGAATTTTTTTGAAACTTTTTCATTATTCTTTTTGGCTGGCTTGCTCGGTTTCAACAATGGTTTCTTTTTATAAAAACTCCATTTTGAATCAAAATAGTGTAATATAAAGTATTCAGCAATTTCAATAAAAGATATGAAGTGGGTATTCCAAATCCCACATCGCAAGTCTGGAATCTTTCTTACACTAGTCTGTAATGCTTCTCTTCAGTCTGGTGATACCGTGTTTTTTTGTGGTAGCCAATATCTTAATTGCATCATTGAAAATGAGAATCAGTGTTTACAAACATCAGAATATATAGGGAAGCCACAGTGGTGTATTCTTTTATTTTATCAGATTTGGGTTTTTTTCGTTGTGCATTGTTACCTGTGAAGCTGTAAATCAGTTTGGCTAAAGCTGCATCTTGTCATACTTAAAGAAGCATTTTTGTATTTAGCATTAGGTTAACGGGGGAATGAGAGGCTTGACAGTGTAGTTTTAGTACTGTCTGTTACCATTGCAGCAGTTCTCTCGATGGATCTTGAAAAAACCTCCTTCCCTTCCCCAAGTCTTCAAGGCTGGCATCCTGGAGTTGTTTGGTCCATGAACTACTGCGTGAAATGACTTTCCACGTATAAATGTGTAATGCCTCCTGGTCTCTTCGTTGTGACTGTGCCTAACGAGGCTTAGGGAGAACAGAGGTACTCTGCCGGGGTGCTTCTGGGAGTGATATCGATGATGTATTTCTAATATGCAGCTGACAGCAGCAACTTCAGTGCCTGGTCTTGGAACTGTTGCTCTCTTGTATCTAGGATTAGTAGGCAGGCTGACTGAGTAGTCTTACCTTGTTCAGAGCTGGATGCGTGACTTGCTTCACCAGACTATTTTTCCAGTAGAATGCCCTGCTTAACCATAGGGTGGGGAGTGTTAGAAGAATAGTTGGGACCAGACAAGTATGTAAAAATGACTGGGCCAAGAGCAGAAACCCTGCCAGTCATCAGCATGACACCCTGGGAGGTGTGTCCCTAAGATACCTCCCACATGGCACAGTGCCACCCAACCCCTGTCTGGACTGCGGAGAGGGTGGTGGGAGATCAGGAAAAAAGGTCCAGTATGGATCTGACTTCTTCAGTTCATGTGGAACTTAGGCACACCATTGTCAACTGTTTAAAAAAAAAAAAAACCACTAGGGGGGAAAAAATGGTGAGGTGTTTGGGTGTATTTTTAAGACACAGCCTAATGGCTTTAAGGACAAGGTGTAATGGTTTTAAACTAAAAGAAGGTAATTTAGATGATAGATTAGGAAGAAATTCTTTACTGTGAGGGTGGTGAGGCACTGGAACAGGTTGCCCAGAGAAGCTGTGGATGCCCCATCCCTGGAATTGTTCAGGGCCAGGTGGATGGGGCTCTGAGCAACCTGGTCTAGTGGGAGGTGTCCTGTCCATGGCACGGGGGATGGAACTAGATGATCTTTAAGGTCCCTTCCAACCCAAACCGTTCTGTGATTCACCTGCTCCCAGACAGGCTTTGATGCCCGTTTCCTTGGCCTCAGCTGACTGCACACAGCCTCCTGCTGAGGGAGGCTGTGGGGGTTAGCTGTGAGTGTGGGGGCTGCGGTGCACTCGTGTGTCCCTGTCCCCCTTCCTAGCTCCGTTTGGAGCTCCTGCAGCCATGGGGGTGAAAGTCTGGTGTGGGCTGGTGCTATGCTGGGCTTGCGGTAGCACAGCTGTAAGTGGCTGCAGGAGAGATGTTCTTGTTACCTTGCTGTAGCTGTTCCTGATGGAGAAGAGGAGGAGGTGGCACATCTGTGTGATGCAGGGAATGATCTTAGCGCGCTGCTCCACAAAGCAGCTTTCACAGCTGGTTAGGCCACTGTTGCTCTGATGTTCTCTGGGCAGTGAGACCAGATGAAGAACTGGTTCTGTTTCTGTCCCCAGGCCAGAATGGCCTCCTCAGCTGGTTTATTCTTTCAAGTGTATTTAGAGGTCTTAACAATTTTTGTGGATTGTTGCCTAAACTGTTCAAGTTGCTCTCCAGACCATTTTGCATTTTTTCCCCCATCTTTAAAATGTTACCTTCAGATGCATTTTTTTTTTTTCTGGTAGAAGCAGCTGTTGTCATTAAGAGATGTTGGAGTAGCTGGTATCTAGCCATAAGCAGCACAAGGTACCATTGGAGTCTGATGGAACTGGATTTATTTGGGGTGCCCCACAATGAAATCTACCTGAAGCCTTACAGGGCTTCTATGGTAAGAAATGCAGCTGATTTGGCCATAAGTATTGTATATTACGGCTTCATACAGCTATCAATACAGCTACGCCCAGTGCGTAATTCCTTACTGAATGCTTTTTTTTCCATTGTGTCACTGCAAAAGTACGATCAGGTGAAAATTGTGTTCCTTGATATAGGTGAGGAGAGGTTTTCCTTGGAGGTGGAAGGAGTGTGGAGAGTAAGGAGCGAGACACATGATATTGGAGCTTGCAGAAAAGCTGTTCCTTTACTGTTACATGGCTCAACACACAGATGCTTTTATTTCACAGTGTACTTAGTGATTCTTCGTAGAGCCTGGTTAGTGAGCCTTATTCACATGTGGTGCTCAGCAACTGCTACACTAGACTTGTATGTTGGTGGAATTTTCCATCTACACTTGCTCCTTAAAATGCCTCTTTTGAGGCTGCCTTGCCTAATAAAAACCCCAAAACAAACAACTGAAGTTCTGTGGTTGGTAGGGGCTTTTCTGGTGAAAAGGAACATATATGCACTCTGATTAGGGGTTAAATGCAAATTCTCCCTGGGTGAATTAAGGTCTGATTTCAAATGAAAACTAAAAAATAAAGCTTGCAACATGTAGTTTAATAATTTATGGAGTTAGTCTTGACTTTTGGTCAAATGTCTTTGTCACTTACATTTGGTTGGCAGCAAAGCTATTTATCAGTGCTGCAGAGAAGGACCTAGATGAGGTTTTTGAGGGGGGTTTGATGCCAAAATGCCAACCTTAGATGACATTTTAGAGAATGTTGGAGAATTTGACAGGTTCCAGAAGCAAACCTTCTTTGTCCTGTGTTTGCTTTCTGCTGCCTTCACCCCAGTGTATGTGGGTGTCGTCTTCTTTGGGTTCATCCCGGAGCATCGCTGCTTCAGCCCCGGGGTGGCCGAGCTGAGCCAGCGCTGTGGCTGGAGCCTGGAGGAGCAGCTGAATCACACGGTTCCCGAGTGGGGCGGCCACGGGGGCGACTTCAGCAGCCGCTGCAGGAGGTACGAGGTGGACTGGAACACGACTGGCATCAGCTGCACTGACCCCCTCGGCAGCCTCGTGGGCAACCGGAGCACCGTCCCCCTCGGTCCCTGCCGGGACGGCTGGGTCTATGACTCCCCAGGGACCTCCCTCGTGACCGAGGTAAAACAAATGCCCCCTTTCCCGTGTTGTGGGAGAGGGCTGATGTAGGCTTGGCTATGTTAGAGACACCTGCTTACCTGGAGGAGGAATCCTTTCTCACTGTGAACTCATGCCGGGTGCTTTACAAGTTGTCTTCCCTCGGTCCTTGCTGTGAAGCGTTGCCTTGGCTGCTCGGGAGGCTTATATCTCTAGCTGGGGAGCAAAGCATATTTCAGCAAATAAATTCCCAGGCAGATAAAGTCCAGTTCTGAATGAAACTCCCTGCTGGTGAGAGGTCCGATTGGTGGAAATGTGTAAACAGCCCTGGTGAGGGAGCAGCAGCTCATGGCGCTGCAAACAAACCTGGCTGATCCCTGAGCAGGGACCTCCTGGGATCCACGCCCAGGCGTGAAGGTCTTGGTTTCTTTCCTTTTTCCTTTTCTTTCCTTTTTTTTTTTTTTTTTTAAATGAAGAAACTACTTTTAAAGTTGGTTTCAAATATCGTTGAATGGCAGTGGGGGGGGGGGGGGAAGGTTATCACTTGCCACAATTAAACAGCTTAAGTCATGAATAAACTGTGGAAAAGCTGATGACTGTTTTATGTTCTCAGAAGCTGCTTGAATAAACTGAAAATGGTACTTAAGCTACTCAGAGTACTTCAGTGTTTCAGGTGCTTTAACTTTTAAAAATAAATTGGTATCTGGGATGACAAACTTGATTTCATCATAGAAAGTTCCAACTTTTGAGAGATAAGTGGAAGTCAGGATTCTTTCCCCCATATACCTAATGCAGTATTTCCCCCATATATGTATGTATATAATGCAAATACAGGAGTAGGTAAATTCTGTGCTCTAGCAACTTCAGAATTTATAGTCTTGTTAGAGGTTGGAGCTAGATTTTAGGTGGTGTACTGTGTGTACTTCTTTCAGCAAGGTGTGGACGGTGTGGTATTAAAGTGAGGAAGTGAGACGCCTCAAGTGAGGGTGACCCAGGACTTCTACAAAGGAGCAGTGCAGCAGGCACATCTCGCTGCCAAAGGCTCAAGCAGATGCTGTGGACCAGGTGCCCCCACCATGATTTCTTGAGACTGTGGGAAGCTGAAAGCTTGCAGTCTGTGTGGGTTTGTGCAGTCACACTCCCACATCAGTCACCTTCCCTTTTCTTCTTAAGGGGCTGCGAGGGCAGTCCCATGGGATGCTTTCTTCACAGGATAACCAGAAACGAGCAAATATATGTGGGTACCCATGTGGTATAAAGCTTGGACTTGGATACAAAATATGTGGTCTCCAGACATATGAAGCTGTAGGACGATTTAGGGCAAAAGACCAGAGCAGGGAGAAAATGCCGTGGCCTCTGGGGCAGATGTAGAAACCTCCTCCCACCCTCCTTCAGGGAGCCAGTGCTCCACAGGACATGGGGCAAGGCAGGCTTTTGCAAGCATCTGGGATACCTTTAGTGAAGGCATCACCCTTAGTTGTGAGGGGTCTGCAAGGGTATGAGGCAACCAGAACTGTTTAGACAGGTTCACCATCAGCCACAAAAAAAGCTGTTTGAAAAGCCCGGGTTGATCATCAGGTCCGTGCTGGTTTGGTCGACAAGACCTAACACAAATTAGGGTCCTCACATTGGCAGGTAATAATTTAATGACGAGATAAGACATGCATGGAAAATAACAGTAAACTGTTCAACAGCTGGATCCCATTTTTAATGTTGGGCACTTACGTCAGTAGGATTTCTGGGTGCTGATAAAAGGGGTGTTGACCAGAAACAAGTCTCCTTCGTTTCAGTTAGAGATTTAAACTTGTGGCTGTGAGCCAGCTCCTCATTTCACATTTCTGTTTCTACCTGTGGTTGATCCTTTAGTTTAACCTGGTGTGTGAGGACTCCTGGAAGCTGGACCTCTTTCAGTCTGCTGTGAATGCTGGGTTTTTTATTGGCTCCATAAACATTGGCTACATAGCAGACAGGTACGTGTGGGCTGACAGTAAAACCCTTTGACCTCGCTTATCGGTGTTGAGCAGCTAAGCCTAGATAAAGGCAGAGGAAGGTTGTGCAACTGCTACTACCTCTGCTCTTCTCAAAATAAGGTCAACCCCTGGATGTCCTGGTATGTCATGGTATGAAGAGCAAGTACTCTGCCTCTTAGGTCATACCTAGTGCTCTGTGCAAATATCCCGCTCCGTGCGTCCTGCAGAGCCCGTGAGGACAATTTCAGGACCGTATACCCCAAACTCCCTACCATGCCACACCAGAGCCCTGGGGTGTTAACCGAAGCCAGGAGATGCTGGTTTGGAGCCCCTCTTGATCTGTCACGCTCCATGTGGCTGCAGCTTGGAGACGTCTTGCTTCCTTTGGAGAAACTTTGAAATAGTAGACACGGTGATTGCCAAATGGGTACAGCAGCAGTCACTGTGAAAAAGCAGGAATCCCTGTGTCCTGCCACGTTCAGAGGCAGCCACCCTAGCGCAGGTGGCTGGGGTTAAAAAGAAAGAAATGCCAGTATTTTAAGGCCCTTTTCCCTCCTGGTTCACCTCCTGCCTAGTTAGTACAGTGAAGTGCAGCCCACTCACAACAAGATCCATACATATGAGATTTTTGGTGATTAAGATTGTGGTACATAAATTTGTTATAAATCTGGTGCACGTAGATGTATCAGAATCACAATAACATGTACTTGGTTTTCACCCCCATTATAAAAAAGCAGATTACTAAGCCACCTGTTCTGAAATTCAGGGATAACAGTCACAGTCCAAATATATGTATATGTGGCGCTATGGTTCTTTAACTTGGGAAATTTTAATTTTTCCTGAAAGTCTTTGTGGAATTGCAGAGCAACTGGCACAGTAATTTTTCATTGGATGGAAAAGCAGATATGTGAGTAATGGGCTGAGAATAAAAGTCAGTATGTATCTATTCCATGTACAGCAAAGTTGGATTTTTTTTTTTTCCCCAAAAGGTGCACAAAGCTCTTAGTAGTTTAAGACACCTGTGTGTTCATGACTGGTGGTTTGCTTTACATGTATTATCTTCCAATTCAGGTTTGGCCGTAAATTTTGCCTCTTAAATACAATTCTTGCAAACATTGTCTGTGGAATTCTTCTTGTCTTCGTGCCCACCTACCTGTGGATAGTCATCCTCCGGTTCTTGCAAGGGCTGGTCAGCAAGGGCTGCTGGACTGCAGGCTACATCCTGGGTGAGTTCAGACCTTTTCCCAGGAGCAAAACTGGTTTTGAAGTTACTAGTTTCAGAAGAAGAAAACAAAAAAACCCACCAAAGTACCAAACCCCTCAACAAAAGCCCCTACCCCATGGTATTTTATCAAGGAGTTTTCTCCCTCTTTGACTTCTCAGGACTGTTTCAAGCACTGTGCTTAGGGAGAAGCAACAGTAGCCGTCCAAGCTCAGGCAAGCGGCAGTACATTAGGGCTGTTACCTCCAGACTGGCTCTCCCCTTTGTGGATCTGGGCCCTGGGCTGCTCTCCCTCCCCTTGGGCACCGGCTGGGGAAGCCGATGGCTCCGGGGCAGATTGCGGCCGCTCCAGCACCTCGTGCTGGTCCTGGCAGGCGGTGAAGTCTGGCTGCAGGACAGCAGGGCTGGGGTGGCTCAGGATCACTTTCTGGTGCGTGGTGGAGCTGCCTGGGGCTTCTCTGGTGTGGAGCTCAGGCTCTGGTCAAAAATAGCCAAGATCAAGCGATCACCAAAGCAGCAAATTATTTTAAACACTACCCAACAGAACCTTATCTGGATTAGGGTGTCAGGTGGCTCTGCCACATGGCGCTGGATAATCCACTTCATTGCGATAATGGTAAAAATGTAAATTGTTAACACCCTAAACTTCTGTTAAGTCTTTTAGCAGGGACATCTTGCTAATGCAGTTACCCAGATGTCTGATACAAAATCAGCACACGTAGCCCACAGTCCAGACCATTTTCTGCCAAGACATGATTGTTCCTTCCTGTGCATGTTCTAGATGCTTGCTTGGCCTCTTAAATCTCCGCCTAGCACAAAAAAGATCTTCATCATCTCTTCTGGGGAAACTTCCTGCCATTTTAGAGCACAAAATCCCCTTCAGGACATTGACTTGCCCTATGCTGATACTTTCCCTCATTTGCACCTTGTTACTTCTGGATTCTCCTTGAAACTCTCTCATGAGAGAGGTGTCATGCAGAATCAGCCCCAAAGCCCCTTGAAATTTTATCCTCTCCCTAAGGGTGCCAATACTGCCTGCCCAGGGAAGGGTATAAGGACAGAGCAGCCTTGTTACCACACTTTTCCTGGGGCGCTTACCTACCCTTCAGCTGCTTTTGGCTCAGTCCTGTTGAGCCTGAGGAGGTGCCCTTGCCCCTGTGTGGTGTTTGGCCCTGCAGTATTAGCTAATCTGTGGCTCCAAAATGCAGCACTTTCTTCAGCTGCTAAATAACTGCTTTCCATTCTTTTTTAAATCAGTTTGCTTTCTTCAAATCACAGAACTGGATGCAAAATTTTGAGTGTGCTTGTGCCTGTCTGCTGGAATAATTGCTTTTAGCTCTGCATCAACAAGACTTAACCTGTGGGTCTATCCTGTGATGTGCAGTTGCGAAGTGCAGATGAGCCATGGTGCTGTCCTGACCAGCAAGCTCGATGCCATCCTGTGGTACAGGCGTTTCTCATACGCTTGGAGCCAGATGCAGGCTGAAAGGCTGCACTTAGAAAACAAAATATTCTGCTTTGTTATTGGGTTGGAGACATCATGTTAGATTTTTATGACAAAACCCATCTGTGCACTTTGAGGAATGTTTGATTTACTCAGAGGTTTCCATGACAGGGGACAGTACTGGATGCCTTAGGCCACTGCAAGAGCAGGAGCAGTTTTTTCTCCTCTGCTGGAGCCTGGGGGACCAAAAAGCAAACCTTCCTCTGCAAGCACCAGTGGATTTTGTCTGGAGGCTTCATGCCAGGAAGCCCAGGGATTAGCAAGACTGTTTCTTCAGGGTGTTAGCGCAGCGTTGGTCTTCCAGCCTCCCTGCAGAGCAAGTTACTCCTGTGCTGCGCAGTCGTGGCTGAGCTGTCATTCACCTGTCTCTGTGCATGTTTGCAGTGACAGAAGTTGTCGGTCCGAAGTACCGGAGGACAGTAGGCATCCTTTACCAGACGGCCTTCTCCGTTGGGCTCCTGGTCTTTGATGCCATCGCTTACGCCATCCCCCACTGGCGGTGGCTGCAGCTCACCGTCACCTTGCCGAGCTGCTTCTTCCTGCTCTACTACTGGTAAACAGGCTTTCCTTGTACCTCTGCCTACGACCCCAAAACCACTCTCCTGCTTCCTGAAGCTTGATACTGAGGGAGATCTGGCACTGCTTTTTGGTTGTGCACACCTTTTACAAGGTTCACAGCAGAAAGGAGAGGGAAATAAGACCCCTCAACACCACCCCTGACTTGTGTTTAAAAGACGGACTACTTTGAAAAACACTTGGGAAGAGTGGTTTAATAACATCTATTATCTTTGTTAAGCATTTCATAAAGGAAAATAAATGCCTTGACATAATTTAGCAGATCCTACACTGAAAAGATGGTTATTGAGAGATTGTTGAATGCTAACGTAACTGTAACAGGTTGTTTACGTGTTCAAAAAAAGTTGCAGATTTTTCTGGTCTGTGGGTTCACCTTTATTTTAGATTTACTCCTCTCTTTTTGATTGATGTTTTTCAGTTGGAAGGCTTCCTGTTTTGGAAATTGTCTGCATAGGCTGAGAGGTTAGGAATAGTACAAAGACTTGTTTTCCTTTTGCCGTATTTGTGCATTGGTAAGCGAGCTCTAGCTTGTTTACTTCTTGTTAACCTGTGATGGCACAACTGGAAAACGGCTCCCTAAGAAGGAGACAGTTTGTGGTAAATGGGCTGAATAAAATGATAGCAATACTCCTGTTCAAAACTCTTCCCTGATTTACCTTTAGTAGATTCATGTCGGACTAAAGCTACTACCACAACTGCTCCTCTTCCCATTTCAGCGGTGGGATACGCTGCTTTTCCTGATGGAGGGAGGAGCACACAAATCAACGAACCCAACTCCCCACCTGCCTCTATTCAACCAAAGCACTCTCTGCAGTGTCTATACATGGGAGCACTATGGGGGCCTTATGTTTTGGTATATGATAACATCCACTTGTGTTGCAGGTGCCTCCCAGAGTCTCCCAGGTGGCTGATATCTCAAGGAAAAAATGACAAAGCTATGAAAATTATCAGTGATATGGCTAAAAAAAATCAGAAAAAAATGCCTTCCCATTTTGAGGTGAGCTCAGGGTTTGGCTATACATGTAAGTAAGCATCATGACAGTCCCTTCTATCGGTTCCTCACAGCAGAAACTTACTGTACTCTGTACTTTGTACGGGCTCTTCTGCAGGACATTAATTTTGAAGAGGAAGATGGTGGAAAGCAGAGTCCCTCATTCATTGACCTCGTTAGGACGCCACAGATGAGAAAAAACACATTCATTTTGATGTACAACTGGTAAGAAGATGATATTGCAGAGCTGTTTTTGAAGCTCTGGCTTTGAAGGTGCCAGCAGGACACAGACCTCTGTTCTCTAACAAAGCTGGGATGCTCTTCACCTAGGTTCACAAGCTCCGTCCTCTACCAGGGGCTCATCATGCACATGGGAATAGCTGCTGGGAACATGTATCTGGACTTCCTCTATTCTGCACTTGTTGAATTCCCAGCCGCCTTCATCATCATCGTCACCATTGACCGAGTCGGGCGGCGCTACCCCTGGGCTGTGGCAAACCTGGTGGCTGGGGCTGCCTGCCTTGTCACAGCCCTGATCCCAGAGGGTGAGTCTCCTGCCCTAAGCCATGTGGTGGCTTCCCACCCTGGCATTGCCCCCTGGGAACAGCACCCACCTCTCCATCCCTTTCCTGAGGCCCCAGCCCCGAAGGTTCACAAACCCACACCTGCTGTCGGGTGCTGCCCTGTGACCTTCAGCAGTGCTCCTCGTGCTGCAGAAGTGAAATGAGGTTGATTTGTAGCACTGCTAATAATAAATCTCAAAGCACCTGGGTTCTCTGTGCTGCTTTGGGAAGGTCCCTGTGCCACAGATCTTGAGGTGCTGACTGTTCCCACCCCCTCATTCACACAGGTGAAACAAAGCCACTTAAAAACATCAAGTGACATGGGATCAGAAGTCCCTCTAAAATAACACTGGTGTATTCACACCTGCTAAATTGCTGGGATGCTTTTAAATGTGTTGAATGCATTTTCTCTGCAGACATACATTGGCTAAAAGTGATTGCTGCTTGCATCGGGAGAATGGGAATCACAATGGCTTTTGAAATGGTTTGCTTTGTAAACACTGAACTGTATCCAACATACATCAGGTAGGTGCATCCTTCTCCCCATGGGCGTTTGGCCTGGGAACAAATAGCGGAGGCCAATGGGTGTGTTACATGTTATGCTAAATTAAGTTATCCTCAAATGCTTCAGAGCTACAGGAGTACTGCTGAACATGAAGTAGGTGAAGCACAATTAAAATGCTTTAAAAAGGTACCTTAACACGGAGAGCAAATATACTTTAAGGCAAGTGAAAAACTCATGGACTGAACTAAAGGGAAAAGTGGAGAAAACCAGGGTGGATGAGGCATCTGAAGTCCCACGTAGTGCTTGGATTTGTCCTGTACAAGGGTCAGAGCTGTGACCTGCCCTCTTTCATCTCTAGTACTCTGACGCTGATGTGATCCCTTTGCTGTTGAACCAGGAACCTAGGGGTGATGGTCTGTTCCTCCTTGTGTGATGTTGGTGGAGTCATCGTCCCATTCATTGTCTACAGACTGGTGGAAATCTGGCATGATCTGCCACTGATAGTCTTCAGTAAGTGCCACCTTCCCGCCTTGTGGGCCACTCCTGGGGTGCAGCAGAGGGGGGCAAGTTTCAAAGGAAGGGAAAAGCCACTGAGGCAGTTGCCCCAAGTTCAGCAGAAGCCCCTTGCTGTCTCTGCAAGGTACAGCCTTCAGTTTATAACAACCTGGAGCTTGCTTATGCATTCGTGTCTCCTTTGCCCTTGCACTTTTTATTTTCCCTTGCATTTGAAAGGAAGTCAGAGGTGAATACAGGTTTGGCAGGTGGCAAAGGGCTGAGAAACATTTTGATGCGATTAGTATTTGATGGATTCAAATCTGATGAATTACTGCTCTTCTGAGAGGCATATTGTCTCAGTCCAGGAGCCAAAACTTAGATTTTCATGTAATTGCCTATTTAATGGAGTACAAGCGTGGCTGTTACACTTCAGCTTTTCTGACAGTCTGTTAACTGGCTATTCTCCAGCTGTTTGGAAAGAGGTTGGCAAATAAATGCAAGACAAGTGTTTGCAGACTAGGGACCTGAACTCTCAGGTCAGGGTCTGCAAAACTTTTCTGAATCTTTAGATCAACACGCTACTTGGAAAAATGTCTTGAATGGCAATGCACAGTTTTTGACAGACAGGACATTTAGGAGGGTGCTTAGCAGTTTTAAAATATAGACACCAAACATGTACAAAGTGGGTAAAAGCAATCATCAGTGGAGAAGTTAATCACACTGTGTAGGAGATAATACATCCTGTATGTATTTTCTAATCTTATGTGAACAGCAGAAAAAGTGAATGCGTTTCCTGGCATACTCCCACTAGAGAGGGTTCTTTCCTCTATAAAGGAGGGACTGTCTGTCCAGTCTGAGATGCCCCAGTTCAGTGCATAACACAACTGAACTTGGCTCATTGCTGTCTCCACGTGGCAGCCACATCCTCCAGGGATGGCACGACTGTTTTGCACACAGAGCCTTAATGCACACGTCTTGCATGAAGAACAAAATAAAATGCCATTTACAAGTCCTTTGTGTCAGGCAGTAGGAAGCGGGGTGTGTGCTAACAAGCTCTTTGCACATCTGTTCAATTTGAAGCTGTTCTTGGTTTGTTTGCGGGTGGATTGGTGCTGCTTCTACCTGAAACTAAAGGAAGAGTTTTGCCCGAGACTGTTGAAGATGTTGAAAACTTCCATGGGTGAGTCAGGATGCTGAACTCTTAGCAGCTTTCACTTGAAATTGTGCAAAATCCCTGCCCAGAGCTCCCTAGGGAAGCCCAGGGGTTATCTGGCTGCCCCCTATGTTTCCAAGAAGTTGCTAGTGAATTCTCAGATTCTAGGTGGAGAGATTTTGGACCCTTACTGCTTGTCTACCTAGGCATCTGAAAACAAGCAGCATAGGTCCTTTACTGGCCTGTGAATAACTTTACTAGTCTCTCAAACCTGCTGCAACACTCTTATAAATGTTATTTGTGCTTAAAAAACCCTAACAGTGGGACAGACAAAATGCAGTCTTGATAGCAGCTACTCATGAGGTGAGTGAAGCACCAGTATCTGCTAGGGAACCAGAGCAAACTTACAGAATTAGGTGCCCGTTTTCTTTGGGGCAGAGGCAGAGCAAGTGAAGAACTTGAACCTAGGTGCTCACTGGACGCCTTTTGCTCCTGGCTTGCTGCTCATGTCTTGTTATTCTTGCAGGCAAAGTGCTCCAAAGGCCAAAAAAATCTATCTCCATGTCCAAACATCAGAAGTAGCACATGACTGAAGAGGGCGTAATTCTTCCTGGACAGTCAACTTTAGGGCACTTAGCATGGAAAGGCAAACTGGAATAAATGCTCTCTCAAAAGGCTTGTCTTTTTTTTTTTTTTTTTTTTTTTTTTTGTCTGCCTTTCCATTATTTACAATGTTTAGGGTTTTCTGATGGGATTGTCCCTATTCCTGCATAGCTGCTTCCCTCTCTGTCCACAGTAAGATAAATTTTCATACCAGCTGTGTATACCTCAACATGGTGACAAATGTCAACTTGGGGATGGTGGGTTCCGTTGCAACATAACTTTATAAGCCGCCATGAAGTCTGACTTTGTTTTGTCTTCTGAAGGGGCAGCAGAATATAACAGATCTACCTCTGTCATGGAACCAGGGCATGTACATGCACCAGCGTGCAGAATATTATTATAAAGTATGTGTTGAGACTCCAGTTGGGAATGACAGCTGCCAGGGGAGGGACTGAGAGTCCACCAGAGTCCTGCTCTACTGGAGGCTGAAGACAAAGCTGTATCTCTAAGTGTTTGGGGGGAGCAGCCCTGCAGGGTTCCCCCTTTGGACTGGGCTGGGCTGGGCTCAGGCTTGGGGACCTGCAGGACTCTGACCAGGGTTTTGGCCAGCGATCCAGTGCCTCAGGGAGAATTAGGGACAACACTGGGTCTTCCAGGGAATATCCAGCACCTTCCACAAATCTCCTAGTCCATCCCATTGAGCAAACATAACAGGCTCGTGTTTGCAGAGGAGAACAGGCACAATGGTACTGTGGCTCCCCTTCACTGTCTGTGTTGCTGGTCCCAGGCACTGCTGCACAACGCTGGTTTCAAAAAGGATGCTATAAGCAGGGCACAGGATAATGCTGCCCTTTAATGATCATCTGCAGTGAGAGATCTCCCAGCTGAGCAAAGCATTGCTGGACACAGACAGGGTGAAGTTCCCCAAGGATTGCTTCCCAGTGTGGCAGTATGGTGACCTTGCCCTTGCTTTCAACTGGCCTGAGCCAGTTAATGTTCAGTGTTGCTGCGAGGGCCTCAAAAGCAGGGAAGCATGTTGTCCAGTCAAGCAGGGCCATGATGAGGTTGCTCTGACAAGAGTAGTGACAGATCGGGAATGATGTGACTTTGGCCCAGGCAGTTGCAAAAGTGTTGCTTTGGGGTCAGAGGGGAACAAGCTGGTCCTGAGATGGGCAGGAGGGACAGTGGGGATGTAATTACATGTCCTGTGGGGCTGGCATCCTGCTGTGGCTGCAGAGATGTCTCTGCTCTGCAACAAAAGAAATCTGTCAGAACAGCTGTCTTTATTATAGTGCATTGATTTGAAAATTGTTGAAAGCTCTGCAGAAAGAAAATGAGGGAGGCGGCAAGAAGTCAAGCACAGCAAATACTGGGCTGGATAAATGAGTAACTACAGAAGGAGCTACAGACAGGGCAGGCTCTGGTGTGCCTTTGCTTCTCAGTCACCTACAAGTTATAATGGCGTTTGCTTCTGGTGGCACTTTAGTGAGCACAAGGGCAAATGTACTTCAGTTTCCTTGCTGGTGACCTTGTCCATTCAGGGGTTGCTGCTTGGAGTTGGGAAGTCAATGAAACATCTCAGATATGGTCCAACTGCACGTGGTTGCTCTCAAAATGCAGAAAGCCTTTTGTCCTGGGCATGCCGTAGGAGTGGATCTCCTCTGGGGTGTGAGACGAGTTCAAGTCCTGCTGTAGATAAAACAACAGTTTGCCAGATTCTCTTCCCCTTAATAGCAGCTGAAGCTTGTCTGCTCCTGGGGCTGCTGGAGCTAACCAGCTCAGGGGCAGGGCTGTCCCTGGAGCTTGGGAAGGAGCATTTCAGTGCCTGACCATTGTCTGGCTCAGGGAACCCAGGGAGCACCTGGACTGGGCCGTGCCCAGGTTAATGAAAGCATCACTGGCCTTTTAAGAAGATCCTGTTCCTCACCCAGCTACTTAGAACTGGACTGTGTAAGGACTGTGCCTGGAGAGAATATAAAATCTCCATGTTTCAGGGTACCCACCAACCTTCAATAACCAGGTTTTGGAAAGCATTGCTCCATTACTTTTACAAAGTTTCTGGTGTTCTCCCTGGCATCATCTGATGGACAGACTGGCTGCAGTTGTGGTGCAGGGCAGCACCTTCTAAGCACTGTTTTTGTCCCCTGCCCTCAGCACCGATATACAACCACCACCACCACCTGAACATAGTTGTTATTTGGAGACTCCAGTGTTAATTTTGTGCCATCAAATGTGTCCAAAGCCTCTGTGATGTATCAGAAGGTTGTTAAAGCTTCTTGTCTGCAAGCTGTAATCTTAACATGGTTGTTTTATCAAGGTGTTCTTGTGTGCATGTGTTCAAGAATTGCTGGAAAATCACACCCTACAGGCCGGTGCAAAGTTCATGTGGTTTCCAGTTCTCCTGTTTATCATATGATCAAAAGATGCATGTGCTAGCTTTTATTTGCAACTTGCTCCAATCCCATCCCTACTGTATGGCACTGTGTGATCCTACATTCTGTAAATGTTTTAAAATATGAAGAAATAGGGCCTTTTCCCAGAACTGGAACTGGTCAGGAGACAAACCCAAATCCAGAGAATATACACAAGTTGATGAATATTGCGTGAATCACATTTTAAATGCTTTCCAAGGGCTGTGCAGATGACCCCTCAACCTTCAAAAGCTCTAGAGCAGTGAATTTCATGTTATCGAGGGAGATCTACTTAAAAATCCATATTCTATTTTGGCTCATCTTTCCCCCTTGTGTCAGCCCTTACCCCTTACAGCTGTTTTGGAGTTGACCATGTAAAAAAACAAACTCATAGCATCAGTAAGCCCACTGCATGTACACAAACATGGGTATGCTTTAATGTGCAGGGCATAGTGTCCTGTTAGTGTTCGTGCTGCTCCTGGTGGGTGGCCGTGGTGCTGCTTTGTCCCCCTGTCCTGTTACTGATCCTTAACAAAATTGTAGTTGCACACAGCCCCCCCACCTCCATGTCCTGAGGCTTCGCTGCCTCCAACTCCTCTTCACCCTCCTTTTTGCTTTCCAGCTTGCCAAATATGCAGCCAAATTCTGAGATGCCAAAGCTTAAAAGCCAGTCTGGTCTTAGAAGTGCTTCTTTTTCATACTTATTTCTCTGGAAGAGGAGGAGCAAACAGGGAGGGCAGAGGGGCTTGCGGGTGCCCAGGGCTCCTGAAGTTGGCTCTGCAGCAGCAGTGCTCGCTGCCGGGCAGCAGGAGCTGTCTCACGAATCTGATCTGCTGGGCATCAGGAGTCATAGACCGACTGACAGAACCCAGATTTTAAGGGGTCTAAGGGGGAATTTTGGCAGTTAATTCACTACTGCCTACATGCTTGCTTTCATGCAGAACCAGTTGTAGCTTGGAGGAGGTGGGTTGGGCTCAGGAGCGCACTCCTGCTTGCTGCAGAGATGAGCTGTGAGTGAGCAGCCTGACGAGAATTTTAGTTCTACAACAAGCAGCAGAAAGTGTTCCTTCATGATTTTCCCAATCAAGCCGTACAAGTCATTGCTGTCAGATGCCCTGGATTGCCAGAAGTATGAATGTGTTCAGAAGGCAAAGAGAAAAATTTGCGGAAGGATGGTCCACAGGGGACTGAAGCAGAAATGTGGGCAGATGACCTCTGGCTCAGGAAGTCCCTGAGCCGCAGACTGCTGGCAGCTGGGAGTGCAGTGGGGACAAGGTCACCACGTTGGTCTGGCTCATCCACTGCATCTGGGGCTGAGGGCTGGGCTTGCTATGGCTGCTTCTGCCTCCCTGCCCCAACAGAGGCAGATTTGTGGCAAAATGGGTCCTTACTTGGGGACAGGTTCTGAATTCAGAATATGAAGATAAATCATTTTTTCTTTGCTTCTCTCTTGCCTGCAGAAGGAAAGGAGAAAAGGCAGATGATGCTCCTGGTGGATAACAGCATGGTACACCAAATAATCCATGTGCTTACATTCACTGAAGACTAGGTTTAACGGGCATCTCATCACTGGCAATTTTTCAGATGAGGTTAGGTTATTTTGAAGAGCAGCAGAATAAGGAGCAAATTGGAGACTTCCAGTGGCCTCGTTGCAGCTGTGCTGCTGTCTGGAAACTCTATCACAACAGCAGTGTTACTAACTTCAGCTCCGACACTTCCTGCTGTAAAAACTGTTATTTGAAGTGGTTGCTAAAGTAACATCTGGGGGTGTAGTTACATGTATGGACTTCCTAATTGTTCCTAGGGGCAAGCTCTCCTTGTTTTACCCTGTGCTATGTTGCCATCTCTTTCTGGCCAGGCTGCGTCCTTTTCCTCCCACACCTCATTTTTTACCAGGACAAGTGTTTTCTGGCTCCGCATCAGCTTCAGTAAATCTGAGCAGCCCCTTCAGTGCCTGTGGAGCTCTGCCCTCACCCCAGAAGCTGCTCCAGCAGGTGTGAGTCATGCCAGAAGGAGAAAGCACTGAAACTACAGGACATTCCCTGCTTTGCTCCCCAGATTTAAAACCAGACCTCAGCCAGCTTTGTCCCTGTTGGGTGTGAGCATCTCTGGGGATGGTCCCCTCACTGGCACAGCTGCATATGGGAGGTGAGACGGGGTGGTGAGCACCCCCAGGCACACGCAGGGTGCAGCTGTTGGCCACAGATGCTTAGATGGGACTGCTAAGTTTTCGGGAGGATGGCATGACCAAGGTTTGTGTTTCCTGGCTTTACTTCCCACAGGTATGACAGGCAGCTCAAGTAGGGTTTCCATGCTGCCAACCTGCTCGCTCTTCCCTGGGGAGCCGTGCCTTCACCCATCTGCCTCACCTTCCCTGAGCACGTAGGACGGCTGAATGAGCTGCTGAAAGCCTCATGAAAGAACATGCCAGGGTGTTCTCCTGATTGAAAGCTGCCTTCAGCCGCTGGCAGTGGCTGGCCATGGCAGGGACGACACATTTCCTCATGCTGACGGACGCCTCTCAAGGCAGACTGGCTGTGTGTGCTGCCTAAGGAGCGACTGAAGCCCAGATCGATGCTTTTCAGATGGCCCATGAAACCATCCTCCACACTTTCTCTTACTGTTTGGCTCCCACTAAGGTGTTAGTGGATTCCTGTCAGATCACACAGGAGAGCCCAGAGCCTGATATTGCTCCTGGAGGTCTTACCCACCAGCCATCCACTGTATATGTCTACAACAAAACCCAACAGGTTCTCAGAGATGTATAATAAATGTTGGGGGTTTTTTTAGCAGATTTTGCAGATGTAAAGTGGAGTTGCTCTGCTCTGCAGAAGGATACTTAATGCTACCATACCTGTGCAGATTTTCAGCATCTTCAATGGTCTCAGGCAGAGTCTTTCCCTTCGTCTCAGGTAGGAGCAAAACCAAACAGCCATCGATTAAAGCAATCACAGCTGCCAACACAGAGCAAGGCTCAGGATCACAAAGGCAATGCAATGGTCATACCTGAGTTTAATTCCAAGTCACTAATTCCCAGTGAGACACAGCTGCCTCGATGATTGAATAAGGACTCCTCAAAGTGGTAATAACTCTTGGCTTTTCATCTACACGATTCTCATTTTTCAGAGTAATTGCTGACAATTCTGAGGTGCATCTGAGGCCTGGCAAGCAATCCTGGGCCCTAGACTCAAGGGTGGTCTGGCTCCCTTGCTTTGTGCACGCAATGCAAAGGATACAGGTTTTGGCTCTGGTTGCCTAGCTGTCATGGGATCGGGGTGATGCTAGCTAGCTGTCATCCCCACTTTTGGCTGGATTAGGACATACGCAACAGGTTGCTACCAGCCCACCTGGCCAGTTTCACCTTCTGACTAGTTTTGGATCCTCCTATGACCATGCTCAGGGCAGATGGTGCATGCAGGCACAGCGATTTGAACCCGTGCAGCACCAGACATTCAAGGCAGCCTTTTATTTTAGGATAGCAGCCTTAACAGGCTGTTCTGCTGCTTTGCCATCCTAAATTGCCATGGGATCCTCGACACACTGGGCCCCCTGAGGTGCCAGCAAGAGGTGGAGAGTGACTTTTGTGTAGGGAGACAAGAGGCCATCCTGCTCGCACTGCAGGTCCTGTGACCACACTGTGGATGAGAGCAGCAGAACCCAAAGACATTCCTGCCTTGGGAAGAGCTCCGCAGGAGGAAGACAAAGCTTGAAAGAGCTGTCCCGAAACCATGGGATCCCCTTCACTGCAGATAGGGCTAAGGGGTGACCTTGCTCCAACTTCCAGATGAAACAGACCTACCAAGATGCACCTTACATGTGTGTGCACATGTATATACAGCTCTCCACATTTCTTTTTTTAAAGGTGGGAAATAGATCACAAAACTCACGCTTCTAGGCTGTGGCCAGCCGACCTGTCTTGCAGCTCTCTTACCAAAGATGACCAGGGGCAGTTCGTGCCAGAGCTCTGCTAGCCTGTACACAAGGAAGGGTGTTACTATCCCACCGAGGTCGCACATGGATGAGCAGACGAGGACTCCCAGGTTCCTGCAAAGCACTTGCACACATGCGCACACACATGTACGCACGTGTGCACACACGTCACTGACTATGCCTGGGAGTGCCTCGTCCAGCTCTGCACCCCAGTGCCACGGCAGGATGCACAAAAGGTTTGCCCAGCCCTGCTGCCAGGGTGAGTGGGTCAGCGCCCTGTCCAAGTGAATTTGCAGCTGGTGGGAGGAGGGATGTGCTGTGGGTCTCAGGGAGGAGAAGACAGGTAACCTCCTGGGGCTTAGGAAGGTGCTTAGAAAGGCCTGGCCCCCATCGTGGTGAACACAGTCAAAAGAGAGCACAGGTAGAGCATTCTCCCATGGAGAAATATGACAAGGTGAAATGGGTGAGGAAAGGAGCAAGTTAGATGAGACAAGACATGAAGACTAGCCCTGTATTGGAGCAGAGGTGTGAATGAGCATTTGACTTCTCCTGGTTCACTGAACTGCACTGGAAGGGAAGCCTGGAGGATGTTTGGGAAGGTTTCTCACACATCCCCTCAGAAACCTCCTGCCTCAGTGCTGGGCTCAGAAGCAGGGAAGGGGGCGAGTTTCTGCTGTACCACCCAGCAGCTCTCCTCCACCTTTGCAAGGTGTGTTTTATACACGCGAACTCTTTTTGCAGGTCAGTGCACGAGCCACAGGCTCCTCAGCTGCATCCACAGCCTTGAGCTGGCCTCTTGCAGTCTTTCCCAGAGAAACACCCCGTGCTTTTACCAGCCAACAGAAGATGGTGCACTTACCTGAGAAATGTTGGATACAGCTCAGGATTTACCAAGCAAATAATTTCATAGCACATGGTAATTCCCATCCTGCCCAAGCAAGCTGCTGTCATTTTAAGCCAATAAAGAGCTGTAATGACATTGTGCTCGTTAAGGTTGGAATACAAAACTGCGGGTTTTTTTCTGCTCTTGACATAAAGCAGCATTAAATATTTAATTTAAGGAAACAGTAAGTTTGCTATCATGAAAGCTCAAGTGGACAGTACATGATGATGTTCTATTTCACTCAATAAAGAATTTATAATGCAATTGTCTTGTGACTCAGTCAAATAACCAAGACTTGACTTTGCTAGTTTTCTGTCACAGAGAGAAGTCAATGATACAAAGTAGTTTGGGTTATCCAGTGCATTAACCAAAAGTTTACACAAGACACCATTTCTTGCTTGCAATAAAACTAAAGAGGGCAACTGTATTGTTTGGTAGTTGAAGTCTGCTACCAGCAAGATACTCCATACTTTTGCACAGAGGCTTCCGATTGCTTTCAGGCTGGGACAAGTTTGTTTTGCTTCCCTGTCTCTCAGTGTGTGCTTTACAATTGCTTTCACACCTGGGGCTATAGCTGTCAGCTGCAAATAAATGAATATCCCAGCCCTGAAGCCAGAATCAGTCTAAGATACCTGTGTGCCACATGGGCTTGTAGACCCCAAACTGACCCTGGATGGTGGCTTCAGATGTTTCAACTATTAGCATACTTGGGGCATGGAGTTTCTCCCTCATTTAGCAGCTGAGGGATGCATCAAGCCCAGGGCAGTATTTTACTGGCCCATAGCTGCTGGCAAGCCCTGCCAACAAAGCGCCTCCAGAGCTGAGACGCCAGGCACTGCTGCCTGTGGTTTGCAGCAATTGCAGCTGTAGGTGCCTGGGCCGGTCCCTGCCTCCCTGCTGGGGCTCTGCTCACCCCATCACCCCCGCAGGGCCTGCCTGGGTGTAAAACAAGCCTGTTCTGCAGGGTCAGACTTGGGGCTATGGGCTTTGAAGGTGGCTCAGCTCAGGGCTGGTGGTGCTGCCGTGGGCAAGCAAGCCGGGAAGGCTGGGGTCTCTGCTGGTGGCTGCTGCTGCCAAGCCTGCTGGCATGGCTGAGCCAGGCTGGCAGCAGCATCCTCACTGGCCATACCTGTCCCTGGGGCAAGGTGCTCACCCGGGCGCTGCCGCTCCCTTTGCCCTGGCACAGGCAGCAGCTGTGGGGCCACAGGACTCCCACCCCTGGGCTCCCCCAGCAAAGCCCAGCGTAGTCCTTGCATAGCCCCTGCACTCCCCAGTTGCCCATTAAAATAAGTTTCCATTGTCTGGACACCTTGGGTTTTTTCCCTATGACATTTTTCCATAACATTTTGTGGCTTTGTCCTTTGTCCTTGTCCCACATGACTGACAGCTGTTTGGCACTTCTATGTGTGTAGTTCCAGTCTAGCTGTATGCCATAAAGAAAAAGGTAAGATGTTTCATTCAGTGGCCCTTAAGGGACACATTGCTTTGAGACTGTGGCCTTGGAGTGAACCCTTAGATAAACAAAAGCAAAGTTTCTGTCACTGTGGTTGCTCAACAACCTACATTCATGCCAGCAGCACTGTGGATGGCAGAAAGCACTTACTGTACCCATATGGTGTTTAAGTGTATGTGTGCGCCCATACATTTTTCCTTTTTAGAAACAGAAAACATGGGAGTTTTGGGTGAAAACGCTGAAGTGTGCATTCAGATCCAAATTTTAGGCCAGACAAAAACTGGGGACTTAACACAGCATGCTTCATGATCTAGCACATGCAGACCTGCCATCTAATTTGATGCCATTTCAGAAATTTAGTTCACCCCATTTCTCCAGCCTCTCATTAACTGGTATAAACGCTGATGGTGGGACGTAAATTAGCTTTTATGGTTTTGCCTTCATTGGAACACAGTACTGACATGGGCCAGGTTAGCAGGCATTGTTTTCTATTTTCCAGGGCAATAACCAAGAGACAGGGAGAGAATTCATTGACGGAGGAGGTTTGCGTGACTCACTGTCTGGGACTAACGCTGTGCTGAGGCAAGCACCACCTGCCATCACATTTGCCACAGCCCAGGGGTAGCGATGGCCAACACGATCCAGTGTTAGCATGAGGATGAAGGCAGCTGGGAACTCGACGAGAGCAGAATAGAGGAAATCCAGGTACATGTTCCCAGCGGCTATTCCCATGTGCATGATGAGCCCCTGGTAGAGGACGGAGCTTGTGAACCTGGGTAGAGAACAGGATGTGAATGAAGTCAAACCCTTTGTTTTATGCAAAGAGCTGAGATTTGCAGTTGGTTAGGAGCAAAACAGGCTTACATCATTGTTGACGATTTAGGGCACCAAATCACACACCTCCATTTGGGCTGCAAAAGCCTTCCCTTACCAACTGTACATCAAAATAAACGTGTGTTTTCTGATCTGAGGTGTCCTGACCAGGTCTAGAAATGAAGGTTTTGGCTTTTCTCCATCTTCATCTTCGGAGCTGAGATTCTGGGAGCACAAGCGACAGAACAAGAGATTACAGTAGGCAGGGGAGAGGGTGGGAAGCACTACAATGAATATTTTCTTCCGGATTAATGGGAGGATGGGGGTTTTCATTTGCCAGTTAAGTGACTGGGGGCAAAATAGCTTCTCCAGAGTGTTTTGAGAAAAGGAAGCGTGAAAATTTATATAACCAGTCTTCATATCTGTGTAGCCATGTGTATGAGGCTATTGCATGGTATGGAGCAGCATGTAACAAATAATGAGTAAAGGTGTTCTGGGATTTTTAGTCATAAGATTTGGTGAGTTTATTTTTGATTGATACTTAAAGGAAGAGTTTTTCTTGTCTTCTGGCTGGTTTTGCGAGCCTCTTTTCCCAAATACGCTCTGTGAGGGTTCTAGGCAGTCAAACTGAAGAAAACTCACTTGCCTTTGCTTTAGGGAACTGCAGTGCTTTTTGTCACCAAGCTGCTCCCTACTCTAAACACAAAACAGTCCTAAATCCAAAACATTGTTTGCACACATGCAGCAAATGCAGTGCAGTCACCTGGAAAGAGAGAGGTAACTTCTTCTTATTTCCCTTGGCGATGTGTTTAATAACTTCCATAGCTTTGTCATTTTGCTTTTGAGCTATTAGCCACCTGGGAGACTCGGGCAGACACCTGCAACACATATAAGCATGACAGCTACAGGGAAAGAAAATGTATGTCAGTGGTACACAGAAAATGAAAACAGAATCGAGTTTCTCAGGCTAGGATCCTAAGGTGTACTGAATATCCATGGGTTGTACAGAACTCAGTGGTAGCTGTGGCTGTCAGTGATTGTACTCGGATTTGTGCTCCACTTGAGTGACAACGCAGCCTGATTTTTAATATATATATATATATATATATATTTAAGGCTAAACCCAGTTTATTATAGTTTGGAAATATTACTCTGATAAAATTCTTTTGACATGTTTTAGAAATGACTAATAATCTGTGGGTATAAAGAAGAACAGCTGTAAACCTGATCTTCCATGTTAAAAATAACCTTTCATAAAAAGACCAAAGGAAAAAACCCTCCCAAATCTGTTCCCTGATGTAGTTATAGAATTTTCTAGGGAGCATTTTTACTCATTTTTTTTATAAATAGTCAACAAAAGCCTGTTGATTGCATTAAAAAACCCAAACAAATTTAATCGATGATTAGAAAAACTCACTTCTCACAGCAGCTCACATACTGTTCAAGAAATAATGACTTCTTATTTTTTAATGGGTGGCAAGGACTCTAAACACAGAAGCATTGCAATGTGTTGCAGGTAATCTTGCTCTTAGGTGATTCAGACTAAACCCATGGGCAAGAAAAATGCCAGATCTCATCTGATGTTGTCTTGGAAATCCTACATGTAGCACTATGGCCAATCCCTACAGAGAAGCTTCAGCTCTCAGCTTCAATCCCCTGGTTTTGTCGATGTGGCTTGGTGTTGCTGGGAGCTGTAGGAGCGGGCACTTACCAATAATAGAGCAAGAAGAAGAAATTGGGCAGTGTGACTGTGAGCTGGAGCCACCTCCAGTGTGGAAGCGCGTAAGCCAGGGCGGTGAGGATGAGGAGTCCCAGCGTGAAGGCAAGCTGGTAAGTGATGCCCGCTGCCCTCCGGTAGTTTGGGCCAACAAATTCTGCAACTGCAAAGGTCAGTTGTATGAGCAAAAATAAATTGGTTTGGAGAGCTGGGGGAATGTAACTCCTGCCAGCTAAAACCACATGGAGCCTCTGTGCTTATCTGTGCCCTTGCGTCACGGCGTGCGGGTGTGGGTTTAGATAGGAAAGTGGAGCAGTTTTGGGTCCCTGGTGTAAATTACAGGGCAAGTCCCCACCCTTCCTCTTCCACTGGTCAGCTGGAGACTTTACCCTTGCCTTCAAGGGTGTCAGGCCCCCACCCATCGATGCGAGCCAAAGGGTGCTTTCTTCTTCCGACTCCTAGCTAAGAACTAAAATGGGAAAATAAAATAGACAGCTGGAATTTGCTTGCCTCCATCTCCCTCCTCCCTTACGGCTTGGGAACAGAGCCTCCCTGCCCTCCAAGCACCTGAAACAGCACAGCAAAAACTGTTTTGGCACCCAAGCTGTCAAACACAAGTGTTAGCCCTCATCTCCTGCTTGCTGCCTTTCCTGGAAAAGCATTATACATCTTCGTAGTGCTTTCAGTTAGTTCTTGTCTCTAGACCTTTTCCTTCATTTTGGCACACGCTTCTCCAGGTATGAACATTCCCTAGTTTTCAGAGCTGCCTCCTAATTATTCCCTTTATGTTTACAAGCAGGTGCAAGCTTGCGTCTTAAACACCTGGATTCAAGTAAAGAGGTGCTGTTTGGCAGTAAATAGCAGTGTCCCTGCTATTGTTACATGCAATTCCTTAAAAATTGGATGGCACCAGTGGGGGTCAGCCCTGCTGCTAGACAGGGGGTTCCTCCCCCCCAGATGTAATTGCAAGCTGCCGTAACTGAGGACGTAGCCGGTCAGCCAGCCCGCCTTGCTGACGAGCCCCTGTACCAGGCGGAAGATCACTGCCCAGCTGTAGCTGGGTGCAAAGGCCATCAGAACCCCCGAGACCGCGCTGATGAAGACTGTGACCAGGAGGCAGAGCTTGCGGCCAAACCTGCAGAGGGAGAGCAGAAAAGAGAAGAAAGAGGCTCAGCTGCTGGCAGGGCATGGTGGCAGAGCAAAGGGTTTGAAGAGGCTGGAGGTGGTCCCTGTCACCTTATTCTGTTTGTTTTGAGTAGGAGTCTGTACCTGCTCTTCCCTTTGCAACATTTTTCAACTCAATGGAAGCCCAGGGGACTCTCCTGTCCTGTTTTCAGGTTATTGTTCACTTCTGGATAATGACTTAGCTGATGAGTTCAAGAAATGCTCTGATATGGCTCTTCAGCCTATCTGTCAAAGCTTTCATAGCTTTTTAGTGGGGACCTTGTTCAATAACTGTGATCTTTACCTATTTTCTCATTAATCTTGGCTGACTATTGAGCTCTTGAAGAGGGTTTTGTACATCCCTGTTATTTGTCATTCCTTGTATCACCGTGACTCACTGATGGAAATAAATTGTTTCCAAAAGAAACAAGCTTACTGGAACGCTGGAAGGGCATTTGTTTTCTATCTGACAGAGATAAATATTGTTAGAAGTATGATTTATAAAAACCATTAAACTAGTGGATGTCCACTAACAAAAATAGCATGATAATAAATGCCAGCCAAAATAAATGTCTTCTGTTCTCCACAATAACATCAGCAGATCCCATTGCTCAAACTTTCCTTCTGTCAGGACCCTGACATACAGATGTTTTTGACTTGTCTTGAAGTCCAGCTCAAGAGAGCCTTGTCAGACCACGAGCAGAGTCCTCTCCAGCAAAGGTCCTTTCCCAGTGCCCCAGCTCTGAATGGGAGAGGTGCAATGCTGCATGTTAGCACTGACCCCGGGAGCTCCCTAGGGGCACAGGACTGCCAATTTCCAAGACAGCTATGGCCCTTGAATGTCAAAGTCAGCATCTGGATGTGTGCCCTGAGACCAATCAAGTAGATGAGTAGGTCTAATCCCTCAGAGAGAAGCACATTTGCAAAGCTTATGAAACCTTCCCTGAAGCACCTGAAACGTTTTCAGGAGGTGTCCTGACTACAGCAGTTTGCAGCAATCTCATGCACAGGAAAACCAGCACTCCAGATGCACTCAGGCTGTCTGACAAGAAGAAGATGAATATCTCGAATCCAGGAAACACAAAATTCATGAGGATTTTCCCCAGTCCCTCTCCTAAATTTGAGGGCTCTTTGTTTGTTTTTGCCCTAACACTTGCTCGGTATGGGATTTTGTATCGCTCTTGAGTGCTTGCAGCGGAGGGACCATGGTGAACTGGGGCAGGACAGCAGTGAGCAGAGCAGTAGAAAAACCCCTCGACACTATGACATGCATGTGCTTTATCTTAGCAGCAAAGATATCCTACTCCCTCATGTCTTTTCATACTTTTGCTTGATAATAAGCCATGGTAAAAAGATCCTTCAGTATTTTGACACAGAGAGCATTTCAGATATAAATGACTGAGGGTTTGGGAGCTCCAGTTTCTATTGGTTCGCACAGCCATACACTGCCAAGAAATGCCTTTGCTAGGGAACATGATTGCTTAATCCACCTCTGTGCTGAAGAGGTGAAGAGTGGCACCTCTGCTGGTCGCGGGATCTGCTTACTGCTGCTCCATGTCCTGTCATGCCTGGATGAGCAGCTGCTACATATCCCCTCCTTTGCTTCCATCAGCTGTGCATTGTTATCTGAGTGTCAGTTCTGGGAAAAAGGATGGAATGCTTTCTAGTTCACTAGATGATTGGCCAGAAGACAGGAATTTGGATTTAAGGGAAAGAGAGGATGGTGTGTGTGTGTGTGTGACATACATTTCCAAGATGAAAAAGAAACCAAGATCCTTCCAAATGTATGTGAAGAAAAGCAAAAATTGGTGTAAGTGTGTCAACCTTTGTCTTTCGAATCAGACAGGGGACTCCAGCCCCATACTGAAGACTGGATGTAGGATCTTTGCAGTACTCCTGTAGTCATTTGATATCTTTCACCCAAGAGAACCTTATGCCAAAGCTGTAGCTACACACAAGATGTGACCAGGATGAGTTACTGTGATAAATCAGTATCTTCTGATGTAAAATCCATTTAAGCAGAACACCTGAAATAAACATGATCTGGTTCACTGGTAGTAAGGTAATGGTTTACTGAGGACTGGAAAGTGGTCTGTCCAATCTGTGCAAAGGTGACCTTCTTCACAAGCAGGTTTGTCCACACGGAGGGACAGGCTGGCATTAGCTAGGACCCTGGTAGCTACTTACGTGTACACAAAGGTGGTGTACACGACCTAACTGATGATGTGTTTGCCCGCAATGAAACATGGGAGCAGGGACCAGCAGGACAATCACAGACCCATCCTTATTTTGTGACACTACAAAACTACTATGAGGGACAGCTGTGCCCCTTCCCATAGACCTTCCCCCTTGGAGGAGGGGGAAAGTTAAAAGAAGGGAATGGTGGCAGTATCTGTCCAACAGAGATGATTCTGGGGCCTGATCAGCACGGGAGGAAAAGGCTATTGCTCATTGTGCTCTCTGATGTCCTGAGAATACAGAAAAAAAAGACATTCCTCCAAGACAGACTGACTCTACAGAAGGATTCTTCATCCTGTGTTACCCTCATCCCTTTAAATTCCAGTCTCAGATCTCTTGTAATTTTACTGTAATTTCATAAACATGCCCAGGAAGATCACCTACAAAGCATTAAATTTGTTTAGAGTCTAACCTAAAAATAACACTACTGGGCAGATACATGGCACAATGACACTTGTGGTGGAAAAGAGGAGATGAGGGACAACAAGGTCTAGAACTGGCTACATAGAGAGCCAACTAGAAAAAGGGAAACCAAAGAAAATTTCAGAAGGAGCAACTTCTATTTCTGTATCTGAGAAAAACTATTCTATTTTGAAACTGATTTATGGCCATCTGGATGCTGTTAAAATTAATGTGAAACAAATTTATCACAAAGATGGGCAAACAGCTCGCATGTGAGTTAAAGTTTCATCTTAAACTTTGAGCTCACATTGCGGTTTGCCACTGTGAACAAACCCAAAATCTCTTCATCCGTGAATATACAAATTCCCCATGCAGCCACTGAGAAGCTATGAAAGTGGAGAAACACTATGGCATTTCCATGGATTCTTGGGTCACAACAGTCTTTGAAAGCAGGGGCTTAGGAACCACTGTCCACCCCCTTTGTAAGTGACACATGGGCCTTTTTAATCAAGTTTTAGTTGCATTCATTTCCCCTTTGAATCATGGAAGTTATTCAGTGACATGCATAAAGCAGATAACCAGAGAAAACGGTTCATCTCACACCCGTCTACATACTGCTTACCTGTCTGCTAGGTAGCCAATGCTCACGGAACCAATAAAAAACCCGGCGTTCACACATGACTGGAAGAGGTCCAGCTTCCAGGAGTCCTCACACACCAGGTTAAACTGCAAGGGCAACCACAGGAACATTCAATGCAAACCATGGCTGTTCAAGGAGGAAGGAAACCAATGACACACAACTAGAAAACAGGCTCCAGAAAAGAACCCCCTTAATCTCTTAAACTGACATCTGCAATACATCTTGCCCAAAACACTTGTCCAAAACTTGTGGAAAAGTTACACCCTGGAAAATGATTGCACAATGACACATGAGAAGAGTGAGAAAGGGAGAAAAACTCTGAACAAACAAATTAAGGCGTTGAGAATAATCTCACCCTCTCCTCCCCATCCATCTGCCTGAAATTTGGAGGACACTTGGAGCATGGTTTCCTTCCTGGATGCCAAAGCCTCCAACCATGTATCACCTCGCTGCACAAAAGCATCGCCAGGCATGAGAGGTGTCGGGGCTGCCATGAGCCTTGCTGGAGGGGAGCCAAGAGCTGGCTGTCCCACTCCTCATTAGCACTGGCAAAACACCCAGGGCTTGGTTGACTTTTCTCTGCAGTGAGCTGGTACTCTGTGACTTGCTTTTGATTTACAATTAACAGGTCACCAACCTGAACCCAGCTAGAGGAGGAGGGCAAACTGGCGTTAACTTCTCTGCTGCTGGAAATATTCATTCATGTGTAACGAGACTTCAGCCCAGAAGGAAGCATGAATGTCCTTGGCTGCTTATTTCATCTTTTTCTAACCTGGACAAGTTTGCTGGGGCCATACCAAACAGCTCAAATCCATTTCCCTGGCTTCCCTGATGTAGAGGACAGCTGGGAGTGCTCTTCTCTGCCCTAACCCATCTATCCCAAGGGAAAGTGGGAAGGAGTTGCTTTGTAACAGTGATGATAGTGAAGCAAAGGAATATGAATACTTTGCCCAAGGAAGCTGTGAAGCATCCAGCGTCAGAGTTTTTTAAGAACAGGTTACAGAAACATCTGCTAGGCATGGTTTAGCTATAGTTATTAGAGATTTGGGACAGTAGAAGTAGAAGAGATCTCTCTTGAGGTTCCTTCCTATGCTTCAGGTCTCTACATGGCTGTTAGTAATGGTTTGTGCAGTTTTTCACTTTCTAAATTATCTGGTTTAGATACTGTAAGTTGGAAGAAAAGAACGCTGCTGCTGCTGCTGCTGACTCATTATCTGACAACTGCAGCCCCATCCTCTGCTTCTTGTTCATTGTAAGTGAGTTTCTGTGTGGATTATCACCCAAATGTGCAGTTCCTTGGTTTGGTCTGTGGAGTCCTACCCTCAGCTTGGTGACTGAAACACGGAATTATGAGAATAGCTGTTGTCTGATTGATGACAAGCTTGCAGCATTAGCTTCCCAAGAAAAGCAATCATTTCCCATTATATCTCCATATGAATCTTTGCTCTAAGTCCCTAGTAAGTCATGATATTCACGATTTATTAGCAGTGAGGTTCAGACTGCGCACCAAAAGAAAACTTTGCTTACTTAGCATACTAACCCAACAACTTCTAGTTCCCAGCTGTGCAGGCAAGAGTGATTTTGCTGGATGAGCTGTGTCTTACCTCTGTCACGAGAGTGGTCCCTGGGGAGTCATAGACCCAGCCGTCCCGGCAGGGACCGAGGGGGACGGTGCTCCGGTTGCCCACGAGGCTGCCGAGGGGGTCAGTGCAGCTGATGCCAGTTGCGTTCCAGTCCACCTCGTACCTCCTGCAGCGGCTGCTGAAGTCGCCCCCGTGGCCGCCCCACTCGGGAACCGTGTGATTCAGCTGCTCCTCCAGGCTCCAGCCACAGCGCTGGCTCAGCTCGGCCACCCTGAGGCTGCGGCAATGGTGCTCAGGGGTGAACCCCAGGAAAAAAATCCCCACATAAATGGGAGCAAAGGTAGCAGAGAGCAGGCATACAACAAAGAGAGTTTGTTTCTGAAAGAAGTCAAATTCTCCGATCTGCTCTAAAATGTCATCCAGGGTTGGCATCTTTGTACGTTGCAACTCATTAAAATATCTAACTCAGCTGCTTTCCAGGGCTTTGCCCTTCACTGCATGCTTAAATAACAGCTGAAGTGTGTGCTCAGAACTCACAAATAAATAATTAATTACCTTTGTCAATTGTCAAGCCATGCATCGCAACCTTTGTTTCTAAAATGTCATTTCTAACCATACTTGGGCTCTCCTGTTTTGGCCTCCATTGTGATTAAGTTTTGTATATGACACCCTTGAAATACCAGAGCTGATGTCTTAGATTATGGCCATCTCAGTCTGTCACCGAAAGCCTGCCAGTGCACAGTATGGGCTAGGCGCTAATTCCTTTGTTTGCTCTTTTCAGAGGCCATACATATTACAAAAGCAATGTTGTCCTCTCCCTCATATATATGCAACTGAAGAACCTCATACTCAGACATGATTGCATGGTACTTTGAGGGTGTAGAAGATGACCCAGAGAAGACACAACAGGGCAGATTTCTTTTAGGCACCTAACAGCTAAGGAAGAGTGTTATGCCCCAAATAGGAAGCAGACCGGCCACTGCAGTATGAGTTGGCACTTCTGAATCGGAGGTGCCCAGACCAAACTTGCAGGGGTTCACACTTGGCTGCCCCACACCTGAGGAGCTGGGAGTGGCCCTGAGACCCACCAGCAGCTCTCGCGTGCCCACCCTGCCCTCTGCCTCCTGCCCTGCACCCTGGGAAGGCAGTGGGCAGAGGCTGCTGTAACCCACAGCCCCATCTCACGAATACTTTACAGCTATTTAGTGTGAATTTCTTGGACAATGCTAATGTGTAAATGTGTGCTTAAGCAAGGAGACATCCTCAGCCTCTTTTACCGAGGGGGATGATTTATGTTGTGTTCCCATAGCTGCAGTTGCATAAGGTTCTTTCATGTTGTTCCCCATTTGCCTGCCCTGTAAACAATTAGCTTGTGTCAACTAATGTAAGCGATGATGGAGGCCTGGATGAGGTTCAGCGCAGCTGAACATCAGAAGTGTGGACCTGGACAAAAAACATCTATGGGCAAAGATTTCTGCCTGCAAATTTTTTGCAGACATGTTTTTTTACCCTTCTTTCTAGGTCAGACTGTAATGACTTTGTAGCTTGTTTAGCGCTTCTGAAGAGGATCCCTGAGCAGGCTGCTCTCATCGAGTTAATTCCCCCCCTGAGGAGCACTTGGTGACCTCGATGAGTTTTATGAAACACAAAACTAAACAATGAACCTTGGAGGAAAACAGAGGTGATAAGTAACATGATGTTTTAAAGGGCTATTAATAACAAGCCCTGTTGAGTTACAACAACGTGCATGCCTAGGAACTGTCATGCATCACAAATGGGACTGCTACTTTGCAATAAATGTCTTTCACAACTAAGAAAAGACCAGACCTTTGACCATTCACAGTTAAACTGTTTACCTATCTCCATTCAGGTCTGTTTTACACCAGAAGCAGGGAATGGACTATTCTCCCTGTTAATGCTCAAGGAGTTAACTGCACTAGCAGCTTTTAAACCGTGCACCCGCCTGCACACAGGCTACTCAGAGGAGCACATATTCGATGCATTTGTTAGCAGCTAAAACCTGGGTCAGCCAGAACTTAGCCATATGCAACAAGAAGTGCATCAAGCATCCTGGAAATATACTTAATCACCCTTTCTTGGTTCTGCCTGGAGTAGTTTCACACTGGGGAGAGCCAGAAGAAAGACTGATACGAGTTTTGTGTTTGTATGCCCATTATGCCAGCAGAAGGTTCTATCTCTGCTTTTGAGGCAGATTGATGTTATTTCTTCTGGAAAACCTCTAGTGTCGCTTGAATATTCTCTTGCATTGCCAGTAAACACAGTATTGTCCTACAGTGGGAGCGACCACTGACTAGCTTCACAAATTGCATGGTGTCTAGAGGTTTTTGTTATTGATATCTGAGCTGCCTGAGGATATCCTGACTCCCTCCTGTGTACAGCAACATCAGTCTCAGGGGAACAGAATGGTCCACCCCACCAACATAAAGGCATGTGACTCTTGTCACCTGGACACACCTGATTGCATTTGTGTGATCTCTTGATGATGTTTTGCAGCAGTTTTTTTTCCGTTTCACTGGGGACAGAGCAGGGAGTGAGCATGCATGTGGTCCTGCTGGTGGATCTGCACACGTGAATGCAGGCAGCATGACAGCTTGCCAGGGTGACATCTGTACAAAGAAACTAAACATGGCTGTGTATGGGCTCAAGCACTATCCCATATCCACACACATAAAGGTTTAACCTTTACCACCCTTCCTAGTACTGTTTTGCCCAATAACTGTTAGCACAGTCCTCACAACACCCAGGCAGCTTTGGAATGGTGATGCTGGACGGGCTGTTTCTGGTAGGCAGGAGGGAAAAGATCGCCTTGACTGGGGTTGGTATATACAGATGTAAGCCATGTCATACCCCATGCCTCCAGCATTAAAAAACTGGGACTGCCTATTTTATTTACTAGCACAGATGCAGCACAACATCAATCAGCATATAATGTGTAAGGCAGCTAGAATAGCAATGCCAAAAAAGCCGGAGCAACTCTGTTAGCAGAGGGCATCTGTACCTCCAGCAGAAGACCCATGTTGCCCTGCAGTGGCAGGTTCGTGAAACAGTGTCAGCTCTGACAGGTTTACTGCGTATAATCAGTAATCCCTTCAGTTTGCAGCAGTGGAGCATTACCATGCCTGCTTTAAAAGCTGTCAGCCTTCCAAAAGCTGGGGTGAGTAGTCCTGTACTCTGACCTTCCTGAGCTTTAGATGTATGCTTACCGAGATGGGTGAAATGAGAACAAAGTGACACCGAAAACACTGCTGTAAAAAAGTTACAGATAAAAGACAGATCTAATCCATCCATAAAAACAACGCATACTAATAATAATAGTATATATAACTCTTGGCTGTCAAACAATAGCCTTTATTCAAAGATATGAAAACATCTTCTCAGGAAATCACTCCTGAAGACCTAGAAACTGAGACAGAGAGATCCAACAGGCTAGCTCTTCAGAGATACAGGTTTTCAGGTCTTTAAGAGTTTAGGCTAAAATGATTTACTAGAGTTGCCTCAGACAGATGTTTCCAAGTAGGTGCCTCCTGAAGTGTTCTCCTACAAGCCTTCTTGCATGAATAGACATCTGCGTTGACTCCCTTCTAGTGAGTCATTCTTTCATCCATGCCATTCAGTAATGATTTTGGTTAAGTGCTTACCTAGGTGTAGAGGAATTACAGAGGAATGAAGGCAGGCTAATTAACATTGATAATATCCAGCTGTGGGCTTCCTTCAGGGACAGTGGGTTGGCTGATGTAGATAAGGTGCAGCTGTGGCTGGTTCTGTTAAGTAGTTAAATAGCTCTAAGAGGTATAGAAAAGGAGCAGCTAATGATGAGAGGCCTGGGGGAAGCAGAGGGAGCACCCTGGATGTAGGAGAGACAAGGAGAGGCCTTGGGAGAAGAAGGAGGAGGCCTGGATGAGGAGAGGCTGGCTGGAAGAGGAGCCTGGAGAAGAAGAATCCAGATGCAACAGGGACAAGAAGCAGGGTGGACTGGCCTGAAGAGGATGAAGAAACAGCACGGACAGTAGATGAACTTTTGAAACCTTGTGGAGGTTGGTGGCCATGCTGGGGCAAGGCATGGGAACTACTTATTGGAGTTAACCTGGTATGGGATGGTAAAAGCCTTGTTGCAGCCAACGAGTTTTGTTAGTGTTGCAACACCTATGTATGTGGACCTTGTCATAGCTCTGTTTTCTGTGGGTGTAACAGAAGCATAGATGTTTAACAGGGAGCTTTGAGCATGGTGCTGTCTCCCACAATCATGAACGGGCCATACTAGGTCCAGAGGAATATGATGGGAAATCACTGGAAGCACTGAAGAAACAAGGAGGTGCACTGCCTGTGTATTGGGGTGCATGTACATGTGGTGGGCTGAGCCAGTCCAATTTCTTGGTGTGAAGGTCCCACTCCCCATCCCCTTTCCTACAGCCTGTTCTGGCACTTGTTGGTCCTCTACTCCATAAACTGAGTCAACTCACTAAACAGGCAGCGGCTGATCCTAACAATTACCTGGGTAGACTTATCCTGCAGTAGTGAGTTGCAGGGTCTCAGTGAAGGGATAAGGAAGAATCAGCACAAAGGAAGGGGCAGGACCACATGGCTGGGGGAGGGAGGCTGGAAAGGAGGGGGAAGAGGCAGGATGTCCCCCTTGTGGTGATGGGGTAGACCAGATACCTTGCAGATTTTGGTAGGGTTTCACCTGGGCTAATGCCATCCATGTAAAAGCTGAGCATCTGGACTGATCTAGTTGTCTACAGCTGTCCAGGCCAGTCCGATCAATGGGAACGAACATGTATCTCCAGATATATAACCACATATCCAGCAGCAGCCTACAGTGGTGACTGATAGCAAATCTGTGCACCCAGAGCTGTTCAGAGCAGCTGGAGCAACCTGCTCCAGTTAATCTGGACAAGGTGTTGACACATGGGGACATTTCTGACAAATTGATCGGAGCATAAAGTGCAGAGCTTGCAATGGAGCTGACTGCAGGTGGCCAGACAATACCTGATCTCATGTGAATCCTGCCGGGGGGAAAGGTGCCTGTCAAAAATGTCTAAGGAAACCTGGACTGCCAAAGGGTCTGTGATCCACTGGTGCTTTATGTCATGGGATCTCAGCTCTTCAGATCAGCACTGAGGGCTCGATATCTAAGAGCTGACTATAGAGGGAGCCTACACACCTTGTTTTCAGGCTGCTCAAGTTGCATCAAACAACATGTGTTTGCACTTGATACTTATTTGCATCATGAGAACATATTTTATAACCAAGAGAAACAAAGTGTACTTTATGGTTGGCTCACATACTACAACTAAGATTATAATCATACTGTATTTGGCAAAACCCTCCTGTTCTTGATTATTTGTGTCTAGAGCCAAAACTCACAGATTGAGCTCATTTCCTCATTGAACACTAATTACCAGCTTAGTATTGTGCAACCTAGGAATACCTCCCTCAATGACGAAGACAGTTCAGTGCACAGTCCTCACGCCTCAGCTTTTGCTGTGGCATAGAGCATGACGTGTTGCTGGAGTTTGTTCTCTGAACGTTTCGTTTCTGCAGTCATGAGTGGCCTTTTGCCTCCCTCTTGCCAAGGGTGGGAGCCCTGCTGAGCAGCTACGCCACTGGCGTTTGGGTCCATGAGCTGCTTGGGCTGGTACAAGGGATGCTCATGCTGCTGAGGGAAAGGTTATCGGCCCTGGGGCAGCATGGCTTGTTGTGAGCCTGTGACATGGTCCGTGGGGACCTGCTGCTTTGCTCTGACTTTCCAAGGAGAGGGCAAGGTCACCCTGCAATGTGCTTGGGGTTTGTGCAGCTGCTCTTATCAAAGGGGGTAGTGGTAACAGGTTACCAAGGGCAGCAAAGGCATCCAGGCAGCCCTGTAACTACTGGCACAGAGCCTGGAGGCTGTGCTAGGCACTTCAGGAAAAACACAGAGGCTTTTTTAAATGCTGATCAGAGATTTTTCCCAAGCCCACCCACTCATCCAGTTCACAAAAGTCCTCCCAGAACTGTCTGGTGGGGGTGACTATATTCACCAGCAGTCAAGGCTGGCCCTGGCCAGACCAGCCTTCCCAGCTGTGGGGCAGCACAGCACCAGTGCAGCACAGGCTGTCTGCAGTCATCTGCATATCTCACCTCAGCCTACTGTCACAGCCACCATTGTGACAGGGAAGCACGTGGGTCCCAGGGCTTCAGCCTCCTGGTGAGCAGCCATACATGACTGGAAAGAACAAGCCCCATCCCCAAAGGACTTGCTGTCTCGGTCTTAGGTTTATTATTTCTCTTGTGTAATTGAACTGCTGACACCTGCTCTAAGGCTAGCAGAACACAACATGAGTGTCCTGGTTTTGGCTGGAACAGAGTTAATCTTCTTCCTAGTAGCTGATACAGTGCTGTGTTTCAGATTTAGTAGGAGAATAATTATAACATACTGATGTTGCTGAGTAGTGCTTATCTCTTCCCTCTTATCCAAGGCATGAAACAGCTCCCACTCCTGCAGGGCTGCTGGCTCAAAAAGAGCATCTATACACAAGAAAGAAGGGGTCACTGTGTTTAAATACATAGTTAATTGCAAGCATTTAATTTTGCAGTAAGGTTTTTGGAGTGTGACTGCTTAATTAATTCCTAGATTGAACATATTAATCACATCCTGCTGTGCTCAGACAGGGTATCACAGCTGTACAGCATGGCATGATGTGAGGCATGGAGCCACCCCTGGCACTTCACCCCAGCTGAGAGCAGGGGCAAAAGTGGTGGCAGGGGGTGAGGCTGCCCTGCCTGCAGGGATCAGAGCAGGGGATGTCCCTTCCCACCTCTGTGGGGCTCTGTTCCCAGTGCTGTTGCCCTGGGCAGCCTGGGAGGATAGCAAAGGTGACAAGGGAGCAGCAACATCACACCACTACTTCCAGTGTCAGGGGGTCCCAGATCACAGCTTTCTGAAGCTCTGCCCTGGCCCATGCCTTTCTCCACCTCTACATGGCGTGGACAGCACCTACCCAGTGGGGTCCCACAGGGAGGGGGAGAAGGGGGTGTTTCTCTGAGGGATGGGTGGCTGTGTGGAGGAGAGGGTGACCCTCTGTCTCATCAGACAAGTCTGCATTGGGGCAAAGTGTACTGATCCTGGGAAGGAGGATAGGAACAGGAGGGCATGGAGAGAGACTGATCTTGTCCTTCAAGACCAGTTGGTCCTCTTTGAAGACCCCAAGCTCACCTCTCTGTTCTGTCTCAACCTGTGGCAGACCCTCTTGACTCCTCCTGCAGCTTCTCTCCTTGGCCTGATCCCTGCTGAAATCCCATATGATCCTTGAGACAGCAAAATACCGTTACCTGCAGTGCTGGGCTGTCTCAAGCCAGCCTCAACAGAATAAAAAGTGGTGTAGCATTGAGACCTGATTTTCTGACCGCCCTGCTCCTTGTGCATTGCTATGTAGCTGTTAAATTTGCTGGCATGAATGTGGTCTGACAAGAGACAGGTAATTACAGAATCTTCCGCCTACACCATGCCAGAAGACTTCAGCTCCAGTATCATTATGCAGATTTTTCTTGGATTTTCTTTATAGTCCTCAGTTAAAACACCATTTTAGCACTTCTGTGAAGTGAGTACACACACCTGTCTCCTCTGGTGCGGTTATAAATTGTTTTTCATATGACAGAAGGCCTGGAATCAGACACACAGCACTTACTAAAAAGACCAGTGAAGCAGTTAAAACTGACCTAGAAAAATGGTAACTGGGGATCAATCCGTGCAACAGATTTAGTGAAAGACTTCTTGCCTCTGAGCTTGAGTGTATTTTTTCCAGATGCAAAAGGAATTCAAATATATTCTGCAAGCTTGAATCTCTGGGGGCTTAGATATCACATGCACACAGCTCTGATGTAGTTTGTCAATGTTTGTTTACACAATTGTTATTAGCCCTGATATTTATGCTTCTAAAAGGGCTTTCTGCTCAGTGGGGGATGAAGCTATTGCTTCTGTTCAAATTGCTTGCAAAACCAGCCCTTTTGTAGCTGAGAAACGGCACATTTGTTTGTGTTCAGGTCTGCTGCCTCTGGCACCATGCAGGTGCAAGCAACGTGGTGGCTCAGAGAAGGAGGAGGTATCCAACACTACTTGTCATGGTATGTGCTCTTAAGCCTTCCCTTCTGGAAAAAGCTGAGCGCTTCTGCTCTTATTTCCATATTTTAGCTTGTGTTGTAAGTTTTTGAGTTTTGGTGTCTTGTAATTTCGTTTTATGAACATTTGGGCATCTGTCTATGCTTCTGGGAGATAGTGAAACCTATTGATTGCACAAATGCAGTTGCAGGTCTCAAGGATAAAGCAAGCTGTCAAGGAACAATGGCAAGAAGGCATCAGTAGTTTTAAGTCCAAAGGGAACATACAGACCCCACATTCATGGACAAACAGATGGCCTTTGGGAGAGAACTGAGGCTGAACACTACGGACCCATCATGAATGCAGTCAGCTCTGCCTCACTTTACTCCCAGGACTGCTGAAATTTCAGTGGAACTAACTAAACTAAAAGAGGCTGGCCAGAGAAGTAAGGGGAGTCAGATTTGAGGGCAAGGAAACTAGCTAGCAGGCAAGGTTGAAGCCAAACATAGACCATGTGGAATAGGACTTCAGAAACAGAGACAAATGTTTTCTGGTGGAGTCTTCCCCCGAAGCAGCTGATTGTCCTGCTGTGCTGCCCAGCAGGCTTCCATGCTCCACTCACTGCTGCAGTAGTTGCCTTGATAACTGCCTCCAGTGTAAGAAATGAGGCGGTTAGTGGGTAGGTATTGGTGCTGGAAGAAGCAACGAGACAGTGATGGTCACCATGAGATGTCTTGTCTGGGGCAAAGGTAGGTGAGAAGTTGCCCACATGCTTTGGTGAGATCATGTTGTTACCCTTCAGCATCCATAGGGTTGGTCACCTCTTGAACAAGCAACTTTTGAAGTGAGATAACCGCGGGAAAGCTTAGCCACTTTACAGATTAGGGAGTGGGTGGAATGAAACTGTTGGACCTGGCACTTTGTACAGATGAACCATAAATCCAGTGCAGGGACACTGTCAGGCTGGAGTGGGCTCACTCTCAAGCTGGGAGGAACTGCCGAAGTGAAGGGGATTCCCTGCGGAAAAGCCATTCTCAGTTGTCTGAAACTAAGGCATTGAGTCAAGCATGTTAATTAAATGGCTGCGGAAGCTCAGCCTGTAAGTCAAATAAAGATAGAAACAAGGACAAAGTTCAGGAAGCATTTACAGAAAGAGCCACAATTTCAAGTATGGGAACAGCAGTGTGTGTGTGCCTGTGTGTGTGTGTCTCTCAGCTGTGCAAACAGTGCTTGTCCCACTCAGTTTCCTGAGACTGAGGTGGCAGAGCTGGCAGCACGGGCAGTTTTACAGCGAACTGAGTGACCTTGTAAAATGTATGCCCTGGCTCTCCTATGGAGCAAGTTGCCCATTCAGTGCAACAGGTTCCCTTCTGAATTATTGGGCTGCTCCCATAAATACATGATAAGTGGACAGACCACAAAGCCGTGCCCAATGCAAAACAAATCTGACAGTTTCCAAGCAGGGAAAAATACACTGCAGACTCCCAAACTCTTGACCTTAATCGAGAACATCTTGTAACACTTGTGTGTGCTGTTAGATAATTACAGGTGGCAACTGTTAAAGAGAAAAGCTTTTAAGTCAGTCAGATGATTGCATGCAAGAACTTTGTTTAAACTTCTGTCTGTGCTGTGGTTATCTCGGGGTTTCCAAGCACAGTGAACTCATGAAATAATAATCTTAAAAAAATAGCCTCTCTATTGGCTACATAAAACTACCACATAGCAAGTGAGAAGTTGAAAAATGTCTGACAAGTTTCAAAAGCTCCAAAGACATGAGCTGAGGTTTTCTAAGCAGATGCTGGGAGTGATCAGTGATGCAGGCTGAGTCCAAGGGCACAGGAGCACCACACCCCCGTGTGTGGAGGTGGTGGCAGTATTAGTTCTGCACTAACAGCCACTGAAGCCGATATTTAGCATTTCTAATATGTACCTGAGCATGACAGCCAGTGGACAAGCAGTTGTGCTTCTCCTCACTCCTGTGACCACTTGTCCTGGGGAAGAGACCTCCCTGCTCCAATGGCATGGCAGCTGTCAAGAGCCTGCACCCAGGTGGTACCCACAGCACTGCAGTGGCAGCCAGCGATGCAGACCTCTGCTCTCATCCTCACAGCTGTATGTGACTGCGGAGTGTGATGTGGTGAATGTTTTGCTATTGGAAAGATGTGACTGATCCAGCTGAGCTGGCCCCCATGTGTGCAGGAACCCCCCGGGGCTTTCTGGCTGTCCCTGTATGTCCTCATTTTGCTCCTTGATCCTGGGGTCACACTGCCTTTGTGTTGTGTCCCCATTCAAACTCAGCGCAGTGCCTTGCATTCCTACTTCTGCAAACAATTCTCATGATCAAGTTTTTCTAGCTAGGGACCTTCGCCTCAGGCAGTGACTTGCATCAAGTCTTGCACACAGTCACCTCGGCTGCCCGTTGAGAGCAGTCTGTGCCACCTTGCCATGACCTGCCCTGGCCGCCACCTGCTGCCGCTGCTAGCCAGTGATGTGGCATCACTGAACCTCAGGGAGCTTTGGCCAAATGCATGCACACACATGTATACACGTACACAGAGTGTTAGTTTATTCCTCTGAGAAAAACAAGTGGTAAAGGGAAACCCACTTTTACCAGGAGAGCATCAGCTGCGTGCCTGACCTCAGCCACCATGTCACCATAGCAGCAGACAGTAAGATGCTGAATGCTGCCTGTGACGGCAGCTTCCCTGAGGTCATTTTTCCCTGCACAGGAGGCCACCTTCTTCTGAAATACTGCCTGCTGGAGTGACCCTGTGGACACTCATGTCTTTGGTGAACGCTTTTTCTACCCTGAGGTCATGGCTTGGCACCACAATGCTGACAGACAGAGCTGTCCCCAGAGAGGACTGGAGGACAAGGATGTCTCCTGCCTCCTTAGCCCACCAAGAAGCCCTTCTCCTTTTCTGTCCTTTGGTGAGGTTCTACCCCAGACCCTTCTCTGCTGGAAGCCTTCAGAGGTGGCTCCAAACCTCACTCAGCTTCTCTATAGTTACCCTGTGGCTGAAAAGCAGGGAAAAGGATCCCTAGGGAACCAGCATGAGCTGTGTTGGTGAGGCTGGAGATCTCTGTGGCTGTTATGGCTTTGGGGAAGGTGCCTCTGACCTCACCCACTTGAGTGGAAGCGATGCCAAATCCAGAGCCAGGCATGGCCAGTGGTCTGCAGTGGTCACCACCTTCTTCCCTGGCTCCTGACTGGTTCCAGCTCTTCCATGTTTCCTCAAGGCCAGCAGAGCTGTGGAGCCACCACATTTAGTCGGCAGCTTTCCCATGGGGACCTGGCCCTGTACAGTAATTGTGCTGGCTAACCTGTTCCACCTCCTGTCCCTCTGTGCCTGCTTTGCACATCTTTCCATTTGTCCAGCTCACATGAGTTTACAGTGTTTTAAATAGATCTTTGCTCCACAAGCTGCTCATTGCTCTCAGCGAGGCATCCAGTGACCAAACCTGCCCACAAGCAGGGAGAGGGGCAGAGGCAGCAGCAAATACCAGCCTGGAATGAGAAGAAACCAAGGAGAGCTGGTGAAGGTGAGCAAAGCCAGCCAGCCACCCTGCACCACAGCAAACGAGCGGCAGACAATGCCATTCTCCTCCCAAGCTCTTTCCCATTAGCGTCTTCATCCCTACTGAAACAGACCGCCTCGTTTGCTGTTAACCCACTCCCCCAGCTTTACAGTGGTACCTGGTACCTGTGGTGTGACAGCGTACACTGTAGCCTCCATATTTTCTACTTGGGTCAGCTAGTCCTTTAAGCTACTGCCTCCCTTTCTCTGTATACTTAATTCTTCCCTATTCTGCCATTTCTCATGTCATTGCCTTATAATTTCTCATGCAGTTATTTTATTTGTGTAGGTACAGGTGAGAGCTGGCCTTTTGCAAGCACACCCCAACAGAGCAAGCTAGCCGTGACAGCCTGGAGGTGAGCACAGGTTGGTCTAGCCCAGGTATTGTCAACGTATCTATGGGCACGGTGGGCACGAGTGCATGCAACTCGCAGGATAACTTAGGTATATGGCACTACTGTAGTTTTTTGTGCATGCACACACACACACACACACGGTATTTTCTGACAAAAACATAAGAAAGCAGAGGTGAAGTTAGAGGAATCCAGCTTGCCTTTGTTTCCCAGCAGCAGTGAGGGGAATGGCTTAGCACAGGTAGTGTAGGCTGCTGTTGCTTGGATCTTTGCAGTGAAAAAGAGTGACAGAATCATCACATACTGGTTGAGGTTATAAGGCATCTTTAAAGGTCATCTGGTCCACACTCCCCCTGTTCAAGCAGGGTCACCTACAACAGGTTGCCCAGGACCATGTCCAGGCAGCTTTTGAATATCTCCAAGGATGGGGACTCCACAGACTCTCTTGGTCACCCTCATAGTAAAAAAGTGTCTCTTGATGTTCAAAGGGAATCTCCTGTGTTTCAGCTTGTGCCCATTGCCTCTTAAAACATCCTTCTTAAGAACGTGCTTTAATCCACTCCTGACAAAAAATTCTGCAGCCACTGTATGCAGAAGGCTGGACATGGCCAGAGTCACTGAATTGCTAAAAACCTCGGCACAGTGTGAATGAACAGTGATCACAGCTGGGACTGTGGCTGCAAGGTCCGAGGCCTCCTTATGTTAGTCCAAAGGCCAGTGTTTCCCCTGGGCTGATGGTTTTATGCAACAGGAGGAGTGACTTCTTATATTGTGCATAATGTTTTCCAAGTTTATTCTCCAGGAGAAGACTGGACTTCCCTGAAAGGTTAATCCTCAGAGAAGGGAAAATTGAGGTGGAGCGGAATAGAACAAGAACAAAGCATGATGTGATGGGAAAACCAAGGGAAAAAAACTTCCCTGAATATAGAAAAATCAGTGAAGGATTATCTGGGAAGACCATAGATTTCCAGAAAATAAACAAGGGACTTCCTTGTTGAAAGCTGATATATAGCATATAGCTGGCACCATCCCTCTGAGCAAAAGCTGCTACCAGGAAAAATGTGATTGAGGTATTTCTGTTACTTTAGAATACATGGCGATTTTAATCATGCTGCTGAAAGGAAGGGAGGGAGTTTTCCCCATATTAGTTGTGCTAAGGCTCCTCTGGTACAAAATTGTCAGCCATTCCTTTGGAAAATGATGGTAAAGTGGAAGGAGGTTGGTGAAGATGCCTTTAAACCCTCACTAAGCTGGCATGAGGGCTGGGAGAGTGACAGCCAGGACCTGCAAAGCATGAGGCGTGACAGACATCCTTCCTGGGGTGCACATGCTGCTCCAATGTGTGCACCAGCTTGCACCCCTGCTCTGCCAGCCTGGGATGGGTGGGCAGTGGGGCTGGGCTGGGCTCTGCTCCCCCTTGCCCCTGTGGAAGGTGGTGAGGCCCACAGCACTGCTGGAGATGAGGAGAGGATGAGGTCCATGCCGTGCCTGCTGGCTATGCGGGAGCGTACATGTCTGCTTGGCTCCACTGGCCCAGGCGCCGCTTGTTGTTGAACACAGCACTGGAGGGGGGGGAGCAGCTTGAGGGGTCGGGATGGTGCCAGCAGCCTGCTGGTGCATATATGGCAATGATATGGTAACGTTGCTGTTTTCATTTATTAAACAAACCCGAAGTAAATCCCTTTTGCTTTTCTTCAGCTATCATTTTACTAAAAATATCATATGAACTAATCCTCTAAATAACCTTTTCATAAAGATCATCTTTGGATTAGTCTCCTAAATGTAAGTTCAAGGAGCTGGGAGCTGTTTCAGTAACCGCTTCTTTACTGAAACTGGTCCATTCCCTGTCTCCTCATCTCAGCGTGGAGGAGCAGATAGGTGGGACTGGAAGAAGCCCTGGAGAACTGATGGTGCCCCCAAGGAAGGCCATCCACCATGACAGTAGGTGGCACTGCCCCAGATTTTCCAAGACCTCCCCAGTTCCCCACTCTACTGCAGCTGGCCAGCATGGAGTTGGCAGAGGGGAGCTGTGGTCCCATCGCTTGTCTGGGGTTGATAATGTCCCTCCATCATTCAGTAGCTCCAGCTCTTGGCTACTGTGTGGCTACAAAGGCTGAGTAAAGGGTTGCACACCTTCTGCTGAGACTGGCTGCCAAGGGGAGCAACCTCACGATAGGAAGAACGGTCTTTTTACAGACAATGCCTTCCAGTTCCTGGTGCCCAGGGCTTTCTACCTGCCACCATACTTTGCACCACGGTGACGCTGCCAGGGTGCACCTCTGAGTTTCTTGCTCACTGCACTCCCATTACATAGAATCCTCTGTTAAGGTATGGGTTTGGTCTGTAGACCCTGACAACTGAAAGCTCAGCCTAGAAGTACAGCAACCAGCTCAGGGACTCCCATTGCCATCTGCACTATTTTGCCTTCCCAAGATGCAGCTATTAGACTTTCCATCCAATCACCGAAGGTTTGTTTCCTGGGAAAATGAGTACAAACCATGCAACCTTTTTAGCCACACTCAGCGTGAATTGGCCTTTGTTTCAGCTCATCTGGTTACTCAGGATTTTGGGATCTCAGACCAATGTAAACAATTCCTTGATTTTCAAATGTTTCTTGCATTATTTTTGCTTTGCATCTCCGGATCAGATATTTACATTTTTTGTGGTTTTTTCTTAAATACACTCAGGAACATTTACGAGGGAAAGGAAAATATAACAAATCCTGTGTAATAAATATACTGACATTTAAAAGCAAATAAGCATTAGAACAACTGAAAATAATGAGCAGTGGAAGTACCCTGTGCTGTGATAGGTCCACATATCCAAAATGCCCATTTTAAGTAGCGTGCTAGGTGCTGGATCGTGAACAGTGAGCATGTATGCCCAGCTAAGCGGCCTGATGAAAGATGCCTGGTCCCTCTTCCTATTAATAAAACATGCTAATCAAGCAAGAGGTGAGAACCCAGCTGTAAAGAATTCTTTTGGGCTGGTATTGTGCAGTTAGGACAAAGGACACAATGTTATAGCAGAGATAAACTACAAAAACAGAGTCAACTATAAATAGATTGTGACCACTAAGAGCTTCCAAAAACAACTACAGGGAGATTAGAGAAAGGCGCTGAGGAATTACTAGTTCCCATCCGTCCTTCCAGGATGACTCAAACTTTTGCTGGTGCATTAGGAGTGCTCTGGGTCTCTGCTGCTGCTCTGAATTTACCCCGCTCCTCCAGCTCTTTTTATTTTCTGCAGAGATGTATCTCAGTTCTTTTTCAGTGGCGGTAAAACAGGAATTTGCTGAGAATAAATAATTTTTCACATAAATATGAAATGTATATTAATTCTTCCATGTGGAGTATGATCAGCTAGCTATTTAAGCTCATGGGGTATTTTAAACATGAATTGTCTTCTTACCAAGTCATGCTGCTTCTACCCAAAACTGTCCATAAGATGGACAGTGGTGGCCTAGGGGAATTGCTCTATTTTCTTCTCATAGATATGAATGGTAGCATTTTTGTTCCACTGACCACTTAGTGGGCTTCTAAATTCCTGAGAGTTCTCAGCCATAAAAACTATGCAATAGAAAGGCCACAAAAAAAGTTTGTTGGGAATATTTGATATAATAGCAAACTGAGAAAGAGTATGAAAGCAGGTAAAAATGTCTAATGTTAGAAACTTTGCAATGGTTTTTGTGGCGGTTTTTTTGGTCTTTTTTTTTTCTTTTTCTTTTTTAAATGAAAGTCCCACTTCAGAAGCTGCTAGGGAAGCAGACAGCTGGCGAGCAACACCCCCAGGAGTCTTCATTGCACTGGCACCATCCTTGTTACAGTTTAAAAGTTTCATCTTTATTCTCACAAAATGAGGATCGAAACTTTCATGCAAAGCCCTTTCCTTAGTCTTCAGAAATGTTTGCTTCCAAACAACGGCACCTTAGTCACAAGGGAGGGGTATGCAACCATGAGAAATCACAAACAAAACTGGTGTGATTTCCCCTGTCTTCCCAGCAGGACCTGAGGCAGGTGCTGCTGATAGAGAAAGCAAGCTTGTCATTCACAGCTGTCTGATAACATGGGGGGGGGGGGATTTTTCATTTTATCAGGCTTTTACACTCAATTTGGAAATATCTCATTTGTTCCATTGTGTAAAATAACCTTTGGTGAACTCAGCTTGTCTTATCTCATGGCCAAAATGCTCGGTTATTCTAAGTCATTAGCAAGGGTCCTGACAAACGTGCTGTAGGATTATGGCACATCTATCTGGACAGGAAGGCAGAGCCCTGTGCAGCCTCTCCACTGGCCTCCAGAGTGACCGGGTGAAGAGGAAAAGGATGAGGGAAGCCACATATAGACTATAAAAATGTGTGTGCAGGGACCCCTTTTCCTCTGGCTTCCCTTCCTTCAGCTGGCCTTGGAGAGGCTGATGAGCCTTTTCAGTTCCTTGGCCTGTCTCAAATACTGAGCTGAAATCCTGATGAGCAGGTGTTCCCAGATGTGCTTGGAGAGCCACAGGTTTCTGCTGCCTTCCCTAACTAGGATTAAAGTCACTGGGGAAAAGACACAGGCTATCTGCAGGCACCCAAATGTGTGGCACCTGATCTTCTCCAACATGCAAAGAGGAACTGTGTGCAAGTGCCACGGTGGTGAAACAGCACTGGATTTGGGTAAGAAAACACAGACACACCAGGATCCCATTTGCTTTCTGGCAGAGGATGCTCTGCACCCAAATTTGTGGCACCTGATCTTCTCCAACATGCAAAGAGGAACTGTGTGCAAGTGCCACGGTGGTGAAACAGCACTGGATTTGGGTAAGAAAACACAGACACACCAGGATCCCATTTGCTTTCTGGCAGAGGATGCTCTGCACCCAGAAAGAACCCGTGCAAGGAGAGGTGTGGGGCAGCAGGGAGGGATGAGCCTGCAGGAGCCGTGGGGGCTGTGAGCCACTGGACTTTGTGTGCCCCCTGCTCTCTGCATTGGGGCAGCAGGAGGAAAAGCTGAGGGTGTGGAAATGTACATGGGCTGTAGGTGGAGGATGGCTTCCTCCCCTACTGTGAGGTTTTTAGCTACCTGTGCTCAGAACAACAGAGACATGGGCTGTCTCTGGTGTGGTGACTATGGATCTGGATTGTTTTCTTTTTTTCCTCTCCTGTGAAGAGAGAAACAGAAGCCTCTTTGCTCCTGTTTTTCTTTCCCTTTCACTCTCCATTCCCCCCCCATTGCCTGGATTTTCCCTTCTCTCCCTATGCCCTCATTTTCCTCTGCTGTTTCAGCTGCTGTCCTAGCGATGAGTACAGATCCCCCTGGTTGTTGTACTCTACAGTTCCTAGAACTACATTTGTTTATATTTGTTCTTGGAACCAAGATGGTAAAAATAGTCTAAAGGCCATGGAAATAGTGAGGGAGGGGAGTATAATGCATTGTGCATTGCTTTCATGGATTGCCAAAAGGTGGAAACCCTGTTGATAGGAATTGACTTTTCCCATGTCTCAAAGTTAGCCTGCAGCTCACTAAGTTGATCTGGAGGCCTGGGAAAGGATATACTTCATTGAGTAGAGTTGCCACCTTTTGGAAGGAAAAAGAGGAAATTTGGAAGAAGAAGAAAGGGGAGATAAAAGAAGAAGATGAAAGTGAGTGGTGGGAGGAGGAGGAAAGATTAATAAAGTGGGGGGAAAAAAGCAACAGCAACAAAAACCAAAACACAAGAACTGTCAGAGAAGAAGCTGCCTGTGATTTAGTGTCCTGACTTGGAATTGTAATTGCACCATGTGTGGGAGAGGGACCTTAAACATACCTAATTGCCCCACAAAGAGGTCTCGCTCTGATCTTGAAAAATCCACTACTTATTTAATTTCCCAAACTGAGCTCCTTTCCAGCCTGCCTTCTCAACGAGAGATGTTGTAACAAGGTGAGCCCTATGAACAGGTGGTATTTCTGGGGCTAGTGTCAGGCTTCTGCACTCCAGTGTGGACGAGCATTGGCTTTGCACAGGAGAGCTAAACCCTCAGGATGCAGCTGGAAGATGCATGAAAGGTGCAGTGAGTGGTGAAGAATGATGAAGGGCTCTGCCATCTTTTGCTGTGAACCAAGCTTTGCCGTTAAGAACTGCACAACGTACTTTGAGCTGCTACTGCCTGGTTCCTTGTGGCAGTCTTTGCTGTGGGGTCACCAGTTATCAGAGGTACAGATAATCCCCAAATGCAGGGATGTGGTGATCCCTGCCACTTCTCCTGGCACGGAGAGCTGAAGAAAAGGCTGATGTAGGCAGTCTCTTGGCCCTAGGATGGTGTGATGGATGGTGTGTTGCTGACTGGTTTGTACCCTTGCTGCTTAGAGCTATCTAGTCTACAGCAGATTTGGCTGGGGGACAAATATTTGGTGCAGTAAGAAGTTGCATCAACCAGCGAGGCAATAGGTGGGTGACAGTGGGGTGATTGCCTCCCAAGCTTATTCACAGGCCCTTTTTGTTTAGCAAGAGGCATGTGTCTGTAGGGGCCCATAAATCTAGGTCGTGGTTTTCTGCATAACTTTATTACAGAAGCAGTACTGTTATGTAGGATGATGTTCTCAGGTGTCTGCAAACTGGCAGATGTCACTGCCCCACTGCTTATAGTGTCCCAAAGAAGGGCTCTGAGATTTAAGTGTTTGCCTGAAGCACTGGAAAAGGTTATCCCAGGGTGTTGCAGTAAAGTAACTTTCCAGGATTCAGTCAGAGTAGCTATTGATCCAGAAGTCTCATGCTGTCACCCAGGCATGGAGAAACGGTGGTGTAGTGCCGCGAGTGTACAGGGAATGTATGTGCCTTCCCCTCTAGACTACATAGTTTTCATTCTGTTTCTGAAATAGTTGTGACATTTAGGCTTCTAAACAGAACTCCAACTGAGGATGCTCGTGATTGTAATTTAGTTGTACTTCTATACCTCTTTCTCCTCTGATCCCCTTTCATCACCACTTCTGTCTCTGCTCTTTCCCTGGCTTGCTGCCTTCCAGCTCTCCCCGCTCCCTCTTTCTGTTCTCTTCTCTGCATCTATTTTTACCACTTCTGCCTTCCTCATCAGTCAACATCTTCCCTTGCTTCTTTTTCAGTATCAAACAGCATAATTTTTTACCGTATGTATAGGATAAAATGTTTAAAATGATGGTTTGACCCTGAGATCTGTCCTCAAAGATCTAAAGCCATTCTTTCAAGAGGTTAGTTACAGGCTTTGTATACAAACCCATCATCTTGCTGTCCTTAGATGGGTTCAGCTCTTGCAGCACACAGGAAAACCTCGGGCAAACTGGGAATTGCTTGCTGTAAATGCACTAATGCACCCGTCACTGGGATATTTTAGATTTGTTTAACAAACCGGAGTCTTGCAGCACACTGATATGGTGGCAAGTATTGATAAGCCATTTTTGGACAGAGAAATGAAAACAGGGGTGAACACTGAGGAACCAAGGTTGCTTTGACATCACCTATGCCAGACAGTTGAACTGACTTTACTGAATGAATCTTCACCTGTATCACCAGTAGTGTAACTGCAGGGAGTGTTAGAAAGACTCCCAGACGTCCACTGCCGTGACATTAGTGCTGATCTCTCTTTGCTGCTCAGTTTTCTGGCTTCTGGTCTGGCAGCCTGCAATGCATATGCTGTGCATGACAAGAGCATAATGGATGAGGTGTGTGAAATTCTGACAACCAGCTACTAGACCTCGCTTTCTTTTGGGAAAGAAAGTAGTTCCAGAAGCAATGTTGCAATAGTGGACTGGATGCTCACTCAAACCAAGTCTGGTCTAGCTCCTCTGATTAGATAAGAGGTGGCATAATTGCACCAATGGGTTTCTGAAACAGGTAAAATGCTCAGGACAGTTACATTGCTACATGGTTGACAGGGGACTAACCCTTATGATTCAGAATGAAGCAAATACCCAACAGGGATAAAAGCAACATTTTTTATTGGGGTAAGGCTTGAGGAGGAGTACAGGTGTAATACACCCTTGAGGAGAACTGTGAGAGCAGTGCATATACTGATTATCTGGCTCTGGCCCCATTTGTTTGTCTTTGTGGTGGCCTCTACAGGGACAACCTCCTCCCCAGTCACTGGAAGCTGTCAGGATAAACCATCTCACCTTTGACATCTGTGGGAAAATGGCTTGGAGGGGGGAAATTAAGAGAAAACTGGGACCTAACAGAAGTTGTAGCATTATAACAACCTTTTTAGGGTAAAATACAATTGCCACTTCCAGGGCAGTTGGCACGCACACAATCTGCTCCACCAGGGTTCCCTGGGCAGCACAACCTGCTACCCTAGAGGAGCAGCAGAGACCCCCACGGCCAGGCTCTGCTGTGCTCCCTGCAGGATTGGGAACTTGATGGGACCACACAGCCGATATGCTGCACAGCAGCTGTCAAATGGGAAGATGTCCGATGCTGAGCCAACAACTGTGTCAAAGTAATTCTTAGATGCTCATTATAATCTCATTATAATATGAACGCACACCTCCATCCCAAAGTTACCCACCTCCAAGGCACAACCACCCCTCACAAGCATGCGCTTTCTGTTCCTTATTAACTATGTCTTTAAATGAAAGCAAGAGAAATTTACACCAATCAATAATAAAAGAATGTTTGACTAGAGTCACTCAAGCTCCACCTGAGAGTAAAGTGTAACAAGTGAATGAATGAATGAGGGGAGAAGTCAGGGAAGACTCCGTCGTAACTGCTGGGATCAGTCCACGGGCTGAACCTGTCTGCTCCCCCACAGGGACACCTGCTGGGTAAGAGCTTGGTCAAGTGCTAAATGACTAACTCACACCAGCTGTTGTTAGTGATCAATGTTTTGGTTATATACCACTTCAAACTTGTTTTTGCCGACAGTCCCTGTCACCGGTGATCACTAAACTTAATTTGTCATGATTTTATATTGATAAAGAGTGTTATTCCGTAACCTGTTACCGTTAGCCCTTTGTGGGCGCTAGCAGCTGCCAGCGGTGGGTAACACATTCAGGTAAAGGGGGAGGACCCGCTGAGGGTCCCCCTGATGCAGCTGGGGTGTTTCCCTGAACAAGGCAGTCGAGTTGCCCTCCGACCCAGCGGGACTGTTCAGTGAAGGGTCCCTGTAACGGGACGCTGACAGACTGGTCAGGCACAAGGGTCTCTGCTTTCCTGGGGCGCTGACAGACAGATCAGACACCTGGGGTTGAGGAAATCTTCCCCCCACTTTTCCTGTGACAACATCTCAGCCTGACACCCCAGTTAGCTCTGTTGAGGTAAAAGAGCTTCTCTTGTTTGAAACCAGCCATCAGACAGTGCCCTGTCTCCTCAGGCACAGACCTAAACCCAAAGGTGATGTGTTCATGGCTTCTAAGGTTGATTACTGCAAAACAGCATAACCAGGAGTCAACAAAATTCCCTCAAAAGCATCTTCTGATACAAGTAGAGCAGTGCATCTTTGAATGCGATGAATGAACGAAAGAAACCTGCGTCTTTGCCTAGCTCACACCACAGCATCAATTCTCATCTCTGTTACAAAATCCATTTCAGATAGTCTCTGTAGTAATCAAAGCCTTACTTGGTCTGGATCTAACTGTTCTAGAAACTGTATGTCGCTTCAAAACTTGTAGACACCCATAGGCAAAGCTGCAGGTAACCAAAGACAAGGGATTATAGAAGACATTTTTGATATGTGCTGTCCCTAGGCTCACAATGGAAAAAAGTGGCCATGGACCTCATGATCCTGACCAAAGTGCAAAACACCTGCCGATACATGTCTGATTTGACTCAGAGTTCTGCACGAGATATGCCCATGTGCACACAAAATGTGCCCCAGTCTTGGCTCCCTCTTCCCTTCTCTCCCCACTCAAACAGCTGAACAGAAAAGTGTAATAACTTGTTTTCTATTCATTTTTGAGGATGAAAACCTGTTTTTTTATCCTTTCAATATGTGGAAGATTTTGTGAAATTAAGATCAACAGGGTCGCATAAAAGCCTTCTTGAACAGGTGGATCCAACTTAAAAAAAAATAAAACCCCTGGATTTTGGACTGGTGCAGTTTGTGAGCCTCACCTTACACTACGGAAAGGAAAGCCTCTTGCAAAGTAAATCTGTACAGATGGTGAAGCAGCACTTTGGAGAAGTAATTAAACATTGCCACAGTATTCTTTTCTATTTGCTGATAGAAAGACTTTATAGCTCTCTCTGAAGCAACTTTCTTCCTGCCCCTGCCATCCTGCAGAGAGGCTGAATTACTCACTGCTGCTTTTTGCAACAGCTTCTGTGTCTTTCCCATTTAACTCTGCTTTATCCTTGCACCTATTAATTTATTGTAGCTGCAGTGGGAGCTGGCATTTGTGGCTTGCCTGCCCTGAAGTAGTTAATTGGTTTTATTACATAATCTGGCTAACATTCGTGATGAATAGGAAATGCACGCCCCTCCTCTCCTACAATATGTTTGTGCACTTTAAATTGCACTCCTCCCCGGCTGTGTGTAAGCCCCGCGCCACTTGACATGCCCTGAGTCTCCGCATGTGTGCTTGGGTGCACGCTCGCATGCCTGCCTGCAGCTTTGCCCCGTTCTGGCTCTGCTCATGCTACCGGTGGCATTGCACACCCGCGTGTCCCTGTGCATGTGTGCGTGCGTGCACACGAGAAGAGAGGAGCGAGCAGAGGCAAGGCAGTCACATTTCTAGGAAGTGCTGGCATTCGATGTGAAGTGTGAAAGCAAACTCTGCCATCTCTTGGACTGCTGCAAGTGGACAGACCGCCTCACATAATGCCATCTTTTGATGAGGTTTTGAAAGAAGCTGGAGAATTTGGAAGATTTCAAAAGAGGGTCTTTTTCCTCCTTTGCCAGACAGGCATAACTTTTTCTTTCCTGTTCGCCAGCGTGGTTTTCCTTGGGCAGGCACCAGATGACTACTGGTGCAGGATCCCTGGGGCAGCTGAATTAAGTGAACGGTGTGGCTGGACACTGGAAGAGGAACAAAACTTCACGGTACTTCCCCTGCGCCTGGGGAACAGGTCCTCCAGCGGGGAGTGCGAGAGGCTGGATGTTGTGTGGGATGCCTCCATCAGCTGTGCCAGCCCGCTCGCTGGCTATGGCAATCACAGCACAGGCAACCTGCCACTCACCTTGTGCCACGAAAACTGGATGTATAAACAGCCCCACTCATCGATTGTCAGCGAGGTAAGGAAAATCCCCATCCTTTAATCAGTGGTTTCTGTCCTGGTGTGGGATTGCAGCAGTAAAATGGGATTGCTGCTGCAAGGGTTGTTGTTTTGGTGGCTGGTTTTCCTCTCCAGATTTGCTTTGTTCCAAGTCACAAGCAAATTGAGACAATGAGTGTGATCAAGTGTCAGTGTCAAGCTTTTAGGGAAAGGTGAGCTGATCTGAAGGGTGGCTTTCCAAAGCTAAACACTCCAACAGAGGTTGCTCTGTCACTAGAGGAATGTCAGATTAAAATAAAGAGATAGGTGGTTGCAGCTGAGGCTTCTGGTGCTCAGTTTTGGGCCAGCAACTTTGGTGGTGTAAACTCCAAGTGTACCTGACCGATACCACTTGATGATCTGGATCACTGTGCGTTATCTGTTCTCTGTATTTCCAGTACTGAACATTTCAGTCTTCAAGTACTAAAAAACAACTGGTAGCAGACTGCCCTTCTGAGATCTGGCAGGAGTCAGCAGAAATGATTGTGCTTACTAAAGAAAAAAAAAGACCAAAAGACACGTTTTTGCCCAAAGCTATCATTCAACTTTTCCTGAAATGTCAATGTCAGAGAACCACAGACTATTGTAAGTGCTGGCAAGTGTAGGGGCTTTCTAACGACACTGTGAAAGGCCATTTAAGATGCTTTCCTAGGAGATCCTCTGTGTAATTTTTAATCATCCCATGGATGCGTTGTGGTCTGGCTCCAGCATACAGTCTGCACACTAGGGGTGTGTATTTTAAGGTCATCCTGATGGTAACTGTCACTGACACAGCGATGACAAACATAAAGTGTTCTTAGAGGGGCTGGCTAGGAAAATGTCAAGGTGCAGTGCAAAATATGTCAGCACAGCCATGGGCTCTGTCTCCTGCCTGTCTCCTGAGCCTCCTGCTGTGTTTTTTAACTGGGTGCTTGCAGTGGAGCTGTGCCCTCCAAAACATGGAGCAGGCAAAGCCCTGAGCAAACACTGTACTGGAAAGCAGTGCCTATCCCAACTGTTCAATTCATCATCCTTCCCCCATCCAGCTGGGACCCCTGGATCTGCTTGCAGGCTTCAGGCTCTTCTGGGCAGCAGCTTTGTGCCCTGAGCTCCACATCTGACCTGAGCAACTTTAGCCAGGATCTGTGCTCAGGCCAGCGCCTGGCTGGCCCTAGAGGAGAAGTTCAGAACGGGCTTTTGTGTGCGACTCCCGAAGCCAAGGCTGCTTGGAGGGCCGCAGGTGGCATGCAGGGAGCTGGCGCCAAACCTTGGCATGACGTATCTCTGATCATGCTGGCAGTGGCAGCCCAGGCGGTGGGGGCAGGAGGATGAATGCTGCCCCGGAGCCACAGCTGGCTCTGGAGTGAACCGTGGCGGGTGGCCACGGTGGGAAGTTCATGCTACTGCCTCTGAGGGTCCTCTGCTGGGGGACTGTGAGGGTTTAGGTCATGGTGTACTTTACCAGGGCAGTCTGTGCTAGCTGTTCCCCTCAGAGCCTAAAAATAAAAATATAGAGATTCCTTTTCTTTTGTTGTTCCCTTTTTTCCCCTTCAGCCTCGCTGTAGGTGAAAGCATGTACGTTGTGCTCATAAGTTTGTGCTCAGAGTCCGTTTATGGCAGCAGGTTGTGTATCTGGCAAAGGCACTGTGACTTTTCAGCAGCGCTGAGCCACTGGGTACAGCTATGAGAGAATGAAAACAGTGTTTGTTTTGCAGCAATAAATGGGAGTAAAAGGTTCAATGTTCTCCATCAAATGCTTTGTCTATCTGTACCTTCTTCCTTTCTTCTCCTAGGGACCCCCTCCAGGGCCAGGGGAGGGAGAAGGGATGAAGGGATGCTTGGGGAAGCTCTCCCCACCTGTGGTCCCAAAGGTGCACATTGGGAAAACCAGGGAGTAACACCCTGCAAGTAGCAACAGGCTGGGACTGTCTGTCCCCTGTGCTCGGGCAGCAAGTCCCATCATCAGTGTCACTGCAGCTCCTAGAGGGACTCTTGCTGGCTGGGTTACCTTGACAGGAGGGTCCCGGGCTGTGACCTATGGCACTTGTGTCCTGTTCCCAGTTTTTCAGTATTTGCCAGATGAAACACATCCTACCAAGCTCGGTTTCTTCATCTAAAAAGGAAGCTTGTGGCCTGCATGTCCTGGCTCAATTGCTTTGGATCAGCTATTAAAAGGAGCTTGATATCTTATTAATACATAATATGTCCAGCAAAGACAACTTAAATCACAGATTTTATTTATTTTCTTTTAATTCCTCTGAGGCTCTAAGAGATCACGGCTCAACTTAAACAAGATTTGTGCTCTGTTTAATCAGCTCACCAAAGACATCTTTTCTCATATGTCTACTTGTAAATGCTTGCTTTTGTCCACATGTTCAGAAATGTATCTGTTTCTTTCAACTGTCTTAAGAATTCTGGGACCTTATATGTGGCTGAATCAACAGTGGAAGTGACCAGGGAGACAAAGTTATAAGGATGAGTTACATGACAGTCTGAAGGACCTGTGTTCAAGCAGAAAGAGAGAGAAGTGGGAAAAAAAAAATCAGGATACTGAAGGAGTTCTTCCAGGCCTACAGCAAGCACAGATCTGGTGTGGATTTGCAGCCTGGCAGGGGAGGCAGAGGGCAAATGCAGGCACGTAAAGCCTTCACTGGGAAAAGATGTCGTATCCCAGAGCAGGTCTGGCAGCCAAATCACAGGTTGTTGCAACCAGTTCTGAGCACCCTGAAGAAGCTAAATCATATGTCTGGAAGGGCTGATTTATGAGGAGTTGTGAAATGAATGGTATTGGCGTACCCGACTTCATTGCTCTAATTTGTGCATGGCTGGAGCATGTTGCTCACTGGCCAGTCTCCCATCTTAGATAGCTATCTTCTGCAAAGACACTCACAGTAACATCAGCAGAATGAAGGAGAGGAAAAAGGGGCAATGTGAACTGATGGAAAGCACTCTCTGCTTTGTAAGCAGTACCTGGTATGCCTGCTGCATCATCTGCTGCTGCGGGACTCAGTGCTGGGCTACAGTGGGGTGCTGGGACAACATACCAGGGCTTTCATCCTTCAGCATCGAGGAAAAGAGCAAAATCTGTTAAGAAATCATCACAGGAGCAACACACAGCAAAGCCAGTTAGCTTGGTCTAGTGACAGGCAAAAGAGCAGTGCTAAAGACTCCCTTTTAAAATCTTTTGCTGTCTAACAGGTTCTGAGAGGAGGTCCCTACTTCTGCAGTGACATGCCTAAGGATCTCTGTGATCCATTGATTTAGGTCAGGCTTTTCCTTGAAGGCAACCCAGATCAGAGTTGTCCACTGGTGCTGCACACATTGCCCAGCACTGCAGTGCCTGAATTAGAGTCAGCAAACCAGAGCTGGGATGATGTAAAGGTTTGGAGGCATCAGCAAAATCCTCGGCTATGTGTAAAACTTGGCAGCCACCCCTCCGACGCAATGGTGTCGCAGGTGGTGGCTCTGCTCAGGGGACCTTGACCCAGAGCAATCTCCTCTCGTTCAGTTTTGCGCAGCGCTTGGTGAAACTGGAAGACGCGGCTGTGTGCATCAGTGGTGGGATGGGAATGCAGTTGCTACTCAGATTTTCCTTGGGGAGGGAGGCTGGTGGGGGCAATTATTGTGCTAAATCCATTCCTGGCTGGTGCCAGCTGATGCTGTCTGAAATGATGCTGGTCGTAGCAGGTGGCTGGCACTGCTCGGAAGGGAAGGCTGGCAACAGCAGCACCTTTGACAGGGGGAGGAGGGCAGGAAAGGATGGGGTTTCTGTGCAGGGGATGGAGAAGGAGGAAGAGCAGGGGTGCTGGGGGGCTGCAGTGGACCAGGGGTGCCACAGCCTCACGCTCTGGCCCCAGGGTTTGGAAGGGAGCCCAGGTCACCCCCTGCCCTCTGTAACACTTGAAGTGGGAAGCATGTTGCCTTCCACGTCCTTCCAGCTGAGCCTTGTGAGGGACACACGTACCCAGGATATACGGAAGTCAGTAAATCTAATTGCCCCAGGAAACTGCTGAAGAGTGAGTCACTGACCTTTAATACTGCTGGGCTTTGGCACTGTGTACTTTCGTCCCAGTGGAGAAAGTCTAGAACACTGCGAAAGGGCGGCTGGTGGCAGTTTGCACAGCGATAGCCATTTTATCCAGACATTTTTGGCGGTCGTGACTCCTAGAGGCATGTGCATGATTTACAACCATGTCTGCAGGTTGAATGGCCTTCGGTGGTGGTGGATGAAAGGAAAAGTGAAGTCTCATGGTCATCAGCAGCTGCAGCTACAGCACAGCTGGCATACTTTAGGCTTATTAGCAGCCTTTGTTGGCAGGACTTCAGCAGAAGGGACCCATTCCAATATGCCTTGTCTGCAGCAAGTCTTCACGCTGTAGATGATGTCATTTCAAGACCTGGCAACAATTTATTGCTGAAGTGTGAGGTCTGAGGTGGACGTACGATCATCTGAACAGATCCTATTGCACCTGCTGGGAATAAATCTTACTTCTCTGCTTGCCAGCTGTCTCAGAAAATAAGTCAGCCAGCATTTGCAGAGAAACCGTAAGCAGAGCAATAATGTTTGTCTCATAGTTTTTACAGTCCTTCAGAGCAGGAGATAACATGGCAGTCAAGCTCAGGGTGGAAAAAGCACGGCTGGTCCTTTCACTATCCTCCTCCAAGGCAATAAAGAACACAATTCAAAGTGTTGATCTAGTGTGATTACTGTCATTGACTTGGCAGTACCCTCTCTTATTTCCACTGTCATGGTGGGATTAATATGAAGTAGTGGAGGGAAAGGGAAAAAGGGCAGACAGGGAGCAGAGGTGGGATTAATATGAAGTAGTGGAGGGAAAGGGAAAAAGGGCAGACGGGGAGCAGAGGGAGCAGCAATTGCTGAATTTCTTATGCAGCTCTAATACAATTCCCCCCATACAAGAGGGGCTGGAGCAGTTCCTCGCATGGGTTACACCAGTTCGGATACGTTTCTGTCACTGCCATCAAGCCAGCTGCTGATACTGGCTGAGGGCTTTGGTTCTTCTTGGTGTTTTTAGGACAACTGCTGTTTTCCCCCCATTAGAAGACGGTAAGTTTCTCTGCCTCCCTCTTGCTTGGGACATGGATAGACAGATGAAAGAAGGACAGAACAGGTTTTCTGTCCTAGGAGTCTGGGTGATCTGAGTGGCAGGGATGTGAAGGTACCAGCTGAGCCTGGGACCATACACAGGAGACAAACCTCCAAAGCTTTCAAAGATGTTCCTCAGGCCTTGATCCACAGTGCCCTAGGGGCAGGATGAGGGCTGGTTCCAGTTGACCTGTGAAATGCTTAGCTTGAAACAAGACATGGAGACACACAGTCTCCTTGGTTAGTCCCTTAGCACTCTGACAGAAGCTCTGACAGAAAGAAAAATAAAAGGTAATTTCTCTCTTTCCACTGCATGTGCTTGCAGGGAGCTTCACTGCAGTAAGGGTGTGTGAAAGAGAGTAGTTTGACAGCCCAGATGGCAAGAGAGATGGAGAAAAGCTGTCCAGTAACAGACAAGGAATGTGTAGCAATAATCTGTATCTCCCCAGGTTTCCTTAAACCATGACTTTTGCCCTAAGCCGTTTGTCACTGGGAGAGAAAGGGTAAAGCAGGCTTTGTTTGGCCACTGGTGGGAATGCCACTTAAACCATGTGTGTGGGCTCTCACTACGCTGCTGTAAATGGGCTGAGGAATCACTGTAGATCTCTATCGACCAAGGAGTTTCATCCATCATTTTGAAGTTTAATCGTAACAGGCGGTAAAGTGCTTCCAAACTCCTACTCAAAGTTGCTACATTTTGAGGAGCTTTTAATGGCATGTTGTTATTTGAAGCAATGTATTTCTACAGGGATAGGTGTGCAGAAGTGTTTTGGGACTTGCTCAGTGCATAAAGGCCTCTCAAGTACCAGGAATTACAAGTCTGCAGTTAGTCTGCATGTCAAAATAAAATGGAAAATGTTTGCCTTCTGCCAAAGCTATGAAGAAATGAGAGGCTGCCACAGCCCCCGTGCTTCCCAGTCATTAGTCACGTATGAGCGTTTCTTCTGGTCCTATATCCGCCAGTTCCCACTCCATTCTATAGCGATTACTCCACTAATGAGCTACAGGGAACCAGTGCAAAACCTTTTCCTTCTCCCAGAGATATTTCACTCAGGTGGTTTGCTGCTGATTTAGAGGTGGGCAAAATGCACCAGCACAGTTCCCTCCAGCCACATCACTGCTACTGTAAATCTGCATTGGGATTTCACATCGGTGCTCAAGCCTCCAGTGGGTAGGAAAACATTTATCACAGGGATTTATTTCCAAGCAGGAGCGTACAACTGCCTGTACTGCAAAGCTGTCAGGGTGAAAGGGACTGATATTTTCCTGTTAAGGACACTACAGAGGGGGATATCCTGAAGGAGCTAGTTCCTGCTGTTGGTTTCTGTTGGCAGCACCTCACTTCTGCTCAGTATGGCAGCTCATTGCCAAGGCTAGGAGGAAAGGAATGCAAATGTGGATTGCTCACCGATTTGGGCAGCGCAACCTTTTTTAGTTAGCTCCCTAAATGGAAGGAGGCTGTATTCAGGCACACAACGCTTTTTGTCATACAGTGGATAGCAATCGTGCAGGCGAATGTGGCACTGAATGCAGAGATGAGTTGCAGGGTTGTGCTGGGTGCAGGCACTCGTGCAGTGCGGGGCTTAGCTGGGAGTATGGTGATGCTGAGGAAGAGGATGTGCCCTTAGCTGGAGCTGGCCACTTGATGACTGCAATGAGGAGCCGGCTAGCTAGGTTTTAACAGGGTTTAGGTGTAGCCAGCACTATACAGGTCAACAAATAGGCTTAAGAGCAGGGGCAAAAGACCCTAAGGTTTTCCTTTCCTTTTCCGTATCCTTCCCCCTACACTGCAGTAAATGTTTTAGTAATGAAGTTTCAAGTCTGTGGAGGAAAAAGGACTGAACACAGGACACGGTGACATTCCCTTTCTGCTGTGTTGTCCTGGGTGAGCTTATTCAACTGAAAGCAGAAATGTTTACTTCAAGGCATAGACATGCACTGCAAGGACAGTCTTTGTGGACAGAGACACCTGCAAATGCACAAAAGAGGACAGGATGGTAAGCTTTCCTTACTCTAACATCTCCCAAATGTTTCTCCTGAATATGTCCCAAATTTTGCAGCAGCAGAGGCATGCTATTGCAGCTGTAGAGGTGGCACTTCTGAAGGGAAACCTCAGCTAGGTCCCACCTTGCTGAGGGCTGTGTGATGCTCAGCAATGAGACACTAGCCCCACATCTCTTCTGCAGCTTATTTTCAATTAATGTGAGTTATAGCTCTTCTTCCCTGGAGATGCCAAACTGAACTGTTCAGAAAAGAAACAAAGAAAATGAAAGTCAGACAGCTGTGGTCTAGACAGACAGAGAGCCCTAGAGATTTTGATTCTCAGTGTTACCAATTTTGGAAACGGAGTGGGATCAGGGAGGGTAGTCTGTGATATTTAAGGACCATGCTGGGATTTTTTTGGTCTGTTACGAGAAGAGCTTGTACTTTCAGGGAATGGGATCTCCTGTTACTCACAATGGGAGATGATTACTGGCAGGGTTAGCTCTTCTGCTCCTTGACGCCACTGGATATTGTATGGAAGTGCTCTTGGCTGATGAGCTCCTCACAACATGGACCGCATCTTCTGGGCATAGGAGTAGCCTGTGTGGTAGGAGTGTAAATAGCCCATGCATGGATGGGCATATGACTGTTCAGAAACAGAGAGAAGGTACCACTCCTCTCCCATTTGTGGAGGCTGCTAGCAAGGGACATGGGAGATGTTTTGGGCAAGTGTAATATAGAAGGACTACTGACTAACTGGAGACAGGCTAAAATACTGGGTGAACACAGATGCTTTTCCTCCAAGTGATGCAGATGGGGATAACTATCAGGCACAACCAACCCATGTCACAGCTGAAGTGGTGATGTGAGCCTGCCAGGCAATTTGGATCAAAAAGAGATCTCTACAGGGTGTGCAATTCTCTTTTAAAGGCTACATTCCCCTCTAAAGGTTATGTTTGTAAACGAAAAGCGAGACATTAGCGAAATGATGAGTTAAAAGCTACATGCTATGTCTAGCAAACAGAAAAGGTCTGAGAATGCTTATTTGTACCAAAGGTCATTTAAATACTTAGAAAATAATAAAGCACTGGATTAATTTAGGAGAGTACAGTTAGTGTATTGTCACTGATCTCTTCAGAAAGAGCTCATCGTTTCTTAGAAGTTTTCTGTATTTTATTTCCCAGAATATTTTAAATAGTTGACACTATTGTTAGCCAAGAGCTAGTTTCAGCTGCCACCTAAATCACTGAAATTGCTGTTCAGATGAAAGAGTCCTCTCCTGTAAAGATATTTCCTCCTCTCTCTTTCAGGCATATGTTTATTCTCCTGCCCTCTTTTGTGACAGCTTATTCATTGCCTGTTTATAGTAGAAAGGGATCAAATTATTTAAACAGTAAATATACCCTTTGAAAAGGATCAAAAGTATAAACCCTGAAGGCCAGTGCCTGCAGCAGATGCTGGGACTGTTCCCTCCTGGCAGCTCTGTGCAGGCTGGCTGCTTGTCTGGGCATGGCTTCAGCGCTGCCCGGCACAGCCACCACCCACCACCCTGGGAGCTGAGCTCCTCAGACACCTTTTTAGCTTTGTAGCTTTCCTTCTGCCTTTCCCGGTGCCATTCCTGGGAGAAAGACTCTGCGGTGTGCTGAGGCTGCTGGGCCGGTACCATCCTGTGGCCAGGTAGGAATCATGCCTCTCCTCCCTGGGGGCAGCCACCTGCCCGGCACTGCCACCGTCGGTGCTCCCTTTGCCACTAATTGGGCTCCCGGGATAGCCTCCTGGGTCTTGGGAAACCTGGTGTGTCAGCTCAGGGAGAGCTGTAATCCCAAAGGAGTTTATAGAGATCTGGGGCCTGGTCTCTGAAACTGACAATTGAAATCAGGGGAGAGTGGATTTTAAGTGATCTACAATGTTCTTATTTACGCATCTTGGTCTGTGTAAGCATCATCTCATTTTGACATTGCTTAAACAGCTTTGTTATTACATGCACTTTTCAATTTTGTTCTCACACTAATTAATTACTCTTCCTGGTGAGGCAATAATGCTCTTATTCCCTTCTCCACTCTCTCCTCAGCAGTTTTGTCTTCCAAGGGGGAGTCCTCTGTCATAACCAGCTTCTTCAGGAGCAGTCACAAATGTTGGAGGATGGTTTGCTTTCTGACTCGGGCAATTTTGTGAAAGGCTTTTAAACCTGATCCTGTGTGAAGCCCTCCCTGGTGATTTATCAATCAGCCTGATACTTCTGTCCAAGGTTTTGATCTTTCAAGGAGCCATGCCACTTGTGAGGTGCTGAGCGATCTTAACCTTCACTGGGAGACAACTCACTCTGCAGACCACAGGATCAGGTCTCTCAGATTCTTGGGAACTGCTAGGAGAGAGGTGTGAGGGCCCCTCTGCCTCTCTGGGGAGCGGTGCTCCCAGGGTGACTCCACAAGCATCTGCTGGAAGCAGAAAATAATGGTGCGAAGGTTCATGTTGAACAGCCTTCAGAGCTGGATGCAGGTTGTAGCTGAGCTCTGTCACACTCCATCACTGTAAATGGCTGGGAAAAACCAGTGCATCACAGCCAGCTCTAAAGCCACGAGTAGGAAATGACATGAAATAACAGAGCATTTGGTAAAACAGCCCACGGCATTGGGCTTTTATCTCTCCCTTGAGCTGCCACCTGCACAGCAGAGTGTAAGGTCTCTCCGGCTGCCACTGCTCTGACCAAAAACCCACGGGGAAGAGTGCAGCTATGTGGTGAGACAGGCAAGGAAAGTGGAGACCTGTGCTGTGGTTTGGGGTCCTGAAACAGCTGTTGCTGCGTGGTGCAAAGCTCAGCTGAGCGGGCGACATTCAGCACCTGAATGTCTCACCTGCACCTGAAATTCAGCCCAAGCTGGCTAGAGGACCTGCTGACCAGGCAACGTATATACCTCTCCATGCATATACAAGTCCAGCAGCTGTCCAGATGGTCCCCCTGGTGCATACAGGGCAGTTCTAGCATGTCCAGCATGGGCCCTGGGTAGAGGATATGCATCAGGTGTGTCCTGTGAGGTATCTAGCTGAATACAGCTCTGCTAAGTCAGAGAGGTTTCTGTGAGCTCATGTGAAGCAACTTTCTGCTTGCCCTCTCTGCCTGTCTTTTCAAATGATTATTTCCTTTTCTGTTACACTTCAGCTGCACACTTTTGAAGCCAATGTTTTCTTTTAGCTGGTTTTTAGCCCTCTTGTAAACTGTATTACCCTGTATAGGTGGCTGCAGATGCTCCTCTGAGAACCCCAGCATCCGCCATTGGCACAGTCAATGGCATTGCCTTCTAAAATCTTATTTTATGGTCATTGCCATGAAAAAACTCTCTGCTTTCCAAAGCTGCGTCTTTTGATACTATTTGCCAGAGCTGTCATAGTTTAAAGAAGTGAGAGGTTAAGCAGCGTTTGAAGTCTGAAAGAGCTGCTCTATGTTCAGGCTATTTTAGGAAAGCATTGCAGTAGCCCTTGAGTGTGGCAGCTGAGAGCAGGTTTTATTCCTCTCGGAGGAAGCTGAGGCTTCTGCAGCTTTTGCTTATGATTCACAGAAATGGAAGCCAGATGCTGATGGCCTGACTTGGCTGAAAGGTGGCCAGTCAGGTTCCTCAGAGTAATGAGGCTGATATCAAAACCGTCTGTTGTGTTGGGACCTATGAGGTTACTTGCCAAGTTTTTCTTCACAGTTCTGAGAACTACAGTTCTTAGTCACAAAATTCCCAGACCTGCAACTTCAAGAAAAAGAAAAAGCCACAAAAAACCCCAAATCCTGGACTTGCAGTAAAATCATTGTAACTAACAATGATTCTGCTGTAGCTACTGTCAGTGACAGTACTAATAGTGCATTTAGAATCAAAACTGAGGAGTTTCATTTTAAAAAGTGAAGAATAGCTCATGGGAATGAGTGTGAATGGCACTAATGTGTGGTGTTCAGAATATTAAAAGAAATGGTTTCTTATTTAGGTACATAAAAGAATGTTTAAGAGTATTACTTTAGATTTTTGGGTCCAGATTCAGGATCAGTGAAATCCAAGTCTGAGTGCCCTCTGAATCTCCTGCATAGGCACTTCTGAAAGCCCAGGCCCAGGCAATAGTTGTTGGGTATTACAGCCTGCGAATGGGCTAAGATGGGGCTCAGGCTCACGGCGCTGAATTTCAGAGTCTGCAGAATTGTGAGGGGCAGAAAGGCTGTTAATCTTCTCTCTAACCCACCCTGTGGCCACTGCATCTAAGCATGATGTTTGAGCACTGGTATTGTGGTACATATGTGGTGAGCACAAATGTGGCACACTGTGTACACTTCAGCAACCAGCATCTTGTTAGCAATGAAATGATTTCTTACAGCTCATACCTGAAAGCAAAAGGGTCTCTCTAGGGTAAACGGTGGCAGCTGCTGTTGTCTGTGGCTTCCCCTGGTCCTGAAGCTGCATTGTTCCTAAGGCTACCCCAGGTATGGATCAAAACCTCCCGATTCCCACAAGGTCTGCAGAGCTTGGCAGGCAGGGGCTGGTATCTCTTTATTCTCAAAGAACCTCTAAAGCAATTTCCAATGATATTCTGTCTGGATAACCACTTTATTTTTAGTGTCATTTGAGTTTTAATTCCTAGTCTCTTTGTCTTCCTTCCTCTCACCTACTTCCCTCTTCCCTTCACCCCTGCCCAACCCCATCCCCATCCCCATTAATGAATCCTTCTGATATGCCCAATGTAACACCGTGTTGGGGATGTATTGCTACTGCAGTATAAAGAATAGAAAAGTCTGGGAAAGCTACACTAAGAAAATACATATTCAATGTGTCTGAAATTGTTCTGAGATGTGTTTTCTGTTTCCCCAGCGACCACATGTTTTTGCTTTTATGTAGAAGGCACTAAGAAAAATAATTAAATCATTTACATAAACTGATGTTTTCATTGGCTATAGCTGTGCACCCTTATTCTGCACTAAACAAAGTCATGGCTTTGCCTTGGCAACATATTTAACAGCGTTGTGTTTGGTTTGCAAAAGAGCTATTTGCTTTTCATATCTGGACAACTGATGTATGAAACACACAGCATCCTCTTGGCAAGAGGGAGCTCTCCCTCTATCTTTACCGCAGCTTGAAGAGGGCTTGCTGTGGCTGTGCTTCCCTGGCCCACCGGTGCTTGCTGTTGAACAAGCATATTTGAACTTCCCCTTCCCCCTCCTGACTAGCTTTACGCAGTTTCTATGATGTTTCACCCTGAGGATGATGAATCACTCACCTGAGGTGTTTGTGCCTCTCCCTTGTTCCCACAGTACAACCTTGTGTGCGGCAGCGCCTGGATGCTGGACCTCTCACAGGCTATCCTCAATCTGGGGTTTCTGGCTGGCGCGTTCACCCTGGGCTACGCTGCAGACAGGTACTGTACAAGCACTGCTGTCCTTCGATCTGTTTGGAGGTGAAATCACTTGTAGTGTCACCTGCAATAAACATGTGTCAACACTTTGGAGGTTTAATTCATTTTGGATAAACTTCCCCAGCCTGGGTTAACACATTCCAGCCAAATGTGATCTTCACTTCCTTTTGGGCTGGAAACGTCATGCGATCGTACTTATTGATCCTGTTTGGGCTGTGAAATATCATAGAAAGATCTTTTCTTGCGGTTTCTGATGTTTTCTGTGTGCATCTGGACCCAGGAAGGGCAGAAGGGCACAGAAATGAAAAGGAAGCGTTCAGAGGAGTTTTCTGGACTGGCATTTACTGACAGATGTTTAATAGGTGCCATTGATGAAGAAAGCAGCCACCTGAGGAGAGAGGGAAGGGACTCAGCATGGTAACTCTCTCCATTCACAGGCTGGACTCGTACACTTACCACCGAAGTCATAGCTCCCTGCAGCCAGTCCTCAGCCCTTGCTAGGGCTGGATGAATATCAAGGAAAAAATGTGGGTGATACTCAGACTTGAGCAGCTGACCCACCCCAGAGCAGGGTGTCCTGCAAGCCCTACCTTGCTCTTAGGGTAAAAGAGGGAGCCTGGTGTGTGTTTTGTGCTGACAGCTAACAGTAGTCAACCTCTGTGTTGGCTGAGAGCAACACTGATAATTTCAATGGCAGAGCATATTTTTTTTAGTTCATAAAGTCCTTTCTTTCTGCCTGTTTTATTTTCCTTTGGTGTCTGTAATATTAGTAATAATAACTTAAATATGATTTCTTTTTAGGCAGGAATACTTACAGAATTATCTGGAATGTTATCTCAGATAATGAATTTTGAACTAGCAAACAAAAGTACTTTCAAGGAAAACTCCATCTTTCCAAGGGATATAGTAATAGTGGAAAAAGTAAGGTGGAAAAAATGCCATGGCACTGGCTAACTTAAGATGTCTCTGCTCAGTGTCTGGCTGGGCGGTTGTGATACTAGCACCTTAAGACTGGTAAGAGTAGAGATATTACAGCTAATCATTAAAATAAAATTATATGTCTAGGAGTACTTGCGTATTAAGCAGAATTTAACTCCTGTACACTGTGAATGTTGTACACTGATAGCACTGGGGGAATGTGCTGCAGCCAGACCTTTGCACTCTTGCCTTGTTGACAGCACTCGAAAGAATGGACCTAGTTGAAAATACCCTGATTCTTGTCCTGTATAAATTCTTCCCATCAAACCTTCTGAACAAAATGAACAAACAAATATTCTCTCAAATACTCTTTGTTAAGATAAACAGCTACATCAGTTTTCACAGTTTCTTCTTAAAACAGCAACAATAACAATGAGAAAGAGATCAACATGGAAATTCTAGTTGTGATCCAAGGACACGGTTGCCATGAAACTACAGGGAGATTTTGTTGGGTTTGTTTTTTTGAATTACAGCTTACCTTGGGCACACTATTAATAATGACATTGTTTGCTGGAAAATGAGACTCATAATATGATAGGCAGACTTTGAAAACAAGTGGTCTAAACCTAAACAAAACACTGGAAAATCACATAAAGTATTTAAAGAAGAAATTACTTTCACAGATCTGGCTGTAATTGCTATTAGGAGACAAATTTGTGAAAACAGAAATCCCCTTGAAATAAGTTGCCCTTTTCAGCTGGATCAAAAAACTGAATTGTAACATATGAGCCATAGTTTAGATACAAACCGACAAAAATAGTTTCCAAAATAAAAGGGGGCCTGGTGATGACATCACCAGTTTTAAAATTAGTGACATAAAAGTAATGATAACCACTGCAGGCAAAATTGTTCCATATCCATATTCAACACTGTGAAGATTCAGGCAGCCTTCCTTTGGAACAAGGATGGTCAAAAGGGCACTTTCAGATCTAGCATTAAAACGAGATGCCAGAAAAAAATGTATCTTTGTGTCTTTTCATGATTTTCACTTTCTTTTCCTTTTGCAACAGATATGGCAGAATCCTAATCTACCTGCTCTCCTGTCTCGGGGTTGGGATATGTGGTATCATAGTGGCATTCGCACCAAACTTTACTGTATTTTTGATCTTCCGTTTTCTCCAAGGCGTGTTTGGCAAGGGAACCTGGATGACATGCTACGTGATTGGTGAGAGCTGTTATCTTCTTTCTTTTCTGGTTAGGAAAAGTGAGGGAATTTTGGAGGACAAGGAGTCGTAGCTACATCTGCTCTTGATAATATTTTTTCTTGGAAAGAAAGCACTGGCCCTGGGGTCAGCAGACAATGATTAACCCAAGTCCATCCTACTTAATGCATTTGCCTTCCAAGACAAGGTGCCTGCATGCAAATTGTAATCTGTCATCATCCATAGGCTGGGCACATGCCAGAACAAAATATTTGGGGAAGCAGTGATGGGCCTTTGTCCAGATCATGCTAGAGATCTTTCTAGAAGCTAAACAGTACAGTGTTTCCTTACCTGACAATGTCTGCTAATTGACTGGTACAGAGATGGCCTCTGAGAATAGCAGCAAGTGTAAACACTTTCTGATATTCACTGCTAATACAGGATGGAAATGGGCAGCAGTGTACATGCCTCCCTGACCTCATAGGATCCCATGGAAAAGAGCGAGCCAGAAGTAATGCATGAGGACAGACTATCAAGAGTGACAGAACTGTCCAAGCTCTTCTTTTGTACCCATCACTGTGGTACTCGAACATGCCTGTGAGCAGCTGGCCACAGGCGATTCAGTAGCAATGCAACACTTTCTGTTGATGTTATTTAAGGACTTTTATGGCTGTCTAATCTATGGACTCCAATGGGGAGGGATTAACATAAATAATTCAGAGGTGAAGGTGTGGAATATGTATATATAAAGGTTTTCTGATTACACAGAAGATCACCAAGAAAATCAAAATCTACAGAGCAAGCTCCAGATAAACTGGATACACAAACAGGGACATGGTTAATTTTGGCAGAGTCTGAACATCTTCCACAGATGCTCAGAGGAGTTAACTGCTTTTCCTCACTGGGACAACAGATGTTTGGATGGCTGCTCCTCATTCTTTAGCTGGGAGGCTTTGCTCAGTGCTGGGCTAGACACCAGGGTCTGCATTAGCAGTATTTCCTGAAAAGGGAAAGGGATGGAAAACTTTTTTTATAAATAGCATCAAAACAGCAGGGATCCAGACTCTTTGATAGGTTATAGTCATGGCCCAGCAATGAAATGCCTCGCATAGCAAACTTACTTTTCATGAGAAAAGAGTATTGTTGTGGCATCTTGAATGACTGCCAGGTTCAGAAAGGGAAATTCTTCTTCAGAGCATGAAATAGCAAGACATTGAGAAAACCATCCTAGTAGGTGTCACCTCTAGCTGAAGAATAGTGGGTGAATTGATGAGGAGGTGTCACCTGTGCTTGCCCTCTACAGTCTCGGTGACAATTTTACAGTGCTGAAGGCAAGATGCTGGTCTAGGCAGACTTGTGACCTGATACAGTACTATCCTTCCTTATGCTCCACCACTAATATTCTTATTTCAAGTTAGACTTGTTTCTGTGTTGTTTATTTTGTCTTTCTCTCTGCTCAGTGACAGAGATCGTTGGTTCTGACCAGCGGATTGTTGGGATTGTGATTCAGATATTCTTCACCCTGGGAATTATGATTCTCCCTGGAATTGCGTACTTGGTTCCCACCTGGCAGGGGATCCAGCTGGCCATTTCACTGCCCAACTTCCTCTTTCTGCTCTACTACTGGTAACGTCACAGTCATTGCTTTTGTCATTATTGCTATTGCTATTCAAGCACCTTGAGACCCCTTCTGTGGTCCCAAGTCTCCAGTGTACAAGATGATGTAGCTTAGGAAAAAGATATTTGCATATTGTTGATTTTGGCATTTTAAATTCTTTTTAGTGAATCTCAGACCTACATTACTTTTTCTGCCCAGGCTTTCCCTCTCTTGTCAGCCACAGCTGGCGCTTCATAGAACCCTGCTCTATTCCCGTTTAGCCTGTGGCTCTTTACCTGGTTGACTTCACCAAAGTCTGCTTTTTCCATCAGCCATGGGACCTCACCTATACCTCTAATTATGTACTCAGTTCAAGCCTGAGCTTGCCCTACAGCTTCCATGAACTGGGCAGTACAGCTAATGAGTAAGCAGAGCACTATGGCACAGTGAACATCTGTCCCAGTGGAGTGCCTCCGTCCTGTGGGCTGGATCCAAAGAAACTAATCCACAGCCCTTCTTCCTGTATATTGTTTTCTTCAACATTGCCTATTATGAGCTTTTAAACTGTGAATCATGTTAATCCTAGGCCAGCAGAAAGTGAAACACCAGTCGGTAAAATTGCTTTGTGTTTGGTTTATACAATAGATACACATTCAGGTGGGTGTGTGTCTATCTTACAGTGATACAGCTAGAAGTTTCCTGATTTGCCTGTACTTGATGCTACATGTGTTTAGTGTTGACTTTCGTTGTTCTTTGCTGTTCTAAAGGCACCTTCTTTGCTTTGGTTATTGTATTTTGACATCCATTGTGCAAACACAATAGTTACATTTCTTATTTTTCAGCTTTGCGGAGTGCTGATGTAGTTTATTTTCTTCTTTCTTGCCCACAAGGGTCAGATATTTTACAGGAAACTGACTGGAGAAGCAGTCCACAGAAGAATTTCTGTATCCCAAAGACTGAAAAATCAGTATGTTGTGTATTAACACAGGCAAAAGGCAAAGGACTTTGTTTTACTTCTGATGTTAAAGGGCAAACCCTCTACTTATGACTTTTGTGTTCTTACAGGGTGGTTCCTGAATCTCCACGTTGGCTCCTGACACGCAAAAAGGGAGAGAAGGCATTAAAAATCATGCACAGCATTGCAAAACACAATGGGAAATATCTCTCACCACATTACTCAGAGGTAATGTCATCTGTTTGAGCTAGAGGTTTTTTTCTAATCTTTCTTAATCTTTTGAAGGTTCACTTATGTTAAAATGCATTCTCTTTATCTGATGGGCAACGCTCTTGAGGTGTCACACCAGGACAAGACTGTCAGTCCCATATCTACTTTGTTAATAGCAAGAAGGTAAAAGTGAACTGGCTGGAAAGACATGGGCTGAAAAACGAAGTTTGCAAAGCAATGAATCAGATCTTTCATTTGCAACGCTCCTACTTTAAAAACTTGTGGGAAATATCAGAAACTAGCCTGAGGGCCAATGGTATTTCACAGCAGCTGCTATTTTAGCTGATAGAGTGAGCAGAGACAGAAGGATCCACTTTGCTGGCTCCTTTGCTAGAAGTTGTTTTATAACTCAAAGAGAAGATGATGTAGAAAATCGGAATTTAAATATAAATCTGCTTCCATCCCAATAAGGGGAGAACATGTCCCAAACTTCAAAACAGGGGAAGCACTGTCTGAGATCAGTATTTACAAAATTGGACAATACATGATAGAATAATAGTCCTTCGACAAGTGGTTTTGACTGAACCAAAAGGGCTGACGTTGTGTCATTGCAACATTTGCCTGTTCTGCATTGGGTAGCAATGCCTGGCTCTCAGACATGTTTACTGTGGCATTGGCCTTATGGTTCACTGACGACAACAGATGTGGACAAGGTTCCTGTTCTGTAACAAACCAGGTCTGGAACCCCAATGCTAGCAATAGTAGTGTTAGAAGTCATTATCTGAACTAAGGAAAAAAGCTATAAATTGTTAGCACACAGCTAACACAGCCCAGAGGTGGCATACTGGATACACTACAAGTATTTCAGGAAGGTGAGAGTTTATTGAAAAGAAATGACCTACATAAAATGTCTGTCTGTCAGTACACAGTAGTATTTTTTGTGCCTACATACAGACATATGTATATACATGAATTTTTATGCATATACAAAATGACCATGTGTGACTTTTACCTAACTTTTCACTGAGACTAAAGACAAAGACTTTGGAACGACAACTTTTGGAGGAGACTTATGTGTCCTATCCTGTCAGGAAGGAACATCATGATGCGTCTGCTTTGTGACAGGTAGTTGGCAACCTGGGATCCCAACAGCTTGGTATCTTACCTAGGTCTTCCCCATTGCTCTTCTTAAGCAAGGGAGAACCTGAGAATTTAGCCCAGTTAATCCCAGAAAAGTGGGGTTACTTCACCAAAATCCTAGATGATAATTGTGGATGAAACCCAAGTAGTAATTGTGGGAACTCTTCTGAAACATCAGATAGCTGTTCCCAAATCCAGAGGATTTTATTTACCTGGTGAGAAACGGCCTCCATAAATCAACCAGCCTAAGCAGCTCTACTTATTCAGGACCATTCCTGCTATAAATACAGACCTTGCACGAAAGTGCATGCAGGAAGAGCTATGTGGCAACAGAAAGAGTATAGAAATGGCCAGTTATTTTATACCAGTATGCAATTATCTTTCCACTTCATTAAGTACATGTTAATGACAGTTCTGGCAAGGTAAAGTTCACACAACAGGTTCCACAGAGAAGCTGGGCCCTAACCTATAGTATGCTTCCTAGCCTCTGGGATAATGATTCTGTAAAGTCAAAACTGGAGCTATTAGCAGAGATGATTATGCTGAAACATACATTTCCACAGCCAGCTGCTTTATTCATAAGCAGCAAGTTCAAGTGTCATAATGTCGCTATAATGGTATTTCTATAACTTTATGTTCCTCAAGGGAGCATGCAAATGTTAATGATGGGGAGGGAGGGATGTCAGGGAAAAAAGTTATTTATAACTTCCTTGGCAGGATATACCAAATGAAACTGTTGCACATTAGTGAAGCAACATGACAGAAGGAAATTTGATGAGCAGTAACAAGCTAGGCCAGCAATTAGTGAACCATTTTTCTGATGGATGCCAAGGCTGTGATACCAGCCAAGATCAGGAAATTACCCTCAGCTGTCCCACGAAGCAGAATGAGCTTTGTTTATTTAACATCTTTGTCAATAACATGGGCAGTGGGATTGAGTGCACCCTCAACAAGTTTTCTGATGACACCAAGCTGTGTGGTACGGTCAACACGTTGGAAGGAAGGGATGCCTTCCAGAGAGACTGACAGACTTGAGAGGTGGGCCCATCCGAACCTCCTGAAGTTCAATAAGGCCAGATACAAGGTCCTGCATGTGGGTTTGGGCAATCCCAAACACAAATAGAGACTGGGTGGAGAACAGATTGAGATCAGCTCTAAGAAGGACTTTGGGGGGTGGTTGACTAGAAGCTGCATGTGACCGGCAATGTGCATTTGCAGCCCAGAAAGCCAACCATATCCTGGTTTGAATCAAAAAGTGTGACCAGCAGGTCGAGGGACGTGATTGTTCCCCTCTACTCCTCTCATGTGTCCCCATCTGGAATACTGCTTTCAGCAAAGATCTGGGGCCCCAAGCATGAGAAGGACATGGACCTGTTGGAATGAGTTCAGAGGAGGGCCATAAAGATGATCAGAGGGCTGGGGCACCTCTCCTATGAAGACAGGCTGAGAGATCTGGGGTTCAGCCTTGAGAAGAGAAGACTCCAGGGAGACCTAACGGGGGCCTATGAAAGAGGGACTTTTTACAAGGGCACATAGTGATAGGACAAGAGGGAATGGTTTTAAACTGAAGGAGACTAGGTTTAGATTAGATATAAGGAAGAAATTCTGCCCTATGAGGGTAATGAGACACTGGAACAGGCTGCCCAGAGAAGCTGTGGATGCCCCATCCCTGGAAGTGTTCAAGGCCAGGTTGGATGGGGCTCTGAGCAACCTGGTCCAATGGAAGGTGTCCCTGCCTGTGGCAGGGGGGCTGGAACTAGATGATCTTTAAAGTCCCTTCCAAGACAAACCATTTCATGTATCTATGATTCTATGGATTATTGTCCTTGGCTGGGACATACGCACCAGTGAGATTCACCCATCCTGGTCAGCATTACCTAGTGCCAAGTGTGGCCCAAGATACGTAGCAGGAAGGTTGCGCTGCTGCAGGTCTCCCTCCACATTCAGCCCTGCATTCCTACACCCACTTCCCCTCTTTAAACATTAGCATTTTCAAAGCGTTATGCCAGAATGGAGATGTGTGTCTTTCCCTGTTTTTTGTTTTAAGTTAATTTATTTTTTGTCGGAAGTGTCCCTGCTCATGACCCCAAGCCACTCGCAGCTGCAGCAGATTAACCTCCACACATGTAGATTTGTGCTGGATCTGTTCCTTGGGCCTTTTTAATATACAATGTGTGTCATCCTTGGTGCTGTGCCCAGAGGAAAGACAGCATCTACAGGAAGCACATTAGCTGTGAATCAAGTGTGTTTCTCACGTTAACTCACATCAGACTTCTCTTTCATGAAACAACGGAATTTCAGGTAAAGCGCTGTGGATGTGGAGGATCAGGGACAAGTGAGAGGCATCATCCATCAGTGCATTTTGGCTAAGATTTTCCAATACATCTGTCAAAATTCCATTAGCCAAGTCCCTTACATGGCTCTGGATGTAGTAGCGTTGCATTTTTATTGGCATGCAGAAAATACAGATGACCTCTGTATAATATTTGCTTCTTTTGCTTTGTGAGTTATGACACTGGTACAGTTCAGCTCTACCCAGAACTCATTAAATTAATTGTAAATTATGAATTCTTTTTTTCCAGTTGCTCATAATTTTACTAGCATGTTTTTTTTATCAAGCTAATTCTTCAATTCTCGGTCTCTGTCCGAAAGCAGAATGGGCTGTAACCAGCTGAGTGAGAGCTGCTTCTTGAGAAAGTTGTGGACGAAAACCCCCTCTCCCTTTATACACACACACACATGCACACACGCACGCACAAACACACACACACACTACAGACGTATCTAGACATATATATTTCTAGTATATGTTAACTTACATACATATGTATTATATACATGCATGAATGTACTATCCTGTGCAGAATTAAGCATGTACAGAACTATATGTCTGTGCTATGAGGAATCTTTAAAAATTATTGCCAAAAAAACAATATGTAATTTTTCTGGGACATAAAAATGTCAGGAACCTGGTTGTAAAACTTCTTCCAGAGTTTTCAGATAGCACATCTTTGTAAACATGGTTCCTGTCATTGGACTCCTGACTGCACTGATGTGAATAGCAAAGCTCCCCTTGACTTCAAAAGAACAAAAAGAGGACTTTTTCCCTACAAAGATCTGACTTTCCACAGTGATATTTTTTTTTTTCTTCATCCATTAAAAAATGCTTAGTGTTGCTTTGGGTTATTATGCCTTTATTAAGACAAAAAATATATCGTAGCACCTGTGCTGAATTTATCTTTAGTCCTTTGGAAAACTAAAACTGTATTTGCACAAAGTCACAACTGATGGCTGGCAGCCTGCTTTTATAAACACAGTTGTGGCAGCTTTATAACTGTAATATGAGGAACTCCAAGAGCAGTGCAGAAACCCAGCAACCTCCACCTGCCCCACAAAGGGCTCTGGCATGCAGCAGAAGTAGCAGTGCTTTGAAGAAAACTTCTGGCTCTGGTTACAGAAGAAAAGCAAAAGGGAGTGGAAAGGACATTCAAACAAATGTGAGGTTTCTCTGTCCACTTAAGAAGTTTTGTGCCACTCAGTTACGAAGAAGTCATGTGTAAATACACCCAGCCAAATCTCACTGAAAAACATCTGTGCTACTTAGGATACAAAAAAGAAATACAGGGCGAAAGCTTTGGATTGAGCTGACGAGACCCTTGGGCCATGCCTTTGGCTTCACTCGTCTTCGCACCATGGATCTCCACGTTCTCATATGCTTCCCGGTCCTTTCACCCATGTCTTCCCACCAGCCAGGGTTGTTTCCTTTGGCTCCTGTGCCTGCGTGGGCAGCGGGTGCTGTGGTGGTAGAGAGGGATTTACTCCTCTCTCTGGTCTCTTAGTCCTTCTTTCAGGAGGAGGGCCATAACTGAGAGTCAAAGCAGCCAGGCTGCCCAAAATCCTCCCAAAAAGGATGCAGCAGGTTTTAACTCCATGTTTCCCACAGCTGCTTTGAGAACTGATGGCAATCCCAGATGCAGCTGCCTGTTCATGGGCAGTCTCATGGTTTTTCCCTGCCTAAAACCACCTCTGTCATCTCTTCCTCATCTTCCTCACCCATGAAATGAACATAGGAACAAAAGGGCTGCCACCTGGCTTGGACATCATGGTTACAAATGACCTCCATTAATGTCCCTAATCCCTTTTTGGCCCTGCTAATATTCTGGCCTCACAGTATCCTATAGCAATGAACTCCAATGCGTAAACACAGACTGTGTGAAATCTTGCCATTTTCTGTGATTGTTCAACCTTCCAGCTGATGATTTCATCAAGTGCCCCATTGTGACTGTGTTGGAGGAAGCTGTGAACAGATTTACCATACTTTGTAGGCAGTATGAGGACCATGAATTCATACTTTGCAGGATTTTTTTCTTCCAGGATAAAATCCATGTTCAGCACAGTGCTTGTGTATTTTAAGACCCTCTGAATTCCACCCATTGAATGTTTTGTAGCACGAAGTGCCTTCACAGATCTGTTCTTTCTCTCACTCCTCTTTTCTTCCTGCTGTCCAGCTGTGCCACCAGCCATGTTCCCAAGCCCATTGCTTGCTGCTCACCCCCTCTCTCCTTGCTTCCCTCAGCCCATCACTTTGCGCTTCCTGCCATGGTCCCCTCCTCTGTCACCTCTGGCAGAAGGAAGCTATGGTCCCAGTGACCCTGACGTGACAATGACCACATATTGCCTTCCAAGAAATTCCCGGTCAACAGCAAGGAAATAATTTTTCCATTCTCAGGTCAAGACTGAGGACTTTCTTTTTCATCTTTGCACAATCACCATGAAGAAAAGCCCACAGCCATGTCCAGTCACAAGCTGTGTCCTGTATCTGCACCCTGCTCGGGAGTGCAGCAAGCTGGCGGGCGCATCAGCACCTTTGCTTGCTCGCTGGACTGGAATATTGCTGAGCACTGTGTTTGCATAGAAACTCTGCCCCAGTGCCTGCCTGAGCCCCACCAGCTGACTCTGCTGCTCACTTTTCTCCTCAGATCACCGTTAGCAGTGAGGAGGTCAGCAACCCCTCCTTTCTTGACCTGGTGAGGACTCCGCGCATGAGGAGGAACACACTCATCCTGATGTATGCCTGGTGAGTGCCCACATCAGTCCAGCTTGGTACGAGGACAGTGGGTTTTGAAGAAAAATTCCCTTGTGACTTTTAGGGTTTTTCCAGCTGCCGACAGCCATTTGTTTGCCTCTCAACAACTTTTTCCCTTTGCTGTTTAGGTTCACAAGTGCCCTGATCTACCAAGGGCTTGTCATGCGCCTAGGAATTGTGGGAGGAAACCTCTACCTAGACTTCTTCATCTCAGGAGCTGTGGAGCTGCCAGCTGCTCTCCTCATTTTAGTGACAATTGATCGCATTGGCCGGCGCCTTCCCTTTGCAATAAGCAACATCGTGGCAGGAATTGCATGCCTCATTACTGCCTTCTTGCCAGAAGGTAATTCCCGTCCCAACACCAAGCTCTTTAGGTCAATGACTTCTCTCTGACACACCTTAAGCAAGGACAGCAGGCCACGCAAAACTGGAGATAAAAGCAAAAAGTGTCTGGTGATGCAAGCAGCACCGCAGTCAGGGAACAACATACCTTATTTGTTTATAGATTTCCCTGGAATATGCAATGGCTGTATCTTTGCTGAATGGTGAGCAACAGCTGGGTGTAGTCTTAGAAAAAAAATAATGTATTATGGCCCCGTACAGTTTTTGAAGGCAAATGCAAGGGAAGAGTATACAAAGATAAAGGGAAAATACATTCCCTGACGTGGAAGACACTTAGTGATGTAAGCAATAAGTGATTTAGCTGAGGAAGCTTGGCAGTCTTCCCATTTGCAAATAAAGCAATGCAAACCCCAACATGATGTAGGGGCTGTGACAGACAACATGATTATTGCCCTGCCCTCACCCTCCCAAGAGTTTGGATAATGTTAAGGGGTTGGAGGAAAGATACGGCTTTTGATTAAGTCATTTTTATCTGGTTTCAAGAACAACTACAAGGTCTGATACTGCACAAATCTTCCCAGAACTTCTGCCTTTTCTTTAAATAGTTTTTCCTCCTGTGCATTTTCTTTGATCCGTGGGGAAGCATTTGGACGTGCTCGGAAGTGGATGCTACTATATCAGCATGCTTTGCCTTAGTGTAGCTGGGGACTGGACGCTGAATGGACATTAGAGAGGCTTATTCCTCCCCAGGGACGTTACTGTCAAAGTAAGGGACAGTCCTGGCCAGCCTTAGAGGTTTTAATTCCTGAAGTTATACTGTGGGGCAACTGTTCTCCTAGAGAAGAGCCACGAGAAGCTATTTCGAGAGTATGATGTCCCCATGAAAACCGGCAGGTTTGTCGTGAGTGCAAAATGAAATCCTTCAAAGAGGTGTGGTTTTCATCTCTGTCTCAGTTAAGCTGCCCTTAAGGGGACTCCTCAAAAGGCAGTTAAAATTAATACTGTATGCTTAATTAGCTTTATTGCTTTAACAGAAGCAGAAGTGATGGGGAAGGGAAAAGGAAGATCAGTTCTGTTCCTGGTGCTGGCACTGGTGGCTGTGTGATTGTGCCCTGGTATACCATGTTGTCACTTGTTTGCATTCATCATTTTGACCACTGAAACCTGTGAAGACAGACTAGGCTGTCCTGGTGGATTTTCCCCAGGTCCTCACATCTGTGTGCCTTTCAGAAGAGCCACCACACAGCCAGTGGATGCCGTCTGCCCTGTGCTCCGGTGGCAGCTCCCTTGACACAAGGCACATCAATTCAGGCACAGAGGGCCTGGTCACCATGTCACCTGCTGACTTTGATAGCATCATTTTCCACCTGTTAAAAAAGTATGACGGTCCCACTGGGACGGCAGGGACTGAGGAATGTTAATTGCCTGGAGCTAGGGCTGTTGCAGAAAGAGGAAGCGAAGAACAGCTCAGTGGAATTACTCCTGCAGGACACCTGCCTCCAGTTCCTTCATGTATTTCTGGGCACACCATCAGCTGAGCGTGGTGTAGCAGGTCTGTGGTTAGAGCAGGAGCATCATGTGGGGCTGGTATGGCCTGAGTGAGGGGAGAAAGCGGTAGCCTGGAGCCAGCAGGATGCTGCCACCAGCCTGTTTTCAGTAGTGCCAAAGTGCTGAGGGGACTCTGCCCAGGCAAGGAGACGACAGCCTGGGGATTAAGATAATCGCAGATGGGACACCTGAGGTCCAAGTCCTGCTTTCAAAAGAAGTCTGTTTATACAGATGGGAAAAGCTGCACCAGCAGCTTTGTGAGATCTCCATCCATGCTGGGGTGCTTACACAGTTTGAGTCTCCTGGCAGAGGGAGGAGGCACATGGACGTCACCCTCACCTTGGGGACTTGATGGACTGAAGGGGTGCCAAGGAGACAATGTGGATTTGTTTTGTTCTTTCCAGCCTTTTCTTTTCTTACAAGTGTTTGAAAACAGACCTTTTCAGGGCAAAGGCAGTGTCTCACAACATGAGGTGAAATTTGGTGGGGGTTTGTTTGGTTGTTTTGGAAGGGAAATAACCCCAAGTGTGACATTTTTGGCTCAGAGCAAACCGAAATGTTTTCTTGTTCTTCCTATTGAAGTTTTGAGAAAACAGTCACTGCCAGAGGCCTCTCCAGTGGCAGAGTTCCCCTTCATGCCGAGTCCAGGGTCATTATTTCACTCGCCTCCCTGTCTGCCTGGTCATGACCTAAACCATACAGGAGACTGTCCTCTCCCAAGGGCATTGCAGACGCGCTTATTGCATTCCTCGTGATGCTCCTCCAAAGGCCACTGGCTCTCCAGAGAGGGCACTCAGACTGCTGGCATGGCTCTGCTCTGCAGTGCAGATGTGACCATTCCACCTCCTGCTGATGTATAAGGGCTTCCTACCAGTCATGTCAGGTATCAACAAACACCAGGGAGGGGAAGGGGGAGGATGGCCAGGAGTAGCATTATTAGGAGTATGTCTAATGTGCAATGGCTAGACAAATTATGAAGTGTAGTTGGCTTGCACTAGGGAGAATTATTTTAATGTAGTATCCCTGGAGGTATTTAAAAGACATGTAGATGTGGCACTTAGGGACATGGTTTAGTGGTGGACTTGGCAATGCTAGGTTTGTGGTTGGGCTTGACGATCTTAAAAGTCTTTTTCAACCTAAATCATTCTGTGGTTCTATGCACCTTTAGAGGTATCTTCTTTGTTGTCAGAAGGCTTTGGGAGGTGACCTACCAGTGTTTCTTACAGCATAACTTCCCTATAGAAATAAATACTCCTTTCCAGAGCTCAATTTGGTTATAGTCATGGAAGCTTATAACATTCGTTCTCCCATCCATGCTGTTATGCTCCACCAGCATCTTGAATCAACCATCTAGAAGTGATTTCTGATTCTCCAAAGCAGCCTTGCATGATTCTGGAAAGCAATAATTGCCAGTATAGATTGATATCTACAGCAGTGGCCTTTCAGTCTGATTTTCACTGATCCAGTGTTTCTGTGATGTAGCTTCTGCTGACAGGGCCTGGGGCTCTCAGAAATGCTCTGCTGGTGCACCAAAACATGCTTCACTGGGGTTTCTTTTGAATGAACAGATATTCCATGGCTCAAAACGACAGTTGCCACACTGGGAAGACTGGGCATCACAATGGCTTTTGAAATCGTCTATCTTGTGAACACTGAATTGTACCCTACAACACTCAGGTACATCAAAAGCTCCCAGGCATCTTTCACCTTTTCCCTCTCCTTTTCCCCATTCCCTATTTCAACGTTGTTTAGTAAAACTTGGTTTTGTCCAGAATTTCTTAACCGAATAGCCACTGCTCAATGTGGATGGCATATACTGATGAGATAATTTTGGAGCTAAGTCTACATTCTGCTCCTCAAACTGCTGGTTCATCAATTTGGCAGCACCTCTTAAATATCTGGCACTATTTTTCTTTTGCAGAAACTTTGGTGTCTCCCTGTGCTCAAGTTTGTGTGACCTAGGTGGGATCATAGCCCCATTCCTGCTTTTCCGGTTAGCAGCCATTTGGTTGGAGCTACCTCTAATTATTTTCAGTAAGATTTGATCTAAAATATACTGTTGGTTTAAATATCCTTCTCCTAATAGGGCTTTTCTTTTGGAGCAACAGTGTACTGTGTGGCCTCGTCTACCCCTCAGAGCAGCCCCTCTCAACCTTCATGCCCAGAGCTGAATGGCAAAGGGGTGAAATGTGGGTGATTTCATGGCACGCGAAGAGCTCAAGTCTGCTTGGGTAACTTGGTTGAAGAAGCATAAAAGAAACTATGTGAGGTGCTTTAAGACTGAGAAACCTTACAGCTAAATTCTATAATTGCAGAGAAGTAAGCTTAGTCTCCCAAGAGTAGAGGTTAATGTCCTTTAAAAAATACTTGGTTTAGGTTTTTTGGTAGTTAACAGTTATGACTATGGATGTTGTATTAACCATAACTTTGTATTCCTGTTGAACTCTTTTCCTCAGTTGCGTTTTGGAAAAAATGAGCCCTGCAGAGTAATTCTGTGGGGAAAAAAAAAATTATTTCCAACAAAGAAATGGGATTCTGTGGCTAAACCAGACTTCCAGGAGATACATATTACTGAGAGAAGCAAAAGGGGTAGGGCAGAACAAGGAAATTTGTGCTATGACAACTTCAGCTGAAAACAAAATGGAAAGACAAAAGACATTTTAAAAGATTACCATTATTCCCAGACATATATATATATATCTATAAGTATGGTGTTCACATTATTTAATTCTAAAATTCTGCTGCTGCTGAAGGACATATGAATTCCCCTTGTTGTGAGTACACAGCTACAAAATCAGAGAGGATCAGAGAGGACTGTCAACAGTCAGGCAACATTCTAGTTTTTGCTCCAGCCCTTCTATTTTGTACTTCTTACAGTATTTAATAGATATTATATATAATAAATATATAATATATAATTAATTATTAAAATTAATTAGTTATTAATATTGCATTATTATTTCTATGCAGGAAATTATTCTAAAATAACCACTCATGATGAACTATTTCAGACTGGCTCTGTAGATACAGAAAATGCTCTTTCCCAAGGATGAATTTTTATTCTGAATCACATAATCTGCTTTGGCCATGGATACACAAAGATGGTATTTCAGGAAAATCTCAATGGTCTCAAGAAACACAGATGCATCTACATGATCCAGCCCCTTGAACGAAAGCAGATTTATTTTATGTGAGAAACACCATCCTGTTTCCAGTGCAGTTTGTATGCACTTGCCCATGTGAACTTGCCTCAGGTTTTTTACTTCTAAGATCTCCTTTTTGGGGCAATTCAGGCTGCAAATGAACTGCTAGCCCTCAAGTTTTTTTGTAATAGGTTAAATTGATGTAGCATAAAGGTGCTTGATAAGAGTAGGGTAATCACAAGTAGCTGTTTTACTTCAAAAATCTCACTTCTACCTTTATCTAAATAAACTGTCCTCAGTGGATAAGCCCTGCAAATAAGAAAATGAACAATTTTCTTGTCACTTTCATAACTCTTCAATGTCTATTGCAGGTATTCTTGCAGTTGTCTGTGGGCTCCTGGTCTTGCTTTTACCAGAGACAAAAGGCATCTCTTTACCAGAGACAGTGGAGGATGTGGAACAGCTTTCAAGGTATGATATGTATTTTATTGCTTCTACTTGGGTGGGGTTTCCTGGGGGCTTTCTCCTCCAACTTTATCAACTGTCATAAATTATTGATGTTTTCCAAGTGTCAAAGTAAATTCCCTAGTCAGGTTGATATTATGAGCAGGTAGTATTTTCCTCAGTAGAAATGTGAACTTTTCAGTACCACTAAGGCAGATTGTTAAAAAGAAGTGTGGAGATAGAATCTGTACTTTTCTCATAAAGACATGAAGTCGTCCTATGCACCTCTAGAAGCAGAATGTAATAGAATGCCAGGGAGATATTGCAAAGTATAGCCTGCAACTCTGCTCAAAAAAACCAGGCGTTACTTAAATCAAAGCATCCTGTGAGGAAGGGCCCTTCATCATGGGAGCACTCTCACCATTTGTGAAGTTATTGAAAAATCACACACAAGGTGAATTTATAGCTGAAAAGTTGTGGGTGCCCAGCTTTCCCACCCCTGGCACACACAAGCCAGACTCTTCACTGCACTGCAGGTGTGCACGGAACAGTTACACCTTGGCTAAATTCCTTGAGGAGCTAGCACTATACATTAATGTTTCGAGCATTGTATGGATATGACATGAACAACTTTTGCCTGTTTCAATGTACAAACTAAAGAAAGAGGAATATTCCTATGCAGAAGGTAAATGTTCCAGTACTGCAGCTTGGACTACAACTTGGACTACATCCTTTCTTGTTTCTTTCACCCTTATACCCCTCTCCCCTTCTGTTTCTTCAGCCATTTTGGTATATGTGGCAAGAAACGGAAACACCGGGACACCAACTCTTATATTTGACCTGTGAAGGACAGCACTGAACAAAGAACTGTGTTCCCATACTGGGAATTTGTTCTTTACATGCCACCACTTCAAAATTTGCTGCAAAGGATGGATTAAACTCCATGTTCTTCTTCTAAGCACAAGGACGTTTAAAATAAGCAGTGTATTTTTCTATAAATATGGAATAAATTCTTTTTTTTTTTTTTTTTCTGAGTGTGCTGTTTGAAGGATGGGAGCACTCTGTGGTTTTTGGTAGACAACAGAACAACTTTAAAAAGATGCACTATCCAGCTCAGTGAGCTTTTATTTATTTCTTTATCTGAGCCATTTGTTTATTTCTATTATTAGCATATACCTTTGGGTGGTTTGAAACAGTACTGTTTGTTTAAGATTTGGATGACTTTGAGGAAGAAAGAATTAGTATTTCAACCTATTCTCTTTTGCCTCTGGAGAATCTGGACAAATAGGTCTGATGGCTCAGAAAGGAGAGTGCTGATCAGGGCAGCTCTTTCTCTGGTTGGGAGGGATGGGAATCAGAGGCATGCATCAGGAGACCCTTGCCCTGGTCTGATCCTCCCTCCCAGTGAGCCCCTGCCACAAAACCCCCGCTTCCCCCCTGTTCAGGGGCTTTCTGAAGTGTGGAGCAGCCCACCTCCTCTCCTTCCCAGGGCTTTATCCCAGTCTGTCACATCCTACACTCAGGGCATTAGCTCTGCAGGGCAGGTTGTCCTGCTGCCCATTACTGCCTCCCCTCAGACACAGCTGGGGCTCATGTGACACCCTATTGTCCTGTCCCCTGGCCAGAGACCCCCATATCTCCAAGGGAAGGGCTTCTGCCTGCTCTCCCCTGTTGGCTGCTTTTCCAACCCACTTTTTCAAGAGCATGCTGATTTTTCCCCTTCTAAAACAAGCCCTCTGCCCATCCCTGCAAACCAAATTCCCTCACCCTGGCCACTGCCAAGGTTACCTGCCATTTCTGTCTTCTGTCCATTATTATTTGTCATCTTTCCGTCATGGAAATAAATTATTTGGGTTGTTGTCAGGGATGTCAACTGCCTTGGGAAGATGGGCAGGGGTGAGATGAGCTTTGGTTATGAAGGAAAGCGTTAACTGGTCCTGGTTGTTTGAAAATGAAATGTAGCAGAATAGCTTGAATCTGTGGCTCTGCAAGCAGACAGCAGGGACAGCCTGCCCTCCCTGTGAGCTGTATGACCTTCTTCATCAAGCACTGGGTCCTGGCCACTGACAGGTAAACAATACACTCCTTACAGTGAAGGACTTGAAAAGGTGTTCAGAAGGTATGTTCTATTACCAACAAAGAATTAAAAAAAAAAAAAAAGACAGACAATGAGGTCTTGTAAAGGGCCTTATAAGCTCAGAAAATAACATATTTGGCACAAGCAAACGTAGGACTGAGTTTTGAAGTGCTACGAGTAGTGCTAACAAATAAGTAGTGCTGACATTCCAGCCAGTGCAGCTGAATGACTGCTGCTCCAGTCTCACCATCTTAGAAGCAGATGTAGGCAGGTGCCTGCAGAGGGGGATTTCCTATAATGAGGAGTATGCTATGCATTTCAACAGTTCCCAGCTCTCCCTGCCTTTTCCCAGCAACTGCCTATATCACCAGCCCTGCTGGAGGAAAGCAGGACCTTCAGTGATAATCTCGGTCTAACGTTTGTGTACTTGGAGCTGTTGGCGATAAAGGGCTGTCTTTCAAGGCTGTTTCTAACTTCTTCTGAGGCACAGTTAAAGGTCAACGGGCTGCTTAGCAAAAGTCAGCAGTGATTGAAAGATATGAAACCAAATTAGTATCTCAATAATATATCTGGCTAATTGGCAATATTTGGAAGACAACCCCAAACTGGATCTACTGCTGCAGGGAGAAAACTTAACCCTACACCAATGCGGTCTTCTACAGATCTCTGAAGATGGCACCCCATGCCTGGCTGGCAGAGACCAGCCCTGACCTGGAAGCCGTGGGCTTGCAGTGGCCAAGTGCCACGGCTCAGAGCAGGGGGGGAGTGCAGGCGCCTGGCCACAGAATCAGCCCTGCCTTCCTCACAGCCAGCCAGCCCACCGCAGGCACTGCCTTTGGAGAGCCAGGGCGAGGCCGTCGGGTGCAATGCTGTATAAGCTGAGCCTCCCTCTTCCTTTTAATGTTTTTCCTTTGTGAATTTAATTTTTTTTTAAATTGGTGTCTTAAACACTACAGAAGTCTGAAAAGGACTGTAGAGATCATTTAAAGCTGTGACTTTCCAAAGAAATGTCAGTATTATTTGCCAGCTGCTGCTGTTTGTGGACAGCTAAAACATGCTGAGAAGTGAAAGACATGAACACTTGCTTCTGGCCTTTCAGACTGCTTTGTTTTGCATAGCATCATGTGTTGCTCAGAAGAGAATATAAATGAAATATTTCAATATGTAAAATGGCTAGGAGAAGAAGTGTCAGAAGTTTGGATGTATTTATTTTACAAAAATTCATTTTGTAAAGGACAGCTGGAAAAAGCCTGGGTATGTTTTGACTTCTAACATGATAGTACTTAACACCTTCAGGTAGAGTTTGTATTTGGTAACGGCTCCTGTGCTAACTCTTACCCCTGACAGGGGGATTTTGTAAGACAGAAAATCCTCCCATCCCCGTGAGACTTTGGGTTACCTCATGAAGGTGATGTGGGTAGTAACTTGTATGACCAGCTGTTCGGTGACAGTGGGGTTACACCACTGTGAGTGAGAGAGGACAAATGAGGTGGTGGAAGCAAAGGCAGAGCTTCAGCGAAGGAGAACCCTTTTTGGGGAGAAACCAGCTGCACGGAGGTACACACATGTGGTCAGGCAGAGCTCTAGACAGGTTGTTCGTTTAAAAAAAGTTATTCTGAATTCATATGTGCCTTCAAACCACTTAACTCATTGAGTCTTATAGGAAAATCCTGCAAACTTCTCAGGAGGCAAAGCAGTGTTCTCTTAAACTGCATGAGCTGACACTAGAAAGACTGTTGTGACTCAGATCATTCAATGAGAGGCACCTCAAGGAGGGACCAAACACTGTCAGCTATAGTTGTCTTGCATGTGTTATACTTCAAAGGCTCAGTGAGAGATGTGACATGCGTGGCAGACAAAGGATCACCTTAGTGTCACTAAAGGCACACAATCAACATGACCACAGAAACCCAGCAGCTGTGATCTTCTGCCAGCAAAGAAGTTCCTGAGACCAACAAACGGGTGAATGTGCTACTTCGACCAAATGTGCTGCTGCCACTGAATTTAGTGGGTTACTTCATCTAGTCTGTGTGAATGGTTAGTGATGTGGCAATTTTTATTGCTGCTGACACTCTTGCCAAAGGAAAAGATTACAATTTACACACTTGAAAGGGTTATGAGGTGGGACTTTTGTAGCTGCTCAGGCTTTCCCAGGCATTTTTAGCCAGTTTGGCATGGACATCTGAGATAGGTTTGTCTGTCTATAAGCCAGGTATTAACTATGCCCACAAAAGTTCACATCTGAAGAGCTTAACCAATCAAAGACGTAGCTACAACAAAGAATTTCTGTTGTCAGGGAAGTGTTGTGCGAATTTCTTGGCCGGCTTAATGGTCAAAATTAATAGATACGGAAAATACGCAGGATGGTATTTGTGCTCAGTGATTCCTTCTGACCAGAGAGGTGAGTGGGGAATGCTTTATCAGAGATGTTCCTGCTCAGGAAGGCAATGTTCCAAGACCAATGCTTCTCCCAGAATCAGACTCCAGTTGCGGAAGCTGCAAAAATTGCCCTGCCACCTGACTCTGTTTTATAGCTCTCATCTCCCTTTAAGTCTATGGGAGAAAGCAAAAAACTCCTAGGATGCAACCATCCCTTTTGTACATACATGCATACAAAAAATAAAAAGACAATCTAAATTAAGTGACACACAGCTTGGCATGCCTGGGAGTGCACCGACAAGGCAAATCCCACCCCAGGGAGTGGCTGTGTTACTTGGAGTACAGTCAGCACCCCCTGGGGGTGCAGGAAGGATGACATGCAGAGCTGAGGATCCCCAGACATGTGTGGGGTGCTCTCTGGCTGATATGCAAGGGGTGCAGGATGAGAGCAGGGGTTCATAGTCAGCAAGTGTTTAACTTTGGCAAGTGTGCGCCAAGCTGTCCTTGGAAAACATTCCTAAAGGTCTAAGCTTTCGCTTCCTATAACCACAGGCATGTGTACATCATTTTCTTTTAAAGAAAAATGTACACTTAAAGGTTATATAGTGAGATAAAGTTAGACAGTGAAACAAATGGACAACTGAATTTTATAATGCATTAAATGCATTGTCATTACTTGCTGTAATGATTGACAGTTATCCATCTTCACTATGGACTAACTTTAGGTTGAGGCTATGTTGTATTCACTTTTTTATATCTCTGATGCAACATTTGTACTTTTGCTGACACACAGATTTCCATGTCAATAAAAAATATGAAAATACAAACCAAATGTGTTTGCTTCTTTGTTTTTTCAATCCTGTGTATTTAATGCTATAGAATATATCTAATAAAAGTTCACTTGTATGTAAGACATGTACAGTGAGGTTTGTCTTTGGTTTGTATCATTAAATTGGTAAAAGGCTCAGATGACTCATAGAAAATGAGAATTATTCCACTTTCTTCATTTGTTGGAAGCACAGCATCTTGCAAAAGTCAGCCTTAGAAGAAAAAGTAATTGTTGAGCCTAATAAAAGATTGAAATGCAGATGTCCAGTTACAGTTGGGGTTGAGATTTTTGACATGTATTTCATAGGTTAGTCTATTGTCAAACATAACAACCCACAGAACATATATAAAGAGGGTAACATATCATCAGCTGGATTTCTTGGCAATAATTGTTAATTTATATCAATTTAAAATGAATGAACATATATTTATTTTATGTTCTTAAGAATGATTGTAGCTTTAATATTGTGCCTGGAATCTTGTATTTCTAACATGTATACTGCTTTCCAGGAGAGGGCAGTTCATACCCAGGATCAGTTGTTTTCCATTATACTCTCAATCCAAGGAATATAATTAGAAACTCGAACGTAAACACCAGGTTTCATGGGTTGGGCACAGCCAAGGCCCCAAGAGGTGACTCCATGTTGGACAAATCTATCTTGGTCCAGACAGACTAGAGGTCCTCCACTGTCCCCCTAAACAGAGAATGAACAGAATTATTCCTTCATGGACAGGACAGCCACATGTGCAAGAGTAGCCTTTTCACAGGAGGCACTGAAACAGAAGCACCTCTCGCATGTGAGGGCTGCACAGGTTGTAAGAAAACTGGAGCTCTATCCAGAAAAGAGTTCTTTATGCATGTTGTTGAACATTTCTGTAAAATCATCTCTTCCCGTCACCCAGGTATTACATCTATCTTTGAAGTAAGGGGATTTGGTGAGAAGGAATCTGGTTGCCCTTAGTAACTTAAACTGCGCCTCCGCCCTCAGTCTCTTCTCTGTGGTCTTCATGGCTTCCTGTTGTTACTAGATGACCCAAGATCAAGTGAATGCATGTGTTCAGACAAAATGCACACCCCTCAGTGACCTGCTTGCCTGTGACAGTGCTAGTGCAGAGAATTACCCACACTGTGTTGGCAATGGCATTGACCTCCTGGCTAGGGCAGGCAGTCTGTTGTTTTCACATCTCTTTACAGTTACCTCTAGCTTTTCAGGGAGGAAAGTTTCTGTCTTGGTTCAGTATGTTAAGCTTTTCTAGGCCCTTTCACATATTTGAAAGCACAAGCGTCAGAGCACAAGTCTGATGAGGAGCAGCTGAGGGAACTGGGGTTGTTTAACCTGGAGAAAAGGAGGCTCAGGGGGACCTTACTGCTCTCTACAACTACCTGAAAGGAGGTTGTAGACAGGTGGGGGTTGGTCCCTTCTCCCAGATAACAAATGACAGGAGAAGAGTAAATGGACTTAAGTTACACCAGGGGAGGTTTAGATTGGATATTAGGAAAAATTTCTTCCCTGAAGGGGTGGTCAATCATTGTAACAGGCTGCCAGGGAGATGGTGGAATCACCATCCCTGGGAATGTCCAAAAATCATGTAGGTGCAGTGCTCAGGGACATGGTTTAGTGGTGGCCTTGGCAGTCCTAGGCTAATTGCTGGGCATGATGACCTTAAAGGTCTTTTCCAACCTAAATGATTCAATGATTCTGTGATTCTAAGAGTTAAAGAAACTGAAGAACTCAATTTCAAAATGTAGACTTCTGGAAAAAGCCTTTGTACCACATTTGTGAGATGACCTATTGCCAACCATATTCTTCCTTTTCGGCAAACGGGAAGTCCAGCATGCATTTTGCCTCACCTTGTGTGATTTTCACAGGTACTGACACTTGGAAATTAGTAATTCCTTTGGCCCTTGCTATGCCTGCATGGCAGGCTCTGCCATTGTTCCTTGACTGCTATCTGAGATGTGTCATTTTAACTGAGCTAGATTGAACATTGGAGCTAGTGTAGCCAAGGAAAGCAAAGTGGTCTGAGAAAAAATATCAGACTGTTAGTTATTCTAAGTTGGCTTCCACACACCTGGCTTGGGCAGCCGTGTATTACCATTCACTCTGTAGTACAGGCTTATCTGAAAAATTACCTGCCCTACTTCCTAGTAGCAGGCAAGGGAGCAAGGGAAGAGCAGAATCCATGTGCATTTTTCAGCTCACATGCCATGTGGTGTAGGAACATCCCAAGGCTAATTTCGAGCCTCTAAAGCCCAGAAAGCAAAGCGCTGTTTGATTTGAATATGCTGACAACCAACTCTTAATGCTCACAGACTTTCTTACCTGGCAGCTATCTGTGCCACCATGAATATTCCCAGCACAGAGCTCATGTTTTTTGACTCTACCGTTCAAAAATTCAGGGCGGTTGCATATTTTATTCTCGATTACGGGGAAGCCAGTTTCCTTTAAGAGGCCATCACCACCGGTTCCTTTGCAAATAATAATAATGAAAAAAACCAAACCAGAATAAATGACAAAGGTAGATGAACATCTCCACAAAACAAATATTGAGATATGGATAAACAGTAAAATAAACATAGGGTTTATGCACTATGCATATACTTCCCATGCATAATATGAAGTGATACCAAAATCAGTAAGCATTATCAGTATTATGGTAATTCTCGCTCTCTAATAACTATCAAATACATGCTGCACTGATTGCATTCCTGCTTCCACAGTACATCCATATGGACCCAGTATCCAATGGTATTTGTGGGAGTCATTCCTAAGCCATTTTATTTCTCTGTATCTGAGTTTTCTTTGTGGAAGAAAGGAGGTAGAAAGTAAACAGTTTAAAATGGTATGATGGGCAGAAGCAAGGAGGCAGAGAAGGTACTGATGTTCTTCTCAACCAAGACAGAGTGGGAAGTTTTGAAAATGAGAATTATGTTTATATTTGTATCAGATGTGAACCAAGTTGGTTGGGAGAAAAAAAAAAAAACAAAAATTCAAGAGAATGAGCAAATCACCTTCACCTGATTAAGAAATGGCCTAAATGTAGAAAAACTTTCCTTCTGACTCTGTGAAAGCCCAGTCTGGGGAAAAGCGGAATGGACTGGGATGTAAGAGTTAGAAGCTCCTTAAGTCTGATTCTCCTCTTTTAGTATTGGTTTAGAGGGGTTCAGTTTACATGGCTCTGAGTGATTTAGAATCTAAATCAGATGGAAACAGTGAAAAGAATGGCAGTACCTGATGAATTTTGATGAAATAGGTATGCATGCAAGCTTGTGCAGGGTGTTTTTGGCACAAAGAGAATACTCTTTGGATAAAGTATATATCAATTTCCAAACACAGAACTTTCAGATGTGTTAATGCTGTCTCACCTTTTGTGTCCCCCCAGCCGGTCACATAGCACTCCTCTCTTCCTCCTAACACAGCATTTTCTTTTGGCAAACAGATGGGGATTACATGATTGTTAATGATTGCTGGGCTGAAAGAAACAAACAAGAGACTTGTACAGGAACAATCATTAGGACATTTATCCCTGGTATCATCTTCATGTTTCTAAAAAGATTATACAGTGTGACATTCAGATAAGGGTTTTTCCTAATGTGCAAACCCACTTTTATTTCAGGCTCTAAACCCTCAGAATGTGGTACACAAAAAGGAAAAGTTAGAGGCTTTTGAATACTAAAATTACTACAATAAATCCAGGAGAATGCTTTAACTTAGGTTGATGTATAGGCCACAAAACCTAATTACAAGGCTACTTTGGGGTATGAATTAATGGCTTTTAACACATAGGGTTAGCTTGCTCTGTCTGCATCCAGTCTGACTATTTTTAAATCATTTTCAAACTGGACACTTAGCACACAGCAGAACACAAGTCAATCTGACTTGCCTTTGAGTGCAGCTAAGGCTAGGTTCAATTCCGAACACACATTAGTTGTGCTGACCCTGCATCTGTTTTGGACCTGCATTGCAGCCACAGAAATCAAAGCACAAGCACCGTATGTTTCCATCTGCTTGCAGCTGTACGAATGTATTCCTTTTTAGTTGTACAGTGCCTTGGTAAGAGTTTCAGATGAGTGGAAACAGATGCAAGAAGGGCTGTGCTGGGTATTGCATCAAACACGTATACTGGACAGACCTGCTAGAAGAAATCTTCCCACCACAACATGAAAACAGTATGAGGTGACATCATGCTAATATGGCTGCTTTCAATCCTCATTACCTTATCAAGGTAGAGGCATGTAGAAACACAGACTGAAATCTTCTCTAGGCATTATGTCCTCCTACTCTGCTGCCACTGCCTTGCCTCCCAGGAGCTGGCACCTAGTGCACTGCCAACCTGGGTCAGTGTTCCTAGCCTTCCTCCCCTCCCAAGGCAGCCCTTTCTGTTTCTGAAGCCCTGCAGCTGAATCACCTTGGTTTCCACTGGAGCTTCTGCAGAAAGGGAAGAGAGTGTCTTAAATGACTGATTGAATATTGTGTGTAGAGAAACACACATATCCATGACACCAGCAACCACTCTTTACTCAACTTGTCCCATCAAAATGAAGGAATGCTTCAAGTGCAAGGGTACCTTCTCAGTTTTAGCAGAGCAATGTCTGCCCTGTGTGGCTCCTTGAACAGTTTCTCAACATCTCGTTTTTGCACTGATGCCTCTGATGCTCTTTCTCTGTGTAATCCAAGGTACACTTTGTATGCAGATGGCCGTGAGGACCTATTGGAAATGATTGAACATGGTGAGCTGATGAACACACACTCGAGACATGGACTACTAATGACATTACTGGGCACCTTGTTCTGTCAAAGTCATAAAAATACAGACAGCTTTGGTGTAAACTTGATTTCTTAATCCCTTATTATGGCACGTGAAATCAAGTTGGCAAAAGTTATCACTGTCACTCTTTGTTTCTTCGGATGAAACTCTGCTCTAATGAATGATGAACAGATGGTTCAATTCTCAACTGTTTGCAAGCTGAATTGAGATACAGCTCGTGTTGGTTATAGGATACATTTTGATTCTCCTATTTTCAATCTAGTATAAGAAAATGCTGGCACAGGCTATAACAGATACTTACTTTTCTAAGCAGTGAGCAGCAGTAAGAACCCACTGAGGGTCTATCAGAGTTCCTCCACAGAAATGTAGGCCGTAACTGTAATAGAGCAGAAAGGCATAAAAAGGTGGGGAAGTTAATTCTACAGCAGATAATTAGGTGATCTCTCTAACATGTACATCTTTATAAACTGAAGACATTGTGCCACATTTTCATTAAGAATCAACATTTAACTTTCCTTGAACAGTATTTCTTACAATGACGTAGTGTTTTGTGGACATTCTTATAAGGCCTTGTATGACAACATCTAGATCTTCATTCTTAACCAGTATTTTTATTACTGGAAAACCTTACATGCAGTCATGTATACCGTTGTAGAGATTCTGGCTTTTATCTAACATAAATCACTGAAAGCTTTGCAACTGGCCTTGATTCCTAGTTTTGCTAATAACTTTGCCAATAGGATCAAACATTTACATGGAAGGATCGATCAAGATCTGTACTAGCCATACTTCAAACTGTTGCTTCTGCTCACAGGATGCTGATTCTACCATAGAATATTGTGAGAAATTTGAAGACATTCTGCCTTTTAGTGAAAGTGTTCTTGAAATCAATGGTTGTATTTATAGGTATTTATCATAAAACAGAGCACTCTTGGTTGTCTAAATGGCCATCTTTAAGATTAGCACATATAATGTATAGCCTTGAGCTATTTTTAAGTTAAAATCAAATTTAGAATGCTGCAACCACATATTATAACATCCTATGAGAGACAAATGTCCCTTGCATGTGAAGTTTAATGTAATGGGGAATGGCCATACCTTGTTCGGAGACTGATTTGCCAGGGCCAGGAGTGTGGATGTGAAATACATCCAGCAACAATCCTTTGAGCACACAGCTTTGGTCTAAACTTGGATTTTCCACACTCATACTGAGCAGGAGCTACAGAATAAGAAAAAAACAACTACTATAAGGAACTTTAGCGTATTTGTTATATATTCACTATGCACTCAGAAAACTAGAAGGTGAACCTGTTACATTTATCACTTCAGCTTTTGACTCTCTGCAGGCAATTCTATACTATGCACCACATGTACTTTGTTAGGTTACCTTAATCTGGAATGCTTAGAAATGCCTGGCAATTTTTTTTCACATAAACTTCTCAGTGGTCGGCAAATTACACATATATTTACAGTCACATAGGAAAAAAACCCACCAAAACCAAACAACAACTGGAGCAGGAAGGAGAAGGAAACAGAGAAAAAGAAAAAAAATAATTTTCTCAACATCTTTAAATGTACTCTTACAGATGCCAGCAATGCAAAACTGCACTGGCAACTGTTTTCAAACTGATCTTGGTGATACAGCACATGGAATTCAACCACTGCCTCTATGTAACAATATTTTGTCCACTCTTATCTTGGAGTCTTTTGGTACTTCTGAGTTGTTAAAAAAGGGCAGTTCTTATTTAGCCGTGGGAAACTGACTCTTATCAACACAGAACTTAGATTTGTTGTCAGCAAAAGGAGCTAACTAGTGAAATTAAAGGCAAAAGCCACATTCTCTCTGTTCTTTAGGTGAACATCTGAACAAAGAAAGTATTATTTTTTTAAAAAAATTGGTTCTTGAAATTTAATACAATAACCATGTGAAAATGCCATTTTCCCCCCTAAGAGTCCTAGACCAACACTTTTAGTGCAGTAGTATTTTTACACTTACAGTATGTGCATGTTATAGAACATTTTTCTCTTTTGTATTTGCTCCATTTTGGGGTTTTGATCAGAGCACATTCTCTGCTGCTCACAGTTGAGAGGGTAGGGCCGCAAGAAAGTCATCCTTCTTTTGAGTAGGAACTACCTCGCCTCCTGGCATAGCTTTTGTTGTTGATAGACATGAAAGGACTTGAAACCAAAATGTAAGATTTTATCATTGTACACTTCGTTGCACCAGCTCAGAGTACTCAATGGCTTGATTACTAGTAACAAAGACAAGCGCATTTGGTCAAATATTTAGGGCCAGGTCCACTTTTCAGACATCTGATATGGTATAATATCAGAGGAGTAAAAATCTGCTTTACATCCAGGACAGAACCAGAACTGCATGAGAAGGGGGTGCAAAAATTTTGCTAGGATAAGAGCATCCCTTGTTCAGCTAGGCCACACATGTGGTTATGCCAGGTGACCAGACAGGAGCAGAGCAAATATCTGCAGGAACAGCCCTGTTTTGAAACATATGGCAAAACCACCCTTGAGCTTCAGTGGGCTCCAGGTACACCTCGTGCTGGGTTTGCACTTCCAAGGAATAAGCTCCATTCTTAAGACTTCAGGCAGGGTTTTTGAGCATCACTTCCCCACAATCTTAATTTCCAGTCTAAAGCTATTGTACTGTCTTAGATCAGTCTTTCAGATTAATCACTCGATGTCCTCCAGTTGTCATAGAAGGTTACAGGAAAGGGAGACACTAGTCTTTAAAGGAATAATTACGGCACTTGGGAATGTCACAGTACTCCCAGGCTTTTCTTGGGTCTGTTGTGTAGCACCAAGGTCCATTCACATCTCCATCAGGATTCCTGCAGTACTGTAACAAAGTATAAAGACACCAGCTATTAACCAGGGCACAAAAATGCCTACCAATGCATGCTTCAAAATAAAATCAAATTAAATTTGGGAAATTTTCTTTCTGTGTCCTTTCTGATGAGTGATTTCCAGCTCCTTTAGTCAAAATTTGTTTCTTTTTTCTATTTGCTCCTGAGTTTAGAAAAAAATAACAAAAATGAAACCTCTTCCACTGTTTTCAGCCAGTGAGCTTCATTAGCAAGCTTGGACCTCTGAGTTCTCAAAAAGTAAGAGATGTTGATCTAGGATGGGCTTTTCAAAAGCCCTAAACTGTCTACTCCTGCTTCTACTGCAGTTAGTAGGAGCAGTAGGGTCAACCCTGAGGTCCTTTCACACCCATTCTGGTTGCGTGTCTCATGACTCCAGGGCAAGTGGATATTGTGTAAGCTGCTTTTGCACTACTTGGTGATGCCTACGATTCCCGGGGGCAGGGATGCAGTGTTCATCCTGACACGGGGTGCTTGGTTAGCTGGATCACTTTCTAGGTCTTGCTGGCCATACTGACTGATCTCTGCTCAGCACAGATACCTCACACAACTGCATGCTACCAGATATTTTTCTAGTTTCTTCCCTACTCTGGAATATATCCCGTGTCTTAGGAAAAAGGAGAAAACATATGCTTCCCTTCCTCAAGAGTCCCTGTCAAATGCAAGAACCAAAAAAATTATGTCATGTAGCTTTTCAGAGGGAGTTTCCCCAATATGAGCTGGAATTCAATACAGGGTATGTGATGTTATCAGAAGATTGATTAAAGCAAGCTCTAAAATCATGTACCTGGAGAAAAAACAGTTCAAGCTAGCAACATCAAACAAGCTCTTTATATCACATACACAGCTTGTCACAAACCAGGCAAGTATTGTGTATGGGGTGTTACAAGTCTAGGGAAGCAGTGATGAGTACCTGTGTTAGGACCAGGGAGATGAAAGTTAGAGATGGAGAATGACTTACAGGATGGGTCAGATGCATATATAACCTTGTGTGATGGTCTGTGGCAGAAGTTGGAGGGCTGGAGGGGGAATTAATAGAGGGTGGGGGCTATATATCTCAAGGATATATATCAATATACATCAATCCATCAGCTATATATCTCAAGGAACCTGCACTGAATATTGGATCCTTTCCCATTTCAGCTGCCACTGTTACTGCTAAAACCTATGACCCCAGGCACTCCTTCTGGCAGAGGAGGTAGAGATGCTGCCCACAGACCACCTCCAGTTAGTCCTCAGTAGTGAGGAGAAGCAAGTGCCCATCCAAAGCCCCTTGTTTATGCCGCAGAAGTATAGAGCAGAGCTTCTGGGCATCTGTGTGTCCCACAGAAATACAGACTGCTCATGTCAATAAGAATTAGCACAATAAGGTTCTTGGGTTGAAATGAAGAAAATAAATTAATTTACAAAGACCTGGCATGAAATGCTTGCTGAGGGACCATGAAGAAGATGCGTAAAGGTCAACAACAGCAAGTATTAGATGAACAGCTGCTTACATTTTTATCCAAGCCTGCTTCTGGATGAGTCATGGGAGTGAAATAGTCATGACTATGAGGTTTCTGAGAACTCCACGCTTGACAAGTTCTGCCTCTTGCAGTTTTTGCTACTGTGCCACGGTAGTCTTTACCATTACCGTTAATGCAGTCTGTGAAAAAAGAGGAAAAGGAAATGATTGTTAGCTGTGAGCTATTTGGTCTCATCCATACTTGATGGTGGTGAAGGAAAAATAAATTTGAGAAAATACTACTAGGACTTACACATCCTACATAATGTTTATACAAGGGAAGAAGGACAGTGTAGTGTCAATGATGGCTAATAGTCACATTTTAGTTTCCTTGCATTTTAAACATGTTATTCATGATCAGGAAAGTAATAAAACAAAGAAGCTTAGATTAAGTTGACCCCTCGAGACTCCAGAAACCAGTAGCACAAAGACCATGCATTCATAAAGTCTTTTCCTTACAGATACAGATATCTGTCCAATGCCACACTTTAGAGTAGGTAAAAAGCAGTAATACATGTTCAGCCAAAACTGTTAGCCTTCCAATCAGAAGAACATGTCATAGCAAAAAAAGAAAAAAAGAAAAAAGAAAAAAGAAAAAAAGAAAGCTGCAGCCCTCTATACCACCTACTGCATAACACAGTTGCATCTGAATTGAGTTAAAAAAGCTAGTTGTCCTCTGGTGGGAAATGGAGTCCAGGAAAGTACTTTTTTTGGAGCAGTTTCCAGCAAAATGCCATCATGTCTGTATCCACTTTCATTGTTAGTAGCCCTCCCACAGGAGTGTGAAGACTACTAGCCATCTGTTTGCTTGTGTTTCCAGTATTGCCAGATGTAGTAGATAAAAGACACGATATTAATCTAAAATCAAATACAGAAACCCTGCTATAAAATTCTACAAGAAAGTTCAGAAAATGAAGAGAGTGGATACAGTATTGTGTTAAATTCTGTAATTATCTGGAGTTTCCTGTATGTCATCCTTTTTAAATTATTGATGACATTTCCATAAAAAATCAGCTTGCTGGTTGTAAGCATTTCTGGGGGAAGTGAAAAGTATTCTCACCAGGATTTGGTTCCAGTGTTGTTTGAGGAGGTTTTGGTAAAGTCACTGGTACCCGACTATCACACCTCTTCAGGTTGCAATACTCCCATCTCACACTGGGGTCGGTGGTGTAGCACCATGGACGGCTATCAGCGTCTGGGTTTCTGCAATAATTCTGCCTCAGGTCCCTACAAATATAAGCATATTATGTACCCATCTATGCCAGTGATCTGAGGAGAATTTGAAAGAACATTTTAGAAAGCAGGTCTGCTACAGAGTTAGCATATATCATTTATCATGTACAGTATGTGACAGAAATCCTTTTTCCAGCATAAAGAAATCAAGAAACATATGCAGAATATTTAAACATGCCAAATACTTATTCACTGATCAATGCTTATAGTAGAACACTGTTTACAAATCCAGATAAGTAAATGCACATAAGTATATTGAAGCCCTTTTAATTTATCAAATGCATTAATAGCTTTTAAGAAGATAGAGATTTTTGCATTTTTGAATAAGTAAGTATTAAATATTAAGAATAAGAAAACAACCCATCCCTTCCTCAAAGCTCTAGTGAACTGCAGACTAGGAAACAAAGACTTTAACTCATGAAGAAGTTCATGTATAGAAACAGTTCATTTCAGTATAAGGGAAAATTTATGGTAACTCTTAATTTCTTTAGAAGCAATGTAGAAACACACAGTTAATTAGTCTAAAGCATAATAGTGACAACTGTGGTTTTTTTCAGGATGACGTTAATAGAAAACGATTCCACATTAACAAAGAAGAAGAAAAATAAGCGATTATTTTCATCAAGTACACTCCCTTCCCAGTTTTAAAATCGTTGTTGTGTAAAGATGGAGCAAATCAAAACGAGTTCATGGCTGGTCATTGTCCAATGAAATGTGGCAATGGGAAATACACATACGCATTTGGGTACTGGTCTGCTGTTTTATTGTGTCGGTGTGGTGACATCGAGCTCCAGGCTTGACATTTCTTCCCCGTGAGAGTGAAAGAAGCTGTGCCACGGTAAGTCACGCCATTGCCTTGATAGCAGTCCTCAGAAATTTGAGCCTGCTCAGGCACATCAACAGCTGTAGTGAATAACAGAAACCAGTCCCTTGCATCTTAATACTTTGATATTTATACATGAGAATAGAAAGCCAACAGAAAACAAGCCAAAGTATTTCAGTGATCACCACAGCACTCTCTCTGTAACAGAACCCTTCTCAGACTGTAGATCAAATGGAAGATTCCTAAAAATGTTTGTAAAAATTTCATGATACGCTAGATTAAAAGCACTTGTATATCAATGTTACTGTCATGCATGGGGGTTTATTTTAGCTAATGATCCAAATAGTTCACATATGGACCGAAACTTCTGCAGGGTAGGGGAATGTCTGTGGTACCTGTGTGGAACAAGACTGCCTTGTGTAAGGACAATTTTCTTTTGATTGCTTTTTATGGGATCTTGGTTCAGTACTCTTAATTTGTCTTAGGTTTTGCTTTGGATTCAATTTTTCAGGAGCTGGCATGTAAGACTAATTAACTTTTCCATGGGTCATTTAAAAATATAGAGGTGGAGAGAACCATGACTTGGCAAAAGGAAGAGACCCCTGTTACTGTAATTTTTCCTGATCTGCGTCAGCAGGTCACTTAAAACCTACTTCACTTGTGCACCAGACTGAACATACCAGCCTGGGTTCCACACCAGTGTCAGGAGTTGAACTGATACATAGCAATACTTAGAGTGACAGCAACAATACAACTAAGCAGAGTCACCCAAGATTTTTCAAAATACATCAAGATGAGACCCTTCACTTCAGATGTCTCCTTTTCTTCTTACCAGGGGCCTCTGGCTTTGACCCATCACAGGAGGGGATGGTGCAGTATTCCCACCGAGCGGTTTTGTTGGTGGTGTAACACCATGGCATCTTCTCACCATCAGGATTTCTACAGTAGTTTTCCTCTAGGTTCCTGAAACAGAAAACTTAGCTAAGAAAAGCTTCTCATGGAAAGCTAGTAAAGGTTATACGAACAACAGGAGGATGTACCTTGCTGGCTCATTTACTATTGTATTTACTGGTGGGTAAATGCTGCTGTCATTTACTGATGCCATTTACTAGATGAATAATTGCAATGTGCTGGTGGTTTGGATGTGCTACACCAGACACCTGCTAAACTGATCAATGTACTAAGAGATTGTATTTCATGTAGTACTATGAGGCCAAGAGCAGCACAGCAGAAACATAGGGTGAAAGAATCTAGGCCCAAGCATATATTATAATTGTAACTTTCTTACTCCACATTGCTTCACCTGAGCAACAATATGGAAAATGATGAACTGGAGAGGGAAAAATTCAATTAAGCAGAGCTTGAAAGTCAGAAGAGACACTAGCATCCAAAACCAAAGAAGTGTATAAAAAGAAATGTGCAAAAAGATTGAAAAGTTGGAATCTGACAGGTGATGAATGCTAGTGTAAATGAAGAACTTTGCAATACAGTTGAAGAAAAACAAAGTCGTTCTGTGCCTTGGTACTTCTCATGGACACTGAACAATGGAAAGGTTTCACTTACTTGCAAGGATAGTTTTCAGGAGTGCGAGCATGTCTGTGAGGAGATTGGGAACTCCAGTGCTGACAGGTGTTTCCTGATTCAGTAACAGATATTGTGCCTTGATAGTCTTCTCCTCTTCCTGACAGACACTGACGCCCCGGTGCAGGAGCTGGTGGGGGTGTTGCTGTTACAGGAAAAGGAACTGAAATTAAGCAGTGCCTTCTAGACATAGTAAAAAGCAATACCAAAACCCCTTTGAACTTTATAATTAAGCAGGCTTTTTAGCTTTCTTTGCAGGTAAGATTTAAATATAAAAATGTTTGGAAAGTCCAAAAGTAGAGAAAATATCTAAAAATAACTTCACTTTCTTCCTTTTCAACATCTTCACAAGCAGTCAGGCTGCCAGAAGGACATTTGCGTCTGCCCCTTTAGAGCAGCCAGGGTACAACATAACCGAGCGCTAGCAGCCCCATCAGAACAAAGCTGGAAAGGGAGCAATTGGCAATACTTTCACTGGGGTGAAAGTAGCAGGCCCATCAGTGATAGGTACGGACATAGGGGCAGATATAAAAGAGATGTACTCTAACTGGTGAGAGTTAGAGATAGCAAGGGTGAGATGTGAGAAGCCTCAAGGAGAAGTATTGTGGCAAGGACAGGCTTTTTGGGGAAAAGGAAATTGAAAAGGTGGAAAATCAAATTGGAAGAGCAAAACAAAAGCCAAAAGATTTTCAAGAGGAGTGGAACTTTCTGACATCAAAAGAGGAACATCAGAAGAAACATCATAACCACTGAAAGGCCTAGTCATGGAAAACCACATCAAGGAATGGAGATGTGCTCCAGGCAAAACCATTAGAAATGCCTATGACAGACATGTCTAGTTTGTTTGTTTTTTCTTTGAGATACATTACAGCAGTCTTTTATTCTTTCTTTTATCTTTGAGGCCTCTTCTGTTTGTTCTAGCTCCTTGCATCACTCTGAATAGAAGCTGTCTAGATGTAGAGGAATTATAGAGGAATGAAGGCAGGTTAATTAACATTGATAGTATACAGCTGTGGGCTTCCTTCAGGGACAGTGTGTTGGCTGATGTGGATAAGGTGCAGCTGTGGCTGGTTCTGTTAAGTAGTTAAATAGCTCTAAGAGGTATGGAAAAGGAGCAGCTAATGATGAGAGGCCTGGGGGAAGCAGAGGGAGGAGAGAGAGAGAGAGTGTGCCAGCCAGCCAGCCAGCCAGCCAGCCTGCCTGCCCTGGATGTAGGTGAGACAATGAAGGATGCAGCAGAGGCAAGAAGCAGGGTGGACTGGCCTGAAGAGTATGAAGAAACAGCACAGACAGTAGATGAACTTTTGAAACCTTGTGGGGGATCGGTGGCTGTGCTGGGGCAAGGCATGGGAACTACTTATTGAAGTTAACCTGGTATGGGATGGTAAAAGCCTTGTTGTAGCCTACTAGTTTGCTAGTGCTGCAACATCTAGAGGTCTAGAAGTCAGACTCACTGCAACGAGGAATGTCACAGTATTCCCAGCGTTTAGTCAGACTGGTAGTGAAACACCACGGCCGAGGTTCACCATCAGGATTACGGCAATAATTCATCTTCAGATCCTTCTCTGGAAAACTGAACAGGAAAAATAATTTTTAAAAGATGTCACTAATCTGTAATGGTTACCCTGTCTGGGGCAGGATGGTCTTCAGGCCATTGTTGGCAATAAACCACCCATCACAGAGTCTGACTCACTTTTCTGGGAGGTATCCATGAGAGTGAGGTTGCTGGGAGTCCCAGCGCTGGCACTCAAGCCCAGATGTTGTTGTTGCAACTACTCCGTGGTAGTTTTCTCCACTGCAGTGCATACACTCTACTGTAGGAGTAAGGCAGAATGAGAACAAGAGACAGAAAGTCCTTGAAGAACTGGTCTGTAAACACTCATAGTCATCTCACATGAAACTCAAGAGCCTGATCAGAGCACAAGGCTGAAGGACAGTCTTTTTTTGGTGAAGCAAAAGCTTATTTTTCTTAGCAAGGTGACTTCAATGGTTGGTTACATTTATAGTTGATTACATTATATAGTATATAATAGGACAAGGGGTAATAGCTTTAAACTGAAAGAAGATAAATTTAGATGATATATTAGGAAGAAATTCTTTACTGTGAGGGTGATGAAGCACTGGAACAGGTTGCCCGGAGAAGCTGTGGATGCCCCATCCCTGGAAGTGTCCAAGGCCAGGTTGGATGGGGCTTTAAGCAACCTGGCCCACTTGAAGATGTCCCTGCCCATGGCATGGGGGATGGAACTAGATGATCTTTAAGGTCCCTTCCAACCCAAACCATTCTATGATGGTATTCGATTTAAAAAAAACCAACTTTATGGACTGCGTTTTTTTTAAAAGCTAAATTAAAACTACTAAGCTATACTTGAAAATCTGTGCCTTGCTGCTGTCATGTTATATTGAGTTTTGCACTGGCAACTGTCATTTAGTTCAATTCCAGGCTTATCATATGTGAATACACTCATGTATCATTCTTTTTATCTAGGGAAAAAAAAAGACTTTGTATAGCTGTTTTGGGGGGTTTTCTGATATCTTCCTTGTTGGTGCTGAAAATTTAATCGGAAAGTTTCAGGCTGAACTAAACTCAAGTCTGGAACAAATACTCAATTAAAAATTTAAGTATCTGAATAATTTCACATTCTTGAACACATCTTCCAAAAAGGGAAAGAAATCAGTATATATATCCTGACCTTCACACTCTGGGATGTTACAGTAATCAAATCTGGTAGCAGGATCTGTTGTGTAACACCAGGGTCCACGTTCATCCCCATCAGGATTTCTGCAGTAGTTCTCCTCCAGTCCCGCATTGGGATATTTTTCAGGTGTGTAACTGGAACAGAGTTTAAATGCGGTTAGAGAATAAGGAGAGTGTCCCAGCTGTTGAGCTGAGAACTCTACAAATTAAATCTTTATCTAAAGACCATTTTGTAGGTGGTGTTCAGAAGTCTTCTAATTGCTACTGTGACATTGCTGAAGTGTTAGAAGTGCCATAGCTATAGACTTCAGGAAATATGGTACCTCTAAGGCCAGTCATGTCTTTAATACTTGCATTTACTCCAGCTGTATAGTTTCAAGTAATTTTTGCTCAGCCAAGGTACCACGTAGCATGTAGAGAAAATTCTCCCCTGGGACGTATTCCCTGGGAGATGTAATGAAAAGACACTTGCTGAAATGTGCAAGTTCTCTGTAACCTGAGTGCTATGCCTTCTCAATAGGAGGTTACTAAATAAACTCACTTGGGTGTTTTTCATTAAATACAAGAAATACTGCCCTGTTAATTGTGGATTCACTGATAAAGCAATGTACGTCTATCTCATCTGCCACATGTCATACCTTTATCTAAGAGAAGTTCTTGCCCTGGTGAGATTAATGGAAAATTTGTATTTCAGCAGAACCAAGTGCTTTCCTGTCTAGCTTGCTCATGTAATTAATTGCTCAATCAAATGCAACTGCCAATATTGATAATGTCTGTATTGATTTCAATAATTTCAATAAAAGACCCTTCAATTGCAGGTCTCTGAGTAACAAGGCAGATTAGAGAATTGCCTTATTCTAGATAACTGTAAAAAAATATTTTATAAGAAGATGTTGAACACCAAACAAATTGGTTATGTCTACTTAGCATGTATAAATGGCTTAGAAAAATTTCACAAAACCTTATAAACATATATGAAAAGGCCTTACTTTGGTTTATGTGGGACAGTATCAACCCACTTCTGGCATGGCACACCTTTCTGAGTTTTGGCTTCTGTTCCTCTGTAATTGACTCCTTTTCCCTCCTTGCATTCTAGAAGATAAACTGAAATGACATGTGCTTAATTAATCAGTATCATGACATATCCATTAGATTTTAGCATATACAAAATTCTTTTTCATGCTAATATATTTAAATACATTTGGACATATTTCAACTTTCTTATGCCATCAAAAATAGACAGCTCATGTTGCAAAAACCTACTAGTTATCTGACATCTAAGTTGAATTAATTAGCATTAAAAAATCTATGTGAAAGCCAACAATTTCCAAAAACCAGAATTCTGGAGACAAAAGTGTAACAACCTGGTTCTTTTGAGAACATGCTATTGTAGATTTAAATAATAAAACATGCTTTTAAAATTTAAATATGCACTTTAACAAAATAGAAACACATTCTTTTTTTCATTGCCTCCTATGATGTTATTAAAGTTATGGACAGTAATTGAAATCAAACTTTAAAAGAAAGCCACCTGAATTCAGCTGAAGAAGATAACAGGACAGAATCATAGGTGTGTACACATAGCATTTTACAACTTTAAATAAGCAATTATTTTTCAATTCATATCAATGTGGATTACATTGTTTTATTGACATTCACCACATGATGAATGAGATTTAAATAATTCATGGTATGCTAAAACAATGACTCTCTGCTGTCCAAGATAAAATGGATAGTGGTTTGAGGGTACATATTAAATATGGTTTTATGCTTTTAGATTTTGGAACTTAGTAGTACCTTCATAAAAAAAAAAAAAAAAAAAAAAAGAGTGAAAGAATTAGCAATGAAATCTTGTCTTTATATAAGTTGAGGGAAATTTTAATGTTGGATAAACCTGGGGTTTGTATTGGTAAGCTTAAAAACATTACATTGTTCCAGATTATTAATCCTCAAATTAAGTAAGAATTGAAAGCTCAATGTTGTATTTTTTTTCCCAGGAGGAGGGAGCAACCATCTCCCCATTGCAACCTCTAACATTTTCCTGGGAGGACTGAAGAAACGCCTTTCCTAGCAAAGAGTTTTGATTGTGAGAGAACAGCAGGTTTACAAGGTGTGGCTCTGCCAAGGCAAGGCCAAAGGAATTCTGATCTTGGCACATTCCCTCAGAGTTTCTATATCTGCAGTTTAGGGACAGTCACTGTCAAGTAACGTCTCCTCTGGCTTAGAAAACTAAGCAGAAAACTCATTTAACACTTCTCTATGCACAGGGCATATTTCATCAACCAGTTCCTTCTTCCTAGCTGCAATGAAGCAATCCGTCCTTTAGGTTGTGACCTGGCTTGTCTCAGCATCTTTAAGGTGTGTCCAAATCAGGTATTTGTGGAGGTGCAGTTTTGCATCAGCTTTTCTCAGCATCAAATTTATGCCAAAGCTGACATACAAGTGGGAAATTAACATAAATCTGGAGAAATAATACCATTTTACACAGGTCTGTCTTGTCAAAATGAAAGAAACTAGTATTTGCATCTGAAATAAAGTCCAGCTCTTCTGTGGGATGATAGGCAGTTTAGATCTGGATTTATAGATGTACCTTTAAGCACATCTTTATTTCGATGTATGTATATGTGGGCGAGTTTACTCTAGAAACTTTAGCTGGAAGCCATTTGGATCCTCAAACAATTTTGCAATAAATTAACATTAAATACCTCAGTAACTGAACATTGAATCACTCAAGCACTGACTCTTTTTGTTTGCATAAACTTTTGACCGTTTATATAACCTTTAGGCTTTTTTCTGTCTGACGACACATAACTAACTTTGATCCCCAAACTCAACCCATGTTCCTTGGGTTAACTATTTACAAACAACTACATGGATAAAAATTCCCAAATGCTAGCTTAATTTCTTATTACTTTTTCTGTAAGTCAGGGAAGGGTAACTTTCTCTTTTATAGCACGTACCATTAAAAAAATAATTTTAAAAACTGAATTTTATATGAATTGTCATAGTTTTCTTTGAATGCAGTGATAAAGAGCAATTAGCTCTCATCAAGTAATTGCTTCAACTGAAAAAATTAACGTTGCTTTCAGTGATAGTATTGCAAAAGCATCTGGACATGTGAAAGGAATTTCCTTGTAGTATCAGGACAGCAGCAGCTGCTGAGGGAAGTGGTGTGATCTGCTTAGGTAAAAGCTACATTTTCCACTCTGTTCTGTAACAATAGATTAGTCGGATGTTATCATTAGAATGGGCATGTAATTATTTGAGACTCTCTGCAAATGAAGAGCTGAGCAACAGAGAAATTATCTGAGACATACACAACAGGGTGCAGGTTTGATATTCATGACACCTAGGTCCGTCTTTTGTTTTCTGTAGGTAGATACACAATTTTTTGACATTCCTATTAGGTAGAACTACAGTTTTTCACACCTTTCCTGATGGGGTTCTGTTTTTCAAGAAACTAAAATCCATGGCTGTGACCTCAAAAGCCTTAGAAGGATGCAGTAACAAATCCTCACTGAATATTGCAGGACTCACATCAAGGTTCTAACCTCACCAAATCTAAGGGATGGCTCAAAAATAAATCAGAATCACAGCCTAGCCCCTGGTCACAGTACTGAAGCAAAGTCAGTAAGGATTGTTTACATGTAAGTTAGTTGATCAGTCTTTAAATTTCATTACTTGCCAATTGATCCGTTCAGTTTTTCTTTCTAATAGGAACTACAGAAGATTTCTTAGCATGAGTTAATCATGATTCAGGGAAATTCCCACCAGCTTCTGGATATAATAAAAAAATCTTACATTCTGAACATTAAATAACCTACCAGTTACATATACAAAAAAAGGCAGCTGGCTATAGGCTTCAGAAAATATCAGACTGAAAAGGGCCCTCAGTGGTCTTTGATCCAAATCCCCATAAAATGCATGGCCAGCTTCTGAGCTGGCTGAGACTGCTTAGAGCTTTGTCCAGTCAATATCTGCAAGCGTGGAGGCTCTGCAGCCTTTCTGTTCAATGTAGTCTGATGCTTACCCACCCTCCCTGTGAAAAAATATTTTTCTTATATCCACAATGTCTGAACAAAATCTCATTTGCATACTCAGCTGCAATCCAGCTAAAGCGATTGAACTACTACATAAAACCTTCTTGCAGGTGTTATACACATAGCATTATATTATCCTACAAGTCTTTGCAGATCAACAGAGGAGTAAGGATGCAGCTTTCTGGAGCTTATTGGTATTTACAGTCTAGTTATTGTGATTCTTGACATTTTATTAGAAACTGTCTGGTTGAAACCACTGCATGATTTGCAGCAGCTGAGAACCAGGTTCATTTTTCCTTTTCATGCACCTTTCTTTGTTGAAGGACACCAACTTATTGGTAGATACTATAGTTTCCAGTTTCTGAATATTTTTAAATGCATTAATATTTTTTTAAAAGTTACAAATCAGCAAATGGTGAAAGGCAATGTTCATGAAGTCATCTAACACAGAACAGTAGTAATTCTATTTAAAGTTTACCACATTATCTTATGTCTAAATGATCAGTAAGATTAGTTCTCCCTTGTGTATTACTGAAATCAGAGAACAACACAATGAAACTTATGTTACATTAAAAATAAAACACATTCCTTCTTCCCTGTATATAGCAAGTGTTCCATGCTTGATTATGTAATCAAAAAATAGTCTTAAAACCCAATTGTTTGTCTGTATCTGGCATAAGGTGGTAGATTTTTAAAAGATATGATTAAAAACTGGATATTTGCCATTTCTTAAGGGCAAACTTCCTATTTTCAGCAAGGAGATCAAATACACTTCAGTCAATTCTCACCTATGACAAGAATGATCAGAAACAAAGCATGTACAAAAGGAGAATACAATAATTCACCGTGTCAATTAGTTGTACCATAAAAATATTAATTAGGATAAAAGTTTCACCAAATGCATTAACTGAAGAGCACAAGCATCATATAACGAGATAAAAATACTACAAAAAGAGATCATTTTAATCTTAAGCACAATTAACACTCTAATACTCCTGACAACATGTGCAACTAATATAAAACTGATTTGAGTCCCAGCCAAGTAAACTGTGAATTTTCTTTGGTGATACAAATGAAATTATTTGGTAGTTTCCATCAGTTTTTCTGTGGGAAAAGGTCTGTCTCAGAAACCATTGCCAACACAAGTAGTTCCCCCTAGAACCCTCAGCAGAGATAGAGAAGATGCAGCCATAGGTTATTGGTTAGTTCAAAAGGAGAGGAGGGAAGGGTCCTTTACCATCTCCATGAGTCCCAGCATCTTCTGCATTCCCTGAGCAACAGTGCTCTTTTCTGCCTGTGGACCCTAGGATTTAGGGAGCAGGAAAGATGCTGGAGCACTAATCTGAGGGGGAAAAATGGTACCACTGTATACGAGCAATGTGGCAAAAAACAGGTGTTAGGTAAGGACTGACCTGTTCACTTCATCTGACCCAGTGAAGGCTTAGCCCACATTGTCATTAGGGTTATGTGAGTCCCACTGGAAAGCATAACTCAGTGAAATAATATTAAAAAGGCATAGACATAGACATACTTCTTTTTTCATAAAGTACTGCATTTGTTCTTCTGAATATCACTGCTGTTTTCGTGTTCTCAGCCAATGTTAAACACTGTTGGTCTTTACTCGTGAATAAAAAGGCCCTGTTGAAATTAAGAGGAGAGAGCAATATAAGAAATAATAGCTGAATATGTGCATTGTTTTCTTGAACACCTTTTCTAGTATTCAGAATATATATTTATATAGATGTTATTTATTTATATATGCAAATAAATACATAAAATTATAATTTTAGCAGACACTGCACTTCAGTGATATTTAACATTGAGTGATGTTTCACAAATCATTGAGTATTGCAGCTCCCATTTTCAGTGGTAACTTTGACTCCTAAGTTGTCATACCAAGCTTAGGTTGGAAGGGAGCTACATGAACAAATTATGACAAGGGATAAAAAAGGAGGTTTATGATGTGCCAGAGACACCAGAGAACATACTGAAGAGGATATATCTGCCTTATTTAGAAAAAAATAGCGGTCGTTCAAGGAGCAAGTTATTCTACAGAATTCAGCAGTTACCAAGGAAAAAGTAAAACACAACAAGGCAGAACCTTAAATTATTTTGCAATAACTGTTCTGAGTCATCATACGTGAAGCAATGTAAGTGCTTTGGAAAACACTGCCGTTTGTCTTTTCAGCAATTGCTTAGGCTGTAAGTCTGCAAAACTGGAGCGGATGGTGTAACCTTTGCAACAGCATCTAAGGAAAACTCCTGACAGGCTAAGTAATTTCTACAATTGGCTTTTCTGAACAAAAAAAAAAAAAAAAAAAAAAAAAGCAGCAATAGCAACATGGCATTCAGTAAGCATGTCTATACCAAGAAAGCAAATGCTGACAAAGCCCATTCTGTAGCCCTGCAACCAACTAGCATGGTCTGTGTGCCTGTATCTGTAAATTCACACAACCTCTCCCCAAAGGAGAGGGATCACATCTGGACTTAATGCTGGCAACTATGTCTGTGACTTGTCTGGGGGGGTGCTGGTTGTCCTGGGACAAAACTACACTGGGGTCTGTTCACCCTGATCCAAGCCCAGCTCTCAATAATGTTAAATTTATAAGTAAGGATGTAGCTAATGAGCATGGTCCAACACACTGCTAAAGTGGAATAACAAGTCTGAAGTATTGGTATGAACATATTGGTCTGAGCACTAATGTGAGGGTGCTGTAGTGCTGGCCTTGTCTTAAAGCTCTGCCTAATGTTTACCTTTCCTCCCCCAGACCCTTCCCTGCCAGATAGCATCTCTTCTTTATTGATTGTAATCGGTCTCACATAATTGATTAGGGAGGCAAGGACAAAAGGCCTTGATATTATTCTAGTGCCAGGTGATGGTAGGCTAGACCTGAGGCAGAGGCTAAGGAACGATGCTGGGTCAGAATATGCCTCAAAAGGGAACAATAATCCTCTGCAAACTGTAAACAGGTAATCTGAATATACAGACCTGCCCTCTGCCTTCCTCCCTGCCCTGCTAAGCCAAGTACTACTGAAGCTCTGTCCTCTAGTTGTGGTTTTCAGAGAGGGGAGTCAGATCAAAAAGAATGGGGTGGTACTCCACACTCTCAGTCAGCAAATCCCTGTCATCCTTCAGGGTTACACCTCTGTAAAATAAATCTCATTTTCCCTTCTGATTTAAAACACAAAGTTACAAAACACATTTAGAAAGTCAACGCCAGGGTACCCCTGCCTTGAATAAAAGCCTGATGGAGAAGTAAATGGTGGAAACAGCCCCGCAGCCAGTCTGCTGAGTTCAAAAAGGTATGATGCAGAAGCTATAGATCAAGAACTCAAGAAGATTAGAAGAGGAAACCTCCCTGACTCGTATGTGAGGACTGCATCCCACCACAATAATGGATCTCATTCCTCATTACTCTCATTGCCTGCTGCACTTCTGAAGCTCAATGGGCTCTGAAGCTTTGGTGCAGGAGGCTCAGAAGCCTTAGGCTCAAAGCAATGGGTTCCCCTGAGGCAGGAACCTGGGCAAAGGCCAGTGGTACAGACTAGATGACATCTTTCATGTTTTTTTAGCCCCCCTGGGCCTGGTTAAATGCAAATGCAGAGAGAGGGCTTGGCTGGAAGTAGGAAGTAAGGTTTAGATGGCCACCTCTTTCTCAAAGTAAATAGAAGTTATGTTAAGTCCAAATTCTGGTAAAATTCAGAATGGATGTATATGCAAGATAATAGGTAATGCAAGGGACATAAGCAATGCTATTATTGTTATCCTAAATTTCCAAACAATTAATTATGACTCTTGCTAAATGAGTGCAAGAGCATTGATAAAACCATGTCAAGTTGGTCTAGAGTGTGCCAAGCTGTGGATTAAGATATCAGGAAGTTTTCTAATACAAATTCAACATAATTTGCTTAATTTCTCTGTTTCTATTGTCTTCATCCCAGGCATTTTGTTTCCATACATCTTTTGGTTTTCCAGCAAATCTCAGACACACATACTCCTAAGAAATCCCTCAAAAGTTCAGACTGCTGATAAATAAGGCAGACTGCTCCATCATCTGCAGTGAAAGATACATATGGGAACCAGTGGAAATTACCTGCAAGTAAATTTACTTTCGGCTTCACATCGCTCGGCACATTCTTCTTTACTATTAGTCCTATAAACTTCTTTCTTTGGGTTGAGTAGCCAAGCTCCCTCTGTTCTCACATAGCTGTCTAGTATGTCTCCTTGCACTAAAAGGAAAAAGAAGGAAAGGTAAAAATATGAATACTGATATGATTTATTTCAAGCTTTCATGTTAAATTCTTTGTCTCCTAGTTGAGTAGCATCATAATTTAATTTAATTTCTGGAATAATTGGATGAATGATGACAAAATATGGGTAAATCTTTCTTTCCTAGTATGGTAAAGGGCAGCATCACCGAAAACTCAATGTAAGGCAGGACAGAGAAGTGGCTTGAACAGCGCTTTGCACCATTCTGAAAGTCGTAACAGGTAGCACAAACCTAGGGTGTACAATACGGGAACAGAGAAGATGACCCAAGGAGCAAAAAAAAGGAAAAAAGGAGTGTTTCAGAAAGAAAATACTGGTCACCCATATTTTGGGGAAAGTGGAGAAATGGGACTCAAGAAGGATGTGAAACAATGCTTGTCCATTGCTGGTATCTACCCACATGGAACAACTTCACTTTTATCAGCCACCCCATAGCTGCCTCTTTTCAGTGCTCTTACTCTTGCAAGAAACAAGCCATCCTTAAACAAGACATGAGCTTATCACTGTGCTCATATCCAATTTACCATTTTTGTAATAACTCTGTATTGAACTTACTTAAATAATCAAGGTAGTGTATGTTGCCCTCCATTGCAGTGAATTAGCACAAGACATGAAACTGATGAATAAATTCCCCTAACAACCTCTGGGCTATAGCTGCATGTGAAAAACATAGGATACTAAAAAGTACAGCTATGTTTAAGAGTAAACTCCAAAATGTTCAAGTACAATCCTTCTTGTAAAGGACTTTGCCATTCAGTATTTTCTCTCTCCGTTACAGCTGTGCAGTCTCTCAATGCTTAGCTACAGTTCACAGCGCTGTGACTTTCATAACTTCCAGCTGCAGGGTCAGAGAGTTGCATGAGCCCTGTGATTTTTACAGTTTCTTTATCAGACAAGCATATATCTCTACTGACAAATGTTTGGCTCTGGGAGTTACCTGTTCTGTATGGTTTCAGCCCCAGACAGACAGTCGGCCCATGGTCTTGGTGATACATCTCAGTCCTGCTCTGTGCCCCACTTTTGTGCCCAGCCTTACGCAGTTGCTGGATTGAAGGCATACAGGGAATGAACCAGGCCCTGGCTTCCCTCTCTTGCAAGGCAGCCATGCTGAAGAGAGGGACTTCTTTCTTCAGCTTTTGCTGACCCTTCTCTTTCTCAGCCATAGCCCAGTGCCAGCAGAAGGGACTGAAAGCAGCCTCATGCAGGTCAGACCCTCAGCCTGTGACTGGGAGGCTCCACAGAGATGTTCAGTGAAATCTCTTAAAGGCTGAGGAAGTCAACTACTCCTCCCTTTCCTCAGTAACACTCTTTTGAAATGTGAGGCAGGTTCACATGCCTCCTGGTACAGTCAAATTCCTTCACCTGAGTGCTAGCTCAGCCTGCAGTTGAGTATTATACAGAATCACAGAATGGTCAGGGTTTGAAGGGGACCTCTGGAGACCATCTAGTCCAACCCCCTGCTATAGCAGGTTCATCTACAGCAGGTTCCACAGAGTCATGTCCATGTGGGTTTTGAATGTTTCCAGAGAAGGAGACTCCACACCGTCTCTGGGCAGCCTGTTCCAGTGCCCTCTCACACTTAAGGTAAAGAAGATCTTCCTCATAGTCAGATGGAAAGTCCTGTGTTACAGCTCATGCCTATTGCCCCGTGTCCTGTTGCGAGGTACTACTGAAAAGAGCCTGTTCCCATCCTCTTGTCCTCTTGACACCTGCCCTTAAGATATCTGTACACATTGATAAGATCCCTCTCAGCCTTCTCTTCTCCAGGCTGAACAGGCCCAGCTCTCTCAGCCTTTCCTCACAAGGGAGATGCTCCAGCCCCCTCACCGCCTCTGGACCCTCTGCTGGACCCTCTCCAGTAGCTCCCTGTCTCTCTTGAACTGGGCAGCCCAGCAGGGGACACAGCACTCCAGATGGGGCCTCACCGGGGCAGAGCAGAGGGGGAGGATCACCTCCCTCGGCCTGCTGGCCATGCTCCTCCTCACGCCCCCCAGGATCCCACTGGCCTTGGCCACGAGGGCACAGTGCTGGCTCGTGGGCAACTTGCTGTCCACCAGGGCTCCCAGGTCCTTCTGCACAGAGCTGCCTTCCAGCAGGTCAGCCCCAGCCTGTACTGGTGCAGGGGGCTGTTCCTCCCCAGCTGCAGGACCTTACTGAACTTCATTTTCTCTAAGATAATTTTGCACCTATAAGATGGAACTGATACAATAGGCACAAATGCCAAATTATGCTTCCTCCCATACCATTGCAAATCCAGAGAAGTTACTGCAAGTTTTTTTCTACATGTAAACTAGGGAGGAGTTTGGCCCCAAGGGTTGACAGTTGCATGAAACAGTATGCATGAAAGAAGAAGACAGTTGATTAAAAAAAAAAAAGATAAAGTGAAAAATGATACCATAAAATTTCACATGGCAGGCACAGGAATCACTGATTCCACTAGTTATTTCAAAACAAAAATGACATTAAGAAGAAAAAAGTTTTGAAAGAAAACATTAAACTAGGTTAAAACAATATCATAGGGATGCTGAAATGCCCTCCACAAGGACAAGAAATACAAGTAAAGAATTCCTATTATGGTACAGCTTCATTCCATATGATGTTTATTCTCTTCCATTTTGACACTTTGCAATAATATTGTCATTATAATTATGGCATTTGACTTTTAAAATATTGAAAGGGTCGTAATTGGTTTGGGTTATGAAAATATTTTCCACCCTTTTCTGTTGTAATTACATGGCAGGGCATAATACTTTAAGAAAAAAAACCCACAGAAACATATGCAAACTGGATAAAAATGCAGTACATTTTCTTGCTACCATTTTTCCTATGTCTATGGGATTTTTCAGTGTTAGATGTATTACTGCCTTATTCAGAAATGCAAATATTTACTGCCATTTGATAAAGGATTTGCAAACAAAAGCAGAATATTGCAGACAACCCCCCAAATCCTGTAATTTCCTCCCCTGTATAAAATTCTTATTTATTTGAGAAATGTATTTGATTTGAATGAGGCTGTTATTCTGCAACAACATGACTTAGCAACTAGCATTTAAATTAAGATGATAATTCTTAACATTACATAATATCTATAATTTTTTAAGCTTAGGCATGTGTCTACTATTTCTAGCTATAATCTACCCAAATGTTTTTCTAACTGTTAACTTTTAATATTTTAAAAATACGTATGTAAAATTCTTTTGTATTTTATTGGGGTTTTTTTATATGTTGATAAACTCATAGCTACATTTTTAACTGCAATCACAACAAGCTGTGTAGTTATACAGAAGGCCTGAAAGAAGCTCAGCCATATGAATTGCCTAGTTCATTGAAGTTTAAAGTTTTCAGGACAGAGAATATTTATTCGAAAATTCTGTAAGAGTTACAATCTACTGAATCCAAAAAGATATATGTAAAGAGCCTTACTCAGTTCTGTGTGTTACAAATTATTTTGTACTATCTTCCACAAAAATAGTCTTGCAGCACCAAAAATACGGCAGAAACTAACACTGACCAGATTTTGGCCTCTCTATCACATGGTATGAAAACTTTCCTGTTAAGATTATGGCTATGAAAGACTGAAACTGTAGTGTGTAAAACAACTTTTCCTTTTTTTTGTGATTTTATTTTTTGCAATGCATTTACAAATTTTAAAACAATCAAAATAAAGATCACAACACTTGGCAGTAACAGAAAAAAAGAAACAACCCTTGGATAAAAGGCTGCTGAAACCAGAGGCAGCCATGTGTTTGTAGCAAGCCCTGGGCAGGATGATTTCCAAGGGCACCTCCATTTCTGGCCATGGGGCATGTTTGCCGGGAGCCATTTGTTCCCCAAAGCTGTTGCTCTTCTGGTGTCTTTAACGAACACAACACTGGAGCAATCACAGCTCTTGTGGTTGTTCACAGCACAGTTGTTGTTCAGCAGCAACTCTCTGGCCAGGAAGCCCCAAATCCATCATCATCCAGGTAAATGATGAAACAGGGATTCGGGGTCCCACCTTCATCAAATGGATCTTGCAAGCCCTTGATCCCCATGTCACCCAGGCAAGCGGAAGGCAAAGGACTCTTACCTGAGCTGAGCAAGAAAAGAAAGAGAAAGGCAGCTCTGCTAATCCCCATTTTGGCCCAGCTGGCAGGTGCTGGAAGTTGTGTGTGTCCGTGCACAAAGTTTTATTGACTTGCAGTGGAGTGAGGCAGCATCAAACAAACAAGGCAGGAGGATTAAGTTAATCATTCTCCCATGCTGTGACCCCCTTTGCCGTGGTGTGGCCATTGAACCAACCTTGAATTGGATGGATTACCAAATCGGACTCAATCATTTGTACTGGATGCTGGGAAATCTGAAGGTACTCTTTTGTTTTGTGGGGCATGCTTTATTCTCAAATGGTTAGGTCTTTCTTTGTTAGAGAATAGACAGGAATGATGTTGCTGGAAAGCATGGGAAATCATGTGTCCAGGCACAACTTGAATTTCTTCTGACACTAGAATCCCAATGGCAATTTCAGCCATGCTTACGTGTATAGATTTATAAGGACCAATTACCCATTTAATCTCAGGGTAAGCACTATTATCAAATCTAGATAATATTAGCTCTGTAAAATAGTTGAATTTTACTTTTTTTTTATTAAAGAATTCCTTTTCCCCTATATTGCTTTGAGCTAGTCTTTTCTTTTTTTCTTCTATTTGGGAGTAAGGCTTAGAATTCATTTTAGTTCAACAGCATATCTTCAAGTTTAAGACACATAGACAGCTATTTAGTGTTCTTCCTTACCAGACATTTAACCTCACACTGCACGCATAAACTCATCCAGTGAGGGTGTCAGACTTTGCTCATCCATGTGTTATCCTGATTTCAACATCAGCTCACTCTGCATTTCCCAAGTGGCCTTTGCCTTGGAAATGTTGCACTGCAGCACCATTTCATGGCATCTCTTGCATGTTAGGTCACTGCTGTTGCTTCAAAACAACTTGTGGAATCAATCAAATGTGTGAGTGACTCACCAGAGGCCGGAGGGGTCTAAATATTGGATGAGGAAAACAGTTTTGAGTGGGTGCTGCTGGCTCATGCAGTTGTCTCTGCAATTGAAGGTAAAAAGCTCATAGAATCATGAGTTCCTTCTAAAAACTAGTGAGCCTATCCACTTCACTATTGTCCTGCTTACTTTAAGTGGAAATTGCACTGTAATATGGGCTTGATATAAAGCTACGGGTGCAGAGTAAATACATCAGAGAGGTGTTCTAGTATGGCAACCAGAGTAGCTGCTATTTTACAGATTATGTGAAAAATCTAGAGCTGATCCTGATTGTAGTCCTGTGCTATTTTTCTTCTGTAGGGTGCTCTAATACCATGTTATCCAGTTGTCTTCTGTACCTGAAGATGTTCTAATGCATCAAAGTGTGGGATACCTGTAGAGTCTTGCAGACCTCTCACACCAGGACAGGGAGACAAAGCAGATGGGCCCAAGAGAGGAGATGGTGGGAGGTGGATTCAGCTCAGGGGAACATTTGAAGGGTGACAGAGAGAAGGGGTTGGATACTGTGCAATTAGCCACACATTTTTAACAATCTTAACCACATTTTCAATTCTCACTCCACAACCTGGGTTTCCTCTGTCCTGCTCTGCATCCCCTGACTCCCTGGGCCACTCTCTTTACCCCAGCCACTGCCAGCATCTGCTTGCCAATCCCTGTGCCTCCTTCCCATCAGATGTTATCAGACGGTGGGTTTTTTCTTTACTCCAATGCAAAATTTGTTTTCTGCACAGCCCTTCACTCCACAGCACCTCTGGCAACTTCCCCATCCCTCTGTATCTTCCATTTCCACTGGGGTATTTGCTGGGTTACTGTGCTATGGTACATGTCTGGTTGTTAAAGTATAAGAAAAAATCTGTGCATGTGGGTTACAAGCTGCTGTTTCTCCTGCATGGGAGAGGTTTGAAAAGTCTTGAGTTCTCAGTGAGTTTATCAAACTCTTTGATAAACATGATGGTTTAGATATTTTAATCAGTTCAGCTTTTCCTACAGGTTTTCAAAACCAAAGAAGCTAATTTTGTAGCCAAAGGTGTGTCCTGTGTCCAGGACAGTTTAAGAATATCAGCATGTGGCATGTAAGTAAGTATGCTTTTGCAAGCTTTCCTTATGTTAAAGGTCTGCATACACTCCTTCAGATCTGTAGCAGTTGCCACTTTTAGGCTTGGGTCTGATTCTTCTCTCAGTCTTGTTGCCTTGAACCTGGTTAAAATGCACCTACTTCAGTGTGGATGGTCCTTACTTATTTCTGACGAAAAGAAAGAAAACTGATATTGCCATTTCTTTCAAAGATGACAATGCATATTTTGGAGAATTGTTATTCCTTTCTGTCTTAATGGATCTGATCTTGGAATACTGGACTTGGGGATATTGTCAGCAATTGTTCCTGGTACAAAAATGCTCATTCTATACGTTCTCCACAAGAAAATGTCAAAACAGAAGTGTCTTTCTTCTGCCAGACTGGCATTCCTTACTGCTGTCTTGTGACAAGAATGTGACCTCTCAAGGCACTATGTTTGAAAGGATCTCTTGTAAACTGATGATTTATCTCTCTCCTTTTGTGCCTTTTCGTGCTTTCCTCTTTTCCCTCATAAATCCACACAGTGTCTAAATCTTTCCCCAGTTCTGGTCTTGAGGTGTTTGTTCTCATTTATTTGACCACTGTGAGGCCTACGGTAGGTGGAAGTTTATCAGATCTTATTTCAGAGTCAAGCTGTATTAGTTAGCACAGTGGTTAAAATATAAACAACAGTAGGAGACTTTTTAAATAAAAGTTGACCCTTGAAATTGGGTTTACTGTAAGCTCAGAAAAATCCCCTGCAAAAGAAATTGCAAGCAATGTCAGAACATAGGTCTCACCTTATTGAATAAATTCACATAAACACAATTTCCCTAGATTTCAGAATCAGAAAAAGTCAGAAAACAGCCACTTAGATGTCAGTTATTTGCTAAGAGGAGAAAGGACCAAAGGCAAGATTCGGTTGTTTGGGGGGGAGATCTCCAAAGCAGCTCTAAGAAAGGGCACAGCTGCAAGGCTGGAGTGAGTGTGAGCTAAAGGAGCTCATCTAAGAGCTCCAAAGGGTAATGCTATGGCATGGATCCATGGCCAGCTGGGAAATAAGGAAGGTATTTGTACTTTCTTTTCAAAGACAACAAGAACAAGTGACAAAACTGAGAGTTAAATAGCCCTGATTCACACAGCCAGAGGGAACTTTGGGCATTGACCCTAGAGGGATAATGAGGATGGTTTCTAACAGCAGGAGCTGCTATGGGTAAGGTGGGAAGGGGTTCAGGAAAAGAAAAGGTAGTCAAATTAAAAAGAAATTCTGTCTTTGCTTTTTACATGAAGGAACACAGAGAGCAGAAGACCTGGTGGATAAGCCCATCTCTGCAATTTCTGGTCATGGATGCTAATGTATCCAAGGAAAGGAAAGTGACAGTGACAGTAAGGAGACACAGAAAGAATGGTTTTTCAGTAGTGGAAGTTTAGTCTTTGAGATGTTCATTTGTTCTGGCTGCTGCCAGATATAACAAACCAGCAGGATAAAGTCAGAAGTATGAGAAGCAGAGAGGCTAGGAAGCGAGCAAACTGAGCATCATCTTTATGGTACAAAGATCTAAAGAATTAACTACAGGGGTTTCTGTGCTTCTGTAAAAGTATCTGGAAAAACAGGGACCCTGCAATTGCCTTTAACAGAGCTGTGAACAGCATTAATGCCACAGAGAATCTGACAGCAGTCTTTAGTAGAGGCCATTGAGCGAAAATGCAGTCCTTTCCCCACCTTACAACTAAGCGGCTGAAGAGTGAATTCATTCAACTGTAAATACTTAGAAATAGTGCCCAGTTCAGCAGCTGTGGCATTGAGCATGTGGTGAGCTAGAATTCATACATGACAGACAACGTCATCACGTCACTGCTAGGTAGGAGGGCAAAAGCATTCTCCATTTCCTAGATGGAGAGCTTTGGGGAAGCCACAGCCAAGCTAAACAATGGTGCACAGCAGAGTAAGCTGGTGGGCAGCTTTGAGTCCTGCTTGAGCATCCCAGCATGTAGTACCCAGCACTAGCACTGCTTTGGGAAATGGTTCAGCAAAACCACTGCGGTGATCTGCTGCAGCCTACTCCATGTTTCTGTTAGTGGGAGCACAGCCTGCACACAACCTTGTCTTTTCTTGATTCTGTCCTCCTCTGACCGTACTGCAACTGCCACCCTGCTGCAGGTGCTAGTTACTTTTGACACATGGGGCTGCACAACAGAAACAGAGAAGCAGCAGGTAATAGGACCTGAAACTCAACGTGTGTGTAGATTTTTATGTTTAACTCTGTTTTTTTCTTGGGAGAGTCTATAAGGCAGTGAGTATCTGTTTGCACTCAGGCTCCTAAAAGGCTGGTGCTGACAGGTGACGACTATGCTTTTTTGGGGTTTAGAGGACAAGCAGCTCCTGTCTCCGCTGCCCCAAATCAAAGGACTGCTGTTCTGGAGCCTACACGGAGGGAGGGTTGTTGAACTCTGATCAGTCCTTCCTCTCACATGTACTGGTGCTTAACCCTTTTAACTCTGTTTAAAATGTTTGACGTTACTGGGGAGCCCTTGGATAAGAACGAGAGCAGCAGAATGGGGAAGAAAATATGAAGAGAAGAAGCATTACCACTATTCTACTTCTAGTTAGAAAAGCAGAGGAGAGAATGTGTGGAGAGATTTTGCACTTTAACCAATTGCCCAAGTGCCTTCAAAGACCCCAGCAAATGCCCGCTACTTGTAAGGTGCTGTTCTGGTATTTTTCTACACACTTACACAGTTACAGAAAATTATCTCAGCAGCAGTGTATTGTTTACTGATGGTTCCAGCTAATGATGAAATCAGCTGTCTAGAAATGCCACTGAAATGACATGGATGTTTATAGCTCTTGCTTCTATGACAATTTCAGAAAAGAGGGACAAGCAACCTCTATTTTCCACACAATGTATATATTGAAATTGCCAGTTAAGTTTCTACTTGTCACTTAGTTGTAGGTTTATTTCCATATTTGTTCTTGACTCATTAATTTGCATAAAGGAAGGGTGTTCTAACCAGTTTAATCTTATTGAAACAAAATGCTAGAAGAGCAAGGCAACAAATGATGTTATACTCTGTTCAAGGCTGTGTGGAATGGGATCAATTCAAAATACTTGAGACAATGAGATTTTCAACAATACGCCAGTGAGATGAGAATATCACCTCAGATTCAGTTTAATATTTTGGCAGTGTGTGTGAGTGCGTTTGTATGTGTGAATATAACGTACAATACCTTCTTTGTTTACAAGCAGTTTATAAAAGTGTTTATGATTGTTCCAGTTTGATAGATGTTGTATAAAAATCCTTTATTCTTTAATCATTTTTATGTTCCTATGCAAAAAGACCTTGCCGTTATACTCCACAGCTTGCAGTTGCTGGAAGCAGCACTGGAAAAGTTGTTTGGTTTCCCCCTGCCCCCTGACTCTCGTGTAAACATCTGGGGTAAGATCAAGAAATTTTGCATTAGAAATCATGGAAAATTTGCTGATCAGCTTTATAAATTGCTCCTATTATATTTTTACTTAAAGTGCTTTTCTGAAGGATATGCTATGTGTCCAAAAGACTGTAGGATATCATGTTCTATTTTTGCCAAAGGAAGTGCAGAAATATAAGGTTCATCACAAACAATGAGGTGGAAGGCAGATGAAAGTGGGATGAAAACTTGAACAGATGATGCTGTGAACTACTGGATTTACCTTCATAACTTATTTTTCTAACTTGTTTTCAAAGTCTGCAACATCTTCCCTAGTTGCAAACTGCCCATTAGTCTTGCAACATCTTGCATAAGGTATCTTCTTGAAGAAAATGCTTCTCTAGCACTCAGAAAGATTTGAAGTGCTGCAGTTGTCTACAGGCTTAAGGTCCAGGAAGACAAAAAAATCCCGTGGTACATTTGCATGTGTGACAGAATAAGAAGGTACTGTAAGTAGTATTGAGTTGCATTATAAATGTAAAAATAGTTTTGTTATTTAGACACACCAAAAGACTGGAAAATGCAAGAAGACTTGCCAGAAGTATTGTATCACTGTGTGCCAAAACCAGGACAGATGACTGATAGTAAATCAAGAATTCCCATCCTGCAAGAGAACAGCTAAAACCACAGTCATTTTCTCAGCTGGAGAAAATAATGCAGGATCTTCAGGTTGTATTCTCATAAAAGCTAAAAAACCCAACCCCAAGTCACAAAATGACACCCAGAAAAGACTCAAATAAGTGTGGAACCAAGACAGAAAATTCAGAGAATGTGGTAAAGTGAAGTCCAAAGAGAGCCTTCAGTCCCTGAAAACATCTTGTAGCAAGAAGACGGACTGCTAATGAACCGCATGGATTTCTGGGAAAGAAACCTGATTCCCAAATGTGATGTATAACCACATGAGAATTGTCGTATTTAGTAAAGTGTCCAGGGAGAGCTACACTGACAGTCACCCAGATCTAACCAAATAGCACTGAGAGACAGGCTGACAAGAGCATCTGGGGACAATAACCTTTTTTAGACCTTGAAATTAAGAACAATAACCTTTGGTTTACATGAGACAGCAGCAGCATTTCAGTGCCAAATGTGCCGGGCTGTTGGGTTGCATGAGGAGTATGCAGCTGCACACAGCTGGGCTGCTGCAGCCTGTGAGTTATGGGCAGACAGTACAAAACCTCTGCAGGGAGCTTATCGCTTAGGCTGGCAGACCCCCAGCAGGCACAATTCGGTATCTACTAGCAAAAGACGGTATCAAATACCTGAAATTTCCATTAGGCAATGCCTGTAGGAACTGAAGAATGGCTTGCAGGCACCAAGAGAAGCAGGAACAATTTCTAGGTCTGGCCAGTTATTACACAGGAGGAACAGCACTTCTGGCAGAATTTGCAAAAGCAGCAGTGCATGGGGTATAGAAAACAAGTACAGAACAGCAACAAACCTTTCATGTGCTTCAGGAAACATTGTGCTCAAGAGGTTCTGAAAGTATCCAAGTTGACTGAGCACACAACTCCAGAAAAGCCTTTGAGGCTGTATTACTGCAGGACAGCTAGGGAGACACTCTGAGTACTATGCTTGAGCAGAAAGCTTGTGCAACTAGAGAATGTATTATATTGGTGTCAGAGCAAAAGGAGCTGTTTTTAAGTTCACACTTCAATTTTTTCTCCAACCCTGCATCACTGGTGGTTTAAGTGAGGTGGCAGAAGTGATTGTAGCCTGAAACAGGGTCACCTGTAACAGCCTGTTACGTGTTCAGCTGATCACAAAGGAAAAAGTGGAAGATACTCGCCACCATCTCCAGCTCTTCTGGGTCAGAGTGCAGAGGTCTGTGATAGTGTGGGAAACTCCGTGCTAAAGGCCATGTCCTTTGAAAGGTGGCCTGTTCTTATGGCTGCAGTGGGGGTACACAAGCAAGGGAAGACTGGGTGGAAGGAGAGCAGTAGCTTGGAGAGGGAGACAATATTTAGGATCCGGAAGGAATCTAAGAAAAAGCTGTCAAGAAAGACTGGGTTAAAGAACAGATATTCAAGCAGTATCATGATGAGCAAAGGAAATTGATGAGTGGGTCATAATGGAAACCATAAAGAATTATTAGAGATCAAGGAGTGAGTAAGGAGTCTGCAAATTATTTTTTTTTCAGTCTAGCTTTTTAAAAAATCCCAAAACAAGTTAGTTTATAGACCCTGATCTCTGTAGAGTTTTTTTATAGCAGTAATAAAGTATCTAAATACTAGATACAGATTTATAATATACTTTAAATCAGGCATAGAACTGGAAGACTGAAAAAATGCAGAAATCCATGTTCAGATTACAGGTCCATAGGGGGTGTGCATTTCTTCTGCTGTTGGGTCAATACATATACTGTTTGGAAGTGATATGTTTTGAAGTGATTGGAACAAAATTGGAACAACAGCTGAAACTAGCTTTGGTAACTGACTTGGAGTCAATGGGACAGGTGGCTTTCTGTTGATTTCTGATGCTACTGGAAGATGTCCTACTCAGCAATTTCCTTTGGCCATGTCAGTACAACTTGAAGAGCCTTTCTCTCATCCACCTTTTCCTGATAGCTTCGATAGGAGTCCTTTTCTCCCATCAGGTACATCAGGGAGGCAAGAGGCTACGTTCCTTGGCTCTGGGAGGCTTCACTAACCTGGGGGTGCCCGTTCTTTCTCCACCTCCAGAGCGCACAGCAGCACAAGCTGCCAAGCCCAATAAGGCAAGCACCAGTGCACTGGCACCCATATTCACTTGTCCAGCCCTCTGAGACAACCTTGCCTCTTCTGGAAATAAACTGAAAGAACAGTTTATATTAATTTCTGAACTCTGTCAGGGCTGAACTGCTGGTGTCACAAGTGAGAGCAGGATTTCTGTGCAAGCGCCTCACAAACATGTTAACTGTACCACGCATCACTTTGCCTGCTTGAGTGGATGGGGTTTTTTTCCATGCAAACATCTAACCTAGGAAGGTCAGATGATTGCATGGTGCAGCACAAAGCTCTGCTTGGGTGGCGAGAGTGGGGGTAATTAGTCCCAGGAAGAAGCAACCCCTCGAGGCCTTCACTGAGCTCCCAGCAGCACAGGCACAGCCCAACTTGGCCTATTCTTACCCAAGGCAGCAGCTGGGTTTGGCTGTTACCTTCTTATTCCTGGAGCAGCAACAGGAGGGGAAGCAGATGCCAGCAATGGGTATAGGGACAGGCCTGATTTGGGATAAAGTTTCTTGCACAGGGAAGAACTTCTACACAGAGATAGGCCAGCTGCTTGCATGTACGGAGGAGGAAAGCAGGTGTCTGAACAAAGAGGAAGCCATTTTCATGAGCTGGAGCACATCTCAAAAGAGAGGGGTGAAGTAGGAACCCCCAAGCTGCTGCCACATGTGACATGGTTGATTTACCCAGGCACAACACACACACACACACTGACAGACAGTAATAACTGGTCAACTTGGCTATTGCAATAGCTACTTATGCTCAGCCAGTAATGAAATTTATTTCAGTTTCTTATGAATTATTAAAATTTTAAAACCATCCTTGCAATATTTCTGACACAGGGACTGCTTTCCAGAAAAGCTAGCTTGTATCCAGATTCAGTGGGCTGCCATTGCATTCTTGATCCAGGAAACAAAACTAGGAATTCTGACAAAAACAGGCTTTGATGGTTGGGTACAGTCCAGTCCCCAAGAGGTGACTCCATATTGGACAAATCTGTCCTTATCTTCGCAGACCAGAGGCCCTCCAGCTTCAGCCTAGGAAGAAGAGATAATAAAGTGACTCCTCTAGAGACACTAGACATGCAAACAGTAAAATACTGGCAAGAATAATATTGTGGTAACTCCGAAAGCCTCAATATATGACTGAGGCAAGGGCTGTAGAGAGGGAGAGTGTTTTGTTAGACCTGCTGGAGTAAAAAAACTAGGGGGGGGGGTGGGGGGAAGAATTGTTTCCTAGCACCCAGGCCATTCCCTTGGTCTGAAGATCTACCAATCATGGATGTGGAAACATCCCCAGATCACTGTGAGGCCAATTACACACACAAAAAGGAAGTTCTTAATTTTCCACATCCTCTGACCTACCTCATCCTGGACAAAATGAACTTAATTGTTTTAATGTTTTTAATGTTTTAATGCCTTAAAATCCAGGCATGGGGCAGGATATGAATACCTATGTCCAGCGATGTGTGAGCCTATCCATGAATGCACTGTACACACTCTCAAAGATATCATTCGCACCGGCAGTCTTGAATACCTGCTCAGACAGACCAGCATTTGCTTTCTCACTCTGTCGCCAAGTAGCTGCCATCTTTTTATTCAAAAGCTCCCAACATGATAGCCTCCATTAAGAAAACCACATTTTAAAAGTATTTTTGTCTACTTGCAAAAATTAGAAAACTGGAAGCATTATCAAGGGATTAAATAATCAAGGGATTAAATAAACATGTGGTACAACTCCAGGCTGCATCAGAAACAGTCACTCGTTTCCCCTCTGTCTCTAGGAGCAGAGGGGAGTGCAGGTAGCATATTTCAGGCTTTATTTCAGGTGAGGCGGGGTATTCACAACACTAGGCTGCTATAAGTAGGGTACGTCAGCATGCAGTTCTGAAAGGAAGGCAGAATTACCTGACACAATTTCCCTGCTGTTCTGGTTGACTGGGTAAGCTTCATGCAGAAGCCTTGAGTTGCTTAAGCTATTTCTGAGCCTTGAAAGTACAAATTGTCACTTGACCCGCTTACACTCCAAGCTAGATTATTCTTACCTCACAGTTATCTATGCTTCCAAAAGTAAATCCACCACAAAATTCATTATTTTTGACACTTCCATTCAGAAATTCAGGGCGATTACATATTCTGTTTTCAAGCACAGGGAATTCAACATCTTTTAATCTGTTGTCTGTATCAGTACCTTTATGAACAACCAAGAAAACATAACAGTTATAAATGGCATCATGGTCATTGTGATCTGGTGAAGCCTCAGTAATGAGAGGACTGGGATCTGTCCCCAGCTCTACTATAGCGTCTGAGCTCCTTTGAAGGACCTTGTTAAATCTATCAGCAATTTTGTACTTGTATCATGCCTACCATCAACATGCAGAGATTATTCTTCTTTGCAAAATATTAATAAATAAATAAAAACAGATGCTTAGTATTCTGATCGCTTGTGTCAGTTTGTAGGCTATCATCATGGTGCCGTAGCAATGGCTTGTTTCAGGGGGGAAAAAGTTTGCATGGATTTACTTTACATTAATTTGAACTCTTTCCAGCCTGAAGTGTTTTCCAGGAGGATTTTCCTTAAGTCAAGGTTGCATTTTCCCAAAACAGTTCATTTAGACATTTGGCTCTGGCTCTGCTCGCCCTCGCCTGCTGATTTCATGAACTAGTTGCGCGAGATGGCAGGACCCTCCTTCCCACTGCCTAAATGCAACAATGGTCTGTTGATTTTCCCATCCTAACGTGCTTCCAGAAGAAATCCAGCCTGTACCATTTTTCAGTGGCTGTGATCACTAGAACATAGGAAGTAGCTGCCACCGTGTGGCAAGCTGAACAAAAAGAAAAATATGCAAGGTATGAAAGGGAAAAAAGGTGAAAAGCCAGTGAATACTGTCTATGCTGGAGAAAAGCGTTACTTGATAATGCTGATGAGTTACACTAATAGTAGAGTGATTATTCTTAAGCATTATTTTCATAGCATCGATTTTGTAATTAAATGACACGAGAAGGCAGAAAAGGCACTGCAATCTATGTGGAAGGTTTTTATGGCGAAACTCAGAGATAGGGACATGTTCTGTTCTTTTTTTTTTTTTTTAATTCTGTGGATGCACACATGAAGAAAAATCAATTGGCTTCATTTTACAGATGGAGTATTAATAAGGTGCTGTCTGGCAAATGAGGTGGAAAGGCATCCCTTGCGTGTAGCTCTGGAAGGCCAAAAATGTGTACGTGGGAGCTGAGCCTGAATGAGAGCAGATGCCAGCATCATTGCTAGGAGCTGCAAGGATGAGGAATTGCCTCCTACTGCAGCAAAAGCTGGTCAAAGAGGGCTGTGTTTCTCAACCCACAGCATAAGTGGAGTGAGAGCTGGGCAGCAGGAAACCCCATGGTCTGTTTCTAATGCTAGACTGTGAACAAAACTCAGGTGACAATTAAAACCCTTCAGCTTGAACTCATTTTGCCTGTGCCCCAAAGGTGCCTGGATCTGAGCAAGCTCTGACTCAAAGGCTTCACAGTTCCCGGGATGCCATCTTATCTTAGATACAAGGTCTTAAGACTGGTGCTTGCCCATATATACTATCAGTCTGGAGTCAATGTAGGACCCTGCAGAAGTCTATGCAGACAATAATGTTTAGACTATAGGACAGCAAACGTAAGTTTCATTCAGATGTTAAAAAAATGTATATCTGAAGATCAAAATTAAAAGCAGGGGCACTATTGGAGTATTATCATTATTTCTTGTCCTGCTTTTGGCTGGGACAGAGCTAGTTTTCTTCTTAGAAGCTGGTGCAGAGCTGTGTTTTGGATTTGGTGTGAGGACGCTGTTGGTGGCACACTGATGGGTTTGGCTGTTGCTGGGTCATGTTTATACTCAGTCAAGGACTTTCCAGGTTCTGGGGCCCTGCCAGCGAGAGGGCTGGAGGGGCACGGGGAATTGGGAGGGGACACAGCCGGGACAGCTGACCCCAGCTGGCCAAAGGGATATTCAATACCATGGGATGTCATGCTGAGTATATAACCTGGGGCGAGGGGGTTGGCTGGGGCCTGCCGATCATTGCTCAGGGACTGGCTGGGCATCAGTCAGCAGGTGCTGAGCAGCTGTACTGTGCATCACTTGGTTTCTTTTCTCCCTTCCCTTTGGATTTCATTCCTCTTTCCTTCCCCCTCCTTTTCATTATAGCTGTTGTTGTTGTTACTATTACTATTACTATTATTATTATTATTAATAATAATAATAATAATGTTCTTTTGGGTTTATTTTATTTCAATTATTAAATTGTTCTTATCTCAACCCTTGAGTTTTACATTCCTTTCTGATACTCCTCCCTATTCCTCTGGGTGAGGGGGGAGTAAGCAAGTGGCTGCATGGTACTTAATTACGGGCTGGATTTAAACCACAACATTTGTGCAAATACAGTGCATACCTAAGCTGAAGAAAGATCAAAATAGAGAGAGATAAAAGGTGGTAAAGTCTTGAGTCCAATTCTCCTCTCTCTTTTCTGTGGTTTAATGAATCAAGTTTATGTGAGCAATGAGGGGGAAAAATAAAGCTCTGAGAGAAAGAAATAGAAGGAATAACATTGCCTGGTAAACCTATGACCTAGTTAAATCTTCAGTAAAATGTGTGTTCCCATGAGTGCACATATTTTGGGATAGGATTTGAAAACATTTCTAAGTTTTTAACCATACCAAATATACTTTACCTCTTTTTTTCCCCCAGGCAGTTAGAAAACATACTGCATTTCTTCCTATCATCAGACTGGTTTCAGGCAGACAAACTGGTTTTACATGGTCATTAATTGTCACAGGACTGAAAAACAAAGAAAGAGTAATTAAAAGATCCTTAGAAAAATTACCATCAGCTTGTTCAGTCTTCATACTCAGAAGGCTCTGCATGGAAATGGCGTGGAGAAGGGTGGAGAAGCTGATGGTGTTGTGTAGGTGGTTGTAAAATGGTGACTAGTCAGTGAAAAAAAGATGTTCTTAGCAACTGAAAGTCTCTGGGATGTGTTTGTGGGCAGTCACAGTGCAAGGGTGTTTGCAGCATGGTGCTAGAGCGCTGATCTCTGGTTAACTCTGGTGTGTATAGGAACATGCACAAGACCAATCCCAGCTCTCAGCAGCCCTTGCGTGTGGTGTGAGCCTGACATCTCAGATTGTCTCTGCCTCAGTGGTTGTGGACATTTTCAGTGACTTCGCAGGAGGAGGAAAGGATGGATGACTGAGTAAATAAGCAGACACAGTTGAAGTTGCAGAAAATTCCTTTCTCCTCTGGTTATGTGGGTGATACAACTGTGGGTGTCATCATGCAGTATCTCACACATTACTAAGTCTAGCACATCAATAAAGTAAATACCAATATAAATCTCTTAAGCATCACAACATTGTGCCTGGAGGCTTCAGCACTGGAATAAAGCTTGATATGGAGGGGGCAGGGCCCTGGGAAGCAGTTCTGCAGAAGATGAAAACATTGCATAGGGAGGTCTTTGCTTTGGACTGTTTGATCCCTTGTTGACTTTCAGATGTAGATGTGAAAAGATAAGGTGGCTTCTGGAAGGTATATCACCCTAGGAGTCAGACAAGTGCAAACAGTGAAAGTAAATCTGAACAAGCTGTTAAATGAGATCTACCACTGCCAAGAACCTACCATGTAAAGTTTAGTTCTGATTGTTAAAGAAAGTAAAAGGACCTGAATGAACTCCAGGTGTTCAGTCAGGGTAAAATGAACCATTATAATCTCTTTCCAGGCCCAGAATGATTTTCAAAGTATGTGATGTGATAGCTAGTAAGATCTTCAATATCCAATTAAAGGCAAATAAATCCTCCTGTTCCTAACCAAGTCATGCCAGGGCCATTGGCCCCAAGAAAATTCAAGAGAATGAGAGACCAAAGGGAACAGAATTTGATCCATCTTACAATAAAGATCTCTCCAACACAAAAATCTGTATGAAACATGAACACAGCAGTCCAGGAAGGTAGGAGATGTTAACCAGCTTGGGTGATGAAGCTACAGTTGTGCCAGAGCTGTCACGATCATTTTGAACGTTATCCTCCAGTCTTCTGAAGTCCAAGATGGTGATCTCAAACCTCCACTCTCACATGGTTCCGTTAAATTAATCCTGTGTGAATTCTTTTCCCTCTAAGAATGAAAATCAGTCCTGCAGCTTCCCAAACTAGTTCATTCACTTTTCAATAAAGTCCATTTTTATATCAAAAGAATTCCTGAGAACTGATAGACAAGAGGAGATTAAAGTGAGAAAGCTCAGATTGGTGAGGGGCTTGCTTTGTTTCCAGGTTTCTCTAAGTTTCTAAGTTTCTAGCTCCTCTAGTACCTTTATCTTCAAGGTTGTACTTAGCAGCTCAGGTCTAATTCCACTGGTAGTATGGCCCTAGCAGCAACTCTGGCTCTTACTTGGCCTGCTGGTGTGACAGTAGCCTGGCAAACAGTTTTGAACTACAGCAGTAGAGCTTCTGCTTTATTACTACAGCAATGCAGTTTCTGCTTCTCCAGCATCAAGAAGTTAACTGTGTTTCTACCTATGCTCCTATTCTTCACCAAGAAAATTTAACATCCATCCTAAGATGAGACAACACCTAAAAAACCTGTTGGCACAGAAGGAACTGGCCTTTGAATGGGATTGCAATGAACACCAGGTGGACACTGGCATCTTCTCAGAGGCCTTTCATGTCTGAGTAGGTAAATGAACAGGAGAGCAGGAAACAAGACCTCAGAAGATGTAGTAGAGTATGGATGACATGACATTGAGATGGAAGTATAAAGTCCTAGACAGAGCACATCTTCTCAAGAGCATGACACATAATTTACCTGGGACTAGACTTCTACCAAAACTAGTGGTCTTCCTCAACAGATCAGCCCTCCTTTGGGATGATTTTGGTCAAGATCTTCAGAGACCTGCATCAGTTGTCTGAGAAGTCTTGTCTATTGCCACAAAATACAGGTATAGGAGTAGCAACCAGTCTTCTCACATCATGTTTTCTTGGGTGATCTGTTTTATGAACAGTGAAGATTTGGAAGTGCTAAGGTCCATGAAGAAAGCTGAAGACAAATGTAAAGAAGGAAGTTAATGAAGCCGAAAATAAGCAAAGTTGATCTAAGCCAGAAACTGGGGGATATGGTGCCCATATCTGTTATTTATGGCATCTCACATGCAGAATGTGTTCAGATGGTGAGTACTGCTGGTGCAAAACGGACTACAGTGCTATAGCATGCATGTATCTACCGTGCAAATGTGCATAGCAAGAGTAAAACCAGTGGAGCATGAGTTCCTTCTACTAACCTGAAGTCAGTGAGATTTTGATTAATCAGGCACCAGAGAACCTGAGCTGAAATTTAATGGAAATTGTTCTAAGTTCATTAAAGCTGTATGGTGGATTTTTAAAAAGAAACGTCCTCTCAGGTCAAACATGAGGTTTTCATGATCTTTAATCCATGTGTGGCGAGCATAGAAAAAGAGGGAAACCTATGAGTAAGTAGAAAAGTTTCAGGAGCATTCTAAAAGGGAACAAATAACATTGAAATAACTGCACACATTATGGAGCAGATTGCTCAGACATCTAAGCAATGTACAGAAAAGGACTTCAGGCAATTACAGTTAGGCATAGGGGTTTTCACTATTTCACGAGCAGGATCTAGTGTTACTGAGTTTTGGCCAAGTCTGCAGCTTGTGAAACATGCATGTGGCCTGTGCTGGAGCACTGCCAGTGAAATTGGACACTTCTACTTGCTCCGTGCAGAAGTGGGGTGCCTCCTGGCCAAAACTTCAATTGGTGCTCACAGCCCTCAGAGCTGAGCAGGAAAAGTCTCCAAGCAGAAGATCCTCCAGACACAACTCTTCTTTGGTTTGCCTCCACCCTCCCTGCTTCAGTGGTGCTGCTTCTTAGCAGGTGGCAGGTGGCAATTCCTCATGACAATCCTTCTCGTCCTAACTAGTCCTTGCCTTCCCTAACCTGTGTAAAAAGCTCACAAGGATTATACCAATGGGGTTATTCAGCAGGAGAGATGCTCAGAGTTCACCCTTGAACACATTTATGGTAACACTTGAAGGGACTCTCATACTCTCTTGCACCACTCACAACCACCCCTGAGAGCTAACACCAGGCTAAGCTAACTTGTGACTTCAGAATAGAGGTGTTAGGGGTGGAAACCTTGGACTGAAATGATACCTGTTCAACTTCAGCAAAGCAATGTCTGCTCCACTCGGTTCCTTTAATACTTTCTGAACACTTCGTATTTGCAGGGATGGCTCTGATGCAACGAGATTCTGTATCCCAAGAAACACCCTGTAGGAAGAAGGCTCTGTTGGCCTGGAAGAAATTACAATGGCAGGGTTATACATCCATACATGTAGTCAGGAATGCCACTCATACAAAATTCAGTGATATCCCTGGAGAACTGCAATTAGCAAGATGGTCAGGTTTCTTCTGATCATAGATGCTATCATTTATTCTTGGGGAGAAGGAAAATGTGGCTTTTTTAACAGTTTGATTTTTATGATGAAAAATCCCATGGGCTGTAAACGATGTGGCACCTTCTTGCACTGTTCACAACTCCTAAAGCCCTAAGGATCATCAGCTAGCCACAGTTTTCCAAGTGAAATTAGTGCGAGCGCATCATTAGCACCCTCTTTGGCAACCTTTGGGGAGGGGGAGAGCTCAGACAGGAGTAGCCTCTGTTGTGCTTTGCTACTGTTTGACTGAAGAGTAGAAAATAAAAATCAGCTTGCTGGCAAGAAAGACAGGAAATAAGGAGTAAAGAAAGTGCCCTATTGGGTACATCTTTCTGCTCTGTTGATTTATAACAAATCATACAGATTTATTTAGGAAATGCCTATCACTCATTCTGGCGGATACTCACTGTTGCAAGCACTGAGCTGCAGTAAGGACCCACTGTGGATGTATCAGAGTGCCAGCACAATGGTGCATGTTGTTACTAGAATAGAGAAGACAATCACATTCATTTAAGACTGTATAGTCAATTCTCCACCATCCATGTTGTGCACAATCGAAAATATTAGCAAGCTAGCAATATGCTCCTTATTCGAACCTTTCACCTGTCATAGTTTTTCTTTTGCCAATGGCAAGAGAAATCAAACGCAGAATTTCAAAGGACAAGCTTTATTTGCTCCAGAACATGAGGGACATGAAAAGAAATTTGACACCCAGGTAAAATTTGTGCAACAGGGTGCTCTTGCTTTCAGGAATTTAATAAAAACAATTACATTTCCTAACAATTTTACTTCTGATATAATGGGTTTGTCCTGTTGAGCAATTAATAAAATGATACATCCTTCTGATTTGTGGAGTTGCTTTGGACTAGTATTTAAATAAACCTTACTGTGGACTTTTAACTTCTCTTGGGGTAATATTTATTATGGTGACCATCAAGAACTCTATACATTTTTTCATTAGCCTTTCTGTAAGCACTTCTTCATCTCCTATTCAGCCACTGTCATTGTGACTGCGGAAATGCTATGCATAATCATTTTTTTATACTGAAAGATCATGGTCTTCCTGTGATATTTAACACAATTATGGTGGTCACAGCATCATTTTACATTTGAACTAGATTGGATGCTGGATGAAGAAGGAGGATCAAAATCAATTCATACATGTTTGTGGCCATGTTCCTGGGCTTAAATCCCCCACTGCAGAATGCAATTAACTGTCACTGTCCTCAGTGGGAATTATTTCTTCCCCATTTCAGTAAATAAAGGTGTACTTAATGTCTGCAGTTTAAGTTTGCCCTCTAGAGATTCACGAGAAAGTGGGGCATTTGAGATCAATAACCCAATAAGTAGCTATCTGTGAACATTATGATTAAAAAAAAAAAAGAAGTTTATTTTACATGTTAAGGCATTTTATACAGAAACCAAGGCCAGTCTCTGGAAGAATATGCATTGTTTCCTGTCAGTCTCTTTCTAACGCCTGTTCCCTGTGAAACCCTGGTGCTCACAGATGGTGATACAGTCTGGAATATCAGTACCTCATCCTGAGGCTGATGTGCCAAGGCCAAGACCCTGGAGATGCGTTGCACATGATATATTGTGCACAGGCTCGCTCACTCCTTGTTGAGACTTTTCCACAGTCATGTTCAGAAGAAGCTACGGAATAAAAAAGCTACAATGGAGAATTTTAAAGCAGTTCTGTAATGCCATCCACAGCACAATCAGATGAAAAGAGAAAGGCATAAGACATTTTTTAATCTTCCTTAGGCTCTCACTTTTTACATTGGTTAATAGAAACTAAGGAAAAAGAAACAATCAGAACCTTCAGACTCCCTTATATTATCATTACCTTGAACATTTAAATCTGGTGCTCATATATCACATTTGACATGACAAAATACTAATTTACCTGGGAAGAAATTGTTAACTATGTCAGTACTTGGATGTAGTCAGATAACTAAAACTACAATAAGCCCCATCCCCAAAAGAAAATATGTAGGAAAGCTGAAGGGAAAAGGGAGCTAAAGACAATGGAAGAAGCTGAACGAGAAAGAAAGCTAAAGAAAATGGAAGAGTTTATTGCCCAGACAATAATACCATTTTCTAAATCCTTTAAAACATTACGGTTTACACCTTGGTTGAGTTCAAACCAATCCCTAGATTATAAATAAAATTGAGTCACTGCCCCCTCATCTTAAAATACTCCAATTTTGCCCTCACACTGCTCACTTTACTTTCTTGTTAATCCCTATCTCTCAGAACTTTTTAAAATGGATTGAGCTTGGGTGCTCAGTAAGGACCCAACTAACTCTTTCCAGAGCCGCATATGGTGCTATGGATGTTAAATTTGTTAGTTCCAGTATGAGACAATTAATAAAGTAATCAAAGGCAAGAGACTGTAAGGCTCTCCTACCCCTTACTTTAAAAATCTATAATTCAAAGACTGTTTCGAAAAGAGATCAGATCTCAAAGTGAAGCTCTGCCACAGCAGTTCCAGGGAGCAGGTTTTTACAGCTGTGTTATGTTGTTTGTATGCCATGCGTTATTCTTTTTGACTGCACAGCTCTTATGCCTCGTTGACAAAATTAACATGTACAATTATAATGCATTGCTGCTTAGAGGAACACATGAGCTGGCCAGCATGAAGAATATCGCATACTCCTGAGGGAGTGACCACTTTTCGCTATTTTGTATTTCTACGTTGGCCAACAGAGTAGGGACATGGCCTCTAGATGTTACCGTAACAAAAACAATAGATGAGGTGAAGAAGAAATAGACTTTACATATCCCTGCCAGATATGTTAAAAAAAAAAAACAAACACAACAACCACCTGTCAAAATGCAGGCAAGGAAGGGAAGAGCAAACAAGATGAGTGCCAGGTGTACCAGGCAGCACTCCCAGTACATTACAGCTGTAATTATTGGTGATTACAGTATGTTGATGCCCACTGCCAGGGCACCACAAAAGGTAAAATCTCTTTCACTGCTGAGTTTTTCAGCAAACACTATACATGCTCAGTGCACTGCTTACTATCTCAAAATAGAAAAAAAGAGTTAAGGAAATCTGTGTAAAATATCTAGGACCAAATTCACTCCCGACCTCAAACAAAAGGCAAAATTCTAGGGACAGATTATTTGAACATTCAGATCAGAATAAAAAATAACTCAGCAGAGAATGAAAAGGATTTCAAAAGATGTCATCTCTGGTGCTCCTAACTAACTGGAAAAGTATATAAGCAGGTTCTTGAGGCATTAGTCCTGCCACATATTGCATGGAAAGGCTAGCATGAACATCAAGGAATCACTCTCTTATGTTTGAGGAGCCCAGGGAAAAAATGCCTATCTTCACAGTTTCACTGGATATTTCAAATTGAGTTAGCAACTCAGAGTGCTTAGCTTCACTGACAATAAAGGGCATACACATTGATACCTATGAAATCTTAATGATGATTCTTAGCACCAGGTTATCTAAACGTTGGCTGACTGTTAGAGGTGCCCGATTGTGTCAAACTTCCATATAAACCTAAATTCAAATCTGAAGCTACTGCTTACTGCAGTTTTTTATGGTTGGATTGAAAACATTTTGTAACTATCATAACAAGTTGTAGATAGGGAGGATAGAAAAGTCTTTAAGGATAATTACAGCAGCGTGGGATTTCACAGTACTCCCATTTTTTTTCTGGGTCTGTTGTGAAGCACCAAACACCATTTACATCTCCATCAGGATTCCTGCAAAACTGTAATAATTACAAAAACAGAGAATGAAGACTCCAAATGTTAGCCAGAAAATGAAGAAGTCTGTAAGTGCATGATTTTTAAAAAAGTGTTAAACTAAAACTTTGAATTCTTTCTCCTAACTACTATTCCACTGTATGTTAGATGCTTTCTATTTCCCCTGATCAGAAAATTCTCTTTCCTGTGTCTCAAAACCATTAGGTGAAATTTGAAAAATATGATGAAATTGCTGTCATTTTCTTCTTCCACCAAGACTCATCCTAGCTCTAGTGCTTTTTAAGGCCTTATGAGAAATAAAGTTTGAAGTAGGATGAATAATTGCTTTACACTAAAACATTTATTGTTGGCCTAATCCTTCTTCCCCTAAAGTCAGTGTGAGCAAATTAGGTCAGCCTCAAGAATTTGCCAGAAGCCTGCTTAGTTTGTGGCAAACAGCAAAAGACATCGCTTTGGGGTTTGCAGAAATCAGGGAAGTGCTGTATGATTTCTTCTGTGCTGCTTGCCTGTCAGCGTCGACCTCTGTGCTTAAGGTACCAACATCCTAGGTACTATAAAATGCATCCTTCCCTCTTCAGTGCTATTATAGGTCTGGACTATCAACGTGGTGACTTCCAGATATGCTTAACCTGGTCTATAAAGACTGAACGTGAAGTGTTTACTGAGGGGTCATGGACAAAGAAGACAATGTTCAATGACACCAATGACATTAGCAGCTGTTTACATTTTTATCCAGGCCTGCTCCTGGATGAGTCACGGGAGTGAAATATTTGTGGCTATGAGGTTTCTGAGAACTCCACGCTTGACAAGTTCTGCCTCTTGCAGTTTTTGCTACTGTGCCACGGTAGTCTTTACCGTTACCGTTAATGCAGTCTGTGAAAAAAGAGGAAAAGGAAATAATCGTTAGCTCTTGAATCTATATGTGGTGGTGATAAGCAGAAACAAGCCAGACTAAGTACCTTTAGGACTAGCACACTCCCTAGTGTCTACAGCAGAAAGACAAAAATGTGCCCTGTGATATGAGCTCTTAGTCTTTCAGGATGGATGTTTTCCTGGATGTACAGAGTAACTTAACTGGAAAAAATTTCGAGGAACTTCAGGCTAAGCATTTTCTGTAACATATTGCAAATATCTGAAAGGACTCCAGGATTTTTGCTAAGTCAGTATGAGTAAGCACATTCCATGGGAGAAGTGTATTTCAGTTAACAGCTCATTAGGCTGAAAGAGCAACTTTTGCTTCCAAGGACATTAACTTCAGGTACTTTCTTCTTCTGCATGTGAGAAAGAGTACACAGCACCATTTAGGAATGTATCTTTTATCCAGCCCTGCCACCTTCTTTTACAAAGTAAATAATCTGTGAAAAGTTCCACCATAAATTCAGAAAAGTCACACCACCTTGACCAACATGGACTATTATGGAAGAAACAAAGCAGGATAGAAAAAAATCCATTTCTCTTGGTGCATACATTGTGCAAAACATGGTTGCCTATGAAGAATACAACAAGCTAACGTCGACCTCGTGAAAACATAAAGCACAGGACAAGCAAAATTCCTATAATAATACTTTTCACTGTAATCATAGTATCAATAGGACTCAGCTACAGAAATGCTAGAAATTTTGTCTATTTTCCTCGTTCCCCTAAATGAAAAAGATCTCCCACAGAATGCACCTTAAAAATATATAGGCTACAGGATACGAACTGACTAAAGAGTACATGCTTCAAAATTCAACCCTACAGTTCTGAAAGCTGGAGAAGGGATGTGATTTACGTTGCAGCCCTATTGAAGAATAATTTTTATAGATTACTATTTCCTTTACCCACGGACTCTACAGGAGGTGACATTTATAGCCAGCTGTTACCAGATGTGGTGGGAGTAGTCAGGTCACTGTTTTGTGCTGTTGTTGCAGGGGGATCATTTGGTGCGGGCTTTTGTGTATGATCATCACACCTCTTGAGATTGCAGTACTCCCATGTCATGTTGGGGTCCGTGGTGAAACACCATGGGCTTTCATCACCATCTGGGTTTCTACAATAGTTGTCTCTCAAATCCCTGTGAAAATACACACAATAGTCATGCTGCCTGAGACAGAAAATGATCATAGGAATGTCTTGCCAAAAAGATGTGCATCTGTACTACACAGAGATAGATTCATTTATTAAGTTTTTACTTATTGCCAGATATCCTATTACCAGCAAACACATTTATGCCTGTGAAATGAGTGGGGAGCTGTGTTTCACAGACGCATCAGAGTCATGCATACATTCATGCGTAAGGAAACAAAATTCAACTACTGGCTTAAATTCTGGCTGTAATGTATCAGTGTGCTGAGTAGCTAAATAAATGCCCAATATCCTAATAATTTAATTTCTAAATATATATGTATAAGCATACACAATTTTGTGAATGTGTGAATTAGTAATAAATACGCAGGAACATCCATACTGTTGGTGGGCAATTATGCTTTCCCAAAATTTTTATTTTAAAATGTCAAAGGGTTCTTTCTTATATTCAGAAGAATGGCAAACAAATACTTATGCAAATGATTCACCCCCACCCTCCAACATTTCTACTGAATTCAGTGGGACCACTCCCATGCCTGTGCTTGCTGGGGCAGGGGGAAATAGAATTTCTCTTTCTCTCTTAAGTAATTTGCAGAGTTGGAATATTTCCCCATCCTGAATCACATCACTGTCACAGAATACAAAAATTGAAATGCTTCTTTTCTGGATATGTCAGAACACCTTGATTACACATTTTCACAGCTTGATTTCAATTTTTTTAAATGTTTGTGAAAAACAACCCCTCTGAGGATGTTCCAGTTTCACTACATCATTATTTTTGATGTCAAAATATGACTGAAAATGTAAAAAAAAATTATTTAGTGTGACATCATAAAAAAAGCCCAAAAACACAGAAAGTATCAACCTTCCTGCTTATACTTGTAATTCACCACGCAATGATGGATCTCCTAGCAGCTGATACCTTGGTGCTGTCCTACCCTATTAAAAACTGGCACATTAGTAATTTCAATTAGCTCTCTAAGTCATTGCTGGTCCAATTTTGTTAGTCTGAAGAAGACCAGCCAAGAGGGAAAATTCAGTATATGTAATTCTGGTTGACCAATTCCAGCTACAAAGAACATTTAAATGGTAGTTCTAATCATAATATATCTGACTGTGTGTTTTGCAGCCTAAATGCTGTGTTGTCCCCAGATGAAATAAGTAGAAAGGCCACCACAGAGGTCTCAAATTAATAAACAAAATGCATATTTCAACAGATCCCCAGACTCTGGATACAAGTCTCACAGGGTTGGTTACAGAAGCTCACATTTAAGAGTAAAGTGACACATCTGTATTTTACTCAGAATTTAAATAACAAGAAAACAGTTTTTATAAATGAGAGTAACAGAAAATGTTTCAGTGTCTTGGAAAAATTGTCTTTTATTGATACATACCCTGACAGTGTTTTAAAGCACAGATGTGCAAAGATAATATAAGCAGCAATAGTCATTGTCAGATAAAGCAACAAAAAGTGAGATAAACATACGCATCTGGGAATCTGTCCGGGGTTTTTTCATGCCTGTGTGGGAACATGGAGTTCCAGGCCTGGCATTTTTTTCCTGATGCAGTGATGGAAGCTGTGCCACGATAACTCTGGCCTCTGCCTTGGTAGCACTCCTCTGGCAGGGGAACCTGCACAGGCACATCTGCAGCAAACAGCAGAAACTGGTCTGTTGCATCACGATTTTATGTTCTTATTGAGTAGGCAGAAGAAAGCATCAAACACACAGGATGACAAAACCAAATTATTTGTTTATACAGACAGCATCCAGTGAGAGCATCATGGCCAGCATGAAAAGCAGAAGGACAGAAGGGCATTTCCAAAGATATTTAGAAAACTTTCACAGATTACCCTCATCTGTCAGGTGTCATTCAGTGGAGCAATCACCACTCAGTTTCATTTTGGTATATGTGAACATGTTTGAACTAAAAATCAGAAAGTTCATCGAAAAAATCCTCAAAGATCAGATGCTAATGATTTTGCCCCAATATATTTCTAAAATGGACACTATTTTAAACTTTATACTCTCTATTATCCTTTTGATTGCACTAAGGCTTTCTTGTTATTTTTTGTGCTAAAATGAATGGAAGTTTCAGAAGATACTTTTATTACTTTGGAAGCTCCTGTCCTCTCTTGTGGCTACTTTCAAAAAATGGGACTTCATTTTATAGAGCACTTTTTCATCTTTTTATCCCTGTTTTTCATGTTTCAATTAACTTGCTAAAAATGCCCTATCTTTGGGAAAAAAAAGGAATAATAATAAAAAACCCCAACAACCTCTTTCATCCTGTAATTTTTCAATATTTGGCAGGTTTTGTAACACGCCAAGCAGAAAAACTGCATTAACAACAATGACAAGGTTGACTGGAAAAAAGATTTAACACATTTACAATGAGAAACAATAAATCTCTCACTAGTTTAAAGTCCTTATTTCAAGTATGTTCCACTACTTGTACCAGCAATCCCTTGTTCTGGCCCATCACAGTGGGGAATGGCACAATATTCCCACCGAACGTTGCCGTTGATGGTGTAGCACCAAGGCCTTTTCTCTCCATCAGGGTTTCTACAGTAGTTTTCCTCTAAGCCCCTGAAACAGAAACATCCGCTTTACACACAAAAATCCAAAAGAGTTGTGTGCAAGACTATTAACAACTACTGCATGCAGGACTCAACTCAGTGGTCACATTTATGCTTTTTAGAGATTAATTTACTTTGTGCACCACTATTTTGGGACTAAGCAACAACCTTCAAATTTACAGTCTTAAATGCTGATGATATGCAGAACTTTTCCAATGCTTACACATTCTGCTCTGGTTTTTGAGGCCAAGATATGGCAGTAGAAGCTGACTTCAAAATAGAAGCACCATTGGTGTACCTGACTATTATGGTAAGAACCAGTCAAGGCTGGGTGTCATGAACTGATCCTGGAAGAGTGCGCAGATGAGCACCAGTGCATGCTGCTCTCTGCTCTGTGATAATGGACAGGGTTTCACATGCCCAGGAAAACTTGCAGGACCCATTTCAACACCCACAGGATGAAAATACGGAGTCAAAAGTCTGGTCAGTCCCAGCTACCCAGCTCTGCAAACCCCGCTCCTCTGACCTTGGAGCATAAAGATGTATTGAAGCATCCTAGACCTTCAGAAAAGTAACTTATTGAAAGTGTGCCAAAACACAGCCAGAAGATTTTAAACATAAAAGTAGTAAATACTTGTAGCTCTGCAGTGGGATGTGGAGGAGACATGTGAGACAAGTATGTGAGAACAAAATAGCTAGTAAAAAAAAAGGAATGAAGAAAAAAAATGAAGATCAAGACCTGAACAAAAGTAATGAGAGCTGACAAAAGATGAGAAAATAATTTATCAACATAACTGTGGAAAACCTGTGCTTCTCTTGCCTCTGCATCTGGATCAATAAGGAATAACTATGTTCTTTGGTATTTAAAAAAATGATGATGCTCAACATACTTGCAGGGATATCTGTCAGGAATCCAACCATGTTTGTGAGGAAACTGTGTGTTCCAGGGTTGGCAGGCTTTTCCTGATTCGGTGACGGCTATCCTGCCTCGATAGTTTTCTCCTTTCCCTGAAAGACACTGGGAACCCAGGCCAGAGACTGGTAGGTGCATAGCTGTAACAGGATTTAAAAAAAAAAAAAAAAAGAAAAGAAATGAAAAATGCTGCTAACTAGTGCTTTCAAATATATTTTAAATCCCTTTGTTTTCTGTAATGTCAAACATTCATATTTTTCTCTTTCCGCAAAGGTGACATTGGTTGAAAGCTACGACAAAATCAAGGTGTACATTTTCACAAGCAGTCAGGCTGCCAAACAGCTGTCCTGTGCCTGCCCTTTTACAGTAGTCAGTAAATAACTTTGCTGGGTTGAGCCAGACTTTGTGCCTGCAGCCCCGTGAGAGCAGAGCTGGAAAGGCAGTAAGTAGTCCAGTACAGCCTTGTATAAACAAGTGGGATGAAGGGAGCACATTCATATAACACACACAGGTAGTGTGGAAGGGCAGAAAGGATAAGGGCCAAGGAAAAATTGTGAGAGAAAGCAAAACAGCCTTCAGTGTTGAGCCCCTGGAGTCAGTGAATTGGGCAAGTGGGGCAGGAGTGAAGGAAAGTGAGTTAGTCTGGCATGTGGGGAACAGCAAAGAAAGTAAGAATAACGATCAGAGGCAGAGAACTGCAGAGGACAGAGGGAAAACAAATATACAGTGCATACCTATTATATATACTTTGCACATGGAATTTCCTGAGGAGACAAAGGTTAGTCTGTTCCTTAAACTTTAAGCACAACATGGAGTTGCTATGGTAACATTCACAATTTACTTTATCATATGTATCACAGAAGTCTATAAATAGTCATTCTTCCATCTCTAATTGAGCATGCTGAGGTGAACTACATCTAGCAAACACATGCTGCTGCTTAGAGCACTGGCAAGTGCAGATGTATAAGAAAGCAAGCTCTAGAGACAAAAACACAAATATTTTTTCTCAAAGTGCAGGCCAGTTCTACAAACAGCAATGCTAATCTAGTTGTTCAGTGCTTTGGAATGTCCAGATTTAGTGTGCTCAGCTTAATCGGTTAAGCTAGCTCACTGATAAATCAGGTTTTTCTCCTGAGGCCTCAGCTTGTTTCCCCAGACTCATCCCTTGCTAAGAAAAAGGCAGTGCTGGCTGTGCTGGCCAGACCCAGTTAAATGTCACAGTACACCCACATGGTGATCTAGGTGCTTTCCAGGAGTTAGCAGGTGAGCTGAAAACTACCACCTCATATAACTTGAATGCCCTGCCTCTCAGGCAAATTGAATAGTAAGGTGGTTGAAGACAAATTAGGGTTTCCATAATGTCTTTGGCATTATTGCACTTCGTGATACTTGCATCCTTGTTGACATTACATGACTTTATGTAATAGAAATTTAAAGAGTGATTCTGTTTATTAATTTGCACTTTCCCTGGTTCACAGTGATTTCCTTGGATTAGTCAGAACCGTGATTTCTTGCCTTTCCCTTCTCTGAACGATTTTAATGTGAAAGCTACCCTCTGGAGTGATCTCAGGAAATCAGACTCACTGCAACGAGGAATATTGCAATATTCCCAGCGTTTAGTAGGGCTGGTAGTGAAACACCAGGGCCGAAGTTCACCATCAGGATTACGGCAATAATTCATCTTCAGGTCCTTCTCTGGAAAGCTGCGTATTTTAAAATGAAAGAGGAGCTTGTGAGTCAGCTATGGCCAGCTGTAGCAATTGGGCTGTCTGCAGGCAGGGTCTCCCAGGCACTGCAGGAATTAATCCAGCACTGAGTGTGACTCACTGTTTTGGGGTAAATCCATGCATATGAGGCTCTTGGGCATCCCAGTGCTGGCACTGAAGCCCAGACTCTGTTCTGGAAAATTCTCCATGGTAGTCTTCACCATTACACTGCATGCATTCCACTGTAGGTTCTAGGCAGAATGAAAACAAAGCAAGGTTTACGAGAGCTGTGAATTCTGATCCTGATCTATTCATGGGAGACTACACTGAAAGGAAAAGAGGGTTTTGCTCCAGATAATGATGAAAGGAATGCAGAAAACCACAAATTACAGCCTAGCCAAATGTATAAAGCTTTAGGGATACATGTTATTTGGAGGGAGAACTTTGTCACATATCTGTATGTACTAATAGCAATGGGATGTATGTAAAACAGAACTTGGGTCAATCTTTACTCTCATTCAAATAAAATAAGTTGCCAGGAGTAAGAGCAGGACAATATCAGCAAAAGATTTTAAAATTTCAGAAAAAAAATTTACAAAATTACTTTGATAACTGGAGCCAATTAAGAAAAAACCTTTGTGTTGAGAACTTAAGTCCCAGCTTGATCTAAATTCACATTTGAAACCAATCTACAATAATAAAGCAAGAACAAATAGCAGGAATAACAATAACATTACCTACTCAGACACTCCTTCTCTGAAAAAGAAATATACCTTCTCCAGTGTACATGACCTGGCCCTCACACTCTGGGATGTTACAGTAATCAAATCTGGTAGCAGGATCTGTTGTGTAACACCAGGGTCCACGTTCATCCCCATCAGGATTTCTGCAGTAGTTTTCTTCCAACCCTGCATTGGGGTGTTTTTCAGGTGTATGACTGTAACAGCATTAAAATTCTGTTTTAATTCCAGTAATTTAGTGGAGCAGAAGGGAAATGTACAACTTGCTTAGGCAGCTGTGGGCTCTATTAATTCCAGTAATAATGAGAGAAACAGATTTCCCATTGAAACCTTTCAACGAAATCTGAAAAAACATTCTATAACTACTGTTAGTAGCTTTCTCCCTAGGTCCCAGTTGCAAATGATGAGTGAGTTTACAGCCTGTAAGGACTATGACAGTCTTAAAGGATAAGTATTGTCTTTAATACTTGCATCCAGTTGATGACCTGTGGCTCTGCCATGTATTTTTCTTAGTGGAGCTACTTTGAGTGGAGTATTTCTAGAGAGTATTCACCAAACACAACCGCATCTTAATTTGCAAGATTTTGAAGCAAGTGACCTTAGACTTCTTCCTATAGCAGTCCTCCCAGAGAAGACTAAATGGCTTTTAAACAAAAAATCTAAACATGTACATCCAAGTTTCATTAGAACAACAAAAAATATTTTTTTTTAACAGATAAATCTCCAACAAAGAAAACAGAACCTTTGCTCCCACACTGGTTTCAGCGAGCCCAGTGGCAGCAGCCTGGAGAAAACTCTGCCTGGGCAGGTCCCTTTGGGCTTGGATACTTTGCTGGATGTTTCTTCTTGACTGTCTGGATGACAGGCAGGGGGTCACAGACGTGGACAGTTATCACAGCCTTTTTTTCTACACCTTATACAGAAGAGAGGAATTATGGCCCTACTGTCACCACCAACAAAATTTTCCTCATGTGTTGACAGAAGGAGCATTTCATCTTCTTAAGAGGCCCAGCTTTTAGACACAACTTTTCTAGCTGACAATATACCTTTTCCTTACCCAGGTCATTGCAGTTCTCTTCCAGTAGAGTCCAAATTAACAAGACAGAAGAAGATAAAATTGTCTTAGAAAGTCACCTGACAACTGCCTTTGATAACATGTACTATAAAGTTGTTTATACACATTAAGTTGAGAAAGCTTGGAAGAGATTCAGAACAACATGAAGACAAATCTAAATAAGACCATACTTTGGGTTGTGGGGTGTTTTTTCTGCCCACTTCTGGCATGGAATACCCCTCCGAGTTTTAGCTTCCATTCCTCTGTAGTCCTTCCCAATCCCTCTTTTACACTGTAGAAGGTAAACTGAAATGGAATTGGCTTTGTTAATTCAATGATGTTACAGCATTGCATATTTTGAAACTGAGAATCTTCAGATAACTCTGAAGTTCATCAGTTCATGATGGACCATGTTTTACGCATGTTTTGAACCTCTTGTGCATGCAAACAGCTGTGATTCCATAAGGCATTTAAAAACAAATTAGTTACCGAGTACTAAGCAACTACAGAGGAAAATTCCTGAAGCATTTCTATAAAGCTAGTAAAGGCTAGTTAAGAGAACAGATATAACAAGTTGCAATTGTTTTTGACATGTATAAGATGTATGCTTATACTGCTATACTACTGGGATAAAAAGGAAGGTCTTTCACCAGTAGCTGGAGGTTCTTTGAAATGCATTGCTCATAAGCACATTCACAGTGTGGGTGTCATGCAACTATCCCTTCAGGCCAGAAAATTTTTAGTTATCAAAATATGTTTGTCACATAAGCAGCCCCCAAATCTTTGATTCCTCTCACCCTCAGACTCCCAGATACTTTCTAGTGGGATTCCAAAGCGGAAAGAATGCAAAGCATGTTGATGATGCTTTTATTTGCAACAGACTTTGAAAAACCACCAATTATTTGGGGGAGTGACCTTCATTTCCCCTTTCAGATATTTGCTTGCACAAGAAGGTTCCCCCTAAACCCCAAAATGTAAAATGGAAATGCTAAAGCAAGAACAGGAGACCAGTCTGATAGGAAAGGTGAGCCTTGTTTGGACACCTTGCAACAGTTACTGCTGTCGCAGTGTGTGGCTGGGACTACTAATGTCTGTGCTGCGTTGTCTTGCCAAAAGGGACCTGCTGCCTGGTTGTCAGAGAGCTACTGGTGTGCCCAAAAGTCTTGTCACTACTGCTTCAGCACTGATACTCTAGTAGCAGGTCCCAGCATGACCATCTCTGGTCAATGGCCTTGCCCATGGACTTCCTGGTGTTGCCAGGTTTCTTCTAAATGGTTTTAGCCTGCCTAAAAAAAAGCTGGACACATCTGACACCTGGGGCAAGGGGTGGAGGCTCTGTAGAGCTGGATCAGGAATGAAGACAAGCAAGTAACTTCCCAGTTCAAATGACATGTGGAAACCACCATGGATTTATGCTTTGATATTTGATCCCTCTTAAACAGCATTTAGTAACATGGTTTCTTGCTGTTTGACCCCCAAAGTCTCTTTTACTTTTCTGTCCTGGGCAGGAGTTGCCTGTGCTGCCCTATAACCCCTGATGGTCTGTGTTCCTCAAAAGAGGGATGGGATCAAACGCCAAACTGTATGTCAAGACAAAATTAAGATTTGACTGGGCAAACTGCTCTGTAAAGAAGACGTCTTTAACCAAGTTCTTACAAAACATTTCAGTGACTAATTCCCAAAACTTTGGTTATTAACCCTACAAGAGGGTGAGCATCCTAGATGGCCACTGAGTCTATAAAAATGCCATGGTTCTTGAACTCTGAAAGGCCAATTAGAACCAAAGGAAATCTGACTCAACAAAATGTAGTGAGCATAACCCACAAAACCTATGTATCTGGGCCTTGTGGATTATTCCTGCTGTTAACAAGGAGGCTGTAATCAAAAGAGGATTCCTCATACAGGGTTTTTCCATTAACATAAGGTAAGTAAAACTGTAACTGCCAGATATATATTCATGGAGTTTCCAGAGGGATGAACCTTTCAGTTTTAAAGTAGATGTTTTGTATGTATATGTTGAATCCAGTCCCAAGGAAAATGAGCTCTGGCAAAGACTGGGGTCAGAGTAGCTCTTATGAACTCCAAGGTCTGAGTCAGGCATACATGAGATTGTACAGTCACCATGAACCTAAGGGAGTGGCAGGGTCACAAAATGTCCTGTAGATTACTTTCTTTAAGCAGAACAGATTTCATCATATCTCAGCAAAAAGGAGTTTTACAACAGCTATTTCCTGGTGCTAAGGAGTCATGGTGGGGACGGAAAACTTTTGTGAGGCTTAAGGGAGCTAAATGTCTCTATTTGTAAATTCAAGTTCAGGCAGGGGGATGCTGGCTGTGATTAATTAGATTAGAATAGAATCATAGAAAAAATTAGGATGGAAAAGACTTTTGAGATCATCAAGTCCAACCATTAGCCCAGGACTGCCAAGGCCACCGCTAAACCACGTCAGTAAGCACTGCATTTATGCATATTTTTAAAACCCCCAGGGACAGTGATTCCATCACCTCCCTGGGCAGCCCGTTTCAATACTTCACCACCCTTTCAGTGAAGAAATTTTTCCTAATAGCCAATCTAAACCTCCCCTGGTGTAACTTGAAGCCATTTCCTTTTGTCCTGTTCCTTGTTATCAGGGAGAAGAGACCTACCCCTGCCTGCCTACCACCTCCTTTCAGGCAGTTGTAGAGAGCTGTAAGGTTCCCTGAGTCTCTTCTTCCCCAGACTATACAACCCCAGTTCCCTCAGGTGTTCCTTGAAAGGCTTGTGCTCCAGACCCTTCACCAGCTTCAGTGGTGATTGTTGCTTCTAAGAAGGTGAGTATCACTTTTATGATGCACTTTAACAGCCTTTTGAGAAATATCTCTGGTTTGAGGTGGACTGGGGCCATTACAAATACAAAATGCTGACATTTGGATTATCCAAAGACTCCACAAAGATGTTGGCAGTGGTAGCTGTGAGCTTCAGAAGGAACGAGATAGTCATATATTCCTGCTAGTGGAAAGTGGAAGGAAGATGACTCTACATCCTCTGTTTGAAAAAAAAAATAAAAAAAATTAGGCACTGTAAATCTGCGCCCTGGAAAAACGAATGAAGCAACTCTTTGGCTGCTGGAGCTAAAAGCACTTCCTGCTGAAGCAGACTCTCATGAAGAGGTATCCCTATGAAGGCAGAGGTAGTGCATTGCATAGCAGCAGCACACGAGCTGAATGGTATAGCCAAGGGTGACAGTGTGTCCCCCACCTGTCAGAGGTGGGCATCCTGGAGTGCAGAAGGTGTCAGGAGATAAAGCTGAGACAAGCAGTTCCCAAATTGCTGCAGATTGTAAGAATGCTGAATGATGAGGAGATGATGCCTGATAACTCATTAGATGAAAATGAGGAGTCTGTGAAGCAGATTTTTTCCCCTGCTAGTATCGAGCTGCCTCAAGGCTCAGGTATGTGGGTTGGGTTGTTTCAAATAACCATGACCATTAGCACAAGGATAAATCAGGGAAAGAGAAAATAGGTTCCACATGAAAGGATTTGGTATCCATGACCATTCATGACTGTGGCAGTGCCTAATTGCAGCTTTCAGTGACAGTGATAGATGTTAAATATGAGGGAGACTTGACCTCCACTCAGTCTGCAGTGGGAGCTGAGAAGAGCCAGCCTCTAGTTTAAAATTATCAGGAAAGGTCTCCCAGCCACAGCAAAGGACTGGTAACTGCAGAAGGGCTAGAGCTGAATGTGTTTGCTATGACAGCCTACACAGTGATTGCAGTGAAGGAAGAGAGGTGGCTGCCTGCCATGCTTAGGTGGGATTCTCACCCTGCGGAAGGACAGCAAGTAAGCACGTCTCTGTCCTGGGCCTGACAGCCAGACAAGTGCCTCCATTCGGGGGGGACCCCCTGCCATGATAGGCATCTACAGGCTTTTGAGCTGGTCCCTCGGTGTGAGGAACCAGACACGGTGTCTCCTCCTGCAGTGGACTCAGGTGGTGACATTTCCTTCAGTCCTGCTCATGGCCAGGAAGGAAAAGCTCTGCTTCCAAGAGGATGAGGAGGGAGGGGAGCAGACCTATATCTCACCCTACAGTTTCAGTTAAAGCTAAAATGTAAACAAGACAAATCCATCCTGAAGCATGAGAAGGTGCCAAGCTAGGCCTTTTTTTTTTTTTTGCCTTTTTTTTTTTTCAGGAAAAGCTGCCTCCAACGTGGGTGTGAGCAGCAGAGCTGAGGGCTCTGACTAAATTTCTAGGTTACTTGTGTTCAGGAAGGTCACTGGGATGAACACTGAGGCTGGAGGCACTAGGCCTGTCTTCCAGGGAATAGCTGTGGAGGACGCAGGCAAGAAAGAAGAGAAGCCAAAGAATGCTGTCTCCTTTTCCTGAGACACCAAGGCTCCTGGGTATCAAATCAAGCGTTTTGCTGCCGGCAGAAGCTCAGGTGTGTTTCTTCAGATGTTTCAGAAGTTTGGGAGAGCTTGGACAATGGCAAGCAATGTAAAGGGGCCTTGACGAGGTTAGGGATGTTGTCTTAATTTGTACCCCTTTAAGCCTGAGTTATCGTGTGGCCCTCTGACAGCATACAATTAGGATCAATAAGGATTATTTATTCATTTAGAAGGGCTCATTTCAATTTAATAATTAATGACTTGTGCATGTGCCTATTCACTTTCAACATATGCAGAGGAATTTTCAGAGCACATATTCATCCTTTATCCTGTTCTAACCTCAAAGGAAAACTCCAACCAATTTTGACTTCAGTGAAAAAACATCACATTTAAAATGCTGAGGCACTGGCTACACCCATTGTTTCCACAGATACTCCACTTGTGCCAGAAATTATTTGGCTGAACCTGCTCCAATATTTTTCTGTAATGGTGACTCACACATCTGTGGTCTATGAGAAATGTGAAAAATAACGGTGGAGAAGAGCTCTCCATAGGCTTTAGCCTTGTGAGGTCTGTTACTGGGGCATGGGGGCACAGGACTATAGAGCTAAAATCTTTTGATCAAAGCAGCCGCAACAGCAGTTTTGCCTTTTAAAACAAGAAGGAATCTGACCACAATCACACTCAAGATCAAGCAGTACACTTCAAATTCTAGCTTTTATGGCTTTAGCAATCTGTCTGAGCTAAGCATAAACTGCAAGTTCAGGAAAACTGGTGAGAAAATCCACCTGTCATTTGCATAGAAAGGAGACACCAAGGGACACATATTGCACCATAAGAACAAAATGTCACTGGCTGATAATCAGCTAGAGGTTCAGTTAGTACTTACTGAACATATCTGTTATGAACCAGGATGTACCCAGTGTTGTGAACCTGGCAACCCATTATCCAGCCTAGTAGCAGAATTAGGTTACGGATGTGTAAATGTTAACACTTTAGGTTTTTGTTATGTTTAAGCCAAATCTCCAGCAGATGTTAATGAATTCATCAGCACTGTATCAGTTCATACTAGCTGGGAATTTGGACATGAACCGCTTTCTGTTTAAAACTTTGATATGGTAAATGGGACCTGCAGCATGGTTATTCATGCAGGTTCCTTTTTCTGTCTATCTTTCAAATGCTTCAGAATTGTAAAGACACCAAAAATAATCTGAAACTAAGTGAATTATTCTTAACAAGAAATGTTCACTATTCATCTTACATATTGGTTAGCAATAGATTTATTTTTCCCAGAAGACTCATTGAAGTTAGTGTTTGTGACTGCATTATCTATGTTCCCACAAAATTTATGAAGATAATCTAGTTATTAAAAAAATATTTATTTTCCCAGCTATATAGAATGTATTCAAAACTTAGAAAAGCATTAATTCCAAAAATAATCTTAAAACCAAGCCACTTATCTGAGCCTGCCATATAATAAGAATTAAGCATAAACAAAACAGCTTACAAAATGCGAACATTTGATTATAATTTAAAATAACACAACAATTATAAGTCAATACAGTTATTTAAGACAAATAATTCTTGACTGAGTTATTACACAGAAAATTAGAGAAGTGGGTACATAGGCATAGATAATCCTGTGGTCTTGAGATTTTGTATGACCAAGGACTCCACTGGCTCCATGAAGCAGAGGACTGCAAATACTTAAAGGGCAGAGAAATACATGATTTTTGCTTTGGAGTATGTTTATTCTGCCTGGTCCCAACAATACATGACCAAAGGAGTTAAATACAAGTTCAAATATAAGAAGCCTTGATGCTATATGTGGACTTCTCTGGCAGTTTCAGCCCAGTACATAATGGGTGCAGGCCCACCTCACTGAAACTGTCCCCACCTGCAACGGCTGCTCCATCACTGCAGCAGAGAGTGTAAGGATGTCATTAAAATAGGTTTGATGTGTAAAGTATAGCATCTTACTATATACATACTTTTCTTCTCATAAAGAACTACATCCACGCTGTCAAATGTCACTGTCATTTTGGTGTTTTCAGCCAGTGTTAAACACTGTAGCTTTTTCCTGGTGAATAGGAAAGCCCTGTTGAAATTAAGAAGGAAGCAACATTGACGTAGGAAGAAATATTTTAAATTAAATTCAAATTAATTAACTCATAATTATTTTTCTATAAATTATTAATTTATCAGCACTGCCTTGTATCAATTTCTGTATTTCAGATACTGCACTCAGTATCTGAGACACTGAGTAAGAGACTGACATTTTCTACTGCACCAAAGTGGATGACTTTTTCAGGATGTATGACTACGTGAGTAAGTTGGTGTGTGGGAAGCTAGTTACTCCATTGGCAAAACATTGTCAACAGCATCCTAAGTGCTCAGGTCAGCACCTTTCCCTACAATGAATTAGAAGTATCTCACTCTTCTTTTGTGAAACAAGGCAGCACCCAGCTAAAGAGGCGTAAGCAGCTCTCCACCTAACATTGGGTAAGAGCAGGAACTTAAGCATTTACTACAGAATGAGTAATACATTGTAAATCCATGCTTTACTTGACCTTGTGGCAATTTATGGGTGGAGATAAGCCACAAGATAAAGGCACAGGCATGGGAGGCACTGCTGCAGCAGGATGGGGTTGTTGGTTCTGAGCAACAGTAGGAAAACATCATTGATATGCAGGCACCCACAATGACATAGTTTGAAGATTCAACAGAAATTACCTGCAATTAAAATTTCTTTCTGCTTCACATTTCTCTGCACATTCTTTTTCATTATTTGTATTGTAAACCTGTTTATTTCGAGTAAGTAGCCAAACACCATCTGTTCTTAAATAGTCATCCAGTATATCTCCTTTCACTACAAAGGGAGGAAAGAAATCAGACATTAAAAATGAGAATGCTGCAGTTAAGAATCTACAAGGCAACACAGGTTGGCAAAAGCTTAGCTAACAGAAAAGAAAATGTGATGTTAGTTACCTGGAAAACACTGCAAATTATAAACTTAAAAAAGAATACAATACATATGAAAATGCAGCAGGAAATTTATTACTCTGGCTGAAGTCCAAATCCTTATAAACCTGGACATGACACATGATAATTGAACAGAATACTCAAATATATGTGAGCAAACCATTTTCTTCTTTTATATATGTAACTTTCCAGACTTGACCAGTACTAATCCAGAAGACATAAATAATATTTTTAAGGCAGTTTTGTGGACCATCACCTCGGAGCAAGTGAGTTAGAGCTGATAACAATAAGCAAATAAAAATAACGTCATTAGCTGTTTCTTCTAACCCAGCACAATCACACAATGATACATTCCTGGTATTCTGACATATTAAATGCCTGGGCTATTAGAAAAGCATACAAACTGTACCGAGATGTTTTTAACAGTACTTTGTAAAAGTCATTTAAGTGCCATACAATGATATGCAATGTTAAAGTACTAGGAATATGATATCTGATTGAAATCTGATTGAAATTTATACTACATACGGAATATTTATTAACAGAATTTGTAGATGAGCTTGAAATTCATATATTATCCTTAGTGGAACACCTGTCTTCTTTTGGAGTTGCAAAAAACAATTCTAGGCATATTCCTGGAAAAGTTGATCTAGTTATTGAAGATTAAATTTCTACTGCCCCCCGGAAAACAAGAGAGAACATTTTCTTGTTAGTGACAACAGAAAATGTGAAATTGCTGGAATATAAAGGAGCTTTTTCATTTTTAATTTTGTTTTAAATATTTAATTTTAAAACTTTAAAACTCCTATCATAGAGGATGAAAACCAGGAACACTGTGCCTAGCAATGCTTGGCAGTAAAATGGCTTTAGTATTTGATCCAAAGCCTGCTAAAACCAGAGAAAGCAGTCTCTCTAACTGCTATAGGTTTTGTAGCAGGCTTTTGGGATGCTTTCCAAAGGTATCCCCATTTCTGGCCATGCGGTGTGTTTTCAGGGAGCCATTTGTTCCCCAAAGCTGTTGCTCTTCTGGTGTCTTTAATGAACACAACACTGGAGCAATCACAGCTCTTGTGGTTGTTCACAGCACAGTTGTTGTTCAACAGCAACTCTCTGGCCAGGAAGCCCCAAATCCATCATCGTCCAGGTAAATGATGAAACAGGGATTCGAGGTCCCACCTTCATCAAATGGATCTTGCAAGCCCTTGATCCCCATGTCACCCAGGCAAGCGGAAGGCAAAGGACTCTTACCTGAGCTGAGCAAGAAAAGAAAGAGAAAGGCAGCTCTGCTAATCCCCATTTTGGCCCAGCTGGCAGGTGCTGGAAGTTGTGTGTGTCCGTGCACAAAGTTTTATTGACTTGCAGTGGAGTGAGGCAGCATCAAACAAACAAGGCAGGAGGATTAAGTTAATCATTCTCCCATGCTGTGACCCCCTTTGCCGTGGTGTGGCCATTGAACCAGCCTTGAATTGGATGGATTACCAAATCGGACTCAATCATTTGTACTGGATGCTGGGAAATCTGAAGGTACTCTTTTGTTTTGTGGGGCATATTTGTGTTCTGAGATTGCTTGGCCTCGCTTTGCTGAAGTAAAAGATGGGGATCATGGTGGTGGTAAAGTATGGAAACCTGGGCACAATCTAATTCTACAAGTCCTTTATATTCAGCTTTCAGTCCCAGCAGTATTTTCAGTCACAGACTTGGACTGCTCTAGTTGGAACTGCTTCTGATTTACACTTTTGTGTAAGCCAGTCCCCAAAACTAAACCCTGATAATGCTAACTTTGCACCAGAATTTCTTTCAACAATCTCCAGAGTCCTTCCTGGGGGAAAGAAGCTTCCTTCCTTCAGTTGTTTCCCATTTCTGGATTGTTTTTTATTCATTATTTGGGAGGCAGTGTTCACTTTGGTTCAGTGTATGATGTGCATTTGCCTTCCAGGCAAAGCTCCTGGTATCTCAGGTCTGCCCAGACCTCAGAGTGCATGCAGGGTGCGCCACACATTTCAGCAACACCACCTCCATCACACCCATGGGGCTCAGCTAAGGCAAGCCAGGCATCCCCAGCCAGAGTGCTCTCAGGAGTTTTAAACTGGTTTGCCTGGCAAGTGGGTATAGCCTTCAGCTGGGGTTGGTGGGGCACAGGAGAACAACAGTTAGGAGCAAGGTGAGAGTCCCACATATTCTCCTCTGTGCTGGGAGGATGATGGTTCTGGAAAGGCCACGTACAACAACCACATCCCTGTGAGGACTAGGCAGGTCACCTTGGGTAAAAGCATTGGTCAAATGGTACATGCCTCCAGGGTACAGGTGGGAAATACACCCTGGGTTGGTAGGGAGGCAGTGGGGAAGTGGCCTTTCTGCCTCAGCTCTGGGACACTGCAGAGGGCTCTCAGTAGGGAGCCAGTGTGTAGCCTGCAGTCAGGGTGGGCAGAAGTGATGCCAGTAGGAAAACTGAATGATTGGTCTTGGTAGCTGTTTTGTGGTCAGTTGTGTCCATGTACCACCATACCCACAGCTCATCCACATTCCTACCTCCACAGTTACTTTTTGAGCATATCATTCAACCTCCACCACACCTGGCAGAGGGATGGAACTCTGATGTTCCTACAAGGCACATCAACATCAGTCATCAGAGGAAAGAAATCAATTTTTTTTTCCGTAAGAACACTCATGGTGGAAGCAAACACCATTCATTTCTGCTTGGCCAGTCAGCAGGTCTGTCACCGCATGCATAGGTAAATCTTGGGAACATTTACCTCATACATATGGATGTGCAAGAGACAGTCTGTCCTAATGGAAGCAGGAGTACATCACAGAGAGATTATGGAGACATGAATGGGAAGAAGCAGGATTAGGGGAACATTTGGAGTGAGGAGGGTGTGGAGGACCTGAAGATTTCCCAGTTTTATATGGGAGAGAGGTGGGGACAGCAAGAGGTGCAGGAGGACATGATGAGCAGGCATATGAACTACACAGAGCCAAGCCTTTCTTGTTCCGCCACTGACAGCATTACTTGCTCTGCCCTCAGACAGCAAATGCCATAGACTATATAGGCAGAAGTCTGAAGCCACTCTAGATCTGCTAGTAAACAGCATGGAAAATTCTTTTGGATCTCATATGAATCTTAGACTAATCAAAAGCAGAGAGATTTTTATGCCCATTTTCTATTAGAAACAATGGAAGCCACACCTTTGCTCGTGAAAACTATGCTGTAATCCTACCTGATTTTGTTTGGGATTTTCTGCAGAATGTGCTGTCCTGGTAATGTCCAGAAGAGTGCAGCAAATGATACTTTTTTGACAAAGTGGGTGACATTAAACCCCCAGCATAAGCAAAGGCGTCAGATGCTTACATGAAACATTGGCAGAAGATGTTTGTCCATATGCTTGAAAAAATCCCAAGGGATTTATTATTTTGCTGCTCATATCACAGCTTGCAAGGAAATTTGTCTAAAGCAAATATGCTTTTCTTTTTTCTCAATTCGCCCTTTTCCTTCCCACCACAATACAAGAGGCTTAAAGTTGATTGTTTTTAAGTCATGTAATATTAATAGATTCAAAAGCTTGATTGTCTCAAAGCAATATACCATGTAGGAAAGACAGCATGCAAGCGTGAAATACAGAGAAAAAAAACAGAATGGAAAGAGCAAGGGGAAAAAGCCAAATTATCATTATTACTGTAAGATAGATACTGAAAAACCTAATAAATGTTATGAGGTAGTGAAAAATAGAGGGACCTATTTGGAACAAAAAAATCCCACAGATTTTGTGACAGCATAATGCAGATTTTGTCTTATTTAGAAAAATAAGAAGGAGAAGAAACAGCATCCTTAAAAAGGAAAATAACTAAGGATAAAATGAATAAACAATTTTTGAGCTCAAACTAATGCTCTTATATTAATTTGAAAAAATGTAGCTATAGAGCTGCATAGTAATGAAAACTAAAAGGAATCTGAATGTCAAGTGTCAAATTATAAAATACTTTCATTAGGCTTTCAGCTTGGAAAAAGTTTTACACATGCTTGCTCATCCTGCACCTTTGCTAAGGAACGTCACACAGCTCTGCTGCACTGACTTCGAGTGTGTATTTCCTTTAAGTGATGAACAGGAGACTTGTCAGTTAATCAAGGAGATACTTCCAGCCACTGATTCAATAAATTCTGTCAGTGGAATATAAAAATTTCTACTGACTTCAGAGGGCTTTTAGGCAGGCCTTGTAAAATCCCCTGTACTCAGCACTGGTGAGGCTGCACCTCAAATACTGTGTTTGGTTTTGGCTCCTCAGTACAAGGCAGTCATTGAGGTGCTGGAGCGTGTCCAGAGACAGGCAACGGAGCTGGGGAAGGGTCTGGAGCACAAGTCTGATGGGGAGCGGCTGAGGGAGCTGGGGGTGTTTACCCTGGAGAAAAGGAGGCTCAGAGGAATCCTTAGTGCTCTTTACAACTACCTGAAAGGAGGTTGTAGACAGGTGGGGGTCGGTCTCTTCTCCCAAGTAGCAAGTAACAGGGCAAGAGGAAAGGGCCTCAAGTTACACCAGGTGAGGTTTAGATTGGATATTAGGAAAAATTTCTTCACTGAAGGGGTGGTGAACCATTGGAACAGGCTGCCCAGGGAAGTGGTTGAGTCACCATCCCTGGAGGTATTTAAAAGACTTGTAGATGTGGCACTTAGGGACATGGTTTAGTGGTGGACTTGGCAGTGTTAGGTTGAGGGTTGGACTTGATGATCACCTGAATCAGGTGAACTATTAGGGCACTGTTCAGATACAATGAGCACAGAGCAGAACCTAGCTCCGTTCATCACCAACATGTGAAAGACATTTTTATAAATTTCAGTACCTCATTTTTGGGGGTCTCCATTACAGATCATTTGCTTATTCTCATGGATACTTACATTTTTTCCAGAGAATGCTACTGATGATGATGATTACTATTACTATCAGGTCATCTACTTGAAATCAGAGCCCAAGCACTAAGTACTTGAGATATGTATGAGACTTTCTCAACCCTGAAGAGATTACTCTGGAAGGAGACAAGGAAGGGGTGAAGAAATAAAATGGTATGGCCAAGGCAGTAGCATGAGCAGAAACCCACATTGGCTGTGCCCACTTCAGAAATCGTTGCACATGAGCACTTGGCTTCACATGTAGCAACCTATTGCTTGTGTTTTTAACTAGTAAAGGGAGTGTCTGTGAGAAAGGACATGAGAAGAAGGCAAGAAACTAGTGCCTTCCCCACCTGGAGCAATGCATCTGCTTAACGTGTACCAGGAGCTCAGGACTGTTTCTGAGGCACCTGCATGTTAATGTTTGTCCCATTGACACTGTCACCTGGACAAAACACTGCAGCAAGTTTCCTATTTATAAAATGTGGGCAAAAAATATTTCATTGCCTGTCTGCTGTGAGGTTAGTAAATTCAGGCTTGTTTGGGAGTGGAAAGGAAAGGATGGCATAAGTGCTAAGCATAATACTTTTACCAGGCTGTGAGGCAGGTATGGTTCAAAATCTACAGGCAATTATTGAAATGTTATAAATAATACTGGTTTGAGGCCTCATCCAAACACATGAAAAATCAAATCAAGCTCTGTGACAGAGTAACATCTTGCTCCTCCCAAGTTAAAGAACTGCAAATCAGACAGAACTTGCTGGGAAGGTGTATATGGGATGGGTCAGAGGAAAGGAGACAGAATAAAAAAGATTGGGTTGTTTTGGCTAGAGATTATATTACTAGAGGAATACACAAGAAGAACCTTCAAATGTAGACATAAATAGATGTCTATTATAACATATGTATGTATGTATATATATGTGTGTGCATATATATATAATGATTACTGCAAAGAAGAGTAGATAGTCTATTCACCGTAAGTGTGGAGGATAAGGCAAGCAGTATGGATTTAAATATACAAAAGAGATTTAAAATCAAGATTCAGAAAAATACCTCTTTCATGCAAAGGAGAGTGAAGCACTGGAATTTTGCCTGGGGAGGTTGTGAGATCTTCAGGACTGGAAGTTTTAGGAACAGGTTTGATAGATGCCTGACAGACATTTTGGATCTGTATGTGTTCCTACACTATGATGGCTGAACTAGATAATCCTTTTTGTTGTCCTTTTCTTCTGATTCTGTGAATTAGATTTGTGACACCTAAACAATCCCTCAAGACAGCTGTACTGCAGCTCTCCACAAGCACTGACAATAATCCTCCTCTTTTCTCTGCAGGATGGCTTTTGCACCTTCTGCTCCACTGATCTTCTCTCATAGCTCATAGACATGAAAAGAGGAACTGTTTCTAGGACCCCAGAGCTTTATGTACTCAAGTTCCTGCAGCCACTGCCCTCATTAACCACCTTGGTTATATCTACATGCCCTGCGTAGTTGGCAGGCTCCAGTTCAGTGCTGTAGGTCATCTCTTAGAGCACTTTGGTTTCCTTTGGGAAAAGTACAGCACCCTGAATCCTTCCCGCGGGAAGACTAATTGAGCAGAATAACTCTTTTCAGAGAAAGAAGAAAAATCTTTTCCAAACCACTCTGGGAACATTCAGAATTCTCCTTTCTCAAAGCTCTCCAGTATGAGCCTACAACAAACATAATTTCATTCAAGTGACAGCTCCCCCTGCCCCGGGGCACACCAAGCACAGTTGGTTTGCCCCTGCTTTTCACAACATAATTGCAACTTCTGGAGTTGCCTCACCTTGACAATTCAGTTGTTTTTAGCTGGAGTGCCCCCAGCTATGTCGAGAAATACATGCAAGTCAGACTTGTTTAGGCCTGATCTCCTGGCCTCTGCCAGTTCTCCTGTAGCTACTGAGGGACAGTTTATGTCCTCCTGGCACCTGCCAAACTGGGGCTCTGGCTCCCACCCAGTGGCTGCTGTCCTGCCTCAGGCTTTCATCCACCCAGCCTCTCAGCATCAGCACCACAGGCGTTACCAGCACGCTCCCAGCACTGCTGAAAGCTCTTTACTTAGAATAGTCAGATAATAAATTATCAGATAATAATATGTTACAGAAAAACATCTTGACCTAAATGACCTTGCTAAATAAGAGACTGTTATTCATTTTAGTCTGTATGACCTGCACACACATATTGGTATATAATTGAGACCCACCTAAAGGACAGAGTACTTTGATGGAGCATACTCAGAGGAATTATGTTCTTGTTAATAGTCATAAACAGCTGGTTCTCTAGGCCTAACTCCTTCCAAAATTCAAGGTCTCTACAGCTTGTTGCCTTTGAGGAAGGTTTGAGGCACAGGTCTAGAGCTCATTTCCTCCTGAAATTTTTTGGTCCCGTATTTTCTTCTCCTGCATGTGGATACAAACAACTAAATCTTTAATTTGAAATGTTCTGTGTACCCCCAAAGTGTGAATTTGTGCCTTTTGTTATAGCAATTGCAGGGCTGGAAAGAGGTCTTTAGAAGCCACCTAGTCCATCTCCCTTCCCTCAAACAGAACCGATTCTACCATGTCCTTCCTGACTGCTGCTTGAACAACCACAGGTTAAAAACCTCCCAGGATGGCAACTCCACACCCTTTTCAGGAAAGCAGCCAACAATTCTCCTTACTGTTAAGGCTTTCCTGATGCCTAAACTGAAGCTTTTTGCTGTATTTTAGTTCTTTCATGTCTTACAGCATGTGAGAATTTAGCAAGGCATCAAGCAGTTTTGTGAAAAATAACCCAGTATAGTACAACCCTTAGTAGTTCCTAGTAGTTCCTCTATGTGGCTGGATTATCTTTACATAAAAAAACAATATGGCAGGCTTTTTTGAAATGTGTTCAGACAACTGGATGCAATATTAAGTTTGAACAACATGCAGAGCACCGAATAAAACATATAACTAATACATATTAATTTGTATTCATGTAAATAATACATATTTGTTATATATTACTGATAAATTTCAGCCTTACTCAAGCAAGTAAGTGTATGACAGTAGTGGCTCAAAAAGCTGTCTGAGAACGAAAACCTGAGCTGACATTATTGAGACACCAGCTGTGTCTCATAGCCCTCTACCGAGCCACAGTCTTATGGCCTTTCTGGTGCCACGTGGTCCCAGGCTCTGCTCCTCCAGTTGTGCTTCATTTGTTCCAGCCAGGCTGCTCCTTATCCGAGTACAGCTTGCACACAGGCAACGCAAGAAGGGCTACATCCCTGCTGTTCCCCACTTCTCTTACAAGAGGTTCTCAAGCACATTCATTGTAGCTGTAGATAAAGCTAGGCCAGCTGGCACTCTTGAGACGCTAGGTGATAAATACCTTCTTGTCAGATGGTAAACCTTGGGCTAAGGGCTTTTCTCCAGAAATTCAGTATAGGGTGACTTCATGAGTGGCTCTCTCCTACACCTCCTGTGAAACATGCTCAGACAGGGCTGGAGACAGTGTAAGTACTGCTGGCTTGAATGTAGAGTATGACAGCTCCTGACGTCTGCAAAGTGTCTCTGCTCAGCGGCTGTGAGCGGGCTTTGCTGGAGAGCTGAGCCAGTCACCCCCCCAGTGCCAGCTGAACGAGACGGACACTTAGTGTGCATCAGCTCTGACTCGCCACGCTCCCCGTGGGGGAATCACTGCCTGGGGACAACCAAGGTGTGAGCAGGGAGTCAAACTGAAAAGTGGAAACCCTTTCCTGATGGCAAGGAGCATGGAGAAAATCATTTGGCTCCCTGAGGAGCTCCCCATGGGTCCATCAGGGCAGGGGCTGGCTGCCAGGGACTATCCCACCCCAGCCAGGAGCAGGCAGCTGGGGCACTGGGGGGCAGCCCCAGCCCTGGGCCATGGGCACCTCCCTGGGGATGGGGACAGGCCAAGGCTTGGCTGGGCCGTGGGCCCGTGGGTGGGCCTGGCTGGGCAGGGCTGTGGCTGGGCAGAGCTGTGGGGAGCTGGAGACCGGCCCTGCTGCAGGTTGCTGGGGCAGGGGCTGACATTAGGTCCTGGGCCGTGGGGGAGCTTCGGGGCGAAGGGGGGCGAGCAGGGACAGTCAAGCTGGTGGTACTGTCAGGGTCCTGACAGCTACAGGCCAGGAAACTGAGGTAACAGGAGCTTATTTTGCTGTCTTGCACCCATGCCATAACTAAGTCATCCCTCTCCTGTGCACAGCACAGTTCCTTTTGTTATAAACGCCATCTGGCCAGAGCAAGCCAGTTTAGTTTCATGCCTTTTAAATCCCTCCCCGCTCTCCCCATACCAAGCTGGCATCCAGCCTGGTGGGGAAGAGCTCAAGGTCAGAAACATTTCTGTGGAGAAAAACCTGCGAAAGCAGTTTCTTTCAGTGGAGAAACTGAAAGTTCATGACACTTGACTGCCTGTTATCTTTGCACCTGCAGATGCACAAGTGCAGCAATAATATGGACCTTTTTCCTTGATTTTTTCCATGCTTACATCCACTGTGACTTTTCCTGTGTGGTGCAGGGTGCAGGGCGGAGGGCTGGGCTGGCATGGGGAGCATCTTACGGCCCTCAGGAAAAACTTACTCATTTTGTGGAGACATTTCACTGACCGGAGATAATAATCTGCTATGACATCTATTAGTACAGGTTTTATTTGGTTTAAAGTATATGTCAAAACTGTACATAAGAACACAACAAGCTACACTGCTGAACAATATCTTACATGCACAACATATGGACTACTTAGCCCTACATTTACCTTTTTCCTCCATATTTCTCAGGTAGTAGGTTAAAATTTACTTTTCTGTCTTAAACTGGGCTTCCCTTTGAGAGGAATCTTGTCCATCTGAGGGGAACCTTGCCCACCCAAACCTCTCCTTTCTCCTTGATAGTCGTGGCAGTGATCATCTGCATATGCTGCTACAGGTCTCTTGTCAGTGACTGAAATTCATTAGCATAAAATAAATACCAAACAAATGTGGTAACTGCATACATTTAATTTAATGTAATGTCAGCAGTCAGCTCAGAACACAGGTAAGAGCTAACTTTGTCAAGTAAAATGAAGATATTATATTGTTTCTCTGGTTGTAACATTAAACCTAAAATTATCTCAGATAACCTCAGCTCCTGCTCTCCGGCAAATCTGAAACTTAGTTTGTGTTGTTGGCAATTGGACTTTCTAGTAAACTAAAAAACCACCTGATTACTCTCTTTCCTGTAAAGGACATGTTTTTAGGAAATCACAAGAGCTGAAACTGTTCCATCTCTAAATCCACTTTAGAATATGTGCTTTTGGATAAAGTCCCTTAATAACAGTTTTATTTTCCTTGGAAACTAATTGACGTTAAATTCCTACAGGCAGAAGCTACTGGCCTTTATGTTAGGACATGCTGGCCAGCACATGCTGTAATGAACTATATTTATCCTCCTCCCTTTTCTGACGTGAGATCATGCCATGTTTTTCCCTGGTGAGTTAGCAAACAGCTTCTCAGCACCATGATCCTCTGTCGTCTGTGCAGCTGTTGCCTAGGTTCCCCACTGGCCTCTTCCCTGCCTCTGGAGTTTCAGTCAGGTTATGCAGATTTCCTTCTTGACACATTATGCTTTTTCCCTGGAGAAACAATACCATCTTTAGCTCTGCTGCTTCTTGGCTGGAAACACCAGGAGGAGGTATTTGTGTAAAAAAGGATCTAAATTGGCTGTCCGGGGTAAAAGGGAGGAGACACCTGTCTACCAAAAGGTAGGACAGTTGCAGAAAATGTCCATTTGGACAGTTACAGAAAATGTTGCTTTCCTCTTCCCTTGCAATCATGCCTCCACATGAGGGAACAAACTCAGGGACAGAACACTCAGGCAATGATAAAGAAAGCAGGAGCTCTACAGTATGGCCCCTTAATTATCTTGAAAACTTGCAGATTTGGGGGCCTGCAAATGCCTTTTTAAGGTTTAGCCCTACATTTGCAAATTAAATACATATTTAGGTACCCTGGGAAAGAGGCCTTGATGTTCAGAGACACTGTGCAAATTAAATTCCTATTCTGCACCTGGACTTCACATTAACAAAGAAAACAAACCCACTTGATCTACTGAGCTAGAAATGGATTTAGCTGTCCATCTTGGTAATTCTTCCAGAAAGCATGTTAGCTTTAATCACCGTTTACACAGGGAGATAATCCATGTTTTATGTTTGAAAAATGTCTTTTCTTTCAACAACCTTACCTACTGCTAAAAAGAAGGGAGGAAAGAGGGTTACTACTAAAGCAGCATCCATGCTTTTGTTCACAGTCAAGGATATTTGGTATTGCTATGATAATATGCTTGGCAAATAGAGCGTGTAGCTGGATGGGAAAGCTACTTAAAATTCAGCGGCTCAGCTGTCAGCAGCTCAGCTGTGTGCTTGTTCAACAAATTGTTCCTTGCACTGAGCAAAGACTGGGCTTTTTCACCCACTTTTAGGGGACCTCTTTTAGTGGTCAGAATAGTGATTTATCTGTGGGCATCTTAAGCAAAAAGTCTGTCCTGGATTTGGCTGGGATAGAGTTAATTTTCTTCTTAGTAGCTGGTACAGTACTGTGTTTTGGATTTAGTATAAGAATGATGCTGATACACTGGTGTTTTAGTTGTTGCTAAGTAGTGTTCACTCTAAGTCAAGGATTTTTCAGCAAGCAGGTGCGCATAGAATCATAGAATCCTTTAGGCTGGAAAGGACCTTTAAGATCATCACATCCAACTGTTAGCCCAGGACTGCCAAGTCCACCACTAAGCCATGTCCCTAAGCACCGCATCTACGCATTTTTTAAACAATTCCAGGGGTGGTGATTCCACCACCTCCCTTGGCAGCCAGTTCCAATGCTTCACCACACTTTCAGTGAAGAAATTTTTCCTAACATGTAATCTAACACCACCCCTGGTACAACTTGAAGGCCATTTCCTCTTGTCCTGTTGCTTGTTACCTGGGAGAAAAGACCTACTCTCACCTGCCTACAACATCCTTCCAGGTACTTGTAAGCAGATATGAAATTCCCCCTCAGTCTCCTCCTTTCCAAGCTAAACAACCCCAGTTCTCTCAGCTGCCCTTCATAAAGTTTGGTCTCCAGACCCTTCACCAGCTTCATTGCCCTCTGGAAACACACCAGCACCTCAATGTCTTTCTTGTAGTGAGGGGCCCAAAACTGAACACAGTATTCAAGGTGTGGCCTCACCAGTGCTGAGTACAGAGGGACAACCATACAAAGGGTTCACACACACTGTAAAAGCATATTATTTACTTTTAAGCAAGTCTTCTTGTATAGGCTTACTGAAAATACTCAAATCTGATCTAGCTAACTGATTCCATTTTATAAATATGATCCTGGAATTACATCTCATCTAGAAGTATTTCAACAGTGGTTTAAGTTCTTTTTTTTCATTCATTTTCTAAGAAAAAAAGAATTTGTAACAGATTATTACTTTCTCCCTAATGGAAGTGATCTCACACACAGAACATCAAACTGCTGACTGGATTTAATCCAAAGTTTCCTGAACAAGAACATCTGGTTGAAAGACACTAATGCTAGAAAATCTATGTATAAGATCAAAACAGTATTTTGAACAATTTTGTGACTTACATAGAATAGCTGCTATAAAGAATCAGTACAGTAATTCTAACAAAATTAAAAGCCACCAGCAACTTTTTAAAGTCATCATACAAATATTTGCATGTTTCATGTTTAGAACCATGATAAACCAGTAAACTTGGTTCACAGGCAAGGGTGAGATTGACAATACAGCAATTCAATGAAATAATTAATAAAACTTGCTACTGATATTATAGTATCCTTACCTTTGCCATGGAGAAAGGGATTATTAGGAAGGTATAAAATATTTAATATATACTTGACATGGCAGATATTTCTGCCTCCTACAGAAGATCAAAAACTATAGTTATGCAGCCTATGCCTTCTAAACTAGCATAACAGATAAATCTGTAGGCTATTATAATACAGTGCACTGTCCCTAAAGGCAAAATAGAATGAGAAAGTTTACATAAACACAAATAAGATTGGTAGTCTTAAATCAGTCTAGTTCTCTACTGAATTGTGTAAACTGATGCTAAAAACTGCCTGGGTAAGTAAATCATCCTGTGTCAAATTCTTCTGGTTTTCAAAGTAATTTTTGTTTATTTGAGTTGGGGTTTTCTCCTCCCTTTTTCTCTCTCTTATTTTATAGGATTTTCATATGAGAAGAAAAAAGGAACATATCTACACAATGGTAGTCTTTGTTATTTAGATTAACTCTTCTGGAAAAAAGGGCAAAGAAAATCAACACAGAAATCAATCAGATTTGTAAAAGACCTAGTTAGATGTTTCTATTACATACATGTAAGATTATTAAGCACAGCACAAGTGAAACCATAGACAATAAGTGCATAGTGATTAAGATGAAAGAGGGATTATATTTTTAGGGGATTGATAGGGACTATTAATTTTGTAATGTCTTAATGCATTGAATTTGAAATCTTTGTAAGTCAAGTAATAGAGAAGTTTTAGCCTTGTGTCTTTATGAGACAATGAAGTCAAGATACTAGCAAAATTCACGTTGGACTACTGTTACTTTTCTAATAATATGAGTCATGAAAATACAGTATTAAATAAGATAGCCAGAGTCTACTGGCTATATCTTCTAATACATATTGCATGTAAATATATGTATAAAGCGGATACTTTAATGATAAAACCTGCAAGTTTGGTTGCTCAGTTAGAAAATGAACTGTTGCGGTAATGTTCTCACATATTGTCTGCTTAGCTTTTGCCAAGATAATGGGCATGGTAACAACCGACAGGATTTTATTTTGTTACAAAATTTAGTCAATATTCATACCTGTCCTATGCTATTATTCTCTTTCTACTGTAGAAGTGTGCATTTATTATAATAAATCTAATAACATAAATACAGATTTTTAGGAAACAGCTATTCAATTGCTCTTTTTAATCTGTAGAGAATATTCAATGGGGGAAATGGCAGGTGTTTGCTCAAAAGCTTTCTGAACCAGTAAAAGCAGCAAGTGAGGACATGGGATAAAAGACAGCAACATTTTAACTGACATCACACAGCCAAACTGGCTTTAGGACTGGAGTGAAACAGTGCGTTTTCTGCCATACATGTAATTGTAAACAATAAAGATTTTGTCACTGGGATTTACAAAACAGATGCTGAAGAGGAAAAATAAGTCAGGCTGGCCTTTGTATCTTTGTTGACTCTGCAGGGAAATGAACAAAATATGCATTTTTTTAAAAAAGTAAATGAATGTGACCAAACCACGGACAGTGAAGTTCACCACTGAAACAGTTTGACACTGTTCAGTTCAACACTGAAACCACAGAAACCATAAAAATGGTTTCTGTCTATTCTCTGCTCTCCAAGGAGAAGAGCAGAATGATGAAAGTGTTGTGCAATAGATATTTGAATCTAGTCCAGGGTGCCTGTTAGTTAAACACAGGGTGAAAATTATTCCTCAGGCTATGAATGCAGATGATTTTTTGGGTGTATTGAAATTTCTAGACAGGTTGTCAGTCTTTTTCTTAAAGATAGCGCTTCATTAATTGTCAAAAAGAAAGAATGGTATTGTTTGGACACAGGGACAACCATGATGGAATGGGCTACTGAAGAATGAATGTGCTGGTGCAAACCAATACATTAAAGTAGCTATACTGAGATCTGATGGTTCTTTAGTATTACAAGGCATGGCAAAGACTCAAATGCGTTAGAGCTGCTTTGCTTTCTTTTCCTCTGTTGCATGTCTTAAATTACCATGGAGCAGTCAAATGTATTTATGTATCTTAATAGCTAATGGGAAACCCCTTCATTAGCCTCACTGTGATAGAAATTCTTTCCAAATGGGGTAGAAGATTTCAGCTGGGGCTGGGACTTGTTTAAGCAAAGCATCTGATACCACTTTAAGACTTCCTCGGGAATACTGTGGGGACTACAGCTGCCACTCCAGAAAGGACTGGGTCTCCTTCATAACCTGTGACTTGTCTGCCAGCCCCATCCACATGTCTCAAGAACCTGAGTATTCCCAAATAACTCTAACCATCTATTTCTGGGCGTACTACCTCTGATGTTTACACACTGACACAAGGTGGGTACTAAGTATCTGATACCATTTTTACTTTGCACCGTAATTGGTTGGCAACGGCAGGGCTGAAGAGCACTTGCCTCAACCTGCCTGACAGAGAAGTTTTTGAGCTAGCCATTTCAGATGTTACTGCACCATGTGTAATCCCACGTCAAGACTCAATAGCAGTTCTGAATTTGCCATACGCAAAAATGAAGAAAAGGCCTCTTCCAATTCCACTAAACCAGACCCTGGGGAAATCCTGCCTAATGTTGATTGTCATGTACAAGTAACTTCTAAAACAGAAGGGTTCTTTGCTGACTCTTTTCTTCTGCCTGCATAGCATCTGGAAAGGAAAAAAATCCTCATGCTTGGCAATCACTGTGGTTGTTAGGTAAATTCCAGAGCATGGAGATTAGCAGAGCCACATACTGCTATCTGAAAGGCATTCACAGCCCAAAGCCCACCTATGGAGAACCTCTGTCTCCCACAATTCAACTTGATGTCTTCATGACCTATGGGAGGCCCTGAGAGAAAACTGGAAGTATGGCCATTAATAATGCAGGACGTCAATGAAAATGTTGAGAGCACAAAAGACCTAGAACAATAAAACCTCTACAAGAGCTAGAAATTGGTGTGAGATTCAGCTGCACAGAGAACGGGATGTGGTGGATAGGTGCTTCACTTGTTTTTATGGTAGAATGCACTGACATACAGAGAATAGTGAAAGAGGGAAACAAGCCATCAGTTTGCCTACTTATCAGAGTGTTTACAGTAATTTATAATGGATTATATTTAATCTTTATTCTTAAAATTTAATGTAAATTTAATGTAACATTTGGAATCTCATTTTTGAATAGGCATACTGCTCTCCAGGAGAGGGCAGTGCATTCCCAGGATCGGTTGGCTCCCATTGCTCTCTTAATTCAAGAAGTTTAACTAGAAACTCTGACGAAGACAGAAAGTTTCTTTGTCATGGCACAACCAAGACCTCAAGAGGTGAGTCTATATTAGACAAAACTGTTGGACAAGACAAACTAAAGGTTGTCCTCTGTCTCCCTGAAGACGAAAAGTACGGAAATACGCTAGTGACAGTACATCAGTCATCACTACTGTGCAAAAAGGAAGCGCAGAAGTGGACTGAATATATCACCACAGCTGTACAAGGGGAAATAAATAGCATAACCTGAATTTTGGCTAGGGACAACTTCTCCCTATTTATTACACAGTTATCATAAATCTGTATGCTCTAAAGGCATAAAAGGCAGCCGGGAGCTAAGACTGGCCCTTTATTTCATGTCGTTTCATTCTTCAACTCATTTCATTACGTTTCATATTTTTACAGGACCATGTGAGGGATATTTCTGCAAATGGCAGGTGATGAGTCAGACTGCTTTTCTTCACTTACAGTCATCCCTGTCCTCCCTCTACCTGTCTCTGCCAGGTATGTGATTCACAAAAAGAGCTTTGAACTCTGCTCTGGAGTAAAAAGCAGGGTAGCCACATCAACAAGATACAGCAGCCAAAGTAATTAGCCTTAACAGCATCTGGTATAGACACTCCTGAGCTTGTCTGAGATAGTATGTTCATGTATTATATGTCATGGTTACTGAAATCCACAGAAGATACTGTCTCCTCTCCTGGGGTGGTGTAGCAGCACTAGTGCAGTACTCAACAGGAGTTAGTGAGTCCTCTGCAGCAGCTCAGGTGCTGACAGGAGCTTATCTGCAGCTTTTGTTGCACTGCATTGGAATCTGCACTGCAGGATCAGTGTAACAAAACTCATGGAAGGAAAAGGTGATTTCTTTTTAAAATGTCTAAGGGAGTTGATTTACCCATTCAAACTCATTGTCTCATAAACTTTACTTGCTCACACTCCTGCAACCACATGCAATCAAGCACCTCTTGGTGCTGGACCTCTGGGCATCCAAGTGGTCTGCCCAGCATCATCAGCGGGGTACAAGGGATGCTGGCTCCTGAGTCCTCATCACATCTCTGGGGTTATTTTTGATTAACAATGGCTAACTAGCTTTTTTTCTATCTTTTACATCATTTAGGAGTCAAGAGCTGTAATGGGGTGATCCTTTTCTACAGCCTCTCTTCCTGATTGGTTAACAGAAAAAAAAAAAAAAAAGGCAGAATGTGGTGTGCAGTCATGTTATTCAAGCACTAGAAAAGGAAGGACAAGGCACAGTGCATTCCTCTCAGCTCTTACATTCTAGATGGAGGAGAGAGCATATATCACCTGAGTAATAATCTCAGAACTGAACTACAAAGACTAACAGAGAATTTTTTATTTGCTTAGAGTCAAGCAGAAATTTGAAATACAGTCATAAACAATAAAACGGGAGATCAGTGAATATACTGACAGGACCAAAGAATCAGAAAACCAAACTTCTAAGAGCAATGTACTTTCTACAGGCTTGCAGTAAGGATAGAAAAAGATAAGCAGTCAGTGGGTTAGAATGAAGAACTTGCTACAGAGCTGAAGGACAGAGGAATTCATTGAGAGGGAAGGGTACTGGCTGTTTATATTAGGGAGGTAGTATTACATTAGGAATATGTAACAGTTCACTGTGTTAGCTGGAAATTGAAACTAGACCTTTCCTAAATTATTTTTAGTGCATTTGCTATTTCACCATCTACCCACGTTACAGTTAAATCCACTTTCTACAAGTTCCTTCAGAGTCTGAGACAAGTGCTAAAGATCAGTGTGTTTGGTAGGCAGGGGGATGCATCCTCCAAGGGGCTAACAATGACCATACCACAGTCTGTGTTCCCTCCTGCTTTCAGTAGTGCAATGTATTCTCTAGGTGGACAATCATAAACAATTAGGCACATAAATATATCTGCATAACCAAGACTAAGTTTGAGAACCTTTTCTATTGCAGTACTCAAAGGGAACATGAGCCACATTGTTCTTTTTCAGATAATTTTATACCTTCCTCTTCCCCTTCATTGCAAATTTTGCTCCTGTGAACTTGAGGAAGGGCAGGGGTTTCTGTTTGTCTCTTTCATTTTATTAAGCTGTGGTTGCGCCTTGTGACATCTCCCTTGCCCTGGCACACTCCCCAGTCCTAAGTCATCTGCCACTTTTGCCAGGTCTTTAGTGCAACCTGCCACAGTGCCAGGATCATACTTTCTCTTGCTGACTCAGAAGTGCACACAAAAGACTGCCTTCACCTCAGCAACTACATCTACAACCCATCTCAGAGGGTGATCTGCATCCATGCCCAGAGGTGGATGCACTACTGACTCCCTGGGTAAATACATATAGTCTTGTCCTCGTCCCCTGCTCATCCCAATGCTGCAATGTTCTTGCAGTAGTCCTAGTCCTTCCAGTCTGACTGGTAATGATTTCAGTATCAGGATGTCCTTTGTCTGTTGAAGAGGGGACAAAGACTACGTCTATACTAGTAAACTAAACATAGCCAGAGCCTGGGCTTGCACACTGTCCCGTGATGGTGCAAGTTATTCAGTTGTTGACACATTCCCTGGCATAGCTCTGGCCCATGCTGGCTAGCATGGTCTCACATAATGCTAAAACATAGTGTGGGGGCTGAGAGTCTGGGGACTTTCCCAGTGAGCAGTGTAACTGTCCATTTCATTCTTGATAAAACCTAGCAATGTCTGTAGAATCTTAACTACACTCTACAAATGTTCTGCATGGCCGAGTAACACCTGGTGACATAGTATTCCTCTTACTGACATTCACTAGAATATACATGCAACTGCAGAAAATATCCATTTTTTAAAAATTCACATTTGAACCAAACTATATCTTTCATAAGCAGAAGCTCACCATAAAATTAAAAATGTTGTTAGAAATAGAGAAGACAACACGGGAGTTAGTTATAATTTTTAGGTCCAAGGACCCATGAATGTATATGCATGTGAATTTGAGTAGGGATTCCTATCTAGCAATAGTTCTACTGAATTGCACAGTGAAGGCTGGATGGGACAGTGAAGGCAATGGTCTTCCTCTCACCAAGAACTTTGAAGAACTCAATTGATTTCTGTCTTGAATCACAAGTTACAAAATCGCCAACAGTTTCACAAAAAAACTTTTCACGCACATAAAAAATTGTTGATCTAAAAAGTGTGATTTGAGATGGAACAGAAAATAAGAGATGAGCTGTCAGCAGATTTAAACAGAGATTTATGTGGGAAGAAGTAATGATACACTGGAAGGATTTGGGGGAAAATGACAGATAAGAAAACTGAAAAGGACAAGAGTTAGTTAAATTAATCATATCACTCTTATCGTTTCCATTTCAGTTTTCAGCTAAGGGCAGGCTTGCTAGCCATTATTGCTTTGCCATATAAAACACAGTCCAGGCTACTGATAAATGTCAAGCTCTTCAATTCTTCCACCTATTACTGTCTAAAGCACTTTAAAGGCTATTGCAGCTCTCTCAAATATTTATAAAGAGACAGTTTTGGAAAGCAGACAGCTACTTTGCCATATGTCTGAATTGCTGTTCCTCAATGTGTTTTTGAAGAGTAATGACAACTCTTAATATTTTTAAGGACAATTTAAAGGGACCCTCCTCATTGACATTTAGTCCACAACTTAAGTTTTGCAAAAAAATGACTAAAGGATCATTTTTAATGTTTGGACACATGATTTATTTTATCAAGCACATTCCCTTCTACTTTCAAGTACTGTAAAGCAACTGTGTGGCAAGCAAGAGCAACCGGCTAACATAAGACAAAAAAATGCAAACTAAACATACACATTTGGGAAATCCCTTCCTGTTCTGCTGTGACAATGTGGGATTACCAAGCTCCAGGCTTGGCATTTCTTTCCCGTGACAGACACTAAAAGAAACTGTTCCATAGTAATCCAAGCCTCTCTCTCTCGATAGCACTCCTCTGAACTTGAAGACTGCATTGACATATAAGCATCTGTAATGAACAGCAGAAATCAGTCCCTTAATTTAATGTATGTGTTTAAATTTAAAAAACAATAATAACCCTCCATAACCTTCATGAAATAGGTAAAAATGAGTTAGAAAAATCATGCAGATTAGTAGGCAGTCACAGGAATGTCTGGAAATAAAGAACAGAAGGCATTTGTAAGGGTGTCTGGACCGACTTCATGCAACAGATGGTACTTGGTAGGAGCACTTGCATTTCAATTTCACTTCTGCACGCTGCTTGTTTTGTATTAGGGAAGCAAAATCTCACATGTGGCTGTAAAATTTCTTCAAATGTAATTTTTCATGAGTTTTATTTAGGAGATTAATGTTCAGGATTTAAAAAAAAAATATTGTTATCCTTTTATTTATTTCTTCTTCATCCTCATTTTCATTTCCCCCCCACCCTGCCAATACATGCAATAAAAGATGTGATGTCCAGTATTTTGATTTTACATATATCTTTAGTTGTGTTCATTTCTGATATGTTCTTCTATTTACTTACATATAAAAGGAAAACTAGAACTCTCTACTTTGTCAGTCAGCAGACTTTTAACATACAGTGTTAGTTCCCTTGGGATCAAAAGGCCCTACTTTCTACCCACGACTAAGGAAATTTTGCAGCATGCCCACAAGATCAAGAAACAATCAATAGTACTGAGCAGAGTTTTAGCTGAACTTTTTACAACAAAAATGACCTTTTTTTGCTTCTGACCTATTTTGTGCTTCTGTAGCACAGCTGTATCCCCTCTGCATTCCCAGGGTTTTTTGACGCGGTCTCTGGATGCTCACAAATGCCATAATACTGCCATCATGTCATGTTGTTGGTGGTATAGCATCAGGGCCTCTTACCAGCTTGCTTCCTACAATAATTTATATCTAAACTCCTGAAATAAAAACACAGAATGAAAATATCAGCATTCTGGAAATCTGAAACCAGCTGTTGTAGGAAGGTATAAAGTATTTTTCTGACCTGTTTAATGTGAGTTTTATTTACTGGAGAGTCATCATCACAGATACAGCATAATCCCATGTTGCTGTTTGTTCATGCTAGAGACACATTATTTCAGTAACTGTTTTGGAAGTGATCAACAAACCTGGTAATAAACATTCTTCTACTGGCCTTTATACAGTAAGTTTTTCATGTTTCCAGTTGTCTCCTTTATGCTTGCAGTAAAATATGCCTACTGTGTGGTATGTGTACTGACAGCTGACCAGTCCACTAAGATTGGCTCATATTCAAAGTGCTGACCAGTCTCAGGTGGCTTTTGCACTGGGCCAGTTATGGGGAGACATACTCTGACTTTTTCAGGGAGGATTTTATCTTGATAATATGTTTTCCAACACAGTTGGACTTCTGAAGTATGTTCTGCATTTCCTTTAACAGCAATCAAGCAGAAACATGACCAAGCTGAACATGATCCCACTCCACCAGACTCACGAGTATAGCATCAGTAGGTTAAATGAACGGCAGTACTGGAAAGAAAAATGTGACAAGTCAGCTGGAAGAGCAAAGTTGGAGAGAGCAGGAAAAAGTGAGGGTAATAAACAAGAATCGGGTATGAGGAGAAGCACTGCAGGGTACAGAGAAGTAGAAGAACCCTGCCCTAAAGAGCAGCCAAACTGAAGTCCATTCTTCTATGCACAATAACTGGACTTTGTCAAACATTTTAGTGGCTGGGTTATGCCACAAGTCCATATGAATAAATTCAGCCTTATCAATAAAAATGCTCTAAATTCACATGTAAAGCAAATTCCTGATTCAAAATTAAGCAAGCACAGAAGAATCTGAATATTCTCTCATACTTAAATATATCTTACCAAAGAAAATAAAAATCACAGTAGAGAACATAGTGGGGAGAAGGAAGGAGGAAACATACATACTGTGGCCTTTACTCTCTGGGATGCCACAGTAATCTAATCTGGTAGCAGGACTGGTTGTGAATGGTCTATTTTCATTCTCATCAGGATTCCTGCAGTAGTTTTCTTCAAACCCCCATGAGTAAAATTTTCATGTGTAAAGGCGTAATAGAAAGAAAAATAACATTACAGAAGAGCTTTTTTTTTTTTTTTCCAAATATTTGTGGCTCAGTTCATGCAACATGAGAGCCAAGAAATGGACATTTGTCTTGTGGATCTGATATCTCTGCTTGAATATTTTTCCATAAGATAAACTGTCATAAAAAGTCTCTCTATCACCACTGGAATGCCCTGAAGAACCATCAGCCTCATGTCCCCAGCTTACAGAAAATTCAAGTGTCTCAAAGGTCAAGTACTCCTCTGTATTTTCAAGCAGCTGATCTATTTGACTTTTATTGTTATGTCTATTGTTTCTAACTTACAAGGTTTAGAAGAGGTTCATATAAAGAAATGTGACATTTTCTTCAGAAGACACAGAGAAAGGACACTGGATAAACAACGGAGGGTTTCCAGTAACACAAATGTCATATCTTTATGAATCTAGCTGAAGAGCAGATAGACCTCACATGCTTCTCATACAGTAACAATAACATATTAGCAGTGACGAGGCTTATCAATATAACAGCATTATTTCAGTTTCATTCTTCACATACTATCTCTTACCTAAACAACAAAATCCTGGCCCCATTTAAGGATGAAATATTCATTATGTTATTTTTTTCTAAGTGAGTGTTTTGCTTGAACAAGAACTACAAAAACTGGAAGCATATGATGCCATTCTAATCAAAATGGGACAAATTACACAGTGTCTTAAAGGCATATCTGTCTTGCTTATTTTTGTAGCAAGAGATTAAAGTCAGAGTGAGAGAGATGTAAAGGAAATTATTCATTATAAGTTAACCTCAGCAATAATTAACTATCTTCAATAACCTATAGTATAGAATTGCTTAAAGCACACTATTAATGGATAATTCGAAAGGATCATTCATAATTTTTAGACAAATAATTGATATGTGGAGTGTGCTACCTGCCCACTTCTGGCATGGAATCCCCTTCTGAGTTAAGTATTTTATTCCTCTGTAATCCTCCTCCATTCTTTTCTTGCACTCTGGAAGGTAAATTGAAACAAATACACTGCTGATGAATCAATATCACCTTACGTCTTACCTAACTGACATTCCGCACTAGTTATAACATATTTAGCAAATTTCAAACCTCAGTCCTACACAAACATGCATTTTATTCCACTATCATCAATAAAAATTTAGAGATACTAAGAGTACTTGTACAAGGAAACTCATTAAAGGTGTCCTGCTAAAGGAAAGCCCTGCTGAAACTGAGGGGGCATCATATGAGGAGCAATAGGCCATTTTGTGCTCCTGCTACAGTTTCTGACACTGTGTGACTTTATCTCCAGCTTCCCATGTAGTATTTGCATTAAAATGTTATTTCTGTCATTTCATTCTTCTGGGAGTGATATAGGGTAGTGTTGCTGGAATCGGTAATGAGGAGCATAGGAGAAGGCAGGGCAAAGACAGAGCTTTCAGCAGTACAGAGCATTCCCTCCAAAGACAAATATTAGCTTAGTGCATGGAAGAGGGGTTTTCCTTATCAGTGCCCCGAGACTTCACATAATTTCATTTTAGATCTCACTTGCCATGCCCTTGCATGTTAGCTCTTTATCTTGTAATTGCCTTGTTCACGAAGGAGTCAGGAGGATAAATATATGCAAAGTTATGAATTAATCAAATGTGATAGCAAAGAGGACCTTGGAAATAAGCAGACAGTAAGACAGAACACTTCTCTAATACCCCCTTATATAATTATAAATCAATGAATTTGTGAGCCATCTGTGACTCTCCATCTCTAATCTCAAATTTCTTGTGTTCTTCAAAATGGTTCCAGTTCAGCTACTCATTCATTTTTGCTCTTATAGAAATATGTGTTCTAGCTGGTTCAAGCTGAACAGAAGAGAATTTTGGTGGGAAGCATACTCAAGTGGGAGTGAGACCTAACTGAATCTCTAAGCAGCAGCAAGAAAAGGAAATGTGTCTTAAACTGTCTGATAAGAGCTTCAAAACAAAAAATTAAAAACTCATTTCAAAACATAAGCAACATTCATCCTCATGGTTTGAAGCCCATTCTAAGCACAGGAAAATTGATCAGTGCAACCATAAAAATAAACTGATCTATTTGCTTTGTAGACACTTCTCTTAGAAATTAATTTAGATTAATCCAAAATATTTAAGAGGCACAATACCTCATTACCTGGAAGTAATAAGGATGATCAGATAAAATAATGCTTTCTTAATAACCCAATGTACACACAGAACATGACTGCTATATTTTAATTTTTCGATATATTTATCATATAGTATTTCTGAATTACTACATAATTGTACAAAATGTATTGACATGCTTGTTACTGTACCTTAAAAATGCAGCTACAACAATCAAATAGGCCTATCTAATGCCTAAATGAAAATATTTATTATTATGAAAATAAATATCAAACATTACACAAAAGCTGACTGAATATTGTCTTCACTAAAATGTTTACCCCAAATGTCCCAAGTTTTTACAGATAAACTAAAAAGCAACATAAATCTTTTTAAAAATTTACCATATTGCTTATATTTTTTTAAATCCACCTATATGTCCCTGAAAAACTAATCCTGCAACATCTAGGCAACTGAAAATTATATTTTAATGTGCTAAAAGCCTATTTAGCTCCTATTTTTATATGCCATAAGAAAGCCTCATCACCATGTAGTCATAGAAAAGAGTGAATGTTCTGTGCCTTGTTCATGCTGTTTTTTACAAGTTTAGATTTCAGAAAAGGAGGGTTAAAATTAGGATTGCTAAACTGTGAAATATTTCATAGTAACAGAGGCAATAAGCAGATACAGGGCCAGATCCACATTTCCATGGAGTTTAATGAATGGTTTAGCTGAAATGAAATAGGGCTTTTTTTTAGAATTTTAAAAGTCTAATTCTAAGAACATCAGAAAGACATCCTTGTCTAGACTCCATCCTTTCCCCAAAAGTAATTATATAGGGAAAACCAGGGAAGTGACCCTGGATAACAGGGTATCCAAATATAGCAGTTTCTCTAGCACTGTCCCATCCAAGTGTGGTACTTGGGTTCTGTTTCTTAAGCCCATCCCTAAATCACACAGAATCTTGCAGCAGCTTGTTAGGAGTGTGGCACCCATTTTCATGCCTGTGCCAGCCCCTGCAAAAGATATTTCTCAAAGACAAGGTGAGAGCTACAGATTCTTTTGATATGATACAGGTCTTTAGTGTGGAACACAGTTACTCTCATTTGTGCTTTAAATGTGCATATCACCATTTTCGGATGATAGTTGGACACCTTAATAAAGGTCCTTGATTTTTTGCAATCCTGAACTACCATGGTTCTGATGTTCCTGCAGTGACTGTGGCAGTTGGTCAGCAAATCTGAAAACCACAACCTGACTTTACAATCTTGATTTTGAAACTGTTTGGTTTTAACTTTACTGATTCAAATATAAGGCAAAGAAATCTCACTGGAGCATAAAAATGCAAAAGACAGCTTTGCTAATCCCCATTTTTGCCCAGCTGGCTGGGGCTGGAAGCTGTGTGTGTGAGTGCATGAAGTTTTATTGATTCCCACTGGAGTTACACATCGGTAAACAAATGTGGTAAATGAAGTTAATAATTTCCTCAGTTCCAATCTCCATTTTTTAATCTCCAAACATGACCTGGAATGTAAGATGTTACAAAACAATATTTAAATGTTTGTACTAGGTGCTGGGAAACGTGAAGGCGCTCTCATCTTACTAAACACGGTGTTGTTCTGAAATTGCTATGCCTCATTTTGCTCAACTAAAGATGTAGATAATATTGCTGAAAATCATGAACAATGTCTCTGAGCAGAATCCTGGACTCTACATGTTAATTCCAACTGTCTGTGTTATGAAAGGATTACCTACAAGATAAGGAATACAGGACTGAAAAGGACCTTCAATCTTAGTTCTCTGCAACTGGAGAGTTGTACCATGCCGTCACACATAAAAAATTACCAAAGTCAATTGCAAAATTGTGTATGTCAAAAGCTTTTCTCCTGCGTATGAGGAAAGCTGGTTTTAACTGTTACAGCTCTGGTAAAAACATGAAAGCAAGGACCTGGATGAGCTGTTATTTACAAGGCTGTGAAATTTCACAGAGTTTAGATTCAATTCTCTCTAACTTAAATTTCTCTTAATAGGACCTTCTAACAGAATTTTATTTGCGGTGAAAACTATTTGAAAGCACTTGGGAAAGCCTAGAAGTGCACAGCCTACCTAGAGGCAGGCTCTGCCTGGAGTCCCAGTGCCTTATTACAACTGACTTTCACTTGTGGAAGTTCCTAGCTCCACAGACTAAGGTTCAATTGTCCTTTGGCTTGACAATGGATAGTTGTTATGCAAGAAAGAAGGACTGAAAACACTGCCAAATGCACAATAGTCCTGGCATTTGACCTCGGAGGGGTCAAATTTCTGTACCAACCACACTCTCCAGCACTTAAAGTCTCCATGGCTCAGCTGTATGATGGAATAATTAACATTGACCCAAAGCTTGACTGCGTTCAGGCACATACAAGCACAGGAGTAGCATTGCACATTATCTTAACAAACTGGAGGAGCAGTCAGGAAAAAAGGGCAGTGCAAGAGCATAATTTTATCCCGACAAAATAGTTATGCAAAATGGAGTGGAAAATAGACAGATGCACAGCAAGTCTACAAAAAAGAGACTGAGCATTCCAGTTGTTCACAACTCAAAGAGGGCTTAGTACCAAAATTGTCCACTTTTGGCACAGCATTTCCAAAGACCGTTTGAGATAAGACACTAAAAATGGTCAATTATCTTGAAATATTATCTGTGAATAAAATCTGCAAGACACAGGTTTCTTGTCATGACGAGAAACTTGCAGTTCTGTGGCAGTAGGTAGGTAGACACAATAGAATTCTTCACATCTGTACGAGATTCTGTACTCATGATGGCTAAGCTCAAATTTAAGTTTGAAAGGCTCAGCACAGACATGAAGAATGATCTGCCATGGCATGGCAAGAAAACCAATTTTGCCATTTTAATGTTTTATCTCTTCTGCACTGAGAATATACCAAACATTCTCTAATATTTATTTTAGATATTCAAGCATTTATAGGATTACTGGATATCAGGAGAATTAAATTAATAGGAAAATAAGGTACACCCTTTGGACTTGAGCTTTGGAACGGACAAGGAAAACAAGATATTTTTTTAATTGTAGTCACCAAGATCCAATAATGAAGCCTGGGGTTACTGCAGGAAATAAACAATGCAAAATGGAGGGGATGCAGGGACTCTCCAACAGGCAGATTAACAGAGGGATTTTCTGAAACTCAGTACCTCTCCGCTGAGCCCAAGCATACAGTCAGGTGAAACGGCAGCACCATTCCTGGGGAAATCTTTCGGTGTCCTGCTCCTACTAGAAAATAAATGCAGAGTGGAATTCAACTTACTTAAGGTGAAGGTAAGTTATTAGGTAAGTACTGATTTCTAACTAGTCTGTGACTAACTAGTCACCCTTCAGATTCCCTTTCCAATCAATTGAGGGATAAGTGTTTGGAAACAGTTTGTCTGATCAGACATATATGTCTAGTTTGGGATGAGCCACATCCTGGGAATTCTCATTTCTCTCGTTGACTACAAAAGGAATTCAGCGTGATGAACTTGGCAGGAGACATCTACACTGTGGATCTCTGCATTTGATCAGATAAATCCGCCTACAGTGTACATAAAGCCATTGAAAGAGAGCTTGCTTCACTTCTGTCTGTTCTGAAGAATATGTTGAGCAAGTTCTCCTTCCACTTCAACATGCTCACCGTTAAAGGGATGTGAAAAACAGAGAACCTTTGGGCCTTTTAATTGCTCCTTTTTTTTCTACTGAGAGACTACATGAGAAAACTAATTTTTCATCTAGACCCTTGTGGTCAACTGGCTGTGACCACACATCCTTTCTTTGGACAAGGTGGTCAAGCAGTCTTTTCTGCCATAATGCAAGATTTTATATATGACTACAAACTCTTCTGTGCACTACCTTTCTGTTTTTATTGGTATTTCTTCTTTCTCATACCTAGGTGGCCTAGTGCCTCAGCCATTTTATTCAGTTATGAGGGGAGAAATGCTGACAATCAGGTGTCAGGATTCAGCTGAGAGAACAAAACTGAAGTGTAGAGGAAGTATAGAGGAATTGCAGAGGAATAAAGCTGGGTTAATTAACATTGATAATATCCAGCTGTGGGCTGACGTGGATAATGTGCAGCTGTGGCTGGTTCCTACTAAGTAGTTAAATAGCTCCAAGGGGTGTAGAAGAGGTAGACTATATGAAGAGAGACCTGGAAGAAGCAGAGGGAGTGAGAGTATGTGTGCCCTAGATGTAGGGGAGACAAGGAGAGGCCCTGGGAGAAGAAGGGGGCCTGGATGAGGAGAGGTTGGCTGGAAGAGGAGCCCAGGATAAAGAGAGAATCCAGATGCAGCAGAGGTAAGAAGCAGGGTGGACTGGCTTGAAGAGGATGAAGAAACAGCAGGGACAGTAGATGAACTTTTGAAGCCCTGTGGGCATTGGTGGCTGTGCCGGGGAAAAAGCATGGGAACTGCTTATTGAAGTTAACCTGGTATGGGATGGTAAAAGCTTTGTTACAGCTGGCTAGTTTTGCTAGTGCTGTGACAGTGAAGTGCTTTCCTCGCATGGAGAAAGAAGAAACTCTAGGGAAGAGTCTACGGGAGTGTAGAGAGATCCTAGGTTCTAGGCAGGAGTTGCCTAGCTGGCTGTGAAAAGCCCCAGAAACTGCTAAAGTATCATCATCTTGAGATCTTCTTGAAACAGAAGAATGCATGCTTGTGATGTCTTTTGTGATGACTTTTGAGGTACTGGGGTGCAGACTTACTTATGATGACTGCAGTATCTAAGGTGTTTTGCTAATCAGTCTTCAGTTGGGATGTGCAACTGATAGAGTATTCATTGATGCAGTTTTCCATGCTAGTGGCCCTCATAACATGCTCTGACAAGTCTCCTCATTTTCCATATTAGATATGTTCATGCCATCAGAATGGGGTTTTTTGACATTTCCATGTGTTGTTTGTCACTCATCACCCTATTTTTGTTATTATTTAGTTTTTTATTGTCATATAATTAACCGGTGAGAATTTTTCCTCTGCATAAACCAAAATAAGAATGTTAAACAGGCAAATGAAAGACTACTGTATTTCATTCAATGCATACATAAACATGAGAACATCAAAGTGCTGTTGTAATCAAGGGAAGTTGTCACAGACTTCAATGGATTCATAATATCCTGGGTAGTATGGTACAGATGGCTGAGTAGATTTTAAAATGTACTTGCATAAAGAAAAGAAACTGAATGATACCTGGTCTGTTAGCAATGCTGTATCAATATTCTCCATTCACAGTAATGCAACTTCTTTTATGCTTCTACTAAATCATTATTATGAGTGCGTTAACAAGAAGACTATTTTTCTCAAGAAAATATCTGCTATTTAAGGTATGGCATCCAAGTCTAAGCTCATGCACACTTGCAAAACTCATTAGTCCACTGAGATCTCCTGGATGTTATCATCTATCATTGGTTTTCTTAGAGCAGTAGTGTCTACTACTGCTATTGAAAATATATATCCTGACACTAAAACAGCTAGTGTATTCCCTTTTGCAGACAAATTCAGTTTATTTGTGTTTCAAGATGTCTTGAGTCAGACTTCAGAAATAAGACAAATATCTGCTGCCCTTTTCATCTATTCTTTTACTTTACATATAGCATACTGTACTGAGAAATTACATACATTTTCCTGAAATTCTTACAACACCTCTTCCAGTAATTGATTCTGAAGACAAAAAAAACCCCAGTGTACACCTTTTTTTTTTTTTTTTTTTTCCCTTGGAAGCATACACACACATGTTCAGGCCTCCTCTGTAGGAAGCAGCATGTGAAATCTGTGAGGAAGAAGCTGCTCTTTCAAGGAAGCACAAGATCTCTGTTTAAGGCTGCACAGACATGGCTAACTTCCACTGACACTTTTTCATTTCAACAGTTATGCCACTTTTTTACCTATATCTCTTCTTCATTGTGCTCACTGAAAATCACAGCTCAAGAATGTGTAACGGCAATGAAAATCTCTTCCTTCTCCACAAATTGTTTTAATTTCCTGAGGGGAAAAAGCAAAAATAGTAACAAAATGCATGTACTTTCAATGTACGTTCTAACTGGTCTAACTCTGATTTACAAAATATTTTACTGTGGTTGCAATTAGCTAAGCACTACATAAGAAATGTGGGAGCCAGTTTTTTGTCCTTAGGCAGCAAATAGTCATACAGTGTATGTATAGACACGTGATCTAAAAACACACTTCAGTCTGGGCAGAAGATAATACTGAAACATTTTTTGCCACTGAATCTGCCTTGGTCTCCAGATCAGCCATAAGGATGGAAGCTGAAGTAGACTTTGCTTTCAAAAGCATGAAAACTGAATTTTTGCTCATCCAATCAATCCTTCGATCTGACTATGTAATTCTACAAATTTTCTTTTTAAAAATGCTCTTCTGTGGATGTCTGGAAGAGTGCTGCTTATATAGCACACATTCCGAAATGATAAAGATCCTAGTAACCACATTGTCGCATGTAGGCGGGAGGTATTTGGTTATTAACAGAGTTAATTCACGACTCCTTTGCTATTTCCTTGCCCATTCCACTGAGCTAAATTTATATGGAAACTTGATTCCAGTCCCTTCTCTTTTTCCTCTACTGCTTTCTCCCTTGTTGAAATGATTAAAAGGACAAGAAAGGAAAAGTGATTCAAGACTGAAATGTCAGTGCTGATGGAAAGAGAGGAGAGCTGTGCAATGGAGAATTTAAACATGATACCCAGGGACAGACTTTTACCTGTTTTCATTTGCAAAGTCACAGGAACATTGCAGAGAACTGTAGCCATTATTTCCAAAGCCAGATCGCTCCCATAACAGAAATGGAGTCTTGCTGATTTGAACCAGGCTGCAACAATTAACTGAGTAAGAACAAGAAGGAAGGTCCTAGTAAAGGTAAGAAAATTCAAGGTCTAATTCTTATCTTGCAGCTTGGGAGCCAGATAACTAAATCATTGGCATTTTCTTTCTCTCCCTAAGAAAGTAATTGATTATTGAAATAGAAATAGCTCAGAATAGCTTTGCCTTGAATTCACCATCCTACCCTCAGTGGTGGAAATGTTTGACCCTGGAAAGTATATTGCTAGATTCCTGCTTCATTAAACCCAGGTGAGAAAAGAGAAGCAGACCTGAAATAAAATGTAGAAGACTAATTAGGAAAACAATGACACAGACATCAGCAACAAAAGGGCAACAACAGAGACAAAGCTATGAAAATGCTATGAAAGGCATGAAAAATAGCAGGCCAAAAATCAAGCTTTCACACCAAATTGAACTAGAAGACCTCAGTATCCATTAATTAGAAAAGGCATCTTAATGTTTTATTTAATGTGCAAGCACATTTTAGGGCAAAAAAACCACCTGGGGGTAATGAAACGATATGTATTAAAGGGTCTCAAACTAATCTTATGAATTCTTAAAACTTGCTTGCAAAAATCTGACTCTATAAATATTTCAATAACTGCAGCAAATGAAAAGTGTGAGGCATATGATGAGGCACATAATAGGCAAAGATAAAGGTTCAGGATAATATATAAATAAGAAATATTATTCATCTTTTTTTTTACTTACTTTGAACACATATATGTCAACTTTTTTTAAGGGTTGCCAAATCCATTAGCCTGACAGAACTGATGCAGTTCAATATTTCCAGGTCCAGCCTGCAGGGAGGCTGAGCACCTATTCCCAACATGCACACAGCCAGCTACACATTTACACAGACCCGCAGAGCCAGCCACGTGACCATGGAACCCGCTTGTCCTACCAGTAATGAGCTTTCAGCATCTCTGATCTCTCTAGTAACTGGAATGGGTTTATGGCTGCTTGGATAACTAGCTCCCAAACCCCTACCCTACTTACTGGCTAGTTGGGCTTGATACTCGCTGGTGACCACACACGGATGGACACACTCACACACAATATACACACACTGCTCTTTCTATTTGCCGCTATGACCCATGGTCTCACTCCAGTTGCTGCACTTAAACCTCCATACACACACATGCACACAGAACAGAGACTCCCTCACCCAGAAAGGTAAAAATGGAGCTTAATGGGAAGAAAGGATACACAGCACCAATCAGGTGCAGATTGCGGCTAGACAAGTTTTACCCCCCTTTCCTTCTGTTTTCCCACTCTCGTTCCTCTCCAAATGATGTTAAAACCTCCTATTCCTTGCCTTTGTTTCCTTCCTGAAACATCCCAAAATAAGTACTGTACAATCCTAAAATGTTCTTCCCTTTCATCCCATCATGGGTCCCACACCCCCTAAGTGGTAACCCCCCCTCAACTTGAAAGTGCTGTGGGAGACCCCCCACCCCTTGGCTTATCTTGACAGGTTTCCCACCTGGCCCGTGATGCCAGTGGCTGCCCTGCAACAGCCCCGGGAGGAGCTGGGGTAAGGGACTCCCTTTCTCTTACTGAGTTATTTGACCAAACACCTGCAGGCAGTGGCAAGGAGGTGCTTCCAACAGCTTCCATGCACTTTCTGCCAAGCCTTTTGTTATGTGGTGTGTACACCTTAGAACCAAGTTACAGGGACATAGAGCTATCGTGGTTTAACTCTAACTAAGCACCACCCAGCTGCTTGCTCACTCCCCCCTAGTGGGATGGGGGAGAAAATCGGAAGACTAAAAGTAAGAAAACTCGAGGATTAAGATGAAGACAGTTTAACAGGTGAAGCAGAAGCCACTCATGCAAACAAAGCAAAACAGGAATTCATTCACCACTTCCCATGGGCAGGCAGGGGTTCAGCCATCCCCAGGAAAGCCGGGCTCCATCACCCATAACCATTACTTGGGAAAACAAATGCCATCACTCTGAATGACCCCCTTTCCTTCTTCTTCCCTCTGCTTTTATACTCAGCATGATGTCGTACGGTATGGAATAGCCCTTGGGTCAGTTGGGGTCAGCTGTCCTGGCTGTGTCCCCTCACAACATCTTGTGCACCCCCACCTACTTGCTGGTGGGGTGGGGTGAGAAGCAGAAAAGGCTTTGAATCTGTGTAAGCACTGCTCAGCAGTAATGAAATCATTGTTAGCAAAAAAGCCTGTATTATCGACACTGTTTTCAGCACAAATGCAAAACATAGCCCCATACAGGCTACTATGAAGAAAATGAACTCTGTCCCAGCCAAAACCAGCACAGGAGGAAAATAAGTGTAGGGAGCATAAAAGGAAACAATAGTATTTTTTGGACAAGTAAATGGAAAATTAGATACACAGGTTCCATTTTAAATGTATTTTGTTAGGGTAGGAAAAAGCATTTCAATACACAGGTCTTCATACATTCTTGGTCTGACTTGTTATATGGAGCCAGCAGCAAGTCACGGTCTCCATGAAGTGTGAGAACCTGCACATCACCCTTCCACCAGGGACATGTACATGAGCTATTTCCTTTGCTATTTTGCATTTTTTCCTCTAATATCTGATGTTTCACAGCTCTCCACTGAAAAATATATTGGAATGACAGTGAAAAACGAGTAGGATAACAGTCACAGGGAGTTGTGTAATAGACAGTAGGCACAGTGTTGTTCACAGTATCGCAGTGTTCACTTGTTTTCCAAAGTGAATGAGCTTGGTGACCTTTACATCTGTTCCTGCTGCTTCTGCAGCTTGTTTCTTAGCCACTACTACTCCACCCAAGCCACTGGACCCCAGTATACATTCGGCACGGCACGATTCTGGAACAGGCCACTATATATGCAGTAAGTAGAGAATTTTTCTTTAAACTTTTGTGTTTTGCTTTCTTTGGGCTCCAGTCTTGCCTGGTTTTTTTCATTGCTTTGGTAGCTTTTGTTTGGTTGTTTGTTTTTGTTTTACAAAATGCCACATTCAAAATAATTGTTTCTTATTAATCATGACTATTATTCTGATTAGTACTGCTATGAGTTCTCCCAGCAGAGACTGGGACCCGGGGCTTGGTGCCATACAGCCAAGAGGCCAGAAGAAAGGGCCTGGGATGTGAAATGCAGGTGTGAAGAATAAAAAAATCTTGACCAAGGTTAGGGAACAAGAGAGTGGCAAGGGCAAAAGCCTTGGTCACTTATGTTCATTGCAGAGCTCTTTCCATTTTTCTCACACAAAATCTCTCACAATGCCAAGCCACCTCCCTTTCCACCTCCAGAGAAGAGTGCAGAGGAGGACAAGCGGAGCTGCCTCCCTGTGCAGGCACCCCTGGCCCAGATGGCCCTGTGGGGTGGCCACCATCAGCTGGGGGTGGCACCCCAAGTCCTTCATACTTGCCCCAGGACCTGATGACCCACTTTGGGTAAAGCAGCGCTAGCACTCCTTGTGAGTGAAATGAGGGTGACAACACGTGCTCACCTGCTTCCTTGATTTCTGGGTAATGAGTTTGTGCTTGTTAACAGTTTTAAAAATGAAAAGCCTTGCCATATGCTTGGAGTTATGGTTACATGAGTTACTGGTGAGCTCAAGGCGTGTTCCTACTGAACACATCGGGGAGCTGGTATTTTAAATACCTAGCCTCTACGATTTTGTGCAGATCACTGTTGGACTGAGTTTAACTTAAAAATAAAAGACCCTCTATATTTTCAGTAGCAAGTGATCTCTCCTTTTCTGGTCGAGAAATATGATTTTCTAGTTGTTTGTGCTTTCCTAATCTGGTGAAGCCCCAGTGGTGTGGTACATTTCCAGAGATGCTTTAGGCTAGGTTGGGAGCTGTTTCTTAGGGGAAGTCTGACAATAATTTTGTTTCTCTTGTCTTTTTTTTTCTTTCCTTGTTGTTTGGAATGTGAATTTGTTATTCTACATGTGAGATGAGAGCAAGCAATCAGACTGGCTCACCTGAAAATTTCATTACACCCTCTGCATTCTAGAAAAATTGACTGAAGTTCCTACATACTAGTACTGTATGATATTACAGTTACTTACATAAAGTTAGCAAACCATGAAGTTTATCACAGTGCTGTTAGAACTCAAATAAATTCTGTATTTTGAGAGGGGTTTGCTGGCAAATAAATCCAGTATGGTGTTCTGCTGCAGCTTTTCTGAGTTATACATGCAATACATTCAAATCTGAAATTTTCAGACTCATGAGGGCAAACACAAAAAATCATTCTATAGCCACAAAATACTCAAAACATATTTTGCTTTTGTAAAGGTACTTTGATTAATTATTAAAGTATTCCTTTTACAAGTACGTAGAAAATCCAGATAATCTGGAATTTAAAATGCCAAACAGGGTGGCTTAACCTTTAAATTACAAATAGCTTTGGTGCTCTAAGATACTATTTCCTACATTTGACCATTTGGTTTCAACTGTCTGCTCTGAGGGATCACCGTCCTAAAGGAGCACATCATCAGAGCCCTCCACGCCAGCCTCCGGGCAGAGTTGCTTGGCTGAGTTTAAAAGCCCCCATCTGCTGTGGCTCAGCCTAAGCTGACGCCTTGCGTTCAGGCAAGCGACCTGTGAGCGGAGCTCGGTCAGACTGGCAGTCATCGCCTGCAGAAAAGCACCAGGCTGCAAGGGACAGCTAGGAAATGGTAACATTTTAAGCCATTACAGCTGTTTCCAAATAAAACCTGACTTAGATTGCAGCAAGATAAAATATTTCAGCTGTCCCCAAGACCAGATTATCCCCCAGACTATACACACCATTAACCTGTCCCTCCATATTCTGCTATTAGCGGCTCGGTTTGTTTCCTCGTTCATACAATTCCACAGAACGGAAGAGCTGCGCAGTAAAAGCGCTGGAGCGGTGAAGCAGCAGCAAGCAGCTGGGGTGATAATCTTTTAATCCAGCTCATCATAGGAGTTCACCTGACTTCCCTTTACAAAGCAGATCGAAGTGACTAAGGCAGCAGCAGAGACTGAGTGGTGTGTCTTGTGGTGGTAGCAGACATGACTACAGCTGCAGTCAGCAGCTGCAGTGCGTACCGCGCTGTGTGACTAACAGTCTGACAGGGATGAGGCCATACTCCGGTGGCCAGAGGTGTGACTGCTTCCCACACCTCTGCTCTGGGTACTTGTCCTCTCGCAGGCTTGTGTGAGCGCCCACACCCCTTGCTGCACACCAGCAGCGGGTCTGTGAGTGCTCTGCACACACAAACCTCGAGGGCTTGGCTCCGGCCACACGCAGGGTTTAGCTGGGGAGACCTGCTGCTAGAGGGGCTCTCCAGCAGATCGCAGGGTGGTGTGTGCCAGATGGCAAGGGAGGTGAAGTCTCCCTCAACCCAAAGACAACCCCACAGCTCCCTTCAATACTGAGGAAGGCTCCACAGCAGCTGTTCCTCTGGAAAAACTCTGGCCAGGAGAGCAGATACTGTCAGAGGTGAGCTCAGTGAGTCGCCTCTGCCTGGCCTTGCCGCTGGCTATGGAGCCCCTGGCACCAGACCAGTGTGGGAAGGAGCAGCCTCCTTTCTGTAAATCATCTTTACTCCATTGTCCAGATGCCACTGATCCCTCAGCTTCTGCCCCAGCATGTCTCATGAACGGCAGGCCCAGCTGCCTGTGGGCTGCCCATCCGGCCGGGATGCCCCGCTGGCTCCCTCTGCCCAGGAGGGCTGCTGCCTGTAAGCGGGTCAGGCAGTAAATCATTCCCAGCAGAGTGGCAAGCAAACATATAGCAAGCCTGGCTTTTATTTGGCTCGCGATAGGGCCTGGGGAAAATGACTGGGCCTTGCCATGCAACGCATTTAGACAGAAATGGAAAAAGGTGCAATGTATCCTGGCCCGGCTGCAGAGCTACAGCTCTCAGAGCCTGCTGGACCGCTCCGAGCAGCCAGCGTGGGGGAGCTGCGGTGGACAAGCTAAACCAATAAGCCCATTTGTTTCACTGACGGGCAAGAGAAGCCTTTCATTCGGCCTGTGCTGCTGGTGCTGGTTCTGCCTTAGGACAATCCTCCCCAGGGCTAAACAGCAAAGAAGAAAGGTGGCGGGAGCCAAGAGGGCTAAAACAGTAAAAGTAAATAGTGCAAACATTTCATGAGTATCAAGAACTGCAGTGGAGGCTTCTACACTTTCAAGACGTCTCTCTGGGTCATATGGTCTTAGTGCAGACAACCCCCCCCCAAAAAAAAAAAAACAACCCAGAAAGAAGCTGGGTCTTAGAACTTTTATGAGGACCTCCTCATGCCATTCTAGTAGCTATTTAGTTTCACACGTAGAGTCGTCACTTAGGACACAAGAAGGGTATTGCTAGCAAAGGAAAGTATTTAACAAATAAAATTATCTTGTGTACATGCTGCAATTAAGTAAGTTCTGCCTCTCTATATAACGCAAACTTTCTTTTGTCGCAATTGCCCATCTATCCAGAATCCTTTTAGCTTCATGTCCTTTTAAATCCCTTCTTTTTCTCTGCAGAACAAGCTGGCATTCAGCACCATAGGAAAGAATCCAAGCTAAGAGGCGTCTTTGTAGAGAAAAAACTGTGAACACAGTTTCTCTCAAAGGAGAAATTGAGCATTCAGGGCACTTGGCTAACTGTTGTCCTTGTCCCTACAGATGCACAAACGTAATACTAGCAAGGACCTTTTACATTTTTTTTTCCATGCTTACGTTCATTGTGACTTTTCCTGCTGGGTACAGGGTTGAAAGCTGGACTGACAAATAGACTGTGTGTTATTATTATAATCACATTTTTTAAATCCTCTGGAAAAGCATGTGGGTTTTGCATTTCACTCAAAAGCATTTCATTAGGCAACTGGGTAGCATAATAGCAGTAACCATTAATAAAATGTTTTAGCTACAGAATATGCAAATATCAAATACAGCCAAATATTTTGCAATTTTTAATCTGCTTTGCAGTATTTATATATGTGAAAAGATGTGTGTGTATATATATCAGCAGCAGGCTAAAAGAACCCAACTGAAAAATTTCTTCCTATTATTTTTGTAGGTAGTCTTGAAAGGGTGGTTCCCCATGCAGCTGGTGTGAATGTTGACTGAAGACCAGGATTTTGCTTCTACAGAGCTAGAACCTGTAGAAGGACAGAAAACTCCTTTTTTTTCTTGTGGGGCTCAGGCCTGTTTGTTTTTCAGTGTCTTGCTGCTAAGACAGCTTGCTGTCCCTGAGGGAAGGTGGATGGCGGGAAGTGCAGCTTCTGAGGTGACAGAAAATCTTCAGAGGAACTGATGCAGAAGGACTGCTGTGGCAGGTCACATTGCATTGTTATTTGCTTAGTTCACTCTGCATATTTTTTCATCTTACATATAATTGTAATTTCTAACATTAACTGGGTAAATTACTTGGCAATGCATCCTAACCCCTCACTGACATACTAATGGTGTAAAATGGAGTGATTCTAAGATCATATCTCCCGTATAATCCTGAACAGCGGCAACCTATTCCTGAAGGACACTAGAGAGATAAAAATGAGGGATGGTTCCATGTCCTTCTTATACATATTTAATGAAAAGTTAAGCTCTATTGAATAATGTGTAAGAATCTGCCATGCAGGAGCTATCAAAACATCATCACACAGCTAGCTACATTTGGCAAATAGTCATTCCAAACACCTTTGGCATAATTTTAAACCTGTTAATCTTCAGATTCATTACCACAGTTTCATATGCCAGTATATTTTACAAATATGTCCCATTAAAATATATCTAAGATATTCATATGGATATGTACAGATAAGAAATGTACAGATAGCAATAAATAGCTCAACATGATTTTGCACCACAGAGACAGGATGATACAAGTTTTAGAAAGGAAGGACATACAGGAATTCTAGGCAGAATAAGTAATTTGAAAATCAAAATGAGACATGGAGAAATTTCCATCATAATACCTTCAAGGCAACAGTGGGCACACAGGCTTGCATTCAGACCTACCGTATTGCAATATTGCTCTATTTTATTTTAGAAAAGTCTCCCACAGTAGCTCCCTGTTCTGATCAGAGCAGTATACATTCTCATTTTATAGTCTTGCCTTTGCTTTTCGGTTAGAGGGTTTTTTTGTACTGATAATCCAATGACAGACCCACCTGTGCTCTGGCTGGCACTTCCACAAGCCACGTTAGGGTGAGGAAGGCTGGTTGCTCCTCTGAGTAAGGGCTGGCAAGGTTCTGATTCTGGACATTAAACTACTAGTGTTTGGGATTTGGACTGGAGGAGTTTTAAGGAGTTTCTACAGTGTTGAGATTGCCAACACACGAGGAAGAACACGTTTTTAACATAATAGTCTTAATTTGCATCTAAACTACACATATATGTCAGAAGGCATGTATAATAGAGAAGAAAACTTATCTGTGTTACTACAGATGTCAGCTTCCAAACCCTGTATTCTGGAATGAGGAAGTCTCCCACATAAAGGGCTGATCAAATTGATTTCCAGTACTTCATTTGCTTCCTATTATAGCTTTGGACACAACACTGAGAGAACGAATTGAGCAAAATCATTATTTATTTAACACTTAAAATATAGCAAGTGAAAAAGTCCAGCCAGATTATCCACTGTTGTCTTAAAAAAAAACCAGAGAGTGATGGTTTCTGTCCCAAATTACCAACTGTTTAGAAGATAAGACATATGTGAGTGGATAAGACCAACAAATAAATCAGACTGGGGGAGACAAGAGCAGGAAATGCAGGTAATTGTTTAAGGCTTGTCTGTGTTTAATCAGGAACACTTTCCACAGTTTTCCAAATATGTAGCTCAAGAGATTACAGCTTGTTTCACTTTAAAAGGAAATAAATTTTTTGCCTGATGAATCTACCCTTTTGGAAGTTCAATCAATTTGAATACTTTTGCTTTATGCATCACACTTAAAGGATGAGTGACAGAAGAGGAGGAGGATTGCCTCAGAGCAGCTCCCATCCGTTTCTGTCACTGTGGAGAGACAATAGGAGAGAACTTCAGGTTCAAGAGGCGATGTTGCATATTGATCCTTGTGGACATGCCCTGCTAACTACCAAGGTCTCGGTTTCTTTTTTTTAGCAGCTTAGCATGGCTTTTACCAAGCATAAATATAGCTGCACAAATAGTGAGAAGCTATTTTTGAACATTTTGGTCACTGCTAAATACAGAATTGCTAACCCAAGCATTCAGAAGTCATGATTCAGGTCCCCAGAAAGAGAAGGCTGGCCTAAGTATGTAGAAGCTTTTATATTTGCTGTCTGTTTTGCTTACTGAAACTTCAGAATACTTCTGGATCATGTCTTCGAGCACTTTGCTTCAAAACTGAAGACAGAAATTTATTCTGAGATTATATTTGCCTGTAATTCACATTGTTCCTGGAGCTAGGACTTGAAGAATTCTTCCTAATGCTCTGAGACAAGAGACTTTGTTTGCTTATCTGCCAAAGTATCTACTATACAGGTAACTTAAATTTCTTTAATCAGAAACATACACATCACCAGTGAATGGACAGACCAGAATAAGACTAAGGCATCATTCCTCTCCCACCTTCCCTTCTTTTCAGAGTTTTAATATAAGGGGAGCACAGTGCCCCCCTGTACAGGGATGACGTTAGTCAACCCATGGAAGGAGAGCAGCAACCTTCTTAGTGAGGCACTTGCTTATGTAGCATTAATACATCATAAATGTCACACAGCACACAGATATTGTGGCACAAATGTCACATACTCTGAGGCATACTTGCAACGGGCATTAGCTTAAACTTGTTTGATGAATGTTTTGTACAAGTAATTCCAAATTGTGACGCATTTGGGAGGGTTGTTTTGTTGGGGGTTTTTTTTGTTGTTTGTTTTGCAATTTTAAAAGCTGCTCATAAGCAAAACAAGGGTCTAACTTTGTGCAGTGAAATGAAGACAATATATTGCTTGCCCAGTTGTAACTTTAAGCCTTATATGATTTAGTACATCCTCAGCTTCTGCTTGCCAGCAAATTTTAAACTTGGCCAATGCTGCTAGCAACCGAGACTTCCTGCAAGAATGGTTGATTGTCCTCCTTCCCTTGAAAGGATCCATTTTTAAGCAATCAGTGTCATAAGAGCTGGTGACTGTTTCATTTCTAAGAGTATTCGAAAACATATTTTTGTGGATGAAGCATCCTTTTTTCACTATTGCATTTTTCCTGGGAACACCTGAAAACCAAATTCATATACAGGAACTATATTGGCCTTTTCAATAGTACAGATTAGCAAGCTTCCCTTCTATAAATATTTTTAGCATTCTTTTCTATTGCAAGACTCTAAATTGGTCTTTGCTGAAAATTAAAAAAAACTTGTCCTAGCACCATAACATCTGAATTATTGGTTCAGTAGCCATTCAGTGAATACCTGTTCTGTCTCCTGCTTACTCTTGTGAATTTGGTGTTTTGCCTCACAGGGGCATCCTTTTGCCTAAACAAACTAATTCAATGTATTTCTGTACAAATGCTGTAATAATGCCAGGTCATTTTTGTCTGTAGTTCTCAAAGATGTTTGTGTGTTTCTTTAACCCTCCCCCCTTCTTTAAAGCTTCAGAGTCTGCTTGATATCTGTGAGGGAACAAATAGTCTGGCAGGGAAGGGCATGGGCAGGGCTTGCATCACCCTGACCCGTTCCTGCTTGTTGAGCCAGCTAAGCAGCCCAAGTCAGAGGTTACACCTTCCCTAAACAGGTGTAACTTGAATACTCTTCCAAGTGTACTAGAGAGCTGGGAGGAAAGAACCAGTGTCCCTGAACAATTTCTTCTGGGTTTTCTTCCTGTGGTTGAGTGTTGACGTCCAAACAAGCACCTCCCCAGTCACATTGTTTGTACCCTTACCCTTGCAGATCCCATGCAACATGTAGCATGGTTATGACTCACACCACAATAACCTGAAAGTCAAGTCAGTATGGGCCATGCACTCTGCCACTACTCATGGAGGTAAGGGCATGGAGCACTCGGGCAAGGGAGAGACAAGCAGCAGCTCCGCGGTGCAATTCCCCTTCAGGCTTATGGTAGGTCAGCACTCTGCAGACCAGGAGCAAGGCAGCCTGCTGCAAAAATGAGCTGTCCTAGGACATGCCTGGCATTCTGCTGTGACCTCACTCTCCTGCAAAATCACAGGGATTTCTTGCCAGGTCACTGCTGAATTTGCAGCTCCTTGATTTTGCCAGTGTTTTCTTTAAGGTTTAGCCCTACCAAATGCATATTAAATGCATACCTACATACCCTTGCAAAGGTGTTCAGAGATACTAAACAATACTAAACATTGCAATCCCCTCTGTGCCTTTCCATTTTACACAGAAAATGCAAAACAGGCCAGCTTGATTTAAAGACCTTGAACTAGACAAAAATGTTAATTATCTTACATGGAGGGAGGGTAGTGGTTTGGAAAAATTCCTTTTCTTATCCAGCACTTTAAGGAAATATGAACCTTGAATATCAAGGGTTGCTGGTGGCACTAAAAAGAACATCCAGGCTTTGTTTATAGCCAAGGAATCTGGGTACTGCTCTGGTAATATATTTGGCAGATGGGGAGCATGCAGCTGGATGAGCATTCAACAGCTAAACTGTGCAGCCTGCTCCTTAGAGAGTTCCTTGCCCTTGGCAAAAAAAAGTGCATCTTTCTGGCACTGAAACTGGGTCTTTATTTATCAGAATAATTTTTTTTCCTACTTGTGTGGACAATAAATGAGACTTTCACAGTAAGCTAATGATGGGTGTGTACGATGTATGCCAATAGCAGCTCTATTATTGATTTGGTTACACTGGTAAAAAATGCACACTTTATTATAGCTTTATGCTGCAGTGGGAAGAGATTCAATTATGCTCATAAGCACTGCTGGAGCTCTACTTACAGCTCTGCCAGTTTTTCCCAATAGAAATGCATCAAGAAAACCTTTTTCTGCTGGGCAGTTCATATAGAAATGAAGATCACTCTCAGTAAGAATGCTCTGGAAAAAAGTGCAATGTAATCCAAGCATATGGAAGCAGAAAAAACAAGCAATATACAGAGGTGAGAAGCATGGTTCATAAACGCATCATAATAAATAACATAAATTAAACCTCAATGACTTATTTTTAAGGCAGACTTCTTTGAAAAAAATCAGCTCAATTTAGTGCTGTCAACCATTGTTAAATGAATACTTAAGCCAGGTTAGTATAAGGCACAAGTTACGCTCTTGCTTCTGGTGTTCCATCTTTTCTATATCTGCTGTATATAACTACAATTACTAACAGATCTTTCCATTAAATATCACATCTGGATGCCCTGTCAGGGCTGTAATTGTATTTATCTAAGGATATTTCATAATTTCCTCTCTCCCCATATCATACAACAGCAATTTGTTGTTTTTTATATTTCTATATCTATTTTTTTCTAAATTTATATTTCTAAATCATAATAAATAAAACAAAGGATGAAGTATGTGAAAAAGAGACAGTTAGAAAACCTAGCAGACTTGTTTTGTAACATCATGTAGGTAAGCTGACTGATTATGTAGCCTGAACACAGACATTGTACACTTAAACAGTATCTTTCAGGTTATTTTTATTTGCAAATAGCCACATTTTCATAACCACCTTCTAGGACTCTGACAACCAATATGAGCACAACTGGTTTATGTTGAATCTTCATATTTATGCATGAATATAAGGCTCTGTGAATGTCAAGCTGGTAATCAGATTCACTTCTGTTTTTCACTAAAAATTGCAAATAGTATAATATGAAGAAAACTTGTCAGCGCACTTTAGTTACTGAGCTGTGGACCAAAATGCTGATGATCAAATACGAAAGACATTCAATGGCATATTTAAAAGGCTGGTTTACTTCTTACTGTTTTTTCTGGCAGAAAACTTTTAAATTCAAATAAAGATCATTTGACCATACAGTTCACAGGAAACTGGACTCTGTGATGATAACCCTACAAGCTGTGACTGCGACACCTACAACTTTAAGTTTTCTAGGAGAATCATACTCCCTGCATTACATCAGAGTAATTTTTATAGCTCTGCCCTTACCCTCTTTAGACAAGTGATGAGGCAGGCAAAACATCCCTTTCTAAAGTTTATGTGAGCTAGTTACTTCGTGGAGAAAGATCCATTCACAGTTAAATCCTCTTATTCAAAAATGGTTTGCAGGCTGTTGTGGATATGGCAAGGAGATTTGGAATAGCTGTAATAAACATAGCATGAAATGTAACTGAAAAATGTTGGTAATACAGATTTTAGGTACTTGCCACACTAAACATGCTTACAGGCTATTTTCAAATACAGGCAGTGCCATAATTAATATATATCAGAAAGTTCAGCTGAGGTGCAGTGCCATGAATGGGGAATAGCACAGAACCAGTTCATCTCTTGGTTGGACAAACCTCACACGGGGAGATCAACTGTTGAAATCAGAGGAGTCTAAGATTTTCAGAATCTTACTTTGTACAAGTGAATAAGGGTGTTGCATTCACTTTCTGTGGAGCAGTAGAGCTGACCACATACAAGTAACAACAGGCTTGGTTTCTTTGACATGTAAAATGCAATGTTTTATAATTTATACAATTTGAATATCAGGATTTTGTGTAACAAAAGCAAAACACATTGTTAATGTTAATTGTTCTTTAGAAGTTTCTTAAAACAATTAACCTACAGTCATAAAATAAATTTTTAAAAAAGGCAGTATGGTCAGCCTGGCTGTAAAACTTCATTGTAAGAAGTGACACAGCTTTGGAAAGGAGGAGAAGAAGGGCTTGCTCACAAAGCTGTCCTTCTGTCTCTATAAACATTATTTGTGCACCTTCTTCTGGCAGGAGGTTAAAGTTTAATATGCAGAAGTGGCTAGTTAGCAGCAGTGTGAAGGATACATTTTAGAATAACTTAATTCTTACCTGCAATTGTTCTTTATTCAAAATCTGTAATTTAAAACCACCACAATTTGTGACAAAAAGATAAAAAATACACAGTTTTGTGGTGCTGTGCTTATAAATAGTTGTATTTCCTAATGAACTTTCTGTATTAAAGATTGCTAATCTTTAACTCTCAAAAGTATTTATGAGATCAGTCACAGAATGGTTGAGGTAGAAAGGTTCTTCTGGAGATCACCTCATCCCAAGCCTCTGCTTAAAGCAGAGTAAGCAAGAGCAGGTTGCTCAGGGCCACAACCAGTCAGGTTTTGAATATCTCTAAGGATGGAGACTCCCCAGCCTCCCTGAGCAACCTACGCCATTGTTTGACCACCCTCAATGGTAAGGGAAGTTTTTCTTATGTTTAAACAGAATTTCCTGTGGTTTAGTTTGTTCCCGTTGCTTCTTGTCCTTTCACTGGACACCATAGGGAAGAAGCTGGCTCCATCTGATTTACAGCCCCCATCAAGTATTTATACACATTGGTATGATCTTTCCTGAGCCTTTCTTTCTCCAGGCTGAACAGTCTCAGCTCTCTCAGCCTCTCCTCAGACCTCAGACACTTCACAGCCTTCATTACCTTTGTGGCTTTTCACTGAACTCACTCCAGCATGTCCACATCTCTTTTGTGCTGGGGAGCCCAGAACTCAGCTCTCATTTGGAGGTGTTTTATAAACATGTAAATATTACATTTTAATGCAAAAATTTAAACTGAAGCATTATTCTTGAAATTTTAAATCCAGATGAGTCCTATTCTTATATTAACCTTAACTGTCCCTTTGTAAATATAGTATGTATCGGAGTCATCTTCCATAGATGATAGAACACATATTCTGTGAGTAGTCATCTATGCCTAATCAAGACCATGAGATACTACCTCAGACGGATGGGCTATAGCTCAAATGTCCATCTAAACTGTTAGTGCTCACCTGAAGAGTTAGTTAAGAGTCAAATAATTCTGCAGTCTCATCTCAGGCAGGTTATAGTTATGCAACATGTGATAAAGTTTTGTAGCTGACCCACATGGAATGCTTCTGACAGGTGAACAAGCAAGTTCTAGTGAGTTCTAGGTCCTTCTCCAGCACTACTGAAAGAATGATGTGTGCTCACCTTGTGGGAAACTGGGTGCTGAATCTGCTGATGAGCATTTTTTTCCTAGCTCTGTATGCTGCAACATCCATGCATTGTTAGAAAGTTGGAGCCTTTTAACTGAGTTTAGTATATTTTATGTTAGTGTCTTGATGTCTTGGCTAAGTAGTAAGGGTAATTGACTGATGACTCTGCTGGGATTAAGGGTGAAGAAAATTTCTCTCCCAGACTTCAGAGTGTATCTAGATGAACAGCAGAAATAGGGCTTAAACATGCCATAGCAGTCAGCCTGTAAGAGAGGAGAAAGTGGGCAGTGAGAGATCCTTGGCTTAAACAAAGTCATCCCGTTCTCCAACAATTCACTATCTCATTCTATTTTACCTGGATAGAAACAAGAACTAGCAAAATTTTGATGCCTTCATTTGTATTTCTGATTATCACCACAGCTGAGAGCAACTGCTGTGGAACTGAACGGCTTCAGAGTGCAATTTAGAGTTAATGTTGAAAAATAAAGCCTGTTTTATCCTCACAGTCATGGTGAAATCCACCCAAAGATGCTGATAGCAACCATCTTTCACAAAAAGAGCATTTCCAAAAGCAGTCACAGTGCTAAGAAAAAGAGAAAAAAGTTAGAAGTTATGTTTGGGTTACGTGGTATTTTAACATCTTAATTGGTTAAAAATCAGTGACATAACTTTGTTTTTTATCTCCAGCAAAACACAGCCATTCAGTGTTTTGCACAGTGACAGCATTGCCGTATCTTGATGAGACTAACTGTATACCCATAAAGATAACAGGAACTTTATCTTCAGCTTTTAAAGCAGAACCATATAAACACCTAATGCTTGTTAACAGACACTGCTGTCTGAGATTGTGCTACTGAACTTTACTTTGCCAGGTGCATAGAAATAATTATTTCCCTGATACTCTGCTCTTCTCTAAGCATTAGTATAGTAGCAACTGCAAAGCAACTCCACTGGCCTTAGACTGAGACGAATTTTCACATGGATTACCTATGTATGCGTGGTTCTATCAGCAAACTATTTTTTGAGATGCTTTTCACCTGAATTGTTTCGATGCTACTTCACTAATGTTTTTTGAATTTTGATGTGTAGGAAGAAAAGAAGGAAAACAATCCATGATATTTTTTCTTAGGAATGAAAGAACATTAATGGGATTCCAAATTCTTAAATGTGTTTTTTCCCAATTTTGACAAATCCGCCTTTGGATGGAGTCTGGGTCTGGAAAATATTGGTTCATTGTGAAGATTATGTAAAAAAAAAATTATTAGCCTAGGAAAAAAAAGAAGAATGATGCATCCTCTCACACTTTCACTAAGGCCATTGCTATGGTAATTAAAAATACTTTAAAATATAATGTAACAATATTTTTCAGATTTTCCCCAAATTTCTTTTCCTTTTTCAAAAATGTCACGGTTACCTGGGTAAACCTAAATCACATGTTAGCCAACATAGGAAAAGTAGATTGTATTTCATTTATTTGTAACATATTTTCCTCCCGACAACTAAAAAAGAAGGAACTGTAATGTCACGTGTGGGATAAGGGGATTACCAGGGACATATAAAACTCCGCAGGGTGCCCAATGGCAAAGACAAAACTTTTTCAAGTCATCTACAGAGGTAGTTCTGCTGGTTCTGTGTAGCCTCTGCAACTGTGATGGCTGCATGTAGCATTATTCAGGCAAATGGGGGGGAGGAAGGAGGACATTAGAAAAAGGTGTAACTGGGTTAAGATTTGTGCTCACTGCGACTATAAACTTCTGTATAGTTCCATAAGAGGATTCTGCAGCCGCAGGAAAAATACCAAACCACCCCAAAAAAACAGGAACCCAACAATCTAATTTCCTGTGTTGGTATCAAACACATTTGTTCTAGAATAATTTTATCCCTTGAATTCCATGGTAAATGTTCATACTTCATCTCCATGGAGTACGTCATTAAACGATTGAGTCTTTTGTTTTGGCTAAGCAGTTTTATTCAAAAGATTAAACACATACATGCCAGTCTTGAAATATTACAGTTGCAAATGTAAAGATGAAAATACAAGATTTTTGAAGTCAGAAGTCACACAAAGCTTCAGTAACTTTGGCCATGGTCCTGACAGTCAGCTTGGTGTCGCTTTTGATTCTGACCCTTGCTACTTGAACCTATATCCATCCTTAGGAGAGGTCAAAATATAGAGTACTTGAAGGTAGGTTCCAGAAAGCCAATGAGCACAAATATGTGTGATACAGCATTGTTTTTTACTCACAAATGCATGAAGACCATGCCAAATAAATGCTGAAACTCTTAGAGAGATCCTGTTATGGACCTTACAAATAACACAGTTGAGATCACTGGGATTATCCACATTCTTTTATTTAATATACCCTCCTATGCTTCTGGGATAATAGGAATGATTAGACCATCCACTCTACCTGCTACTTGGTCTCCTCAGTTCCAAGCAGACAAAAGCCTCCCTAAAAAACTTCATAGTCTCCTGGCTGAGATGACCAGAAAGCTGCTTAAGCTGGCAAAAGAAAAAGTCAGAAGGGCTCAGAAACCTGTCTCAGTCAAGAAAACCAACAGGCATAATAAATTGTATTACAGTTTATCACGTGGGCAAGAACCAGTACGCATTTATACTGCACATGAAGATCCTGGGGATCTGTCATCTCAGTGGAAGGTACTAAGGGAGCCAAATGCTGTGTGATACCTGCAGATCCGTGGTGCTCTGATTCTTTGCAGAAGGATGTGTGAACTCCATCATGCAAAATGGATAGGGAAAAAAGACTCTTTTAAAACACTGTGGAATATACAAGTTTTGCTTGGTTGAAGGTCTCTGGTGAGGGAAGAAAAAAGAAAGGAAAACAGAGGAAGCTTTGCTGTCCAGCTTTTCATAGATCCTCCAGAGATTCCAGCACTGTCCTTTATGGTTCTCCGTTATTTTTGTCTAGCAAGGTTTCAGAAGTTGTGTCGTCCATAACTAACATCCATGACTCCTCCTGAACTGCCTCATAGAGGTGCAAAATGCATGGGAGGGCTACCTCTTCCGTAGCTGCTCAGCAGAGTATGTCACATGGATCTCAGCTCCCTAATGCAAGGGTCATAAACTGAATTCCTCAGCTGGCTGTATCTGGAGAGACTACTGCTGCTGCCAGGAAAGCAGATTAGCTCACATCATTCAAAACTTATTTCAAGTGCTGTGTGCTATGTTTCCTAGCATGGATGTGCCTTAAAATAAGCATCAGTACCTGCAGAGAAGAGGAAATTATAATTAAAAGTATAGAAATAATGATGGGGGCCAATAAGACTCAAATGAGAATAAAAAACTCTGAATGCATTGAAATAATGTCAAATGGCAGGCGATTCTCTCTTTAGAGTGCTTTATACTGTAGGAACTGTGTAAGTATTTAGAAGGATGAAAATAGTTATGTTCACAATGAGGTAACAGCTTTTTTTTAAGTAATGAAGTGGACAGAAATGAAGGCGTAAGATGAAACCTGTAACACCGCAGAACTGGAGACAACTGGGAGTTGCAGAATGAGCTGCTGTCTTGCAATCCTCTAGTCAGGGGTGCATTGCGATAAGTGGAGAATATCTTAGTTCCTATCGCTGTTCGCCAGAAATGAGCTATCAACAGGATTACACCATGAAACTCACCTTGCAAAGCTGCGGGTGCTAAATTCCTTCAGGTGATTCAGAGCAAAAGGAGGAAATGAATCCTATAAACATTTATATGTATGAGTAACTGTTCTCCCAGGGTCGTCCCACTGATTTCAGCATGCCTGTTATATAAGTGAACTGATGTGCATAGAAATGTTTGCAAGGATTAACATTAAATGAAGATTAAAATTTTCTCATGGCTGCTTATAACTCCACACAGCTGATGCAACAGCCAGGAACTTCACGGGTAAAGGAATATGTCAGCTATGCTGCTTTTCTGTGACTGCTCTCACGTTATAGAAAGAGCTGTTGGAAGGAGAGGAAATGGACAGGAGCTACAGAAGATGTCCCTAGGCAGGGAAGTTTGATATAGATGTCACAGCTGTTTTCTGCTGGGATAACGCAGCTGCTGTAAGGCGGATATAGAAAGAATCTCAGATGCACAACCAGATATTTTAAAAGATATAGTCTAGATATTTTTTTTTTTTTTTGCTTTCTGGGCTGATGAAAATAAATAGCATCATTTTAAAATTTTTAATACAAGCAAGTGTTCAAACTTGCAAGATGCTTGAAAACACAGAGTTGCACGCAAAAATGAACTAAATTGCACTGTCAGGCACACACAGAAGACAGATATGCTCTCAGTCTACAAACAGGGTTTCAGAGGATGGGCCCCAGTTCTTCAGTAGAGCTTCTTTTGAACTTGAAATGACTCTATTGAACACAAATGCAAACAAGCACTGCAATGATCTTAGTCTTGTTTATAGATGTCCCACAGCTGGTCACTATATCTATGATACAGTTGGGGAAAGAATTATAGTGTAAGTTAGCAGGAGCCAAGCCAGCTTTAAGGAAGCTTACTCTGTCGTTGATAATCAAGTTCAAGTAGCACTAAATTCAGTGCAGCTTATTTTCACAGGTCCAAAGTTAGTTCTTGGGAAGACACAAGCTACTGTAGCCAGACTGTTACAATACAGGTATTGAATCAGAATAATTTTCAGTCTATTTATACCTAAGGACAATAATTTCTATGTCCGGTGCCAAGGTACCTTTGAATACCAGCCAGCAGTTTTACCCATGCCCAGCTTTACAGACACTGAGCCCGAAGACCAGCTTTACACAGTAAAAGCATACTGCTTTAACCACAACTGAGGTTTACACTTCTTTTATGTAGGTCATATCATTTTAATAATGGCAGAGGCAGTGTTACATACAGCTGCTTTTCAGGACAGGAAGCAAAAAGAAAAAACACCCAGCTGAAGTGATAAAACAATAATCCCAGGAATCTTTCTGACTTCATGCTACTCTTACTAACAGATACTCCTTTAATAGTGATGAGTTAATGATATCAAGCCCTGTGTGATCTGACATGCAGCATGTGAGATGACAGTATTCAGACAGAAATACTCTAACTCTGTCAAGCTAGCTGGCTCCTATTATAGGATGGATGTTAAACCATGCTGCTGAACAAGCTTTGGCAGCTATCATGCGAGCTTCTGAAGTGAATGAATCACAGCAGTAACAGATGATTGAACAGGGGTATATACAGTGTGACTCCTTAATTTCTTTCACAGGTTCACACTTCAAATCAATTGCAGCAAAGCTCAGATTGTACGACACTGAAAACTGAGTTCTGCTCCTTTAAAAAAACACCCAACCTGGCCTTCTGGGAAAACAACAAAACTGTAGATGGAAGAATCTGCGTATTTCCAGGTAGAAATACATGTTGGTGTTTTATTTTGACTCTGGAGTAGCTAGTTGCATATCTACATATGAAAAAGATGGTGTCAGATTGTCTTCTAGATATTAAATGCAGGTATTGCTCGTGTTTTGCTCTTAATTGCATTGCAGAAGAGCATTTCTAATCTGTGACTGAGAAAAAATGAAAATTCTATCTTCAGCACATTTTACTAGATTTAGACTAACTATAGCTAACAGGCTGCTTTCCAGTGTCTACTGCTGAAAGAGGGTCTATGTCTAATTAAATTTGCTTTTACTTTTAAACAGATTTTAGTGGAATTAAAAAAAAATATTGGAAGGAAAAACTAAATCTGCAAAGCTGTTTTTTTCGACAATTTCATTTTTGCACATAGTTCACAGTGAAGAACCCTCCAATTACTATGTTTCATTAACTGTGTTAAAAAAAGAGCAAGTTGTGCCTTATTCTGCTTAACATTCATAGCATGAAATAGAAGTTTGGCCTTTTGAGAGGTACTGGGAGAAAAAGTTTCGAATATGTTCTTGTAACATATTTAATTACCTACATGGACCTAATCTTTCTTTTTCCTCATTAGTATTTTTTTGTATATAGAAAACAGCTGTAGAATTCACAAATGGCAAAAGCACAGCTGCATGTACAATCCAGTCTGATATGTGTGATGAAATGAGGAGAAAGGGGTAACAGAATCTATGCCCCAGGAATAGATAGAAATTTAACGGGTATTTGCAGTAGAAATTAAAAAAAACCTATCTGAAAGACCTGTTTTTGGTACTAGGATGCTATTGCCATCTCTTAAATTTTTATTGCAAGTTCTAGGACTGCCAGTGTAATAAAAAGCATGCTTCTGGAATAAAAAACGATTCCTAAGCAAACACAGTATCTAGTAAAAATACAAACCCACAGGGTTGCTGAAAAAAAGAAGAAAATTTATCCTAAAACTTCAGAAAACAGAAGTTAATCCGAAATTATTGTCTACTTTGACAGTTGCTCAGGTGTTTTTTTTTTTAAGCCTAGAATTTTGGGATCATCATTTTGCCACATCAGAGAATAAAATCCATTAACATTACTAATATTTCAACTCAATTTTCTGACAGATGAAGACATAATTTCTTTTTATATCTGTTTTAATTTTGTGCCTTCTTCTGTTCCAGTAGTGGAAACCAGAGTGAACAATTTCATTTATCAATTTCCATGCACCTGTGTAATGCTGATATGTTTAGACTCACAAACTGGCAGTGAGGGAGTCTTTAAAAGATATTCCTTAAAAGAAGTCAAAAATAATTAAAATAATTTTGTGCATATCAATTTTCGTAAGACTTCTGTAACTTCTTTAAATTTTGCCTTTGCTAAATATTATCTCGACATAGGCTCTGACAGTCTTAATGTCATCTGCTGTCTCCTGTACTATCGGCTCCATATACTCCTGCAACTCTTTTCCTTTCCTTCCAAGTTCCCTGTAGGCCGTTCATAAACCTCTCCTCTTACAATAGGAGCTGTGTTGCTCATTATGGCCTACTGTGGACAAAGAAGTGCCATTGTATCTAACACACAGCCTTGCTTTTCTTGGCCAGTCATCTGTAGTTTTAGCCTATTCTGTATGGTATACCACAAGAATGTGATGCAACCCAATACGCTGGGTTGCCCTAAACGGAAAGGGGAAGAGGCATGTGGGAAAGTTTATTCTGGACCTCCTTGTCTGGGAGCTGCAGTGAACCCCAGTTTGCTTCAGTAAATCATCTTAATATTTACAGTAAGTAGTGGAGGTGAGCAGTCCCCATTTTTACCTTTGCCAAGCCCCCCCCGGCTGTCTACACATCCACACCATTGTGCCATCACATCTGTGGCAAAAGGCAATATCATATATATTTTTTTTTCCTAGTTAATGAAAACTCGGTGCTCGTAACATAACTACACTGATTGTTTTGACTGAAGAAGCAAAGAAGCTGAAAAATTTTGCTGTGATTGCTAAAGACTTCTTTGCCCTGCAAACAGCTGAAGAGGTGGTGTCAGACGATAATCCATAGCATAGCCAAAAATAATGCTAGAAGCCATCGCTATGCACTTATTTCATCAACGACATTGAGCCTTTGTTATTTGCAATCATACTGAAAAAAGAGCATACTGTGAAATAAGCAGCTTTGCTTTAGATTTAGAGAATTTATGTTTTTATGGAGACTACAAGTAATTCATCAGGTTGCCACTTCAGAATTTCTGATGTTGACTTTCTTCATCTATAATTTCTAGGTTTTGTTCACCATGACAGATCAGTAGGGATGTAGTTTGTGTAACTGCCTTTAGAACTGCTTTTTGGTTTGGGGCTCAAGTATTTCACCAAAAATCATCAACATGTTAAATACTGCTTTTTTTCCATTACATGATGTAATCTTAAGTAATTATTCTGCACGTAAATGCTGAATGTCTTGATTTTTAAATGTCATGTCCATCAGGGTCATGATGATCTGGGTATTTTTCTTGACCTATAGAGAACAGGGAACTGGCTTCCTGCATAATGTTCTTCATCTGGTCCCACATTTTGATGCATGTATTTGTTAACATGATACATGTATAGTAGAAGTATCTCCTGCATTTCAGCTTTTTTTTTTTTTTTAATCCTTGTATTTCAAAAGGCCTGTTAAAATCAATTTGTAGAAACTTTGTTTCTTAAACTTCAGTAGATACACAGACAACTTTGTATTGTGAACAGTGACTTTACAACTGAACTTTAGTATCAGGCTAGAAAACTGCGTAATTTCTTGTACAGTTGATTTAATGAAGGAACTGTGCATAAAGCAGAATCTGGCACTGATTCCAGCCCAAGTTCAAACTTCAATCTTCAGAACCGACACACGCTGTACACACACCACCGATGCCAGCGTTTGCTGCCGTACTTCCAGCCCTGCAGAACAAAAGATGAGGCTCTCTCACCAACCGTAACAATTAAATAACTCAATGGCACTTTTCTGCCTTTGCAGGGCGTTATCGCTGGCATTCCAGCCAAGCTGTAGTTCGGGAAATTACATTTTTCCCCCCTGTATTTCCAAATGGGTAATAACCAGTGCCTGATAACCAGTGCTGCGGGAGGCATTAGAAAGACGAGGCTTATCAAACGAAACACGTTGGTCTGTAAGCAGCACCACAGATGACGCTGTTCCCCCCCGCCCCGTGCCCGCAGAGCCGTGAGCGCCCCTCACCGCTGCCCCGTGCCCCCCGGGGGACCAGGCGCTGCCGCCTCCGGACGCGCTGGCTGCCGCTCCAGGGGGCTGCGGGGTGCTGGTACCCGCCGAGCTAAACCGCCACCCTCCCGGCAATTCGGTGTTTAATTCCATCCCTGGCTGCTAGCGGGGTGGCAACGTGCAAGTTTTGAGCCGGCGGCGCCCGTAGCGAGCGGCACCCGGTAACGGCAGCAGCTCTGCCGCGGCGGGGCGGCAGCCAGGCGCCAGCTGGCGGAGCGGCAGCTCCCGCCGCGCCTCCAGGGCCGCCCGGCGCCGGAGCACACGCGGCCCCTCCCGGGAGCGGCGGGGGAACACCCCCGGCCTCCCGAGCGCGGAACGCCGCTGCCTGCCAGCCCGCACGGTCCCGGCCCCGCCGACGGCGTGAGGGGCAGGCACCCCCCCCGCGGGGGCAGCGGCCGCCCCCGCCCCGTGCCTCTCCCCGCCCGGCGGCGGCGGAGCGAGCGCCTCTGGCCCGGCCGGTCCCTCCTCGCACGCCGTAGTGATGCTCCCGGCGTCTCGGCCCGCCGAGGCTGTTCCCAAGATGGCGGCCGCGCGGGCGGCTCTGCGCGGCCGGGCTCCTGCAGCTGGGTAGAGACCCCCCACCCCCCGCCAGCTCTCCCCTGCTCCTCGCTACACCCCCGGCGCTGCAGCGGGCCAGGCCGGGCCGCGCACTGGGACCCGTCGCCATGCCGGCCTCGGTGCACGCATGAGAGACGTCGCCGCGCTGGTCTCTGCCGCCGCCGCCATGGAGGAGCCGCCGCCGCCGCCGGGGAGGTCAGTACGGCGCGCTACCGAACACGGAGCTGCGTGCGGGGAGCGGCGGCCCGCCCGCCGGGCTGGGAGCGGGGCCGGGCCGGGTACGTGCCAGCCGCCCCGCTGCGCTGCTGGGGCGCAGCTCGCCCCGCCGGGGCACGGCGTCGGGAGCGCAGCGCTGGGGGGTTGTGGCCTGGCCGCCCCTCGGCCCGTTGCGCTGCGGAAGCACCGGCTGCCGCTTCAGCGCTTCTGTAACGCGCCCACGGAGTGAGAAAGTGCTTCGATAAGAAATCTCTAGTGGCTGCGGTGGGTAAGGCAATGTTTTGTGGGCACTTTGCAATTAAACCCAGATGGTTTCCTTCCCCTCGCGGAGAGCGGCAGGAGCGGGGGTGTCGCTGGGGCGCTCCCGGGGGCGGCTCTCGGGGGCAGCCGGTGCCGGTGGCCGGAGCGACTGTCGGAGCCCCCTGCGCGGCTGGCGGGGTGTGACCTATGCTCGCTGACTTGTGAACTGCAGAGATAAAAACACTGCCTTCCAGGAGGCTGTCCCGTGTGTATAGCAGCCGTGGTTAAAGCCGGGTAGCTAGGTTCTCTCTGAGGCGCCGATAAAACAGCAGGATCTTGGAGTATCGCTCCTGGCAACGTTGCAATCGGTATTTGTCAGAAGATAACAGGTATTTTTTTAAAAAAAGTCTTCCACAAAGAGGGCTAACGTTATGATGCCTCAAGCTTTTTGCGACTGCTGTTACCTCCTGAATGTGCTGACCTGCAGATTGGCTTTTTGCAAGTCTCCATGTGTGCCCTGCTGAGAGATGGGGATGCAAATTACTTCATCGTTTAGTGTTTCCAACTGGCTGTAGAAGTGTTGCATAAGTCCAAGTTATTAATTCCCTGGCAATTATTTCTCCTTTTAAAATAACATCCTGTTGATGCGCTTCACTTGTCACTAGGAGGCATTCGGGAAACGTGTTTTAAAATGCTCGTGTGATCAATTAGTACTGGAAGGCAATAGTCAGGCGTGTTGTATTCCAGGTGTGCTGTGCAAAAAACCTTGGTGCTGTCGTGTTCCCGAGATCATTCTTGGATATTGCAAGCTACTGTTTCGTACTGATGTATTAACAGGGAATGCACTCCGGTTTGGATCACAGCTATGGAGTTGAACAGTATCTGGTTGGAGTTTTCATTAGCGTATTTTAATGATTTGTTTTTCTTATGTCATGAGACTGCCAAAACCAGAAGGTATATAACAGTTAATTAGATTTAACAGAAATATTATGAAATACATATGCCAGTAGGGCAACTGAATTCGTAAGCTTTCAAGTTACTTTTTACAGTATCTTCAAAGAGTGATAGTGCAGGTTAAGCAGAAAACGAAGTTTGTACAACAGCATGACCCTAGACCTGGGCTGTCTTCATGTAGAAGAGTAATCTGCAGTGCATGAATGGAAAACACCCAGGCATTTCCTGTCTAGGGCCATTTCTGACCTCTGCTGGATTCTGCTTATTAAAAGACAGTTTATGAGTCGGATGTGGGTGTGGATAGTGTGGTGGCAACTTCACCCAGCAAATGAAAATTGAATTAGTTATTTTAGAGTGAGCTGGTGGGTGGGAAGGAGATGTCTCAAAACAATTAGGTAGCCTTAATTTGTGCAGGGTACTCCACAGTGATTCACTTCTGTGTGTACTTCGTGTACCAACTTCACATCTGCTTTAGAACAGAACTGCTTCTCTGGCTTTATGCAGTACTTTTTTTTTTTTTTCTGAATGTAATACAGGAATAAAGTATCTGAATATTTTTCAAATATGATCAAAGTTGATTTAAATGTTGGAGTTGTCTTTAGGTGTTCAGTCTTGTGGCTGTGAGGTCAGAATCTTGTTGAAATCAGTGGGACTGTGTGCAGGCTTGGGAAATTGAAATCCATTTGGTGGCAAGTAGCTTTTAATCCTGTTTGTAGAATGTGTGTTCTTGTGCTAAAGAGTTCTTCTGGCTGGCACTAAAGTGCTTTGGTATAATGCATTCTCTTTCAGTTTAATTCTGCTGGAGAAGTACTCAGTCATTCTGATTAGCAATACATCTACAAACTGTTTTTTCCGGGTCTTCCTTTCTTTTTTGAAACACACCCTTTGGGGTGGGGAGAGAGGAGAGGCAGTTCCAAAGTGAAAAATACTTGGGCAACCTATGAGCAGATGTTGATTCTGAGGCAGCATTGCACTTGGACATTGGACAGCCTGCAGTGGTTATGCATAAATGAAAAGATACTGCTGAAAAGTTTTGGGAAGAATTCAGGTTGAAGTATCGCTACTTGTAACAAAGCAAACAGTTTTCAAGATAAGATGTTTCCACTTAGATAGTTTAGAACACTGGTTGAAACAGGTAGGTTTGGTGCTTCTTGGTTATGGCCTATAGGCTTTAAATTTTTTGAACCCAATTTTAGGGTTTCCCAGGAATTTTCTGACACAAAATCCACTATAGAGGAAAATGAGGCCTTAAGCATGTTCTTTGTTGGGATGCCAATTTTGGTGGCACTGTGAAGGCATGAAGAGCCGTAGGGCTATTCTTAACTTGTGCCTTGATTGCTTGTAGCCCTCTTTTCTCCTGGCATACATCCAACATAGGGGTGAAGGAAGGCTGTGAGTAAAGCAGGACAGAATTGTGTATACTGTGGAGGCTTCCTTGGTGCTGGGAGATTTTTCAGTGGTCTGTCTTATCAGATTTGTTGGCTATGTGATGACAATGAATTGGGCTGCCAGTCTACAGCATCTGTTGTTTGGGGGAAGCCTGAGGTCATGCTATGAATTGTGCTCAACCTATTTTTCTGTTTGCCAAATTATCTGTATGACTGACAGTGTACCAGCAGTGAAAGAATTTGAAATTATTTTATTAACTGAGGATTATAGCTTCAGTGGGAAAAAGTATTTAAGTTTATAGAGCTTTACCATCCTTTTTTTTTGTTACTCTTTTTTTTTCCCCCCCATGCATTTAAATGAGGTAAGATGTAATCTCTGATCTTCATGTATTGCATTTTCTTGTTTACATGTGCAAGATTGGGATGAATGACTGATTGCTCCACCTACACACAAACATACACAAAGTGCTAGTTGAGATGTCTTTGGCATTTGTAGCATCAAGGATTAGTCTGCGTTGTGTGGCTGCTTGAGATGTTTTTATGTCTGTTAATTAGGGCTGTCTGTGTCAAGGTTGGTTTTACTATTATGTAAGCTAGTGATATTGGCCCTTGTGGAATGCAAACCGTGCTGTGGTGAAAAACAGATCTACTGAATTTAAAGCAAAGAATAAGGCATGTGCAGTAATTTTTATTCAGGGGAGCAAATTGGGATTTTTAGAGGCTTATAAAGATTTGGCTTCCATGACAACCAGATTTCTTAGATTATATACAAACCATTCTTTTTAAACTGCATCTAAAATAGATTTAGAAGACAAGTTTTTATACTACCCACTGCTAGTCCAGTGGTATGCTGACCTCTGTCAACATGGGAAGATACAGGTATCTTAGCTCTTACTACTTAAGCTATGTGGTTGGATTTGCTGTTGTATATGCAATTTCTGTTTGCAGGGCTGTTACTTGCCGAAAGTTTTCTTCTGCTCTCAAGTGTTAACAGCATTGATGCTATGTTTAGCCTGTAATCTATTAACTAAATAATTTTTGAATTAAAAAAAACCAACCAACAACTTCGGAGTTCATTCATCTAAAGAGCTGATGATTCCCATGCTCATCCTTGGCCAACTGGTAAACATAAAGGCAAGCCGGAATGTTTGCTCTTAATACCCGAGTTTGAGTGTTGTCAAATGTTCGGTCATGTCCAATCCAAGAACCATGTATGTAAAATCATTTCAGCTTGCCATGAACCTTGATCAGGTTTATTCTGGATCCAGACAAGATGGGCTCTAGTTTTATTGTCCTGGTGAATATTTCCTGCTGTCACGGGACAGAAGGAAGAAATTTGTTCCGTTCCTTCTGTGTCCTGCTAGCATCTGAGGGTATTGACTGTGGTGTGCTGGTTTGTAATGTGGTATACATTTATGATTAAGTCTGCCCTTGGCTTATGTGTGCTGCTGGTTACTTGCTGATGGCTCCTCTGAGAGCAGTATTTGTAAGTTTTTACCATTTTAGCTATGAAACATGCATCTAGTAAATGATACCAAGGCCACAGTTACATATACCTCTGTTGCTTCTCGGCTGCACTGTAGAACTTTCCTTGGGCATGTCCATTGAGCATTTGGGATGCTCCAAGTAGGGCAGAGTACTGCAGCTCCATTGCATTGCCTGGATTTTCCAAAGGTTGTGGACTAGTAGTCCAGCATCCAGTGCTTAGGCACCAGCTTTCGCTAAAAACATGTTTAACTTTTAATGCTTCACCTTCAGATTTCTTGTAGAATTTGACTTAATCTAAAAGGTGAACTGAAACTTTGGAATCAAAATCAGTTTGTAGCTTTTTCTTGTCTAGGAATAGAACTACGAGTTTGTGCATGGGAGAGAGGGGAAAGAATGACTGTTACAGATCTTGTTATCTTCTGTCCTAGTCCTGTGTCTTTCCCAATTTGTCATTGCTATGATATATTTATAGTTGAGCCTGGCAGCCTAATGCTTTCTGTCATAGTAGCTCTTTTCCCAGTAGTATGTAACTTTTCCTGGTGTGGCTTAAATTTTCCTGAAAATCTGTCCAGATTTGTTAGTTTAGATTTTTCGTAAGTGGTTTATAGTTGAATATACTTTATTTTTTGGATGTGTAGCTTGAGACCTTGGGATCTGATTTGTGTAGGTGCCAAGAACTGCAGCACTTACCCTTTGGGTTTATACTGTGCTGTGTAATGCTCAACCATCTTTACTTTAACGATGAAAACATATTTCAGAGCTTCTCATTTAAAAAAAGAAAAGAAAAAGAAAAAGGTGCTGTTCTTGGAAATTTATTTTTTCCCCAAAGATGAGTTAGAATGTAGTTGAGGTTGAAAAAGTAGCACTAAGGAGAAGCACGGTGACTGAAATCATTTGATATTTTGACATTAGTAGTTCTGAGGCATTGAAGAGAGCTGGATACTAGCTGGGCTGGGTGAAGCTCCGTTAGCTCCTGTTTGTAAAGTTCTAACCTTTGATCCGTTTGCAGCCTCACCTGGTAGGCTTAAATGTGGATGTGTAAACCTGAAAAACCCATCAACAATTTTGACACTTTTTTACACATTATAGAGCAATGTCAGAATTAAATATATCTGTTGTTCTTTCTTGCTGAAATAACATAAGGTGTAGTTTTAATAAAATAATCTGTTTGTGAGTGGGGTAAAAAAAAAAGCTAAGAGATGAATGTACATGCATAATCTCCAAATGCTGTTATGTCATAATCAGATTTGCATGAAAATTTATAATAATCCAAGATGGAAAAAATAGTTAACTTTCTCTGTTCCCAGATTTACTAGTAAAAAAGAACAGGAAGTTCTGATTATTTTTTTCTGAGATGAGAACATGAAGAACTGCCAAAACCATTACAAGAGCTCTATTTTATTTTTTTATACTAATGTCTAGTTGCTGTAACTTGCAGAAGAAAAAATACTTCTGTAGATCATTTAAATAGGTCGCAATAGCTCTTATCTCTGCTTGCAATGAGAAATATGAGTAATAATTTGCATTTTGCTTTATTTTTAAGTCATTGACAATTTCTGTCTTACTGAAGTTCACTATATTTTCAGTCAGTTAAGAGGTACTTCAACACCTGTCTGCTGTTTCAATAGCCTTTGTTACATTTTTCTGTGACTATGTCTTCTTGTCATAATAATCAAGCACTTAGAAGCTTCTGCCCAAGAATATAGAAGAATTTTTGGGAAAAGTGCCACAAGTATTAGTAATTTACAGAACTGACAGTGGTAGCTTCCAGATTGTGAGAAGCAGAAGATTTTGTTTGAATTTGTCTCTTAAAATAAATGTTGCTAATCAGTACAGTAGTGCTGTAAGGAACTTTGTAATGGGGGGAACTGGCTAGTCAGGCATGTGCTTGAGGTCTACTGTAGTAATGAAGTATGTTCACACTTACTGGGTCCTTCTGTTCTAATTAAACAGCTTAATTGAGAGTTACCAGGGGTGAAAAGATGTAACTGGGAATCAATTACAGATTAACTGTTTAGCTCTAAGCTTTATGTTAGTCCTTTCCCCAATAATTATCTTTTTTGCTTGTAGATTTCTGCAGAAATGGTGATTCCAGCACAGTGAAATCTTGCTACAAGCCAATGTTGATCTTGCAGCAGAAATACTTGCTTTGTACTTCTCTCAGGCCTTAGCTGGTCTGGGGACTGCTTAACTGTTAGCAGGGCTGTTGTAGCACAAACCCATAGTTTGGAAGCAGGTGGCAAGATATAGGTCAGGGCTTCGTAGCGGCATTGGGTGTTTGCATTTGTGCAGCCATGCTACATGTTTGTCTTCAAAGATAGACAAAGCATAAATAGAGGCAAAGCATGGCTATTACATGGCTACTATTACATTCTGACTATTTACTAGTGAAGTTTCAGTGTTTCTGTAATTATTGCTATGTTGACTAACCCTTGTGCATAGGTTTATTTATAAAAAAGCTGCTGGAAGTATGTAATGAAATCAGTTCTTAGTAGTGATACAGGTATTACCTTAAGCATCCTCCTGCCCAAGTGTTTTGCTTTTATCATTGCTGCAAGTAAAAAATCACATTAGTTTTGCAGCTGACCCAGACTAGAAATTACTGTTCTCATCTCCTAACATCCCTATGTCTCCGCCCCTCCCCACAACTAGGAATATTTGCCATACAAATAGTGTAATATTAAATACATTTGGTTGCATAATCAAAATTAAAGTGGTTGAAGTGGGAAAAAGTCCTGCTAACGAAGACAGTCCAGCTAAGCCGGATAGTTTTGGCAGCACAGGTGAACAGCCAGGGTTGGTACTTTGTTATACCTGTGCATCTTGAGGGATGGTAACTTCTGGCAAACTGTGGGTGGAAAGCAGAAAAGGACAGTCACCTTGTAAAATGCTTCAGCTGCAGCCAGAAGAGAGCGACTGAGGGCATGATTTCCCGTTACACTCAATGTGTTGGAACAGCATGTTACTTTTATCCTCCTGGTCTCTCTCCCCAAGAGGAAGCCGAGCAGCTCCACTGTATTTTTTCTGGATCTAGCTGTCCTATGGAGTTTTTGCTTCAGTTTATTGATCCAATGCAACAAAAAAATCTGTGTGGTTGCTCCCCGGTCAAATTGGTGACTTGAGTTCACATGATTGTTGATTTCTGTGCAGAGGGGGCAGGGATGTGCAACCTGGGAGACAAAAGGTGCACGGGAACAGGTTCCCCTTTTTGTGCCAGTTTACTGTCACTATAGTCTTGGTAATTCTTCACTTAATCCCTGTAGAAAGTTGTGTTAATAAGCTTCACTACATTTCATACTTGATTTAAAAAGTTTTTTTAAAATATTACTTTATGGATTTTGTGCTCTTACAAGCTTCTCTGCTATAAGCTGTTCTAAAGAAAACTTAGATTCTGTAAATTTGCATTTACAGACTTAGTTGATGAAAGGTGCAAGTGCTTTTTTTCAGTTCGCATCAGCAGTAAATAGTAAAATTACCGTCTCTGTTACAAGTAAATTCTCCTCCCACTGCCCAAGTGCCACCTTTTCCGCAGTGTGCTCGTTGTTCATTTCAAGACTACAGAGACAACTGATCACATATCCTGCCTTCCCCCTCTGGGAGGAAGAATATAGCTATGTATGGCTGAATTTGAGTTCACGTATTTCTTAAAACTAAAACTGTTATGCTAATACTGTTTCTTCTTTAAAATGTTATTTTGAAATCCTCAATGAATACAGAAAAGCCCTAAATTCTTGTCTTAGGATGTTGTTTTAAGATGACAACAATGACAAAATGTTTTTTTAGTTCCTCAGATTACTTCCAGGCATTACCTTTAGCATCTCTATCTCTTTCAGACTTTCTTCTGATTTTTAGATAAGTTTCAAGTTTGTTTTTTCCCATTCATTTTAGTCTTGACACTGGTGTGCCTTACATAATATCTGGTTTTATGGTTAAAGAAATCGATGAAAGGTTGAATGTGACCCTCATGAATATTTATGTTTTAGCTTTCAGAAGAGATGGGAAATGGTTGCATTTAGCTAGATAGGATTAGCCACCTCCTGTTGACTGGAAGAATAGTGCAGATGTAAGGGTGATCATAGGGATATGCAAATGGGGTTAGAGAAGTGTGGTTGAAAAACAGGTCCTGAGAAATTAAAGTAGTTAGCAATCTTGCGTTTTACTTACCAATTGGAGGAATTGTTGCAATGGCAACAGGTGCTTTAGAGAATAAGTGTTTTTATTTTGTGTTTCCTTTCTGTCATTTTTTTGTACAGCCTGCTTGCCAGAAGAGATGATACGCTGAAGTTCCCCTTTTCCACTGTGAGATTGCTGTTAGGTGTTTTTCTGCCAGACTTTATTGTCAGGTTATTCAGATGCCTTTTTTCTACAGTTAAGTAATGTCTGTGAGATCCTTGTGAGCTGGAAACTTGTAACACCAAAGCTCTTGTTGCTGTTCTCCCCTTGAGATCTAAGTTGCTTTCAGTGATTTTCATTCTGCTGGTGGGATGTGGTATGGATCTGTGTGCTCTTGCCCTCTCTAAAATTTGGGATGGCAACAGGTAACAGATACCCATGGTTCTGGGTAAGGAATTGAAAGGAGTATTCATTGCCAAGCAGTGATATCTTCCAAAAGTAATAAAATTGGGTTTTGTTTTTTTGTTTTGTTTTTTTTTTTTTTTTTTTTCCCTCAGGAGGCTGATCCAGGCTTTAATAGAGATGCAGTGCTTTTTACAAGTCTAATTGCATTCACCCTTCATAGTTTGAAGACTTTTCTGTTCTTAAAAATTTTTTTTACTAGAAGAACTTTAAGAAGGACTGTATCTGCAATTTATCTTCATGATAGTGTTTCTGATTTAAAAAAAAAAGGTAAAACTTGGTGCTTTCCTATAGCTTACCCAAATTATCCTAAGGATAGCAAATGAAAGAGTCAGACATGTCCTTAGTTTCAATTTGCATTTAATTCTACTTAAAATGTTAAAACTGTTAAAAATCTTATTAAGCATGTTACAAAGTTTGTAACAGTAAGTCCTTTAATATATTGGCAGCAATCACAAGTTATTGGTGAGCAAGATTTAACGTTAACTGCTCAGAAATGCTGAGCTCAGGCATATGAGATTCAAGTGTGAATGCGAAGTCAAGGATCTTCATTACTGTATGTCAGTATTAGGTTTTAATGTGAACAGTATGGGTTTTTTTTATAGTCTCTGGAGATACAGTCATTATAGAAATATGCAACGTACACCATTTAAATGTCCATGCTAGTCACAGAATTTTTGTATCTTGCTAACCAGGCTATTCCCCATCCCCCACCACCCACCAGCAATGTGCTAGATTTACACAGGATGTATTTAGCAAAAAATAAGTTTTACTTGTACAAACTGAGCAAATTCCTGCTGGTCTGTAAGAAAAAGTAAAATAATGAAAAAATACCCAAGATTTTTTTCCTTGCTTTTTACTGAAGGCTTCCTTGGAATTGTGCTTACAGTTCTTCCTTCAAGGTTTTTTATTACTGTTTCTTTTGCTCCCCTTACAGTAATTTGTAGTAACTGCTTCAAATGCAATGGCTGCAAGCACTTACTTTCAGTATTCAGAAATGCAGCAGGTCTTTAAGAGAACACTGTATGCAAAATGGGGTTTATAGTCCTCTGCTTTCAGTTCAGGAGCTTTTCACAACCAAGTCCATTTATTTAAGCTTATAGCTTCCATCAGTGCAGAGAATTTTTAAAAGGATTAAAATAGGACTGTGTGATGCTTTCATAATGTTGGAGTGTAGCACTAGGAGTTTACAGCAGATAGCAGTCCTGCACTTGAGCAGAACGTAAGGTCATTTCATCTTAATTTGTTTTGCTGATTAGGTTGTCTAATCCTCAGTCTTAGTTTCCCAAGTGCTGCTGGTTGATTAATGAAGTTCCTTCCTTGTGCTGTTGGTCCAGGAGTACCATTACATTCTCTTGTGCTATGCAGATAAAACGAAACCCCGTACTGCTCCACAGAAATTAGAGTTGCTGACTCCAGAGTTGTGTTGTGTGTGGTGTTTCGCAGCTCTCACTGGATGCTGTTTTGTTTTTCAGTTTTAACAGATGCAGAGGTGGTTACCTAATAATCCTGTTTGCTCTTTACGTTACCAGCAGCTGTGGGATGTTGACAATTTGCAATTACTTTTGAGCATTGTTTATCTTTGAAATAGAATAGTTGCAACTACATTTAGTGAGAGCTACCTTTAGCTTAAAAAATAATTGATTGGCAGTGTGTAGTGCCTGTGTTTTCTGCTGCCGTAGCTAATTGGCAGTGTATATTACTAAGAATAGGTTAATGAAAGTTTGTCTTCTTACATACTTTCATTGTCCAGCTGAATCCCTGTTAAGGAGCATATATTTGAAAAATAGATGCTTTGCTTTTAAAACAAAATCACTGAGCATCAAGAACTAGTAGTTGATAATTTGGTGGTGGACCTTGCACAGATCTTGCAGTTCTCTGTGGAAGTGGCCAGGTGCTATAGGAAGGTTGAGAAAGAGCCTTACTGATGTGTGAATGGTGAAATGTCTTTGAAATGGGAGGAAGCTGTTCATAGCAGCAGCCTGTGGAACGCACAGCTCAGTAACTGTTGTGGTGGGCGATTATCCTGCCTACTGCATTGTAATGCCTCATTCAAATTTATGGCTACGTGCTTGTAGTCCAATGTTGACCTCTACTGCTCTGATTCCCAGCAAGTTTTTAAGCTGTGTGTGGGATGGTAAGCAGTGGCTGAACCTGAGTTAATTGCCTAAATGCCTAATACATTTGAACTCCTGCTTATGAGGATCAATGGTAGCTGATAAAAAGGGAAGATTAAAAAAGTTTCCCCCATATAGCTGTCACAGTTTTTAGCATGACCTCTTATTATTGATTGTTACAAACTTTGAAAGTTTGAATAATTCTTCAGCAGAGTGCAAAATGCTTATACTGGTTAAAAATCATACCCTTTAGTGTGACTTTAGCCTATGTAATTTTAACATGTCCTCATGTGATCATCTTCAGTGGTTTTTTCATTTGTTGATTTATTTTTAATGATAACAAACTATTTTTCCAAAGTCTCATGGCCTTTATCAACAGCAGTGGTTACCAGACTTTGTGGTCCCTGTCCTGCTGCTCCAAATTTCATACCTCAGTTTTCCCTTTCTCCTGATTGCAGGCCTTTGAAGATCTTGAAGACTTATCTCAGTTTTCATGACTGAGCTGGAGTTGTGGATACACTTTGACTTAGTTAAAAAAAAAAAAAAATAATCCTGTTGTCATCTATGGCTTTTCAGATTCTAGTTTGAATGCACCTTGGCATAACATACAGTAGTTACTTGTTGGAAACGTTCTTTATTATTTTCATTTTGTTGCATTTCAGAGCTGTCAAGGTGTTTTGTTTGGTGGTGGTGGTGTTTTGTGTTTTTTTTTTTTTTTTTACCATACTGCTCTTGCAACTTTCTGAGTGTTCCTGATTTATACATCCTGCCTACAGTCTCTTTATAGTCCTGGGCTAAAACTGATGAGAAGCATTTTGCTTATTAAAATTAAGACTGGGAGCAGCCTGTAAATGGACTGATGTGAAAACTGTGCACTTTCAGTTTTCCTCATAAGCATTGGTGTTAAAGTTGGCAAATAGTAACTTCAGTTGTCACACACACTTGGAGCTTTTACTTTTTGGGGTGTATGCCAGGTTAAGATAGTTTTCACTGGCTGTGTGGGGCCAAAACCTGCAGTTCCTGGTGGCAAAGAAGAAATTAGTTTTTCATAATGTTTCCCAGCTCTGGTTGCAACAGTATTTAGGAACCAATAATTCTGTCTAATAACAAATACTGTAATCTGAATTAGGTTTGCCAGCACTGCATTTTATAGGTTTGCAGATTTAATTGGTCTTTGGCTAGTTCAGAAAAGAGCACAGGAACATTACAAATGCTGTGTCAGTAACCTGTTAAAATTATAGCTGGTTTTAATACCTGAGGGTTTCTTGCTGATGATCATATATGCCTGGTGTGGTCTGGATGAGAAAAATCAATACCAGCATGACTAAACTGATGTAGTTGCTTTACTGTAGACCCTATATATTTAGTGCATTGTTGTACAGTAAGGCTTTCTCTGGTGAAACTGAATCTTTGTGTTCCCTGGCATTGATTTGAGCTCTGAGTTGAGATAGAATCTTCGCATACCAACCCTAAACCGATCACACTGAATTTTTAAACTTGAGTTGTAACCTGTGCCTTCCACCCTTTAAGCAGCCCAGCCAGCTCCAGTTAGATCATCTCATCAGCTGCTAACAAGAGTGGTTCTGTAGAGCATGATTGCTCTCTTGTGATCTGACTGCTAGTGCTGCATGATTTGTGATAAATCTACTGTGGTTTTTAACAAACTAAAGAACAGCTTACTAGATTACCCATTAAAAAAATGTCTGAATGTTAAGTCAGTCAAACTGGATCCCACTGTATAGATCTGTGTGTAATTTGGGTGAGATCGGAGGGTGTTTTGAATACTCGATGACTTCATGCCCTCTCATCAGACATATAGCAAGAACCAAACAAGGTAGTGACTGTTAAGTAAAGAACCAGCTCATGGTCTTTAAAGAGAGTTCATTCAGCCTGGTGAAGAGGTTTGATCGTTTCACTCTTAGAAAAGGTTACTCACTTAAGAACAGAAGGAAAGCAGCGTTTTCACTGGTCTTTTATAATGAGGTAACTTGTCCTAGTTTAAAGCTGCCTTGGCACTGAGACCTGATGCAAGTGCCACAGATTCTGCTCTGCCAGGCCCTGCAGGAGCATCAGCACCCCACCCTGTCCCTTGCCAGGCCAGTGAGATCACTGAAAAAATAAATAGTTCCATAAGCACTGGAACTAGTGACTTCTGTTTCATGTGGGTTAGTCTCCTGTGGTTGATTTGTCTTTGGCAGAATCGGGGGTTGTGCTCTGCCTGAAGTGTTTTCTGCAGTAGGGCTCTTTGCAAGAGTTCTCAGGAATAAAAATTTTCTGATGTCCAAAAAGATGGAAACCTGAGTTCCCCTTTCCCAGTTCAGCATTTACAAGATCCTTTTCTGTTACTCATCCACCAATTTTCACAAGATCTGTAGGAAAAAAATTAAGACTATTATATTTGGCCAATAGAGGTTAATTAAGTCGGATTTCTGGAAGACATGCAGACAGCATGATTTCCCAAGGCAAGGAAACTGGACTGAATACGTTGGTGGTTCTGTGTGGTTGTCCTTATGGCTAGATGCAGTGTAGGGCTCTCCTTAAACTACGAGTGGTGCTGTGGTACCACCTCTGTCATTTTTCTTAGGTAACCTCTAAAGTTTATCTACAGTAGCTGGTGAACTTGCTTCTCAAAGCTGTAATATGCGAAGAGTAATTCCACACACTAAATGTTTCCATGGCTTTGTAGAGCACATAACTGTTCTGCATGTTAAGGTATTTATTTCTGTTTATAGCTAAAGGCAAAGAAAAAGTACACTATCTGATAACTTTTTTTTTTTTTTTTTTGTTAGCCTTACTGCTGTTCTTTTGGCTGGGAATATTCTGGCATATTTCTTCCTGCAGACTTGCTCCACCAGAGCATGAGTAACATTCCTCATCTGCCTCAAAAATAGTACCAAGTAAAATGTCATTTGTGATTCAAGTGAAATTGAAATTGAGCTGACCAGGTACTGATGCTAGTCTTGTGCTGTCTGATACAGGTCAAATGTTTCTTTGCCTCGGTGTCTTTTATTAGAGTCAAGATGGTGTTATTTGCATGCCAGCATCAGAAGTAAAATATGTGCGGGGATGGAGACAAACTGCGTGGTTCCTCCCCTTCAGAGCTAGTGGTGCATGTTTTCCTCCCAGATGTGTGTTAAAGCAAGAGAGTCCCATGTATGGCACTGGTGGGGAACGGTGGTGATGAGAGGGTTGTGCTGGGATAATGGGTCCCATATTCTGGGGGAAGGCAGAGGTCTTGGTGTCACTTTGAGCTTCAGCATACCAATGGGATTCAATCAGCTGGGGACTTGTTTTGGCCTTGGAGTCCTTGCCTCCTCCTCCTCCCCTTTCCCCCCTTCTCTATTTACGCTGGGTAGGTAGACATCAGATGAGTATAAAGGGACAGCAGGGAAAGGTTAAAATCCTGTCCTGCTGCCATTTACTTTCCCCTGAAGCCTAAACTGGCCAGGGGATTGTCATTATTTTGTAGGGCTTTTTTAAAATGGTGAAGAATTCAAATTATATGTTATTGGTGGGGGTGATGTTACAGTTCACAGATTATCTTAAAATAGTTTGTTTCCGTTTATGAGTTTGAAACTTTCTAATATGTCAGTGAGCAGCATAAAATGTGCTGAAGTTCGGCTGTTCACAGCCTGAGAGTAATTTCGTTGCTTTGTGTCACTTGGTCGTGCAGAGGAGATCCAGCTATTAATGGTATTGTGCCCAACTGCCACTCTACTGACATAATCTTATTTGGTGGGACAGCAAGTGTCCCAGAGGAAGGAAAGGTTATCTGACGTGATAGTCATTTATTGTATTTGTCATATTTTATTTTTAAAGCAAGTTCTAATATAAGTGTGCATGTATGCCACGCCCCCCCCATCGTGGTTGTTTTACATCTGACCTCCTCTTCTGAGAGGAAGCTGGCACTGGAAGTTGTCTTTGAGCTTGCCCAGAGTTTACATATGAAAACGGATGGCTATTTTTTTTTTTTTGCCGTGCAAGTTTACAGATACATCAGCTCCTGTCATTGGCTTAGTGGGCAATTGTACGAGTGCCAGAACTGACTCAAAGGGAAGGTATAGGAGTTTTTGGCTGGGCGGAAGGGGAGACTGAAATCATAGCAGTCTGGTCTTTGATCGTCTTGTTCTGCAATGGAACTGTGCCATTGCTAGGGTTAATGATGTGATACTGTGCAGTTGTTCTTTTGTTGTGTGGTTGGTTGGTTGTTTTGTTTGTTTGTTTTTTAAAGGCCTATTCCTTACTGAAGGAAAAAAAAATGTTACTCTGTGGTTTTATCTTTGAACAATTTAAATCAAAATAGTCTTGGAAAATTACAAAGACAAGTCAGCATTTTAAAAATAACAAACTGTTTTGTAATACTGTATGTAATGCTACTCTGCAATATATGCTGATACTACTAGATGTGATAGCGATGAAAGGTTCTACTTGGGTTTGGAAAGCTATTGTGCTGGGTCTCTGTACTAATCCTGCAAAGATACATGCTTTCTGTTGAATTCAGTGATAGAGCGTGATTAAGCTGACCATCTGGATTTGGGGTTGGAAGAACATATATGCATTATTTTAATTTTGTGTTTGCATGAACTCTGACTTATTTTTAAGTACTACCAGTATTTTTTCCAAAGTGCCAAAGTAATCAAGACTAATTAAAAAGTTGCTATGGAGACCCTGTTCTGTTTTTGTGGTTTTTTTTCTTGTTCTTTTTTGTTCAGTTTTTTTGGTAACAAAATTAAGTTCTGAGGTTAAACTTACTTAATATTTAAATCAGTGGGAAATACATGAAATACATTCAGGTTTTCTATGCTAGAGAAGTTCTGTGAAGGGTGGAGAGCCTTTTCGGTGAATTTAGAAGTTGTCTTCATGGTGTGCACAAGTTAGGGGGTAGAAGATAGAAGGGAAGACCTGCTGTTGTCCTCAGCCACTAATTAGATTGACTGTCTTGTATTATGTCTGTGTATCTGAACCTTTGTTTGTTTCATGTACCTCTTAGTTTAGGATTGCTACAAGTTTTCTCAGAGACAAATGTATTCCATATACATGTATGTTTACATGGTGTTCTCTTCGTGACACTCTGGCTATACATCCTCCTTGTTGTATCTTGTCTGTACTTTGCTTGATTGGAAGGTTGCCCTTACGGGTGTGAAAAAACTTGGGATAAATATAGAAGGTTAACTTTGGTCAGGCTTTATTGATGGATTAGCTCTCTAAATACCACAAATTGCAAGTAAAAATTCTTTGTATTTGACATCATGGTTTATACCTGTTCTTTACAGGAAAGAGTGCAAATCAGAAGATGCTACTTGCAAGATCTCTGTATCTGACCCTGAGGAATTATCAGATGAAGCAAGTGCTGACACCTTCTATGGAACTTCCCCTCCTAGTACACCCCGCCAGATGAAGCGTATGTCAACAAAGCATCAGAAAAATAACGTTGGGAGACCTGCTAGCCGCTCTACTTTGAAAGGTAGGTATGGTGTTTTGTTTTTGTTTTTTTTTTTTTTAACTAAAATGACCATAAAGGTTTTGTAGTAGCCTTTTCATTGCCTGATGGAGGAGATACGCAGAAGATGGAACCAGATACTGAGGTGCAGCGAAAGGACAGGAGGCGGCTGTTTGAGGTTGCTGCAAGGGAAAATTGTTTGGGTGTTAGAAGAAAAATTTTAACACAAGAGTGGTCAAACGGTGAACAGTTTGCCAGAGAGGTTTTTGGGTTGTTGAATCTTTGGAGGTTTCCAAAACACGACTGGATAAGATCGTGAGCAGGATAAACTAGGTTTGAAATACATCTTGCTTTGAGCAGGAGGCTGGAAAAAATGACCTTCAGAGGTATTTTCTGATTTTTTTCTGCAGTTCTATGGTCTCTAGTAATGGTGTAGTTGATTCTCTGCCCCAGTTTCATGTTCTGAAGCTCTTTGCAGTATGTTTTATAGAAGTATGAAGTTTTCAGTGACTATTTACTCTTTAGTGTCACTGAAGCAATTAAAGTGTAGTTACCGTCGTTTACTTGTGTTGATGTTTTTATCATAAAGTCGTAACTGTGAAGAGACAAAAGGTACTTGATATGTGTTTTTTCCTAATGTTACTAAGTAACAATAACTGATATTAAACATAGTTAGGTTAAAGTAATATTTTTAAGTTTTTATTTCTTTAATTTTAAGCATATATAGAATACGGTAGTTGCTTGTTGAAAAGGTAATTGTAAAAAAATGCGGTAAATACATCTTTTCAAGCAGACCTTGTAAGAAAAAAAAATGATGCAATTTTGGTGGTTTTGCTGAGCTTGTGGGTACAAAAAAGCCATTTTTTAAGATTGTATATTCAGTATTTTCATACAGAACATACCTAGGTTTGTTTGGGGTTTTTGTTTTGGTATTTTTTGTGGGGTTTTTGTTTGTTTTTAAACAACTATGTTAGACAAGGTTACTTGCCAGAGTTGTTATGGCAGATTGGCTATTGCCAGTTAATAATTTGGAAGCAGTTTTTTTAAATTGCTACACATGAAACAGGAAATGTTATCACAGAGTGCGTTTACTTGCAAGGATTACATTTTCAAGGTAAGGTGTAGGAGAGAAGAAGGTAAATGGTTTAGTGTGGATAAGGGAATACAGTCTGTTCTTCAGTTGCATAGAGTTGAAGGGCCCATGCAAATGTCTTCCAAAGCTTTTGGTTCCTTTCCATTTCATACAACCTCTGAATGGTGTCACTGTGAAGAGACCGTTCACCAAAAGACTTCTTCCTAGAACTGAATTGAAGAGAACTCTTGTTATACTTGCCAGTTAGCTGTATAGGCATTGCCATTATTAAGCTTCTTTTACTGGTTTTTAATTGTGCCTTTTGGTTAAGTTAAACTATTCGAATGCAACATTAACCTTACTTAGTTCTGTATATGGTAGTTATTACATAACTTTCCTTGCTTCCTATGATTTTCTTGGGTTTTTTTCTGTGCTTTAAAAAAAAAAAGACATGTTAGGTTCTAAACAGAGAAATTGTGATACTAAAGAACTAGAATGCGTAATGTTTCATAGTAACCCTTTGGTGCTGAGCACATATTGAGGATTGATACCATTGTAAGAAATAGCAACGATAAACAACAGCTCCCTCATAGATTTTGAGTTTTTGGAGCAAGGTCCATCTTTCTACTTGTGAGGGGAATGGTTCTAGCTTCTGGAATAATAATAGCCTGTTCTTGGTTGCTGTGAATGTATCTTAAAATATGTTTGGGGTTGATTTTTTTTTTTTTTTTAATGTTTTATGAGTTGGATAGTGTTGTATCTTGTAAAATACCTTTTCTGGAGAGTTCATAGTTCATTTTATTTAACTTTGACTATGTGTACAATTTCAGAAAATTTATTCTGCATTGGGGAGGGGAGGAACCAAACCACAGCCCACCAAAAAAAGCCCAAACAACAACACTCCCTCACCCCCTACCCCAAAACCAAAGATATCAAAGTGGACTACCGTCTGATTTACCTTGAATGTGTATGCATACACTGTTACTGAGATTGAATTGGTTTTACTTCAGTAAGAGAATTCATTCAGGAGTTAGTTTGCCGTAACCAGTTTAAAAAATAAATTTGAAATTACTTCTCATTTACATCTAACACAGATTTAAGGTATCTTTATTTAGGCAACTGAAAGAATTGTGGGCATTAGGGGCTTGCTTACTTGCCTCTCCAATATTTGTTTGATTCTGTCACACCAAGTTTCTTAGAACATGCATTTATTATCAATAAACTGACACAATAATCTGTTTTAAAATAGTTTCTGAATCATTTCTCCTATAGCCCAAAACCCATGGGATTCACATTTTCTAAGCTAAATTTCATAGCTGCTGCTAAGACATACATATGTCTCCTGTTTGTTTTTTTCTGACTCGAAGGTTATGGAATGTCAGTCCAGCAGTGCTTGCTTGCTTATTGAAGTATTAGCTTCTTGAACTATAAAAAAAACAGTGCCTCTGTCTGCTTTCTAGTATGAAACTTCTGCCACTTGATACTTGAAAGGGAACCTCTATCCACTCCACTTTCTTAACCCTATAAAGTTCCTCAAGCTCATTTTGTCACTTTTTCTTTTACGAGCTGTTTAAGATCTCACTCAACCACGTGCCCCCTCTCACCAACCAGTTGCTTGGTTGTGAAACCTACCCGCCCTGTGTAGCACTAAAGGTAATTGTAACTCAAAATTTGTTAATGCAGCTGAACTTGTTTTACGAATTAGTTTAAGCCTATATTACAGAACTACAATAAAATTTGTAGTAGCAGCTGGTCCAGTTGTGACATTGATATTTATTTGTTGCAGAATTGTCCAGTATATTTGAATCATTGGCACCTGTTTATGTGAAAAAATGAGAGGATTTTGAAACACTTTGTGGATTATTGTGCCTGGGCTTTGTTAAGAATGATGAATGTTCAAGTGTTAAGAGATTTTGGATTTCTAATAATCTGTTTTTAACTTGCCTTTCTTTTAATGTGTTTTGGTGGGATGGGGAATCTGAAGATTAATATTGAAGGAGAATAACATGTTGAAAATGTAAACTGAAGGGGTTTAGAGGACCCCTATCTAGAGTGTATAATCAGAAAATGATCTTTAAATGTGCCAGAGTTTTCATTTATTAAGGTCACCAAAATCTTCATCATCAAAGTGCTGTTAAATGTTGAATCATTTCTAATCTACCCCAGAGTCTGGGAGGCAGGGAGGAATGTGTGTATGTGTTTCATCTCTGCCAACCTCCTTCATCTTCCTTCTCTTTTCCTGCCAGTGCAGAATGTGTCTTCCTGCTGCTTGGCTGTCCTGGTGTTTTGGGCTGTTGCCTCCTCACAGTAGTGCCAGCCGTGGTGTGGGATTCAAGCTGTTATGTTCAGTAGACCTTCTGTCTCATGAGTTAGTAACCAGTGAGGGTGAGGTACTGCTGTCTGACAGTAGTGTTTGGGTAGATAAATGTAACATCCATGACAGTGAATTCTGTAGCAGGTTTCTTAGAAACACTGATAGGTTTCAATTTCCAGGAGGAAAACTGTTTGAGTTAGGTTTTTCTGTCATCTGCTTATGGTACTTGGTAGCTAGTCAGAGAAAGGTATATGAATACCTGAAATAAAAGTAGAATAAGAGGCATTAATAAAGTCTGTATTTGCAAGAAACAAGTTTTTGTGATGACTAGTTCTTTCTTCCTCATGTTCTTCAGAACATAATTTCATTTTTTTCCATAATTAAGTGCCATTGTGTGCATTGTGACCTGTCCCACTTTTACACAACCATGGCAAGGGTTAAATTATGTATTTTTTAGATTGGAAGGAGGCATTGTGGCAAGACACACCCCTATTAACTCACTTATTGCTCATTAACAGCTGAAAACAGGGTTCGTAATGGAAACAAATAAGGTGCTCTGACCACATACCTCTCCACTTTTGTTTCAGACATCTTTGCAACCTTAATACAAGGTGTGTGCATACTTCTGATAACCTTTGAGCTATGTTACCACACCAGTTCTGTTACAGAGAATTGCTGTCTTACATGAGTAGAGATTTTTTTTTTTAATTTTATGATGAAAGAAACAGATTTATACATGACTGTACCTTCTTTTGTTGCAAATGCTGGAAGATAAGTAGTGAACGACAGAAGAATGAAGGGCCATCTAATAATTAAGTCGGTGAAATGCATCCTGTGATAATATAATTCTGTCATGAAAATTTGTGTGATACTAGGCAAGCAGCACGAATTAAAATCTGTCTGTGTCATGTTTTCCTAGAAGCAAGCTGGAGATTCTGGGATGTGATTTGCAAATTGTGTAGAATTCAAGGTACAGTTGAAGTCAGGGAGCGTTCAACGCTGTGCTCAACGGTCAGAAATGTTGAGCAATAGCTTTTCCCATTATTGGCACCCAAAAGTATGCTGGCGTGATGGATCTTTCTCTATCGTGATTTTCCGTATATAGAAAGGAAATAATATTCTTCCACTGAGCAGGTCTGTTTTGTAAATAAACTTACCGGTATTTCTGGTATTAATTAAGTGTATAGTGAGGAGCATGGACTCTAAGGAAATTACTACTGCTAGCATGGGGAATGAGCCATGTGCAGCAGATAATCCTTAGAGTCACAGTGAACAATGAAAAGAAGACAAAGTATTCAGCCATTGTTCTGAAAGTCTGTTCTGTGCTTTAATAAGCAGGGGCCCTGTGACTGTGCAGCTTGTTGTGTTCCAACTGCCGGTCCCAGGACTGCAACTAGTCTATATACAGCTGCTTCCCTCCGGCCTGCCACCAATTCCTTAAGTAAAAGAGAAAGAATCACTGTTTTAATACCAAGTAGTTCCTCCTGTCCTGATCTGGAAAGCCTAGGTTGAAGCACTTTTGTTAGTGCTATGGAAGAGTGGTAAGGCCAGCTGCTTCTGAGGAAGGAACAGGGAGGGAAGAGGAGATTTCACAACTGGGCGGGGAAGGGCTGCAGGTAAGGGAGAAAGCAAGTGGGTGTGTGTGTTGGGAGAGTGGGGAGGTAGGCTTGTGGTGTTAAGGCAGTGTATTAAGACTACAGAGGGGTTCCTAGAACTGAGATCAAGCCCCGCCAGGAGGCAGAATCAGATCATTCAAGCTGAATTTCAGAATTTGTACATGCTCAAGTTTTTATGAAATTGCATGTGCAATGGCATCTCTTCAGTTCTGTGTGACTTGGAAACCTTAATAACGCTCTGTTGCTTTTTGAGGTTTTTTTTGGGGGGGAGGTTGTTTGACAAATGTGTGGAAAATGAACTTGGAAACTGTTCTTTTTCTTTTCATCATATTCAGTTCTCAGCAGACAGCATACTCAAGATAATGAGAATTCTCTGAGGTCCTTTCTATAGAAGAGGAAGAAAAATTCTTCTGGTGCTGCTATTGATTTAGTTATACCGATGGTAATTTCCAAGACTGTATTTTTCTTCTATCCATGCCTATTTTCTTTTATTGGTATTAAACAATATTTTATGTTTGATGCTCGACCTAAGGAATGTGATTTGGAGCTGGATTGACTGATGTTTTTTCTTGTTGCTGCAGTCACATTTTTTTCCCCCTTTTTTTTTCTTACAGAAAAGATGAGTGTGCCAACTCAGACTGTGCATAAAGACAATGGGAAAACCATCGAGAATGTGGAGGAGCACAGCTATAAGCAAGGGAAAAAGATTCGAGATACCCTAAGGACAACAGAACGAGATCACAAGAAAAACGTGCAGTGCTCATTTATGTTAGACTCAGTTGGTGGGTCTTTGCCAAAAAAACCAATTCCAGACATTGATCTCAATAAGCCTTACCTCAGCCTTGGCTGTAGCAATGCTAAGCTTCCAGTCTCTGTGCCCATGCCAATACCCAGAACTGCACGCCAGACTTCTAGGACTGATTGTCCAGCAGACCGCTTAAAATTCTTTGAAACCCTGCGGCTTTTGTTAAAACTTACCTCAGTCTCAAAGAAAAAGGACAGGGAGCAAAGAGGACAGGAAAACACTTCTTCTGTCTGGCTGAACCGATCCAATGAACTGATCTGGCTAGAGCTGCAAGCTTGGCATGCTGGCCGGAGCATTAATGACCAAGACCTCTATCTCTATGCAGCCCGTCAAGATATCCCTGATATAATCAATGAAATCCTCACCTTCAAAGTGAACTATGGAAGCTTCTCCTGTGTAAAAAACGGAGCCAGTCTCAATGGTACTTCAGGAGAAGGAGTTTGCAAAGCAACACATGGAACTAGTGCTTTGGATTACTCAAGTTACCATGAACACCTCCATCGGCAGCGGGTCTCATTTGAGCAAGTAAAGCGGATAATGGAGCAGCTAGAGTATATAGAAGCACTTTACCCATCTCTGCAGGCTCTTCAAAAGGACTATGAAAAGTATGCTGCGAAGGACTTCCAGGACAGAGTGCAGGCACTCTGTCTATGGTTAAATATTACAAAAGACTTAAATCAAAAACTAAGGATTATGGGAACTGTTTTGGGCATCAAAAATCTTTCTGACATTGGCTGGCCAGTGTTTGAAATCCCTTCTCCTTTACCATCTAAGGACAATGACCCAGAGGATGAAGAAGTTGATAGGGAAACAGAAGTAAAGGAATCCTCAGGAACATGCACAGAGGAGAGTGATGGTGATGAACAAATCTCTGAGGAGAATGTTGAGGAACTTAGACAAGCCATCAAGAACAATTTTACTAATAAGCCAAATTTTGACTTTCAGGACCATTTTTCAAGGAGGCTTGATAGGCTTGAATCTGAGGATGACTCCACCTCTTGGGTTATTCCAGAATGCAGTGCTGAGGCAAGCTGCAGCCAACACTGTTTGACCTCTATTTACAGGCCATTTGTAGATAAAGCACTGAAGCAAATGGGGTTGAGGAAGCTAATTTTAAGACTGCACAAGCTAATGCATGGCTCATTGCAAAGGGCCCGAATGGCGTTGGTAAGGAGTGATCACCAGCTGGAGGTAGGTTGCTACTAGTGTAAACGGGTAACAGGAGTACCTCCCCTGCTGTATTGTTTCTGACTGAAACGGGAGGAATTGGGATCTTAGGAAAGTTACAGTTGTTTTGGCTTTTGAAAGATAGTGTATGTTATGATTAAGAGCCTACCTCTACTTCCATGGGAATGAATCTGTTGTTGACCTGATTTAGAATTTGTGTGAAGCACGAGCTAGTTCTCTGTTCTTTGTATTTGAAATGACATTTTTATGATAACATCTTTGCTCATTACATTTTCTAATGTCTGAAGCAATGTCAGAAAAATTACAATGGAAAATAAGGCACAGAAGTTGAATCATGAGAAAAAGTAGCAATGGAAGTGGTCATTGTCCTTTCCTTGCCTTCAAGACTGGATATCTTTCTGCAAGACACCCTTTATGAAAACATCACTATTATTTTGGGGTTTTCCTCATGTAAATGAATGAAGTACTGTGGTGGCACATTATGCTTGAGGCCAGATTGGATAAGTGAATGGACTCTGTTAACCTTGAAATCTATGTAAGCAAGTCATGTTAGCATGTTGCATTCTTTAGCTGGATCTTAGTTTAATTTTTTTTGTCGTTGGGTCATGGTATATTCTTAATCAAGAATGCTTGTGAGTTAATAAAAAAAAAATAATGAAATAAGCAGTAAATGAAGGACGGTAGCTGAAGTAGTGGCCGCTAATTCGTTCAAGGCAGAATATTGTTCCTTAATATAAACTTTACCTAACTTGTAGGCATCTTTATACTAGGAAGAACTAGTAGTAAGGTTTGCTTGCCCTCCTTGATAAAGTGGCACTGTGTGTGGTGCCTTACCATGGATTCTGGACAAAGGAGTTTCTTAGCCAATGTGCCTGTTCTAATATGGATACCACATGTGGCCTTTGACACATTGCTGATCTCTTGACTGTCACATTTGAAAAGAAACAAGAATTGTTTTATCTCCTTTGGAGGTTATGTTTTTAGGATGAATAAATTTATATTTATGAAGGTACGTATTTTGAAAAAGTTTTTATTCGTACTTTTTCTAGTGTAGATGCTACTGTAAAAAAAATGAAGCTATTGGTTGAATTTTTATTTATTCTCTAATTGATTTCAACTTGTATTCTAGGAAATTCTAAAAAGTCACATGCTTAAGTAAAACTTGCAGGTATCTGTTACAGTAATCAAAAGCATCCCCAAACCATATATACGTAGATAGGAAGTTCAGCTTTATAGATGGGCAGAAATACCTTTAAAAAAACAAAGGAAATAAAACATAATTTGGGGCTATTGAAAACTACTATGAAAGTATTTTTGAAATTTCCAAATACCTCAAATGTTTGACTTCATAAGGTTTCTCAAAACAAGTTAATGAAACACTAGTAGCTAGAGTCTTTACTGCAGCTTCACAGAATTAAACTTTTTGGTAAGTTAGCATTGGATGACTTGTTTAAGATGTAAGGTTCATCTTTCCTCCTGTCTTCTCTATCTTTGTGACTTTTTTGAATGTTCGTTTTCAGTAATTATTACATTTTCTTTGGAATATTGTCCTCTTTTAAGAATTATGATGAAAGGTGAATGCTGTAAAATTGTGAACTTCTTTCCTGCCCTCAAATTAAAAAAATGCTGTCAAAAAAGGAAAATTCTGTTTGTCAGAAGTGTTGTACCTGCTGCAGCAAAAGATGACATCAGAGTAAAATAGAAGAGATGGTTTTGAATTGCTGGGTCTCTGCATCTGACAGTACTCTGAATGTAGTGTCCTGGTTTTTTTTTTTAGTGCAGTCCAATTTGATATCTGTATGCAGCCAGAGCTGCTAGTATTTTGTTAATCTTTGTTACTTCTGTTACTTTTATATCTTGACTCTGTGTTTGTGTATTACATACACTTTAAAATCTCTGGACATAACTTTCATTTCTGTTGTTACTTAAACACTGTCTTTCATCTAAAATGTGTTTTCTGGATTCTTCTACTGTATGCATTTTAATGCTCATTTCATCTTAAATATATGTAAATGTTTATACAGATAGCTGGTTTTAGCATTTTTTTAAAATACAAGTTTCATTGGTCATGGGCTCTGATACTTTAACAAGGCTCTAGGTGCTATAGAGTCTGTTTTGTGTAGAAGTTGTATGCGCTGATCCCTAAAGAAAATGACTAGTATTTCTTGCTTTAGTTAGGTGTTACTTTAGTAGAATAGTATTTAAGCCTGTTTGTTGTTTAATCAACTGGCTGCGCTTTTGAGTATGGTTTTTATGTATGATCTCAATAAATGGCTTGGACCTTGTTTTCTTGGTTTTTTTTTTAAGAAGTATTTGGTAGTCACATGAAACATTTTAGATTGGGCCCACTGAAGATTAAGATTAGTCAAACTGAACAATATTAAATTAGGTGTCTAATGCTAAGATCTCATGTCATATGTTGTTATCCTTAATCGTAGGAAATGTAATAATACATTTATTCAATTTCTTTGTTTATTTTTGCTTATAGACTAGTTCTTTAATACTTACCTAAGAACTAAATTTTCTAGTGCTGTACTTGCATCACAGTGAGGATTGTATGTTTTAAATATTTTGTTGTACTGTAGAAGTGTAGTATTTTCATGATCTGTTATTAATGAAAACTTCTATAAAAACCTTTAGCTCTGGTGCTATACATTTCTTTGTTTCTTTTAGAAAAGAGTTAGTAAAAAGAGGACATTTATATAGCATCTAAGAAGATAAGTTCTTATACTGTATATCAACTAGTGGTTCAACTTCAGCTAAGCTAGGTATAGAGGAAATCCCTGCTCGTGCATGTTTGCTCTTTCTGTGTAATGAGCTAGTGGTTTTATAAATTATGTAAGAACCTGCAGTGCATAATGTGTTTTGTGTCAACGTTGGAGAGTAATGTATATGCTATTCTATGCCCCGTGACAGCCAAGAAACATCACAATATTAAAACCCAAAACCACTAAACCCCCTGACTTTGTCAGTAACTGCAATTTTGTGTGGCTCTTCTGAGAAAGCAGAGCTTGTATGACACTGTAGGCACAAATGTAAAAAATGTGTGTGTAGATGTAAAGGAATAAACAATTTCTTTTTTTTACTGTCTGCTAGATACTAACTAAGCTTAAAAGTGGCTTAATTTTTTTAACTTTCTAGGTGGTGCTTTATCTTTGATGTAATTTCTGGTAACGTTTTCCTCTCCTTCGCAGTGGTGGTGTTTAAATGTGGTACTGAGGAAAAACCTAAAAAATGCCAGTTATGCCTAATATATGAAGGAAGGTAGTTCAGGTGTCATAGAAGCTGTGAAATGAGGATTAGAATAAAGCAAACTTAATCTGAAACAAGTCTTGTCCTTAGCTGATGTACAGTGTGTTATCTTCAAGAGCTGCACACAGATTGCAGTCCAAATTTTCTTCCTAAATTAAACACCAGAGTGCCTCCATGTACAGCTCTGCTTAGCATATTATCACAAGATATATAGTTTAGATATCTAGGATGTCTATTTCAGATAGTTTCAATTATTTTGTCTGATTATAAATGCCATTTCATTTAAATGTAAATGAAAAATGAGTTTATTAACTGAAAACCAACCAGCTTGACCTATCTTCCTTTTTTAGTTTCAGTTTCAATTTCTTAACATCTACCAAAGTTCATAAGTTATTTTTTCAATAATTCTGTTCAGTTTAACTAATGACACTTTCTTAAATACTGCATTAGTTTACAGTGTGGAGTTTTACATAATATACGCCCTATAGATTTGAAAAGGAACAAGGTTACTCAGCTGATGTAGTCAAGTACACATTTGTTTCTCAATACAGTTGTCAGTGTAAGACCTTTTGATTTGTTTTTTTAATATATTTTGAAATTCTCAAGTATTGTATCTTATAATGACCTGACTGTATGTTCCGATATATTAGGCTTAACTTGCATGTTTATCATAACATAACTGAAACAGCAGTTTTTTCCTGTGTAGTGAGAGGTGACCTCCAGCTTTAATGGATGCTTTAGTCATTTTAATATTGAAACATAAAATAAGAGATTTTGTTCACTCCCAAGGGTCCATAATTATCTTCCTCAGCCTGGTGATCCTCAAAAAAAAAAAAAAAAAAAAAAGAAGTTTAGCTTTAAAGACAAAAGAGATAAATTGAAACTTCTGTGGTTGATTTGCCAGTTAATAGTATCTTACCTTTTAAAAATGGGCGTTTTTGCATGCTACTGTAAACAAATGCTAAATCCTAAATAATTTAAGGATCCTTTTCATGATACCTATTTCTTGTTATAGTTTTCAGAATTTCCAGATCCCATGTTGTGTTCAGATTATGTGCAGTTATTAAATTCCCCACCTTGTTGTGAGCAAAAATGCAGCACTGTGTCGTGGGAGGAGCTGAAATCCATGGACTTACCGTCTTTTGAACCTGCATTCTTGGTCCTTTGCCGAGTCCTGCTCAATGTTATCCATGAATGTCTCAAGCTAAGGTTGGAACAAAGACCTGCTGGGGAACCATCTCTTTTGAGTATTAAACAGGTTTGCATCAACTCTTTTTTGGTGTTTGGTGGTTTTTTTTATACCTATTTCCTATTTGAAATAACTTTGTCATTTTGTTATGGTAAGGTGGTCAGTTTAAAGCGGATTAGTTGAAGAAATGACAATGTATAATTATGTAATAACTTTTATAAATAGTCTTATATTTCATATGGAGATCTATTTTTTTGCATAGTAAACAACTGGTCATAAATACCTCTCTGATTTAGACTTCCAAAACAAAACTGGTGATTAAAGAATTACCAGCCAGCAAAGAGAAACAGAATTTGTTCCATTTGCAGTGTAAGTTATATAAGCTTGTCCAATATATCTTCCTCCATTTGGGTTTCTTAGGCAGTGTATCCAATTTTAAGGGTCTGTATATTTCTTTTCTTTGACTTGATCTTTTCTTCTTTGCAAACGTAGGACCTCTGCCAACATGTGGTGGTCACATAGTGAAAGCTGTTGAAGAAGAAAAACAAATACTTAAAAAATATTTCTTTCCTAGTATATTGTTTTATATAAATATACATACTTTTCATTTAAAAACATAAAAGTGTGTAAATTTCCTGTGGGTAGTGACCCAAGACTATCAGTCTTGTCACTGATTGAGAATGTTGTATGAGGATTTATTTTCTGGTGGTTATCTAATAAAATGAAGGCTTTTTAGGTCAATGCCATTTTTCAAAGTCTAGTCCAGGACATACTAAAATTGTCTGAAGTAATCTCCCTGCTCCCTGGCAATCATGAGCAGATCAGGATTTTATCAGGTGGTCTTTAAGGGTAAACATTTAAATAAGCTCTTGGGCTGATTATGACTTCACATTCCAGTTATCTGCTGCTCCCACATCAACTGCTAAGTTACTTTATGGTCCCAAATAAATTTCAGTCCTCTCTGTTGCCCACCTTCCTCCTCTTATTTCACCCCTTCTTTTTCTTTCTTTGGTATACTAGGATTTTAGGTGTCCTAATATCCAAAAGCATGGTACCTACAATTTCAATCTTAAGAGTCATAGTTACAGTAAAATATAGTATAGCATACTGTATTGTAAAGGACAATATATCCTTTTTTTTTTCCCCCAGAGACTGGGGCTGGTTTTTTGCCCTTACATTTTGTATTCTCCTTGTGAACTTCAAGTTAAGTAAAAATGACACTTTCTTCTTGGAAAACAGCATGTGTGTTACAGACTGTTTTGATGATGTATACTGTCTTGCTAATTATACTGAAAAAATGAATTCAAGTCAGCAAATGCTTGCTGTCCCACGCAATATTTCTGAACAGGCAAAGGAGCTGTGGAGTATATTTCATAAATAGATCTATTTGTTTCCCGAAGAATTGTAATGCCTAAAATCTTGAGCAGGCTCAAAACATAGTCTAGGGTCTGTTTTGTGCTAGTGTTCTGCAAGTCTAGGGTGTTCTGCGAGTTCACAAAGTACTACAGAATTACAGAGAAAAACAAACCACCAAAAAACTCCAGAAGACTTTATAAACTTTCTAACTTCCTTGCTGTAGAGTACCTGTGTGACCTGCCCTACCTGCTCTGCAGAATATAATTTCTTGTACAAACTCCCTAAACAAAAAACAACCCATCAAACCAATAATATGATATTATTTTCGGTTTAAGCTGCACATTCTTTAGTGTGCTCATTATAGACCATATTTTTATTTGCCTCTTGCCTTGTGAGTTTCAGTTCCAAAAGTTGAGACTTAAAATGAGCACTACAGAGTTTTTTGTAAATCCTATATCCTGTTATTCAATAGCACTACACATCACTGTAAAGCAGTATTATTTAAACAAAAAACAATCACTATTTTTAATGAAGTTTTGAGGGTTGTTTTTTTTTATTTTGAATGGACAAATGTTGCTCTGCAAGTTTTAGAAGTGAACTTTGCTTGTATCTGTAAGATATGCCATACTAGATGTTAAAGTTTTATGGATAAGTGATATTGCCAGTTCCCATTTGTCTCTGTGAATAATGGGTAGTTAAATACCAATTTTAAAATATTTGAACAAGTTATGTTTTTCCTTGTGGATCCAAGACAGCAAAGAGCGCACATTTATTTTTAAATATGTGACATGTTAGGGATATAAATGTGTAATTCTTGTATTTCTGCCTTATAAAAAACTTTTTTTTCCCCCACGGTTTTCAACTAGCTTAGTAAGTTTTAAACTACAGAGTTCAAAATATTACCCATGTTTCCCCTGCACACGGGGAAGCACAGAGTAACATGTTCTGGCCTGTAAAAGAATCCAGAAACTCTTGTCATATTAATAACATTATTGTATATATTTTGCTTTCATGCCATTATAATTTCACATACATTGAATCCACTACATTGATATATTATTTTGCCAGGATAGCCATTAAAAGCAAATTTTTAAAAGCAGATTAACCAACCAACAATTCCATTCCCACTGACCCTTCGCATGAATCCTACTCCTCTTCTCATACTCTTGATTTAATGAAGTTGTTGCTCAGAAAATTAGGGCTTGTCAGACCTGGAGACTGATGATAATTTCAGAGGAGCAGTCACTTAGCACTAGTAGTGGTTCTGAAGCATTTGTTAGTGCAGGTTTGAAACTGTTGGTGCTCTTTGTGTACTCTTGTGTCTGTGGTTGTGCAAGTTTCTTCAAAGAAACAAAACCTCTGAGCTTTCAGGGAGGGCTGACAGCTGTTTGGCCAAAAGTGACCACTTTTTCAGTTGAAAAGATAACTTTCCTCATGTTAGCCTTGCCCAGGGAAGCAACAAAAGAAACACTAACTGCTTTCAGGTCTGGCATGTTTTGAGAGTGATCACCTGCCCAGTAGATTGATAATCCTGTAGTAAAACATTTCTCATTGTTCTGTAAGCATCTGCCAAACACATTGCCTATTATTCCTGACTTGCTTCCATTTAAACTGCTGATCTGATGATTGTGAGCCCTCTTGCCCACTTCTGAACTTACCTATCCAGTTAGTTACTTGCTGTGGCCCTGGGCAGGGATCTAAAACATCAGCTTCATCTGCGTTTACAGTTCTGTGGCAAATGGCATAGAATCATACGATCACTTAGGTTGGAAAAGACCTTTAAGATCATTGAGTACAACCCATTAACCTAGCCCTGCCAGGTGCACTACTAAAGCATGTCCCCAAGCACTCCATCTACACCTCTTTTAAATACCTCCAGGGATGGTGACTCAACCACTTCCCTGGGCAGCCTGTGATAGAAAATGAGTCACATCTTTCCTGCCAGCATGTAGAGCATGTATTAATTTCTAAAACCTGTAGAAATTATGTAGTCATAAGCTAACATACTTAGACAAACTGGACTGGTAAATTAAGCTTTTACTTCCCAAGGAAATTTAAGAGTAATGTCTTGACTGATGGCACTTTTTGGTTTTTTTCTCTTCAGCTAGTGAGAGAGTGTAAAGAGGTTCTGAAGGGCGGCCTGTTAATGAAGCAATATTACCAGTTTATGTTACGGGAGGTGTTAGATGACTTACAAAAGATTGATTACAACATTGATCCTTTTGAAGAGGACCTGCATAAAATGTTAATGGTAAGCTTCAAAAAGGACAAAATATTTGGGGTCCTAGTAAGTGTACTGTTAGTCTGAATACTGCTAATAGAAATCTGTTGTCCCTGTTGGGTGTAGGTCTTGCCAGTTTTTTTGTTGTACTACTTTAACATAATTTTATTGTTTTAATGGACTTGTAAAGGTAACAAAGTAGCCATTGCCATTTTAGCAATGATTTTAGCAATACTGATTTTTGTTTACTGAACAGTGCTACAATGTATTTGTAAATTGCTTGTATTTACAATACTGGTTCATATATAGAACTGTAAATTCCATATGTTTAAACTAAACTTTTAATAACCTTTCAGTATTTAATAAAAATACATACAGTTGTTTGACTAACATCATGTCTTAATATCTTTGTATTGTATTAATCTATTAATGATACCTTATTTTTTATGTGTATTTGTTATGACAAGTTAAACATGACAAAGTATTTTCAAGACAAACACTTGGCATCTGAAAGATATTAAATGAAATATTCTTTAGTAAATTCAGTTTAAATTACTGTTCCCTTGGATGTGACTTGATTGTTACTGTTTTGCGAGTTGCAGTATTCTGAGGGCAAGAAAGCCCGCCAAGATACACCTCAAAAACTCATCACTAGTGTTTTGTCAGCAGAGCTGTTGCTACCATCTATTGTTGAGTACACATGGATTTTGCTGTTCCATGCTATTCATTGCCTACAATGGTGAAAATAGACAGTTTTACCTAAAGTTTCTTATGCTGCATGCCTGCTTTCATTTCCACCTGAAATTTCTAGAAACTTCCAGCAGAAATGACCTGGCTAGATGAAAGGAAATGGTTCATCTTCTCCATTTTGAAATTCCTTACCTGTTTGGTTTTTTTGGGTTTTTTTTTTTTTTTAGGTGGCTGTAGCTGTAGTGTTTTTGTGCTTTGAGGCACGAGCTTGAACTTCAAAAGCAGTTTTAATTGTATAAGGATTTTGCTTTTTGTAGGTCTTGAAAGGGGTGGGTATAAGACTATGTAAATAGTAATAAATGTATTAGACTTGAAAGAATCACAGTTTGTGCCTGTTCGGAGTTGCAGATTACTGTAGCACTAGGGGCACTGGAGAAAGATTGTATGAATGGTCAGGGTTGTCAGAGTAGTCCTGCAAGGTGCAGGAAGTTGGACTGGGTGATCCTTATGTGTCCTTTCCAATTTGAGATACTCTTACGATTCTAAGATTGGGACAGCTGGGCAAAGAAAGCTGAAGAGATGATCTGGACTGAAAATAGGGACAGGGAAAACTTGTATGCACTCTGAAGGTTGAGGCAGGATTAATGAGGCATGGAGAGTTGAAACTTTGTCTTTTCCTGTGGACTCCTTGTATTCACAGGCAAGATAGCTAAGAAGAGTACTGGAAGAGGAATTAGGCTAAGAGGGAAAGGTGAATTAAATAAATGGGGCAAGAATGGGGCTACAGCTTGAGACTATCAAAGCACAGTACCCACCTAACCCAGAGTAGAGTTTTAAGGATTTCCAGATATACTTTGCTCTTGTGAGATCCCACCTGCAGTACTGTGTTCGGCTCTGGGCCCCGCAGTGTAAAAAAGATGTGGACCTGATTGAGTGGGTCCAGAGGGGGGCCACAGATGATCAGAGGGCTGGGGAGCCTCCACTATGAAGACAGGCTGGGAGAGCTGGCGTTGTTCTGCCTGGAGAAGAGAAGGTTCTGGGGAGACCTTATAGCAGCCTGCTAGTAACTAGAGGCGGCCTACAGGAAAGGTGGGGAGGGACTTTTTATCAGAGAGTATAGTGATAGAATGAGGAGTAATGGTCTTAAGCTAAGAGAGAGTAGATTTACGTTAGATACTGGGAAGAAATTTTTTACTGCGAGGATGGTGAGGCACTGGAACAGGTTGCCCAGAGCAGCGGTTGATGCCCCATCCCTGGGAGTGTTCAAGGCCAGGCTGGATGGGGCTCTGAGCAACCTGGGAGGTGTCCCTGCCTGTGTCAGAGGGGTTGGAACTAGATGATCTTTAAGGCCCTTTCCAACCCAAATCATTATATGATTCTATAACCTTGTCATAATTACAGTGTGGTCTGAAAATACCTGAAACCATTAGGAAGGGCCTTAACCATTTCTAAGGAGGGACATTGATTGATGGTAGGGATTACTGAACTAAAACAAATTGCAGCTCATTTTTTGCATTCAGTATGATCCTGAAAGGCAGATGTATGAAGAATTGTGCTTAACTGGTTTTTTATGTTGGTTTAAATCAATAATTAAATAAAGGTGAGAGATAGATGATGTAAAGGAACACAAGGTATAATGTAGAATCTAAGAAGCCTGTTTGTTGCACTTATCCAGGAGGATATGTTCAAATAAAACCTTTTGGAGTAATCCAGTTAAAAGATTTAGAGACTGTTTTTCAGTAATTTAGCTTTAAAAACTCTGACCACAGAGGGTATTCGCTGATACAATGGTGAATAGCAGCACAGCAAGCAAGGTAGTGATACTGTCAACATTTTTAGAAAACTATTATGGAGTCATAGTATTTAATACTTTAGTAGCACTTGCTACTTCCCAAGCCATAAATTGGACCTTTTGTGTGGAAATATGTAGCTCATTTTAAGTCATAGCCAATGAAAAGTGTTGTAGAAATATTTTCTACAAATTGTATAGTGTTGAGGTTGGTCATCGATTTGAGACGTTACAGTCCTTGATTACAGGTTTTGTAGCAATTTCTGTTTAAATTATCTCTCCCCGTGTACAGGTTTACTTTGATTATATGCGAAGCTGGATCCAAATGCTACAGCAGTTACCTCAAGCGTCTCATAGTTTAAAAAATCTTTTGGAGGAAGAATGGAATTTCACCAAAGAAATAACTCCTTATATAAGAGGAGGTGAAGCTCAAGCTGGCAAACTGTTCTGGTAGGTTTTATTTAATTACTGTGCTTATGGTGTTGATTTGTGCCAGTTACATATTCAAGTCAGCAGTTGTTCAGGGTTCCCAGTCTGGGCTTCTTGAGGCCATATACGCAGCTGTTAAGTCTTTGTGATTTTGTGGATTATTACAATGACTGTAGCTATAGGATGCAGTAAGTGCAGATTGCTTTTGCTCTGGCTATAACAGTAACGACTGCTTCTGTGGAGAGTCCCCGTTCCTGCTGGCACTGGGCACGCAGAGTAACTGAGGGCCCCCAAGATGCTGCTTAGTTCTGCAGGCAGACTTGGCAATGTGTCTTTTTTGCATTGGACAGAGTAGGAACTGTAAGGTGCTATGCTACCTGAATGAGATTTTGAAGTTCCACCATTTGTGTTGCTACAGTGATATTGCAGGAATGCTGCTGAAATCTACAGGAATGTTTTTAGATTCTGGACTACAGGACAGTTGTGATGAATTTTGGGCCAGTGCCGATGACAGTACTGCATCAGATGAAATCAGGTATTAAGCCCTTCAGCTTAATAAAAATAAACACGCTCATATTTCTATACCCCTGACAGGTACATACTGCATTTTATTTCTTAAAATGAGAACCTGGTAAATCCAAGACTCTGTGGACTTTATTGCTGATATTTCTGTGTGCAGTAGTAATGACCAATCATTTTGTTTGTTTGAAGTCTAGTAACCTTCTTTTTAGTTCAGGGTATGAGAGATTGTTTATGTAACATTCTTTAAATTATTTTTTTATATCGTTATCAAAAATATACCTGTGAGTTCAATTTATTTCAGTCAGCTGCTTATAATTATTTATCTTTTCTGTGTTCTTTCTATTGACATATAGCTGTTAGGAAATAAAGATTATTTACATATATAAATGCGATATGATTTATTAAAACATTGTCACTTCATTCTTATGACTGTTTCAGGAGGTCTGTTATAGAGACCAGCCGAGCACTCAAAGAGCTGTTTCATGAAGCTAGGGAGCGAGCCTCCAAAGCTCTTGGATTTGCTAAAATGCTGAGGAAAGTAAGTTAACAGTAGAGTCTCATCTTACATATATGCTTTAAAGAAATTTAATCTGAAAGCATGTTCTTTGGTTTTGTCATTACTTGTAGGACCTTGAAATAGCAGCAGAATTTGCGTTGTCAGCCCCTGTACGAGATCTTCTGAATGCTCTGAAAACGAAAGAGTATGTGAAGGTAAATTCAGTTTAGAGGCATGAAAGTGGAGTGGGGATGCTAAGCAAAATGTTGAAGGATATTTTTTGACATACTTTCAGTTTTCAATTTAAAACATCACGTATGTAATACGGAATTGTAGTAGTCAAATTATTTTCTGTACCTGTCTTCGTGTGAGTGAGAATGCTAGTCTATGTTTTGGGAAGTCAGTGTCCAATTCCTTGTCTTCCCAAAGATTCTTTTTGTGACTTAGGAAAAGCTGTTTTGCTTCAATTGTATTTACACGTTTGTGAGAGGGGAGTAATAACACTTAGTAGAGAGTATTATGAAAAATAAATGCTTTAAAATTTGAGGTGAACAGATACATCAGTAAATGGACAAGTTTAAACAGATAATCTCGAACTATGGACCTGCGTGTTTTATGCTTTTATAAAGCAACAATATTATAGTGGAGGTCTGTTCTAGCAAGCTTCCTTGAGAGTGTTAACGTTGTGAGGGACTGTGTTTTGCTCCAGAATAGCTGTTAGAAAACTATTGTACAACAGAAGTAGGCTAAGTTCGCAGTGCCTGGTATTTGCTGTACTATAAATTCCCACCTTTATGGTTTTGCACTTTATTCCTTAAAAACTCCTAGGTGTACAAGTCTTTACTGTAGTTTGAATTTAATTAAATCAGTTGCTTCAACAGATTAAATTTATTTGGATCTGCTGGTTTTTGTCTTGCCATACATTGAATATATATAATTCACAATTGGGAGATAATCTATTAACTTCTGCATTACAAAATTCTTGTTAGATTTGTATAAATGATTGCTGAAAATAGAAATTGGTCCAAGGAGACACTGACAAGTTTACAGGAGAGAAGTTCATAAAAGGTTGTTAAATACATGGATGAAACATCTGGCTCAGCAGGACCCTGGTCTGTGAATTGTTTAAGAGTAGGAGAATAGTCAGGTAGATCAGTATACGTTTACTTTTAAAAAACATTTTCCCCCAAATATCCACTCTTGGCTGCTTTGAGACACAATATTACATTTGGTACACCTTACAGTTAAAGATAGTATTACTGTTCTTATGCATGTTTTGAAGAAAAAATTGAATCTTGAGTTTGAAAAAATCTGTGTAAACACAAGGGTTAACTAATCTAGGTGGATTATTTGAATCTCAGTATTTATCCCTCTTTATGTATTACCTCTCCCCTTTTTTCCGCCACTCAAAATGACGCACATTTTGGTGATTAACACGTTATATATTGGCCCTCAAAAATTTAAACTCCCTGCATGATGTTAAACAGCTTTATCAATCAGATGCTCATTAGTTTCGGGAAACTATATTAGCTTTCAGTGACACCCATCTAGTTTTTATATTGACCTATAAATTATAATGGTTTTAATTATAAAATATTGCTGCCTAATGGTAAAAATGTTGAGTCCAGTGTGTTTTGTCTTGGCTTGATGACATCAAACTCTGAAAAGAGAGAATTAAACCTCACTATAGGTCAGTTACCTCATGTCAAATCAGAGGTATCAACTATTTCACTGTCTTCACAGTCTGATTCTGATGCCTGACTTGGTTAAAGTATTGTTACTAATGTGACAGATACAATGCAGAAGTAGCTCTTAAGTAGTATAAGTAGTATTTTATTAAAATAGAGCACTCTTACTGGGCTTAATTAATCTTTCATGAATAGTGAAAGAATATCTGATACTCTTTTAGCCATAGTTTTGCTTACTTTTATCTTTTGTAGCCATTGAGAAATGTTGTGTGGATTCTTAGGGATCCTGAAGGAATTTTATTTTTTTTTTTAATATTCCAGTCTTAAGACTTAGGAAGCACACATTTTTAAATTAGTGTTGACTAATTTACTTTGTAAAATATGTGTATATATAATTTTGTACTTACATATATGCATAGGTATAGTATGTATGTGAAATTAGACTTTTTTGTAACAAGATTCCTTTAGAAGAGTGCGTAGAAGGATCAATTGAAGGTGCAAGGAAAGATGCCACTGAAAGTTGGTGATTTAGCAGATTTCCAGACAAATAATTTCTTAAAATGCATTTTGAGTTTTTCTAGAAAAATGGCTGAATGCATTGTTTTGTGTGTATATTGTGCATCTGTTCAAATTGGAAGCTCTGTTCCATAAATGAGATTACATGTGTCTTTTATTTATTTTGTGTATCATAGAAAACAGTGAGATTCACTCAGTGTATTTTTATTTTTTTTCTACAGGTACAAATTCTTGGACTTGAGAATTTACAAGTATTTGTACCAAATAGTATCGCAGGGGAAAAGTCTCTGATTTTGCAGCTCCTCAATGCAGCTGCTGGAAAGGATTGCTCAAAGGATTCAGATGAGGTTGCATATGAGGCCTATTTAGTAATGACCAAACACGGTGATAAAGACCATGAATCAGATGACAGCTGGAGTGCATGGGAGGGTCAGCCAGTCAAAGTAGTGCCACAAGTAGAAACTGTTGACACACTGCGCACAATGCCGGTGGGTTTTGGTCTTGGTTTTTTCCCTGCCTGTGATCTCCACACTTACATGAATGCTTATCCTTTCATATTAACCACAGTAATTTAAGTGAGGCATGTGTCCTTTTATAGATAATTAAAAGTTAAATTCAAGGGTAAGATTGATTCTTAGTTGTGTTAATGCAAGTGTTAAATTCAATGGGGTTTAGCATTTCTTAGAAGGATTAATCTCTACAATGTGCATTTTCAGGTCTGGACTTTTATCATAAAGAGATACTGTCAATATCTAGTTGAACGTTCAGTATCAGAAGTGTGGATAAGACTTGAAAACTGTACATTTTATTAAGAAGGCACCAGTTCCCAAGAATGTGTGGTGGTTGTGTGCTTTCCACACACTGAGGCATGAAAGCAGTTACTTTCGATATTGGATGAATTGTGACATTTAAAGTCACGTTCCTGTGGAAGCTACGGGATGTTTTAACAGTTCTGCAGAAGCAATCTTTCCAGTCATACTTTCCTTCATCCCAAGCCAACAGAGGTTGCCTGCCAGCAGTTCTGCTATGCTGTAGCAACTGAGCCAGCTGCAGCTCCTTGCCCCTCCTGTTCTCATACCCTTATGTTAGGCTAACTGAATTTTCCCTTTGGTATGTCATGCAGTTCCTTAGATCTCTACCATAAATGGGCTTTACTGTCCATGAACAGAGTGACTTTCCATGTCGCTGTGCCTAGCCTCTAGCATTCAAATGGCTCGAGCAATTACAGGCAGTTGAAAAAGTCACTCCTGTATATGCTGCTGCTTTTAACATGCAAGCATGTTACGACTTATTTGTCTGTTGCCCAGACTGAACAATAAAAAAATAGCCTTTGATTAAGTGCTTAGAATTTCATTGGACTTTATCAAAGTTAGCATTTCACTCAGAAAATGAAAACAGCAAAAAATAGAATCTGGGTTGCAAGTGGTATTCTATCTGACATATGTGAGTGCACATAAAACACTGTGTATGTGTTTATATGTGCATATGTGTAACACTGTTTATGAATTTTTTAAAATCCAGTATTGAAAGGTTAGGAAGTAAAATAACCTTTAAAAAATCATCCTGTGTTTTTTTTAAAAAAACATTTTAATTGCAAACTAGAAAAAACATAAGCTTATTTAAAAATACTTATAAAATAGAAGAATCCTATCAACATTTAAAGAATTTTGAGCATGAGATTATTCTTTGGGGATGAGATATTGAAAACAGAGATGAAGTAGGTCTTGTTTGCAGAGTAAATTGTTGGATATGTGTTGTCTGTAGTTTGAAATTAACAGAGCTTAGTATGTAACTCGGTGCCACAGCAAAGGCAATGCTGTGTGTGACTGTACTTTTACAGACTTCTGCAACGTCAGAGCTCTGGTTTATAAAACATATTCTTACATCTTAAAAATTTTCAAAGTCTGAGCAAATACTGTGTGGTAAGTCTATGGCTTTACCTGTTCAATAGTAGGTTTTTGTCCTGAGTGTATTACATTACTTGGATAAAACCTGCTTATTTATGTGATGGTTGTTACTTCCATCTGCTTTGAGAAAATAAAATTATTTTGCTTAGATGGTGCCTTTCTGTGTGTAACTGTTCTGAAGATAATTTTAATAGTATTTCCCAAACCTTTCCAGAAGTGAATAGGAGTGCATTCCCGTTGAAAACTTGCTGTGTTGTTTGCCCTAATAGAACTCTACTCATAAGATGAGAGTTTATCAAGTTCAGTTGTCAGCATCAAGCATGATTTAAAGATTTTCATAAAGAGCAACAAGAGAGGTCTTTCATATTTTAGAATTTGAAAAATAACCAGTTGGAATTTGCTGATATGGGATATCTTTTATAGAGAGATTTTTTTTTTTTAAAAGAACTTGTGGTATCTTGTATTCCTAGGTTGATAACCTCCTCCTTGTAGTCATTCAGTCTGCTCACCTTGTGAGTCAGAGAAAAGCTTTCCAGCAGTCTATTGAAGGGCTCATCTCTCTGCACCAGGAACAGACATCTAGCCAACCGGTCATCGCCAAAGCTCTACAACAGCTAAAAGTAAGCAGTTTTCAAGATTATCTTGGTCAAAATTGATAGTGCTTTGTTCAAAGATAAGTAAAAACGTGCAAGGAGATTGCAATGTTAATGACATGTTCTGCAATTATAATTTATATAACCTCTATGGACTTTACTTTCAGTACATTTTTCATTCTGTTTCTGCAAAGGATTTATGAGTGTATTTTTGAACAATATTGGTGTAATCATTTTTGCACTGGGAAGTGGGAAGCAAGTCCATAATGCAGTAGCAATATGAATAGCAATAGAATAAATAAATTGATAAATGTCAGCTATTGATTTGAAAGAAAGGGTTTAGTTTCATAAAAATAAATTCCATCAAAATCCATGATCTGAAAGAAACAACTTATTTTTCCTCAAATTTGGGGAAGATTGCTGCTTTGTGATATAAAAGTGGGTAGGTCTCTCTCTGATTTTTTGCTTTTGTTTTTAGTGTGTGAGTTGGTTTTGGTGGGGTGTTTTTTGTTTTTTTGAGGTTTTGTTGTTGTTGTATGAGGGTTTTCTTTGGTGTTTTTTTCTGTTAGCTTAGGTTTTTGTGGAGGACCCAGAAAAGCAAAGATTTATTAGATTGAAATTGCAATATCAGGCCCCTACATTTCCCCCTGAGTTCAGTAGGAGCTGTGCCCACATACCAGGGTGAAAATACAACCAAAGGCTTGGTCATGTTATAGATGGCAAAATGAATTTTCTCTGTTGTCTGGTTTTGGTTGGGTGTTTTTTCTGGGTTTGGTTTTGTTGTTGTTTTTGGTTGGGTTTTTTTTTTTTGGTGGACTCCTCACCACTGTTTTTGTTTTTAAAGTTAATGTCACTCAAGCAAACAAGCTTAACTATAATCCTTCAGTTAATTTTAAGACTTGCTTTGTGCAACTGCTTGAAAGTGCTATTCCAAGACTGAATGGATTGTGATGGCATTAAAGTATATTTCCATTTAAAATAATGTAATTGTTAGATTCATGTTTGCTTTAGTCTTGTCAGCTGTAGAATATAAATAATAATTTGATGCTCCCCCCATCCCTTTTTGTTGTTGTTGCTCAGAGTGATGCATTACAGCTATGCAATAAGATAAGCAGTGCCATTGACAGAGTTGATCACATGTTCACATCTGAGTTTGATGCTGAAGTTGATGAATCTGAATCTGCCACTTTGCAGCAATACTACCGGGAAGCCATGATACAGGGTTATAATTTTGGGTTTGAGGTAAGGAAAGAAAAGATTAATGACACATTGTCTTGTTTTAGTCAGAACCAACTGAAATTTTTGGTTTTGCATTTGTGCAAATGAAAAAGTGTAACTCAGTGGAAATACAAAGAATTCATAGAATTGTTTAGGTTGGGAAGAACCTTTAAGATGAAGTCCAGCCATTAACCCAGCACTGCCAAGTCCATCACTAAACTGTGTCACTAAGCACCACATCTGCATGTCTTTTAAATACCTCCAAGCATGGCGTATCAACCACAGGGCAGCCTGTTCCAATGCTTGACAACCCTCTCGGTGAAGAATTTTTTCCTAATGTCCAATCTGAACCTCCCCTGGAGCAACTTGAGGCCATTTCCTCTCATCCTATTGCTTGTTACTTGGGAAAAGAGGCTGACACCCACCTGTCTACAGCCTCCTTTCAGGTAGTTCTAGAGAGCAATAAAGTCTCCCCTGAGCCTCTTTTCTGCAGGTTGAACACCCCAGTTCCTCAGCCACTCCTCATAAGACTTGTTTTACAGACAAGGGGCCAAAACTGAGCACAGTGTTTGAGGTGCAGCCTCACCAGTGCCAAGTACAGGGTGACAGTCACTTCCCTAGTCCTGCTGGCCACAGTCTCTGATACAAGCCAGGACGCTGTTGGCCGCCTTGGCCACCTGGGCACACTGCTGGCTCATGCTCAGCTGGCTGTCGACCAGCACCCCCAGGCCCTTTCCCACCAGGCAGTTTCCAGCCGCTCTGCCCCAGGTCTGTAGCGCTGTGTGGGGTTGGTGTGACCCAAGTGCAGGACCCAGCACTGAGCCTTGTTGAACCTCATACAATTGGCCTTGGCCCATCGGTCCACCTGTCCAGACCCCCCTGCAGAGCCTTCCTGCCCTCAGGCAGATCAACACTCCCCCCAGCTTGGTGTTGTCTGCAAACTTACTGAGGGTGCACTCGATCCCCTCATCCAGATCAATGATAAAGAGATTAAACAGAACTGGCCCCAGCACTGAGCCCTGGGGAACACCACTTGTGACTGGCTGCCAACTGGAGTTAACTCCATTCCCCACCACTCCTTTGGCTTGGCTGTCCAGCCAGCTTTTACCCAGTGAACAATACACTTGTCCAAGTCACGAGGAGCCAGTTTCTCCAGGAGAATGCCATGGGAAATGGTGCCTAAGGCTTTACTAAGATCCAGGCAGACAACACCTACAGCCTTTCCCCTTTCCGCTAAGCAAGTCACCTTGTCATAGAAGGAGATCAGGTTAGTCAAGCAGGACCTGCCTTTCATAAACTCATGCTAACTGGGCCTGGTCACCTGGTTGTCCTGTATGTGTTGTGTGATGGCACTCAAGATGATCTACACCATAACCTTCCCCAGGACTGAGGTCAGAGTGACAAGCCTGCAGTTCCCCGGATCCTCCTTCTAGCCCTTCTTGTAGATGGAAGTTACATTTGCTAGGTTCCAGTCAACTAGGACCTCCCAATTCTAGCAGAACATTGTGTGTTGCTGCAGAAATCTTATGTGAAAATGATTGAAAAAGAACAGATGGATCTGTTACATTCAGACTACTATTAGCAATGCCTGGAACTCTTAAAAAGCTTTAAGAGCTTGAGGATTTCAGGTGTAGTCTTGTAGACTCTGCTACTTGTCAGCTTTTTAGATGAAATAAGAAATATCCTTTGATGTTGAATGTCATTGTGTAACTTGGCTTCTCACAGTTTTTCATCCTAGAACAGCATAACACTAATATGAGCTATTCTTTCAAAGTTTGTGGTTGATGCAGTGCCTATAGCTTTTGAGTGCCTTCCTGAAAGAGCTGCTGAGTGTCATGGGTTAACCCCAGCCTGCAACTAAGCACCGCCCGGCCACTTGCTCATTGTCTTCTCTGCAGCCCCCCCCCCCCCCATGGGATGGGGGAGAATCAGAAGAGTAAACATGAAAAAACTTGTGAGTTGAGGTAAAGACAGTTTAATAGGTAGAGCAAAAACTGTGCACAGAAGCAAAGCAAGACAGGGAAGTCTTTCTCCACTTCCCATCAGCAGACAGGGGTTCAGCCATCCCCAGGAAAGCTGGGCTCCATCACATATAACGGTTACTTGGGTAGACAAACACCATCGCTCTGAATCACACACCCCCCTCCCTTCTTCCCCATTTTATATACTCAGCATGACGTCATATGGTGTGGAATATCCCTTGGGTCAGTTGGGGTCAGCTGTCCCAGCTGTATCCCCTACCAACTTCTCATACACCCCCAGCCTACTTGCTGGTGGGCTGGAGTGAGAAGCAGATAAACCCTTGGCTCTGTGTGAGCACTGCTCAGCAGTGACTAAGACATCCCAGTGTTATCTACACTGTTCTGAGCAGAAATCTGAACTATAGCCCCGTACTAGCCTACTGTGAAGAAAACTATCTCAGCAAAAAACACAATGAAGAAATGTCATGTTCAGGTGCTTTTAGTATGTTGTTTCACTATTTGGTTCCTGTGAGCTTTGTAAAAACTTTTTAAGATTTAATACTAACATATTTCTAAGGATGGTCTGCTAAAAAATATCTGATGTTTCTGTTTATTTTTTTAAATGTACTTATATAACTCCTTTATCCCCTAATGTTACCTGCAGTATAATTAAAAATGAACGCTACTTTGCAGTTCAGTCTCTGATTACAGAACTGAACGTTTATGTAGCTTTTCTTAAATGATGTGTGTACACCGTTAACCATCAGCGCGTGCCTGTATACACATAAGAATGCAGTATGGCTCAAGTGCTGCCTCTCACTGTGGCACATTTTGTATCATATACTTTTTATGATTTTTTTCTATAAATATGCATCTGCTTATATAAACTCTTTGTCTAAGAATAGGATGTGACTGTTACCATACTGTAGAGTTTTGTTAGCCTGCAAATACTCCAGTGGATATTGCAAATGGTATTTTTGTTCTTCTTATTAATACGTGAAAAGTAATCTTTAGTGTTTCTTACAGTACCATAAAGAAGTTGTTCGTCTGATGTCTGGAGAATTCAGGCAGAAAATTGGAGACAAGTATATCAGCTTTGCCAGGAAATGGATGAATTATGTGCTAACAAAATGTGAGAGTGGCCGGGGCACTCGACCCAGGTAACAGCCAACTTGTGACTGCCATGGTAGTGTGTGTTTAAATAACATGCAGGAATTTTCACACTTTGAGTAATGCCTTATTGTGTAGAAGTAGTTCTTCTGAACTACTGATGCTTCTGGCTCTTAAATTTTGAAAATAATTTGAATAATAAATGCATAAATCCAAATGAATGCTCCAGCTGCGTACCAAAAGAATTTGTGGAATGCTTTGCCTCATGTTAACTGACAGAAAATGGGAAGAAAAAGTGGAGGTTGTTGGACCCAGATAATTAAAAGACTTTAGAGAAGGGTCATTAAGTTGGAATAAAAGTGCTATGTGATCAGGAGTCAATATGCAACAGTCATTCTTTGGGTATTCTACAGAGAAAGCTGTATTGTTTTCTGCCAGTCGCAGAAATGAGATATGTATGGAACCTCCTGTAGAAGTCCTTCTGTTAGTCCTTTCTGAAAGTGTCCAAAGTATGGCCCACAGATGAGGAAGAAGTGTTTCCACTCTGCTGAAAATTCTTTAGTTTTATGATTGCAATAATGGGTGCACTTGTGGGTGTTTTTTGTTGTAGTCTAAATATTTTCTGTCTTGTCTGGCAGTAGTGTTGTGCCCAGTGGTCTCTCAAATTGTGCTTACAGTTGGTGCTATGAAACTCTACTGCTGGGTGCTAATGAAAAAAGTTAAAGTTGCATCACTTTGACAATGTAAGTGGAGGAACTGGGAGACTGGTCCAAGCAGAACAATACCATTGCTTGGTTAACTTAGGTGTTTTTGCAGCATTTTTTAGCTGGTATATCAGAAATGTAGTAGAATTCTTTTGCATAAAAATAGGTGCTTTTATATTGATCTGCGCTAGCAGATTTCACAGAAGTGACGGTTTTGTTTCCTTAAAGTATAGGGCTGATCAGTTTGTCCTGGAGGTGGGTTGCTCTCCTTACTGGAAGAGGGGGAGGAAAGAGTGGGTAGGCTGAACCATATGTGGATAGGCTAGTTAGCTTGGTCTGCTGATCTTAAAAACAAAACCAAAAAAACCCCAAAACCAAAAAAAACAAACCCAAAAGGAAACAAAAAACCCCAAACCCCAAAACAACATAAAAGGCTTTTAAAAGTATGTTAACAGCAAAAGGAGGACTTAAAGATGACACTGGTCCATTACGTGGTGAGACTGGTCACCTCACAAATAGGGATGAAGATAAAGCAAAGACATTTAATGCCGCCTTCACCTCTGTCTTAAGCACAAATGATGGGCCCTGGGACCCCTGGAGTGGTAAACTCCTGGCTGACTTTCAACTTGAACAAGGTTTGCTGGTGCAGTGGAATGCACGCAAGTCCAGAGGGCCTTAATTCATTCTGAGGTTCTGAAGAAGTTGGCTGATGTTATTGCAAGACCCCTCTCAGTTATTTATCAACAGTCTCAGGAATCTGGAGCAGTCCCTCTTGACTGGTAGCTAGCAAACATTGTTCCAGTTCTCAAGAAGGGCAAGAAAGAACATCATGGTAATTACAGGCCTGTCAGTCTCACTTCAGTTCCTTGGTAAAATTACGGAGATTATTCTGGGAGTTACTGAAAAACACTTCAGAGACAATGTAGTCATTTATCAAAGTCAACATGGGGTCATAGAGGGCAAGCCATGCCTTATTAATTGCCATTTTATGACAAGGTTACCCACCAAGTGGATGAAGAGAAGGCAGTGGACGTGGTCGGGTTTTTCTGTGTGGTTTGTTTGGTTTCTTTAAAATGACTATTTTAGCAGAGCTTTTGATATTGTCTCTCACAGTACCCTTCTGGACAAAATGCCTATCTAGCATACGGCTGGACATGGGCACAATATGATGGGTGAACAACTGACTGAAGGGTTGGGCTCAAAGAGTTGGTGTAAATGGGGTGACATCTGGCTGGTAGCCAGTCACTACGGTTTTCTGCAGGGCTCAGTTTTAAGCCCAGTTCTCGTCAATGTTATCAGTGATCTGGACACAGGAGTTGAGTATGTACAAAGTAAGTTTGCCAGCGACACTATATTAGGAGGAGCTGTTAATTCCCTTGAGGGTACAGAGGCCTTACAGAGAGAGCTTGATAGATGAGGAGTACTGGGCAATCACCAAGCTTATGAAATTTAACAAGGACAAATGCCAGATTTGCACCTGGGACCGTGTAATCCTGGATATATGTATAGATTAGGGGCCAAGAGGTCGGGGTGCAGCCCTGCAGAAAGGGATCTCGGGGTTCTGGTTGACGGTACGCTCTGTGTGAGTCGGTGTGCCTTGGTGGTGGAAAGGGTCAGCTGTGTCCTGGGGTGCATTGGGCAGAGTACAGCTAACCAGCTGAAAGAGGTGATTGTCCAACTGTGCCCAGCATTGGTGCAGCGCACCATGAGTACTGTGTTTACTTCTGGGCTCCACAATATGAGAAGGATGTAAAAATGTTAGTGTGTCTGAAGAAGGGCAATGAAGGTGGTGAAAGGACTGGAGGGAAAGTCTTACATGAGGAGTGGTTGTGCATACTAGGTTTGCTCAGCTTGGAGAAGCAGAGACTGAGGGGTGACCCCATTACTGTCTACAGCTTCTGGAGGGGAAGTGGAGTGCGAGGCGCTGAGCTCTTCTCTCTGGTGATAAGATATGAGGGAGTGCCTTAAAGCTACGTTAGGGGAAGTTCAGATTGAATATTAAGGAAAAGTTCTTCACTGAGAGGGTGGTCAAGCCCTGGAACAAGCTCCCCAGTGAAGTGGTCATGGCCCCAGGCCTGTTGGTGTTCAAGAAGCATTTGGACAATGCTTAGGTGTATGGTTTAACTTCTAGGTTGTTGTGTGTGGAGTTAGGAGTTGGACTGCGATGGTCCTCATGGGTCTCTTCCAACTCCGTGTATCCTGTGATTCTACCTAGAGGTCTTAAGAGGAGGCAGTGCAGGGAGAGCATGTGGCTGAACTGAAGGCACAACTTACTTTAACCAAGTTCATTAATTATTTTGCTTTACCAGTGTAGGGCTTGAAACCATTGATGCCCCGTTACTGCTTATCAGATAGTCGTGAAATCATTAGTACACTTTCAGTCTTGTTTCAGAAATGAGAATTTAGGCAGGGAACATAGTGGTTTGGCTTGTTGCTTTGAAGCATACATATTATGAGTGACTTGATGATACTGTTCCTGAAGAGAGCGTGTGCATGGATTGAAATATATGGCATCACCTGCTCACTTTATTTGGTGGTGTCCTTGCTAAACTCAGACTTTATCTCAGTACTAACTGGGCAAATATTAATACAAGTTAAATATTTTGCCTCTTACGTATTAATCCATTTTCTTACAAAGATTGTACCATATTTTCTAGAAGAAAAATAACTGCCATTTACTGTTCTTGGATGTTGTTGAAACTCTTATGATGACTTTAGCTGAAGAGCGGTTAATTTTCTGTCTTTTCTTTTTCTTTGAGCTAGGTGGGCAACTCAAGGTTTTGATTTTCTTCAAGCCATTGAGCCAGCATTTATTTCAGCTCTCCCAGAAGATGACTTCTTGGTATGGAATAAGTTGTTCTGCTTGTTTATTTCTAAATGTTTGTGAAGCTATCAGTACATGTTTTTCAGGGATAGTTTTTATAAAACAGTCTGAATACAGATGCTGATTGGTGTTGTATGTAACTGTTGATACCTCTTCAGTTTGTAAGATACCGAATAGAGTATGTTTGTGACAATCAGCATTAATGTTTTCAAATTGCTGACAAGTTGCTGTTTTGGGAGGCTCTTTCTTTGTCTCTTGGGAAAGTTTACAGCAGCTTTTCTGCAGAGTTACAATTTATAGTTGTTGTTATAAGTTTCTGAATGTGAGCTCCTGAGGCTTAGCACCAGAGTTCATTTATGGGTATGAATACAAAATCACAATTGTTTAAGGGTATTTCTTCAATTTTTTTTCAAATTGTGCCAATGTGAAAAAGACTTTAAAGCATCTTTCTTTTGTTTTTACTGTGAAAAAAATCCGACTAAAACTGGCTTTTTGTGTGCTCTGCCTTTCTCCTTTTCCTGTGGAAATAAAATTCTGAGAAGTTATTTCTCTGATCTTGGTACAGTACTACAGAGAAGTGAAAGCACAGTTGCCACAAAATAGCAGAATGTGAGTGTCAGCACCTCTGATATTTATAAATTTTGAGATTTGTTATGAAATGCCAACCACATTAATCTTGCATAATACAGAAACGATAGTTTAGTCTTTTTTTCACGTTTTTTTTATCAAGAGCTCTCAAATAAGTTATGTTTTAGTTCCATGTGTATGTTGCTGGGAAAGGGTTGTCTTCTGAAACGACAAAGTTAAGCTTGTATTTGAAATACCCTGATACTTTAGCTTTAGGAAGTAGCCCCTCAACTTTATTTGCTTTGACACAGTTGCTAAAAAAGACTTTGCACAAGTGGGAGAGAAAGAGGGGAACCCAAAACCTTAACTACATTTCTGAACTTTTGCTTTCTTAAAATGGGTTTAGTTGTGGAGAGCATCACTTGAAGGATCACATTGTTTTGATTAATCTGACTCCTGTATAATGCAGGCCACAGCATTTTGCCAATGTCAATCCTAATCTCTTATTTAGATAATACCAGATGTCATAGAGGAATGATGGTCTAGATTTAAAGCTGAGATTCTAGCTCAGTCTGGACTGGTAAAATATGCTAATCCCATGCTAAATGCTTCTATTTTTCTTTCATATTTTTTTGTAGGACCTTTGAGATCCTGGTCTTCACTAAGTTTTTTGATTTCTGGAAGAAATTTTGACTAGTCTGAATGACTGGTATATAGAAGCAGCCTTCATAGCAGCTGTACCAAAGAACAAAACTAATTCTTTATTGTGAAGGCATATTTTATCCCTGTGGTTCTGACAAGTAAACTGAACCAGAGGAAGATTTAATAACTTGTCCAAGGTTACATAGACAGTGAATAGTACACCTAGCAATTAAGCTTAGATTGCTTGAGCCCCAGTTCAGTGGTTTAGTTGTTGAATGCCTTTCATGAAAGTTTTGCTAACTTCATGGGTAGGTAATGAAAGTGAATTTCTTTTGATATGCAGTGCTTTGTATTTGTTGTTTTACAGGCTTTAGTCTTGTGATTCAGGCCATCATACTCTCACCCAATTTCTTCAGGTGTTTTTTCCTGGGGTGGGGAGAGGGAGGACAGCGGAGGTTTTTGCAGCTTTTTCCTGCACGCTTGAAATTTTTAATTTCAATTTTTAATTTTATTAACAATGAGTATTTTTAAGTTTTACTAGCTTTATATTATGAAGTATTCTTTCTGATGTATCATTGTTCAGTTCTTATGATTAGGTGATTTTGACAAGGTCAAAAGGCAAGGCAAGACCAAGACTTTCTAGCTTACAAAAAAAAAAAATAGTAAAAACCCTAATGTGGATCCAAAACTTTAATGTAATTGATAGCATGTAGAGGTGCTTACTTGACAAATTACATATTTAACCAATGTAATTTTATTACTGTGAGCTTCACCATATGACTGTCAACTCTTTTGTAACATAAACCATCACAATTTTTTCTGTTTGTCTTTTTTAGAGTTTACAAGCTCTGATGAATGAGTGCATTGGTCATGTTATTGGAAAACCTCACAGTCCTGTTACAGGTTTGTACCTTGGTAAGGCAGAAGTTACTGGCATTTGTTCTGGAGTTTTGCTGCTATTGTTAGAGAATTTTGACTGTAAAGTACTTTTAAAATGCTAGAAATACCGATAAAAGTATTTTTAAGCTTGTCGTGATTGTTGATGTGAAACCATTATTGCCTGACAAAGTGATGTAAACCATGGTGGTTTTACCCAAGAAGTTGAAAAGTTTTACAGGTGTTTTCTTCTTGATTTGTCCTTGAATTTCGGTGAAGTCTTGCAGATCTTCAGGAAAAGGAATGTAATTTTGAAAGGTTGTGTAAAGACGTGATTATAACTTTAAGGAGGTGTCACAAACAGTGATTTAGGTTAAGTTGCTTTAAAGAATCATCATCAAAGACCGGAGTGAAAGAGTTGTAATAGGAATTTGTGGGAGTGTGACTTCACAAAGTTTTTAATTTCTGTGTTAGAGTTTTGACTGCTGCTTCATGTTCTGTGTTCCATTTCCATGGTTTTTGTAAAAGTGAGTATAGTGGGCAAGCAATGATAAAAAATCCAGGTACATGTTTTCTCCAATATCCTAAAGTACCTATTGTAATTCTTTCCTAGATTGTGGCATATGCTCTTTTTCTCAAGGTACCTGGAGGAATCATTGCAGTGCCTCCTATCCACCAAGTACCTAAAAACTTTGCTTCTCTGGTCCCAGACATTTTTCAGACGGAGTCTTAATTTGTGCTTCATGTAGCACTTGCCATGCTGCTGTTGCTGCTTTCTCCACCTTTTCAGGGGAATCTCCTCTGACAAGAATATATAGATGACGTATATATTGGTACAGTTTCACATTCTGAGGAAGTGAGACTCTTCATAAAAGTTCAGCAAGGGCAGCATGAGCAATTATGGATGTTTGTGGCCATGTGAGAGTCTGTTAAAGATACATTGTATACCTTCTCAAGTAAAGACAAATTTCATTTTGTCCTCCTCTTGCAGGTAGACCATAAAGGACGTATCTTTTACATCCAGTGCTGCCACCCATGGGTGTGCAGCTGCTTGCAGAGCTGCTGTTAGCGTTGCAGTATTAGGTACTGCGGCTGTTAGTAGGACTCTAACTTGACTCAGGCAAGAGGAGGTTTTTCAGTATTTCAGGAGAGTTTCAGTTTTGATATAATTTTGGTGAGTATTGGCATTTAAGTGCCAGTAATAAGTTGTAAGACTTCATCTCCTGTCCGGTTTTCAGACTGGCCAAACAGGTGAATTATATGGGGAGTGGGTTCTGGAGATGATTTATCACTTTTCCAAATTGTGACTTCAGAAATTCCCTTTCATGCTGTAGCAGAAATTGGGTATTGTGGTAGGTACATTAGTAATTTTTGAATCGGGGAGTGCAGGTGCTGTGCAGAGTACAGCCTCTCAATATTTATTCTAATAGAGCTTAGGTGTGGCTAGATCCAATACCAGTCTCAGGCTTGATCAACTGTTTATGTCTAAAGGATATAAGGAACATCTGTAGTTTAAGTTTGATTGTAGGATTTTAGCAGCACTTAAGCATTGACTCATTTATCATTTACAAAGTGAATCAAATAAGATTTACTTAAGTATGAAAGTGGCTGAACTATGGATTAGATATTGTATTACTTATTGCAAAGTTACTAAATCAGTTCACACACATACATACAGACATAAAGGAATAGAAGTGTGGAGATACATTTACAAATCTATACCTGTTCAAAGTTCCCCATGAATTCAGAGAAATACACACGTTTAATGCTTTTGCATTTCTCAGCAGGCTAAAGGTTGAGCCTCAAGAAGCAGGAAAATCAGCCCAGGTCCCATCGTCAGCTTTTGGTGATGGTGCCCCTAGTGTCACAAACTTGGGTGTTTGTGACTTCTGAGAGACACCTCACTCAGGGAGATGCTGTTTGCAGCCCGCTGCAGTCCAGGAGTGCTCAAAGTGCCTCGCTCAGGACTGCTGTTCATAGTTTGGAGGTGATAGGCTTTAGTCATCAGTAATTGTCCATGCTGGCTGCAATCTGAGTCTGTAATCAATGGAATTTTTCTCAGAATTCCATTGACAGTGGTATCATACCATTTGGAGTCATAACAGAGAGTGTTCCCAGGCTTGTTAGGGATGATACAATCCAGATAAGGAATGCTCCAAAGATAGCAGGTGGTGGTGGTGTTCGGATAGGGGATATTTCTGGTACAGCCATGCCGTTTCCCATCTTGGCTGTGCAAGAGGTGCTGGTACAGTCAAGGGATGCTGAACTGCCCAAGTTGTTACACAGATGCTTAGGCCTAATGGGGATTCCTGAGGTTGTAGAGCCACCCAGGGGAGGGGGTGAGATGCACCACCACAGGAGGCAGTTACAGCTCCCTTTCATGAAGTTTCATTGTGGCAGTGCGGGTATTTACACTTCTGATGGACATTATATTATCGAGGTATAGAGGAGTTGTACCTGGGGCCTTGATGGTAGAGCTGTGGGAAATAGTTCTCCAGTATCACAGAATTTATCATAGTATAAAAAATATCTCTGGCATTAGAGTGAAATCAACATATTCATTGTTTATCTTGAGAAAAGGATGTTTCCTCAGCTGTGTTTCCCTTTTATGCATCTTTCTTAGTACTGTTTCTGTCTTCTTCCTCTGAAGTCCATTGACAGGTTTAACTTTCAAGATACCACGTTGTCACATCTTTTCTTTCTCCTGATGTCCACTTCCTGGACAGGGTTGATAGCAGAAGACATGAAGGGGAGGGTAACTTGACTCGGGCAAGAGGAGATTTTTCAGTATTTCAGGACAGTTTCAGTTTTGATATAATTTTGGTGAGAAACTTATAGCTGAGAAACCTTTCACAATGAAAGTCAGTCCAATCCTGCAGAAAAAAGTATAGTCTAAAATATATCTTGGCCAGATTCCGTACTGTGATGTAAAACCTCTATATTCATTATTGATGCTGTTGTTCAGAGGAAGGTCAGTTTTAGGTAAATCACTAGCGTGATGATCCCAAAGTACTGAAACTCTTGCAAATGCTTATTGCAGACACAGTGGATCACACAAACTAGTTTGACAGCTTTTGGCTCAGAGGCACGGGGAGGGGGTGACACAGATGGATGGTGCAGACTCGAACAGCAGGCTGAAACTTCAATACGTGTGAAATAAACATAACTAAACATAAACTGTAGCCATATTTCAGGTACCCCTTTCTATCTTGTGAACAAGAGAAAAGTCAGAATTCCTAGTTCAATTTGCATACTGTGTTGAGGGACTTTAAACTGACTGTGATCTTGACCCCTTTTCCCAAAGCTGAGGATCCATCTGTGTTCATGCTGCTGCCTGTAGGCACGCAGCTAGGGGCTCCTGGTGTTTTATCCTGTCTTTTTGCTCTGTGAAACAGCCTATCTCTACCGAAGTGGGTTCTGCTGTCTGCATCTTCTGCTAGTGTCCTTGCAAATTACAACAGGGCAGCCAACACCTGGCCCTGACATCTTTTACTTGTCCTGGTAGTGCAAGGCAGAAGCTCACTGTGATTAACCTAGCCTGCCAGTAAGTACTGACTTGTGTTTTGATGGGCAGTCAGCTATCTTGTGACCTGACTGCCGCAGTATTTTTGTGACTGGTTGGGGAGAGGTTGAGGGAAGGGAGAGACACTGCAGACTACTCTGAGGGGCACTGAATGAGTTAGGCATGAGGGCAGTGATGGCTCATTTAGGTTTGACTGGGTTCCTTTGTACCGCTTTCTCGGGGCAGGCTGTCATGGGGGACATTTAGTATGGGTAAAACTGTCATATGTGAGGCTTTTTCCCAGCTCGTTTTGCTCACTGTTATTGACTGAGAAAACAAATTCTGATGCAAAAGGAACATAATAACACTCTGCTTTTTAATAATTATACGCTTTGTTAATATTTATTTTGCAATAAGATAACAAATCATCTTTCATCTGTGAAGTTGAAATAATGAAGATGTAGTTCTAGTGAAGCGAGTACGCATCTTCTGATAGCTAGTTTTTGTGTGGAGACCTTTCATTGTTTTATAGATGAGTTACATAATACAATAGTATGAATAGTAATACATAGAATAGATTTATTTAAAATCGAAATGCCTTGGTTTTTTCTTAAAGAATAAGACATATGCCAGTTCATACTTAACTGTGAAATGAATTTTTTAAAAACTTTCTGCCTTGAAATGGCCCTAACAGAGTTTTTCTGGCATCTGAGTAAATGTGCTACCTTTTTTATGTTTGCAGCAATTCATCGAAACAGTCCCCGTCCTGTAAAAGTACCTCGGTGCCATAGTGATCCACCAAATCCTCATCTTATCATCCCTACTCCTGAAGGCTTCAGGTATTTAGCATTAGTAGAGTTCTAAACTGGTTTATCCTCTCTTGGCTACGCTGGCTGTCAGTAAGTGGAACACCTTTTCTTTCTTGTTGAGGGCAAAGCAGCAGAAAAAACTAGCATGTTAGTGGTTGAATTTTATCGATGTACTTTTAAGGACAATATTGTGTTAGTGGTCTGAATTTTATCAATGTGCTTTTAAGGACAATATTGTTTCTTTTTCTCCTCTGTGCCCTCCCCCTTTATTTTACAGGTTTCTGTTGGTGCATGCTTTCTCACTTAGAAGTCATTCTTATCCCCTTTGTCTTTCCTGAAATGTCTTTCAATGTAACAAGCATTAATTCAGTGAAGACTGCTCATCAACAACATTTTTATTTCCTTCCCCACTTTGAATGGCTGCATACTTGCCTGTGACGTTACTTTCTGTAGCTTAGCATAGATAAGACTTAAAAATTTAGCATTCTGGAATATGGTGGCATTTCTGCGTAGTTACCAAACTGCTGTGAGGAAGCTTAAAGCAATGGATAATTTTCCTTCCCTTTGAAAGAGTTGACATGAGAACTAATGCGAAAATAGTTTTGAGAAATTTAAAAATAAACTTCGCCATACATATTTTCACACAAAGAGAGGGATTTGTTTTTCAGGATCAGCACAGTGACAAGCATTTCATTTGACTTTTTTTTTTTTTTTTTTAAGTTGCTTTGCTGTTGGCAGAAACTAGTACTACTGTAAAGATTTGGAGATTTTTATTTTGAAGATGGTGATTATTGTACATATTGGTAGCCTCTGAAGCTTCTGAGACCCTGAAGTATTCCACATAAAAGTCTTTATGTACTTGAAAAAGCTTTAAAGTCAGGCCTTATTATGCACACTTCAGAATTTTATTTTTAAAATAAACTTTCAACTCCGTACTTTTTTGTACTGTTTCTTGAAGTTTTTCTTCTTGCCACAGCACACGGAGTGTCCCTTGTGATGCACGGAACCATTGCAGCGTTGCTGTCAGTCGCCCCGCTCCCATCGGTAGCGACTCAGCTCAACCCAAACCTGTCAGCAGTGCAAATGATACCAGGTAGCTCTGCTCCATGACGTAGCAGCCTCATTCTACTTACATCACCCATATAACTGTTTCCACAAACTTGAGTCCTAGTAGATCATTTGCAACGTACTTTTCCGTCCCATTGTGTCTTCCACTGGTGCCTTCATTCATGTTTGACTTGAGCAAAATCCTATGTCTTAGAAAGAGATAAGACCACTTTCAATTTGAAACGTCTGAACAATATGGTTGTTAAAGCATGCCGTTGTGATGTAGATTACAAATGTACTCAGTAAAAATGTCCATGAAATTAAAATGTACCAGTCAGTAAATTGGTGTAACTTCACTAAATAATTAGGATTGATAAGTAACTCTACACTAAGATGACTGTAACATGCAAATAAGCCCTAGGATATATTTGTTTCATGTTAGCTAGCAGTTTTGGTATTGTTGTTGTCTGCCATAAATACTTTGAAATACTATATAGTGGCAAACACAGAATTATACACATAAGATTTCAGGAGGTTTTTTTTATTTCTTGTTACACCTTTGGCTTCTCAGACTTGTACAGAATAAACTTACTACGAACAAAACCATTCCTATATCAGGATATGTAACGGAAACCACTCCTGTGTCGTCTGTTTGCAGAGGTCACGAGTGGATTTTTTGGTAGACCTGTGTTAGTACTCTTTCTTGCTTTTTGGCCTCTGATTTGGCAGTAGTATTTCAGACTGTTCCTTCTTCCCACACCACAGTCAGACCTCTGACATGTCTCCCAAGTTCCCTAATGTTACTCTTTTGTAAGTTTATTTTTAAAAATTATTTTCCCTGCACCCCTGCCTCTGAAAATCCTGCTATTCACACAATGATATAATCTTAGGATTTGTAAATAGCTTTTTAGGTTTTTATTTCTACGGCAGAGTTTAGAACTCTTGTACAAGATTTTAGCTCCCTTCTGCAAGAGATCTGTATGAATGGAGACACATGATCTTGACTGTTTCACACAGCTGTGGAGAAAATAAAGGACAGGTAATGAAGGAACAATAGATTGATAGTGACCAAAGTGAACTTAGATATGACTTGATTATGAATTATTTATTTTTAATAAACAATTTCCAGTTGTTAGCTAACAAACTGTTGTGGTTTGTAGATTTGTTACCAGATGCACAGTAGAATCATGTGTTCAGGTGTTCAGAGGGAAGTTGCCACTTCTTACATAAGATCTTCCCTGCAAGTCTTTTCAGCTTATTTTTATGAGAAGATATGACTTGCACCCTACAGTAGCCTTTAGATGTACAGCTTGTGAGTCTAGGCCCTGTTTGTTTTAGGTTGAAAATACATCCTGATTTTTTTGTCATTCAGACTACATGAATTTGTTATATATCCTTCATGCTTTTAAGTCCACTGTTGAAAAAGAGCAGTCAGTAGTCTGCAGCGCTATCTATTTGAAAAGCCCTTCTCAAGTAACATTCTAGAGATTTTCACTGACAGGTTCTGGTATCTTTATAAGCTGAAAGGGTGATGGTTAATTAGTATTTATGATTTTTAAAATGAAGAACTTTTTGATAATTAGTCTTTACACAACATATGAAGGGAAATTTTTCATATGTACAGCACTTTGAGCCAAGGCAGATCTTTGAAGTTAGTTAATTTTTCGGGAGGGGGGTAGGAGGCTAGTTTTTAATTCTTGAAGGCTTTGTTGTGATTTTTATACCACCTAACGCAACTGTCAGGTTTATAATTTGACACACTTGAATATAGTAGTATATTCTTTTAATGTTTTCCACATGTGTGTCCTTTACAAATATTGATCTAAGTGTGAAGGTTGTCATTTTGACAGTTTCTTCTAGTTCAAGGAGGTAGTCATTAGGAAGAAAAGAAATGAGAATTCTACTTCTTAGTTGCAATCAAATGCATAATATTTTCATGGGTTGTAACATGAAAGGTGATGTGATTGCAGCATTTTAGTTGAATCACCTATGCCTATGTTTCAAAGACTTGCATTTCTCTTAGCTCTGTTTTTACTTCTTGTTAATAAAATATCCCATGATTATTACACTTTTTTTTTTTATTATTCACTCCCTGGATTATAAAGTAGCATTGTTTAACCCCCTGTTTTGCCTAGGAAGAATTTGAAGAAAAAAATTACTAAAGCAGAGGCAGAGTTTTGGAGGCTGTTGGGGTTGTTTAGGGGCTTTGTTTATTGAGAAAGGCAAAATATTACAACATAATATATTTATAGCAAATTTCTGGTTTTAATATAGTTAAAAGAAAGTTGCAAACTTTAACACATTGCAGTCTTAATTATGTATTTCATTTATTTGTACTCCAAAAGAGAAATGGAAGCTGTTGGATCAAGAAGTGTTTTTGTGGTTTTATATGCAAGAAGTTTCAGGTCCAGCTGCTGGAATAGCACAAAACCAAAAAACTTCATACGCTTCCCAGAAACTCTTTAGACATTTATTACATGACTGTAGGCATTAAATATCTATTGAAAGCTGAATGGAACTTGAAAATCAATTGTACTAGGCACTGCGTAGTGCACAAATGCCACCATAGTTCTGTTGAAGTTGTTTGTTGTTTATTTTGGGGTTTTTTTTGTCAAGAAATAGCTTAATATAACTAGAAAGTAAGATCCATAGCAGCGGTACCTGGTTGTTTACATTATGCTTTCTGATTATTACATTTACACTATGTTCGTATTAATGACCTTTATTAGTATTTAATTCCTGAGCTAGCTAGGGTTATTATTCATAATTCTGTATTTATCCAGGACTGGAGCAGAAATTTAGCAAGTCTTCTCTTTCTTTGTTTCTTTGTCTGGCAACATACACACAGTCTTTCTGGATGCAAACAGTAAAAGATCTGGGTGGCTAAGAGGGACCTGAAATGGATTTTAGACACCTGCATTCCAAGTGATGATACTTAAGGTCCTCTGTTCAGCTACTGGCCTCATTTTAGAGGTGGTTTAGCTTTGCTTGTTTTTAAGCTCTTTGTGCCTCTAGAATTATTCCTGTGTGCTGAGAATAACCTCAGCCTTCTTGCTGATTAAAATCTCAACTTCCTGAAGAGTGCCGAGGATTTTCACTAATGCAGTCTCAGTTCCTCCACAAACTTCAAAGATTTAGTTGGCAGTAGTAGGGAGTGGAAAGCAAGCATCGTATTGAGAATGTTCATGTGGGAATAGTGTGTCTTGGATTTTTGGCTTCGGTTCTCAAGATTGTGAAGGTTGTGTCTCTTTCTTTTTTTAAACTATGATTAGGTAATAGTTGGATACAATTCAGAAGCAACTTCAGGGATGTAGGGAAGTCCTCTCATAGTTGTGTGCACTTTGATGCCAGAGATCTTTCATCTTTTTGTAGTTGTTACCTTCAGTGAAGGATTTAACAGTGTTCCCTGCTTTCCAGTAATGTTTAGCTCGTACCTCTAAAGCATTATGTTAAAGCAGTCATCAGTCACAGCTCTTTCCCCCCACGCTTTAAAAATTGAAATGGAGCCTTGTCTGAAAGGAGTTATTGTAGAAAGACTTTAATGAGGAATTTATAGCTCTAAACCGGGAGTGGATTGATCGATGTCTTGGGCTGGAGGAATGTGCCTGAAGATTTAAGACATATCTCTCAGTATTGTTTCGCTTTCTGTTCAGCATGCTTATTCATCTGGGTCTTTTTCTGATGTATCTGTTTCTGCGCTGTGCTGTCTGGAAGAGCTAGGGCCTCCAAGCAGTCAAGCTGCTGTCGTTTAACAACTGTCCTTCCTGTCAACTGGCTTGTGGCTCTGCCCACTAGTTTTGACTTAATGATTACGGGCAGTGACTGTATTTGCAGCGCACTAGAAGCATATGAATGCAGTTACCACCCTTCATCTGACAATGTGGCTCACATTGTCACCCAGCTGAATCGCTTTGGATTGCATATCCAAACCTGGCACCAGCTGCATCCTGCAGCAGCTTAGTAGTATGTTACAAGTCATTAAAGTGGATTCTGTTATTATGGGCAAGTAACAGTTTGAAGTAGTTTAAGCTTTTGAAGCTTAGGGTATTTTCATAGAGTGATGTAACTAAAATTATATAAAAAGTCTTTGTTCAGGGGAAAAAATAGGATAGAAAGGGTTTTCAGTTTACTTCTCAGCATCAGTTTTTCTTTCATGTTACTTTCATGGTTCACGTCCTAGGCTTCAGAGGTTCTTTCTCTTTGAAACTGCAGTTAAATTGTCACCAGTAGTTTAGTGCAATGCTAAGTTAATTAGTACAATGGCTCTTTTTAACAGGGGTTCCAGTGTCCCTGAAAATGATCGACTGGCTTCAATAGCAGCTGAGTTGCAGTTCAGATCCCTTAGTCGTCACTCCAGTCCCACTGAAGAGCGAGAAGGTGATTGTCACAGTAACAGATTGTGACCTGGATGTGCAGATGATTTATGTCATTAACATATTTCTCTCTGTTCCCAGTTCTTACCCTTGCAAAAAAATTTTTTTCACCTTTTCCCATTCAGAAATCTTAGATTTTAAACTTTTAGGCTTATATTGTCAGAGCAAGTTCTTCTGTTTTCAGACATATCCACTATTCTCTTGCCTTTCATATTGTTTCTGAATTGTACCTGAAGGAATTTCCTGGTGTCTTACTAAGTTACAGCATTCAAAATGAAATGGGTAACGTTACTGCTGAATTATATACCCCATTTGATAGCAAATTTCTAAATGCTGTTAATGAGGTATGAACTGGCCCCATCAGACAGTGAAGAGTTTTCTGACCAGTTCTTTGACTACCACTGTGGTATTCATCACAGAAATACTTGCTGTTAATTGAATCCTGGAAGAAGGGACAGGGTGTGTAGCTTGATGTCCTGATCAGGGCTCCTCCTTCAGGTTTCCACAGCCGCTGTATATGTGGTATTTATTACAACAAATACTCGGACACATTGATTGTTAAGATAGTGTGTTCTGTGCAAATTAAAATGAACTACAAAATCCCAAGCGAAGTAGAGTTGATGTGGTCATCCTGCAAAATGAAAGCGATTTCGAAGAAAGAAATGCCTTAAAAATTTATACTAAGAGGTGTGAGGGATTTTTTTGGTTTGCTTTTTAAGCAGATGTTGAAAATACTGTCTGCCTCATGCTTATTCCCCTTTTAATGTATCTGTATGAATGGGAAACTAGCTTAGACTGGAATGAATATAGGTCTCCCTAAGGAACCTTAGAAGATTGTTTTCCTGCAGATTTCTTACATATTTGATTGATTATGAGTGCCCTGACTTGTAATGCTTCACTCAATTGTGGAAGGAGATCTCTGTTCCTGTATAAATTAAACCCTATTTCGGAATAGCTTTCACAATTTGTTTTCTGAAGAGAAGCCCTTTTTGAATTCAAGAGCATACGTTGCTATATGGTTGCCTCATATACTTGATAGGTGTTATAAGTCCTGATATGTAAGATCTCCGCTTCTACTGAATATAGTGGCATAATCTTTAATGTGAGATAAAGCCACCTTCATGCTCACAGTATTATTTCTCTAGAACCATCGTATCCAAAAGGAGATTCGAGTGGCTTATCCCGGAGGAGTTGGGAGCTCAGAACGTTAATTAACCAGACCAAAGGTAGGTGTTTAGGAGTCACCATAATGTAATGCCAATTAAAATAGTGCTGTAATAAAAGGATGACTCTTAGTTTTCACAGTGTCGTGCATAGGAAAGGGAAAAAATAAAATCCTGACTGCAGATAGAAGATACTGCTAACAAAATCACAAAGTGTACTCTTTTGAGGTAGGAGTAGTTAAATTCTATAAAAGTTACATCTTTTCAGTTTCTGAAAGATGGTAGCAGTGTTCTTCAAAATGAGTACATTCATTACTATACCAAGTGTAGAAGTTTGCTGTCCCTATTCAGTGCCCCATTATGAACTGCATGACAGTAGGAAACACTTCCTGGCTTCCTAAGAGATCTCCCCAGCATAGGATTTTTTTATTTTGAGTGTCTAACAGTGCATGATCCTATACTTTCCCAAATTCAAGGCTATTATGGGTCCCCTTCCTCTCTGTCCTGCTGCTTGTTTTCATGAAACTTAAGTAATGATTACTTTCGAGATTCCTATACCATACAGATACGTACATGTTGATTGCTTGCATATATTGTGGCAGGGTGGAACCTCATGAAACATTATAAAAACTGGTCTCTCATTATGTGGCTGAGACAGAATACAGGAAGAACAGCAAAAAAAAATTCTGAGCTCTAGAAGGCTTATTTTTTGTTTAGAACATAAGCATTGAAGGAATTGAGTTTGTTTAAACTGGAAAAGAAGAATGAGGGAAGACTTGAAAATTACTAGAAGACTGCTGTAATGAGACCTGGTTTTACTCTCCACTGTGAATAAGGAAGATTTTGGTTTAAAACTACAGCAAGGCAGATTTAGTGTAGATGAAGTGGTATTAATTATAGGTGGGCAGTAGAATTTACCATTTGGAAGTATCAATATCTCCATCTTTTGGAGACTGTTAGAAACAGTTTAGACAACTGTCAGTCAACAGTGGAAGATGTGTAATTTTTGTGCTTTACAATGAGGGGATAAATTAATGCTGCCCTGACACTTCTTCTGGACTCACTCGCTAAGATTCAGTTTCATGGTAGGACTGGAAAGCTGGAGATACATAATACTTCTAAATCTTTTGAAACAACAGATGCTGTGAGTTTTCCAAGAAACCTTTCATGTCTCTGTAGAGCAAAACATTACCTGTCCTTCTTTCCTTGGTGCTCTTAGTGACCCTAACACATTTCCACTGGTGGTTAGTTGCAGACCAAATGCAAACAAGTGCATTGCATTTCATACATTCAATTTCCTTGAATCAAGATAATTAGAAAAGTACCAGCATTTTTTTTAGTTTCATATGTGGTAGTTTCGTATGTGATTACTAAAATGTTTTATTTTTTTCCTACAACTTAAATTAGACTCACAAAATAGTTGTCTTTGAACTCAGGTCGCTTCACGTGATATCAAAAGGTAACAAAATACAAACACAGTGAATATTTCTCAATCAAGGAAATTGTTCATCACTCTTTCTAGACACTGCTTCCAAGCAAGCACCGATTGAAGCTGTTCAAAAGTCTGTTCGATTGTTTGAAGAAAGGAGATACAGAGAGATGAGGAGGAAGAACATCATTGGCCAAGTTTGTGACACACCGAAATCTTATGATAATGTCATGCATGTAGGTTTGAGAAAAGTGACTTTCAAGTGGCAGAGAGGAAACAAAATTGGTATGTTTATTATACCTTCATTTATCAGGCTAAAGTACCAAGCTTAGTATTTTTGAAGGAAATTTAAGACTATCTTTTGAAATCTTGGGTCTCAGCATAGGTAATAGTAGCTTTACTGAAATCAGAATATTAAAATACTGTAGTAGCTAGGATTTCTTTTATGTAGGACTTCAGTGAAGTTTTCACTGGTCAAATAACAAGAAACAAATGAGGAGAAGGATTTGGTTAGGACAATTATTTAGGTATGGTCCTGTGATTCCTGCATGTGTTTAACTGTGTAAAATGTTTGATGAGTTCTGCTTTTGAAGAACCAGAAATATGAATCGAAATGAGCACAAACTTTGGGATTTGTTTAATTCACCAGTTGTTACCCCCATACAGTCATTGTTTACTCCCTGGTTTGGGATTTGTGGGGAAAATCCTCATATTCATGAGAAGGTGTCTTTCAGGTCAGCCTGTTAATGTAATGTTTTTACTCTTCATCAGCTTGAATTCAGGACTATGAGTGTAGTATTAGATGTTACAGGTTAAAAGCTACTTAAAAATTTTAAATTAAAATAAAGGTAAATAACCTTGGCAAGCTGTTTTCAGCGATGTTTTCTTATTGCAGTTGATGTACATGTTGCTTATTTAATGTAGTGTAATTAGTTTTTCTTATTTTAATTGTGCAGGTGAAGGCCAGTATGGGAAGGTCTATACCTGTATCAGTGTTGACACTGGAGAGCTGATGGCTATGAAGGAAGTGAGTACTCTCTATACAAGAATCACTGTTGTCCTTGTTTTTTTCCCAAACCACATGGGCATGATTTTAGCAGGCATTAAGGATTTCTGAACACTGTTGTTAAGTAACAGGGAAAGAATGGGAAGACGAATTCTTTCTTCATGTAGCCACATCTGTTATTATTACTTGTTGCTTAAACTTTTTATTTTCATTTTACCATTTTCAATTTAAATCTGTGTAAAATGGATATTTATTTTTTTTTTTTACTAATCTCATGGGGTGTTGTGAACTTAATGAATGCTTGCTTAATATATGTGAACTCCCATTAAGAGATCTTAAATTATTTTGGAAAGACTTTTCTGATTAGTGAAGACTGTACACAGACTTATATTTTACTTTGCAATATTCCCTCTCACATCTTATTCCTTTTTTCTTCATTCCTTAGAGCAGAAAATTGGAAGTGTTACATTGGATGTTTTTACGCTTCTCCTGTAGTTTAAATGAGCTAGGCTGAGTCACAAAACTGTTGACTAACCTGGTGGGTACAGAAAATTTAATTTTCAGGATAGAAGAAAGTAAAGCTGTGTAGGCAGAGAGATCTGTTTTCCCTGCGGCACTTTGTTTTTAAAAATATTTGTATTGTTTAGTTTTATTGCGTTTCTGCATCTTCAGACAACTGTGAGCATCAACTGTTCACAACGGTTACCATGCCAGCCATTTGATGCCAGAGCAGTTATGTTTTATGAGCCAGTTCCTCCACACATACAATATGTATGTGATCTCAAAGGTGTGGGGAAAAAAAAAAAACCAAGACTGGGTTTGTGCTTAACTTCTTGTAACGCACTAATTCACTGACTAATACAAACACTTGGAATTTTTCTGTTTTTTTTTTTTTTCTCCTGATGCAATAACATTTTTCTGCCCATGAGTAGCAGTCTGTTTCTGGAATTCAGAGTTGCTTTCTAGATGCAAGTGCTTTTTACAGATTAGCATGTGCGTGCTCTTTAGCAGAAGTTCAAGTAAATTAAATGGACCTTGTTTGGGAGTCACTTCACTAGCAGGCTAAATGCACAGGGTGCTGCCTTTTCCTGTAGTATTTTTAACTTCCAGAATCATTTCACCAAGAAACATTCCCAGCCTTCCCATTGCAGGCTTAAATGCAAACTCTTTGCAACTTCCAAATAAAAGGCTTTTCTGGATTTGCTTAAGAATACCTTGGGAGAAGGTTTATTTGTTTATTTGTGGTTAAAAACATTACATTCCCCCTGCCCCCTGAGATTTCTTTGGACCTTAGTGTCTTAACCACAGTGTCATTAAAATCTCTTCAAATGACGGAGCTCTTCCTGATGTTACTTTCAGATTCTCTTGTACTGTCTGTCTACCCCATTTAAGCTAGAAGGCAGGCTCAGAAGAGATACATATGTGCATACATGTGTGTATTGATACATTTAATTAACAACATTTTGCTTTTATGATGTTTATAAATCATCATATTTGTATGCAATTTTCAAAAAAACAGTTTGGTGTTCATTTTTGTTTAAGTTTGGGGTGGTATTTTGGGGCTTTTAGTGTGATGATGCTGGTTTGTTTTTTTAAAAGAATGTAAAACTGTTCATTTGTGTTTGTTTATAATGGGTTGTTTGGTCTTTTTTTTGGGGGGGTTGTTTTGGGGGGGTTTGGTTTTTTTTTTTTTTTTTTTTTTTTTTTTTTTGTTCCTTAGCAATTTGAAATAGTGGCAAAATAATGAAAATTCTTTCTTTCAGATAAGATTTCAGCCTAATGATCACAAAACCATCAAAGAAACAGCTGATGAACTGAAGATTTTTGAAGGCATCAAACACCCTAATCTGGTTCGTTATTTTGGTGTGGAGCTCCATAGGGTAAGAAAACATAAATTATTGGGGCTGTCTGATAGGGCAGCGAAAAAATTCTAAGCAGCTTTGGATCGTTGGAGGTTTCACTTGAGAACATTCTAGTTTAGCTTAATTGTCTGCATATCTCTGAATTGCAGTGTGTCTTTTTTTTCTCTGATTGTTGAGGTCTCTGAAATAGTTTGGACAATTTTTTTGGAACCTGTACATGAACACAGAAGTTTCACAAGAAGTGAATTGACTGAGTAATGCTGGAGCTATTGTATGCTGCTACTCTGTTTAACTACTCTAAAAGCAAGCTATATCGTATATGGTATGGTAACTTCTGTATGCAGATAAAGACTAGACAGCCTAAAACCCTTCAGTGTTAGCAGCAGAGCTTGCACCCAATATCTTGTTGATTTCTGGAAAAATTTTGTGCTGGCATTTAAATCTTGATGCCAGCAAGTATATTAAAAAAGATCTTTTGGAATTCGGCTAACATCTCTTCAGAAGGAAGAATGACTTTTCTTGCTTGAGCAGCAGAACTAATGAAGCCTGGTTTTCTTACGGAGTTGGATTTCAGAGCTGCCTGCTGAGACATCCAGTATTTTTATTGCTCTCTGCTTCCCACATGCCCTTCCCACCTCCCCGTGTGAGTCTCAATCCTTCCTGTATCTACCCAGTGAGGTGGGCAGGGAGCAGGACACCTGGTGCCTGGCTGGGAAGCAGTGTGTGGGTTTGACTGATTCGCTCAGTATGAGCGAGTTGATTTGCTGACCAGTTGCTGGTTTAGAAGGGCATAAAGGCTGCTCTCTGCATTTCTGTGCTTGGGGACACAACTTTGGGTGTCTGTGCCACTGGGGCATTGGTTTCTCAGGCTAGTTCTAAGAGCATAGTGGCTTTGCCATCTTTTTGTGTTAAATTAAGTCTGGCTGAAATTGCCTGAGCTTGCAGACAGGGAGAGGCAACAAGAACCTAACTTTTTCTTATAGTTAGAGTTGGTATGCTTGTTCAAGCCACAGAAAGCAACAAAAAATTTGCCCTCCCCAAGCAATCAACACATGCTATTGCAGGAACTGGGGCAGGGGGGAAACCAACACCAAGCCCAAAACATCGTTTTGCCTTTTTTCTAAACATGCAAAGGAGCTTTTTGTATTTCTGTGTAATATACCTACAGAATTTCCAAAGTGCTTTTTGGTTGATGCCAGTGTAACACATTTTATATCACTAAATAGTATCAACTACATAGAAACGATGCAGATGGACATGTAGCAGAGGTTTTTGATTTTCCTTAGCTGTGCAATAGAATATATTAGGTTGAAGAATGCCCAAGAGGAGGGGTCCTCAAACTACGGCCCGGGGGCTGGATTCGGCCCCCCAGGGTCCTCAGTCTGGCCCCCGGTATTTACAGAACCGCCGGGGGTTGGGGGGGGAAACCAAGCAGCTGCAGATGACCTCCTGCCACTTCATCTGCGTGCCAGCCCCCTGGTTAAAAAGTTTGAGGACCCCTACCCAAGAGAATAGAGCTCTGAAGAGGTGATTTATTAGATCCCATGGTGAGAGATACTTCCATTAAAACATTACATGGTACTTCCATTACTTTTCACAAACAACGAAAGATGGAAGGAAAACTTGATCCTAATTCAGTGTTGTTTTTTTTTTTTAAAAAAAAGTTTTAAAAAAACAAAACAAAAACAAACAAACAAAAACCCCAGAAAAAAACACAAACAAAACCCAATCAAATCCGGTTTGGTTCCCACAACAGGAAGAAATGTACATCTTCATGGAGTACTGTGATGAGGGCACTCTGGAGGAGGTATCAAAACTGGGCCTTCAGGAGCATGTCATTAGGCTCTACTCAAAGCAAATCACGGTTGCTATCAATGTACTACATGAACATGGTATTGTTCATCGAGACATTAAAGGTAATGTTAACCCAAAAAGGTAATGTTGTTGTTTCAGTGTTGTAGATGAGGGCGGGGGGGAGGGATGGGAGACGTATTTGCAGATTTAGCGCACATTATCTATACAGTCATTAAGTGTATAAAGCCTTCTACTCATTTTTCGATATTCAGTTTGTAAGTTATTGGCTAGTTACATGCTCCTTTTTAAGTGCAGAACATAAAAAAAAATGTTCACGGTTGGCATTGCAAACTCATACATTCTGCCCATGATTTATATATTTTCTGTAGAGGTGGTTAAGATTGTTGGGATTCATCCAAACTCAAATTTCTGTCCTTGTATTTTTATATACCGAGTTATGTAATGTTGTTTTTCTTCTCATGTATGCAAGAAACAGTTGCGTTCTGTGGGAGCTGACGAGCAGTGTACAGTGCTCGAGTTGTTCATCAGAACTTTTCCTTGTGATCCCCATTTTCCAGAAGAGTGTTAGGATTCAGATGAATGGTTGATTAAGCATGGTAGTAAAAGAAGTTAAAAGAAGTTAATGGGGTATGGTAAAATTACTTATCTAGTGGTTTTTTTGCCATACATTTATCTACTCATGCCTGGCTCTCAGCATTTGATTATAAAATGAGCAGACTGGAACTACAATAACTGAAGGGGGGTTGGTTATGGCATTTGCTTAAGACACCCAGTGTCAGTCCACATATCACATTCATTTTTCTTTTCCTGCACCTTCCAAGAACATCCTCCATGTCTAGTTATCTTGGTTTTATTAGTCTGGCATATTTTGTTCACCTATGGCAGAAACTTAACAGAAGGTAGGGGAAACAATGCACACGATATGCCCTGCGAATGCTCATTTTATGACAAGGCAGTGCAACCCAACGATGCTGGGTTTCTATGTCCCTCTTGCTCACAGGGTTTTGAATCACCGCAGCAGTGTAGGAGGTTCCCAGTTGCTCTTGGTCCTTTGGCCTCGTGCTTCTCATTTGGGAAAAGAACTATCTACGATCCAGAGGCCTCCCACCCAGGTAGGCCACTCTTGAGTCAGTTTTGGCTTTTTTTTCCTAGAAAATACTTTCCCTTACTCCCATTCCCTGGAAATCTTGCCTTTTCTGGTTCTCCTTCCTCACCAAAGGTTTCTCGCTAGTTGTGAATTTCCCTCTGTGCTTTTCACAGTGCCCTCCTTGCCCTTTACTTGATCGTTCCATATCCAGGTTCTGTTTAGCTGGATTACACTCTCGTGGAAGCTTGTTGTGATCAAAATCCAAGGCTGGCTGACAGCGATTTCTTTTGTGCTGCTCTATGTCATTGCTGATTTCTGGATATATTTCTAAGTAGGTCTTCCTCTCGTTGGGGAAATGCAGTGAAGCGAGAAGAGCTGGTTAACAGAACTGTGATGCTGTGTTATCTGAGAGCATTTCTGTTGCAACAGGTTCCTCATATTTAAGGTTGGGGTATTCCTTGAGAGTAACAGCAGCTGTAAACAGAGGGTGACTCCAGACACATCTATGTATAGAGCTTCATGAAACTTAATGACAGAATATGATGACAGACCACAGAGGGTATTTTTATAAAGGATGCGTGATGTTACATTGCAAGTCTTTTGCTCTCTGTCTCCATTTATGCTAATGTTGCATCCCCATTTTTTCAGGCTAACAGTAAAGAAAACTGGTTTTAATTTTAGCTCTTATGTAGTCAGGTACTCTCTGTTTTTTTCTGGTAGGGAAGAATGATGTCATTCAGACTGCTAAAACTGCTTTTCTGTGGAAATCTTGCTGTCGGATCACACTAGATCTCTCATGGCCAGTTTGCTAATCACTGTGGACCTGTTTCTTTTAGCAGATAATAATAAATTCTTAGAGTAATTGTTTATACATATCCTGCAGTTGTTGTCTGCAAGGACCTTGTGCTCAAAAATTGAGCCTTTCGGTTAGTCGTGTCTGCTTGTGCCACCGGTGTCTTTTAGATGGTATTACGGCATCCAGTTCTGTGAGTGTAAGAGGTGAAGCAAGATACAGCTGCCTCCAATCTTTTTTTAACCTGTGGGTGTGAGAGCACACTGAGGGCTGGTTGTTGTTACACTTGGCTGCACTGTTTTTGATTCGTTTGCATCAAGGTGTAAAGTAGTTGGTGCTAGTATGTAGCAGGCGATTTAAGTCTTTTGGGCTACTGTTTTAATCTCTATTCTGGGTATGGGATTTTAACCCCTGTGGCAAAGGTGGGATTCTTCAGTTGTAATTACTTCACTTTTCGCAAGGAAGCTGTTCTGCTCAGTGATTGAGAATGATGGAATATTTAGCGCAGAAGGGAAGCTCTGGACATCTCTGGCTGAGCCCTCTGTTCAAAACAGGGTCAACCTCAGTGTTGGATCCAATGCCAAATTAGATGGGATTGCTCAGTACGTTGGTTAGTTGAGATATGTGTATCTCCAGGGATGGAGATGCTCTTTTCTCTGGGCCCCATCCTCATGACTGACCTGTCTTCATTGTGAAAAAATGTTTTCCTGATACCTCCTGGGAATTTGCAGGGGTTGCTATTTGTATCCAATGTCCTTTCACAGTGTGTCTTTGAGGAAAAAGTCTGTTTCAGTCTTCTTGGTATCTTCCCATTACGCAGGTGAAAACAGCAGTAAATTCCGTGCCTGCACGCGCTCCCCAATCTTCCCTTCTTCAAGCTAAACAAACCAAACAAACCGGTCTCGCAGCCTCTCTTTATACATCATGTGCACCAGCCCGTGGACAATCTTGATGCCCCTCTGCTGGGTCTGCTGCAGTATGTCGATGTCTGTCTTGTACCGGGGAGCCCAAAACCCAGACACAGCGCTCCCAAGCGTGGTCTCACAAGTGCTGAATTGAGAGGAATTAATCGCTGAGGTCATGTCTGGTGCTTTCTCTCTGGGGGAGAAGGGCATATTCCTGAAGAACGCTTAGGCTGTTTTCAGAGTGAATATAGAAAATGACGGGATCGTATCTGAAGCTTCAGCAAATCGGAAACCTGTGAAGGAGACGCTCCAGGCCAGGAAGTTTTCATCAAAGTGTTAGTGTTCTCTTGTTAACTTTGTTGTTAGCTCAAAGTTTCTGCCATTTTTGCCTTCCTGTCTTCATGATGAGCATAAGGGAGGGAAAGTCATTCAGCAAGAGCATGGAAGGCTCTTCAATGGGAGACCGTGGGCATGTGTCACTCTTTCTAAGAGACTGAGTAAAAGAGGATGCCAACGCTGATTTTTCGCATTAAAGGGTAGCATTTGACCTGCTTGTTTCTTGAATGAATTTGGCTGCTGCGCTGCTTGGGCTCACAGTATTTACACCAGCACCTTTGGAATACCACGCTAGTGCATTTTTCACTGCACTTAATATGTGGCTGACTCAGCACAGAGATACAAGGCATGGAACCTCATTTAAATGTTTTGGGTTGTTCCTGTTGTTTGCTCTAGTAAGGGTATGGCTTTTGACACTTGCGCTTTCTTTGCAGTCTGCCCAGAAGGTCTTGTGGTATAAATGGCAATAGGGCAGTGCAGAACTGGGCCATTTCTTGCATCTGCCAGGTACTCCCTGAAGATGCTTTTGATAGTGTACGTGTAGGAGGAGAGAAGTCACAGATGGGCATGTTGTGCCTTTTTGTTGTTTAAACCATGTTCTCTGGTTTTATTTTGCTTATTAACCATTCAGATACGTTAGGAATTTTGTTATGTTCCCAGCAGTATTAACTGTCAAACATAAAGAGCATTGAGCATCGTCAAAGTGCTGCCCTTGTGTCTCCTGTTCTCTTACCCAGGTCCTGCTGTGTTTGTGCAGGTTTCATCTAACAAGGACACCCTTTTTAAAGGCTCCTGGAGTTTGGTCTTTGTCTCTGAAGCAGAGACCATGTGTCTTACAGAACAGAGGCTCCAGCAGACAGCGCGTCAGTGGAAGCCTTATTCAGCTGACAGAAAATGTCAGCCACATGAGTCTTCAAGTGCTGTCTCTTTCTTTGTGGCGAAGCTTTGGCTTGTTGCTTTGTTCCATTTGATAGTCCGGGAAAAGTTCAGGAAAAGGCTCACAGGAGCTTTCACAGTAACATTTATGCTGAATTGTCATTACTTAGTTTTTTTAAAGGGACAAACTTTAATTAGAAAGGCCTTGTAAGTAGGTTCTGAACTGTATTAAACCAAACTATCACAATAGCTTTAGATTCAGTCAGAAGAGAGATCGTTGCACTTCAGCTCTGCCAGTTTCCACCTGCTGCAATAGTCAGAAACGGCTTTGCAGCCTTCTGTGAAATTTGCATGTTGCTTTCTTGAGGAATGGGAACACAGGTTTCCGAAACACCTTGTAGAAGTGTTTGCTAGTGACGGCCATTTTTCCTAAACTCTTTGTCTGGGCTAAGTGCACTTGCTTTCTATATGACAAGTAATTGCTTGAAAATCATTATAAAAAGAAAAGCTGCAGGCAGTAGTTCAAAGGAAAAAGTTGTTGATGGAGTAACTGTCACTCTTGTAATGCACTGCCTGCACTTGTGTCCCATCGAGCTGCCTTCTTGTAGTGCTGTGGTGTGTTTTTGGATTCCGTGTCATTTGAGGAGCTGAGGGGCGGTCTGCCGAGCTCCATTACACATGCCTGTGATTGTAGGGTGACTGGGGGCATGTACGTCCCTTTGATGGCAAACTGCAGAATCCAGCCAAAGAATTCTAGTTTTGAGTATGTGCAGGCGCCTGAATGCCAGGTGTGGAAGACTTATGGACACAGTGTGCAGAAGAGTTGTATTCATTGAAAGTTATTCTTCTTTCAGAACTTGTAAAAGGCTTACAGTAAGGTAAAGGTTTATTTCTGTTAATGAGTTCGCACCTCCTTTTGGTGCAGTTCTGTACAACGCTTTTTGGACTAAATAAATCTTGCTGTAGTTATCAAGCATTCTTATAGTAGTTAGAGAAGCCCTTTGAGAAATGGGCAGGGTTTTGGCATCATTGACCTGCACTGCCTTTTTTTGATTTGAGCTTTTTGAAGATTCTTTTCATTTTCCATGAATATCTTAGGGACACCCAGCCAAGCTAACTGGAAAAAGTCATTACCTAGGAGAACATAACACAAAGGAGGAACAGCCAAGAATTCCTGCACTGAGCTATGTTCAAGGTGGAACAAAAGTGAGAAACTTCTGAGGGTTGTATTTAGATGTGCCATTTTTAAAAGAATCTTCCGTGTGACATGGGAAAAGGCTGTGTGTAATGAAGTCCCCAATATTTGCCTACTCCTAGAGCAGGCATACAGTTCTGTTCTGTGTGTGCCATTCATCTTTCCTCAAGAGAGATCACAGCTGAAGCTGTGTTTCTGCCAGGTGACTCTTGCAACCTACTTGTGGTTTCATTGTGATACTTGCAGAATCCAGGATTTGGCCTGACAAGTGTATAGCGAGTTCCTTCTGCTCTACCTGTTACCTGTTGGCTGTCAACACGTGTTTTGGCAGGATGGTGAATGAAGGAAAAACAGTGGCTATCAAAGCCACTTGGATTATTTTGCAGTGTTGTGTAGAGCGAGTGACTTGAAGCCAACCGCAGATTCCCCTTGGAGATTTTCAGCTGTGCTAGGGAAACTTTTTCCAGTGTAAGCCGGAGTGTAGCCAGCTAATATACCAGTAGCCTTCCTCTAGAAGTTCTGAAGTAGAGCACAACAGGAGTGGACATTTGGTAGTACATATAATAAAATGCTGTAGGCTCCATTTTGCAAGTTGGCCGTGACGACACAGCTGTACGATGTCATCTGTCTTGACTCAGCAGAACTGAGAAGATGGCTAGCGGGAGGTACGCAGCAATGGCCTCTGCCAAGGAAGCTCCTTAAGGACAGGTGGTTTTTCGCAGTGCAAAGCTTACGAGGATAAGCACTGGAATTCATAAATCCCTGGAGGAGTAACTTCTTGTAATGAGCATGTATGGAAAGCTGATGAGTTTGCCTGCCGTGCTGCTTTGTTTTTTGAACACTTCTTGTTGTCAACTTGCAGTACACTTGGTGTTACCACAAGCCCACCAAAAATCCCATTGGCTAATGGCAATGTACCCTTTGGGGGACATATCTAACGCTATCATATTCCACACTTAATCCACAGGTAAAGATCTAAGTGTGAATTCAGCTGTTATCTACTGTGTAACTTCCAAGAGTGTATTGAGGAGCCCTTACTCCTCAATTCAGCCCTAGTTTAACAAGTGTTCCTGTTTTTCATTGTGTTTCCTAGGAGCCAACATCTTTCTTACCTCATCTGGACTGATTAAACTAGGTGACTTCGGCTGCTCAGTGAAACTGAAGAACAACACGCAGACGATGCCTGGAGAAGTGAACAGTACCTTGGGGACTGCAGGTGAGGAAGCACGTGCTAGGCAGGCATTTGTCTAGTTACCATAAAAGAAGATACCTCTGCCAAAAGTCTGGGCAGGAGTACGATGATGTGTTTCAGAGAAACCTTATTTTACCTTAGCTGGTTAGATGTGCTTTACATCCGGAAGCCAAAATAATCAGTGAATGATGGAACTGGAGAGATAAAATGGTATTTTTGGGATCTATAAGATGCTGGAGCTTGACGTTTTCTGGGGTTGTGTCTTTGCAGCCTTACTGAAACCGTACTGTTCTTAGTGAACAGCTGCTTAATCTATTAAAAAAAAAAAAGAAAATAACCGAAAGCATATACTGTACCAACATTTTCCCTACTACTTTTCAAACTGAAAGACAGTTATGCTGCAAACACGTCAAAGAACAAGAAGTCAGCAAACGGCAAAAGTTAGCAATAAAAGCTGAGTGGTAGTTTGTTTCAGATGTAATAAAAACATTTGGTTTGCCCAGTTAATCAGTTTATACTAGTCCTTCTGCTGTATTAACTGATGACATCATATGTGTTGTTTCAAAGCGTACATGGCTCCAGAAGTGATTACTAGAGCTAAAGGAGAAGGGCATGGCCGCGCAGCAGACATCTGGAGCCTGGGCTGTGTCGTTATAGAGATGGTCACCGGCAAGGTAGGGATGTTTCGCATGCTGACAAGTGCAAACTATTCGTAGCGGCAGTTCCTCTGCAAGTTCTGGTCCTGCTCCCACCAGTTTGTCACCCTTAAGTCTGCAAGTACCGGGGTGGTTTTTAATTTCCTGGGGTCCAGAAATACACGCCCTGTTGGATAGCAAGTTACTCGCTAAACCTTGCACTCAGCAATGCTGTTACTTGTTGCAGAGGCCTTGGCACGAATATGAGCACAACTTCCAGATCATGTATAAAGTGGGGATGGGTCATAAACCTCCTATTCCTGACAAAGTGAGCCCAGAAGGGAAAGACTTCCTTTGCCACTGCCTGGAAAGTGACCCAAAGATGAGGTGGACGGCCAGCCAGCTCCTCGATCATCCTTTTGTCAAGGTTTGTCTCATGGCTTTGGCTACAAAGACTGCAGATGGGACTCGGAAATAGCTTTTAGTTGGCTTCATGGTTTGCAGCTAAGCTGCAGGGCTTGTATCCCAGTGGGAGGCTGGTATCAATTCAATGCTGTCCAGAAAGCAAGGTGTGGCAACTTTTCAGAGGCACACGCGAAGCTGCTAGCAAACATTTGACTAGAACCTTGGCGTGCACCACGCAGTGAACTTTCACTGCTGTTTTGAGATGCATTATCTTCATGTTAGAAAGACTTGTCAAGCTTCAGGTCGGTTAATTGGATCTGAAGGGCTCTGCATAAAGCTTCAGTGGGTTTGTATGCACTGGCTTCTACTGCATAGAGATGAGGGTCCCCTCCATAAACAGCGAGACAAGTACCTGCTTGAGAACTCGACCACCCTTCGGAGCAAGGGGCTGCTGTTTTTGTCTGTTCATATTGAATGTTCATCTGGCAGTTTGCGTCACGATCTGCAGTTCTTGCACGTACTGTGGTTTGATTCTTTTCTTAAGAATAGGCAGATATTCAGAGCTACAAATGTAGGTGTCTTAGCAACTTCTTTTTTGAAAAAGCAGGAGCACAGCAGGTTACTGAATTCTGTCCCATTTTCCAGCATGAAGTTGTTCCCGTTGGTATTCTGGGTCAGTAACAGCCTGTTTGGGATCGTCACGCCTGTCCCTCTCATCAGTGCAGCTGTAGCCGGATCCCATCCATCGCAGGCAGAGTATTTCTTTAGGCACATTAACAGTAGCGTGGTGGCAGTGGAAACGTCAGTATTGCCATGTCAGTGCTTCTGATTTGTTACTGTATAGGGAGCTTCAGAGATGTTTGACGAAACTGATCTGCTGTCATCTTGCTGCAGTAGGGGGGCAACTGAATGAATTGTCTCCTGTCCCCTTCACAGGTTTGCACAGATGAAGAATGAAGTTATTCAATCTCTGGCCTTTTTTATTCTGGCAAGATACCTTTTAATCACTACTGTATGTAATATTTACATAAAGACTGTGCTGAGAAACAGTATAAAAGTTGAAATTACGAAGACTGCACAGGTGACGAGCGTCACTTTCTCTGCTGCTCCTCTATGTTTTACTTGGCACATGTTGCTCATGTGACAGTGTCTGCAAGTTGGAAGAAGCTGCATGTTTCGGTGAAAGTGCCATTACTACTGTATATGGACCATACCTTTTTTGTTCTTTCTTCTGTTTCTCATTTGGATGAGAACCGTAATGTTAATATGTAGTATTTTTGAACTGTTTAGGTTCAGAGAAATGCTGTAGTGTTATCAGGCGTTATGGACCTTGTTTTTTAATCTGTTTGTTGAGTGCACTGACTGTGAACTTTTACCGGTTTTTTGTTTATTTGTTTTTGGCAAGCTTCAGATTTGTTATGCACAAGGCTGATTAATGAAATTTTAAAAAAAGTTTTTTCTCAATAAATGGTTTATTTTAGGAGTTGTGGGTGAAGGGTTTTTCTTCTGAAAATAAGTATGTGGGGTTTTGTCACACTGTAGCGTAAGACTGCTAAGCTAAACTAACCGCAATAAGCTTCTTTTATATCACAGTAGTCAATGTTTTGTCAAGTTCAAGACATGCAGTGTAAGATGCTTATTGCACAAGTGATAACAGAATTAAGGTGTCCCACCTTCATCATCTCCTGAGGAAATAAAGGTGACTGCAATTCCTGACATCACCTGTTACGTCAGGGGTAGAGTCATGGTCTGAAATAACTTTCTTCTTGAACACAGATGCTGTGCACAGGGATGGGTCTGCACGGCATTTCTGTGGCCAAGAGGAGACTCAGTCAGGATTATTCTTGTGTTCTGTTTGGTAAAAACAAGAGCTCACTGTTAGCTTTGTAAAACTGATTTCTGATTCTGGACTTTGATTCCCTGCCCCCCCCCCCCCCGCCTCGCTGACTGTCATCACTCACAGAAAATGGAGACAGGTTAGAAATGGTTAGCAATTAGAAGAAACAGTCTGCACCACTTGATCTAGTTATTTTGTTTGGCTCGCTGTTACAGGTGACTAACTGAAAACTGTTACTTGTAAGTATTAGTGGAAGTTTACATATTCCTGTTACAGCTTTAGACCTTAAAATGGGTAACTTATAAAGCAGAGAACTTGCTTTTAATATCTGGCTTTATTCTAAATCCCGTCTCCCCTCTTAATCCACATCACCCTTGGTTTTCTTACAGGTGTGGGGTTTTTAGCAGCTGAGTGAGCTGATAAAGAATGACATTAAAAGCCGGAGGTCATTCACTGAAATCTAGAAAAAGCACAATGCAGTGTGTCTAGGCTCTCAAGAAATACTGTGCTGAATTTAAACGAAGACTTTCCCTCCATTCTCTTCAGTTCTCTATTTTGCAGTCATGCTAGGAGGGGAAGCATGGCAGCATCCTCAGCAACAGACTCTGAAAGTACCTGAGGCAGGTGTGCCCCCTGGCCTGCTGCGTGCTTCACCTCGTGGTGTATCAGAAGTATCGACGAGTGGTTTGTGTCCTCATTCGCCTTGTTTCAGGTGCCCTTGTACGCTAACAGCAGCTGTGGACAGCTGTTACGAGTCAGGGTAAAGGTGAGAAGTAAACTTACTAGTTCATTGTTGCTGACCAAAAGAAAACTCAATCACTGCACATCAGCTTTTTTATACTTTTATTTTTGTATAAACAAACGTTAAGACTACTTTCGTTAAGGCAGTTGTAGAACATACAGTTGCTTGTGGGGACAAGGGGCAAACACTGCTTCCTAATGACTTATGTCATTCTTTTAGTACAGTGACCTGGACTAGTTTAACTTTGGCAAGTACCATGAATCTTTCTGTTTGCCAGTGAACACTGGAAGGGCCCAGTGCTGCAGTCCTGGTATGCCAGAACTTCTGGAAGTGCTTGGGAGGACGGATCTGGGAGTGGCATGTTAAGGCCCTCGGCCTGTTCTAAGGGTTGGTCCCAGGGGAATGAGTAAGAAATAGTCTAAATACTCTTTCAGAAGTATTTACATGTTTGGTATTTTCCTCTGGGTGAAGTGGCACTGCATGCAGCTGGAAGAAAGGTCTACGATTCGTAAGGAGTGCTGAACATCTCCTTACCAGCGTGTTAAATCAGTGGCTCTTTAAAAAGGCAAAAAAGCGACTTCTATCACTACATGAATATGTATCTGCTGCTCAGAGCTACTCACCCTTGCGTACAGGGTTCATTCTACCACCTTAAGAAAAGCCCACCGTATCCACCAGGTAAGGCATCAAAATGCTGCTTGGACAGGTTTTTTTCTCTCTCCCACCCCCACCATGTTTTTTTAGTGTCTTGGGTATTGTGTCTTCAGGTCTGGCTCATTAACATGTCTGATGCATTACTACAGGATAGCTGGACCTTCAGGCACTACTACAGGTTATAATACTCAGTTTTCCGCTGTTAAGATTGTTTTAGTAGATAGAGTGCAGGGCACGTGCTTTATTGAAAGAACAGCTCTGTAAGCATGGCAGTATTTTCTGATTTCAGGCTCTGTTCCATGTGTTGGAAGAGCTACGCTGAAGCCCATGTTTTACATTCATGACATCATACAGTCTATTCTAGAAAGGTTCAGAGCATGGGGAATGTATGAGTACGTAAGATGGGTGAGGGGAAAAGCCCCCCAAACCTAGTCCCTCACACTTCCCAAGGCCTTTTCCTTCCTTCACAGTGTATGTTTTACTGCCCCCACACTCAAAAAACTTTTACTTATAGTACTACTCTACCTGCTCTTCAGGTGCTGCATACTACAAAGACTAGTTTCTAGATGATCAGATGCACTGAACAGCAAATGCATACTTCATGGAATTACTCGTATTCTGCTGTTAGCCCGTTTCTCCTGGCCTTGGTTTTATTACAAGAAGAATGGTTTTTTGTACCAACTGTTAGAACTAAGACTGCTCACTTTCTTCTTTGGAGACATGTAGGTGGTTTATTCCATAGGCTGTTCATTCCTAGACTCTCACGGTTTAGTCCTATGTGCAATGAAAATGTACCGCCGCTGAACGTGCTGGTCCTGATTCCCACTGCTCAGCCTCAGTATCTTCAGATTTTTAAAACTGGGGGTTTTTTTTAGTCATAACTGCTGGCAGTTGGAAGGTCCCCTCTTTTTAATTTTCTTAAACAAGCTCTTTTTAGTAACTTCCACATCCTTAACTCCTGCAGTTTAAAAACAAGTGGAGGCTGCCTGGGAATCAGTACTGGGGATGTCAGAGCAACGCAGTTTTCCCAAGGAGCTTGATTCTATTTTCATTTAATTCAGAAGGGTTTCAAAGCGAGCCCAGACAGCCATAAAAAACTCTTAAGCCATACCACTGTCCTAGGTCTCTCTCCTATTTCCCCTATTCTCCCCGAAAGAAAAGCAGAAGATCATTTAACTGTTACCTCAGGCTGACTGTTTTGAGGCACCATGTAAACTAATTTATCAGAAAAGACAGACAAGCAGATCAGTTGGGATCACAACAGTATGGGAGCGGGGCATAACTTCCAAAGCACGCTTAGCGCTTACTTGGTTACAGCATACCCAGTTGTTTTGTTTCCACCATTGTTGGGAAGGCCTAGAATTTTAATCGGTGTTTAAAGCTGAAAGGAATTTTATTACCTCAGTTTTTTCCAAACTATAAATGGCATTTGCTCTCAAAAGAATTAGAGGTTTCAGCTATCTCTCTGATGTATTGCCTGGGGAAGGATGTCGCAGTGGGTAACTTAGCTGTGCTCAAGCCACAAGGCCAAATTCCAGTCCAGGTTATGCCACTGCAAGGCTCCAGTGTCTGGATGTCTGGGGTCTGGCTGAAGTTTTAAAGGGCCCATGTGGTTGGTACACACTGTGGAGTAAGTTCTAGATGTAGAAAAACTCTACTGCGGTTCTGCCAGTTCAGCAGAGCTGCCTCAGTCCAATACTGGTATAACCAAGCGGAACATCTTACTGTATTTATGGTGGTTAAACTGTTAACGTGTGATGTACACCACTATCAGTTTTAATCATCTTGTAACATTCTTCTGACACGTATTCATTCCTTAGAGCAAGTTAAGATAAAGCCTGCACCTGTGGTTAGTTTCCAGGTACAATCTTAACCATACAAGCACACTGGAATTTTTATTATTTTTTTTCTTCAAAACTTCAAGACACTTTATAGGAAAACAAACCAACCAAACAAATGCAAACCTGTTGTGGAGAGTATACAAAGGAGTGCATCTGTCAAGCTTTTCATCCAGCCCAAACCCCCAGAGAAAAAAATAACAAGGAGCGCAAATTCAGATACGCATGGCAATTGCTCATCCTGCCCTTCCTCTGATCTCACTTGAAGGACCATGATATGCACTTAAGAGTTTTCAGAAGTTGCATTTGTTCCCTTTGGATTGAAGCAGTCTCTGAAGATGCTACTTTTGTTTCTGCTTGTTGTCATTGTTGCCATAGGTGGAGCCCTTGTTAATTTCTGTAACACCTATCATCCATCTGACACCAACAGAAGCTGCAAAGTAAGTAAAAGTAAAGTTAAAAGCTGCGTGCAAAGATTCAAGATCTGTACAAGTGTGGCATGTGGAAAGAGACTAACTGTTCTCAGAGTTACAGCATTAAAGGTAACTACCCCTACTCCCCCTGCTTGACCTTTGGTTAAAGGTACACCCTCCCCCTGCACCAAGTGACTTGCCTGTGATACTTCATTCCGGAAGATTCTAGGTCACTGGCCTGAGGCTAAAGATGTCCTCTCCCACCAGCAGGGAAGAGGCTACGTGAACCAGCGTGGGTGTGAGAGGCACAGGAATGCCGTGCTCAGCCCTGCTAAACCCTGGGCAAGGCTGGCTGTGAAATGGGGGTGCTCTGGGGCTGCTGGTGTTACCTGGCTCCCGGAAGTCAAGTGGCAAAGTGGACTGATGTGTCTGTGTGGGAGGTGTGACGGGGAAGGGAATTCTGCTTGTTTTCTACAGCCCCCATGCCTGGAAGAGCACAGGCAAGTGTAAGGGCACTTCAGATCTTGGTAAACAAACAAAAAAAAATGTACGTTGTCGCATTTTTTAAGTATAGCTCATGAAACGGGCCTTTATAAGAGGCTAGGTTAATTTAAAAGACTTTTATAGTTGATTTAGTGGGAATAATTCACCCATGAATAATTATTACTATGTGTGAAAAAATTCACACAAGAATTTCTTTTTTATTTGTACACCTGAAGTGAATGTTTTAAGTTAAATGCAACTTAACCTAAGCCCTTTCCCTCCCCTCACAGTTTCAGGATTTTTTTTTTAGTAAAAGGTCTCAGCTGCCTGAAATCTATTGCTCCCCAAACTTCTGCTGAGCTACTGTACATACCCAGAACTGCCATGCTTCTTCCAGGCCTAAACCTACGTGGAAGTCACGAACACCTTCCCTCTGCTCAGAATGCTTTTTCACAAAAAATACGCCCAAAACCAAACCACCAAAACACAAGACAGCCATGAACCTCCCCTAAGCCTCCGAATTCCACCGTCTTCCAGACTGATGGTGAAAAGGCCCATCCCATCGGTCGTCACCTCTCCAAGCTGACCCTGAACAATTCCTCACCAGCCAAAGGACTCTTTATGGACAAGTCAAAGCCAGGATCACCAAGAGAATCCAGGTGGCATCAGCTGTAAACAGCAGGGCTGGTCCTGTGTCACGCCGTTTGCTGTGCTTTAGCAGAGGAGTGGGAGGACGGCTGTCAGCTGTAACCCGTGCTGCCCTGTGCTTTACCAGTTGCTTGCTTGTCCACCTGTAACATGGTGCTACCACATCAACCACGCAAAACCCTCACTTTTCTAAATAGCTCCTTCTCGTGCTTCAAGCAACCTGTCCTGAAGCGGAGCACAAACTATTGAACAAATGTAACTAAGTACAGCAACTTGGAAAAGCTGAATATATTATTTAAGTAAGAAGACAGGCTAGAAAGCAGCTCTGCAGAGAAGGACCTGGGCTTCCTGGTAGATGCCAGCAGCATGCCCTTGTGGGAACGAAGGATGAAGCTGCCCAGGGCTGCATTAGGATTAGTGTTTCCAGCAGGTCGAAGGAGACTACCCTTCCTCCTGCTCAGCGCTGGTGAGGTACATCTGCAGTGCTGAGCCCAGTTTTGGCTCCCTGGTAAAAGACAGACATGGACATACTAGAGCGAGGTCAGTGAAGGCCAGAGAGATGGTTAAGAAAGTTGAGGGAGCATATTCCGTAAGAGGAGATGCTGGAAGAGCTGAGACTGTTCACAGCCTGGAGAAGAAAAGTTTGGTGCAATCTTATCAATGTGCATAAACACCTGAAAAGACAACGTAAAGCGGATGGAGCCAAGCTCTTCTCAGTAGAGCTCAGCAACAGGACAGAAGGCAGTGGGCACAAGTGAAACACAGGAGTGGTTCCCTCTAAGCATAAGAAAAAAAAGGAAGAAAAGAATTTTTACAGTGCAGGTGGTTGAATGCTGGCATAGGCTGACTGGAGAGATTGTGGAACCTTCATCCTTGGGAGATACTCAAAAGTCAGTGGGCCACAGCCCTGAGCAATCTGCTGTAGCTGAGCCTGCTCTGAGCTGGGGGTTTGGACTAGGTGATCTCCAGAGGTGCCTTCCCACCTCAGCTATTGTTTGACGTGCTTGGATGAAAGATTTGTACCGTGTATTTTGTTCTTTCAAAATACCAGCCCTTGAAAACAAACCAAACAACCTCAGGCTCATGTTTTGCAGTATGACAGTAAATTAAATGACAGTTTTTAGAAGCGCAGGTGGTAATTGGATACAAGGTGAGTCACACATGATGACACAGCGATGGCTGAACAGCCAGTGGTGCAGTGGGGAAGCTGGGCTGCCTGTGAGGCTGCCCTCAGGTCTTCTGGATGTCAAGACACCAGGAAAGCAGAGCCCTCTCACAGGCAGATAGCGGCGCAGCGAACAGTGCAGGAAGGGAGATGGCTGCTCTGGAGTCCACTGTCACTTACACTTCGCTGTTAGTCCATGAATGGAAATGCACGCAACTGGGGCAAGCGAGGGGTTTCACTCTCACAAACAGACAAGAAAAAAATCCACCTCCAACATTTAACTGGCCATGAGCTAGGGATGACAAGAGGAAGATCCAGCATGTAGCCTGCCATCTGGAATCATAACATAATAGTAAGCATGAAATCATTAACTACAAGGAATAGTAACAGCATCTGGAGAGGGACACAGGCCGTAAGTAAGAGCAGCTGTTATATAGCAACCACACAGCACATTGCAGGTTTCATCTGGTTCCAAGAATGCCACTGCCTGGACACCAAAAAATAGCTAGTTCAGCAGTGCAGGTGTTTTTTTTATTTCTTCTCTTTTGCTCCCTGGCAGAATCTACCACTGCCCTTCTGTCCTCATTTCACCCTGCAGCCCTCGGCACCCTGGGGAAGGTGGGGTGCAAGGAGAAGGGTCTGCTCATGTTTGCCAAGCCTGTGGAAGCAAAGTGGGGATGAGTGCTAAGGTGCCTCAGTGGTATCTCCCTGCACTGCCTGCCTCCTGTCCTCAACTCTCCTGGGGGCCTTCGTGCATATCCTAGTGATACCATCATGTTTAAGGATTTACTCCGCCATTGCTTTAAATACAACTATAGTAAGGGAGACAGGGGTTTTTACTACAAGGAAGGGGAGAAAGGGAGATCAAGTCGGAATTGTGCCTAACAATCAGCTGTGAGAGTTTAAGCCCGCTCTCAGAAGAGCGGGAGAGAGAGATCGCTGAGTCACCCCTGCAGTGCTCCGTGGCAAACCGCAGAAGGTAACCGAGCTCCTGCTATCTTTCTGTCAAACTTGGTGTAAGACTGCTGGTTTGTGCTTTCCCCATCTTCTACTCATCTCAGCCTACGGGCATCAGCAGCCTTGCTGCCTGGGATCACATCACGCTCCAACCCTCTGGGCCCACGCTCTGCGCTAGGACACTGCCAAGTCCCTGAGGACTCACTCACAGTTTGTACTGCGATCCGTGGAAACAGATTTTCTGATAATAGCACTGTGCACACACTGCCCACTAGGACATACACCAGCTCCTGCAGGATCAGCGCTGGCTCATTACTACTTGGTTCAAATGAAATTCTTCTCTCGCCTGTAACTGACACTTCATGGCTGGCCCAGATGCCGTTGCGCTTACGGCATTAGCCATGGAAGAGTTACTTCTCCATTTAAAAGCCAAGAGAAGCCCTCTCATCTTTACGAGCCAGCGTTCCCTTTTTAACTGCTGTTGACAACTCTATAACAAAATACTTCTAGAGCATGAAGGCTGTGCCCTTCAACACTGGTTACCACAACACGAAAGGCAACCTAACAGTGGGTTCTTTGAAGCCAAGTGAGATCAGGGAAGCAGGAGGAGAGGGAAAAAAGCAGCTGCTGTTTAAATACAAATACTGACATTTGACAGAGTCGCTCACTGCTTTAACACCAAAACATCAACCCCAAGTTTTAAATAGCAGTTGTGAGCTAAGTACATAAATCTCTTGCCACGTGTCCTATAATACTAAAGCCAGTTTCCAAAAGACACTTTTGTCCCTCAAACTGCTTGAGCATTTATTTATCCTCTGGAGCAGGGACTGCCTTGTGTTGGTTCAAGTAGTACCACAAAGGGCTCCTGGTCCCAGACCAGTAGATAGACATTAGCACAATGCAATGATTATTAGGAGTATAAATAGCCAAACTGCTGCACAGCAAAGCAGGAGGGGATGGCTCAGCATTCTCAGGATAAAGAGGAGACATCATTTATTTAGGGCTGAACGCGTTTGAACGCATTTGAGCTGAACCAGCAGAGCTATATATACATGGGTTATTCACTCCTTGGATCTGAGAGTTGGGGTCTGAGGGATTACAGCTTCCACTCCAGCCTGACCGCTGTGAGGCATTTCTCTCATGGTTCTTTCAACCTCAACAGTCACTTACTTACAAGCCAGCAAGTGTTTTTTACTGAAGAGCACAATTAGCGGAGACTGTGCAAAAGACAAATGACACTCTGGAAACAAATGAAGCAGAGGGCATCAGGCAGAAGGATCTCCTAGTTCCTCTGCTCTTTCCCACCAAAGGTTTATGCATATGCTTGTGCTGTCTGCACCTATGCTAATAAAGGTAATGTTATTAGGTACTGAAATCTGCCCTTAGAAACTTAGAAACAACAATCTACTTTAAAAGGGCTACCAGGGACTGCAATAAGCTTCCTGATTCTGGAGTATCAGGTGAGCTGTCAAATTGCCACATAAAAAAAGTGATGTCCCAGACATCATTTGTGCAGTGGGAGAAGATCCACTAGAAGCAATGTGAAAAGGCAGTTTCATCATCTGATCACAATGGTAAGCAAACCCCTCTCATTTACAGAAAAATCTTCCTTTTACATTGTTAAGCCACCAGTTACCAATTACTGCTCGGACTAGAAAAGACAGCGAATGCAGTCCTCCCTGCTTTGCTACAAACTGGATCTGCCAGGCAGTTTGAATTGGCACCAAGAGTCACAACCTCCAAGGTACACTGTTCATGTACCACTACCTCCCAGCCACTGCAGAAGTCACTTCTGAGACCTTGCCTAAAGCTGGAGACAAACTGCAAAATAAAACAGTGGTTGCTCCTCTGTCAGATGATGGCTGCATCACATCCAGGACATTTATGACAGAGATACCCCTTAGGATGTAAAACAGTCTTGGGAGAACGGCCTTGCTACAGAGACTCAGCTATTGGCTACAAAAGGCAATGTGACAGCTTTGGCTGAAGTTTTGAGATGCTTCCACAGAAAGAGACCAATGATTCCCAATTAGCAGTAGCATTGCTTTTGAAGGGGTATAGTAAACCAGAAACAGACAATAATGCACTGTGGGAACTGTTGCTCTTCTGGCAAGTAGTAACACATCCACTTTTAAGTGACCAGGATAAACCAACTCTGCTTTTTGTTTGTTTTCACTGAGGACTGAGCTTCCTTCCACTCCCACAGATTCTCTTCCCCCCACTCTTCATGGCAGCTGCTGTCTGCTAATAAGTGACAGTATCATCTTTCTTTTTGCCTGCTCATCAGCAAGAGCTGGCTGGCTGTGTCTAATCTAAACCTAATCTAATAGGCTGTATCTAATAGTCGAGGTGGCAGCCTCTGCTACAGGCAACACTGTCTTCTGCCGTGCTGCAAATCCTAGCCAATTACAAGCACTACGGGTCTGATCACACCAAGTATTCGGTGAGAACAGAGCTGTTGCTAAGCACAGGGGTCTTTCAAAAGCTGCGGAGGACTGCGACCTGCACCATCCCACAGACGTGGTGGATATGTATGGGGCAGCAATACACATTGCACAGTGGGCCATTAATCTCACTATTAATGCGCTCCTCAGCTGCGCTTTTGCAGCTTGGGAGCTCGTGCTCATTCTGGCAGCAGACTGTAGTCTTCTGTTAGCTCCAGCGTACGAATAACCTGAGAACAAGTCCTTTGGATTATCACTGTATTCAAAAGAGGACTCACAGCAGCCTGCTTACTAATCTTTCCTTGTGGCTAGGAGCACAAGCAAGCTAAGTGGGGAGTAAGACAGCAAGAAAAAAAAAAGGGCCCTTTTGCTGTCCATTCTTAGTAGCATCACAGCTTTTTTTCTTTACAGGTTCTTTCCCTCACTTCTTGATAAAGCAAAGTTGTGACCTATTTGTAAAGGCCACGGATAGTAAGATAGTATAGGACTTGGGGTGGGGGGTGAGGGGTGTGACGTCACTCAACTAAACTGTATGTGTATGGCTTACTCTGGAAGGGAACTTATTCTTCAAACAGGCACCCAATATGCCATAAAGCACAGACACACAGATACGATGTTATTTGCCAAATTGACCTGATTCCTGCTTCCATGAAGGACACCAAATGAGATGTCCCTCCTTTTTTTGTGGGCCAGCTGCTTGTTTTGTTTTCCTTTTCCTCTTAAATAACATGCTAGTTTAAAGACAAACCAAGGCAGTTCAGAACTACCACAGGAACTGTAGGAATCACCTGTGATAGTCTATGCTGTGTGCTACATAAGTCAGAGTAGATGGCCACAACAGGCTGTCCATAAATCACAAGTTGATGGATTTCCAGTGGCTGACACATTGAACTATGATTAGATGAAAGAATTCTCAACAGAGTAAGTCATCCTTGAGCATCTTTTCTGGGCAAAGTACAACCCAGCACTACACAAGAAAAGAAAGCCTTTTGCAGGCAACCTACTGGAAAGTTACCGTTTTGATTCCTACAGAAACAAAATTTTGGATGCAGCTCTTACAAAAAATAATACAACTATACCAAAACAAACAAACAAACAAATCTACATAACATATTCCAGGCTAAAGCTGGTCTGTTGAATTCACAAGTTGTGTTTATATTTCATAAGCCTCAATAAATTATATCTGACAGTCATCCTGTAAGTAATCTGCTTCAAAAAACTTACCCATCACAATGACAAATGCAAAACTAGCCAATGTCAGTGATGATCCACTGTTGATCATGTTGATGAGCAGCTTGAATAAAGGATATAGCAGCAATAAGGCCCAGAAAAGCCAGTTCAAAAGCGTCCATGGTCGTCGAGGTGGTATGATAGGAACAGCTGGGTAGGTTCCTCTTTGGTAGTACTCTTCCTGGAATGCATCCTAGTAGAACAAAGGAGGGCAACAATTAAATCTCCATCTGCTAACAAAACCAGCCGTTCCTGACTTTGATATTCCTCTTTCTGCATGCTTGTAACTATGGAGGAAGATCAAACACCAAGTCACGGCTGGAAAGCTTGTACTTTGAAGTCAATGAACACAGTCAAAAAAAAAGAAAAAAGAAAAAAGCTTACACTAATGTGTATATTCTTTCACTCTCCAATGCACAGAAGCTGGAAAAATGGAGAGCATAACAAGCCCAGTAAAACAAGGAAGGTGAGGAGATGTACACTCCTGGAGCAATGCAGGCATCATTGTTGAACCTCCAACAAGAGCCACAGCCACTGGCCAAATACTGCTGGCAAGCCAGAGAATTATTTGGGCTCTGTGTTCAGCAGCCAGTCCTCTGTTCCCTTTTTTCTCTCCAACCACTGCTCTAGAACAGCATCCACAGCCATGTCAGAAAAGGTGAGCAGACACCATCTCGTCCTATAGTCCAAAGAACACCACCCCCTCCAGTCTGCTTTGTCCCACAAATGCCGTCTTGTTCCTCTTGTTCCCATGAACAGTATGGAAGTTTGGGTGCTGAACCTCTCTACAGACAGTGGAGCATGCAAACAGTTTAGAATCTCTCACTGGATTTGACCAAAGGACGCTCCCTTTTAGCATAATAGAAGCGAGGTAATGGGGTGGGGTTTGTTTTTTTGTTTGGTGGTGTGTGGTTTTTGAAGCACAGAAGACTTATAATTCAGTACTTTCCTCTAGAGCCCCTATGGGTGAACAGCATTGTGATCAACCCAAGATATCAAAGGGGGGGGGGGGGGGGGGGGAACCCTTCCTACTTGTCCAAACCCAAAGATTATTAGTCTGTGTTATTGCATAAAACTGGTTAATTAATTAAGTTAGCATTAGACTGACATAAAAAGGAACCTCAGTTTAGTCAGAATGAAGTACTAAATTTCTTCAAAGAAAGGAATGCTTCATGATGGTTTCCAAGAATTCTGGCAAAGCCAAGATTGTCCTAATCAAGCACAAGAACATTATTTCTACTATGCTATGATTTTACATTTACTTACGCTCCAGCTGACAGAGACAATTCTTTACTTATTTAATGGCAAGTTGAGCAATTATAGGCTGCTAGCATTTTATCTATTTCAAAGGGAACATTTAGCTTTTAAGAGATTACACAGTAATTAAAGCCTTGCACTCTCTTTATTTAGATTAGAAAAATTATGACTCTTTTGCGCATGCGAGCTAGATTATACTGGGATTGCTACGGCCAATTAATTAGCTGTCTTCAACAAATTACACAGCGTATGAAATTTTCTTTACAGTGCCTTGAGGATTTTGGTTTATGACTGGTTTAACACAGAGCTACTAATCATCAGTAAATTGAATTCTACTATATACAATTAGGTTTCTAAATACTCTTATTACCCAGAAAAGTTAGGATTTTCTATTATTGGTATCGCCATTAGAGGGCCCATTACTACAGAGAGCCAGATAGACTCACTTAAAACAAGCACAGCATTTTTTGTCTTTACTGGCTCTGCACGGCATTAGGGGCAGCAAAACTGCTGACCACATCTCACCAAGAGTTTTAAGAGATGGAAGAAGTATCCAAGGGGCAAAACAATGTCAATGCCATCACCTGCACTACCTGTTTTACGTCACTGTGGGGAACAGCTCTTCAGTTACGATTCCTTACCCTTAAAAACGTTCACATTCCTTGCAGATCTGTGGCTTGATCTGTCTGCAAGGGTGCCTATGGTACCTACCAACAGCTCAAGTCAGCATTTAAACCCATGACGTACCTCAAAATTTCCCTCAAACACCTTGTCCACACTACGTTCCTTTGATTCCCCTGCATACAGAGCTTGTTTTCAGTTTGTGCCACCCACCAAAGTATCATATTTGGGCATAGAAACATGCTCCTTTTAATAGCCCACCAAATCTGAGTTACTTCAGACAGCAGGGCGGGTAGTGCAGTGGGGGGGAAATCAGAGAATACAATCATCTTGCGAGAGGCTAATTGGATTCTTCCTCCTTCCCCAGGGAGCTCTGACTGCAGAGGTATGCCACTGCCCTTTCATCAGGAAGCTCACAAAGAATGAGTATCCAAAAATACATCCTTTGTTCCCAAATATGGGAGTTCTGTGCACTTCCCCTCTTCAGTTGTACTTTGCTAACTCCCTGGGGCACTTCGGCATATATTTTCATGCTCTGTTTTCCATGCTTCTCTTACAAGTAAGAAGAGTTAGAGGCTCGCTTTCTTTTTAATGGAAATCAAGATTCTCAAGCAGAATTTCTATTTCAGGTGCTGAGGCTGTAAGGTGGTGAAAAAAGGAAACAAATATGCAAGGGCTAGCAGAGTTGTGACTAATACACAACACTCCTTCAGACCAGGCACTAAGATGCTCAACCTGGTCCTTGAAGTCAAAGGGAGCCTTTCTAAGCAATGGCAGTTTAAAAAAAAAAAAAGGCAAAAAAAAAAATAAAAAATAAAGGCAATGTGCAATCCAAATTGCAACTCTGTCATAATTTGGCATTAACTGATACAGCGCTGGCCATCTGCAGAAGGACAAAATTCACACCAGGTGAGGAAGAAGCATGTGGACATGGTGCTTACTCTAAGTCTGAAAAAGGAAGCACAGTGTTTGGTGTAGAACAGCATGGTGCTATTGCCACCTGGCAAGGCCCTGTTCATTGCATTTGCAGCAGTGGCTAAACTAGAAAATGAAGAGATGAGCAGCAAGAACATAAACACACCAGATTCCCAGAGAGCAGTATCTCAGACTGAGGTACATGGGTATGTGTAACTGAGATCAGGCAACGAGGTAAAAAAGACCGGAACAAGCTTTTCTCAATGACTCTCACTCCTTTACTAATGGCAATTATAAAAAAAAGAGGAAAAAGAAGTAAAAAAGAAGTCTTGTCCCTTCATGACCAATAACTGCTGATCTCATTACTCATTCAAACAGCTTTGTGGCCTGATCATCATGAGTGCATGGCACTCCAGCCTCAACCTCAGTACCTGTGGCACACCCACCTACTAAACCATGCTACTAGAGCGTAATTCAGTGCACAGCATGCAAGTCTTGAGAAGGTACTGCAAAATTATGAAAACCAGTGAGACTAAGCAATGGCACATACAACAGTAATGCAAGATAAAATAGAGGTTCTGGTTTTCAGTAGTATGCATACCTTGTCTGACTTTGGAACAGAAAGTGGAGTGCTACCACAAAAAAATGCATTCATCCCCTGCTTTGTCTATCCTGCAATGAATTACTACATAATACAGATTTGTACATTTTACCATAAATATTTGCTGACTCTGAAAGTATTAATCTGAAACAATTCATTTTTGGAAACAACATCTAGGTGGCAATGCTGCTTGTTATCCAACCTAAAATGCATGGCAGAAAGATGAAACAGAATTGCATTTTTACCCTGCAGGTGGGGGCTTTCATCATCTCAGAACTCTTGAAGAAGTTCCCCCTGCTCTGTATTCCCCCAGTATGGTTTTACAGAGATATGGGCTTGTGTAAACCAGGAATGACTGCAATGAACTAACAGTTTCGCTAATGTAAAACAGCTGAAAGGAAGAGGAACCACCTCCCGAAAAAAACAAACCCACAACCAATCGAAAAAATGCCACACAGCCAAAAAGGTTTTAATGGAAAGGAAAACTGAACACACATTCCTTCCTGCTATACTTAAATAGGAAACTATGGATCTAACTAACCAGCAAACTACGCTGTTATGAAGAAAGCAGGGTAGATGCATGCCCTGTTTACACTAGAAATAACTGAGTGTTTGCCAAAGATGGAGTAACAGAGAAAAAAACTTTGAAGTGAATTAATGCAATAATGCAAACTACGTAGTAAGGGATTCAGGATAACAATCACCACATTCTCATTTGATTTATGTTCTTGTCTTGCAAATGTCCAAACAATTCTTAGGAACATAAAACAGGGTTAACAGATAAATTAACAGGAAGTGGACTTTTGTACTGTTCAGCGAAAGGACTGTTTACATTTCCATGCCTGTAGAGACCACAGACCCATGGGTAACATAACGCCTTTGTGCAGAAAGGTGTCGGGGGCTATCTCTGAATTAGGTGTTTGTGGCACAATTTACAAGAGAGGTTAGCTAGTAGATGTACAGCTAGGCCTCAACACACATTTACTTTTCACATTCCTGTAAGCAAGCTGCTAAGAGGGGCTATGAATTAAACCAGAAACAGGCATAGTTTGGAAGCTGAAAAATACTAGAACACAGACAATACAGAAATGCTAACGTCGTATTCTGGGTAGAGAACAACGAATGGCACAGCAGAATTCTGCTGCCCCAGTGAGAGGAAACCAGAGCGTAGCTATATTCTATTCACTTCTAAATCCAAAGCACTGCTGTATTCCAGTCCGGATACATAACTTAGATCAATTCATTGAAGCAAACTGAGCTGCCAGGCCCTCGTGCCTTGCACACCCACAACTCCCACTGATTGATACGGGAGCGCTGTCTGTATTCGAAGACCGCATCCCCCAACCATTAGCTTATATGTTCATAGAAACAAAACCCAAGAGAAACAGATTCTGAAAGTCTGAAAGATGCATATGAAAGTATCTGGAAAAAAATAATATAAATCAGCAGGCATCTACAAACACACAGTCATTATTATTCTGTCCCCATCCCATGTAATTGGGAATCTTAAATGCATGCCTTCTACGCACACAATGTGAATGCAATTTATCAGCCTGTCCTATTAACGCTGGATCTTTGCCTTGGTAAAAAAGACAGGGTAAAACAAGGCACAAAACCTGTAATACACTAAAGCGAAACATACCTCATTAGCCCACTACTTGATTTAGGAGGTGCCCTTAAGGGGAAGGGCATCTTTCTACCAGCCAGGAGAAAGTGTTTTTTGTAACCTTATGCAACTTTCTAAAGAATTTTAAAACTACTCTATCGAAGCTTGCTTAAGTTTTCTTTCTGTTGCTCTTCAAATACAAAGTAAAGGCAATCATGACTGACAGCACAAGACCAGTTCATGTCTGGGGAAACACAGCACTCATGCTGGAAAACAAACCAAACAAACAACCCACCCCAAGTCCCCATAGCAAGACCACTACACATGCACGTTGTAAAGGTCTACTAGTAGAGAAATAACTGAGCATTAGTAGCTCTTAAGTGCTGTGCAGACAAAACCCAACCTTTTCTTGATACAGTTTGTGGAGCCAGTTAGAACATTCCTGCTCATCTTCTGGGACTTCCTCTAGTGGAATCCGCCTGCCAATGGCAAACAAGAGAAATTGAGTATCAAATACTTCAGCTCCATGAAAAGCACTTATATTACACAGACAAATTATCCATCTGAAAGGAGACTCACTACATTTTCCACCTTTAATCTGTGGTAACAGCTCCCAGATCAGCAAAGTATAGTTTGCTTCTACAGCCACCTTCAGTTTTTAGATGCACCGGAAATTCAGAAATTTAGATTTCTGAAATAGTAATGCATTATGTTTGAGCTCACTAGAGCTACTTTCTAGATAAAGGTTTGCAATTTTCTGTTTCCAAACAAAGTTTTTGAATGAATTAATTTATTATGCTACCTATGGAGTTCAGGTCTGTATTTAATCAGCTAGGCATTAGACAAAAATCCCGAACTCTTCTCCTTACACCAAGCATAAAGCACTCTAGTATTTCTGAGGTAACATTCCTATTTCTATAATTTTTGTTATGTGCAGCTTGGTTGGATAATTTCCAGCAAAATGGCTGCTATCACTGGGAAACCCTCTCTTGACAAAAAAAAAAAGTTTTCATCATATTTCATGAATTTTGGTCAATAATCCTGTGACAGAAAAGAATCCCCTTGCCATCATCATTTAGATACGCTAATATCATATTTAAGAATTTTACATTTTTCAGTATAGCATGTATTTTAATTAATATCCATTAAGAGCAACATCAAATTAACTTCCTTCGGCACAGGAGAGTGCACTTTTCACAGCTGGGACACAAACTTAGATTAAGAGATGTGATACTACTATTTTATTCCTTTATTTAAGAAAGTCATGACAAACATTAGAAGCCAACACAATTTAAGCAGAGACAAACAAGGCCATCCAAATTTTACAAACTCCTACTGAGTGCAACACTTACAGCACTTCAATAAGCAAATATGGATGATATTGAAGAACATCTGTGATGTTCCCCAGTTAATTGCCAAAAGAAATTTTGCCATGAGGTTCACCCTGCCTGTGAGTTTTTCAGAAAGCTCAAAGAACAGAAGGCCAAAGAGCTAACCCAAGTCACGAAAAGCAATTTCCATGCTCTGCCAGACTGACTTGCAGCAGGCTGGAAGGGTGTAAAGGGAGACACAGCAAGACACACACCTCTACGCTGTTGGAAGAAGGGTCAGCCCGTGCAGGGCCAGCTGCTCCTCCATGAACACTAGCTAGGCAGGCCATGTACACCAACAAAAGGCCACTAGGCTGAGCTACCTGTGAGACCCAAGGGGGAATGCAAACTCATGTTGCATCCAGGAATCAAGATAAAGTTTCTTTTTATCATTGCACAAAATCAGTTCTGAAGAAAGTATTTTTTTTCAAACAGACAGAAAAGGGAAGGTGAGGAGAAAAGGCCAGCATACTCTACTGCATGTTGGTACCTAACATAAACCAACTGGACCTGTCAATTATAGCTATAAAGGCGTTATGATGAACTCCTGGTCACTTGTGGGATTAATTCTAGGCTCTTATGCTCCAACCCTAAACCATCACATACTCTGAGTACCTGCAGCATGGGTGTTGCTGGTAGAACCTGGCCTGGGAATAAGGGCCTTGGAATTGGCCCATTCTCATTAAGATTATGGGAAGCAACTGGGGTTTTCGTCACTTATAGAAACATTAATGATACAGAATGCAGGTAACTTTCCATTAAACAACCGCCTTCTTGGCAGGGAGTGAGTAGCAGTCAAATACACCAACTACACCAAATGGAGACGGGCACGGTCCTGAGCTCGGCCTCCACCTCAGTGGGAGCTATGGTGTCAGAGACAGTTGTAAAGCTACTCCCTCCCAACACTCAGTAGATGTTTGGAATTCTGGCAGAGTGAGTGAGGCCCCACTGTTGCTGCTGAGCTGACAAACAGACACACAAATGAAAAAAAAAAAAAAAAAAAAAAAGAAGTAACCCAAACAAAACAAAACAAAACCACCAAAAGATCCTGTACACTTTTATAGGGTCCCCACATATTTATAGTCACAGAACTTTACAAGAAACCCTTCCATCCCATATGAGTTTTATCTGCAGTTTCGTTAAGCCAGGTTGGCAGAGATTTGCTATCTGTTACCTACTTGGAAATATTTCCTTATTTATGCTATTGTGATTGTAAGTATGCACTCCTATACACCAAAAAGTAATTAAAATATGGATTACTTGCCTTACATATAAATCTGCATGATACTTCTTTCCATTTAGAACTCCCAGCAATGTTGGATTCTCGTTATTTCTAAAATTGAGAGTAGAATCATAGACAGCAGAAACTACAAGAAGAGAAAGATTATGTGGTTACTGTAGTAATAAAATGGAAGTAAGTCATTCTCTCTCACACAAGGAGTATATTTAAATATGAAGTCATCAGCAATAGCACCACAGTGTGAGCTGTCACCAAGGTAAAGACGACAATGGAACATTCAACATGCACACTTTAAGAAGCCAAATAAGCAGTGACCCTTTCAGGAGCTGCACCAGTAGAACAGAAAGATTTTCTTTCCACCCTTGTCTCCTTCCCCATCAGGTGCAGAATGTTGGGCATAGGGAACACAGTTACAGTTTCTGACAGTGAATATACCTAGGACATCCTAGGAGTCAAATGGTTGAAAAACTATTAGCTTTCTCCACTTACTGTGAATGACGCAAATCCCCCGCAAATCTGGGTAAATAACCAGGCAGATACACACTTTATAAACAATGAAAAATATATACAGTTTGACTCAGAATGGGTAAAGTGTGTACGTGGGACACATCCTACAGCAAGAGGGCTTAATGCAGCCATGAATTGGGTTTAAAACGTCGTCTCCTTCATGCCCATTATTTGATAACTGAGGCACTTGTACGGCAAAGGCAGAGACAGACTAACTGACCACCTGTGTCAGCTGGGCTGCTGCATGTGAGGAATATAACATCCAAATCCCACAGAACAAAACTGCAGCCAAACTTTCAGCCTCAAGAATGCTGCTCCTGCAGTTCTGTGTAGTAACAGTAAAAGTGTTTGCAAAGGTGGTCTGTAGTTAAACCAAGACAGCATAAACAAGCAGCTTCTACAGAAAAAAAAAAAAAAAAAAAAAAGTGTTCCCTGTTTTAAACCACATGAAGTGTTTCAAAAAAGTTTCTTTGAACACATCCTTAGAGATACTATTTTCCTTATGTCACAAAATTACCAGAAAGCAATTCATCTTCCTGACACTGAAATTAACTGTGCATTGTGGTACGAATTCCAAGATCAATGACAGCACTTTTTTTTGGTCACAAAAGTGACTAATATGCACTTCACATGTAGCTTCTCATATTTTACATTTTGGGCTCTAGAGTTCTGCCATAACACACACCGCGACAAATCTTTGTTGTGAGAGCTTCTGACCCACCTAACAAAGCCTTTTATTACACAGAACAGATCTGTGTTCGGTTTTGAAGCCCCTATAGCTATGAAAGATAAATATAGGCTCACCACAACATCCTGCCCCCACAAACTCACCACATCGTTCGTTACTGCAAAACAGAGCTCATAGCACAGAACAGAAGAGTAGCTTCAGTGCTACAAGGAAATCCTGAAAACAGAGGCCAAAACCCTGCCACTGCTGTATCCCTCATTGTTTTCCTATTAAAGTTAGGTTTTTAGCCCAAAATAAAAACTACAACACATAAACCAAAATCTAGTTCAAGCACACTACTCTCCCTTGTACAATGTAAGTAGGAAATGGCTTTTTCTGAAGAAATTATCTACCTCCATTTTTAAGCTTCTTAGTGTAGAAGGATTTTACTAATCTACTCTAATTTACTAATCCAATGTAATTGAAGGAAGACAAGAGCTCAAGTTGGTTTATACAGGGTAAGCTTCTTAGTTCATTCTTTAATAGCATGAGATTATTCTAACAACAAAAGGGATGTTGTAAAGGAAAGTATGATGAACACAGAACTTACTCTTTCATCTCTTAGAAGATGTCTACTTTGAGTTTTGATACAAATTGTGTGCTTGTTCAGAGACACTGGAAGATGCTTCTCCTGTTCTGAAAAAACTTCTGCAGAGTTGGTCAGGAACATCTTTATGTGCTGATGGCCCTACACAGAGTGAGCGAACACAGAGTGTTCACTCCAGGAAAAATATCCCATTCCAATTTGTAACCGATCTGTAGTTTTGGTATTCAGTCCAGTCCTTTTTAATATCACACTGAAATCTTTTGGTGTGAAGCAGTGCCAAATTCAAGACAATAACAGCATATGCAGGAGTAAACAAACCTCTGTTATATCCATACAGAAAATAAAGGAAGACTTAAGCTTTTCCATTTTGAAAGTATACGAAAAGAACAACAGTAGAAGTGTCAAAGAAAAAGACTGCACAGAATTAAAATTTGCCAGAAAGCTTCCAGAGTCAAAGCAGCACTAGTGTGCTGTGTCACACACTGGAATAGTTTCTCATTAAATGTGTATTTCGTATTTACATAATTAGAATTTGACATCTCATGACCTTCTCATCCAAAAGCTGAAGAGTCCAGAAATTTCATGTTCTAAACCAAGTGAAAAAATACCTCCACAGTATCTTGAAAACGTAACTGTCTCACTCTCAGACTAATTTAGGCAGTGTTTGAGAAGTTTTCTTTCAATTGTGAAATAAAAAAAAATTCTCAAGAGAGTTACCTTAAAACATCTTTTTCATTAAAAAAAAACCAACCACAATTCAGTATTTGGAAGTTTCTGCAAAGGCTCAGAACGGATCATAACTGAAAACAAAATTTTTCCATCGGAATTGCTGTTGTGACAAAAGGGGTGCTTTTTTTTTGTTTGTTTTCTAATATCTGCCCAGCTTTTTTTCCAATCTTTAACTTCTGGTTCCTTGTACAGCATTCTGACAGAGCGCTACATACGTAAGAATTTAATTTCTTAATTTTGACCTAAGAAATCTTCGGATTACATATCTAGAGAGGATTTTTCTTACCTCAACAGTCCTTTCAAACTTCATGCATTATTTTGTGGACATGGTGGATTATGCCAGAATGATCATCTGACAAATCAATCTATAGGCAATGAGTACGCCTACATACAGCTTTGTACTAGCACACAGTGGTCTGAAGTGAAGACTGGGAAAGGGAGGGGAAGAAATGGTTGAATTCACTGTACTGCTGGTATGACGGCCACCTTGACACAATCCTTTGATTTCACTGCTCTTGGTCAAAAATCATTCATTCTCCCAAACCTGGCAGCTTGCTCAGGAGGATGACAGGAGCCTCACTAACACTGAAAACAATCCAGGACTAAAGTGCAGTTCACGGGGAAAAAAAAAGTCTTTACAAAACTCCCAAACACCGTCATATTGAACTCTGTGAGAACATCACCCTGGAATTTATTCTCATGCATTCCCTCTAGGACAGTAGTTCCCAGCATGCACAACTGGGAATTACCTACAATCCATCATGAGCCATGTTTTAAAATACAAGTCTTAACTAAATAGAAACAGCTGAAAGGAACTGTCTGATACATAGCCAGGCAAAAGAAGTAACAGTTAATGTATCTTTTGCAGTATTTATGACATTTATTTTTACTGTAAGTAATGGATGAGTGGTTTACAAACAGATCTGTATTTTCATTTGCTTCTATGAACAGTACACATAGCAAACTCCACAACCTAACAGCTTAAGACAGGAAACACTTTCTAGAAATGAAGTTTCTGGGGACTGTGTCTGTACTACAAAACTAGTGGAGATGGCCTCGGATAAAAATAGCAGAACAAGTTCATAAAAATATTAAAAGCACTCCTTCAAGAATCAAACGAATTTGTGAAAGTAAGTCTCTAAAAAGAATTCCAGTATCACTTATGAAAGAAATTAGTTACGAGGGCAGGTTCTTTTCCTGTTCTTTTGTGTGAAATATTTTAATCCAAATACACCTGCTTATTCTGACAGATATGGCACCACTGGTATGGAGGTAGTTTCCCATGTATGCACATTATAAATAAACTACTTCTGAAGTTCAGTCTTTCAAAACAGAGGGACTTGTCAAACTGATGTCACCAATGCCTGTTTGCAACAAACACAAAACTGCTGCACCAGGTAGCATTAAGAATTGATAAAAAGTTTCAAAAAGGACCAATCTGTGATCACTGCTATTGTGGGTGAATTACCTCTCCAGCCACAGAAACCAGCATCCATCCATCCTATAGTACTACAGCCTCAGAGAGGCTGAACCACACCCTTTGTCAGAAAGAAGGAACAAAGAATAGGGGAAAAAGGAAACACTGACCTCTGTCACACCCAGCCTGGAACTGGATCCAAACACCTGGCTTGCCTCCGCTGCTATGCCATGCTGCACCTACCTCCCTTAGCAAGGCACTGCAGCCAGGCCCACCACCCCTTGTGGAAGAGCAGAAAGTGCATCAGCCTAAGTGGCAGCCCCCAGAATGGGCTCAGGCAGCTCAGCACCAGTCTCTCCCTTCAGAGACATGCAGGGATACCCCACTGCAAACCTGGCAACTGAAATGGATGTGAATTGTATCACCAGAGAGAGGTCAGCCTGCAAGAGTCGTTCCTGTAGATCGTTAGAGATGCCACAGGCAGAGCAGCAATTCAGCAGTCACACTGATGCTCTTTGGAACAAGTAATTTGAGGCTTTAATAGAGGGATAAAGTCACTTGCCAGGCCACATTATAAGGTAGAGCCTAACAATGAGACTTGGGGACTTACAGGGAACAAGTCGAACAGTACTATTTACCAACATAAATATTAAAAAAAAAAAATAAAATTGCCCAAATTACTACAGCATACAGCCTCCTCATATACTGACACCTACAACAATACGCTACTGCTATAACATGGGCACCAAATGTCAGTGCAGGTTAACAGAGATAAGTGGTCAAATCCTATCAGTATTCATGCAAGAAAGGAATAATTTCTAGATAGAACTTACATTTCTAGATTATGGACTGTCAAAAAAGACTTCCATAATGCTCTCTACTAAAAACACATTTGTGGACTTCCTGCCCATATTAATATTACAAGGAGCTCTAAAAATAAGGTATTGTTTACAAAGGTCTTTCAAATGCTCTTCACATGTATTCCTTGTCTCTACAGGAGAGACACATATAGTAACCCCGCGTAACTTACTATCTCCTTCTCATTGCAAAAAGCAACAAGTCAAGTATAACAGCATACCCAGAATTTCTAACACCAGTCTGGGGTCATCAGCTGTTTCCCTCAGAGATTTGTTGGCTGGGTTTTTAAGCTATAGAGTTTCAATAAAAACTATCTATGAGAAGTTATGACTCTCTGTGCTTCTCCTTGAACCCTCACAGGGAAATACTACCTTCTTATTAGCCATACCCTGTTTAATCTAGCAAGTCCCAGCTTCTGGAATGAGGTAGTGACATACACTTCCCTAAGCATATAAGTAATCTAGGAATCTGAGTCTTCTTTTTCTGAAGGTATTTCAAATATTCAGGATCCTGAGAAGTGTTACTGTAGTGCATTACATGAATGCCCAAAACTTTTTATAAATGCCATTTAGGTTCACTAGAATTGTTTCCTTTTGAAATGTTTTCCCACAAATCACCTACGTGTCCACAATCATACCATGTTTCACTTGCTTTACACAGAGTAGTGAAAAGAACAAAACTGACACCAAAATAACCTGTCTCTGATTCATAGCTCAGGGCACTGGGGGTCAAAGAGTTTTGACTCAGATGTTCTATGTTTCCAAGCTTTCCTCCTCCCACCCTCAGCAAAACGGTCACCCTTATTCAAAGCAAAGGTTAAACTGTGCCCTTAAGGGAGTTACTAGATGCTGCACATAACTTACCTCTTTTTCTCATATCAGGATAGATCCAAGCTATGCTATCCATTTTAGGGGTGGGAAGTTGTGGATGTCTGACAAGCTGGAACAGTGCTATCATCTACCTGACTTGCAAGAGGATACGTAGAAAAAACTTGACAGATAGCAAGACAGCTGACTGCAAAGCTTTTTTTACAGCAGCTATCCCAGATATGCCACATGAAAACATGTCTTCAAAGACAAAAGAAGTTTTGACATTAACTTCAGTAAAGCTAGAACATTTTCTTCTAAACCACTAACCACTTTGTCTTTCTTCTATATCAGCCTTCTAACAACGCACAAATCTACCAAACCCCAAAGATACTGCAGCATTATGGATACACAGCATTGTCTTTCCTTTGCCCATGAAGTACATCGCAATGTACATGACTTTGATGGTTTGTGTTAGTCAAAGAAAAATCACTTCAAAGGCACATGTGCCATGTTCTTACTGATGTCACTTTAAAGTTGGCAAACGCAAGTAGCCAGAAATAACTGGCGGGTGGGGGGTTCAGAACAATGTTAACAAAGAAAAACTTACTCATGTTCTGTAATGTAGACATAATTTATTTTAAAGTTTCACCTACATGTATCTTCAGTCAAGTTCTACTCCCCCAGCTCCATGGAGAACCTCTAAAATACATCTAGACAGAAATTTAAAGCAAAATATTTTTTGATTTTTAAATGGTGTTATTTGAGGCAGATATTTACCACGAGAATTTAAGACACAGGGCCTCAGATTCTCTAGTGATGTATTTGCTTAATTTAGAACAGGACTGCTTAGTAAATACCAAGAAATATTACCCTTTGGTAATAGGTATGAAACATGCAACTAGAGATCCCCCGATGCAGACTCACAGCAACAGAAAACAAAACAAAACAATTAAAAAAAATAACCAAGAAGCCCAGGACTTTGTTAGCAAAACCTAATCTTTAATTTTTGCAGGCTAGTGGAAGAAAGGTCAGAAGGGTCCCAGGGCTTTTCTGCTAGGACATATGCTACAAGGAAAAGAAGAGCATGGCAAAGTGACAGCAGTTAGATGAAATAACCATTTAGCATTATTGCCTGTGACTTTCCTTACCTACATTTCTCAAACACTGCACGGTGACAGCAAATCCTTTCGTTCGTGGCAGTAGGTGATACTTGAGCTTGGGCAGGCCTTTGGCTTCGGCTACCTGCATGCTAATCTGGTGCTTCTGTTCTGTGAACCTTGTGCCCTCGCAATGAATCAGGAACTGAAACCAAGAGAGAACTACAGTTAGGCAGCAACTCAGGTCTGCTACATCTGTCTAACCAGAGGCCTCTCTAATTCCCAACAGCACAGCCCAAATGAACACTCCTAGCAAAGACAGGTGTAGCCACATACTCATTTACGTAATTTAATTGCCCTGCAGTAATAAAAAAAAAAAAGAACCAAAAACCCAACCAACCAAACAAAAAAACCCACCAACAACAGAAAAATACAACACAGCCCAAAAACCCAAACCCTCTCAATTACCTGCACCCATCCAACTTGCCATGCTCTTGTTTGAACTCTATCTAGCCTTTAGGCTTTAACATCTGCTCTGCTTCTTGCTATCAAAATTACACTATTTCTCTAAACAGGTCACTCCATCTCTAACGATGGAGATGTTAGAAAACACTTCAAGCATGCCTCCTGTTGCAAATGTCTCACTGATGGTGAAGTATTCAAGTGTCATGATATCTAAAACTTGCTAAGTGTCTAAACCAAACACATTTCTAGGAGATGTTTCAGTGCCCAGCTTGTCTGCCCTCACTCCAACCCACTTGCTTTCACTATGGCATGAGGACCACTGACAACTGCAGACAGTAACTTGGATGCCAATGCCCGAGCTGGTAACAGATGCAAGGCAGTAGATGCAAGCCTCAGAGCTCAGACATGCATGATTACAATTTTGCCACTGGCAGGCCGAGGAGAGAAAACAGATTTTTGGAGATTTACCACTTGCTCACATGCTTTCTGCCAAGCTTGAATGCAAACTAAAACATCAGGGAGCATTACCAAATTGCACAAGCTAAGTTCTCATAACCCATAGCAAAGATTTAGCCAACAAAGACAGACTGAAGAAACTAGCCAAGCAGCCAACTTCAGTTCCAGATCATCTAAGAGCACTTTTACTCAATGATCATATGCATCATGTTAAACAGCTATATGAAACCTAAAATGATGAGAAAATTCTCCTAGCCCCCTTAGCACGCTCTGTCTTTCTACCTTCCAAAGTGCTGCTGATGTGCCTTTTGACATTATGTCATGATACAAAGGCAGATTAAAAGTCCACACTGCAATAACCTCTGGTGTATGTCAGCAACTCTATCTCCCTTACTGCAGGCGTAGTTCCTCCTTAGTAATCCCTCTACAGCAGCATACAGAGTATGCTGGTGGTTTGTGCTCACGAATTGGAGCTGAACTGCGTAGGTGGTACAGAAAGGTATTCAACACCTTTTAAGAGTCACAGAGCACAAGCAAATCCCTGTGCGAGAGGCTGGGACTAGAAACCAAGAATTGTTCCTTTACTAGACAATGTCCTGCCTGGAAGTCATTTAATCGTTCGAAGCACAGAACTTAGTTTTGATTGCTTAGCTCTTATTTAAATCAATGACAATTTAAAAAAAAAAAAGTTTTGTTTCTGAAAATATGAGACACAGCATATACATCTTTCACTAGGAAGCCACTTCCTAAGCAACAGTTTCTATAGGCTTTTGAGAGGCTGCTTAAGAATACCATTTCCTTAACTGAATCCCTCTCTCACCATCACCAGCTCAAAAGAACTAGAATTTCTCTGATTATTGAGAAGAGAAAAAACTCAAAGGCTTTGCGTTCCCACATTAGGAAGTGCCAGACAAGCTCAATACCAAAAAAATGATGGTGATGCAAAAAATAACTTTCCTGTTACAGAAAGGTGGCACCAATCCTCTCCCTGTAACACACCTAATGGCCCCAGACCAGGTGCTTATCTGTGGTTTCCACTTCTACTGGGCCACATCTGAGCTAGCGACTTCACAGGAATGGCAGGATCACAGGGAAAAGGAAGGAGAAAATACTAGTATGAGCTCTGCCATCTAGGGCACGAGGGGAGCTTAGGTAAAGAATACAGCTAATGTGTTTCAATACAACATTGTCACGTGCATCTGTTACACCACCATGAACCACCATTTACCCCTCTCCGGCTCCTGTATTTAGAGGACCACAAAGTCTACTGAATGGATCACAGTGGAGACATTTTTGGAATAACATCTGCAGGCTCCATACTACAGAGGAAGAATCGAGGCAAGACAGACTACTACATGAGAAATTCAAGAGAGAGTTCATTTCTTAGAGAATATTCTCCTGATACTGCCAGGAAGCTCGTGAATTACAGTTCTCTGGAGCAACCTGGCAACCATCACATACTGTCTATGCCCTTCATCCCTCCCAAGCACTACAGAACCTCACACTCCACTTGTTAGTCATCACTTACCCAAAAGTTTTCAGGGTAGTCCCGGAGATTCAGCAACTTCTGCATGACTGTTTTCCGATCTTCCTCCCACTTACGCTTGCAGAAGACTATCTCTAGGAAATACCACATCCAGCCAATGACAGGCATGTAGGAGAGCTCCTTCTTTGCAAGCACTTTGGAACTCTGCAGGACAGTCAGAGCAAGTAAAACAGTTACGCCACTGAAGAGTTCTCTGTGGTTATGACACATGCACTGTTAGACACTAATGTATTGATTCAATCTTGACCAGTCCCAGTTTTAACACCAGTGCAAAAGCAAAACAAATAAGTTTTTCTCATACGACAGAATAATCTAATCTAATCTCAGACACATGCATGAAAGAAGACTTCCAGAATTAAATATATGTGTGTGTGTCTATCCTACCCAAACCCTGAAACCCAAAACACCACAAGCTAAATTCCTTCAACCACTGAGGAATCTATGCAAAAGATCCAAACCACATAAATCAAAATTCTTAATTCAAGGGGGCCATGGGCAGTGGCAACTCAAGTTCCTTTAAGATACTTTACAGTTACACTTCTCCCCAAAGCTGGTACATCCCACCATGACAGGAAAAATCTATTCTGAATGAGAAGCAGAGTCACAGAGCCATTGATACACAACTATATATTGATGCATGCACATGGTTTACCAATGGAATAAACCTTAAACAACACTAAAAACAACAACAGCAAGAAAAATACTTAATTTGCGTTTAAGTTTGTTTATGGAAGAGCATAAATACTTCCACTAATGAATCTGTCTCAAAGCATACTCCTGGTGGGGAAGTACTGTTCCTGTCTCACAGGCATGACAGAACTGAAGTGTTTGTCCAGAACCTCCACAGGCAGCCTATGGTTTATCAAGCATTCAGCAAGTTTCAAATCTCAAGTTCTACTCCAGAATTTAACTCCGTGATCATCTCAAACTGGCATCCCTTTGTGCAGCAGAAATTATTCCACTTGCTCCTTTCCTGTCCTCCAAGCTAGCCTGCCTTGGTGAGTTGTCTTCTGTTTCACTTCGTTACTTAGAGAATAAAATGGCATGTGTGTGTGTGTATAGAAATAGTTGCTTCGGCATTTCCTGGAAACCAGAGACATTTTCTCAGAGGACAGGTGGAGCAATTGTAGTCCAGTTTCTATCGAAGATATCATTATAAGCTATCTCATCAAAATGCTCTACAAATGAGTTTCAGGACATCGCATTTGAGTAAGTAGGAATTTTTTACTGTAGAAATTACCACGAACAAATTTTTTTTTTTGGTCACTGTTGCTCATTTGGTTACCAGGGGAAGAGACTTGACCTAATTCTTTATCTCGGCTTATTCCTATCATCTGCTCTTCTTCCTTGAAAAAGAAAACACCTTAAATAATTAAGCTCCTAAGACTGGAAGGCAAGTGCACATCACATAGCTTCACTATCAACTGTTACACAGAAGCAAAGCAGAAGATAACATGAGACAATTCTGTTATGCAGTATTCCTGAATGCAGGAACCATCAAATGATTTAACACTCTGTAATGAAGTGTTCCCTCTCGACCATTCAAGAATTTCAGTGATGAGCCCAGATCAGGTGTCCAAACCCCACTTTCCCACAAGGAGCAGCCATAGGATTCAGCATGCCTTTTGCCATTTCAGCTTCAAGCCATGTTGGACATCAGTCCCTACTGCATGGCAGCAGTAACACAGAGCCCAGCCTCCTCCTCCAGCTCCCCAAACTGGCCACAGAGAAACAGGCTTTCCTCCCATGACTTTCCTTAGCTCTCTCTTTTGCCCTTCCACACTACTGTTCTTCCATTTCTCAGTTCCTCTTAATACCAGTCATTTTCTCATTTCCAAAATATGTTTAAATAGTTCTAGCATACAGCTTTAAAAGCCTCCAAAGAGCATTTTTTGTTGTAGGCCACATACAGTACAGCTTTCGTTCAAAGCTCACAGACCAGTTCATACGCTCTTCCATTTCTCTCCCCTGTACATGCCTGAGGAAGCTAGTGGAGCCAAGGCTTTGCCCCAGAAACCGCAACAGTCATGTAAAGTGTTTCTAGCCCAGCAGGGAGGACTAAAACCTTAGGGAACTACAGATTACCTCAGCCTCAACCAGGGCAGCCATCAGCCACAGCGTAGCACGAGCCACTGCTCAATGAGGCAAAAAGCAACCAGTGTCACCCTCCAAGAAAAGAAAAAAACAAAACCCTATGCTCTTGAAGTTTATTTACAGTAAGTGTTCAGTATCACAAAACCTACCATGAACAAATACAAATGTGCTCTGCATAGAATGTACAGGGCCTCCAGAGCACAGAGTCAGAAAAAACAATCCAGTAGTCCTCCCTACCAGAATTTAAAACACAGGAATCCTAGTCCAAAAAGAAGTTAAAGTAACTATTTCACTTTTCTATTATTTTCTAATGTTTTGCATATTTTTAAAAGCATATGAGTTAAGGGGCAGGAGAGAAGCTGCCACCGTTTTGGTTCTTTTTCCCTGGTAAACCACAGAAATTATATTGTGAGATAAGGTGTCACAGAGCGCAGGTACAACCACAAAAGCCAAATAGATGTTTGCACTCTTCCTCAGGGCACACGCTCATAATTTTCTGTGCAGATGCATTTTTAAAAGTGCTCTTTTAGACACACGAGAGTACAACTTCTTAGATGTACATTAAAAGAAACTAAAGCACCTTACGCTATTTTGTGTGCCCCATCAATCCTAGAAGTAGAAGAAAGGCTAATGACACAGAACTAATTAGAGAAAGGAAACCCCTTAGTGCGTTATACTGGCAAGAATAGCTCTCATGTGGGAGGAATACATTAGGCCTCCCCTCAGAAGCTACGATCTTCTCTTAAAATAACTAGAGCTACAACCTATTCTGTTTCAGTCACCTACTCATGCACAGCTCCTGTATAAATATCCAAGGGCAAAAACGTAGCTCTGGTTGACTTCAGCTACTACCTTTAACAAAGTGCTCTGCTAAGTATGTGACACTCACCTCTAACCTTCAAATTCAGCTTGTTCAACAGAATAAATTCATTAAGAAGTGCTGATTTATTCCATGTAAGGTGCCTTGATGAAGGAAGTCAAACATTTTCAGTGCTCAGAACTGTGTAACTCTTAACAGATGTTTAATGAAATTATCACTGGACGGGGATAACCTGTCTACAGTAATAGCATTTTAATACAGATTAATTTCTTTTGGCCAAGTGTGTTCAGGTGGAAATACCCATGAAGTTCTCCTTTCGTGAATGACTGCAATAACATCACATTAAAAAAAAGTATTTTTACAAGCTTACTTCAGATGCATTTGCACAGCTATGCTGTCACCGAAAGAAACTCTTGATTTATACATCCAGCCTCAGTTATTCATCGCCTCTTGATGCAGCATAAAATCAAGCTGCAAGCTAAGGATGTCGAACGAATTTATTCCACAGTTTCAAAACAAATGCACTGTAGCTACAAACCATTAGCAGCACCAGCACTTTGCCTCATAGGTTATTTGCTCTCCAAGCTGCCCTCAGCATTGACATACTTTTGATGATTCCATTTGCCCTATTTTTGAAATGTAGCACTCCATCGTAGTATGTTCTCTGGGACATCAAGATGGAAAGATGTGTTTCTTTAGGCCCTCGAAGCCATCGTTCCAGAAATTTAGTTAGGCTCCTAATTTATAATGCTTCACGTTGAATAAAACTTTTCCATGTTGGAAAGGTTAACATAGCAATATTTTAGAGGATGTATGCCCAAGCACATGCTAAAATGCTGTATTAAATACAAATAATAATGTAGTTTTGGCTGCCTACATGAACAAATACATAATTTAGGATCACAGATTCATAAAACTATTGAGGTTGGAAGAGACAACATCATCGAGTCCAACTCTTAACCTAACACTGCCAAGTCCACCACTAAATCATGTCCCTAAAGTGCCGCATCTACACGGCTTTTAAGTATCTCCAGGGATGGTAACTCAACCACTTCCCTGGGCAGCCTGTTCCAATGCTTTGACAACACTCTTGGTGAAGAAACTTTTCATAACATCCAGTCAAACCCCCCTCTGGCACAAACTTGTGGCCGTTTCCTCTCACCCTATCACTTGTTACTTGGGAAAAGAGACTGACCCCCACCCCACTACAACCTCCTGTCAGGTAGCTGTACAGAGCAATAAGGTCTCCCTGCTCCTCCTCTTCTCCAGGTTAGACACCCCCAGCTCCCTCAGCCGCTCCCCATCAGACTTGTGCTCCAGACCCTTCCCCAGCTCCGTTGCCCATCTCTGGACACGCTCCAGCACCTCAGTGTCTGCCTTGCAGTGAGGGGCCCCCACCTGAACACAGGGTTCCAGGTGCGGCCTCACCGGTGCCGGGTACAGGGGGGCGATCACTGCCCTCGTCCTGCTGGCCACAGTCTCCGATACAAGCCAGGACGCTGTTGGCCACCTTGGCCACCTGGGCACACTGCTGGCTCATGCTCAGCTGGCTGTCGACCAGCACCCCCAGGCCCTTTCCCACCAGGCAGTTTCCAGCCGCTTTTCCCTGAGCCTGTAGCGCTGCGTCGGGCTGGTGTGACCCAAGTGCGGGACGAGGCACTTGCCCTTGTTGAACCTCATACAACTGGCCTCGGCCTATCGGTCCAGCCTGTCCAGACCCCCCTGCAGAGCCTTCCTGCCCTCAGGCAGATCAACACTCCCCCCAGCTTGGTGTTGTCTGCAAACTTACTGAGGGTGCGCTCGATCCCCTCATCCAGATCAATGATAAAGAGATTAAACAGAACTGGCCCCAGCACTGAGCCCTGGGGAACACCACTTGTGACTGGCTGCCAACTGGAGTTAACTCCATTCCCCACCACTCTTTGGGCTTGGCTGTCCAGCCAGTTTTTACCCAGTGAACAATACACTTGTCCAAGTCACGAGGAGCCAGTTTCTCCAGGAGAATGCTGTGGGAAATGGTGCCTAAGGCTTTACTGAGATCCAGGCAGACAACACCCACAGCCTTTTCTTCATCCACTAGGTGGATCACCTTGCCATAGAAGGAGATCAGGTTAGTCAAGCAGGACCTGCCTTTCAAACTTGGGCTAACTGGACCTGATCTCCTGCTTGTCCTGTACATGCCACATGACAGCGCTCAAAATGATCTGCTCATAAAATTTCCCTTTTTCCCTGAGTTCCAGCCAAAGCTCTCTGTTCAGCCAGGGTGGTCGTCTTTCCCACCTGCTCATCTTTCTGCACATGGGGACAGCCTGCTCCTGCGCCTTTAAGATTTCCTTCTTGAAGAATGTCCAGCCTTGCTGGACTCTTTTGCCCTTCAAGACTGCCTCCCAAGGGACTTTGTCAACCTGTCTCCTTAAAGGCCAAAGTCTGCCTTCTGGAATTCTGAAGTAGCAGTTCTGCTGACCCCCACCCCCACCCCTTCTCCGAGAATCAAAACCTAGTTTTTCATGACCTCTATGCCCAAGACAGCCTCTAACCATCACATCACCCACGAATCCTTCCCTGTTCACAAACAACAAGTCCAGGGGGGTGCCTTCCCTAGTTGGCTCACTCACCAGCTGTGTTAGGAAGTTATCATCTTCCACACACTCCAGGAACCTCCTAGACTGTTTCCTCTCTGCTGTATCCCCAGCAGACATCTGTTAAGTCGAAGTCCCCCACAAGACCAAGGGCTAGTGATCGTGAGACTGCTTACAGAATATTTTGTCTGCCTCTTCATCCTGGTTGGGTGGTCTATAACAGACTCCCACCATGATATCTGCCTTGGTGGCTTTCCCCCTGATTCTTACCCACAAACACAAATACCATTGTCATCATTAAGCTCTAGATAACCAAAACATTCCCTAACACACAGGGTTACTCCACCAGCTCTCCTTCCTTGCCTGTCCTTTTGAGGATTTTACAGCCATCCATTGCAGCACTCCAGCTGTGCAGGTCATCCCACCATGTTTCTGTGATGGCAACTATATCATAGTTTCCTAGCTGCGCAACAGCTTCCAACTCCTGTTTGTTGCCCATGCTGCATGCATTGGTGTAGATGCACATTAGTTGGCTATTGATCCCGCTACCTTTCTGGGGGGAGAAGCCCTAATTCCTATGTGACCATTCTCAGGCACTTCCATGGTTTCTAACACATGAATAACCCTTGCACCTTTGCTGTCACATGGACCTCCATCCCCTACCTCCACTGAGATGGCAGACCAAAGGACCGGGCTAGCACACCAGATCTCAAACACTGGCGTGCCGCCCCCAGGCTTATCTCTAGCAAGTCTGGTTTTATCCCTTTCCCCCTTCAAACCTAGTTTAAAATCTATTAATATATTAAAATGTACAAGCAAACTACTGTGTTCACACACCTATCGGTGCCATACAATAACCTACCAAAGTATCTTCTCACACCTATATTTAGGGGCATGTTCAGTTTTTCCAACAGCAAGCTTTGGCATAAACAACTTTTAAATAAAATTTGGGTTTCCTGGCATTGGAACAGTTAGTCAGGGTTAAAATTTATTACATGTGCTTAGCAATTTTTTTATGAGAAACTTAAAGCAAGATAGTTAACAACCAATTTTTCATAATGGTTTTCTGCCTTGTCTACCCTGACAAGAAATAAACAACTATGGGCTCTCAGAAATGCACATATTTTGATGCCAACATAATGAGCCACTCAGAGTAATGTTTATGTTTTGCCAAGGTAGAAAGACCATCAGCATGAATAACTTGAAACTCAAGATACCAGAAGATGAACAGATAAACTAGCAGGTTTAGCTTTAAAGCACAGGCAATTTTTGCTAATATAAATGTCTTCATCTCAGAAAAAAGGGTTACTGAAATTATTAAAAAAGCTATTTTATCACTGCTTGGAGAGAGCAAGCAATGAAGTAGAAGGGTACAGTGAATATTGGCAGACAGCATATTAACGTGCTTTTGGTGTAAGTCCTGAATAAAACCTCCCTCCACAGAACACACCTCTGTCCTGATTTCAAGTTCTGGTGTCCAGTGGGTCTGTATTCAAAGGGATGCTTAGCGCACATCTTGAAGAAACAAAATGCTACTAAAGTGTTCAAATGCTGATACAGCAGCTATGCTGTCCACCACTAAGAAGAAGGTAAGTCCTAAGACTGGAATGTCACAGGCAGGAAAATGGAAGGGCACAGCAGACCACAGGGACCTGTCACCAAAACCACATCTCTATTTACACAACAGAGCAACACACAGACACCGGAGTCAGCATCTCCCCCAGCCATTGCACCAGCATGGGGTGGAAAAGCAGAGCATCCACAACACAACCATCACAGTCACCCTGGTTCAGGATCATAACAGCTGCCCTGTCTTTTACTAGAAAACACTGGTGTGGACAAATTTTCGTCCTGTTGGGGCTGTGATGTTTCTAACTCTACAGAAAGCCAATTTGGCAGGCAGCTCCTGCTTCCCTTACAGCTTTTTGCAGCCGCCTCTGTCAGGAGGAGTCAGGATTCAGCTGTTCCCTAGGACATCCATTGCTGTCCACAGTAGCATGATATTGACTTGGCATCAAGTACCCCTATGTTCCCTCCCTCCTGCACACATCACTGAGGTCTGGCCGCACAAAGAGATGTAGCTGATGGGTATCAAGGACTGAAAACAAAACAGGAAGATCCCTTCACAAAAAAACCCACAAAAACCAAAAAACCCAAATAAGCTCACAAGTGGAATACAGATGTAAGTAATAAACAGTTTGGGCTGAACACAGGTTTGCCTGAAATTCCTGTCAGTTCCTAGGTTTTTTAAGTTTGCTTCCTTTTTCTAATTTCTAACAACAACCAAAAAAATCTTCTAAGGTTTGGTGCTGCAAACAATTACACATTAGTATATCCAGCTGCATAGAGTTCAGCTGCAGCTAGCAAGACAGTCTCAATAGTTACAATAACTTGCAAGAGTAAAAGCAAGCATAGAATTGCTTCTTCATGTGGTTATCTCCTTCTCCACTATAAACAAACAGATATCTGGCTCTCTGGCTCTCATTCAGCACTGTCAACCCAGTGCCTCCTAGAATTTTCAATGGATGCTCCGAAAGTATCATATTAAAGAAAAAATTAATAAGTAAAATAAATGTTAGAATTGTCATTCTTGGGCTTTTTGTCCACACACACTTCTCCAATTCTTAGCACCTTCTTTGGTTCTTTGTGCTAGACCTTCTTCCACAGCCATTCAAAAACTTTCATGAAAGTGGAGAACCTCATGCCATCTGAGTCATTAGAAGAGGACCATGGTTCACAAACCTAACAACATGCAAGAAAGGACACCACTCCACCCCTCCACAAACAGCAAAAAAACTAAAACGACATTGATAAAAACAGAACCACATTGATAGAGCATTATAAACCTACTGGGACTATGGTAGTTTGACTGTAAGGAGAAACAAGAAAGCCAGTACAGGAGAAGAGAGACAAAAGAAGCAGAACAATGCACAGATTGATCATTGCAACTCGGGCCAGGAGGGGCAGTTTTCTGATGAGGAAAAGGGAAAGACTTTGTTTTTTTTTATTTTTCCTTTTGGTGCCAGACAGGTCTAAGGAAGTTTAGTTTTTAAATGTGCAAAAACAATGTCCTGGTTTTGGCTGGGATAAAGTTAATTTTCTTCCTAGTACATGGCATAGTTCTGTGGTTTGGATATAGAATGAGAATAACGTTGATAAGATGATGTTTTAGTTGTTGCTAAGCAGTGTTTACACTAAGTCAAGGACTTTTCAGCTTCTCACACCACTCCACCAGCGAGAAGGCTGTGGGGCACAAGAAGTTGGGAGGGGACACAGCCAGGACAGCTGATCCCAACTGACCAAAGGGATATTCCATACCATATGACGTCACGCTCAGTATATAAACTAGGAGGAAAGCTGGCTGGCAGCCACTGCTCAGGAACTTGCTGGGCATCAGTCTGAGTGGTGAGCCATTGCATTGTGCATCACTTGTTTTCTATATTCTAATTGTTTTATCGTTATTATTATTAGTTTCCCTTACTTTTCTGTTTTAATAAGCCATCTTTATGTCAATGCATAAATTTTAGGTTTTTTCCCCCCAATTCTCTTCCCCATCCCACTGGGGGTAGAGAGTAAGCAATCAGCTGTGTGGTGTTTAGTTGCCTACTGGGTTAAACCATGACAATCAAACAAAAAATTATAGCATTTAATGGCTTCACCTAATAGAAGTTCAAGCTGTAAAACACAGAGTTTGGACACATGCTTGTGACCCTGTTAAGAGCAGGGCCACTGTCTGCCAGGGCTGCAGGGTACAGCTGGATGTTATAACAAAAGCCTTTTTGTCTGCCTCCTGCAGCCAAGCACAATCAGTCCCAACTCCTTTGGCCCTAAGTTGTCTTCACCTTCTCCCTCCCCAGTCACCTCTCCTTTCTTCACTGCATTAATTAAAGCAGGAGAGAGAGAAGGCGTGTCTGAAACCTGTAGATTTTTAAGACTGTACTGGAGAATGCAAACAAATTCTACAACTTATTGGGAACGAATCACAGAACAGCTCATCTTTTTGCAGCACAATGAACCCTAAGAGCTACCTAGCAAGCACACAGAGAAATACAACTGTAATGGCCTCCACAGGTTAAAAAAAAAAAAACATCTCCTCCAACAGCTTTAATGACAATGCTTTTAAAACTTCGATGAATGCCCAAGCAATCCCGTCTCAGTATGACATATACTTGCACTGCATTGTTTTAGGTTCACTTCTCTAATTCTGGATGGTGGCTGAGTGAAATCTGAGCAGAGATCTATCAACTTTCAAAACCACAAAGGATTTGTGTTTTGGGTTTTTTTCCCTGCATCCAAGAAGAGGAAGTTTATTTTAAATGCTAAACAAAACTCACCCCCAAGACCCCAAATCTTTCACAGAAGTTCCAACCACAGAGAAAGTCGATTTCAAAGTTGTGATTAAGGATTACGATGGCATTCTCCTTCCCATATTTGTGGTAACTCTCTGGGTCAGTGTAGAGGGTGCAATCGGTGCCTGACCACCATTCCAACAGCATCACCATCTCTGGAATAAAGAACAAGAAACATATGAATGTACATAGTATATGCAAAGCCACAAATTAGTAATATGTTGAAAAGCATCAGTCACCTCAACAGCACATGGCAAAGAAAGGGCTGTAATGAAGCTGAAAAGCTGAACATGAACCACAGAGTCACACATCTTGGTACAGCAAGGTACAGACAAAGAAGAAAGGGAAGTAAGATTGAATTGAAAGAGGGAGCAGAAATTTTCTACAGAGATATTGAGAAAAAGGAGTTTAATTTATTTGAAAACTGCAAATTACTTTATCAAAGTACACGCAGAATTAGCATTTATGGTTTACAACAGTACAACAAAATTACATGCAGAACAGAACATGTTTGCAGGAGAAACAAACATACCTATTCCTGCCACATATAGGACCTCACGCTCCTCTAAAAACTGTACAATTATAGACCAGAAAACAGTTTGGACAAGACATCTTGAACCACGTCTGTTACATGTACATCTTATGCATCATCCTCTTAACTTGTTAACAGCCATATGCCCTGCTAGAACTGATGCATCCTACATTTGACAGGGGTGTATCAATCATCCAGATCAAAGCCAACAGCTTAGACTGGATGAAGAACATCTATCCCCAGACCAAAGACAAGGCCGGTGGGGTGGCTAGCAAAGTGTGTAGAGCCAAGAACAGTTATTAGTAGTATAACTATCTGCACATCCCTTGGTTGATGAACTGATGAAGCAAATGGGGGGGTGGGGGGGGAGGGAGGGATGAAGAAACAGGGAAATCACTGTTAAATATCTCAAAACCACTCTGGATTGGCACACAGATTTGTTCCCAAAACCTAATTTAAGAAATAATACAGGGATTGGTAGGACAGTGAGGGCTGTCTAAAACACAGCTGTACTTAGGAGCTGGAGAGTGGTTTCTCAGCAGTCTCCTAGTGACTATATATAGCTTTCACCTTCCTATTTGCTTATTCCGTTATCAAGCACAGACAAGAAGCAGGCTTTGTATTCGTTTTGCTTGTACCTACAAGCCTGACCACAAGACTTGTGAATCAAACCTTCATTTAGCAAAGTCTCTCTGGTCTGGGGCATGGAAAGTTGAAGTAAGTGAGTAAAGCCAACAAGCTTGGGGAGTTCTGTCTCCATGGAGATGGAAAAAGAAAACCTAAAGCAGTGGCTCTCCGCAAGCAGCCCCATGTCCTGAACTGGGGGGACCATGGGGCTAAATGAAAGCTGTCTGTCATGATGGTAAAGAAGAGGAATTAAGGGTGCATTTACTTCCTGTCAAAGCTATCACAAAACTTCTGCACCAAAGCAAATGGCTAATGTGAGGGCTTATTCTTTACTAAGTGAAACGTATCTCCTTCTCAGAGCATACCTGTGCCATATGAATGTCTCTGCTGCAAGGACAAGACATCTCAGATACTCTCCTGGCTTCAGGAAAGCCTGAAAGCACCACAAAATCCTCATTCACCTCAGAGAAGATCAAGACTAGGCCAGTTTTTGAAATGCTTCGGAAATCCTTTCAGTTTTGGCCCCCCACTGGCCTCAACTAGTGACCGAAAACAGAAAACAGCTAGGAACAAGTCATCTACATTTTCAGTCATCATTAGTGAAATTAATTGCCTGAAACTTTCAGATGACACTGTGCTGTACACTGGAGAACTGGCATTAGTGACATGAATTAATGTTACAGCCAGGCTAATAAACAATCTCTATTCTTAATTACCTAAATATGCTAAAACTATATTTATGGTACAGATAAATGACTGATTTGTCAGTTCCCCTGCATCCTTCTCATCGAGGCAGGTAACTACTACCGTGGCAGGAGCACATATTATTCCATGCATGCTAGTATGCATTAAAGCAATAGCCAGAGATGTGGAGTGAGACCTCAACCGCCTACGTTAACTGAACAATGATTTCACTTGTTGGAAGCTGATTTCTCAATAAAAGCTAAAGCAAGAACGCTATGGGGACACAGAAGCATATACACAACTGCGCTTCCAGACTTTCCCCGTTAACAGCTGCCTTGAGGCGCACACTCACAACTTTAAATCTTTCCAAAAGTGTTGCTTTCTATTGGATTTGTACTGAAAATAAATGCCCCCCACTCCCCAATACCACAAAATTGAATAACTGGGGGTGGGGGTGGGGGGGTGGAGAGTAGGTGGGTGGGCACAACACCCCCAAAAAAATCCCACACAATCACAGAAAAGAAAGGAAGCTAGTTGCAGGATTAGTTTGTCTTTCATTTAACTAGTAATCCAACTAAAAGAAGAAATGACTACCAGATGGGATTTTCTCTTTTTTAACCTCTACTGCCATTAAACCTATTGCCTGTAACAAGTAGAGATGATGACTATGAGGCCCTCTTGAAGAGAAAAAAAAAACACCCACCAAACTTTACCTGAGAAAAAGACAACTTCAAAGACATTGCACTTCCAAGTGTGGGGTTTTTAAAATTCTGTCTTTTCCTAACGAATCTGAAAAGAACTATTAATATATCACAAATTCACTATACGGGTGTGTCATATGCATAGAGCTCTTCAGTTACACATCCTCAGTCTCAAATACATTCCAAAAAAGCACAGACAAAAATATTTCTATGGGTGGTTTGATTCTTCTGGCTTCACACAAGCAGGATTTTTATTTGAATAAATACTGCAGAAACAGGTCTCTATTCCTCATCTCGCATGCCTGTTTGTCACTGATGTGCTCAGGCAGTTGTCACAAAAAGACAAAGCAGGCACTGAATGCCTCTGTATTAAATACAGTAAATACCATCTGCCAGCCTTTAAGTTCTTAACATGTTTCTTCCCCTCATCTTCCCTACTCTTTCTTCCCCCTTCTTCCCAGCCTCCTTTCTCTTTGCAGCTCTCAAGCAGTGATTAGTAGTGCTAGTTTGCGCTACTCTTGCATCACGTCACCAGCTTACATCCACAACCGGCCACAGAAATGTATTATCCCAGCAACTTGCATGGTGGCTCAGCAGCACAAGGTCACTCGTACACACTCTCTCCTTCCTTCCTTCACAGTGTAGATGATCAGTGCAAGTTTCCTCCTCTTTGTAGATCAGTCAGACTGTATAACTAAAAATCAATCTGTATAGGGGGGAAATTCTCTTCTTCCCAGCCAGGGCTGGTCCAAGATTTCTAAGGCTTCTCCCCACCTCCTTTCACGAGGTTTTAGAGTTTGAACATCACAGCTGAGCTGGTAAATACACATTCACCCACATCACAGGGGTTCCCACCTTACAAAGCAACTCCTCCAGTCGTTTAAAATGTGCACCTGGTAGGTGCAGTCTGAAAATCTGGAAAGCTAGTAAGTTATTATTGTAAGTATTTTTTCCACAGACAGGCATGGACTTCCATATGAATAATGCAAAGGAAGATAAAAAACAAACAACCAAAAGAACTTGAGATCTCTTATTCCTGCTTTGAAGGCAGCATCCTTGCAGTACATTACAACTAGCTTCAAGAGATGCTGGTGCTAGGGGAGAAAACCTGCCTTCAAATGCCTAATATGGACACACTGTCTGCTTAAGAATTTTGAGGTTTTCTACCTTTCTGGAATAAAAGAACCCCCCCTCACCCTGCTACACAGAACAGACCCTACCTACTATGAAAGTAAACTGTTTCCTAGCCCTTCACTGCACCAATCTGAACTGCCTCAATGTCTGTACTTATACTAATATAAAATAACTAAAAAGAAAACATCTCCAAGGCTGACCTGAACTATAACTAGTTACATGAAAAAACATTTAAGGGAAGAAGGAAAACACACACATAATTTACTGAGATTTGTTATTTTCCACCTCAAAGTTTTGCAGGAATGAGTCATTAAAACAGTTGACACTGTTCTACAGAAGTTGTTAGTAATTTCTTGAGCTAACGATTCTTCATAAGCCATGAAAACATTTGCTTACAAGATTAACCATAAAATGACTATTTAAAATTGAAACTGAAAGCACAGTTATGTATTAATAAGTACAATAATTTGAAGATCTCAAGTGAGTTCATAACCTGTTTTAAAGAGCAACAGAACTGTTTCCCTATATGACATTCTTCGTTTTCTTTAACCTATGTATCAAGACAACATCAAGGAAGAGAACTCAAAATTTTCATGGGAATATACAGTAAAAGCATAGTAAACTCTCCAGTACAAATAAAAAGCAAGACAGGTGGGCAAGCTATGACCACCCTTTCAAAGACCAGACAAGGTAAATGGTTGCATGATGAATGATCACAATGCATAGAATACTGAGGATGGGGAAAGCATTTAAAAAAATATGTAAAAATAAGGCTAAAGACAGACAGATAGTGTAGTCCAGTCCATGCCTGTCAGTGGAAAAATTACTTACAATAATATCTTAACTATCTTTCCAGATTTTCAGACTGCACCTACTAGGTGCACCTCTTAAATACTTTCCATAGAATGAATTAAGTCTACAGGTAACTAAGAAAAGCAAGTCTATTATCTTCTCTGGACTACTCAAATGCCCTCTGCGTACCACAAAGAGGATTAAACTCCTAAATGATAGCTACTATATTAACTGCAAAGCTGCCTAGGAGGTTTTCAACACACTTCCAAGTACTGATGACTCGACAGCCTCCTTACACAGACTATTCCAGTGCTTCACTATGCCATCTAACCAGACCAGTCATTTATTTCTGGTCTCCCTTCTCTGCAGGAGCTACAAGTAATTATGAGGAAAACTTGAAGGCAGGAGTTCTGCTGTAAGCTTGCACTGATTAGGTACATGAAACAATTGGAGCTCAGAGCTGGAACACTGTAACACATTTAAAATAACATTATTATAAAAAAGCATATACGTACTTCCTGTGAGGGGAACAAAAAGCTAGTTCTTGGGGAAAAAACAAATAATGCCTTCCTCCTTTCCCCAAGATGAAGGGGAGGTCCCTCACAGTGCCCAGCCAGAGGAGGCATCAACTCTTCAACTTAAAGCAAATTCCCTTCCATTCTTTATTCTGCACAAACAACACATGCAGGTATGCATGTGAGCACCAATGAGGTGTAATAATCTGGTCCACTCCAAGACAGAAGTCCTGGTCTTCAGCCTCCTGTAGGAAAATGCATAAATCGACTGGTTTAAACAGAAAGGAAAACCAAAATCCCGCCCCCTCTTGCCTCAGCACCACTATCTACTACCTAACTGCCCTCCATTTACCCGAGGTGGCAAAATAATCGCTATTATCTTTGGACTTCTTTTCTGCTCCTTTAAAGCTGTTTTGAAGCAAAAGGTGGGAAGCTGATGTGAGGAAAAAATCACGCACAGAAATATAAAAAGAAAAACCAACAAAACCTTTCCCCATTGGCTGCAGGTCCACTTTCGGAGATTTCTGCCCCAGTCCCCACAGGAGATCCTGTAAGCAACTCCCTTGAGTAACACTTCAGTGAATTACATGGCTGCGCTTTTAGGGACAGAAATTACCAGCAGAGAGGAAGGCAGTAATGACAACTCTTAATCCCCCACCCATCACAGTAAGTTACTGGGTGCACTTGCAAGGAAAGAGATAAACACAGCCCAGCCCTCTCATACATTCTGGCTCCAAGACCCATTTATTTCAGCATTTGCTTGCAAGAAATTCTTTTAATGTACTTTTCTTCACCAATCTTATATTCCAACAAAGACAATGTGCTGGTTTTGCCACAAATGACTGAGGACAGTATAGCATATGCTGATCAAAGGAGTCAGTACCAACAAACTGTGAAAGAAAACATGCCACTTGGCAAGTTCCTATGACACCAACAATTGCTTTGTATGAGCAAGAAACCAGGCAGTTCCATCTCACCACCACCGGCTTTTGCCTGTGTACAGGAGCACCACCACAGAGGAACTGCTTAGCAAACTAAAAATTACTACAGTCCATCCACTGCAAGTCACTGCGTAAAAGGAACATGAGCCTTGTTTCAATACTTTCTTTTAAGCAACTTTATATATATGTACAGACTAAAAACGTAATGTATCTTCAGCCTACTTGTAGGTTTTATTATTTTTAAGCTTGCATATCTTTTAATTTAAGAAATACTGTCATTACCTAGCTGAGTAAACCTTTTAACTGTTAAGAATGGTATATTATGACCATTAGGTTTATAATAAAGACCTCAACGTTCAGTTCTTCATGGAATTAGTTATCAACAGGAAAGAAATGACAGCCTCAAAAAGTCCAAAACCTACCAACTCCAGCTAGCCAGCTACCCCAAAAAAGTTTTTGGGGAGTAAGTTAGTGATATTCTCTGCAGGAGAAGGTTAACTGAAAAGAAGAAACAACATACATCTGTCCTGAGCCTGCATGCATGCTTTCCATGTTGGTGGATTCATGACCAACTTCTGCTTCCTCTCAAAAAAAGCCTAGTCTATAATATACTAAAACCAGTCAGAAGATAGCTGTAAAGGATGATTATGAAGTTATGGTTTCCATCACCTCCATGTACCTTCAGCTAACATCAGTGTTCCATACATAATTCCCTGTCTTCCTTTGTCCTGTATCCCTACTCTCCCCAAATCCGTAGGTACCAACCCTTCTTCCTCTCACAGGCTAATGGATGAATAAATTAACCTTCCATCAACTGTTCACAGTCTGATTTTAACCTGAACATTGTAATTTCTCTTTTAAGCTTGAAGGCAGCCTTCTGCATATTAATCCTTTCCAGTTTTCCAGGTATGCCAACTGGTCTAATAAAAAACAATACTTTTGCCTGCAAATCATTTATATTATCCACTTTTCTTAACTCTATCCCAACTGTCTTCAGCCAATTGAACATCATCCCAAACAGTAAAAAGCAGATACACTACCACCCTCCTGTTATCCATGTGGACGGGCATCATCCATCGAAGTACTTCATGATGTCTAACACATCCTGCTTCACACAGATAATCCCCACTGCCCCCAGGAAAAGCAGGCTGGGCTCCAACTGTCAGTACTGATTTAACAGCACTAACCTACTCTTCTAGCTTGCACAAACTGTCTTTCTTAAGCAACCAGCATCATCTGCTATCTTGACTGCGACATGCACACAACTATTTCTAAAGTAAGTTTTAATTTCAAAACGAAGGATTTATACACTACACATCGCCTTCTTCAAGTTTAACATAGGTTTCTAGGATGCACTTCAATAATACATTCTTCTGAGGTGGCCTGTTAGGATGCAGAAGGCATTCTGGAGAAGCATGCTCAGTGGTTCTGTACTATGAAGCAGCTTTCCTGAATAAGAAATGTACATAAGGAGTATCAGGAAGAGTTTTGCTCTGTCCTTAGTAGAAGGAAGCATTTTATCTTAGCGAGCAGTAGCTGAGGTCAGGTTTCCGTGAATATGAGATTATGCTTTTTATTAAATTGTTCAGTATTTGATGTACACAAACCAGGAAGTCTAGTACATTCATCTCTACAGGCACTGACAGTCATATGAGATGAGTGCTGGGAGAGGAAACATGAAAAAAGTAGGTGAGAATACTTAAAAGGAGGTGTCACGTGTTCTGCAGTGATCAGTAATACAGTATTTGACAGCTTGGGCTTGCGCAGCAACCGCTTTCTAAAAAGACAACCAAACAACTTTCATACTCTGGCACACAGACCCACCCTAGTACAAAGGAAAATACCACCTGATCCATCACGCATCCCTCTCCTGGTATGCCTTCATCAAGTATGACCCTGCAGCACACCTTGCCCAGAAGTGTGCAGGGACTACTGTGTCCCACAGATGAAGCTGCTGCAGCAACGACAGCTTGGCTGAACAGTAGATAAGATTACTCCAGTTCCCATTTTCATGGTTAGGGGTGGCATATTACTGTCTAAATCCCAAAAACAGAAGCTTCAGTGAGAGCAGGGTAACCTATATTAAACATAAGCAAGTGCCATCTTAAATTGATAGACTCAAAAAATCAACTCAAATAATTATGCAGTGGTTAGGAATCTGCTCCCAAACCTTTATAAAATGCCAAATATATGGACAAGAACTTGCCACCAGGTATTTGAATCTTTACAGTTTCTTTTCAGGCCCTTTTCTGATACCAGAAGGGCTAGGAGCAACTTGCTCTAAATAAAAGTTGAGAATCTGGCATACCTTAAACTTTAAGAAGAAGCATCAGCTATTTACAGGACTTACAGCATGTACAAACAGAGGAAAGAAATGCAAGTAACTGCCGATGCAAACACAAGCAAAAAACTCACTAGGTAACAAGATGAAAAAATTACAACTACTGTTAAAACACAGGAGTCACCAGATGGGCACAGTCAGTTAAAGAATTTTACCAGTTTTGACCAGGATTTCAGTGATCAGAAAGAAACATCTGATACATCTGTAAACTTTTGCATGGTACGGGCCGAAAAAGAATCCACCTTCTAGTACAAAAAAGGCTAGGAGAGACAGAGTGGAAGTGCCAGTCAGGACTGCAATCTAAGTTTTAAACAAAGTAGAGTATTACTTCTTGTTCATCAGTAACTGAGGCCCTGGCATTTCTTTCTGTGAAAAGACAGCATGAGTAAGCCAGGTTGGTTTGGATTTCAGTGAATGGGAGAGTAGGGGAATGGATGGATAAATTTGTTCCACTGGGACAGACCCAGAATTCTGTTGGATGACCCCCATACTTCATCTGATTACAGAAGGAACTTTTTTTTTCCCCATATTATTTGAGAAAAACGTATGTTATGGGTTAACCCTGGTCAGCAGCTAAGCAAAGCTGTGCTTCTGTGAGCCACTTACCTCCCCCATCCCCAGGGGGCCAGGAAGAGACTATGAAGAGCAGAAGCAAGAAAACTCATGGGTTGATATAAAGACAGTTTAATAAGCAACGGAAAGAACAAGAAGGAGGAGAAACCCAAAAGAAGTGACACAAAAGCAATCACCTACCACAAGCAGAAAGACGCCCAACCTGTCTCAAGGTAATGGCTGCCTTCCAATAAACAGCCCTCCCCTCATTTTTTCTTTCCGAGCATAACGTTACATGGCATGGAATATGTCCTCGGTCAGTTTGGGTCAGCTTTCCTGGTTGCATCCCCTCCCAAGGGAAAAGAGAAAGCCTTGAAGCTGTGCAAGCACTGTTCAGCAACAGCCAAAAAACTGGCGTGTTACCAACACTGTTTTAGTTACAAATGCAAAACACAGCACCATACAGGCTATCACAAAAAAAGACAAATTAAAAAAAAAAATCTGTACCAGCTAGACCCAGTACCACTGTAAAGAACTCGGCCTTTATGATTAAATTCTGGTTTCTGAATGGTGAGCAGACTAATGACTAAGGCTGCTAACTGTTAAGAATGACTAATGATTCAGTCATTCTTAACCAGGATGAGAGAAATTTTAGATAAGCAAGAGCGTCCCAACAACAAAACATTTTTACATCAGCAGTATCACCAAAGAGAAAGCAACAAGGAAGGGAAGCTGTATGGAAATAAAAAAGATAATGCAAAACTCAATCTAATTAATTTAAAGTCAGGTAGACCCAGATTACCTCCCAAAATACTGAATCAGAGGTGAAATGGAACTATGTTTTTAAAAACAGCAAAGAGTAGAAACATACCAGTAAAACTGATGAGTTGATAAATGATCAGAGTAACTACAGCCATAGTAATCAGGCCTCAGTACTACATGGGAACAAAACCGTAACAAACAAACAAGAAGATATGTCTGCAAGAGTTGGAATTCAGGAAAACAATCCCTCTGTAATTTTTCAGAGGAAGGTCTGTATGTCATTATCTAATAACTCTGATTTTATAGACAAAAAAGAGATTTCAAATCTAATGCACCAGGCTACACTAAACCATTCATATGGTACAATAAAAGAAATTGCTACTAAACAAAAGGAAAAATGAAGATTAGTAAACATCTGTAAAGGAGAAGTAAACTAAAAAGTGCATTTATCTGTTTTTGTTGCCTTTTGGTCAATCTGAATAAAGAAACATCTCCTCCAAGTGTTCCTGACACCTAAAACATTCAATGCAAATTAATAAATTTTATAGCTAATACAAAATCAGAACACACTTTAAGAATCAGATGACCTTGAGAGGTAAGGTAACAGAAATGGAATTAATTTTGATAGGACTAATCACTGCATGATGCCTTGCAGAACTCATAAAATAGAGCCTCATAATTTGGAAACGACAGGGGAGAGAATGCCACTGAAAGTTTCTGCTCTGTTTGTATTATGAAGCTTTAAGAAGGAAAAAGATAGCATTAGGATGTTTGTTCTTGGAGAGAAAGGGAATAACACATTGCATCACTGAGAGAAACTGTGGGCCAGCACATCAGTACCAGGCATCCATGCTCAGGAAGGAAAAGCTGAAACAAAGCAGGATGCAGACCAGGGCTATCAGGATGTCTGGGAAATAGAAGAGCTTGGCTCACTCTAGCTATCAAAAAATGCTGAAAGAGGATTGTGTTGCTTCCCACAAATATGGCTTAAGGATGCAGGAGGTTAACAGCGCAGAAAAAGAACAATTTAAGCTAAATACCACTAGCACAAGAACAACCATGTCAAAAGCGACTGAAAACATATTCTGAGGCTTCTTCTAATTACTTTGGCAGATTAAAAATATTCAACAGCTTTATAAACTGAACAAGATTTATCTTAAAAAGAGTATATTATACTGCTGCTAGAAACAGTACAAATCTACTTCTATGATGCAGGAACTCCTTTCTAGTACCATTTCCTGTCATTGAGGGGGAGAAGAGTGTGATTTTCCAAACGGACTGTCTTACGGACCAATGTCTCCTCGCTTCCATCGCTGCTTGAAAAACACACAGCAGAGCTACACTACCACAGGCTACAATGAGTATTCACTGGGCAAGAAGGAAGTCACTATCTTGGAGCAATGGCTTGCAAAGGCTTCTGTTTAAGCAGGGTTGCACCAGCCAGGAACCTTTCCCAAAAGACTACTCAGCTGAAAATCACCTTCTGGGGCCGGGGTGGGGAGGGGAGGCAGGATCTGAAAATTCAAGTACACACAAAAGCAACTGAACTAAGTTAATAGATATCATAGCCCTAACTTGTATTTATTCTATCACAGTCAACTTTTGATACAATGAATCACTACATTTCCTTAATTAATAAGGTGATCAACATTGCCCATACTTAGGGACCCATAGTTTCACTCAGAAACACAGCTTACACACTCATGTGACTTTTTTTGCCATATGTATTTCTTTTATGTACTAATTAGATCATCTAAAGATTAGGAAAGTTTTTTGACTCTTAAGTGAATCTTTCATGTTTAATCCAGATATTTAGGAAAAATCCCCACTATTTTCACATAATTTCTTTCCTTCTAGCATGTATTCTTAGAACAGTTTAATTTCTACATATAGCAAGTTTATCCTCTTTTGTTTGATTTGAAACTAAAATTTGGACTTGGGAAAGAAACTATTTCAGAACAAAATGGCACATCAAGAGAGAAAATCCCATTATTTTTGTTGCTCTAAATTCATGCCATCAACACGTTTAATGAGTGAGGATGTGAATTTATCTCAGAGAAAAATGACGGATGATAAAAGAGACTACCAGTTGCGAAAGAAAGCATTCTCTAGCACAAATTGGAAGAAAAGTTAATTTAATTAGGAAACCGAGCAAAAGGTAATTTAAATCCTTAGAAAATCTGCTGTGCTTTTAAATAAAGCCTTGTTACTAAGAGTTACATTTCAGAGAGGTGTAAACACATAAAAAGAAGTAAGTACAATCTCTGCAGAACAGCAGAACAAGAAAACTAGGGGTAATGGTACCTAAGGTTCTGTACTTTTCCAATAATGTTTGTGTTTGGCTTTTGATTTCAGGTAACTAGCACACTCATAAGAAATACCCACATATTATCAGAAATAATATGCTACAAAATTTATTTTTAGACAAGTCAAGGCAGATAATATCTACTTAGACTTCTTAGGCACAAGATATTCTATCTGCATTTCAGGACTGGAAACAAAAAGCTGACCAAGTACCTGTATTAAGTCATCCGAGTTAATGGTGAATGGCCACGGAACCTCTATCACTTTGAGAACATTGTTCAGAACAAAACCATTACTCATTTTTCACTTGCACTCCATGAATTCCCTGTCTCTGTCTGTAGTCTTACAGCATCTCATCACGTGAGGTCTTGAGAGACATGACCATGTCCCAGTGCTTATTTTAGCTTCTTAATCCCGAACAGTGACTTTCACAAAGTGTTCCTTAAAGGGACAATAAGGTCAGAAACTACAGATCAAACAAATGGCTTTCATGAATTAAAAATAAAGTACTACAGATCAAATACACCTATCAAGTACACATAAAGCTGTGATTTTTGTACGGGGTATAGTGTGTAACCCCTCAAGCTGAAGTTATTCAAATATATAAATATATAAAAATCCCCACTTTTTCTTACCAAACAGTGTAATACAACTGGGAAATAGTACACTCTGTTAAGACAGACATACACTCAAAGTATACAACAATATTATACCACAGCTAAGGACACCAGCGCCTCTCAATTCATTTAGTTTGATGGTACTTGCATTGGTATTTCCTCAAAGCTCAAGTGCAGCAGGAAAGTTAGAAAACAAATCCACAGGCAGAACATCACTACCTGCTCAGCCAGCCTGCAGCTCGTGTGCTCCAGCAAGCGAGGTGCAAAGATACCACTACCTCGCCTAATCTCTCACTGCTCAGCCTAAAAGGGTGTCCATAAAATAAGGCACTACTAGCTTCCTGCTTTATAGCCCAGCGGCTCAATGTAATGCTGCAGAAATACTGTGCACAGAGGGAACGAGCTTCTTGCTTTTGCAGGTCTGCTGCAACAGTGTTGTATCTTTAGAATTACTTGCCTTGAATAATTTTCCTAGGACACACAGGTATAGCTTATATGGTATGTGGGAACCTTGCATAATCAGCAGGCTCTGAGTTTATGCTCTTTCACCCAATCTCCAAAAAACCCAGCCTCTGTCAGTTACAAAAGGCAGGCTGTGCTTCTCTGATAACCCGAGACAGTTTCCTGTTCAAAGCTCTGCAAATTATGAAAAGTAACAGCCAGACATACCATTTCAAGTAGGTAGAGGAGGAACAGCTATTGCTTCTTTTAAAAGGCACAACCTGACCTGTCACAGCAGCAGCAAAATAAAGACTTATCATACAAACAAGGCATGGATGTCTAAGAAGTAAAGAGGTATCACAAGATCAGATGCATATGCACTATTGACATTTCTTTCAACTTTATCACAAGGATTTCTAGCACAACAGAATCACAGAAAAAAAAGGAAAAAAAAAAGGATTTCTAGCACAACAGAATCACAGAAAAAAAAAAAAAGAAAAAAACCAGGAAAAACTTCAAGATTTAAGAATAGGATACAATATTACACAAAGTATATCAGGCACCAGAATTTTCTCCCATGACAAACTGATCAAAACTGTACAGAAATCACAGAACACAGAAGGCAGAAGAATTGCAAGAGTCAGTGATTTCCTTGAACTTAGCTAGAAAATTCCTTTCGGAATTATCTTTACCACCTTTGTTGACCCAATTTTCTCAAAATTAAAAGATCCACAGAAACCATGTGACTCACTGACTTGGATGCAGTGTTTTATCAGCTTGCAAGGTGATGGAGACAAAGTTATCCTCTTCCCTCTAGGCCATACACACTACTGATTTACAACTGACTGAAGTACTGAAATACTCTGCTTTAACTCATGCATGCTGACATTTCCTCTTTGCATTAGGAAGACTTACAGCTTTTTAAGATCACCCCTCCTTCGTGATGGTCACCTGGCCTTCTCACAGGACTTCAGCCACTTGAAATTAAGACAAGCACAGCAACCAGGACTGGTGCTATATCAGACCCACCAAGGGCAGGCTGCAGAGCTGTTAGGTTGCCAGCTGACACTGTGCCTGAGGTCTCAGAGGTTCTATGCAGGCCATTCGGATCGTCTCTGAAAGTCTCAGCCTAAAAAGCTGGAAAGCCAGTGCAAATAAATACTATTTAGCATTTGAACTTGCCAACCTTATTTGAAGGTTTAGACAATAACCTCCCTGTGTTACCAACACTGCTGCTTCATTGTCTTTGCAACAGCTTACACCACAACAGAACCAAGAAAAAGGGACAGGAAGAACCTAGATACTCCAGCCCTCTCATTATGGGCCTGTTACTTGAAACCTGTGTAATTTTTACCAGTTCAGATCTTTCTCCAACTGGAATTGTCATGCACCCTGACAGCAGTGGAAGAAGCAATGTCAGCAAGTTCAGCTGAAGGACAGCAATCACTCGATGACCCAGGTTGCTGTGAGCATCACCCCTTTCGATTTTTTTCTGGCTGCTGAGGGTGTGACTGAGAAGCTTGCAAAAAAACCAGCATGGGAGCAGAGGACAACGCTCCAGCCAGATGGGATGCAAAGGCTCCTTCAACAGCCTGGATCTGCAGGATGAAGCTTCCATAGGGAAAAACTCAACCCAGAGTCCCCCAAATCCAGGTCCAACAGCACATCATATCTGCCCTTGATACAGTACAGCAGTGGGCCAAAAAAGCAGATCTTAAAAAACATTCAGCAAGGAACACTTTTGGATTTACGAACTCTGTGCAAAAGGTACATCCTCTTGCAGAGGAAGACGCACAGGAGGGAGTAGAGCTTCTTCTCCAGAGGGTCCAGATCAAGGGGACCACCCCAAACCTGAAAAGGAAGTCTCTCTCTCTGCTCTTAGCTAAGAAAAAATAGCTAAAGAGCAAAGGGAAAAAATCTAAAACATGATTCAAAACTGTTTTAAAAGAACCTTCCATTTTCTAACTGGAGCTGTCCATTTGTAAAGCAAAGCCCACACAACTCAACGATGCATATCGACAGGAAGCAGGATTTCATCTAACATCCCCAGGTGGAGGGCACAAGAGCCCTAGGCTGGCCACAGAGCCCACTGCCTTTGCTCACCTTTTAGATGTAGAAAGCACAGGCAGGGCACGCAGCGCATGGAAACAGTCCCCAGGCAAGCATGCAAGGCAGTGTTCTTCTATATGGCACAGTGCACACACAGGCTGCTGAAAGCTGAGCTCACTGATAACTGCTCCAAGGCATGCTCTATGCAGAGGGAGCCTCTGACTGGCAAAGAATAATATGCTAAAACGAACACTTCAGAAGTGTGTCATTTGGAATATTTATTTGGAATATTAAAGTACAAGCAAACCTTTAAAACAACAACCAACTCCTTCCAACACTTAGTAATTTCGCAACATAACTTCAAGATAAAAATCACAGATTAGGAGAGAGTATGATACAATATATTGTTAAAAACCAGACCAAACCAAAGACTGATGGTATACAGATTCCTGCCTCAAATATGCACCGACATTTACTTAAATTAGCCAGATCCTCGACTGGCATAAAACCAATTATCCTCAACTCCAATGCAGTCACTTACACCATGCTGACTTACATAAAATATGAATTAAACTCATCACACCCATTACAAAGCTAAAGTTTTACCTGTGGTTTGATCTTCCTGGCAATAGAACCTCAATGCTTGCTTAGTCATAGAATTAAAACCTGCATGTACACATGCATGAACTGATTAGTGTAATAAGTGAAAAATATGTTGCTTTATTGAAACATTATGGCTGTAATTCTGAAGGCTGACATTACACAATGATAGTTCTGGTTCTTGCTGTGCCTCAGCTCCATGAACACAATCCATTTCAATTTCTTACAGAATGAAGACAACAAACACTTCATTGATAAAAAGTGTTTCACCCTTTTGATGGAGTGTCATCAATGTTTTCTCAGATATAACATACCAAACAAGATAAAATGACAGTTTAATATGGCCAAGCTTGCATTCCTGTAACACAGCCAAGCTGTAATTGCTTTGGGAACCAAGGTCAGAATCGGATTTAATGCAAGATCCTAAATGCGCAAGCCTTCAACATATCCTGAAAGTTAGAGTATTTCAGATTCTTGTAGGGTCTATGACAGGAACTGAGAACTTGTGGTTAAAACCTGTACGACATTAAGGCATGCCTCTAGTATTTGAGCCAGCAGCTCTGATCTTGGCACAAGCCTTACACAGGACCCTTCCAGTTACTGCATGCGTACTGGAACACCACCTCACTTCTCACCTTCCCCCCAGCTCCCATTTTCATTTTGCCTCCCTTCTCAAAATGCACAGTGATCATTCAAGTTTGACCAAATAGCTTCTCTTTTTCTAACGTAACACACACAAAACGTAAACCACAATTTTTCTTAGCTGAAGTCAGCATACGTATTCTTGAAACAAGAGGTTTCAATTGCTGCTGCCTTCTCCAGTGCAGTCCTGAGCTAGGGGGGTGGAAGAATATGGAAACAAGTTTTGTACATGTCTTTAGCCACTGTTCCTTTTAAACTATCCCCATGTTGAAAGTTAAAAGCAACCCTCCCTTCAGAAAAAAATAGCTGCACACTTCAAAAATTTCATTTCACAGTTTTTTTCTGTCTTTCATCCCTATACAATCTGTCTACAAAACAGCTTCTTCTTTGCAAGTTACACAGCATGTAGAACAAAGCCAGCCTCGCAAGTACAATGGCTTTAACACACATACAGATCTGCAGTAGTCAGTATTTTGAAATGCTCTTTTCAAACCTTTGGGGAAATTAATTATTCAACAGCCACGTGTCAGAGATATTTGTCTCACATTTGAAGGCTCCTCTTATCCTTCTTCCCCAAGGAATTTAGCAATACTCTTTTGTTTCAACAAACCAGCAGTTCCTCGTGCAACAGGACCAGTCAATGCAGATAACAATCAAGCAGGCATTTCCTCCAGTTCTTCAGCCCATCAGGACCACCTCCAAAGGCCAGCACTTGACTCCTTGTTGAAGACCTAACGAGGCACCAAAGAGAGCAGCAGGAACGTACTTCCAACGCTAACACAAGAATTCAGTAAAAGTACCCTTCCAGACCCACAGGTTGGTCCCACAGGTTTCCTCCAGTAATATTTATTTTTCATATCTCAAGAAAGACATCTTACAAAAGTACCCACCTGCTCATATATGAAAGCAGACAACCCTCCTATCACTTTTTTGGTCTTCCATGTTTAAAAATGCAACCATGATTACAGGACTTTTCTACGGCAATAAATCAATGACACAAGCTAGAAATAAAAGACAGACTACAGCAGCCTGACTCTTACCTTTGTATGAAGGTCAGAGACAGCATTATCATTCCCAACCCATCCGGGACAAAGTATTCAATAGTATTTTCAATTTTCTCATACTGTTCACAGGAACCACCTTTGAAAAACAGTCCTGTAGATTACTATGGCACTCCAACATCCTACGTAACACAGGAAGAACCTAGCATACCACTGTTCTTAATAGAGGTCAAAATCCCATATTTCCAACACAGAAAAAGAAATTTTCAAGGACTTATTTACATGGCCTGTATGTCAAGTAGCAGCATGTATCAGGTCGTGTCTTTCACATTAAGTCACTAAGTCCAATAGTGCAACCCACACAGCTTGGGATGCTCCTGGGACACTGTTGCCCTTTTGCTCACCTGCGCTTGCATAATGGTCTATTTATCAACCATCATTTGCTTTCCACATGAAGAAATCTATCACTTCTTACCAGAATAAAGTCTGTCTCAAAGACTCATGGATCTGGGATTCCAGCCTTTCTAATTCTCGCCTGAGAACCGCATGCATCTACAGGAAGCTACAAGCTTTAAATCTCCTTTCGGAAACCCTGAATTTTAGGCATGAAGTAATGCAGATTTCTAGCATCAAGTCAGAGTCTATGAAGACGCAAGGAAGATAAACTCTATGATAAGCTTCAATCTAACCAGAAATTTTCTGAAGTCTTAGTATTTAAAAAGTACTGAAAATGTAGTGCCATACCAAGAGAAAAATGTACTGTGGTCTGAATTTTAAACTCTAGATAAACTAAGAACATCTCAGAACTAAAGAGGTATGTCAGCTATTTTGTCTGTGTGTCTTCCTCCTTCTTTACGTGCAGAAAAGGCAATACTTGGTCAAATATTGACTTTATCAGCTTTAATTGATTTATTTTGGTGGACAGGACAGCTCATTGATAAAAATTCAGCTGAGATCAGTTTGAATTCAATTTCTGGAAATATAACCCAATGCAGCCAATGAAAGCACTTTTCTGAATACTGCAAAGTTAGCATCCTCCTTCCTATCTTCTACCTTTGTACAAAGAACAGCACTACAAAAGGGCACACAGGCCCTTCAGATAAATGGTTCCAGTTTGAAGGAAGTAACAGATTCTTTAGTTCTCCATACCTACATTGCAAATATAGAGTCCTCAGCAAAACAGCAGAGTATTAGCACACTGTTAGATGAGACACCATGAGCTAGGGGAAAAGCCTGGAAAATGTCAGAGAATGGTATGAGTTTGTTTGCTTTAAGAAAAAAAAAAATCCAATAGAAGACTCTCCACAGCATTCAAGTGTGGTACAGGAAAGGAGCTCCTTTACAGCAGCAAAGCTATATTAATGAGAACCCCTGTCAAAAGCCTCACAGCTGCAGATCTCCCACGCTTTCCCAAAAAACAAAGGGTAAGCTTCTTTAGAAGCTGCAGCAAGAAATTAAGTCTGTACAATCACTCGCTATATTTCCTTACCTAACACAGGCAGCATACACATTTACTCATCAAAATCTTTCACTGGCAGTGCATATTGATTCCTGGATTATTTTTTTGTTTGTTTTCACAGAGCCACGTTAAGTACCAATGAGGAGTAAGAAATTTACGTACAATGGAAAATCCCTCATGTATTAAAGCTCACTTGTTTTTTAACTTTCAAAGAAAACCCCACACTCAAGAGATGCTACATACTGGAGATTCAATTTAGAAACACAGCTAAGTGAAATGAAGAATAATCAGACTGAAGGGTATTTCCCACTTCTTTAACACCACAAGAGAAAGGAAATGTTAGTTAGTGATACTCCAATGCAATTTGCTTGAGTACAGAAAAAGCACACAAACGTAAAATACTAATACAAGCGGGCTAACAGAAAAGCAAAACAATCTACCCACAAACAACTGCATTGTAATCTCTTTCTGGTTCCTTGTTTTGTTTCTAACATTCTTTCAGCAAGGACCAAAATGCAACTGGCAAAACAGTAACTGCCTCCCCAAAACCAAGCAGATCAAATAATTGCATTGCATACGTTTCCATTTGGTTTCTAATGCAGAGTTAAATGATTCCTAGTTCTGAGCACGGTGTTGGAAGAAACATGTTTAACCATAGACCATGCCAAGATGGATGGTAAAGGAAATTCAGCAACACATATTTAGACTCCCCAACAAGACCCTGCTACATTGCAACAGTCTCCAAAACGAGAACACAACATAATCCACAAGTAAAAAGCCTTAACCTGAAGACTGCGAACAAGTCACAGGAAATAACCACCCAGCCACAGAGGAGTACCAAGCATGTGCACTCAGAAGATCTTTCATCTCAAGTGTCACACTCAAAAACTTCAAGTACCCACTGAAAGGAAATACTGCTTCCTACTGGTTTGGAAATTTTCCTGCAAAAAGTTAATCAGACACCAGATACTGGACCAGCTGCTGAAATCCTTGCTGCAGGATGAGCCCAAAAACCTTCTCCACAACAACTTGCTGCTACATGACTTTCATGCTTTTGGGAGAGGGAGAATCATGTAGGTTATACACTTTCAGTGATGCACATTGCTCAAAAGGGAGCAGGGAGCTAGAAGATGTAGTCCACCAATAGCAAATGACACAAGACACGCTGCACCTCACTTGGATGTTGTACCAGCAGATCTATTACTCCCCGACCAAACACAGAAGAATTTAAAATTTCCCCAGCAGCTCTGCCTATGGAGGTAGTAGTGTTCTTCCCCAGACAGGGCTGGATTACCACTAGTTTGTTTCTGCTTGTAACTGGTGATGGTGATCAATGAGCTACTCTCTGCATCTTTACAGGAAGGTTACATAGGACAGAGAGGCTATCCTTCAAATTTAGTACGATTTTAGCAATTAAAATCAAGCCTATACCTAAAACAGGGTTTCTACAAATACAGTGTCTCTTAAGAATTTGATCCTCTGACCGTGATGTTGACTTTTAATGAATAAACAACTGTAGCACCAAACTTGTACAAACATTAATGTCTCCATATTCTATGCTATGACTTGGATCATTAAATACCATGTTCCTAAGTTATGTCATGTCAGATGGAAGTACTTTCATACAAACACTCCAGATTTACCCCAATTCAGGGATCTAGGAAGCTTGCTGGCCAGATCTAATGCTTAACAAGAGACGCTAGAAACTTTGTGATGTGAGATGCCAGACACCAAACAGAATGTGATTCACCTTCTATTGCTTCCCTGCCATCCCTCTCTCCAGTCTGCAGGCTATCACCATCACCCTTCTTCAGATCAGGAATCTGAGGCAAAAAAAAAAAAAAAAAAAAAAAGGAAAATGAAGACAAACAACCTCTACAAATGTTCCAGCAACAGCAAAATAGTATCAGTGACAGCAAAGATGCTCTTTTCATTAAAGATCAGACTACATGCTTCTTTAGCTCTTCAGCAGTCTTGGATACAAAGCATCAGTATCAAAAGCTTTTTTTCACTTCTATTTTCCCAGAAAGTAGCCCCTTCCTCCTAAACTACGAGCTGGTCATTAACAGACCATATCCCTTTTAGGTTGAATCAGGACCTCTGCTAAAGATCATGCATAGATGTCATTCAATGACACCTTCATGAATAGAACAGCACTATGGTCACACAGCGTGCCTGCAGTCAGCACAGCGTCATGGCTGATCCACTAAAGCTCATTGTCAATATCTGAGCCATGACGAAAACTGGGTAACAATGCCTACAAGTGGCATAAAATGAGAGAGACTGAAACTTCGTTAGTTGATACGGCAAGTCAACAGTAGTAGGGAAAATATGGAGGCATTTGCGGTCCCTCCTGCAAGAGGACTTATTTGTAGCGATGAATACAATTCCACTAACACAATCTGGAGGAAAAAAAAAAAGAAAAAAAAAAAAAAAAAGAAAGTTCAAGCTGTGTTGGATGCAGAGAACAAACACATTGTCTTACTCCATAAGCAAAATAATGGAGAACCTGCTGCAGCAATCGGCTCCTTCAGCCTTTCCAAATTGAAGTAGAGAAGTTCAAGGTTTGGTCTGAGTGGGGAACGGTGCAGGTAACTAGCAGGATTGCCGCAAGCACGTAACAGGTATACAAAGGCATTAGGACGCAGGCTGGAGGAAGGCATTAATGAATTAGAGTAAAAGACACTTTAGATAACTTCTACTCTAACAAAACACCTACTTTGTCAAAGTAAAGGAAACAAACTTTTTGAGGGCAAAACTCACTTCAGGGTGATACAATCTACCTGGACCCTTTGGAAGGCATCAAACGGGAAATCAACGATAAAAGCAAATATGATCTACCAGAAGGAAACTGCATATGCCTATATGTGGTCATGCACACACAAGCCTGTGGGACAGTAATTCAAACAACTCAATGCCATCATATGACAAAATACTCAGCAACAAACAGAAAACACTTCAGAATCGCATCAACAAAAAACCCCTTATGTGTTCTGCCGGCTACCCCTAAAATGGATCCTGAATGATCCACCGATAGCATTGTACAGCCTATGACTTGGAAGAGTCAAGAGGTTCATATTTCAGTATTATAGTGTATGTCCCTAAGTCTACTTTGTGCCCCTCCATCCCTAAAAGAATACTCAAACTCCAGAATGCAGCAAGCAAGAGCTGGAAAACACACCAATACAGGCTGCCGTGTGCTTCATATCTTGAAACACTTAACCTACTGATCTCTCAGCATTATTTTGTGAACAAATACTGACACATTTTGTTTACCAACTGATGTGCTTTCTGGAGAGCTACAATCCAGAGAGCTATTTGCAAGACTGCTGACTACTAGTATGTTTTGGGCAAACAAAAAACAAAACCTTGAAGTCATAAAATTTAGATACATGACCCGCTTAAAATTGGAGTGTAGTTTTGCCCTACATTAATGGATATTTTTTTAACACTAAAAGGCAATCTAGCTTTAGAAGCTAACAATAAACTGCTACAGAGTTCATAACTTATACACTATTTTTAAATCAGAGCAATACTCCTGCTGCCCTTTGATGGCTTCAGTAAATCAGAGACTACTTTCTCAGATATTACAGTCCTTGCTAGCAACAAAAGGTGAGATCGCTCCTGTCAGTTTGCTCATTTTTCACTAGAACTTTTTTTATGATGCAGTGTTATGCATGTTACTACGTTACTTCTAAGGAAGGGAAGACAGAGCAAGTCTGAAAATTAAACATTACCAATATGATGACACATACATAAACTCTCCTCTCTGCTCCAAGTATATTTTTGTATTTAACAAAATCTGTGACACACAATATACCCTTATGAATTTTATTTTTGAAAGCAAAAGAATCAGAAGGTTCAATTATATTCATCATTCTAACAAAAGTACATTTTAAAGACTGCTAATCATCAACCTTATTGTACACAGCTCAATGATCAACACTAACGTCTGGAACTTACAAGCAGGGCAACCCCCCAGTTTGACATGCAAACCCCTACTTCAGATTTGCAGTGAACATGGGAGGAAACCTAAGACATACAGAAAAGAGGTATGGCAATGTTTTGTCTGAAGATACCCAAGGTAGCCTAAGTGCTGAGAATAAAACTGCCATGGAGCTCAATGCAAGCTGCAACAAACACCTCACTGCCCAGGTAGGTACTTGGGCACCTCCCTACTCAGATCTCCATGCTACCATAACTATCCTGCCCTCAGCAGCAGAGCTGATCTAGGTTAAAAATAACACAGGCATTTCCCCAGTACACTCAGTTTCTACAGGCATCCACATGGTGTGGCTTGGGAGAAAACAAGAAGGCTAAAGTGATGTTCTAGCTCCTCAAAGGTTCAAATCAACATTTTCTCTTTGTACGACTATCAAATCTGGCCTCTGGTTTTCCCTCATTTGCAGTAAACTTTTCATAGTCTTTACCCATGGCTTCATATGTATGTGGTCTGTAGAACCAAGATAACAAAGGCATACATGAACAAGTAACACTTGAGAACAAGTCATTTTGCAGAGACTGCTTTGAACAACATTGCAAACAGGCTAAGAAAACAGTCCCAAGTGCCTTTGCTACATCTACATTGACAAACGTAACTCAGTTTGCTTTGTAAAATAAAACACTACAGGATTATATTAAGGGCACTGTGGCATACTTTGAATAGTGGGAGACTGCTTCCTCTGCAGTGTAAGAAGGTGGTAGAGGTAAATGGAGGAAGAAAAAGGCCCAGCCTTGCCAGGGCCCTCATGCTTCCCACCTCTTCCCACCTACTCAACTGCACCAGAGGACAGAATTCTCCTCTCTGCCCCAGCACCACCCTGGTATGAACAACAAGCAAAACAGCCATGGACTCCTCCAAACTCCAGGTGGGCAGTGGGTTGCATGCAGGCAAACAAAATAACCTTGAGGATTAACATGGGCCTGATACTACCTGTGGAGTCTTACTTGGATGCCCAGTTCTCACATTGGAAAACCTATAGCTGTACATGGAAGAAATCAACTTTACTGCCTCCTAACAGCCAGCCAAGATGACTAACTGGAAGCAGGTCTCCATTTCTTCTGATTTTGTTTCTAGAAAGCTCAGTCCTAGGAAGAATCGGTTTGCATCTTGTTTTTTGCTGCAGTCAGTGAGCAGGTATCAGGGTGCCTCTTCCCATGCAAAGAAAAGCCTTCCCCTCAGAGGGATTTACAAACTGCAGCCCACATAGTGTAACTTTACCCAGAGGTGTAATAACACCCCTTTCATAGCACAAAGACAGGTATTAGTACTACTATAATTTATTTATGAAGGCAGATTAGAAGCTAAGTCAATTGCTTTTAAAGCCCTTATGCACCTGTCCACAGAACTGTGCCATTGTTGGCAGATCTTTTGTTTATGCAAACTTCACCTTGTGCAAAGAGTCAGTGGGAGGCCAGTTTGCCACTCACCCTGAGAGCACAAGGTGGATCTTGGCACAAGGAGAAGCTAATTTTCCCCCAACAGAGTGGTGGCAAGAGGACAAGTTATCAACCTCTGCACTACTCACAGGCAAGTACCTTCCTGAGTAAATACACCCAGCACCACTAAAGAAGTAATTTGTCCTGTATGTGTGCACCCTATTCTCATAGTCTTGGCACATGACAGAGTTCTATCCACCCCAAACAGCCCACAGGAGCTCTGCTCTGCTCACCCTGAGGTAGCACTGCACCAGCCTACCAAGCACAAACAGGTTCAGTTCCCACTGCCCCAGCAGGCTATGCAGCCATGTGCACACACAGCACTAATACCCAAGACAACCTGTTCCCCCTCTGTTAGGCACAACTTTACAAGCTACGGCAGAAAAGCTCTGTGTACCCTTTGTGGTGGTTTGCTGTCCTCAGGTAAGAGGGAAGAGGAAGGTTTATTCCCACCTCTTCCAATTCAGGCATAAATGGCATCCATGAGAACTGTGATGTATTCCACACTAAGTGCTTCCTTCCTTGGCATACATCTTAGCTCTCAGTCTTTTGGAAAGAAAGACTGAGGACAAGATGTCCCTGAATTATTAAAAAATAAAAAAATAAGATAGATTGATTGCCCAACCTTTGTTCTAAAGCCAACTTTCAAGCACACTTACTTTTAACATTTTTATTGGTACCACCTCGTTGAGGTTTGCAGTGTTCAATTTCCTTATTAGAGGTGCACTCTGTGGAGTTCAGTATTAGGGAGAGTTCATCAGGGTTTTCATTTTACAAAAGAGGGATTAACAGGCAGTTGAATGAGTCAGGAAATATATACTTGGAGCCAGATAATATTTTCGGAAAGTTAGAGGCCCAGTGGCTTTGGGTTTCTGTTTTGTTTGCTTGTTTTGTTTTGTTTCTTTAAACTTAAAACACAACCGAGGGTGCGTAACACTTACTAGTCTTTTAGCTCATTTCAAGACCAACACAGAGAGAAACCTGTTCTTTTCAAGTTGAATGTCCACTCTCTGCAACTAACACTCTTCAGTAAAGGTCAAGACATACAGAGCAAGGAGGACTAGACCTAACCATTACCTTGTAAATATTTGCTTCCATAATGGATCAAACAGGAAGAGTTTATTCATATAGCAGCCTGCCAGTACCTAAAGAGGGCCTACCAGAAAGCTGGAGAGGCTTTTTACAAGGGCATGTAGCAATAGGACAAGGGGTAATGGCATTAAACTAAAAGATGGTAGATTTAGATCAGATATTAGGAAGAAATTCTTTACTGTGAGGGTGGTGAGGCACTGGAACAGGTTGCCCAGAGAAGCTGTGGATGCCCCATCCCTGGAATTGTTCAGGGCCAGGTGGATGGGGCTCTGAGCAACCTGGTCTAGTGGGAGGTGTCCTGTCCATGGCATGGGGGATGGAACTAGATGATCTTAAAGGTCCCTTCCGACCCAAACCATTCTATGATGGTAAAACATATGATGGTACCTTGGAGACATAAAAGCAACCTAAACTGCAAAATCTGGTGAATGGCTAACACATCCTTTGGGGAGCAGGAGACCCAAGCTGAACAAGGCTCCCAATCTTCAATTAAAGAACATTTACCCAATCCAAATTTCATAAAAAGCTATGACAGAAAAACCAGCAGTTTATGAGAATCAGTATTTTTTCATTCACAACGCCATCATTAGAAAGTTCTCCCCAATACTAATATATAGCCACTGGGATAATAAATCACAGCTGCTCAAAGAAACGTGATACTTGTCACCATTGCAAAGCACATGCCTCTACGTTCTCCAGGTTTCACTGTCTCAAACTGTAGGCTGTTTCCGTGACTTTGATCACACCCATACAGATCCAACTTAAGTTGATTTATCAGTCAGCAGACCAATGGCCTGCAAAGGCCATTATCTTACACATACACTGCTAGAAAAACAAATGCATTTTGATTAATTGGTCTACTGCATTCTTCAGTTCTTCCAAACACTTTTTTTAATTAACTATCATTTTAGCTTTTTCAAATATCACTCAGATAAAAGTGACTCATATCAAATGCTAGCTTGCTCTGTTGTAAAGCTAAAATAATTGTCTTTAACACAGAGCTACTTTGTTCTGAGCATGATTGGGCAAAAACCTCACAACACAAACTTTTCCAGTGGCATCAACACTGAAGACTAGATCAGCAACCCTGAGTACAAAGCCATCCGCCCAACCAAGGACAAGCATGCAGTATTACTCGCTTTTACACAGAGATCGGTCCCCAGCATCGATGAAACTAGATTGAGGGCAGCTAAAGGATTCAGTCTGGAGACTCTGGAGTAGCTGATGTCTCTGCATGAAGTATCCAAGAGGAAGAATGGGGCAGAAGACACTGCATGTAAAATATTAATAAAATACCTATATATACCTTTATACAGCTGTCCAGTATCTTCTACACTCTATGGCTTCAACACTATGCTACCAGAGAAAAGGTAAAAATCCAGCCATATTCATGCCGCTATTCATACATACAAATGAATAGTACTTGCAAACTCATTACTTAGGGACATACACACGGACAGCAAAAATGAAATCTTTCAGTGGGAACGTCCTCTCTTTATTCCAAGCACCCTCAATTTATTTGGGCCTATACATGCTGACTCAGCTTTAACATTTATGTCAAAAGTATGTTTAAAAAAATGCTCTGAATAGTTGCCCATCAGAGTCACTTATGAGGGAGAAATAATCCCTAGTGGCCTCCAGTTTGACGCATGTGCTAGATTTTTATCTCAAGCAGTTTATAAGCAGTTATTATGAATGCTAACAATGCTTCTTCCCCTTTTCAGGTTCCTAGTAGCAGAACAGGTGACCTGAAGGATACCATTTTGTTGCATTTCTACAGCACCATTTTTAAACACTGTGTTGGAGGGCAGTTTTCAGTGTTACAAAACTCTCCGTAACACACTCAGCAGTGACAATGACATCACACTTGAATCATTTTTAGGGAGCCTTAAAAGGCATCCACTTTGCAACAGTTTCATTTTTAGAAAGTACTTTTCAGTTTCAGAAAGGCCCAGGGAAATCTCTCAAGAAGGTTGCCACACGTAACAGCACGCTCCCAGCTACTGAACGCTGGCACGTTACCATAGTTTTAAACAGCTTCTGTGGAGAATGCTCTCTACTGTAAGTTGAGAGCAATTATATGGAAGTCAGAAGTTGCACTGCTATAAATCAGTACTGAAACTGCAGTCATAGCTCTTTAAAAACAAATATATAAGCAGACTGATAATATCAAGAAAACTACACATGCTCTTACAATCCACTGTTGACAGGTAGAGATTCAACCGACCTCCTACTAACAAAGGAGAATTGGATGGATACAGGTCTCATTCATTCCACTGGAATTACCTGTTTAGTCCAGTGTCAGTGAACTGCCAAGTCTCCCAGCTGTTACACAATTCTGGTCTTTCTACAAGTAATATCCTGAGCTTATGTTGACCATCCCACCCAGAAAATAAAAAAAAAAATGCAACTGCTGCTTCTTTCAATGCTTACAGCCTACCTGCTATATTCTACATTGTAACTACACGCATATACTGAATACATACAGATGCAGCTTAAGGTCTGAAATGCCTGTTCAAAGAAACAGGAGTTTACAACTGGCTTAAGAAAGACACAAATGGAATCAAAGATTTTTCCTTTTTTTACTGTTACTTCCCAGTCCTGAACAATATTCACACATGAAACAGTTGAACCAAGATCATAAGCAAAATCACGCATGACAAGAAGACTGAAAGCATTATTGGAAGTGACTTTTTAACACTGTTAAGCTTACAGATAACACATCTCAGCAAGTGCAGTTATTATTTGGTCAATATTTCTCATTTGGCTTAATAGAACATGATGGCTAGCCAAACAACAGAGGCAGTCTTTCTTTGAAATCCTGAGTCACGCAAGCATCCCGATATAAGAGCAACACATTTCAGCAGAACAGGACATTTCAACAAAGCACACACCTCTTCACACAAAGGCAAGTGCTGTAGGAAGCAGTAATGACCTTTATATAGGTTACTTTGAAATCTGTTTCAGAACTTTCCTACCAATTCCTTCAAGACAAAATATGAAAATACTTTTAAAAACAAAATGAAATCTTACGGCTTGATATGCAGTAAGCCAGCCTGCAGTTGATCCTCCTGAACAGTTGCTTGTTGATTGGCCAAAGTATAAGTGTAAAGAGTTGAATGAAGTTAATGATCAGTCCTGACACTATAAATATGTAGCAGATCAGAAGATGGCAAATGAATTGAGACTTCAGAAAGCCAACGATGTCCATGATTTGCTGACAAAGCAAGAGGGTACCTTCAGACCCAATATTCAGAAGACAACCTGCAAAACCAAATAGTATCAGTGGTTACAGAGTGCATTTATGTCTATAAACAAACTGTTAATATACACTTCCCATTTTATACTTGAATACACTAAAATGAAAGTTAATTCTATTGTATAAAAAGGCCTGATGGCAATAGTTGCAAAAGTAAGTACGGAAAGAGAATACTACATCTCTGAATTAATTTACATTTGGCTTTGGAGACTTTTACTTTTCAGTCGTAATTCTGCAAAACCGAAGAGCATATGACTCCATCCCATAGACTGCAGTACTCCTCTTTCAGGTCTTTCTTGATAAAATATGAGAAAATAATGCACTTATATTTTGATTTGAATTCTCTGTACTTCATAAGACATATACTGTGGCTTCTGATATCTTCAAGAGCTGCTCCAAAATAAACACGAGCTTTGTTAGAAGTTGTGTCCTCTTCTACAGGTTATGCCACATGCTCCCCAACCAAGAAAAAGCAGCAGCCCCTAATTTTAGCATTATTGTCTTGCTCCCTTGAAACAGTCAAATACCGGTTGATTTTGACAAGAGAATAAAAGCTTGGCTATGCACAATACATACAGTTTGTTCAACTATTCCTTGACACCGTAATTCTGTCAGTTATACTCCATAAACCCAGAAAGGAAACATCAATAACAGTACTAACTCATGACCCAGCAGTGTTTCCAGAAGAAAAAAAAAATATTAAAAAAATCAACTCTTAGGTTATTTAAGAAACGTTTGTATAATTTTGGAAAGGACCAGTCCAACCCTAGGAGCTGAGCATTCAGAGGAAGTGTACTCTGTCAAGTATTCTGGCCTACAAATACCATACTGACGTCCCCTCAACATCACTACCACCAACACTAGTCTCGTGCAGGTGGTCTCATACAAAGATGTGACCTCTCAGTAAACAACAGCCCAGTTTTCTCAATACAGTCAAGCAGGAGATGCTGCCATCCCGTTCCATTCCTCCACTGTTTCTCTCTCTGAGGAAGACCTGAGACAGTACTTCTGAATGTGCCAGTCACAGGCAGTAACAAAACAGCAGCTCTCACCATCCCAGTGAATTAACTGATGAAAAAAATCTTTATGCCCATCTTTTGAGTTTATATGAGACCCTATTATGTGACACAATGAGTCTAGATCAGCGTCCTGAAACATTTGTTCTACTGCCCTTGCTGACTCTGCTTACCGTAACAAAGCACACAAACAAGAACTGCTGCAAAGCCATAGGAAATTATTTTAGCCAGGTATTCAACTGCAAGGAAGATGAAGAAAAACTTAAGAACAAGAAACTGTGTTGTTGTATAATTTATATAAAGAGTTGATGGCAGTCCCAAGCCTATTATTAGCAGGCAAAATGTGCCCTTTGTGTATCACAGACTGTTCTCTTTATCTTGCTGTACTATTCAGTACCAAAGCAGACACCATCTGTATGTAGCCCAGAACGGCAGCACAGGCCTCTGTTCATTGTAGTAACTACTGTCATGATGCTTGCAAAAAGCTTTTCCAGTTTTAACCAACCATTCTGTTAAAGACATGTTTCTGAGGGTGGCAGATAATTTATTAGCATGGGCTTTGACCAAATGCTTTGGTTTTGTTGGCCAAGTAGAATGAGAAATGTTGTCTAGTAGGAACCATTGCAGTGGTTCATGTCCCAGGCCCTCCACTGCACACTCTGAAGACAGAGCCAAACACTTAAAAAAAGTTTTAAAAAAGCAAACCCAGGTTTTGAGTAAGTTTACAGTGAAAGATACAAGATGTCACTTCCCTAAGTCAGACTTCACCAAGTAGCAGGATTAGATCACTTCTTTAAAACAACTGGAATGGAAGCAACCAGTTAGTTCAAAGTGGATGGTTTAAAAGACTGCGCAGTGCCCAAAACCCTGATGACTGGGTTTATCTTAGGGTCCTTGGCTAAAACTGATCAAAAGTTTTTTTGTGCTAGCTGGCCTGTTTAATTCCATCCCACAGGATCACTCTAATCTAATACAATTCCCAGAGATCAGTAAGGGACAGGATAAAAAAATAATAATGCACAAAATAAGATTAAAGCATAGTCTACTTGCAATGGAGATCTGAAAATTCAGTATTTGATATAATAAACAGAAATCTACAATAGTAAGCCGATGATCAACAGGCTCTCTGACAAGGAAGAATTACCAGAAGTTTAGCCCACCCATTCCTTGGGGTTTTTTTTCATTGTAATAGTAGTCAAACTGTGTTAAAAATGTTATGTTAATGTGAATCATTTACTTCATACCAGGTCTTTAAAACAAAACTTCACAGTTTTAAAATAAACAAAAATGAGATGACTCTGATAAAGTATAATTACTATCTTACAATTTTACAAAGCTGCAATGCAATGTTTGAAAGTAATTTATTCCTCACTTTCATACCTCAGTCATCAAATTTCAATTCTGTAAAACTTCTAAGATATGTTTTAAAGGCAGAGTAAAATCTACTTAAGCAATACCACTGAAATGCACCTAACCTAACTTGCTTGTAAAGAGGAACAAGAAATTAAGAGTCACTGCTTAAAAATTGCTTTTCAGAAAAGTAGGGAGACGAGATTAATTTTCTCTTCTGATTAAATGCAAGCTGTTTTCCCTAAAAAATCTGCAACCCAAGCACTGTATGCAGAATGCTAGCTAAGTGTTCTGTTTCTCAGGCATAAGCTCATTCTTAGAACATTTTTTTTAATATGACACTTTTCAGACTCTTTTCATTACCCAAACTCCAAGAAATGTCGTTTATTATTGGTACAAGCAACAAAAATGTGAAAATTTATTTTCAAGACTCAATTCTGAGCTTATGAAAGAGGTCTAGAAATTTGCTTTTTAAGAGTTCATAGGAACTTCTTCCACTTGCTCGCTCTCTTATTAAAGTTCCTCAAGGGTAACATCAACATAACACCAGTTTAAGTGATAAAAGAAGCAGGTCTTTAATTCTTAATCCATGATGCTGGTTTAATAAATTACACTGATTTCCTTATAGATAATGTCTGAAAATTACAGCAATCTTTTGAAAACAAAAGGGCCAATCAATGCATTTTCTCAGAAGCTATTAAGATCGGAGAGCTGCCAAGAAGCTCTCTTCTATCGAACACCCCTTAAAACAAATCAGGAAAAATCAGCCAGCCAGAGCATCGAGAACAGATAAGGACGTTCTCCTTTGGATATAAAACAAAAGATTCAAACCTCAAATGTCTGTCTTGGGAAAAAGTCAACAAGCATCTATTCATGTGACTAAGAGATCACAGGATCAGGTTTAAAAGCAAACTCCACCACTATTCATTCTACCTCTTTTCCTTCCAAGTTTCATTCTTCAGCAAGATCCACTATGTTTTCTACTACAACTAATCTCAGCATCTCCTTCTGCTTAGAACAGCTGACCAGGAGGGCACAGAAGTGATACAGCAAGGTGAACACCTCCCTTCCAACAGAGGATGCTGCCAATTAACAATCCTATTTTGTACTTCAAAGTCTGTAAGAGTTTTGAGACTACAACTAGTGATCTTGTAAAGAACACTACTGTTTGCACTTTTACAGAAAGCACAAGAACAAAGCAAAAACTGTCGCCCACCTTGTCCAAAGTTTAGATAGTAAGCAGAGTCCCTGGCATGTGGAAAGCAACACAGTACCTACCTGACAGCACCTAGACTAAGCTAATATCTTTCATACTTACAAATAGAGACAAGACAACACTATACCTGTTGGTTTGGCTTTTTTTTTTTTCAGAATAGCATGTTTCAAGCCTACGCCAAAGTTTTCACTTATGTCTGCTCTTTGATAAAGTCCTTAAATACTTTGCTGCAAGTTAAGAACAACCAAGTATATAATGACGATGCCCATTCTTGCATTTTCTCATCTAAACCAGATTCTTGGATGGACACGTTAGAGAGTAAGACTATGAAAATATGCTCAGGTCAGCTTACAGTACTTTCAGTAATGCCCCTAAGTGAATTTCAGTTGGTATGAAAACAGCACAGATAGCAGCACTGTATTTCATATCAGAGTCCATTTTAATAGTGCTTCTGTACACAAAATACATATGCAAGGCAAGTCACGGGAAACTCTTCTCTTTGCCAGTGAGCGTCAAAAGTTAGCAAAAATGAGGTTGTGTCCATGTATGTATTCACCTTCAAGGAAAACATATCTGTAGATGCCAAACAAAAAAAACCCCAACAAACCAACCCAAACAAACAAACAAACAAACCCAGCACAAACCCAAGTCTGGAGGAAGAATTACCCATCTATTTGCTTCATGCTTAACTACGGTTTGAATCACTTCCCACCTTCCCCAAAGGCAACTACTAGAGTTACCTCCAGCATTGGGTTTACATGGCAAGGTTTTGATGGGGGGGGATGTGCTGCAGGGATGACTTCTGTGAGAAGGCACCAGGAGCTGTCCCCCCACGTCAGAGAAAGCCAGTTCCAGCCAGCTCCAGAAGGGACCTCACTGCTGGCCAAAGCTGAACCCATCAGCGACACTGGTGGCACCTCTATGATAACATTCTTAAGAAAGGGTAAAAAATGCTGCACAGCAGCTGGGAGTGAAAAGTGAGAAAAACATGAGAAAAATGTGAGAGAAACAGCCAAGGTCAGTGAAGGAGGGGGAGGATGTGCTCCAGGTGCCAGAGCAAATATTCTCCTGCAGCTTGTGGCGAAGACCCTGGTGAAGCAGATTTTCCCACTGCAGCTCACTGAGGACCATGGTGGAGCACATATCCACCCTGCAGCCCGTGGAGGACCCCACGATGCAGCAGGTGTCCTGAAGGAAGCTGCAGCCCATACAGGGGAGCCCACTCAGGAGCAGGAACTGCAGCCTGTAGGGAACCCCGGCCAGAGCAGCCTGCTCCTGAAGGACCCTACCCTGTGGGAGAGGCCCCAGCAGGAGGAGCAGGGGAACAGGGCAAGGAAGGAGCAGCAGAGAACGGCCATAGACTTACTGCAAGCCCTATTCCCCATACCCCAGCGCTGCTCAGGGTCCAAAGAGGTGGGGAGGCAGAAGAGTCAGGAGTCAAGCTGAGCCTGGAAAGGCAGGGCTTGTGGGGAAGGTAGTTTTAGTTTTGTCTCTGTTTTGCATTGCCCTACTCTTTTATCAATTGGCAATAAATTAATCTTCCCTAAGTGGAGTCTGTTTTGTCCATGATAGTAACAGGTGAGTGATCTCCTGTCCTTATGTCAAGCCATGGGTTTTTTCATCTTATTTTCTTCCTCCGTCCAGCTGAGGAAGGAGGGGGAGCAAGGGAGAGGTTTGATGTGCACCTGGCAGCCAGTCAAGGTCAAGCCACCACACCTCCCCAGAAAAAACACAAATCAGGGAAGAATTTGAGATTATCTTCAGTCCTTCCCACAAAGTTAAGGGAATTTAAGAATGTTTACAGGTTTTCCTGAGGAGTCATGCATTCCTGAACTGCATATTTTGTAACAGACACCACTACAAAGGAAGGATCAGTCAGTCTGGCTGTTTCAAAGGCTGAAGAATGAATGGCCTCTACCAGCACATTTTATGATTTCTACTTTATAGACTTGCTATAAAACTGAATTTTTATTTACTTTCTATTTAGCAGAGAGATAATTAGCATAACAGAGTATAAACAGAGGAAATGAAAGTAATCCAGGGTTTTTTTTAAAATGGCTACCATATCATAATGCTTTCCTCTTCCCCTTCTGTATTTTCTTCTGGCTGTGATCTAATATAGAGCAAAACAGCTATGTGAACTCTGCACGCCTACCAGGACACAAGTTCTCGGTGTGTGCAAACTCTCGGCTGGTAAAATGTACAGCACAACTGCTGTTAGCCCTGACAGCCTCAGTGCTTGTCCCCTTACCACATAGAAAGAAAAGTGTTTATACGGTGAGGCAGGGCGTATGACTCCAGCCTGGGACATGGGAAGGAGTGGGAAAGATGAAGAGTCAGTGCCCAAGTTCTGGTGAGAAGTTCAGTCTTGCTTCTTCTTCCAGAAGCATGAAATACTCAGGAAGGAGGGAGCTGAACAAGGAGCCATATGGAATTGGTATTAAATATAAGGCAATACAGAACTCCTTGGAGGCACCGTGTTTAGGGACTGCAGGGCTTGATGATGAGGGAGGCATTTATTGGAAGAGAGTAAACCCCTTAGAGTTAAGCGCTTCTGTTCCAAGCTCCTTGACAGATCCTCAAAAAATACGTCAGGGTGAAGTACAGCAGTTTTCTCGGGTGCAGAACATTAAGTTCACAAAAACAGCAGTCAAAGGCAAGTTGCTTCTTTCCAGCATGCCAAGCATTGTTCTTCAACCATATCCCACACAAGTTTCTGTGTTTTAACACATTTTTAGATATATATATGTGTGTGTGTGTATTTCTCCAAAGCACAATTATCTGCAAATTGCTTGGGAAAAATAAGAGAGCTGCACTAAGATATTTAAGGCCTGGAGGAGTCTTATCAGAGTTCAGCCCTGGAGTTCAGGTCTGCAGACTACAGAGTCCCTTGTTTCCTCTTTTACTTTACCTGGGGCAATTAACCTAACAAGTTACTTGTGATGCCAAGGGCAATGTCATACACAAGTCAAATTTAGGGACTGAGCAAGGGAGCATGACTGCACAGCAAACAAAAATTTACAAGGAAGTATACTGAGAATCTAAGCAGGATGTGGGCTACGCTGTCACACAAATATAAGCAACCTGAATAGTTCCTCAAAAATAACCAGGGTAAACAACAGCAAAGAGTCTAGGACAAGCAACTATATCATGTGCTTAGAGCCAATTTAGTATTTGCTCTTATAGGCAACATTAAGTGCTTAGTCAAAGGTAACCTGGCCCACACATTACTGTCACCTGGCACCATCCTCTGTAAAAAACACACACACCCAAAAAATGTGTTTCTACAAGTCACTTCAGTGAATGACCTGACTTGCTGCAAAAGTACAGGTGGCTTACCAGATAACAGAATCTGAAAGACTGCAACAAACTAAACCTTCTCAAATATAAATAATGTAGGTTCGTACATAGGTAGGGATGCTTTTGTGTTTATGATATATGAAGCCGTGTACAGAACAGTCATGGACCATTTGAGGCAACTGCACACTTGAGGTACAGAGAGCAGAGTCTGTCTAGTTAAGCTATTGGTCCTCAGTGCATGGCCTGTGTGAAATCTCTCAGTGGTGAGATCCCCACCACCACTCCTGCACGGGAAATTAACACATTAAAAATGAGACAGCAGGGACAGTACAGCAGGATGTTGCCATCGGCATTGTGGTATTTATCCAGCATCAAGGGTGCACAGCACCATGGTTGACCACCTCTGCACTGGGCATTTCAGACACAGATCCAACACAAGAGTAGCTACTAACTTCTCCAGTAGTTATTACAAAAACATTTATTTCAGACAAGCCCAAAGAAATGGAGGGGAGGGAGGAAGGCAGAAACCAGATTCTTCAGGAGCAGGTATAAACCCAGGGTTGCTGGGAGTCTTGGGTTTGTTTGGGGTTTTTTTTCTTTTCCTTTCTTCTAAATTGTGCTGGGAGTCCAAACATGCTCTTGGTAAGAGAAGCTTTGGAAAGGAGGTCTCTCCTATGAAGACTCATGGTTTGTGCTTGCCAAACACTGATCGCTCATCTTGCTTTAAAGAACTGTAAATTACATTCACGGCAACACAAAGGGTCAGTAAAAGGTACAGGAACTGGCCTATACTCTCAAAGAAAATGCTTCTCCCACATCTAAACCAGCTTTACATGTGAGGCAACAAGGAAACACGGATCACATGTTCAGTTCAAAGCTTTAAATATTTAATCTCCTATTCTTACCCACAATGAGTTAGTTACAAAGTTAGACTACAAAAGTATCGCCTCCTAACAACTCTGGTTTTGCAACAGACAGCTTTCCACACCACTGATACAGGTAAGCGGTTGTATCTAGGCAGATATTTCACATCCACACAGGAGGCTTAGAAGCATAAGTTAGTCCATCTCTGTATGCAAAATCAAGTCCTTTAAGGATAGGATTATGGATTTTTTTCCATTTTCCTGAATTTATCTATCCTCTCTCACATGGAAATATACAACCATTTAGAAGATGCTAGTGAAGTAAGCTTGGCAAGATCTGTCTTGCTGCCATCTTACACATGGGGAACTTGGAACAACATTCTTTGAGAGCTTGTGACAGTCACATGACAAATCCATCTCCAGAACCTGCATTTCCCAGGCTCCAGCTTTCAACAAACAAAATGGTACTTTTAATCCTCCTTGATTTGCCTTCTTGCCCATGCTCAAGTTTCCCTTGCAACAGCTTCTAACAGGCCACATGTAGAGAGCAGAGAGGGAACAGACTTCCGCCAGGGACCTTCAGTGGCAGCAGATGAGACAACAGGTATAAATGCAGGTGGTTCAAACCAGACGTGTGCTGATGAACTCTACTTTGCCTTACTTTCTCCATTCCTCAAGAAATGAAAACCAAGTATTCAGCAACTTGGATGACTTTATACTACAAACTAGAAGCTACAGCTTCAGCACCAAACCAACAGTATTGCGTGCACATGCACACAAACATACAACTCTCATTATTCCTGCCCATGAAGGAATTAAAGGTATTGCTAGATGCTTCAAGGACAACAGTCAAAAGACAAAAATCATCAGCACTGGGAAAAGGATAATATCCTTTCCTCAGTATGCTTCCATAAAATGACCTCTTATATTTTCTGGAATTGTGACTTACATTTTTTTAATTCTGGGAAGTCTCTTTAAGCCTTTTCCTAGAAGTCTGATTCCTAACTTGTGCGGCTTTTTTGTTTTGTTTATTTAAGCAGGCCAGAAAAATGCAATTAATGAATAATAAAGCATTTGTGGCAGCAAAAAATCTTATAAAACCAAAAGACCTGGAAAGTGGCAGAAATAGGGCATAAATCACTGAGCTGAGAAAAACACCACGGTGGCAGTATCACTGATTTACAAGTGGCACTTCCATCACCAGACTGTGGGCTAGTAAGTTTTCTACTGCCCCCCCCCCCCCGCCCCCAAGCCAGTATAAATACTTGTGCCATAGTCTCTCTCTCCAAGAGCAGCATGGCCTCCTGGAGACAGCCATATTCTCCCACTTGGCAGATCTGAGCCCTGCTGACAATGCTGCCACAGATGCAACAGGCACATGGGACAGACCACATCCTCCATGCTTCAGAATCAGAGGGATATGAGGGAACAGTGCTGTCCTCATCTGAGAGGGGATCCAAAAGTTGCCAGTACAAATCACAAGATGCTGTTAACAGTGCTGGAAATGAAAAGTGCTATACACCTGACTACAGCTCCAAGTGAGCTGCTAGGGTTTTTTCCATCTTCCACAACAGTAGACTGCCTCCTTCAGCTAAGTCATTTGCATATTTTTAATTAATATGAAAAAAATCATTAGTATGCTTTCTGAATACTACCAAAGTGTTAAAAAGATTCATAAGGGGTTTTTTTAACCTCTAAGCATTAATGTAATTTGGATGTATTCTATCATACGACACTGAAAAGTATGAAGCAGCTGAATTTCTCCTTTATGAAAATCACATCCCAAAATTGGAAATGACAATGTACACAAAAGATGTAGCCACACCAAGACAGGGATACACAGGACATTAATATTTATTCGTTAAAGTATTTTCCAATGCTTCTTTCTGAAGAATGGATGTGGCAGAGAAGCTTCCAGATTTATTAGTCAAAGAAAACCACCTCCTGCCTTAAAGAGGTAACACCCAATACTTAGAAAAACATGTGTCTTACAGCTGAGATGTGGTTGGCATGGTTCCAAAAAATAAGATGCCCAGCTTCAGTGAAAGGCTCAGTTGCACCCACACAAAAACACAGACATCCAGGTGCCAGGTGAAAATCCAAACAAACATGGTGCCTGCTTTACCCACATTTCAGCAGTCTCATTCCACACCAGTTTTCACTCATCTCTACCTCCAAGACACCAGTGTTCAGAATCTTTTGCTACACCATGAACTCAAAATACTTCCTGCTTCCTCCTTCTCCCTGATCATCAATCCCCTAACAGCCTGATTTAATCTGAGAACTTCACAGAATAAATGCCTTTATCACCGGCACTGGATTTATCAAGGGAGGTTTCATTCTGGACCAGATTCAAGTACTGTTGAAGCCAAAAGAAATCTCTCAACAAGTTTCAGTAGTCCTTGTTTGGAAAACATTATCCCTCAAAAACAGCCAACCAAATGTGATATAACTAATCAGTGAACTGTATTTTCAGCACTTAATACCAGAGCTAGTCAAAACCACCTTAAACTTCTAACAAAAACATTCACAAACAGTGCCTGATCCAACAGCATTTACCTTACTGGATGGCAAATGTGCAGACATTACGATTCCTAAACATGCTGGTAAGAATCCAGTAACATTTTTATAAATTTTCACTAAATTAAGCATCAGGTACATCAACACCTACCTAGATTTTCTGTAACTCAGCATAACTTCAGGTGCCTAAAGCCTTTTAAAAGCCTGGGTCTGAGCATTTGTCCTGCTAACTTCAAATTTGAGACAGTTTTACAAGGCTTAAATTCAGAACGAAGCTTTTCTCTGTCTTCATCTTGGGTGAAATGCAGTATTTATGCATAGTCTCAGAGGCACAGGCATGTAAAAACTAAACATGACACGCTGAAGGCTCAACGAACTTGGGAACAGCACTTTCCTAGTTATCTTTCTGCTTAATTATAACCCTATTGTGCCTCTACCACTATTGGGCAACAGGAACGGACAGTTTCTTTCAGTTACTTTGTTCCTCCAGATGCTTGTTTTACATTTGTTGGTTGTGGGAAGACAGTGGTATCGCTCCAGCCTACCATCTGCACATTTGGCAACACTGATGCTACTGCATTGTTTTATGGTAATTTTCACTAATACCAGATTGGGGGCGGAGTGGGGTGGGAAAGGGATATGTAAATATCTGTGCAAGTTTTGGTACTGTCTAAACATATCCTTAGAACCATAAAATCATCTAAAGTCTTGTTAAGCCCTGACAAACCACCTGTAACTTGAATCATTTATGAGGTTTTCCCCCTTCAAGTGCAGATGTAGGCTGCTGCAGACAGAATGCTTCCAGACCTTCCTAAAGTGCAAAGCAGCACCTGTACTAATGGTGTTCTCCAAAGTGCTGCAAAACATGGTAAGAGGCAAACTATGATGTGTGAGGACAGGGATAACATGGAGATGCGGGAGAAATAGGACACAGTTTAACTTTCATATAGTTGTTACCGCTTGAAACAGATCAAATAGTGTGCCATTCCTACACATAGACTTCCCCCAAATATGTTCTTTCCCTGCCTTTAACAGCAGGTTTTAAGTGAGATCTTCACTTTTTCCTGATAGGTGAAAAAACACGTATAATCTAAAAACTGAATCTGCACAGAGAAACCTTTTCATTCACCTGGATCCTGCTGGAAAAATGTGATTGAAATTTCCTTTTAATCTAACCAACAAAGTTAAATCTGGTGCATGTCAGAATTTTTTCTGATGTTAATAAACAGTCACACATGCAAGTGAAATCAGCGTGCTTGTCTGCCTGCAGCTCCTAACCTTCGGGCAAGTAAACCCTCTCACAGTGACCTCTACCTCAGACTTCTTTCCAGCCTAGACCTGGTTAATTGTCTTTCCCTGTTCCATTTATTTATGCTACAGCAGAAACCTCCAGCGAGGCCAGCCCTTCTGCAAGCAGCAGAAAATTACTTCAGTGTTAAGCTCTTCGTGGCAAAACACAGCAAGACAGACAGAAGGGCTGAAGGTGAAAACAGAGGCATAGAAGTAAAAAGGCTTTAAGTTCACAATGAAGAGCAGACCTCTAGCAGGACCTTAATCCAGCATCTCCTATCTCTGGGCTCACTACAGTTAGACCGCTCTGCCCAGTTCCAAACACATGGTTTATATACCTTTTCAGGAAAACCATTACAGCCAACTTATTTTTCTCACATTACCAAAGAGGGGTCTTTACAGCATCTTCATCCTTACCACAACACACAGTTACTCTCATTCACTTCCATTTCCTCTTTCCCTGACCTTACCTTGAACCTGCCACATCTCCAGTCTGAGGCATTGGAGGAGGACAGGGGAACAGCAGAAAAACGAAGTGAGTCAGCAGTTTCCGAGCAGCACATAAGCATTAGTCAGAGGTGATCAGGGTACTCATGACACAATCAGATGTGAATGAGCTTAAGACCACCAAACAACAGATTGGAAGGCAAACCTTCCAAATGCCTTAAACCAAATCGGGTTGGCAAAACCATCCTACAGACAAAAGCACTTGGGGAAGAAACACATACTCAGCTGCTGCGTACCAGTGCTGAAACACAAAGCATACAGGGTACTGCTCTCAGTCACATTTCTAGTTTCCTTGCAAAAAAGCCCACTGCACTCAGTACAGCTAAATCAAACACCTGAGGAGACAGTTGCCTTGACTCACACGGTGTTTTCCCTAATGAGGGAGGCCCACATCTGCAAAAGCTTTCGCTAACTAAAGCACATGCACAGTGCACTACAGTGTGTTGCTGCCCTCTTGTTCATCTGCTCCCTTATCAGGACATACCAACAGCAGTAGTAGCGATGCAATTAGTTAGGAAAGGGTTCTTCTACATCATGCAGTGCATATTCGACTTTAGACTTAGAACTTGTATTAGTAATTTGGTCTTAAGGGCCAAAAGTGCACATTTGCGACACAAGAATATCTTGCTGACCTCAGCACAGCTGTGACAGTGTCTTCCTACATCGAAGAGATTTCAAAGGGCATTATTCCATCTTCACCTTCCAGCAATAACATCAGGTTACACAACAGAAAGCAATAAACCACCCCTTTTCAGTAGGGCAGAGCACAGTCATAGGGTTCTCATCCGTCACCTGCTAAAGAATCCTTTTCCTACAGAGCTCTTTTCTGTTATGGTACAGTGAGTACAATAAACTGTAAGTGAAGTACAACCATTACTCCAGGAAAGCATGCCTCACTCCAGAGAGAAGATGAACACTGTTCAATGACTCTGGATTTTGGCTGGATGCAAGACTTACTGAAGGAACAATCTCCCCACCAAACTGATATATACTGGGTTTCAGGAAACACAATTAATTACCTTACTCTGGGCAAGTGCTAACATCTCTGTGCAGTTTTCCCCCTCCTAAAATACAATACTTACAGCTTCTTGTGAAGCACTTACTAAAAATCTGCTACAAGTGCTTGCCAACAACACAACCAAACTTTGCTTAAGAGCAACCTTTACCTATCAGCAGCTTCCAATACTTTCTCTGTTCAGACTTTCAGATGTATCCTTCCACATGAATCCTGGCTCTCCGTCTTTCATAAAACACAGATTCATTTTTAAATACAACTTATTCAGGCATTATTATGCAAAACACTAATAGGAAAGAGCAAAGCTATGCATAATACTTACACAAATTCCTAAAATGAACCAAGACACTTTAATCCATAGTATTTGGAAAAACACAGCATTAGATCAGATACAAACAGCTCAAGAAAGGTGCCGGTCAGGAAATGACAGCAAACACGCAGTCAGTCTTTAAACAGAGGTAGCCATGGCACACAGTAAACAGACCTCTGTATGCCTACAGTAATCTTATCATTCACATGAGAACTTAGAGAAAAAAGACTGCAAATTTCAGCTTAAGTTGTTCCACGTCAGTTTCTCCACTCCACCAGCTTTTAATTCTTTCACAACACACTCTTAGTGTGACTTGATTATCAGTACAAGCTGAGGCTACAATTGCCTGGTACAACTTCCTGAGCTGGACGCATCACTGTTTTTAAAGAAAAGCCTGGGAGATTATTATCATTATTATTATTGGTTTTAGTTTCTTGCATACTTCCACCTCTTGTTAAGTATTTCAGTTTTCATTTAGCAGCAAGGTTGGTCTTTCCCACACAAGCACCTGTGTAAGGTACATCATTCTTAGATGTTTATACATGGTCTCGAAACACTTGCAACTCTGAGAAGCACATAACAAAGAACAAGAGCAGAAGCCTCCGTGTGACGTTGTTCAGACTCCTTCCTTGGTTGTCTTTGCAGCCATACGAGTGAGTGCTCACTTGTTGAAATAAAAGCTACAAAAGACTACTTCGGGTTTAAACAATAGCTCCCTTGGAGTTTTCCCTGCACCACGGTATCAGCCGACAGACCTGGTCAGTTCGTGGCCATTATTTTATTCGGCTGAAAAGTCTTTTATGAAGAGCCACAGCCAGATGGGAGGCAGAGCTCCTACAGCACGTGAACACAGCAGCAGGGCGGCGGACGGCCCCTCTCCCCGCCTAACCACCGCTCCCGCTGCCTCGGCTCACCCACTTCCAGGTACCACGGGGAAAACAGCGCCAGGACCGCTGACTGTGCACTCGCACTCCCCCCCCGCCCCCCGCCATCGCGGCTCGCCGCGCTCCCGCCAAGAACGGCCTTCGGGGAGCAGGCAGCGAACGGGCGAGCGCACCCGCCCGTTTCCACAGCAACCGCCCTACCCCCCCCCCCCCCCCCCCCGCCGGCCCCGCCGCCGCCTGAGGGGAAGCCCGAAAGGAAAGTGAAGGGGCCGCCGCGCCCGGCCGGCAGCGCCCCGCGCCCGCCGGCGGAGGGGGCCCGGCGGGGCAAGGCCGCCGCAGCTCGGCTGTTTCCACGGAAACCCCGGCGAGGGCAGCGCTCGCCCCGTAAAGGGGCCCACGGGCGGCAGGAAAATTCTCGGCGGCCGCGGGAGAAACGGCGCGGCGGGGCCGGGCGGCGGCGCCGGGTGGGGGGGAGGAGAAAGACCCGGCCCGGTGGCGAATATATCGGGGAACTTGTGCCCGCAGCCCGCCTCCCGCCGCGCCGCCCCCCGCCTCGCTCGCACACGCCGCCGGCCCCTCGCCTTGCAGCCACGGCACACCGGCAGGCGGCTGCTTCGGGGAGGGTCTGGTGTGGGGCTGCTTTTTCCCGAATGGGCACCAAGCCAGCTGGAGGAGGACAGCCCCACACCTGAGGAGCTCGCTGGCCGCCAGGGGAAGAGCACGTACCTGGCGCCGCCGGGCCTTGGCATGCGTGCCGCGCTGAGGCGCCGGGAGCGGGCGGGCGGCGGGGCGGCAGCCGAGCCGCACCAACTGCCACTAGTTTGCACGCGCCGGGAGGCGGCCGGCTCGGGCGGGGCCGCCAGGCTCCACCCGCCGGGCGGCTCCAGGAAGAAAAGGGCGCCCCTCGCCTTCCCTCCCCGCCATGTCACTTCCTCCGGGGGCGGTGGGATGGGGCGACACCTCCCCGCACCGGCTTCGCTTGCCCTTCGGGGCGTCTGCCCGGCGGAGGCCGGAGGGGAGCGGGGGGGCTCTGCCGCCGAGGAGCGCGGGGGGGCGGCGGCGGCGGCCCGGGGGAAGGGGCGCAGGGCAGCCCCCGTCCCCTGAGGGCCGCCGGTGACCGGGCTGACCCCTCGTCGTCCCTTACGGGGGCAAACGCGGGGTAACGCTGGAGGGAGCAGACTGGGCTGTGCCCGCGCGGAAGCCCTCCCGGCGGGCAGGCTGCAAGCTGTCGCAGGCTGAAGGGCACCTGTGAGTATCTGCCACTTCGAGTAGAAACTGGGGAACAGAACACCAGCTCCGTGGCCTGAGTACCGTGGAGAAAAAAATACATGCAGGTGGCAGTCATCCAAGCACCGACTACACCAACACACCACATTCACTCTGTGAAAATGCAAACATTTGCTGTCAGGCTTTGAATGGAATGAAAAAGCAGCTTTCCCAAATAGAAAACAGCAAGAACAGAGTCTATTCAACACCCAAAGCGCTGGGAGGGGATAATGCCTGGGGTGAGGCGCCACTGGGTCTGCAGAGTGTGGGGCTGCACCAGGGCTGGGCTGAGCTGGCTGGAGCAGAGCCCCTGATCCAGAACAGCTAGCATTACTGTTTACCCTCAATTTAAATTATTTTTTATAATTAGTTGAAGGAAACACTGAACTATGGAAGTGGTAATATGCATTACACAGGCGCAGAAGGTGGATATAAGCACCTAGTCTATATAGGTGGATATAGGACTAGTCACTGGAGGACATTCTTTAGGGAGCAATAGGGAAGTGTTCTCACAGAGATACCACATTTAGGAAGGACAAAAAACAACAGCTCCCTCAGAGAGCAGCAAGAGCAAGGCTGCTGCTGAAGCCTAGAGCAGAGGGTGACCACAGTGCAGGTAGTATCCTTACCAGCCAGAGCACTGCCCCACAATATCTGAACAGAGCATCCACAGCACAGTGCAGCACCCGTTGACAGCCCTAGACAAGATGAAGCAGTGAATCAGGTGTAGAGTTTGTACAGGGAATCTAGTCAGGAGCAGCAGGAGATAGGGCTACAACATGGAGCCATCCAGGAAACAAGGCAGGAGACCAAACTGAAAACACATCTATCTGCTAGATAGCTTAGGCAGGTACTAAAGGCTCAGACCTGAGCTTAAATGGAGCCCTTGGTCCATTGGCAGAGTGTGTAAGTGGAGGTCCCAGGTGAGGCTGGTCAGGGCCATTAAGACCTAGCAGTACCATCTGGGCCTAACAGATTCCTGCTGGTGGGGTGGGTGAGTGTACTCTTCAGGAGTTGAAGCTTTAGCAACCTTCCTCCTATTTGGTCACGACAGAGTTGAATCCAGCTCACTGGCATTCACAAGCCAGTGGTCTAACTGCTGAACTGTTATATGGGAAGACATTGATAAAGCCTATTTCTCCTGCCATACTTTAAAAGACTGGTCACAGCCAGTCTTTTAAAAGATGCAGCCACAGCATTTTAAAAAAGGGACACTTCCAGGCAGAGGGAGAAGACTTAAGATCCCTGAATAAGGTTCTTATTCTGAAGAGTGGCTGCATTCGTAGCATAGTTATGTCCTAAGCATTCCCCTACTAGTTACTTTAAGCAGCTTTGTGTACTACACGTACAGATTTTTGGGATATTATTCTGAGGCATCTCACTCAGGATCTAGGTGTTGTTTTGACAGCCAAGGGTCCAGAAGTCAGGCACCCTGATGCTGAATGTGGTAGTGCCCGAACATCTTTTACTTATTTGGCCTTGAGACCAGACTCTGCAGATGATTATTTGTATGTTCCCCATTTCCTGGGTAGCCATAATAAAAATCAGGCTTCTTGCTTTCATTAGTGTTAAGCTGCGGCTGAATATAATAGGATTTATGGATGCTTTACACCTGAGAAAACTCTCCAGTGGAGAGAGAAATCCTAGTTTTGATGCATTAAATCTGTTTCTCAAAAGTCTAACCAGGAAATTATGAATAATAAACCCCTCATTTAAATTGGGGTTTTAAAGGTAAATATTAATGTTATGAAGCTGTGAGATACCATGGTAAAGATTAAGACTGGAAAGCTCATAGCCAAAGAATACTTATGTATTAAAAACAAGGTTTGCAGGGTCCTCACTGTGTATTTTTGTAGGTGCTATGAACAAGGATGATAAAAAGGAACCAGATTTTCTTTCCTTAAGCTGCTCTACCCTCCAAAGTGCTGAAGAGTATATTAAGATTTGTACAGCTAATTAAAAAACCCCACACTATATGGCCAAGGGCAGCTAAATCAAGTTTCTTCGGGTCTCAGTTTTGGCATTTCTTTGTTCTGAGTGCTTGAGTTTGCAGCCTCAGTGAAGTTCTTTCCTTGTTGCTTGTGGGCATGCAAATACCCTTTTTGCATTGAGCAAGACTTAAGAGTTGAGTTATGAACTTAAACCAGGTGATGACTCCTCCCAGCTATCCTAAGGCCATTTCTCACTGTGTGTGAAAAGGGTAACTTTCAATGAGTTTCCCTGTAAGAAAAAAATGAAACAAAACCACCACAGCAACAAAAAACCCACCCCAGTCTCCTGCTGGGCAAAGCACAAGTTCCAGTTAGTAAGGAACCCAGCTATCTCTGGTAGCTGAAGTGAAATTAACTGCTTGCTGGTTCTAACAGCTGGATCCCAACTCTGATCACCACACGTATTTTTAAGTGCCTTGTGAATTCAATTTCACAAATTTAATTGCAGGCAAAAGCTTGTCTGTTCTGGCAAGTTCTGTGGTTCTAGCTATGCCATTCTAGAGGCAGCACCCCTGTGTTGCTGCTGGTAAGGTAGATATTGTATAGGGATATGCTATGATATGCTGCCGTGAGTTGCTGGGCTCAGAAAGCCCAGGTTGCTCTGGCTGCGTGTGTTAGTTAGATTCTCTAGTATCTAATAAAGTGCGGATTATAAAAGACACATTTTCCTGCATTTAAAAGCATTCATAATATTCCTCTTCTGTGTAGGTTAAGTGTAATAAAGGCTGAACTGCAGGCTGTCCCTCCATGCAGGCAATAACAGGAAGTCTTTCCTGTATTTCATTTATCCATCTTTATGAAATCTGTGGGAAAGTAATTGTGTCTGAGATCTCTGCTGCTTTTTTGGGGTTGATTAAAATCAGCTAACAAGTTCAGGAATTCTTGTAAGGATTGTTGCATGTAGCATGACTGCACAATTTTTTCCTTTAGGAAACCAGATGAAAATATGTGTACATAGGTTAATATATGCTAACAGTTTATTTAAGTATGGAAACCAGAAATGAAAGGTACTGATACAATGCAGTGTTGTGATGATAGAAGTACTAATACAGATGCAGGTGTTATCAATTTAAATTTTCTAGGGTCGGGGGTTGGCATTGAAAATCACACACGCACACACGTAGCCTGCGTAACTAGCTTTTCAGGGCAAGTTTTCTAGTGCGGACTAGCCCTGTGACACCTGCCAGCTTCTCTAACTCAGCTATACAGTGGATCCACTGTTTTTATATAGAAAACCCCACTTCCCTGCACAGAAGCCACATGGTACCCACAAGTGGAATCATCCTGTTAAAACTAAACCCTGGGGCCACAGTTAGCTTTCGAAGAGACTCATTCTTTAATTGAATATGCATCAGCAAAAGAGCTGTGTGAGGATTTTTTAAAAAAAAAAAAAAAAGTTTGACATGGCCTAAGCATTACAGGAATATGAGCTCCAAACTGTCCAATTTGACCCTTTACAAAGTGTAGCACATATAGAAAGAATATTGGCTGAGATGCAGAAAAAATATGTTTCTTTTAACATGTTTTTTCTTTCAGCATGCTTCATTTTCTGCAACAAGTCCATGGCTACTAATTAATTATGGTGCATTTTTCATTTTTAAAGAATATCATTCCTTTAATAAATACCAAGGATCACAACATACAAAAAGGTTTTCAAATTACTGTTTGCAGAATTAGTCCAAATATTTCCACACCTACTGACATCAACAAAATAAACACTCCTCTTTACACATGTGCAAATATTATTTCCACAGCTGTTTCAAGTATGCAGCTTGAGCCTACCTGTGAGAAGAGGGGCTTTTGTTTCTCTCCACACATGTATCTAATACAAAATGCCACAGGTTTCTCTTCCTTGGTTTCTTAAAACTTGATTAAAATGAAGACTTCTATGTGGACCACTTCGTGCCCAAACTTGGTGGCTCAGGTGACTGGCTTTAGAGATACCTGTATATGCAGATGCAGAGCAGAAATTTTACATACACACACACACACACACACACACACATGTGCACAGACACCCACCGCCATGCCCCGTGGCAGGAGGAAATCTTGCAGCTCTGATCAGACATGGTTCAGAAAGTACAAAATGGTGAGGGCTTCAATGGCACCTTGGAAACACAGAGATGCCAATGTCTGTTAGTGTCACAGTCATGGGGTTGTGCAAGGGGGTGAAATTCCTCAAATTTCCAAAGGATCACTTTGGAGCTGAAAAAGTAAGTGCTGTTTAGAGGGTACTCAGGAAACTGCCAGTCCTCCAGAAGCAGAGATAAGAAACTGTAGAACAAAATCTTAGTCTGCATGACTTGGAGGCTGAAGTAGCTCAGCCCTGGTAATAACCAATGCTGCTTATGCATAACGCTGTTTACAACAAGTTTACCGGGGAAGAGACACACTGGCTGCTCTCCAGGTCTTCAAGAGCAATACCTAATCTGCATATGTAGTTACACAGACGTTAACAGTCAGAAACAAATCCACACAACCATTCTTTTTGCTCATCACTTATAAGAGGAAATAATTATTTCGGTATGATGAAGACAAGGCTGCTTTATGCTGTGATAATGTGTAGGGATGAGCTATGTGAGCCTGCATTTGCTAAAAGGTAATTGGGTAAAAGCTGAATACTTACAGTTCTTGTAAATGTCTGTTATGCACATTAAGGAATGAAAACATTTGGGACAATATCTTTCATACTAAATTGCAGAAACAGATTGCATAAGACATGATACCAGAGCATACAAAGAGCATTAGAAGGTCAGGACTTAGAGAAAAGGAATGAAAGTCAGATAAGATTTTGTACTGCTTTTGCCTTGGGCTGCCAAGTACCTGTGATACCACTGAAAAAAACACAGTACACTATACATTCAGTCCTGTGTGAAAAGCATATAGGACACTACTTTTCCTCTAATTTCTTCAAGTTCATCATTCTCCCCTCTGAAGCTATGGTCTTGGAAACCTACGTATTTCCAATGTCACAGCTGGAGACAGGTTTCCTGCCTTGATCCCTTAGTTCTTTGTTTCCTGTGATTTGGCCTGATCTTGCTCCCAGTGGCATTTCATTGATTTCAGTGGATGCAGACACAGCTCCAGAACTAGCTATTGCATAAGGATGCTGTATTAAGAAAAGTACTAGGTTCCAGAGAAAAGGAAAATAGTTCCTGAATATGACACTCTTAAATGAGAGTGAAAACCTTAAAACAGGAATGTTTTTACATAAAATAGGTAGAAATCTGATGAAGACATCCCTCAACAGCAGTTGCTCAAAAAGGAAAGGATCCAGGAAATGAAAAGCAGACTGGACACCTGTGAGAAAAATGACAAAGTAGTTCTCAGGAGCCTAGGCCTTGTGGTGCTTAGGCCATGTCAAACAGTAGAATGCTCTTAAGGCAGGCTGTGACGAAAACATGGCTAAAAGTATACTTTCTGAAGTAAAATTGCCTCAGTGTGAAAGATTTTGTGTGTGCCTTGCTGGCATCTACTAATTATTTACTTTTGAATCCTTAACTGTAATATTTTATACATGTTTGGTTCCAGTTCTGTACTATGCCCTGTTGTCCTGCAGCCTGTGAATGGGGCAAAACTTCAAAGGATCTGCCAGAAGTGTGAGAAAGGCGTGTAATCCCAGGCTGCCTTTTGGCAGATGCAAACTAAGTGATGATACCACACCTTTTCTCTTTCTAGGACTGTGCCAGCCACTGTGCCATGGCAGAGCCTCTTCATAAGCACTATCAGACACAAAAGATCAGGTCATTTATGTAAGAGCTTGCTTTTGCCTCCGGTTGCCCCCATGTGCTGTCCATATTCTTGTCCGCCTCAGTCCTACGTATGGCCTCCAGCACAAATCACAGCAACCCCGGCACTGTTTCAGTATGAGGGCCCTGATTCTCTTTGTATGCTAGAAATCAGCCCCTCCATCTTTGCTTCATGGCACAAGCTGCCCCATTGTATCTTCCTCCCTTCTGTTCTTTGATTCAGTGAAACGCTTGGGACCTGGGGGATAGCTAGGGGTGTGACAAGAGGGTATGGTGCTAGTCAGCAGTCTGAATCCAGCAGAAGATGGTGGTGAATCAAAGGCTGCTTATTCAGACAACTCCTTTGTGGTCTATGTGAAATTGCAATTATGAATTTGCAATTGCAATCCACTTCCTTTGGAAAAAATCACTGCAATTGATAGTAATTAGCAACCTCTTACAAACCATTGGCAGGCTGTCCTGAAACCAATCCTCAAGTTCCTTGAGCATCACATTGCCTGAGATTGCTGGGTCCCTTGTCACCAATTTACTATGTTCCTCAAGCCTGAGGCAAACGCCCTGCTCCAAATACCTCTCTAGTAGGAAACTGTGCTAAGTGACCTTGTGGCTAAATGCCCACATGGCTCAGCCAGAAATTGGGCAATTCTCCCACTTGGTCCTGGAGGGGCAAACCTCCTGGAGATGGCCACCTAAACCGGGTACTAAGATACTAAGGCGGTACCTTAGACAGTTGCTAGGTGAGACCTCATCAGAGGGCTTCCGACTTCACAAATGGGTCTGAAACACCCAGGACCTTGTGTCAGATGAGTGTCACAACCACAAGTTTAAAAAATGCCTCATGAAGACTGTTACATACAGTACACAGAGGGGACTGTTTTCTGAGAAAGACCGATTCTGTAGCCCAGCATCAGAACAGCTTTGACTAGGCATGTGTTTGTATTAGAAGGCGGCGTAAAAACATCAACAATGCAGTTTTATAGAAAATGCAGTAGGAAATACAGAAGTACTAAAGCTGAGTGCAGTACATGCCAGATATCTTTTTTTGTGTGACGTATTAAAAAATGATTGGGCTGAAGGACCTGGACTGCTGTTAACAGACACCTTTTGCTCTGCAGAGAATCCTTAATGTCATTGTACTAACTGTCGTTTCCCACAGGAGTTCAGGTGCCCCTGAGCTGAAGCCATCAATGTTAAAAACAGGCTTGCTGTGCACACGCAGCCTGGTGAGCCCATGTCCGTGCTAACTCCTGGGTCTGCAAACTTGGCCCCAGCTGTTTGATGTAGCTACATGTTTAGCACAACCATTCTCAGCATGATTTGTCAGCGTCTTACTCGTATGCTCACTTCTATGCTAGCAGCTGTTATTAATCCTGCAAACCCCACTGATTCATATTTTTTTCCAATCTGAATAACATAGCTACTGTCATTTCCTACTCACCAGCTCCCAGATGAGTAAGAATCGTTAGCCCAGGAAATTTTGAGCTCTGAGATCTGACAGTCACCTGGCAATTCAACCACAAAACAGTCTACATAAGCACTCTGCATCTACTGCTTTTCACACCTTTTTTGAGCCACAGGTGTCCAAAGTATTATCAATACTACCAACAAAGCCTGCTGCCTCCCAGGCATGGTAGCCATAATGGTAGCATGAATCATAATTGGCTACACTAACTGCAGTAAATCAACAGCACCGAGCAATCCTATTTCATTAATAAGAGCATCTCATCACCAGCTGCTCCTTGGAGACAGATGGCTGCAGCTGACTCCCTAGGCTCTGCTTTCTCTTGCCACCCCCAATGAGTTGTAGCATTTGTTTGAAACATCAGTGACCTAGCAGTCTGAGTTTGTTTGTACACTGGAAATGTCTCTTCAGTCCTGTTGTCTTCTTTTCATCTCTCTTTTTCTTCACAAGGGGAATCACAATCAAAAAAAAATTGTGCTTATTTCAACACAGATAACAGAATTCCAAAACCCATGGCTGAAAAATCTCTACCTCACACTAGCACTGTTACAAGACCTACATCAGGCAGTGTGATACCATCATGACAACTAACTAAAAACTCTGTTGCCAGAGGGAAGACTGTCTTCCTGGCAGGTATGAAATATTTTTTTATTTCTTAATTCATATACCTTATTTAGGCAAAGAGATGAGCTCTGAAAACAAATCCTATGCACCGGCCCTGTCAAACAGTTGCAGTCCTATTTAGACCCTCCTTCCTGCACAGATCTGTGCCAAGGGGACTTTCCCAAAATCCACTTGAAATTGACAAAGCTTCTACAAAGACAAGAGAATTTGCCAGTGCTCAGTTTAGTGCAGCATAAGGGTCTTACAGCCAGTGTTACGTTCACTCATCAAGACGTAAGGACTTTCAAACAGCAATGCCCTGCATGTGCAGGACTCTCCAGCATGTGAAAAAATAAGTGCAGGCTGCATAACACCGCGCGTGGTAAAGGCTCCTGCATAGCGTGGTGTGCTCCATCCAACAGCCAAACGGGATTCCTGGGCTCATGGGCTGAATCACTGTGTGTCATAGCTGGTGGGGGCCAGCTGCCTTCATAGTATTTTGTGGATTTTGCCATCAAGTTTCAGCTCTTCTCTTAATGGAATAGGACCTTGTGGGAATATGATGTGTCTCCAAGAGTAACTTGCCCTTCAGCTGTTGCTCTGTGTCCTGGTTTCAGCTGGGATGGAGTTAATTATCTTCTTAGGAGCTAGTACAGTGCTGTGTTTTGGCTTTGATGTGAGACTTTTCAGCTCCTCAGGCCTTGCTAGCAAAAAGGCTGGAGGGACACAAGGAATTGGGAGGGGACACAGCCAGCTCCACTGACCCAAACTAGCCGAAGCGGTATTCCATACCGTGGGACGTCATGCCTGGTATATATATACCAGGGGGGCTGGCCGGGGTGGGCAGATCATTGCTCGGGGAGTGGCTGGGCATCGGCTGGCAGGTGGTGAGCGGTTGCGTTGTGCACCACGTTTCTTCCTTTCTTTCTGGATTTTATTCTTTCCCTCCACCTTTTCATTATAACTGTCATCGTTGTTATTATTATTCTTTCATTTTTATTCTATTTCAATTATTAAATCGTTCTTATGTCAACCCTCGAGTTCTACATTCCTTTCCAGCTCTCCTCCCCATCCCTCTGGGTGAGGGGGGAGCGAGTGAGCAGCTTCTTGGTATTTAATGAGCAGCCGGGGTTAAACCATGACACTCTGTTACTACAGTAGAGCTCACAAGAGGGGGTGAGAGGGAGGAAATACCAGCCACCTGGGTCATGACACTTAAGGGCATGAACAGTCCTCTTTTGCTGTAATGCTAGACAATATGAAGCACAATAAGGCTTTGTAAGAGCTGCTAAAATACTACTACTACTAATCCACAGCTAAATGGAGGCAACAAATGAGAGGTTTGGGCAGCAGCAGTTGTTTAACTTTATACATAAATTATTTTATTATAAATATCTTTGGGAACCTAAAGGCCATTTCTGATTTAGGAAATGAAGGTAAGCAAATAGACAATATGCATCTTCCCACAAGAAAGTAGCATTTGACAACCTTTTTCCCAATTTTTTTCATTTAAGAACAATTCAAATTTGTTCCTTTTTTTTTTTCTTGTAGTTTCCTGTATCCTAAAGTTGTGCCTAGAAGCTGGTTATTAAGAGTGTATTTTTGGAAGCATGACCATCAGTACTTTTAAAGTAATTTAGAGCAAATGACTTTATATTGGATGCTAGCAGCAAATGGAAGCCAGCACAGTAATGGCAGAAGGAGTGGGTTAGCAGAGAGCAAATGCTCATGAGGGAAAATACAGTAAGATAAAACTTCTCTGACTTAAAATATCAGCACTAATGATCACCTCACACTAAAGTGTCTGGCACTCAAGCTGATAAAAATAGAGTTAGTAAGAAGATCCTTAAGTGTTTGTGGACCAGTTGATTGCATCGTCTTAATTAGACAAGAGTTGAATTCCTTAATGTTGCATTCAGCTCGCTACCTGAGTGACTACAAATCACTTTGGGGAAGGTGGTTGCAGCTCTGTGGTGTGATGTGGGGGCAGGTGGGAATGGGATGGACCTGCAGCTTCGTAGAGAGGAAGCTGGGCCCTGGCCTGACATGCATCTGGTCGGTGGAGTATAGGGCACCTTGCCTTCTGCTGGCTAAATATTTATCAGGGCATGAACTGTGAACAGATGTAACTGATTAACTGGTGTAAACCTGGTGTAGCTCCATGAGTTTCCATGACACTAGGTACTGGTTTACACTAGAGGAGGCTGTGGCCCTTTACATTGTGCTTTACCGACAGAGCTGAGGGGCTTTTTAGCAGACAGACTGGCAAATCTCACAGGGCATTTTCAGATGTTTTGGGTCTACTAGCTGTCCTTCCTACCCTCTTGGGTTATTGATCCTGTAGAAGGTGAAGGAGCAACATGTGCCTGTGTCTTAACTGCCTCAAGGCATAGCCCAAGTTTTACACAAAATCACTCCTGAAGGTGAAATGCTTAATGCTAACCGTTCATTGGAGCAAGGCAAGTAACAGAAGAAGGGCAGGGTACACAGACGGGCATGGTAGTGTCTTCAGCTGCTTCAGCAAAATTCTTCAGAGGGCATTTGCCAAGGTCCTCGCTGACATCAGATCTATGCAGAAAGCTATGGAAGGTACAGTGACTTACTTCCCACTGTTAGCTCTCCTAAGGAGGGGGGAGAGGGCACAGAAATGAGACAGAACTTGAAATGAGTCTGAGTAGCAAAATGTGGCTACAGCATGAGATTTCAAACTTTGTAGAGCTAGTAAGTGCTTTAGTTCACTGTTTCAGTTCAGATTTATATGCTACACAGACACAAACAGCAAAAGGTATGCTGCAAAATCAGCAACACAAAGATGGAAATGCCAGAATGGAAGTGGCCTGTGCAAAGGTACTGCCTTCTCTGGGGGCCTTCCTATGTTATGGTGGCTTCAGTTTACAGCTGCACAGTTCTTTTTCCACAGACCCCTTCCTATATTCACAGCAAAGACCAAGCAGGCCTCATTTAATGAGAAGTTATTCAAAAGTATTTTATCTTCCTTGTTCAGTGTGTGTGGCAGCAACAAAAGCTAATATTTACTGCATGTTGCTTAAACCCTTATGAGCATCTTTACTGATACAGGCTGCTACAGTGTCCAAGTTCATTTTCACAACTTATTTGTGAAGTGAGGCAGTGATCCTGCCGTCTTTACCCTAAGTGGTGAGTAACTGCCTTCATGATTACTGGTCCTGCTTTTCAGAGAAATGAAAGAAAATTCGGGCCTGATTTTTCAGTCAGAGTATTTGTGCTGCTTCTAAATGCCCGTCCTTGCACTGGAAAGGTATGTAGGAATGTGATAGTCATCATCTGGGAACAGTTAGGTTCTCACCAAAGAGATGTAGAACAACGAATTTGATATCAGGTTCAGAGGAGGAATCTGGATTGTTAATGAGAGAAGGATGTGTCATTAAGTCCAAATTTTGTTCTGCAAATGCAGTTTTTCAATTACCTTATGTACAGTTCCTAGTCACATAAATCCTTATGTGCAGCCTCTTCCAGTTATAATGCACGGCACTCCTGGCTGGCAGAGACTGAAGTGTGCAGAGGCAGCCTGAAACAGCAGTAGAGGAATGAGGACGAAATTGTTTTATCATCCTACTTAACAACTTTGTCTGTACTATAATACAGGACATTTGATAACCCAGCCATTTGTGTGTACAGGGTCAAAACTTTGTCTCTTAGATATAATAGCTACTATTGTAATTAATGAAAACCTTAGAGTCGGGATGTAAGAGATTGTAACAGCAAAAGGGGAAGGCACGCCTAACACTTTCCTTTATAGCAAAGCTCTTCCAGTGGCGCATAACCCTAGAAAACCTTTAGTTTTCAAATTGAAATTTCCTACCACTACTCACTCTTCAAGACTCAATTCTTGGTGAAATTACAAGGTGCTTGCTTTGTTTAGTTAAGGTAGTAAGAAGCTATAACTGAAACAAAAGCATTTATTACGGGTTGTTTGTTTGGATTTTTTTTGCTATTAAATAAAAATAATTAAATAATAATATTTTAATTAAATTACTATTAAATAATATTTTAAAATATTTGGAACAACTGTTGCTCCTCAGCAGTTTACTACAGAAAGTGGTAGAATTGGCACAGAATAATTCTGCCACAGAGTTCTGCAAGTACATGTAAATGCATTTTGTTCGAGGCAAGAAAAGTCATCACAGGCAGGTCAGGATGCATATTCCGGTGTTCCTGACTTCCCGTGTTGGTTGACATGTTTATTACAAAGTTCATTTGTTGATGCAAAGACTACCTTGTTTTTGAATGAATCCTGACCAAAGTTGCTCCAGTCGTCGGGCTAGTTCAGCAGGTGTATGGTACCACCTTTTAAGAAGTTTGCAACGGAAGATTCACAATGTCTGTAACTAGGAATGACAAAGTGACAAGGTTGTACATAAAACCTTATTTTTTTCTTTCTCACTGAAGTAGGACATGAATGAACTGCACACTATCTATAGCTACAGGAGAAGATTTGAATATTATTATGCTTGCTCTCGGAGTATGGAAGTCTCATGATCTCCAGAAACATTAAACCATATTTTGGATAAATGTTTTCTGACAAGCCATTGCTCTCTGCAGAGAGCGTGCACTGCGGCCACTTACCCGGTGGTGCTGAGATTTGCTGCTGGGTTTTCACTAAGCAGTTTGCTAAAATGTTATATGTGGTTTTGAATCATTTTCTGACCAGTGAAGTGTATTATTTTTGTTTTCCTTTTGAAAAAAAAAAGAAAAATCCTGTAAGAAAGTTTAAGAGTTTTTTTTATTCCTTCCTACAGAAAGAAATGAAAACTCTATCCATGCTATAAAGTACTTTATGTTCCAAGAAGTATATATAGGAGATAATATCATACCTGCTATGTGGTATACCTTCTTAATATTCTACTCAAAATGCTATAGAATGCAATTTATTTATTCCCTATTAGGTGGTATAAGACAAAACCAATTCTGGGGAAAATGTTTAAAAGTGCATACATGACAGATACGAAAAAAATCCTGTTTTAACTTTAGGTTTCTTAGATACTGCAATAAAGAGTGAAAAAAGATCTTTAAAAATGTGTCCTATTTCAATTGTTTTAAAAAGGTATTATCTGGCAATATAGTTTATATTCTGCCAATCACCATTGTACAATGAGTTCAATAAAAAAGAAGCAAAATGTACTTTTAAAAATCCCCCATGAGATGTTAAACTAAGTAGGAAAATACAAGGACATGACTATGTGGCATTATTTCAGAAACTGGCACTTACCAATAAAGAGCAATTATGATCCCCTCTGGAAAACTCTTCCTATTCCCTCCTTGCCAACCAACTTGGCCCAGCCTGGAATCTAGCAGACCAAAGACCAAGATCAGCGAAAGCCACCTTTATGTCTATATGATCTCTCATCTCTCCCCTGAGGGTTACATGCTTTGAAGCTGCATGAAGTGAGAAGGTTGGTTCCATAATCCATGTATCACCACGCTACTGCCACCACAGAAAAAATTTGGCTGTAATCAGCTGTGACTTTAATGTCCTCTGTGGTGAGCTGGGGCTTGTGCTGCCTGTTTCCTGGTTATCTTTAAATAGCCAAAAGCAGGCTGTCTGCTCCTGGTGTCATCCCACCAATATGAGATACTTAATGGAGATACCCGAGTTAGGAGCGTTGTTGCTCCAGACTTCATCTGTAGTCAAGAGACAGGCTGGCAGATACTTTGTGAAAATGAATCAGATAATTTCTGTAATTTTCATCACTGATGTGTTTTAATTAATGCCAACCTCATTCTCCCCATGAGTCAGTAGAAACAGCACCTAATAACACCACAGGACTAGGCTCAGCTATTGGGTTGAATCCAACAAATTTCTTCATGCTTCCTGTACAGCCACAAAAGAACGAGAGGGAGGGGGGGAGTTAACCCATTTACCACAGCCACCTAGCCGCATTTATGCAGTACTTTCCCCCTTAAGTTAATAGGGAACTTCTGAACTCAATTTAAAGTAGAAATTAAAACTGGGCTGGGGGATGCTTAATGCTTTGTGTGGTCATCATTTCATGATAAATGAAGCTGGTTAGCCTCCTTAGGTTCATCTCTCTGACTTTACTTTTACTCTTACCAGTAATTCAGCAAGAATTTAATGGAGCTGTCTGGGGTTTAGCCTAGCTCCCTTGCTGCCCGAATCTGTCTGTGTGTGCAACTCAGTCCTCCCACAGAAGCTTTTCAATGTTAGCCAATTTCAACCAGATTTTGCCAAGGCAAACAGACTGCAAAGATAATAAATTTATACAAATAAGCTGCCAATCAAGTACAAAATACCTGTTAATACTGTATCAATTATAATTACCAATATTAATCAATATTTTATATAATATACATTAATTATTAATATGTGTATAATTATAATTAATACTTACTAATACCTGTTAATACCGAGAAAAAATCTTGGTTAGTTCAACCCTTGTCAGGCATCAGAGCACTTAGGGATGCCAAGGCAGGAGGTAATTCATGCTGCTGTGATCACATGTGTAGCAATACCCTGCACCAGATAGTTTAAAGCAAGCTCTTTCTGCTGGGTCTGGCTGGTACAGACTTCATTTTCTTCACAGCAGCCTCTGTGGTGCTGTGGTTTGGATTCATGACTAAAACAGTGTTGGCAACACACCAGTGTTTTATCTGTTGCTGAGCAGTGCTTGCATGGCATCAAGGCTTTCTGTTTTTCCCACTCTGCCCACCTAGTGAGTGGGCTGGGGGTGGGCAAGAGGCTGGGAGGAGACACAGCTGGGGCAGCTGACCTGAATTGACCAAGGCAATATTCCATGTCCAGCAATAAAACCTGGGAGGCTTTCTGAAGTAGCCATTGCTCGGAGACTGGCTGGGCATCCCTCTGCCTCTTGGGAGGTGGTGGGTGATTGCTTTTGTATCACTATTGCTTTTTCTCCCCTTTCCTTCAGTTACTAAACTGTCTTTATCTCGACCCATGGTATTTTTTTCTTGCTTTTGCTCTTCCTAGTCTGTCCCCCATCCTGCTGGGTGTGGGAGTGAGTGAGCACCGGCGTGGGTACTTAGTTGCTGGACAGGGTCAACTCACTACATTAATCTACATCTACATGAGGTCTACCAATAGCAGTATAGATGAACCTTGAGGATAAAGAACTGAAACACGTTTGGCAAACAAATACGTTACCAAACCGCAGGTATTCCCCATCAAGCTCCCAGATTCATTGACCATAGCAGAATTACAGTACTGTAAAGTGGTAAAAAAATGCTCCTGTAGCACCTGGGAAAACCATTTATAAGAGAATACAAATGTGTACAGGGGTGATTACCAGAGGATGTTCCTGTACTTGCTCACTTTGCAGTACCTTACTTGTATCTTGAGATGCACAGCAGCAGCAGCTAGCTAGCACTGTATAAATGCAGAAGAATGAAGTCAGAAAGGGTAGACACCTCATGAACTGGAAGTGCATCACTTGGAAACAAGATGAAGGTGGCTTTGGGTGAGGTAGACCATCATAGGATGATTATGAATTGCCAGTATGATGTGTCTGTGAACAATGTGTTGTGGTATGGCATGTGTCAGAAGTGTTTCCAATAAGGACATGGAGGCACGAATGCCACAGAAGGCAGCAGTGCAACCACACCTGCCATCGCATGCAGAAGTCCATCACTTGTAATTGAAAAAAGGTAAAGTAAAATTGGAATAACTTGATTCTAGGATATTTAGAGAAATGTTGTCCAAACTTTCAATCTTGGCCTGTTAAGCCTAATAAAACAAATTGAGAGGAATTATGATTGCTGTCTACTCCATCCAATCAGGGAGCAAAGGCAACAGGAAACATAAAAAGGAAAAAGAAAAACTTAAGCTTACTAATGATAGTGATATAATAACAAATAATTATAAGGTGGTCATTAATACCTTGGAATTAAAAGGTTTCTCATCACTAGCAGCTGGAATCAGGTTCCATAATTGCCTTGCCATGAAAGCAAATGAGACTTAAAAATTGGTTGCTATAGTGCTCTGTAAATTTATGGGAAGACTTACATAGCTAGGTGCCTGTGATGGTAGGCTGGAAACAACAAACAAGACCTTTCTACTCCTGGGATCTCATTATCATGAAAGGGCATTAAGTATCAGGAAATCTTCCTGGTATGGAGATCAGCCTGGTAATGCCATTGACTAGCAAAGAAAGCTGCTGGATCTGAGACAATGACTGCATTAATAAGAAAGGCTCCTGGATCTCTCCCTCTTCCTGGAAGCAATTAAATAATTGATTGAATAGTTCTCGAAGTTGGAATTTTCATTTGGGAATAGGCCAACACAATGCTGTAGGAACATATATGAAGGGACCACATAAGATCATCTTAATTGTCAAGGAGTACTGGTTATATAAATAACACTCCTCCATAGTGGGGTAAAGGCAATAAGAAACACCATTTTTCTTTGGATCAAACACTGCTGCATAATAATAACTATACATAATTTATCTAAGACTTGTTAAAGCTCTGCTAAGGCCTTTTACAATCTAACACAAATGTTTAAGTAAACACAACTAGCAAAACATACTGTTTGCTGGAAATGTAATAGAAAAGAACACTGGGTGCACTCAATACAAAGGGCACTGGATCATGGACTGTTTTCGTTTTTGAAGAAGCAAACTTACTGAATTAAAGTTTCTCAGGGCCAGATTTTTCCATACTGCTCAGCATCCAGAATCAGAGAAAAAGTTTCAACTGTTCATTTTTATGTATGTTCACTACCTTTGCTTAGAAAGAAGATTTTTTTTTTTTTCCCACAGTACATCCAATGGTGACCTTTGGCAACCTGGCCTTTTCTGGGTTCCTGAGTTGGAGCTGAGTGTGTACAAATATCAGACTTCAAGTATGAAAGCAGTCTGTACCCCAGCTCACCCAGATGATGATACAGTTTATGTGCAAGTAGTTGGACTGCCCCAGCCATCACTCATCACAGGGATCTGTTGGAATGGGCCCTTCCTGGGGAGGGAAGTGCCTTATGAGTTTTCTAAACTGGCAAAGGTCTTAAAAAAGCCAATATAATGGCATAAATAAATAGGGAGATTTGGTGATCTACAGCTTATTTTGTGTACTGCACTGGTCTGCCAAGCTGGTATATTGTATCAGGTAGGTCTGTGGTATAGCTGGTACAAGCAAGAGAAGTAGCCTTTCTGTTGTGTAGACTTGGCTTTATATTTTTATTTATTCAATTCTACTCCGAAGCTTACACAATAAAGAGGACTACAAATGAAATGCCACTGATTGTTTTTAACTTGTGCACTGTAAATGTCACACGACAAGAGATTACTGGTTCAAGAGAAGATACCCTACCATGCAGGAGCTTATTGCTAGCACTGGTTTGAAGCCTATGTTTGCTTTCTGTAAAACCCACAGAATGAGGCAATAGGAATAGCCTTGGTCATTGTCCTTCTGAAATAACATAAGGATCTGAGTGATTGCAACTCAGCTAATAAGCACATTAATATTTGCTAAGCAAAGCCTGAGTAACATTTTAGGGTTTATATACATATATATATTATATAATATAAAATTAGATTCAAATACATCACTGCTAAAGCTCAGAAGCTTGAATCAGAATTGATTTCCGCTTCATTAACTGACTGTTTGTAATGTAAATATCACAGTCATTTTTGCCTTTGAGAAGCAGATTTTGTTAAAAAAAGCAAACCTGGCATTTGTTGTATCGCTAAGCACTTGGAAAATGTTAGTGTAGCTTAGTGAGGTAGGTTGTTTTTTCTGGTTTTTAACTCCATCAGCTGTGGAACACATGGATTTCAGCTATTCATTAAAATTTTCAAATCCTTTAACCATATTGCAATCTCTTTACTTTGGAAAAGAACAGTGCAGGGCTTTCCATGTTTAGCTTCCAGGCATAAACAAACTCAGTTGGCTGAACCTATTCAGGAGCATTTAGCATCCATTCCAAGAAAAACATTATATTGGCCCCAACAGAAGTCGTGTCTGAATACTATTTCATTTTATCGATTGCTGCTTTTCATTTTAGCACTATCTTTTGATCGTTACTTAAGGTCTTCATCCAACCAGTTTTTGGCCTGGTAACCAGCAGATGAAGTTGGCAGGCTGTCGAGATCACTGTTTATGAGGCAGACAATGCAATCACGTACCAAGTAAGAATGAGTGTAGTGTGTTGCTTCAGCTGTACTTAACTAAAAGGTTTTTAAACATCTGACATTGGTGCTTGATGGATTTGAGTTTGCACTAAAATGAGGTGGAGAGAGTGGGCATGAATGTGTTTTGTAGATGAAATATTCAACTAACAAAGAGACAAAGGGGAAACTGGGACATCAAGTTCTCCCAGGGATCTCCTATGTACTGCGAAGGAGTCAAACTAAATAGTGTTTTCAAAGTTTCTAAATTAGCCTTCTCCCAGTGAAGCCAGCAGTAAAATTCCCAGTGGTTGCAACGGATGTCAGGTTAGGTCACTGTTCTTTAGGCCACTGAAAATCCTACCTTTTTAAAAAAAATATTATTATTTCTTTCTGTCCCTAATGTCATACTGGTGTCATCTGGACCTTAAACTTCAAAATTGCTTGCTGCTTACCTGAGCTGGTGTCATCACTGTGCCAGCATGCAGGTGGCCTCCATTCTGGTGCAGCCACGGATTTTCCCAGTTGTGAAGAAAGGGCTGGTGTGCATTTGAGCTGTTGCCTCTACGTAGTCTGGTTGTGCTCTCCAGGTTGAATTCCCTGACTGTAAAATACAGATAATGGCACTTCCCTGCCTACATGGATTATGTGGATTCCTCAAGCTTTCTAGGGATAAAAGCCAAAAAGTAATGTAACAGGTGATGTCTTGCTGCATATTTTATCTACTAGCATAGAAACATTACTCCATTATTCAAAAAAATGGAGACACAGACATGAAAAACAAATTAAAAGCAAAGAAAAAATGCCATTAATAATAATGAAGAAAAATGAAATGGCATATGACCTGATTTCTAAAAAAAAAATAAAAAAATATCCCTGCAGATACACAAACTACTAAATATGATTCTCTGTGTGATTAAATGAGCTTCTCTCAACTTGCCTACCTTACTGTTTGCTTAAAGCCACTTCAGTTTTTTCCAGTCTGCACATACTGAGCCAGAATATGAGAAGGACTACTCAGTGCATGTACTCTTACAGTTCCTAGACAATCAAGTTGAAAACTGCTAGAGCATTAGCTACCTGAAGAGGAGGTACAGCTGAAAATCAGTAGGTGATACAGAAGGGGAATCACAGGGGCAAACACATACACAAATAAACATAACAGGAATCAGTAGACAAACATGTCTGGAAAAAAAAGGGAGAGGCATTCTTCTAAATTTGCTAATTAGAGAGAGAAATATTTCCTTACAAACTGTAATCAAGTCAGATAAAATATAAAGTAGTACATTTGTCTCTTTTTTGCTGAATCACTGTCAATGCTGTGCTGTCAGATACATCTGGTTGAAGTTGCTGAAGGACCATCAGGAACAGTTAGGCATGAGGTTTCTTTCTTCTGGCAACTTTGGTCCGGTGCTGTCTGCTTCAGGCTTTTCTGTTGCTTGAAGAACTGAAGGAAGCATGAGAATTTTGCTGCCTGGAAACAAAGTCTAGTCATTGAGAACTATATTGCAGCTCTCCATCTCTGTGTAGGGTTTCTCTAGATCAGCCATCACAATACTTAGTCAAAGGCTGAAGCAGATAGATTAAGTCAGCATGGGGCTAACCAGTCTTCAGAGTTGAAAGTACACTTTGTCCTTCCTACGGTGCTGCAAGCGTTGCTTATTGAGCTTGCTGCACCCGATGACTTACCTGTGTAGTGGTTTGAGCAGCAAAGTGAACATGAGGAATATAGCAGCTGTTGTTACCTCGGAATGTGAGGCACAAGTGGCTAAATCTTCCCAGACTACCAGGGCAGCAGAATGTCTTGGAATCTGGCCTCTCGCCTCCAAGTGCCTCAGGATCCACTCCACAACTGCAAATTTTACTTCAGTTTACATGATCTACAAGTTCTGTAGGCAAAAAGTTTTGCTACCATACTGGTTTGCACTATGGAGGGTACCTTAATATTCATATGCAGAAAGCAAACCCCACTGCTCGCTGTCCTCTGAGAGCATGACTTTTATTTCCCAACAGTGGCATAATGTTTCTTCTGGAGTGCCATTTACTGATATTTTTTTTTAACTGTACATTTTAAAATGAAATTATTTGGCTTGCAGTTTGTGACAAGATAAGGCAGACATTTAAATGATATTTTAGTCAAAGTCACGGCTCCCAAAGTATTATTTATGTTAAGCTTTGAGATATGCTTTTTCCTGAGGGAGCCAAACTGTTATATATTTTCTTCTTAATCTACTCAGTATTCAGATTTCACTGCCAGCAGGAATTAAATATTAGAAATTTTCATTGTTGTTATAGAGCTGAATTATTACAGAGATAATTATTATTGAATATTTCAGTATACATCCTGTACTTAATCCATTTAACACATACTAAAAGGAGCTCGGATTGCAGTACCCAAACCAAGTCTATGATTGTTTTAATCTGAAAGATGAGGAAGGTTCAAGGTAAAGAGAATTCAATAAACAAAGGCAAACCTAGATGTAAAAAGATAGATTTCTTTTTTGCTTTATATCACCATAATAAGTCAACTTCTTAGAACATACAGTTAAATTTTAGTGTTTCCGGAGTGTATTGCTAGTAGAGAACAAAGACCACAAGCTCTTGAAAGCTCCATCTACTTAGACCTTCGGGTTGGTTTCCTTCTTGTTTTGCGCTTGAGTCCTGTTTCTCTTCACCACCCCCATGGCTGCCCAGGACCACTTCCAGAGACGCATGTGCCGACCCAGAGGAAGCATTTACCAAGGCTGGCTTCAAGGACTCTAGCAAGCAATGCCAGTTCTTAAGTTTTTAGAAAAGGAAAGTTCACATTCTCCACACCAGCAACAGAGCCCAGAGCCTGTGGGAGCTCGGCAGTCCTGTTTGTCCTGTCAGGAGCTGTACCCTGTTTCCGGCAGGGATGTTGCCGTCATGCCTCTGTTGTACTTAAAACTCACCATGCCCCCCATACACATGGCCAACGGATCTCTGTGTGAGCCTCTGAGGCTACCAAACAAACTAGATAGCTAAAATTGGGTGAGATGAATTCCATACCGATATTTCAGAGCTGGAATAAGGAACAGTCTGAATAGACACTGAAGACTTGGTTTGTTCTGGTTTGTTTTGTTTCAAACTACAATATCAATTACAGTTTTTTTTAAGTTTTAGATTTTTTTTAAAAGGCATTTGCCATGCAAAAAAACTTCTTTCAGTATAGGAAATGTTAGGTTCAATTCACACATCTCTATAGGAATTCCAGCATGTCAACAGAGCACCAATCCTGATTTTTCATGCCCTTTAAATGGAAACCATAAGAATCTCACTGTAAACAGAAATCAGGTTTACAGCCTGTACCATCTCAAACTTCATGTATGTATGCATACAGATGTATATGTATTAACACAGAGAAGATCAGAACATGTTCTATTAAAATCTGTAGGATACACTTTTTTTTTTTTTTTAAGCAGGGTGTAAATCTGGACTGTGCAAAGCAACCCTATGTGACAAGGGCCAATAAAGCCATCCTCTAACAGCGGGCAATCGTGAGTCGATGCTGGAAGTCCTTTCTTTATTCTCCTTTCCTGCCCTTGCTTATGTCTTAAGATGAATGCTCAAAATCCCATCCACTGACACGTTCTTCCAAAGGAAGAGATGTTTCTGTTCTAGCCTTATGACTCATGCCTGCCATGTCCTGCCCAGGCCAGAAAGAAAGGCAGGGGCTGATCTATAGTCCATTGTCGTCAATGGACCTTGGTCCAGGGGAATAAATTACATATTTCTATGCGACAATTAAAACATTAACTTGTTAGGGCAGGCTCTAACTCAGTGAAACTGCCTTATAGTGAACAAGTTTTTCTTCCTCTATAAGACACTAAAAAGAAATGGGAAAGAGATTCAGACTTCTTTTATTCCAAATGTTTGTGGATGTGAAATGTAGTGATGAGCTCCCATGTAACACACTATCAAAGTATAAATTAAACATAGTGACTTTTCCCTACCCTGTTGCAACAAGCCATATAAATTATAAAATAGACCCAGGTATAGGAAATTAAATCATGAAATAATCAGAATTCACAGTACAATGTCCCCATTAAGATAACGAACTTGAATGAGCTACACTGCAGTGTTGTATTGCACCCCTACACTTTAATGTAGCTACTTCTGCACGTAGCTCACCAGTGCCAAAAAGGAAAATGGCGTTTAAGAAATGGCCATTGTCCTCTTGTTGCCACTTCCTTTCGCTCTCATTTTCTTAATTCTACCAGTTCACTTTCTCATTTTGGGTACCTCATGCCTTCATCTCTTTTGTTTCCTTAGACTTTTAATGTTACTTCTAGCAGAGACAGAGGACTACACTGCTGATTTTAGCAACCAGACATTTTTGTATTGAGCCGGGGATTTCTTTATACCTCAAGCTTCTTGCTCTGCACTGACCGATACAAGGCACACCCATATTTTCAGGACTTTACAGTCATGCCATACAAAATAGTAATTCAAACTCGAGAAAAGAAATCCATGGCCCTGGCATTTATTTTGTGCTAGTAGTATGTTTTAATCAAAGGGCTAGCCTCTCAGCGGGGAGACTGAATCAGTCAAGGAAATGCGTGGCCCACCCAATATCTTTGTACTCACTTTGTACTCAAATGAAAAGAGAAATAAAGTTTAAAATTCTGATCACTTTATTTATTGTGCATTTTTTTCCAAAACTGAATTGTGCAAATCCTTAACATGGCATATTGGATGTGGACAGTATCTATTTCATTTCAGAACAGAACAGCAATGCACATCAAACAGTAAGATTGCTAAGGCTTGGAAATACTAGTAAGCTTTACTTACTGTGTTAACATTGTGCAATGAAAGTTGTCCCTCTGCCCCACATTGTTTGAGCTCTGAATGTATTTTCAGAAATATACCCATATTCTAATTCAGTTTAAAAGAATGATGATAGAGAAAACCCCTGAGAAGTCTCCTGCCTCCCTTTGCCATGTCCAAAGTATTGCTGTAAGCACAAGAAAACTGAAGCCCTGTGAGCCTAGCTTGCACAACACTTAATCGGACCCAGTCAGCACTGCAACAACAGTCATGGTTAGAGCTGAAACTGCATCCTTAGCTAATCTGCCAACAGTAACAAAGTCTATAATGAGTACACAGGCAGGTTTCATGTTGTATGTTACAAATACACCAGCACAAATATGGTATAAAGCTGGATGTTTCTATGAGAATTTGGTTTGAAAGCAAGACCCCTACAGAAAGCCTATTAGGAAGGAACCCTGAGAAAACACTGAAGAGACGCAGTCTTTCCTCTGCCAAGAAAGCTGTTAAGAAATACTGCCCCAAAATCAAAAATTGTGCTGAATGAGCAAAGGAGTGGTCAAAGAAAAAACAGCTGATGCAGTGCACATCCTCCACCCCCCTTGATGCTCATGCACTCATGCACACAAACATAGGCTGCTCTCTCTCGCAAGTGTTACAGATTTCTGACTATAAATGTCAAGCAAAGTTCCTCATCTAACTCTGCTCTCCACACTGACAAACTGCACAAGTTCAGAAAGGTGTAGTTTAACCTTCTTTGTACCACGATGAGCAAGTCTGTCCATTAAAAAAACCCCAAATTAACAGTTACGTTTTACTTGGTGGATTTAAAACCCTTGGTATAACTTCAATGTGATTTTGGTATGATTGCACATGCAAGAAAGCAAAACCCAAACAACAAACTGTGCCAACTTCTGAACTCTGTGTCTCTGAAATCACTGGGAATTTTGTTTAATCAAGGAGTTCAGAATTTGGCCCTGATGAAAACAAGCTTTAGCAGCAACGTGGGCTGGCCTCAGCACCGCTAGTCAAACCAGTGATCTCCCATGCAGGTTCTGTTCCACTCCAGGCCACAGTTCCAGCACCACTCAAATCTGCACTGGGGGCGAGGACATTTCATGTGCATGCAGCCACCTGCAAAATAGCAACAGAATGGCTTTGGTGTTTGGCAAACACTTAAAGATGTTAATCAACAATTAACAGTGTTAAAATCAACTTTCTTAGGCATTTATTTACTAACCAAGTAGAATATTTATTAAAAAAGAAGTACAAACCTGAGGAATATTTTTCTTGGGCATTCTAAAACCTGCTACTCCCTCTCTTATTGGGGTACAACGTGCTGGTCTCACTTCATGGACTGCAGGAGTAGGAGGAAATTAGAGACTATGCTAGGGACAGGGAAGAGATGACAGTGTGTGGCCTCTCAAAGCAGTTACGGAGGTGTCTTAAGAATACCCTTGCCCAGCTGTGAGCCAGAAGATGAACAAAGTTCAATTATTGTTTTAAATCAGATTACATAACTGAGACATTTGCAAAGAGAATAAATCAGAAGATAGACTTTGGTGGCTGACTGCTGATTATATCAAAATGACATTAGTAATTTAAGTTGATTTGACCTTCTTAGTATTTGAAGCAGCCTTTTAATTGCATCAGTTTCCTGCGAGCTGGGTTTCTTACTTGCCCATACTGTGAGAGCAGCTTTAATCCCTCTGCTCACAACCTTGATCAAATGTTTAATTTGTAAGATATAAAACATTAACATTGTCAAAGGTCATTACAGAAATACACTTCAAATGGAAACCATGTTGCTTACCACACAAAGAGATCTCTTGTATAATTTAAACTGAAAGAAAAGTATGAAGAAATGCTGAAATGTCATCTTGGTTTGACTGCAGGTGTTGACAGGAGGTACAGGGATTGTGTGTTCCCTACTGTACACCCTGCTACCCTTAGACCATCTTTTGTATAAATGCCAATCCAGAACGATTCTCAGAAGGCAAAACCAGCAGGAGACACAAGAACTGGTTTGTTAAAACAGGCCTGTCTGCTTCAGCTGACAGAGAGAAAACTAACTGTGATGGCAAGGTCTATTCATCAGTTTGTATCTTTGTGTCAGAGATGCAATTTGCCAGACTTTTTAATCTTATTTAAACGTAAGCATGCCAAAAGGTCAGCCTCCATGTTACACTTTACGTGAGGTTTAGAGCCAATCTTCTCTTGCGGTTTGTATCAAACAATCCCTGGGTAAAACACACCTCAGTTCTGGCGCAGGACCCAAACCCCAACAGGCACCCTCTGTCAAACGTGTGCTCTGCCTGCTAAGCTACATAAATCACGTTATCCTCTGCTACATGGCAGCTGAGATCAGCAGTCAGAGTGGAGAGTGCCTCAAGCAATGTGGCTTACATCTTTGTGAGTGCAGCCATCCTCTGAGAGATGAGGATGTGCGTTTAAACTCACTTAGACTGGGAACTGAGCTGTGGGAAAGTGTTTCGCTCTTTGACTTCAGCCATTACAGAAAAGTTATTGGCATATATTCTACAATGCCTATAGCTATACAGGCTGTTATAGAAATGTTATTGACATAGAGAAATATAGGCTATTACAGAAAAGTTATTGGCATTGCCACTGTCTCTTGTAAAAGACAGTGCACAGAAGCGTTTGGGCAGGGAAGGCAGAATTATTCTCTTGTGTGGAGTCAGTGTACTCCTCCCAAATGAGGACTGCTGGCAGACTTTGGTGTACAGTGATCAGCCTCTGGACACTAGCTGTACTTAGGCAAAAGTAAAGTGCTCCTTTCAGTTTACAAATGTCAGCCTGGAAGCTGGCACATGCCGTACCCGTGACCAGAGAAGAAAGCAAGAACTGCACTTTTTAAGCTTCATGCCTTAATTCACAGAATCACTGAATCGCTGAGGTGAGAAAGTACCTTTAGAGATCATCCATTCCAAACCGCACTGCCTGAAGCACGGTCAACTAAAGTAGTGTGCTCAGCATCACGTCCAGTTGGGTTTTGAATGTATCCTAGAATGGAGGCTCTTTCTGGGCAACCTGTTCCAGTCTTCAACCACCCACATGGTAAAAAGCATTTTCTTACATTTAAATGGAATTTCCTGTGTTTCAGTTTATGCCCATTGCCTTCTGTCCTTTTGGTGGGCACTGAGAAGAGTTTGGCTCTGTCTTCCTTGCTCCCCCCCTCAGGTATCTATTTCTGCAGTCCTTTTATCATCTTTGTAGCCCTCATTGGACTTGCTCCAGTCCATGTTCCATGTTTCTCTTGCACGGGGAAGCCCAGAACCAGACCCACCACTCTAGATGTGTCTCACCAGTGCTAAGCAGAGGGGAAGGATCACCTCCCTTGAACTGCTGCTGATGTTTTTCCTAATGCAGCCCAGAATGCTGTTGGCCACCTTTGCTGCGAGAGCATGTTGCTGGCTCATGTCCAACTTGTACTCCACCATGACACTCAGGTCCTTTCCATCAGGTTGGCCCCCAAGCTGTCCTGGTGGATTTCCCTTTGTTAAACTTCATGAGGTTTCTCACAGGCCATTCCCTAGCCCAGGGGTCCTCAAACTTTTTAACCAGGGGGCTGGCGTGCGGATGAAGTGGCAGGAGGTCATCTGCGGCTGCTTGGTTTCCCCCCCGCCAACCCCTGGCGGTTCTGTAAATACCGGGGGCCGGACTGAGGACCCTGGGGGGCCGTATCCGGCCCGTGGGCCGTAGTTTGAGGACCCTAGCCTGTTGAGGTCCCTCCAAATGGCAACACAATCCGTCAATTGTGGTTTTAGCCTGCTGCCATGGCTTTGGCGTTTTGCATTATGAGGCACTGTTCTGACATGGGTCAGGCTACAAGCAATGAAAGGTCTTTTCCTGCTTATTATCCATTTTCAATAAATATTTTATTTCAAAGATAAAAAAGTATAATGGCCTTTACTTCCTTTTTGATACACTGGGGATTTTTACAAGGAACTTCCCTAAACATTAGTGGGAGTTGTGTAAATGGTGTCAAATAGGGATATCCTCTTTGTGACAACTGTGATACAGTTTGTGACTGTAATTTAACAGTAAAGATTTTGTAGCAGAGTCTAAGATAAAGTAAAGGTCCTAGCCCTGCTTCAAGCCTGACCAGAAGGATTTTTTTATTTGGCTTTATTTTGCATAAACTAAGTATTAGAGTCATGATTATTGTCTATTTCTAATCCAGTTCAAACTCTAGTTTCCAGTCTGTTTTACAAATCTGTAAATAATTTTTTGACCTGCCCCTCTGTTATCTCTCTTCTGCTGCCTACCTTGCTCTTTACACTTTGCCAAATCTTGTCTCGCCTTCCCACTCTTGAATTCATGCTTTCTTTCCCTCTTCTTGTGCTTGAGGAAGTCTCCCACTTTCCATCTGCCAACTGCCTTCTTTTCTTTCATCAAACCCCAGACTTCAGGATTTTGTCCTATTTCTTTCTCAGTAGTATTTCTGTGGTATCACTGCTTGAAGTGTTCTCTCCTCGCAGTCTGCAGTGTCTTATTTGGTGTTTTAAGCATACCATTTGAATAAGTGATGCCACAAAACTGAGAAGTATCCTCTATACTTAATAGTCGTATAATATTTAGCCAACCATTTTAATATGTTTTGAGTAATTAATATAAATACAACTAAGTCTTGAAACAGCATGAACCTATAGGGTATAGCCTAATTACTATTCATGCTTCCCATTTTAACCACTCCAGTGCCAGCAGATTACTTTTCTTCCTACATGGTAAGCACTGATTAGTGCAACCAGCATGTCAGAACTTACGCTTCTTACTCTGACTTGGTCTTCTACTGTGGGCATGTCACTGGGTTGAAATTAGTCTCATCTAAGTTCAGCTACATACTGTGCAGACATCTACAGCAGGACTAATTTTCCACACCCCACTTTTAGGTGCAATTCTTCTGGCATACATTACACACATGTTCTGTTTCATTGTGAGATGAGTTTTGCCCCACAAATGTCTATTTTTTCCAGTGACAATGGAAAAGCTAGACAACTAGCTGGACATTCAGTCACATGAACACTACATCCAGTGGCTCTCTGTGCCTCATTTTCCCTATCTATAAAATAGCTAGGCATTTTGTGAGGCTTAATTAGTGTCTTTAGAACTAAGTGATTTAGATTTAGTGATTTCAAGATAATTTAGACACAGTGACAGAGGGAATACTCAAGCTCTATGTGCTCTCCCTCTCTTGGAGTAATAGTGTGTATACGTACACATGCACATTCATACATTTATACTGTAAAATGGATTTAAAAAGACAGTTAAGTATATAACTAACAAATTTACCATTTTTTTCTACTGGAATATTGCAGCTGGGGCATGGCTTGGTTGTCTTCTTGATTGTTTCTCTAGATGCCTCTTCCCATCGAGCTTGCATGGCTGCATGTTCATCAACTACATACCCCTGCAAAGAGACAGAAAAAACACCCTTGGGTACCATACTGCATGGCTGCGCTGGGACATGATGTCTACACTGAAGTGATAACTTTACCCACAAGAAACAGTCAGGAGTGACTGCAAGGCCAGGTAGACTGGAATTTGTATGAGATACAGATTTTTTGCTTCAAAATGCAAACTTATTTTCTCCTAGTGTGCACAACACATGTATTGGGTTAGATCCCAGGATTCAGGATGGTGGAGGAGAGCTGCAGCAGCTGCAGCATGTGTTGTCCTGGATGTCCTTCCCACATCCAGCTGCAGCACAGGCTGTGTCCTCCCCATTCCTCCCTGCCCTGAGTGGCAGGCAAAGCCCCGGGAGGGGCACACTGAGCAAATGCACAAAGACAGGTAAAGCAAAAGGCAAGGCGAAGCAGGAGTCAGATGAACCTGGCTGAGACATGACACATTAGGTTTGGTTCTGCTTCAGGGATTAAAGCCCTTCTTGCAAGAAAAGCAAAACCACTAACACAATGCAAGACTTGATAATGCAGGATGGTGGGGTCCCTGGAAGGAAAATGTTTTTCATAATGAAGCATAATCCTTTGTTTGGGAGGTCTAGGTTTCATTCAAACATAGTCTATATAAATTTAAGAGGCCTTGAGAGGCACAAAGAAGGAACACAAAAAAACTGGAGAAAAAGTAAAAAAAGAATCTAGTGAACAATGAAAGCAAGCAACTCCTCAGACAGGGTGACACAGATGGAAAAATTATCATGAAGTGTGTTTTAAAAGGGACCCCTGTGTTTGTCCTATTTATGACTGGGACAAAATTACGTAATCTACACAAGTGCCCTACTTGGCAATTTCCTACCTAAAATGATGATACAAGGACAAATGAGATGGTAGTGCCTTGGGTCATTCCTATTACAGAAGGCTGGCAACTATGTGATTAGTAGCTGTAAACAGTGTGTGTAGGTTCCAGTTCTGCTAGCTCTTGAAGTTCTGCTCTCTCCATTCATAATGTTGGTTTTTCCAAGCATATGGAAGAATTACGAGCTTAAACTAAATTACATAATTTGTAAAAATTCCCATAATTTCTTTGTGTATACCTTCTAAATACTTGTAGGCTGTTCTGTGGCTAGACTTCTAATACTTATCTACATGGATAATTTTTAAATATATTTATTTCTAGTAAGACAGAAAAAGGAAATTGGCCCAACTTTTAAACATGCCACAGAACAATAACTCCTCTTGATTTCTGCCCAGCTGCTACTGATAAAGCCTGTGAGTTGTTGCAGTGTCTGTGAGTAAGACCTAGATTTTATTTCTTGGCTGAAGTCTCCTGAGTTAAAATGGAATAACAAGGAGCAACATCTGCAGGAATTAATTTCCAGCTCATCTGGTGGCCATTACAACATGCATCTTAAAAATATCCCAGGCTTTTTTAATTAAGAAACCTCAAAAATGTGTTTATGGCATTATTTCTTTTCTTTTACTACCTACATCAGTCTCCTCAGCCCTTGAGTCCCTTTTGTTGCCTCTCACTCAATATTCTCCAATTTGCTAATATTTTTGATGCAAAGGTGACAAAAGTGAACAGTTTTCTCAGCCGTATCCTAGAAGTGACTTTTACTTTTGGCTCTCTGCTTCTGGAGAGGGAATTTGGCCCTGCACCCTGCTGGGAATTCAGCAATTCGGCAAAAGGATGACCTCTGTACAATGGCACATTAGGAAGTTCTGGGAAATAGAAAAAGCTGCTCAGGCTAATAGCGAAGAACATAATCTAGTATTGATCTTGCAACACCTCGATCTTTAAGGAAGGATGGCTTTAGCAAGCAATTTGAGCTAAATCAGAGGGGCCTGAACACAAGATGGGGAGAGTGGGGAACACTGGACCTGGGCCTCAGTTTGCCCAGTGACCGAAAGTAGATGAAATTAATTTCACCTCACTGTAACGGGAATTAATCACTTAACACTCATGCAGACGATTCAAGATGAAAATCAATATAGCAGTAACAAAACATTGCTATTCTTTTAAAAATAATAGCTACATGAGAAGACCAGAAGTATTTTTAATTTTTGTGGTTGACCCAGAAGAGCTTCACAGTGGCTCTGTTTTTCCCAAATAGTCCAAATCCAAACTGTGTTGTTCAGTACTTGGAAACATACTTTTTCCCCCATCTTCATGTCTTTGTTGTGTCCTAATAGCAATTGACACTGAGGCAAAACTTCATCTGCCAAATTGCTAATTTGATTTGTATAAAGATATTTGATCTTAGTTCTCAAAACAAAAGCAAACTTGCGAGAACGTAGGAATAACTAAAACAAACAACTTCAAACCACACATATGCAATTCACCAAGAGCAAATTGTTGAAAACAGAGGAGTGAATTATATTAATATTTTCCATTGCAAAAATTCTAGCATGAAGCAGATGCAGCAGCATGCTGTTTTCAGCCTATTAGAGTTGAAACATCCCTCCTATGGCAGTCTTGCTGAATGCGAAGTTAAAAACTTCCTGCTGCAAGAAGCAAATGCAGAGAAATGGTACAGTGATGGAGTCCCTCTGATTCAGTAAAGAAATCATACCATACTGATCTATGAGCCTCCAGTATTCACGCCCTTTATTTAGCGCTCCACATACAATTACTGCAAGCACACATATATTACTGTGCATGTTTTCCTCAAACAATAAAGGAAAGGTGTATGACAGTTCTCCATTACCAGTGTCTATTTAAATCACCTTTCATTGTAAGCTAGCAAACCTAATCTCCCTGACAATGGCCTAGGTAACAAGCCATGCCTGTCAAGCAGAGGTGGCTCTCATGTTATTTGGCCTGCATGGTCTTGGATAGGAAGTTCAGAGATGCTCCAGGTGTGCATCACATACCAGTTCACTGAGAACAGGAGACTTTGATCACTTGTGGTGCTGACCCCACACAAAAATTTTTGTCCCATCATCAGTGAAAAGATACTAGATTCCACCCATGCCACTTTATGAATATTTTTTTATTTTATTTTCAACTGTGCTGCACGTTATGACCAGGAATGAATACCCATAAATAACAGGAAGCTACAGTAAGAGCTGTTGCAAGCATCGTTCAACATTCCCTTAGAGAGATTAGGGAAAAAGTCTGCCTTGTTATCTCTGGGTCACACTGAAGGTCATAGATTTACTTCTATTCTGTTTCTATGCTGAGTCCTTTGGAAAAAGTAACAGGGATAAAGAGACCACAGAGACTGCTGAGCACCATACAATGATACAAGAACGTGTATATGGAAAGCTTTTTATGCAGTTAATCGATATCAGGTAGTACTGGGAAAAGTCCTACACAGGCAGAAAACATCTTGGAATAGAAATCCTTCTTAAAGCAGCATGTCACTCAGGTAGTAGGGCATACATCGACTTGTCAGTAGAACTACATAAAGCCAATGAAGTGTGTGTTCACAGTCCGCAAGTAAGCAGTACCGTCCAGATTAAAAACATTCATGGCAAACCTTTTTTTTCAAAATACTGGAAGCATTAGATATATAATGTTACATTCCAACATCCACTGCATTATATTCTGTCTTCTGTAAGCACACTTCTTTAATGATCATGCTTATTTTACCTAGCCTGGAAAACACCTGAAAACTGAAGACCCTTGATTCAGAATAAAATATGAAGCTGTTAACATTGTGTTGTGCTTAGCTTTAGTGAATGTAATTTCTGGACTTCTGCTTGTTTGTTCTTGGTGCTTAGTTCCTTCCTAATAATAAAAAAAACCTGGTTATGTATAACTTTAAATAATGTATCCTTGTACAGCTTCCTTTAAATCAGAAATACCTTTCTTTTTGATTAGAAATGCTTGTTTTTCAGTTAATTTTCCTGGGAAAAATAATTAGAAATATGGAAAATTGTGACTTTATGTGAAATACAGCATTTCAAAAAGGCTTAGATATCTCAAATCAGAACATATTACTCATTTTCTAGCATGAATGCGAGGACAACTACAGATATTTGAAAGTGTTTGAAAGGAAGACAAAGAATTGTACACAAAACAATGTTCAACCCACCATAACATTCAGATTAACACAGCCCATTAACTATTTTGGGCTAGACCTCTGAGCAAAAGCCGCCTCATCTGTTGAAGCCTGATCTACAAGGGATGGTAACAGTCCAATTTAAATTTCTTTTGTTTTTGCAGCTTCTACTGGGCTGTCTTATGAACATGTTCACATGAGTTAACCTCCTGTTGTGTTTAGTGGTGTCTTTTACTTCAGTTGTGGGGGAAAAAAAAGCAGATGTCTAGGGCGCTAGATAGGCTAAAGGGGCTTTGGAAAAGCATGCATTACTTGAGTCATCCAAGAGTCAAAATCTCACAAAGAGAGGTGTACATAGCTATGGGACTAGTGTTCTACTCTACAGAAAGTTTGGGCTAGTCAAAACGCTAAAATATGTCTATAGATAAGCAACAGGAAAGATATCCATCAATGCGAATATGTTTCATGCACAGGAAAAATAGAGGTGTCAGTACCACAGTGATCCAGTTAAATTCACATGAAGCAGCTTTTTATGAGCCAATTTGTCTGGTGTGCCTAGGGAATTTTGCCATAAAAAAAGGAGCTACTCTGTGATGACAGCAACTGGCTAAAATCGAAATGATATACACAGGGTGTCTGATACAAGATGAAAGAGACTTTCACTAAATAAAATCAGAGTGCTCTGGTCTGGTCACACTGCACATCGAGGTTCTCACTCTACATGTTTGGGTTATTCATATCATCATGAATTAAATTCAGGTAGCTGGTGAAGCATAGTATCATAGAATGGTTTGGGTTGGAAGGGACCTTTAAGATCATCTAGTTCCATCCCCCGTGCCATGGACAGGACACCTCCCACTAGACCAGGTTGCTCAGAGCCCCATCCAGCCTGGCCCTGAACAATTCCAGGGATGGGGCATCCACAGCTTCTCTGGGCAACCTGTTCCAGTGCCTCACCACCCTCACAGTAAAGAATTTCTTCCTAATATCTAATCTGAATCTACTCTTTTTTAGTTTAAAGCCATTACCCCTTGTCTTATTGGTACATGACCTTTTAAAAAGTCCCTCTCCAGCTTTCGTATAAGCCTCCTCTACTTATTGAAAGGCTGCTGTAAGGTCTCCCTGGAGCCTTCTCTCCTCTAGGCTGAAACCCCCCGACTATCCCAGCCTGTCTTCATAGTGGAGGTGCCCCAGCCCTCTGATCATCTTCGTGGCCCTCCTCTGGACTTGCTCCAGCAGGTCCAAGTCCTTCTTATGCTGTGGGCCCTGACATAATATTGAATGTACACTGCTCTAAGGCAGAAAATCTAATCTAATACAGGTCACTCTTGTATAACTGTTTTCCATGAGTGGAATAAAAAACATGCCTTCTCCCCTAAGTGGCAACACAGCTACAAATGACTGTCAGCTCAGCCTCATAAACAAAAGCAGCCTGTCACATCTTTTTACTTTATTGCTGCCCAAAATAGGAAAGCTAAAATTCTCTCCATATAGTTCCTATCTATTTCTCATTAGACAGAAAGTTAAGACCTATTCTCAGATTTCCTCTGGTGCATCTTTATTTATAACGTAAAGATTAATTTTACAGGACATTTCCCGGTTATAGTTATTTTTCTTGCTCCTTTAATTAGGCATCTGTGGGTTGAAATGTCCTGTGCTTGACATTGTAAGTGTACCAGCTACTAAACCCCCAAGCCTCGGTTTCTTTTCCAGTTGTTTAAGACACTTTAGAAATCAAGCTAGGTGTGCCATTTTTTGTACAGCCCGTGTTTTATTTAACTTTTTAAATTTATCTGATGGAAAAAAAATCAATGGTCTAATAATAGATGTTCCACATTTCATACTGTGACTCAGGACTCATTGAAAGATGTTATGTATGATGAACCTCTTCAGTAGCTTTTTCTTTCACTAAAATGCAGTGAATGAGTTCTCTTTTTTTTTTGTGGTCAGCATTTACTATTTACCATTTTCATTACTTTCCCCCTTCTTTTGAGTAGAGAAAGAAGTTTCCATAAGAAATGCTGTGTGTTTCTCATTTTAACTCTTCCCTGTAGTGCAGCATTTCAAATACCTCACCTTCTGTTTTCCACTGTTCTAAAAACAGTAAGGAAAGTTTGCTGAAATGGTGAAGGAACAATTCTGGAAGTGGTACTTGCAATAGTTAGAGCATAAACAGAAGATGCTGATAACCAAGAGCTGATTTAGGTCATATAACTCTGGAATATGATGTAATATAAATGTTTTTGCTAACAACTTACCCTTCACTGAAGGTTCAAGCAAAAAAGGAGCTTGCTACTTCCTTCATACAGTAAGTCAGAAGACATATGCAACTGCTTAATTTTGTCAGCATTATGTCTGTTACAATTTAATATGCACGTTGCATGGTTTTTTAATTCCACAGCAATAGGGTAATAAATACATTACACCAAATTCATTTCATGAAGCGTTAGCTAAATATTTCATATCTTAGCATTACAATAATTCAGCTAAAGATATTTTGAAAGCGCCTTTATTTGGGAAGTCCACATTAAAATCAAATTCTGAAATATCTTGTGCTCACAGTGGGCCAGCATGTTCTACTGCATGATTACAGCAAAGTGCCACCTACACAGAGACCAGGCTTCACAGCCATACCTGCTTGCTAGGAATCTACAGGCATAAGAGATTAGACAATGTTGCGTGGATAGAAAGGGAAGCCTGGCAAGCAGTGTCTGTATGTTTTGTACCACCTACTGGCCATTTAGAGACCTGCATACATAAGGCAATGGGAGGAAAAGACAGACTGCAGGCCAGCCTGCAGCCCAAGTGAGCTGGGAGCTTTTCCAGGAACATTACAAAAGGCTTCAGCAGGGTGCCAGGTGATGTGACAGGCTCTCCTGGATGTGTGCGCACACATGGGTGTGCTTTTCTGCCACACCTGTGCAGCAAAAAGCCTTTTGGGGAAGTGATCAAACGCGTCTGCTCAGAGCTGGTCATTTGCCTGAGGGCTCATGACCGAGTGAGGTTTGAGCCCAGAAATGATGGCTAGGGTTGGGGTCACGGCCCCGGCAGCATGTGCTGATGGATAGGACCAGGTTTGCACCGACTCAGCTGAGGCACTGCACCACTTTTGGTTTGGTCTGATGGGTTCCCAGGCTGATGCAGGTTCTGGTTAGGTTTTATACTGCTAGTGGCATAATAGCAAAGTTACTATCTGGCTCCTGCACTACCTACCTGAGTACCTACCTGTAAGGACTGGGTCTCAAATAAGAAACAGCAGAGTTTGATTTGAAGGTGGTAGGTTTGGGGATAGGCTTTGGGATTTGGGTGACCAAGGTCTCTAGCTGAGGGCTACAGCCGCGACAGGTAGCATCCCACAGGTTTGGAATGGAGTTGAAGTTAAGTTTTACAGCACTAGTTACAAAGTTATACTGAAACAGATTGTAGATGGAAGTTTAGAACGTGTAGCTTTGTGGCTTAGCAAAAATGCTGTTTCTTGTATAAGGCCACAGCCATTGTGCCAAGCCAACAGCCACAGACCTCAGGACCCATCAGGCTTTCTCTGGACTTGTCTTGGTCTGCCTAGAGATTTGGTTTATCAAGTGACAGTAATTATCTAATGACCAGGTGACTATTACCTATTCTGCTTTTGCTTTTATATAATTTTGTATAATTGTGTGGTTTAACAATGTTACGTGCATTTTTGTAACTAACAACAGCAATGGCAAATATAGCTATTATGGCCAGAATGAACTGTCTCTGGCCCTACAGTAAAATGCTATGCAGATGAGTAAAGGTGGGGTGATAGCAGAGGCCCTGAAAGCACAGGCACAAGGTGATACGGGAGGCCCCAGCGCTATAAACAACTCTCCAGTGGTGAGTTACCCAACTGCAGCCTTGAGAGCTGGGTGAAAACAGCCTTAGAGATAACAAAGACGTAACTGACTTAGGTAAAACACACCAGAGATAGTAAATTGGGATCCAACAGCAACTTGCAGACCAGGGAAGGAGGGGGTTAAAAATATAAACGTGACCTCCAACAGTCCATACAGTAAGAAGGAATAAAACATCAGTAAGGACATCATGCTCCTCCAGGTAAGAGACTCACTATGCCAGCCCGTCCCAGACCGAAGCCATTGAGCCTAGGGCACAGCCAGGCAGTGGAACATTAAACGTAACATCAGAGAAATGTGTTACCAGAAGGTTTACCTATCTGTTATTTTAACTATATATGATTGGAACTATAACTCCTAGTGTTATTGTAAATGGACTAAAATAGTTCTTTGATTAGCTTTGTAAGGTTTTGGTAAGACTAACAATACATTTTTTACTTTGCATATACAATGAACCTGGTCTGAAATGAACACTTTTAGGAGGTAATGAGATTTTCAATGTAAAAATGATGGCAGAAATTCATACAAGCTATTCTGTAACCTATGTACAAGAAATTGGTAACAATTTTTAGCTGCACCAGCAGCTAAAGATGTATGATTAACGATGGATTTTGTTGGATTGCATCGTTTGTAGGGCCAGGGTTACTAGAACTAGCTGGAATTAAAGCTTACACTAAGACTAGATATGGCCTGACAGGATTTTTAAGGAGCTTGGGTTGGAGTGTGGAACAGAAGAGACCACTGGGCAAGCTTTAAGACCTCAGTCACCATGGACATTGCTGTCATAGGGTTAATAGTGGAGTTTGTTCAAATGAGATGAACTAGATTTACGTCTGGGTCCTACTAAGACTGCCCAGCTGGGTTTGTGGGATGATGAAATAGACATCAGATGTTCATGTAGATTCAAGTCTTTAAATGTAGGTTATTAGAGGGATTTGTGTACAGCTATACTACAGAAATCTATTATGATGTTTAATTTATTCTCTTTACTAAATTCACAGCAAACTCAAAAAGAAAACTTGCTAAAAAGGTGCTACCTTTTAATTATCACACACTCATTGGCTTGACAGGACAAGATGATCAGCAGCTAAAACCATCTTGGGGAAAGTTTGTCCATAGAACCATCTCTAAAACATACCTTTTTATAACCCGTTTAATCTAGTTTCTGTCATCTTTTTCAAACATTTATGTCTCTGTGCCCCACGTTCTATTCTTGTTTATACATGTACCACTTTTACATCAGTGTTATTGCTATTGCTATTACAATTTACCTTGCAGGTGTCTTACCAACATGTCCAGCACTGAAACTGTCCTGGGAGCTACTCTGTACATGTCCAAATCTAAAATGTAGTCACATTTTATTGTCCAGTTGCTAGTGAGCAAGAAGGTGCATTACTTATTCTGGTAAAAAGCAAAATGTCTAGAAAGGTTTTGTGCTAGGGAAGCTAGGCTAATTTCAAGCTGGGGATTTACAGAGGAAGCTGGCTTATGGCTAGATTCCCCATCAGCATAGACTGTCTATGGGTGAGGTTAAAAGTGGTCAGGAAGCTTGGTTTTGTGGTGTACGTAGCAGGGACTATGCGGTTATTTCTAAGCCTAAGTCTGGCTGGAGTCACCTTTACCGTGTCATTGATTCCATCATGCATACTGTGCCTTTTAATTCATCAAATATGACTACTTCTGTCATCCTAAACTTCAAACATCTCCAAGAGGATGCAATGGGTTGAAAAGAAAGCTTCTCAACTGCACATGCCTTCAATACATTTTATTTTCTCTGAAATTATGTAATTTGCACGCTAAGATGGGAAATAATCAGCCCTGCTCCAGGAAGTAAATGCTTAAGACGAGCGTTCAATGGCCTGTTGGGCCCTATCAGGGCTAAAAATGGACATTTCAGTAGAAAGAGAACATTTTATCCATCCCAACGGACCATGCAATATCTGTGCAGAGACTGGAAAGATCATGATATACCAGTATTTAAAGCTAGGCTACTCTCTGCATGCCTGCTGCTCAATTTGCCCTTTCTACCCCAAGCAGCAAGCAGTTGCCTCTAGCTTCCCACCATTATAAGGCTCAAGCCCCTTTGTTCTGAATAGTCGTAAGCACCACATGTGGCATCTGCTTTGTCCCTCTGGTGCTCTGCAGACATGGCTGCCCTCTTCCTTTCTCCTGCCAACCGACCCCATTCCCTGCTGCCCTCCCTCTCTTCCCAGTCCCACCATCTCCACTTGGCGCTTTTGACCTCAGGCTGCCTCCTGCCTCCTTCCGACATCTGCCCAAGCACAGGAGACTGTCACCACCACCATTTCTGCTTCCTGGACCCTCACAGTTGTCCCATGCCATCTCACAGGCATATTCCCTTTCTTTTCTCTCCCCGCTCCTCTTTCTGGAGCTTCCAGTATCTCTCTGATGGGTCACAGTCACTCCTGTCAGCTCTTGGCTTTCATGGACACTTGAATGCCTCTGTATCAGGATCTACCTCTCTTTCTGAGGGATCTCTTTCTCCGAGGCTTCCAAAATTGGTGTCAGGCTCTGAGGGCACCACCAGACCTTGCTTTCCCAGCCCAGTCCCCTGCCCAAGCGACACTGCAGCTGGGCCGGTCTCCAGCTCCCCACAGCCCTGCCCTGCCCAGCCATGCCCACCTTCCACAATTCTGGCCATCTCTGTCCTCAGGGAGGTGCCATGCCCTGCCCCCTCAGACCCACCGAGAGCCCGCAGGGAGCAGTGGCCCTGGCAGTGCCCTGGCACACAGCCCCTTAAGAAGGCCACTTTGAGTGGCACTGCAGCTCTTCCTGCTCTCCATGTTGCCACCAGCTTCTGGCTGCCTGAGTCACCCACAGCAACACTCCTCTGGCTTTTCTTCCAGCTCTTTCATGGTCCTCACACCCCACCATACTCATCTCTATCATGCTGACTTAGGCCTAAACCTGCCCACAGTGTTGCCTCTCATGCTGGGAGCATCAGAGAACTGCAGGCGCTTGCAGAAATGTGGAGACTACAGAAGGTCCTTTCACTACTGTAGCCACTACAGGCTAAAGCGACACTTGCATTTTTCTTAGAGAAAGTATTTTCCTGGCACCACCTATCCTGCACCAGTTCTGGAGAGGAACAGTTTGGTGGCAGCATATCTGGTTGGCCCTGCAATCTGGGTGGCAGGAGTTTGACAATACGATCTGTTTCTAAAATAAATGAAATGGAAAGGATCTGGAGGGGAGTCAAACTGCAGGAGCTGAATACAGCGCTGGAGTGTATTATTCTTACTTTGAATCAGACTATGTTCAAAGGTAAAACAATCCTTCTCACTGCCTCAACAAGCAGTGTCATAATAGCAAGTTAACTCTGACATGCACCTAGCTGGGGAGGGCCAAACAGAACAAAAAGTCTGAAGACGCAAGTGGATAAATGTCTAAATTGATCTCAGTGAGAAAGAGGTGAAAACAGTCCACATGCGCTTCATTCCATAAACGCCTCAGGAGTGTTCTGTATGCATGGTACAGCAGTGCTGTGTGCAGGCTTCCAGTGGTGCTACTCGGATGAAACCAACATCCCGCCAGCCCTCACAAGGGCTTGCCTTGCTCCGCCTGCCCCAGTTTGCTGGCCCGGCTGCAGCGAGGGAAACATTCCTTCAATGGCACATCGCCACCTTGTGGAGAAGTTTTATTACTGCAGCTCTCTTGTTTCTTGGAGGAAAAGGCGGCTGACCTAAGTCGGTTAACTTCAGCTTAAGTTGGGAGTCTAAACGAATTATGGTCTTGTCTATACTGGGGAACTGATTTGCGTAGCTGCAAGAATTATTCTGGTACTATCATTTAGCTATTCTGGAACAGCTTTTTGAGAGTTCAGGAAATTTGTCAGGAACAGCAAAAATGTTTACATTACACTGGAACAGCGAAAGCAGTCAACTTTCCTAAATTAACAGGTTTAATTGGGTGCAATTAATGTGCTGAGATACTGGACCAGATGGACAAAATGATCCCATTGTCTCCATCAGGAGAAGCTAAGGCAATATGCAAGTATTTAAAATTAACCACTTGCTTCCTATAGTATTCTGATTTTTCCTGGCACACCTTTATCTCTGCCCTAAATCATGGAAATTATACAAACTCTAACTTCCACAGAGCCAACACTGTTGAAATAACTTGTAAGGTGCCACGATGAATTTCAGTACTCTAGGCAAAACCGTAGGCTTAAATAGCTTAAAAGAATATAGGGCTCACTGATCATGTTGAGATGTATTCTGGTTCTAGCGCTATTTAATTCAGGTAGGATATTGAGCCTTGGGCTCTAATAGGCTATTGGATACTTCAAGTATCTCTCAATGTCTCTGTTGAAGTCATTTTGTTTTTACATAAATGTGAATGGGAAGTGGAAGACTGTTCCAAGGCTACTGCAAGCAAAAGAAGATAGCTTTTCATAGAGGGTAGTTAAGCTGCAAATCTCCTTGTAAATACATGGCTTCAAAAAAGGGGTTTGCACAAATTCATGGGATAAAAATTTGCTGATAGCTGCTAAACACAAAGATATCACATCTGAATCACAGATCACTAGAGGCTGGGAAAGAAGATGGATTTTGGGTCTCATACACGTGTTCCAGGGCACCAGGGGTAGATAGCCTGACTGACTACTAGGATACAGACTGTTCAATTCTGTTTCAATGACTGCTAATTCTTTTTTGAAGACGTTTACTCAGAACGGTTAAAGAGAAGATTCTACACGGGTCATAGCCTAGTGCAGTGTCTTCGAAGTATGGCAAATGACCTGTCTCACGGTAGCGCATGGCAAAGGTTCCCAGTAGGCCTCCAGCTCCCTCCCGGTCTCTAGGTTCAAAGAGTGTGGCCCCAAAAGCCAGCCTCAGGCAGCCTGCCTGCAGGCCCTGAGAGGAGATGGGCGAGCCTCGCTGAGAGCCGGCCAGATGCAGGTCCTCATCAGCACCTGCCCACCGTTTTGTATCTGCTGTGTTGGACTGTGTACGGCTCAGGGTTCCGGTTCCCTCTTAGCACCGAGCATGCCAGACATCTGAGTATCAGTTTTCTGCTTCCTAGGACCACACCTTAGGCATCAAGCTGTGAGATATTTAGGGGTATCTCTCCTGTTCTTTGCACTTTCTCTCTATTTTTTTTTTATATATATATATATATATATATTTAAATTGGAAACACTGTGATTTGTTTGCTACAGAGAGCAGGGAAAGTTGAATCTCAAAGAGAAATGCCAGGAGAGAAAAACTATTTCCTCTCCAGGTCTATAGCTACAATAGCTACAAAATTATAGAGCAGCCGAGAATAATTATCATCTAACAGCTTCCAGCCGCGGCAAACCATTTTTTATTTCTCAAAGCTAAAACATAAATTATCAACAGCATTTTCTGCATAGGCTGTATAAAAACCTTGTTATTCAGTCCAAACCCACATGGTTTCCTGACTGATGACTAAAAATAAGCTGAAAGACAACAAGACTACATAAAGCCTTTCAAAAGCGTTCACATTGAATAGAGACAACCCCAAAAGCCCATTGGGAAGGCCTTTCCTTTATCAACTGATGGCAGAGCCCTGTGTGTTCCTGACAGAACTCAGCTACTCTATCAATCAAAGCAACTGAAATCCACCACAAAACCAATTCAGCAACCCCAATGGCTGGAGTAATTCAGCATGAACATAATTGCTTTTACTAAGGGTTATAATTAGGACCCATTTGACAAATGTTGCTCTAGATGGGCCAGGGATAATGATCAGGAGTTGTGAGAGCCCTACCTTCTGGGCCATGGCTCCCTGCGTGCTGAGGAGAGAGCTGCATTCCCCTTCATGGTATTCTTCTTTACACTCGCAGCAGAACACAAACTGGAAAACAAAGCACACAAATCATAAAAACACATTAGGGATATAGACAGCAGGTCACAATCATGAAGAGTCATACCGCAGATGATCTCTTGCCCTTCGCATCCCATTACATTCGCATAATACTCCTAATTGTGCATCTTATTATACATTCCAATCATTAACACAACAATTTTGCTGTTATTATTATACATTTAATCAAAGAAGTAACATAAATGCCACTATTAAAAATGAGATTTTGCTACATGGTCCATTTAGGGACATAAAGTCATACTAGATACTTCTGGGTGTGTTTCTCCTACAGTGAAATCTGTTTATAGAAAAAGGGTGCTGGCTGAAACAAGCAGTTCTGCTTTATAGTGGTTGCTAATAGAAATAGTATATTCATAGTTCTGAATCAAATGCATCTCTATGGAAAACTATTTCTGACTTTACTAGGGGATGATTACTTTATATAGGTCATATAAAATACCATTTTCTAGAAAATTATATCCTTGCCATAGACTTTTATAGAATGGTTTACAAAAATCCGTAGAAAGAACACAACTATAGGCTACTTAACATGGCTTTTAGGGGACTACTTCTAGACCCTTATTGTGTTTCTAGCAATTGTTCTGGTTTCATCTTCCTTAAATTGCATTGTTCCTTACATAAGGCTTCATTGAAAATAAATGTCTTTTGCAGATGGGTAAAACAATTCTCCATACCTCAGTCTGAGCTGCTTCTGCCACCTAAACTGGTTCATATGTATCAAGTTTGATGCCTTTTTTTTAAACTGTAAAATGAAGATATCTGTCTTGACATGTGTCAAAATCTTTGGCCCATCAATGCTGCATTAAATTCTGTGTCCTTGCAGGTAAGGGGAGAAGTCAATAATGTAAAATGGGTCTCTTTTACGCTGTTTTAAGGCTATGCTGTCTTGATGCAACTTCAGACTCTGAAAGATCTCTCAGTGGTAAGACATTCTGACTGGCATTATAAGCAAGACTGATAAAACAGCCTTGATTTTTAGATACAGAGCTGCATTCACATGTAATGAATAAAGGATATCAGGAGGACATGACACTAGAACATTTGTCTGCCACAAATTCCATCTTTTGCAATTTCATTTTGAACTCTTTTCAAGCTGTATTGTCACTTTTCTAAGAAGCACTGAAAATCATATTTCATTGTCATGCTAAAGAAAGTGCACTTCTAAGAAAAGAAGCATTGTGCAAGTCCAAAACGATTGACCCTGCTATTCAAAAAGTCAGGGAAATTTGGAGCAGAGGAGTGGAGTGAGTGTTCTAACTTCCAGAGATATCAAACCTAATCACTTGTTTGCTTTCTTGTCACTCTCCACTATTTTGTCAATTATTTAAAATGTTTTATTGTACTTCAACTAACACTGATTTGTTAATTCACTTGTGCTTGTTAGCAAACAGTTTAACAATGGAGGCACTTTTGCAAGGTATGTTGCATGAAAGGCTGCATTACTGTAATAGAGCATCATTTAAATACAACAAAATTTGCACTGCATTAATGGTCAAAAGTTTCAGCTGTGTTGAGCACTACTCAAACACACATAGAGAGATACTCTGTCTGGATACCGAATATCTTAAAGACTTATCCCTTAGCAATTAAGGTTATAGCCAAGTTTAACTGTATTTCCTGCCATATGTCATATTTTCTTTTTCCTCTCATGACTGTACTTCCTCATGAACACATCTGGCTGAAAACATTTATCTGAAAGGGTTTTGTATACCTTGCTTTATCACTGCCTTATCATACAACACCTCAGCTTGCTTTTCTCACCCCAGCCTCTCTCACTTTTCCCATGCAAGTGAAATTTTAAACCTTTCATAAACATTGAAAAGGAGGAAATACTGAAGAAAGAAAAGAAACAACCCAGGGCACATATTTTGCAAAGACATTCCGGCTGCCTCACAATGGAGTTTATGTGGTGTTGCTATAATAATAAAATTCATAAACTCATGCCATATTATTTAAACATGAGAAATGCATTTTCTTATTATAGAAGCTGCTTTTTATGCCTATCTTTAAAAGAAAAAATTCTCAGGACCAATGTTACCAATGTTTTCCCCATAGGCTTGCTGTACTAGAAATGTGCGTGAGTGTGTAACTGGGCCTTTCACTAACAATTGTATATCTTGCAAATAAGTCCACGAGTGAGCCTGCCACATCCTTATAATGAAACAAAGCCTGATTTTGTTGGTGAGACAGGATATTCTTTTCACATCTTATTAGATAATGGATGAGATGTAAAATCAGTTCTGTGGCAAAAGAACACCCCAGAGGCTGATCGGTTTGTCAGAATAAATAGGCATCTCCCAACAGAAATGCATTAAGTACTCCCTTTTTATGGCAAAGCATGCATCATAAAGAAAAGGCATGTCACTTACAACAAAGAGCAGTTTGTGATAGTTTTATTCATTTTTTACATTCAGACATGAAAAATATAATATCGTTTCAGTAATAAAATACAGCAACTGCAAAAATGCTGTCAGTTAACTTGAATTTTGTGGCTTCATTAATATTAATACAGTTATTTTGCCCTTGGAAAGAAAAGGATTTAAGTTGTTCAGTCAGGATTTAACACTTTTGCATAAATTTAATATTAGTAACTGTTCAAAATTACTCGTAAGTAGTGTAATTACTAATAATAGTCACACTTTCTTTCCCTTTATTTTCAAAAAAAAATGCTGGCAGATTACTGTGATAATATAAACAGCACATAAACTTTCTATGTCTTTGTGTATTTACCAGTTACTGTTGTTACCCTTGAAAGATGCTTCAGCTAGAAAACAACCAACATAAAGTAAAGAATAAATCCCAAAGGTCCCAAACCTATCCTCTAGGTTTATGCATTAAAAAGAGGATTAGCAGGGAAATCCCTGAAGCACTTAAGGGATTTAGGCACTGGAAATTAATATAACCTGCATGTGTGCTATTACAGGGTTTTGAGTATCTGTAAAAATATTTGAGATAGGGCTACGCAGAAATCCTGAATCCAAGCGATCTCAGAAGAGGAGGTATTAAAATCCTCAACAGGGATCTAGATCCTGTTTTTAAAATCCTATCTTTACGATCATTCAAGCAAAAGGTAAAATCAGACCAAATTCTGGTCAGCTGTATGGAATTCAAACCCACAGATGACATCTGAAGTGCCAAGAGCGAAGCTGAATAAAAACTCGGATGGTGAAATCAAGCTGTAGTCTCAGTTATTCCTGACTGTCCCATTTATAGTGTTTTAAGTTTGGAAGTGGGAGCAGAGGATGTAGCTCTTTTTTTTTTTTTTTTTTTGGATGAAAGGAAAATGAGTTTGTCATTTACATGCTATGCTGGTTGTTTTTTTGGAAAGATTTTGCCATTTTCTTTTCACATTGATCTGCTTTCCTTGGATAAAGCACCAGAGCTCTCATTCTCTCTCTTGCCTACTGCAAATGCCTTTTCTTTGGTCTCTGATACTATCTCCCTATAGTGCTTACAAATTATTACTGTTAAAATTATATCTGTTCCAACTTTAATACAATACTCCCATTCTTGAATACCTACACAAAGCTTTGAGTTTGAGCTCCCTACCGTTAAAGTTACTCCTCAACTCAGACATTCCGTTTCTTTTTCACCGTTACCTCCTCCCATGTGTCTACCCAGCAGAATGAAGGCAAGGTTGCAGTGAGGTAGTCATAGCCAAGGTTTAATCTGCAGCACTGTAGGTGCACTGCAAGGGACATCTGCGCGAGCTAGCAGCTCAAGATTTACCCAGACTTCTTACCAGGCTTTTGCCATCCATGTTGAAATCTGGACTGCCACGTCTTCATTCCTACAGTTACCACTATTAGCTAGACTGAAGACAAATCATATATGTTACATGGTTTGGCCAAAATGTATCTTCCAGAACAGACATTCACATCCAGATTAAAGCTATCAGGTAAGGAAAGATGTACTCATACCTCTGGTATAGCGTTTTAATGGCCCTTCAAAACCACTGTTAAAAGTTTTATCTAATGTCTACTTTCACCCTTTCTGGTTTCAGCTTCCAGTCACTGCTTTCTGTTTTGCATTTCTCTGCCAAAACAAAGACCCTTTCAGTATCCTATTTTTTTCTTCCTGTGAAGGTACTTCTGTACTGGAATCAAGATACCTCTGAATCTTCTTTGATGCAAACAGAGAAACTCTTAAGTTTCTCACTGGTTAAGCCATTCCTCCTCCCTCTCTTCCTCAGCACCAAATCATTTTTATGACATTTTTCTGGGGACTGTCTTGTTTTTGTCATTAATTATATTTGACTAATTTTTGTATCATTGCTGTGCTGTATCAGCAGAGTTTTTGTATTTACTTCTGGATCACTGCTGAGTATTGAATCACAACAGGTTTGCTGTCAGTCCCTGCTGAATGGTGCTGGCAATAACCTGCTACACATAGATTCTTCACAGAAAACACTACTTTCTGTGATCTGCCCGTTCTTAATCCATGTGACCACAGCCCAGCGGAGGCATCCATACTGCCTCATCTGATAGTGGTGACACAATGCTGCTGCACAGACCCTAACCAAGTCAGTTGGAACACAGACCCCTAAAGCCTTTTATTGATATATTACTGTGATGATCTCCTTATCAGAATATTCTGTAGTTTGAAGTCTTACAAAAGATGAAATTGATTTTGTGCAATTACTTTTTCTTATCAAACTCATAATCTAATTATAGAATGAAATCAGTTTCTTTTGATATGACTCGTTGTCATTGAGAATATATTGACTAGCAACCCTATAAAAATGTTTTGTCTTATCTGTTCTGCTACCTTTTTCTTTGACCTTCCCTCATTCAGTGGTGGCTGTCTGGACTCCTCGCTACAGATGAAACCATGAAAATTAAAGCTGCTGAATGAAGGCAGGATCAACACCCCCATCAGTACTGGAGCCTTCTGCCAGTAGTGCAAAACAGTGCACAAGAGATGCAAAAGTTCCTCAAACCATGGCTATATGAACAAAGAAAAACAACACAGATCTTCTTACTTTCAACTTAAAATGCAGGGCTTACAAGTTTTATCTTGCCCTCTCAGGCAAACAAGTACTTGAAGAAATCAACCTTCAGTGCTTCTCCTCACCCTTTCCTCTAAAATCTAGTCCAAAACCAAGCCACAAGGCTACTACATAATAATAATAATAATAATAATAATAATAATAATAATAATAATAATAATAATAATAATAATAATAATAATAATAATAATTCTTCATCCTAAAGGTGAATTAAACCACAGCTGACAGGTGTTAATTTTATTATTTAATGAACTGCCAGAAAATGCACATTAAGTACTATTGTAATGTGAGAAGGCTATAGTATATTCTGAAGAGAATACGAAGGAAACCACCTATAATCTAAGATATATATGGAACTAGAGAGACTTATTTTTATGTCTTCAAAACCAGTTTGGTTATATATTACACATCAAAGCAAAAAAACGTCACATTCTAAGATACTTGCACGACTTTGATCACAGAGCGTCAGAGCACCTTGGAACTCTAAGTGAACCTCTCACCATACTCCTGTGAAGCAGCAAAGTACTATTATTTCTGTTTTAGTGACTGGAGCCTAATTCATAGAAATCCCTGCCCACAGATCCTCAAATTTTGAGGATCTAAATCAAGTTGATTTGGAAACCCAAATGCTATTGAGGATCCACACCAAAGAGACTTGTCCAAGATCACATAGCAGCACTGTAAGGGAGAAGATTTCCAGTTTTTAAACATTGATTCCCTACTAATCATTGTAGATCACTCCTTAAAAGAGCCACACCCTGGTTTCACAAGGTCAAAACTTAACCTAATAAAGGCAATCAGTAAAGGATTCCCATGCTTCCCCCCCCCTGCCCCTGCCCCACCCCCAGTAAATGAAAATATGATGGGGGAGTGCAAATAAGTAGTCACCATTCACCCAGAAGCTCCTATAAGTTCTAACCAGCATTGTATACAGCAAGTGTATAGTTGTTTGGTTTTATACCAGACTAGCAGGATTTTTCAATTACATTTTTTTTTTTTAACCTGGAGAGTGTTTGATTAAACAGTAATGCAAATAAAACACTGGAAAGGCAAAAAAACCCTTCCCTTCATCTGACAACATGATCACCTGGTCAAAAAAAACCCCTTAAAAATGTAAAATATTATAAGGCACCAAGTTCCAATACTAAATAGCTTTTGTAGTCAAACTATAGGCTGCTGATTGGAGCAAGGATTTATATTGAAAATATGAGCATGCCTTAAGAGAAATCAAAGCTATCAGAAAGTGACATACTGAATGGCACTGTCCATAACACCCAAAGTCATCTCACTATAGTGTTTGTTTAGAAAAATAGAGCTTCCAATTGCACTTTCCAAAGCACAAATTATAATGTTATAGTGAGTGATACATACCTACAGGTATTTTTTTCTTTTAAGAAAAGCCCCCAGACCCCAAATTTCACTGGAAAATATTTTACCATCTAGTGTATCTTTTGAGTAAGAGAGTAGTTGGATTCTTGGGTAGAGTTCAAACCTCCATAAACACAGACTAAGCATTTTTACTTTGAAACTACATACATTGTTATTTATTTCCATCCAAAGTCAATTAAAAAGATTCCTGCACTCCCCTGAATGTTACAGTCCTTGTGCTACTGCTGTGAACCACAAATCTTGGGTATTGGATTGACTTTGCCTTTAGCACTTTGCTATATCCAGCACCAAGTGTGAGACAGTCATCCACATGCCCTGTCTTTTGGTATTTCTTGTGCTTGCAGCAAAAAAAAAAACCAAAAAAAAAAGCAGAATATTTACCATCTGCAGTAGCTGTGTCTCCTTAGGATTTGTGGCTTTGCCAATTGTCAGTTATAAAAAAAACCTCCGGTAACTATTATAATGAAGATAAATGACACAGTAGCAAAAGTGTCAATTTTTAATGACACCGGTTTTATCAGATATAAGGCAATTGTAAAGCATGGTAGCACTTGCAGAGCAATTTTGGTCTTTTTCCTTTTAATAAAGTACATACATAAACCATGCACATTTCATGTGAAATCGAACTTTTGTGAGAAACATGATAATCTGTCAAAACATGGTGTCAAAAATATAGCTTCAGTCTCTGCAGTTTTTGCAATCTAAGGGCAATTTGCCATCAATAGCATGAGTCAATTTTCTAAAAACTTTAAAAGCTGTAAATGTAGGACTGCATCAAAACCAAGTTCTTAGAGATTTCAATGTTTTTCTTTTGAAACCGAAAGTGAAAGTCTCCCTCCTGATTTCTGCAAAATAACCCATGGACTCATTCCCTAAGATCTAGATGACAACGTGCACATCCCAAGGCTCTTCAGCGAGTGCTGATGATTTGTGTCTGCAGACAGACTCTCCTGGAGCTTGCCTTACATCAGGTGGCATTAACCTGAAAGATGGATTGGTAAAATGGACAGCACAACCATAGAGAACCTGTCCCAGACCTTCCCAGACCTTGTTTGCTGATTTATATGGATGAGCAAATTTATTTCTTCTTTCCAACCCCTTCTGAACTGCCTTGTGGTCCAAGTGCTGCAAGGGATAGAACAGAAGAAAGAAGCTGAGAGGAAGCCAGGTGCTTCTCTCAGATGAAATGACTTCAGGCTCCTGTGGGACAAGGGAAAACGCTCTTTCCAGATTCGTCTGCCCCATACCTACACACAAGGGTGTTGCATAGTCTTGTTCTTGGCATGTTGGCTGGGATGTGAGACTTACTAGCCCACTCCAGAAAATAAGAATGAAAAGTCTATAAAGCAGTTAGTTACAAGATGATGTGGTACACTGAAAGTGTGAAAGCCTGTTATTTTTTGTTCTATTATGTGTGTGCAATAGACAGGTCTTGTTATCACTGAAGAATCTAGCTGACTACCCAAGCAAACATGAATTCAAACACTGCAACATTTTCAAAGAAGACCACAGTTTTGGTTGTCTGAACAGGGATAGCTGGCCCTGGCAGAGCTGTACAGCTTTAACTGGGAGCAGGACAATACTTCGCCCTGAAGCACTGGAAAGGGATGCCCAGGTTGATGCCAACCGAGTTACTTCTGGAAAAGGAAGACAAACAAACTTAAATAAGTAGGCAGCTGCCTACAGCAGCAGGCTGCTAAACACAGCAAGACATTAGTGTCCGTTACTTCCCTCACCTGTGCCAGAGCTGCAGACAGCAAGCAAAAAGAGCAAGGCTTCTAGCTTGTCATGCTACAGGGACTATGGCAAGACCTCAGATATTAAACATCACTGCATTGAGGAGCTCTTCCTAACCCCAGAAATAGCTGCTGCCATGGACTCTGACCCTTCCTTCAGGACCAGCTGTCACAGCCAGGCATCGTCCTCTCGTCTTAATTCCCGAGTATCCACTTCTCCTCTCTGCCTTCTCACTTCTACATAGTAGTAGCCTAGCCCCTTCCTTCTACTTCAGGTAGCAAAACTGGATTTTATTTGCAGTTTACACTGCTGAGAAGCTTTAAGGTAGCCCTGCCGGAAGTCTTGCAGCCATGCCAGCAATCTGTAGCTAATGCCGCCACAGTGCACTTGGGACCTGGAGTGCTGCCTCTGCATGGTGCTGTATGATGCTGGGTAGATATTTCAGCACTGCTTGGAGCTAGCTTGGGGGTTACTTCACTGTGTAGTACAGACATGACAAAGAAATTTAATTTATTATTAGGTTCTTGCTGGCACCACTGGAGAGAAAAAACAATTGTGTGTTGCCTTAATTCTGTTCCCATTTAAGTAATTTTAGTAGGTGGTACAGACACCTCACCACATCTACCTGGTGTATAATTATGAGCAATTTTATGCCTGGATGACTCACAAAATGCAAAGGGGATGCAGGTAAACTTAACATTTCTACAAATTATTTCCAAAATAAATTGCATAGTATTTGTATAAGGAAACATTGAAAAAAATCAGTATTATTGCCACCATATAATTTCATGGAATATATTAGAAACTAAATCCAAGGGATAAGGGGATTAGTCATTTATGAATAAAAGGAACATTTTTAAAGCAGTCAAAGATGTAAAATGTATCTAAACTGTGATTTAAAAGAAATTTTAATGTAGTGGATATTATTCTCTGTATTTTGAGTATCTCACAAAAGAATGTAGCATTCCACTTACAACTGTTAAAAAGAAAAAAAAAAAGAAAAAGAGAACCAAACCTCTAAATAAATAATATATAGGCATATATTAAAATTAAAATATAAATTGGCTGTCTTTCCCACTTACATTAGAGTAGCAATTCATTGCAACTCCAATGAAACAATACAATATTTACCCTAGAGCAGATAAAGTCAGAGCATGAGTTACATTGTAAAGAAAAAAAAGCTTGTAGGTATGTTGTCACCACCAAAATAGATAGAAATAAAAGTAAGAAATAAAAATTTATATGGAAGGAAGCATTATTTTTAGGGAACTAGCATGCAAAGAGGGAAAATGATAGTTATCTTGAGGTGCCTTTAGGATGTGTGAGGCAAAGCATTTTATGACAAGTATAACAGCCTATCTTTTGAAAATACTATTCCTGCAGAACATGCATCATTTTACGTGTGTGACATCAAAAGTTGATTTTTTTTTGCAAGAAAGTGGTTGGAAGCTACATTAAAATATCACTTCTTGCCAAGTCTGAAAAGGATGTTTTGTTGCTGAATGCATATATCAGCTCACAAGGAATGTCACGAGGAATGAATTTTACTGCCTGTGGCTTTAGCTCCTGCTCTAGCAGCTTTGGAGTTCAATTAATATGCCCTTAAAAAGTACAACAAACCTATTTCCATATGATAATACTGCTGGTATGCATGCATGCCCTGGGCATTTGAGCATCTAGCTGCACATTTATATGTGCAAACAGACCAGGAAATCTGATGGATTCATTAATGTGGTTCTTAAAATGAATTACTGAATATGCAGGCTGGGAAGCTGATGAAAGTTAGGTAATTACCCAGTGCCTAATTCACACTGAATTGTAATAGAAACCAGACGACTCACTTCCCTGAAACTTTCTTAAAGTATCTCTAACAGAATCAAGGCACCTCACATACAGACTTTTATTCTATGCCATTCGGACTGTGTTCCTGTAATTATGCGCAAGAAGCACACATTTTGTTCATCTCCCGGTTGCTGGAATTCATCTAGATTAATTCACCCAGCTATACTGAAAATGTTCCAGAAGATGGCAGCAGTGACACAGGAATCGATACCAACTGGCTTTGCTAAGCTTTTGCAATTGAAAACGATTCTAAAAAAAAATCATAGTCAACAGCTAAGATCCAGCCCAGGGTTACCAACAGCTGATACATACAAAACCAGTCCTGACAAGACAGTCTCATAAAGAGGAAATGGTATTCAGATGCACTGAAACACATAAAGAGGAGCAAGGAGTGCTCCTTGTTTCAAGGGCATTGCATTTTCTCTTAAATCTGGTAACAGCTGAAGGTCTGTAAAAAGAACATCCTTCTAAATATGACCATCTAGCAAGTAAAATAGTATAAATAACGTATCTCAGATAACTATGGTGCTGTTTTAAGTATTTTATTGAGTTCATGCTGTCTTCTATGTGTAGCATATGTTTTTTATAACTATAAATACACATCTAGTTTATGTGCTAGGGAGAGCACAAAATAATGAGCAGATTTCTGTAAGTCTCTCGCTTCTAAGGAAATGCCTACCTTCTGCACAAAGGTTGAGTGAATGTGCCTTTCCTCTTAGTGACCAGATTAAGCAAGGCATTAGGATATTTCTCTGAGAGTATTTTTTTGTTGTTGTTGTTGTTGTTTGGTGTGGGTTTTTTGGGGTTTTTTTTTGAGAGGGAGGAGGGAAGGGAATGATCTCAAGCCTTTATTCTGCTTCTAGTTTGTTTGTCTTATGAAGAAGTGAATCCTTTAAAACTAGGGGATAACTAATTTACAGTCGCCAAATCCAGTCTACCATTCGGTTCAATAACTGCTTGATTCAAACTCTGAGTGTGAATAGTACTTTACTGCAAAAAAAATCCTGTATTAGATGATTCTAATTAGAGGTGTTTCTAAGCATGAATATTGACACTGAACAACTCTGACAACTGAGAAACGCTGGGCAAATTTCAAAAACAGATGAAAATTTTGTGTTAAGCCTCAGTCTAAAATTAGATGTAGTCAGACCTCAGAACTCCATCACCTCCAAGGTCTGATGAATCCAAGCTCTAAATTGACTCGGGATCTGCAATTCCAAGTCATCTGAAAGCAGAATAAACTAAAATAAAAATTGTTTAGAAGAGCAGTGAGAAAGACATTGGAAGATTTTTTGACAACCTTCATGTCTGGTTCTCTTGAACAGGGCACCATTTTTGCAAAATGTTCTATAAACACTTCCGGAGAAAGCATTGGAATAATAATGAAAATATCACACTTCACCTTTCAAGAAGGTAAAGCAGGTAATTCCTGAGAAACACAGGTCTGGTCAAAAGTCAGTGGTAGTTGTGATGGTTCATGCCAGGAGTACCCTGTCACAACCCTGAGCTCCCATTAAGGGTCCCTCAATTTCTATACCTTCTTTTCAGTGCAGAGGCTAGTTCTGTGGTTTCAAGTAATTTTCTTCTGATACAAGAAAGTTTTTTTAAAGTTACACAGTTTGTGCTAATTTTGGTCACAGAGTATATACCTACCATTACTTCTTGCCTGACCTTTCAAACTAATCCTTTTCTGGTTTGTTGATGCTAGATATTTTCTGTAAAGTAATTATATAAACTACCAAAAAATGATCCCTGAAATGTGAGCTCACATTAGCTGGTTTACAGGAAATGCAAACAACTTGGCACTTTTTTTATGAACCACGTAATAAACATTTTGGCAAAAGAAAACTCCATATTCAGATTCTGAATACATACACGTGTGTATAAAACCAACAGATACTGTCCTGTATCAACATATACTGACAGGTAGCAAGATCCCTGTCTACAAACAATGTGATCCATAGATCTTTCATGTTTATCAAAATAATTCTACAACTCAGCAATTTTCTTAACATTTCTTTGGATTTCTGACAGATCTACAAATCACCCAGCATACACTATACTTCACTAGTTGCCTGGGAGGCAACACAGCAGGGCATGAGCTATCTAGAAGTTTTCTGGAGTGCAGTCATGACAATTCCTTGACATAAGTGATGGAGGATCCAACAAGGGGATGTGGTCTGCTGTATTTCATACTCCCATCAAGGAAGAACTAGTTGGAGATGCAAAGACTGGAGGTGGCCTAGGCTTCCATGACCTGGAATTGATGGAGTTCAGGATCCTGAGAGGAAGGAACAAGGCAAAAAACAGGACCATAAGCCTGGACTTCAGGAGAGCAGACTTTGGCCTGTTCAGGAACCTGCTTTGAAGAATCCCGTAGGAGATGGCCCTGGAGAAAACGGGAGTCCAAGACAGTGGTTGATGTTCAAGGATCACCTCCTTCAGCTCAACAACAGTCCACCCTAACTATCAGGAAGTCAATAAAAAGTAGTAAGAGACCTGTGTGATTAATAAGGACCTCCCGATAAGACAAAAATGAAGTATGCAAGAGGTGGGAGCAGAGATCCAGGAGAAACAGAGAGACACTATCCAAATGTGCAGGGATGGGGTTAGGAAAGCCAAAACCCTCCTGGAGTTGAATCTGGTAAGGGACACAAAAACTATAAAGGACTTCTACATCACTGACAAAAGGAAGACCAAGGAAAGTGTGGGACTGCTGCCGAATGGGAGATGGAAAGGACATGGAAAAGGCTAAGGTACTTAATGCCTTCTTCACCTCCGTCTTTACTGGCAAGACTGCCCTTCAGGAATCCCAGGTTCCTGAAACCAAAGGGGAAGTCTGGAGCAAGAAAGACTTGGCCTGGCTGAAGAAGGATCAGGTTAGGGAATATTTAAACAAACTGGACGTACACAAGTCTATAGGCCCTGGTGGGATGCACCTATAAGTGCTGAGGGAGCTGGTTGGTATCATTACAAGGCTACTCTTGATTACCTTTGAGTGGTCCTGGCAACTAGGGGACAATCCTGAGGACTGGAATAAACCCACAGTCACTTCTGTCTTCAAGAAGGGTAAGAAGGAGGATCCAGGGAACTACAGGCCAGTCAGCCTCAACTTGGTCGTTTGGGAAGCTGATGGAACAACTAATCCTGGAAACCATTTCCAGACATATTAAGGACAAGAAGGTGATTCAGAGTAGTCAGCATAGATTTGTGAAGGGGAAATGATGCCTGCTAAACTGATAACCTTCTACCATGAGGTGACTGGCTTGGATGGACGAAGGGAGAGCAGTAGATGTTGTTTATTAGACATTGAACACAGACAGAGGTTGCCCAGAGAGGTTCTGGAGTCTCCATCCTTGGAGGTATTCAAAACCTCACTTGATCTGATCTGAGGAAACTTCTCCAGCTGACTCTGCTTTGGGCAGGGGTTGGCTTGGACTCGATGATCTCCAGACATCCCCCCCAACCCCAGTGATTTGGTGCTTCTGTTTGCCAGTTGCTTAGTGAAAACTGCAAAATAGGACTACCACATTTTTGTCAGGTATGAAACAGTGCAACGTTTTATTTATCTTTTACTTTGGCATATTATTTGTTAAGACCTGATTCTGCATGATCCTGAGAATCCTTTGTATATGTTAACATCAGTGGGCTAATGTACTGCAGAGGTCTTCTCAGGTGCCAATATGCCTACGATCTATACCTAGGAGTCACTTTCTGCCTGGTTTTACCAAGGGTGAGGTCATGCAACAAGGCACCATCAAAGGCATGTTATTTCCAGTGTAGACACAAGGTCCTCCTCCATCTGTTTTCTATACATCCATGGGAGTTGTCAGTAAAGGCAAGAAAATCTTGCATGACTGTATAGAAATCTTCCTCACGCACACAGCTATAGCTGTACAGTGCATTCCTAGGACCCACAATTAGCATAAAATTCACTGCTGGTAAACATATTATGTGGAACTAAAATCTGGATGGCATAAAAGATTACAGTAAACCAAAGGCCAGATGTTCACCCTTTTCTCAGCACAGGCAGAAAAGCAGATGCAACCCTTAAATCCCAAGGAAACATATATCTGCACATGCAAAGGTACAGAAGGACCACTCCAAATTGGAACTTCTGCACAACATGGCAGTAGACCAGACCTCTGTATAAAAGCAGATTATGTTTGACTAAAACACATCCACGAATCAGTCTTGGTTCAAAAGATTGACAGCAAGAAGGCAAATCAAACACAACGCAGCTGAATACCAGTGCTGACAGGAGCAAAGCATGATCCAGTCCCTCCAAGTACCACTAGGAGATTCCCACGCCTACTGACATGTCTTGTTTTCAGAAGAACTCTGAACTGGAGCATTCATTTTAAGTTTACAGAATTAATGATCTACTTTAGAATAAGCAAGCATGGCTGATGAATACATTATTCATTTACTGCTTCTAAGAAACCGATGTGGTAGGGCTTATTGTATGTTATTAATAAGAAAGAGAGTTCAAGAATTTATCTTATGTGATAATTAGGTTGTGTTCTGATCATATGTTAAATGTCTTGCTATTAGGGCCAGATCCTGGGCTCATGGAAATGGGCAGGACTCCGTTTTCTCCAGAGGAGCAACATTAATTTACAGCTGCTTAGGATCAGGGGCTACCTGCCTGTTTCTGACATCTAGAAAATGAACTCACACATCTGTATGGCACCAACAGTCACTAGACAAGCACAGCACACACCTAAATGTTTGTCATTTCAGATATTCACTCTGCTGCAGTAAAGCATCTCCTCTTGGACTTCCCCTGTCTCATTACTCTTCCTATGCATTCCATCTACATTCATTTTTTCTTTCCATTTTTCTGGCGACATTTACATCTCTCTATCATTTTTTAAAATATTTTTTTTCATGCCTTCAAAAAACTATTGTCTTCAAAAAAGTGATCAAAATTTCTCTTCTTTTTTGCTTCCTTTGTCCCAATATCTTCACTTTCCTTTTGTTCATACCTGGAAGCATTACTCTTCTCACATTGCTCCTGAACATAGGAAGAGCCTCATATTCACTCTCAAAACTTAATAAAAGCAATAATATGCTTACAACAATGCTAACAATCTCATTATACCAACACCGGTAAGAGCAATCCGACTATCTATCACAAGGTGTATCATCTCTTCCTCTCATCCCCTTTACTGCTCTCTAAAAGGCTCAGAAGCAGCCACACCTGGAAGTCCCCCAGATACAAAGCCACATGACTTTGGAGTGCTCTTGGGGTAGGAACAAAAAGGTATGGGTTTGGAGAGGTTCACCTTTTCTACCTCCTGAGGTATTCTTAAGGCATTCTATGCAAATGAGTCAATGGTAAGTAGGGTAGCATGAACTAAATTCTGTATTCAGGACCTGCATAAAAAGCAGATAATTAATCAAGAGGGGAAAAAAAGAGAGGAAACTTTGCTTTTTTCTATATATTATTCAGATAAAACTGAGCCTGAGGAAATTATTAGTGTGTGTCTAATCTCCACTACTTGAGCGTACGTGCCTGTGGTTCTATTCTGTTGCTAATCATGATATGCTGGCCTTTTTTCTTTTTGCATAAATCAAAGAAGAAAGAAACATACTAATGTGTCACTGATAAATAGAAATGTATCATTTACTCTGAAATAATTATAATCTAGTGGAAAATGTGGTATTTTTCCTCCTTTCCCCTCAAAAATAAAATCCCTTTGCTACTGGAAATTTAATGCAAAGAAAAAAGAAAATAGCCACTGTTAGTGTATGACCCCACTGTATTTTTGCTCTCTGGCTTCAAAGGCAACCTGCCAGCTCACAGAGAAAACAAAGAAAGGTTACTTTTGGAAACTGTATTAAAACACTCAACAATAAAGACCCAAACCCTTACAAGACAGTTGTTTACTGCAGTATTTGGGGGCTATTACTGTAGCTTTTAACTGAATAAATATCATTAGTAAACCTTGTTTTGAGTCTTATGTTTGTTACATTTACGTAGTATGTTTACTTCAACTGTGTGCCACAGCTGTGCACCACAAGTTCCTTCTGACTTCAGTCTGATTTTTGGATATGTAGGAGGTCAGAATTTTTCTATAAGCAGCAAAACAAAAAGAGGCAAAGCATGCCTGCTTGCACTGAAGTGGCAAAATCATGTTTGTCAAATAGAGATGGACTTTAATTTGCCCCTGTAAGTAGTGATATGGGTTATTTTCCCACTGGGGAATTGTGCATCACTTTTCCTAGCTGCTATATTAGAAAACTGTAGTTCATGAAAACCTGGTAGGTATTAATGGGAATATAATACAATTTGACTTGCGGTTCAAGCCATCTCTATTTTCCATTAACAAAGTGTTATGTTTTCCACTTAAAAATGGTCCCAAGCTGCAAAACTCAAGGTTGGTATCAATGTTTTGTTCAATCTCAGGTTGGAAATGAATCCCGTGCTTAGGTTCAGCTCTTCTTATATAGTGTCTGCTTGAGGAGTCAATATTCACTTCCAGGAATTTGGTAGGTGCTCATCACTTGTTAAGATAAGATTAGAAAGTCAGAATTAACAACTGTTTGCCCTAGCCTGTTCACCATTCTGGATGCTTGAAGTAACTACCTAGCCATCTGCTCAGTACACACACGCACACAAGCAGAATTACATGACAACACCTTTTCTTGATGAATCTCGTAAAGTTTCCAAAGGGAAGTAACTACAGAATGCAAACCCATGATTTTCTGTATTTATAATAATGCATATTCCACTTGAACTAGTAATGTAACAAAAGATACCAGAAAGGAATTTCCCTTGAAGTCAAGGAATAATGTACACATTTGCTGTGTTTTGAAAAACCTTCATTCAGAGAATTTATCTGATATTTGACATATGCCATTGTCACTATGGGATCCAAGTAGGTGTTTTTGTCTTGCATAATGACTGCTAAGGATATCTACACATGGCATTACACAAGGAATTAAGATGTATAATTCTTAACAACAGTGATGTCTAATGCCTGAGAGTAGCAGGCTAGATATTAGATACCCATTAAGAATTAGCTTAACTTAAACCATTTGAATAGTCTCATTGAAACAGACCTCAAATATAAGGAGATGTTTAAGTAAAATTTTACACTAGCTCTTTACTCCTAGTTCACAGAAAATGTATTTAATTCAAATTTTTCAAGAGCTTATATTAGAAATAAATAAAGACAAGCAATTAAAACACATGTGATTACTTACATGAGGCCTTCCCAATACGTCAGTTTTTTACACCTGATAATTGAGAAGTCAAGCTTGGTGAGTCTTTGTAAATCTTATTTTACTAATGTCTTCTCTACTGATTTTTTTTTTCTTAAAACAGAAAATAATTTGAAATATTGGTGGTGGTCTTGCTATTGCTACTGGGGCATCTCAGCCCGCTAGCAGCTCTGCACTCAAATTCTGTCCACACTTCTACCGATTTTCAGAGGAAACCAGTGTTATGCCTATCCTTTTCTTGACTTTGGTCTAAGTGCCTTCCCATTACACACATCCACTATACGATGGATGTGCATCTTAGCAGTGAATTGTAGACAATGGGAGAACTATAAACATGTAAAAGTAGCATTTCTGTTAAGACCCTGACAGTAAGCTTGTCCATCACCCACAGAAACTGTAAGGCTTAACAAGATGTGTGGTACTCTGAGATAACACATGCCTTGTGGGTGTTGTTGAAGTATGAGGCAGAGGTAAATGGTTTCAGTGACCTGACAGTGTTATCTTACAGTAACATACACACCTTGGAATATCCTGTGAAATTATAAAATAGCCCCAAACTCACGGAATATTAAGTATATATATATATATATATTTTAATTTAACAACTAAACAAAAGAAATGAGGTGCATAATAATTAAATGACTAGTACAAAGCAAATAGCTTATGAAATGTTTCATTTCTGGACTGCTGAGGAGAATAAAAGGCAGGGTCACAGGTGAGTGAAATAAAATGTCATGTACATTCTTCATGCTATTGAAGCATAGCGATTTCCCCAAAAGGTCCTTCATTAAACCAAAAATAAAATAATGGAAGAGATAGTTTGGAAAGATTTTTTCTTTTTTTTTTTCATGCACCTTAATACTTCTCAAGACACTACTATTTATAATTCTGATTGGCATTTAGAATGCCATAGTTACTCTACTGGATTGTACCACAGCCCTGTATAGATATACATTTTGCAGCCTGTAATTTAATTCACAGTTCTGTAACTAGAATAATCCAATGTTTCCAACAAACTGTACATCAAACAAAAGTTAGTGGGTTCAGGTTTTCTAGAAAATATGGCATCCTTTTCTAAAGGATTCTTACAAACCAACAATCAGTTCTTAAACAACTGTAAGTGATTTATTTATCAATGTGCTCTGAAATCTTGAAGGCCTGCATGATGTTTAGCAATTATCAGGGACTACTCCGGATTTACAGTGTTTTGTCTTGGTTGGCATTTGTGAAAAAAAGCTTGTTTAGTCATATGAGATTAAATACAAAAAGATATTAAACCAGCAAGTGCCAGTTCTGTCTTGCAGGAATCTTTCAAAAATGCTGTTAACAAAATTTCTCAACCATGCTCTTTGAAAAAAGAAAATCCTTACTAATTCTGTTGGACAATCAAGTACAGAGAAAATGGATGGGGAGCTTTTGTCCAGACCACCACAATGTACAACCAATGCTTGGCCTCTTTGTCCTATCTGTAAATAAATATTGGTTTTGGCTGACATAACTGTCCAAATATTGATTGCAACTCAACTTTTAAAAATATCTCACCAGACAACTTGTCTTAATATCCTCTTAAAGCAGTGAGCTCTACATTAGTGAAGTACTTCACATTCAAGAGAGAGTTTATCTTGTTTTTTCTGTCATGGTCCTATAAAATTCATATGCAAGACTAAAATACAGCTTTGTATTTTAAAATACAAAAGCAGATGAATTAACGAACAGCTCAACATTAAAACAGCATAACAGCAAGACTGCCCATAGTAAGAATTTCTTGAAATCTTATTTTAGCTGTAAGGATACATTATAAACCTGTCTCTGATATTTATGCAGTTATTTCATATGATACTATTTATTTCAAAGTATACTTGCTGAAAAGTAGTATCTTGTTCAAGGGCAAGATCTCTGGAGACAGCTAATGTCTTTTACGGGACCAGCTGATATAGCCAGAATACTGAGCAGGGCTTTGGGATGTAGAGTCTTCTTCAGTTTGACTCAAAACCAAAACCTTCTTCCTTGTAAGAGTTCCCCAGAATGAAAGAAATTAAGAAAGCTTTTCTTTGAGCATTAGCAATCAAGAAGACAGTTTTACAGACATTTATATAATGAGTTTGAAAGATTATATGGATTTTCTGGTGTTTAATCAGGCTTGAGCTCATAATGCAGCTCAGGACATTTGAAAGGTCTCTCTCTTTCTCTTCTATCCCATCACCTATTTGTGAAATTTGTGGAAATATATATCTGGTAACATACGGTTAAAACTGGCCCCACAGGTTACCAAGTTACTATAGGGGTGTGAAAGATGAGCAAAGACACAGAAATAGTGCTATTGCATGAGACTTATTTCCATACAAAATCAGGATAAAAAAAATGTGACCTCATCTCACACTCTCTGACAGGCAAAGTCTGCTGATGAAGAGGGAACAGGAACGTGGAGCAGATACATAGTGATGAACACAGGGTAAGGACTTACAGAGTAGAGAACAGAGTGACATGTCCCATTGTTAAATCTGCTCCTCTTTGTGCTTTCTATATAATTTTCTTTCATGCTTCTGTAACTCTCTATCCTTTTTTCTGCTGAATATTCTGAAAAGCAAAGAGATATCTTTTAAAGGCCCTCAATAGGTTTTTGGTAACCTATTTTATGTGATCATTAGCCTTCATTATGTTTCCATCATCTGATTTTCGCATTACTTGGCTTCAATTTTTGCTCTCTGGGACTGTGAAAAAAAGAAATGCACCTACATCCAGGTTAGCTTTTTGTTTGCTAAACCCAAACACTTTCAATAGATTACTCTAAAGCTGGTTTTTTTTTTCTTTTTTTTTTTTTTTAGTTTCTACATGGAAAGAAAACCTCATCTTTTCCAACATTTTAGTGCTTAATTACTTGAAACTTGCTGTCATTTTGGTTGTTTTGCTTTGTTCCTTTTTTTTAAAGAGCAATTATACCCTGAGGCACAGGACACAATAGGGGTTATGGCATTTTTGATGAGATGTAACTGGTGTCTTATGTAACAAGACATCCCCTCCCAGGCTTTGCTTCACTTTGTTTAGCCAGCATCTGATTTGCTTCCAGCACTGCAGCTGTATTTTAGTCCAGAGGCTTTAGGGACTTTTCTATAAACAACTCCCAAATCTTGCTCCCATTAAATAATCCCCATTCTGTTCTAGGAAGGATTTTTTTCCCTGTGTACGCTGATTAGCAAGATAGCTGAGTAGAAGTTGTTTCCTTTCAACCTTCCTACTGATTCATTTGCGGTAAGACCACAACATGGTGCTCGTGACACCGCAGCTGCTTCCAAGAGAGGTCTTTGATGTCATAAACAAATGTGAGCTCACGGACAAAAGCTACCAGGAAAAAGCCAGTTATAAAAAAGAAAGCTAAAAATAAGCTCTTTCTAATGCCGTTATTAACCAGTAGTAAGCCATGAATCATCCGTGTCTAATACTATGAGATATCGTAACTTCTGTAGAGTCTTCCTCAGAGATGACATAATAATAATGTTTTAAAGGTATTTGTTTTATGGTTTCTTGATTGATCAGGCTGTGTTCTGATATACTACTGCACTGACTACAGCAGAGGGCATTGGCAAGTGTACACAATGTAAGGGCAAACAGATTGACACATCAAACATAGCCCATTTACCATGCACGTAAATGCATAGTAGATGTCTAAGGGCAGAGATTTTGAGTCATTTCCACATTATGTGTGTGACAGAGGGTACAAACTTGTACCTCATTTGCAGTTGACTCTGTAGTCACTACAATATTGTGATTTTGTTATAAAAGTTTGGAATGGAGAAAAGGAAAGCTACATTTTGCTCCGTCGTGGCTGCTGCTCTCTGGGTCCTGTTGTGTACTCCCAGGTGAGCAGGAGCTTGCTTGCTCCTCCAGCGCGTGTGGACGTGGGGGAAGCTGCAGAAGCATGGAGTGGGACAGGGCGTGAGACCTGGCAGCTAGGACACAAATACAGGGTGGGGCTCTTCAGGGACTTGCTTGAAGAACGGAGCAAACCCTTTATGTTTCAGCTAAGGCCTCACGGAAAGCAGAGGAGTTCTTAAAAATCTGGAGGGCTCTCTGAGAAGTTTCTTGCAGCCTATGAAGCCATTAATAGTTGACGGGCTGAAAGCAATATGGAAGTAATGGCACACTTGTAATGACACACTGAAGGAATTATTTTCTCCCAGAAATTTTTGTTTGACATCTTGGCCACCAGCTTTTCTCTGTTTAAAATTATTACTTCATTCTAGTTCAGTATATGTATACAATTTATAGTTGTGGGTGTACATGTGTGTATACATATATAGAGAGTATATGAAGTATGTGTTTTGGCACGTTTTTAATAAAATCTGAATTCCAGAGATGGAAAATTCTTTCCTGTTATTTCAGCCTGCTTACTTTTAAGAAAAAGTGTGGCAGTTCAGCTTTATGGCTTCTAGATAGTTGGAGGTCCAGCTGTAGTATGCAGTGTTTGTCTTTCAGTCTCCTTATGAGAATCATATGTAAGTAAATAAATGAATTCCATTGAAAGCAAACCTAATCACTGGGGTGAGGTCTTCACATCCTTTGAACAACATGAAGCCATGTATTAAAACTGACTTAACTCTAGGACTACGTGATCCCCTCTGGTGTGTGTTTGGGAAGGGGTTTGTGAAGGGGATCCTGCAGCTTCAAGTGCAGCAGACACAGCTGAGATCCACCTGCAAAAAACTGAGAGCGAGACTCCCTGCAGCAGGTCTCACCCTGGGTCCAAAGCATGTCTAGACTGTGTTGACGTAAGCTTTCCCATTTCAGTGATAGATGTCTTCAGAGATCCAAAGACTTACTGATGAGAGAGAAGTATGAGAGGAAGACTGGGCAAAAGAAAGACTCCAGCCTCCTCACTGTGCAGACAGCCTCAGCCAAACATTTATCATTCTTTCAGAAGCATAGCTGGGTTTCCCAGTAAAGGACTGTGAAAACGTAGTACCTTCAAATGCTTTTCTATTCTACTGTTTCTAGACAAGGGAACAGTGTTGGTGTGTACTTCAGGCTAGATCCAGTAAAAGAATTGGGTGCACAGAAGTTAAACACTGCAGTATTTAATGACTTAGAATGAAATATGGAAACTTACACCCGTACAACAATTTGATTTAGGAGTTTCAGAGCAGCACAGAGCTACCAGCAGATAGATGCGATGCTAGCTTACAGGGACTGTGTAGTGTCCACAGAGGGACTAGGTAGACTGACTGTTAGAGCTTAAGCCTACACAAGATGAATAGGTGGTATTTTGCAGGCAGACACAAAGCAGAGAGTTAGCAGCCAGGTTTTGCAGTGCAAATGTGACAAGAGCGGAGTTACCCAGGGATACATGCTGGGAACTGCTGTTTGTCACCCCCAGCCAGGAGTCTGCACCCAGGTCAGAAAGTTTGTAAATGACACTATGTTCACAGAGGCAAGGGGGAAGGCTGATTGTGGAGAAACGTAGAAGAACCTTACAAGACTGGATGATACAGTGGCAGGTTAAATTCAGTGTATATTCTGTGGCTGCCCTGATTCAGTACAAGATTTAGGGGGCACCAAATGAATCTAGTAGGAATGAAATTCAAAGCAGCTGATTGGAAGGAGGCAGTTCCTCATGCCGTACAGATCTGTGGACCTTATTGCCAAAGGATGTTATGCAAGCTAAAATGATACCTTTTCAAGAGAGCCTGGTCAAATACATGGAAGAAAAATCCAATGGAAATAATTACAGACATACCGGTCTCAGGGAGTATCCCTAGCTAACTGGAGTCTGAGAAGGTGTGTGAGAGAGTACCATAGTTGTTTCTTCTGCTCCTACTCGTTCCCTGGGACCTGCATACGACTGCTCCTGATGACACCATACAGGCTTGGTGGAGCCCAGACCTGGCGCAGCGTGGCCATTGCCCCCCATGGAGGAACACATTCTGCCTCTGCTGGAGTGCAGAATCCAGGCATGTGCTGGCGCTTGGCCCTGGGGCAGGGGCTAGCAGTGCTGCAGGGTTCAGCAGGACTCAGCAAAGCTGGATGAATTGCCCAGGGTAGCACAGGCAGGAACACCGTAATACTGGCTTTAATCCAACTGTCACACAAATTTAGAATTGGACATTATTGTGGTACTGGTACCAGGACAATGGTGCTGGCACCAGCACCACCCAGCCCTGCTGCCAACAAGCTCTGGCAGTAGGAACTCGTTGGGGAACAGAGCCTCGTTTGGCTCTGCTGCATGCCATGACAGCTATACCAGCTGACTGCAGGAGCTACTGGAAGCTGATCTACCCTGCAGCTTATTAAACTATGTTGAAGGCCATGTCAATGCCAGAAATAACTCAAAATGGAAAGCATTCTCCACTACTTTACAGATGCATTTGCGCTAAATTGCATCTTCCGTGGTGCCCCTGCTAGAGGAGCAGCACAGGAATTCATTCTTCATGTATTAGATGCTGACTACGTAAAAACCGGTCTGACACAATATTAAGCAATGAAAAACTATATATGGAATGGGAATTTAAAAGCAAATTTAAAAATAAGGGCTTCAAAACCAATTCTTCTCCCCAGTCTGTCACAAATTATACAGCCTTCAGTATCAGCTTAAAGAAACAGCAGTTCTTGACAGCAGTTAGGCTCTTTTTTCATTACTGGGGCTCTTTCAGTTCCTCCAGATCAATAGCGCTTCTATGTATCTTTATAAATCTGAGTAGCAAATCCATTCCCATAAAGTTGACCCCGTCTTGCTTTTCTGCTGAAAAGTGGAATCAAAACTTATTTTAAGGGATACTTGTAACCGGGAGATTAAATTCTCTTTTAGTTACACCATGAACAAAAGCCAAAAAAGAATGCTACATACCTTGGTATATTTTTTTACCCTTGAACTTCCTCCTCAGTTCAGAGTTATTTTTGTCTTTTTTTTCACATTGCTTTTTGTAATCCTGAAGATTTTCTAATGTGAATTGACTAGGTTAAAAGGTGCCTGTATTTCATAACCTATTATAAAAATTAAACCCCTTTAGTTTATAAAATCAACATTGTTTTTACATTTTGAAGTTTACTTTTAGAAACAGCCTGGGTAATTAAATGAGGCAATCCAGGTCCGTTCTTCCAGTAAATTTCAAACCAGATTTTTATTCAAGATCTTTTATACCAGCATAGAGCTGTTCATTCTGTGCTATAAGGACCAATGTGGAAATTAAAACAGATTTTTCACTGATCAATGGATATTTTAAAAGACAAAAAGTGCAAAGGAAATGTGTATATTGATTTTAAGTTTCTATCCAGATTGATTTTACCGCATTTATAATCTGAGCAAATTTAATCTGGTAATTTCATTTTAAAATTCAGTTATACTTTATATTAGTGATTTCTATGTAAATGCTTCTCTAATGGAGGAAACCAGGCTGCTTATGCATGTATGTATGCCCTCTCATCTAACAGTTTTGTAGACACTTTGTCACAGTGGATAGAATAATAAAAAGCCCTCCTCCCCAAGATAGTTAACAGTTGTATACATCATTAACTATAAATACAGGTAAACGTACCTCAGCTGAAGGTAAGTTAACCTTTCAGATAGTTAAGTAAAAATGCAAGTTGCTACAGAATAATTTACAACTTGATTATTTGTGAGATGATGACTAGTAAACAAATGCAATACTTTGGTCTCCTTTTACTAGGGGCATTAAAAAACCCCCAGCATATCTTTCCAAAGACAGAGGAGTCTTTGATGAGATGCTGAAGCAGTCAGAAAACATATACAGATTTGCAACTAAATTTAGTTTACTAGCAGGGCTTCTTTTATGTGTGGAAGACATTATGACTGCTACGTCCGTTTTGGGAGCTATAGGTTTGCTTCTGCAAGTAACGCATACATATTAATGTTAATAAACATTAACATTAATATTAATGTTGTTGTTCTTGTTGTTACTATTATTAAATCTGTTGAAAGAATAATGCTCTAATATAATTTATTGAACTAGTACCTTAATAATCTCCAAGGTAGCTCACAGTAGTCTGAAACACTTGTATCACTGCAATCTCAGAAGTGGAAACTAGAGGAACATGGATTTCTGATTCTGGTTCTGCTTTTAACTCACTGTGCTGTCTCCAGCACATCACAACCCCTGAACCTTATCCCCTGCATTTTTGAATGACTGCAAGAAGTAATCCAGAAACTTCTGAAATGTGCGAACTGGAATCCCTCATGTGGCTTGTCAGAGGATGGAACCCTTTAACTTCTACCCATGGACTGGCATTCAGTATGCCCATCAGCACCCAGTAATCTGAATATTCCAGCGAAGGACCTATGTATCAAAGCACTTCCTAATGCTTGCGAGACAGTGCTGAGCGCTGCAGGTTTTGGGAAGCACACCTGAGCATCGGCACGATGCTGAGAGTAGAGAGGGCACAACCTCCCTCCGCACTGCATAGCTCAGCTGCGCTGGGGCTGCCTGAGCCACCCAGAAAACGGGCACAGACAGACACCTCCTGGTTGAGGTGATCTGGAGGGTGCAATTACTGACCAGCTTTTATAAGAAAGCTGTAACTAGCAACCAACACGGAGCCAGCTGTAACCTAGGAAACTGCTGTGAACTAACCACAGAGCAAGTGAGCACAACTGCTGCAAGTCACATCTGCACGGACGTGAACATGTGGAAATTGCCCTGTAAGCTACCAAAAAACTCACGGTTTCTCACTAATGGGCTTTTAAATGGGCTATATAACACAACTAGGAGCTTGGCCCATGGGTGCTCAGCAGAGGGCAGGAGGTGCTCTGTGTGTAGCAGAAAGCAGGGGCTTTGCTGTCTATGACAGCAGCTCTAATTCAGGGCCTTGGACATGTTTTCAGCTCACCTGTGAGGTTTACAAGCAGTTGTTCAAAATTGATATTACAAGGTATGCACTCCATAAAACTTTAGGAAAAGGCTTTGACCCAGGAAGAACATGTTAAACAAAACAGCTGTAAAAGAAAGAGTGATACATGCAGGCTGCTTGCAAAGGAAAGGTATGTAAGACTGTTTGGAAACCTTTAAGACTTCCTTGCTTCCAGATAGTTGGGGGTTGTTTGCAAATGTAATTAGCTCTGAATTTCAAAGCTTTAGGATGTTCACGGGGAACTCCCCCCTCTTCCCCCTGATTCCTAGGTTTGACAGACTCCTCCACCTACTAGTCACCTCAGGAGTCCTGTTAACCTCAACAGAAGCTTTAAAAATTGGCAAGTATTTCCCAGCACTCAGAAGGACTCAATGCCTTTTGGGTACAAATATCCCAATGCCCGAGATCAGGAAACTTGTAATTCTTCAATGTCATCAAGCAATTCTGAACTTATGTACCTTTGCAATGTGCAACCTCCATCTCACAGTTAATCTTTATTTGACTTCTACGTGTCCTAACCAGCAAAAAGCCTTTTGTAAACACAAAAAATTCTGGGAACTTCACTTATTCTGAGCAATGCCCTTCCTTACAAATATTCTCTTTGTTTTTGACGGTGCCACTTTTGAAGTAAGATACTGCTGAATGTGATTATTTCTTCTATTCGACCACCAGGAACAGATCCTATGATTGCCCATCACACAATAATACAGTAGAGAACCAGAACCTGTATTTTCATTTGCAAAGCCATTCCTTTCATACTTTTCTCAGTCTCTTTTCCCTTGTTCCTGAAGTGGAAAATACCAGTGTGGACACATTTATTTGAAATACGTAAAACACAGAAATTTGGAGTTACAAAGACTGCAAACAGAAAATCAGACATCAAAGATTTCCTACAACCAAATGAAGCACAGGCTTTTATGAGACTCCAAGTAAAATCAAGACAAATTTAGCAAAGTTTGGATCTTGATTTAAACTTCTGCTTTAGGCTTATCACAAGAGCTCCCAGATTGTAATACTTAGTAATATAACAAACTGCAGAATTTCACTCCAGAGACCCATCTCTATGCTGAATATTGTTGGTCATACGTAGTACATATGAAAATGGGACATGAACACTGCCAGGAATACATGGCTCTGGGATACACTGTACATTTAATTACTGTACCTGCTGAACTTCTTGAACTGTGGTAGGAAAACAGATCAAAGAGCAGGCAAAAAGAGTTGAGTTGTTTAAGACTGTTTCCTTAAATAGCTTTCATACTGTAATACAAGAGAACAGGGAATTGTTTAAATAAAGCTTTTTTCTATGTATATATATAGCATCAAGGTAATTTTTTTCAGATGAAGCTCAAGGCTGATTATGTATGAAAGGCAAATTATTCTTTCACCCAACGGAGGATGGTCTCTGCAGATCAGAATATCAGCAGAGAGCTGTGGTAAAATTCTTAAGTTGTCAAAGACTGTATTAGACATGGGCTGTAAATGAATGGATTTTGGTTCCAAATACAGAACTTTTCCCATTCACAGAAAATTAAACTTACTCCAAAAAGAAGAAATATTGAGGACTCACTCTCTTTCTAAAATTATCTGACAGCTTCACTGTTTAATGACATACAGCCTGTCATTCCTCAGAAAATCTGTGAAAACCACAGCTGCTGTGTCACCTGAATTTTACTAATGCACTGTTCACACAATTAATAAAACCATATGGATGGACCAGGCTTTATCAGATACAACATCAGCATATGCAAACCCTTGCATCCTGCTCACTTATGATACATTGACGATGACTGTGACTAAGACGACAAGAGTACATATTAGCTATGCCTGTGCAGCTGAGTCAAGGCTGTATATGCTAATATGACATTTTCTTAACTTTAGACTTCCTAGCTCTTCATCCATAATATATTTGTAACAGATTTTGAAATGGAACTTATTTATCTACAGAAAAAACCCTAATGTCATTTCAAGGTCTTAATTATGATTTCTTGCTCTTCTGAGGCTATACAGTATCAAGAGAGCTTAGCTGCAAGTGCTGAGGACCACAGATAAAATAATATGAAGAAATAATCTCTAAAATGAATTTTCTTGTACATATAAAGGAAACAGTTGTATTGTTTAGTTTATCAAGCTGTCTTTGTGACGAGAAGTGCCTCATGGATTCAACACACGGCTCTATTCAAATGCCAGTGCCACACCTTAGCTACTTTTGTCATGACTGTTTTGCACCTACAGTTTGACCAAAGGCTTTAAAGAAATGCAGTACAAATGCGGTCCTTCTTGAAATGCCCATGTTTTTCCATTGCTGTAGCAAGATCTCTTGTGGTCTGAAATCATTTTCCATCTCAAAACAAAATGCTGCCTATTGGCTCACATGAAATAAAGCAGAATGTATCTCTACTAACGTGGAAACTTCCTGCTTTGCTTTGTAAAATTCACACTTCTTTTACAATGGATATTTCAACCACTTGCAACTTAAGACTCAAACCCTGACATGCCAGCAGTTGGCAGCAGGGAATGTCCTCACCTTCCGATGCTCTGAACCTGGGTCAGCTTTCATAGGAAAACTCTATTCTCTTCAATGTCAGATTATGAAAAATGCAGATTAAAGAAAAAAATAATAGCAGGTTATCTGAATGAAAAGGCAGAGACCCTCCTTCATAACACTCTTTTCTATTTCTACTTATCAGTTTCTGTCTCTGTCCTGAGCGATGTGTTTATCCGTGTGCTGGACTGATTCTGCAGCACTTCCTATGCCAGTCCTGCCCGGCAGGGACACATCAAGGTGACCTCGTCTAGACAGGGCTTCTGGGCAGCGGGAAGCTGCTGTCTTCCCACAAGACTTGGTCAAGCTCCCTTACAAGACATTTAATAAGGGTGAAAGCAGATGACAAGAATTCTTCGTTTTGCCTCTGGCTTTTCTCAGCCTAGGGCAGCCTTTGAATTTACAAGGGCACCAGCTGCTAGAAAGACTTAAAGAGAGGCAGAGCTGAAGAAAGAAGCTCCCCAGAAGGTGAATGCCGCCCTGGGCACAGCTGGGGAACAGAGAGACATGTTGCTGAGCATATGCCTAGGTCACAAATTTGAAATACCAGGGTTTTGGTTTCCCTCGGAGGCACTCTGGACCCAGAGGGAAGGTTTCCAACTGAACTACAGCTCCTTTTCCACTACCACCTCCAATAACAAACAATGCTCTCAAAAAAAAAAAAAAAAAAAAAAAAAGAGAGAGAAAAACAGAGGGGATGAGGTTTTCCCTAGTCACTGAAGACTGACAGTGTAGTCTTGCACCCACACCCCACTAAAGAAAAAAGTTCAGGTATCCCTGGCTGGCCGAAGTTACTATAAGACTGGCCAATTCAACGTCCTTCTTTACTTTGTGGTACAACTTTGCCTTCATACACAGGAAGCCCCTGTGCCCAGCACAGCTCTAGCATGACGAAAGTAAAGAATTTGGTTCTGAGAAGGCTGTGTTTGTTCACAGGATGCCTGCCAAGGCAGTGTACAATGTGTGTGCCTCTTTTTTTACTCTTGACACCAGAGGAGAATGGAATGAGGGAAATTACATCTGAAATAGCAAATGTAGAGGTTTTGAGTCACCACCCAGAAGCATCTTTTTATAGATGAAAACTGCAATCGTTTTGACAGGCAAAGGATAGTTGGGTGTTTTTTGTATAATTTGACTTATCTGGGTTTGCTTTTTATAGATCCCTTTCCTGCCCACAATGGCAATTTCCTCTTTACTGCCTTCTCCAAGTAAGACATCATTCGTTTCCACTCGTAATTAAGACATTAAAAATTACAGCAGTGTTCAGTCATAAAAGCTGAATACTGTTACAGGCTGTACTAGTAGAGCTGTTTGTTCTTACAGAAAATGGGGGAAAGAGAGAGAGAAAGGAAAAAAAACATTTATTTGTAGCACCAGAGCAATATGTTTTTCAGAAGTAAAATAACCACGAATTTATAAATTCCAATTTTTGTATTAGAGGTCACTTCCATTTACAGTGGAATGGGAATTGTTATCTGGGACTCTATTGCTGAAGATTTTAATGTGTTCTGCAAGTATTTCTGTGAAATATGACACGCAATATGTTTTTGTGAGCATTAGCACAAATAAAGCTTGATGGAATTATACGTTTGCAATGGGAAAGTGAGCAAGCCCAAAACTTAGTTAAGATCAAACCATACTCACTTTGAAATTCAGGGTTCTTTTGAAGAAAAATCTTTGTATAATATTACAGTTCAAATATAAAATATCATCTCTACCATAAAAAATTGCCTTCCAAATTGGGCAATGATTAACAAACTCAGCTGTGGAATATTTGCAATATTTTTAATGCTCTTATGTAAGTCAGCATTCATTCACAGAGAATAAGGTAGAAGAGAAAGCAATCACACTGTACAATGCACTGCTTTGCTAATCTCAATATACTGCGTCTAACAGTACTAGTTATGTAAGTATAATATTTGTATTATCATTTGTGAAAATATTTGATTCACTAATGCTGCAAATACAATAACTGTGTTTTTGAAAAGCTATAGTGTACTCAAGGTCTTCCAATATTAGTCCAATTTGGTTTTGTCTGGCTTCAGTTTTCAGACACTGGTTCTTGTTAAACTCTTACATTATTAGGTTTTAAAATACTCTGATGGATTAGAATATCCATTAGCACCTTCCCCAGGAAGGGGTTCATTCACCCCTTAGTCTCTTTGTTTACTTAAATGCATGGAGCAGTCTCACTTTTTATGGAATTTTCTCTAGTTCTAGAATAAATTCCCATCTGATCCTTCTCAAATTTTCAGCTGTTCCCAGTCATGACATCTCTGTTTGTGCATCTAAGGATCACCTGTTCCTGCTGCATTGTCCTGGAGTGCACGGGTAGTTGCATGGCCCTTGCAGCCCACAGATCCTTCTCAAGGTCACCTCTTTCTTAAATATAGTCCTATATTTGGGTAGTACTTGTACAGCTGTGCAGGTATATTAAAGTGCATTTTGTTTGTGATCTCAGTTGCAGAGAATGACTGCATCTTTGTTTACAGTTCCCACTAGTCTTAGTATCATCCACAAGTTCTATTGTGGGTCATTTCCATTCACCTCCAGATCATGGATTAAAATGTGGCATTGTACCAATGTCTATGAAAGTCCAATGAAATCACTCTCATCCAGGATAATTACTCATTGGCAACAGCTTTTTGACATCTGTTCAGTACATTAGAATGTCATAAGTTATGAAGTCAAACCTCTTGCAATAAATCATAGTGTATCGTTTCTACACAATTATATTCATCAACCAAATGTCATTACATCTGAGATTTAAATCAAGTTTGTTGACAAGATCTTCTCTTTATAAAGTCATGCTGACTGAAATGGATTACTTTCTTGCCCTTTAAGTCTTTATTAATTTAATTTCATTGGTACTTTCTTGGTTTTGTGAGGGATAGGTGTCAGGCTAACCAGCATATAGTTAGTTACCTGGGACATCCCGCTTGACATTTTTATTAGGAAAAGACACTATATACTGCAACAATAGCTAGCACTTCATCACTGTTATTTCATTTTACCAGAATTTCCTCTGTTCCTAGATTTATTAGAAAGACCATCATCAGACTTTAGATCTCCTTACCTGTCTCTTTCAGGACTTCTGAATAAGTATTATCAAATCTACTTATTTAGAAGTATTTATGCCAAGTACACATTTCTGCAGTCCTTCCAAGTCAGTAAAAGGCTGGAAAGTTTGCATGTGAAATAAAATGCCTTACGCTAATTTCTTCTAAATACAGAGCTAAAATATTTATGGTGCACTATCGATAATTTTGCTGATCAGACCTAAAGATGAGACTACCACACTTAGGCTTTCTTTAACAATGGATATACTCATCTTTGTTATTATCTTCTTTAATTTTTCATATCTCTAGAAGCCATGAATATTTGTTTAGCTCAAGCTTTAATTTCTTTTATTGATTTTCTATACTTGACAAATTCTAATTCATATTAATGATTATCTGTTTTTCCTTCACCTTGTTATATTCTGCTTGCTTTCTTTGTTTTATGTCTGTTTTAGACAACTGTAAGCCAAAGCTGCCTTTTACCCTTATCTACTATGGTCAATAATGATTTATGTTTCTTGAATAATCATTATTATCCATTAACCCATCTCTAAGAGTTCATTTTTCATTTCAAGAACACTGTTTAGGTACTATTTATATTTGAAAACATGTAACACCTGTGCTGCAAATTTAGTAACTATATTTTGTAAAAGTAGTCCTTTTATTGTGCTCCAATAGACACATGATACATTTTGTACCATTTAATGTTTAAGTAAGCAGTTATGCTTGCAAAACTTTACCGAATGAAGTGCTTTACAAGGTAGGAACAAGCCTGGTGGTCTGGTCTGTGTAGGTCTCTGCATTTCAATGTTACAATCACTCTGTGACTGCCTGATGTCATTTTCAAAATATTCATAAACCAGCTTCTTTACTAAAATCTCTTACAATTCAATTAAAATGGTTTTCTTCTGTGTCTTCCTAATTCAGCCTTGTTGTAACTTCCATGATGAACTTAAGCCCTATACCAGTTATTTTCAGGATGACAGGCTAAGAAATGTAGTTAGTACCTTATTCCCAACTAACAAAAGTATGTGGAACTGCTGAACATAGACATAAAATTATTTATAAAGAAATTTCACTGTATCTTCACTGGAAATAGTCAAGGTTTGAGCTAGACCTGCTGCTAGATTTGAACTGAGAGTACTATAACATTGAGTTTGGGGTTTCTGAGACTGGAGCGCACACAGAACTTGGTACCTCCAGAACTGAGTCTAAAGCTGATGCTTCACACAGGGAAACACGGCTGTCATCACACCCCTCTGCTAAACCCCATGCTTTAGCGAAGAGGACAGGTGCAGCTGCATATTTCCTTCTGCGTATAATATTTCTTACATGGCTACCAAATATGATTCTTCTCTGTTAATTCTATGGATGACAACAACAGGACCACATATCGAAGCATTTCCCTGTTTCTGCAGGTGGCTTATGGTCCTCAGTAGTGTTTGTCCTCACTGACCATCTTTTCAGCTGTTCATGACCATACAGAATTCAATGACAGATCTGCAACTTCCCACCAAAATCCTTGCAGGCCGTTGGTGACTAAGTCCCGTTTTTTGGGACTCTCCTTGAACCGGCCACAAGCAACTACAGAACAGTGTAACAGTAGCCTCTGAAGCTATTTGAACGGAGCCTGCATGCAGTACGGGGATCGGTAAGGAGCAGTCTGCACTGGCAGAGGGGTGAACTGGATGGCACTTCCCAACTCTGCCATTCCAGAGGCGCTGCAAGTCACAAAACGATCAATGGTTAAAACAGTCAGTCAGTGAATGTGAGAACTAACACGTGCTTCTGTACACCTAACAGGATTTATCTACCAAGGAATGAGAAACTTCTTGAGTTTGTAAGGCACTCTGATGTGCAAGGTTTAGGGTCAGCCTTACCCATGATCACGAGCCATGTACCTCAGAACCCATGCAGCTTCAGAACAAGTTTGCTTACATTTTTGCTGTTTGAGGGATCATGTACAGTGAGCACAGTCCATGACAGTGTATTTCAATAATGTGTCAAAATTGTTATTAGTTGGGGGTGGGACAGCACACTAAAATTAACTGTAATTATTAAAAGAAAAAGTGCTTGCCATGGCTCTACCACAGTCCCACACATGAGGGAAGATGCTGAGAATGGGACTGTGTCGCTGCACTTCATTAACCTGTCCCACATCTTAATCCAGATTGAACTGAGCCCTGTGGTTGATTGGTTTCTAAAATATGTTCTAATTTGTGTAGCTAGCAATTTGTGCGGCTCTCTAGCACAGCTGCTTTAGAAACAGAATGTGATTCAGCAACTAAGATTTCCTCCACCCATTGCTATGCAAGGTCCACATAGAAAGCAGAGAGAATCCAGTAGGGCAGGTTGTTTCTCTTTTAAACAATTGCAAGAGCACATAGGACAGACCATAATCCTTCTGCACACTGCGTTTAAAGGAAATTAAAGCTTTCTGAAGGATGAAAAATACATACACTTAACTGAATTTCAAGGATCATAATTATCCACAGTTATATGCAAGTGAGACAAAAAAAGAATCTCAATTTTGCTTTAACAGTATTGAAAGGTGAAAACAATCTGTGACTGAATTTTACTGTATAAAATGTGCTCCATCAGTTTCTTTCTGCTTTTTAATTACAGATTGCTTAACAATACCCTATATTTCCTTCATATCTATAACCATCAGGCCAAACATTTTTATTTTCCAAGTTATGCCATTGATACTGAACAGCATATGTGAGTACTGCACTCTAACAATTGACCTGCTTGGAACTGTAAAAAAAAAAGTCTGAGACCAATCACAATTTGACAGTATCAAAACTAGTAAATAAGTGAAAACAAAACAAAGAACACCAAAATAAGAAGTTTTTGATTGTTGTTTCAGCTTTGAACAACTTAAAGCTACATGAAAGGCCCCCTGATCATATCTCCAATTAAGCTAAACACACATATTTCTCACTTTATGAGTGAAAATAATGAAAGCACTTAAATGTTCTGACTATATTCCTTGGGAAAAAACATTCTTACACAGTGATTCTCTAAGGCTTCCATATTAGGTCCCCACACTAATGCAACCAGACTTTTGTGTACTATCAATTTGTTCTCTGTTAAGAAATCAGAATTTGGAAGGCATTGGACAGATTAATACTTCCCCAAGCAACTTAAACTACTGGATTTTGCCTATGATGTTATTTAACTTTAGCATCTTATTAAATTAAGTCTCTGAGAGATGAAGTGACAGCTAGAAAGTCCTTGATACATCAGAAGTAGTGGTATAGCAGGACAAGATCTGATTTTCCTGGGATTATAAGAATCTTTAATTTACAGCCATCTTGCATAGGTTTGTTTTGTTTTGATGCCCTCAGCTGAGAAAAAATGCCTCCAAAATTGCAAGCTCATTTTATTAAACAGTTTTCAGAGTTCAATGTCAAGCTAGGATTTTCTTAAGACGTTCAAGTGCTTGTCCAAGGGTATTATCTTAGTCTTGCTGTGCTGTCCTATATACTAAGATGTCCATACTAAAACTGATATTATAAGAATGCTTCCACTTACATATGCAATAAAGGGAGTACTCTGTCTCCATCATGAAGAATGTGCACATTTCTGCTTCAAAGAAACCCCAAGTAAGTTCAAGATGTGTTCTTTAAAGTTGATCTGTATTGCTGCAGACGTACACAATACTGGAAAGAACTTTGGGAAGAGAGATTACACTATGAAAATGAATATCTAATTTTTGGTATGGCTAAAGCATTAAAATGCTCTAAATCTGAGTTGGAAGCCAACGATGCCTTTCAGCTGTTCTCAAAACTGTGGTCTTCCCCAGCTTTATCTTCAATCTCATTTTTGTTTTCTTTCCTAATGAAAGATACTGACATCTTGTTTTTGCAGTTTCCTTGGTTTCCAGGGCCACTCCAGAATATCTTATTTGCAGAATATCAGAGCTCTACTTTGAGATCCCTGCCCCTCTTTATTTCTGCCTTCATTAGCTGAAAGGTAAAGTTGTTCTTTTACTCAGCCCGGTCCAAAACCATGTGTGGGTAGATAAGAATGAATTCAACACTGGTTTCATATTTTTCTTAGTTTTTTCATAAAGATCTCTTCATAAGGTATTTGGAACATGGTTTAAAGAGATTTATTTGTATGTCTTACAGAGTGGATCTGTCTTTGAAAGTTGTTCCCACTGAGAAGGAAGAGGAGAAGCAAGTTAAAATTGGTGCAGTGAAGCTGCACAACACACCAGGAATCCAAAGTCTTCTGACTTTTATAAGGACAGTATATCCATTCAGATGCTTTTTTGTTTCATGGTCTATTGTGTACATGCTCCCATCTGGTCAAGCTATTTCATAGTTATTTCTTAATTATAGTAAAAATGGGGTGAACTAAACAAAACTAAAGAGTTGTGGCATAAGCACTGACCTGAGCTGTTTACTTTTTCTAGCAAAATGAATCCACATCTGCCACTTCTTCCATAGAAATGTCATTTTGCAGGCTGACAGATTTGCTGATGACACCACACTGCTATATAGCAAAAGGTAAAAAATGCGTCCTGCCCAAACCTGTACAACTTTATTACTGCTCCTTTTCATTTTGCAGGTTTGCATATGTTGGACTTCAGTGGTTTTCATTTGGCAGACACACTGTGAACTTTACATTTTATAAAGGCTCCAAAGATGGCTGCCTATTTTATATAAAGTTTACACACCTAAACTATTCATTAACTGAAGTCTCAACATTTCTTCAAAATTTCTTGTAATGTTTTTTCTCTAAGGCACTTCTAAGTGAAGGTGACAAACAAATCACTCTCAAATGAGTTTGGGATTTTTGATAGTAGATTTCCAGTTTCACAGAGGCTTTACAGGTCCCAGCAAGTGGCAAAACCCATCCATCATTCTAAAGGCTCGCTCCTGGTAGCTCTGAATTCCTCTCTTTCAAATTCAACGTTTTGACATGGGCTAAAACCGTGAGTGATGCTTTATGATCATTGCAGCCTTGCATGGCTGAATCAGCCAGCACTTCCTAAGTGTCACGAACCTTGGTCCCAGCACAACTGAGAACGGACACCACCTTCTCTCTCCTTTTGAATCAAATATATTAAAAGCTACTCAGACTTTCTCAAAGCAATCTACCTGTTTTCTTCCCAAATGGTGCACTAAGTTTTTAGCATCTGACATGTCAAGGATCTGAAAAACAAAAGCCTCACACTTCCACCAGCATATCTAAGAAAAGCAGATAGAAAATATAGCTGGAGGGTTTGGGTGGAGTAGACAGACCCTGTGTGACTCTGGCTGACTTTAATATCTAACAGATGGGGCTCTATATTGCTAGATGTTTCTGTTTGGCATCGATTCTGAAAGAATATGCTTCTTGCTACAGCCTTGAAGGTCTTTAATTTACTGTGGGTTTTTTTTAACTATGTTGAACTATAGCTGCCTTTGAATGCTTAGGGCTATTTTTCCATAGGTCTGAAGGGCTGTCTCTTAATTTCCAACAGTTATTCTTCCAGCCACAAGCTCAGCATGGGCAATAATAAATAGTAAAAATAATAATACTAATAATGCTCTGAAGATGTGCTGAAACACCTACCCCTCTTTCAAAGACTAAAGAACACCATGAAATTACTGCTTATGCTACATTTAGTCATCAAAGCCTCCTACCACAACTCGAGCCTAAAAAGGTGAAAAACAAAAAAGGAGGCATTCTATGTATCTGGCATTTTTCCAGTGGCACTTAAAGAGATGTCTTCCACTATGTAAGGTCCTTGCTTCCTCAAAACTTGGTTTGAGACACCCAATCTAGCAGAGAAAAAGGAGACATTAGCTTTTCTCTACAAGTGCTTGCCCTGTCTCCAAGTATTAGTGATGGAGTAGTGCTCTTCAAGTCTGACGCTGCGTATGACATGCAAAAGGCTGCTCCTGTTAACATAGATCCAAAATCTGATAATGAACTTGTAAAAAGTGATTTAGCTCTGATCCACATGTCTATGGGCATCTGGATTCTCAGATCATTGCAATAGTTGCATATCTTGCCTTGAAAAAATGTCAGAACATTTCAATTCAGAAATATTTTTCATATCTTCATTGACATATTTCTGATTATTGCATCCAGGGACTATAAAAATTAAAATCAGTGTTTCATCCCAATCTGAGTGAAAAGAACATATAGTTGGATTCTTGTACAAGATAGAAAGCCAAAATTTTTCAGCATCATTCTTTATCTCTAATGCTGATAGAAACTTTCTTCCAAGGTGGTGTTGAAAAACATTCTCCTTCATCTTAGTTACATTGCTCCCAATATTATTTTTAACATAAATATCTTTCATGTTTGATACCTCATCCCAGAGATAATTATTCAGCTATTCAGGTTGGTTCTCTGGTGGACTAAAACAAAGCGACATCATTACTACTACTAAAAGAAAAAAAATACAGCTATGATTTTGCTTTGGGTGGTTTATCAGGCTCTTCTTCATGCTGTTGAGGGCCTCAAAAAATCCCAGACTGGTCCATTAGTGCTAAAAATATTTTCTTCCTTGATCTTTGCCAACTGTATGCAGAATAACTTTGAAGTCATTGTTAAAGTAAGTCATAAACAGGATAATGAACTAAACTCCTCATTTCCTCCCATCAGAGTCAACCTCCCTGCCTGTATTCTTTCTCTGATGTACAGTTGGGGACACAAGGATATTGGCATTCTTGTAGTCTTCTTTCTCAAAAGAATATGATGCATTTCATCCACCAAAGAATGAAATGGAAATAGTTTCACAAGCTTTGTATGTTTAAAGACCTACTCATGAAGTCACCGTCTCTTTTTTCTTACTAAAAATATTGAATGCGGATGCAAACACTGCAACTGCTACTAGCAGGAGTTGCAGCTTACCATGAGAAGACCACCTCCCTCATTTAAGAATTCTGTGCATATATAGGTTCAAAACTCTACCCATAAATTGATGCATATGCTGAGCTGAAACCTGTAAAGAGGAGTAAGAATGTCCTGTTCTGCAGCTCCATTTACAGAGCTGCCTCAGTGGGAAAGTCTACAGGAAAACCCTACAGGCTTGGAAACGAGCTTGGGAGGTCAGTGACTGGTGTTTGTTGATGGTTCAACTGAGAATTAATGAAGTTCTACTATATCTTAAGACGCTTAAAAAGACATTTTAAGCTTAACCTGACCCAATTAAATATACTTGCTTAAATACCTTATCTTAAGCACCATGTTTGAGTCACATATGTATTTTATTTAGATTCTGGTTTATTTAATCCAGCCTCTCTGTGGCACTGCAAGCTCAACATAAAACACCCTCAGTGTTTTCTGAGTTGTTTAGAATGCCTAAGTAGAAAACTGTTTTCTTTGTCTCTTTATCACAATAACATCTTAAAAAAATTATGACATCTCTATATAGCTTAGCAAAAGAAGTACTTGGTGGGGGTAGCAGGGACTCAATTATTATTTCCAGCTTTCTCCTGATACTATCCCACCATTTTGATAGGAACAATGTTATTCTATCTAGAATAACCTATTGTGCCCATTGCATTACAGCTGAGAAATTAAACTTTTTCTACTGCTGGAATCTAAACAGATGTGATCTAGCTTGTCTAGGTATTACACACAGAAATAAAACACTTAGTATTGTACAACAGCCTATTCCAAAGATAAAATGGTGCAATCCTGATAAAGTTATAGAAAAGAAAAAGAAATATTATTTCACTGTAAGAGTGTTTTGTGGATAAAAAGCAATAAAGCAACATTTATTTTGTGTGCTATAATTAATGGATGGTGCAGACTGCAGTTTTATATTTTTTTAGGTCTATGTCATCTCTAACTGTCCCTTGTTATTTTTACCGTGCAATCAGCTCCTTCCTTGAGACACTCTTTCTATTTTTTTCCATTTCTTTCTTAACTTAGTTTGGTTTCCAGTGTAATATGGTTGGCCTCCGCTTTTCTTTGGAAACCTATACTGTGATCAGTTCAAGTAGCATTTTTACAATGGTGCTGAAGTAATTTTAAAGATGGCTACACCATACAATCACACATCTAACCCACACTTCAAACAATCCACACTTATTTCAAAGTACTATGACTTGGAAAGGTACACTTGGATAAGCTGCACTTTCAGAGAAGCTGTAAAAAAAGGAGCAGAAAGGCTGGGTAAAGGAAGAAAGTTCTGGGTGATCAGGAACTGTAAGGACATAGAGCAAGACAGAATTCAAGGCTAAACACCTATATTACTTGCATTGCTGATAAGTCACAGGTGGGGTTTTTTCCTCTTATTGCTTGTTTTTAGGGGATAGCACATGGAAAATGTAATACCTGATGGATTTTTCCTGACTGCAGTGCTCTAGAGTGATTTAAGGATACAACTTCAAAATACATTTCAAAAATGTGTATTTCTAAGAATTATTTAGTAAAAAGATGTGAACACATAAACTTCTCCTTTGTTTCACTTGAACCAGCTTGTGAGATAGATTGAATGAGACAGATATATTCAGGTCTGAGGATAAATTCACTACTGCAGGAAAAATCCAAGCATCTGAGATACCTTAGGAGTGTTTCAGGTAAACAGAAGAAAATAAAAAGAAAATAAATCACATACATAGAGCTCTGAGTATGAAATCTGGAAGAATGTGCCCCAGGATAAAGGCAAATATTTGAGAGTGCATGGACCAAATGAGAATGGTGCCCCTTTGTTGCAGCACGCACAGACAAACTAGTAGGCTGCAACAAGGCTTTACCGTTGGTCAGATTCTCCTGTCTGTGCTGTATCTCCTTCCTCCAGAGGCCAGACCACGATGCTGATACTACTCCATCCAACCCCCTCTCCCACCCTCCTCAGGGCTATTTAACTACTTAGGGGGAACGAGCTACAGCTGCACACCATCCATGTCAATCAACGCACTGCCTCTGAGGCAAGGCCACAGCTGCATGTTATCAATGCCAATCAACCCACTGCCTTCATTCCTGAGTCTACACCCCTTCTTACACTGTGGCAACACTGGCCACTGCTGATGAGCTGCATGATCCCAAGCTCACAGCTGAAGACTGTACATTCACGGATAATGATGACATAGTTATGGCATTCCTATCTGAATAAATAACAGCAGCAACAGTATTTTTCTTCTAGATTGCTCATCTAACAGAAGGAAGTGGAGGTGAGAGCTTAAGTACAAAACCTGTTAAACTCACTATATTGGACGAGAAACAATTATTGATACTTCAGTCTCCGAGAGAATATTCTGCTAACGTGGCAGAGCATTAAAACACAGATATTTTTATTCCTAACATAAATCATTGACTACTTGTTATTCCTACTTGCTGCTCATCTCAAACATTTAGTGTTAGTTAATTGTAATAACTGCATGGCTTTGCAATCTGAATTCTCACCATAGCACATTTAGTCATCCTACATCTAGTGCACTAAGCCTTCTCTACTCAAACCACAATTAGAACTGAAAACCCTATTTTGATCTGTGAATAATATCAGATGTATTTGTAACAGATCTTTGTCATATATTTAAGGCAATAGGAAGATAACTGTTTTTCCTGCCAGGCCAGACTATGCCCTAAACTCATCTTACTGATACTTGGGCAGCACATATTATAATCAGATTGTACTTTTTGCACTAGTGACACACCACAATAGTAATGGGTGAGTGCTGAATGCTTTCTAAACATTCAGAAGTTATCTAAGACTCATGGCTTTAATTCCTTGGGATTTCTTTTTACAGACCCACAGCTACTTTCCAGTAAGATTTTAAGATAAGATAGCCCCTTCATGATTAATGGTATAAATAGGTAGCATTTAACATTTAAAGCATTTGAAAATAATTCTGCTGCTATCTTATACACATATTCAAAAGAATGTAATAGGTAAGGGTCATAAGAAGAAACCTCTTCGCAAACTCAGTAGTCCTTACAAACATTTTAATCTCTGCTTTAAGACAGCCAAAATAAGGCTAAATTTTTAAATTATTGAATTAAATAAATGGCATGTGAAACTGAGCACCTGTTTCCAAATTCATATTTCAGGGCTATGCAAATTAATATTTCCCAAAAGAAGATGTTCCTGGAATGAAGTCACTGTCTGGGACACTAAATATCTGCTTTCTGTTTCCATTTCTCTTAGAGAATTTTTTTGCTATGCTGCAGTTCCCAGTAGTACTGCTTTACCACACAGGTTCGGACAAGACACGTAATCTGAAAAATGTATCTGTATGCCCAGGTGACAAATACCATCAAGAATCTATTGACAAATAACTACTTATTATAATGATGAATAACAGTCTGTTGTTTTTTATGCCACCATTTGGATTTTAGTGACCATTTTAGACACTCGAGTGAAAATACATCCCTTAGTTGTTTGTCAAGTTCATATATTGACTGTAGTAGTAGCTCAAACCAAAACCTTAACACCAGGGCTTTTGTCTTGAAAACTAGATCACATTTACTCTTTTTCCTCTTTTGATCAATAAATTCAGAACTTTAAAGTTTATAGAAGCACAGAAGAGGACTAATATGAACTGATTTTAAAATAATAAATTATTCAATTAATTACAGTAATCATATAAAACTAACAATGGCTTAATAATGTTATTATCTCAGTACCTTAGTATTCATGCATTCTGAAGGAATACTATGGGTATGCAATTTTGTTATTTCTCTGGTGTATCTGTCAAAATGGATGAAAAATGTACAGCTATATTCATTCTATCACCAGGCAGCTCTAGCTGTGGTATGAAAAAGAAGTCATGTATGGTAATAACTATCAAAAAAATGCCGCCATAAAAGCCTATCTATTTACATTAAAATCCTTTTTCTGATCTAGGAAGGAAGTAATGAAAACCCAGCAAATACAGTTTACAAACCTATGTGAAGCCTGGAAATATTTGTCACGTAAGCTGAGACACATCTATCATTAGAGGTCAGCAGTGAAAAAGAAAACAAATTCCCAGAAGCCCCAGAAGAGAAATGTTCTTGAAACAGCAAGGTCATGCAGCAGGGTGTACTCAAGAAACACTAAGGTCTATCATATCAAACAATGACAATGTGTGCTATTGAAACCTGAAAGAGGGTGGTGGTTAGCCTCAGCATTGGAGTGCTGAACTTTTTCCATCTACATACATCTTGACGGTGTTCTCCTTCGGTCACGCATGCTAAGACCAAATCTAATTCCTTCCTTTCTCTGGCTGGTCCTGCTTTATCCTCATAAGATGCAGCATAAGTCCAGTGGCAGAACAATTTGCCCAGCAAAGCAAAAAACCATGTATTATGAAATGCAAAAAACAAATCACAAAACAACAGCATCTGCTGCTTATGGAGGGGGCAGCACAAGGCCTATGTATCATTTAAGTTCTGCTTAAATCTTTGACCTTGACCACCTACTTAGAGGTGAATTACATGGAACACATTAGCAAAAGCATGAGAAAGCAACAGAGTAATTCAGAAGGAAATCCCCAGAAATTCTGAAATATATTTATTTATTATTTGTATTAGTGTAGTGTGACTAAACTTAATGGTGAGTTTATTTTTGTGTATTTAATCAAAGGCCTGATTCAACTTCCTTCACTGAGAACTGCTGAGCTGCCTTAGAGGTTTCCACATGGCCTTGCTTGCTGCTTGTTTAGACCTGCACGTTCATCTCTATAGTGTGAACCCCTCAGCACCTCATTGAAGGACTGAGGCTCCTGGTTTACAGTTCATCGCTGTAGCAAATGAACATGGAATGACTTTGTGGAAGGCTCTAACTCAGTTACTTTTTATGAAATACATGAAACGCAAAAAAGCCTACAGATATTTGCTAAGATAATTCCAGTGCAACGGTGTGTACTCTTGCATCCCCTCCCTTTAAAGTTGGATGATTCACCTTTAATGAAATAGTCAGGACTTCCCCTGCCGCAATAGTGTCCCAAGACAAATCATCTCTATTTCCACTGGGGACAATGCTCAGAGACATAGAACTGTCTTTGTGCTTTTATAACCTTTCAGTTTTCTGTGGCATAGACTCCTGATCCACTTTGACAGGTTAATACACATCACTTATAGGCAATGTCACCCCTGCTAAGCTAACTGTCTTGCACAGAAGCCAACCTATTGCCCTGAATCATTTTTTTTTCAGGGACAGAACACCTGAAACTGAAGGCTTGTTCTTGTCAATCCTGTGGCCGTGCTTCCTGGGGCTCTCATCCCACACAATTAAAACAGAGAAAAAAGGTAACAAGAAAGTAAGAATACTCTCAGGTTCACATGAAAAGAAATAATCCTCAGGATCAGTAAGAACTCAGAAACTGACTGTAAACAGATGATCCAAGTCATCACCCTTGCCACGAGCCATTAATTTCTTTTGGATTTTCTATTCTTGTTTTTTGGGTGTGTAAATTCCAAAATAAATGACTCCCAAACTTTTTTTTGTGAGATCTCAGTCATGATCAGCCTCTTAATGATTGATATTTCATGTTGTAATTAAATATTCCTTTTCACCTTTCTTCTGTGTTACGTATTTCTACTGGTACTTGATTTACAGTTACTTATTATACCCCTTCTGTATGTTGAACTGCCTTATTTTGGTGATTCCTACATTAAGCGGGGTCAGGCAGTTTGAGTCTCTTAAATAACAATCAATAATATAAAATAAAGTAACTATGTTATAGACATATGTGAAACTAGATCTAAATATATTGACATATGTATTAAGTTCTTGGCATCTGTATTAGCATGGCAGTACATAAAGCATGACACAATTATATTACCATAAGTAGTAGAGAAGATTAATGCGTTTTATCTCTTTATGTCATCACGCAAAATATCACATCTTAATCCTGCTTGCTATGTGGGGCAAGAATATATTGTCAATTATTAATGCTTCTATTTCTTACACATTTGCTGGATTGCTATCAATAGTAATACTATAATGCTTATTTAAGATTTTCTCCATAGAAAAGCCATTCATTCAACTCCCTCTCATTGTAAAAAATTTAATGTACCTTCACCTCACTTTCACCATCACACAACTCCTTTCTCTTCCCCTGTCAAACCAAGGTGTTTCTCAGCTGTTGTGCTCCTCTGTTCCTTCATTAAATCCTCACCCAGTCTTCCTCCTGATTGCTGTCATACTCATTCTTTTCCTTCTTCCCATTTTCATTCCTTTTGGCCTGTTGGGGCTTTAGATTTTGCTGACTCTTCTCAAAATTATAGTCCTTCCTTTGTTTCCACAACTCTGTTCTCTCCATGCTCTCTAGAAAAAACTCAAGTTACTCCTTTAGATCAAGCAACCTCCTCACCCTTTTTCACTTTTGTGTGACAGTTTCTGGGAAAATTACTTTGGGGGGGGGAGTGGAATTAGAGAAAATTGGGACCTAATGGTGGCATAATATTACAGAAAGCTTTTTTTTAGGGTAAAAACCAGCTATCACCTTCGGGATGGTTGGCATGCATGGAATCCTTTACCTCGGCTCCCTAAGCAACACACCCTGCCAGCCCAGCACATGCTGGTGGGAGTGACGGAGGGTGGAGCGGAGTGGAGACCCCACGGCCAGGCTCTGCCGTGCTCCCTGCAGGGGTGGGAACCTGATGGCACCCACAGCTGAAACTGCATAGCAGCTGTCACATGCAGAATCCATGAGATGTCCACTGCTGAGCCAGCCATTGTGGCGAAATTACTTTCCTCAGATGAAATGATCTCACTGTAATAGCAACGCACCCCTCCACCCAAAAGTTACCTGCCTCCAAGGCACTACCACACCTCACTGGGCACGTGATACCAGTTGGTAACAACAATATGTGTGACTAGAGCCACTCCAGCTCCACCTGAATGTGATGGAAATGGACTGGACCTGGACTGAGGTAAGTTCAAAGGGGGTGAATTGTCTGCACTCCTGGATTGCCAAACTCTGATTTAATGTTTAACTATATACAAACCTGTGCACAAAGTTAGGTCAAGCTGACCCACTCTCTAAGGCTGCTATGAATGAAAGGGCTCCTAATCAATCATTATCCTTAGTAGAGCCTGTAGGAGATATTGTTTCAAATATATAGCTATATACTTTAAAAAATCAAAAGTCTGCCTTGGGAAGGATGAGTGACAAAGAACAGATGGTGAAAAGAACACCATTATCTAAGTTACACTGAAAGAAGCCTTCAAGTGAGGAAAGGTCTGGCCATAAGAGGAGACAAGGTGATAAGGTGTTGCAATCCACTGATATCAACTGAAAGTTAGTTGAAAATAAAACAAAGATAATTGTGATACTGGGAGATTGTGACCTCCAGCTCAAATAGCCCCCCCAGAAGAGGGCAAAACCCCACTTGAGGAGCATGCGCAGTTAGCAGAGAACTTCAGCAGCGCTGAGGATGTGTACTGATTTGCATTAGAAGCAAGAAACTTGTAACCAATCCTGTGTATGAAAAATGAATATGCAATGGAGTATAAGTGGACAGATGAGGGGAGAAGTTAGGGAAGACTCCATCATAACTTCTGGGATCAGTCGACGGGCTGAACCTGTCTGCTCCCCCATACGAACACCTGCTGGGTAAGAACTTTATTCTACGACTAACTCATGCTAGCTGCTATTAAGTGTATTGTTTGAAGCTTGTTTTGCAGTCAGTGTATTGTCACTGGAAATCTTTGAACCTTATTCTGTCACAAACTTGCATTTTGTATAACAAAAATTTTCAGCTGAAGTTCATTTTGTATAAGTCTCTGGAGATGTGAGTAGTTGTTGTAAGGGATTTGACTCAGTGATGCTGTCAGAGGAGATCCCTGAATAGGCTCGTCGAATCACCCCCCTGATACGGTGGGCTGTCAAAATGCAGGTAGAGGACAGGCTGGTCAGATACAAGGGTCTTGTCTTTCTTGGGAAACTGACGGCTGATCAAATATAAAGGGTTTGAGGAAAGCCCCCTTCTTAACGTGACACAGTTCTAAGGACTTTGTCCTTAACTCTGTTTTCTTCTCTTCTGTGTGATATAATCTGTAGACATACATTTAACCTGACAATTCATAGACTTCCTTCTCTACTCCATATTTCCCTCTGCCATCCACACTAAATTTCTCATGTCTCCTCATGGATTCCTAGCCATGCCATAAAGTTAAATATGTTTAAATTAGAACACTTTATTTTTCTCCCCACTGTATCTTTTGATTATTGTGTGCAATACAACTATCTTTAGATGCGTAACTTGGTACTCATCTTTCATTTTTACATGACACTCTGAAGTGTTTTTCCTATTTATACACATACCTGGAAATGTTTGATGAGAGCTGTGTTGGCTTGTGTTCTGATTAATAAAATATCCTTTTGTTTCCATTCAGATTGTTGCTGCAGAGATCATCTACCTAACCAGTACCTTTAGTTATGTCACTTTCCCTCTGCACCCTCCTTCATCTCTTTATTCGTTACCATGTTTAGCAAAAGCTACTTGTCATCTCTTTCAAGACCTTTCACAGACTATTGTTTCTTTACATACCATTTGTCATTCACCAACACAAAATATTGATTCCCATTATTAGCTCACTGTGATAATGTCAGCCTCAATCACCTAATTGTGTTATTGCTTTCTACCTTAGTGACCTTCCAGCTCAGAAAAACTCCCCATGAAGAGTCACACAGAATTTCTTTCTCCAGTTTCACATTCTTGTCAGTGAAGCATCTGTTTGCTTTAATTTCTACCTACAAAAATAGTTGAGAACAATTAGGACACTCATCTGGTGAGACTCCTACTTGTTGTCCTGTCATATTATTTCCCACATACCCTCACTATTCTATCTCCATCTGTTGCCTCGTGTCTTATCTTTTTTATTTTTGTTACCGTCTTTTTTGATACCTCTCATAGTGGGATTTGTTCCTCAGCTAGTCCATATGAATTGCATGGCACAAAATAACTGCATAAGTCTGATACAGGCATGAGTTGGTAGCAACACCATATTTAAGGTCAGAGGGGGAACAGAAATAGATGAATGCAGTTAACAGCTTCAAAATCAGTATTATGCTTTTATTATTGTTGTTTAAGTTTTAAAACTCCTTTCAAAACAGTTTAAAACTGCATCCACTGCAGAAAGACAGATTTATTATAAAATCCACAGAAATAATTTTTTACATTAAGAGATAAACTGCATTCAACAAATTAAGTTTCAGTTTTGGAGAGAGAGGGACAGGTGATGGGGTAAAAAGCAACAAAAGCAATTTTCTGTTCCCCACCCATACACGCAAAATCCTATTGAAGACACAAAGTAAACAGCACTTTCCCAGAAAGGAATTATTCCAATACTACTGCCTTGGCAATTGCTTATCGCTATCCTTAGTAAGCCTATAGGAGATACTGTTTCAAATCTATAGCTCTAATACTTAAAAAAAATCAAAAGCTTTCAAAAGCATGTTGACATGCACTGCTTCTCTGCCCTGAATGACAGCAATGAGATGCCCAGGATACTTTCTGACCAGACAACAGAACAAAAAGCACACAGTTCTATAATTAGGTGTAAATCCTATGGCTGAATGAAAGGCTATTATTGAGGCTGAAAATGGAGTTTGGAAATTCAGAGCTCTACATGTGCAATGCTACACATTATAACCAAGAACATTAGGGAGTCTATTATAGAGAGGCAACCACACGCCCACACAATACAAGTGGTGTGCTCATGTTGTCTTGCCTTTGTAAAGCTTTTTTGAAAAAATGATAATAATAAAAACATATAGAGTAATTCTGAGTCAGGGTTTCAAAGACTGCAAAATCATTATCTGACACAGGGAGAACTATCGTATGGAAAATGACTACCTTCAGTATTACCTTGAATACTTGGAATGCTTTATAGAAAAATGAGAAACATTTTTCTCTTATTACTAAGCTTTAAAAAAAAAAAAAATTATACGTGCAGTATCACTCTACTAGAAAGAGCAGCACTTAGCTCTATGGTGTGCCAAGCACTCAGATACCCAGGTGATAAACGGTATCAGCCATTCACAGAAAGGCCTGGGAGTCTAGCTCGCTGCTGGAAACTTCTGGTAATGTCTTCAGAATTTAGAAATGTCTGTTCATTTTCATCATCTTTGTGAGAAACGAAGACTGAAATTGTAATTAGTAGAGCAAAAAGAAATGAAAAAAAAACTTTCAGCACTAAAACACTAGTCAGCGAGACATTATCTGGCTGTGCTTCCTACAGTTTTTGAGATCTCGGCATGTTACCAGGGTGATATGACTCTTATTTACCATAAAACAGTTGCCTGCCTATCTACTACCTAAGAGCATCTTCTTAAAAATGAGTAAGGTTCCCTAGCACTTCACGATGTCTAAATCTGAAGAAATTGTTTGCTTTCTTCTCCTGCATCCAACTTATATCAAATTGACTAGACTTAGTGACAGGGAACATAAGGAATAGAAGTGTTGTGGCTCTACAGTTTAACCGGGGACTTTGCCCCTTTTTAATTCCATTTGCAGTTTCTCAGTAGTGTAACAAAATTGCCTCTACAAAGCACCATGACAAAGCCACAGTGTCTTTTCATCAGTGTCCCACATATTCCGAAGGTTTTTGAGGCAATCCCTACAACTTATTCTTGAGCCATGGAGACTGAACCAGTACCAGAGAAGGAAAGGGGTGGGTGGGTGGGGAAGTATCAGACCTGTTTCAGTTCTGCAGTTTCTTTTATTAGCAGAGAAAAGTCTATGACTCTATGCCTTTGTTGTTTCTACTACATAACCTTAACCTTTGGAAAATTATTTACAGTCCAGCTTTCCCTTTTACTTCTAAGGCAGAAGCTGCAGGACAGGTAGAATAAGAATGTCAATCTCTCTCCATGAAGAGATTCAAATTACATTTTAAATGATGTCATACATGAAATTTAAAAAATCAGGATCTTAGTTTATTAGTTAGATCAGATTAGTTATTTGAGTAGATCTTTCAGTTGTGATAATAAAAGGTTAGCAAAAAAAAAAAAAAAGAAAAAAAGGTTAAAAGAGTAGGAGAGTAATACCCATGCTGGAATCACTTTTGAGTGAGTGAAAGGAAGCTTTTAAGTGCAAGGGAGTGTTTAGGACACTGCAGCAGGAGATACTATCTTTACAGACTCCCCCATCCCTCTGAGTTATCTGGAGGGTTCAGCCTTCAATTGGTATTGAGTTCTCAGAAGCACCTGGCTTTTCGCTTTTTGCTGCAGAAACCAAGACCCTTTCTGGTGTTTTTGGAAAAATATTAAATATTTAAAATATTTTAATATGGAGATCTGCATGCTGCTCAGCAGGTCTGAAATCTCAATGCTGCCCTGCATTTCTGGAGCCAGATCTTCAGCTGGTGTAAACTGATATAGATGTTATGTTTTCAGTGAAGCAAAGCCAATTTACATCAACTGGGAACTGAAACTACAGCTGGTAAAGCATTCTTGGATCTTGGATACATAATTAATAAAAAATAATATTAATTCAGCAAATAGTTACTGTAGTAATTAATAACTGAAAAATTTAGTAATTTTTCGTCTGACAAGTGGAGAAGAATCTATCTCAGTTCTACACCAAATATGCAATTAGTTTAAAAAAAAATTGTCCTTGAAAAAATTATCCTTGAAAAAGTCTTCATTTATTTTGCTAAGACTCTTTGAAAAACTGTTTTAAAATGCTCTGCCAAACAAGATCTAGGAAGGTAAATTAAAGCACTAAGTGGTGGATAATTTTTTTTTGCTCATGTGTACTTCTCTATGATTATATGGTTGTTGACATTTTCCATGAGACGTGCTGAGGTCAGAGGAAGTGCAGCTTTATGCAATTAAACAGAGAGAGACCACATGCTATCACCTTCTCATTCAGTCCACAGGAAAATGCAAGTTCCATAACAAGAAGCAATAAAAGAGCGAGCACTAAATCTGAACATGTTTGCAGGCACCAGCAGAATGGACAGACTGGTTTGAACTCATGAGCAAGATGCAAATGTATAAATTTTTTAATTCACTGCATTGAAAGTCAAAAAAGAGACAGTCTCTGTGGCTTGGCAATGTGTAAGGTACTGTGAAAAGTGCATTCTTGCTGAATGGATCAAATCATCAGCAAGACTGAACATCTCTCATGATTAATTATATATATATAAACCAAACAAAGATACAAATGTTTCTGCTTTATCACAGATGCTGCAGCTGCACATTCACAGAACACAGACTTCTTTTAGGACTATGCGCTATTTTAGTTATGTATTTATTTTGCATTTCCAATGGTAGAGTAGAAGTTCTTACCTGATTTTGCATGCACTGGATAATGTGGCATATGCTTTCCTATTATTTGAATGGTTAATGACTTTCTAAATTAGTTTGAAGGCCCAAGGCGAGGAGCGGATGGTTAGATGGTTAGTGCATTTGACCAGTCATTAAAGTGTCTTTTGCTGGAAAGAAAACCCTCTAAGACAAAACGATACTTGGGTTTTACATTAGCAGGCTACCCAGCCACTATCCCAAAGCTTTTATGTAATAAGTAGCTTTTGAATAATTCTGTAAAAATTGGAGGAGGAGGTGGGGAATCTTCTTTTCACCTTGTTGCAAGCAGGAGATACATCCTGAAATCCAAACCGTATGCTAAGAACTGCTGTAGGGATGTCTCCAGTAAAAAACAGGGGACAGTCCTATTTTATGTAAGGTAAACCACAGTCACTAAAAAAAAATTTAAAAAATTGCAATTTTAATTCAATGTTATAAGCTCAAAATCACAATGCTTTTTTAGTTTTTTTCTCTGCATTCGAAGGAGCCTTCTTCAGTGTGCAACCTGTCAGGTATGAAAAGCCCAAGAAAAGTTGGTACAGGAGACACAATGTACACACTATTAATGTTTCAGGGATTTTATTTCAGACCAGCTTTTGTCTGTGTTGTGGACTGAGTGCTCATTAGCAGCTGGAATACATGATATAAGCTCCTGGACCTCATCGTTCAGTTTAGTTTCTTCAGGACAAAAGGCCAGTTGATGTGCCCTGAGATCATGCTACGATAGGAATCAAAGTGCAGTGAGTGGAAACAATCAAGAAATTTACTTCAAATGGGGTCTTCTGAAATGAAAACTCTAAGGCCAACACACATTCTGATATTCTGAGGTAATATGAATTTTAAACAATATTATATCCACTCTGAAGTTCGTGATTTTTTAATAGAAATGAGAATTTTCTCCCCTCCTGTTCCTTCCCACCATTATTTATCCTGTCACTTTGTGGAGAGTCTTGAATTGATCGAATATTTAGCTAAATGAAAGAAAGACACTACATTTTTGTATCAGTGTGATATTCTAAACAGTATTTTTCCAAATCTGATATGAAAAAAATAGATTGTGAGAGAAAATTATGAAACTGTTTGCATGAAGCACCCTAAAATCTGAAAGGAAAACAACCTAATTCGTATCTTCTGATTATCCTCTACTTCTTATATTCTGATTATCTTATTTTATGATATCATCATAATCTGAGTATGGATTAAATCTGGGTGTCCACATTGTTTATCATATATATGAGCCAGGGGATGTAAATTATGGTGGTGTGGTTCAGCCTGGCTTTGGGCCGCCCAGTGCTGCCCAGAACACTTGGAGAGCTATGAAGGACTAGTTGGCAGTACATAAACCATCTGCAATTTAGAATTTGAATCTGTTCAGATACATAACTTCCCCGTTACTTACTACAACATGATCAATAATAAAACAGATATTGATGCATATATACTGAGATCAAACTCTATTTAGCGTCATCACTCAGCTGCCTAAACTCTACCCAACTTCTGTGCTTAAGGCTTCCAGTTAGCTAGTTCCAGGTCCATTGGTTTAGGCTAGAGTTAGAGACTAGGGCCTTAATCTTCACTATCAATTATGTTCAATTTATTGTCTACTTTCTGTTTCACAGTTGTTATGTGAGACAATGGTATTTCCACTGTTCTGCTAAAATGAGAAAGCTGCAAAGGAGCCCACATTGTTGTGCAGACATCATGTGAAATCACTTGCCCAGGAACTGTGCAAGGTGTGCAGCAACGGCCAACATCAGTTGCTTTGTAAGAGAGAAGAGACTTGTCATCATCCGCTTGCCTGTTCTGTAACCTGTGTATGTTCTGCCTGGTATATTTTGTGTTTTGGCTTCTGATCCCATCTTTTAATCTTAGATTTTTTTTTTTTTTCAAAGTAACCGCAGATCAAACCTTCCTGATACTAGCATTCCTCTTCAGAGAAAAAGTGAAAGCTTTCTGGCACAGAGGCAGATGTCTTGTTTGAAAGAGCTTGCCATATTATGTGAGCAAGTTCCCTACTTTCTCACACTGTGAATATCTCTTAGTGTTCACCTATCTGTTCACCAGTCCTATTTTTTATGGTTAGTTTATTTTTTTCCTCTCCTACTGCTTGTTAAAACATCAGAGTGCTGCCTGGTCTGTAGTGGCAGTTTCACTGAGGTCCATGCAGCTCCGCTAACTTTCACCTTCTCAGAATCAGGCACATGACAACTCCTTAAATTCAGGACAAAGAGCTAAAGCTCTGGTTGCACAGCAAAGGCAGCTTACCAGGGTGTATTTAAAACCTTTTCTTTCTCAAGGATGAGTGTGGATGTCATGAGCATGAATTTTACTACTGAAATGTTGATCTCCCAGACCTAAAGCACCTTTGGACTTCTAAGGCCCACAAAAAGCTTTTTCCTCAGACCCCTAAACTACTTTACACATTTCAGATTCTTACTAATTGCTTTTGACAGATAACAGGGGGGAAGTTTTCAGCAGAAACCCTCTATGCCATTTATTCTAGAAAGGGAGGACAGGGATGATTCTGCTTCCTCAGCTATCCAAAAATAAAAAGGCATCACAGACTGTAATTCTTTCTCTCGACCCACCAAAGCACCAGCTCTGCACTGCAGGGTCAAGGCATATACATCTACAGAGGGGCTATACTTCAAAAATAACCCACGCAAAAACTAGATTATCAATCACGTACCATTTTAGCTATAGGAATATGATACAGGGATGAACAGCTGTTTGGAAACTTCCTTTTGGCTTGAAACCTTACTATCTACAGCACCACTTGATGCTCCTAGATGGAATCTCTTGGCTGACTCTGAGCCTGGGTGGAGCTGCGCCATCTGAACACATGTGCCTTCTAAATTACTTGGCCAGTATCGTTAAGGGTTCAGTGCCAAGTGACCGTAGGTTTAGACAGGCAGCATACATAATATTGCAAATGCTGGCTCCTTTGTAAAAAATCCTATCCACTCTGACAATGCTGAAAAATTGGCTTTACTTTCCATCTAACGTGTGACTACACCTGTTGGTTCTTACAGAAACCCTCCTACCCCAGCCAGATCCTCGTAGCAATAAATGACCATTCAAATGGTATTAGGCAGGGCAGGTCCTCATTTACTTAGGAAATTTGCCCCCCCCTTCATTAGATATTAGAAAAATAAGTAGGTGTCTTCAAATCTGAAAGGCCTCCAGGGACTCCTCAATACAATTACAAAGTCTCTTTCTTTATGTCTGACCTTATTGTGACAAGTCCAATTAAATTAATCAGTTTTTTTCAAAACAGTGCAGTGTGATATCAGCACACCATTTAGGGAGCCACACCTAGCATGCTGTCTACCTGTGTTTGTATTCATACTGACTGGTAAAATCTGGACAACTATCCCATTATGTTTCACTTGTAGATAAGCTGTCCAGAAGAGATGCAAAACTGCCAACAATTCAGAAAATGTTTGACTGCACAGAGTGCTGATGGGAAGAAATCCTGGCCAAATTGCTCATGCAGGCACAGTTCTGGGAATTTTTTGCTCTACAAAATAATTAGCTTATTAAGTCACTCACTGGAAGGCAATCAAATACCAAACCCTAGCTTCCAGTGAGGACACAGCAAAGCTAACTAGTGTGGTTACTATCACTTTGTCACGTAGGTTGTACCTGTCTGTCATGGCTGTATGCAGGTGCAGCTTCTCAGGAAGAAACTTTATGTATGCACGTGTGTGTGTGTTACAGGAATAGGTTAAACATTACACTCTCATTGTCCACAGGAGTACCTAATCTTACAATATAGAAAAGAACTGCACTGCTAGAAATCCTTCCCCTTTACCTCCCCATCAAAGTCATAGATGCATCCAGCCTTGGGTGATTTACAAACTCAGTCAACTAAGTTGTAGAGAGAAAGCATGGAGCCTTTGAGTTAGTTCTTCCTGGATATGCAATAAAAGTCACTAATTAATGATGAATAAGATAAATATCTGAGGGACTTATTTAGGAAGAGAACAACTCTGTATTGATAAATATGGTACAAATCCAACCTCTTCAGACAACAGATTTCTTTTTTCCTAGGAAACTTAGTGGAGAATGAGACAACAGAAAAGATCTAGGGCTTTCAATCCACAGGTGTATTAATAAAAGTAAAATTACTAAAGAGAAGTCCCTCCCACCCTTCACTATTGAAAGACATGTTTAAAATGGCTGCAAAAAAAGATGGAAACATTGCTGTGTATGAAACTGTTGTGGTCCCTTGCAGGACTGACTGAACGCTGCCACTGACATCGCATAGTGATCAGTTGTGAGTGCTAAACCCAACCCAGAATTACTGTGACTTCACCACACTCTGTCCTGACTCTTACTGGGACATGCCACAGTAACAATGGAATGAACTCCTACTTCGTGGTTGTGTATCACCATCCATCACACACAGCACAGACAAAATCCAGATGTCAACTTATACATTAGTAACTGAAAAACTACTGGGTGAGCTAAGGTGAACTTCAATTTAATAGAAACCAGCATACGTTACCCTAATTAAGCAGTGAGCCACTCAAGGAAGTAAGGAGGTTTCTTAATTAACTTAGGTGATGCCAAATAGCTTTTTCCTGAGGAAGAGACAAAAGCATTTAATGTTCCAATGCAGTTAATGTTCAGAAATAATTATTCTCTCTCTTTTCAACAATTTCAAGTACAATTTTTAACCAAGTACAGAAAAAAGCAGTTCTGGTTTTGTTTGGGGGGATTTTAAGTCATACTTGTTGACTTAAAAATACATTGTTTACATCCAGAGACACAAAGGCAGTTAAAGGACTTTCAGATATTCCGTTATCCACTTAAAATTCACTAGGAGTTTATTTTCTGCTTATTGGCAGAATTTAAATATTACTGCAATTAAATATATTATTTTTCAATGTATAACAATACAGTTTCAAGCAATTCTCTTCCATTTTGCTAGGCTTTTAGTCACTGCTCAACACCAGTCTTTTAGTACCTTTCAGCAATTCAGGGAACAATGCAGCTAATGTTTTGTACGGTTTTGTTTTCCTGGGGTATCCCCACAGGGAACTGGGTACATGGTCTTTTTCCAATAAGAATTTTTGTTCTGCTGTTTACATGAACAGAAATTTATATATGTGTCAGGGGAAACAAGGTCAGAGAACTGTCCCTCTCGAGGAATGGTAAGCAGTATGGTAGTCATTTATTCCTGCTAAAATGAGCGGCAGCAGCAAAGGAAGATTTTTAGAAGTGGTGAATGTAAAAAAATCTGTTTAAACACACACAAAAACACAGACAAATTTTATGTATGTATGAAAAAAGTGTCATCTTTGAAACAGCCACAGTAGAATCATTTCCCAAGGTGTCAATAATTCAAACATCTTTAGCTCATCACCTCAATACTGTAAATTTCTATTACGTTCTATAGAAAGGACCCTTAATAGGCAAGTAAAAAAACCTGCTTGCTTTCTGTCTGGGCTCTTTGGTTTTGCTCTGAACCAAATAACAATCACCATAAAGACAAACTCACCACCTAGAAAGAGATAATGCAACACGGGACGGCAGCTTCTATAACACCAAAATCATTTAGGAACATAAGACACGTTCAGACTCAGAAGGATTTGTGCTCCTAAAGCTCTTTAACACTTTTAAAACTCTCCCATGGTTTAGGTTTTCTCCTCTCAAAGTTACCCAGGCAATTCCACTCAGTGCAATGGAATAATTTGTGATTCACAGGTCAGTACATGAGATGATATCATACCCTTCAACTCTACATGACAAAAGAACTTCCTTTTTTTCCAAGGGAGAGTTTGTGATTTAAATGCTCAGAACCAGAAATGGGAGTATGGAACCACTGAGGCTTTGAACAAGTTTTTAAATCTTGCAATTCCAGGCTCTCCGTCTGTAAAATATGGCGGTAATACTTCTTGCACTATAAAAAAAAATGCACAATAATGAGAGTGCCTGCTCCCTCCTGCCATGGGACAGGTGTCTTACTACCTGGGCCAAGAAAAGAGAAAAGGTATCATACCAACGCTTTTGCTCATAATGTCCAACAAATGCATTCTGCAATTCAAATATGCAACGTATACTACAAGTACTGCTTTGGGGGTGTAAAAGCACTGCATTAACTGGCACTTGATCTCACTGTTATTATTTTCCAATTCTAGCAGTGAGAGGCAATTTTAAAAATTTTGGGGGATACACATCTTCTCATATTTGTCTCTTCAGAGTTACTTATACCAAGTCACATGTGGACTGCACCAGTGGGAAAAGTATTTACTAGCTCCTAACTCAAAGCAGATTCTTAGGTTACTTGAGATGCTGAAGCAATGTAATTGGTCTCACAGTTCATCTCCTGCACCACCTTCAGGAAAAACTACCATCCATATTATGCCCTGGTGGGCACATTGTGTTGGCTTTTGACCTGTCTGCATTGCAGCTGTACCACTCCTAGCAGTCTCATTGATGCATCCCTCAGACAGATTTCTACTTAGGCACCATAAACAATGTGTAACTTAAGATACAAAGCACCACACAAGTGAAAAGAGAGACCTGTTAGCTCAGCAGTTATTGCCAAGGAGCTGGAGCTGGGTATTGGGGTCAGCTCTCTTCATAGCTCTCTTTCTTTTTCTTCCAGAGTGGTAAACACAGCACATTGCCACTGACAAGAAAGAAACTTTTCTGCATGTCCTTTCTGGCAACATCACAGAAGCAGAAGCCTTAAGTACACTCTGCCATGTGTCTCCCTCCCAGAGCCAGGCGCAACTTCAGGGTAAATACAGTAGCCTTCTAGCACAAAGGAAGTACAGCACTGTACAACAATATTGAATAAAATACTAAGACTGATAGCTTTGTGTGCCTGCACTGAAACCTTTGGCATTCTGGAAAATCTTCACTGTTGTGAAACCCATTCACTGACTTTGTATTTGTGGTGGGTTGACCCTGGCTGGACACCAGGTGCCCACCAAAGCCACTCTGTCACTGCCCTCCTCAGCTGGACGGGGAGAGGAAATGTAACGCCAGGCTGCTGGGCTGGGATCAGGGCAGGGGGAGATGGCTCAGCAGTGACCGTCACGGGTACCCTGACTCGGCCTGGGGGAATTAGTTTAATTTATTTCAATTCAAATCAGAGTAGAATAACGAGAAATAAAATAAAAACTGAAAACCCACCTCCTCTCACCGCACCTTGTTCCTGGGCTGAGCTTCCCTCCTGGTTTCTCTCCCTGCTCCCCCAGCAGTGCAGGGACACTGGCATGGGGCTGGGGTCAGTCCCTCACACGCTGTCCCTGCCGCTCCTGCCCCCTCAGGGGGAGGCTCCTCACACTCTGCCCTACTCTGCCCAGTGGTGGGTCCATCCTGGAGCCGGCTGGCATGGGCTCCATCGGACATGGGGCAGCTTCTGGCGCCTTCTCACAGAAGCCACCCCTGTGCCCCCTGCTACCAACACCTTGCCACGCAAACCCAACACAGTATTAAATACCAAAATGAACATCACATGCAAGTGTGTTTTTTGTCGCACCATTTAGTTTAGCATTTGTATTAACTTTATCCCCCTAAGTTGTCAACAAACTCCCAGTAAGAATCAGGGACCTCGTCAAAGTGACTGACTTAAATAGAATTTGTTCTCAGACTGTGTGGGACAAAGCCATGACACAAAATTACCACTATCACAAAGCACTTCATTATTTTTCAGTGACTGAAAGTGAAAATAGCACCTTCTTATTAGTGCATGTATGAAGGTTGCCTAAATCCCCATCTTTACCAGTTATCTCACAGAGCTTGAAGAAGTTGAAACTTTATATCTTGGCTATTCACAAACTTTTGCAGACCAAGGCTCAAGATGACAGAATGGAAGATATTTTGAAATTCAGATGTTTTAAAAATCTCATACTCCTGAACTCAAAATTTTAAAACCAGGAAAAAAGGCTTCATATTTATGTCGAAATGAAGCCGTGAAGTAGGAGCAGAAATAATAGCAGGATATCAGTCGATCAGCAGAAGCTGCTACCTTTCTTTGGGAACTCAATTCAATAACTTGCACCACATCAGTGAATCATCATGCCACTATTTATTAAATTCTTTTGTAGTCACAAAATCCTATCAAGGGTCTCCTTTCATTTTAAATCTATCTGTCAGGCTTTATTCCTGGTCCCTGCAGACCCCTTCTATGATAATAATGCTGAGAAGTCTACATTAAGTTGGATATAAAGAAAATGGAAAAATCCTTGAAATCAAGCAAAGTTAATCTTTGTTAAACTGCAATAACCTACTGTACACTTCAGCTGAATACTGTTTGTAATATCTTCCCTTGAGTACTGCAGTAGTGTTGGATACTAGTACTTGAGCAAATTGAAGAGAAAATAATGTAGTATTTCTTTTGGCTGTACCTTCTACTGATATGAGGTAGTCTTGTTTGTCTTTTTAATTAAGCTTTTTAAAAAGAAACACCACACAAGGAATCTTTGCTGCACTGCCAAATCCAGTATATGGCTACAGGATGTGACACAGAAATTGCACCTATTTGCTCCTGCACTGACACAAAAAACCAGTTCCTGCCCTCCCAGATGTAATGGAGGTGGAGGAATGGTGGTCTCACCCAGAGATCTAGGGCAAGGAATGAGGACTCTTCCAAAAATGGTTTTGTTGGGTTTGTTGGGGGGTTGAAGACATGCCAAAATAGAATCTATGCCCTCTTAAGAAAAAATATTTTCCAGACTTAGTTAACGGGGTGGAACAGCTGTTAAAAAGTACCTTCCTACTGTTCTACCTCTATCCCCAAAGTCCTATTAATTGTATCTGGCCACTTTTCTCCTTTCCTGACTTTTCCTTTCCTTCCCAGGGGAATCCATCCCCAGGGACAGGACTGTGGTCTGCTGCTCTTGGGAAAGGGTAGGCTGGGTCATGGACATGCATGTCTCCACTTTTCCAGTTGATCTGGCTACCTGTAGCAGGTCTTGCATTTCTAGCCTTGTGCATGTTACCGTGATTAATAATCCATAAATAAAGGGAATATTGACAAAGTAGTTAAGATATAAATAAGGGCAAGAACAGTGGCTTTTTTGTTTCCTCAGTAACAGGGCAATACTTTCTTGAAAATAAAAAGTTTAAGCTCTACCTAGTTTAACAAAGAAACTATAAAATCAAACTGAATTGATTCATGACCAAAAGCAAATTTTCCAAGAAAATCTGAAGAAATTGCTGAACTCTCTCTTTATCATTCAACTAGTAAAACTACACACCTCCAAGGAATCTTTGTGGTTCTTCAAAGACCCTGTAGAAGAAACTAATGCCTGTTGTCATCCTTGCACTGCTATTTGGCAAATAATGGTCAAAGATATTTTCCTATAGGCTGATGTACAGGCAAGGGAGAAAATGCCATACTACATTAATCCCCTGGGGAGCTACAGTAGGTTCTTATGGGAATTCAACCACAAAAACAGTGATGAACATTGGGTGACTATCTGTAACTGTTAAATAATGTAAACAGAATGGGATGACTTGAATGCCTAATGCTGAAGGAAGTATGTTTACTTGATAGATTCAAGAAATTTTCCAAGATCATTTCATCCTTGTGAAATTCTTCACTCTGCGTGACTGCTGAAAATACTGCTTTGAGTAGAACAGCCAAGTTCTCAAGAAAAAAGCTGAAGGCTTTGCATTCATGGATCTGAAGCTTTCACTCATTCAGGCTGAGCCCCATCATTGTAATAGTCTACCTGTTTCACAGCTTGCAAATGATCAGACTGGGTAAAACCTTGTTGCAGGATTCTCCTTGCATATGACAATTTGGTGCACATATTTCAAATAAGTTACATAAACTATGCTAAATCATTCAAAACAATTGCCCAACATATTTTCACTCTATTTATATGATTCCAAGAGCAAGAGTTCTTTGCAGAGAAGAAAGCTCAGCTTTAGTATATGCTACAATTTTTGCAGTTCTTGTACAAATGATGCCACAGACAAATCTGAATCCAAAAAAGAATATAAACACATGAAATGGAGAAGAAAAAATTGCCAGAAAGCATCTACATGAACACTGTGCTTGTACATGAGTAAAAGTGCACTTTTGAAGCAGAACTCCTAGACACCTTCACCTACCATGCTTTGGTTGACATTGTGTCATGGTCTGGAGCATGAACTTGACTCTTTTTCTGATGAAACTGAACTGCAATATGTACTCCAAGAGCTCACTTAACGCCATATGCTGCTAGTGGGCGTTATGTCTGTAGGATGGATTAGAGCTAACCTGAGGTAGAACTCCTAAAATGTTAACAGTGTGGTCACTGAGTCTTTAGCACCAACTATTGCACTCTGCAGATCCTTTACTGCAACTCCATTTGCTAATGCATATACAAACTTAGTATACTGACAGGACTGCAAACTATAAAGAAGTCAAGCCACTAACATTTTGAAGAGATACTGACCTCAAATTGGTGTGTGTTGTGGTCTGCAGATGAAACCTAAGTTTTGTGTACACACAAAAATTTGATTACAGAATCCGCAAATTGAAATTACTTCAGATTGAGTCATAATGCTGCCACCTGAAGTATAGATGTGAGCTGGAAGTCTGGATCCACATTTCTGTCTTGGAGTTATATCTGCTCTTTCAAATATTTCCAGTCGCACAGGAAATGAGGAATACAATCTTGACCCCAGTTAATCTAATGAGAGTTTTGCTGCTGACATCAGTGGAGCAGGGGTTTCATAACGCATTTCAACACAATCATTTTAGACCATTTTACAAAGCTCCTATTAGAATTGAGTTGAACTAAATCAAAACACAACACACAGTTATTTAAGAACACACCAGACATTATTTTTAGAAATTCTCCTAAATAACAAACTAGCTACCTGCTTAAGATTATGATCTAAAGGTCTAAGTGTCTGCTTCACGAACATTTGAATGCTCAGTACACTGAAATGTCAGAACAGACACACATCCTGGTGTCTCGTGCACCTCAAGTAAGAATACCAGGTATATTCATGTAAGAGTATCAGGCACAATCATACAAGTTCCGCATCTGAAAGGAATATTTGCAAACTTCTGGTCAGCTACTGATGGCAAAACACAGTTCACATTGCCTCCCACCAATGTACAACTGGACTCTGAAAAAGTCGCTTTAGAATGTGAACTCTCACTACTTGCATTCATACACATTACTATTCCTACAAGCAAAGAAGCTGAAATAATATTTTAAAACACCCTTCTCTTATGCCCTGAGGTAACATGGTATAATATAATGCCAAGCTGCTAAATCCAATATCATTGATGGATTAACCTCCCAACATTAATAACTACAGGTAATAAGAAAAACACTTTCATTTATAAAGGGCTATTAATAATCTAGCAAAAACCTGAAGATATTTTATATATGCTGTATAAATATTCAAAAATGACACTCTACAGGCTGCAAACAGAAATTTCTAGGGGTAAAAAAAGCTCTTTTGTCCTATACTTTGCAATAAAACATCTTTTAAATCACAGAAATCTCTGGCCTACAGGTGTTGGACCTAGATGGGTCAAGGAACCATCCTATCACCATGAGGTCATTGGTTCAGTTCTAATGAAACCATTATCATCTGATTTTCGCTCAGAAGGTTGTGTGAAATGAACTGCTACTCTGTTTAGTTTCCAGAGGACAAGGGTTCACATTGCAACCACCAGCTTTAGCTCACAGCACAGTGACAAAAAACCCACCCAAAATCCCCCCCAAAACCCAAACAGCTTTGTGCTGCTTTTCTCATCCTAGAGATGGTCTTCAGGTCAAAGCACTAGCTTATTGACATGGGGCAGCCTTCTATTTTGTGCATTACTCATGCTTTCCATAAACCACCACTTTACAGTGTTTACAACAGTTGTAACTAGCTCATCAGGGAGAAACAAATTAAAAGAGACAATAACTCATTACCTTTAAATAAGATTATTTTAAAGGGGACTAGGACTCACTTGTAATTTATATTGAAAGAAAGACAAGTTCCACATCTGTCAGCTCTATCCCTACTATGAAAAACAATTTAAAAACTCACTATGAAAAAAGAATATTTGACTCAAATTCTATTCCTTATTGACTCTGTTATTTATAACAAGATGGCTTCTAAGAAGTACAAAAATGACCAGATGGAATCATAGATGTTAGATGTTAGTATCCACTCTTGTTCATGAACATCAACATCTAAATCATCATGAAAAGCAAAGCATACTCTTTACTAACTAAATAAAACCTTGCCCCTAAACAATTTACTATGTTTTGTTAGAAATGAGCAACTCAGTTTACATCATAACTTGTATTCTTCCCTTATTTTTTTTCCTTTCCTGAAAGCAGAGAATCCATCAAAAGATCCCTATCAGTAGATTATTTCACAACAAGGAACTCTGAGTATTGCTTGTAGAGACTAATATAAAAACCACAGGTCTCAGTACTGTATTTTTATATTAGGATGACAACATAGTTTCTTTAAATTTATTAATTCAAATGGGTATGCCCTGAATTTGTCACTAGAACAAGAGTTAATTTAGTATTATTCTTTAGTGACAGGCTAGTGAAAGATATTAGGTACTCTCATCTAGTTCCACTCTTTTCTTCCAATGAGAAAACTGCCTTATGAAAAGAGTACTTGTTTCACAACTTAACTAGCTTTCTTCCTTTATAATAATTACAGTTTCAGTCTTATATGTATATTTTATTTTCTCTATTTTATATCTGGTTTACTGTCTCTCTGTATATTTAGAAGCCACTTGAAAAACATTCTTATTGCTCTACTATGATTTTGTTGTCTCTCTTGCATTATTATCCATAAGAATCATATTTTTTTTTTACTTCCTTCAGGTTACCTTTAACAGAACAGCAGTTTCATTTGTGATTCATTTGTGATCAAAGACCAAAGGTTGGAGTCTACATTTTTGTATAAAAAGGTGCATCTGATGAAATTCCATTCCTCTACTGTTCACCTAACTTCCCTTTCCTAACCTAATGTTGATAGCAGTATTAATCTCTGCACGTAGTCACATAGCATTGACTTTCTGCCTAAGCGCATCTGAACAATCTTTTCCTACAGTATTTCTGGGGAGCAAAGTTTTCATCAAATTAATACATATGCATGCTTCTTTATGTCTTTGCCCCTAGTTTGTTGGGGGATGACAGAATTTATTTTTAGCCTGTGCTTCTGCTTATCCCACATCTCTGTCCATTTTCCTGAAAAAAAGTATGGATAAGTATACCTTCACCCACAGAAACACATGAAGTGTGAGCAACTCACAGAATTACTGTAATTATACTACCAAATAGTGATTCTTTTCTGGGCTATAAATACGTCAGGGAAACTCAGATGTAAAAGAGAAGAAAGTGGTCTGACAAAGCCTTTTTTGTTAGTGGAAATGCCAGTAAATCAACACTGATTTAAATCAGAAGTACTTTTAAAGCAATTCTTTATACTAATAGAAGGAACATATAACTAATCTTTACTCTTTGAAAGTGTAGGATCTAAAAGTCTATTAATAATACTCCTTAGGTAACTTTTGATTTTCCATGTTAAAATGTGAGGAACATCAAAAAGATGTGCAGTTAAGGCTCCAGAATAATAAGCTGCGTTTGGATGTAAATATAAGTGGAACAAGATGAGTTGCAACTTTTTAGTCCATGTTAAGATTTAAGCCAATTGGCTGAAAGTTTTAATATTGTAATACATACTAAAACTTCCAATAAGTAAAACTTTTTCCTGTCGTCTTCTTGATGTTTCACCATGGCATTCCATGTTAGCTTTCCACAACGTGTTCTCTATAAAGCCTCTTCTATTTTACATATTTTGTCTATTATGCTGTATGTTTTGGGTTTGTATATGGGATGAATAAATCTTTTAACTTTAACCCTCTGCACTATTTCAAGTGATGCTCTAAGACAGAGCCATCTCATTCAGCTGAATTGCTCCCTGTGAATGTTCAGTCATATCAACTGCCTCGAATGGAAAAAAAACCCAAACGACTGTTGCTTACTGCTGTCAAAGGTTTAGGAGACCACAGAGCTACTGGTGACAATAGCTATAATAGGAAATAGCAATAGTGATCCTGGTTCTAATCCTCCTGGTGAGTAATCAACAGACTTGTTCACTGAGTTCCTACCAACTACATCAGTAAATGACATTTGAAGGAATTGCTTGCATGATGGAGCTGCCTGGTCTTTCCAACAGAAACTTCATGACAAGGAACGGCCCAAGGGAAGGGTGTTCATGCTGGTATTTTGAGTCCAAGGTTGAGTTAGAAACGCAAATAGGCTCTTCAGTTCAAGGTGTTTGCTTCATGGGTGAGTGTCAGTTGTATAGCAATGGGATGAGCAGTAACAGCGAGTGGTCTGGCTTGCATTCTCCTAGGCACCTCACAGACACAAAATATAAAGGCAGTTCCTTGCTCCAGAAAGCTTAATGCAGTATCAAGCATGGGCTCCCACAGTGCCATTTTTGAAAACTGTATTCCAGATTGTATCTACACTGTAAGGGGCTTTAATATGAATTCACCTTTTAAAAGAGCAGGACATTACACATACTTTTTCTACACAGGCCTGAAAGCATATTATTCAAATTAATTAAACTTTAGTGCCTAAAGAGTCCTTGACTACAGGACAGACTGACAAGCTTGAATAAAGACAATTGCCAAACACCTCAGGCTGCTCTGTAAACACAGGTCTTTAAGAGATAATAACATAAGGACTAGTGTGAATATAACAAGCAGAAAGTGTTCTATTTGGGTATTAATTTTGAATTTCCAAAGGGTTTTGAACAATACCTGTGAATTTATTCAGGGCTGCCCAATGTGTAACTAATTTGGAATCCAGTAATAGTAAAATTTACCTAAATGCTTTAGCACCGGAGGCCACCTGATTAGCTTTGAATTAAAAATATTTCTTTGAAAAGCTTGGAAACATGATTTAAGTGTAGACTAATAGTTCAAAAATCAGGTTGTTCACAAAAGTACCTGATCAGTCATTAATAAAAAGCCATAATCAAAGTGGACAATATTCTTTTAGGCTATACCACAGCATAATGCTAACTTCCAAATTAAAAAGAAATTAAATGCTGAAGACTGTACTAAGTCATATCCAGAATAACAAAGCCTTTTTTCAACAGGCAAGAACTTTTTTCAGTTCTCTTCAGAAGCTCCTTAAAGAACTGGTGCCTGATGAGTAGACAATTATCACAAAATCTTCAGAAACAAACTTGTATAGTTTCCCCTGGACTCCTAACATTTCTTGCTGATTGAAGTTAATTACTTGCATGACCTCCTGCAAGCCAAAAAGCAATTTTACTTCTACATAGGGATTCAATAAACCTGTGCTTTTCCTGACCACAGAAAATGGGAATCTGGTTAAGTTCATAAGATGCAAAAAAAAGTAGATTCCAGAAAGCTCTGTGAAAGAGTTTCTCACATATTAATAATTAAAGCCTTAAGGAGTGCAAGTTCTCATCACTGACATTTGCTTTCATTTAGCCTTTTAGGAGCAGAGAATATTTCCTTTACAGAAAAATTAGAACTGGGTTGTGAAAACTTTCAGAAGACCCAGAGTGGTTGTTAGTTGCCCACCCCTTTGCTCTATGGGAGCTGTACTACTGTGTGACAATGCTGACAGCTGGAGTGTTTTCCCAGTTTCATAGAGGGTGACAATTGCAAGAAACAAATATTCAGGGAAATCCAAGCAAGTTTACAGTGACATAGTGGTTTAATTATCTTCATTTTACATTTCACTATGTCATGATACAGTGTGTCCCAGCTGGAAGGAAAGATGCGGTTCTAAAAGATGAAGTACAAACTCCATAGTTAGTTCAGTGGGTATCTAATGTGTGGGCCTCTCTAAATGACAGGGGCTTCTGTAAGTTATTCTGTGACCTATAGCACTGTCCAGAATATCCATGGAACTGCAGGCTGTGACTGTACCCTTAATAAGCTCTTCCTTTCTTAAGATGAGATTTACAAAGAGTTTCTTTAAGACAGTTTACAGCTGTTCTCTGTATACCTGTAGCAGGCTGCCAGCCTGAAAGAGTAATGCTTTATTAGTACACAAAGACAGGTCATCTAAAAATGGAAAAATAGCCCAAGGATACTCTCTGCAATCTTCTGATTGACTCAGATTGCACTAGAGGTCAAATACCTACTATTATCCATTAGCAGTTGGAGTTTCATTAATCTTCTTACCTTAGAAACCACAGGCAACTCCCCTGGAATACAGTAACATTAGCAATTTACATTTCTTTTATCATGGTTTAAAGTATTCTGGCTGTGACTGCCATTCCTGATGGCTGATTTGTTTCTGAGTGATGTTACATTAAAGGCTAACATTTATTACTCCAAATTTTTGCCTCTCCAGAGAAGGAGGGAACCAATATTGAGATTTTTTTCTGGGTTCCTTAATTATTAATTCTTTCTGTATATTCTTTTATACTCAGAGGTTTTTGCTATTGCTGTAAAGTTTCATTTATTTATCTGATAAACTAATAGCTGTGATTTTCCAACTTGCAAAGTTCTAATGTGTAGCATTTCTGCAGCATGTATAGCGAAGTAGTATTGTTTGCACAGTTAAAATAGCAAAATCTCTGAATTCCCAAGTAAGAATCCAACAGCACTGTTAGCTTAGTCAGCTTGTCAAGTCTGTATATTTTAAAATGTATACTGAAGATTCAGTTATGATCGCTAAATTAACTGTAGATAGAAAGATGGTTATAGATAATGCTTCCTACAGGTAGCATCAGTTATTACCTAGTGGACAGACAGTATCTATCTTTATAGATAGCTAAAGATATCTGCTTTCCTCCTCTCTGAGTTTTTCCCTGCTTCCCCACTCCAATAATTCATTAAGCAGCTTCTGTGAATCATTCATTCGTCTTTTAATTTAATTTCCTATATTAGAATGAAGATGAGAAAACATTTGCAAACCACTCTCCTAATTTTTCTGAGTCTCTTCAGGAGCTCTGATTCAAAATGAACCATCATAATTTACCAGGGACCATTATATAAGCAAGAAAAAGTCAAAATACAGAAGCATGTCAAAAGTCCTCCTCAGGGCATTTCCCAGTTGTTTTACATTGCCCAAATACTGCGAAGCAGTGAAAAGTTGAGGATCTGGTTCTTAGATATTAATAAAATGATCTAAAATATTTCTGTATCTGACATGACAGTTAAAACATTTGCCAGGGTAAATCCCCTAGGAAACCTGTCCTGTACAGTGTAAGTCTTGAAACAAAAGGAAACAACTAAGCAGAAATCAAACTAACCTAGATAATTGGAATAAAATGTTACTGTAACCCTCGTTTCCTTCCCTTCACTCCCTCTTTTATGGTCACCACTTCCCTTCATCATGCCAGTTCTGAAGTTTCAGCTCTGAGACAAGGATATAACTTTTCCATGGTATTATTGATGCAGAAGCAGCAGGTAAAATGCTGACAATTCCAGTACAGTAAGTATAGAACTGCATGTTGGAATTATGACTACGCTACTCCAACATCTGCACAGTGACATGTCCCAATGCTGCTCAATCCTCTGCTAAACCACCCTGTCTCTCTGTGAACTCAGTTCAGTTCAAATTCTGTGCAATGAAACTGAAGTTCTACCAGTGAGACATATATTTGTACCTATGTAAATGTTGGTAAGATTAGATAAAGTCTTTAACAAGAATCTATCAATCCATCCCCTGTGCTTTTTATCAGACTGATTTTTTTTCTTAGTTTTTTTTGACTGATAAGAGCTTTATAATCTTTTACTAATGAGAGCAGACACTCTGATGCTACTTCTGATAAGAGATCTCTGTTTCGATTACGTACGTTCTTTGAACAATCATTTAGGCTGGTTGAATCTAATGTTCGCTTTATCATGCTGTTTTATCCGAATGAGGAAAAGAATGACCACAATATGATGTGAGTGAGCATGTGTTCAGATACTTCTTGTAAGTAAGGCTGATTAGACGTTGCTGTGAACAAATGTAAACCAACAGCTTCAAATAGTTAAAACTCTTCTTACGAGGCCTTGAAGAAACCATAACCTTAGGAAAAGTTGACATGGGTAAGGGCTACTGTGTAATTCTGGCAGCTGTGCTCCCATCTCATCCCTGTTTCTGGCTTTGAGGTAAATGTTTTTTCAAATGCTATGGAGTGACTGGGGTAGGCAGAAAACTAAAAGAGCAAGAACAGGGAGCATGAACAGTCAACACTGTGTGACACAAACTCTGCAAAACCAGAGAGCATTCTTCAAATAACAAGTACAAATTGCCAGATGCATTAGACAGACACTTCTGCAATTTGGAAGACTTAAAAATTTTTAGTATTATAACTTTTCTCTTTGTGGTGTAAAACAGACTTCAGAAAAAAATATATTTAACTACTTAGCTCTCACAATAGGTTTTATTTCCTTGACTACTAGATATAAAGTGTAAGGTTCTGATATATTAACTCACGAACAGACTGAGACACCATTATTTCAACACTAGTAATACTGCAGGATATTACTAAATTTATTCTGTAATAATGGTGATTCTTGTTCAAATGCACAGGTTTCAATTTGTTGCCCTGCATGAGATTTAGAAAAGAGCAACCTAATGACTGTTGCTGTTTTCTGTCTCTAGATGCTGTGATCATACACTGCAGTCAGGTTAATTGTCTTTGCCCATGAAACATAAGATATGGTCATACTCAGTTACCTGCATCATTTGGAGATATCAATGAAGAAAAATGTTTTAGTACCAAAACCATTAAGTATTCATCCACTTTTTAACAAAAGCAAACTCTTAATGAAATAAGAATAACAACTGGTTGAAAATTGAACAATGTTGGTTTTTTTTTTTTGTTTTATCATTGAAGCTGACATTTTTCAGGAGAGAGAGGTTTCTAATCTCGGTCAGCTATGTCAGCAGAACGGTACCAAAGATAATTTCAAATCTGAAAAATCTCAGCAATTCTAGCAAAGAGACAGTTTGGGCCACCTTCACATACTAAATGGCATTCTATAACGGAAATAGGTCTGTTGGAGTCAATACAGTTCCTGTTATTGCATGTTAGCAATAACATTAAAAAAATTATTGTAGTAATGTCAACGAACCCCATTCACAAGGACGTACATACTGCACCAGCCACTGAACAAAGGCAAAACCTGCCAAACATTAAACACTCGTAAGTAAAAGGATGACTCAAGTTGTCATCACTTAAATAATGCTATCATAGTCTAACTCTTGGGAATATAATTACCTTTTTGAAAACACTCATTAGTACCTACTTATGTCGCATTAAGCCCATGTAAATTTTCTTGAAGGCCCTGAAGTAAAGTAGTACTATGTAAAAACACTTGAAAACCATGGTGTCTCAAACTTTTGAGGTCACAGACCACCACGGGCCCTCAAAATATCCTGTATATTTTCAATTTCTAGGGGCAAGCAGTAGAATGGCATTTCTTGTGACTCTGAAGACCAGCTACAGTAACTACCAACTTCCTTGTGTACCACAGTCCACTCTTTGGAAATCAGTGAACTGATTTGTTCTAGCTGGTCAGTAACAGTGACATTCTACAACTGATTTTTAATAGCTTGAGCTATGCTTTCTTTATTATATCATAGCAACTTAAAAAAATTCCTGCTTATTTAAAGGAGTGACATAGAAGTCTATTGCATGGCTTTTTGGGATTCTGGAAACTAAATAATTTTCTACAGAAGGCCTCCTCCTCATCCCCAAGATACATTAAAATTACTAGATTTCTTTGTTCTTAATACCTCAGTGCCACTTAATTTGTCTTCCCCATGGGTATGCAACTTTAAATGGTCTTTTACTCTGTCCTTCACCTTGTAATATTATTTGCTTTCCATGATAGGTTTTTAGTGAATTCAGAAGAAAAAAGAAAAGGCTGATGTTATCATCTCTCTGACCCAACAATCTGTTAAAAATTGGTTAGACAATCCATCACACCACACCATATGTTTCACAAAAGTGGGTGTTTAACACTTGTGCCAAATTTCTCCAAAAATATTTAGAATACTCCCCATCCAGTTGACTAATGTGAACCAAACAGGTTTTATTTCCTAATAGATTTTACCCAACAATGTGATGAATACCTCTTCCAAACAAAAATGCAGGGGCTGTAGTCCCTAGCATGTGAAGGGCCTTCAAATATTACTAACATAGTTTTTGTTTATAACTCTGCCAGACTGGCTTTGTTGATATGTTCCTAGCTATCTTAAGATCCTATTATCTCTTCTCATGCTTATCCTTTCAACAGAGACACTTGCTGAGAACATTATAGTTGAGGGAGAGAATAAGCTATTTTTCTGTTCAAGCCATCTGTCTGTTTTAACAAATTCAGCATGGTCTCTCTCATTTGCTCCTCTGTTAAGTTTCTTAAACACCTTTGGGATATTTTACTGGACAGACAGAACTGCCTGAAAGGGGCTTTTTTTTGGATGGGGTTTCTCTGGGGGATTATGGAGCCTGCTGAAACCACAGAGGAAATGGCTTTTCCATTGGATTTTGCTTTATGACACGACAGAAGCCAAACCCCTTTTCCACATGCTGAATAGGGAAAGCAAACCTAGTAGGTATGAGTTCTATTCACTAGAAATTTGGTTCAGCTCCACCAACACTATTTGTGGATTTGGCATGGGCTAGGCACGTAGACTTGTGGATTCTCCTTTTTCAGGCGATATTCACAAAATCAAGAAAGCACAAGAGGTCATGACAAGGAGACAGCAGTTCCCTCTTCTGCCTGAGGAGCCTTCGCTCCTGCCTGAGGAGTGTTCACTCATCTCTCAGAGGAAATGCCCTGGACACCACTGCACGTTTGAAGAAGTCCTTTTCAAAGTACTTAAAAGACCATCAGATGAACAGTGTTAGATAAGTGATACCTACCTCCTGGAAGGAAGGGAAGTTGCAATTCCTCTTCCTCCTTTGTTGATTTGACTTAAATCTACCCCAACATTTCTGTTGCTTTGTTTATAACAGAAATATTTTTTGCTATAAAAGTGAACTGTAGAGGAATGAAGCTGGGTTAATTAACCTTGATAATATACAGCTGTGGGCTGGCTTCAGGGGCGGTGGGTTGGCTGATGTAGATAAGATGCAGCTGTGGCTGGTTCCTATTAAGTGGTTAAATAGCTCCAAGGGGAATGGTCAATGAGGAGAGATCTGGGAAGGGAGTGGGGGCAAGGAGAGAGCAACAGAGGTGAGGGGTAGAGGGGCTGGCCAGAAGTGTATGAAGAAGCAGCATGAACAGTAAATGGATTTTTAAGACCTTGTGGGGGATTGGTGGCTGTGCTGGAGCAAGGTGTGCTAGCTACTTATTGAAGTTAATTTGGAATGTGATGGAAAAAGACCTTGTTGCAGCTGGCTAGTTTTGAGGGTGCTGTGACAGTGAACCATACTGTTTTGGTCCAAATATAACAATTTTATGGATATTATGGTTTTTTTCCTTTGGTGACTCAGAAGTCTCTTTTTTGTTAGATGGCTGAATGAAGAGATTGGTCATTGATGTGGGCTCTTTCCTGATCAGGGGAATCATCAGCAGAGAAAGGAACAAGAAATTGATCTAGACTCAGAATACACTTCAGAAAAATGATCTATCCTTGACTGTCCTCGGTGATACAAGTACCAACCTCTATTGATTGGATTTCTCTTATGCAAACTGATCACATTGATTTCAAAGCAAAAAATGGCAACATTCCTGAATAGCAAAAGAAGCAAAGGCCTATAAAGGATAGAGTAGAGTTTCTATTGCATTTTAAGTACAGTAGTATTTAAAGCAGTTATTTTGTTCTTTATGCAAACAGGAATACATTCCTACCAAGGACTGAGAGACAGTGAAAATCATTTATTGCTATATGTGCCACAATAAGAAATATTATCACAAAAATGAAAAATAATCTCCCTCAAATGGGAAATAATCTCAGTAATATCAACAGCATTCTTGGTAATCTCAATCTTTTTAGTTTCAGTGATCCATCTTTCACAGAAAAGTAATGAACCTTCTGATCACTATTCCTTTAAAAATTTCACAGAAGTGCTGTGAGATTAGCTGTTAGAGGAAACAAAGGATAAACTATGTTAACAGGGCACAGTCTTTGGGGGAACACTAATTTCTAGGAGCTCCTAAAACCACTCACATTTACTAGTGTCATCAGTTGCCACCCTGCTCTGAAAACAAATATATACAATTATTTCCTGGATTGTGTTTGCCTAAAATACTCCAATTTTATTGCTTAGTGGCAGTGCCACTGAGTTACAGATACCTTTTGATCACAGGTCGAGATGAGAAACAACAGTGCAAGCAGTGAGTTGCAAAGTTACTATGCGGTTCAAGCTGTAGCCGGGTTGCTTTCCGAAGAAAAATTTGCCAACTAGCAGGAAAAATGTTAGACTGAGAAAACAATGTCTCAGTTTTGTGGAGACAGCTCCTGCAGTGGTGTTCATTTTTATCATGAGTTGGGCTTAGTTGCACTCTGAGCTTTCAGCTGCAGCACAGGGAAGACATTTTTTAATTCACTTGCTCTTTCTCATATGCACATCCCCCTGCCCCCCCAATGTCACATTAATAATTCTCCAATATTAAATCTCATATTAATAGTAATTTGCTCACATACTCTTAACTTACTCAATGTCCAGCTACCAATCCAATTTATGGGTTCTCAAATAAGGTTTAACATGCAGGTATCCTTTAATGATCTGGACACGTGCAGTGTTGTAAGTGTGGCTGGTGGGGAGATTCACTGTTCAAAAGCTAGCATTTTACCATTATTTCAATAAGAACTTACATACAATGAATGAGGACAAAATGTACATATGCTAATACATTTATTGTGGTAACTATTACTGGCATTCAACAATAATGGCTTACATAAGGATGTGTCACACATCTCACACTGAAATATCTTGTCCTGCACATCTGCTTGTCTGGTCCACAGTTTAAACATAGACCGTACTACTCATTGTTACAAAGGAATTTGGAAACTAAAGAACAATAAGAAAGAAAGAGGGGAGAGGAGACTGATCTGAGAATATTGTTAATACCATACAATATGTTCATAATGAGCGGGCACTTTGGAAAAGGACAGCATTTAAACTCTGAAAAATGAAATGGTTGAATTAAAACACCTGAACAAAGAAAAAACCAAAAAACCTCACCATATCTCATATTAAACATGTGAATCAGCAGAATTATCACCATCAGATCTACCGAATATGAAGTACTCACCCAGAAAAGAAGCCTTTTACATCGTTCTGTGGAAGGGCATCCATTTGCATACAAGCACACATGCAGACCATTTATCACAACACTGGTGAATTCCTAAATTTGTTCTCAATTTTTTCTCTTTCAGACTCTAAAATTAAAATTGTTCGATAAATATCTGTATGCTACTACTTCTCACATACATTCTCACATTAGTTTAGTTTGGAAACTCAGTTGTCCTCAGATAAACTAGCTTTCCTACTTTCATTATTCTCTATTTCATCACTTCACAAGCAAAACATCTTAAAGATAACTTAAAGCTTTTCCTGTGTATAATGAATAACAAGTCTATGCAAGGTCCGTATTACCTTCATCTTAAGGATCTCCAAAGACAACAACAAGAGCAAGTCTCACTGGAGAAGCAATTTAGCAGACAACTTTTTTTTTTTTTTTTTTCCTTACCCAGCTTCTGAGCTGGGTTGATATAGCTGAGGATGAGGGGAAAAGGTAACTTCATGTTCCATCAAATCATGACCCAGTCACTTTCAGGCCAATCTCAGACATACTAAAGTTTCAGGGAGGCTGCTTTATCTTAAATTGACTTTCCCTAGTGCTAATCTGATTAATCCAGTTTTACTGCTGTAAATAGATGGATTAGTATAAAGAGATCAGCAGGGGAGTTAAGAAGATGGCCTGGAATTTTTCACATTCTCTTCTGTTTCATTAATTTGTATATGCAAACATAAAATTGAGTCAGGAGTAAATTTCATTAAAAGCTATGAAAAGTGCTCAAAGTCAAAGTATTCACACATAGTTTCTGAGTTCAGATTCTTTTTGTTGTGATGATTGTTTAGGTATATGCTGTACCTAAAGTTTGTTCTAAACACAACAGCAAATAAATAAGCACATGCTTGTAGGAAACATCTACAGCCTCATGCATCTCACCTCCTCAAGTTATTATTTCCAAGGACTTCTGTTCTAGGTCACTCTCACCTTGACACCTTTAAATCAATCTTATTTAGTTCCTCCATAATAGAGTTTTAATGCCAAGACATTTTCAATATTAATGAAAAATGTATAAACCAACATAATTATCAAAGTAGAAAAAACACAGGAGAAAGTGTATTTGAAATGATGGTACAGCTTTCTCATGTTCATATGGATCGTATGGCACAGAATTGAATCATTTGTCATATATTCCAATAAGATGCAAGATCTAAATAATGGACTGGATGTTAGAAAGTCTCCCATATTTGATACTTGAATAATCTTTTTAATAAAATATAAAAATGAATGCAAATATGCAATATACTTTTGGTGCAGGGACATCAGTTATGTAATACAGCAAATGTAATTTGAGATGGAACTATAAACTGCAAACCTGCTGGAGACAGATAGTTCTGTTTTCTTTCCTTCACTTGTGACTGTAATATGCACATATATATGCAATTCACTATACACCTTGGTTCATGAAAAGAAAAAAATTCGCTTACAATATTTGCACTAAACTATTTCTGGTGTTTTACTTCATTTGTTTGGCTTATAAATAAAAGCATGTATGCCCTAGCATGCAAACTCCCCAAATTCCCTGATATTTTGCCACATTTTAAAAAATAATTTATTGTTTGGCTTTCTTCTGTAAAGTTTGCTGGTTTATTACTGCATCTACTGAAAAATCATACATGTAAGGATGAAATATATACTTACATTTATTCAATTATACATTCACATATATCTATAATTCTTTTTAATTCATTAAGCACAACCTTATGGGTTAGGAAACACAGTATGTATGCTAAGCATTATACAAACAAATGACACTAAGAAAATTCAGCTGGAGAATATAGATGAAAGTTGGTAATGGTGGAATAAATTATATCAGAATATCTAAAGGCAGAGAGAAAGAAAAAAACCCATCTGTCTATATATGGAAAAAAACCTCCAACAGAATATCTGTAAACAATTGATAGCTGTAACTTAGCTAAATCTAAAATCAAGCACTGCCAAAATATTAATCCTAGATCCAGACCATAAAGATGCCAGGATTCCATCAAGAGACAGCAGGCAAATGTATTAATGCTGGCAAAACCTCATTCTTATAACGTCCATATCAATAAATCTCCAAAGCAAAGTGTTTTAAAAATGTAGCAATGTGCAGACTAAATGATGTTTGGTAAATTTTGGTTTTTTTAAAATGACCTTACTATGGAAAATATGTGACAAATTTAAAAAAGATATTTCTATGAAAAACTCTCTGTGAAAATGAACTATCAGATCTTACAGTTATCTGATTAAACATTTAGAAATCAAAATATCACATTTAAAACGATTTTGCTGTGTAGAAAAGAAATGCTTTTTTATTGTTTCAAAAATTAACATTAGTCTTTCATATGCAACAAATGCATTTTATGAATTAAATACATGATAAGGTAGCACTATGGGACCGGAGAGAGATAATGTGGTGCTTTTAAAAGAGTTTCTCAATTTAATTTGAATAAATAGTAAAACCAACTTTTCGTTCTTCCTTGCCAAAATAAAGGTCCTTCCTATCTTGCACCACACTATCCATTTTGCTAAACTACGGGCTGAAGGTTTACGACACTTCCAGTCTATTATATCAGCTATAATCTAAGGAATATCAAGCAAACCTTTTCATTGATATCAGGAAAAAAGTGAGCCAGGTCTAGATTCGAATTTTCAGTGAAGGATGACAACGCTGCAAGTTAAATTTTTTTCTTTCTTGAACTTTCAACTTCGAAATTCTGTATAACTCCAGAAAGACACTGAAAATTAAAATAAGCTGCAGGGAAGGACCTATTAGCCTCAGTGGTATATTTTAGAATACAGATAGTGTAAGTGGCTGTTTAAAGTAATAAGAAAAATATAGTTGCCATGTCTTAGTGGGTTAATTCAGATTAAAATCTGACAACCCAATTACGTTTAAAAAACTATTCTCAGCAGCTACCTTCTGAAAAAAAATGCCACTTTTGCAGTCCTAAGAGACATCAGGAAGCACTGAAGAACAATTAAGTAAGCTAAGGTTAGGGCTGCTTTCTTTTTTGTTTTTCTTTTTCTTTCTTTTTCTTATTTTTTAGAAAGAAAATGAGTTTAGCTCTAACTGAACATTTATATACTCCTTAATCTGGAATTTGTTGATAGGACGTCTAATAATTTATTCTGTGATATAAACATCATGGTGTCTAAGTAAAGAAGTTTGCTACAGTTTAACCTGTATAGAAAGTATCATTAAATACGTGAAGCCCTCATGAATTTTTCAAGCAGACCTAATTAAGAAGTATGCTTTAATATCCATGCTCCTTATTTATTATCAAGTTGTATCATACACCTTACATTGCACTTACCTGTATCATGATGTAATTACAGCCATAAGGACACAGACTTTCACACCCTACTTGCACAGTGCTTCCTCTTAAGATCACCTAGAAATGATTTCTACCATAACCATAGTCTAGCTTCGTAAATGTAGGCACCCACATAATAATTCTCTCAGAACAGCAGCTAAAGTACATTAACATCAATAAGCCATTGACTGAGACTCCAGAAACTTCACATTTCTCCTTCCTTAGATGACTTAAAACCTAGTTTAGAATATAAATGGAAAAAACCCAAACTGGTAAGAGTTACTCAAGGGGTTAAAAGTACTTTATGGCATGTGAGCAAAAAGAGGAGAAGAGGGATAAAAATAAACCTCAGTTTCTGGGAGTCTCTCTCTCCAAGTGGAAGCTTAAAAACTGATACTTAGCAAAAATGTTCTGAAATTGTGTCTCTGTAGGGCATTCAAAAAAAATCCATTAATAATGTGTTTGCTGTTGTTGAAGTGTCTGTTATGAGGCTCAGGCTGTGTGAAAGCCTGTCTCGCCACAAGAGAGATATGACAGGATTGTCGGGAGGGATAGAAGATGGCTGAAGATGGATATGTGCTGCCTGTTTGACAAGTGGTGGGGACAGGCAAGGAGATGGATCAGTAAAAATTTCCATTAAATCAAGAAAAACACAACTTGCCCCTAACATCACCTCTGATAGTTTCTTAGACCAGCTGCTTCCCTGACACCCTACCGAGGAACAAATTGCTTTCCTAGCAGGACATTTGGACACTCCTGCATTAATAGATATGGATCCCAGCATGCCAAGCCAAGCAAGAAGGCAATTTAATATGAGCAACACTGTCATCTCAATTTAGGACAACAGTTAGGATGCCCTACAGGGCATTGCAACAGCTTCTAGAAGTACACAGTGTAAGACATTCTTTCTGTCTTAGGGCTATAGAAAGCTGGTATTTCTAGTAAATAGCCAAGCCAAGGAGAATGGAAAATGTAAATGCATAGATGACAACAGCATTGTACTGTCTAGGAGCATCAGTTTCAATTCAAAGGCCTTTCATTTCTGTAGAGAACTGCAGCAAAATTTGCAGGGAAAGAAAAAAGTAAAAACCTTGAGGAGACAGGAATAACACTAGGTGGCAGGCATTTCACTTTCAGGTGGAGGTACATTTCAGAACAAAATTTTAGGCAGTTCAGATAGCTACAGTCTTACAGTCCTACAGAAGAGGGAGGACACAGAAACTTTTAATATTTACTTCCTAGTAGTGAATGCTTTTAAAAAGTCTAGTCGTTTTCAGTAATTGTGCTTTTATTTTTGCACAAGTGCAAATTCATTGCAATCTCCAGCTAAGTTTACATGGCAAAATAAAATGGACATGTCATACTTTGAAAACAGTGGGCAATGTAGCGGGGCAAAGTCTCCATGACTATATGGAGGGAAAGGATTGCAGATTTTCCTGAGTGAGCAGCACATGCATTCCTGCAAGACCTGAGTAGTTTGGTGAGGCAATGATTGGTTTGTTGATTGTATGTGGTAAGAGAAGGATGAATAGTGGAATCATCTGATGAAGGAAATAACAAGACTATTTTGGAATCTGACTGTCTCTTTACCTCCTCCAAGTCTGAGGAAAATATTTCAGGATTAAGTGGTGCAGACAGAATGCCTTGGAAGGCAGCTTCAGAAGGAAGATGAAAATTTAGGCCTGTTGGAGAGGACTTAGAGGTAGGTGCCTATAAGAGAAAGGGAGTGAGTGAGCAAATGTGTTACTTCACTGGAAAACAGAGTTGTTTCCTCTGTGCTGCACACAAAGATCATATCTACGTGGTAGAGAAAGCAAAGCTCTTATCCCTTAGCCGGATATCTTGATCAAGGATGCTTTAGAGGAAGTATTTCCTGACCAGCTATCTGCCCCAGTTTTCAGAGGCAAACTCCACCTGACTTGATCCAACTCCAGGCATGATTCAAGTACACAGTTATTCAAAATGTATCCATCAGCAGTGCAGGCCCATCTCCCTTCTCGCTTCCAGCTCTTGAAGACGTTCACCTGTGCATGACAGTGTGCGCCTCTTAGTACAAGTGCAGAGTTACAATACGCGTCCAGATGTCTAATTGGTGTCAGGAAGACATTACAGAGAGAGTTGCTTCCCAAAGAAAGACATGAATGACTGACACTAGATACACTACTTCAAATTTTCTAAGTGAGCATGGGGTTTCACAGAAGTGCTGAAGGTAAGTCTTGTCCTCTGTCTTCAGGGGACCTGCTCAAAGGTTCCTCCCCTGACTGGGTTCATCAGCACACCTTTTAAAGATGGTATGAACAGAAACAGCAGCATTGGTTGATTCACCTGTGACCACTTCTAGAAGCAATACATGATGTCTGGATAACTACTACTCTGATAAAAGTTATTATTTATTTATTTATTTATTTATTTTAAAGTTTAAAGGGTGCAAAGGAAAAAAGCTTTCAGGACTAGTCCCGAGAGATCAAAAAAGGCTATATATGAACAGCTTACCATTCTCTAGAAAAGATTCTTCCCACCCTAGTGAAAACAACATAGCATGCAAGGAGCTCTTACTGTTATGAAGATCTTTGAGCCACTGTGAATTGTTTAGCGTACCAATCAATCAAAGCAGACTACCAGACGAATGAAAGTAGCCAGTAACAAAAGTTACATTAAGGCAAAAGTAAACTCCCAGTTACAATTCCCATTAGCTTTTTGCTCCTCTCTGATAATCAAAGTTTAAAACACCAGTAACAACTACTTCACTAGAAATAATTGTAACGTTACATAATTTTGTTAATTATTAACATAATATTTATTTTCAAGGCACACAACCATTCTTTGGGAACCAAAACTAGATCTTTTCAGATGCTTCAGAAAAATACATGCTTAAATACACTGTCAAATGCATGAGTCCACACAAAACCTACGAATTTCACTCAATTCCTAAATACTTCTAGCTTGTAACAAGACATTAGTTTGCACTGGTATTGGCAGGATAAAGGATCCTTGCTGCTCCTAATATCTCTGTGCACATTCCATCAACTGTTCATAGGTACCATACATGCATATGTGCAAAACCACCTTCTAAACTTACTGAAAAACCTTTGAAAAAATAAATCGTGTCTCCTGATTGGTGTCACTGAAATATTCTGCAACTCCCACTTATGATAACCTGCCTTTGACAATGGCAAAAACTTCCATAATTTTAGTATCAAAACAGATTAAATAAAAAGTATGGCTGACCTTGATTTTCAAATTTATTTTATCTGGTTTGGGTAACTCTTTTAAACAAGCCTCTCATGACAAGGAAACTGAGATATGAACAACATTCCAATCCTAGAAGCCTAATACTTTTCCTTACACATCTCAACATATTCAAATAGAAAGGTTTGGCTGCAGAAGTCTGAAAAGCAGGAATACAAAATTAATGGCAGACTCTCATTGCAACATAATGAATGCTAAAATAAAATGGAGGTCTATGAAAGGGTTTATACTATTTACAAAATAAAAATATCACAAAGTAAAATGCCATAGAAAACACAGTTGTACTACAAGAGTACCTTTAAATGAATAAACCTTGTCTGCTGCCTGGAAATGTTCCAAAATCCATCTTTTGCTGCATTGTGTATATGCATGTATTGTTCTCTGTGTAAAATCACAGGAAAGCGTCAATAAAGAGATAAAATGGAGAAACTGTGAAAAATGTCTTCAATGAATTCATGCAGCAGGAACAGGGTTATTTAAAAACAGCGATAATAATAGTCAAGTGCTGCATTTGAAAGGATTGTACAACGGGAGAAAATAAACCATACACAAAGAAAGGTAAAAGAACACATACACACAAGAAACAGAAATGCTGCAAGAATAGCTAAAGGCTGAAGAACCAAAACACTACAGATAAAATATGGAGGGAATTAAGAGACTCTAACTGTATACAGAAGTTTTAAGATAAATATGAAATCTCACTCAAAAAATGTAGGGTCTTTTTCTGCTTTAAAGCCAAGTTAATTGAAAATACCTCAGAAAGAAAGACTGAAATACTTCCTCGCTTGATAACAGCTCTGAAGACTTTAATTGAAATGTTTTTTATAGAACTTGGTAAGGAAGGGGTGAGAGGGTGAAACCAGAAGACAAATGTTAGGATTGAAGTAGTACAAAAAGGCATGGAAAACCCACATGCACCTACACATATACAGAGCATGTTATGCATCATTAATTCTAAGAAAGAGTCCTAAAAAGAGTAGGCTGGGCCAAAGGGAAGAGAAGAAAACTACACTGAAGAACTGGCATACATACAAAGGTTTCTAGATCTCAGTGATGGTGACTTGTTTTCCCACTTCAATACACATTCAAGGGAAAATTCAATAAAATAATTGTGAGATTTATGGGGCATAAAATGTGAATTATCTTTGCTAAGATAAAAAAAAGACAGGTGAAGGACATATGACTGAAACCTTTCCTGATTCTCTCTTATTCTAATTTTAATGCTGTATATGGAGGCAGCTGGACAGTTTCCTTCCTTTTACACAATGCTATGCATCAAACTGCAGTTTCCATGAACATTTTCAACCAAAACAATGGCAAAATGGGTTCAATTACAGCGTGGGCTGTCCAAAGAGCTGGGAGACAGACAGCTCAAACATTTGAGACCTCTGAAATTGTGGACTGTAGGAACTAGATAGATTACTCTTTTAAAGCATAAGTTGAATGTTTCTTTCTTTGTAAAATGTCCACAGTGATTTTATGACACAGTGGCTAGTTTATTCTGTGTTATCATGAAGCATCAGCAGTGCCATTTCATAAGCAGCTGGCTATTCAAAGGAAAAAGATTATCTAATCAAATTCTGGCAGTGGGAACTCACAAGAGAGGTGAAAGAACTAATGTCACTCTGAGCTAGGACTGGCTTTCTATAAAGCAGTATTTAGAAAACCACCAGGGATATGAACTCTTCTTAGGTTTGTGTAGATTAGTCGCTGACAGCACATAAGCATTCTTTAATATTGCACTTACTCGATTTTATCTGTTTCAGCTGGCTTTTATTTGGGATTCAGTATTTGTAGAGCAAAGTCAGCTATAGATTGGAATGAGCAGAGTCAAGCAGATATGGAGAAAGTTGATGGCACATCTCACCAATTTATTTTCTTCAAAACCAAGTGGACTGGGAAGAGAGTAGAAAAAAGACCCTTTTCTTGGATAAGGAGCATTTTGAAAACTAACATCTTCCTTCTTCAACTGAGTCATAACAACAGAAAGGAAAATAGGGCCATTGTTCAGGTTCAGGTTTCCTCACTGTGCATGTAATCTGTTATTTTGGATTAGGAGAAACGGTTATTGTGATTTATACACCTCAGTCCAGCATCTGCCTTTTTTTACACTAACACACTCTTGACTCAAGCTCAGACTGTGATCCATTGCAGTTTGCAGATCATCTTTTGCCATGTTTCTGTCTCTCTAAGCATTTATCCTCTCAGAACATATGGATGCTTGTACTTGTCTAAGTATAGAAACTTTATGTTTATCATTACTGAATTGCTATCAAGTTCCAAATGATTTGCTGTCCCCCAGCTACATATCCTATGCAAATTTAATGACCTTACATTATAATAATTCATCAAGGCATCAGAGAAAATATTAAAACCTGTCAGCCTTAGGACGGACTTGAAACATCCCTCTGCTTTGATTTTGAAATCCTGATAAATAGTCTATACACAGCTTTCCAACTAATTACGTATCCACGTAATGGATTTATAATCTAATCTTGTATTTCCTAGTTTGCCTATGGGAAATTAATGTCAAACAATGTGAGGAGCTTTACTGGATTCAATATAGATGACATCATCTATTTCTCTCCTACCCACAAATCCTGTTACTCTGGCATAACAAAGTTAGATTGATGTGATAAACTTCTGTTAAGTCCATGTGTCCTGAGGCTTTCTTTTCTTGTCCTCCAGGTGATAACCAGTAGTTTGCCTACTTGCTATGGTTTTCCCTCAGGAATTCAGGATAAACCTACTGGGGCTATAAGTCTCAGGTTCCCTTTTTTCTTCTTTTTAGACATAGACTTCATGTTTTCTCCTTTTCCAAAATCTTCTCTACCCATACTCTTATAAGTGACCATTAATGTTCTGGATTTTCTTCAGCCATTCCCACAGGAAAAACTTCATCAGGCCCAACTGAAAACGTGCCTCTATCTTGTACTTTTACTACTATAGCTGCTATTTTTGTGACACTGATTTTACCTTTTCTAATCAACTGAGCAGGTTTGACCTATTAAATTAAGACTGATCAAAATAAATAAACACTTTTGCCTTCTTGGAGCTGTTTAATGATACATTTTCCTCTCCCATGAGAAGCCAACAAACAGCTTCCTTGGTTTTTCATGTTACTGTTTCTACTACTTTATGGAAAACTTTCTGAATATTCTTTGGTAGACTTTCTATTATAGGTATTTTATTTTGTGTCTTGCACTTTCTGACTTTGTCCCTGTGTGCTTTCTGTTTTCTAGCCGTTCCTAGTGATACAACCTGCTTAAAGAATTTACGCACTGCTTTCTTAATTTTCAGGTCATAAAGAAGGTCATTGTTCAAGCAAGCTGGTCTTCTCTTACTCTTCCTAGTCCTTCTTTACATTGAGATAGTTACCATTGTGCTCTTAATATGATTTTTTTACTGAATCATTAGCTCCCTTCCTCTGCTTAGAACTGATTCTTTATCAAGTATCCAAGTTTGCTCATTTCTACTTTCAAGAAGTCACTCTTCTCCTATTGCTTCACTTGAAGAAGTATGTTTTGTTTGATTGATTTTTTACTTGCTTTTGTCTAGGGGACTTATTCTAAAAAAATCCATGTCTACAAGAATCAAACTTTTTTCCTTCAGGAGTTGACCACTGGCCATCCATATGACAGAATTTAAATAATGTTTTTTTCTGAAATATAATGAAGGAGAACATGTTTGAATTACGCAGATAACATTTTTGCAATCACAAAACATTTGCAAATGTTATTAGGGCAATTTATTTCTGCCACATGTCATCTCTTCAGCAGGAATACTCTGCATGGATTAAATGTTTTTTAATGCAGTTTTGAATAGTTTTATGTCACACTCTGGAAATAAAGATTGAATTGTTTATTCTGTTTTGACTGAAATCACGTAAGAGATCTTTTGCTAATAATTAATGTCATATCCCACTGGGACAAACACTATTTGCATGGCTTATAATAAAAACAATTCAAAAACACTAATGTGTTGCCCTGAACAGTGAAAGCTTGTGATGCATATTGGGAAAACACCACTGGTGAGAACCACAGCAGCATGTAAAAGCTATTATTGTATTGTACATTTATTGCTAAGTTTATTTCCTCTCTGATTTATTAAAGTCACCAATTACCAGTTGTTTTCACTCCTCTGATAGAAGGATATGGTGAATTACTTGCTCAGAGCAATGCTACTATTTGGTAGCCACATTTTTTTCCATCTCGAAATCTGAAACACTTTCCTGACTTCATGCCCAGAAAAAGCTTCCTGTTGCTGTAAAGGATTTTAAATTATGATAATTGTAGTTACTTGAAAATACAACATTTTTTAGGTTCTAATCAATACATATTTGCATAAAAAATCTACAATGACTGGAAACTCATGCAAATGTCATGGTCACGTGGTTGGGCTGTTCTTTGTAAATCCAGTGCTTGTACCTTTAAAGCTTTCATCCACTTAATAGCCCACTCTGTACACACTTGTAGTCCCCCTACTGCTCCTTTCACACACACACACTGCAACTTCTAGCCACAATTCATGATATAAGCATCCCAATTCTGTCTTCATTTATACAAAGATTTGGCAGGCAGTTTCCCTTGATTCTGAACACACACTGTCAAGGCACATATACTCTAATCTACACTTCTACTAATTTATGCCAGGCTCACCCACCAAAGGACTTAATAAATTATAGGTTTTCCTATAGAATCTGCATTTTCAGACTGGTAGGGATTTCTGGAGAAACCCCCACTATACCAGCTGTCATTCTCCATCTCCACCTCCTCACCAGAGACCAAGAAAGCAACCAGAAGTGTGGCACTGCCTCACACAAAGTCATGGCTCTCAGGAGAGGAGGCAAGTTAATGTTCTTCTTGTCTCCCAGGCTATTCCCATAAAACGCAGAAGCAGCTGCTAATTCTTCAAGTCAAGAGAGGGAATGAAGATATTGGTGTTCCTGTGAGAGTTTTGACTATTCAAAAAGACCTGGTAAGATCCCACCAGGTCTTCTCAAACCTTGCCTTAAGGCTGCTTCCTTGTTGATCTCATTTTCCTATTTACTTTACCTCCATCTCCAGTGGGGAACTTGTGAATTTCAGTTTTGATCTTCTGGCATTTTTTAAGATTTCAGTTTTCTCATTTAGGTCAAATGTCACTGAAAGACTACGTCAACAATAGGCATATTCAACTAATTATTTATATATATTTTTAGAATGACACTACTCAACAAGATTTTGACATAAACATCGTTTAACATAAAAGATTAAGAAATTTCAGAAAACACATTTAAGAGACATACAAGAAGTTCCCTAAACAAAATATGAAAATAAAATTTACATTCATTTTAGTCTGAAGGGAAAAGTAAGGAGAAAACAGTATTATCAAGTTTATATATGATAATGCAGCAGAACATGCCCCATGCCTATTTTTTATTTGCTGATTATATTTAATATTAGGCACTGGCTTTAGATTGGTGGCCTAAAAGTCAATCTAACCATTTCAGGTGTGGATAAGAGACCTATCATTGTCATTACCTGGTATCACATAAAGAAAATGACAGAGATAAGTACAGAACATACTACTGCTATTTGATATTTCTTCATGGAAACAATGCCCAGTTTAACCAGCCTATTTTACTGCTCACTTAGTCTGAACAAGTGAGCCTCCAGTTCCTTTAAACCTTACTCTTTATCTATTCACTTATGTCTTTTAAGTGTCAGTGGAATAGATTTTCTATCATGGTAGTGATTGTCACCCAATTTAACGTGAGAGCTTTCAGAAAAAAAATATATAACTGAATGCTATGAATGATTTAATTTTTGAGAAATATAGGGATAAAATTGAGTTAACTGAGACTTGGTTATCCACCCTTTATTCTCCGCCCTTAGTTCAAGGCCTCCATTCACAGGTATATTATATTATCCTTATCAGAATTTTCCCTTTTCTTCTCTCTCATGATGCATACTGCATTCTAGTTTTCTATTATTTCCCACTGAATTACAGTTGGTTGTTGTTCTCCAAATCTATGACCTTGCTTTCATTAAGAATATTATTAGTTTACTGTGTAAGGGATGTTTTTTATTTAATTTGGTCATGATATTTTAATTTTATTTTATTTTCATAGTTCACCCTTGACTTTGCAACATTTTCTTTACTCTCTATTACAGCTTAGTGACTTTAATATAGTTGTTAAGGTTGAGATGCAACTTCTATTCTAAACTCACTTTCACAAGCTTGTAACTTCTCCCAGATATTCTCTTTCAGGTTAAGGGGGTTTTATGCTTATGCTTTGTTAGAAGTAGATTTTTGTTTGAAGCTTCATAAGCATCATCTACTTGTTTTGAGTTATCTAACATGAAAAGATAGCAGTTTTGCAGCAATCAAGACAGTTTTCAGATGCTTTTTTTGGACTCTGATAATTGAAAACCAGCTTTGTTTCAGCACTTCAAAATCAGCTTTGATTGTGGAATGGTGGCTTTGCTATCTCTTTGAAATGGTTTTGAAACAATGAGGTTCTGCATGTGACATCATTAGTAACTTACTGAAGTGGTAGTGATGAGGAAAGTTGATCTCAGAATAACTCTGTTCTACTTAATATTATTTTTAAAAGCTGTTTAGTTTCTGTAAGAAAATTACGTTTTGTTATATTTTAAATCATTTTAATGCCATTTCCCTTCCACTTTTCAAGGAGTGTAGCCCAACCAGATGCATTACAGAGTGTCCAGTCAGTCTGGGTTCTGTTGAAATAATGCAAGATGTGTAATGAAAAATAAACATTTCTTTTGTACTGGTGAAAATACAAGCAGTTGCTTTGCTTCATTCCACAGACTTACTGATGTAATTAAAAAAAAGTGCCTGAAAGAGCTTTTGCTTAAAGGTCCAGTAAGAAATCCTACATGGCTGTGAGCTCAAGAGGAGCACTGGGAAGCTTTAGACAACTTTTTGATGGTCTTCACAGAAAAGCTGTTCTTCAGGGAAATGTTAATGTACAGTACCCCTAGGTTTTCCATGGCCCCTCCCTATGGTATGCTTGTAATCTGCATTTTGTGCCATTCCTTTTTCATCACAGAGTTTCACAATCTCAGTAAGTAATCATTTTATCCCCTCCACATGGAAAATGTTGTAGCCTTGAAAGAATGAACCAAGAGCCTGGCTGACCAATAGAGATTTTATGTATTTCAGAGGGTCAAGGTAAAGCTGAGAAAGAAACTCTTTGGACATGTCTGTCAGTTAATGGAGAAATATAAAAACTTGCAAACATTTTTAATTAGAGTACTACTTTTAGTAAAAAAAAAAAAAAGGTCATTACTTGTAAGTTCCAAACTGACACAACCTGCTGCTTTTCATATTTGTACTTACAGAGAATGGACACTTAAACCCTAAATCTCTATTGCACTTTTTTACTCTGACATCCAATAATGTGAGGACTACAAGAGCAACAGAAGCTATAGAAAGCTGTTTTTGTTTTTTTTTTTTATTTACGTGAGCTGCTTGATTTATGAGCCCTGTGATTTACTCTTGAGTTGGGCTATGGGCCAGAATTATACTAGACACATAATGAGGACATTTTTTTCTTTAGCATTCAGAACTTTGAATTTTTTCCCTGGCTAAGCTACAAACGCTAGTCAATAGATTCATTCTAATCTAAAATCTTATTGTTCTGGTCCTATCTTTTTACTCCATGTTTTCTCATTGATTAAGCAGCTCTTGCATTTTACAATAATGCAATAATACAATCCAAAGTGCCTCAGGAGGCCTTCATATGAAACTTCATATGAAAGGCAATAAATAGTCTTACTTTGATTCATATTTATTTTCCTTTTCATTTATAAGTGATTTTCTGCATTCAGCCCATGTTTCTCTTCCCTGTTCAAATATAGAAAGTTTTTACAAGATTGCTCAAATAAGCCTCTTACACAATTAGAATCCTGCCCTCTGTGGCTGCCATTCTCAAGCAGCACATCCTCTGATGATTGCATTATTGTTCCCCCTCCAGTGACTCAGTGATGGATCTGTTTATTCATACCAAATCTTCCATTAACCCTTAGTTCTGATAATTTCAAATTATTTGTATTCATTTTACCAATTATAAAACTGAAATCAGTATATGAACTGTGTAAGCAGGAAAGCTCAGGCATGTTTTGTGGTCCGAGACAGTTATAACCTGGAGATTTTAATTCACTAGCTGAAGAAAAAACAGGTTGGTTTAAAATAGCACTGTTCCCCAGGGCTTAGTACTAGGGCCAGTTCCATTTTATATCTTTATTGATGGTCTGGACAAGGGGATAAACCTCAGTAAATTTGCAGATGACACCAAGTTGGGGGGAATGTTGATCTGCTTGAGGGCAGGAAGGCTCTGCAGGGGGATCTGGACAGGCTGGACCTACGGGCTGAGGCCAATTGTATGAGGGTCAACAAGGAGAACGCCAAGGAGGTTTAGATTGGATATTAGGAAAATTGTTTTCACTGAAAGGGTGGTGAAGCATTGGAACAGGCTGCCCAGGGAGGTGGTGGAATCACCAGCCCTGGAGATATTTAAAAACCTCCTAGACGCAGCGCTTAGCAACATGGTTTAGTGATGGACTTGGCAGTCCTGGGTTAGTGGCTGGACTTTATTTCAAAGGTCTTTTCTAACGATTCTATGATTCTATTCTATGAAAATGGCTGCACTTTTCCATCATGTTCAAAGTCTTTCCCTCTGTCATAAAAGGGATAATAATCTTACCCTGTATGTAAGTGCAATAAGAAGTCAGAAGACAAGAGCTCAGTTTCCCATACATGTAGAATTAACTGGAGATTCCTATAAACTGTTTATTTCTCCTTCACTCCTATTGTGAATGTCTTTCCCCATGGGCCACATGATAAAACATTTTTCCCTGACTGTCAGACATATTTGTAGACACTTTGTTGAAAAGGAGTAGTTAGAACAAAAGTAGTTCTATGTCCTCTCCAGTCATAAATTGCCATTATCTTTAAGGCTTGACAGAATTATGAGTTCATCTACTATAATCTCCTGAGCATCATAAGCCATTAAATATCACCCAGATACTGCTACATGGAGCCCAATTATTTTAATTAGACAAAAGCACTTCGGTCGTCAAGAGACTAAACTGTAGTGTGTCACAGGCATAGACCAAAATAGACAAAGATGTCATCAAAGCTGAGGCTCTTGCAATAACAAGGAATTTCTAGGTGAGAAATGCCCCCTGAATTCCCAAAGATGGTATGTAGCTCATCCACCAACTTTGGCACTGAATGTCAAGTCCCTGCCAATGACACCTGAGAGAAAACTGTGACTTCTTCAGATTTGGTGATCAGTTTAATCCTGATCTTGGCATCTGAGTATGACATACTCAGTGGGTACCTAAGAAAAGGAATCAGTGTCAACCAGTGAAGTTACTTCTTTGGAGCTGTTTTTCCAGATCTATGTGCTAAAATCAATTTACAGTAAGCTGTGGATATTTTAAATTGTATACATTTTGTATTTCAAAAATTTACAATATTTGTAAAATGTTGTTCTTTTTCCACAGGTGAAGAAATTTGAAGCCCAGGTAGCTTCAGCTCTGGAATCTGAATATTGAATGAGTAACAAAGTTGAGTGTCTGGTACCTCTATTATGAAAATCCCTAGCACCCTGCCAGGGAAATATTTGATCTAGCAGTCTACAGTGACTAAGATTTAATTGAAGCATGCTAAAATCAACTTTTAATGTGATTTTAAACCCGACTCCTATTTAATATCAGCCCTCGGTTTAAAATGATGCTTGCAATTTTAGCTTATTCCCACTTCAGACAAATTAGTAAAATTGGGACCATTTATCTTGCAAAACATCGGTTTACAAATCCAAGTCTGAGCTGGTTTACATTCATAGAGAGCAGTTTTATCCTCTCTGGTTCCTAGGTCTGTGTGTCCAGTTTTGACTTATCTTTACAAGCAAGAACTTGGATTTTATCCTGGTTTTCTCTAATACAATTTTGCTGACTCATATATAGCACTATTCTGCTATCTGTGTTCTCATGCTAGATTACAGAGACCAGCAGCCTCCATCCCTTTATCAGGTAACTACCTCTTTTCTCTACCTCCGTGCTCCTTCTTTCTCAGAACACATATGACAGATTTAAAATGGTGAACTACTAGGTAAGCACAGAAGAAGAAATCAAGCCAAAACACTGAAGACACTGCACGTTCAATATAAAATTCACAATATGCGTGCACAACAGGCATTTTCCAGATGCTGCATGACACAGAAATCAGGGAAAAGCTATACCCTACATAAATCAAGGATACAGAGTTTGATTACACAGTATAGGACATCCCATAATATTCTGGACATCTAGCAGACAAAACTAATTAAGTTTCAATTCTAGCTCAGAGTTGGAGACACACATGTTGTTTTCTAACATTATTTTACTAGCTAGTTGTCTGTCATTTGGGACGTATAGGAAAAAGCAGTTATTCTACCTATTGAATCAAGCACAAGTAATTGATTTGTTCTCCATAGAAAAAAGTATTTGTTTTGCTTTTGGTAGTCCTATGAACTAATGTGATCCATGTTATTAATAACGGAAACACTCTCTAGATTGCTTTATCCACTCACTGCTGACAGTTGAGTTTCATATCAGTTACCAGATGAATGAATTGCAGCACGGCAAGATATAGGCAATGGAAATAATACACCTTGACAGCAATACATAGCTTGTTAATTATACAGTGCTATTCTGGGGTAAACTTTTTATTAAAACATCAACATCCTACCACATCTTAAAAAGCCCTATATTTTTACAGTTCATTTTAAACCATGTAAAACATTACCAGAAAAAAACCCTACAAATCCAAAAAGAATTTTGGTCAGCCTGAGAAATCCTGTCATATTTTAGCAATGAAACAACTTGCTTGGCTGCTGAAGCATAATGTGTCAACAAGATGAAATTCCACTTTCTAAAGGCTAGAGTGCCCACTCAATAGAAGAAAGCAATACATGATTACTGTTTAGAGCTTGTGGTGCAGTGCTAGCAACTCAGCATTTAGCATTAATAGAAAATGTCTCATTTTCATTCCCCTTGAAAAAACTCCCTATACAATATTATGAAACATTCCTGATGTGAATTGGTTTCTTAATCTCAGCAATACCTTCAGCTATTACCTTATCCATGGTAATTTCTTTCTGGTGAATTTTCTTAAAAGCAAAAATTTAATGACATATGGAACAAGGACAGATACCTGAAATGTAATAACAAAGACTAACCCTTCAATTTTACTATGGGTACTAGACAGCAGCTATCTCCTATTTCCATTTTAGTGTTTTGCAAATGACATAAAGGTCTCAAGGTCTTTTCTTTTCTGAATTACTGCTCTGTTTTTCAAAAACGTGGAGTCTCTTATTTCTGCTCCTGCTTCAACTTCCATTCCCACCCGAGACAGAATTCAGATCATTGTGCAAACAGCCCATCTTTACCCATGACCTTTTATTCATCTGATTATAAAATTAAAAGGATTTTTTCCAGTGCAAGTATCTTCAAAGATTGTCTTAAATTACCACTACGCACCTTTACTATCTTTATATCTTGAAGTATTTTTTAAAATGTCTATTTTCTCTTTGCATACATGCAAGATTTTCCTGGTACTGCTAATGAAAAAGCAAAGCACATGTCTTGAACCAAACATTTATACCTACATCTCTGCAAATAAAGTCTTTCAGGTTAGCCAGGCATTCAAACATTTTGATCAGGCAGTATATATATGGAATAATGTGCCAAAACCAGACACAAGAGGGATAGAAATCGCAAAAAGAAAGTACATGCTGATCATGATAATACATTGCATTAGAGCTGAACTTTACAATAAAAGACTTAAAACTGCCAGATGTGGAAACTGCTTTTCACTTCCAGACTGGGGTGTTCTTACAAACTATTATGAACTTTCATATAATATGAAATAGCTCTGAAACAGTCCTAGCAAGCTAGTTCAGTTACCAGAGGGAGTATAAGTGCACTCCCATAGCACACGAACTGAGATATAAAACCTAAAATAAACAAACCCACTCCAAAAGTTTAGGAGAACACACACAACTGACAAAATCATCATCTGAGTTATCAAAATTAAGTGAATAGGTACTTGTTGCTTGGAATTCAGATTTGTGTCCTGAAAACAAAATATATTTCCCAATTGCTGACAGTTTGCCTACATGCTTATTATTGTGCTTGCAAAGACATCACTAAAGATGAAACATGCATGCCAGCAAGTGCATGAACAGGAGACAATGAATCACAAAAAAGATCTTTGCAAACAACAAGAATGTGTATTGCGCTTCTCATGTAACTATTTTTGTGTCCTCTATTCTATTAAGTTTTCTGAAAAGGCAGACATTTATTAATTCTACAGATACGCTGCAATTGCTTTTGACATGTGCTTCCTTAGCCATGAAAGAAGAATGCAAGAAGAAATCAATAGGAAAAAATTGCTGGGAAGAATGAAATTGCCTTAGGGATTTTGTTCTATGTAATACAATGGACTAGGAATTCTATTTATAAGGAAGACATGGTATTTATATCTATTGATTTTTCAGGGACCTCTTGCAGTTTGCAGTCTTAAAATTACACCTGTCCTAGAAGGGAACACATTTTTTGTGAACTCTTGATGTTCTCCAATGGCATTTTGCTTACAGAACAGTAAATATGGTGCAGAAGAGGTGAAATAACCCCAAATTTTGTGCTCCCTTTGCAAGGCTATAACACTTCCTTTATCACTGCACATTTAATACACTAAGGTTGAATATTCATGGACTGGAGTTTGACATTAGGGGATCCAAATGAAGAGCCAAAAACCATCAATTATGACAGCTTCTTCCTAAGACCACTTAAATTGTTGCCCAGACTTTAGGATAGTTTAGAGTGGTCTCAGGACCTCCATGAACCTTCGAGAGTCACGTCTTCTAGCAAGGGATTATTAAATAACAGGGGATCTCTGGAAATACATTCTTCTTCTTGCTTATATAGGCTATGCTAGGAATGAGTAAACTCAAGGGGAAAAGACAGACAGAGGCTGTATCTCCACTATCCTTGATGTCCCATCTCACCCCATTGCAAGGGATAAGTCAACTGATATTGTATGCTGCAAAATGTTTATACTATTTTGCAGCAAGGGATGAGATGCAGTCACACATTAGCCAGTTATCATCCCACTGAACAATATTGACAGGGGATGTTTTGCAAGACACATGAGCTGTATGTGTAGAAACCAAGGCATATTTTTTAATAAACGAGTAGGATAGTTCCTTGTGAAGTTCCATTCTAACGTGCTCTAAACTACAAACTTTTCCTTAATATGTAGGAACTAATATGCCAGTATAACATAAAACAAGACAAGAATGTTTTATTCATAGAGCTTTTGTATGCCTTTTTTACCACAGCTTTTCCTGCACCAGGGCCAGCTGGTACAATATGTACTGTCTTCTATTGTCTGTTGCTGTTTTCTTGTATTAAATTTGTCAAAATTTTATATCTGAGCAATAAAAGTTAATAACATAGGTCTGATGCAATACCAATGAGGGTACAAAACAGTGTGTAATGGTAATATCTTGGTAAATCAATTAATATGTTTATGGCTAATGATAAAAAAATATGAAAGATTAGGCAAGAGTGAGGTCAGTCAGTGGTACCATGGTGGTACCACAACATGGGTTTGGGTAAGGACTATTCATAATCATTAAAAAGATATCTTCATGCTAGTTTTCAAGTAAAAATAGATCTCCCTTGTTCTATTTCTTTGCCTGGAAGCTTGAACAGATAGCAGTGCCTGACTGCAGAGCATACATAGGAACATGCTTAAATTTAAACCTCTCTCATCATTTTTGATACAGTTATGTCTAGATATTTACCAGGCTGTTTCTGTGCCCCACATACTGCTGTTTCTAAATATCCTGAGACAAAGCAAAATCCAACATCTTTACTTTTCCCAAAGGCCCTTTCAGCAAATTACAAGTTTCTCTCAGAAACTCACATTTTTAGCTTTGACCAACAGCAATGACTTCGCAGAAAGAGATTCTATTTCGTCATTTCGTGTGCCAGAGAAGGAAACTGAGGAAGGCAAAATGTCTGTGTCCTAGCCTGGCTCAGTTGTTCATTTTTCAAAGTTTTTTGAGATTTGGTTGGAGTCCTTACATGTTTGGGACTGCCTCACACAGTTTTCTCTCTGAATAATGGAGTATTTACTGTCTTTCAATTCCCGGTTGCCAGTCTATTCACTATGCGGTTTCTTCTGCCTCTTCTTTTCTAAAATGGCTGCTGAAAACCCTTTTCATTTACTGTTGACTTTCTCTTGAAAACCTGTCCCTCCTTTCTCCCTTGATCTATCTCATCGGTTAATCAAAATCTTCATCTACTTGACAGTTAGCCACCCTTATACTGCAATTTAGACCTGAAAAATCAGTTTGTTCTGTGCAGCAGGCAACTATTTCTATACAAGGCTTTGGGGTGAATAACAAGTCACTGATGTTAGATGTAACTTCTGCTGTTAGCAATATGTTATCAACTCTGAACTCTACCTGAAGACAGAGATTCAGATGCCCCAAAGAAAATCTACATATCTAAAGTACAGCTTAAAGGATGATACAGATATTCATAGAGAATCTCCAGATTCACATTGCCAGCCTTATTTATTTGCTTTCCAGCTTCAGCAAGGAACATGTCTCTAACTTAAGCTGTAGAGGTAAGTATTGCAAGGCATCTTTCACTACTTTCATTTGAATGGACAAAAGGGACATTCTTCATCTTGGGCCTTTCTTTGAGCTTGTGAATCATTGTATACACCCGTGAGGGAACTTAGAGCCCTGAAGTCAGTTTTTCTGGATTCCATAAAGAAGAGTGGAAGGCTTTCACACTAAAAAAGACCAGGTTTTGTCTGGGAAAAAACCCACCATAGTTTAATTTTCTGAATAGAAAACACTCCAAGTGACTACAGAAAACAGAGCAGAAATAAACAGCCTTCCTAACTGTCTTGGTGTCCTTGCAGCTGGATCCTTACCTTCAGACAGCTTTCTCACTGGCAGCTGCCTTCAGTGCTAGGACCCTCACCAGAGGAGATCTTCTGTGACAAATTTTCCTTGAGATTATCATTTGTCATATTGCAAAGAAATTCAGACATGTATTTTCACTCTGATTCATTAGAGATTCTGAGGAAGGGTCTTAATGTTAGCAAAATTTGGCTTACAGACCAGCCTCTTGCTTCTCATTTCAGCCTCAGTGAATTGTAGCCCCTAATGTTCAAGATGTCACATAATTCAGAACAAACGGTGAGGTTAAACTCAAGGCTGCAGATCGGGTCACTAGCAAGCACAGCACAGAGTCCATAAAAGGAAACAGAGCAGTTTGCTAAACCAGGCAATACATCAATCCTTTATGCTGTGTACACTTTATTTACAGGGCATTTGCAGATTCAGAATGATGAATGAAGCAGCAAAACACAGTTTGATTTTCATCACTCCAAGGCAGAAAGCAGAGTAAAAATTATTTGTGATTTTATCTTTTTTAACCAATCCCTAATAGTTAATCTAGAGGCATTTCTTTTTGTTTACTCAGTCTTGTTTCTTATTACTTTCTCACCTCCTGCTTTATTTTATAGCCCTATGTCTGCTCAGTGAGTCTGGGGAGTACTCTGTTTTACATGCACCACTGCATGGACAGATAGGAAGTTTTACCAAGGTCGACAGATGCTAACCTACTCATAGAAGAAAAGTTACTGCGACTTCCTAGTTCGGCAAACTATTATTCTTCCATGCTATCAGTCTGGGCAATATCAAGACTGCAATAAAAAGTGCATTTTACACAAGAAAGACAACAGCAAGAGCATGATAATATTTTATAAATATAGATATTTTCTCTTCCCCCATAGACTGCATGGAATTCAGTAATAATACAAACCATGGAAAGAGTCAGTTGAAACATCATTTAGTCACTCTGATGTAACATTTAATATATTCTTTTATGTATAGATTTCTGTCTACATATTTCTATTTCCCTCAAAGCTTTATTCTTGTAAAGTACGTATTTTTCCTACTGCCAAAAAATTCACTGATCCATATGATCTGATGTTTTAGCAAAAACATTTTCAAGTGTTACCTGTTTTTGTTTTCCTGAAATCCTTCATTAATTGTGCATTCTCTCTAATTAAAAGAAATTTTCATCAGAAAACAAAAATATTTTTATATTTCTTTTCATAATGTATCAACATGCATAAGCAATGTCACTGAAGTATCACAGACTGGGCATTCTCTCCATCTCTCTCCTCTTCATACGACTTATAAAGAAAGTTAGTGTTAATATAACAATGACTGCTTTGCTCAAGATCCTGTTCATTTTTCCTGAGTGCTAGGAGAAGAAAGTAAAAGTGCATTTGGATTGTCATTTCCACAGTTCAGTTGTAACTACTCAGTGACTTAAACCAAATACAACAAAGAATTCTGGAATGGACACAGTCTACACCATGAAGTCATCATTCCTAAGCCATAGTGCTGTATTTAAATTGTTTATTGAGCTACAGTATCCCACTCTGGTATGAAGGGCAATTAGAGTCACTGATGGAAAAGGCAAAAAAAAACATTTTCCCCCTTATTCTAATATCACACAATAGCAATTGTTTCACACACTGCTAGTAGGAAAATGTATGTTCTTACCCCACAGCCTATTCCGTTGCCCGGTTCACATACAATTTTCCTTACTCCTGGTTCAGGAAGTAAGCCTGCTCCACAGCCAGGAGTTGGACACAGCACTCCTCCCATCTGCAGCACACATTCCTCAGCCCCATAGCGCTGGTAGCGGTTGTACTACAATAAAAAAAATTGGTGTTAAACTTCTAACAGCTCACCAAAAATACCCAACCCATGATCTTTGACCTTGAATCTATCCCACATAATCAAGTCAACTGTCCCAACGTCTCACATGCTAACTTCAGGTTATTGGTCAAAATCTAAAACTTCGCGGTGTCATTAAATGGGGTATCACTCTGCTCCAGCTTGCATCATATGCATTGTTTCCTGACTCACAGCTATCACTTTCATCACTAGAAAATTGTATGGGATATCAAAATCAAGAAAACAGCAGGCTGCTTGTATGAGTAACCTCAAGAACTGTTATATTGCTATAAAATAATTATTGTAAACATCATAAATATAGTCCAACAACACATTCTGATAAATGCTTTATACAGATTGAAAAGAAACCCACAAAAACCCTCAAAGGATCTATAGCTAGAAGTACAGTATAATGTTTGAGAGCTAAAGGGTTGTAAAACTTGCCTAGCCAGCTTTATTTTCAAAATAAATTTCATGAAACTGATTGGAAAAATCATTCCCTGATATACACTTATTTCAGTGTTAGGTGTAGTTTTTTTCAGGGTCTCCCAGGAAATGTTAGCTTTTGCAGTTTTTATCTGGTTCCACCCTGACAGCCTAAAAGGCTATGGAAATGCCTCCATTTTAATGATAGAGACATTGACACACAGCAATATTAAATAACATGCTCAGCGTATCCTCACTGACAAAAATGTCCACTCTAAAACGACTGATGCCATTGCAATAAGTTTCCCTGGCCTGCCCTGCTTTCAGCCGGAGATAAGCTGAACAAGTACAAATCATGCTGCATACATGTAAATCACATCCACTCCAGGGTTCTGCGTTGGTGCAGTTCCACACTAGTGGCTATATAACCATTGTAAACCAAGCTTCAGATTCGCCTATAAATCTGGTCTACTGTAGAGTGAAATAAATGAAAGCATTTGGTCCTAACAGCCCCAAAGAAAACAAGAAAATCCAAAAGGCCAAAGAGAAAGGGAGCAGTATGAATTTTCTCCAGGAGAGGAATGACTTTATGGTGTACTAAAGTAACAAAACAGAGCTTTATGTTACAGCGCTCACCACAGTATTTAGTGCTTCATAAACTTTTATCCCCATAACTGCTCATGAAAATCCTGTTCCTTTTTTCTGGGGTAACAAACTAAAAATTCTTTCTTCAATCTGTACCCTTCTCCAAAGAAATCCCACAAGGAAAGCTGAAGCATTAGGACCAAAATCTCATGCACAAAGCATACAAAGAAAAATTTAAATTACAAAGGGGCTCCACTGCATGTTTTCTGTGAATGTTTAAGAAGATTCTTCTGCAAATGTTGCCATAACATGTCTTGTTACACTGGCTTTTTAAAAATAGTATGTGACTACTTAAAACACTAAAATATATAGACAGAAAAGTGTTGCGTCACGGAAAAAAATATAATATTACCAAACTGAAAGTATCGACCTTTGTCAATTAACAAAAAATACAAACTTTCTCCCAAAAGAAAAGCAAAATATAAAAGGAGAGAAAGCCTTCAAAATATCATTCTGCGTATGAACAACAATCAGAAATACTGATTTAAGGAACTTGGATCTGGAAAATAATACTAATTTTAGAAATGCACAAGACGTGTCTGCACAGTCTCCTTGAATGTAGGGACTCAATAAGTCAACTGGTGTTTTTCTATGTTATTATTACGCTACAAACTAGAGTAATAGCATAAATATTTAATATTGGACTCTACCAATTTTCAGCAAAGTTTGTGATCTTTGCACTAAATACGTGCTAAGCGCTCCAAGTCATTCTGCTGGCCTTGAACGGAAATATGTGTAACCGCAGCTGCAAAACTCTGGTGACCTAAATTTTTTTCAGGGCAGAGACTGGACCTGCAGGTGAGGATGGTGACTGTCTTACCCCATTAAAAGGGAACATTGTGCTGCATGTGGGATTGTTAGCAGCTTCTCATTATGGAGGCAAACACCAGTGACACTGCAGCTGAGATTCTGTCAGCATTTCCATTATAAATTCTCAGCTGAAAAAAAAGGAAATGCTTTCCAGGCATTAAGCTGGCATAAAAGGGCATGGAGAGATTCCTCCCATCTTCTCTGCCTTTTTTTTTTTTTTTTTTTTTTTTTTTTTAATATGTATATACACAAAAACGGGAATGAATCTGTCTTGTTAGATAAAGTAACAGAAAGGAAATGTCCGGTCTACCTACTGCCAAGGTGGCCTAAGCCATCGTATTCTGTGCAACAAATATAACATTTAAGTAAAGGACATGCCAAATCAGTATAGCACTCTCATCAGTGATTTTCACACTACAAAATAAAAAAAAAAATATATTAATTTGAAGACAAGGGTCCTACTAAACCTGTTTGCACATCTTGACATCTAGTTACCAGCTTGTTTTCTACCTTCAATGTCCAGTTATATTTAAAATATGTTATTTTCCAGTTTCTTTTTCCTTGTGCCTGTATACTAGATCACATGAAACCCAGCAACCAACTAAACCATGTAGTAGCAGAAAGTATACGTTTGCTGCCATAACACACATACATAACATATGTGGATTTATAGTCTTTATTCAGTGGCCTGAAATAAAACAACTCACTTTACCTTAACGGTGCATTTATAAAAGGCTTGTAAAGGTCCAAAACACTTATCCATGAATTATTAATTAACTATTTGCATATAGTGACAGATTATATCTATTAGAGGCATTTTCTCTTATATACCACAGCCACACATATCACACAGGACTGATGCAATCAACACACTTAAGGCAAGTCAATTTTCAAAAGCCCTTCAATATCTTTGGTGCCCATGATTTATTTTTGATCACATGTCTGGATGAGATATTTAAGGATATTCCAGCAGATGACCACCACTGGTTTACTTTACCTCTTATTCTTAACTGGAGATTTAAAGTAGGATTCATGTAATTTATTCTGGATTTTCTCAGTGATGATGCCTATAGTTGTGCTGGTTGTTTAGACTCCTTTCATAATTAACAACTTTTTATAAGTAACAGGAGAGATAGGATGCAACTCTTCTTTTCCTTTGTAGATTTGTACATCAGTGTGAGAAGAACTGAGCCCTGGAGTGCCTGTTCTGTTAAGAGTACTGACACCTGAAATCAGATGATTCCCACAATAGCTGCTTCAGTTCCAATAATTATGATCTTATGTCTCCTGGCCTAAGCTATTTTTGAAACGAATGTTCAGGCATCTAAATGGATTAAACTGTGAACTACCTCAGGCAATTTTAGCTCTTCAAAAATTAAACATCTAACCTAAACAAGTCATATGGGCTCCAAATATACTGAATGAGAAGAAACAAGATCCCAAGAAGGGAATTTATCCTGACTTACATGTGATATCTGAGATAGGTAGGATGAATGACCCTGTGGAAGTGCTATAGCTGAAGCTGAGAAAACTAACTTAAGCTGCCATTAAAAGATGACTCTAACTCTTCTATACATTCAAATATTTCACAGCATCTATCACTCAATTATTATCAATGTGCCTCCTATTTAGAGAAGCACTCATTGTGTGTAAAATGGTTCTGTATCCTAAAAGGGGGGAAAATATCTCCAATTACTTATAGGAAAAACCTCTTACAGAGTTTAATATATGGGGAACTTGACTGACCTGGCATTCATGGCACCTAATTTCATTCCTGGCAGCAGCACAGCCTTCCTGTGGTTTTCATGTAAGTCACTTAATCTGTGCTTCTCATCAGTTCTCCGTTTGTAAAGAGGGAGAATGATACTTGCCTATTTCACCATAGTGTTAAGAGGCAAAACCATTAATAGTCATGAGGACTTCAAATACTATGGTAATGAGGGGCATAAAATTACACAAAAATCACCTGCCATCTACTGCTGCTAGAAAGCAGCTTTTGAGCAAGGCATACCAGGAATTTATATGCTACTGTAATAAGGTCCTCAGAAATACAGATAGGTAAACAGTTACTGGATTCACCACAGAACCATATATTTCAATGCTTATTTGAAAAAAACCCACAAAACTTAAAAAATATGATTTACTCCGAATCACTACTGATGAGACATCCACAGGTGTATGAAAAAGGCAGAAAAGCACTCTGATCTTTTTTTCTCTGAAAACTGCATCCTGTTGTGAACTTTCCCCTTGATTTGTGAATTGTCCTAGTCAACCCAAATCTATACTTTTCATGGAATGAAATTTTGAGTGGAAAAAATTGCCAGCTCTACTTATGATATTTCAATCATATTATGAAGTTCTTTTGTGCAGTCTTTGCTCATAAAGACTTGTCAGAACCTTTAGAAATTACTTTTAAAAATTATTATAAATTATAGTATGACATAGACATAGAGGCTGGATAATTGTAATGATTTATTCCCTGCTCCCCACTTTCCAGATTGAGATAGTTTCTCTTGAGTCTTAGAATGGTACTGGGGTTTCAACCAGTGGAAATTCAATCATTTGGTGTTGTATATCAAGGGCAATATAAATTAAATCATTAGGCTGACACAGGAATAAAAGAGGTTTAACATGGATTTAATTCTTTAGATACATTGAGATTCAGATACTAAGACAAAATGTAACACACCTGGATGCACAAAACTCTTGAAAAATACACTCTGTGAACACAGTGACTCCTTGCCAAGTTACTTAATTTGCAAGTTATGCGTTAATATCATAGAATCATAGAATGGTTTGAATGGAAGGGACCTTAAAAGATCATCTATTCTAATTCCCCCTGCCACAGCACATATGCCTTGTGCTCTTTTAATTAATTAAATTAAACATTTTGTGCACAGTTTTCTTTATCTTCCTTTTTCCCCTCACACCTAAAAGCATTGGCTCAGTAGTAGCCTCGCAGGGAACTTTGGACAAAAGTTTAACAGCTGATGTAAAGCCAAAATTTCTAATCTCTGAAAGGTAATTCAATTACTTGTTTCTTTTAACTGCATGTAATGGTCTCAGAGGAAAGAAAATCTACTTTCTGGAGTCAGATTGTTTTTACTGCTCCTATAAATCAAATAACCATCTGTGTGTTTCAAAATTAGATTGTGGAGGCTATTAGTCCATAATGTAGACTAAGCACTTTATTTATATGTATTATACACATACAACCCCCCCAAAATTAGTTCCATAATGTAATTAGGCAGCTTAAAGTACAAAACTCATAGTACTTACTGGACTAGTAAAAATACTTACAAAAGTGTTACCTAAAATATAGATTAAAAAGGGTGCTCTCTATGGAGCACCCTTACCTATTTTTCCTGAGTTACTGGGCTCCTCTGCTGGCCAGTGGTAGGATAAGAAGACCAAGTTCAGATCATCAGCTCCTTCTTGTTCCCACAGGAGTACCTCAAAGGAGACCAGAAAGAGAACCACCTTCTAGAGCAGGGGTCCTCAAACTATGGCCTGCGGGCTGGATATGGCCCCCCAGGGTCCTCAATCCAGCCCCCGGTATTTACAGACCCCCCCTGCCCCGGCCGGGGGTTGGGGAGAAACCAAGCACCTGCAGATGACCTCCTGCCACTTCATCTGCGTGCCAGCCGCCTGTTTAAAAAGTTTGAGGACCCCTGTTCTAGAGCATGGAATTTACTGACTTGAGAAAGTCATGGAAAATTGGGTAAGGCAGTCTCAATATAATATTTAGATAAGACTGGACCAATGCTGCATAATTAATGGATGAAATTAAACTGGAGTAGAGAGAGGAAAAGAAAGAAAGAAAAGACTGCAGTTTGCAGAATGATCTGAAAGAAAGCACAAGGTGAGGAGGATGAAAATAGAAAATGTAGAATGCTGAGAACAGAGGACACTGCAGCAGGTTTTATTGGAAACCAATCTGAATATATGAGAGGCAATATGACACAATGAAGAAAGCGGACTAAGCACCTTCTATAGCTTGGCAGTATTATTTACAAACTATTGGAACTTTGTGATCTTCCAGCAAGTATTTGTGGGATCAGTCTGAATAGACTGAATGCTGGAGATGATAAACATCCAGTTCCTTCCTTCCAACTCTTGTGGAGCTCAAATCTACATTCCCTTCTCTTCTACAAGTAACAACCATCAAGGCTGTAACTGATACAAGGAAATCTTTTCAGTCGATGCTGTTGCAAATTGTGCAACTAATTCTCACTGAAGTAGATTCTGGCTTCTGGGGATTCCACTTCTCAGGTCACAAAAGTGAATACATGCATATTCCATGAAAGCAGATCAAAGTCATCCAAAGGATGGAAGAAGTCCCATTTTCTACAACGACCTGAGATCCTGAATACTGGGGTTCAAATATTATCTCTGAATTTAGTAAAAGCTGGGTTGAAGCGAATTCCACTGTTTTAAGAAGCACTCAAGTTTTTCATTGATAGTTGTTACAGACAAGTAAACAAATTGAAATTTGGGTCCTATGTAAAATGACATATTTTTTGGTTATGACAGGAAAATAATATCCTTTAAATTCGTTTTGATCACAAGTACTTTCTCCTTCCTTTCTCCCCATTTTTTTATTTCAGCTGTTGAACAAAAAATAAATTACTTTTACTTGTCTAGTGCACAGGCAACAAGTTAGAAAAGGAGTAAGAAAATAGAGATGCCCTGCCCATGACAAGAAACCAAAGAGAATAAATCTGTGATAATCCAGGAGATATAAAGCTGAGGAAACTACATGGATTCCAATTACCTCTGAAGTCAGAGAAGGTGGTGGTTAGGAGACATTCAAGGCAGATATAACATAGGAAGAAAAGAGAGGTACATTGCTGGTCATATGAAATTGTAGGACTGTAAAGTCTGTTGTGTAGTTACAGCTATAAAAACAAGGTCGTATAAAGAGGATCAGGAATTAAATGCAGCAGCTCAGTTTTAGAAAGAGTTATGGGATGGTGATGACAAATCCAAAAGGTGAGCCAAATGAGATGTACAGAAATCGAGTATCAGACAGAAAAATTAAAGAGACAGATGTGTGTAAGTACTACTCACATTGAGTAGTAGCTGAAGCCAGGGGACTGGGTGGGAAAGCACAGAGCTGTAAGGAAGATACAGATTTGAGAACAGTAACAAACTAGCTTTGGTTTAGTAATACGAACTGGATAAAATATTCAGTAAAAATTTATTTTTTTTTTTTTTAACTGTATGTGAATTATCAAGGTAACATACCTTTTGTCCAAGTATAGTTATCAAAAAATATAGACCCGCAAATCCCTCAGAAGCATTTTGTTGATCATATTTGACATTTTCCTGCACTAAACCCAGCTGACTAATTAGAATTGTCACATGACATTACTTTTGCCTGAATGGGTAAATATACATCAATTAAAGACTGACTTTACATTAATATTCTGTAGCACATACATGAAACAAAATTCTTCTAGCAAGTATTGCAAGCAAAAAAAAATAAAAATAGACTCACCCCCTGTCACACACATGTATTGTACACAAACTCCTTTAAAACCTCAATCAATGTTTAATGATTTTTGTCCACACTGTGTTCTTTTAATACTGGATTTCCATATCTCCTGAAGTTACAGCTCATGGCAAAACCTAGCACCAGACCACACCACCTTTGAAGAGCATGGGGATCTGCAGATTTTCAGAAGAGGGTATTCCTTTGCATAAGCTTTCCCCAGCTGTAAAGGAAATGTGGAAAAAGAATCACAACCCCCGCTTCAGGTTTGTTCAGATTCCAGGGATATAAACGCCCACAACATTTCTAAAGAAAAAGTGAGCAGTGATATGAGTTGCAGTAGCAGTTGATAGAAGAGATCTGTTAAAATTGATCATTCCCCTGTCAAAATATCAAGAAACTGGCCAATACATTCTGCAAAGTTGTCAGAGCAGATGATATAGCAGAGAAGTGCAGCTATACATTACTTAGCAGCTTCTTTTTCTGCCACTAGCATGTCATCTGCTTCATCTGGGCTGTGACCTGTTGGGGGCACTCAGGTATAGCGGCAGATTGCTTGCTCTTGCGTTACTTCTTTTCCCTTCCAGCCTTCAGATGTAGCTGCTATTTTATTCACGAATCGCAATATTCCATTTAAACAATTAAACAGGATTTTTAAAATTCATTTTGGGGAGAAGAGGGAAGTTTCTCAGAGTCATTAGGGAGACTCCATAACAGTTCACTGCAAGTCATCTTGCTATGTTGGTATATTGTAGTGTTTAGGTCTGAATTACAGTGCTCTCTCTGCTGTCTCTGCCACTGGCTTGAATTACTTGCCTTGCACCGTATTTGGACAGAGCCCATATTTACTACATTTTTGTAAGCAGCTTGTACTATGACCACTTGTATCACCCTTTGCATTTACTTGCAGAGACAGCCAGCCTGACAGGGCAAATGGTTACAGCAGGAGACTTTCTTATATTGTGCTATTTTTCCATATCTCCCCACTTAATATATCTTCCATCCCAATCCTGAGTGTATTGTTGTTACCCATGAAGTGAAGCAGTTAGCCAGCAGGTTGGACTGTGTCCATTATGCCAGGGGAAAATGATGGATTATGAATAATGTGATCAAATTGCAAGAAAAAGCTCGAAAGAGCTAAGGACTGTTAGAAAGCTCCAGGTTTTACCCTTCCTGGGGCTGCATGTCCAGGACACTCTCTTTGCCTTGTACAGACCTTTGTGCACTGGGAGAGTCTGTGAGGAAGAGGTCCAAAACAAACCAGTCAAAGCTGTAAAGGTCAGACTCTCTGGCACCTTCTCAAAGGGTCAAGTATCAAGTGGGGTAGCAATCAGTTGATAAATGCAGTTGATAAATGTATTTGTGTTGTGTATTAAGCCAGTTGCTCTGGAAGCTGCGGTAATTCAGGTATCAACAATGCATATTGGGAAAGCTTGTACTCTTCTATTTCATCACACAGACTATGATTACCTCTTTCTGTAAAGTCTAAAAAAACCACCCCTCTTTAAAAACTATCTTGTTGCTACCAACTAAACATTAAAATATAGACTTTCCAACTAGAATGAATTTCCCATAATGTACATTCCTGAGGGAACAGAATGTGGGAGTTTTACATGTCCAGGAAACTACTGAGAAGTTTGACTATTTGGACAACTGTTTTATTATTACAGAAATCCCTTTAGGAAATATTAATGAGCAATGCTTCATGCTTCAAGTTGAACACAAAGACGTTTTTTCTCAGCATTAGTTTTCCTTCAGTGTTTACATCTAGACAAAAAAACTTTTTATTTCGATAGACAGGTAGACAGGCAGACACATGCTTTTGAGTGCAAGCCACTCAAAAAATTTCCCCCCTTAATGACATCAACAAAAATGATATATGGTCAGAATTTACAGGAAATAAATAATTGATGAATATAAGGTAGAGACCAGGGCTTTGTGTTAGGAACAGTTGCTTGATTTTGACTGAAATTTGGTTGATAAAGGTGAAGAGAGTTGATGAAGCAGACTTGTCTAAGGCATTTGTCTTGCTGTTGCCTGGCACTTTGATTAAGTATTTACAGTGATACAAAATCTAATACAAATTAGATCTGTAATAAAAATTCAAATACACATAAATAAATAAATAAAACTATATAAAAGCTAAATAAAAAACATCTAATACAAATAAATCTACAAAATAAAAAAATGCCATATATTAAGAGGATGAAAACTTAGCTATCTGGCATGTCTAAAATATAACTGTGAATGGGTGATCGTTATTATGCAGGTGTGTTTCCAAAAAGGTCCTAAAAGTATTGATTCTTGGCCTTAACACCACCTAAAACTTTTACCAATGACTTTGAAGAAAACCAAGAAAATAAAACATCCATGATAAAGCTTGTAACCATTTGGAAGGAGGAAGTAATGAACATCTAACAGGGATGGTTAAGTTCATGCTACAGGAGTATCTTTAACTGTTGGTAAACTGGGTTTAAGCAGACAATTTTCAGTACAGTCACATGTAAGATCATTTTTCTAAGAACAAACTATTACCCACAATTGCAGAATGGGATTTCTGTCTGGGAAGAAATGTGATGGATTGTGAGCTGAATCTGAGCTGTGTCCATCCATGTCCAAAAGCACTAAGGCACCTCATAGATGAATAAATTGAAATCTCTACAAGGGAAATTATATTCCTATGGGGCAGCCACTGGTTTAACTGGAATCCACAAGATTCAGTGGGAATGTCCACTTCAAATTGAAAGGTTCTTTTCTGTCTGAAACATACAGCAGACAGTCTGACTCTCTTTTGCTGTATAAGCAATTTTTTACTCTTGTTTCAGGGTTATGGTGTTTTTTTCTGAGTTGCATTCAGAGGTCGAAGACATTTTTTGTTATGATGATCATCTACTGCCTTGTGACAGGACAAAGGGAATTAGAAATATAAAGGATCTGGACACTGTGAAAGGGGAGACAGGCAATATAGGGGTCATACTGGTGCACTACTGCCTATGCCAGACTACTATCTATCTGGTGGAGTGGTGGAAAGAAAAAAAGGCCAGGAATTTTGTGTCTCTTACTACTGAGAGGTATAATAAGATCTAATGTCTGCAAGTGATTTGTAAACAAAGAATGGATGCTTTCCTAGGCAATATAGTCCGGTTTAAACAAGAATTAATCCAAGGCAGTCATGTAATGTGTATTTCTAAAGGAGATTATAAAGAAGAGATTATCACAATAGTCCATTCTGCTTGTATAATCTGGCTTTAAATATATAAGCATTTTAAAAATAAATCAAGATTGGACATGAAGTAGTAATGGGCCCCTATTATACTTTGACTGTTGCTTGGAGTGGAAGAAAATATATGTTTGTTGATAATATGGAAATTGTAAGCAGTCTGAATAAAACAGCGTTATAATTAATTATGATTTTTTTCTTTCTAGTATGCCTGACAGCAGAAAAAGACACACTTCCGATCTTTTTTAAAAGCAAATATATCACTAAATAAATATAAGAAATAATTAAATAGCCATGTGAATAAGGACTTTCTCCAAAATTAATTTCTTTTATAATTTAGATTTATTTTTTTTACCTTGGTTTTGCACCAAATTCTCCCTGTCAAAGTGTGTGCTAACTTCAGCCAAGAGCTACTGTGATTCACCAGTAGACTCATGATAAAAATGCTTTTGGAGGGATAAACTATAATTGCAATATTCTTTATACATGCATGGTCTTATGGAATAATTCAAGCCTCATGGCAGTGTTCACTACCTGCAAAGACATCATTCAAGGCTGTAATGAAAACTGCTGTGTACAAATAATTTGTTAGTGTAGTCAGTTTCAGAGAAAGGCAAATGTTTATAGGTCAGACCCATTCTGCAAAACAACTTTCCATCTGCATAGTTTTGTGCTCCTAATGCATGATGACAAAAAATTCTCATTTGTTAGGTGTATTCAATACAAAAAGGAGTAATGTCATTTTGAAAGTCAGAAAAAATACAAAAGATATTCCAAGTGGCAAAAATACTGTATTCATTTGATTAGCGAGGCTTTCCTCATCAAAATCCTCTACTCTCAAGACTTTTCTTGTCATTGGATGGAAATTAATTATCTTTTCTTTTGTAGTTCCTCATGGTTTACATCATCCCAGTTCTGAAGTTTGTGTGATCATATAATTTAATATGCTCTTAGTGCAAAGGTGTAAGGGTAGGTGAGTGGAACAAAGAAAGATTACATAAAAAATCTTAAAACTGACATTTCCTAATGTCTGAAATCTTCATTTGTGGTCTTAACTCTTTTAGCCTTTGTTTTTATGTCTACCACAACCTTTTCTAAAAAGCAAAAAGAAAAAACCAGAAAATCCATGAATTAAATTATATTGGTCTATTAGTGGTCATTGGCAAGGCTGAGGTCTGCAACTCCATCCTAAGAGCTCTGCCAGTGGAGCTGTCAACATCTGTCTGGTTCAGCCCTTTCCCAGATACAGTCTCTTGGTTTAGCCGTTCCTTACTTTTCCTTCAGATCTCTCCTTTTTCCCCACTCCTCCTGCCCTGCTTAGCTTTACCTCCTTGTGCAGCTCATTAAGTAGAGATCTTCCTTTACCAGACTTGTTAGCAAGTTCCCATATTTGATCATGCCCTGACAGTTCTTGGTCCCAGTTCCTTGACAGACACTTATCCCTACCTTTCTGGTTTCTACTGCTACTCTGGTTCACCAGCCAGCCCCATCTCTCCAGTGTCCCCAGGCTTCATCTCACTCTGCCCTCCATTTGTCATCTGGCTCTAACCAGTCTCTTGGCCCCGTCAATCCTGGTCATAATTTCATTTCCACTTCCTAAATCCTCAATCTCACCACATTTCTACTTCAAGTATCTCCTTTGGCCTAGTCTGTTTTCTGTCCTTTTTTCCATTCCTGTCAGACAAACCCTTCCATAGTCCCCTTTGTGCTGCCTTCTTGCTGAGGAAAAGCTGTGTCCCTGAGGAATTTGGCTTTTGACTTTCTATAACAGCTGAAGGTGGGGGCTGGTGGAGGAAAACTGGGAGTCTAGAAAATGTACCAGCAGCCCTATCTGTAATAAGAAAAGGGAGAGTGACAGGGAAAGAAGTAACAGGGTGTTCTTGACCATATAATCTGATCCAAAACCCAAGAAACCAGACTTTGAATTAACATTCAGGAACTGCTCCTACTTTTGTCACAGCCCTCATATAACCTTGAGCAAGTCCCTTGGTACCAGGTTCCTTAAAAGATGCAGATAATCTCATGTACAACACACTAATGCTGAGCTTCCAGGGCCCTGGTCTCTAGTATGTGCAACTCCATGTCAGGCAGTTAGGTTTTATAACCAGTACGTTAGGAGAGATACTTGAGAGACAAAGACAACATGAATTTCAGTAGCAGTAAGTGTTTGAAAATTCAACTTGCCTCTCAGAATTTAAGACCCTTTCTCAATATCTTTGTACGTTAATTTCATTATTGACAAAATAATAACTATGACCATCTTGTGAGGGTTGCAAAGCATATTTCACTTACGCTTTCTAAAATCCCTCTACAGAAATAGTTTTCTGAGTGCAAAGCACAGCTATGATTATGAATGAGAAACACACTTTAAAAAGAGAAAAAAGGCCACAAAAAGAGATTTATAATATCATGAGTAGCTGTACGTATCAATCCTTTAGTTAGATTGTTTGTCTATCTGTTGTTTTAGAAAGCCTGTTTACTGCTGTAGTTGAAAGCCGACAAGTTGTGGCAGACAGCAGATGTACCAATTAATAACGTGTCAAGGCTGATAGATAGAATGAAAAAAACATATCTCACATATAACTCCTGTGAGTTTTTCCCCCCACATTTCAGGTCATTGGGGTTCATGAGATACACTCTGCCTCCCTGGAGAGAGATGAAACTGTCTCATTAGCGTCTATCTTTCATGACATTAAGATGCTGCCTTTGAGATGCCAACTCACCTGTTCTTCTCCCAGAATCCTAAAGTGATGAAGCTCTTTAATCAAGGAGTCCGGGCAGCCAGCTGTTGGAAAGAAACAAAACCAGGCATTTTAGAGGTTCCTGTCAGTGCAGTTTCAGCATAATATTCATAGATGCAGAGAGGATAGAATATACAGATTACCTTAGATAAAGAAGATTAGAAAGATTAGCCATGGTTCTGCAGGCACCAGAATGCTGAAACCCGTCTATCAAATAACCCTTCCACATTTCCAAGCATGCTACCAAGAACACTTAGAAAGGTTATATTCTGAATATTTTATCCCTTTCCCCAAAGGACTACAAACAAAAGCAAGATGAAAAGGGCAGCACTGTCTGCCAGATACCACCAGCCCCTTAGTGTAAGCCAAAAAGCCTGTTAAAAGAGGATCTCACATCAAAACCTCGGAGCTGCCCAAGGCTGAATTCTCATTCACACACCAGCTTTGGACTCATTTCTAAGCATAATACAGGCTTTCCCTGATTCCCTGAAGGATTTCATAGGCCCCACAGATCACTTTAATTTTGGCTGTCACAAATACAACCCATTTCACAAATATGTAGTTGTCACCCACAGATGTAATACACAAACCAACTATGCAGGCAGGGGAGCGATTTGCCAGAACTTTGCAATGAGATTAACATTCAGTCACTACAGACTTTCACATCTGTACCAGCCAGTAAGAAAAAATATGTCTTGCTCAGTGCCATGCACTTTACTGACCTGTTCAGACTGTGATTAAATCCAAGGCTGCTACTCACTTTTTGTACACTACTAGACTCATTTCTGGCAAGCGATAAAAGTGCAGACTGTGAAAGCAATCTGGGCTTTATTCTTCTTACCATAAATTGAAGCATCTGCTTGTGAACAGAGAAAATTCCTTAAAAGGAATTAAGAGCATAGTTCTCCCCAGAACATGGGAGGAACTACGATTTTTATCAACCTGCTTTTCTGCTGATGCAACTACAAATAGTTACCTCTCATTCTTGATGACTGCCATTAAAAGGATGCAAATGAATTTAGAGACAGTTGTCAGGAAATCTCCACCAGTACTGTGGTTTCACTCAAAGCCAATGAGGCACTCACAACTTGTTGGCATAGCCATTTTAGGGATACAGAAGGAAAAGCTTTTATACTTGCAAGCAACATAACTAAAAAAGGCAAAACCCCTACTATATACAAATATACTAGTACAAGTCTTCTACTGATATAACTTTTTCTAATTAGGGAACTAATTTAAATGATATTCAAATGACCTTCTTGCTGGTAAATGCTTTATCATTTCCATTCCAAGGAGGTGGAGAATGCACCATCAACACAACTCCATCAGCAAATCCTTTTAAAAGTAGCCAAGGTTTAAGGTCACCCAGGATAAAGCATATGTTAAGAATTATCTATTAATGGCTTGTCTCTTATTAAATATTATTATTTCTTCCCATTTAATAAAACCTATGATACTCTTATAGGCTTCCTTTTCACCTGTCTCTTCCTTCCTCTCACACACAAGGATATTCACATATTGGATCGTGTGAGTTTTAGCTCTAAGTGATTCTTTCTTAATGGATTTTTACTCTTCTCAACTTCTAGGACCACAACCCCTAAATCACCTTTAATTTTCTCTCCTCATTTACCCCATGCTTACGACTCTCACTGTTTGTTCTGTTTCTTGTTCTCAATGCACTTAAAGTTGTCCTTACTATTTCCACTACACAATCACTTCTATGCAGAACTTTTCTGTCCATTTTCACTGGGATTTACATCTCCATCTTCCAGCTCATCCAAGCCCTGAACATATCAGCTCTAACTGTTCCACTAACTTCTCAACCTGAGTCCTACGTGTAGTCCAGAGCTATTGACTTCTCTGTGTTTCAGATCAGAACTCACTGCATAAAACACAGTTCTCTCTTACTCTTCAGTCCTTATGCAATTATTAACTTTTCCCCCACATGTAATTTCCCCTGAATATATCTGCATTGATTGTACACTGCTATAGGAATTTCTACGTGCAGAGGATAATTACAATTTCACGTAATACTGCATGTTAATCTTTGACAGATGTTAGCTTTGTAACACAACTAAACTGCTTTCTGCTTGTCTCTGCTTTTTGCTGTCTTTACAGCTTCTTCTTCAACCAATCATTTCTTTCTTCCCTCTTATCCTTTCCAATTTATTATTCACTAGATCCTTTAAGATGGGAAAGTTTCTCTTTTTCTTGCCTAGCAAGAACTTTTTCTCTTTCCATTCTCCTTGAAATCATATTTCCTGAATGCCTATTTCTCCCAGAAATCCATCCCATTCTGCCCTCATGCATAATTTATATGATCTCTTTTATGTGAACTGCTTACATGCATTCTCCCTTTCTCCCATGTTAGAGACTATAAACATTTTGGAACCAAGGACCTTTGTTTGCAAAAAATGTGTACAAGTATGAAGATATATAGATGTATTTATAAATATCTGTATGTTTAAGTGTTACTAGTTGTCGACTGCTGCAACCTTTCCCCAATACAGTATTTTGTATAGTCTATTTTTTAGAGACTTGCCCAATGCAGTTTTCAATTTTTCATAGTCCAGACTTTCACTGGATATTGAAAGCTAACTATACAAGTTACTGGCAAAGAAGATAAGAGAGCTTAAAAAGCATGTCACTGTTGGCGTGATGCTTTCCAGCAACAATGAGTTCAGAAATGTCAAGTGTGTGCAGTATTGCATCATACCAACACACATTAGCAGTCTGCTATCTGTAAGAAGTCTTCTCAGATCTTCACATTGCAGAAGCAATAAATCAAAGAAACAATGGAAATTGTTGTTGTCAAACAACAATTTGAGAAAAAAATAAAAATAAAGAAGAAATATGGAAAACAAAAAGAGATCATCCCTCTTTTGGGATATTTCTGGATGTGTTTCTGATATTTCCTATGTCTACTTTAATTTCTTCTGTTTAGTAAGCAGAACTTTGTAAAACATGCTTCAATGCTTGTTCTGGTGATCCTTTTTTACCATATATCTAGGAGCTGTGAAAAAGTCTTGGATAATGTTAAGTTCCTGCACAATGACTAGAGACAAAGGGTACAGACAAATAATCATTCCACAAATAAAAGGAAAATAGGTTAAAAATTACCTATTCTACTGAAAAGAATTAAGAAATATTTTTCATCTCACCCACAAACCCACCTATATATCCATCAACATATTTATGTACACGGAAACACACATGATGACTTGAAAATTATTACAAGTTAAGCACAGCACGCAGTGGGTTCACTGGCAAACTGTGCACACCAAAGGTTAAAAGAAAAATGCATTTTCTAAGTCTATGATGTGCGACTTGCGCATGCCATGTGAAATAAATAATCTGCAATTTACAGATTTCTGCTGTTTTGTGTAGAATGCTTTGAGGATTAGTTTTTATGCCCTCTGTAGTACAGAAACCTTTATAATCAATGCTCTCAACAATTACTGAAACTTTTCATTTCCCTCTTCCCAATTATTACTTGAAAAAGTACAGGCAAACATGAAATTTCCATAGACATAAACCAAACCATAGAAATATTTAAAAAATAATCAATAACAATTACACATAAGAACATTAAAAGGAAATTATGCAAAAGCAAGGACAATTGCCTTTAATCAGAAGCCAAAAGTCAGGATTGAGGACATCTGCAGACTGATAAGATGGCAGCTAAATTGTTTATTAGTTCCCCCTTTCAACACACATGCAAACTTATGTGTTTCGTATGTTCTTGGCTACAATGACTGTACAGGTTTTTGCTAACTGTGAAGGCAAAGTGAGATTTAAGAAATATAAAATTGATGCAAATCTTTAGTGTTTGTATACCGCTTTTTCCTCTGACAGCTCCATTGACCTCAAAGCAATGAGACCCATGAAACCAATGTGATGGAGCTTGAGTCTCAGTAGGAAACTAAGTTATAAAGGGATGATACGCCATTCAAAGCACCAGCAGCTTTATAAACTCAACACAAGCAATTTCTTCTCTTCTATTTAAGCATTTATTACTACATTAAATATAAGCATATTATCTGTTTATTAATGTTCCATCCTACCTCAGATTACTTGTTTGAATAATTCTGTTGTTGCTTGATTCTCATATTGCTTTATTGTTGAACTCTGAGTGCTGCACTTATGAAGGAAAGTAAATTCAAAGACACAGAAACTTGCAACTGTAAATTTACAATTTACATTGTGATATTCTCTTCATAAAGATATACAGATATTTTTAATCTGATCGTATATGTATCTCCAAGAGAAGAATAAAGAAACAAAACTTAGGAAGGACAGTTTAATGTCTCCTAACATCATAAATCTCCTCATTTCAAGTGGTCTGAACACACATTGTGAGCTACACTTGTAATTAAACTATGATTCTAATTACTACCAATTTAATTACCCAAGTCTTCACTTTTTTTTTTCTCAGACAGAATTGGCTTCTGGTTTTGTTTCTGCTTAAAATTATCACTTTGTATGACTTATGTTCTCTGATGAGAAGACAAAGGAAAAATTAAATCAACCCTTTAATATTGCATAAACTGGCAAAATAAAAGCAGAAAATGGCTGCTGTTACAAATACAGCCAACTGAGAACCAACGCAAGTGTCAGGGCCCTGATGGCACCACCAGCCCCAACTGTCCCTGCCCAGCCTCCTGGGGGTCCCCCACAGCCCAGGGCCCCACATCAGCCCCCCAGGGCCGTCAGGCCCTGCCCCAGTGACTCCGCAGCAGGGCCAGTCTCCTGCTCCCCACAGCCAGGCCCACCCACGGGCCCACGGCCCAGCCAAGCCTTGGCCTGTCCCCATCCCCAGGGAGGTGCCCATGGCCCAGGGCTGGGGCTGCCCCCCAGTACCCAGGGCTGGGGCTGTTCCGTGGCCCCAGCTCCCTGCTCCTGGCTGGGGTGGGACGGGCCTGGCTGAATATCAGCCTCAGAGAATCACAGAAAATCACACAACGTGCAGGTACAAGTGCATTTATCTCTGCTGTAGGATTTTGTGCTATGTCTTCCACCACAGATTTGTAGCATTATTCCCTGTTTTGCCTTTTAAATGCCATCTTTTCCCAAATGGTATGCTTGGATGAGATTCAATTTACTGAATTTAAGCATCAAAATATTGGGTATATGGGTCTAATATATTCATTGCACGCTTCCTGTTTAGTCAACAGGACGAAAAACCCACCTTCACAGGGTAATTCCCTCCATCCGAGGCCGGACCCCAAATGGTATCCACTTATATCCATCAACTGAGAAGTCTAAGGTGACTAGGTAAGATTTACAGAAGTAACTTCTAGACTTTTAAGGTTACATGAGCTTATTTTCACCCAACACCCTGCAATCCCAATCACTTCTGCACATGCTTAACTTTGAGCATGTAAATTTTCCCATCACATTTGTCTCCACGCAAACTGTGCATTTACATGGTGAACACAGCGTAACTTCCATTTCTCTCACTTAAAGTTGATGTCTGCATCAACACCTGTTAATTCTGAAGAGTACATACCCTTTTGTGAGCTCTGAACACAACCATGTAAGAATATCTATCCATGCCCTTCAAAGCATATCTTTAGACAGTGCTAATTGTTAAACCAAGCTTGCAACTGGAAAATATTGCAAATACATGAGAATAACCAATTCGTGCTTAGAAAATTAATGGACGTGTCTTTTTTATTTTTTTTTTCCTGACTGATCCATGTAGAATTTTATTTGACTTGAGTACAGATACGAAAAATGTTCCATATTCAAAAAACCAATTCTACAAGTTTGGAAATGCAGCACTCTAGCACTCTAATGGCAGCACTTGCAATATAGCAACGATTATATATATTTTATATATATATATATGCAAGTGTACACTGGCTTGCTGTGTGTGCACAGCAAGGAATGGTGGCAAGGGAAGCTGGCAGCTCAGAGGTTCTTGTTGCAGCAAGTATCCATTCGGAGCACAGCCAGCCTCTAGTTACAGTGGGACACAGCAGCTGGGACCCCATACACATGGTACAAGTACCCAGCACAGCACAGCACAGCCAACTCTGCTCAGCAAGCAAGAATGGCAGGAAGAGCACAGCCCTGCACTCTGTGTGATAACAACGGGAATGGTAACGAGGTACTGAGAAGAGGGAGCTGGGCTACACTCTCACACAAAACAGTTTTGAAATCCCATAATCAGTGTGGATTCATTTGTTATGTCATTTTCCCAGTCTCTTCCAACCTGTTCAACTAATTGGAATATTGGCGCAAAAAATACACCCTTCTGCTGTCTGTGTCTCTTCCAGTGAAAAGCAATCCTGTGCTGGTGACAGTGGGGTCACTCTTATGGGAACTGACAATGATTTCAAAGTATGAAGTGACTTCACTGTGCTTGTGTTAATTAAATGTTTTGATGTTTCAGGTGACCTCTTCTCGGTTTTGAAGTTACGTGAACATGAACAAAGACAAAACGAAGGAGAGTGGAATGCATAAGTATTTCATTGAAAAGAGAAAAAGATATGAAGAATATAAAGTAAATAATTTACAGAATATAAGCACATAAGACTATCCTTGGAATACTGCTTGTGTTTGTGCATTGTGAAAGATGTAGAAATGTTTTCTCACAGATCCCACAGAAGGGTATTATTACAATCATTTGCATAATATTTTTTACAACTTTCATGAGCAATACTTTTGTAAATAGTAAATTATTGAGGATTTTTTCTCTGTTGTTACCTAGATAATTTTCTAAATGTAACCAAACTTAAAGCTTCATTAATTTGTAGATGTACACTGTGCTTATAGGTATCTTCCTTTGTATAAGAAAGATTTAATTTTTAAAGAAAGAAAGGTGATACAACTGTTCTGTGAATCATTCGTTATCTCAAGTCCAAAGCCTTATTATATCTGCAGGTCTTAAAATGCAGAGGATTCATGTGGGCACACAACTATATTTAGAAGATCAATTATTGCTAACCACAAACAAACAAAAAATCACACAACAGAAAATCCTCTTATGAAATCAGCTTGTAACAACTAGGTTTACCTATTGATTTATTATTAACAAAAGGCCTTATTTATTTACCTTCTGAATTCTCAATGTTGATCATGCATTTGAGTCGCATTGGCAAATGAAATTCTCTGACCCATACTTCTGCTTCCAATACCTATTTTGATGATCTATTGTGATTGAGGTAGGTTCAGTCATGGAACATTTTCCCCCAAGCAACAAAACCAGATTTTTTGTTCAACGGATGCACAGTGCTTCTTCCCTTGCCTTACTTATAGGTATCAGAAGTCTTTTCAGCAAGTATAATACATCTTAGCTATAGATCTATTTAAAAATGCTACAAGCAGTTGTTGGACACACTAGAACAGGGGTCCTCAAACTACGGCCCGCAGGCCTGATAAGGCCCCCCAGGGTCCTCAATCCGGCCCCTGGTATTTACAGACACCACCAACCCACCCCACCCCCCGGGGGTTGGGGGGGGAAACCAAGCAGCCGCAGATGACCTCCTGCCACATCATCCACGCACCGGCCCCCTGTTTAAAAAGTTTGAGGACTCCTGCACTAGAATGTTGTTTGTATATTTTGTATATTTTCTGTCATCAGTATATTTACTAACTGGGAGACAACCTTAGCAGCCAAGTATCTTGTACTGGCCACCTTGCAACTGGTGTACGAAATAACATATCCAGTAATAACTAAAAAAGTAAAGTAAAACATTACACGGGGTTCTTTACTTGTAGTCATGCCATTCTGGTAACATCAGTTTGCAGATTAATTTTTTCCATACAGTAATCTAGATAAATAGATAGCAAGGTAAAACAAATATATGCCCAAAAAAAGATTAGTGTTTCAATAATATAGATTCCTTTGGAAAGAAAATATAAAAGGAGATTTTCAAAAGCAAGAACTATTGAATTCTCTCCTTTCAAAGTCAGCAGGCACATATTTAGACTGTAAAACTCAGCTCTGTGCTGGGCAATGCTAAACCTGATAGCACGACAAGGAATGCCTGCATGTGGTTTACGTGCCCAGAGGTCAACATTGTGAAGGTCTTTCCTGTAAGTCTTCAAAAGTCTCTGTAAATCTGGAAATGGTGGGGCTGTTCTTCAGCTCAAGGAAACTAATACAGCAACAATTACATCCATGGTGCTTACACATATTCATACTAGCAAAAAAAATGGGCTTTGTAGACAAAATGTAATACTTTCTTAGAAAAGACTGCATGCCAGTAAAAGATATATTTAAGTGCCACTCTTTCAAACCCTAATCTGTAATAAGAAATCTATTTGCTTTTTAGAGAAAAATTTCAGAATTGAAATTATGTTTTCCCCTTATTAATACCCCTGTCAAAGTGTTAAGTTAATTTTCTTTTTTCTTGATTGACGTCTGACAGCTGAAGTCAGTAAAAAGACCTAAACAGATTTTTGCTACCAAAAAGGCTGATGAAGCTAATATTCAAGGTTTTGTGAAAGCTTGATTGTCAGGATACAATACTTCTGTTCTGACCAGTTATCAGAGATGTCAGTTGCCCAACTGAATAGGTTAAATTTTGTCCGGATGTACTTAATTTCAAAATCATCCAAAGACACCAAAGGTATTTTTGCTCTCATGAAGTACTTATGCAACAATTCTGCAAAGGGACTGCAATAGAGTTGGGAAAGGATCACAAAGCTTGACTACTGGCAGCAAACAGAGCATCTCAGATTAGAGAAAATTCTGATGGCCTGGCTTTCTCACATTGCATACAACTTTGGCCTTCACTGTGCTGCTTCTCACTGTTTTTTTTAATGATGCTTTAAAGCCAAATGACTAGAAGCAATGAAACAAGTTAGGCATTCTCTACTAGGGTCTGTCTTTTAATATGTACAACAGAAAGTATCAGCAGGAATATTGACCTGCCATTTCAGTTTAGAACCTGCTTCCTTGCTTGCTTTTTGCATATTTAAAACAATATTTAAAGCAGACTTGAACAAGTACTGCTTAGTCACGTCAGCACTCAAACTCTGAATTGTACAAAGCTTCTCAATGCCAGCATGCTACTGCTTGTTATTTTTGGCAGGTTTCTCTATATTCTGCACTGCTATGTGATAAGTTGTTGAGTCTGTCAGAGGGGGATAATTTTCTATAAAAAAATTCTGTATTGCCCAAGAGACTAAGACTTCAGGGCAACCATGCAATAGTGCAAACATATTTGACTAATAGTCTGTACCATCTGCTCGATATTCTGGTTTAAATTATAGGCATAAATTCATCCATGCAATTCTCAGTAAAGTCAGTGAATACTAAACTCTTGTGACAAAACAAAATCCGTGCTGTCTATCTGTAATGGGAAATTGAACTACGACCTTTATTGCTCAAATACAGCAGATCCAGAAGCAGAAATAAAAAGGAGACTCCCTTCCTTCCATGCAAGTACTGACTTTTGCCAAACTAAGTAAATTCTAAAGAAATATTTTTTTAAAATGCTTCTTAATTAACAGAAGTTACTCCTACAGTTTCTTCATAACATCAAAGTGTCAGAAAATGGCAAGTCTAAGGCTGGCTCCTAATGTAACCAGGTTATTCTTTTTTTTTTTTTTTCTTTTTTTCTTTTTTTTTTTTCAGCTGACATACAACAGAACTGCTTTACACTTCTTTGGGAAGTCTCAGCACCTTCTGCCATATATACCTTGGTAGTGAAAATCTCCTTGCAGGGATCTGGGCTGAAAGGAGCTCTTCACTCTCAGGACACTAGGTTTTTAGCTCAATCAGGTCAATTCATGAAAGGTTTTCTCATCTTTTATTCAAAAAGTAGTTGAAATCTCTAAAGCAAACTCCGTTCTCTCAAATTTTCACCTTCATGCTGGCACTGGCCTTTGATGATGATCAGTACCTTTAAGAAGGCAAGTGAGAGGTCAGGACCTTTCAGCATGTGGTGGAGACTTTATAAGAGAAGATATTGCCTTTTCAGGGAAAATCCAACTATCCATGAATGAAAGTCAACACAAGGCAAAAATAACTATAGAAGGATTTCATTTGCCAGTTACTGAAGGGCAAGTCTTTAACAGACTGTCATTTCTGAATGCCAGAATTAAGTAGGTGCAATATAGAAAACGCTAAAAGGTTTCTAAGGTGAAATTAAACCGAAGTTCACATAGCCGTTTTCCAGCTGATGGCTTGATAACAGATGTATACTGTAAAGCCCAAGTGCTGAGAATCAGACTTGGAGAGTAAATATTTCTTCTTTTTCCCCTTAAAAGTTGAATTAAGGAAACTGTCCTCCTATAATTTTGGGAGTGACCAAGCAATTGGAGTTTGAGCAATTCATTTTGTAATAAATTTCCATCTCATTTGTATTTTACCAAGCGAGGTTATTATACAGACCACATAATGTAGAATAAACCATTGTACCATCAAGGAAGATGTGGCCAGGTGCCAGAGAACAAACACAGCTTTCCATCTCTTTAATTACAGAACTAGTGTTCAGGAATATTTAAATGCAATTTTAAAAGGTTATTTTCTGTCGGCAGTACAGGAAAATCAATATGCCAAGCTCAAAAAAAATCCAACAGAAAACCTAAGATTCACACATGTAGGTTTCACTCTCTCGCTCACACATGCATAAGCATGCACAAAATTACTACTGGAGAAAATAGAATAGCAAACATATTAAGTGACCCAGAAACAGCAATGCTTTTCTTTCTACATTTGCATTTCTTTTTTTCCTGGGATATGACGTCATTCTGTATAAACTATATAAAAAATGCTATTCCTTTAATCTGTGCAGCATTTATAAGACTTCAACATGAGCCTTTCACTGAGAGCTTAGACAAATATTTAAACTGCTACATAAATGACTCTGACTACCAGGCAAGCCCAGGCTACTCTAAAAATAAATGTTCATGGACAATAAGCCCATCCAACCAAAAGAGAATTTTAAAAAGCCATGGAATATATTATGTCTCATAGAATAGTACAGACATATCTGGATGAATGGCTATGATTTTCTCTTTTTCAAGGGTTTTATGACAGAAAACCATTTCCAGAACACTAAAGAATGAAGCAATTGTCAAAAGTGACCTGCACTCTCGTAATGGAGTTGAAATCTTAATTGTTATCTAATTCTATTTTTCTTCCTCCTTTGCAACAGCAATACATGTATGTGTATTTTACTGCTCTCTGTGAGGGAACATGGCAAAGTTCCACTTGTGAAATGAGGACGGTTTTGCATTTCACCTTAATCAGATCAAATTAGGGCAGGTGGTAACCCTGCAGGCAACATAATTATGAAAAATGCCTGTGTTCAATACAAACTGTCCTTCCAGTCTTGAGGTCTAATAGGACATCATAGTACAATCTTTCTACATTTTACTGGCAGCTCAGAACACAGAAGCCTGCAGAGGGGAGACCACATACTACTCTTTTCGTCTGTGCAAATCCAGACAAATAATGCATATGTTCTTCAATATTTACCCTAACATAAGAGACAGAGTGTTCCTGGGAGTGCAAAAGCTGGTGTAGGTTGAAAACTAAAGTTAAATACAGAAGAAAAAGAAATTAAGTCACTCTCTAGTCAGGTCTAATTCTAAAAACGTTGTGCGAGACAGGCTAATCCTGCATTACAAACACTGATCTGTTTTTACTATAAAAAAGCCTGACAGGCAGGCATAAATACAAGAGATTGTACTGTCTGTTCATCTAACAGCAAAGAATCAGAATGACCAAAGAGGTTCCCCAAAGATATAGTGTTAAGGATTTTTTTGATTTTATATCGATATACTGGCCCTATTCTTGAACAGACCAGTCGTGATGAATAGCTGGTGAAACACATTTGAAATAAGCTGAAAATTTAATGCAAAATTCTACTCTACATTAAAGGGATAATACAGCCAGGTTCATTTAGAATATTACTCCTCTGAAGACACCCCAAGCACTACAATAACAAATGTTGTATCAAAGAAGCACTCAGCGACAAATGCAATATGAGTCTCTGCGAGGCGATTTTTCAGCATGTCGGAATTATAATATCACTCCATGGAAACAAATTAAGCAGCACAAGCTTGGCTGTTGGGATCACTTTATTAGCAATGCAGTGTTTTCTCATAAAGAATGCTTTGCTTCGGATCTGTCAATGAACATCAAAGATGGCCTATCCGTTTTTATGGCGCACAACTTATTATTTGCCTATGAAATAAACAAAACACTTTAACATCCGGCTTTTTTTCTGCAACACTTAAAAAAAAGTATTGAGAATAACAAAAAAAAAATCCTGATCATTTTTACTGTACAGCTGAAGTTCAGTCTAGTGGTTTTTTTTTAATCAACAGGGATAAACACTTTAATCAGGAGGGATAAAACTGGCACACTATTACCAATGAAGGAATACTGAACAATTTCTACCTGGTAGAGGAATATCTATTTTTAAAAAACCACAGATTTCTGCAAAATATTGAAAAATATTCTGCTCTGGTTAGTTATCATGCTGATATATGAACTGACTTAATTTTGTCCCTTGTGCATAAAAGAGAAAGCACAGCTCTTGGTATGTGGATAGTCCCTTTCAATGGGTCAGAGAAGGATGCTGCGCTTGCACCATGCTCATAAATTTCCAAGGCTGTTACAATTTACCCCAAGCTCAGTGGCTGCACTGGACTAGGAACGCAGGGGTAAATGGATATGCTTTACTATGTACAGGGCAGGAGAGAACCCCCACAGCTCAGCATTATGCCATCAGACTCATCCGTACACTGAAGTGAATTAGTGCAAGCAATTTCATGAGATTACGCTAGCAATTTAGTACAGAACAGCTGCTGCACCACGCTAGAGGATACTCCTTCTAGTCTTTACTTACATGGCCACAAATAACTTCTGAGTTAATCCAGAGCAACAGCATACATCTTTTATCTTTACCACCTTACAGAGAGATATGCTATGCCTTGTAATTAGTTGGTCTTGTCTAATGTTTCTTCAGCTCACAATACTTCCATTATCACTAGTCCAATATATCTCCATTAAATTAGACACTCTATATGATGCTATTTCTTCTCATATTTGAATTACTTCCCATATCAACAGAATGCACATTTTTCCCCTCAGCTATACTTTTTTCTGTATTCTTTCAACAGTGCAGTGTTTCTGAGCTGTGAGCCTGAAGCCAGAATAGACAGGTATAGGAGGAAATCTCCAGCCTTACTAACTGCATATATGAAACCCCACAAGGTATAGAGTCCAGCTGCAGAGGGCTGGTGGGGAGGAGACATGTTTTTTTCACCCCTCTTGGATATGGGTATTGCTGTATCAATCATTTCCAATTAGGAGAAAAAAAAAGTATTTTTTAAAATTTACACCAAGTGGGATCCCAGTCACATAGCTTGGCACTATGAATGCTGATACAGGCACTAGAAATCAGGACGAGAACATCCCTGACCTTGATGCGAACACTTAAGCAGGACAATAAGCCAAATCAGAACTGGTGTCTCCCCATGTCCCCCCAGGAATCTCCCCCTCCTCTCCCCCCTCCCCCAGTCTCTCACTTGCCCAGCAACAAAGAGAGAGAGCTCAGGAATGCCTGTCCTCTGTTTTTCCTTCCTGTTGCAAAATGGGAAGTCAAATTATTGAAACTAACCATAAGGTTCAGCTTTTTTTCTCATGTCATTAAAATGCTCACTTGACTTTGCTACATTTCAGTAGATCACTCAGTTGCCGTTGTAAAACATAACAGCACTAGATCGTGTCACCTGTACACTTACCTTTTGACACCATGTTAACTATTTTTCTGTAGAGTACTCCTGAGCAGTCATTTATATGTTAAGTACTGAACTCTGTATCACTTCTGCCTTTCAATATTACATTGCCTGCTATGTATTTTCCACTTGTGTCTGTTATGTCATGGATCAGAAATTTATTTCTTCTACTTTTGTCTGGCTCTAGGATAGCATCACACATGAAATTTCAGAGACACATTTTTTCATGACTGAGAATTATTGGATATACAGCTATAAAAGCATAAATAAAAGCTAAAAGTCCTTAGAATTATTTGGAGGGGAAACAAAACATCCTTAAGCATCAACTTGGTTGGAAATTCTTCATACTGCTCTTCTGTACCATTCGTCCAGGAGCTGTTTTCTGTTGTGGCTTAGCTCCTGTCTGCTTCAGGAAAAAGATCATCAATTATGATAAATGATTCTGTATGGCAGGATTTAGACTCACGCTACAAAAAACTACATTGAATGAGATTATCTGATCCTTTTCTAAGGATCAATAATTTATTTATAGGCAGGGGCCTCAAAGGTTAATTTCTAGTGCTTTACTCACCAAGCTGTCCAGCACTCCAATGACTTGTAGGAGATATATAATCAGAACTGGCTAATCCACACCAGTTTGTTTAAAAAAAAATGTCAGATTAACAAATCAATGATACTTACACACTACAAAATTGGTTTCCACTTAAAAGCTGGCTGGATTTACACAGTTTACATGCAGCATAAATCCTGTTTTCATGTAATTTAGCAGGGATTCTGGGCAAAGTGATTCCCCTCTGTCTTGTCAATTTACAAGACACAAACTGGCCAGGAAAATCCTATTGCAGTTTGATAGATTCCTACTGAGGGAAACAGGGAAGAAGGAAAAAAGAGCAAAGCAGGATTTTTGACGTTTGGGTACAGATAGCTGTCAATGATCATTTTCCTATCTCTGTTTCCACAGGTAACTGTGACTTTCCATCTAGAGAGCTTTTCCCTGCCTTACTACTTACGCAAAGAAGTATGCCTTGCCTGACCTGTGACATGTTGATTCTATACTCATGCAACAACCCATTTGGGCGGTTGCATGAATGTAGCGTCAATGGGTGCTACATTCATGGGTTTTTCACCCATTTCCCCACTTTAATTCTGCTCACATCTGTGTCAGTCATTATAAAAGTGTCAACAGTGTGGCTGCTGTCAAGCAGTCTGTGGCATTGAATGCAAAAGTTAACTTTACTGCAACAAATTCTTTAGTATGTGTATGCACATCTTTCTCTCTCTCTTCCCCTTTCTCTCTATGTATTTATTGTTCCCCTTTGAAAGTTGGAGCACATTATCTAGTTTTATTTTTATTTTTTGTTACTTTTGCAATTTGATGGAGAGTGGGTTGTGGGAACACAGCACACTTGAGATCATTAGGACTATATCCTCCTTTACTGGGACAATAACAAATCAAGGTAGCAAATATCTGAAAGGTGCAATGATATTTTTTTGTGCAATGGACACTGAATTAGAAGAGCTGTGATATAAAACTGATTCAGGTGACAGGTACTTAATCAACTGAATCTCCAGCAACTCCAGTAATAGTTTCCTAACTTCTTTCTGTACCTGGAAAATATGATCTGAAGACAAACATAAATATTTGCAATAAAAAAATACACCACAGTGTCAGTTTGCATTTTTTCAGTCTTGTATCTACAGATGCAACTGAACTGAAGGTTAATGCTAACATTTAAAGACAGACTGTGTATAATCTAAGAGGACATGCGACATTTTTATGTTTCAGGCGAATGCTTTGTGTCTTTACTGTTCAGGAGAGTCTCATGCAGGAAAGTAACCTAATGTCAATGACTATTCCAATATTAAATAGATAAATAAATAAATAGAGGCAAAGGAAGACATGATAGAAGTGGCTGAAAGAAGCGGCACGTACACAGTACAGTAAACAATTCTGCCAAGCACTGTTCTAATTTGTCCCAATCTACCACAACCAATTACTCCTACCTCAGAGACTCCTTATCTTAGATTTTCCAAGCCAGCTAGCCTCTATTTCTTGATAAAAGACATAGCAGTATTTCAGAAAATTGCAGATTAGATAAAGAAGAAACCCAGTGTTAGACATAATTGCCTCAATTTTTTTCCTCAGCTGAGCCAATCCTCCATCCAAATAGTTGAAAAGCTAACTACCTTCCAAGTTAGGTCTCAGTAATCCATCTGTATTGGCCACAAAATAATAGGCTTGAAAATATTGTAGAACTGTTGCTCTTACCATTATTGTCTGCTAGAAAAAGCTGGGAAAATAATCGCTGAGAGATCAGCAAGAGCAAAAAAGGACTGGGTTGAACTGCACTTTCCACAATACCAGCCGGACATAACACACACTTGTGACACAGATGCAACATTGAACTCCACAATGCACAGAAGGTAGAAATAATTCAGCCCTGCTTCTTCTTCCTTCTTCGCCTCCCTCCCCATCTCCATTTTGGGAAAGAAAAGATATCTTTGGTCTGGGAGAAGCTGGAGCTAGCAGTAAGTACTATAGATAAACAAATGTACCGAACCTAAAATCCATGTCTCTCTCTCTCAGTATCCTATCTGTGGCAGAAGCCAATAACAGATGCTATGAAAACAGCGTAAGAATCAAGAAAAGCATTAAGTACCTCTGTATACCATCCTTATCTGCAGACTGCAGTTTAGGGACATTCAACCAGATCACTTTCTTCCCTTGCCACTCTTGGGAATTATCCATATAATGTATCCAGTCACTTTGGGAACCCTGAATACTTTTGATTTCTACAACATCCTTAAGCAGTAAATTCCACAATTTTAATTTGCAGTGGGTGACTTTCCTCTGTTCGTTTTATACCTGCTGCCTCGTAGTTGTACGGCTACCTCCAGTTCTCACATAATAAGAATGGGTAAATCCCTATTACTCTTTTCCATTCCTTTCATGATTTTAGAAAACTCCATCACATCTTGATCCAGATGTCTCTTTGTCAGAACAGAAAAATAAGCATCTCATCACACACAAACTATTCCATACCTCCAGCCATCTTTGCTGCCCTATGTTTAAACAATAGTTACCACTTTCTTTTTCAGAGGCAATAACCAGACCTGCACTTGGTATGTGTAGAGCAGGGCGCATTCTCTATTTACCACAGAGAAATAACATTTTGTCATTCCAAATAGTTCTTAAGATCTTAATTGCTCTTGTGACTTCCACTTAGTGCTCAGATGATATTTTCAGTGAACCATCCAAACAAGATGCCAAAAAAATGGGGCAGCAGATTAGAGACCAGTGCCATCATGACGGCTTTTGCCTTTGTGCACTCCAAATGATGCCACCCTTGCTTCTTAAGAGGCCTTACTGGAAAGCGTGCTCAAAAATACTAGCAATATCATCCTGACAGTTAGCTCTGTAAACTGAACCAGTTTTTTACTCCATCCTTGCACCTGAGCAATGCTGCAGCAGTGTTGTAGCCAACTCTGGGCCATGGCCATGTACCCTGTTAACCTGACTTGCCTTCCCGGCTCCACCTCAGCTTGCCCCAGCACTGGGACTTCTCCGGTGATCACAGGGCTGTGGCTGACCCTGCATGGTGTGCCCCACTGGCATGGCATGGCATGGCATGGCATGGCCGACCTCATTGCTGCCACAGGATGACTCTGCTTTGCCACGTCCTGCCAGCAAGTAGTCATTGTACAAGCCTACAGAATTACTTACCTATCGTCTAAGGAGTTAAGGATGTGGGAGCTAAACTGTGGTGTGAGGTATGAGGGAAGAAAACAAAATGGACAAAAATCTGATAATCCAAAACTAACACATGAAAATGAACAACTAAAAGCTTTTATCTGGAAGTTGAAACTGAGGAACAAAAGGTCAGGATGGCAAACAAATAGGAAGAACAAAGAAAACTACCATCAGCCGCCTCCTTTTCATCTTCTAAAGGACAAATATTTCTCAAAGAGCATTATACTTACTCTGTAATAAGTAGCCTTCTAATTTTCATTCTAAAGATCATGCAATAACAAGAAAATTACAAGGATCATTTTATTTTCTGACAGATGAAATGGCACAGGACTGGAAATTCAACACTAGACAATGACTGATATTCAGTGGAATTTCTCCACTGTCCCCAAACCGTGTTATTAAGCAATGTAAGAAAAGTGTAGGGTAATTAACCCTTATCTACACAGTATTTGCAAAGGCACAGTATTCTGCTTTATGGTATATGATATTGTCAGCTTCTTTTCCTTTTGTCAAACCAAAGAGAAAAGGAAACAGAAAGCACTTTTGCACATGTGCCTTATAGACTTGAATTTGAAAACTATGAAAAATGATCTCCCTAAGCCCTAGATGTGAAACCCTGGTGTTTCAAAAAACACTACAAGGTTCCTCACAACCTGACCTGTGCACACAGCATGCTGGAGCACTCGCAGTTTGTGTAAAGCCTATATTGAACTCATGCAGAAAATTCCTAAGAATGAGACAATTTTTCTGGTGCCCTCAGTTTTCTTGTCTGTGCTAGGAGAAACAAGGACCTCAAACATAGACAGCATCTGACCCATAATAAATGGAAAATGAAATCTCCATTTATAGCTTAATCTTTCATCTGCAGGTCTCTCTACAGGTCTAGAGGTTTTGTTTTGGATATTGGTTTGTTTGTTTGTTTTTTGTTTCTGTTTTACATCTCTGGTAGATGTCAGGATAAGCTCTTTTGTGATTGAAAATACTCATTAGGTAAAGTATGCTGCATCTAGCTGGACAAAGGTAACATAACATTAATTTTTATTTATATTACAGTTGAGCTGAAAGCCTCTCTTGTGCTAATAACCCCCTCCTGCTAAATAGCGAGTTAACATGTCAAATTAAATAGATAATACAGTAACTTGTAAATCTACCAAAGGATGCCATGTGCAAAGGTGATGCAGAATCTATGGCACATTCCTCAAAGGAGAGGGCTGAAGCAGAAGAAAACTGCACATTCTTCTGTGCTATGGGTATAATGACCAATGCAAAACTGGGATTTTAATTACATCTCTCAGCATCATAAGCTGTGAGTTTGGCCTAACTTCATGATCTTACATAGAAAAATATTACACTGCCAAAGATAATTCTCCAGCTACCCTTTACAAACAGAAAACCATAAATCCCGTGTCTTCAATTTACAGAATATAAACCAACAATCTGTAGCAGACTCAAATCTATGTTTGACAATGACAAGGCAATGCTGCCATGCAATTACCTTGGGAACCTCCACTGAAGGCAATGGCAATTGAAAGTTATAACATCTGGCACTGAATTCTCACTTTATGACTTTGTGGAGAAAGAAGAATGGTCATAGCTGCCTGACAAAACAGTAGTTTTGTATTTTCTGACTTTTCTCCCAAGTCTTAACAATATTTAAATATGGCTCACTTCACAGTAATGCATGTATTATATAAGATTAAAAAAATACAAGATCTGGCTCCCCAAAAGTCTCTTCTGGAATGTATTAACATACATTTTACTCAAGAGACTGAAGTCTTCTCTTCACTGACATTTCGTCCTTCTGCATAAAAATTAGCTCAGGCAGGATTTAAACCAAAGAAACCCCAACACCAAACCCAAACTAATAATAAAAAAAGCTTTTTATGGTCCCCAAAGACCAGAACAGCTGAATTTAGCCATTTCAGTGTGCTAGGTACAACCTGTTTCCTCATCATTTTCTTTAATTAACCTGGCTTATTTACCTGGCTGGCTGGGAAAGGAGTTATTAAAGCCCACCCTGAAGCCTGCACAAAAAGCCAGAGGATGCCATTCACGTAACACTCTCATATTATTCTTCCGCTTTAGCAATACAACTATTATTAAAACAAAATTTAGGGCCTGGAGTAGCTCTATTTTCAAGGTAAATTTTTCTAATAAATTGCTTCATTGGCAGGATGCAATCTGCAGTTTATTCAGCCTGTAATATTCTCATGTGATAGTTACGAGTCTGAGTTCGGTGCTCAGAAATGAACCCTCTCCACTTTGAAGGAAGTAGACCTTAGCTGGGCAGGAGGACAGACTGACAAACCGGCAGCCTAAATAATCATTTGTAGCTAGTGGACAGGGAAGAGCAGATGGGGATGGTTTCACTAGGAAATTTGAAGTCGGCTGTACAGGAAGAGAAGACAGGGATTGCAGCATACAGAGAAAATACGGAACACCGAAGACACTCAGCACTATCAGAGCTATTTTTCATGTCAGATTTTCTTCAACCTGCAAGCTCTCAGGGCCAGACCCATTAGCACACTGACCATGATGCCTCAACCCAGGCACTTGACTACATTTGCAGGTCTGTGGCCTATATTTTCCTGACAAACGAGGCCAGGAAAGGGATGGGTTGCACTGGGGGAGCTGCCAGCTGACAGCATCTCACTGATACAAGGAATGGTGAAGAACAAGGGGGCTGTGCTGAGACACATATGTAATCAGAGAGCCTTCACTGAGACGGGAACATTTGTACAGTTTGTGGGGGACATCCAAAGATGGAAAAGCTGAATGCATATTTCCCAGGAGAAAATGGCCCCTCGGCAGGGAAGAATATGGTTGGCTACTTTGCATGTAGAGTGCTATACTCCCTAGCAGGAACAGATATGTGGAAGAAACTAGTAACAAAAATTTAACCAATTGGTGACAAGCATGACAGTGACAAAAGGAGCCCCCTGCCAAATATGCTAGACACCGTAGCTGATGTGTTGCTTCTCAGAAGCATGAAGCTATGGAAAAACTGCTAGAGCACGTACAAGTGAGCTCTATCCTTGTCCATGTTAACCTGTATGGACATGAGCTATACTGCAAAATGATCTTGGAAAATCAAAAGGGGCCAGAGGCTCTGTAAGGAGACGTGAACCGATGGCAGTTCTAGGGCTATTCCCATTAGTCCTTTTGGAGAAGTGTCAAAGATCAGATAAAGAGACACAATCAAGAGGTAAGTATAGGTACTGTTGACAGGAAGATAATTAGTTTTCTTAACCATGGAATGGTGTTCCATGAACGCAACTTCCCAAACTTAATCACAAGGTAGTTAAAGAAGTGGGTGAAGCAAACCTACAACTTACAGTTTCCTTTGAGAACACAGGGTGAACAGGTTTGCTTCAGTAAAACCAGAGAAAAATGTCTTCAAGTCCTTGAATTATAAGAAATAATAACAAACTTAAACAGCCAGATTGACGGTACGCTTAATGTTGATAAAATCCTTGTCCCTAAGTTGAATTTTGGGCCGACCTATCACTCAAGATCCTCTGTGAAATCCAACTGACGGTGATAGCTGCAGGGTCTGTGTTCAGTGTTTTTCATTTCTCCATATTTCACATGCAATTTTTTCAACAGTGACATATATTAACATTTGTGCATCACACAGTGTCTAAGAACTCCGGAGGAATCTGAATGGAGACAGAGCATGGAAAAGGTATTAAGAGGTACATCCCTAACTTCTAGAGCCAAAGAGAGGCTAATGCAGCTTATGGCATGATTCATAGCAGCCTAAGCAGTATTTTACTTTTTGCCAACTGCAGTATTTAAAGATGCTTTAGCAACAAGAGACTGCTAATTATTCCTTAAGCAAACACGCCTTTTCTACTTATTCCTTTCTAGAGTCTCTAATGTTCATTCCATAGCTCTGTACCACCAGTCAGGAAAGGATATTTCTTTCAGCTGACTTCTTGATGCCACCTCAATTTTGCAGTTTGATGAGGGCCTGGATGTGCTCCATGACAGCATGTCAACATGTAAAAAGATAAAACACTGTTCTTGTAGAAAAATGTAAATGGAAATTATCACCTACGAATGTAAGCGACATAGTATTTATCCACCTCTTATCTGTACTAAGAACACAAGTTTACCCATCACCGAGAAAACCACTTCAGTCTCAGCAGAAAAGGATGTGCAAACATTTCTTTTAGGTCTAAATTCCCTTGCATATGTATCATATATGATTTTTTAATGGTATCATATTTGTATCAGTATAAGGCAATACATTACTAAACTTATCTTCAAAAAGGAAATATTTCTGGAATTTTGCTAACCTGGAGGTTAATCAGCAATGAAAATCTTATAATGGGTTTAAAGTAAATGTGTGTATGAAAACACATACAGCAAAAAGAAAATTGAAGATTGATCCCTCAGAGAAGTAAACCCAACTATCAATATATAGCAGGGTGAGTACCCCAAGACTGCCACTAAGTAAACTCCAACCCTTACATCCAGAAGTCTGATTCTAACCAATAGTCTGCAGCATGTATGTGTAAAAAGGTCCAGGGGGCTGTGGTAGCCTCACAAGAGTTCTGGACAGAAATAAATCAGAACTTTGCTTTATGCGAACTGGGATTTGATATGACCTTCATGCTGCAGACCTGTCAAGCTGTGGCAATGATTAATGCAATCAGACAGCTATTAGACACTGTTCTAATTTAGACACAGCAAAACCTATTGAGTAATGTCAAATGAAACAAAAAGCAGGACCAGAGTCTGAAAAGGCTTTTTAGTTCCCTTCAGGTAAAATTCAAAGGACTTTGTAACATCAAGGCCTCGCTCAGCTGGGCACAAAGGCCTTGGAAGTGATGAGGCAAGATTATTGACTGAATATGGCAGAATCCTGTCACAATCCCCAGAAGAAGCTTAAAATTTCGACAGGGATGCTGTGTTTTTGCAAAATTTTGAGCAAGGCAGTTAAAATAATTTTGAAAGTTTGCCTTTCTTTTGTTCCCTTGTCAACAATACCTAGAAGATTAATTCTTAAGCAAGAAACATGTGAAGGAAAGTATAATTTATTTCAATACTGTGTTATCATCTTACTCAAGACTGTATCTATGAAGAACACCAGAACAATTTTATATGCATCAATATCTACATAAGTAGAAAGACGTGGGATTGAAAACCTCCCTCCAGAACCAAAACTATTTCCAATATTTTAACACAAGGCTGAAAATGCTCCCCAAGCCCCTCCAAACCCATACATGGAAAAGTTCAGGATATAGCCAAGTGTGGAATATCTAAAACATTGCAAAAGATTACAAAGCAGTTATTGGAACTGTCTTTTCAGCTAGACACTGGCTTAGAAATATTCAATTTCTGTCCTTCACCCTTCTGAATTTACAAGAAAATATAGGATATTGTAAAATTGAAAGCAACTCTATTCTGATTAGATGCAATCAGATTTTCAGCCTATTCCAGATTGGATGAAGTCTCCAGAAAATTCCAAGTTTAACAGAGGGATTAAATGGAGGTTGGAAATCACTTAGGGACAAATTTTGGCTGTGATTTAGCAGTGATTTTATTGTGTCAGAAGCAAATGTCTGGTGGGCTCACCATGAAGCTTGTGTTGTCCTTGCCCTAAGCATTGATGGCATAATCGTTAAGATGGAATAAACAACATGATGCTAATTGCTCAAAGGAAGATCCAACAATCTATGAGATCCTGAAATATCAGGAATGGAGGAAACAGGAATTGTAATCCTGTGAGGATTAACTACTGCTGGTTATGACAATTCATTGGAGTGCAGAGGAGCACTGCACTGAGCTGGTACAGCTGGCATGTGCCCACCTGAAAAGCAGCTGGGCTCACTGAGTCCTTCAAAGACAGCAGGTAAGCTAAACCGGGAGAAATTGGTCTCTGTGGAAGAGACAGCATTGTGAGCAGATGGAAGCTTTTTCATTTTGGGCTTGAAACTGCCTGAATGCTCTTTGCAATATTAGCTAAACATTGTCAAACTAGACAGAACCCAGGTTTGAATATGGGGAGAGTAAGAATTTGGACACCAAAAATTAATTGCTTTTCTCGAAAATTGTGCCTTAACAAAGGACTAATCTGCCCGGGGACAAGTCTACACATGGGAGCTTTAGCAGGTCTAACAATCTGTTGATGCTCAATCAATATTATCAGGACTACTAATACAGATAATTTTGCTGGGCCAAAAACCCCCAAACAACCCCCCTGGAAATGAATGGGTATATTTAGGACACATTCTAGGTGATCAAGAAATAGAAAATACTTTTCAGCTATGAAATGGGCTCAGATCCTCTTATAGCAAACTAGGTGACACATTGGCTACTTCTGTACTCAGATAAATACAGTGATAATTTATATAGTTAAACTGTCAGAACGGTCCCTGGTGTACTTCTGGCCCTTTCACTGTCCCACAAAATAGCTGAGAATGGTTTCAGAGCAATAACATTTCCGGGGCCATTTCCCAAAGGTCCTCTGCATCCAGATGGCCTGGTTTGGAGGCTAGAACTCCCTAGCACAGACATAGGCTGCTTTTCTGCCAGGCAGCCTTCATGTGCCTGGTTACCTTCTTCACTTTTCCTTTTCACTTCCAATTCACTGCTCTAAATACCAAGTCTGTGGAATAATCTTCCTGCTTCTGTCCAACACCACATATGAAAAGGTCCTGAATGTTCTACTCCTTTATTGATTTCTAGTGTCATAACACAAGAACAGACCTGGACTAGAAAGGTCAATTATTCCCTCAGTTGTAATTAGTATTAACTTACTATTTAATTCAGCAAAAGCAAAGTTAAAGTTCTCATTGCCTGAAAACAGAAGCAGAGTCAGGCCAGAGTGAAGTGGATTTGAAAAACCAATACAGATGTGGTGCTTATGGCAAATGGTAAACTCCTTTTAAAGAAAATTTCAGTCCAAGCTGAGTGGAAATATAATTTGCTATCTGTCAATTCCTATTAGTGAGATTCTGTACAACCTCACTTGCTGGGGTGACAATTTCTGAAATCTAGGTTTTGATTTGTAGTATGTCCTGAGGATTAAAATACTACTTAAGATTTACAGTAATTGCTAGAGCTGCAGGAAAGAGAAGTAACACAAATCATTTGCTATAATAGGACTTCATGTGTACGAGCTGCTGTATTAGCTTATCGTTCAATTGTTTTAATATTCTAACTCACAGGATCCTATCAAAGAAATTACTAGTCTTAATAACAGTGTGAATTATCGGCAGTTTACACATTATTCATTTCAGTGGCCATAAGTTCCCTTTCCTTTGAGACCTTATGAACTTCAACTGTAGTAGATTTATAGCTCTACTTTGGAAATCATTACTTAAATTCAGTTAGGACTTATTATCTTCCCTTACAAATTGTTAACATTAAGTTGTCTACAGTGAAACGTTTTTGTTATAGAGAAGAAATTTACAAGTTTAGATTTAATAAGGGTTTCATTTCCACCAGACAACAAATATGCAGCAGTATCAAATATCAGAGCAGTTTAAATGACTGCTGATTTCCTAAAATAGTCTGAAGTTAAACTTATTTTTTTTTTTTATTTTAAAGCTTTTTCCTCTGCTCCAGGATATTTAAATGTATAAAGCACAAATAATTATCAGTAAAAAACTCCACCTAGTGTTCCAGGACTTGTGCAGTGGAGGGCTGTGGAAGCTCCAACAGAAAGCTCCATAACCCTCCCATGACTGCACAGAAGATCATCAGTAGATACACTCAAGAGGTTCAGCTATGATTCCCTTTCTAGAAAGAAGAAAAGATTCAAAAGGATAAAGAATAACAAAGGAAATAAAATGAAGGAAATGAGCACAACATACATAATTGGAAAGCAGCAGGGTACTGCTAGTCAAGGGTACTGCAGAACTACTTGATTTTAAATAGGTATGTGGATGCTTGTGCTGATATATACATAAGCAAAGCAGCAGATCTGGCCACTTTCCAAATACAAGCAGCAACATCATATGAGAAATATTCATTTCCCCAACAGGTGAACTCATATACCTTTTCTGAAAAGCAAGAGGTCAAGGGGCCGCATATGAACCTGTTTAAAATGTATATTTTAAAAATAATGTTTTAAACCAGCTTCTCAGAGATATGACTTTTTGAGTGTTGTGGTTTAATCCAACAGGCAGCTAGACACCATGCAGCGCCCTGCTCACTCTCCTCCCTGTCCCAGCGGATGGAGGAGAGAATTGGGGAAAAAAAACCCTAAAATTTCTTTGTGGATTTAGATAAAGACATTTTTAATAGGACAGGAAAGGAAGGGATACTAATAACAACAACAACAATAATAATAGATTTATAATATACAAAAATAGTGATGCACAATGTAATCTCTCACAACCCACCAAGTGATGCCCAGCCAGCTCCCGAGCAGCGGCTCCTAGCCAGCCTTGCCCCTGGTTTATATACTGAGCATGACATCATATGGTATGGAATATCCCTTTGGTCAGTTGGGATCAGCTGTCCCAGATGCATCCCCTCCCAGCTTCTTGTGCCCCACAGCCTACTCACCGGTGGGGTGGGGTGAGAAACTGAAAAGTCCTTGAGTCCTTGACTGAGTGTAAACACTGCTTAGCAACAACTAAACCATCAATGTCTTATCAACAATTTTCTCATCCTAAATCCAAAACATAGCACTATACAACTACTAGGAAGAAAACTAAAGCTACTCCAGCCGAAACCAGGACACTGAGTATAATACTTTTGTGTTTTAACAACTTCTGTTCTATTTCCATGTTTTCACAATGACACACCATTTCCATGACCTATATTACCCATTAAAGTCTTCACTCTTACTCAAGTCTGTTGCTTTGGTTTTGGTTTGATGGGTTGTGTTTTGGGGTTTTTTTGTTTGGTTTTTAGTTTGGTTTTTTTTGGTGGGGTGTTGGGGTGGCACTTTTAATGTAATTATTTAAGACATAGACAAAGCTGTACATTTTCAAGGATTATTTGAAAATTTTGAACGGGGTGTCTACTGCACTATGACACTAAGCATCCATGTTAAGCTGGCTTTTGGATGCCTTAGCTATGTTTGTCATGCTTTAGTTTAAAAATAACTTTACTGCTGATTTTTTTTGGCTTACAGTGCTTGATTTTGGAAGAAAACATAACATCTCCAAAAATCAGGATCCTACGAAATCATGATAATGATCTTACTATGAACTCTACTTTAACTTAATTCCCCTCTTGGAATACAAAATTTGGCAAACAATTGTTTATGAGTATTTCACATCTTTTTTTGGATAGCACTTAACACATAAGGAACACTGAAAAATCATCCTTTTCATTTACATCATTGTTTTCACTCCCAATGATGATATCAACACAAAAAATGAAGAATTCCAATGGTCATTTCAAACAATCTGTTTTCCTTTACTGTTTCAAATATTAATAGCACTTGAAAAGCTGGATTCCTCTGGCCATTGGAAAAATTCAGTTTAATGGAGATAATAATTAATAATGAATTTATAATGCAGTTAGGCTTTGGAGGACCTCATTAAGATTGGGTGCCATTAAGTTCATCATTATCGTGTCAAAATACACAATAAAATGAAATTAAATTCCTTTCCTTCTGGGCATTTTTCTAAAAGACAGGTTTTTAAATATCATCCAAAACTTGAAGGACAGTTGCATTCCATCATATCCATAATGGTCTAAAAGAGATCTGAGAGCCACTTTCCCTCCCTTCCCTTCTTTTATGTTATCCTCATAATAAAAGAAAAAGATTGTATAATATCTGGTTTTTCAAGTTATGTTGAGATTTTTTTGCTTATTTTTGAAGGAGCAATTGACCCAATTCTGGTCACCCACCTGAACAGAAGCACAGGTGACCATGCAAAGCAAAGGCAACTACAGCAGTATGTGTCAGTGGAATAGTTTGCCTGTTTACTGGTCTGTGAAGGGTTAGGTGTAGAATGGAGAACTAGAAAGAGTGAATAAACTATCCTACACAACATCTTTTATCAGTAAAACTGACTTAAGGAGCTCCAATCCTGAATGTCTGGCTAAAGTCTTTTATTGCCCCAAAGCCATGCTGGCACAGTCGTTGTGAGTCTACATTGTGAATTATATAAGGAAACAGTCCATACTGAAAGCAACACTGCACCTTCTCACCACAACCCTGTTGTGGTCAACCCAGCTAATTCCTCTGCTTTACATCTCAATATAGCCCCCAAAACTGCATTGGCCCACTTATGGGGATGGCCAGGAGCTGGGACCAGGGATCCAGAGGCAAGCAGTCCAGGTACACCTGAAACTGGTCAAAAGATTTGGTATGTGGATGTGTAACGTGAGACAGAATCAGCAAGATAAGCCTAAGGAAAGCGCTTCTTGGAGAAAAGCCTCAAAAGGAATATTTTGTGATGAGTGCTCCCCAAAAAGTGTTAGGCAATATGAAAAAAACACATTAACTTCTGCTGTGTCCAAATAAACAGGGCTTTCTTCATAAATTGACAAGCTCTCCTTATTTTCTATCTGTTTCCAGGTAGAAAACTCCAGAAGCAGGCCAGACAAGTGCCCTCCAGCTGGCTTCAGTGAAGGGCTATCAAATATTTCCAAGCATAATTCTGAATTACGTAAAATTACTGGGAAGACTATGAAAGTAAACAGAATCACCATGTTGTACAAATGTATCACAGGAAAAAAATTAATTACATAGTTGGCCCCAATGTGGACTGATACAATTGATGTGTACAGTGCTGTAGCCCTAGACTTCTCTAAGGACTGACCATGTGAACTGAAGTAGCAAGGCTACATGAATAGGTTTCTCCGGTCCATTATCCTCTCAGACATGTCAATCCAACTGCTTATAAACCTGATTTCTGAAAGGTTCAGATCACATATGCTTTCTTGCTTTGCTTTTTAAATATAATACTGATTTGGTTTAGTTCCTGGGCTCAGTAAGAATAGTAACACAACTGAAGAAGTAGAAAAAAGGGTGCAGGGCTAAGAAGGGGCTGACATGCAGCAGGGGGAAGCACATATGAATTTTTTGAGATGTTTTTGCTAGTGAAGACATCTCTCCATCCAAGTATACCCTTAAACTAAAGGGGTCACAGGAGAGGTAAAAGTTAAGGCCTTAAGTAAAGGGTCTCTGTAAAAGCCATCATAGATGAAGGAAGGCAGCAGGTGAGTGACAGAGGTCTGGTTTAACTCAAGCAATGTAATAAACCAAATACAGATGAAAAGATGACTCTCCCCTGCTAGAGGAACCAGCTTTTCCTCCCACAACCATTTTTACTCCTGCATCTCAAAAGATAAATGCATTTTCATATGCATTTAGAATCTAATCACAGAGTATTCTTCGTTCCAAATTTACTGCAATTGAAATAAAAAAAAACACTGAAAAAATGTTTAGGGAAGATGTGATCAGCAAGAAGCAGTGAAAAGACTTGGTATCTCAAGATAATAAAGAGTATCAGAGATATAAGTGTGCAGTATGGAGACCATAAGTCCAGAAAAATAATAACAGTAGTTGCAATAGTATGATTTAGAAAGTATGAAAGGCACAAGACTAGGCATGTGCAGAAAACTTCTGTCTGCCTGTCACTCTTTGATGCATCATTAGAAACCTCCAGTGATTTGGTGGGTGTTGTGTCAGGATGACAGCTGACAAAGACAAGACTTGTGGAGTCACGAGGATAAATTTAAAAGAACAAACCATGAGACTTAAGAGATACATTAGCATTCTGACTCTGCCCGACTCCTGCACAGAATGAAAGATATATTTGAGAGGCTAACAGTGTTGTAAATTCTTGTGCTGCTGTAAGAATATCTGCATTCTTAGCAGGTTTTTGGTTTACTTGAAGCCCATGAGAAAGAACAAAAGAATAGAATATTTTCCTTTAAATCTGAATACTGTGTAAAATACTGTGTCACGCTTAATCAGGTCATTCCATAGTTATGTCACATCTGAAGGAAAATTGCAAAATACTCCGAGATGTCACTGCTGCAAAGAAATCCTTCCATTTATCACAGAATCATAGAATGGTTTGGGTTGGAAGGGATCTTTAAAGGTCATCTAGTCCAACCTTTCTGCAACAAGCGGGGACATTGTCAGCATGATCAGGTTGCTCAGAGCCCCATCCAACCTGACCTTGAATGTTTCCAGGGATGGGTATCTGCCACCTCTCTGGACAACCTGTTCCAGTGTTTCACTACCCTCATTATAAAAAACTTCGTCCTTATATCAAGTCTAAATCTACACTCTTTTAGTTTAAAAAAGAGGATTTGATTTCTGCTGCTGTGTTTGTGTGCTCTGCTTTGTTGAGTGGAAAACTATTAATAACTATTTCCTAAATTAATACTAATAATGCTAATGGTGCTGTCCATATCTGAGAAAATTACTAAACATTGTTTACTTATTAGAACACTGTGCAGCAAGAGCATTCTATTCTATGCACTCAAACCGTAAATACCTCAGTCCAGCTTTTACTCAAATATCATAGCGTGTAAAGGCAAATGGTAGGGGAGAAATTCAAATGTAAAAGATGTCATCAAGGCTGTCACAGGATTTGTCAATACTCATGCTGAACATCTTGTGTATGAAATACTGTACTGGAGAGTCACTGTAGAAGATTGGTAATTCAGTCTACTGGATGGAAACCAGTAGAATTGTATTATATGTTGCTGGCTCCTAGAAATTTCAGTGTCTTCAAAAACTTGATTTTTTTTCTGTACCTTCTTTTTCACCAAACAAAAAGCTGCATTAAAGATGTACACTCTGTTTTATAGCTTAAGACTACCTACAAACTATACATCAATACAAGACTAATTGTGCATAAAATTTAAATTCTATTGCACTGCTACATAAAAATGCAAAATGCTCCAGTGGTATAATGGCTGGTGCTGAGCTCAATCCAATAAGGGTTGCCCCAAGGCAAGTCATAGAAATGCAATTATCTCTCACATACTCAAACTGCTTTCTTTCACAACATTACTTTTATTATGCAAATGTATAAATCTAATTTTAATCCGCAAGACCATCTAAAAGATTAAACCAGTACTCATGTCTTACCTTCACTAAGTGTAATTAAAGATATTTAAAAATTTAGTCTTGGAGGAATGATTCTAATGTAAGAAAGAGCTCGATATTGCCCTCAACCTCAATTATAAAATCCAGGTATTAGAAGAAAGAAAAAAAAAAATACTTTGATTCAATATGCTCACTTGCTCTCTCTCTTTCTCCCCCTTTCCTCCTGCAGCAAATGGTGTTTATTGTTCAGATGAAGGTAATGTGGAAATGGGACTATGGATTAGGAGAAGTCCCAGCTTCTACAAGGGAGGCAGAAGTGCTGAATATTCATTGCTCTGCAACCTGTGTAATCATTTTGATGACTGTAGTAGTTGCATTCTGATTAGGTGGCATTTATACTCACTCTATACAACTGTGACTGACGACAAAAAGTGCTGAAACAATGAATGAGCCAGACTGGTTGTGTCAGCAAGAAACAAGAGCAGAAAAGTGCTAGGATAAAAGGACAAAAGGGAAAGTGCCACTCACAATCAAGTGAGATGTAGAATGGAAGAGACTACTGCTTTGATCTGGCAACCCTCTGTAGGATCCTATGATCTCTTATGACATGCTTAAGGCGAGGGTTTATTCCAGTGCTGAATGGACCTGCTCCTTCAGCAACAACAAGGGGTTTTAGGGTTCTATCAAGCCAGTCCTCTTGACTGGTGAGAAGACATATCACGGGTAAGAAGTGGTATCTTGATAATCCCTATTGAATATTTGCAGTTTTTAATGAACCCATGCAAAATGAACTTTGATTTCCTGGCTGTTATTTTGGGCTCTCTGGTGAGAACTGTTATATACATCCAAGGAAATAACTTGTATGATACAAGTCTCAGGAACACAGGAAAAAGAAAGGATGGAAATTTCATTCCAGCTGTGTTTGAGCTGAAATACTGAGGAATCCATTTTTCAATAACAAATACTACAAAAAAATTCAAATAATCTTCAGGAAAGGCTCTGATAATTCCAGGAAGAACGCCAACACACAAAGTGCTGTGGCCCTCATCCAAGAAACCATCTTTCTTTTTTTTTTTTTTTTCTGTAAAGAGCTTGCTCTGAATATTTTCTGAATTTTAAAGAGTTGTTCTGAAGCCAAATGGACCACAAGGACAGAAACACACACCAGAATTGGCAAAAGCATTTAGTTAGGTACTTTCTTTAATGTGATCTTGAAATGCTATTGGCATAGCTAGCATTTGACTGGATTAGGATGCCTGATTTAAAATGTCTTCTCCCTATTCTCTTTGTTCTCCAACCTTGTTTATTAAACTAATTATAATACCTCAAATTCCTACTTTGTTAATCTACCATCTACCAAGTGATAACTTGATGCAAATAAATGGGACCCTTCTCAATTCTCAGCACGTCAAAGAGTTTAAAGTTTAAAAACCTAAAAATTAATACTTACACAAAATATACTGTCATCTATCAGTTAAAATTTGGACATATTTCAGATTAAACAGTTCTTGGAAAAAATGCAAAACCTCAAGATACAAGAGTGAAATACATAGATGGAAAATATATCTTCGTGTTTTATGATTTTTCTATTACTATTGTGAAAAAAATACAGAAAAATTTTAATTCCATATTTTACTATAGTTGTCATTGTAAATTAATAAAATTTTAACATTTTTTCTGGCCTATAATCTTCTTTTACAACTTTTTTTCCCCCATCATGTGCAAAAGGTAATATACCTCTTTAGGCTTACACTTTTCTGCATTACTTGACAGAAAATGTGATAAGATATGGGTCAAACTATACTGGCACACAGAAAGGGACAAAACGATTATGTAATATATCCTGTATAACATGTAGTTCTTCATCCCTAATGCTAACATGGAAGACCTAGCAAATAGAAGCTGGTACTCCATTCCCATAGTATGCTTTATGTTGGTCCATAGTATGCTTTATGTTGGTGTGTTCTGTTTTTCTTCTTTTCCTAAAATATACTGTAATGTAGGAAAGATTATTTCCAAACATGCTCATGGAGATATGAAATTCATTAGAAAGAGGATTTTTATCCTACCACCTACTTCCCTGTAGACGCCTGTAGCCATCTCACTCCCTTCCTCTTCACTTGCTTCTAAAAATCTTCCCAACTGCAAGGACTGCTGTGCTTCTCAGCTTCCCCATCCTGTTCTTATGTTATTATATATTGTGTTTATTATTTTATCAGTTTTAGTGGTTTACCTTCCTCAGTCAGAGATGAAAAAGGGTAACAGTAAGACAGAGTAAACACATAAGGTGCTGTAAATGCTTATAAAGAGAAGACAATGTAAGTTACCCTGTACTGTGTCATGATGTATCTAATCTCTGGCCTAATCGTATAAACATTTAATCGAGTCAGCTCTAGATACATGGTCCCAGTGGACCTATGTTTGGTTTTTTTTGTAAATAAAAGATGGTTCTAAGAGGAATGCATCTTAGATATAGCTTTAGACAGGAAAAGATAGCATGAAGCAGAAGAAACAAGGACTTTTTAGGAGTTTCAGGGGCACCTTGGAGCATTCGAGGCAGCGTGCTTGCTGAAGTATGTAACAGTAACTGGAGTAATAAAATGTGAGAATTTGTTTGCAGTGCTAGTCCAATAAAAAACCCCAGATTTTCAGAAGATGGTCTCAGTTGTTACTGAATATTAATAGTTACCTAATTCTGGTGTTTTTACAAATTAATACAATTAACTTGATAGCTGGCTTGGATCTAGAACTGTAAGCATCCCTTCTTGTCCAATACAAAAATTATACCAGATCCAGTCTGATATTCTCTTGGTACTACCATTAAACCCCTAAAGATCCCTCCTTTTTTATGCAAGAGTTTTGATTATTATTCTGTTATGTCATTGGACTGAATATGCATGGAAAAAACCAGGCTGTGCTAAAATCTATAGCTGTATGGGTCCTCTGTGAAGTGCTTGTTTCAGGGAGGCTTCCCAGTGAATCGTAACAAATTCTGTGGGTCATCTAATAACACATATCTCAGAATATGGTTCTTTCTCTTTTCCAGCAACGAAAGGTCATCTGGGTGCAAAGCCATATGGTATGGAAAAGCATGTGAACGTGAGGTCTCAGCTGCAGTAAAATGCAGGTTTACAGGTATTTAAATTCATAGGAATGAGGGCAGTGATTCTGGGAAGAGCAATGTTTCAGCTTTGTATACAGCAGCTACAAAACTAATATTGAAAATCCACATCTATGTAGTCCCTTAGTTTTAAAGGTATGCTAAGAAGCTGCAGAGGGTGGAGAAAAGATCTGCAAGAATGATTGAGGGCTGAAGAAAATGTCTTACAGTGATGGATTGAAGAGCTTAATCTGTTACACATATTAAAATAGAAGATTGAGAACTGAGTTGATTACAAAGGATAAGTATCAGAAAAAAACCCAACCTGGATAGTACATGATCCTATAATCTAATTAAGAAATACTTAATGAGAACTATTGTTGAAAGCTGAGGCCAGGCAAATCCAAATAGCACGAATCAATGAAGCAAAATTTCTTTTGTAAGAAGGTGGCTGATTAACCCCCTAAAACTAAGTAGCAAGAAAACTGGCAGTTTCTTTATGACTTTCCAGTATAAATGCAGTGCCTTTCCAAAAGGTGTGCTTTTGCCAAATAGTTATGCTTTGCCAGATTTACGGGGTTTTGGGAGCAATACACATGCAAACGTGCAAAACATGATGTTCTGTGACATATCAGACTAAATCATGTAATTATGCTCTCTAAACTTAAAATCTACAAATGTCTTAAATCAGAATACTGATCTTTGTGGCTAAAGTTCAAACACTTTGATTCGGAAGGTGATGGGGACAGAGGATTCCCTGGCAATGAAGCTGTTGTGACTCAGCTATGTAAAAGGGCAAAAAGATACCAGAAATCCATGAAAGATGGCTGAGGAGCAACGGAAACATTCAGCTGGCATTTCTAAAAGTACTGCATGACGCATTATTACAAACTTTAGGAAGACAGGGATGATAGTAATTGCTTAAAGGCCCCATTAATCCTTAGAGTCGACTCGAAGTTGCCAAGTCAACAGTGAACATTTTCCTCCTTTGCCCATCTTCTGTTCCACAAATCTACTTGGATATTCATATTTTAAACAACTTATATTGAACAGACCAAGGAAGCAGATAGGGAACCTAAACAAAAAGCATGTTTATAATCTGCTGGACTTTTGAAATAAAAACCAAAAGAAAATATAAAACCATTTGCTGAAAAAGCACCCCACAAAAAACTAACTAAAGAAAAAATATTCTCAGGATAAACCTGATAGTCTGTCTTTATTCTTAGAGCTGAAAACATACTTCATCACATGGAAGAACATACTGCTACGGAATTAATATAAAAGTGTTCAGTCTCCACCCTGCATATTTTAATAATTTAAAAATCTGTCCTTCCTAAACTTCCTGGATCATGGACTAATCTATCTTCCAAATTTCTTTTTGACTATCAGGATTCTTTTAATTTAAAACTGTAACATTAATGTGTAAATTGAAAGTAAGTAATACAGTTCTACAGATCAGCTGAGACAATTGTCCAGCCACTTCTTGCCTGTTTACAGATTAGGAACCACTGACTAAGACAAGGTTCCCTCAGGACCTACAGCCAGAGTGGAAGACACTCCCCAGGCTAAAAATTGGGGTGTTTGAACCTATTGGTGCAATGAGGTAATTTTCATTTTCCATGACACTGAGAAATAAAGTAGAGCAATTACCCATCCTTGTCATTGTCAATACTTTAGCCTTCAAATTGGGGGGAAAAAAAATTGTCTTCTCCACATGGCTTGCTCTGATTAGTACTGATAAAATGATGCAATTGATTATATAAAGGCTTTTTGTATTCTACTAGTATGAGAAGGTGAAAAACAAGACTTGACATACCTTGTTGATTAGAAATCTTGTTGGCTGTTGTGACAAATAGGAAGAGTTTGTGGTTTCAACAATAGAATGCATTTTTAATTGGCTAAAAGGTGATAAAACACATTGCCTTGTTATGTGCTAATCTGTCAGATTGAAAAGCTTTTAAAATGCTGCAAAATTGTAGCAAAGTTCTTTTAACAAGGTATTTGGAGGCTAGGCTGTTCTTACACCAAAGATTATTGTAAGTATAGTCAATGTAACCACCGAGGCTTTCAATAAAATATTGAGTTAAATAGGTCACTGTGAACTAAATGATGTTACAGGCACAGAAAGGAAAAAAACGTAAATAAGTTGCTCTTTAACCAATGAAATAAAGCACCCAAAATGTATTTTGAACCATCTCTCATTTAGACAGTTCTGTTTGTGAAAGGACATGTTTAAAAAATAGCTCTCTGGAGCTGTTTACAGAATTATATTTTTAACAGCTATTGGTCACCTTGTTCTGCCAGGCCAAGAAAACTGTATGAAAGGGATAACAAATTACTAGCAAGATCTGGCTTCATAGGAATGCTTCTCTGGATTTATAAATAAAGAGCGTTGACTCTAATTCCTCATTTCCCCTTGAGTTTACTTGTGACTTTCTGTATTAATTTTAGCATGCCTAAGAGGAGTTGAGCCTTACAAAAGTAGTAAGTGTGAATTACATTTTACCAGTCCCAGGATAATCTGATGGTAAGCAGTCTATTACACTAACACTGGACAAAAATCAGCTTTTTGCCAGTGATACTCTTGAACACTAGCACAGCCAACCAATCTATATGAGATATTTTGTCATTACTGCTAATAGATCATCTCTAAAATCTGACATACAAATAAAATCCATGCACATACACAGGCATCAATGAAGACTAGCAAACAAACAAACAAAAAAGCACAAAAGAACTGAAAAATGAAGACATTGCATAAGCTTGAAATTAGAGTTTAAATTACAAAATGTGGTGCAAAACTATTCACATAAAATATTTGGAAAAACAGACGGCAAAGACCCAACTTTAGACTATTAAGCACTGATTATTTTTTTCTTTTTTTAGAAATTCAATTCAAGCTTTAAACTACTTTTTATGTTGCCTTTCCTATTTTTAGTCACATTTAGGACTTTCTCTTTTTAACATACTTTCAGTAAAGAAAATGGGGCACATAAGGAGCCAATGCCTCCAACCTTACTTGCCACAGTCTGAAATGCTCAAATGTAAATGAAAGATAAAGATAAAATGCAAGAGAGAGAAAATCCTAAACAATTGTTTATATTCAAAAGCATCTGCACAAGTTTGCTTGAAGTATCCACAGTAGCTTTCATGCACAAGCAATATCATCCTTGGCCATTCACAGATTGTGTTTACTTTTTACTGTCTTCAAATGTGCAGCAATTTCTCCCTTGTTTGCATGTTATGGTAAGTGCCAGTGTTCCGGCTTCTGTGTTGCAGTTTGTACTGCACTGATATGTAAAAATGCATTTCTAAAAACATTTGTTAAAAATTAAGGGGAAACTGGTGGGAACCATGTAGACCCTACAACAATATAACCTCTTTCAGTGATTTAGAAAACAAGGTACAAGAAACAGGTTTTTAGCTCATCATAGATGACTTGAGGTTAATTCTTCTCAGTGCTATAGGCCAGCATAATCAGAGCTACAGAAATACAGTTACTGAGGCAGGGTGGGGTGGGGTGGGGTGAATCAGGCATGGAACATACTGATTTTGATTGGAAAAAACCCAAATTTAAATCTGATTTGCTGATTACTCTAATTTCTAAAATGGTCTTGTGTTACAACACCACATTATTCCACTGCTGCGCGAGCTGGAAAGCTATTTTCCTTCCTCATCAATTACTGTAACACCTGCATATACACTCAAAGCCAATGGTCCATCCATCCATTATTTCCCTAATACTACAGCAAGTCTGTTTGTGTGGAAAGCCAAAATGCCTCACGAATGAAGAATACAGAAGACAGCTTATTAAATGTGAAGAAATGGCAACATTCCTATGTCCACACAGACAGCCCTAAAGTTTTCTAGGTACAACCCAGACTATTTTAAACACTGCTTACTTAACTTCTTGACCTGCTGGAATAGTAACACATGTTCCAAATGGGGCTCATTTCTGTTGTGCTTTATCCCAGTTCTGCTGCTTAGTATGGGTATTGTAACAGTGAGGACATTTCCACAGAGGGAAATTGTGGCAAATCTCAATCTGCTACAGTACATTAAATTTTGTAGGTTTAATGCTGAGTCTTGTAGACACTAGCATAATTTTCTTTGACTTGATATTTAATAGGACATAAAAGTGTTAATATTTTGACTTGATGAATTTGCTTTTTGCTTTCAGCAGCAGACAGTTATGAAAAGTTACAGTGGTACATTAGTTACAGTAATTTGGTTTTGGGACACAAGCAGAAACAAATAAAATCCATTAACAGAGCCAACAGCTATAACCAAAGCTAATAAAAAGGGGTAAAGGCAATTTATAAAAAGGAGTCTTAAAATGTCTACAAAAGAAAGAAAATTTAAAGCAATCTTAAGAGTAACTGAAACAATATTGTCTTTTCAATACTTTAGCTAATGTTTGTAATTTTAAAACATTTAGTAATATATACAAGTATGGCAATGCACATATTCCATTTGTTTTCCTTGGTTCCATACATTTATTTACTTAAAATATTTATAAGGCTTTTGTTAACAGGCATCAAACATGACACATAAACCAGTCCGGAAACATTAAAATGAGACACCCTCTACAGTTCTAAGTCTGTATCCAGCTCCAAGTTCTCTTTTTCTTTCAATGCTGGAATAGCCATTGATGTATTATTTTCAAAAAACAATTCCATAATATAGATACGCATGATTTTTGGTACCATTTTCTTTTTCTCTCTCAGTCTTCTCCAGAGAGAGCTATACCTTCATACATTATGAATCTGACCTTAACAGTACTTTTAAATTTCTCTGAAATTAGGTACTTTGAACGACATAGCTACTTAACAGACCCCAAGGAACAATGTTCTGGACACCAGTGTGAAAAAAGTGAGAGAGTGTGCAGATCTTTATGGGGAAAAAGAGGGACTCAGGAAGGGACACGGAGGACGACCCATGGATCAGTATTTATGGCAGATTAAAGCAGAATGAGAAAGCCTCATTTATAAAGCATGTTACACACCAAATTATTTTCTTGAATCAAAAAAGTAAAATACCATACTGTTCTTACTAGATCTCATGCAAAAATAGCATGATACGTGAGTGGGAAATAGACTCAGGAATATTGGATACATATCATTAGTGATAAGACATATGGCTTTGTGTTCCACACATTATCTGGAATTGATTCAAGATGCTATGGGTTACAGAAAGCACTCTAATGGCACGATGTGTGTAGCCAGTGGAACCAAGCCCATTAGCAAAACCAGCCACCACACAAATTTATGTGCTTCTTCCACTACTGCTTCTTGTCTGTGGGTGTGAAGTACAGTGAAGGGTTTGCTCTCCTAAGGGAAATAAAGAATAGTAACATTTTATTGCTCTATGGGACTGGAACCTGAAGTATAAAAATCAGAAATGGTTATAACTAGAAGTAGGCTTCAGCACAGGTATTCATCTCCATTAACCTACAGAATAACTCTCCTCTTAATTGTCAGAAGGTTAAAAATCTCTGTGTGGGCTTGTCTATATGAAGAGGATAAGGCACAGTAAACCCAAGCATGGACCTGCAGCATATCTGTAAACACTTAGTCCATTTTGGCCACCAAGTAGCTTACTCCATTTGAAAACTGCAGTAATGAGCTTCATGCAAATGTAGTTTTAGGATACGGGCCAACAAGTTTCCATAGGAAAAGCTGAGAAGAAACATACAGACTGATAGCTGTTAACCAGGTAATTGCCTACTCTCTCTGCTCTTACCTTAGGGTAAAAGTAGCTTAACCATATCTCCATGAATATTCATAACATTTTGTCATTACAAGCCCAGAAACTTCCCCAAGCCATACAGTTAAAAGAGCAGATTTTCTGCCCTCCAACAGGGTTCAGGAAATTGGCATCTCTTCATCTACATGGCAAGTGGGCTACTGAAAGCACATCTGATTAGGACTCAATTAACAAGCTTTTAAAGTTTTAATGACCCATGAAAGAATTTAAGAGAAACACGGTTGATACCCATCTTCTCCATTACTTTCACAGCACAAAACTGACTCTTTGAGTGAGTCTCTTGCTCTGAAAGGAACAGAAATTTCTGAAAGAGCAGGAGCTGAACATGACAGCACTACTTAAGACAATAATGGTATTCTTTATACAGATTATAATGAGTGAAGGCTGTCAGCTTCAAACACTATCTCATCATTTACAACCCTCCCCTTTTCATAGACATATTTGTCCTTTGCATGACCATAGCAAGATGCAGGCAAAGAGCAAGGGGAAAATCACTAATTTTTTTTAAAAAATATATACTTAAGCTTGACACTACACTAAAAAAAGCCCATAGTTTTATGATGAAGGTAGCTGCTGCAGAAAAAAGCTGCCATCAGAAGTACCAGTCTACAATTTTAATCTGTTACTACATGATGATACCATATTTTCATACATCTAACATTCAAAGAAGACCACTATATCTATGCTCACAGATTTTCAATTACTAGCTTCTAAACCTGTAGATGGCTGGGAATCTGTACAGGGAGGAAACACTGCCATAAGCTTGCTCTTACATCCCAACATGATTTTGTCATACTCTTTCCCTTACTGTCCTCTGAGGGAAGAATGTGCCCACTGTATAGTAGAACATCAGAAACGGGAATTTTGGTTTGACTCAGTGTGGTTAAAAAAGGAAAAAAAAAGAAAAACCACAACAAAAAAAGAAAAGACCCCAGTAACTTGATAGTTTCCACTGTATAGGTTGGGAGGACACAAACCTTCCCTTTGTGCTTTCTGTCACTAGAAAGGGATGTATATTAAGTGACCCTAGAAGCCATACTAGTTTTGTAGAAGTGAATCTCAAAAGAACTACAAAGAATTAGTGACTCTGCTTGAGTTAAGTTGTATAAAAGATGTTCTTCAAGTTCAAATTATTCTGAAAATTCTGACTCACATTATCAGATTTTCTGCCTCTCAGGGTGTGAAGGGCCAAGCTAATTTAAGATCTGGCTTAAAGGCTGACACAGATTTTGCTTTGGTACTATTGAGGATGCTAGCATTAAATAAATAGAGGTAAGGTGAAAGATTTCACACTAAGTAATAGACACGCTTGGCAGTATTGTGGGCTCAGAAGAACCCAGAGAAGGAGAATACTGATATGAATGGAGCAATTCACAGCTGCCAGGGTTTTGTTTCAAACTGTATTTATCTCCACTAGGTGTTTTCAGCCAGGAACATCAAGGTATGATTAAGAGGCAGCTTCATGTCTTCTGACACCTATGCTGCAGACACCAGGTCCAGTTCTGGGGCAGAACACCAGATATCTATCTCTTAGTCCTGTCCATGGCCGATGTGTGCATTTACCACAGTTCTGCATGCCTTTGTGAAGCTTACTTTGGGCATGGGATAGCAAGAAACCGGGTGGACATTCTTCTGTCCTAAAACAGCTTGAAACCATAGAGAGAAGAGTTGTGGAGCAGGGTGCTTCTCTGAGTCCCAACCAGCCTATAGGGACAACCATGATTTCTCTTTCCCTTTATCACATTACAACCTTTCCCTATTCCTTCTGTGTACAGATTCCTATCTGTATCCCTATTCAGATACTCAGCCAGCGTGGCTTTGGCTAATAACTGCCCCTTTGGCAAGAAAATGAAAAGACCTTGATGGTAAGAATGGATGAACCTGCACGGCTCCTTCATTGTTCAATTCCAAAGACCTCATGGAGGGGATAAGGATAAGTTGGGCTGTAGTAAAGGTGAAGAAGCCAGGCAATTAGAAACGAGGCTGTGAATATCAGAGGGAAGTGCACCTGGTAAAATCTCCAGCCTTTTATAAGGAAATTGACATTGTCCATAAATCCAGATCTGAAGAGTTAATGATCTGGAATGACATCCACAACACATCTTTTCAGATCTCTTTGTTCAGAGCAGTGGCAAACGAAAAGATTCATTTAGAAGAAACTAAGTCCCAGCCTGTCAGCAAATCATCAGAAAAAGAACAGAGAGAGAGGATTCTATCCCTATGTTATTGCTCTGGTATAGAAAAAAAAGAAAAGGCTGGTTTTACTAGCCTTTCAAAACCCATAAAACCATAATAGATTTTAGATAATCAGAGAAACAGAAAAACGGTAACCGAAGTTGGAAGCAGACAGCCTCCAAAGGACAGAAATCAAAGCAAGTAAAAGTATCAGTGCTAAATATCAAGCAAAAGAGTAAGAAAAGCAGAAATGCTGGTTTTGGTTGTTTGCCTACCTTTCTCTTTTACCATTCCAGGTTTAAAAAAATCCCATGGCCTTGCCAATATACATGTGTAATGTCTCTGTTCTTGTAAATGGGTGAAATCACACTGCTTACTTATATATTAACAACACTGTTGTGCTGTTACACAAAAGCTGAAGTATGACTGTTAAATGTATTTGTTGATATACTGGTACTGAGAAGCAATTTGCAAAACAGCGAGAAGTAATTTGCAAAACAGCAAAAAGCCTAAGGGAAGGCCATGGTTTACATCTAGTATTTGATGTGGATTACTAATTTATAGATAATTTTGACTGCAGACTCCTAATCATATTAACACAATTATATTTAATATATTAGGTAGTCTTATATGTTTTATGTACAATCATGTACTACATATGACATTATCTACCATTATGTCACTGTGCCAAACTTCTTCTGAGATCAAAAGATCTTTGTTGCTTAAGTGGGCTCTGTTTAATGCATCTGAATTGCTTGAAAGGCAAGAGAACTGTCAAGCAAACAGGCTGCAGTAATTTAATATAGACAGATGATTAGTAAGCACCCCCAAGAAAGAAAAGGAGTAACTTCACATTCTTTTGCTAAACAAGAACTGCTTTCTAGGCTGGTTTGAAAAAGTCCCAAGAATAAAAGTTTTCAACTAAAATCTATTAAAAAAATCCCATGTTGATACTATCTTTAATGAAAAAGCTACCTATTTCACATTGAAGATGCTAATATTAAATACTGGGAAAAAAAAGGAAGAGCTGAGGAACTCCTGGGGTCTACAGTAGCATTTGGTTGTTGCAAATGGCACAGAAGATATATTTTTCAACATTAGGTAGGGTTATCATTTTATTATCAATAAATATTTGAATGTATAGTGAATGTGACTAACATTTTCTTTCCCTATTTGGTGGAAAGGAAAATCCATCTCTTGACAAGGGGAAAGGCGAAAGTCACTGTAACAGCTATCACTTGACTTACCTTTGCCCTTAGAATTAATTTTGAAACATAACTTTCACTTACCCCTCACAAGGGCCCATAAACAACAGTCATGTTTGCCATCAGACTGCTGATAAATCCCATCTGTGCACCAGCCCTGAAACACTGTCTAGAATTTAGCACTGAAATTAGATATATTTTGTCCTTCAAGAGGTACACACACTGCTTTTCATATCAGAACAATAACTTTACACCAGTCTGCTCCAGCTAATCTCTTTCCTCAGCATTGAGAAGTGTGGAGACACAGAGACAGAATTAGGATGACACAGTCAAGAGGGCATACACCATACTTCCTGGTCTTTACAAGTTTAAGTTTGCATCATTAAAGGCTTATATTTTTGTTTGTATTATAAGCTCTTCATTTCTGTTTTACAGAGTTTTGGTTATAGATCCCACTTTTGGCAGAATTCAAGATAGCAGTGGTGACCTCAAATGAGCAGCCTATCTCAGCAATATCCAGACCTCCTACTCTTAAGTAAGATTCTGGCAATTGTTGAAAGCTACAGCTAATCTGGTAACTACCTTTATCTTTTCCTTTAGAATAAAAAAATACTCTCAACAGGCTGTTGGCATGAACATTTGATGAATGTTAAAAAAAAAAGCAGACCGTGTCTGTATACAGAAGCACAGAATTGCTTTACCAATTAAAAGCAATATATGCACCTTCACAACACCATGACTTACAAGCTGACAGTGGGAAGAGACTATTAAAAAACCCACAACATATTCAGTTTAACAATGCTTCTCTATCTTTACATGTTCTTTTCATTAATATAGATGAGGCCTACGGTTATGAAAGCTTTGGAAGAATTAAAACTTAATTGTCCTGGGCAATATGTCCTGGATAACACTTAATAGAAAAAAATAGAAACAGCTCTTCAACTTTTAGATGAGCACTTAGGTGACCAGACACAGTCTGTAAGGTCTCACCATGTAGAATGCCTCTGCTTCTAATTATTGGATCAATTTGATAGCTGGTTAGTCCAAAAGCTATACAGTACTTTAGGGTTTTTTTTGGATTGGCAGGTGGTGGCAGGCAGAACTATATGCGAGAAAATCCTCTACAATCTGCTCCAAGGATATTCCAATTTTCTTCCTCAATCTCTTCCATAGCAAAATGCTAAAACATAAACTGCCCAAACATATTACTGTTTTAAATGAGTAATGCAATCCCCTTGCACGAGGCTAAAGCCAACATTTTTAAAGTTAGGAGCCTATAAATGAGCCACATTACTCATTAACTGGCCTGAATTTTTCATACTTTATGAAGGGGTCTAACAGTTCAATAAATGAGTGAAAATTAAAGTATTTAAAAAAAAAATCTTTTAACAAACAAATATTTTGATGCAAGATACACCAATGCCTATTCTTTCTCTTTTATTATCTGTAATACTTTTCTGAAGAACAGTCACATGAAAACAGGATACTCGTCTGCTCATCTGCTCCTGCGTATTATTAAAAACTTGAAAGCACAATAATGCTCTTATGACATCATAAATATTCCCACAGCAACCAATTATTTGTATCAATTTCATTTAGTTAAATAACAAAAAGATGGACACTTAAAATTCAAACTCATTTTCATGTAAATAACCCTATCATTAAAAAAGAGAGAAACAAACCTACAGAAAGCATGTGTTTCTACAATCAGGAGAGTCAGTAAATATAATGAATGTTTTTCTGTGTCTGCCACAAAATGCCAGTACATTAAGAAGTGAATAGACTTTCTGTGTTATAAATGAATACACAGACTGGGAGAAAGGCTCCTTCCATTTCAACTCCATTCTTCAGTAATCAATTGCTGCACTGTACCTTTTCAGTCTAATGGGAAAGAAAATGACAAACTCTGCACTATTTTGAGGTTTCAAAAGGAAAAGGGAAGGGGAAGTGAGAAAAACAGGAGACCTGGATGATATTTCTTTCACTCTGCTTCACTTTTCGTGTCATGAAAGATAGCTTGTGCACATGTATTTTATTAGTGTTCCTTGGAGTACAGTTCACAGTCCAAGCACCTGAGGGACAGGTTTGCTAGGTTGTATTTTGGGCCCCCAGTTGATTTAACATGTTAGCTGAGACACCTGGCTTAACCTCAAGATTGTTGTCTTTGACTGTGGTCTAAAAAATTATAAAGCAGCAACTAACCACGGTGCAGCCCTCCACACAGATGTGCAAGTATGGCACCTTTGTCCTTTATAGGACTCATTTGGCTCAAAGATGGCTCTGTAAAATACTTTTTTTTTTTTTTACTTAAAATCATTGCACAAGAAAAACTGGCTTTCAAAATGCTCTACACTTAGTTTCAAAGTGTATTGCTTTCTGCGCAACGTAGGCTCTATTACTTAAAACAGTGTAGTTTGACCCAACTCTCCCACATTCTTCTAAATTCTAACCTGTCCATATTTGACCACTCTAATCAGTGTGGTGTGAATTACTCTCTCTTTGATTAATGATATTATTTTCCAACACTCCTCAAATTCTTATGTCTCTCTTAAACAACAGTACTCTAATCCTGTATCGATACATATTCTGGGCTGATTTAATCTTTACCCTATACTGCAATTCGAAAGAATTGTGATGCTACCAAACATGAAGCGCTTTATTTCTTTGCTTTCTAGGGACTATTTGGGATAGTATTTCCCCAACTCATCTGCTGCTGCTGATACCATTTCCACACTTCCCTTCCAGAAGGTACCAGCATTTTCCCCCTTGGAAGGTTTTCACGTGGCGCTCTTTAAAATGAGGTTCTCTGCTACTATCAGTGACATTTTCAGGAAATGATCTGGAACTCTTAGACCTTCCTTTGAAGGTGCTGAGAGACTTAAATAGCTCACACTACAAAACAAATGAGACCTTCCAGACATTATTTAAAGACAAACTATTACAATTTTAGATAAACCTTTAGATAAAACTCTTAGATAAAGAGTTCATAGCTCTTTACTAGCTTACCTATAGAATGAAGCTTTAAAATTGTTTAGACTATTGTAATTTAAATTCAGCTTCTAAAAGACTATTGCAATTCTTGCAATATTCCCCTTAGTAGCATTTTCTATTTTAAACATCTGTTAAAAATCAGTAGCATTAACTTAATGGGATAATCTGGCTGGGCTCTTTTGAAATTAATCAGACAAATTAGCATTATGGACTTTTAACAGAGACTGAAAAGAGCTGATTAGAATACCACACATTAAGCAACAAGCACATCTGTACTGGGGCACAGAATTTGCAGCAGATAGGCTTCCATGGTGCAAAGCACATTTAGCATCATAGTTGCCATGTGTTCATAAAGAAAGGTGCCTTCCATCAACTGAGATATGCTTCAAATAAAAGAATTACCAATATAAAAGCATTTCCTCCTTTCTTGCACCTTTGTCTTGCAATGGGGAAGGTGGATAATTATATAATGATAAATGGCTGAGAGAGACATTGTTGCCAGACATTCATAATAGCTAAATGCTGTACTGATCATAGAATACTGTGATGTGCTGCTAAACAGTAGGGCAATGTTAGTTCAATCCAGTTGTACAGAATATCTACCTGACATATTAATCCCTGATTTAAAATAAAAACAACTATATTACATTTACACTCCATGACTGCTCAGTAATGCAAGTTCTCAAACCACAAAGCTTCTGATTTGGTATATAATACTGATGAGACAAGCAGTGACAAGAAATTTTAAAATTTCATCAGGTTCAGTATGTATCAGCATTCAGAATTCCAGTTTGCCTACAAGTATCTTCTAAATGCGAAATGCAGAAGCAAAATCTTTTGTGAAATCTCCAGTTCTTCCAGGTTAACAATAGGTAGAAATACTGTGAGGAAAGGGTGCTCTCTACCTCACATCTGCAATTCCCTTCATTATTGGCCCTTCTCATAATGAAAAAAAATAATAAAAAAGAGATAAAAACTAGAAGGAGCAGAGTTATTTAATTTATTTTTTTATTATTTAAATAAAATAAAAATGTAGAAATAACAGGAAAAAAGTTAAATTGAATGAAAATTCAACTTTATGTATTCACTGGTGTCCTCTCTAGTTTTTATTTCTATTTGCATTGCTATTTCTCTTTTGAGGATGACATTACTGAAGGAGGTTCCATACGGCTTGTGTTAATGTGGGAGGTCAGATACTTATGATGGTATATTTCTGGCCTTAAATTCCATTCACCTACCGTAATACTAAGCTATACATTATTTCCCATGTACTGGCAGGTATATACTGCTGTATCTGTTGTCCCCTCGAATGCTGTTTTAACTGCTGGTCTTTAAGTCCTCCTTTCCCATCATCCCCTTTCAGAATTCCCATTTAGCTTTTTCTTTCCCTTTTAAATCCATCTGCATTCAAAACCAGCTCTAAAATGCTAGAACAGATATGCTATATTCTTCCATCCACTGTTTGGTCTGCTTACCAAAGGGTGTCTCCCACCTCCTGTCCTCCCTCAGTTTGGGTCTGTTTTGGTCAGAATGTGGAGGGTCTGTTTGCTACTCTCCTGTGCAGTGGCTAGAATGGCAGGTTCCAATATTCATTTGCCACTGCGAGGCACTGCAATAAATGTGACTAATGACAATATTGCATAGAAGGTGAGTTTTCTTTTCATTAAAAAATGTTAAAGACCACAATGCACCACACAACTGGATGCTAACCCCCTCACCGAGTGTGCTGGACAGTAATGACTAAGCGTTGTATGAACACTTAAATCCAGATAAGAAAGTTTAAAAAGAAGAGGGAATTCTTTGCTGAAGGGTTGCCAAAAAGTCAGAGCTATCACTGCTCTTGGCAGGTGTTTCACAAATAGGGTTTTGTCCAAAGTGTCCCCTGATATCTGGCAAGAAAGCATATAAAGCAGAAGAGCTGAAGGCATCAGGTCAGGAGGACAAAGTTCATAACAGAGCAGAACTGCATAACTGCATCAAGGACGTATGCATTTGAATGCCAGACACCAATCCTGATGCTGGCCTGTCAGGCTGTTATTAGTAAGGGTACAATTCACAGTGGTGCTTGACAGCTACTGCAGATTCTGAAAATCCGAAATGCAGCTCAGTATATTTGGCTGCACTGATTTGTGTCAGAAACATTCTAGTAACATTCAATATATACAAGTAAAATTCAACAAACGGAAAAAATCACAAAGCATAGGGATACTTAACCAGTGCATGGAACTCTTTAAATACAGATGTTTATTTATGATCTTTCTCTGTGATTTTAGATTTGATTGCACACAGAATTAACAGCTTTTACTGAATATGCCATGTTATCTCACACAAGCATCTTATCTGAAATAAACAGCAATGGGTGGAGTATGAGACCTATCATAAGAGTTAACAGAGCATGACCAAGAATAGGATTTGAAATAGGATTCTAGAGTAAATGGGACTTCCTGAATAAAAATAAGAATGAGTTTTACAAACTTGTAACTTTGTGGCGTGTTTTCCTGGTTGATCATTTCTATTTTGTAGTTACAGTTTTACAAGCCAGATCCATGACATTCTTTTTATCTTGCTGATATTAGTCCCCTCAGTTGTCCACTTAAATTTACTACATATAAAAGCTGAAAGCACATTACCTCCAAGAGCTTTGGGAGGTTACATAATCTGAATCAATTTCATTACCATAAATAAATGTCAAATGGCTGAAATACATTTTCTGTGATTAAACTGTCAAGGGCAAGAACATGCAGGAAGAGTGTGTCTTTGTTTTACTCCTCTTACAGTAAAAAAGGGGGGAAAAAGAATGAAGGAAAAATCAGTGTCTTATGAGTGATCTTTGCATAATAAAAAAAAAGTGAGACAATACTTCCCAAAGACAAAGAAATGCCCTAATAGTTCAGTTCATTAGTAACTAAATAATTTTGATTATGAAAAAGAAGTATCTGAATGCCTGGTATATAGAGTAATCATAGTATGATTCATAATGCTCTATCTTCAAACCGTTGTCTCAAGTTTTATTTCCCCTCAGCTTTTGAAGAAAACACAGGTATGTTTCTATTTTCCTAGCTATCCCAAATCAAATATAGAGAACTCCAATGTCTTCATGCCATGCTTGCTCAGAGAATTCACTCTCTAGAAGTGGCTAAAGTATTTTTGAGATTTGCATTCATAAATTATTCCTATTGCATTAACACTTGAAATTCCTCTAGAAGCATCTGTTTTTCACCTTTGATGGCAAGGGAGCTTGAAGTGACAGGCTCCATTGTTGTGGTGGGTTGACCCCGGCTGGATGCCAGGTGCCCACCAAAGCTGCTCTGTCACTGCCCTCCTCAGCTGGGCAGGGGAGGGAAGATACAGAGAAAGGCTCAGGGGCTGAGGCAGAGCAGGGAGAGATCACTCAGCAATTACTGTCACAGGCAAAACAGACTCTACTTAGGGAAATTACTTTAATTTATTACTATTCAAATCAGAAAAACACCTTCCCTCCACGCCTCCCTTCTTCCTGGGCTTAACTTCTCTCCTGATTTCTCTATGTCCTCCCCCCAGGTGATGCAGGGGAACAGGGAATGGGGATTATGGTCAGTTCATCACATGTTTCCACCACTCCTTCTTCTTCAAACTCTTTCCCTGCTCCAGCATGGGGTCCCCCTCACAGGAAACACTTCTCCAGAACTTCTCCAACATGAGTCCTTCCTATGGGCTACAATTCTTCACAAACTTCTCTAGTGTGTGTCCCTCCCATGGGGTGCAGCCCTTCAGGAACAGGTTGTTCCTGCGTGGGTCCCCCGCGGGGTTACAGCCCAGACAGAAAACCTGCTCCAGTGTGGGCAACTCTCTCCGCGGGGCCACAGGCCCTGCCAGGAGCCGGCTCCAGCGCGGGCTGCCCACGGGGTCATAGCCTCCTGCAGGCATCCCCCTGCTCTGACATGGAGTCCTCCACAGGCTGCAGATGGATATGGTCTGCAGAGACCTCCATGGGCTGAGGGGGACAGCCTGTCACACCATGGTCTTCACCGCGGGCTGGGGGGGAATCTCTGCTCTGGGCCTGGAGCCCCTCCTGCTGCTCCTGCCCTGGCCTGGGGTCTGCAGGGCTGCTGCTCTCACACAGTCTCAGTCCTCTCTTCCACTGGCGTAGATTCCCTGCCAACCCCCCCTTCTTAAATCCGTTATCCCACAGGCACCACCACCGTGGCTGATGGGCTCGGCCTGGGCCAGCAGTGGGTCCATCCTGGAGCCGGCTGGCATGGGCTCCATCGGACATGGGGCAGCTTCTGGCGGCTTCTCACAGAAGCCACCCCTGTGCCCCCCACTACCAACACCTTGCCACGCAAACCTGATACAGTTGTCAAAGGGGCTTTTCTTGGCTGATGTCTCAACCAAAAGACAATCCTTCCTCTGGAAACAGACAGTCAGATCCCCAGGTTCAGGAAACAGCACTTTTTAAAAACTTGGATTTCAAAACAGTCACTTTCAAAGTACTAAGCTTTACATATATTAAATAAAGAACTGTAGATTAATGTGATTAAGTAGAAATGTTCATTTTGAAATTCTTTACAGAAATTCAGAGACATGATTTCCAGTAGCAATATAGCACTTGTGACTTAGACAGACATTTTTGTACAGCATGTGTATCTTCCCAACCACTATTCATGTGGGTTTAGCTCCTAGAAAATACAAATATTATGAGTACTGTTCATTAGTGTCAAAACACAAGTGTATTTTAAGTATTCTTCTCATGCATCATGTATCAAAAAGAGTGGACTGAGAGAATGTCAGATGTAAATGGATTGAAAATAACAGTTTAAGGTTACCTAAAGGAGATGTAGGCCTTCAAACTGGAAGTATCACTAACTTTTATGTTCTCTTAATCAAAATTGCCTAAGAGAAAGTACAGTTACATTAAGCCAACATATACAGTTAATTGGGGTTATTTCCAAACTACCATCTCTGAGCTAAACCTTGGTTGTTTTGAAACAAACCACAAACTTCTTGGAACCAACTCAACCCTGTATGTTACGGAGTTAGGAAAAGCTCAAAACGTGCAGATTTGGAAGATCACTGGCCAGACTTTGATTACCTCCCAGCTGTATTACACTCCATCATCAAGAAGAGAACCAGCAAGCAGTTCTCAGTACAGGCAGCACAGAATGGTATAATGCCACGTTAGGGGCAAAGGATGTGGTTTCTGAATGACAGGACTGGTAGCTGTCACTTGTGATCTTGGCCCCAGAGCAGCCCACTGAGGACAGTGAGGAAATTACCAAAGAAACACCCCAGAAGCTGCTTTCACAGTTGTATTGGCTGTGATCAGGCATCTTTCCTGTCCCAGCTACACAACTCCCTGATTGTAACAAGTTCGAGTTTGCTCTAGTTGAATGGCAAAGTGGCTTTGTCTGAATTTCACCAGGCCAGAGTCAGCTGTACACCATTCTTGCATAAACTTTGCTTTGGGCTGAGTTCAAAGCATGTCCACTGTAACTGAAGCTGGATTTAGTTTAGTTATTAGACTGATGTAGAGACTGAAATACTTGTGAGTTAGCATCATGTGATATGGCTGTATTGATTTTACAGATGAGTCTTCTAGGTCACTTCCCAGTTTGGGTTGCAATCTTTATTTTGCTTCCTGTTTTATTATTCATCTTGTGCTTAGTCTCTGCTGTTCACTTGTATCTCTGTTAATAACTGTATACAATATAAATTGCAATGAGTTTTTTAACTGCAGCATGAAAAGCTGGTCCCATGGAAACTGATGAATCATCTAGACAATCCACTACTGCCTCCAGCGTTGCTTCACATACAACACAGCAAACAAGACTAAAACCAAAACAACATAATCTCTGTATTAGGCCTGTCCTATAACATTGGACAAGAGACGCAAAAGAAAGCTTCCACCTCTACTTCAGACTCCTGCAATGCCTAAAATCAGAGTATCGATATAGCAGTTACCACGCTCTATTAAAAAAAAAAAAAAAAAAAAAAAGTAAAAGCTATCTTTGAATTTTAAATGATACAGGCATTCAGGCATTTGAAAAGGAGTATATGTGAACAGGAAAATGTGCAAAATAAGAGAAAAGGAAAAACGCTTCTTGTTTCTTTCTGTTCAGAGAAAACGGTATTGGGCATTTGCTCAGCATCTTTTGGCTAATCTCACTGACTGTCACTTGAACAATCTTTGTGAGTGACTATCCCTATGACCATAACCATCCCCTCCCTCATACTGAGGCTTGGGGATGTGTGTGGCGGGGGGAGAGAAGTCAAAAGTGGAGTGAGGCTGCGCATGAGATAGTGGAGAGGGAAGGTATTTTAATACTTTGTTTTTCACTACCCTAATCTATTTTATTTGGCAATTAAATTATTTTTCCTAAAGCTAAGTCTGTTTTGCCCACAATGGTAACTGGTAAGCATTCTATCTGCCTCAGCCCATGACCTTTCTCATCCTAACTTCTCCTCCTGTTTCACAGGGGGAGGGGTGCGAGCAACTTGGTGACAATTTGGCTGTTAGTCAAAGCTAACCCACCACGACAGCTAGTAGCCTGGTGAAGAGTGGCATTGAATCTGAACTTGTAAGCCCTGTTGGATATTCATAGACTCTGTGAAGAGAAGTGCAGATATCTCCATTGCATTCTGCAGTTTATCTGGCCATACATCCAATATTTGGGAGACACTAATTGTCTGGTGCCTCAGTCATTAGGAGGCTAACTGTACAATGAAGGAAAAGAAATGGTAAATCTATATGCAATCCCATAAGCGTATATTTTCCAATCCTTGTAGTATATCCTGAAAAGACAATGGTCTATAAATTATTACAGATTATGACCCTCTTTTTCAAAATTATTACAAAATGGGGAATACTATCAAAAGATTGATGTACTCATTTTCAAACATGAAACAAAATGTGGAATTTTCAATAGCACTAAGAAATTTCTTGAAGAAAATTTGAACTGGGAATTAAGCCTTTTCCAAAATCTTGATCAGAACAATAAAAAGTTAGCCGTCCTTTCCCTTAACTAACAAACTAATATTACAGTCACTACTATTACCATTGACCATTGCTGATGCCGTATTTTGCTACAAAAGTTCCATGAGGGCAAAACCCAACATAATGATGGCAAGAAATGATTTATGTCAGTGGTTGAAACTTAAAGTGTATTAGAAAACTGAGGTGCAGGTTTTAAGACAGAAAAAAATATAGCATAAATATCTGCTAACTCCAAGAACTGGGATGGACTTTACATGCCACTAGTAAGTTCTGAGAATACATTTGTCTCATTAAGATTAGTTTAAATATCCTCAGGGCAAGTTATTACATGTTCTCTACAGGCAGAATTTATGACAAGTTAAAAATAAGTAGCAAGAATAGGTGCTGCATACATCAGACTGCATCACTTTTTTGTTATTGTTAAGAAAATAAAATAGTTGCTAATATGGCTGAAAATGGTGCAACCTATTTAGTTTATGAAAGCTAATTTCATAATGCCATAGATATCTGCATAAGCCATACATCAGAGAACCAGGGAAGAAATGAAAGTAGGTTAAAACCCCCCAACTGATTACAAACTATAATGTTCTTGAAGAGATGGATTAAAAAGAAGAAAACAGAAAATATTATTCAAGGATAGTTTTTCCAGCCAAGCTTTCTGCTTACAAAATACGTACACTATTAATTCAGCTTTTTAATTTTTTTGCAATGGAAAGTTAACAAAGAAAGTAAGAGAAACCATTGTACTTTGAAAAACTTGCATTTAAAATGCTTTAGCCCTTTTTTCCGTCTCAAAAACATTCAAGAAAAAAAAAAAAAAAACACCTCACACAATTTGACATAAAAGTCTAGAGGACTTTATAGGTCATTCCAATTGCATATGATTACAAAGGAATATATTGGAACAGCCATAGAGATATATGCAGATGATGCAGAAATCATTTTGTACTCAGCAGTGCTGAAAAAACAGATGTGATTATTAGTGCCAATTAGATGATACTGGTTTGAAATGAAAGAGCAAGTGTTGGCCAAACAATATCACTTTTTCAGGTGTTGAATAAACCCCACAGTTTCTAACATCTTTTGATTGTTTGTGCACCAGCACTTTCAAGAGTCTTTGTTTTAAATCTTATAAACCCCCCTGATCTTTTAGCAATACAGAAGCTTTCTTGTGAGAGATTAAACAACTGTCACAATTACATGCTTCTCATCCCTTAGTTCAAAACTTCAGTAATAAGTGACAACTGTACTTTCTGATTAATAATCCATATTTTAGGAAAGCCCTCATGCTGGTATTGGGATGTATAGCAAAGTAGGATTGCACAAGACCTATTATCTGTGTCTGAGGCAATAATTTCTTGCATATCTTTTTGTTTAAATTGATATTTAATTTTTTTTTAGAGAATAATATGGATTCTCTTAAGCCAATTTTTTCTGTTCTGTTTAGATACGAAGACTAATTTAGGAGGCCAAGGGAAATGTATTTAAGAGGGATACACCTATAAGAAAATTTCAGCTACTAAGACAGGCATGTAGTCATGAAGTTCTTATAAAGTATACCAGGCTCTTTTTTGGACAGCTCTTCCAACCACTAAGAACTCCATTCAGTGTGAAACTTAGGCTAAAACATTTGACTGCTGCATGACTTTCTAAGTAGCTTATGCATAAGGTCTTAGTCTGAGGGATACCTGGTATCATTTCACGGAGGTCAACATCTTCCTTTCTGGAGACATTCCCTGCAGTGCTGTTGCCCAGTGCAAAAGTGTTACGAGCTTATGCAGGACCTGAGAATTCAGCCCATTTAGAATGCAACTCCAGATGACAAAACCATATTCCATGTTCACGGTAATGTGGCACTTACATCATTGCTGTTGCAAGAGCTTTTTAAATGGCAAAATTCAAACTTACCAATGTTTTTATTCTAACTGAAAGAGGGCAATGACAAGATTCAGTCCAGCAGCGAAGAGAAAGCAGCTGTGGACAACCTATGAATATAAACACAATTATTGGACTTGAGGGAAAAGCCCTATGCTGGATAGCTACTATGATTAGCCAAGCCATATGTTTGCAAAAGATCTCATTGATCACCCAACACATTTCATGATCAGTGCCCCTTGTTAGCACTCTCTAGGACAAGACATGAGGGGAGGCATGAACTTTATGAACCCAGTAATTGAAGAGAAAGATACAACCTCCAAGATTTCAAGAAAGTCTGCCTCTCCTAGGGTAAATAGAGGAAATGAATGTAAATTTATGTAGATAATTTTGTCATAATTAAAGTTGCATTTTGTGTAACGTCTTTACACAATCATTCATCTGCAAGTCTCTGACAAAATGGGTAAGCCAATTGACATATAAACACTGACAACTCACAATTGACAGTATTTTACCACAGATGACTTTGTCAAAAAAGCTTACATGGAAGATGAGGAATCCTCTACCAGATATAAAAAGATAAGGCATGTCTAACAACCACAGTAAAAAATTCTGCTTCAGCAGTGGAGGGATGTGATTTTAAGAAAAATAATGACAAAGTTATTTCCTCCTTAAAAGTACCTTCTGAGAGCACTTGAAGAAAAACTTTATCCTTAAAAAAACCAATAGAAGATGACAAAAAGAACATGTATGTCCACTCTTAAGGCAGATGTTCTGGCAGCCAGTGAGTTTGTTGATCGAGACTCTCCCATCCTAAAAGGAACATGTCATCAGTAGATCAAATGGCACTTAATTAGAGAAGATCAAAATCTCATTAAATGACAGAGTTCCTGACTGGCAAAGTCTAATTAAAGACCTCAAAAACTACCAGCAAAAAAATGAATAAAGTGGATAAGAGTTTAACTTCAGGATGCAGAAGTGAAACAGCACTGTAATGAAATTTGAGGAAACCAGATCAAAGTTCTTTAGCTCCAGTGAACAACCAATTTCTAGAAAAGAATTTCTAGGGATTCTGTGTCAATGGAACAAGGGCCACAAGTTGTCTATAAAATGTTACTTCCTGGGATTGTAGCTGGGGTTATCTATAGCATGGACAGTTTGTTCTGTATTGTCATGTGCACTAATTCAGGAAAGAAGGGAACTGTAGGAAACAAGTGCCTTATCTCTCCCAACAATGAAATCAAGAATGCATTTTGGATATCCAAGAGGAATCTTGGTTCTGGAACAGAATTTTGGTGTCTTTTTAATGATTCTTGAAGCAAAAAGAGAGTAGCCTTAGAGTAGGTCCAGTTCTAAAAGTTTCTTGTTAAAATTATTTAACTCATCATTTTAACATTTTATGTATGATCTAGAATCATCAAATAACTGAAATTCTCTCCTGCAGTTTTCATCCTTGAATGGTGACAGACTAAGAGATAAATCTGATGGCCTGTGCACCAAGTATAGAGACAAAATGTATAATTAATGTCTAATTAAAGGAATCTACCATTATTTGATGTAGGAGAATGACTGCCTATCTCCTTACAGATTTGCTGTTCTGCAATACATGGTATAAAGGCTTGACAAAAATATCTTCAGGCACACTGAACCTGATCACAGCATATAATCCTTGAGCTCTTGGTTCAGACAAATAGGTTCTTCAGTACCAAAGAAAAGTATCTTTGGTTAGCATTCTGCACAAAGTGAGAAAACAAAACGGTATGCTTCTGCAGATGTGATTTAGTATCTCAGTGGCATGTGGAACTATGAATATTAATTACAATAATTATTGTGGTTTGCATCAAGCAAGTGGTGGTCTGTCTGATGCTGCTCTTTCATTAGGGGATACCTGATGAAAAGATACAATGCTTACAAGCATCATATTCAAAGAGTGGTATAAATAGCTACGCTTGCACCATCTTATGACCCATCCAAGTAAGGCAGGTCTTTAATGCTAGCCAGTGTTAAAAGATTCAACAGAGACTGAAAACAAAGGAACAAAGCTCTTTCTGCTAAAGAGGTTCTAGCTACTAAAGAGAGACTGCTATCAAGTCTAGTTTTGCTATTGTAAATGCCAAGCGCTGACAGTGAACCAACTGGTATTTCACTTAAACTCAGCAAATCCAAGACATTTAGAATGAGGCTGACAGAGTTCATGAACTGATGAAAAGAGATTTCCTTTGTAAGTATAAAGGATAATCATAGCCTTGTATGAACAATCAGAGACAAAGTCTTTGTGAAGATACTAGCTGCCATGAAAAGACCTAAAGGAAGACCCTAATTTGGCAACAGCCCCACTGTTTCCAATATCAGATATAATCCAATCTAACAACGTGATAGCATCTGGCAGGTCAAAAGGTGTGATCCTATTCCGTTCTGGATCTATGGAACAACTCACTGAGGTCCTCTTGTGCATGCTAGTTTTCTAACAAAAGGAGTTAAAATTTCCATATCTAAGGTTGCTCTCCACCCTCTGTACTTCCCTGCAACCAGAAATACTTGCTGTGGAGCCCTCTCCCCTAAAAATGAGCTCTCACTAGTTCTCTTACATTGGAGATGCAAACATGACTGACACTCCTGAGTGGCTGCTGAAGAAGAAGGGAGAAGGTTCAGAAGGTGGCAACGCCAAAAACCCCAGAACTTTCCACCTGTTTCATAGAGTAGATAACTTAATTTGGTTAAAAAATATGACAGTCTGCTCACCAGAGGTGCTAAAAAATCTCCATGTGAATGGAGTGCCTCAACACAAATCTTTGCTCTCCAGCTCAAAATCTGGAATCAAAGCTGAAACTTTTTGGAATCCCTCATACTTTTTACTAGGGTTGTCTTCGAAGAACCACACTGGTGATGACCAGTCACAGATAGTTAGGGATCTTTGAAAACAGCTGCAATTGCAACTGTACCAGAATATTGGAATCCTTTCTTAAATTCCTCCAGTACAAACCAGCCAAAGCACTAAGTGAGCAAGGACTTGATGGAATAACAGTCCAAAACCACCTCATAATGTGCAGCTCAAAATTGAAGCACAGCTGCACAAAAGTCCCACCCCTCCCCCAAAAGAACAAATATGTGAAGTCTTAGTTTCCTTGTTCTTCTCAGCAGATGCAGAAGTTTCCAGAGAAAAAGCACTACAAGAAATTTAATATATTACCCTGGAATGCAGGAAGTTCTTCCCTCTCCTCTAGACATTCTTCCCCTGACTGTCTTCCCCCAAAACTGCATTGTGTCAAATTAAGCATGCTCCATCTAAAAGCCCTGCACTAACAGCCAAGAAAAATTTAGAAGCTGAGTAATGGTGGAGGTTCAAGACTATGTGTTATCCAGAAGCTCATTCAAGGGTAACAGTCAAAGAGGAAGCTAATCTATTTAAAAGCTCCAGGAATAACTAATAGGTTATCATATGCCACTATATGAATTACTGCAGTTCCTACTTGTAATTAAAGCAGGCTTTCCCAGAATTAGAATCTGAGGTCAGTGACAATATGGTTGAAAACTCCCTTTGTTAGTATTGCTACACTGAGAGGAGGTCCAGTGGAGCATGGGAGCCACAGCGTGACAGAAAAATACTTTTCATGAAAATGAAAACTCACAGGACAATCTGAATAAAATGCGGTCGTGGTACACAATAAAAAGGTGTTTTTAGAGCTTTGTCTGTAATACCTGTCAAAGATGAACCACTGTAGTGATTGTGCTGGTCTATGAGGAATTCACTAGGTCCTCAAGGAACCTCTAAGAGTGTTTCAACAATAAAGAAAATTGAGGGTACTCTGCTTTAGGCAAGCACAGAAGGACTACCAGCCAGCAAAACACTGGAGAAAGAGAGAGGAAACAGTTCCTCACTCCCTTTGAAGCTGTAGAAGACCATGAAGAGGCAAGGGGTTTAGAGCATGACCCTAGTATCACTGCCTAACAGTGCTTGCATATGTGCACTCTGCAGTGTGAATATGCATATAGATAAACACTCAGAGAAACTCTATTACATCCTCCTTCTCTGCCTTAAAGGAACTTTTCTTGTCATGTTTCTAATGCCTGTGAGTGAATTTAAATATGCTTGAAGCAGCCTCCTTAGATGCATCATCTGAAAAGCACAGCACTTGGTGTTTTTCCTTACTGCCTAACAGTATTTTGAAAATAGACTTGGCTCACCCAAAGAAAAAAAAAGAAAGAAAAGAAAAGAAATTATAAGAATTGTTAAATTTAACAGGCAAGCCCCAGAATTATACTGACTTTTGGCAGACAGACCACAAAGCATAGCATAAAATCTGAGGCATGCAGCAGAGGAAGAGCACCACAGCATTCTTGATGCAAATGAAAAATGCTAATTAAAAAAGCCAAAACTGTACTATCTGGATCAAACAATGCAAATTAAAGATATCTTAAGCATAAGATAACTAACCATTCAGTCCATGCACAATTGATGCAGATCATATAACATAGATTCACACAAAACCTGCAACATGATTCAAATGCAGTCTTAGAAAGTCCAATAAAGAAATAAGATCATAACTTTGAAATTAAAAGTTAAGAACTCATTTCAAAGTACATTGGAGAACTCATGCTTACTAATTACTTTGCACTTTGTTGGGTGTTTTGGATTTTTTTTTGTTAGAAAAGGAATTCACAGCGATTTGATACTTTCAACTGGTCCATGACTGGTCCACTTGTTAAAACTTGAAAATATTTTCTACATATTAAGGCCTAAATAATTATTTAAATATTTTTTTATTAGTGAGAATACTGTAGATTAGCTAATCTATTTGCTGCTTTTTTTGTTTGTTATTGCAAACACTATTTTACCAATTAGTTCTGAAGAGTTTTACCAATCATCTGTTAGCAGAGAATAAAATCAATGAATATTTTGAAAGAAAAAAAAAGAAAAGAATAGAGATGACAATGAAAGCTGTGGATAACTGGCTAGCTGAAAAGGGTCACATAGACATAGCCCAGCTGGCTGAACAAAAATGCACATCGCTCTCAGCTTATCTGAAGTAAAGCAAAATACACTGTCTTTGGCTGTCCTTGTTACTAATAACAGGAAGATCGCGGTGGGAAAAGAATGTTACAGGTGGGAACAGATAACTACAGAAGAGAAACTAGGGGCAGGCTTGGTATTTAGGCAACTAACCAATAATGAGCTTAACTTTTGTAATATGTATGAGCTAATTATAAGAAGGCATAAAAGGTGACTGTAAGAGACAATAAACGAAGTCTGCTGATCACTCATATTGAGTGACTGTGTCTTCCCTCCATCGCAACAGAAAGCCAAAAAGACAATCCAGGCAATTAAATCCACCCTCCCTTGAGGCCTAATCCCTTCAATGTATAACACCAAATATGGCTGTGGGAGGAGTAGGGAGTGGGATGATAAAAGAAGTGCCAACAGCAAACAGGGTTTTATTTACATCAATACAAATATTGAAGGTTGCAGGCCTCCTTTTTATCATTTTCAGGAACAGATACTAACTTCAGATGAGAGGTTTGTTAATGCTTTTAATCTTTCAACCTCAGCAAAATAATTAGTTTTGTTTATTTACTCAAGTGTTAACCACATTTTATCATGGAAATGTCTCTTGCAAATTTTGTATATTTTGAGCCTATGTTCTGTCTTGTGCTTTTAGTCTTTTGGTACCCTTGTTATTTTAAAGCAGAGTTAGCATGCAAAAAGCATAATTTAATTGAGCAATAAAGATCCTAATATTTTCATGCATCTAAGAAATTTAATATGCTCTGCAGCTCACTGAAATAAAATCAATTCAATAAGGTTTTGCTTTTTCCCCCTCATTGTTTACTTAAGCTTTTATTACCAGTGTGGTGCTCACCATGGGTGAAGAAATGACAGCATGGAAGACTCGAGTCCTCTACATACACACCAGCTACGAATAGTTCAAGTGGAAGCAATGCAAAGTTATTCCACAAGTGCAGATTCTCTTCACATCTGACCTAACAGTGCCATCTCTTCTAAAGCAAAATGATCAGTCAGTTTTCATGTTCACTCAATTTTTTACCCTCATGGACTTCCAGCTGTGCGTGATGGTTCTATAATGCTCTTGCCAACATACCAGCAACCAATCTTTAGATACCTCAGTAGGATTTGACTAAGATCTTCCAAACCTGCACAGTCATGTACTGGGAATCAATATTTCCAGTACCTCCTCAGGGAAAATGGTGGATGAGACAATGCTCATGAAAAGATGGTATTGGACTTCATAAATGAACAATGGTCTGATATTTAAATGTGCATCTGGTAAGGTGTAATTTACATTTCAAGCTTTGATTCAGATATCTACATTGGTTACAAGGCATAATCATTTATGTTTAATTTCACATCTCTGCCATGGACTCTTTCAGCACAGTTTGTAGTCCAGCGTTATGTCTTGAAGCAAAAATCAAAGCTATCATGCAATATATGGCTCTTTGGCAAATTATCCATAATAGCCAAGAGCATGCATCAGATTCCAGGAATGTGGAAATAGATTTCCTCTTTTATTTTCCATGAAAAACACAGTATGATATGATTTCGCTTAATGCATGCATAAAGCACACCTGTAAGAGTAATATTAATGAAAAAGGAGACTGTAAAACTATTCTATATATGTACTTTTTAATTTGAAAGAAAGAGATTACTTTGCCACTGCAGTGCTATCAAATATAGATGTTATTTTTCAGTGCTTGTACAGGGATTTTAAAGTGTTTGTACTGGGATGTAGATGTTATTTTAAAATGTCTGGTTGGTATGGAGTTAATTTTCTTCAGAGCAGCCCATGTGGTGCTGGGTTTTGGATTTGCGAGTGCAACACACCAATCTTTTTGCTTTTGCTGAGCAGCGCTTGCATGGCATCAAGGTTTTCTCCTTTTCCCAGTCTGCAAGCCAGTGAGTAGGCTAGGGGTGGGCAAGAAGCTGGGAGGGGACACAAGCAGGACAGTTGACCTGAATTGACTAAAGGGATAATTCATACCATATGATGCTGTGCTCAGCAATAAAAGCTCAGAGGAAAGGAGGCGGAAGTGGGGATGTGAATGGTGTTTCTGTTTTTAAGTGTCTGGTTTGTGTGATGAGGTTCTGCTTTCCAGGAAATGGTTAAACATCTGCCTGGTGATGGGAGGTAGTGAGCAAATTCCTTACTTTGCTTTGTTTCAGTGTCTCCATTGCAACCCATGAGTTTTCTTGCTTTTGCTTTTCCTATCCTGTCTCCTGTCCTGCTGGGGCGGGGGGAGTGAGTGAGCAGCTGGGTGAGTGCTTAGTTGCTGACTGGGGCCAATCTACCACAGTGTTGTTATGGCCATTAAGTATAGAACAGGCCATGTTTTGCCATTGCTAAATAGGCAGTCAAGAATGGCTGAGACTTGCTCATACAACTTATGGTAATATCTCATATGTGATATTTTAAAGTCGACTGGGAAATCAGTTGGTGCATGCACTTGTGTACATGCCTTCTTTCTTCCTTTGCAAAACTCTGAACCCAATTATAATGGTGTCACACATTAGGGTGGGTGGAGAATGAATAGAAACTGAATTAGAATACTTTGAGAAAAGTTAACATATTATTAAATCCTATGACATAAGCAATATTCCATAATTTCAGTTCACTTATATGTAGGCTTTATGACATTTGATCTTGAATCAGCAGAAAGGTAAATATTTATGGAGTTGAAAATCAAGGCACATCTTGAGGTATCTTGCCAATCTGAACCTTATCTACCATGTGAGTTTATCCATGAAGCTGAACCATTTCCAGATTTGTGCTGAATCCTTGTCAAGAACAGAAGTAGTTAAAGGGACAAAATGAACAAAAGTTTCCATTCCTAGATAATAAAATATCATTTGCCCTGCAGAGTTCTCTAGAAGATGAAAATAATGAGGCACCTGCTAGGTTCCATATAATTACTGCATGATATGGAAGATGGGACAAAAGATCTCACGGTTAAGACACTGGGGGACCTATTCCTCACCCTAGGTCTGACTTGCTGAATGACCTTTCATTTTAACCTCTTTGGAATTCATCTCCTTAATTGTGCAAATTGGTGTTATCAGCATTTAGAAGGCACTTCAAAACCTACTGACAAAATTGCCATGCAAGGCCCACATATATGCCAGTGCCATCAAATATATTTGGTCAGCTACTCTAGCCATAAAATCCAAAAGCCGAATAGGTTTTTTTCTCTGCCAAACACTGACTGATCATTGCTAACAGTTATTTATGGTACTATTGTTATTGAGATTATTATTACTACCATCAGCATAACATCTAGCTGCAGACCAAGTGTTTCATGGTGTACAAACACTGAATAAAAAGTCTATATCCTACAAGGCTTGCAGTCTAATTTAAAAACAAAACACAACGACACCAGAACAACAGAATAAACAGTGTCAGAAAGACAAATTGACTAGCATGATAGCCAGTAATCTTACCCATTTGTAGAACACTTGTATGGACTAGCTAAACAGTGCTACAAGGTGCATCCACTTCAAGAACCTGTGCCAGTATCATCTTCAATGCTATTTTTTTTGGCATTGAAGCTACAGCTGTTTCCTCCTCCTTTCCATTTCTGACTGCTCCAAAAATTAAATTACCCACTTGCCATAACCTATGGCAACTTGTAAAGGATTCATTATGTCAAAGACTATTGAAATGAAAGCAAGAGTAATATAAAGCATATTGATTTCTTCTGCATGTAAAAAGGAATATATAATGAGGATATGTATATATCAGCCATATTGAGAAATCTGCTATGTTTATTTGTTACAGTATGAAGATGATGAAAGACGTGCATAAAGACTAATTACCACAAAGAACTGAGTTCTAAAACCTATCAAAACCAGCAGAGTGAATAACTCTGACCAGTGTCTTTCGCCCTTACTAATAAGGAAATGAGCCCAGGGGCAAAAATTTGGTCACTAACAAGAACAAACTTGTGAGTTACATAGGGACATACATATGGACAAGAATATTCTATTGCCCCTTCCAATTTCCCCAAATGAGACACCTGCTACAGAGATTTTGTGGGTCTTGCCCTTCTGTGGGGTTTCTGAGACACGACACTTCTGCTGGATGTGAGCCAAATATCTACAGGGCTCTGCCGGAAACCCTCTGCAGGTATCTACTGCATAACTCAGTTACTACCTGTAAAGGAAATTTCTCATAAAAAGTTAGTTGATGTAACTAACGTGGGGTCATCACACACCAAAAATGTTTTCACTGCACTCTTGTTGTTGACTCCTCTTTAGAAAACACTTGCAGCCCTGATTCTCTCCAGTCAGTAGTGCATGGCATTGGAGTTGACATCTCTGTGCACAGAAAAGATGCTTACTGTGTAACACAAGTGTGCGAAACACAACTTGTGATTTTCCTTGAACCTATTACCCTATGTATTCTCTTCTGTCCACATCAATATATCACCTTTTGACTTGCCGGCATATAACAATTACCAGAAGACATTATTTAAAACAAACTTTTTGTTTTTTGATTCTTCCAGGCTCTTCGTTACTGCACAATCAATTTACAAATACAGTAGGCAATGTTTCAACTACCACAATAAGAAAATAGCACTGAATAAAAACAAAAGTAATCATTCTGCTCTCCTAAAATCTACTTAGGAAGAAAACTGTTCACAACTCAAAACCAGAGAAATAGCCATTTTAAAATAGATTCTGTCTGCCTGCATCCATCATCCTTTCTTCTGTTTGTCAAGACTCTATGGCCTTGAGCTCTGCTTTAATTCATAATGGTAAATTAAGTTCATCCTTTATTTAATCTCAATTTAATAAATTACTTCTAAACGGTGCTTCTGGTAATTTATTAACATAAAATAATGGCTTTACAGGAGGTCATTTAGAGCTGTTCTGAGCTACAGAACAGCTATTCCACAGCATTATAAGGTTATCTCAGTTAATATGTATCTACTTCTCCATGAAGTTTGGAGGTGTTGGTTAATATTTCTACAGGATGATATTTTTCCAGGAATAGAATTTTTGATGGTTTCATGAGCAACTTAAAATTCAGGAACAGATATTTAGTATTGTTACAGTTCTTGTTGATATTCACATAAATGGTTCTTAGTGAGCAGGGGTTCCGTAGAAAGGTACGATACGAGTTCTGGAACTTCCCCTTCAATCTCTTGGTGTCCTTAAACCTATCAGAATAAAAGCAGCATTAAACTGGTGTGCTAAGAATTCTAGACTTAACTAAAATCTCAATCTACAGCTTAATATAGATCAGTCTTGAAAGACAGGGTGGAAAATTGTATTTTAGTGCCCAGAAAAGGGGGTGTGTGTCTTTTTATTCATTCAACTAGTGGGAGTTCAGAGCTGTTCAGGTTAATCATGTGCACTGCAATATTAGCTAAAAAATTCTTCTGTATCACATTTTGGCCTGGATATAGTTCTGGACTATGGAGTAATTAGAGTCAAATTGTATTGATGTGCAGCTTCCTCCTTAAAGTCAGGGCAAATAACAAGTGAATAATGCTGATGCATAACAGCCTCTTCAGGAGAAAGCAGGGATACACAGTCATGGTCTGTGTTTCTCGAAGAGTATTTGGGTTTTTTGAAAGAACATTAGTTCCAGATATCAGCAATGTATATATACCACTGACAAACAAGTCTCCTATCTCCATTGATACTAGCTGAACCTTGTAAGTAAACACTAAATTCACCTTAAAAAAGTTTAAAAAGATGTAATGAAAGAGTTAAATATAGAGATAGCTGTAATGTCACTGGTTTCAGCTAACCGTATCAGATTATCTTTGCTCCATCTTGAATATCTTGTTAAAGATAAGAAGTCTTAGCAGCTATTGTAATGAAAGAGTTTAAAGAGCTCTAACCCCAGCATCCCAAGACGAGATGAGAAGTTTAAAGCAGGAGAAATAACTTGCAAGTGAAAGATGTCTCAGAACTCCCTTCTGCCCAAACAAGATATTCTGTTTGGTCAAATATCAGATTTAAAATATTAGCTTACAGGAAAAGTATTTTCTCCTTCCTTCACCTTGAGTCATTTGGTCCACCATGTAAACAAGGTATGCGGACCTTAGACATATCAGAAGGTACAAATCCCAGATTTCTTCTTGCCCAGGTGGCTAAGAAGCCCAATAGCATCCTGGCCTGTATCCAAACCAGTGTGGCCAGCAGGACGAGGGCAGTGATCGCCCCCCTGTACCCGGCACCGGTGAGGCCGCACCTGGAACCCTGTGTTCAGGTGGGGGCCCCTCACTGCAAGGCAGACACTGAGGTGCTGGAGCGTGTCCAGAGACGGGCAACGGAGCTGGGGAAGGGTCTGGAGCACAAGTCTGATGGGGAGCAGCTGAGGGAATGGGGGTTGTTCAACCTGGAGAAAAGGAGGCTCAGGGGGACCTTATTGCTCTGTACAGCTACCTGAAAGGAGGCTGTAGCAGGTGGGGGTCAGTCTCTTCTCCCAAGCGACAAGTGACAGGACAAGAGGAAATGTCCTCAAGTTACGCCAGGGGAGGTTTAGATTGGATGTCAGGAAAAATTTCTTCACTGAAAGGGTGGTAAAGTATTGAAACAGGCTGCCCAGGGAGGTGATGGAATCACTGTCCCTGGAGGTTTTTGAAATATGTGCAAATGTAGTGCTTAGAGACATGGTTTAGTGATGGCCTTGGCAGTCCTGGGCTAATGGTTGGACTTGATGATCTCAAAGGTCTTTTCCAACCTAAATGATCCTATGATTCTAAATTATATTCCTTAAAAATATTTTTCCCTGCTATAATGGGAAATGAAGAAAAAAAGACATCAGAATGAATGATGGCCATTACATTAACTGGCAAATTTGGCCAGTTACTGTGTATTATAGCTTTATAGCTTCATATGTCAATAGAAGAAACAGCATGTGGTTTGGCTTTTGGTTTTGTGTTGGGTCTTTTTTTTTAAATCTTTGCTTCAACAGAAATTTCTATTAACCCCAACCAGTTGGCTTATAGCAGTGTAACCAAGCTAGTCTTTTAAAATAGAAATTATACTTGAAAAGTTAATTGTGGACATGTCCTTAACAACAACTGGAGAATTTGCTCTTTGGAGGAAATTTTAAATATGCATGCAGAATAATTTAGATAAAGGTCAGATTTTTTATTATAGTAGTTATGCATTTGTACAAATCACAGATTCCCTTTGTTGTTAGAATCAACATAGAAAATGAGCGAAGTCAGTGGTTTTTGTGTTGTTCTGGACCTCAAGTGTTATAAAGTATTTGAAATTTAGCAGTAGAGTAAAATCTGATTGATAGACCCAGTTGGTGAGCAATGCATAGCAATGATCATCTCAAAGGTTAATCATTTTGCCAGCATGCATTCTGTGTCAACCCTGAGAGTGAAACTTAAAGCTTTACTATCTTCTATCACATGGACAGAACTTGGAAGGAAGCAGTTTGTGGGCAGTCTGTGTCTTACAGTACCAAACTGCCTCTGGCAGTCCAGTGTTTCTAATGAATGTTACAGGATGCACCAGAGAGACTGTCTCTTGGTAAAATCAGAAAGATTAAATAGCTAAAAAGCAGCCATCAGCAAAATAATAAAAAAAAATGAATTCTATGCTTTTTAAAGTGGAAAAGAAAACAAAACATCGTGATGATGGACAAATAAAAAACATCGGAAAGACTTCTTCTAAAACCTGTGATATAAGAGATGGAATTCTGGCACCTATTAAAGTAATAGCTTCATAACAGCTTTTATGATACACAAAAGTATTTTACCTGGATGTCCATAAAGTCAGGTCTTTCCTTTCTAGTTGTCATATAGTCATGCACTTCTAACTGCCTGAGTGTTCGTATGGGGGAATATTTCTCTTGTTCTGTCAGTTTAATTTCTTCCCCATTCTCTGCTTCCATCACCCACCCACCTGCCCAGCCCCTCCCCCCCCCCCAAAAAAAAAAAAAAAAAAACCAACTTGCAAGGGAGTAAACTGGAAAACATTGGCATATGGTACTTTCTACTCCGTACAAAGAAAGTTTCTTTTGTTTGAAGCATAATGACCCAGGAAGCAGAACAAAGGGTAGAAGCCAAGAGATAACTGCTTTCCATAGCCACCTCATTTTGAAGGCTTCATGGCAGGACCAAGAGGAGACAAGTTCAAATGTTCACATGCAGGTCTGAAAACCATATCCAACAATTAAAACCAAATTTATTATTGTTTAAGATCGGTGAACTTTCTTCCATTTCCAGTTCACTCAGCTTTTTGTGAATGTGCATTCAACAGCAGCCCAGTACACAAATACAAAATACTTCCAGTTCACATCAAAGTATTATCAGATTCTTTCTGATATCTACATAAGGCTTTTCAGTTGCAGGTCTACACAGATATAGGCAAATATTATTAAAATGCTCCATAAATGTGCATTGTACTTTAAAGATGAACATTTACTGGACGACTTCCCCAGGACATATAAGTTCAAATCAATGTCCTCCAAGGACTTTCATTAAATGGGGCAGTCCCTGTATCAGCTCCACTCAACAAAATTTATTTACACTGAAAGGAAAGGAATACTGTAGAATTAAGCTTTTGTTTCTGTTTTGGTAGGAACCATATTCTGGTGGGAGACTTCTTTTCTCTTTTATTGACGCTTGTGGTCTAATGCTCATCCTTTCTGACTTAGGTATGAAGACCAGCTACATCAACAAACACCTGTGACGGCAGCTGTGTTTTCACAGCCCTGGGAGAGCAGTACTGCGTATGTCTAAATCAGATTACCACATCATGGACTACTAGAACAACTTATGCCACAAGGAACATCAAATCAGAGATCACACCCTTGTAAAACTGAAATACATATTTTCAGTGCAGCCTTTTCCTGGAGGAAAAGAAAGAAAAATCAAGTATCAGATGAAGGTAAATCTTAACAGCTTGGTGTCATGAGTGTGGTGAGAAAACTAACTCCATCCCAGAAAAAACAAGTATACCTGGTAAGTATAAGCAGAATGGGTGACAAGGCTTACAAAAACTTCTGTGATCTACTTATAGTCATAAGGAAACCTCCAATAGCCCAATTCTGGGTTAGCAGTGCTCTTCAAGCCACCCAGAGCAGATGAAGACTAATAAGCAAGCTACTGATCTCTCTCTCAGCAGCTTGTCCCTGTTGCTGCTGCCCCTGGCCATGAACACATTTCTTGACTCCTCTGAATATCAATTTCCCTCACTGGCAAAATTTGAAGAAAAGTATCAAGTTTTCCTTGTCAGAATTTTTGGGATTTACAAAGCACTCTACAATAATGCAAAATATGATGCAGTTAGTAGATATTATTATTATGTTGCAGTTCATATCCAAGTATTTCAAAGACTGAACAAATCTTGGTGGATAAAAAAGAATCATCCTTAGCATGTTTTGTTATGCTTCTTTGTCACACACTGAGATAACGGATTAGGTTTCATTTGCAAAACTTCAGAAATACATAATTTTGTCAAAGATAACAAGACTGAAATGATGAAAGGAAGGAAAGTGTCAAATATTGGAACTCTATATTGAGAATACATCATGGATGAACCTGAAGCTGAGATTTTTGTAACTCTGTGTGTTGTCATTCTGAGGATGCCTTACATTAATATTGACTTATTTGGTAAGCAAACCAGTCAAAAACATAGAATTATTTCTTTATAAATTTTTTTTTTTCAGTCATTGATTCTCTTCTAGTTTAGAAAATCAGGTATATTGGATACATGCACCCATACAGAACAAGCAGACTGTTTTAGCATGAGAAAATCTATTACACTATAACCATTATAGTTGGCAGGTAGGCAGTATTTGCAACTTAGCTTGCACATACATTGTACTTGACATCAGCACAATATAGAAAGGATTTTCTATTACCACTTCCAATCATTTATCTAGATCATGGCAGTAGGATTAGACCTTAGTTTGATTTTTCAGGTTCAAATCCTTTCCTAAACCTTGTTGTTTCTGGAAGATAACATTTGTCTGTCAACTGATCTGACTTGGAGATCTATAGGTTAACTTGGTAGAATAACGTAATGAGAATATTAGTTTTAAAAACTTGTTTCAATCCTCATAGTCACATCTCAATTACTGATCAGTTTCCTGAGACAACATCCTGTAATAAATATGCTAGCATTTCTCTCTCAGGCAAAAAGTGACGGATGTGCCTCTCCAGGATGAGATTTGCAGTAGGGCTAGAGAATGTCCTTGGACGGATCAAGGAAAGGACACAAGACTAAGCTGCTGCAACCAATTGATACTGTGACATTGTCAGATTCTAAACTCTTGTGGGTTTTTTTTGTTTGTTTTTTGGTTTTTTTACCTAAATAGATTGGGAATTCTTAAATTGGAATAAACATTATAGACAGCCATTGCTATCCAAGCAGAGGCATCACACAGATTCAGTGAAGCCTTAAGATCTAACTCCCATTTAGGCTCCTAAATGACGCACTATTAGGATCCTCAATATTCCTTTGACTCATGCCCAAGGATGTAAAATGCCTGTGAAAATTTCAGTCAACAGCAAAAAAATCTCTCTTGTACTGAGACAGCAATCAAATTTGAGAAAGCTGTAATCACATCTTTGATTTTTAACTTAAAAAGAATTTTACTGTACCAAAATACAGTGAAGTTTACTATATTATGCATAGGCATGTTACAGTACCTCCTAAATAGCTCCAGTATCAAGGATATTGATGCTGTTGGTATTGGTGCAATGAAGATGTTGAGAATACAAAAATTAGCTGCATATATGTACCAGTATTCCAATTTGAAAACTGCCAGACATTTGTGTTTCAGGAGACCTAAATTATGCAGGGAAAAAACTGAGATTTTCATGTAAAATTTGACATCAGTTTACTTTACTGTCATAGCTGTCAATTTATAAAATATTGCTGTCATTGCCTCTTAAATGATATGTGTGCTGGTAAAATGGAACCCAGGCCGTTCTGTGGAAGACAGAGGAAGAAAAATGGAAGGAATAACTCCTAGGCACTGTGTCAAGTCCATACATTGACAAAAAAAAAATACAGGAGTTTTCAGGGAAAGGAGAGATGATGCCAGCTTCTCCAGGTAATTATGTTCTCCCTGCTCTCCACCTTCTTCCCCATGGTGTAACTCCTCCAAGCTATTCAGAACTCTGCTGCAGGTATGATTCAGCCTGCTTCCACTATGTGTAACCTTGTATTTGGCATGTTGAATTTCATTCACCTTCATAAAGCCTAATCCTTCACCTTTATTAGCAGTCAGCAGAGTTCCTCATGATTTTCTCTGGCCTGAATTTTTTAACTTCATTTGAAAATTTAGATAAAATGAACCAATAGTCAGAGTATTTGAGTATCCACAGTGACTCGTGATTTTAGTCATGGAGTTGTAGATGTTCTCTGTGGGTGAAGACCAGTTCTACAATAACTGATATGCTGCAGCCAGAAAAAGTTAATATGTAATAAGTTTGTGCAAAGAGAAATGTCATGCACAGAGCATGCAAAGTAGTTCTTACAGTCTACTTAGCCTAGATAAGATCGGCTCAAATGGGCTGTGTTATGTTTTGCATAACGCAGCCCAAGACTGCAGATTGGGGAAGTGTAGGAAGCAACAAATGGTTATTAGTTTATTTGGGTTTGCTTGGTTTTGTTTTTGCCCAGACAAGAAAAGACTGAAGAAAAGAAAGGTAAGAGCTTTCAAATTTGGATAAAGGAACTGCAGGGAGGCAAGAAGATCATGTTCTCCCTGACCGTACCCAAAAGAGGAACAATGCAAATGAATTGTAGCAAAAGAGATTAGGGTCATCTGTTCTGGGAGGCTTGTTGATGTAAAGGACTAACGAACACTGGAGAAGAGGTGAAACCTGTATCACTGGATTTTTTTTGAGAACAAACCTGATTACCACCTTTTAGGCACGGCACAGCATTACTGACTTGCCTTTGGGAAGGTGCGTTGACAGGAACCTCTTACAGTTCTTTCAGACTATTGTCTCTGCATGTTAAGCTGTGAATTCTTTAAAGGTTTCATATTCAAATGCGTATTCATCAGTTTTACAGTAGTGCCCCTCAGTCACCCGGCAAGAGATGCCATTTCATTAGAGGTGCATAAACAATGCAGTTGCAACAACTATGTTATTAATTCCCCAAGGGAAAGGGGAGGCAGGGCACGGGCAGGGATTATTATTAAAAACCTTTAGCAAGGTAATGCTAAAAGGGGATTACTGCACTGGAAACACAACAGGGCGTGTTTGAATAGTCAGTAGGATGCAGTAGCTTTTCAGAAACCCCTATATGGAGAAAATGTTCCTATTATACCAAATTTTTATACTCATAGTATTAATACATATTTTAAGAGGGAATAGGAAAAGTCACGTACATGTTACTTAAGAGACATTAGTTATCAGTTTAGCTGGGCAGACACTAGGCAAATGTTCCCATATACTCCTATTTCCCAACCTGATATAATGCCACTATACACTTCTAATAAAGAGCCAGGCCACGCAAAAGGACATCACAAATACGATGCCTACGGAGATGTCCCTTCTGCAACCCATGGCTCTACTGGGTGTATAAACATTGAATGAACAAAATATTTTGTCCCTAACACTCACACAACTTGCAGATTTAGCCAGCCAACATAAACATCACCATTTGATACAAATACCTCAGTTTGGAGTGGTAATGTAATTGAAACTGGTAGAAAAGCAAAGAATGTGGAAAACCTGTCTGTACCTTAATCAACAGGATCTAAATCAGGACATGTCAGTTACTCTTTTTTAATCACTAAACACTATACACCAAGTAACGCTACAGCAGAAAAAAATATATTCAAATGTATCATTAATCTCTTTGGTCCAGAAGCCTATACATTGTAATAAAAGAAATGACTACAAAGGTGGTGAAACATCAACTTTTGCTACCTTACAAAAAGTAAGTATCATGACAAGGCAGAACAACTAGTATAAAAGACTACCTGATATGGCTAGAAATTCCCTTAACTCTTCTTCTTTTACCCATCTCTTACTTTTCCCATTCCTCTCTACTTTTCCCATCTGACTTGAACTATCTTAAGAGAGAATGTAAAAGTAAAATTCATGTGCTTGGGATTTTACAATTAGTAAGTGGGAAGCCAATTAGTATCTAACTGCTTTGGGTTCTGATGAAGTATTGTTCTTGAACTGGCTACGCTGGCACTTGAATTTGCAAGTTTCTAAAAGTTTAAGAAGTAGTTTTAAAATACTTAACATGCTTGGCAGAGTTTAAATCTGTATTCTGATGTTTCCATTGCAGCTCAAGCCCACATGGAGACATTAGAGAGTTATACTATTCATACTTACAAAGAAACTAGAAGAAAAAAAGTAGTGTAGGTGGATTTTAAAAGGGACTAGTTAGTTTTCAAATGGGAAAACAGTCTTGTTCTTTCTGCTAAGAAAAGAACAATGAAATTAGAATTTTAAATTTAATTCTTAAATAAAGTGTTTCCACCACTCGTTTCCCTTGCCACTACTTTGGAAATTAGTATCTGCATTGCAAAGGCAAACGTGCAGTATTTTGGACAAATTTTGTCTTCCCCTGGAACATCAGTTTTTCCTGAAGGTACTATACCAAATTATCAGAACAGACATTTTTTTTTCTGAATTTCTTTTCTGTAACCATGATCATATCTTTGTGTCCATTACATTATGCAAAGCTCTATAAAATGAGAGACAGCACTTTTCTGCTTTTGTTCTGTCACTTTGTTTTTATAGTCAGTCTGTCTTTGATTATTAAAAAAGTTACCATTTGCGCCTGTATGAGACCTCACTTTCAATAAACTTACAAATATGTTTCTAGTTCTACTTGCAGAACACTTTTTTAAAAGGCCTTTATATTAAAATTTAAAAGACTGCGAGAATGACAGTAGGCTATGTTTGTACCATTTCCCATTCTCATTATAATTACCATCATAGGCATAGTTTTAAACTGGAGCTTTTTTCTCTCTTGTTGCAATCCATGGCACAAGAATGAGCTATCAGAATTTTAATGCTTCATATATTCTATAAGTTAAGTACAGTTCTGTACGGCTTTGACCTTTTCAATATTCCATAACTTGACTGACTGGCTACTCTTATTTTTCCCCTGTTTACAGTCTCAGAAACCTGTGGGGAAGAAGCAAAATGCCCAGCCAATCAAAATACTGAACACTGAAAAGATCAAAGTAGTAAAACATACTACAGTCTTTCATAGAATATATTAGGCATTAAAATTTTCGTATCACACTATAAAAAGATAACATTTTCCCCTGCAACTATAGATGCTATAAAACTGGAGACACTAGTGCATCAAAGGTGATATCACTAAACCAAATAACACAATTTATACTACTCATACATTCTTGGTTTAGACTGTTACACATTTTCTCAAATAACTAGTTCTTTCCTAGCATTGAAATGATATCAAATTCAATGTTAGTTTTGTAACTTTAATACAAACTCACAATTTTCAAGTATGTGTTCCAATTTTGGAAACTGCAGGGAAGGATGCTTCTGACCCCACTGAATGCATGCCATAAGACTTTTGTCAACAACAATCAACATTTCTCACTTGGACCTATGCGAAAGTTTCATTTTCTCTGTGGTTCATAGACACTGGGTAAGTCTAGTAACATGGAGGGAATTTTACATTAGTTTTGTTTATGTCTCCTCCACTAGTGAGTAAATAGTAGTACAAGCAGGTGACACACAAAAATCCACTGCTTTACAAATACAGCATTGTACCAGGAAAACCCAAAACCAAGCCGTCTAAGTTAAATATGTTAATGGTACACAATGAACAAAAGAGATTAAAGATCAAATGTAAACAACAGTGAGATGATATAATCCGAATGCTTTATGGATTCATTTCCATGTAATCATTGCAGCTTAATTGGGTTATGGAACTATAACATATTACACTGTTATCACAATGCATGTTTCTTTATCTGCTTTCTAATGGAATAGACTTAAACAAGATGAAGAGCACTAATATGATTTGATTTGTAATTCTTTCCTTGAAAACGCCCAAAGAACAGACACTCTGTTGATATTCTTGTCAAATAGGGTGCCCTATTCATAAACTTCTGAATGCAAATTGCTAACATGTATCCTTAACAAGTTTCCAAATCAACACACTGTTAATTAGAAAATTTTGTCCCTATAATGCAGATTTACCAGAATCCCTGTCTCCTCTTTAGCAGTAGACCACTTATAACAAAGAGGTTCAAATATTACACAAAAGTTGCTTATCCTGCTTGCAAGTCTGCGCTTGTGGCGTGATCAGACAGGAAGCGCAGTCACCACGGAAACAAGGATAGAAGCTACTTTTAACATCAGCCTTCACACTTAGATAACAAATATGTCTTATAAGACAACAAGAAGTTACAATATTTGCAAATAGGATAATAATTTGTGTTATAAAATCTGTAATTTAATAACTCCAGTTGGCAAAGAATGAAGACAAGGGTGGCATCTAATTTGTTGCACTATGCTGGTGAGCCAGGGTTACAGGCAATGGTGCGGAGCAGCAAGCATGAGTCTTCCTCACCTAATAGTCACTCGGTTAAATGATCTCACGCTATGTGCTATGGTCTTCTTTCTCCTTTCATATTGCATTACAGTTATCATGTATCCCATCCAGTTTATTTTTTATCTTTCTCACAACCTGCTTCTTGTACTGCCTCACTGAAATGGCTCTACAGAACAGCAAAAGCATCTTCTAAATGTAAAGTCTCTTACCATTCCTGAGAAAAATGCTATCCTAAAATATGTTCTACACGTAAATTTAGAAAGATGTATCTATGTAAGGGCTCTTTCTGAAATCTGTGCAGGCTTTTCCTGCCTGCTCCTGAGCCCTGGATATGGAGAAAAAGAAAAGGCTTTATTCATTGTCTGGGTGCCAGGCTGCAGAGTGATTATGCCTTACAATGCAGTGAGGAAGCAACTAGCACTCAATCTGGCTCTCTGAGCTCACCTGTAAATTAATTCTGTGCACACCTGTCTGTAAAGAGGGGCTGCCCAAAGCCTCCCACATCTTAAATCCTGATGTGGGAAAAAGAGACCTTCTCAGGAGCATGGAGGAAGAAAACAGCTCAGTGGAGTGTGAACTGGCTGCAAAGGTGCTTTGCTGCACATAAGGCACATTTTGGGGCAGAACTTGGGCGGATAAGTGATTGTATATAACCAGCACTTATGTATGCCATAAAGGATCTCACATGGGGTTTGTGCCTTCACATGCAATGTATCTATAATAAGAAGTTCATTAGGACTCCACTGAGAAAGACTAGTAATTTTCGTGGGGTGAAGGAGAATTTACCAAGGTGCTTGTATATCGCACTCTACAACTACTTGAAAAGAGGTTGTAGACAGGTGACCGCCAGTCTCTTCTAGATAACAAGCAACTGGACAAGAGGAAATGGCCTCAAGTTGCACCAGGGGAGGTTTGGATTGGACATTATGAAAAATTCCTTCACTGAAAGGGTCATCAAGCATTGGAACAGGCTGCCCAGGGAACTGGAGGTACTTAAAAGGTGTAGATGTAGAGCTTAGGGACATGGTTTAGTGGTGGACTTGGCAGTGCTAGGTTAACAGTTGGACTCAATCTTAAAGGTCTTTTCCAATCTAAATGACTCTGTGATTCTATGAATATCAATACAGAGTCCAGGCAAGTAGATAGAAAGATTGGCAATTTGTGTGAGGTATGCAATATGACACGATGCAGGTAAATGCAGGCTCAAAAAAAAAGATGTCAAAGTCCATTTTCCCATAAAAATAGTGGATGCAAGCTGGCTATGACTAAACTTAGAAATGGAAACTGGATGATGGCTTTAACAATCAGAGAAATATGTTTCTGTAAAAAGATCCAAACAGTAGCAGCCAAAGAAAAATACCCTTATCTTGAAATACAAAGGAAAAGCACACTGTCAAATGTTTTTATTGCAAACCATTTTTCTGCATAACTTTTTATAGCCTTGGTGAATAGAGGATTTACTTTTGCTCCTGATATATCACAGAAGGAGGATAATTACATTTATTTTGTATGTGTATTTGGTAAAGCGTAAGGACTGTTCTGGATAGATGTCTCACTAAGTTAAATGCAGTAAAATTAGCTTGTGATATTGTGTGAGACAATCCTTCTCCCAAGGAACCGCAGTTATCAAGAGGAACATGGACTAAAAGAGAGCTCATTTCCCATTTGGGAGCACCTGTAATTGTTCAACAGACAATCAAGGGCATATAATTTCTTCTGTCTAAGCTTCTGATCAGAGGCTACACTGACCATTGCCAGTCTGTCTGCTCGGCAATATATGTCTAAAAACCTTGGGAACATCCTCCAAAACATGACCAGAACATTTATGTTCCCCTTCATAAAAATGCTAACAGGAAATTTAGAGTTACTAAATTCAAGCACTGTACTTCAGGGAACAGCTGAGGAACAAAGATGCCAAAACTCAAGCGTTACTATCTGACAGATAGCTTAACAGAAATCAATTGAATTCTAAAGGAAAATTACCTCTAGACTAAGGAGATTTAAGGAGAGATGGCAAACACAAGTGAAGTGAAGTTCCATGCGGAGTTCCTACTGCAATCAAAAGCTATTCCTTTTTGTCACTATGCCATAAAAATGGTTGTTTGCTGACTCAGATGACAAGGTACCAACTTAGAAGGAGTGAAGACTCTGGTAAGAGGAACTTAAATCAGTTCCATAACTGAAACTTGCAGTTGGGTGCACGTACACATGGTGATTTCTCTAGCTGATCCCATCAACCAAGACCTAGAGCTGTCCTCACAATCACAAGCTTACAATCTGCTCCTCTTACTATTTAATTGAATGTGAATCAGAGTGTTAACATATATGTTTATAATCTAATATGTTCATACCTTTACATATGAAACATTAGTCTTTTAAGTCTTTGTGGCTGATAGTGAGAGCTTCATTTCTCCAGAGGCCAGTTCAAAGCACAAGCCTTATTTTGGTGCTCTGTGCCATTTTCTGGGGGACTTGCTATGCTTGATTATAAGGGAAGATAAAGGCATCTTGCTTCACAAAGCCAGGACTCTCCTTTGTAGGCATCCACTACATTTCTGTGGGACTGTGGGAGAATATTTTCACAAGTGAAGACTAGGAAAACAATGTCAGAGGTGGAGGAAGAAATTTTCTTTTTGTTTTCTTTTTTTGTGTTTGATGGGGGTTTTGTTGGTTTTTTGGGGGGGGGGTTGTGTGTGTGTGTTTTGTTTTGTTTTTTGGTTTTTTGGTGTTTATTTTTTGTTTTATTTATTATTAAGACAGAAGGCACTGGAAAACGAGAGAATTACTTTTGTAATATAGTCTGCTTTGTGAGAGTACATGCAAAAAGCCCAAAAAATAAGATAAAGTTCTTCTCTCCTACCTTACTCTTAGCTCATATATATCAGTTCACTAAAGAAAAATCTTTGGACACAGAAAATACTAAGACTGGGGGAAAAAGCCTAAGAACCTTCCTTTGTGTCTTCTGCTTTTACTAAAGGCTTTTAAAAAGTTTTATAATCAAGCTCCTTTCCATTTTTGGAACTGAAGCCTTAGTGAGGTCTGAAAATGTTCTGAAGCATTTTTCATGAGGGAAAGGCTATTTTCACGCTGCTTTGCTCGTACAAGATGAAGAATTAATGGCTTTCTCTCAAAAGCCTCTTGTAGAGAGATTTCCAATGCCATTTAATAAACTCAAGAGGTCTGAGTAAACATCTAGATCTTTGTTTGCGACCAGCTAATCAGGTTTTGAAGTTTACTAAACATGTATTGGTGCCACAGGCATCAGCTAGCATTACATAACCTTAGTCGATTAGTTGACCAGAGTCTTGCTGTCAAATACGAGTAAGAAAAGTGTTTATAAAGATAAATTTAGGTACAGAAGACAGTTTTCTGAGGCTCCTTCTCCAGTTGGGAAATGGAGACAGAAGGTCCTGCTAATGAGGAGCCCTGCTTCCCGGTTCCAGATGTCCTTGAGAGTTCAGGATGACAACTGCCCTCTTGTTGTTGGCCATATCCTCTGTTTTTGCCATCTCTGCAGCAATATGTAGGTGGAAGACATACATATGTCAAGAAATAAACCAGCATAATTTCAGGGTAAGTACATCAGAATGAATTATATGTGTATCATTAATAATAGATTCCAAACATTTATCTACCGTGTGTGTTTTCCACACGATTCCAGTGAGGATTCAGTATCTGTGAGCTTTTCAGATGCTTCATAAAATGGCATATAAAAATAAAACTGTATTTGAAAACAAAAGCACAACTGAGCACAAGGGAGTGAAGTAGTCAAGGACACAATGAATGGGTGGATACAGGCAAAGGAATAATGTATGTCAGCACTACCAATTAACAACTATTAACTATGTGTCTTGCAGTTGAATTACTTGCTGAAATTACTTCTCTTTTTGTGTTTTCCTCTCTGATTTCCATTAACCTATCTTTGTTTTTCCTTTTCTCTGACACTAATATTTCCCACTACACTCTTGCCCTTACCACCTGCACCCTAGGATGATGACTTCCTCTCCTTATGGCAAAGGAGAAAAGAGGAAAAGGTGGAACTTGGAGAATTGTGCTTGAAAAAAGTCCTGGAAATACAGATTTTTAATATCATAACAGTGTGAGGGGTACGAAGAATTCTGTTCTATTGAGACACGCATTTGTGACCTGGAAGTGGTTGGATATAGATTTGTCATAGGCCTTTTTCTGTGACAGAAGCCTATTAAAAAGAAATTGCAGAGCTAAATTGCTTAACTGCCTCCCACATTCTGCTTGTTCAGATTTCATCTGCCATTTTGAGTGAATTCCCATCTATTTCCTTTTCTATCTGTTTCACAGACCTGGTTTAAACATGGTTAATTAGTCTCCTGATAATGAGCATACAGTTCTATAACACGCAATTTAAAATCTCTCTGTAGGAAGTAAGCAAACTCAGCATGAATTTGACTCCAGACCTCCTCCGCTCCTTCCCTTTTGTCTAATGTAGCATATGCATAAAAAGAACATAGGTTCAAGAAAAATTAAATTCCAACTGCTGGCTGTTATTATTGACAATATTATTTGTCAGAACCCTGTAATATAAATCATGTTTTCTTGATAATGCTGGTATTACTAGTTGAGGAGAGAGACCACAGAAGACATTCTTACACCAATGGGAGTGTTTGTAACCAAGTCAGCAGAAACAGGGGTAAGAAAGACAAACCTTATGTAACTATTACTGAAAAGCTATACAATTCAATCCAAATCTTCTCATTAATTAATTCATAGTTACTCATGAAATATGTTAAGTAATATACAAGTAAGTCTAAGGGAGTATTATTATAGGGGTTTATTTATGTCTCAATATGACAATCAACACTCATTATGTCCTCAAATTAAATCTTCATATACATAGTCCCATTTTAAAATCTTATTTGAAAACAGAAAAGAAAAAAAATAAAAATCACATACAATGAATGAAAATTGAAAGATGTATATAGTAGCTTTTGGTTTGTTTTTTTATACTTTTAAAGGCAGCCTTAAATTCAGAGTGGGTGCAGAATGAGATTATGTGTAGGTATGTAAGAAAATGTGAGTCATGTCATCTGTATCACCAAAGGATAGTTATATGTACAAGTAGAATGTAATTACTGAATTTCATGGTAAAACACTTTCTAACTTCCAAGAGGAACAGAATTAAGGCACAGGGTTAATGATTAGTTGGTTTTACACTTTTCATCCATGCTGTCTATGCCTGTATGCACCACACTCCTCCCTAAATTCCTTCTGCCTCGTTTTGTCTGCTCTTCATTCTCTACCCTTTTGTCCTGCAAGACACAGGCTGTGTCTTGGGGGTTAGAAGAAGAAGGAATGAGATGACAGGGACGTACAAATACTCTTATGTTCATGTCACTGGGAAAGTAGTGCAAACCATTTGCTGTGTTGACTCCATCTCGCTAAGTAAGGGACTGACTGCACTGTCCAAGGGAGGTGCAAGGTAGCCCTCTATTTTCTATTTCATTCTAATGACTAAAACTTATGATAGTTCAAAGTGGCCCAGGAAACAACAGCATATAGATCTCCTTTACTCTTTCATTTTTGAGTTACAGGAAATGCCAACATGCTTTAATAAACAAATAGACCTTTATGAACCTACCATGAAACTACTCCAGTTTCTCAAAGTTCTGGAGAAATTGCGTGACTGTAGCAGTCAGTCAACAACTGGCTGTTCTGATACCTGCCGATGAAAGGGATGCCCCTTCTCTGATTAGAAATAAGGTAATAGCATGATTAACACTGTGAACATGCTGAAGAATGCACCAGTGAGTATCACAATGTCAAACACAACTTTAAAATCTCAGATGCCATTCGACCTGAATGCAAAGGTGAGTCATGTTCCTGAGACAACATATTGGGGGAACAAAAAGAAGTCACAGCTTTATATACACGTTTAGGTTTACAATAAACTGGATTACTATGATTTGAAGAAGTAGCAGGGACAAGTATTAGCAGTATTAGGCATATTTAAAAGAAAATATTTCCTTTCCTACTGGAAAAAAAACAACTGCCAAAAAAATTCTGTATCGCCATGTGTTATCCATAGACAGGAAATCTTAGCAGCTTTAGAAAGCAAAGAAATAACAAAAGCTGTAGGGGAAGAATCTTGATGCTTTTGCAAACTGCATAATGAAACCGGAATTAACTCAAGAAGACTAAATAGCAAAAATGCACATTTTGCTTGTAAGTCTCCCCCCCTTGTGTCTTTTTTTTTTTTTCCCCTCCTTAAAAAGTGTAATGAATATTATGAGCATTATCTAAATGCCATGGAAGTCAGAATATTTCTACTGATTTTAGCTGAGTTCAGAACAGTTTCATTCCTGTGCCATGCAGGTTTATGTGCACAGAGTCAGGGTAAATGTACTGCAAAATCAGTGCACAATTTACACAGCTAAAAAGACGGATGGAAAAAGCAATAGCCTCTCTGCTAAGAAGACAGGAGGAGTAAAGAGCCGTATCCAACTCATGTTATTTTTTGCAAAGCCAGAAAGATTGGTACCCATAGTACAGTGCTATGCTGTAAACACTCACTGTACATACTACACAGTAACTTTTCCATATAAAAAGCTGTGTGACAAACTGCAAGAACAAACTCTCATGTGCTCAGGAAAACACCAAGAATCTCATTTTGCTTCTTTTCCCTCTGTTGGTTAGGAAATGTGTAGTTATCTATATGTAGCTACTTCTCTGTTTGGGAAAATTATTAATCCCAAAATCAATTTGTGCTTGATTATTCATCAAAGAATTCCACAAATACTATTAAAAGTAGGACCTACAAGAAATAATGAAAAGCCACTAGACAGAAGGAACTGACCACAACTCATTAAGAGGTTTGGTGTATTAAGAAAAACATTTCTCTTATTCTCTGGAAGTCCAGAGAAATATCTGCTATGAGTGTAAGTCATGTTGAAGCAAACTGCATGGGAGGAAATAAGACTAATACCACGAGCGCTTAATCAACTCACAGTTCCCAGTAAACCTGGATAGTCAATGCACACTTCAGATTTTAGCATATGGAAATCAATTTAAAAATGCATATTCACTAATTCAGATATCAAAGCAGAGAAACGTAAGTCCTTCAGCATGATTTCTTAGATGTATTTAGCTTCCTCAACCACAAATAAAATCAGTGGATAATCTGAAAACATAAAACATGAAAACTAACTTAAATATAAATTTCTTAATACTTAGGCTTTGCAGTTTGCAAGACATGAAATCAATTTTCAGCTGTGTTAAATGATAGCAATGTTGGGCTTCAAATCTGAACAACACTCAAGACTTCAGCGATTCACAGTTAATGCTTTTCTTTGTAATTCAGATCACTAAATACATAACTTTTTTTTTTTTGATTTGTCATATTTAGCTGTTGAAAAATACCACACACTGAATACTAGGCCACGATGTTCCAAATAGGCACACCATAATTTTTAAGAACATATCTACCTACTGTCAAAAGATTCTTATGAAGGTATTATGCTGCATTCTGGCCATGTATATTACAAAGTTTATATTCCTACTCTATCACACAGCACTTACTGAAAACATCATAACAGCCCGTTAATGGTTTAACAAGTAAAATAAAATAGGTGAGTAAAATATAGGTTTGAAGTATGAACAGCCTCAGTCTGTCCCCACTGACATGGCTTTATATGGCACACATTTTTTTACTCCCTTGAGATTCAGTCTCCCTTTCACCCACAGATTTGGAATATACTTGGATATTTTTTCTTTTTCCTTTGAGCACTACTAAAATAAATTCTTATATCTTATTTTATTCTTTTTAATCAATTGTCTATCATGCATACACATTTGGGTGCTGACTAGCAATGAAACAAGAGTCAAGATACTACCTGTGGACTTAGTGACAGTTAATAGGCAGAAAACTAGGATGTGAATTTACATTGCAGCAGTGCATGGCATCAGCTACGGACATTCTTAATAGTGGTTTTACTATCCGAAGCTTTTAACTGTTTAATTTAGGGCATCGTGAACTGTTTGGATGAATCTTAAAATTTTAGCAATGCCCTGCAAACAGGATCAAGCCTAAAGCCAGAAGACCTGCAGCTAATTTTCAAGAATCAACTCAAGCAAAGATACATTTAGGCTAATATCAGCATTACAACTCAACCACAGGTCAGTCAGGTACTAGCGTAAATCTACAGAATAATGGAAAACAAATTTCAATTATTCAGCAAATTTCCTATGTTGCAAACACAATAAATATATTTTGTGCTGCACCAGCCACTATTATCTACTGAGAAAGAACAAAAAGTGGGAAGCAGTTCTTTCTGCTTGTAGAAAGTATATTTTTTCACTGATTTTGCTCCAGCTTTCTTAAAAGTTAAAACTTCTACTGATCAGAATAGAATAATCAAAACTTTGATGCCTGAAAATTCTCCAACTTTTGTTGAAAATTACATCTAAATTAGTTCAAAACAAGATCTGCTAGAAAACTAGTGAGTTTATGAACCTGTTTTATAACCATGAAAAACTTAAATGCAATACACTCGAGCTAGTCTGTGATTCTAACAGTGGACAAGAAAACTGAACAGTCACTCATCCAAGATGTGATGACACAGGAAGCATGTGATGGGGAAAAAAGAAATAGAGATAAACTAACTGTCTTTAGACTTTCAAAAGATTTGGAAGACTACTGTAATATGAAGTTAAAGCTACAACTCGGTTGTATGCAAATAATTTGATTTCTTTTCTTTGCACTGTACTACCCCAGGGATCCCCTTTAATATTTTGTAGTACAGCAAAAATATGCCATACTTTGCAATAATTTACAACCATGGTGTTCCAGAAACCACCATCATTTGAAACCTACAAGGAGATAAGACAGTAAAATTCTGCTACTCTCCCCCACTACCCACCCCCCCACACCCCCCCATTTAATTTAACTAAACTGTTGGCTGGACTTACTGAAAACCAGACAAACATTCAATCATTATGTAAAGCTGTAATTTTGGTCACAGAACCACTTTTCTTAGTAATCTAAGCTGCAGCTGTACAGAATATAAGACTTCATACCCCCAAAACACATGTCAGTCTTTTACAACTAGTAGTGAAAAACGTACTCTTTTCCTGAGCAGAGGGGCCATCCATCACATATATAGTATACACATTCAGATGTTTAACAAATGAGTTAGAAACAATCATACAATATAAAGCTCTTTACTAGAAATTGGAGCACTCTGGGAGTAAGAATCATTCACTGTTCCCTAAACTTATAGTAACACAGACTCTGAAACAACTGCCTGGCTGATTTTTTGTGTTTTTAAAACCAATTAATTAGAATAATTAATGTAAACTTTTGCATAATGGCAATTTTAGGTTTTTTAACTCAATTTTTCTACCCTCCACTGGGAGGCTGATTTTTCTTAGCAATTGCTTCAAATGCAGTACCTAATGAAGATTTCCACTTTGGTCATAAATGGACTTCAAGGCCTCCAAACCACAGATCAAAATTGCCATTACGCTACAGGGGAAAAAACCTACTATAGTAGTAATTATTGAGGGTAGACAGAAAAACTAGACTAATTGGAGGAGACTTTAGAAAATAAGAATACTTAAGTTGTAATGCATGGAAGAACCTTGATATCCCTAAATACCACCCATCTTAGATGTTTCAAAAGGGTCATGGGGTACGTGTGAAGAAAAAAGCAATGCAGCCAAGATGGTTCCATTGCCATCAGGAATGAAGAAACAAAAGCCAAGGCCTGAAACCTAGTTTCACAGGCATCCCAAGATGAATTTCTCTTTTCTCTACAAAGTATTTTCTGCTCAGAAACAGAATTTACTGCTTAGTCTGCTTAGAAACAGTAGTTTACTCTGCTTCTGGTGCCTACTTTTTCAAGAATACCGGTTGTGATCTCTGCTTCTGCCTGACCAAGGGATGGGAGAAGACAATCTAGGGGTGAGATGAAAAGGAAACCTATTTTCACTAAAACTGTGATGGATACAGGAACAGCCTCTCACAAAGCAAGGCATTTTCCCCAGTTATCCCATTTGTTGCAGCTCTACGGTAATGTCAGATTACAAACAGGACAGCATGTTATGTAAAGGGTGCATAGGAGACACCATGCTTTCAGTTAAGCCTGGGAGAAAAGCCAAAGTGCTATAAATGGACGTATATTTTCATACAGATCAACGGACTACTAAGCCCCCTGATTAGCTCTAGTTTCCACTGAATCACTGGCTGTAGAGTTATGACTAATGAATCCATAATACTGCAGGGAGGTGATTAAACTATAGCATGACAAATGTTTATGTGTTTCTGTATTTTCTATAATGAACGGCTGCAAGCATTGACTTCACTCATAAAAAAAACCAACCCAACAAAACACCAACCAAAAACGCAACAGACCTCAATTTCTATAAAATGAAAGTTGAAAAATGTAAAGCATAATTTATAACATGAATAAATTGAAAAGGTATTTGAAAATAAAGGTAATTACTGCAGGGATTTTTGAGTCACCCTCTGATGATGTCCATCTGCCTGAAAAGTATCATTTGTGACACCAGCTGCAAGAGATAAGGTACTTTAAGAAGTGTCCATCCTGATTTAATATTGGATGATGACTCACAGAAAAATAAAATATTCTATTATTTAAATATTTATCATATTGTTTAAATATTAAAGATTAAACTTTTACTCTTGATTGCCAAATCAGTATTATACAGGCTGGAAATTTGTTTACAGTCTCTTACAATAGGATCACTACCTGTCAGTGTCAGATGATATAATTTTCAAGCCTCTGGCTGGCAACAGCTTTCTTGCTGTGAGATGACAAGTGTAATTAAAACTTTGGTTTCAGATATATTTGCATTTTATTCCTGGTGAAAAGTGTTTCTACTTTATGAGTTTTCAGACTGAGCAAAAATATTGACTCTTCCTGTAACACTGGCTTAGGACTTGCAGACTCAAGTGAACAATCTTTGTTGAAAGTCCCTCAGAATGATTATATTTCTATTTCTTCAGTGACCAATGCAGAAAAAAAGCAGTGAATTTATGCCATGGTAAAACAAGGATGAGAATTATTTTTTTTCTTTCTCTGAGTGTGGTCAGTATATTTGACAAATATTGGGAAAATCTGAAGAAATTCTTAAAAATAACATTTTTTAAATAATGATAAACATTAATTACAGAGCTTCCCAGACTCCTCACAGCATTTTCTTCCCTATGTTCCCTTCCCAGTTCCCATGCATCCTTACACCAGCGTTGCAGAGGAGTACTCGGAATGAAACTTTATCAGTCTTCAACCACATCGTCACCCCAGCATCCCCTCTTGACAGGAATGGGAGCCCTTTCCCAACACTGTAGCCCTTTAAGCTGGCCTAATGGACCAGAGCAAAGGTGAGTATCTAATCCAGAGGTCATCAAACTACGGCCCGCGGGCCAGTTATGGCCCCCCAGGGTCCTCAATCCTGCCCCCAGTATTTACAGAACGGCCAGGGGTTGGGGGGGGAACCAAGAAGATGGCCTCCTGCCGCTTCATCTGCGCGCCGGCCCCCTGTTTAAAAAGTTTGAAGACCCCTGCTCTATATCACACCTCACATCAGTGGACTTGGCACCCCTGCCTCTAAGACACTGGTAGATAGTGACAGAAGATGGTATATTCTTTATCAGCTGGAGGAGAGGACGGGGCAGCAGACTCACACTTCAATGTAAGACAGACTTTCAGTTACAAAAAAACCAACAGCAACCAAACAAATTTTAAATGCATAAACTGTATTTTGGAGTTACTGGCAGAGAATAATCACAGAATCATACTGCAGCATTTTCAGAGTCACTTTGGAAAGCTGAGCTGCACTTTAAACAATAACATGAAGAGTGTCTAGACTCTAAAAGAGTACCAAAATCGATTGCGGGAATAGAGATCACTCTATCATACACTATCCAAAGACTGTAATTGCAAGTTAGCATTCCATCTACATCTAAGGCTAACAAGATAAAATTGCAAAAAAATTAAGTTATTGTCTGACATCACCGTACATAATAAATAACATATGTCTTCCATTCCATAAGGGAATTAAAAGGGCGTACATTTATTGTACATATGCCAATTTTGTCTCTGATGTAACTCTGTGGAATTAGTCAAGGGGTCATTTGGCCAAATAGCACATACAAAGAAAACAGGTCAGATTTTAAGGCCAGTGTGCAAGCAGGCCTCAAAAGTCAATGGGATTAATCTACGCCTCCATTTGCCCAACAGTGTTTATAGTTATAATAGTCACTCCACTGAAATCATACTAACTCCATGCTACCACAAAACCTGAACAATATTTCAGCAGGCAAATACTGTATGCTTTTATTATGTGCTCTCACAAAATAATGCCATGGCAGTAACTAAAGCAAACTTTGAAAAAAAAAAAAATTACGCCAAACTTGAAGGCATTGCCTGTCATCCCCAGTTGAGCTAAACTCACATTATCAAGAACAAATTTTCATTCCATAGAGGACAACACAATTTGACCCTTTGATCTTAAAAAAAGATTCAAATACAGAATACGTAAAAAATATATGCTCATTTGATAAAGACAAAACAGTGGCTTGGATGATCATCCCTGAGAAGATTGTCTTTCTGTCTTTTTTTTTTTTTTGTCTGTCTTCTTTTTTTGGTGTGGTGGGTTTTTTTTTGTTGTTTGGTTTTGGTTGTGGGTGGTTTTTTGTTGTTGTTTTGTTTGGGTTTTTGTTTTTTTGGTGAGTTTTGAGAGAGAGAGAGAGAGGGACAGGGAATCGGAAGGGTATGGCTCTCATAAACTAACTAGTTCTGTACTAGGTTCTTGGCTTGATCAAGCAAGAGAAAACACTGCACAGCAACAGTGAAGACAAAAGGTGGTGGTATTGTTTTGAAGAAGAGTGAGAAGAAGGAGCGGAAGAAGATCACACCAGCTGAAGAACTCTTTCAAGTACAAACAAAAGGGACAAACTTTATTTCTCCGTTAGAATTTATGCCATACTGATACAGTTTTGAATCTATGTAAACTTAATGCACAGAGAGCAACCTCTGCAACAAAAAAATGCACCCAGTGGCAGCAGGAAACCCGAATGCCACATTCTTGCAGCTCAGAATGTCATTAAAAGCATAAATGTTAGTACTGCTATTTATTTGTAACGCTCAGAGAGCCATGCACCCTCTAAAATTAATAAGCAGTGTTCCAAACTACTCCAGCTTCCCCAGATTTAATCACCATTAAAGCATTTATGATGGTTCCTCCACAAGGGACTTAATATTCTTTGATATTCTTATGTATAATTACTTCTTATAATAGGTGCATAGCTATTAAGTGATGTACTGCTAAACCTCCAGGTTTCAAATGGATAAATATTAGCCTAATGTGCTCAATCAATGCATAGGAATAGCTTAAAGCACTTTTCCTGCAAGGGAAAATATTTACCATATATCATAGTTAGATTAGCTTGAGGCACTAAGCAGCTGATAGAGGAGGATTGAAAGCCTGAAAATCACTTTAAAAGTCCTTGCATTTCTGTGAAGGACATCTTCAACAGAGAGGGAGAATAGAAGCGAGCTGTGTTACCTTGAGCTTCTTATAAAACAAAGTACTTAGGATCAGAACCATGTCAGAATATTTGCTTCATGGGACACAAAATGCTCCTTTTTATAGAGAAAAATCACTAGAGGATACAAAGAGCTTCTCATGTCTTTAGTTTCCTGATTTTTTCAATCTAAATGACAGTTACCAGCTCTGGAGTAGGCTGTTAATAAACCTCCTCCACTGAAGTTTACACTGTAGCTGGGGTCATGCCTGGCAAGAGATACAATTCATATATTAGACCTAATTGCACAACTTTTAAACATAACTGTTAGCTAATAATCAAAGAGTATCTTCAGTGCTTCTCAGTCTGAAGATGATGAGCAGGTCAAATAATTTCTATATAATTTAGAGAAACTGCAATACTGTATTCAGATTGAGCTGTTTGATTTTGTTCTGCATCCCCATTTAATAAAGGAAAAAAGAAAATGCAAATTGTGTTTTTCAGGTGTGAAGTCAATGTTTTAAGGATTCTTTCTGTCTGGACAAAAGTTTACTTGCTTCAAGACTAGTGTCACAATCAAGATAACAGTAAGTTTAGCTAGAACCGCAGGTACACTTTGATACAAAGTTAGAAAACTACACACTTCCTTCTTCCACTGCAAAGAGGTAACGTTTCCTTCAGCAAATACACCACATATAAATAATAATCTTCTAATATTTTGTTATTTTCCTGTTAATTGCTAAATTAATTCTTATTTCCTCAAATGTGCTGAATGTTAACAGATTGCTTGGATATGTTAAGTGGGCTGAAAATATAATTTTCCACATTACAGGCTGTTTACTAGCTATTTGATTTGATTATTGTTCTTCCTTTTGTCATTTATTAGCAAATTTGAAGATTTTCTTATACATGGGAATAAAAATATGGAATTTATGAATCTTATCAAAATATGCCTATGTACTGTTACAATGCTTTTGCCATAGTTGGTTTTACTCTGGTCCTCAAAGCTTCTGCCACACATGGTTTAGCATTCTGAACAGTGTTCATTTTGCTTCTCCATTTGAATTTTTTCTTGCTATATCGCACATAGGTAACCATCGATAGGTAAAACACTAAAAGATGAACTAGGTTAAAATAAAATACCCATTGTTTGCCCTCTTTTTGAATTAGTCCATGGCTAAACTGTGAGCAATTAAACTTTACAAATTACTCATCTTTCACTTTGTTGAAAAGAAATTGTATTTTTGAACGGACTATGTTGCAATCCTTCATGAAAGAAAAGTGTACTTTGGAATTTGATTTAATTCAAATTCAATACTATTCTTTTAGTAAATAGATTGTACTGAATAACATTAACAAAAATGAGCAATTACTTGAATGCAAAGTGCAAGAGGGTAAATTAAAATGATCTTAATCATGGTTTTGAAAAAAAGATTTTTGCAGCTTTTGAAAGGTAGTACATGCACATGTGTACTTGAGAACAGAATTATGTTCTGTTTAACTAAAAATCTTGTTTCATAAATAATTTCTTATTTCACATACAATAGGATTGCTGTCACCTTTAGTAAATCATGACATTTCTTCTGTTTCTTTAGCACTTTTTCAGTGCTTTCTTAATAAATTTGGTGGCAGGCTAAAACAAGCAAGGACAAAACTGACATTTTTCTGCCATCTTAGCAAATATGCAGGAAAAATAATAACTGCAAGAAAGCCTCCCCCCTCCATCACTATGTATGTCTTAGAAAACAGAGGAAGAGGCAGGGCAAAAATCAGTTCTTGTGCCTCAGTTGAAAACAAAATCAAAAAATGCCAATTTTCCAGCTTAGTTTTTGCCAAATTCTAATCTGACTGAGTATTGCCTTCATTTTTCAGAATAAAACGGAAGAGTAATTTTGAGCCATAATTTCAAGCATAGATAACAAAATTTCATATTGCTGGATCATGACAGTTGGATTCACTATGTTTCCTGAAGGCATTCTTCATTTTCATTAGCCAAAAAAATTCCTCCAACCCTAAAGGCTGCCAATTCAGTGAAAAAGCCAGCCACTGACTGTAAATAGACTATTTTATTTTACTGCAGAAGAGAGTTCTTGTTCAGAGCTGAAACACATTGACTGACTGAAGTAGAAAATGACTGGGATTCCGTGCTCAGTACTCCTTTGTTAATGGATACAAGTCTTTACCCTCAAGATTTTCTGACTCTGTTTTCTAATGCAAGATTTACGTGATAAATATCTAGCTTCACCAACCCACAGCATTGCTGCAAGGTTTTGAAAAGCAGATGTACATGCACTCAGCTAAATTATGCATATCTGTAAAAAAAGCAATGAAAAGTACTTAGAATGAAGGACATATGCACAATTCAAACTTCATTTAAGAACAGATTTGGTGTACATCTGCAAAAGCAAAACAGGACAGTAAACAGCTTCTGGTGAAATAGTTATTCTTCCATTTTCTGTGCTAGGTGTACCGCGGTTATTTCACCTCCTCCTGCCCCATCCATTACACTAGTTAGTTACTTCTTCAAAGAGACAGAATAAGGTTATTTTGCAGTTGTAATACTTGGAATACTCTAGGAATTCTCTAGGAAGAAGAGGTTTTGCACAGATGACAGCACAGGATTTTCTTGGCAAACAGTTTAAACTCAATTGATACGAACAAGAGAGTATCAGAAATGCTTACTACTCATCAGCTCTCACTGTTCTCAGTGGGAAATGCTAGGTGCTGAGTGCTTTTGAAAAAATCTTTCTCTGTACTAGGTGCCTGACTTGGAGCTGTGGTGTTATGAAGCTGTTTTTAAAACCTGGCCCAATATTATTTATTGTTGCATTGTTAGGCAGGGTGATAAGATCCTTTGTCTAGGACTATGTACTATACATTTTTACAGTACTATAAAGAGTTATAGGAACATGTAGCAAAGATAAAAAGTGCATCCGTGAATGTGGTTAACATAACCAATTAACATTATGCAAGTAAATGAGCTATTTGTTTGTTATTGCATTGTAAAAGAAATAATATTTGCATGCTCAATTTACCTCATACAAAAGGATCTAATCTGTTGATTCCCAAACACATTGTGAAAAGAAACGTGCATGTGAAATCAATGGCTAATTGCACATGTAAGCCCTATACTGTTTTAATTGTAATAGTTCCTTCTGCCCATAAAAGTGTACAAATTCAGTTTATGCATTCAAATAATCTAATTTTACCAGGTGTCTATTAAATTGAATTTGCAATTGTAAGATGCACTTCAGGATGTTAAAAAGACTTGCAAAGTGTAATTCTGTAATCCAAAAGCAACTCCATATGAATTTTATACTGCTCCACAACCAACTTATTCAGATTCTGCTATCTTTATTAGATTTTAGTTCTTAACTCATTATTGAAGCACAGTTCAAGGAAGAATGAACTACCTTATGTTCATTGTTTGTTCTCAGAATTATTTAATAAAACCTCGCTACAGGTCTACAGTCGTGTTATTCACTGATCAAAACAAAGATGTTTACAGACAACAGTAGCTGAAAACTCATTTTTTGTCATAAGATTATTTAATTCTGTGTCCTTAGAAAAAAAATCTGCAAAATCAGAATAATGTAATGGGGAAGGGGGGAGTACTATTGAACATAAACATCTCTTTCCTAGTCATGCTATTTCAACAGTCTCAACACATGTGCTTCCTGATTAGCCTTCAAACAACATTCAGAAGAAAAAGGAATTCTGTAAGACTATGAATTCAAATTTCTTGCAGTATGAAGTGTAAATGTCATGACAGTCAATCTTCATAGGCAGAAACATGAGGATCAGAAAAGTCTGTAAGACAAACCTTACGGAAGGGGCAAGAAGAAAATGGGCTGAGGAAGTTTTTAACAGCAGCAACAATAAGCAAAAATGCATCCAACCAACCTTTATTTTTATATTGTAGACTAACTATTGAATTTTCAGGGTTGGTAGAGAAAATGTTACTTTTAATTGCAGGCAAAGTGTATGTAGTGGTACTCAAAACCAGAACAAACTCTGCACTGCAGTGCCATTGTTTCATTGATCATTCAGAATGCAATCATAGTATACAGGGTGCTGCACAAACTCCACGTTTGGTACCTGGCTTAGTATCATATAGGCTACACAAATTCCTTAGTGACTCCATGTGAATGAATCGTAACACAAACTTTGGAATGAGGCAACTATATCAGTAATTCTGCACCTGGCATGACACATGACCTGCATATTGAGGGAACTGGCAGCTTTGTGATTTGTAAGCATGACCTCATTATGCAGTGATGAACTAATAGCTGTGTTAGCTGCTACCGCCAGATCCTTGGACAGATGGAGAGCCAGCAGTGTCATAGAATGCACATATTAAAATCCTTGTTCCTGCTGAAAGCAGAAGTGCAAAGAGCAATTTGTTTTTCTGACGACTATGCCTAGGACATCACCTAACATACAAACAGGCCTTTGAAATACCCCATTACATCTGCCTCTGCTAAGAAACCAAAACCTCAGAAATATTAGTCCCACTGTAGAACTTTCCCTTACATCCCTGAAACCAATATTCTTCTTTACCGCTTGGCCAAAATAGAAATGTCACAAAGTACATTCAGATAATCAGAGAAAGAACTCCTTTCTAATTTTCACTAGACCTCTGGACAACAGTGAACCTCCAGGATTCAACAATTACCTTCTTTCCAACCTGCCTAATCAGCACTAAGCCACTTTTCTTCTTCTAGCAATTTCACTGCTGCTGCAATGAAAACCTGAGGTACTAGAGGAAGACTCAGAAATCCCTATTCTCTGTGGAACTCAGTAAAATGTACCGTACTGAAGCACTGAGGAAGTGTTTCCAAGGAAACCTCAATGAAAAGAGAACTTCACCTGATTTCCATTTTTATATATGGTATCAAGTTCAGTGAAAGGTGTCCTAACACTTTCAAACCACTTTATCTGAACTTTGGCCAATTCATGACTTCAAAGAAATTGCAGAAAATAAAAGACTTTTTTTCATGGTTACGAAAAAGATAGTTTTCAAATTGAAAACTAAGCATCGGACTCTTGCTTGACTGAACTGCATGTGCATTCTACTACTTTTTAAAGCACAAGTAAACCTAACAAAAATATTTGGGAGTTAGGTATTTATGAACGTGTGTAAATGACGTTAGGCTCAGATCTGCCCTTTTCTGTATGTGCATTTGAACACAGTGTTTAGTGATGCTAGTTTCAGTAAAGCTGTTTCTGAGTTACTTTTGGAAGGTATCACATATGGATCCAACTTCAAATGAACTAGTGGGAAACAGTTCTGCAAAGGCTTATCACAGGGGTTTTGTAACAGATCAAATATAACTTCATTAACCAAATTTCATAATGCTCCTTCTTCATTGGCCTGGAGCCTTGTGCAACAGAATCTGGGAAACCAGCCACTGACTGAGTTTTCACTTGCTCTGATAATTTTAAGCAGCTAGCTGCAAGCTTCATTTTAATTTCTTTCCCATCTCTTTCTTTCTGCTCTATTACTGGGTAGATATTTCAGATTTAAATATGCATTTGAATAAGATCTAGAATCTGCAAATACATCCTCCTGGTCAGACTTTAATTGCTTTGCTAGAGAAAATTGGTTTCAGCTTCTCAGGGGAATGGTGGCAGCTCTTCTGAATGAATTTATGAGATGTCTCAGGGTGCCAGATACGCAATTCCTATTAACAGTCAGTGGTGGACACATACCTTACACATGTAGACAGCTTTGAAAATCCCACCATGACAAGGAAAAAACGAAGCAAGCTAGGATCTCCCAGAAACCAGAGAATTCAGAATTAATAGATGAGAGCTTTCAAAATTAGTAGCAATTCCACTGATAATGTTTCACATGGTATTTAGCATGATAAAGTATGATTTGGGTTTTCTGTGGGGAGTGGAAAAGAGTAAGAACTAATAAGAATAGGCAGGGAGAGCTGTTCTACTCTGTACAAAACTCTCCCCATAAAGGCCAGGTCTGACTTCCTTCATAAAGAGCAACTTAAGTGGGATTCATGGTTTCAGTAAAATAATTGCTTTTGTGTACAGTGAGCCATGGAGATACCAAGGACCTTACAGCAGGCTATCAGGAACACTAGAAAGCAGGGATTTTACGCTGGACACTCTACTGACATTTAACTCACTTTAACAATTTACTTGGCATTTACAGTGAAGTTGTAGACAGGAACATGCCAAGAATTTCGTTACAGAAAAAAGGCCCTTTTGTGATATGTGGCACTATTTGGTCTATAGCTTTGGTACCCTTACAGCCCTCAGAAACCTAGAAAGAGTCCAAACATAAATATCGGAATGGTAGACCCAGCATGCAACATTCTTGTCTAATCAGTCACACCAGTAACAATTACTTTAAATCACATTTCAGTAGTCCATTCTCTATAAAACCCTCAATTTGACATGACCCTTAAATTGACTATGCATTTTAATTCCAATTGCATGTACACTTTAATTAAATATCAACTAGGGACAATGACGAAGTCAATGTCTGTCATTTTCAAACTGAAATACAATTTTCTATTGTAGGGTTTATATGCTTGCAAAGTTTGCTCTTCCCTTTCCTGTTTTTTTGGTTTTGTTTTTTGTTTTTTTTTTTACTGTTCAAACCATAGTGTTATCTACAAGGATAAGCATACATAAACTCCAACAAAATCCATTAAAGCACCTTGGTTACAAAGATGGTTCCATTTCTAGCACCATGATTGCAGTTTCATGTCTGAAATAGCAATCTGAACAGCTCAAAGTACTAGAACCTGACCAAAATGAATGCATAGGTAGTTTCTTTGAGCTTCACAGAGATTAATACATAGCAATGAGAATCATATTTTTGAAAAAATATAATGAAATATTATTTTCTGTAAAGTGTAAGTTTGTACAGGCTGGAAAAAGCCTTGCCTGTAATTTATCTTATCAATGTTTTTGTCTTCTTTAGCAGCCAAGTATCTTTCCAAGAACTCTTTGGTACAAAGCCGGATAGCATGCCTTTTCCAACTAGGACTACAAAGTACATTCCTTATGAAAGAGAATGGAGAAATTAATTGACTGGCTCAGAAGGGAACAAAGAAACAGGTTTTATCTGAGAGATACTAAGTTGAGAAGAAATATTGCTATGTGCTAATAATAATGATAAAAAGGAGAAAAAGTGAGGAAAAAATGTGAGAAAATGTTAACTTTAGTGACACCACAAGCATGGCCCAGCTTTGAGATGGGAGTAGAAAGGGAGAGATTCCATAAACGTAGTGCTTCTGAAGAGGTAAGTCTTATCCTTCTGCTTCAAGAAATGCCAGTGTCTGCCTGTAGAGCGAGACTGTAGCTCAAACCTCAGAATAGTTAAGATTCTAAAGATTATACAATGCTTAGTTTTTATTTTTTCTCATCCATCATTTATCCCACATTACTTTGTGTGTATACATGGATAATTAAAAATTCAAAGGTTTCATAAAAGAAAATAAATGGTTTATTATGGCAAATAACTCACATAACTCACTTGAAGTGTCCAGAGAAAATGTAAGGTTGGTAGTTTTTGTACTGCATGAAATCAGATAAAATACTCTGCAAGAAAAAAATTTCTGCTTGCTTTTCTTCTTGGTTAGTATAAATACATTTTTGCCTTGGGACATTTCTAGGTGTCTTCTAAAACATTACTAAGTAATGTTGGATACATCTAAAGCCCACTTTAAAGAAAAGTAACCAGAGAATTTAGAAATTAATGTCTGGATAGACTAAATTCTTATTTCTTTGAAACCAAGAAAGTTCAGAGAAACTTTGATAAACTTCTGCCTGTCAGCTGAGAAATGTATTAAGGAGCAGAATTATTAACAGGCAGGGGTTTTGCTTTTGTGCAAGTACTACTTTGGGGTTTATAAAGAGTGAGGAAGTGCTTCCAGAGTGCTATTTCAGTCTGCATGATTACCGCTTGTGCCAAAGGTAGTAAGCACTGAGTGGGATCAATAAAGAGTCCTTGGCAGGTAAACACTGTTTCCACAAATTGTGTAGTTTGCTTTACAAAAGGATAAAAGCATAGTGAAAGGCTGCCAGCATCTTCCAACAGTTCTTCATGAAAAGCTGAAGGATTACAAGAGCAGTACTGCACAAAGCTAGTATTTTGGCAATGGCATGCAGAAATTAAAAAGGCTAGTAAAGAGAGAGGCGCAGAACACATTAAATGAGAAATAAGTGTGACTACGTCCAACACTTGCTAAAATGAGATAGAGTGATCATGCAATTTTGTTTGTACACAGAAGGAGATTTATTCCCTTGAGCTAAGCTACTATACCATTCAACAGCATTCAGAGATAAATGCCTAACCAATTTAGAAACATTTCTTCCTTTAGTTTTCATCAATTACACTGATTTCTTGAAGTGATCCATATATTTAACTATTTATGTTCCTTTTATTTTTTTTTTTTATTTCAATGGGGAAGAAAAGGAAAACAAAGCAGAGTTTCACCTGTTAATCTTGTCCACGATTTTCTGCTACACATTGCGTAAAATAGCATGTCTTTATTCAACTTAACTCCCAAATGTGTACATAACTTCCATATGAATAATTCCTCTTCAATGAAATATGCCGGGTCAAAATACTTAAATGTCTAGCCCCTTTAAGGGATATGATTTTCTACAAAAATACCATGAATGGTGATTCTTTAGAATCAGGGTGCTGGGACACAGCTGAGGATAGCAAACTGGCCTGGGAATAAAGGGAGCTGTACTTTATGGGGCAAGTCATATCTCTCCATGCTTAATGGGGAAGTGAGACAAGAAAACAAGCTTTCTATCAAGAAGAAAAAGCAGAAAAAGCATTTTAGAACACTGTGCATAATCTTTCAAAATTACGGCATTACAAATACGTTTGTTATAGAAAGCTTATGAAGTAGATCACAATGCTAGTAATGTGCAATACTCAAATCGGACATTATTATGTTTAACTGATTGACAGGTTTGAAAATGAGAAGGAACCTCTCTCTGTGTACATGCGGCTTGTCATACTTTCCAAAAAACTTTCCTCAGCTTATTATTTTTTAAATCAAACATCACTTTATCCTTTAGGAAAACATTTAGCTTTTATTTTAAAGATGCCTGTGATGAAGAACCCATCACAATCATTGATAACTTGATCCAATCTTTAACTGCCTTCACTGTTAAAAATACTGTGTTTTCTTGTCTTCAACACCACTGCCCAATACAGTGAAAATTTGCTACTATCAAAATTCTGTCTCCCAGAAATTTGACAGTTCTCATTAAGTCATGCTTTAAGGTTTTCACTATTAAAACTAAGAAGACCTGGCCACTTATTTCTTTATACTTCATGAAACTATCTTCCTGTCACATCTGCTTTCCCTCCTGTTGTGATTTATGGGACTCTTTACTGAACTCACAGAACCAAATTCCACAGTGTTCAACTTCTTCAAGCACAGAATTCAGAACCGCAGAAGATCTCTGCAGAACCATTGCAGAAGCTCTCACTACACTGCCAAAAGCAGGAGTAATGCCATTTTTTTTCTTTATGTGATATTCAACTGATTATACAGGATCACTTTAGCTCTATATACCATGGCACTGCACTGAGATCAGTGTCTGATTGATGATTTAATGTGACCCATTGAATCTTCTTCAGACTAAATGCTTTTGTAGAATGATTCCTTTTTTCTGTAAATATGATTCATGTTCCTTTCCCCAGATATATTTCCCTAATGAAACATCTGATTTTTCTTTTCCCAATTTGTCAGCTTAGCCAGACTGTTCTGTATCACTGACGTTTTCCCTCCATTATTTACAGTTACTCAATCTTTATTTCTTCTGCAGCTGCTTGTTTCATAAAAATTAAATATAACCACAAATATATTTCTTATACCTCCTGTTTTTGTTACAATCTAGCAGCTTAACTATCATTCCTCATTTGACATTTGAGGTCTTTCACATGACCAAAAAACATGCCATGTACTTTGTGCTCTTCTAGTGCACTAAGATCTGTTGCTTTATTAAACCATGATGAAAAGATTTCAGAAGCCTATTTCAACATTATACATTTTCTAACAAAACTTGTAATCTCATGACAATTATTAATTTTAAAACACATTATTTCTCACATTTAAGTTTTAGTTGTTTTTAACATTGCCTTCTCTACCTCTTCATTACTTGAGTCCAAAAGCAAAATGACAGGCCTTCAGTTACGTGATTTGCCTTGTTTCCCCTTTCTGAAACATTTTAGCACCTTAGCTTCCTTCTCCCTTCAAAACTGTTCTCTGAGTCTGCAGGCCACCTCAGCCAGCTCCTTTCAAGCCAAGCTGTGAAGCAAGAGGCTTCGGCTGTAACACCTGAAACCATTCCAAAACAATAATGTCCAAAAAGAAAAAAAATATTTTAATTATTTTGATAAGCAGAGGATATCACAAAACTTGCAAACAAACTTTGCATTAGAAAAGGAACCAGTGCAAGAGCAGAAATGTTATAACACTTGTCTAGCAGAATCTTCTTGGGAATCTCTCTCTTTGAAAAACAGATTCAAATTTCTTGGATGGGGAGTCCTGGCAGGAGACTCAAATGTGCCAGGAAGTCTTTGTTTATTTACAGGCTTGTCAAGCCACTTCTGTCAGGAGTGTTAGCCTGTGATATGGAGAAATACTGTCTCCCTTCCCCAAAGTCTTCTTGAGTGTGGAAATTGTAGTGGCTTACGGGAGAAGAAAAGCCAGTATTTTTGAAGAAAAGCCAGTAGCCACCCTCTCAAAACATGCTTCTGGCTCAAAATGAAGCTCTCTCCTGGACCGGGAGGCGCTCAGGGAAGCACTACACCAGCAGCAGCAGCAGCAGCGAGATGCTGGGGGCTGCCCGGGCGCGGGCCGGAGGGCGGCCGCTCTCCCCCAGGCACCACTGCCATGGGGCCACCTGCCTCTGCCATGGTGCTTTGGGGTGTCAGCCAGCAGCAGCTCTGATACCCTTGGCTCACGTATTTGATAAACCATTTGTAACCACTCCACTGTACCACTGAAGTTATGATACACACTGGATTTTACATAGGACCAAATGGCATGATGTAAAATCGGCAAAGATACAAATATCATTTTTAAGGTAGTATATGCTAGGGCTGAATCAGATTTAGCATTGATAAAGCTCATTTAGGATAAATGGTAATGCTATATTCACCCTGTCCAAACAAAGCTTAGGGTTCTGTTTCTCTTTTAAAAATCTTTCTACCTGCACCTTCTAAATTTCAGTGCAATTACACTCCTGCAGCTGCAAGCTGAATTTATAACTCACTTTTCTTTTTTTTTTTTTTTTTTTTTTTTTTAACAGTATTATTTACCTGCAGTTTCCTCCTTGGAAATTCTCAATATAAATCAGAATCATCTGTTTTTGTTCAGCAAATATACAATGATTGTGGTAGTTATCACATTTCCTTCTCTAAGCTTTGAGTCATTTTACTGCTACTATGTGTTGGGTTAACATGCTCTGGAGTACACTGAATAATTACAGCTTGACTAAAATTGCAAAAAGAGGTGTATAATCTGACACACTGTTCATTTCTCAAAGTTGTGTTTAACATGGAAATCAAAAAGAAATACTTTGCAATACTATTAACAAAGTTTCATTATTAATATAGCTTAAGTTGAATAAAAAAATAGGGATGGCAATTCTGGAATATTTTTCTTCTACATTTTCAATAGTAATGAAGCAAGCAAAAAGTTTTGAGATAAGACGTATGACAGATATCTTAAATGAACAGAAAAGATAAGCTTAGGTTGAAAAAAACTAACAATCCCTGAAATAACAGGTAGAGAGTATTCCTAAATCGATGGAAGATGTATTGGTAACTATTATTTTCCAAATGAAAACCTTCAGACTGATTTCTTAAAGCATTAGTATTTAATAACTTCGCATTTGCACTGTGTTAGACCACTGCTTAAAAATGAAATTGGCTTATAAGTTTTTATAAGAAGTCACTGGTCTGCCAGACACTTAAGGGTACATTTTCAGGACTCTGCCTAGGAATTAATATCAATGGGATTTATGAATGAAGTCCCTGAGCACCACTCTATATATTACTCTGCTTAGTTACTACTAATTAAGTGTGGTTGCATGAGTTTAAATGAAAGGAGAATTTTGATCTAATATTTTTATACTATGAACTAAATATATGTAATATTTTGATTCTCCCCAATACAAAATAGCATAGTTGCATGAAGGCCGTGATTTCAGAAAAATGTATTTGTATTTGGACATTTATGTTGGAAAACAAATTTCATTGTACGGCAATTGAAAATTGCTAATTCACCAGAATAATATATTTATCGGTACAAAAAAATTTGACTTCTGAGGCACAGTAGCTCTTAAGAACTGCTATCTAGAAATGAACTGAAGGCACAAAGTTCAGATCTTAGACCAAATTATTTCCTACATTCTGAATAGTCAGATTCAAATATTTTGGCTTCATTCCATCTTCATCACTATTTTTAACAGAGAAAATATAACTAACTTGGTCAAACGTGGGATATGAAAATGGTTGAATATTGTACTAATTTGGTACTAGCCCTTTAATATTTTAATTATATCGCATATTTTGTTTCTTTATGTTTTAATATTGTATTGATATATTGATGTATTTAAAGGAAGAACCTTATTTACAACAAAGAGAAAAAGCTTTGCAAATAACCTACAGTAAACCCCAAACATATGAGAGAACCTACTGCTGCACCTCTTCTAAAACAGAATTCACAAATGTCAGGATTGGCTTCCATACATTCTTATCTCTTTTCCCTTTATGTTTTGACTTCAAGGAAAAACCAGAAACTAGAAAAAAATAAATATAAATAAAAAAAGTTTAACCATATCACCAAAATGCACTTCCTAAGTCACCAAGAATGGATATTTACTTCTATAGGCAGCTACTTCTTACAACCCCTGTCTGAAATTTATCATGCTCTATCGTAAAAGTGTTAAGGCTGTTAACATCCACAAAACTTGTTCTAGGACAACAGCTTTCAATGGTTAGAAAAGTTATATTTTCCATCCTAAACTGATCATTGGACAGTTTATACCCATTTGGTTTTATGTGAACATAGCTCTTTAGCTCTTCTCATGCTCTAATATTTATCACCTCTGCAATAGTTCCAGGCAGCAGTTACATCCCCTCTCAGATCTTCATTTTTCTAGGTTAAAGGGACCAAATTCTTTTGGCTTCTTTCCCACTTTCACCCTCACAATGTTCCACTTCTTTCAGTTTACATCAGATTTTCTGCACTGGCAACCAGAACAATATGCGTTACGATGTGAGCACCTGCATAAGCTACCATGAAATGAAATTAAAGGTTACCCCAAAACTTTCACAACCTCTTATATTTTCATAAATATTTCCTATTTGGCACTGTAAATGTCTTTATTGTATAAGGCTTCATATATATCACAAAGTTAGTACATCTAGACATGCTATCATCAGCTGTGAGAGCTGAGCTGTGATAACTGCCTGCCCATTCAGCCTTGGCAGAGTGGTGCTGCATGCACTCAAAAAGGTTAAGCAAGGGTCTTTACTGCTTTGGGCTAAGAGCACATCCAGGGCACTGATCATAGCTCAGGTGATGCACTGCAACACACAAAACAAAAAGTAAACCTGAAATTCTTCAAATTTTACCATGTTTTATCTCAACTGCTAACTTCCATAGAACTATTAAGCCACACAGACAATAAAGTCCGATAAAATGGCTAGCAACCACTAGCGAACCTTACCATCCACTGCTCAGCTAGAGGCACTAAGAGTTCACTCAGCCAGCACAGTCATTGAGCACACAATGACAATTGGTTTTGAATAGCTTGCTGCTCTTACAATTCCTGGTAGATAACAGCACACCGAGACAAAGCTGGGACCTCTAGTCCAGTTCTACAGTGCTAAATGAAAGTGTTCGCCTAGGAGTTCATGAGATTCTTTCTTCTACAGGTCAGAACAGAGGCATACACTTTCCTAAATTTATAATCTCATCTCATTCAGGCTTAGGGACATATGGGTGGCTAACCAATGCTCTACCAAAGAATTGTTATTTTCACATATTCTTTGTAACAAATACATTAAAATGGTGTTTCCAAATGTCGTATTTGAACAACAATAATTTCATTAACATAACAAAGTCACTGCTCATAGTAACATTCCTGAAAGCTTGGTAGTGAAGGCAAGAAAGACCCCTGACATGCCTTGGCCATACCTTTCTGGAGAGCTTTTTTGTCCTCTAGTCTTTCAAATATCCTTTGAATTTCATAAATGCAAGTCCATGCAGTCTCTCCTGGCCACAATCTTAATTATGGCATTAATGTTCAGTCCTGAAATTTTTACATTTTGTTGGATAGTCATGAATTCACTCTCTTCTTATTCTTACCATGCTCTGTGTTGTGCAACTGTGCAACACCTCTTTGTCTGGAACACAGTATCTTTACAGCACATGACATGCACATAAATAAATATCCATGTAGCAGTTTCTCACGTGTACTTGCATTAGGAGACTGAGAAATAGAGGGCCCCAAATGTGTTATACATATCAAATAATTTTGCTATCCCTTAAACACTTCCTAAATTCAGATCTAATGTACTGTAGATTAGAAAATATGATGCATAATTAGTTGTAGAATTCAACGTAATTCTTTACTTGTGTAAAACCAAATCTGTAGATCAAAAAGCTTTGAACATGTATATTTTCACTCTTTTTGTTAACTGATAGATTAGAAAAACAGTCATTATTAATTTGTGTGGTAAAATTGTTCACCCATTAACAGAACTACATTTTCATCTATTACTAGCAACACGCTTCAGCAAAGAGCTTGCAATTTTACTGTTCGAGATGAAGGACACATTTCCCTTGGAATTGTGCTTGTTTGGGCTGACGCTGTTGAAACATTGTAATTTCCCAATCAAGACTTTTTTTAATGTCTGGCTACATGTTATCTGTCTTTGATGAGATGTATGTATTCCTTAGTTCTTTTCTGTGTGCATTCCTCACATGCAATACATGAAATTACAAAGGCCAGTGCATAATATATACATAAATTTAACACATGAAATAGGGTTAGCTGGTTTTAATTGAAGTCTTATGTAAGCCTCATAGCAGCAGTAGTACAACATGCTTGTATTCTACCTGGTAGCATCCTCAGAAATGCGTAAGTTATCTGCGGTAATTATTTCCAATGGAAAATGAATAATTCAGGGACCATAAAATGGTAATTTCACATTTGGGAATTACAAAAATACTCCTTGGGACATTTACTCAGCCGTCAGCTTCCTATGTGACCTTGGGCAAGCCGAAGAGTCAATGCTTCAGTTCCCCATCAGTAAAGTAGTAATATTAATACCTCCCTTCTTTAGAAGTGTATTTTGAGAGTAGTAAAGGAAGCCATACAAGTACACAGAACAGAAAATACACCTGAAAAAAGATACTATTTCCTATTACCTATTAATAGGTAGAAATAAGTCTACACCTTTGGGTTATTTATCTCTCCTGTTGGACCATGTCTGCTATGTACTTAGAGCTTCTTTATATTTGTTATTCAAGTGTTTGTCTGGGATAATGGAATACATTCCATTTCTGTGAAGTTTGAGTCCAAAAAAATTGGTATTTCCCCTACTGTTCCTTCAAATGCAGGAACTGTAGCTCTGAAAGGTAGCAGCAATTTGTGTTCAGCCACAAGGCAGATATGAATTGCTCCAAATCTGACATTTTTGGCAGAATTCTTTCTGATGGCTATGACCAGAGACAGAATTGGGAAAAAAATACTTGAAAATCATTTGCTGCAAAATCATTATGGCAATGTAGCTGTAGTCTAGTTTTTTACTTAACTTGCATGATCAACTGAGCTTATGTAGCATAATAAAATAATAACAATTCCATTTGTGATCTACCCTAGATACAGATAGACCCATGAGCATATAAATGAAATGAAGAAACTAAGAAAGGCGATGCACTTCCAGCTTCTTTTTTCACATGTTCTATTTTACTAACAGAGCAACAAATAAAAATACAGAATTGCTGTACTGACCCATCAGTTCATCTAATCCTTTCCTGTTGACAAAAGACAGATACTTCCAGTCTTTAATTTCAATACTAATCTTATTCTGCTTTAGTAAATAGAATGGTATCCACTGATTGGTTATAGATAAAAGCTATACACATATATATATTTATAGCATACATGTAGTATATTTTTACTCATGTCATACCCTATAGATGGGACTGCTTTCATAAATGGAGATGAAAGAAAGTATTCTTACATTAATTACTGCAGAATGCATCACTTGAATTTTCCTCCACATAAAGGAATCTCCTTTCATAGTCAAACATTTTAATTCCATAAAACTTTCCTTCCTTGTGCCCTTCTCCGACAAACAGAGTCACAAGAAACATGTTCAAATATGCAATTCTGCATACATTATGGTAGAGGGATAATGCAATATGTTAAGAATCCCTGGAGGAAAATTACAAGGTTCAAAACTTTATAAAACAAAAAGGTAAGCCTGCATCCTTTATGTAGGCACGACTCCACCTCAGTGAATGTCTACAGATCACTATGAAGTACATGAAAGTATTTACATATGTCACAGGAATATAAGCCAATATGTTAAAATTGATAGCAGCTTATTGTACAGCAGAATAGCAGCATCATAGTGCTGCCAAGTCTGTACTGATCATGTGAGTAATACAAATACAGAAGTACACAGAATATCCATACATAATACACAGACAATCTGCACCTGATTTCTCCTACAGTGAAGCAGAAGGGCTATGAGTGCAAAAGAATTGTGAAAAGAAACAAACTTCTACATGGAGTAAATGACTAGCAGAAACAATGTTGTAGCCAAGTGTGTAAAATGGAGAGCTGCAGAGGATCCTGAAGTGTAACGTATCCTCTTGTTCAAGAAAATACAGGACAGTTTCCACCTTTGTCTAAAATTAATTGTTTTACCCACCTAAGTATTTCTTACTGAAACTAAGTAGTATTAACTAGACAGCTCAAGAGCTTCTCCTACAACACATCTTACAGCAGCACAAATTTATGTCAATTAACGCTTTAACTATTTATTCTAGAACAACTTGGACAGAACAATAATAGATATGCAACTAGAATGACTGTTGTTTAGTGCTGGCTGAGAATTTCAGCAAAAACATAGGCGTTGCTTACAATACTGTGCTGGTTTTGGCTGGGGTAGGTAACTTTCTTCACAGTAACTAGCATGGGGCTGTATTTTGGATTTGTGCTGGGAACAGTGTGGATAACAGCGAGGCTTTGGTACTGCTGAGCAGGGCTCACACAGAGCCAAGGACTTTTTTGCCTCTCACCCCACCAGCGAGGAGGCTGGGGGTGCATGAGAAGCTGGGAGGGGACACAGTCGGGACAACTGACCCCAGCTGACCCAAGGGCTGTTCCATGCCATATGGTGTCACGCTGAGCATATAAAACTTCTGGGAAGGTTGGCCGGGGGGTCGCTGCCTGGGGACTGGCTGGGCATCAGTCAGCTGGTGGTAAGCAATGGTTTTCATTTGCATCACTTGTCTTTCTTGGGTTTTATTACTCTGGTATTTTCCTTTTCATTACCATGTGCTATTATTACTGTTACTATTATTGTTACTACTCCTTAATTTCAATTATTAAACTGTTCTTATCTCAGCCCGTGAGTTTTCTCTCTTTTACCCTTATAATTCTCTTCCCCCATCCCACAGGGGTGGGGGAAGCGAGCAGCTGTGTGGTGCTTAGTTGCCGGCTGGGGTCAAAGCATGACAAATAGCTTTTCATTTCTGGATACAATACAACAGAACATGTGCTCATGTGATATCAAACTCACCCAAGGACTTCAGAGCCATGCCAGCTGAACATACCTGGCAACGCTCCTTGAGCTTTTCTCTTATTCCAGATATTAAATTTACAGAATTTGGCTTCCCACAGAGCTGAGTCTCTGAACGCCAAGGCTAAAACGTTTACTTCTTAAAAATAGCAACCTCTGTCTCCCAGAGCAATTTCTATTTTTTTCAAGAAGCCACCTAATAACTGAGTCTAGGCAGAAACTAATACTGCTCCCATGTGCAGTTCTACATCTGCTCACTTTAAGGTCGTAGTGTATCAATCAGAAATGCAAGCAAAAATTAGACATTTTATGCACTTTAATTTAAGCTTACATGATTTCCCATGAATGATGTGAGGCTTGGTGCTATACCTAGACCCTATACCTGGTTTCAACAGCAGGAACCAGAGCTGTTTTAACAATATTTGTAATTAGATGATTTCATTAAATGTTACTCTTCCTCTTCTCAGAATAACTGCCACAAAGCATCAATTTGTTGTTTTGATACCACCAGTCCAGATATTTGATAGATATTAAAAGTGCAGCCAAGGTATCAAGTACTTAGCAGTACAGACATCAGGTGCCAGGACAATGGAGTGCCAAAGATACTGGCAAGCTCAGTTTTGAAATATTGGCCTGATTTGGGGAAAGCAATAGCAGTAATCCAAAATGCATTGGTAATACATTCTTTCAAACAAGTATTTCATCCAATACTGAAATTACAAGCATTAATCATGGGGTGTTAGCCTGTTCTGCAAATGAGGGAATTCTGTTAATTTTGTGAACTTTCTGAAAAATAACTGAAATGTCCTGGGCACGGCAAGCAAATCACACAGAAACAAATTGCTTAACCACACATTTAACTAAACGCAGAGCTAAATGCGATGGCATTTTGATATGCTTGGCAATAAGCAGAGGCTTGGTTCCATCAAGCAAACAGAAAAATTACTGAAGGCATTTAAAGTTATGTCACTATGAAGCCAAAAACCCCAGCATATCAATAACTGAAGTGGCAGATACACCTGAAGATAGAACACCGTAGATCTCCTTTTAAAAAAATAATTCAGAAGTGAATGCAGGTTAATGCCCAAGGTAAGCTGGCATCCTTTCTCCTGAAATAAAAGATTCAGGGGCTACTCTTGAAAGGAAATATATGGTGTATTCTCCTTGAGTATCATCTTTCTTGGCATCCCTAATGAAGGTGACCAAGTAAGATGGTCAATTAGCCACCAGCAGCATTGCTTAGAATATTTATATCAGAGAGCCATGAAAAAAAATAAAAAAAGTAACAAGTAAAAATTGCTGACATTCATGCTAGCATGCAATTTCATGCTAGTAACATTACACTTTATTACACTGTGGAGAACTTCTGCAATAAATAAGAATGGGAAAACCATTATGGTCAAGAGGATAGTAAGTATACTACATTCCCTAACAGACTTTAGCACATTAGATTACTAAAAAAATATTTTTGAAGTAGCACAGCTCTTCACACCATATTCATAGCTTTTAAAAAGGCTTCTCCCACAGAGTTTACATTCCTATCGTATTAAGTCAGCATGAAAAGAAAGAAAGGAAATGTGAAGGTGAAGCAGACATCATGCTAAAGTCAAATAGAAGAACTTATGTCACAGGTGAACAATAAAGATGTAAATGTTAATAAGCAAGGAATTTATTACAGCATCAGGAGAAGAATGGGCATCACAGGAGAGATCAGAAGGAAGAGTGAGTCACTAGGCATCAGATTTGGTGCTGTATTTGACAGTAAGGAGTGCAAACATTAAAAGAAAGGCAGTGCTTATACAAGAACAAGAGAGGAGGTAAGAAAAAATATGAAAGTCTGTGTGGGAGGACACAAAAGTTCACCTGAAGCAGAGTTCTACGATGCAGCTGTCGGAAGATGGCACTCATGAAGTCTAGCAGAGGTCAGATAGCAAGATCTGCAATCTCAGGACAATAGTCTGCTGACACCAGGCTGATACTGTTTGACTGCACCTGAATACATGTGATAGAATCTAAATGGCAATACCTTATTCTGTGTGGACTTAAAAAAAATGTACAACACTGTCAGTAAGCATATTCAGTAAGCATATCTCAATTGCATTCTAGTGTATTGGCTGGCTCAGATACCCTATCCTGTGGACTCAGGAGCATTGTATGCTACAAGAGTTGCTGAAAGGTTTGGGTTTATGGAAGATAAGAGTATATCTTGGCTTTTTAAATGATGTTCAACTTTGTTTAAGGAAAGGCTTGTTTCCTTTACTGCTGCATTTTTCATTATTGCATGGCATCTAGGACAGGCACACTCCTGAGGATAAACAGATCAGTGAATAAAGATGCTGTGCCACAACTGCAGGTTTTGTCACTGCACCTGGGTCCACCGAAGTCATGGATTACAGAATAGGGCCTGCACGTGACAGCCGATTCAGACTCCTTGGATGCAAATGCAGGGCACTGTGGCCAGGATTCTTCCATGACCCAGTTTCTTTCAGGAAAACAGATAATTTCCACCTGGGTGCACAGAAGGTAGGATTCTGAGAAATGTCAGCAGCCTTTCAGCAGAGAAGGAAGATGTTACTCAGATTAAAAGGCTCATATAGAAAAGGCAGACGCACAAAGATGGTTTTTCTGAAGAAACAACTTTCAGAACCCTGAGTACATGCTAAAAGATGACAGGTGCTCTTTTTTTAGTCACTCTCTGAGGGAACTCTTTTTTATTACAGCCTCTCTGATAAAGTGAACTCCCTACCTTTAAGAAAACTGAGACCTGCAAGTCTGTATCCAGGTCAAGCCCCACTACGCAGACTTTGGTGTACTTTTTCTAGTACTTTTAAAATTAAATCTTTATTTTGAGGAGAATATATATTTTCTGTAAATTAAATTAATTAGAAATTTTGTGCAGTGGACACTTCCTTTCTGCAATTTCAGAAATAGGTTTTTCCCTCCCTTTCGACAGAAAATAATACATATTTGAACTTTATAATCACCTCAATTTCCAGTCTTTTCATCCCAACGAAAAAAACCCAATTTTTGCAATAACTCACACACAAGTTTTATGGATCCCAAACTCTTTTACAGGTGTTGAAAATGCACAGGAAAAAGCTTGTGCTCCTTCCCTAGATAAGCAGGTGCTATCTGGCAGTTAAGAGAAATAGCCTAATCTTTTGTCATCAGAGAATCCTTCAGAAAAGATTAATGTTGTAATAGCAGGACATTCTCTCTTCTGTTTTTGGCTGATACTAAATCTGCAGCTAGATGAAGGAGCTCCAGGCACATAAGGACATGTGGACAGGGAGAAATGTCCATCTGCTATTGACACAGCCAATTAACAAACTGAACACACTTTGAGAGCCTTTGTTTATTTTTCCTGGATGTACTTGTGCTCCTACCATAAATCTATCAGAATATTCACAAAAGAATTTTAATGAAGACAACAATAATTTTACCTAAAATGGAAAAATACCAAAAGGCCAGAAAAGACTCCCCTTAAGAAAAGCAGAAAGTTCTTAACATGGCAACAATAAATGATCACGTTCAGCCCTCTACCAAGTTTCAAATGCTAAATTTGGATGCATATGCCACCTGTACAATGTCCCTCTGATATCTCAGAAACTGTACAACTAGAATGGCTATTGTGGCTACATTTTAAATACATTCCAACTCAAAAGGCAATACTGAATTCAGTAGCCTACATTTTAAGCAGACCAAACACAAAAGTGGTGTTACTTAATCTGTAGCTCATGTCTGAGGATCTCTGGAGACCATTCCTAGTGCCTTGTGTACCTGGGAGATTACCTCCTGACACCTGCCAGAGCTGGTATTTATGATGGTGCTTCCAGTCAGTAGAGATAAATGGAATTAAAATTTTGGCACAAAATAGGAATAAAATGCTCTTCCAAATCAATTTGCAGCAGTGGTAAAAATCATATCGAACCTGATGCAAGAAGGACTGGCAAGTATATTGCAAAGACATTAATTCTGTTTTACAGAAAGAATAAACAAAATGCTACAGGAGCTTGTGCAGGCAGAGCGCTCTATGTCAGACTGGCTGGCAACAACTATTTCAGGATCCAACAGAATTTTTCTCTACCTCAAAATAAGATGCTCTTAGAAATATTTTAATCACCTGCTGTGCTGGTTTTGTCTGGAGTAGACTTGACTTCACAGTAGCTGGTATGGGGCAATGTTTTGGATTTCTGCTGGGAACTGTTGATAATGCCGAGATGTTTTTGTTACTACTGAGCAGGGCTCACACAGAGCCAAGGACTTTTCTGCTTCCCACCACACCCCACCAGCGAGAAGGCTATGGGGCACAAGAAGCTGGGAGGGGACACAGCCAGGACAGCTGATCCCAACTGACCCAAGGGATATTCCATACCATATAGCATCATGCTCAGGAATAGAAAGCTGGAGGAAGAAGAAGGGAGGGAGGATGTTTGTACTGATGGTGTTTCTCTTGCCAAGTAACCGTTATGGGTGATGGAGCCTGGATCTCCTGGGGATGGCTGAACCCCTGCCTGCCGTTGGGAAGTGGTGAATGAATTCTTGTTTTGCTTTGCTTGCGTGCACGGCTTCTGCTTTACCTGTTAAACTGTTTTTATCTAAACCGTTGAGTTTTTTCACTTTTACTCTTCCATCTTCCCCATCCCACTGTGGGAGAGTAAGTCAGCAACTGTGTAGTGCTTAGCTGGTGGCCAGGGTTAAACCACAATACCTGCAAAACCAAGCCATGCCTTGCTGTACAAGGGAAAACCAGACTGGTCAAGCAGCTAAATCAGATTATTACTGCATTCTTCAAATCAGCCCACTGGAAGCTTTCATTTCCATCTGAAGGTATATTATCCTATTTCATTTGATTCACAAAAGCATGTGTTTGGAAAACAACTACAATCTCTTGCAACATTTCTCATTCTTAGAGAAAGTTATTGAGGAAGTAGTGACCATAACAACCACAATATGTGACATCTGCCAATAACCTGGATACCTTGCATATGAGGACATGGTATATGAATCCCCAGTGACAGCAACGTTCATCAACCGTAAGGAAAAAAAAGTTAGGAAAACAGACACAACAAAAAGGTAGCAAAGCAAGCAGGAAAACCTGGCATGTATATTTGAAAGAAAGTTATTTTCACCTCAGGTTTGTGATTTATACAAGCCAAGCGTTAGTTTGCACTCTGGACTGAATCTGTGCTAGGAGGCACTTACTGTTCCAAGTCAGCAAAGGATGCTTAGCATCAGAGCACTTCCCATATCCAGGGACCTGTCTTTTTATGAGTTTCCAAATTTTGCTGTTAAGCAAAGACAGTTACGCCTTGCTCTCCAGGGAAAGGCCTACAGAATGGAGATGGAGTGGGAGATTAAATGTGTATGCTTTCATCATAAATCTTCCAAAGTTTTAATAACTAGTCACTGAAGATCGTACAGCACCATCCCTCACAAAACTAGGGAGGGGCCTTAATTTGATCCATACCAGCTTGAGAGTTTGCTTAAACCTCAACTGGAGGTGAGGGTCATTGGCTTTATAACAGGACGTCTCAAATTTCCAAGTTCCCCCTCTCTTTCCCCTTCAGTCTTAAACACATACACAGACACACACTTCCTGAATAGGCTTATTCCAAAAACTATCAATTATACACAAGCATTGATGTCATGTAGCATATCTGAACAAAAAGAGATAAAACTACGGGCCAAGAAAAGCCCATATTTTGATGCTCAATTCACTGAAGTCTATATCAATATGTTAGTAACACTATATTATTAAAATACAAAGTTAGGGTCCATGAAAGTAAAAGACCGCAGTTGTGTGATAGCCTGTAACATTTAATGCACAGTTTGCAATATTCTTTTACTTAATATTATACTTCGTAGCAATAAAGAAAGATAATAAAGGACAGCATGCTAGCACATGTGCTTGTAATGGAGGAGACGTGGCAAACAATAAAGTGATGCAAACCAAGAGAGAGATAATCCCACATATTCCGTGCTATAGTGTTACTAAATGGGACTCTCAAACACAGTTGTAAATAATCCCCATTTCTTTCCAGCCTGAAAAAATAGGCTGGTATTCTGTCCTAAATGGAGCGTTACAATGCCTGTTCTTTGTTCAGACCTCCATGGAACAGCGTGGTGTGTAAAATCTGTCTAAAAAAGCAGTGTCTCTCTCTCTTTTTGTCTTTCTGCTACCATGGATATGACATCATTTTTGCCAACCGTTGCTAGGTCATGAACAGAGGGAACGTTTCCTTTTCTCACATAGAGGGTAGGGTATGAGCCAGAGCTTCCAAGAGACACAATGTTCTCTTTATGCAGCCAGGGAAAACAGTAAGAGAGGGCTGTCGATGGTCTGGGAAATGGCGGGCAGCCACAGAGCACAAAAAGCTGACAGCACTGCCCGGCCAGCCTCAGTTCCCACTAAATTGGTGGCCTATTTTCTCATCTCAAAGAAAGGAAAGGGAGGGAGAGAGGGGAGCAAAGAAAAAAGCCCTGTATCTTCACTGCCTAACCCTTGCTGAGGCAATGCGCTGGTCCCTCGTCCCTCCCAAGGAGGGCTGCATCCTCTGCTGGAGAACAGGAGAGAGAGCGCTTATGGTGGGTCTGGGAGCTTCTGCTCCTAACCCCACTGCATGCTGCACCTGTCAACCATGAGTGTATACAGCTGGGGGAAAGAGAATTTTCAAGAATGGAAAAACATTAGGTCCAAAAAGGACCCAGAACTCAATTATGGTCAAATTAAGAACCACTCTTAAGACATATGTTTTCTGGATGCCTGTATACTTAAATGCAGGTCCTGAAGTCCTAAGTCAGTGTTTCCTAGCAGGCAAAACTGCTGTTGAGATCAATGTAAATAGCATATGAGAAAGGATTTTCAATACATGGGCTTTGATGATTTCCCACACTTGCATAGCAGCAGTGGCATAGATTACAGTGCTATAGTTTACAATGTTCCACACATTAAACCTTTCACTAACTGAAAAAAGTTCTACTTATTTACAACTCAGAAAAGACATCAGTGTAGCATGTTTTCTGCAACAGTTAAACAAGTCTTACAACTGAAGCAATGGCTAACTTCCCCCCAGGTCTGAAAACCTGTGTGACTTGGAGTGAGGAAAGGCAAATGTTCACATTTTCTTTAACAGAAGAGATGATTTTTTTTTCCCCTTATTGCAGCTATTCATCACTTATTAATTTAAACAGACTACAGTTACTTTTGTTTACCTCTGTCCTAAAAGAAAAACAGAATTTCCTGTCTCTCAGATAATGGCACCAACCAGAAAAATCGATTGCCTTTTGTTTTTTAAAAAGTATGAATGCAAGGTAAAGGGGATGACATTTCTTAAACGAGGTGGAGGGGGAAGGGAAAGAAAAAAAGAAGGATGTTGCTTCCATAAGATAGAGGATGTATCTGGACTCAATCTAAAGTACCACTTTTCCATTTCACCCCAGCCAAGCTTTCCATAAATTGCCATCTTCCATTGGGATAAAAATTTACTGAAGCTAATTTACCTCAGGAACAGGTAAAGATTTGAAGCCCGTGCTCCTATTTTCTCACAATTCTTAATATTTGCTAGAAAACAAGAAGAGAACGCAAATACCTGTTGACTCAAACCCTGCTTCAATTGGCTGTTCCTGTAAAAGCCACCAGTAGGGGACACTACATGAGTGTAAGATTTTCATACTTATTTACAAATACGTGAGGTTGCTTTTAACATGGTTAATTCTAGAAAGCACATACATTAAGAAAAAAAGCCTCTCCAAAGCCAAGCCTCCCTTCTTTACCTTTAGCTTTCCTACAGAAATAATTTTACATAGATAAATGTCATCAAGAAAGGTACTTTACCTATATGACACAGGCAGATTTCAGTGACACATTAAACAGTTGACGTGGTGTAATACTGTATTAGTTACAAGATACTCTGTGTCTGTTTGTATTTATGAATACAGATGCATGTTACTTGCGAAGAAAAGTTTTAAGTGTGAACATTCCAAAACAGGTTAGCAACATCTTAAAAAATGGACCCAAGTACTCTGAAAGGATGGGGTTAGCATACAGTACATAGTCCGTGGCATAAAAGAGACTAAACATCTAGCTCCTGTCCACAGTTAGATACAGCATCATGAATAAGCAGTGAGCTTCTGTCCTCAGTCATCAAGGGAAGGCTTGATCCTGCCCTCAAATATGAAGGCAGGTGTCTTGTAAAATCAGCTACTCTACTAGCTCTGCATCTGATATTACAAGACATCAAGACATGTGTGCTGGCTTACTAAAAAGAAAACTCAAAGTGCATAAAATAACCCTCCTTCAACAATCCCTGCCTGCAAGCAAAAGAAGAGATGAGGACTGGAAAAAGGACTAATGGAAAATAACCCTGTGCCCCCATCTTCGGTGTAAGGGAAAAAAAATGGCTGTAGATATACATATAAATTCCCAGAGTTCCATTGAATCACACCAGCAGAAGCTAGGAGTTTATATTAAGCCTTTTAGAACACTTTGGATGCTACTAATGGCATTTGTTTTGAGTTCACTCGGGCCTGAATGGTCAGGAAGGAAGTGAAGTGAATACGCAATGTTGAGCTCGCAGGATATGTTGCTTGATAGGGTGCTGGCATCAGCAGGGTTCATTTTCTTCTCAGAGCCCAGAGCTGCACAAGTGTATTACTGTGTGCTTTTGTGCAACACCAGGGAAGCTGGAACAATTCCACAAACTATATGGATGAAAAGATGGAATGCATCATCCCACAAAAATGCACTCCTTTTTTCCTCCTCCCCTCCCAAGAGACTGCTTAAAAAGGGGAAAACGTGATCTCTTTTGTAAATCTCTCACAGTCCTTTATTTTGTGTTTGCACTGAGTCTCCTTTAATCAAAAATAATGCTGGAATATACTATAACATAATATTTTCTACACTATATTATATATACTATTATATCATATATTATAGTAACATAGGAAACGGTTCTTGCTGTAAGAAGTCCCAGCACTGCAGATCCATGTCCTGGTACACATGCAAACTCCATGAAAAATCCCTCACAGCTTTGCAGGAGAGTTTTGACTTAATCTAGCTTTCCATTGTTTTGTTGGCACTTGCTCACTTCTCATTTGTTCAATAACTTAAATTTTGTGTTCCCCTCCTCCCTGCCAGACTAAAAGTAGATCAGATTTACATGAATCAACACAAAAAACTGTGGTTTAACAGGGAAAATATCCTAAAACAAATAATTCATCTTTGAGAGTATCTTCTCATCAAAATTCACAACCCTGGAAGTCTGTTTGCATTAATTATTTAGGACAGTTTACTAAGGAGAATATGAATAGCATGTCTGTTTCCTTTTTTACTAGATGAACAACTTTTTCTTAATTAGATACAGAATAACTAGCATCATCAGGAGAGAAGTGTGCCATTAGGGAAAGGAACGCTACTAATGTAATGAAACATTAAAAGAGATAATGAACCTAGTCAATAGATAATCATGTATTTTTGTCAAAGAAAAATATGATTTTTCATATTTGATGAGGCTGAAGCTTATTGACTCTTTGAGAAATTGCCATAAAGCCTCAAACAAAAGTTCCATAATGGACATAGACCAAACTGGTCTATAAACATATTAAAAAGAATGTAATCAGGTACTGAGCTGCTTCCTCTCTGTTTTAACTAATGTATATGGCAGCAGGGTGAAAAATGAACGGAAAGAGTTTGAAGCATTTGCAGCATGATTATATCATATCAGAAGAAAGGCAAATATTAAAGCTACTGACTCTTTCCAAATGAATTAAATGGGCACCATTAAATAGTTGATAATTTTCTAAAATCATTACATTGCAGTATCTGGAGCACTTCAAAGCATTAGTGACTTTAGAAAAGAAAGGAAGAGACTGAGTGGGTCTGTGCTGAAGAAATCTCCCTGCAAGTACTAGTACTGCACGCCACTAGTACTACTAAGAAGTAAAATCTTTTTATGGTGAATAAACATAGTAAATCTGACCTTTAGACTCCTCAGTGTGGTAAATGATGTTAGGCAAATCAATATACCCATGCTGGACACTTCCAGGCTGTCATTATAAAGAACCATTAACCCTTAGCATTAGGTGTTGGATAATTCGAAGATGAAAAATCACAACAAAGAAGTGAAACTTGAAGGAGTCTTTGAGGCTGTTCCTTTTGAAAAAAGCAGTAATTTCAAGAAGCTCAGTATGTAGGATGTGTTTCAGTATTTATCTGGTGACTTAAAAAGCAATTTGAATATAAAAGCAGTGAATTGGACCTGCCTTACCAAACTTTTTCGGGACAGTGTCCAACCCCCAAAATTTAAATATAAACCCTCCACAGCATAATCTAATGTGATGCAACAATATTTGTTCTATATATATGCCCTAGGACTATTTTGTTCACAGAAAACAGATCCTGCTGAAGTGTATTTTTTAAAGTCTGAATATAACACATACATTAACATTTCATTGGCTGTTTTTTGAGATATTAGGATACTTAAAGGACTGAGCAATAAGAGTCTCTTTTCAAATATTAAATAATAATTAAATATTATGCTCTTGCAAAAGTTTAAAATCCTTTCCATATTTTAATAGAGAAAATCTTATATTTAAAAACCCCTGTTATATTAAAATGTGAAGCCTTGAAATGTTTTAAACATTCTATATAATTTAAAAATATATTTAAAGATGCAGTATTTTCAATATAATACACAAATGTATGGATTTGAAATCCTTTTCCCAATGGAAGTTGGGATGCTAATGATTAAAAAAAATTGCAAAGTCGTGTTCTGATAAAAAAGTACTATTCAAAGTCCCAGTGAAATGAATCCTATTGAACCACAGGAATACCTTACTATCATTTACTTCTCTTTTATGAAGCCACGTTGGAGCTGCACCGAGCAACTCAATTTCTTATGCCAAATAAACCAAGTTTCAGACATCTATTCATGTCCCTTTCAAGCAGCAGGGGCTGCTGTGTGGTAGGCTACTGAAGGGTAAATGAAAGGAAATGGAAATTACTTATGGAATAAATAAGTTAAATCTTGTAGTATGGCCCATGTATTAGAAAAGACTGAGCATAATGAGACATCTCATCAGAGTAAGAGTAAAAAGAGAAGTCATATCAATCTCAACTCCTCTTGGAAACCATCCATTAGAGCCTGCTGCAGAATTTTGGGAAGAAGCTCCTCCACAATAACTTAGTCATTCTTCTTTACAGTGTGCTGCCAGGAAGCCCTGAATGACAGCATTTATGAGTTATGATTGCACAGATTTGGAACTACTACAGATTTCCATCTTACCTGCTGGTAAAGTCAGGCTTATAATAACATGACCAAAAGCACACTGGTTCATATTCTCTGAACACTAAAACTGCATTTCCATTTAAAAAGTGAAGTTTTTGTTTTGAAAGAAGCACTCAAACATATATTACTAGGAACTCACCCCACAAAACGTAGAATTTTAGGTCTAGAGAGTAACAAATTGTGCAGGAATTACAGTAAAAAATTACTTAGATTCCCATCCAGTGCAAACAGAACACTGACTTACAAGTGTACATTACTTACTCATTTTTCCTGTCAAACACCTTTCTATTTCCTAGCCTTAAACAGAGGTGGAGAAGCAAGGTTTTAGCAAGTAAACGTGACCATACTTCAACTGAGACAGCAAAAAAAGTTTTGAAATAAAATTTCTAGAATAGTCCAATTTCATTATGTGTTTTTCATGAACAGCTACCCACACTGAACTTTCAATTTTCCAAGCACTGTTGCCTTTATTTTTAAATATTTTTTTTAATGCTGATGAAGTTGTTCTTTTTTCCTCATTCACAGTTCTGGGTGGCCTGCTAATCCTTTGATTAAAAGCTTATATTTATATAAACCCCCACACTGTTTCCATTTGGTTGTGAGTGCAAAACCAGTTACCTTAAACTCAGTTACTAAGCAGGGAAATATTGATACCTCAGATGTTGCATAGCAGCTGCTGGTGTTCCTAAGAAGTCATGTGGTACCTGGGATATACTTAGTTATATTTATATGAAGTTGGATTCCAAAACCAAAGGATTCATATACTTTTAAACCATAAATTTCTGAAAGAACAGTTCAGGGTTGGCTGCACTTGGCAAAATCTCTGTTGACAAATTTGTATAATCTGACATTCGAAAACCCAAAACACAGTTCCAGGTTACAACTTGGAATATAAATGTAAGATGAGGAGAAATACTTTTCTGGTAGAAAATTATTATTTGGTTTGACTTAACAAGACATTCGATAGACTCCTGCTCTCTATTGGTAAAGAGAATCCCCCAAAAGGAATGCAAACCGTAACATGTAAAGGATACAAATCAACATTATTTTCCTGACTCATACTGGCATGATATACCATTGTGATAAAATTAGTACTGTCCTTTTGAAATGAAAAACAATACATCAGCCAATTCATTGTTGATATAAAAATCACTGGAACTAATTTGGTCTAGCCTGTAGATAACTTGCACTCATTTCCTTTGAAGTTACAGTAGCAGTAACCTCACAGCAACTTAATCACCATAAAAACAAAATTAAGTGCTTTTATCCTAAGCCATGAGCTAAATTTCTGTAGAAGAATTGGTTGGATCACATTATTACTGTTAAAAAAGAACAAGTTGCAGTCTGAAATCCAGGGATGATGTAGAGTCTTAGAATCACAGAAATGAAGGAAAACGTTATTTGTAACTGATAGAACCAAAAATATAAGTGAAGGTGACACAAAGTCACCAAACGGGTGACCCCAATAGCTACAACAGTATCAAGAGCTCAGCTGGAGAACTCTACTCATTTGTGAACATATGTCCCATGGTGGTAATCAAAATAGCAGAAAGCAGCACTGTTTATACCTCACACATATTTGATACATATCAAGTTATGTAGACACAACATATATGGTTGAAAACAAGTACAGAAATTTGTGTGCATATAAATGTGTACAGATACCTGTGTATATCTTTGAATATATAATCATACAAAAAGAAAGCATAAACTGTTTCTCCTGTGTGGATATTGGTCACTTTTTGATAGCCATTGGTTAGGAAATACTTAAAAAATTCTGTGGTTTATTTAGGGATTACATTTGTAAGAGGTAGGAGACGTAGCATGAATCTAGAAATATCCATCCATTTTTCTCAAAGTTAAATATTCACCTTCAAGCTGACCCCTGGTCACAGCTTGAGACCTCCAGGCTGTCAGCAGATCTTTTATGTTTAAGGATTGACCTTAGTCATCTGACTGCAATGGACCTAATGGGTGACCTAAATAGCTGCAACAGATTCAGGTGCTCACCTGCAGAATGCTGCTTAACAGTGAAAAGAACCCCAAAACAAAACCCCAAAACCCACAACAAAACTCCTATTTGCAACTACATTAAGAAAGCATTTTATTCAATATAACTCATTTTCACTTGGGATCTCAGACAACTGTTCTGTGTGCTAATTTTACTGAAGATGTGTTCTGGTTTGTTTTCAAAGATAGTTTTCAAAGGTTCTGATTTGTAGCCAGTAAATGGTATTTTTAGCACACCACAGTGCACACAGTTCAATATCTAAACATGACACAGAGTTTAGAGTGACGTTCCATGCCTTGCTTCTTAAAGGTTTACTTGTGCTCAGCCTTTACTTTACTGCAACCTGAATCCTTTTCTTGATTTAATATGTGATATAATATATAAACCCACAGGCAGAGTACTTTGCCCTTGTGCCCTGCGGATTGTGAGTCTCTTAGAAAGCACAAGAACTCTTATCAGAAGGCCTAATAGGGGATCTAATCCTGCAGATAAGAATAATGTGGAGTGGGGATACGGAGGAGGGAAGAGGTGGTGCAGAATCCACTTAATCACTTCAGTGATGCTGTAAGCTTTCCAATTCATTAAATTTATCTACTTTCCACGGCCGGTTTACATGACTAGATAAACATCTTGTTTTGGCATTTTGATGGGATCATAAGATGGGAGGAACTTTGAAAAAATAAAATCCTCAAGACCTTGATAGTGTTGTACTGAGATTTCCAGCATCCTTCCCCTTTAACTAAAATCCATAAATAAAGGACCATAGTGTGGCATGGATTTATATGCAGCACTCCCAATTGATTTCAGTGGGGTTTGCTTTGAAAAATTAATGGTGTGACACACCGCAAAGATAGAGATTAAATTTTTTCCTACTTTAAAACAACAAAATACATTAACTACGACAAATTACAAAATTGTTTTTAACATTCATTTTGTTGGATTATGGCATGTATTGTTTAGAAGTCAAATAAAAATCAAACCAGACAAAACAGATCCCATTTCTTATTTTGCAAAAGCAAAATGGTATATAAAAGGCTAGTAGAAAAGCAAGATGAAAACAAAGACATCAGAACATATAGAAGCCCAAAGCAGAGAAACGTACTACCAATGCACTAAGCAAGTAAAATGGGAGTTTATATAGAACTATTACACATTTAAAAGAAATACAACAAAACCGAAAAAACCCACCAAAACCCAAAGCCAGCTCTGCAAAGTTATCTACATATTTACTGTTAGCTATGACAAAAACTCAAGCAATATATTCTTTTTCATGAGAAAATACTGAAGGGCATACTTGAGATGGTATATACACGCCTTCTGACAACCCAACTACCAAATTCCCCACTTGGACAGTTATCAGAAGATCAAATATAAGCCTCTGGTGTATTTCTTGCTACAGTGCAGAGTTTACGATTATTATGAACTTGGAAACAAATCCTGAACCATAAACATTCAATGCTGTGACAACTGAATTCATCCAATAGAGGCTGATATCACGTACCACAATGTTTAGCATCACAACCAAACTAAAACTAAAATTATAACCAAGTCAATAATTATAGAAAACTAAAAACCCAGTTCACCCTTTCCTGGGTTTGGCCTAATTTTAAGCATATAAGTGCTATATTATCTTAGTACGTGAAAACACAGGACATAAAACAGATAATCTTGTTTCCCAAGAGTGCATCATTCTTTTTTTTTTTTTTTTTTTTTTTTTTTTTTTTTTTCAAATCTAAACCAAAAGCATTACACTAAATTAACTTAAACCCCATATTTCAACAAACTAATACTCTGAACTCCTGGAATACTTTAAGGGCTTTTCAATATCTCAGTACTTGTTACACTTAAAGAGTGTCTGTTGAAGCATACAAAAAGGGTGGCTAGTTAGTGTCGGGTGTATATGTTTAATGATGTTGTCATCTACTTGGAAATAATTGAGAGCAACTGCATAACTTTGCTAATCACAATTTTTGATTCACTGTAACAAAATATAACGTTCAAACCTTTCAAAGACTACAAAGATGATTTTTTGTCTTGAAAATATGCTTGCTTATTTCAACTGTGGTATTTGGATTAATTGTTTGATTTTTTTTTTGAATGCTTCTATTTCATCAGCTTATTGAAGGAAACAAACCACTGGATTCTCTTTTCAAGAAAAGTAAAAGAACTGAAGACAACACACTGCTATCTACATAGAAATATTTTTCAGTTTGTAAGCAACCAAAGTTTTAAAAATAATGTTCTATATAAGCCACATGAAATGTACATTAAGTTGTTATGGAAACTCCATTTTTTAACAAAAAAAGAAATAATACAAGTTTGCACTTGGACAATGGAACGCTGTCCTGCTGAGGATCTTAATAAAACATAGAACCATTTATGCAAAATTATAATTATTTTGTACTTGTATTACCTGCCTGTTCTTTTTGAGAAAGGTACAATATGCCCAGTACACAGATACGGTCACTTGTTATTGTGATCTCTTTTCTTTTTCTAGCTTTTATTAACCATGAAGTGAGCTTGTCAAAAGTTCTGTGTATGGATGGTTGTCATATTTTAATTTCATAATATCAGGAGCAAAAATGGATTGAGGAGGAAATATGAACGCATTTCTGATGGCTAATGCTTTGCTAAGAAAAGGACCACTGGTGTAATTTATAATGGTGTTCCTGGAAATACCTCCTCATTAGCATCAATTTGTTTTTAAAATTACAGACTTCATTACAATGTTAATGGTGCAATGCAAACGATAACATGATAACTTTGGTATTTCTGTACAAAAAAGCTTTTGTAACTTCAATGAAAAACATATTCACTGAATATCATGTTCCTTATTCATTCTGGCAAAGAAAATGCATCTATTCATACTTCATAGACTGGGGCAGGGGGGGATGCTAAACGGAAAGGGAAAACCTTTGTGCATATTGCTGAAGATCTCCATTTCAGCACACATACAAAACTAGCAAAATCCTACCTACATTTTTTTGCGTTCCTTTTTCTCTTACATCCTCATCAGGGTCTTAACAATGTCCATTTAATCTTCAGGAGAACAAATGTCACATGTGAGTCACTTTGCTTCCCTCTGTGCTTTGTACAGCTTTTTGTATATTACAGCCAAGAAGCAGGTTTGCTCTGGTGGCCACGTACAGTTGTGATAGAAATGGCATGCTACAAGCAGCAGTGATGTACAGCAGTAACAGACAGAAGAGAAAAAAAGAGGTAAATGTGACATTTTCTTCCTGAAGCCTAAATGAATAAGCCCTGAAGAAAGGCAATGATGGAGCAAAGAAATACTGTGAGCCACCTCTGTTTTGATGTAGACAAACAAAAAAGAGGAAGAATAAATCAGTCAGAGCCTCCAATCCATTGATATTTCTAAGCTGTATTGAGGACTACTTTGCACAAGATTGTACCCAACAGACAAAGACCCAAGTTAAAGCCAGTGCAAAGACAAACTGGCCAAAGGGAACTCCAGGAGGTACTGTGCCTCACTGCTTCTGTTTTACAGACTCAGGGACAACCTTTTATTCAAGCTATTCAAAAAGCATTAACTCAGAGTCTTACCATCTCGTTTGAAAACTGTGACATCTTCTTGGAAGTGCAAATTCACAAAAAAAATCTTCCTTTTAGTGTAAGCTTAACAGTGATTTCATTGAGTAACTGCCAATTTTTCTACTACGCATTATTAAAAGTAACAAAGAAGTATGAGGAGGAAAGGAGAAAAGAAAAGAGTTCATTGAGCTCAGCAAATTGTACAAAGCTGGGTCTAGAGAGTAGTTCATTTAGCCCTTGCAAAAACATTGGATTGCCTCCAAAACGGAGACTCTACAGACTCTCTTCATCGCAGTGTCAATACATCCAGGGAGGTTTGCCTTCCCTGGGAAGAAATGGGCATTTGTCTACTCATTTTCTGGTCTTATGAAGACTACTCTTTAGGTTTGTGACTGAGCTGGCATGAGTTATGTGTATGGGCTGCCCAGGCCCATCATAATTAGTATGGATCCATGAAAGGGATCAATAGTGTGTGTCTATTCACCAGCACCCTCCCACCCCACCCCCAGTTTTAAGAAATGACACGTCCATAGCCTCTGTTTGCTGTTGAAACAGCTCTAAGAAAATGAGAAAATTAAGATCCAATTTCAAAGTTAAATGCCCGAGAAGAACTGAGAACCCACACAGACAGACAAAACCCCTCTGTGGGCATACCACATCCACTCATTTTTGCTGTGCCAAGAATCACTGCTTTGTTACTTGTTGTGGAGATTTTAATTCCGTGTTATAGGAGCATAAGTCTACATGAAGAGAAAAATAGCATATATTTTGAGCTATGATTTCCTGGAGGTTTAGAGAATGCTTAGAAACCTTGCACACCTAGAATCAGAGTTTTTGTCTTTCAAAAAGTGGCTTGGGGGGGTGTGTGTGTGTGAGGCAGAATATTTGTTGTTAACAGTTTCTCTCCAAAAGTCATAAATAACAAATTCAAAACTGAAAGAAATAAAAAAAGGAAAAAAACCACCTGATGCAGAACTTATTCAGCAATACAGCAACAGTGATTGTGTCCTTGCTTTAGGCTGTAAAAATCTACAACAGCTGTGTCAAAATCCTACCCTGTGGAAGCGTGTAAATTCTGCTGCCTTTGCTGCTGGCATCACTAAATCTGAATTTTACCCACACTGTGTGGCAGCCAGTAAATTATCTTTTGTTCAGCAAGAAACAGAAGCCACAGCCCATTCACTAAGAATAATGATTTGTATGGACATTATTCAAATGTTTGTCCACACAGAGGGATTCTTTTGGTGATGTATTTTCTCCCTGAGAACATTTTGTACTACCTTTCTGAGACTGCACTGAGAATTTTACATGGTGACTGTCTATTCCCATGGCAAAACTCCATGTGGTTCTTCTTGCACACACACCTACTTATCTATGTACTTACTGTTTACCCTCTTAGATATATCAAAGGAAAAATATACTACTTTCTCAAAGCTGTAGAAAGAACAAGAAATTGCAGAAATATAGACGTATTATTCTTACAGTTTTAAGATTGTTATCTTGTATTCTCTTTGGAAGCTTTGCAACATAAATTAAATGAAATTCATAACTTGATAATAGATAGAAGGCCATTAAGGAAAGACTGTATTGACTAGGGCTCATAGCTCATGTTCTAAGAAACAACTCGTTTTATTTTAATCAAGTCTAACTGATAATCTTGCCTGCAAACCAGCAGAACTAACTGGTAGAATAGGGGCAATTTATGATATTTTAGGGAAGCATCATGCTTTGATTTGAAAATGCACAGAGGTTCAGTGGACTCGATTTTACATTTAATTAAGGTGACTTCCAGATTGAACTTTTTAATTTAATGATCATCTAAACAAATGACTCTTTATTTTTTGCTAAAGTTCTTAATTCCAGTAATCTGCTTGGAAGCCAAAAGCCACTCACACTGATAAAGTAAAAAATTGTTTAATCAAAGGTTGCATATGATGATAAATTGGTATGGCATTGGTTCTTCTGCCCTTTTTTTGCAAGAAAAAGAAGTGGCCTTCTAATCAACGTGTCCAATGACTCCTTCTAGACCTCTCCTTATTTTACAGGATATTACAGTTAAACAACAATTACAATTACACAATACATAAAGCAGAAAACAATGAATAAAAATATGAGACATTTTAAGACTAAAACAATATGGCTACATAACCCTAAAATGTAGTCATTATCTTACTGATAGCAAAGTAATAAAGTGTAGCCATTACCCTACTGATAGCTAAGTAACAAAACAGATTGGTACCTATGATCAGACACTGAGATTTTAAAAGCATTAGGGTTTTCAGTTCAAGATAGAGCATATACTTGAGAATGTAGAAAGAGTAGTGTGAAATGGAAACCAGTGCTGGGCACCAGGCTGAATGGGGAGAAACATACCTGCCCCTACCATGCCCATCACATGCCCATTCTTTCTATTGAACTTTCTAGGGCTGCTGTTTCTGTCCTGGCATTGGAGTAAATGTGTGTCTGGGGCCACTCCAAAGCAGTGGTGGATCCTGTAGGAAGCACCAAAGTGAGGGTGGAGGAGGGTTGCCAAAAGGCTGAGAGGACGAAGAGGTGGGGAGGAGGGACAAGCACTCTTGAGATCAAAGCTGCTTTCTACATCCCTGTGTACTTCGTAAATGATGGGGTAATTATCTCTTTTGCACAGTTTTTGTGCTGCTGCAACTCTACAGAAATGCCACTGGCCTGACACTGACTGTGAAGGGGATAAGAATCAGGATCATTACTAAAACCAGTAAGTAGTATGTAATCCAAGGCTTGAAGGACAAGGTGTAACTGCCAGTGTATGCAGCGTGTACAGGGTACTCAGTGCCTGTATAGCTGCACAGAATGTGGAAACATTAATTCTCAATGGGAAAAAAAAAAAAAAAAAAAAAAAAAAAGAGGGATGGTGAAATTAAAGTGAAATAGTTACCCAGAATCAAGGAAGCATCTCAATAGCTCTTCCTACTATTTTCTGTCATCAAAGACTTGTCTGTAGAACAGTATCACAGCATACTCACTATATTTTTCTCTCACCCAGTATTCTCCATCTACAACTACCTGCTAAAACTTCCAAGGAAAGAAAAGAGAATTTACCCAAATACTATCTTCTTAAAGGGGAGAAGGGGCAAGCTAAGGCATCTCTCCGAGAAGCAATATAAAAATCTGCTTTACAATAGCTTAATGTACTAGGAATTTCATTTTCTCTAAAGTGCTCTGTATCTTTAAGTGACCACAACTACAACTCACTTGCCTCAAAACTTTCCTGAGAACTGTCTCAGTTTATGAACCTTTATGAATTTCTTCATTGCTGCCAAATATTAATTGAAACAATTAACTGTGAAGAACACGTGGATGCAAAAATATTAGTACCACATAATTCTTTCTAGTTAAGAGGTCCTTACCGGATTATTGCAGAAATGCTCTGGAGTTCTAATTACTTATGGAAGTCCCAAAAGGTTACTGCAGAACACAGTAATTAGACAGTTGTAATAGAAGGTGTTAGCAGGGGATTGAAGATTTGTGCTAAGAAGCATGGTGTTTTCATGGCTATTTATTGTGTAGGGTACCAGAATTTAATGGAATTTGGTGGAAATCTCCAATGACAAATGCAGTTAAAAGGTGGGGAAATACCTTAACAGGGATTCAGCAGCTGGTCAGGGGAGCCTAGTTATACTACACCGTGATCTTTAAGTGAACAAAAATGACTCACCTGTTAAGATTTTTATGGAATTTTTAGAATTCTTGATCAAGCATTTTATGTATAAAACTTTTCAATTTTGTGTGCAAAGTGTTTCATATAAACAAATGGCCATTTGACCATTGGTCTATCACTGGTAAAAAAAAATTAGGTCCCTTTCTGAGGCTGGCAGCACATAATAAAATAATGTGGCTGATGTGTCCACAAGCCTTTGATTTCCACCCAAAGGACAAAGTCCCCAGTTACAGGGTGGTGTTAAAGCAAAAGCTTAGGACAAGGCTCAAGCTTACACCCCTGGCTCCACAGCAAGACACTTAAGTATTCTGTTGTGCCATCCCATGCAGTAAAAAAAATCAGTATTACTGTTTTTTAAATTCATTTAAATGTATGCACAAAATACAGAGGCAGAATGCTATTTAATAATACTAAGATAAAGGGTAAATCTGAAGTACCTAAAACTGAATTAAGTGGCACCGCTGCAAATTGACACTGATAAACAGGAAAGAAAAATGTCATTGCTAGCATTTCTTTTCTACATGGCTGGGGCATTCTAAACATTTTTTTTTTTTTTCAGGTTTGAAACCATTCATGTACACTATTGCTGGGGAAGAAGGAGAGTAGGATAAAACAAGGCTCCAGCCTTTTTCTGTCTTCCCTCTAAAACTCTGTGAAGTGGGTATACAACACTACAGATGGAAACTAACAGACCAAGTGGAAGGTAGTGGACAATCCATCTGTAAACATCTTAACCTTTTACGTGATGGTAATTACAAATTATTTTTTCCTAATGGCTAACATTGAATCCGAAGAACCAGTCCTCCACAGTGTCATAGGAACAGTCTGCCACAGGACTTTGTATGGAGGTGAGATTCACCTTTCATAGCTAAGCATATAGCAAGGTTAGATCTCCACTATTAGAATGATAATATTGCCATTTAATCTTCCTTATCCTCTCCTGTCACTAAAATACGCCTCTCAGCTTTGTATGTCAGGCTGAATAATAGAAAGTTTATATATTTTTGAAGAACACCTAATACTTATTTTTTTAATTTTAAAAAGCACATTCCTAGCTGTCTAGGTATATGAATTTAAAAACCATGTAGTCTATAGTTATTATTATACTTATGCAAATAACCACAGAGGTGCACAAACATCATAAGCTTCTTTTAACACATAAATTCATTTAAAAGAAAAAACACAAAAGAATGCAATGCTCTAGATAATTTTCCCTAATATTTTTCAGCTCCTTCTTTTAATCACAGCAAATATTTTTTGTTAGTCTGAATCTGAGTACATGACCTTTTAACATATCATCTTGCCTGCCTCTGTATATCTTCTGATTTGTGACAACAAGATAACAGTTGCTATTTGCATTAGTTCATCATGGTGACTCATCTCTGTGGAAGTTAAATCCTGGCTCTTATGATCCTGGCACAGTTAAAACGAGTTTATTTTGCCATTTTTAACTGAACATTAATTAAGAGCTTGTTACCTTCTGCAGGTCTTTCCTATGAAGCCAGAATGAATAGGGATTGCTGTGGAAGTAAAAGCTGCCAAGATATGAAAATCCATGTGTGTCTGTTTTTCAATGGATTGAGGAAAGAACTCTCAGAGAGAAAGAGAGGGAGGGAGGGACGGAGGGATATATATTCACCCTGAATGACTGTTCCCTTTCAGAAAAGCAAACATCTTTCTAAACATTAAAGAAAGAGCATAAAGAAAGCAAGCTGCTCGGTTGCCATCTCTTACCAAAGGACTTATCCTGGAGAGCTGATCTTCTCATTTGATAAAAAAGTAATGCCGAAGGAGGGAATGGGGATGAAAGAAGGAAGAAGCCAGAGAAATGATGAAGCTGCATGAAAGTAGGAACCGGGCTGAAAGCACATGTGTCTTCTCTAACACATGAAGCCACAACAGAAGGATGCGATGGTTGGAAGGTTGGTTGCTACCAACCAACCCTCTCTGACCCGGTCAGGAGTCCCCGGTAGGGTTTTTCTCTTCTCTGGAAAGCAAACACCTCATTTCAATGAGGTTGGAAAATACTACAATATTCACTGAAAGTCACTCCTTTCGTCCACTCAGTATGTACATGCAAAAGTTTCACAGAGCTTTAAGTTGTCCATCTGTTAATGGGAATGACAGCCCAGCATACTTCACAGCTTTCCAAAGGACACCAGGAAGTTTTGTTTATTGACATTGCAGCACGTGATTTTCACATTATTATTTAGATGTATCCAAAGCTTTCACATCCTGGGTACTGACAGGACGTAACCGGCTAGCAATTTTACCAAGTAACACATTTACACCTTGGGGAAATATCTTTTCATGGTGTATACTGGAAGTGCTAATTGACTTTTATTTCCTAATAACTGTTGAAACTAATAAGTCTGGAAAAGCTGGTGATTTCAAAGAACTGTAAATTAGACATTAAGACATTTTTCAGCCTGTCAAGCCTATATGTGAAAATCTTAAAAAGTCCTATTTAAACTTCTGTCCTCTGGACTGAATTAATGCATTCATCAATAAGTCAATCATAACTGTCACGATGCAGGATGTTGAGAATCTAGTAACATCAAATATGTAATTACTACTACCATAAGTCTTTGGGAGGGTAATGCAATTGCCTTTCCATGAATCAGCAGAATGGCAGTATGGAAAAACCTCAGCTGCAGTTTAGACATTTAGGACACATTTGACATTATGCCTCAGGAGTTGGACTTTTTTAAAAATGATCTTACTGTGTACATCTGACAGTCTCTTCCCTCACTTTCCCTTAACACTCATGCATCCAGTTTTTTAACACATCGGCTGATTTTGCAGAGGAGTACAAACTAAAATTATCAAAAGTCCTGCACAAATAAGCAGACTGACAGAGGAAAAAGACTTTCTAAGTGTCTCAGGAAAAGGGACATACAAGATACAATGTATTATATGGCAGAGAATCCAGAAAGAGGACTGACCTTAAAATGTCTCGGTTGTGAGAAACTTTTCAGTGTTTGTATGTTCTTAAGATACCACAGTCAATTGCGCATGAATCATAAGTCCAAGGGAAACCACTCTTTATGGTTTCTTGAAGCTGAGAGAAATCACTGCAATGCCAAGCCTGACTACCTTGTCTTGCAGCTTCAAGAACAGAACCCACCTACAAAAGTTTTTTGCCTATAAAAGTGGGCAAAGTTACAAAGGGGCATTAGAAAGAGAATAAAGACATTTAGGAATGGGAGTAAAAGGAAAAGAAAACAAAGCGAAGAAACCCTCCCTGCAACCACCTCCACACCCCACTAACCACCCCCCCCCCAAAAAAAAAAAACCCAAAAAACCAAAAAAACCAAAAAAAACCAACCAAAACAAAACCCCCAAACCAACCCAAACACTAAATCGCACAGATGGCAGTATCTGTGCCAAGGAACAGTGTAAGGGTTTTCACTCACCCGCTAGGCCACTAGAAATGGTGACAACAGGAATATATGATTGGGACTTAATGCTCTTACAAGAAGATACAGCTTGACCGAATTAAACTGGGCTGTTTTATTCACTCCATAGGTTCTGACTCATTCAAAGGACATTAGCAGTCACAAAGCTGACTGCCAACTGCTTCCCTATTCAGTGTTTATAATTGGAGTGGAGGTGGGATGTGATAAAAGCAGCGAAGAGGCATAACAAGGCCAAAGTGCAGAATGAAAGGTAAAGCTGGCCAATGGAGTTAAAAAGAGGGGATGGAAAGCAAATTAGGTGCCTCATGCTGCCAAAGCAATAAAACAGTGAGAGTCTGGAAAAGAAGAGAGAAAAGAAAATTGGTGAAGTTCAATCAGGAATGGAAGGGAAATGGCCCAGTATGAATAAAGTGAGCAGCAGATGGAGGAAAGGAGGATGAGGTCGGGTGCAATCAAAGACACAGAGAGCAGATAAAGAGAGTTACATGGGAGGGAATTAAAGAGTGCAAAGACAGTGTCACTGCACTGAGGACATCAGGAGATCTCAGCTGGCTAAAGGTGAGAAGTGAAAACACAAAGGAGTGGGACAGAGATAATGAGGGGATGTGAGATGTTAAAACCACAGAACTGAAACAATACCTGCCACTTGGTAGTCCAGTAAACCTGAGAGGATATACTGCAACAGTGCAAGCTGAACTGGAAGATCTGAAGGTGCACAGAAAGGATGCCAAGTAATGAGAACGAGGGACTTCAGGATGTGTGTACCTTGGCATGACTTGTAAAATGATCTAGTCAGTGCCTGATACCAGCACAGACTCCTTTGAGACTGAATAACTTTATGCATCTTTATTTTTCTGTCCTGCAAACAGACAGCCTTTTATGAGCTATAGTAGCTTTTGATCAAGGATGCTCCCAGTACAGAAACAAGCAATATCACTGCTTCTGGAGCTCTGAGCTCTTTGCTCGTTTGTGGTTTGGTTTGCAGTTTGCCAGCACCTGGTGACTTCCAGACCTGAATCTACAAATCCATACTGTTTGCTAAATCAGGAAACTTTCGGTTTAGTACCAAATTTCCACTAAGAAACTCTTAAAGTCATATTTAAAAAGACAACTAAGTCACAATTCCTATAAAGTGCACCATAAATTCTGTAGAATGACCAGACACAATACAATTTCTGTGGAAAAAATAAGTGGTAAAGTAACAGAAGTAACTGTATTTTCAGTTTATGTTCTGAAGTCTATAGGTCTGATTTCACACCTGACAAGTACATGAATGTTTTAAACTTATTTCAGAAAAAAACTTAAATATATTTGACTAATATTTCATCAATGATCTACACTGTTGGCCTGAAACACATGGGCACGCAAAACCAAAACAGTCAAGAACCACTTTTAACAGCACTTTTCAATATGCCTTTCCCAATGGAGAACTCTTTCAGGTCTACATATCTCATCAATGCTTCTATCCATTACTAATGTTCTTTCCCCCAGCAAGATCACTATTCAGAAGTGTCCTATTTCACAAATAAGCCAGACATTAAAATTTCTAACAGTTTTTTGCACATGAAACCAAGTTTGAGAGTCATGGTATTCACAGTTTTGTAAGCCTTGTTCCATTCTGGTTTATCAGCGACTGGAATGCCATATACAACAGGATCTGTTACACCTGTATGTTATTTTCTCCTAGAGCTGACATATGAGGTAACAAAGGTCCTTTCCCAGCCACCAAGGATTTTATAAGCATTATCAGAAATGTAGTTGATTGCATTATTTGCAGAGAATACTCAGCCATTTACAGTGAGGAAACAGACAGATGCTGCGCTGACCGCTTCAGAGAGCAGCAAAGGACTATTAGAAATGGAGGTTCTAATAGAGCAATTGTGTCCCATTTCACTTCTAATAACTGTGATCTCTTTGTGTCCTTCAGCAGGGTTTCCAAGATGCTAACCACTCAGAGCTTAATAGCCATATAGATTCTCACTAGCCAGGGAAATTAGATGACAGGATAATTTTCTACCAACTATTTCTTATGCTTATATTTATCTCAAATGTAACTCCCACAATATCTAATGGCATTGCAGTTCTGTTCTGTTTTTCACCTATGTTCAGTGACTCATCCAGAACGTCTTTAATTCTTGCAACATTATGCATTGTTTAATTCATCCCCCTGTGCATATTTTAGTCTTTTTTTCACTGAAACTCAGACTTCTAAAATGTTCTAGAGTCTTCCAAAATGCATCTTTTTTTCCCCTTAAATCATTCCTTTAACTATCTTTCTCGTTTCTTGTGGAGATTCAAGCTTACAATAGTAAGGACCAACAATACTCCCACTGAGCCAGACTAGCAAACAAACCCTTGCTTTAAGTAAACTACATAGGTTTTAAGTAAACTAGACACACATGTGAAGAAGTGATGAGAAATAAACATTATGGATTTAACATATCCCTAGTGTCAAATAGCATTTATTCCTTAAATGTTTTAGGACATGGGAAAAGTGTCCCATGGGAAAAAAGATATGATAAAAAGAAGTAGAACAGTGAATGGCCAGGCAGTCCAGCAGAAAAGGTGCATGAACACAGTATACAAAATGAGTAAATGGCCAACTATGGCGTAAAAATGAGGAGGAGGCTTGAGAAAACATCCATTCAGCACAGGGAAGAGGCAGCCAAAGCAAAGCAACAGCTGCCTGAAAGTCCCCTTCCGTTTCTCAGAGTACTTTCTTTCAGTGAAGAGTTCATTGGCTTGAATATCTCTGTAGTTTTAACCCTGAAGGCCAAAAGGTGAAGAGAAGGAAAGTGCCACCTACACCGCAGCTTTCATCAGAGTGAGGAAATAATGTCCCTTACACTGCTGTGACCCTCTGAAGAGTATGCAAGAAGGAGATTCTTCCAATTCTATGCCTTCTCCCTGCAGCCAACGGTCTCTTTTTCAGTTCTGTAGCTCTTTTTACTGGCTGGAGTCCACTTCCGTCTTTCCTTTATGTTTGCTTCTTTCTCCTAATATCTACTCTTACTTTCATTCCTCTTCCCATACCTACATGAGTTTTACATTACATTGTATCACATTATGCTTAAAAATAGGGATTTTTTTAAATTAAATGCTGAATGAATGAGCAAAACAACAAACGGAAAAAAATATGCCACAGTAAGGGAAAGAATATAAGAACGCAACATAAAGAAATAGTGAAAAATAGAGGCAAACATTTCTACTGCAACTGACCCACTTGTACAGTATGCATGCTTCATATTATGATGTTAAACGTTTATAGTTTCTTAATATCAGTGATTCAATTCTTCTAACATAACATAAAGAATCATAGCTGAATGACTTCATTTGGAGTTGCAGGGAAATATCTAAAAGGAAAATCTTACTTCAGTAAATGGAGTAGCCAAAGCAGTATGGCAATTTCTGACATTCCTAAATTTCTAGCTTGAAAGCTATACCTTTCTATATAACTATGTGCATGTGTGAGTGGATATATACGTATTGTGTTTGAATATATATGTATACAAGTCACTCTCACACACAAATATTTATGTTTATGTATAATGCGTAATATGAGTTTGCAATGGATAAAAGAAACCGTGACAAAATCATGAGGGAGCTATGCAAGTCAACCTAACTGAGCAATATTAAGCCATAAAACCCCATCATTCATCCTGTATCCTATATATACTTTACAAATATATTCCTATAAAAATGTAAAAAACAGTTTTACAAATTTTATTAGGATTATTTTTCATATCCATCTGCTTGTAAAAGCAGGCTCCCTTAGTACTAAGATTCCAACTGTAGAGGGCCCTGAGGGAGAGGAATAGTATAATTTTTTTTTTAAAACCTCTCAAATATGCAAAGTAGATTTCCAACATATAAAAAGTGTCATAATCTTAAAGTCTGCTATGAGCTAAAAGTATGTGCCAATGGAAATTAAGGATTCTTCCCTAAGAGCATAAAGTTTCCGTTTTTATTCCTTAGATTTGCAAGGTATCTTAATCGGCACAGCTCTTGCACTGAACTGTGCCCAGACAAGCTCTTCAGAAAATCTAACTTTTAGCAATGTTTGTGCATGTTCTGGGAAGACAAAAACATGAAAAACTAAAAGTGGTTCTCCCGCAAGCTGTACTAAAAACTGTGCTATTTGATATTCCTCAGAGGTCTGGAATTGTAAAGTTGCTCCAGTTAAATCCTAGTGGGACAAGGGCAGCAGAGTTGAGTGACTATAACTGCACATAACCACACAGCTTATAAATGATCACATGAATACCTAATGCATGTGGCATTATACGATGTGACATGCAAATAAAATAAGTGACCTTTTCAGGAGTGAGATTGGCTGAGCAGGCACACAAGCGAAACTGCAGAGTGGTATTTGGGAGAAGCCACACAGGAAACTTACTATCCAACCTGAGTTTAATTTTGTCCTTTTATATACAGGTTACAGGCATGTATTACAGATAACAAACAAAAGTTAGAGTTTTAGTTTACACACATGGAAACAGAAACAAGTATTTTGGCAGTAAATTTTCCAACTCTGCCTTCAAAAAATGAGTTAAGACTCTTAAAGGCGGCCAGTTTCTGATTGATGATTGTCTGAAAAAGGCTGGAAGATCTCATTTCTCCAAGGGCAATAGAAAAACTCTCCTAAGCCTAATAGCCAAGGTAATATATTTACACTGCAAAGTAACATTTCTCTAGCCACTTTGAAAGAATAGAGGTCTTTTAGGAGAAGGGGAAAGCCTCATGTGGCAGAAATTAAAAACGTGCTTGAGAATTGTCTTTCAAGAATACATATTTAAACATAGATAAATAAAGTAATAATTCATTGTTAAAAACAATCACTGTGATTGTAATCGTATTTTGCTTTCAGCTGCGATAACCTTATTATTATATAATAATATTCAATATACGGTAAGGTGACTAATTTGAACTACAGTGTAAACCTACTAATTAGTGGATTGGAAAATTCAGCAAAGTTAATTGATTTGTATCGAAAGAACAGTCAGAGCAAGAGAAAGCTAAATGATGTATGCATTTTAATGTAAAAAATTAAAAACATAATGCAAAGCAAAATAAAGAGGTACTTGTGTATTTGAATTGCATTACCTTCCCAAAATACAGTTTTTTAACTCGATGAAGTTAGATGGCATAAAGTGAAAGCAAAATACAGATATGTATACATATCTGTACACATATGGAACTTGATAGCAAAAGATCAGAAACATAAATCTAGAGGAACTTCAGTCCTTTCAGTTCATTTTATAGATACTTAAAGCAGCAGAACAGCAAGTTGAATCAAGACAACTCTTTGCAGGTGGAAATCATCACATTTTGCTTGGGTTTGCCCGTATTTCTGGGTGTAAGTCTATGTCTACATGCTGCCAGATCAGCAGTTTGTAAGTGGGTGGCTGAAGCAAGCCAAGATTTCTGTGCTATCTCTTCCAGATTTTTCCGGTGCATTAGTAAACACTTTCTGGCTGCAAACAATAACATACTGTATGTGCCATATTGTTAGTACTATGCCTTAATTTCAGATGTAAAACTGCCTCTCAAAATAGAGCAGAGTGCTTTAAAAAAGAGTGCCATCATACCAGAAAAGACAGAGGACCACATTTTCAGGTTCCTTGGATATATCACAAGACATGGTCCAGAGAACATTTTATATTTACAACCTTCCCAAAATACGGAATTCTCATTCATAAGAAGACTCTTCTGCACTTTTGAATTGAGGACCAGAATTTAATCTCATTTTATCTTTATTGTTGGCATAAATCCACATTTTCCAATAGTATCAAAGATAAGACATTTAATTGCTCTAAGAAATAGCCTTTGCTTTCTGGTCTTTATTTAAATGGCCAGGAAGCTCCCTACATACATATGGGCTCAACAAACCCAAAGTTTTCAAATTCAGGGGTATTGTGTTAGGGGGCTAAATTTATTATTATTTATTTCAGCGTTATGATTAAAACCACTTTTCCCCATCCTAGGTACTTTTCAATTTCAAATTCAAATGGCAACCCTTTTAAATTCAGGGGGAGAAAGATTTTAAACCATGGATAATTATAGCTTAAATCCTCAAATACAAAGATCCGCTCAGAGCTCCCATTAGTTTCACTGGGAATTGTGCAGTAAAATCTCCCATTCTCAAAATACGTAACCCCAGTCATTGCAGGATAGTAAGTATCACTTTAGAACACTGTTCTAAAAGGACTATAAAGATTTCTAGTAAGAAGAAGCTGTGACTCTCAGTTGCAATTTAATGTTGCTCTCAAATATTTAACCTATCAGATAGTATGAATTACGTAGTACTTTTAATTACCATAATTAAAGGAGTAATCATCTTTGAGAAAACATCTTGGGCACACACCAGTCCTGATTTCTGGAATACCAAAAGTATGAATACAGATTTCCTTATGTTGCATATAATATCACTTCAATTACGCTACTTTCCTGTTAATATGTAAGAACTTGTTATTAACAGCTTTTGGCTGCTTTGTGAGAGACAGTGACCTTAACACACACACATAGCAGCCACAGGAAGATCACGCTAACATTAGGAAACTTTCCTGGTGCAAGAGGAGCAGGGGCTGTCCTGAATTTTGTGGTCATAGTCTGTTGAACAACATCCCTTATACAACTTGTACAGCATCTAGAGAACAAACCCAGCCCAGAGCTGGCCCATACTACAGCAATACTGTTCCCTTTTCAAATTTTAGTTAATGTCCAGGCTCCAGTATGGCTAAAATGAAAGCAAAGATTAAACCATCTTACATTTGCTCTGAAGCTGGACCTTGCTATTTGTACCAAACCACAGTGTTGTGGTGCTTCAGTATGTAGTTATAAGAGTGTGAGATATACCCACTGTGCCATATATCCTTTCAGTTCCACAAATACTGTGAATGCCTCCTATTTTGTAAACAAAATTAGGGTAATATAGATGAATCAGAGGTTGTTTTGTTAGTATGTCCCCCACCATGCCCCCATTAGAAACCTTGATTTTATATGTCCAACATTTAAATGTCAAATTTATTATAGAGTGCTGTTTAAGTGGGACTTCGAATTAAAACCAGTTGAACAAAGGAGGGAAAACACTTCCATGAGCTTCATCCAGTACATGAAATACAACGTTACACGTTCTGTGCATCTGGATAGTCATACAACACATAAGGGGTTGAAATTACTTTTGATTACAATGTATTCTGAAACAATGTTTTTCAGGTTAGGATATATTTACAAATATGCTGTAAAAATGCAAGGAAAATGGGTTTATTTAGAAATAATAAAGCAGTTCAGTGAATCAGTCCATCTTGATGACATTGATGCTATCTAGCAATGAGTTTGATGAATGAAAATTCTTTTAGCCAGGAAAGTGTGCAAACCCATGCATAAACATAAACATTTGAGCACCAACCAACTGGGTTAAACCTGCGCTGCTAATTTTGCATGTTCCTGTGCACTGCAGGTGAGCAATATTGCTTCCATTGGTGAAGGACTGAATATAAGCAGCAGCATACCCAGAATTTTCTGAAAAGAGGGAAGTGCAGGAGTGAGATACAGGTTACTTGCAATAAGAGCAATGAGTAAAAGGTGGGTGAGTCCTAGGTTACCCTAGGATGAAACACAGAAATGGGGACAGAATGACATAAAAAAATCTTTGTTAGAATTTCTTCCTCTTATTTATCGTGGAAGTCATCCAACTGAGCACTAGAGGTTAGGTCCTTTAGGGGAAACATTTATTACAGGCATAATGTGACTGTTTTGTCCTCAGCTTTTGATGTTGCTTCTGTGATGGGAAAAGAATTTCGTGTAACATACCCATAAATCCAGATGAAGTCGGATGGAGATAAGGAGGCTATGACTAGCTTTCCAAATCAACACATTAAGATCTTTTTTTAAACAATATTCTACAAGCAAATTCTCAATTCAAATTTCTCAAACAAAGTTCTACAATATTGTTTTGATAATGAAAATATTCTAAATGCTGGTAGTATTTTGTAGTTTTAGAAGTAAACCTTATTTTACTTTCTGAGAAAATGCAATGTCAAGAAATTGATCTTCACATAAATTCCTCTTGACTAGATTTATTATTATGAAATTTCTACTTTTCATTAAATAGGGTAAATATACCATTTGTAAATACTTGTGCCTTGAGGTATTTTCTGAAGAAAATTATTTATAGCTTTTTGCAAAAATAAAAAACTAATTCCTCCAGTGGACTTCTGTAGCACTTAAAAATGCAGAGCAAATACAGTCACACCAAGTAAACTCAGAATAGCTTTCATGATAGTCTATGGAAACTAGTCTATAGATTCTTGAATAAAGGAAAAAGCCCAGAGTGAAAGAAGCACAAATTGAGAGAGGGAAGAATGTATAGAAGCAGAATAAGTAACTCCCTGTGGACTGACATATGCTGTAAAAAAAAAAATAAAATTACTTATTTTAGTTCTGACAGATATATATCAGACATTCAGTTCTCTTGCTAGTAACTAGTTATGATCGAAGTATGCAATTCTTTATTCATACCACTGTAAGAGGAAACTGTCATGTCCAGTGCAAAGATGCTATGCAGTTTCTGATCTTAACTGTGCTCTAGCTTTTAATAACTGCTGACTAGAGTTAATCTGATTCATCAAAACTCCCTGTCCAGACGGTCTGCCATCCACAAATATGGCTGATGCATTTCACTGCTCATCTTCCTATTAAGAATAGTAGGCAGCTATGTTAAAGCAGAGTAACATTTGAAGCCTTTATAGAAATACTAGATCACTGGATAGAAAAGCAGAAAAACCACTGCATTTACTAATAATGTATTTTTGCACTCTCTTGGTTTGGTATTTTGAGGTGGTGGTGGTTTTTGTTTGGTTTTTTTTTTTTTAATACTGATATTCTCAAGCAGAAAAGATCTGTATGGGAAGTCATAAAATTCATACTACTTACCCAAGAGGCTAGAATTACTTCCTTCACAAATAAATAATTAGGTAGATTTACAAAATGCACATTATTTTCCCAAGTGACTGGAACGGCTCCAAACGATTAAATGCATAATTAGGTAGTTTTTCTAAAATGCTGATTATTTACCTGAGAGTCTCATCACATACTCTCTGGTAAATACTGTCTCTCTGCTAGCAGTTATTACCAAAACCGCCTCTATAATTTCCAGCCTTCCTCCAGCAGTGATATAAACAGAGGATATTACTTGGGGCAATGGATCATGAAAAGCAAAATCTGACTGTGCAGGGCAGACTATTTAGCTGACAAGCTGAACTTCCTTTGTACCTGGCATTGCACTCTTACGTATTCCAAACACAGTAGAAGGCAAACAAAAGGACTTTTCAACTTTTTGGTACTTTAATTTGTGTTTTAGCTGGCCAGAAATCCTGCTGAAGGCTGTGCCTATGTGTGTTCATACACATACATGGCTACCAAAGAAAAGAGAGGAAAAAGCCCCAAACTTATTAACTGTTTTCTACCTGGTAATGGTAATGAAGGAAACATCACGTGTCAGTCACAAAACAAATAAGCAAGCCCCCAAGCCCCACACTCCATTTGACTCAGGATTTTCTTTCTCAAGCAGCTATCCTGGGCCAAGTTACCAGAGTACCCAGCCTCTATTGTAACTCCTCTCATTGCCTCTCCCTAGGGGACACAGTCACAGCATCAGGCATGCAACAAGTGAGTGTGAATGTTCCTGCTCTTGATTCACTGGTTGTTGTCTAAGCTGTGCACAGAGAGATGAGAAAGAAAAAGTCAGGCAAAAAGACCTAGCTAGTTCACCTACACAGCCAAGGCGCAATAGCAAACGCCCTTTTCCTAGTGGTCACAGACAATAAAACTGACCCTCAGAAGTGATTGCTCTACGTTACTCCACCTCCAAAGTCAATTTGCCTTATGCTTTTATCTGCCCAGAGGCCCTACTGCTTTTTGGTCTGTACAGGAGAGATCAACAGTGACTGGAATCTCAATTAGAAAACAGAGGGCAGGAGGAGACAGCAAGGCATGCCAAGGTGAGGGAGAGAAAAGAAAGATGAAAGGAGAAATGAAGAGTGAGAGAAAGAGATGGAAAAGAATCAGAGGGTGAGCCAGCAATATTTAGGGATCAGAAAATAAGACAACAAAGGCGGGCAGACAACAAAGGGAATGGCAGTGAAGGACAGAATAGAAAGTATTTTTGCTTCTCAGAAAGAAGAAAATAAGGAAAAAATAAATTGCGAAAAGACATAATGTAGAATCAGGATAAGCTTATTCTTTGGAGGGGGAAAAAAAAACAGGGAGAAAGACATCAGAACAATGAAGCAGGAGACTTTTAATGTGCATACCTTTCCCACTGTATTTGCCAGTAAGTTGTTCCATGTGTCTGTTTTTTAACACCTTCAACTAAGCTATTTGTGTTTTACACATATAAAAAATGAATTTACAGTCACAACCAAATATCTTAAATGGGAGTGAGAATTTCTTTGGAATTCTGAATTGATTTTAATACAATAAAATTCTGTCCTAGATATTTTAGCCATTTCAGTAAAAGATGAACAGTAAAAGCATTCTTGAAGCATTGGTGAGTGCCTTGTGCAGTGTGAGCCACAAAGCTGAAGGAGTGCAACACATGGCGACAACTGCACACTTTGACAGGTCATTGCTTTTATAGCAGGTGCCTTATTTTTTAAGAAGTTTAAAAAGAGACGTCTAGGGTGGCGGGGAACAGAGAAGAGAAGAAAACTGGTGTTGACAGACAGATAGTGAGTGACTCTGCAAGCACACCAGGATGCTACTTAGATGGTCTCAATTTCAAACATAATTGTTCCCATAACAGTCTGACCTCTGTTACACATACTGTGTAATCTTATGAATGTTGCTGCATTACAACTTATTATTTACCACTGAAATTTATCCACGAGCATGTGCAGTAAGCAAAGAATGCAAAAATATTGACAGGGAATGTGTGAATACTCTTCAAAGTTAAATTGTTAATGAAGGACATGACTAGCAAGGGTCTGACCAGTTTCACTTCCGTAAGCATTTCAGTAACAGGAAAGTCTTAGAACCTCCTTCACCCTCATTCCCCAGCCATTTAAACAGTGTATAAGCAAAACCTAAGTTCCACTGTCATTCTCAACTAACTGCATCTCTTCTGCCTCTTACCCCCTACCCTGGCTATGAATCAGACTAAATCATGTACTGGGAAAGTTCCTTTTTAGGTGTCCCTGATGCTGTCCAGCCATGCTATTAACCTAAACTCTTCAAATTGCAATGTCGGTGTCCTTACAGATATTTAAAGGTCAAAACATAAACTACTGCAGTAAATACAGAGATATTAAATTGTTCTGGCAGATCCTATTGTCCCTTTAATTGAAATAATGAGGATACTTTGTTTTTAAAATTGGAAAATGAAACATAAACATTTCTAAATCAGCCCAAATTCATGAGGCTTCAAAGTAAAAACAAACAAACAAACAAAAAAACCCCTGTCAGCCTCTGAATAATTCCTTTACAAGACCTTCTTAAAACTCACCATCTGCTTATAAACATATATTTCTTACCTTCAAGAATCTAGACTTATTTCCAAATTAAGACTACTCTATTATCATATGGTAGCAAATCTGCATAAGCAATAACTTGATGATTTACTGTCTTCTTACTGTAATAGGCTGTGACCCCGCAATCCAAACTTACTTTGACCAGTACCTCTTTCCATAGTCTTCTCTCAGGTACCCACGTTCACTGCCATTGTTCCATATACCCTCTCTGTGGCAGTTCCAAATCATCCAGCAAAAAAACCTCTAACAAATCTCAAGCAGATAAGAGTACAATTGCAATATCCAAGGACCAATATGTGAAAATGGCCTATGGCATCAAGTTCTAAGGAAAAATACTGAAGTGTGATACTTCAGTCAATGCCAAGACTGACACAGTGCAATGTGTAGATGTTCACATTTCATAAACATTTTACTTTTTAGTTAATATGACAGGATCTTGATAAAAGCATTCATTGCAGTGGCATTTCATCAGTGCAAACCACAGCATGCTATTTCAACCTCACTTCTGATTTCCACCAAGTACTTCAGCTACAAAGAGGGGACTTGATTTCCACGCTTACAAGATCCTTTTCTGCATCCTTCTCTGCATCCTTAGGAAAGGAAACAAGGCTACAAACTGACAGTAGGTAACATGATGACTTTTGTAATATGAACAAGGATTCCCCATGGATCAGAACAAGAACACTAAATTATTGCATACAGACCACCGGTATATTGGACTGCATTTGATCCAGATACAGAATAAAAATCTCTTTTCTAAATCATACACCTTATCCCCTTTCACCCCATATTTATTTTTTTCTTGAAATACATTTATGGGGAGACAGAATGTATTAAGATACAGTTTGAACCATGTTACTTTTTATAACCCTCACTTGCACCTACATTGTGTAATCATTTGACACATCTGCTATATCAAGAACAAATCTGATTTGAGTTTTAATAAGAACTTGCATCAATAAATTATATCAGATTGGTGATTAGTAGTATTATTTATATGCAATATTTTTGTACCCCTTATAATGCTGATGTCTGCTTCACAGGGATTAATTATTTTCATAATTTTGTCTAAGTAGTAATACAGAAAATGTCAAAAAGAAAATTAGATTTTCACTTTCCAGACACAGAAATTTAATTAAAGCCAACTCTGTGTTGAAGGGGAATGTCCTTAGCCAGTTCTGTGATGTGGCAGCAGCTCTACATGCTGTCATGTGGGAAACCAATGCTCAGAAAGTGACTCAGGGAATATTAATCACCAGGCTTCAGAGACTAAACACATGCTGAATGTTCCATAGTTGGTCCCAGTACATTATCTATGGAGTCTATAAGGTAGCAGACAGTAATGATTTCTTACAAACACCGTTCCTTGCATAGCCCACCTCAGAGATGGCACTATACGGAAAAAGACCCTCTGCTCAGATAAAAACTGATCCATTAGGAAATCTCCAGTTATCCAGGCATGAAAGGTCAGCTTCCCCTCATGCTGCTGTAGTGCAAGATAAACACCTCAGGCAAATTTCAGCTGTAAAAATCCGCACCTTCTACAATCGTTTGGACATTTTTAGGACAAACACTCAGGTGTCTCCAGTCTGTTGAAGAACAGTCCACATTTAAACCACTGAGCTAGTCATTAAAAACTGAATTCCCAGCCTTGGCAAAATCTGAGGGAAGCTGGAGACATTTTTTTTTTCTCATTTTACCTACCCTTCCTCTAAAGATCTTTTTTCTTTCATTCCTTGAATACTCACCAACACTTCTCCTTAATGCACTGCCTTTTTTGCCTCTTTCTCCGTTCCTTCCATTCATGACTCCTGACTCTATTCCCTGTACATTATTCTTTCCTTGTGTTTATCTCCATTACATCCATCTTTCACCCAGTGTCTTCCTCATTAACTGCCCATGGACTAGAACTGGAGCATCAAGCAAGCCAATTTAGGGCTTCTAAGCACCATCCAGGAGCAAGTGAATCAAGTTCTGATTCAAAGTGAACCTGCCACCATGAATGAACACAAAAATTTCTTGTTCAGAACCTGATCCTCCTTTCTTAAAAAAATACACTTATCTGGAGAAAACAGACTTCAAGGACATATAGTCAAAATCATCATACTTGCTATAATAGCACTTATATAAAATGAATTAGAAAATAGCTTTAGCTTGAATTAAAGACCTATTCAAGCAGTTGAGTGTAAAGCTGGTGACTAACAAGACTCTATTACTTGATTTTATTGTTCATATAGGTGATGATTTTTCTCAATTGGATGGCAGCTTAAAAGTGACTTGCCAACCATACACTCACATCAAGTGATTATTATAAGATAAACCAATACGGGCAGAAGCACTTTCAGTCAGAACTAATACCTTTAATTTCCAAAGACAAAGTCACAGCTTTCACTGACTCCAGCTGAGACAAATTTCACCTCCACCTCAGCTGGATATAGAAATGAAAGACAGACAGACTCCTCTACACACACTTCTGCCACTGGTTCAGTATGCCTATTTTACTTTGACACTGGAAATCTTATTTTATAGGACAAGAAATCTACTTTTAAGAAGTTGCTCTTAAAGCAAATTAATTTCTAAGCAAGATTTTTTCATTATCTCTTTTTCTTCATTATTGCCAACCAGACTAAGCCTATATGCACTGTCATCTCCATGCAATTTACAAATGAAATATATTGCAACAGAAGAACTAGTAAGAGATAAGGGAGTAAAACACCTATAAGACATTTCACGCTGAATTTAATTAAGGCAATTCAGATTTCTGTAAGGATCATATGGTATAATTTCACTGGAGTTGTTCCCAGAGAAGAATCCAATGCCTGCCTCAAATATACCATGAGATCAAGCTCTTCTTGTTCTGTAGATTTTGAGGCTGTTTAGATCTGATGTAGGAAATCTGCTGCTACAGAAACAGAGCAAAGACTTGAGGGAACATACCTCAGATGTCACTGCTTGAACTTCAGTCAACATTGAAAATGGAAATGAAGGAGTTGTTGTGACTTCTAACCATGTCCTTTGAGCTAGCCTCATGCACTTGTGCTTCTAAAGGAACACAAAAACTCACTTGATACACTGTTGGTTCATGTTTATTTTATGCCCACAGTGAAAGGAGAATGCAGAATATAATAAAAAGTTCTTCAGGAAACTGCTGCAAATTCAATTAACTCTTAAAAGTAAAAACCTAGTTTATCTATAGGCTTTTGATTCCCTCCTCTGTCAAAGTCTGGTTGGAATAAACTTGTAATCACTTGAATAAGGTTAGGTTACCTTTATCTGCTAGATCAAGGTCAAAAGCAGTCTAGCTGTATTCCCTGGTAAGCTTCCAACAATCCTAAAAAAATATTAGGCAAAGTGGAAGGCCTTTCATCAACAAAGCACTCTCCTCCAGGGTGCTGCACAGAGCTATACTGCTTGTTTAGTGCACATACAGTCTTATAGAAAAAATCATTATTCATCTTGGTTTACTGACCAAGACTTTGTAGGAAGGGAAATTAGAGGAATCCACTCTTAAAACACTTTAGAGGTGAAAAAGATTCACAGAATCATAGAACAGTTTGGGTTGGAAGGGACGTTAAAGATCATCTAGTTCCAACCCCCCTGCCATGGGAAGGAACACCTTCCACTAGAAGAGGTAGCTCAAAGACCCGTCCAACCTGGCCTGGAAAACTTCCAGGGATGGGGCATCCACAGCTTCTCTGGGCAGCCTCTTCCAGTGTGTCTCTGCCCTCACAGGAAAGAATTTCTTCTTAATAGCTAACCTAAATCTACCCTCTTTCAGTTTAAAGCCATTACCCCTTGTTCTGTCACTATGTGCCCTTGCAAAAAGCCCCTCTCCAGCTTTCTTGTTGGCCCCCTTTAGCTGCTGGCAGGCTGCCGTAAGGTGTCCCCAGAGCCTTCTCTTCTCCAGGCAGAACAACCCCAACTCTCCCAGCCTGTCTTTATAGCAGAGGTGCTCCAGCCCTCTGATCATCTTTGTGTCCCTCCTCTGGACTCACTCCAACAGGTCCATGTGCTTCTTACGCTGGGGTCCCCAGAGCTGAATGCAGTACTGCAGGTGGGGTCTCACGAGGGCGGAGTAGGGGGAGAGAGTCACCTCCCTCGCCCTGCTTGGGTCATACTTCTTTTGATGCAGCCCAGGATACAGTTGGCTTTCTGGGCTGCAAGTGCACATTGCCAGGACATGTTAAGTTTCTTGTCAACCAGCACCCCCAAGTCCTTCTGCTCAAGGCCACTCTCAACCCATTCTCCACCCAGCCTGTATTTGTGCTTGGGATTGCCCCCACCCATCTGTAGGACCTTGTACTTGGCCTTGTTGAACTTCAGGAGGTTTGCATAGGCCCACCTCTCAAGCTTGTCAAGATCCCTCTAGACGCCATCCCTCCCCTGTAGTGTGCCGACACTCAGCTCTGTGTCACTGGCAAACTCGCTGAGGGTACGCTCAATCCCACTGTCCACATTGCTGACTAGAGCTGTCACCACAAATGCTCTGAAAACTGTAACTGCTTGTTTTTTAATTCCTCGGAGGGGAAAAAACCTCTTCTAAGATGTACAATATACAAAAAAATAAAAAGCGTTTCTCCAGCCTCCTACATCTGCTTCTGTACACTCAGATATTTCATACTAACAAGAAATTATGAAAAGTTTATAATTGTCAAGAATTTGACACCCTCTAAATATTAAACTTATGGAGCACTGTGAAAAACTTCCAAAAGCGGCAGATGTGTGTGCTTCCAATCCCTTTTATTTATTCCTCTAATAATCACTGCAATTTCCTAAGTTACTTCAAATATATTTAAGCAGGGTTTTTGGAGAACCATATTTCAGGAACTGTTGACATATCGAGGCTTCACATTAGGTAAATCTTATTTCTTGGACCAACCGGTGGGTGTACTCTTCCATTTCAGGCCCCACTAAACTACACTACACTTGCTTCCTCATTACTTTCTTGAGAAAGCTCTGTTCATAGATCAGTGACCTTCACTTTAAAACTCCTTGCACAAACACACCTTTCTAAATTTAATAGAGATTCTGTCTAAAACAGAAAGATACAAAGACACTACTCAGAGTGATCAAATCAAATGCAGTTTTTCTCCTCCCTTTTACTTGCAAACTTTCATGATGCTACCTGCTTATTCTCCTTTTTTTTTTTTTTTTTTTTTTAGTACTATTATTTTGAAAGATCATTCAGAGATTCACCACTGCATTGACATCCTCCATAGGAATAAGACATACTCTTATGATACAAATGGCATGTAATGGGGATAAAAAATTTAATCTTAATACATAAGCCTCCTTAATCATTCCCCAGAAGCTTTCTTGCAATGGAACATGGCTCCTAAGGCAATTTATTATACTTCAAAGCTTTAGACCTTTTTATTTGCAGTTCCATACACAAACTGGTGGTAATTTTACTCATTTATTAATATATCTGTGTGGTAAAATCAGATTATTTCCAGATACAATAGTGTTTTGCAGTCATCAGGAGAACTGTGTCTTTTATCCAGATTCCTTGAAAATATGTCATGCATGTGATTACTCGTAAGAAACAAAGTGATGCAAAGACTTTTTTGCAAAGTGCCTACAGCAGAGTAAAACCTTGCCTTTCCTTGGCCTCACCAACTTTTCTTCTTTTCTTCCACCGAAGATCTGTGGAAATTTATTTTACCTTGGGGACCAAGACCCATAATGCTGTAATGCCATTTTAAAAATGAAATGGTGTTCATAGGAACAGTATGTGTTTAAATTGGTAATACATTGTATATTTATATACAATTCCTGCTTTGAGGTAATGCTATGAGATTCTTTGCCCTGCACAGTAACTAAATAACCATAAAGGATCTTTCATGCATATGCAAATCTGTCCCTCTAAGCACCTTATTAATTATTTCAAAGATACTTGGAGGTCACCACTCATGGAAATTTCTATGCATGTAGCCTCATTAATACAAGACACCATACAGAGAGATGGGATAGATTTTTGTTGCCATTTAACAAGGGCAGAGAGAATATAATCTGTAATGTTTACTTATTTGTTTTAATGACCAACAAAACCCAGCCAGCTCCTATCTATAACTCCTTGTTCTGAGCCGATACAGTAGGTTTGACTTATGGGGCTGCTGCCACATTGAACAGCTAATCCTATCAATGCACCACTTACCGTGCTCAGAGCTCTGGTCCTCAATGCTGGCTGCTCTCAGCTGGAGTAGTGCTGCCTGGCACTAGATTAGCAGCTAAACACTAAGGAATTAATGTTGTTTTTCCAAAAATCACAGCAATGACACATTTCGTGTCAGAACAAAGCAAAGCTATGGCATTATCAAGGTGATATATCATAGCTCATCAGCTGAGATGATAGCTGCCTTCTGAACACAAATCATCTCCTGCTTAATTAGGCCACATAATAGAAATCAAAGAAAAGCAAGGATATAACCACACAAAACACCTGAATGCAATGACAAAACACATCTTCTGGCATATCTGTGCCAGGGAGCAAGAAATTGAACCTACTTGAGAAGCACTGTTCGCCTGAATTCCCTAGATCCTTCCCAGCTGAAGTTATCATATACATGTGATGATAACACTGATCTCGTCTGTCACAGTGACCCTTTGCTGTAGCAGCTGCTGTTTATATTTATTCTGTTGTGTGTGCGGTACTTTCACCTCTAGATTGATCTAAAACAGATATAAAAAACTTGCTATGTTGGTACAATCCCTTGATAAAAATCAGGAACAGTGAGTCAAATGTTAAAGGAAACTGCAGGCTGTATTCATTACGTTATCTCTATTTTTGAAAAACACTAGAATGAACAGAACTAATTGGAAGTGCAAACAATTTAAATAGGCTTAATTACAAAACCAAACCCTCTTGTGCAGTTCCAGGGCAATGTATGCACATATGCCTTGAAGAAATGGGCTAGTTTTCAAGTAAATCTGTTCTTACATTAAAATGGAAAAGTAAAATGATTTTTAAAAATCTGAACTCAAAACAGTAGTATTTGCTGTTCAAGACACCATAAACACTACTTCAGCATTAGTCTGTCATGTTTAAAAATACACATATTAATATGACTGTTTCGATCTGTCTGTGCAACCTGGTCACTTACCATAACATAAATCTCATTACAGTAATACAACTTTGTTTTGTATTCCTTTTAGAAGCAGGCTCAAATCAACATCTAACCTTTCAATAAAGCTCAGATCTAATATCTTTTGCTTTGAGTCATGCTCTGTTAGAGATGACATGTATTACCAATATTGCCACAGCAAGAAAGAAAAGTCTTCTTGGCATGCCCCATGGTATTCATTCCTGTCAAGAGGAATTCATTTTTGGCTTCACTGAGGTAATTAGAGAAAGTTGTGTCAAACAGTGCTTTATTGTCCTCATACATAAATACAAACTGCAAATTGCAAATTGCAATTGCACAGATGAAGACTGCAAACTTTAGATGGCAAACCGGCAATCTTATACTATTCAGCAGGACTGCCATGATAAGGGGAAAAGAAAATCACGATACTGTTCTGAATGGTTCTTATTTGAATTCATTGCTGATGAAAGCTGTTGGACCCATCGCTATGAAGGATGTTAAAATCCTTTGTAGCTAAACAGTAAGGGACAAGGGGCTGGCGACTCAGGCATTCCTTCTCTTCAGGTGTGATTTAACTCAGCCTCATGACTTCCATAGTAGTGACTATTCATGACAACTCAAAAACAGTCATCAGCTCCTAGCTGAAATACAATCTAACTCTAGAAACAACCAAATTTCTTGCATGCCAGAAAGTCAGGTTCAGGTAGCTGCAGAAACAAACCAGTGATTTTACAACAGCACTCATTATTCTTCATCCTGCAAAGCAGTCTGAAAGACAATGCTTACAAATGCTTTTATTAATACAGAACTGGTAGCACAACAAATAGAACTGACAGAGGTAGCAATCAATTTTAGGTTTAGATAGAATATTATTTAAAATCACTGGATACTCAGAGACTGTGACTGAGAATCTCTTCAATACAAAGCATGCCAGCACAGTATAATATTCTTTTTAGAGAAAGTCAGGCTGGTTCTGAGCATGCAGGTATGCCTAGACAGCACCACACACCACTGTCCAGAGATACTAGCACGGGTCCTGAGGTAGTATTTGCCTAGTCAGTCCTCATCAGCCTACCAGAAGTGTCAAAGAGCCCATCTTACGTGCTATACTGCAACAACTATACCTCCTTCCCTTCAGCATCACTATTCAGCTCTAGCTCAAGAACCTCTACTGCACAGCACTGCACCACGGCGCACCTAAACTCTGCACTCCACTGGCACAGGGCAGCACCTCTGCTGAAACTTTTCCAAGAAACATTCTTACTAACTGAAGAACAGAGAGAAAATCTATCACAATTGTATCATTATTATTACCACTATTATCATTAGTAGTACAACTTTAATGTATAGTATTTTGAAAACAACTTTCTGATGTGGGGAGTTAGGAAACTTTTAAGATTAGCAACATTTAAGCATTTCCAGATTTAGCAATTTTAACACTTGAAGTCTAACACAGCTGAGGCTAGATTGGCAGCAGCAGCTGCTTTTTCATTCCCACAGCTGAACCCTGTCTCTCTTGAACAGTAGTACTACAGTTGTCCTTTGTGCATCCTATATGGTATCCCTTTCTCCGGCCAAGCCTATGTCTTCCTCACTTCTCAAAGACAGAAATGGCATCCCTGAGTATTTCAGCATTTTCTCCTCATCCCATCCCTGCCCTGCTTATACTGCTCAATTCCCACAGTGTTCAACACACAGAAGAGAGAAAAAGACTGGCTTCCTACTGCCAGCCAGGGGTAAAAACTTCTGCAAACATCTCAGCCACCTCTCTGAGAAAAAAAGGACAGATAAAACTTCTGAACTGAACAACTGGAATTGCAAGATATAGGGAAAAACCCTAATACAAGTTTTGCACAGCATGACTAGCAATGGGTTTACAGACAGAAGGGGTGGAAGTGGATTAGTTTAACAACAGCCTGAACTGCAGGAAGCTCTGTGACACCAGCCATGGCTGCAAGGAGGCCCACGAAAGAGGAGAAAGATGAGCTGCCTACTGCATCACTGGGATAACTGACTAACCTAAGGAGCTAACAGGAGAACAGGGGAAAGAACCAATAAAGAGGGGGGAAAAGGATGGATTCATCTCAAGGAGGTGATTAATTTGTGTGGGAGCAGAAAATGGATTAACTTTTGGAGAAGCAAGAGGGAGGCTGAGAGTACAGACTGACCACACAGTACTACAGTAATGTCAAGGTCAAGGAAAGAGAACTGGGTATATAAGTTTCTGTTAAGTTCCTCATGACAAGTTTTCTTACACAACATTAAAAAATGTCTTGTGCAGTATGAAATAATGTGTAAATGCAGTAGCAATGCAAATTGTTGGGGGGAAATAAAATCAGACATAGAGAGACAGCATATAAACACCAATTCTAGTTAAATATGAACTGAAGACTGTTTCTAGATTGCTCATGAAGCAATTAAATATAAATAATTTTAAATGGCTCTTACTATTGTACTTTCAATATCCTCAAGGCATGTCCTCATATGAATTAAACACCATTTTAAGAAATGTTGCCAATTTTTCTCCCATCTAGTAATTTGAAATTTATGTGTAAGTCATTCAGGTAACCAGGCAAACCGATCTTCTATGCAGCTTCTAATATGCTGGAAAACTATCTTCATACCACTGTGCAGCACTTGTGACAAACATATATGCACACATGCAAATTTAGCAACAGGAAAAATAATGCTAATATATTTCTTCTCACGAAAATTTTTGAAAATTTCGCAGTCCATGTGCCAGTGTAATTGAATCAATTCTCAAAACACATCTTTCACACTCAGTGTAAGCCATTTTTTAGTTAAGTCAAACTTTGTTTTCTACTCAGGTAAAACAGATAATCTACCCTTTTTCTCAGGGTGATCTACATTTCATTCAATGAGGTGAAAAATAGTAGCAATAACTTCATCAACTGGAAGGCTACTTGAAATTCCTATTGCAGTCCTTTTTTTTTTTAGTACTTAAAGTCAGGCCAAGAAAGTTAACAATTTACTTAATCTTAAAGTGGAAAAGTAGAGGTCAAGGTGTATGTTTTGTTTTTTTTTTAAATCAGAGTGTAATGCTGTCATCTGCTAGAACTTCATGATTATAAAATGCTAATGTGAAGAAAGTATGCATTTGCTTTTAAAAGAAATACCCTTTGGAATCCAGTTAATCTCCGGTTCATGTGTTCAGCAAGAACCTCTTCAATATTCAAATATTTTCTCCATGAAATGAAACCAACCATATGAAAAAATCTATAATTACACAAATACATTCAAAACTAATAGGCGATAAAAAATCTTGCCGTGAAATCAAAAATCACATTAATTTTTTAAAAAATTAAAATCAGTTAAAACGTACCCACACAAGGGAGGGAATAGCCAAGCTCTGGGTCATGGATGAACTGACGGTCATTCAGCATGGTCACACAATACAAATGGAAACAGTCTAGGCAAATGACGTGGCGATGCACACACTGGAACACAAGCACAGGACTCCTGTTAAAAACAAAACAGTGAAAATGATGAGGAAGAACTAGACTGAACTCCACAATATGCTTTGTTTCAAACTCCCAATTTTATTATAATTCTTCATTAGTAGCACACAAGATTATTATGTACATTAAAATAGAATTTAACCTGGCACATTGCAGCATTTTTTAAAAGAGATGGTTTCTAACATGAATCAGATGCAAGGAAAAGGAAGTAACTTTTTACTGAAAGTTGAAACTTTACTGAAAAATGGTACCGAAAGCAAGAGAAGTGCTTTAGTTACAGAAACTCTTTAGTATGAGGTGAGGTAAGACCATATATGGTAAAATATCAAATGGTGGTAGGAAGGAGTAAATAGAAATGTGATCAGCTAGGAAAGCTAAATAGGACTTTGTGAAGACCACCTTTGCCTTTAGCCTTTCAAGGCAGCCATTTAACTTTGCATAGAGGGCATTCCCTTAGCAATACTGAGCAAAATAATCCAGCTTCTGGTCAGAGCTATGGGATTCAATTTAGGAACAAGACATCTAAGCTTCAGTGCTATATATAAATACCTTCCCATATGCTAAGTAAGAAATTCCCACTATAGTCAATATATTCAGAGGAGGCTGGAACTGATCAGCCTCCAGGTATCTACATTAGGGCAAGCTGAATCATAGAATCATAGAACAGTTTGGGTTGGAAGGGACGTTAAAGATCATCTAGTTCCAACCCCCCTGCCATGGGAAGGAACACCTTCCACTAGAAGAGGTAGCTCAAAGACCCGTCCAACCTGGCCTGGAAAACTTCCAGGGATGGGGCATCCACAGCTTCTCTGGGCAGCCTCTTCCAGTGTGTCTCTGCCCTCACAGGAAAGAATTTCTTCTTAATAGCTAACCTAAATCTACCCTCTTTCAGTTTAAAGCCATTATCCCTTGTTCTGTCACTATGTGCCCTTGCAAAAAGCCCCTCTCCAGCTTTCTTGTTGGCCCCCTTTAGCTGCTGGCAGGCTGCCGTAAGGTGTCCCCAGAGCCTTCTCTTCTCCAGGCAGAACAACCCCAACTCTCCCAGCCTGTCTTTATAGCAGAGGTGCTCCAGCCCTCTGATCATCTTTGTGTCCCTCCTCTGGACTCACTCCAACAGGTCCATGTGCTTCTTACGCTGGGGTCCCCAGAGCTGAATGCAGTACTGCAGGTGGGGTCTCACGAGGGCGGAGTAGGGGGAGAGAGTCACCTCCCTCGCCCTGCTGGCCACATCTCCTGCTTGGGTTGTATATAGACTAAATCTCCACAGACTATTAATGGAGCTCAGACACCTGCCACACATGCAGACACCTACATGGAGACAAATAAATGTGGGTATCCCAAACTTGACAAGATCCTGCTTGTGGAGATGCAGAGAGGAAACAGTGAGGACAGTTTTACTCCTGAGCCTGTCTGCACTCAGAAACCCCCATCAGTGGCCACAGCAAAGAAAGGCAGCATCTCCCAGAATCCTGCTCAGCACCAGTACACTGGAGGTGGAAGAAAAAAATGAATAATACAGGAAATATTACATATACATGAAATGTGTCTTCACTGCAGGAACACAGTGATAAACCTAATGGGTTTGTTCTAATGTAAGTTAACCTCTGCCAACTCCTGATGGACATACCTTAACTGTAATTTCCAAAATAATGACTGTGACCTCTTTGATAGTGTTATACAATACTGCTTAGTTATCTCTTCTCCTTGAGAAGTATTACAAACCTCAAGTATCAAAATTGGAAAAATAACAGAGATGTGTTAAGCTGAAAAGAACAGTGAGATTCCCATTCAACCGCTGAACTACTTTACTCCTTTGTCTGTGGGCAAACACAGGTAGAAATGGGTTAAATGCTAAATTTTTTTTGAAACTAGGAAGAAAGAGTATTATTTTTAAAAATAAAAGGAGCAATTCCCACATATTCACCGTACTCTGGGAAACAGGTATTAAATTACAACATCAAATACAGCAAGAGTTGTGATAAAATCATTAGAGTTAGCAATACTGCGATAGCTTCTATAAAACCCACTGAATCAGTAAATCACCAAGTCCTCAATGTGGGAATACAACTGCAAAATGTAATCAGTAATAATTTCAGATACTGTATATAAGCATTTAATCTTCCATGAAAACATGCTTTAGAGTTGCATATACTATAGAATTCATGGCAGTGTGTTGGTGTCTCCAAAAAAATAATCTCTATGTTTTAAGGATTTTGTTGAATAAAGCAGCTTAAAAACTGAATTAAATAAAACCTCCCCATTACTAATCCTTATTAGTTGCCCACTTGCTGTTCTGAATGCAACAAATAATAATTTTAAAAAGACAGCTGTAAGGCAAAATGAGAAGCTGATACGTATCATTTTAGTTCTGGATGGTCCTAAAATCATTATAGAGCTGGAGAAGCAGTTATCTTGTCCCTGTGGTGCAAAAGTCCCCATGGCTCACCAATGAAATGTAACATTATAAAAAAGTTTTCTTCCAGAAATGCAGATGTAATCAAATTTGCCTATAGCACTAATGGATATTTCTCTTTTAGGGTTAATTGCTTATTTTTATTGCTTCAGTATCTGACTATTTTTTTAGTTTCATGGGAAGCTCCCTGGATCTAAATTCATACCTCTCTGACCTTCATTTCAAAGTCAAAATATATCTTATTGTATGCGGAGACATACACAAGAGAAAGCCATCAAAAGTTGAGTATCTTAAAAAACCCAGGCCAGAAATCAAAATGTCATTATTAACACTTCCACCTAAACTTGCATGAAATCAAGACTAACAGCACTTTCTTATGTGAGTGAACTACTACAACCAATTACTAAAGTAAATTATTTTGTGATAATCAGTTTTGCTTCTTAATAAACTACAACTGTTTGAAATCAGAGTATGTTCTGCAGAAGGGGCACAGTCATATATGTACACATTTAAATTACATCTTCATAAATGACATTAAGCTTAAAATGTATTATTTTTTAACACTATCAGACTCAAGCAATGCATACAAACTAGATATAAAACTGGGTTCTGACTGTGTCACAAAACACAAACTTAGCTTTCACAGCTGTTACACTGTCTGCTAATTTTGCAGCCCACAGTACCTGTGTCTTAAGGTTTTGAGAAACTCAGTCTGTATGCAATGCAGATTTATCCAAATTCATTTGGCATTGGAACAGTCACTGCATTCCAACACTTGCAGATTTTGTGCCAAAAGAAAGCACTTGTAGTATAAAAGAGATGCAAAAGTTTGGTTCCTGATATCAGTGAAGATGAAGATGTAGAGATTATGTTCATAATGCCTGGATGAAGCTAGTACGTACTCATCTAGGGTAACCTCAAAAGTTATTAATAGAAGCCTTGCTTGAACCAGACACAATTTATTTTTGAAAGCTGTATGATGAAAGTAAAAAAAATTTGCTATATGGTGTAACAAGGTCCCTTGCTCAATCTAACGTTAAGTCTAGTAATGTAAATCTGATGTATATTTTAGAAGGTATTTCATATGTTACATTTACATAATGTGTTTGGCTGAATTAGAAGCTTCAAGAGAATAATATATTAGAAAAATGTTTCTCACAGCAAGGGATAAATTGGTCCTTTTTGTTCACCAATTAGGAACGTAACCACTTTTAAAAACTGAAAATCCAACAGTACAACGCATCACAGAAGATTTCCATAATAAGTCACTCGCTCCTGTGCTCTGATTCCTTTTCATTAGAATTTTATCAGCATGCATTTACTTAAATGAAAAAGAAAGGAGAACCTAAATGTTTCTGCTTTGTGTTATTACTGTCGGGTAACTGTGTGACACAACAACAGCACGGCTGGAAGCGCTATCTGGTCTGTACGCTCTTTTCTCCTTCTCCTGAGAAGCAGCAAGACACAGATAATTCTCAGATAGACTACAGCAGTATACTGGCTAAATAAAGATACGAAGACTTGATCTTGTTTAGATAAGAAGCCCACTGGGAAATAAATTGTTCTAGTATATCCTAAAATATCATGACGGTTATTAATGTCAGTCCAATGGCTATGAATGCGAGGGGCTACTTAGCATAGGAAATTATGTGCAGACATAACAGTGGATTAACTGATATATCCTTCAATGCCTACTGAAGAAAAATGTGGGGCAATTTGTCCCTTGCTTGGTCTTTATCCTTCATATTTTGAAAAAGCTCGACCGAGTAGAGGTTAAACAGCATACCACATATATCAGTTCAATATTTTTTAGAAAATGTGAGTAGCCACAGTCTGAAGCACTTTGGAGCAAGAAACATATCTAAGGCTGTAGAAATCTGTGAAAACCATGTTGAACAAATCTGTGAAACCCCCTCGAGGTCATTTCTAGGTGACAGTTGGATTTTTCTCACCCCAATCTCAAAATCTTAACCAAATAATAATAAAAAACCTTAGCAGATGTCTATAAGGCTGCCTTCCTGGGATTACAGTCAGTGAAGCAAAAATAGCTATTTGGGATTCATTTCTGTGCAGTAAATAAAACTGAATGCACACAGCTATATCACAGCCTTTAACCCCACCTATGAGTGCTATATTCATCATAACACACTTCTGCATTTCTAATACATTTTTCCATGTTGGCAATCTTCCTGTACTTCAATAAGCTTTCTGTACCATAAAATAATTTCATTTATAAATGGATCTCTATGCCATTCCAGAATGAATCTTTGTTAACTTACAGGACAGATCAATAAGCAGCATTCAAGAAAAGATGAATCACTGAATAAAATGTGTTAAAAAAAAAAGAAATTATGGAAAATATGAACTTTGGTGACATAGAAACTACAGGCACTCTCTTCATAAACAATCAAAGTAATTAAACAGAAATACTGTCCTTGAGCAGCACTCAATCAGTTTGGACTCTATCCTTGTAGCAGAACAAAATTACAATGCCTAAACAAGCCAAATTATTCATCTATCACATGGCTTTCTCACAGAGCTTCCACTTCCATCAACTCTCGCTCATCATATGTAGGAAGGGTATAGGCTTCTAATGCATACGAAACTGGTGCCCCATCTGGTTTTCCTATTGCATACAGTCCCCAGTCACTCAAAGCTATTGAAAGAATTGCCTGTTTATGGCACGTTAAGTGCACAGTTTGTTTTCTTACCATGAAAATACCTCCAAGTACTTCCAGTTAGAGTAGATTATTAAGTTCCATTAGAAAGATGCTACTATTTATAAAAAATATAAATATAGAAAATATAGAAAAATTACCACAATGATTTCTGCTATAGAACTGAGGCAGTTTGGAGGAAAGTATAGCAGCAAATCCTGCTTTTTAATAAGCAATACATTATTACAGATAAATAGAAACAGTGACCTACCAATTGCAGACAACCTATAAGTAGCAATGCAGGCCCCTAAATATTTAGGCAAGGGTAGGCACTTGAAATCAGTATCAAGACTTTACAGGAGAAAAGAAACAATGATATAGCACTAAGAAAGAAATCTCACTGATATGACTTTGCAGTCAAGAACTCATTTGGTTCCATTAGGAAGACACACAAAGTACATCCCTACTTTCCCCTTCCTATGAGATGAAAATAAACCTTCACATAGACTGTGCCAGTTAAAAAAGCCAGTATATATACACTATTCTCAGAAAACTGACATTTTAAATCCACTAAAACAACCAAAAAAAAATTTGGATTTTGTGTCTTTGGTCATTTGCCACACAATGCAACAAAGGTCATAAAGTGAAGGTTATGAACAGCATGAGACGTTGCTGTACAAGCTTAAATATTCTGGCTGTGCTTCTGTATTCCGACCCACAGCTGTTAACTTAAAGGGGCATTGGCAAGTGAAATCTGACCTACTTTCTTCTCTATTATGTTACATGTTTTCCTCTAAAATGTGCTGTCTTATTTCTCATTTCTATAGGAATGCAGCACCAAGAGGCCAGAACCCAGGAACAGCCTGACAGCAATAAACCAGAATTTAAGAGGGAAGAACAGGCACACTTAAAATTAGCACACATAATGGCAAGTGCTCCTTTCAGCAGTGCTCCTGTTAACTGTTGGGTTTTTTCATGCTATGGACATGACACACATTATTGCCTGTAAAATCTGTGTTCACTGTGGCAGGCAGTAGCATCTGCCTCCTGAGGAAACAGGCAAGGGAATTCTATGTTACGTGTACTGGTACATTCATATAAGTACCCAGCATTAAATATGTGCTATTCCTGCTTGCTCAGACTTGCCTTCTCTGAGTTCTGTGTTCAGACACAATAACTACCCTTGGCACTAACAGCTGAATCTTATGAAATCAAGGAATGGACAGTGATTAGGCTGAGAAGAATCTTTTCCTGTTATCTATCAGATTAACTGTCTACAGTGCTCCTTTGCAGAGCAAACAACAGATAGAACAGTCAGGCTTTGAAAGGAGAGCAGTAGAACCTGCTCCTTTTCCTTCATCTGTGCTTTTAAAACCTTATTAATGCCCCACTGGAGAGAAAAGAAAAAGACCTTGGTAATGGTCTTTTCCTCAGTAATGTCATTGAAAGATGACAACCGTGAACAAAGCAAGCAGCTCACAAGGTGCCCTAACCCAAGCCCTGATGTCAGTTGACAGTGGGAACATGAGAACAACCAATAGGACAGTGTAAGTGCAATGCCTTTCCACAGAGCATGGATGACTTTACATGGATGTGGTTCTTCAGAGCTCAGGGACCCTTGGATACCGATCTGCTATATCCCTCCCAGCAGTCCCCTGGGAGCTCAAGGACCACCCTGGCATCAGGCTCACCATGATTTTTTACATGTGTATGCAACTGCACTCAGCAGCATGCCAGAAGTAAGACCATAACCATCAGTAGGAACACAGTAGGAAAGGCAGAGAAGCCTCCTGAAATGCCAACTCAGGACCTTTGTACTTGCTGAACACCAGCTTACCGTGAACCAACTCCTCCATAGTGGCTCCTTTGCATGGAATGACCTCCTAGAGCCTATGCCACTTGTACCCTCAGGTTTTGCCACCAAAGGGTGGCAAATAAATCTTTCACCCTCCCCTGGATTTAAGCTGGATCACAGCACCTTCCTCTTCTCTGAGGCAGCACCCAGCCTTCAGCAATGCAGGTAAAACTGCACTTTGTGCACCGTCCACGCCAGCCACAAACTCCATATTGCATAAAGGGCCGGGCCTTCACAGGCTCCTGACTCGCCCCATAGAGACTCAACTTTAAAGACTGGAGGCATACAGTCAGAAATCACTCTACTCTGGTTTTCAGGAAAAGAAAAAAAACAAACAACAAACCTGCAAAACAAAACCAAAAACCAAACAGTAAGGTAACCAGTGAAGCTAGGAGAAGGATGGGATATCACCCTAAGAGGAGGAAGGGCTAACTTCACCTGCACAAGCAGCACCATGCAATCCTTCAGTAATTAAACAAGAGTAAATGAAAAAAGTAAAGTGCCTTTGTACCCTACTAGACTCTTATTCCCCTGACTGGTTGCTGAGGATCCCACTGATTTTTTCCAAGGATTTAAACCTTATTTAGTCTTGCTCCCTACATCTATGCTAGTAAAATTAACATTGTCAGCAAATGTCTTATGCCACCGGAATGCAACTGTCTATGCTGCTAAATTGCTAGAATGGGCCCTGCCTGGCATGATTTTAGCCTTGCCAAATAGTGAAGTCCCAAAAAGTTCCTGGGCATAGTCCACGGGTCACCATGTGCTGTTTCCAACAGACAACAGTGATCTGCAGGTGGTCACCCTACATCAAAAACTGAGAGTTTAGTTATGCAGAATTAAGGCAGAAGAGCTTTATTCTGGGACCCTTCTCTTAATACCCAAGTTTACTGATTTATTCTCTGTTTTCTTATTTTTAGACGCACACCTCCATTCCCCAAACCAAACCTTTTGAGATAGCCTGTGAAAATTATGTTGCCTGTAAATACATTGCACAGAAAAAAAGTTTCCCAACACAAAAGACATGAGAGAATCACAACCTCTTTTTACTTTCTTGTGGACATTGGAATCCCATGAAATACACAGGAGGAAAAGAACATTGGATGTCATCTTAAGGGACACTGTCACATTATCCGCTTCATTCCCTGGGACTCCAGGAGGGACTAGGACTGCATGTTTCCACTGTGTAAATTTCCATTATTCCCTTCCAGTTAGCTTTGAAAATACATCCTGGTACATGAACTTAAAGACTGTGTCTCAATATGTATAGGAGAAAAGAAGACTGGAAAACAAGGTAAGTTAGAGAAGGGGAGAAGGGGGAGTGGAAAGAAAGATGCAAGAGGGAGCAGGCGGTAGCAATGATACACAGAATTATCTTTCACCACCTTAACATTATGTTTTATGCTTTTTCCCATCTTTCTTTTCAAATATGAATATCCAATTTATATGTTTATCCAAGCAATAACTTGAGGGTTCTTCCCATTAAATGAGTCTTCAATCTCAACCGAAGATATGATATTATCTTACAAACAAAAACACCCTCAAGTCATTGTTATAACAAGGAGATTTCTTTATACAAAACCCTTTCTTTCAACTCCTCACTATCATTATAATTTACAGATAATATTTCACCCTTTCCTCCTCAAGGCAAATACCTTAGCATAAACACCAGGGTGCAGTTATCTGAGAACACCTTGTACATCAGCACCTCCACTCAAAGGGAAGAACAAGCCTTGGGCTAGCAAGTCTTACTGAATGCATTCTGACTTGGCAGATTTTAAGTGTACAAAGCACTTAATTTCCCTTAATAGTCTGAAAAAAATAGTTTACAACGTCCACCACAAAATGGTACTAGCAGTTAGAATGGCTTCTTTATGTCATTTTCTATATTGCTTGCAACCACTATCATAAGATGTTCATATTGTGATTTTTTTTCCTAATCTTGTTATGGCCCTTGTCACAAGAAGTGTGGAATTTAAATAACCCCATGCACAGAGCTCTATGTTTAAATTTCGTTTGCCTCATCCACCTTTTTCCCTACAAGTCAACTTCCATTACACAAAAGAGTAAATGGAATCAATGTTCCAATTAGAAAAAAAAAAAAAAACAACCCCCCAAACCACAAACACAAACCCCCCACAAATTAAATAGTAAAACTCAGAGAAATTATCATAAAGTTTGGGAAGTATCAATTCCAAATTTGTAACTGGGCTAATAAAAAAACCCAACAAAACAAACAAACAAAAAAAAACCCTGCAGAAAATTCTAAACATTTACAGAGGTTAAAGTCAACTTAAAAGAGGATTCTGGAAATTCAAAGAATTTTATGTGCCTCTTTCCTGTTTAATCTCAGCATACATTTTCATAGTTTTGTACTGCCTACTTGGAGGCTGGCTGGTGCTGTTTGTGTCTATTCTTTCATGGAATTACAGTGTATATTAGGACTCGGGAAATCTACTGCATTTTGTACAGGATTACTCAGGAAAAATCTTCTCCCATTTGTTTACCTGAATTAATAATCTCTGTAACACTTAGGAAGACTGACATTCATCCAAATATAACTTCGTATTTCCATAGGACCATCTAATTCTGGATGTTCATACCCAAAGATGCATGGAGTACAGTGAATGACAATAACAAATAGGCACGGGTGAGATTTAGAACTCTTCTACATTTATTGAATATTACAGGAATGGAAGCAAGGGTATTTACAATATCACTTTAGAATATAATTTCTGACAATCTCTTGGAAGTTGTTTGTGATGCTAACATGAATTGACTTCTGAAAGAAGAGTTACTGCAAGAAAAAAAATATTGTGGTGACCATTTCCTCTGTTCTTCAAGCAGACCAGGTTTTTAGTTAATGAAATAGTGATATACTATTCATAGAAATGTCACAGAACTTACATGAAGACACTTACTGGAAAAAGAGTGTGCATGAAAGGGCATGTATTTTGGGAACCCTCGCTAATACTATATTTTTACCCACCCTTCTCTTGTTTTGATGAAGTGGTTTACTTCCCACCTCACATTTAAGTAGTTACATGGACCAATACACAGGGAGGGAAAGAAGTACGGATTTTTGATCTTGCCTCCTCCTTGTTCTCACTGAGCATTTGCTCAAAGAAGGATGCAGCAAGCAAACTCTGCAACTTTCTCAGAGGGGGTATAACAGCCATAATTGTCAGCACTAATGAATAGTTTTGACTTCTCACATTTATCTACCCCTTTCCCAAAACACATAAATCATTCCCACAGAGACTCTTCATGCTCATTCTTCCATCACACTCTCTCTATTAGAGGAAGTAACTCCTCCTCTGTCCCAGGAGAGAAGACAGGTTATAGATGGAAACTTAATAGATATCCCAGTCATTTCTGAGAAAAAAACCTAAGACAAACTCAGAAATATTAACAGGCATTTTCATTTACTAAGGTAAATTTTCCTTTTGACAACTCCTTCAACACGCCATACCTAGTGTACATGAGCTAGGGGTCCAGATTACAGTCTAGGTAACAGGAAAAAAAAAAAAAAAAAAAGAGGAGTAAAAACAACAAGGAAGCAGAATAGAAAACAAGCAAAACAAAATTTTAATGTAATATATCTAACTCATTTAACATGTGAAATAGTATCCAGGAGACATCTTGCAATCATGGATAACACAATTACTTAGCTTCACGGTCTCCCTACATTCCATTCACAGTCTGATCAAACCATAAAGTATATATAGAAATATTTCATTACAAATGGTGGGTTTCTTCCATTACAATGGCAAAGAGAGCGTATTTGTACAGGGAACTAAAAGCTGGCTTAGCCCTAAGAATCTGTACACCATGAAAATGTGACCATGGAATACATTCAGATTATGTGACAAACACCTTCTTGCTCCCTCTTTTGTTCATGGAACAGAGAGGGATATGTTATTACTCAAAAAATATTGACAAAACAAACAAACAACTGACCATCACTTAATTAAAAATGTAGGACAAAATACCAGACATTTCCCAACGTAAATGTTTCTGAAGCTCTTGCATATTCTCTGTTTCAAATTATAAAATAGTGCCTGAAATAAATGGCAACTCCACCTTATTTAGAATTGTATTTACCAATGATCATTGGAAATTAGATCACTCATCAATGTCTACTTTTTGCTTTTAAGAGAAACATTAGAATTATTGTACTTTTTTCTACTCAGTTGAAATATTATATATGAAAACTGTACTACAAGCTATTTTACCCTCAAAATTTAAAGTTTTACTTAAAGTTTCCACATGCGTAAGTTTTTTTGAAACTGGGATTTTTCAAAAAAGATAGCACATGTACCTACTTTTTTTCAAAAAGCATCAAAACCCCAGGACATAGGGGAATAGCCTGATCAGATTTTAGGTTTTAATTTAGATTCTATATAGAAATAACTTCTGGGATTAAGACTGTGCATGGTAAAAAATAAACATTTTTTTTTAGGATGTTAGTAATCAAGAGAAAAGAACATTAGCTAGTAGTCTGTACATTGTCAGATAAAATATGGGAAAAAAACTGGAACATGAAAATGCAGATTCCCTGCCTCAAATCTCTTCACTGCATTATCTTTAGATAGAAAACCCTTAAAGATGCTAAGGAAAAAGACCTTTTTAAATTAGGCAGTCTCACTTCATTATTCTGTTTGAAAAAATCTAAAAGGCCACACAGTATAAAGTTCCATTCACAGAAAGGACTGCAAGAACTTCTATGGGATATTAACTTTCATATTCTAAGTTATGACTCATAATGGCTTATGTAAAAAAATATTCAATTATGCCATTATCAAGTTAATGTGTAACAATACTCGGAAAGGAAATGTCAATGAGTGTTTGATATTTAATTTTTAAATAATTCTAATTCATCTGTTTTCTAGCATATATATGATTTTTCTGCCAAATTCCAGTCTCATGAAGACATACACTTTTCTGGTAATAATGAAGAGAGCCTTGAAATTCAGTGACTAGAAACGGAGGGCACACAGAAAATGCAGATGTGCAAATTATATTAACAAGCAGGGCTAGTAGGAGTACAAACTTATCTGAAGTCATACATCCTGCTTCCAATGTCATTTCATATCTTTGAAAGTAGTTCATACAAAGGATTTATGCTTTATTCAAGAAAGAGAGTGTTGTATTGTGCTCAGCCCTACTCATTTCTATACAGATAGAGACAGCATACACTTTGATTAGCACAAAAGCAATGACAGAATCTGTGAGGAATCTGGTGTTGCTTCTCTGAAGATACTACAGCAATGCATTTGGTTGTGGTCTGCAAAGGATCAACTAATATCACGGTAATGAAAAACTACACAGGACACTGGCAGGGAAGATACCAAAATGACTAACAGAAAAGTTAAGACTTGCCACTTCTTTCCTAGGTCTGATTCTGTTTTCATTCTAATCAATAGCTAAAACGTCATTGACTTCAGCTGACCAAAATTTGGCCTTACACTTTCCTGAATAACTACAAAGATAAAATTCAATGAGAAAAATAACAATTTCTTAAATTGACAGGGGCAGACCATGTGTTTTAATCACATCTAAAAAACCTAATTGCACAGAAAACACGTTTGCACCTGTACCTCTGCTTAATTTTACCTAGAAAATATTCTGCTTTAGCATTCATTGGACATCTTTGTATTTTTAAGTGGAGGAAAACAGAAAGTTCAGTTCTGAAATAAAATTGACTGATAAAAGTTTTACCAAAATCTCCTTGTCTGTCAAAATAGTACATTTCCCCCTCCACCCCAAACACTATAATCAACACCTTGCTCACACCACTTATTCAGGAGTTCAGGGGACTGGTTAAGTCCAGTGAATCTCACTGCTACGCTCTGTCTGACATGGTTTAGAGTTCAGAATCAGAGAGAAAAAAAGTTCATCAATGAACTTAAAGCTGCAAGTGCAATAAGGCACCATTTTTAGGATGCTCAAGCTACTAGCAATGTCAGGCTTCCTAGGAGTTACATCTTCGGTTGCACAGGTACTAGGGCTGACTCTGTCTCACTCCCCTTTTGTGGCAACTTCATTATCCCCCGGCAATGTGGAGACTGGGAAGGAAAAGGAAAAAAACTAAACCAAAGCAAACATAACTCTCAAAATGAGGGCTACTAGGAATACTCAGCATTCAAGTGTACGGGTTCATTTCAGAGGTCTTCCAGAAACTGCTAACCCTGTGAGCATGATTGATCCCCTAAAGAAGGTTCAGGCCAATTCTTATCAAAACTGGCTCACACATTCCCAATTATATAACAGACTGATTACGTTTCCCATTCTCTCTTACATTACCTAGCCTGACAGTGATCTGTACACCTGTACATCAGCTGTGCACAATTCATCAGGTTTGCCTGACGGTTTGCACGAGCTATGGAAGAGAGCAGCCCTTGAACCCCAGCCTGCTTCAGTGAAGTGTGAGAAGTCAGTGACATTTCCTTTTCTTGTGGCATCAGAAACCTGGCAGCCTCCTGGCACTCTGAATCACCACACTACACATGCTCAGCTGAGCACTGGAGCTGCACAGGTTTTATAAATAGTGCCTACACAGGGTTTCAGTGTACTTACGCAAAAGACCTTTTTATTTGAGGGTTGGCCTCACTACAGACAGCCTTGTTACAAGGGGTGAAGTTTATCGGATTAGAAGCAACACTGTTAGCATTCAGGACACATTTCCAAGTGCATATGACATGTCAGCTGCTTACATATCTTCCAATTCTGCTTCACATATTCCTTTTAAAGTTAAACATGAAGTGACAGAAGTGTAGAAATATCTGTGTCCTGCACTCTGTGAGCATAACAGCTAAAAAACCCACCTTGACGTGTCAGCTGACAACAGAAAAAATATCCCTGACCTCTGCTGAGGCATCCTGATTTTCCTAACATCAACTACTTGTAACAGAGATGAGAACTGAAAATACCAATGAAAATACATAAACTCCACAATTAAAAAAAAATATATATATACACACATATATATAAAGCATAAGGAATTTTGTTTGCATGTTTCCAGACACAGTTTCAAACTCCAATTTCTAGAAACAGAGGGGCAACAGGTATATTCATTTATGATAAACACAGCACGTTGTACAATGTCAAAGGATTTTTTCTTAGCATTATTCACATCTTAATTTTACATTCAATTAACTACCAAAAAACTTTTGACTTTTTAATATCGAATATTTGAGAAGTTGTATGATGAATAAGATCTTTCATTTACCTAAAAGTTGGATGATGGGGTGGTTATGCTTTAAATACACGCTCTCGGGGAGGCGGGGGAAAACTGTAGCCCTTTTAAAAGTCACACATGCCCACACGACCTTCAACATGCTGCACATGCCGTGAACTGCATGGGAGACATTTGTTATGCACCTTGAAAGGTGAAGAGCTTCAGCAACCTTATCAAGATTCTTATCTGTACTCAGAGGATGGGGCCTGATTTTAATCTTGCTTAGTACTGCATTAATCAGAAATGACTACACACTGAGGACAGTAAAACTGGTCAACTGTAAAACCAGTGGGAGATCAACATTTTGTGGCAAACCAGGTACTCGCAACTCTTTTCCAGTGTTTCTCAGATAATGGTTCGCAACCAGAGCAATTGGGAAACTGCAGTAAAAAAATCACCTCAATTATCATGCAAAGAAAATAAAATTAATGGAAGTCTTAAAGAACATCCCTTCCAAGTTGGGTGTTACAGGTAACAGCAGTGCACATTTTAAAGATAAGATGAAAGGAGGTCTATTGCAAAAATACTTGTCTTCACTGACAAACAGGCAATCTGAAAAGTTTGTGAAACTGATCTCTAGCCATTTTAATCAATCTATTTATTTTTCTTTTTTATTTATTTACTATAGTTATTTGTATAACCATCTTACATTCTAAATGGCCAGTATCCTTACCTGTCATGGATATTTTTGAAAAGTCTAGCTGAGAGAAAGCTAATGTTCCAGTTTCTGGGGAAGAAAGTCCCTTCAAATGTTTTCTGATGGCAATATTAATGCTCCATAGTAGAGGTGATAATCACCCTGGGCACCAACCATGTATAGTGCAATATATAGTTGCTAAGTATGTCTGAGTCTGTAACTTCCTGACTCAAGTGACAGAGGAGCAACAACGAGAGGAGTTGTGCTGGACCTCATGCTCACAAAGAATGAGGAGCTTATTGGGGATGTGAGGGCTGAAGGCAGTCTTGTCTGCAGTGCCCATGAGATGGTGGAATTCTGGATTCTAAGAGGAAGAAGCAGAGTGAAATGCAAGATTACAACCCCTGAACTTCAGGAGAGCAAGGACGTCCTTTGAAGAGCCCCACAGGATAAGGTCCTGGAAGGAAGATGAGTCTAAGCAAGCTGGTTAATATTCAAGGATCACTTTCTTGAAGCTTGAGTGCTCCATTCCAACACTGGAAGTCAGGCAAAAATGCCAGGATGTCTGCATGGATGAACATGAACCTCCTATGAAAACTCAGGCATAAACAGGAAGTATAAAGAAGGTAGAGTCAGTGTCAGGTAATCTGGAAGCAACATGGAAGCACTGTTCAAGCATGCAGGGGCCCAGGTAGGAAAGCCAAAGACTACCTAGAACTGAATCTGTTGACAGATGTTAAAGGCAACAAGAAAGGCTTATATAAGTGGCAAAAGTGCAAAGCACTGCACCTGAGGAGGATAACCCCAAGCATCAGTATATGATGGAAGCCAACCAGCAAGAAAGCAGCTGTTTCTCAAAGTTTGTGGGCTGTCAATCCTTGGAGATATTCCAAAGCCATCTGGAAATGGTCCAAGCAACCTGCTCTAGGTGATCCTGCTTAAGCAGGGGTCTGGGTCAGATGACCTCCAGAGGTTCCTTCCAACCTCAACTGTTCTTTGATTCTGTGAATGAAATATTAGCATACAGTAAACAAACAAACAAGGCTAAAAATTCCTGTGTTTCATAAAAGTAATGTAAAGTTGCACTGTTCATTAATAAAAGGTGACTAGCCCTAACTAACTGAAGACTGCAACCTCAAACTAAAGAGTGTGCATGAGAGATTCTGGGCAACATAATTTTTAAACAGAAGACAGTTATGGGAAAGGATTATTTTTTTTTTTTCATGTCGGGATCATATATACTAACTTTAGCAAGCATGGTATCCTTTCCCTCCCATGAGAAACAAAACTGCTCGCAGGGCTCCTCTGTACCCTTGTTTAATCTGTGACACTGCAATTGGAATTTGTCACTCTCGGAGCTACATCTGATGTTACAGCCTGAAGCGGAGCTGAACCAAAATAAACAATCTGCTCCATTCTGCTTAGACTAATACGACAGTGATGTAAGCCCCAGCACAGTGGAAAATGCATAAATGGGCTGCTACGCAGCACACACACAGATAAAAACAGCAACACTGCTCAGAAGTTTTATTGCTAATACATATTGGGTGAAAGAAGCCTTGCTTGGACTTTGGCTTTGCTATGCAACAGTATGCTTTTTGTGTGTGTTAACTTGGAAAATATGCTTATTATTTCAAAAGGCGCTAGGAATTTTGTGCTGCACTGAGACAATATATTTTTCTAAACCCCCTCCACGTTCAGTCAAGTATTTCCTTCGTCACAACTTGTGAAAAGTTATTAGGGTGGGAGAGCTGAACAGGATTATTTTATCATAAACATCCCACAATGACACAACTGCGTAAATATTTGTCCCAGTATCTTGTGTTTGAATACAGTATTCACCCCTCCCTCCCTCCCTTTCTCTGTGGTGTTTGATTCAGGGTCTCTGGAGCTTTGCCAATGCAAGCCTGTTCATTCCATACAGGCTCATTTATGCAAATAGTCACGTTGAAGCCCTAATCTGGTTATTCCTTCTACTCAGGATCACTTGATCGGAATTAGGATGGGAGGAAAAATGCTGTACATAATTCTGTTAAATTCGTCAGCTGGAATGGCTGACCTTAAAACTAGAGTCTTACATGCAGTCATTTTTCCTTTTCTCTCTCCCCAAGGTAAGAAAGCCCTGCAAAGGCAACTGACTGTGCAGGTCACATTTTTCTATAAAGATACAAAGAGGTTATCTTGTACAAATAATTTTATTTCAGGGAAAAAAGAGGATGGAGTGAAAAGGAAGGCAGCAAGGTCACTTCAATAACACCACAGAATATTTTCACTTCTAACTGCCTTATTATTTATATATTTTCAACTTAAAAGATGCATTTTCACATAGAACATTTTTGTATAAAAAAGGCAAGAAAAAACTCGGGGGGAGGGGGGGCGGGGCAGGGGGGAGGGAGGGAAGCAAATAAAGCAGCTCATGAAAGCTAAGGGCCTAAGAGCAAGAAACCTCTTCTCTCCACATCAGGCACAATTTATATGGCCCCAGTGCAAGCTTTCCCATATCATCCTGCCAGTGACCTCAGCCCTCATCTATAAAATCATTTTCTCAAAGGAGATGAGGTTACCTAGCCTGGGTGATAGCTCATGTCCTTTGTTTCTTCTCAACAGGGGCCCCTACATGAGCCCAGCTAAAGTGTAACAGCTAAAATTTAAAATTAATGCTAGGGAATACACTTGCAAAGCAGTGGATACCTGTTTGCATTTTGCAGAGAAAGAGCTGGCCTTTTACAAACATCCTGCTCTGCTTGCTCCTGCCTTGCTGACAGCCCAAACTGCAAATTGCTTGTTTTCCCTGTTGCTACAGATCATGAGCTGGGCACTGGCAAGGCAGGACTCAGCTCTCACTTGCCACTTATGATTGTGCCATAGGACCACAGCACTGCAACATTCGCAAGTTTAGAATTCCTCTTGATTTTTCAAATTCTTACTTTAACCAGGTCCCTCCACCACATCCTACTAATAAAAGCATCATTCTTTGCGTGCAGTTGTTCCTGTCCTCAAGTTGTATCTCACACTGCATCTGGGTATTTCCCACAGCCTCCCATCCCTCCCATCCCCCATCAGGCAGACCCCAGACAAGAGAAATATACAGAACTGCCCCTAGATGGGGCTACTGTCCACAAATCGCTGCCCTGGGATTACAAATTCAATTCTCTGAGCACAAGAAGCCGAAATTAAGTACTGACTATTTATTAATCTCCGGCCCATTTATTAACCCCCTCATCCTTCATACATACTTCTCTGGCCTAGGCTGGCACACGCCAGTGATCATATTAAAACCTTTAACTCCCATCCCTTTTCTACCCTGCAATAAGAGCCATTTTCCAATCACATAAAAATAGGCAGAAAAAGGAAGAGCTAATGACTGCTTGGAGAAAGCTCTGGATGCTTCCTAGTTTGGCAGCAGCCAGCACGTGATGTAGGGACAATTCTGTCACAAGATCTTCTTCTGAGAGATTTCAACAAGATATAATAATGTTGAAAACACCTAGGGAATGCACACGTTAATTTTTCTGTTTAAATCATATGGCACACAATATCTTTCAAGTTTATTGCCATGCAGGTTACCTCCTTCATATTATTTTCTATTTCCAGCTTCGCACTTTCCTTAGCTGGCTGCAGCTGACAAGCACTATATTGAAAAGCCAAAGCAAATCCCTAGAGAATGTGTTTAATACCCCAATAAAATAATTTCATGAATTCTTCATGATTTTAGCAAGCTCTCAAGAGTGATTTCACAGAGCAGAATGAACAGTGATGAATCAAACAGATCAAACAAATCACTTTGCGTATTTACGTGTCCCTTTCCACTTGATTGCTTTGAGAACCAGTCCCATGCTGACCTGCACCTCTTAAAGTCATTTCCCCTTAGACTGAGAGTGCAACTCACTGTCACGAGTTGGAAACATTTCATACCCACTATTTACAAGTGTAAATGGACAAAGACAGAAAGCAAAGAATTCAGTCCTCTTTGATTACTCGTCTCTGCCGAAGTGATTATTATGCTATTTCTTTCTACTCTAACTTGAAGACAGAGAAATTTTGCAGTTTGTTTCCTAGAACTACTTGTAGAAAGCCTGTATGTTCACCTTTATGTAAAAGAAATTTATAGAAGAGTTGTCAGCACTGCTGTATGAGAAGATGAAATTATTCCATGCTAAGTGAAAAAAAAAGAAATCTTGAAAGAAAAAATGAAAAGGAAGAAAGAGCACGCACAGTGGAACACAGCAGACAATCAAATAGAAGTAGACAGAATAATTATAGATGTCTGAATAACACTCCAGATGGCATTTTGGGCATCACAGTTAATAAGCAGGCTGTTTCAGGGGACCAGCATGTTAGCACATTATTGCAACAACTGGAAACCAGCAGCTGAAGCATGTCTGTCTGATTATCCAGGGAGCAGGCTACATGCAGCAGCCAAAACCAAGAAAAATACAGCATCTGGATGCTTACTGGTATGACAGGTTCAGGAACCCACTTTGCATAACAGTAAGGACATGTTTAAAAGAAGTTACCACAGCCATAAATACCAGCCAATTCATGAAGAGGTCTTTGGCCAGTTAATTTGGCCTAAAGTTCGGGCATTTAGAAAAAGTATCTTTTCAGCATTAATTACTCCATCTATATATTTAAATTAAAATTTCTACACTTCTGGTCAAATGAAAATCAAGCTGGTTCCTTTGTTCTTCCCTCCCTCTGTGCAAATTTATTTTAGTAAAAGCAACAATAATATCTGAAAGGGAGTTTACACTAAGATTTAATTTTATTCCTTTTTTCACCATTGGAATCTGCAAACTACTTTTGCAATTGCAACTGCTTGGGCTGAATGTTAAATTATCTGCCAAAATAAGCTTGATACTTTGTCAGTTATCTTCTCAAATGAAATACATCATCTTCAGAACAGCAAAGAGTCCCATTGCTGATATGCAGCCCTCAGGAAATGTGTTTCAGGGATGGAACGTCTGATACTTCCATCAAGTAGAAAGACCCTCAGCAACACCCATCCCACAGTAAGCCCTAAATTTATTCTAAAACAGCAGTCCTGTGAAAACATAATACATGATATTCTCCCAAATGTAAAAAAATAATGTGCCTTCTTACTTTCAAGTTCAAATCAAGTTTACACCATAGAGAACCTATGGATCTGAAATCAGAGATAAACTATAGTTTCAGCTCTGGAATTAGATGTTTTAATGCCCAGTATCTTATTTCTTTTTCTTTTGTTCCTGTCTTCAGGTTTTCCCATTAATGACTCTTCAGGGCTCTTTGTACTTGAACAGATCTACACATAAATATTCCAACAAAACAAACAAAAAGCCTTTAATACTAATCCCTAAAATAGTAGCAAAATAAATACTTGAAACAATCTCTTCAGCTCATGATATGGTTTTTAACTATTTGCATTGAAATAATTACAGTTCTTTACTGTTCCTTGGTCAACAAAGAATCCCCTTATAAGTTCTGTAGAACACATTTGCAATTAAAGCATTTGCAGAGCCCTCCTACCTCCCCAAGGCGATTAGTTGTTTGTTCTGAGAACAAAATAAATACGTTAGGGTGGGGGTTGTTTTGTCTGGGATTGCTATGTCACTGTATCAGAAAATAATAAGGAAAAGTTTGGAGAAGACAGTGAAAATATGCAGTAGTTTTCTAGCTTGCTGTGATATAAAACATATTTATCTATGTACACAGATCCCACCCTCACTGAAGAATTTCCTGCTATAATACTGAACAATACGTAGCTTGATGTACCTTAAGGTTGGCACACATTCCCATTCCTAATATCTTTTGTCCTCTGGGGGAAAAAAATAAAATCAAATGCAGCAGAAATTAAGGCAATTTATGACTAATTCATAGTGACTTCTTTTGTTCTCGCTTTCTTACTTAGCATTTATTTCAGCTTGTCTACTTTTATGTTAAGAGAAAACTACAAAAAATCTAGAAAGTGTCATGAAAAAAGTCAGGTAGGGGCTTTGCTTGGTAAATTATACCAGATATGATGTGAATCCCGATTCAACAGGGTACTGTGGTTGGTGAGGTCTTGCCTTTTTTCTTCTCTTCTAGATAAAGTTTAAAGACACGGCAGAGAAAGACAAACAAAAAATCCAAATCAAAGCTAAACGTAACCTGAAATGCTTAGAAATTAAACACAAGTCAGAAAATAGCCAAAGGTATTTGCTCTCAAAACATAAGCTTGTATTACACACTTTAAACATAATTAATTAAGATGTAAATTCAACGAGGAAAATCAGAGTAGTACTGAGTATTATTTAGGTCCGGCTTGATTAAGTAAACTTTGTGGGAGAGGTTTTAGCATTTCTTGGACTAACTCTGAAAACACTGCGTGCCAGATAAGCCACAAGGGAAAGAAAAGGCATAAAAAGAGCTGGAAAATGTAAAGGTTGCCAAGTCCCCCATTGTCAGTTCAAGAGTTCCCATCCACTCTGTACAGGGAAATCTCCTTGAGCAACATCTAGACCACTGAAGTAAATTATAGAAACTTTAAAGAAACGTAGAAGAAGCATGACAAAAGTTTGGTTTGCCAGCATCAAAGCCAAGTCTCACATGCTTGCCCTGGAGGGGAGATATTAGTAAGAAATGGCCCACCTCTGCCAGACAGGATTTTAATGGAGTTTGGATCCTAATATGCTTTGGCATTTCTCTGACCTCTTTTGTATTATGTGCATCTTGTCCCTCTTCTCTGTATCTCCCTTTACATGCTGCTAAAACATTTGACAAAACTTCCAGAGACATCTGCAATTCCACTATTAACCTCACCATCAGTAAAATAGGCTTTTCTGTGAATTATTTTCCTTTGAAAAATCACAAAAAATACACAAAACTCCTCCCAAAGCCCAAGAGCTCAAAAAATGCACTCAGAATTACTACTTGTATCTTGCCTAGATTACCTTTCTGGTTTTTGTTTCTCCTGTTACTTATCGTAAATGTCTTTTCTTGAGTCCATAAAATGTTTTTTTGAGCAGTGGTCTGTTGAATGTAAACCACATATAACAATGAGAAGAAAGGAGAAGAAAAGTTGTCTTCGTAAGGGTATTTTCACCTGTACACATCAGCAGTAAACCACCACAATCCTGAAAGAGTACATAATATCATGGTCTCTGGTTAGGCAGAGTAATATATTGTGTTGGCTGTTTTCAGAGGAAGCCTGAGATTAAACTCAGGAAAATGTCTTTGAATGGATTCAGTGATGTCCAGTGTTAAGGCCACTGAAGAACCACTAGCAAAGATGGCTTGCAAGTTCAAAAGTTTTTCAGGATTTTCCAGTTTTAAACATATAAATCCCCTCCATTAAAATAAGATAAATCAAACTCCTTGTTTACAGCAGAAGCAAGATACTCATTAAGATTCTGTGAAATCTCAGCTCATGGAACTGCCGCTGATTTACAAGACGCTCAAAGATAAAGGTGATTACTGTTCATTATTTGAATTATACTTGTACCAGAAGGAACAAGGAAGATTGATACCTCATTGTGCTGGGCACAATATAAAATACAGAATAAAAGACAGTTCCTGACATAAGAAAGATATGAATCTAAAAAAAGGAAAAAAAGGGTAACAAACTTTAAAAAAAACACGGGGAAATAAAACTACTTGTCATGAACAATAGGCACTTTTTAACCAGGTGAACAACAGAGCATGTAGGTGTCCTGAATCAGGATGAGTGTCTGATGTCTGTGCATCACAGTGTCACAGAGGGAACAGAACAAGTGTCTTTCACAAACAATCTAAATCAAGACATTCAACTCAAATGGAGAAGAATAACCAGAGCCTACAATTACCGTGATTGCCATGGTCACAGGTTCAGGGAATGGAATGTCCTTCTTACTTTCTCAGTAAAATTCAAACTTTTTTACTCATTTCTTGGGAAGACAGGCAAAAGGAAAGCTGATTAGGCAGCCACCTTTATCTGTAGAGAGATCTGCACTGATACCAGACTGATGGTGGACGGAAGGTGATCTTACGAAGCTTCCTTTGAATGGTTCCTGCTACCAGCAATGCGAGAACACAGTAATATAGGCCAGAGGGGAAAGGAATTCAGAGATAAAACTTTGAATGAGTGTTTTGCTGAGAAAAGTAGCATTTACTAAACAGGCCATCAGATTAATCGTCTATTAAAGTATTTTATCTATATATATATATATATAAATAAAAAAGGTTGTGACAGTATCCAGAAAAACAGCTGTCAGCAGCAGACAGAAGAGGTGAAGCCATGATGTTCAACATTGGTTTAAGCCTTTAAACCTTTGAGTACTTTTCAGACAGTAGCTTAGGTCACTAATGAAAATAGTTTATTAATGTTTAAGCTGCTCTCTTGTGAGGCACAGCAAAAAACCCCACAGTTCATTATGATGAGAGGCCTTTTCTGTTTGTATTCCGCACTGAAGACCTGGATATTGAATAGGTGGGAAGCTGATCAGGATAAAAGAGCCTGTCAGAGTGCAGATGAAAACTTTTGAAGTTCACAAGTGCTTTACATCTCACTTTTGGCTCTCAGGCCCTCATTTTCAACACATTCATATTCTGTCATCAGGATTTTTGTTAACATAATGCTGTAGAAGAGTGAGCCTGTAAAATGAGACTGCTAAATCCCAGCTTTATTCTCTAATGACTGCCTATCAAATATGTTCAGATTACCTGTCAAAGAAAAGATGTTTTTAAAATTTCTAGTTCCTCAAGCCATGTGGGAACCCAAAAATCCCAGCACTGCCGCCTTTGACAATCACACCAGTAAGAAAAAATACACATTCAGAATGTAGCTGACAATTGCAGTAATTTTGCCAGCAAAGTGCAATAACTTGCACCTTTATAGCTATTATGCATTTTCAAGACAGAAAACCCCCACACTTCTCAGTAAAAATAAGTAAATATAAATATGTTAGGGGTACACAGTTACAATTTACATAAAGCATTTTTTTGGTCAAAGCTCTGTAAGAACTCAGGAAATTTGCAAGGTGGATTTTCATGAAAGGATTGATGTTCCTGCACCTAGGCAGAAGCTTAAGTGTTGGAAGAGGTATGTGGAGGTTCTTCTGTCAGAGATTTGCTCTTCTGTCAGAGATTTGTTAGGTATACACAGAGGGAGGTCTTTTCTATACAGGTGACTAACTAGGACAGATATTCAGGAACTATTACAATAAATCTCCTGATATAGTTACCATGTTTGAAGTGACTGTGTTGTGCAGGTATTCTGTTCCAGAATAATATGTTCTTGTTTAGAAATACAGCAAGACATGCTGAGTGCATCTGTTATTATGAGAATAGCTTTTCCATTTAAATCCCTTGTTGCAAATAAGCCTTTAACATCTCTCATCCACATTTCACAGATGAAGAGCTGAAGCAAATAATATTTCCCTATTTCAGAAAGGAGGGCAAATATATTAAAAGAATTAAAAATGCCAGTTGTGAATATGTGTTTTAATTCCCTTAGTAATTAGAGAAATATAAAGAATTTTGAGTAATATAGTCAATAGTGAAGTAAAGGATGTCATATGTGTAACTTATGTTGCTTACTTAGAACCAACGGAAAGGTAAAGCACAAAAAAAAAAGCTTTTCAACTTCTAAAAATAAATCACTGCTTTAAACCGCATAAAATACAGTACACTTTATTATGTCACTGCACTATTTTAGCAACTAAGGACTGCAAACTTCTAGAAGGGTAGGCATTACAAGAAACATTTATCAATGGAATTTGCTGTAGTGATAAAGGGTGATACCTAAGAGACCTAAAAGAATGTCATTGTGACTTCTTTTGTTGAAACTTTTTTAGTAACTTCTCTTTATGACAAAGATTTCTTTTTGTTTATATAGGCATCCTTCCTCAGAGAGCATTTTACTAAATATGGCTTTCTGCTCAGAGAGTGAAGTTCGAGGGCTCTGATATGTGTAGTGGTAATAAACAGCCTGGTAGCACTGTCAGATGTGTCAGAAATCTGACAGAAGGAGAGAAGGGAAAGGGAAGGATTGAATCTAAACATATTAGACTTTGAAATGTTCCAATGCAATTATTTTTCAATGTTATTACATTGTTACTAAAGCCATACAAAATAGACTATATACTTTTGCCAACATTTGTCATCTTTCCTCTTATATGCCTCAATCCTACTTCACTGGTTCCTCTGAATCTGACTCTTTATACATGACATTAAATTACAGTTATACAGGTATTTATGGCTGCAGTTCAGGTAGCCAGGAGTACTGCCAATTTTTGAAAGCAAATGAATCTACATTTTTCTATTTTTTTCTCTTTTTCTGTTTCTTTCTTGAGGGCAATATTTTTGGTTTTGAAGTAAAAGCTCCAATTACTTCCTCTGGAATATCAATATTCTGAATAATAATGCAGATAATTTTCTAATACTTGTGCATTTCCATATGGAATTAAAGAGAATTAAAAGGAAAGCTGATAACTGTATTGATAACATTATTCAGATAGAGCTACAGGATACCTTCTTTTTCCCCAGAAAGAAACAGTGAAGTGTTGGGTGCTGAGGGGAGTTTCTCTGACCTGTATTGCACATCTGCTCTAGAGTTGAAGCAGTTGGAATGCTTTGAGGGATACTCCTTAAGTGTATGTTAACTTCAAAAACTACTTGTAGGGTATCAAGAGTCACTCAAGGAGGTACAACAAAATTGTCTTCACCATGGCAGGCATGCCTTAGTCAAATATCCTTCTATACATGCAATAAAAATTTAAAAAGCACCGTATCTGCATATAAAATAAAGATAGCTAGTACAGTGCTGAAAGTACACTGGAGACTAAGGACCACCCTGATGTTCAAGTTAAGTACATTATATGTTTTACTGAACAGAATTTTGGAGCAGACCTCTATAAGCAGCAGAGACTTTGTCTACATATAAGACAAGAAAAAATGTACCCATGGATGGAACTCAGCTAGCTTTGTCCCTCTTAGATACGTGCTGGAAAACTAATGAGTTGTTGTAAGATCACACTCAGTATGCAAACAATTAAATGGTATTTATTATTGTTGCTTTCTCAGCTTTTCAAAAAGCAAAGCACTTTAATATAGCCTAACAATTCCTTTGAAAAATTGAAAATGTCAACCAAACAAAAAGGCCTGCAGCTTTTTCTCTTTTTCTTCATCAGCATTTCCAACCCATAGGTGCAAAATATACTTAAATAGAATAAAACCTTTAGCAATGCAAACAGAGCAACACCTGTTGAGGAACACTGATATGCCTTAAATACTTCTCTTGACTATATTCATGTTCTGTATAATGGTTTTGTTGTGGTTGTTTTCTAAAAGATACCGTATGTATCATAGCAAGAACATGTAGATTATACTTGAGTCTGTTCAAATGAAACAAGAACTGGCTTAAGTGTAACTTTACTGTTGTTACACCGTAAAGTTGTAAAGACAAGACAGTGACTTTAAACTGTTCACAGTATTTATTATCTGAATGCTGCTGCAAAATGCATTTTTATAGCCTCAGCACTTGGTAGGCATTAAATAGCTGTCAGAGGAGAGTTACCTTCAAGAGTAACCTTGTTAGGTTTTTAACACAGGTTTCACAGCACAGCCAGCCTGACTCGCCAAAAATGCCTAGCTCAGGCATAAGCAGCTACATAGCACAGGCTTACATAAGTTACTGCGTCCTTCCCTGTCTTTATAGGACAGCAAAAATTCCCTCCACCCCATGTCCCTAGAGGAGACATGTATCACCTCATTCCTTGTGCTTCACACACTGAACTCCCCTTGCTCCTCTGTGCACATGGAGTGAAGGATGTCAGCGGGGAACTACCAGACCACCCTGGGTACAAACCATACAGGTCATCGCTCCAAACGAATGAGAAACTATTCATCTGGCCAAGTGACACTGCAAGCTGTATCAGCTAAAAGCAGGATTTAATGGACAGATTTTGAACATGGACAAACTATACCTGGGAAAAAAGTCTAGTCTAACTCTTCACTTGAGGCATAACCTGACACTAAATATATATATATATATATATTTTACCGGTATATTTCAGTGCATTAATAATATAAATGGGAAAAATTAAAAAGAAAAAGAAGAAAAAGAGAGTACATGTGCACTTTTTGACCCTTTATCAATACTGTTATCTGTAACTGGCATGGAAGAAAATAAAACAAGGAGTTTGAATCATGAAAATTCCGTGTCTAAAGCCAACTGGTTAGCAGTTCACTGGAACTCACTATGTCTGTTTTTCATTGGCTATAATTCACCAGTATGAAGGACTCTATTACAAGAATCAATGATGCTTTAAATGAAAAAATGAAAATTCATAATAATAAGCATAATCAGAACAGGGAAAATAAGCACAGATTCATACTATTTGGTCTTAACTATGTTTTGAGTTTGTAAGTGCATGGATAAGGCAAGTCTGCAGCATCTGCAATCAGTCCTCATAACTACATCAATATATTGAGAACTGAAATGAAAACCATTTCCTTTAATCCCCAAATAATACAAGTTACTTTAAAATACTTGCTCAAACTGCTTCAACAAATGTGTATAGCCTAGGTTTCATTTTGAAACCCTAAACACATCGCAGAACAGAATGAAAGGCGAGAAAGACTACTTATAAGCAACACTTTGGAAGTATTTGCTACAAAAAAGAAAAAAAAAAGAGAAAATCAGAGAGGAGATTACGGTTGATAGCACTGGAAATGTTTTCAACATGTCTCTGATTTAGACAGTAAAATAGAAAGGTGCTGACAGCTGTTTTCACTAATGAGGAAGAATGAGGTTGATTTTAACTCCAATTTTGGACAAGTCCCACAGGCTGACTGATTCAGGTCCAGGGTGCTGAGGCGGAAGCATTGTCAGCAAAACTGGTGAATGGATACTAGGTGGACAATTTTGAAAGCAAGAATCTGGATTATCTTGGACCCATGTTATACATGAAAAAACAGAAAATTTCCACGTAAGCTAGGGAGGACACTGTGGGCTCCTCCCACAGGAGACAGATTTAAAATGAAGTAATGGAGAGGAAAAGGAAGTAGCCCAGAACAACAAAGCCTGACAAAAGTTTGCATGAAGTTAGGGTAGACTAAAATGCTGACACTGAGCCAGAAAAAAGTAGTTGATGGCTTCATTGCGAGCAGGTTCTCCCGAGTGGAGAGCATGGCATCTGTTGAAAACACAGGACAACATGGTCTAATCTGTTCTGTATAGGTACTTACACCAGGCTCACCACCATAATGTGAATGCCCTCCAGCAGTGCATTAAGGTACATGATTAACATCTGCTAGCGGTTGTGCTAATTTTCCATCATTCTATCAGGTACTGCAAAACCAGTGAGAGTTAAAGATGCTCTTAAAAACAGGCCTTTTCATGGCAGGAAGGTGGTTAATGGGTATTCAGGTTAATATACATCCCACTGAGTTCTGTCAAGACTGTAAATCACCATCCTAGGATAAATTTCTATTTATCCAGAGACTACAATGTTCATTGCAGGTAGCATCATGATATAGTCCTTGAAAGGCTAAGAGTTACAGGAAATAATTTTCCAAGTAGGCTGTCTACAGTTTACAGCAAAATTTTACACAGACACATTTTAAAGTGGTAAGGAATTCAGTTAAATCCCTGAGACCTGATTCTTCTTTCATTTACCAGTTGATCCTTATGTGACACCCACCACTTGCAATACCTTTCCTTGATTTAATTCTGTATAAGGAAGAAACACATTTTCAAAATCATGGCTGACTTCTCCCAAGTTGTTCAAACTCACAAACCATAAGCAGTGATCCGCGTATTTTGAACTATATGAAAGAATATTTCCACGAGATCAAGGAACTGAATAATGCAAACTCAGATTTCTCTTATCAATGCCATGCAGATTGGACCATTCTAATGTGAAATAAATCTATACTCTGTGCTGGCATTAAAAGCAGGCACTATGTGTCTAGAGAACTCTGAAGATGACAGGAGGCTCAGCAAAGTCATATAGGCTATGCCTGCTTTTTTCACTGCAGTACTAAAGGAAATATATCTAGATCAGACTCTGATTATATTTCTTTAGAATTGCCACAGCAAGATTTATCAAGGTACACCTGGAGACTGACTGCCCATGATGCATCTTCCTGTGGTTCAAACACTGATTATAACCATTACATTGGGATGGAGACTCACATTCCGCTAAAGTTACTGTCACTGAAATGAAGATATATTCTGCTTTTACAAGTTATATTAATTACTCACCATTTCCATCTACATCAAAATATTTTCAACAGGTAAGTACTTTCTAAATGCTTCTACTGTGTGGCTTTACAGATGGAAAGATGCCTAATTTTAATTTGCAGCACTGAATCCTAAGCCTTCTGATACCTTCACGGTCTGATTCCATAAACATGATCGCATTTCACCTGTTAACAATTGTTCCACCTTTTGATTTCACAATATCTTTTTAAATGGCACCTGAACCAACTAGGAGTCTGGTGGCTACCAATTTAGGCATTTTTCTGCTTCCCATTTACTCCTAAGATCAGATGAAATCCCTGTCTCAACTTTCTTCCAGTAGCAAGCGAGCACAGAAAAATATTAGCAAAGTGACCATCCAGTATAAAAGACAGCTATGTCACTTATTGAACAATTACTTAGAACGTGACATGAATTAAAAACACTTTGGCCATTCACCTTCTATAAAGTAATTGTTTGAATATTGAAAAGAATTAAAAGTAACCACTGTAGTTTTCCTACAAGGTGCCTGCCTGCTATATAAGATATAACTGTTCCTCTCCACCACATATGAGCTGGTGTTTTTGTGATTCAAGGATGCTGACATACGGTTTTATTGAGCAGCGTATTATTTTCCTGATGGGGTGGGTACCACCAAGTCATACTTCTAAAAGGCCTCTCTCTACACTTCTTTTCAAAAGGAGAAAGAACAGCATTGTCTTCAGGATCAGTCAAATGTGTGGGTGGCTGCATGGAAACAGTATTATACAGTGTGGGTAATTGCTTAGTCGTGCCTTTCAGTTAACTAAGCTTAGGCTTGTTGTTTTGTCTTGATTAGCCACGCAAGTCAGCTTGAATGTTTCACTTCTGGGAGAAATTTCACTAGCACCTCAATGTTCATTTTATTGTCTGAATAGAAAACTGATATTGATAAAGAACCCTGCCCAGGTGAAACAGCTTAAAATAATCTCTGAAATCCCAGAACCACCAGCTTTATCACTTACAAAGATGGAACCATTCCCAGAACTAGAATATTAATAGATGGTTACTGAAGGAAAAGTATCAAAGATTTATGTATCGTTTTATCATTGAAAGAAGCTTGTACGTCTCATTCTGGGTTGACAGCAGTTAAAATATTTCTGCAGTACACAACTTCAGTATAAAACCTTTTGCTTCTGGGGTTACATCCTAAAAAGAAGCAATTAGAACAAAAACATTAGCAGTGTGCACACCAGCCTTTACAATAAATTTATTGTTGCAATCTAACTGGAGGCAAAAGTCTTCAGAGAAAAAAAAAAATCCTGATAAAGTTTATATCTATAAGGAAAAATCAGAAGGTTTGACAACGTTCTATTCCATGGGATGATTGTAACATTTTTGGCACAGTACATCCTAATACACTAGGGAAAAAAAAAAAAAAAGGAAACAATTGGGTTTCTAAAATAAAACCTGTTTCCAGCATTAAAATCTAGCCCTATTTCCCTCAGCTGAAACCTGTTTCCAGCATTAAAATCTAGCCCTATTTCCCTCAGCTGAAACCTGTTTCCAGCATTAAAATCTAGCTCTATTTCCCTCAGCTGTCACCTGCGATAAGGAAATGAAAGACTCAAACTCTTTTTCTTTTCTTCTGACAGCTGATATTCTACAACAGGCCAGCTATCCTGCCGTGGTATGACACCTCTTTGTCAAGCAGGCTGTTTCCTCTGCATGAAGGCATCTGATGCTGTGAAGACCAGAGAACCAGCTGCAACAGCAACACAGCCACAGTGATGACTAAGGACAGGATTTTCAAAAAGGCTCAAGTCATTTATGATCAATGATCCCATTGAAATTTAATGATGTCTGGGCTCCAAAATTACTATATTCTTTTAAAAACAAACAAAAGAAATCTACCTTCAAAAATTCATTACAAGATTTTCTCTAGCTTATAATGAATGGAAGGAGGAAGACAGAATAGAAGATGAGGTAGTTGCATTTCACAGTTGCAGCCGTGAAATGCAACTCTTTCCTAGTTTTTATTTGTTGCGTGCTTTCTGAAAAATGGTCTTTGTTTTAGACAATTCAACTCTTTGTTGCAGATGAGTTTGTCCCTAACACTCTAAAAGAAGATTTTTCATTCTGTAAAGCTCATATGAAGCTTTAGAAATTATTTCAAAAAACTTGTAAATTTGGATTATGTACAGTGATAGACATCTCTCTTTAGAAAATCCTACCCTTGATTCCCGAGCCCAAACAAAAGCAAGAACAAGGACAAAAATTGTGAAGAAGGGATTTGCTTTTATGGTGTGTGGGATGCTTCAGCCCTGTTCTTACAGGTATACATTAAAGAAGCTGAAAGCTTTTTCAGGATGCTATAAGGCCGAGCACCTCAGAAGACAGCTGGGAATTTCTGGACAGTTCAGCACTTCAGCTGCATTCTGGCCATATCTCCTCCGATGGTAGCTTGACAAGGGAAGGCTAAAACGGACCATTAGCTCTAAGTTGCCCTCACAGGGAAGAAGAAACAGAAATCTAACTGAATGACTTGCCACCTATTCTGTGCTACTGAGACAACAAATGCAAATGGCAGGATGTAACATTAACTAGGACTTCGGTTAACTTGTATAATTTTCCTTACAGAAAACCTTGAAAATGTTTGCTGTGCTGATTTGTGTCTTCCTCTGGAATGTCAAATACACTAGAGAGCACAGTAAAAGGTCAGAAAGAGTTTGGGGCAAAAGTACTGAAGACTTAATCCTGCACTGTTAGTCTAGTTTGGCAACACAAAACACTAAAAAATAGTATGTCCTGTGCAAGTTCAACACGCCAGTCTCTATTTCTTGCCTCTGGCTAGCAAACAGTGCAACTTAACCACATCTCAATTTATGCCTGTGTGATAGCCAGCTTCAGTTGCTGTCAGTCATACATCCCCTAAGGAGATTAATCATAATCATAATTTTGCACAGTCACTCTGCCAAGACTTTGTCATTAAAAAGCTTGATTATCCTTGTTAGTAAGGTTTTTAAAGTTTTACATACAAATGTTTATTCTCAAAGCTCAGTATTGGGAAACACTTGCTAAAGATAACCAGGCAAAGTGCTAACCCACCCTTTTTTGTTTCCTCTGCTAAAATAGCTTCTTGATTCTAATTAATTAAAGTAGACTTTATGTCATGTGAGGAGCCAATGCAGCTGCCACAAGGATATTATATATTTTTGAATAGAGGGAAAAGCTCTGAGTCATCTTGACATGAAGAAAGAGTTTTTCTGTTTAGATGTCAGAGCTACGCAATCAGTTTCGAGACCCCCTTTTTTACTGTTTGGCGTTTCAGATGAAGTGATCTGGAAAGGATAAAGTGATTTATACCCTAAGGTGGCATTACTAGTAAATAGCTCAGACCAGGTTGTCAGCAAAGTAAGGTTAAAAGGAAAAAAACAACAACAGTTAAAGAGCTCATGCACTATCTCAAGAGCAATGGAAGAGGCAGCTGGATGGCTTGGCTCCAGTCTTGGGCCAAATACCGTGAGGACACTGTGGCCTCAGTGTGCCGACAGACCATGGCAAAGTGGCATGGGGCAAAGCAGCCACCAACATTAGTCGTACAAACATCTCCCTGCGGCACTGCAGCTCACAAGTCAGGTACAAAAGCAACAGGATTTGTTATTCCCTGTTTCCAAAAAGTACTGAGCTTACCTTTTCACACCCAGGAGTCAACAAAAAGCAAGTAAAATCAGATTAATTTTTTTTTCTGATGACATAATGCAAACTGGGCTTGAAGGTCTGGAACACAGAGAGATGTACTGATCCAAGCAAGAAATAGGGGATAGCAAGGCAAGCCACTCAAGCCCCACGCTGGAGAGAAACTAAATTTAAATGTCCTTTCTTTGATGGTACATCCTTGTCACTATTCTATTTCTTAATTGATTAGGGTAGACAGATGCAAAAGTGCCAGAATGAGGCAACTGTATGGAAAATGTCAAGGAAATATTATCTGTGTGCCTCCTTTAAACTTGTGATCTTGTGCAGAACCATTTTACACTTAAGTGAAACTCTCCCTGATCAGAATTTCCTGCAATACCTTAGGGAAAAAAAATGCATGCAAAACCACTTCAACAAATGTTTCTGAATGCAAAGGTCAGAGAAGAACCAAACTGTTTCAAGATTACATTATCAGGAAAGATTCCCAGAGTGAGAGAAACATCAATAAAAATAAAAGAGTCCTGAGAACACAAGCTGAAAATTGTTTGCTTGCAATTATTCCATTTATTTTTGTGATGTGCCTTTCTGTTGACACATCTATCCCAAAAGGATACTCAGTGTTCATGGCAGAAATATCATACAAAGAATATGAAATTTTCTTTCAATGAAAACTACGGAAGCACACACTAACAATACAGAAAATAATTTTCTGATACTGACAACACTGAGTATTTCCCTGCTTATCTCTGCTACTCAATAATCAAACAGCAGAAGGACTAAGATACTAGTATTTTGAATAAATAGTATAATTAGTAACCTAAACAAGAAGAAAAAAAAGTACAGAAGCCAATTTACTAATGGGACAGGGGAACGTATTAAGAATTCAGTTATGTTCAGGGTTTATTATTTTAAATATGCAGGTCTTCTATTTTGCAGTCTGTAAAATTCTTTTCATTAAAAATTCCAAAATATGCAAATATGTATTCATGCCTTAGAGACATTTTCCTGAAAACATGTTTGTAGATATTTCATATAAACACAGGCAAGCACTTAGGTTACTATTTAAACAATCTTGTCCAAATGTGCACATATGTGTTCATTTAGAATGTGTATTTACGTATGCAGACCAGGTAAGCCTGTGACCTTTTTGGATATTTAATTACCCAATTTTCTCACAAACATATGTATTTTTTATTTCTGGGGAAAAAGATAATAGATAATACTTCATAATTTGGTTATTTCAGCCTAAACCTGACAGTACAAACATGAGCACCCATGAATTATTTCAAGCACAAGAGAAATGCTTTCAACAAAAGAAGTTACTCACACTGTAACGCTTTGCCAGGCAAGTCTTAATACAAGGAAAACGTGTCTAATCTAAAAAGGCATCAGACTTTAATTTTTTTCTCACACAATCACACCCAGAATTTTAAAGAAATAAACAGTTTATGAGTACTGCATATTAAGACAATTATTTTATCACTCCTGCACATCTTTAGACAAGGATAAGAAACCATAGATGAAGACGGATGCTTGTACTAATACGGCCTCTATGAACTGTTTTCACTGCTGTCGATTAAGAAAAACAATCTTTTTCAGAAAGCAGTTGATGATTTTGAATGTCCTACTTTTTGCAGGGACCAAACAAGACCTTTTCAAGGATTTTTAGGGCTGATGTCATTTCTTCCACAAGATGAGTTTCTGGTATTTTCCGAGATGCTCATGTCAGTCCAAAATTAAGAAACCCTTTCACCAGCCCCACATTTTCAAATATAAACTGTATATTGGGAGCAAATAGGGCTGCTCTGTAAGGTACTAATCCTTCTGCACTCAGCACCACCAAAGTCTCTTGACTTGGAGAGAAATTTAGAAAAACCCTGTAAAATATAATTTGTTCCCCAAAATCCATATAATGTAAGAGATGGCTAAAAGAAAGGTGAAATTAGGGATATGACACTGTTTATGTGATAGCACGCAGAAAAGGAATAGCAAGAAGCATTTTGCACCAGTCTTGTTCTATTGCCTTGTAGATGAACACCTCATCCACTGGATTATGTTCCATTGTTGTGAACAATTCCCCTCATGCAGTTTGCAAGGTATGATTAATTTTGCATAAGCCATTTACAAATACCACCCTAAATCTTACAAAGCAGGGACTGCAAGGTAATTGCTGCAATTTGATTCTTCTTTGAAAGCATACAGATTCTGTATTTAAGAACATATCCTGAATTCCATCAATGATTTGTGGAACATGATTATCATATCTAAAATTTGAAAGCACTAAAAGATAGAAAATGAAAGTAGAATATAAATTATCCAGCATCAGTTCCTCATTATAGGGAGAAAAAATATTTAGAAAGGAACTGATGATGCCTGAGATTCACACTGACTTAGCCTTTAACAGGCTGGCGTGTTGTATTTTATGGTGCAATGTAATCACAGTTGCGCTTTTTTACTGTTCAAATCTTTTGTATTCTGTAAATGGCATTAGATAAGTCTATAAATAATAATGTGGTAGCTAATTGGGCCACAGCCATATTTTTTTACTCCCTTAATGCATTCTATGCTATAAAATCAGTGTGAGGCTGGTAACACTAGGAAAAATAATCACAATTAGCTTTCTCTATACACATTTGCACATTTCAAGATCTAGTTAAGTGGGTTGGTATTACACTTTACTGCCACCAGTTCAGGAAAGTCAAATCACTGAATAAAGTAAAAAAAATACTGTGGAAAAATCTTCACATAACACTACAGCATTTTGCGTTCCATACCTACAAAGAGACTTCCAGATGCTTTAGTTGGACAGTTTTCCTTTATCTTTACTCTTCTCTATATGGACAAGAAACTTACATGCTCAAATTCAACTACAGAGGGAGGATGAGAAAAATTGTTTCAAATACAGTTAAGAAAAATTTGCAATAACTTTTAAAAGCATAATAATACAGAAATATGTATGATAAAAACAATATGTAGTCAGAGAAGAAAATAAGTGCTAATTACAGACTGTATTTACTGGCATTCCCCTTTTCTAGCCCTGAGACAAGAAGGACACCATTTCAGAAGGCATAAGACTAGGTATCGTGGCAGTAAGACCATATGACATGTCCTACTTTTAAGAAAAATACTAATAAGTTGAACATAAATGAACTGCTCCAGGACTTTGAGAATGACTCTCACACTGATTAAACAGCATATTATTTAACCAAACTTTCTCTCATGCTCTAGCTACAATTTTCTGAATTAGAAGATTAATGGAAATCTCAACTTATTAATGGGTACAGCCTTACAGGTCTATATGGGCTTGGAAGCAGAAACCGTATGGTGATCATAAGAACATACCCTGGTGGTCTTTGCCCTTGCTTCTGATGATTTATTCCTTTTACAGTATTTTATTATAACTACTGCTGATAGGTATCAAGGTTAATGGAAACTCAGGCCACAGTGGTTTCAGGATGTTAAAGTATCTTAAATTTTACACATGGATCTATTACATTCACTAAACGAACTTTGTGGAATGTTCTGACTTTTTCTGGATTAGCCTACCACTTTGCCCTCAGATGGACCATACGCAATTTACCTGATGAAAAAGCCAACACTATCCAAAATACGATAGCAACTGATACCAACCTGAGAACCACTTCTAAGAAAAATTGAAAACAACCAAAACCCCAATAAATCAAACAAAAAATCAAACAAGAAAGATCTTTTCTCTTTTTTTGCTCTGTATGTAATCAGTTTGACTTACAAAAGAACACATCATTTTTTAAGCTCGCTCTAAATGTTTTGGTGGACATCATTAACAGGCCATCATTATCAAACAAAACAGGTTTTCTACTATATTTTATTTTTTTTGCCTGCACAGTCAGATGAAGAAAGAACCTTAGCATCTTCTGTGAGCTTGTCAGGAATATGAATCTCCAAGGATACAATTGAACACAGAATACTAGGACACAGCCAGAACCAGGGGAAGCCAGGCCATCTAAACAACACAGCAACAGTGTTTCCTTCGTCTCATTTGGGATAGAATCTCAACATTCACTCTTTCAGTTCTTACTCCTGTGAATTATTTTCTTTCCTTGCAAGTAAAATCTGTGATTGCTTTTTCTTTGTTTTGTTGTGTGTTTAGCCCATAAGTCACACGCTGCTTAGCCATGGTTTCATACAGATTAAAAATTAAGGTTGAATCAACTTACTGCCAGAAAATATTGTATGTTGGATTCACAATCTAGTCTGGGTAGCTTAGAAATTAGGTCTTTTCTTGATGGTGTCCTCTACTGCAGTGTCACAAGCAAAGTCAGAAAACACAGTTCAGGAAAAATTGCTATCACGATATGCACACATCAATTAATGATTGTGCTCAGAGCAATTATCAGTATCAGGCCTTGAATCTTAATCTGTTTAAAGTTTTCAAAAACATCTTGTAGGACTGAATACACAACATACCTTCCACCTCTAACACTAGCTTTGGAAAGATTACAAACGCCGAAGAGGCAGGATCAGAGTTGAAGAGACAGACCCCAAATGAACCAGATAAAGGAAAAAAAACAACTTTAGAAAATCAAATGGGGACTGAAAATGCAGAATAATTTACTAGGCAGCAGAAAGGAATAAATAAAAAATCAAGTACCTCCTTAAACAGGCACAAAATAACCACTGCCCTGAGAAGCTGTGGATGTCCCATCCCTGGAAGTGTTCCAGGCCAGGCTGGATGGGGCTTTCAGTAACCTGATCTAGTGGAAGGTGTCTCTGCCCATGGCAGGGGGGTTGGAACTCGAAGATCTTTAAGGTCCCTTCCAACGCAAACTATTCTGTGATTCTATGAAGTATACAGAGCAACAAGATCATGTTGAGACATTCTTCAACATGGCATGTATATGACATATGTAATAAACTGAGAACAATTACTGTGTTCTACCTACTGCTGAAGAATACTCCCCTGGAATACTCTGTCTAGTTTTGAGTATCACAATTGAAGGAAAATACAGCTAAGCATGAGCTATTTCAAGGGAAAAAACCCAGAAAATTGTCTTTTGTTAAACATGAGCTTTATAGAGAGACTGAAGGAATTAGCTTTGTTCAGATTAGAAAAGAGATAAAGGAGGTAGTATCATGGAGGATTCCCAATAGGCAAACAGCCAGAAGAACACAGTGACCCTTTGCTCTTATTGTCCATGGGAGGAAAGACTTAAAAAACATCAGCTTGCCTGCCAGAGCAGCAGACACAAGACATGCTTTCTCATAGTAAAGAACAGATATTCCATGGAACAGATGGCTTGGAGGATGCAGTGTCTCCATCCTTAGAGGTTTTTAGAAGCAAGCTAGACAAATATAATTCTGGATTAATTTCAGCATATTTGATCCTGCCATGGATGACAGGTTTGATTAGGTGGCCTCATGAGGTACATCTGCTTCTACATTTCTATGACAGTCTTCATTCTGACTTTTCTTAATCAAATGAAGTCTTAAGCTTTTCAGTTCTTTATCTCCCTGCAGACTTGCACAGGTTTTACTCTATTTTTCCCTTTATAATAGTAATATGTTAAAAATTCCCTTTGCTTACAAGTTAAAAATCTTCTCTGGCATTCTCAAGCAATTTGAGCATTGAACTAGTATTCTCTGAGTGTGGAAGTAAATAACAGTTGTTTGGAAATGTAAAATGAACCAGTGCAATGTACAGGTGACATTTATTATTATGGACAAATAGGTAATTCACAAAAATGAAAGATTATAAATAACAACACAAAGTCTACACCAATGGGGTGGGTGTGGGTGTGGGGTGTGTGTTTATAAACCCGCTCAGTCAACTTCACCTTGAAATCATGTTCCAGAAACATGAAATTTTGATTCCTGGAAAATTAGACTTCTTAAAGACTGAAAATTAGATGAAGTTGCCTATGAAGAGATCATTCTTACAGCTACTTAATTATCTTGATTATTTCACTTGCTTCAAGAAATATGTCTCATTTTTCACATGAACTTGCAAAACTGTTAATTTCAATGCAATTTGGAGGTAAACACTAGATAACTAGTTAAACAGAAATTGAGCTAGAAGCTGCTTTTTATCAAAGGTTCTGTTCTAATAGTACTTTATACCAAATCTTTGATTATTTTTCTGTTGCTCTTCTGTCATCCAGATGCCTTCATTATATGACCACAACCTTCTCTATACTGTAAACAGTGTAGAACATTAACTGGAACTGAAAATTTTAGTAACTAATGAAAAAGCACTAAAATTACTTTTTCAAAGCCGATCTCAATCATTTTTTCCAATCTCAATAATTAAGAACACTAAATGCATTTTACTAACACATGATGCTTGGCAGCTACTTTAAAAAAAAAAAAAAAGTACTGAATAACTGGTATGAATCAGAATTGGTCTGTTTGAAATAAGACCACCTCCCCCCTCTGCCCCCCTGTAAATCCTATTAAATTTGACCATGAAAACTTTCAGAAGGATAATTAGAATGAAACCAAATACATGAGGAATAATACCAAGAAGAAATGATAACAGAGTTAGTATGCTTTTTTCAACTATAAATTTGGTTTGGATTAAGTTTATAATCAGTATATTTTAATTCTATGTTTGCTCAGGCTTTGGCACCTTGTCAATAGTTTGTTAAAACAGACAAATCTGTGCTTGTGACAGATACTAAAACATACATGGAGAAAACACAAGATTTTTAAATGTTATTAGACTATGATGCTTTGAAGATATTATCAAAGAAGATGCACATAACATCAAATATGTAGTATAAAAATATTTAAACTATTTTTTACTTGTAAAGTTTAATAGAGGAATAATCTTATTGATATGTTCAAATGACTGACTCAAAACTCTACTCTCCAGCCATACAGGCTGTAAACATTTTAAACATTGTTAAACTCGTTACTTATCTGAGTTACTGAAATGATACATCCTGCTGTTATTATGGCTGAATAGACATGTGCTATAATGTATACCAGATATTTTAAATATAGGTAAAATACAAAGTATGATTCTTGTATGTATGATTCCTCTAGATGACTCCTGCAGCAACCTTGTCTACAGGTTCATTACAGTGGGCAGTAAAAATCAGGAGTTAACCCAACTAACATACGACATATTCAAAGCTCTTCCTTACTATAGAATTACTCATTTCACTAATGGAAAACAACTCCTTTTCATATTCTCTTCATATTGATTTCCAATACATATTCAATTCAAAGGGCAGAGGTGGAGAAAACCTGCCTCAACACAGAGATTGCTTCTTAACACTGTCCATGCACAGTAGGTTGTAGTAATCCTGTATGACTGTATCTCAGATAATTATCAGTTTAAGGAATAGCTAAAGTGTAATGGGATGATTTTGGAACAACATGTTATAAGCACATTTGGAAGTACACTTTTTTCTCATTAAAGACTAAACATTTTACTGTCACATCCAATGTCAGATTCTACACAAGCATTTTCTTGAGTTCATCTATGTTGGCGAACAAGCAGGAAGTTCACTTCTCACAGCACCAGAAACTAAGAGACTCTGCTTCTGGATAAGTTCATGGACTTATCATCACCTTTATGCTGGTTAGAAGAGCACAAAGCAAGCCATGAAAAGATCTATATCAACACCAAGCTAACAAATAAGTCACACAACCTCTCCCTGTATATCATTCATAGATATTCATCTAGGCTTTCTATAAAGGCAAGACTACTTTAGAAGGCAGTCAAAAATCCATCCATTACTGTATAAGATATATTATCTCACTAGTAATCAACCTCCAACATAAAATGAGTTAAGTGTGGGGCGGGATTCCCCAGCATCATTCTTACTTGGAAGTTCTCCTTGCACAGTTGAAGGCTTCTGATTTCTAGCTTAGAACTTATTCATAGCCAATCTATGTGAATTTGCTTTTTATTTCTTCCAAGTAATAACAGTTCAGATGTTTTTTCTTCAGTTACCAATGCCATTTTTTTTTCTTATTTCCTAGAATGGATTTCAATAACATTAATATACTGTAAATATGATTCCAGTGGAACACTGATTCTCTAGAAAATCTTGAAGATCGATTCTAATTTAAATGAATTGCAAACTGCTCATAGGGAACCAAGAAGAACGTTCATAGGAGACATGCAGTAGGCCTGTCATGAATGGTCTCAGACTAACTGAGGAAGCCCCTGTGCAAGTCTGTATCTAAGACAGCCTGAAGGATCTATTAGCAAAGCAAATACGCTATTTGTGGTTGTAACAAGGGCTAAAGAAGCCACTGAGGCTATTATTGCCATTTAAAGCAATTTCTGGGGGTGTCTCAAGTTGAAGTGTGTTTATTTTTGTGGGTTTTTTTTCTTTCCGTATTGTGCAGAATCTGCCACAAGTGTAGTAAAAAAGGGTAATACAAGTGATACAGATATCCAAATGTTGACATGACTGGTGAGAGGATTAATGTGGAGAATTAATTTGGATATTAAGTAGGCATTACTTCATACTATCAGAAAATGAGAAATGTTAGATGTAAATATCATGTGACTGAACAGGGAAAAAAATGCTGTCATCAAGCTAAAGACTGTTTTTAAATCAAAATTTAAAAGGGGATGGAAGTGGAATATAAAATGGGACACCTGCTCAAAGTTTATTATGATGGCCATACCTCTGGCTTACACTGGCTCATAGATGTAATGATGACACCAGGTATATCAGGATTCAACATCCTCAGTAAGTCTCCTAGAAACTTGTAAAGGGGATTTCAACACTACAAAAGTAATGATGAAGTAGCTGGGGTGAACAATGCAAAGCTGGGATTTGAAACTCTGTGCAAGTAAAAGGGAGTTCAGACCAGGTGTGTCCTGGTCCAGGTTTACATCTGATTAAAAGATCACTGGGTGCATACACTGGGTAGACAGAAAACAGACCAAGGTACAAGATAATAGGAAATAAGAATATTCAAAGTTCTTATTAAAGTAGACTCAGGTGGTTGCCTGAACAGGGCTCAACAGAAGCAATTTCTGAATAATACTGTGATGAACTAAAGAACTAGTGTCGAAGTAATAGGACAGCTTCCCTGGCAAGCAAACAAGCTCTCATCGAATACATTTGCTTGTTTATTTACTGCCAAGGTTGCCTGAAAGTATTTTGCTATGAATGAGGTATGGAAATCTGGGAAAACAAGAAGAATCACTGGAATCAGAAAAGAAAGATGTAATAAAACATTAAGTGATTCCTCAAATTTTACTTTAAATTGTGCTCTTGACTCCTATGAGTTGATATCCTTTTAAATAGGGCACAAAATAATGTTCAACTATCATACTGAATGCTCTGCAGATATATCCACAGAGGCAGACACTGCTGTGCATAGCTGGCACAGATGTTTTATTTTTCTTTTTTTTTTAGCTTTCAGTCAGATTTTAGGGGGAGATTACTTACAGCTGTTGCACACAGAAAAATAATGTACTGGCACTAATCCTCATCTACAATGGAGCTCATAGTACCAGTACTAGATGTAGGGTTACTTGCTGCTCTAGGCAAAGAGGTGAATGCCCATTTCTCCTGGTCTTTAGTCTTTCAGACAATAGTCTTTAACTGTTGTAGCCCTAGGTGAATGTTTGTACAGTACTATACTTGTCCCTAGGAGGTACTGCTATGACACTTTAGATGAGTAAGAACAGTATCTACAGTCACATTCAAGAGGATGAAAATTATAAGTCAGAAAGAAATTTCTCCCTGTGGTACATTATTACACAACTAAGCGCCTTATAGGTTTTTACAGCTTGCTTTCAAACACCTTCCACTGCTCATTTTTGAAAAATAACATTACATGGAACATAAGAATGACACATACAATGAAACATACATTTTTATAGTGGTTTCACTACTTCTTTATTCTTTTAGCTTGAGTTAATATCAGGTAATCAAACTTCTCAAAAACTAGAGAAACAGAAGTCGTACTGGATTCAATTAAATTAGCATGTATAATCTCATGTATGTTTCTCCCTTGGTATTCACAACAGGCTGTATTTCCCTGTCCATGTTGTTTGCTGAATAAAAAAAGATGATAATGTATGACTACATTTTCAGAGGTAAACCCATAATTTTGTTTTTAAACTTACAGCAAAACCAAATACAAATGTTCTACAACAAGACTACATATTATCACTGCCTGTACAAAAACTTACCATGTACTATCTGCTATCTTACATGATTGCGCAGGGTTCTTCATATATACTATAACAATCCTAATAAAAGGAATTTATATGAATCATTTTTACTGTAATTAATATAGTTTAGCGTTAATTGACATAGTACATAAATATTGAACCAAAGCACATGATTATTGCTGAACAGGTGAATTCTGATGTGTAAACCCATCATCTCCCACTCCTCACCCCCTTACACCCCCCATCCAAAAAAACCCAAAACCCAAACATGTGCTCCCAGCAGGTACTGATAGTCAGGCTACGGTAGTCCAGATTACAAGTTCAAAACTTAAACATAAAACACACAGACATGAGGGCCAAAATAGAGCTGCTATTGTCCCACATATTTGTTAAGAAGTTTTCACACAGTTCCTGAGAACTTGTCTGACTTGACAGCATGGCAGAAGTTCAGGAGAGAACAGACCTTGCAGAGCAGGAGCTTGAGCTCTGAACTAATTTGCAGGGTCTGTGTTTGCATTCAGGTGATCTAATGGGAGGAGCAATATTGATGAAACTCTTAACTGCCCCACAGCCATGTCAAACAGTCAATCTGTTTTAATATTGTATCTATGCCCCAATCTTTCAAAAGTTACCAAATGTATGCATAATGAGAAGTCACTAAGTTCCACATATGTGTTCATATGTGCTCTGAAATCAAGCATGCAGTTCTCTACCTGTCTCTCCTACTATTCCACCACTTTGATATTCTTTTCATTGATGACATTTTTGGAATGGCATCTCTGTCTTGTTAAAAGCCATCCCACGGTCACAATCCAAACCCCAAAAATATCTTCACCCAGATGAACTGTATGTTCTCAGACCGCCCACTAACAGCCCATAAGGCTGTCTTCACCTTACTGAGGAAACCTTTGCAAACGTGCCTTCTCTTTCACTTGAACCGGAGTTCTTATGCAATAAATACCATGACTTGGTAATTGAAATTTTGGCTGAGAAATAAACACAACTGCATAATGCTAATATCCGCCCCTCTGTTCTACAGGGGGTTATAAAGTACAGAAGAAGTAATAGTGCCGTAGCTGTGTGACAGAAAAATATCTATTCCAGCTGTGTCCTTTCAGAGACTGTTAGCTGAATGCTCGCTGCTAATACATTTGTTCTGCTGTTTCCTTCACAGAAGCTGTTGTGAAGAAGCAGTGTGGTGCTCATGGGAGGTAAAAGCTTCAAAAAGTCCAGTGTGAAACATGGGAAAGTATCACCAGTGCATATGATTCCTACAAAGATCATATAGGGAAAAACAAAATGGCAACTCTAGTGGGAAAATGAAGTGAAGCTGTATTCTGACAGGCCCATTTGGCCACATACAAGAACTACAGATTTTCCAGCAGAACACCAAAGAATGAAGTTGCCAAAAGCAACACGGAAAAATCATCTTTTTCTTCCTACAAACTCATAAAATAGAGTAAATCTCATGACTGTGTAAAAAAATATAAAATTCCCAACCTACTCCAAACATACTTGTCTTCCAAAATGCCCTTTCCAGAAATTGCCAAGTTATGCTTGTGAGATTGCTGTGAAAGACACTGAAGTGAAAAACTGGAATTTTCATATGGACAAAGCCTGGCAAACATTACAATTCTGGATTACCTGAATACATTGTTTGTGAAGAAATGATGTCTACTTTTGCTTTTACAGAATAGGCTGCAAAGCAGCAAGGTCTAGAAACCACTTAAGTCATTGTATCTCCTTTAGCACTTTAGTGGAAACTGAACTCCAAAGGAGACATAAAATTTACAGCTTCTGAACTCACAGGTACAAACAAAAATACAACGTGAATGTCCTGTCTTTACTTTGTTATTTTCTCAAGTCAGTGCTCTGTAAGTCCACTCGAAAGGAGTTAGACCACAGTTTCTTCAGTCACCTCAAAGGCTAGTAAAAGATCTTTTGGACTTACAGAAATGTCAGATGCAGTGGTTATCTACATAGGGAGGCATATACAATGAAAATAATGCCTAAAGATTAAACTCTTCAGTTCCATCTGAAGAAGACTCTGATTGTATAAGATACTCTTTCTGGTAAGGCAAATTACTCCTTGTAAAGTCCCCGTTCATTTTCCAAAACCCTGGATCTGACCACACAAGTCAATGATACATTTTTACTCCCTGTTATTTTTATTCTGTTATCTTATTTCCTGGTTTAACATGAGGCCTCAATCTTTCCCATATTAAATCAATGGAAGAATACCTGTTGAACTCAATGGGAGAGAGACTGAGTTTGCAGCCTTGCCACCAATACAAGTATTACTTCTGATTTACCATTCACAGGGAAGCCCTTTATGACACAGTCACATTTATGACATTTATGTCATTTATGTCACATACACATAAAAATAGAAATCATTGCCTTAGAGAAGACAGCAGAGCCAAGATTTATTCTGTGATACTCAGATTAATTAAAAAAGATATATATTAAGTAAAAAATATGCTTAACAAAATCTCAGAACTGCAAACATGTTTTCTGGTGATTCAATTTCCTTTTGAGCTTTTACCTGAGAGAAATCCTGGAGTCATTCCTTTACAATTCCTAAATGGATTATCCATTGTAATAAAAGACATTTTAGAAAGTTCAGGTGGAAAAATGTTACTGCATTTCTTTCCCTGTATCCTGATACTGACTGACAACCTCTGTCCAGACTAATATGTGTAATGTCTATATGCTGGTCCACCACAGAAGGAATATTCCTTCTGTATTTATGAAGACTGTCTGGTAGATACCTGTTGATTCACACAGATTTAATTGTATTTTAGAATTAAAAATGAAATAACAAGGCAACTGTGAGGTCCTTTCCCTTGCAGTAAGAGGAACAAAATTTTTCAGTGGGTATATCCACAAATCACAGCTTTAGATGTGATAATACTTCTTTTTATCCAATCCCAATCACCTTTGCTGACTAGACGGAGCAGGTTACTGTTACTACAACAAAGTCACCAGAAGTGCTCCAAGGATGCAATTGTTTCTATGTGTTCCTCATTTGTCTCCTGCTCTGAACTTTCTCTTTAGAAAAATTAGCTCATCCAATGAAAATGTGAGCAGGCCAGCTGAATAGTCAAGGTTGTTTGATCTTCAAGCGTGCTGAGGGGCTCAGATCTGTTTGGGGTAGGTAGGTGGATCAGTCCATGTTCAAACTTAGTATTTTTATGGAATTTGGGAAATGCTTATACATGTTTCAGACACAGACAGGAGTCCTAAAGATATTATAAGAAATGCAACCCAGCAAATATTTAACTTCCCACACTGAGATAGGATTCCAATGCCAAAGCTGGACCAGAAATACACACTTGAAATGATGCTTATATTGTATACATTTCATATAAAATGAAATATGAAATACATTTTAACTTTTCATGGCTGTTAGTATAACATACGAATAAAATTCATCTCCATTTTAGAGAAAGATTGCCACTCTAAGAATTTTAAATGGAAGGATTTTTCAGGGGAGGATATTTTTACAATGCAAAATAAGTACTGCTGTTGATTGGCAAAAAGGGTCTGAATCAAATCTTTGACTGTAATGAAATAATTTTATCTCTGGAATAGTCTGCCACAAAGGGCATCAGAATATGACTGGGCCTTCCTTATTTTGGAATAAAACAGACTTCATGCACACCTGACATCTAGATCACGTATTTTCTAACAACAATAAAATTGGTGTTGGTAGGTGTTAAGATTAATTTATGAGAGATGGTTCCTGCGGGAATGAATAGGATTTTTAATACATATCTATTACAACAAGCCAGATTTTAGGTGAATGCAATTCTAAATAATGACATGTATTGTGGGCAGTAATCACAATGGAAAAGCTTTATCTGAGATGTCTAATATTGAAGAAATCAACCAGATGAAAGATTTAGGGATGTGAGACATATTGAACAGGTAAAACCTGGATGGGGGTAGGAAACTTAAAAAGAATGAGTAATACTCTTGACTAAAATGTTTTGCAATCTTTGTTGAGAAAACTACTTGCTTAATTTGTACAGAATAATCACACTAAGAGAGTAGATACGCATAGCTGCTCTAATTGAAGTGGAATAGGCAGCATACTTTTCCCAGATGACTTGCTATGAGTAAACTACATTTAGATTGAGGAAAATCTTTGAAGATACTTTAAAACTAGATACACATACACTAGATAAAGTTCTCTAGAAGTTCTTTTAATGTACTGTAATATTGTGTTAGTATGTAAGTTTAAGTGAAGTTTCATCTTACAAATTGGTTTTCTTAGTTACAATTTATTTTCAATTTCCATTTTTTGTAATTTGAAATTCACTGTGAGTTCACTGAAGCAAGCATAAAGTGCCCAGCTTGTATTAGTAACTCCACGTCTTTTAAAATGCATGCAAAAACAGAAAGCGTAAAGTACTATCATTATGTTGCGCAGCTAAACAGCTGTTTTTTCTCCTACACTGACTTTCCCATTTCTAGAAGAGCGCCAAATGCCATTGCAAGGGTTCATGCAAGATAGAGGTTTATTTGTTGTTTCTTTCCTGGATACAGCATTTGTGCTTTCCCTTTTTGTTTCTCAGGATTTTTCTGTATTTTTTTAAAATAAATGCCATTCAGAATAAAAACACTTATATGCTTTCAGTATTTAAAAAAACAGTAGTTTTCAATATTAAGGCTGATACCAGCAGTATTGGATCTTCTGCTTACAAATTAACCCAGTAAAACTTCACTAATTCCTCCCATTTAAGGAGTAAAAAAAAGAAGCAGCAAAAAAGCTACTTCAAGTAGAGCTCAAAGATAAGTCCAGGTGTCAATTAAGTAAGAGTGAAGTGTAATACTTTTATCCAGACTAAACATGCCACATACATCTGCTTGATTACGCTGTAAATAACAGTCAGTTTTTCTACCATAACTCATCCAACTGTTACCGTCCAGAAAAGCTTTCATTGGCTTCACAATTACACAAATTCCTACACGGTGGACCACAGCCCCTTGTCCTAGTGATAACAAATGTATGTGACAGACTGCTAAACTAAAAGAGAACAATGAGGGTATCAGGCAAAAAATGTCATGCTCTCACAAGGCACTGCATCGGCATTTCTTAATACATTTTGTAAAGACCTATCAGACAAATTATTTTGCAACCCTCATTTGCAACGAGAACCAGAAACTTACAGATAACAGTTACTTTAAACTTGTTGAAAACTGAAATTATTTTAGAAAGGGGTTTGATGGAAAAAACTGTTGTCAGCCTGCTTCCAGCTTTGTTATTTTGCAGTTTTAGAGTGCATCACTTTCTACCCTCATAGACTTTTGATGAAAACAAGCAGACATCGTCTATACAGTGCTTCTTATAAATTGTGAGGTATCTCAGGATATTCTTTCTGAGATAGGGTTCAAATACAGTAATTTGTACACTAACGTGAACATGCAATTTACCTCCTTAATTATCTGGAATATATACATATATGTAACAATATTATAATTAGATTAAATACCACAACTTTTACGGGACAATGATCTCAAATATTAAACATACAAAAATTGTTGCACATATTTTTATTTTTGTATATATTTAACATTTGAGATCATTGTCCCATAAAAGTTGTAGAAGTTCACAGCTCCAGCTAAGAACTGGAAATCACAGAAACAGCTAACTTCCCCTCTCAGTGAAGCTGCTGATCATTATTGAGACATTCAGAAATCTTCAGCTGTAGAAGTGATATTTGAGATAAGTCTGCTTCCAAGACAGATGGCAGGTGAGGAAGACCTGGAAGATTACAATAATTGCCAAGGTAAGTCCTTATACACCAATATGAAGAGATTTATCAAAAGAACCTCTGCCTACAAAAGCAGTCACTCAGAATGGCCACTGTAGCTTCTACAGCTGGGTGCAAATCTGGGAAATTAATGGAGCTAGAGCAGCCAGGGCTACTACTGGCATAGATCTGGGAATGCAACAGCTACCCAGAAGCAAGGGCAGACTGGCAAGTAATAATTTATTTCCTGAAGTAATGTTAAACCTCTGCAGCCTACCATAACAAAATACCTGTCCCCGCTCTTGGTTTTTAACAGCTTCAGCCCATTCTATTTTTAATTCTCCACATGAATCGAATCACTGTTTCTGAAAATTTTCCCTCTGTTTTCTGCCAGATCTCAGGGGTAAGCTAATTGCTACATGTGACAATGACAAAAATATTTGTCTGCAGCAGCAGGTAAATATGCTTTATCTGAAGAGCAGCACTATGAAGAGGAATTGTGACAGATTCTTCCCTTTGTTGGTTAAATATTTATTTTAATTGGCAATACATTGAGTTAATTTCCCCTAAGTTCAGTTCATTTTGCCCATGACACTAATTGGTAAGGAATCCTCCCGTCTTTATTTTGGCCCATGAGCCTTCTTCCTCCTGTTCTTCCTTGTGGATGGGCAGGTCAAGTAAGCAAGTAGCTGGGTGGGAGTTTGGCTGTTAGCCAAGTCAATCTCACCACATGGGACTGCCTACAGGGAAGACTTTGCACTACTCTTAGTATATCCTGGGTATATCATAGGGTCCATAGCAAAACATATTCTCCCAAGCCCAAGCAGAGCTGTAGCTGGGGAAAGTTAGAGAGGTATGTTTTATACTAGGCCACACAAACAGAGTTTCTCACTCTTTATGGACTCGGGAACTTGACAGAATAATGATCCAGCACCTCTATTTTGAATATCCCTTTTTCTTTATGGTCTCCCTGTTATTGTAACCACCTTTATGTTTTCCTGAAGCCTACAACATATGGAAAGCTGATCTTCTGTATCTTTTTTCCCACATCTTAAATTAAACTTAACCTTTCTTCTTGTTCTCTGTTGTCACATCTTTCTGCCTTAAGTTCATTCATTTGCTTATGAATACAAGTTTGGCCAAGATACCAAACAGAAGGTCAGCTTGACCACAAGTCAGGAAAACAATCAGAAATCATTTTCTGGAACAGAAATCTGATTATACTTCCCGGCCCAAACTCATTCGGACTCTAGGGTGCTTACACCTTTATTTATTAATAAATAAAGCTCCATGGGTTTATTTTTAAACAATGCTGTTCTGTAAAGTGATAACAAGGGAGTTCCATAGTTACCCCACACCCAGAAGCACAGAAGTCAGTGCTCAAAAAAGGTAGCAGCTGCTGCTCCAGTGCTGCATCAGTCCAGGCACAGATGAGCAAGAGCACCGCGCTCCCTTCGCTATGCTATTTTTCCTTTGTTGACTACATCACAAATGTGTTCCTGGAAGCCCTAAGAGACTACTAGGAGCTGCTTCAGCTGCTCAAAAGAATAACATAAAAGTAACTTTATCCTTTTTTTTTTTTTTTTTTTTAATTGAAAGAAAGTTTATTTGTGTAAAAAGAGCTAGGTGCAAAGGGCCAAGGATGCACTGCCAGTCACTCTTTATTCCAACCTATTTCCCATCACTCAGTGTGTAGTTTAAAAAATAGGCATAAAAACAATCTTAAAAAGTGACAAGGATGAGATCAGACATCACAATGCCAGAAAAGATCTTCCCATGCAGACCGAAATAGATGTTAAAGACTCCTGGTAAAGGAAAGGTCCAGAAATTCTCAGCTGGCCTCTCTCTTTGTACCCTAACCTTATCTTCTACTACCAATGTACCACTTCAGTGCAGCATCCTGCCTTCAGAAACTAGATCCAAGATATCACATTGCCAGTTGTTTCAGACTGTAATGACCGTGATGCACACAGAGTTAACCATAATAACCTTAATTATAAAAAGTATATATACTTTCCAATATACACTACTAAAACCCCATGGTTTTCTAGTACTTAAAAAATCATAGCATGTTAATATCTTCGAAGAAAAATTAGATAATATAAATCTTTATTTTTTAATTTAGATTGCAATATGTCTCTCATATTAGTGCCAGTTTATTTACCCGAATAAGCTGCTACTTTAGTAAACAGTTCCTTGATGACTGCTAAAATTTCTCTTCAGTTTTAAAGGGTTCACAGGGCTGGCATTAACAATATCATCCAATATGTCTGTAGACTAAATAGATATTAACAATAATCTATTTTTTTATAAGAAACTTTTAAAGGATAGTTTAACATTTAGTATTGTGATTTTAAAAAGTTATGTTTAATTTTAAAATGTTTTGACTTATTGAACTTTAGCTTTCAAGCTTTTTCTTTTTTTAGTCACTGACAGATATTTTGCAAGTCAATTAATACATTAAAATTACATTAACATGCAATCTTATTTTTAACAGAGCAGAAGACAAAATATTTCTCTTGCAGCATTCTTTTTTTACTTTCTTCTTTTAGAAAACTCTACAGCAGTCATGCAAATAATTTTATCCTGCAGTAGTAAAGCTACAGTGATTTTATGTTACTATACACTACCACAGTGATAAGATCTGTTTTTAATATTAAATATTAATATTTATCTGTATTTTGATGATTTTCCCCCAAGTGATCTTCTTGATCACGAACATTTCTGCAATTCACAGTTGTTTCCAAATAATCAAAAGACTTTCTTGTATATAGACAATGAGCGCAGTTTGGAGGAAAAAATAAGGATTAATGCATTGCAGGAAGGAAACAGGTGAACATAAAGATGGTATTATGAATTTCCCTTCCTAATACACTAGCCATTTTATTTAGAATATATGATTGGAGCCTTTCTTGGGAAGAGAACTTCTAGCTGAGCCTTGCTTGATACAAGATGTAAATAATTCAACTCAATCTGCTCTTTGCACATTGATGCTGAAGAAGCTGAACAGATGTTTTGCTGCAACACCCAAAATATGCAAAGTACAGATTCGACTAAAGATGCTTTTTGGGAAACTGGCTTCAAAACCATTGTGCCACAAAGTATATAAAGATGCCTTTTTCTAGTAAAGTTTGATCTAATCACAAAAAAAAAAAATGGAAAGCCAATTTACAATAAAGCACAAAGATAAAAAGCGCAGATTTTATTTTTAATACAAATTTAGAAACTATATTCATGATATGTTGCTCCATATACAATACATTTCCTTAGAGAATATAAAATAAGTGCTAAGTATCCACCTGGGCATATAACCTTACTATTTTGTGTGGGAAAATTCACTTTCTTCAGCACAGATTACCTACCATTTTGGCATGGTAAACAAATAAGCCAATTAGATTTCAGATATCTTTTTTCAGTTCCATTCAATGGATATGGAAAAAAACCCTGTAAACAAAACCCATTTTGAGAGTATTCTCTTTTGCTAGGTAGGTGGAACAACTGGCAAACATTTCACAGTTATGAAGCAGATCTTTACAAACCATTTCCAGTTGACAGTTGTTTTGTCGGGTCTTTTCTGTCTTCTGATACATCATTAGAGAAGTACCCCAGAAAATATGGAACACATGCCGGCCTAGGCCTTACTTCTGTCACAGAATCACAGCATCACAGAATGACAGAATGGTTGAGGTTGGAAGGGGCCTCTGGAGATCATCTAGTCCAACCCCCTGCTAAAGCAGGTTCACCTAGAGCAGGTTGCACAGAGTCGTGTCCAGGTGTCTTTGAAATGTCTCCAAAGAAGGAGACTCCGCAATTCTCCTGGGCAGCCTGATCCAGTGCTCTGTCACCATCAAAGTAAAGAAGTTTTTCCTCATATTCAGGTGGAACATCATGTGTTGCAGTTTGTACCCATTGCCCCTTCTCCTGTCACTGGGTGCTACTGGAAAGAGCCTGGCCCCATCCTCTTGACACTCAAGATACTTCTAGACGTTGACAAGATACCCTCTCAGTATTCTCTTCAGGCTAAACAGGTCCAGCTCTCTCAGCCTTTCCTCACAAGGGAGATGTTCTCTTCCCTTAATCACCTTTGTAGCCTCCAGTGGACCCTCCCTGTCTCTCCTGAACTGGGCAGCCCGTAACTGGACACAGCACTCCAGGATCACCTCCCTTGACCTGCTGGCCATGCTCCTCCTAATGCACCCCAGGATACTATTGGCCTTCTTGGCAACACAGAAATGTCTTCTCAAAATGTGTAGGGCACCTGCCCTTCACCACACTGTTAGAGACTGGCAGCACAATACTGCTTATGGGGACCTTAGCCTTAGATGAGTCAATGCAACTTTTTGAAGGTCACAGAGGAAGTCTATCAGAAAGGGAACACGAATACAGTTTTTTCTAGATTTAGACTGGTGACTTAGGATTCATATATATCTTACCTCTCCTTGTTGACATTGTTTATAACACCTGTGGCAGTGGGCCACAGATGGGCTCTAGGTTACACAGAAATTTGTGATGAAAAGAGGGGATGAAGTCACAGATCTCTATTTCCAGACTAGAGAGAATCATCTTTTCCCAGTAAATGTCAAAAAAACCCTGTAAACTACTTGTAGGTTCATGCTGATATCATGGATATAAAATAAATAACTTTGAAAAAAGAAAAGGAGATACAACATTCCCATGTTGCAGCTGATAAGGGATTACAGTATATCCGAAGTCTGTTTGGTTTTATCCACTTCCTTTCTCTTGATTTTTGTGCTTTGTCCCTGTCCTTAACCTATGCCCCAGAGAAAGAGTAAACAGCTACTAAAGGTGTCAGTAACATTCAATAGTTCATGTTCCTTTACTCTTTACTCAGGCTGAAGTAACCACATTTTGTATGCATTCCACTCTGCGGCATCCTGGAAACCTGCAGTTTGAACCCGTTTTTCAATTTAGTGGCAATGCACTCTGAACAGCAATATGTTACGGAGCCAGCTGGTCTTCCTTAGCCTTTTACCCTCTTTTAATCTTTTAGTGTTCTACAGCCACCTCATCTACTCTTGGCTGCTGTAACCTTCAATCATGTATCATTTGTTGTATTCTTTTCCACTGCTTTAACCTTCCTGTTGTAAACAGTGAAGGCACTGTGATTAGCATAAAACCCAAAGTAATCTAATATTCCAATTAATGCAGAGTTTGGAAGGATATCTGCAGGTAAAGGAATGTGAACCATCTTTGATGTGTATTTAAAAACAAAACAATAAAGATGAACAAATCTAGCCAGTTTAAATTTATAGCTCCCTACTACAGAATTTAATTCGTAAATGTGTATATATATATATTTATATATACATACATATATGTTTTTTCTTTACCTATTAAACTGTCTTTACCTCAACCCATGAGTTTTCTCACTTTAGTCCTTCCCATCCCACTGCAGGGGGAGTGAGTGAGTGGCTGGGTGGTGCTTAGCTGCCAGCCAGGGTTAAACCTTGACAAGAACACATTCAAGCTTCATTCTATAAAGTGTCTTTGCTATTCTTTTGGTCTAGTGAAGATGGAGAATCATAGGGATTTCTCTACAAACATTAAGAAGTTTAGCAATACAGAGTGTTATATTAGCAGTGGTCATGTACCTGGTTTGTCCGAGTAGGATAATTCTAATGCAGTTCTCCTAACTTCTGGGTTCTCAGTGATACATCCAAAGCAAGTAATTGTACTTCTGTACTGAACTAAGCATATTAATTACATTGTAAGGTAGTCTAGTGTGGTTAGACTGCAGCAAAGAAGGCATAAATTTTGATTTCAGGTAAGCTTGTTTATGATTTGTTGGATAAAGAATAAGTTGTGAAGAAACACAAATGTTTGCTTTTTAATTTAATTTTTTTAGAAAGCAATATAAATCAGGAATACTCGGCAAATATAATTTACATTTTAAAAATTCAGTGTAGCCCTTTTTTCCTAGGGATTAAAATTACCCCAAAATATTTGCAGCTTTCACATTACAGTTTGAAGCTACTTTTGAGGATTCAAGAAGTACAACAAACTGTACAAAATATGTGTGTCTCTTCAGCGTCTGCTTAACTGGTAAAAGAAATGACCAGAACTTCATCCAGTAATCAAGAATCAGGTGACACTTGTTTAAATTCCAGCATTGTTGGTTTACACTCAAACAAAGTTTTCAAGCCTCCAGAATTAGAGCACAAGCACGATTATGAGTACATGTAACACAGAAGAGTTTTAAGCCTGAAAATCTGAACTATCAAACTTAAAATTCTAGTATACACTCTGGAATCTCATACACAAGCCTACGTAGTACATTTTGAATTAAATACCAGCAGTAAAAAAGAAACAATTTGTGTCCTAGTAATGTCTCTTCTATTTCTTATTTTAGACTGACATCTGGTATCACAGCAGAATTCTTCCACCTGCGAGGTCAGGGAAACACAAACATCTCAACATATACTGACTGTAGGAAGCATTATTATGAAGATTTTTATATGGGCTGGATGGCTTCTATTTCTTTCCAAGTGTCTCAAGTACATAAAATAACAGCTATGAAAAAAGCAATCTTAAAAAGGTACAAAATTGGAAACCAGCATTAAAATGATCCTCCTGGTTAATGAAAGAAACAATTATGGCATAAAACCCTCTAAATGCACCTAAGTCAGAAAGCCATCATAGTCAATCAGATAAGATGGCTTCTGTTTGTTACTCTGCCATGGTATCCATTAGCCTATACCTGTAGAGGAAGCTGTGTGCCAAGTATACCTGAAGTAGTGCAGCACTATATCATACACAACCCCAGCATCATGCACAGATCCCATCAGCCTAAAGCCACACATGCAGTTTCAACCCCCCAGCTCCTAATGAAACACATCACTGTGCTACAACGTATCTCAAAAAAACCCCAACTCCCACACTTCTTGAGCAAGTAAGCTTCTGAGTTCATTAAGGTTAAGAAGCCAATTGTTTCCTCTGCCATCTGCTAAGGTACTGCATCCTGATGGCTTGCCACAGTCTCGTGCATCATGGTTATTGGGATATCATCTGTCCACCTGCAATCCTGATTGGGTGGAACAAGAATATTTTTAGACACTAATTAGTAAAAGACATTTATAAGAGAACTATCCTGTCCTTGTGCTGCTGTTTTCAACTCTTCAGCTATGGACTACCAGAGAACCCAGCCCCACTGAAGCAGCAGAGATAGGAACAACCATGGCAATGGGGCAGGCAGCCAAGCCTAAACTGGCACATTAACTGATGAATCAGACCATATACTACAGTCACATGAGACTTCAGAATATTGTTTTCTGTTCAGAATATTGTTCACTATCCTAACAGGAAAGTGAACTCTCTGACCTCCATTTCAGGAGGATATGTAGGTCTTTCAAGGAATATAAACAACAGAAATAATTCTCCTTTTTCTTCTTTTAAAAATGTGATCGTCTTCCCAAGATAATTAAATAAACATAAACTTAAAAAGTGCATTAAAATCCCCTTTCCAATAGCAAAGTAAGTAACTTTTCAACTGGTACAGCCACTTTTTTGTTTTCTTACAGAAAACTGACTTCTAGACTCCATGGGCCAAGCTAATTCTTGCCTACTCACTAGACCCTGGCAAAATTACACCAGGGAAGAATTTGGACCAAATATTTCTGTCTAAGATACACAAGCACGAAAACGCCCAAACACTGTAATCTATCCCATATTTTGCTTTTAACCCAAATCCCAAAAAAACTGTTTCTATACAACTTTGACTCTAAATATACATAAACATGTAACAACTATGAAAACAGTATCACTTTTCGGAAAGCAAGTGATTTTTATACTATTTGAGTGAAAGGCACTGAAGAATATCTGTCTGTGACTCATTGTGGCCAAAGCCTGACAAAAGTAATTCAGCCACAGAAAATATAGCTGAAGTAAACATAGTTTCATTTACTGAGTATTCTGACTTGCGGTTTTTCTATTCTCTGTTCCCGCTGCTTGATATTTAGCTATAGACAGATCGTCTGTACATCCAGATAGACTAAACAGCCTTAGATATTTTTTAATATTTTTTTAAAAAAATCATGTCACTCCTTGCTGGGCCACAAGAGGCATATCAGAAAACCACAGCACACCTTCCACGTTAGTATCATTTGTTATTCAAAGTACTGTAGTAACCATATGCCTCAGTCAGGGAGGTACACTGCTCTTCCAGATAAAATCAAAGGCAGAGGGACAGATGATACTCCTCTTGAGGAGCTGAAGAACCAAACTAAAGCAGGACAACAGAAATGAGCATCCTGGGGTTTGCCCAGAGCTTGGGCTGGACCTCTTTGCCATCTGCTGCCTGCAGGAGCTGCCCCGCGGCACACCACTGCAGAAGCGCTACACTGCACTGTGGCAGGAGGCATTCCTGATTCCTGTTACCAGCAGAAGACGCAGTGCAGAGAAGACTTCTGTCCCTACTCTGCAATTCACTGCATCAGTTGGAGAAGTTCTCTAGACTAGTAGCTTTAAACATAAATGTCTGAAGATTAGCATTTTGTTAACTTGGCAATCTCGCTAATAAAGATTAGTAATATATAATATTACTTTAAAAATAAATAATAAAAATAATAAAAAAAAATAATAAAGATATCTAAGTCCCTTGGAGGGAGGACGAGATCTTTAAGAGTTCAGCAGATACCGAACACATGCAGCTAACTTCAGTGTTCCCCTGCAAGCCCATAGCTTTGGATGCGTTGGTTCTGGCTTCTCTGTTTCACAATTGACTTACTGATAAAACGGATTCATTAAATACTCAGCTGTGATGGTAGTTTGGTTTGCACCAATTATCACAAAGCATTTGAAAAAACTAAAGAGAGCAGAACACAACATAGCATGCTACTTAATTATTAACTCTTGCCATTGTTTACTTTACAGTTAGGCAAAAGTAATCACGCCATCCTCATCTGTGCATGTGACTGAGGATGGTTACCACTGTTCTGAAAAAGCCAGTAATCCATCAGAGTGGATATGGGAAAATCCCTACAGAGGACATGACTGTACACCTTTCTATAGTAGAGATAAACAGTTACCCAGCTGAAGCCACTGGATACTACCTGCACTAATGTTACTAACATATGCTTGTATGCATATATCACAATACCAGCGTTGGAGTATCTTAAGACTTTTAGACTTGCTTGTCACAATATCAACGTTTCAGTATCTTAGACTTCTACTCTGTGGGAATGTGATCATTTTGGGCAGGACTTCCCCTTGGGGTGTGTGTCCTTAATATATTGCTGCAGGGTTGTGTAATGTACCCATCACACAGTCATTCATGTTTTATTAAAATTAATTTCAAGGCTGTAGTGTTTTTAGGCAGCATGTATAGGACTATTTAAATGCTTTGGCAATACCACCTATAAGGACTAAAAAAAATGTTTCCTTTTTTCATTCTTTTTATCTTAAGACAAATGAATTCTAGTCTCAGAGTATGCTACAAAAAAGGAAAAAGGCAATGGGAAGCTCCTGCTATTTTGTCCCAGTTCCTCTGATTTTCTCAGTCTGCCTTACATAGTTTCTCCTGGAAGAGGGCCCCATTTGCTAAAATGGATCTTAAAGGATCTATCTGCAGATATAAATGCAGACACATGGTTCTCCCTACCAAATGTAGATGGGTTTTCTTTAATCTCATCTCTGATCTTCAGATTAATATTTCTTTTAAAGTGCACATTTTCAGATCTTTGCTAGGCGTGTGGGAACAGAAGAAAAGAATTGCTTTGTCTGGTAGATCATTTATTGTCTAAGAAACCATTTTAAGGTTAAGAGACACCACCTGCTATGAAGTTGTTTCATTTGGTAAGTGATAATTAAAGGCTGTAACTGGAAATGGCAAGAAAGAAATGTCGATGGTTTCTTGGAATATTTTAGCCACTTTGAAGTGACACTGATCCAGAAATTCCCATTTTACAAGGAAGAGAGAAAAGGTGGGGGAGAGATAGCATGCACATGTGTATGCATGCAGCGCATGTACATATAATTAGGGAAATATTCAGAAATATAATGGTGACTGTGACTACAGACACAAAAGGCCTAACAATTTGTATGACAGGAAGCACATAAAAAGAAAAAAAAACAAACAACAAACAGTCCCATCACAATCAGACACTTAGATGCTTTCTGTTACACGTCTAGCACTATTTCAGATGTACACAGGACAGAGTTCATACACATGCACACCATGGCTGTAGGCACTTTGCATATGCACCAGATGTGGCATCAAGCTGGTCTATATAGAAGAATAATTTGTCAATGCTGCATTTTCTGAAAACAGTATTTAGTGTGGTCAACAGCTTTTGCTATAAGGAGAGCAGAACCGTTAATTTTGTTACTGTGTCACAATACAGAGAAAAAGGAATAAAATGTAAGTACAAAATGACCTATCAAATTTGCTTGACAGGTACTAATTCACTTTGATCTATTCCTCACCATAATTTCATTGGCAGGGAAACCATACATATTTATAAAAGTGGGAGCAGGCTGCTGTTGTTCTGTTTGTAATTTACAGCAACAAAGAATTCATTTAGATTACCATACTTGAAGTCCCAAGGTGACTCTGCTGTGGTTACGGGCCCCCTGCTATGCAGGATACCTAACATAATAAAGAACAAAGCAAAACAATGCTATGCTGAGACCAGGGCTCCCGGGTAATCAATTCAGGTATTTGCAGCTAAAACAATAGCTCTGTGTAAATCAGCATCATTACTACAATTTGCTGATAGAAACCCCAGGGAACTCAGGAAGTGTCTGCCTGCAAAACAGCTGATTAATCTTGAGTTACTTATGTTTTGTTAAAGCATTATTGTTTCCCATCATAATTAACAGTGAATGATTGTTTAAGAAAAGGGCAAGGGAAGTGCAACCAAATGTGCAAGATACACATCTCTTCTACCATTTTGGCCTTCCACATTGGTCAGCAAATGTATCTGTCACGAAAAAGAATGAGGACACTTGCAACCCTGCATACTGTGAAGCACCATTAGCAGACTCACTTGAATATTATTTTTTTTTAAATGCTTGTTTCTAATCTTACAGACTTGAAAAAATGCAAGCATGGACTCAGGGAGAGCAAATTTAATGAATCTACTGCTCATTCTCTTTTTGGCACATATATAGGGCTTGCTGTTTCCCCTTTTTTTTTTCTCCTATTGGAAAATGGCAAGGGAAGTCCTATAGGAAAAGCAAAGCAAAGAAAAAGCAACTTCATTGGCACTGTCGCTCCTCCAGTCCTTTGTCTGATGAAGGCAAGGTGTTCCACAAGACCACATCTTTCATACATAGTAGAAGAGACCCTAATTCTGCCTACTCATATATTTCCTTAATATATGCTTCTGCTAATATAAAGAAAATGGCATTTAGGCACACTTCAGAACATTCCTGCTCAGAACTAGCAATTAATCTGTAAGAGAGGATGAGACAGACTGACTTGCCTTGCCTATCCATGAAAACTCCTGCCATGAAACGGAGGCGTATGAATTCACATCAAGTCTGAATTACACCTTACAATGACTTGCAAGCTGTATAGAAAAGAATGGTGGCAGAAATTAATTCTTTATTGAGGGATGTTTTCAACACTTCCCAAAATAAAATCCTGCACAAACTTTTAAGAACGTTTCTACCTATAGAGAAATTAGATTGCCTAGTTGATACACCATTGCCTGTAGCACCATCAGAGGAATAGTTGTTTAAACCTGCTTTTTCCTCGACAAAGGAATAGTCGCTATCCAACTGTTCCTATGCCTGCTGTAAAGGCTGCTCATAAAATACCTACATAAAGAGCAGATAGTTGAACAGTGTCCAAAAGTGTCTGAATTTCACATTAGCTATGAGTAAATTGCCTTTTAAACTGAGACACGTTGTATACCTCAGCAATAGTTTGTTTTCATAATGAATATCTGACCTTCTGTTACTGTTTTTTTTTTCAAAAGCGTCTACTCCATGTTAATTTCCTGATTGATAAAAAGAGTATGAGACCAAAACCACAGCAAAAAACACATTCTGAGCATAAACTGAAATTCTTATAACAGCACTTTCAGTATGGATCCATGCCCTCACAGCTAGCAGGACTCTAAGAGAAGGAAAGTCTGGAAACGTCATTGCAAACTAGGGAGTTATGTCGTCTTCCAAGATGATGCCAGGCCCAATTTATATGGATTTGGGATCTGAGGAATCTCTAGATATTGGATGGAACTGAAGAATACTGCAAAGTGCATGGGGAGTCTCTTCATATCTCAGTAGTCAGGCTCTTTAATGAGATGCTGAAACATTTTTCCTTGAAATTGGAAAAGTATATGCTGAAACTCTTACTGCTGTATTTACAGAATGTCCATATGCACATGCCCAACCATGGCACCATACAGAGTAACACAGAAATGATCTTTCTTCAGACACTGATAGCAGCAGCAAATTTCCTTAGTGACACTGTGTCACTGCACTTAATGAAATCATAACGTATCATGGACCAATAATGAACTAACGTGTGACTAAGATTCCATGAGAACACATATGTGAAAAATACTTTAAAAAAGAACAATAAGAAGAATACATCCCTAACAAGAATCAAAATGAGGTTTGGTTTTTTTGTTTGTTTGTTTGTTTAAAGCCTAACATTAACTTAGGAAGAAATCAATGACTGAACAAGAAAGGCAACTTCTAAAATACAGGTGACAGCTGTAACATTTAGGGGGGATACTACTATTGTTTGAACCCAAACTTTGAATGGGGTTGGAAATTAAGTCTCATGGCTGCTGATTTCTAAGTATACATTCAGGGGTTAAAAAAAAAACAAAAAGGTTTCTTTTTGTAGAAAGGGCAAGGAAGAGGTACTGCTGTGGATTATACAGTTAAAAAAAATAATTAAAAAAACAAATAAAAAAACCAAAACAAAGCATAAAGATACAGTTTGTTTCCATGTCTATTTGATCTTTTAGTGTCTACTAAACTAAAAGTACACAACTTCAGCTCCATCACCAAAAAGAATTACAATGCTTAGCAAGTCCTTCCTATTTTGTGTTTGGAACATCATAACTCAAAAAGCTGAAAAAGAACAAAGAACTATTTAGTTTGTTGCTTACACACACACACACACATATATATATGGGATAACATCAGAAAAAGGGTTGATAAGGCCATAGCAAAGTTTTTCTCCACCGTGTGTTATTTGTTTATGGTTTGAATATCTTTCCTGGTATGTTCCCACATGACAGATTATCCATCCAAAGCAACTACAGTTCGAGAGACACAGATAACCCAATTATATCCCTCATAATTCAATCTTTTTTTTCTGTTTCCTACTTTCACTCACTGTGCATAGTACTTTCCCACAGGTTTACAGAGAGAGGAAAAGTCCTGCCATTCAGTGCTCAAGCACAAAACTATGCCAGCTCTTTTGGTTGCCCTTCTAATACACAATTGTCATAGAACTGCGCTTTCAGAATCGCTCTCTCGCACTTGGAAGTATCAACTATTTAGATAAACAGATTCTTGTAGAAACTTGGAAGCAGTAAAGAAGGGAATTCAGTTCAGTTCAGATAGGACATACAATAATCTCGTTGGTCAGTTAATTTTTCAAATGAATGGTCAGTCTCTGCAATGAATTTCAAATGAACATGGGGCAGAAGTAATCTGTCAAAGAAGGAAAGTAAAAAATTATGGAATGAAGTATCATAAAGTTAGTACAAACCAGACTGTGCACAATCTCCAAGAAGGTATCTATTGAAGTTTTTTTTGTGGATCTAACAAATGAAATATGTTGTGGGTTCTTCTGTTTGTTTGTTTGTGGGTTTTTTTGTCAAAAGTTGTTACCTTGCAGTTGTTCAAATTTAGCCCCAAACCCAAATGCTACATGCCAAAGGAAATTCATGTGGAAATAACTTTCATGCACTCAGGGCAAATAGAGCTACAGGCAGTAAACAAAACTCAACTGGGAGTAGGTTCTAGATTAAAAGCATTATAGTTTTAGTTCAAATCATCTCAAAAAATGTAAGTCTCACACAAAATACAGAAACACATGAGAACAAAATAAATAGAGAAAACAAGTCTAAGATGACAATAAATAAAAAGAAGTCAATCCACCCCAAAGAAGTAAAGTAAATGGGAGATAGCAAGGATAAAAAACTAACAAATTATAATTTTAAAAGAAAACATGCCTACTGTTTGGAAAATGGAATGGAGAATCACCAACTATAAAACATATTCCTCTGCAGCCAGCTGATACTGGGACACATTTAAAATGCATATTGTTTTGGTTTCTCTCCCCCGCTAGAATATGTCTACCTCAGACAGATAAGGCCTGTAAAAACACAGACGTTCAATTGCTACCTCCTTCCCCAGTATGTAATGAATTCAGAAGTAAAATACCACCACCTTCAGTGATGGGCTTGACACTTGTTCCCAGCTTTATGTGATAGTTACCATTAAGTACTGAGTGGAAAGCAATTAAGAGTGTTTTTGAAATACTAAGGTTTTACAGCACACAAGAAAAAAACACTACAAATGGTCAAAGAGTATATAATAACTAAGAAACAATTAGGTAAAAGTTAGTACATGCAAATTTGGCATAAATAATGAAAAAATCCCTCGAGATGAAACCTATGAAGACGTAGAATGTTAACTTAATAGGGTATTCTGCAAATCCTGTTCTCAAAAGTCTATTATCCAGACAAAATCCCAGGGGCTTTCCTACAGAAAAAACTTTCACTGGAAAGATAACCTTGATAATCTGAACAGTTTCCTTTGTTTTTTGTTTTTTTGATCAAGATATAGCCAAGCCTAGAATATGTGACATTAAGGAAAGGTCAAGTTTGGGACATAAAAATGGCCACAAAGTAAGTGGTACAACTCTGTGATTGGCACCAACCTGGCTGTAATTATGGTCAGGAGGAAAACACATTAGCATAAATTATAAAGAAGTAGAAAACTGGTTGCGGGGGATCGATCTACTTCAGTTTTGCTTTTGGGGGTACCTTGTCAAGCATTACCCACACCACTTAGCAGCATCCAAGAGCTGTGAGAATATTAGCTTTATGTTTGACTTAACTATTAAGAATTTAATTTTAAAAGCCTTTACATTCCAAGGTAAATATCTCTCTGTTTTGGTATTTGGCTTTGTGAATTATTTACTTATTTTACCCTCTTGAAGGGCAAAAGTATTTCAACAGTTATGAAACATACTTGATTGTCAAAATATACATGTAGGTCATAAAGTAAGCAACGCTTCAGCCACAAAGCTGTGTTTTCAGAAGTTCCCATGAAATTATCTCTTCACCTAGAAGGCATCATTAAAAGAGATTTAGAAAAGTAGAATGAAAAAAAAAGAAAAAAAAGATTATTCTGAAGGCAGGAGTTGAGAAGTTTTTAATAACTCACCCAGTATAGAAAATTCATGTCATTGCCATTTAAAATCATGACAATAATAAAGCTATACTCATAAAATCAACACATAAAATATTTCACTCTATAAAACTTTCTAATTGCTTTTTTTTTCTAAAATCAAACAAAAAAACCTGAAGGTTGCCAATCAAATAAAAATAAGCTAGAGCTCTGTGGTGCTGAAAAAAAAAAAGAAAAACTTGCAGACCTCAGAAGAGATTAAGCCAGGACTTTCAGGAAAGAATGAATGGGAGAGGAACTTGGTACAGAGAAGGTGAACATACTTAGGCAACAAAGCACCAAGAATGTGTCAACAGTGAAGCCAGCTAAGAAGAATAATACACTTGAATCAAAACTCCTATGAAGGACTGAAATTTTCCATGGAAATAATATAACATCACAGTGACAAAGACAACACTATGGTTCCCTGGACAGACAAGTATTCTGCTGTTTTTTTTCAAATAACCTCAAATCTTTAAACCATTCACTGTAAAAAAAGGAATAATAAACACAGGGGGGAAATACTAGAACTACAACTCACGGATTTCAACAGAATTAAATAGAAACAGGTAGAAAAGAGTTAAGTTAGTACGGGTGAAATGATTTAGTTCAGCTGTAATTTTCATCTGATCATGGTGGCCTCCATAAAGGTTTCTATGGAGGTGTCTTAGGAGATATGGCTGGTGGCACAGCTTGCTGTCACTTCAAATGCAGCAATATCATTTAGAAGCTTGTATATCAAAACCAGGTGTATAGATATGACTTCTTTTCTGCCAGTTGCATAGATGACAAAAGTGAAGGCCAAGGTAAGAACATATAGTTGCCTTTGGAGAGGAGAAAATACACAGGTTTCATTCTAAATTAATACTAACATAAACCAGTTTTACTGAAAGGCAATGTTAGGTACCTTAACCCATGCAAAATTCTTTGCTTCTGCACCACTCAGGTGAGACCTAACGAATCGTGACCAAATCTGCTAGTGGTGACCGGGAGGATAACTCCCCAGCATTAAACTAGCAAAGAACACCAACACTGGTCAACTTCAAAAGACAAAAGGATTTTGTCTGCCACCTCATACAATTGGTCTACTTCTAGAAAAGCATTTGTTTGGGTACAAATTGTACAACCATTGTGCAGAAACCATTTGTAAATTCCCTGCAGTAGGGAAGGGGGGATAAAACTAATGCTGTTCAAAGAGCAGCTATGAGATTATCAACAATAATTTCAGGCAGTAAGCACATTTACAAAGGTGGCATTGATACAACAGCCTAATACAATACTTGGACACTACTGACAGGCAGGCAATGCTGCAGTTGTAAGCTTCAGAGATGATATGAAGTCTAAATGATTCCCATAGTAGGTATTAGGTTTTCTACTTCCCACAGTAAAATAGTCACACAAATATGTTCTGTGTAAATGTCTGTGCTGAGTTTCCAGCAGACTAGCTCCATATCCACGGCACAGGTACCCTAGCATGTCTTCAACACCTGCAGAGGCCAAATGGCTTCATATTTATGCAGAAATAAATTGTCACTTTAAATATCTCATCAGGATTAACCATACCTCCCCAAAGCATGAGGTCATGTAACACAATTGCCCCTTCACATTCTAAACTAACTAGAGATGAATTATGTATAAAAAAGAAATCATTTTTTTTAGTTGCTCAACAAATGAAATAAATTTATTCATTACATACTGTCATTGTAACATCCTTTTACCAGAGATAATGGATTTTGAGTATTGATGTGTGTTCAAAATTGATTTCATAACTGAGTAACAAATATAAGTTTTTTAAGGTTGCTCAATATTGGATCCATGAACTGTAAATTGTGTATAAAAATGTAATTGAAAACAAATTTTTCCACTGTATCTAAAATCCTTTGGTTTTGGCATGCAAAAAGATACTGAACTTGTTGGGGTTTTTTTTAATCTCCTTGTCTGAATTGTAAGCAATTTTGTCCAAGCATGCACAGTTTCTCTGACAAATATTTCCTGAATACTTCCTATTAAAATAGATTAAAATACCAAATAGATCTATCCCTTTTTATAGAAACAAAACCAAAAGAAACCAAAATCTCTGCACTGGATCTCAGAACCAGAACCAAAATCCTACCCACAGCAGCAGTTAACATCCTCACCTGAAACCAGTGTTTAAGCCCCAGTCTCATGTTGGGGAGACGGTCCTTAGATCTTAGGGAGAAAAACACATTTATTTGCAACCTGCTCCATGGATGCCTTGTTTGATTTAATAACTTGTGGCCAGATATCCTTTTTCTCTATGAAGTAATTCTAATAGTGACAACTCTAATTTGAGAAAGCTACATTTTTTCTGGAACCTGAACATATACCCTATCGTTGGCTGTGCTACAGGGCTTGCTGGTTGCTTGCCTTTTCCAAGAACAATTTGCAAACAGCAAGCCAGCTATGTTAGCTGATTCAGTGCAGTCATGCCAATTTTATGCTAGTCCCACTAGCAGCTGAGCAAAACAGCAACGTTGTTTAAATAAAAGAGTATAAATACTACAGCCATTAATACAAAAATCTCAGAGCTACAAAACCTTCTAAAAACAAATGAGCTGTTCTGCATAGGCAAAATTATCATTAGCCAAGGACCTGTAGTTAAGAAAAAGTAGGCTTCCTCACTTTCCTTTGTTGCAAGTCACACCTGCAAGAAGGTAAGCAAGCAAACCTTCCAGCATTTCTTTCAGCACGTGAACGAAGCAGCTGGCATAATCAGACTCAAACTGCATAGTATCACATCCCTCAGTAAAAAAGATCAGGATATTTAGAGTGTCAGTTAAACCACAGTGTATGGCAACCTGTACAAAATGCTGAAACTACTCATTCCATCTCACAGTGTTCAATAACACATAAACACTGCATGACTCTGTTTTAACAAGATGTGTCAAAGTCTTGGAAAAAACCCCATGCGGCTGTAGTAATTCCAGACATTTGTGTTCTCCAAAACTTGATATTTTTTTTTTTCCTTCTCTGACCAGCACTGAACACTCTAAGTAAGAAAATGATAGTATAGGCCTGGATCTGTGGAGTTCTTTATTTATTTTACTTTGAACAGTAGCTATTGCAGTACCAGTTACACAAGTGGTGATTCAGAAATCCAGGGCACAAAAGTATACTGTATGTCAATGCTTATAGAATATATGACCTACAGACAACTGAGCCTAGACCTAGCTGCTACTTCTCTGGTTTCTGCTGTTAGTTACACAAGCATACCTTTTTACAAATCATTAACTTCATGCTTACCATACTAACTGGCATTATTACCCCAAACTAATTAAACTTTAAAAAAGTATACTGTCATGAAAGTAGTAAAGAAGGCTTAAATATCAAAGAAATGTGATATTGGATGGAGACCAAGGGTTACTTTTTAAAAAAGGAACAACAACAACAACAAAAATGTCCTAACAAGGAAGGAAGAAAGGTTCCAATGTTTAGTTCCAAAAATTATTTTGCCTTTTAAGCTGTTTTAATTCCCACTAACAAAATAATTGATTATTCTTCTGCCTCACATCCTGAAATCCATCCATGAGGAGACTGACAGTTATGCCCACTAAGATTTTGCAAGCACCTGCTTCTGTAGTATCTGTGCATCTTTGTTTCTGGCTCTCGAAACTTTGATACTCTGACCTAACCTTGACAAGGCAAGTCACTAGAGAAGAAAAAAATTAGTAATGGGCAACTGAAAAACAGTGCTAACGTGAACAAGCCTTTGGTTTTCGGTTGGTGTATTTAGCCACTACTCACATGTTTAAAGTTAAGCATATGTTTAAATGACATGCTATACTAGCACTTGAGTACTCAGAGCATTGCAGACTCAAGCTTTCATTGGCAAATGATTATATGCATAGTAAGAAAAGCCAAGATAAAATAACTATGAAATTCAGTTAGTTAAAAAAGCAACTTTAAAAACTAACTGAAAATAGAACCTTTTACCCGTATGACATTTTTCACCTTTGAATATGGTAAACAGTAAGACAGATGTCAGTGAATGCTAGTTGAAAATTTTCTTTTGAGAATTGTTATGGAATACTCTGCTCAAGTAACAAAATCTGCTATTTAGCATTGGCTTTTAAAATTGAAGACATACAACACTGACCAATCCACTTCATACCGGATTTGAAAAATATTTTCTTATAGTACAATTCAACTATATGACCGCTTGCTGCACATATATCTAGTGAAAGATTTTTTTCTTTTCAAATGAAAAAATGAAGTAAAGAAGCTTGCTGGTATCAAAAAATGTTGTCCTGCACATTCTTGATGGATCTAATGCAAAGCCTTCCTTCTCTTTTTCCTCCCCTTTTTCTTTTTGTTTTGATGTAAAAAAACCCCAAAAAACACCTAAAATTTTCTGCAGAATCTTATAAACATAGCAGGAAGAAGGAGAGGGACAAGGGAAGAAAGAACTTCAAAGGATATTCTCCTGGCTTCCTTAGAAGCATAATACAATCTTATGAATCCTGTGGAAAAGGAAGAAATAATGTATTCTTACATTTGGAAAAGAACAAACAAACTAAAAAAGGAAACAAACACGAACACAGTAACAATACCCTATTTCTTGATCAGCAGCTAGAATCTGAAGGAATGCTCACTTTTCTGTAACACATTTTGAAATGCCGAAATACTGCCTACCATGCTGAGAAAAATACTAATTTTAATCAGAAATATGCTTAACATGTTTTAATACTAGTGTTAATACTTTAACCCCTAGATAAATATCATCTGAATTGCAAATATGTATAATGTATTTTCCAGAAAACAGGAAGCTGATACAGTATGAACAAAACCTATAAATATCTCCCTGAAAACAAGAGGTCATTTCAAGGCATCAGGATAAACAGCAAAGTGAAAGATAAAGCATATATAATACATCTTTTTGTGTGCATACAGATTAGTACGGATTATCATGAAAGACAGGAAATGATACAGGAAAAAGAGACTCCATAACTCTCATGACTCCAGACATCCCCAGGAACAACTGTCTCATTCTCAAAAAAAAAAAAAAAAAAAAAAAAAATATCTGAATATTCACTATTAGATCTGCTTCCTTTGACAAAAAACATAAATCCCACCTCACACAAAGAGACTTATTGAAGATATTCCATGACTACTGTTTGGATGTGAGGACGTAATTCAGAAAACGTAGGAGGATAGGATTGGATGAGTCCAGGCTCTTACTGAGGAAAACGTATATACAAGCATTTAAATCCTGTTAATTTTGATGATATCATTCACATGCAGTAAGCTAAACACAGATTTAACTGCTTACTGAGCTTAGGCCATGAATCAGGTCTAAATGCTCTGCAGAACCTCAAACAACTATAGAGGTATTATCAGTGCAAAAAGGACACCTCTATAGAAATATTTTATTCCTTGCTATTAGAAGTAACACTAAACATATCAGATGAAAGACATCAGGGAAAATAAAAAGATTTCTCCATAGACTAAATTTCTGTTATTTTTTCTGGTATAGGGAAATGCAGTTCAACCAGAATGGAAGTTGCCAAATGGCCACATTGCCCCAGTGCCACGTGAAACAATCACTTCTCATAGGTGTACAGCACTTCTAACACACTAATTTCTGTATTTTTTTCCCCCATTCTTTCTAGGTCCAGGAAACTGGAACACCTTAACTTTGAAAGACAAAAACCAACAAAAATGTCAGGTTTTGGTTCTCAGGCTTTTTAACAACAAGAAATACAAGAGTGGGCATGGAGGGGGAGTGCTCCATTTAACACCTCCTGTACCTTGGGACATTATAGTTTCTTCAAGACTAGCAGCTCTTCAGCCTTGCTTTCTGTTTTGATTTTGTCACTTACACAAAAACTCTTTCAGTGTCCTCTGCTATTCTAATGATTTATTAAAATAGTAGCTTACTTCCCTGCTTGTGTGATACGAATGTGACTTTAAAGAGAAAAACTGGCAGCAAGATTGAGAGAAATGTGTAGAATGCTTTAAATCATTACTTTAAATTGCTCAGATTCTAGAAGGTGGCGTTTCATTAACTAAAACATATATCAAATACAAATGTAGAGAGTAGGAAAGTCAAAGGTACAATAATTTATGAGCCTTTAAATAATGAAAGTTAATTTTGGAACAAGATTTTCACAGCTTGTCAATGTCACTAAATAACAATAAATGTACTACTTTTTGCATGTAGCAAATGGTGTATTTTCAAATAGTACTCCCTATTGTGTGAAAGAAATGAGGTCTTAAATCAAAATAAGGTGCACTGTTAAAACAGCTATTCTGATAATTTAGTTAACTGAATATAGCTATCTAGATACTATTAATATCTTAACTTGAACTCCCAACAGGTTTTAAAATAAGCATTTATATTTTAACATTAATTACTCCTTAATTTTGACAGTCTCGTCCTTTCTCTTTTGTGGCTGGACAGTGACAGTCCTAAAAAGAGAATCTTTAAGACTCTTTTGAGAGTTTCTTGAAAATATGGGCCACGAGTGAGAATTTGTAGTACAAACGACAGGACAATGTATTAGAAAACAATGATGCATTCTTACAATAAAGCAGATAGTAGAACAAGTACTCTCCATAGATTACCCCTTACTATGATTCATAGTAACTAACTATGTAAGGGGAATTTGAATATTTCTATGCCTAAATAATACAAAATTAGTTGATGAAATTTATAGGAAACCACCTAAAATCCAGAGGTGACAAGCTCCCACCAATTTCCACTGAAAATTAAGAACACACACTACTTAAGGAGCACTAAGGAGGTGCTCTAGTCTGCATCTGTGGGCTCTCAAGGATCTCTATAGATACAGCAGTACATGTTTGGCTACCTTGTATGATATAACTCTATGTACCTCAACAGAATAAATCGTATACAGGAACCCACAAACTTAGGCAGCTAATCATAGTTGTCTTGAAGTTTTCTTAACACTTCTAACATGTGCTCCTGAAATAAATGAAATTTATTTGAATAACATTTCTCAATACTAACAAAATAAATGGTCTTAAGATACATTTATCAAACTGCATATAACTTGCATAATACAGCTATGTGACATGAGCTTAGCAATAGTCAGTTCATACTTTCCTTATTATACTTTTAAAATAGTATACTTAAATATTTTCATTCAACTTTCTCCTTTATAATAAGGTAAGGAAAAAAATCAGCAGACACTAATTCAGTTATGAGCCATACCTCTTAGATCATTAAAACTTTCTTGGCCAGATTTTTCTAATATAACTTCATTTCTGAGTAGTTCATACTTCATGAAGGAATGGTAAATAGAGTTTCCAGTCACACTGTAGATGGGTAATGAATAGCATGGAGATCACAGATCTACCAAAGTATACACCAGTTTACCTGCTGACTTGTTGGACCCTCGTACAGACCTTCATACTGACTAATAATTTATTCAAAAGCCTGTTGAATATTTTTCAGTTCTTTCAGTACTTTTTATGAATTGAAATTTCAAATAAAAATGTGAAAATTTTACCTAAGGCATCACATACCTTAAAGAATGCAAAGGAAAGAATAAACCATTATCCAGTTTTCCGCTACAGAAAATTATTATAGACTTGTAGAAAAGATTAAGTATCTCTTACAGGGTACTAACATGTTGTTCACTAACACTTAAGTCTGCAAGGATTAAAAACATGAGCAACACTTTGAGAGGGGTCTCGTTGAGGTATATTTTGAGTGAGTGTGTCATTGACTCAGCAATGATCTTGTTGTGTTGCTGAATGTCAGTGGAGATTTGTCAATGACCCCAATGGGAACAATATCATATTCTCAACGTTACGGTTTGTAATTTTCCTGTCTTCTGTGAAACTATTTAATATTGTGATGATCTCCCAATATCTAAAATATTTACTGTGTTACAAGTGGTTTATATGTTCTGCAAGACTCCAGAGAAACCCTGAAAAATCTTACCTACATTTTGACCTTTCATCTTGAGGTTAAAACAAAGTTCACTGTTAAAAGTAAAATACTCCTGAAAGCACTGGATATCATTTTCCAATGATCCTCAGTACCATGGCCTCATGTTGTCAGCTTTTTGTCAATTTGACAAAAAGGAAATACAGGACAACGTCTTGGGGGTTTAACGTAGCTCTAGCAAAGATAGAAAAACACACCTATATAGTGCGTGTTTATATATATGCACATACACAACATAGACCTGTACATATATACATGTGAGACATATGCATCATATATACATCTATATGTGTGTACATAACTACAACTATGTTGTGTGTATATATATATCACAGCTCATTTGAAATATTATGCAAGACTTTTGGTATCCCAAACTGAAAGACGTTTGTGTTCAGCTATTCCTAACAATGATGATACTAAAATAACTACATCTTCCAAGGTGTTTAGGGATGTAACCCAGAACCTATGCAGTTTTCTTTCTGCTGTATTTATTATTCTTTAGATTTGACATCTCTTTTGCTGTTTTTGTAAGAAAAAGAAGAATCTTGAATTTTTCCCTGTTTTATCTTTAGCCTCTTGTAGCTTTTCACCTTTTAACATTTTGAGTTGTGTTATGTATGGGGTATTGTAGATGTCTCAAACACTGACCATGGCACAACTAGAGCTGGAAGGGAGGTGAAAACAAACACGTGAATTTCTCAGGTTTTTCCCTCAAAGCTCTCTATCCACACTAAATAAAAAATTGCATTACGAGATTTTGCTAGTACCATTGGTCTCTGACCTCAGCTGCTAACGCTGCCACGTTGTTACAGTATGCTTCACAGCTTTTGTCAGTATTCCATGTCCCTGCCAGGACAGACTGAATTGGGAAAAGACATGATGCTTTCAGATAAACATTCCTCCTTTTCCCTTGCTGCCGTGTGGCTTGTTGTCTTATGTGATATTTTTGAAGCATATTCAGGCTCTGAAATATGCTCAAGAAAATTTTGAACGCAAGATAAACAACAAAGAAGCAATGCCTAACAGATGCAGCATACATGAAATCAGCAGGAATCATGAACGCCGACTTATGGGATGTACATAGCAGCACTGAGCATTCATTCAGTAGTCAGTGAATGGTCAGATCAAATGAAGCTGATCTGAGCAGTGATGCCTGTAAACATTTTTATGCAGAAATCTACAGGTGGAACTTAACTCTCCACTTGAAGAAACATAAATTAGTGGGAGCACTCTCAGAAAGTTTGCAGCCACGCAAATAAACACCACCTCATAATCTGGTGGCTTCGTTTCTAAATGGTTTGACTCTAGAGGATTAATTCAACAGAAAAAGGGAGAGCTAGAATTGTTTTGATACATCCTCAAAATGGACATATCGTTTGCTCCTAGTATTTTTAAGTCATTGGCCAAAGATAAGGAATATTTAGAAAACATTCAGAAAAAATAGCTAGACATTTGGGGCAGTAGTAGCAGAGCAATTGGGCTCAGAAAGGAAGAGGGAGAGAGATGAAAAAGTTGCAGTAAGGAAAGGATAATGTGATCAAGGAGTCAATAAAGATTTTTAATATGGACACTGAAGATTACAGTATTATAACAGGAAAAAACAAACTAACAAACAAACAAAAAGACAAAAACGCAAACCAGAAGGATCTCAGGATGGCCTAGAGAAAATGTGCTTTAGAAGTTATGCACTAGGAACAGCTGGAAGAGAGATTCCAGTATTGTGCTGGTTTCAAGAACTATCATATTTCAATTAAATTCCACACAAACCAGGACATTATGGCACTTTGAAGTCAGCTGCCAGAAACACTAATAGATGTTTATGATGAATTACTTGATCTATGTGCCAGAACACAAAGGGTTTCTTTTTCTAAGGACAGTAATATTCCTTTTTTTAAGAAATACAACAGTAAAGGACAGTCATCTTTACCGAGAGCTGAATGCTTAGGCGAATAGCTAGATTTTAGGTTGCTTGCATAAGCATAAGCATTAGCAAAGGGAGTAAACTAATCACAAGACCTACACCAGGAAATATAAACCACTTGTCAACTAATTTATCATGTTACATCAAACCAACCAACCAACCAGCATACAAACAAACAAAAAAACAACAAGAAAACCTACAACAGGCCTCCTTCCCCCATCCCCAGTTTTTATTGTGGGATAAACTACTATAATTTTTTCAAAAACCCAAAACTTACTCAACAAGATAACAATCTTATTGGGAAACTATTTGTCTAGCAGTTCATCACTTTCAGGGTGGGATTCTTATAACCAAACTCTAACAAACAGTTTTATAGTTTGCCATGAAATAGTTAACTGTGGCATGTTAAATGAGAGGAGTGCAGCAGCTATCCTATACCTTGACTTCAGCTAGGCTTTCAACATGATCTCCCAAAAGATTCTCATATAGAAGCTGATGAAGTATGGGCAGGATAGGCAGGCAATAAGGTGGACTGAAAACTGGCTCAATAGCCAGGCTCAGGGGGTGGTGATCAGTGGCACAAAGTCTAGTTGCAGGTCAGTGACTAGCAGTGTACCCCAAAGGACAATACTCGGTCCAGTTTTGTTCAACATCTTCATTAATGATCTGGATGATGGGACAGTGTACCCTCAGCGGGTTTGCTGATGGAAAGCTGGGAGGAGTGACTGATATAATAGACTGTCATGCTGCCATCCTGAGGTACCTCAACAGGCTGGAAAAATGATCTGACAGGAATGTCTTGAAGTTCAGCAAAGGGAAGTACCAAGTCCTGCACCTGGGGAAGAAAACTCCCAGGCACCAGTATAGAATGGGGCTGATCAGCTGCAAAGCAGCTTTGCAGAAAAGGAACTGGGGATTGTGGAGCACACGAAGTCAAACAGGAACCAGCAATATGCCTTTGTGGAACAGTGAGGTTGACCAAACACCAGCAAAGGTTGCCCAGATAGCTTTTGGATTCTCGATCCTTGGAGATATTCAAAAAGTATCTGGAAATGATCCAGGCATCTTGTTGTAGGCAACCCTTCTTGAGCATGAGGGCTGGACCAAATGACCTCCAGAGGTCACTTACAACCTCAACCAACTGGCGGATTTGTGATTCTGTGAAATGCAGGCATATTCAGAAAAATTCATCTCATGTTGAAGATGATACCAGTGGCTCAAACTGTTGACATGAGTCAAGTTGCTAAATGAAAACCACTTGCTTTATTTCAGATATCCACAATTCCACACCTACACCTCCCCTCTTTTTTTTTTTTTTTTAATTTCTATAAAGAAACAGCATTTTTCTGGGAAAATCTCTCATAATAAGAGATGTTTTAGTAGAAAACAGAGTCTAACATATTTTCTCTCTACAAATATTTTCTGGATTGCCACTAATGACAATCAATTTACTTGCCTGCTTAAAAACATTTAAAATAACAAACTAATTTTATTTACATACAACATTGGAAGGAATGTAACATAAATATTTCAGTGTTATGAAGGTCATGTTACTGAATTCAGAGACCCAGTCTCTGTAGCAAGTTTTTTGAACAGACACTCTTGTAAACTGAAGACACTCTGGTTTTGACACAGCCATAATGGAATATCTAAATTCCGAAACAATAAATGAATTATTTTGCCTCTGACCAAGCAACTCCTTGAGGCCTTTCAGCAGACAGTAGCAGAAGGTCACATATTCTGATGCCTATGTAGGCCAGTCTGAAAACCTCATACTGGAAGAGAGCCTATTACAGTTCTGCCTGACTAACATATATGCAGCACATCGATGGGGAGAAATTCTTGTGCCTGTATTACAAAGCAGCCACACTGCAGTCTCAATTTTCTTCTCATTTGCACCTGTGAAAAAAGCCAGGCTTTTTCAGTATTCTAATTTTCATAAAAAAACTATACAAATGATGCCTGGAATATTTCATGATTTTTTTTTCTTTTTTTTTTTTTTTTGAGCATTAGATATAGCATCTAAAAGTTACTGCATTAAAATGGAAGAAATGCCAATGAGTTGAATGTAAAGTGCTTTTCCTTTTAGTATTCTGTACTCGGAGCACTCTGCATGCTTTTCACAAGCACTACTTACTTTTCAAGTTTAGCTAAACATAACTCTCCTTAACTTTTCATCTTCTTACTGTGCCAAAGTTTATGACTTGTAAAACCAATAAAACAAACCAAAATATCTGAGTAGCTAGAAAAGATACTAAGCATACCAGACACAGAGCACTTTGTCTTTAAAACACACAAGAGGGGTTGTAATAGGATCATTCATAAAATCCATAGCACAGAAATTAAAGAGAAAAGTACTACAGATTGCAATAAGGCAGAATCACCTAATAGCATTAAAGAGAAAGGAATGACCATTAGAGTCCATGAGATACTCTAAGTACCCCTCAAGGGCCCGTACATGCTTCACTTCCTTTACTCAAAGCCTTGCGTCCTTTAGAGTACAATCTTGTTAACAGTTCTCAAGGTCACAGCTCAATGCAAGACAGCCAGGCTGTGCATCTGTAGAAGGTACTTATTCCTGGAAAAAAAATAGTTCTGTTTAGGTGAAAATGATATGCGCTTATGCAGCACGTAGAGTCCAAACCTGCAAACACTTATCCCCATTGACAACAGAACAAAAAACCACATCAACCCAAAGCCACAAATGTGTTTGCAGGATCAGTTTGAAGGGTCAAATAAGAGGTGCCCAAGGTGCCGGCACATTTGTCATGGGGTTTTCTGCTGACAGGAGAAAATGTTGAAGGTGAGAGAAGTGCACCCGACTCAGTAATGTGTCATTCCCACTCAAATCTGGGTAACTATGGGATAGGCAGAATGGGATGAAGAATGGTAGTAGACTTAGCTCTTAACTGCTCTTCCTCTATCTTGCCCAGTGCAGCTTCCTCTTCCATTATAGGAAAGGGAGATGGTCCAAGAGGGCATAGCAGGGAGCAAACTGCAGCTCTGAGCAACCATTCTGTTTCCCTATTGATCCCAGCACAGCACAGCTATTCAGAGTGTTTGAAGAAACTTATATTTTCCTAAACGAGCTATAACAAATTATTAGGTATCAATATGTGGCCAGACAATAGTAAAATTAGAATTCTGAAAGTAAAGTTCCAATAAGACAAAATAGGCATTATAAACATCATGGAATAATTAAAACCCAATTAAAAAGAGGAAAAAAATACTCTATTCAAGAAAAAAAAAAAACAAACCAACAAAAAAAACCAAACCCCAAACCAAAAAAACAAGGAAAAATAAATCGAAATAGCTTTCCTGGCTTTGTTTAAAGAAATCTGCCAGCCAAAGAAATATAATGAAGCAAGCAGTGGCAGATGTCTTGTGATCTATGGATCACATAGTTAAGCTGCTAAAGAAAGCAGGGGAGAGAGTCATCCTAGTCTGACATTATCTGAGGATCAGTTGTCTCCCAAGAGTGAATCAAATGGGGAAATCTTGCTGATGGAAACGACCTTTCAATGGCTGTTAATACCACCCTGACCTGTAATTTCTAACAATGATCACAGAATTGCCACTGGAGGGTAATTTAGGGGAGAAAGAGTCCAAAGGTTTCAGCAGACTCAAAAGAGAGATAAATGATTCTGATACAAAATGGTAACCACCAGAGTGACCAAGGCATAAGAAGGTAATCAGTTCTTCTTAAGAAACAGCTTAAGATCCTTACCATTCACACCTGTAGCACTTGGTAGGAACCAGTTTATCCAGCTGCATTATCATGACCACTCTTCACTAGCTATAGAGACCATGAGTACTTAAGAGTCAGAATGCCTATCGGAAACTTCCTCTGCTCCTAGGGACCCATTATACATACCTTTGAAAGATGGTGAAGAAATAAAAGCTTTTAAGAAAAATCAGTTTGATGTAATACCTACTGCAGGATTTTTATTTCTTTTTAAAATGAGTCATTTCAAACACTATTACTTTAGCAGATACACACACAAAAGTATGCCCCCACAAAACTGTAACAACTATGTTAGCTGAAATTATGGATGTATTTGAAGTACAAGACAGAAAAAGAGCTATTTCTTAAAAGCTCAATGGCAGAAGTCTCTAAAACATTTTTTTCTCTCTCCTCACTTTGGTATTTTGCTTTAAACACAACGTTAAATTATAAATGCACTGAATTGAATAAACTACTTTCTGGAGCTGTTTTATCTTTATGTAACCAGACTGGACCATATTGCAGCCTCACTCTCACCACATGCTTCCTGATCAGGACATAGTCTGATTCCTTTTGAGGCCTATATACCAAATGTGAATAAATATGACTTCTTTAGTCAGAAAATTCAATACAAGTCAGCCAGTTTGGAGGCTCTTCAGGGAGCAAATGCATAGTCTTGCTCACTAAAGTACAGTTCAAGATTGACATTTGCATTGTCATCCTGTTTACAAGAACAGGTTGGCCAGGTTCAATCAGGTAATGTCTCTGAGTGCAGCCAGCTTTGCTGTACAGCGTATCTCAAGAGGCTGGCCCTGGCTTTCTTTGCAGCTGTTGGTATGATACAGGCTTATAGTGATCACATAGAATGTACCTTATGGGAAGAGGTTTGACTGTTGTTCTTGTTGCTGCAAACAACACAAGAAAGAGGAACTGAATTTGCAATTTGAAAAGTACAAGTGCCATGTTATGCCAAAAGACTACTGTCCGTGGCTCCTACTTCTACCAGAAATATGGTCAAACTTGTCTCCTACACAAAGTGAAATAAGAATGGTGTAATTAGTGGGGAGGAAAAATGTTTCAAAATGTAATGTACCTCAAATATTAAAGGTGCTTATAGAGGAAAAAAAAAAGACCAAGGGAAAAAAAGTACATATACATCTGTACTTATATGTACATATATATGTATGCACATGAATTATATAAAATATGTAGGAAATCAATGATCATTTTTTGATAATAAACATTTAGAAGTACCTATGTTTAAAGTGACACAGAACTGAAACTGACTCAGAGGATGGCTTTTTTAAGGTTTACAGTTGTAGAGAAACTGAGGAGGGTCTGAAATCTTTGCACAAAGTAGCAGCATTTATGCTAACTAATGTACTCTGCAGAGTAGGCATCATTTTTCTCTATCTTGCTATCTAGCACTGCACTCTTTCTCTACCTTTTAATCACTATTCACTGATACTGAACTCCTCCATTAGCATTTCCAACTACAGTCACACCTGATCTCCAGAGATCAACTGTAAGACAGATCTTCTCTGCAAGAGGAAGTTATATCAGTGTAGTGGGAGAAATTATATTTAAAAAATTGAAAACCTTTTGATGGATAACTATTATTTTCACTCTTCTTATTGTGTTTCTTTGTACTCTGATAAGGAATTACTTTAAAATAAACTAAAATAAACATCTCAAGTGAAAAAAAAAAAAGACCTAGCCTAGGAGTTTGTATGAACATAAAAATGTGTTCTAATTGGTGCCATTCTTCTTGTATATTCTTACACTAACTTGCTAGTGCAATATTACTACCATTTATGAACTTGTACTGGGAAAATGATCATTCCCTTAATGGTCTCCATTTTCACCAGTCTTCAAATGTCTGCAGGCAGCTCCCTTAACGTGTCACAGACACTGACTGAACTTACCAAGAAAACCCTTATGCTCTTGTCATTTTCAAACCACACTGCAAATCAGCATCTTTTTTCATCAAGTTCATAACAGTTATTTATAAATAATTTTAACTTGACTCTGTTTATGTTTCATGTTTGACCAAGGGACTAAATTTACTTTCATTGTCCCTGCCTGACCTTGCCCAGGATTTTTCCTCTATAAGGAAAATTCATTTGTGTTGATATCTTAGTTGATAATGAACTTAGTCTGTCACATCACAATTTATACTAAAATGTTTACTACAATTTATCATTATACAGCAATGGTACTGTTATTACAATAATTTAGGATTTCAAAATTGCTAAGTTTTAAAGTAAACATGTTAAAGTTTATTAAATGATGTTTTATGGAAATACATTCATTTGGAGGAAGGAATCTCTCTGCAGAAGATCTAAGAAAGTTAGAACCCTGCTAGTTTCTCTAATAGAAGAAAATAAACAACAGACTCTGTGAGACTGGCTTCAGAAATCGTCTCATCTTCAGAGTCAACCTTTAACAACATGCAAAAAATGAGGGAGAGGAAGAGTGTGCTAAGAATGATCATGAGCTGCTAAAAAAAAAGTATTACTAGCAAATAAATTCCATTAAAGTTCCATCAATTGCTTTTGAATGATTAGAAGACTGTAATGCACCGAGAGCTTTGCACGCTCAGTTGTTTATAACTGTCAATAGAAAATGTGCAGACTATTTTCTTTACACTGATGTCAACTCAATACAGTGCTGTGCCAGTTTATTCTAAACCATGGTTTATATGGAAATAAAATGTGTCCTTTTATTATACAAATATAACTTAAAATATCTCTCAAACATATTTTTCAATCCCTTTTTTTTCCCAAAGTTTCATACTCATATGTCCCTGAAATTGATACACATCAAAAATATGATTCTAGAAATTGGGATTAGTACCCAGACATCTATTGAAAGCATTATGTATACACTTGCTATCAAATTTCATACACATTTCCCAAAATGTGTATTTGAATCAAGCGTCTATGAAATCTGGTAACAATACCTACTGACCTATTTCCACTGAGGAACTGAATGGCTATTAACAACCTTACCTAGGACAATGGTAACTTGTTCCATATATCATTAAGTGACTCTATGAGGTGCCAAGCAACACTGAATAAAGTTCCCTCCATATTGACAGGTTCCCTGTCTTATGAATAGTCCTTCTTGTTTTTCAAGATTTCAGAAATTACATCCTGGTACTTTTGCCCAACACAGTTATTTTCAATTTTTGCTAAGTATCTGCAAATACATTCTTTCTGCCATGTGATATTTATGTTTTTGCTACCTGACTGCTTCATTCTTTCTTTAATACTTTTGCTCATTTCTCTATGCTGTAAATGGCAAACACATCTTCCACAAACATTTTTTTTCACCTTTCCAGTTGTTGCTAAATTACAATAATAAGAGTTCAACAATACTGCTATGGGAGATATCAATGATCTTGCTATGATTTTACAACTCAAAAATAACCTACAAAAAATAAACTATAGTGAAAACAAATGTTCATGTTACTTTTTTCTCAAAAAAGCTTTCTAAAACTAAATACATGAAATATTTATTTTTCTGTGTATCTAGAGCTACAGTTGCATTCATTCTTGTAGATTTTATCCAAGACATAGCAGCCTAAAAGGTTTATTCAATTATCAGTGCAAATGCTAACAAAGTACTCTCTATGACTTTGTCAGAAATATATTTAATAGCTCTGTTTCTTCCACACTAAATAATTGTCTTAAAAAGTCACCTTCCAAAAATTAGGCTTTAACAGACTTAGTGTTTATCATTTTCCAATGCTCTTTATATGAATGTTTAGGAATTTACTTATTTTTATCTGACTTCTGCTTCAGTAACAGCCTATAGTCTCAACATCTTTTCCAATTCACTGAATTGTCTAAGTCTTCTCAGTTTCTTTTGTCCTAGTGAAATGCACTTCTTTCCTAAAAAACAATTGAAGATAATGGACTAAAAACTAATTTCTCAAAACTATACTCAATGAAATAGATACTCATTAGCAGCAACTACAATAATTTCTATTCTATATAAATTCTTTCTCTCTAGGACATTGAAAATTAAGAATAAAAGAAAAAGGAGAGTTGGATAAAACCAAGACAAGTAAAATGAAATTTAGGAAATGTACTGTATCTCATATGATGTTAGAAATGCACGATACATAAATCAAGTAAGAATACAAATAAAATTCAATTGTGATTGTTTCAAATACTCCTAGTAGTATCGCTTCAAAAAAAATTAAAATGTATCAAAAATCACATATACCTATATGTACAAACATATGAATAAGTGTTTACACATCAACAGTGAGTCAAGACACTCCCTTCCATGACTCCTTCCTACCCCTGTAAGCTTATTCACTTATTCTGCATTTACTAGTTCTGCTGATGTTCAGTTAATCATGACAGAGTAGTTATGCCCCCAAGTAGCTGGAGAGTGGCTGCAAAGTTTTCATGGCTAGAAAAGTTGGAAAGATACAACAGTAAGTACACTCCTGATTTGGTATCTTGCATTGTCTTTCAGATCTGCCTCGATACAGTAGAAACAATATATAACTGTGAGTAAAACAGGAAGCAGAGCAACATTCTTCACAAAATCAGCTTCTTAGAAGAATAATACATAGATATAAATTTAAAGACATGTTAGTTTTATCATACATGCTAATCGATCCCTATGTGTACGTATGGATTTTTGTGTATATATAAACAACTAAAATGCAATGCTTTATCTGAACTGTATTTGACAACAATTTTCACATGGTAAAGACATATTATTTCCTTATACTTTCTTTCCAAAGAACATTTATCTGTCTCCCAGCTTTCATCAATGATTCATTAATGACACATTGAATGTTAGTTACTAAATGTCAAATCATTAAAAATATTAAGGTAGTGACTTTTTTTTAAATGGGCAGACTTCTCATTGTGGCACTTGATTTTTGTAAAATTTTCTTCAGCTGTCACATATTCACACCAAATTCCTTATTGCTGTTTATTTTTCCAATACCATAAAACAAAGTCAGAGACAGTAAAAGGTGATGGTCCAACAGCTCTCAGCTTAACTGGAGTGCAAGATCAACTAAATGCCCAGCTGCTCAGCAGACAGCAACAGCTGAAGTTCCTCCACAAAACCTTCCCGTAACACTTCAGTTGAGACCCAAAAGGAACATCTCTCCGCAATTTGTTCACCTTATTCCTTCAGAACTCAGGTCTCTGCTGAGCTTATTAGGCTGGCTAATTAGTATAATCTGTGATGGTGAGTCTTTGAAATATGGATATACTTCCAAAGACAACTGGATTGTGAGCTCTAATAACATTTCTCATAGGTCACTCTACTGCTATCAGATGGTGATAATATTCAGCTATTACTAACCTTGCCTGGAGCAAAACCAACCAGAGATGAAAATTCTTTGTCCTCCATGTTAAAGGAATTACTTTTAAAAACAAAGAAAAGAAAGTCAAAACCACCCGAACCAGCACACGTCTATGAGAGAAAAAGCATACTGTGGGCTTGCAAGTTTCAAAAACATCTCTTTGAACAACATTTCACAAACATCTGCTACTCTGCTTTTCTTAGACATTGCAAATTAAATCTAACTTTTATATTTAAACTTACAGCACTTGCACAAAAAACATATTCATTAGCTAAAGTTTTGCATCAATTGCTCATATACAAGTAGTCATAATCTTAGGGCTCCTCAAAATATTTTGGAAGTCAGGTCCACCACATTTTGCGTGTGGTGTAGTTGGATACCTGACACATTGCAGTTTTACAACTATTAACTCATCCAAATACACTTAAAATATTACGCCTTTGTGTCTTGCAACATACATTAAAATATGTAAGTGAAGAAATCTGCAAAAACAGCTCACTGTATTAATTATGCCATAAATAAGAATGGCAGAGAAGATCTATATATCATCTGTATATCATCTAATATAAAGCCTAGCAATCTACAGGCTTCAGGTGAAGATTCATATGAAAAATAAACTTGATGATATGCACTGCATCTCATATGAAGCTGGAGATTCACATTACTGAAATAAATTGAAATCAGAAGTAAAATTCACTCACAACTACCTTAAAAATTCATAGCAGTGGCTGTTTCGAAAACATGTAAACATACCACAAGTCATATATATTTATATTCAAACATATATGGGTAAGTATAAAAAAATCAGCAGGTAGCCAAGACATCCCCTTCCCTTTGTCCTTCCTATCAACTGTACACTAACACATGCCAAGCAAGCAAAGAATTAAGGCAGACAAACTTATGCACCATAAAGAGGAGAAAATAGGCAGGTTTTGTCCTCCCAGATGGAGAGGAAGAAGTTCATGCCTTATGTTTAGCAAAGGAGAAGAGTGAACTTGCCTAAAATCCTACTTATTTGTCCCCTGCCAGCAAAGGACATGTACTATATGACAGTACAATATCTTTGCCAATCTATTATTTTCTTCACAAATCTGTAGAAACTGTAAGCTGTCTCAGCGAGATGCAGTTGCTGTGCAGGTCTTGACAGATTCAGAGGCAAAACAGTAAGAACTACAATTCTGTCCTGTCATTGCCATAGGAGGCTGCTGTATACTAGCGGTTTACAATTCAATGGAAAGTTTAAGGCAACTGAATTTCATGCCTGAGGCACATCTTACAGAGGCCCATGGTACAAGTGTTTCAGTCTAAAACTCATGGTGTGCACCACTAAAGAAATGAAGGTCACTTACTGGCATTATTAGATTTTGTTCACATTTCAAAATACAAAAGTGCCAACAAAATGTTTCGTCTGCAGTTTTGCTTGTATCACAGCTCAAATATTACAGCTGTAACAACCAGTATCCTGTAGGCTACCATATTCAGGAAAAGAAAAAAGCTCTAAACCAATTAGAAACACTTCTTAGCTTGATATTTATTTGTTACTTTAAGTAAGTGATTCTTAAGAAATCCCATTAATTTCAGGAGCATTAGGAGAGAAAGCAGTAGACATTGTCCCTGATGGTCATAGTACTTAGACAAAGTAGATTTAATTCTTAACATATTTTTTTCCCACTCCTCTTTGAACTAGTCAAGGCATATAAAAACAACAGAATGTAACAGGCAGAGATTTAGAGCAGAGACCACATTACCAACACGGGTCACAGAGAGAGAAAACATACTTCAAAAAAGATAAACTAAATATAGATTTAATTATTTGCTTGGATTATAATGGCCGAAGGAGTAATTTTATGATCCTACATCCCAAAATCAAAGAGAAACAGCAATTATACATCTAGAATAAGGTGCTATTTACTCTTCTGAAAAACTTCACATGACCTGCACACAGCCTGCACTTTGATCTCAGAAGGGAACAGGACTGTGGTAAAACTATCTTCAAATAACAGCAAAATTGACCTGAATCAAATATGTAGAACAGCTTCTTTACTTTGAAAATGTTTATACAGTTCAGATATGGACCCTTATCACAAGCTGAATTTTTCATATTGTCCCTTCAGTTGTAACATTTGATTCAAATCATGAAACTAAAGATTGTGGACTTACTTGTATTTTAAAGGTTTTGAATACCACGGGAGACCTGCTACTTCATATACTTTTTGTCATATTCATGACTATATTCGTCCTCTGATATTCTTGCCTTTTTTTTTTTTTTTTTTAATCCAGACTGCATCAATACCAGCTATTTACAGAAAGAAAGGTAAGGCAAATTATTTCAGATGTTTCTAAACAACTTTTTTAAACTGTAATAGATGAAATACTTGACTTCAAAGCAATGTAAAATGTTAGTGTGCAATATGGGAGAACATGCAGTGATCAACAAGGAACTTGGCACACCACCTATAACATTAAAAAAATCCTAATCTCCATAATAACCTGTGAGAGTTGGCCTTCCTTTGGCAGAAATCTACAACTGAAAATCGTTCACATATATATTTACTGAGAAGTCAATGATTCTATATCCCTTACCAATTTGGAAATACTATCCAATAAAAATAAAACTTAAGTCTCCGTTCTGACTGTACAGTAACAGAAATAAGCGAGTAGGAGTGATAGGGGGATGGCACAAGCTTCTGGAGGGAAAAAATTTCTAAGTCATACTTTTTCTTCAGGAAAAAAAAAAAAAAAAGGTTTAAGAAGAAAGATGGCTAATTAAGAGCTAGAGAGAAGCTTAGGTGGCTCAAAGTAGTCCCACCAGGATCAGATTAACACATAGTTATCCCTAATGACAAGCAGTCATTCATTCTTTATTCAAAGCAGGACAAGACAGCTGAATTTCTAACAGGACTTCCTATTGTACATTCACTTTGAGTTTTTCTGTCCAAGCACTGACCTTCTCCAATATGCTCCTGCCCATGGAGTCTAATGTGATCACAGTCTGAATTGATTTGGCTGAGAAGAATTATGACAGACCTTACATCGCAGTTACCCTTGAAGAACATCTAGCATATGCACTTCTAACTCTCACCACTAGCAAATGAAGTCTCACTTCCAACTCTGGTTTAGGAAGTCCTAACAGCAGAAAAAAATAATTCAAGATTTCACTGTCTAAACAAAGCAAAACATAGCTTTGTCCAAGATTATGAAGCAGGGATTTATTTGATAAAAAATTCTGGTAACACAACAGTAAGTATTTCTCCTTCTAGAGAATTCTTTCTACCTATTAAGTGACAGCAAGCCCTATACATTTTTTACACTTATTTGTATCTGTTAGAAGCTAAAAATAACAGTGCCTTTAGGAATTGTACCCTACCTAGTTTGTGAAAGATGACGTGAGGCACTTCTGTTCCACATATTTGATTTTTACACTGCTTAAGACTGCTGTTATTCCTGAGCCTGGTTTATGGGTACCCTGGGGTACTCCTAACCCATTCTTTGATCTTTTTTTCTACTGGAAACCATTGACAAAAGCAGAACTTCCCTTGAGGACTGCACAGTTTTAGTATTTGTTTCAACTTTCAGCCATTTGCTCAACCTATTAAGAGCTTCTTCAAAGACATAAAATAGCAACCCATCACCTTGAATGCTACAGAAAAAAAATAAATGCAGAAAGGCTGCCAATTCACACTAACCCTGCTGTAGATAAGCAGAATACATTGGAAGGCATTACTCTACATGGAATACTGCCGATGGATTTAGCATAGCCCTACAAGGGTATTTGACTCTGAAGTATTTCACTCTGTTGGTCAGAGCTGCATGAAAATATTCATATCAAATATAAACCCAAGGCAAACACAAAGTGTGCCTAATGTAAACTTGAGAATAAAACCCCGCAATAGGCTTAAATATTACTTCCACTTTGTATTTTTTCTATATACCACAGAGTACAGTACTGCTTTAAATATGATTTTTATGAGCTGTGCAAACCTTACTAAAACCATACATAGGCTCTGCCAAGAATTCTGAAGCTTAACTGCTCTGCCTATGGTGGACTAACTATCCATGATAAATGGATGGAAACACCTAGAGAAATGGTATATCTTGCTGTGAACAATAATATTTAAAAATATGTAAACAACACCTGGTTCTCATCTTTTCCTGTTTATATTTTTCTGCAAAAACAGACACTTTTTTTTTTTACTTTAGTGAAGCTACTACAAAGTATTAGTTAATGTAACAAATACAGTTGTTCCTCTTTTCCACCTGAATGCTACAGAATGATGAAAGTAGGTCTCACAAAATCCTACAAGCTGCAGAATGCCCTGGATGCTATTTTTCAACTGCATAGTAGTATTAGAAAATAATTTCCAGCACAAATACCTATAGTCACCTAAATGTTTAGCTCAAATAAAAAGGTTATGAGTATTTGTGTAATTTATTTGAGTTATATATAAATATTCCAAGAATGCCAGGTTGGAGAAAGAATTAGAGACTCAAAAAACTGAGCAAAGATTTCATAAGTAGGGCAAGAATTTACCATAACTTTTGTGCAACACTGATAAATGATTTCATTGTTTGATCTCGAGCTCTTTGCAAAATGGTGTTACCTTTGACCATCTTTGCAACTGAACAGAAATAGGAACTAAAATAATTTCTGTCACATCTTTAATTGGAAAATTATTTAATTCATGCAAAGATACATGAGAAATTGTATTTTAATAACTCACAAGACTGGCCATACAAAAAAAAGAAACAGAATACAGTCGGTCTTCTTGGTATGTCAGTTCTTGATATCACCTACAAATGTTTAATATTACAAAAAACTGCATAATAGTCTTTTATGGCTTTAAAAATCAAGCTTTTGAAAGATAATCAGCATTTAATGTATGGATTCTCAAAACTTTACAGTTATTACAGAAATGTGTATCAATAATAGATAGAACAACTTTCTTCCATTTTAGTTCCTCTATTCCTCTAATATTGCCTACAGAAGCTAATTTTGGAATTTTTTTCTTTTTTTTTATGTCTTTTTTTGTTTGTTTGTTTTTGTTGTTGTCGTTTGTTGGGGGTGTTTGTTTGTTTGGTTGGTTTTTTTATTCAGGAACAGACAACTTTTCCTGCATTCTTAAAATACCTAGAGTTCTTGAGAAGCCAGTGGACACAGGTCCTAGACATAGATACACAAAGCTCAGCTGCTAGTTCAGCAGTTTTACCTCTTCACTGCACTTCATGGTGCTCGGTGACCTATTGCTACCCGAGCCCTAAGCAGGGAATACTAGGACAGGAATAATTCTTTTTCATGCCATTTTACCGCTAGGCTATAAAGTATGCATTCATTGCAGATCTAGTTTCAGCAATGAGCCTTTGGATTTCAGCTTCAAGATCAGCATAAACTGGCTGTGATGAAGAGCCAGGCTACCTACCACAGTACTGTGTGGGATACCTGTCTGTCATTACCATTTTGCTTGGGATCAGGGATCAGCTGTTGGTCCTCCTTCATTTAGCAGTACAGACACATACTAAGGCCATTCCACTTGCCCAGTGAATTTTTAGAAGGTTTAGGAGAACTAGCCACTTACGTAGTTTAGTCTGCACCCTTGCCGCAAAATGCTGAGGTATCAATTTGTCAAGAGATTGATATTTGCCCTTTAACCTGTACCTAGGAGCCAGTTCTGTAAATACACCACAGAGGATGCTGCCAAAATCAGCTCTTTCCAGAAAACACACCATATGAGTCAGGAGAGTTCAAATGACCCTTACAACTTTCTCTGTTGACTAACAACTATCATTTTGCAATTCTTTTTCGTATGCATTTACATACGAGGAATGGTGCTACCTGCATCAAGGCAGAGTCAAGGTACAATGGCTTGATGTTAGTTAACCATGAAAGAGAAGAGGAACTGAAATAATATTACCTACTTCCTGCTGATTTCATTTTCTGCAGTTCCACAGGCCAGTACAAAAGACCTGCTTGTGGGTGGGAGGAGATTAGGAGATGCACAGGAGAACAGAGGTCACCCACAAAATCTTATGAAGTAAACGGTAAGGCAGAAGAGAGAATAACCTCTTCATCGCTTCACTGCATCACTTGAATGAGAGAGGAAACCTACACCTATAGCTCTAGGAAGTATGAAAGTCAAAATCTGGCTACATAAATGTATTAGTGCATTTACAACCTTTATAACTGCAAGAAGGCTGCTGGAGTCTCTCCTGTTCACTCTTAGCATAACTAATTTCACTGCCTCCTACCGAACAATCAGTTCCACGGCCTACAAGACATACTGGGTCAGAAGGGTATTCCCTTGTCTTTTTAGAGACTGAAGGAGATACAACTGCTCTGTAGACTTTTTATAATACCTGCCACCAAATTCTCCTCTCTTGCCTTGGGCTTCAAGGATCTTCCTATGATCAAATAAAATCTGTCAGCCATTCAGAAAAACTAAACTGAATGTTTATTATTTTCAAAGTATCTCTATGCCTCATAATGGAAGACAAACTTATTTATGAACAATTGAACCTGCTATGCAAAATAAAGAAAAGACTGAAAATTATTATGTGTATGAGTAACTTCAAACAGCCTATTGTGCCCGTCATAACTAGGAATTGCTAGTGCCTTGTCAGATGCTCAGGCACCCAACGCAAATCCTATCCTGTTTCTTAGGGTACTCAGTCAGAACTCCTAGAAATTTTTAGAAATAAATTATTTTAAGATCATTTAATGGCATTTCAAAAGGGGTCCTATAAGCTAGAAAGACTGTGAACAGCATGAGGCCAAGAGGAAAAACATGTCTTCCTTTCCTGTTTAGCATATAAGTCCAGTAAGTTTATTCATAAGTAAGTATTCCCAGTTTACGTGCTGAGCGAAAATTCTACTGTAAGTTAGGTCTCCCATAGTTATTGGATGCCTTAATTTAAATCAATGAGAACTGATATGCTATTATGACATGTCAATAAATAATCCCACTAAACTACTTAGTAAAGAAAGCCAGCAGTTTGTTCTGGGAACGGTTCAGCTAAGCAAACCCAGAAAATTACCTCTTTCTTTCCTTTAGGATTTTGCCACAAAACAAAGAAAAAAAAATACTACTTCATGAATATGGTTGAATAGGTCTGTACTGAATATATCAATTCAGGAAAATGACAACATACCCATTTCAAATTTGAAAGAAATAATGACAGCCAGTTCTCAATCTTAAGTAAGCATATTTATGGCTCATATTCTTCCCTCTTGTTCTTGGGAAAAGGAGAAAGCTGGGCTCAGAATGGAAACTTCATATTATCTTCAATTACAGAGAGGTTAATACTGCTGCAGACTTAACCACTGGTGACAAGCTACCTAAGTAATTCAGCATGTACTGCCTGCAAGGTAGTCTCTGAAAGAGACACGCAGCAATGCTGTAAATGCTATGTATATGGGAAGTGACCGACACCATACTCTTCAATGCACAACTATCTTTTAAACTCTAAGACTCATTTGCTTGAGCCAAATACTGTCAGCAACCAACTAGCTGCTATCAATGCAGCAGCACGCATGCACAACAAACTTCCTATTGAAAATAATATCTTGTTCTGATTCTCTTAGAGATAGTATAATTATATTATGTCCAGGAATCCAGCTTTTCTTCCCCAAAATATATATCTCCTTAACAGTTTCATTCACACTTCCTGCTATATTTTTCTAAGTTCTTTCTTCTATTGCAAGGTGTAGACCAATCAACAGCAATACCTAAGAGTGTATAACATGGTGTCATTAGTTAATCTCCTAATCAGTAGATAAATGTATTTCAGGTAATTCTTCACAACAATGGTAGCTGTCTTGCCCGGACAATTGGTTTTTAATCCATGCATTTACAAGTAATGGTATTGAATATATGTGCCCAAATACCACAGAGTAAGATGGATTACAGTATTAAAAACTGCAATAAACAACATGAGAACAGATGCATTTGATTTATAAAACAAACACCAAAAAGCTCCTTTCTGCAGGAACAGCTTATCCCCCTCAAAACTGGGCTTTCTTTCACTGGCTCTTAAACACAAATTAGCAGCGAAGATCTACACACTTATGCCACTATCTTGAGCACTTGAGGTTGTAGTTAGAAATTAAGCAGTTGAGTTGCAGGTGGAAACCTAACTAAGGTACAAAATATAAATCGTAATCATACCAGCAAAACAAAGAGCACACCGGAAAATGTGACCCATTTTCCAGCACGATACTGAGGTGGGGTAGGGGGGAAATGTCTATAAGGGAAAACCAGCAGAGGAAGAAAAGCTCTTTGAAAGTGCTGTAGTCTCAAGCATAGCAACTGTGCATCTCTGACACTTTTTGTTGTACTTACCTAATATCTGTGCATGTTATACATGTGATACAGCGACTGTTTGTTGTAACGAGGTTCAAAGCCACAGATGTTTCACTGTCAGTGGTTGGATGTGCTCCACATTTAAAGTAAAACTCCTGAAATATTGAAGCAGAGATAAAGAGAAGATTACATACCTGCCATGTGTCCTTCTTTTATCTTAGGCTAAGTGACATTTGAGACAACAGACAAATCACCACTGCCGACAGAAAAGGACAACAACCATTAGCAAAGGTTTACAAGGAAACCCTTGCAAAGATACCAGTCTAGGTGCATATTTTGTTCAGTAATTTCCCTAGTCAAGAAGATATTTACTTGTATAATAATTTAATATCAGTGTGATGCATTCTGTGATTTTCTGCATTTCTAGGAAAAAAAACACTTCCTCTTGACTTCATCTAAGTATAGTCATCAAGATCAAGGGTAGAATACTAAGCATTGTCAGTATTTATTAATACATCCACTTTTTTTTTTTTTTTTTACACAACAGATGTTACCATTTTCTGAACTCCAGAACACAGGATTTTAAGTCTAAATTATTAAAGTCTAGCCTTGCTTTTGCGATGTTGGCAATCTACATGATAAGATTTTACCATCATATTAAAGGCAAGCTCTAGCTCTCTTAGGACACATTACATTTGTAATTATATATTATAATGTATTTGAATTAAGTTGCTTTAGTCCATACCGCTACATACAGCCTCTTAGACTGCGTAATACTTTTTACACAACTGTGTGTTTTATTCCCTTTTCCACTGCACCCCAGGGAAAGCCATACCAATCATGCTGTGCTTTGATAAGTTTTTGTTACATGAGATTGTTTTAAATGTCTAAATCACTCTATGCATATGTAAATAAAAGCAGTTTGAACACATGCTTTGCAATAGGAGCCACAGAGTACAGTCTGGAGTTTCTTTGTTCCTATGAGTCCTTTTTTCCCCGAATCAAATCGTGGAGGTTTATACTGAAAATAGTAAGACTTATATAAATAAAAGTGTGAATTGGAAGGTAATAGTGTAAAAGCATCAGAAGAAATGACGAGAAGGCATAAAAGAATGACAGGTGTTCATGGCATTAAAATATTAAGATCAGAGATGATTCTCAAGAAACCCAGACTGGGGGTAGGGCGGGTAACCTGCGGCAAAAGAAAAAGGGACAGAGACAGTGAATAAACCAGTAGCGTTTCCTAGTGACTTATAGAGGTGGCTGGGATGAAGAAAAAAAATACAGTTACTGTTACCATCCAAACCCCAGCATTAAGAACAAGCCAAAAATCATGAAAAAGACTTGCTAGGTGACATTTCCTAGTGTCACCTCAAGTTCCTAGGTAGACTATCTGGACACTTATTTTAGTGTTTGTTAGTATATGAATGCAAGAGAATGTGTGTGGTTGAATGAAGTCAGTCTCGTTTGATACAAAATTATTTTTACCTTTATACTGCCCTGCACTAAGATTTACTACAAACTGTACTAAAATCAGTCCAGAAAAAGCTTTTACTTTCTGACTGCCTTGAGCCTTGTGGTATGGAGTTCATCTGCAGAACAGCTGCCAAATACTGGTTTTTTCTCAGTGGTGATCATTTAGATATGTTGTATATTTCTACATGAGACGAATACAGTGTTACGCAGGGATATGAGAAGTATTAATACAGCTTTTCTCCCAGGTTAGTCAAACCTGCTTCTCAGAGAGGCACTGACATATGCAACAGATTCAACACAAAGTATTCAAACTCCACTGTAAGTTAAGGACTCATTGTGTGAAGCATGTGTTAGTAGCAGTTTGAGAGAACTAAGGGGTAAGAGTATAGGTTTTCAAAATAGGCACACCTTTAAACAAGCATAAGTATAGTTTAAAGGTGAGCCTACTTTTAAAACAAAGTAATTGTTCTCAAAACCTTTGAAGTACTCACTTTTTTGTATTTACATAGAGCTAACTTTTTTTAATAACTGTATCATCTTTCTGTCCTGTTTCATAACATCAGAAAGCAGTCCCAAGCAAGAAAATATGCTTAAAGTCATCCTTAGACATTAGTTTCCATGGTTTTTTTCTCTCCTAGACCAAGTTCCACACACAAACGTTAAATATCAGACCAACTTGAAGCATTTCAGCAGTTGGGAATGAGTCAATGGAAGTACATATTCATCCAGAGTACATGAAAATCCTACATATATCTGTAACTTCAATTTATTTTCAAATGTTTAAATGTATCCATTAATCTTTGTATTATTTGCTGATGAGTTTTTGGAGCTTAGGGTTTTTTTGTCCTTTAATTTGATTTTATTTTTGTTTGAACAAATTGGTAAGAAGGATTTATTTCAATGCAGGGGAAGTCTTGAAAGTATCTCCTTGCTTCATTACATCCTCTGCATAAAACTAACAGATTATTGACAACTCACTACTCCAGAACAGATAAACTACGGGCCAGGAAACATACCAAAGAAAAACAATTTTTGATAAAATTGCTTACCCACTATAATAAAAATTTATTTGGGTCAGTCACAAGCAAAAAGAAAAAGAGTAATAAAGGAAGTAAGCTCTAAAACACTTGAAATAGCTTTAGACTTTTTTTTTTTTCCTAAAGAGCATCTGTTTGATGATTCTAATTGCTTTTGATAACACCTCACAGTGTCTGTAAGTTTCTCATCACGGAAGCTCTTTAATGAAGATGGAAGAGAAATAAAGTAATACATTTCTTATTCCATACTCCAAGATGTATGGATTATTGCTTACAACTCAAGGGAACAGAAAAAAACCCAACCAAAAAAAAAAAAAAAAAGGTGGTGGTGGGGGAAATCTAGTCTTGTGGTACTTCCCAAAATACCTTCTCTTGTAGCGTTAGGAAAATTACTTTTCTGTACTTCTGTTTATCAGCCCAAACACTGCTCTAAGAAAATTCCTCTACTAATTATATTTATGATGTACTTTGGCGTTGCTGAATGAAGGACATTATGGAATGTGAAAATACTATTTGAAATAACAAAAGAAAATATTGCCGCTCTTCAAAACTATTCATTGAAAGATTCCCTGCTTGAGTAAACTGCAATTAAAGAAATAGAAAATCTTAATATTAAATGCAAAGAGAATAGAGGGCTTATTAAAATTACAGAAAACAAAATCCCTCAGGATTATATGTCAAGTGTTCATTCAGAAGAAATATTAAAGATTAAACAATAAAAACATCATTTATAACAAATGTGTTGAGACTAGCAGTACAGTAAAACCAACCCACTTAGAAAATGTTCACTCTTGCAAAACCAAAAGGTATCAATCCACATTAATGCCCATTTCGTCAAAATCAACACAAACAGTCCATGTCTGTAGGCCTGAGACATCAGTGCTGTGATGGGAGCTCAGAAATACAAGGAGAGATTGGAATCTGAAAAACTCAGTATACTGAGTGCATGACAGTTCTGGCACAGTGTGGACTACATTCCCACATTTTATCTTATTTTTTTAATCATAGTTATACACATTCCAATTGTTTGAAAGCTTTTAAAAGTCATGAACTCAGTTAAGTTTCCAGTTGCAAACAAAAATTTATGTGGCCTGGTTTTACACACTGCATTAAATATAAAAATCCACAAGTTTTTGTTACACCTACCAGATTTTCCAGAGACTTAACATACTTCTTGTGATGCAAGCACAACCTTTGTATACCAGGGCATATATGTATGAAGTTACAAAGAAAACCCATCAGTACAAGTTGCTTCTCAACTGATTCTGACAATGAAATTGCTGAGAGTTAGATAAATAGGGGAAGAGTTTAGCAACTTATCACCCTCCAGCCTTGCATGTCATAAGGCATGTAAATGTAGCTATTCTTTTATACAGTCTTTCACCTGGTGTATGATAGCCTAAGGAGGGAAATTTGCTGGATTGTTTAATCTAAGTAATTTATAATTCCCAAATAGGTGTAGAGACCTTGGAGTCAGCCAATATAGGACTAATCGTCTAATACTGCCACAGAGTTTCACACTCATATGAGCAGTTGTTACTTCTTAAAGTTGACATCAAAATGTCTCCCTATTCTATAGTTGTTATGCTGTATGAGACAATCCTTCCAGAATTTTAACCTTATAATAATAAAAAAAACCCCTTACAGAATAACATCAAAGGGACAGGCAAAAGTTCATGCAGTCTACGTCACTATCTGATCACTTCTAAAATATTTTTAAATAGAGATCACATTATTATTCCTTTCTGCACTTGTGTTCTCATTGGTACAAAAATTTCTGATGAATGCTTTTTTTTTTTTTAAGAATTTCTGTCCAGCAATGAGTAAGGATGTCAAGAAATTACTGCAAAAGCTGAGACAAAATTTAGAGCTTTTCTTAGTTCTGAAAGTGAGTAGTTTTATGGTCACCTTCTACTGCAGTGAATGCCTTTAGATCATTTTCTTACCTAAAGGCATGGGTCCCATAAAATTGCGAACATTCTATTTAATACTACAAATGTCTTTCTTTTGGCAATGTATCTGATAGATTGTTATTCGGAGAAGGGAGCAGGCATTGCTCTTACATACTTTTGTCATATTCTTCACTTTTCACTCCTTTTACCACTTCTGTGTCACACAACATCATAAAAAGTGCAAGGGGGAAGAAAAGGTTCAAAGATACATGGTCAGTGTTAGTTACTTTTTATGAAACTCAAGAAAATGCTTTAATTTATCAAAAAACCTGATATTTTACCAATAATATCTCTCCCTAAATTCTGTCTTTTTAAACAAAGGGGTTTGTGTATGCTTAACTGCTGATGATAAGCAAATTGTTTTCTACATGGTCAAGTAACCAACATTAAGTAAAAGACCAAAGTCATACACAAACCATCACTTGGAAGCCAGGGTCTGAAACAGAATAGAACCCAGAAGAAACTTCACCCTTTTGCTACATGTTCCCCAGTCCAGTTTACTCCACTGTCAGAAAAAACACAGACAGCCTGTACTTCAGCTGATACACAACATATATACATGAAAATACAGGTTCCTATCTCTGCTCCTCAGTCACTGCTGTGTTAAGTTGTTTAAAAATCCTAAGGAAACTCAGCCTTTGCACTTCTTATTCCATTTTCTCAATAAGCTACAGAACAAGGCAGGGCCGGGGGGGGGGCACTATGGTATTTTTCCCCTAATGATTTCCACACGTGTTTATTTAGAATGGATAGGCAAATCCAACTATGAATGTGTTATAGCCATTGAAGGTGTAGTTTTCATTTTTCAGATTATCAGCACTTACCTACTTTCATCTGTTTCACCATAATTATTCACCTGATTGAGAGAAAACTTCAATGCCATTGTGGCACACTCCTGTGATAAAGCTTCATTTCCTTTTCCAACTGAAAAATTAAGTAGATATTTGGTGGGTCTGAAGACAGACTGAAAGAAACCTACTTCTGAACAGCTGTGGAATGAAATATTTCTTCTGAGATGTTCTGGGAAAGACTGTGTTCAATTTGGAGCAGAGATACTTTAAGGTTCCCACATCCCAGAAGAATTAGAGGCAGTGGCTTTCCAGGCCATAGGTATATCTGTGGCAAAAAAAAAAAAAAAGTCTGCAAAATGTCACAGTTCACAAGTAGAACAGGCACTGCTTTTAAAGTTAAGTAAGTAAAAAGTGTGAGAAAACCTGTTTGAATTGCACTGGCTAACTAATATGAGGAAGGCTGTTATCTCTAAGAATCATTTGTTGGCTGTACAACAATCAAGTCTTAAATGATTTTGTGATGATATCATGAATGCGCTGATAAGACTTCCACTTTTTTCTGTGAGCCAACGGTATTTTAACTACCTCTGGTTATGGAAATACATCTTCCTCAAAATAGTGGCGTGCACCACCAACTTCCCAATTCCCCTATGCAGGTCAGCAGATGCTACCAAGAACCTCCGATCAGATGCTGAGCATTGCGAGCACCATCTAGTACCAACTATTTAGAGAACGCTACTCTTCATGGTTTGTTTTTACTAAACAATGACTCTGAGACCTAAACATCTGTTAAGATCAAAGGAAGAAAATTATTATTCATAATTCAAATTTTAATGTATGATTGGGTTAGAGTAAAAAAAACACAAATAAAGTGAAAGCATTCCTATAGCTACCTAAATTTCAGACAAGCAAAGTTTTCTGTTTCTTCAATGTTTGGAGTTCAGCTAGAACTGCTTTTGCAACACTTGTAGCTGAGAAACTAACATTAGGCTCTGCTCCTATCATTGCCACTACTTTTAAGATGATCTCTATTCAGGAATATTTCTTTCCTACTTGACGTTCCAATCAAAATCAAACATTCTCTCTGCGGATTTCCTGTGGTTCATAAACTCAATGCTTGATCATGATACCTATAATGCAAATCCTCTTCCAAGGGCAGCTGACTTCCCTAAGGTGGGAAATGAACTGCCCCTTGGGCACGGCTAGCTGGACCACCTCCTAGGCAAACAACAAATAAATACAGCTCTCATGGACTGTCTCAGCAGTTGTGGACAAACAAGCTATTAACTCATTTTAAGCAAAAGGAGTTGTGCATAGTATTAGATCAGCCTTCAAACTGCAACATGTAACTCCTTAATACTGTTCCAGAATTAAATATATAAATTGATCACTACAAAAAGTGGAATAATATGTGTGATTCACTGATAATTCTCTATTAAGATTAAGCAGGAAAATAATCAAGGTGATTAAGTGACAGTGAATTTGAAGGTCCTTACTATAGAGTTTACAAATACTGTGATGCAAATATTAAAGATTTTAATGTAAGATTTTAACCATTCACATACCAGTACCAATTCAAATCTATCAAAAGCATAATCACTACACTCAGACAACACTTATTTGCTGTAAAAGAAGTTTCTTAAACTATTTTTTCTGTTTGAAAGAGGATCCTGGAAAAACTCGGCACCTGATCTCAGACTTACATTATCAGAATGGAATCAGAACAATCAACAAGAATGAAAACAAAAGCCCAATACCAGCATATTTTATATACATTTCTACACAAATTACCTCAGCTTTTACACCTTCAAATCCACAAAATCCCTGATATAGAACATGCAGCAGAAGGGCAGCATGGCACTTTGTGGGTGTGGTCAGAAGTGTGAACTTTCAAAGAAATGCTTTTATGGGGTGTAAGGAGAAAAACTGATAACCCAGGAGAGATCAAATGTCATGTAGCAAGTCTTGTTAATATACTGCTGATAATTAAGCTGACCTCAAAGATAAGTTAAAAGAACTTTTGATCTGAAAAATGACAGTAAAGTGCTGATATAATAAATCTCAATGTCTGTAAGAAGTATATACTTATTTAATTTGGCAAGAGAGAAAAGCAGCATAAAAACGTAGAAGAAAAAGCATTTCTCTAATATCTGCTTTCTGACTGAACCCCATTGCCCTTCTCAACTGCCTCTGGCTAAGAAGATCTGTTATTCATGATAAAAGCTCTTTAGGATGAGCATCCATTGCCAGCTCTTCACTGAGGCAGTTTGAATATGCTTGGTCTCAGTGATCACACCAATGTGCTGACCTGTGCGAAGGATGGGGGATGGAAGGAGTCAAATTTTAATATTATTATTACATTTTTGGGACAAGCACCAGTTTGGGGCAGAAGTGTTACTCTCCTGCATATTTCCAAACTTTCTTTTCAGTTCAGCAGGAACAGTGGCAATCTAAATGTGTCCAAGTGACTAAAAGACACGTTATATTTCAGAGAAGTGTCATTACATCTTTACAATATCTCCTTCTCATTCTTTGTTGACTTTAAATATATTCATGAGACAAAAACGCTGAAAACATACAGTACCATTTTCTCTCAGAATCAAACAAATCCACCATACCTTTTATTCAGTTGAGGATATCAAAAACATTTTTTTGTACACCAAATACTTGAACAGAAAGCTTATGATATGGGAAGTATTTTAAGTGTAGTGGGATTACGGGATGAGAAATGTACATCATATTCAATTCTTTACAAGACCTAGTGTTATAGTCCTGACCAAGTCACTTAGAGCTAAGGTTCAGGCATACAAAAATGCATCTAAAAAGTCATTATAAATTATTTTTATGATACATTTTCAAGGGCTACAAAACAGCAACAGCTTCTGTTCTCATCATACCCAGCTGCCACTTTTATCTACATTCTTTAAAAAAAAAAACCCAAACCACAAATGAACCAAACCAAACAATCATTTCTTACATATTTTTTGTCCTTGCCAAGGGACAATTTCTATCTTCCATTTTTCCAGAATTTATTGGAAGAACAACAGAAGTATTGCTCAAAAATTTACAGGACAGCTATACCTATCTTTCAGTTTTAATCAGCAGTCTAATGTGATATAACCAAGATTAATCATTAAAACGATCTTGTTAACCACCTCTCATGGAACCATCACTTATTATATGTGATTTTTCAGTGATTTATACCAAGACTGGTTTTGTACAATCGTGCATACAGCTTGCATACCTACTGTCTGCACTACAAAACAAACCAACCAACAGCTATTACTTTTCAGTTAATAATTTGTGATAATATATAAAAAAAGCAGACAGATATAATTAAGATTCAAAAAAGTGGTATGATGGGTTATTAACTATACAAGGTTGTAATGAAATCTGGGCTCTGAAGATAACATGTTACTATGGTTTTGTTGCCCTTTTGTGTGTGAGAAAAGCAATGCAAAATGCAGTAGCTATCATGTATTATTCTTTCCTTGTCTACTAGAAAAGACACAGTGGAAACAAAGAGCACAAATGCCTTGGGGATCCCTTAGCAGCTACTGCCCATACAATACTACTTCAACCAGCCAGCAAAGTGTGTGTGAAAGTGATTTTTCTTTTTTAACAGCAGCATTTCTCATTTGCTTTGCTTGTCTAAAGGCAGCCACACACCATGCTTGCTTCATTTCTCTGCAAGCAATTGCTCAGGCTCAAACATTCCTGTCACTAATTCTGCTGTCATTCCTTTGAGTAGCAATATGATCCTGACACAAAGACAGAATGAACAGATCTCTTCAGCATGATCCAGCTCTTCTATCACCCATTTTCTCATAATATAGACAAAGAAATGAAGGCTGTAGGGCATCATGCCCTCTTATAAAATGGTTCTTTGCCCGGAATGTTACCTTCTAGTGGAATCAAAGGCACCACAGAGATTCAGCCAATCACCAGAAGTGCCTAACTAACATGTCACAGGTACTGTAATGTCTGTGGTATGTAAAGATACAGTAAGATAACTGTAAGTAAACAATATTTCATTAAGAATGGCTATGCTTTCATATAAAACAATGTGAAAGGTTTACATCTTCCTTGGTCAGGTTCCCTTCTCTGCTCCTACCTTTTTTCATCCATGTTTCATTTGGAAATGTAATCTCTGATGAACAATAATTTCTAGGCTGAATCAAGACTGTAGTAGTCAGGAAGATTAAATTATCTACCCAGCCTGTGGAGCCTAACCCAAATTTTCTTTTGAATTGGTTCACCAGGTTTCAGCATGTATGAAACATTTGATTTTGGAAAAGTTCCTTTGAATTACTTGAGCCACAGAGGAAGTCTCAGTTTCGGAGTAGCTACTTAGAATGTATTATAATCATCATGTCCTGAACATTAGTGTTGATTTCTAGGGCTTAAACTTTCCCATCAGCCTCTTTAAAAGTAGAATCCAACTGTCTAAATTTGTTATCAAGTGTTTCCTGTAGAGAATCAATCCTTTACTTTGAGCTTAATTTTCTCTGGCAATCAGATTTGAATTTATATGTGAACATAAGCCACAAAAAGGGCTTGAGGAGGGAACAAACTCAAATACTATATGATATCAGATCATCAGGCTGTGCTTCTTATGGCATAAAAAGTTGTTTGCAATTACAGGTTTGAGTGATTTGTTTCTTTCCCAACCATGCTAACAAGCACTTGGGGTAAAGATAATGATCAAGAATCCAAAAGGACTACAGAAAAAGGCTAAAGTGTATGAGAAACAGGACTCCCATACTTCAGCTGTAATTATTGCACAGGTGACATTATGTTGTAAGGTCTCCCAAAGAATCTTATACTGAGCCTCAGAGAAAATGTCACAGAGTTAAAAAATAACAAATATCTAAGTAAACTACATAATTTCTTTAACCGACTGACTTCTCATGAGTATTCTACATGACAAGACCAATTCCACAGTCTAGTCTATAAATATTGTTGGTTTTCTGCAATATATGCAGTAGATTCCAATCCACCCAATCCTATTTCAACAAAAACATTTAAATTTTGCCTATCCCTGGATATCAGAGGAGCCGGGCAGATTCAAAGCTTAGAAAAAAGGTTTTTTTAATCCCACAACCATCTTAAAAAATGATGTTATTTTGGGGTTTAGGTTTTCAGCCTTCAACTAATATCACCAATATCCTACAGACTCACACCCATCCATTAACCATATGGATGATCTACAAGCCTGTAACACAGCTGAAATAGTACTAAGACACCTTTCATTTAGCACTAAGGCTGCCTGGGGGAGCGTTAGTGTTTATGTGAGGACACTGAACAGACAAAATTAAGCTGTAATACTACAGGAGTGGCTCTGACTCATCTGTGTGTCTTAGCTTTGAAAAAATTGGACAGTTTGCTCTGTCATCTTTCCAATGCCTGCCATAGATCAAGACAGGAATGAGAACAAACCAGCACAGATGTCCTAGTTGGGAACAGTGAGAGGAGGAAAGGGAGGAAATGGCAGAAATGTTGTTCTTTCCTTCTGTATGAGATATGTTCACCTTTTGCTCTGAAGACTCAAAAATTTACTAACAAATATTTGGAATCTCCTGAATACTCACTGAATAGGCAATGGGTTTTTATGAATTCTATTTGACATCCAGCAGCTTTTACTTTTCGTTTGAAGCATGTTCTTTGCCACGTCTATGGATTTTGTTAGCACACCTACAGCTATGCTATTCTTAATTGAGTTCTACTGAGTTATTAGGGTTTGTGCTCCTACTACTCTCCTTTCTACAAAGATGCTAAAGAGCAGATCTGGTGTCCCACCTACACACAGAGAGGTATTGTCTAACCCACATAAAGCAAGACACATGAAACCCAAAGGTTTGGGGAAATTCTGCAAATTTTTTCCAATAATGATTTTTCAGGTTTGTCTGGTTGCCAGAGTTGATAGGTTTAAGAGTAAATTTAGATGTGTCTATTTTTTCTCTCCCCTAAATCTCTGGTTTAAATCTTTTACTTCTACATGGACTGAACTGTCAAACAGAATAGTTGTGCTGCATTACGCAAACTGAAACTTTCTTAAAACAAAAAGCAACTAAACAAAATACTCTGCATTATGCCCAGAACATATGATAAATAGAAAAGAAGAATTTTTCTTAAATATAGTCACACAAATAAACAGAAGCAAATATTTGATTCTCTCACCATCATTCAAGGAGGGAAAAGGACTATGTATATGTTTGTTTGATTTTATTGGTTTCAGCTAAGTATAACCTGTACATAACTCCTTACAGAAGGAACATTACAATTGTTCCTTCCACTTCTGTGAAATGAGATAAAGATGCTTCATGAGTGAGGTGAGTATTTTAGATAATGTTTTTAAAAGCACAACTTAAACTATAATGTCTAGTAGAACTATCTCACAGTCCTATAATTATTTTCAATAATTAAATGTATGGCTTATTACTTCAAATTTACAAAATAAAAATAAGTGGACAGTGTTTTACATGACTCATACATTAAAAAAAACATGCACACAGCATCGTTATGGAATCAATAATACCACTACCTATTAAAATGGCATTATACACTAAAGTTTTGCGAAAACTTTCCCTGGAGGTTCTTAAGAGTTTACTAGATGTTCTTTAAAGTTAGAGGCCTGCAGTAAATGAAGTGGGTAGTCAAACAAATACCGCCCCCCCACCCCCACAAAAAAATAATCAAAAACCTTGTCTGGTTAATCTTGTACTGCAAAACTCAGTAAAACCTTTGCAGTAAGCTGAATTTGTTCTCTAGCATTTAGTCAACGGTGTCTGTCTTTTTTTTTAATATATTTTCAATATATAATATATATAGATAAGCTAGATGCAATATATATGCAAGATGAGCTAAAAACCATAAGTCACAGTGGGAGATTCATTATCTCCTGTATAATATATTGTTAGGAAAAAGAGAAATTATTTTTCCATTGCACTCATACCTATAGTTTCTAGCATAAGAAATTGAAATCTGAAAAATGCAGCAAATAAGTTAAACAACCATTTAACACAATAAACTTATCTCATGTGCATACCAGTAGAGAAGCAGCCAACATTTATCAATAGTTGACAGCACAGTATTTGATTTGAAAAGGTATTTTCTATTATTAAAAACACAAAGATGTGGACATTTTTTCTTGAGAATTTAATACATGTCTAGTGTAGGTGGTTTTTTGCATAACTTTAATACAATGCTGATGGTGCCTTGATAGAATGTTTTCACTAAAGTGATGTATATTTGGTTTTCCCAGCAAACCTTTATTTATGCTGTCTTCATCACAAAAACAAACAAACAAAAAATTTGTTTTTCCTAACTTAGATTGTATCCAGGGAAAACAAAGATACATCCACACTAGTAAACAGCTTGCTGTTAAAGAATATCCAAGAGCACTTCTGAGTGATTGAACAGAGTCATCCATACAGTTGCAGTGTTAGCAAAGTCCCACACACATTTTATGTGATGCTAGCTAGCATATCTCACAAGCAGAGTTCAGGAGTGGGCACACCCAGGCTTAGTTCACGATATGTGGTTTGCATCACTCTTTTGGGGCCCAAGAAAACTTACTAGCTGCAAATAAGCAATGTTGTGCCACTTGGACTTCAGGCATAAAGAATTTTAGCAGCAACATTTGACTTTGTGATCCTCCTAGGAACAGTAAGTGGGGCATGGTTCGCATCTCCCTCTACTTCTGGGAACACATTTTCTTCTTAACCAGTGCTATTTCCTGCTCTCATTTCTGCTGGTCTTCTGACCAGACAGGTGGCTGTGGGCAGGACTCTCTTACCCTTCTCCTTTGCAAAACATTTTTCTGCACCCTGATTTCAATAAGTAGGTTTCCACCTGTAGAAATAGCTGTAAAATCATACTTAGTCAAAATAATTTGCATAAATCTAAATCCATGCCCTTATTTGGATCAAAATGTAAATTTGTTTGAAATTGTGACTAAAAATTGATATACATGATACTAGAATCTTTAAATAAGAGCATGAACAGTACATGAATAGTATAAAATGTTTTCTGCAAAAAAACCTGCTAACTTGTTGAAATTTTAACTGGCAAATTATCTCAAAAATGTATTTCTGAAAGAAAAAAGTTTAAAATTTATTATTAAACTATTTTACTTCAGTTTTATGTAAAGAAAAGTGGTAATCTGAAAGATATAAATGCATGATCAAAATCACTGCCTTGTAACTGGCTTCCAGGAAAATAACAGAAAAATAGAGACACAGACATTACCATGGGCATTAAACAAAAACAACTGTCCAGATGCATTACCTTATTCACAAAGTTTTAAGCATATCATGCCGAATCCCCAGCTTTGTAAATACATGGGTGCTCACAGCTACTGAGTGCACCACAGTGACATGACAGCATACACATGAATGGGCCCTAACTCACACTGTCCAGAGTACCAGCAGCACTCTAGCATAACAACTGGCAGAAAGTAAAGTTGCCCCTGACTTAACAAGTATGGGACAGCAGGGCCACACGTAGAGATACTGATCTGTTTTGCTCGAGTTCCCTGTGTAAGATATACAGCTTGCAGAGGTAACTGAGCTGAGATGAATTTGGCCTCATGAAGGTTATGTTCATACAAACATAACAGGTCCATTAATAGTATTTATTATGACAAAAATTTTTTTGGACTCAAAATTCTCCCATAGATGGCATAAGCAATTAAACAGTGTTTTGCAAATACTGGTATGCACTCATTACTGCCTTTGCAGTTTCCTGACTGCTATACTTTCCGCACAAGCATAATCTCATTTATTAGCAACAATGTTCACTAGGCAAGCTCACAACTTGAAAACAAATGTTCTATCACACAGTCTGTATATTCGTGAATATGTAATACTTATGTAGGAAGACCTTGGATAAGTACATTGCAAAATAATCCCTTCAGGGTAACTGGTAGTTAAAATGAGAAATACATTTATCTGCAAGATGTGCACACTTCATTTAAATGTGCAGACCTGCAAATTCTAAAAATGCACCCTTCCAATTTCAGAGAGAAGTTACAGCTGGGTATCAGATGTGGTTTTGCTTTGCCCCCTTCACTCTTGAGGAAACAAAACCCATCACTTCTAAAACATGACCTACCAACAGCAAAGGAGTCCAGCCCTTAATATGACAAATATCCTTTCAGTCACTTTTTCCAGATCCATAATAGACCTTTTCCCAGCAGCAACTTGGAAAACACAGAAAGTAGAAAACCTGTGTTCAGCTCTTTCCCAAACACACAGAGGTCCTAACTCAGCTCCTAGGAGTGGGGGTAGGGATGCAACTGCATTCATAGACACACAAATACCTGTAAATTATTCAGCCTGTCATGCAAAATCTTTAGTTAATGCAGAGTGCAGGGACTGGAACCCAGGACAGCACAGCCTAGGGACAATACCCAATACATTCAGTATTGCTACCTGAAAAAAAAATTATGCCCAAAAAGGAGTTCCTCTGTGTCCTGCTCCAGCTGGTCATTCCAGTATACTTAAGTACAGAAGCTACAACTACTATTGGTTGCAGGCTCAACAGTGGTGGCAGTGCCCTTCTGCAGTAACTTAACAGGTAAAGCACCCTTTTCTCCACAGACTGGATGAAACGAGCAGTAACCATTTTTCTTATATCAAAAGGCAGTCCTCGATGGAAATTAATTCCAGAGAAGCACACGCTCCATCTAAATTACATTGATTCAGAACCCTGCACTGACTGTTACCAAGAACATGACATGGGCTTTGTCTTTTTAACTTGTTGAAGGCTGACAAACCAGTACCACTGCAAGTGCCAAGTGAAGTTTTTCCAGTGTGTGCTGTCTTGAGGAACATAAGCAGAGAGAACCGACTCACACACATTAAGATGCCCTGGATATAACACACTAATGTTTTCATGAAACCAAAAGAGTTCCAACTGTATCACTCTCGTACACATAGCAACCTTAACCAGGCTCTAACTCAGATTCCTGACAGGCACCCTCAAACTCCCTGATCCAAATCTGGACAAGCAGGAACTCTATTCTAACCAAAACCAGGACACAGTCTCTATTCACTTTTTACTTACTGTTCATGCTTATATAGAACACCACTTCATGCAAGAATGAGTATTTTATTTTTTTCATAAGAAAATATTTTTGTTGCAGTATGCCATCTCCTAGGTAAGCCACACTGTTTATTCTGAGCTTCTCCCAACCACAGGAGCTTTCTCAAAAATAAAATGAGAAATGGGCCCCAAGAAGCAGGTTCCAAGATGCAAGTTACATACATTCAAAATTAACTCAGTATCTGACACACACGACATTTTATAGTCTTTAAAATACAAACAAAACATAGGTGGTAACAGAGGAACAATGTTACATTAAATAATGTAGCATCAAGTATTATGCTAATGCACGTGGATTGTTTGTAAATGGTTCTAACGTTCTTCTAAATTTTGTCACTTTTTTTTTGGAGGGGGCAGTTTTGGAGGTTTGGTGTTTTGTTGTGTGTTTTTTTTTTTTTTTTTTTTTTTTTTTTTTGGGGGGGGGGAGGGGAGCAGCAGGGTGGGTGGTAATATGGATACAATGTTTTCCAGCATGGTTCCCTTGTTCATATACTTTATATCTTTATTTTTATATGTTTTCAAAGAGTAGTTGTGACTTTTACTTAAAAAACAAACTATTTTAAATTAAAGTTTACTTAAACTGCACAAATTTATTAGGCCAAGTTTCTCTGAGCTAGAAAGTCAGGTGGAGATCCTCACAAAATTCCAGCTATACAAATGCTCCAGCAAAACCTGTGAATTACAAGAATTAAGTTACCACATCAAATCCTTATTGACGTGTTAGTGATCTTGGAAGCAATGCACTACTGCCTACCAATGTTTAAGATAAAGCTTCCAGAAATCAACCTCTTTATGGGTGCCACCTCAAAACATGCATAAAAGTCATAACACCTTTAATAGCTATCTCCAAAGTGATTTTTTAATTTACTTTTCCCTTTTACAGCCAAAAATTAATATGGGGCCAATATTTTTGTTTGAAAAGGAGATATAAACAATTACATCTTCTCCTAATGGCAACATAACAGTGGTGTTCAGCAAGAAATTATTTCTTAGTAATTGCCACACAGGCACCAGAAGTACAAGGCTTTTCTTTACAGCAGAAGACAAAAGCCATTGATGTAACTTGAATATTCCTGTGCCAGTGCTGATCTTGCAATGGTGGGCTTAGCGGGAATGTGAGACAGCTTTATGCATCAAAAGGATGAAACCCACTTTCCACTAGAACACTATTTCCCGACCTCCTGACAACAGTTTCAGCATGTGTAGCTTTTAAAAACAATTCCTAACCACAGTTAATTTACCCCCATACATTGAATTACCACAGTATAAAACCTCAGACATTTGATTTCAGAATGCCCCAAACATTTACTGAAGTCCCAAAGAACTGCTATAATACACTGTACAACTGATCAGCAGATTTATTACTCGGAGACATGAGATTTCACAGAGATTTGAAAGAGAACTATTGCAATACATGATGTCAAAAAGTCTGTGGATAACACGCTCTTAACAAGCTGCTGCGTTTTTCTTAACCGTACATTTCTAACCATCGTGCTGAAGCAAGGGAAATACTTGCCTTCCAAGCATCCCCCCAGCAAACAGGCCGAAATATTTCTAATGACGCTGTAAGAGTTTCACTAAGCCAGTTTTTATGTATCTATACAGTTAATTAATATGCATTCAAATTAACGTCCCATTTGGGCAGGTGCTTAAAGCATAAAGCAGTGTTTACTGCAGCAGTATATCTGTATATTTGAAGCTGGGTATATACTTTAAATATCTTCCCGAGTTGGGCCATTAAGGCAGAAAACAGAATCAAAAAGACATTCGTTATTACAATTTAAACTTTCTAGACTCATAACAACAAAAGTTTTGCTTGTAACGGACTTCTCTGAGCTATATATATATATACATACACACATGTTGTATACAGAAGACAAACCACATTTGCCTGGCCCCATATAACTACAATACAATGAGAATCCAGGCATTGCTGACAGAAGTTATTCAAGAACTACCCACCACGTTAGCATAAACCATGAGAGACAGAGCCCATAATTTGTAGCAACATTTCTAATATGAATTACTTTGCAGCCCCTGGTGAGAGAAGCTCACAGGTGATGTCATTGACTAGATTATCTCGCACCACCACATCCTATAAACAATGCATGATTATTTTAAATCTAGTTCTGATTTGTAAAAATTTCGTAACATGCATACATAGAGGCAGAAGACACAAATTAGGTTACAAACTGATCCCAGTTACAGACATGTTTTTTTATAAATAGCTAGGACCAATACTAAAGTAGATAATTGATAATCAAAACCTAATACCTTCACATTTTAGAATCTCAGCCAAGAACATCAAGCATGGAAACTATAGGTGGGAAACACATTTGATGCCAAGGTAAATTTTATAGCAGCTTTTAGATCTCACAGAATATAACATAGTGTGTCAGTCTGCAAAATGACACAGTTATCACTCAACAACAGTACTTGCCAGATGCAAATGAAAAAATTGTGCTATTCCATATAAGTGCTGCCTGACATTTGAGGAGAGTACCATACCGTACCCTAACAGAATCACCTTCATCTGGTTTGATAGGTGATAGATGACTGCAAAAACATGTTACATGCTTGAGTGGAAATCCTAGGTTTCAATTATCATTGATGAACTTGCAACAGCTGCAGAAAGTAGCATATTGTTTGTCATGTGCATACAGTGAGCAACAAAGAATTCAGTGAAAGTGTGCTGAAATACACTGAATTACAAAAAACTTTCCCTGAACACATTAGATGTGCTGCCACACAGTACATGCAAAAATATGTATCAAACAAGCTGTATTTGAAAGAAAATGAGGGTCTGATATGTGAAACAATTAACAGAGTAAGCACGATGTTAGGGACCTAACTCTTCCATATCTTCTTGAGATTCTCTGGCTTTAATACAATGGCATTTCATTCATAGGTTTCAATTACTGCTCCTAATTTTTTTAGGTCCCTGAATGCCTCATATGTTTTCTAAAAGTCTAATAGATCAAATGCAGGAACAATCTAATCACCTCTAAATAACATGTGGAAATTACTTGTTGGGCAACATACAACATAGAGTAACTGTAACACTGTGTTCACTACTAGGCTCGAGATTATATTATGGCAATAACACATGTCAGTGAGAGTCACAAACATTCTTCCCACATTTCTTCCTGGCATAAGAATACAATATAATGAATTTGGGCTCCCCTCCCATTTTGTATTCATGCTGCGTGTAACTAAGACTCAATAAATACATATATATGTACAGACACACACACAGAGTATAATTAATAATAAAAAAGTAATCCTTTATATAGACTGTGACAAATATATTGGTCATATTTATCCTTTATATCTCAGTCTGATAATATCTGTCTTCCCTAAGAAATCTATTCTGGTAGCATCTGGTTATTTCACCACACAAGATCACAGAGCAGTCCATCCAGCTCTGTATTTTTTCTCTAACAGGAACTTAACAGTAGATGCCTAAAATGTATGTTAAAAAACAAACAAACAAAAACAAAAAAGAAAACAAGAACTACCACAGAGGACAAACTTTAAATGGTATTTGCCTAGAATATGTTCCTAATTCCCAGCAATTTATTGCTCAGACTTCCTAAACCAGAAGCATCTTCATATTTAATAGTTCTCAGCGGATTTTTCTTCCATTAGTTTGTCACTTTTTGAATGCATTGTAACTTCTACAATGTATCATGGTAAAGAGCTCTGCAGTTTAATTATGCACCATACAAAGAGGAATCTCCCTGTGGTTATTTTGAACATCACAATAACTGGAAAAGAACACTATCTGGCCACAATACGGATATTACAATCTTACAGTGTTGTTAAGTGTTTTATGACAGCCAGCACAGCATGGGTACAGAATGAGTTCCTTGCTGCAGTGCATCGCCAACATGTTTTTCAGACATTTATCGAAGTAAAACCTTTTAAAAATATTAAAGGCACATTTACATTCATTTTCAGTTTGCAAAAATTATCTACCTTTCACCACAGTCAATGGAATTATTACAGGAGCTGTGAACGTTCTAGAATTTGGTCAGATAACCCAGGCTACTCTGATCACTTTCCATATCATCAGACCCTTAACACTAACAGTTTCAAGGAGATTATAAAAATGATCATTTATAAAACATTAACTGCTTTTTCAGAGAAACCAGGAATATCATAAAATCTGAAGAAAAGCTATTGACTTGTTAACATAAGGTATCAGTATTTCCAAAACTCTCACTGATTCCTGCTACAGGACAAACCTTCAACTCACCTGAAACTGCCTCTCACCAAACGATGAAGCACCTACACCATCTGAAGATTTTTTCAAGAACTTTATCACTGAGGTATATGTGAAGTTGCGTTCAAAAAAACCTGTTTAATTTTAAAAGGCAATGTTGAAGGACCAGGAAAACCTAGCAGCTGAGTGCAACCATGCAAAGTAAATGTTCATATAAGATAAAATCAAACACTGAAAAAAAATTTCTCTGAAAGCATGCTTAATGCTCACGTTTTCAAGACAGGGTTTTCTGGAACTGAACCACAGATACAAAAAATAACGAGCAACAAAGGATTTTTTTTTTCTTTTGGTGGCAATGTTAACGAATTAAGAACATCAAAGAGCAGAGGATTTGTTTGAAGAAAACATTACAATCTTCAGCATATTTTGTTTGATCTTTTACAAAATTGTGATGTTTTCCCACATGTAAATAGAAACTGTGGTAGCAATACATGCAAGATGAGCTAAACTTCCCAAGACCATTCAACACGGAGTAGAAATGAACGAGTTCCTCTGGGTTTGCCAGAAAGTCTATGTAAATTCCAGCTCACAAAGACTATTAGCAAGTCTTTACTGTTGGTGAGATGAGAAAACTGAGAAACAGTTCCAAATACCTGACTTTATCTCAGTTGTAGGATTTTTATAGCGCCAAGAATAATGCATTGCTCAAAAATAATAATAAAAAAAGCTTTTTAAAGTAACAGTCCAAAGAAAAAAAATCACTTAAGTAATCAAGTGTTCTAAATCATACTTGTTTGCTGGTGGCAGATTTTGATACAGACCCTGTCTGTGACCCATTAAAAGTGTCCAATACACCGTAAAAATATTGTACTTCTACACTGGGAAAGAGTGAATAAGTTTTGTGGTTTTTTTTTATATTAGGAGACATCTTAATTTTAAAAGATTTAACTTCTATTTCCAAGATAAATACTTCAGCTTTTTTATCCTTGTATATACTTCTTATTATTTTATAATAGATTTTTTTACGTACCATTGATTTTTCTGCACTGAGAAGTGGAATAAAATAATTTCTTTATAAAAATTGATCTATTGCAGCATGAGGTTACTTTGAGAATATCTGTTAAAGAAAACCCAAACACACCACCAAACTAATTATAGTTTCCTAAAGAGGTAAGTGAGAAGAAATGTAGAGATGAAATAATTTGTAATGTGTTTTAGAGTTCTTTGCATTGTAGTTAAAGATCTTTAAATACTAAGAAAAATTAACTGCCATGTTTCTTTCTTCACTAATCAAGTGCTTGAAGTAAGCATTTTTAATCTGTAATTGCTATTGAGTACGTAAGTTTAAAGGCCTAGCAAAAATTCTCATTATATAATCGCAGCATCTTTGCAGGTTATTCTAAAGTCCCGTAGGTGTTGTTTTCAGTTCTGTTCACCCTCTCTGCTCCTCCTATAGAAAATGCACTGGTGGCTAAACAAAACCAGCCACATTTAGAGATGATTTAAACTAGAGAGCTTTACAGGAACAGAACTACATCATGCCTTCATTTAGGACAGCTTTATATGAGGTAATCTGGGTAATTACAGGCATGTAAGCCTGACACCAGCACTGGATAAAATAAATAGCTAATACGGTATTTGATTAATGAAAGGAGGAATGTAATTAACGTCAATCAACAAGGATTTATGGTAACTAGACCCTATCAAACTAAAATGACTTTTATGAGATTACAAATTTAGCGGAACAACATAATAGTGATGTTGCAATTTACCCAGATTTTTGTGGGGCATTTGATATGGTACTGACATTTTGATTAAGAAACTAGTACACTATGAGATCAACGTGAGATGGATTTAACTGATATGTTTTAAAGATGTAACTTCCCATAGTAAATCATCAAATGTCTGTTTTCTAAGCCAGTTTTGCAGTGATCTCCTAGCCCTATGCTATTCGATACATTTGTTTTGATCTGGAAGAAAGCATAAAGTAATTACTCAAATTTTTGAGATGGCACAAAATCTGAGGGTGTGGAAAATAATGATAAATAAAAGTCACTAAAAAAAGCCACATGAACAGCTTACTCAGCTAAGACTTAACACATAATATGCATTCTAAAACAGCCAAAAATGAAGTCACCCCCTTAGAAGTAAGGCCCATGCACACAGGAGGAAGGACTCTGTCCAGAAAGGGAGCAATTTGAAATGACTGAGATTTTTGGTGGATCTTCAGCTGAACTGGAACCCTCGGGATGATGTTATGATTAAACTCTCTAATACAAGTGCTGGATATCAACACAAGCAGACTGTATAATCCCTATAGTTGGCACTGATGGCATCACTGTTACAACTGTGCCCGCTACTGATGTGTGAAACTTAGGAAAAATGTGCAGCAGAGAGCAAGTGATTGAGGACTGGAAAATGAGGTTTTATTACTTACCCCTTGGAACATTCAAGGAAAGGATAAGGTACACCTGAACTTTATAGTCTACAGACACCAACATGAAGAAACAGAGGACTCTGGATAATACAAGACAGGTGATAGAAAATAAAGCCTGACAAGATGAAGCTAGACAAAAAGTAATACCAAAATTTTTTACATTTTTAACTATGCGTCCGAGAAAACCACATTTTTTAACAGGCAAGGTAACGAATGAATCATGTAAAGCAAGGGAGGGTTTTCTTATTTAATTCACCACTGTTGTGGTTTGTTTTTTGGTTTGTTTGTTTTTTTTTAAGTCAAGGATGCAAGTTTTTCTGAATTTTATGTACTCATTCAAAAAACTATTACTTCTGGAAAGGATCATAACTTGTGTTACACTGGAGGTTAGGTACAATTATCAAAATGTTCTTTCTGCCTTTATACCTACGGATCACTTATTTCCCACCCATGCCTGCCAATTGCACAACTGGAAGTATCTGCAGTCCACAGGATTGCCTTAGTGGGTCTTTCAGGCTTCCTATTTTGTATCCCAGCAGTTCTGCATTCCCAAACAGTTCCACGGGACCAGAGAAGATCTTGAAATGCTAGCACGCTGGCCTGGTTTCAGCTGGGACAGTTAACCTTCTTAGTAGCTGGTGCAGTGCTGTGTTTTAGATTTGGTGCATGATTCAATACTGATAACATGGTGACGTTTTCAGATGTTCCCAAGTAATGTTTATTACTAAGTTAAGGACTTCTACATTTCTCAGGCCATGCCAGTGAGAGGGCTGGAGGGGCAGAAGAAATTGTGAGGGGACACAGCTGGGTCAGGTGACCCTAACAGGCCAAAGGGATATTCCGTGCCACAGAACATCATGCTTAGTATTTAAACCAGGGGGAGTTGTTTGGGGCTTGCCGATCACTGCTTGGGGACTGGCTGGGTATCAGTCAGCAGGTGGTGAGTTACTGTATTGTGCATCACTTTTTTTGTTTTTTTCTCCCTTCCATTTGGATATTATTCCTCCCCACTTCTCCCTCCTTTCATTATAAATGATATTATTAAAGTTAATGTTTTGATTTTTTTTCCTCATCCTATTTCATTTTAATTATTAAATTGTTCTTATCTCAACCCTTTAATTTTTCATTCTTTTCAGATTTTCCTCCCAGTTCCTCTGGGGGGCTGGAGGTGGTGGGGAGTGAGCAAATGGCTGCGTTGTACATATATTCTGGCTGGGGTTAAACCACGATGCACTAGATCACTCAAATTATACCTTGGGACACAACTGTTCATCACAGAAATAGAGGGTGGGCGGGAAAACCTTAAAGGTTAAATAACATGGAAATTGGAACATATGGAAAGAAGTTCAAAGAAGTCCTAACATGTTTATGAACGTTTTTGGAAGCTCAAAGCTGGTGCATGCTAAAAATTGGTTGTATAGTTCACAATTTAAAAGCAGAGTAGTTCAAAGCAAATTTTTACAGGCTTGCATTTGTATTGTTACAGATGTGATATGAGAATGATACATATGCTATTGTGATTGATTAGAAGGCTCGCATAAATTTTGAAGGTGACATTTATCAAGACCATGAGATCTGTCTTAATATGCTGGCAGGTGTTGATTATTTCAGTCATACATATGGATTCTTATGTTTTGCTACGTAAATTAGGGTCAAGTAACTGACTTGATTAATTTACGATATAACAAACAATTAAGTGGGTAGTATGTCTGCTCTACATTTATTCTAGTTATCGTAAGGAATGCATGCACATTAATTGTAGTAATAAACTTAAAAGTCAGACTGACTTTGGACATTGTTCAGCTTAGCTAACTAGGCTTTAAAAGACACTCCTCACAAACAATTTAGAGACTTCTTTTTTTATGCAAGAGAAACTTGACTGGGGATGCCCAAATTGATTCTCATCTTCACTGTGGAAGCGTAAATCAAACCAAAGCATCAGACGTATTAATGAGACAACTAAACTTAGTGATTAAAACAAAGCCATTTTAATCTTTAATTTGGTGAATGGATAAGTTTTTGAAGGGAAGTGGGTTTAAAATCAGAGAATTCTCCAAAATTATTTACTCCTCTGTTAGCTCTGGCCCCTTCTTATACCACAAAATAGAAAAGATGGAGTAAAACTACAATGACAGGTCTGGTTTGCTTGTTACTTAACTTTCATTTATGCTTTATTCTTTTTACTTGCCATACCACTCGGCATAAAAAGAATATAACAGTTCCTAAATAGTAAAAGCAATGGCCAGTCTCTGGCAAATAAGAAAAATACTCTGAAACTTGTAATATATGAAATTTGAATAATTCTCTTCCAGTCTTGATAAAGAAGCTGTCATAATCTTACATCACAGATATTAGGCTGTGTTAAAAAAATCTTATCTGGTATTTTAATTAGCATTTGTGTTCCATCATACTCGCTGTGATTTTTTTTTTTACTGCATGTGATATCTGGACTAATCTCTAATGCATAATGCAAACTAAACATGGAGAGAAATGAAATAAAAGAAATAAGAGTCAAAAGGTTTCTTGGTATTAAGAAACATCTCAGAATTTTTAAAATTATTCATAGCAATATAATAACATTGAAAGTAATCTAATGGGTCCAAGGACAGACAGATGTGTTTCCTTTCACAAACACCCAAGCACATCACTGTACACACTGAATAAATGATACAGAAATATATCAGACCCTTCCTACAATGAGATGATAGGGTTTTAATTTACTATATTCACATTTTGATAACAACGATAAATTTACTGTTTTACTCTTGATACTCCAACTGTTACATAATTTATTTCTGTTCTCAACTGAAACCAAGGTCTGAGCTGATCATAGTGAAATGAGATGAAAAAATGAAGAATATTTCATCTGAACAGTGATGTTTGAGAATAGCTTTGGATGCTTGAAAAAAAAAAATTGGTAAGCTGCATATTTAAACCACCCAAGCTGAACGCTATTCCCTTGATTTTTTTAGTCCAGGCTATTCCAGATGAGCATAGACTCCCTGCGGAACAGATTGACTATGAAAAGATTAAATAATAATGCTGTCTTCAGTGCTAAACCTAATGACAGTAAACATGCAGGAGAAGGAAAAATATTCATGACAAATATTAAAAAAAAATCTATATATAAAAATTACTAGATTCAACTCACACAGGAGGAATGTAGAAAATAATAGTAAAAGTAATAAAAAAACATAACATGCTTCATATTGCAAACTCTTTGCCCCAAAACACACGCTAGAACAGTGAGGCTACTATGTAGGGGAATCTGACTGTTTAAAACCACATATAATGATGCTATACTCATAATGGGAAAAAAAAAAAAAAAAAAAAAAGAGGAAAAATAGCTGAGTAACCAAACTGGAAAATAAATATTTGCCCTGGACACAGGACATTGCTATAGAGCTTGATTAGAAGGGTATACCAATATTTAAGGAAACTTAGTACTTAGAGATAAGTTCACAGAAGTCCTGTTGCTTCTTTTAGAAATGATTTGCTGACACCTAATATGTTTTTGGGACTGGAGAAGAGATAAAATGCTATTCAGTTATGATGGACAGTTGAAGCAGCCTTCATCAGGAATAAAAAAAAAAATCAAGATAACTGTAGTGAGATATATCAAATGAGCTAGATTTATATTTCCATTAAAATGATTTTTAATTTTTCCATATTCACAATGACTTAAAACTTATCTGACCTATAATCCTGTTTAACCCTTCCATTATGGTTTCTGAGATTTTGAAGTCTACAAAAACTCTTTCTGCATATCAAGCAAGAATGTCAAGAACACAACAGAACATTAATACTTTTTCCACATGTTTCTAAAGTTAAAAACAACTTGTCCTATATTTTACCTTGGAGACAGAAATCTCTTTCTGAAAAGTGATACACATTGATTTGAGCATGGCACTGATGTGGAGCTGATTCCTATGAAATCACCACTTCAGTGGTTTACAGTGGCGTTACAGCTCTGTCTCCGAGTACCTATGAAAAAAGCTGTCGTTTTGGGGCTCTTGGTGACTTCTGAATAGCATGAGCCTTGACGAGAAAGAAAATGTAATGGCATTTTTATACACAGAAGAAAAAGTCCTCCTCTTCACAATCAGAAATACACTTCATCTGATAACAAACAGGAAGTGTTCTATATGTATTTTAGAAAACTGCAGAAATTTGAGCTTATTAAGAACACTTCTTCAGTAGTATTTCATTTGAATAAGGAAAGATATTAACTGACTGAATAAAGAGTTCAGTATCAAATATATTCAGATTGCTTGTAAAAACTGAATCCTCCAAAATCTTACCAAAAATACCTCCTGACCCTGCAAACAAAGGAATAAATACCAGACCCTCAACATGATAGCAGCTAAAATCTCATTTGAGGCAAATTAGACAGATTTTTGTTCAACTACATGTGACAGCTGTATTTATTCAGCGGAAAGCATATGTTCCAATTATTACCATTACACTGAAAACAAAACCCAAACCCAAGATAGCTCCAATAGCATTCACTCAAGCTTGGAATTGGTTGAGAAATAGCTTGTTTCTGTCAATTTCCCTAAGTTAATGGAACTGATTATTTATAATGCTCTAAGAAAAGCAGCACCTCTATTTTAACTCTGTGGTATGGTACATTCTATGTATCAAATTCTGTATCACTGATACTAGATTTTGCAAAGCTTTTTTCTAAATATTTTTGGAAAATGTACTGTGATCTCACTATCATGATTTACAGGTTGAATTGGAAAAAGTAATAACACAATTCTAAAATTATTTAAAAGTCTTAAAAAATATTAAAAAGTACTGGAAAACTGTGAACCATCACTTTAAATATATCACTGCATCAACTCTGCACTAAATAGGAGAACTGGGTTCATAAAAGAATAAGTTTATTTCTGTCTTTAAAGAAAGAGAACAGGAGCGTGCTCATGAGAGTCCTTTCTTTAAACATGGCAGTTATCTTTGCTTTTGTTTATGCAGCCATTTGGAAATGTTTCTAGTCAAAGAATACACCAGCTAACAAATATGGAGAGTCAACTGTTTCCTCCTTTAATGAATTCTAGTCTTTAATAAATAAATAAAAATAACAATTAAGAGGCCAATAATGAGACACCACTTTCTGACACTGAAACTAGAAGCACACTCCTCTAGGAGAGAAAACATGGGTCTTCACCTACAGAAAAGATTTCATCTCCCTCTGTTTACAATAACATTTTTACACAACACAAGAAGGACCTCAGAGGTACGGATGAGAATTCTTCATTATATAAAAAGCTGTTCATAAATCACTTACTAACCTCAACTCTCACCTATCAGTAAAGACTTCATACAGTTTTATGGATTTGCGAAGCTTGAACTATGGTGCTGCTCTGCATTAAACAAAGCAATCTCTGGTATCTAGCTAAGTGACCCAAAAAATCAGTTCAAGCTATTTAGAAGTTGTAGTGAGGTGGGTGTTGGTCTCTTTTCCCAAGTAAGCAGCAAACAGGACAAGAGTAAATGGCCTCATGTTGCAGCAGGGGAGGTTTAGATTGGACATTGAGTGAAGAATTTTTTCTTAAAGGCTCATCAAGCATTGGAACAGGCTGTGTCACCACCCCTGAGGTTACTTAAAAGATGCGTAGATGTAGCACTTAGTGACATGGTTTAGTCATGGACTTGGCAGGGCAAGGTTTACTGACTCAATCTTAAAACTATTTTCCAATCTTAATGATTCTATGATTCTAGTCTGTAACTATATTATGCTCATGTGAGAGAATCATCTGGAATTTCAGAGAACCACACTTGTTTCCACAGCCTTTGGGTTGCCCTTTTGAAAGAATACTAAGAACTACAAGAAAAGAAACTGAAAGAAAAGCAAACAATTATGCCTGAAAACCCAGAGCCTGGAGCACTGCTGATGCATTCAATTATTTATCTAGAATAAGAGTCTACCTGCACAATTACATGCCGCCCTTCTGGCTGAAGTGTTTTGAGACAGCCACCAAAAGTACAAGGTTCTGTCTCACTTAGTGAATGATCCTGGTTTGCAAAAGAGCTTCCTGAAAGACTCCACTTCGATCGTCATTTAAAATGTGTCAATCAGCAAAAGTCAACTTTTCCATTTCCTAATTAACATACTTGAAGTTTGTTATAACAGTGACTGGAGTGTGCTACAATTGCAGTAACATAAGCCTCCACACCACCTTCATCCTTTTGGAGCTCTAGAAGTTTGTGGTGAACCTATTGATTCTGATACTGTAATTAATGTGAAAAAAAGCCATTGAGCTCTGCTTTGGATACTCTGTATTTTACTCACTATTTGTCAAAACACTATTTTATTCATTTTGTTTCATAAAGTAGTCTAACATCAAATCTCTGAAAGAAACACTGCTTATTGTCTTTTCAAGATCCATATTATCTGTTTAGGCCCCATTTTCAGTTGTTTTTGAAAGCTTTTGTATTTCTGGATAGATCACACAACTTCTCAAGAGCTTATTACCCTAGGCGATGGGATAACAGCCTATAACTGAAACAAATATGAAAGAAACTGTGGGGAAGTCCCCCAGGCAGCACAGGGGACTGATATCCAGTGTTCCAGGTTCTCCAATCTCTCAGTCGGCAATGCCATATTTTAAGATGGCAGAATTACAACATTTAACTTTTACATTTATTTCTCTTTTATTTCTTCTGATCATAACTATGGACTATAAAAATACCTGATTTTTCACTCCATGCTCAAAAGTAGTTGGAATCACAAATAAAGCACAGAGCAGATCATATGAAAATTTAAATTCAATTTAGTTTGTCTTCCAAATCCACTAAAATTAGTCACATACATTTCATGTTTTTGAACACATATTGAATCACGGTGCATTTATCACTAAGATATTAATTTTATCTTTTGGCAATCCTTTACAAGTTTTATTGAGCTAAATCAAAATTTTATTTGTTACTTTTTTATATTATCAATTACTCTATTTCTATATTGCAACCAAAGAATTAGTGTCTTTGATTTCTGGCAAGAGCCTGATCTTGTATCAAAATACATACAAATTAGTATTTTGTGAAAAAACACATTGCCTGTTGAAGGTATGTTGTAAACTTGTGTTTATGAGAAGTGGAAACTGATAAAAAATATTTTTTGAGCAAAATGTGTTTATCTTGGGGGAGAGATAATGTAGGAATATTTTTTTCTTTGCTTCAACAGCAGTATTTGCAGTTTGTTGATAACTGACAACTAAGAGTCTCAAAGCTTCTTTGTTACCCATCACTGTAAGGAAGAATGTACACTGGGGAGATATTTAAAGACAGACAAAATATAATTGCACAAACTTTGTCATGACAATGCAAAAATAAATACTTCAGCATAAATTGTGACAATCTCCTAGAAACTATAATAGCGAATAAAAGCTTAGAGGTTTCAACCCAAGAATTAGTTAAGGCTATAATTTTCTTCTTTTCCAGACTGTTTTATCAGAGCAGGAAAGAGTGACAGATCCCTGGAGGGACATCTCTAGGATCTCTATTGCTTCCAGCTGTAGGCAAGACACAAAACAAAAGGTTTGGTGATTTAAGCCTTTGGACTGGAAGATTTCCCAGGAAGTAAAGATGTGTTTTCACAGTGACTGAGGCTGAAAAAACCCCACCCCAAAACACAAGAAGGACACCTTTCAAGGACCAAAAGTCGTCAAGAAATCACTAATTCAAAGATCTGGAGCAAGGCTATCTACTGGATAGGCAGAGAAGTGAGTATGACTAATAGTTTTCTTGACTAGATCAATATTGCTGGCAATTCGCGTTCAAGATCATTAAACGGAGGATTGTTCTTGCATCCTAGTCTGGTTTAGTAATAACACCACTGGATAGAGTGGTTTGTAGCTAGTAGAAAGGGAAAGTGTTTCAGATTAGAAACAACGGAACAGCACATTTCTCTAACAACAGCCTCAGGCCTATAGTTTGAGTAGTCTGAAGCTGCATTTGTCACATGTCTACCTAAAATAGGTTGTCTCCTGATTTTTGTTCAGTGATGCCTTACTGAAAGACATTGATCCTTCACTCTGCTAAGTATGCAACTTGCCAGAGGCATTGACAGTAACTGGAGCCATGGGACTTTGTTACTTGGGGGGTTTTTTGGGGGTTTTTTTGCCACAGCATTAGCCAGGTAAGATTATGGTTTTGCTTTTTTTGAAAAAATAAAAACCATAAAAAAAACCCCCAAATCTTCATTAAGGGAATGGGTTGTAGCTCAGGAGGCAGGGTTGCCAGAAGTGGCACTATTTCAGTACCTTTTCCACTGACAGATTGGATAACAAAAGCTCTAAGCTGGTAGCTGCAACTCAGTCAGATATGTTCTGAGAGTCCCAATAGGTGACAATACTGAGAATCTTGATCACATCTTTATGTATATAAAGGGCCCAAGCTGGACACCTGCCAAGGAGACTCCTGTCCTTGTCAAAAGGATGTTTTATCTTCTTTATTTTCCTGTGTGGTTTTCAAAGAAAGAAGAGAAACCTGGAAGAACTCCCCAGCAACATTAGTGGCACAGTAATAACAGACAGGTAGCAAAAGTTAAGTCAGGCAGCCAACCCTCCTACAGCTAGAGTAACTCCTGAAGTATAACAGGCTACAGGCAATCTACCCAGAGGCAAGAAGTCTTTCTTTTGTACACATAACAGAGCTCACTACTGCTGAGAAAATAGCACATGGATGCTTAATACCTGCCACTTTCAAGAGTGGTTGAGCCACTGCTACATAGAGCACACTGAGAAGCAGAAGCCCAAAAGCTGCAAGACCTACATGTCTGTCTGCTGCACACGGAAACAATCATAAATAGCATATTCCTAAAAAACCTGTTTGGTGCCTAAAGTTAGATAAAATAATTCTTGACACCATCTGTGTCCAAGCAGGAGACATCCATGGAACCACATGGATGCGCCACTTCCTAACTGTCCTGCTAGGGAAAAGAAAAAGAAGAGTGCACCAGAGAAGGTGAGGGCCTCTGAAAAAAGCCACTTATGTTGTCCCAATCTGCTGATCTTTGATGAATAGAATCCTTTCATACACACAAAGTTTTTTGTTTGTCTGTAAAAGCTATATCCAGACGCAACACCTCAAATTAAGCTTCTTCCTGAGAAGGAAGTACCCGTAAGAGCCCTTTAGTATTAAATACTATTGAACAATATCTAACACATGAAAAGATGTAAGTATACATTAATGTGTTCTGGAAAATCTTCATTAAGGATTTGAGATGTTTATTCTGCTTCTTACTCAGTCTCATCATTGATGTCACTTCAAGAAACAAAGTGAACAACAATGATAAACGTGGGAGAACAAGTTGTAATGTAATAAGTGTCAGAAATCTGCTTCTGCAGACAAAGCCTCAAGATCTAATATGTAAGATGACATAGAAATTTGAAGCTTTCAGGACATTGATTATACACACAATTATAAAATAAGTATTGCCATAAAGGTTTAAGTATTACATTCTGCATTTAACTTATAGATACTTGAATATCTAAGAATTCTACTTCAGTGAAAGAGAAGACATTAAATAATTTCTTCCTTCATTCCAAGCAGCAACCAAAAAAGTTCCTCCCTTTTGCTAAATGTTGGATACATTATCTGACATTGAACATCTCTTTTGAAGTATACCATACACATAAATTTATATTTATTTCTGCAATTCTAATAGGATTGGAATTGCTACAAATATTTGTCATTGTAAGTGTCAAAGTACTTGGAGAAACATAACAACATCTTACCGCTATGTTTCCATTGCACCTTTGGGACTGGCAGACACCTCTTATTCTGTTGGGAATCAGCACATCGTCCCAGCAAGATGGACCCTTCAAAATAAAACCAAAGCATATAAAAACTTTAATCTACTTAAGTAAACATACACAAGTTGAGTTTGTTCCTGCTTTTCCTACCCACATTTCTTTTAGACTTTAGCTAGACAGTTTTTTCATGATTATGCTGAAAAAGTCAGATCAGATTATATGACAATATTCACCAGTAAAGCTCAGTCGCTGACTGGACATACAATCCCTCCATCCTGAGGTCACTGTTGTGAACAGAAGTCAAACAGTAGGTACGTTTTCCCAGCTGAAGACAGGGACTGACAATTATGATTAAAAAGCTACAAAGACTCATCTTCTGGTTTAACACTGTTAATACCTTAGCCTGCAGCTAAGGGGGAAAAGGTAAAAGACAACAGTTGGAAGTAGAATGCACAGTTAGAAAGACTGGACTGAAACACAAAGACTACGTTAAGTAGCTATTTTGTATTTTGTTGTTTATTAAATGACTAACTTTACTGAAATCTGGTTTTGTTATCATGGACTGCTAATATGAACTTTGATGTTTACTGTAAAGCAAATTGGACTTCTTATTGACAGATAAAGCCTTTACCCAACTATAATACAACACAATAAAAATGTGAAGTGAGAAATGTTAGATTCCTGGACATTTACGTTAGCTTCAAGATTTGTCAGTCACTGTTTAAAAGAAGTAAACCAAGAAAAAAACCACAGAAAGCTGATGGAAAATCCTTAGCTATAGAAACAGTTCATTTATGAACATACTGAAAAACACAGAGTAAACAAAGATGACAAATAAGCACTATTAATATTTCACAATTGCAAAATAGTGTGGTTAACATGATGTTCTATCAAAGAAGAATGTTTATATACATGGCATACATAGGAACATTTACAAAAATATTTCCTAGCACACAAAAAAAATTAGGTTACATTAGTGCAAGTCTTCACTTTAATATTAATCTCACAGCAACTTAATATTTAATTAATAGACAATAAGATTGATCTGAGAAAGATATGAAGCTTACATCTATCCACATACGCAGCAGAAATAATCAACTAAGAAGGTACAATAATATTTGGTATTTGGATTATTCAGTGTTCGGGATAGCGTCAGTACTCAGGAATAACAGGAAAACTTCACCCGCAAGAGAAATTACAGCAGTCAAGAGGTTTAACTGCATTAGTGAAATTAGTGCCTAATTATATCATAGTTGATTACAAAGTAATCCAGTACCATATTGAGATCCATCTCCTTTTTACTTCTGTATAAGGCACTTCTTCAGCATAGTGCAGACATGGTCGAGAGGGCTTTGAACTAACCTAGCAGTATGAACTTGGCCTATGACAGGTTGATCCAGTATGTCTGCAAACTTGAGTAAAACAGCTTATTCTGTGCTGAGCTCTGATCTTTGTCGCAGCTGGTTATGGCATTTGATATAGGCAAAAAAAAGCTTGAACATGTGTAAGTTTTATTGCAGGCAGGCATAGGGTTGACTACTGGTAGACTTGACTGGGAGAAAACCAGCTGCAGTATAGTGCAGTTAATATAGAGTAGTAACACTTTACCTGAAATAGGGGTGTGTGTGGGGAGGGGGGGAACGGACAAACGACACACGGACACCAACCAAACCAACAAAGAACAAACCAAAATCTTGAATTCATTATTTAAAACACTTTAAAAGTCATGTTTACCATCAATTGTTTCAGTGAATTTTGACCTCTCATGAAACTAGCATTCTTGAGATTTTACAGGAAGAACAGCAGAGCCTCCTTCAGGTGTTGCATAAAAAAACCCACCTCCCTTTAATTGTTTTCAGCTCAGCAGCTGAAAGTTTCATTCGATGCTCTCTCATTTATTTTCCCCCATGCCACCAAAGACTATGTAGATCTCTAGCATGCCTCTCACAGTAGTTTACCTTCCAGGAAGAAAAATAATCTACCTTGCCATTCCCCATATGGATACTGTTCCTTACCATTGATCAACTTTTTACTCTCTCCGTATGTCTTTCAATTCTACTCAATCTTCTTAGAATATGCGCATCACCACAGAGTATGAGACTTACTTATATGCTGGACTAGTGTATGTGAAGATGGTACCTCTGAATTTGTTCTTTAATAATTATTTAGGAAGGAAATAAAGTGTGATTTATTTTCCTGATGGTTACTAAGCACTGAGACAGCATTTTGGTGAAATTACCTACCATAGCTCTTAGACCTCATTCCTGAATGTAACAACACAAAATTCATCATGTACACAAAGTTCAGGTTCATTTTCCCCAGTGCACATCACTTAATACCAATACATTGAATTTCATCTGCCACTTCATAGATGAAGTGTGCATGCTAAAGTCCACAGGGGGCCTTCTAGTAGGTATTTTCCAGGTTCCTCCATACTGAACCTGTCCGTTAGTTACCAAGGATGCACCAGCTCTATACCTCATCCTCTCCAAGTATTGGCTTTATATAGCAATCATCTAGTGGACTTGTACACTTGCTGCTCCTGTTATACTTTAAAAGGACTTAGTCACAGTTATTCTGCTGTTTGCAAGTTATAAACTTTTTTTCCTTGCCCAATTGCGTTTTTTATATTTAAGGTGCTAGAATTACGTGTTTGGTTTGATGAGTTCTGTTCTTTTAATTTATCTCACTACTTATTTTCTGAAAAACGCATGCTTGATTCTAATAATCTTCCCCTCCTTCCTCCTCCCCCCCCCCCCCCCCCCCCAGTTTGGTCATGCTAGTTTCCATCCAGTCTTCCTTAAATTTCTGTACAAATAATCTTTGATTCCAGTATAATTTTCACATCTCCTCCAAAGATTCAACCTTTTTTTTTTAGCTGTCCCTTCCAGTTTCTTCTCAGCAAGGACCCTTACTTTTATGTAGCATCTCTTTTTTAAAATCAAGCACAATACTGTGCCTTGCTTAGATTTGGGAAGTTTCAGAACATAAATATATTAGAGTCATTGCTAAAGAGTAGGTCTTTGTTACTAACATTTAAATCACATCCTCTGCATTACCGTCTCTTGCAGGTTCTTTGATCAACTATTCCGTAACACACCCTGACAGCATCCAAAAATTTAGTCTTGGAATCATAGTTTGACATGATACTTACCTAAGCAGTTCCACAGGTATATGTTATCAACACTGGTACTAATGATCTTGATTTCATAAGTAGAACATATTTCAAGTTAAACTTTTTAGAGGAATTACTTCAGTGAAGTTACAGCATTATTACAGGAGAAAACTTTCCAAGTATTCAGTAGTTTGCAGGTCTAGGTCCATAACCATAAAAACTTAAGGAGGCACAGTAATTCTTAAGCAAGAAAGGAAATAGGTGTAGGACCATTTATAAGGTTGAGTGAGATTCTAGAAAATGTTTAAATTTTAAATTAATATTTAATATTAATTAGTAAATTATTAGTTAGAAAGAAAAATATTTTAAATGGATTTGAAGCAGTGTGACTATATTGATTATGCCACAGTCTTGTCGCAGTTGAGAAAGTAGCTGACTTGTAAAACATAATCCAGAAAGCATCCCTAAAGAAACCAGAACAGAAAGGAATTGATGCAATACCAACAACTGTTAAAAGTAAACTACTACAGCTAGCACTGAATCAGGTCCAAATATGATTAATGTGGCAATATCTAATTAGTTATTAATAGTAACAACATCAGTATGAAATTTCTGGTCATCTTTTAGGGTGTTATCTATGAGGGACAGCTACTCTGCTATATGGCACAGTGTGAACTTTACAGTGCGCTCTCTGCTACAATTTCCTCACGAAATTTCTCAAGCACACAAGATTACTTTTTGCATGAAGTGGCTCCATTTGAAATAAAAACAGGTCATCTTCCACATAGGGCATGCTAAAAGCATATACACAGGAAACCAGTAGCATGGTCCCACACTATCAGTCAGTACTCAGCTGTTCACTCACACCATAGCTAAAAGCTTCCTATTTTTTGCTTCATAGAAAACCCAACCTATCCAACACTTCTTTAAATTAACTCTTATGATGGGCATAAAACCTGTAAGAAAAATCATATGCATTTAGCTTTTGATGACATTAACCAGACCCAGCTTTAAGACCACAGCATTATCTCTTTGCTCTAGCAAGAGTTAGACCAAGTTCTTAAGGGACAAAGTGATCCAGCAGAAGACCAAGGTGCACTAGCAGAGTATCCTGGGTTTGTGCTTGTCTGGTGGGGTATGTGTGTGTAACAAAAAACAAATACCAACCACCCCCTCCCCCCCCAAAAAAAAATAATTTTTATGTCTCACTTTCCAAATTTGTAAGAAAGGAAAAGTCTCCTTTCCCACATCTCTACTTGGCATTCTTCACGTCATATATTATTCTTAATAATATAATAAGCTTCCAAAAGATTTAGTGTGCTTGAGGATTTTAGTTTTCCACATTAAAAAAAGACACCAAAAGAGGTATTTGTCCTTGAAAAAACATTGTATATTCAAAATGTTAATGTGTCTTTAGTGACAGCACTACTAAATGTCATTGCTATAATTACATCAAAATGAAATCAGGCATTCTGGCAACACTTTGAAATGCAATTTTTGTATTGCTATTTCTTGCATCTAAGAAAAGCCTGTCAAACTGCAGGCCAGCCAATCACTTGTGGTGTTGTAACACCGCACACTGTAGTGTTTGCAATTATTAGTTTGCATTAATCAACAACACACTGTGAGAAGAACAAAGCCTGCTGATTGCAAGATTAAAGCAACCACACCTCTTGTACACAGCCAAACAGCTCACAGAGAAAGCTATGCATGAAAATGGGTGTAGGAGAAGACTGTTCCAGTGTATAAGTAGGAAAACAACATACGAGAGAAATAGAAAGAACACCAGTATATCACTGAAGGAAGTAGTCATGTCAAATGCAGTTGAGTGTTTCCCAAATAACCAGGTATGGACATTGTTACACTATAGGTGTTTGGTAGTTGTTCCTTCCGTTTCTGAGTGGGAAGACAAGGAAAAAAAAAAGGTGGCTGAAGGCATATTAAATTTGAACTGAAGCTGCTATGCAGCATATGAAGAACAGAGAGGACCGAGGGGTTTTTTCAATGTATGAGGGAAGTACTGGAAACTTATGTATATTCCACCCTTACATTGTATTGGTGCCCAATACAGCGGACAGTACACTCTACTCTCACTATACTTCCCATCCAGTACCCAAGATCTGATTTTGTATTGTAGAACCTCAACTTAATTCTGGTCAATGACTACTAAAAAAAAAAATAAGTAATTCTCTGAGAACAGAAATACTATCTAGAGATCTGAGATGACAAATTATTCAAAATGAAGTTGCTGACAGACCTGTTGACCTGTGAAGTCAGTGAAAGGTCAGAAGCAGAGGTCAGCAGTAGAAACCAGTGATTCAAAGATGCTAAATCATATAAAAGGCTGGAAACTATCCACGTATTCAACGCTTTGTATTTTCCCTGCTTTATATTCTCCTCCAGTGAACAATATGCAGCAGAATATCATTAAAATATCTTTGTACCTGCTAATATCTACATGAGAGACATAAATCATTAAAATGTTGAGCAAATGACCCAACCAAGGGACAAGTATTAATGCAGAAAGATTTTTAAAATTATGTAAGAAATCATTTCAGGTACTTGAGAGGGTTTAAAAATCAGTATGCAAGACACTAGAAAAAGTGATAGATCTAATGCAAACCATGCAAACACTCAGACTTCTCTGCAAAAGGATGGCTATTGACCTGTCTACATGCAAGTATCTGAGGAGCTAACTGTTGTACAGTAACCCCTCAGCATGATTTTAGTATCTTGACACAATACAACAAAAAAGCTCCGCAAAAAGTTAGGATTACTTAATAAAAATTGATCTTTTTGCCTCTCTAAGAGGTACACCAAGGTACCACAATTAACTGTTTCTAGTGCCAGTACAGATAGACAGCTCTGTTCTCCAGACACAGTAGCAATCAAAATATATTCTGACAGTAGACATACGTATGAAGACACAGGTAATTAATATTATGTGAACTTCCCACCTACTGTCACAAACCTATCCTATCTTAGCAGAGATGATACAATCATTTTGCTGTTGCTTTCTTCTACTCTTATTACAAATTTGATCTTGCTTTCACAATATGAGCACTTCAGCCTAGAAAAATAATTTTATAAGGGAACACATTTTCCCACAACAGTAGACACTATTACTAAATACTCAGAGATGCTTCCCTCAGGACCACCTGACTAAAGCTTGTCTGCTTCTCCTAAATCTAGCACCCTGTAAGACTTATATACTTGTTATGCTACCTCAACAATATTTCAAAGAAAGTGACTTTCAGGATGACTACAGATAGTCAGATACTGGAGGCTCATGAATGTCTCAGAACAGATAGTTAAGGCTGAAGAAGAGTCAGCAGGCGATAAAGCCCCAAGGAACTGGCCAAAGTCTAGAGTCTGTGAAAAGGAAGAAAGACCAGAGCTTTTTCTTTAAGAGACAAACTGGTATTAAGCCTGATGTTACTATTGATAAACTGGTGCATTCATACTTTTTCTCAAGTGGCATTAACCCAGAATATGATTTGCTTTTTACATTCCACACTTGCCCAGCATAGTACAGATATGAAACATTCAAATAAAAGCTTTCATCCTATTTTATTACTACAGTAATGGAGATAGAAAATTAAGACTTCTATATATAAAATGTGGATTGGTGTAAGTTTTTAACTGGCTTAAATTAGAAGAACAATCTGATCATCTTTTGAAGTGCTAAGAAAAATCTAGCTGTTACATGAGTGATACTCAATTAGACTCGGCAGAAGAGATTCATATGGCACGTTTCTAATAGCAAAGAGATTGGAGATCTCATTTCAGTTCCAAAGACATAAATATATTTGAACCATAACATTTACGTAAAGATCCATATTTATTTCAGCATTTTTTATCTTGATAATTATGAATACAACTAGACTATGCTTATTAAATAAGACACTTGCTAGGTTTCTACCAAGCGCTCAGTTATCATGTAGACATTATTTTGTTCCCAAGTAAAACTCTGAACAGCAGTATCCAGTTTTGCACAAAATGCATTTCTTGACATTCCCAAAGCAGAGCCTAACAACATCCACCACCAGAGAGATGGTAAGAATAAAGTTTATAAAGAGATTACTACTTATTTAGCCAGGAAGTGCTTGCTAGCCTTTTACAGATGTTCTATTTACAATACTACAGAATTTATTACATTAGATAATCTATTGGAGGCAAAACCAGCCAGATTGGTAACCTTCATGACGCAAATCTGCTTAGCCACAAAGCTTGTCACAAAGACAGAGGTAATTAAAGCTTACCCACAGTTTACACAGACCTGTAAAGGCCACTTCTAGCAGTGAGAGAATAATTTTTGTTTCAAAAGAATATTTTTTGACATTTCTGCCAAGATTGATACCAACTGACTAGGACAGAAGTGATAGGATACATCGATGTAAGAGGCAATCTGTAATTTATTTAATAACACAGTGGAGTTCTTTTCTCCTATACCCCACATTTTCTTAAATGCTACTGTGAATGACATGACTCTGTATGTCACTTCAGAATAGCAGTGAGACTGTTTCCACCTGCACAGTTTACTGCAAGTAAAACTAACCAATTCACCATGGACAGGCTTGGACATGGAATTTCCCATACAGCAGTGAGCACAGTATAGAAAAAGACTACTAAATAAGTCTTGAGGCTAATAGGGTTTTAAAGGGATTTGTGGATGAGGAATGGGAGGACTGGAATTAACTACTTAGTCTACACAGCAAATTAAGGAATCCATCATTAGAAATCTTTTGGTTATGATTGACTTTGGTCATTAGAGCAATCAGTAAAGCACACAGATAGCTTTATTCAAATGAGAAATAATACTGAAACAGAGTTAATCACATGTTTTAAGTCTTTGCGGGATTGAATCTACTACTTTGATTTATAGTGGTATCTTAGGGATGAAATTTTCCTTTCAGATTGCCCAGGCTAATTAGTAAATTGGCAGTTTTATGTCAATAGTTATAACTCTTCCAAAATGAAGTAGCTGACAATTCACTGAACTACTCACAGTTGTGTAATTAGGAAGACTTCCTGCGTGCTAGGTATTTAAAACCAAGTATCAGAGAATCTCATCTCTAACTGAAAATGCAGGTAAACACAGTAAAAATAACTCCCATCATGTTATTTTATTGATCATTACTTTTTCTTTCTTATCACAGGTATCAAAAAAAAAAAAGAAAACCGGTTAATAAGATGTTTTTAATAAGTTCTGGTCTTTCTTTTCTTTCACATTGTATTATTGGACACGAATTGGAGTAATCCCACTGATCTCAACTAAACAACGAAGGTTCATACAAAGCCAGGTGAGAGGTGTCTCCCGAGTCACCTCTTCATCAATATACTTACAACATGCATTGTGATGCCAGCACAAACAATTTTTATAGAATATAAGCAGAAAACTGATTCATAATGTGCTTTTGGACAGTTATTTTGGTGGGCCCTCTCCAACAAAAAGGGGAAAAAAAATTAAAAGAATTCAAATACAATAACTGCAGCTGAGAAATTGAACTAACAAGTCCTGCTGTTGCTTGACTGCTTGAGAGGAATGTAGTTAAACAGTCATGAAGGAGAGAGAGAGGTAACTATGAAAGAAGTGGACGCAGTCTCCCAAAACAACCAACCAAATGCCATTCAACTAGACTGTCAGGCTAATGATTTCTAATCTATAAATGCAAAATATATTACTCTTTGTCTGGATGGCATTAAATGCTTTTTAAAGATTAAAAAAAGAAAACAGAATTGGACAAAATATCTGTAGTTTTCTACACATGCCATGTATCTACTCTGTCCCTTGAAATTCTCACGTTCAAAAAAATGATTCACAGTTACAAAAGTTAACACCAGCAAATCCCTTTGAGGTCAGTATATCCAGGAACAGAATAAATAAAAAAAAAAAAAAAAAGAGGGGGAGAACCCCCAAAACCCCCTCTGTCTTCAGTTGCTGTTACTGCTGTGGTGACTTCAAGGGTCCTCCTGAAGACAAGCGATGGGAGAACTCAAAACCTTGAAGATGGGTCCCTGTTCTGGGCCCAGCAAGCACGCTACAACAGTGGCGAGAACAGTCATGGTTGTTTGATCCACCACCCTCTATACTAGAAATATTAATTCATATTTTAAGGACTTCTGGTTGAAATCAGAAAGCGCAGAGACTATTTTAAAAGTTTATCCAAAGTACTGCTTTTGTTCCTATCCTTTCCACCCCCAAGTCCCAGTTAAAAAGCTGTAAAATTACTAAATGTGAATTAAAACTTAATTTGTACCTCAGCTTTTTTCTAAAATAGCACATGCCTGCAGCATACCGATTTTGTTCAACAGGACATTCCGAGTTGTGAGGAAGATCCCCAAGGGCAGCCCTCCCTCCCCAGGCACCAGCAGGCTGGCCACAGGAGCCACCCTCCACCAGGTGCCCAGCTACAGCTCTCTGCTCACAAGGCTGCTCAGGCCTCTTCAGTGCCCTCAGGCCCTGACAGACTTGGCACAATTTTTTTTAAAAAAAGTGAATAGCATAAGGATAAACTATCCCTAACCACAGAAGGAGTCAACCCCTTCTAGTCAGAGAGCTCTGGGGAAGCGTCAGTCACTCTGAGGTGAAGCACCTTCAGGATTTGGTAGCACATGATCATGTCTTCCACCTCTCCGTAACTGGGTGGTAGGGTTTAAATTCATTAAGCATATCTGAAATTGAATATGAAAACGTGCTGGTGATTCTGTAATCCACAATAAATAGGGATTACACTGAACTTTTCCTTCCTTAAGGAGAATCTTTCAGAATAGGGTAGGTGGAAGATATACTTTATGCATAAATGCATTTTTTTCCCAGTTACAACTATTGTTTCATGTCAAACATGAAAAAAAATCTAAAACTTTTTTTTTTTTTACAGAAACATTTAATTTAAGCAATTTCAAACATTTTAGCCATAGAGGATCTGGCCAGCCCTACAATTCAAATGAATCATGACATATGTCTGCATAGGAAATATATGAACTAAATGAAGTAGCACACAAAAAAATAAAATCTAAAATAAACCAATATAAAAGCCAAGAAGTACAATTAGCATTTTGTTAATAATGCTAATTAGACACTTTGTAATTCAAATTGAGTTGTAGTTAAACAAAGGTAATAAACCAAAGATGTAAAATGAAAAAAATTCCAAGCCTCATGAATATTCCACAGTAATAATTTAATTCAGATGTGATAATTGCATGTCACTGTTCAGTTTAAAATATTTTTCTTTGACAAGGGTTTTAAAACATCTTTTGATAGAGATGCACAAAGCTAGAGCATTCCTTTTATAGACAATACCCGGAGAAGCCATCAGCTCATCGCTCACTTTCATAAGTCACCATCAGACAAGACATCCAGAGACAAGAGTCACATCAACTGCTCAGGCTGTGGTTGCTCCATACGGAGAGGATACTGCCCTATGATCCATGATCCTGCCCTATGATCCATGATCCTGCCATTCCCTTCCCCTCTCTGAACTGTTGCCTACTGCACCCGTATTTCCACTCTTTACTTTGTCCAAAGCATGTGCTTTCCATTCCTGTGGAATGGCCCATGCTCTGAGGATACTAGATACATTCATTGAGGGAAGGAGGGGAAAAAAAATAGAAAAAAAAAGGGACACACAGGTAAGTGTGAGAAAAAAATAATCTATTTGACATTTTTACTAAGACTAAATTTCTCAACTAAACTACACAAAGGTCTAAAGCAACAGGGCCACTAGCAAAAGACTAACGTCTAACTCCATAAGGTGTTCATGATTTTTTTTCAGTTACTGCGGCGGGTTTTATATAACTGTAAAATCAAGATTACACGTTATAGTATCTGAAGAAAATAGATTGATATTTTTGATTTTCCACATAAACAGAAACCCTGAAAGACAAACCCATACCAATTTCAGTTAACAGTACTCCTATGTTCCAAAAGAAGAGGTAATAGGATATCAGACTTTTCTTGTAAAAAACCAACTAAATAACATTGCCAGCTTTGCTATTTTTTCGAAGTGCTACAATAGCTGTAAACTCTGCATATCCACCACAGCATTCACAGGTGAATGGATCTTTATTTTAGGTGTTCAGAAATACAGGAAATCTTGCATCAGGTGAATTATTCAGATTCACTCAATATTCCTTTACAGCTATGTTGCAAACACTGTTTGTAGGCTTTGTTTTGTTTGTTGGTTTGGGTTTTTTTTCCTCCCAAAACATGATTCTGCTAATACACATAAAAGAAATTAAAAGATGGTTCTTCAAGCATTTTACATGCGCACATAGCTAGTGTTAAAGAATTAAAGCTGTGCCAGGTAGGTCAGTGAAAGCTCTATGAGTGATGCCACCAGTGCACAGAACCCTGACTGGCAGGCAGACATCTGAGCATGTCAAATGCCAGCGAGATCAGCTAATACACAGCTTAGGAAGAAATTAAGAACAAGCAGGAAAAGGGACCAGAACACTAAACAAATTAAAAATAAGGCAGAAAATAAAGACAAGGGAGAGGGATTATTCACACCTGTGAAATAAAACTGCTGCCTCCGGTGTTGCATGACAGATAGTAAAGGACCTCTTCTCCAGGAGAAAATCCTCAGCTAAGAACCTGTTTTGGATTATGTAACTGAATTCTCTCTGAATCTTATCTGTCATGCTAATCCCTTGAGTATACAGGCATTAAATAAAAAACCCTGCCTGTAGCTATCTCCAGTAAGTTCAAGAGGTCTGACCTCTAGAAATCTGACATAAGAGCCAAGGTCAGGATTCCTGCCTGTTGCCATGAAGGTAACATACACAGGGAGGAGTTGATCCAAAACAGTCACTGAATAATTGAACAGTTTGGTTTGGAAAGACATTTAACAGGTCATATAGTCCAACTCTCCTGCAATGAGAAGGGACATCTTCAACTAGATCAGTGCTTAGAGCCCATCCAACCTGACCTTAAACATTTCCAGGGATGGGTATCTACCACATCTCTGGGCAACCTGTTTCAGTGTTTCACCATCCTCATCGTAAAAAAGTCTTCATTATATCCTTATATCCAATCTAAATCTACCCTCCTTCAGATTAAACCATTACCCCTTGCCCCTACCACAAGAGGCCCTACTAAAAAGCCTGTCCCCATCTTTCTTTTCAAGCCCTCTTAGGTACTGGAAGGCCACAATAAGGAGTCCCAGAGCCTTCTCTTCTCCAGGCTGAACAGCCTCAACATTCTCAGCCTTTCTCATAGGAGAGGTGTTCCACTCCTCCGAACATTTTTGTGGCATAACACGATTAACAACACAGAGATATGTTCCATAATCTAGTGTCAAATTCCTCATACTTTTTCTTCTCCTAAAGGAGTGCTTTAAAGAAGACAAACTAAGCCTTTTTTTCCATATCTCTCTCTCTGCATGAATCTTAAAATATTCTGAATTATTCTTGGACTTATTTTTTTAACTATTGCACAACTGGGAAATACCTCAAGTTAACATACATTGTTTTCACCTAAATCACAGAAAAGGTGAACCAACTCAGGCTAAAGCAGCACGGCATATGGAGCCAAACTCTCCCATTTTCTAACACACGATCTTGAGGAAGCCCCTGCATAAAGGTAAGGGGTGCCCCTACCACCTGGATTTATAGCCACCTGATGCTTTTTACAAGGCTATCTCTGTGAAAGTCTTACTGGATCAAGGCTTTGAAGGAGGTTAATTTGAAGAAATATCTCATTTCCTTAGGCATGCTCTGAATTGGTTTATTTAATTCTAGGAGCCAATTTGCTTAAATAGAGGAATTTAAGCATAAGCATTAAGTTCCCTGTGCTCCAGTATTCTGAAAAAACAGAGATATGCGAGTTTTAAAAGTCAATCAAGCAAAGCATTACTGGGCAACTCCAGTCTGCACCCATCCTGTTATCAGGCTCATCAGTGCTTTCCGAGATGTGACTGCTGGTTGCCTTCCATGCAGTATAGCGAGATACTCTCTGGCATAAAATGAGTAACTCCCTAGTCACAGACGGTACATCTGAAGTCACGTCAGAAGCATTAGAATGTCTAGAAATAGGTTACTTTAAAAGGTGACTGCTAACAAGATATTTTGAAACACTGGTTCAGGACAGATCATCTAGAAGCTACTAAAACATCATGTAAGTTCATGGTAAAATTCAGATTTCCACTGAATTCCATCAAGCACAATTAAAAGATTTTGTTTTGTAGATATTATATCTGTATTTCATTTATGGAGTTTATGATATGCATCAAATTACTGAAGCCATTCATGTTAAAACCACTTGTAAAGGAAGTATGCTAACCAGTTCTCAGTTTTGGAACAGAGTAGGCCCTCAGACATAAAATCAGGGTACTTCTATATGGCTTGCAAGTCATTGCAAACTAGCCTGCATTTCGACAGATTTTATTACATTTTAGTCTTAAGATCATTTACTTTCATTGCAATCTTTTAGTATCTGTTTCTTTTGTCAAAGGGAAAGACACAGAGTATATATTTAAATGTTTGGCATTCTATAATGCAAGGCTAACATTCTAAATATCACTATGAGGTTGTTTTCACTTGCTTATGGCTCACTGTAAACCATGACAACAAATAAAATTCTGATGATCACCTAGAATTAATTTATGACTAATTCACAGTTCAGTGCCTATGGCAGTGGCTATTTAGTACTTTTTTGTTATCTTCATCAGGCTTAGACACAAGAATTTAGTTATAATAGTGAAAAGAATCTAGAAACTGGCACTTTAAATCAGAACATAGATGTGCAGTACAGCACACAATATATTAATAAACAATAAAGCACAGAACTTCCTTCAACACACACAGTAGCCCAGCCATTGAATTCTATACAACTGCCCTTTATAACTGTGTTCCAGCACTCCAGGTCTTACATATTTCTCTCAAACTCAGTAGTTAGGTTAGTTGTTATTCATTATGATTTTATGCACCTTATTTCAAGTTTTGGTCTGGTCAGGGCAGACACTACATCTGCAGAACAACCAATAGCCCAAAACTGCAGCTGTAAGCAAGATAATTATAATTTGAGGTAATGGCTTCTCTTCACAAAGATAAAGCATATGTAATCCTATTACCTCTACAGAACACAGACTGTAGACAAGAAAATGGACTCTAGTATCTCCTTGTAAAAATTGATAACAGATTCCATACAGTGACTGCCTCTGATGAAAACCAAAAGGTTTGACTATGCCGAATTCTTTCTGAGAGTGTGGAAAAACAAGTAATTAGCCATCTTCACACAACTTCTTTACCCTCACCTCTCAGATTATGATGTGCTTTACTTGTCTATACCTACAACTAAAGAACACCCATGAAAGAGTTGCCACCTGGAAGGTTTTGGGTTTGGTTGGGGGTTTTTTTGGCAGCAAGTTAAAGCAGGTTCTAATATCTCTTGTCATAGCTTCATTAATTCAGAATGCCAGTAACTGCCAAAATCAGCAAAATGTAACATTACAAATACACAGAACTCTAGTATACACAGTAAAAGTGCTATTTTACATTTCAGTATTATTTGCCTTCCTTTTAATTCATACCAATATCCTTCCATTAATTCCACTTGAACAATTTCTGAATTGTATGAAAGTAAAATTTATGACTTTGTAACGACAATTTCTAAAAGTTTTTACACTGATGGAACACCAAACAAATATTCTCGAGCTATCGTGCATTTTGACCATTTAGATTGTAAAAAAACCCTTAAAAATACCAACAAGATAAAGAACATACTCGTGCTCACTGATTCTTGAGCTCTTACCTACTACAATCTCTCAAGCTTCCTCAGGTGGAAAAATACTTTTGCATAGCACTCATTTTCTAAAGCTTTGTTGCTACCACTATAGATATACTTTTATTAATGATAATTATTCATAATAATTTAATTACACTGTCAAAATACTCATGCACTGCATTGGACAAACTCCCATCAGGTGTAGCTCCTTTGAGATAAAGGGTCACACATGCACAGAACACAATCCTATTACAAGCAGGAAAGAGAAGATTGCAGTTTCTTGGTAGTCAATTTACTGTACTATAGAAAGGGTCTGGAGTCCAGTATATAATTGGATTAGCTCTGGACTGTGATTTGTAAAATTAGGCCACTGTTCAGACCTCTCACTTGCCTACTGAGTGGCTGTGGGAAAGACACATTCTGGTTTTGACTACCAGTTTCTAAATCCGTAACATTGATTTCCTTTGCATCTCCTCATAGCTATGGAGAAGTCCTCATTTTTATATTTAGTAAAAACTTAAAAATAAAAACGTGATTTAAAAATAAAAAATATTACAGAAATGAAAAATTGAAGTAATCCTACTGGCTTTTGTTACAAAATTATGTTTTCCACTGAAATCAGAAGGATTTCTTGCCTACTCAGATCTTAAAAAAATAAAAATAAAATTGAAAAAATCCCTGAACCAGTACTGCCTGTCACTATTACAAACAAACAAAATATCATCAGTGCTGTACTTTAATTTTATTTCTCTTCAACAGTCTTAACAACTGTATTTCCTATTATACTAGGGAAAACCACTTGAAGTTAAGCTCAGAAAAACAAATTGTTGTCATTTACAATCACGGTTTGCAATTAACTTCTCATCCTTAACGTAAGTATAGAATTAATTTATCAGCTCACGCATTGTCACTTTTGTATAATTATACTGTATGATCACAGAAAATACACTACAGAAAAGATTTTGGTAGGTCTCCATGCGTCCACTATTTCAAAACATTTCCTTGAAAAGCTACCTCAAGGGGGGATGGAGAACAAAAAAAAAAAAGACCCCAAACAGCAGCAGCCACCAAAAGAAACCCAAACCAAAAAACCTAATTGTTAACGGGTCCTTTATATCCGTTTTATGTTTTTCATGATAGCAATCCCTGTTATCACAAATTGATGTGCATATCCCAGGTATATTCAGCCTTGCCTCATTTGTTATAAAAGCAATGACCTTTCAAACACTGTCCTAGTGTTCCTTTAAAAGAAATAACCAGAATCAAACATGTGAGTGTCAGTGAAGTGGAAAATTAGCCTTCCAAAACAAGTAAACCACCCTCCCTACCATATTAAGAAAACTGTAAGACTGAACAACAACAACAAAAATGCTGAACCATGTAAGGCTGCTTTTACTGTGCATGCTCCAAAGAAGTCCTTGACATTGCTAATGTTTGCCTTGTGTATAGGTCCCAGAGCCAAACCTCCATCTGGAAGAGATTTGAACTACCATCCAGAGGCATTTCAGGATCTGAACCAAAAGGTTTACAGCATTACAATCCAGTTAATTCTATTGCTTCTAATTCCAGCTGGACTTAAAAGTCTTATCTCTGCACTCCAGGCCTTCAGATACAGCCTATCACGGTAACACCAATTCCCAGAGAATTCAACTCCATGACCCAAGTGAGATTAAATCCCTTTAGATAGCCCAAGTAAATGGCTCGTAACTCGTTTCTGTCACTTTTGCTAATGCCTTTGTACCGTGAAAGAAACCAGCAAAGGTGTAAATATCTACAAATTACTAACTGCACTTTTTCCCTTGACTTCTATCAGCAATTCCAGTTGTCTGGTTCCTGCTGAGAACATCAAAGATATTTACTGCCTGAACTTTCTCTTTAAATACTGCACTAATCAGCTACTGAATATTTGTACTTTACCAATCTGAGCACCGTTATTTTCAGTAAAACACACAAACAGACACAGAGATACATATAAACAGAGAGAGACTGAGAGGAAGAGGAGATGCATATTTGATGTTAGTTGTCCTTAACCTCCCTCAAGTCAGGCAATTCCACTGCACGTCTTGTGTTAAGTAGTTTCACCCAAAAGAAAGCACACACAAGCTGAACGGGAGTATTTCAAGTCTACTTATCATGACATATTTAGCTTCTAATCATCAGGACACATTTATATTTTTTTTGAACTTAAGATATTATTCCCAAATATTCCTTTAGGGCAAATAGAAGAGAAAGGAAATACCTTCTTAGATTGATAATCAGAAAATCATGTGCAAATCAAAGCCCAAACAAAAAAATACAGCACAATCCTGGCAAATACTCTTAGAGATTAGAGATAGCTTTTGCCAGAGATATGAGGGGGTTTTATTTATTTTTATTTTGTTTTTTTCTTTTCTTTGTTTTCCTAGGGAAGGAAGGAGTTTGGAGGTGAACAAGAGGAAGGGAACAAAGAAGGGTGTAAGTAAACAGAATGATTCCCAAAAGTAGTCCCCAGCATTTGAAGGAAATCTGTTCCAACAGGAGATTTTTAAAGACCCAAGTAAGAAAAAAGAAGACACATTCAAGTGTGGATTTTGTAATTCCAGTCTACTGAAATTCTATCTATCTAGAGCACTGCAGAGAGACAGGTAAGATAAAGAAAAAGCACCTACCAGAAACACGCCTCTTCTTTCCAGGATAAGAAACATACCCTAAAAAGCCTTTGGAAGTAGTAGATATCCACCTTCAAACATTACCATTGCACAACACTGGTAGAGCTCTTCCTCAGTCCTTCTATCAGGAGTTTCCCTTTGAGACTGTGGCAGAACAAAATGCGAGTAGGGTCATCACTGTTGCTTTGTATTGCAGATGCACCTGAGTTCCCAAATCAGAAGGATGACTGCCAGCTGGGGGCACTGGGTCAGTGCCAGGGCAGCTGGTGAATCCTAGGTGGGTGCTGAGACGAGACGCAGCTGCAGGACACAATCTGGGCCCTGTGTGCTGAGACAGCACCTGGAATCACTTGTAATTAGGCAGAAGAGGTGGTCTAGGCTAATCCAGGGAAATACTGTAGCAATCTAGAGCTGGGAATAGGAGGTCTGGTCTCTGCAAATGCCAGTAGAGAATAGGGAACATGGGCAACATACTGAGGTTAGTCATATCTATATTTTGTAACCATATACTGGGGGTTACTAGTATTATTGCTTGGAAGTTTCACAGGCAAATTCTTTTCTGGTAGTATATCTAGACAATACCATACCCTTAACTGCTCTCAGGGTGCTCCCACCTAAACTGGATAAAGCAGCTATCTGAAAATCATTCAGAATTAAAAAAATGCCAAGGAAGTGCTTTCTGTAAATAGTTAAAGCAATCAAGGAAGCTGAAACTCTCTGTTTGTGGTTCATTTAAGTACCATTAAGCAGAAAAGGACATTGTACCTATGCAACCCCAATGAAGTTAGATCCGCAGAAGCAGTTAGCGAAAGGCAAATGAACAGTGTTAGTAAGGCAGGTGACTCACACCTGGTTTTAATACAATTAAAAGATGAGAAAACCTAGCCAGTACAGCTCAGTTATTTTACTGATTGTAAGACTGTGACCATATACTAATACACAGAACACCTTGGTAATCTTCTGTGTGGCACAGCGGCACAGCACAGTAAAGGTACAAAACTGCCCCCATTTAATAATCTGTATAACTCATGGAACATAGATCCAAAGAAAACTGTAAATCCATTAGCATCCCACTTTTACTTAAAGCAAGCTTTGTAACTCTGAACAAGGTAAATGGCATGATGCATTAACCCAGCTGAGGGTGCGTGTTTATTGGACTTCAATAATACGCAAGCTACCAAGTTTTTTTATTGGTATTTATCCAAAACACTGAAACTACAAAGCACATTTTATTTCTACTCCCTGATTACCCTTTTTTAATGACACAACTGTTTACTGATGAGCAGGCAGTATCTTTCCTACATTAACGCTAATTATCTATCTTGAAACAAAGGTTCATGGTTTTCAAGGTTTTTTTATATTGCACCCCTCAGTTTTGGAAGGGTTATGCATCTAAGGTGGCAAAGACCCACTGCGGAAATTGTTAGGAACTGGTAAATCGCAGTTCTACTGACACTCAGGCCCCTATTCACCTATCACACTTTCAGATATGAGTTATGTGAATCACATGAACTTGTCAATGCTGATCATACAAGCAACTTAATATCTGTGAAAGTCTGGTCAAGAGACACCTACACTGGTATGTATTTTTAAAAATATAGACATCTAGGTCTGAGAAAGACTTCCAAAACTCCCTCTCTAATGGTGAAAAGTACATAGTTTCAGAGTTGGATTCATCTTATTCTCCAGTAGTTGTCTAGAACAGGTCAGATGAATTGTGTCCTGAAACTGTCTATTCCTTTTTACCAATAAAGAGAACATAGAGTTAACTCAAACACGGGTATCTGTGATAAATGTTAAAGTTTAGGTGAGGTGAACCTACTCCTTACTGATACTCAGATGGAAGAGAACTGTGTTTTCTCTGCTGGTTTTTGATATAAAAATTATTGAAGAGTTCTTTTCCATTAAAACAACTGTTGATATTAATTATTTGCACCTTTTGGGGATATATGAGGTCAGGGAAAATCTGATTCATAATAAAAGAACCAGAGTAAATAATAAAGTATTTGAATCCTAATAAAGGCATATTAAGCAAGAGATAATAAAGGGAATAATGGGGATGGAGTGGCCTTACCAACATATAGGAACTTGGCTGATGGGAAGAGTTATTGTTTCTAGACTAAACAAATTCCCTTGGCCATGATGTATGATGTAGAGGTTAGGTCCACAATATGTATCTGATGGCAGAAGTACACAGAAACAGGCAAGAAATCTCCAAATAGAAATAATTTCAAAACTCAATAAAAAGTAAGTTTGACTGGGGCAGATTTAGATGTTTACATGTCAGTTAATGTTCAACTTGAAAAAATAACCTGTAATTAGCATTTTCTCTGGCTTAAGGATGAATAAGTGAAACTGCAGGCTAAAAGAGAAGTTTGTTTTCTGGTTTTGCTTTTCTGGAGAATGCTGGGTATACTAATCTGAAATCAGACTTATCAAATTATTACAACTGTATTATTGAGCATCTAGTTAAGGCTGAAAGAACCTTTATTTTATAATGTCTCAGTTAGATGCTGTATCTTAAAAAGAATCCTGAAATTTTATTACCTATGAATGATTTCCATTCTTACTTGGTATCTAGCTTACATTTTCACTTGATGATGCTCATTTTTTTATTAAAGATGACAAAACTCTAGCCTTTTAATATATGACAATAATTTGAAGAGAATTAAAAAGGGATGTAACGTTTGGACTTTCTTGCATGCCAAAATACTATAAGTCAAATTGATGAATGCACTAAATGCCAGGGTACCATGATCATCTATCAAGCTGTAGATCTCTAATACACTTATATTTGTTAATAGTATAATGCACATAACCCAGCATTGAAATAAGTAACAAGCAGATCCTAGTGCCTTGGACAACAGGAATGGTCTTGAACAAAGCTCTGTTCCTTTTTCACCCAGATCTATAGAGCTCCTCATGGGGGAAAGGTTGAGGACCACAGTGAATTTGTTTTGTTGCTATCAATTATTATGCACAAAACAAATACACATCATAACTCTCTTGAGACTTAAGTTACACCTCCCTAAAGCCAAGCAATACCTCTTTATTTGAGCAGGTGTATGTATTTAATATCAGTAGTGAAATGTCTGGAGAATTCCTGTGAGAGGTCACGCTGACTCAGCAACCTGCTGTCACAGCAGTCCAGCTGCTTAACCAAGTCAGAACCTATTGCTGTGGCACAGCAGGGAAGGAATCAAGCTTTCAGAGGAGAAGAGGAAAGCTGAGTTCAGCCCCATTAGACTTTATCTCAAGTAGGAAGCAAAGAAACAGAGGGCCTTCATAGCAGGATGATTAAGGTATCCTAGGTAAAAGCTTCTGATGAGAAAAACTAAATTTGGAGATTTGTTAATTTTTGTCTTTTGGCAAAGCTGGCAGTGATTCTAACTATACCAAAGGCTTAAGATTATGCTACAGTGTATTTAAATTTATTCTTATCTAGTTGCATATTACAGTCCATGGCTGCTACCAAAAAAAGTACGAGGATTTCTGGTCTTTTGACAATAGAGACAGAAGCATCACTTTTAACTTTCAAAAGAGCTTGCCATTTTCAACAGCAGAACATACCTTACCCCAAAGTATCTTTTTTGAGAAATGAAGCTGGTCTATCGCTAATGTATCCTACCAAACAGCTCATATATGATTGATACACTTACCATTGCATTATTTACTTCTTATTATTTTTAATATTATTTAAACCTTTTTCTTACAGATATATTTGTGATGTTCTCCCTGTCATTTGTGGTTCCAGGCTTCACCATCTCCTCAATCACCAATAAAGTACATTAGAATTTGACATGAACAAAATAAAAATCAGTTATGCAGAAAGCTGAAAATAAACGTCAACATGTACTGCCAATCCCCATGTTGGATATGAATTGTGTCTTTGCAGAGCTTTTCATTTTAAAGCCTTGTAAATACTGCAATTCTAAGATCTTGCTGAGTGCAGATCACATTTTTTGATACCTAACTTAAAAGAGGACTTAAAGGTCATCAAGCCTGATTACATTCTGTTCAACACAATAAAGTGCAGCTATGTGTAAATTATTATTGAGCAAATTATGAATGATTCATGGCAGATTTCTTCATTAGAATTTAGTGTCTCCTTTGCTGTAAAGTCAACATTATGATCTACAGTTACTTCTTAGAGCTCTTTCTATTAAACTAAACAGGAGGAGAGATGCTATTATTTGTACCATTTCTATCTCCATACAGTATAACCAATAGCAATGTTTCATTCAAAACTTCCCATCGCTCCTCTATTTCAAAGCTCTCCATCACAAATTTAACAGGAAGTGTTATTTCACACAATACCTAAAAACTTTTGTATTATCCCTAGTATTTGTTTTGTCAAAGTAGGATTATCATAAATAAATACAATTTCTTATAACTTCTTTAAGCACTACTTTCTCTCAATCTGCAGCGATGTTTTTCACTCTATGCATGATCATTACCTTCCTCTATTTACTTCTTAAAGGTTACAGAGAAATATCCTTGCCTGCTCCTTAGAAGATAGCCACTTCAAAGACTCTTTTGAGATTCAACAGCCTTTAACGATGTTTGATACAAAGCCAGAAAAGGGCACGGGCTAAGTAACAGTAGAGCGAATGCTTAAGTTAGCACTGTGGGAAATGAAAAAAAACCACAGTTTATCACATGAATGTAAATCTCTTTTCCCCAAATAACCTCCCCCTCCACACATGCCTATAGTCAACACCCTTCAGTGCTGATATCCATAGAAAGTTCATCCATGAAACCCTGTTCTCAATATATCAGCTACTTCTTGCTTCAATACTCAGATATTGTACTGTTTGGTGCCAGATGTGGATTGGCACCTCTGGATCTGGATCCGAGTTTTGGCATTGAAAGTGGCTGGGTGTTACATTTAGAAATTTAAATGAGCAAGCTTTGTCTCTGTTCAGAAGAAAGAGAGCAGGTGTTGCACCCAGCCATCTTTTGTTGGTTTAGGAGCAGACAACAAGATAGCACTATGTTTCCCAACACATAGTAATGTGAGAGTGATCGGGATTGGAAAAAATTTGAAAGACCAACAAAATGACAACAAAAATATCAATTCCTTTCTTCGAAAGACTGACATGAACAGTAGAGAGGAAATTATTAAAGGTCATTACTGTACAGCTACCAAACAAGCAAACTTTTAAACAGAATAAGTCAGTGTAAGAGAATGAAATAGTTTTGGGGTAGCTGTAGTTTGAAATTTAAATAGATTGTAAACCTTTACTTCAAGAGTAACATAAATCCAAATTATATATTAAAAAAAAAAAAGTACAATTATGTATTTTCCACAAAGAATCTTACACAAGATAGCTAACTGGAGGATATAATTATAAAGTACAAAATAAAGTATTTCAAATGTTTCAAGAGATGATTTTGGCTTTGTTTGCATGCTGGAGGGAAGCATGACTGTAGCAAACCATGTCTAAAAATATTTATGTCAAACATTATCATACTAGAGAAGAATGTGAGATGACTGGAGTAAGAATCCCAAATAGAATGTTTCTGGATTTTGCTGGTCCTGTTATGGAGCAACTGATAGGATTGCAAGGCAAAACTTCTAATTTCTACACCCAACATTAGAGCTAATGTTCTCTCTGAGAGTTGGCAAATTTCTTAGTCTGGCACTCCTTTTCAGAATCCTGAATTTCAGGGTTGCTTTATACGACAAAACAAGCTAATTGCAGAGAGAGTCAATAATAATTCTGATCGCTTGGCTCTAGAAAACAGACTTTGGATGTTGAACACTAAGAATCTCCATATATGTTTAATATTAATAAAAAGGATTTGATTTTTCAGAAGGTAAATCAATGCATGAGTGGATACTCTACAAAAGTAATCCCATTTTCATTTCTTTACATATCTAGAAATTTATTTGAACTCAGCTATTTTTTGGCTCCCCTCTCCCACATTAAAATTCCTTAAGACTATAAATCATATTAATTACTACTAAGGAGTGGGAGAAATTTCATCAGTTCATGTTTCCTCTATGTATTAAGTTACTTGAACGGAAGAAAAACAGTCCACCTGTAAAGGATTATTATTATTATTATTATAACTGTTCCACAAGTAGGGTGGAATAAGGCCATTGCACAGTAACACGTGCTCTGAAAATAGCCCTGTTTCAGCAAGGTATCCAAGTGAATGCTTAAGATTTATGTATAGTCCCATTGATTGGTGCAACTATATGCTGAAAATTGAATAGAATTTAAAATGGATATACATAAACAAAAAATCAAAACACTGTCTGTGGCTGCATTTCCTCAGTCTCATTCTAATTTAACTTCTGACTACACCTCTAAGCTAAAAAAACAAACAAACAAACAAAAGTAATGCAGAATCCAGAATCTTAGTTTCTGAAAGTAAGCAAACAACATTTCATAAACTTCTGTTTCATAAGATTGAAATGTCAATTATTCAATGAGGCTTTTAGCAATCCATTCCAAAATTTAATCTGTTAAAACTACATCTATCTAGTTTTTCTAATGAAAAAATAATTAGACAAAAAAAGAATCAAACATATTAGATTAAAAAGATGAAGCTAATATAGTCTTGAGAATGAGGTTTGCGGTCATATTACCACTTCTCAGTTATCCCTCACCTGCATTGCCCAGCTCCCTTTATTTAATAGTAGATTCTGTTTTAGTCATCCAGGGGCATTTATAATATCTAAAATATTCAGAGCTACAGTATTATTTTTTTAACAAAATAGAAAACCAAAACAAGTTTCAGAAGAACAATATGAAAAATAATACCTACAGAATTCACGCTGAACCATTTAACTACCCACAGCTTCTCACACAAGGTCACAACTGATGCAAGAAATACACAGAGACTAGGTAAACAGGTAGTGATGGCTCACAAAGGAACTCCTGACAGTCTTCAGGAAAAAGGAACTATTGCATATGGCAAGGAATGGTCTTCACGGTTTAGATGTAATGGCTTCAACAGTATTACAATATACTCACAAATATATAGTTGAGACCAGAATCCTGTTCTTCATTAATGATTCGTAATCTGTCACAACGTGAGATTTTGCAGACATTGAATATGGAAATCAGTCTTTTCTTAACAAGACATACATAACACAAAAATGCTACAACCAGCCATGAGATTGAGGAATTATCCTTAACATTACTAAAATGGGTAATACTATTTCAAAACTACAGGTTACTGTGTATCAACGATAAGTCCATATTTCATTTTGCTTTTTCAAGAAGGTAATTTACGTCTGTAACTCTATAGTTCTCAAAATAATATCTACAAAACCATTGGCAATCATTTGCTTTGTCATCCAATATATTAACATTAATGCAAATCGTTCTTTATATAACCAGTTTATCCTTAAAAGCCTTAACCCAGCAACTCAAGCACAGGGTTAACTTTCAAACAAAATCACTCTCCACTAAAATATGCTTCATGCTCTGCTGCACCTGTTTCATGTGCCAATTATGTTTCATGAGTCTTATTCACATTTCTGAACTTACATAGCTGTTGCACATTTCAAGACATCACTGATACTGTGCAAAAAAATATGCACAGTAAGCCACGTTGTATACACTAACATCGACAGCATTGTGCTTTCAGTCATTTCTCTGAACCTGTGAGGGATGCTAGCTCACTGAAGGTAATGAGAAGACCATGTAGCTTAAATGCAAGATAAATTTCTGATCTATTTAACGAAGCAAAAAGAATCAGAAGTAAAACCATGAGTTATGACGCATTATAAAGCAGTGTCAACAGTGAAGAGAACTGATCTGCAATGAGCTGGAATATTTTCTTAAAAGATCAAAATCTGACCCAACAAATTTATTCTCCATTCATATGGTCTACTGTTTCTGGTCTTCTCCCTTAGTAAGTTTTTTTTACTTTTATTTACAACAATTTGTCTCACAATGCTTTCATTAATCCTTTAAGATTTATGTTTTCTAGGGATAATACCTGAGAATCATAGCAGAAGCTAATCCAAAATTAATTCAGTTTTTATGGTTTTTTTACATGTAATTGCATTGTAATAGCTTCTTGGCCATGAGACTAATTAAAATATGGCTGAAGCTTCCTATAACATAGAGACTTACACCTAAACAGTATTTTTAATGAAAATGTTTATGTAGCTTCTCAGGTGCTATGGTAAAGGAACGTCAAGAATAAAACAAAAGGGACTTAAGTCAGTATTTAAAAGAAGCATATCAATAACCAATGTTGCTGAGACCTCAGGGTGAGAAACATAGTTTAATGGAGACAAATTGAAATCCACAGAAGAAATGTATCACTACACTCAGTGTTACTTGCTTATTACACAAATGAAATGATTCTATGAATCTAATAAATGTGTTTTCCAAAAATGCTTGCATGTGAACATACATTTATACTTTTCTATCATAAATCACAAGGATGCCTTCCTATTTATTTCCTTGAAATTATCTCTTCACTGAAACAAAAACATAGGACATTAGAGGTACCAAATGAATTACAAAGTCAGTTCTCTGCAACTGCAGATCTGCATAAAAAGTTATAAATTCAAAGCTGTCTATAAAATATCTACTCTACACTACCAGATCATGGCTACAAAATATGTTTTGTGTCCTAAAACCCTAAACCAAAATTAACATGTGCAGTAAAAAAAACACAAAAAAACCCCAAACAAATAAAAAAAAATCACACCAGTATTTTTACACAGAGGCGTGCAATTAGTTTAACTCCAAGCACATGAGAGGGATATATCACACAGGTGAAGTAAGAAATTTTATTGTAACAAAAAGCAGCTGCATACATTTTTTAGCTAGCTATGGCTTTTTCCATCACTTCTGAAGAGGAGGAAAACCTCAACCCCAACAATTCAAGCCAAATTATGTGCCTAGGTTCTGAATTTTCTTTCCAGGCCCTTGGAAATTATTAACAGAAGCCCTGAAAGCATTGTGTCAATAAAAAACAATGTGTTGCATCTAGCCCAAGCCCCCTACTCTAAGTAGGATCAGCTGGAGTCTTTTGCCCCGGACCATGTCCAGTTGAGTTTGGAATATCCTCAAGGATGGAGACTCCACAACCCCTCTGGGCAGCGTGTTTTAAAGTGTGCCCCTGCCTCCTGTGCTGTCACTGGAAACCACTTTAAAGAGCATGTCTGTTGTCTTCATTCCCTCCCATCAGGTGTTTACACACACATTACTTGTATGCTAAACACCAAAATCACAGCAATTTTCATTACAGTATTTTCATATTAATCTTTCTGTTCATATCTGTTCTCTTTCTTTTTTTACTATTATTTCACTCTCTTCCCATAATAATTTTTTACAGTGCCCTCATTTTCCCACAGTCTGATATTTGCTTCTCACCCTTCGGTGTGACCACACCATCACTGCCTGCCCTTCTTGTTCCCTTCCTCACCCAACAGCCTTTGTTCCACAGTCTACCAGTCTCCCTCACCAACCTCTCCTTCTTTCCTCCCCTTCTGTCTGGGATGGTCCTGTATCAACTTTCCCCATCTATGTCCTTGATCACTTTCTCATTGCACATATATTCTCCCTCTAGAACAGTTCAGTGGCCTCTTCTGCACTGCCAATACCCTCCTCTCCCAAATTTCACTTACTGTTCTTTTTTCTCCCCTCAACCAAGACTACTATTTTGCACAGCTCCACAAGCTCTCATCAGTCCCTCTTAGGGACAGAACAGAGAAATTCCAGAATCTGCATGTCAGAAACCTTTCCGTAGTAACGAGCAGTATCATGATTAAGACTGACTTGCAAGATAAGGCAAAATAAATCTATAATATAACCATATGCCTGTCCCCCACAGAAATACAGGTCTTCCCCTCAAAAGAGGATAGGCAAGGTTTACTGGCAGGTGAGCAGTGAGGGGTCCATGGGGCTGCTTGATGGTGGCAGCAGAGCAGCGCGAATGTGGTAGCTGGCTAATTATGCTGCCAAGAATTTGGCTAGTTTTCAACTCCCTTTCCACATGTTATCAGAAGATGTGTTGGAAACTGTGGGACAGGTTATAGATGATTCTTAAGAGATACTTTTTGCTGCTCCTTCAAATGAGTAGAAGAAATGGTCTGATACAAGGGCTGGCTCTTGCGGCATACCACACAAGATGCTTTCATCCGCATTTACAGGCTACCTAAAGAGTTCTCGAAGGAGAGGCTTAAGGAGAGCCAGAAGATACAGGTAAAAGTCCACATAGCCTTTTAGAAAACCATTACAAAAAATAGCTAAACGATAAGAATTACGGAGTATATTTCATCCAAAGTACAAAGAATGACCTGTAAATAATTTCCTAACTGACAATATGATGTGCCTTATGACCTCAAAATACTTGCTTTGTATAGGGTAAACAAATTTAATAAAAACACGTATGAAATGGAAAAATCCTGAAAACACATGTTACTTAGAAACATTTTACATCAACTTTTCCTTACCTTATATTAATTTTTTAACACCTGAAACTTCATCAGGAATGTCTCAGCTCATTATACTTCTAAGGTAAAGTGTGTTCCATGCAATTTGCTACATTGAGCACCTTTCAGATAAAATATTAAAAGCTAGTAATGATCAAGAGCACTAAGCACAAGAAATTCTTATAGACTTTAAAGGAATTGTACTTGCTCAGCACCTTTGAAAAAGATGAGTTAGTCCAGTTTGCATTAGTGGGCACACCAAAGCAGCACTGCACAATTTGCATGTGCATAATTATTGCCTTATGCCTTTATAAAGACACTCAGTAATGTGGCACTTAAATTTTATAAGTAACACTTTTTTTCAGAAAAATCCAATTAAATGCAGCTGCACCAGTTTCTCTGTGTAATTGTTCCTCTGTCCCCACTGTAGTAGGGTTTCATGCACCATTTCTCTCTCTGCAGCTTTCTGACCTACGAATCAGGCACTCCTCTATGATGGGAAAAGTCATGCCTGACAGTTCTCTACAGTAAAAGCTCTTTATTTCTCTGCACCTTAGTTAACCATCTGTGAAAAAAAACAGGATAACAATTTCTATTTTACAGCACGATCACAAGAGTACACAATTTGAGTTAAGTACCGAGCAATGATTAAAAAAAATCTTATCTGGGAAGGTATTTGAAAGAAAGATGCAAAGGTCACTGTAGCATGTAAAAAAATATAAGTAAAGAATACGTGTATGCCAAAGAATCATGTTCAATTTCTGCACTCCCTTCCGGTCAAGAAAACCTGAAGTATAAAGAAAAAAAGATAGAAAAAGAAAAAAATATAAAAAGAAAAAAAAGAGCAAACCCAGTCTTTCAATTCACATTTTAGTCTATATATCCAAAAGATATTTGTGGTGTGAGTCTGGATGGCAAAGAATGGTCCTTTAACAAAACAAATCTGTAAAAGATTCTTCTGCAGAGAAGCTGGTGATCTGGTTTTAAAGAAAGTTCCTTTCTATATGAGTATTTTCAAAATACAGTGTTTTTTAAAGTTCAACAGAACAAGTGAGTTTAAAATCTCAAAATACCTGATACAATTTATTAAAAAAACAAAACAAAACAAAAAAATTGTATGTGCATAAGCACTTTTTTTCCTTAGGAGCAAGACCTTACTCTGCCTGTTTACACAACCTATTCCCGATCTTTTTTATTTTAATCTGTGGATTTTGGAATAAATGTCTCAGTTTAGACATGATTCACAAAGATAAAATATATTCCTGAACTGTGATATCCCTGAATATAGATTATAACAAATAGGAAACTTTTTTTATAGTTTTTATAGTTTTTATAGTTAAAAACTTTTCAATAAAATATTCTGGTTCATTTAATGATGTAATTCATACTGTGGTTTGTACTAAAACATTGTGACTTGAAAAGAGATCTGTTCTTCTCCAATTTTGTATGCATTTTTAGAGTTAAAACTCTTTCAATGGATTCTGCTATGTATAAAACATATGCAACTTCCTTAGTTCATTAACAAACAATTCAGTAAAGTGCAACGACTCATAATTACTAAACATGTTTCTATAAAAATCCCCGTGGAATCTGAGCATGATTAAAAATCATGCTATTGTATTACTGGCAGGTGAGTATAACCTGCAATGCTTCTGAATAGATGCTTCTCCTCACATATAACTCCTGAAGCTGTCCACACAGAAGTATAGCATGTACATTGAATATCTAAACAGCATGGGATATGTGCCTTAGGGTATGTAACATGAACATGCAAATCAATCATCCTTCCCATGCCGCTCCCCAATGATTGACACAAACATTCCCACTGAAGGGACTCTGGATCAGTTCCTAAATACTCCCATGCCTTTTTTTCAAGACGCTGCAGTAATGAGGAGTTAGAGAGAAATGATTGTCCTCTTCCTCTTCGACTGAACTCCAAAGGCTGCAGGCGTAATTCTCAATTCTCTGGCACACACCTGTGGTCCACAGATTCTCCCTCAGCGCTGGTATGGGGGGCAGGGACAGGGGCAGAGAGAGAAGAAAATCTGCATTTGATCCTCAGCCTTTAAGGAGTAACTGTCAGAATTTTGTTCCTTTTAGAAATGCAATACAAAGACTTCTCAGGGCTGCAGCTGAAAGTGAATCACTGTACGGTTATGGCTAGTTGCTCAATTCATGTTTATGCAAGAATCCCTTCTCTTAAAAATGCCACATGCTCATTGCTATGAGAGAAATAACATGGAGAATATTCTTGCGCGACTTAAAAAAATGGGGAAAACCCAACACAAGTGACAGCGCAAGAAATTATGTGCCTCTCTTGAGGGATTTTTGTTGTTCAAAAGGTGAAAAAAGGACAGTGAGCAAGAAAATCAGGGAATGATAATGGGATAGAGTAGAGAAGAGGTTTTTTATTTCTAAGTCAGAACAGCATTGACTCTGGAAGCTTTAAGCAGATGATGCTTTTTAAGTGTGAACTGCTCTTCAGCAGTGTCTCAAATTCACCAGACATACACACACATTTCACTGTAACATCAAGCACTAGTTTCTTGTTTTTCCAGCTTTCCCTCTCCCAGCCTGCTGTAAAGCAAAAGGCAGTCTTTACTGACCTTTTACATCAGCAGCTTTCTCTTTGGGGGATTGAAATTGATGTTTTAGAGCACTGTCCTTGCTTTGTTATTTAATGATACAAAGTGCCATGACTGTAGAAGATATTGAGGTTACAGCTTGCCACACATGGCAACCTTAAAACATTGAATGTGAATAAAGCATTGCAAGGTGGGTCTTCCATCATTCATTTGGCAGTTGTATTTTTCAAAACCGTAACCTTATCTATTATCAATCAACCACCTATTTCCATACAATGTTGTTATTTTACAGTGAGGGTTAGTGGAAAGGCAGGAAATTTTGTATATCTGAAATGAAGTGTTTGCTGGCAGTTAAGACCAGGAGGATAAACCAGGAATAGTTCATACCTAAGAATAAATATATTGAAGAGATGTTACAGTTATCCCAAACTGAACTTTATGGACATGGAAAATTCAGAATTACAGCGGCATTTAAGATTTCGCTTTGGCTATGTCACTTAAATTACAAACCCCATGTGTTGCAGACCTGTTTTGTCACAGAATCATACCATTACGGTTACAGCATTGGGCCCAGTTTTTTTAAACAGATTTTGTATTTGGAGGTTATACTGTACTTGGGTGTACTGTTTTGAAGTAATGTGAGTCAGGAAGATAAAGTAGTTTGTAGTTCTCAACCAAATTCAAAGGTCGTAGGAATGCTATGATCACCCACCGTTGCCACCTTAAATATCTGACAAATACGAAAACAGAAGATTCCCTCTTCCCTAAAATTTTGTCTCATGCTAATTAACTAAGAAGTTAGCATGTCTTTTTCCTGATGAAGATAGAACTATAATATCACACATTGGGAATTCACCTCTTTTGTCCCTGTTGCAGTTTTTAACCTGCATTTTATGCAAAGAATTTAACATTGCTGACTCAGATATGAAGCACGGTGGTAGAGCAGTTGAGGTGTCCCACAACCGCTCCTGGGCTACCTTCAGACTTTTGCTGAGATTTGCTGTGTGTAAACATGACCCTGTTAATTTAGATTGGGAAGTCCCCTGTTTGTTGAATATTGTTAAAAGAATACAGCTTTTTTTTATCAGTTAGAGAAACCAGTTCATTCTAAGAACACTAGCCTGATGGATGCTCAAGTCTGAGCTTTGCCTTTCTTTGTGCCTTTTCATGTTGACAAGTTGCACATTGTCACCCATCTCCATAATTAATAATTAAACATGCAATAGTTTAATGAAACTGCCCCTTCCATCTTTGCACTATCAACAAAAAATATTTGGTAAGAAAATGCTGAAATACCTGGAACTTGTCTGTAATCCTTTAATAATTTTATGCGAGCCACTCATTTCTTTGTTCATTATGGTAGTGCTTGCTACGCAGTTGCAAGGAGTTAATTCCAACAGCAGCTAATTGCTAGCAGACAAGAAAGCAGATAAAAGCTTCTGAAAGCACCGTTCCCTCACCCTCAGCAAACTGTGCAGGTGCTATTTGCTTGGGCCATGTAGAGATCAATATCAGAATTGTGCAAGACAGGGAGAAACCTGGTAGGAAATTATGGAGAAAAATATAATGAAAAAACGGAGATCCCTAGAATGGCGAGGAAATAAAACTCCTAAAAGGAGAGAAGGAGAGAAAATCAAAGACCATTTGGAAGGTGACTGAAAACCACTTAACAGAAGTGGAGTGTTTGGACAAAGACTGACAAGTACGGATACTTGTTTGTATTAAAATCACGTTCTCTTGTCATACATTGTTCCTCCTATTGAATAAAACAACAGTTTGTTTCAAATAAGCTGTTTTGGGTCACAATATTAATCCTTTCCCAAATTAAATTGCAGAAATAACTCTAATTCAACCAGATTCTGGACAACTACAACTGGTAGCAAGGCTGCAGTAAATTAGTGCAGGAGTCTATAAAAGCTGGGGCAGGGACTATTAAATTGAAGAGTGCCATGAAATGTCTCGAAGAAATACCTGTAATGACAGAAACAAATAAGTAAAACTACTTTTTTTCATTGGAAAAGTAAAGTTTCAGTTTTGATCTGAAATTCCGCCATATTCTGTAATATTACATTTCCACTTTTTATGTTGAGAAGGTAGCACAGTAAAGAGAAGGGAATACTGTGTGAAGCTGCTTGGCTAACTTTGTCTTTTGAAAAAGTGTCTTTCCACAAGAATATTAGCTAAATAGGAAAAAAGCAGAAACAACTTCTTCCTGAAAGTGTTTCATCTTCCAGGCTTTCAAAGTATGAGGAGCATTCAGAAACGCTATTATCTGACCTGACACATTTACCAAAAAAACCCCCAAAAAAACCCACAAACAAAAAACCCCAATCAAACAAACAAACAAAAAAAACCCAAAGAAGCAGAATAGGAATATGAAATGAATTAAGTAAAATTCTGCAAATGGAAGTGCCGTTAGCAAATAACCATCTGCAGACCTCATGAGTCTCATACCATGGCCATAGTTTGTAGAAAAAAAAGTGTTAAGAAGCACAAGCTGTAGTGCTAGTTACAGTCACAGAAAAATTGAGAAATTGTTTGCAGCGCTCCCACCTAAACGTATGAGTCATAAGTGCTGCCTGCCCTCAGCACCCTGTCTTCCAGATTCAAGACCAGCTGGGGGTGAACGGCTGTCCGTCTCTGTAAGGGCTAACCTTTGCCAAGAAGCTACAGGAACCAGCAACTAAGCAACATAGGGAGCAGCTCCAACAAGGATGGGACTGCCTTGTGACAGACTTAAGAATCAAATCCTGCTTGAAAAAAGGAACTTTTTTCCAAGTATCCAGCCTTCCAGAAACACAGACTCCATGCTGCAGCACACGATTCCCACAGTTCAAATGTTCAGCTTTGCAAAGCTTCATTACACCTCTCCCACCTTTCACTTTCACTCCACACTGCATTCCAGATAGAAGCTATGAATTTCATTATATAATTTCAAAAGCCATTAAATATAATAAATACAAAAGGAGATCCTCAAAATAATTCAAAACCTATATAATATGGATCTATTTCTAAAATATCTATTCTTTCACATTGATGGGGGGGGCATGCAGTAAGAATTATGCAGATTATTTTGACTAATAAGATTGGAATTGAAAGGAAATGGTGAAGCTTCGCCATCAAAGCAAGCAGTGAGCTTCACAGCCAGGCAAGGAGAGTTGGGTTGTCAAGCAGGTATTTATTTTGGCAGCAAAGAGTAAAGACCTTAAAGCTGTCTGTTCTGCAATGGCTATATTACTGCTAACTTGCTCAAATCCATCTTTGTATAGTATGCTCTAAGCATATAACAAAAATAATTAATGTGGGTTTCATTTACAGGATGTAATACTGAAACTATTTTTATATATAGTCTCCTATTATTAGAGGAGAAATAGTACAAAGATATTTTGATTACTCCTCTGAACATTCATTCAATATTCCATTCATTCATTCTTTTTTTGTGTGTGTGCTCTAGGTTCCCTGTTTATTTCTTTTAACGTCAGTTGCTCTTCTTGCCATTATCTATCCTTACATCTCTTCATGGTGTAAATACCATTTATGCCACTGTTCTTATAGATAAAAAGTACTTGTTTTTTTCTTTCAAGTCAGTTATCTATTGATTAGCTTTGATATCTTTGCTGTAAGAGATGTTGTGTACTAACACATTCATCTTCCCATAGCAAGAATCACAATATAGTGACAATGTAAGTTCCAGTGACTAGCCAGCTACGAAATGACACCAGTTATTTGTCCAAATAGCACAGACTACACAAGGCCAGCTGGACCTAGTACCATCTAGGATGACTAAGTGCAAGACTTTTCCTGGGGATAAAATGTGTCACCACAGGGTATCACACACATACAAAAAAAAAAAAAAAAAATTTGTAAAGTTTGTTCCTGTCTTTCTAAAATCCTATTGTTTAATATCTTGCTGATAGTACTATAAATTACACCCAGAAAAAAAACTACCAAAAAAGGAAAAACTTAGTATTGCTACCTTACTTCTTGCATTTCCTGGCTTTCTGAAATGTTAAATTGCTCATATGATTTTTCATTGAAGCCATTTCATAGATCATAGAACAATATTCCTGGTTGTACTGAATATGATGCAGCGATCACTAATAAAATTGATTTTCCAGCTTCTCTCCCCCACAACAGTTGGCAAAGTCAGATGCAAATTGCATCCACCTGTACCAAGGAGATATTGACTTCCAGGAAAGCACAGAAGTTAGTGACAGAAGAAATGTCTTACTGTCAAGGACAGTCTGGAGGATACATAGATTTTACAAAAAGCCAGCACCCTCAAGTCTTCCTATTCTCTAAGGAGAATTATCTGTTACTGAGAATGATGTATGTGTGGAGTTTTCGGGTTACTTCTCATGTTGCAACACTTTTCTGAACAGACTTTCTACCATGAAAAGAATATGAGAAAGAATGAAGCGCACGTTCCTCAGCATTAATTGCTCACACTATTTCAAAAGAAAACACCCAACCGAATTTTAAAATGGGTCACTGAAAAATTTCAATTATATCCCTTTTCTAAAAATTATTTTCAATGAAACTTTTAATGTCTCACTTAAACTAAAATAAAATTCAGACTGTCATTATCTCCCACTTGTTTAGACTTCTTAGAGAGTGCAATGCACAACAGTTCCTGTTACTAAAATCCTTCTATCTTTTGTTCTCCGTGAAACTTTCTGAATTAGGTCTAAGCAAAATTGCCAATACAAAGGCATCTTGTAATAAGTTATTATCTGAACTCATGCAGTATAAGGGTTTATAATGACAATTTCAGATTTTCATCTTGGTTTTCTCTACCCAAGCCCTCAGTGTCACTTTCAGGTAGGCAAAGTTCATGTACACCAAAGAAAGAAAGAAGGTCTTTACTCAAAGTTGTGAAATATCTTTCATTGTGTTTGTTGTCGATATGTTATTTGGAAGTAAGTTATGATGTCAGCTATTTATTCTGCTCTAAGAGAGAGCAGCTAAGCTCTTCCTTGGCATCAAATCATGAACTGAAAGACCAGGCCACCTTGCTTTCTTTTCTATTCCAATGTTTCTAGAAAAAAATAAAGAATCAGAGAAACATATTATGACAGGTAATCATTTGCAAACATACAACTCTTTCAATATCTGCCATGTTCAGCTTCATTTTATAGCATCTGTCTTGGCAATATAAATTGTGCTTGGCTTCAGAGGTGCTCTGTGCCACACAGTGAAGAAAAACAATCATGACAACTGAAAAATAAAGCACAGTATGGGGGCAGGGAGAGAGCACTAAGAATGTAAAAGCTGTTCACTTTTTCTAGCTTTATTTTAGAAGAAAAAGAGTGTTGTGTTAGTTTTCCTGTATTCTTTAAGCAGCATAGTTTTGCCAATGGAAGAAAAGTGACAACTATTGCATTTATGAAAGGTGCCAAACAACCTCAAGCGTTTCCAAAAGAATCCCCTGGAACAGCTGCACAAAAAGAAAGCAATTTAGTCCAGCACACACAGATGAATTATGTCAGTTGCATTTTTTGCTACAGATTTGGTTTTTTCTACACTCCGAGGCTATATTATAAACACTCTGAGTAAAGCACCAATTGAGAAATATGAATTTTGCAAGAAAACTATAGGGAAGAGAAGGTAACTTTGTGTGGAGTACTACATTATCATCACAATTTACCACTTAGAAGCTTTTTGTTTTGAGTTAAAAACCGTTAAAAATAGCTTGACAATATAAAAAAAAAAAAAGTTGTAATCTGCCTATTTCACTCAAGCCCAGTTCCCATACAGTTACAGACTACACACAGAAATGTTAACAATATTAACACATATTGTCAATGTCTGTAAGTATGAGAGTCCAAGTGCTTTTCTGCTTTCAAAAATAGGCTAACCAAGGAATGAAATTATGTATTTAAAACAAATTTGCATACAGTACAACACTGTGCAATACAAAGGATTTTAAAAGTTGTCTGTAAGCAGCAGTGTTTTTTTCATTGACCAAACTGGTTTACATACGTACAGTATACTATAGACCAAGACCTCCATAAGTAATAAACCCTTGACACAAAACACAGTTGAGAATCTTCAGTGGTAAATTGGGAAGTATTTAAAAAACAATGTAAAAGAAAACCTTTTCTTGCTTTTTGAAAAGACAATAAACTTTTCCTAAAGATAAAAAAAAAAAAAAACCAACAATTTTTTCCCTTTGTATTATTGATAAAGTTAGGGAAAAAAAATAGATTCAGAAGCCTACTACTAAAACAACGTTACAGCACATACATAAAATCTAGTTTGTGCTTGAACCCAGTCTTTTCAACAATATATTTGAATATGTGCTTAGGTCCCAGAGGATTTTAGATGCCACCCATAATCAAATTCAATAATTTTCAGGCCTTATGACCAAACATGTTTAAAATATCTGCATATTTCCATCCAATATTCCATTTATTCATGTTAAGCAAAACATTTGTTTCTATGTCATATGAACAATCCTATGAAAATTACTAATTATCATTTTTGCCTACATAACTTTCTTTCATTAAAGCAGAGTTTAATACTTAATGTAATTCAAGTAAATTGGAAAAGAAGTTGTCTCAGGGGATAGGATGCAATCTTGGAACGACCACACCTTCCAGCCAAATTTTCAGCTGTTACGACTTCCTGCCTGTAAGGATCTCTAGAGATCTGTAAGGATCTAGATAGATCTCCAACAACAGCCATGTTAAAATGAAGAACCTTCTTCCTTACTTCATTCAGTTGACTTCATCTGTAATGTATTAAGTAGGACCCAAGCTTTACTCTGAAACACAAAGCATGCCTCCTGCAGCTCCCTGGTGTTGCTGGATAAATGAAAAGTCTCAAAAAGTCTGATTCTAATTTTGTAGCAGATCATGTGCCGTGGCTCTATCAGAGGCATGAAACAGAGCACCGTGTTTCTTTCCAGCTGAGCTCCTGGAGGTCACCCCAGAGGTAAAGCCTTAAACAGAGCCTTACTCATGCTTAGGAGTCTGTCCAGACTTTGGCTTGGAGGGGTTGGGGAGGGGGGAAAGGCATAAGCAGTCCAGAAAGCACATGGCAAACAGCCTTTTTTTTTATGCCTGTGAGATAATTTGTGCTGGTAAATAAAGTATAAATTACTGAACACAGAAACAGATGGATATTAAGAAAATAACCAAAGCATGCTGGAAATGAAAATACTGATCTGAGTTACAACTCAAGTGTGGAATCTCTAATTTACACATTTATCTAAGAAAGACACTGTAAAGCTGTTCCTCATAACTTTTTCAGTATTTGTTACTAGGTTGCAAGCTTGCAGAAACTTTTGAGTTGAGCATTGGAGGCTGAGCTACTGACATGCCAGAGGCGGTACTGCCAGTGTCAGGGGGAGCCCTCCCCACTGGCACCTATGCTACCACTCACACCTGCCACGCTGGGACCCTTTGCAGGGGTCGTACCTATTTCACTTGCTTCCCCGTTTTGCTGACTTCTTTGGAGAGTTGCAGTCATAGAACAAAATGAGACAAAGCAATATAACTCTACCCTTTTACTGGTGCTTTGCTAATCCTTGAGGCATGTCGGTTAAAATCTGTTTCCCTAACAGGAAAAAGAAATCCCAAACAAGCTTGTCTATTTGTCAGCATAAGAATGCCAGGAAGATATTCATACACTTTGGGGAAAAAAGGAAAGAACAAAAAAATAATAATAAAAAAAACAACACAACATGGCTTCATTTGCTTGTAGGTTAAAATGCAAAGAATTAAAGGCTTTTGAAAATACAAAACCAGCCACTGAAATACATCCTACATTTTACACTCATGACATCTTAGCAAAGCAAGCCCTTGACACTCTACTGATACAACCGTGTTCTTGTAACACATCTAACCTATTCTCATGAATGTGGATCAACTGTGCTTAGCTAACATCTTTCTCCCTAGCAAACTAAGCCACTGCTATACTTCCAAAATTTCCCATTAATTGTGTTTATAGAGGAATTTAGAATATCTTATGATGCAACAGGAGACTGAGTCCAGAGGAAATGCATGTAGAATGGCAGCAGATTAATGTAGTGCCAACATATTCTGGTTGGCTTTTTAATTAGATTAAATAGGAAGGCAAATAACGTGCACAAGCAGGAAAAATAAATGCATAAATTCAAGTGACAGATTATGTTTCTAATAACAACAAAACATGCTTGCTTGCCAATGTTATTAATGTAGTTTAATTATGTCACAGGTAAGATTTGTGTATAAATCTTATCTAGGGCATCTCACACCAAAGAGCAAAAGAATTCATTAAAATGTATTTGGACAGACACTTAATCATCTTTCATGGAGCAGTTATTTTTGGAAAGTCAAAGAAACATACCTCTGTCTCCAAAGGGACTGAAATTACAAATGGGAACCTAATTTTTAAATCTTTTGTCCTTGTAGAAGTAAAAAAATTACTTCCTCTATAGAACTGGAAGGAGAGAAGAAAAATTAGTATTTGGGTATTTTGAATAACTGAGAGGTATTCATAGTCTTATGCTACAGACAAGATGAATGAGTCAGGAGTGGAGAGGGACAGGCTCAACAAGCCAGAGTAGGAAAATAGATTATTGATTTTCACCATCAGACAGACATCAAACTGTGGCAGTCACGCATAATAAGCAACATATGATTCAAATTTCCCTTTAATTTCATGGACGCTTTGCCTAAGAGGGCTCATTGGTTTTGATTGTTTGTTTTTATTCAGGATGATTTGACAAAATTAGCTTTCACTGTTCCTTCCTTTATTGTTGATGTTTTATTTTGCACAGCATTTTAGAGAGAAAATGGACTGGTAAATGTTACTGATCTCAACAAAGTCAATGATATCCAAACCTTAAAATCAAATTGCTCAGAAGACAAATAGGACATCCCAAGCTAGGATTTCCACAGTCTGTCCAAGCAGCCTGAATCAAAGCGATAAGACTAAACCAATGTTTTCTATTAAATTTCTCTTGCACTTTAGAGATATATATATGCATGTTTGCCTTCTGTTTTACATAATAATTCTAACTCGTTCAATAGCCACACAAGCGAAAAAAATTGCTGGCTTGGTCTCTTACAGGGAACTTTATGTGAGGAACAAGGTACTTGTTATGACTCCTCTGACATCCCATCAATCCATGGTACCGCTATGAAGCATAAGAAAAAAACTGACAACTTTGGCACCGCTGTGCTGCAGAAAGTACACTTCAGACATATAAGCGATCTAAATGTGAATCAATGAGATTCCTTTGCATAGTATTATTGCTCAGAATTTTGTCCTTCACTATATATAACAATACTTAACCTGTAGCCTATGAAACTCAAGATTTAACAAGTAATATTGAGAAAAGTGAGCTTCAGTTTTAAAAAAATAATTTACATTTAGAGAAACTTTTAATCCACCTCTTATAACAGTTTTTATTTTACATTCCTTGTAAAAATATCTCAGACTATTAGTTGAAAGGAACATTTGGTTAATGTCTAATATCAACTAGAATAAAAATGGATATAATAGAATAATCATATGCCTTAAGTTTTACAAGAGTTCATACTAAAGTTCATACTACTAAAAGAAGCAGAGTGTAACAATCTCAAAGGATTAAAACAACTCCATATTCAGGAAAATGGCTTTTATCTAGCTCTGAGGAGCACTTTTAACAACATGGCAAGAAATATGAGCAGAAAACCAAGAGAGAATGAGGACTCAACAAACCCTTAACAAGAAAAAAAAAAGATAAAATTTATGTGGATGCTACCAAAAGAAAAACTAAACCCACGATTCAAACATGATTAAAAACGTGGCTTAGCAAAAGATCTGAAAAGATCTACAAAGAGGAAAGATCTCATAAATCTATAAACCTATAGACATTAATTTTGGCTATGTCTGACATTACTAGGTAGTATTTCGTAAAAAACATGCAAGAAAAGAAACTTCCCTTCGTTAAGTTATGACTTCCTCTTACTAGTAGTACAGTTACTACTGAAGGTACAGTAGGTGCATTTAGGAACTAAAGCATTGTATTCTGCGCTCTGAATGTTATAGGAAAGAAGAATTCAAAAAGTGCCAAATTTCTTAACCTTCCAGCATAACTGGATTTAATTTTTAAATGGACCTGCTTACAGACTTGCATAAAATTTGTTCAGTGGTCAAGAAAAGGAGTAATTTGAGGAGAACAAACAATTTTTCCAAAAGAACAGCAGATGAAAAAATGAAATGTCTTAACTAAAAAACTATTCTGAAAAAAAACACAAAACCAACTTTAAACAAATTCCAGTGGCTGGCATGAGTGAAGAAGTGCTTCCAATTTCTAGCAGACCAAAGAGCATGATTTGCTTTAGGGACAGTCATGGCCTATTGTTAAAACCTGATTCAAACCCAACAAAGTTAATGGCAGTACCTCTGTCTGCTTATCAACTGACAGATTAAAACATGAAACCTAAGGAGTAACACCATCTTGAAGAATGCTGCCTCAGAATGATACTAGGTCCAGAAAACATCTCTGGAATGTAAAAAGAAGGAATTTTATTTTCAAGTGAGCATAGCAAGGGAGATGATTGAAATTTGCATTGTATTCTCATTAGTGATTCAATATTGAAGTCATAATAAAGTAAATTCTACCTGCCCACATTCCTTGGAAAGAGTTTTGGAGAAGGAAGATCCCACCATGAAAGGAACAAAATACCTGTGATCTCAGAAAATTTGAGGAACAGAAGGGAGAATTTTTACCATTATTGCATGAAAGAAAAATATAAACATAATCATTTAAGTCTATGGCATAGGGAAAATGAAGTAAGATCTGATTCCCATTTCCCTAGTAGTATGGCAGAACAGGGCTATCACACTGCAATTTTTACATATTGTAGTATAGATATTAAGTAGCACAAATATTTAGTTAACTTGGGTGAAATAAAACCATTCCCGAAGAAGACTTCTTTTTGTTTTTCAATTTTAAATATAATACAAAGTATTTTTCTTACCTTTTATAAGGTACAATGTAAGTACAAAGTATTTATCTTATCTTTTATAAGGCATGAAAGGTTACCTTCAAATGTCCCAGTGGAAACAGCTTCAAAAGTTGTTAGATGTGACTCCCTGAAATAAACCTTGGTTGGTCTAATTTTAGCCAACAGCCTTCCTTTGCATTTGGCTTTTTTTTGCCTGGAATTTTCGCTTGGAAGTTACAATTTATTATCTCAATGCTTCATCAGCTGCCTGCGTTGGAACTGTGTTGTAATTGTTTGATTAGATGTAATAAACTTACTTTCCTACCTGCAACACACTGTAACACTGAGAGGTGCAACTTAGATGACTAACATGATGCATTATTGAACAGCCCAAATTAAAAGGGAATACAATTAAGGCTGCTATCTGTCTGGATGATGGATGCTCTTTGCCTTCCTCTATTGAAACCATGAATCTAGTTTTCTGTCTCACCAGTTCAGCTTGTAATTCCTCCACAAAAGACTTTTAACATGCTTTGTTTCCAGGGCAGTGGCAACTCCCTCCATCCTAATGACCTCTGATATTTGATATCCTTGTTCCCTGCACAATTCTCCTGTATCTGGTTACATACAGTGAAAGGCCAGGTTTTTTTACTTCAGATATCAGTGCGGTCACGAGAGCCGACAATCAGAGAAAAAACTTAGTATGGAGGAAAATAAACAAAAGTGACCCCCTATGTCACCCCACAGCTCTTTGGGATGTCTGACTGTTTCTCATATTAAAATCCCTCAAAACACAGTAATGAAAATTAATTCCATACGCTGGGAAGAATTCAGCTCTCCTAAAAGCCTGCCATGATGTCAGTAAAATCAGGAGATGGCCCAAGAGGGAATCATACAGAAACAGATAAAGCTTGCAAAGAAGTTTGCCCTCATCTTTAGAAAACCTCAAGATTTTCCTCTACATTAAGAGAAGATACTACAGTGTATCTTTTTCTTATGCCAAAAGACTGTACCATTAAAGAAACTATAAATAGTATGTTCAAAAATAAAGGGTTATCAAATGTAGCAGTACCTTACAGTACTTTTAATATTTTCTTTATTGCATAAATAGCATAGTATTGATACACTACTCAACAAAAGATGGTAATGTTCAGAGGCCTGAGGAACTCCATGCAGTATTTTTTAATCAATAGCTCCTTTAAAATTAAATGATGAAGTTTTGACATAATGTCTCAGAAAATCTCCATGTAAATACAGATATGGTTTGCTTTCTAACTGGCATATCTAGAAAGTGGTTGTAGTATGACAAGTAGAGATGACAGCAACAAATACTGAAAGGTATGTAAAGAAGGTACCGGTACATACAGGAGGTGAATTGACTTAAGGCTGGCCTTACTCCAACATAGTGTAAGCTTTTGCCAAGGTTAAGCTGTGAATTTCTCTTTAAAGGTCTACTTTAAATGTTCCAAAAGTGGCATTCTTGTACATGCTAAACTGGAAGGAATATCTAATACTTAAATAGACTGGGAAATTCACAGAGAACTCTGGGCAGAAAACAATAAAATTTGATGCACTTTGAAACATATCTAAAGGTAAAATGATAATGCTATCAAATATATTCTGAGACCCACCATTTCACAGACAAAGATAACACTTAAAGACATGATATAATGTGATGTGATGTCATGGCAGTTGAAGGTAGAGATGAGCACATAATGGGAATTAAAAGGGACAATACATGTTTCACCTACATGCATAAAAGGTATTCCATCACTGGAAAGGATAATAAAATGCATTTCCTATCTAGCTTTTGCATGATGGCATCTTTGTTTAATTCTGTTTCCAGAATATTATTGACAAATATGCATGCAACAACCAAGGTAACATGTTCACACATTTTAAGGCTGTACCTTGCTAGAGAAAGAATAAATTATTAAGCATACAAAAAAGAAGCACATAAAAGTAACCTGATAATCAAAAGAAATACAAATTATGAAAAAAAATATCTCTGGAAATTGATGTAGAAGTTTTATTCTTGTTATTATAAAATATGTGCATTTCACAAGTATTAACGTATTAATCCTCAAATACCATATTGAAATAGGGTTGTATTATTTCTCTTTTTCTGTTAGAGAATGTATCAGGTTCCAGTTCAGTGAAGTATTTACTTAAGCATTAAGTTTAAACATATGACTAATTCCAGTTTTCTAACATTAAAAAAAAGTAAAGAAGTATTTTACTCATTCAAGACTGGAGTCCTTATATATCCAGGCTCATGAGTAAAATGCTAGGAGAGCCAAAATTTGAAGTTTGCTGTGGTTCTAACTCGATGCCTTAGCTAACAGCTGATTTTTCTTCTCCTATTCATTAAGCTCCCAAAAAAGAGCAGCAGCAGCCAAAGGCACTCATAAACATAACCAGGAGATTAGCAACACTGGTAAACACTGAATATCAAGGTATCAAGCATGACAGAGATGAATCAGCAGACTATTATGTTTTTCCCCCACATCCTAGTTGGTATTTCATAGATGTAACAGTAAACACTCTTGTGTTATTCAGTACATTCACAATGACATATAATATTAAACAGAAAATGATGTTTAACCTGTATGTATGGAACTGAATGTACAATGCATGCTGTAACGTCTTCCTTTTGCTCCTAATATGTACTCAATAATTCAAAAAAACAGGTTCGTAAAAAGTAGGACTGAATACTGAGTTTCCCATGATATTATTCAGTAGGGAAAAAATGTGAACTTCTTTAGAAGAACTGAACAATTGTATATTTAAAATACTGGAATTCAACCACCATCTGTTAGCCTCTAAGGCAGCTTTCATTAGGGCCATCACCTCTTCATGAGTCACTACAGGGAGCTATCATTAACATTAGCTATGATTAATGAGGATGTTGGCAATTACAATTATTCCACTCTAAAGCTTAGCAACATTCTGACAATGTCACATAGCCTAACTACCACCACCATCCTCTTAGTTGCCTCATTAAAAAAAAATCCCTGTTGCAGTTTACTTTAAATTATAATGCAAAAACCTAGCAATTCTGGGAGGTTCTCCTTGGCTACAGAGACAGATTTGTCTTTTCAGGTTGCCTCTGGAAAGTACTGAGATGCAATCACTGAAAGAAGAGCCTGCATCCACCATTACACAGGGGTTTTAAAAAATTACCTTGATCTCATCACATTGGAAGTTGACACATCATAGATTTAGTTCAGGGCTGAGGTGTAGCAATTATTTTTCCCAAGCTACATTCTTTTACTTGTGAACTTTGTACACAGAAAAAGAAAATGATCTAAATTGCTAGGCCTCATTCAATCACAATGCAAAGAAGCCATAACGTCAGTCTAGGCTCTAACACCGTAAATCTAAAGGAACCTAACCCTAATCTGCATGTTTCAGTATGCTGCTGTTAATAATGCTATTACTAAACCCTATTATAAAGAAGAAAGACTTTGAGAACCTACTTTTTCCTATCCTCTGAAAAGACCTGATTATTGTTTGTTTGTTTGTTTGTGTGTGTGTTTTTTTAAACTGAAGCTAAATAGCACAGTGATTTATGCTTGGGTCCTTTGAATGGATCCAGATGGGATCCATACATTTTCTGTTTGGTTCTTCCATCCAAAATTTCTCTCTTCTGTCAGGTGGGAAGACTACAGAACAGTTTAACCAAAAGTAAGTAAAACAATCAATAAACTCCTTTTCTCAGGAACAGAAGCAGTATCCTGCTTTGGTTTTACCAGATCATACTGACCGAATTTGTACTTTGCAGCCTGCCCAACATTTGGGCTCCATCGTGTATGTGAAGTGTGGTGCTGTAGTAAACCAATGGACTATTTTAATCACACAAGACGTATTTTAGGTAAAGGAAAAAACTTTTGCTTCATGCACAGTTAATATAACATTGGAATACATTAGAAGGCTGTACATGAATAGCGTTTCTATTGTTTTAAAATGTATTTTAATATGTTTACATAATAGTTCAGTGTGTTGACATAAATAACTAGTGCAAGAAAAATTAGAGACTAAGTGAACTGTTTTGTTAAAGACATTAGAGTGGGCTATTTTGGGGTAGCCAAATATCTCTGCAAAAGTAACAAAAGAACTCAAAGATTTTTTTAAAAATGTCTTATTTGTTTAGGCAGTTCTGCTCTGAGGGTTTAAAAAAAATGTATAGTCGCTATGCTAAAAGCAGTATTTTATTTACTGTTACTAAATATGTGAATTAAAATAATGTGAATGTAAAACAATAAAACAAAAAATTTCTAAAACTCATTAAAGCTGCATCCTAACCTCATAAAGAAAATTCATATAATTAAATCCGTGGTACCCTCCTGCTGAAGGACTTTCTACCAGCATTGATCTGTCTTTGTGCTTGATCCTCTCTCTCATGGCTGCATTTTCTTGGGTTGCCTGGAAAGCACTGTGCCACTAGAACACACTGCTTCGAAAGGATTTGATGGTGCTTCTACTCTAAAAAGAGACAGTCACTTACTGCTAAGTAACAACACATTTAAAATACAGTAGCAGACTGACCCTTAGTACAGCTTCACAGGCTCCTGCTTACTTTGGGCTTTTGGTCAGCTTAACTATTCACAGGAACAACTAATTTTTCTAAATTTATTCCATAGTTTAGAAAAAGTACTGTGAAATCCTGGCTTTCTATAAAGATGGTATCCCAAATTGAATTTACCATTTTTGTTCCTTATTTATATTCTTTATTTTGTTTAACTAAAGCAATTAAGCTAGGATTGTTGGTTGCATAAAATACCAGGCTTTCAATAAATTCTATTTTTTATTAAAATAGCAAAAATAATCACATTCATAATGCTAGTGATGTTACATATAAAAGTTCCTTTTAAGAAGAAATTGGAAAATATTTCTGAGAAATTAATTATCCACCTTACTGAGTTTCCTTTAGAATCTTCTGTGTTAGTACAAACCACAAAAGAACCACCTCACCATTTTATTTACCAACAATCATCCGTGTATTCTCTGGTACTGTTGAAAAAACTTCAAGCAGGAATCTCCCTCATTATATTCTACACCATGTTTCAGGTTGAAACTAAAGAATTTTATTTTTTGCTTTACCAATAGCTGAGTGTACTGTCAAAATTCAAAATGTCTTTGCTGAAGGTTTTGGCTGGAAGATAAATTGACTGATACCTAACTATTTATGTTTCACGTTCCCTGTTTCTCTTGTACAGAATACTTTGCATATACTGAAAAAAAGATAGAGAAATGGCTCTCCCTTTGCTTCCTTCCACCCTTAGGAGAATTTTTTTTATTTGTTTCTAGACTTGTTTGAATTTGAATAAGAAAAAGAGATAGAAAGTAATTTAAAGGAAGAGTTGGTTTAAGAAATTTGTGTTACATTTAATTCTGAAATGGCCCCATATGCTAGTTTCACTACAATTCTGTTTCATCACCTACCTCCTCTATAGCATCTGCATATACAGACAGCTTAAACCCCTCCCAGTTTTTCAGAAGGGATGCACTATGCTTTGAATCCTTGCAAAGAAGTCCTTAGCTCACTTAAAACTTGGATTTCAGAGACCATGTGAACTTTAGGGAGCACAAATCCTGCATGAAACACACAGCAGTGTCACACAAGGAACTGCCAAATGGACAAAAGATGTTAAGACACAAGGCTGAAGGAATGTTTGTAGTTTCATGAATCCCAAAATCTTCCATCGAAGCTACTTTTTCCAAGCTAGTATAAAGACTAACCTTTCATTCCTTTTGATCTGCCTATTACTGGCTTTATGCCTATCAGAAACTACTTACTACCTATCTAGCTACTCAAAGTGGAGCCTAAAAATGTAAGTTTCGTTTGTTTTCAAAATATGCAAGCACAAAGAATCCTTCACAATAAACAACAGGATTTTTGTAACTCAATGGACATTGATATGTAAAATTGTGGGAGTGACTAAGCAAATTAAGATGATTGCTAAAGAAACTTTTCAGAGTTTCTGCTGGAAAGATAGCAAACTGTGCAATATCTGCATGTCACCAGTGTTCTCTTAAAATCCAATATAAAAATAAACTAACACATAGAGCAAGGAATATAAATAAATAATAAATATAAATAAATACTTAAAGTTTAAAAAGTCATCAGAATAAATACTTTTCGGTTTCTAAGAAACCTAAGAGAGTACAACAGACAACTCATTTCTTAATGGAGAAAAAGGTGATCAGCTAACTAGGCTTGGTAGAGGAATGCATGCGGTTAGTAGACGCAGAATTATTGCCAGCACTAGAAAATACTCTGCTGCGTACTAGCTGGCTTATGGCAAGACAAACTACACCGTAAGTCTGCATATTTCAAGCATTTTTGAAAAGTGAAGTCAAGGTCTGCATGGTATGTTCACGTTATGAGACCTCAGTATTGTTATGAAGGGTAGAATCACGACAGTTTCTTAGGTAAAGATTAGTTAATTAACAATTATCTATTAGAGACTTCGAATGAAACTGTATGGTCAGAGAAAAGTCAGTGTAAAAAAAGCAGAGTACCATCTCTATGTGTTCAAAGGGATCTGCAGTTCCAGAGCTGAATGCATTGCACCTGTATTTCCCACCTCCGTGGTGCTCAAATGTTAAACTGGGTTCTTTTGTGGGTAAAGATAGTGAGGAAAACGGTATCTGTTGCAGGCTAGTAGTAGGGGGAGGAAAAGGCAAAGATCCAAACACTTACCAAGAGTTGCAAGAGTAGCACAGGCAATTTGGGAATTTCAACACTCACAAAACCACAGACGAAAGCAAAGAAGCTTGTGTTTAGGTATATTTAACGATGAAAGTTATTTGACTGTTTTCCAGTTCTAAAAAGGCTCCTTTTATCTTTATAGGAAGTAAAGATTTGCTGAAAACCTTTCTGCGTTAAATGTTGCTCACTTTTTCTCATTCATCAGATTCAGTGTTTAAAACTGCCACAAGCCCCCACAATATTTTCCTAATGACTATCACTTTTGACTATATATCCAACTGTTTTTCTGTAGCCTGAAACTGTCTTAAAATCTATCACCATGAGCAGATACATGCACAACTTAAATGACAGAGCTCCAGGCTAACAGAAGTGACGTGGAAGGAAAACAGCAAAGCTGGTATCTTCTGCGGTTGAAGACTGATAAAATCCTGAAATCATGCTTCAGTTGACTACTCAAATAGGCTAGGAAAAATTCTAATGGTTTTAAACCAGACAATAACACAGAAAATGAACACAGCATGTTGTGCAGTCCTAAGTAGCTCCATAAAACAGTGTGATACTTCAAAAACCGCATTTAATCCAATAGGGTTGTCACCACAGAGCCCTCTGTGAATGAGAGACAGAGCACCACTAAACAACATAGCTTCTACTTATTACTGTCACCCACAGTGAGCTGCAGATCTTACTAATCTTACTAACCAGCAAATGCATCTCTGTAACTACTAACATAGGCACACACTTAAATATTTTCAAAGCTAATTGTGCAGAAAATGAGCAGACAACATGTGCACAAGTGAATGGGAATGTGCATGTACAGGGGAAAGCATTGGCCAAAGGACATCTGTGTGCATGCAATGACATGTTGCCCTGGAACAGCCCGTGCTGACAGCATGCCTAATTTCACATTTGGCTAAAAGAGAACACAGGACTCCCCCAAACATTTTCAAAAGCACATTTTTGTGGGTGTATGCATTCATATTCTGACTTTACCCTGAACAACCTATGGGGACAGTAAGGTTCATGTCACAGCTTTCTTTAGATTCCAAGGTGCACATGCCCCAGAAAAATATAAAAGACTTTTGCATTACTCAGCTGAAGTTTCTTCAGCTTGCTAATTGTTCGTATCAGCAGTGACATCCAGCCCTCTGCTTAGAAACTTGGCAGTCAAGATATGAGACATGCTTGTGAGGAGTGGCTATGTGGAAAATGTGAGGATTGCAATCAGAGATGTTTTCTGCAACCTTTCTGAAGTTGCTAAGAGAAGACTCATCTAATACTGTCTTATAATTAGGAGTTTTCCAGAAGAAAGTATAAATTGAGTTGTATTCTGCTATAGAATAGACTTACGAAAAGCTCTTGTATATGGAAAAGATGAAGACAGTAGCTTTAGATTAACAATAAGTTATTTCACTCATGTTTATTTAATTCTAAATAATAAAATAAGAATCTGTTCAGTGGATCTGGCATGGAGCTGTAGGAGGGGCTTCTCCTGTTGGAAATGCCTCCACAATGAACCTTTTGATATGAAAGATTCTTTCTGCCTTTGTTTCTGCACTGGCAGAATGTTCTATACAACTTACACTAAGAAGGAATACATTTATTTGCCAGGCTGCCTGCTGGAGTAGCTGTGTCCTAGGCCTCAGAAAACTGAACATGTTCTTGAATGTTGATGATTGCACAGAGAGAGAATTATTTTTTTTTTCATGTCTTTGAAAAGCCATGCCAGATGTTAAGCAGTGAATAATCCAAAGTATGTGACAACCAGCAGGGATCACAGGAAAAAAAGTGTTCTAATGGGTGACTTTATTTCAATATAAAAATATAGCTTTAATAGGATCCTTTGTGGCATACCTTGCTTGGAATGAACTAGGAGATGTTCACTCACTGTTTCACCGTACTGTGTAAGGTTCAAAGTATCAGTGAAACAAAAGTGTAAATATTCAGTTTATCGGTAACAACTCTGTTCAGGCTTTCTGGTGACCCTGAATACCTGTTGAATAAAATAATTAAAACATTTAAAAATAAAACATTATTTTAAAAAAATGTAAAGTGATAATGGGCATCTACTCTAGATCAAGTGCATCTCTGCATCTTTCAGTCAATACTAGCAATGACTTTTGATCAGATGTCATATGGCATGCTAATATCTGAGGTCTGAGATGCCCTGAAGATTTTGTATATATCTTTGTGATAATTCTCAGATGAGTTTCCCAGTTTCATGGATCTTCCACCAGGTATTTATGTTTGAAGTTCTCAACAACCTTGCACTGCACCAGTGGTGCTGACCAGCTAAAGAGCAACTTTGCAGAAAAGGTGGTCCTGGTGGACAATGAACAAGCAATGTGTCCCTGTGGCAAAGAACAGGCTGCCCAGAGAGGTTATGGCGCCTCCATCCTTGGAGAATTTAACAACCCAATCAGACATGTGCCCAGGCAACCTGCTCTAGATGCTCTCCAGAGGTCTCTCCCCAGCTCAGTTTTTCTGTAATCTGTTTGGGGGCTACATTGGCTTTCCCTTGAGCTCCTGCAGAGAGTCTGTACAGGAAGAAGAATCTGGATCCCTGAGTGTGACACATGCATTACTACTATTTGCACTGGGGTTATCATTTAGGAGAGGGGTTTTCTTTTATTTTGAAGACATCAGTAGAAACAGAAATAGACTCATCAGTAAGAGTGCGGTCTCAACTTTATAAGCTGGATTTCACTGCACAACAGAGAATGCCAGGATTGTAAACTAAAGGGATGAGATGCTTTGGTAGGTGGCCTGAGCCAGAAATCTGAAAGTTTGACATTCAGGGATTCTACATCTCATGAGGGGCTTGCAAAGGGGTCTATCAAGGCATTACCTCAGATACAGCAGAAGATCAGAGAAAAAAATATGTTTCAAGTGCAATAATTAGAATTCAAACCCCACAGTTTTACAGAAAGCTACACTTTGTCAGGCACCTTCCAAAGTGTTCAGAAAGAAGCATAAATGTACCAGTAGAAACAATGACATCTCCCTTCTCTAACCAATTCTGTTCTACTCCACAATACTGCCTACATTTTCTGAAGATACTTGCCCCAAGTTAAACAGACCTATTTTAATACATGCAGTAAGTAATCTTTGTGTGGTGTATGGCAAATTCCATTGTGGTTTAGAAACCCTCAGGAGTTCATGACATTCATTAAAATATACTCCAGAAGACACACTTGTTTTTTTCAAGCAGTTTTCCTAAGACTGAAACAGTGTTTGAGGAGCTTGCAGAGTCACAGAAAAGCACCAAAATTATTTCAGTCATTAATAGCTCTGGCAACACAGAATTAATATGGACACTGTACTTTTATCTCTCTCAATATTGTGCCATAGCTATTAATGATGCCACAGTTACTGATCCATCAGAATTCCCACTATAAACCAGCATTTTCAGAGGTGATATAGAACATGCTCTTTTCCTGACATCTCAACCCAAATGCCAAGACGTTATTAAATCCTCTGACTGCAGAGGAAAAACCTAACACTTCCCTGCAATTAAAGATTGCAATGATTCTTCCAAGTCATAACACCACCACCCCCTTTTTTCCCTCCACTTTCAGGAAATATTTCATTCAGAATAAACAAGGAGAGGGATTAAACATCATTACATATTTATCAAAGTATAGTGTAATAATACCTCAAAATCTAAGGTTATTTCTCTGAAGTAGTAATATTCCTCTGATTTATATCCATTTGGATTAATATCCCTCACTCTTGACTTGGAGGTTTAAAAGCCTCCTTATGCTCCTCTACTATCCCCGTGTTATAATAATCCAATAGGTAAAATACATACTTGGAAAAAACCCAAAACGTGCATTTTAGAAAATACACATTCTACATTTTGGGAGTTTAAAATAATTCAAAGGCTGAATAGTGTGATGGTTAGTCAAAACATATACAGGCATCAACAGAAAAGTTTTCCATTAGAAAAGATGGATAAAGTATGTCAGATTTGGTCCACAGCGATTTTTAATACATGAACAAACCTCTCTAAGTACATATTTACACAAATGATCAAAGTATGGCCTTTTGGGTAAATATTATTTAATTATAACACTCTGAGGGGATCATTCAATTTCTTACATTCTGCACTCTACATTAAATACATGTGAAGACACGGAGCAAACACACTTGTCAGGAGAACCACAACAGCAGTCAGAATTTTTTCCCCTGTGTATTTGATTGGCTCTGTGTAGCGTTTTTATTTGAAAATCTTCATGAAAGAAATGCAGTCAGTGCTGTGTCACAGCAATGACAACAGAACAATGGTTATTTTGGATTCCTGGTTTTCAAGAACTAAATGTAATTGTTATGGCTAGGAATGAAAAAAAAACATTGTTAGAATCTCTAAATAGTTTCAGAATACAGATGTGACACTGCAGTTTAAACTGGAAGACTCAGATCAAGACTATGCACTCAACTTGATGTGATACAGTTACCTTACAGGCCTATGACACCACACAAGGCAGATTTTTCCACACTTTTGCCTTATTTCAGCCAAAGAGAGACTGCAAAGTATTTTTGTAACATATAAGTTGACCTATTTATGAAGTAAAATCAGTGTTATATTGATGATTTTTTGTCCAAACTCACCAATATAAAATATCAAACTAAGCTTTTTACTAATGACTTGATTCTAAATTGAAAAAAAAAAGTATTTACTTCTGCACAAAAGCTGAAAGCTTTTATCAATTATTTTGGGTTTTATTTGTCTAAGACTTTTAATTCAGAGAATATTCTACTTTCTTAATGCTCTACTTTCAATAGAGTAGTGAAATTATCTTTGGAAATCCAGCTGGGTGAACAGGAAAACTAAATTGGCAGTAGCCATTCACAAGCCTAATAAGATTTTCCAAAACAGTTCCTGAGGAAACAGTTGTCATTCCACCATCGCTACTGTTTTCTTCTGCCCAGAAGTTTGAATCAACTTCGACCAACTGTTTTGTTATGTACCGACTGCTTTCTTTTAGGTCAATGTTTTTTGCCAACAGCTGCTCCACTGTAAAACTTCCCATTTACTGGGGAGTACAAGGGGAAAAATTATAATAAAGAAGGTGAGAATGACAGTCTGGTACCTGAGAGCTGTTAAATGCAATGGCAAAGAACTCAGCAGTGTCCCAGAGAAAGGAGATGATTTAACCGCATGGCTGCCTACCTCATTACACAGAGTAATACACTCTTGCAAGTCTTGCCTTTGTCCTGTGCTATATGGAACAGCAAATCCCAGCATTTCATACAACAGCTGTTACAGTGAACTTATGAAGTATATACTCTTCACCTTCTTCCGTACCCTCCCTCCTTTTTTTCCTCAATCAGGCATCAGCAAAACAGGCATGACTGAATCTGTTTTCTATCTTTTCCATTACTTATTTATGTATGTCTGCTCTGGGGCTACACAAGATGGTGGGACATGTGGGAGAAATTTTGCGCATCACTGTTTCAAGATAGTACTAGTATAAATGGCACCGATATAGCAAAGTATCTTCCCACAGGCACTAATTAAAAAGCAATAAGCTCACCTGAGAAGTGTTTGCTTCCATTTCTTTCCTTCAGTACTCAATGCACTGAAGTTTTTCTCCTTTCCTCCCTGATTACAACTATACATTAAAACCAGAGACAAAATAAAGGTTGGAGACAGAAATTTTTAGCACAACCCAGAAAACAAATCTCTTTTGTTACTCTCCTGTGCATGCTTTTGTGTAATGTGTCATAGCTAAACTTTTCTGACTAGATAGACTTATTTTCAGAGATCTGGCTGTGCAAGAGCTGCTTATCGACAGAAGCCTGGATTCTGAAAACAGGCTACTGACTTGACTGACAGATTGTTCTCCATTAAATATACATATTTTGGATATTTTCTGTAAAAATATTAAGTTCTTTAATAGTTATCAAATACCCATGACTGTCAGGGACCAGTATTACAACCTGTGCATAGACTGTATATTCCTAGGTGAACATACAAGGTTAGCCAGATTATATTCTGATAGTAGTGCAAAGGCAATATCAGTGGAAGTAAATAGAGATGGTTCACTTTGCCTGTAAATAAGAGGCATCCAGCTGACCGAGTACAGATTATGAATAAGTAAATGAGACCTCAGAAGTCACCAATGGGGCAAGAAAGGAATGGGGGAAGGAGAGGAGAAGAGAGGGTATTTCACTTCTATTGATGCCTATCAACAGCTATTCCTTTACTTCCTGTAATTCCAAAATGTCTGTTGTCTCTGCTCATACACCTTGCCGCTAGGTAATGACATCAAATACAGAAACTCCAGTTCTGAGGTAAATTGCTCAGTGCCTAACAAGGGAGGATAACAGGTTTTACTACCAAGGAACCAAGGAGCCGCTCCTTGCTTTCCTGCTGAATGAGATGGGTGAAGAGTCTAAGCTTACAGACTAAGCTATATCCTACAACTCTGCTCCCTGTAAGTCTGTAAGTCTCCTTGGTCTCCATCTCTCAGAGATAATGTAACTACATTTAATAAAGGGCATTTTCTTAATTGATTAACTTTTAATTGAGACTTTAAACAGGAACAAACTGCCTGCTCATCTTGTGTAACGGGAAGGTGGAGATCCTACTCTTTTTCATAAAAAATATGCTTTATTCCTATGAGTAGACCTATAGATGTAGGAATGCCAGATCTTTAAAAGGGCTATATTAGGTACTGGTAGAAGTTTCGACAGAGAAAGCTGGAGCTCCACAGAGGCTACAAACATAACAGAGAAGTGGCATCAGCTGGACATTACTGGGCTTCTGATCTTCTGCTTCTGGGGTCCAAGTTAGCAAGTTTAAAGCCCACTCTGGTACATCTACCCTACACTGCCATCTGCAGTGAAGAAGTATATGGGGTCAGGTTAAGATTTCTCCCCCTTATCCCACGCTAGGTTTCAATATTTGAATTTCTAAGACTTTCTGCACTCGTGCTTGTTATATCCACACATAGGCACTCAGAGTATAAAACATTCTCTCTTCCATTAGAAAGAAAAATACTGTGCAAATGTAATGACTAGGTAAATTACTTATCAAGAATTTCACTGTTATCTCACATAGAAAGAAAAAGAAGAGTCTTCTTGGTAAATTAATAGACTCTCTCCTTCAATCCCTAAATCACGAACAGAGGTAATACAAGTCCCTGATGAGCTGAAGAGCAGAACTGTTAATACAGAAGGAACAGAAGTAACTTTGGTGTTACGGTATCTTATCTGTTGAGGGAAACCATACATTCTGAAAGTGATATGCTTGGTGCTGGGGCAGGGGGAGAAGACAGATGATAATTACAATACCCTTAACAGATATACTTTACAGTGGGATTTACAGCATCTTTAGAAAGTGTTTTACAGCTGACCCTTCAGCACCAAGGTTGAAGAAAATGCTGGCAGGTGTCACAGAGGTTAGGAAGCTCAGCTACCACCACTAACATGGGACAAAGTTGCGCTCCACTCTATAATCCATGAGGACCATCTCACGGGAAAAAAATAGGCTAGAAAATTAAAATGCATTCCCAAGTCCAAATGCAGACAGGTGGTGGCAGGAATCTAAATCTCAGAAGCTAAATCACCATTTTTGTAAATCTCTTGGTACAGTTAATCCCAGATTTACTTTTCCACAAGAGAAATTTTCAACTCCATCCTTCTTACTGGCATATGAACTGAAAGACCTGTGTGGCAAACCTATTAACCAATTAAACTATTAAACTATTTAACCAATAGTGTCTGCTCTTTAGCTGTTCCACACAAGATTTTCTGCTACAGCAGTCACAGAAGTAGTAACTTGTAGTTTGTGGGTTTGTTACAGCGCTGCATAACTGTTGCAGCAAATACTATTATTTTCTAAACCCTGTTACAAAGATACAAAACCATGGTGAAAAGTTTCTACCAGAATACAAAACCAGGAAAGTGTTCCTTCACCCAAAACAATTTCCCAAGGTGATGAAGAGGAGTGTAAAAGTTTTGAAGATTAATCTTTCATGAAGGGTTAATTTTCCTTCCGCTTTTATGTGTGAGGATGAGGTATAACCACTCAAGTCAATTATTACAGATCTAGAAGTTTTACTGAAATGTAAGATAGGTGTAAGTGATAGAGAATAAGGCCCTCTGTCTTTCATGAACTTTCTATATATACGCCTTTACTCAGTTACTAAAGACTAGAACGAATGCATTACTCTAATATTTTTATAGTATGTAGTTAATTAACCATGAAGGAATACTGCATATTTATGTATACATAAAAGAAGCCTGTGTACAGTAACCATGTGATTTTCAAACCATGAATAGAAGTAAAATAATCTGTTAAAATAAAAAGGGAACAACGTGCTTGTTCATTATACCACATGCCTATAAACAGATTGTAATTCTCTCTGTATCAGCATTCCCCAGCATCACACTATGAGATTGGTGCCTGAGGAGAGCTGTAGCCAGTTGGACTCCCTGCAGATAGAAGTTGCACTGCATGGATCTTGTAGTTTACATGATTTCACACTATACTAAATCTAGACTGTAACTGTAAAAGATCATGTTGAAGCCAAATGCTTTTTAAAATCTGATTTGCTTATCTGTCAATATTTGTCAAAAAAAGACCATCCTGACATGACTCTCTCCCAAATACTCCCAAGCTGAAATTTTATTCTGATGTAAACATGATGGTGACAGAATGAGAGATCTTTTCCTCATGATCCCCATTTGAAAGGGATTTTACATGCACACTAAACTCCACACACACCACAAACCTCTCTCAAAAATTCCTCATCTGTGTCTACATTATCCTTCCTCTTGAGTCTTGTTTGAAAAGTAAGAGCAGGAAGATAGCCAAGGAATTGCTACAGATGGTCATGTCCTTTTTTTGTTTCGTATGGAGATTGATTACCATTAAATTCATCAAAATTTTAGCAGCATGGCTGAGTTGGCATAATGTTGTTAACAAATAAAAAAAAAACAAACCCTTCTTTCTCATACTGTGTGCTTCCAATTTTTGCACAAATGTGAGATACCTTGTTAAAACGTGTGATGCTCTCTGCTAAGTTTTAGATGTATATGGAGTACAGCTGTAAGAGTACCAGAACTATACCAAATATATTTCAAGGACAAAGACAGTAACTGAGTCAAATACCAAGAGAGAGATATAGAATCCATAAAGTATCAAAGCAATTGAAAATAAAACATAATAAAATTGCATAACAGCAAGAATTAATAAAATAAATTATTTCCTTTTTCCACTTTATTCTACTATATTTTGTTTTCAGGAGAAGAACTAGGGGTTTTGTATCATTTCACTAGATTTGGCAACCATATGGTCAAACAGAGAACACAGTGACTAAGTGGTAGACTTCCAGCCTCAACAATCTGCATTTGAAAAGGAGGAGCATATCCATATGGTTTTCTCCTTCTCTTTCTCCTGGGTTTTGGTGTTTAGTTTTTGGGGTTGGTTTGTTTTTTTTTTTCTTTTGGTGTCCTATACCAGTTGCTACAACACTTGTCTTCTTTGCATAAGACACAGCATTTGAGGGAGCATTTTGTACAAAGACAGTTTAAACTCCTGACGCTACATGAAGCTTAGGGTCTACTTATTAAAAAGAGACTGTCCCAGAAGTTAAACTACTGGCTTAGCTTCTACCAGCAGCATTTAGATTTATGCATACTGTATAACTGGAGAACATTTTTGTATAATTGAAGTACATACAGACAGGTAAATTCAATACAAATAGTTTTTCTAAGTGAGATTCAACTATTTACAGTGAACTAGTGCCAAGACTGTTGCAGTCCAATTATTTATAGGTCTAGTTTCTGAAATTGCTCATTGCACATTGCTAAGACCCTTTAAAAGTCAGTATCAGTTGCATGGAGGTTTGTGAACTTTTCTTTATCATTAACCTCTACGCCAGTTAAAATACTGACAAAGACCAGGTTCTGGGCCATCTGTTTTCACTGATCAGGCAAAACTTTCATTCTTCAGTTAAACGAGTAACAAATAAAGGATGTACTCTTTTATATGTTAGTCATTTTATGCATATACCATTCATACGTGCTTCGTACAGAAAATCCTTGCTGCAAAGTAAAAACACCAGGCAAGAGGTAAGATTGTTCATGCAATATGCTCTAACAAATGAAGTGCATCACTCCTAATATGCTTGACCATATCCAGTTTTAAATGTTTGGCATAATCAGCACTTTATTATTTGGAGGATAATCTTCAAAGAGGAGAGAGCAGAGAGTAATCAGTTACATTTATTCTCATTTTTATATTGTTTGTGGGTCTCACATAACCTTATTACTGTAAAGGGAACAAAATCAGCTGCTGATTTGGCTCACTAGCTACAGTAGCCCTTCTTTTTTGAAAGAAGCCCCCGATTCAATTTCTCGCTGGAATGGATTTTTCACAAATAAGGATAATCCTTCATTTAGTGTTTACACACTTGGTTACCTCTTAGCATTCTTTCCTGTCATATCAGGTTTTCAAATTTTATTTAAAATTGCCAGAATTCATTTATGCATTAGCTGGTTTTATTATAGTTATGGACAAACTGGCATTCAACAAATTTCACATTGGGAAAGAATAGTCACGATCTTATCAGAACACAACAGGACCCATACCTAATTTTACCTTCGTTTTCTTGTGACGTGTTACGGTTCATGCAGAAACTTTGCCAACCATCACAAGACGAATATCGGTACCAGCAAATAGCAAACAATTTATTTTTTACTCTCCCACCTCCTCCTTCCCTTTCTCACCTCAGACAGACAGAAACACTCAGGCCTCCAAATTCATTTTATCAGAGAACACAGGGGAAAATGAATTGTAACTATGTGGTCTTCATGAAGTATGCAGGAAGAGTCTCCTCACTGCACAAACATAAAGTTTATATATATCAGTTATATTTTAAATAAAAACCCTACAAAATGTCAATTTTCTTTAATGGAATTTACAAATTGAGATATGCTAGAAAGAAGTAAAAGCAGAAGAGAAACTTAAAGTGTCAAACTGAAGGAAAAGTTTTCCAGCAGAGTACAAATACTTTAAATAAAACTACAAAATTCACAAAGTTAAAAGAAACTTAATATAGCTGTTTCATTCTAGTTGAAGTAAATAAAGCCTATGAATTTGAATTTCCTCTTTAAATTACTGTTTGGCCAAAATGCCAAAGTCAGCAATCTTAGTGCTCATCACTGGGCCTGAATTTCAGGAAACAGTTTTTCACAGTAGCAAAAATGCAGCACTGTGGCAGAAGGGGATAGCAGGACCCATTTCTGATCACAGCCTAGAACCTGAACAGCCTCATCTTGCATTCCTCTTAAATTGGTTAGCTGCAGAGATAGGGTGAAACCTGGTCTGACATACTATGACATCAAATGAATAATTATAAATGCATTTTAAGGACTGATTATCATGAGGTCAAGACCCACAGGCAAATTAAGAGAAAAATTAAAAAGAAATCTCTTGACACTGTTCCAAAAGCCTGACAGCGAGGCAACATTAGGGTATTTTTAACATCCACCCTTAATAAACAATCCTGTACATCACCATCAAGAACTGATGGGATTTTCTAGCACTGCCTTATACCAAAAGACTCCTGTATGACACAATAAATACATTGCTTTAAATGCAAGTAAAAAAGTGAAATTCTAGAAGATAAAATGTAACTATTGCACAGTGGAAACAGTTGCTTATATGAGTCGGTATTTTGGCTTTTTTTTGGTTTTGGTCTAAGGGGTTTTAATATTGTACAAAACCGTGGAACAATTAAGTAGCCTGTCCTATTAGTCCAGAATAAAAACAGCCCTTGACTTGTGACCTTACAATTGACTGAACTAATTTATATCCTTTAAGGCAGGAGATGCATAAACTGTTCCTTCTGATGGCACCTAACCACACTATTGTAACTCCATTGTACTTCTCAACAAAAGTATGTCACGCTTCAGGCAGAGGCTTAATCTGGTGACTTGCCGTAGACAGAAAGCTCCATGAGGCTCAAGACTATTGCAGGAAAACAGATAGTTTGGTGATTATTTCTTAAAAAAAATTATGAAATTACTCCTAACCACATTTACAAGCTTGGAAGTTTTGGATTTGAGCTAAAGCAGATGTATCTACAGATCCAGAACAGACTGAATATTCAAACAAAATTATTCTCCCACTCTTAAGCACCATATATAAAATGTCAGGCAAAACCTGGGTTAACCACATTCTTGTCTGTTTCTCTGAGTTTTGTTAGTTCCAAAGAAAGAAATCAATTAGAACCAACTGAAATGAAAAACCTAACTTCAGGGGAATTAATTTCTTCCATCTGAAACTAAATTTTTTAAATCAAGCAAGTCAAAATATACAGAAAGAATATTAACAACCAGAACAAATGTGCTGTTCAGATGAGGATGGGTCAAAATTTTACATCCTCTTAGCTGCACAGGTGGCAGTGTGTGAGCGGACAGCCAAACTGCAGCCCAAGAGAGGATCGAGATACTTCAGGGAAATACTTGATACTCTGAGAAAATGCCCTACCATCTATGGCATCTATATTGGTAACAGACAAATAACACTACTCTTGTTTAGTATATTTTTCAAAGCTATGGACATTACTCTTGGTAACACACCTGGGTAGGGATGAGACAGCAGTGTTTTCAGCTGGTAGGCTATGTGCAGAGCTAGACGTAAGAAAGCCAGCAAAAACAGCTCTTGGTGCTTTTTAAAGGAACCTGAGGCACTGGCTAAAATGCAGTGCCTCACTCTGGAACAGGTAACTTTTACCAAGCTGAGCTGACTTTTATGGCAGCAGGAGTGGTGCTTATGGAAATATGGACAGGCAGAACATACTGATTCTCATGAATACAGCCTGAATTCAAAATAAACAAAGCAATAAAATCTAGAACTTGGGAATGTACAGACAAATTCAAAAGAGCTGCAAAATGCTTCCACCATCAGATCATAAATGCCTGATGAACACAGGCAGATAAAATCCAAGTAAAAATAACACCGATGCTCTTTTCGCTCATTTTTTATGACAGTGTGCACACCTATCTTAGCCAGAAAGACAGACTGCCCTTGGCAAGGGCTCCCAAACTTAGTTTGCCCAATTACCACAATGAGCAGATGCAGCAACAAGAACAGTTCATGCTTGTATCAGGTTAGTGGTACAGATGTCACAGTTTAGGAGCCACAGTTCAGGAAAACATACTTGTAAGTATCGGTGAAAATAGCAAGGCACGATCTGAACAGAGGGTAGTGGTTAAAGCTTGAGCAAGCCTGTCATTGTAAAGGTCTAAAACCCTTAAACTTACCATCAGTGCCAGTAATTTCAAGATGGGCGAGGAAATGTCTTTATAGTTGCAGCTAGTGTCTTCATCTTCATCCCGAAACAGTAAGTTTAAATGCCAGTATATAGATAGAAGGTAAGACTTACATTCAGGTACTCAGTGATTTTGGCTGAATAGGTTTTGATGTTAAAAGAGAGACTGCAGTCTGTCACTACTGTTTGTTTTCTGATTGTCTCAGGAGATGTAGCCTGAAATTATATTTTAATGAAAATCTCTCCATGGAAAATTTTCTTTTTAAAAATCTAACGCTATCAGATATGTTATCAAGTCCAATATATTCAACCTCTTCTTGCTTGAAAAATCTCATTCTGTGTGTCTATGTCCAAAATTCGTGCCATTTTAACCATGCCATTTCAACATCATTCAAACAATACAGCAATACTATGATGGCTGTTGTTGTACATGTAGTTAAAAAAAAATTGCTTATACCAGGACAGACTGTTGTCATTCACAACTGTTTCAATTTATAGTGTTGTGAGGTAGCCGTACCTGGTCTAGGAAGTATATTGTTTTGCTTACAAAAAAGTTAAAAATTTCCTTCTTCACAGACAAAGTATTTTCCCTTGTATGAAAAGTCTATGTGCATTGTCTTGAAAAAAAGCAGGCTATTTCAGTTAAATTGAGGTTTTTTCACCATTAGACTGCTAGAATATTTCTCTGCAAGTCAGTTCTAAGGTATGTTTCATGCTTATTACAGAGCCTCCACAATTTTATTTCTGCTTTTAACAGTTAAACCATTGTCTTACATAATAATAAAACCCCATGTTCATAGCTTTTGCCAAAGCATAGGTTCTCCAAAGAAATTCTACAGGGTTCAATGTAAAATATATATTTGTATAGTTAAAAACATGAAAAAAATAACCCACTCCTAATATAGTGAAGTACTTAACACAGAGACACTTGCTATCTATGAAAAAAAAAAAAAAAAAAAACCAAAACAAACATAAACCCCTTCTGTGTTCAGTATATGCCAGTGAACTCAAATGGCCTTCTTTCCACACAGGCAGGAAGCTTTAAACATATAGCAATTACTACAGGGAACCAAGAATGCCTTGTTTTGTCCAGCTGCTTACAGCATAAAACCATAAATGAATACTAAGAATTTATCAGTGGTTTATTAACTAGTCAATACCCCTGAGAAATGAGAGAAATCCTTCATTAGAACATTGCATACCAAGGAAGTTGCATCAATGTAACTACCATGGTTGTGGTTCCATAATGTTACAGATGTTTTATACAAATGAAGCTCTCAGGAGAATTTTAACAAGTTTGACCTTAATAACTTTAGATCACAACCCTATCCAAACAAGTCTGATCAGTATAGTTTAAAATTAGATTACTTTTTCATTACAGAAGCCTGACTTTTTATTTACGTTCATGTTTAAGTACCCTAAACCCTTTTTGTTAACCAATTCCATCCAAAACGAAAAAAACCACCCCCACAACCTCAGACATGAGGCAAAATTGTACAGATTTGGAGGAGTTTCTGCCACAGCTAGCTAGAAGAGACACCTGTTTATAGTTCTTTTAGAGGTAAATTGTTACTTTAATCTGTTTTTAATTAATCAAATTAATCACATTAATTACCAATAATTAATAATAAAATACTATAATTAATAGCAATAATTTTGAAACTACATCAGTTTCTTAATGGAGATGAAGGTACATATTTTAAGAAAATAGTTTGGCATTTGCTACCTCTCCTACTGCAATACCTTAAGTAAATAGTTATTTTTCCCTCCTGATCCAGCGAGTGCATTGGATATTCCAGTACCTTAAAAATTAGGTAACGATCACTCATCTCTAGAATTGTTTAATATTCATCATTATGAAAAATAATGCAGTGTGAGCATGATCTCTCTGTACCCACAGGCTACCTGAGGGATAATACTGGGAAGGCAGAAGTTTGGCTGTACATTAAAAAAGAAAGCAAATTAGGGGAGTTATGGACTGGGACATCTGAATCTCAGTGGCAGCTGCCATATTAAAGAAAAAAAAAAAACCAAAACCAAACAACGCTGTCACAGTCCAAGATTTGTTTGTACTGTAATACATTCCAGTAACACATCCACAGCACATTATGGTCTTATTGAGTAGAAAAAAGGACCCAAAGGATGGATGGATGGATGGATGGATGGATGGATAGATAGATAGATAGATAGATAGATAGATAGATAGATAGATAGATAGATAGATAGATAGATAGATAGATAGATAGATAGATAGATAGATAGGCAGACAGACAGACAGGCAGACAGGTAGACAGGCAGACAGGCAGACAGATAGACAGATCGATAGGGATAGGTATGGGTATGGGTATGGATAGATAAAGATAGATATGGAAGGGCAGTCCAAGAAGGATTTATCTACACATTCAGCTTAAGATGTCAACAGAAAAGATGATAGCTCTAATGTTTAAAAATCTGACAAACATTCCTTGTATCTCCTTCTAACATAAAAGGCTAAAAACTCTATAGAGGGCCTTTCTTTGTGAGAGGAGGAGTTGCTGCATGGAGAGAAGGCTATCATTGCATATTGTTAAGGAAAGGATGGTAGAGCTGCCAAATAACCAATATGCCAAAAGATGTAACCTAAAGATATGTGAACTTCTCATTTCCCTGGCAAACATAACACCCTTTTGAGGTCAAATTGTATGTGTATATGCGGGCAGAGAGACAGTCACATTTCTGCCCCCAAAAACAAGCCAAACAAAAGCAGAATAAGGCTTACTTGTCACATCTATTGGTACTACTCCCCCCTCCCCCTTTTTCCCCCCCAAAAGTACAGACCTAATCAAAAAGATATTAAAAACATGAATAGAAATAGCACAAAACCTATAAAATAATGGAATAGATGAATTCCAAAATCTGATCTACATGTATACATGATCCCACGCCACCCAATGGTAAGTGCTGCAAATTTCTATGGATTTCAGAAGAAGTAGGAGTTATGAAATACAGAATCTATTTATCAAAGGATCCTTGATTAGAATTCAGAGTATGTGAAATGCTACAAAAAAGCAATTCAAATGCAACTAATATTCTGGACACAACAAGTGTTACTCTGAGCATGGTATTTTCTACCAGTCCCAGGCTTTCAGGGATATATTGAAATATACATTTAGGGGTGATCTCTCTACCATGTATAAATATCTGAAGGGAGGTTTTAAGGAAGAGAGAGCCAAGCTCTCTTCAGAGGTGTCCAGTGATGGGACCAGAGGCAATGGGTACAAACACAAACACAGGAGGTGCTGTCTGAACATAAGGAGAAACCTTTTTACTGTGAGGGTGACTAAGTGCTGGCACAGGTTGTACATAGAGGCTGTGGAGTCTTCATCCTCAGATATATTCAAAAGGAGATGGTCCTGGGCAACTGGCTGCAAGTAGCCCTGCTTGAGCAGGGGGGCTGGACCAGATGACCTCCAGAGGTCCCTTCAAAATTCAACCAGTCTCTGAGTCTGTACTTCTGTGATACCATAGCAACTGCAACAAAAAGATACACTGAACACCATCTATATTCCTAGGACTATGCCTATCTTCTCTGGCAAAAAGGATTCATTGGACATTAGATTCAGAAACTCACGTAAAAGTCTTATCTGAAAGTAAATTTTGGTAACTATTTTCCTTTTCATTTATGACTCTTGTCACCCAGGCCAGAGAAACTCACTTTAAGCTCCACATTAAAGGGCAGTTTTATTTCACAGCATGACTTAAGTGCTACATAACACTGAAGTCATTTTCCCTCTTTCCAAAAACTGATAATTTTTTTCAAGTTTTAAGACACTTTATAATGTGTAATCTCACTGAAAACACATACTGCAATAAATATTATAAATCATGCATAGATATCTCACAGCTTCTAACAGAATTAAGAGTTAAAATATATTTTCTTATCCCATTAAAATGAAAGAAAAACCTATGCTATTTTTTCAACAAAGACACAAAACTGTTTCCTTTGCAAATTTTATTTTGCATCAAAGGATTGCTGTTCCTGTCTTTTGGAATGGATGGAATAGTTTTCTTCAGAAACCCAGCATGCATTTTTTTTCACTTACTGTATATATATAAATTAAACAATTGATGTCCAATGTAGTAAAATTTGTCTTAAAGGGATATTGGAAAAAGCAATGAAAGAGGAAGCCAAAAGCCCAATTAAACCTATATCAAGTCTTCCGAATCCTCCCAGCTGTTCTCTTCAGATGGAGCTTAGCACTTTGGAGGCCAGCCGCAACCGTAGTGCTGCTCTGTAAGGCAGGAGCAAGAGTGAGGCTGTCGCTTAAGGTGTTCAGTGTGAAGTGAGAGTCAGAGCCAAGGAAAGAAGCGTATGTATGGGGTTTGTGTGGCAAGGTTTTGGGTGGGGAGGGGAACTACAGTGGTGGCTTCTGTGAGAAGCCGCCAGAAGCTGCCCCCATGTCCGATGGAGCCCATGCCAGCCGGCTCCAGGATGGACCCACTGCTGGCCCAGGCCGAGCCCATCAGCCACGGTGGTAGCACCTCTGGGATAAAAGATTTAGGAAGGGGAAAAAAAATTATGAGCAACAGCAATTGCTGCTGTGGAGAGGAGTGGGGCTGTGTGAGAGCAGCAGCCCTGCAGCCCCCAGGCCAGGGCAGGAGCGGCAGGGACAGCGTGTGAGGGACTGACCCCAGCCCCATGCCAGTGTCCCTGCACTGCTGGGGAGGAGGTACGAAATCAGGAGTGAAGTTAAGCTCAGGAAGAAGGGAGGGGCAGGAGGAAAGATGATTTTTAAGTCTGGGGTTTATTTTTCATTATTCTACTCTGCTTTGAATGGGAACAAAGCAAACTAATTTCCCCAAGACAAGTATGTTTTTTCTGTGGTGGTAACCGGTGAGTGATGTCTCCCTCTCCTTATCTTGAAACACAAGCTTTTTGTGGTATTTTTTCTCCCTTGTCCAGCTGAGGAGGGCAGTGATAGAGCAGCTTCGGTGGGCACCTGGCATCCAGCCAGGGTCAACCCTCACAGTGGAGAAGAAAGAATAAAATGGTTATAAAATAATTTTGCAGTCACCCACTGTTGAGCTTTCTTACTCCTACAATAAGTGCCCGAGTTTTCTAAACAGGCCCCAGGAACATTTGTTGGAGCAGTCTCCCCAGGGTGCAGCTGGATTTGGCAGAATCTAACGTATCATCAAAGAAAACAGACTTTTAAAAGCAGAAATGTAGGGTTTCCATATTTTTTTTTTCTTCTGATATTCATATTACTAAAAGCAATGAAGGCACTGGCTTAGCAATGACAGAATCAAGCCTGCAGAGTTCTTAGGCAAGTTCCACCAGTTATCCTGGATTCTGGGTCTGCTCAGCACTACATTTATCTAATACTGATGCTCCACACCAAGTCCACTGCAAGCAACAGGAGAACAATAAGGAAGAGTGGAGGAAACAAATGGCACCTGTGGAACTAATGTAAAAAATACTAAAAATATTGGCCTCCTTGGTCAGGCCAATCAGTGATAGACTCCTTTGTTATGAATGGAAAAACATCTCTTTCTGAAGTAGAATTTTTATTTGAAACTGCTCAAGCTGTCCAGTAGCTATGACAGACAGAGGTTTTGTATATCTACTTTAGCACTGAATTGGGCATGAACTACAAACACCACTAGGAGATGGGACTTACTATACCAATACAGTCCTGCACTCTTAGCAGTTCATGTTCAGCAGGCCTGTCAACATCAGATCGGGTCATGAGAGAAGTGAATGCACAAGAGTACATTTCCCTGTGTAGCAGGTAGGGAGAAGATCAGAACATGCCTGATTTCTCTGTGGAATCCTGGCACAGCTGGGCTTGGGCCACACAACAGAACAACGTATCTCCATCTTAAGACATTCCCACACTCTCAAAAAACACTGGTTCATTAGAAAAAAGATTATGTTTATGATTAAGTATGCTGACTTAATATAACTAATGCAGAAGGATTTCCTGAATCTGTGGAAACTGTGGAAAAAGAGTTCTGAGAGCTCTTTTTCTCTGCGCTGGTCTTCTCAAAACAGCATTAACATCAGTGCCCAGTGGTGGCAATTTAGATGTCAGAACTGAGATGTTTTTCATTATTTATGTAGAAAGATGCACATATATTGAATACATGTAATTTCCTGTAAGTACTACTTTTGTCCACCAAATGCAGGGAAATTAAGCTATTTTTGTACTAATACATTCATTAGCAGGGACCCAACAATAAATGGTTGCTTCACATTTGTTAGTTTGACCAAACAGCACACATTACAATGGTAACTTTCTTACGCACAGTACTCAATAGAAGTATTTTAACACAAACTGTTTGTCATGTGTTAGCCAAGATCTATCAAAAAGTTTTTAACTTCACAGCAAAAATGTAATTTTGGAGAGACAAATACTTATGTCATCCAGCCCCAAGAATTCAATCACATTTTTAATATCTCCACAGCTTGTGAGTGAGATCACACTTTATCACATAGCACTCCACTGGGTGTTTATTTTGTAGTTTAGACTCAAAGGACAAATTGATTTTTTGTAACCTCCTTGCACTATTACCCCAGCAGTAGTAACCAGCAGTGGGGAGAAGCTGACTCAGCAGCAGTAAGGGTGACATAATTGCAGAGGTACTACTTGTCCCTTTCTCTTTCAGTCAGCCTTGCTCCAGTGCAGTGAGTGGTACTCTGTCCTTTCTTTGTCACCAAGACAGGATACAAGTAATTAATTCCAGGAAAAAAATATGTGATCTGAAATGAGCAGTGGTGACAGGTCGTACATTGTGGAATGGAATTTCACAATGATGTATTAAAAAAAGATCAAAAGTAAACTGCCTTTTTATTTTATATTACGGAAAATCTCTGCTGAGTTTACATTCATTAGAAAGAAAACACCCTACTTAAATAATCTGATTGAAATGGAGTTAGGAAGTAAGAACTCAAAGAAAATGACTGCATTACAGATCTTTTTCTTCCTAGGAAATATGAAAGTATCAAATTCAAAATACTAAACTATCATCTATTAGGGAGATCACTTAAACTATCTATGACCTGTTATTTGTCAGTCACTGAAAGGCACTCAAAAGACTCTAGCGCTTTTCCCTTGCAGAACTATGACATACCACACAGCCTACTCTAACTGACAAGCTACCTAAATAAGCTTCTCATGGTGCCCGAGAAACAAAATGCAGCAAATGTCCATTTCTTTGCTTGTTTTAAGGTGAAAACCAATAGATGAAAGCAATATCCCTAATAGAACAAATGAGGAAAGAGCAGTTTTGCGGCAGAGATAGTTTAACAAAACCCGTGAACTCTGGAGCGCGGAGGGCAGGGACAGCAACAGGACTGTATGCACCAGCTGCTGAATGAAATCCAGATGTTTTGTCAATGCCAGAAACCAAGTCTCAGCTGCAGGGATTTAAATCAGATCCAGATATAACTCCCTATGTCTGAAAAGATCTGAGTAATGATGTGAGCTACAAGGAACACTTGAAAACTATAGAAGCTATGCAAAACTCCTTTGGTGCTTGTACTAGAGGACATATCAAAAACTCAACCAGTACTACCAATGACACAATGTGAAAAACTACCGAACAGTAATGAGTCATGAGTCCCCTCAGTAGAAATGGCCTCACCACAGAACCTGTGGCTGAGTATGGAGACCTAAAGTCTATTTACCACACTTCAATCCAGATTCTGTGCTTGAATTTTGTATTATGACAAGCACATAAGATACTAAATCAAATGTTACTGTCCTCTACACCAGCCATATGTCACAGAGTCAGGTACATTGAAAAAATGTGATATAGTAAGTATAGCTTGGTGTATACCCGTTTGCAGATTCAGGCCTTCCATTTACAGATATACATTTTCCTTTTCACAACAGAGTTAACGCTACTATGGGTCCAAAAACATCACTGTAAATGTGACGGCTTTAACTTGGGGGGGGGGGGGGGGGGATGATGTTTGTTTGGGGGGGTTGGTTTTGGTTGTGTTGTGGGTTTTTTTTCCTGGAAAGAGGGATACCCTAATTATCTGAATCATGGCTACTGAAACTAATGGCAACATTGTATGTATCTGAAATAAACATTATTAAAAGCTTAAAAGCAACAAAAACATACACCAGTGTGAAACTGACTAAAATTTTCAAGCCATTTGAAGAAAGTTGCTGGCAGGCTTGCAGGTGGTCTGCATAAGACTCCCACACTCCAATCTTTCCAGACATATTTTTGTGCTTGATTAATTACAGAAACTATGGAGAGGTGTTACTTTTGCAGTGACTGATGTTTTCTTATAATTAAATCAACCTGGTATATATCTCCCATAAAACATTAGGTCATGAAATGTTCATAAAACACCAACTTAAGTGTCAACTGAAAAATTACAAATTTAATATTTAGATGGATGACTTTGGTAAAAATAAAAAACTGAACTCTTCAATTTCATAGAAATATAGTATCATAAATTTATTCTGAGCATCATATACTAAAATAATGCTATGCAAATAGGCATGACAGTTTAATAAGGTTTTAGAATAAGACTGTTTAAATGAATAAGTAATATTTTAAAATGTCAGTCAACACACCGTGAAAAAAGAAAGCTCAGTTTAATTAGGTTGGTCATTTGTGGCTTAGGCAGGAGAAGGATTAGCATGTAGAGTAAGCTAAGGCTGCCCAAAGCTTTGTGTGGGTTTTTCACAGGTATACACTTTCATCTCAATAAAAGAATTAGTGTAACAAATGCTGGCTTACATGATGCTTTGCTGCTTATGGTACAAGAGAGCTTCTCAAGAAACTTGCTGTGTTACCATGTAAATGTCAGGCACACTTTACAGAGAACTGGGAAAAAGAAAAAGATCTTGAAAAAAATGGCTTTGCTGACAAATCTGTAGCACAGTGGTACAGACAACCTTTTTTATAGTTTGGTTATGTCAACTTTATTTTGACTAATTGCTCTACAAAAGGAAAATAATTGCAATACCAGTAAAGAACATGTCTATCAGCAATCATTGGCATAGTCCACTGGGATTGGAGGGGAAAGAAAAGGTTTGGGGTAATATATTAACTTCCATGATTATTGTTTTTTTATGTGCATAAAGGTCAAGCAACTGACAGCAACGTTTTCAGCCTGACATAACTTGCCTACTGTAGACTGCAATGCATTGAAGAAAGCAGAGCAGATACAATGCACTTGCTGGGAGGACTGCAGTTTTGCCTGCATTAATGTGGAGAGGTCTCTACACAGTACTGAAAAATAAATAGGGCTTAGTACATATTTCAAGCTTTCTCACGGACTAGAAAGTGAGAAGAAAAGGGGTCACAAGGGCCAGACACATATCAAAACTGGGCTTAATCTTCATAACCACAGGACTGAGGTAGATGGTATGTATTTATAAAACAAACTGTTTGTTGCTTAGCACATTCAAGGCAATGAGTGTGCCCATATTGCAAATACGGCACTTTGAAAGTCCTCAGGACTTGCCAGCCCAAACTGCTGGAACAGCACACTCACTGTTCTTAACTACCATGCTCCAGTCAAATTCGAAAGGAAAGGAATAATAACAGATTCTCTTTGTTTTGGGAAGAAAGTAACAAGAAACTTAACTGCAAATTATTTTCATAGACAAGCATTACTTAAAAACTAATAGAGACAAAAATAATCATTTCATAGTCTTTAAAAGATATTTCCCTGTTCTCTTTTGTACTTTTATGCTGAAGTACATTCTCAGATCATCTGAAAGCTGGGATTTTTCTAATCAGTCTTGAAAACTGTGAATGTTTCCACGATATGTTTCCAGCTATTTTGTTTTCATATCTACTGTAATATCCCAATAAAAAAAAAAAGAAGCAGCTGCACTTGCTCATTCAATAGAAATTGTCAGTTTGTGTATAGTTATTGTGTTATTCACCCTGTATTTGACAAAATAATGTAGCTCCACGTACTTTCCAGACAATCAGATACAAAAAGTGTATTTAGAAATACACCATGCTGGAAATTTTTATAATAGTTTTTTTTTATCATGGAGTTATGAGAAAATATTGGGAGACAATAAAGAGATATTTTTATTTTTATTTTGACACCTCCAAAATGAAGAACACTATTTAGCAGATACTGTAAAAAGTGAAAAGTTTGGAAATTTATTTAGGTCTACTTAATACAAGGAACGTAACAATTCCAAACTGAACAGCCCAGGTGTGAGCCATCATTTCCAAAAGTGGCCACGCTGAAGGAAGCCCCTGAGTCTAGCAAAGGACACATGTTGTGTGCTTTCAATGCAATACAGAAGGTTCAAACTCATCTGGTGATAACAGCAATGTCTTTCAGCAGCACTGACTGCTTGTATCCAAGCTGAATACAATGTCTTTGCTTTTATCCATTCTGAATATTATACCATTGGAAGAGTACAATAATGGCACCTTCTCTTAATATTGATTTGTATGTGAATCAAGCCTATACTAATCAACAATATTTAAATGCAACTTTTGCGAGAAAACAAATCCCCTTACATGTGTTTATTCGGAACACCACAAAATGCAACAGTTTCAAGCCTCTGAAATAAATCAGAGATAGTCAGGTAATTCAGGAATAGCACACAGAGCTTGAGGGGGTTTGTTGTTCTGTCTTTTTGAATTAGATGTGTATAAACATTGCTATGGTTTGTTCTTTCCAATGAGAATACACGAGCTGGGTTTTTAAAGGCTCTCACTGCACTGTTATGTGTAAAGACATTGAAACACTGCTACATCAAGAAGATGAAGCTGAAATTAATCACTTTAAACCACAGCAAAAGGCAAATTTAAACACTTAAACATGTGCCAAATATGAAAGCCCCCCTTCCCCAATATATAGCATGGTAAGGCTCAGTCTCCTGCAAAACCTAAGCCTCTTGCATAACAAACCTGGCTGACAAACACCATGATTTATGACAGAGGAAGGACTCTCATTGCCCAGTAGCACAACAGTGAAGTTCAGCAGCACTTAGACAAAAGAAAACCTCCAAAATCTGTATTACTGCAAATTCAAGTCAGACAACGCTTCCCCATTTTAGGATGCAAATCAAGCTTGACAGATCTACTGATTTTTTGTCTGAGCCCAGTAACTTTTCCTTGACTTTACACATGGCAGCTAGGCTGGAGAATTAATTTTCTCAACTGCACAGCCACTTAATCCCTCCTTGTCTCATTCCATAATGGTCACAATCAAGACGTGAATTCAGGTCCTTTTGTGGCCTAAAAAAACGCTCCAAGCTTTGCATAAGCATCTCTAATTTCAACTCTTTAGCACCCATGTAGTTGTCTACATTGTGCATACTACCAGATTAATCATTAGTCCTTACAATATAAAGCTAACAATGTCTTTACGGCATTAGAGCTCTAGTCTGCAATGTGTTCCTTGTATATGCTGCAAATAATGGAGAAAAGCAAGTGAAATTTTCATAAACCCTCGAATTACTCTTCTCAGTTACAAACAGCAAGAAAAAAAATAAGTAGAAATACATATATATAGAGAGAGACACATGTATAGAAATAGAGAAAACTAGATATAACACTTCCGTATACTCCAAAACCTTGAAACAAATGGACATACAAAAAGGAGAGCTGAGTTTGGCCTCTTCAGGGATCTGCTTCATAGAGTACCATGGGATAGAGACCTGGAGGGAAAAGGCACCTAGGAAAGGTGGTTAATATTCAAGGACCATCTCCTCCAAACTCAGGAGCGATGCATCCCAACAAAGAGGAAATCAGGCAAAAATGACAGGAAGCCTGCATGGCTGAACAAGGAGCTCCTGAACAAACTCAAACAAGAAGTAAGCCTACAGTGGGTGGAAGCAAGGACAGGTAGCCTGGGAAGAACACAGAGAAATTGTCCAGGCAGCCAGGGACCAGGTTAGGAAAGCTAAAGCCCTGGTAGAATTAAATCTGCCCAGGGACATCAAGGCCAAAAAAAAAAAAAAAAAAAAAAAAAAGCTTCTATAGGCACGTCAGTGATAAAAGGACTAGAGAAAATGTGAACCCTCTCCAGAAGGAAATGGGAGACCTGGCTATCCAGGAAATGGAGAAGGCTGAGGTACTCAGTGACTTTTGTGCCTCAGTCTTCATCTGACAAGTGCTTCAGCCACAACGTCCAAGCCACAGAAGGCAAAGGCAGGGACTGGGAGAATGAAAAACCTCCCATTAGAGGAGAAAATCATGTTCAAGACCATCTAAGGAACCTGAAAGTGTATAAATTCATGGGAGCTGATGAGATGCATCCACAGGTCCTGAGGGAACAGGTGGATGAAGTGGATAAGCCACTATCCATCATTTTTGAGAAGTTATAGCAGTCCAGTGAAGTTCACACAGACTGGAAAATAGGTAACATAACCCCCATTTTTAAAAAGGGAAATAAGGAAGACTTGGGAAGCTACAGGCCAGTCAGTCTCACCTGTGTGTCCAGCAAGATCATGGAGCTGATCCTTCCGTAAACTATAGTAAGGCACATGGAAAATAAGGGTATGATTGGTGACAGCCAACATGGCATCACTAAAGGCAAATCATGTGTGAGAAATTTGGTGGCCTTCTACCAGCATTACAGCTTTGACAGATGAGGGAAGAGCAACTGACATCATCTACCTGGAGATGTGCAAAGCATTTCACACTGTTCCTCATGACACGCTTGTCTCTAAACTGGAGAGACATGGATTTAATGAGTGGACCACTTGGTGTATAAGGAATTGGCTGGATGGTAACACTCAAAGAGTTGTGGTCAGTGGCTCAACATCCCAGTGGAGACCAGTGACAAGGGGTGTTACTTTGGGGTCCATACCGGGACCTGTGCTGTTCAACATCTTTGTTGGCAACATGGACAATGGGATTGAGTGCACCCTCAGCAAGTCTGCCAATGACACAGAGCTGAGTGGTGTGGTCAACATACTGGAGAGAATACATGCCATCCAGAGGGACCTTGACAGGCATGAGAGGTGGGCCTGTGCGAACCTCATGAAGTTCAACAACGGCAAGTACAAGGTCCTGCAGCTGGATCAGGGCAACCCACAGTGTCAGTAGAGGCTGGGTGGAGAATGGATGGAGAGCAGCCCCGAAGAGAAGGACTTGGGGGTGCTGGTGGACGAAAAGCTCAACATGGCCAGATAATGTGTGCTTGCAGCCCAGAAAGCCAAACAAATCCTGGGCTGCATGAAAAAAGTAGCATGGCCAGCAGGGCGAGGGAAGTGATTCTTCCCCTCTACTCAGCTCTCCTGTGACCCCACCTGCAGTACCAGTACTGTGTTCAGCTCTGGACCCCCTAACATAAGAAGCACATGGACTTGTTGGAGCAAGTCCAGAGGAGGGCCATGAAGACAGGCTGAGAGAGTTGGTTCAATTCTCAGCCTGGAGAATTGAAGACCTTACAGCAGCCTTCCAATATTTAAAGGGGGCTTACAAGAAAGATGGGGACAGACTATTTAGTAGGGCCTGTAGCGACAGGACAAGGGGTAATGTTTTTAAGCTGAAAAAGGGTAGATTTAGATGAGATATTAGTAAGAAATTCTTTACTGTGAGGGTGGTGAGGCACTGGCACAGGTTGCCCAGAGAAGCTGTGGATGCCCCATCCCTGGAAGTGTTCCAGGCCAGGCTGGATGGGGCTTTGAGCAACACGGTCTTGTGGAAGGTGTCCCTGCCCATGTCAGGGGGATTGAAACTAGATGATCTTTAAGGTCCCTTCCAATCCAAGCCATTGTATGATTCTATGAAAACAAGCTTACCCTTGCCAACGTCAGTGTTCCTTGTTTACATATACTGCAGCGGACCCTCAGTTTCCCAGGTTTCACAGCTTGGCAATTTTTTTTGCAAAAAACATAAAAACTGTTGTAACCAGCTGCACCTGTCAGGAAAGAAAACAAACAACAAAAAGAAACATTTAATGTATAATGAAAATTAGTTACAAACTGTCATAGAAGGTTTATATTTGACCTACAAGTGGTAATTAAAAAAAATAGGTTGACTAATTTTAAGGCCTGAAGACAGTATCTTATCATATCTTGCCTGGTGTAGTTCGTAACACCTTTCAGTAGCTCCTGCTTCTTGATCAATGGCTATAGGTGAAGTACATGGTAATCCTACGAAATGCATCCTATCTTGAGTCTAAGTTTACAACTGATAAGCTTCAACTGTAATATTTGGCAAGTGATGTATGAGATTAATTACCCCAGCTCTCCATAATTTGCATATTACTTTTAGTCTAAGTTTGTCCAGCTGCAAGGTTTAGTGAGTTCAAATTGCATGAAAATTTCCTTGGATGAAGTTTAAAAGATCAATTTGACTGATAACACAGCAAGAAAACAAATATTTAATTTATCAAATCTAATTTTTATTCATGGAAGACTGGGAACCATTGCTTTATTCTTGCTGGCAGCGGTATAATTTAGCAAAGTTTGTAAACTGCTGCCAAGATATTAGGCCAAGTAAATTTTCAAGGAAAATTAAATGAAACGCATTCTGTTCTGTGAAACGATGGAACAGAAGATGATAGGCAGAGAATTGTGTAAGCCTGGGGCAATGCTAATGAATTTGATTTCACATGCAATCCTGATCACTGTTTTGAGTAAACCACATTTTAGAATGGCTATTGCTACTTCTTAGAAAATGATGGAAGATTCATAACATGGCTTTAATCTAGATTAGACATCTCCAAGATCAGAGGCTCAAGCTTAATATCAGAAGTTGAACTGAGACCAGAAAAAAGTTCTTAACAGATTTTTCCCAATATCAAGAGGTAAGACTGTGGAGATTTGACCCGTTAGCAGTGGTGAACTTCAGAATCAATAGCAGTCACTTTAAGATCAAAAATTTTTCACTGTCTTCCTTGCCATTCTCCTAGGTCTTCCTATGTTTATCAGCAATATACTTTTTATGTATATTTGAAACCTAGAATGTTACCACAGTAAATATGTTCTAGAGTAATATTTTTAAATATAACTGACTTGCATTTTTTTACATGTTTTTCACATGATAAACAACAGACCTTGTGTTCTGCCAAGGAAAATGCCTATCAATTTCATGTTACACTTATTCGTAGGTGTCCTAACATAAATGGGCAACTAGTTTCCAAAACTCAACTTCAGAGAACTATATAATAACAAAATAATAATCTTAAAAAAGTTTATAGATGTCTTCAAAGAAGACATATACTACTGTGAGAAGAAATTTTATAACACTCTTACAAGTTTTCAGAAACATAAACTACATAAAAGTTCATCAGTGATGTAGCCAATATTAATTTTAGTAAACTGATCTGAGGTGTTTTCATTATGCTTCCCTGGGGAATATTAATCACCACAGCAGAACATAAAGCATCACAGAATTTAAACTGAGTTCAGTTTTTGTGGAAAATTAACACACATTCATCCATTCACACACATACACTTTTCATACGAATAAGAGCAATTCAAAAGGTTGACAGCACAATTCTCAAAACAGTCTAAAACACAGTTCTGATATTAAAATATTTAGACTAAAGAAAAAAGGCTTATGGTCAACTATTTAATATATGGTACCATGTTGAGATGTGATTCCAAACTAAATATGAAAAAAATTTGGACATTTGAATCTGTGTTCACTCATCTTTTGCCTGAGGTTCCTAACACCTGGACTGAGAGCACATCTGGATTACACCCAATGTGAGCTATAATCCACAACGAAAATCTACACTACGGTATTACAAATGAGGAGGAGCACACTTGTACATGATTGAATTTTACTTTTGGCAGTTGTTCAATGTGGGATCAGCAGGTCAATCAATATAACAAAAAGGCAGCACCTTTAGCACATTTCAAAGGAAATACTATGTAACCTAAGTAAGCAAGAATGCTATCACTAACAGAGGCTCACAATAAACACGATTTCAGCCACTTATTCTGGTGTCAGTCTCAAGTGCAGGAAGTGAGACCAGACTGCTTTACCTCTTTCAGTATCACCCGTCCTCTCCCATTGCTCCGATTTGTTATATGGGCAGTCTAATGAGAGTAATGAGACTGCTGCTGCTGTTCACATGTAGAAGCACATATCCTGAGTAGATCTGTGATGCCACTGCTCACTGTCCTAATTCTGCCTGACTCTCCAGAATGATTCCTGCCGTGACTCTAATGAAACCCTTCCAGACAAACAGAACCATCTTATTGAGTACATGAGCCCTTACAGAACAAAATATTTTGTTAATTGGGCTGATGCTTTTCCTGATCCTGTTCTCCAGACCCTGATGTCTTGTGTCCCTGTCTCACATTTTATAGCAAGCTTATTTCAAGCAGTAATCTACTTGAGGCAGGAATCATGCTTTCTGCCTGCTTTGTGTTCTAAGTTCATTCCATCTGGACCCAAAGATAAAATTATATTATTGATAATATTCTGCAAAATATTCACAGGATAGTATGGCATAAATCAGCATGACTGAATACTGCAGTAAAAAATAGCAGTCATAGAAGAGGCCCAAAATGAGACATATTGATGATTTACTTTAGAGGATAAATCTTGTGCATTAGCCTGATATTTACTCTGTGCAAAAATAGACTATGTTAGCTCTATATTCATTTTTCTTAGCACTCTCCATTTTTTTCCTTTTTCATGAATATTAAAAGTACCTCAAACACATCCCTATGCACAAATTTGAAACACAAGAAACGCATTTATACCATAATGAGAAATTTGGAGCTTTATCCAAATTTCATAACTTTGGAAATGTCGGCTATAGCAAGGCTGCTGGAGAGGCACAACATGACAAGAGGAATGTTCTGATTTTAGCAGGAAAGTATCAATAGGGATTTTCAGCGATCCATTCACCACTTTATGCAGATTTGCTGATCTCATTCTCACAAAGCGCAGTTGCATCATTAGGTGTATGTCCTGAGTAGCATCACCAGGAGTAGTGGAGAATGAATTAAGAATGCAAATGCTAAAAGTCATACATACATGGCCAGTATTAAAATCTTTACTGACTTGTTAATGTCAATGTGTATTTCAGCATGGACCTTACCAGAGATTACAACCCCTTGAATCCCTTTCCAGAAGGGAACTGAAACAAATAGGAACAAAGAAATCTGCTTTTTGCACAAGCTCTGACATAGCAATATTAACAAGAAATGTAATTATGGCCCCGTGCCAGTAATCACTAAAATTGCTGCAGAACCAACCTTAAAACCTTGTCTTTCCTCATTCAATCATGGTCTATAAGATTTCATAAAGCTTTACATTAATATTTTATAATACTGGCACTCAGCAAGAATGTGCAGACACAGCAAGTTACAAGATTAAAAAAATGAAGGTCCCTTTATAAATGCTGATTCTGATACTGAATGTGAGCATTAATGCCAGAAATAAATAAATTATAACTATCAGTCTTCTATGGAGTTACATACATTGGTGGGTGGCGCAAGACTGAGGGAAAAACAAACGTGCTGTATCTGCATTATTCTTTTCAGAGAAGGTAAAGTCATGGAAATCTCAATTTTCAGGTCCACATTACAAGTACTTTTTGTGGGGCAAGGGACCCATAACAGATTCTTTTGACAATCAGTGGTTCATCTGGGTCTGGACATTGTTTTCTAGATTTTCACCACCAGCTGGTACATCTCTTGAGAAGCCATTTAATTTGAGTCTCTTATCCTTTAAGATGGAGCATCAAGGATCTGTCATTTTGTGGACAAGTATTTTACTTTAATTTGCTGTAAACTTAAAAAGGTGCCACCAGAAAGTTGACCTTACAAACTCGAGTTTCTCATCAGTCCAAAAGCATTCTTCAGCACATGATCATATGCTCACTTTTTAAGAAGCCATCTCCAATATGTCAAGCTTCCGATAAATCTGACTTGGAAATACAGAAAAAAGAATTCTTTCATTTTATTCATATGCTGAATTAGCAGCCAAATGAACCATTTCCATATGCATTGGTGAATTCCTCTCATAACTTGTTTCAACACAGCAAAACTCATTTAATGCACGACTGCCTGGCAATAGTGGTCTACCTTAACTGCCCTTTGCATTTGGTGAGAACACTTACAGGACTGAATCTTTCACGGAAACTACAGGAACGTCTCTCGTTACTGGAGTCCTAAGAAATGCCTCTCCCATCTGCAATTACAGAGAACTCACAACCTCCTTCCTCAGGTCATCTGTGCTAGTACTTCAGTATCTTTATCTTTAGAGAAGTTACTCCTTATTTTTAGCCTTAATTTTCAGGATGAAATTTAACAAGTACATCCTCTACATTCCACTAAAGGTATGGAAACCAATTTGCTTTCTTTCTCTTTGCAGCAGACTTTTGTATTGGTTTTCTATTTTATGGGCTAGTCAACCCCAATATAGTCATTCCTTTCTTACACGCAATACACTCTAGCGCTCAAAATATTTCTCTTAGATTTTTCTTTAAATAGTGTTAGATGCAGCTCCCTAAACTTGTTATCATTTTCCAGCTGCAGTTTTTCTAATGCTGAGTACAATGGGGTCCTTTTTTTCTTTTTTTTTTAAAGACATCTGGAAGGTTATCTTTGTGTTTATCTGTTCCTGTATAGTACCTCACTTAATATTATGAGCATAAATTAATTTGTTCCTGTTCAGTCTATGATCTAAAATGAACCTCCAAAATGTTGTCTGCTTCATTTGTTTTAACCCATTCTGTATTTGTGTTGATGAATACTGCCAGCCAAGTGCAATACTCTGTGTTGCCCTCTTCCGAGCACCATGGTGGTTTTTTCCAGACTGTATTTCTGACTTGTCATGATCATTTTAAATTTTTAGGCTGTCCTCCAGTTTATCTGCAGTCCCTCCTAGCTTGGTGATGTCTACTGCTTTAATAAGTTTTGTGTCTATTCCATCCTCCAGGTCATTAATAAGAATATTGATTAATATCAGATGTAGGGCAGACTCGTTCAATATATCCCTCCATTTTGATGATGAACTACTAATAACTACTCCCCAGTCACAGATTAGTAGACACATTCACAGCAACCCTACTGTATTTTTATCTGTATCTGGACACCTAGTTTGTTAATGACAGTATCATGCTAAATTGTCAAAATAATTACATAGGTAAGTATGTGATATTTACTCCTTCTCTCCACAGTACAACATGATCGTTTTTTTAATACAATTGTGCTAGTTGTTACTCTTGCTTGTGCATTATTTGAAATACTTGCAAGTGTTAGATTTCTCCCCCAAGCATTTTCAGGAATTTCAGTTAAGTTCTTAGGCTTATAAATTACTAGAGTCTTCCATTACTTTTTTAAAAGTCATCAGAACCCCCCTCCATTCTTCCTATAAATGATTTATTTTCTGTGAGTTCTAGAAGCTGTTTCAATAGTTCTGAGATTCCGTTCTATAAGGAGGACATTTACTCTGAAAGAATACAAATTATACTAATGTCTCATAAAGTAGCAAATTTAGATTTATCCACGTGGGAGCAAGCAGAAAATAAGTCTGAGCTGCTCAGAGTTTTTTCTTGTTTTGTTTTTGTTTCTGTTTTTAAACTGCAAGCAATATCTAGTATTGATACTTTCTTAACAAAATTTCCTAATAAAAATTGCAATAAAACATAAAGCTAAAGATCAAGAATGGGTACTGAAGGTTCCAAGATCTTCCAGAATTCAAAGGAGAGGCATGCATAGGCTAACCTACTAAGATAACTCTAGTAATGAGGTAAGTTATAGCCTCAGGTCATGCAACAGTGTCAGAAATAAATTATTTCAATTTTTATTATCATTCTATATTAGCCATCAAATAACATGACAGAAGAGATAAAGTAACATATTAGCCTAAACTCATCACATCTCCTTTCTAATATACAGAAACAATGTCTCAAAACCCTCTGATTTTAATCCTTATGTAAACTGAATTGCTCAAACTAAGTCATCAGAGGTGTGGTTTAGGACAAATTTTTAAAGTTTTATGTCCTTCAGTGCTGGGGGACTGCATACCTGTCATTCAGAAATGGATGATAGGTCAAGAAAAACAACAGTGATTTTTCTCTAGTATATTTTGTACTGAATGCAATTCTATAGGATGATTAATAGCTTATTAAATATATGAGAAATACTTCCCAGCTAGAATCATAACGTATACTATGTAATTAGCGTGGTGTTGTGGTGCTGATTGCCATTTTCTCTACCAATGTTCTCACTCAAGCAAATCTTGCAAGTGTTGGGGATACTTAATGTCTTCCCACTTGGAAATAGCAAAAGTGTGAGGGCAATACCAGAGTAGGGAGAGAAGAGAAAGTTCAAGATTAAAGTGTGGAGCAAGACAAAGTATCAGGAGACACAGAAATATCCTAAGTATTGAAACCCCCACTCCATAAGCTCCTCTGTAAGCATCTTTCCTTGCCATCTCCACCTCAGGCTTAGTTTCCTGCATTCAAGAATGTCTAAGGTCTAGGGCCCACCATAATCTTGGCTCAACCTTCTAAGGAAAGCACACAGTTGTAAGAAGGAGCTGTGAAAAAGTTTGTAGATGGACAAAAGTAAAATGGCAGAGAAAATGGGTTCTGGAGATGGAGTCACTAGGCCAAGTATTCAAGGGGAAAAGTACCAACATAGGTAGCTGGAAGATCTCAAAGGAAAAAATTAGGGCTTTATTTGATCTGACACTATATGTTGAGAGCCTACATTTTAATGATCCAAGATATACAGATGACAGGATTCACGTATTCTCTTAAAAACTTTTAAGTCTCCATTAAAATCTTACTCAATGCTTTTGCTATTCAGTTTCTGCTTATCTCTTCAGCCTATTTTCTATATTAGCTGTTTGTTGATGTAGATCTTCAAATTACCCTTCAAAAAGAAATGAGGAAGGTTCGAATAAGCCACACTGCAGGCTGTATAAGATCAGACTAACCGCTTCCTCCTGTTAGGGTTTAGAGAAGCATACAATAAATCACCCAAACCTGAACATCAGAAGTCTGAGATAGAATTTTCCTAGTTAAAAAGCAGGAGTGGGTCTGATAGACAAGATCTGTTGTTCCACTGTTGTTTAAAAGGAATTTATTTATCATTTTATACCTCCAACATCCCTAGTAACTTTTAAACAATGTACATTAACAGGGACCAGGCTAATACGTATGGCTAACATGTATGAATATATATGTACTTGTGCATATATAATTCGTGCATATACATGTTTAATGTAAATGTACGAGGCACACACTTTGTTGGTGTATAAAATAGTTTCATAAGAATTCAGAAAACAATCCCTATTTTGCAGTTTTCACTTGCAAATATCATCAGATAAAGCCTTTATTACAGGCCAGTTTTAGTAAAATGCCTGGTGGTTTACTCTACTGAGTTCATTTAGTTACATTACTTTTACTGGCCAAAAAATTTTATGAACATATGAATGCAAAAGGCTGCTTATTTATGAGATATGTCAGGACCTGTCTTCTCATCTCAGTGAGACACACTCTCTCTTTTGCTTCTTCAAAGCTGATTTCCTCAGAACTATCCCATCACAAAAAGTATTAAAACTGTTCCCTCCCTTGAGTGTTTTATATAAAAAGAAAAAGTAGCTTTCTCTGAGGTGTATCCCAGTGTTTTGTACCATCTCCCCATTTAAATTTTTAAGCTCCTTTAGGATTTGAATTTCCTCCTTTTTTCTATGTTGCTAATGATGAACATGCTGTGCAAGCTTTATATATGTTAGTGATAGCGCAGACCAATTATTCTTATATGCAAGACTAGTTAATCAGAAAATGTTAGTCATAATGTCTATAGACCTGATCCTGAAATCTCTAATCAGTCAAAACACCCATTATCATCCATATGACTGCTTAAATGAATAAAATCTGAATCGGGGTATTAGGAGCTAACCTACCGTTTTCATTTGAACTGCATTTTCATATACATGATAATGATTACTGAGTCTTTCCTTTAACTCAGCTATTTGAAAGAGGACACAGCTACAGGAATTCTTTCAACAGAGTGAAAATTACACAAAGCTAACATTGTTTCAGATTCCATTATATTTACATTTAGACTAGTTGTGATTTGTAAAACTTTGATTGACTGCCAGAGACCTCTCAGACGATTTTAGCAATCTGCACCCACATAATGAAAAATACATAGTTAAAAGTGAACAAAGAAAAGTATTTTTCCAACTGTCTTCACCTCAAGGACTTTGCTTGATTCAACACAGTACAAGGAAAAATATCTGCTATATAAACCCATCAGTCCCAATGTAGTAAACATTTGCACATAAACGTAAATTAAAAAAGAAGTGTGGAGGTTGCACTTCTGCACCTAAAAAAAGAGATGACTTAAAAGATCCTATTCACTTTCCAAAAATACAACTGGTATTTTCTGCCTTTAATCTTTTCTTTTTAAACTGCCTACCTGCAAAGATTTCACAGAGCACATAGCTTTCCTCCACAGATGCATATATGCAGCTGTACACGTTTATAAAACTTTTCTACCTGTTTATGATGATACTTACTCTTTATGATTCCTATCTAATTTAGACCATGAGAATGGCATTTATTTGACAGATTTATTTAAACTGGTTGTGCCATATTCTAGTGGCAAAAATGGGCACTTTTATGGTTTGATTGAATTCAGACTAAAGTAGATACAAAATGATACGTCTGATAAATTGTGCCTAAAAAGGTGTGTTTCTCTCTGTTGTGGGGATTTAGGACTCTTAGGTCTGGCAGAGATATCTACACTGCAAACCTTTAAAATGAGGTGAGATGAATCCCACTTGGTGATGCTGTGCACAAGAACTCATGACAAACAGTTGTGGTATTTTGCAGTATAGATAACAATATTAAATAGACTAAACCTTAAAAAAACCCACAACCTACAATTCCTTTTCTTGAGGCTCAAATACGATTTGCAGAATGTCTATGGATCTCAGATAATTAAAGCATATGGAAGAAAGCTATTTAGAAAAAAGATATGGACTTGTCACTGCAACAAAGACTACAAATGAAAGCAGGAGAGGATATTAAGAAGAGTTGGAATTTGGCAGAAAAGGGTGTAATGCCTGCATTAGAGGTGGAATACTGGAAGTACTTGAGAAAGACAGCGGGGGGTGGGGGGTGGAATTTATCTTTTAAACTCCTTTCTTCTCAGTGAAAAAAAATTGCGTGCAAATAACCCAGAAGGCTCCTGTTCATTAAAAAAAATGCAAAAAGAATAGTACTTGATCTAATTTAAATTTCTGGAATTTTGAATGGGCTAGGGAAAAACGTTTATTAGGCTTTCTCTTTCAATCTTTATCATGGAAGAATCTTCTGCTCCCCTTTTCTAAGGCCCAGTATCATTTCCCTTCACTTTCTTTCCTCTTTCTTCTTCTTACTTCATTACCTAATTACCCAGATAACTTCTGTAATTACTTTTCCCCTTTCTCATTCCCTTTCCTGACCACTACATAAACTTCACTGTCTCTTACTTCTCACAATATACTCTTCTCTCCTTCAGTTTGCTCTCTGATTTTCAGACAAAGGAGCAAATTTCAACACTAAAGCTAGCATAGTTCATATTAATAATAAGGAGTGAATGCAGGAAAAAGAGGAAAAAGAAAACAAACCTAATGGTGATGATTCTGCTAGAAAGCACAACATGGGGAAATAAAAGAAAAAGAAGAAAAACAATTTCATGAGACTGCTGAAAGCTTGGCAAATGATACATGGGAGACAAACAAGGATACCTTGCACACAACAAAGTGTTCAAGACTAAGGGTATCAAAAGGTCTCCCTGAAAATTTACTCCTTGTGCATGGGGAAACCACTATGCACCAGCCATAACAGCCCCACAAAGCACCACCCTCAGCTGCTTTTTACCTCGTTGAAGGGACTAAGGGTGACCTGCAGTGGTAACAACTGGCTGGAACTGGCTTATTTGTAGCTGAAGGCAGAGACTTCTGGGTTTAAGCCTAAGCACATAATGGGAAGTGAGGCTGCTGCAGAAAACCAAGCATGGGTGGCACAGATCCTGCAGTGTAGGCTTGTATGAGCAGCAGATCCAGTTGAGCACAAATTCAGCACATAACTACAAATTAAAAGTCAGTTGTACTGATCAGCTCCAGCACAGCTCTGGTTTCCTCCTTTTTGTCCAAGTGGAATTTGAGAACGTGCACACTTGTTTGACATTTCTGTACAGAGAGCAGCATGCCTAGGGAAATAGCCATGACCGTACAGCTGGACAGAAATCTTGAACACTCAGGCTCCAAGGCACAGCATGGCAGGGGAAGGCCAGGGGATGCAGGAGTCAGTGGCGATGGTATAGCAAACAGGAGCCATGGTCGCCAACAGGGACTCAGACCCACCACACCTGAGCAAAGTGAGCAGGGCAGGTACAGCGGACGGTCACGCACAGACCAGTGGTCACCAAGCAGGTCCATAAGGATGAGGCTGGTACCAGCTCTGGCCAGGAAATCAAGGCATCAAGTCAAGGCTGGGATCAAGAAGACATACATCTAAACACAGCATACCCAAAAACATCACACAGGGACGGAACAAAGGTAAGAACCTGGGCTTAAATGCAGCTCCCAGGCCAGTTGACCTACCAAGGATGGGTGAAGTGGAGGCCTCCAACAAGCTTTCTGCATCTCTTTCTCACACAGCTCTTTTCACAAAAGTCTGATCCAAGGTTATACAACTACCTCATTTTACCACTGGCCTTTGACACAACCAGTTAAACACCCCAAGAGGGTGGGAGGTTGAAGAACTTGCAGAACCTGTTGGTGACTTCACACCAAGCATGTGATATCACAGTAAATACCTATGTCATGTCCAACAGGAAACAAAGAATTGACAAATCATGGAAATGCTAAAATATTATTGAAATCATCAGCTTTTTAATTGAGAATACACCACCAAACTTAGGACAAGACATAAAAGTAACTATATTTTTAGAATGCATGCATGCATTTGCTAATTGAAGAAGAGTTTGTATCAGCTTATTTATAGTTTCAAATATATGCATTTCAAAAATGTACATCTCCATAGCAGATCATGCACAATTTAGGCAAACACTTTTTGACAATACAGAATGCAAAATTCACATTTTGCTTTGTTGGTTAGTTTGAAATTTTGTTCCTAGTGTTAGTGTGTATTGTAGTTTAACCCCGGCTGGCAACTAAGCACCATGCACCTGCTCGCTCACTCCCCCCACAGTGGGATGGGGGAGAGGGTCGGAAAAGTAAATGTGAGAAAACTCATAGGCTGGGAGAAAAACAGTTTAACTGGTAAAGCAAAAGCCACACACGCAAGCAAAGCAAAACAAGGAATTCATTCACGGCTTCCCATGGGCAGGCAGGGGTTCAGCCATCCCCGGGAAAGCCGGGCTCCGTCACCCATAACCATTACTTGGGAAGACAACCACCATAATGCTGAATGTCCCCCCCTTCCTTCTTCTTCCCCAGCTTATGTACTCAGCATGGTGGCATATGGCATGGAGTATCCCTTTGGCCAGCTGGGGTCAGCTGTCCTGGCCGTGTCCCCTCCCAATTCCCCGTGCCCCTCCAGCCGTCTTGCTGGCAGGGCCCCAGAACCTGGAAAGTCCTTGACTGAGTATAAACGTGACCCAGCAACAGCCAAACCCATCAGTGTGCCACCAACAGTGTCCTCACACCAAATCCAAAACACAGCGCTGCACCAGCCACTAAGGAGAAAATGAACTGTGTCCCAGCTGAACCCAGGACAGTGTGCAATCACAGTATCTAATCAGGTATGTTTATTTTGACCAAAAGATTGAAGAACAGCATACCAATAGTGAAATAATAGCTATTCCTACTGAGCTTATTCTCTGTGTTAGCTTTCTAGTTATTTCCAGTGTCCAAAAAAACATCAGTTCTACTCAACTAATGTTGTGCAGAAATAGGTAAGCTAACGTATCAATAATTACCAGTAAGTATGAAAGGCTGGTGACAAGAAAAAACAACGGCCTTGCTGTGAGAGCTTTGTTTTAAAGCCTGCTACTCTATTGCAATACATACTCGAAAAGTTTGTTTTTCAGAGCACCCAAGGAATAAATAGTGAGGTAGCACAGTTTATGGAAGATAATTAAATTATCCAAGGTTCTAAAACATTTAAAAAGCTTCCTCAACAGTTTTTTTTAATAGAAATTTTACTGTTACTGAATAAAAGGAAAAATTCCCCTGTAGCCAAATAACTATTTTAAACATGGGAAACAAAGGTCAGGAATAAATATTCAGTTTTCTCAGTGCAGTCCCAAAAGGAAATTTTGTTAGGACCTGAGTATTCACCATCAGAAAAAGAGATGCTAGGACCTGAGTATTCACCATCAGAAAAAGAGAAACAAACAGTGAAATCACAAAGTTGGTTGGTGATATGATTTTATTCAAGGTAGTAAAAATGAAGGCCAACTAGAAAAAAACATTGAAGAACGTAGGGTGGTGAGTAACTAATAATAGAATAAAAAATTAAATTCATTGTAGATAAATTTAAGGTAATGTACATGGGAAAAATTATTTTATGCAAACAGTGATGGTCTTGACTAGTTATTACCACACAGAAACAAGATCTTGGGGTTATAATAGAGAGTTCTATGAAAATGTCAGCTCAGTGCTCAGTAGCAATCAAAAAAGTAAATTGAATGCTAGGAGTTATTAAGAGAGGAATAGAGGGGGGAAAGAAAAGCAATTCAGAAAACAGTGCTGTACAAATGCTGAAAAAAATCATGGTGTGCTCCATTTTCAACAGCATGAGCAATTCTACCCTTTCCATCTCAGAGCACGAATCAGTAGAACTAGAAATATATAAAACGAGGGAATGGGTAATCAACAGCGTCCATGCCACAGTTGTTTAAATACAGCGTGACTTTCTGGCCCAAAACATAGACAGTTAAATGGGAATATCACAGACGTCTACAAAATCATGACAGGCATGCAGAAAGTGACAGAGTGGGACAGCATCCTGGAAAATATCAGACCGATTTATACATGGTACTGGCAGAAGCCACGGACTGCCAATAGGATACTATGCTAAATGAATCTTGGATCTGAGTCGGTGTAGCCACTGTCACATTTCATGTGAGAAAGAGATGGAAGTAATCTGTTACTACACTTCCCTGTGCTGCTGTGCCCCTTCAGAAAGAGGGATCTGTAGCTTGGTTCTGTAATTACAGATCCAGTGGTCCATCGTATTTTGACCTCCAGGCTGCAATGGGAAAGACATCAGACAGTCCTGCTTCTGTGCAACCCAGACCGTGTCCTCTGCTGGAGACATTCTGTGCTCCTGCCCGTGAAAAAATCCTAACCCAAAAGCCTTTACAAAATGACTTTCAAATTTTTCTTTTAAAGTATAGATAATTATGCTCTTAGTTTTATCCACAGGAACACAAAAATACTGAAGATACTTTACCTCTGTTGTAGCAAATACTTTGGTGATTAAATGACAACAGGCCTTTGTACAAGTCTTACTAAGACTTTAAACTATTAGATTATAAATCTTTATGTATTTTCTTTAAACTCCCTCGCCTGTTTCTGAATTTCAAGCTGTCATCTTAAGCTATAAAAACTGATTCTGTTCTGCACTGCATCTTAATTTTCTGAAGAACATTTCTCCCACAGTAATATTCTTTAAACTGTTAAGTGTCTTCATGTGGATTACAAAATGGTAACTTGTACGCCAATGTTGTTTAAAAAGTGTTCTGTTCTTTTCCTAATGCTTTCAGGGTTTTTATTAGTTCTGCTTCCTTGTGCATTCAAAAGAGTAAGATCTTTCCAGCAAATTTTACTTTTTTGTTTGTTTCACTTTTCTGAAGATTACTTTTATTAAAAAAGTAGTACTATTTTGAATACTTTTTTGATATTCAGAGATGCCTTCAAAGACATTCTACTTGATGTAAAGAAACATATACCAAATTACTTGGTAGCAATGGCCAATTTTGATGGTTGAGTTACAAAACACTAGTAATTTTGCGGCAGTTTAGTATTCCACATGCAACTTCTCAGGTTTAAAGGCATTATGCAAAATGTAAGATCCTTTAGCAATAGTTAGAAAAGATGAGAATTAACACTTTGGTTACGCTTTATACATTTGTATGACTTAATGATGCCACTGCCCTAAGTCTGCTCTCAGAGGAAATAAGAAAAATTTTGGAATAGCTGCTTCTTGAGAAAGTGATGTCTGAGCCAGGGTTGTGCAAAAGACCCCTCACAGGCAGGAAAATGTTAATGGTTCTCTACCTAGGAGTCAGCTGGTACAGGCTGCAGGTAGATCAGGTTCAAGAGAGTTAAACACCAATATTCACTAGCTATACTAGATATTTCATTGCTGTAGATTCCTTTTCAGATTTGCAATAAATTCATTCAAATGAACATTCAGTTTGGACTCATTTTCTGCAATTTTTACAATGAGAACAATGGCAGTAGGGAAATGGAAGCAGCAGGAGAAAGGGAAAAGGAAGACACAGAACTCAACTCTAGTGAGGAAACAACATTGCATAGGTAAAAACTGGCAATGAAAATCTTTTTAAAATAACTATATTAACTGAACAAAATTAAAACATTGAAGTCATACCCGTGAAAAGATACTGCCAGGAAAAACAGAGGGCAGAAAATGTCAGTTGGATATGGATCTATGAAACATTTTTGGATAGTAGCAGTAGCAGGAGTACAAAAAATATAGGAAGCTGCTAGTCAAAACAGCTCTTTCCATAATGCAGAAAAAGAATCAAGGCAGCAGCACTATGATTTGCTGATTTTGAACAAGACGGCAGAGTAACCAGCATACTATTAACGAGATATTTTGCATAAGCAGAGAAGCCAAGTGTTAGAGATGACTCGATCAAAGAGGTGTAACAATAGTAGAAGAAATTAACAAAGCAGAAATTAAGTTTTAACTCTGAAAAAAAGGCACACAATAAAGCAAGAATGATGAGGGAAAGCAATCTTCTCCCTGATAGGATATATAATGCTAAATTGCTGTATTATATCTGAGAGGAGCTATGAAAGGTAAGGGCTGGACCAGAATAATGTACAACAGAAAGCCAACAGAAATATTGGAAATTTTCAATAAGGATGCCACTATGTACTGATTAAGAAGTGTAAGTAAGTGTTTGTTGTTTTGAAAGGGCTGTTGTATACTGGATGATAGTAGTGTGAGGGTTTGACCAGAGAGATCATAATAAATAACATTAAGAATTTACCTGCCTGTGATGAGCTAAAAATTACATCAAAGAGCTTGAGCTCTTTGAGCAAGAAATGTTTTCATCTTAATCATCCATCTCAGTCATAAGTGTACATATATTTAGTAAAAATGATGGTACACTATACTTGCAGCAAAATGGTGAAAAGCCAAGAAGCCAAGAATTATGTCACTCTATACAGAGACTATATGGATAGCTGCACTGCCAAGGAGCTCCAAGTTTGAACGCAATCATCTTACTTTCACAAAATAGAAATTACATTTTTACCACATGGGAAACTAGGTAAATTGAGATTATACATAACATCAAGCCACATAACATTTCAGCATAATTCAAGAACTTTATTCTGAAGTGGTCCTACTGAAAGCATGTTAGCAATAAGATACTTCAACACCAATATTGTAATAAAGATAATGGAAATTACTTCTCACCAACACCCTTCCACTTTACTTCTGAATTCCCACCAACACTCTTCCAATATAAAAAGTCAGCATCTGTAAAGCACTTTTGCTAGCTGTAAAAAAATTGTAGTGACAGGAACAAAAGGTCTCTGAAATTTGAAAATTTGAAAATTATCCAAACTCCCAAATTCTACATTTAGCAAGAATCTGAATTTGTCAAAGCATATTATTTGTAAAGAATAGATGTTTTTCATGGATAAAGAAGTATATGAAGTATATATGAAATTTATGTATGCAAAGACTTGCACACTCACAATTGCAACCAAAATTTCTTAGTTGTATTCAGAGAGTGATAATGTCTTATAAAACATATCAAATGGTCATTTCAATAAATGGAAATAAATCAAATTTATGTTTCAAGGTTATATTACAAGCTAGAGTTTAGATGAACATATGTTTTTCCACTTCAACATCTTGCATCAGACTGACAACCATCAGAAAAAATGAGCAATAGATGTATATGTACAATTGATCAGTAAATTAAAGATACTGTGGCTACACACAGAGACACACACAAGCATTTACACTCATACAAATTTAAGTGTTTTAAATTTAACATAAAGCTTTTTAAAATATTAAATAAACATATCTCAAGTGACATTTATCAACTATAGGAAAATCATTGTAAAAATTATGCTTTATTAATGCCATTATTCAAAACAAGAAAACAAAGATATAAAAAGGAACTGGAATGCAAGTTGAATTAGGGAAAAAAAAAAAAAAAAGCCCCACCAACACTGTATCTATTCTTTGAAATTGTCTTACATTTACTTTCACATATGCATATGCTTTCAAAAGAGTTTCTGCTTCAAATATTATGCATATGCTCAGAGATTTTAATTCTTTTAAATAATCCTGTAACCTATTATATATATATATATATAAAAAAGCAGTAAAAATATCATAATGTAGGGCAGCAGAATGTAAAACACATCTCAGAAAATAATCAGCACTTAGGAAAAGAAACCCATGGTTACTGACAGGCCACAATCCAGCAGAGAAGAATGGCAAATATTTGGAAACCACGTTATGGAAGGTGCTATAGGCTTTTAATAACATGGGACTGATATGTCTATATATATATTTGTGTGTGTGTGTGTGTGTGTGTATACACACACACACACACACATATATAGTATAATTTAGTCGGTTAACAGCTGACTTAAAAAGGGCATAAATATCTTTGGAAACGTATTTGACATATACTTGTAAAAACACGAATGACAGATACAGCTTACTATGAGATGATCCTAAATAATACTATAGAAGCTATGAATGGGATTGCAAGACAGATGCCTACTTTAAAAATTGTGGGAAAGACCAGCAGGAATTGAGTTTATAACCAAACTTCTAATCCATTCTGCTACCAAAATGTCCATTTTTTTCAGTCCTAAAATTGAGGGACAAACTGAGTAACTGGTTTGTCAAGGCTTTCACGTTTCATTCACCAAAAGACAGTCCTTAGCCTGAATGACTGAACACAGAAGAAACACCATTATTTTGTTATAACTAAAAGAAACTGAGAGAGTTTAACACAGCTTGTCTCTTCGCATATCTTCCCTCTTTGGAAGCCGCACTAATCCCCTCCAGCTTTAGTGTAATTGCTGCAGATTCAGTATGGTTTCAGGTACTGGTTTCAAGGATCTCCACCAGTGATACAAGGGCACACACAGAAACAACCATTTCAGTTACATAGATGGTATTTTAAGTCTGTGCACACGACAGTGACCATCTTCAGAAGATCTGGAGATAACTGACAAATCCACACTACCAAAATGTTATAATAATATTTGTCTGTAACTGGTGCTCTACTTCAGGCAAGAGAGTTCTCCAAGTCAAAGCTATCCTTTTTTCAGTGCTACGGTATATAACCATTGTGTATTTAAAAGAAAAAATAGGACAAATAACTGCTTATCTTATGACTACAGCTAATTCTGTATTTTTTTTTCCTTTTCCTTAAGAAACTACATCATTATTCTAGAAGAAAAATAAATGACTAGTGAAAACAGGACTGTCCATTAATGTACTAAATAACTTGCCATTGCTTGTATTATACAAATATTTTAGCATGTAACAAAATGTTGCACAATAACTTTGTACCACAGAAGCTGTCTTTTCGACTGATCTGTGTTACTCCTTTTCGCTCTCAGTGCCCTGCGTGTCAGGCTTTTCACTCTGAAGCTGCCACAGAACAAGAATTTTGAAGATAATTTAATTTTTTTAGAAATAATAAGGAGCAGGAAAACGGCTTGGGAAATATGCATCTATAACAGTTGATGCAACATTTATCACTACAGAGAGAAAATACCAGTACCAATACTTCAGAATTAACAATTTAGTTTCCAAAATTCATTATTTAGTGGCATGGGTAACTTTTTATTTCATTAAAAGTAGTATTTTGAGGAAGATTCTTAGCTGCTTCTAAAGAAGTGACAAGATTTACATTAGCTGACAATCTCTCCCTTAAAGAGTTGTCCAGAAAAAAATGTAAAAAATGGCACTTTAACATTCCGTATTGCCACGACATAATGGTATGGTCATTGCATCACTTTCATATAATGCAATATCAGCACTATGTTCTGAAAAGTAGGAATGGATTTTAATAAAAAAGTCAACTTAGAATTTCACATATGGCGTGCATATATCTCTATACTGAAAAGTTGCATATGTGGCAACTCCCTTTGGCTTTTAGAGGACAGTTTTGAAAATATAAACCTAAGCCAAGAGGCTTCTTTATCTCTTTAAACCATTCAGCAAAAGTGTTGGGGAAAAAGGTATGCAGGTCTTCCAGGCTATTAAACCCTAGATATTTCAGCAACGGGCAGTAAACAGCAGCTACTTAAAGTAACATGTACTACGGTGTTCAGTTTGCACACATGCAAAGAGTGGAAAACACCAAGCAAAGTACTTTAGGGAAAGAAGGAAAGAGATAAAGAGAGAGACAGAGTGCACTTGTAATTGAGCCCTAAGACCTTGAACCTCAAAGCTCCTCTAGCCCTGAACCAACTACAAGAATTCCCTATCCACAGGTTAGCCGAAGGGCAGAAAGATTCATTGCATTAAAGTTTAATGCACAGAAAATGGATTCATAGTAATCCTCACTGACGTATTTATGTGTATAGCCTGCTGAGCATCTATGAGTGTTATTTGATAAGAATGGAAATAATCTTTTAACAGTGATACAGACTAACCTCACCCTTGTAACTTCAAGTGTGTCTCAACACCTCCAAAAATTCCCTGCAGTGAGGTGATGGTACCTACCATCTAGTGACCTCCCTTGCTTTGCCAATATACATGATTCTATGTATGAGAGCTTTGACCTTCAGCTCATAACCATTCCAAACTGCACTTTGGGGAGACCCTTTGGCAGGTCTCCAGCCAGAAAATCTGTTGGCTTGATCATCTTTATGAACAACAGGAAAACACACCTTATTATCCAAAAGGAATCCAATGCCTTCTCTATCAGAAGGAATGAAACTAATGTTTAAATACTTACAATAACTCAGGATGAGATTTCTAAGGCCATAACTAGATATCTGCCACTATAACTCCACGATCACCTTTTTCCCTTAATGCAAACCTATGATCAAGTCAGAATGCAGTAATACATAGGCCCTGTGGGACTTCTCAGTAAGACATATTATTGATATACCATATGGTTCATTTATCAATATGTTCTTGATTCATCTATTTTTAGATATTTTTGATACCATATGTACAGTATCGTTAAATGGATATTGGTATTAAATGTTCATTGCATTTTAGAGACTAAAGTGCATAGCAATTTTGTTCTCAAGAAGATTAATTTAAACCGAACCTTACTATCATTCTTCAACCTGTCAGTTTAGGAAACCACCCTCTGCCCTACATCAGCCTTCCCCCTGCATGAACTGTTGAGACTCCATTCCTTGCCACATTCTGTAAAGAACAGAGCTTTTGCAACTGGTTGTTACTCCCGAATAGTGTGACACTGACACAGCAGCTGCCAGCTTAACTCAGTTGTTCCTGTAGTGCCACACCAATCAATTAAGCCAATTGATTTTGGAGAATGGTTTTGTTGAAGTTAAACAGAAATGCTTAAGAAGTTTTTGTACATCCCACTTGAGATGTACTTCATACCTCTTCATCTCTAAAAAATCCTGTTCCCTTGTTCCCATCTCACATGGACTTAAGAAAGGAATTTATTTTTTTTTTCCACACAATCCTTTTGACAGTTTCACAAATGTGTGTGCAGTGCGATCTCCTTTCTACTGTTCAATTCCCAAGTTATACTACAAGTTAGAAGACATTCCTGTAGTCTCTTAAGGAGACACAATTTCATCTAGAAGCCTCCCCCACTTCCTTCATCAGTAACCATTTGATTTCTAGCTGATTCTTATGTGTTATTCAATGAAGGATCATAACAGTGTAGGAAAAATCAAGACATTATATCTGCATCTTCAGTACTTAGCTCAGATTCCTGATCTGCTATGTATCTGTGCAGGAGGTAATCAACCCTGTAGTTCTGCCATATTTATAATATATTCATAAGCTATTCAGACAGAGAAAGAGATTTCAGTACCTGGACTCTGTGGGACTACAGGAGAACAGGGATAGTAAGATGAAATATGCAAGAGATCAAGGAGAAATAGCAGAATGAAAACTATTGGTACAGACGGCAGTATTTAACAAAGATGGTTTATTTTTCTACGTATTTCTGGTCAAACACAGATCTCGTTGCCTGGATGGCAGAAATAAGATATATTTGTTCACATCTATACTTCTAGATTTAGCATACTTGAAAAATCTCCATTAAAGGTTAGAAGACAGAATGTGGAGGACAGGTAACACTTCTGTTTGAAACATATTTTTTTCAATCTCCAACTTAATATTTCACTATGGTTAAAGTTATAAGGCATAGTAATGATGATGATGATGATGATGATGATAATAATAGATATTGCTCAAGATGAGTCAAAAATTACCTCAGCTATGGCCATCATTATGATCCTAACAAGTTAATCTCTGTGGACAATGTTATGGGGTTTAGAAAACAGGACAAGAAGATCTATAGTTATTCACCACAGATTCGGTAACACGAGGTATAAAAGTACAATATCCATAATCATTAATCTGCATCAAATCTTGAATTTAGATCTTGATCTTCTACAGCTGAAGACAGTGGAGATTTTGCTATGTCTCTCATTATTATTACCATAAACACAACATTCTTTTCAAGAGAACTAAAATCCACTTGGGGAAAGTCCCTGATAATTTAATTAAAGTCTTCATCTGGCGATATCTAAAGTTCAGACTTTGTTCTAAACACTGCTGATGTTTGATTCAGCTAATTCAAAAGTGATTTGTGAAGGCAGAAAAGAGTAGCAGTAGATAAAAACTCAGTTGCCAAGTGTTATAGCTTTAAACCAGAAACCAACAAGTTGTTGACAGCTGGTTTTCTTCCAGTAATATATACTATTTATTGTGCTATACAGTATAGTAATATATACTATTTATTATGACAAAGCTAAGGAGAAAATTGTGGTGAACTAAAGGAGGGACTTGGGCTCCAGGTATTTTGGTTGCTTAAGTTAACTTTTGAACTTTGTTACAACTTTAGTTAAGCCATCTTCGTAGCAAGTATGCAATAAAATAATGTCAGCCAGCACTGGAAACCAGGATACCAGGATTTATCATAAAATCCTTGACAAGTAGTGCAGTGTTTCATGAAGCTGAACACCAATGAGTACAGTACATAGTGAACAGGCTCAACCTGGAGCATGATACCTAGCTCTTCCCTCCCCCTGCACCTGAAGTCCCCATCCCCACATCCATGTTTCTGTCTTTTTCTCACTCCCTGTCTTTTGACATGTAAATGTCAAGATCCACAGAACTGTCTGTTACATCACTAGGGCATCACAGAATCTTGGAAAGAGTGCTGGTGCTCAGAAAATGTGTTGGCTTTCAGGGTCCCCTGGGATACTTTACTCCAGTAGGCAGCTGTCACCTTTGATTTTTCAATCTTTGCTTTCCTGTGTGGGAGGGTAGTTAAGATATATGAACACACACACAAACACACACACACACACAAATATATTTAAAAAAATAAAAATACATATATATGTATACACACACACACTAGATGGGTTTGTATTTTAAGTGGAAATTTAGTTACAGATATTTTATTCCAGGAATGCATAAATAGTTGCAGGTAGATATACTGTCAAAATTAAATCTGAAGCATTCACCTGTAAATACTAGTTATGGCAGCGGTAGATATGACTGCTAAATCAGAATCTGGTATGTTCTCAAGGTCAAAAACCTAAGACTGAATACCCACGTTGATGCCGACAGTACAGATAAGCTTGTAAGATACAGTTTCAGGTGTATCAGTGAATACAAAAATTCATGGGTTTTTGAGCTACCATTCAAAAATGTAGGTTCAGAATCTTAAGGTTAACCATTGAATAGGGACTTCCAGACCCTGGATACCTCACGAAGGAAACTGTGATTCTGACATAGCAGCTGTACAAAAAAAATGTGCCTCAGCACATACAATCCAGCTCAGAATTTTTCCGGTTTCACTTGAAGGCTACTGTATCATTCTGTCTCATAAGTGAAACGCAGGTCAAGAAAGACATTTTCTTCATTTATTTTCCTTTCAATTTAGTAATTTTATCACAAACGCTGTAAAACTACCTAAGTTCAGCTTTCTACCCAGTGCCAATAGATTCCAAACTTCAGAAGCTCATAGCAAATATTTAATGATTACAAAGGATAGTAGTTGTTTGCACAGCATGGATCTTCATTCTGTTACAAATGGACAAAATTTGTTGCTGGGCATAATGCAGGCAACATTGTCTCAGGAAGAATGTGCAAGAATGAGAGAGCTTTAAGGAAAAGGTTCAATGCACTTCAGAGCTGGAGAAAAAACCCTACACTGAAGGATTTCTGGAAATCCACATAAAGCTGATACAGATCCTCAGTTCTTATGGTTAGATAATTTCTAAAAGAAAGAAAGAAACAAACAAAAAGACAAAAAAAAAAAAACAAAACCCAAAACACCCAGAGGCACAAAAGACAAACAAAACAACTGAAATATTTCCCAGTTGCCTCTAAAGAGAAACTTGAATGGACATAAAGGCCACTGCCTTGGTATCTCTAACAATAGTCACCCAGGTAGCAATGACAATGTGAAACCTTCACCGAAATAAAGCTGATGGCAAAGACTGTTGGAACAGCATAGCAAGAGCAGGCACTGTCTTTAAATCTGCTTTTCTATGAACGTAAATTAGATCTTTTGAGTTGACTGTCTATTTTTCTACCACAACTGTTGCTTTCTTAAAAAAATAGAAAACCAAAACCACCAGAGGACCTGTCTTCCCCTGCCAAGTGCAACGATCTTTTTCTTTCACAGAAGTTCAAATTTAGTCCCATTGAAGCTATTTGTCTTTATAGAGAGCAGGACGTATTTTGTATGGCTATTTTTTATCTTCTAGTATCAAATGAATTTATTAAACTATCTGTTCCATGTAATTACTTTCTGTAGATCCAGCCTTTCTAATAGGTCTGTTCTCCCAATGTCCTTGCTGTGTGCACAGAACTCTCAATGATATTAATGAATCTTAAGCACGTGATCTGAACAAAGACTATGTCTCATGTCATTTCGAGTGGTAAGAGTTCACAACAGAGACCATGTAGTGCAAGCTCTAAATGCACAGTAGCGGCAACTACTGGTTTTTAAACGAACTTTAAACAAAGCATTCTCCTTATTTGTGCCTCATAATTGGACTCTTCTTGTTAAAAAAAAAAAATAAAAAAAATCACCCTACATCTCTGTTGTCATGTTTTTAGACATAAGAAGTGTTTCCTAAGTGTTACTTTCCTATTTTTCCCAGTGGCATCAGTAATTAATTCATGTAAACAATCATTTTAGAAAACATAACATGTATAGTTTTGTTTAATCAACACAGAACATTTTCCACCTACAAATGCCACCTCCAGCTGGTGGCATAGATGCGAGTGACGCGTTTTCAGGAGAAACTCCATCCATGCTGTCTCCTATGAACAACCAAAATTCCAAGGACACAATAATGTTCCCACCCCCTGACACAGGGAAGTTAGCAAATGGCACTGGCTTCAATTAACAGGAAAGGGCCTTTAAAAACAATAATTAGACATGTTCATGAGAGATAATTGTGTCATGTAAAGATGAGCATTCCCAGAAGTGCTTTTGGCTCTATTAGAGCAGAACATTTCTTCTCTTAAATGAATTTCACAGACATGCAAGGTGTGGGAAAACGGCACCATTCTCATCAGTGTTAAAAGCATATGATATGAATGAGGTCTCCAGCATGGCACTGACTGCAATAAATTACTGAGTGTGTGTTCTGTTTTCTGAAATGGGCTCAATTTATCATTTTATTGAAAAGGTTCCATTATGCTAATGTCTTATAAAACCACTTTTTGCTGTTGCTGGAAGGTGAAGAGGGGATATCAGTTTTTATATATAGAACTTGGAAGTATTGCAGCAGTGAGTTGACAAGGGTTAATAATCCTAACAGAAGATACAATATATGCATAAGCAATCTTCCAAGGACTTTGTAATGACAAATTTTCACAACCCTACTGGAAACAGAACAACCAAAATATTTTTCTGAACTGTTAAAAAAAAAAATAAATTGACAGGATTAGCAATAGTTAATTGCTGGGCTGACTGCTCTCCCTCTGTTCTCCAATTAACCCTTGAATTGAAACTACAGACTGTTTAGGAAGTGCTATTTCAATGAAGGTCAGATTAGAGAATGCCATTATCGTTCTTGTCAACTCATCCAGACAGCAGACATAAAGGATAATCAGAAACAAGTGATTACTTGTGAAAAGCAATACTCCTTCTCTAAATATAACATTATATATTAAGAAAGCTTCTTGTTCTTTTGATGCATTGTATACAGAACAGGTAACTATTAAAAAAGAGAACTAGATTTAGATAGACAATTGGTTTGATCTTGTATAAAAGCTTTTTTTGTGGTTGAGATGTGACTTGTATCCAGAAACCCGCTTTTTTGCTGTGCATCAAGAAATATTGCTTCAGAAATATTACTATATTATTAATACCTTTTAACGGGAAGCATTGTCTTATGGACATGCCTTCCTTTACCTCTAAACATACAACTCATACAGTATAATTCAAGAAGCCACAGCAATTAATCAAGAGGGACAATTTAAAATATACTGACATAAACATGCTGTCCAGGGAGATGGCTGAGTCACCATCCCTGGAGGTATTTGAAAGACTGTAGATGTGGCACTTAGGGTTTAGTAGTGGCCATGGCAGTGCCAGGTTAACAGTTGGACTCAATCACCTTAAGCGTATTTTCAAATCTAAATGATTCTATGATTCTATGATTGCAATATATTTTGGTAGTTGAAAACAAGTAAGTGGAGCTACAGCACTGTGACCATTATCTCAATGGATCATTGTTGGGGTCTGCAGCAGGTCTGTAGGTGAGTTAGTTGACTTTGAAGACTTAGTTGTGTACCTTTAAGACAGCCACACAAATGTCAAGCATGTAAAATAGGACGTGAAAACCTGGAACTTTAAACCACAGCATACACAGCAACAGCAAATAGCAAGCAAGAAGAAGACAAAGCCTATCAGCATCTGACACATGTGCTATCTAAGATATATAAGCAATATGTAAAAACAATAAACAGCCACTTTGTCTGAACCTAGCCATGCAGATAGAGTGTTTTTGAGTCCGTCTCAACTTGCATCACCACAGATCATCAAAACCCTTCTTGATCTCAGAGCTTCAAACATGAATCACAGTTCAAGAGCTCCTGCTACACAAAATTTACCAAACAGCTTGGAAACTCTTTTACAACTTTTAAGTAGCTTTCATTCAACACACAGGAAATATTTAGCAGAATTGATTTAAAATTAAATGTAATTTCACTGTATCATATAACAATGTTATTGTCATACTCTTCTCTTTCACATACACACACTCAAAATATGGTTACTTCTGGAAAACATATTTTACCATTGTGATGACCTAGTTGGGCACGACATGTAAGCATTTGCATAAAGTATGTGAACAATGTGATCACCAAAGGGACAGAGATGTGTGTACACAGGTGGCATCCAAGTGAAAAAAGGCTGTAAACCAAAACAAACCAAAACAAGCATGAGGGACTGCAACTAGGCAGAACATCTTGCAGGTATGGAATACCCATGGAGGGTAACTGGTAAAACCAAGACTAACAAAACTAGTAAGGAACAGAGAGGAGATTCCTTTTTAGGATGGGGGCAAGTAGTATAAAAATATCAAACAAGAAAAGGAAAGGAGAGGAAGGAAGACAAGCTTTTACTCCAGTTTCTCTTGCAAGGAGCTTTCAGGCCTGATCAACTTGATTTCTGTGACTACAATGCATCAGTGCAACCTACATGGCATCAGCTCTGTGGTACTGTACACCCAGTAAATTTAGAATAAAAGGTCTAACAGTTAAAGAACAGTTTCGTGTATGCAATGAATGCATAGTGATAAGGATTAACAATGTGCAGGAACTAAGCAGAATTGTTAATGCAGGAATTTTGTAAAGTTTTGTTTTTAAAGTTTAAAACAGAACTGTCCATACAGTAAACTTACACAGTATATAATGAAGGCAAATGCAGCCATGCTTCCCAGAAAGCATTTGCCAAAATCACGACCAACATGTTATTCATGACTTGGTACTTTATTCTGCTCTTTTAAAAAAGTAAATTTGTACCTTCCCTTTTCTGGATGTAGATTGACTCTCCAACTGATGCTGCATTTCATATTAAAAAGTTTGTAAAATTATGCATTATAAAAAATCTGAACCAAATGTAGAATAAATCACAATGTGCGGCACAGCGCATTTTCATTTTCATTAAAAGTGGTTTAATCCTAATACAAAAGTAAACTGTCAGGGCACCAAATCCAAAAATACCATAGCAACCTAACTAGTTACTTGAACGTGTCTACTGAGACAATACATTGGTTGCATATTAAGTAATTTATTACTTTTTCTTGCACAGCAATATGAATCTTATTCAAATGACTGTCTGCCAAAAAGAACAACCATAACAACCACACAGCCACCATTAAATGGTGTACTAATATTTCAGGAAATTTAAGAAAGACCAGTGTAAGTACTCTGATAATTTTGATAACTCTGGGAAAAAGGACTTAATTACTGAATGCAAATTGCACAGAATACTGATTTCCCCCCATCAAACTACTGATTTACAATACCATGGACCTAAGGTACATTTAATTAATTAATTAATGTTATAATTAATCCACAAATGATTTGTACAGATGCCAAGGGGAAAAAAATCTTTATACTGATTAATTTCCCATGTAAAGTTGTACCTAAATGACCAGAGATTATTTTTAAGAATCCTTTTTCTCTTTTCTAAGGGAATAGCAAATTCTTAGATATTTGATACTGGGAGACAGCAAAGCAAAATTAGGTCATGGGAAAATAAGTTCATTGTCTTAGTTTCGTCTGGTACAGTTGCTGAACACAGAGCTTCATGCTCAGTATAAACAGGGACGTTCTTGCTGTGCTGGAGGCCACTTTGGATGGATCAGTGCTCATGTTTCGATGGCACGCTCAAAAAGGGCGTAAGAAAAAACTGCAGTTGTACTCAGCTTGGTACTGGGTAGGGGTACTCAGCCTAACACGACATTTAAATGCCAAAGCAGAGATGTACACCATGCCACTGCCTGATCTAGAACTAATCTGACAAAGTTTTATAAGGTTGTGAAGTAACTTTAAAATACTTCAGGAGCTTAGACTACTTATTTACTTCAAACAAACATGACACAAAAATTCTTATCCTTTTAGTATTTTTGATTAAAAGAATCATAATAAAATGTAATACCAATTACAGAGCACAGGAATTTTCACACACTATCAACAGAATACTATTCAAAAAGTATTCAGTGTCAGCAATATCCACAGTTTATTTATTCAGGGTTTTCTTATTCATCAGAGTTTATCTCGGATGTATGCACAGTTCTGACCATCCAAACCCTAAATTGTGGCTTTCCCTTCTAAAATTTTTTGCCTTTCATACATCAAACTTTTACATAGACTCAGCTTATCACTTTATGCTTTTAAGCACTGACAATACAGAAGTTTTGTTAATGAGAGTCTTACCTGCCCTAGCTCATGTGTTATTTGGAAGGACAGGAGGTCTTAACATATATTAGGTTTTGTTAAAGCATTTCCTAAGTAGGTAGAAAAGAATCGATCCCTCTTTTTACTAGATTTTACATCTTCGCACACTTAAGTCAATATATACCAGTACCTTACTTACTCTTCTGTGAAAAGAAGATCATGGAAATATTTATTTTTAAATGGCCAAATATAGAGAATTCTCATAAGCCAGGATAACTTGTAAAATCTGTATGGTATTTATATTTGCTGTCTTTCAGTTTCTAGACAATGAAAGCTTAAAGCCCAACATGGCTTGTAAGATCTAAGGCTTCTCTCTTAGCAACTTTCCACTCCCATGAATGACACATTATTCAAACATATATAAGCCCGTTATGACCTGCACTTTTGCAGGATTCTTGTGACTCCTGAACCTTTCAACAGCTTTTTTGGCACTTTCTTGAAGTTTAGACATCAAAATGGTGCATTATATTCCAGTTTTAGTTATGCAAGTATCAAAAGCAGAAGAAAAAACATACTCCCCACTCGGTTTCCTGTTTGCACTTCCAAGGATCATACTAGCTTTCTTGGACATAGTATCATGATGCACTTCCATATTCAGTTGATAAGCCATACAAACCCTTATGGTTTTCAGATGCACCATTTCTCAGGCCAAAATTATTTCACCTTGTACACGTATTTACTGACATGCAACCATTATGGTAAATAGTTTATTTGCCTACATCTTGTTTGTCAAAGCATTTTGTCCCAGATATTGCACAGATGGTAAATTAGGTGGGGGTGAGCTAAGATGGAAGTCCTATGCTGAGACTTTTTCACATGCTGATTAGAAATCATGCAAGGTGTTATTTAGCAGGCAGATAAAATGCATTTCTATTACCTTTGCCTGCGAAGAGATGAAACCTGGAAATTTTTGATGCAGAATATCTGGACGCATTTTAGTATTTTTCAGCCTGTTAGTGACTGTCAAGCTCCTGAACTTCTCACGGGCAAACATGCATTGTACATTAAAAGCACAATGTAAGAAAGATGGTTCTCCAGACCAGTCAAGAGTTGCTTTTATTACTCATCACTAAAGTGAAGGTGAGCTGGGAGGATTATGACCTGTTATGCTCTTCTGCAAGGAGCAAATAACACCCCTGTGTGAAGACAGGATGAGGATGCCAGGCTATAAGCGATTTTGTCTGATCAAGTACAGCCGTTTATACTACTTATTACTTATACAACAGCAGTACAATATAACAGAAGTTGTCTCTTTCCCAGATTGCCTGCTAACATTCTACAGTTTGACCTCCAAGCTTTCAAGTCAGTACTTCAAAAAAATTACTTTTACAGTCAAAAAGTTTGCATGAAAAAGTTACCACAAACATTTCCCCTCAGAATTCAAAGGAGGGCAAATAAAAAAAAAGCAGGGCAGGCACATAGGGTCAGGATCCTGTGGTAACAAACAGAAATAATCTAGGGTTCAGAAAGAGATGAAGTCTCTTAGTGTTTACTGCTACAATTATGGAATACCTGTGTAGCATGTTAGAGTAAACAATAATCAATGAATGAATCCTCTGCCTCTAAATTGTAAGTTTAAATTTGTGCTCTACTTGTTGCATGGGATCTCTCACACACACAAAAAATTTTATACTTGTTTCAACTGTATAGGTTTCTACTGTATACTGATCACCACCATCCACCTTCTAAGGCAACAGCTTGATAAATACAGTTTCAAGCAGCAATGGTGGCATATGCAGACTTCAGCCACTCATTCCCACTACATTACTCATTTCAGCTATGCCAAAGAAAATCATCACTACACAATAAAGTTGATAAGTTGATTGGAAAACTGATCTCTGGATTTATGGATTAATCTTTCTCTTTTTTTGTGTGCGCGTGTTGTTTGTTCTTTTGGGTTGTGTTTTTTTTGCTAGCTGGATAACTTTTAACCCAGACCACCTACTCCTTAGTTCAGTGAATTATGTGAACTACAAATTAATGCACCCCGAATCCTAACAACAGAAACAGCAAAGTCATCATATAGCACATTAGTGGTGGGGCTGAACAGAAACAAAAGGACAAGTTTTCATAGTGAGAGTCAAAGCAAGCCAAGGAGAAGATAACATGTTCTTAAAAAGTACTTGTTACTAACATCCTTCCAGGCAGAGCTGTTCTTCTGTTTGTTTTTTTTTTCCTTATGGTAAAAAAAATCTGTTTAACTTAATCACAGATAAACTAGTCAGCATATATTCTCAGTACTTTTTCCGCAGTTATTCTGCCATGAAAATATTTGCTGCAATAGAAGATACCTGTCGGTTAGTACTTGGCTTCGCAGAGTTTGTAGTCTCTGGAAGATACACCACATGACAAGTTTTAAAAGGCATTACACATATATAAATCATTCTGTAAAGGCAAGAACAACTACTAAAGTCCTGTAGATATCACGTACAGTAGTGAAAAAATAAATAAGAAGCAGCTTTAAAAAGCTCACCCATTGCCTTGCTTTTGACAGTAAACCCAGACTGAAACCCTGTCCCTATTTTACCAGATTTAAATCACCACGCGCCCCTCTTATCTCATTTTTCATTCAGATTGGGAGATGTGGATCATTAGGCTGGGTACTAATTTGTTCCTAAACTGCACTCATTCATCATTAGTTGGCAGTGAGAGGTTGATCAAGTCAGTTGTGGAATACTTCTGTGACCCTCCCACGAATTGTATATTTTCTGCATGAGTTACTTAAGAAATTATCTAGAAGTTACTTGAACAATTTTAGTAGCCATTTTGTTAAGCATGATGATTTCTGTGGTCAGGTTAGTCACTGAGGTATCTCTGACATATTCACAAACCATCTTCTTTACTCTGAACTTACGTGTTTGATATTCTCTTCTGTCTTGTGTATAAAGGGTACTTGTGTACTGCTTCTTCTAAGAAGACATCTCTGATGGCCATTATGATAATGGTATTGGACAAATGGTGCCTCTTCATTGGGGACAAGCAGAGTTGTCAGTAAGGGTAAGCTAGGCTGTATGTGAGGAGGGGGTTACTGTGAGAAGAATAATGTAACAGCAAAAAGATTCTTATATTTCCTTCTGGCTTGAGCTGCTCTCTCATGAACAATTCTAAATACTACTGCACAACCCATTTGCAGTAACTTGTTTCTCAGACTATTTTTCATGATGAAGACAAGATATTCTCAGTAATAATTTGGTGGATGAAGAACTACTGAAATACATAGCATGAATCACCATCATATTTTGTGCTAGCTATGTTTTTTATAAATAATGTCTATTGTATAGAAATATTTTTTAAAAAAATGTATGGGCATGAAAACATTATAACAGATTGGGAATGAGACACATTTGCAATGCATAAGCTGCCCAGCATTCTAGTTAAGGAAACTTCTGTAATGGAAATTTTACGGACTATTTTTTGCCTACTTGTAGACCTCTCAGGTTTTTGCCAGCTTGTAATAATTTGTAAAAATATTAGCATAATACAAGTTAGAGAGAAGAACAACACAAGAAATCACTCTGTTTATCCACAAAGCAAAATTATTTTGCTACAAGACACATCAGATGCATATCTCTTCTTAATATTGTTGTATTTTTTGTTTAATCACTAGAAGTAACCGTATGTTGTTAGTTTTTTTCCTGCGGTATAGAACTGATCACACTAAGAAAGAATTAGACAAACATTCAGGTCTGTGTATTGAAATGTACCAACTCAGTGATTTACCTGATTTTCCAGAGGGAAGAGAAATCCTGGGTTTTGTAGTATCCAGAATAACAGCCAGTCCTGCAGAGAATGATGGTAGGATGCTGGTACTGAGATCTACGCGAGTTAGACTTTCAGGTTCTCTTTCCCAGGTTTTTAGGACACCTCCAGCACAGTTATCTTCTGTCTCATCTTTGCTCTGACTGTTCTTCTGTGGACTCTGAACAATATGAACAATACTCTGCTGGGCCAGGTCACAGTTCTGCAACACAAAACCAAAATCCCAATGAAGAAATAATTGTGACATAAGGGACAAAATCCTTCTTTTATCCAATTTGTTATTTGTTAAATGATCTCCAAGCCATTTTGTGTAGAATTTCAGTGTGTGGTAATGGAGTTTAAAGCAAAGTGACAAGAGTAAATTGCTGGAATTAGGATTACTTGCATTGGCAAAAGGGTCACAACACTTACAAATTCTAAACATTTAACAAGGAAATGGTGGCCCAGAGCCAACAGCTCTAAATAGGTCTGGTTTATTGGCACAAAGGAAAAACTCCAGAGGGAGCACTACTAAATCAAGTGCTAAGAATATTCAATACCTAATATGCATTTACACATATAATGCTGATACACACTCTTCATGGAGCAATTTAAGGTCAAATTTGACAATCACAGAGAGTTCATGAGCAAGCTACTCCCACATATAACAAATAGAAGATTGATACTTATTTCTTGTCCCTAATTTATTTTTCAATCTAAATCTGGCTTTAGATGTAGACTCAGTATAGTTTCCCATTCTTTCCAAAGATGACTTTGAACTGTTGACTTCAAAATTAGAGAAAGCCTGTGGAAGATCTCACAACTGCCACAGGCTTTGCTGGTAGAAGAAAAAGGTTGCTACCCATTTTAGCCTGAGGTGTCACACATCTATACTTCCTCTTCCTTATTTTTCATCAGAGGTGATTCTTAGACAGTCTTTCCAGATCTTGTGTCTTAAAAAAAGCAAATTGAATAAGGATCTTATGAAAGGTTTACCCATGACAAATCAGAACAGAATTCACATTTCGTTCAGCATTTTCCTAATACAGAAGAGGAAAGCAAATCATTAACTCAGAAATAGAAATTACAGAGATTTTAGATGACCTTCCAGTAATGAAGGACTTTCAAGGAAGACTTATATTGTTATTTCCACAGCACACCTTGCAACAAAAATGATTCTTTTTTGGGTGATACCTCCTGGATATCCACACCTAGTTCTCCTGTGCCATGAATGAACCATGTACAAACATCAACATACACACAAAGAAGTTTGAATTTCCCTCAAGAAAACAATTATCTAACTCTTTGCAGTATCATTAGGTTGGCCATGTCTGCCCTGAAATGCTAAGACAGACTGCTGATAACATTTGGGAGGAACAGATAGTTCAGAAGTATTTGTCTCAGTATCTACACAATATTAAAAAAAATTAGTTTGTATTTTCAATTATTTCATGCACTTTTAATTTCAAAAGATTTTCTGATGATATTTTAGTGTTGTTTATACCCTTGTCATTATCCCACCCTCTTCTACAACTTTTTCTCCTCTAGTCTCATTTCCATGTAGTGGTTTTCCTTCATTCACTTACATTATTCTTAGTACTTCCCCCTCAATACTTTAGTTCTTATGTAGTGCAGTTCTAAAAGACAAAAATCTGTTAGTTTGTTGAGGTTTTTTACATTGAATTTTTAATGACACACTGTCTCCTTAGTGAAGCAGTAACCAGCCAGCAGAGATTTACCAGAGCAAGGACACTGCAGTCTTACTATTCAAAGCAGTTACTAGATTTCAGATTTTAAAAATTATTTTAACATTAAAGGTCTCCTTTTTTTTGTAAAACTTGTTGTCCATAACATTTTAACAAGATTCATTAAATAGCTTAATAATTTTATTCTTTAACAAAAATCCAAAACACATCTGTCACTCTAAAACTCCTCTAACTAAGAATACTGCATAACATTAAAGAACGTAATAACCTAAGAGAAATTAATAATGAAATCAATAACCTAGGCAAATGAGGAGCTCAAAAGTGATTTGCTCAGTTACAGTTAGAATTGCGAAGGGAAACAGGTTTATATGTAAAAACTCACAACCTTGGAAATCCCTAATCAACTGTCAATCAGTCAAACCATGTTTTAATGAGCATCCCTTCTGGCAGTTTTGCTTGCTTAAGTAGCCCCTTTCCTACCTTGTATTTTTTCTCACCATCTACTATTCTTCTTAGTTTCTTTCTTTATAAAGTTTGCATCAGTTCTCTGATTCAGTTCACAACTCGATTCTGTGCTAAAGTCACACTGAGGGTATCGTGCAGGAGAAAAAGAGGGATTGCAAGGGATGCTTAAATCAAACAAAATATCCCCACAAAACCACAACCTTTTTCAGCCACTCTTACTTGATCTTGAATGCTGTCCACATTTAGATTCATGGTTTAAATCAAATGATCTTTTAAAAGTATAGGTTCCTTTCAAGTTCTTTTTTTCATGCTGGAGGATATGTGTTTGGCTTAGAAACAAAGGAAGGGATGACACAACAGACTGTCATCTTACCTGCTGTTCTCCTCAATAAAGTCAAGAACCACATACTTCAAAATAAGATGTAAAAATTGCACTTTGGTCCATTATAAATCCATACAACCCTAGCAATAGCATATTCCTGTATTTCGTTTAATGAAAGTTCTCATTTTTAAAAGGGCAGGTGAACATGTATCTTAGCTTTCTTGAATCTCTTCATCAAAAACAAGAACAAACTTCGGAACATTGAACATCAGTACTTATGATGATAGTATAGGTCATAGACACAGGAAAGCTTAATTAGCAGATTCCAGGATAAATTTTCAAAGGTAGCAGCTAGGAAAAACAAACAACATCATTTGTTTTGTACACCAAGTATATTTGATCTGGAAGTCACTGAGCAGCAATAAACATGGAGTCCCAAATCGTCAGTTTTGTAACATTGTTTCTGACTACATTAGATTTGAATTTAGTTTGTGTTTAAAGGAGGAAATTCTCAATCTTTGGGGAAAAAAAAAAAAAAAACCAAAAAAAGAGTGAGAAGACAGCAGAAAGCAAAGAAGAAAAGAAAAAAAAAACCGAAGAGGTTTGTGATCGTATCTTATTTGTGAAGAGACCTGGATGAGAGTATCACCAAGCAGTTTCCCAGAATTAGGGTGATTAATGTTTTATAGCAGACTACATTTCATAGATGGCTAGGACTGCAGCTTTTTTCTCTGAGAAATGAGGTAGAATTCAAACTATTTTTGTAAATGTTTAGGTTTTGCCTGAGGTTACTAATGTAACACAAATCTAAGATACAATTGTTTATGTCAATGTCACTTTCATTTTCCTCATGCATTTGTTTTACTCCTCAGGAAAAATTTCTTTTGAGAATATCTATTATTAATGATTCTAGAGATATTGTCTTATCTGTTGATCCAAATTAATGCCTGTGATCCATATTCCAAAGGGAAATACTGCAAGTGTACATATTGTAGATTATGAAGTATCTCCTTGCACTAGGGCAAAGGGAGCTGGGAAGATCCAGAAGTGATGAAAGTAAGTATTAAGGACTGGTTCTTTAGAGAGATTGGGTTTTGGCCAACTTGGAAAAATGAATTCATAGCAGATTATTTTTTTTTTTTCATTCAAACCTATTGTTTTCATATTTTTTCCTGAATTCTCAAGTTGAATTTCAAAAGGCTGAATCAGCACATCCTGAGTGATTAATGCAACACCCTTTGGTGCTGTCAGCTGTGCGTTAACTAGAAGATCACTTCAGGAAACTGAGTTAAATTATGAAGAGGGAAAGCATGACTGTGTTCCAGTAACTCTGAAACCCTCTACTCTGACAGATTTCTGCTTGCTATCTTCTTGACAACATATTTGGATAGTAACATCAATACTGAAAGTGTTCTCCATATAGCAAATACATATCCCACTAGAGAAGTCATATTATATTTTCTGAAGTGCAATACACTTTATTTTTGAAATGTTTTATTGAAAGAAACACTAGAGTAGAGAATAGTTTCAATTCAGAACTTTGGATATGAATGTAAAAAAGCTAATTTGTGGTGTTTTGTCTTGAAAAGGAATTTGAAATATTTTCATTTTGTCTTAAACACCAGTTTGGTTTTTTTAGGTGTTAGAGTTTTTTTTATTGCCTACAAAACTCAAAAAGCAATTCTTCATACTCCACCACCTAAGATCCAGTTCAAACTTTTCGTATTATCTGGAAAGGCACATCTTTGCCCATGAATCCCTGGGGGCTATAGAGTGAAAACAATAACAGTTTGCCTAATTGCTGCCTATTTAGATTAAGCAGATAATAGACTGCCTGATGCCACTCAGTAAGAGAATCACACAAGGTAAATGCTCAATAAAAGGTATTTTAAACTTCTAGGAATGATCAACAAGAATCAAAATGTTGTCATTCCAGTTAGTTTTTTTCTTACCTGTGCTGCATTTCAATATCAGATGGGAAAACACAGGGAACATTTTTGTTCATTAATCTGCAGAATGACTGAAACAATAAAAAAGCTCCCCAGAGTACCTACAGCACAATACATCTCTTGAAACCAATAGGACCCATGTAAAAGTGCAAAGGACACACCAACTTTATTGGAAAAATATTTTTCCATGGATAAAATGTGTAAAAAGACATTAAAGGTGACCTTCTACCTTCTAAACAGGAAAAAAAAAAAAAAAAGGCATATGAAGTTCCCAGATGAGAGAAAAATAAGCCCAACAAACATCACTTTACTATTGCTGTAACCCTTTCACAACCCAAGGACAGATACCAAGTCTTAAAAGAAGCAGACATAGAAAGGAAATCAATTGGAAAAATACCACTATGTTCATTCCCTGATCACAGACCAATGACTCAAAAAAGCAAGAAGTAGAAAGCAACAACAATTTCCTTTACTGCATAGGGAGCAAAAGCTGAAATATTAATGAACTTGAAAGCAAAGACTACCTACAATAAAAAATACAGATAGAGTATTAACATTCTGTTGAGCCATGACGGTCTAAGAAATGGGAAGCAAGATTTGCAAGGCTTTAACATTTGTTATTTAACCAGCTGATATAGAAAGAAAAACCAAATAAGCTTTTGGGCTTGGAAAGTCTTCTGCAGGTCATGGCAAGGGGAAATCTGAAGGGAAAATTAACCACTGTTAAAATAATGAAACAAATCACCATGCTGGTCTGATATTGCCACCCATTCGTGAGAAATCTGTCTGCTGAGTGGCAGTGAACTAAATATTGCTCTGCATGGGGCAAGGGAAAAAGCCAGTGCACCACTGGGCCCAAGTTAGACCACTTAGCAGTTAAATTCCAGCAATCAGAAACTACTTGCTATTTTATGATGCTGGGGAATATATCTATATTTTACTTCAGTTTGCCTTTTCAGCATTTTCAGAGTTATACATTACTGTATTTGTTTAGTATTCAGAATATTATGGATGCTAAGCAACGCCTAGAAATAGAAGGAAAAATAGATCTACTATTGAAAGCAACACATATTCAAATAAATGTGATGAAAAAGCAGAAAACCCTTCACTTAGAGCAGGGGTCCTCAAACTTTTTAACCAGGGGGCCGACGCGTGGATGAAGTGGCAGGAGGTCATCTGTGGCTGCTTGGTTTCTGCCCCCCCCCATCCCCGGCGGGGGGGGGGGGGGGGGGGGGGAGGGGGGGCGGGGGTTCTGTAAATACCCGCGGGCCGTAGTTTGAGGACCCCTGACTTAGAGTATTTGCAGAAAACCCTTCACTTAGAGTATTTGTACACTAATTTTTAAAATCTCTAGCTAATCAGTTCTTGCAGTAGTTTAAATATTGACCGTGCCAAAGAAGTAGAATAAAATGAAAGTTAAAAAATATGCTATAAAAAAGGATCCATTGCTTTCTAAATCCAAAACCTAGCATAATTTTAAGGACCACTAGGGAAGTTCCTAAGACAGACTATTGCAGCAAATCAAGGAAGGAGTGCACAGGATTTTTCAGTGCAGTAGGTAACAGCTGAAAGTAACCAGATGCAAATGAGTGACATAGAATCATTACAAGTTTAACACAACCAGTGGCAAACACTGGTGGATGGGAGGCAGGCCTTTGGCATATTAAGATGTTGGAATATCATAAAATTGCCTTGGTTTAAGAGGAAATGGTACAATACATCTTCAAAACTCCTTTTAAAATAAGGATATGACATTCTTAATGTGATATGATAACTGAAACTTCTCTAATGATAGTTAATGTAGATGGATACATTAAACATGCAAATGTATTGTTTCCCAGATAAGCCACACTAATTATGGCTTCCTTGTGTTATGGGTTTTTTGTTGGTTTGTTGGGGTTTTTCACCTTCTCCTTTCCACCCCCCTTAAATTTGTATCTGTGTTTTGTATTTTATCCCATTAGCAAGTCCAGGGATAACTGAAGAGTGCCAAGTTTTGAACTATCTATTTAGGTTAAGACTAACTTTGGAAGAGTCTGAGAATTTTGTACTTGTGGACACTTAAGGAAGAGATGAATCTTGTATGAAAGTGCAGCATTTAGATGGAAGCCACTGAAGAGATATTTGACCTGTCAGTTTTCTCACCACCTGCAGCTATGTGAGGTGGCAAGGTCTTACGCTACCTCAGTGGGCATCATAAAGAACGTAGCTTTGAATTTAAGCTAATCAGAAAACTTCACAGTGAAAGGTCCTTTACAAAACAGGTACACTTGACTGGGTCATCTCACTCACAAAAGTGAGACTTCAGCTCTCGCTTTACTTTTCAGTTGCAAGTCCACTGTTGTGGAACTTTGCACCCTAAACACCAATATAAGAAACTGGTGGCAGGATTTTCATGATACTATTGACTGCAATAATCACAGAAAACAAACAGCCCAAAGCACACCTATTCCTCCAAGACATTCTCCATTCGTTGCCCTCCTGGGGAACACGAATGAAAGGCAAGTTACTAAAATTCAGTGACTCCACTGCAACTCTGAGTGGCAGGGTATCTCTGCCAATGACTCCTGGGCTGCGGATCTAAGATGGGAAAAAGTGCACAGAATGTTAAATAGGCTTCATACAAGACCTGGAAACATGATGACTGGTCATTGCTACTGATTTATTTGTCATGTTACACAAATTAAATACTCCAGAAACTGCAAAGATGCCCAGACTTTCTCCTTTTGAAAAGATATAATCACAGTCCATGATATCTATATAAAGGACAAAAATTTGGAATTACAATGTATCTGCTGAATTTTCCTGAAGGTTAGAAACTTCAGAGCCTTACGGGTAAGAAGTGAACAAAGAATGTATTTTTTCCAAGTCTTTTCAATATGGAAAATTAAGAAGTCATTATTAGGCCAAAATTATTTTTGGATTAATTCCCTCAAGTTTCTGGATAGTAACGTAAAATATTAAAAAGGTATTAATTGCAGCTACAGTTTCACTAATACACTAAAAAATGCATCTGATTGCTTCTATTAAATTAGTGACTGTGTGGTGTGTTATGGCAAGCTAACAATAGAAGAGAATAAGCAAAGGATTTCTAGGTGGATTTCATCGAGTGGTTAATTCAGGTTAGCTACCAGGTGCCTCCTAACTATGCATCATATATCAGCTCAGAATGCATGATAGTGCAGTTAGATCTCAAATTAATTAAAAAAAAATGTATGTGAACCATTTACGTGTGTGACTTGCTATATGTGAATTACATGCATAGACCTCTTCCTCATCAAAAGCTACCTCTAAGGCGATCATTATCTTTCAGTATTTCTCAAATATAAGGGTTTTTTTCCCAATAGTTTCTGGTGGGGCTGAAAAACTTGCTGCAGTTCCAATTCTCACATCCTTTAGAGTTTGCAGATCCTGGTTAGGCTGTCCAAACATACATCCCAGAGAGCAGGAGTTCATGTGTGGAAGGTAACAGACTGATTCCCAGTCACATCCTGCTCTAGAAGATGCCTCCTGAACGATGAGATTTTTGCATTCACATGTTGCTAATGAAAACTTTTTCTCCATCACAGAAGCCTAAAGTTTGAGCTGATTCATGTGATGGGAAAAATCACTTCTGGGCCCTGAAACAAATCAAGTGAAGCCAAAAAAAGGAAAAAAAGATGATGGCTAAATCGGTGTTTGAAATGTGTGCTTTAGGATTGCAACCAAAACCTAAGCCAATGTCTCTGAAAGACATTACCATTATAAAAAGGCAAAACCTTCTTCAGAGAAATCTAAAACCTGGGGATTTCTTTAAATTGGTGTTCCTAGAATGTTCAATATATCTTATTTATAAAATAGAGCTTCTGACTTTATTCTTTACTACTCTCTCTCTTCCACATGCTTATGTTGTTTGTTTTTTTTTTTAAGTACTGCCAGTCTTCGCAGGTAACTTACTAAAACCTCACCTTCATTGAGGCATAAGGTAATAAACTGTTTCTTGTCAAGAATTTTTCCAATCCCACACTGAACACAATACATTCTGGACTCTTTTTAGGGACTGATAAAGTAACTCACACTGATGAATTGTAATGCCTGCAAATTTTTGTTAATTTGACACACTGAAGACTGAAATTTTCATCCTCAAATAAAACAGCATTAAAATCAAAGAAATCTTTTCATATAAAAAAGATCTAATCTGGTGTTACAGTACTGTAAGTACGGTATAGGGTTTGTCTGTTACTGTTTGATAATGGTAGAGCAAAAGGCAAGATAATTATGTTTACATAGACACGTGAAGTTTAGTGGAATCCAGGAAAGGTTCCTCCGTAACAAATCAGGACCACTTGATAACCTCTTGTAGAGAAACACCCATGTTCTGTGAGGTTGTTGCAGTCCTGATTGTGTTTTCCGATTGATAAATCAGGATTCAAGCAAGCAGTAAGCATAGGATTAATATTGGTATATATTGCTCTATATTTTCTCTCCCTGTGAGACCAAACTTTCTGAAGACCTCTGTACTCTGTCCCATATACAAGTGCCAGGTGTGATACAGGAACTCCATCTGCACCTTGTAAGGAAAGATAACCCTAAGAGTTCTGAGACATTAACTTAAACCCATAAATCTTACTCTTGCTTTGAATTTCCATGTGGAACATGATATATCCACTATGACAACTGCTTGCTACTTAGCTTCTATCAGGTACTTTTTAATGTAACGCCATACAAAAGGGATTAATCCATACACATTCAAATTAAGATTCCAGTATTTCTTAGCAAAAAGAACAATGGAAGTTGGACAGGAGGAAATAAGTAGATACAGTATGACTACAGCTCCTGGAGCTAATGGTCCTGCCCATGTAGCAGGAAGCCTTAACTAGAAAAATAAAATCCTCTGATTTATAGCATAACACAGTAGGTCATACATTAGAAAGGTTCTGCTCTGAATGATGCTCTTTAAAAGAGAAAAACAAGAATTGGAAGTTTATACTGACTAGTTCATTAATGTGTTCATAATTTGGTGGAAAGGCAAATGCATTCAAACAATAGTACTTAAACTTTCTGACACTACATCTAAAGTAAGTCAGAATTCCCTCTATTCCTTCACTTACAAATCACTTTATGATTCATTTCCATCTTTTCCACATTATAAGACACAAAACTTCAACGTTAATTTCTAGCTTAGTGGAGGGAACACAGACATCACTTTCAGTTAGGAATTCTGCCGGGTTATTATTATTGGAAACAATCAAAGACCTTAGCAATGTTATATACATATTTCCAAATGGCATTACTAATACCATGACATCATTAATATGATACCTTTCCTTAAATGTAGGCCTTGCAGCACAAATTCCTGAAAGATAAATTAATCCTTAAACTAAATAAAAATGTTTTACTGGCAACATATGAGACAGTTTGCAACATTAATATACCTGCTTAGATTATTGTTATTCCCTTTAAAACTCTGCATAACGATCTGCAAAAGACATAGAAGGCAGCCAAACTTTTTGATATTATGTTTACAAAGCTATTAGTATCTCCACAGTGACATTATGAACATATCATGCTGTTATAAAATGGAAGAGAAATAGTCAAATGAACACTAAATTCACATGAAACTTTCTTCTCAGTAAATGAACATTTTTCCTTCTTGTAATTTCATGTGCTATGCACTAAGAACAACCTATAAAATTGCAATTTATTATGTCTGTATAGAAAGTAACAGATCAATGAAAAGTTTATAATACTAAATTAAAAATGAATACAGTTCAGTTTTTTGACTGCTTGCTTGCCTCCTAAATGCAGTTGAGTGCACCTCATTATTATTCCATCTTCTGCTCTGAACTACCTGACAGAACTTACACTCTCTAAACTTATCTCCAGCTGTAGACAGAAAATAAGAAAGCTTGTTATTTACCAAGCATGGATCATATTTTCCATTGCTCCAATTTCTTCTAAAGCCACACCAAAAAATACAAAGTAACAAGTGCATAGTGTAAAATGCTTCAATGAATTATATTTTGGACAGATTTTTTCTGGGTTAAATGGTGACAAAAGGTATTAAGCTCAGAAAAGGTTTCATAAGCCAGCACTGTTAGCAGTCTGCAGCGTGCAGCATGGCCTCAGGACTGTGGACTATATGTTGTTTGATTAACAGTAGAGTTAATTCTTAATTCCTATTCTCATTAAATTCTTCTTTAACTTTTCTCAGTCAGGTAGAAGCTGCCAATCTGGTCACAGTTCTCCACTTAACAGGTACATTAAGCATTACTGAGCATGTGAGGAACAGGCATAGAAGTGGCCTCACACTGACACCTAATAGGTGCCAGGACATAAATGAGACACAAATTGTATTTGAAGAAGTGGGGAGTCACTTACTATGCAGACCTCTGAAAATATCCTACAGACTTCAGTGGTCCCTCATGCTGATGCAGGGGGAGACTATGGTGGCAGCTGTAGGGTTGCAGAAAGGAATTTGGGAAATTCCCTTCACCAAAGAGTTCTGAAAGAATTCCTACGTATAGTTCATATTCCACTGTGGAAAGTGAATTTTCATATAAATTTATTGCCTAGTGCATCAAAAGCATAATAGCTATAAATATTTATTTTAGTTGCTTCAACTAGTCATTCACAGATGTCTTTCCCATGCTTTATGGCCAGCACCTCTATACATCTCAACCAAAGAGCACTTTGGTCTTCTACTTATCCCAGTGCACGCATCTATATATCAGATTGAGCAGCTGCTATGACAGCAGCCATAAATGAAGCCTACTGGGCATCCTGTGCGGGCTTACTTGGTAACTTGTTAACCCACTAGTATAAAAATGGGTAAGAAAAATCTTTTCCAGAGCTTCCCCTAATTATACCTGGAGGCTTGCTTTTAACCTAACAGTTACTATGCTCTGTGAAAATGGTCTTAGATTTGATTTTTGGGATAGGCCTACCAAAACTATCCCAGCAGGATAAACAAACCATTTGGGCACTGGGAAAATCCATACAGTGCAATATCGTGCAGCACAGCTACATATCTAACTGGATTTTACTTTCGGGTAGAAGAGGCTGGGGAGGATTTGCTAAAGGTATAGTTAGGTATGTTACAAAATAGGTAGACAGCTTATAGACTCTTCACAATCCCTAGATGCAAGATATATGCCATATCAGAAAACAAATATATATTAAATTAATCCCTGATCCAGTACATGTGGGCATAATTTGTCACCTCTTTCCTTCCCATCCCATATGCAATCATATCTTGTTTTAGAAGGCAGAACACACATGGAGAAACAAGGTGAATGCTAAGAAGATATAATATAAATAATTAAAATTTGTTATTAGAATTAATAGATCCTTTGTTTTTTTACTTTTACGTAATCTCTGCAAATTTTCAAAAAATGTCTAGGATAAATGGTGACCATGACATAAATGTGAATCCAGACTCATTCTGCTAAATAACTAACCTGTATATTAAAAGTACCACTATAAAAGAGAGGTGAGAAAGCCTCATTGAGTCACAGATGACAGATGGTTTTGAACATCAGAACAAGAGAATAATGACCCATAAAAAAGATAAAGGAAACCTGCTTTAAGAGTGTGCTTTTATCCTTACCTGCAAAAAAATCTTCAATTACCCCCTGAGGCCACTCAATTTTAAGATCAGTATCTTCAGTGATATAGCATCAAGCTATGACAGAGAAGTTCAGTATTCAGATTTAGTTAGGAAAGCATAGATTATTCAGAAAAACAAGGTTCCTGAAAGTTAATTTGAAGGTTTTTGTATCATGCCTGTCTTTCTTCTGCATACATTCAGTTTGTAACATACGACATGATTTTTAAAGGTGTGTCACAGATATGTTCTAACTCTTACTGTGACATCTAAAAAATCTGGAATATTCAGATCTTTTCATGTGGAAGAGAAATTATGTAATTTGGATTCAGGTCAAGATTCAGATTCTGAAAACACATACAGGTAGAATGGGAATCTATGAGCATTCATGGAGAAGGGACATGTGCTGTGAAATTCATTGGCAAGGCTTCAAAAAATTTTAAGTTTTCCTGAGACCAAGGTTTCGACAGGTCTGTCAGGCTGTCTGCATTACCAAGTAGCCAAGCAAGCAACCTAACTTACACAGACCAAAAGAAGCAGCTCTCCAGAGCAATACGGTTGGTATTGAGGACCTGACATGCACACTGAAGTTTTGGGGCTAAGGTCTTTGGGGTTGGTGGAGTTTTTTGTTTAGATTACCTCTAGTCTCGTCTTAATGACTGCACACTCTTTGCAACTAGGGTGCAGTAGGTAAAGTCCTGAAATTCATCCCTCTGTTTAGTTTTCTTCAAAAGCCATCTACTTAATTTGCCCTGAGGATGCTCCATGACGCAAACCAAAACAACATAAAGGGGATGATTAGGAGATCCATTTCAAAAGAAAACTTCTATTTCAAACCAAGACACTAGTGCAGACGCACCTTGATTGTCTAATTCTGAGCTCCCACCAAAGGCATCATGTTGTGGTTTCAGCTGGGACACAGTTCGTTTTCTCCTTAGTGGCTGGTGCAGCGCTGTGTTTTGGATTTGGTGTGAGGACACTGTTGGTGGCACACTGATGGGTTTGGCTGTTGCTGGGTCATGTTTATACTCAGTCAAGGACTTTCCAGGTTCTGGGGCCCTGCCAGCGAGACGGCTGGAGGGGCACAGGGAATTGGGAGGGGACACGGCCAGGACAGCTGACCCCAGCTGGCCAAAGGGATACTCCATGCCATATGACGCCATGCTGAGTACATAAGCTGGGGAAGAAGAAGGGGGGGGCATTCAGCATTATGGTGGTTGTCTTCCCAAGTAACGGTTACGGGTGACGGAGCCCGGCTTTCCCGGGGATGGCTGAACCCCTGCCTGCCCATGGGAAGCCGTGAATGAATTCCTTGTTTTGCTTTGCTTGCGTGCGTGGCTTTTGCTTTACCAGTTTTTTCTCTCAACCCATGAGTTTTCTCACATTTACTCTTCTGATCCTTGCCCCCATCCCGCTGTGGGGGGAGTGGGTGAGCAGCTGTGTGGGGCTTGGTTGCTGGCCTGGGTTAACCACGATACATCAGCAGACATATTTCAGATTATCTGAAGAGCACATAATACTGTTATTTAAAGGTAATACTTTTATTAAAATTGATGCCTACAACAACTGGCTAGTCACAGACTTTTATGCAGTGATTTGCTGGAAGATACATTTATCTAGGTTTATAGAGACTGAAGGAAACAGATAAAGGTACCATAGAAAGACGAAGTAAAGATTAGTAAATGTATGCTGCCTTCTGTTCAGAAATAAACCACTTTTGTTTAAAGTATCAGTTGGCCATTTTTCTTAGAAGGTGAAGATTCATGAGGATTTAGAGCAATATTCAACTACTTCTTTTTACTGGTGTATCTAGTAAAACCACCATAGTGATTTCTTCAGAGGATCAGACCTGGTTCACTCAGCTAGCTTCACTAAAAATCAGTTTTTAAAAAAACCTATTATTTAAAAAACAATTGCCTTGTTAACAGTTGTGCCAAGAAAGCATACAAACTCCTCTGAACTTTCTGTAGCAATGGAAATTAAGCTTCGTAAGCCTGGACTTGGAAATCATCTCTCTAAGAGTTGAACAAACAGCACTGTACAGACACATTTTAAAGCTGGCAAACAAGTAATTCAACCATACAATAAAAGGAAGAAAAGAAAAAAAAAAGAAGAAAAGACAATACCATTGATTGTCACACTTCAGTAAGAAAAAGCAGAGACTACCAGCACAGCTTCTAGTTCTTTGTGACAGGGACTGTCACATCAGACCACAGCAAGTGCCGTCCCTGTCTCTTAGTGCTTTTTAGCAGAGTGGATGGATACTCCAATGGGTAAGACACAACCCTTACACTCACAGTGCCTCTTTGTGTTAATTACTGTTTCATGGTGTGAGAATACTTTGACTTCAGCCAGTGACCAGCTTTAACAATGCTGGAATTTTCATCTTACTGAGAAGCAAGAGCTGATACTGCTTTTATCCCTGTAAGGGTCAAGACTGTAATCTGTGGTACATATGCTATAAATTCAGCTTCCTAAAGCTCTTTGAACTTGTCCAGCCTCAACTTTGGTTCCTCTCAAAAAATGACCGAAAACATTCATGCCAATGACAAGCACAGTCACCTTTCTTTTTTTTTTTCCTCTCTTTTGTTTTTATCCTCTTTGCCTTGAGTGAGAAAAGCTCTGAAGTGATTTCAATGACAGTATGTGCACGTTTAGAAGCACACAGTTAAGAGCGATGCAGAGTTTATATTCACATCCTTTTATCAGTGTCCACCCAAATGATGCTAGAGTTGGCTGGCTGCAATTAACAGGATGTAAAACTGAAACCCTTGCAAGTATAGCACAAATTATCCTCCTTTCTTCAAACAAGTGACCACTGGATCTGAAAACAGAAAAGATGTAGGGGAAACAGGGATGGGCTGGTTTGAGCAGATAAGGAGGGCCACAGATCTGGGAACTTTCCTATGTTTTTATCAAGGGAATTGTGTATTTTTTTTTTAATTCAGGTAGAGGACTGAAATTCAGTTTAATTGTATTCTAGCCCCAGTCATACTCCAGAGCATCCATGCCTTTCACACCTTCAGGTAAATCTGTACCAGCAAGAATTCCTCTACTTTGACCTTTTTTGGATACTGTTTGTCAAAAGACAGCCAGTTCAATATGGCTTTCTAGATATGGCAGGATGTGGCCTTCACATGAAACAAGCAGGAATGAGGGATTCCTCCATTGGGCTTAAGCTGCATCTCTTCAGCTTCTAGCACTACTTTATCTGCTTCTGGAAAGGCTGCACCCAAGTTGCATATTCACCTTCCAACAAGCTGCACACTCACACTCATGAATACAAGCTGCCTTAGGGCACTTGTACATTTTGAAAGGGGTTGGAAGGCATCTGTGTGGACATAGCCAATAGATCTAAAAGGATCTAGAAGGCTCAAGGTACAGGTTATCTGGGAAACAGCTGTCATTATAGATGCTGACTTTATCTGGCACCCTTGGAAAAACACAAAGATTTAGACAACTAGGAGATGATGGTTTTCAGCCTAGAATCCTTGAGACTGAAATTCATTTGCTACTCTGGTAAGAAAGGTTCAAAGTTGTAAAGTATGATGCAAAGACAAAAGCTTTCCTCAATCTTTTGGACTTGTAAAAAACTTATGTTTTTTAAAAATAAAACAATAGAAATGTTTTTTTTATTGCTATTAGTTTATATTTTCTGCTACTTGCATGATTTAACCTAGGACTCATTTGCTAACATTGAAATTGTGATACATCGGCTAATGGCAGTATTCATATGTCTTGCAGGAAACACAAGGGCTTAGATGCTTGCATGGAGATGCTAAATCGGGGGAAGTATCTGCACCTAGGCAGTTATTTTATGCCCCTATCATAAGTGTCCCCACTGATTAGCTGGCCAGGGATGGACTGGGTAGATGTGAATTTGGCATTAGATCCTGTTTTGTGGTGGTTTATGAAACCAGGCAGTTGGGTTTCTGTGGAAGATGATACAAAGACAGTGGGCAGTGAGAAACATGTGACTGGAATCTGAACATGGGCCTGAGAAGGAGCATTGAAACACCTCCCTGTAGAAATGTCCAAACCAGAATAAACCTAGTACCTACAGCCAAACAGCTGCTGTTGCTACCTATGGCTACTGCTGTGTGATATAACTGACTTGTAGAAATATAGGAGACAAAATGTTCTGATTTTGTAGCATCTATCACACTAAAATGTATCAGGCCAAATCACTAAATTGTATTCTTGTTGCCAATCTCAGCACAGAGACCCTCATTTAATTGACATCTCTGCCTTGAATTATCCAGGAAAGTTAAGCTAACAAGCATTAGTTCATCAGATTTCGCAAGGGACATGAACACAGCTTAATGGTGATTTGTGAACTCAGACATTCAACTGTCTGTTATCACCTGTACATACATGTAATGTATTAACACAGATCTTTAGAAGTAACATGTAAAATTATTGCAAAATTAAGACAAGTGGTAAGGCAAATCATATGTTTTAATTAAGTGTAACCATATTAACTGCATCTGATTTTCTTTTATTTATTAATTAGCAATAGTCTATGTTTCTATTGAAACTTTTTAATATCCAAAATTGTCGCTATTTATCATGTTTAAAGATATAACCACAAGGCACTTCTAAAATTGTGGCAATTTACTCTATAAAGGTTTATGTACAAAAACTTTTCCAAAAATACTGAAAAATCATACAGATTCTACTACAGGGGGTCAGTATTCTTAAAGATGAGACTAACATACTTGTAAACCTATGCTGTCTTTTTCTGCCAGCAACGACCAGTGACAATTCCCTCATTGTTCCTGAGGAAAAATAAACTAAAAAGGGTATAAAAGCTATATTTTCCAAACCCTTAAAAAACTTCCATTCAATGTTGTCTTAATCACAATACATCAGTACCCCAAGAGCTGTGGCACAGCAGACACCTTGTGCTATGAGGAATCCTCTGTCAGCCTCCACCACCCAGGATGTATGTATGCAGAGCAAAAATGCATGTAGACCAGATTTGTCTTAGCTTGGCTTACTACAACCACTGATGCACCACTTACACAGGCAGTGTTGATATACTCACAAAGACAAAATGATGCAATTCACTATTAAAAGTTGTCTTCTCATGAGAAAAAAAAAAAAAAAAAGCCAATTTTAACCTGTGCTCCGTAAGTTGCGCAAATCAGTGAGTAACAGAGATGAAAACATAGTTATACATATTTAAGTTACACTTGAAGGTTTCTCTAAATGAACATATGCAAATGCTTGAAGCCGAGGGGCAGCTCTTTCTTTCTACTCAGGACATTTACATACATTTCCAAGTTAATATTTAATCTAGTATTCAGTAAAACATCACTAATTAATTAAATAAATTCCTAACATCCTGTGAGATGTCTTTTCTCTCTGAGCTGCAAAACAGATTCTTCAAACACCTTCCTCATCAAAGGAAGTGTAATGGTTTTCACTCTACAGTGCTTTTAATTGCAAGAAAAGACCATTTTTAGTTTTAATATTATTGCTTAACACTGTTTTTTGTAATTTTAAAGACTACTAAATATTATACTTTGGCAGGAAGAATTTTGAGGCAGCAAGGAATAGGATGACAAAAGTTTCAGTTAAAGAACTCCTGTGCTGTCTAATAGTAATTTGATGAGAAGAGAGGAATTGCCACAGTGCATCAGCCGTAAAGGTCTCTTTCACTCACTATCAATTACTTACAAGGGAAAATTAAAAGAAACCCTGCAGAAGGCTGTTGCAGCAAAATTTGACCATGGAAGGCTTTTTTACCTAACACCTGCAATGTAAGTATGAGGATCCATTAATTTCCTAGCCTTTCTAGATTTTTTTATTATTTATACACTGATACATAGTTTTATAACACAAATGGAAACTTTTAGGAAACCTACTGCTTTCATTTCCGATAGGCCTGTCAACATGGTAGCCATAATGATGCTTGTTCTCAAACTACAGCACTCATACTATAAACTCCCACTACATCATGCACACAAAAAAGTGGAATGAAGATTTTTAATCTATAGTCACTTTATAGCTGTTATTTTATATATTTTTATCATGTCCTTCGCTGGTTTTCTCTCACCTAAACAGTTCAAGCCTTTGAAGTTTCTCCTCTCACCAAAAAGTTTTTTCTGGTACCAGCGATTGCACATGGCTGACAGTCCCCACCACAGCTGGTATTCTGATCTGACCTGAAGCATTTGATTATTGTAGTAGCCCTGCAAGGTGTCAGGAAAATTCCAAGAAGCACTAAGAAGCATGAGAGCACCTGCACTGCTAATGTCTAAACTGAACAGTAATACAGTGTGGTGCAATTTTTTATGGATGAGGCACCTCTGTTTCATGGAACCCTATTCTTTGCCTGCTCTTGAATTTTGTATTTTTTCCCCTGTTTATTTAAATTAGACATAAAATCAAGTACCACATGACACAAGAATTCTATAAGAATATTACTGAATACCTATGTAAGTAATTTCTTTTATTGATTTAAACCCTTAAGGTCTATTTAATGGATTTTTAAAAAACTGAATAGGGCAGACTGCCCTGGCACCATTCAATGTAATTTAACACAAATCCATAGAAGAGGATTGATCTTACTAAGCTTATTTCAAATATGGTTTACAAATACTGACTCTTAGTGTGTTAACTTAGGCCCTCTTTGCTCTGAAAGATTTTTATACCTACTCTCATACCAGATGGGCAGTCAACTATTTTATAAAAGATGACAGAAAAATTACATTATATAAAGTTGGAAAGAGGCAGACTAATATCAAAACAGGAAAAAAAAAAAAAAAAAGTAATGAATTTGCCTGAACCAATCTCGTATTTCATGACCTCATCATGCAGAAGCTGCCTATCTATTTCACAAGTGATAAATATTAAAATGAAGGTTTTTTGCATGCCTTATAAAAAGCTTCCAATACCAATTGTTTTCACAAATGTTTTCTCCTGGAAGCAGTGAATGCCTCTTCATCAATCTTTTATCAAAAGCAATCTTGTTCTGATTTTAGTCTTATCAGAAAAACTTCTCTCTCTCCTTTGTTCTTTTTTCTTCCTTTCTTGGCAGAAGGTACATGAATATCATTTTACACTTGACTGTGGCTTTATCTCCATTGATCAAGCAATAAAAAGGAAGTCTGAAGGATATGTTGTGACCCTTCAGAGCTTCAAACAACAGAAACAAATGCAATGATTCCACTGTGTCAGATAGTGACAACGACGGAAAGCATGTGCACATGCACACATGAACGTGCTAATACTCCTTTTTCCAAGGAATGCTTCCACTGCCAAGTATTTCTTAGAAAAGAAAATAAGGATTTAAGACAGAATAACAGAGAACTTAATTTACAGATACCTTCCTGACATGTCCATTGAGCTTGAAAGAGAATATACATTATCAAAACACCAACAGAGCACAGAGCTTGGCCTTTCAGCTGTACTTGTCACACGGGATGCACATGACAGGGTTTCAGTAGTGGGGCCTATGGTGGGCAGCTCTGCAGGGAGAAGCCATGAGCTGCCTTGTGCAGTCACAGCCCAGGCCAGTCACCTCTGGAACTGGTGACAGCAACACATGGCATGCCAAAACTGCAGCCAGGCAGGTTAGGAGGTGGCACCCCAGCTCCAACCTATTTACGAAAATCCTATAGCCACCGGGGTGAGAAAGATGCTCATGGAAGGCAGATGGCTGGAGGCACAGGGCTGAAGAGACAGCTGGAGATGCGCTGCTGAAGGTGGTTGGAAACAGAGCCAGAGGCACTCTTTGAAGGAAGTTTCCCATGCCAAAAGGTGTTATCCATAGGGGACTTCAACCCACAGGCAAGTCATGCCTTGGGAAAACCCTTGAGGGACTGTAGCCTACGGGCACTCCACATTGCTAGGGGCACCTCTGAGGGACTGAAACCCACTGATGACCCAGGCCAGGCAGGCACACTAAGAACGAAGGAAACAAAGGAAAATCAGGCACCGATTTCAGACAGAAACCATTATGTACTTAACTCCAACCTCCTGCACTGCCCATCGCCTCATCAAACAGACAGAGAGGGATTGAGCATAACCTGCTGTGAAAATAAAGGGACTTTAGGCTAGGAAGGGGGAGGTGATATTTTGTTTATTTTTTTATGTTTTCTTTTTTTAGTCAATACCCTATTCAGAGATCAGAAGCTTGTGTTGACAATAAATTAAATTTATTAAAAAGTCTGAGTCCATAATATTTTGCTTTCAAGACTTACTTTACGTCCTTGACCCCATAATGTGTTGAGAAGTATTCAGTCTGAAGGCTCATTTCAAACGTCACCTAGGACTGTGGGGGAAGAAAACATTCAGAACAAATGCCATATGTTTTCTGCTGCTAAACCTGGACAGCAATCAAGGTTTCAATATATCTGGACAAAATCCTCTGTTTCTACAAATAAATGTCATTCCAAACATCTCACAGCACACTGAGGCCAATGCACAGTAACAGAGCTCCAGAACAGAGTGACTGCTGCCGTAACAAAAGCTTGAATATATAACAACTTCCCTGGTAGAGAGGAAGAGGCTGCAAAATACCCCATTTCTGACTCCTAAGAGAGAAAAAAAAAACAGAATAACCGTAAATAAAACCACTTTAAGATTACAGGGAAAAAAAAATACAAATGAAATTTATAGGCAAATGACTGAAGGTTTATGCTCCCCACACAAGGACTATGTAGCTGTTTGCTTCGTAAGTATGCATGTGCATCAGATTGTTCCTTCCCCTCACAGACAGAATCTTGCCTTAGATATAACAGGCAGAGGAGCACTACAGAGACAAAGTGCTTCCTATAGATGAATCCATAAATTTAATTTATAGATGTAGAGACAGACTATACATAAGCTGCTCCAACCAGCTTCTCAGCTCCTGGGCTGCTAAGGAGAAAAGCTGCAAGGCAGAAAAGCACACTCATTTGAATCATAGGAGTGTCCTGGTTTTGGCTGGGGCAGAGTTAATTATCTCCTTAGTGGCTGGTGCAGCGCTGTGTTTTGGATTTGGTGTGAGGACACTGTTGGTGGCACACTGATGGGTTTGGCTGTTGCTGGGTCACGTTTATACTCAGTCAAGGACTTTCCAGGTTCTGGGGCCCTGCCAGCGAGACGGCTGGAGGGGCACGGGGAATTGGGAGGGGACATGGCCAGGACAGCTGACCCCAGCTGGCCAAAGGGATACTCCATGCCATATGACGCCATGCAGGGTATATAAACTGGGGAAGAAGAAGGAAGGGGGGGACATTCAGCATTATGGTGTTTGTCTTCCCAAGTAACGGTTACGGGTGATGGAGCCCGGCTTTTCTGGGGATGGCTGAACCCCTGCCTGCCCATGGGAAGCCGTGAATGAATTCCTTGTTTTGCTTTGCTTGCGTGCGTGGCTTTTGCTTTACCAGTTAAATTGTTTTTCTCTCAACCCATGAGTTTTCTCACATTTACTCTTCTGATCTTTGCCCCCATCCCACTGTGGGTGGAGTGGGCAAGTGGCTGTGTGGGGCTTAGCCACCAACTAGGGTTAAATCATGGCAAGGAGAAAAAATCCCAGTCACAGGATCATCACACAGGCAATACACATGTGAGCATAGATTCAGACAGGCAGGAGGACCTGGTCATTAGGCACATCAAATGCTGGATTTTAGGAACATGTTTTGAGTTGATCCCACCCAGCACAAAAGCGGCAGACTTGTAGTGCATCAAGAGAACGCTGGAGAAAAGCTGATGATTTGTCAGTGTTGACTCTGAGATGAAATATTCCAGAGGGCTATATAGTCACCAGTGGCACACAGAAGGTGATGAAAGAATGATCATTCACTCTTAGATAATAAGGAAGCCTATGATGAAAATATTAGGTAAAACATAAGATAAAGTTTGTAATTTTTCACACAAAATTTTGTATTTTATTTGCCTGTAGCTGCTTTGTCTCAAGGTGCAGGGAAGGCGCGGGGTGGGGTAATGGTGGGTGTTGAAGGTTAGAAGGTCACTGGTAGACAAGGAAGTTGATTGTTAATCTCTTAAAAGCAGCATTGTGTGAGGACTCTTTCCTGTTATGCTATTTATATTTATTCCTGATGGTTGGGGTTTGTTTCTGTATCTGATGTTTTTTCTTGTATCTGACAGGATGCCTACAGGATAGGTTGGCCGATTTGGTACGGACCTTTCTTCCTAGGTGAACTGTTGGTAATGTTAAAAAGGCAAAATTTTCTTTGTAGAGAAAGCTTAAATATGCCAAATGTAAACATCTGACATTTTCATTATGTTTCTGATTAAAAGAGGAAAATTTTTTTCTGAGGGTGGAGCATAGTACACAATGCCTTCTCATTGGGAAATCATCAGTAGCTCCCAGGTTAAGGCTCAAGCTGAAGTTTTCCACCATTTCTTCCTAAAGCAAATTTCTCAAAATGCCTTTCCTTTTGATTTTTTCCTGTAACATGGCCCCAGTAGCTGATTTTGCAATCAGTGAAGCTTTCCAGGATGTGAGCAATGAAAGTATGTTAATTTTTTTAAGAAACCAGTATCTTTGCAGATAACATGAAGCAGATTAGTTACTAAAACTCTCCTATTTTTCTGCTGAGAGTAAATGAAAGAAAACCTATTTCTTACAATATTTCTTTTCAGACCACACTATGTAAGAATGTAAAAGATGCATTTTTGCAATGATCCTTAAATGTCTGCAAGATTCAAAACTAGAATTCCTTGTTCTCAAGAAAGCTTTAGTGTTTTAAACCAGGAGTAGAAAGATAATCTATCATTTCATACAGAAAAGACAGAATGGTAAAACCTACTGAAATTATTGTGAGGTTTGTGTATGAGAATTATCATGGTAAATACACTTTGCAATACTGAAAGGCACAATGACATCTTTTTTTAAGGAGGGAGAAAATTTGCTAAATTTCTGTATGTTTGGAATGTTGACATATGGGTAGGCAGAGGATAGTAATTGCTCTAGCAGGCATGTCAGTCTCAAAGACAAACATCTCTGGAGAAGAACACGAGCATTTTTTTGTCTTGTTTTGTTTCAACTCAAGTTTTTCAATACTGTTGAGGCAGTAGCTATGAATGCATATAAAGTTCTACAGTACATACACTACACATGTGTATCATAGATACATCATTAGCCCAATTTGCAACAATAATTACTGAACCTGGGGAGAAACAAAGAACCAAAAGATCCCTGTTACCTGTTTTGAAAACTCAGTAAGCAAATTCCTACTACACATTAATTCACATTTGTTCTATTTATTTTTCTTTCATAGAGATGAGGTAGTAAACATACAAAAGCACTTAATGAAAATGCCATATGGGATAAAGGCTGATTATGGAAGTTCTCAGTGCCAGTCATTGTTATGCCCTGGTTTACATTTTTCATAATGTCATGCTACATTGTAAGCACCTGCAATTATTTATTTTTTTTTTTTTCTGGCAGAATTCTGACTGAAGATGAATTTTCAGGGGGAAATCTCAGCTTCAAGAACTCTGATACTTGTAGGAATAAAACTAAAGAAAAAAATACAATGTTTTTCCTTTAGAAAAAGTTCTGATGATAATGAACTGCGTGGCAATGGTAAAAAAACTCAGTAACTGGCACGAGATATTGGACTATGAATGTGAGAAGAGGGCTGAGAGCCTAATGATATGTAAAATTCAATAAAGAAGTTGTTGGACAAGGACAATGGGAACTGAAGAAAAAGCTTGGGTATGTGGGCACAGGGAGACAATCTGAGTAGACAGGGGCTTGACTCTAAATGAGAGGAAAGGGAGAACACTGGCAAGGTCAGACTGAAAAGGAGGTGACAGCAATAGTCATGATCAAAGAAAATAAAAAAGTTAAAGGCCACTACAGCATGTTTCTTTCTTTAAATTGCAATGGAACCCAGAACGTACAACCTCTGTTGTTAGAAAATATAAATGAAGGTAGGTGGCAAAGTACTCCCTTCCCAAGTCAACCATGGATGATTGTAACCTACTGCAAACATGGGTGAGTACTCTGTTGGTTGATATGGCAAAGGTCTGAGTGGTGTATCAGTGATTCCAAATCTGCTGCTTATTTCCACTTTTTTTTTTTTCTTTTTCCAACTTTCAAGCCCAGTAAAGACTTTATTTATTAACTTAAATTACATAATTACATAATATTTATTTTTCTACAGGAACTCTGCTTCATTCAATGACAGAATCATCTACAAGATTGTGAAGGAGGTTCTTGTTCAAAAGACGAAATATTTTTCATTTCTGTAAATAGATGAGAAGTGAACAAAGAACTGTATGAACTCTGAAAGTGCTCTTAATAAAAAGACAAGAATGCTGCCTTAAAAAGATGTGTGTTACGGTAAGCAAGTTTACTTAAATTTCAGAGGTGTTCTTTAATTGGGTGTTCCAAATTTTCTTTGTGTTTATCTTGAGACTTAAATACTGTGCAATAAATAAGTCTTGGAAGTCAAATTATTGTGCAGTAACTTGGAAAAAAATGAGGAGCCTCCTGTTAAAAAGTCTGACTATGCTGTAGAAAACAGTAGTGCAGCTGTGTCATTAAAAGTTATTTCACTAACCATGTGGACCATCTACAAGAAGATCTAAAAATCTAGTTCACCTCTAATCCTTATCAGGTTATAGCACATTCTTCTGTTCCTTCATTCCAAGACAAATGCATTTTGACAGAAATTATGTCTTCTTTCTTTTCCTTCTGCATTACTTGGCTGTCCCTTACTGAGGACAGGCTAGAGTGTTTTTAATGCTTCTATGAAGGATGGCAAAAAGTTGCTTATTTACAGGAACAGCTATGATGGACAGTTTCCTATTTGTTTGAAACTGATTAAGACAGTGGTAATTTCAAATTCCTCACATTTACTCAGGATATTGAAAAGACCTGAAAAAAAGTAATTTAAAAATCTGCCATACATAAGGAAAAGCTGATTGTTTCTTGCTGCATCATAGTTAGCTAGGATATATTATTTATGCTATTTTATTTGCTAGACGGTCATATTTAGAAGGATGTTTGTTTTACAGAGCTTCAGCTGTTACCAGATTGGTATGGAATTGGATGTAGATGAACATGCAAATTGTCATCACAAACTTCATTAGCAGCAAAGATGGTCATATCTCCATATATCCAGAGACAACATGCAGTTGGCTAAACTCAATCCATCATAAGAATCTCCATAATATTACAAAAATAAAATATGGTTCTGAACTATAGTTCTAACAGTTCATATAGCAGTTATGATGTTGGTCTCTGAAATCTTTTTGAGAGCTCTAATCCTGAAGAAACTGCTAAACTTTTTTTTTACTTTTTTTTTAATACAACAAACCCAACAATTAAACCAACCTGTGCCGTGAAGAAAAGAATGAATAAAGCCAGATTTCCTAAGGATTTTGGCTCCACATCCCACTGATACTACTGTACCACATATGATTTCCCCGCTTTCCTGTAATGTTTTTTTTTCTCCACTTGTCTGCCACACTGCCAGGTCATCATTCACGGATCTTGCTGTATTTCTTTGAGCTCAGTCACACATCCTCTGACCACAGCAGCTGGCAGTATCCACCATGCCTGCCTCAGAGCAGCACAGGCTGACCAGCTGACCCTACTGCCAGAAGAGTGGATGGCAGCTGAGGTCTGCCTTGCCTCTCCTCTCCTCAGTGGGGACACATACTTGCTTTTTTCTTCTCTACTGAAAAACTTACTTTCACCATTTTTTTTTCAAATCCCTGAGATTCTTATCTTCCTGTCAAGCTTGGCTGATATTACCCATCAGTAAAGAAAATAATATGACAGCACAGACAGGAAGTTGAGCAGGCAGATGAGTACACAAAGGTAATGCAATAACAATAAACTGCGCTTCCTTGGAAAACAAGCCTAAAAATTATGGTTCTATGACAGCAAAGCTGTAATTTATCTTCAACAGTAGCTAAAGAGGAAATTGGAGGGTCTACTGCTTTTTTAAAGCTATTTCTAGGGATATTAGTGACTGATTGCACTTTGCATTATAACAGTTGGGTGTCTTAATTCGTTATGTGAAGTGTTTGTTAGTTCATTAATTATGACACCATGCTCCACAATGTGATGTGCTTTTTTGTTTTTGTTTTTGTTTTTGTTTTTATGATATACAATGTATAACTGCAGTTCCCAATGCTCCCTGTGGCCTTCCCAAAACTGACATGACATCTTATGGGGTAATCTATAATCAGTTAATAATTACTCAATAAACAAAACAAACTTGGAGGATTAAAGCATGCAAGGTCTCCTGGTTTTTTTTTACAAAAAACCTGAACAACCTAGCCCTTGTGGTGATACATAATGTATGCAGTTCAGAAAACACAGAATCAAGTCTGGTAAACCCCTGAGCTACTAGACACTGCTTTATGCTTGGGGGATTTATGCAAACACTGTGTGGGATGGAGAAGGGAACTGAAAGGAGAAGAGATACAGGAGGAAGTATGGCAGAATTTCACAATATTCTGTAAGGTAATGTCAGCTTTAATGCTTCTACCCTTGGAAGCTCTAAGGGACTGTTCTGAATGTCATACCTGGGCGCAAGCCCTTTCTCTAGCCCAAACATTATCATATCCATGGTATGTGAATGTGTTGAGGATACATGAGTTTAGCCCAGGGTTAAGCTGATGCGTTCTCTATGCCTGTCTGTAAACAAGTCATAAGGCAACCCAAGGGTAGCTGCAGTCACCACACAGATGTATAGCACCTTTAATTACATCTGCTTTTACAGTAACTCCAGTTGACTTTGCCATTCTTCCTTATGTGCATGCCTCTACTGGGTCTGAAGTCATCTCAGCACAAAGTCTAAGTAACTCCCGGAGCAGGGCAGGATGCATTCTGTATCCAGACCATACAGAAAAGTGAAACAACGTAAAGCAGCAGACTAGATTTAGTCAGCAGACATTCACACATCTACCAACACACAAGTATAAATGTTGCTCAATATTTCCCAATCATTACCTAGACAGCACGATCCAATCTGGGGACATGAATGGTGGGTCTGTTGCACTGATGTTTGCAGGCACTATTTTCTCCTGTTCCAGCTCTCCCTTACACAGACTTTCTTCTACTACTTGACCGGTGCTAGTATTATTTCAGATTGGAATTAAGACACTTCAATATAAGGGATCCTATCTGGGTTTTTTTGGATTTTGGTTTATACCATTGCAGTCAGTAACATTTATTTCCTTCTCTGTTCTCCTTTACACAAGTTATTGTTTCTCTATTTCAAGAAGAAACTCTGCAAAACTGTTATCATCATATTTAAAGACATAATACTCTAGCTAGCAAGATCTAATAAAAAAAAGAGTTCTTAGCTCAAGATGTGACCACTTCTTTCAGCAAAAGTAAGAAAAAAAAATATTGATTCAAATATTGCATTATCAGATTTCAGCAATAGCAAAGCAGTTCATGGGTGATTTGATTTAAGAGGGATGAAGCCTGAATAACACTTGAGAAAGAGCTATCCATAATAATCTATAGCAAGAAACAAATAAGAGAAGGTTGTTAGAGGCTGGCTTTTCTCTCAAATATTATCATGACCCTGGTGAGGTTTTAAGTTATTTGAGTGGGCAGTTATCTAATTGTTACACACAAACACAGTAGATGTTTGTCTCACCAAATATAGATGCACAACTGCATAAACATATATTTATGTATGCTTCAGATATTCTTAAAATAGCTTCACTGCCTGCCTGTTCACACAATTCTGTTTATTGACTTAAATGTATTATACAGAGAATAGAAAATCTAAGCAGGGAAAAAGTAATTCTGGGTGGCTTTCTTACTAACAAAGAAAGTGATTGCACTGAAGACATATTTCAGTTCAATGGTCAATTTTGATGCTCATGTTTGTCAGTACTTGAAACCAAGGAACAGATTTGTTGAGACAACACTGAGTTTTTTTAAATAAAGTTTAAAGAATTATGAATGTTAGCGTATAGAGGAAAAGAGGATGGATGGAATATTAAAAAATAGTAAAGAACATCCAATAGATCATAAATCGATGTCACAACAAATTGATACAATTGTTAAAAAAACCAACTTCATAAAGATCAAAGAGTAGTTTCATAAGAAAATGCAATAAGAGATAAGGGATAAAAGCTTTGTACGTATTCAGTGCAAATGGGAAATGAGGGGACAAAGTAGAAAGAAATGTGACTAAATGGAAACCTAAAAAGTCCATAGACACTGTGTTATAAAATCACTACTTTGGAAAGTCATGACACAGCTTTTTCATTATTTCAGGCACTCTGATGTAACAAGCTGCCAAAAAATGGTAATTATGCCAGAGATAGAGAGGGCAGAAGCTAAGTCCCAGCCGATGTTCAGGCTGAGTGGTATACAGTCTGAAGCACCCAAGTTTCTGCCATGACACATGAGCATCGTGGATCTGAGCCAATCTGCACCAACTGATCTTGGACCCAACACCTTCTCCCCTTCTGTATAAATAGCATAGACCTACCTAGACCAATCTTTATGTAAACATAAAAAATAAAAAATAATAATAAAAAAAAATTGTTTCTCCTTTTTGGAAATGGCATTCTCATCCTTCCTTAATTCACAGATTTCTCTCCCCAGTATTCTTCCCTCTTCTTTTGTTCACGGCTCACCTGCTTCCTTTTTCTCCTTTTCACTGCTGAAGATTTGAATTTTGCCATCTTGCTTCATTCCTGCAGTTCTAATATATAGCATCACATAAAATTTGCATAACTCACTGATCTTCTTAGAATTTTTTCAGTGTGGATTTGGATCTGTCTTCTAGGCATCCTGAAGTTTGCTGGCATTCATATTTAAAGGATTTGTATAAGTGTACCATTAGTCAAGTCGTCCCCTCCATCTGAATTTCTCTTTTTATTGAGGACATGGAATATTTACTTCTTACTTAGTGTTCTTTAGTTTCCCTTACACTTCAAGACTGATTATCTGCCGCTGTGCATGTTCCAATACAGGATCCACAAAGATGAATGTAACTTAATGTCCATATTTTTTGATGAAGACTAACAGGATGCATGTACTTCTACCTACCAAGTGTCACTGCAACACGGCCAATGTAAGCTGCCACTAGTACTGGTACTAATTGAAATAATTTTTGCATACAATTCTGTGCAGAGATACAGGAACATAAAAGCTCTACGAACTTTACCAGTCTCTGATGTAAAACACTTAACTGTTTGATCAACTGCTCAAGAGAAATCAAGTAAATTTAAAGCACCAACAGAGGAATTTTCAATTACTTGACCAATTAATAGGTTTCTTTCAGCTATATATATCCAGGACTATATTAGAGACATATAGTATTTTTAATTCTAGTATATTATTTCTCCCATTTATAATCAGACTAAATATAACTGAATCGAACATGAAGATACTAGATGTACTTCCCCTTAATAAATTCTTACTACAACCAGGCTGGCAAATATATCAGAAGGTGAATTCCTGAAAAAGGGTATTGAAAATGATTGGCCAAAGTAGCCCATTTCTCAGGCAAATTTGCTCTGAGACTGATATAATCATGAAGAGGATATGAGAAATAAGGAAATAACTTCTATTTCCACATCTGTGTTCTAACACAGAATCAAATACAGTATAGAATTTGTTGGAATAATTCATGCATTTTTTTGAAAACCATTTGGGATCTAATTCATCTATTATTAATACACATTTTGTACATTTTGTGCATGTATGCATACCTTGCAGATGCATGATGCTACCTCCACAATTTAGTCTGTGAAGTTGTATTCACTAAAAAATTGCCTTCATGCCGCTTCTGATTTCTGATCTAACAAATCTGAAAACCCCTGTGTCCAAAAATAAATAAGAGATTTTCAGCTGCACACACTGTAAAGTTAATTAGTAAATATTATCAAATGAAAGTCTCTGTCATGCAGTAGCAAACTAGCCTGGATTTCAGGTGTTCTGCATGTTTTGCAAAAGCTTTACTAGTAGTATTCCTTCAATAAAAGTTTATCAGAGGGTTCCACAGTCAAAAGGAACAATCACATTGTTTAAAATATACTCCCTTGTTCAGCAGTGAAATGACAACAGGACTTGGAAAGAGTAGTGGGCAAAAAATGAAACAAACAGCACTTAACAGTGATATAAAAAGTAATATGAGATGCCAAAGATATGAAATGAAATTTACTTCATGGGGAAATAAGTAGAGGTTTTTGAACTATTTTGGAATAAAAAAGGAATTTGAAGAGTGACATAGCCCACCTGCTTATAGATAGAGACAAAAAAATACTGACAGTGCACAAGTGCACAGGATATTTTTTCTCTCCATTTGAATAGAAGAATGAAGGAGTAACTATATCATATAAAGATGAAGAAATCATTTCCTTCATATTAGCATCTAAGGAGGATGTTGAAACATCTATAAGCAGTTTACAGTATCAAAAGACTTGGGTAGTCTAGGTTCAAAAATTCTAATGAAGCCCACAGTGAAGATCTCTGACTTCCTTATGTTAATTAGTGCTTAAGTGTAAGACACTGTATTTGTAATGCTGAAAACCAGTAAGCAAGATAACACTTGCTCCAGTCTGAGACAAGTAGCTGGACGTCAATCCAGAGACAAAGAAAATAAAAAGTTTACAAAGCATGTACTTGAATTTAAAGCTTGAAAAAGGTATCTACTATCCATTTGGGTCAACAAGACTTTATGGAAAAGTAGGTCTTGAAAAACAAATTTTATTTTTTAACATGGAAATGAGCAGCTTGGTTGAGAAAGATGATTTCCTTTGCCAGCAATGCTAACTTAAGGAGTTGCCTCTGCTTCTCACCCTCAGCCTGTTGCAGAGCTGTTCCAGCATCCCAGCTGCTGTTCCAGCACAGCCTGCAGAGCTGCCATGGGAGCACAATGAGAGACTTTATCTACATCTGAACCGCTTCCTCCTCATTTTTACACTCTTCCACACTTCTTTCTCCAGTTCAATGATAGTTACATAAACCTTAATGAAAGGCATGGAGCTGCACAGTAAAGGTTAGCAATGACAGACTGAAGGTGAAAAGGTACATTCCTATGAACAGAAATTGCCACCAAAGCCTTCATTTCATGGAACTAACACCTAGCTGATTTACGGCAACAAAACGTTGTTGTGAGAATTCATTATCAAATGGGGCTCTTCTAAGAATTCTTCCACAGTCACTGGTACTAAGCCTGATGCTTTGCAACACTTTTTAATCAACAGTATGTGAATAAATACACAATCACATCTGATGTGTACAGCTTTAATCTCAATTATTTTTATGGTATTGAAATATAAGAAAGATGCAGGGGAGAGGTATAAAAGAGATTCAACTGGTGGAAAAAATTTTCTGACCCCTTAAAACAAGAGAGGGATATCAATCTGCTGAAGTCTTCAAAATAAAACTGATATATGACTTGACTGCATAAGACAGAAATATCAAATGCACAGTATGTTGAGAAGTCATTCAAGCCATAGAGCTTAACAAGAGAAAGACAGAGAAAACTAACGGTTTTTACATTAATTGGTTCCATGTCTTAAGAGTCACTCTGTAAAAAAGTTAGTAGCCAGACTGTAAAAATGAAAGGCTCATGCTAATCTTACATTAGATTTACACTAGTATTTGTTTCAGTGACTTTCATGGAAAGTCAACACTGGTGAATACCTGATAATCCAAATCTTCAAAAACAGGTCTATAGAAATTCCTGCTAAGCTGTTATGATCCTGCTAAGGAGAAAAGATACAAATGCATCATAATTTGATGAACTGTTTTTCTTTTAAAGGAAAGATTGCTTCTAAATATGGAATGTAAGTGCACCTGTTATATACATGAGCAACAAAAGCACATGTAACCTTTTGCAGTATTACATATCTTTCTTAATAAAGCCAGAAGCATTTTAATATTTTACAATTTCCCATAATACTGGTAATTACTACAAAAAATTAAATACATAGATGCCTCTATAAACATTTTAAGTTTTCTTTAATCAGAGCTGTACAGCTGTGCTTTTCTAACTTCTGATTGACAACGATTACCATTCTTGTGATCTCTTAATATGATCGAACTTGTTGTAATTTGGTTTGGTAATGCTAACAAACAAAATCTCATGAGCTGGAGCCCTATTTTTCTGAATGATCAGCCCAACATAATTTCACGAGGAATCCTTATCAACTAATGCCTCTGTGGGTCCTCTCAGCCCATGTGCACCATTCCTTGCACTGCTGTGGTCCTCTCTGGACTCCATGCCAAGGACACGTAAAGAAAAAAAAACAAAAACCCAACAACGAAAACAAACCCAGAAGAGAATGAACCTAATATTCATATATTCATATATATTCATATATGAGACATTTTAACCAGATTAGAGTGTTACACCAGATCACAGAGGAGTTTCACTTACTCAAGAGGCAAGCAGTGGGAGCATGTGTCTACGAGCAGGGAAACCAGTGGGGGAAACAAGGTGAAAGGAACTGGTTAGGTCCCAGTTGGTCATAACAAGCTAGACTAGCCCAGCCAAGCCATTTAACTGCTATTTTTTACACATACACTATCCAGTTTTGTCCTCCCACTGGTGCAACCTGCCAAGCAATGTCTCTCTCAAGTTTGGTAACAGGCAAATTCTTGATCTGTCCAGCTTAGCTTCCGATCAGGTCAGCCATGGTTATATGTGGTCACTGGATAGGAATCTTTTACCAAGCTTACTACAGAAAAGAGCCTTTATGTAGCTTCTTCCCTTAAACTGAATAATGGTTCTTAATACATAAATATCCTTTGAATAGATTTACAATTTTTAAAAGATCAGAGAACAATTTGATGGCAGCAATTACACTATTACTTGCCTAAGCTCTTGAACCAGCATATATTGCCCACTACTCACTGACAGAAGAAACAGCATGGAAATGGCATCTTTCCTATTTGAGACTCCTGTTTGAGGGTTTGTTAGCTGTATTTAAACCACAGAATTAAAAAAGGCTAATACAGCAATAAAATCACAGGATTTTCCAATATTACATGATGTGCAATTCTCTTAAATTGGAGGTATAAACTAGGATCTGGTTGCAAATTGTAAGAAACATAAGATACCAGCAACTTACAGCTGGTATTAAAGAAACAAAAATAATATAATTCTGGAACATAACTTTTTTATAACTCAAGACTCTCCCTGTATAAGAAACCACAGTAATATTTTTGCCCCTATTAAAAATGGACCAATTAGACAGAACCCATGTCATTATTATCTACTTCCTGAACCAGTCAGTATCATCCATCCTGCTACCCCAATATTTTTAACTGTTTTCTGGGAGTTAAATGAGTTGTATCTTGGTGAATAAGAAACATTTCCACAACTCCCTGACATCTGCACTCAGCATAATTCAGAAGCAGGGACAACGTTTACCCTCAGTCTTCTCCCCATACGCATAATTATACTAACACATACTGATTGAACAGTGTGAGACAAAATGATCCCAAGGGCTTTGTCTAGCTGGAGGTCTCATCACAAAAGAGCAGAAGGCTCTGATTCTATAGCATATGTTTTTATTTACAGTGTACCTTCTTAATGATGGCCTTAGAAGCAAGTCTGTCCCCATACCAAGTTCCATACATGCTGCCACAGCTATAGTAGTAGTACCACTTGAAACAACTTAAAACTAGTGCAGTTACCTACCTGGCTAAACTGAAATACCTAATATCTACAGAAACAATTTAATTCAGAATCCACAGACCGTTCTACTCCTTCGCTAACATGGTGGGATCCTTTTATTTTATGAATACCAGTAGTCTCAGAGACAACTTGGTCAACATGGCTCCTCCCAAACCATGCAGGCTGGAAGATGAATGAGAGGGTAAAATGGAAGAACACTAGTGGCATGTGAATGATCCGACCTCCTGGCTTTGAATCTCTGTTCCACACTTTCTTCTTCCTTTCCACAATGTTATGGTGAGAAATAACAAGTTTTTCTAGGTTGCAGTGTCTGTATCACAACAGGATCCTGAACAGTGCTCATTAAAAACACATATATGAATATAGATCACTATTCACATACTGTAAACATTATAGAACTATTCACCCCTATGAATTCAAGGAGACACGTGACAGAAAAGCCAAATAGCAGACTGAGAGGGGCTGATTAAAGCCTCTGCTGTTCTTGAATCTCAAAGACTACGATTATGAGTCACACACTGTGAGTGGTCCCGCTGCGAGACTTGCCTGGGTATCTAAAGTCAGAATATACATACACTGTATGTACAATTCACTTCTTTTCACCATCAAAATAATGTGAAACCTGGGCTGTAATCTGGCAACTGCTGTGACTGCTGTGACAAATTCAGTAGGTCAGAGGAAAAAAGGACAAAACTTAATCCAGCTACAACCACCGAAAACTGAAGTCAACAGAGCACACCTACTTCACGTAGATTTGAGCCAGGGTATAGAAACAGGTTCTCAAAGATGTCAGAAAACCCTTAACTATCATAACTTTCAGGTCTCTTCTGTCTGCTCTAAAGATTAGTGGCGATAGTTTGAATCAAAAGGTGACATTCTTTGAAGACTGAACCACAACTACAAAAATAAAGATTATAACACATTACAATAAAGCAAAACTCCCCTTCCTCCAATATGCCAGAAGTCCAGTCTAACCTTTGATCAAGACAGGGAGTAGCAATAAAGGTGTTTAGGTTTTCATTTCCCAGACATACTAAAGTGAAGCTTAAATTGTTTATTTTGGTCTCCATGATAGTGTGTTTCCTTAGCATCACCATGAAGCATTATTTATGACTTTAATATTCCATATTCCATACATTTTAGCTTCTTCCACAGCACATACATGCAAGGCAAGAATGCTTTAGAAATCACAGTGTTTAATTTCACAATGATAATGAATTATGACTTCAACCATGCTGCCAAGGAAAATTTTAGTCTATGCATAAAATTGTCTCACCTGATTTTTATCATATCAACTGACATAGAGGAAAAGATATGCCACTCATCCCTCAGCTCCTTCCTTGTCTCCCCACTTGACACTTAACCCCCACAGAAAACCAAATGCCCCCACATCCCCCATTTGCCTAGACAAATGTGTGCAGAGATTTACAAGTCTTCTGTAATATTATGGCCATTGACCCACCATTTAAGAAAGTAAGCTTGAGCTTTCTTTCATTTCTAAAATAAAATTCAAACAGAAATTGATTAATTTGGTATGCAGGATACAAGGAAACCACCTTCTAGGGTTCATTGAGATACAAAGAGGTCAAGATTCCTTTCATAAAGGATCACACGGAGGGTCACAGTGAAGTGCCAGCATTTATCTGTTGCTTCAGAGGCTGCCGCAAAATCTGATATGCCTTGCAAAAGAAAAATAAAGATTTATACGTTATCTGCCTGGTGATACTAAAGATTAGAAGAACTATTTCTTATAAGTCTTTATGGAAGCATTAGCCTTGCCATTAAAATCTATTTAGTAATTCCTTACAGGCAACAACAACATTAGAATAACTGGGAAATATAAGTCAAATATAATCAAACAAATAATATTTTGATATGTTGTTATGTTAAAAGACACTACCTAAAGGCAAATTCTGAACTTGTCCTTTTATTAATTGCCTAAGGACTCAAAAATATTAATGATACTTATAATGATGTACACCTTCTACATTATGCAAATCTTAGACCTCAGCTCTAATCTCCTACTTAACAGTGAGAATTGTTCTTGCCTGAGGTCCCTACTACTCATATTTTAAAAGATTAAAAATATCTCTCCAAACCATATAACTTTTCTTTGATATAAAACAATCTCAGCCTTCATGAAAAGGAAATATGGCAGTAAGGAACTTGAAAAATAATTATGTTCCTCTGTTTAAAAAATGCCCTCAGTTGAGACATCAGCCATTGTCTCTATGGCACTAGGTTTAGAAACTGACTGTGGAGCTCTGGTGAAGCAGAACAGTCTGTCAAGTAAGTAGACATTTCTGTGTACATAAGCATATTTGTAAGGTTAGCAAAGTAAGCACCCTAAATCACAGAAAATGAAGCTTCTTATAAACAGTAGATGCGTCTACCTATTTCTGCTTTCTCAGAAACCTTATTAAACCCAAGGTGTGTGGGATAACACAGGGCACATCATTACCTCCTTTGTACTTTGGTAGGCTGTCCTTTAATTGGAAGATGCTAGTTTCAGCTCCTGTTTAAGAGACTAAGAAAAGTCTTGCACAAGAAGGCAATGGCAAGGTTGAGCAATGTTACTGTTTCAGAAATGTTATTTCCTCTGAAGATACAGGAGGTAAAATGAAAGATATTCCACAAATTCAGTCCCATGAAAACTATGAATTTGCAGTACCTCTGCCAAAAATGAGCTCTCTGTACAACATAAATTTTATTTTACAACATATATAGATCAGCACAATGTGCATTGAAAAATGAATAAAAGTTGGTCATAGCTAGTTTGAAACTGGATTAAAAATGCTGAAGATCTGATTTAAAATATCTATGAATAATTTATGTTTTTTATTAATGTTGGAGTATGTCTATATACTGATTTTTTCTGCAAACTATGTGTGTTGTGGGGTCAGAAGACACAGTCATGATGTGATGGGAGAGTTAGGTAGTACAGGAAGGTGAATAGTTCTGGAAATTATGATCACTTGTGGGATTTCATATCACCAAAATAACAGCTTCAGAGGTTGAAGTACCCAATAAAGAAACAATTCTGAACTTTTTGAGGAAGAAAGCAAGTTCAGCAGACATAGAAGTTCATTGAATCAAGCACGACACTGGGAGCAATGTAGCCTGAATTTCACTATACATCCGGACTGTAAAACAGTACATGATGTTTATTGCTGCTTACACCTATTGTAAGCTGGTCTGCAGTCAAGGAAAACAGCTGGCACCCACAGCACAGCCTGGTGGTTGGCTGTGCTGAAAGTCATGGCTTATAGGTAACTCTCTCTGTTTAGGGTCTCCTTGGAGAACTTTTATGGGTCTATAACAGCGTGCGTTTGTTTGTTTGTTTTTTTGATATATCGAGTATTTTCCAGGTTCTTTCCACTAAAATTTCCAGAATCCTTATACTTCAAGTTATATCACTATTTTCTGCATAGGTCCTGGCCATCACACAAATAGCCAGTCATTCCTGTGCTAGTGGGGCTGTTTGCCCACCTCCTCCACTGTGATTGGAATGGTCCAGACTAGACCTGTTATTTTAGCAAAGAACTTTTCATCATCTCACCAGTCCAGTTTACAGGATGGCTGCAGAAGCAATTGCACAGCTACAGCTGAGCAGGAGGTTAGAGCAGGACATCTTAGAAACATCATACAGAAAATGTTTGTGCTTCAACATAAAATGCCAGTCTCTAAACCATTCAGGTATCTGCTTAGCTTAGCCTAGGCTGGGACAGGTAAATCTCATCAGATGGGTAAGAAGAATGCTCCTGCTTGGAGGGGAGCTAGGTATGTTCCAGGAGGAAAGTTTGAAGAGACTAGACTCTAAGGTATGTCAAGGACAGGAAAGATTAAGTGAAAAACAAGGAATCAGCAAAGGAATGAGACTGCTAAGAGCAGAAAGGAGCTGAAAAGCTTTTAAGGTGATGGAGAAAATCCCAGGTTTTTGTCAGTCAGAAAACTGAGTTGGCTGACACTACATTGAACCCATCCAGAAGGACATAGTGTGGGAAGAGCAAAGGTGTTTATAAGCTGCTTTTATTTCTATTCCTTTTAATCTAACCACTTTGAGTTTTCCTACTTTAAAAAGTTAACATTAATTATAAGCTAATAAAAACACGGAGTGGGGAGTAATTGTGGAATGGCTGATGGCTGTTTAAAAGATTTTCTCCTTCAGACACTTCATTGCAGAAACAGGTCTAGGTAAATCTTTTTGAACCACCTTTTAGCCAACCCAGGTGCCATCATGTATTTCAGCAATAAACACAGTAACAATTGCAAAACAATACCTATGAGTTCTTTGTGGACTTAGAATATTAGCAGTAGTGCTTACATATTTCAGCATGAACTGGAGTTGACTTTAAATCTTCAGTAAAGTATCTTCAGGATACTCTAGAGTACATTTACTGTGATTCAGTGCAGTAAATATAACTAAAATTAAACTAGCTTGTCAAAAGAAAGAACAAAGTACATTTTGTAATACAGTTTCTTTGATTTGGTTAATACAAAAAACTGCATATTCCACAGTGGGTTTCCAATCCATAATTAATTAGTGACTTTTATTGAATTTACTCTTACAAATATTTTGTTTTAAACAAAACCCAAGAGCTCTCTAAATTTCATTTACATTTTGTAAATTTTCTTTCCATTGCCATGAAAAGCCATTCACTACTTGGCTCTAGTAATTGTTCAAAGAATGTCATAGAAGTTTTGAATTATACTTGAAGCCTATTTATGATAATTGGGCATTCATTTAGCCTTACTTATCATATCAATCAACATGGCAAAAAATACATGTGGCTAGGCTTCATTACAGAATGAGAGAAAGACTTCTGAAATATTAGATATATCCTCTGTCTGACTATTCCGCACAATTAAAAAAACCCAAGAACTTATTACCATGACTGGCATATTTTTCAATATTTACTTCCAATATGTAGATTAAGTTATGATTTCATTTTGATGTATTTATTTTTGTATGAAAGATTTGTATTCAATAGACAGAGTAATTGAGCATGCATGTTTGATTTATAAAGTATTTTATACATTACATTTCTTCACTGAACCTGGATATATATACATTCTTTACAAAGAAGGAAAAGAATTAGTCAGATCACAATAACCCCCCTATTATTTGATCTTCAAATAACAGGGGACCAAAAATGTTTGCACTGCCACAGTTTATGCTTCTACAGTTTCTGAGAGAAGACAAATATTCACATCACCAAAATACATTTACATTCAATTTTGCTGAAAATAGTTTTAAAAAATTGATGGTTACAAAGACTAAAGATGACAAAAATATTCACAAGAGTTTCCCCAATAGATTTACACTTATGATTCTCAACATATAAATCTCATCTTAAGGGAATTTAAACTGCAGATATGCTGTTAAGTTATCAGGGCACAGAAAAAGATGGTGAGAATATTTCCAGTGGAGAACCACCACATTTTATGAGAATCAAAGATGACAAGCTGACAAGTTGTAAAGAAGCATAACTTGTACCGTGAATATTATTCATCAGGTTGAAGCCTTTTTCAAAATATGCCAGGGGATAGTACAAGGTTGACAACTGCTCTCTGGGAAGTTTTATTTTGTCAAGAATTTCACAGATGTGATTATGCTGTGTAATTTCAGTATATTTTACCAGACTCCTTCAGGCATGGTTAGCACTCTACTGAAAAATATATCAACAAAATTGGTGAAGTACTTCAACATATTCAGTGTCACTTAGATTAGTCTGACTGAATAGTTGCAAGAGATTTAAAACTTACTCCCGAGTTATTTGGCACTATTTGCTTATTTGTTATTTGGCATGACCTGAGTATTGAATGCAGTGCCTCACCATAACAGACTACCACATAATATATATTTATCCAGAAGCGTACACAAGAAAAATTTTTTGCCTTTCACACGCGACAAGTGAGAACTCTTCCTCAATGCATTATTCCACAAGAAAAATTGAAACATAAGTATCAAAATTAATATATTTAAAAAAATGAGTGCCAAGAAATAATGGAAAATACATTTGCTCTGTGTTTGCAATGTAAGGCAATTTATCAGCAGAGAAAGTTGAGTAATTCAATGAAAAAAACTAAACAATGCTACAAATGAAGACCGTCTATTATAAGCTAACATGGATGAAAATTTCATCTCAGTCATCTCTCTAAGTGCTATACTGGCTTTGTGTGGCAAGGATTTGGTAGCAGGGGTGGCTTCTGTGACAAGCTGCTAGAAGCTTCCTCTATGTCTGATGGAGCCAATGCCAGCTGGCTGCAAGACAGACCTGATGCTGGCCAAGGCCAAACCTATCAGTTATGGGTCTGTGGATAACATATTTAAGAAGGGGGTAAAAAACCCTGTGCAACTGCAGCAGGAGGGAGGGGCGAGAATATGTGAGAGCAACAACTCTGCAGACACCTGTCAGTGGAGAAGGAGGGGAAAGTGGTGCTCCAGGTGCCTGAGCAGAGATTCCCCTGCAGCTAATGGTGAAGACCATGGTGAGGGACATGGTGAGCCCCCTGAAGCCCATGGAGGTCCATGGTGCAGCAGATATGCACCTGCAGCCTGTGGAAGACCCCATGCCAGAGCAGAGGGATGCCCAAAGGAGGCTGTGACCCCATGGGAAGCCCGTGCTGGAGCTGGCTTCTGGAAGGACCTGTGCCCCCATGGAGGGAAGAGCCCAGGCTGGAGCAGGTTTGCTGGCTGGGCTGTGAACTTGCAGGAGACCCATACTGGAACAGTCTGTTCCTGAGGGACTGCACCCCATTGAAGGCACCCATGCTGGAGCAGTTTGTGAAGAACTGCAGCCCATGGGAAGGGGTCATGTTGGAGAAGTTTGTGGAGAACTGACTCCCGTGGGAGGGACCCCGGGCTGGAGCAGGGCGGAGTGTGAGGAGCCTCCCCCTGAGGGGGCAGGAAGGAGTGGCAGAGACAGCGTGTGGGGGACTGACCCCAGCCCCCATTCCCCATCCCACTGCACCACTGGTGGTGAGGAGGTAGAAAAATTTAGGATTAAAGTTGGGACCGGATAGAAGGGAGGAGTGAGATGAAAGATTTTTTTTTAAGTTTTGGTTTCATTTCTCATTATCCTACTCTGATCTGAATTAGAATAAATTAATTTCCCAAGGTTGTGTCTGTTTTGCCTGTGACAGTAACTGGTGAGTGATCTCTCCCTGTCATTTCCTCAACCCACAAGCCTTCCATTATATTTTGTCTCCCCTGCTCAGCTGAGGAGGGCAGTGATAGAGCAGCTTTGGTGAGTACCTGGCATCCAGCCAGGGTCAACCCACCATAAGTACCTAAAAAGATATACCAAACAAGCACTTCCCCTGAGAGGTTACAGAGAGCCACTAAAGCTTCCTTGACCAGGATCCCACCATGCCTGTGGCCAAAAGAAAATGAAAAACACACAGAATCTGTCACACACAAAAATTAAACACATTTTTTCCTATTCACTGCAGTTGACCAGCAAAAACTTTGAACCATGAGATTATGTCAACGCAATACAAATATGTGACATAAGCACAGTGATCAAAATTTTCTTTATTTATGTCTAAGGAATATCAATAAATTTATCAGCTGCAGCTGCACATCTAATGCTTACATCCCTAATTTCAAGACTGTACCTGTCCTGTCATATAAACCTTTCAATTTGTTCTTTGCGTTCCATCATGAAATAATTTTCCTTGGACTCCAGAACTCTTCAGAAACACTCTCCATAAGACAGTATTACCTGCATCCTTTGTGGATTTTCAGTACTTGAGTGATCACAGAAAGTAAAAAACCAATTTGATCACAGACAAACTCTTGTAACTATGGAAGGAAGAATTTACGATTATAATTGTACTAGCGTTTACATTTGTAATAAATAGATATACATTTCACAAAGCGTGAAAATCAACAGAGGGCAGCCTGCATTACAATAATAGGCAAAATCAAGGGAGTACTACATAAATTTCTCCAAGATAAATTGCTGTGCCCTCAGATCAGGGCTTTTTAAATATTACATTCTAGGCTCTGTCTCTGGCAGTATTCATAATATTCCAAAAGCTCAACATTAGTGAAGCAACCATCTTGTCAAAAGTCAAAAGGTGTTTTGATATTTGTTTCAACATGTGGAAAAAGAAACATAAAACCAGTGTTCATTCTGAATTTTCTTTAAAAAGCAGTTATGGTCTCTCCTTTTACAAACAGCTTCAGGATTAGACCAATCTGTTGTTGCTGTAGGGATAGCCATACGAAACATAACATGTCACCAGACCTCAAACATTCAACTAAGATTTTGGTTGTGTGTGTGTTTCAATGTATTCTTTTCCTTCTCCCAGGTATGTGTTTCAACCCTTTATAGCTCAAGTCCTCTGATGTTTCAGTGGTGTGTTTATGAAATACAGGGCAGTTTATCCAAATAGCCATTGCTGTTCTAAAACTTAAACCCACCCATCCGGCACGTAACTTGATGCCAACTGGTAAACATAGGACTGATAGAGACTCACGACAAAATGCCAATTCTCTTCATGTTTTGCATGAGAACAGTAAAATTGAATATGGAGGCTTATAAGATGTGAAAATGATTGATGTGTGCCTCATCAACAGCATCTCCTACTCTTAACTCCAGTCAATGATTTGAATAATGCCAAGCCAACATTTTCAGGAAACGTGTAAGAAATTTGGCAGCTACTTCTGCTTTCCAGCTCGTTTTAAAAGTAGTCCCACAAACCCCAAGTCAAATCAGCCTCTCCTTCAAAGACTGTTCTCTGAAATCCCACCTGTCTGGTGTTAAAAAGAATGTACTGAAACTTGCTTCCACTTTAGCAGCGGCAAGTTCAATTAAGTGCAAAGGGAAAAATATGTGTTTGAATCTCCAGAACTGCTTCTTACAATGTTAATTAAGAGACATTTTAGGGGGTCTTCCTGAGAGTTTTAAAATCATCGGATACATCTATAAATCTGTCTACTGGAGTCAGGGTCCTGATGGCACGTACCACCAGCCCCAACTGTCCCTGCCCAGCCCCACAGGGCTCCCCACATCAGCCTCCCAGGGCCGTCAGCCCCTGCCCCAGTGATGCCGCAGGAGGGCCAGTCTCCTGCTCCCCACGGCCCTGCCTGGCCACAGGCCCTGCCAGCCCTGGCCTGCCCACAGGCCCATGTCACCACCTGCCTTCAGCCCATCCCCAGGGAAGTGCCCTGTGGCCAGGGCTGGGGCTGCCCCGGTGCCCCGGCTGCTTCCTCCGTACTGGGGTGGGATGGGCCCTCCTGGCCACCCCACCATGGGCAGCCCCAACTCCCCCAGCTCCAGGAAGCCTGGACACTTGAGCAGTACATTCTTTAATCAGTTGTTTCTTCTACCTTTTAATTAAGACAATCAAATAGTATATTAAACCTGTTCTGATTATTATAAACTGCCCTTATTCTCCAGACTTTCTATTGAGTTGTATTTGGTCAATCCAACAAAAGGTTGTACGAAAGTGTACAACAGGACGACACAGCGAGCATTTAACAGCAACTCTAGAGTGCTGTTTTCAGCTGCCACGGTTTTCATTAACGGAGATAACAAAATTTTCCTCTCTTGGTAAAGTACGTGGAGATTGCCAAGTTAAAACAACCCTTCAGGAGTGTGCAGTAAGACTAAATATTTAGTGACCTTTAACAACACAGCAGATGCTGCAGGCATACAGAGGTCCAACTGACAAAGGTCTAAGTTCAAAAGACATGGGGCACCCTGGAAGGCCCCAGGGACGATAGTTACAGGTACAGAAGATTCGTTGCTGCTCATGCTCCCTCTTCTTGTTCATTAAAATATATATATATATATATATATAAAAATTAGTCACAATTCCATATAAGTCATGGTCCAGTTTTTTTTCTCACTTCAGTCTCAATGTGACAAAAACGTTGGTACATGATTTTCAAAAAAAAGTAACTGACATCAAAAGAAATCCATTTTATACTGAGTATAATGAATAGTCTGCCTGGTTTATTCTTATCTTAGAAATAGGCTGGGCTAGTGATGAATATAAACATTAAGAATCAGTCTTCAAATCTATTTTGGCATGCACTGTCCTAGTCTTTCTTTAAAGAATATAAAGTCAGCTGGTCAAACAGCTATCTGTCTTATGAGTCCTGATTTCAATGGTGGCTGCAAACAGCAAATGGGACAAATATAACAGGGTAAGCATTTACGATACTTCCATTTCAGTCTTCAAATATCCATTTATTTTCAAGTCAGGGATTTCCAAAGCTGGATAAGGATTGTGTGAATTTTCCACCGGTAAGACAACATTCAGCCTGGATCATGATACTACTTCCCAGCCTCTGTGCAAAAGACAGTCCTTATAACTGACAATACATTAACTCAAAACTCCTGGCTGTTTTTAAAGGATACTCCAGCTTATGCCTTGCATAATTAAAATTTTCAAATAAATAAAAATTATCATTATTTTCAAAAATTAATGAATTACATGAGAATTAAAAAATCTCATTATAAAACCTTATAATTTGACAGGGTACTGAGGAATTCCACTGCAGAGATTGGGAGAAAAACAGTCTACTGGCCATTTACCAAGAATTTGGTTAGATACAGTGGTCTTTGTACAGGAAACCGGTCAAAAATATACTGCTACCAAACCCATTGCGCAGGCCTCCTCAGTGCAAAGCTCAGCTCTATGGAGATGTTTTCACATGCACTTTTTTTTCAAAGGTTCACATCTGTTTCTAATGCCCCAATTTCTGCTTCTGTTTCGGTAATTAGTTAGTGGTTCTGCTCTCATCAAACTATGGATGAGAAAGCAACATGATTTTCAAAAATAGCAACTTTCTTCCAGATCAAAATCTGTTTCTGTCTCTATTCAGTTTTAGGATGACAAAAGGTCAGTATTCCAAAACAAAAGATACCATTAAGTTTTAATAGTATTTTATAATGTAATTCAGGCAATTACATACTATGAAATATGTATTTTTAAAATTCCCAAGCAGAGACCAGAAATTTTACTAAAACTGTCTGGAACAAGGCTCTGTGCCTCTGTACATGTCAATTGCTGAAGACTCCAATTTCTACTCAGAATTTATGAAAGTCATTGAAATTCCACAATGCCACTGAGTCCTGCCAGCACAAATTGAGCCTCAACATCAAGTTCTGCAATTTATGTCAGTAAATGAATAACTGTTATTTTTCTTAATCAAATAAACATGACTGCATAAAACCCAAGGATTTTAAGTTGTCAAATATCTATTGAGAAAACATATGGCAAAAAAAATCACAAAACAGGATAGCAATCTTCTAAGTGTTCATTTTTGATTGTATAATATGTGAAAACTCCTCTGTATTATGGAGTTTCTAGAGAAAGAATTTATATAATTTATATTTAAAACATGGATTTTTGATGCCTAATTTAAATACAGTTGTATCATCATCATCATCAACATCATAATCGTCATGTTATCATTATTATTATTGTTACTATTATTATTATCATCAAAAACAACAACCAAAGGTGGGAAAAGCCATTAAGATAATATTCATAGTTCAATGCAGCCTTAAACAAAGAAATTGCTACTCTGCCTCCATAATATCTCTTTCATCGTCACTGGCAGCTGGAAGATCAGCAGGTTTTAATCTATTATCATTAGTTACTGGGCTTGATGATAATTACTGTGCCACTTGAGTCTGGATCAAATAATTAGTACTTGTAACTGAGAATGTGAGTCTTATCACAGTTTCTGCCACTCTCATGGTAATTGCAATGTAAAGATAAAAATATGTTCTGTATGACTGTATTTAGTTTGAAGTTTGTACTGAAAGTCCTAATGAAGAACCACGGCAAGATCCCTGAAACATTAGCGAGACATTCTTAAAAATGGTCAGTTTTTTAAATGATCTTTTGAGTACAATTAATAATGCTCATACATTCATAACCTGTTAAAGCTACCCTATGCCGATTCATACAAACCTGCACAGAAGCAAAGTGTTTCTGGGATTGTGTCTTCTCTAACAGAACTTAAAACATTAGGTCTTTATAGTGTGTGCCATCATCTCCAGAACATCAGCTCTGTCCTCACCTTACAGTCACCTGTAGAAGGACATTGAGTATTTGCCAAGATCCCAGCAGTGCCGCTTTGGCCCCGCTGCACTTAGCAAATGTCCTCCACGGCCTGCTGAGGCTCTGCCTTGGAAATGTTCAGAGAAAACCCAGAGGGAGAACTACAGTGAATGTCTCACAGAGAGTTTGCCAACTGCTCTTCCACTATATGTTGCCTCTCATATTGTTTCTATGAATGTTCATGAATGTCTATGAATGACATAAGGAGCCTCCAGTTTCAACTGCTCCATATCCATACTCTTCTAATAAAGTCATATGTTATCATTCACATACTAAGACCACAGTGCTATAAAACTACTGTAGCATTCTGAACAAACTTTTCCAGTATAGATATAATTTGAGAAATTTATTTAATGTTTTTAACATTAAAGTAGGCTTATTTTATTATATATTATTATTTTAGAAGATTTTCACCAGACATATAGTATTCTATGAATAAGCAGGGATTTCCTTAAATTAAGAATGGTAAATTTCAGCAAATTAAAATATTAATAATTTCAATTTTGATTCTGGGCAAAGGCTTAAAGAATATTTTAATAACCACCATAAAACAATTATTATTTGGTTTATACAGTGTAATCCATTACTTAGCAATATTTATCACATCTACATCTAACAACTTTATTTCCTACACAGAAAAATCAGTGAACTGTGCCCACTTCATTTTTATAAATTGGAACATAGCCAGAGTGTCGCAGTTCTGAAAGCTACATTATGGAAAGTGATAATCACTGAATGGTAAAGCTTCTTGTAAGAAAATTCTATTAAAAATACATAATCCACTGGACTATGAAATTTTCATATGGTTATCACATTTATGACTGCAAATTTTCAGGAAATGGGATGGAGACAAAAGAAGAAAAAGCAGTACTTTTATTTGGAAATTACTTTCTTTGGGTCAGATATGAGGAAGATTTTTTTTCTTATGACAGAATCGTATTATTAAAATATGTATAAATAAAGTAAGTAGATTTTTGCTTTGGAGTAGAAAATGTCTAAGAGAGAAAACTTTTTTTTAATATAAGAAAGAGGATCTGGATAGTGATACGAAGCTGGAGCTTGAAGTTTAAGTGCATTCCTGCAGCCCATAATGGAGGAGAGAGAAAATGCTGAATCATGGAATGAACAATGGTTTGTCCAAGAGGCAATGCATCAGGGAAATGATCAGAATCATTTTGGTGACCACCAAAACATGATAACCAACCTATATATGTTATTTTAAGATGGAGGTTTAGTTTCTAAACTATTAGAAGACATAAAAACCATACATCATATTTTTACAGTTGAGTAAATGAAAGACGTTTAATACTCCAAAAACTTGGAAGGATATGGAAGAGGACAGAGACTGAGCCTGACTCTCTTCAACCAAAGCAATAGTTGCTATTAGGGCACTCATTAAAAATATGGAAGACTGATTTTGGTTCCACATCAAATGTTACAAAGAGGTAAATCTGCATCTCAAAAAATGTGCTTTTTTTTAAAGGAAAATATTTGAATATTATCAGATATGAAATGCAACCACATGTCCAAAGCTCTATATTTTTTGCAAAATACAATTTCTGGGTTTTGGCTGTTACTACTGATTGCATGACTTCCATTGAAATTTTGACAGAACTCTTAAGAAACATTTCTTAACATGTGTAAAATGAGCATTTTCTAAGGGAAAATTACTCCACCAGATATGAATAATTTGCTTTAAAATTATTCTCATACACTGTATTTTTTTAAAAAAACAAAGCACAAGACACCTGATTCTATAGTTAGATGCAGCAGTAACTTCGTTTCAAAACAAAGATTGATATATTAAAACTTCTGAACAATTAATTCTAAACTAACAATATTTGTTCTGGCAAAACTGCCTTATAAAGGCAGGCACATTGTAATTTAACTGTCTCAGATTAAGTGAAGGTAGTGACACCACCATTCTCATTACGGTGTGTTTCTGTTTTATCTTGTTTCTAAACAGTGATGAATTTATTAATCTCATCCAAGTATTTCTCACATCCAAGATATGATCATGCCTTAGTGTCAAATAAGAATGAAGCCAAATTTCCATACTTAAACCAAAGCTGTTATAGTATCATACAACAGCACATGTGCAGGTGCAGATTTGATACAGAATCCCATTTGCACAGTTTTCTTAAAAATAATCCTTAGCATTCAAGAGCTGCAAAAGTTGGATCATTCTCTCGTAGCTGGGTTTTATTTAATTCCTTGGCACAGCAGTATTACAATATATTCTAAAATTAAATACATTTGTGTAGAGACATTCAGGTCATGTCAGTTTTAATTATCACAGTTTCTAGTTACTATTAAAATCTCTATTATATCTGTATTTTTGTCGTTATTGGTATCTCAAGTTAAAAGCCATTTAAACTTGATTATTCTTAGACTCCTCAGGGCATATTTGAAAAATACGGCATTCTATATAATTTTTTATATGCATCATATAAAAATTGAAGTAAAATATCTAATTTCATACCAAGTTGTTGAATACAGGATATAGGCATTTGACAAAAAAGTCCTTACTCCCAGGTTATGAGTTCAAACTCAATGTGTGGCAGAAAAGATAAATATACCACCAGCTGCTAAACTGTCCATGACTTGTATTAAGTAAAGTTCACAGCATTTAGAGTCAGAGGGAACTATCATGATTCTTAGGTGCGGCTCCAGACTCAGCACAGGCCACAAAGAATTACCGAGTAATATCTGCATGAAACCTGCGAATTATAGGAGGTAAAGAATTTCTTTTGGAAAGGCATTATTCTTGGTTTACACTTCATCTGATGAAGCATCTACACCACTGCAATGACCCTTTCACTATGAAAAATGTAACAGTGCCCATTTAAGTAAAAGAATGTTACATTAAAGAAAAGACCAAAGCCTTTCAGTGGAGATGGCAATGAAAAGGCATATACTTGATTGCAGGAAAATTATGTTTCGGGGGAATTAGAGAAAATTGGGACCTAATGGAAGCATAGTATTACAGAAAGCTTTTTAGGGCAAAATACAGCTATCGCCTTCAGAGTGGTTGGCAAGCACAGAATCCTTTACCTCGGCTCCCTAAGCAACACACCCTGCCAGCTCAGCACATGCTGGTGGGAGTGACGGAGGGTGGAGCGGAGTGGAGACCCCACGGCCAGGCTCTGCCATGCTCCCTGCAGGGGTGGGAACCTGATGGCACCCACAGCTGAAACTGCATAGCAGCTGTCACATGCAGAATCCATGAGATGTCCACTGCTGAGCCAGCCATTGTGGCAAAATTACCTTCGTCAGATGAAATGATCTCACTGTAATAGCAACGCACCCCTCCATCCCAAAGTTACCTGCCTCCAAGGCACTACCACACCTCACTGGGCATGTGATACCAGTTGGTAACAACAATATGTATGACTAGAGTCACCCAAGCTCCACCTGAATGTGATGGAAATGGACTGGACCTGGACTGAAGTACAAATGGAGTTGTACTTCATTATTTGTCTAAATTGTTGTCTAAATTCCCAAACTGCCAAACTCTGATTTAGCGTTTAACTAGGTACAAACCTGTGCACAAAGTTAGGTCGAGCTGACCCACTCTCTGAAGCTGTTATGAATGAAAGGGCTCCTAATCAGGGGAGTCAGCCTTGGGAAGGATGAGTGACAAAGAACAGATGGTGAAAAGAACACCATGATCTAAGTTACACTGAAAGAAGCCTTCAAGTAAGGAAAGTTCTAGCTATGAGAGGAAACAGGATGATAAGGTGTTGCAATCCACTGATATCAACTGAAAGTTAGTTGAAAATAAAACAAAGATCATTGTGATACTGGGAGATCATGATCTCTGACTTAAATAGTCCCCGCAGAGGAGGGTAAAACTCCGCTTGAGCAGCATGCGCAGTTAGCAGAGAACTTCATCAGCGCTATCTGAGCATACTCATTTGCATTAGAAGTGAGAAACTTGTAACCAATCCTGTGTATGATAAATGAATATGCAATGCTGTATGAAGTATAAAAAGTGGACAAATGAGGGGAGAAGATAGGGAAGACTCTATCATAACTTCTGGGATCAGTCAACGGGCTGAACCTGTCTGCTCCCCCATAGGGATGCCTATTGGGTTAGAACTTTACTCTATGACTAAGTCATGCTAGCTGCTATTAGGTAGATTAGTTTAAGTTTGCTTTGCAGTCAGTATATTATCACCAGCAATTTCCCAATCTTATTCTGTCACAAACTTGCATTTTATAATAAAAATCTCAGGCTGAAGTTGCAAGTCTCCAGAGGCTTGAGTAGTTGTATCAGGTATAAAGGGTTCAGGGAAAATGCCGTTCTTAACATGACACTTGATCTTATGCAGATGGAGTACTGCACACAGGGAAGTACTATTTGTGAATAAAACAAAAAGAGAAAAATACATAAGGAAAAGGGTCTGGAACCAAGTTAGTTGCACAGAACCAGTTTTCTGGGCTTTAACACTTGTTTTATACCTACCTCTTCCCATCAGATTTTATTAAAGAGAATACATTTATTTTGCTTTTTAATTCAGTGTTTGCTGTTGATTTTCTTGTTACAGTCAGGACATTGTATTTTTTATTAAATAAATACATTTGAAGTTCTATAGTTTAATCCCAGCCTATTATTCAACAATGTAGAATTTTTTTTACTATAAAATAGAGCACAAACTGCTTGAAGTGTTTTATTATAATGCTCTATAAGTAGTAGCTAATACTTCAGCTATATAAAATGAGTTAATGATATTTCAGTGCATTCTTATTTCGGGTGCAGAAAGGTTCAATTTTTTTCATTTGTATATAATTAGGCTCTAAACATTAATTATTTGCTCTACAAAGAACATAAAAAGTAGAGATACAAACTTTCTCCTGTATATTTGTCACTTAATTACCATCGTTTCACAGTCTAAATTATAAAGCCTTTCTCAACCACCTAATAAATTAGGTTCTTGTGTAACTGAATGCAGGGATATGATTGAAGAGCAGCAACTTGTGCAACATTTTAAAATATTAGCAGAAAACAATGTATGCGAGATTTACAGAATAGGCAAAACTAGTGAGTGGTGCATTTAGAATATTTTTCCTCTGAGGACCTAAAAAACCAAAACAAAACTACCCTAGAGAAAAAATGATTTTACTCATTAGATCTGATGTATGTCTACATCTGTAAGACTTACTTGTTCATCCTACTGATTAAAGTTGTGAAAGTGCTTTTCTAGGTTCTCAAAGGTTTTTTAAAGTGCTTAATTCCAGCACAGGTAGAAGACAGTAAAAAAGGTTTCATCCTTGTTTGTGCATTATGAATTTGATTGATCACTTGCCAATAAATTAACATTTACAAACCAGTGGATAGAAAAGGAATTGCACGTCGCATTGAATGTAGACTTTGAAGATGGTATTTCCCTTCTCCTCATCGTTCTGAATGCTAATATATAGAAAACAAAATCTTAGCTTAAAGCTCCAGCCTCAGGCTGCACCTTCAGAGATAGCAATTACAATTTCCCTGTAAACTGGAAAATTTTGAACACAAGTTAGAAGGAGAACAGAGAGAAAGTAGAAACACAGTTTAAAGCTTCAAAGAAATTCTTGTTCCATTAACTTACTTTTAACATATTTATTACTTTGGGGAGGAATTTGGATTTCAAATTTTCAAGCATGATTTCCTAACTTCCTACATGACTTCCATTTTTTTTGTCCTACTAGAGGAACAAAACAAATCATTGTGGGGTTTTTTTTGCAACAGATTTTAGACTTAACTGTATTGCAAACAAATGTTACCAGTTATCCTCGCTATCCAGCTGTTGGTTTTCTTCTTCTAAATTCTTAATATTCAGTCTCACAGGCAAAAGACCAACACCCCTACTTGCTCTGCTCTGTTACTATATGCTGCTGACATATTTGACTGAAAATATTTCACTATATGAAAACCACATTTTTGACATATCAACAGCAACTTTTTTTTAAAAAAAATATAAATTCTCCAAATAGTCATTATCCCACAGTTTGGATTTTAAAAAGAAAATGGTCTTATCTGATGAGGTATCCTTTTTAAGCTCACAACTCAAGTATCAAATTGGTTTTAAGAATTTTTAAGAAAAAAACACCTCTTTACTGAAAATAAACATGTAGGACTCCAGCTAAAAGAATTTTTCAGAAAGTCATGTGTGTCTGTAAAGAGATGCTTATAATAAAAGTGCCTCTCAGCTACAGTGGCATTGTGTACTTAAGCACATCTCCTACTTTGCTTGATTTGCAGCCAATATCCTGATATAAAACCAATCATCCTTCTATGTTTCTCTTCTAATAAACTGTTGTTTTGATGACTGTAAGAAGCAGTGGCTAAGGAATCCAAATTTATGCCAGCCTGTGTCTACATCCTGTTTACACAAACCCTGTTAACTCCTATGGAAGCTGACACAGCTGCAAGAAAGATACTATACAGTTCATTATGTCTTAAAAAAGCTTGTCTGACTAGATCAGCTCGTCCTGGCAGTACTTCTGAAAAACAGCTTTACGGATAAGACTTCAAAGTCAAGTTCTCATGAACATTCTCGTTTTAGGAATCTTAATGAAGCATCACAACTATGGCAGTTTGCATGTTTCTGTTCTATCATTTCATTTTCCTGTACTTGATGGCTGACCACTTGAACAACCACGGTGCACTTAAAATTCATAAATGCATGTTAACATAATACTAGCAATGAAGTTCTTTTGCATGACATTGAGGAAAGAAGACAGGAGCTGAAAAAGGTTTTGCTGTTACAAAGCAAGGGACAAGACTTGGATTAGAAGCAACTCAAAAGCAAGATGTGCTATTAACTCTTGAGGCACATTTTTTGTGAATCTCCCTTCTTGTCACTTCAGAAAGTCTCTAAATTATGAGTATATGCAATTTTTTGCATTCCCACCTTCTGTTAACCATTGATATCTGAAGATGTACAAGTTTCCTGACACTTCAACACTAATAGAAGGGATTACCTCATTGCATTTTGTCTGATCTTACTTTTCTTCTGTTTAATTTCAGAGTTAGCTGTTTTCTTTGGTATTATTGTTTCTCTTTGTCTTGTTTACCAGTTCTTTTAGTTTGAATTCCCCACGTGGTTGATTAACAATGTGCAATTTAATGGGGAAAATGACTACATTCTTGCTTTGCAAGATTTAGAAAAGGCAATCACAAAAAGTTCCCATTCCAGCTTTTGCTCTCAAGCCGGATCTTTGAAACAAAACTCTTACAGCCTATATTCAGCGATATAGTTTTGTGAGCCCTCCAGCAAGCTGTTTCTTAGAAAATTCAAGCTGTTTCTTAGAAAATTCACAGCAAGGCTGACATTTTTCACTTTGTGTCCATACAGGAACAGAAATTTGGTTTTTGTCTCTCAAAAGCTCCACGTCTTCACAGACTTCAGACTCATTTCAGTCTGCCTGACTGCCACAGGTTATGTGCTGCCTGATCTATTAGATTTGCTGCCAAATCCACTTTCAACTATGCTTATATGTCTCAGTAATATTCTTCATTAGGACACATTGCAGAGGATGAGAAACTTTATTCCTTGCATTACCACAGTAGACATATCCATCCTTAGGTTCTTTACAGTCACAGTATCTGCAGATACACTGATGATCTGCATACCAGTATATGTGATATACACTGTTTCTTTTTATAGCATCAGTGATATTCAGTTTATCAGATAAAGAACATTTTCCTACAATGACGACATTTTTTACTGCATCTTAATATGTGTGTGTAGCTTTCTGCTCTCTTCTAAACATCTCTATGCTTTTTGTTTGAATTTTCTAATACTTTCACATTTCCTTGAGCTTCTTTTCAGTCATGGTTTGAGCCAAGTTTTAAAATACATCAGATCTTGTAATATCTTTCAGGTTCTTGAACAGGAACTGGATCTCAGGGAGGAGGAATGGATGAACTCTCCAAGGAGATGTCGACGATGCACCTCCTGCAATAGTATGGGAACTCACATAGGACCCAAGATGACACTGAAAGGATAGGGGTTCTAACATTGTATGTTCACTCTCAAGATCTCCATATGGCCTAAATGGACCTACATTTCAAAACAACTTCTATTATGTGAAAATCTTAGTGAGAATGCTCTCAGTGAAGGATGTCTGGTCAGTGAATACATTGCTGAGTTAAAGAACAGCATTTGGCCTAAAGAACAACCTCTGAGGGAAACTAAGGTACTAGATAGTCTCAACAAACTAAATTGACAAGAACGGAGTAATATCCTGTATATTCCACACAGCTACCAGACTCAAACCCCCCACAGATAGACTATGTCACTTCCAAGTAAATCCTTGATACTTTTGAGATTGAAACTGTTCCAGAGAAGGAAAAGAGTAAACAAAATGGGCTTAAGGACTAATCTCTGGTTCTCAGGCTGGCAACACAGCTGATTTTATTCACTTGCCAGAATTCTTTTCATCCTGAAAACAGCAGAGTAACATCTAAAGTGCCTACTGGGAACAGATCCCAGCATATGCTCTTTACTCAAGCCACTCCTGAGAACTGTCTGGGAGATTGCTAGGTTGGAGCAGATCTAAACTATGCCAGAGTATGCTAGCAATACAAATGCATGGATGACTGCTTAGCAGTGCTTCAGCCCTTGCCATTGCCTTGTTTCATTCACTTGTAAATACAGAAGCTAGGTAACCAATACTGATGCACTGAAGTTGTCTTACTGAAAACAGCAGTACCAAAACTGTCACTGCTTTTCTAACATACAGCATGATCATGGTATGCCTGCTATAATGCACGTGCCTATACAAGACTCAGCAGGACTCGGCTGCAGTATCAAAGTCAGACTGAGGAGTCTTTAGGAAAGTATTTCTTGGCATAAATTTCACCTCTTTTTATAGGAAGACTCTCTCGGATGCCAGTTCTTACATGTCAAGAGAAGTGCTACTTTTCACAAGTCATACAGCCCTATGCAGGTGTGGCACAGAAACTATAAATGTAAAGATACAAGAATTGACAAAGCTGATGTTGAAAGGGAACATCCTAGACAGATCATTATATGTGTAACTGCTGAAGTTGGATTTGAAGCTGATCTCAGTATATAATCCCACAAAAAAGCCCACAGAAAACAGACTGGAAACAAGGTTTCCTTGACTTCTAATTCATCTTAAAAAAGCTTTATGGTTAAAACATTAACAAAAGATGTTAATTTCCTCAGATATTTCCTCAGATAAAAAGACATTTACCTAATTTAGGTAAAGTCATCCATTAATTCTACCTCAAACTTCTAATTTAACTTAATTTAAGAATGAAGTTCTAACAAGGCTTCTCCATAGCAAAAGCCTCCAAGAATACATGCACAGGGTCAGAGTATATGCCTTGAACATGGAAGCAAAGGATGGTATCAGAGGCCCAAAAGATTAAAGTACAAACTGCAAATAGCAAATCACATCCCCTAGGATTTAATGCCTAGGAAAAACCCCAAATATACATCCAACATAGATGAACTATACCATACACGTTCAGAACACAAAGGACACAACAGGAGGTATAAAACAGTCACAACCGCAACAAGAACAAGAACAAGAAGAAAGCAAGCATGGAAAGAGAAAAATTGTTTTATTATTGTCTCCCTGATTATGGATACTGTGACTGATCAACACTGTAACTTTAATGACAGCACGATGTATTCCTTCTCTTCCCCTCTGATGGAGAAATATCATTGCTTTTCATTTGCTGATCACCAAACTTGGTTACTGTGGACTCAGTAATCACTTACATTAATTTTGTAACTATATTACTGGGTTAAGTAAACAAGATTGTAAGAAGCATTCTTTGTGTGTGTGTACATATACTCATGTATCCTTCTATTTTCTGCTCCATTCTTCCCACACTAAAAGGTAGTTGACACTGCAGCACAGTCAGAGTAAACCCATGTGACATCTAAATACTGTTATATTAAAGAAAATCACCAAGACAGTTTTCTAAGATGGGCAAGTTAACTCTTCTTTTGGCAGTATCTCACATTCTCCATTTTTTAGAAACAGAACTTAGACAATTAGCTCACATTAGACTCCTTATATAGCCTTAATTTACTGATATAACAGCTTCCCAAAACAGAAACTATTTCCACCCAATAGCTTCACAGCTAGACGTACAAAGCCCCATAAAGGAGAGAAATCTCCATCAAGGAATACAAACTTAAAGAAACATTCCTAAATAAATGCATTAAAAAATATGCTGATAAACAACACAGAATGAGGTTGAAGTGATATCTGCTATTGAACATAGATGATATAAATAAAATAAAGAACAATTCTATAGCCCTATCTCATTTACTGTGCGTTGAAAGGGGACTCTAATCTGGTATTTTTTTGTCCTTTATCCTTTCAGGAAGGATGGATAAAGGCACTTAGGATGACCTGTGAGTATATTAGGTCACAGAGAGGGATGGCTAAAAGATTCTCATCCTGCTTTCAGATGTGAAGATCAGTGTCCCATCAGTCCACGTGACTCCAGGAGCTGGGAAAAAAAGCCTACTGCCTAGTTTCTTCTCCAAGTGCTGCCGGAAGGGTACTTTGGCCTGGGTTTCTCTTTCCTCAGAATCACGACATTCATCACCTTAAAACTTTACCTTACTACTGTAAGACAGATCTAACGTGACAAGAGTACTCAGGCAAGTAGCGGTTGTTTCAGACCCTAAAACAATAATGGAATTCAAGGCAATAGAAGAAAATAAGATCTGGGAACTGACATTAATTTGAGTAGATCCAGTGTTTCACTACAGATAGGTGGAACTGCATGTTAACTAGGCTTTGTAATTCATACTGTGCATATTATCACTAGTGGCAAAGTTGTAGTGGTGAAATTTTCCCTCTTCAAAAGAATGCCATGGTATCTAAAACACAACCCCATCTGTTCACTTATAAAGGTATTTCTACTCTGCTCATCTCAACTACATCATTTATGTAAGAGAGCTGATAAAATTTATGACCCCTCTACTCAATAAATCGTGGAGGATGCATGAAATTATTTCAGTCAGAAAATGAAAAGAAATTCAATACTGCAAACTCATTCAAATGAAAACATGAATTTCAAATCATATGGCAAAATTTATTACAATGAGATCTGCAGCATTTCTTCTATTTATTTTTACCATTTCTACACAAGTATCCTTTTCAATCAATGCAACAATTTGTCTTTGGCCTGATTTCAGTAATGTTTTTTATTCTTAGAAAACTTCCTTGCCATACTCAGTGCCTGTATTCTAGCTTCTACCATGTCTGCCCTTTGAAAATTTCTGTAATGTCTCCAATTTTCTAGTCTTCCCTGTGAATAAGGGTTTACTTGTGTTTCTCAAATTTTTATAACAAGATAGTGAGAATCTAAAAGTGCTACCGGGACTATTTTAACTATTTTAACATGAGTTTGCCATGAAAAGAAAATAATGCATGTGCTGGAAAAATCTGAACAATTATTAGACATGCTGAGTGTACAGTTTTGCATCATTTAGTGAAATGTTCCCCACATATAGATCCTCATTTCTTGTCTGCTTACTTTCCTTATTCTTCCCACTATAATCACTCAGCTATAATAATGTTAAATGTTTATTACAGGAAAGTATTCGGCAACTGTTCAGGCAATTATCACCACTGAAAGTTTTTAGGCAAAAGCTCACGGTTCTTAACCTACACAGAAGTCAGTATGAACTTGTTAAGGCTTGTGAGTAACAAAATGCTAAAATAAAATAAAATTAAAATTAAATAATCTGTCTAGCCAGGTTCGTTCTTGTAACATAAATTTCTGTGTGCATTCCCCAGCACGATCACCATCATCTTCTGCAGAGTCAACAGGCACTTCATAAAGATTTCTGACATTGCTTCTGCCCAAATTTCACATCTAATCTGTTTTTAAGGCATTGTCTTTTTGAGCCTACATTTTTAGTAATGTCTTTGAGCTATTTGTTCCCCACAATTTTAGAAAATACATTTAAGAAAACTGTTATCCATTCACAGGTACTATTCTATGGTCTAGGCATGCACATTGAGTGGAATTAGATCTGAAAATGTGCCAGGATATATTTCCAGTGCTCGTACTCACTCATTATGTTGCCTAATTTTCTTCACTAATTGATTTCTTATCACAGAAAGGTGGTATATTGCCGATTATGTTATCTGGAAAAGTCAGAAACACATTCTTCCAGAAACTATGCCATTTAGGAGAGTTTGACTGCCCAGCATAATATCAAACAAAATTATTAGGAAGAGTATTAATTTAGCTATTTCTTCAAATAAAAGTTAAGAGATTTCTTCTCCAAACAGCCACAGGTTCAGTGAAAAAAGAGATGGTATTTTCAATCTACCTTTGATAAGGAGTGATGATAATTTGGAAGAGGGTACTTTTAACATGGGCTGGCATTACACAGTCCTGAGTTCATTCTTTCTTAATTAAATAGACTAGCTAAAAGCCAATTCTAAGCTATTAGGAACTTAACCTCTGCAACTCAGCATCTCCTTTTCTTCTTACAAAATAATTATATTTAGCTCACATATGGAATTCTTAGAACTTGTGCTTTTAGTTGAATATTGTTCTTACTAAATGTACTTTCAACTTCAATGGACATAAATGATAGGGAAGGTTGAAAGCTCTTGAAAATTTTCTCTCAAGTGTGTACATACATTCCAGCACTGTCTGGTGGAGGGAAAGGGTACAAATAAGAAACTATTTTTGTATTATTTTAAAAAAAAACCCACTCTTCTTATATTAGTCAGCAGTGAATTAATCTTTCCTAAAATATGGAACAATTCTAGGTTGGTAAAGAAGCAAGGAGTAAAAGAACTGTACAGCAAAACACCTGCCTAATTGCACCATGTCTATCAGATGTACAGTAATCTTGACCAATATGCAACATAAAGGTTTTGGGGGTGCAGAGAGAACACTGTTACATACAAAAAGAGTGAGAAATAGGAAAAATAGGTCAATATATGTTGGATGAGAAATCTGACTTGATTAAACTAGGAGTATTGTAAACATCACAGAAATAGCTTGAGAAAGGAATACAGTTAAAATCCTACCATAGATAAAGTTTCTAAATCATGAGAAAGCCTGACCCTATGTATAAGCCATTTAAGAGCCCTGCAATCTCTACATAAGACAGTTTCTTCTTACTTGCAACCAGAAATCTAACTGCTTAAAAAGGTATTTAATATGAAACCGATCTAACAACACTGAATGAAATTACAAAATCTGGAAGACTATGGCATCAACAATGAGACTCACAGCTATATTTCAATAGCCTGTAAAGCCAACCACTAAATCAGTAAGAATGAAAGTATATTTTTTAAGACTACAGCATGCAAAATGAAGATTCATTTCTACCAATTATATTGTTTATATTTCTCAGGATCACTCTCCTTTCCTCCCACTTTTCAACAATAACAGAAAAAGTGGAAAGCCAAGTATTATGATGCCTTCTTTGAGCTCATAATTAAAAATTAAACCATACATATAGGGCTTCTAGGAATAACTGCAATAGTGAAAGCCATTAAGAGTAATTCCTTATTTCACCCCTTTTTACTTGGCTTAGAATGTAAATCTAAATGCAAAACTTTACTGCTGCAAATGAGGTTGTTGTGCTGGGCCTTCATCCTTGATTTCACAGCAACAGGGTACCCTTGTCTTTGATGTCATTAGCCCAAAAGATTGCTGCTTGCCTTAAATGCTATTATTTTTTTTTTCCTGGTTAAAGATTTTACATTTTATCAAAAGACAGTAAATCTAATTCAGGAGACACTGAGCTGACATCAAAATGCTCTGATCAGAAATTGCCTATTATAGAACTAAGATGCCATTAGGGATTATCAGTTGTTTGGTTACATACTCTGGAAGTAGTCTTAATCCTCTATTCAAAACTGAACCTACTATTTACAAATGAAGACAAGAAACTTGCTATTCAAGGAAAGTTATAAAACTCAATAGGATTTTCATGGTCAATTATAGAAAGACATTTTCTTTTGTATTTTATCTGGCTAAAGGATGGATCATCAATCACGAGTAAATTTGGGGGGACACGCTCTTAAGGTTATCTATACAAACAGCAAGTGTATAAGCACTATCAAATAGACAAAGAACAAACGGATATACAGTTATATAAGATGAAGGAAAGAGACAAACACAGCAGAAAAAAAATCTCAGATATGCAGAGGCACTTTCTAGTTTAACTAGAACAAAATTAGCCTTTTATTAGTAAGAAAACATTTTTAGTTATTTTTCTGGTTAGATTGTACTTTCAGCCTGAAGCCAAATGTCAGAATTCCTAGACAACACTCTGTGTGAAGAATCAAATAGCATAGAATAATCTGTACTATAGTTATTCTGAATTATGTTATATTTTTTCTTTTATTTAATGATTTAAGGTGTGTTACATGTTTCCCATTTCCTCACATTTTCATTATTTGGATTTTCTATGAAGTATTAAAAAACTGAAATAATTTGTGTTCATAGCATGCATAAGTAGCATCTCACAGAACTCTGCTAAAATTTTTCAAAGCGATTAACAAGTACAATGGACTAGTAAACAAAATGCTGTACAGAAAGGAATACAAATATAGAAAAAAACCCCAATATATTATCTGTAGATGTACCGAAGAACTACTCTGTTTTAAGTTCCAAGGGAGCCACAACAGTAACTGTCAAAGACATTTGTCAACTGGAACTTTAAATCAATGTCTAAAACATTATGTATAAACAACTGTATATCAGATTAACCCCTTCCCTCCTTAATTCAATGACAAAACAAAAAACTTTCCTTAGGTCTCTCTGTTCATTTGAAAATCCAAAAATGTATGTATTTCAAAGTCGTTCTTACAGAACTGTTTTTGCTTCATTTTCTTTTATCTTCCTCTAATTTTGTGCAGACCTATAGAAAATACAGCTTGGCTGTCTATTTTGAAATAGCTGCTGTTTCTTAATGTGTTTTGCAATTCAAAAAAAAAAAAAAAGTGTTGGTTTCACAGTCTATTCTTATATACAGATGGAAAAGAAATTTCAAGTCAACATTTTTATCACTGAGGTATTTTCTGAAGTTCTTAAGGAGCAATTCCTAAAATAAAATCTGCTGAAGGAACAACATCATGCTGTCAGCAATAGCAAAAGTTTCCTAAAGCACTCGGTATGTAATTCTGCAACCTGACCATTGGGTAATGCCATCTCATGTTCTGCAAAAAAATCTCATGTTCATAGTGAAGTACCTGGACACTACTGTCATTTAATACCTCATCAAATTTCCCAGAATGAGTTGAATGAAAACATTCTCGTTTTGCTTGATCCTGCGGTACAGCATATAAATCTAGCTGGTGAAAAGCCACTTCATTGGTATGTCACCATATGTTTCCCAGCAAGAGAAGCTGGAGAAATGAACTTGCATTTGAAAATATTCAAGCCTTCTGTTTGACTTGAGGTTTCACTCTCTGAAAAAGGGTATTGGTTTTGGAAAGGATGCTTTGAAGACTTTATGTGAGTGCAGTGTTTTGGCACCAGCCAAAAAAGGAATAATCGAAACTGTCATATCTTTTCTGATACTAAATAAATGAAACAGAAAACAAAAAAGCAACTTTTACTCTTTAAGTTATCTTTAACTGACTTTGCTGTTTGCTGTCAGCATAAAACAGCTGTCATCTTGATACCTGTAACTCATCAACATTTCAGAAGTGATGAATGATATACAGTCCTTTTGTATGGACTTTCTACATAAAACAGTAAAACTCAATCATTGTTCCACACAGGAAAAAGATGTTTCTGGCCATCCAGCTTCAAGTATACTAAGAAAAAAAAATATTATGAATTTTATGTGAAAATGAGTAATACAAGCACTTTAGGATCCCTTCTGTTATTCATTTAGATAAGGAACTAATTGAATTTCATGCTGCCACAAATTTTCAATAGGTCACAGACTGAAAAATTCAAACCTATGAATAACTGTAGAAGTTGCCAGGTTTGAAGCTGGAGGTTTGGGCAGCCAAGACGGGTGCAGATGGAGCTCTGGCTACCTTACAAGTTGTGATAAATACCTTAGACACTTAAGCAATTGAGGCTTTAAGGAGGAAATGGTTCTTTTTCTTTCCAGTATGAAGTTAGGAAAGGGTGCTATAGATGGGAGCAACCTCTCCTACTATATTCTTCTGAAAAACACCTAACTACATTTTTTGCCTAACCAGTTTAATTTAAATGGTTATTGTTCATAGTTCAGCAAGGTTTGAAGCTCTTTGCTGAAATTTCTGCTACTTTTTACTAGACTCTGCTCAGAGGGGAAAAAAATGACATGAAGAGTCTGCAATAGATAAAGACAAATAAGAAAATACAAGGCACAGAGAAAAGTCACCAAAAGGCAAATGGCAGAGTGAATTTTCAGCTCTCCTAGATAACATTATTATTCTTGTGCCCGTGCTACTTCTCCCATTGTAAAAGAATATTGTTGACATTTCAAAGATAACAATTTGGATTCATAGTTCATATGAGTACATATAAATGAGGAATTTCCCATCCCTCCAACTCAGAAATCGTATTTCAAGCTCCCTGAATGATCAGAAAGACAGCAGTATGCAACCATAGCTTCTACTTAAATTCTTTCCACAGTTTGGAAATTTATCTTTGGAACAGTAGGAAATTTTGAAATGAATGCTTAGAGCCTACTGCACCCTGCTATGAAAGGTGATCACTATGGCAGATCTGCAGCTTTGCAGTTGCATACTGTGTGCTCAGAGAGATGAATACATCTTCTTAAAATAAAGTAATCAATGCCATCAGTGAACGAGGCTGAAAATAATCCTACAGAATTTCAAATACAGAGTGGTCCACCAAGCAAAACACAGTGGAAAAAAAGGAAGTAGCATTTTTGAATTAGGTACCGTACCCACAGACTCACATTCAGCAAAGTGCTGGAGTGACCAGAACAAAATGGTTAGTACTAAACCAACTGGAAGGGTAGTAATTCGTAGTAATAATATTTTAAGCGTGTTGTGAACAGAAAGAGGAAAATAAAAACATTCTCTTTCACTTTTATATAGTTTTCTTAAGCCTACCATTGCAATAGCATAAATTTCCCCAGGGTTTTGACAATTTTCTTTAGAATTATTACCATAAGCTTTTCCAAAACTATTAATTTTGAAGTGTTATGACAAAGTTTCCTGTAAAATTTACCAGAAGCTGTACTTGTATATCAAAAGCAAAAGGCAAAGAATTATACAAAACTGTAGCTTTCCCTATAAGACCATAGGAAAATTCACAGGATCATAATAAAATACTGTTTCATAAGACGCCAGTTATAACTTTTTCATAATCCCAGGTTAGTACATGATACCAACATTCATTTGGAGAAAGAAGGATGTAATTCATTTTCTCCCTATAATTATCTGACATTTTGTAAATCAACAAACTTCAAATGTCAACATCCATTTAGATCAGTGAGAAAGCTGTGATGCCATGAAAATTAAAAGGAATCTCAGGAGGCACTAGAGTAAAACACACTGCAGGAAAAAAATCAAACCATGAAAATCAAAAAGTTTTGTGTTTTTTTTAACTGTCCAACTTTTTTTTTTTTTTTTTAACCTTTGCTTCTAAAAAATAATCAAAGGTAACTGTCAAGGTATAAAATAAGCCTGGTAGGACAGATATACTGATTCTAATCATTAATAGTACTCTCATCCTTCCTCTTTCCACTCACAAGCTATTCCACTGATTTTTTAAAAAACTTTTTCTCATGAACGGAAGTTGGTCTTCATGAGCAAGTAGATAAATGATGAATTTTAGAATTAAATGGTTCAACAGTTTTGAGCTTTAGTGAAAATTAGAAGGGGAAAAGAAAGTCCAACATGTTAAAAGATGCTTTCATCACAACTGAAATATTTTCATCTGAAACTCTGGCATCTCATCCAGTACCTTTGAAGCTGGCTGTAAAACAAGACAATCCATCTTATTAGCTGGGTAGGAATGCCCTTCAAAAGGGGTGACTGGTGAAACTGCTGCTTGTAAACATCAGTCAATTTGAAATGCCTGGATTTTTACTGTGCATGTTGGCTTTGTACTTACTACATCTAAGATTAAAAAAGTATGCTTCACTTGTTTAGAGACATTAAAAAAACATTCTTTCTTTAATTCCAGAGCTAATGTTTTTAGCCATCAGTGATGACATGATGACATGCATTGACTGAGTATTTGTGGAACAATCAGTCAGAAGTCTCCAATGAAATTCTGAACCAAACTTATATTTATCAAGGCAATTATACAAAAATCTACTATTTTCTTCTGACAATATGAGTAGTTAAGGTTAAATATCAAAGCCACACTGTCAAGGCAAACAGGACATAAGTACATAAAAAGGAGTTAAATGAGAACTAATATAAAATTAAGGTTCATGGGTCATTTTTATACAGAAAAGATGTTACCAAATTAATTTACAAAATCACATCCAGAGCCTGTATTACAGTATACTATGAAAACACTAAAGGCTTAGGAAAAAAAATTCAAAATGGAACATGAAGTGAACTTATTTGGATATTCTTATCCATTAAGAATAATTACATTATTCTTTTAAATTAGCTCTTGTAGCTAATTTATTTCTTAAAATACATACCAGTCATGTCTTAAACAGGAATATGTAATTCTATGGGACTGCATTCAGTGAGAGTATCAGTACTAGTCAATGCCACTCATATATTTTACATGCAAACTTCTAAATCCGTTCAAAAATATTTTTATATTATTCCAATTATTGTATCTCTATTTTTAAACTACATTAAAAACTTGTTCTTTTTTTCAGTATTTGAATACATTTTTAATTACATTTGAATTACATTTGAATACATTACAGAACATTGTAATGCCACTATTGAATGAAACTTAATTCAGTACCTAAAAAAATATTTATACAGTTTATTAATAAGAGGCTCAAACATATTGATGTTACCACAGTTCAAGACAAATGGGGCCTTTCAGTAACTGGGATTCAATTGGAAACATATTTAAACATTAATGGTAGCTCAAAGCATTTCCTCATCTTTTCTCTTTTGTTTTTCTGGATCACTGACTAAGCAAAAAAGTAGGAAAAAAATTGTTCATTCAGATCAAGAAAACATGCAGGAATTAAATTTTAATTTACAACTAAATTTCAGCAGGGTCAATAGTAGAGCCAATTAGGAGTATGATCTTGCAGATCCTTAACCACAGGGAAGTCCATTCAGCATGAATATTTACATTGCCAGGTGATTTCAAAGAAAGAAAATAAATTTTTGCATACATCCTCTGAAAACAATATTGAATTGCATGTGCATTTAGTGATTGTAGAATGCAACAGAAGTTTGTAGACAAAGACCACTTTGCTCACACTCACAATATATGCACAGAGTTGTGCAGTTGTATACAGCAGGTTTTCCTGTTAGTGTGGCAGGTGATTTGCTGGCCACAGCTCTTTAAAGATATAACAGACTGGCTTTTGAACAGGGAATTGATGTCAAAATCAATTTGATAAGCAAAGTTTCTCTTTCTTCCACCATTAAGTAACAGCTAATGAATAGATAGGTAGGGACCACATGCACAATACATACGGCAATGTGTCAAAAAGTTAAGAGATACCATCCCTGAGGATCAATAGATACAGTGATGATTGCCTGTAAATTAAAATAGGAAATGAGACTATGAATAATAAAGTTAAAATCAAAGAATACTTTCCTTCTAAATCTCCAATGTACATAAACTAACAGAAAGCAAGAAAATGCCAGCTGTTCAAATAAATTACAGGTCAATACAAAGGAATCAAGCAAGTCCAGCCACAGCGTACTGCAGCTGTCCACAGACTAAGGGTAACAAACTGCTTTTGAGCAGTTACTCTCTGTGGCAATCCATGTAAAAAGCACCAACAGGAAATCAAAATATGAGCTTGCTCTTCACTTATGAAATGAGAAACCAGCAAAACTCATGTTCTTTACCCTTATTCATTTCAGAAAGTAATGCAACAAAGCCAAATCCACACCTTTATTGGCTTACAGTCTTAAGTGCTACAGGAGACAGCAAATCCCAGCAAAGCCTGGTAACTCCAGAGGCCTCTTAGAAAACATAAAGAGCAGCCGTCCACTTGTCAGACAGCCGGCTCGATCTAAAACATTCAAAGCAATTAACTTTCAGATTTCAGGCTAATGTCTGGCCAAGAGACAACAAGCTTAGGAGGTTTGTTCCAGTGCTGCTATAATTAACACAAGCTCATAAGTTACCAGCTATGTGTTACTAGGTCAGCTTTGGAAAACTGGGGACCAGCTGCCAAAGGAATTGCAAACTTCAAAGAAAGCTCTCAAATATCCCATCACGTAATAAAAAATAGTCACTCTTAGTACCTTATCTTGGAGGCTCACATTGGTTAGACGGTGACCTTTAGAGGATTACCTTAACATGGAAGGAAATCAGCCCCTCTCTGAAGTGTTCTCAAATTTGTAATAGAAAATGGCTGCATGACTGACGTATATGTTGGGGAAAAAAGGAATGAAAAAGAAAAAGGCTTATATGCCTCCCAACAGAAGCTGAAGCTCTGATTTAAAACCATTTCAGTTTCAAAGGAATGATAATAGCTGCCTGACAATTTACAGTACGCAACACAACACTCTATCAACTAGGGCAGAATGCAGCTTCCAGCTCCTTAATCTTTTTTTTCCCCCCATTAATTTGTTCATTTTACCAATATGAACATGCAGATTCTTTCTAATACTTTCTTAGTTCCTCCCTCCTCCAAACAGCCTGTTCTGTCTGGCAACAAAAAGAAGTTTAGAGAAAATGACAAATATTTAAAAGATGCATTTAAAAGCAGTAACTGTTGTTATCCTTTATTTGTCAAGCATGGGTGGGGAGTGCAGAGTAGATCTGTCAGCCAGTTTTTCTGTCTTTTTACAGAACTAAAACATTTCTTATGCTGAAAACATCTAGCTATCAGCCATATATGTATTATCATACTTACTGAATCCTCAACAGGTATGTAAAATTTTCAGCTGTTCTAGAGAATTAAGAAAAGATACTGGTTCTATATAAGGATATTAAAGATGCACTGGCTTCTTCCCAGTGTCAACTACTGTTCCTCTTATTCCAAAGGCCAGCTTCTCTTACTACTGATACATTAATTGTTGTTGTTCCATCACCATAGCCTGGAATGATATATTAACTTCAGATCACCACACAGTCCATATACAGACCAGCTACCTGTGATGCTCTAAGATCAAAATAACTTACAGGGTAAAAAAAAAAGGCGTGAATAATGTGTCACCAGTTATTTATTTTTTTTTCCTAAAGTCTTTTAATTAAAGCAAGTAGCCAGGCCAGTTTCTTCCAATTCCCCCTGGATACTGAGTATACAACTAAAAATGAACATTAAAACATGCATCAATTACATCCTGAAGAACAAAATTGGACTTGGGTTTGGATAATATGTTATTTGAAAGCAGTCCCACAGTTTCTACACTAATGCAATGCTGTCATTAAGCACATGTCTTATTATGTTATAGAAGATGAGCCTTATTAGTTTTCAAACATTTAGATACACAGAATACATTAGCTGTATTTACATTAGCATTTCGGCTCAGAGTACTAAAGTAGTTTTGAAAAGAATCACCTCACTTCCCCCTTTTTCAGTACATGGGTCAGGCTTCCAGGGCAGTGTTGGTGCACATTAACTAAGTTTATTGTGAAGAAAACTAAACTAGGTGTACACGAGATGGACTTCAGTCACTAAGAGGGAGCAGTTCTTTGGACAGTTTGGAATTATGTATGTGGACTTTCACAGTCCATGGACCAGACTAGATCTAGCCCAAATTAAAATCCCTGAATCACATACAATAAAGATATTGGTCCCTCAATACAAAATGCTTGACCTACTGATTCCTTCCTATCCCACCTAATTATTTGTTAATGTAGACAACCGCTATGGAAGATTACACACCAGCATATTGCTGAACCGAGACTCAAATCAAACCTCACACAAACAATTCTGAGTGATGAATGTTCTGAACATTGTTAGGTAAGCCATGGTAGCACTCAAACAATATTGTAACATTTCCATTCCCCTTCTTGGAATTGTTTCACTGGTATATTTAGTATAAAAATCCCTATGCGGTATTTTGCATTTTCAGCTGTCTTAAATTTAGGTAGCATTTCAGAACATACATCAGATGCCTATAAAATATTCTTGTATTACTCCTACTAGCATCAAGGGTGACATTTATTTACTGCATTTCATCGCTGTTCAAAATAACTAGATGTATCAGGCCTATTTATTTTTGACCGATGAGATATAAACAAAGCTCCTGGGATGTTGTGGCACTTCAGGGCCAATTTGCAGCAAGGATCAGAAAATTTTGCAACTCATCTATGACAGTGAGAACTTGAAGACAGCACAGGCACAGATGGGGAAGCTGAGCAAAAACATCATACCCTCTTCATTCTTTACTGTTTGTACAGGGAAAATTTTATATCCTCTTCTGCTAACAAAGCTCTTCCTTTGAGACTGTAATCATGGCTCCTTGCTGCTGAAAAAATCAGCAGGGAGTGAGAAGGACCCTGGAATGTCAGGCTGAGTGGCTAACATCAGGGTCTGTGCACAGGGCAAGCCCCACTGCGGTGCACTGCACCAGTGGACCAGACTGCTGGGATGGGGGTGTGAGTAGCAGGGCCAGCCCCCTGCACTGAGGAGCTGCCCTTCACCCATGCCTTAGGGGCTGTAGCCATGCCTGTGCCTGGCCATGCATCTCCTGGACCCTCATTCAAGGTCCCAGCTCTACCTCGACCTGCCTCGCCGCTGAGATTTGCCCAGTGTGGCTGTCCCTGGCTCCTGCCACCTGGCTGGCCAGCTTGCCTCCTGTGGTGCTTGGCACAGCACAGCACCAGGACACCTGCCACACTGCAGCCTGACAGCAATTCACTGACAGGATGTGTTAACTACCTAGTAAGTGCACAGAGTACAAAAGATACTGACATACTTTGAGAGTTAATTAACCAAACATCACATAATAAAGCCTAAACCGCTCTTATCAGAGGTATAAATCTCATCCCATGCAGTCTCAGGATAGAGCCTCCTGAGATTAAAAATCTTGAAGTTTGTAAACTGATTAAGATTTACAGTGTTTTCAAAGAACTGATAAGGTGGAAGGCAGTTTAACAGAGTGTAGAAGTCAGATTTAGGTATGGGTGGTGGACACGGAGTGCCTGATGCTGTGACTCTGGATACCCAGTGAGGTGCAAGGCACTGAGGTTTCCATCTTGCCATATCTCTGGTCTCACAGCTGGATGCATTTTAAGAGGGCACTGAGACGAAAAATAGTATGTATTGCTTTAGCTTTCACCTGTGTAGGTAGGGAAAGGTGAGCAGTACTACAATCTTTATGAATTACCCATAACAAGATAACTAATTATAAATAAGAAACTATTCCCTTCACTGCACCAAGGACATGAAGGGGATAAAAATACAAAGAAGCTGTTTCTGCTGAAAAAAGTAGCAAGGCTGAATTGTTTTCTAAGGCAGCATTTAAAACAAGGTCTCTCTCCACTGCCTAGAAGACGTGGCTCTCTGGTAGAAACCAGAAGGATTCAGCAGTTCCATTCCTGACCTCACTTATTACTGGACTTCTTTTCCTCTTATATTGTTTTATGCTCTTTGCAAAAGTGTTTTCAATTCACCTGAAGTAGTTGTCAAGAGAATTCTTTCATTGCACATCTTTTACCTATCTTTATCCTGTAAACTGTTGATACTTGGATGCACTGTACTTTAGATCCTTGCTTCTAATTTTCATTAACATTTTCCTCCTAGCATTTGTTGCCTTTCAACTAGCAGTTCTCTGAGTAACAGAAAGGGCAAAAGCCATCTCTTACTTTGCTTTGCTACTATCACTGTATATGCCAGCTTATTACATTCTTGTACAATTCTAGGTACAGTTTCAGTACCTGCTATGCTCTTTAGCGCATTCGTAAAGTCTCTGCTTTCCACTTATATATCATTCTTGCAAAGAGGCAATTCTACCAACTTTATTTTTAAAAAATGTTTATTTCTTGCTTCTGTTTCTCCAGCTGTTTCACAGTACTCAGTCTTTACCCACTTGAATGCCTTTAGAATTTTGAATTTACATGCACAAAGGGGTAACGCATGTAGGCATACCTCAAATGTATTTTAACTGAACCTACCTCAAGTAACAATCACAATGGAAAAGTAGAGGCATGATTTTGTACAGCCCACTTGCTCAGGCAAGCTTCTTCAGGCCACAATGAAGCCTCTGCCCATGTAGAATTGACATTGCAACTATCACCCACGCTAGCCTGATGCAGGGTACGGCTCCAGATGCTAATAGCATAGTAACCCAGAAAATGCGCAAACAGACGCTTCATTTCTTTATAGTGGAGCTTTAGAAAAGCTACCAAAATAAAGCTGTTAGCTAATGTACTACATTTCCAAATAGTCTGCCAGTAGAAGATGCCAACAACTCTAGTTGGAAATGCCAGCTCAATTAAATGTTCTATAAAGGGATCAATAAATCCATAAAGTTTGGAGATATTTTGGTGTATATTTTCGGTTTAGTAGCTGTAGTCTTATTTTGACTGAATTATCAACTAGGTGGTTAAAAACTGCAGAGCTAAAAATGACTGAATGAAAGATGAGTAAACCAAATACACAACACTAAAAGCCAACTAAGCTAGACAAAATGATTATTTCAGATATTAACTCATCTGATGCACAGAATGCACATTCAGTGATTATGACCTAATGTCTTAACAACTGAAATCCATCTTTACAATTATATGTGATAGGCAAATGCTATGCAGGCAAAATTTCATGCAAAAGCAGAGAAATAAATCATGAAATAGAAATGTACTGGAAGGATGGTGCCAACAGAGTATGGTGCCAACAGATTTATTTACATACTAGTCAACAGAAAGTAAAAAATAACATACAATGCTAGAAAACAGTGTGAAAAGTGAAAAAAAAAATAACACATGAAAAAGACAGAAAGACTAGCCAATATCTATAAACCTAGCCCAGAACACTGATTAAACTTTAATTTTGTCAGTATTTGCTCACTATAAGGAGCTAGAATAAGGAACTAACTCCTCTCAGAACATCTACCAAATTATGTAATCACAAAGTGAGCTCCAGAGTATATTTTTCGCCTTTTCTATTTACATTTTAAAGAGTTAAGTTTATTCATTTTATTCAATAGATGACAAACTAGAAAAATCCATTACAATCTAATGTAAAACTTCATGAAAGCATCTCGGTTCAGTCTAACAACACTTCAAAGAGAGATTTAGTTAAATCCGATAAGTAGGATTACATACAGATGTCAATCAATAGGTCCTCCATATCTATCTGTATTTAAAAAAAAAAATTGAAATGTCATGGTTAATAATTACTTTTTAAATGTCCTTCTTATCTAACATAGCTTGAATAAAATCGTGCAGAAACATGTTACGGTATGCCTGTGCTCTGCAGCTTCAGAGTGATATTAAGATATCACCTTCAGTTTCACAGTGAATTCACATTTCTTAATGAAACTCATTTTTTGCCTCAAAATTCTGGGTATATTTTATAAAGACAAATGACAAAAGACGAAAAAAAAACCAAACCCTGGCGCAGACAGATCTATGGGTAAAAAACCCAGAAAACACTACAGAACAACTATCATTATTTCTTTGTAATTTCCATCCACGAAGACATTTATGAAATCTAGACACAATTAATTACTAACAACATTTCCCTTTCACACATCTTGACTAGAATAGACTTTACTTCTAGCTGAGTATGAAACGATCCAAATGAAAGGCTAAAAAACACTTCAGAGTTTACAATTAAAAGGATTTTTAAGAGGTGGTGTATGATACTGTTATCTAGTATTTGAAGTCAATGCCAAATAATGAATTACATTGTTCTAAAAACATTGGCATAGTCACCAAGAAAAAAAATCTTATGCAATTCAACAAGCTTAGGTTTTTCAGGAGCCTATAGAGAATTACAGCACTACACCGGTAAATAGGCAAGCAAGCAAATAGAAACTACTCACTGCTGCCTCCTGGTTTACTATACAACGCTGCTGCTGCGGTCTTTGTGCAAATCAATTAAATTGAGTGATCAGTAAATCCATCCAGGGAAAGTATTTCTCATAAGCAGTCAAAGGGCCATGCTAGTAGGCTTCTGGCCAATGTTCCATGTTGCTGACACATCCACCTTTCTATGGGTGTAAGTTTGTCAGTCATAAATGCCAGACGAAGCCTGCTCCTGGGATTTGATTGTAAAGGTACCACTGTGTGCCAGGAATTCGCCCTCAAGTGTAATAGGAAAACCAGCAAAGTGGCAAATTTGCAGCTTTGCCCTTCTGTTTTCTCCACAATACAATTCAGTTAAATACATTCTTTGACAAAATTCAGCAAGGAGCTATTGTGGGCTCTATATGCTCTTTCATGGCTATCAATGTGCAGCAAAAATGGAAAGTTGCAAAAAAAATCCTATACCACAATAACAATGGAAAAACAGTACCATGCATGCTAATTATAAAATCATGATGCTATGGGGGAGTGAGTAAACAAGGCTTTAATTTTCCTTTGCAGTGCTCTTGTATAGTCATCTCTCCGGTATCTCCCTGCTTGGTATCTGAGAGAAGCAGCACTAGAGAACAGAAACCAAACGGGAACAGAGTTGACAGTGCAAAAACCCATCGGAGCCTCTGAGATGATCACAGTACACAAGCTCCCTTTGAGTACCACAGCCACAGGCAAATTTTATGCCCATGGAGTATCTCCCTCTGACAGACTGGCTGAACAAATAGGTCCTTTTATAACAGTGCAAACAGCAAGGTAAAAAAGGACTGCAGACTCAGCCAAATAAGCAGTATTTCTTGGAGCCCCTTATCTTACTTAACTGCCCTTCCCAAGGAGCTCATTGCCTGATCAGCCCCTGCTCTCTCATTCCCATACTGAGAGACAATTAGACAAGCACTCCCTTAAAATTTGTTAAAACTAACAAAACAAAGAAAGCAATTTAAATCTATCAAACACATACTATGACTTACCACTGCTCAGATGACAGCAGAACTTGAGTATATGTAGGAAAAGATATCAGCCCTGCTTCATCCATACAGGTACCTTTTAGGTAATGGGCCTGTAACACTGATTTATTCTAGGGAAATTGCCAAAAAAATCGACCAATGCTGTTGTCAGTTCAGCAGAGCCTCATAACCTACAATGAAGGCAGAACTGTGGTTTGATATACTTTTCAGCTGAAGCTACTGAAGAGAGGCTCAGGAACCTTTAGGATTCTTTTGCTTGGGAGAAATGTAACTGATACCTGTGGAACACCAAGAGTATTTGAATCTCCTCATCTTTACCTGTAGTTGTAATTACTGTATGTCTAACTGAATTGAATGGTGTTTTTTTCCTATTCAGAATTTTACATCCCTACATGCCAAAACTTCAAGGGCATAAAATCTTGCAAGGGCACATGGGAAAAAAAAGGATAATTAAACTCTATAAGACAGCATCCTAGATAAGCATCAGAATTCTTCTGTATAATGTGGTAGCGACAGAGAAGCATAGAATTGTTTAGATTGGAAAAGACCCTTAAGATAATCCAGTCCAACTGTTCACCTAACACTGCAAGCCCACCACCAAACCATATCCCTAAGTGCCACATCTACACATCTTTTAAACACCTCCAGGGATGGTGACTCAACCACTTCCCTGGGCAGCCTGTTCCAGTGCTTGACAACCCACTCGGTGAAGAACTTTTTCCTAATACCCAACCTAAACCTCCCCTGGTACAACGTGAGGATATTTCCTCCTGTCCTATGGCTTCTTCTCTGGGAGAAGGGACTGATCCCCACCTCACTACAGCCTCCTGTCAGGCAGTTGTAGAAAGCGGTAAGGTCCCCCCGAGGCTCCTCTTCTCCAGGCTAAAAAAACGCAGCTCCCTCAGCCGCTCCCCATCAGACTTGTGCTCCAGACCCTTCCCCAGCTCTGTTGCCTGTCTCTGGACACGCTCCAGCACCTCAGTGTCTGCCTTGCAGTGAGGGGCCCCAACCTGAACACAGGGTTCCAGGTGCGGCCTCACCGGTGCCGGGTACAGGGGGGCGATCACTGCCCTCGTCCTGCTGGCCACGCTGGTTTGGATACAGGCCTCAACACTGCTGGCTCATGCTCAGCTGGCTGTTGACCAGCACCCCCAGGCCCTTTCCACCAGGCAGTTTCCAGCCTCTCTGCCCCAGGTCTGTAGCGCTGCGTGGGGTTGGTGTGACCCAAGTGCAGGACCCGGCACTGAGCCTTGTTGAACCTCATACAATTGGCCTTGGCCCATCGGCCCAGCCTGTCCGATCCCCCTGCAGAGCCTTCCTGCCCTCAGGCAGGTCAACACTCCCCCCAGCTTGGTGTCATTGGCAAACTTACTGAGGGTGCGCTCGATCCCCTTGTCCATATCATTGACAAAGGTATTAAAGAGGACTAGTGCCAGCACTGAGCCCTGGGGAACACCACTTGTGACTGGCTGTCAACTGGAGTTAACTCCATTCACCACCACTCTTTGGGCTTGGCCATTCAGTCAGTTTTTTACCCAGCAAACAGTGCACCTGTCCAAGCCATGAGCAGCCAGTTTTTGCAGGAGAATGCTGTGGGAAACGGTGTCAAAGGCTTTGTTAAAGCCTAGGAAGACAACACCCACGGCCTTTCCCTCATCTGCTATGTGGGTCACCTTGCCGTAGAAGGAGATCAGGTTAGTCAAGCAGGACCTGCCTTTCATGAACCTGTGCCGACTGGGCCTGATTGCCTGGTTGTCCTGTACATACCGCATGATGGCACTCAAGATGATCTGCTCCATAACCTGACACCAAGGTCAGACTGTAGTTCCCCAGATCCTCCTTCTAGCCCTTCCTGTAAATGTATGTCACATTTGCTATTTTCCAGTCAACTAGGACCTCCCCGGTTAGCGAGGACTGCTGAAAGCATCTCAGTGAGCACTTCTGCCAGCTCCCTCAGTACCCTTGGGTGGATCTCGTCCAGCCCCATAGACCTGACCATTTCCTCATGGATTATGGGGTCTTCATTCTGCTCGCTGTCTCTGTCTTGCAGCTCAGAGGGCAGGACACTCTGACAACAACTATTTCTACTATTAAAAGCCAGAGGCAAAGAAGGCATTAAGTACGTCAGCCTTTTCCTCATCTTTTGTCACTATGTTTCCCTCTGCATCCAATAAAGGATGGAGATTCTCCTTTAGCCCTCCTTTTGCTGCTAATGTATTTATAGAAACATTTTTATTGTCTCTTATGGCAGTAGCCAGATTAAGTTCTAGTTGGGCTTTGGCCCTTCTAATTTTCTCCCTGCATAACCTCGCGACAGCACCAGAGGTATTTAATTAACATCTGTTTTATTCTATTACATCTTACTTGAAGCTGAAAATCATGCATGAAGAATTTTTCTCGAATCCTCTTAGTTTAAGCTAATCAAGTGTCTAATGCTTGATAGCTGGAAAAATTAAATTGCAAATGTGTTCTTAAAAAGAAAAGCTAATTCATTTATAATGAAAATCACTGGAAGAAAAGAAAAAGCCCTACAGATATAGTATACATATTTTTAATCACAATTTTATATTTTGGGGTCCACATTCACAGTTGCTCCTGATGCTACTGTAAACAAATTATTAATTTTTTTTAAAGATGGAATAAAATGCAAGATTTATTGTCTTTTATGAATATATATATATAAAAGCCAATAGCTAATAATAACATCCGGCATCACTAAATGCTTTGGTTGGTCAAAGAGTACACATAAAACAGTATAAGCTACAAAACTACAACATAATACCAAGTACCCATTGTCTGCCAAACAGGAAAATGGGATCTACACAGGGCTTCCCAGCCATTTTTCCACTGCACATTTTATCAGAGTCTATCAATTTATTAAAACTGAAACTAGAAGTATACTAGTTTTAGAGAATTATTTGTAAGGAAAGGTTTCTTCAGCCAGGAATGAAATTTCTGCCACAAGTGAGATCCATCAACAGGCCACCACAGAAGCCCAGGCTTTCACATCACTGCCTGAATCAGAGCCTCTGCCTGGGTGCAGGTCCCAGCCAGCTACCTAACACTACGCTGGGCACTTCCCAATGGATACCTGAGGTTTTAGTATAGCAGTTAAATATGTTACGATCATTTCTACAGCACAGAGGTTAGGTCAGTCAACTATAAACAGGAAGACTCAGATTCAAGCCCTGCCTTGAATTCCCTCCCACTTAATACTACCTGCAAAATCTACCTTAATTTGAATTATCAAAAAAAAAATAAAAAATTCTGGCACATTTTAAAAGAACCTAACTTTGGAGGAGCACACAGTGGGAACAGTGCATACAAGTTTGATGAAAGAGTGTTTAATGGTATTTCTGTGTGCAGATAGAAAATGTTTTGTGGAATTTGTACTGTAAAAAGAGAAGTTTTTTCTTATGACTGCTCTTGAATGTTTGGAGTTTCTGTCAAAAGTTTGTTGTCCAGACCTCTAGTGGAAGGAAGAGACAATTTTGTGTTTGTCAAGACTGGTAAGTCTTACAGAGTTCTAGCAAATACCCAGACATGTCTTACGCTGAAAAAACTCCTGATGATATAGCATCGAAACAATTATCTGAATGGGATATAAATAAAATAATAATTCTATCTTCTGCCACAAGACCTGTGTCTGCATCAGGACTTTACCAGCACTGCTGAATCACTTGCACTTTTATCCTCTTCTTAACCTACACGGCTATCCCTGCAACTTTCTAAAAGCAGAGCAAGACTCAGTGCATGTGTATTGGCCAATTATTCTGTGCCCTAAGAATAGTGGCTTAAAAGAATACAAAATGGGAACAGAATTTAAAAAGATAATTCAGAAGATACTGGGCCAAGTGAAACCAGTATGAGGATGTGTAAGGGAAAATGATAACAGAGATATTTATTCCAAAATATTTTTGAACCACTGCCAAGCAGCTTCCTTGGATACCTGTATCATTCAACACTCTAAGATGTTTCCCTGCTGTACATGAAGTACATATCTTTCTGTTTTCTTCTAAGAACGAAGTAAGTATTTCCATTTTCTATGTGAATATAAATGTGCTGACAGTTATTTTATTGATACAGAACTTATACTCTCCTTCAGAGAAACAATTTCTGGTACCTCCAACTTAATTTATTATTTTTAACTTCAGAAAAAAGTAATTACAATAATAGCAAATTACCATGCAACGGTAGCACTGCTGACTTCTTTGTCATTATGCAGATGGAAATTAGTGTCCTTTGTTACTTTGTCTTACCTATAAACCAGCAATTAACCCTTCTTCATACAACAAAGCTTGTGAAAAAAAGTATCAGTAAACTCATAGTAAGCAAGAAGTTAATGAGTTTTTCAGATTAGGTACTAATTTTTAGACAGGAGATGAAAGTTAAGTGAACTCTGGGAAGAACTAACTTACACATCCAAACCCAAGTGTCACTACAAATTCTTCAAATACTTTTTTTTCACTTCAGATGAGTACAGTTTGTTTCTTCATTCTGTGCCTAAAACTAACTTTCAACTCCCTGTATACTGATAGACAGACTGACTTCTCTGGGTTTTGTATTAATTGCTTTCTGCATTCAAAATATTCCTACCACATATTATGTAAGTGGAGTTACAACCTAATTAAGCCTGCCAGTTAGATGATTCCATTTTCAGTTGATTATAACTCAGCACTTACCCCAGCCCTCCAAGAGAGCAGAAATCCATATCTCTGGATGCAGGACTAGAGTCTGATTAGTCAATAAGAAACCTGTATCAATGCACTCTCTCCCCCTTTGGCATTAGCAGCAAACTAATACGCTGAGAGTCCAGTAGCTCAGGGGCCAGCTATTTTAAGAATTCAAGTCTCCAACATCGCTAAAGACACTGTAAAATGAGGAGTTTGCAGTAAGTAGTACAGCCTATCACAGCTTCCTTCTTTTTTCTCTTAAAGGAAATACGAAATTGTCTGCAGTAGCATACTTTATAAGCACATAGAGGTTGCAAAGTCAAGCACTTGCAAGTTGAGAAATGCCAGACTTACCCAGGTGCCTGTGTAAATTTAATTCTCCCCTTGCTACGTTCATATCTATGCATTGTGATACAAATTTTAATTACCCCATTGGATACTATTTTTTCCACAGGACATCACTCAGCCCATCAGATGAATGCAGAAGGGGGCCAAATTAACATTGTACTGACAGTCATAAAAATGCCGTTTTCAATTTGCAAGTACTTGACTTTGCAACCGAAGTTACATTCTTTCGACACAAATCTGAATAAAATTTGAATTATATAAACATGCACAGATTTGAAAGAATAATGCAGCATGAGGGAGATGAATTATTTATATATGACTGGCATCAACGCAATTAATAAGAACAGCAGGAGGTGTTAATATCTACATGGTTGAATATACTTTGCAAACACAAAGTCATCATCATAATTTAGAAATTTCAAAACATTTCACAAACCCACAGCATTATTACTTGTGACCTTAACCTTTCCAGGATAATCTGCAGAAACTGCAGTATAACAAAGATAATGAAGACCAAAAAGTAAAATTGGTAAGCACTAAAATGTACTGCTTATTCTACAAATTTAGCATATTCTGAAAGGAAAAAAATACCTGTCCTTTTTTAAAAGGTAAGTGGATGACTCTCTAAAATGCAATGGGGTTATACTGGTATTGGTTCTACAAAAATATCTGTATGTGAAAGACCTAACTGAAAAAGAACCAGAAACTGACCCAAGAGATGCACTAATGTCAAAAGCTCCAGCCCTATGGCATAGCCAGTCATCTGGAAAATTGAGGCTATATTTAGTTCACATTTTCATGCTTTTATTAGCAAAATTCAGCTATGGCTAAAACAATTGCTACCAGGCTAGAATTGTTATTTCAGATTAAATGAGGGTTTTTTAAATGGTATTGTCTTGTTTATGCATAGAAGTGAGTCTAAAGTTTTCCCCAATTTACAAATCTCCAATTCAAAGCCATACAACTGATGTCACATCAAAGGTGTAGCTCCTTTTGTCACATCACTTCTTGCTATGATTCATCATGTTGAGATTAACCGCACTACCATACAAAAACATTATGGAAATGTAAATAAAAATGTTCTTGTTTGGAAAACAATCTTCACTGTTGTTCTGTTGTTTTATATACAGTGCTGAATTCTGCTTCAAACATTTTCCTTCAGACAGAACAGATCCCAGTAACAAAGATTTTTTTTTTCTTTTCTTTTCTCTTACCATGGATATTTTTTAATCTCAGAGGTTCTACAATATATATAAAAAAATCATTAAGAATAAACATTGATCAAGTAGATAGTTAAAGATAAATTCATGTGAAATAAGAGCTCGGTTCTTTGTTTCTCGTAACACTGAACTGCTTCTTTCTTTTCTTTCAAGCAAGCTGCTCTGAAGAAAGTTTTCTAACAGTCTTTACAAAGCCAGCAGAAATTTCTAAAGCAGCAGCTGGTTTTTTATTAGAAATGGAACTAAATTATACAGAATGTCTAATGTCACAATCATTCTACTTCTTATTTTTTAAATATATTGTCCTATCTTCCAAGCCTCATTAAAAAAAAAAAAAAATCAATCTAAAGCACTGGAGACTGGATTCAGTCCTCATTAATTGCTTCTATGCACTGCTGCTGCCTGGATTCACAAATCTGCCCTGTCAGCACCAAATCTAGAATATTTCTCCTTAGCCTTCCCCACTGTTCCCTGTTCCATTTTCCAGAGTCCAGCCCCGCTGCCAGCCATTGGCTATACACAGTTACAAGATCGGTTCTTCCACAGTTTCCAAAACCACAAGTAGCATATTTACCCTTCTCTTTGAAAAAGGACAACTGTTTTGGGAAGAAAATTTAATGCAGGACATTAAATAAACTGATGCTGTCATTAGTGCAAATGTCAAGTTCATTATAGCAGATGTTTCAGCTGAAGACAGCTACACATTAAAATCTCAAAACAAATTTGCACAGCATTCACCATTTGTTTTAGTGTGTCTGTTTCCATGCTTTCAAAAGTGAACCAGAAGCAGCTCTGGGCATCACTGCCCCATCCTTACATAGCAGGGGTAGTCTTCTAGCTGGGACACTCCTGAAACATGTCCTGTCCCCAGGCTTCTGAGAACTGTTATTATCAGTGCTTGGACATATATGATGTTGGTGAAGTACAGAATGCAAAAGCTACTGCTAATGCAGTTAGGAATCAGTGGTATTATCCTAATAAATTACGTTGCTTTCTATAAGCATTTCAGTCCTGGAATGTACCTGTTTCTGGTGTCTTCACACAGAGAACAGCAGGTGAAGCCCATTATCAGGAACAGCGATTTCTGAGGCTTTTGCAATAATCTACCCAAATCTTACAGCCTTTCAGGCTCAAAGTAATTTTCTGTAATACTAGATGCCAATAATAATAATAATAATAATATAAAAAAATAGAACAAACTGTGTCTTAAAAAAATATTTTTACGGATATATATATACAGGTGGGTTTGGAAAAGTGACTTCTAAGCTTCCTTCCTAAGATTACAATTCAGTTTTCTCATAGAAGTCTCGGTTTGATTTATAGAAATTTACAAACTGCAGCTGAAACTTTTCTAAAAGCAGTAACAACAATCTGAAACTGATTAATTAAAAAAACTCTACATTCCATAAGGAATCCACACTATGGAATCTCCCTCAACCTTACATAGGCCACAGTATATGGAAGTCTACTTTAGAGAGTACAAGACTTCCTCATAGCCTTATTCCCATGTAGCTGTAAGGCTTCTTTCGTTTGTGTTTGAAATGCCCCTCCTTTACCCTTCCTGGAATATGACAGCCAGAAACCACTTCAGACAGAAAACTATCAAATGCAGAATATGTTTTATCTCAAGATAAAGAGTTCCATGGATGAACGAGTAATTTAGGAGCCTCCACATAACAATGCAACAAACATTTATACACAAAATGTGACTCAGTATCAAACACCTGCTCACAGAAAAAGGCAAAAGAAAGAAGCACCAGAGGCATAAGGAAAGATAACAGAAAGAAGCTGTAATTTATAGGCTTGGAGACCAGACTTAAAGTAACACACAAAGCAATCCACACTTTTAAAAAAATCTTAGCAGTTTCATTCAACATATAATTTCAGCTGACTGAAAAAATCTGTGAAGTCTTGCAAACATTTTTGCAGGAGTCTGAACATGTGCTTGGCTCTAGTGAGACCAGCCTCGTGTAACCTTAAAAGTTAAGCCCATGCTCTTGCAGATCCAGTTGAGGCATCCTAGAAGTTCACAAGTGAACCCAGGAATACACTATTTCTTGCTCCTTAACACAGCTTCACTGTTGTCACATGCATAGTCAATGATTTCTGTCCTGCTAAGTCTCTTACATTGTCTACTTCACAGCACCACTAAAATTTACTTGTCAATGGATTTTTCATACAATAATCCAATAAAAACATGTATTTTACATTTAGCAGTATAGGGACTTCTCAAAACTAATCCATCCAGAGTGGAGACAAAGATTTAATGTGTAAAATTCTATTCTGAAAGAGCAAGAAAGCATGGCTAAATTTTCTCTTTACAAGTTGTATGCATTTATGCCACTGTAAAAGAAGAAACAAAGTAATTTTATTTTCATAACTGAAGATAAGTTCTCAATTGAACAGTTTTCACTGAACCAGCACATACACCAAAATATATTATCAATGAAAATAAGATTACTGCATAATCCAAACTTTTTTTTTTCCAAATCAGTCTAATGTCTCACACTGTGAGAATACATGTCTCATGAGAGAAAAAATCCCCACTTCTTTTTTCTACTACAGAGATGACCTGTAAAGAATAAATACTTTAAATACTTGCTGTTGGTTTGGGGTTTTGGTTTGGTTTTTTTTTTTTTTATTTCTGATAGAAATTGGTTCATTTGGAAACTGCTCAAATTCTACTAATACTTATATTTTCCAGAAGTAGAGAGTCCTTTTGACCTGTTCATTCTTGCCCTGGAAATCACAGCTGTTTTATTTTGGATGCTGAAACTCGTTAGGCCATAATAATAATAATAATAATACAGAATAAGAAATACTTTGACACCACTCATTTGACTGGAAAATCGCTCCATGACAATAACAGCCTGCATAATTTCAAGCTCTCCTCTCCTAAAGAAAACCACCACACACACAGAGACAAAATTACTTAAATGTGAAATACTAATAGATTTTAGTTACCTTAAAGGTGAACTCTTTTAGGGTCAAACTTTTGTCTGGAGCAAGAAAAATAATGAAGGATGTTTTTTTTACTTGTATTGTGTGTGTATATATATATAATTATTTTCTTTTTGAGTGCATTCTTATTTACTTTATACATCCTTTCCTTTAACAATACTTGCTGGGTCTGCCTTCTGTGTAAGTTTTCATTGAATAAAACGATAGTGTGTGCTGCAACCTTTCTCTGCTTCAGAATTTCCTGAGTGTAAAGACCCCCATACCAGCTCTGCAGCTCTCAGGGAAAGTGATATTCTGCAAAAAATAGTCAGCTTCTGCTTAAACCCCACGGAAAGTGGTCTGGTAGCCACGAACAGAACAATCATTGTAGCTGCATAGCTGTTTTTTAGAGAGAAACCACCCATGGCAAAAGTGTTCATTTTGTAGCTCTCCTGATTACAAGTGTGAATAGAAGAGTCTTCCAGAAAGGATTCTTCTGTTAATGAACAAAAAGAGAGCTTTCCTGGTTCTTCAAATGTGAGGGGACATCTCAGTTCTGCAAGCATACAGCTTAGTGAAAAAAGCTGGTAGTTAATTTCCAGACATAACTGAAATTCAAACACAACTCTGGGGCTCTAAAGGGGATGGTAATAGAGACCCTGTCCTGAAAAACAAAATAGGAGTGGGGCGGGGGAGTACGTGAGAGATCAACTGGGATTTCTTCTACCTAAACAACCTTTCTTCCTTTAAGATGGTGACCATGGTATCCCATTTCTAAGAATTCATTTGTGTGGCTTCCCAAGAGGCTACAGTATCAATGGGGAGTGAGGAAAAGCACTTCTTTTGTATTCTTGTCACCAGTGTTAAGATTACTAACTGTGCAGGGTTCCAGGGATTTACTCCTTCAGGGAACAAGACAGGAATAAGTATCAAATTCTTGCCTCTTGTAGTAACAAAAAACTGTAATCACTGGCCCATCAATGCAATAACATAGAATAGATAAATAATAGAATTGAGAATAGATAATTGTGATAGAAAACTGAACTTCTGCTGTATGCTAGAGCAGCGTGGAAGCCCATTAAAAATAGTATGATTATCTTAATGGAAGAACAAGAAAAAGTCAACTACTGGGAACTCAAGCAGTCAGTAAAGCAAAACAAAATAGCACCTCCATAATTCATAAAATCACAGTAATATCCTAAAAAAAATGGAATAGTACCTATAGAAGAAATACTAATGCAATAAAACAAATACTGTAGAGTTGAGAAGAAACTTGATTTAACTGAGATAATACTGTCAAATAGGTGGCTGAGCAAGTGGCTTGAGTATCATTCTACCTCCTAGCACAACTCTTGATGGAAAAAAAAATACACTTTTTTTTTTTTAGAACAGTTTTGCAGGCAATGAATTCAAGTTTAAATTCATGTCAGACAATTGGGAAAGAAGAAGCAAAACACTGCATTACTAATGCCTCTACTTAAAATCCAGGGGGGACTCTTGCAACTCACAAACTTGATCATGTGCAACTTGGTTTTCTTCAGCTCAAGGAGAGAAGTGGATGCTAAGTAGAATACTCTGAACTACACAATAAAACTGGGGAACAACACAGGATAGTTTAAATTGGAATAGTCTGGAAAGTAGACTGTGCCAATTTTCCAGTGGCTGTTTCTTCATCCCCTGTTTCTGAAGCTGAAATTTTATTCACTGGCAGCCTTCCTGCAGCTCATACCTGTAGTACCTATGGGCACAAAACACAGTTGTCTTATTCCTCTCACTTAACATAGGATACTCAGCTGGTAGTTGTAGACATCATTAAGCTGTTTGTTTGCTAAAACAGTCCTAACTGATCTGGAAAAAGCAGGATATTGCTCTGTGTTCCCAACATGTGAAAACACCAAGTGACATCCACTGTTATCTTCAAGTCATTCTGTAAACAAGGAGTGCTAGTTCTTGAAATCAGCAAGTTACTCAAGTGCTGTGCTGACCTGCAATATAATGCAAGTCTGCTAAATTGTAGAATTCAGTATGTAATACCAGAATGTTGCATGAAAGGGGAAAGTCATTATGAAAATAAGCAGATATACTGTCAAAAGACTTTTTGCTTAAAATATATTTGGAAACTGTAAATGCTTTATATAATAGCATTTTTGTGTGTAGTAGATTTTGTTTTACTGGGGAACACTAAGTGTCCCTAACATTTGCTAATAACAAAGAAGTAATTTATACTAATCAATGTTAATGGCTGCTATTAGAAATCACAGATTAAATATGCCATCCAGACAATAGCCAACATTGTTCCAGAAAGACATTTAACACATAGAAAAAAAAATTCATTACAAACAATACTTTGTAATGACTGTCTAATGAGGGATAGTTCATGCAGAATCTAAAAGTATGTAACTTCATAATTACTTGACATAAATATATTTATTGTGACAAACTGGCAAAATATTTGGCAGAAATCCACATACTGTAGGGACAAGAAAAGTGAGGGCATAAGAACAGCAAGAAAGTGTTTCAGGACTGGCCAGGCTAACGTGGGAAGAGGGATAAGAAAGAATGAAACCATCTGCCAAGGAAAGCCTGGGGAATGAGGGCCCAGAGAAGAGAGACAACATAAGTGCCAGAGACCAGAGCTTAGTGGGGGAATTTCTAAGAGCTAATTCTACTGAAGTGGGCCTAAGTGCCTCCAGTTTAGCCCTAGTAAAATAATCTTGAGCTATTTTTAGCTCTTGCATTTAGTTATCTACTTCAAAGAACAAGAGCACTTGATAGCTTACTAAAAAATTTACTCATGTTTTGCCTTGATGGGTCTGCAGATTGAAGTCTGAAGAATACTTCTTTTCATTGAAGCAGCATATATGCACATGTGTGCCCATGTTTGTTTTTAAAGCAACTACAGTGTTTATTGTGGGTGAAATTACTTTGTTCCTTTTTTGACTGATATGTTTCTTCTATTTATTGAAAAAGGAACAGGCACTGTAGTTATTTAGGAGATTAGTACCGGATAAAGAGAATCATGCTCTTTGTAATTGAATATCAAAATAAGATCATTCTTTAGTTATTTTTAATTAACAGAGGGCATATTTTAAGAGTGATCACTATATGCCACAGAAGTGTCTGAAATAAACAGACATCAACTGTGACCTTCTTAAGAAGTGCTGCAGCATGGGATTTATTTTTTTTCCTCCTGGATTTAACAAAGAGAAACGGTTTGAATGGGATCACAGAAAGGAGCATGAATTTCAGCTATCTCCCTATCACTTTCAATTTAAAGCTTAGTTTGGTCTTTCTGCCAGATCCTGAGCTTTGGTATTTTGCTCTAAGGATTCAAATTCTGACAGTACTGTCTGAGAGTTTATCTACTCAGAAAAATTCTACCAAATAAGCTAATAGAAAGTAAAATTCTCACATGAATCTTTCAATTCAAACTTCAAAGTTTTTATAGTAAACTCTCAACCATCTCAAAAGTGAGACAAGCAAAACCAAAACAACACTCACATTGGAAGAAGACTATCCACTTAGCATGTGGCAGTAATGGGTATGCTGCCTGTTAAATTCTATTGATTTAAAATCACATTGAAGTATAAATTAATAACTAAGTATATATTTCCTTCTTTGATATGCTTAACTGCCCAAGTGTGGCAGCATGATTTAATTTTTCTTTTTGCAGAGAAATACCTGATGGAGACAGTATCAGATCTCTGTTCAGAGACTGGGTGTTATTTCATTAAAATAGTAATTAAAAAAAAAAAAAAAGTGAGAAGGAATAAGCAGGACTTTCCAGCTGTTTCCAAACAGACACATTAATATTTTGACATGAAGATTCATGTTTCCTAACCTGAAGAGAAGCAGCAAAGTTGTCACATGGAATGATATACCTTTATCTGAAAAAAATGACATCCAGATAAAACCTATGTTATGTATATTGCCTCAGAATATAATATTGCAATAGTTCTCAACAGTTACTCAGCTGATTTTGTAGGTTCTTCAAAGGCTTTCTGAAGTCTATATGTTCTTCATATTTGTTCCCATGAATGAACTGAAGTAAAAAAGTCCCCCAACACTGCCAACATAGCATCTCCAGAAGTTGCAGAAGTAAAATAATTAGTGTAAATCATGCAAGTATTCTGCCAATGTGGAGTTGAGATAATATTTGTCTGAAATTAACAAGTGCAATGAGTTAGTAACTAACTGAAAAGTAATGCATCATATACTGAAAATGAAGACAGGAAGTAGTAGGAGCAATTGAAGTTTCCTTGTGTCTATGGTGAATGGATTATGGAACAAATGACTGAGGACTGTAATCTAGCTGATGTTTATTAGTTCAGGAATGAGTTAGCAACAAACATGCAGCCACAAATTATATTTTTGTTTGTTTGTAATAGAGACATACTGATCTTATTTATATTTCATAATTTTCACTATTTTCTGAACTAGTCTTTTCCTGGCATTTACCAAGACTGTTCATATGCATTAGAAATTAGCAGCAAAACAGGCTAAAATATTATTAGCTTGTAGTACCCTGAAATTGGCTAAAATAACACTTTTTACATCCAGAAACTGTCTACTGATTTGGAGTCTTATTCAGAAAAAAATGACCTTTCAAGCTAAATACGCACATATTTTTGCCTGACTAATTCTATTTAAAGCTATTTAGAATTCATTAAATTCAAATTTATTTTGAATTTTATGCTTGTAGTTAGGAGGCAAACTATACTATCAGCTATTACACACTTAACATTGCAAAGGCAATCACTCTATCATAAGAAATGGGATAAATCTGTCCATGGCCTAAGTTTTTTATTCCTCTCTGCACCTTTAGCAACAATATTTTTCATAAGGTACATCTTTTAGAGGTTCCGAAACTTTCCAGGGCATGGGAACGTGATGCCACTGTGCTATGATGACATCCTGCTGCAGCACTGGTATGACAGAAGCATGAGCTGTTTGATGGCTCAGGTATTAAAGACATAGTGTTCCAGATATTCCTAAATTACTGGATACATTTATTTCAAACAATTGCTTTGTTCTGTTAAAACCATATTTCAAAAATGTATTTGAGCAAATATAGCTGTTCCCAGATTAATTCCATGTTACTTAAGTTTGGAGACTATAAAGATTTCATTTATTTGGTGCTCAGCTATGTGGAAAACCTTAGAATAAGACAGGGTATTATATCCTGCAGCTTGATCCCACATCCTGTCTTGAAATGTGTTAGCAATTGAAAATCAGCATAAAAGGGCATAACGAACAAATGATTGCTTCCAATTTCAGGCAATGCAACTCCTACCTAAAAGCTTTGTTTTTCCTGCTGATCTAGAATCTGAACACTGTTAGTCTCTGAAACATGAAAAGAATATAATTGAAACAACTACACTTGATATTATCAGAACCTGTAATACATAAGAAGCCTTAGAACAAAAAATGGAACATTTTATGAATAATAATATGAATCGCCCTACTTTTTTTTCTTATATTTATACTTCTATTAAGACCACAGAAAGTTACCTTAATGAATGCTAACTGAAAACAGTTCTTAATCCATATTGGTTTGTTTTGCAAAAGGATTTCCTGTATCAGACTTCCCAATAAACTTTGAGGATTAACTTCTTTTTACATCTTTGCTAAAACTTGTTGATTATTGTTGTTTACTCCTTCAAAGCCTGAAGCAGAGTTCATTCACAAACAGGGAATAAATTCTTGCTAGGTTATTTTGGTTTTCTATAGTTAATGTGATTCCAAGTGTTCAACACAAGTCACACACTTCCCTCCCCAATCTCTTTCTCAGTTGTACAGGAGCTCCCTAGCAAAAAATCTAAGCACACGTTCAACCATTTTGGAAACCATTTTATCAGCATTGATACAGATCCCAAAATTACTCTAAACTGGAAAAATATGTAAGAGTTAAGATAAATACTTACTGTGAATAAGAACACCAGGAAAATTAATAACTTGCAATGAAAGTTCCCTCCTAAATCTTCCAAATACCCTCAACAGGGCAAATGAAACAGCTGCTTTGGGGCTAACTTTGTACTGGGAGCTAGAATGACTTGGAAGTCATATATATATATACTGTACATTCAACAGGTGCAGTCTATTATGGATGTAAAAAATTGCTCATGTTTATGAAATTTGCTCTATCCCTTTAAAAAACAATAAGCAAATGAACTACACACTACAATGCTCAAAAAATTATATTCTATTTACTGTCTGAAAACATATATACATAATTTTGAAAGCATGATGTTCTCTAAAGACAACTATAAAGAGTTACCACCTATAATACTTACACGAAACTGACACCAATCACATACGCAGTTGCAATTAAACCACTATCATATAATATTATGCCCATGTATTTTTCTGCAATACTTTGTAATAAGATATTTTCAGATAGTTTTTCTTATTGTACAACTGACAAACAGTTTCTTCTCTGTGGAAATCTTTGGTGTTCATGAGTTAGGGCAGACAGTAAATAAATACACAACTGAAATAAGTAAAATCAGCTGTAAAATATGGCAGTCCAAATCTACCTTTAAATTCTAAAAATAGCAAGAGTGGATTTTTTGGCAATGGCAGGAAAAAGTGTTTGTTTTTTTAAGAACAGATTTTAAGTAATTCTATCTTTCATATTTATGTTAATTTTCACAAATGCTTATGGGCATCTTAGTGTATGCGATCATCATTAACGTATGCTCTTCCTTCCCAGGTGTTTTATCGTTTCAAAACTAACAGCTGAAAATAAACTGAGAGTAAGCTTTAATTATTATCCACTGACATAATGCATGATATATAATGCACATCTTCCCACTGAATTAAAATGGAAGACTGCTGTAGACAGGCAGGAAGAACATAGCACCTCAGTTCTTCCAATGAACCTTGAGTTTAAAACACAAACACTGCTTTATGTGCAGCATTTGACCTTTCTTACATAAAAGTGTAATAAATTGTAGAAGAGGTAAAGTATAGAACAAACAAAAACATCAAAGCCCGTATTTCTAAATGGAAATTTGATAAAAAAGAATGCAAGTTTGCCTCCTACTTATTTGGGCCCAGGGTAGGAAGTCTCCAAATGGCTGGTCTGTGGGACCTCAGATCATCAGCCTGAACTCTGCATTGGATGAAGTCCTGACTACAACAAACACATTTGAGATCAACAACAAAAAATATTGTCTGAATAGTAAGTGAATAAGCAGGGTATCCAGCAAGAATACTTACACAGTCAACGTATCTTAACTACACATGAAAGAACTCTTAATATAGTCTACATAACAGTAGGCTAAAATACAAAAGCAGCAACATTGACAGATTGCACTGTAATTCATTACTTGGACTCATAACAGTAGTAGTGCAGGTTGCAGCTCAAACCCTGCAGTTCACTTTCCAGGATGGAAGGCTGGAAATGAATTACCACGCTCTGATATAATCAAATCACATGGATATAACTTACTGTTATAGTGAAAAAAGGATAAAAATTAATTGGTATAAATACATTTCTATCAGAAATGTAAGTGTATGTCTCAAGCTTTTAGTGACTTACACAGGAAACTACCAGCATGACATAGCCAAATAAGTAATTGCTTCAAATACCATTTTACTCAAGAAAATGGAAGTAGTTTTCTTCAAAACAACATAAAGTTAGAGAACTATGAGGATTACTGAGTTATAGGGACATTAAAATACATACTTCAGCCTCCTTCCTATAGTGTAATGAAGTCAGGACATGACACACAATTCTTCAGCAACAAGACCTCACGTGCTGTTCCCGGTATGTACCTTTTGAAATGTCAGCAGGCCAATACCATTTTAAAAAGAACTGAATAAAGCTACCACAAAGAGATTTCAAAGTGGACAATGACAAGACAAGCCTCAAAAGAAAACCTGATCTTTCTCTCATTTTAGGAGAGATTATTTCTCTCTCAAATCCGCTCTTTCCTAAAGTCTAATGCAACTTCTCTCATGTAAGTGGTGTCTCCAATACAGTGCAACTTTAAAACTGTGGATACTGGCTTTGCTGTGAGCTAGCGTATACCCTGCAGGGCTATTACTGTTCTCTGCTACTACAGAAGTTAAATTTTTAGATTTAACTATAAATACATAATACATTACACTAAAATACCTCACAACTGAAGCAGCATATCTCCTAATGCAGTGAAACAATAGAACATATAAAAGTTTCCATAAATGTGGATAAAGTGAACTCTCTCTGCAGTTCTATATTTCATCTATTTATCAATAGCAATTTTTTCAATATTTTGTATAGCCCACAGGGGCCTTGCCAACTCAATCCTTCTTTTTAATAGAAAAATAACATTTCTGAGAGATTTGAATTATGTCAGGAGATAAGTAATTCACAGACTACTTTATGACTGACACATATACACCCAGAGATGCATGGAGATTAAATCCTGTGGCTACTTGAGGTATGAACCCATTCCCTGTCAATCTTCCTCCATTTGTTTCTGGAGACTGACAATGTACAGTGCTCACCAGTCAGAAATGCATCAATCCTTCAGAGAAACAGGAGAGAGAACTTTCATTTGCATTCACTTAAATAGATGAGATCTGCAGTGAATTCCATTGGAAATGAACACTTCTGGGGATGCTGTTTTTATTACCTCTGCAGTGATAAAGGATGGCATTTATAGAATGGTCCTCTGAAAAGCAAGTGCACAAATCATTGCAGGCATATACTGTAGGTATTAATACTGTTCTGTGTTACTGCATCCAGTTTCTCCACTTTTCTGAAATCAGAACTAGAATTCATAGCTCTAATTTATAATAAGGCTAAGTGCCTACCTGGTTGAATAGTGCTTATATAGCTAACATTTCTGGTTGAAAATATATCCCACCAAATCTTTACTGGTTCAGCCTCCCCAGTCTTGTTTCCTATAACGTATTTAGAATTGCATGTACTTCTGCATTGCATAATTCTTCAGCTGCCTTGCTAGCTTATAGGATAACAATTCCCAGTATCTGCCTTCATTAGAAATGCTAATATTCAGTGTGCTGAGCAAGTTTATGCTTAATATTTTGTTTCAATTTATTGTTGTAGGTAATAACATTCACTGCATAGCTCAGGTAAATGAGCTGGAGTATTTCCTAAATTGGCTTCCCAGACAATAGACTTGCAAGGATTACTGCTCTTCAGTTTGGATGTTTTTCACCTTAAAAATATATTGAATAGGTTTGTAGTCATCTTAATTTTAAAAAAGATCACCATTTTCTAAGGAAGAAGTCTTTAATCTTATCTGATTATATGCTTAAGGAATCACTTGGGTCTGGTGACCCACTAAGTGGGTGTAACACTTAGGCAGATTTCCATAATGTAGTCACACTTTATCTGAAGGTGGTAGGTAACATGTTCGTCTCTGTTATTTTAGCTGTCAGGCCTTGAATGTAGTTCTTTATATTCTCCCCAAGTAGCCTTACATTGCAGATTTTACTAACACACTGAATATTACCCATTCTACTAGCTATTGGAAATTTTTCAAAGGTGGGCTTACCAGTGGTTGACGTCAACTCATATGCTTTTGCAATCCTACTCCTTGGGTGTCCTTGCTTTTGCAGTCGTCTCTAACAGACCTTAACCTTCACCTTATCTCTTGCTTTCCTGCCTGGTAGGACAACCTCAGGTGCTTCACGAACACTGCGATGTAATTGTTTGCCGACAAAATTTCTTTGGTTGCTCATCTAATCTTCCTTGCACTTAGTAAATGCCATATAATTAAGTATAACCCTCTCTGTCAAACCTTTCAGGCCTACCTGAACCTTTTTTGTCTGAAATGCCTACAGTCCTTCTAGTCTTCTGATACTCAGTCTTGAAACGTTTAAATCAGCATGGCATATATTTCTATTTAACTTTTCTTCCTCTTGTTATTCTGCTGCATTGTTGAACAACTCCTCTCTTTCCGTGTTTGTCATACAGATAGCACAAAAATATATGAAATTATTTTGAGGAAACGAAGATGTTTACACCTGCTTGCTGCCCAGAAACACAAATAACATAAAAATTCCAGTATTATAAAGCTAAGTGTCTTAGTACATTCAGAAGAAAGGCACTACAGTTTTCTCTATTAATAAAGAAAAAGGGAACACTTTCACAAAGAATAAGGTTTACAATGATATATATCCAATTGGTCATTTTAATTTATTTATTGTCATTTATGGCCATTGAGACATTTTTGCTATAAATTTCTGACAGTAGAAACCTTAAGGTGTTCTAAAATTGGATTGATTCTTCCTTTCCTGAAGCTCAGACATTTTAAATTACGTGTGCTTAAGCTGTAGTCATAAACACACTGCTATAAGATAAATGGTAAACAAAAACTCCAAATCACCGTCTAGGGTAACAAAAATAAAGCACGAATAAAGGTTATATGATGTTGGTTAAAGAGGAAAGTAGTTATTATCTTCTGTACTTAAACATACTTGCATACATTTATCTGTTTTGTACTCACAATATGCTGCACACTGTGAAAGATAGAAATGAATAGATTGCTATGTTAAAGATGCTAAGGTAGTACAGTAAAAATATTTTATAGGATAATTTGGGATGAGCTATATAAAAACAAATCATGAAGTCAGAGCTCTGGTATATCACGCATACCAAATATATGACAATAAAACTTTTATATGTTTCCATCATGCTGTTTTATGTCAAACAGTTAATAGGGAAAAACTGTATTAGAAATGTTTTTGAAGTTTAAAGGTGTTTCATTATTGGGATCTTCTTCTATATTAATTCTCCCATAAAACTAGCAACTGTTTTGTACATGTCTGTTCCTGAGAAGTGTAACCTCATCAACCAAAAACTTGCCAACATTCACATACCTTTTCAAAATTACCTAAAATCAGGTGATGACCTTTTATACATTATCACACATACATAGACAAACTGATATGAAGATATGCATGAAATCCAGATTGTCACAAGAGGGCCTGGCTGTTTTCCTGCCAGGAACACAGCCACCTGAGATAAGACAATCCTCTCCAGATTTCCCACAAGGCCCCCTACACCCCTACACAGCAGAATATACTGTAGGTATAGAGCCTCCTACAGATCTGTCAGCATTTTGGTTAGGTACAGGAATATCAGAAAACAAGTTGGTCATCAGATAGTACAGAAGCAGGTCATCCAGTGACAGACAGAAACCATAAGTAGAAGAAAATGTCAGCTCATTGGCAAGTAGAGCAGGTCTGCAAGGCAACTTAGTTTTCTCAGTCTCTCTCCCCCTTTACTTCATAGGCTGGGAAAGGGAAAGTTTAGAAAGAAAAAATTCTTTCCTAAGCTGGTTTAACATGCCAATGGGCAAGAGGTGTTGGTTGGAAACAGGATTTCAAAGAATCGGAATTGATTGGGAGAGGCAGAAATGGAAGCAGCATAAGTGAATTGAACTGTGGGAAACTAATAATAAGAAAAGCAGTAAAAATGAGGAAAACACTGGTCACTGGACTCACTGGAAATGGCGGGGGGGGGGGGGGGCGGGCAATGTGGGAGTGTGTGTACACACACTACATCAATGGAGGCAATAGTTTACCTGAAATAACAAGCTCTGTATATGAAGAAATTGAAAATTATTTCATTTGTGGAACAGGTGCTTTTGCTGCTTTGTTTAGTCTAAAGGAGAAGAGAAAATTGTATTGCTCTGTTGTTCTGCTCGTTACTCATTTTTTGTTTTAAGCACTTAATATTCATTTCTTCAACAGGCTTTTAGAGTTCATAAGAAAGCTTCTAGGAATTGTAAATTTATCAAGGGTTGCTCCAATGAAATGATATATAAGGAATTATATACCTACTTTTGCTTCAGTAACTCCTAAAATAATTGTCTTCTTTCTCTTCAAGCCTGTGTTGCTGTTATTTTTTAGGATGACCAACATCATTTCCTTTCATGGGGACCTTCCTGTCACAATGCAACAACTCTCTGTTCTTTTGATTTCTTCTTTCCCTGCCACACGCCACCAAAGCTGCTCTTAAGAGGCATTAATTATTCTGTGTCTCCTAGAGAATGGAGGTTCATCTGTGATTAAAACTGTAAATCAGATATGAAGTTTCTGTTCTAAATTCTCAACTAAAATGAGTGAGAAAGCTTGAAAAACAAAAATAAAAGAAGGAAACCCAAAATGGTTTATTAAATAGCTGTGTGACCTTGATAATCACAAATATGAATGTATTACAGATGACACTTCAGATGATCAGAGCTGTAAAAATGTAAATAAGTAAAATTATGACTAAAGCAAAGAAATTATAATTGCAAGGGACTACATTCCACCTTTCTATTGAGGCAGTATATTTGGCATGCTACCTGATATTTTAAAATATATTTCCAACACTGAAGTTTCCATCTTTTCCTTTACAATTTTATTTTCAAGGCACAAAATTCTCAAGGTTAAAAAATAATCCACAAATACTCTGTCCCAATTTCCTGTTTCTTAAACCAGTATTTTCTCTATGTAAAGTGTTAAATAAAACTATTTTTGCTTGGTTTTTTAACACAATACAAATATTTATTGATGATTGTTTTCTTTTAGTTATGAATTAGAAATACATAGTCTCTATGGATCCTTCCTTATAAATGTAGTCTAGCAGAATAGTTAACACCATGTTTTTCTTTGGAGGAAAAGGGAGAAAGAAGAAAGGAACTATCCCTCTTACCCTTGAACTTCTGCTAATTCAACTATCATTTTTGCTAATGGTGTACAATATGCTAAAGAGTTTTTCACCAGAGCAATTTAGAAAGGTGATGAATGAAAGACGTAGGCTGACCTTTCTTTTACTGTCATGATTTACAAACTCATAGAAGTTATTACTCACTGCCAGCACTCCAACAACTAAAGCTTTTTGAGATTTTTTTTCTTACACATTTGCTCTCCTGCAACTTAAAGCGGGATCTGAATCAATAAACGGACAGTATTGTAAACATATGAATTGCATTATATTCATGATGAGGGAGAAAGATTCTACAAGTGCCTGTCTAATGCAAGTATTCGCTTAGAAAACAAAACCACATCCAGTATTAGTGCAATTTTTTCAACATAATTTTATTCTGAAATAGTATATATGTCTTGAGAAGAACTACAGTGGTTTGCCACAGGATTTTCTTATCAACATACTGTATTTCTTGCAAATATTATTGTCATTTCTGTATCAGTCCCACACAAAGCAACTGCTCATTCAGAAATGGATTTTGTAAAATTCACTTAATGTCTTCAATGTAGTGGATTTTAACTGCCTAAGAGAAATGAAGTTGGTTTTTTTTTTTTTTTAAAAAAAAAAAAAGCATCTGCTGCCTGAAAATGTTCTCACATATAAGAAAGTAATAGTAACCACAGATTGAATGGAAATTAATTGAATAGACTCCCAACTTACTGAAACTGTCAGCAAAGTGGAAAACAAAAGAAACTCACTTTTAGAAATCTGGAAATTTTCTAAAGGGGCAACACAGGTAATTCAGACACATTATGAGTCAGTAGGACTTCTGTAAGAATACTGGCATCAGCAAATTCCAGGGAACAATGAACCAAATTCAGCAGACAACACAGAATTCATCCAGGTACCAAAACACAGACACTTCTAGAAATTAAATACAAATCTGTAGAGAGTGCAAACTGCAGAAAGTTTGCGAAGAAAACCCTGTCATACTTCCTCCTCAACCCTCAGCAGACCAACTAAAACACATAGGTAATGTCAGAGGAATCTAGAAGATTCAGGCAAAGTTCAAGGCCATCCTACATGCTTCAGCCCCCTCAAACATGGCCCATTCACTTTTTGGAGATACCAAACTACTTGATAATGTATATCTTACTTAGCTGTAGTTAAATCTTTTTCATAGTCTCCTACTTTCAGGAGAAAAATACCCCAACATTTAAAAGCAGAAAGGAAATGTCTTACTGGGCTCAAAGGTCTAATTTATTAGTGCATTTAGATCTTGATCTCCCAGAACAATTAACAAGCAGTGCATAAGAGAAATGCACAAGATAAGTGCACAAGATATGGAAAATCTGTAGACTTGAATGGTCCTGACTTAATTTAATACTAAATATGGCTACATGGTACTTTCCACGTTCGTTATGGGCATACAGTACTATGAGGCCCATCACACATCTTGCGAAAACTTATTCAACACATAGAGTGGCTGTTGTCACGTACAGTGACTCCACAGCAATCAAAACAAATAAGAATGAGTGCTACTGTTATCCACTCCTTTAGCCAAGTCCATCTTACCTGACAACACTGATGGCACCTCTAGATTTCATTTATTACTATAATACACCTAAGTATTCTTCAGCTAGCTTTTCTGCTATTGAAGAAGTAAAATACACATCTCTTCCAGCTTTACAAGTAAGAAAAGACCCACAGAACAATGAAATATTAATCCAAAATACTGATTTAAACACACAAACATAAAATAATTTTCTTTCTTTGAATTTCACATAGGATGATTGATTCAGTCAGGATATCTGTGAGCAAATCTCTCCAAACAGCATTTGCGTATGCAAAAGTTGGCTCAACTGTATTCTGTAACCCACAAAACTGCTATCAAAGATGTTTCCATGAGTGATTTCATATCCTATACACAAAACTGTAGGTTGCCACAAAAGGCACTAGTTGTTGTGTATGTCAAAAGACCCGTTCTAATCTTAGTGTTCATGGGTTTATAACTAAAGTTGAACATATGGGGTTTTTTGCTGGTTAGGGACACATTTTGCACTGTGTCACTTGGTTTCTCCTTTGTACCTTCACTAAACTGAAACAGGGAAATGCAAGAACTGCTGGAAGCTCTATTCTATCGAGCTGTGCTTAGATAGCAAGTTGCCAAACATTTAGGTACACAAGGTCCCTGCTTGATAAAATGCAATGTTCCAATATTCAAATACCTGTTTCTGCTAAAAAAAAGTTGTTCACCGAGAACAACGGTATTAACGAAACCCTATTTTCATAATCGTTTAAAATGTGTGTGAGAGAAACTGAGACCCTTGTCACAAAGTGCTCTCTCTGTCCTTGAGCTTTCCATCCAATAGCACTGGAAAGTGCTTCCAGTAGAACCAGATGCCTCTGGATTGACCTCTAATGTTTACTATTCAGAACCCTTCCACAACAAAGCATACCCTTTCCAAATCACTGTCAAATGGCAGCACACTAACTTTACTTACAGCACCATTTCTCCCCTACCATTTCTCTTTTCCCTCCTCTGTAGAGATGATATCTATGTTGCTCCTCCAGTTATGCCATTCCTTCCTACTCTTTTTCAGTTAGTCACATCAGCTGACACACCAGTGTTTAATAATACTTCTAGTTGTGTTTGCTTGTTTCTTGAATGTATGTATAAACAATTTTAGAAAAGCACCTATATGGATGGATGCAGTCAAAGCCAAATTCACATGAAGGCTATGCTCCAAACTTCGAGCCTAAGCTCCAGTCAAATGCAAGCTAACTCTGATTTAGAAGCTGTCTCAATGGAGCGCTGTGCTAAAGCTAACAAGTCCTACTACTAATCACATGCTTCGTCTTTTTCTGTTTCAAACAAACTGTTTTCAAAGTTTCAAATTCAAAGAAAATTTTCTAGATTTACCTCATAGAGGAAACACTGTCAAAAAGAAATGGTACTGCATTGGGAAACAGAAGTCTTAATTCTATGCCTGTTTTGCAACTGAGTCTGAACAAGCCAGACTACTGATTCCCATCATATCATTTGTCTGCCTTGTCCATATCCACTGTAAGCTCTGCAAGGTATAGGACATCTCTTACTGTTTGCAAAAAGCTTCTTCACACAAGGGGATTTTCAGTTCTCCAAGAAAGGGGAAGCCTGTACTAATAGAATACTGCTTCTACTAGCAGTAGTAAATTTCAAATTGTTTGCACCGAGCAAAATTGTGTATCAACATATATTACATATTTTGCTTCCAGAAAGCTTGTTAAATTATTTTGCCATTCTTGGAGGCAAGGACAATATTGTTATAAGCAGTGATCTCCTGTTACAACACTTCAATGTTCCTGATACGTAGCTACCTCCTGTTTATTCCTTTGGTGACTCTGTTACGGTTCTTTTCTTCTTTCACCCTTATGATCGCCACAAGATGATCTTACCACTGTTCTCATATACTTGTGGCAGCCTTCTGAAAGAATTCCTGTTTTGGGTATATATTAATTAATTACTTCTATTCATTCCAAAGTGAACTGCAATCAGCAGAGAGCTCTTCATCATCCTTCAGAATATTTAGCACCTTTAAAGTGACAGCATTTGCTATGCTTTTAGGAAGCAGCTTATTGCTCTAATTTCTTCTTATGAGATCCAAATTTGCAGGTCTCATTCTTCATCCAGTCATTAGCAATCCTTCCCTACCATGGCTCTAATTTCACTACTTGCCCCTTAGTCACTAGCTAAGATACTGATCTCCCCTGTGCACAGTTGAATCAGTGTGTCTGATCTTCCTCTCTTTTCCAAGGACAAAACACTTATCTGAGGTACCAAATTAAATATCTCCACACATATTTCACTTCTACCTTCCCTACAATTTTTCTACTGCTGCTGTTGATATCAAATTATTTAAGATCTCAACTTGGCACTTTCTTTCCTATAATAATTTCTTTTAAAGGTTTGTCCATTCCAGCTTCATTTCTTTTTACAGGTTCCAGCTACCATGAAAGAGTTTTCCTGCTCTCCAAACAGTTCACATTCTCAGTTATGTTTTGTATCAGCTGCCTGAGATCCTAAAGTAGCTGCCAAGCCAAATCCAGTTGTTCTGTGAGCTGTGAAACCAATAAAGTTTGCTATCCTGGAGTATTTCCTATATCCCTGCCCCATACTCCTGCAATTATCACAGTTTTTCCCATGTTGTCTATAATCTCATTATCTCTAATATTATCAGTTCTCCTTCCTGAACTCTAGATTCTCCCACAGCATCTTGGGCAAATAAGTTCAAAAGTAAGTTACGAAAAACGAAAGGCCAAAATGTTTTTACTAGAAATTCTGCAATACCATCTAATGAAATAACTTTAAAGTGTCAGCTCAGTACAAATCCATGTTGTATTTTTTTAGACTGCCTGTAAATCCATTGGTCTACAAAATGCCAGCAGTTAGTATTTCACTAGCACTCAAGTTTTACTAGCATTCAGCTTCTTATGCAAAAAGCCCCAAACAGCCTGCCATAGGAACTCAGCATTTCAAACTCTCACCTGTTCTTCTTGGGCTGACAAATTTCCATGATAAATAAATACACATACACAAATATATCACAGAAAAAAACTGCAAACACAGAAAAAAAAAAAATACACTTAATTAAATATCAAGAATAAAAATGTAGTTGATGCACTGCTTAGGATATTAATAATTGCAATATTTAAGACAATTAAATACAGAAGTATTGATTTTACCATCTGAAACAGTTTTTTAACTTCCTATCAGCTTTAGAAGCCAAAAGTCAAAAAAATGAGTCTAGGTCCATTTCCTAAATAATAAAAAGTCTTGACCACGTGGTAATTCTGATATTCCAATGAGCTGAATTAAGTCATCAGCAGGCCTGCATATTTGCAAAGCAATTTTTAATTTACCCTGGCAACAGACTGTATGTTGTAGCTGAGAAGAAAATTGGTTACAAGTGTAAAACTGGTGACAAAAATCTGTGTTTCATGCTGACATAAAATGGCAGTAACACCAATACCTACACCTTCCCAAGAAATACCAAGTGGTTCAGAAGCTTCTGACAGAACAACACAGGCACCCAAATCTAGCAACTAGCAACTCACAACTTCTACAATTCACATTTTTTTTTTTATTTTTACATTTTCATATATATGTTTTCACATATAAGTAAGTGAAGTACATTGCTGTTTATGCCATGAATATATGCATCAACACTATCCACAGGTGATACATTGGACACTGACAACAATTCGCATTTCTATACCTTCCTTTGTGTGCTGAAACTCCCTAAAAGCCTTTGCAAGGCAATAAATATCATACTCAAGGAGAAACAGTGATAGGTCATCAATACAGTAGTGACTTTCTGTACCCCAGCTTAGCAGCCATCCTAAGTACAGCAATACTTCTGAAATATGAGTGCCAATTAATCTGAAATAGTTCTGCCTGTGAGGGATATATTATATAAACACCTGCACTACTACAGATTGCATCTGCAATTCTTTGATACCACTGCAGAAGGACAGCAATTTCATTAAATCAGTATTTGCACTCTGCTGAAAGGCCAATAGGTTTCCCCAAGTTCCCCAAATGTCTTAAATGTGTGACCTCGTGCTAAGCCCTGGCTACCCAAGTGAACTGCCAAATCCACATACAGGATAAACAAAATTATTTACAAAGCAACTGCAGCAGCACCGCTAACGGTAGCAAAGATGAGAAAGTTGAACCTATCTTTCCGTGCTTACTACTGCTCACCACAAATGAACACCTCTCTGCACTTACTGAAGAGCACAGCTAGCTAACCTTCAGGAGCTGAAACTCAGAAACCTACCTACGGCCAGTCTTCCATGCTCCCTGCTGCTCTCTTAGCTCCACATGTTTAAGAGTTCAGTTTGGAATACACTTCCGTGGGCTTTGTTATCCGGACCCATCCCTCCAGCAGCGCACTCACCTGCACAAGCGCAGCAGCAGCAGGAGTAACAGCAGCCCTGTAGCTATCCTCCAGGGGTCACAATTGGGTTACAAATTCTGTAAAATGTGATGACTGTGCAGCCTGATTTAAAGCAATTTATTCACATCCTTCTTCATTAAGATTCAAATGGAATAAGTAAGAAATTGAACAGATACAGAAATTGTGCCTGGCTTGCTTCTGTAGTCAGTAAACATTTATTCACTAGGGCACAGCTCTCATGCTCTCTCTCTCATATTCTCCCTCTTCCCCCATCCTTCCTGCTTGCTGTTTTAATGCATAATTAAGAAGGTCAGAATTAATGAAGCAGTGTGGAGTAAAGTTCAAGGAATCCCCAGGCACTATTTATTCTATTAGATCTGAGGCATGAACGTCAGATTGGCAGCATTAGAGGCAGAGGCAGTGTAGCTGGCAGCAGTCCAGAAGCAAAGCTACCAAGGGAGACTTACCTGCAGTGTCAAGTCATTGCTGAGCTCCTTCCCTGCAAAAATCACCCGCAGCTGGTCAGCTGGAACTCCCTGTCGCTGAGCAACCACCTCCTTCAGCTGGAGGATACTGGCATTGGAACCAACCTCTACCGGGAAGCCGTGGCTGGAGTTGAACCTGACAAACACTGGACAAAAGCAAAACACCTTTTAAAGTGAGCATTTCTCATGACTTGTTTGTACAAGAGTGACTACAAGAGGTTTACTCTGCAATTTCAGGAAGCATCTGCCATTTTCAGAGAAAACCTATTAATACTCCAGTGTACCATTTTGAAACCCATCACAGAATGGTTGGTGACCAATAAATAAACCCTATGTGTTTCCCTTTGGCAGTGTTAGAAATTACAGAGAATAGTCAGAGTCAAAAGAGACCCAACTAGGCAGCTGCCTAAGTAGTTGCTAACTGGCACAATAGATTTTCAGTTCAGCCCTAACCTTAGCAGGCACGGGGCACACATGCTTTCTGTGCGCCTCGTGCTCTTCCCCACTACACGTAACAAATAAATGCAGGAAACTGAAGTATGCCTTGGAGCCAAAAGATATTAAACAATATGAGGGAAAAGAATTCCTTGTTACACAGTAAAGCACAGTCATATAAATCGGTTTCCCACAGATATTATTCTACAGAAGATAATGATGGAGAGGAAATCACACGCTAGCAGAAATGTTTGGGAGTGTTGTATTACAGCGTAGCCTTTTCAGAGTTCACTAAAATATCTGCAGTACGTAACTACTGCTGACATCCACTTTCACTGCAGAAAATCACTACTGCACCAGTCATATTGTTTTCAGAGCTGCAGCAAGTGGTTTATACAGCCAGAGAAGTCTGGCAAACAAACTCATAAGCTTCCTGCCATTCCCCTGTTTTTCGTAAGGAGTCTAAATGCACTCATGGAGCCCATGGTGGGGGGAATAACTACAACTATGAAACAGGAAAAAAAACCTCACTGCATCCATGTCAGTCATGGAGGTTCTATGAACAGTAGACATGTTCCCAGCGGACCACTTCAACCAATAGCTCCACAGGCAGGAAGCAAAGGAATTACCAAACTCAATATAAAATATAAAATCATTTGTATCAATTGGATTGCGGGTACCTGTCACCTAAAGTGCTTGGGTATTGACTGTAACAACCAGTCTTCTTAAATATTTATTTCCCATTCCAACTCCACTGTTTTACCTAAAGATGTTAATCCTTTGCATTTTTGATGACTGACAGAAGCATAAGGTAAAAACTATTTATATAGTTTAAAGAAGTAACTATTTTTAAAATTGAAAACTGGATTTTTATAATTTTTCAAACACATAATCTACATGACCACTGCAAAGTTGTTAGATACTTTAAGAACATTTAAATATGGCTGAGAATGCTGCCATTGATGTGCTGCAGTGATCTTGGAAATATTTGTGATTTCACATCTTCATGTCAGATTTGGCTAATCTTTAAGGGACAAGACCATATATCAATAAAATTTAACAGGATATTTTTAAGTTTTTCACTTGAAAAGTGCCCTCTTAAGGTACTAAAATGCAGAGTAAGTTTGCATAATAATGTGTCAGCCAGGGTGCAGTACATATGCCCTGCAGTGTGCTACAGAGTCTCCTGTAGTACATCTTGTTACTGGCTTTGGTTTGTATTTGAAGGTCTTCTGGAAATAACTAAACTGTGCAAGCTGTATTCAGACTGTTCAGAAAAATCAGCGGAATTTGAATTTTATTTTGATTGTGGTTTGGAGAGTAAAGGAGGATTTATATGACAAAAAGTAGTTTCAGCTAATGGGAACTGACTATTGTGCATCTTTCCAGGAACATTCAGAATGGTCAAATGTAAATAACATTACTTGGGCCAGTAGCAAAAGATATAGTTGAATCAATGGGGAACATACCTTTTTAATATGCTACGCTCTGACTATCTGACTGTGTGCATATATATTAATACATTTATATAGATACACTCACATACACACATAAAATGCATTCATGTGCATCTCCAAAGACTTCTTGCTGACTAATAAATAATCCTCTTTATATTGTCTTGCAAAAGCCAGTGCTATCGGTTTTGGAAATGAAAAAAAATTAGCAAGTGCATTGACTCTGCAAATCAAATGCGCGAGTAAGAGGAAAGTGCTTGATAAAAGAAGCATAAACAAGTGTCATTTCAATTAATTATAAAGTGGTACTCATTTTTAAAGGTAGTATAAACCCAGCACACTTACCGCAAACATAATTCATGTTAATCATTAACTATCCCCAGCACTTATAATAGTTTTATTATTATTCACTTCCAACAGGAATAGTTTCCTCCTCTCTACATGTACAAGGTAGCAGAATGCTAAGTCTCACAGTTGTAACTGCAAGCAAATATGGGAAACGTGTGTGAGTGCAATGTTTTGCACTCCACAGCAAAGATTACATCTTTGTTACCTGCCTGAAAGACTACATCTTTGTTACCTGCCTGAAAGACTACATCTTTCTTACCAGCCTGAAGATCTAACTCAGAAAAATGCTAGAATGCCAAACTTGGCTTGCTGGAAAGTTCTGATCCATAAATATTTTGCCTTTAAACAAATTTATTCTATCACAAAGCCTGCAATCCAACAACTCTTTTTAGTGTAAAAGAACAGAAGAGACCTTTGCTTACTTGCATAGAGCATAAAAGGATTAAATATAAAACTTCAGTCTGTGGAATAAACCCAGAATTTCAGGACTGTAATATTTAAAGCTGTCTTCTAAGGGAAAAAGAAGCTTATTATTTTCTTTTTGATATTTCAGCTCAATAATTAAATAATTACTATTAAGCTTATACTCTTAACAGCACACGTTATGCAAGAGATCACAGGTAAAGTTCTGCCCACATTCGAGACCTCTTTCAAAGAACGTATACATACTTTGACAAGACTTAGTACTTGAAGTTTGTCTACTCAAAATTAAAAAAATACTGCCTTAACAGAAAATTTGAGAATTTACCTGAGGCCTAAACTGCTGATGGAAATCCAAAATAAATAAATCAAGTTACTAAAATTAAGAAGTAGTCAAACCAAGCTTTAGAATGGAGGCTCCATCTGGATCAAGTCTCCTACTTCAACATCTGTAAGAAGTGACAACCAGTAAAACTCATCTGATAAAAGGAACCTTTGTGAGTCTTGACTGTCATGTCAAAAGATAATCTCTGTAAATATCACAAGGATCCAATTCCCAGAGGGATCAAGAGGTACCTATGTGCTTTTTTAAATCTCTCCTGGTATCTCTCCAAATCTTTACATACTTTTAAAATCTCACTTGTAAAGTCCACAATTTGAAGCACAGTACTGACTGAAGGAAAGTGGTGTAATTTAAAAAGCAAACAAAAAAAGAAGTATATAAATATTTCAATACATCTTTCAGATATCTAAGGTGTACATCTTCATGCAATAAATTTGATTTTATGTTTACCAAGCTGGATAGTATTAATCTCTTCTTTGGAAGGATCAGAAACTGCTACATAAGGGAATAGTTGTAGTTAAGTAATTTTTACATATTTCCAGAGTAATTTCCAATGTTACCTATGAAAATACCCATTTTTTCAAGCATATATCTGCACAGTAAGAAAACTTTTGGTCCGGCATAATGACTTAAGTGATGGAAATTGAATTCTTCAAAAACAGCAGGCTTACTTCTTCACCATGCCACTTCTGCGAGTGTGGCAGAGGGAAAGTTGTCATTTGTGGGTGTAAGGGCAGGAATTGCATTTGTACTGAGCAACACATTTCCCCTGGAAACTGATAGTATGGAACCAGAGCACACAGAGTTGCAGGGTACGTGAAATGCATTCAGGTGCAAAGATGATGTAAGAGACTATATACCGAAATGATGGTCTAGCGTGCAGCAGCAGGTTAAAGCTGGCTAAGCAGAATCTATCAAGTCTTCACAGCGTAGTAAATTAGGGAAGCAATTAGGAAGGCAGTAATTTAGAGAAACAGTGAGAAGTTAAGATGCTTCCCTCCACCTCTCCCTGCTGTTCAGATTGGACTAGGGAGTGGAGGCATACACAGAAGTAAATACTGAGTAGAATTAAAATATTCATCCCGGGTTGTGGGAAGTTTCACTATTTTGACATTGGTTTTCCTCTCAAACACATCAAAATCTCAATGTATTGACTTTTTGTGTTCTTTTTGTTGAACAAGAAGTACCATGTAAGTAAGTGTTATAGTATTTTCATCCTTCAGCACTTCATGGAAAAAAATACTTCTTTATTCTTCCAAATCCATTTGTCTGGACACCTCTGGGTTCTCACTCTTTCTCCAAATGAAGCACCAACACAAATCCCAGAAAAAAGTGGGTTCTGTGATTGTGCGGAAACACTGGTGTATCATGATAGAGGCTGCCCAGCATTTATTTTGATTATAAGTTCCCAAGGAACTCAACTTCTTGGCTTTTAGCTGATTTATATTCAAGTGACTAACAAAATTTAGACAATATCACCTCTAAAGTGATTTGTATTAATAAATTCATGTATAATGAGCCACTTCATTCACAGAAATACAATATGGAAATGTACCAGTTCCCAAATAAAGTATCGCTACCCTGAAGATTTATTTTTTTTTCAAAACAGTGTGATGCACCATTGCAACCACCACCAAAACAGAATCAGGAGCACAATTCCATCACTTAGGATACAATAATATTAATATCTTTTCCCCGTGAAGTAATATAAGAATTGTCAGTGAAAGGAATGTAAGTGAAGAAGATTGTAACTAAAATCTTAGGTGGCTTCAGACAGTACTGCGTCTGGCCATCTGCCCATTCCTTACACTGGAGGTTGCTACACATACAACTGGGATACTGAAAGACATGTGTACCTGCATCTCAGCTGTGCCTGTTTACAATACAGCATGTTAGTACAAACCAAACTGGAAATTTAAGCAAATGCAGATGCAAACTAGTTAAAGTCAAACACACATGGGGCAGATGTGTAGGGGAGCTGCACAATTTCGGGTGAAGGCTTCAAGAAAGCTGGTAGACAGGCACCCCTGCCAGGATCTCAATGGGCCATTTCTAAGAGCCCTGGGATTCAGCAGCCTTTCCTCTTTGGCAAGTCTTACCAAAAGTGCCAAAGCTTTAACCCCCATTGCCATCAACACAACAGGTTTTCCAGTTCTGAATTGAGAAGATAAATATTGCATGTTGGAGAAGCTTAGGCCCTGCTTGTGAACCAGCTGTGAGGGCACCGTCCCAATATATAGAATCTGAACAACTGACCTATCCCAAGAATGAAAAAAAAAAGTATCTCTCTTTACATTGCTACATACAAAATACAATATTTTTTTTTTAGTTTTCACATAAAATAGACAATTCTTTTTCTTCCTAAAGTACTGAATCACACAATCGTGCTTCGCTGCACACCAAACAAACGCTATAACCTAGAATATATCATCTGTGGCAAAAGAATGCACATATTTAAACTTTAAGATCTTACTGCTGAGCAATTATATTCTGCCGATGATAACAGCGGCAGCTTCAAGTACTTATTATTCCCCATTCTTCCTATGAACAAAAAGAATATAACTCAAGCGTAACCCAAGGACGGTGTGAAACGTGAAACGCTTTTGATTTCTAAAAGTAGGGAGACTACTGAAGTCAGATGACAAGACCTTTAAAATGTTTTTCTGAAGATCTGGGGGAAAAAGGTCTTATGATAGTATCATAAAATAGATCACTGTGGTGAACAGTTCCTTTTTGACTCAGCACATGACTTGAGAACACAGCTCTGCTTAGATCAGAAACCTACATCTAGACTATTTCACACTAGAAAGGATTTTCCATTCCTTTTAAGTATTAAATTATTTTCACAGACTATGATTATTTATTTATCCAGTGCAACTAACCAGTTTAGTGCAGATGAAAACAGGAAACTTCACAGAAAGGAATAAATACAGGAAAAGAAGGTAGGAATAAAGATAATGTAAAATCCTTGCCACCTGCTAGAGTACTGTGGAAATGTTCTGTAAGTCCCTCCATTACTGCACCTGTGCATCACCTCTCAAGGCACTGGCTGAAGGCAGCGGTTCCAAGTGTCTTTTATTTCAATACATAAAATAAAAACACGTATTTCAGATGTTTGGGGCTCTTGCATCCTCAATCATGCAGCAAGACACTGTTCTATTATTTTAATCTTTATATGTAATGAACACAAAATACATTTGTAGGCACTTTATAAACCCTGAGTGAAAGTCAGTTGCTGCCTGGAATATCTACAACCTAAAATGTAGAAATGCACTTGCAGGATATATGTAGTGCAAAAAACTAGGAGCAGAACACAATATGTGATGGTAGTAAATCTTGTTCCACAGCTTTTTCTTGGTATTTCCTGGTTTTCAGTGTGCCAACAGAATTGCAAAAAGGGGGGGAACAAAGCAGAAGATTAAAGAGGAACAAAAAATGGAAAGAAAAAGATGAGTTAGGGAAATTATGCAAGCTGAGGTCAGGTCTGTAAAGGAATAGCTCTGAGTTGTGGCAGACTTTTGTCAAACAGCCAGTCAGCACATGTTACAGAAAGTCCAATTAAATGGTTAAAAAACTTATGTGCAAAGTACTTTAAAGTGTCTTTCCACAGCAGCTCCAGCAGCCTGGAACTGCTTGCAGCCTTTTCCTTCACAAATGTGTGTATCTAGGATCTGCATTAGAATAGGAGTCCTTCCCAACACTTTTTGCTCCCAGGAGCACTGGAGCTCCCTTTTAATTTCTACCCTACTTCTACTACATCAAGTCCGGCTTTGGAGGCTGTCACTGTCACAAAGCTCTTGCCAACTGGCTTGCCTGATATTTTTTCTTTATATGTATATATATACACACATATATATACATGATAAAATAAAATCTTATCAGCATTAGAATAACCAGTTCCATAGGAATTCATGCAGCCCTTTCATCAATTAGCAAAAGCACTCGGTTCTCCTCAAAAAAAAATCTCAAACAGATGTCTTTTCATCAAAAAGTTGCCAAATTCCAACAAATTGGAGCCAAGTTGAGATATTAAGATCCTGAGTCTTGATGCCCTTGCACTGAACATCCTGCCAACTCCCTTTTTCTATACAGAGAAATCCAACTACAGAACCTCTGCTGTCTACACAAGGAGTTAGATAGTGTCTCAGAGATAATGATTTCACACATTTCAGTCTGTGTGGCTGAATATCAACACCTTGAACACTACCCTGTGATGAGTGGGTTGCTGTTGCAGATATCAATGCATTGGTATGATGTTTTCCTGGCAAAATGTCCTGCTTTGTATTCTGCACCAGATCCAGACTAAGAGGTATATACAGTGAAGTTGATCATGACTTAATAAGTTACCGCTCACGGCTGAACCACAATAACTGGCAGAATTAGGCCTCCTCGATCACTGCATTTGTGAAATAAAATTAATGCACATTATTGTAAGCCAACTTCACAGCCACAGCAGAAAAAAAAGCCTACACAGGCAATAAGTGGCAACTTATTAAGCTAGAGTAATTTGGTTGCTTCTGATCATTTGTAAATCACCATCACCTAACAAATAATTTTATGGTGTAGTCATACATAGACAGCAATGCAGTAATCTAACAAAAACAATGTCAATAAACCCCCATCCCTGGGGACGTTATTTCTCTCCTTAGCAAGGAATAAACTCTCTCATGGAAACATCTTTAGTTCTAGCTAACACTAAATGTGTATCATTAAAAAATATGCCTTGATTATAAACTCCAATTTAAAGATTGAGATTTGTGATAGTTTTATTTCCTTTTTAAATAAAAATCATGATCGACTTTTATGCAAATAACTATTTATGGAAAGGAATACATTTGTATTCATATATGCTACATTTTTACCTGATTACCGTTTTCTACAAAGTCATAAGCAGCATGGAAAAGGTGAGAAGGGATTGGGCACTCACTTCCATTACAAGTTTTAGGGGGCATCACATTAAGCTTGTAAGAGCTAGGTTCAAAACAGACAAAAATGAAACATTTGCTTATGGCTACTAGCAACAGATCTTCTAAAAACCACGAGAAATGTAGTAGTTGCAGGATGTATAACTTTGTTTCAAGGGGAGAAAAGAATCTGGCAGTTACTGTATAGGCAACTCAGTAACCTTTCTATTGAAAGGATGGGATAATATATACTAGTATGAACTACATTTATATGTAGGTTTTAGGCTTAGAAAGGCTGTGTCTTTCAGTTACGTACTGAGCCAAAGAGAAACTTGTCAGTGCAGAACAGTAACAAGTAACAGAGATGGTCACAAGATATTCTTTCCACTCTCAGGAAACTACATTTTAAAGCTCTTGTCATTTGAGTCAAATATTGTCCTTCTTCAGAAGGGTGTCTGTGTATGGTCACTGTTGGAGACAGTAATACAAAAGGTTAAGCAGACTCTTGTTCTGAATGACTATGGCAGCTGTTTTGTAGATGTTCTGGGTTGTATTTCCACACATGTACCCCAACAGAATGTAACACTGAGTAAAATCCAGCAAGTGGCCAGGTTGTCAGTTTCTTCCTGCATCTTCCTCGCTACCAAGTAATCCAAATCCAGAACAGAGGCAAATAAAAAAGGCGAGAGCTCACTACTGCTCTTTTTTTCCTACAGAACTATGCATGCATATGCAGTTGCTTTCCTATATTGCAGTGAGGCAAATTTTAAACTCAGCAATTCTTAGAGTAACCTAATTTTGTTTCAGAAAGCATGCCTCTTAATCCAAGACACAGGCTAAATTTGTCTAGTGAATTATTTCCTGTGAATAATTCAGTTTTACTACACCCAAATTCTCTTTAAAGTTGGAGGAATGCATAGCTAGCTAACCCAACACTACAATTATGTTGGCATTTCCTTAAAAAACATCTCTTAAAAATGCTATTTTCCTAGCTATTTTTTTCTTGATTTACTGGCTGCTTATGTCAGCACAAAGCTGCCATGAACTTCCTTGATACAGAATCAAGCTAAATTCATGTTTCATTTTAAATAGACATATACTGTTCTTTAATGGGCTTGGATAAGGATAAGAGTCCTTAACTTCTACATATTTCCAGCTATATGCTACAGCTTTCTGTATTAATGAGAAGTATTACATTTAAAAATAAAATTGTACACTCTTGCAGCTTTTAAATTACCCTTGTCCTGTGGAAGAATGGGCCACTATTTTTGCAAAGACTGCATGAGTTCAATGAAATCCGTAAGAGGCGGAAAATCTCAAGTTGGACTATTACAATAGGTTTAAAACTATAAAAGGGAGTGCAAGGTGAAGACTGCAATAGTGATATTCCACTATTTTAACACTTGCACTCATTTGCAGTTCCCAAGGAAGTTTAACACATTTTTCTTACAGTATCTACATTCTGCTAAATACTAGAAGCATTGGTGGACAGCTGAAGATCGAACAAATGTATGATAAATATGGCAGCTGTCACACCTGACTAAGGAAGGACTTTCTATCCTCATGAAGTTTGTTAGTTGGTCAGGAATTACTTACAGGACAAACAAGTATAAATCCATATGATAATATGGAGAAGAATAATATATATACCATTGGAATGGCTATGCAGAAACAGGTTAGTTTCACTTATAAAAAACCCAGAAGTCCCAGAGAAAACATACCTATCTACCACCTATTGACACACAAATCTTTGTCTTTATTTAATTTCTGCAAGAGCCACTACAAGTATAACCAAGGCAAAACTAAAGGGTATAAACACTGTTATAGCCCAGCAGAGTGTTAGCCCAGTACTTAGTTCTATGCAGGATAGCCACGTGCGTTGCTTGAAGGAAGGGGATGAAGCCAACTGCTCCAGAGAACAGAAACATAATAGGGCTTATTTCCCTGCTGTTTACAGGTCTAAAGTTAGTTTTTGAATGTCTGTGTTTCATTGCTTTTACTCATCCCATTTGAGGGGATCCCAGTATCATTACAATCCCATCCTGATTTGCTTTAAAACACACGATGCAAAAATGAAATTATATTTTGTAACTGAGAACTTTAAGGCTAAGTGCCACAGTCTATTTTCCTTCAGCATCTTTTCAGTTTACCTGTTTTACTGAAAAATAGTTCTCCACTAGCAGAAAAATAAGCTTTGATGTTCTAGGCCTGTCATATCCCTGCCGTTTACCTTTAAACGCTAACCTCACCCCGCCTCCTGATGCTTTGCTTTTCTTCCACACCATGGGCACAATCTCTCCTCCTTGAGACCTGTCCTCTCAACAGTAAAATTACTGCAATAGCAGAGCAGACTTAGGAGGATGACTGCACTACAGAATGGCCTGAAGGGACACTATCAGGTCACAGGGGGCACCACCAGCCCGACTGTCCCTGCCTGGCTTCCCTGGGGTCTCACTATGCTGCCATGGCGCAGGGGCCCACGCCAGCCCCCAGGCCCTCTCTCAGCTATGCCACGGCAGGGCCCTTGCCCAGAGCAGCCTGTTGCGGTTCCTGCCTGGGCTTCTCACATGGATGTGACCCGACTGGCCACCTTGCACCGGCCTGGCAGCCATGCCGGCTCTGTGCCTCGCCTCAGGCCCAGCCTTGCCGCCCCGCAGCGGGGTCTGGGGCTGCCTGCCTGCCTGCCAGGCTGCCGCCCGTGCCTCGTGGCACCACCCTGTCCTTGCCCTTCTTGGAAAAGGCAGGGTGGGGCCAAGAGAAAATGTTAACATCTCTTCAGCCACGGCAAATGTGAGAGTGTCTAAACAGGCTATAAAATCACACGTGTGTGTGTGTGTGAGGCAGAGAGCTGCTGGCGGGAGCTGGGCTCCTGCTCCTTAACCAAGACTGGATTTGGCCCAGGTGTGTGTGAGCAGGCAGGGCTGTGCGAGGGGCACGCCACCCCGCCAGTGCCGGTGTGATTGGCCTCCTCCCGCCTCCGCACCCACTGAAACCTGGTTAAACCCCAACCCTCAGGCCCTGCTGGATGCTTCAGCTCTCGGCCTCCAGCTCCACAAACCTTGCCTGCACGACGGTGCAGGGCTGGCAGGGCCACGAACTGCCCGCGTTTCACACCCCTGGGTCCAGGCAGCCCGCACCAGCTCCAAAGTTTTCACAAAGGCATACTGTTGATAGTTCTGAAACAATTTAAAAATGCCCTTGGCTTTTAACATTTGAAAAATGTGTTTTGTTCCAAAACATACAGCACTTATGTAGCAACTTGGAATTTACCTTGACAGGTCCAAGTTAAATTCTTTTGGCAAAATTGCATCTGTTAAACACATAATGTAAAAACTAGTTAAAGATCCCAATTAATTATACAAGCTTCAGTAAAACTGTCTTAGCTGTTTGCTCCTCTGAGAGTGAAATTTAACCCCTTAGATCAAAATAGAACTATAAAATGATGGGTTGCCAAAGAAATTTCCAGTTGTGTAACAGAAATATGTACCCAACTTTTCTTCTGAATTAGTTAAAAAAAAAGTTCCTTGGCTAAGCTTGAAAATTTACCCTATTTCAAAGATAATTTTCTCCCACTTGAGTTTTTCAAAGCTCTTCCTCTCTTTGCTAGTTTCTTTTAACATCTACTTTTGCTACCTATCTCAATCCCAAGTAACAAGCACTGCCACATTCAATAGCTCTAAGTCCCTGACACAAGAAAATAACCAGCAGCCACTTTTGCCAGGCAAAAACACATGGTCTGAATTGACTGCCAAAAATAGTCTCTTGTTCCTACTATAAAACTGCTAGTAAGCTGGAAAAAAGAAACACACTTTCAAATATCCCAGTGTCACACCAGAATTTTATCCTCAGCATATCCTCCAAACACACAAAAATTATTTGGACCTATTTAAAATAAACATGATACAGTCACTTACAATCACCCATTAATTATAATAAATATACAAAATAATTATAATTATTCTATAAAAGTGGGTGTGTACATAGATATATAGATATAGATGTATGTATTATAAAACGCCTAACTCGGATTATTATTTCAGTACAGAGTGAAATCGTTAATTCACTGAGCAGATATAGACATGAACTTGCTGCATACGATGAGAGTAGGGACTCCAGTGCACGAAAGAGGCTTACTGAGCACATTACTTAAACACTACTTCAAATACGAAAGATTAAAACCTCCAAATCATAAAGAAATGCCAAAATACAGTAGGACGCCTCAGACTGATAAATGGTGAAATACATAAAAATACATCAGCTAAATACAATGGGATAAAAGTTGTGAAACCTTTCAGATATCATATAAGCAACTTTGCTTCTGCTTTGTTTTTTTAATCAACACTAAGCAGAGACAAAATATGCATATATTATAGATATGCACACCAAATAGTGAAGACCATGTGGAACTATGCTGTGCCACAAATTTACTGTGTATGTTTCTTGCCACTTTACCAATTCTCTGCCAATCTCTTTTGTTGGATTTACCTTTACTATCTCATCCATCAGCACCTCTGAGGAACATGACATAATGATTTCCATCTGATATTAAGTCAGGTATTTCAAGGCCTGCAGGCTTCTCATTTTGAGATAGGCTTCACTAGATATAGGGTTTTTTTATTAAAGACTATGATGGCTATATAAATTAATTTCACCATTAAAAAGGAGGCCTCATCATCTGAGGGTTTAGTTTATTGCTGTGATAGATCAAAATTTCTCAGGTACCTGAATAAGACGACTGTTTATCTAGTTCAGGTCATAATTCCCCTGGAAGAGCACGTTTCCATTGGCAAGGTAACGTACCGAAGCCAAAGGTTTTGTGGGCATGTATCATTTTATGAGTGTCAGCTAAAGAAAATTATGTAAAAGACTTGCTTTGACAAAAGTAAGATCCATATAAATTAAGATGTGAAATAACAGCTGAATGGATGATGACAAGATGAATCAGTTCCTCCTTGCTGAAGTGAAAAATTATTTAAAACAATTTTTAAGTTAAAATATCCCTTTTGGTTTTCTTAGATCAAAATTTATACTTTTTCCCAAAAAAAACAGAAGCTCAGAATTTTCATTCTAACTAGCAAGGCATGAAGTTAATATTTCTGAACAAGAACAATAAATCTGTGCGTGATTACATGTAATTCTCTATACATGGGCTATTTTCTGCCTTACACTGGAAAAGCTGAAGCCTAGTGAGAGGCAGCAAGTACAGGCTGCATCTAACCTTTGGGAATGGCTCACACTCCTACCAAGATAGATCTGCATAGCAAAGTTCCACCTATTTTCTTGCAAAAGTCCCATTTTGCACATCCATGGGTGGAAGACAGAAATGCACTGCCATTTCTGCAAGTCACATTAGGCACAATACCGTTTGAAAGAGCAGAATCTATCTTAACTTTTTTTGGTTTTACAAGCTGATTGTGCTGATCAGTCTTTCAGATCAGCTCTCTGAAGAAAGTGTAGTAGACCAGTATTAAGTTACTTTTTGGGGCCATATGCTGTGTCTCCATCATTCCTGTTATGAGGAGGAATGATGCTACAAGAACTATGTTTAGTCTTCTAGGGGATTTACTCAGTTTCAATACCTGTTTTGAGGCCTGAAAGAAGAGGCAGTCATCTTTGCTGAAAAAATCCCAAGTTCTTCATTCTAACTATGAATATTCCCAGAAGATCTACCTCAATTTCACAAACACTCAATGTTTCAAGATTTCCTTTGTTTCTGTGTTTCTGACAAAACAGGCGAACAGCTGCAGCCAATCAGTCCCTGTGCCAGTGCATTTGTCAATTAGTTCTAAGGAAATCACCCAGCACACAAGGCTGAGTTTGGATCAGACAGGAAATTATGGTCTATTATGCAGTTTTATTCTCATCTGTGATCAACTGCACATCAAAGGGCGACTCAGTGGCAGCCACTGATACTTGTTAAGGTAAAAATAGTTTTGTAAAAACAGATGGTGGAAGCAAGACACCAGTAGATCAAAAATACTGAGTCTGAGTATAGTATACTTTACGTAAGGCTCTTAGAAATAAAACAGAAGGACTGTAATACACAGCATTCCTTTGCAGCACATTGACATTACAAACTATATGGTGTTTTCAGATACAATCTAAGTCTGCCAAGTTCTCCTGATCACAATGTTCCCTCCCACCCTATTTAGAGTGGTCTGGACATGAGCAGCTTTATACCTGTAAATAGGTACATTTTTTTGTAGCATATGCTCCATGCATAGGCCCTGTCAGTATATGAAGTTATGAATATAAATAAATCTGTATGCAAATAACCTCATCAGCTCAACAAGACTTTTTACAATTTTACAATATTTAGGGATAAAATGTTTGTGACATACACAGTTACAATGTCACTATGTCCATCTCAGTAACACATTTCTTAACATATGAACCAAATTACTTATAAAGAGAAAATTAACTGTTAACTTAGGCAAATGATAAATGTTAAACAAGAATAAAATCAGAACAAGATTCATTTAAATAAACCCATAAAATATTTTAAGCCAATCATCCACGTAAACCCACATCTTTGCAATGGCATGTGTGAGTTCTGAATAGTGACTGAAATTAAAAATTAAATACTGTGGCAAGCTAAAGGGCTGAAAAAATACAGAAATAGGTTATTTGGTTAGATAATTAGAAATGTATTTAGAGGAACTTAGCAGCAGAATTAAATTAGTTCGGGAAGAATAAGAATTGTGAACCAAAATTGCTCTTTTAAAGAGGGTACGTCAAGCATTAGGTACAAACACGTGACAATGTTCTTGGAATCCTCATTTTAGAAAAGAGAAGTAAAATATGGATATATTTCTTTTTATAAATTATTAAGCTAAACAAACAAAAAAAAAAGGTTGGGTTTCTTCAGTTTCTCTTTCCTCCAAAGAATTAATCATAAATGATACAGCTGGTTCACAACTGAATAGTTAGTAATTGTCAAATAGGTTATAATAATAATTCTCATTATGGAGAAAGGAAGTTACATTAGTAACAAAAATATATGTACAAAAGACTGTGAGCCATTATTTATTTGTGATACCACATATGGTCGTAATTGCAAAATGCAAGTATTTATCGTCAGACAGATTATTTTCTTTCTTGAAAAAATCCAGAGGACTAAGCAAACATCTCATGCTTTCCAGAGAATTAACATAGTCACTTTAGTAGGGTGGTTCTTTAAATTTGCAAAAAAGACACTATTATTGAGTTTAACAATGCATCTGATGCAAGTTGTTTTTTTGCATGATTAATGCGACTGAAACAGCAACAGCAATTAACAGTTATACTATGTAAGTGAAACTGTTTCATTGCCATGATAAACAACTTCTATAAGGATATGACTTACAACAAGCAGAGAAACCAAGGAGTGCATTAAATCAGATTTACAAGGGAATGTCACTTTCCCCAGAATCCAGCTTTCTGAAGCCAGCATTTTTATGTGTGTTTCACTCCTAAGTCTCACTGGCCTTGTAAGAGGTAGGAAGAATTTCTAAAATCCTGAAAGTTTCTGGCTTTCACAAGTTCTAGGAGTCTGAAGTGCAAGCTAATTCTAGGCAATGGTGGACTCGGCTACCCTGGATCTTCAATAGTGGTGCTCTGGCCCGTCCGTGAAATACTGATTAGCCCTTTCATGACAGAAATACCCAGGACTGATGTAGAAATGGGTGTCTTGTAAAACAGAAAGGAGCATCAAACACTACGATTTAACAAAGCGATAATCCTTAGCTTGAAACGCCAGAAAGACCCAGGAAACCTCAGAAGCCTGAGGCATGTATCCAGACAACACTCACCAGACAATCGCTCTGACTGACTCATAGAAGTTTACTTGAAAAATACAGTAAACGTATTTCAGTGTATGACAGAGTGATGCAAAAGGAAAACAAAGGGAATAATGAAGCTAAGAGAGGAAAGATTGGAAACAGAAAAGAAATAGATCAGGGGAAGAAGAAAAGGTTTCTCCAGTATTAGGGAGGACCTACAGTCTGTGTCATGATTTGGGGAATAAAACTGAGTGGTCTTCATTTCTCTAGTGTACTATAAAGTAACTAATGAAGGCGCATGAAAAATATCCTTGCTCCAGGCTGAGCCTTTTAGGAATAAGAAAATCCAAAAGCTTGTGAATGTTCTCTAACTTACTCTAAGGATAAGGACACAGGACAGGTATCTGTTGAAAAGAATACATTTAAACATATTTCTGTTTAACTTTTTTGTTAACTATTCAATGAATAGTGTATTTTATTTTATTTTTTTTTTAAGAACAAAGGCTAGAAGGAAAATAAGAAATAGCATAGGTAAGAGAATGCACTAACAAGGGAAGAAAACATAAAACCCTCAGTCCTTCTTTCAGTGTGTACTTGCCAAAAACATTTCCATCTCTTGCCAGGAGTCATGTATTTTACGAAGTTAAATACTGATATTAATTTGTCATACAAAACTTCCACAGGGAATAGTCATTCCTAAATTCACGATATGCAGATATCCATTTCATAAAGAAATTTCACAAAGTCATTCCATAAAAGTTGTATTAAAAAAAAATTAAAAGTATAAATAGTTGATTCTTCAAAATAAGCCTGTATCATTGGCCTAAGCACTGAACAAAAAATTAAAGTCTTAAAGCCTGCAGGAATCCTAAATTAAGATATGGACAAAAGAACACTGAAACAAATAGTATTTTGAAATACTTGCTCTTTTCTGAAGTAGTAAAACTGTATAATTTAAAATTATTTAGCACTTCAATATGTTCTCCCTTTTAATAGTTCAGTGCAACTCTGGCTCTTTTTGCCACCTAAATAAACCATGAACCTAGAATTCTGCAGTTCAACTGATTCAATATCTTTTCAAGGGGGGGGGGGGGGGGGGGGGGGGGGGGGGAAATAATAATCCTTGCATAGTGTATCATACTCCAGTAGAAGAGAATGTGTCTCTTTGTTGCTGTCTTGTAGATGCCATTGAAAGAAGGTAGACCCAATATAGTATGTTCAACTTGGATTCTTCTAATATTGCTGGGTTATTGTAACTTTCTACTCAGAAACTGTCACCCCTTACATTAGTTTTACCTGGCAGAGTAAATTAAATATATATATTTGTAATGAAATAGTAACTGCACCAAAATAATGAAGTGAACACAGACCTAAGGATTATTCAAAATTCATAAAAGCAGACACGATAACGTAAAACAAAATTGGAAAACAGATTTACATAAATGTAACAGCATTTTGTGAAACCTTCCTCCAATATGTTTGCATTGATGCGAACTGAGACTGAATACTGTTATTGCAATGATTTTTTGGAGGTTCTAACAAGAAAAAACTTAGAAAACTGCATTAAAAAATGAAAACCCAAAGCCATGCAAGTCTTTTGAAAAACACAGTTGCTGTATCTTTAATGATCACACATGCTTTGGGTTCCCATTTGCTACTTGTGCCAGTACAAGTTTTGAGACAGCCAGGAAACAGTCTGGGCACAAGGGCAGATCAGACCACATTATGATCTCTGTTCTCTGGCAACATCAATACTGCTCCAACAGCCCTCCCAAAAATGCACGAGTTTCTGTAAAACTGACAAGAAATCCTGAAATACTGTGGAAAGATTAGCTCATAATTCCTTTATGAGTCACTCATCATATATATACTACCTATATGCACACAGTACCTTTATATACACATGCACTATATAGATATATACACACACATTACATTTACACTGTGCATGTATGTATATGCATGTACAAACATGACAATGTTCTTGGAATCCTCATTTTAGAAAAGAGAAGTAACTAACAGGAAGATTTCAAGAGTCTGTATTATTATGAAAAAGGCTATCAGCTGAAACGAATCTTATTTTCTGGATTTAGAAAACTTTCCATCTATAATTCATCTACAAAGCTCATCATGCCAAAGTAGGTGGATTGCTTCCTCGTTTACGCTGATGGTAACTGAAGCAGACCTGGGCACTCATTTTTGGCATCACTCGGTCTGACAGCATCAACTCTAGGCCTAACTGGTAAAGGACTATCGTACTACTCTTCGCTGTTGTGACAAACACAAGCACCTGTGCCGAGCAAGATGGAACACACAATGCTAAAATCCAAATACTAACATTTTCTGAAGACTTTTGAGTGATATGGAGAGGAACCAGATTAGTCCAGCCCTGTATGCAGTGCATTACATCACCAGTACTAAATGTTTCTGTGTAACTAAGTAATCGAAAGAGAAAAATGAACTGATCATTTTGACATTTCCATTAAATCACTTTCTGTTTAACCATGCAGTTTAAGCAACAGCGCATCAGAGAAAAAAATATGCAAGAAAGCATTATTTTAAAACTGGAGCCAAAAGCAATATAGCTGATATAGTATCAACAACCCCAACCCCATGAACCACACTCCAAAAATACTAGAGGGTCAAGAGTTATAAGATTCATTCCACATGCTGGAGAGACAGACCTGGAGGTTGCTCCAGGTGTGCTGTAGTCCACAGGCAGGACATTTAGAGGGGCTTTCCAGGGATCCCTACCTCTCCACTGAAGGACAGGCTGGAGTAGGATGTATAAATGGGTCCCTACATACTCATGGCCAGCCTCTCCAGTTCTTGCTCATTTTTCACAGAAACTGATTGCCCAGGAGCCCCCATGCAACCCTGCATCTCCAGTCTGTCACGTGCCACAGCTCTACTGCAAACGCTGAGCTGTGTGGGGCTTGAGTGCCTTGGGTCCGCTGTGACGGGACTGCCACGACTAATGAATAAACACATGGGAAGAGAGCCCGGTCCCACCACAGCAGCAAATCCATGTTCTCTATAGCAGGGCCAACACTTCACGCAAGGGGTCCAAAACTGCAAATGAATCTTGTCCAAGAAAGAAAAATACATTTTATGTACTACTATTATAGTAGTAGAATGTTATAATTTAAAATCAGCCAACGAATGAACACAGATTAATGAATAGAAGGGAATATTTTTGTGTTCAGCATAGAAGTGTGTTCCACTAACTTTATACACTTAAAATAGGTTTTAAAAATATAAAATGCTACAGATATATTACAGCCGTCTGAGTGAGGGTAAAGGAATTTTGAGTATTTTAGAATTTATCATATAAATATTTGGCTTTCAGATTATAAATAATTATAAGCACGAAATCAAAACTTTTTTTTCAAAAAGGATTTTAGTTCATTATCACTTCTGGGTACTTTTGATATAATTTTCTAGCATTTACCTTTTCTGTGACTAACTACTAATGTTCGTATGCATTCATGAATATGTTAACATATTATAACAGATTTTATTGTACTGTGGCTTTGATCAAGACATATTTTTCCTTAAAGTACATACTAATAGGTCCTTGTTAAAAAAATACTCTGAATATAAAACCTTACAGAATACTACTGCTACTGCAATTCCTATGAATATCAGATATAGTAAATAATCCATCCAAGTAATGGAACATTTAACATACATACTGAAAACATACCATGGAACTGTCAAAACAGTTAGCATTCTGACAAACTGATCAACTTTCCCATGAAAATATTTTAGCAAATTTCTATGCATTAATGCTTGATAAATATTCAGTTTCAGGTCGGGAAAGCTAGTATGCAGCATTCTGAATTTTTTTGAGATTGTTCTTTCATTGTTTCAAAATAAATTTACCTTTTGAATTTTAATACAAGAATTCAAAACATTGGCTTTGTACTGCAATCTAGGATGTCTTCCTTCCAGCCTGTAATTGTGATATTTATTTTTTTTCCTTTTCATGGTGGAAAAAAAAGAATCCTGAGTAGGTATGGTACAGGCATACATACTTGCATTACATATAATAATAAACCCCAAAGTCTTAACTTTGAAACCCAAAGATGGTCTAGAGTAAGGGAACTAAGTACATGTGAGCACGATTTTGTTGCACTTGTACTTTGCTTCTCTCCTGCTGCTGTTCATAAAAGCAAAGCAATGAAAGTGAAATGATTGATTTAGGTACTGGTTTTAAAAATTGCAGAAGTCTGCTTGTCAGTGCTGAGGTAGGATATTACTCAAAGATGTGAGAAAACACAGATTTCAGGACTGTTAAGGAGCTCTGTTCATCATTCTGTTGAGTTTTCCAAGAGGGATACACTCTCATGAACTTTGCCATTCACTGAACCTAAATTTCAAACAGCTCCTGTTTAACTGTTGTCTGGGTATTTGTAATATTAACCTGGGACATAGAAAAACCTTTTTTCTGGTTCTGCTCCAGTAAATATGCAAATATAAGAAACATGCTAATGTTTGGGGTTTTTTTTTTTCCCTTATTGTCAACCAAAACTGTGATGAAACTAGGATGAAAATCTAAATTAACCTGTACTACTTCACACAGGAGTTGTTAGTCCAAATATGTACCAATCAAATAATAAAATCAAACAAGTGGGAATATACACTTGACTCTTCTGTATCTTGAGTAAGTTCTGCACCTGTTTTTAGATCAAAGAAGACAGGGACCTCCTTGCTGGTTATGAATCTTCATGACCTTTGCAGGAGAACCTTCTCACAGAACAATTTGGCAAATTGACCTGAATTCAAAAACATGTGGCTTTTTTATCCAATTATTAGGATGTTATTTATCTATTTATTTCCTTGAATATAATATTTACTCAAAAAAATCACCATTTCTTTTTAGTCTGATCTGTGTTGCATTCAACATTGGCATCCACAGTGATTGCTGTCATCCTGACAATTAGAGCCAGGTTGTCTGAAGAGTTTTTTTCATATAGCAAACTACCACTGCAATTCACTGCATGAAAAACCCTGTTGTGTACACGTGCGCAGAGAACCATCAGTTGCACGAGGGATACAGCTTCACTTTTAGAAGAAATGATTTCTTGCAAAGGTGTCACTAAGACTTTCCTAAAGTGGTGGACAGGTACTAAATTATAATTGTCATTTTGTGGAACTGTGATCAATCAGTGAACCCCTACAATGAAAGACGGCTCAAAGGAGACGGCCAAGGGCAATGTGCTCCTAAGGCTCATGGAAGGACATAGGAAGCGACTGGTGACAGCTGCTTCAAAGAGAGCTGAACTTAGCTCCATACAAAGAGGCCCAGAGGCTGGCTTTGATGTAGATAAATGGCTGTATCAGCTGAGTGGATCAGCCAGCTGCAATCAGTTTAGTGGATCAGCTGGTTATGTCAATTGAGTGAACCAACCAGTTGTGTAACTGTTCATCCATGAGTTAATCAAAAGAAAGCAAATATCTTCCTGTATGTCAAACCAGCATGGGGGGGTATATATGCACCTCCACCAAAGGCAGAGGATGAAAGAACAATGAATGAAAAGAGCTTGGGGTAACAGTGGGCTTGTGATGACTTCTCACTCCTTGTACTCTTTCCTGGCCACTGGGGATGCCCAGTGTCATGAAAGTGAGCATATTATACAGACTCGTAACAAGAATCAAATTCACATTTTGATTCAACTATACATTAAAACTGTTACACTCTGCAAAGTGTAATTTGCCCTGGCACTGTGATTTACACATATTGTTTTACTGCTCTCAATTCAAAATCCCACGCAACATCATATAACTTCAAATAAGTAAATATTTTATTAAGCATTAAACCTTCCACACCTGGAATATCTAAAATAAGATGGCCAGAGTACTGGGGTCCAACAGGAACAGTCTCCTATGCTTGACATAAAATGTCTATTTATTTGCTCATACCAAACCAGCCTTGAAGATCTAGATGACTTCCAGCAGGGAAAGACAAACAATAACAAACTGTGTCTAAAGGATTATTTTTAATACAGCAAATACGATACAAGAGATGTTCATTTCCAGTCTTACTGTGCTTTTCCAGTGCTGTGCACTAACTAAACCTTTACTAATCAATATATCAAACATACTAAATAACAAAGTCAGAAGTTCATAGACTATGAAGAACACAAGTGAAAACAAGCTCAATACTGAAATGTAACCCTGTGATCTTTGTTTGGTTCTGCAGCTGTGTTGTGAGGGGGATTTCACTTTCCCCTCTCTCATTGAATAGTTGATACTACAACAGGTCATTTTCCGTAAATTATTTTCAGTATTAGAATTTATCAGGTTAACTGTGGTGATAACTGTAACAGGACTTGTTCTCTAAGTAGCGTTACTTTGTTCAACATATCATACCAGAGTAAGTTAAAGGCCTGTAAGTAGGTTTTTACACTGAGGCAAAGCATACATTAACATGATGAATTGTTGGGAATCCTGATCAGAGAGAGGTAGATTTGTATTTCTTGCCTGAATAAATTTTACTGTCTTACATTTGCTTTGTAGATTACAGAAGCATGCATTGGGTGACAAAACAGGCCTGCCCAAGCAGGTGGATGCTCAACCAGCTCTCAATCACTGTCACAAATCAAGGAGTAACTGAGTTTTTTTCAAGGAACTACTGTTTGGAGAAATAAATCATAGTAATACAAAAATAATATAGGGGAAATGACATGCTATCTTTTTGTTAATTTTATCTGCATATATACTGCATTTGACATCCTAAAAATTATTTTTTCTAATAGCCTCTTCTAGTTGTGGAATAAAGTCATCTCATTATCTGCTGGCCTCTGGCGCCGATATCCATCTTCTTTTCCAAAAGCTTAAAAACCCTAGTGCGTAGAAGCTAAATAGAATAAATAATAAGCTACTACAGAATTCTTCAAGAATAGATGTGTGCTAGGAATTTCTGAAGATTATTATAATCAGAAATATCAAAATAACTTTAAAAATACTAAATAAGTTAGGCTGTCAGAAGGAATTACAGAAGTTTTCTTCAGCTGTTGCACCAAATCATTCCCAGCATTCTGATTATCTAAGGACTAATGTATATCCTTGGGAAACTGAATGAAGCTTTATCATATAAAAACGAACCAACACTATACAAAAAAATCCTGTTCTAGAAACTTCCCCAACTAAAAATACATGGTTTCCCTCTGATAATAACTTACAGTGACGGTAAGTATTTCAAGACCAGATCTTGCCTGAAGGCCTTCCCTAATACTTATTTTCTGCAATCTTTCTCTGAAAATATACCCACATGCTGGGCTCCAAGTAAGGTCAATCTGAAAAAATACAGTACATAGCAACATCCTTTGTCTGCAATTTTAATTCCTATATTTTAAAATATGTTTACTAATGCCAAGCATTAAAGAATCAAAGCAAGTATGTACAAGGGAAAATAAAAAGCTTCAGGAGCTCCACTGAGACCTCACAATCATGCCTTAGGGCAGAATCAATCTTTAGGTTAACAGAAACGTTGGGACAGCAATTGTCTCTGTCAGAATGATCATTCTCTCAAGATAACAACAGGGTGACAGCAATCACTTGGAGTTTTTCCTTAGGCAATCTGCATAAATGTGAGGAGTGAGACTTGTTCAGGTCTCACTCCTCACTATCTACTGCCTCCTACTAGGGAGCATAGGCAGCTGCCATGGCGAAAGCAAGGCAAAACCATAACCTTGAAAGTAAGTTACCCCTTCTCAAAGAATATCCAAATATAGAGGCACGAACTAATGCCACCTTCCTTTTTTTTTTTTTTGATAGAAATTAAAACTATCCAATCTTAAAAAATGTATTCTGTTTTCATGGCATTAAATAAATACAGTAATTGGATTTTCCAGTCATTTAATGTAGGCTTTCATCAATATGGTGCAAAGCAGAACAAAGACTGCATGACAAAGAAGTAAAAATAAAACCCAAAAGCTTACACGGTGTTGGGTTTCATTAAAATTATCATATCAAAGAATCTGACTTTAGTCACAAAGATCATCACTTCATTAATCAGCAGTTCAAGTACATAAATCTGCATTTTGGGAGGTATAAAAATCAAGATGAAACTTCTCCAGAAGTTTGAGATTTAACATTTGTCACAGAAACAAGTTAAAGAAAAATAGGGAGAATGGGGAACTATTGCTTTCAAACATTTTCACAACATATGTAATACAAAAGTACTTTGATATTGAAACTAATGTAAAACAGAACTTTAAAGTGGAGGAAACATGATTTAACATCCCAGAAAACAACATGCATGGACTTTTAGCATTACACCTACACTTACAAAAGAGATACTCCCAAAAATCTCTTCAGCCACAATCTGTAAACAACGAAAGAACAGCTGAGGAGACAATAATCACTTTTAGGGTACATTAGAAGATAAATTGCCTTTCTAATTAACAATATGCACAAACAGATCTTGAAATACTGTGCATATTTCTTTGAAAAGGATTATGCAAATAACATGTATTTGCAATATTGTTGACTGTGCCAAGATTTCTATTTATTCAGTGGAGCAGTCTAGCAGGGCTATCCAGTAAATAATGTAGGTTTTTAAAAATTATCATGCATGTGACAATATAAATTTACCCAATAGCCAAGCTCTTGATTTTTTTCCCTATAAATAATGCATACAATAAAAAAAAAGGATATATGTAACTAACATCTGACCAGAGTAGTAATATGTATTTTCAGATGACTGTGTGTACATACAGGATGTAGCTCTTTTATTTATATATACATATATATATGAGATTACTCTTGGAGGTAAACACTGCATATTTTATGAAGTTTAATTAGTGGAGTGACACCGCAGCTAAACTGAGACGAGCTTCTAATTTAACAGACACTTTTTCAGCGCTTTAAAAATCAACATACATGCTCATATTGTGTTTAAAATTACTGTCCTTGAATGGTGTAGAAACTAAGTTTACTACTAAAATGTATAGTATTCTGTTACTGGATTTTTATTACTTCACCTATATAAAAGTAAAACATCTAACCTAAATTAGTTCTCTAGATTACCTCTCAAATCAACAGTTTAGCATCTGCAGAGCATCGGTCCCCCTAGCTACAGAAGGAACCTAGATGAATATGTTGGCCTCCTGTAACAGCAATGCTGTTGTATACAGATAGTCTAAAGGTGTGATCGTGACACAGTTTTAAGGAGACAGGATACCTATAGGCTGCTATAGACAGAGAAATAGGAGACAGGCTTGAAGACACAGCGGATCTTCCCCAGGTCTGAAATAAATAGTGTAGTCTTCATAGTTAGCATGGGAGTTGACAATGATGAATCTATATTGATGACCCTGGACCATCTAAAAGGGGCAGGTATACATTATAGCAAATTACATTAGCAGTGGAGAAGTTATTGGCAAAACTGACAGCTAATGAGGTCCTAAGTAGTTCATCAGTTTTAGCCATGTAGAGCGTTAATAATTTATCCATCAGAGTATTTGATGCATTTAAACTAACACAGACACAACAGGCAACATCTGTAGTCAGTGGAAATAAACTGGTAGAATAAATGAAACTGTCAAAATGACTTAATTTTTTCAATTTGAAAAACTGGTTTTAGATTAATCCTACCCTTGGTAAGCATCTCCTGAAATACTAAATACTATTTGCCCATCTGATTCATGCCTATTAACCCACTAAGGCTGGCCACAGATACATCTCATACATTCTCCATGCAAGGAAGTGATATTTGAAAAAATGTTAGGAATTATTTATAGAAAGCATCTTCAGATTGTGACACACTATCGCAATTATTTTTGTGAATATTGCAAGAGGGTCTCATTCCTGTTAACGCCCCAGTGTTTGAGTTAATGGCGCCTCACAATGCATCCGTTGTACATGATAAGCAACGTGGGCTTGGATCTGCTGCATATATTATCAGTCTCTATCTCCAGTCTACTTAAGGAGATATTGTTCCCAGTCTAAAACCCAACTTTAATAATTGAAATGACTAAATTAATTCGATGCTACTTTCTTAATATTCCATATAAGGTAGAAGACGCTTACAAAGTGTATGGTTCAGTAGAAAGATAATCCTCTAGTAAGCTTCAGTTACCAGCACATCAATAAAATAAATTGATGACACTTGTTGACCTTTCCACAGACTTTCTCATGACAAGACCTCCAACATTAACGTAAGAATTTTACTATTAGATGGGATGTACTATATGGTATTCCAACAACAAATTACATGTGCAGGGTTGTATTTTTCCTAATATATTCCTCTTTGTTTCATTTCAGCATAGTCTGCTTTTTAAGTATAGCCCTTAGCTATCAGCAGTCTTCATTCCTATGAAACCATAATGATTTTCTCTTAATATGAATGCTAACTCCATGTAGCAGAGAAAGAACAGAAGCCTAGGACAAATTCCATGAGTTATAAATGGTCCTTCAGGAAGCCTGTCTGAACTCAGTGTGAACATAGAACAGGGGTCCTCAAACTTTTTAACCAGGGGGCCAGCACGCGGATGAAGCGGCAGGAGGTCATATGCGGCTGCTTGGTTCCCCCCCCCAACCCCTGGCGGTTCTGTAAATACCGGGGGCCGGATTGAGGACCCTGAGGGGCTGTATCCGGCCCATGGGCCGTAGTTTGAGGACACCTGACATAGAACTTCTGGTCCGAGTTTACAGCTTCAGACACTGAACAATCATTTGTATTAAAAAAAAAAGAAAGAAAAAGAAAAAAGCCCATCAACCCAAAACCAGAAAGTAGTGAGTATGTTACAAAATGGGATGACTTCTCTGATTAAAGTTTGTTACATGCTCAGCAATGAACCTACGCTGGTACTCGGGGACAATTACTGCTTTGAAGGTGCAGCCCTTCTTTAGTGTGCTACTGTCCCATGATCAGCCTGACTTCACAAAAGGGCAGAGCTGGTCTCTGAAAAACACAGACCAGATTACAGGCTACTCCCACTGGCGTTCAACCCCAACCTACAAGATGGGCATGATCTTTTCACCAAAAGGGACTATGGGGCTTATACAACATGATGTGAAACACACCAAACCAACAGGATTAGGAAATACAGATGTTCTGTGGCACATTTTTCAAAGATGGATATGCATACATCATACTTATGTAAACTACTTCTTTATTTGTTTGGCATTACTGCTTATTTAATGGGTAACTAAAATTTAGTGCTGGCTTAAATACTGTTTTTTTTAAAACCACCTACAATTAGTTCTGTCTCTTAGTAGAGTTATTAAATCCTTTGAGGATTTATTTAGATGAGGTGTGTTAAAATAAGTTCATCATTAGTAAATGGGTGGTGGTGTTTGCTAAAAACAAGTTAGAAACATACTAACAGAAAAGAAGCGATCTGCCTCTATGCACAATTAAAATAAATTCCTCCACTGCACTCCTCTGCCCTTTGCTCCTTAATACTCCATCTTCCTCTGAAGTTCCTTAAAAAATGCTTATGGGAAGAAAAATATAGAAATTCTTTCATGTTTATAAAGGGCAGACTTTGACCTAGAAGATTTCAAGTAATACATATGTAAATGTATCTATTGATCTATCCTTCAGGATTGGACTAAGTTAAAACAGATGTTAAATGGCCAAGTCTGAAGCATGGTTCTAAATACTTTTTCTGTTTCTGGTGGGTTTGAACCTCCACTTTCTTACATGGGCAAAGTTATTTGAGCTTTTCAGTTCCTTTGTTGTTGACCATCTCTTTTCTTTGCTAGAAAAACTATGCTTCTGTTTAATGCAGTATCTTCTCTTCCTATAGTTTTCTTGCTAAAAAAAATTATAATGTATCCTTGCAATCGTACGCCAACTTCTCCTATAAAACAGAAACTATCACAGAAAGAAATTGTCTTGAAGAAACAATTAACTCTGTTTCAGCCCATAAAAAGTTCCCAAGACTACAGTGCAGACCCTTCATAGACTCTGTTGATGAGATGAGAGAACACCTTAAAACAGAAGTGCACTTAGCTGAAATAGGGAAACAAAGCAATCAATGGGACTTTCCCCTTAAATGATTGCTTCACATCATCCTGCATCTAGTATAGCCCTCTGGGAAGGCGAGATCTCAAATAATAGAAAAGGGCTACTGAATACATAGTTGGGTGTATAAAGCCTGTGACTTGACTTCTGGAGATGAAAGCAATGAAACATAGACAATCCCTTAGAGCAGAAAAAGGAAAAATTTAAACTGTTCTTTAATAGACTGCAGATCAGGGCAGCATTTTCTATGATGCCTACATCCTGGAGGCCAGAATGCAGAACCAAGTAACTGATGCAGGTTTATAATTATTATGACTTGGAGAACTTCTAGAATATAAAGAGCATGTATGGAAAGGATGGACTTCAGCTGAACCGAAGAGTATACCAGAGGAGAGAAGTGATACAGTCTAAGGGGAACACAGACTGATACAGAAGAGCCAAGTTTGGAATGACACACCTTTCAGAGCAGAGGGCAATAAAACATCTTCAAGGAAAGGGAAGACAGAAAAGTTAATAACATTCAGGCATTAAATATTGAAGAGCAATCTCACCAACTACAGTTCAGTTTAAATACGAATTAAAATATCTGAGCAGACCAAGGTAAAAAATTAGTGTGTTTCTACTCAGACACCAAAAAGATAAAGATAACTTGCAAAAGATATAAAATTTAGGAAGAATTTCTTTCAAATACATCTTAGGCAAGAAACCTGCTATAAAGTCTGTACAGCCATATGATAATATAAACATAACAACCTCTCAGGAAAGAGACAGCTATTACAGAAGAAAGCCCAGACCTTTAGGATAATTTGCACCCATGTTCATTATGCGGAAACTTAGGTATTTCTAACTTTGGAGAAGAGAAATGCAAGGAACTTTGTGAAACTGAAATATCAATGGAAAATATGAGTGAGAAAATACTAAGACTTACCTGTAACTGGCAGCACTAATCCAAGACTTCCGAAGAAGCTTAAATATATACTTGCAAGACTACCAACTAACTAGATAAAAGCCAAAATTTAAGTAAGGCTCAGGCCAAATGTATCCATGAATTTCTATCAGTGGCAGAGTGTGAGGGAACAGGAGAACACAAAGGAATTGCAGTTGTCCTGGTACGACGAATAAGCATCTATACAGTTTTGGTGAAAGGAAGTATTACAAAGATACCCTTAAACCACTGTTCCTGAATACTAATACTAATACTGAATACTAACACTAATACTTGAAAATACCACTGATGGAAAGGATGACCATGAGAAAGAAGAGAAATACGGTCAAATGATGCAACTGGATTAACAGAAGTTTTCATAACATCTCTCGTAAGAGACTCTTAAAGAAACTAAACGTATGATGAAGAGAAATGCTCTTTCATGGATTACTGGCTGATTTAAAAATAAGAAGCAAATAATCAGTTTTCATAACGCATGGTAATTACTGGTAGAATCCCACAGCTGTTTGTGCTGGACCCTCTGTTGTTCATGATAGTTATAAATGAACAAGAAAGGAGTTGAAAGGTAAGACAACAAAGTTTGTTTACAACATAACATTGTCTGATATAACACTAAAACCAATGTACCAAAATCACAATACTGACAGATATGTTGACAAGATGTTAATAAAACATAAAACACACCTGGAAAACATATGTATATATGTGAACAATGGGCTCTAAAGTAGATGTTATCCCTGAGGATAGAGATCACATGTAGTTATTTGGAAAAGTCAAATTAATGGTATATAACATATAATGCAAATATTAATTTGCATTAATAAAATGCAAATTAAATGTAAGGAATATTAAAAATTGTATGAAGAACACAAGAAAACCACTCATTTTGCTACTGTATCATTATAGCATTCTTTCTTAATTTGAGCAGCTGCGTAAGATCTTGATTTCTCCATTTTATAAAGTAAAATAAGAAAAGCCACTGAAAATTATGATACAAATAATCAGAGGTTTATTTTGGCATCTATAGAGGGAGAAATTAAACTGACTGCAACTTTTCACACTGTAAGACACAAGTTCAGAGATGGGGGAGTACCTTGCATCTCATGGAAATCTGTAAGTAGAGGATTGCTGCAACTGGGAGGGAAATGGGAAAAAGTATCATTCTGTACTTTTTCTTTTACAGACTTTTCTTTATTATAAGTTACAAGCTATTATTGGAGATAAGATTCTGAGATAGATTGACCTTGGCGCGATCCAGTATAATTAGGTCTGATGTTTTTGTCATTGTCTGTGTAGCTTACGGCTTGAAACGGTTTCAATTTTGGCCACATTTGAAATAAAAAAAGGAATGTTCGCAAGCTGTTTAAAACCAGTGCAATTTGAGAACATACAAAGGCAAACAGATCAGGGCAAAATGGCAGACTTAAGGGCAAGTAGAAAGTTAACATTTGAAATCAGAAGTGGATATGATCACCAAAATACAAAGTGCAAATGGAAGAAAGAGGTACTGACAGACTCTTGTATGACCAGAAAGGGAAGTGAGAATATAAAGCTAACTAGCAAAGAAAGGATTGCAGGAGAACTAGAAGGACTCAGGGGTTTTAAAGCTAATGCATGATAAGATTTTTCACCAGGCTAATATGATCAACAAAATCAAAATCAAATGGAGGCTAAGAAAAATGACTTGGAGGCTCTGAGAAATGACCAACACTGTTCCTCTGTTCCTTTTGAGATTCCAGCATTATATTGTGATCAGGAAGCTGGAAAGAGCAAATGTCAGACTGAAGGGGACATAGCTAGAGCGGAAAAACAGGAAATCAAGCACAGGCTCAAAGAGATAACTCACTGAATGGGGAAGAGATGGGGAACGAATTCACACATACTGAAAAGAAGAATATGTTGAGTTAACGGGAAGCACTGAAAGAGGAGGACAAAAGGAGTTTTGAGAAGGAGGAAAGAGGAACTACAAAGTGGACTGTAAAGAATGACAGGTGAGTTATGATTGGTCACATGGACAAGTAATTGATTATCTTGAAAGTAATTACTGTGGAATTGCTTAATAGTGCAACGATTCAATTAAGCCTTGAAGTAATTATATGATGAATCAAGTACTGTATGAAGTAAATATGGAGAGAAGTAAAGCATTATGAATCAATAACATAGATAATCTGTAATGGAGTGAACCCGTTATGTCAATAAGTACATATGCAATGAATCAATTATGGAATTCCTCAATTGTTGGGAAAATAAAAAGGGAGAATAAATGTGTCTAATATGTAAAGCTACTAAAAAAAACATGCTGAAAGTATTAGTCTGGTCTTCCCTTTCACACTTTCCTTCTTCAGACATAAGTACATTTAACCCCATCCTTCACTTCTTTTTGCTCTTTAGACAGCTTATTATCTTGTATCTATGGCAGACTGTTCAGTTCTCAGCAACAGCTAGCAAAGCTTAAGAAGTAACCCAACTTTTGTTATCATGTCACTGCTGCTGTCAAGCAAACACTACTTTTGGAGACCTTTAAAGAACAGTAACGCATAAGCCTTGAAGTATGTAGACTGCAGACAGGCTAGAGACAGACAACTCCCAGTTATCATGGCATATGCTCCACTGAAATGTAATGTTACTCTTTGAAATTTACTTCCTTTCTGTGTGTCATTCAAAATGCACCATGATATCCAAGATTTGCACGTGGGGCTTGCAGATAGGGCACAGAACACATGGAAGATCATTCACTTCAGCAGGTGATGACACCTGGAGGCCAGTTAAGAAACAGGAGAGGGTCTTGAATAGCACATGACAGCGTGTAGGAAACAGAATCATGTCCTAAGAGCCCACTGCTGGGGTAAAAGCCACTATCTCCTCTCTGCTTCTCTCAGCCCTAAACAGTGCACCATCTGTAAAGACTGGATGTCTGGTGGTATGAATGGGACTACAGGCCAAGCACTCCTACAGGTGCCTAAAAAAATGCATCTTAACTTAGGTATTTGAATCTTCCCAAAGCTGCCAGACAGTTGAACCGTGCCTGCCTCAATCTTAGCTACCAGCCCAGAAATGCCAAAAATGCTTATCTTTCCTGCTTCATTTTCCATTAGTCTTTCTTTAATATGAATGATCAGAACAACACCTGTACACTAGGCGAATATTTACCAACATTCTTTATAATGAACAGGCCTTTCCATTGGTCTTCTGGATTATGTTATCTGATATGTCAGTAAAAAGAATATAATCAAAAACATGCAAGCAAAAGAAGGCTAATGGGAATGACTGCACGGAATACACCATATCAGCATGAAACACCAACCGAAGAGTTTAATAACCCAGTACAACTGCATTATCTCCAGTCTCTGGAAAAGTGTAACATTAAAACCTAAGTCCAAGAACAAGTATTGCTAATAAATCTAACAAAATCAGGAAAACTGCATATAACTGGACAGTAGCCAGTGCCACGTATGTATTTAAGAAACCAATAAAAGTGACCTTGGCAATTACAGGCTCACCTTAATAGCTGAAAGGTTTAGAAGAAATTTTGAAGAGAAGTATAAGTCAACCCATAAATGTAAATGAAAAATGAGATAAAAGGCAACATAGTTTTAAAAGTTGTAAAGCTCTGTGCCAATACAATGTGTATCTTTCTATGAAACAGGTTTTGTGTATTTGTTTTTCCTTGTAAGATTGGAAAATGAAGATTTAATTGGTCTGCAGTTCAGTGGAGCTAACACACAGCAATGAAAGTGTAGAACTTGCATTACTCTTAAAATCTTAAAGATCTTAGATCAAAATCAAAATGGACACAGCATCCCAGTAATGCTCTCATAAATGTCATATGTAGGTGCAATCAGAACTGATGGTCCTCTGCTTCTGCATAGGAATTACATTTGTTCTATTAACCACCACATCACACTGGAGCTCATGTTCCATTGAACAGTGTCCTTTATGACCCTTACATTCTCTGACTGTTTTCCAAATAACCATCCTGTAAAAGTGACAGTCTTTCATGGACATATGACCTGGCATTATTTTTTATTTAAACAGACACTGGTCAGATTAACCAATATTAATGTACCATCCAGATCCCCTTGTAGAACTCATCTACTATAGCTATGTAACTAGTATACATTCTCCCCTCACCAATCTAAGTGTTTGAAGGTTTTATAAACTGTGATTTTATCTCTCATCATCACTATGGCATAATCTAGTGTGTTCCTGAGTGCTACTAATAGCTTTATGATGGAACTGAAAGCACCTTTAACTTCTGCTACAATTCCAGAAGGATCATTCATTCTTTCTATGGCATACTTATTAATAATTAACTCATTAACATATGAGTCACTGGTCTAAAAAGTCACACAACTGAAGAACAATTCCCACATTGGTAGCAGTTATTCTTCCACCTGGAATAGGCAATACTACTAATGAGCGGACTGTGGTTTTAGTTGTGAGCTAAAATGCTGCAGAACCCTAAAGACTATTTCTTCTGGAATCATCTTTCCTGTACATGAGGATTCTTAGCAGATACGCGAGCGTGTAGACTAGTCAGCTCAAGGCTGTACATTTTATTCAAAATCATATCCTTAGACCTTGCAAAGTCTGTACATCGGTACTGTCTTTGGCACCATTAGCTCAGAATTCAATCATTTCTTTTATCCACAATGTTTGCTGACACAACTTTTTAAAAATCACTATTTCTAGAAAATTACTTCTTTCTACCTTTTAACATTTAGCTTTTCAAATAAAAAAATATCTAATGCTCTTAAAGGGAGATTAAGTATGTTAGAATCACCCTGATCCAACGGACTGAAGCCAAGAAAATATTTTTATACTGTGAAAATACCAGAGGCATTGCACAAATGAGCATGAAAACGTTTAATCTAAATTGCTCTTAATTTGGTCTACTTAGCAAACTATTTTCAACTTATAATGTAAACATTCAGTGACACACTACTAGAAAAATCTAGGGCAAAGCTTTCTTTTATTTTTAACTGGTTTTGGAAAGGTCATTTCTATTAAAGAAAAATGCAGTGAAAGCTGCCACAAGACTGAGAAACTTCATCACTATCATCTTTGTGACCATGTATTCTGTCAGAATTTCATTTCTCTTCACTTTGTTTGTCTCTCATTAGCCATATTTACATTTAAAAAAAGAACAAACACTTTTTATAGAATCTCTCATAAACATTAGTGGCTTGTGCTTATAAATGGGGATTTATTCATTTCATCACTGCCATCTGCAGCAAAATGACCATTGACTTTAATAGATACAGGATTTTCAGAGGATTTCAGTTGAACTCCATTAATTTTGTTGCACAAACAGGGACCTGTTGTGTTTAACATTGAACAAACACAAATGTAGGGAACAGTTGCTATGCAGAAGAACCTACAGTCTAATTATCCATTCACTATCTATTACAAGTTCTTCCCTACAAGGTAACGGAATTTTTTCACCCTAGATTTAAATTGCTACTAGCACTGAATTGCTGGATGGGGAATTAAACTATTGATACTCTCATGCTAATTAATTCCACATATATGAATTCAGTATACTGAGACGAGCTATAAAAGCTGCAACAGGGAAAGTGCTGGAACATAACAGCAACGGCTACATGACTTGAAGTCAGAGAACTCTCAGATTAAAAAGGAGAGGCAATGGCCTTAGGGCAACTTCACACAAAAACTACCTCAGCACAGCACAGGAAAAAAATTACAACCATGGATTGGAAGTTGAAGAAAATTTCCCAGACAGCAGCACTTTTGCTTTGATTTGGAATTGCATCACGTGACGATAATTTCATTTTTTTTTCTGTCGGTTGCAGGATTTTCCCACGGTACCCTCTTTATTTGCTCACAGCCACTGTCAGGTTAAACAAGCAAAAGGAGTAAAGAAATGTCCTGATATTTGCTCTGTGCCTATGTTTGTTGAAAACTGTATATACAGAAACAGTTTTCTGTTTTCTTAAATGAAGCTTCTATTTTTTTTACACAAGAGGGAAATTCAAAGTTCTTACAGGGGGAAACCTATTTTCTATGGGTATTTTTACCATTTCACATCTGAAACAAGGTTCAAGAATTATTTTCTGAAATGTGCCATGTATTTTGAGTACTAAATTGAAATAGTGATGTCTGGAAAACCAGTGTTACACAAGTAGAATACTGCATGCACTGTCCTACCAAATTATTTTTATATGACACTGAGAAAGGAATTAGTATATTGTTTTATTCAGTCTTGTTATTTGCAGTAGGATCTCTGTCAATGAAGTGAGCTACTATATTTTGTATTCTTTTATAGACAAGGCACACAAAATGACAGCCCTCTTCATAATAAGCATTTATATGCTTCCCTCAAGACCAACAGATCTACCTAGCATTAGTGAAAACTTGGCATACAGAGAACCCAAGGATTCTACACGCTTGGAGCTGAGCTTCCTTATCCTCTAGCGTGATTCATTTGGAACAGGAATGAAGTGCATTTGAAGGATAGCCTTGAGCAAGCTTATCCACTACCAAAAATATTGGAAAGACAGAGGAGTCAACCTGACTGAAGTAATTTTGGAGAATATGCTTTTAACAAAATATACATGTACTAGTTTATATTTTACTGTTTAAATGTACATACTGTAGTCATGAGAAAATGTAGAATTATCTTTTAGCATGTCTAATTAGGATATATATTATTATTATTCTATTACATTATTCAGATATACATATATGTGCTAAAATATTTTCAATCAACTAAAATCACCACACGCAAAAAAAAGGCCAAACATATTGTCTCTAACACAGATTGAATTGTTCCAATTAAAAGTGCTGCAACCCTTATTTGGTTTTAATTGCATTGCATACTTTCTGACTGATGACTTCCATTTCACTGAGACGCTTTGAAATCAAATCCAGCTACATATTTAGGTGTAAAAATTCAGCATTCATAAAATCACATATTAAATGTTTAAGTAATAATTTGAAACTTTAAAGTATCCCTTTTCTGTTTTTACACTATAATTGCTAGTTTTTACACTATAATTGCTAGGTTTTTTGCTATTTTGTGAAAAGCCAATTCCGCTTTTGCTTTCAAGAAGTAGGCAATAAAAACATAAGCACATACACAGTAACACAAAAATATGGGCCAACAAAGTGTCTCTGTTCTTACTATTATACGTCGGACCGACAGTATGTACAACTTGAAGCACCAGAAAAGACAGACCTTGAATCTACCTTTCTTCAACAAATAGCCTCTTCCTATGCACATTATTATTCTCTGTTACAAGATATAAATAAAAAAGTGAACTAGCTCTATTTTCATGCAGAAAAATGAACGATGAATATATGATGATGGCACCAGATATTCACTTTTAAATAGATGGTGTTAATATCCTAATTTGTGAATTACAGTGCAGATGGCAGAGACAGTAAAGAGTACTGTATTTACAAATGCAGAATTTCAGATGAAAATCTGCAATTGGGCTGAGCCCTATTTTTCTTCTTTTTTGGCATCCTTTCAGGTGCACTTCGATGCACATGAGTGCTATGAAAGAGGAAAAAAAAAAAAAAAAAAGGAGCAAATCATACTAGTCATTCCTGTGCTAAAACTCCATGACTGAAGTTTTGAGAAAGCAGAAAGAAGGATATCAGTATTTTATATACATTTTATTCTGGCTTTCTTAACCATTTTCTCAATCCAATGAAAATATGAAGCCATTGATTCTTAAAATGTAAGTCAATAAGGGAGGACTTTTGTGAGATTACTTATAAAGATTTCTAGCCCACATTCTTGTAATCCAAGGTTATTGCTTGTATCATCATACTGACAGGTTTATCTTAATAAGAAATGTTTTGTGCTAGGAGAATTTATGTTTTTATGCTCAATTACAGTTTTATGTTGGAGGTATTAGGTAGGCAATAAAAAGGGCCTACCTTCCATCTATTATTCATTTTTCAAATCCACAGTCATGAAGGTAAGATGTCCTTGGAAATATATTTCTCTTGTCTTTATTAAGCAAACATTTTCTATTAATTCTGCTTATCTCAAACCTTACTATTTTCAGATGGGAAAATGGTATGTCATAAATTACATAACCCTTCACAAATGGTACATTCCCTAGATGCCTCCAGTTAGAACTGGATTCCCATTATGTGAAGCACTGTATAAACATAAAAGGAAATAGACAATCTCTGCCATAAAGAGTTCACAATCTAAAGTCAACAGAACGTAAAACAGGAAAACTAAAAATCCAAGACTCTGTGCGTGCCAGCAGATCTCATTTGGAAAAAAAAGCACAATTTTCTTTCTAAGCAAAATAAAAGACTACCACCCAACCATAATACACTAATTGTAAATTTATGAAATTATACAAAAATAATAATAAACATCTGAAAGGTCCTTGTATCTAAATTTGAAAGAAGTGACTACACATTTTTCTCTCCCCATTCCTGCCAATGTAGTACTGTACGTGCTACTAATACAGATGAATAATGTGATACAAAGCTCAAAAATCAGTTTGCTGCAATTTTTTTTTTAAAAAAAAGAAAGGTCACAATAATTATATTCATTACCATGAATGGTTAGAGTCCACTAAAAGCTGTAAATGTCCTTGGCAATTTCAATTAAGTTGATGCTAAGAAGGATGCCTATGGAGAAATTTCAACGTTACCTTTTACTTCTGCACAGCCCACTGAAATACTCTACTGCAAAAACTGCATAGCTCCCTATTCTTTATTTCAAGTGACGGTCTGCATTAACTATGCCCTAATATTTTAACCTATTGGGTTTACCCATAGGAACCTCAGAAGAGAACCTACTACTGATCATTATGTAGGTTGTAATTTTACCGTCTTTTGGGTTTTGTTCAAAGTATTCATTACGAGGAAACACAGAATGTTTCAGCAGTACAGTGATACTAAGCCTTGACCAGACTGCACAGTGAAAGCTGAAGCCTGAAATGGGATCATTTAGTGGAACAGAGTAACTTAACAATGTATAACTCATTAGTAAATTACATGAGTTAGATTCCTTAAAGATGTAGCCAGTAACCAGGCTACGTTAATGTAATAGCAAAGAAAAATATACATAGAAAAAACTGTTTATTTGAAAACTCACAATGCTACAGCCTCATGATTCTTTCAGGTCCTCATTCATCATGGGGCATTCTTGCCTGAAAAAATATAGGGTATATTCTCACAGTCACAATCACTTATTATGGGGAAGAAAATCCACCTTCAGCATTCACAAAAACCAAAATCCAAAAGCTCATTAAATCAGACATACATCAGGCTGAAGACTAATTCAGTTATAGACATACTCTGAAATCATGCAAAAGTATTAAACAAACTCATTGTAAGAAGTTATAATCTATAGCCAAGAGGCCAGTATTTAAATTTAGGAAATACTATTATAAGTCTTTCAGTCCATATTTGCCAGTCCTGTATTTATATAGTGACTATTTGGCCACTGTATGATTCTACACTTTTTTTTTCCCCCGGATTTTTTTCTGTGCCAAAAAGCAGTTTTGCAGCAAGGTTTTTAGGAAATGGCATGGGGGTATCTGTTCGGTCTGCTCTTGTCAACATGACCTGAATAACTGCAAGTGATGTGAGAAGAATGTGAGTGCAGCCAGTGTACATGAATGGATTTTCCAAAACTGTCTCTGCTGAGAGGATGTTGCCCCAAACTTGATAATGCTAAGAGGAAACCTCTGAGTGACATTTTGCTTAAGGTGACCACCGGCTAGATAAATCAGTAGCCAAGGCTTACCAAGAGAGTAAAAGGAGTAGTGAGTTTGGAAGAAAGTATAAAAAAAACCCACGAAAATTTCTGACTGGGCAGAAACCTTGATGTCAGCAGCTGCCAAACAGGGGGTGGCATAGCCAGAAGGTGCCCTGCTGGCCTTGCAACATCCACCTGACAAAGGCCACCTGTGCCCTGCGCTCCAGCGAGAAACTGACAGTACGGGGTGCCATCAGCAGAGACTGGGGAGCGGTTCCTCACCAGCGTGCTGCTGAGCAGATTGCAGGCAGCAGCCCAGGCACACAGAGGTGCGGGTCAGTGCAGGAGCTGGCACTCACGGAAAAGGGGGTGCTTGTTACCCACCCTCTCCGGGCCACCCGCGGGCTGTGTGCACCTGCCGTGACATGTCTGCCTGTGGTGAGAGAGAACTGCCTGCGAACAAGTACAAAGGGTGTTTAGCAAATGGTAAGAACATGTTTACAGTCTCTAGGTGTCTCATATTGTGGTTTATCTGTTGTATCACTGACATTGATCCTGCAAGTATAGTTTACTGACTGCCAGTTAATTACATGTTGTTAATAAATCAATAAACCTCTTCAATCCTGATTCGATTTAAAGCATGTGTTCAGCAGTTGTTCCCTGCAATGAGGCCATTCCATTTTGCTATAATTCCTACGAAACCAGACAGAATCTGCTCTAAGTCAGTCAGGCACTTGCCTTTTTTACTAAATCATAGCTCACTTTTGGAATGGACATGAACATCAGGACCAGACGGTGTAATGCATCACTACCTACACGGTGGTAGATCACTGAGAAATGGGGAGAGGTATTGTGGGAAGCTTTCTGAAGGTGAAAAACCAATCCTCTCTAGCCTGTATGCCTGAAGTTAGAAATAAATACTTGTCTGTGCCCAGTAACAATGCGTTCTGCAGAAAATACTGCCCATGTAACACAGGCAGGGTCACTGCTAGCTTTGCTTAGCTGCACAGGTGGTGTTCAGGAAAATTTTATCTGCGGCATACTATTCACTTGATTTGAATCAACCTTCACAGTTGCCACTCAAAAAGGAAGCATTAGAAAGAACTTTATGCAAGTCTGCATTTGCTTTCCTCATCTCAAATTCTTTTTTTCTCTGTATTACTATTCTTCTGCTTAAACAAACTACACTTGTTTAGGACAGAGAGTGATTACATACAAATGGAGTGTGGAGCGTGCAAAGTGTGAATTCATTGTGTATGAATTACATAGCATTGAACATGCATAACCATGACATTTAATCTGTAATTATCTACGTTCTTTTTTGTATACTTGTGTGCCACCAATAGAATTCCTACAAACTGTATTGAGAATATAATTAATGAGAATAAATAATAATAAATAAAAACACAATTTCTATGCCTGGGACTTCTCTAATATTTGGAGAGGTAAAGGAAAATGCCCAGCTCCCATCTTCCCTTGCCTTGTGAAGCAACCTGTCCTTGCTGTTCCCTGACAAGGCGTGCTCAGAGCATGTTTATTAGATTCGGTTCTTCAAGTGACACAGACAGGGGCCATCTACAAGTTCACAAATTCCAAAAACTCTGGGAAGAAAAGCAGTTACAAAAGCACTTTCCAGACCTCCCAAAGGAGCAGCCCATCTGAGCCTGGGCAGAAGCTAACATGCTGATATCTATTAAGGTTTAACAGCAAAAGGCTAGGTGTCATTGATGCTGAGGGTTTTAATTAATTGTTCTTTCTAAATTAAGCACTCGAGTATTTCCTTAAACAAACCTTAAGAATCCACATCTCTTCCTGAGTTTAGGGCAACACGGTTTATCCAAAGCCATATAAGATAAGGAAGGAACTGAATCTGGGTATCCCAGTAACTCAGTCAAGCATCCTAATTTTTAAACCATCATTCTTAGCTATATATTTTCTGGTGGGTGAGGATGACAGTAGGAAAAGTAACTGGGGCAGTGAGCTCTTGACCTGGAAAAATGGAAAAATAAAGTGATAGCAGGCTCTTCCTTTTTTCAGCAGGAGTCAGAATATGTATCTGTACCAGTAAACTAGACAGTAAGGTCCTGTCTCTGAGGAATCCTTTCCTTTGCCTCTCAGGGAAGATCTGCTTCACAGCAGAAAGTGAACACAGGAGAGCACTGCCCTTGAGCTTCTGCTCACTGGAGAGACCAGTAGAGTCTGGCAGTTCATGGCAGGCTGCTGCAAGGAGATAATCTAATCTGTTCTCCATATCCATGAGTTATAAAACAAGGTGTAAAGGACCTTAATTGCATCAACAGAGACTCAGGTTAGCCATTAAGGAAAACTAACAAAAATGGCAGTAGAGACACTAAAGAAATATCAGTGAAAAAATACATTTGTAGAGCTAACTGAAGGGAGGCAGAGCAGAGGAAAGGGAATTAGATGACATGTTGAAGTCTCAGCTCTGTTTTTTTATGATACATAATCCCTTGATTCTTACTTTGGAGCAGATAATGCTCTAGATGATGAGTAATCACACTGTCTGGGTTCCCTTTGGGAAAAAAGGAAGAGTCCTGCTGATAGAAACTTGCTGATAATGCGTCCACCCGAGTACTTTATTTGAATGTCCATAAAAAGAGTCATATTCATGTGTAACAGAAACACACATAGTGCTCTGTGTACAGAAATACATTTAAATGAGAACCAAAGAGAAATTCTTATGCTCAAACTGGTCAGTAATCTAATCAAAGTGGACAGAGGGAAAGAAATACAAGAGATACACTCACAGAAAATTACATTTTCAGATGTTGTTGATGTAGCAATAAGGAGAATATAAAAATACCCATTGATAAACTCTGTGTACCTAAAATCCCTGGTTCAGCCTTCCACACAGACTGAAACATTGACTGTTGGCTACACAAGTGTGGCGTGATGAAATGAGCTTTATTCTGAAAGTGTTGAGTTTAACAACCATTTTTAACACCAGAATTAGTAAAAGCAGTTTCAATCATCCAACGTACATCAACAATACATTATCTTCCTATTTCACCTGCTAAAAACAAAGGTATACATAGTTTATAAAACAAATGCAGATGTTATAAATGGAAGAATCATGTTTTACATCAAGACAAGAAATGTTATCATAAAGTTATAAGGAAATGGACAAGATGAAACAGAGCACATCTGACACTTTTCTTCATAATATATGTAGACTTTGCCAGGAAAACTGTGTGCACTGTACTGACTCAATCAGACACTGAACACCATTGCAAATGATGATCTGCACAGTCAGCTACACTATCCCTTTCTTACTTGGATTAGACTAAAACCTAGTGAATGACTGTAGAGTTATCTATATTTGACTGTTATTTTAAAGATTACAGGAAAACTGAATGGAGTTAATTTGTTCTTTGAGGCATAAAGAAATGTGCCTTGCAATCAGAAAAGGTGATAGTATTATTGACACTGTACAATGCTGAAGCTGGCAAATATTTTCCTGTTTTTAATACACCTGTCAACAGTGAGCTACCAGGCATGCAAGGACGTATAAGCCTAGTCATAGATGGCAGTTCTTGCCATTCACAGCCAGCTACACCCTGGCTTGCCAGTATTTGTTACTGTCAACCTTCTGGTGTTTGCAGTTCTGGCTTAAAGTCCTGAATCCCACCATCAACTTCATAGGCTAGAATAGCTTGTGTAGAAACTTCTTCACTCATACATCCTGCTGGACTTGGGACCTGCAGCTCCTTTATTTGGGAATGGTGATAAATCACTAGAACATTGTTTCCTCAAATGGAGTAATACAACATAGAAAAACAAAACAAAAACAAAAAACCACACCCACCAACAAAAAAACCCAACCAAACCCAAAAGAAAAACAGTTAAGCATAAATATGTACAACCTGCTTTACCTAAAAATAGAGGAAGGCGTATTTTACCCAGACCTCTGATAGGGGATTGCTGTGTCTCTAGAATTTTTTTGCCTCAAAGCCACTGTAATATCCTGACCTCCTCCCTCAGACACATTCTGCATTTTTCCATACAATCCAAGTTACTGTATTATTACCATCTCAAACATTAGCAATATTCCAACAGAAAACTGTTCAGCAAACTAGCTGATGGACCAAGTCAGTACTTCACAGCAGACAGATCCAGCAATATTCTTTATATGTTTGGAAAGTGACGTATTGGCCATGTCTTAAGTCCTGGTGATACATTTCCTACCAATACTACCACTGGATTAACACTGTAGCACTGCAGTAGCCCAGTCAAGATGTACCATTTGTAAATAAGTACAGGTAGCTCCAAATCTGTCAGAAAAGAAGGAAATGTGTCTTAGAAATAACCGTATTTCATGTCTTAAAAAGTCTTTGCTCTCATTACAGTGCCCTTAGCCATGTGATAGGATTTCCAGAAGGAGCAGAATGCCCAGCAGAAATGCAGATCAAGGATTTCAAGCCCACCATCCCAAAGATACTGCAGACATCTAGCATAAAGCTCCTACAAGCCACATGCATCTGTAAAACAAAACTTGGAACTCCAGTTTAACAGCCAAAAAGTCAGTATAAGGGAAGCTAACACAAAACCAGACAGCTGCGTGAGAGCTGTGGGAAGTCCCGTCTGCCCACGTGCCCTCAGAGGCGCGCTGGCCGTGCCTGAGCTCTGCCATAGCCATGCCTGTGGGGCACTACCAACGCATCCTCACTTGTCTTCCCAGCTCCATCCTCAACCTTTTTTACATTCTATTTTTATTTCATAGCTATGGCAGGTTTTGTTATAAGCTCTCTAGCCCTTTGAAAACTGAAGTTTGTTAATGGCACAGAGTATACGCCCAGCATGACTGGTTGCTCCCACCTCCCTTTCTTCTGTCCCAGATGAGACAGCCAACCAGGATTACTGACCTAACTTTTATAACCTAAGTCCCACCATCTGCTTCTCAGATTGTTTCAAATGGATTTATATAGGAACTAGATTAAACTAAGAAACTACCAGCTCAGCATCCTTGAATGTACAGTTCAAATGAAAACAGGAAAAATGCCTAATCTTTATTGTGGAATGCATACGACACCCTCTGCTAAGAAGTGGTTTTACTCATGTGGGAACTTAACATATTTCATGCATTCGTTTTCCCCTGTATTTAGTCCATATGTAGAACAGTTAACAGACAGTTAGGACAAGTGATATAGCCAATTCTTTGTACCCACTTCTGACAGCTACAACTCCAAAACCTACTAGATCATATGGAAAATCTAGGGGGAGGTTATTCAAAATAGTATCATTCAATACGTATTTCCATATATTTTCAGGAGTGTACAGTTTCTCTAAAAGCACAAAATATTCACTTCTAGCCAGGACAGTAGAAATGTCATCTAGGCTTTTTCATACCTAACAGAATTAAATAAATAAATAAATAAAAAAAAAAAACATCATCTTTTTAGATGTCAATATTATTAGCTCTGAAATGAAATGAATGTAAATAATAACTTTGTTTTGCAGTATTTACTAAGTCTTCTCATAAGGGATACTTTCCTCTGCTTTGAGGGAGATGGAAACGTAATGTGCAGCATGTTGTACCCCAGACAGTCTTCTTGGCCTCACTTCAGATAATCAGAAGATCTTATTGTAAACGTCAGTTCCCAAACTTTCACAAGATAAGTTACATTTTCTGGTCAAAGCTACTGGCATGATTCTAACCTGCAATATGAAGGACATTTAGGAATATCCTCTGGTAATGATATTCTTGGAATAAGAATATGCTACTCATTCAATGCTAGTGTATATAAGAGCAGCATTTTAATACAGTTAAGTCAATGTGCTTTATGTTTCAAACTTATCTATAACAACCACCATTTCTTTCTCCACTGTCCATTACTTTTATGTTCTAATTGTACCTCAGTATAAGAAACTAGAACATGCAAGCTAGCTTCTGGTAAACAAAATTATTTCCTTTATCTGGGATTTACGAAGAATGCTTATTTTGATCAAATAATTTTTTTTCTTTGTGCAGATAACCTTGAAAGGGAGAAACTCTTACCTGTAAATTGCCATTAAAAAAAAAAAGCGCATAGATGCCTTTTGTAGCCTGCTTTCCTTTACAGCTTATGACATCAGACACAAATCCAAAAAAAGAAAGTGGAAATATAACCTGCTATAATAATTCATGATGGAAAACACATTTGATGTGACACAAGAGGAATAGCTCTAGCTAAAACCTTCTGAATTCTTTTTGTAATTTTTACTATAATTTATGTGTTTCTTCAGGGCAAAGAAAGACATACAATAGTGTGTAACAATTTTTTTCAATGGTATAGTAAATACAATCATCTACACAGAAGGCACTGAAGAAAAATCTCACATTGTGATGCTCTCAGTTATCAACTGAGCTGAGTGCCTGAAAGTAACCTTGCAACTTTTGGAATGCTATTTTCTCAGAGGAATACAGTTTTTCAGATTAAACATTAAGGCTTAGATAAACGATGACACCCTTGAACAGATTAACAAATCAATGTGTCTTACTCACTGGTTTTCCTTAAAAGAAAATTACATAACCCAAAGAAATATACTCAAATATTTTAATTCAAAAACAAACAAATTATTTCTGAGTAAAGCCAAAAATTTTAGCTGTATGATAGGAAATTGAGAGATGATTAATTTGATAGCTTTTCTTTTTGATAAAGTATTTATCCATGATTGCCAAGTATGGACAACACTACAAAAAGCACTGTATAGATGCTTACCACCAGTATACAAACCAAGCAGCGTAACTCATGATCAATACATAAGGGTTATTTTTTATTATTTTTGGTTGTTCTTTTGATGTATTTCTTTTAGTAATTTAAAACTACCACACAGACGAATAGCAGAAGAGTTGAATACAAAGGTTTCCCTGAGGACTTATGAACTTCCAGTAGTACTCACTGCTTCTATGGAAGCAATGCCTTTCCTGGTGATAATACAGCTGTACAGCTCTTGACATTTGCCTGTATCATCATTATATCTATCCTGTGTAATGATCTAAAACTTCAAAAAGGTAGGGTAAAATTTTGCAAAATCACTACTATTTTAGACATCTGGCACTTTCTTGGGTTCCTTAGAAAAAATTCCACGAGTGTAAAGTTATAAAAATTAAGTGAAGGTCTCCTGTGTTCTTTCTACAAAACAAAGTATTCACATTTAGCTGGATTTCTGTACGTTCAAATTATACAAAATCTAACAAACGTCATATCTCAGTTTGGATTGCTGGATCAAAGCTGCAGGAGACTGTCAAATCCATAGGCTGTTTCAATTATTAGGTGTAACTGATTCTGGGTTTAGGTAAGGGAATGTAGTTTATTACTTTCTGGTGTTGTTTAAATATGCTATATTGCTATACAAAAGTGGTCTGGAGCAAACATGTTTACATTCCTCCTCACCCCACCTGTGAGAAGAAATGGACAGAATAAGGGGACATACTACTTGATTAGTGTCAGACTAAATTTTAGTTTCATAATTACTGGAGAAGGTCTGGCTAAATGCAAGCATATCCTGGTTGATTGTTTCCCTCTGGAAAAGGAAGCTGATAGTTGTCCAATAGTTTGGTAATGCTGAGAAAACAATTCCATTAGGGACTTCCTAAAGGTAGAGAATCCCACCTCGTACTGGAGATTCTGGTTTTATCCTCTTTTGCTCACTGATAACTTTAGCAGGATTTTCAGGGACCAAGATGCACATCAAGTGCACCTGACTGCTCAGGTGCTATACACCAGTATCGGAACAATGGGATGCTCTGCAAGAAGAAATTATGTAATTAATGTATCTTAATGCATAACTTAGACTTGTCTCAGAGTGCAAAGCAACTATATTTTACTGGAAGAAAATCCAAAAATGGGTAAAACAAAAAAGTTAGTAACCTTCCTGCTGGCATTACACACACTTTTTCACCAAATAGTTTGTCTTATTCTTAATGACTAAGATTAAAGACACAGACTCTAAAGTAATTCAAACCATACCCAACCTTAAACTGAGAAACTAATTCTCTATCTCAAAGTCTTGAAAACATCTATCACTCAGTCTTCTCTCTCATTATCCAATCACTGTATGAACTTCTCACTCATCATTCACAAAGTATCCTACAATGTTCAAACATTCATAACTTCTAAGCTCAGATACAGCAATCTTTTGTTCTTTTCATCTAAATACCAACCAACCCACCCGCCAAAAACCACACAGAAAATAAAGGAGTTGCATTTCCCAGAAAAAATCCAACAGGTACAAAATGGTACCATCCCATATTCTTAGCAAAACAATCACTGTGAATGTGTCTGGCTTCCTTCTCCCTCCCATTTCCCACAGTCCAGCTTTTTATAGCAGTTCTTTATTTAATGGAGAAACAGCATATTACCTCTTCAGATATTAAACATTCCTATGGCAATCTACCTGAGTGTCTAAAATACCCCTGAGAAGGGTCATGCCCCACGGCAGACGCATCCAACAGAACTCCTGTTCCAAAAGGCTCACATGAATGAGTACAGAAGACAGAAACATCAGAGTGATCAGTCTGCAAGTCTGCAATATGAATAAACCATTCTTAATAAAACTTTGGGCCTAGCCTTCATTGATAAACATACTGCAAATTTAAGGCTAAATTTAAATGTGGCATTTAGGTTGAAAACTATAGCTTAGACTTAAAACTAGCTTTAAGGGACTATAACAAAAATCCAGTAAATTCAGTAGCCCCCTCTGACTCCAATAGGTTCAGAAGGCTTTTTTTTGATGCCCTAAAGCATGGGACTAATTTCATATTTTACTCTTGGCACATCCAAACGTTTCACATTCAGTGAAAAATATATGCATTTTCGTGATGCATTGGTTTCTGGAACATACCTATTTCTACTACTTCAATGATTTATTTGGGTTTGCTTTAAACTAAATTGATGGTGAGAAGATGGTTTCACATGCAACCATGTAAGAACTGTCTTGCCTTTGTTTGATTTTTTGCAGTACTAATTCCCAAACAGTGTTGATGATGTTCACTTTGAGCTTCTAGATCTTTGTGCATACAGTGATACCAGTTAGCATAATGTTGTTGGCAGTGGGGACTATTGTTTATTGACAGCAGATTATTCATTACCAAACAATTATTTCTTTAAATATAATTGAAAACAGTATGCATGCCATCCGAATAATTCGTCCTCTCCCAGGTAAACTACAACTGGGGGCAACTTGAACAAGGCACAATATTAGCTTTACTACTACAAAAGACAAATTATTTATACATGCACAGATACATTTCCCAAAGCTAGCAATGCCTTTCAGCAATTGCATCTGCATTATAGTATGGAATATATTTAAAAAAAAAAAAAACCTGCAATGTTTTATACAGGGAAACAGCTTGTATGTGTAAAGCCCTTTTTCCTCAGCTTGTTAGTTAGTATAACACACACATGACTTCCTCTAAAAGAAAACTTAACAGATGTCTTCAAGCTTTACTTTTTTGGGGTTGTTATTTTTTTTCCCTAAGAATACCTTTCAAGGTTTGCACTCTTACAGTAGAGCTGATGAAAACATGATTGCTTTTCATGACTCCTCCTCTGCTGCTGGGTAGGCACATTAAAAAGACATAGCTGTCTATCTCAATGTACACATGCCATTGCAAAATGTGTGTTATTTACTGATAAAAACCACATGACAGCAGCTGAAAAACAGGATTTATTCTGTCAGTCAAATTAGGGAGGCAGAATATCCTCTATGCCAAGTGATTACTGTCTGGGTCTAAGTGTGGCAAACTGCCAGATCAATTATAATGGTAGAGAAGAGGAAATATGAAGACAGATTGGCTCAATTCTAAGCAGAACCATCAGTAAAAAAGAAACCGAGGGACACTAGAATGCAACATCCAATTACTTAAAAGTGCATCTTTGGCCTACGCTGCAGCTTTTATTTACATGGTGTCTTTCTAGATAGAGTATGAAAAGGGAAATCAGAGCTGAACAAATCAGGTGTAAATAAAAAACATTGATCCCACTGATATAACCTGTACGTTGAAGCTTCTGAGAGACAAATTTCAGAATGCCAGTTTTTACAACAAAAGCCTAGAAGTATCATGGGACAACATACTCGGAAGATATAAAAAAAAATAATCAGATGTGATCACATTCATATGCTATCATTTTCACCCTTTGACCTGCAATTTATTTCAATGGGGGGGGGGGGGGGGCAGGGCGGGCGGGGGGGAAGGCTAGATTGCCCTTCATACCTAAGCTTTCCTCTGGTATTCATTATTTTATGGATACGTCACCATTCCCAATGCTGCAAGAAAAAGTATAGTAGTGGGGCTGGTAGATTAAAGCCACTTAGTCAAAACTGATCTGTGGTTTTAACTCTCTTAACATAAGGGCAAATGTAAAAAAAGAAGATAAACATTCTGTAAGTCTTTTCATATTATTATTTTACGAATTCATCCTCTCAGTTGCACATCTCTATTCCATGTTCCTAAAACTAGTGGGAATCATGGGTTTCCATGAAGACGACCAAGAGTTTGGTATTCTGGAGAACAAATTCATCAGCCTCGTATGATTTGGTCTGATCTGTGTTCAGATGAAACCATTTTCAGAAGAAGATGACCCAATTCTGATAAAACCTTGTTAAGGTTGATGCTTCACAAGTGGTGCAAAATTAGTGTCTGACCATTATTTTTAGTGCAAAGTGACTTTGTTTTGGATGAGACATACACCCAAGAGCCTGCAGCCCTCACCATCATAAATAGTATCCAGCCAAATAAACTAAGTATCTAGAAATGGATACTATACAGTAATATTAAATAAAGAAGAAACTTTCAGGATTTCATCCTGGAATAATTGCATGCTGTTGTCTATACATGAAACTTTTAGATTTCTGTTTTACAAAACATTGGAATTAATCAAAATTCAAAGAGGTGTAAAAATGTGAAGCTATGAAGTTCAAGAGAATTGTACAAGAGCAAAAGGAAAAATAGACCCATTATTTTGCAGCCTGCTGCGCAAAGACTGCTAAGAGGATGCACAATGTAACAGGTCTTAAAGATATCTTTTGCTACACTTTGAACAAGATTTATGACATAAAAAGGAATGAAACAAGTTTTCTAGTGAGATTCAGAAACAGTAAAAAGGCAAAAAAGATAATAGTATGAGAGCCTTAACATTTTTGATTCATTAGGGAGAATGGTTCATCTTTAACAGAGCAGAGATTTAAAATGAGTAATATTGCTATAAAAATCTGAAAATAAGCACAGGAGAATCTAATGCTAAGCACTGTCAGTTGGTACTCCACTTTCCATTTTTTAACACACCATTATGAAAATGTATTTATCCTACATAAACCTAACAATACAAAGTACTCAAAAGAAAATTACAATTTATACAATATATATAACCGGTTAACTGATGGATAATCAGGATTCATCATACCCTGGAGTACGCTTCCTTAGGGGGGCATTTAGAATTACATAAGAAACTAGAGGAAAAATACCATTCAGTTAACTGCAGCTCTGAGTAATTGTTCAGTTTCAAGCCAATCTATCAAGGTGTGGAATTAATATTTCCATCTTAAACATATAAGCAGGTGAATATAACTCCCTCTATTTCCACTTTATAACTGCAGTATATAAAATAAGAAAGATCAATGCTGGGATGCCATAATTTTTTCTGCTGTCATTACTTTAAAAATGATACTAAAAAAATGGAGAAAATAAGCTACGTGAATGATTAAAAATTAGAAATAACCTCCATTGTAATGAGACAACAAAACTAGGTGCTGGTTTGTGGGGTTTTTTTTTGTTTGTCATTGGTTTGTTGGTTTTTTTTTTAATCCATGAAAAGATGAAAATTGACTTAACTGAGAATAAACGGAGACTGGAATTAACATAAATATAACATTTTTTGTTTGTTTGTTTTTTTCCCCTGCTACAGACAATTAACCACTGAAATAATCTACCCAGGTACACAACAGATACTCCATGATTTGAAGCCCTTAAATTGTGACCAGACATCTTTCTTGAAGAGATGCTATAATCCAAAAAGAAGGTTTGGGCATAAACCAGAAATTAGTAAGCATCATTCTCTGACATATGCTCAACAGGTCAAACCTGATGACTCCTAATGGTCCCACGCTGGTATTAAGATCTATGTGTTTTAAATGGTTGTCCACGTTACCATTTACTCTAATGCATCTCAGGATTCAGAGCGATGACTCTTCTCTTATGAACTTATCGCTTATCACTACGTAGCCTTATGTATCCTTATACGTAGCCTTATATCGTAGCCTTATCACTACGTCCTTTCTCTTTAAAGGAATTTCTTTTTTTCTTTGTCAAGACAAAGGCAAGATGTATTTCTTACAGTATGCAATTTAATCCAGTAATTGTCAAGTCAGCAGAACAACTTCTAAAACCACTCATGCTTAAAAAAAAGATGTCTCACACGTTAGGCCAACAGTAGAACATACATGTGTAGAAGTTGAGGACTGCCATCCGCTTTCCAAGAGAAGTGGGAATGAACATCCGTCTGAAGCACCTGACAAGGTCCACAGCTCCCACCCCTGCAAGCCAGGAGCCCTCTTCCACTGACATTTTTTATTCTTAACAAAGGAGGGACCCTAACTGGCTCTAAACACAGACTCTGCACTTTGGTCACAGACTGAAAAACTGAATAGTAAAGTCTTTTGCTTTTTTTTTTAAAGAAGAGGCAGATTTCTAAGAAAAACTAAGGGAGCTGTCTGCAGTATCACTGGTCTGACTCCCTTGGCTCTGCCTCTAGCTAGATCATCTAGAGTGTATGGCTGGGCATCATGTTAGCAGATACATTCCAGTGGATGATTAGACCAGTAGAGCCCTTCCTGAACCTATAGATGAGGAGTCCCCGCAACATTAAGGTGACATATTTCAACATTCACACAGGAAATGCTGTAATTAAGGACACGTGCATGGTTTTAGCTGCATCTACTTATGTGTTACATTTACAGGTTAGACAAGCTCTTTAATTGTAAGGTCACATCATAGTTCACGTATCAATTAAATAACTCATGATAATTCTAATGTTGCATCCCTACATTCCTGAAATTTAGTTTACGTGGAACTACCATTTATATGATAGTTTTTATTTCATCAGATCTTTTACATGCTACGGTGAACAGCTCAATCTTCCAAACAATTCCCCGAGACCAAACAAATAAAAAGAAATTCTTTGAGAAATAGCATTGGTTTTTAGTGCAAGGCCTATATTTGTGATTAATACAGTAACTCAACTATCTAGACACCTGCTCGTATATTGCTTTTGATTTCTTTTACAGAGTAATCAGTAAGCATTAAAGTTACTCACTGATACACTTCAATCAGTTAGCCTTTAAGTGTTGTAATGCAACACCATATCAATATCTGAAATGAAATGTATCACTATAGACACTGTCAAGATTTCTGTATAATTGAAACTGGTAATGTAGTTGTCAAGTACTAATAACTACTAAAGCACTGATTTGGTATGACCTTTTTCCCCTTCCTAGAAATTGCATTTTTATCCATTACATTTGTGTAATTCAGACAAGTGACACTTCTAAGAGTTTTTCCAGGCTAAAAAAAAAAAAAAAAAATTATAATGAATTCAATAGTGAGAAGAAGTAGCTAAAAAAGTTGGGGGGAAAAAAGTGTATACTAAATAATGAAGTCCTTTCTACAAGCCAAAATACCAATAATTCTGCAGTGGAATTTTCACAGATGGTTTCTGTTGGAATAAGGGACAAAGTGGTATATCCTCATTTCTGTGTCTTCTTCGCCATGTTTAATTCCACAATGAAATAATAAATACTCTCCTTGTTCTGGTAACTCTCACCTTCAGTACTGCTATTATAAAAATTCTAGATCAAAAGACCTCAGGGTATAACCACAACTGACAATAGGTGATAGGGCAGGTCAGTAGCTCTTCAAAGAAACTTCCTTTGAATGGCAGATACAGAAGTGCTAATTGGTTTAGTATCATACTACAGTCTCATGTACTTTAGGGCACAAAATATTGGAGGCTTTTATTCATTTATTTGGAACTACTTCAGGAAGGTTTGGGTTTTTTTCTCCCTGAGACTAAAGACAGCAGAACATATGAACAGATTTCCTCTTCAGTAACATTATTATTCCACTTACTCGCTGCTAACCTGTCCACGAGCAGGAATCAGATTTCCCCAGCCCTGGCCACCTGCCCTTTTTGGTGCTCTCATTTGCCTTTCAATCAGGTCCAAGAAGGAAAATCAGGAAAATCTTCTAACCACTTGGTAACTGACCCTAACAATACAGAACCATCGACTCACAGCATAATTCAGTTTGGACATGACCTTCACAGGTCACAGTAAAACTCCCACCTCAAAGCAGAGCTGACTTCAAAGCCTGAGCAGCTTGCCTGGGGCTTTGACCATGGCTGGAGATTCCACCTCTCTGAGCAACCCGATCCAGAGTCTTACCACCCACACTGGAGATTTTCACTCTGTATAGTTGACATAATTGGTTTCAGTGTTCTCACATAGCATAAGGTGTCCTAGTGAAGGAGATAATTCCTTTTCCTGTGAGTACTGAAGAAATAATTGTTCTCAGTCCATCCCCAGGGGTTGTACTGTTCCACCTATCAGAAAGGACATCCTGATGATCTTATCTGATCTTCCATTCAACAGCTGACTGGCCACTTCACTACTCATTTCAGTCAAAACTAAACTGGTTTAGGAAAAAACTGCTATTTAAACTGCTGATGCAACTCCATACTATTGACTTATTTTTCTCCCCTCTTCCCCACACCCCCATACCATTCAATATAAATTACGAATGCAGGAAAACTCCTTCAGTGGTTTCACATTGACACTTTGAGCATTCATTTTTTTATATATATATGAATTCTGAAGATTTAGTATTGTCATAGGTTACACAGTGCTCGGCCACACAGCCGATCCCTTCAGCTTGATGTCCAAAGAAAGCATAGCTGGGTAATTGTGCTGGTTTTGGCTAGGACAGAGTTAGTTTTCATCACGGTAGCTGGTATGAGGCTATCTTTCGGATTTGTGCTGGAAACAGTGTCAATAATGCCGAGATGGTTTTGTTACTGCTGAGCAGGGCTCACACAGAGCCAAGGACTTTTCTGCCTCCCACCCCACCAGCGAGGAGGCTGGGGTGGGGCACAAGAAGCTGGGAGGGGACACAGCCAGGACAGCTGATCCCAACTGACCCAAGGGATATTCCATACCATATAGCAGGGGTCCTCAAACTTTTTAACCAGGGGGCTGGCACACAGATGAAGTGGCAGGAGGTCATCTGCAGCTGCTTGGTCATCCCCCCCCCCCCCCCCCCCCCCCCCCCAACGGTTCTGTAAATAACGGGGGCTGGATTGAGGACCCTGGGGGGCCATATCCAGCCCACAGGCCATAGTTTGAGGACCCCTGCCATATAGCATCATGCTCAGCAACAGAAAACTGGGGGAAGAAGAAGGGAGGGAGGATGTTTGGACTGATGGCGTTTGTCTTCCCAAGTAACGGTTACGGGTGATAGAGCCCCATCTCCGGGGATGGCTGAACCCCTGCCTGCTGATGGGAAGTGGTGAATGAATTCCTGGTTTTGATTTGCTTGTGTTGCGTGCATGGGTTTTGCTTTACCTATTAAACTGCCTTTATCTCAACCCACAAGTTTTCTCATTTTTCCCTTCTGATTCTCTCCTCATCACACCAGGGGGGAGTGAGCAAGTGGCTGGGTGGTGCTTAGCTGCCAGCTGGAGTTAACCCACAACAGTAATACAAATTTTTACCAGTGCTCCGGATGTTTTAACTATGACACCTGGAAGATCTACAGAAAAATGTTGCCAGGCTAATTTCTTAGCAGATGAACAAATAAATCAGCATTCTGTATAATTACATCTTTCACTCTGAGTTATGATTTATTCCAGTTCCAGGAACAGCTGCTCTTCCTTATGTACTAACTTGTATTCTGAACATTTACATGCTAGTGACCCTTCTCGAGGCAAAAATGTACCTCCTATTTTACCAGCTGTTTTGCAAAAGGATAGTATTCTCAAGCTGTGCAGTGATCCAAAAAGGATTTCACTAAAGGCCCAGTTGTTATAAGAGGAATATGAACTTACTAGTACTGATAAATGAACGCTTGCATGACTGCCAGCATTTGAATGAAGTGACATCTGGTCAAGCTGTCCTCAATACACATAGATACACAGACACACCAGTCATGGTGCAAAGCAAGATATTTGGGGGACTGCCAGGAAATCTTAAGGACACAAATTCACTATAGGAGGCATGCTGTTCCAAAGATTACCTACCAGGGCACAAAATAACTCACTTTTTAAAAAGATGTGAGTGCTTGCCAGGTAATACAAGTTGAATGCATTCAAGTTACTCTGAAGTAATATTTCCATACAGACAAGTCTTCAGGGAGCCATTTGGAAAAAACTTATTGGAGGTATAATGAGTGCATACTACGTGCATGATTCCAGCTAATGATACCCAACTCTGTTCCATTAGTACCAAAATTAATCTTCTTGCTATCATTTAGAATACAAAATAGTACCGCCTCTGAAAAAACTGATGATTTCCAAGAAATAAAAATACCTTCTCCAACAGACAACTTAAAAGTTAACAATCAGTGCTATTAACAACTATTGACTTCTCCATAAAGCTGTATTTGTACCATCATAAAGAGAAGTTTTATGGTCAGTACAAATACTCCAGAGAATCAGAAAAAGAGAAATTCCGCTAAAACCAATGGATCTGCAGGGCTACATAAAATAAGATCACAGCCAAACAGCATGGGATCCGTGCGTACGAGGAAAGCAGAATTTGACTTTCTGCATTGGTTGAGAGTATTAAAGAAAAAGTATGAACAACTATGTAAGGCACCCCAACACTTTACTTGGTGTCTTTTTTCACATGCTGCCATTCAGTATTTGAAATTACTCTCAGTTCAATTACTTCACTTTCCCATTTACCAGCCTAGAAGCAGTAAAAGGGCTTTCTATTTTAATTCCAGCTGAAGTAACTGAACTAATTCATCAGTCTTAAGAGAGCCAATAGCTTTGTCCTCCAATCTCCTTCCCCTCAAACCCATCAACCATGCTCATACAAGTTAATATAGCTCAGTGATCATGGAACTCCAAACACGTTTTTTTTTCACTTGCTGAGTAATCGACAGATTTTCTTTTCATCCTCCCCCCCGCCTTTTCCCTGTATACTTTATCTCCTTTGTATCACTTTACAGTTACTAATGACTGCGGATTAAAGTCTGGACATCTCAAAGCCCAAACATACTTGCCAGCTCCAACAATTATTTTTAAGATTGATATGTTGGTTCAGTAATGTTTTGTCACTCCAAATCCCTCTATTACCTCCCTTTCTACAGGGAAACCATTCTTAACCATTATCCTTCACAGCATGTGTCAAGATCTATGAACTCTGTGAGAAAAATTCCTTTATTTAAGTCAACACAGAAATCAATTATGTAAACAATCCTCTAAAATTAGGAAAGGAAACTATAAAACCTTCAAATCATTACCGTTTGCTATTTCAGTGCCTGATTGAGTAGGTGGCATTTCTATTCATAAGTTTTCTGGAGAATGGTTTTCACCTTCCACTATTTGTCACATTGATCATCTCTCTCTCTCCATTCTGGAGCTTTGGGACACCAGACTGTCCACCTTTACAGGGGTGATGTTCTTTTACATGCATCTTTTTTCCTTAGCTTGCTAGAACAGTTTCTTCCCTGCACATGGAACTCTCTTTTCCAGTTGCATCCACAAGTTGTTGAAAAGTAAAAACAAAAGAAGCCTACATCACTGACAGCAGAATGGAGCTGCTGATTATTTTATCACAGAAATCTATTTAACTTTTTCAACTTTTTCTGAACTTTGGTAGTTAAAGTTTCAACATACTAAATATAGAATTATCAGAGGAGATGATGCAAACATGTTTTACCACTGCTCTATGTGATTTAGGTATTTTGTAAAATGTTCAACAGACTTGGTCAGGACTTGAAGATTTAATATACTGACAAATCAATCACTTCAAATAAAAAAAAAAATCGCTGGATTTTTTCTTGCAGATCTTATAAATCAAGATGAAAAAATTACAAACCCAGTATTGGTCACTGCTATGGGTACTTTTGTATTAGTGGTATTAACTAGACAATCCAGACCGTGAAGGCATATAAGGCACCAGGAATATGAAAGGAATAATTCAAGTACATCTAAAAAATGTCAGTTTAGTTTGATTGCTTATGGAAATAAATGAAAATAATTTTTTGCCCTTCCTGCTAGAAACTTTTGAGTTCATTGATTTTCAGACTAATTCTAATTGAGGAGTAGAAATACAAACACATATAAATCCTAAAGTATAGTGAAACCTGGAAGATTTGTAGATCGGAAGGCATTAAATCATTACTTTCTGAGGAAAAATTCAAGCAGGTGGATGTTATGCATTCCACTGGGCAGAAGCCTACTTGAACAAGCAGTTTGTGAAGACTACCTGGACAAAATACGACAAGAGATGCCACAACTCTAGTAAAACTGAAATGATTTGTCTTTCTTCTGGATCTCAAGACAGTTGCCATATATTTGTTATCTCACAGAAGAAAAAACCACACAAAACCAGTAAACAGAAGACCTTAATTAGGTCATCTGAGAGAAGATTCCATACTGTGACCTGTGGTTGCATCTAAACTTCAACAATCAACTAACATTGGTACAGCTCTTTTTCATTTCCCTGACCTCATTCACATTCATTCCTAGAAGTCCTCCTCAAGAAGGCAATGACAGTTATGAATGACTAAATAAATCTGAACTTAAAAACTACATAAAAAGCTTCTCAAATTATGCCTTATTTATGACTGATAACGGAAACGTATTTCATTGTAAGTTGGCCAGGTTAACTTCAGTGTCTTTGGAAGTGGTTTAAGGTGTACATTGCAATCAATAACATCAGCTGACTTATGGTAAATAACACTCCTTGTTTCAGATCCCAGACAATTCTTACTCATCAACACACTGCCTGCTGTGTAACAAAGTGTTCTGGGAAAATTACTAGTGTAGAACCTTTCTGACTAGCAATTCTGATCTGGAAAACTTTTAAAATAAATGGCACATTTCAGTCATTACAATATGAAATAATTTGGCCCAAGTTATTCTTCATACTGTGTGCACAGGACACAACCACAGCAGAAGAGTAACTTGCAGAACTGTGTGTGTATATATATCATTGAAGATAATATAAACATGAGGCTGTTTCTTAACAATCCTGAGCAGATGACCCTCATCTCATTTCCATGTTGGCTTTCCTATTTGATCCTAGGGCGTTATACTGGAAAATGGCACCATCCTTAGCTTTGCAAGGGGTTAGGAGGCAAGTGAGCGTGGTAATACCATAATTAAATACTGTAACTACCTATTAGTTCTGGTGATCTCCCCTTTCATTATACAAGGCATAAAGCAAAATGAAAAGAGTTAATAACAGCACATTAGCAATTGATGCATTGAGGCGATGTTGATGTGATTCAAATTTCACCAAATTCTTACACATCAATGTCTTATGCAAGTTATCATTTCTAACTTAATAACTAACTAAAAAGGAATACTTTCTAAAATTAGAAAAAGGATTCCCTGTTCAATAGCAGAGATAGTTACAGAGATGAAATTTTTAACTGGGCAAAACTGAGATCCAAATTAGGCAGCCATTTAAGATGGTATTTAATTTGAACACAATTGACTTCAACAGAGCTCAGGCCTATGCTGACCTGTTTAGCAATGCTCTCCTAGATCTCTATTTTACATCTGAATTACAGCAGATTAAATAAATAAAATTGTAACATTAAATAATATATGTATTATTTAATCATAGCAGAAAGTAGTACTTTATGTGCTCTGATACACTGCACATTTAATCGAGCACCCGAGAAGATGATGACTGCAATAAGCACTGGATCAGGTCCTAGATCAGTAATGTATGTCAAATACTGTCTTTTCCTAGCTTGTTATTAAGTGCCTACATTTATGTAGTAGAACCATTCCTCTCAGTAAGCTATTCTACTACTCAGATATTAAGTGCCTACTCTTAATAACTCACCTAAACTTTCATTTCTTGCTTCAGGCTACTGCTTGACTTCAGAAAATGACTAATTCTCTTTCTAGATTTTTATATGCTGAACTCCACTGGATAATTTTAATTTAGCTTCTTTGGTCCCACATGTGTCTTCTTTGAAAAAGCTTGTATAAGTTTTGTTTGATTCCTTGGCCTTTAGTTTTCTTTTATTCTTTCTAAACTGTGGATACCATCGAATCAATATAATGAAATTAATATGCAGTTTGTTATGCGTTTTTATATTTGTCTGACTCCCTGTGTTCTGCATTGTCTTTTAACTCTCATTTCTAATGACTGAATTGCTTCTCAGGTATAAAAACTGCACTTTCTTAATCAGAATGGAAACCCCTCTATAGCTCATTCTAAAATGTAACAATTATACCTCTTTAACAAATGAAGACAACCTTTAAATAGCATAAAGGAACATTACCACATAGTATTTCATGCCAAGTAGACACTATCCTATCCAACTTCTAGAAAGTCTCCTGAAATTAAATTGCATTGACAAAAGTCCATATGGCAAAGCCAATATGCTTTTATTGAGATGTCTGTCATCGCGATGCAAAATATCACTTTTTAGGTAGCTTATTGTTACTCAGACTCCTAGAGAATATTAAAAGGACATAATTTAAACACTGGCAACAAAAAAAATGCTACTTCCCTTTGAAAATGTCACAAGATTTTTGAACATAAAAATAGCAAGCCTTTTACATCAAACATTAAGTTTCTTCAATCCAGTTATTTTACGCCTTCCATAGGGCAAAATAAGAAAAAGTTTTTTCAAAGGTTAGTGCCATCCCATGCAAAACAGTTACTTTTTTGGTCTGCTCCCTTGCAAGTGAACTTCTTTTTCTGTTATGAAATTTCTTCTAACTCAAGATTTACAAAGGGATGTGCGGGGATATCACCTTGGGTGGGAGTGGGGGTGGGTATTTGAGAAAACTGGGAACTAACAGAAGCATAATATTACAGAAAGCTTTTTTAGGGTAAAATACAGCTATTACATTCAAGATGGTTGGCATGCACAGAATCTGCATCGCCACAGCTCCCTAAGCAACACACCCTGCCAGCTCAGCACATGCTGGTGGGAGTGACGGAGGGTGGAGCGGAGTGGAGACCCCACGGCCAGGCTCTGCTGTGCTCCCTGCAGGGGTGGGAACCTGATGGCACCCACAGCTGAAACTGCATAGCAGCTGTCACATGCAGAAACCATCAGATGTCCACTGCTGAGCCAGCCATTGTGGCAGAATTACTTTCCTCAGATGAAATGATCTCACTGTAATATCAACACACCCCTCCACCCCAAAGTTACCTGCCTCCAAGGCACTACCACACCTCACTGGGCACGTGATACCAGTTGGTAACAACAATATGTGTGACTAGAGCCACTCCAGCTCCACCTGAATGTGATGGAAATGGACTGGACCTGGACTGAAATAAGTCCAAAGGGGGAGGCAGGGGGGAATTGTTGCCTAAACCTCCAGATTACCCAACTCTGATTCAGTGTTCACAAAGTTAGGTCAAGCTGACTCACTCTCTAAGGCTGCTATGAAGGGACTTCTAATCAAGGTAGTCAGCCTTGGGGACGATGAGAAACAAAGAACAGATGGTGAAAAGAACACCATTATCTAGAGTTACACAGAAAGAAGCCTTCAAGTAAGGAAAGTTCTAGCTATGAGAGGAAACAGGATGATAAGGTGTTGCAATCCGCTGACATCAACTGAAAGTTAATCGAAAATAAGACAATAGTGGTAGTGGGAGATCATGACCTCTGACTTAAATAGCCCCCCCAGAAGAGGGCAAAACCCCGCCTGAGCAGCATGCGCAGTTAGCAGAGAACTTCAGCAGCCCTATCTGAGTGTACTGATTTGCAGTAGAAGCGAAAAACTTGCAACCAATCCTGTGTATGATAAATGAATATGCAATGGTATATGAAGTATAAAAAGTGGACAGATGAGGGGAGAAGTTAGGGAAGACTCTATCATAACTTCTGGGATCAGTCAACGGGCTGAACCTGTCTGCTCCCCCATAGGGACACCTACCAGGTAAGAACTTAATCTTATGTGTGCTAAATAACTAACTCATGCCAGCTGTTATTAGTGATTAATGTTTTGGTTGTATACAGCTTGGTTCTATAACACTTCAGGCTTGTTTTTGCAGACAGTCCCTATTACCAGCAATCACAAATCTTGTCATGCTTTTTACAATAGTATCATTCCGTAACCTGTTACCGTTAGCCCTTTGTGGGCGCTAGCAGCTGCCAGCAGTGGGTAACACATTCAGGTAAAGCGGGAGGACCCGCTGAGGGTCCCCCTGATGCAGCTGGGGTGTTTCCCTGAACAAGGCAGTCGAGTTGCCCTCCGACCCAGCGGGACTGTTCAGTGAAGGGTCCCTGTAACGGGACACTGACAGACTGACCGGGCACAAAGGTCTCGGCTTTCCTGGGGCGCTGATAGACAGACCAGACACCTGGGGCTAAGGGAATCATCTCACACACACCCCTTTTATGTGACAGGATGTTATCATAAAGATAAAGAGCAAACAAAAATCAAGTAAAAACACTTGTTTCAATTTTCTATCAATTATACAGTCTACATGGCTACCATTCATTTCACCGGGAAAACCTGAAAAATTTAAAGACCAGTGACTAACAATTTTCAAAGCATTTGCTTATCTTTCTGACAATCTTTCCACTCTTAATTCCTATCTACACTTAGTTGCTCCAAATCAAGATAAAAAATGAAGTAATTTTCTTTTCTTTAGGCACTTCAAAAAATCTTTTCTGAAGAAGCTATCAGGTGTGATCCTGGAAGTGTTCTGTTTGCAGAAAGAACAGAAAGAAGAAAATTGCAGGATTACACTAAAATGTACACTGAAATGGAGATGTAAGCCAATGGGACACACAAGATCTCGAAACACTAGAAATTCTTTGTGATGAATTCTCAAAACTAAATAAAACATTTATCGAGGTCAAAAAGAATATTTTTTTTACTGTAAAGATCAAATCGTGTTGGTGCCAAACTCCCTCACTTTCAAGAATCATAAGAAAAAAATATACGAAGACAAGTCTTTCAGAGACAAACACATTACAAACTGAGAATCAGAGAGATCAAATACGGTAAAATACAACTAATAAGTTTTCAGTGGTGTTGCAAAGTAGGTAAAATAACATGACATACAAATTGTCATTTCAACATAAAAGGACACTCAGCTGCTGGGCAGGAGAAGAAAAAATAAAAACCTTATTCCTTATTTCCACATCATATACTATTCTGGGAAGTACATTTTTCACAATCTTTCATTTCATGTACACTGTGCACTGAGTTTTCCACATGAAGCAATAGCAGTTTGGTACTTAAATACTTATGGCCCTAAAATGTAACTTTTCAGTGCTGTGAGAAGTTTTATTCACAAAATAAATTCACATATTCCCCACGTCTTCTAAGGAAAAGGTTTTATATGACAGGATTTCCTAGTATGGGATGAATGAGATTAGTGCGTATTCATTATGATACAGTAATGAATTGCATGTTTAAATGCTGCTTCTCAAAAAATGCAAGTGTTACCCTGCCATGACTTATTTATATATCTAGCAGCTCATGTTATTTCTATGTATAATGTACATCTTAAATATCAATTCCAGATTTGATTTTTAAAAGCTCTTTGAATGCAATAGTCACGTCTGATATGCAAAGACATACGTCTTTTAGGTATAAAGCCGAAAAGGCCAGACTTCCAAAAATACTGAATACGTGTTCAATAGAATTTCCAGCACAGTTCTCTATTGAGATCACAAATGATGCTGAAGGATCCTGCAAATACTAATTAACTGTAGGTTTGCCCGTTTTACCAATGCAGAAGCAGAGAGGACTCACATGAACTACAGAACATAAGTCAGCATCACAGCCAAGAAAAGGTCCCAAAACTCCCGACTCCAAAAACATTAAAAATGCTTTTCTCCACACCATGCTCAAACATAGAGGACAGTAGTCTGCTATTCAATATTGCTGTAAATGTAAGCATTTAAAAATTATTTTGGCAACTTTATTTTTATTTCCTAAATTATATAAAAATATTATCAGGTTCTATGCAATGCAATCTCTGGTTTTTTTTCTAGTAAGAAAATTATATGCTTTAACTTCCAAAATATTTTAATGGTAAACTCTGCTTTTACCTTTCAGGCACCAGACACTGTTGCAAGCATCAATTAAACTTCAATTAAATTAATAGGAATTTTGAGTGTTCTGCATGCATAGTATAGAATTGTAACAATTTTATAACAAGAGTAAAGCGATCAAGTGGCTTGACTTTAATAGTTACCATCACATTAACTAGATTTCAAATTACACTACGGGTTCCAGAGAGAAAACCACAATTAATGAACATATGACCCAGAGTCTTTCATACCTGCTGAACTGTGGGAAGTCTGACACATAACACGCCAAATGCTGGTGGGACAGTGAACAAGGAGGGTAAAGTGGAAAGCATTTTGAATTTATGTCAAGTTTTACTTAAGCTGTTAATTCAGCCCTAAAATGGGTCAATAGTGACTAAAACAGTAACTACATCTGTCTGAACTACGGGTTGTTCAACACTCCCTTTTTACTGTCCTGTTCTCTTCTTACAGCTTTGCTAAACTTTTAGATAGTAGGCTTACATACAGCATACCTGGTATCTGCTTTAGACTGAACTGTTCTAGAGATGTGTGCTCTAGATGTTGTTTGACAACACTTCATGAGGTGGTCAGCAACTGTGTGTGACATTTTTTTAGTGCTCAGTTTAGATCCTGGGATCTGATTTGGGGTAGGGGAGAAAAAGAAACACAGCGGCAACTGTAGTCAATAGAAGCTGATCTTTGAATGCATTTGGCGCTATATATGAGGGCCTGTTTTCACAAACCACTTCAATATATCACCTAATTATCTATTTCCAGAGGATGCTGAAGTACATTTAAAACAAAAAATTAAATAAAATCTAGATAAAATGACATGCCCAAAGGGCAGCAAAACACAATATATAAGATGATCTTCTCTAAATGTTTTCTGAAAGTTTTACACTTTGAGAAGAATCCTGACCCGTGAGAACATGATTCACAGCGTCTTCAAGTGTCAGAACCATTCCCAGAAGGAGTTCTGGAGACTGCAGTTTTATTTTTTTTTTATTTACCTGTTCCTTAACACTCCATGAAAACTAAAAATTATAGAATTGCCTCAAATTCAGTAACATGAGCTCAAACATTGGGAAAGCAGATGGGTTTCTAACATTTTCCTCAACTAATGAGTAATTTCATACTGACTGGCAGTTTTCTTCCTTGAAAAATCAACATTTTCTAATCTTTTTTCATGTTCAGATCTTAATCTTACAAATACACAGCTGCTTGTCTCCGTATGAATATTTTCAGCCAAGTGTGTGTCGGAAGAAAAAAGTTCTTCATTTTTTACGGTAATAATATTCTCTTTTCTTGTTTGCTTTTATTGCTTCTTTTCATCTTGATCATTTGTTTCAGTTTTCAAATGTTCCTCTCTGGCTCTCCTAGGTAATCACTGCAAACACATGTTCATTTGTGTGTGCAGAAAAGCATAACATTCCAGGAATACAGGATTTAAAGAAAAAACAACGAAACCCACACAACAAAACCAGGAAACTTAATAGAAAAAAAGGTAATCAGACTGGGTTTTCCCTAAAAAAATAGAGAAAGAAATGAAAAATAAAACAAAACAATGACTAAGATGAACATCACTAGACCTTTATGATTCTGAACCTCAAAGTACTAGATGTAGAAAAAGTAAAACAGTCTTTGTTTTTCCTTTTCTAATCCGTCACTATTTTCCCTTACATTTATATTTTCTGCTAGAGAAGATCCTGGTGAATCCAGGATTTCCACTGAGGAAATATTTCCTTTTGGGGAAAACAGAACTTTATCTTCATTGTCATGATATTACAAAACACATGCAACATCAAAAGAAAAACTTTGTGTCTTTGATCTCACAATCAGAGTAGACATACTGACTATAATACTAATACATGCTGCTTCTCCATTTTCTTTTATGTTCAGAGTAGACTTGCTTAGCTAGACAAAGGCAGTTATGGTCTCGTTAGCTCTCTATTTTGACCAAGGGATCCAATGCATATACAGTTTCGAAGGACAGAGCCCTGGGAAACTGGCATGCTATGGAATTTTCTCTAGCTGTACAGTCTATTCAGAGAAAAGTGGGAATAGATAAGTAATGAGTGAAACGAGGAAGCTCACAAAACTCAGCAACATTGTTAGTAAGATCCACTAAATGGAAAAAGATTGCCTTCTCTCATTGCAAATACGTATAGAGTTGAACTCACTGAGATAAAGCAAGGGCACTATGCTTCTGCAAATTTACTAAAATTTCTCGTTAGTCATCAGTAATAATGACGTAATACTTTGAAAGTTTACAAAAAAATAAAATATAAGACCAAAACATGATAACTGATGAAAACGTAAAAGTAATGTTAGCCAAGACTTCAAAACTGGAATTTCTGTCATAACAACTGATGCTGTATCACAGCCGTGCCACAAAATAGTCTTTGGTCACTATGGATCAGTTAGAAGACTGTCACCATTCTTTCAGCATTTTAAGCAGCAAGGCATATCTTTATGTCAGTCAGAGAATTAACACATTTTTGTTCACAACTACTTGTCAGATTTTGTTGTCAGTAAGAAATATTTACTAAGAGTTATTCTTCCAACTTCTTCTGTTATGTTGCACCTCCATCCTTTCAAGGCCTCAGATACAGAGCAAAATAAACATGAATCACAACTTATCTTCTATGATTAATATTTAGGAAGTCACCTAATATGTCACAAATACTCAAACCATTAAAAGCCTGTGACCAAAAAACCAGAGTACCTTAAAGAAATGGGTATGGTATTCTTTGGTACTATTTATAGTCGTTAAAATTAAAGGTGTCATGTTTGAGAAAAAAAAAAAAAACTATCTTCCTCCTTTTGCATTTCATGGAACTACAGAAATGAAGCAGCTGTGGTTCATTCATCAAGACTGACAAAAGGGGTCCACTGGCTTATTGAAAAACCCAGTAGGTATTTTAGACTACATTTCTGACAAATATCTTTGTAAATGAAAATAGGCTTTGACATTCAAACAATAACTGAAAGAGTCAGCGAAGGGAAATATACTTAGCAATCTGGCAATCCTGCTAATTGCTTCTTACTTTCATTCTCCCTTTTCCTGTCCAACTCTTGCTGTAAATGCTAACTGGCTGAGGTAGTTACAGTGGGTAAATAGAACCTGGATTCTACAGCTGCAGTGGATAAACCCTGCAAACATCTGAGCTCGAGTCAAGACACAATTCTCACTATCCAGACTCTCTTGTAAGCCTTCAAACATCTAAGGTCAGACAGAAGTTCTGCCCTACAGTTCAAACCAGGAGATGGATATGACCTTAATATTTGTGCAGCTATGAAAACAATGAGAATCTATTACAGGTGAGAGAGGAAAAGATGCTAAGAGGATTTACTTCACAGGGTATCTGAGGTATTCCAGACCTCATTCTGTTCTGTGCTTCTGTGATGCATTTCTACTCTCAATGGCCACTTCCACTTCTGGTGGCCAGCAAGACAAACACCATCTTTCTGTTTTACTGTAAGAAATGAGCTACCTAGAAGCAGCTGGAGAACAAGCAGCTTTTCACAAGTGCTGCTCAGCGACTGCAATGTAAATACTTGTTACATTAGCAAGTATTAGCCGTAGCTATTAACACTGTGATGGTGCCTCAGGCTTCCTTAGCCCTCTTGCATTAGATGCTGAACAAGTAAATAACCAACACATAAATTTATTGCCCCAACAGCTTATAACCCATGTAGATATAACAAAATAGATTCACATGGAAACGTACAGGCAGACAAGTGCACAAATACAATAATAAGTCTGATGTACCCCACTGTCCATTTAGTAAGTATATGGATTGAAACCAATGGAAGAGAAAAATAAGAATACATTACATACATATGAAAAATACATACAAGCTACCCAGTGGAATAGTCCCCTGTGTGAGAGCACAAACACACTTTACCTGGACTTCTGTGACCAAATGAAAATAGAAAATTCTAGTGAAACATTTTATAAGAAATATATTCCTTTTTCAGTCCTAAAACTGAGACCAGAACTTTCACCTTACACAAAGAACTGAGTGATTGCTGAAAAAAGGATTTCTAAAAATATATGTGCTGTCAGAGACAGCCAGCAATCTCTGCAATTTACTGGTTCCTTAGAGTACACATTTTGTCAGATGAGCTTGTAGCTGCCCCTCCCACCTAAGTAAGTGAGCTGCCTCCCCTGAACCATAGTTACCCCAATCCTACAAAAGCAGATATGGATCTGAGATCCTGGCCACTAAGTAATTGTTTAAAACTTTGGTGAAATCAGTTTATTAACAAATCAGTTTAAGACATGAGAGAGATACCTGAACTTACATATGTCACAATTTTGATGCAATTTTCTTTCTGATATTGATATTTACAAGTGTGAAAAAATGCAGTCTCATTAGATTTAATGGCAAGTATATTTGAAAATATTCTTGGTATTAGGTATTTTGAGGAGCTGGGAGGAGAAGGATACTTCCGATTTTCCATCTGGGTTTATCCTTATGGCCAAGATGGCACTCTGTGTTACTCTAGGTATCTTGTTCAAACATATATATTTTAGTTTGCATGTGAACTATAACCTGTAGAAAGACAAATACTGTCCTTGGTTAAAAAAACATTCAAAATAAAAGACTATGCAAGAGGCATAACACCTCCCTTCAGTCAGACTTAAAGATGATAAAGTGGTGTGAGTCTGGGATTGCTGGACCCCACCTAGAAACGGAGGTGCCCCTCCCCAGAAGCCGGCATACCTGTGAGGCTGCTGGCCCTGACGGGCTCCAGACTGCCACGCTGTGAGCGGGACTGACCTGGACCACAGCTGTAGTGCAGCCATAGATGCCTGAAAGAGATGTTGTTGGGAAACATCCCAGGCAGGTGTCTCCTTCATTCCTTGAAAATCTAGATGTGTTTAGTTGCTCAAGAATGGCAACATCCCTTGACACAGTGGATGGCCCTTCTGTGGACGATGGCTTTGTGACCACTCTGTGCCACCCTGCCTTTTGAACAGCAAAGGGCAGCTCATAGCATGTTAAATCAACAAGCTGCGGCAGCAGTTGCAGGCAGACATGAGGCACCTTCTGCTATTCACTGGGCACTGTGATCAACCGGCTGTATGCCTGGCGCATCTGGCACAGGAGGTGCACAACGCTGTGTCCTATCTCTGTCATGCCACCAAACACCACAGAGGGCACAGAGGCACACACCATGTTGCAAAGAGCTTTGAACAGATATATCAATGGTACAGACAGAAACTAGTGCTTGGTCCAAATAAGAAAGAATTTATAAAGTTGTCAGTTCTACCAGAAAGCATCGCGGAAATGCTATATTAAATCTGTGGGACAACATACATGAGCTTCTTTTTTTTTTTTTTCTTTCTTCCAGCTTTGGTGTGTTGTTTTTTTTTTAACTTATGAGTTTAGTTAACCATTTTCTGCACTAAAGCACTGTCGGCTATTTTCTATCACTGCAATATAACAGTATATTTTTCAGTTCATGCATAATTCACAATGATATGACAGTGACAAAACTAACAAAAAGAAAAGTAATCAAAAAAATTTGTTGTTCTTAACTTAGAATTAAGTCATGATGGCACAGATTTTATTCTCAGTTACAAAGCACAGGCTGCAATGTTAGGAAGCTCACATATTTTCAACAAAAACGCTGTGATTTATTTTTTCTTTACTTAAATTTTAGTCTTCAAGTATGTTAGGTACAGTTTCCAACTCAGCACTGTTCCATCAGCTCCAGATTGAGGTCTTTACCAAAACAACATGAAGCAGCTCATCAATATGAAATGAGTATACCAGCTCTTTGAATAGCATCTGGACTCAAACCTAAAGAGATAATACACTTTAGAACTACAAGCTGTCCAGCAGAGTTCTCAGTTTTCTAACTATAGTAATAAAGGAAAGTAATTCTGTATTTCAGATCATGTATTTTATATGGCTGTGCTACAAACTGCTATAGTTGATAAATATTAATGATCAAGCTAAAATAGTAACTGTATGCCTATTCTACATTATCCACGAGGCTGTGTGAGGAAACTCAGAAAGTTACAAACTTCTTTAAATAAATATGAACAGTGAGCAAATCTTCAGAGATTATAAGAAAGTTTCTCACAAGAGTTTATCAGCCAAACCAGATTATAGAACCTGGAGCCTGGTATTGATCTAGTCAGGCTCCACTCAGAGAGAGAGCATCCAGTGCCTGCATGCACACCTGCACATGCACACAGAGGAGTTAAACTGGCTGGGAACTTCAAGTCACATTCGTAACATACGAAACATGATGGTCATAAACTTACCTGAAGACAATCCTCATTTGGGAGATGAGAAAACATGTTTTTCTATCTGGAAGGTCAAAATGACACCTTTGGAGTCAGCTACATCCAAATCAAGGATTTTGTTTCAGATTACTCAGCTGAAATATGTAAGGAAGTATTTCATTCCCTTATTTGCAAGCAGATTTACACACACTGAACTTGCCGAAAGTCATGGTGCATGATCTTACACGATTTTTTTTTTTTTCTGATTGCGATCTGTTTGATGATTCAACCAGTTGTATAATTCTGAGTAACTAAAGGGAAATCTATTCAAGCCAGGGAGACCCATACTGAAAAGCAGTATGGGGGCAACAAGCTCTCAAACAAGAATTCCCAGGAGATAAAGTACAACTGTGGAAAAAAAGATTTCTCCAAACTTACCTGAAGCACACGTTTAGGGTCAATTCAATCAGCTAAAATAAAATTCTTTCTTTTGTGAATATCCAGTGATAGTTAAACAAACATCATCATCTGTTATAGTCGGAGTCCAGCTCAGTCAGCCTCACATAGGGCACCAATTGTTGCAGCACAAACAAACTAGTAGGCTGCCACAAGGCTTTTACCATAGGTCAGATTCTATTGTCCCTGCTGCTTCTCCTTCCTCCAGAGGTCAGACCACACTGCTCCTCATCCATTTGACCACCTCCCCCACAATCCTCAGGGCTATTTAACTACTTAGCAGGAACAGAACGAGCTACAGCTGCACACCATCCATGTCAATCAACCCACTGCCTCTGAGGCAAGGCCACAGCTGCATGTTATCAATGCTAATCAACCCACTGCCTTCATTCCTCTACAATGATGTTATTCTAGAGCATGAAGGGTATGACTGTTTAAGATGCATTAAACTTCATTAAGAATTTACATATATGTTAGAGAAAAATCGTTTCCACCTACTCTGTCCTTCCTTGAATGAACTGCTCTTCTAAAAATCACTTTCAGTAACAGCAAGAGTAAGAGCAGCATCAGATGCAGTCTTTTATACTAGATTTCATGTTATGGAACAGGAGGAAGCAATGCTGTAAGTTGTACAATATGTTAAGTCTTGAAAAAATATGTTTAAATGTATTAGGTCTAAATGAAAACATACTTGCACCTGTTGATAGCTGCAGTCCTGAAATCTGAACAATTTTATCAATTATAGAACATTTCATTTTTGTACAGTAATATCAAAGGTTATTTGCTCTGTTGTAATAAAATAGTAAACCATATGAAGTGCAAAATAAATCTTGGCATATTCTTAAACTGTGAATCCTGTTCAGGAGGCCAGCTGCCAATATAGGAAAAATCAATGACATTTCCAAGTAACAGCATGTGTACATTGGTTTTTTGCTCCTCTTTTACTGAATGTATTGCTATAATATCAAGACCAAAGACAGCTGGGAATCTGACAGTAATTAAAACTGTAAAGCCAGAGTTTTCGCTGAACTTAGGTGAATCCAAAACAGTCTAGAAGCTTATGTATATCTACTCAATATAGTGAACACACATTAAAAATATTTTCTGTTTATCATATTTATTTTTTCTAATATTGCCAAATGTTATGCTACTGTCCCAGTAACCTAAAAGCTGGTTTAACTTGACAGTCAGGTAGGCTGGATCCTAGTGTTGCAATTCCCCAGAAGGTCCCTGTAGTGGCAGCAGCAGTACTTGCGCGTTGATGCAGCAGCAGCTACAAACTCTGATCCAACAATAAGCAAAACAAACTGGTCAGCTATTCTGAACTTCTCAAGCAAGTATTTTGTACTTCCTCCAGACCAGAGGCAGCAGGCAATAGGTAAACACTCCGAACTTCTTGCAACAAGTCATCAGCTGGACTCTGCTGACTTAAGAAAATGAAGTAGCATAGTCAGTAAAATAGTTTCTCAGGTCTTTTTTATAGGCTATGTCCCTTCTTTCCTCCTCTTTCTCAGTATTTTACTACTGGAAACCACCCTTTTTATCCTGATGAGTTATAAGTTAAAGAAGTAAGACTGTGATAGTCACAGTTACCACCATACTCACAAGAAGTTACACCTCTGCTATAACAGCCACAACAACCGGCTATGAAAGCTCAATTAATTTAACCATTGAATAAATCAGATTGGAAGAAACCCCTGGAAGCCATCCAGTCTGACCTCATGTAAATATATATAGTCTTTTCTGCATATATCTTATTTTTCCTCTGCCATTTCAGTGGCTTGTTAGATATCGAGAGAGGGAATACAAATCTTGCCCCCAGAAAAGCTGAAAGATCCACTTGGCTTGAAGTCACCATTTAGAGAATGGCTGACACTGCAGTGTTACACGGTAGAGGAAAGGTCACAAAGACTTTGTTGCCTTGCCTAGCCAGGGTCACAATTTGTCCTAAAATATAAATGAACTTTATTAATATTTTATTAATACAGAATTTGACAAGTTTCTTAGAGTTTAAAGCCCTCATTTTAAAAGGTGATGGGTACTTTAACAGCCAACAGTGGTTAGTGCTTTCTATTTTGCTTCTCTTCTTAAAGGTAATTCTGCCAAACGTTTGATGTTCTATTAGCAAGCTACCAAAGAACCGATTCTACAGATGACTCAGAACAAATGATTTTATCAACTGACCACGTTAGCCTCTTCATTTACATTGACATGATTGCTTCAGAGAGGCTCCACTTGGGATTAGATTCATGTAGTTCTGGCTGTTGTACAGTGAAGTCCTGCCCAAGACTCACAGCAAAATAACTATTTTTAAACCTTTTTTCCCACTGCTTTAAAAAAGAATGAAAATGAAAACTTGATTGTCTCAAATGTATTCAGTCTCTGAAGCCAAAAGAACTGCCTTATAAATATTCAGTTCAACAACCAGAACCAAAAATGAACCCTTATAACTTTAATAGCTCAAAAAAAAAACCAAACCCAAACTTTGTCAATTTCCTATTTAAAAACATATTTATAATAGCATAAAACATACAGTCCCATTTTAATTACATTACTATTATTTCTTTTGTCTTACAAATATAACAAGCAAGTGTGTAAGCACTGAATAAAGCAAGCAAACTCTATTCAAGTAGTCTGCCTCCAGTATGCTTTATTAAAGCCTTATGGCAAACAGGAGGGAGTATTGGAGAGTCTACTCATACTCCTCTTGCGAAGCCACTGAGCAGAATGAAGAAGCTTGTGAACAATGCAGAAATTTGTTGTACCCTTTCTAATGTAAACTATCCTTCTTGAAGTATTTCAGAGGCACTGCGAATCAGATGCAAAGATGTCCAGAAATTTTTATTTAGGGGAGTGACTACTCAGCACTCACTGTACATTGTTCTACTTTAAATCACTATTCCAGTCTTACATTATTATGTCTTTATTAAATATTCATGTCTAAATTTGATTCTAATTTCATCTCCATTGTTCACTGTCACTCACCGAAATCTTCATCAAGCAACTTTCAGATGGATCAACAATGCAACATTAATGTCCACATAAATGTATTAAGTAACAACTATTTTTAATTTACTTCCAAGCTAATGACCTTGCAAGGCATATTTTTTACTTCACTTCTAATTGTCCATATTGTCCTTATTTCCTCACTTACGTTTTCATTCCACCATACTGCCTCTTATTTTTCCCTCTTCTAAACATTATTAAAATTCAGACACAAAGTTGATTAGGTGACACCCACTAAAACAATTAGAATTCTTTTGATCCAAAATAGCAGGCCGAGAGTATTATACTCAGAAACGTGTCCCTTCATAGAAGGGAATTCTTGAATAATAATTTCCTTCACAGAAGCAAAGACAAGTTTCTAAAAAACTGAAAAAGTACAAGTTACTTTCTCTATGTAAGCCCTAAGTTTAAGTGTTAGCAGAAGGCTTCCCAGAATTGATACTCATGCTTTGAAGCACTAATATAATTTGTATCGATTCAGTCAATAAAAACCATTAATGAAATTGAAGGTTCACATGACTAATTAAATCAATAAAACCAGCAATATTAATCTAGACTTGCATCAGTATGTAAAAGCCAATATCATCATCCAAGCTCAGACAAAAGTTAAGAAGGTAATAAAATGTTTTTTTGCCAGCACTACTCCTAGATGATCTGACCTACAATTATTCTCACTTGCGTTTTGTGTGCTTTTTCACTATTATAGTGAACTGAAAATCAAAAGCATAATAGCTTCTCATAAGTTAATATTTGTAACAATAAAATTGTTTTCAGTATACTTCACCTTGAAAGTAACTATTGATGTAAAATTATTTTATTTCTGTCAATGTACATTTTGATTTAGTGATGTTTGCACAGAGGCTTATGCAGGATTAGTAAAATTTGGCACTTACAAACTACTTCACTCACCAATGAAAGTCAGCACTTTCCGACAGGAAGCAGAAGTATGAACAATAAACAGTAAAATTACTCATATACTCACAGAAAACAACTGCTTGTTTCTGATACCACTATTAAACAAAAGCTTATTATCCAATTTCATATGTAAGGTATGTAGATGAGGAATAATTCTTGTTTACAGCCAAAGGCAATGACCCTACATTTGCAGATATATCTTCTATATCAAATACAGCTCTGTTAGGCTTTAAGATTAAGAAACAGAAAAATTATTTTGGTATTTCAAAAATCTAATATTCCAAAAGTGGAAAGAGCAAACATGCTGCCACTGGAAGTTATGAAAATTAGGTCCTGACGAATACGAAACACAGAAGAATTCATAGTGACTTGTAAGAATATCATTCCCAGGATTACTATCCTGCCAAATTTCAAAGATGTAACTATTTTCTTGCTACTTGAAAATCTCTCAGCAGTTTGTCTTGGATTATTTATTCTCCGTATTCTGCACAGTTCAAATGTTTCCAATATTCCAGTTTCACTTCCAAAAAGACACGTTTTACTGGTCAGTAGTGTTCTTAGAAACTTTACCCTTTCTTTTCTAATTTTGCAGTGTCCTGCAAGTATTAATTAAAAGACTGAGTAGAAATATTTTTAATGCTTTAAACAATGCATATAATTACCTAGCTTTTATCCACAATGTTTAGCTTTATTGAAATGCATCTCGGGAAGTATAGCAGTTTCTACTTCAACTACTACAAGCTTTGCGGTCTCTCTGAAATGGAAATAAATCACCAAGACCCGCATCAGAAACACTTGTGTACTTTTGTCCTGTTTCTCTGACATGGTGGATCCTCATTAAGGGTAGGAAAGGTAGTGATATCATGGCCATTACTTCGTCTGTGGCAAAATTCCCATTCATTTCACAGAGTGGCCTCTCTGTGAATTTAGGTTTTCTGCCTACAGGTCAGATGTGGACTAGAGAAAAGCTGGATCATGTGGAAACAATTATTGTAGAAACTAGAATGATATGTGAAAAGAATACCTGAAAACCTGAGATAATAAAATATCACAGCAACAACCTCAATCCAGTCTGGACACTGTTTGCAGAGAAGCAGGAAAGCTGTAAATGTGACCGACAGCACAACCAGTACGATACTGGCTACCTGTGTTGGCAGAATGATACTGAAGCAGTATCTCAGATGTGAAATCAAATTCATTTTAGTGATGGGTAAACTCAGATGCCTGCCTAACATCTTAAATATCATCACTGTTCATTTAAAAAGTATTTTAAATGATGCAAAAAAAGATGTCATAATATATAACAATGACATACATACTGTAATTAACTACTGGTCTTGACTAGATATATTTCAATGGTATTTGCTGAGTCTGAAAGAAATTAAATTGATTGTATACAGTGGCATAATATTTCAAAATCTTGGGAAATTTTAGATAAGGGGAGTGAAACTGCAACTACAAGTCAGACGTCCCTGAATTCTCATGTCAGGTAACTAGTTCATGATGTGAGAGCAAGTTCAAGCAGGATCTGAAAGCTGCAGTATGGACACCCTCCGTACCACAGGGAAACATTTGCTCAGCTTGTCAGAAGTGTAATTCACTTGAGCCTTACTCAAAAACACCCTTGAGTTTAAACCAAGTATGTTAACGTGACAAAGTAATGAAGACGGTAAGTCAGAATGAAGATTAGCTAGATAGGAGCTCCCTAACTCCATTTAGCTATGGCCTATGGGATAGGATGAGCTTTTCATCTTTTGACAGAACAGTAAAACATTTTCTTTCTTTCCTCTAGCATATTATAGATGGAAAGCTAAAACTATTTATTTCTAATTCTCAGAAATTCTTAGACACTGCGTTAAACACATTCCAACTCTAAACACTAACATGTATTCTCTCAGGTACTTGTAATCCTTATTTGTTGCGGAGTGTTTATTCTTCCAAGTTGAACAGCCGACTACATCCATAGCTTTTTCTTCCCTTCCTGGTGCCCTACATGACCAAGCTAGCATGAAGTACAGAATATCGATTAGAAGTGCACAATGGATTCCTTGTGCTGCAAGTTAAATTACCGTATACTGTATATTTTTAATTTCCCACATATAACAATAAACATGATTGATTCTTCAATTCCAGAGCATCGTTTTGGCAATTAAGAAAATAAATACCCTTTCCGCGTACAGCTCACTTTTTTTATAAGTAAATGTCTGAAGTGTATTAGCTCATGTTTGACAGACAAATAACTACCCCTCTCCCTGTAGGCCTCATTTCATTTGTTGTTTTTTTCTCCTTATTTAAAAAATTTATTTAGAACCTGCCATTCATTTTCACACCTGACAGTAAAAACCTTGGGACGTGGTTGTTGTGAAGAGGATTATCTTTCAGATCAATGCTGAAATTGATTCCAAACCACACTATTTATCAGCCTGCAGCTAAAGCACTAGGAGTCAGGAAATATTTCCTTTCCTTCAAATCCATTCTTATTCTGCTGTTAGAAAATCACAGTACTATGGTCTCCATTAATACATCCTTCTTCTATTCCTTGTGTATGTGGAATATCAATGTCAAACAGACAATGCAGTTAGTTGCATTACCAAATTTACTTAAAAAGAAACAGAGTAAGAAAACAACAGCATAATTATTTTTTGCACTACTGCTGAGTAGTTGCTGATGCTAACTAGTATAGCCTATGACATCTGACATTTCTCATTCTCTTTTGTATTTCACATAAAATGCATTGTATATATCTATAGTTTCATATAATGACAGAAGAAATTCACATTAAATGTCTCTTTTCAAATCCACACTTACACGCTTGTTTTTCATTGCTTGTAGACTGAACAAAAAAAAAAAAAAAAAAGGAAAGAAAAAGGCCCACTACATTGATATGATTATATATGCAAACTACAGAAAATCGAAACAAAGAGATTCACCAAACTATCTAGGCATGATACAACAGTCCATCAGGTACACAAGGTCAAATCAGTTAAACCCTATCCTGCTTCTGTAATTAATAAACTTCACGATGAATAATTAGGGACAATCTGATGAATGGTGAAAATTAATGGGAGTCTTTCCTTTTATTTCAAGAACCATTTTAAGCCTTTATTTGTTTGAGACTATAATGATGCTGTTAGGTCACTACAACATGACTTAAATTGTAGTTTAATACTGGCTGAAAGTACAGGACAAAGCCTGTGGTGAAGCTTAATCTAATGTAGTACATATGTGCCAAAAAAAAATGACAGTGTAATTTACAATATATAAAGGCACACGAAGTGTAGGGAAATTGAAAGTAATGTCAAATAATGTTCATATGTGGTGACTATAATGATGGTAATAAGTAGTTAGATCAAGTAACACTGATTTCTTCTTACTGTGTTTCTTTTCTAGGAGAAAGCCTGCAGTTTGTGACTAGGATTCTACAATTTCATTGGCTTTATGGCAGAATGAGGATGTTTTGAATTCCACAGGACCTGCAAACTGAAAATTATTAAAATAAGATTTAATTAAGGAAAGCTTAAAATTCAATTAATCAGGCTGTATTTGCAGTGGATACTAACACAATATGTCTCATATTCAGCAGCCAATTAAATACCCACTGCCAAGACCTAGGAGGTGTTTATAGGAGGCTAGTATTTCTTTCTGAGAGCAAAGACCTGTCTCAACAGTTTGTTGAAATAAAAAAAGCAAAACAATAGGTAATTTTGATCACTCAAGATATAATATTTATCATTTTTGGCATATTTAATCTTTGAATTGAATATACCTCCTAATTAATCTTTAAGATATATACAAGTTTATTTTGTCAATTATCAGATTATTATATATGTGTTTTGACAACAAAAGATACCCATAAACCATCCTTAGAAAGGGTAACTGGTATAATCAATCTGCTATCTTCTCACCTGAACTTTAATAGTTGTTGGAAGATGTAACTTTGAAGATGTACCCCTAAAGGAGCAACATGACCACTGCAGTTATCCTCTGATGCTAGAGGTTGAATGGTGTGTCTTATAACGCTGCTATGCACTATTCATAATTCTATAAAAAACAATGTATCACTTCCACAAAAAAAGACAAATTTACCCAAATCAATTACTGACACTCCTAGAAGAAATTTAATGACCTGCAGGGACACAAATACACTATGGGCATGTACTTTTTACAATCTTCTATCAAGACTGATATTCAGCTTAGGAAAACAGCGAACACTAGATATTAAAAAAATTTGAACTACTTAGCAATCAAATCATTTCATGGGTACACTAAGGGAATATGAAATCTTTTACTGTTATCCAAACCAGTAAATTTTTCAGCATCATCACCTTTTTCTTTATATTGCCTTTATTTTTCTCTACCTTTTAATTCCAATTACTCCCAACTTGCAAACAAAATGTGCAAAAAAGTAAATCTGGAAAAATAAGCCCTTCAGATTTGGCCTTTCCACCTTCCATTTCAGTTTCTCATATGCACCATTTCTTTCAAAGAAGAAGGAAAGAGGAAGCCATACTGTTCATAAAATTCTGTTCTTCCAGAAACACATGCAACACACGCAGCCTGGAGCATTTACTCATTCTTAGAACAGCAAAGCACTCAGCAGACTAAGATTGCAATTTTTTATGATCTCTGTTGAATGCACAAGCACTTATTTTAAGTATGATCAATGCAACCCAAAATTCCTAATAACAGTCTGTGTTATTCATGAATTATTTTGACTTTTTCATAGAGAAATGAAAAGAACAATGTTTACAGAGTTCACAGAAATTAATTTATATCAATGAAAAGAAAATCATATTTAAAGGTGTTTTGTTTCTAGTAGAAGGAAAAAATTACACAGCAGTTCTACTAATAGAAAATAAACTAAAGTAAGTAAAGTTATCACAGACACAAAATGATTGGAAATTCATATTGAGTATTGTAGCATTTCATTTCTAAGATAATACTCTAAAAGCAGCTCATGACACTTCATCAAACCACTAAAAATACACTATTATTTACGTTAAAAATAAAAAATGGGTGGTTTGTATGCTGGGTTTGCTTCAGAAACTGTATTTTAACTATCTTAACTGTTTTGAGCACATGAGTAAAGAGCTATGACTGAAACACCCTGATTAGTGGGAAATTGTTGGATGAGATGGCATTAATATTATATACTAGATTCTTAGTAACAAAACCTCTTTAGGAAACTATTCTGCTGATTTACACAGCTATGTATACATGCACTAGCCTTTTACTTTGGGCACAACAGGCTGCTGCTGGTTACTTTTTTCACATTAGGCAATTATTTCCCACTATAATTCTTGACTCATTGGCCTATCTACTTATTTGTGATACAGATATAAAGAAACATTACCCAGATAAATGTGATCTTACAGCTATGTATCATATTTAATAAAATCTCATTAACCAAGGAAAATACATCAGTTAAGAAACTATCAGAGACCCACGATGTCTCTGTAGCTTTAATAGCTTAATTTGAGTTTGGGTTGAATCCCTTCCTCGGGTTCTCATAGGATAGCTGAGGGGTGAATCTGATTCCTTTTACTTAGATGTTGAGTAAAAAAATTGTCTTCAGTGTTCACAGGTATTTGCTGTATCTGTGTCTACAGGCAGATATATTTTCAAATTATAATGCAACATACTGATCAAGACCCTGGACTTGATTTAGAGTTTCTAGATTCTACACTCCACTTTGCCACAGTCCAACTTTGCAATCTCTGGGCAATCTTTCACCTCTTTCCTATTTATTTTGCCTCACTTCTCCATTTATACTGCAAGTCCTGGTCCCACCATATGTGGTGACACAGAATATCATCTTACCCAACTTTAAGGCACCTGATCCCAACACGGAATTTATAATCTGGCATAGGCATGCAAATGACCTATATAAGGAGAGTTTAGGGCCTGAAAACAGGATTCAGAACCAGGCTGCAAAGCAGAAATTCACCTCACCTAGACACAAAGAGCATGTTGTCCTTGTGTAATGCAATGCCATGTAAACGCAAGAGCTACCAATGAATAAAAGGTCCCCAGTCTTCAAACCAAAAGAAGCTGTGTCAGCAAATCAGTTTACCAGAATGGCATAGCCCTGCAAAGTGCAAGGTCAACTGGCCTAAGTACCGAACTGAGCTACTGAAGGTATGTAATTTCTACAATATGAGCTAGAACACCTGTGTTCAGTGCTGCACTGGAGCAGGTGGAGTACCTTTACACAGTGCAGCACTGCACGAGAAAGGCAGGTCTAGCAACAGGGGCAGAGGGTGTTCTTCAGAGTCTAGGTTTCTACAACAGACCTGCAGACAAATGATTAAAAGAGATTTGGCTTGTTAGCCTCTTTATTTAAGGGACTGAAAATATATCCCTCTAGGACTTGACAACCGTTTCAGCCTGCTTTGCTGCTGAATATTGAAAACATATACAATTAATACCTTGGAACACTCATTTAAGATCGAGGATCCTATGATACGGTCTCTACCACCTGAATTAATTTCTGTTTCCCATATCCCACTGTTCCTTAATCATTCCATGCTTGGTTCATTCATTACCAAGCAAAAGGTTCATGCCACTCTTAGTCTGGTTAATTCAGGTATACCCTTGTGAATAAAGAGATCAAAGTCTAAGGAAGTAGGCATTATGATTTAGTATCTGAATGAATGAGGACACTCACCTGAGAATGCAGGTGAAAGGAGGCCAGCATTATGTAAAGCTAGCTTTTTACATTTAGCAATCTTTACATGAAATATGTAAGTAGCATTAAGAACAGGGAACTTAAGTTAGGATTATGACTTCATGAAGAATACTAAAGCAAGATCTCTCACAAAGACAAAGCCAATCACACTGCTTCCAGCCCCATAAATTTGCTATTTCTCGTTGCACTGTCCTTTCTTCAAGAAAATAGATGGAAGACGAGTCTCTGCCATGATAGTCTTATCTCCGCTCCAATACAAGTGGCCAATCCTCTAAAAGACAGTTTCCATGACTACAGTCTAAAGCATGTTTACAACCATGATTATTGATTAAATGCTGTAATCTCCATGTTACTATATAAATGGTGGACAGAACAATTACTGTGACTCATGTACTGAAATCTGATCTGTTGCTACATGCATTAGGTATAGTCAAAGGATTTCTGCCACTCTGGAGTGGAATATCTAGGTTATGAACTCCAAAACAGGTTTAGGTGTGTGGTAGGGCACCATCTATTTGCTACATACATAGATGGTGAGTACATTGAGTAGGTTCATTTGCAGATGTGTAAGCATGTATGTAAGCACATAAACAATTTAACTGTCAGGAAACAAGCTACAAGTCCACATTTGATCAATCACATATTTAGCTTTGACATAGAAGTTCCTCCTTTGTTCCAGGACAGAATACTGGGTCCTGGCTACTCATGGGTAGTATCATTTGAATTTTTTATGACTGTGATTAGATAGATACATAGAGAGATAGAGATCTTGACAGCACAGTGCTATTAATAGCAGGTGATGCTCATCCCTGCTCATTTTCCTGTGGCATACTCTTCACAGCAAAAATTCTTCTGCCTGTATTTAGGCAGAATTCTGCTACAGTTCTCTGGAAAAAAAAAAATACTTTCCTTGAATACTGACCTCCCTCTTACACTTGTCATATTCATGAAATGTCTTTATTTTTTAAAGAACACAAAAAGACCGTGTCCTTTATAATTGAGAAAAATAACTAACCTGTAAACATATTGATGTTTAACCAATCAATCTACATTCTGTGCTCACCATGATGAAAAAGTCTTGCCTTATAACACTTAACATCTCATACTGCCTTTCTCCTTTCTTTTTATTCCTCAGTTGTCTCTTGCATTTTGTGACCCACTGGTCTTCTTTCATGCCATTACTTTTCTTTAGAACATTTTCTTGGGTCTCTTAAATGACTGTCCATCTTTTCATATATTCTGGAAACATTTCCACCCCTGTCTTCTGAGATCTTTCAGATTACTTTTTAAAAATGGTTATCCACACATCTACAAAGATTAAACATTCATTTAGCGTATAACAGGCGATTCAATTGCAAGAGACAAACAGACTAAATGCTGAAGAACTTGTATTAGGCTTGTTTATTTCTCAAATCAAGTGTCTCAGATACAGTGGTGATGATCACACCAAAAATTTTCAGACTATAATTCACTGCACTGAAACACCTTCCCTAGTGTGGGCTCTTCTCTTTTCAATAACCGAAACATACTTAAGTGATCCATTTCACCACTGTATTACTATACCTGTGTCATTCAACTGCTTTCAGTGGAGCTACACTAGAGTAAAACAAAAGCAACACAGTGCTTAATCAGCCCTCATATATGCCCCTGATAGCTTTTTGTTTTATTCCAGCCATTAACAGGCTATCTGGTATGACAGTGCAAGGAGAGCATTATGTCTTAATGAGGTGATTAAAAACAAAAAATGTATAGTTGTTGCAAAATATTACAATGGAATCCAGGAAACACCAGAAACATTTAATGTACTATTCTATTACTTTATTTATTGTTAACTATAAAGTCTTTAAACTTCAATTATGTAGTTGTAAATTATGTAAGATATACATATTCCTCATGTTAAAGCACTCACTGATACTTTAATATGTTGGACTAATTTAAAAATTATTTACAGGTGTTGTTCTGATATATTTTTATGATGTGTTGCTACATATTATTTTATTAAGCTGTGCTTCCCAATGTGTAGCATCTAAAGGAAGCACTATAAATAAAGTTGTGCTCATATTTGAACTTCATACAATTTTTTTACCTGGTAACAGATATGCTAGAGGCTTCAAAAAAAATGTTTCAAAACCAATGCTTACACTAACACAACTTCCAAAAATACTAAGCTTGAAGGACTGCATATCGAGTACCTACATGAGTTGGGCAGATGCCTAATTGCACATCATATCCAGGGAGACTACCTGTCTCCCTGCTCCCTAGAATTTCACAGATTTGGGTTAATTCTGTGTCGTTCAATTTTGCCAGCCCAAGGACTTCTGTAGTGTTAATTACAGTGCCTCTAATGTCTTCCTGAAGAAAACAAATGACAACCTACAAGACCTAAAATAACTCAATTATTTTATATACACATGCTATTTAATTGGGGAAGAATGTAACAAATGTAATACAAACTCCAAAGGCAACTGAGATAAATTAAAAAACACAAATAGGAAAAATACACACTATTAAAACCCTCATAATGTATTTACAAAAGGCACAGCTGTATTTGAACTAATGCTACCTAAATATACAGCAGAACTGACAAAATTACTGGATTTGAGAAAATTTAGGAATGAATACAAACTCTATTTGCCCTTTAACTAAGCACTTTGTAAATTCTCTTCCAGTCTTGTACATGTCTGAGATTAAATATTTTAGTATCCCTTGTCCATATAGCTTACTTTTCTGCTTTATGGTATTTTACATATTTCAGAAAATCAGCAATAATCTCAGTGGCAGTTTACAAAAAGGAGAAGAGTACTGAGATGCTATGACAATGGCTTTAGTCTGTCTTCAAATCTGTAGTGGAAAATGTGATAGTGCAAAAGAAGACTCTAGCCAAAGGATCTGTAGTGAAGCTCAGTAAAAAACATGTACAATCAATATAGTCCGAAAACAGAAAATTAAATAGTACATTAAACTGTGTGTTATTTACACTTGGATCAAGAGAGTAAAACTTTCTCAGATATAGAAAGAACTCTGCAACCAATCTCAAGAATTGGGTTTCCTGCATGCACATGGTCAGTGCTGCTCTACATCATATGCAGGGAGCCCAGACTTTCTACACACCTAATAAAAAACTATTCTGCACCTGCACAAATGGGATCCACAGGCTCATTTGAACTCAGGATGGCTGTAAAGAAAAAAAAAAAAAAAAAACCACATTGCTGATCCTATGGAAGCACTTCATATTGTCTTTCCTAAATGGAGTAGACCAGCAGATACTAAAAAATAGATTACATTATTACAGTTTTAATATTAAAATTTCCAAATTTTTTCCCTTACATTCTGAGAAACATATTACTAAATGATAATGTTTTATGCATGCAAGGTTTTAGGAAAATATGAGTGGCTAAAGTAAAGAAGCTTCAAAAACTTTGAGATGTTGACTAAAAACTAGTTAATTAAAATTAGTTAACACATCTGCATGTAAGGAAAGAGCCTGTTTTGTAACTAATTTTACATATTATATTCCTTAGCCAGAAGTTTCTACATATAAAAAGCTTTTAGTTTGTTTATAAGCTATGCAGATGTGCCACTAAGGCAGGCAAAAGAATCTACAAGCTGTCAATCCATGCAAGACTGTAGTTATAAAACAAGGGGAGAAAAAAACACAACAAAGAAAATCCACAAAAGTTGGTTGCAAAAGCTCAGTTTCCAGAATTAAAAACTGCTTTGCTTTTAAAATTGTGTCAGCTGGATGTCAGGGACACTGACTACATTAATTATATAGTACCTTTTTGCTTGGCAACTTCCAACAAAGGGTTTAATTTCTATTCAGAATGACCCTCAGAAATTTATATTGATTTTTTCATTTGATCTGTCTTGTCTGCCTTTGCACTGCAACTTCCTGAAATTTGAACAGACTTCCATTTCCCCACAAAATACCTTTATAGTTACAACAATGCACTTGCTTGCCAATAATGGAAAAATTGTAGTCTCCTCACGTTTTTTTCATATTAAATAACTTCTACTGTTGTAATTCTTTCACTTCGCCATCTTGTCTAAAGTCAGCAACACCAGCAAAACCATAGTATTAGGTGATGCTACTGTGAAAATACTGCTGTACCCCTGTAGACTCATAAGTAGTTCATAGATCATTGTTTTATTTATTCTGTAAGTCTATGAAAAATATTACTAAAATGTAGTGCTTTATAAAGTTAGACATTATATGCAGGAATACAAAATAAAGAATACTTAAAAATAAGTATGTGGCAGAAAGAAACCTATAGATGGTACTTTCTGACTATCTGCAAAGTAACTGACATAATTCTGCATTTTTAAAAATGTGTGTATACATATAGGTGTATATATACCTCTATATGCACATGCGTCATCCATCATTCTGCTTACTTTCAGATGCAGATTATCCTTACAAAATACTGTAGAAAGATACCGTACGACCCATTTTCTCAACATCTTTGGATAGGGCCCATCTAGTCCCCTGGACTTGTAAGGGCCAACTTCTCTACAAGTAATCCTTGACTTGATCCATGTCCACTGCTGGTACTTCTCCTCCTCAAACCAAGTCACTAAACACACAAACCTGGGAGACCCTGTTGGTGAAGATTAGGGCAAGGAATGCATCAGAGTACCTTGGCCTTGTACCTGAAGGGAGGGGAGGAACCCTTTTTTCACCTGAAGTATGCTGTCCTTAAAGATCTGACGTTTTCCTGAATTCATTTACCCTTCAGAGCTGCTTCCCATGGGACCCCAACTACAGTTTCCTGAATAATGTGAAGTCTGCTTGCTTGTACACCATGATCTGGAGGCCAAGATCTCCATTTCATGGTTATTACATTCAAGGCTGTCACTGATTACCACCTTTTATCACAATCATTTTTTCCTTGTTAGTGAACAGCAGAATCCAGCTGTGCATCACTCCTGCTTGACTCATCCATTAGCATATCAAGAAGTTATCCCCAAAACTTATCGGAAGCCTTCATGGCCAGAATGTGCAAAATCTATCAGGAAGTGGAGAGGCAGGGAGGAAACAGGGAGGACTGGCAAAGGCACTGATAGTGATCTTGAACAAGCCTCACTTCACTTAGAAAACTGATTTAATTAGCCATACATAGTGTTCCCAATGGAAAAGTAAAGTAAAGCGTACAACCTCTTTTAGCCCTACCAAATACCTTGTAGATTCAAACACTAGGCAGAGAATATATTGTATGCGTATACACAGTTGCAACATCAAGTGGCAACTTAGCAGCAATAAACCACAAATGAAAGGGACATAAAATATAAAGTGGGTCTTTCAAAACGGATTTCAACAGGCAAGCTATCAAATTGTCACTTTTTTTATGGCCACATACAGGCCATAACCCAATCTTTTAGTATACAAATTCATAATTCATGCCACTCTTTCAGAAGTGACCTTAGAAACTATTCTACAGATATACTTGGGTATCCATATCCCCTAAATTAAAAAGAGAAGGGGGGGGAGGAAGCTTAATTAACAAAGATCCAGTGGCCCAATCAAAACTTTCCCATTCCTTCTCCCAATATACATTAAGAACTTACTGCCCTTTCTCCTTTACCTCTGCAGCATTTGCATTTGAACAGTTGTGTGTTCACACACTGAAAACTGTCTATGAGATTATAGTTAAAAGATGCTATGCAAACATGAAATTTATTTTAAATAAGATACAAGAAATCAAAACTTATTTCTCCTATATTTTATGTGTTCCCCTAGAGTTAGGAATCTAAATAAAGACAAGTCATTCTGGGGGGAATTTTTACTGCAGATTTATTTATTCCTTAGTTTTATTACAAAAGTGCTGACACCTATCTTTGGCAACACAAATGCAATGCTGCATAGTTTGTCTATCAATTTAAAAAACAAATATATTTCCAAAATATTGACAGATGTATTTCATTGCTGTTTACCTTCTCCCCTCAAAGAAAAATTACTTGTCTATCAGTAAAATATGTACCTTCTTTTTTATGTTCTGTGACTATCACATTCTAAAATGTAAAAAACTATAGAATGATGAACATCCAATGTTCACTTGAAGCAACAGTACAATAATTTCTCTAGAGCTCTTGAAAGTGACCTGAATTAATTCAGTTTAAGTCTCAATGGGATTAAAGACAGGCTAGTATTAGGAAATGGTTACGATTGTTAGTCTGGAATGCAACATACCACAAGACTGGAAGATGTAGAAAATTTATTTATTTTTGATCAAGTAAGCTTAACAGCATACATACGAGGCCAGCTAGCATGAGCAATTTTGAATCTGGATAGCAATAGAAAAAGTAGTTCTTCAGGGAAACCATGCTTGCAGCTGTACTGTCTATGTCCTGAGATTCTCGCTGGTGCATAGCCACTGATCTCAGCTAAAGACTTCTGGCAGAAGATGGACTATCATCAGTCTGAAAAGTCCCAGATCACTCCATTTTGTAAATAAACCCATGAACTCCAGTCAGAAAGCTAAATCACCAAATACTAAGAACAATGGTAGCTATAGTGTCTTTGTCAAATTATTACATTCTGTATTGACTATAGCTCAGGGAAAGTGCTTACTACAAATTTAAAGACACATAGGTCTGCATTAAATGCAAAGATTGCAATAACCTGACTTAATGCCTCTTTCTTACTGCTATTACCTGGCTACTGTTTTAACCAGCTGTTAAACCAGCTGTGTAACAGCTCAAGTTCTAGGCATGGGGAGAAAAAGAGCAGTTGAAAGTTACTAGCAAGATAATATTTGTGCTTTTGAAAAGCTCCCTCTGTTAGAGACACATCCTTAGAGATAGCTCACCCACTGCTGGTTTGCCTACTTGAAAACTGAGAAAAAAGCCACCTGAACAGTCATGTTTTTATCCTTGACTTAGCGATACCCTGACACTGAAAAATGTATGCACCTGAGTCTGCATCCAATGAGACAGAAAAAATACTATTATTTATTTTTTTATTTTCCCCATGACTTAATAAAACACATATACACTTGGGAACTAGTCAAAATTCGTAACCCCTCTTCAACGTTGTGAAATGGTACAGTTCTCCTGAAGCCAACCAACTGCCTGATTTACACCAGCTGAAAACAAGCTGTTTCAGGTAAGGGTAGCTCTTTCATCAGTGAATGGTTATCAATTTTTGCAACTCTTTATATCTAATGCAAACATAGCCAAGAGTCCTTTATGCCTAATGCTTTAAGTTAAAAACAAAACCAAACCAAACCAAAAAAAAAAACCACCACCCCTTGCTTTCCTTGTTTACATAAAGGTTTGTTTATTTTTTTTCAGAAACCACTGCTGATGTCTTAACAGCTACAATGATGTATGCTGGTATTAGTAACAGCCATCACAGTAACAGAGCTTGCAAAACATATACTCTAAAACTTTTTGACCACAAATAACAATTCTCTGTGAGCTTGTAAACTTAATGAATGTTAAGGCAGGCTTAAAAGAAATATAGCACATGAAAATGAAATAAAGTCTGTTTTATTATTATTTTAAAAGCTACAATAATTTATTAACCACTACATTGCTAAGAACTAGAATTTGCCAGACCCATAGACATTTTCATCCCTAATAGATCAAACTAATCATAAAACACATAGTATTTTCTGCCCACCTCCCTTCTGTTAATCTACTTGTTAGTCTTAAATCCTAAACACCAATGCTAATTCTAAGCATGTAAGAGCCATAACAATTATTTACATGACCTGGCATCCTTGCTTACTTTATTTTTCTATTTTGCTAAATACAAAGAAAATATTTATGGAAAAAAGTTGCAAGGCAGTAACAATTTTAGACAAATTACTGAAAAAGAGGAGTGATTTAATACTTAATACTTAACTACATTACAGAAATAAATGGATTAAGTCCAAAGAGGAAATGAGAGCTGCTGAATTTCTTTTAACTGATTCAGGACACAAACACTGGGAAACTATGCAGTCTGACTTCCATTACCTTTAAATATGCAAACATATTTGTATGTGTAAGTGTGGATAAAAGAAATAATGTCATGTGATAGTATTTCTAACTTCACATTTCACACTATTAACTTTAAAAGCAAAGTGGCTTCACTGAAATCTATAGTTAAAATTTCCTACAGGTTTCATGGGCAACATAAGTTGATCCACAGAAAAATAAAGTCCCTTTTTTTCCCTCTTTTGCAAGATTAGGTATTAGTGTGGTCTATAACCTTACCTGATTCACCTTAAGGTAGCACAAAGATTATCACTGATGGACAACAAGGTAAGGAAACAGAGGTGTAACAAGTACCCACTCATCATTGTCAATGACATCGTGGTCTTAGATCAACTTTAATCAAATATGGCTTTTAGTACAAGAGGTTTGGCTGCAAAGAAGATAAAAAAGCTAAACAAATCCCAGATACACCTGCTTTTGGATGGTGTTAGCCATTATTTGTATGCAGTTCAGTTGCATCAATTTATTTCATTTCCTGTCTGTTTATTGTTCCTGTTCATTTGTTTGCACTCAATAAGTATGTTCAGTTAAATCTTCATTGCACTGTGTTGAATGACAAAATATGGATGAATGATCTTCATTTAGCTGTCCCTATTCTCAGACACAACACAAAGCAAGATAAGACCACCTATATTTGCTTCCAATAAAGCAGAATTCTTGATATTTTTTTACTTGATCTATAGTAAAATCAGAGCTTGGTCTTACTCGCCAAATGAGAGAACTCTTGAATTCAAAGTAACAATGAGGCACACTGGTTTATATACAAAATAAATAGGTACTCTCCTCTATCACCTGGCTGGAGGAAAAATCCTCTGGAAACATGAGCAGAAATACAGCTATGAATAGAAATACAGAATATGGATTGTATTTGTGGAAAAGTGATGTAGGTTTTCCAAAGAATTTACAGGAAGAATACCAATGGCAAACTTTTCTCCTTTTAAGGAAAGGGGAAACACCACAGGGCTGATATCCAGACTTTATTCTACACCCAATTCTAGCATCCTCATAAAATGAAAAATCGGAATTTTTAAAATTTCATCTTGGGTGGAATAAAAATTCACATTTTTATTTTTAATGAAAAAAAAAACTTAAGTATTTTTGCTTGCACTCCCTTTGAAGCCATATGCTATATTTATGCACAAACAATTTTATTGAAGAATTCATGTTGTTATCGTACATACACAGAAACACCGACATAAGTCTTGTACTCAGACTGTAAAAGAACGTGTCTTCAAATATCTAGTAAGAAATTAATGTTAACAATTACCATTAAAAAGGAAAAGTAACTTCTTTACTGGAAGTAGTCTTCTGTTAAATAAACAATTTTGAAAATTACTATCACAGTAAAATGATGGATATGAAAAATCAGTGATGAATTCTATTTAATATTCAACAACTGCAGTTTATACAAGAAACTGTTTTCAGCACATAGTCACTAAAAATATTAAAAAGCGTATTTCAAAAACAACATCATTTCTTGAGTGAAGTATTTCAGACTTGTTTTCATGATTCTTTAATGTAAAGCAACCTTTCAAACTGCAAACAGCAGTGTAGTGATGATTATATCTGCCCAGTATTAAGCCTTTGAGAAAGATATGTTGGGAAAAATAGGTAAATTTTGAATTCCAAATAACAAGTTGACAAGACAAAATAGCCTAAGAAAATAAGCACTACATGCTAGTATATTTATAAGCTGAGCAGAGTTATGCTGTATTTTATTTTTGTTGTGGCTTTTCTATATGCTCTCTTTGTTGCCTCAAGTCATTCAGACGTATTTTCCCTTTTTATGGGGCAGAACACAGTTGCTGCTAAAATAGTAATATATTGCTCCCTGGACAGCATGGTACTCAAAATATCTTGGTGCGTGTGGTCTACTAAATGAAAAGTAAATATTACCAAGAAATAAAATGATTTTCTATTTCTTTTTTATTCTTGTAGTTGCATACAAAAGATACAAATTAAAAAAATCTGGAGACTCAACTCTTCCATGTCTGTGAATGGATTCAGAATTGGCAGTACAGACCTCTTTATACCAGTCTACCAGCTACAATTCTGAAGGACAGCTTACTCAGCGTGACAGTAGTTCATAGTCCGCTCTTATTTATATCGCTGTGCCTTCTGTTCAGACTGCCACCAAGGCAATGTAATCAGGCACTGTCATCTGTAAAGAATGATATTTTTTTTTCTTAAATCAGAAACCCTGAAAGAGTCTGCTGTAGACAGACACAATAAATGTTAAGTGCTTTTGGATGAAACTTCAGGCCATCATCTATGTGGGTTGACTAAGAAATGACAGGAAAGACTATTCTCGCTTTCATCAATCCACTTCAAGAGCTGTAATCATCTATTTCCTGTGCAACTCAATTTTAGTTCTTCAGTCACAAAATGCATCATCTAAAACCAGTGTAAATCAACATAAGTCAAATTAAGCCAGTCAAGCAACTGTGATATAACCCAACTTAGGACCTGAATTAGCGAACACTTGCCAGGACAGCTTAGCGTCATTCACAAGCATGAGTATGTCAAAGCCCACCATGTAAGAAAGGCCAGATTCTCCATGGTTGAAGAATCTCCTTTATCCATTCAATCAATAATGCATAACTCTCAAATCAAATCTCACACTTTTATGTTTTTAAGTATAACTGCATCTGTTCTAAGCCAGCAATCTAAAGGAGAAGGAGCTACAAAGAATGTGGTATTTTGAAGTCAACAAAGAGTGGGCCAGAGTCCTCAAAGAGCAGATCCTGGGCTGAAGGTCTACAAAAGCAGATACAGCTGACAACACAGAGAGGAAAAAGCTAGAACAGGAAAAATTTAGGGCTGAAAATAAAGCACAGGACAGGAGCATGGCACTTAACATGTAGTCTGCTTGCCTCATGGACTTACACATTCATGAGATTTTTTAAAGAGTTAGTTAAGGTGACTCTCATAATTGCAGCACCTACTGATCCCTGCTCAGTCTTAACATAAAGGACATGGGAAAAAAAAAAAAAAAAAAACTAAAAAGGATCTGAACACTTCTGTTGTGGAATTAAACTGAGAGGCAGAACTTTTCACTTTGGGCTGTGGGCTACATTAACATTATGATGTGACTTTTGGTCTATACCTATTCATCTCCCACAGCTGCAGCTAGTCCAAAACAAGTTCCTGTCTTCAACAGTCAGTATAAATTCTTCTAAATCTTTCTCAAAAAGTAGTTGCTACCTCATGAAAAGGTGACTTTGTCTTCATTTGGGTTCTTCTGCTATTGTATTGGCCTTGCCAATAGGATGACAGCTATAGTTTTTTCACCTTTATAGCTTTCATAAAGGAACCTATTTATTAGAGGTCTCTATCACTTACACTAGGATGCTTTGCTATGACTGTTACTGAGCAAAGTTAAACCCTTAGATCAGAGATTCATTTAGTGGACTGCAACTTTGGCTGCTCCTAATCTAAACCGAACCGGAAGTGAAAACTTTTTATAAACTATTGCCTGTTTGTACCTTGCCAAGTTTAATATTAAAAAAAATACTTTAATTGTGGGAGCACCAATGGAGCAGAGGCATTTCCACTTTAGCACTTATTTCAATTATCTGCTCCTCTGATTAGAAAACCTGTCTCTGGCCACAATTCAGTGTATTTGATTTCATAATCTCAGCATGTATTTTTGCTTGACAGTGATGCGAGTTTTCAAAGAGAGCGTTTTAAAATTCAAAGACAAGCCAGAACACATTTTTTCCATTTTCAATGCTTTTTGTATTCTGAGAATACATGTCTACTTTTACCTTCTTTCGAAGCAATTCAAACAATTGATTAGATTTGAAGGAGAAATGGGTATTATAAAACCCATGCTTTCAAAATAATGAAGTACATCACTTCTGAGGTATTTCAATACTTATAAAACATAAAGAGCACCGATTCACTGTTTTGGCAGTTCCAATATGTTGCCTGTCATATTCAGATCAATGGTCTTTGTATTTGACAAGGTTATATTGAAAATTTGTTTTAGCCTTTCCTATTAAGGATTGCAAACATCAAAAGCAGGAAAAGATTTTGAACAGAGGAAGTACTATTTATGTATATAACTTAGGGAAATTTCATTTAGCAGATTTTTTTTGTTTTACTAAATTGCTAAATAAATAGACTGCTTCTATCCAGATTTCCATAAATCTCAGACTAAAAAAGAAAAGGTCTATGCTGAAGATTGTAAATAAGAAGTGAAGAATTTCAGACATGATATACTGGTCAACATCCTGCTGTGATGCTGTTATGTTTGATTCCTCTGCACTGCCTATTTGTGAGAAGTATTCCTCATGTAGTAACACACATAATAATTACTTTCCAAAAGGCACTCAATAAAATCATATAACCAAACCTATTTGATTTTGACCGTTAAACTGTTAGGATTGCACATGTTTTTTTAAGAAAGCCTCACCTGGCTTAAAGAATAAAATGAAATCTTAGCATTTTCTTTTCAGACAAAGATCTCATGGTGCTTCCCATATAAAAGATTTCACAATATATTTTCATAGAAAATTTCTAAGTTCGAAGATAAAGTTCTATGTGAATTAATTTCTCATACCTGAAGTAACACCACAGTCAGATAATTGTACTATTACTTTAAAAAACATTAGTAATTGACATAGCCATGAAACTATATTTTAATTTATGTACTTTTGAGAGATTAACGACCTGCACGTATCTATTATCTACACATTTATAAATTAATATCGCTTTGTAGAAAGCTGTGTCTCAATTTCAACTTCATTCACCATATAGCACCTGCTATTTCTTTCCTGCTACATGTTATTTTTAAGAGTATGATTTGATCATCAAAAAATTATACTATCACTTTTCATCAGTGCAGCAGTGCAAGCATATTTTCTACATGAACTGTAATTATTCACCTTCTCTCATTTGTACGCACAAACACCCCAAAAAACAGCGTTAATAATTTTGCCATGGTATGTGTGTGGCAGCACAATAATACCAAGGATTTTGAAATTATGTAAGAATGAAAAGCAAACACTGTAATTGAATACTACCCTTTCTTGTTATCTCTGATTAATGAAGGGGAACAGATGGTGCCTCCAGAGACCCAGAAGTAGTTTCTGCAATTGTGTCATAACTTGCTCTAGATAAAGTTAATTTATAGTTTTTCTTAAAGTTGTCTTCCCATATTTCCTTACAGATTATATTTTGTTATGAGGAATCTTCAGTATTTCTTTAAAATCAATTTAAAACTGCAGATAAAAATATTAGGCTTACCTTCTTTTATTATACCTGGTATATAGTATACATCTCTTAAATACTGTAATATATTTTCATCTCTTGTTTTTCAAGTTTTGAAGCATTTTCCCTTTCTGAGGTTAGACCACTGATTACAAATGTTCTTGTAGTGATTTTTTTAATATTTGTCACTCTAGGACAGCACTGCAGAATGTTACCTTTTTGCTCAAGGCTCAGACTTGAAGAAATATTCTCATACTATATAAAACATATGAATTTAAACCAATGTCATCTCAATTCATTGTGCTGTATGACTAGGAAGTCCATTTTATTCTTTCAGAGGAACTGAAAGTTCACATCTATAGCTACTGCTTTTAACATTGAATCCTAACTTCTAATTTGCACTCTTTGTTGGGCAAGTACAAACAGGGTCTCTCTTCAGAATTCAAGTATTTTATATAACATTAAGACAATTTTCTGCACTTTTGTTTGAATAAATTATATTAAGACATGTTGGTATCTAGCTCTACATCCAACAGCTCATAAAATTTGTATTATTCTCACTACATGCAATCTGCAATCATAGTTTATATACAAACACATACTATTAAGAGCTTGAAATAAAACAGATTTAATTATGCATGGATAGAGACTCAGTGAAACAATACTTGCTAGGGTCAGCTTAGATGCAGACATCTCATCTGAATGTGACAAGTGGACAACCTCTGTTGGGCCAGACTTTTTTTGATCTATGATTTAATTTACAGTGTTAAAATTATACCAGTGTTTTCTCTGAGGGTTTAGACTGCACACAGACAAGAATTTAAGACAGTTGTAGCTATAGCCAAAGCTTATAAACAGCATATCACCTGCATTCAAATGCTTCACAAGGAGGTCTTTCAGATTGTAAACTCTTTTGGACAGCAACGCACAGTTAGGCTATTCTGTATCATCCTGCCCCAAGAGCATTACCTCTTAGTGTGCCACAAGGCAACAGAAACAACAGGGTGCTTACAGAAGCAAGATGAGTTACAGATACTCTCTCTTAGAAATGCAACATATTCTCTTTACTTCTAATCCAGTGAAAATTAAGAGGTCTTCCCCAAGAAAAATATATCCCATTGCAAAAATAATTTCTGTAACTGTAGTTGAATTAACACTGGTTCATTTATTGCAAAGAACTGATATTGATGATTAGAAGATCGAAAAGAAATCATTATGATGCTAAATGACCCCTTAGTTTATTTCTACTTCTCAGGTAAGAGACAAATCTAAATCTCTGTGCTCTTTTCTTTGGAGAAAAAAAGTCATCTTCACAAATGTGTTTAAAACCTATAAAGTGTTTGCTAATAGGCTGTCTGGTTCTGAAGTCAATCTAACTCACAGTTTTGGGGGAAAAGGTAAATAACCTAAAATAGACTGACAGTACAACATATCATGTTACACTGTTTCAAGTATTTAGGTTGTTTTAAGACTACTATTTCTAGTCAGAAATACTCATAGTCTTGATGCATTTACATATTGTGCAAAGGCAATCACAGAGGTGATGGGCAAAGGAATTTACAGGATGAAGTATGCTATAACGGCATGAGAGGTATTTGTATCCAAATACATCTAAGATACCTGTAGCTAAAGAGTCCATTCTACTTTTAAGACTTTCATTGCTTAATCACCCTCTAAAAAGTCACCAATAACCTTTACTCTGCCACCAATAACAATTCTGAATGCCTGCTCTGTCCTGCTGCTTCCCAGCTTTCTCCCATGTCTCCTCATGTTTGAAAAAACAGTGTCACTGAAAATCATAGAGCCTTTTTTTTTTTTTGCTTATCCTGCATTCTTTTTCCTTTCCTAACTCGCTTCCACCAGCTGTGTCCTTCTGACCTGCAGACAGCAAACAGAAGATTTGAGCGCTCATACGCACTTTCTCATCATAGCTTATAGATAGTCAGGCACAAAGTTGATTCCAGCTTTGGTTCCCATGTTCTCTCTAATGAAAATAAATGTATTATTAGCAGGAGTAGCAGTAGCAATGACGGTAATGTAGAAAGCAAATACATGGCATTTTAGGTCAGCTCACAAAAGTAAAATGGTTTTACAAAAAAAGCAGTTCTTCCTCAAATAGAGCTTAAATATAAAGCACAATAACAAACTGTTCTCAGCCATAACCACAGAACTAGCTTAAAAAAAAAAAAAATAATTCTTCAGACGTATTCTCATGTTTCTCAGTCTTGGCTCCTTTGCAATCTCTCTTCGGAATCGAAAAATAATGCATTTTTTCATGCATTTTTTTTCTCTACCAGACAGATAGGTATATTTATCACAAACAAAGCTGATATTTTTTTTTAGTAACTCCAGTCTTTTTGGAACAGGGCTTTAATTCTTTGTGACTTATCATGATCTTTTACATCATTCACCCCATCACCACATACATAAATATATTTATACATGCAAACACTACAAGCGTGCAGCTATTTCTGAAGCAAGTAAACATTTTGGATCAAAAACCTTTCTATTAGTATGGTCACTGCTCTGCTACTAATACAAAAGTCATAGAATTAATTCTACACACAGAAAATATAATTCTGGTTTCTTTCAGTATCAAGAGGTTTAACTGAAAATGTACAGAATATAAATTTTTAAATCAAGTGAAATATACAGTTCAAGCCAGTGAATCAAGGTATCAAGATATCAAGTGTCCCCATATTACTCTGTTAGAAATTTTATCAGCTTGTAGGCACTACTAAGACAGCAATTTAATTTCATTGTGTCGCTGCATATGTTTTGGGGACGTTTTCTTGCACAGGAAACAGTGTTAATTGTACATGTTTGTAACTACACAGTGACTCTCGTCAAGTAAAGTGTAAACTTTCCCTGATGTCTTAGAAATGCTACTTTATGCAAGATTTTTTTTTCTTTTCCAATACACTTACCATCCATAAAAAAGATTCCATTATTTCATAGATTATATCACCTGAAACCTGATAAATTAGTTACCTCCTCTCAAGAAAGACAGTAACAGCCAGATATATTTCAATACAATGGCAGTATTCAGAGAGGCCATAAAAAGAAAAATTTCTTACAATAAATGATCATGTGGTCTCTAAATTGGAACATGCTGGTTCTAAACAGAACTGTTTTAAACAGAACGTTAGTAGGTTAATTTTGAAACATGAAATACTTAATGTCTATAGGTTCCTATTTTATTACATTTTTCATTCACAGTCAAGTAGCAAATCCTTCAGACTTCCACCAAAATCTAATGACCATCTGGAAACTGCATAACTAAACTTCAAAAAAATGCTGAGGGACTGTCTTTCCTTGGCAAAGTAAAAATGTTTTTCTCCACAAGTATTTCTATCATGACAAACGTTTAAAATTCCTTTTCAGTAAGTTACATTAGTGTTTCTCCAGATATAAGACTGTTAAAACAGAAGAGTAGTTTCCACCATTAAGTATTAAAGTATCTTTTTAAAGATACTGGTAGGTGAACTCTGTCAGCCCAACCTGAAGTTCAGATGGTGACTCTTATATGCTGAAAGACACGTAAAAGGCAACTCTGGGAAGTTTAATCACATGGAAATCCCAGCTGGGCATCTGCTGATGGTGAAGATATAGAGACCTTGATGGTTGGGGTTAATTAGATGAAAGCAGCAACAAGACTGAAGGCCATGTGCTGAAAACAAATACAAACCTGTCCATTGAGCTAGCGATTAAGAAACATAATAACATTTATAAAATGTATATTCTGAAAACAGGTAATGAAAAAATACTGAATTGCAGGACTAGTACATCACAAGGAAGTTAATTTAGCTGAAAACATATTTTCTATGGAGGTTGTATTTAAACACCTATTTTCTCTTAAATTTGTTCTGTTTCTTCTTTACTTCTCCCTCATCTTCCAATCCACACTTCTTCTTTCCTTTTTTTGCTGACAGTCTCACTTCTTAAGCTCTCTTTCATTAGCTTCCATGCTTTTATTTGTCCCTCATGCTATTAATCACATCTATTCATTCTTGCTCTCATCTCCGTAAAGAGTTTCAGGACAATGTTCGCACAGCATTTGAATTCCAATTAAATCTAGTCATAGATAAATGTGTCATTGCAACAGTAACTAGACCTACTGACACCCATTTCAACAAAGATGAACATTGTCCTGTGTCTTCAACTCCCTCCATGAATTTTTAAGGATATGATCCATCCCTGTGCTCACTACAAACCCTGCTCAACGACTGCTCTTGATCTCAAAATGCTGAAGATACACAAAAGCTGCGTTACGTATTTATTTACTACTGGAGAGGAGTGTTACCAGCTAGCAGGTCACTCTTACAGTGTGTCTGGACTCATAATGTCTCCACTACACAGCCCAACAGAAAAGATGAGAAGCCCAAATTAGCTCCAAAACATGGAAAAGTACAGGTCTGTCAAGATGACGTTGGCACCCATCCTATTTAGTCCTACTAAGGACATGGCGCAATGCAGCTCACCAGTCCACTGTGGCTCCTTGGAACTCACCCCATTCCATGGTGGAGACCAGCCTAGAAAAAGTGTTTCCAGAACTGGCAATGTGACACTAAGTCCTGAAATCTCACGTAAGGCAGGGAAGAGGGCTTTCGGAAACAGCCAGTAATGACTGGAAAGGGACAGCATGTCAACATCCGATGACCTGAGTGAGACCTAGTCCTGTAGTTCTACACGCATAACTAACCCCCTGCTGCTAGCTCAGCTCAGCTAGGGCTGCTCACATAACTAGTCTGCAGATTTTACAACAGCAAAGCTGACACAGAAACACATAAATGCCCCCAGAGACCACATAAATAGAAGGCCCTATGAAATGTACATAACAAGTGGATGTCTGAGAAACACTTCTTTCTTACTGTCATTATTGTAACAGTTATCTGACAGTGATCTCTTCTTGTATATTTATTATCTCCATTGAAACCATATATATTTTTCTGACAGCACACTTTGCATTCCCTTTTAGCCATGATCAGCCGTTATACTGCAATTGCCTAAAAATCTAAAATTCAATTGTAAAATTGTGAATAACTGTATAATTCAAATCTTGACGTTATCATGGTAATACACAGATCTATGTCTCTAGTCAATGCCAACATACTAGAAACAAATCTCAAATTATATTTCTACAGGTCTCTTGCTACCTAAAATCACATGCAAAAATGAAATTACACCAGCTTTTCCACCTGGAAGAAGAAACATAGTCAAAAATAACGAAAGCATATTGACATATTTGTATTAATTTATAAATTACATTTTAATGCAGTATCAAATATACCGCATAAATAAAATAATACGAAGTTAATTAGATGAAAGGCCTAGTCTGTAACCATTTTTTGCAGAGAAGTAAGCAATGCATAATGCCTGACGATATGGTCTTTTGTCCTGTTGGCTCATTACCTACAAATTGCTGTACCAATTTTACTGCTGCTAGTTATTATTAACTCGAGTATGTTTCCTCCTGTGTATTATTCCTCTCTTTCAGATATATTCAACCTCACCAGAGAAAATGCATTTAGCATTCACAATGCTTAATGGACTGAACTGCAAAACAAACCTTCTACAAATGCTTTCTTTAAAGAAGAGACACCTCCCAAACAAAAAGCTGACTGAACAAAAGCTGCAGTCATATACATTGTACTGCTTTAAAACAGGAAGTGGAAATTATTGAAAATAGTCATATTTGCATCAGAATTTTTGTTGGCTATGCAAAACCAATGTAGCCGTAGGCATATACTCTGACAAGGATTAAAATGATACAATAATGATTTTTGATATAGAAAGCAATTAGCATTTTTTAATGATCCATACTGTAGAAGCCATGTCTAATTTAGGGCATCTGCTTCTAACAATACTTCACCATCTATGTATTAAGAGTTTAAATCTTAATTATTGCTTTTGCAATATAAGAACTCTAACATAACTATTGATTATGGAAACTACAATCACTCGCAGAACACAGCCAAGGCATTCTTGCCAACTACACAAAACTGAAAGAACAAGCAAAATCCTTTTTTAACCACCCTGCAGCCCAGAAGAGCCTTGAAGTTCTACTCTTTGATTAACAACTAATTATGCAAAATCAGATCTACGATTCCAAGAGCTGAGAATAAATTACTTTGCCTAGCTTAATTATATTATGCATACACTTTATTTTCCTCCTTCATATGCTTATATTGTTCAAGAAAGAAATCAATTTTCCGAGATCAATAATTATTCAAATATTCCTCTAGTAGCAGTCCCGTAAACATCATCACAGTAAAAACAAACAAAACAAAAAGCTTTGATGTAGTGCAACGTCCACCAGTTGGACTTCCAGATTTAGTTTGCCAAAACTGCTAACTAGAAGACAATGATTTTAAAAGTTTGCTTTAAATCATTCCCAAACAGGAATGTCTCTGTACTTTATAGCAAACTGTACATTTCTACAGAGATAAATGCATTAGTCTTTTCCTTTAGATATGTGTATGCATCAAAATGTTTCTCTACTGTAAGATATTTCACATTTAACAGTATAACTAGTGCATCTCACAGAAATCCTTTGTTTCCAGGAAAAAAAAAAAAACCAAAACACAGTTTCATAAATTTTACTAATTGGAAACTTTCAAGTAAACTAAAAAGCCAGTGATATCCTATTTTTACACTATTTCTTTTTTTTCAATCATTTCAAGCTATCAGTGCACTGATAACACTAGTTGTGATCTGCAAATCTTTGTTCTTTTTTTTATTCCTAGTAAGGGACCTATAAATACTAGGGTTAACTGAGGAATACAAATTACCAGCATCAAACTACAAATTACTATTCTACCTACTAATCACAGCGAGTGATGGACTTTATGCTTCTCTATCACATCTTCAAGATTTGTATTTGACTTCTGCCTCCAACAGGATCTTCGTAGACAACCATACATAAGGAAGTATGGGCTGGATGAGCAAATGGTGAGGTGGACTGAAAACTGGTTGAAGGGCCAGGCCCAGAAGGGTGGTCAGGTGTGACCGAGCGCTGGCACAGGTTGCCCAAAGAGGCTGTGGAGTCTCCATCCTTGGAGGGATTCAAAAGTCATCTGGACTTGGTCCTGGGCAACCTGTTCTAGGTGGCCTGTTTGAGCAAGGGGTTGGACAACAGGTCCCTTCCAACCTTAACCATTCCGTGATTCTGTGATGTCTAAGCTATTGCAACTAAAATTTTATCTGTCACAGTTCTCCAAATATCAACTTCACACACCTGAATATTTACTCTGGAATCACAATGTCTTTCTGACCAAGTTCTTTACAGTCTTCAAGAGCTCAGTCTTACCTCCATTCTCGCTATTCCTTTTTAGTTTCTAATCTTTTGTCTCCTATATCTACTCCTTGACAGAGATGACCAGGAGACAGATTTTGCATCTCATAGAACTCTGATATTTCAGAAATATTCTGCTCAAAATATTCAGGCAAGATGAAGAGGGAAGGAGAAAAGAAACACAAATAGCAACGTGATAGTTAACACATGCATTTGATATGGGAAATTCTAACAATATTTAAATTTGCAGTCTGCAAGTAGCAAAGAAGGGAACATTACAGTCATGTTTTTTTCTGGTATAAGGTTACTATTCAGCTTTATATTTTGAGCATAAATTCCAACGGAGCCTAGAAAAAATCTGTGATGAAAGTGTTACTCAAATTCAACTGGCAAATGAATTCTGACAAAAAGACATCTGCTCAGAAGATTCCCAACCAGCTGTTCTCTAATCTTTTCTTCCCCCATATTACAGCTTTCTAAGTCAGTGTTCTGCTCCCTGTTTCTGAACAGACTCTTTCCCCAGCAGTCCTCAGCGTCAGTGAAGGGAAGATTTTCTTCCAACTGTTTTTTTCACAGCAATCTGAAAAAAAAATGCACTTGGAGACTTAGAACACCTTCCTGCCACTTATTTCAGTTATCTAAATGGCTCCCACCTCCAAAATATGGGGTACCAAAGTATTAGGTACCTTTTCCCCATCACCTTCACTACCAGTTGTTGAGGTGAGAGGAAATCCTTCAAAACAAGAACGTATTTATGGCGCAGATAAAACTTCAACAAATCCAATCCAAAGCCACATATCTGTGGTTGAGCACAGTAAAGTATCTAGACAAGACATTTCTACTGCTAGAATGCTAGCCCCAAGGGCAGTTACAAACTTCTTTTACTTGCTTTTTCAGCTGACTCTTTCAGTGTCTTAGAAGGGTTCACAACAAGGCCTTCCGTGGCATGAGCCAATTAATGAAGAAGTATTATCTTTCTCCTATCTGCTTTACTTCTTTCCCACAGCATGACCAAAATTAGGTTAATTAGCAGTGTGCTGGGGGAAATAAAATCACTTTATTTAGATTAACAGTTTTGGGCTGGCCTCATTATGAAGTATGTGACTATTAATAAAACGTAAAAAAAATGGAATCACAATCCTCATTTAAGTTTTCGAATAAATTCCCTATCAAAAAGCTAGCAAACCGGAATTAGTTTGAGTCTTTTCTATGAAAAAAACCCCATCAAATATAAAGATGTTAATATAGATAAAATATATTTACTTTTAATTTTTTGGTTGAAAGAGACAGGTTCTTACAGAATTTAGCTATATTTTTTTAAGATTCACATGCATGATTAAAGCTATTTAAAGCATGGAAGAAAAGGAAGATCTACCACCCACCTGGGAAGCTGAAAACATTGCATGACTAGATTAAAAAAGACTAAGCGTGCAGTTTCACTACAGCTAGTTGAAATAATTTCCATGAAAGTTATCACTTCCTGAGTTAACCTAGCTCAGGAAAGAGCAGGTACAGTGAAATAACACACAGCATAGATGGATTGCATTAGCAGCACTAAGTAGCTATTGTGTTCCTATCTCTATCAACACTACTCAAACTCAAATTCAAAGCATCGCTGATCCTGAACTCTACATTTTAGGATTAGAATAAAATCAGATAAATGTAAATGCTGAATTACACCTTTAAATTAATAACACAATGAATCCCAGCCTTAGAAATGAAATAATAATTTTCTTAAGTGCTGTAAAACAGCAGGAGTCCTTTCCTGTCAGCACAGCTATGTCATTTTACAGTATTTGAGGATCTGCCTCAGGACATAAAGAGAACAGATATATTGACCTGATGAGAAGGGCTTTAAACTTGGTATGCTGGACAAAGCATATCATCATCCAAAGCAATAGCACAGGGGCAGTGAGAAAGAGATCAGGGGACAAGATGATGAGGGAGGCTCTCACACTTCCTCTTTCGAAAGCAATGTGACTGAGGGTTCCTCTCAAGCACCTCTAAATGAATATACGTAGTGTGGGGTAACAACAGGAACAATGAGAAATTCATGCACAGATGTAGAGCTATGATCTCATTTGGGTTAGACTGCAGGGGTCCTCAAACTTTTTAAACAGGGGGCTGGTGCACAGATGAAGCGGCAGGAGGCCATCTGTGGTTGCTTGGTACCCCCCCCCCCCAACCCCCGGTGGGGGAAGGTGGGGGTTCTGTAAGTACGGGGGGCCGGATTGAGGATCCTGGGGGGCCGTATCCAGCCCGTGGGCTGTAGTTTGAGGACCCCTGGGTTAGAGGGATGTGGAGGCATAGCTTGCATGACTGGAATACTGTAGCAGATGGATGCAAGTTTTTCAGGAAAGACAGGCTGGGAAAATGAGGATGTGGCATTGCAATCTATGCAAAGAAGTTGCTCACATGCACAGAGCTTTGCCCTGGAAAAAGCAATTAAGCAGCTCAGACCAAGTTGCAGAGAGCAGTCAATATGCTGCAAGGGCCAGCCTGGAGAAGTTGGAGAACTGGTCTGACAAGAACCCCACAAAATTCAGCTAAGGTAAACAAGCCCTGCATCTGGGATGGAATAACCCAATTACATTACAGTCTGCAAGACATCTGACTAGAAAGGACCTGGGGTTCATGGTGCACAGTAATCTGGACATGAGTCAGCGTGAGCTCTTGCAGCCCAGAAATGCAGTGGTTTGGTGGACTGCATTAGCAACAGTCTAACAAGAAGGTGGACAAGTGATTATTCCCCTGTCTTGAACACTTGTGAGAACATATCTGGAGTACCATGACCAGTGTTGGGCTTCCCCGTCTTGGAAAAGACTTGATGTTCAGGAGCAAGCCCAGCAGAAGACACTGTGTAAAGATGAAGTTGAGTATTAGCTCCGTTCAGCTTTAGATGAGGCTGAGGAGGGATTTCCCTGTTGTGCTCAGCTTCCTGACAGGAGGGCACAGAGACAATGCAGCCACACTCATCAGCATCCAGGGATAGAAGAGGAGGAAACAATTTGGAAGACAGGAATTTCTAATTAGATAAAAGGGAAAAAACACTGGAATGAGGTTGCTAAGAAGGGTCATGCAATTTCTACCTTCAAAGTGATTCAAAACTCTGAGCAACCTGACTCTGATTTAAGCAGTGAGTTGGACTAAATGGTCTCCAAAGGCTTTAATTTAAAGAAGGAGCTAATATTTCTTTCATTGAGTAACCTGCAAATTTACAATGTAATAAAGCTTTTGTTAGATAGATGCTATGTTGTTTTTTCCCCCGTCCTTCCATCTCATTTTCTTATTCTACGAGGAGAAAAATTAGACTTTATGAAACTCAAATCAAGCGTTGCAATATTGGCCTTCTAGGGCTAAACTCATCAATACAATTACAAATGCATTTCTTGAAAAAAGTATACATGTGGCTATAGGCCTAAAATTACAAGTTTACAGACCATTCTTGTCCAGCAGCAATGTCATTTCTATGCTATATCTCAAATGTATTCTGACACTACAGCTTTCTATTATGCTTTTATTTTAATATTTCCCTATTTTACTTAACAAAATACTATTTGTTTTCATTACTTTTCTGTGGAAATGTTTAGTTCCTACTTGGCTGGCACTCTGCATTCTGCTGTCTTTGTGATTTATGAGTTTGCTGATTCTCAGCTGTATCACACAAAAAAAAATCCTCTACAAGAAAAAATAATTGGAATTGCTTATATGCCCTGATGAATGTGCTAATTATTTCAGAGAAGCAGATTTGCTGTCACCTTTCATTGTTGAAAGCAACACACTCACGGTAGGCTTTACTGCTACAGAAATAAATACTGTAACTTTTTAATATATTAAAATGTTATTGGCCATGCGCAATGAGTACTTTAATTTCTTCACCATCCAATGAATTTGCACAAGTCTTTTCAATGATTTATGTAGCACAGACTGTCTTATGGCTTGTAATTTGTCATACTCTAAAGGGTCTTGGGATACAATTTTATGAAAAGTAATATATTAAAATTAGTCTTTATTGTAAAATGCTAGAAAACACATCCTTGTTGCATCATATCATGGCCCTGGAGCCCTATAATGAGATTTCAAGAGATGAAGTGAATAACAGTGGTTCCTGAACAGAAGAGAGAAAACTTTAGGGAAACTCAGAGTCTAAGAAAAAAAAAAAAAAAAGTAAAACCTGATTTTCTTTTAGCGTAAGATACTGCACACAATAGTTTCAGAGCTAGCTTAAAAATATTCAGGTTTTATTCATTCAATGTTAGGGCATGTTACCATTACATTAATATTGTAAATATATTATTTCAGAGGACTGGGCATAAAGCACAGTGTTTTAGCTATTGATAACACTTGTTTCCGTATCTTAAAAAGCATAATACATTCTGGGCAGCAGCTTTGTCTGTAAGCCAGACCTCTAATTCCAGTATGTCTGTTTTCTGAATGTTTTCAAAGTAGTTTAATTAACCAATAACCGTACATTACATATCGATAAGGCAAGTGCCTAAAATATGCTATACATTACTTGTTTCCTTGATTTCTTTTAGGTTAATAAAATAGAAAGCCTTTCCATTGCTAAAACACAATCACTTGTTGGGAGTGGCATCTCAGCAGTCTTAATTTATGCCTGCAGACTTATGTATAATGTTTGCAGCTTTAACTCTGCTTGCCACATGCCCACCCAAAACCAATGGTGTTTCTGTTGAAAAAGAGATACATGTTCTACTACACTAGGTAAGTAACAGTTACGTGATTTGTTAAGTGCAGCTCTATACGGATGCTAGTTTTAAATGTTTAGACTGTATTTGTTTTCTGTATTCATGTGCAGAATTTTTAGGAGCATTAATTTATATTTTTTCACATTTAGATATAAGTTAAAAATGCAGTGTACCTCTATACTGAAAAAAAAAAAAATCAATTGCTGATTAATTCAGAAACTCTGGTGACCTAAATGTTAGAAGTTCATTTCAGCTCAATTTTTAATTTACTGTATACTTAGTATACTCAGAAATAAAGCACTTCTAGCTCCAGCCAAGCATTTCACAAACATCTAGCCTGAATTACATTGCTTGTACATTTTGTTTAGTATGAACATCTCTACTCAGGACATGCATGTAAGCATACACTTAAATATTCTCCTGATATTATGCACATTTTGTGAATTGAGAAGCAATCCCAGTAACTCAGACAAAAAGAGCAAGCGCAGGTAAGACTAAAACACTTCTCTATATATCCATGATTTGAGATAGGTAAATCCTACAGATACATTAGGCAAAGCTTTACGCTGCAGCATTACTCTGTCCGAGGCTTTCAGAATGAGCTTTCAAGAGTTCGTTGGAGCTATATTTCCAAGGAATTAAAACGCATATTCACTGTAAATGTTGTAAGACTTTTGGTCTTTGAGTGTTCCCTCAAATACAGCTCCTGCCCATCTCACTGGAAAAGCAGAAGTTTGGCCATTCTACCCAATCTCCAAATGTACTGAAGTGTCTCTGAAGAAACACTCTAGACTCCTACCCCCTCCTCTTCTTTCATTTAGAGCACAATAACCCGTGGCTGTGAGTCTAGAGCAGAAGCTGAGGAACATGGTGAGGAGATACACAACAAATGAAAAAACTAAGTTTGGTTTTACTATATTTCCCATTTATTGACCTCATATACAGCAATCATTTGAAACAAACAAACAAAAAAAAACCCAGAAGTGCAGACTTGAAAACAATTATTTATCAAAAATCTGTGCCAAAGGAGTGTATTTGGTAATTTAGCAACAATCTGCAATCCAATTTACAGTACTGGAAAATAATACTGTGACGGCAGGTTTCAAAGTCTGCTCCCAGCTATTACTAGCTGTAATATAAATTATATTTCAATGTGGCCATCAGCAAAGGGCTTGCTAACATGAAGATTCTTCCTCTGTAAATGAGCTCTTTACTCACACTTTCCCAATTTTATATTTTTGTGGGCACAAGAACAATTCAAGAAGAGATTTTCAGTAATGCACATTCTTAATATTTCAGATCCCGAATTCTCTGACTACCAGTAATACAGGTTTTCTGCCTCTTTGAACAGTTTCCAGGCCAGTAAGATATGATAACAAAGATACTACAACATTAAAGACAGGTATTAAAACACATTACTGCAACTTACAGTATTACAAATTACAGTCCAATCACTTTCCTTATTCTCTAGTTTAAAAGGAAAAAAAGCTCCTATGATTATATAGAAGATTTTACAAAGCATTTTCAAATAATAAAGGAGTAAAGTGAAATCGGGTTTTTCACTGCCTTTTTGGATACCAAATGTGGATACAAAATGAAAATGTTATTACACATAAATCCTTTAGAAATATTGAAATTTCTTCGTTCTACCAAACAAAGAAGGATGGAATGAGATGGAGGAAAGAAATGCTTTTTCTTCAAGACTGTTTATTTTTTTTGAGTAGTAAAGTAGGTAACTATAGGTTACTATTCACAAAATATTTTCTGACATAGATCTGTTAAGACTTCCAACTACCTTCCAAGTAAATGCTAAAAACTCCTAGCAGTAGACATAAAAAACCCTACAAATACTTTCCTGGAATACAGCATGGAAAGAAACCCATAGATCAAAACCCCTTTCTGCAGCATTCTTTTGTAATCCTATGAATAAGGCAAAGAACAATGTAATGTCAAAAGAGACTTTTCCCCCTTGTACGTATCCCCTTGGTTCTTAAGTCTTTGTTTAATTATCAGTCGCCTGACTACTTTCTAGTCATTGACGTTGCTTCCATGAAACCTGATAAAAATTTAATGTTTGCCCTCATTCCATGCCATAAATGTTTCACATGTTCATGAATATTCATTTTGTTTGTTTTAAAAGCTATTTAAAAACGAAGGTGTTTCCAGGGTTTCTTTGAACCTTATTCTGCAGTCTATCTTGTTTCATTTGAACAATTTTTTATTATTGTAGTTGTCTAGTTCCCATGTACATAGCAGTCACACACATACTCAAATGGCAGGTATTTTTTCCTTGGAAACATTTCACCAAGTACATGGAAAAACATCAAACAGCATTGTAACTGACCCTATAACCTGTAAGCCAGCTTTCTCAAGATTTGTAGCACACAACTCTACTAACATGCTGGTCTCACCACAGAAGTTATTTCATTTTGTAAATGACCACTGAAAAGTTTGGATTGAGTAACCAAACAAGATAGCACTTGTTTGCTAATTACCTCCCTGAAAACATTAGTCATTTGTTAGGAAAAAAGTAGTACATCACCTTATTACTTACAGGCAGACATTATTTTTAGCAAGATAATCTACTGACTTAACAGCATTTTTATTTGTGAGCCAAATTCTCTGCAAGGGGTGGAAGCAGAAAAACAGTATTTGAACAGCTGCTGCCAGGAGGTTATAAGCAGACTGTGTTCCGACTTTGTTCCTCACATTGCACATATACACACCACGGCTACTGTTCAAAGTCATCATCCTTCTGGGAGAATGCTTTCATACTTAAATTATAAAACCTGTATTTATGAAGACATTATTCATAAAACCCCTATCTTGTAAACATTCTCTAAAGACCATGGGTATGAGTAGCCTTTTGACTTCAAAGAAATTCATGTGACAAAGCACTCCAAGCCAAGTGTTTAACCATTATAGATAAGTATTTGAAAACAGTATTTATAAGCACTAGGTCCCAATGGCTTTTGAGAATGTGATGATTAGGGCTTCTGTGGTGCTAGACCTGATTCTTTGTCTTATACTTCCCCCAGTCCCAGCCTTCCTATGCACAAAAGACAATTTTTCAGTTTAATCAATTTAGAAATCAACGTAAGGTATTTTCACTGAATTAATCAAAGGGTTTTCTGAAATTATTTACTTACACTGATGCAACTTTGACCTCTAAACATTGTCTTATCAACTTGCTACTAACAGTATTTGTCAGTATCAGATTATTTTAGTTTCAAAGGCAAACAACAAAACAGAAGGGTCCTGGAGTCTGTTACGGTTGCCTTCAGAGTATGTTGGCTTTGATACAGGGCTGCCGCCTCTCACAGCTCAGCAGCATGCAGCCTCTTACACAGCCTGAAAGTGACTCTGCTGTACCCCGTTGGGTAAACCCATGCCTGGCTGAGCTGGTGGACCCAGTACAAGTACCATGTGTTGGGACAGTCCTCGCTGGGAGAACTGAGACCCAGCTCCCACACACCATGCAGCTTCTTCAGCTCAACCAGGGAATTAGCTTTGGTGCTGCCTATGAGCCTTCATCTTAAAGAATGCTGCCCAAGTAGTCACCTTGACAACGACAGTTATCCTCTAACTATACAAAGTGGGGCCACTTATAAGATGCACCCTTCATTTTGCTTTTTTCCACACCAGCCTCGCTGCACCTGCTTCTTCGAAAACACACACTGCAGTCAGACATCTGGCTGACAGACAAAGCCATTGCTTAGAACATAATATGCTTCCTAAGACACAGACACAAGTGTTATAACAGCTAAAATAGCTTGCTTTATGCCAGGTCCTCCAAAATAGATTTGTACATCAATAAGAAGAATGAACACAGCCAACCATATATACATCAAATTTCCAGTTCCTTTCCATCTGATTTTTAGGTATGAATTGATGGCTTAGTCCTGCCCCTTCCTGCACTATTCTCTAAGCCAGCTTTCTGAAATGCATGGAAGAGACAGACAAGGGGAAAAAGGAGTCTGACAGTGTGATAGACACCTAGTACCAGCATGACTGATGGGGACCCTGGGTTGAGTTACAGAATCACAGCGTTATTATAAGCTAGAAGAGATCTTCCTACTCCAGGGGAGTCATCTACTCCCCACCACTGCCTAAAGCAGACTCAATTATATCAGGGTACTCAGGGCTGCGTACAGTCAAGGTATAAATTTCATAGAAAATGATTCCACAGTCCCTCCAGGCAGCCTGTTGAGTACTCTAGTAATTTCCACCACCACCATGCCCCGCCCCCCCCCCCAAAAAAAAACCCCACACATTACCTTTTTACAGCTTGTGTCTGTTACCACTTGTCCCATCACTGTACACCTGTTATACAGTGAAATTGAGCTCTTCTATCTTCACATTAAATAGTCCTACACAGCAATAACACCTCTTCTTAGCCTTCTCTTCCTAAGACTGAACACGGCCTGTTCTGTCCCTCTCCTCGTAGTACGTGCACTCTACAAACCCAGGCATCTGGGTGACCCCTTACTGGATTCACCCATGTGCCTACAAGGAGACTTTAGTACCAAACTGTTATTCATTGTAGTACCTCTTCCCCACATCAGACCCATATGCAAGGTGCAAATATGATGCACCTTTGAGAACTGCTGCCAGACATGTCCTAAATGTTAACTTCTGTAGAAGACAAGTGGCAGTGGCAATGAGCAGCCAATGCAAAAGAGATCAGGATCATGACAGAACATGAGAATAAGGGGTGAAAAAACACAAAGCTGCTGTTTATGAAGTTCACAAAACCTCTTGATTTTTTCCCTTTAAACGGAAGGTATTCCAGAGCAACTCAAAAGGCAGCCTTGCAACTTCCAGGTTCTCAGACTTGACAGGACAATCTGCCACAAATTTGAATGATCAGGCTCCTACCTGAAAATGCTCCTATAAAACAGAAACCACTATGAAAACCTGTCCAATAATTATCATTCTTTCTGGATACTCCTTCCAGATATACATACATCAAGTCATTGTTAGTCTGTGTATATCCCTGTACCTGCCAAATTTCATCACAAAATTCAACACTTCAAGTTAACTGATTCCTTAAGAATTAAATACCATGTGGCCACCAAGTTAATGCCCAGTTCTTCACCTGGTGTTGCTTGCTTTGACCAATGGATTATTAAAAAAAATATATAAATCTTTGAACTGAAAGGTCCGAAAGATAGCTTTTAGGGCAACGGACATGGTGAAGAGGCTGGAGCACAAGTCTTATGAGGAGTGGCTGAGGGAACTGGGGTTGTTTAGCCTGGAGGAAAGGAGACTAAGGGGACCTTATTGCTCTCTACAACCACCTGAAAGGAGGCTGTAGGCAGGGGAGGGGCAGTCTCTTTGCCCAGATAACTAGCAAAAGGACAAGAGGAAACATCCTTAAGTTGCGCCAGGGGAGGTTTGGATTGGATATTAGGAAAATTTCTTCACTGAAAAGGATGGTCAAGCACTGGAACAGGCTGTCCAGGGAGATGGTAGAATCACCATCCCTGGAGGTGTTTAAAAACCATGTAGACACGGTGCTTAGCGACACGGTTTAGTGATGGGCTTGGCAGTCCTGGGTTAATAGTTGGACTTGATGATTGAAAAGGTCTTTTCAAACCCAAATGAATCTATAATTCTATTTACGTGTATACAGGACACTACCATTACACAAGAGTCATTAGTCTGAATCAGTCCCAGTGACCTAGTAACAGTATCAAAAAATTGGTATTCAATGTTCATTTCCATTTAAAAAAAAACCATGATATGAAACACTGAGGTAAATGTACCTCCTACATTAACTTTAGGAGACACAAGAGTTCATCATATGATTTGAGGCATACTGCTGATGTACTTTTCTGAAATACAATTTCAAAACTACAAGAAAAAAGATAATCTAAAACTCAAAATGTATTAAGGAAAAATTGGGAAGTTGAACTGAAAGTACATTTATTAGTCCACATCAGCTCTTCAAAGTACATTACCATCATATGCATTTTAAAAATAAAAAGGTACTACACAATGACAAATGGGTAAGGAAACTCATATATTCTCTCAGCACTGAATTATATTTTTTTTTTAGAATTAGTATTTAATGGCATATTTATTCCCAATTTCCAAAACATATGACAAATTGTAAGATTATTATTAAGATGCAGCATTTCACCCACCACTGAAATTGTGCGTTTTCTTGCACATGGCTTAACAGCATTTCAAGAGGTTCCTGTTCAAATTAGGATGAATAGAAATGCAGAGTTGATAAGGTATAACACCTGCCCCATCCCCCCCAAAAAATTTAACAAAATCACTTTAACCTGAAGTAGCAAAGATTGCCATTGATTAAGATAATAAGATTTGAAGACTGCACAGATCAGAGCTAGGTCAGATATGATGTACTTATGCGCACCTGAAAATTTACTTTCTTCAAGTATTAATATCCATAGATTTGTTGCAAGACAAGGTGTATGCTGGTGTGTGGCAACAGTAGACCTGTCACTCATTGGCAGTAAGAGAGTACCTCACACCCTGGGGTTTCTTCTGAGTATGGTTTCCACAGAAAGAATTTTACTTCACTGAGTAATAGATTGTGTTAGTTGTACTTTAAAGGGTAGCGGTGGTGGGGGAACAATTAAAATAAAAAATAAATTAAAACACCCCACAGTTTCCCCCTCCTCCCATTACAGAGCACAGGAATTTTCCCCATATGAATAAACCTGAATTTTCTCTTTCTTTCTATATTAATTTTAATGAATTAATTATTAATGAATTTTCTATATTAATTTGATGTCATTTGATGTCCCCATTCTAGATAATACTTTTTTTCAGGTTTTTAATGATAATCTGTAGATACAGTCCACTTAGGAAACTTTCAAGCAACACAAATATGTTTCCTCCTTCTTCACGCTAATGCCACAGCATCTAGTGCAACAGGTTTTTCATGCCCATGTGACAATGGGTTTAGACAATGAGTAAGTCTTCAAATACGGATATTCAAAATAAAATAAAATTTATACAATCTAAGGTCTCCTAGCTATACCAAAGATTGAAAGGAAATCACCACAAAATGAAGACTTAACACTCAAAATAGACTTAATACAGTCATTAGAAGTGTATCTAGCTGATTTCCATAATAGAATAAAAAAAGTATTTAAAAGATGAAAAATTTCTACTGGTAGAAGCATCTGTCTGTCCAGAATTAGAGAGTTTATTATTTCATTTCTTATTCATATTATATCATTATGTCATCCAGCACCCCAATAAGTTATGTTATTCTTCCAGAAATACTTCAAAATATTAAACATTCTATTCCATAACAGGGCATTAAAACAAAATTAAACCACAAATCCAGAACAGATTTTAGGTAGATAATTCTGTCACTAGGTCACAGCAGTGCAGAAAAATGGAGCTTAGTTTTGAGAAATTCCACCACCAGTCACGACCCGAAACCCCACCACCAGTCACAAAATGAAACACAAAACAAAACCAGAAATTCCAGCACCAGTCACAAAAGATACCAAAACAAAACCACCAAACCCCATAGGTTCATATAATCCAGTTGAAGAAGTCTTAAAAGTCTGAAATTTGTTGTGGCATAATTCTATCAGCAAACTGATTTATATCGAAATGAGGACTTCTTTGTATAGTCTAGTTATACACAGCTATTGATGTTTTAGTATATTTCTTTCTATCAAATGCCTGTCAAGAACACCCAAACCTGTTTTTCCTCTCTTTCAAATATTTCTTCATTGTTTTCTGGCTCCAATAAATGAGATTTGCACCAAAGAACTCTATCTCAGATTTGCTTCTGTCTCACGCTGACTTGTTCTGAGCAGGTATTATTGCAGTGCTGCAATTGTAAGTTACACAAGGTACCTGAATTAGGTGTACTCACTGAGAAACTCAGGAAACATGGTTTCCTTTCCACATCTGTCAGACAGAGTTAGTCTACACTGACTTTAGAAGTTGAAGAGTATGATTCGGAGCACACCATCAATTCAGAACAGATTTGCCTTTGAGGTGAAAAAAAAAAAAAAAAAATAAAAAAAGTCTTACTATTCTTAAAGGGCAAATCTGTTGGATATTCCTGTAAAAGTTTTAGTAACTTTAAAGGAGATCTCATTTTAGGAAATGAAAGTATACAAAGTACTCACAACTATGCTTCCCATAGCTTGAACTGTAGCAGTTTTATTTTCCTGTGCATTTGGGGTTTTTGTTTTGTTTTGGGTTTTTTGTTTGTTATTTGGGGTTTTTTTTAATGGCAAGCCCACAGATTTCTTTCCTTGCCTACAATGTTATAAGAGCTGGGGTTTTTTTCAGACCCGATTAGTAAAGTGAATCTAAATCTCTTTTCTTCCCTTAGAAGGCTTTCATATTTAATTTGTGTCTAAAGAAATTTTACTAACATAGAGGCCCTGGGATAAAAAAAATTTAATTTTACGGTTATAATGGAAAACAGGGGAATTGAAAAAGACCCTTTGGAGTTCAGTCACAAAAAGGAAAAATTCAATTACTTTGAAAATCTTTAGAACCACAAGACTGAAATATTGGAAATGATGAGCTAGACTGGGGGTCATCATCAGCTGTAATCCCAAATGGCACTTATTCCTCGGCTTGTATTATTCATTTAGAAACATAATGAACTGCGAGCCACTAAAAACACAAGTAGATAACTGCACTTAAGTAAGCTCTCTCATAATTATTTATTAATTGAATAAAAGCAAATGTTAACCACAGTAATATTTTCATTGTCTGCCTAATGTTCAGTGACAAAACCAAACTTGCAGGAAAATTATAGCTTCTGAATACGCCTATGTAAAATCCCTAATGGCAATATATTATTTAAGGGAAAATATGCAAATAAGAATGCTTAACATACATTTTAATTCTGTAAAGGATAATAAATACACAGTAAAATACTGTAATGATAATATAAAGTTAGCTATATTTTCATGGAGCCTGACTCACACCATTTTACACCACTATTGTTCTATTAATTTTATTCATTTACTCCTAACATATACTATAGAAATATGAGCCACATGATGTTGCTTATGGGTATATTCCTCAAATTTTTATCTGTCACCAGAATGAAAAACAAAAGTGAAATATTAACAGGCAGCCACTTCTTTCAAATGTTTATGTGAAGTACTGCTATCAAAAACCAATGAAAGTGTGACAAAATTAATTAAAAATATTTTGCAAACAATCTTGTGGAATCAACTGATTCATTGGAAGTGATTTGTAGCTGGACCTTCAACCTATGTGATGTCTAAATCAATTTGTCTTTTGGGGAGACTTCAAAATTCAAGATGATCATCTTCAGCATTGCCTTCAAAAAGACTTGCATGTAAATTACTAATAGCAAAGTACTGATCATTCCTTATAAAAATACTACTCTTTGTAACACTGAATTCTCGGTTTAGTGTTGAAATACATTTGGCATCCAAAAAGCTTCTTTCACTACACTTTGCAGTTGTTTTGGTTTTTTTTTTTAAGTTAAAGCCTATACTATCCTTGACCTATTATTTCTTTTCATGACCCTACTAGTTATATCCAAACTAATAATGCTTCTTTCTTACTTAGATCTTTTTGTGTGTGTGCAAACTGTGAAACTTAGCCCTAGTCACCTGAGGCTATAATTACGTCTGGCTAGTATAATACTGCAAGAAGAAGTCCACAGATCTATTACTTAGCTTGCAATATATTAATACACTATGATAACAGGCTTTTAACTATGTGCACAACAATGACTACAACTTGATGTTAAATGTTTGAAAACTGAAAACTTAACGCATAATAACAATGTTGGCATTTCATATCTGACCTACTGTTTAATGTTTGTTATCATTGTATCTTGTAACTTTATTGACCAATATCAATAAAATTGAATTCTCCTTACGTACGAAGCAGTTTTCCATTTCGAATACATAGAGAAAAAGGAACAATAACTCAAAGAACATCACAGTCCTGTCAATGCATCATATTCTAGAAATAATTTAAAGGATTACTCTAGGCTATTTAATGAATATATTAACAAGTAATGACTTATCTGTTATAAACTGAATTATTTCCTACACACTTAACCGATCTTGCCATTGATCTGTCATTCTGCCCCCAAATGAATCTGAAGTGAAGTTCTTCATTACACATCTCCTAGTATAGAATTTCAAGACCCCAACCTAAGTGTCCTGAAGTTTTGCTAGACATAAACCTCTGGATGAAGGAATGCTAATAACCAAGGAAAATACTATATAAGGCAAAATATTTGATCCCATATAATGTTCTCTTCCTCTGGTGACAGTGTTTTAAAAAAACTGCTATAAAATAACAGAACTTCTCAACTACTGATAGCTTTAAAATTCTTTGTGCTTGTGTTAATTGATGCGGCTGTAACTCCTTGCTCTGCTTACAACAGCTCGGTAGGAAGAACATGTTGGGTGATTCAAATACCGCATCCTTTCTTATGGTCTGCTGTAAACAATGAGCAGGCAAAACAATCCATCTTTATTGAATACCACGGGGTTGTTTTGTTGTTTGTTTTTTTTAAAAAACTTCTAATATGAACTATCAGGAGAATTGAATAGGATTGCAGTTCTGTACCGTGCTGAAATATACCCTTGAGTTTTTGGGCACTCTCAGAAGCCAAGTATTCAAAGGAAACTGATAATGTTGCATATTTTAAATGGCATAGCCTGACTGGATATGTAGAATAGATTAGTTTTCAGATTAAAGGCATCTAACTGCAGTAGCTAGAGAGGTAAGAAATCTGAAGTTTTGGAAGCTGAGTTTAATTTAAACTGGGGGGAAAAAAGCCACTGCAGTGACACACTGTTGTTTTCACAAACTGCTGTTAATCAAATAAATTTTCCCAATGCTAATTGCTAACAGACACTCATGAGACATTACCTCACTTTTCCCTTTATTCACTAGGTTGAGGAAGATTGTAATAGTAAAAATAATAATAAAATTAAACCTAAGTTTCATCTATTATTTCCCCAAATTAATTTACAAAATGGCCATCATCTTTGCCTTCATAATTACATAAATACTCCAAAACTACAAATATTATCTTTATTATTAAGAAATAAATCACTCGTTCCCACTCTCCAATACTGCACGCTCCTGCTTCAGTATAGGAATAGTTAAGGAGATTTATGCTCAAATAGCAGAAAAGTGGTTTTGACTTGCTGGATGTGCTGTTGATCAGAAATAAAACTTATGAAAACCCAAATATTACCATAGTTACGCATTAAGTTTGATTAATACATATAATATGGCCCAGCTTCCCAAGAATTCAGTATGGAGCTCAGAGGCATGAACTACGGGATTGCCACATCTTTTTAAACATTTATACTCAACATTCATTTTCCCAGGAATAAACTGTTAAGTTGGCAAACATTATTAGTTTCTGACTTTAACATTTTCATTTGAAATTTCTACACCTCTCCTTAAAATCTCTGTATAACTGCACTGCCGCCTTTTTTTTTTCCTCCCTCCTTGACAGTAAAGTTGCCTTAACTGTGCCCTGTTGCCACTAATTACATAGAACAGTCTCCCTTTTGTGTTTCAAATGACCACAGTCTCCCCCCAATCAATCAATTCTTCCCTTATCTATACATGGTCCAAAAGGTAATTAGATAAGTACAAGGAAGAAACCTCTATCAATGCATGTTAAAAAATACATGCAGCTTCTATCTCTGGCTCAGAAAAATCTTAAACTCAAGGGAAAGACTGAAGAACCATCTATCACTGAATGTCTGCCTTGTTCTTATGTCCTTCCAGAATAATGTCCAGTTGCAGACTGTCCTGAAAACAGAAAATAGTCTTGGAAAGGTGCAAGGGGCAGAACTAACAACATAACTATAGTGGTTTAAGACTAAAAAAAGGGGACTAGAATGGGACATTGAGGAGAATACCCTCAAAGTGCTCGCTGACTTCTGAAGATACTATCAAACTTAACTAGAGACAGAACACTAGTAAATTTGGGCTGGTGTTACATTATCAAAATGTTTTCCATTAGCTCTTGTAAGACAGACAAACAGGGAAGACAGTATGAATATACTTGTTTTATCAAGACATTACATTATATAACCTGTCTCATCATTCTCAGTCAGATCATAAATTCCTAGAAGCAAGAAATAAAACTTCCAAGTGGGTTAAGAACACAGAATTGTTTGTCTTAATATCCAACCCTTTCTCTTTTCATGCATTCCTTACTAAAAAGGGAACTATTAAGCCTTGGAAAAAGTTACCCAAAGAGGTTGTGGAAACTCCATTCTTGAAGACCTGATCATCAAGATCTGATAGACGGCAAGACCTGAGCAACCTGAACTGACTAATTGTATTTTGCCCAGGAGTTTGGACTAGATAACCTTCTGAAATCCCTTCTAATCTGAATTATTCTATGATTGCATGAAACAGGTACTTCACAGAAAATCTGTCTGGAGTGCCTTTATTTTCTGTTTTCAGGATATTTATCAATCTTTAAAAAAGATACATCAGCCCACGCAGTATCACTATTTATCATTTGCATTATTATACTGCTGAAGAGATGTCACAGGTGTCTTACTCTATGTTTAGTTTCAAGTACATTAATAATTTAAAATTATTAATGCAAATTATTAAGGTACATTATAACTGCAAATAATTCTGAGAAAAAAGCAAGCTCTGCCATTAAATTATTTTTGAGACTGCGAGTCTAAAATGTATAAATCCCTCTCTGATGGCATGCCAGGTATGCTTAAAAACATTTTAAATCCAAAAGAATAGCAAATGCCAATACATAGTTACCCTCTTTAGTTGAATAAAGCATTACAAATCTAACACAGTTTTTATGGCGTACATCAAAAACTCTACAGTAAGCGCTTTCACTTTCAGACCTACAACACTTCTAGTCCTTCTTTCAAAAGTTAAAATAAAAGTAAAAAGGAATAATAATAATAAAAAAAAATCTCACTTTTGTTTTCAAACTTAAAGTGGCAAAGACAAACAACAAATTAAGTAATAGCGAAAAGAATGCATTCCCGAGAGAGCAACAATGCAACAAAATTATCCTGTTTAACACCATGTTACCCTAGAGTAAAACAAGTTTAAAAAACAAACAAACATGAACAGATGAAGGTGCTAGCACTGTTTTAGCAGATCTACTCAATTGAAATGGAGGATGGAAATCTCTATTATAATGCAGCATCCAATTTTGCAGGTCAAGAATCTTATTAAAACTCCCTTAGTGGTCATTTCTACAAATACCAAACTTTCCAGAACTCAGCAAATTAGAGGACATTTCCCCAAGTGGCTCTAAAAGGACTGTACATAGTTTTTATTAATACACAGAAAATTTATCAAAGAACACAGCTACTACAACATAGAAGAGTACTGTGAGTTTCCATCAGACAACGTAATTTTCTGCATTTTTATTATATGAATTATTTCAGTTTGTAAACATAAAGACAAGATGAGCAACAGATTGCAACATGCTGGAATCCTTCAAACAGACCAAATTGGTTTTAAAAGTCTTAATATCACATTTAAGAGGACAGCTACAACAATATTCAAACATCTGTTTGCTAAAAACGTGACAGCAGAGTGGAACTGTGTGACCCCTATGACACAATTTGACCAGTATCTTCTTAAAGCACATTTTAACCATGCTTAACAATCTGCCTTGAACTGCAAGGAATAAATCAACCTACGAAGATCAGCAAGGGAATGTTCTAAGCAGAAGCTTCCTAAGCCACTGCATCAACAAATACTGTTTCAGTGGAAAGATTCCCCAAAGTTCTTCAGAAACCTTTACCAATTCCCACAAGCAACCCAGCAGTCTTCTACTGCCCATACTGAAACTGATGACCTGAATTTAGGCTAAGTTGGACGGGGCTTTGAGCAACCTGGTTTAGTGGAAGGTGTCTGCCCGTGGCAGGGGGCATTGGAACTAAACGATTTTTAAGGCCCTTTCCAACCCAAACCGTTCTATGATTCTAAGAATTTCTTCAGCCACCTGTATCAGAAAACAACAGTAAAACTAACCACTTTCATTGACAGTGTTGTCAGCCATAGACCAAGACATTACTCAGAATAAATATCTTATTAGAAGTCTTCATATAAAAACCTTTTCAACATTTTGTTTAATTTTATAAGTAGTCACAACTAATTATCAAGTTCCTTTTTTGGCCCTATGCAATTACAATAATATGAGCATACAAGAATTCATGTAAAAAAAAAATCTGGAATTAAAATAATCTATCAATGCACAGAGAATACACTCCAAAAAGATACATTGGCATTTACAATAACCACAAAACTAAATTAGTATTTTATAAATGTAGTTTAACTGGTCAGAAGAGTTCAGAACTCTTCAAATATTTTTTCCACTTTTTTAAAACTCCTAAGTCTATACTATGTTAGTTTCTGTACATAATAATGAGACTGTCAGAAATTATATGCCAGCATTAAATGCTGTGGTGTATGTTCCTGTTCTCAGTAAGTTAGTGTCAGAAACGACAGGCAACTGTGCTATGACATCCTTTAAATCTGAAACAATCTGAGTAACTCTCAATTCGATGCCTGTTAGATGAAGTATGCACAATATAAAAGCAACCACACAGCTTGTATACTCAGAGCTGTAGCTTTCTAGAGACAGCTCTACAGGTGCAACTCAGGTATACAAAGGAGTTGAAATTGTTAGCACCAGCTGAGACAAGCACTGCTGAAGCACAGAAGAAAATCGCCACAGAAGTAGCAAGAGAGAAGCAGAGAATCACAAGACTAGAGAATGGGTATCCAGGAGGAACAGCAATAAAGGGTCATCAAATATAGCACAAATTGATAAAGGCAAACAGCAAGTGTGTAAGAGGAAAACTGAAAAGTCACCTGTCAATCAAAAATGTTGCAATGGGGAAGGGGAAAAGAGATACTATGTAACATTCAAGAAATGGGGGGAGGGGGGAAAGGAGAAATTAAGCAAGTGTTACAACAAACCAGAAGAAAGCAAAAGTAAGGGACATAAAAAGGACAAAGAACTGCTTTAGAAAGCTCACAGGGAATATGTTGACACAAGAAGTAAAGCAAGAAACATACTACCTACTGATGTCTAAAGACATCAAGAGCTACAGCTAGAGAGCTTTAAACGTTTCTGTGCTTACTCCGAATATGGGTGGAAGGCTGCCCCAGAAGAAGTTTGTCTGCTGCAATAGGAATGTTCTGTCCTACAACACGATCAATGAAAATCAATTGGCTGATAATTGCTTTGCATCAAAATAAATTATGGAGGACTACATGGCTCAGAGGGTTGGAAATGAGATGTGAAGTCTTTCACCTCTAGGTCACTGCTACAAACACTATGCAAGTCAATAATGACTAAAAATTGTTACTGTTGTGTTAGTAAAAACCCCTGATTTTAAGCTCTACTAAAACACACATTTATGGCTTTGTAGCCTCAGAACTTTGTTTTGCCAATCCCTGAACAAAGTCAGATGAAGCTCCCAATGCTTCTCACATGACTTTGTGCTGCCTGTGGTTACAATCTACATAATTCCTTTTCAGGAACACTGTTCTTAACTTTTCAATCATACTGTTCTTATCTTTTCAATAGATTACAACCCAAACAGGTTACTTTTAAAACTAGTTTCAAAAATTAAAGTCCGTAAATAAAATCCAAAGTATATATCAAGACCACAAAATTATGTTTGTAATTCTTCTTCTAGACAGGATCATAAATACTCAAAAATACAGAAATTTTTATCATTTTCTTTGATTCTCACAGAAACAAAAAAACACACGAGACACCACTAAGTTGTGCTTCCCTGCTGAGCTGTAAGATCAAAAGGGTGATAATACAATTTTTTGAAAACACTAGCTGCCGTTAAGTGCAGTTTTTTGTTGATCCGTGAGTACAGTTTGCTTTCATTTCAACTTAATTTATACACGTGTTTGTTTGCTAGCTTGTTAATGGTTTGAACAGATCTTTACTAAATTAAATACTTGTTGAAAATATACTTGAATAGCTATCATGTGGCAGACTAACCTTTGCTGTCCAATAATAAGCTACTTTGTAGATCAAGAAAGTTTAAAACTACATGGTCCCATGCATTATATACTACTATCACTGTAAAGCCAATATTGATTGTTGTGGCTGATGGGGGCTACAGACAAAAACACTGTTGTAAGCTTAACCCAGGTAAGCACCTAAGCCTCACACAATTGCTCATTCCCCTCCAGCAGGACAGGGAAGAGAATCAGAAGAGCAGAAGTTAGATAACTTATGGGCTGAGATAAAGACAGTTTAATAATTAAAAAAAACAAACAAACATACCCCAAAACCCAAAGAAAAAAACCCAAAACTAAGTGATGCAAAAAAAACCCTCCCAAATGCTCACCACCAGCCAGCTGATGCCCAGCCCTTCCCTGAGCAATGGCAACCCTGGCCTGAAATAATCATACTAACATGAGTCTGTAACCTCTAATACAGAAGTAATCAGGAAAAATAGATACTTATCTACATCGAAGAAAATACATATTGATGGAGGCAACTAGAATAAAGGCTATTATTCAGTTTCTCTTCAGCTTGTTATCTTCTAGGCCACAGCAGAATGTAAGTAAAAAACTTGATCTCTGTGTTTTCTCCCACTCACTATTCAGCCGAGTGAAACACTGCTCACAACCTCCAGGATTTCTAAAACTCCACAATAAATCCTTAGTCTGCACCAAAGGGTAGCTTCTGTGGCCACATACACTGCCTTGGACCGACAGCATAAAATTTCCTGGGAAAGGTGAAAAAGCATTTCTTCACGCAATTTACAGATACTGTAATCTTCAAAGATGTAAGTAGCCTGTGGACTCTGCTTTTGACAGATAAAAGACAACTGGGTTTGATTGTTAAAGTCTGGACAGTACCTCTGATACCACTGCCACCTAAACCTTCATGCACATGCATACTTGAAGCTGCTTATCTGGTACTGGCATTCTTTTCCTTTCACCAAAATGCACCCTGTTTTTCAAGACCTAAGATTTGTTTCCAATTATATTCAGGAAACTTACTTTTCATTTATGGATTTTCAGATTCCAGATTCTACTTAATTTCTAATTTAAACTTTAACAGTCAAATACTTTTAGTCTGTTACTATCAGCTGTATGATATTTACAGATATCACTAGCATAACTAGTAGATTGAGCCTTGCCCATATACAGACAGATTTGCTGCAGGAACCAAAAGACCAAGACACAGATTTATATGTTCAAAAGATCCAAGCAGAACAAAAATTTCTTAGATCACTTTAAATAATGCAACTTAAATTCTCCATCCTGAAACGCAAAACTTGGGAGGCGCTCTAATTCCTAGAACACAGTGGGTTATAGGCCTCTTGCTTGAGAGGGGTGGTCTGAATAACCAGATGTTCTTCTCCAACTTTCTTGAGTCCCCTCTGTGACAATTATGACATAGTCGCACTACTCTCTTCATTCTTGAGGAGCCCACAAATCCATACACACTCAAAGACTGGACATTATAAGTAGGACATGAATTTTCATAGCCTGTTATGAACTAAATGATTAATTAACTGATTAAGAAACCTAACAGGTTGCTCATAAGCTGTACTGAAATAATCTGAACAGACTGAGATACATTTTCTAGTCCTGTTACTCTGTTACTAGTGCCTTTAACATGCCTAGAACATCTATTACTTATGAACTCTTCCTGAACTCCTGTATTTATAAACACTTCCCTAATTTGCAGTTAGATTCATTTTCCCAGTAAGATTAGAATAATTACACTTCCCCTCCCCCCCCCCCCCCCCCCCCCCGCCCCCAGGAATCTTCCTTTTTACAATTCATTATTCTGAGAATTGCACAGCAATTAAATACCTACAATGGCCATGGCTACATATGGGCAAGGGGAGGCTCTGTCACAAGTATCAGAAAAGAAACCGGATTTATTTCCACTTCCCTTCTCCTCCCCCTATATATCCTGGCAGTGAAGAACGTACACCCTCTCCTCTGCTGTCGGTACTTCCTAAAATAACAACCCAAAGAAACACACCACCGTTTGTTCCATCCTTCAGTACACTCAACTTTACCCAAGTATACCAGATACCTGTTCTCTAGAAAGCAAACCAGCATGCTGAAGTATTTTCAGTGTTGCAGACAAGCCATAAAGGACCTCATTATAAAAAGCATTCTGTCCATAGTTTCATGCTACAAGCACTCGGATTAATATACCACATTACAAAGTTGCCACTCTCCTCACTACTTCAGCAGGAGATTGTAATCTTGATTATGACACAACGAACTGATTGAGATAATTAAACAAAGAAGAACAACCATGTCAAAAAACTTTTTCTGAAGAACATAGTCTCTCAGTGCAGTTTATACAGGAGTCATAAAACCCTTAAAATGGAGAGAGCACAGACCATCATGGGGACAACCAGCAGCACAACAAACAATGGCAACATCTTAAGCAGGTACCTTCCGTCATGAATCACAGCCCAAGGAGCCTCACACACTGTTCAAGAAGGAACAATCTCATAGCTCAATAAAATTTTCTAAGCAATACCAAACACAAAAATACTCAATAGTTTAAAAACGACCATGCAAAACTACGCCAGCAGCACATGTACTGGGTTTACTTTGGTTAGAGAAAGAGCCTCCTCTTATACAATACAATAGTGATTAGACCACTCATCTGAAAGCAGGAGTGCTGACTTCCAGGCTCTGACCACCCTGAAGCCAAAACTTCTAGGAAAAGCTTAAACTGTAAAGAGGACCAACACAGGGGGTTCTTCCACTCTCACATTGACATCTGGGTCACTGAGCACACATAGAGACGACAGCCTACAAACCACACCAGGCTCAGCACTTACAAAAGCCATCTCTATTGCCTCATGAATCTTGTATTGCTACAAAAGGTCCCAGCTTCAACTGCAGGGATGGCCAGCTTCCCTAGGAGCTTGGAATACATTTATGGAAGCAGAGAACTATACACACAGACAGCTTCTCTATCTATCTGCCTTTCTGTTGGTGCTTGCTGCCTCTTTAAAGGGTTAGTATCACAAGGTGTGTTTTGAATTGAAATTGATGCTAAGTGAAATTAGCTGTGCTCAGCCCCTGCCCAAGAAGCATGATTATGCTGGGAACTTAGATGGAGGTAAGGTACCTGCCAAAATGTATCCAAGTTACAATCTACGCCCTCTATGCAGAAAAATTAGGATTTCCCACCTATAGTAAGGTGCTGTGCATCCTGGAAAATATGATTACTGGTCAGTAGTTTTCATTCTTAAGACTTTTTCATTGCCATATTAATCCAGGAAATAAATATTTGTTTATTTGAAACAAATAAACTTGCTTTAGTTAAAAAAAAATTGACTTTGTCTGAAACTTGACTGAAAATTGTTACAACTTACAATACTTAAAAAAGTATTGGTCTAATGCCTCACTGTAACTGAAAGCTAAATCTTTTACGTGTATTTAGTACAGATTTTTTCCTCTACCAGAGTAACTACTGAAATAATTTTTCAACAAGCTTTGAAACAGTTTGTCATAGTTTTTTTAAACATACTTTTTATTGGCATAAACCACTTTCATTTCAGCTCCATGTATAATGTAGGCTTCATTGTGTGTTAATTTTATACAGCAGCTCTTAAAAAGCTGTTTCCATTCACAAGTATGTTGCCAAGAACAAAAAACTTATAAATAAGTAGTAATGTGCCACTATAATTTGAAAATACTCATCTCATTCACGTTCCCCTGCCTCCACTAAAAGATTTATAACATGTCTAAAAGAGGAATTGATGAATTCATCAGCACCTGGGACATTTTGATCATAATCAATAACATAATTTTACCTTTTAAATGGGATTACAATTAAACTACATTTTTTCAGAGCAATTTTATCACAAGAATTGTGCAGACCAACAGCATTAACTCATTCAACACCATGTACTATGTTATAAGGGATGACAAACTACACAGCCAAACAATGATAATACTATACCTAATGGAAGATACATAGAATTAATTGTGCTGATTCATAGGTTAATCATTAAAAAGTAAAACGTTCCTTAGATAAATAAGCACAAGCATAAAGATCATGCATCATTCCACAAGTTTAGAAGTCCACTATCTAACAACAAAGAATCCAAAACAGCAACAGAATATCAACATAAGACAGACCAGACTGGCCTGGCTCCTACAAATTCACTTTTGTGCTTTCTCAAGAAAACATAACACAAGACATTGCAGTAGCTTCCACAGAAAGTTAACTGTAAAAGATCTCTTGGATGGAAGAGTCTGCCAGGAGCAGCAGAAAGGGAGTAGACAGGCCATCACCAGTCTCTCATCAGATGATAGTAAATGACACCACCAGAACTTATTTTATCTCTTTGGAAGCTGGTGCTTACTGGGCCAGGGAGTTGCCATAGGGAGTTGAAGTAGAGAATATTTTAAAGGAAAAGTTATTTTCAATACTATACAGCAAAAAATTTTAGATATAAGAAATAGTAACAAAATGTAATAGTCTGGAATAAGATGAATGACCACACATATATATGAAGCCATACTAAACCAGAGGGTTTTGTGGTCCATCGAACAAATATTCCTGCTGTAGGAGGTAAATTAAATCAAGTAGTGTGATCTGATTATCTTCAAGGATTATTTGTCATGGGCAAACTACTGGTTCAGGTAGAAACAGACTGTTACCCTTCAACTAAGTGGCAGTTATTGATCTTTGCTGGCACAGCCTCATTGTTACATGGCTTCACTGTTACAGAGAGGCTGCTAGCTTAATGCCTGTCAGTCTGGGAAATAAAAGTAGCCCTTACTTAGGAAAGATAAGAGGAGGTAATTTCAGGGTCTTTCATCTTTTCCAGGGCTGTACTGCTCAGGAGCCAGAAAATGTATTTTCTTTGTCTACAGCAATTAACTGAATCTTGAACATCATAAAAGCTGTATGGATGGATAGTATGTATACCTAGATACAGACAGAAAAATTCTGGCACTACTGGTATCAGTGGAAATACAACTTTACCCAGAATCATGATCCTGCACCAGGACACAGCCTTCAGAGCAAAGAAGGGAACGGAGCAAGGGAAGAGAGAGAGAGAAAAAAAATACTTGTAACTATTTGACAACCTTAAGAGTTTTGGTGTCACTTCTGAGAAGTTTCTTACTCAAATAGAGAAACAACTGCAGAGAATTTGGAGAGAAATAGGTTTCTGTAGCTTTAAGAACAGACAAAAGCCTTGTGATCTTGTCCAGGGAACTGCTCTACGTAAATCTTCATGAATTCTCCAAGAGGCAGTATCCAGGACAGAAATCACCACAATTATAGCTATTTCCCAAGCTCAAGTATCCAGCTTCTTTTGAGGCAAATCTCACAACAAATACATCAGAACTACAAATCAGAGAACTATACTAGATGCAAGCAAAAATAGGACTACAGAAGCCCAGGAACAAGTGCACAATGACACTGCTTCTCACCTTTGTCAAAAAATATTTGCAACTTTCACCATTCTCCACAAAATTTGAAAAGTTACCATTTGGTAGTAGTTTTGGAAATTTCACTCCATTCAGCATGGGGGTGGGAGGAAGCTGTAGCTCCCCTTATACTATTTCAGCTGAAAAATCAATTGGCTTCTGTTTGCCTATATTTGGAAACTGGTCCAGAGAAGCTTCATCATACGGTAAAATCCCCTTTCCATGGAAAACAGATATGAATCCAGTCATGAATTATCACTGCAGAATGGAAAACACACAAATATATTTGAATTAAAATAGAGGGAAATCTTGTTTTCATACATGCCCCCCCTGAGTGGACAAGATTAATTCCTGTGATGCACCACTCTGAATAGCTTCCATCATTATTATACACCGTGGCTCTTCGGTGCTGTGCATTTAAGTCCCAGCTGAAATATCCAAACTAACAGTGACATTCTAGTGAGTATCTGAGCCTCAGTAAATCTGGCAGTGGAGTCAGGCTCCTAGGCAAGGAATGACAGCAGCTGCCCTGCAGGCAGGCTACGAACCATGCCCACCCTGGCCGCAGACTCAAGGAAGGAGCTGACAGGCAGCAGCCACAGCTTCAGCTGGTCCATGTAGCTCCTTCCTACAGCTCAGCATCGCCATCAAACCTTACAGTAACAAATACAAAAGCAGTAGGGTTTTTTCTCCCCAAACGACAAAAAAACTCTCTAAATTCATTACATCAAACCTGAATAACCTGCAAAAATCAGCTTTGTGAGGAGAGGGTGGGGAAAACTTATTTGTGTATCATTTCCACTTACATACAGCTGATGTTCTTATTATAAAATGTTCTACCTCTGGAAGAGATGTCTTTAATGAAGTGGTTAATTTAATGCAAAGACTCAGCATTCCCATCTTAACACTAATGCACACAGATGGCTATACACCAAACTCTCCATCTATTTCAAATTGTTATAAAATGGCCACTCAATTTTATTATTTGGAGAAATAAAACACATTTATTATAAATATGGCACCCCCAACAAAGTTTTCTAGCAAGTGGTTCTGAAAATGAAAAAAAAACCAACACAACAGAACAAGAAAATGAGTCTTCATTTCAAAAAGCGGTCTCCATGCAGCCTGACTATCCTACCACCCAGCTATTCTGCAGGCATTCAGACACTTCACTGTAATGTCTCAAAAATCAATAGTAATTTATTCTCTCTTTGGACCCCAAGCAACAAAAGTAAATAATACTGTCACCTCCAGCCTGCCTTCAGAACATGGTCACAAAACAGTCTTGCTACTATAGCACAACCTACAGAGCTCTCCATCTATGCTGGATTTGCAAATTGCATTGGCTTTCATAAGGGAAGAACACACAAGACAGCAACACAAAGGGGTCAAATTCCTGTACTCCAAGCAACCAGAGTGCTGAGTCAGAATTAAGAGAAAGGCTTGGCATCTCTCTTACCTCTGTTTCACCTATGTCGATTTTATTGCAGAGAAAACAAACAAACCAACCAAAACAAATAAATTTAGAAAGCAGCAATATTAGAATTTTGTTTTCTCATGCAATAAAAGGGAAATCCAAGAGGAAAATGTTGGAGGACAGGCTGGAACTTCAAACCTTTGCAACATGTAAAGGTATTTCTTAAATTAATTTCTTAAAAATAGGAGACTTTAAAAGTCATGTTCCTTACGATGCTCCTGGAGATATGTCATATTATTCAAAATAATCCAGAACAGTGACAGATTTTCTTAAAATCATCATAATTTGTAACCATTATTAAGAAATCAATTCCCACCTCATTAGACACCAGCCAGTCTCTTTCACCTTCTCATAGCATGAGGCATACAGATCATCATCACAGGGACTCTGTATTACAAAGTTTCAAACACATTCAAATTTTTAAATATGAAGATATGCTCAGTTAATCACTGGTGACCCTGTGTATGTGTAAAACTGACTCTTCTCTTTTCAGCAAAGAGTATTTAAATATGCTTATATCTTTTCATATTTTATTGTCTTCACTGCTGGATGCTGTGCAAACCTGTACAGCAGAGGAATTCTCACCTCCATCACCACTTTCCAACATCAATTCAGTCTAAACAGTAGATTATTATTCAATTGATTAAAATATTCAAAATCTGTATGGTTTTTAAATGAATATTTAATAGGCACATAGGCAGCTGAAATCAGACTGTTGGCATTTCACCGTCTCATCAGGACCTATGCTGGACATTCATTCAAACCTATACAGGCTCTTACTAGCCTCTTACAAAAAAAAGACAAAAGATAAAAACCTCACAAGAAGGTAAACAACATATAAAGAAACAAAGCAACAGTACAAATCTCAAGTGATTCTCTACTGTTCCATTTGTATCCCCCAAGAAGTGCATGAAATTTAATTTACTACTTACTCATTTTACATCTGCTGTTCTCTGTAGGTGTCAGCAAATGCAGTACTACCTACACCTAGTACTGGGAGTACAAAACAAGGTATTTTTGAGATGGGCTTAAATCATTCCAGAAATTCTTCTGTGGCTTTGAAATATCTCCCAGTAAAGCTCAGTCAAGGGAGATAAACTTTCAGAACAGTTCTATTGTGCTTAAAACAGACTCTATGGAAATGCTCTGAAGCTCTAGAATTCAATAGGTGTTTAGGTAATAGGGGGCACAGAGGAGTGAACATCAGATCAATGAGCACTAGGGTCTGGCCGATACCGTTACTCTTGTACCAGCAAAAAGCTAAGAATTTAAGGCAGTATCCCATAGGGCACTTGTGCACAAAGTCTTTTTCAGGACCAACTTTACAAAGCATCTGAAATCCCAGCGTGCTCCTGCATTGATCACAAGCATATCCACAAGTGGTAACTCCATACCATGAGAAAGGGACTCATTCAGATCCTTGGAAGTCAGCTGGAGTTTTGCCGTTGGCTTCAGTGAACATCATCAGATCACAAAGCAGACAAAATGGGTTAATTCATACACAAACAGGAATACCCGAATATTGCTTAACACAGCTGTTAATAGCATGCAAGGCTGTTAAAAGTTGCTAAGCAAGCTTCAGAGTACTTCTACAAGGAGATCTGTCTAAAACTGACCCTCAAACTCACTTCAACTACACCCCTATGGTGACATGCTTAGTCTTCATCTATAATCATGTGCAGATGCCAAGTATCTGTAGAAAGTAAAATTCGGCTATAACCCTAAATATTGTGTCTTGCTGGCGGCCCTTAGTGGCACACATAAGCCAGAGGTTTAGTTGCTCTCAGGAGTATCTTTCCTCTGCAGCTGCTTCACTTTACTTGCACCTACTTGATACTCATCTGGTCTCACCGGAAGCCAGTTCAAGGAGCTAAACTGGCCACTACTAACAGAAGGGGGAAAACATGGACACTTTCTGTTAATTTACCTCTCTGAATCAGCTCAGTGCTGATGAAGGCACATGAGAGTACTGGCACATGAAAGGGGTTGGAAGAGATGATTTAACTTATTTCTGGTTTACCTACTCATTTTAACAAATTAGCTATTATGTGAAACAACCTGACTACACAGAGGACCAGAACAACTAATATGAATGTTCAGTCATCCTAATACCTCAGCTACTGACACTGCTAAATGAAATTAGATGTTTCTTTGTCTTTATTAAGAAAAGGTTAAGCTAACGTGTAAACTAACTTATAATTAAACACTGGAAAGATATTTTAAAAATTGGCTAATATCATGGTGAAATCAACATATTAGCCATCACATTACAAACCATTACCTAATTTCTGTTTTTCACACCAAAAGTCAGAGTAAATATATTTATGCTCATTTTAAGGGACCCTTGCATTAATAAATTAATTTAAATTAGCTTTGCATAATTAAGAATTAGGAATAAATATTAATTTGTTACTTGCATTGTTTTTTTATATATTGCAAAATCCAGTACAAGCCCAAATCCAAGTGTTACTCCTTACACTTACAGAAGTATGTAAGTACACAATGCATGAACGTGACCACCTTACCAAAGCTTCTCTTTATAAAAAGTCTTAAAATCAAAATCACTGTCAGTATATTTTATTTCACCTATGTGTCCAATAGAAGATTTATTATATGTAAGATATATTAAGTAATTTATTCAGCCATTTCCTGATCTAATCATAAATTTGAAATGTGAGAAGAAATTGGCATCTGATATTTGCAATAAATGTGACTGAGGCAATATTGGTTTAATATTTTGCCATACGTATTTTGCCTGCTGGCCATTTCCTTTCCTTGCTGTAGATTCATAGTAAGTGGAAGAATGATTGAGGACGGGAGATAAAGGAAAAACTAAAGGGAAGAAAGATAAGGTTGCATGTATTTTTTGTTTTGGCATGCCAATTCTACCACTTCAAAATCGAATCTTTTCTTCAGGAAGAAAAAAAAGAAAACCAACCAAAAAAACCACTGGGAAAGCAAATAATCTGCCATACTTCAGCACTGCCATTTTCAAGACATTAGATCCTATCACCATGGCTTCTAAAAATCAAGTGCCATAATTAGTAATTTTTCTAAAAATATTACATTGCATTTTTGTCTGTCTTCTGATAGAGAGGCTTTTTATAGAAGCTTGCCTACTCCAGTACGCACATGTGTGTGTGTTTCTAATAATTAACTATTACCCTCTCTCCAAAACTCTTCGGAAAAGGATCATTCAGGGCCTTTGCTGCTGTACAATTTCTCATTACGTATTTGCTCCGACAGGAACTTCTGTTGCATAAGGCTGAGTGAGCCCTAACCTACAGCCTACTGGAACCAACAAGAGATAACAAGAATATTTACTGAGTTTGTAATGAATCAAACCTTTCACTTTCAACCAAGTCTCCACTAATTGCTTCAACTACTAATAGATACTCTGACCAAAGTAAGAAATAAGAAGGTGATTCATTCTAATCACCACTGTGCCAATGCTGCCAATAAGGTTACTGCTAGGGTGCCAATGTGGCCATTTTTCTTTAGGGTGTAAACAGAAATTGTTTTACATATCTTAGATAACTAGTTTTGATTGCTAATCACTTTAGGCCAGATTAATATTTGCAATCTAACACCAAAAATTTTTAAAAGACACTACTTTGCACTATAATTCAAATCAATACAAATGAAATCAATACTACTACTGAAAAATAGCAAGTAGGTACAGCAATCTGTTAGCTGGATTTTAAAGAACACAAGTTTATGATTTGAAAGGGTACAAGTTATTTTCTAACCTGTTGACGTAAAGAAACATTCAACACACACATAGTTAATTTTAACGCTCTTAAATCTATTCACTATGAAACATGATACAAAAGAAATGTGCCATTCTGCACACACAGGAAACCATAAAATGGAAATAACCATGAAAAAATGAAGATCGAGTAGTTGTGGAAGAAGCTAAGAAAATCCACAGCCCAATGGATTCTCTAGCTGGATAATTCCCCCTTCTCCTGACATCATCTCAGAGAAATACTTTTTTAGGTAAGTCCCGTAACACTTAGATGGGACAGTTGAGATATTTCTGCTCATCCCTGTGCACCTCACCTTCGGCCCAAAGGTACCTGCCTCCTTAGAAAGGCAGCAGAGATGAATGTGTGCCAGCTCTACAAGTATTGCAATTCAGTCTAACATATTATCTCTTAACTAACTTTTATGGTTTTAACTGAAATCTCAGGCTCTGAATTTCAAAGAATCTAAACAGCTGATGCTTAAGAAACAGATTTCTGCTGCAACAGGCAAATAACTCTTAACTGTGCAACGGGTTTCTTCAATACTGCTCTCTTATCTAATTAGTGTTACTGTTAAAACTAATACTGTTTCTAGTTTATTGTCAGTTGCTGAATAGGATTACTTTATATGAACACTATGTTATCAAAACTGTCTTTACTAAGGCAATGTTCCCCATCACACAAAAGTGGAGTAAAGAGTTTTAAATTAAATCAGGCTTGTAAGTAACAGCAAGCCAACCTGAAATATCCCTTTGTATCACAAACAGATGTATGTAACAACTCTTGGTTTAGTTTAATAATTACAAATTATCTCATCTCCAGAGGTATTTTGCACATGCAAAGTATCTTCATAATAGGCCACAGAATATTAAAACGCATTTTGTTTAACACTATTCAGGCACTTCAAAACTGTCCTTCTGTACAGCAAATGGCAGAAGACAATAACCCTGCATGGAAGATGCAATTTTTTCTAACTTTAAAGAGACTGAAATGCATTCCAATGCTTTCTAGATTTCATCATGCTAGGTGATATTTCAGGTTTTCATCATAATTTTTATGGAGGCGATTTTTTCAAAAGTTTCCAAATCAACAGTGTGCCTATACTGCTCTCAATAAAGGCACTGGGTAAAGGAGAAGATGGAAGAGGGGGAAAAAAGGAGTAAATCAGTGAAGTGACCACTTCTAAGGTACTCCTGTTGGTGCAGACATATAAAATTAGAGGTATGATCTGCATTTATTGAGCACACGGCTACAGCTTAGAACACCACTTTCCTGTAGCTATTTAGTTACTCTCTTTGCTGAACTTCAACACTACACAATGGTTGGCAGAAAGGATGCATTTTTGTGCCTTCCTTTCCCCTAGATTTCCTTCTGCTGTTGATACAACTGCAGATTCCCTTCTTCTTGCCCTTCATATAACTGGTCAGATTCAAGTCCAGTTAGGCTTCTGCTTTCTTAACCCCAAGCTTGCATGTTTGGACAGCGTCTCTGTTCCTTCTGGGTCACCTGCCCCTGCTTCCAGCTCTTGCATACTTCCTTTGTATTTTATTGTTTTATCAGGAGCTCCTTGTTAACCTGCCACGTTTTCTGCACATCAGCATAGACCACTCTACCTCAGAGGAGATAATCCTCTCAGTGATGCCCAGCCATAGACTGGAGCAGCATCTGAGACTGGAGAGCCTCTCAACATGCTCCTTGTTCTGCTGACTATGTTTGAGGGCAATAGCCTCTGGTAGAAGTACATCATTGACTGTTGCATGACCTTTGAAGTGCCACAGTAAGGCTGACCAGATCTCATCTGTCAGATCCTGAAGTTGAGTCTAAATCCCCAACTGGGGAAAACAGCAAATTTAAGTTATTTTGCACCGAAATGGACTGGCATGTAAACATTTAGACAAATCAACAATAAGGAAAGCAGCTGGGGAGTCTTAAGCTCTACAGCTGTTTTGCAAATTATTGCAACACCTTGTAATAACAAATGAATTACATTAGAAGTTACTCAATCTAAAAACAAAGCCAGAAAGCAACTTGTAAAAAGATCAAATGTACACATTGAAAATACAGAAGACAAACTGTATAGAAATACTTCATATATCACTTTAATGAAAAAATTTTAGTACAGTGATAAGAAAACCCTAAAAAGTATCCAAGACAGAATCAATAAGGTGCCCCATTAATACATAAAGGACAACTTTAAAAAAAAAAAATTAGTGCTCTTCCTCTGTTTGAACTAGTGTTATGTCTTAGAAGTTTCAGCATGTTTGTAAATAGAGGAGTAATTTCAACTCAACAGAAAATTAATATAGCTTCTGAGAACCAGAAGCTGTATTATAGTACAAAACCAGACAGGACAGAAATTTCAGCAAGGCTGATGAAATAACTGCTCATTCTGAAAAGATGTATAAACTACTCCATCTTAAATTACCAAAATTTAAGTAGCTTAAGGAGAGAGCTGCTGCAGTAAAATCACAATTTAATTCCCAGCATAACTGCAAGAATGATAATTTACAGTCAACAGCCACTACAAGTCACATTAACTAATGCACCTAAAGCAAAGCATTCTGCTGCTTACGAGGAAGCTGAAGAGAATTTGTACAAACTTGCCCTGCTAAGATGGTTACTGCCCAGTACCATACCCAGGTGAGGCTGCATATGCTAAAATAAAGATCATACTGAATACACAAACTCTTCAGTTACACTTTTTGGTGAGCAGTGGTAAACTAGTCAAATTCCAGCTGGATATTAAAGATCATTACGCTTTTAAATTTAGTTAAGTGACAAATGAATAAAAGTAAACATAATTGAGAGAGATAAACATATTGCCAAATACCAATAAAAATGTGACTGATCTCATTTTGAACAGTTATTTCAAAGGTAATAGAGACAAGCATTCATTATTGAATCTTTAAAAAGTCAGCAACAAATTTTATTTCACCAATTCTGGAACTCTTAATGCACTTACAAAACAATATTAGCTTGGTTGATCTATAGTTAAGACAATAGTGCTTTTTTAAAATAATTGGGGATTTTTTGCTACCTACTATATTGCTACAGAGAACATTTTTAACTTGTAGTATGTTATCGGCATAAACAAGAGATGCAGTATCACAAACTTGCCACTTTCTTTTTTCAGTGAAATCAAAATGAAGTGATAAAGGTTAACTTCACAGGAAAGTATTAGCTGACTGCATTAAAGCACAAAGATAGGAGACAGCAATCTATAGAACACTGTTCCCCATTATCTTTTCAAATTCTTTAAGGCGGCTAAATATCGATGCATTCCCAAATCACCTTTTCCCCCCTTTAGTGTAAACAAGTAGGAGTATGTTTTTGATGCTTCCAATTTGTCAAGATCAGGTGAACTGAATGGTTTCACAGAGTACACTATTCCAACTCCTTCAGGGGCTATAAAAACACATTAAACTCAGCTTCTTATTAATAATTCATGGCTACTTCCTTAGTTCACTGCAGGGGCATCACTCTTAGGGCATCATTCTTACCAAAACAATTTAACAGGGCAAGTCAGATAAACAGTGTTACCATCAAAATGAGAAGCCTACCATGAACTCAGGGACACTGAAAGCCCTAAAGAATTTCAATTCTTATAATTTTCAGGCTAGATCCAGCATTCTACACCCCTTTCTAAAAGCTGACATTAATTTAATAGATCAGTAAAACCAACATTCCTTCTGTCTAATGAAATCTGGTTTATCTGCAGATTTGAAGTGTCAAATTTCCACACTTTTATCTATACTGCAAGGTATTTGGTGTTCTTATTACTCTGAAACAGACCCTTTTAGCAAGAATATTTTACTTCAATTAAGGATTAAACAAAGTATATCCATTAAACATATCTGTGATGCAAGAATATTATTATTTTGAATTGGAACCCTTTATACTTAGTAAAAAATACCTACTAATAAAGCAGTTATAATCAACGCCAGTTACTATACATAAAGAATATCATACTTCATTCTTCATGGTCATGGAATAGATGTCTTATACAAAATTATGTCATATTATTAACGTATTTGGCTACACTGCACATGACACTACCTAGATGGACATATTCAGAAAAAAAAATGGCATTTAGTATAAGCACATTAAGATTAGACACCCAAACTACTACAATTTAGACACCCAATATACATTTCTGTAATTTACTCATTGGAGCAAAGTTACCTTTGACACATCAGTAAAACACTATGGGAAAAAAACCAGATTTATCCTTACAGAGTCAGTTAATTCTGATGTAGAAGGAAAGCACATCCACGTCAAAAGCTTAGTCTGCATTCTGAGTAAAATAATGACCTAATACTAAAAACTTTTAGTCACATGTTAGAAAACCATCTTTAATTCTTTTAAGTAACATGAGAAAACACTGTTAGTTTTACCTGCCTTTTCCCCCAACACACACACACATTTCTTTAATCTACTACTACACTTAACACTGACTTTACCTCTATGAGCAATAACATTACCTAATGTAGGCTTCATGCCTTCTTTTACACAGGTGTTAACAAGGAAATGAAGAAAGATGCCCTTGAACCCAGCAGACCAGAACAAAAACCTAATCCAAAGCATGAAGAGAACTGTCTATGTATGCTAAGCTTTTCAAAAACCCACTTCCTTCCACATGTGTTCATATTAATGGGGAGTGGGGAAAGATACAAATTTAATACAGACTGGGAAGGAAACATCATCAGTTGTCATTCCACAAATGCTGTACTCATACAAATTTTGACAATTTAATTCTCTACAGAAGGGTAAAAAAACCCAAGAAAAGTCTTCATTAAAAAACAGGAATAGTAGATTAATAACTTAAAATCTGGGATTTCAGAAGAACATTACTGAAATCCTTATTGAGAAATTTTTCCTAGGACAATTTGAGAAACAAAAGTCCCAAGTACATGTCATCAGTACTTTAGGTCCTTCATATAGCCCCTTCTTGGTTACCTACCTCAATTCCAGAAATAATTTAAAGTTTTTCAACATAAGATTTTAGAAAAAAAATTGGACTTCACAACAGCAAAATGCAAAACTCCAAATAACATTAGGTTCAAAAGAAAAAATGAGACCTGTTCCACTATGCATGAATTACAACTGATTAATATCTTCATATGAGGTTACTCTCATATACTTCATAAGAAGCTGCCACAAAAGGATGGCAGAGCCATTGATTATATAAAGATCTGGTAAATAAAATCCTTTGAGAACTCAAAATGCTCAACAGTGCCAATTTTACGTAAAACATCAGACCCTGCTAAGCCTCCACATGAAGTTCCAACACACCCATGCCATCACCACTTCATTCAAATACAGGGAAAGAACAGCCACAATGGCTACATGGCCTGTGGAAGGGTGCTGGAAATAGGAAAAAGCAGGAAGGGGTAAGTTTATTTATCTAAATAATATCACTGAATGAATGGTTGGAAGCGAAGGGAAAGCTAGAAAGCACCAGGAAGGAAAACAGGTTACCACCTGCAGTCAAGAGGAGGAATACATGGTAGAACTCCCCTTCCCAAGTTCTCTGTACTCCACCACACAGAATTGTGGACCAGGAGAACTCCACATCTTTAGCAGCAGTACAAACAATAAAAATTCTTTGCTCCTGCTTTTACCTCCAGTAAGCACCTTCAACTTATCCCCATCTCTAGGCTTAAATAGGCTTTGGTCTGGTCTTCCTCATCTATCACTGTAATTTTCAAATGCTTGGGATCTGACTTTTTGGAGGAGTACTTACAGTATTTGAAAATCTGGTATTAAGAAATAAGGTATTAGTAACTACCTTGCTGCTAACGTGCAGTCAGATCCAGCACTGACAAAGGTTAAAAGGGCAAAACCTCAGAGGAACATGGGACTAAGTGTTTTTCTACTTTCAACATGCCAGAAGATGACTGTCTTTATCATCTGTATTATCATTCCACAGACACTTTATCTACATACTCGTAAAGGCAAATTTTTAATGAATCCATTCTGATTATGCTGGAGAAAACAAGTAGGGTCAAGCTTTTGGGTACTCATTCTGTATCATCTACACAATACCTGTTCCCTAGTGTTCCTCATTTACTCCCTGTTCAGTAATGTATTAGCCTATGTTTTTCCTGACATAAACCCTGAAGGACAAAATTTTATTATTGCATTATGGTCAAAACAGTTGACAAGCCTTCAGAAAGTCATTTATTTCTCTGAAGATAGGCGACATCTACATCCAGCTGGGAACCAATACAAGTGACCCAAGCTCTCCTTCTCAAAAAATGGGCATTGCCTTATTTGACTATGCCATCACTGTTGATTTAGCGAAGTCTAATTCTCTAGTAATGATACGCAGCAAGTAGATATGCACAAGTTTCATGCAGATAAAATGAACAAGAAAAACATTTCTTTATTTTGTATCATAACCCCCACATTTGCACAAACTGCAAAGTAAATCAAAACTTTCCCTGTTCTCACAGTCCTTTGTCCTCAAACCACATTCATGTCTAGAAATCAAATAACATTTCAAAAGCTGTATTGACATGAAATCAAATATCTTTTTTGTGCATGGCAATTGCATCCTAAATTGGTTTACAGCTGGCTGTCTGCTTTCTCTTAGTTCAGGAAACTGATTAAATGAACAATTTATAAGAACACATTTTAAATGAAACTGGAATTGATACCAAATAAGACACACAAGGACGTCTTGGCTCCTTACCAGAATTATAGCAATAGTTTCTCTATTACCCATGGAGAGTGCTTAATATTTTCAATTTTACCCACATTAAAGAAAAATGCTCATTTCTCAATACTGAAAAATCAGGAATGAAACCATATGTTGGAACTATTGTCACTGTCAGACGAAAGTAGGGAAATGCCAGTCTTTCAGAAGTGGAGTGCATCATGAGATACTTATATTCAGTTACAGACTTAAAATGTAATACCATAAACAAGTTATTTAGTTCTATTTGAGTACTACTTGGCATTTTGAATTTAAAACCCTACACAAATGGGAAGGAAAAAAAAAGTATCAAATCCTACATGTATTGGTGACATGATTTTACAAAGCTGGTGTCACAGAACAGCCCGATCACTTTAATGCAAGTTACATGTCCTTTGGCCAGGATACCACCCAGCTAAGAACCCAAATCTCTGCAAAAGTATGTGAATATACAGGTGTTCACTGACTTGATACAAGCTTAGATTAACTGTATGGTGTTAAATACAATTTTGAAGCATCTAACATTTACTTTTAAAATGTGCAATTATTCTAATCTTCATATTAGTAACAAAAAATAAACATAATCCAGAGATTAGGTGTTACGAAACTACACCTCTGAATTGTAATCAGAGCTGCATACACACCACTGTAAAATCAACTTGTGTTAAGTATGTATCACAGGATCCATAGAACAGTTTGGATTGGAAGGGACCTTAAAGATCATCTATTCCAATCCCCCTGCCATGGGAGGCGACACCTTCCCCTAGACCAGGTTGCTCAAAGCCCCATCCAGCCTGGCCTTGAACACTTCCAGGGATGGGGCATCCACAACTTCTCTGGGCAACCTGTTCCAGCATCTCGCCACCCTCACAGTAAAGAATTTCTTCCTAATATTCAATCTAAATCTACCCCATTTCAGTTTAAAACCATTACCCCTTGTCCTATCACTACATGCCCTCGTAAAAAGTTCCTCCTCAGCTTTCTTGAAGGCCCCCTTTAGCTGCTGTAACACCTCCCCAGAGCCTTCTCTTCTCCAGGCAGAACCCCAGCTCTCTAAGCCTGACTCCATAGGAGGGGTGCTCCATCCCTCTGATCATCTTCATGGCCCTCCTCTGGACTTGCTCCAACAGGTCCATGTCTTTCCTATGCTGGGGGCTCCAGAGCTGAACACAGTACTCCAGGTGGGGTCTCATACAAGCAATGTAAAGGCGGAGAACCACCGCCCTCAACCTACCAGTCATGCTTCTTTTGCTATATAACTCAGTAATTCTCAGGTAGAAATGGGAGAATAAGGTTATGAATTGAAGTAGCTAACTGAATTCAGACAGCACAGGTAAACTTTCAGAGCAGTGCTGGGATCAGCTGTGTGACTCCCATTGATTTTAGAACAGGTTACTGAAGTTCATGTATTTATTTGCAGAACAAGGCAATGGAAATGGCTCTTAAAGTACCTCCCCTAAGCTTCAGATGTTTAATAAGACTGATGTGGCCAGAGCATTGCACTACACTTTAAAAATTTGAGTTTTAATGCTATTCCAGAGCAGCACTTGGTACTTTTATAAGGCTGTAATGCATATTCACTTTACCTGTATGGGGAGTGGGGGAGGAATATTAGAGAACAGCAGGAAAGCAGCTATTCTAAGAAAGGAGGACATAAAATGTACACATAATGCAACAAAGAAGCAAATGAAGAAACTCTTCCTTTATTAGAAATATGGGAAACAGATTGTGCTCATCTTGCTTAGGGCCAAGAGCCTCACTGTGTGGAATTCAGCCAGGCACTGCCACACAGCTCACTAAGGAGTTTTGCTGTGTTAAAGAGTAAACCAGATGGGATATTTACATGCAACAAGAACAAGATAATTCTAATGGAAATTGTTAAAAGTACTGTAAAAGAAACTTTTCAGCTTCATCTGCTATTTTATTGAGTACAAAGGCAAGAAGAATGAAAAGTAGACTAAAAAAATTGAAAATTTAAAGATTCAAAACACTAATTAACCAATTTTAGAATTTATATGCCTCAGAAATCCATCTGTTTACATTAAGCACACACCAGGCTAAAGCTAGATCTCACACAGTATCAGAGTTAGTATTAATACAATACTCACTTGATGGAATTTTAAGGTAAGCCAAAATACTCAACTCAAAAGTCAGCCTGTAGCTTCATACAGCTTGAAAAAAAAACATGTAGCATATCAACAGACTGCTACACCAAGGACCTGGTAATACCATAACAGACGGCTTTTTTGTTCAGAACCATTAAGACAACATTTCAGATTCTTAAAAGACCCCGTATTTCCCAGATGAACTACAAAAGATAAAGGAGATTAGATATAGTTCCTGTTCTTGATGTCTTCTCATTAATCTAAGAATTTTTTAAGTATTGTGCCCTAACTGTGCAGAGCAAAACAGAAGTCGTGTCATTCCACACACCTTCTCCCACCCCGTTTTTTTAAATCAATATCTTAGACTGAAAACTGTTACTAGCAATACTGCTTTTTCAACATAGACTACAACCATTTGATCACAAAGAACAAATTTATTCTTACAGGAAGAAAAAAAGGTAAAGGCAGTAATTCATAAAAAAAGCAGCTTAGATAATTTCTTGGAAGTAATAGTCTTAGTATTTATCATACAGAGACAAGCTCATGCTTCAGTTATCCCTATCCAGTTTGCCAAGCAGAGGTACCTACAACTAAAAACTTACTATTAAAATGGGCATTTTTTTTTTTTTAAATCTTGCTCTCTCAGACTAAAAACTGCTCTAAGCTCTCTTTTCTTCAGAAACTGGTCTATATCAGACTTAGACATTCTAAACAGTCTTTGACTTTGTCCTGCCATGTTTCTTCAATCAGTCAGAGTACAGACTGGAATGAAATTGATATGATTGGATAAAGGAAAATCAAATTTTTTCAACATTTAGTTTCAGTAATCTGATTATGAAGCTTTTAGTAGTAGTGTAATTACTTTGAAGTTCTGAACATATGTTTCCACTGAGAGTATTCCACAGAGGACAGTGTTTCAGAAAAGGGAAGAAATGCAAACATAAATGTACCAGAAATATTTCAGCTCATCAAAAAAAATTAGAATTGAAAGAACCATATGCCAGAGATTTAATATAATGCCCAGTATGAGCCACTTTCATTTCTATCACCCACAATCCCTATATTTAAAACCAATGAAGAAAACTGAAAATACTTTTTCCATGACCTCAAAGCACATTACCAGAAAGCTACAGGATTGGCATATTTAAAAAAATGAAAAACACACACAGAAAACTACTAAGACAGAATACACATCTGAACACTGTTCCTTGAATTTTTCCCTTCAAAATTCAATCACTGCTACCGTTTCCACTGATGGAAAAGATGTCTTAGAAAAAAAACTCACAGTCTTGAAAAGCTCAGATATCTCAGTTTCTTGTGATTCTTACTCTTTTGAAGTTAACTAAGTATCTTTAACTCCATACAGTGAAAGTTATTAAATCTGATATTACAGCTGACAAAGACAGTTATTGCCTAAATTGACTAGAAATAAAAATGAATCAATGAACTATGAGAGCAAAATCACTACTGAACAAAACATTTGGAAATGCTAAACAAAAGATATAGAAAACTGCAGCACAAACAACAGCAAAAGATTGGGAAAACAAAGAAAAGTAATAGAACTACATCATCATACAGAAAAGCTTAACACTTAACAAAAGATGACCCACACTGGTTACCACAGCAGTGATGAAAAACACTAGTCATACCTTGTTTCAGGAAAGACAAGTTTGCTTTTTTATTTATTTGTGGGTTTATATATCACAAACAATTTACAAATATAAATGGCTTGTCTTCACTGCTCATCTAGGTCATAAGCAAGCTTAGTACATAAGCCTGCTGTCTTATGTAGTGCACCAAACAAACCTCAGACATTTGTAATCGCATGAATAAGTTTTCACAGATAAACTAAAGTGAACAAGGATGTCCTGACTTGTGATAACAAATGTATTGTTTGTACCTTCAAAAATAACACAGCATAGCCAACACACTGCGATGCCAACTGCTCTCTAAAAAGCCATGCTTTAATTTCCTACACATTAATATATTATAAACTTGCTGTCCTTTAAACTGCCATGGAATGACAAGCACTTTCCTCAATTAGTATCTTCATTCATCTTTACCAGCTTCTGAAGCTCTTGAACAATAAATCAAATCAACTTCTAAATGCTTTTCTTTCATATACTCATGTCATTATTACATGCATTCTTGATACAGGGGTTTACACTTAGAGCCTGGAGGCAAAGACAAACTGTGACCTCAGATCATAAGAGAATGTCAAAAGAATTTCCAAAACATGGAATAAATCAAAGCACATAAAAGTATTTTCATTGTTTTCTTACCATAAGATCTATGCTACAGGGACAAATAATACATAACAAAAAACTTTTGACATATACAGGAAATAAACACACAATCTCATTGGTCAATTTCCAAAACCAGGATTAAAATTGGATGACATTAATGTCATAATGAAAGGCATTCCCCGAGAATGTTCATTTGATAACCAGCTTCCTTTCATCATTTCAACTTAGTTCAAGCCAGGTGAGTACAGAAAATCATCAGTCTTCCTTAACAATCATAACTGGAATATAGCTGAGAGATATGGGTTAAAAACTGTATGCAGGATCCAGATAATTTATTCTGGAGATGTTCAATGGGCAATGTCCAACCATTATTTTTAGACATGTCATCGTCATTGTTCTCTCCCCTCCAACGATACATTGAGAATAAAATTATGGCATATAATATCACAATTTCAGAGGTCATCAGAGGGGATAAGAGCTTTAAAATAGTTTTAGAGTCAGAGCTTTAAAACTTTCCTCCATTGAGATTGTTAGCACAAATAGAGGCATTAATTTCTGCAGACAGCCTCAAATGGTTTCAAAGTCTAAGAGAGCTTTTGCTGTAAAAATTTACCCTAACTGCTTAGAGACAACAGAGCAGGAAAACAGTTAACGTGGTTAATTTCTCCGAAACATATAATTTACAATGTCACTTCTTTTGGAAGGCACTGTGATATATTTAGGAGGAATTGCTGAAGATTTTGTGGCTTACTCATAATAGGCATGTAGCCACTGTAATAAAAAAAAAAAAAAGACATCACTGACATGTCCTACATAAAGCTACTGTGTAGTTAATGCATCATAATTGTGACAAGTTATTTACTGCAATCTTTTGGCTGAATTCATGAGAATTCATTAATCAGACTGCCTTCTTCAGAAGGAATGCATGTTTACTAGCACAAATATCAGCTACCACTGTACAAATTGCTCAAGGGCATGAAATAAAAGCCAGTCTCACAATTAATTATTCATAAATTTCTACCCTTAGGATTGCTGAACTCTAATATTTGACTAATGGCCGAAGAACTCAAATGACTCCTTGTAAGTTTAACAAAGATTTTGTAATAATGTGGCAAATCTCTCACAGTCATTTTCATACACCTCAAAGAATAACTTCTAGGCTACCATTTTTCCTGGGTCAAACTTTAACAACACTAATGTAGACATGAACATGCTTACTGAGAAAAGTGATACAACATAAAAGCTACTGGCTAAAAGCCAGTACAATCACACAAGTTTAGCACAATCATACAGGCTTGTCTGCCTCAGAAAGTGCACAGCAATGAACTAATTCTTTCTCCATCTTGTCCAGCCTCAGGAATAAAACAAACAAGAGGGTACTAATGGATTTTTCTACATCTGACAAATCTGGTGGATTTTTATTCTTGTTTTGTAAGGTCATCCATCTTTGCACTCCTTTTGCACTGATCAAAATACAAAGGGATTGGGAAAAAACTAAGGTACAACATTTGGAAACTGAAAACCTGTTAAAATATAGATTTTGAAGAACATAATTTACCATACTAAAATACTGGTATTTAATGATTTTGAAATAAGCCCTCACAAAGGCAAACATTTTCAAGATTCCTCACACTGCAGTTCAGAAGGGAAAAATCATGTACTGTGAAATAATGGACAATTATATAATTAAAGTTGCCTGCTAATTATCTCCAAACTAACCTTTGTAGTACTATTCTGTGAATTCTCGGTATATAGCTGCACACTTCTAACTTCAATATTTACTTCTTTTAGTGGGAAACTTCATACACCACTGGCTACATTTTGTGTTATAAACTGATTTTCAGTCCAACAATACTTATACACAGTGCATCACAACAAAAATTATTAAACAGTAAAACTGATTGAAAAGAATGAATTGTACCTCTTTTACATAACCCTGTTTGGCAAAGTAATTAAGTTCCCACTAACTGTTTTACTCTCCCTTGAGCTTCTACTAAAAATAATAACTTTAAAAACCTGCACCATTCTCAGTATTGTTTGCTTCTGTGGCCTGACCACTCAGAACTGACAGTTCCATGACAGAGTGTACGCTAGTCCAATTCCTTTATTTCAGCAGATGTGTTTCCCATTAAGAAAACTGCTCCACCTCTTGAGACAGTATTACCAAAACAGAACCCAACATCACGGGCTTTTAACGTATCTACAAAAGACACCTACATTACTTTGGCAGGGACTCTTAAGGACTGCGTTTGCTGTTAAGCATTTGAAATCTTTTTAAATTTCCATATTTTGTTAGCAAAGGCTTTTTCCTAATTGTTTCTGGGAATAACTGGAATTTGAAATTCTTAATTTTATTCTCATCTTACTGGTACGCTGGACCAAATGTTTTGGCAACAGATATTGTATTTACACATTATATATGCAAGAATTTATCCTTCCTGCTACTAAAGTTGTTTTCAGTTCATCTTTCTTTGTTACTCAGGAAAAGACGACAAGAATTTAAATACAATCATCTTTATAATGCCTTTTGTCCAAAGGACTGTGAAATCCTTTGTCAGCTCTGGATATGTTCCCAATGACAGCAGGAGCTAAGCATACTCTGCAACAGCTGAGGGTGAAGATGCAAAAGAAGGACTAAACAGATCAAAAAGCAACCTGCTAAAATATAGTCCCACTTTTGCTATCTCCTTCTACATTTTCCACCTATATTGAGCTGACTTTGGTGTTCACGGGGCCCTTCTTTGAGGATGATATCCTGCAAAAAAGGACCGGGTTTTTGCTACAATATCAAGTTGAATTAGTTCAACAGTCAAATTAATACTGTGGGGTTAGTGACAGGAAAAAGCAGGATGCACAGATGGCAGAAGAGAATGGGAGGGAGAAGCAAGGGAAAAAAATGGCAGCAAAACCTTTTCATGACTGATTCAGCTAGATCAGAAGTCACTCGCATAATGCTATAACAGGAATTTACCACAATACAGTCAGATCTTAAATTAACATACACACACATCCACTCACCATTCTCTTTACAGATGTATCACTAGGCAACCAGATAATACAGAAAAGGATGGTGATTTTGGCAATGGGAAATAATTTTAACAAACTGCCACATCAATACTTTATCTGTAGGGCCCTATCTGAAAGGTGCAGAAAACTGCATCAGGACATCCTTAGCCACTGCTTAAATAGTCTCTAACGTGTCTTGATATTACAATACTGTTATTTTGTGGCCATTTTTAAGAAAACAAACAAACCACTAAACAAACAAACAAACAAAAAAAAGATAAAAAATGCTTCGTCCCATCACTACTTTCCAACTCTTCCCATTCCTCTTCAAGGAAACAAAGAAATCCAGAATGCTCACATGTATCTAACAGAAACCAGGTATCTTTTGAAGATAACCTATTTCAAGCGATTCTAAAATTTCTAAAACCTTGCTCATGAAATAAAAGCATTTCATAAGAAAACAATTAAGTATAAACCCAGTAAAACACAAGTTTCATAATGCAGTTCTGTACATACAGTATGATACACTTACCCTATAACAGAAGAAGAAAAGGCTCAGAAGAACCCCTGCAAAACAGGTCATGCATATGAAATATGAATAGTCTTTGATATTTTGAGATTTAGGGTTTGTTTAATCAAATTAATCATTGGAAAGATTATTCCAAATGTTCATGAAGTGTAATAGTGATCTACAACTCAAGATATTTTTCCAGTGAAAACTACGTAGTATAGCGGAACTATCCCTAGCATTACATAAACTGAAATAGAACACAAGATGATGACAACAAAATAAACAAACCCAAAATCACAGCAAGAGATCATCAAAAAATATAAGGAAACAATTCCCAAAATACTCTTCCTTTGGTTGCTAAGTCTGCACCATTATTTTCTAGTCTGAATTAATTTGGGGAAATTCTGAAAGAGTTTGTTCTCATTTTGTTTCCTCAATTTTATTTTTGTAACAGAAGAAATAGGAAGATTTATGCAGAAAGTTAAGATTACCAACACACCAAAAAAAAGAGTGCACCATAGAGGAGTGCTCAGTCATCCAGACAGCTGAAACTTCACCCAGGCTCCCATTCTCCCTTAACTAGATTACTGACCGTTCGCTGTCAAAGCCCTTCACAACCAGTCTTTATGACCACCTTCATCTCTCATTCACTACAGAAATGCTGACCTGTCATTGTTAACTATCTAGAGCCTATCTTCTAAATTTTTAAGCCAGTTTGGGGCCTTCTCTCATGTTTTATGTTCTTTGATATTTCTTGAAAAATTCCATGAAGCTGCCCCAATATCTTCGTTCAAATTCAGGTGTGGGTTTTGTTGGGTTTTTTTCTTGTAATACCTACTGAAAACCCAAGAACAGGTTTTCAGGAAGGTAACATTATCACAACGTTGTTGATTAAGAAATGGCTTAGCCCATCCAGTTGTGGGTTGTCACTTCCCTTGCAGCAACACTGGTTTCCAGCTGATCCAATAGTTAAGCAGATGTAGGGTATTAAAGAAAAAACACACCAAAACAAAAACCTCACATGCCCTTAAGTGGGTTTTTTGAGCTAGTTAAGTCACCTGGAGTCAAACTAGTATCAGCTCAAGGTACACATTGAGTACCAAGGTGGAAGGGAGGACATGAAAAGGTTCTCCTTTAGATGGCAATCAGCTGCACTACACAACACTGCTGTTTGTATGCAACTCTGCAATTTAAAGGTTCAAGGAATGAAACAGGGCTAAGGGATGTCCCTTCAGTCACACCCCCACATCACTGTCATGTCACCACTTGCGAACCAACTCAGGGAACTGACCCAGATTAAAAAGAATCTATTTCTTCTGGATTATTTTTTGACTTCACAGTGTCCCTGAACAGATGGTTGCTCTGCTGCAACTGAAAGATTAGTTTGCTGGTGGAAGGGCAGGAATGAGTAGTGTAAGCAGCAATACCCAGAGACAGCACTGCTCTGGCATTTTTAATGTGAAAACAAAGCCTCATACTAACCCGTATTTTGGGTGTACATATTAATCTTCATCCATCGCCTACATTAAACCTACAGTATTTAGTAGGTATGAGGTTTTTTTGTTCTGTATTTATAAAACTCTCAGGTACTCTGGTGCATCAAATAAAACACCTAAATGCCTGGAACAATTCCTTATGAAACATATATTCATATGTTGGATCTGCAATTTGTTGTTCTTTGGGTTTTTTTATACAACACAAAATAAAAACTATTTGAAGGAGCTGTTTATCAATGGTGTACTTTGCTGAGCAATGGATTTTCTTCCTTGTTTGAAAATATATTTCCATAGTCTAATTTTAAAATTGTTGGGTTTTTTTTCTGGGATGAACAAAGTTGGGGAATCAACTATATAATGAAATTTCACTGGATTTATTTTTGCCTTTTAATTAAACCTTTAAGCCTACTTAAACCTGCCATCTAAAAAGAAAAAAACCCCAAACTTAAAACCTACCAAAGTTATAGAACTGCTAGCTTACCACATTAACAAGCTAGTAAGAATAATATGAAATATCAAATAACATTACAGCATGTTAGCCTTGTCTTTTCTTCTAAATTTTAACACAAGTATTTACCGATTTCAGTACTACTTGCTTAACAGTGAAACAGTAATTTGATTACTTTTTATAAATAAAAGGGCAACATTATGGTGAAAAGGCACCAACATAAAAGCTGTATCCTGCTAAACAGCTGCAAAAAGGGTTACTTGCTGTTTATGATACTCTATGACTAGCTCTTAAAGTCACATTCCTTGTTACAATCAAACTTCTTTACCACAGGACAGAAATTAGCAATACTGCATCAAATTGTAGAGCTGTAATTTTTGATACTGAAAAAATTTTCTCATCAAATTAACTCAGGTACACTGGCCTCTGGGAATTGTCCAGTTCTTTTCAACCCGCAGACTACCTTGTATCATCTTCAGATTAAAACTAGTGTATTATACTTTCTGAACAATCAGTATTCCTGACACCAATACCAATATGGAAAAAGTGCAAACAGGATATTGGAATGCTAGGAGGTCAACTGATGTCTTTCAGTGCTTACTTAAAAAAAAAACAAACAAAAAAACAAAAACAAAACAACACAGCCCACAGCTTGATTAAATCCTCATATTTAGGTGACCACCTTTATTTTCCTGTTTAACACAAATAAATATTAAATAAAATTCACAACTATATCAAGTAGACCACGAGCCCTACTGGAAAGAAAAAATATATATATAATAAAGTAAATTACCTCCAATAATTTTCTGTAATTTCTAATTAAAAACCTTTACTGAAAATTAATCAACAAATAGCTAATTAAGTCAACCAAGAGATATTTAATACATAAAATCTTCATTAAAAAATATATTATCAGTTCCTGGCTTTCAAGAACAACTATGTTCTGTTTCTAAACACATATATAAATATAACCCTCTCTTCATTTCCTCATATCTTTTACTCGATGACTACACCATTAGTTAACAACTATTTCCAACTCCCATTGCAGTGGTAAAAAACAACTGGCTTTAAAATAATCATCAATAACCATTCTAAATGAACAAATTTTATGTAAGCTAGCTGCAAACTTGTTAGGGAATACATTTCATAAATACTTCAGGCCTTGCTCTGTATTCTTTATGCATCCTCACAAAAGCTCTCCAACATTTTGACAGAGCACTACCAAAAGCTCCTTGTGAAGCAGCAGAACTATGACACCAGTGATAACAGATAAGCACAGTGCAATGTATCCACATGGACGCTGTACCGAGTTTATTTATTAGACCCTACAGAGTTCAGCCAGTTTAAAAAGAACCAACAGACTAAAATTGTGTAACACTGCCATACAGATAAGCCTGTATTTCAAACAAAAATAAAAAAAATAAGATAACATTGAGATCTTCAGCATAAACATTTTTTTCTGCTCTGACAAAGGTAGAAAAATACGATGTAGTATTTTACCAATGTCACCTGTATCAAAAATGTTAAAGAAAATGTTTTCTTTCAAATACTGAAATAGATAAATGAAAGTTTTAAGGATCTGTTAAACAAGTTTGTGAAAACTTCTGGTCAGCAGCAGACCCTAGCCCCACTTCAGCCACAAACCCTGAAAATGTGCTCTCAAGGCATGTAGCCAGCCCAGCATTACAAGAGACTGACAGACAGCAGGTGGTGGCAACTACAGCTAGTGCTCCCCTTTTCTCATCATTGGACACAATTTACCATTAAAGTCATGCTTTCTACATTTCACTACCTACACTGCTGAAAAGCTTTGAACTAGTTGCAGCAGACAAGCGTTTCCACTGTGCTTCCAGTGAAGCGCAACAAAGCCATTTGAATATGTGAATACAGAAAAACATGGGGGATAGGAAGCAAAGTGAAAAAAAAAGGACACAAATCTGGAAATATAACATGAAGTCTCATAAGCTTAAGGTAAATGAAAGCATTTTTGCGGACAGCTTCTATACTACCATCTACAGTAAATTCCTTTGAGAACTGGCTGTCAGAAGACAATGAAGTATGATACTGGTCCTTCAAGCAGCAGATACTCAGCTCATTTAACTTGCATTGCTGTTACGAATATAGCAAGTAGCATGAATTTTGTTCCCCAGTGGTGAGTAATTTATGCAAGGACTCCTATCTTGCAGCAGTCAGAATATATACACACAGGATTTTCTAGTCAAAATGAAACACACTAACTTAAAGACTCCTTCATTTATATAATTATTTTTCATTATTAAAACAAAATTAAATAAATTTCCATACAGAAGTTCCCTGAATACCAATCAGCAACCAGTATAAATAAATTGTATAATTAAAAAAACCCAATATACACATAAGCAAAAGGACCACTGAGAAATCATTCTGGCAATGTCACTTAAAAGTGAAGCACCTTACAGAACAATCTTCTAAAAGCATTTATAAAATCAAGAGCCACCTTTACCATTTACATTTTGCCTTGAGAAAAACTTCTAAAGATATACCCAAGAATCATAATTCCAGAAGCACTCACAAATTCAGTGCAATGTCACGCATGTGGCAGCAGCCATGGACTTCCTAGATAAATTCCATGTACAAATTTCTACACAAATGGACTGTTAGGTAATTAACTTGCTGTTATGATATTTTAAATGCAGATGAAAATAAATACAGTTACATAATCTGAAGGCCTCCCTCAAGGAATAACCTCTTACTGAAAATAAGCATATAGTAATTTATTTGTTTTTTTCATGTAATATGCTAGCACTCAAATTCATTTATAAGCACTTCTTTCTCCACAAATCTCTGTTCAGCCAACAAGAACTAACAAGGCAGGAGGACGTAGTAACAAGCAGGATGGTAAATTATACGAAGACTATTAAAAACCAGTGATACGAGTCACTTGTGTAACCTCTTCTGGAATGACAGGTGCTATGTAAAAACAAAACAAAACACAAAAAACCCCAGCCTTCCTCAGCAAAGTATCTTAAAATATTTCAGGCCAGGGGGAGTTCAAAGAAGAACCATCAGCATGGTAAAACACTTCAGAGGAACGTGGAATAAAAAGGTTCACCCATTTCACTGGACAAAATAATATTAAAAACAGAGAAAAGAAGAAAGAAGAAAAAATAGTAATACTAACATGTTAATCAGGTTTGTTCTCCCTATTTCACAGCACAAGAACAAAGGGACATAAAAAGATAGGACATTAAAAATCAATTAAAGAAATTGTCATGTGTTGCACAATTATATTATAAAATTCCTTGCCACAAAAAGTCATGAGGATCTAAAGCACTTCCAGATATAAAACTGCAAAACATTTTGGAAAATATACCACATACTTCATTGGATAATTCTTTTAAACACTCAGGTCTAAAAATTGAGCACAGATTAAACAAATAATTCCACCCTTCCTGTCTTGCCCCCAGTTTTGTCACGGTATTCCTAGCTCCTAAGTGTTTAGAGCTGATTTTTCGGAAAGCAGGAAACTGGACTAGATCTCTATATGTATTCTGAAAACAATTTTTGTATTTTCAGAGTGGGGAGGGGGATGTCGCTTTCTTGTTTATTAAAATAACAGCTTGCTGCTTAAATCATTTAAGGTCACAATTCATGTACAGATTTTTTTATAGATTTGCAACTAACCTGGATGTACATTTCATAATCAATGTTCACAAACATTTCTGTCTGCCATAGTGACAATAAAATTATAATTCTTCACTCATAAATGTTACCTGCATGAGCAGTAAGTAAACATGTAGATTTCAGTATGAGGGCCAAAGGCATCAACTCTGTAACCACATGGACAGTCCCCCTTACGTACACTATACTTACTTTCCTAAAGCATTCAAAACCAAACACATCCTGCAGTTCTGTAAATACATGTATTTTATATACTATAGAAAAACATCAAATGAGCAGAGGAGATAACACTGTGAGAAGACAGTGGAATACCTGACCCTCTGTGCTTTCCTTAAAGCAAGCCTTTAATTTAAAATCATCTCTGCTATATAAGAAAAGAAAAAAAAGTCCAAATGACAAGAAAACCCAGTAAGATCCCACAACTAGGAAGAGACCATTTGCATAAATATTTATATGGACTGAAAGTACCACGTAAGTAACTGCTTTCAACTTTTTTAACTTTGCAAAGCTGAAAGAACATTACCTTAATACTCGTATCCATATACTGTCAAGAAATAATCATGTCTTAGCAGTAGGCATAAGTTGAAAGACCCATAGGAATCTTGAACACTTTTGTGGTGTTTACTTTAAAGTAAGTATTTTGACAATAAACCCCATGCTTTTGAAACCAATCAGGTCTCATGTAAACAGCACCTATGACACCTACGCTGAGAATTAAACAGCAAGCCTGAGGAAGGCAAGGAATTGTTACAATACATGTACATCTACTACCTTTTTTTGTTTGTTTGTTTAATAATCCACAGAACTGAGAAAAAGAAAGCAGGATGAAACACGTAGTAAGAAGCAAGGACTACAAAACTGATCCTGTAAATACAGGACTCCCCAGGTATGGATTCATCTTACAAATCAGAGGAAAACACACCGCTGAAACACCAATTCCTGCGCCACACCAGTATTAAATGGATGCAAAAGCCAACTCAAGGACCAAATGGCCAAACTTCCAATATGATTAGGCTCAAATTGCTACTTTTTCAGATCGCTCCCAGCAAGTACCATGCCAGAGCAATAACGTGTATATATACACCAGGGCAAAGCCAAAGAAATTTACAAACCAGGCAAACCTTGGCTAGTAGTATTTATAAACGATATACTGAGATGGAATACAAAATAATTTGAAAGTGACCTCAACCACAAGCCCTGCGCAGTCCCTCGGTGGGTCATTCCCCACCAGAGGGGTGAAGAAGGAGGGCAGCGACCCCTCCGCACTGTGACCCCCGAGTCCCCCAAGGGCACGCGCCAAGGGCACGCCGCGCTTTAACCAGCGGCGCACTGCGAGGGCAGGTGGGGCTGAGGGCACAGCCCTGCCCGCGCCCTCTGCTCCGGCCCGCTGCCCCTGGAGCCGCGGCCGCGGGGCGCTGCGCAGCGCCGGCTCGTCCCCGCGGGCTGCCGCCGCCAGCCGCAGCGGGGCCCCAGGCTGCGGCGGGGGCGGCGCGAGGGGGACCGGGGAACCGTAAACAGCCACACAAGCCCACGCCGCCCCCCAGGGCCGCTGCGCTTCTACCGGCGGCGGCAAAGGGGCGGGGAGGAGAGGGCGGGCCTGCATCCGGGCTCGCCGTCTGCCTGACGCGCTCACTCACCTATCATGGCGGCGGCGGGGAGGCGGAGGGGAGGGAAGGGAAGGGAAGGAGGCGCGCGCGCACACGCCCGCGCCCCGGCCGCCCCCGCCGCTCGAGCGCGCCCCTGCAGCCCCGAGCGCGGCGCGGCGCATGCGCGGGGGCCGGCGGAGCCCGCCGAGTAGCGTAGTTCTCCTCCTCGCACCGCCCAGCTCCCCTCCCGGGGCCGCCCTTCGCCCGCCCCCGCTCCCCCCGCCCTAATGACTCTCCGTTAATTTCCGCCCCGCGGCGCGTTCCTGGTGCTGGGCGCACCTGCCGGCGGGGGCGGGAGGGCCGCCCTCGGGGTTTCTGTGGTTAACCTCGTGCGTCACCCGCGCACGTGACGGCGGCGAGTTGTTGACGCGTTGCCTAGCGACGCGCGCGGGGCCGGGGACGCGTGCTAGCGCGCGGTGGCCTGTTGCCGCCGCGCCCCCAGCGGACCCGGCGCGGGGGACCCTGGCGGGTGGCGCAGGGGTGAGGCGGGGCGGCAGCCGCCGGGGTGAGGGGCAAGAAGAGCAGGTGGCCGTGAGGGGCTGGGGAGGAAGGAGCGGGAGCGGGAGGGAGGCGGGGGACAAGCCGGGGTGCCGAAGGGAGCCGGGCGGGGGACGGGGGCGAGGGGCAGGCGGGGAAGCCTGTCAGGGGCAGGGAAGGTGCGGGGAGGGGGGGTCGCTGAGGGATGTCGCTGGCTGGGCAGGGAGCAGAGGTACATCTACCGCGGTTTCTGTCGTACTGAGGGCGGGATGTTGATGATTGTTTGTCTTTTCTAGTCAGTATTTTGCTTCTTGCCCGTCACGGACGCTGGTGGGGAGATGGTAGTGGAGAAAGCGGGCTCAAGCCCCTCAAAATCCGCAGGTGACAGGTGCACCCTGCAGCAGGAGCCACTGGGGCATGTGAAGAAAAGCAAGCGGCAGGTCTGCGATGGATTCACTGTTAAAGCCATGATGAAAAACACTGTGGTATGTTTGCTGCTAGTATAGAGGTGATGTTAATTAATTTACACTCACGTGTCCAGGAAGCATGTCAGGAAGGTGTGTGAGTTGCTAAAACTGTATCTGGAGTTTCCTGGTTACTGAAATTACCTCCAGGCTTTACAGAAGTATTACCGCAAGGTAACTATGCCTGTGAAAATTGTGATGCTTTGCCTCCAAGCATGTTGCTTTGATGTCACTTTTTTTCTGTACTGTTTTGTATTGGCAATGCACATTCTATTAAAATGTCAGCCTATAGAATTGTGTGCAAGACTTATTACCTCGCGTGTAGCAAAACGCTGTAAAATGGTGCTGCAGTATTATTTGAAAGTGTTTTCGTATACTGGCACAGTGTGGTATAAATTTGATGTGAATGTCACATAGGATGGCAAAGATCTGGAAAATACATTCATTATTGAAAAAGCTTGGAAAATAATAAGAAACTTCCACACAGTATAGGAGAATACTAAACTGGAAACAAACATTAGGTCTCCAAGTCATAGTTCAAAGACAAAATGAAGTTGATGCAGCCAGCTTCACTTTCGGTAACAGCCCCAATTTCTATTGAATTTGGAGGTATGTGAGTAAAAATACTAGGAGAAAAACCTTCAAAATGCTTTATATTGTTTTATTTGAGTACTTTTGTCAGATTTTAGGAATAAAAAAGCTTAAGCTGGTACAGACTGCAAATGTTCACCATGTAAGTAGATGAGGTAATATAAGAACACATCTGTGGTAAAACTCCTGATTTGTATGTTTCTTTATGTGGACACAGATCAAGGTATTAGCTAAGTGTTCTGTTCTCAAGGTATTTTTAATTCTATGTATTCTTTTGACAAGAATTATGCAATACATTATTTCCCTTAATTTGCTGAAACAGTCTTCCTGGAGCAGTCTCTCAGGACTTGTTATCTGTGAAAGCATCCTCTTAAAAACCCAAACAAGTCCATCTTTAAACAAATTTTAAATGGAGTAGAAATTGTCTACATTAAAAACTTTCTCCTTATGAGTAAAACCAAATTATGTTTCACCTTAGTGGGAAAAATATAAGGCAAAAACTATAAAAAAAACCCTTTTTTAAAGGTTGGTTTGTTTGATTTTAATGCTAGAGATGTGGAGAATGGACATTAAGTTTAAGGATTAATTTTTAGATATTTTCTTTTCTCTGGAAAAAATTCAAGTTATGTATATTTGCACATTTTAAATTCTAAATATGTAAAAGATGCTTGATTTTGTCTAGAAGAATCAGCAGTTTCAGTGGCATGAGAAATACGTATTTAATTTTTAAAAAGGACCTTTGACTTGTGAACATAACTAGCTATGAATTTAATCAGAATTTATGGATTTTTTTAAAATGTTTATAGAGTTTTAACTTCTATGGCTGCAATTCTAACTTCCTAAACATTAACAGAATGTTAAATCATGTAATACTGTCATTAAGCAACAGCAAACAGGTAAATCTGCTAGATTGCCTTTGAAGCTACTCATGGAATCACAGAAATGATGGGGTTTTTGTATGGACCTCTGGAGATCATCTAACCCAACTTCCCATTTAAAGTGGGCCTGTCACTAGCACTAGATCAGGTCAGTCATGGGTTTTCCTAGCTAAGCTATGTAACCCTCCAGCATTAAAGATTCCCTGACCTCTCCCAGCAGCGTGTTTGGTTGCTGCCCTGCTGGCCTTGCTGCTTGCCCCCTTGGTGCCCAGTCAGAGGTAGGCTTAACAGTGTTCTGACCTGCTGCACAGGTTCTGCTCATATCTAGGTAGGAAGCAATGACGCTGTTAGAGGTCCTGGAAGACTCATAGTACTGGAGCTGTATTTTGCAAAAGGTCTGGGTGAGGACAGGCAACCACTGGAATAATTTCCAGTTAGTGTGCAAAAGATCAGGATAGAGTAAGGAATAGCTCACTGCCACTCTGTGAAGAAATGGGTGTCCCTTTTCTCTTTCCAACAACTGGTTGAATGGAGCTTAAGATTTATTAAGTACTCACTTGTCAGAGGTTTACATCGTTGATGAAGTTCTCATGTGAGGCTTAGGAGTTGACTGGAGGGTTGAAAGCACAGCAGGCAAATATAGTTAAGACATGGTAATTCTTCTTGTTAACAGCATGACAACGTAACATAGGGTTGTCCGCACCATGTTCAGCATCTCCAGGTCAAACAGATTAATAGCCTTTGGTGGAAGCATGCAGTGAGTCTTAAAATCTTAGCACAGAGTCTAACAAATTACCATTATGAATTTATGACTGTAAATATTGTAGTAAATGTTCTAGGATTCTTTGATATTGCTTGTGCAAAGAGCATTGTACTAAGCCTTTTTTAATGAAAGTTACTGGATAAAGTTTTCTTCCCAAGTATACTTTCATAGCCAGTATGGAAATTAAGTACATACTATACTCAAGACTTTTCTCAGCTGTGGCTGAATCTGAAATTTGTGTATTGAAATAATTACTTAATCAATATTAAAAAAAAAAAAAGTTCCTGAACTGAAGAAAGTGTTTTATGTTATTCCAAACCTGTAAATTCATATATTTTTAGATTAAGAGCAAGATCCAACAGAGGTCTTCTACATTAACAAGCTAGATATTGTGACGTTTACGTCTGAGTTGTTTTTTCATACAAGTGTAATCAAGAGTGCCATGTTATGTACTTCACGTGTACTGCATGGGAAGAATCAGGAATATAATTCAAAAATAATATATTTATTAATTTACTATTAAAAACTAATACACAGACTAGCAAGTGGAAAATTGTCTGTACATGATTGTGGACAACAGGAAGATACTCTGTTCACTTTTGATCCTCACCAAATGGTTATTTTTCCTATTTTCTGCGACTGAATAAAGATTTAGTGCCCTCCTTTTTTTGTAATAAACTAGTGGTTTTTCAAGGAGAGGATTCATTTTATTACTTAAAGGGAATTATAGTCTATCACCCAACTTTTAAAAGATTCGTAACCAACAAGTTACAAGATTACTGAGGTAAAAAATATCGCAGAGGAAAGTCTCCGCATGTCCTTTCAAAGTGTTCCTACTGTGCTGCAGATAGTTAGGATTCATCGGGCTAGAAAGTGACAAGGTAGGAAACTCACTAGACAACATATTTTAGTGCATAACTCGTTCATGCAGGAGTTTTGGAAGCTTTGGGGTTTGGAATTTTATGTCCATTGTTGCTTGCTAGAATGGATCTGATGTTTCTGGAGTAGAATTAGAACTCGAGATATCCCCTGCTGAGTGCTGAGCCAATAAAGCTGTGAAAGGAGGTTTTTTTTTCTTTTTCCTGTTTGTCCTGAACCTTGAATTCCTCACTACAAAACAACAGGGCTTCACCAGGAAAGAAGTTTATCTTTCCTCTACAGGGTCTGCTTTAGTAACAGTGTTACCACTTTAAATTGATGTATCTGTCTTCAGCATGTGAATTTCAACTCATTTGGCCAGAGTGCTGTATCTGGGTTTTCTTCCTGGGGTAGTATGTAAACCAGTAGGTTTTATATAGAAAATGTCATTATTACATACATTTGTGCTCCATTAAATCAGTCAGAACCTCCTGCTAGTAGTGGGCCACATCCAGTTTGTGTGTAAAGCATAAAGTGAGAATGTCTACTAGATGGCCTTTGATGGGGACTGATGCTGTGAATTATTTTGTTCCTGGATTTCAAAAACCAAAGCAGAGCTATTCAACCTGGGAGAGTCTTAGCTATGTGCAGAAGCACAGCTCTCATCTCCTAAAGAAGTGTAATTGCTTATAAGCAGAAAAACATTATTTAGATTGCAGTTCTGGATTTTCATCCCTCTGTTGCTCATTTTAAGAGTCTACAGTCTGTATGTATTGGAATCAGTTCTCGGTCTTCGTTGCTTAAACTCTTCTTTCAAACCATTATCGGTAACGTGTGTTGTGAAGAGCTTTCTTAGCCTTTACTCTTTGATAATAACTCATAGCAAGGGTTTCATTTTAACTGTAGAGATAATGTGATTTGTTTACATTCTGATGTATATCTTTGTGTATATATTTGTATTATATTCTGATTATATCGTTACATACAAACATATAAATATATGCAAAGAATATATTTTTATATATATTCTGATATATATCTTTATATACAAATCACAAGTATATAATACATACTTGTGATTTGACTTTCTATTTATATCCATCCCCATCATGTAACTAAAACTACTTTTATTTACCTTGTAGCAGTAACAGTTTCTGATCTGATTTTAAGGATATAGGAAAACATTTTTTACAAGAAAAAAAAGCTTTACCTTTCTATTATAATAGCTAATTTATGGGGAAAGGCAGTGCATTTCAGGGCAAGTAGATGTTAAGTTAAAGGAATGTTTTGTTAAGTGTTTATTGGGCAGTAGTATGTCCATCTTGGAGGAACTGCTCCTATTTAACAATAGCAATTTTGTACAAGTATACTGTAGTGAACACTGTAAGTCAATTTAAACTGTCAGTGCTCTGGAAGATGGTGCTTTCTTCTTCCTGTTTCAGACAGTTTGTTACTGCTGCCCCTTATTGTGCCCACATTTGTACGATGTTGGCTGATCAGGGAACTGATCCTGCTGAAAAATACTCCAGCCAGTTTAAGCTAGCAGCATCGAACTGCAGTCTTAGGGATTGAGGCAAGAAGCTCCTGCCTACCACAAGGCTCCTGTCTTCTGCTGTCCTCCCTGTCCTGACTGTATGCTTCTGTCTCCCATTGCACATTTACTTCGGTGTTTCTTGCAACTACAGAGGAGGCCGGATCAGCTCTAGCAGCTGTTACGTTAAAATATGAAAGGAGAAGGGGAAACAGGCATACACTGACAGCACAAGCTGTGTGGGAGGAATGTCACTCTCAGCAACACCGTGGTGTTAATTAACTTTAAACCAGTTGTAAAACTCAGTTCTAGCAGAGTAATTCCAAGCATTTAAAGCAGCATAAACTTGCACCACAATTGAAAGGTGTGGTTTTCATCCCTGGACATTTATGCTTTGCTCCGTATAAACTTGCATGGCTGTGCAGTGAGCTAGACTGGGGTGCTGGTTAAACCTAGATTAAAAGCAGCTCTGCTTTTTTTTTCACAGCAGTGCAGACTTGACATACAGTTCAGTAGCAGTGTAAGCTAACAGAATTTGTGGCTGCCACTGCCCTGACTGCTTGTGCTGTGCATTTGTACCTCCTCATCTGTGCCAATACACGTAGTCATGCAATGGAATTGATGAGGCACTTCAGTTGCATTACATCCGAACATGAAAAGCTTCAATGCAAGGAGGTTTTTATTTCCCCTCATAAAGTTATGTCCCTTTCCAATCCCATGCTTGTTTTTACTGTAATGACCACATTGATAGTATAATGGAAAAGCAGAATACACAGGAAAAATACTGATGCTTAAGACCATAATGTCTTCTAAAAGCCTACATTTCATATTATGTTTTCCAGCTATAACTTACATGACTTCATCTTGCTGCTTTTGTTATTTTAAAATACTTTAAAATCGGCCCTTAATTTTTTAAAATGTGGGGAAAGGTTGATACTGCTCATAGTTGCAGTGCTAGGATTGTAAGATTTGTTTAATATTCTCAGGCATGAAGAAATCATGCTATTTCATTTACTGTTACACAGTTGAATCTCCAGTAAATATTTTTTTATAATTCAGGCATATGACTTAAAATAGATAATAACTAAATTATCGGTTAGATTCCATTTCATGTTTTTGATTGACATTTCTTGTCTTAAATCACTTTATTTGATTTATGATCTTTTATGTAGCAAAAGACCTTAGAAGTTTTAAAATTTCATACCTAGAGGAGGTAAACATAAATTGACTTTAAAACATTATGACAGTGATGTTTCAAGACTCCTCTACTAATCAGGTTTTTATGAACTAATTAATAATATTCTAACTGGAGACAGTTACAGAGATAGTTGCCAAATTCTGTCAATTCTTGCTTTGGAATTAACTATTTTAAACTTTGCAAACTGAAACTAATATAAAAGAACGAATGTCAGACTAAGGTTTTTTAAGTACATGAGAAAAGGCCTTACATGTTTGCAGATTTCATACAAGTTAAAATCTGGCAGTGGTCTCAGTATGTGGTTATCCTCATCTGGTGTTTCACTGAATTAAGTGAGCATTTTTCACATGCTTGACTGCAGGTGTAGGAATTCAGAACAAAGTATTAGAAAATAGTTTGTAACTATAATCTCAGAACAAGATTTTAAGCCATGAATTTGCTGAGTAGGGAATTACGTGAGGTCATCATTTCCCACATGCAGCTGGGCATGCCTCTAGAGCCAGCCAATAGAAAATGTGAGAGAGTTTAGTCAGCATCTGCCGTACACCTTTCTCAGCACCCAGACTCCAGAACATTTCCCAAAGAACATGTGTACATATTCTTTCTTTCTATTTGGTATCATTCATTGCAGCTAAGTAAAAGCCTGGCTTTTGTGTAGGCTTCAGCCTTTATCTTAGTCTTCTCCCTGTTAGTTGACTGGCGATACTATAGGGTATCTGGAGTGAGTTCAAGTGAAGAGCCATCAAGACAGGGTGCTGGAGCACATGTTCATGACAAGAGGCTGAGGGAAGCATAATTTTTTCAGCCTGGAGAAGCAGAAACTACCAGGGTACCTAATAGTATTCGGTCCTAGTGGACCTAATGGCCCAATAGGTATGAGAAGGCCGTCAGGAAGAGAGTGCTCGTCTGTTTACTCTAGTGGATGGTGGGAGGACAGAAGATGTGAGTTGAGACAGTGTTCAAGATGGTGAAAAGCTTTTTCACCATGAGACTGGTCAAACAGTGCATCAGGTTTCCCAGAGTTGTGCAGTCTCCTTGGAGGTTTCCAAGACCCAAATGGAAAAAGCCCTGAGCAACCTGTTCTGATCTCAGAGATAATCCTGCTTGGAGAAAGGGGTTGGACTGAAGATTTCCTGGGGTCCTTTCCAACCTGAGTTTTCCCATGATTCTACCTCTTCTTCCAGAAGAGGGTAGTTTGTGGCCACTCCATGGCTCTGCCACTACTGAGGTCAGTGAAATTAGTGATGATTAAGTAACTCTTAAACTGGGGGAAGAAAAATTAAAAAGTCATTTGAGAGTTTTTGCTTTAATAGGTTTGCTGCTTTTTTGAAGATGTGATGTGAAGGGAGTAAAAACTGAGTAAATACGACTACTAGATACAACTGAGGTACAACTGAGAAGATACTTTATTTTTCTGATAAGTCAGTCTCCCTTCTGACCCTCAGAAAAACTATATAATACCATATTCTGGTTATAATAGTGAATTGCATCATAAATACAAGTTTGACTTCATAAATACAATTGAGTAATCCTGAATCAGTGCTTGGGTAGCAGCAACACGTGCTTATCAGTTGAGATTCCTGCTGCAGCTAATTCTTCTTACACGGGCTGCTCCAACAAATATGCAGTGAGTACTGCTGCCAAGTCCTCAATGAATGCTGCAAGGAATTGAAGCAGAAGGCTGTGTCTCTAGTTGTCAACCTTTGGATGCCGTCCCTTGTCTCACAGTCTCCTCTTGTCACTGCTGTAACTTAAATGACATTGCAAATTTTAAATGGGTGAAGGAGACAGGAGAGAAAGCATAGTGGCATTTGTGCTAGAGAAAGTAGTGGGAGCACTGGAGAAACAGGAGAGGAACTAAATGTCACTCACCAAAGTGGGGACCTGACTGATCACTAGCCTGCTATCACTTTTGCTATGGCTCTGCTCCCAAAACTTAAGTGCTGATGTGCTGAAGCCAGTTGTTGCCTTCTTGCAGGCAGAGAGGGCTGGAGTCCATACCAGGGAAATAGAAGGTTTCTTTCCTTTCCTATCTGATACTTCCAGTTAATATATATGCCTGGTTAATGTTAAACTGAAATGATCTGGTAAGCCTTTAAAGGGGTCAGGGAGGTTTTGGTTTTTTCATGAAGTTTTTTTTAACCATTTTGAAATTACAATTACTGCAAAGGCAAAAAAGAAGTAGCAAACAATACTGTTGGTACATAGATAAAATTTCTGGACCATGTGATAGAAAAAATGCTGTGAAAGACTGAGTGGCTGAGACTCCCAGCAGCAGTTGATTCCTTGTTACTTGACATTCATATAAGCAGTTTGGCATAGCTTTTCATTTTGTTAACATAGTTACATAATTTTGATGGCAAATTTACTGCTCTGATAACTTCCTTAACTCTCTGCTAAAATACATGTCAGATAACATAAAGTCACAAAGGTCCAGTATGTGGTCACAATGTCCTGAAAGCTGCATTATGGAAGTCTTCTGTTTAATAGTTACACTCTGACTCTGTGGATGCATTACAAATATTAGGCTTGTTATGGTTGCAAATTTTAGTCTCTGATGGGTGTAATTAGAGGGGATGCATGTAAGTAAAGGAATTGCTCTTGAAAGCAACAGAATTCTTGTCAGATAGACCTGTAGAACTTCAGTTGGGCCTCCTACTTGACAAAACAGGATTCTGATGCGATAATAAAACCTTCCTGAATTATAATAGGATAGTAAACAGATAATTTAACTTTTCATACATTTGTGATGGTATTTTTAATGTATATCTAGCAGTTTGCATGCTTGTGTTTGAAAGCAAGATTTTTCTTTTAAAAAAAATTACTCTTCATCTGTGATTCTGTAAAGGGTGATGTCAAGGTCTTGAGAGCAAGAGTGATTACAGATTTTGATAACAGAAGTATGTGGATAGCATGTTGTGCCTTAAATGAAAGCTGATATTGTTACCCTGTTTAGTATCCAAACTAGTTTTGTTTGGGCATTTTTTATGGTGGAAAACTTTTTATCACTTGTCTAGAGTAAGTAACTACAAAAGTTCTGCACACTGTGTGACGAAGTGAAAACAAAATACAGCACAGAAGTGAGTGTGCAAACACTTGAATGACTTGAAGCAAGCATGGCATACTGTTCATTTCCTGTGTAACAACCATTTGGAGGAAGAATAGGTTTTTAACTTATGTTTTGATGCCAATTTCATTAGTCACAAGCATATTACTGAGATGGTTTTCGTGTGATTGCTAGACAGTACACAGTATTCTGCACAAAACCTATTGTAAATCCAAATAAAAGGGTACAGTATTTTCTTGCCTGTCTTGTGTGCTTAAGACATCCATTGGTTTTGCCGTTATCACATGAACATTTTTATTATAAATATTGTCTCACTGTACATCTCATAATGTGAAAGAAAGAACTACTTCTGCCTAAGTTACTTGGACTCGCCCATGTGTTCTTGAAAATATATGTAGGTATTAAGTCTTCTGAAGTTTAGCAGATATTTCATTCTTTCAATAATTGTTCAGATAGGATTTCTTTTCTGTTATTTCCATGTAAGATTTATCTTAATGACAGCTGTATTATTAAGTCCATGTTTTATGGAATGAAGTATTATTTTCTACATTTTATTTTTTTTTAATTTAATGGAGTGAGTGAGCAAGGCTGCATGCAAGGAGCATTCTTGCAAGGGAGTGAGTGTGCAAAGGCTTGTGCAAGGAGCATCTCTGCAAGGGAGTTAGGGTGCAAGGACCTGTGCAAGGCTGGGATCGTGCACGTGGGCAAGGCCACACATGCAAGGCTGGTGCATGCCCGCATGCACATTCCCACTCAGTGTGCACCCATGAGTGTGGCCTCCATAGCCCCCCTTTTATAATAATGTTTTGGGGGTGTTCTAAAAAATCCGAAAGCTTTAGTTTCCTTTCATTGTAAGTCTCATTGCATAAAATTAAGGAAGATACTTCATGATCCAAGTTTTCTGTTTCAAGAATAATCATAGTGTATTCCTCTAGAAAAGACTAGTGTTCTACATCTAAATCTTTAGAAAAAATAAATTGTGTCCTGGCTTTTCTTACTGTCCTGTTGCTAATGATTTAACATGACATGAGTGTTTTGTATTGGCTATCTTCTCAGCTAAATCTGTTTAGGCAAAGACGTATGCATACTTTACTGACTTTAGTGGCCAGAATTAGACAAAACTCCACCCCCCGCCACCCCCCATCCCCCAAGTCAAAAATGTACATTCTTACTTCCCAGAGAAGGTCTGTTGATCTCCCTCTGCACTCTTAGCTACTGCTCCATGCTCACTTTTTCTCTGACTTTCTTTACTTATTCTCCAAATGTGTCCTTTTCTCCTGTCAGTGGATTTCTCTTGCATGATGTTCAACAGGTGGGGGCGGGGGGGCAGGGGTGGTGGTGTTAGGGAGGGCAGTTCCACATGGCTAGAAACCTTTTAGAGAATATACTTATAAAGCTTCTACTCAGACCTTATTAGAATACCCTAGATAATTTTTACTTTAAGAAAAAAATCTCGAAGGAATGAGTTCATTATACTTTTAAATTGCAGGTTTGTCAAGTATGACTGAAAAAATGTTTTTCACGGGAAGTTTATGTGTATTAGCTGATTTTTTTACATCCTTTATACAGTGTTCTACTAACTCATCTCATGGCCTTCTAATTTGTATGCCCTTCATTTATTTTGTCAGTTTTTAGATTAATAGCTTAAGGTCAGAGGAACAATTAATACAACTTGATTTGATCTCCTGTGTTATATAGTCCATCAAATTCAGAAGGTTATTTCTGCATGAAATGTGTAACTTCTAGTTGAATTGGAATATTTTTATTTATTTATTTTTTAGAACACAATACAACCTGAAGCTAATGGTGGTGTCAGAAAGTCCACTGTATCTGTAAATTAAACCAGTGCTTAGCTTAACCAATGCAATGCTGTTGGAAATTTGCAGTCTATGTATAATTACCACAAAATAGTCGGATTTCACTGTATAAATATTTTAGAGTTAGACTACCACTTACCAAGAGATACTATCTTTAAAAATACAAAAAATAAAATTTTAGCATGCTTCAGACTTCTACTTAAAACCTGTTTGTCATGATTATTTTATGAGCTTCTAGTATGCCTTTGGGCATATTTAACATGTATTACAATATTATTATTCAGGACAGCAATCAAGTTTTGATATTTTATTTTATAGCATCTGAAGGCCTTTGGTCGTGCAGTTGTTCATCCAATATAAAGAATTCAGACAGTGCACTGAGATTGTATAACATTGAGCACTTTATTTTTAAAAAGCAAAACTTCATTTGTATCAGTGGAAATCAGTGAGTGACCCATTTAAGCTTGCATGAGATTTCACAAACTCTTGTCTAGTGTTATCTGAGAGAGGAATGTTTCTAATAGAACTGTTAAGTATGTGTCAACCACTAACAATACTGTGCCTGCCAATAGCATACAACATTCAGACTTTTGGACATAAGTTTTGTTGAGGAAATCACTGGATTTTCACAGGGTTGCTTCTGTTTGGATTGTCATTTTTCCTTTTCCCTGTCACCAGACTGAAATTTTTTACAGCTTAAGTGAGAAAACAAATGGACCATTAGAAGCAATAGAACAATTCTTCCTGTATCGTACAATGTTCCATTAGATAATAATAATAAAGTGTGTATTAGGGGGATACATTAAAATATATTTGCAGTGATAATCACTAATTTGTCAATAACGAATCAGTTAAACTCTGGATTTTTTCCCCTGTTTGATATTCCTTAAGTTGTTATCAGGTCATCCTTAAGTAAGACTTAGGTGATTATTCCCCATATTTTATCCTATTTGTTCTTTTGCTTCCAGCAAGCTCTTGTTCTTTTATAATATTAAATATTATTCATTTTTACTAGTTTCAAGTTAATACTCTTTTAACATTGATTTTAACATTGATAACAAAAAGGCTTGCCTGATGGCATGTTTAGCACCAATGTTTAGCTAATTACTTAGCTAAGCACTTCTCAACTTGCAAAACTGAAGCAAAATGTTTGTTCAGATTGCCAAAGCAGTTTCTCTGAAAGCAGCTCTACCAGAGATGTGCATATGACCTTTTCTGCTTGAAGGGACAGGTTAGAGTTCATACTTCAGAGAAGCTAAATGCACATCTGCTGGCTCCTACCTGAATGCTCTTCCAGTAGGCTGGAGGTAGACTCCCTTGTGTTAGAAGTTCTAAAGCCTTAACTCTTGTGTTCTTAACCCTTGTGTGGCTTACTGGGAAAAGATGGTTTTGCAGTTGGCTTATCAGGATATGTGCTGGGAAATGAAAGTTGAAGACCTGAAATTTTGTGAACTGGAAAGAAAAATGAACAAAGTCACCACCTCCTGAGCTTGTATTCTAACTCCTAAATAAATATACAAAAGATGGAAATATTATTTAAGGAGACCTTTCTGAAAGCAGGTTTTAGTTTTCAGGAAATAATTTTGTGGTCTGCATTTTCAGTAGGTAGTTATATCACTTTTACAGTCTTAATTCATGTGACTGAACTCCAAAGAGGAATGGAAGTTCACATACATCCCTGTATTCAGCATCCTGTAGGTATTCAGCATGTCTTCCAGCATCATTTTGAATTGCTGAAGTGTCTCATTCTCTTCACCAGCAGCTGAAGGAGCCTTGGTTCAGAGCCTATGTTAGGCTCTTTGAATTGCTCTGATTTTGGGGGCTGGTGGTCAACTGTTAGACCATATCTTTCACTTTGGATTTGTATCATGCGTAACACCATGAGATAACAGTCTTAAAGTATTTTCTAGCTGCCTAATCTAATGTAAATATTGGTTAGTAACTGGTGGGGGATTAAAAAAAGTTCCACTTAGTGCAATATGTTCATTAAAAGGGGAATTCTGTAATCCTCTTTACGATCTAGTACTGTATTCTTTAGCCTATATTTTCAGGCTTCTTTATTTTTTCTTTCTCTGGTCTGTTTCATGATTTTCTTCATCCCTGCCTGACTGCTTTAGATGTATGCTGATCTTACTTTGGTGTCCCGTAGACCCACTCTCAAAGATGGAGTAGTTCACAAGGTATCAACTGAAGGAGATATTTTGTAATTTTTTTTTGCAAGTTACAAGTTGTCTGATTCAAATTATCATTTGGGATCGTGTTTTTCCAAAGAAAGGAAATAAGATGTGTTTTCAAGGGAGACCGGCATAAGTATTGTCATGTTTCTTGTGTTTTTGAAAGGTCTCACTAAAGCTATGTAACATTTGCAGCCTCATCACTGGAAGATTATGCTACTACATGAAAAAATGCAGTGAAAATAAACTGTTGCACCAAGTACCAAGCATCTAAACCAACAAAGCCTGATATCCTGCAGTTTATTTGTTTTCTGGTTGATTAGTACCAATTTTTTCCTGGCAATATTTGATAAGGTATTTAGTCTAGTTACATGAGAGACAAGCCTGTTGACTGGAGCACTCTTCTCTGTTCTCTGGTATTTCCAAAAAACAGGAAGGCAAGAGCTTATGCTTGATATCTGACTTTTTCTCAAATTCATTTGAAAAAGACCCAACAGATACACATTCTTTAAGAGTGAAGGCAGATAAATGTACATGCAGCATGGATGTATAAGCCTTTTTTCCTTATAAAGCTGTTTTAGAAAAGGTACCTATATGCATTTTTTCCATGTTCCAGGAAAAAAAGACCAAAGGAACTAAATAAAATTGAACTATTGCAATATTACAAGTTAATCATACAAGCAAGAAAAAGATTGAGTTTCTTTCAGTCAGGAGCCATGAAGGTCAACCAAAATGTTTGAACACTTAATAACTGAATTACATACTTTTGTTGAAAAAAAACCCACCCATCTCTCTCAGAACCTAGACTTCAGTTTTGGAACTAGGAGAACATTAGTGACTTCAGTGGTTTTCCAGTGAAGTGACTGGTAGTATCACCAAACTTGACAGCAGGCTGCATCAGCAGCACAATACAAAACTTCTTGTAGGATCAGTCTATCTGAAACAGATCCTTTTTGTCATTTCGTTAGAAGGTTAAAGTTCTTTTCCTATAGTGACATAGGAGAAACCTTTGACTACCTTCCGTACTTTGACATTTAGCCTTTAGATGTTATTCCTCATGACTAAACATTAAAGAACCTGTTACTAAGTTCTGTAATTAACCAGTAATTATGTTGTTATTTATTGGGTTCTGTTTTTTAACCTCCTAATTTTAATGTACCAGACACATGAATTTAATGAAAAGTTATGGCATATTTAAGAAACATTTCTCAAAATTTATTAAATCTCTTCTGATAAGATACACTTGTAAAAACAGGAAGCTAGTAATCATGGTAACACTTTTAGTTACAGTGACACAGTCAAGGACTGCAACCGCAAAGCTATCAGTAAGGTTAAACATTCTAATGTATATTGAAGGGTTTATTACAGAAAACATTTGCATAGTATTAATATAAAAGCAGCCTTGCAACAATAAGTTCTTATAAATAAAATATAGTGAAGTGGTAGATAAAAATAAAAGGCATGGAGGAAACAATGGCTTTGTGTATAAACCAAGTATCTGTGTTCACTTGTGACTGAGAATAAGACAAAAAGAGTTTTATCAATGTTCATTAATATAAAACACTATTTTGTAATTTATGTAGCCTATGTGAGTAAACCTGTGAGATGTGATTTTGCTACTTATGTAGGTGAAGGACAATTTATAACATGGAAATATCACTTAATTTCCCAGCTGTTACATACAATACTGTATCTTGGGAAAAGTAATAAAAGGAATTCTTCCAAAAATAGGTATTTTATTGGAAGTTACCATTAGAAAACTTATTTTGTTTTAGAGATAAAACAATAGAGATAAGATGTTATCATGAAATAGTAAATTTAACCACACTGATAAAAATCCGGTTTGCATTTTTTTAAAAAAAGCATTTATTCAGTTATTTCTGAATTCACTTAATAAACTTATGGAACATTAATATTTATTGACAACTTTAATTTATCATAAGGTACTAGAGGTAATGTCTTGGAGAAAGCTATGGTGATTTTTACGTTTTCAAGAAGCCAGAATTTTAGTCATGGCATAGGAATTTGTATTGGTTACCTAATTTAATTTTCTCAGAGTATGTAATTATTTTTATTTAGTGTTCTAAATATATTCACATCCTAAATTAAAACATTACTTTTTAATGACTAGATATGCCTTCTGTGGGCTACCAAAAATTGGAAAGAAACTGATAACTGAGGACTTTGACTATGAAGAATATAGGGTATGGAACAAGTATCAGGAAACCTGGGGGGTTTGGTTGGCTTTTTGTTTGGTGGTTGTTTTTTTTTTTTTTTCCTGCTATGAACCTTGTATTTATGCTGTTTATTTTTTCAAGACAATATGATTTACTGTCTCTGTGCTGCAACCAAAATTCAGCTACCAAAATATAAGTTCTTAACCTGAAAAAAAGCCATGCTTTCCCTAAAGATTTGAGTATGAAAAGGTTTGATATTTTCAGAATTTGTATACAGAAACCTTAATGTAATTTAAAAAACCCACAAATCTTCCCATTTTCACTTGTGAGGTTTTTTTTAAGATTTAAATGAACCTGCTAAGCAGAGCTTGTATTTAGTTCTCTAAACCAAAAATGTGCATGCTTATCCTTTAAACTCCTAATTTTTTGAAGTATGATATTAAAAGTTTGAGAATGATTGACCAAACTCGATTTTTTAGTCAGTCCTGTTATCTGCAGCTACAGTGTTTGCAATATGGCAAATTGAAAGTGAACATGTAAATTATAACATCAACGTGCACTGGATAATATGAAAGCAAAGATGGTGAGCGTGTGTATGAATGTATAGCTGCTGGCACTGTTTGTGGATTGATGCTCAGTGAATCAGGAGGGCCTAAGTAACTTAGTTTTGCCCGGCTCTTCAGTCTTGCTAACAGTATTCAGAACATACTAGTGTTCCTGATAAACCATTGCTTTCCAAGCACAGCCACAAGAAACATATACATGTACCTCATCAAAACCCTCAGTCATGTTTGGTGCTGAGCATCCTGTAATTGTCTTTTTTTCCCAGTACCACACCTTTCTTTCTCATTCCAGACATTTTTTAACAGTGCATCCAGGTTTTTCAGAAATGCCTTATGTCTGCAGTCCATCTGTGTTAGCAAGGATGAAATAAAATAAGGAATCTGCTAGTTTCTCTTGCTGCTGAAGTATGTTGTCTCAAGATCTCTCATAAAATTTTGTGTTAAACAAAACAAGAAGTAGAACCAGTCCTCATGGCGTCACACAAATAAAGGCTTTCAGGGCTGGAAAGTAACTACCCATCAGAATTGTCTTGAAGCTGACTGATAGGAGTTGACCTATCCAGTTCAGGGTGACTGATTCATTTCTGCCAGTCTCCCAGGCAAGTCAGCAGCACATGCTGATCTTCAGTGTCAAACACTGCTTATAGGTTTAATGAAGTAAGCATGGGTATCTTCCTCTTAGCTGTGCCAGAGAGGAAATAGTTCACAAGAGTAATGCACTCTGAAAGCTGTTACCAAGTCTGAAAGTCTGACTGCCCAGATTTAGGTCATTGGCAGAGAATTCAAATTCTGTAGAAGAGTATGTTGGTTTGGGCTTTTAAAATTACTTTTATGATTTTTCCCAAAAATAAAAAGCTATATTATGTAGCAGCTGGACAGAACATTCAGACTAAAAAGAGTTTTTCAGCCTGGTCGTTAACGCTTCATTTTTCATGTTGGTTTAAAAAATGTGATTTAGATCCAGATTACGTTCAGGTTACTTTAGGCTGCTCAGCGCTTTGTCCAGCTCGGCTTTGATTGTCTTCAAGGATAGAGATTGTACACCATCGTTCCAATGACTGCCTTCACTGTAAAAAAAAGATTTCTGCTGTCTAATCAGAATTTCCTTTTTTTGCAATTTGTGATCATTGCCTCCTCTCTTTTTGTTGTGCATCTCTGGGAAGACCATGACTCATCTCTACTGTGCGCTCATGCTTGGTAACTGAAGACAACAATGAGATTCCACTTCAACTACTGCTTCTGAACAAACTGTTTCTGTCAGCCTCCCCTCATGTGTCATGTACTCCAGCCCCTCGTTTCATAATGGTGGCCTTACACCTGCCTGGCTGCAATATATCAACGTCTTTCTTGTACTGGGGAGTCTGAAATGTGACCTTGTGCTCTAATAAACATGAAATAAAGAGGGATGCCGAGTTCCCTCAACACTCTTGATGTAGCCATGAATATAGTTGCCTCATCTCTGCCACAAGGATACACAACTGTTCAACTTGTTCACAGGGATCCCCAAGATTTTTCGTACTGAGCTGCCCTCTAGCCAGTAAGTGCCTGGCGTGAGCTGTTCCAATGCAGAACTCTGCATTTACTGTTCAACTTCGTGAAATTCCTGTCAACCCATTTTGCCAGTCTTTCAAGATATTTCAGTATATCCCCCTCCAGATTTCATGTCAATTCACAAAGTTTCTCAGGGTGCATTCTGTCCCATAGTCCAGCTTGTTAATGAGATGTTAAATAGCTCAGTATTTAACCCTGAAAAATGCTTCATGTAACCCTCTACCAGTTGGTCAGCTAACTGCTATCCCTTGGGCCCAACAGCCTACCTTTTTCCACACTCCTTGTGGTCAATTCCTCATTGAACTCACTTGAAGTGAATGAGATGTAGGCTGCTAAATGGCATTAGCTGCCATGCTACACATTTATGAGCTTCTCCATCTCATTAAGCTAATGGGTCCATGCATGAACTTATTCCTACATCAGCTCTCTGCTCCTTGAGAATAAGAATTCTGAGCTGACATACTTCTTTTATATTCTATAATTTTAAAATCTCATTCTCCACCATTTCTGGAAGAAATTAATCGCATATCTTATCCCAGTGTGATGAATATAAAGACTATAAATCTGAGGGGTTTATATCACTATTATTGCTCTACGTATCTTATATCTACTATTCCTCCTGAAAGTGTGCAGGCTTTTCTATATTTATTATATAAAATTTCAATTTTAAAAATTATGTAATTATATTTGCATGATGGAAGAAGGAGCAGCAATGTAATTAGTGTTAATGGGGCCACAATTTTACTACACGTTTCTAGATTAGGTGGATTTCTGGTTATGTAATCATGTAAAATTTTGGTATACTAATGGCACTAATAAATATTACAATATAGTGAAGTGTTTTCAGAATTTTGTACCGTTTGAATACTAGCTATTTTTCACTTAGATCTCCAGGATGTAAGTTGGAAGGAGTTTGTTAATTACTGTCTTTTCTGTGTGGGAAAAGATAGATGGCTTTGTCATTGGAAACCAGTGTCATTGGAAGATTCGGTATTTAGTCATCAGGTAAACCAGGCCTGTTTTATTAAGCTTCATGCAAGGAAGATAACTAGATATTGGCTCTGGTACCTCCCTCATTATTCTTAATGAAAGCAAGCTTACTATTATATCCATGTAACCTTTCAAGGTTCACGTATTGTATATTCTGGCATCTGTTGATTTTTTTCCTTTGGAAGTTATCTTCTGCTTTTTGTCATCTTTCTGAACATGATTTCATTAGTAATGTATAAAATCTGTCAGATACGGGAACATAATAGAGAAAACATGTTGGAAAAGTTGGTAACCAGTATTTATTTTGTAACTAGCCTAAGTGAAGACTTATATTTTCTTTACCTTTTTTCTATCATTACAGTCTGACTTTTTGTTATAGTCTTGTGAGGTCTAAAGAGTAGCAGTCATCTTCTGTATAGCAGTTTGGCACTCTAATCATATTAGCAATCTTTCATTACTATTTCAGTGGTTATAGTAAGATGGTAGCAATATGTAGGTGTCAAAGCTAACTTCTCTATCTTCTGTAGCTTAGTTTGGAGACAGTCAGTCTGCAATGTCAGTAGACATTTGGCTTGCTTTTGACCAAAAGGACCTCAGTTACAAATGAGCAGGGGTATAACTGAGCAACAAATTACAGTGAATACGAATTTAAAAAAGCATCCCTAGAGCTACATGGCAGAAGTCAAGTGTTACTAATTCTCCAGGTTATTACCTCATAATAGCTGGCATCCTGAAGATGTTCTTCTGTTACTAAATTCTTGCAGAGTGAGTGTGTTCTATGAAATAATAACATTTTTCACAGTGTGTGATTCATAATCATTACTTTAACTCTGGTAATAAGATCCCATTGCATAAAGAAAATGTGTGTGTGGTTCAATCAGGCAGAATTTAGAGGAAAATCATAATTTAATTTAATTTGAAATAATATTTAGAAGAAAAATGGAATAATCAAACAACTTTTCTGCATGTGTTTAGTGGATCACGTCTTACAGACTTCTGGATTTTCATGATTGTCAGAAAATTATTCAGTAAAACGAAAGGCCAATGATAATTCATTTTCAGTTTTGCCATCTCTACAAAACACTCTACTTTTTATAAAAAAATTTCTTGCTAGGCTCAAATTTCTAATGCAATTTGAAACTGCTATCCAAATCAGTAAAATAATAATGATTGGAAACTATAGTTTGTATTTTATTACAAAACATCATTACATTTAACCAGCTGTACACCTAGTGATCCAATGCACTGTATTATAGGTTAATTTGTAAGAATTATCTCTTAAAACCTGAAAATATTAAAGGGAATTCAAAAGTTTTTGAGCATTGTAGATTGGCTGAACTTAGTTATTTTACTTTTCCTTGAAATTCATTGTACTTTACCAACGTATTTGTCCAGCAACTGAGAACAATCCCATTTGGACTAAAAATGGAAGTTAATTTTTCTACCTTGTTCAGTTTTTAGCTTGTCTGTTAATAAGAATTCCATACTGTCAATTGTAATGATGGCTTGTGTAGTAACTCAGAACTAAATAGAGCCACCAGCATAACTCAGCAGACAGTAATCATATACACACAACTCTCACTGTTGTAGATAAGGTAAAATATAACTGATGATGAAAAAGCTTAATATGCTATTACAGAATGTTAGGATGTCAGAGCTTCTGTCTATATTTTGTCCAGATGTTGCCAAGGAATGAATGAACTCTTTTCTGCATATTATAAAACATGGTATTATGTTTTGAAATATTTTTTTTTTAAAACCCAGCATCTTAAATAAAAATGTATCCTCTTCATCAAAATGTACATTTAAATTATACTCAATTTAGTCTATAAATTAATAATGTTTACTGTAATGCTCTTATAGTAAATTTGCTTGATCACTTACTCAGCTTTTACAGGTTTTAAGTGGTAGTTATAGAGTTCCATCAAAGTTTGCATTTTGACAAATGCAATGAGTTTTGCATGAGTATTTTATGAAAATAGAAACTAATAAGGTACCTGGAACCTAATATTTTTCTGTGCATCATTACATCTTTTTTTTTTTTCCCAAAAAAACGACCTAGATAAAGAAATCCATATTATGTCAATTACACCATTATGCTTTTGTGCTTATACAAAGCCACCCATATCTCTCCAAATGCTTTTGTACTGTAAGATCACTTTTTGTATTGAACTACATATACATAAGCTCCTGACCCCATGCACATTTTCATTTTCCTTAAGTCATAACAGGCTGTATACAAGCATGGGTGTCCATTTGAAACCAGATCGTCAGATATCTTGGTATAAATTAAAAATAGTTTGCGATATTTAGAATTTGCCTGTAATCCTGGCATACATCTGATTTCAGCATGAACAGGAACATAAAACTCTGTGTTGCTCTGGCATGAAGTTCAGTACGGCAAAACTACTGAGATTAGTACTGGGGAGTGTGGAGGAACACTCTTGCCAGTAACTGCAGGCCTGCTGACAGTTCCGCTACCTGTGTCAGCTCAGTGGAAGCTGGTACAGAGTGTGCTTGCATGTGCTGTGATAATCCTTCTGCTCACAGTGGCCTTCACAACACAGGTCTACCAGATTTTTAACATGTGTCTAGTTATGTTTAATATGATGTATATTAATATATAAAATATGTTACTGATTTATAAATACATGTATTTACACAGATACTTGATACAGATACCTGTACAAGTCTAAATAACTTTGTGTTCTTCTGTTTGCACACAGAGATAGCTATATTCACAGTTAAATTGCTTTGAAACATCTCAAAATCTGTTTTCAGGCCATTTGAATGCGTGATAATTTAAAACCCAAACTAAGTCATTTTCAGATACATGTATGAGAAAATGTCTATGCAATCTTAAAGCAAATTTATCATTATTTGTTACTGTGCTCACATAACTAAGTTCTATAGACATGCAGAGATCATTATTAAGTGTTTATAAAGACCTTAACCTTTTAGCATAGAATTAGTATGAGAAAATTTAGCCCAAAGGTTGCTTTTCTTAGTTATACATTTCTGAAAGTAATGGTGCTATTTCTTGTGCTCCCTCCTCTTACAGCCTTCATAGCATAGCTTGGTAGCTAATAGGGGCGTTGTTAGCAACCCTAATACTTAGATGGCATAACCTTTTCCATTTTAATAGGTTCTTACATTCTTTTCTTTGAAAAGCTGTCACACCTACAGTGTTTACAGCAGATATTTAATTTGGTGTAAATAAAACCTTCAAGCTATGGTATGTTTTTTTGTAACATGAAATTCCCTTCAGCTTTTGGTGATATATAAACTTGAATGTTGAGACTTCCTTTCTTACTTGCAGAACAACCATGGCCAACTGCCAGAATAATACTGCATCAAACTTTGGAGGCAGATAGGCCTCTGATGAACACTTGAGAGCTATCATCTGAGCTACTGTATATTGGAAGGGGTGGGACAGGAGCCAAAACAAGCCAGGCTGTCCTGTCCAAAACTTTACCTCTGACAAAACTGACTGCAGAAGAAATAAAGCTTGGTTCCCACTCCCAGTAAACGTTTCCCCATATCCAGGGCATTTTGTTCATGTATATAGTTTCCCTTTTTTTTTCCTCCTTCTCTGCCTCTGACACAAGCACCATATGGTCATGAAGGTATCTTAATACTCCAACAAAAACAAATAGAAGTGGAGGAAAAAGTGGAGTGAGTTGTTTCATTTGCCAAAGTTAGAACTGTTTGCTTGTTTGCTTCTTCCTTTAAAAGAGCACATAGGAGGGATTTCAAAGGAACAAATATTATAGTTCTATAGTTCTAATTGCACTATATAGTTCTAATGCACACCAAAATTAGGAAATGCTGAATCCAGATTGCCCATGATACCTTAACTACAGCTTCTTTGTGCATTTATACTGTGCTATGATTTTTAATAATGTTATAATATGCTGATTTTTATTCTTCAGTCCTCAGGATAAACTCAGAAGGGTTAGAAATGGGATTGTATGTACAATTTTAAATCTGCTGGGTTTTATTTTGCAACATTAAAATATTTTGCTCAATCACTGTATGTAGACAAATATGACAAAATCTAATAAGCAAGTATCTGGGAAATTAGTATTTTAGAAATGTGTGTATGTCAAATGCATTTTATTTCAATTATTTGGGGATATTATTATTCAGGAGTGCTATAAATATATTTTATCATAAAATATTTATGATAATCAATAGTGGTTAGTGAAGTATAAATCTATATTTACCATTGCTGTGTCTGTGCATGTAATGAAGGTGAGAATTTCTAGTTGTAAAATTCTAAGCGCTAAGCATTATGAAGAAAACAAATTTTAGAAAGCATAGTAGAGTTCCTGTTTTATAAAAATATTGTTACTCAAATTTGTTATGGTGATGACTACCCCTATATCTGCATCCTTTATTGTGTGCAGATTAAAGTTATATTTATCAGCTTATAATAGTTATGAATTTTGCACATTCATTCCATTGAAGCTTTCAGACTTCTTCACAGCATAAAGATTTTTTCATTTTGTCTGATTATCTTGTGATTCATGCTATTTACACTCTAAATTCTCCTGGCTCATGCTGTTCGCAGATCTTGTTCCATTTTTGTTCAGTAGTACTGAATAGGCAAATTGGGAATTAAGAAAAGCTTCGGTGAGTTACCTATTCTTTCTTATGACTCAAGCCTTTCTGACAGTTTTTGATATTGTAGCATTTTCCTTCTGCTGATTCTGTTTGCTGGATGTTCAGCTTCCATCTTACTCTTCATCTGTGTGCAGAAGGAGCTACCTTCGGTATGTATTTAAAGAACATGGCATTCTTCCTCATGTATGCTCTCTGTAATATGCTTTCAAATGATTTTTTTGTTGATCCACCCTTCTTTCAACAAAAATGTTTTCTGTGTTTTAAAGCCTAGTTTCCAAAGAGGGAGAGATAAAGCTAAAGAAGCTGTGAGCAAGGCAAGGTCGTAAGACATGTTGAAGGAGGTGAGGTTATTGTGGTGTTGGGTACTATGCAGGAGAGTACAAAACAGTAGGAAACTCAGTTTGGAAGTCTCCCTATTCTTAGAACAATTCATTTTTCTATATTGCTGTTGTGGAAGTGTTTAAACTTGGCTTTAAAGGACTATTGAACGTTCCATAAGGCTAATTAAACAGGTACTGATGCTTCTTCTGGAGCCCAGGGGTTAAAATACATAGTTGTACAATTTCTCATCAAGTTTGTTAAGGCCAAAGTACACTTGTTTTAAAATGCATTTGTTTTTTGAAGATATAAATGTAAATAATTCAAAAAGGATTCTGTGTAGATATTTATTGCTTTTCTAGTTATCAAGAAGCAATAAGTAATTATTGTTGCTATCGTCAGTTTTTCTTCTGTTACTTCTCTGTAAATGGAAAACTTTGATATGAATTTATATACATATTATATATGTATATAATATATAATATATAATATTATATAAATTTATATTACACCTTCAGTGAAAAAAGCAGTTGTTCACTTCACTTACAAATTTATTTTTTTTTGTAAATGTTGATTTTTTAAAAACCTGATATGCCATTTATATGCAAGGAATATATGTGGTCTTAAAAATAGTTATGAAAAATTCTTACATAAACTTTTAATTGACTGAATTGCTAACTAAATCATTAAATAAACTTTCTTTAAAAATATTAATTCTAAATACAGGCAACTGAAATGGAATATAAGCAATAACATTTCTTCTTAAAAAAGATATCTTACTTTTTGAAAACTGAACCTTGACTAGTCTTATATTAGTTATATATTTATCCTCCAAATGTAAATTATTTCAGCGTTGGATCAACTTATTTTGAGAATTCTAACTTCTACTTTTTTTTCCCCCTCATCAGGCCCATCAGAATGTTTTATTAGGAAAAAAAAAATTGTTGATGTCTTGAGCCAGTTTTCTTAGATTAGTTAATAGTTCTGAATAGTTCAGCTTATAATTATTTCTCTCTGTGTGTGTGTGTGTGAGACAGAGAGTTTAGGGAGGATTATTCATATGATAAGAAAAATTGCACAAGAACCCTAATGGTAGATTGATTTCCACTGTTCAGAATTGACCAGAATTGGAAAGTTTCAAAACCAGCTCTCATGTAAAAAAAGCAATAACCTGGTTCATATGTGCCTGGAAATAAGGTGTGTGGGGTTTTTTATCTGAACAATGTTTTTTCAATTTCTGCCCTCGTTTCTTAATTCTTTGTTATAGTTCTGCACCTATACCTGTTTTCTGAGTAATTTCTTTAAATTAAGGTACTGCCACATAAATTGCTGTCATGAAGGAATATAACTCAACTGAATATATATTTGAAAAGTACAGAAATATATAGTAAGACTACCAATTCAGTATGTATACCTGATTTCCCCAGAAGAAAAGCATGCACAGCTCTTTCTTTGAACACATGCTATTGCCTTAATTGGTAAAGGTTACAAAAGTTAACAAAATACACAATAACAACTACGCATACTCAAGTATACATTGAGATGTATGACTGGCTCTGATTTTGAATCACTGGCTTGGGTTGTTTATACTACTGCTTTGTTAAATAAGAATAGTAATTATTAATAAAAAAAACTGAGATATTTTTCTGCCATTCCACTGTCTCAAAACCATTCAGAATAAATCTGTTTGCAAGCATTGTTAAATTAATCTTTTTCATATTTATGAACATTTATGAATTGGTGTTTTGAAGGTGCTAAACAACTGACTGTTGGAATAGCTTTTTTCCTTTAATATAACATTCTTCAGTGGTCAGTCAGAAAAAAAAGGATTATTCCGTTCATTGTGAGTTCTGCTACTTCTAGTATCTTGATGTAGTTATCTTTAATAAGCTATTCACTTAGCTGTCTATGAGAAAGAATGTACTTCGGTTACTCTGTAGATCTAATTTCAACTTGCTGTTTTGTAACATTTCTTTAAATAGTAGTCATTCAGACAAATCTGTTCTTGAAAGCTTCTTGAAATCTAATTACATATCCTATACTGAGATGCATGTTATGTCGATGAAAAAATCGTAAATCAAGACATAATTATGAAGCTTAGTAGGGCTAGAAAGTCAAGAAAAGGAAAATTGAGAAGGATTTTTTTTTCCTACCACAGTTGCTATTCTACGTAAAGTTCTGTGATTAGCATAACCGGAATAACCCTGGTAGAGAGATATTTATGCAAACCTATAAAAGATTAATGCTGATTCCTATAGATTTTTGTGTTTGGGAAGCTGCCATAAAATACACAGTTCACTAAAACATTTCCTGTTAATTTGGTGTGGCATAACATGACTTATTCTCAAATATAAAATGTCATTGCAATCATGTTACTGGGATTATTTTTTCCTTATCCAGTCACAAGAGAAATATAACTGATGGCACTTTGCCAACAATAAAGTCCTTGTCTTCAGTCTGGTTTACCCTGTGATGATCATTGTGTAACATCTCTATCAAAAACCCTGTGGTTTGCATTGCCTTTTGGACCACGTACCAGCTGTTTGATTAGGCATTGCAATCATCAACAGGCTTTGTAAATCCCAGTAATGGCTGTAGAATGCAATCCTAAAGTTTAGGCTCTTGATCCCCAAGGAGGACTATGGAATCTGCATCTTAGTCACTAAACTCCCTATACAGCATCTTGAGGAGAAGTGCAATAAAAGATAATCCATGAAACTTCTTTTGTGAAGAGGTGCCTCTTGTGTCTACTCAATAGGAAATGTGAAACCTATGATCTCATATCATACAGTATCGAATTACTTAGATTCATCACCTCTGGCTTAGAGGTGCAGGGAGGTACCCTCAATCACTTGAAGTCAAGACTGCAAAGTTTTTCGCAGAATAAACAGCTACTAGTATTCCTTGAACAAATGAAGTCAGGACTTTCTCCTGTGCCTTCTACAGTTGCTATTCTTTATATAATAAACTAGTATTTAGAGATTTTGATTAACAAGTGCAAGGTCTAGATTTGATTCTCTTAGGCTGAAGAGATTCAGGTCCACTTCTCACAAGAACATCCATATATACATATCTATCATTAACATTTCCTAGTGATTTCTGATATTTATGTCAAACAGCAAAGTGGCCAGAATAAAAAGATTTCGACTTTTACCTTTTAGGAGGAGCTGTTTTAGCATGCTAAATTGGCAGAAAAGTAACTCCTCTTTTCCCTCAAAATGTATATATTTTTCTGATTACTTAGTACATGGAAACAGCTTAGCATAGCTGGATCTAAAGCAAGAAAGGAAAATGAAACATTGCACCAACGGTAAGGCTGCTGTGACACTACAGTTTTGAATGTACTAAAAGGTATTTCAGTTGGAAGAGTAGATCCATTTACCTCTGTCTTCGCACTATTCCCTATCCTTTTATAACACTGATGGTATTTAATTTTTCAGAAATAACTGATATCTTTTTACAGGTTAAGTAAAATATCATTATAAATTACTGTAATTACACTTTAAGAAAAGCAGGTGAAAATACTGGATGTAAAGAATTATTCTGGAACCATTAATATCTTAAAAACAGTATTAGAAAAAGTGACTGGAGAAGTAAATTGCTGCAGTATAAATGTTTGATTCCCAGTATCTGCACATACCTTACTCCTTTTTAATTTTAGAGACATCCTGGAATAGTTACTAGCAAATTTACTTGGTATGTTACTTGAGCTAGTCTTAAAGTGTGTTTCTTTTATTTCATCTCAAATCAGTGTTGACATTTGTTTACCATTCAATGAAATGTAAACTTAAAATACCTTGTTGAACCAGAAGGCTAAATAGATATAACAGGTTTACTATGGTGTTTTCACCAAATAACAATATTTTCACATGCTCACTGTTAGATAGTTAAACAGTGCAGGGCAAAATATCAAAAAGTAATTTAAGTACAGTATCCATTTTTCTTGGTTTTCCCTTTAAAATATACTGATAAATAGTCTTCACAGCACAATTGCTTGTGAATACCTACATTATCAGTTACTAAAATAAAATATGATAGCATTTTCTACTGACTGCCAAAAGAAATGTAGTCAAGAATATATGCCATTCCAGAGCTTTCTTGGTAGAGTCATGTTATGTCAGAAGAGTCAGCAGTGACTTCTGTACTGCATTTGGCATGTCATTTATTTTTATGAATTTAGAGTATGTATTTGAAACTAGTTTTAAAAAGTTATTACAGTAGAAACATGCATATGTGACGCTAAAGGAATCATACCTCTTTTTTTAAAAAATGTGGTATGAATTTACACTGAGTGCTTCATCATTTGTGCTTTTTGGTTAGGTTCTTGTGTTCTAAATTTCAGATTCTTGTGTATTTAAGTTTTGTTCCTATAAATAAAAATTTGGTTAATACAGCATTACAAAATTGTCATACAGTCATAACTAAGAGTTCATTTCCAGTGTACACATTAGAATTAGTGGATTAATACAGTAAGCTCTCCAACTTTATTTTAGATGCTTGCATCTGTTCTTCTCAGAAACTTACAAAGAAAACTTTCATGGAAAATCTCCATAACAACCCAAAATAATATATTCCATATAAAATAGATTTTAAGTATCACCACAGCTATGTAAGCCAAACAAGGAATTCTGCAAAATAGAATAGATACATAGCAGATTCTGTAATAGTTAGCTCTTGATTTTTTTGCAGATATTTTTTCCTTTCATCCATGTTGTGTTGTAGAGCAGTGCTGATACCAGTAGTCTTCAAGGATATTATCAATTATATTTAATAATACCTACAAAACAGTCCTTCTACAATGTGAGTAGGTTTAAAAAACATTATAATTTTGTTTAAAACCCATTATCATTAGGCCTTCAGTAATCAGCATAGCAAAGAAGTTAATGAATATGTAAGGTGAGGTGCTGTGACAGATCAGCACTTGTTGAACAAAGATGGGAGTTCAGGGTGTTCCAGTATTTTGTCACAACTGATGTTGCCATTAACCATTTATTTTCAGCGCTTTGATTTTAATTATTTTATTGAAACTTCATATCCAAAATAAAAGTCTTAAACTTAATGTTTATGCTAAGATGCTCTCTTAATGCAGTCATTTAAAAATGGGTGAAAACAAAGTCATTCAATAAAAACAGGTGTGGTTTAATTTTTTGCATTGCAGTTACCAGTAACACTGAGAGATAATCCATTTCTCCTGAACTTTGATGTTTGTCCTGCAGGCAGTAAAACAATGAAATGTATTTTAATTTGCATTATCTACCCAAATCTTAAATGCCCTTGATTAATAAAAATATATGAGACAGCAAAGGATAGCTCTGCTTTTAATCTGTTTCAAAGATCATAAAAGCAGTGCATGTTATGACTCTAAATTGTTTCTTGAGGGATTAAGAAATCTGCACTTTTCTTAAGATTGACCTATCACCTTGAAAAGCAGTCACGAAGGAGAGCTGCAAATGCAAGACCACTGTCGGGTCAACCTGTCGTGGTGCTGACAGGTCTGATATAAAACCCAATTTACTGTTCAAGAGGCACATCCATTATCCTTCTGATTTTAAAATAGGACATACATCAGCAAAATGATAAAAGAAAGTGCTTAAGAATTATGAAAGTCAAGGACTATTTCATATCAGAAAGTCACAACCTTTTTTGCATATTACTGATTAAAATTATGGTAAATGTTAATATTCATTTGTGTCTTTTCTTCTTCCAGAAAGTTAAGAGCTTGCATCAGTTGAACTTCAGTCATTATAACTCTACTTTTAATATATTGTTATTTGGTTTAGTCAGACATTATATTGCATTACTCTTTATAGGAGTTGAAAATATTTTTGGAAGTGTGGATAAATTTAGGCAAACTGATATGTCAGTTTTGGGGGAAAAGATCCGTCTTTTTCATGCTAATGAAAAAATCCATCACCAACAAGCCATGTTTTTCCTATCATTAGATTTAAGCTTCATCTCCATTTCTAATTTGGAATACAGTAAAATTCTTAAGTTTCCTGTATAAAGAGGATCTGTAGACTCTTAATACAGTTCTTGAAAATGGAAAGATGAAGGCATTACTGAATGGGCAGTAAAAAGGGAAAGCATATTAATTTTTTTACTTGATGACCTTAATGTATTTAAATGTTAAGTTGAATATCCTAAAATGGCACTGATTATATTACTGAAATGTCCACCAAGGCTGATGGAGAAATAAGATTATGGATTTCTAGTGTCAAAGCGCCTTTCACCCTTTAGAACAGTTTCCATTGTCATCTTACTTATAAAATTTGAAAACAGCTATTTTAACTTCTGCCTATATTTAATCATACCTTTTTTCCTGCTGCCTTTTTTTTTCTTTTTTTTTTTTTCTAGTTAGAGAGTTAGGGGCTTATTACATAACACTTATTTCTGCAGAATTAATGGACATGATAGCCTAAGTATAATTTTTAAAATGAAAAATTCCTTGGGAATAAATATACTGTTGGTTTCATACTTGTCCTTTTGTTTTTTTCAACAGTTTGTCCTATCTGCTTGTAAAGGATTTGTATTACTTTAAACTAGTAGGCCTGTAAATTACAGAAGGATTCTAAAATCTTGTCTGTATTTTGCTTTAGTTTAACTTCTACTGGTAAACATTTTTAAATCATTGATCTGTGCTATGATCAGTGCAGCTATGTTGCTTTTGTTTTGAGAATCTAGATAAGATGAGTGGCAGTTATCAAGTGTTCAATTTTGAAATTAATTTAATTAATATTTCTGAAGTCTCAGGAGATCTTCATATGGAATAATTTATAAAGGCACAAAATTATTTTCATTTCAGCCAACTGGCTCAAAATCTGTTTTGCTCACTTGGTATGTGTTTGCTATTATAGTCTGTGTTTTCACTTAGGATTTCCTTGTTCCTTGAAGACAGTGAGATATTATCTGATTCATTTTATGTATCAACAAAGTTGAGAATGTTTATAATTCAAATTAATAAAGAAAAACACTTGTAGCCATGTAGTGTGTAGACTGACTGGCAAGATTGTTCTTTAATTTTTAATATATACAACTGCATCAGTCTTCATAAGGGCATTGCAAGTATTTGTCATATAGGTTTATTTACAATATGCATATCTTCAGGTTCGTTTTTTTTCATTAAAAGTCAACTGCTTTCTTGGAACGATTAAAACTGCTTTAAAAAGTGAAAGGAGCATTATAACCTGCACCTGGATTTAGCTGACAATAAGCAGACCTATGTAGTTTGCTATTTTTTGAAGTAATTACTCTGTTGAAAGAAGGTCATCTACCACAGACAGCCTTTAACCTGAGTTTTACTAAGAGGTGGAATACAGCCATTCTTTTTAAGAGGGTTTGTGTTTGTTTGGGGTTTTTTGTGTAGATTAGATGTAGTAGAGTTTTTTTGAAATTAAACATTTCAAGTCTGCTCATAAAAGATGAATTTCATGTTTGGGTTTTTTTCATGGAAAATTGAGGAGTCTGTGTTATTTTTCTAATGATTGTTTGAGGGAAGAAATTTTAGAGTGAATACCATAGTTCTTAAAGATTCTAATTTCAAAATTATTCAAATATAAAAATAGCATTTAATTTGAAATTTACAAAACTTAAGTCTGTTCCTGTAAAGTAAATTTTGTAAATTTCATCCAGATCTATTTTATTCCCTGTTGATTAAGTTGCGTAGTTGTGTGATTTCCTGAGGCTTCCCTACATGGCTTGTTCGAGCTATTACAAGTGTTCCAACAAAACGTTGGTTTTATACTATTTAGTGTAAAGTTATACAATCTGTAAGCAGGAAGAGCAGGCCAAATGTGCAGAGTAGGGTCTATATGTGAGAAGTGGTGATTCCAAAAAAATATGTGTTGCTGTCATTAAGGTAACAGGTAAGCAACAATGGGCTATGGTCTTGTATATAATGGACCAACATGAAAACAAAGTTTATAAATAGAGACTATATAAAAATTACTTTGCTCATCTATAACATTAGAAGTTGGGGATAGGTCCTGAATATAATTTCCTGCTTTATGTGTAGCTCCATTATACTGCAAGACACATGTAAAGGGAATATTTATCCCCTTTTCTGTGTGGATTTTAGATTTTTCCAATGTATAATTATTTTAGAATAATCTTCTCTATGTGCATAGTCTCTTCCTAGGTGTGTTTCCATACAAAATTGACAAGAAACAATTTTTCTAAACTAATTAGTGCATATTAAATATTTTGGAAAATTTCCAGCTATGGATTACTGTTGATGATGTAACCTGCCAACGAGGTCTGGAGCCCACTGGATTTAATTCCCCTTGTTTCAATGAAATTTCTTTCAAAACTACTGAGACAGCTTTTAATATTGACTAGAGTAGACAGAGTTAAGGCAATTTGCAGTTTTGAGTAGCTTTTAATGAGACATTCAGATGATTTATCGAACTTTCAAAAGTGTTACATTGATTGAATTTCATTGTAGTTGTCTTGCTCCAGAACAAAGGGACACATCCCTCTACTCAGTAACGCATGTGTGCATTGCAGCAACCATTTCCACCAGCTTCCTCCAAAAGCAGCAGCAAAGCCTCCTTTCTGCAGGTATGGTTCCATGAGGAGGTGAGCTCATATAACACTTTGCTGCTGCCTAGAAGTCTTGACAGTTTCTCAGGTTTTTTTCTCCCTTGCTTCTCATTGTGTAGCCTGTCTTCTTGCACCATCTCTCCTATTCATCTGACACTAACGTGACCTGGTTTGACTTGCTAACCTAAAGGAAAAGTATCAGCTTTTTTGTCCTTGGGTAGTTTTCTACCAAATTATTGAGATGAATCAACTCAGAGAACCCTCACAATCATATCACCCAGTAAAAGTCACATGTTGGGAGTATGCATCTGGTAGCAGGGAGTAGAAAAAAGGAATCTCCACCTTTAAGCAGTGATGAGATATTAAATCAGCTCATCTCATTGTGTAGAAATGTTGTGATCTAAGAAATACTGGCAGACATAATTTCCTACTTCAAACAATGGAGTTAAGGCACAGTGTAGGCTTTTCTATAATTACATCTAAAAACTAAAAAAAAAAAAAAAGTCTATTTGAATTAGTTCTTTATTAAATCCATTATATTCTTAAGAAATTCTTCCTTTGTCCTCTAGAGAATTATTGATTATTTTCTCTTCTTTGTAATACATTCAGTTTTTCCTGTGTGCTGTTGGGGTATATTGGACAAAAATGTTCAGGCTGTGTGTGCGTCCACTCTCTCCCCTTCTCTTTCTTTCTCACATAGACATGCACAAACTTCTACATTCATCATGTTTCTTTGGTGATATAGTTTACAGTATAATGTGTACTATATAGGATATATCTGTAATCTACTATTTACTTTCTGTAGTTTTCATTAATTCCATACTTCCTTTTGTGTTTTTCCATTCCAAATGCACTAGAGTACATAAACCAGTGTGTTGGACACCATAAAGTATTTTCAATGTCATTAATTAGAAGCAGGAAAAATTATGACATTGACGTGGATTTCAATTATTTTGTACCTCTTTCCTATATTTACTTTTTTGTGGATAAATTCTTAAAATTAGAATTTTTGTTAGCTTTTTTTTTTTTTTAGCAAATCATCTCTTTCTGAATAGGTTATCATTCTGAGTATTTTCTCTTATATTGCTATTCTTTTATTTGAAGCTGTGACCTTTTCTCTAAAAATACTTCTATTAGAATAATTTTAATCTGTTTTGTTAGTTTTTACTTTTATCTCCCAGTCCTGATTGGATTTTTGGGAATAACCCCAGGTTAGCTATTCTTCCTTTTTTCCATAATGGTATTGTTATGCTTTTCCTGAACTGTTTTGAAAAATCACTGTGAATGTTTCTAGTTCTTGTATTTTTCCAATGAACTGTAATTTGTTATTCATTAATTATGTTGTCTTTGAGCTGTCTTAATAGTTTTCCAGGTTTAGTGCAATATTCCATGCTCCCTTCCTTGCTCTTTGGGTACAGAAAGCCCCATGAAACTAATGAATCAATGAAAATGTAGGAGGAGAAGACAAACCAATCATACCACAGTTCTTCAACTTTGTTTGTGTATTGGAACACCTCATTTCAGGCAGCTTCATTCATTTGCTATCCCATTGGCTGCAACAGTCAGTAATAATGACTGCAACACTGCTGATTTGAATATAATTATAGCTTTTTCAATGTTAGGGGAAGATTTTCTTTGAATCATTTGCAACTTTCTACTGCATGTATATTGGGGCAAAGATTTGTGGTCAGGTGTTTAATTTGCATAATAGTTTTTTTCTTGGCATCAAATATTTTTTACGGTCATTTTCCTGAATTTATTCCTTAGCATTCAGAAATGCTAAGGTGTTATACAGTGTAAAACTTTACTAACCTTTCCCTTCTGGATCAGTTTCTTCCCATAACTAAAACCAAAGAAAATAGAGAAATTATGACCTCTTTTTTCTGACTTTGCCTTGTCTATATAGCTTCTAAATCTTTGATAAGTAACTGCTACTGTACTATCCTTAATAGTTTTATTGCAAAATGTTATGACATTATCACTAGAAGCCATAGTAAAAGAAGAGGATCTGCTGATGGCACTGTACAATGCAATTCAAAACAAGCAGCTCAAGGTTATTTTTACCTGTTCCTTTAAAAATCCTAAATGTACCTTATGCACATAATAGAAATATCTGAAAGTAATTATTTCACTGGAACAGAAGACTAGAGAGCATGGAGGAATATTCTGGTATAACATTCTCAGAAAACTACAGACAAGCTATGGAAGTATAAGTATCACTTCATGATAAATTGGTAACAGTTTTATTTCCATTTTGATTAAATGTTTGAAGATTTTGAGAAAAAATAATGAAAAAAAAGGATAAAATAAGAAATGTGAAGCAGTACTTTGAATAGTTCTGAAAACTAGATTCTGTATTAGCAGACAAAATAAGATTATTCATGGAAAGTTTATCTAGTTCATGAACTAGTACGATGAGATTCATGCATACAGTTAGATGACATCAGTGAAAATGGCATTAGTCTTTGTCCTTATGCAAGATTATGTTACTCTCATTCCATTTGTTTACAGTTTTACTATGTCTAATCCAGTTTATAGATTGGCATGCTGGATAACAACATTTTTCTTCAGGGTTAGAAGAGACAACTGGGAAAAAATATGAAGATATCTTATTAAAGTTTTTGAGGAATAACTTTTTTGTACATCACTTTTAAGCAAACTGAATCTTTATTTGACCAAAACTTAAGCTATATTTTCACTGAGCTGTAGTTATTGTTAATAACTTAGATGTCAACAGTTTTAGTGGTTTCAAAAATAAGTTTTACCTGTAATCAGACTCTTTCATTGGTCTAGTTTTGGGTTTTCAGAATTCACTATGCAGATACCCTTTGTGATTTTGATCTCCACAGAACCTATAGCTTTATAGGTGTGTTCTCTTCTTTGTCTTCTTACCTGCAATCTGCTGCAACTGGTAAAATCACAAAAAAATATGCATGAAACCATATTTTTTGGCACTGGCTTTTACAATCCTGTTGGGTAACTTTTTTTTTTTTTTTTTTTTATTGTTAAAAATACATGTAAACGTATTTGGAAATTTATTCCAGATTCTTTAGATACTAGATTCTGTTAACTGGTGATCTATAGAAAATCAATTATTTCTGGGGTTTTTTTTATGTAGGCATTCTTGATTTTGATAATCCAGTTGTCTGCTAATGATCGTTGGGATGAGAATCATTCCGCAGCCCCTGGGGGAGGCAGGGAGAGGGCGTGTGGATCTTTCTGGATCTCAGTAAGAAAGGCCTGACAACAAAGGGCATAATCAAATAGCTATTTTAATAAGAGAGAATAAAAAAATTAATATAAATAGCAAGTAATATCAAATAGCTATTTTAATAAGAGAGAATAAAAAAATTAATATAAATAGCAAGTAAATTTTACGTCCTTTCAGAAGCTGCGTACTTTCCTTTTGTGCAGCACTGGACTGACCCCCAGATGGATTTCCCCACAGCATGCTGCGCAGATCGTGTCTTTGGAGAGTTTCCTCTTCCCTCTGATACCATGGTGCATTTTATTTTGTGTAGCAAGAATTGTGTATCTTCTTCTGAGAGGTTGCAATGTTATCTCTGTCATAGCATTCACCAATATGCAACACAGGCAGGTGTAGGCCTATCCAGCAGATTCCTATGCAATAATCATACTAACATGGGCTTCTCAAGCTGTAAGTGCAAGGCCTAATAGAGCAGCCATGGCTTGCTCAAGATCATTAACTCCTGAATCTTCCACAAGGCTCCCAATACATTCATCTGGCCAAATGTAGATGCGTACCAAAAATGAGGTAAGAAAAAAATGAGGTATCCATAGAACTTATGATTGATATTGAGTTAGAAAAATTACCAGCTCTGCCTGCCTGCAGTGTGATTCAGCTAGGGCAGACATAAATTTTTAGCAATAAATGTGCAACCAAAGTTTAGCAATACTTTAACTGTTTAGTATATGTGAATCAGTATGATTTAGTGCTGCAGATTACTGTCTGCTGTCTAACTCTACCCTGAATGCAGGGAATTTACCAGGAATCAGTCCTACATATTTGAAGTACAGGGTCTTACTTCATTTGCTGATCTGTCTACATTTTGGAAAATATTAAAATATTCAATTATTCATATTGTCCTTTAAGAGGAATTAACTTAAGAATGTTATATTTGAGAAGATGTGTTTTATTTTAATAGTTCAAGTTTAACAAGACATAAGAGCTTGCTTGCTTGCTGGCTTTCTCATAAAGTCATCTTTGGTTAGGTTATGGTCTCTGAATTTACTCTGAGTGCTGGATTTATTCAGGGACAATAAAATATTGCCTTGAAATTTCAAAGCTGTCTTTTTCCTTGAAGTCCAAGAGGTTTCTCCTGTTATCCCTGAAATGTTAAATGAAAATTAGCCAAGTCTCATCAGAAGTGTCTTGATTCTTCTTTGCAACTACTGGAAATAATAAAATAGCATTGTTATATATAAAGACAATAATTTTTTTAACTGCAATGTTAACAATGATCACCAAAGTCATTCAAAGATTATTTTACCTTTTGTAAATGTACAGTATTCATAGTCATATTTTTTTAAAGCTTTTCTATCATTTATTTATTCTAAAATCATACCATTTCTCATTTCTCTGTCTTTTCTAATTTTGATGGTTTGGGTTTGTGCACTGTTCTATCTGAATAAGAAAACTGATAGAAAAATTGCTACCTCTGGTTTGTGTAAGGTCTAGTCTTGTGTAAGGCATCAGATTTTGTGAAGATAAGTTTAAATTATTGTTATTAGTCTTGTATATAAGGAATTGACATTGTACCCTAGTTACAAAAGCATCTGCTAAAATTTTTGAAGACTGAGATTTGAGAATCTTTTGTAGGTCTTAACATTTTATAACTGTCTTAGATTTAGTCACTAGATCCTCCAAACTCATTCTTGATTTTGGAAACTAAATTCTGCATCTATATTTCAACTTGTATTTAACTTCAGTGTACTTAACGTAACACTGTACAGTTTGTTTCTCTTTGTTCCTTTTTGTCAGAGAGGAACTTTGTTCCTCTTACATATTATTTCAGCTTGTTAGAAAAAATCTTCCAAAGATATAGGTACCTTCTATTTTTAAGTGCTTTAGGCCTTGTATCCTAATGTGGCAACATTGGTTTTGTTTAATGATGTTCTGCTTTTTAAAGATACTTGCTCTTATGGTGACATCCTTAAAAGTTTGCATTCTTGTTTACTTTAAGCAGATTCTTTCTTAAAATGGAATGTGCCAACTTTCAGTAATACTCAAAGAACTAGTCAGACAAATGGAATCCTTATGAGAAGGAGAGCATTCCATACCACTTACTGATTTACATATACTTTGACAATCTCTCTATTCTGGTTTGGTGGCAAAGGGAAAGTGAGAAATTTTTTTCTTCCTTAATTTTGGGATATTTTTTTCATTTTGAGGTTATTTGACAGATTTTTTACATAATTGTGAAGTATTTTATAGTGGAGTGTTATGTTACTTATTGCTAAACACTAGGTGTGGAGTTAAATCAATATTCCATGGAAGCTGTCTTCTGAAAAGTATATCATCGTGTGTCATGTTCCATTCCTGTACTATTGTCCTGTCCATGTTACACATAAGATATCTTTTAAAAGTTTAATCTTCAAAAAGTAATGAAGAATTTGCCCTAGGGTATATAATTGTCTAAAAAAATTTCCTGTTTTGTAGTATTTGTAATATTGCTGTTCCTATGGCAGCACTGAAAATTAATTTATGTATGTGAAATATGAACATAAATATTTGGAGGCTTTCAGTATTGACATATTGCATATTCACAGTTCACATATTGCAAAAAGGAGCAAATACTGGAATTACTAGGCTTTCAAAATACTGGTCTATCATGAATATACATTTTTCGGTTTAGTTTTTGCAGTATTAGGAATTGATATTTCTAAGGAAGACACATCTAAAGGTTATACAGTATGGCCTCTGATATCTGATTTGTACCAGTATCAGTTGTGATTAGTTTCATAATCTCTTATATCCTCTTTAATCCTCTCTAAGTCTCTTTATTATTGCAAATTCCAGTCTCTGACATCAATGTTTTTATTATGCCCGTTACAATCTGGATTAATTTAGGAAATTAGTTTTTCTGACTGGTTGCATACTCTGTCTGTGCATCTTTGCAGTTTCTTTTTGTGGCAACACTGTCTAATCCTCTGAGGCATCTTTTCCTGAGATTTTTAAAAGTTGTGATCTTACGAGTAACCATGTGGTTAGTTTCTCCCTTGTGTTATTACTAGCTGGAAGTATTTTTGATTGATAAATGTAATGCAAAAGGTGACTGATTACTTAGGAGCCTCATTTTTTTCGGGAATAAAGAAAATAATTAATAGCAAGTAATTTTCTCAGTGAGTTTAATAAATTAGTTTACCTTCTACTGTTCCAAAACTGTTTATGAGAATATGTGAATTCCCTCAATCTTATGTATTGTACTGATTTATTGTGTAAATGTTTTCAGCAACTTAGCAATTATTTTTAATTTGAATATTTGGGTTTGTACTAAACCACAGTTGCAATTAGGTGAGCCTTCTAAATAGTCTCTTCAATTCATCTTAGTCAACACAGTAACCACCTAGCAGAAGACTGTTGTTTCTTTTGAGAAAGAAAATACAGTGCAGAGTAGAAAAACTGTACTCAAGACTTTAAAAGAGTACTTAAAACAATGACTAGTTCATATTGGACAATAAATGTGAGATTGCAAGTACTTTGGCATATAAAATGCAAAATGTAATATTTGATCAGGTTAATATTTTCACTGTTTTCAGTAATCACATAAAATCACCAAGAGATCTGTTTTTAGTCAGCTGTGTAGCAAATTATTTCTCAGTGGACCAGAGTTCTTTTTCACAGAAGGAAAGTTTCCTGCAAATGTAAATATTGTCCATACATGTTCTTATTAGAAACCATTTCAATATAAGTTTCTAGAGAATTAAATATGAAAATAAGGATAGACATTTTGAGCTAAATATTTGTAATAAGTATAGTTAAAAAGCAGTAGGTAAATGTACTCTTCACAGTAAGAACCTAAGATTTCTTATTAAAATACTTTATTGTATTGAATAAATTTCTAAAGTCCCATCAAAGATTTCATTCCTTCTGCATCTGTCAACATCTGAATAAATATTTTCAGTGAAAAACAGTTATGAAGTATTCTGCTTGTTTCCTTTAGAAGTTCCATCCTTCTGTAAAAAAATGCCCCAGCTGGTGGGGAAAACTTTCATTTAGTGGCAGCCATTTTAGTTGGTCCTGAATTAATATTTTTTAAAAAATCAAAATCACTATTTATTTTTGAAAGATGTTTCAGCTATATGCAAATTATAAATATATTTATAATTTATATTTTTATATAAATATAATTTTTATATTTATAAATATATAAAAAATAAATAAGTATTTTTATCATAAAAATACTGTATATTCTGAAGAAAAATAAACGTGTGATCTGCCCTTAGCTTTTCCCTGATAGCAGAAGAGATGATTGATACTAGATGAGTCATTTATGTGTAGCTCTTCTGGCTTTTTCTTCTGATCTTGTCTATCTTAAAAAAACTATACATTTTATTGAGGCAAGTGATGCACTTGTAGCTTTATTACCTGTTTAAGAAGCTACAAAATATTGAAGCTCTTTAATAACGACTGCTTTGTATTTCCTTGCATCAGCAAATTTCTTAGATTGATATATTTTGTTTGATTGGTACAATCCTACTGCATTTTTATATGGTTCTAAGGCACTAATTTTTTGCAACACTTTAAACTAGTAAAGGCATTAAAAATGTATCCTTTTTTTATTTAGTCATATTACTTCCTTCTGTGCTATGGTGGAAAGAGCCTTAAACTAGATTTGAAGGGGTAAATGGACAAAACCAGGCTCACTAGAATTAAGCACAGGGGCAGTACGCCAGTGTTTGAAGGATGGTGAGCTAGCAAGGTCATTCAGTCTACCATCTCAGTAGAGGAAGTGATAGAGATCCAAGTGGCAGCAAAGATGCAAGGTTTATCAATATGTTAGAAACAATGGAAGCACCTGAGAATGATCACATAGGAATTAGGGCTTCTCCACCTGAAAAGGTGGCAGGGTCAATAGCCCAGCTGAAGCACATCTACACCAATGCATGCAGCATAGGCAGCAAACAGGAGGAGTTGGAAGCTGTTATACAGTAGGAAATATTATATAGCTGCAATCACAGAAACATGGTGGGATGACTTGCACAACTGGAGTACTGCAATGGATGGCTATAAACTCTTCAGAAGGGATAAGCAAGGAAGCAGAAGCAGTAGGATAGCCCTGTATGTTAGGAAGTGTTTTGATTGCCTAGAGCATAATGAAGGTGGTGATGGGGTTCAGCGTTTATGGGTAACAATCAGGGTGAAAACCAACAAAGCAGAGATTATGGTGGGAGCCCATTTCAGACCACCCAACCAGGGTGAAGAGGCAGGCAAAATACTCTATAAGCAGCTGGGAGAAGTCTCACAATCACTAGTCCCCCTGTACTCAGCACTGGTGAGTCTGAATCTTGAACACCATGTTCAGTTTTGGGCTCCTCACTACAAGAGTGACATTGAGGTGCTGGAGCGTGTCCAAACAAGAGCAGCAAAGCTGGTGAGGGGTGTAGAGAACAAGTCTTACAAGGAGCAGCTGAGGGAACTGGGGTTGTTTAGCTTGGAGAAAAGGAGGCTCAGCGGGACCTTATCACTCTCTACAACTACCTGAAAGGAGGCTGTAATGAGGTGGGGGTTAGTCTCTTCTCCCAGACAACAAGTGACAGGGTGAGAGGAAATGGCCTCACATTGCACCAGGGGAGATTTAGAACGGATATTAGGAAAAAAATTCTTCTCCAAGAGTGTTGTCAAGCACTGGAACAGGCTGCCCAGGGAAGTGGTTGAGTCACCATCTCTGGAGGTGTTTAAAAGACTTGGAGATGTGGCACTTAGGGACAAGGTTCAATGGTGGGCTTGGCAGTGCTATGTTAACAGTTGGACTGGATTATCTTAAAGGCATTTTCCAACCTAAACAATTTTATGATTCTATTCTGTGATTCTATGGTTAGCTGCAGTACTCTATCCTGACTTCCATCAGTGTTATTATTAGTTGCTCTCAGTTGGTAACTGAACTGTGAAATACTGTATTACTGAAAATTAATTTCTTCTTAAAATGTTAGTAGGTCCGATAACAAATAATAGTTACTGCTCGCCTGTGTTTTACATCTTTACTTCACAATTACACAACTCTCTTCTCTTTCTGAGATGGTGCAACTGATATATATCAAACTAAATTATAAGCAGTTCTCAGTTTCTGTTTAATTTCAAAATTGCAGTTTCTATTTACAGACCTTAAGGAAGTGTTCTGTTTTGATTTTGACAGTTACACCAATTCATCTAATAAAAGTTATTCATGTTGTCTGCAATCTTCATTGCTAGATTCTGTATACCTCAAGTCTATATACATTGCTCGTATGTGTCAAGGAAATTAGAGCTGGTAAAAAAATAAAACAATTGTAATGGGTTAGAAACAAAGTCATCATTTACTACAAATCTAAGTGTACAACCATTATTTAATGAAAATTTTCCATTTCTTCAGTTTGATTTTTTGACTCATCATAATGAGTCATTAGATTTTGAAAACTATCGGGAATGAAGGGATAGGAAGGTTTTGTATTGGCTGAGTAGTTTGGCAACATTTTTTTGTTGATCCTCAATTAAGCAAAGAATTCATGCTTATTCTTATGTTGTGGTAAGCTGAGTGAGTTCAAGAAAAAATGATGGATGAAGCTTAATGTTTTACTACTAGTTTCCAGCTATCGCTCTGCTGTGGCTTCTGCTGTACCTTTTACTCTTCACTAAGTTTACCTCTTCTTTAGGACTAAGGGAAACTAGTCTTTTTCTGAGATTAGAGTTTACAGCAGCAAGATGTTGTGACTGCTGATTTCTCTCAGGGACACTGAGCTGCTGGATGTGAAGTTGGGCCAGCTGCTCCCATGGCTGGTAGCAAGGGACTTCACATTCTGCTTTCATGAGGCCCTGCACAGGTGTTATGATAGGTACTATACAATAATTACATCCCTGTGAGAATGGAGGTCTTGGTGGTATCAGTATGGAACTTGCTGGCAGATCTGTCATCAGCTCCTGTCTGGAGCTATGATCATTTGAATCATGACCAATACAGCATGGACTTCAGAAAGTTTAAAGTACAGCTGTTGAATGGACTTGGCTGCTGGAACAGTTACCCTGCTGAAGATACCAGAGCTACTCATGTTAAAACATATCCTGCTATTCCAACCATAATAAATTCTGTGCAATTTCCACTTAAATTTATTTTTGGTTGGAAACAGGCTGTTTAGGAATGGCAGTCTGTAAAGGTGAGGAGAGGGAGTTTCCATTTGCATGAGAGAGCAGCTGGAGTGTGTGGAGCTCTGCCTTATGACAAATTATGAACTAGCTGAGATTTATGTGTTTAGAATTAGAGGGAAAACAAACAAGGTGACAGTGTTGTGGATATCTACTACAGACCACCTTGCCAGGTGGAAGAAAATAAGACCTCCTTGAGACACCTGGAAGAAGCCTCATGATTGCAGGCCCTGATATTCATGGGGGACCTGGTTGATGTAACTTTGGTGTTGCTCTTGGTAATCTTTGAAAGTTCATGGCAATTTTGGGAGGTTCTTCAGGACCTGAAGAAAGCAAGTGTCAATTCTGTTTTCAAGAAGGGCAAGAAGGAGGATCAAGAGAACTACAGGCTATTCAGCCTAACATTGATGCCTAGGAAGGTAGTGGAGCAAATCCTTCTGGAAACTTTCCAAATATATGCAAGACAAGAAGATGATTGGGAGTAGTCAGCATGGATTTATAAAAGAGAACTCATGCATAACCAAAATGATAGCCTTCTACAATGAGGCGACTGTCTTGGAGGATGAGGGAAGAGCAGTGGATGTTGTTTGTTTTGATTTTACCAAGAATTTTAATGTTGTCTCACATAACATGCTCATAGAACTGAAGGATGGACTAGATGAGTGGGCAGTGGGATGGACTGAAACTGGCTGAACTGCTGGGCTTGAAAGGTTGTGATCAATAGCACAAAGTCCAGCTGTAGGCCAGTCACTAGTGGTTTACCCCAGGGGTACTGGACCCCAGTAGAGGGGCCGATGGGACATAGTGCACTCTGAGCAAGTCTGTGATGACAGAAAATGAGGAGGAGTTGCTGATACACCAGATGGTTGTGCTGCCAATCAAAGTGACCACGACAGGTTGAAGAATGGGTCTGAAGTAAGCTGCTGTAACTGACTCTGCCCTGAGCAGGATGATTGGACTAAAGACTTTCCAGAGACATCTTCCATCATCAGCTTCTCTGTGGTTGTCATATCTGCAATTTCTTCTATCCACCAAAGTGGAGAAAACAACTATGAAAATTAAAATAAATTTTGCCACATAGAGAATCATGCTAACATTACCAGTTATCTTCCAGTATTGATGTTAGCTTACTGAAAACTGGCTGCTCTGACAGAAAAAATGGCATATACAGTAGCCTATGACAGCTGACTAACATTTTTCAGAATAGCCAGATGCCTTGCTGTCCCCATCCCAGTGTTTGTTTTTATATCCAGCATTTAAGACTGACATTGAAAGATTATTTGTTTAAATGAACACCCACAAAATTTCTGTGGATGTTGAAAAAAGCCAGTCATCTCAAAGATTCTGAACTGAGGGGAAACGTCACATCTATTAGGACTGTGTCCTCAATGTTTCTTCAGACAGTTCTTCAGCGCTCCATATTTGAAAAGTTTTTTCGTAATCATGAAGGCTTTTTTCTTTTTTTTGCATTGTATGTGGGAAAATGATACAGCAAGCTTGAAGGAAGACCATTTCAGAAACTTACATGACCCAGAGCCATAGTTCTTGATCATTTGTGTTCATGGGAGAACTGCCTTCTGATAAGCTTTTATCTTTTTTAATTGAATCCCTTGGAACTATTGTGAGGGAAATCGTATTTCTGAATTTTGGCACTTAAAAGATTAACTCCTTTCCTCTTAACTACATCTACTTCTAGATTATGTTAATTGTGTTTCTTCTGTTTTTTCATTCTTATCTTAAAAGTCTGCCAGGTCCCAGCAGGATTATGCTTTGTGATCCTAAAAATTGAAACTTTTACTGGATTTTTGTTTTCCTTAAGTATTGGGTAATTTATTTTAAAATATTGTGGTTTATGATAAAACCAATAGAAATGGTGTTACTTTAATTGGCATGATCTTTAAATTGTGATCTCTCTGTCTTGAAGTTCAAACTGGTAGTTTGAAAATTAATTCTCTTCACTGAGAGATGCTTGTCTGAGAGGCTGCAAGGACATAAGGACCTGGGTTAGGATATGAAGCCCCAAGGAAATAATTGAAGCAATTGGCAGACCAGGTGTGTCTCAGGAAATAAGAGTTTGAATTTTCTGGCAAAAAGTAAAGTTGAATAACATAACACTTAAACCTCTTTAAAAAGCTTAATAAACAACGATTTTTTTCTAGTAGAACAGTAAATACATGTTGTTGCATCTAAATTACAGCCTAGGTTACCTGCATTCTCCATCACCTGTTCCACTGAGATTTAATAGCAAAGCCTCAAGGGCAAGGTTACCAGACTAAACACCCTGTACAAATTCTTTGGGCTACAGAAACATACTGTGTGTGAAATCAAGAATTTATGATTCATTTAATTAAAGTCTTCACAGTCTGATAAAAAAAAAAATCAGTCTAGGTAAAAAGATACTTACACTTATAGTCAAATTATCCCATTATTACCGCTTATGCCCGACAATGAAACTACTAAAAATGATACACACAAGCTTTCTAGTACCTATGCTTTACACTGATGCTGTGCTTGCCCTTCTAATGCATGTCTGCATCCTGAGGTCAATGGTGCTATTCCTCCTCAAAAGAAAGAGTTACAGCAAGTCATCATGCATCCCAGCTTTTTGATAGGAGGAATGTAATGTTTCTGTTGATAATTTCTTTCCCTTCACAAGGGGGTACCCTTTGGGTCTACTTGGTGTCACATTTATACATTCACTAACTCAGCTGGCTTTTTCTTCATTGCTCTGCATTTCCACATTATATCTAAATTTACTATAAATGATATGTTTTGCGTATGTTTTATACTTGTTTGTGTAAGGTGAGGGGGTGCCTGTTACAGCCCTGGTTTTATTCAGCAGCCTTTAAGCTGTGGCTTTCTGATAATCTAAGTAATGTTTTACTAGCATAACTTAGTTCAGCATATATGCTTGTTCTGAGGGCATGAATAGTTTATAAATATGACAGTTACCTAGATGGCATTTATATATAAACATGTACAGAATCATATATAGTGTCCGAGTAACAGCTTGTCACCAGTATCTACTAGTTATGTTCGTATCACTTACAGGTCATCACAGTTATTTCACAACACAGTGTTTGTCATAAGCTATAATCTATACTGTTTATCCCTGCTCAAGAATAAAGATAAAAGTGGTTTAAGAATTCTTCAATATCATTAAGCCATTTGAGAAATTACCCACCAAAAACCTCCCAAACCCCCTAGACTGGGAGATTAATTTCTAAAAGTGACTTTCTAATCTGAACTAGAACGTTAATGTAGATGCACCCAAGTTAACAGTGGAAATAGTTGTAAAATGTCTGAATTGCTAAAACACAAGTTCTGTATTTAATTTCCTGTTTTTATCCATAGAGTTAAGTGACGAGATTACTCTTACAACGCCCTCCTGACAAACCCATATATCAGTTTGCTTTGGGCTCTCTCACAATCCAGTCATGTTTTATAGTTTCCAATGCACTGAAATACTCTAGAGATAGAGACTTTTCACTCTTCAGAGGAACTCCCTGTTTCATATTTAAAGTTGAATTATGTACTTTGTTACTGCACTGTCTTTTCAGACAGCAGGCGGCATAAGAACCTGTAAAATTAGTCACCTGCAGTCACCGTTGCAAGCTTCACCAGAACTTTAGTCACTCTGATGGCGTTGTTGCAAAATGTCTCTTACCACTGAGATCAGCAGAGTTTTACCCTGAACTTTTATTCATAATTTACCAAGCATTTCCAAAGCTTTCAAGTATTAATTTGGATTTGAAAGAGCTGCTGTCATCTCTGTATAGAGTGAGGAATTCTAGAACCCTCCTTCAACTAAACAGTGGTTCATGGGGAGCACAAATTGCAACCTGGCACGTAGGAAAGCAGACAAAGAAAGTTTTATGTTATTTGTAGCTGCTGTTCTTCAACATATGTCAACTATATGTGCTATTCACAGCCCCTTTTCTGGCAAATGTGATAGAATCTTAAAATCCAAGGGTTGAGAAGAATTAAAAAGAAAAAAGCACATGCTGCGTCATTGATGGACAAGCATTTAAAAAAGAGATAAAGCTCACTACAGACTAACTGCAGAGGCAAAAATTTGTCTGAATTTCATATCTCAGTCTTACAAACAGCTACAACATACGTATCAGCAAATCACCACAAAGAAAATTGGTTACAGGAAAATAACTTTTTATTCATTACCTAACCTCATCCGCTCATGGTCTGTTTATTCCTATAAATTGTCATTAGTGCTAGTAATTGGGCTCAATACCCTCGTGTTTGATATCTTGTGTTGACAGAAGAAAACAGAGCATTAGTCCAAAGGGTTTATTCTGACATCATTAGATACAACATTACAAACAAATAAGTTGTTTGGCTAGTTTCTAGTCCAGATATTTTTATCATACACTTTTATTTCCCCTTACTCCATATGGATAATTGCTGAAAAACTCAATCTGTAAAGTTTTCTTGGAGGAATATGAATGTAGTAATGCTGCAGTAGAGGAAATTTAACATATATGGTGTAGTACAAAATGTAGAATTATTGAATCATTCAGGTTGGAAGGGATCTTAGGAGGTCCCTCGTTCAACTTTTTGCTTCAAACAGATTCAGCTGTGAGATCAGACTGGGTTTCCAGGGTCTTATGAATATAAAGGGTAAAACAAGCAAAGTTGTAAGACTATATGTATATGAGGGAAGTGAATACTAGATGCTAATGTAATTTGCTGCAAAATATCAAGGAGCACCAGACATTAATATTTTTCTTACTGCCAATCTAGAACATACTGATTGATTTTAAGATGGATTTTTCCCATTAAATAACACATACATATATATTGTTGCTTCGTCACAAATACCTGCTTCAGTTGCTTTTATTATTTTTAATTTTTGCATGAGTTGGAAAGAAGAGAAATCACCTTTTCTAAAATATTTATAAACATTTACTTAACTTTTAGTGTTTATAGGAAGGCATATTCTGATTTTTCTTAAGCTACAGCAGAAGCTTGGACCTCATGAATATGGAAGGCAATATGAGCTCTACCTGAAAACCGGAAAGATACATTTAGATCAGAACTGTAGCTAAATTCTTCCCTCAGTGTCATTCATCTTTTATATGCTATAACACTGTTTCTGCGTTTCAGTAATATTTGTGCTTCCATTACAAACTAAGCAGACAACCAAAAGGAATCTTTCCAGTTGATCTCATTTCTTGTCAGGATACAGCATACCATCTTTTCAATTTCTGTTACTAATGGAAATCTTAGGTATGAGATGTCTCATATTTTTGTCATATGTTGTTATTCTATCATTTATTTGTATTTCTTAGCTTCATCTAAGAAATCTGTTTAAACCTTGAAAATATTGCTAATCGGGGTTTAGTTGTATTCATGTGATTTCATAAACATATGGAATTGCTATTATTTGAGTGGAAGTACATGTGAACTTTCTAGTTTACAAATTAATATTATCCTCCATCAATGCCATAGATTGAGAAGAGTGCTTCTGTAAATGTTATTTCATAAATATTCTAATTTTGTTAGGTTTTTTATTAGTTGTTGCAAGATACTGTTACTCGTAATTTGGATATGTGCATAATGACTGGTTGCCAGTACATAGATATTATTTTTCTTATCAGAGAGAATAATCAGCATCAGCTAATGTATATAGATACCTACATTATTCTAGCAATTGAATTATATAACTTGTGTGACTATATAAAAATTTAGGTAAATAGCTTTACATTTTAATTATCTACTAGATAAAAATGTTATATTACAGTGCCTTCCTTTTATACTTTTAGTACTATGATGTTTGCATTCTTCGTCACCACTGACTTACACTTTCATATTCTTTTCAATGTCCCTATGCTACATATTCTTGAGATTACCGTTCTCAAGCAGTAGGAAGGTGGAGGAAAGAATAGAAATGTTAATACACTCCCGAGAATGTTTTATTATGATTTACCTTCTATCTCCATGGCAAGTATTTGCCTGTGTTGATATGATACTTCCTAAAAACCAGTTAGAAGGTGTTAATTTTCAATATTGAAATATTCATGGAGTTGAAGTACAGTGAAGTATAGCTGCCTCCGGAAAAGAGGGAGGAAAAACCTCATGCAAATGTTTTTGACAATAGATCTTAGTGAGAATAATTACCATTATAGTAGAGAGAGAAAACATAATCTCATTGTAGGACCAGGAGCTGAATCTTTACCAAAGCTACAGCATTAAAACTAGTCCTTAGAGAAGAGGCAGATATTTAAAACATTTTTCTTCCCTTTTTTTATCAGACTCATACCTTTAGCTGTTATGCAAGGTATGACAGTGCTTTAGTCAGGCTTTTACAGGCATTCAGTGACTTTTATCAGCAATCTTAAAGTGGATGTTAAACTGCAGTTACGGTAATACCTTGGGCGACTCTGAAGATTGGTTGATAAAAATAAGTACTTTTGTTGTGACCCTTTTATTATTAAGAAATTCCGTAAATTTCTCTGAAAGGTACCCTTTTCCCTGTGTGTGGATCCTACCTGGTTTCCCTCTTCCCCTTTTCCCAAATCCTGCTATACCTGCTAACAGTTGTCTGAGAGAGAAGTACATGCTGCTGTTTCTGAGCTATTACGTGCTAACTGGACACATAGTAGAGACCAGCACAGTAGCTTGCAACAGGTCAAACACAACACTTAACTGATATATTCATGTTACCACCTCTCCTTCAGTGGAATACTACTTGAGGTCTGCCTTCTTTACCTGGCTGCAGGTTTCCATACATCTTCTAGGACTCTACTTGTACCCCTTTAAAAAACTGATTTATTTTTTTTTGCAATTGACCAACATACTCAAAAGTTATAGAAGGGAGAGCATACGGCTTTATAAAAGCCTATTTAGTTTCTTTCCTTAGAGTACCAGGCTAAAAATACACTAACCATCAATATGAAAACTTTTTTATTCTTTATTCTCCTTACTAAGTGGTGATAATGATTCTATAAATAGAGTGGAAACAGTCTTCCCATCAGAAGTGTAGGAAGAATGCAATTCCCTGAGACGGTGCCTACTTTCCAAGTTTGGTACAACTTAAAATTGAGGTTTTGTATTACATTGTTCAATGTAATTGTAGCAGTTTGTTGGTCCTGGTACTAGATTTTGTGATGCACTCTGTTCTTTTGGTATCTCTATTAAGGAGCTAGGACTCAATAAATAAAAAATGCCCACTGAAAGTTTCCAGTTACCAATTATCAGCATTACTAATCAATCTATTGTCACCCTGGTCTATTATGTATACTTTTCACCTCTTAGTGTGGACAGCTTATTTGCTTTTGGAACTATTACTTTTGACTAACATATAGAGTCAGTAATCTTTTGTTTCAATTTATGTGTACAATTTTGATAAAGCTTCCATTTGGGATTTTATTAATAGCTTTATCATTAACACTCTTTTCTAGATACTGTGTAGAGCAGTTTCTTCATAGTTCCACCTTAATTTATTTTCCTTTTGTAGTTCATTGGTAAATTTCAGGAATATGTTTTTTCAAGAAATGCTGGTTTATGGTGGTATCCTGGAGGTCAAGACACTCATTAGTGATACGGAAATCTTAGATTTTTACAGAGTTATAGCACTGGGACAGATGCATGTAAGGTATCACTTCACCCATATTTAGACAAATCAAACAGTGTTGTCAAGGGTTCAAGAATCACAGTGTGTTGTAGTAGATGTTGAAACTGTTGAAGTTCATAGGAACTACTTGTATATAAAATACACAAGGAAGAAGACAAAAATAACTACATTAGGGCAATCCCTGTTGAAACTAGATACCTTAGTTGCAGTCCTTGCTCAGAATAGCATATGTAGCATATAAAACTGCATCAGAAGATACTAGGAAAAAAGCATCCCAATACCGTGTAGTCCCATGACTAGGGCATTCTCTCTTTTCTGTCAGAACCAGCCCTTGTGTAAGGAGTTGTGTAAAGAGTCTATGCACAGTAAATTGGATGTGTCAGTTTGAAATGAATTGAGTATGAATGTGGATGTTACAAAGCAAAGAAATTGGGATGAATTACATATAATTTGACTGAAAAGCAGTGTAACGTCTAAAAGAACCACTTTTATTCTGGAAAGGGTATACACATTGTGCATAGCTTTGTGCATGCCATTGTGCATACCTTTAAGTTTCTCCTAAGTAAAAAAGTTCTTGTTCATTCATGAGAATCTTCAAATCACAAAGAAAATAAAATTACCATTAAGTTTTATGCATTCACTGTGTAGGTAGTTATGGCTAGTTTGCTAATAAAATATGCTGAAGATACTCTGTTTCTGTCCTTTGACTTTCACCTGTGAGAATCTTCATGCTTCCTGCTAAGCTCAAAACTGGGGGAGGTTAAGATTCTGTTCCCAGCAGCACCCTAGCAGATGTACTCCTGAGATGATGAGGACTATAACAAGAGGAAGTAATCATGATGAGGAAAAGAAAACACATAGTTGGTCATATTTGCTCAAAGATAAAGAAATAAGCTCTACATCTGTCATGGGAATTCTTGGAGTGCAAAGAATGAAATGAGCTCCAAAGATTTGCAAAATCTGTGTTTTGACTAGCTAGATAGGAGATATCTTTCTATGCAAAAATATATCTCCAAGAAGATTCCTGTGAACCACAGAAAAACTTAGGTCAATATTCTGTGTTATTTCAAGTCTAGATGGAATAAAAGATGTATGCAATAATGAAAAAATTATATCTAGCTGAATCTATAATCACATAAATATACACGACAGGAAGGCTAGCAGGCTGCTGAAGTGACATTTTAAGGTCTAATTATCTCATGCAGAAAGAAACTGAGGAAATTACAACTGAAGCAGTTGGACAGCCTATGTCAGTGAATGATGAGGCTGCTAAAAAGAATCTGGGTCTCAGACTTCTTTTTATAATGGGAAAAAAAAAACAACCAAAAACCCAAAACCCCTGTCTGGTACTCTCTAGTCTAAACCTAATCAGTTTACTGAAAAAAGAGGGATTTGTAATATTTCAAGAAATTTTTAGTAACATGACAAGACATAATGGATCACAAAACCAATACTAAGATTAAAAAAAAAAAGGGGGGGGGGGGGGGGGGCGTGGGGGGAGGCATTTGGCATTCAGTAATAAAAGTTAATCTAACTCTGCCTCACCATATATCTGAGACATCATGATGTCCAAACAGTTAATATCAACTCCTGCCCAAATGGTCTTTTAAAAAATGGTAGTAGAACTCACAGTTCATTAATTTCAGATACTCTGAAGAGAATTCAGCAATTCAGCAAAAGAAGGAGGTTTCAGAAAACGTCTTAAGGCAAGAGTGTGTAAATCAATTTAGAGCCATTTCTTTAGTCACAGCACATGTAAATGGAGGAATTGGTAAAGAAAAGCATAGGACTTGGATACAGGAAAGATTTTACATTTTTCACCGAAGATTAACAAAAATCAACATATGACTGCCAAACTAACAAGTATAATGATGATAACTTCATTTTAAGAATTTTTTTTGAAGTTAACAAAAAGGTTCCCCATATCTTCCAGACCTCAAAGATATCACAAAATTCTCACTACCCTGAATATGGGACAGATTAATTTAACCCATATTAATAATGCTGTAAGGTTTAAAGATGCTACGTAAGAGCTTCAGTATCAGAAATAGTTATATTCAATAAATAGAAATGGTAATAGAAGTCCACAGAGCAGGAGGTTCAGATTTGTCTGTTTCAATATTTCCTATGTTCTGGTCAAGATTTTCTTTCCACGCAGACTTAGTAGATATCAATTACAGACAATATGTCTTCCAGCTGTGCTGAAATTATTAACATCAACATAATTAAATTTTATTGCCACCTTTTTAGAGATGAAAAATTATTTTTCAAGGAAAAAGAATTCAAACAAACAGTAAGTCTAGGTGGTTATGGAGATGAAAACAAAACATTTGGAGAATATCAGTGACTACAAAGAGTTATGAATCCTGCAGTTGCAAATATGAAAAGTGTTTCAAATAACAAAATCTATGACAGTAATAGCATTATGACCTATGAAAGATTAAGTCTGTCCATCCACAATCACAACCAAGCCTCTGTCAGTATCTGTGAAGACTTGTTCTGTGAGAGCTCCTTTTCACTTGCATCCTACTATTTTGAATTCTGGTAAAAGGAAAAATTTAAGTTTCCTAGGGGGATTTTTTTTTACCTATATGCAAAGCAGACAAATTGAGATTGTTAAAACCTTTTGAACTGCATACAGTTTGAATTAAACAGATATTGTTTTCCTACTAGGGTACCTCTTGTGAGGGAATGATTTGAATTTCACATCAAAGAAAGCAATTGATCTGTTGTCCTTGCAAAAGGGACAGATATCTCAGCAGGTTAATACATAACTTCATCAGCAACATTAGCATTGAGAGAAAGGAAAAAACCTGCCATACAGTAGTATTGATATTGCATCATGTCCTAAATTCTAATCTCAGTACCAACCAACATTATTTTCTGTTCTTTTGTTCCAATAATGCCCTGCATAATTATTTGTAATAGATTTAAATCTGAAATAACTACGGCAATTAGATGAGTAGAAAAATATTCTTGTAAATGAGACTTTACACACCAAACCAGATCTTGACAAGCTGCTTGTATATGGCTAGAAGAAAGGAATAGAAAGTGCGGGATTCATGTGTCTATGGTTTGTTTCTAATGATAAAAAAAAAAAAAAAAAATCAAAGTGCTAGACTGGCTTTCAATTAACTAGATAAAGATAAGAAAAGAAGCATAGCATACTCAAGTATTAGATGGAGATAAATTTTAACACAGGCAGAACCCCTCCTATGTATAGAATATGTATAACTTTAAGACTACTGATTCACCTGTGATTTTGAGGTTCTCCTAAAAGCCTAAGAACAGCCCACTAAGTCAACTGAGCACCCTACTCATATGCAAAAAGGCTTTTCACATATGCTTTCTGGTACACCAGTTTTTGAAAGCTGGTTAAACTACTGGTAAATGTGGTGACACATCAGCTATGCTGTCTGTTCTCTATGTTGTCACTGGCCGTTTAATATTTGTGTAAAATGTACTTTGCAAAAGGCACAGATGGTCAAGTGGCAAATGGCTGACCCTGAGTGCTTGTTGAAAGGCTCTTTGACAATGGCATCAGTTCACATGACAGTGATTTCTACTGTTATTGATAATAATGTTCGTAACAGTAGAAGCTGTTTTCATTTATATAAAAAATCAGAAAAATATTATCACATCATATTAATGTTACTGTGAATTACGACAATAAGGATATATTGATTTCATTGGAAATCATCAGATGCTTATAGCCAGGCACGTTCCTTTGAATTATGTTAAAAGTAAAGTGTTTTCTTTCCAACATAGTATAATATTCATAGAGTAATATAGAAAAGAAAAATATGTAACGTATGTAAAGATTGTTTTTTAGGAAATCTTGAAAATTCATGCTGCTATTGATAAGTACTGCTTTTTTCAAGTTTATGACAAAAATGCAAGATTTCACAATTTATTGCTGCAGTCAGAGCAAACAAGCATATATTGTACTCATCATGAGTTAAAGGTCTTCTGTGGCTTAAGATCTCAAAAATAAAGTATGAAACTGTCTTCTGAGTTTTGCTCATCAAGAAAGGCTGGCAATTTGCTTAATAAGTGCAGCCTACTAACACCTGCATGGAGTGCAAGCTCAGACCTACAATCCACTCAATGCTCAAAGTTATAACAGAAATGTAGTGGCTAGAACTTGAAATATGGAACGTAAAAAAATTGAAAAGGAAGTAAAACACACTTTGAGGGACAGTTAGATTTATTCATATTCTTACATTGGTTGAAATAACATGTTTTATTTTTCCTTTAAAAATCATCAGGTTTTGTAAAACTTTTCCTATTTCTATGAATAGTGTTTAATATATTATTGTGAATTTCATGGTTATAGCACATCAGGAATATTTCCTACAAGTGAGATTTTCTATCTGTTTAAGACAGACAAGGAAAAGCAACTACTAAATGCTTTATAATATTTCAGAGTAATTCTCAAACTGAACAACAGTGGGTAAACTTACTTTATCAAGTGATGCAAAAGAAACTGGCAATTAAAAACAGTTCATGTGCTTTATGTTTAAAAGAGGTGAGGTTGGAGGGGATAATTTTGCATCTAGCTGTTAGTGTTAGCTCTCAGATCCATCATTCTCATAATTTCTTTTGGGTTTGGGAACCATGTAAAGCATGAAGTTGGAAAGAAAATGGAACTGCTTTGGCAGATTCAAAGGTTTTGTTCTTTTAATGCTCAGGTTACCTTTGTTGTGTTTAAGAAAGAAGTACTTGATAAAGTGAATAAAATCTGTAGTAGCTTTTTAAGCAGGTTCTTAATCTATTTCAGGGGCTTCTGATTTCACAACATTTTTAATAGATAATGGCTTTTCCCAGTGGTTCAGTGTTCACTTCTAACACTTGGTTCCTTAGATTGAAAATGTAATAGGTGGGCAAACATGTTCAGGATTGTAGGGCATGTGGGGTCTGGTCACAGAATTGTGCTGTTTACTCAAGATAGGGCAGATGACACTAGGTAATGGAAGTAATGAGGAATGCACCATTCCTCTCCTTTCTTTAGCTGTTGCTTTTGGTGTTCCTATTCCATCTCTTCAGATGCAGTCAAGTAATTTGCCATTGAAGATAGCCATAGGGTGGGATTTTGTACATTTTTTTAGTTGTAGGGGGATGATGAGGGCCTTATAGTAACTGCTCTGCTAGCTGAAGCCTCTAGCCATAGGAGGTTTCCAAGTGCATTCTACAGAGAGCTGAAGCATGACTTTATGAAAGGTGATAGCTAACTCATCACAACCCCATTTAACTTTCTGGATTTTTATAAGGTTGTAAATAATTCTAATCCAGTTCTAAAATGGGACACTAGTGCCAAAATGTTGTTTCACCAAAACGTTGGATAGGGTTTGTCACAATCAAAATTAGAATGCAGTGATTTTACCTTTTCAGTCCAGTGTTTAATCATTTAAACAATGTTCTGTCATGACCCAAACAAGTTTCTTGCTAGCTCACACGTCAATCCAGCCTTTCAGAGTCTGTGTCTGCAGAGAAGTGATTCACCTGGATTTTCTTAGGGCTAATAAACCACTGACTTAAAATATGACTGACCCAATGGGGCCCTGTTCTCTTTTGTGAAAAATCCAGATATTTGCAGACACTGTTCCCAGTTGGAGCAAAGAGAAATTTCTGTATTTTTAATTTTTCCATGATATTGAGATAAGTTGATTTGCACAGTTCTAATAGGAGTTAGAGTAGTGTTATATCAGTATATTCTGAAAGTTGCTCTCATGGGCTCCTTATTGTCATCTCACCTATCTCCCTACCCAATACTTATGACCAAAAATTGTTAATGTTTAAATAATTTGAAATATTTTTTTATTAAGCTTTTTTAATTAGACCTTCTAGTGGAACACATTAGACCTACACAAGACCTCAACATTATAAAACATACTTACCAAAGCACATAATGAGGCTTATTTACCACGACCTAGGTATGAAATAATTTCCAGGGGAAAAAAATAAACATCCTGTCAGATTTGGCTCTATGGCAGCTTAAGTTAATTTAATTCTAACTACCCTGAGCATGCCATTCCCTCTCCTTCACTTTCAGCAACTGTGGTGGCATTCCAACTCTGTTGAACATTTCAGTACATTCTCCAGCAGAAAAACCCTTTAACAAAATAATGTGAATAGTTTCCTGGCAGATCAGAGCATTGAAATGCCTCAGATCAGGCAAACACGAAAATTAGTGTAGGAGAAGAGATAGTATAGATGCAAGTGGAAGGGAAGGCAGGACCTTAACAATTTAGAGTAACGAGAAGCTGGATTGCTATATTATGGCCTAGTTTTTATTCTCTTCCTTAGATATCCTCTGTCAGAATCACAATAATAAGTTAGGATATTAGGCGTATTCCAGCATGGACCTTCATACAGGTATGTAGTGGAAGTGTCAAACAGGCTGAGAATAACTCTCCTAATATTTTACAGTTTTACACACTGTTCTTTCCTTATCCACACAGATATGCCATGATGATGTATAGGAGCATTCTAAAGATTACAGAATTCAGAAAAAAATAATTTAATTATATGTTTCTATAAAAAAAAATAAAAGCCATGTGTCCCATTTTATTTCCTAGCCAATGACATTCTTAAAATTTGCAGTATGTAGATTTGGCATCCAGAAATACATATGCAGCCATAATGAATGTTGGCTTTACTTCTACATCAGCAGTGTAGGCCAATAGAAGAGGATCACCAAAGGAAAAGAGCTAATGCTGAGGATATGATGTTTTACACATTTCAGAGATTTTCTTCACTTAGACTGATTTTTGTCTGAAAGGACTCTAGTTCATTCAGTTAGAAACTGCTTCATGATGTGAACTGTAACTGAGTGCTACTTCAGAGGCACAACTGAAAAATGAATGCAGACATACTCACAGTGAACTTACAGTTTTCTAAACATTAGGCTGAAGATGGAAGAATTTCCACAATCAGGAAAAATTTAGAAGGCTTGCAGATTTAGTGGAATTGCTGCACTGGAAAGCCTTGTGAAACTAATAAAGCAAGAAAAAAGACTGTATTCATCTGTAGACTGGAAAAAGGAGTGAAATATATTAGCAGTTGTCACTGTTCTCCCTTTGCATTAAAGGAAATTGCTTGGCAAGCATCAGGAGAGAAATCTAAATTATATGAAATAGTTACACTATACTCCATCAGAGAATAAGAGATGGAGGATCTTCTGAGAACAAAGTGCTGTAGAGCAGTTTGTAACATAGGCACATCTGGCTTATCAGAACAACTTATCTTTTCCCCAATCAAAAATAACATTTCTGAGGTGATGAACTAGAGTAATTCTGCATGCAGTTTATGACTTACTTTCAGTACTGTCCCAAGGCAATAATGAGATACAATATCTTTGTACAAAATCACATGTCTGATTTTTCTTTCAAGTTCTGGAGCTTTAGAAGCATTTGTAATGTTTGCTGACCTTCTATCAGTAGTTTCATTTTGGGGTCTTAAAATTGATTTCTTTCATTTTGACTTTTGAAGCTATGAGATGGGCTTTGATCTGTTGTCCGGATTTGTGCAGTAGCCCCAGAAGCAACTTTTAAACATTAGATATGGGACCATTTAAAGCATATCAAGAGTGGCACATGTGAGGAAAGATGTCCCTATTTCCTTTTGGATATAAAAAGCTTTTGTCTGATACATGTTGATGGATCGTGTTCTTTTGATATTGAATGCTTGTGATATCAATATTAAATAAAAGGGATTAATGTGGAACTCAAGAGTACCTATTGGGATATCTTACTGTGCCTCTCCTGTCATTTGAAGTTTCTCATTCAATTTTGTGGTATGTCTGCATAGCAAAATCAAAACATGATAGTAGAATGCATTAACAGCCTACAGTAATTTAACCAAATTAGGATCAGTAAATGAAGACAGAGCCATACAGGGTTCGTTGCTTATTGCCAGTCAGAGTAGACACTCTTGAGGGTGCCAAGTACAGATTCTGATTGTTAACACTTGCTAAGATACATGTATTCAAGTCTTTATCACTACTATTATGTATGTTTAGTGGAAAATTTGTGGATTATGTCACCAAATACTATTATGCTATTGTGTTCTGTTGTGATGGTAGGTAACTGCCAAAATCTTGATGTTCTCTTATACATGATTGCTGAGTTTGTCTTGATGGTGGTCTTGTCTGTGTTACAAGTATAGAAACATGTAAAGTACTATCTGCCTACTAACTCAAGAACCACAAACTGGAGATCGTGGCTTTTGCACCTAGGCTTGCTCTCTGGCCAGTAGTTGTAACTAGGCAGTGTTGTGCCAGTGGCTGCTCAGCCAAGTTAAAAGCTCTATCACACTATATGGATGAGGATTTTGTCATTGATGGTTCTAGTAAAGCTTTGTATGTCAACATGGCACTGCATAGTGCTAGGTATATTATTTGGCCTTTATTCCTGCTAGCTTGAGTATTTCTTCATTGCATGGTGTAATTTATTTGACTTATTTAATATATCTTGCATTTTACTTGAAGTTTATGTTAGGATTTTGCAGTAGCTTGTGGCTCCAGTATACAAGGAAATTAATAGTGATCATTCCTGTGGAGAAACAAGTGGGTTGCCAATTGGACTATGCTGTATTAGCCAAGTAGAGTGCTAGTTTGACACCAGTACAAGAGAAGAAGAGAATGAGACAAAGACCCTTTCAGTGGTTACACAAAAATTTCCTTGATGCCATCACCTTTACATCTACCTGAGACAGCAGTATGCATTAGTAGGCTTCATTCTGGGGATACAGTGCAATTTTTTTCAGTTTGAATACAAAGAAATAAGTTTGATGATAATGTGGTATTATGTTTTCAAGAAAGACTGCATTTTTTAGGTAAGACAGTTGAAAGGTCATATAACTTTTGATACCTATAGCTTCAAAAATAAATTTGATGGACTGCTTTTGTGAGGAGAAAACATAAAAGGATCTGGTTAAATTCGAGTCTTGTAAGAAACTTGAGAGACAAAAAAATTGACGTTTTTTATTCTTCCCAGTTGCCATCTAAATGCATTAACCTGGTTAATCCAAGGAAGATATGTCTTTAACCATAATTTTTTTTTCACAATGTCACTGGTCTTTTTTTTTTTTTTTTAATATGTGAATCATCATATAATAATGGTAGGATCTTAGTCTATTCTACTTTTAGGAAGTAAAAACAGTGGTCTCTTAATATCCTTAATGCCTACAACTTAGTATGTGATCACATCTTTTATTTTCCACATAGCACTTGAACAATTAATGACTTCTTCTTTGAATAAAACAACCTACATCTGCATAGGCAGATGAGAAACTGTATATCCAATTAATTCTTGGTGTTCAATATAAATTCAGAGCTACATGAAGAATCAGGCACCTATTTCTTCCTGTCCCACTCCATGCTGTGTCCTCCCTCATGCTAGACTGAGTGTTCACTCATCTTTGCATCTTAACGATCTAATACTTCACAAATCAACCTAACAAAAAACCTCTAACCAACAACACCAAAACACAAACCAAATCAAAACCACCCCTTTGTTCCTGATCTGATCCTCTGAATACCTGCAAGAAAGCTTCTGTCATTAATGGGGGGCAATACATTGAGGTAGTATGCAGGTGCATGAGGTGGGAAAGACCACTTACCTCCATGTCAGCATCAAGTTTTGGCTGGCTTGAACTGCTCGTGAAACTAGTGTTAGTTTTCATGCAAATCACCAGTTGTCCTAGGCAGTTATGTGTTTAGGTCCCTAAGTATGCATACAGTTTGATGCTCAGTTAGGAAATTTGGAAAACTGTATTCAAATAATTAATCACTGTTTAAACCTGGCTTCAAATATTTTTTCTTAGTCATTTTCCTAATGTGCCATCATTGAAAAGTCTAAGAATGAAACCTGATGCAATGATTTTAAATGCCGACGAGTCAATGAAAGAAATGTGGTCTTTCTCCTGCCTTTTTTTTTTTTTTCTTAATGGCTTGTGTCTTTTATCTTGTCACATAGTTCAATGGCATAGAATTACAATAAATTAGTTTTGCAATTATCAAACTCTTCAACTTCTCTTTGGCATTTAACGAACCTCAGAAGCTGTTTATTGCTTCATATATTTTGTCATCATGAATATTAGCCTTTAATTAACTGGAACTCTAATCTTAATCTTTCTAGCTATGTTGCAATGAAATATTTTTGTTAGGTTGAAGAAGATAGTATTTGTTACTGTTTTCAAATAAATGGAATACTTTCAGAATGACCTTTCGAGTCAGTAATTACAACAATATAAAATGTAAGATAAAAACCTCATTATCACAAGGAAAAATGTTGTATGATTTCTTTTTATATATTTTACTTAGCAACATAAAATTGCAGAGAAGCTTCAGCTGAGAGGGGCCTCTGGAGTTCATCTGATCCAGCCTTCTGTTGAAAGCTGGGTCTTAGATTTGTTTTCTCAGGTCTCTACCAAGCCAAATCTTGAATATTTTCAGGGGGACTCCACCACTTTTCTGGGCAACCTATTCCAGTGTTGAATTTTTTCTGACAGTGAAGAACTTTTTTCTTGTATCCAGAAACAACTTTCTTTGATACAATTTACACCTTTTGCCTCCTGTCCTGTGCATCCTTTTGCAGAGTATACCTCCATCTTCTCAATAACTATCTGTTAAGAATTGGAAGACTGTGATTAGATCCTCCTCTAAGCCTTCTCTTCTCTGGGCTGAAAACATCCAGTTTCTTGAACATTCTGTCTAGATCTCCAGACCTCTAATCATCTTCATGTTCCTCTGCTAGACACTCTCCATTTTTCAGTTTTTGTCATGAACTGGGAGGACCAGAACTGGACACAGTATCGCAGGTGTGACCTAACAAATGTCAACAGAGTGGATCTTCTTAATCTGCTGTCTATAGCCTTACTGATGCGGCCCAGGGCTCATTCTGCCTTCATTGCTGCAAAGGCACTGCTCACTCAAGTTTAGCACTGTCCATAAGAATCCCCAGGTCCTTTTCATAGTCAGATCATACCCAGCTTGTACTGCTGTTTGGGATTATTCTCTCTCATGTATAAGACATATTTATGTAATTCTTGTTGGCCTGGTCATCTAGTTTGTGAATGCCTCTCTTGCATGGTGGCTATTCCTTCTGGTGTATAGTGCCTCTCCTCCCAGTTTGATATAATCCACAAACTTGGTAAGCAAGCGTTCAGTTCTGTCATCCACATTCTTTATAAAGATGTCAAACAGCAAGTATCAAAACCAATACCAACCTCTAGGAACTCCTTTTGTGAACAGCTGCCCATGAGCCAGTAAAAGCATATTAGTCTTACTCTAAAAGTTCAAGCCATAACATTTTTGTAAGATCTTGAAAATCATAATTACTGTAAGCAGCCTGGTAAATTATATTATTTAAACTGTCACCAGGATCAGTAGGCATTATACCTCTGATTTGTACATTCTTAAATTATGGACCAAATGTGTCTTCAGAAACTGTCACATTACAGCTAGGAAGGTCCCAATGAGTTCATGGAGAAATGCTAAATCTGCATAAGGATTGAGCTGTTAGGAAAGACTGTTCAACAGTTTTCTGTTCTGAGAAACGTATCTTCTGTATGAAAAGCAAAGAAGAAGTAAAGTAATTTCCTGGAGAACCAGACTGGCCTGAAGATTTTTATACAGCTTCTCACTGTGGATACTCTGTTCCAGAATTTATTTGTTTGGGGTTTTTTTAACTCTTTTTATAGCAATTAATCTGAATCTATGACTGGCATTCCTGCATTGCGATAGTCTACAAATAGAAGACAAAAAGAAAAGTGCTACTTAAAATCTAAATATAAGAAAATAAATATATCTATCAAAACAGATCAGGAATTACAAAAAGTGAAAAAGTGAATTATAAACATGTTCTTTTCCTCAGGCGGACTGTTGAAGATGCATGGCTAGAATGACCCAGAAAGGTCTACATTAGAGAACAGTGTTCAGAATACCAAATATGATAGTGACGGTCTCCCTAGTAATAAAGACAGGAAGGAAAGAAAACTATTTGCAAAAGGTAAACAGTATTAGCTCAATGCAGCTGCTCTAGCAAATGTCTCATAATCTACTTTTATCAGATGCAAACAAAAGGAACAAGCTGTCTCCATGTAATAATCTTAAAGCAGAGTGACAGTACCCTTCAGTCGTGCAAGGTACCATTTCTTCAAGACAGGGACAGTTCCACTCTCTTCCTGATTGTTGATTTTTCTTTGTTCTAGTCAGATCTTAGACTCATTCCGGTCTAGATTGTTTCATCACTTTAGAGTCAGTTACTCTTCCTGGTATCTAAAAGGTCTTTATGCCTATTACAGACCAAACTGACAAGAAAAGCATCTTTAAGACAAAGTGAAAAGCATCAGCCCTCTCTCTAGACTATTTTCAATTATTTGGTATGCTCCTGCTTCTTTAGATATACACACTACTTTGCTAGTTATACAGTACAAGAATTATGAGATGCATAAGATGGGTAAGAAAATTCATATTGAACTGAAGACAATAATGATATATAATGTTGAAATGAGAGATACCATAATAGATGACAGTTATTAATGAAAGTTCTTAAGAAGTGGTTTTAGGGCTAACCTTATTTAATGTTTTCATTAGTGACCTTGAAAAAAAAATAAGGATTGTATAATGAAATTTATAGTTGACATAATGTTTGGAGTTGTTATTAAAACAGATGAAGATCATGGTGTCACACAGATGAAAGTGGAAGCCCTTGAGAACTGGTGTAATAGAAATGGAATTAAATATAACAGTACAAGCTACAAGATAATGCACTTAAAACTAATGACAAGAAATTCTGTTATTAACATAGAACTCATCAACTGGAAAAGATAGTTGCTGTGGCAGTTAATCACAGGATAACTATGAGATGTCAGTGTGATATGGCGATGAGAAACTAAATGTAATGCCAGGAGATCTACCAGACAGACTGTATCGCATGAAAAAGAATAATACTCATTGTATTAGTGATCACTTATAATGTGGATTTAGTAATCCTGAATAGATTTCTTTTTCATCAGCTTTTCCAGTCACAGCTTGAAAGTACAGAAAATTTTAGGATTTCCAACATTGACTTTGGGCAGGAGTTCTGTAAATCCACTACTTGCTGAATGAGTACATCACTACTTTTGTTTATTCCAAACTTGTCACTGACTACATTTTTTTGATGCCCTGTACTTTCTACTGAGGGAGACAGAGGAGAATCTGTCTGTATTCTTTCTTTCCATGAAGTCATGATTTTATAGATCTTTATTTTATTCCTCTTACCCATCCTTTTCCTGGTTTATTCTTGTGAAAGCCATTCAATACCCTCAGTCATTATCCTCCTCTGAACCTTTTCTAATTCTACCATGGGGTTTTTTTGAGGTGGCAGATCAGAGTAGGCATACTATTTAAGATGTGGTTTCTAACAATTGAATGAAGTAAGGACAATTCACAACAGAACGGATTTGATAATAAAGATCCTTTTAGTCCTTCTAGTTTCTTTGTTCCTGAGTAAAGGGTAGAAAGAAGTCAAAAGAACACAAGCATAATTTCTAGAAAATTTGTAAAGGTGTAGTAGAAAAAGATTAGTTGAGAAGAAGAAAATGTTTGGTTTCAGATAAGATGCACTCTGGGATTACATTAGCTACTTCTAATGATGATAGTCTGCAAGAAGTAATTAAAAAATAATTAAGATTGTATCTCATGTAATCAAGACAACATGTTCTTTATCAATAATTTAAGTTAATATTTAGTAGAACAGCGACTCCTAGTATTACACAGAAAATAATGTTTTAGAGGATATGTGGAAGTCCTGTGTGTGAAAAATATACTGAAAAAACATAGATGCTTTTCTGCTGGCCTCATAGTGACTCATAGACTTGCCTGAAATGCAAAAAAAAAAAATTAAAGTCAAGTGAAAGTATACTAGTGGCACAGAACAAATTTTTCCTCTCCGGAACAAGAAGTGTAGATTTATTTACATTGGTTATAAATGCTTTTCTTGGAGTATTACTTTCAACTGCTACAGATGTGTTTACTAAGCAAAGTTACAGCTGTGCATCTCAAATCTATTTTTGCTAGACATGGTCTATCAGTGGCAGCAATATGCAAAAATGGGTCACAGTTTAGTAGCCCTAGTTTAAGCAATTTGTAGTAATGTATAGTGTAGGCATATCATAGTGGTCTCCTCTGTCTCAGCCAGTGGAAAATCATGTCAAAATACTTTGGAGAAAAAAAGTGCCAAGTTAGATTTAGAGCTGTAGTTAGCACAGTTAGATTACAGAATAAAATAAATGAAACAAAGGATGCTAAATGTTTGCATTCTGTTCACTGGAAAGCTGCATGTCTGTACTGCTAGAAACCAATGTAAGGGTCACTGAAGACAGAAAGACAAATAGAACAGTACAAAATACTGGGTATGATTTATGATCCTTGAAGCTCTCACCTTTTTTTGAAAATGATACTTTCTATGTTAGAAAAGGTAGCAAGTCATAAAGGCATTTTTGACAAAGGAGATACACAGTGAAATTCTATTATTTTAGTGCTAATTGTTAGTTGCTGTTACTACTATGTTTGGCTGACAAAAAAGTTCCAGTGTGAGCATTTTGGAATTGGACTGTCATTCAGGCGCTCAGGCTACACAATATGCTAACCAGCAATAACAGAGAAGGAGCTAAGTGGAGCTAAGTCAAATTTCTTCACAGGCGGAGAGGAGAGGTCTGAGAGAAGACCTTCCTTCATTTCTTCTAGTGCTTCAGCTGTCAATGCTGGAAGGCTGGAACTCATATGAAAGCCATATCCACAGCATTTGAGGAAGGGGGATGGTGAAGGAGATCAGGGAATGGCCAGGGAAAGACAGTGGAGGGTGAGGACAGTTATATTAGATGGAAATCATGTCAGGTGACTTCTAGAAAGAAGCAAACAGAAAAAGAAGAAATGCTTAATTTTCCAACTACTTCTACTACATAATGTCAGTATATTCTTTGTGGTTTACTCTTGCTTAAAAATGCTGTGATAACGGGGAAAGCTACTTTGAAATATAAACAGTTTTTATGGGACAACGTGAAAGTGGTAAAAAAAAGAAAAGCAGTTAACAAAACCTGTTGATCATTGCCAAAGCATACTTTCAAAGAAGTGAAGTATAACATGTAAAGAAGAAAGCAAACTATAATTTGGGGGATCAATGTTATTCTCCTTTCATATCTGTTTCTATTTTAGCCATATATATTACTCTTTTTCTAAAAAACATATTACCACTGAACTATGGGTTTTCTTGTTTGGTTTGTTTTTGTTTTTTTAAGGTCAGAGGGCCCCCACTTGCAGGAGCATTTAAGGAAAGACCAACAAAGCCCACAGCATTTCGCAAGTTTTATGAGCGAGGAGAGCTCCCAATTGCCCTTGAGCATGATACTAAAGGAAACAAAATTGCCTGGAAGGTAAGTCATGGCACAGCTGAGACAGCCAGCTGAGCTTATTGAAGTGACATCTCTCATTGTCAAACAAATTTAGCTTGTAAGTAAATAACCTGAAATAATTTCTTAGCAAATGGAAGATGGTGGGGAAGCCATTAGAGATAGACCCCTGAGTCAGCTGTCTACCTTGGCTAACAATTAAATTATATGCTGCAAAAAGGAAGATGACAGAGTTGTGTTGCCTTAGAGAATTTTCTCCTGCCCAATTCATCTCTATTTTTATGAGGACCTGGCAATGCAGCCTGTTTCAGGCAGTCCATCAAATGATGGAAGTGGCTGGATACAGTGAGCAGCAGCCATTTATCTCCCCCAGATTTCACCTTCCTGCAGGACACTTCCAAATAGAAGCTTTAATTACCTAAATGGATAGGTCAAGATTGCCTGCTCCCTGAAAATGCAGAGCAGAATACAAACGAAGGCAGATTCTCATTCCACAGCTGCACTCTCAGTCTACAGCATATGTCAGACAGTGTAATCGCTGTCATACGTGCCTCTGTTACAGGCTGACCTCCACTGCTGAAACCATTACAGCTCCGACATTTCTCTGACAAAAGGTTAATTGGCTTCAAAATAAATGTATTGCCTAATGACTCCATTCTAATGCGGCTGTGTTTCTCTCTAAAGGGCTGGGTGATATTATTTGTAAAACTTGCCAATCTTCTAAGTAACTGCTGCAGACTTTTAAATTTAATTTGAGAAATGAATGCTGATCTTTAACCTGCTCCTACTATTTAATTATTTTGGTTATCGTGAATTACTTTTTTTTTTTTTCTGTTGTTTATTGGACTAGAATAAGATCTTGCTGGAAGCAGTGATAGTTACAGAAAATGAACATGATACGCATGAGAAAAATATGTCAGATTTGTGGAATGTTTTAAATTGTTCGTGTCAAGAACATGATACCAATTTTAAATGTATAGTTATGTTAATTCAACACAAAGAAGAGGGATTTTGCAGTCTTATAGCTGATTTTACTCCTAATGAAGCCAACAGGATTAGACCTATAGTGTGGTAAGTGGTGCTACATAATTTGTTAGTAACTAGATTTTAAGATAGCTTTTTTTGCTTATTGAAGAGAGATTTGTGCTACTATTTTGTTGCCCATGGCAGTGCTGAATCAGCACAAGGAACAAATAATAGTTCTTGCAGCAAAGGAAATGTCTACCTAACAATATTTACCCATGATCAGAATTAGATTCCAGTGCAACTGGTCTTTGGGCAACCCTAGAAAAACCCTTTCTGAACCAAATCTCACAGGCTTCCAGCATAAGTCTAATCCTTCATCACAAGGTAAGATCCAAAAGTGATTTGCAAGCAACTGCAGAGCATCTGCAGAATTTTGTTTTTATCTTGAGGCATTATAACTTCTGATTTCTCAAAATCACACTGAGACCTACAGAGAATTTACCTCATTTTAATTGCTATTTGATACATATATTTTCATCGTAAGGTCTAGCATTCCACTAGATGATGCTAGTGACTGCTTAGTTGACTTAGGACACTAGGAAATAAAATGAAACTGCATCAGGGGAAGTTCACATGAGACATTAGGAAAAGGTTCTTCACTGAGATGATGGTCGGTCACTGGAATAGGTTCCCCAGGGAAGTAGTCACAGCATCAAGCCTGTGAGAGTTCAAGGAGTGTCTGGATGACACTCTTGATTGAATCATATGATTTAATTTTAGATAGTCCTTTCAGGAGCAGGGAGTGGGACTCGATGATCTTTATGGGTCCTTTCCAACCTGAAATATTCTATGATTCTATGATCTTGCTAACTTGCTATCTACAAACCTTCCAACCACAGCTGAATGTCTAGAGTGTTTGTTCCCTTTATCTGAAAGTGTGAATTGTTTGAAAACATACTACCTGAAGACAGTCACAATAGCAGTCTCTTGTCAAAGATCCAGCACGTATTTTTTCTTTCACACAGCTTGCAGCCTTACAGACCTAATGTCTCCCTAGTGTCCACCTACCACAGTAAAACATTAGTGTGTAGCTTGTGCAAGGTAGGACTGAGGTGTCATGCAACAGCATTTGCTACTGCTGTTAATCATTTCATTTGAAATAAATTATCCGTACTTCATCATGCAAAAAGGCAGCATAGTAGTGGACTATTCTCTTCTTACATTAGCGCATGGCAGGGCCCAACCTTATTTCCTTTATTCCATGCCACTTGATTTAGTCACAAATCAGTCCAGACGGAGTTCTGTAGAAAGCACTCAACAAAACATTACTGACATAGTAGAGTTACTTGAGGCTATTGTTTAATTTGGCATGCAACCATCATTGATTATTGTGCAGTTTAAGTAGATGAAGCAGGTAAATAGGGGTTTTCTAGTTCAACCTTTACATTAGATAGCTTCTAAAGTCTTAGAGGCTGCCCACTGCTGCAAAAGAGTGAGAATGTAGTTCATCATTAGCTAATATTTAAAGGTGCAGGTACAGTAAGGTCTGTATTTTTCACTTGTTTTAAGGACATGTGAACAGTCAAATCTCCAGCATACATCTAATGGGTAATTTTCTTAAGTTCTTCATATTTATTTGTAAATCTGATTAAGTAATGTTTTTTAAAAAAAGATGTATTTTACTCAATTCTGCTTAAATTCATGAAAATAAAATATTTAAATAATGAAATGTGTCTAGGCAAAATGTTCTATAAAATCTTGGCTGAACTATATTTATTTGCATGAATCAAGATTCTAGTGGAAGGATAAAAAGAAGAAATAAATTATAACAGTGATATTTTAATCCTGCTAAAATTGCACAATATCAGTGTTTTATTGTGAGAGGGTTATTTTTTTCTGTTTAGATGTAATGTATATCATGGTTCATTTCACTCTTGTTAGTTTGTCTACCAAGTGATGCATGAGAGAAAATGCAGGGGGGGTCTCAGAAACATGATTTGTTGTGACAAAGGAAAATACTACAGAATTTTGTTCTGTCCTGCAAAATATACAGTTGGGTTTTGTTTGTTTGCTTGCTTTTTATAATTACTGAAACAAAACAAAATAACCGTAATTGTCAGATGTTAAATATTTAAATATTTTTTGACAACTTTGAACTGTATTGTTATTCTGTGGACAGAATACAGTCATTTTCAGCTAGAACAGAAGAATCTGAAATTTTTTAATGTCCATGAATTGTGTTAATATGTACCAAAAACCCTATATACTAATAACCCTTGAGTTTGTAACAGTTCTGCATCCCTAATTTTAAGCCCATGATTAATTTCCTGTAAGGGCTGGCTACGTATAACTGTGCTTGTAGACCTAGATAAGATATAAATTTAAAGTTCAGGAACTATTCAGAACTATTTCTGAATAACTGTATGTGTTGAATCTTTAATTCTGAAATAATAGTACTTTTTTGTTGAAGTTTAGCTTAAATATTTCCAAAACACGCTAAATTTAGAAAGAGGCATTGTTACTTCAGATTAATCCTAAACATAGACAAGATTAGACTGTGCAGATAAACCATGGTGTTTACCTTAGTGCCTTTTATTAAAAAATGGCCCAAAGCAAATTAGATCTCACTACAAAATCATTATAGCAAGATATGTCTTCTGTGTGAATTCTCAGACTTAGTCTTTACGTTTAGAATGGTGTCTTTCTGAATACGTCTGTAATATTGGCATTCTGGTTGGTAAGTTTTACTATTATATCAAATTCAAATCAACCTGTTTCAACCTAATGGAAGAAAACATATCAACAGGTAAAATATGTTTACAACATCTAAATCATTATATACAAGAATAGGAAATTGAACTTGGTTTTAAAGAATACTATCCGGGGGCTGGGGGGGGGGGAAGAATTTGAAAAGCTCTGATAATAGCAAACCATTACCTAGTGTTATAGGCTATAGTCATGTTTATTTATAAAAGAAGACATGACTGTCTTGGTGTTCCTAATCTTTCTTTTCAAAATGAGAACAATTGTCCTTTTGCCATTTTCAAAAGGTGAACATAGAGAATGACTTGTTAATTATGTCTGCGAAAAGAAATCCACCATCTTTGTAACTCATTACACAAATATCTGTTTTTGACTATAAACAAAATGAAAGTATCCATACAAAATTAATTGAAGAATTTTCATCCCTATTCAGGGGATCTACTAGCAGTCAGTGAATTCTTTGTTAAATAGCATACCCTCAACATAATTTTTAAATATCTTATTTAAATCCTTTGTTTTCATGCTCCCTCAGTTCCTTTATTAAATAGAAATGTATAGATATTAGTGCTTTAAAATTGCTTCAAATTTATATAATACTTATATTTCTTGATAAAGTGATAGCTTAACATATCTAGAAATAAAAAAACTTCTGTGGTTTAATTTTTCAGCAAAAGGATCTTTCCAAATCCGAGGCATTTGTTTTTGTCCACTAACAAAGAATGAATAATAATGGTATGGTCTGCGAATGTGTTTCTGATGTGTATCAAATGTAAAAGTTTGGAACATAAATTGTTGTTAATGTAGAGTTAGATAATGGCAGAAAGTGATCTTTCTAGAAAAAGAATGTGTTGAAATATTTATAAGCCATTTGACTGCTTATGTGGGATCCTACAGTTCTCTTTTCACCTATGTATATCACAATTTTATTTCAAAATGTAGCAATATATTCTTTTGCACACTTTCATACCAAGCTATGAATAATAAAAGCTCAGAGTTCAGGTCTGAAAAGGACTTCCATTTTAAAATATATGTTACTGAATTAAAAAAGGTCAGAATGCAATTAAACCTTTGATTAAGAAAGTTGATAAAACCGAGGAAGTATTTCTGAATTATTAAGAATATGTTTGAAATGCAATCTCTCTGTAGTGTACAAAAAGTCATCGGAATGTTTGGAAAATTATTTTTTTAGAGAGTGGGGTTAATTATGGAAGTTAATATACAGGGAAGAAAAAAGCTTCCATTCTTCAAAAGAATTTTAGCAATTTCAGAGAAATGAAAACCAAATTAAAAAATGCAAACTTCTCAAGCAAAATGTCAAAAACCAACATGATTTCCATCTTTTGGGTTTATGTTTTTTTCCAGAATAGCTATGTTCGCTAAGGATGTGACTTCTTCCATTTTAATTTATCTTCATCCTCTTTCCCACATAGCTTTTTTTTTTTTTTTTTTAGGATCTAGTATAAGCTATGGCAGCAAAATTACTTCTTGGTGATATAAACTAGAAGCAATAGTAAAAGAAAGTGTTCTGCCCCGAACATCATGAATTGTGCATACACTTTTCCCTTGTGCAGACTATTAAAGGTTGATTTTGGTAATAGAGACTACAAAATTTGAACATGCCACAGAAATGCAATTTTTATTAGCATCGCTTATTCTTCATTTGGTTTTATCAGCATGCTGTATATTAGTTTATATAAAATTCTGAGCTGCTATGATTAATCTGGTACCTATACCCAGCACCAAGAAAAATCTTTCTTGTTTTTTGGTTTGGTTTGGGGTTTTTTTGGTTTTGCGTTGGGCTTTGTTTTGAGGTTTTCTCCATAAAATAGCTGCAGTTTAAATTTTGTTTTCTTTTCCTGGAAGTGCAACCCTTTTTGCTTGTTTGAGGGATAAGTTTTAAGCAAGAGAAAATATTTTAAGGCAACATGTCTACAGTTGCAGAGCTTTCAAGTAATGTCAGGTTTTTTCATTTTTGTGACATTATCTTGCCTTTAAACTGCATGAATGAACATTGTATGTTATTCCCTGTGTAGTATTAAGCAAACTTAGGTAACACTTCCCAAAGTTCATACCCCAAAACAAATTTTAAATAGTTTGAGGGAGCTCATTTACCCTACAGAACGACCCCATTATTATACTAATGTTTTGCAATTTATAAAGGTGAAATTAATTCTAGAAGTTGAGGGGGTTTAATAACTTATTACCATCAGAAGGGGAAGGTCCACCTTCACTTCTTCTGCTCTCTTTTTCTAAGGCGTACTTGGCACTGTCGTCGATGCTTATCAGAGCCCTCTATGAGTAAATTTAACTAACTTAGGGAAAAAAGATGGATGTGTTTTTTCTCGATTAGCAACAAGTTCACAGTCCTGGGAACCTGGATTACAAAAGGGTCCATGAGTGCTACAGCTGGGTGTTTGTGAAGGAGAGAGAAACAGTAGTGAAGTACAGTGAAGAATGGGAGAGAGATGAAGGATCTCAAACCTTTTTTCTATCAACAGCAATGAACTGCTAGATTGGTTTAGCTGATCATGGAATTGCAGCTTCAGGTATCTGAAAGCAAAAAGAACAAACTGCCTGTGAAAAATAATACCTTTCTTTTGGATTTATTTTCAGATATACAGATTTCTTTCCTGCTTTCATTCTTTGCTAAACTATGTTTAATATCTTTTTAATAAAAGGTGTTGAGAGGACACTGTCTTCTTAAAGAAAACTTGTAAATCTGCCGCAAGTGTTGTCATGCAAAATGAAAGCTTTTTGCAAGTTTATATATAAAGAGGAGTGGCCATGCACTGTGTTTGGACACAGTGGATACAGCACAGAGTGGTGTTAGTTTCTATTTTATTTAATGTCTTCATTAATGTTTTAAAAAATAGTTCAGAGTTTTCTTTTGCAATAGACTTTTGTTTATCTTCCCCAGAGGGGTCCTTTCTTTTAATCATTTCAGTGATCCTTTTAAAGCCTGTCTCTGGTACAGTTGTGCTGGTATAACAGAATATTGCATTGTGGATTCAAGAGAAGGCAACTGAAAGTGAGAATTTCTTAAACCAGAAACAATACATAATAATTTGGAGAGACTAGAAATATGAGTTGAAATGAAATAGAATCTGGGAGAAAGAAATTTTAAATGCTGCCTCTGGGAAAAACAAAACCAAATAAAACCAAAAAAATATTAACAGATCTAGTGTAAAGGAATTGTTTGGAAAAGACTAATGTTATTTTTTAAAGGACAGTAATACTCTCAGTTTTCTGTGGACACAGTAATACAGCAAACTTAAGGTGTGGTGTGGTAGCAAGAAAGAATTATTCAGTTTTAAACTAAAAATGTAGCAATAGCTGTTGCATCATCTTAAAATTATTAGTAATCTCTATACTATGGCTTACTGAAGCAAGCAGAAATACTGTTTATACACAGTTGTGTATAGACAAATGCTATTCATAACTTTGTGACTGTGATGCTAGTGCCCAACTAACGACTATCGTAACTGTCTTCACAGATGCGCATGTGACTTTTATTGCTAAAAATTGCAGTCATAAGTCTTTTAAATGCATAATACTAAAAAATAGCCACATCTTAATGACTATGACCTGATTTTCATTTAAATGTGTCGTGGTTTGACCTTAGCTGCACGCCAGGTGCCCACCAAAGCCGCCGCCTCAATTCAACAGGGGAAAGGAAATATAACGGAAGTCTTGGGGTCAAGATAAGGAACAGGGAGATCGGTCAGCAATTACCGTCACAGGCAAAAAAGACTTGACTTGAGGAAATGAGTTTAGTTTATTACCAATCATATCAGAGTAGGATAATGAGAACTAAAATCAAAACTCAAAAACGCCTTCCCCCCACCCCTCCCTTTCTGGGCTCAGCTTCACTTCTGATGTCTCAACCTCCTTCTCTAAAGCAGCGCAGGGGTCAGGGAATGGGGGTTACAGTCAGTTTATTGCATGTTGTCTCAGCTGCTCCTTCCTCCTCACACTTTCCCCTACTCCAGCCTGGGGGCTGTCCCATGGGAGGCAGTTCTCCATGAACCTCTCCAATGTGAGTCCTTCCGATGGGCTACAGTTCTTCACACACTGCACCTGTGGGTCCCTCCCATGGGATGCAGCCCCTCAGGCACAGACTGCCCCAGCGTGGGTCCCCACGGGGTCACAGCCTGGCCAGCAGCCCTGCCCCGGCCTGGGCTCACCCCTCCGTGGGGCCACAGGCCCTGCCAGGAGCTGGCTCCAGCGCGGGCTGCCCACGGGGTCACAGCCTCCTGCGGGCATCCCCCTGCTCCGGCGTGGGGTCCCCAGGGGCTGCGGGGGGGATCTGCTCCACCGTGGGCTCCTGGGGCTGAGGGGACAGCCTGCCTCAGCCTGGGCTTCACCGCGGGCTGGGGGGGAACCCCTGCTCCGGGCCTGGAGCCCCTCCTGCCGCTCCGGGCCTGGCCTGGGGGCTGCAGGGCTGCTGCTCTCACACAGGCCCACTCCTCTCCCCAGCAGCAATTGCTGTTGCTCATAATTTTCCGCCCCCTTCTTAAATCCGTTATCCCACAGGCACCACCACCGTGGCTGATGGGCTCGGCCTGGTCCAGCAGTGGGTCCATCCTGGAGCCGGCTGGCATGGGCTCCATCGGACATGGGGCAGCTTCTGGCGGCTTCTCACAGAAGCCACCCGTGCCCCCCGCTACCAACACCTTGCCACGCTAACCCCAATACAAACTGAAAACTTTTTTAAATCTCTTAAGAAATAATGTACTACACTTATACCTATTCTGTGACCTGAAATCATACAAAAGAGCTACAGCATAAATGCAGTATCAACAAAATTCCTATTGACTGCATTAGAATGGGATCCTTATTGCCATAGATAAATATTATTTGCTATCTTGTTCCTTTTTCTCACTATGATATTACAAATTTTCCTACTGAACCTACTGAAGGTTTTTAGTCCTTGATAAAGCTCACAGGAATCCATTTCTGATCAGCTATAAATTATAATGTCCTGAGTTATTGAAGTTACAGAAGTTATGATCATCCTTTTGATAACAGCAGACTTAAATCTCTCTCCTACATCTAAGAAGTGTTTATATCTAATTAAATTTATATTTTTAATGTGTTATTTTTATATTTATTTTCAGTAGATATGTAGTTGTTTTCTTCAAGTCACTACTTATATTGACTCTAGCTTTTTACCTGAGTTAGCCAAGATTAACCATCTTTTGTTTCTAGACTAAATAGGGTACCAAGCTGATGTCCTTCAATTAAGGCAACATTTTTAAAGTTGAGTAACTAAGTGCTTCTAGTTTCCATTCCATGATACATATAGCCACAGAAAGTGTTGGAATAACAGGTTCCTCAAGTAACTAAGTAACATTAATTACAAATAAATTTAGTCTGTTCAAATCTTGCTTTTCAAAAGCACTATACTAGAATTATTTTTCAATTGAAAAACATTTGTTAATGATAATGCATCAATTAATTTCATACTTAAAACTGTCATTAAAAATTAGACAGCCAATGGCTCTGTAATATGCATTTTTCTGTTGGCTCACTAGTTCTTAATACTAATCTACGAAATCAGTCATTACTTTACACTTTTCTTTTTCATGTCTAAAAAGGAGATGGCTGCAGATCTTAGAAGAAATGTATGATGTTAGAGATTAAAAAAGAATCTTATTGAAATGCAGTTTCAAAACACTGTAGCAAAATACTGGGTTTATGAAAGCCCATAAAATTCAAAGTATTTCAATATTTAACAACATTCTCATTGGTTTGCTTTACTTGTATATTTAAACTAATATTTCTGGTGAAACACTGAATTATGTCATATTATGTATTAGAGGTTACTCAATGCAATCTCCTCTTACAACTTTTGGCTCACAAAAATGTAATCCTTTTTAGAGTTAGGATTTTTACAGTCCTCTATTCTTTTACATTTTTTTCATTTATAATTCAAGAATTCAATGAAATATCTGTTTTCTCCATGCTCAGATAAAGTACCATATTAATTAAAAATATGACATGTATGTTTGCTTAACAGCTGCATAATATGTTTCCCTTAAAAACTAAAACATGTTTTCCTGGAAGCAACTAAGATCTCCTCGCTCTTAACATCCGTGCTGAATCTGGAACTAGTGTTCAGCTGGATGCAGGCCTTGCAAGGAGTAGTGTCAGTGTACCTGGTTCCTATAGTACAGAGCTCCCATGTTTCAGTTAATTCCTCTGTGGCTAATTAATAGTTGCAACTTATCTCAGGATTCTAGAAAACAGTAATATCGTGGCAGTTAATTTACTGTTCCTTTTTCCCTGCATACACAATTAAAGCCATTTCTTTATTTGATGTAAATTGCCATCTCTTGAAAGTGTATGGAATGAAAACCAGCCATGTATCAGAAATAACTTTAATTTAAATTTGCTAAATGACCTCTGAAAGCTAGATGAAAGATTTTCTGCTGAATGGGCTGGTGCTTCCTGCCTGTATAATTTATGTGAGAAATTAGTGCGAATGGTTCACTTTTATGGAGCAGTGCTGCTTGTAGCAAGCCTGCAGAAACAATTTTCCCCCAAGCCTCCATCTGTTCTTCAAACCAGGGCATATGCCATCTCATCGAGCTTGAAAGTCAACTGATTTATAACTCCTGAAAAGTGCATAGATTGAAAATAAAGGTCGACTGCTGCTGTGTGAGAATGATTTGCTACCCACTTGGATAAAGACAATTCACGTTACTATGGACCCTAGAGGACACAAGTGATGTTGTAGGCTTCACAAACTGGTAGACTGACATATAGGACAAAACCAAATTGCTCCTCCTCCTTCGTTAAAACAGCTACCTCTTTTCTTAAAGATGGAAACCTTTTAGAAGGTAAGTAGGTAATGCAGCTAAAACATCTTGTTATATAAATATATAAAGAATAAGCTTTGCCTAGCTACCCAGGTTGCCATCTAGAAGTGCCAGGACTTGTTCCACTTTAATCTTTAAGCTGCAAGCAGAAACATCTGTCTCTAAAAGTGCTTCTTGTTTGTCAGAAAGTTTTGTTCAGTGCCACAAACACAGAGTTGATGAATTTTCTGTATCTACTCTGAAGGTGATTTCTGAGCCTTATCCCAATTAATGGATGGCTTGTTCTCTGTCCATTAGTTGTCAGCCTTCCTCCTTTTACCCAAATACTGCAGAGTTCTCTGGCAACTGACAAAACAAATGGAATTGACAACATAAAAATCGATGTGTGTTTGATGTTTTCATTTCTGGTAGTCCTACTGTAACCGTTCTACTTTAAGGCTCAGAGATTGAATAATTTCTTCAACTACTTTGTATCATCAAGTCTGAATTTGTAATTTTTCATAATTTCAGGTTAAAAATGGCATATAGTTAAGTACATTTTTAATTTAGGAAAGGTAATGCAGAAATTATGCAAACAGAGTCTTTTAATGTGAAAATCTGGGGGCAGATTTTGCCTTGAAAAACACAGAGTTGTAGTATAAAAAGTACATGTGAAGGAAGAATGATCCTCTACATGTATGAGCTTATTGCTTGATCTGTAAGAAGAAAATGGCTTTGTAGCTTTCCACAATCATCTGATGTTGTGTGGCCATGGTTATCCTGCCCTAACTCATATAGACAAGTATACTTTCTGTACATCATATAACTCTAAGAAAAGAAACACAGTACAGATAACTAGATCACTTTTTTGATTATTTCTGTTGTATAAATGGAATCTCAAACACTTAAGTCCGTACCCAGCATATGTACTGGGTATTCTTATGTTGTATATGCTATTGACTGACTAAAGGTGATGAAAATGTAAAGCTAATGAACTGTGACAATTAAATACAAGTTCTAAACATCTTATTTCACTGTGTTGAAGAGATGTGTTAAACAGTTATAATATGGCTTTATAAAATCATAAATTGTGTAAAGGAGAATGTGAGATGTTTAAGAAAACTTCACACAGTGTCTAGCACAAATTAATTGAGAAAAGGTCACGGTTGCTGAAAACATGTTCTAAAAACAGTCAACAAATGTCTCTAGAAATGTATTACAGTGGATGTCTGTTCTTGTCAGTTTTCTGGTAAACACTATATATTTTGTTACCCTTTCATTGTTTCATTCTTGTTGTCCACTATATGTTAAGCATGTGCATGGGGCAAATTTATCTTCTTCAGTTTGATTTCACTTCCTATACTGCTTCCAAAGCATAAATTAATTCATCATCATTTCAGTGTAATTTTCTCATCACTAGCCTCTATGAACCTTTCACATCAAATTCATGTTCACATCTACTATGCTGCAGAGTTCTGATCTGGGCTCTCATTGCTCTCATTCCTCACATTGTTATTCTGCTAATTAATAGTATTTTTTTGCTTAATACCTGGCTTTATTGTCCTTCTACTTTCTTCCCTGTTGGTTCTTTCATCTGTATCTCTTCTTCCTTATCTGTGAAGTTTGTCTTCATAAGAAGTTATTTGTGAGGACAGCTCAGCAGAAACTGGTTTAAATAAGGAATGTTTTTTACATGTTATATTATGGTATAAATGCATCCTTGAATAGAAATCATTCGTATTAAAGTTCATGAAAACTTCCTAAAACAACAAGACCTAAATTTTAACCTTTTTATTTCCCCCTCAATTTTCTATTCCTTTGAACCTTGTTGACAACTTGGTTCAATAAAATAGCTATCAGTGTTGCATGAAAGAGCTCTGTTCCTGCAGAGATTTGAGCATGTACTTAATGCCTTGTGATCAAACCCACTGAAGCAATACTTTTGTTTTGTAGCAGTGGTGTTAATGAGTTGTATCTACCTCTAAAATGAAAAAAAAAGATATTTACATTTGTTTGTTTTCATAGTGTTATAACTTTCTTCATAAGTGCTTGTTTCAAATTAATGTTGTGGCACCTTTAAGACATTAATGGCAAAGACCTTTATAAATTCAATTCATTTAAATGTGTCTGATAAAAGCTCTGTTGAGGTGGTTGAATTGTGCTTTTTTATGAAAAATTTGAAGACTGAGTCTATATTTATGCTTCAAATGACAGTATAGATTTTTGACAGTAGTAGTAGTAGCATGTGGTAGGTTGTCAGGGCTAAAATAAATTAGCTTAAATATTTAAATGAGTTAGTTCCCCTTGGCTGTCAGCTTTTGCACATTAATGTTCAGGAAACAGGCAATTGTAGGGAATTATAAATACTGCAGGTTTTGTACTTAAGTGACAGAATCTGTGGGTTGCTAGTTTTATCTCATGTGACTTCCTTCAATATCACACCAAAAAATGTGTCTTGCTTTGGTTTTAAAGGAATAGCAGCTAAATAGTCTTTGTATAATAAAACACTCCAAGTGCTGTAGGACCTGGTAAAGTCTGTATTTGTAATATCAGAGTTAAAAACCCATCAAAACCTAACTTGCACATTATATGTAAAAAGAATTAATTTAAATCTTATGTTTTGGAACTTATTTTCTATATTTTAAAATTAATATTATGTTCATATGTGCAGGTAAATCCATGCCTTATTTAAAGAAGTATTACAAAAAAAGTAAACAAATAATACCTCTGAAGATCACAAATAATGATCTTTAAAGATACATGAATATTCAGATGAAAGTTTCCTCAGGCTAGAAGGAGGCTCAAAAAGGGTGTTGCTTCCAGTATAATCTAAACTTCAGTCTAAATACGTATCTCTTTAGGAACATGAGTTGTATTGTAGTGAATCTCCTCCTGTAATGAAGACTCAGTGCACTGAAGTACGTTCTGCTCTGAAAAAGTAACACAATCAATGGTGGTGTGTTCTGTTCTTATCCAAAGAAATTCTACTAGGGTCAGAAGCCAGTTGGTTATACACTTAAGAAATCATAAATACCTGTATAAGCCTGTACAGTAAGTGATGTTCCCACTCTGTGCTTCTTATCTTGTCCTTTCAGACTCCTAAAAAGGCCAGTTCAGATGGGAGACCCCTGCTTTGCCTTGCCATTTAATTACAGCACTGGAACCTTGCTGCTTTTTTTTATTCCTACGGTGGCAGAATGGGGGCCCTGTATTAAGCCCATGTCTGAGGCAGAAACATTCCTTTTAACAAAGCCGGAGATGGATTGTCGATTTCACACTTTAACTCAGATGTATAGCAGTTGCCTATGAGTTGTCACTTACCTTATGCTTCCACAATGTGAAAGACAACATGCATTATTAGCTGATCTTAATATGAATTTTTTGCTTAATATACTCACCAATCAGTTCATATGTTTACTAAAAAAGCCAAACCAAACCAACAACAACAACAAACCAATAAACCCCAACACACATATTAGCCAGGTGAAAACTGCAGTCATTTTTATGGCTGTGCCAAAGTCTGATCTTCTGTTCTTGTGCAGCAGTTTGGGTGGAAACATAAGCAGTTTGTATATGTATCAACATATGTATATGTATCAACATAAAAGTTGATACAAAAGGGCATAGTATAGATAAGTTTGAGAATTTGTGTGTCACAGTTATTAAGACTACTAGTAAAGTAGTAGCAAACTTCTGTCTTTTTTATTTTTTAGATTAATTTTAATTAATTTATTTATAATATTTATATATCTTTAAATAATAAATAAATTGATATTAATTTATTTATTAAAATAAAATTTTTAATTTAATTTTAAATTAAAATTCTGTCACACAGTTCTCAGATGTTGATTCATCCTGAGCTCAAGTAATAGTTCGTAATTTTGTGATTTATCTGGAAATTTCTAGTTTAAGCTAAAGATGATGAAAATTACATTTCATTTTTTTTTGTTGTAGAATTAAGCCTTTATTTTATTTCTTCATTCTGCTGTACTATTTTTCCTTTCTTAAATGTTTTGATGCTTTTCTGAAGTGATGGGGAAAATAGCTGCTTAAAACTCTTCAGTACATTACTGAATTTGCCCTAGTCTTTCTTGACAAACCATAAGCAGCATATAGCCACAGTCATGATAATGCAAACTCTTCCCCAAATGAGAAAAGAATATATTTTTTTAAGATAAAATTTTCTGATAAGGAAAAACCTTGATCTTTATTGAATTTATGAATGGATTTTTATTCATTTTTAAACTTGAACTTTGTTCATTCACAAGTTAAATCAAAAATGCATAGCAAAATATTTGCAACATGTTTATCAGCTGTGATAAATTTGATGTATTGTTTCTGTGCAATAATAAAAGAAGGCAGTAAAATTCAGTCCAGCTACAACAGAAGTCCTTATGCTATATATAATAAGTATGAAAGGAGGAAGTGAATAAAGCTTCCTGTTCATACAGTTCTTACCATCAGTCTGTCAGAGATCTCATTTCCAGACATTTCTGATTACAGTCAAAAAGGTAATATGTATACTTTCTTGTGTACAAAGTTGCGAATAATTAGGATACTAAATCTGTTAGCTCTCAAGGGCATGTAAAGACAAACTTTTATGGATTTACCACCTCAGACAGTGATATAAATTATCAGACTGACTGGATGAAGTTGATTTGGAATGCTTACGTGATAGAATGGAGTAAAAATATTTCAGTTGAAAGGGACCTACAGCAATCATCTAGTCTGACTGATGCATTAGTTTGACACAGTTAATAACCATCAGTAATAACAATCACAGACAGCAGGAACTTCAGCCCCGTACCTTTTCCTCAGGTATTTATTTTTTTTTTTTTATGCATTTAGGATCCTAGATCATTAATTCTTTGAAACATTATAACCTAATGTGATAATGTCATCTAATATGGTGACTATCAGGTTAGAATAATCCTCTGAAAAGTGGCTTAACTTTCAGATGTGCACCAGTTGCAGTCCAGAATTCCAGTTATTGGTTAGCATTGGGTTATTTGATGAAACTTTAAAAGTAGCAAATACATTTTGGGACTGCTAGAGTTGTGCTGTCCTCTTAATCTTCTATTTTATCAAAGAACTTTGCTGATAAACTTTAGAATGGGAAAGCGAGTTCTCTCTTAAGACTGAAGCATGTTTTCTCTGCTTTAATAATTAATTCTGTACCCATGTATATTTCATTATAAAGTGACAGCCATTTACACTGCTATTCCTTCTGCAAAGAAGTCAAAGCTAAATCCCCTATCCTCATGCAGGATGGGTGATAATGTGCACAAGCATATTGGAATGCTTTTTTAAATTTGGGTTGGGTTTGTGTGGGTTTTTAAACATTAATATTTTCATATCAGTGTCCTGTTTTTGGCTGGGACCGAGTTAATTTTCTCTTTAGTGGCTGGTGCAGCGCTGTGTTTTGTATTTGGTGTGAGGACACTGTTGCTGGCACACTGATGGGTTTGGTTGTTGCTGGGTCATGTTTATACTCAGTCAAGGACTTTCCAGGTTCTGGGGCCCTGCCAGCGAGAGGGCTGGAGGGGCACGGGGAATTGGGAGGGGACACAGCTGGGTCAGGTGACCCCAACTGGCCAAAGGGATACTCCATGCCATAGAACTTCCTGCTGACTATATAAAACTGGGGGGAAGAAGGAGGAAGGTGGGAACATTAAGAGTCATGGCATTTGTATTCCCAGGTAACTGTTATGCATGATGGAGCCTGGCTTTCCTGCAGATAGCTGAGCCCCTGCCTGCTGGTGGGAAGTGGTGAATTCCTTGTTTTGCTTTACTTGCGCATGCAGCTTTTGCTTTACCTATTAAACTGTCTTTATCTCAACCCACCAGTTTTCTCACTTTTCTGATTCTCTCCCCCATCCCACTGCAGGGGCAGTTAGCAAGTGGCTGTGGGGACTTAGTTGCTGGCTGGGGTTAAACCGTGGCAATCAGCTGAGAAATCTCTTCACTTATGTGCATGTTCTCACCTGCAGATAATGAAAATGGTGGCTTAACAGGATAAGCCTCTAAAATATTATCTAGATAAAAGCTACTGCCTTTTAGTTCCAGACAGATCTTTTCAAAAAGTTATGTCTCGTTTGATATAACCTGATATAAAAGATATTTGAATCAGATCTTCTGTGCCCTACCATATATATATAAAATTTCACTAAACCAGTAGAAGCTGCTATGGCCTACCTAGAAGCTACCAAGAAATCTGTTTGGAATTCTTTACAGTCATTCTACAAATCACAGTGCCTGAGTCCTGTTGTTCGGTCAATATTTATTGCAGAATACTTTGAAATACTTGGTAAAGTTCTAAATAGTCGGGGGGGGGGTTGTTCACAAATTCCCATTTAAGCCAATCTGTCTAAATCATAGATGTAGTGGGCCAAATATTTCTATACTGACTTTTTACTCCTATTTATTTCTAATTTTGAACCTGCATGGGTTTTTTTTCTCATAGAAAAGTTTAACCTATTCTCCAATAAATGCTACTTTTTTTTATAAAGAATCATGACAAAGCCATTTTAATGACCTTCTAAAGAAAGACCTTCTAACTGAAGCGCAGCTTATCGTATCAAATGCTTCTCAGTTGCCTACAACTTTATTGATCTTCCAAGAATTCTAGTAAGTTCAAAATATTCATTCCTCCCTAGCAAAAAGTGGTTTATATATATCCTATAAAGTGTTAATCTGAGTATTTATTATATTATTGTAAAAGTTCCATCATTTTTACCAACTAGGGGTGTCATAACTATTGTTCTATAATTTCTGGAATGTTATTACATTTCCTGGTCATCAGATCTTTGTCCCAGTTATTGCTGTTAATCACAGTATGAATGTTTTCTAACTCCCACCATCTGGTTTAGTGTGTGAGTTTATTCCAGAATCTACTTCCCCCCCCCTATAATTTACTGCTGTTGGTACTTAATTTTTATTGCTATAAAACAGAAAGTCTTTGGGTTTGTATCTTGCTTTTACATTATTTATTGAAAACTATAACAAAGATGGTATTTACTTTCTCACCCAAGCCCCTGTTTTTCTAAATTACCATCTGAGATCCCAGATACTTGTGAGTTTCCACAAATATTTTTTCCTGGCATTTTATCATATTACTCACTGTTTGCCTTTATACATTTATGTATTAGTTCTTAGTTTGCTTTTGCGTTTGTGGGTTTTTGTGGTGTTTTCTTTTTTAACACGTCTTACTATAGTTTATGCTTATTAACTCCAAGACAGTTTGATTTTTGAGGTCCAAAATTTGAAGGATTTATTTTTGCTTAAATTAAATGAAATGATATGTTGAAGAATGACTGACTGGCTAGTAGTGCTTGTACAGAAAATGACCTGTGGGTCCTGGTGGACAGCAAGATCATCATGACTCAGCTGTGCACCCGTGCAGAACAAAGGCTAACCATATATTAGATGACATTAGCAATACAAAGTCAGGGAGCTCAGGGAAAGGTTTATTCCATTTTACTTAGTAGTCATAAGGCTCCATTTGGAATTCTGTGTCTGGTTTTGGGCCCATAGAAGTAGAAGACAGATATCATCTAGTGGAGAGGGTCCAGCAAGGAGGCCACCAAGACTGACCAAGGGGCTGTAACACATGACCTATGAAGAGACACTGAAGGAACTAGGTTGGATTAGCTGATGCAAGAGGAGTCTAAGGGACATCTAATTGCAGTCTTCCAATGCCTAAGGGACATTATCGAGGAGACAGAGCCAGACTCTTTATAGTGGCGCACAACAAAAGGACAAGAGACAACAGTCACAATTTGCAATAAGGGAAATTTCAGCTGGAGAGTAGAAAAATTGTTATCCATGCTTAGAGCAGGGGTTGAGCAAGATGATCTCCAGAGTTCTCTTCCAAAGTAAATTATTCTGTGATTCTATGAAAGTAGATGGATGAGTCTATCATTTTATATTTCTGCATTACCTTTCTTCTGAAAATCTTAAAACATACTACTGCTTAATGAGCAAGACTTCCCCGTGCTTCTGATTCATGGATATTTTACAGCTAAAGAAACTGAAGCATAGAAATAATGGTACAACTTTAAATGTGGTTAATGGACTTCATTTGTTCCATTATGTTCTTAACATTCTTTTAACTTAAAACCACATTTTTTCCCATGTGCAGTATTTATACTTACATATGTATTTATTCAGTACATAATTGTTACCACTTTCTAGCCATATCAGGTAAATTTACAATTTCATTCATAAGATATCTGAAATTTGTGTTCACTTTCAGTTTACCATAACTAAATGCTAAGTGTAAAAACACCTCCAGCTTTAGATCCTACAGTCAACACACTGTAGCAGCTCTCTAAAACTTGTGTCAGTCTGATTCCTGAAGATTTTGAAATTGATGTAGCTTACTGAGGAAAATCCTTTCTTGATGCAGGAAAGCCACCAACATTTAAAATTACTATGATTAGTTTATTGACATTGTACAAAGTGCTTTGGCCTTTAGATTTCATGTGTTTTAAATGAAAGTAGAAGAATTTTAACAGTACCTGTGATGTAGTATTTGGTTCTAAAACTGACTCAAGCAGAGAGGTTTATCTCTTTTCTTTTTAGATTAAAAAAAAAAAAAAGAGGAAAAAATATAAAATATCTTCACAAATCTCCTACAGAGCTATTGAATAACAGAACCTAGAGAAAATATATGGAATAATAATTCTTTTATCTGGTAACCATCTTGGTAACCATCAACAGAATCATCTCTCCAATTGCTCAACCTCTATCTTAAGGTACGGCTAGAAAACAGGACACAGTATTCTATGTATGGCCCCACCATTGCCTATCACAGGAGGATGTTAACTTTTCTCTACCTGCTGGCCACATTCTTCTTAATCCAGCCCCGGATGTGATTTGCTTTCTTTGTGATAGGAACATCACTGACTGTTTTTCAACATGGCAATCACCACAACCCTCAGGGGAGCCGGACTGTTATCAGCCAGTCAGTTCTGAAACTGTACTGGTGTAGCGGGTTGCTCTATCCCAGCTGGAGGGCTTTGCACTTCTCCTTGTTGAACATCACAATGTTTCTGTTTGCCTAGTCTTCAAGTTTATGAAGGTCCCCTGAAATTTAAGCTCTGTTACACAGTTACTCATCATTCTTAACATCAGGCTTTGCTTTTAATGTTTTGAGAGGATGTAAAATGGAAATATAAAAACCACATATGATAGGAAAAGCAAAATAGTCATTTCAGGTGTTGCTACAAAAGTATCTTCTCCCAGGTCTGTGGGTGTCAGTGTCCATATAAGTGTGTGTGTGTATATGTATGTGTAAATATATATATATATATACACACACGTACATGCACAGATAAACTATACATCCTGGAATTGCTTGCTGCTATTGTAGTAATGAGGATTCAATATTGCAGTTTAAAAACTTTTTTAACAATAAGCATCAGAAGGCTAAAGATGTGAAACATCCTTCCGTAGTGAAAGTTCGCTTGTAATAAAACGACAGGAGAAAATATACAAAGCAAGTATATAAACTACTGAGGTAGGGTTGAAAAATACTTCAAATAAATGAGAAGAACTTGAGACAGACAGAAAGAAGCTCATTTTTTTTTTTTAATATATGTTAATGTAGAAAACTGAAATTCTAAAGTTCCAACACCAGATTTTAGCTTGTTTTATTTTATATAAAAGTGGGAAATGGAAGGGTGGCTAATGGGGGATCTGCTCCAGAGAAGTCTTGTATACATGGACAATTTTATTCATATGAAAATACCAATAATATCAGAAAGGCAACATGGCATTTTTTAGTTAAAGAAAGAAAAGGTTGATTCTGTGAGCCTCCCGGTTCTCCATTTTTTGAAGTTTACTGTTTTACTGTCTTCAAGTGCTTAAATATCTATATGTTCTTTCCTCCTATTAACATTTGGTTCATTTTAGTAATTTAGAATGATCAATGTAAAGATGAGTTTTCAAGCATGAACTGCAGAAACAATGCAACAATATAAATGTCTGCAAAGCCTCAAAGATGTGGTGTTGAAGAAGCAGATAATACCTAACCCATGGGATCCAAAAATCCTTCCAGGCTTTTGGATCTGGCTGCCCTCCTTTAACTGTAGTTTGTTCCTTTAGTAAGGCTAGACCAAATTAAGCCATATAAATCCAACTGCTCTTTAAGGATGGTACCTCAGCATAATTATCCAGGCTGGTAACATTTTGGCCCCTTTTACTTGCCTGTGGTGTTATTTGCAAAAGTAACTTGTGTTTTTAAAAACACACTTCTTCAAATAGAGATACTGGGCTAGAAAGACTAGGAAAAAGTTACAGTGGTGTTCAGGGTTTTTGAGTCTCTCTGTTCTGATGATATTACTGGACTTCTGGGAAAATGTCTGTGTTCAGATACTGTTCTGTTCTTCCAAACCCAAGGATAATGACCAACAATATTATCTTTATTCATGCAGAAATGGTCACAGTTTCGGATTACATGTTCTGTCCTTGCTGATAAATGTTCTTGGTGTTGGTATGATGCCACATAAATCTGCCCAAATTTTCATTTGCTTTTTTAAGAAACCAGGAAACTCCATACATCACAATCAACAAAAACTATATTTTGATTCATTGTTATGCTCTTTAACTACAGAATCATACATTTTTCCCATAGGGTCTCACTTCATCTGATATGCAGGATGGATAGTTCATTTGGGATAGAGCTACATGAACACTTGCTCTTGCATCAGAACCAGATAAAAACTTCCATCTTTTTTGTTCATGTCCTGTGCCACAGTTCAATGCTCCCTCAGTTGCACTTCTGTTTCATTCTATTAATCAGATCACTAAATTGGTAGATCTTAAATCCAGTAAAAAATATAGTTATGGTCATGGGGGGTTTGGGGGGTTTTTCTCTGCATTTTGTTTTTATTCAGGTCATTACAGTAATCTGAGTGCAGCCACACAGACATTTGTACTGGTACAACTGAAAGCAGTGAGGGCCATGGCAGTAGAATAGGAAGAAGCAGCAGAGCAAGGGAGGCAGGGAAGACATCTTAAATCCATTATACACATGGATAAAATTTTAAAATATAGTATATGAAATCAGTGATCCCTAGGAACATTCCATGAAGAATGTCTTGGTTTATATCTTTTTAATTTGTGCTTTTTTATAGTTCTCTGAGTATAATATCAGATCACCTCATAAATGTTGATTAGTTTATGTTGCACAGTTTACACTACTAAACCTGTCTTGCAGATAAAGAGAAAGGTCACAGAGGGATACTTCAATTAGATTTCTAACTCTAACCTAACCCTGATAATTATTTTAATAATTTAGTGATTAATTAGAAGCTGAACCTGACTGTTCAGATACTTAATTTTATTTATTTTAGCTGTTCAAAATGCAGCTCCTGCTGACTTATACAATTTTTATGAAGGCTCTAATTGAAAGACTATTTCAAAGTATACTATTTCAGTAAAATGAAACGAATGTTTCAGTTAAAAACCTAGAAAATGTATATTCCAGCCAGACCTGAAACAATCTTTTCCAAACCAAACCAGACCAGACCAGACCAAGCCAAACCAAACCAAACCCAATTTGGTTTTCTACTTGGCACTTCTGCAGATCAGATCTATGACTGAAGTATGGTCCCTGGAAAACAAGGAGTGGACAAACAAAAATTTAAAAGTACAGTAGGCTATGGCCTTAGACGTTAGGTTTTTGTCAGAGGCAGAAAGAGGGCATCCAGGGCCCTCAGCGCATCTTGCAATTGTTCCTTCTTTTACTGAATTTTTTCTTTCTTAGGAAGAACACACCTTTCAGCTTCTTTAGCCAAAGAATCAAATGTTTTGTAGACACGAAGCTGCTAATAAACTTACACCGTGTTTCTTCTCTACTCAGATCCTACTCAGGATCCTTCTAGACATTACGTAAATCAAGATTCTGGAGGGGAGAAAGGTTGATTCTATAGTTAAAAACTTTATGGCATTATTGTAAAAAACAAAAATAATGTATTAGATTGTGCAGCAAGTGTAACAATTACTTTTCCTAAGATTATAGTGCTCAGTGGTGCAACTTCAGAACTGTCCTGTAATTTTTACGACAATATTTGTCTGCCTATCCTATCTGTATTTATCCTATTGTTTTCCCAAAGTTGAGTATATAATATTTTTCTGTCCTACACTGTGTAGTGTAGACACATATTGAAAGTATTCTAGAATGAAGGTTTAAACCAGTTTCTATTTTAATGCCATATTTTAGCTATTTGTAACCTAATTCTAGCATACTGAATTTGCAAGATGTATTTTGAAGGGGAAAGAAAAGAATATTTCTGCATAGATGAATACAGGGTTATCTTATTTAAAGAAAAAAACCAAACCAAACAAACAACAAGAACCTCTACCTTTTACATAAGAACACTTAAAACCCAAAATCAAATGTTTCCATCTCTCTATTAAAAGACTCGTTTATATATCTTAAACTTTTCATAGAGCTATGAAACCTTATGCATCAATATGTATTGAAGAAAATGCTTTTCAGTAAGCAGGTATCATGCATGCCTTTTCATAGTTCGAAGCCTAACCTTACTCCCATGATACCATTAGGAATGCTTTATTTCTTTATTTCAGTAGAATCAAAAGACAATACACTTGTTTGTGACTAATTATTCTCATTTGGATGCATTTTAGTAAGAAAAGGAAATATGTTACATATGCGACTGCTATCTTGAACCATGCTGGAGGTGGCTAACTTAAAATCAAGTATGCAGCTCTAACTGTACCCTCTGTGTGAAGCCAAGCTAAGCTAAATCACTAGTCCTTGTCTACACTGGGCAGTGAAGTGCATTGACATATAGAAAACGCATGGAAAACTAGTTAAGGTCTGTTATTAGTATACAAAAAATAATCAAATTGGTACAAAATCTCATTTTTATGGAACCCAGAGTACAAAGCAAACTGTGCAGCCCTGTGTTTATGCAGCCAGAGGGTTACTCAAAGGTTTAGGTCATGAATATAATCCCATGGAACCTGTGGTTTGTAACAGTTTGGAATGATTGCAATGGAGAAGAGACTCAAATATTTAAAAACACGTATGAAGATTTATATTTATGTAAATATATATACTTACATATAATACAATAATACAACTTACATATAATACAATATAAAACAATGAATTACAAAATACATATAAAAGTATGTGTATTTTATACCTAGCTCAGAATATCATCTCTATTCTGTTTTCCAGGCAACGTTGCATGCTGTCAGTTGGCTGAACTTATATGACAAATGCCACAGAATAATAAAGCAAAGTTATCTAAATTTCATTTTAACTTAGTCTTTGTTAATAAACTTTACAGAAAAGCTTTTAATAGCAACTGAAACATTAAGTTTCCCAAATTTTCAGTAGCCATGCCATGGTGGGATAAACAGCAGTAGAATAAAAGCAAATCTATCATACATATAATGGAAAAATATACTGAGACAGCAGAAAGTATTTCTTAACCAGCTGACATCCATTACAGCAAAATCTCAATATTTAGGGAGAAAGTGATGTGGAATATAACTCTTAAAAAGCATTTAGTCTTTCTGAGCTAAGTTAACCATAGGGCATAGGAGGTATCCTTAAATTTCTCCACAGGAAGAGGAATAACTTTAAGATACTCTTTTCCAAATAATTCACCAACATGCCAAGATTTTTTTTTAAATGGTTACTGCAATCTTATTTGAATGAAATATGCAAATCCCACCCGAAATAGTTTTTAGTTAGATTGCATGGGAAAGGTGAACTTCTGATGAACTTTGATGCAGAAAAGTGTTAAAATATTTTAGTGAAATATAGTCATGATACATGTATATAGAACAGCATATAATAAAATGATGATCCATTAATAGTTTGTGTCTTATTCCATATTGCTGTAATTTAACAAATTATGTTTTATACAGTGAGCTAAAAGCTTTTCCTCTTTCAGTTTTAAGGGAATATGTTCTTATGTGTGCTGGTATAAAGAATTTAAAGTGTTTTTTCTCTAGTGATTACCCAAAATGTCAGTCAGATATGATGGTTGAAGCCCTAAAATCTAAATTAAATAGTAAAGAGTGACTTAAGTCTCATTGAACTAAGAAGAATCTTTCACCTATTTATTTTCCCAAAAGTTCGTGAAGAGGCATGCTGTAGAAGTATCAGAAACTCTTTTGTTTGCTTCCACTGACCAACAGAACTGAACCCAAAGAAATTAGTAACACTTTTCTGAATAGTCTCTACTGTTAAATGTTTTCCATGTTAAGGTAAGGGCATGTAATAAGGGTAATTATTCAGCATGGTTGTTTACAGAAGAGCAGGAGGTGATCTTGCAACCTTGTTAGGTTTCTAATGATGACTTCAGAATACAAAAACCCTTATAGAGTGTTCAAAGCAACAGGCAACAACATACCAGGATGTACCCGAAGGGATGAAACAGGAGACCAGCTGCATCAGCTTCCATCACAAAACTTTACATCTGTTTTATTTGTTTCTCTGATTTCTGTTTGTTCTAAGGTAATGGAGAAGACTGAGAGGACATAAACCTCTGTGTTACTAGGTGCCTTTGTGTGGCAGATTGCTGAACATTGCTACTTAATTGGAATAGCAAATACTTTTTAAGAGAGTACTGTTCTTTCAGCATCTGTGAAAGATTCTTCAGCATGAACTGCAATGGTTGCTATGAAACTGTTTTCTGAGCTACCATGGCAGAGCAACATTTAGCAGGATTTAATTTGCATCTCTTCCATGCTGCAGTTTCTCCAGGATGGTCAGACCATAGATTGCACCAGTCTCCCAGAAAGCATAGCTCAGCACTGAAAGTAGTCCTTTCCTCAGATACAGTTCAAGTGCCAACCCTCGCAACCCCATATTTTGCAGGATTTCTAAAGGTAGTGAAGATCAATCTACAAAATTATTTAATATATCATTTAGTACTTATCACATTTCTTAGTTGCAATAAATCCTGAGCTTTCTATTTTTTTTCATAAACATGTTAAACTTATTGTTATGAGGGTAAAAAGGTTTTATGTTAATTACAACAATTAAAAATCACTGAAGACTAAGTGAAACACTTGGACTTTCCATTTCTGCTATATAGGTAGAGAGACCTATACAAAATAAGTCTTTGATACCTTTATCTTCCATTGAAATTAAGTTTAGTACTGTGAATTTAGTTTCACACTTATTTGAAGGGACTTTCTACTTAACCTATAGTTTATTAATATAATTAACATTATTTATTAATGATACTGTTAGTTGAATAAAGTATTTGTGGGAATAAAATATCATTGCATGGCTGTTGTATTAAGATGGAGGATCTGGAAACAAGAAATTGTAGCAAGAAAATAAACTAAATTATCATATTGCAATAAATAAAAGTAATATAACTTCAAAATTAAATGTATTAACAAACCTCCGAGCCTGTATGCTAAGATATTCTAGGCTGTATTTATACTTTATTATTTCCTCCCTAAACAAAAAAATAATTCGAAAAAATAATCGAGAAAGGCTGAATCGGGGATGATTCAAGTCAAAACTTCATTTCAGCCCAGAGGTACGTGCACCTTAACTTAATAATTCTTTATGCTTGACATTTAGCGCTCCTCTGAGACGGCTTCTTACCGAGCTGCTGCTAAGCGTGTTACAGCATTGACTAGCTCACGGCGCCGGAGCTCCCACCGTCAGCGTTCGCCTCTTCCCCCCGCACGCCCGCTCGGCCGGGGCACCGCTGCTGCGGTGCGGGTTGTAGGGCTGTCCCGGGGGAGCTGCGGGCTGGCGGCGGTGCGGGTTGCAGGGCTGTCCCGGGGGAGCTGCGGGCTGGCGGCCGTGCGGAGCGGCCGCCCTGCCGCCGTTAGGTGGCTCACTACGAATGCGTTTGCGGGGAGCCCGCCCGGCCACCCCTCCCCCACCCGCCGGGGCTGCGGCCGCTGCGAGGGGGGGGGTTGCAATGCGCGAGTCATTTACAGGAATGAGGAGAAAAAGACCCTGTCTTTGCGTTCCAGAATAGCCGAGACCTGGGTCTTGCTCTGAGGAAAGTGCTCACAAACCGCAGTGTAAGGAGAGGCCTGTTTGCCTGGCGTTGCTGCCTGCTCCTTTGTTCCGTGTGTCCTTGGCAGGGGCTGAAAGAGCCGGGCCTGTAATACTTGGGCCCTGCTGTGCCACTTAAAGAAATAATAAGCCATTGTCTTCATTAAGCAAGCCTTGTTTTAGCAAACAGAATTCAGATACTAAAAAGGGAACATTTTTAAGGGGGGGGGGAATTAGAGACAGGGATGCTTTACAAAATTCCCTAGAGAAACTGCTTTGTTTCCACTATTTTATTGCTACTTACTGAGAAGATTCATATTCAAATAGGTTGGGGTTGTGAATCGGTCGTTTGCACATTCTCATGCACCCAGGAAGGCTATGATTATGGCTAATTACAATGACGAATGAAATCCTAACAAGAGTGCTCAATCAGATTGCTGTTCATGCATGAAGCAACTAAGACTGGCCAATGGAGGTGTGATTTTGGTAATTACAAACAATGGGGCTAAGTTGAAAAAAGCTTAGTAAATCTGCTCGAGACAAAATAAGGTCTAATTAATCACTTTAAGTTCTGAATTCTCCAGATGATCTGCATGCTCTGTTCTCTTTAGCATTCTTTTAATGGACTTAGTCTAAGGAGTAAGAATGCTTCCTTTTGCTCAGACTTTCACTGGATAAAATGCAACTGTTTCAACATATTCTGACTTTCCCTTTGTGACAATCGTGTTGCAACCTGTTTTTCAGGCAAGTAGATGGGATGTTAGAAAAAGAAAGCCGCTGTTATTTCCCTTGCTAGCAGTGCCATTGTCTAAGTGGAGAAAAACGATGAAGTTTCTTTAAGTTGTCATAGTATTCCTGACCTCGTTCCTAAACCTTATTTTATTGAAGTAAATGGGAATTTTGACACCGCCTCCAAAGACTGCAAATTTTGAATCTGCCTTAAAAGACAGTTGTACTCAGGCTAATGTAAATAAATTACTGAAAAAGTATCCTTTTTTTAATTACCTTTTTTTAATCAACAAATGTTAACAGCACTTATATAAAGTCAAATAAAATCTAATCTTTTGGCAATGAAACTTTGAAGGTGGGGCAGTTTTTCTTTTAATGCAAAGATCGGTAGCATCCAAAGCCCTTTGCTTTCTCACCTCCCCAAAGTGGGGGGCTAGTGGGGCTGGGTAAGGACTCGGATACGACAAACCGCACTAAGAGCAGGCTGTCATTAAGCAAGGTGTTGATTGCAGCGCTGGGGTAGCACTGGGGATAGCTCCACCATAAGTGCTCCGACAATCTGGGAAACTTTTAGACACTATGTACCATGAAGTTATACATATTCATAAGATTTCCGAGAACTCATTCACATATACATGAGATTTCCAGGAACTCATTAACATAAAAAATGACATGCGCAGTCGTCTTCCCTGGCCATCTTCGGGTGGTCGTCAGGGTCTTCAGATGAAGGCTTGTAGACTTCTTCAATGTGCCCACTGATTGACCTATACTTCTGTGCAAACTCAGTTCTGGGATCAGTAGACCATATCCTTCGAGGCTATTGTCTTGTAACATTCTTATCTCTTGTGGTTCTCAAGATTGAGTTGTCTACCATGGAATTATCCCGGGCCCCTCTAATCTTACACCCATCCCTTATCTTACAACCAACTAAGCCTTTTTTGTTGAACTAAGTGTCTAAAGTACTCTCAATATCTTCCTTGGTTTTGGGGCCTTAACCCTTTCACTTTCTGCATTAATACTCATTCCAAATTTTACTTTAAACTTTCTATTACATGAGAAAATATTTTCATGTAAAAAATTGTTAGATTAGTCTGCTCATAAATAAGCACTATGCTGAAGATAATAATACGTGAGTAACACATCACCTGGCTTCAATACATTAGGGAACATTTAAGGAACTGTATTTTTCTTGTAGATTCAGTTGATGTGAAGGTGTCATCTGTATATTTGACATCAGCGAAACTTTGCTTTGACATAACCTTTGACAGGAGCCATTTGGGTTTTGAACTTTTAAGAGCACCAGTTGTTTGTATTTTATGTTAAATAATAATTGTTCATATTAAGGTTTTCAGCATATTTCTATTCATCCTCAGAAAGCTATCTGTGTCTGTCTCTATAGACATGCTTCAAGTATGAAGGGTTTATGTACTCAGAAAACCTACAGAATAAATTCCGTTTATTAAACTACCATGTGAAAACCAAAACCAGAAAGTAAACAGCATTTTGGACCATTGATGTTTGTATGAGTAAGTTTTCTCTAGTTTTATTCTGTCTTTCTCTGTTGTTTGGACAAGTCAGCTATTTAGTACACAAGATATCTTTTCCTTGACAAAAATGTTGATGAGGTTGATGCACAGGCTTAGAGTTTTACTGGATATATCAGGTTTTGACTAGATAGCTTTAACCACTGGTATTTTGCAAGATCTTAGTTTTAGAAATTATGTAGATTAGATATTAAGTGTTGAAATACTTTAAAATAGTCTAAGGTGCTTTTTCATATGATCTTATAGATTTTTTAGCAACCTTGGCACTAAGAAGTAAAACTTCTGTCCCTGATTCTTCTGAAATAAATGTCACGTTTATACAACAAAACTATGTACTGCCGAAGTTGCTGTACTTCTTACATTTCAGTTGTCTTAAAACTTTCGTAGTGTGGTTTGGCTGTGTGGAGGCCTTGATGGCAATAAATAGGAACTTTCTGGTATTCCCCTTGACTGATCTGGGAGGGATTCTGTCATATTATGAATTATGCAGTAGTGTACAAACCTGTCATTAAGGATCATGGAACCACTACTTTCAGCCAGGCCCAGACTTGCAGACTTCTCTGGATAAACCATGATCTATAGTGTTTCATGACATGAGTGAGCCAATGAAATAGCTTGCTGCTGCCAAAATAATAATTTGCCCCTGCTGACTCCTGCTGTTTCCCTTGGGTAAATCCTACTGCTCAGCTAAACCTGAGACAGTGTTGCTCACTAAGCCAACAGTGGATATGGCATTCTTCTGGTTTGGTGAGCTGCACTGATCAGCAAGGGTTCAGGACAATACCAGAGCAAGCAGAAGCACAGAAAGGTAATGCATATCCAGATGTGGAGATGGGGAGGGAGAGGGTGAAGTGGGACCTCACCTCATCATCTATGTCAGGCAGCTAGGTTGTTCTAATCATCGGTTTAAACTATGTCCTGTGTAAGCCTTGATTGTATTTAGTGCCTTTACTTCAGTTCCCTCCATTAACAGAATTGCTCAGGGAGTGTCCTTCAAAAGCTTTTTATCTCCTTTGATTACACCTCATGTGTCTCAATTACCTATGCATTTGTGTGGAAAGCCTTTGTGTAATCTTTTCCTTTGATCTTCCCTGTAGTCCAGTGAATTGAAGCCATCTAGGTCATATGCCAAACACTTAGGTATCCTAAAATTAATTAGGAAATGCAAGTCATAGCTCTATCACACACAGTATACATAATCTAACAAAAAGAAGTAATCATTTTGCCTAGCTGCAGTTTCTCATATTACATGATATAAATAGAAAAGTTACTTGACTATGACCATGTGCTTAACTTGAAAAACTTATGAAAAATTCTGCATGTGATGCACATACAATAATCTCATCTGTGGATTTGCCCACTGGTGAGACCAGCTACTTTTGTCCTTGCTTCTGCACATCTTAAAATCAGTACTTTCGATAAAAATACATGAGTAGGAATAAGAGGAGTGTTTCAACTTTTTCTCTCCATGAAAGGAGTCTCTGTCCTTTGCTGGTGTGAAAACCAAGGTAGAACACAATAATTCCTACATCCAAGTCCAACAATGCGTAGCTTATTGAGGCAGGTAGGAATAAGGGGTTTCTGCTGTTAGACAGCCATGCCTATCTGTCTGCTCTATGCCATTAAAATAACTTTTAACCTTACTAGATTATGAACATTATGTTAAAACCATATATGAAAAAAAATTAAAATGTATTTAGTTTAAATTTTAAAGTTCATTAAATTTTTTTAAAGATACCTTTAGTTGTAATTTTAGTCCTAAAGGAACGTTATAATTGGAGAGAGAACAAAATTAAGACTAGTGTATTTGCATTGCTACTCTATAAAATAGAATTTATTTTAAGTATGAAACATTTATAGAGTACATAGTGGTATGGTGCAATATAAAGGTTTAATCGGTATTCATTTTTAGATGACCTACATATTGCCTATAAAACCTTTATTTTCTTAGCATAACGTTTTTTCATAGTAACACTATGGGACTGTAGTACGGCAGCCTAAATAGCTCTTTATCTTATACAAAAATGAATTTAGCAAATAGGCTTATGTAAGATGCTATTTGAAGTAAGCGTAAAGAAAATCTGATTTTATTTGTTAACTGTGTTACAGAATGTTGTAGATTCCAGCTTGTTGTCTCCCTGCCTTTGGTTATATACCCTCCATGAAATTGAAGAGTAAAGAGCTTCTCTAACAAAAAGCTTTACTGTGACTTTTTATATTCTCAGTTGACTTACTATAACACAGAAGTGAAGCATAAACTGCTATATGAAGTTACTTCAGATACAAACTAGATCCATGCCCAGAAAAAAAAAACAACTACACATGCTTTATCTAGGAACTCTGACTTAGTTAATTTGTTCTGCTTGTCAGAAACTTTTGGAATATAGGAAACTCAGCTGTTCTAATGGCATCTTTGACAATTGATTCCCACAAGCATCAGCTTGGATATTTCATTTTTGGAACACAAGGCACTTAATTGACAAAGTATCCTGGAAAACATACTGAGGTTAGAACACTACCCTATGCTCTTAGTGACAGAATTACTTAATGAATCAGGAAGCTCTATAGTTTGCTATCTGCACTACTCCTGCCTGTCTCAGTGACAATTAGGGTACAGGAATTAGGGACTCTGATCTGTGTAGGTTAGTGTGTATTATTCACATATTATGTAATGCATCATATGAATGATATTCTAGAGGTAATGAATAAAATAAATCATGTCATCTGTGATGTTGCCAACCATTTCCTTCACAAATATTTTCTCACTATTACAGTAACAATGTTTTTACTCTTCATTTCAGACTAACCACAATACCAATGCTTGCTTTTGGTTTTGTTTGGGTTTTTTTGATTTTTTTTCCTGTGACCTATTATACTTTGTTTCCTTTTTCTTGAGGTATTTGCAAGCATTAGTGAAAGTAATAATAAAACAAAGTTGGAAGGTGTTGCTAATGCAGACAGGAACCATACATAAGAAGTTAGGCAAGTTTATCAGCTGGAGTGCTAGAAGTGGGTTGAAATTTAACAGCAAAAAGTTATGTGTATAGAGAGTAATGGTAAAAGTTACTCATAGTAATATTAATCTGATTCTTAGGGGTGTTAGCTTCTCAGTGATGTAAGTGGGAGTTTGTGCTTAACTTACATGAAACAGAAGATAAAATAGTTCTGACAGTGTCAGTTGACTGGAAGATGGCTATGGGATAATGGTATGGCGCAACTCTAATGCAATTTTGCAGTACATTAGTGCATTCAAGAGAGACAGGAAATATAGCATTGTGCAAGGCATTGATAAGAACTAATTTGGAATATTCTGGAGTTGCAGTCACCTTGTTCAAGAACGATTAAGTTAAACGGGTGAAGAGAACTCCCAGGATGACTACGAGAATGAAATACTGGTTTTACACAAAGATATTTAAGGAGAGTGGCATACTAGGGTGAGCCAAACAAAACCTGAGAGGGCAATATGGCTATTCAAAATAAATACATGGTTATAAATTGTGACTAGAAATTTAGTCAGGAGTGAATATCTGGAATAATCAATCAGTATCCTAATATCATTAATTTCTCTGTTGTTTCATTCATCATTTCTTCTCCAGTAATTTTCCTTCATTTTGCAATTAGTTCCTGTGCATGGTAATGAAGTGATGCTTGTGCTTTCTGTTAGGGAGAGAGGTAAATAAGTTTCCTTGGCAGTCTGTTTCTACATTCACTTTTTGATATATTGTATCTTTAAAGTTCCTTTGACATATAAATAGATGTCATTTGCCTAGTTGCAGGGGTAATACCTGGTTTATTTCTACTACTAAATTACATGGAGAAAGAATTGACCTTCTCTTTTTAATTTTTCATCTTCAGTTCATATACTTGGCTGACAATTATACATGTAATTTCAAACTGAATTTCAGGCCTGTTACCAAAGTTGATAAAAAGCCTTCCATTCATTTTAATAAGCACAATCCCAGCCCTGAATGAGAACAAAAAAAGATTGTGCTTGAATTCTGTGAAGATTAAAAATGTAGATTCATTGTTGTTACCCGAAGTAGATTTTGAAGATCATATTCTTTTTTCAATTCAGAGCCCAATAAAATTTTTATCTTACTATTCATAAGAACATGGCACTGTTGTATTCATTCAAAGGTCTGTTCACCTCATTTCTGACAGCGACTGGGATGAAACAGGTGAAGTATCATCAGCAGACTAAATATTTCTTCTATATTCCCTGGTATGTCCTCCCAGTTTCCAACTATCAGTGGCTAGCATCTTCCTACTTGGGATGTTGAATTCAGGTTTTTGCATTTAGGAAGACTGGATGGACCTTTCATAATCCTTTTAAATGTATTTATTAATTGATCTCCACAATATACTTTATCAATAAACTCTAAATTCCATGATGAATTTTATGAAAAAAAATGTTTCCTTTGATCTTAAATTTACTCCTAATTGTTTCTTTTTCTCTTGTGTTACGAGAAAAAGTTGCAGTGTTATTGACTCACTCCACCTATACTGTTCATGATTTCTGATGTATCCTGGTCAGTCATCACTTTACCTAAACAGAACAGTTCTAGCCTACTTAGCTCTTTCCACTATGAAAAAATATTCTATACCTCTGATAATCCATGCTGCCCTTTTCTTTATCTTCTCAACTTGTTGTACACACTCTTTAAAGCCACATGACAACAAAATTTCACAGCAGCCAAGCGTCATGGATTTGCCATCTGACATAATGAAGTTTTATGACAAGTACTTAATGTTTAGTAAAAGTTGCAACTATTTTATTTGCCTTTCTGACTGTTGCTGAGCACTGTGCCTACATTTTTAGGTAAGTGCCTGCAGGAGCTTCAAGATCTCTTTCCTGAGTAGTACACTGGTATAATTAGGATTGTTTGATGGTTTTCTCTCATATGTATTACTCTAGATTTATTAATAATGAGTTTAAACTATCATGCTATCACCCTTTTCTAGTTATTTTTTAAATATAATGAGCAGCATAGGGCAGCACATATCCCTTTGGAATCTTAACCGTAACTTCTCCATATTTTGGAAGCTGACTGCTGAATTCTATCCCTCATTACAATGCTTCCACAAGTTCCTAATTTATTAAGGAATATTCCTTGTTATCTTATGACTGTTTTCCATAAGAATCTTGTGGTGAATTTGGGGCTCTCTGCACATCTGCAATTTCAGACACCTAACTTAGCCAAATACCCTTTGGAGGCATCTTCTGGAGACAATGAAGAAAGAGAAAACTTTCCCTAGGACACATTCAAGCTCTCACCACTTTAGCAAACAGTATGGTGCAATAGAAACAGGTCTGTAAAACAGTTAGTAATGGTAACTCTGCATCTGTATGTGTTACAGAAGCTTTATTTCTGAGTAGCTGTGGTTTGATTTTGTGGATTGAATACCCATCAGCAGTCAGAATGGAGTAAGTTGGAATAAGCTAAGACTCTCAGAGTCTTTTGGTTTAGCTTTATCTAAAAGGAATCCAATTCAAGCACTCCAACACCACTTTATGGTATAAGTGAGGATGATCTGGAGATTTACTTCAAAAGCATACTTCTCCTAACTAACACACTAACATCAGCCTTTCTCACATGGAGTAAGCTAGACTCTTATCCAGAATCACCCCCAGAAACAAACCCTCTGTTTCTCTTCACTATCTGTATTGGACTCCAGAGATATTATGCGAGCGTCTCACAGGTATGAATATAACATTTTATTGAAGGTTTCTAGAAGTACTGATACAAAGAGAATCATCCTTGTTCACGTACTTGATGGCTGTTGTATGGTTTGGCTGTTACATAGCTTTTGAGATTTCTTTGAATCCTTCCAAATAAATCATATGTATATATGTATCCATTCATTTTATGATCAATTTTACCAGTTCCAGTGCTGCCACAGCTGTCATGTTCTGTTCTGCTGGTACCGTTATCTACTTAAGTCAGGGGTCCTCAAACTACAGCCCGTGGGCCAGATACGGCCCCCCAGGGTCCTCAATCCAGCCCCTGGTATTTACAGACACCCCCCCGCACCCCCACCCCCCCGGGGGTTGTGAGGGAAACCAAGCAGCCGCAGATGACCTCCTGCCACTTTATCCATGCACCAGCCCCCTGTTTAAAAAGTTTGAGGACCCCTGACTTAAGTGATAGGATGCACCCTACAGTAGGTGAAACAGAAATTTCAAATCTGTGTTTTCCTTTAAGATGAATTGTTATGAGTAGCTTTGAGACAAATAGAATATTATTAAGTGAAGCATTTAAATCTTTAGAGTTTCTGGTCTATCTTCTTAGAGTTAATATTTACTTCACTGTATTTTCTTTAACATGTAACAGCAGCCCTCCAACAGCAGGACTGTTATAATTTGTACCTTGATAATACCTCTAATGGATTTTCTTCCTTCCACCACATTTCCAAGGTATCTATTTTTCAGTCTCTCACTCATCCTTTCAATTACTTTGAAAAGACGTAATTATCAAGCAGAGACCAAATTTTTGAATTTCAATATTTACAACCTCTAGTGCTTCTGTAGAAGCACTTTCCCTAGCAAAATCCAAAATAAAGAAACAAATCAAAGCAAGCAAACAAAAAACCCCACAAAACCCACTTCTGTATGTTTCCATTCTGCTTTATTCCTTTGAATAAGCATGATTGCTTGATGTACAGGAGCTTCATGAGCTTGTGAATAACTTTTGTACTTCCTACTGCTTCCTCTGTATTGTCCAAAGTTCTGGAGCTATTTTGTGTCTTTATTTTTTTATGATTTCAGGCATGCCTTTAGATACAGAGGAATGTATGATCTCATGAAAAAAACCCTTAAGCTTAAATATTAGAACTTGCACCATAATGATGAAACAGATACTGTATTTCCTTAGATGTAAAAATAGCATGTCTTCAAAGCTTATAAAAAGATTTCAGTAAATAGAATATAATTGTCTGGCATTTTTGTTTGAAACATGATTTTTATTAAGGCATTAAATCACCACTACAAGGAGATTTAGCAATTTGAAACTACTGAAAAAAAGATGGTTTCTAAAAGTGCATGGAATTAAAAGTTTTGAAAAGAAAATTCATTATCATTTCTGCCCTAAATTCTTGGCAAACTTTTGGAAGAAGAAAATGGTTGAAAATTTGGATTAGAAATTACTATATTGCCCATAATGACATGCTTAAGAAAAAAGTGATATTAGGTATAGTTTCATGTTTGTGAAAACAAGTTTTATAACATTTTATCACTGAGACATTGGCAGCAAAGTAGGGGGCACCTCTGTATTCCATGGGGAGGTAAGCACTAGAAAGGGTTCTTTTTCTCTTACAGTACTGAAATACAGGCTGAGATAAGTGTAGTTTAGTAAATAAACTTCCATTACTCGTAGTGGCTTGTTATAAAAATAATTTATGCTTTACAGTTGGAAGGGATCTCTAAAGGTCATCTAGTCCAAACCCCGACGCAGGAACAACTTGGGTCAGGTTGCTCAGAGCTGTGACCAAGTGAGGTTTTTTTAATATCTCCCAGGATGGATATTGTATAAGTTCTACGGACAACTCATTCCAGTATTGCACCATCATTACAGTAATTTATTTTTTTTGTTGTGACTCATACCCATTGTCGTTTGTCCTATAGCAGTGCACTTTGAGAACAGTCTGGCTCTTTCTTCTGCTGCATTATGTAATTGAAGACAGCAGTAAGATTCCCCCTTAGCTTTCTCTTTCTAAGGCTGAACAGATATTCTTTCACCCTCTCTTCATATGTCATGTGTCTCAGCCCCCTGACCATCTTGATGGCCTTCTACTTGATATAATTTTTTTTCTTGTAGTGAGGATCCCAAAACTGGACACAGTATTCTGGACGTAGTGTCTGAAGTACAGAATAGAGGAGAGGACATATTTCTTTGGCCTGCTGGCTACATTATGTCCTTTGCCACTCATTTCCCTGTCCTACTGAATGATGGGCCCACATTTTCGTGTTTTCTTTTTGCTGCTAATATGCTTCTTTAAGCCCTTCTTGTTACTCCTAGTAACAATTCTAGTTATTGTACTACTCCTAGTAATTTCTCACTAGTTTCAGCTCCAGGTGAGCTTTGGTTTTCCTAACTGCAACCCTGCACACTATATTCATCATGTGTAGTCATTGTGGGTCTCCATCATAGGTAGTCCATCTTTGCTTCTGTCTGCTGTGTATTTTTTTTTTGATATTTGAACTCAGACAGTAATTCCACATTCATCTACGCTGTCCTTCTGCCATGCTTGCTTGACTTTGAAGAGGTTGACATGCTTGGAAGGGGTCATCCAGCTCTCTTGGCCCACTTTGTCCTGCAGGACAGTTTTTCATTCTGCTGTACTATTAATATTTTTGATCCATCTGTGATGGCGCACAGTTTCTTTAAAAATACATTGGCACCTCTCATCAAAATGAATATATCATCAATGTAAACTGTCAGCTTGCACGGGAGAAATGTATTGTAGGAAAAAATGTGGTTTGCTGATTTCTAAGCTTTAAAAGATATTCCAAATTCTAATGAGAGAAATGGAAAATTGAAGAGAGATACTAACTTTTAAACTATTTAAAATCAAACAGACTAATGGGAAGTGTATTCTTTTCATATAATAGAAGAAAGTCCTGTGGAAATCACACTTTTTGAAAGCTACTGGTAATTGGTACTGTACTGACAGAAAGAAAAGATGAGGTACACAGGCTAAAATGTTTGTTGCTAATTAGTGCTTTCAGTTAGTGTTAAAATGTAGCAATCTATCTCTGTGTGAATTGTGTTTAGCACATGGTAATAAAACTAAACTCCAACCAGGACCCTTTCTATCACTAACTGTCAGGCAGCTGAAATCTTATTTAGGAAATTTTTTAATTTTAACTTTTACTCTTTAAGCTGTTTTACTGACACATTTTCATTAATATATTTTTTAATGTTGAGTTTGGTCTTTCATAGTTCTAAATATTAAGAATACTGTTTTCTTAGTTGTTTGGGGTTTTTTTTCAGTAATGGACAGGTCATATTGAGTGGTTGTGTAATACATAAACCCTTCCACTCATTTCAGTTCAGCTATTGATAGGTACTGTATATTTCTAATGACTGAGGTATTCTACTTCCATACATTTCAGAACTATACTGTAAAGTGGGTAAACCCTGTACTTTTTTTCCTGGGAAGGCTCAATCAATAATTTTACATACTCTAAGAAAAATATTTGTCTTTATCAGCACAAGATGGAGTGTAACTCATAATTGCTGCTAAATTTCATTCCCAAGAAATGACTGGCTTTTTATTTGCTTTTTTCCTATTGAATATGTATTTTCCCTCCTGCTAGTAATGGCTGATGTTGTAAATGATCATATTGCATTTTTAAATGAAAAGTTATAAGGGTCTAGGTAATAACTAGTTCGTATAACTCTTCAGAAGGTCAGCTTTTCTTTATTCTAAATACCTTGCAGAATACATAAAAAGCAAAGACTCGGTATTAGCTTACCTGAAATACAGTTTCTTTTTCAAATTCCTTATCCATACTTTAGCATTATTTCTGCACCACAACTACTAAACTCTGGAATTGTTGTACTAGACCAGAGAAAGGCCAGCTGGTACCTTTTAAGTTCTGGGTCCTGATTCAGCCAGAACAAATGTAGAGTAAGGGAAGTCTTCTTGTATTTGCAAATTGACTGAAACTGAAGAACAGGGTATGCCACACTCCTAACTTTCAAAAATACTTTTTAAAGGATTGACTGTTCTGTCTTTCGTTGTATTATTGTGTTATACTATTAAGTTCATGATTCAATGCGTTTTCAATGAGATAGTCAAATGATTGTTTAGTCATTTGAATGTCCCTTACTCTTTTGCAACATTGTATGAGTTCCATGCATTAATTATGCACCTTATGAATAAATATTTTTTATTTAAAAATTATTTAATTTCTTAATATCACTGACTACCCCACTGTTCGTTGCAGCAGAAAGAAGCACCTGATCTATCTTCATGTATAGCATTCATTATTTCATATACTTCCAATATAATAATTTTTAATCATCACCTTTCTGAAGTAATCAATCGCAGTTTTTCAGTTACTGAGATTTTTTTCTAAATCCCTAACCAGTCCCATGGTTTTATTGTCTCTGAACTGTCCTTAATCATGAAGTTTCTTTTGAAGGGAAGTGATCATTACTTCCCACAATATTCCAAATGATTGAAATCACATATTTTTTCTGTATCTCTCTCTATTCTACGTTTTCTAAATTCTAGGGTTTTGTTTACTGCTTCAGCACGGCTCCCTAATGAGCACAGTCTTTTTTATTTATTTGTGAATGATTGATGGGTTGGCCTTTTTCTTGAGGTCACTTAGCCGATATGCTGGAGTATTTTTTTTTCCACTTTTATCACTTGTTTTGCATTTAGTAACACTCATTACATTTCAGGTCATGTGTTTATTCAGTTACTTCAGTAATGAGCAGGACACAGGTTATTGTTAACATTTTGTCCTGTCAACTTTGTAACATCTTTGAGGAATTCAGTAAGAGAAGCATGTTCCTTTTTCTGAAAATTATGTGAAAGTTAAGCGGATTAGACTGCTGGTGCTCCTGCATCTAAAAGTCCGTTTACATGCAAATTGACATAGGGCTTTACCAGACAGGGAAAACCAGTTTATATTGGAAACCAGGTCTATACACAATTCATACCATAATTTTCAGTTTGATATAACTTTTTATAATCTTTTTAAAGTAACGATTTTCTTTAGCACCTATTTTTTATTATGTCTTTATTATTATCCATAGAATCATTATCAAAGCATATCTGGAATCTTTGTTCTTTTTGGGAAAAAAACAGCATATGTTTTATGTAGTGTGGACTTTGAGTTTGTATTTCTGAGAAAGACCTGAAGCATGCCAATAGTAAAACTACGTCTGTAACCTCGTATTATTCTCAGCTGCTGCATTAAGCAATAAAAAAGTGATTTATTAGTTTCTAACCTAGATCTCGTAGATATCTTTCCTGCAGCAATAAATGCAGACCATTGTTTACTGTCTAAATCAGCCTTGTTAGAGAAAAACTCTCCAATAATATTTTTAAGTCAAAATAAACTGATGAGTTCTTTTGCAGTCTGTGAGCAAAAAATCAGGGATGGCTGTTTTCTTTCTTACAGTTGCATATTGAATTTGAATAAGATGCAAAGTTATCTAGGTTGAAGTAACTTTTTTATTAAAAATGTATTTGTCTTGCAGTCACTGCTTTAATCAGCATCTACCTAATAAACTGATAGGACTTCTATATTCTGATTACTTTCTATTTAAAAGTTTATTTTAAGATGTTTGGAGTTTGTGTTTATGTAAACCTAACCTTATGTGTAAAATATTGGAAACCAACAGCAACGCCAATATAATTTCTGCATATTCTCTTTGAGTGATCAAGCTATATCAATAAACAATGGTGGCATGGTACTTTATGGCCCAAAATAAAAGAAACAAAACCTGTGAAGGAGACCTGAACGCATATTTGAGAATTGGCAGACATTTAGGAGAGAAGTAACTAGGCACTATTGCTAGGATACCTAACTAAATTAGAAGATTAAAATGTGTTTTACTGTAGGGAAGAATCGTCATAAAGTCCCAACATGATGATTCAGCAGAAAACAGATATTTTTTTCTTTTCTTTTTTTTTTTAAACCTAGTTAGCTGGTCTTTCTTAATTCTGTCTCCAAGTCCAATATACTGAACCTAGAATAGTCAGTCTTTTCAGTAATATATGTATTCTCTGATTGTGGAGCTTTTTGCCACAAAATATTTAGAATGAACTTAGGAGTTCCTAAAGACAAACAATTTTCACTGAAGTCAGTAAGATTAATATGTAAGTATCTCAAGGTGTACCTTACAGCACGGTGTTTCACTAGATGCGCTAGTGTGGTGGGTTGATCTTGGCTGGACACCAGATGCCCACCAAGCTGCTCTATCACTCCCCTCCTCAGCACAACAGGGGTGGAGAAAATAAGATGGAAAAAAACTCCTTGTGGAGTATCAAGATAAAGGCAGTTTAATGAAGCAATTATGAAAGTCACACGCAAGGAAGCAAAGGAAAACAAATGTTATCCTCTATATCACCTGTTATCAGCAGGTGATGTGTGGTCACTTCCCAGGAAGTGGGGCTTCAGTACGTGGTTGCTCCAGAAGACAGACTTGTAAATAGTGAATGTTCCCACTTCCTCCTCCTTTCTCTTAGCTTTTATATCTGAGAAGACATCATATGTCCATATGGGTATGGAATATCCCATTGGTCACTTTGGGTCAGCTACCCTGGCTGTGTCCCCTCCCAAGATCTTGCCCACTCCCAGCCTGCTGGAGGCTGGTGGGGGGAGGTTGGAGAGGCAGCCTGGATGCTGTGCAAGCGCTGCTCAGCAGCAGTTAAAACAGCGGTGTGTTTTCACCACCTTTCTAGCTACCAATACAAGCACAGTGCTATGAGGGCTGCTATGGGGCTCAGCCAGACCCAATACAACTAGACAGGAGAGTTAGATCATTGAAGATGTTTAATAGAATATATGTATTTCTTCACATTGCTCGACTGTTGAAAGACATAAGAGACTTTCTTGTAAATATATTCACTGAGAAAATGGAGCTATGGTAGGTCAGCAGAAATTGGACCATCTCAGTTTTAATAGGCAAACAAATGAACAAATAAAAAGCACCAAAAGATGTTTCCTGCTTTTGGTTTTTGACTCTAAAGCATCTATCCTTCTTTAAATCTTTTTCCATTAAAAATCAACCATCATGATATTAATGCAGAACCAGTTGGATTTCACCCATGAAGGGATGCAATTTCTTCCATCTTACATAATTTATATGATACAACGTATGAACAGCCTATTGGACATCCAGCTAATATTCCATAGGTTTTCTGGGGGTAACATTACAAAAAAGTATTTTAGTACAAAAATTTACATATCATACCTTAATTGTGAAAGCTGGAAAGCTCAGCTAAAATTGCTATCTTAACATAGGTAGATAAAAAAGTTTGTAGAACAGTTTCTGAAAAGAGAAAAAGTATCAAATGAATTTAAATGCAAATGAAAAAAATAATTTTAATAGAGAAACAGGTAACAAAAGGATCCATTAATGTACTTGGCTTTGTGGATGTTTTTGAGTGAGGTACATTAATTAATTTGAGGATCTGAAGCTGCAAGAGGGTTATAGGCCTAGGATAAAGTATAATGGTTTACAAGGTGAGAAGTAGCATGACAATGCATATTGTTTTGTATTTCTGCATTCGTTTTTCAGTCTTTGAGAAAACTGATGTGATTTGAATGGAGAAAGTAAAAGTAGATGAGGCGAACATTTAGAGAGTGGAGAAGAGTAGAAAATTTGTACAGAAAAGAGCAGGGACACTAAAAATGGATTAGCAGAAGCTGATAAAAAAGGGGTTTGTAGAAAATAGGAGGTTTAAAACTGCATTTTAAAAAACAATGAAGAAAAAGAAAGAGAAAGAAGAAATAGATTCCTGGCAAAAGCCCACCCAGGAGAAAGGGGCTGAGGATGAAGGTCATCTGGGGTTTTTTAGGTATGTGTATAGGGATGATCTTGGTTCTTGGGCCTGTGAAACTCTTATTTTAGTATGTAAATGGAATAGACTTAAGCTTAGAAGTGGAAAAAAATAAGATGAACTCTTACTAAATGAGTTATTCTACTCAAGAATTTACAGCTTTTCTCTCAGACAATGTAAATACACGTTAGTTATATTCTGATCACTATACCATGTTATTCATAACATTAGAATGTTCAGTGAAAAAAACTCCATTGAAGTTTTTCCATTAAATCTCATTCAATTTCTCAAATAAATTATAAAAGTATTTGTTTAAAACTGCAGGAAGTTTTTATTTATTGAAATGTAATGATACTTTGGGGTTTTTTTAAGTAATCTTTGAAATTGTTGAAAAATAGTGAAGATACATACATATACATAAGGCTAGTGACTGGTGAGAAAATTGTCTGCTCATCTGAGATATAGCCTTTCCCAAAGGAAGAGGACTTACTTTTATATACATGTATATGTATGCGTATAATAAAGGTGCGTGTGTGTATATGTAGATTTTCCAATTCAGTATCTAGGCTATGTATTTGTCCTGTCTCAAAAGAGCTTTCATATAAAGTAGAAATACCTCTTGGCAGCATCAAAATAAACATCTAGTTTGAGAAGTGATTATGTAAAAATGCCAACTCCTTATTTGGTAGATCTATTTCTATTGTGGCATTTGAGTCATAACTGACACTAGTGACAAAAGTATTTTCAATTTGGTTACCTAGTTTCAGTTACAGCAACAGGGACACCACAAAGAAAAAAAAGATTTAATAACTTCAGTCAGCGTATGTCTTGAAAAGTCTGTATTATTGGGGGGTGGTGATTGATGAGGTATGAAAACTGATGAAATTTAGACTCCAGATCCCATTTTTTCCTCTGGTAAACTTTATAATCTAGGAAACAGAAAAATAATTACCTAAGAAGAATATTACTTTTTTTGAGAATACTTTCATATAGATTTCTAAATTATTTTCTTTTTTCTTTTTTTTTTTAACTTTGTTTTCTGAATATAATCTCAAATCTGCCCTAAAGTTTCCAGTTTATGGGAGAAGATGGAATACATTTCCATATCAGAAGTAACACAGCAAAGGTCATCAATAACAAGCATCATTAGCCAAATGGAAATTTTGAGTAACAGTTGTACTGTCTTGTTGAGGTTCACAGGGTGGACTATAAACTTTGAACATCCTCTGAAAGCAGCCTCACCCAAATACAGCGAGTATGAAGAATCTAGGCATTAATATAATGCCAAGTATCAGCTCCTTCTTTTAGAGAAAACGGGTGCTCTGCCAGGTCAGAGAGGCAGAAGCTTAAGCTGAATCAGTGTAGGGCACCAGCGGGGGAGGGACTGTTTCAAAGATTTTGCAGGTGATGAGGACTGTGCCACATGAGGTCAGCTATAACCTGGTTATTCCATTCTTTTTGTACATAGGGTTGCTGTACATGGCTTCCACAATAGATGGAAAATCTTTGGTGTTTGGGGTTCTTTGCATATGCAATTTATTTGCATATGAACTGGAGCTTTTCTTCTGGGTGACTGAAAAAATGAATCCCTGCCATAAAGACACAGAAACTGTGGCCCATGTGATATTCATAAAGGACAGATCTGATTCCATTGTGACGTGATCCCATTATGCAGGACCTCTGACACTGAGAAGATTGTCTGATGGATTTTGGACGACATTTTATAGTTTAAATTTTATGATCTCATGTGTTAAAAGCATCTTTCAGTGGGAAGGAAATAGTTTGCATATGGATATTTGTTGGTTTGCCTTGGTCTGTGCACTCTTCATTAAAAACTAATGCTCATAAAGTTCTTTGGGAAAGACTATATATTTTTTCCTACTGACTGAATGACTGGTGAGTAGAGGCAAAACTGGATTTTTGGGAGGTTGTACTCAAGATACTCAGCACAGTTCTGGTTTTTACCTTCACAGGAGGGAAATGCAGTTTCCAGTGTATAAACAACTAGACGTTAGAATCCTGTAAGTTAAAGCACACCAAAAGTTTGCACTTAGAAAGTGCTCCTGAATAATCTAGTTCTCAGAACAGTGATCAGCCATAACTCAGATTCAAGGGGTTTAATACCTTTGCAGTTCCAGAGTATTTGAAATAGATTATTTAAGAGCATGATAACTGTCTAGATAAGAGTACTGAGGAAGAGCTGTAAAAAGGAACAAAAGCATTTCAGACTTTCTTAATTTGTCAGTAAACCTATCAATTGGCTCAAAATTATGTGGAAATATTTTTGAAAGAATATAATAAAAAGTAGTGCTACCATATGACTTAGAAACTATAGTTTACAGATTATCAGCAGTCCAGTATATATTAAACAAATCTTTTAAATACAAAGATGAGTTCTAAGGTGGTTTTTTTCAAAGTTCTTATTGTATACACTGTAATTTTATGTTCTCTTTGTTGTAGAATTTTCCCTTGTAAAAATAATCTATAACCTGAAAAGAGTTTTTTGATAGCTATGTAATGAAGCATTTCACTAGTAGGATATCTACTGATACTGTTTACAGAAGCACTGTATGACCCCAAAAGCAGGATCAGAAAGAAAATATCTAAAATATAGCACACAAAGTTAACTGAATTTTCTACTAAGCGTAAAGTTTGGCCAGAGAAAGAGGTTTCACACAGAACCCTTAAAGGAGAGCAACTTGTTAATGTGTCCCCTTTTTTTCAGTCTGTTATGTATTTGATCAGCCTAACTGAACGTGGTATAGTGGTATCAATACACTTTACTCCTTTATGTAAAGATTCATGCATATATTTGAAGTTTGGCTTCTGATGATTCAGATTTGTAGAAGGTATTTCAAAATAAAATTGGCAAAAGTTTTCTAAAAAAAAAAAAAAAAAAGGTGTTTTTTCCTGAAAAAACCTCCAGTTTTACTGAAAAGTACTTTGTGGAAGCATTGTCAAAATGAACTTTCAAATCACAGCAAATTTCCACTATAAATCTATCCAGTTTCCTGCTAAGCCACTGAGAAGACCAATATTCCAGTTTCCACATCACTTAACACACCTACGTCATGTGGAGTGTGTTACAAAATCTTCACAGACAATTGAAACTGTACAACTATATTAATTGCTCCAGGAGTAGGGATTTGAAGCTTCCCAAGTCCACAGGTGTTTTTTGGCAATAATATTTTTATTGGGAGTGTTAGTTTTATTAGCAACTAAGAAAAGTGCTGTTGTTAAAGTAAAACAACATTTTTATGGGTGAAGAAGACATTTTTGCATCACATAAAATGTCAGCATTTCCCATAAATTGGAGACACACACAATCCTGAGAAATTGTTAATTCCAGGAAAGTTTCCATTTCTGTCTCCCCAAACTCCTCACACCAGGATCCTTCTTCAACCCATGCAAATTCTCTCAAGTCCCCTCCCATTAGTTTTGTCAAATGTTCTTTTATTCTGAAGCCTCATATAAAACATGTTAGGAAACACCATCCATTCCTGATGAAACGTGAAACAATTTCTATATGTCTTACCTTTGGTAATTGAAAAATTGGCAGCAGAGTTGAATCAGTAGCAACAGCTTCCCAGTGTTTACAGAAAAGTTCAGTGAAGTCTGTGTGGTTCATTTCATTTGCTAACAGGCAATGAATCCCACACTTTCTTTTGTTCTTCATGAGAGAAAATATAGCATTTAAACTTTCATTTTTCTGTCATTTTGTCTCAAGTGAAGAAATTATTTTAAAGAATGGCTCTACTTTTTCTGGATCTATCTGAATTTTGAGGGGTGCTGTGATTGCCTGTTCATGCACTGTTTGGAATTTTTCAACATGCAGTTAAGGGTTCCTTTATAATAGATCAAAATATTAATGCATGTAAATAAAGAGACAGATGCCCACAGAACACATTTCCAGCTCCGAAGTAAGTCTGGTGATAATAAAGGCTGTAGGGAATGTATCTGATATATCCTTTAGCAAGTGCAATTGACTTGTATCAGTATTAAAAACATGTATTCATTTGTGTTTATAACAATTTCTTTTTATTCTCAAAACTATTAAAAACAGGGGCTAAGTTATTTTAAGCAAACAACTTTCTTTTAAATTCATCTATTTCTGTTTGGAATAGAACACAGCTACACCGTAATGTGATCAAGCACAATAAAAGCTGCTCCATGTTTTATGGATGGCAGAACTTTACAATCCAGGTATATTTACCATTATACCTTTTATGTCCTGAAAGTAAAAGGAAAGTTTCAGAGTTAAAGTTTAAAACTTTGTTAGTTTTTACAACTGCAAATTTTGTTTAAGAGTATTCCAGCTGTGTCTTTCACTGAGTTAATCTCTTTGTTTCTGTCTGTATTGAGGAATACTTATTTGAAATCCTGGAGCGTGATATGGTGGCATTTTTTGGCACTGAGCTCCACAGAGACTAATTATGAATCAGTTGCATGACATCCATAGCCTTTAGCTTCCATTTCCTTTGCTTAAGTTGTCCAGATGGTCATATATGATATTAAAGGACTGAGAGGTAACATTTGTCTTCTCACTAGATAAGAAAGCAAATATAGCCAAATAATCTAAAAAGAAGTTCAAAGTTAAAATTAAATTGTGGCTTTCAAATAAAGATTTTCATAGTAAAGAAAAAAATTAATATCTTCATTTAGAAACTCAAGTCTTACTTTCACTAGCAATTAATCTTTATGTTTAGTGTATTTTATAATGACACTTTTACAAAACTTATGCAAAGAAAAACCCAAACCAGAAGAAATGTTTGATGTGTTACCACCTTTATAGGCAGGTATGCTAAAGAACTCACTTTAAGCCTATCTGGAAAATGGTTCATGTGAAATAATCTCAATCCCTCAAAGTATTCTTTATGTAAAAGGATAATATTGAAATTTCGTGATCAATGGAAATGATGGTGTTTCAGTAGGCAGAAAGGGCAGTTGATTAAGAGCTGAGAAGTAAAGAGGTACGGAGAGACAACAGTAATTTTTTGTCTTTTTTTTTTAAAAGGATTTTAATTAATTCATAGGTGACCAACTTTAAGGAATATTGCTAGATCTCAGTGAAAAATTTTTTTTGGAAAAAAACTTCAACACTGTCTCCAAACAGTCTCATAGAACTAGTTTAAATTCACTTCATGAATAAACAAAACTGTTTCATTCTTCCTACTACTATTAAGCAGTACCTAGGGAGAGTTATCACAAAATATTTTTTTATTTGGAAAACTGTGATTAGAAGTTGATTTTTTTTCATTCTTTTCTTTTCTCCTACTCAAGCTTTCCAACAGTTCTACAGTCTTGTATCAATTAAGTCGATCAATATCTGATGCCAGTGTTAATACTTGTTACATATTGGGTATTTGAGACTGAGCAATACTTCCATTTTTTCTGTTAGCTATTGAAGGTAGAAATAAAATGTTGTCACCCATCTGTGCATTGAAATTACTGTGTTTGCCCCTAATGCTGTGCTTCTGAAAAATTAAGGCACATTTCAAATACTGACGTCAGTACAGGAATTTGTGTCCCTTCCCAAAAGTTCTTTGTTTAACAAGAAGGTTAACACAGTAATGTTTTAAAATCTCTTTACTCTGCATATGTGTTAAAATTCCTTTATGCTGCAAACTTCTTTTAGCACTGAGTGGAACAGAATTTACTTTCAGTTTCTGTTAATTCAGGAATGTATCATCACTGTTGGAAACAAAGATGACTGAAGAACTGTGTAACTCAAACGCTGCAACAGGCTTCCTAGAGAGGTAGTCGATGCCCCAAGCCTGTCAGTGTTAAGAGACATTTGAACAACACCTTTAATAACATGCTTTAACTTTTGGTCAGCCCTGAAGTTGTCAGGCAGTTGGACTAGATGGTCACTGTAGGTCCCTTCCAGCTAAAATAGTCTGTTGTATCCTATAAAGGGAAGAATGTCTAAAAAGGACAAAAATCTGCTTCACAATCTTCACCACTACTTCACAACAGTTCCCTGGTTATGGTTGTCTACCAGATCTCACAGATAATAGTTTCTTGGTGATTTTTAGCTTAAGACAAAAATCATATTATACAATTAGTGCAAGTTTTAAAGAGTTAATCTAAAGAAATAACTGGCTATCCCATGGTTCACAATGACCCCTGTATTTTATGACATGGCAGTGGCACTTCACGAACTTTGTTTATAATCATATTTTATCCTTTTCAGTAAACTAACTGTTCTAATCAAAGATTAGATGTACGTAATCAAAGAACTTCATGACTAGGTAAAATAAGGAATAACGGATAATAAAAAGTCTATTTTTAAAAAAGTTATCTCATGAGAACTACATATGACAGCTACGCTAGAAAAACATTATTTGAGATACAGCTTTAAGAACCTGAAAGTCAGGAAGACCAGATTTACAGCTGCCTCAATAACTCAAATTCTGATTATTTGCACCGTCTTTCTTTGCACTGAATGTCAGGTTTAAAGTATGAAAACCAGGAGTGCAGTGGTGCAGATACACAAAGGGGCAATTTAATGTTGTGCAGACAATTGAATCCAGTGTATTTTGAGATGCTGGCTTTTCAGTTGAATGACTTCCTGAAATAAATTTATTTTATTATTTTAGAAGTGAATTCCTAGGCATGTGAGTTGATTTTATTATTTTTTTAAGGAAAAAGGTAAAATAAATAATTTCTAAGAAAGTATAACATTACATGTCCTTAGCAGTTCTTGCACCCTTAAGTCTTCAACAGCACAGTACAAATGGTGGCAGGAGGCGAGTCTAATATAGCTTTGTTTTGTCTGCTACACAACACCTTATTTGGTGTCTCCTAAATATGTCTTTTATGACAGCTTTATTCCAGACTTGGAAATTACATATTCAAATAATTTGGCAATCAACTAAAATTTGTTTGTAGATTGCAAATAAGAGAAAGGAATTTGTCATATTTAGTGATTTTGTACATTTGCTAAAGGTTGAGTTTTCCATCACAAAGGAAAAACACTTTTCCAAGCTGAGTGGATTCCTTTGCTGAATCATAGATCATGGAATAGTTTGGGGTGTAACGGACCTTTAAAGATCATTTAGTCCAACCTGTCTTGCAGTGAGCAGAGATATCTTCAACCAGATCAGGTTGCTTAGAGCCCTTTCCAACCTGACCATGAATCTTTCCAGGAATGAGGCATCTACAGCCTCTCTGGACAACCTGTTACAGTGCCTTACCAGCTTCATCATAAAAGATTTCTTCTGTATATCTAGTCTGAATCTACCCTTCCTTAGTTCAAAACCATTACCGCTTGTCCTACTGCAACAGGCCCTGCTAAAAAGTTTGTCCTAATCTTTCTTATAAGTCCTGTTTAAGTACTGAAAGGCTGCAATAAGGTGTCCCCAGAGCCTTCTCTTCTGCAGGCTCAACAACCCCAACTGTCTCAGCCTGTCTTCGTGGGAGAGGTGTTCCATCCCTCTGATTACTTTTGTGGCCCTCCTCTGGACCCACTCCAACAGGTCCATGTCTTTCCTGTGCTGAGGGCTCCAGAGCTGGATGCAGTAATGCAGGTGGAGTCTCACCAGAGCAGAGCAAAGGGGCAAAATCACCTCCCTCGGCCTGCTGGCCACAAATTAGTCATATATAACATAGTTAATGTTATCTCCTGCCTCTGTGGTCTTTCATACAACATTCTGTGTTACGTGTTATGAAGCTGGAAAACGTTAGTCAATTGCCATTCATCAGTGATCCTGTTCATTAGAGGTCAGAGACATATTTCCCAAACAAATCAGTCTTGCAAAATTATATTTATGGAAAACTTCAGCACACCTTCAGGAATCATACTTGCAGAAGTGTCTAAACCAGTCAGTTGGTATTGTCTTCATATAACCCAGCTTCAAGAAGGTGGCCATTGCTCATGTAGGACAAATTTATAACCTGTTATCACTAAAGACAAGTAAATACACAGATGATACTCTCTCTGTATATAATATGTATACAATTAGCACTAATATTTGTTTACTGATTAAGTATTTATAGGTCTTGTAATAACAATATTGATATGTTACAGTTCTGTACATTTTCAGACCCTATTACCCATGATACTATTCAATTTGTAAACAGGAGATTTGCATCTCAGTCTAAGGAAAGTAAAAGGATGTCTGAAGTGGCAGAGGAAAAAAGAAGTCTTTTATAGGGATGAAAATTACCACAAACTCCCTATTTTCTAATTTTAGTGAATATGCACTTCTACTCTGTTATTCATGTTTGTTCTTTGATCTATCCCTTTCAAAGCTGATGCAGGGCTAAACTAAGAACACAATGAGCAGCCACATTATATGGATAAAATCACACTAGGAAGCCTAACTAAAGTCCTGAAAACTGACTGATTCAGTAAAGCAATTCGGGGATTTTTTTAGAACTTGAATAGTAAGATCTCTGGCTTCAATGGACTCTTCGTCTGAAGAAAGCAAGGAAAATAATGGACATCAAAGAGCACTGCATGACCTTGTGTGGCTGTAAACTGTAAAATTTTTACAAATTGTAAAAATTATGCCAGCATAATTCAAAAATGCTAGTGGACTTCTGGGACGTGCAGGGTATTTTTGTAAAGAAACACAAAGCATTGATAAGGCCTTACAGACAAGGTTGTATTCTGCTCTCAGATTCTCTTTCCAGAATATATTACTTTTAACTGTAACAAGTGCAGAGATTACTACTGAAGTGGGTGAGGGTATATTAAATATATTTTAGGAGAAAAAAATCTAGGAGTTTTGTTTAGCCTAGAACACTGAAAGATAAAAGAGAATATTGACAGTGGGATGTTCTCAGTGCTTTAAAATATTTCTTGGCGGTTAGTGCATCATCAAAGTCCCCTGTTACGCCTAAAACTTGAATTATGTGAAAATGCAGACAGCGATTACAAGTGCTAAGTTTTGCGTCACCTGCAGTTTTCAGTGATGGTGCTTAGACTCATGTATCATGTCTCACTGCCTGCCTAGAACTCTGAGAGTGTTTGCGGTCTCTTACTTCTTTCTCTTCTGTCATCCCACCAATAAACACCAATTATTCAAGTTTAAACAGGGAGATGTGACACCTTCTATACCAAAAGGTCATTGCACAAGCAGCTTTTATTCTGTGGTCTGTACTTCTATATTTTCAGAAGTAACTCAAACAAGCTGCATTAGAGAATGATATTTCCTTGGGAGAATATAGACACTACCTCATAAGGCAATGGGAATTAAAGTCAATGTAATATTTAGTTATTATAGGGAAGGTGAAGACCTGTGAATTTGACATGTCTCTGAAGAAACATAACCATGTTTTATGCTCGGAGAGGAAAAAAAATAAAACAACAAAGCAACTGGCTATATAACCCTAAAACTTTCACTTTTATTTATCATTATGTTTTCCCACCTTGTCAATATAGGATGCTAGTTATTCCCGTCGTCTGTAAACTGTTCAGTATAAAGCTTGATCCCTCTCAAATGTCTTGTATATCTTTTCACTCTTAGCTGCCACGATTAAGAGAAAATTACACCCATTATGCTATCAAAGTAGTGTTAATACAAAACTCAAAGATCTTTTATATGCTCAAATGCCAAAGATACTTGTATTTTTAACCTTATTTTTTCATTACATACTGACCTATTTTTGACTCAAAGCCTTAGTAAAGAACCAAAAATAAAACCTGCATTTAATGCATTGTTTTCTGCAGGAGAGAGGTAATGAAATACAGTCACCTTACTTTCTTGTCAGTTCAAACCCCTTGCTTGAATTCCAGAGAATCAATTTTCAAAACCATTTTTATGAATTCTTTGGTAGACATTGCTCCATATGAGAACAGTTTGGGAAATTATGTTTTAATGTGCTTGATGGAAAACAGTATCTGTTCTTGTCTATCTAATAAATCATAGTATGTATTCAGTAGTCTGTATTCTGCTTGCTTTTTTACAAGAAATTATTTCAATTCTGTAGCAAGTTCTATAGCCTTTATGACCTGCATGCCCAAATTCAGCTCACTGTCAGTGAACTAGTTGAATGCTCTGAGAAATTTTGCAGAAAAATATTCCGAGAAGTTTTGCTGCTATATTGCTGTAGCCAGGGGACAGATGTCCACAGGTCCTCTTCTAGTCAAGATCTTTTCTTTCCTTGCCTTTCTAGATTTCAAGTGTATCCAGGTTCTCTCCAGTTGATGTTTACCCACCAAACAAACAAACAAACACACACAGCCCCCACATGCCTCCCATACCAAATTTTAGCCCTGGATCTGGATAAATCTGACTGAGGGATCATTTCTGTAGAATGACTAAAGCTGACCACTCAGCGTGGCTGGATGAGACTTCTTATTTCTTTTCCGGCTGTTATTTCTTCTGTGGTATTACAGTGATCCAAAGCAATGTGTGGTGTTGTTATTTTCTTTTCAGAGTTAGTGAGTAGGGTTTTGTATTTTACAAGCCTGAGAAATTTGAATATTTAAAAAAAAAAAAAAAGAAAAGAGTGAAAGGCTTCGCTGAGCTGATTGGACAGGAAAAACATTTTCTATACAAAGAAAAGCTGACTTAAAATAGGGATGATGTATAATGTAAAGGAACATTTTCTGTCTTCTTAATCAAAGATTTCTTGTATCTATTCAGCTTGAATTTATATGAAACCTTTGATAAGTATATTGCATGACAGTATGGTGTTATACAACTGTGCAAATATCCACTGGGATATTTGATTTGCTTAGGAGTATCCTTATTGTGTTCCTTTTCAAGTATATTTACGTCATGTAAAACATAATTCTCTTTCAGTTACACACATTACTTGTTTGTTATACCTTCTGACCAAAGTGATTAACTAAAGTTAAAGGTTTTGCACGTATTTCCAACTAGAAGGAAAAAGTGGTAATGGAGTTCATGTTTTTAATGCAATTTTGTTTATTTACAAGAAAGTGTGAAGTCCTGCTTTCCTAAACACTAAAGGGATTCAACAACGAGAAAAGAAACAGCTTCTAGTCATGACACCTGGGTTTTTATTCTTCACTCTGCATTGAAAGCCTAATTGCAACTTTCTCCTAGAACATATATCCTAGAACATATATGCTAGTTTTGGTCCTTTTTCTACAAGTTGATTATCTCCTTCAAAAACTGGCCCACCTCATTCACAGACAAACACAAAACATACTCTGCCCAAAATGATAATCAGAAAAGCTGTTACTTCCACAGAGATCATAGTTTCATAGAAGGAAATAGCTTAAAAAGGTTTGATCCAACCTATTACCTCATCTTTAACTTCACTGTGAGTTAAAAAAAAATATTAAAAAGCATGTGGATATTTGTATGTATATATGCATTTTTTTCTTGATTGTTTTAAGCCTTTTAAGACTCGTCACTGTCGCAGCGTAACAGTATAGAATATTACAATTGCAAAAGTTATTCTTACCTCTGAATGAATATTTTTTTTCTCAGACCTGTATGATAGAGGGTCATGTTCTACAAATTCCTTTTTATATCAGACACAAAGTCTCATTAAATTACTGGAGTATGGATTCTTCAGTGAATAAGGAAGTGTCTTTCAAGCATTGTAATATTAATTAAAATAAAACCCGTGATTTTTAAAACTATTGCAAACCTTCAAGGCTTACTGTTAAATGCATATTGAAGTTAAATAAATCTTACACTATGCTGAAACTTCTTTTTTAACAATATCAGCAGTGTTATTCGTTTGATGTGGGCATCACATTTACAAAGCAGTTTATTTCAGCTTTTCAGCTTTTCAGATTAATTTCAGGCATTCAATGTTTCAGATATTTGACAGTATTAATTTCACAATTTTTGTCTTGTCCCATTCACTGTCTGCATGCTAGTAGTTTTAGAAGAAATTTATTAAGAGGCTGTAAAACCATAAACAGGAGTGAATTAAAGGAAAAATTAGATGAGACTCACAAAGTATGAAATCAGTTGTGCAGAGTTCTACTGACAGCATTGAAGCTGGCACCTTTCTTTAAAACTTCAAAAACATAAAAAGTAATGCTGGCAATATCAGCTCTCACAAGGCATGCACAATCATATGCTTGTCATCTAATATTTACATCCACAATGTGTAGAATAAAATTTGTCAAATTAATATGTTCCTGAAAATTCAGGCAATTTTTTAATTCTAGATGTGTACCACCAGATCTAAACATTTCCTCTGTCGGTTAATACTATAAATGGTCTGACACAATGATTTTAAGGGTATTTTCCAACCTAAATGTTTCTGTGATTCTATGTGGGAGTATCTTGGTGATACTCCTTTCTTTGTCTTCTTTTGTGCACTGTTGACAAAAAGGGAGGAATGTACATAAATATTTATATACTTATACACGTGGGCTTTTATGGGCTCCACTGGAATAATGCTCTTCTGTATATTCTGGAGCGTACCATAATTATTACTTAAAAGTCACATTGCTCTCGGACTTACAGAGAGATTTTGTTCAGTGTCCTATGCCTTATTCTCTTTTTCTATATGAGCAGAGAGAAAAAAAAAAGGTATTTTCCTTGTTCAGGTAAATTTAAAAGGTACAAACCCAAGGTAAAATGACACTTTCACATACCACCTACTTTTCTACAAGTGACAATATTTAAACACAAATATGTGACTTTTTATCTTGAGTTCTGAAGTTCTGCAACAAATACTTAAGTAATTTCAGCCTTCACAGCCTGAATTTGTATTGAGGCAATGTGTTCAGGAAGCTGTCAATGCAAATATGTTTACAAAGCAGATGTGAATGCAGATAGTAGTAATCTGTCACATGAAAGAGCTGGAAAGTGAAAGCTTAGTCCAAGATAATTTTGTAACTCTGCTTTCAAAATGTAATGTTTAAATGTGGAAATGTGAAAACACAATTCAGTTAGAAAGGTTTGAAGTTCTGAATTGTGTATTTAAATAATCTGTAATATATTTTCATGGTGTTGGTTGTAGTGAAAACACCGGCTTCAGGTGACAGAAGTAGATTTTCTGTCTATGATATTTTTCATGTTTTAACTTAACGTGTTGTGATGATCTGAAAGGAGTATTTAACTGATCAGATGTATGTGATTCTTTTGATTTGCACCATTAGAAAGCAGTTTTCATGACATGCTGGTTTGATTCATCTCTCACAACAGCTTGTAAGAGATAAGGAGGTTGACAGAAAGATAGTGGATGCTAAGGGACTGCTTTTGAAGTTACTCTGAGCTGACAACTAATGAGAAGCTTTTTTTGATAACTTATCCTTCAATGTAGATAAACGTTATAGTTATTTTTAGTTTTGTTTGCAAACTGATGGATTAAGAATGGCTGCTTTGCTGTCTGTCTGTAATATAAAATCTACCCTACTACCAAACAGTTAGTTTGTTAATGCGCCTTTTCTGTGTTTTTTGTTGGTTTTGTTTTGTTTTGTTTTTCTGGTGAGAATCTTCTTTACTGTGTGTTAGAGCTAAACAGCAATGTTTTGGCATATTGAAGATGACAGGAAGTCTGAATTCAAAACTGAAGTGTTAGTGTGATTGCAGTGAATACGTTTGGCATGACATCAAGAAATATTTTTTCTCAAAATGTTAAATACATTTGGTAAGATAAGAATACTGTTGTATGTGAGGATCCCATAAGGTTATGAAGAGGTTACTTCTGAGTCTTTCTGTTGACAGAGGTTATTTGGGATGTATTTGACCAAAGTTACATGAAGCGGCAGCAGCTGGTTTTGCCTCCAGATGTCCTTTTTAGTAATCTTTTCCCTTTTTCTTTTCTCTTTTCTTTTCTTTTCTTTTCTTTTCTTTTCTTTTCTTTTCTTTTCTTTTCTTTTCTTTTCTTTTCTTTCTTTTCTTTTCTTTTCTTTTCTTTTCTTTTCTTTTCTTTTCTTTTCTTTTCTTTTCTTTTTTCTTTTCTTTTCTTTTCTTTTCTTTTCTTTTCTTTTTTCTTTTCTTTTCTTTTCTTTTCTTTTCTTTTTTCTTTTCTTTTCTTTTCTTTTCTTTTCTTTTTTCTTTTCTTTTCTTTTCTTTTCTTTTCTTTTCTTTTTTTTCTTTTCTTTTCTTTTCTTCTCTTTTCTTTTCTTTTCTTTCCTTTCCTTTCCTTTTCCTTTTCCTTTTCCTTTTCCTTTTCCTTTTCCTTTTCCTTTTCCTTTTCCTTTTCCCTTTCCTTTCTTTTACTTTATTTTACTTTATTTTATTTTATTTTCCTCCTAAACATGGCAGTTAAGATACTTTTGTTACCCATGACAAAATGAAAACATAATACTGTTGGGAGCTGAAGGCACTGTGACATGAAAAGAGCTATTTTTAAAGACTTAGAATTGTCATTGTGAGAATATATAGGAGATAAGGAAGTCAAGGAAATGTAGTAATACAAATAGCTTCAGTTTCAGTGCTCTCACCTGTTATCTTCAGAAGGATTAGTTGTTCAAGAATTTTCTCATTCAAATGAGTAAATGTATCTATTTATGTGGTATCAACCATGCAGAGTTTAATTAAAAATCAGGCCTTAAACTTTGTACCTGTAACTTAGACCTGGCAAAATGATTCCAAAAGGCTAGTTCTTATACAGCCAGTCCTGCTCAGGAGGTTTTGTCTGAGGAAGATGGAATGTGAATTCTTATTGTTCTGGTCTCACAAATGGTGTGGGAGCTCTCAAGACGAGATTTATTAGACACCATATCCATTTTCAGTAAAATATCCTGGACTGAACCATGATAGAGCTAGTGCTCATGTAAAATTGTCTCCTTTGTACCATGAAATTGGTACATCAGGATATTTCATCAGTTTGGTAATACATGACAATAATCCATTATTTCAAAATTAGTGTAGCTAATGAGCCTTTGGAATAAGCTGAGGGCTTAGGTTCTGACCCATCAGCAGGGACTTCCATAGACTTTGCTGGTCACTGAACAAAACTATCATGAATATGATGGTACAATCTGAGGTTATTTCTAAACTGTGAAGTAGGTACTTGCCACTGTATATCCTGGGACACTGAGGGACCTGCCTTTATGCTTTCCAGCCTTCCCGTTTAGGTGCCTTTCCCTCTGAAGGAGGATGGAAGTTGAGAGAGGAAACAGTACATGTCCTCATACTCTCTCCCTAATATGGAGTCTAGAAACAGCTAAGAATTATCCAGTGCTTAGGAGATGGAAGCTATTCGTGTTTCACATGCAATTTAAACCACACCTTGGTCACAGCCTCAGTGTGGTTATGGACAGGCCTTAGAATTTAAGTTTGACCGGTGATTAGAAATTGAAGGATTCGATATTACTGTCACAGGCCTGACATTTCTGTCTTGTATTTTTATGTGAGGGCATACTTCACTGGCAGACAAAATACTTCTAAATAGTGTTGAGAGAACTACAATGCTTACAAATTTGAAATTAAGAAAAGATTAAATGTTGATTATACAATGCATAAGAAATCCTCAGGCAATGAAAAGTCTTTTCACAGAAAACCACTGAGACTAAGAAATTATTCATATCAAGAATCAGAACTTTAATTGTTGTTAAAATAAAATTCTGATAATTTGAAAGATACACACATCCTGCTTATAAGTTTCATTCATCAGTGTTGGAGAGAAACATGCTTTTAACAGGCATTTCTCGCTCATTCATCTGAAGTACCAGTATTAGCTAGTATGAGATGTGAGATGGTTTGCTGCTCTGACTCAGAATGGAAGATTTACATTTCTTTTTTAAAATCTGCTACCCATTATCTCTTTCTCTTTTTCCATTTTTTCCACTGTCTCCTTCCTCTTCGCAGAACTTGTGCAACAAATACCAGTCTTTGGCATTACAGTGTGCCAAACTCCCTAGCCGTTCTGCTTTTATCTGAAATCGAGACATGGCTAGACAAGTTACTTTACTTGTGATGATGAACTAGAATTTGCACAGATAACTGCTGCAGCTTGAACTGAGCTTGAAGGGGCTCAGTTATATTAAAACAAGCTTCTGTCTCCAGTTCCCACAGAGAATTGCCCTAACATCATGTCCCCTAATTCTCCACTGAAATTCCAGACTTTGCATATGATAGGAGATACTTTTCAATTATTAAAATGGAATATAATGGTTTTTTTACACTGGAAACTGTTGGTATCTAAATATTTAAAATCTTATTTTGGTCTCTTTAGGTATTCTCAAGAAGACATCTTTTTTTTTTTTATAATGGCAATATCATGGGAGATAAAACCAGGAACATCAATATTAACAGAGTATTAAGTCTGAAATTTGATTATGATCGCTTAAATCTCAGCATATTTAATTATTTTTAGTGTTCACTATTCTATGAGAATATCCATCTTGAATGCTTGTCTGGAGTGATTAGTTGAAGTTGTTATATCATAAGGTTTAACTGATCTTACTGAATTTCATATTATAGGAACAAAGCTGTAAGTACTGTAGCAGCCACTGAATGGTCTATTAAATATAATTTGGATTATTCAAATAATGAAAGCATTTGTTACTCTTTCTAAAAATTGATTAAGAGGATTTTGAGTAATTACCTGCTTAAAACTTCTTTGGATTCCTGCAGAAATTTGGATAATTGTGTGGCTTTTGAGGTATTGTTAGGTGTAACTGATACTTAATGGTGGTATTGGAAATAATAAAAAATAGCGTCACAGGTTTTCTATAGTGCTTCAGCAATGTGTATGCAACCTGTTTTCAAGTTTATTTTCCACAGCCCATTTGACAGCTATTAATATAAATCTTTATCAGATTCCATTTTTCTTGTTATTTATTATACCACATCTTGGATATCATTTACATTTCATATAAATATATGTTTGTGTTAGCCTGTATAGTACATTTCAATCCCAACTGAGCTTACTAGCAGCCTGGAAGCTTATTGCAGTAGGGTGACAATTAAGCCTTCGTTGACATAGAAAAACATACTCCCAAGAAAGAAAATGTGTGAAAAAATTGTAGTGACAAGCTTTTGTTTTTAGCTTGTTACACAGCAAAATTAATTTTCTGCCCCAATGCTGAGACAATACAGACAGTGCTAATGTACTAGTTTGGGCAAATGCCTCAGCTTAGTCCAAAGAGAGATTCATGTAGAAAAATCTATCACTGACACACCACTTATTTCACTGCATCTTCCAGACAGCAAGTTACCGAAGTAACATTACAAAAATACAAAAATTGATATAGCCATGTAAAAATTTTAGTTACTGTTTAATAAAATACACAAATATTGAAAATATTTGTATAATGGTTAAAAAAATAGACCATATTTTGCATTTTTTTGCATTTTTCTGCATTACATAGCATTATTTTGGTAGCTAAGCAGACAGTGGGATAACTTGGGTGATTAAAGACCAAGTGTAGTGCTACTGCTTTGGGACTCAGTCCATGGTAGCCTGTCTGCTTTATTATTCTTCAAAATGAGTGCAGAATTCCTAATAAGATTGCTAAGGCTACACTATACTGCATGGCAAACACACCACATTACAGTCATTGCTAAGGAAATAGGTCTGTGGAAGAAAAAGCACAAGGAATTTCCTCATTGCGTGATTGTTGTCTACTGAGGCTTCTAAAAAATTGATATCCCCATTGTATTAGTGAAGTCTATTTTTTCTTTAGTGGTGTGTCTTATCAAGCTCTACTGTGCAAAACTACTCTAATATATTGGCTTGTCTGATCAGTGTATCTACAAATTCAGTCAACTCAAACTGATTAGTGGTAGTGTATTTAGTCTGCTATGTTTTGCCTTTGAACTATTTTCCCAAAGAATATTTTCTGAACACATTTCTTCCCAGTCTGACTGTACTGCATCTTATTCACACTATAGATTGATTAGGAGATATTAATAACACTAGTATTTATGAAGCTTCTGCACTTGATGGTGTTAGCAGTGCCTGAATTTAGGGCAACTCTATCAACAATTTCTCTTGAATTTTCATCTATTTTTGAGGAGTTCAGCTCTCACATTAATTTCCAGTATCAAATCCTATCTAGGATATCCCAACATTCAAATAATAATTCTGATTTCTTACCTATCTTTTGATGTTTTCTTCAATCCTGAGGCTTTTATCTGTCCATTAGCATCTGTACTGTAGCAGTGAACTTTTCTACTGGTTTCAGTGATCCTGCCTCGCTAGTCAAAGGTATTTACCATCATCATTAACATAATTTTGAAGATTACTTTAAAAAGAAGAACACCCTCCATTTACTTTGCATATTGTTAGAATTTAATGACTTCTGGATGCTTATATTCGAGAAAAATTAATCAGGTGGAGGAAGACCAGATATTAGTTATTGGTCTTTGCTTTTCCATGTTACTTTCTTTTCCCTTTAGAGAATGCATAGGAATGATTGCGTTCATAGGGCTACCCCAAATTCTACAACCCTTTTAACAAACAAAAATACATAGGACCTGAGAACATGACTATAATTTGGACATGAAACCATATCAAATGTAAATCAACTGTGAGTACTGACATGACAAACTAGTCCAATACAGGACTTATGCACAAAACAATGTAAACCAAACCAAAGGCAGTCACTTATTTTACCTACGTTAAATCCCTTTCTCTCCCTATTATATATGTTTATATATATATTATATTTGTTTCATATAGCCTGGGAACCAAGTAGGTGGGTTTTAAGCTTGTAATCTTATACTTATATTTGACATTGACTTGAGTTTGTTCAATTTTTATGTCCAATTTTACTGATATTACTTATTCATCTATGCTATTTAACTGTAAATAAATATAGCTATGGCCAATGAAGTATTTGAAAAGGAAAAAAAATCATGTGTATAAGCACAATTTCTCAAGTTTTCTGCGCTAAAATTATTGTCATTTATTCTTCTGGTCAATGTGAAAACAGAACAGCTTTCCTAGTGAATCTAGGAACTCTCTTAAACATAAAACTCTTAGAGGTATCAATTTAATCTTATTAAGTAAAAGTGTAAAGATACCTATGTAGAATGCATATCAATACTATAACTTACAGATACAACATGTGTTGGCCTCCTCAGTGTATTTTTTTCAAGGACAGCTTACAAATCCAATGACCTGATATAACTTCATCTAGTAAAAACCATAATATAGAAACCTGTTTGTTTCAAACTCAGTTTGCAACACACTAGAAGACAAAGTTCATCTTTCTCTGATAAATTGGATAGAAAAGACAAAGAACTCGGCAATGATCCTGTGAAATACACTCAACTTGCTGTACTGTGTGATACTGGATTTTGTATAATGTAATTCTTGAGGTTTGAAGAGATAGTAAAGCATAGTGCTAACAACCATTTTGTGTTTAGCTATTTTACTTAAGTCCAGTTTACATTCCACAAATTTGTCTTTGGTTTACACTTTTCATTACTTTCAAAGAAAAAATGAAAAACCAACCAGAACTATCATTGCCATAGTCTACTGTTATTATTTATCTGAGCCTCTGTGGTTGTTTTTCCTGTCCCATAATTTTCATAAGATTCATCTAGCCTAAAAAAAAGTTGTTGAGTCAGTATGCTGGATGCTTCATTGTCTATTCATGTCTGTATGTTAGGATTTTATACTGACAACCACTGCCACAATATCTGCAGTATGTTCAGGCCTTAAGTACATATATTTTAAACAGAGTATTTTACTGATTTCCATAAATACTATAGATATATCTACAAAGTATATCCACAAAATGTAAGAATAATTCTGGGATCTTTGGAAAAGAATTTGGAATTGTTTCTTTGTTGTTTCAAGTATTATACAGCACTATTAAAGTAGAAAAATGCACTAATACAATATAAGCAAATCTATCATGTTTCATAGCGACAATTCTGATGTGTACATCAGTTACAAGGAAAAGAGAATGTAAGATGGCATACCTTACAATATTTTATGCTTTCTAAATACATACATGACATATATTATCTTATAATAATTAGCATAAACTTTAATTTTCCTTCTTAAATTTATCTAGACTCTCAATAACACCGACTCTATTAGCAAGAAATTAAAAACCTTTAAAACTATATACATTTTCAGCATTACAAGGCATGTGAATATAAATTTTCAAGATAAATTTAACATTGAAAGAAAAGAAGTATAATTAAAGAACATAAAACATATTATGCCAAACCTCATACTCTGACATTTAAAGTAGGGTTACTAGTCACAGTTTTCATTAGAAAATGATCCTTTACCAACTTATTCATTTGATAAGTAAGAATAACGCATTTTACTGTAAGAAATTTCACTTGAACTTAGGCCAGTGACCAGTGGGTTTACCCACATTATGGAAGCTATTTTTTAAATTTCAAGGGCAATTTTGTCTGTTACTTTTCTAACCGAACAAAATAAAGCCTTGAGTATTGCAGTACATTTTAATGTTTTGAATCCAGATTTCATCAAATTGACTCCTTTCTTCCAGGGACTTATTCTATCTTGCTGAAATGAATACAGTTTAAAAAAAAAAGTTTTCTTGAAAGAGCAAATAAATTCTTAATAAAGCAACCAGAACTACATGGGCAAAGATTTCTAAATTCTGTGTCTTAAGTCAGTGTTTGATAAACAGTTTTCCCCTTTGAAGTGTCGTAATTTTTATACCTAAGTAAATTTGTTATGGGTAACAAAATTAGAAAGATCTGTTGAATTTTCTGATTGGTATGAGTGTACTCGAAGAAAACTTCTTTGTTTGGGCTGGTATGGCATTTTTCACAGAAATCCAAATGACTATAGCTAGATAAATTATTATAGGTTAATGAATATATCACAAAGCAGCAAATGAATAATTTCAATATTTAAGTTTCTGTTGAATTTGTTGGCAACATATGATTGCAAAAAAAATCAGCAAAGGTCATATGGATGTATTGACTGAAAGTCATCTGAAGACTTCTTTCCAACTGTGAAATGCCATTTTCAGTGACACCATCAATATAACAGTTGTGTTCAATGACTCATTTCACAGACACCCATGTCAGATGCCACAAGCAACTGTAATCTTCTCCTAAAGCAGGGTTTATTTTTAAGTTTTTGAGAGTAATATTGTCTAATTAACTCAGTTTGCTTAATAGTCTTGAGTTTTACATCTGCACCAATTTGCTTATATATGCTTTGATATATTTAATATCATATTAAGAAGTTATGCAAGCAGATTTCTCTTGATTTATTTTTTTGCAAATATGTGTTCTTCACCACAGTTTGTGTAAGTCATGCCAACCTCTGCATTTATCCTAGAAAACTAACAGGGTCATAGTATGGCCTTGAGCATTGACACAGTACTGTTAAGTACGCAGATAACACAGTCCCTGGTATGATTTTGTCTGTGGCTTATTTGCCTTGATAACACTCATCCATGCTTCAGGATAAGCAACTACCAAGGCTATTCACAGTATACAATTTAAAGCAACCACCCTGTTGTGTACATCAAAGCATTTAGCTGTGCAGAAATTCTCTCTTCCACACTACTGTGCATTGGGCTCAGCGAATGACTCCTGCCCTGTTTTGCTTTTAAATATAGCTATAGTTCATGCAAACATGTCATGCCATAGGTTATCAGTTCTGAAAATTCTGTGCTAGTCTTGAGTTTTGACTTATTTGGAATAATACTTATTTTCATACGTGGAGGTTTTTAACTTTTCTATGGTAGCCCAGTTGGTTTGTTCCAAAATCTGACCTTGACATTTACAATAATGTCCTGGCAATCTTGCTTCATAGTTCACTCATGAAATAGAGGACAACTTCACAGTGTTTGGTATTAGCCAGCAGATGGTGCAGTATTCCCTTCCATTTCTGAGGCTCTGTCAGTGCCTGGAATTGACTCATTTAGTACTTGGTTCACCTGTCTGCAGCTTGCCTTTGGCGACCTTTCAGCATTGCTAGCACATTGTCTCAGGTTCCACCAGACCATGACAGAAAAGTGTGAAGTAACTTCAAAGCCATCTTCCAGACTCTTAAGGGCCATGGGACAAAGCATTTCTGATGGTGGACCTCTTCTTCTTAGACAGTCCTCTGCTCCAAAACTGCTCTTTGTCCATGCTCCTCAGACATGACTACAGTCAGTGAGAATGTTTTGGTTTTCCTCTGAAGTTAGTGAAGACCCACACATTGTAGCCCTGCTTTATCCAGCTTGTTTCAGGAAGATTCGATTGCATAATTTTTTTGTTGGTAAGATGCAAGAGTTACTGGCATAGATATACAGCATTCATAGTAACTGTCCCAATGTATTTTAGCATCTATCTGGTTTCTGGATGGTTATCTGGAAATGTTCAGACATTTTCAGGCGTGGGAAGTTGAACCCAAGGAGCCTATTGGGCTGGTGGATCAGATTCCCAAAAGGATGTATCATAAATCACTTTAAAAATTAGGGGATGACTTTCAAGAGTCATCAGTGAAAAGGCAATCAGTTGTGTAATTACTGATTATAACTTACGCCACACACCCCCTTACAGCTGAAGAAGCCACAAGGTAGGTCAGACACTTCTTACGTTTGCTTGACTTCACCTTACTGGAAATTTGTTTTTTCTAGTGTTTAGGTGAGTGAAGAAATCTGATGCTAAAGAGGCATATGCAGCTTAAAATATTTCACTTACTGGAGTAACCTTTTCCACCCTTATGAAAAACAAGTGGTTTTACACATTTCACCATATACAATATCCTAAATAGTATTAAACATTACTGTGATGCCTTTTTACATGAAATACCATTAAAATACTGAGCAAAATGAAACTAAACAGTTTCGTGAACTCAGTTGAAATTTGATTAGTTAGTTATATTAGCTCTAGAGATATACAATTAGAAGTCCTGAGTAATTGGGTCACCTTTACACATATTTTTTCTTTAATTAAGCTTAATCAGTATGAAAATAAAGGTCAGTTTGGAGCCCTAGCATAGGTCTCCTGGGAAGTGGAGGAATGTCCAGTAGTTTCTGCATCCTTCTTACATTTGCGACTTCATTATTAAAACGGAATAGTTTAAGTCTGGCAAGAGACTGCTGAGATGTAAGCATTTTGATTTTTAAACTGATATTTTGTTAATTTCCTTTTAGTTCAGTGAATGTGTGGACAGTAATGACTTGTATTGCCATATTTTATGTAACACAATTTGCTGTGACAAATTATCCCCTCATCTGAACCCATACTAGAAATCATTTAGTTTTTACTATATACATTTAAAATATTGTAGATCTTAGCTTCTGTGTGTCTATTAGATTAATCATGCAAGGGGTGTACCAAAAGTAGGAAACTTAAATTCATCCAAAATGAGGTGATGTTGCCTACCAACCTTCTAGGAGGAGCACTTCTCTTTGTGAGAGCTTGGATAATTCTGTTCAGTGAGCAGAAACTTTTGTTCAGCTCCAGTCAAGAACTCCTAACTAGGCCAATGTGCACCTTGCAGTGCCAATTGACATTAATAGAACCAGAGGATGACCTGACTTTCCTCCTGGAATGGTCCCCTCAGAGAGGAGATTGTACAAGGTAGGACTCATTCCACTGACAGAGCAAGTCTCACAAGGGGAGCTGCAGACCTAGAGACAGACAACTGTTCTCACTTTCCTCCCAAATAAGTCGCATTTTTTATACGAGCTTAATGAACTTCTCCCCTGCAACTCAAGGAGAAGATTGTGTTACTAGAGTCTGTAAAAACCTTTATCATCTTTCCTTGACTGGCACTGTATATATTACTTTAAGTCTTCTTGCAAAATAGTATTCCACAATTCAGAATGTTTTATGGCTTCCAGAAGGTTAAAGATGGTAGCAGCTGGAAAAAAAATATCACAAAATTTAAATTTTAAAAAGTGTTCCTTTTCTTCGTGACTCTAAAAACTTTTATTCAAGAAAGTACCCACATTAAGAAGTAATCTTTCTTAATACTGCCTATGTTTTTGACCTTTGCCTCAGGCTGGGCTCTTTACAAATCAGACCAGACTGTTAACTACAAGTCTTGGAAATAAAGAATTACCTTTCTTGTATCTTTGCATAGTTATCAACATGATTTGGCCTTAATATTAATTAACGCAGATACCAGAATCTGCAGAACTATAAATTGCAGAAGTAATCTATAATTTGTACCTTTCTATCTTGCATTCTATCTTTACCACATTGGTAAATAATTTCCTTTTTTCAGCCAATTCCAATTCTTTGCAATATTTCATAATTTCTGTCATTCTGAGTAGTATTTTCAATTTAAAATTGTTGTCGCTTGTGAGAATATACTAAGCAGCATCATTTCTGCTGATACTCAGGGCACTCCACTATTAGTCTTTTTGCTTCTTCTACTGCAAACAGCTTTTAATTCATGAAAGGACTTGATTTTGCCTCCTGTGGCTACTAACTTAATAATCTCCTGAAAAGAACTCTATTGAAAGCTTTTTGAAATCCTAATTCAATATCTAAAGAGCCAGATATCCTTTATCTGTTATTTGGTTAACTCTTAAAATTGTGCCTTAGGTTGCTTTCAACAAGCTGAATCTGCAGAGTAGAGTCTGCAAATTTCTGTTCTGTGTTTAGCAAGCCTTTTTCGTAAGAGCAAGAGACATATAAACCCTTTAATTTAGTGTTGTAAACCAGATCGTCAGTTCTTGCTAAACTTATGAGAAAACAAGTTAAGTCACGGGGCTCTTGTGCATGTAGGATTCTGGTTATACTTCTGAGAACTATAGATTCTTTTTTAAAAATCAACCTGAAAAGTAGGTTGTTCTCATTAAAAGAATGATCCAAATGCTGTGTGAAATCAGTAAGATTAACTGTATAATAAGAAATGAATTACTAGACTGTAGACTATGTCTCCCTTCCTGTTTTGTACAGTTTTCCTTGCTTAGTAATAATGTTTAGCCAGAAATATAGAGTTACATCTTTGGAGATTAATGAAATGTGAGGGAAGAATTTTTCCGGTGTTGGTGATATAGGAATAAAACCTAAAAACTTGAATATTGGAATGGTGTATGATAGGTATGACATTTTTTTCCTCTGAAAATGCTCAGAAATCCCCCATGGCAAAACATTATTGGAGTTTGTGATCAAGGCTATAACATATTTATTCCTATAGGGAACCATCAGTAACCCCTTTCCTTTCCTCAGACTAAAGGAATAATGGAAAAAGCTTAAATAAAGAAATAGCTTAATCACATTTAGATACAGAAACATATTTGTTACACATTCGCTTTTGTTGCAAAATGCAGCTATTCCCTGTTTGGGTCGACTTTGAAATTGCATAACATATCCAAAGTAAGGTATTAATGTAGACTCACCTTAAATAATTTGAAGAAATAATCTCTTCATCTTTTCTGTTGATGAAAGTGAACACAGTATCACTGTTTTATTCTATTCATTATGGCCCTTCTGCCCACTTTCCTGCCTAGATATAAATGTCAAGAGTCAGAAGCTGATAGGAAAAGTTCATAGAATGCCCTTAATGTAGAAAAAACACTATTCTAATTTGCCTTTGAGCCATTTGGTTTTGTCATTTTTATTATATTTTTAAAAAATATTGTGTGTGAAAATGCAAATGATAATGTTTAATGACATGTTTTATATGCTTCCACAATTTCTAAAGCCATAAAACTGCCAGTGTTTCAGTATGTGTATTTCTGAAACTTAGGACAAAAATGGATAGATGAACAATTCTAGTTGTGTGTTACATTGTAGAAGTTTTTTTGGTAACTCATGCTATGGTTTAATTATTAAAACACAATAAATCTTCAGATAGTTGTTTTTAACTTTTCCCATTGACACTTTTTTTCTATGTGCCTTTGTCCCATTGTTCCCGTTTATCTCTACTTTTTCTGTTTTCTGTTATTTTTATTAAAACCAAGGATTTTCAAGTTAATTTGACAGGCAGTTTTCATGAATAATTGGCAAAGAGAAAGGAAATTAATGCCAAAAAATAAGAAAACAATTACTTGGCCACTAGCTTTCCAAATGGGATAGAATCGGTTAACACTCTCTCCTGATTTATTTTCACAATTAATTCTTGAAAAATAACATAAGAGCCTTAGGTTTCATCTTATTAAAACAGTAGCCAGCATTCTTAGATCAAAATATGATTTTTTTTTTCCAGAAAGTCAATTTTAAATTTGTTCGATACTGATATACTACGTTGTATATGTTTTGTTGGGATGTACAAACTAGTCCACTCTTCTGATAAAATTTAAAGTGAACACCATATTGCACAAAGTAAATAAATGAAGATTAATATGTCTTCTTCAAAAAGGTAGTGGGAGAGCTTGCAGTCACCTCTTTGTTGTCCTTCTACCTCCAACCTCTGCCTTGGAGAGAGGGGGGTTAATCTCTACCTAGCCTCCTCCCCTTGCCTATTACTGGGACAATATTGTCCTCTTTGCTTTCTTTTTCAGAGAAGAGGTGTCCACTGGTGTCTCATTAAGTGTCTGCAAGACTGAAAGTTTCATTTTCACAATGATAATGCTTTGTGCATTTTATATTTAAGGAACAGAGTTTGTCCTCTGATTCTTACTGGTGCTTAAGTGCAGCTGTGGGGGATTTCTCAGGTGATGTAGCTGAGGGTGGAACTTAATCTACCAGAGGGCTATGGACCCTGAGGAGTCAGTAATTCTCATTCACCTCAAAGTAGGTGTATATAATACATTTAATATTGCATGGCTATTATAAGTACAAATTATCTTTATACATCATATAATGGTCATATAAAGCAATTGCAAATGAGGTATTAGCAAAATGTAGATAAATAATGCCTTTCTATCTAAAGTTTCACTTTTATTGTGCTTGTAGAACTTTTACAACATATTAATAAATCATGTAAGGAAAAGAAATGAAACAATTGGGTGTGTCTAACAAGGTATCAGCAAGTCTTTCAGCAGCAAGAAGAATGTAACTAGATGAGCATACATTCTGAAGTAGTAGAGATACTTTTGTCTGCCACTGAGGTTATCATATGGTCCATTATTTGCTTCACGCAAACAATTCTCAAGTACGTTCCACATTTGTCAGAGTCATGTTTACAGAGCACTTTTCTCAGGGTGCATTCATCTTCTGTTTAATGCTTCCCGTCAATTAAAAGAAAGCAATCCTTTAAGCATAGTCTACTGATATCAACTGTGTTAGAAGAATAGTAGAATTTACATGCTTTTTTAGAAATCAGTTTGCTGAGATAACCTAATGTGATCAGAATCTAAATAAATAAGAAAAAATTAACACTTAATTTCCTGTACGTTTTTTAGTTTGGGATATTTCTATATAGCAGTTTGTCCCAGTTATTTCCAATGAAGAATTAACGGGAATAAGATCTGGATATTTCATATTAGGGCAAATTGATAACAACAGGTGAGCTCTCATAACTGCCTTGCATAGTAGCATTAATGCTTTCCTATCTATATTAGAAATACTCGTACATTTTAAATAATATTTGTCCTTTTCAGATCCACATCATATTGGTGGCTTATAATGATTAATTAGTCTGCTCAGCTCTTTTTCCTGTTTTACTATATCATGCTGATGAACTCCCACACAGTAGCAGAAATCATAGAATCACAGAATCATTTAGGTTGGAAAAGATCTCTAAGGTCATTAAGTCCACCCGTTAACCCAGGGCTGCCAAGTCCATCACTAAACCATGTCCCTAAGCATCGCATCTACGTAGTTTTTAAACACCTTCAGGGATAGTGATTTCACCACCTCCCTGGGCAGCCTGTTCCAATGCTTGACCACACTTTTAGTGAAGAAAGTTTTCCCAACATCCAATCTAAAACTCCCCTGGTGCAATGTGAGACCTTGCTATTAGTCTGTCACTTAAACATTGCATATGATACTATAAGGCCTATATCTCATAATCCAGGGGGCAGGGGCTGTCATCCTGTTTTTTCCTGTATGATACTCTGACCCTCTCTATATTGCCAAGACCTGCCTGATCTATATTATAAACAAAATATATATTTATAAAATCAAAATCCAGGCAGTAAAATTGAAAAGATTTATCAAAAAGTAAGGATGGAATCCCCCTTCCCCCAGAAATGGCCTAGATTACCTTCTGGATGGCATAGCTTCAGACTATTAGAGATCCATACGTGTAGCTGAGATTCTATTTCCTAAATAAAAAATAATTCTTAGGTTGCATGTATAGGAAGAGATGATTTCAGGTTGGTGTTTTACCATCTCTCTAGCTGGGGAGGGGTTTACACAAATTTATATCTTCCTTCTCCTTGCCCCCGTTTCTCATCCAACCATTCATCCTCTAGTTATTTTGGGAGTAATACGACTTTCTTGTTGACTATTAATTTTCCTCACCTCAATAACTCTAGTAAGATTAGATTGTCAGCTTCAGGTCTGGCAACTGAAAAGAAAATGTTTTCGTTATCATATGCAGGGCCATCACCATTGCCAGTAGCAATAGTTCTCCAAATAATATCTGTGCAGTATGTCTGCTGTAATGACATAAATTTGAGTATTCGATTTTCAATAACATCACAGAGGCCTTGATCACATCCAGTTCTAAGCATTGTTGCTTACAGTAGATTACGAATAGACTGGTTTTACCATCCTGCCAAGCAATTTTGATCAAATCACTTGTGTTTCAGTCATGCTTCTCATTCATATGTATCAAGCATGAGCCAAAAGTAAGTAGATGCATTTTACTGTGAGTGTTTCCCCATCATGTGAAAAGAATCCACATGGATTAGGCAGAGCAGCATCAGCTGAAAGCAGTGGAAAAACAAGGGAGAGAGGCCAATGAGGCAGTTAGTCTGCAGGGATAAACAGTTGTATTTCTTAATTCTGGAGCTATTCGTGAAGGAACCTCACTGCTCAAGTAGGAGTAATAGTTAGAAAATGATTATCAATTATATGCCACTAAAATGAGAAAGACAGAACAGTTTAGAACTACACTTACTTTAAGGTGTGCATCATAGTTGGGAACCTTTTCATATCATACTCCTCTTCAGTGTTTTCAGACTTAAATATTGCTGTGTTCCAACTTAATTTAAAAGAGCAATAGGACATCAAGATATAGAGAATACTATGGAAAACTGAATTATATCTTGCTATATAAAATTTAATAGACCAATATCTCTTTCTAGCTTTTCTCAACTATTTTTCTGGATGACAGCATTACTCTTGTAACTAACAGGGAGGTAATAGGGAATGCAGTAAATTCAAAATTATTAGCTATCTAATATTTATATATTTGAAGGGTTTTTTACATGAAGCGATATTTTAGAGCTAAATTTATATAGCCAGTACAGTAAGACTCCAAAGACATTTGTTATTATTGTTTCTTTTAATTTATCCATGAGAAGCAAATATTTTCTTTTGTTGTTTAACTTCTTGTGGGAAGTTAAATATCTGCAGAATATGCTAAAAAGGCTCTAAAGCCAGTTTGACCAAGTTTAAAAGTTTCTATTGGCGTGTTCATCTAGTTTCTACCTTGCTGTTATCTGTTTCTTTTCAAGTTTGATAATCTTCCACTTGTCTTAAGATAAGTATTGTATCATTTCATCACAGAATGCAAACTATAGGTACAACTTCCTTTTTTTTTTTTTTTTGACAGGACATGAATAATAATTTAGACTAAAACTTTCCATAGAGAATCTTTGTACTATGAGCCTATGCAGTATGTACTGAAATGTGAAATACAGTGGGGACTAAATGCAACAGCAGAATTGAGCTTTGAACCATAAGTACCATAAGCAGTTACCATATTAAAACCTCCATCTAATCAGGTCTGGAAAATACTAGTGAGCATTACTTGCTCTGTAGTGAAGATTAAAACTAGTATCCCATTATGAATCAAGAGACAAAAAGCAAGAAACCAAAAACTGTGAAATGCACAGGTTTCATCTTGTCTATGTGAAGAAGATACTGGAAGAAAAAAAGAAACCTTCAAAGAAGGTTGAAAGAAATCTTGTAAGAAAAATCAGAAGGGAACTTCAAAACAGACTATTCAAGATTGTTTATGCTTTTCTCTTTCCATTAACTTAGAAAACAGAGATGAAATAACTTCTATAGAATGGAAAACAAATCTTAAAAGGATCTATGATTTTACCAAAGAATCCTTACAAAATCTTTACAATCCTTACAAAAACTCCTGTTTGTCCTTATCAAACCAACAATTCCAGAGTTTCTTTTACTATACCTAATTGTAATGCCTTAGATAAACATGTTAAAGTACATAAACAGATATAGTGTTTCTAGGAGATCAAATCCAATTTGTGGATAATCATCTGAAAGACGTCTTTCATATATAATCACTTGTGTGAAATGAAATGAAGAATGAAGTTGTTTACTTATCTTAAACACTATCTTCTAAAACTCAGGTTTGCCTTACAGATTACCAGATTACTTTAAATATGATTATTTAAGGAAGGCCAATTACATCCTTATTGTCAAACTTTTATACCTTAAGTTCTCTCAAATAGCTTGCTTGCTTCATCTAACAGACAGATTAGCCATAAATGTTTTTTTTACTGTTTGCAACCTGGACTGTTTATCTGGGTTTTCATTATCTCAGGAGACTTCCTTTTCACTAGAAGCTGCTTCATAGGAACAGATTTTCTGCTGGACAAATTAACTGTGATACTGCCGTTAGTTTCCTCCCATCTTGTACGTTGGTTATACATACTGATAAAACAACAATTTTCCAACTGTATATTGTTTCTTTTTCACCTAAAGAGCTTGTAGTATACATAAGTAACACGGAAGTTTCAGGAAACAGAAGATTTTACTCATTATGGTACAGTTGGTTTTGGTGTGTGATCATATTTTATAGTAATATATAAATTTTTATTAGTTGGTCTATTTACTGAAAAGTCAGAAGCTGGATTCTTACAACTTACAACCCACTAGTACAGAAGTTCATAATAATTATTGTGAGGTTTCTTGTTAAAATCCATAGCTTCAGCTTTATTGTCAGATGTGGACAAGGTTTGCCAGGAATCTGAGATTTTATCAGCATTTTTTGTGGGTGGATGTGAAAAACAAAAGAATTTTGTGGGCGTAAACAGAAAAAACACATTTTTCTCTGAACAGCTGCATAATAGCCACTTTTAAAAGCTAAATAGTAAACACAGAAGGAAAGGGTTTCACACCATAGAATGTAAGGCAAAATATTTCTGGCTTCCATATTGTGGGAGTTATTACAGAGCACAAAATGCTAAGTTAAAATTGGCTGTATGCTTGGACAGCTGACACTTCAAGAAACTAGTTAGAAATCAGAGACCTTTTCAGAGCCATGCCGGTTGCCAACCACTTATGGCTTTGGAATTAATTCAGAAATGAGGAGTACACACAAATGCTTCGTGATCTACAGCTTGTCATACCTGTATTTTGTAGAGATAAATAATAATAAAGCTTTTGTGCCATTTGTAAAAATCAGATTTGTTTTTAAACCCAGGAATCATATTCACCTTAAAGTTATTATATCACTCCTATGTCTATGTAATGTGTATCTGTAAGACAAAGTTGGTATAGAAAGGTAATATATTTTATTGACCAGTGATTATCACTGAAAAATATTGAGAAGCTTTTGAACACATAAGCTTTCTTTATATCTGAAAGAGAAAAGGCATATTTCAAGGGCAAAAAACAGCTGGAAAAAATTGCTCAGACTATCAGAAATATGACATCTTTGAGAAGAAAGATAACTAGTAGATAGAGTTGGAGGAGATATTAGTGAAGAGTGGGAGAAAATAAATGAGAGATTGTACTATATGTGTTTTAAGCAAAATAGTTGGAAATCCTCAATACAGTAATCTAACATGGATGTGTATCCATCAAGGATATTTTTCCATGAAAATAGTTTTTAATTTTGAAAGAGTTGTGAAAAACCCATGTAAGGCATGGACTCTAAAAAAAATAAAGGTGTTTTAACTTGTGAAACACACCTGCCCACCCCAGTTTAAAAAAAAGCCCACATATGACTAATCGTATCTCTCTCTTTCACATCTAAAGGTTTCCCCAGACACAAGTAGTTGTTGTAGGTTTTGTTTTTCATTTTCTGAAACTAGAACATTCAATAACAAAGAAGGCAATCTGATAAACTTACAAACTACAAATTAAAAATTAAGAAAAATATTAAAGGATGTCTTATTGTTCTGTTGACAGAGAACAGGAAAAAAAGTGCTTCTTCTTGGTCTTGGGTTTTTTTTCTGATTCTTTGACTGCCTGGCCTCTTCTTACCTGACAGAGGTTTCTCGCTGTAATGAACAACTTGGCCTCTGACAGGTTTGTCACCAGAAGTTTGTAGTTTCTCTATTGCTGTCTTCTGTTCTCAGTAACTTTGGGGGCAGACATCTTTTGCCATCTCAGAAGTATTGGCTGTAGCATGCTGAATGTCCTCAAGAAATACAAGCCCCATCAATTTAGGAATTTAAATGTCTTCTGATTCCTTTTTTGTAAAGACCTTCATACATGGTTGCTTGGTATAGTTACTTTTGAACTTTCTCATTAATTGACCCTGGGATATTGACCCTAATGACATCTAATAAAGGTGGTTTCCTTGTGAAACAAAAAGCCAATGAGCAAAAATTACAGAGAAGGCATCATATATGGTGTTGTAAAAGTAGGAAATGTGGGTTTCATTTGTTCCTTCTTCTGCATGGTTCATTACAGGGACTTGATTTCATTCACATAGGTGAACATCACACGTAGGTGAACACGATCGTTCTTTTTAGTCTTCTGTAAGATATTTAACAGTCACTGCATGTGAGACTATGTAAGTACGTAATTGGCACTACATCTGCCAATAGTGAGATGCTCAGAGCAAATGTAAAGGACTTACTTTCAAGTATCTGTTCTAATTATTTTTCATTTACCATGGATGGATCGGTTTCAACATGAAAGATTCAAGCCACCAAGTCAGTAGCTAAGATGAGCAAGGCCAGGATTCAGATCTGCTCAGAGTCAAGCAGGCAGGAAAATGAATCATGGTTGCAAACAGAGAATGTATGCCTGCCACTTGCTGACTATGGGATTTACCCGAGAAGTGTAAAACCCATGTACAGTTCTTGGCTGCTTTATGTCAGACTTTTCTTCCACAATTCAAGTGAGAATGTGATCACTGGCCCCAAATCATAGGCTGGGTATTTGTTTGCTCAACCTGACAATTTTTTTTTGGATGTGTGTAGCTTCAGCTTGGTCTATGTGAAAAAAACTTGTTAGGCGTGAAGGACGAAGCATCTACCCAATTCCAAAATATAATCTTACTGGAAAAATAAGATGGCAGCTAAGCAGTGTCTTAACAATGGAATTGGATGCCTAAAGAGATGGGTTGATCTCCAAGTGATTTTGGGGATCATATTCAGTGCAGAGAAAGTGTTTTGCTGTTGAGTCACTTCTTCGCTGTAATCAGAGCTTTGACAGGCTGAAAGCAAACAACTTCTGGTTCTCTCTGTCTGTCATGAAGCGTGTGTACATCAGAGTGCTGATGGGTAGAGGAAGGAGAAGGGAAGAAAACTAGGATAGAGTGCAAAATACCTCACAATGTCTGTATACTTGGGAGGGTTAGCACACTTTGTACTTTAGGATTGGAGGGAGATTCCTGATAGAAATAGATACCTAATTACTCTACCTTTTTTCACAGTAGAGACCCATGGAATTTCTTTACAATTCTGCTCCTGAAATTAATAGGAAATAAAATTAGGTCAATATTCTAGAAAGCTGAGAATTCTGTACAAATATTTGTATTTGTCCTATGCTGGATATTTATTTGCTGCAGGATTTTTTTCTTTTATTTGTTCTTTTGAGTATCCAAGTGAAGATGTAAAGATCAGATTTTTCTGAAATGAACAGAATATTATTCTTAAATTTGCCGCTTTGATTCCTATGGGCAACTTACAAAGAAAGGTACATAAGCAAGAATATCAGAATCTGGTACTGACTTATCAAAAAGTGAAAATATATGTGAGCATATTCATTTTTGTTCTTTTATTTAGGTCTACTACTTCCAGATTTCAATATCTGGCCATATTTGAGACTTAATGATATTCTGCAGTGATACAAAATGAATGACTAGTTACTAAACATACCTGTGTAGATGGCATGATTTACCTGATCAGCCTGATCATGTAGTATTAGTATTGAAAAATTGCATTTATTTGTTTATTTATTTTGTATTTTCAGGTAGAGATTGAAAACCTGGACTATAATTACTATTTGCCTTTGTTTTTTGATGGGCTTTGTGAATTGAGATTTCCATATGAGTTTTTTGCTCGTCAAGGAATCCATGACATGCTGGAACATGGTGGAAACAAGATTCTCCCTGTCATTCCTCAGCTCATTATCCCAATAAAAAGTAGGTGAATATGTGGGGAAAAAACCCACAAACTAAAATTGCATTTATATAATGTAGATTTTTGACAAGTTTCTAATTAAGCAATAAAACGTGACAGGCTGTAAATTTATGGAGGTTACTACAAATGTGAGTTAATTGTAAGGTATAAAGCCAGAAGGCTTGTGCCTTCAGTCACCTGGTATGTGCAGTAATCCAGAAGAACAGACTGCCTGGTTAATGTTCTTCTTATTACAATGTGGCTCTTGGTCTTTGGAAAAGTGAAGTGACATTTTTTTACCCGATTGTGTATATTTATTAGGTAAATCCATTACTGTATAAATCAGATAATCTAAAATAATGGGAAAAATCGACAGATGAAACTTATGGAATTATGTTTCTTTTTTGTCCTTTTGTTTATTCTATAGTTGTCTTATATTTATTCCCTAGATACACTTTTAATCACGATTCTCATTACTTTGCATATGCATACACTATCTAAATGGGGAGTTCTGCCTGACTAATTAATGCTGTATGTAAAATTTTGGCATTTAAAAAAATATTAAATCTGAAGTTTTAATATATTCAAACATAGATTTTTGTAGAAAAGTTATGTGAAATGTAATAAACTATTTTAATACAAGTGTAATGCCACTAAAACCCCAAGTGTAATACCACTAAAACTAAAATGTCTTTTCTTGAAACATCTAGTTCTTTAGATACATTATTTTGCCCTTTTCTGTTTCTTTAGATCAGTACCTTGAGAAGATATTATTCTGAATCATCATCCTATCCTTCTTTAGTTAGGTGTTATGATTCTTAAGCCTGCGTGCTATAGCTATACTAATAGATGTTCATATTTTTTTAAACTTGGCTTCTATTTTATCGTTGATCGGTTGTGGTATAATTGTGGTATTTTGTCATATTTTCCTAGGATGATTGAGCATCCTTGCTAATACAGAAGTAAATGGACTCATTGTATTTGTGATACAGAATGAACAGAGTCAAATGGAGTTTTGGAAAAGAGGAAAGGGAATGTAGTTTGGAGCCTGATAATACTGAAATAATAGGGTTGGAAGGGTCAGAATTGTATTTTTTTTTTCCATTCAATTTATTCTCCATTTAAAAAGTATCATTATAAAAGTCATTATCATACTGTGGATTTTTAAAATGTCACGGAATATACACTATTCAGAGTGGTTACTCTGTAACACTTGTGAAAGGTTATGGAAACTGTAACAGTTTTTTTCTCTCTAGAAGGGAAACATAAAAGAGAGGAATCATGTCATTTCGTTAAATCTGTATTTCCAACACCACCCAAACATATTTATAGTGGTATCATTTATATTTTTTTTGAAAGCTGAAATAATTTCTTCAGGAAAGACTGCAAATTTATGACAGCAGGTACTCAGTCAGGATTTAAAAGTCTTGCTGAGACCAGAGTCTAGCTTAGAAATAATTACCTAGAAGCTTTAGCTGTTACACAGCTTTTAGCATTAGAAAGAGTCTGCTGGGTAAGGATGTTTATATGGATTGATATATAGTCTTTTAAATCAAGTAATAATTTATTATGCTGGAACACATTCAAGAATCTGCTAGCTAAATTTCATTGTTGGTTCTGCTTTATTTTATTGTAGAGTGCTTATTTTTTTATTTAAAAATAGCTTCTGTATCGGATTTAATGTGTGAAGTCTAAGTATTATCAATGGTAAAGGCTTCTTCCTAGTTAAAGCCATAGTAATATTTAAAAAAGAGACTGCCATCTCAAGGAATCTGAAAGTGTATGCTTCTAAGAGTTTTTAAATTTGCTATGACTGTGTAATATAGGAGCGTAGTCAGAGCTATACATTTCTATGACTCAGCTGCATCCACAATAAACTCAGCAATGTTTTACACATATTACTGTCTCTAAAGTGTCCCACTGGGTAAGTTCTATCTGATTAACCAGTCTTCTTCTAGACCACTGCCATATTTCTACTGTGAAAGTGTGAATCAATTGATTGTTAGGCAAGGTAATATATGTGATGGAGGGGAAAGGGATAAAAGCCATACAGAAAAATTACTCTACAGACAGAATGCTTTTAAAAGCAGTTCCTCTCCTGCATGTTCATCAAGGGAAAATGTTATTAAAGAGCTGCTCTCTAAAAACATTTTGAATTGAAAATTAGAATTCTGTATTACATTTTAATGATTAAGGATATATCTATCCTCCTGTCCTTGCTTAAGGTTCACACTTTTTGAACGCTATATCATTAAAGATGAAAATTAGATTATTTGATGAATCTGTGGGTTACTGTAAGCCCAGATCCTTTAATCAGATTTTCTTCTGGTTATGCAAACAGGCAATGACTAACAAAAGATAGACAATTGAAATTAACAGGTACAGTTTCTATCATAAAATCCTAATATGCAATCTAAATAGTATGGAAGAATGCTATTTAGTTGAAAAGTAATTGCTTACTGTTGTTTGTCACATTGAAAAACATTCTTTTTTTTTGGAAACCCAGAGGAAGAAAAACAATCTCAGATTGGAGGCACTGACTTCTCAAAGAGAAAAATGTTCAAAATATATTTTGATTTCTCAAAATAAAAAGTCAAAATATATTGTACCGTGCAGTGGCAAAACATGATAAAATACTTTATAAATGTAGCTATTGCATGGAAAAACAAATTGCCTGTATATGTCAAAATTGTAAGGAATCCAACTACAAATAAAAAAAAAATGCAAACTCAGGGAATGTGAATACTTTAAGGAGTTAAGACCTTTTCCTCCCTTTCACAGAAGGTGTAGGCAAACCGTTGTTTGAGTTATTTAAACTAGAGCAAAGATTTATAGATTTACATACATGACCAATAGCAAAGTACTTTGTGGAGGGATTGTGAAAGTTCTGATGCACACCACACAGCAGAATATCTTCTTTGCCAGAAAGATCCATATCGTTATTTTCCTATTGCAGACAGGTTAAGAGGTAGAAGGAGGCTAATTTTGCCCTACATCACAAACTGCATCAGTGGCAGAGAGCAGGATAAAATGCAAACACCCTTGGGGTGGTGATCAAAGCTGTCTGTAGGTCACGTGAGAGTTCCCATGTTTTTAGGGAAAAAAGGGATCTGTCTGGCTCCACCATGTCTTTCAATGATGAACTGATATATCTTAAACTCACTTGTGGCCTACCGTTACCTACAGTCAGCCAAGAAGAGCCAGAAAAAGGGGTGTGAGGGTGAGAGATGCCTGTTATACCATGTGCTTGTCAATGGAAAACTCCTGTTCTAAACTTTGTGTGGTCACTATGGGAATGTAAAATTCCTTTTGATGCTCATTTTTGGGAAAATTACTGCTTTTAATATTACATTTTTCCATAACAAATGCCAGATCAGAAAAGCAGTAAGTCCTTTTGCTTGCTTTCATTAGGCTTCTGCAACTCTGAGGTTCTGAGTTCCCCAGATTCGAAAGGAGACACACTTGCAGACACAAACACTGAGGGGGCAGAAGGTTTTTACACCTTCACCTGATATTTCTATGAGTAACACAGTGTGTGGATGTGCCTCCTCTCCTTTCAAAGGCAGTGAGCACAATACCATTGACATTTTCTTTGCTGGCTGTGTAGTTATAGGAGTTTCCAAGCCTTTCACACACAAAGTACCCAATCGTTCCAGACCCCACGCTCCAGTTCATTGCAACTGACTGTTGTTAATGCAGTTGTTTATGCAGCAACTCAGTGAATCTCATACCTAGATGTATTAAAAAAACCAAACCACCAAATCTAAAGTAAAACCAAAATATTTTCAGAGTAGCATTTACTTTTAAAATCAGGTCATTTCAGTGGTGTAATTTATAGCTACACTGTCACAATTGTAGGAATAGCACACAATAGCACAGAGGCTGAAGTGAGTAGAGATGATCAGTAGGAACATCTTGACATAGCTTTGCTGATGAAGGAAATAACATGAAATTAAACAGTTAAGAATCTTGGATCACTCATTCACCAGAATCTTTTCTGTTCTGTGCTGTGAATCCTAAAATGGACACGTAGGCAATCTGAACTTAGGCCTAGAAGCCAATAAAGCTCATGTCTTCGCACTTAAATTGTAACTTAAATGGAAGTGTTGTTTCTACACAGTTGCAGTCAGCAGAACAGGCACTTCTGATTGAGTCCAAAAAGAATAATCTCTATCTAAGAAACATTGGATTCCATTTTCCTTTTCCTGGCTTTTCCCATGCTGTTAAAAATCCCTTCTGTGACACAGCAGATCAAGGATACCTCAAACTTTATTGAAAATTTTTCATTAGGGGAAGCAGATTTTTTGTGATTCAGATACAGAGAAATGCACAGAGCAGTCCTCCCTCAGTGTCACCTACAGAGTCCTTTTTAATGTTTAATAAATTTCTAAATTAAACTGATCTCTGTTTTCTTATTCTCCACTTTCTATTTGCATGTAAAATGTGAGTTGTTGGCTTGGACAACAGTGTAATTAATTCCCATTTAATGTCAAATCAGTGTCACAGTTGCATTTAGATACAGTTGAACCTTTTGCTATCAGTTAGCACATTTATATTTATATTTCTCCTCATATGTCTTCACTGTATTTAAGAGCATTTAATAGTCATTAAATACTTCCTTCTTTCACAGAATGCTGGAATATTTTTATAGAATAAGTATGTTTGTCTGTACTGTAGTCTTTTTCTTTCTCTAAATCCTGTAAATTGATATCTGTGATCTATAAAAAGTAAATTAAACTGTTAATGGATTTGCAGTTTTCCTCACCACTGGCTCTTGTGAACCAGTTTTGGTTGTTAAGATCAAAGACTGAAAATTACCTTTAAAAAATTGGGTTTATAAGCTTAAAATGCTTTTAAAGAAAGCAAAGGTCTCTGATTTCTTTTTTTTTTTTAGATCATCTTGATTCTTAAATACCAAAGCATTTCTCCCCTGTAGGCTCCATCAACCAGTACAAGTGATTGCAATTAGAATGTTAGATTCTGCTCAAAACTGGTCATTTTCAGGTAGTTTCAAACAGTATAGAAACTAGGTTATTTATTACTCCTGTCTATGAGGAGAAACTGTGTTTCTCATTCAATAAAGATAAATCTCATCTGTGTTTGGAAAGTGAAATCTGCAATTAACAACTCTCACTTTTGAAGTTTGAGTTAGAACTATTCTCTCCTGAATTTATTAATTTATTAATATTTAACATTTATTAGTACTGAATTTCATCTGCCATTTTATTACTCAGTCATTTGTACTGTAAAGTCCTTCTGCAGTTCTTCAGAGTCACCCCTTATCTTTGGCATCTGGAAAAACTTAGTATCATCAGAAAACTTTGGTATCATCACTAAACATCTCTTCCAAATCACCTTTGAATCTACTGAAAAAACATGAACTTCAACACAGATTCCCACAGGGCTCTACTCGTGATACTCCTCTTCCATGGCCCATTGATTGTTGCCCTCATTTCATATGTCTAAACAATTATTTATTTATATGGAAACTACGGCAGTTAAGTGTTTCAAAAGCCTTCAGTGAGGGACCTTATCAGGTACCTTTCAGAAGTCTAAGAAAACCATATAATCAAGGTTTTCTTGTCCACATTCTTCTTGTTCAATGACCTACAATACTTTAGAACACTATATTAATATCTGTAGTACAGATCCCAATGTTACCAGTTTTGCAGATCTTTCCTGAAATATTTTTTTAAAAATTATATACATTTCATAGATATCAAAGCTGTTTTCATTGAGGGGGTGGGTACTCAGAGCAGTTTAGTAGCTTGAGGCAGCACAGGGGAAGGAATGTACATCTAGGAATGGATGGAAACTGTGAACGGGCATAGCCATTGAGTAGATTTTGGGGACTCTAGTCTCAGTGTATTCTTTATACTAGTTAATTAAACAGAGCCTGCAAATGTTAATAGAATTCAAGTTTTATAGGTGCTGATCTCATAAAACACTACAGTTTCAAGCACAACTAAAACTGAAAAAAAAAAAAAAAAGCCAGACTGTCTCTTCCATATTTTCTAGATCATGTTTCTTGCAAGTATCAATGACTCAGTTATGGATCTTAACCTTTTCTGTGCCTTAGGCTTTTGCTTTACGACACAAAGCCTTTGATTGCAACGTTGGCCTAAGGTTTTCATGCCTTGCCCCCTATTCCTCCTTTCCATCACCTCACTGCAACACATCACTCCTTCAGTTGTACTTGAAGAAATACAACTATATTGTAAATTGGATCAGGACTTTAAAAAAGTACTGAACACAAAGTTGTTATTCAGGTTTTTATTCACTCTTGACTGAAACACTATGTCTTCTAACAGCTTTCATTACTGTTCTGTGAAATTAGTATAATACTTCCATTATATCAGTTCAGGTAGTTAAGTATGATGCATTTTGAAAATTCTGGACAGAATTGTCTGTAAGGGAAGTATATGTCACTTCAATCAATTGCATTTTGAGAATACTTCATGTTAGCAGTTCTTTAAACCTGGCTGTGAACTTAAGAAAAGCCCTTGATCAACAAGATTAAGTAGATCACAACAGCCGAAACATCTTTATCCTCAGTGCTTATTGCCCTGCAGGAGACCTGCTCTATGTATCTTGTTCTGCTTCAGACAAAGGATTTTCTAAAACAGGTGCCTCCTTTACCAATTCAGGGAGAAATATGACTGTAAACTAAATTGGTTTTAATCTTTGATTGTGAGACGTAAATAGAAAATGGAAACTAACGGTGCATTTCTAAACATAGATTCACAGGTGTATTTGAAAAAGGAGTTGAATATGATTAGAGGCCAGTGCAAATTAAATTATCAACATAACTTTAAATATAAATGCAAAAATCTAAACTTTAATACTTAGAGGAGAGATGGAAGTTTGGTGAATCTGATTTGATTCTGAAAAGTATGGGCTATCAATGTGCTATGTGGGGAAGAATGTTCTGATTCAACCTTTTCTATGAAAATACACTGTGTCATGGAAAAGATCCACTGTATATACTGGGAGAAATGCTGTCATGTTTCCTGGCTTATCAAATGTATCAGTCCCAAATGTAAGAATTGTAGCTTCTATTATAGGGAACATCTGAGACTAGGATAGGATTTTCCAAACTGTCACATAAAAATGAATTATAAAAATAAAAAATATCAACTTAGATAGCTTCTAAATCTTTTTCTTCAAGTTATTAGAAGTGTTACTCAAGGAAAACACTTGAATGTTTTAAGATTATTTCTGTTGCTTCATACGTAAGCTGCTTCTATCTAAATGGATAAGCAAACAAATGGCATATATCTTAAGAAAAGTCTCTGCTCTTAAAGGAAATTAACAAAAGAAAATTCTACATTTACATAAATTGCCAATACAATTTAATGAAAAAAAGTCACTGAAGCTGTCCATTAACTGGTATTGTGTGTCAACTCATTGCTAACAAGCTTTGATAAATAGCACTGAAAAACCTCCATCTCCAAAATCTTCAGTGTTTCAAGCGTGCTTTCAAATCTCATAATTACCTATTACTATGGCTTTGAGTGGTAGAAACACAGAGCTGACTTAGATGCTGAGCTTTTACACCAAATATTTAACCTAGGAACATTTTAAAATTCTCTTTTCTGATGAAAGTTGTGATGAACTTCAGAAAGTACTTGTTTGGAATAACTGTAGCAGCACAAAATAAAATATGTTTGAAGTAAATCGTTATATACTTGCATTGAGCAGTTATTTAAGCTGGAGGGTCTCCTGGAAAAAATGTTTACCCTAATACAAACAAAATTGTCAAGTTCATGTACCATTAAAGGAGAAAACATCAGAACTACCAAGCAACAGAGTTAATTTATTGGGTTGGGATGTATTTCAAAGTCGCTGCTTAAGAGACTTGTATAATGCACAGCATGTAGACTAGAAGACCAAAAGGTAAATACATACCATTGAGGGAAGGAACTCCTCTAAAAACCTGTAGGGAGCAGAAAAATATCTTTAAGTGAGAAGCAAACTGGTCATTCACTTTGTTGTTACTGTGAAGATCCACATCTTACAGCAAACTTTTAGGTCAGGAAGCAACAACCTAGTATGCTTTCAAATTGGAATACTTTGGATATTATGCATGTTTCCTTCTTTAGGGATTTGTAGCTGTACTGTGCTAAGAGTCTTAAATGGTCTGGTTTATACCTGTGTAAGGATACTAGTATTTTCTTCCATTTCTCTTAAACTTTGGATATCGCTGGCATTTTTCAAAATGTTGAAATATACTTATTTCATATACCATATTAAAATTTTCTTCCTTTCATTCATGTGGGAGAATGGTCAGTGGTGATGGTCATACACAAAAAATAATTACCAGATTTGTAAAAGATAAACATATGTTTGAAATTGACATATCCTTGGGGCAGGGACTGTCTTTAATTAAATGTTTAGACAGTGTCTAATATAATCAAGCCAGGAGCTGGTTGACTGCTATGCATGCCACAGTCCAAATATTTAATAATAGTCACAACAGTTCTGCAGTTAATTTGATCTTACTTTTGATATTTACAAGTGTTTTCCTAACACATACTGCAGATTTCTATGGTTTGAAGGGCTTCAGGCTCAAATTCTCCAGTCTGTTTGATTCTACCATATCCATCCACATCCATATCCTTCCAGGTTGCAGGGTGTGCCCTACTCTTGTGGCAGAGTTGGACAGCACTAGGAAGCACATGTAGAGGAACTCCTCTGCTCAGTGGCAGAGCCCTGGGAGGAGGTGAGGAGGTTAGGACTACCAGGGACTGCGAGAGAGAGGTAGACTACTGGAATTGCACCCCACCTTCCCTGAGACAGTCCCAACAGGCAGGCAAGATGCATGGTACGGAGGATTCCCTATCCTCTCTCTGCCTGGCTAAACATAGTGACTAAAGGGATAGGGGGCAATGGTGACAAGTTCCTGCCTGGCACAGCAGGCACGTCTCCTCTGTGACGCCTTCCCAAGTGCCTTTGTATAATAGATATAAGGCTCTGCAAGTGGAACTGAACAATAACGAAGATTATGGGTCATCTAACATTTAGTTGTCACCAAGGTTAAGTCTGCCTACAACCTGCATCTAAACTGCTTCCATAAAGAAAAAAAGACAGCTCATTGTCACAGGAGACTCCTTTCTGCAGGGAAAAGAAGGCCCAATATGCAGGCTGGGCCCACTTTTTAGGGAAGTCTGCTGGGGGTGGATGGAGTTAACTCCAGTTGGTGGCCAGTCACAAGTGGTGTTCCCCAGGGCTCAGTAGTGCTGGGGCCTCTTTATATCTTTATCATTGATCTGGATGAGGGGATCGAGCGCACCCTCAGTGAGTTTGCAGACAACACCAAGCTGGGGGAGTGTTGACCTGCTTGAGGGCAGGCAGGCTCTGCAGGGGGGTCTGGACAGGCTGGGCCGATGGGCCAAGGCCAATTGTATGAGGTTCAACAAGGCTCAGTGCTGGGTCCTGCACTTGAGTGACACCAACCCCATGGAGCACTACAGGCTGGGGAAGAGCGACTGGAAAGCTGCCTGGTGGAAAGAGACCTGGCAGTTCTGGTCAACAGCCAGCTGAGCATGAGCCAGCAGTGTGCCCAGGTGGCCAAGGCAGCCAAAGGTATCCTGGCTTGTATCAGAAATATTGTGGCCAGCAGGACGAGGGCAGTGATCGCCCCCCTGTACCTGGCACCGGTGAGGCCGCACCTGGAACCCTGTGTTCAGGGGGGGGGCCCTCACTGCAAGGCAGACACTGAGGTGCTGGAGCGTGTCCAGAGACGGGCAACGGAGCTGGGGAAGGGTCTGGAGCACAAGTCTGATGGGGAGCGGCTGAGGGAGCTGGGGGTGTTTAGTCTGGAGAAGAGGAGGTGCAGGGAGACCTTATTGCTCTGTACAGCTACCTGACGGGAGGTTGTAGGAAGGTGGGGGTCAGTCTCTTCTCCCAGATAGCAAGCAGTAGAACAAGAGGAAACAGCCTCAAGTTACACCAGGGGAAATTCAGGTTGGATATTAGGAAGTTTTTTCACCGAGAGGGTTGTCAAGCATTGGAACAGGCTGCCCAGGGAAGTGGTTGAGTCACCATCCCTGGAGGTGTTTAAAAGACGTGTAGATGTGGCAGTTTGGGACATGGTTTAGTGGTGGGCTTGGCAGTTCTGGGTTGGACTGGATGATCAAAGTTCTTTTCTAACCTAAACAGTTCTATGATTCTATGATCTCTTTAGCACTAAAACTCTTGATCCAAATTCTGACTTTTGTTTTGTGTGTCAGATGGAGGATGGGATGCCCCTGTTTTGGAGGAGGTGAGACAAGTACCCAGCTCATTTGCTAGCATCAAGATGAAACAAGGGCCAGTTTTACTATTTAAAGTTCCAGCAAGCACCCTTACAGCACAACTCAGGTGTAAGGAAACTTGCATGACGTGTTCTGTGATGAGCTGTTCTTTGAAAACATTCTTCTAGATTCAGTATGTGTTGTGTGCTGGACTCATTGGAACACTTTCTCGGTCATGAGGCATAATTCACACTCTTGATTTTATTAAGGAATTAATCTTTACAAGGACAGTCTTGGCTTCCACTCAAACCAGGGTTGTCTTTACACAAGACAGAACTCTGAAAACAGGATACTGTGAAAGCCTTTGGGAGCCACGATCTGCAGAAAAAAGTTCTTCCTGGGGGTGGTTGGACAGCCATTTCCACTTACATGACACCCTCTGCATGCCTAAAAATAAGGTCCTTCAGGACAGCTTCTACAAGTCAGGTTAAGGATTGAGAGGCTGTGATTTCTGACATTGATTACTTAGTGTTTGTATGAATAATTAATTTTATTCATTTTAATGAATACAAATATTCATTCATGTTTGGATGAGTCACTAATAATTATTGTAGTGAAAATTACAAGTGTTGATGACAATTTACCTATTAGTTTGGTTAGTGACTATTTCTGTGTATGTCAGTTTAGTCATGAATAAACCTATACATTTGAACCCCGGAGTTTCCTCTTTCAGTCACTCTTTTAAGAAAATGAATAATGCCTTTCCTCCATAAGAGAGTATTTTCCTGCCTGGGATTTGAACCTGATCTTTAAAATTGTATCTGGGGGTGTCTCTTTTCTAAAGCAGGCTTTGAATACCTACCCATGAAAGCATAATTTGGAGCAGCCAAGCTCTGTTCTGGAACGTAATGTGAGCGTGCTGCATTGATGGGCTTCCTGTCCACCCATTCATATGTTCAGAGACATTATGAAATTGGGTGTAGCTTATTGGCTACAATATGGGCTGACAAATAAGACATACGTAACTGACTGTATTTTCATTTCACAACACTTCTTTAACTTGGAATCCCCCTATGATGCACTACAGTACCTTTATACCTTGGGCTTTCTAACTGTTGTTTAACAGTACTTTTATTATGCTGTGCATAAGCGTGGAAAGAAGCATGAAGGGAGTTTAATTACTATTTGATTCTCAAGAGTTGTCTACACATTCACCCAACCAATCTGCCTTGGCCCTGCTTTGGAACTCTAGCTTTGACTTTTACAACCCGGAAGGCGTGTGGTAAGAAGCAGGAGTAGGTGGGTCACATCACATTTGTTTAAAGAGGTGGAAAAACTGACATTCATCCTGTTTGAGAATAGTACTTCATTCCCTATGAAATGGCATTCCTGACAAAACTTAGTGCCAGAAATACTGAATCCTATTACTCCAGAGTGAAGAGGCAGTTCTTGAACAAGTTGTTAGTAACTCCTCTTCAGATTTCAGTGTGTGCTTTACTATAATTTTCCCCAAGTGCTTATAGTAAAGTTTTGTTATGTTGAATCACATATTTATATATTTTTGTGGTTATAAAACATATAGTATTGAATATGAGCTTATCTTTTACAGTTTCTGCTTTCCCAGTTTAATGATGTAAACATCTATGTTAGTGGGCAGAACCCTGGAGAAGCAGACCAATATATAATAGCGTACCAAATTTGACAACTGCTTCCAGCTGCATAATTTCAGAGGAGGTTTTATAACTAGAGGGATTTTGCACGAAAAAAAATGTTATTTAAAGCATGAGTCATTTTTAATTACAAAAGAGAATGCAAAGTACTTGCTTTTAGTAAAATTAAAAGAGAAAATAAACAAAAGGTATTTATGAAATGTCTTAGTGTCATAGGCTTAGGAGCATGACTGAAAGCTAAAAGACAAATCTAAGTAGGCAAGACAAAATCTTTCTTTTTTTCTAGAATGTTTGTCTTTTAAAAAGAGCCTACAAGGGTTTTTTGTGGTTTGGTTTTTTTTTTTTTTTTTCCCTATAAACATTTGCTTCATTGTACTGATTCTCAGAATAGTAGGAATTGTTAGTTGAATGAATAAAATGATCATGAAATAAATTAGTACAAACATACAAACACTAATTGTTGCACTAGAATGTATCTGTTGTCAACCTTTGCAGGTTGTCTTGCAGTTGTCCATTTCCATTGGCCCCAAATGGTACTTACTGAGCAGTTATTTTTCATTTGTTTGGACCACGCCAGTATTACAACAGGCAGCATAAGAGAATAATGATCTGCATTCTCTGGGTTACTGAAGAGTCAGCACAAATTGTGGGAACAAATAACAATCAGACAAGGCAGTGTTTTATAACATCAGAACTGCAATCCATCTTTGGGATCTTTCAAAGCTGGACTAATAAAGACCCACTTACAATCCCCAGCAGAGTACAGTTTAATTAAATTTGTCCATTAGAGGACTCCTCCCCCTCCCTCTACATTTTAGAAATTAATTCTGCTTTCTGCCTATTATTCTTCCTACATCACAGATGCACTGAGCCTTCGTAACAGACAGGTCATCTGCATCACGCTGAAAGTCCTCCAGCACCTGGTGGTGTCAGCTGACATGGTGGGGGAGGCCTTGGTGCCCTATTATCGGCAAATCCTCCCAGTCCTAAACATCTTTAAGAATATGAATGGTGAGTTATCCTAACAGACACGGTGTCTTTCAACTCCTAAGGTAAAAAGGGGCTTAAGGCAGAGTTAATTAACAACGTAGTTAAGATTTATTACGGTATATAAACTCAAATCCATTTGGAGCTCTAAATAATGTAAACTCCCCCCCTCCTCCTCTTACTATTCCCTAAGGATGCACTGAAATTAACAGTTTCATTTGTTATTCCTTGCACGTACAGTTTATTTAACACAGTACAGAAGCACTGAAGCAGTTCTATAATCTTCCAATAATTAAATTGTAAAGTTTTTTAACAGTCTTTTGAATACATTAATAAATTGCAAAGATTTTTTCCTCCCTCCAACACATTAGTTTAGTCCAGCGTTTTTATTCTGTTCTGTGCTTTTTACAAGCAATTCCCTGCTACCATCAGTCTTAGGAAAGAATAAAAATAAAAGTAGCAATCAAACTAATTAATTTGAGAGTCAAGAGAACTCCTTGTTGTAGAAAAATTTCAAATTACATAATGTCTAGCAAAACAGTGATGTTTGAAGGTATTTCTGCTCACTTAGCAGGTTTTATTATAGAGGCATTTAGAACCAATTTGTATCTACAGTTGAGTACGTTGTTTTCTTTGTAGTGCCAGTTTCAGTCTTTAATAACTGATACTGAGTACTGTATACTGTGAATGCATTTTAAACCTCAGTCACCAGCTGAAATCAACAACATGCATCTTGCTTTTGCCAAACTAATCTTTAAAATATTTTTTGTAGTAGATCTATCAGTATTTATCTGTTCCATTACATATCAAGTTACTGACTTTAAAGTTTCTGTTACTCACATGCAGCCATACAGATCAAAAGTTAATCCCTCACAATCTTGCAAAAGAGGTATTTCATTAAATTCATGGCATTTTAATAGTTATCTACAGGACTGCTTCCTATTATACTTTTTGTTTGCATTACTACAGAACGTATTATTTTATATTCACTTCCAATGAGTGTAAGATTCACCTCAGGTTGAAAAATGCCTGTCTAAATACTGACTTGGAGGCTCAAAAAAGACTGAGATTTTAGATGCCTTTAAATACTTATGTGTCTGTGACTTGGTTTTACTTAGTGAGAAACTTGCAGTAACAGATGGAATTCCATAAATGCAGTGTGGTTCAGATGACTGCTGTGGCTTTCTAGAAGTTGTGGAACGAAAGTTTATGAACAAAATCTGTAGGTTGAGTTTAAGTAATTTCAGTAGGACTCCTTATGAATTAGAAGATTTTCCCTTAACAGATCCAATTTCAGTATCTGTCACAAGACTGTAAAAAGGACTCTCATTTATTAATGAATATACAGTACATGCTTTTTTCCAAATTTCAGCCTGAAGTAACCCATTAATTCTCTTGACTAGGCTTTTCTGCAGTGATTTCAAATGGATAACAGGGAAAGCTCATGTGTGACTGGGTACATAGCTTAACAAGGCATTAAACACATTCTAAATATAGCCTAAGTTTTGATTGAATTGTGAGCAAAATAAAACATATTTTCAACATATTTTCATGATATCTGTGCTACATTAATTTTACCTATATCAAACTACACTAAGTCTTGATATTCAACAGTTAAGAACCAAAAAAAAAAGAAAAGAAATGTTTCAAAATTAATACGTTTTATTAAAGCACTACTTTTTTAGAAATAAAGGTTTTGAAAGGTCAGTATTCCCAGTAACAAAATGGATACTGTTTGCAAGGCCTACCATATGAAACTGCTCAACTTATTCAGTACTTGCATGTGGATTATAGAGAGTCTTCCTCTGTCTCCCTCTGCCTCAAAAGGCTTGCATTTATGTCCTCCCTCGCTGGTTGTTGACAGAAAATGTATGCTCCCTTCCTTCTTCTTTCTATCTCCAATATGCTTAATAGGCAACTGAGGTACAGGTCTTAGCTCCCAGTTGTAAGGAAGGTGTAGAGACTAATCCAGGCTATTTTCTCCACTGCTTGTTCATGCAGGTGAAAGACAGGGTGAGTGGAGTGTACACTCCTCTTCATTCTTTTATGTATACCTTGAGAAAGGAGCAACTGTGGTACATCTTCCAGGAATTGTATGAATTGCGGTCTATTAACTGTGACACTCTGGAATTTGTCCAGAATTGAGGTAGCTGGAAGGAGCCATGATTTAGTCATTGCCACCTCACTAGATCAGTATCTATCTGCTGAAGGAACTCTTTCCTAAATTCAGCATCTGTGAATACCACTCTGACACTAAACATTAGTGTTTTTAATAAGACATTATGTTAATTATAGACAATGTTTAATTAATAAGACATTAAGGTCAGCTTACCTTAAGGTCAAGTTACCTGGTGACCAGCTCAGAACAAAGTGATTCTTCGTTCAGTGTGTGTGATGTGAGGTTCTGGAACTCCTAAACTGAAATTCTTTGGATACAAAAAGTTCACATGGGTTCAGTGAAGGCTCAAAATTGTCATAAAAAGAAATATATTGCTGGTTTGGTAAAAGACATGGATCAACTCTGGCTCATGGCATTCCTAAACCACAACGTGGTGGATGCTGAGAAATTATTAGGTGAAATACCATAAATGCTTATCCCACATTCACATTGCCTAGTCATCTTTTGAGGGGCACACATTTGGACTAGAAGGACATTTGCTATTATCTAAAATATGCATTCTTATGTTCTTCTTACACTGGTGCCTAGCGGACTTGCAGAAAATACTCAGTTTCCATTGAGTTTAAAAATGTTCTGGCACACAGGTTCCTCAGAAATTTTATTCATCCTACATACCTCTGATTTGTCTGAATGACAATTCACCCCACAATATTAGACAGGCTTGTAAAGAAAACAGTAACATACTTCCATTGGTAAGATTTTAAGGTTAGGATATCACAAACAGGTATTTAATAAAACAATACAGAATGTAGTCTTAGCTTCAGCTTGTCACATGCTTATCTCTTGAGTTGTTCTTCAGCCAACAAGATTGGTAAATCATTGTTGAGAGTTCCCAGTATTACCTGACCTCAGAATATAACAGCCTGAGAACAACCGGTTCTGTCCCACTTAAGTATAAGAAAATCTTTCCAAATTCCCATCTGTTTTCTAACACTGAGGCTACAGTTTCACAGTCAGCAGCAGTGTTATTTAGTTGCCACTGCCTTCAAGGGGCATTGTAGTAAAATAGGAGGTAACCTTGATGACACCCCCTGTAGGCAGCTGTTTAGTGCAGCTGATTGTGATTCCCACTGCAGAATTTTACTGGATTAGCCACGGAGACACTGAACTATATAAATCCTCTTTTCTGGGATCTGATGGTTTTGGTGTTTAAAGTTGGTATATTCTTGCTTCTATTCAGCCTGCTAGCAAATTGTTTCTTTACCAGCCTGAAATGTTCCTTTACGCAGTTATTAATGCATTCATTTTAATTGTATACAGAATATTGATTATTCACGTAAACACAGATTTTTATGTGTTCCTTTGCTTTTCCATTGTACTTTTTGACATTTCCACTTTTTCCTACTTCCATCTGTTACCTCCAAATCACCGTCATTATTTTGTAAACATAGACCTTCTTGTAAATGAAGACATTCTGATACTGATGTCTTTTCCTATCTTATGATGTCTCCCAAACATGCTTGTCTCAAAAAATAAATATCTTCATAATGCTTATGTTGTCCTGATACCAGCAAAAATGGTAAAAGGCTACTGACCTTTGGGAACAGAAGGTAATTTAGTTATTTAGTTTCAAAATTTTAGCTCCCTTAATAGAAACCTTTATTAAAAGATTTTTGGTCAGTTCTTTACACAGTGTCTATTGACTTGTTCTGCATAATAATCTTCTGCCTTTTAGTGAAGTGTATTTTTCTTGTAGTTTCATATATCAAAGAAATAATTTTGATTTGATTTTCTGAATTCTCTGTAAATTTATGGCAGTCAGTGAGAACGCACGATATAAATGGAATTGCTGTTAACCAAAAAATTAATGTATGCCAAATACATTTTATCATTAGAGGTTGTTGGCCAGAAAACAGGGAATTGATTGCCGGACATAATTTCTGTAATTTGGATCTGGGCATGTTCTGCCGTGTTCTTTCCATTTGTATTTCTTATGTACAGGTGACTTTACTACTGGTAAATTTTGTACATTAAAAAAAAAAAAACCAACCAACAAATCAAACCAACCAAAAAACCAAACAAGAGAGAGCATTGATGAAGAATAAATTAAAAGTTTTAATTATTAAAAACTTCTAAAACATGCTCACCCATCTGAGCTGTAAGATACAGGTAAAAATAAATGAATACAACCTAAGTTACAAATGCCAGGGGAAAGAACCAAGCCTCCTAAAACAGTCTGTCTGAAAGCCAGAGGAGAGAGCTCAGTGAACTTCTGAAGAGTCTCGATAGTGCACAAGGGACTTTTTGGTGCACAAAGCGCATTTGGTGTCTGACTTTGTGCCCGTTCTGGAGCTTAAGGCCCTAACTCACAGTACACATTTTCATTGGTCTCCTGAGTGCTCTGTTGCAGAGCGTCAAGACATAAAGAGCAAAGTTCTGTGGTCAGTGATGCTCCCACTAGTGTCTTTTTTATCAGTGGAGACAGTGACAGTGTCCTCACCAACTGGCCACGGTGTGCTCTAAAAGGGGTGAAGCTTTCTGTTGAATCTGTTAGCCAGAGTCATAAGGCTGGCAGGAGAGCAAGAGAAAGGAACATGATTTCATCCCAGTGACTGGGGAATGCTCCTGGGATGCAGGAGCTCTTTGTCTAATCTCTGCAGACTGAGACGGGACTGACTAGCAGTCTCTAAGCAGCTCCCCAACATACAGACTGTTATGCAAATGTGCTGCGATGTAAAGCAAGAAACACAAAAAGTCATTATAATGATTACTAAGTCTTTTATGAACCCTGCAATGCCACCGTAGTTTTTGTTTAAATATGTAAGTTAAATGTACTCTTATGAAACTTATTTCAGTCTTGTGAAGAGGGAAAGAAAAATGTGTATAGACCCAAGTGGAAATACTATTTTTCTGCATCATAACACCTTTTCTTTTGGGGTCTTATTTTCTAAGCTGCGTTTTATAAATCTGTGAGTTATGTGAGGTGAACACAATTTAAGAACAAATAGAATAAGTTTGTTCTTTTATGAGAGCAGGCAAAAAATAAAAATAAAAGGCAAAAAGGGGGTCTTCAGAGCCTGGAATATGCAATTATGGTGTATGTAGACCAGAATACTGTCAGAAACAGAAACCTGTTTATTAAAAAGATTAGACGGTTATGAACACCAAATTTCTCGTGTTTAATTTACCTGACTGCTAAATGAAAATTTCATTGATTTAGTTTAACAACTATTTTATGCCATCAAATCCAAGCAGTCTTAACAGCTGTACTACACCAATTCATGTACACAAAAATACTTTCATGTCACCAATTTATATTATTCAGTAGTTACCAAAAGCAGCTTTGCAAATAAAATGATGTAGAATAGATGAAAACCACACATTATTAGGATTTTCCTGCCTCAGACAAAGAAGTATGGGGTGGCACCGCACTGTGGGAGGTACCTCTCCAGCACGGTAATTTCATCTGTGTCTTGTTCCAGTCACTGTAAGGCGAACAGTGATAACAGGGCAGACTGAAGCCCAAGTTCCTTTTGGCTGCAATAAAAATGCTTTGACACTGAGTAACTTAAAGCTTACATCAAATTCTGACAGTCTTTACCTATCTAGCCTGTCCTTTAAAGTAAAATTTTAGATATATAACTGAGAATACCGGGTGTAGCTGAATCATAGCATTCAACGAAGTGTGAAGCCACAAAGTAGAATTACACTGCATGCTTTACAGCGCTTGAACTTCACTTGAGAAAAAACATTTTCTTGTCTGAAAGGTACTTCATGTACTTTGGAGAACTCTATTTTATAAAACACAATAGTACTACATAGACTTTAAATGAAGAAGCAGAACTTAAGTGTTTAATTGCAGGAGCAAGAGACTGTGCCTACAGGTAAAAGTGTTCCCTGTATTGGAGCTAGAGTGTTTTCAGAACTGCTTGTGTGTTCCAGAGGCAGCAATGCCCCTCAGAGTGGTTCATAGTTATTAGCAAGAAGCAGCAATTATCCTTTAATGTGAATGAATATGCTTTAAAGAAAATCTCTTGCCCAGAACGTTTCACCTGTTTGCTCCTTCTGAAAAAGAATGTCAATCCTGTTTTAAAATACTTGAGTTTCCCAACTCTGTGTTCAGAAATCATGTTTCAGTTTTAAAAAAATGGATAGCTTGAACATCAGCTTTTACAAAGTAATGTATTTGAGGTTCTCTTCCTTTCTGCTCTGAACTTTGAGATTTCAGATTATTCTCAGGCAACTTTTCTCAGGGTTCCCCTGCTACTAAGATTAGATGCTTTATGGTTGTTTTTTTTTAAACTGAGAAAATGGAGACACACAAAATTAATTGATTCATGGTTGAGATGTGGATAAAAACCACCTAATGCCATAAGGTTATTGATAAAATAAGGCATCTTAGTATACTATTTTATCAGAGCAGCAATATAAACTGTGTATTAAATCCAGTTTTCAAATTGTTCTTATGCTTCATGGTGACACTATTCTTCATGTCCCTATGTATATTTTGCAAGCTTTTTCATTATTTCCAAGCTTTCTTTGAAGTCCATTTTCTGAAATCTGTTATGCTTTCGGAAATTTAAACCAAAGACTCTGAAATGGCTTTAAGGATACGCAGTTCAAGGGAATGAGATCCCCATGACGACAAAGATCTGAGTGAACAAGTGAGTTTTGATATGTTTTCTGGTTTTTGATATATACCTTCAGCACAAGAGGATTCAGAATGTTCTGATTCATTAACATTTAATGACAAGTCTTGGGGTTTTTTTCCCCAAATGGAGTCTCTTGTACCAGTAAGTCACCTTTTTAACCAGATAAGAATAAATTGGTTGCACTCACAGTAGTTATCATACTGATGAGAAGCAAAATATATTGTCATTGCCAAGTGTAATTGATATTATTTCAACAGGCTTCCAGTGAATTATAGTTCTAAGAAAATTTATTTAGCAAATATACTTGAATGTTTTTAAGAACATCAAAACATGTTTCTTCTATGAGATCAGCTGATGGTCTTTTACAAGATGATTTTTTAAAATGTCTTAGTTTTTTGTCAAATCTTGAAAGCAAAACTCTCCCAAAATAATGTTTACTGTAATATTTGAGTATGGATTAGCAGGAAAGTGATCCTCAACATTTAACAGCTGTTGTGTCACATATTTTGTTGCACACTGGCCAATCCTGACTTGTTTCAATGACTGTTGATGCATATGAAGTTGCAAAAAACCCACTGGAACTCTGAAGTACAGATATCAGAAGTTACCAAGACCCACCTGTATCAGAACATTTGTTGCTTTAGTATCTTTAATGCAAAGCATTTGATTTTAAGCTGATGATACAGTAAACTTCTAATGTATAATCAAAACCCTGTCAGGTACTTTATTGCACATTTAGAGAATTATCACATTTAGATCATAATTGCTGGGTAATTTCTAATTACTGTTTAATTTCTTAGCTAAAAATACAGCATCAGTCTGTGTAAAATAAAACTGACTCAGCAGTGATTAATTTGATGTTATTAACACTTAGCACTTACTTTTAATGTGTTAATAGCCTAATTAATTCAACATCTTGAATTCTTGATAAAAAAAAATTACATCTTCCCACGTCAGAGGGTGTGCATTGCATCCAATATTTTCTTTTTCCTTTTTCAGTTTTTAATTTTTTGAGTATGTTGACCCAAGGAAAGGAGGATTGTCTATTGGATGACACATAGAGGTGAGAGTTAGGACTTCTGGATTCAGGGGAAATTCATGGATAGGTAAAATAATGGAAGCATCAAATTCTTCCTATGCCTCAGTGTAAACATCTGTAAAATGGGTATAACCTCAAAAAGTTTGTAGGCCTCTATTAACATTAACAGCAATTATTCAGAACTTTTACAAAGTTCCAGGAGTGTGGGTATATATGTCAGTGAATCATCATTTTTGTAAATTTAGGAGTTCCTATCATGCTTTGGCTTTGCTTTAATACTTTTGTGGGATTTGTGTTGCTATGGGAAACAATTACATTTCAAAATCCCATGTCTGAAGAAGATTTGAACATTCAGGACTGGACTTAGACAGAATTGCAATAGCATCTGCAATTGTGCCTATTCTGCACACTTATACCTGTCTTAGTATCAGCAGGTCAGTATCTGGTCTCTAAATGAGACAAGGAAGTGCCTAAGCTACCTGAGAAGCCCCTCCTGTAGGCATGCTTTGAGCAAATCTAATGCAGAGCTGAACATTAACGTTAAAATACAGCAGGTGTAGACATTTTGATTTATTTTTCTTGCAGCTTTGTTTCTGGCTTGTTTGTTTTGGGTTGGCCAAGAAGGCCAATAGCATCCAGGCTTGTATCAGAAATATTGTGGCCAGCAGGACAAAGGAATGGATTTTCCCCCTGTACTCGGCACTGGTGAGGTCACAGCTTGAATCCTGTGTTCAGGTTTGGGCCTCTCACTGCAAGGCAGACACTGAGGTGCTGGAGCGTGTCCAGAGACGGACAATGGAGCTGGGGAAGGGTCTAGAGAAATAGGCTCATGAGAAGCAGCTGAGGGAACTGGGGTGTTTAGCCTGAAGAAAAGGAAGCTCAGGGGAGATCTCATTGCTCTCTACAGCTACCTGACAGGAGGTTGTAGGAAGGTGGGTCTCTTCTCCCAAGTAACAAGCAGTAGGACAAGAGGTAACAGCCTCAAGTTACACCAGGGGAGGTTTAGATTGGATATTAGGAAAAGTTTCTTCACCGAGAGGGTTGTCAAGAACTGGAACAGGCTGCTCAGGGAAGTGGTTGAGTCACTGTCCCTGGAGGTGTTTAAAAGATGTGTAGGTGTGGCACTGAGGAACATGATTTGGTAGTGGATGTGGCAGTCCTGGGTTAATGGTTGGACTGGATGATCCCAAAGGCATTTTCCAACCTAAATGATTCTATGGTTCTATGGGGTTTTTTTCAGAAAATAAAATGTGTGTACAATTGTGCAGCTGGAACTAGAACCTACAGTACTCAACTGCTGTTTGACTGTGCAATGCTAGGCACAGACTCCTGCTTCATCTGTAATTTCCTCTTTGGGGAGGAGTTCTGAATTCTTTGCTAAGCCTCACCAAGCTATAGCATGATGGATGGTGGAGACCATCTTAGATTTGTCTAGCAAAGTACTACCCACAGAATCAGCTAATTCAGCAGGTGCCCAGTTTGATGGGATTATATCTCCATAGATTCACTATTCCCCAGCTGCCCCAGGTAGATCAGAACTGCACCTCCAATTCTGCAATTCTGATTAAAGCTCCCTAAGCTTTGAAGGAGCAGAATTTCAGATGTCCACCTTTAACTTCTCATTTTCAATTGATTTGCTGCAGGAAACTCTTTATGGACTTCTTCGCCACCCTTCTGAGGCCCCTGATTCAATTTGCAAAGACCTGAGACACCTACATTTCCTCTCTAGATTGTTAAGGCTTTCTTTGTATATGCTCCTTACAAGTAATCTAGTTCGTTAAAAATTTGACTGCTATCCTTCCAGTTAGGAGTTATTCCTTTCTTCTTGGGAGTTCATATTTACATTTTTCACATAGTTGGTTTGCATATAGTGGGACTGGGAAGTGATTTCTTCAGTTGGACTGGCACCGCCTGCTTCGTTTAGGACTACTTTCAGAGTACACCTTAAATAAGTCTGAGAAAATATTTTTCTGCATCATTGTTCTCTTTTTATGCATGTTTGCAAACAAATGTGCCAAAGTTGGAGGGGACATATTTTTTGACTTGCCACATTTATTAAGGTAGCATATTTTTTATCATAAATATACATCTGAAATATGTGTTGATTTAAAAACTCTAAGTGGATTATGAAAATGTTTGTTTATTGCAGATTAATTTGTATGCTCAATTAGTATTTCTGTTCAGAGAAGACTATTTCTGTGAAAGTCAGTGTGAAGTTGCCAGAATCGCAGAAATTGGCTCTGCACCTGGTTTTCTGTTCTTATATCAAATAAAAGAAATAGGTGACAGGGAGAGAGGAGCTTGGGAGGGAAAGGCAACTCTTTGTCTGGATTACAGTTTTCCTTGTGGCATCTCTCTCTTGCCCTCAAGGAAAACAGATTAAAGCCCTATGTAATGGGATGATACCAGTGGAAGCATTAATATTGCAATTTGGTTAAACAACCAAATACTCGGGTGATTAAAGTGCTTTGGGTCCTTCAGTTATTATTCTGCTGCATCATTTCATCTTATTTCAAGCCATTGCTTTTTTTTATACATTTTGAAGAAAGCTCTAGACAACAAAGTTGGTTTTGTGAGGCCCATAGCTCTGGACTATTGATTCCTTTTTCTATATTGTGCAGCCATCATCCTCCTCTTTAGACACACTGACAAAAATATGTGTTCTTGTTATAATATCATCTGGCCATCCCAATACTGATGCAATTCATCCATGAAAATTTCAGTTTCTTTGACAGGACTCTACTAGCTGAGAGGTACCATTTTGACTGGTCTTACTTGAGAATTAGGTGAACTAGATTAGATGTTTATGGTCGGAGCATTCAAGTACTACTGTCTGCATCTAATCCAGAAACTTCTTCATCTAAGAGTTATATTTTTGAAAATCAAAACCAAAACCAAACAACCCAAAACACCTTTTTTTTTTTATATTAAGACTTTCCACTTATACAACACATTAGGTTCCCTGTTATTTTCTGTTTGAAAGCTAAATTAAGCATTCAGGGAAATGTAGGAAATGCCAAAGCTAACATTTGACTCTTAACTCTTCTTGCTTAGTTTTACATATTACGATACAGTTTCTAATCAAGTGTTTACTTACTGTTTCTAACATAACATAAATATTTTGTACAATTTTTCACAACCTCAGATGAATGTGTAACACTCCAATTGCTTTTTACTTCATTGTTTTTTTCACTGCTGTGCTGATGCTGTACATTTTACTAACAGTTTCTGTATTCATTTTCTCTCTGCGGAATATATATAAATTATGTCTTCGTTATTTAACAACCTTTGCTGCAATTTGTTGGCCAAGTGCTTAGGAAGTTTTATGTATGTATTTGGGAAAGACCACTTGGGGAGCCGTTGGGAATAAGTTTAAAATTTGTTCTCTCCAAAAAATATGTATACATTCAAGGGAAATGAAGTATGGGCATTCAAGGGAAAAGTGGCCAGATTGAGGACAATATAATATTAAACATTTTTCCATATTTTAAAAGCTATGAAATTCTCTTTAATAATTGTATAATGCTCATCTGTCTCCTTCCCAACAAATTTGAAGTCTGGTAAAGAGGAATCTTACCAAAACTTTTGAGGTTGTCAACTATAGTTTTTTACAAAAAAGTATGAATTTTTTATTGAAAAAGTAGAGCACTGCAAATTGTTTCTGGTCTTGGGCTGAAATCAAAACAAATTATCAGTTGGCACAGAAATATATTTGTCTGCAGTTCCTGCTGCCGTTCTTCAAGTTTAATTTTGATGCCTTACGCTCTCATTCTCTGCTGTAGCTTGCGTTTTCACCCACATTAAGTTCTCCACTATACTCCTTATCCAGGACCTGCACCGATCACTGCTTAGTCAGTGGGTGCCTCATGAAAGGTGTAAACAAAATGAAATAAGTGTGAAGCTGTAACTTCAATGAGCCATGGGGACTGAATTTCTCAATCAACTTTTTTGTTTTTACACAGGTGAAACTTCAAATAAAATATTTTATGTTCAGTTTTCCACTGAAAAGTAAATTTTTTCTGTGGAAAATTTTGGCAGAATCTTGGCATCAAAGCCTCCATTACAAAAATATTTTTCAAGTAATTCTATTTAAAAGTATTAGTTCTCATTACAACTGATATATGAGGATTTCTTACTAGATGGACTTTTCTCAGTCTTTTGAAGGTGTTGGAGAGATCTTATTTGGAAGAAATCTCAGAATCATTTAACTTTTTGAAGAATTCCACTGTTCATCATATGTGTCTTTCTCACAGTAATTTTCCATCAGCTACATTTAGGCTGGGGTTTGAAAACTCCTGTAGTACTTCTTATTTTCCCCTGTTTTGTCTGTCTGCTTGGTTGAATGCATAAAATCTGTGTTGTTTAGCTGTTTATTTACGTATTGATCTATATCAGTTGTTAAAAAGGTAATTATAGAAGGCCAGTGGTCCTCACACCACAGGATAGTTCATTCTGGCCTTAATATTTACTACCTAGATCTAGTTGGACATCTCCATGCCACATGACTATAGTGGTAGGGTTTGTCTTAAGAAATAAAAAATGTTAATAACTGAGGAAACTCCTTATTCTTCTTATTTTTAATTCCCATGTTTCCTAAATGGGTTATCCAGTTGTTACTTTATCAAATAATTAAGGATTATGGGCTAAGTGAGCAGGGATGAAAATCTTGTTATTCTAGAGTATTTTTTCCTGTTTCATCATTGACACTATTAATCTTCCTTTGTTTTTTAACATACAATGTCATGGAGAAATTATCAAGTCTGTTTTAAGGATTAGGATGATATTTATATGAAATTTTACTATTACCTTTATGGTTGTGTAATGCTTATTTTTCCCCCTTGTATTACATACTGCAACCAATTTGAATGGTGATTAACTGGGTGTTCTCACAAACAGTAAAATCTTCTCTGTACACAGTTTCTACCACAGAACAGTAAGAATGCAATGAGATGCTAAACTAAGAAATGGTTGGTATTTTATTCTGAAATACGCAGAAATCCTTTTTGCTATTTCTTTATCATTTACTCTATTATACTACAGCGTCTTTCCCAACAGACTTTGAGGGTAGCCTGACAACTACTAAATCTGAAAAATTATGAACATCCTTAATTATATAAGACCATTGATTTAATTTCTGTGTTTTTAATTTTCACTATGTCAGATTTTTGTGATATTTTATTTTTACACAAAATTGAACTTGAAAATGCCTGTAAAATTTACCAGGGCACTTGCCAATAAAAAGAAGATTCAAGTACAGCAATTCTCACAAACTCCAGTAGATTTCATGTTTCATACTTCATCTTTATATCTGAAAAAAAAAAATATTTCAGCAAAAACAATAATTTAATATGATATCAAAGGTTTATTAAAGCCTATAGAGAACAGACTGGCTTTAAAATGAAGTCTAATTATTAAACTTGCTTGTTGAAAAGATGTCGAGGCTTATCTATCAGGCGTAAAATTGTTCTTTGGATCAGACAACGGAAAGTAAAAGAATACTGGGGGCAGAAATTAGATAAGAAAGCCTATGTTATTCAGTGGCTGCCACAATCCAGCATTGTAGGATAACATTATTTTAATACCAGGCAAAACAGGTCTCAACTCCATCTACAAACTCCTTCATAACTTCTAACTCAAAAAGTCACAGTTGGCCAAGACTGTGACATCATGTCAAAGAATAAGACATTTAATAGTGTTCCAGTGAGTTTCCAAACCAGACAGAAGAATCTGGGATCATGTTAAGTATTAGTAAGTACACATTATTAGTAAGATGCTGTAAAAAAACCTCAACTTTTTAAACTAAGAAACATACCATTGCCCCAAATCCATCATTAGGATTCAGGAAAGAAAGCTGGTTGAGGGGAAAAAAAACCAAAAAAACCCCAACACTATGATGGTTTTGTGGTTTATGTAGTATTAATAATGCACAAACAAAATAGAAAAAGACTAGAGATTCTGAAGGCAGTGTTTCAAAGACATTTTATCAGCAGTGGCTTCTAAAAATACTTTTATAGTTTTATAAGCAGGACATTATTAAATGGCTGGAATTTAACAAAATTCCTCATTGATTTGTTCTGTTTATGTGTTTGCATTAATTACATACAGATGTTCAGATTTAGCAAATAAGATAAAAAAGTTGCATGTTAAAATATTTGAGAGGGTTTTTTACTAGGAAAGACAACTATATCGGTTGACAATCTGGATTCTGCAATAAGAATCATTATATTAAGCCTTTTTTGTAAAAGTTACTTTTGAAAAAAAGTGGTCAGTTAACTTACAGTGCTCCATGTTTATTTTTATATTTCTTGTTCTTGTTTTGATCTAACAAAAGTACTTCTTATTACCACAGAGAGAAATATATTTGTTCTGCTTGCTTGAGTGCCAGCAGAGATACATAGTACATTATTCAAAGGCAGGATTCTGCACACATTTACTCTCCTATAATTAATATTTATCATGTTTTATCCTGACCAGGCCAGGAACAGGCTGTACCTTTTCTACTATACTTTGCTGGGCAGAAAACCATTTAGCTGCTGCTATATCATCATCATATATTTAAACTATGATTGTTGGTCTTCCACAGTAAGGCTGCATGTGTTTTGAATATGAACAAAAGTAGAATTTTGTGAACTCTTGCAAAATGGCAGGCAAGTCCTTCACTGGTTTCAGCTCTGTCTCTAGGTAACTGTGCTCTCAGGAATTTTTATGTAATTTACCACTGGATTACTTTATTGCTCTTCTTTCAAGATGAGAGTTCCTTTGGAAGTAATCTCTTCCACGAATTTGTGAGTTCCCACTGTGGGTTGGGGAAGTCTCAAGTACAGACTGGGAACACTTTTAAAATCTGTGAAACATTTGGGATTGAGATGCAATGTTTAGCATTACAGTCACTACCTATGTGATGAAATGACATTGAGAAAATGAAAATCGAGACTTTCTTGTACAACATGTATGAAGTGTACAAATTCTGAATATTAAAGACTATGAATTACAAGAAAATCTACAATGGTCCATATTGATCCATAGCATGATAGTTATTGTTAAACATAATTTAGGTTTCAAAGAGGTGTTCATTTTATTTCAAGACCTTACTCAGTGTAGAATTTATTTTAATTTGCGAAATTACATAAATGGCAGCATTATTGGAGGGAAAATATTTTTGAAGGAACTATTAGACAAATTATGACCTTTAAGTTGCAGTGCAGGAAATAACATATTTTCAATAGTAGAGTCTTCTATTTCAAAAGTAACAGTCTCATTTCATGTACATTGCTTTTCAGATCTATAGATTTTTTTTTAGTAAGTTACTCTGCTTTCAAGAAGAGAACAGAGGTTGATTGCAGTGAAGAATGACATTTCATTTTTTCTTTGGTTATATCTAATGTAGATCTATCCTACATCTAGAAGCACAACTAGAAACATTTTTTTAATGACAAAATTTTATGTGTGACCTGGAAGTGTATAAATTTAGTTTAACATAAGATGTTTTCTACACTTCCACTTTGATTTCATCAATATTTATACTCTTTCACTCTTGAGGACTTGCAGCTATATCCTGAAGTTGTAGTTAAGTGCAGACTTTTTATCCTTCCTTGTAAGAGGAAAACATTATAAAATCCAGATTTCCTGCTTTAGATATGAGAACACAAAAAATCTGGGACATTTCATAGATCTTCATTAAAATTCAGAACATTATTACTCTTTATGCTGTTTCTATAAGCATTATAGTTTTGTAAACATGATGGAATTTTACTGAAGAATTTTGGTTGACGAGCCTTTTTGGTTCAGTTTCAGCTTTGTTTCAGGGTAGAATAATACATTAAGTTTAGAGGATTTTTTTTCTTTTTCATTCATGACTGTTTGAGTCATTGTTTAAAATCCAGTGCTGCTTGCAATGTTGTCTGGGAAAGAATGTGACAAACAATTCCCTACTGTTGTAATAAACTGTTTTATTTATTTTTGCAACCTTAATACTTGTTGATTTTGCTTTATATATTTACCATTTTATTTGCAGATGTTTATGTAGCAAATCAAAATAAATATAGTCGTTTTTATTTATGTTGGACAAAAATGTATGTTTAAGAATCTTTATGATTTTATTTATTTATTTACATAAAAATCTCAAAACATGTAAGCAAATCCTAAAAATATTTACAGTTTTGTATACTTAAGCTATTGTTAATTTTCCTTTTTCCAGTGCTTTTAGTTGTCATGTGTGAATTTTAAAAAATTTGCTGCAGCAGCACTGGAAGATGAATTTTAATAGTACTTTAGCCTTAAGATACTTTGGTTTTGTGCAGGTTTTTTTTAACATTTATTTGAGATTTTAATTATTTACTCAAACGGCAAACTGTTTCCACCACATCATGTATCTGTACTTTATTCTGTAAATGATGAACAGCAGGGATTAAAATTAAACTGGTGATATGACTTCACATGATTAATTGCAGATGAAGATTAGAGCCTTGATAAACTAATTATCAGAGAAGCTCCTCAGTGTGCTATTTTCTTATGCAGGGTCTAATAAATAAAAAGCGATTGGAGAGGAATGATGATGTCAGATTTTACAGTAACTGAGATGACATTTCCCTCTTGTTTTTCAGTGCATTCTTTACTAGCTTTTGTTGCTCCCTGTCTTACATTTCTGTCAGTTACTCATGTGCATAGTGTTTAAACACTGTCCTACTAGTTGTGATTGGCTGACAGTAGGAAAAGATCTAAAACTGGTTTTGTGGATATCATTTGTATATATGCATATTTGTGTGTATACATACTTATACACAAGCATACACACATCTATTAATGCACATGCACAGATGCTACCCTACTCTTCTGGAAGAAATTTCTTTTAGCCTATAAAAGTATCGTCAAACTTGTATTTGGGGGAGTCTGTGCCATATCTCCTTTGAAAATAGAATATTGATGCCAGCTGGGGAGTAGAAAAGGTGGTACTACCGTGTTGGGTTTGGGCTATGGATACTTTTCCATGTTATGGAAGACTGGTGGGGTCAAAAACACTGGGACACTCAGACATTTGTAATTCCTTGTGTTCATATATCCATCTCCTGCAGTAAGCACATCCCAAAAATTAGAATACAATTCTATATGATAATGTAGATATTACAAGAGAATCTCTTTACTTTATGAATCATTGAGAGCAATGTAACATATGTTGTACATCTTAAAAACCAGAACCTTAAGTCATCAGGGTGTCTGTTTTTTCAGAGTGCTGGGGTTTTATGGTAGACTGCATATTGGGAAGAAAGAATGATACCTTTCAAGTGCAATGTCCTCCATAGCGCACCTGGGCTGAGATCTAGTTGACTGTTACACAATATTTATACCTGTGTTTATTTCTTATGTGTCTATAATGCTTTCTTATTTTGCTAAGTTGTATCTTTACAAACTCATATCTACCAGTAGTTTCAGATTTTAGCAGAGAATTCTAGGACTGCCTACCACAGAGAATGTTAAGAGTTTTATACATCAAGAGAAATTGCCACAGAAACCAGTTGCTCAGCCTTACAGTGTCTTTCAGGCATCCAAAGCCAGTATTAATTGACCTTGGTAGCTTCATTAAAATGAGACAGAACAACTTTCATGTGTGTGTCAGTACAGATGGTGACAGCCCCAGAACTGTTGCTTCAAGCCAGAGATCACAAGCTATTTAAAAAAGAGCCTATCCCACCATGTACTTCCTACTGATCATGGCCCATTAACAGCACCAATTCCAGTGGGAGCGGGGGCTAGTCAAGAACTCTGCTTGGCTGCTTTAGGGCAGAGCCTGTGTTATGCAGTTTACTGCACTAATTATATACTCTTGATGAGCTCATTAGAGGACAATAAAGGAAAATGAAAACAGTTTGCAATATGTGTGGTCAAATTAGCCACACAGAGAAATTATGGTTTGTGCTTAAATGCTGTTTAGAAAGTGTCCATTAAAAAAAATGTAGACACTCATGTATGTACACTGTAATGATGCCTAAACTAATTTTCTTTAATGTGTTTATTTTTCAAATTGGGAATTGGACCCTGTTTCCATCTGATCAGAATGCAAAGGAAGGATTAAATGAGGCAGGCAACAGGATATCTACAGCCATGTCAGCCATGTACTTCATGGAAGTATACTTCATGGAAGTTGTTAATTCTGTAGATCAGAGTCGGTGGTCCTTTTTCAACATTTTTGTTTTTAACAAAAATTAAGGTTGAAAACTTACCTCCATTTAAGAAAGAGACTGAAGTCTCTTTCTTAAGAAAGTGATGGATTCCACGTAAGACTATCCATTTAAGCCTGCATTTAAGACTATCCTATATGCACTTAAGTGCAGTACACTTTCAGTAAAATGCAGTTAGGAATCTACTTTAACTAATTCATGGTAATTTGAAGAAAAAACATTTTACAGATTTCTTTACTAAACACTACACACACACACACACACACTTTCATATACAAAATATCAACATGGATAGACCTGTCAGTGGTACTTAAGTGTGTAGATTTTATTGACCTTGAAACTGCAAAGCTTTTTTCTTCCCTGTAGATGTACAAAAGTTACTGCAATTTGTAAATGGGGAAAGTACAGTAGAGGTAGATTTGTTTTATGGCTGCAGCCAAACCAGATCAAGATGGTGCTACAGAAGACAAATGAGGAACCTTCCCCCAATCTGCTTAAAAGTTGGTGTAGTTGCATGTGTCACTGTTCCTTGCCCTGAGTCTGTCAAATAACTCAAAGTTTAAAAGTATTTAAGTTAAACTGGTTCTTTCTAATCAAAATCAGTTAGGAAGCAATTCCATGTGCAATCGTACTGGTAGACTTGGTGGGGGAATTACTTTCAGGGAGGGGTGGGTATATAATGGGTATAATGGACAACTGAGGACTGGCAGCCTATCGATCAGGCTCAGCTTAACCAAAATGGAGTCCGCCATTAATGCATGAATTGCTCAGGATTACAGAGTCAGGGGCAAAACAGGTTCCTGGTGCTTTAACCAACCAAATTGATTTCATATAACAATTTTCAGCAAAATGCATTTGAAATTTCAGTCCAATTACAAGTCTAAATTTCTAAATGAACCCTGATGTGCCTTGACCAATGATTTTATAAATCATTGTTATCCTGAAACTTCTTTTCTATTTTATTATAGATTTTTTTGCTATAATTGTCTTCTCTCTCTTCTGTTTGGTCTGCTATAATGAATTTCCTTTAGCATAAATTAGAAATATAGCATACCTATGAAGTCAATACCAGGTTTTAAGTTTCGTATCTTTGTTGATATAAGCCTGTTTCATTAAGGAAATAACCTGATAGTCCCAAAAAATGTTTTTTTCTGCTATTCTTTCTGAAGCAATCCAGTAATGTGAAAATTTGGGATGAACTTGTGTCAAGAATTCTCACACATTTATAGATTTGATCATCTGCCAACCACTCGCTGTACTCGTAGCCATAACATTGACACTAGAGTAATGCTTATAAAAAAACACTTTTCCATTTTCAAGCTCTCTCTCTTGATGTCTTCTTAGGACTGAAATTTGCCCAACTTTCATGTTAGAAGAGCTAATTCTTTCAATTAAACATAAAGAAGTACTATTTATAATTTGTAATTTGCCCAACTGTAGAATAAAAATCTCAGTAGATACTTTGATGATTATAGTTTATTTTCATAACTTAAATATATCTTGAAAAATAAATAATGAAAGAAGATATCATACTTTTTTATTATCATGGCAATGGGAGAACACTGAATTGCATGGAGGATGGAAACTGGCTGAATGTTTTAACTATTGTAACCAGAAGTTGGATTTGGTTTGGGAGTTTTTTTGTTGGTGATGGTGGGATTTTTGTCTCCCAAATTAGGATTGATTCAAACTCCTTCTTTTTATTTGTTATTACTTCTAATACCTATAATTTCTCCAAAGAAAAAATAATCAGATAGAAAAACAGATGGAAAAATAGTCAGAAGTGAAAGAATGGGGCACATAGCCACAGCTGGATGAGTGTAGGTGGGAGTCAGAGCCCCTAGTTTGCACGAATCACGTACAGAAGTCCATTGAATAAACTGCCATTCTATAAGTTGCAAAGCATCTCTTTCTGATCAACTCTATATACAAACAAATAAGATAGAAATCAACAGAAGCAGACTGTATAGTCAGAAGTATCACTGTTTTGTAGATAAGATGTATGTTTTTATATACATTATATAAATATACATCAGAATGCCTCTTTTCCCTCCTTTTTTGTATAATTTAATCTAAGCAATTGATATGATAACTTATTGATAACTTGTAAATTTTTTATTTAATGTAATGCATAGGTGTGATATACATCTCTCTTCAACAAAATATAATTTATTTTTAATTACACCTGTTATTATCATAAATTCATAATGATTAATTTCAAAATCATAGACTTTCTAGGGTATGCTCTATTGTCCCTTATCAGTGTGCATTGTCATAACTTGTGGAACAGGTAATCAGAAAGTGCATCCTTAAAAAAAGAAAGTCCAATTATTTTGTATCACTCAAATCCAAATAACTGAACTTACATTTGTAAGCTGGGAACAGTAACTAGGCAAAACTTCAAATTGTGAAATCACCACGGTTTTATTACAAAAGGATTTTTTCTTAAAGATTTATGGTTATAGATTATCTAAGAAAACTGTCTTAGATTTTCTTAGGTTAACTGGACCATTTCTCCTTCTCCGTGAATTAACCTAAGTTCTTTTAACTTTAACTGAGCCCTACTGGATTCCACAAACCAGAAAATTAACGGTGAAAAATCCTGAGAGCCTACATCTGTATGAAGAATGCAAAGTATTCTTTAAAACACACCTTTCTATTACCAGCAGACTGATTTATTGCCCCTTTTCCATACTTGTGCTTGGTGCCTGCTGTGGGTGGCACTGCAGTCCAGAGAATTCTTCTGTTTCGTGGTGGCTGGTTGTAATTGCAAGATCAGCGGACTTCGTGGACTTCCTTTAGAGGTGCAAGTAGGAGTCAACAGAGAGAGGAGTAGGGCTACTTCAGAGGTGAACTACCAGAAAAAATGGCTGCCTAATACTGCATAACTCTTTAGTACTTGATTTTATTGGGTTTCTTCTGTCAACGTTCTGATAGTTTTGCTGCTCTCTTACAGCTTTAACATTTTCTTAAACTTAGATCATAACACCCTTCCAAACTCAGCAACCGGAGAACAGTCTGACCCAGTTCTCAGTAAGGAAGGATTCCCTTTAACTTTAATGAGAATTGGATTAGCCCATAAATGAACAATTTGTATTGCCTTTTAATTAACTAAATTGGCCAATTTAGTCATTGCAACAGAATCACAGGACTATGTGTACAAGTGGTGGTTCAGCACTTCCTAACTGATGGTCTACATGTGCGATTAGAGGATATAATTCATCTTATCAGAGTCTAATCTGAACTATTCTCCAAATCAATAATCATTTGAAAAGAAAGAAGAATCCTTTTTGCCAGATTGCAGAGAACCACAGGTTCAATAATGAAGTGATTGACTCTGTACTTCTTCCAAGAAAAAGTAGTTAGGCGGCGTGCAGTTTGCTCTGTACTTGGACAAAGCATTGAAGACCGATGCTGTATTTACTCCAAATGAAAACTGAAGATTCCGTGATCTTGAATAAGAAATAAATCTTGATTTGGTACTGTAGCCAAAGACTGACTGTGATGGAGCATAAGTGTATGAAGTTGTTGTCTATCTGGCTGCTACATTTTACTGTCCACTTTTTGTATTCTAAGAACTACACTGTACAGCTAAAGTTCTGAAATTCTCAGGGCGTTCTTTGAGACTGACTCCACCAGTTCAAGGTACGTTAGAAGTATAAATTACGTTAGTTAGGAAAAGACAGTGGGTTTCATTCTGAGGTATTAAATTCAACTGCTTTACAATGACTTTTATAACTAGAATAACATTAGTAATACTAATTCAACTATTATTAAATTATTTAACATAAATTATAAAAAATTATTTGCTGGTATTTTTAGTTTCTGTTTCCACATAGTCTTGTCTTCTGAGTTGCAGTCGGAATATTGAATGCAAACAAATCTCAGAAAATACCTAAAATGAAATCAGCAGCCTTTCTTCATCTGGAATTAAAGACAATATAAAAATCTTTTCAGTTTTATGTAAGTTTCATGCTAATTCACAAAGTACCTGAAGTGCTTTATAATGAACAAAAAAATAAGGTGAATAAATAACACGAGCCAACCTATGAGTTTTACTTGATCCAGATTCTAAATTCTGCTTGAAGTGGTAAGATGTAAGCAGATGATTATGTACTAAATGCTGTAATTTTTTTAATAGACGTGGAAATCAATATTTTCTATCTACTGAAATCATTGACTTCCAATGACTCCAGGGAGAATGTAATTGAGCCTGGTGCATAAAAGACAATATGAAAAAATATTTATCATATTAAATGTTCTTAATCTTATGAAGCAAAGCAGTTCATGTACTGGGAACATTTTTAAAAGTCAGTGGTTTTGTCACTTGTAAACTATTTGAAAACTTTAGTTTGCTAACTAATTTTAGTAGAAAAGTAGGAAAGAATTCATAAATAAGGGACTTATAAAATTAGCAGACAGCTGATCCTTCTTGTCCTGAAAGTTTTCTTGTTAAAGCATCCACCAAAACCTGGCAGGTGTAGATTCAGATTTCTCCCTGCACATAAAAAGTAGAACTGAACTGTAGTATGCTGTTTATCTTCTGACGATGTTTTATCCTTCTTATTTTCTCTAGGTGTTTTTCCACCAAGTACAGCATACTTAAATATTTCTTAGTGCAGGGACTTGATTTTCAGTATTTTATGTTTTATATTTAGAGTTGAATATCCTACATCTTGTCTGTCAGCAAGCATTCAAATAGCCAATGCAAACCAGAACAGTTTTAACAGGAGTAGCTGAGAAAACACAAACTACTGCATAAAACAGGCTAATGCATACTGTGATGATCAGAGCAGTTTCAGTGTGAAGTAGGAAATGCAAATGTAAATACTCTCATTCTGAGAAGAAAACCTGTTTCAGTATGCTGGGTGATTCTCTACCCTTTTTCTAGGTACAGGAGAAAGAAGCTGCCTCCATGTCTTTCCACTTTGTGAAGCTGAAAGTCTAGGCCAGAGTTCCATTTGTTTCCTGTAGTTTAAAATGTCTGAGGTGGAAGTAATAATTTTCCCAAATCTTATTGCAATGACATATTTTTAGGAAGATCCAGATGTGGTTTTTAGAATGGTAAAAGGTGAAACGGAAGGTAATCTTTAACTGTTTTGGCTGGAAGGAGAATCAAAAGACTAGTTTTTCATGCAGCTTTAAGGCATTTTTAAGTCTTACATAATCTAAATTTTGTGTTGCTTTGCAACATTGTCTAACCCTATTCATGTATATATTGTAATATATATGGCTTTGAACAAAAAAACCCCAATATATCTGCCTTCTTCTTGCTGTTTAGTTTAAAATCTACAGGTTAAAAACTGTATTACTCATGCTGGTCACCCCAGGTTGAGATTTGGAGCTGTTTATCAGGGAGGCTTGAAGCCAAATTTACGCTCAGCTTCTTATGGGCTATATCAGGAGACAGATAAACACCCTTGCATATGGTCACAGTAACTCATCTGAGCTTCTGCATTATGTACTAAAAAGCCATTTCTCACATATACACCTGGTTTGCCTCCAAGCCCTGGGTTGACTGAAGTGGTCCTCAGAAAATAAACCACAGGACTTATTTCTCCAGGAGTTGCTTCCAGTCTCTGACAGTCAAGTTCCATTTTCAGTTGCTGAAACATAGGCTTGTTTCATAAGTACCTGATTTTAGATCCCCAAAGTCTAGCGGCTTTGGACAGAAAGTTGAAATAATTCTGTGAAATTCTGTAATCCCAGTTTAACCTCATGACAGCTAAAAGTTCTATTTTTTCTCAGAAAACAAAAAAATGAATAAATATTAGAACTGAGAAGATCCATGGGTTTGGTTTTGGGTTGGGTTTTTTTGGTTTTTTGTTTTCATGTTCTAAGGCTATTTTTCACTGAACACAGCTGAACTAGGGATTAACAGATTCAAAAATGTTCATGATTCTAGCAAAGTCAGATTTGTCAGGGAACTCTCGAAAGGTACCCCTGCCTTTATTATTTTAGAATCTGTGTAAGGGATATATGGTAACAAGAGGTAAAAATCCACTCAAGGCTGACTCACTGTGTTCTAACAAGACTCCATCTTCCGCCCTTTTGATGTCTTGAGCTGTTTTGTCAAGTGTATTCTAAAGATAGTTTTATTAGAATATAAACTGCTACCTATAGTATGTTTGGATGGCTTCCCATGGAGAAGTACCTATGCTGCAAGTAACCAAAATAATTTAAATCTTTGCCTGTATATAAACCTTTACTTTACTTTCTCATAGGTGGTATAGATTTTAAAAACACACTCTTTATTGGCTTCTTTTGCTTATTCAATGGAAGGGGTACTTTTGTTACCCATACAAGTAGTAAACTTGTATTTCTTTTACACCAGTCTGACCATGTTGTGTAATTGCCATTAAATTTTTGTTAGCCATTTAACATTAGATGGGGTTAGTTATCATGCTGGTGTATATCTTAATATTATGATAGCATGCATTCCGAATACAATGATCTAAAGGTAATCATAAAACTCAGACAAAGTGTATTAAACCTCTAACCCATCCCCAGCCAGTGAAAGTCTGCTCTCAACAGTATGTTAGAGGCATAATTGAGAGTAATAATAAAATATTAATAGCTTTGTTTTGCACTTTAGAAGTATAACTTCCATTTATAAATAGGTTACGCAATGATATTAGATATTAAATTTATCCATGTGTTTTGTTTCTTAAAGTAAATAATTAATTTAGAGGTAGGTAGGGCTTGTAAGGAAGAAAAACAGCTGCAGAGGTCTAGCTTAAAATGCGAAGACCTCCATGACTATCAACTAATTATGACTGTGAGGAATAAAAATGCTACTGCTATTTTTTTATTGGACCAAAATAAATTTGAGAAATTCTGTAGTTATTACTTGAAGTTGGGCAAGCAGATTTATTATTTTTTATACTACTCCCTCAGTATTTTAGCTACAGTTCAAAAGCTTTGAAAAAAGTGATGTAAGAAGTTAAATACTTTTGAAAGTGATGATGCTTAATATCATTTGATTGAAAATACTTAAGCAGAAAAGACATTACAGAAAATACGTCATCTACTATGCAGAAAATGCATGCTTGAGCAACTCAGGAGGTTGAAGATGCTTAAAGAATTTCTACATTTATTAGAAAACCTAAATTACATTGGCATATATTATTTATAACAACAATGTTAGTGTATCATCTATAGTTACTACAACGCAGCTGAGCATTTTGTTATTTGTGTAAACATGAACAACGAAAAGATTGTTTATTCCCAGAATAGGAGAGAAAAGTATTCTAATTACAGTTTGCATTGTTTTGCCTGTGGGCTCCCCAAGAGCCAGTCCCTGATGGGAAGCTGCTGCCTCACATTCAGTGATGCATGAACTCAGGCTCTTTGTTCTGCAATAGGAAAAAAAGTATCTGTGCAATGCTATTTCTTGAGTAATGCATGTAAAAGGTTATTGTACTTGATTCCTCTGCATCTGCACAGAGCTGACACAAAATCTGTGCTTTTTTCTTTCCACTGCTGCATGCGACTATTGTAAGTTTCTTTCTTTTACATCAAAAGACATAATGAAAATAGGGTAGAATCAATCTTTTATTTCTCTGGCAATGAAAGAATTATTTTGTGGATTTATACAGTGATATCTGAATAATCACTTGTTATGTAAACTATTCAGAATACATAGATGAAGGGGAAAGTAAACTCATAATCACCTGTTCCTTTGGGCAAAATACATAAGCTAAACCAAGTGCAACCAAATGTTATATTATTTACATGTCATGCAAATTTATTTTCTAAAATGTATTTGACAAAGTATTGAATTCACTTATGAGTATATCATAGACCCCACTTATACTGAAGCTCTCTTTTACACTATTCTCTGAATAATTAAATCATATGGAAAAATGTCAGAAGGCAAAATAAAATGTATTTATTCCAGCCATATCTTCCCACAGCATGACATGCCGTCTGAAAACAACACTAAGCATTTTATGCCATCTGTGCTAGTTGGGGATACATTTACAATGCATGTCAATGTGGAATATTCCTTTTCGAAGTACACACAGTCAGCTTATAGCAATAAGTACCTAAATAGAGTAATCTACAAAAAAAAGCCAGCCACCAATACTTTCATCCACTCCTTGAGCTTTGTTTTATCTTTTGGAGATGGAGCTTGTCCATCATGCCATCGTTCACAGCTTTAGACAAAATGTTACAACAAAGCTACAAAGCTTTGTTTCTGTGCAGTAGTGGGTATATTTTAACAAGAGAAATTCTGAGCAGTAAGTATCAACAGCATATAAGTAAAATATTAATGTTCCTTAAAAGAGATGGTCTATTATAAATTTTTTAATGTTTTTTAAAATATTAAGAAAATGCTGGAAAAATGTTCAGAAAAATGCCATCATTTCCCAGGGACTCTGCATAAAGCATTTGGTAAACGCAAGAAGTCCTAGCTTCTAGTTGTACATAACTGATCAACATTGTATACCAGATCTCTGTAAGCGATCTGTAGAATCAAAGAATATATTGTTTCAGTCTGCACATGTTGTGTAAATTGCATCTTTCAAGTCACTCTCTCAAACAAGGCTAGTGTGTGTTTGAGGCTTGCTACGTGCAATTATTACCAATGAAATGACAGTACTTTGATGTCTACATTTTTTTCTTCACTTGTTAACAGTTAAGAAATGGTTTCACAAGATTAAAAATGGTCTTGATTCTCTACTTTGTCCAAGCAGAGCTTTGACACTTGTGATAATGAGCCTGCTAAAAAGTAGTTTGAAGCTCCCTCACTCAGAAAGGTCCATCTTCAGCATAAGGTAAAGCTGCAGAGGACAGAGGATGAATCTGCTCAAGGGAATTACTTTTTATCATCCTACATGTAGAGTCCCAGCATGAGCTGGGGAGACTATCCCCTTACGTGCTGGGGATTCTTATCTACCCTGTTTATTTTGCAATAATTTTCCTTTATTAATTAACTAGATATTATTTTTCAACTAATCTTTGTTAAGCATTAGGGTTTTAATCTCAAAACTTTGCTTGTGTAAAATATGCTGCATAATTTCACAGTAATGATGCAAGAATTTCCATAGAACTACAGGATAGGGTCAGAAAGCTACTCTGTATCACAGAAAAATGTATGCATTTTGATTATTTTTTTCTTGTTATGGCAAGAATCACTTATCTACTGTTCCAAAATGCCAATTATCAATGCTAATTATCAATGGCAATGCCTCCATAAAGGACGCTCAACTTTGAAACATTTAGGAAGCAAAATCTTGGACACTAAGTATTCAGTTGCCTGAGGAAAAAGACAGAACAGGATACACTGATTATTGCCTATTTCTACTGTAACTGAATTTATAGCTAAAATGTGGTCTTCCCTCATTTTGTTTAGTTAAATCTGTCCAGAAGAAGATCAGGGTGCTTAGTAGCAATGATATTTTGTCTCAGTGGTGGACTCTCAGCATACGCATACTGTGCATACTGCATATGATATACGTGCTAATGTCTGAATAAGAACACTTAAAAATGTATTATGAACAGTTCCATCTGGTGGAATGAGCTGTCAAAATGACTTTTTTTTAATTAGAGTTGAGTGAAATTGTAAGGAATTAAGATAGGCATTGTACGTAGAGAAATTTCTCTTTTATTAAAGTAGCTGATAAAATTGGAGAAAATTATATTTTCTGATATTCAGATTCCAGGTTCAATTAAGACTGCCATATATTCCAAAATTTTTGAAAATGTATTTGTTGTTCTACATTGACTTGCTAAATTACATCTGTCTTGAAGTTTCAGAGATTCCTCAATCACTGTATTTCATAAAGACCGGTCATTAGAATGACCATTAAATATTTCTTCTTCCCAAGAAACCCTCTCGTACATGCAGTTTTGCAACACAGTTTCTGTGTAAACAATTTTTGTACATAGCCAATCTGCCCCTCAGCCATAGCCTTAGAATCTGCCTTTCAGATCTTTATACTTGGCTCATTTCAAGAAGATGTCATGTTTCTTCTGCACCCCTCTGTGGCCTGCTACGAGCAAAATTATCAGCCTACTACATTCCGAGTGGTGACAGTGCTATGCTACTCTGTTGCTTGCAGGCTGTTCAGTAGAATAGAGCATATTCCAGACAGATAATCTTAAAATACGCAGTACTAATTGTGAAAAAGGCAAGAGGAAGATAAAATCGGTGGCAACAAGATAAACTCCTGGTAGATCTCAGTCAGCAGTTTTCTTTGAACAAGGACACAAATAAACAGTAAGCTTTGTAAATGTGGTAAAAATTGAAAATGTGCATCATATATCAAAGGAAGATAAATATTGGCAAAGCGTATTTTGATCTGAAATAAAATTACACAATTACCATGTGCTACTTTATTCAGCAATTGTAATAATGGCTGCTGATGATCAAACATCCTTTGTGCTGGAGAAAATAAATCTAACTGATGAAAAACTGATGATAGGTAACAGATTAGACAATTTAAAGTAATGCAGGCTGGAAACAAAAAATATACATGTTTAGTTAAACTAGTTTCAATTTGTAAAAGACCTTCGTTGCTTCAGTCTCTAGATAAATACGGTCCCTCTTCAGACAGCTAGTGGATAACAGGTTGGTTCTGCTCTTAGTTCTGTAACAGTATGGAGAGGATTGTTTACAGCAACACAAATCATATACAACAGGAGTAACAAAGACAGAAATATACTTAATCAGAAGCATTTATGCCTTTTTTTTTTTTTTTCTGTACTGCTGATTAGGCTCAGGAAGAGAAATTAATCTTCAGACTTATAGCGTAAGTCTTGTATTCTTTACTAACATCTGTCTTTCTCCCACATTAATGTTTTTTAGATTGAAGGAAGCATTTGCACTTCTGAGTCACCAGTCAGTGGTGACAGTTTGCTCATGCCTCGGGATATTGAGTCCAATGGTTTCATGCATATTAGTCATCTCATTTGCAAGATACTGAACATGTGCTCTTCAGGCTTACCTTAATGCACAGATTTTTTGCAGATACCAGTATGGAAGACTTTCAGAAACCATATAATGAAAGGATAAAGGGGGTGCTATGGGAACTTGTACTTGACAGCATATGAAAAGTAATTAAAAAATCTCATATTCTTTTGCATTTTTGAGAGCAGCCCCTTGTAGTTCCTTGAAAAATCAGCTTGTCTGGTTTCAGTTTAAATTATACATGTTTATTTACCTTTCTTTTAAACATCCAGTACAAACTCCTGAGTATTGGAATTAGCAGTGGTTTTGCTATCGACTTCAGTGACATGCAGTTTTCTCTCTACATGTCTCTGTGCCAAATCTTGTTTGTGATGCAGACGGTTGACATTTGCTATTGTTAGGATCTGGCCTTCTGCAATTATTGTATTGTCTTTATTTATTTATTTTCTTCTTTGTCATTAAAACAACAGAAGTGTCTGGGTGGTGTAAGGCAAAGACATTTCACATTTTCATGTGAACAAAGCATGTGGATAGACTGTATTTACTATCTTCTCTGCTAAGGAGTTTTCCAACACTTGCTAGCACGATATGCAACTAAAGAGTATATATATACGTGAAAATGATGGCGTATTATAGAGGCTGATAACTATATTTTGCAGCTTGTTTAAATAGCTTGCATTTTGTGGAGTTTGGTTCAGTGGCAAAAGAAGTTACAAACACAAGAATTAGGCAGCAGAATTCTACTACTATTAAAAAAAAATAATAGAGAAACTGAGATGTTTAGCTTTGGCTCCCAGAGCTGTTAAACCAGTTCTACCTGTTGAATTACAGGTTTAAAAAGTTAGTGTTAGCTGATATACCTTCAGGGCTCCCTGGCCACTCAAGAAAATTCACCAAAATCTTGCACTGAAAAGAATGCTGCAATAGCAAATGAAAACATCATTCCATCAAAGAACATAGTATGTCACAACACATTCTCTTAATTTCCATGCCACACAGTTTACAGATGAGTCACTCAAAATAGAAGTGCAGGGAATCACATACTGTTCATTATTGATTTAGGTAGGAAATGTTTCAAGTGTGTATTCTTAAATCAGCACCAAATGGATGATGATGTCCTCATTTAAATTAAACTGTAACAACTCCCATGTACTTCAATAATTGTTCAATATTATGGGAGTTTAATCCTTTATAACATTGCTTTGGCTGTATTAGAACATAATGAACGATATGGGACTTACAGGAATTTCACTGTGAACAGTTTGCTATAACAATGTTTTATTATATTCATATTGAACTTCAGCCACTAGAAAATAGGATCTTCTCTCCATCCTTTAAAATTAACTACAAACATTAAGGAAAAGACAAAATCAATGACTGAATTTGCATTCTAGTTTCTTTTATGATTGCTACCACTACAGAAGATGTGCTAATATGTAGTTAAGGTTGCTGATACCAATTTCTGAAGTCAAGCATTAAAAACCCAGAGTATCATGAGCTATGATTTGTTCACCAATTTAGCAATCATTAACTTTTAACACATTTGCATATACAAGTTCAAGTAACTAATCCAATTTTATAGAACAATCTTTATGGTCATTGCATGTATATGTATGCATGGGTGTCTATTAGTATGTATGTGTGTATGTGTATTTCTCTCTATATACCTATCCCCTATCATATGGCACTTTAGAGCACTGGGGACCAGACTGAGGGCAAGTGAGACATCTGACAAGTAGCAAAGGGGGCTGGAATATGTGACACTAGTGGGAGTAAGGGTATAGCACAGACTTGGCTGTAAATGAAAGATATTTCTGTAAATCTTTGTTCTCTCACAAGTTTTAAGATAAGTAGAAAAAAAACAGATAAAAGGTATAGAAACACTTTATGTTGTTAATTAAACAAACAGCCTATCGGGGAGATCTTAATCAGTATTTACCTATATTGTAAATAACACATTTATGGAGTTTTAAGTACTTAAAACTAGAGAAACCCACTGTTTTGTTCTGTTATTTTAATCAGTCATTTAAAAAATTTAACTTTGAATCGTTCATTTGAATCACAGAAAACATTCACAAATATTCTGTCTAATAATAATTGATTTGAGTTAGGGAAGAATATATTTCATTATTTTTTTCCTATTCAAAAATCAACAGAATTAATTTTAACCACATTTTCAATGCACCTGTAACTATGGATTTACAACTAGCATATCTGGAATAATACTATTGATTCTAATTCCATGGAGAGATTATTTTGACAAATAAAACCTGGAATAAACAGGGAAGGTAAACTTTCCCAATTAATTTAGGACTGATAAGTTGATGTTAAATATACACAGCATTTCTTTTGCAAACAGGCCATTTAATGATGCATGTTGATATAGTACACATGGATCTTTCAGTTGACTTGTTTTGGCGATATATGACACTTCAGTTAGAAGTGTAATGTATGGAATTAACCAGATATACTAGGTGTATTAAGGACTGGCTCACAAGCAGATGTCAAAATGCAGTCATTTGTGGGAAGACAGCAATGGCCACAATCAAAGAAATCTTTCAGAGGGAATTATTTCCTGACCTGGTATTTGTCAATTGTTTGATTGATCATACAAGCAAAGTTATAAAGCCTTTGCAGATAAAAATGTCTGGCAATGTATGAAATAAGTAAGACAAATCCAGACTTCCCTTAATCACCAGCTGGTAGAGAAATAAATTTGTTTTAATATACATAGATGCAATGTAGTAAACTCTGAAACAAAGTATACACCTTCTACTTACATAATAGAGCTTGTCTTTGAAAACAACTCAGGAAAGAACATAAGGTCATTGGAGATCACTGCCTCAACAGGAATTCTCAGCACAGTGCTATGGTAAAATGGGATAATAGAATGTTTATAAGAGGAGGACTATCAAGTAGAAGTAGAAGGTGTCTGTGCACATTTCATTATAAACTATTGTGACAGTGCTGTGTTCAAAGCTGATATTCACACTTCAAGAAGAATAGGAAATATTGGAAAGATTTCAAAGTGTTCTAGAATAAGTAAAGATGCCCTGAAACATGAAATTTACAGGCTTCATTTTAGACCTTTATACACTACAGAAACTGTTGAGAGAGGACTTAGTCATTTGACATAGATAGCTACTCATGACAAAAAAGGGTATAAGCTCTTGATAGCTCTTCATTTTGCCCACAGAGGATAAATGCAATTTCCAAAGACTAAAAGTTGTTTGCTTCAAACTCAACTTACATTAAGTTCTAGTTGCAAGTGTAGTTCTTATACTGTGGAACAATTTATGTATCATATTCAGGATTCTACGATGACCTTTAGGAGAGAAGTAGATAGATTTATTAAAGAGATATTTTTAATCCATTTCTTAGGGGAGAAAATTGTTTTGGATTGTAACCTTAGATTTGATGGCTATGTCTGTATTAGAAAATCAAATATCCTGAGCCTGTTTTCCAGTGGCTCAGCATTTGTGCCTGGATGCTTGCTAACAATTAGACAATACGGGCAGTACTGGAGCAGTGCCTGGCCAAAGCTCTGGCCCTCTTTGTTTCATTAATACAGTTGCAGTCTGTGTTTTTTTGCTGTTGGAGAGGTGTACCAAATGTCCTGAAAACCTCTAGATTAATATCTCTGTTTTCTTGAATTGCACAAAATCTGTAGTTGTGTTTACTGAGATGAATTAATTTAAAAGTGTAATTTTGCTAATGATCCTAGTCCCCAAAACCTTAACAAGCAACAAGCTTCATAAACTAATAAGGCTTAGTAATTTCTATAGTTAGTAAGCAACATGAGGTAGGTAATCTTTTTGCTTTGCTGCAGATTTGGAAGTGAGTTTTGAGACTTCAGAAGAGTTAATGATCTTTTAACTCAGTACTTCAAAAGAATCTTCTATATTAAACAGCCAGCCATTGCACAATAACTGTGGAATCAGGAGAAGAATGCACAGACAAGGTTGGTAGAACTGAGGCCACTGAGTTGCTGAATGTCAGGAGGTTCACAGATTTCAAAGCCAAAGAGATAAGCAGACCATCAACTCTGATGTTGATGCCTGATAACATGTCTTTGAATTAAATGTGCCTCTTATTGAAAAAGGGAGAGCTCAAAGGTTGACTCAATTTTAGCTTCTACAAAGGCATCCACACCTTATTTGAACGCCCTGTTTGGTTTGCATTTCTTGTAGTGACCAGATGTTCTTACTGTTGAAATGGCATGCCTAATCTGCATTGAATTTTCAATTTGCATTTGAATTTGACTTTGGTACTCAGCATTTTGTCCTACTGATATCCCTCTTCCTAAGATCAAAGAGCTTTTTAGTAGATAGTGTTTTCTTCCCATGATGATATTAGTATACTGTAGTCTTTACTGTTCTGTCTTTCTAAATAGCTACAACACATTGCACTTCTGAAGTCTCACACTATATGGTGTTTCCTCAGCCTTGTGGTTCTTTACTGTACCCCTGCCAATTTTTCACCATTTTTTCCTAGCAAGATACGGGATCAATACAAATATTCAAGAATTAGCCTCACTGAGACTATAAAAATTCTTCCTGCTTCTCCCACTGCACCTTTTAGTACCCTATAAATAAGGACCAGTTTCTTTGCAGTAGAGATCTACATCACCCGTAAAACTAAAGGTGCAAGGCTTTACATCAAACTTAAATATGTTTAGGTAATATTTCATTTTTAAAAAGATAAATTCATATAGAAGAATGAGCAAAAGAAAAAGAGCAGAGACAATAGGAAAAAGGTATGGCTGAAACTGAAATAAATTTAATGTGAGATAAAACAGAAAAAAGCTTGAATGAAGAGCTGATCAGAAGGGACCAAGTCGGGCTGTTTAAAACAGTGGCAAATAATCTGATGTCATCAGTCGCTGGAAATCCTTCATGCTGGTTTGGTTTTGTCGTGGCTGACTCCTTCCTGCAGAATGTTCCAAGCCTGGGGGAAAGAAGTGCCCTATCTAGGCCCTGTGTTCTCTGAAGTCAAGTGGTCGCCCTCCCTCATAGGGTTCTACAGCCCCGGACTGCTTTGTCCCCACAGCACAAACACAGGGACACTCCCTGCCCAAAAGACCTCACAATCTAGGGCACAACTCTGCCATTGACAGGTAGAAGAGAATAGACAGACAGGAAAAGCACAAGAAAACAACAAACCAACTCCGTCCAGCATGAAAACAGTAGTCAGGAAAACAGCTGCCTAGCAGTGGTGTGTATGGGGGTTTTGTTGTGGTTGTTTTTTATCATCATGGCAAAGATGGATTTTAAATAGGGATTTGAAGGTGGACAGTGAGTGTGGTTGTGTGGACATTTACAGGGCTCTCCTACTTTGTATAAGGGCAAAGTGTAGCACATTTTTGTACATTTTCTTACAATTTAGTTTTGATGACAAAAAACCTGATTACTTTAAAACTGGACCTATGTATTTTCTTTTAAGTTCACTGGAATCATTTAAACAAGATGTGCATTATAGCTTAATTTATATGTCAGTTGTTAACTATTACAACTTTGCATTTGTACCTTTGCATTAAAATCTACAGTTTATTATCTAAGGAATCCATTTTAAACGGTGCATAGTTCTTGAAATCTCTTTCAATTTTATACTAGTCAGGGTATGCAAGATCTTATAAGCCTGGCATAGGAAGGTTTGGCTTTTTTGTACATGGGTGGTCTTCCACGGTAGCTCAAGCTAATCTACGTCCTATTTCCATCTCTCTTTGCCACCAATAGTAGTACATTCCTGCCCATTCTTTTGGGCCATGTCCAGTGCTTGCTATACCCTGCTGTTTTTCCTACTAGTAAATATGATCCAACAAAAAGAAGATTATAATTTGCTATCAGGCTAGCATGCTGAAATGGCCTAACAGGATGAGATGATCAAGTCAGAGATGATTAAAATGAAGATGAGACTACAGAGTGAGATGGGGAGAACAGGTGAAGTCAGAGATAACAAGATGTCAAGAGACATTAAAATGGCATGGTCTGCTGTCATGGGCTAGGAACCACAGTTTGAATGACCTACAGGAAAGCCAAGAAACTGGAGAATTTTGTTGGCTAAGGGGGGAAATCCCTTCACTGAATCAGGAACAAAGCAATGTTCCCCTGTAGTACTGAGGGCACCCTGTGCTTCTGAATGGGCTGTTTCCCATGAGGCTTGAGAGCAGCTGTGCTTACCTCTAGTTCATAGCAGAAACTGTCCAGCTCAAATGCTTAGCAAACTTTTCATTCTGAAGATTCCAGTGGTAATAATTGTTATTAACAGCCTTTATTGTATTTTTCAATAATAGATATCAGAGGTGTTTTATCACATTTTACGATGATCTTGTGACGGTAGTAGTGTAATTCTCTGATGTTATTGTGGTATTTCACTGGATGATTTGTAACTGTTTTGAAAAGATAATATTGACCTACTTAAGTATGCGTATAAAGAGAAATTGAGTCTGAGATAAATATACCCACCTATTGACTGTGCCAAGAATACATCCCTTATTGTGTACTCCAACCACTAAATTACTTCGTTGCTATTATACCTACCACCTTTGATTTCTCCTGAAGTGCAATAGGTACAATATAGAGTAATTTTCTTTCATAATATTCTAAAATAGTACGTCCTGTGCTTTTGGGCGGTTTCTGCAATTTACTCCAGAAACATCTTTTCTATAGTGCCAGAAATCTGAAGATCTTGCAATTATTTGGAATGACATTGTCTATTAAGATATATAGGATGACAATGTTTAAGACAGATCAACATATTATTTTTTCTTTCCATTTATCTTTTAAAACTGAATATAGCTAAATATTTTATCTAAAAATTGAATTACACTTGGTTTCATTTTTTCTTACTTACAGAATTTGTAATAAATGGAATTCTCTAATAAATGGAAGCCACATAGTCTAGAAAGGTGGAATTTTTATTTTTTTTTTAAAACAAAATCTATGAATTGAATTACAACATGTTACCCAGTTTAATCAAAATACTTATTAGCAATTCTATTGATTTCCTATTTTTCTGCAATGTTATATAGCTAAAATCAACCAAATGAACTGTCAAACTAATTTTGATGGAGCATATAACACAGCAGATAATTACTTCACTTTGCTTAATGTAATATAAATCCATAAATAGACATTTGTTTATGTGTAGAATGTGGGCTGCCTGGTAGAGAACAGGAACAAACAACAAAGAAGAATACTCAGTGACAAATACAGAGTAAAGAATAAAAGTTGATTCATTCAGAAATTTTATGAGCTGATTATTCATTACACAGTAGTGCCATGTGCTGCACCAGAATTTATTTTCAGTTGGGTTCAGTTCTAAATCAGAGTTTCAGAACATTGTTCTCTTCTGGTTTTGTTTTTTGCATGAAGTGCAGCACCATATGTTAAGATTGTTTGCAAGAAAATGTTAATTGTCCTGCATATTATTTCTGTAGTACCAAAAAACATAACAGAACTGAGGTTAGAAGCTAACCCACATTTTAGTGTTTACATCGTCAGCATCTGGCACTATAGAATAGATACTTTTGAAGTAAATTGTAGAAACCACCCAAAAAATATATACATTATGGTGCTAAATGCAACCAGTAGTATATACAAAAGTTAGCACACATTGTCATTCTAAGGGTCAGTAGTTCAGTAATTGTACCTTGCAATGTCAAGTACTCACTTCCAGAGCCAAATCCTGCCAGCAGCAGAATATCCAAAAATCTGAAGCAATATTACCTTTTCTCCTGCAAAGTTGTTACTTGTACGTCAGGAAATACTGTGAATGTCCTGCAGACAGAGAACATGAAGCCTGATTTTCTGTAGGGCTGAATAACTCCCAGAGATCCCAGTGACATTAGTGTGTATCTGACTCCTTAGCATTGCTGAGGTATGGACAAAAGAAGGAAGAGGCATAGCATAGCCAGTGGTTCAACAGGTAAATATTTGGAAAAAAGACTGCTATACTTTTTTCAGAGAAATAAATATCCCAAGTGGTTTGATGACAGAAGAATGTAGTAGTTACCTTGCAAAAATGCACCTCTGCTGAATGATCAGGTAGATGTGCAGTGTTAATATATGTTAGAGAGGCAACTAAAAATCTTGATCTACTGGACCAAGATATTTGGCAATGTCATTCTGGTGTCTTCCAGTACTAGAAGAATGAAAGAGCGATCCAGAAGAATCTTTTCTCTGTTCTTTCCAGCCTTTAGATATTACATCAACATGCTTTCAGTGCTATGTCATGTATCAGTAAGAGAACATTTGGCCAATAGATGCTTACAGTTACAGAGGAGCACAGTAGGGTGCTGGAAATGGACAGAAGGGATCCTTATAGGAGAATATTCTTAGGCCATTATCAATTGAATCGACTTGCCATCAAACATTCTTCCAATCTTTTGCCCCTTCATTACTTTCCCTCGGAGTATTGGTCCACTTTTACAACTGGAAAGCATAGGATGGCTATAGCAACCTTAACTTCATACGTTGCTTAAACTATGTATTTCATGGTATAGGAATAGTTTACTTAAACATAACAGTATGTTCAGGTAGAGAAAGGTCCAAGTGTACTTCTATAGAGTTGATCCTGCCAGAACACCAGGGCATGCACAAAACCTGAAGTTCCGAAGATTTCATTTTAAACAGGGGCTCTAATCCTCCCATATTTCTTTGAAGGATAATTTGATTCAAAATGTGAACTTTTTCCCTCCCAAAAACGAAGCTGTAAGCAGACATTTTAACTCGAAGCTGAAAGTTTAGCTGCCACGAGCTTTTTTTGTAAAATATTAGAATCATTTTATTGTGGAAAATTGTACTTGACTACTGGATCAAGCACAGTATTTACACTCAGAAGACAGCAGGAATTTTTGACATTTTAAAAATTATAATTTCTAGAAGTCCAGCCCTGAAATATTTACTCCTAAATTTTAAACCCTACAGCAATCTCCCCCATGTGACCGATTTTCTCTCTTTATATAATCAGTTACGTATAGGTTGACCTGGCTGTCTGATGAAGCTTCTCTCATTCTCCATTCATTTATTACTTTATCCCATGAGGAACTTTATCTATGGAATGCTCCCTTTATGCTGGGCCAAAGTAGTTTGATTCTCTTGACATTTTACAAAATCCTGCAAAGATGCCTTTTGGGATAAATCTGTATGCAAATGGGATTAATTTATACTTCAAATATGTGGTAGCAGTTAAGACTTTACAATATTTGTCTTCTCAAAAGTAACTGGAGTAAGCGTGGGCATTTGAGGTGCAGGAAAACTGCTGGTTTCACTGTATAGTTTAATTTCTCTAGGATACTGAGATGCGTACAGTTTAAACATAAATCAGATCCAACTTGGTATTTTGGGTAAGTATACACTTCGGCATGAAGTTCTGACATCTGGAACAATTATGTTTTTAAAGTAAAAGAAGAATAAAAAGATTAAAGGATATTCTCTAAAAAATTGCATCCAAGAAAACCCACAAATTATTTTCAACCTTCTTAAGATTCTCTAGCATTTGAAGGCTATAATTGCTATCTGAAAATGGAAAAAAATATTGGTCTCACTATCTGTCAGCAGATGATCACCTGTGTTGCAAAGGCACTTTTCTATATATTTGCTGAAAAGGAGAAATGAAAACAGCATAATGTATATTTTGTGACTTACTGCTCTTCATATCCTATCATTTTCATACGAAAATACCTTTTAAAATAATTCACATTTAATTTATGAACAAGTTTAATTTCCTTCACATTGGAATTAAATTGTCTTATGCTTGCATTTGCATTTCACATAACAATCAAAGTATCAAACACACTAGCAAAAAAACATTTCTTCACCATATGACCTGCTCTTTTTCAACAAAAGAACCCTTATTTTTCATCTAAAATTCTGAAGTTACAGTGTAAATTGCTTACTTAAAGTTTACCTTGAGTTTACCTTGCCTTTCAATGCCTCTTAACAAATCTGAACCATCAAGACTAACAGAGTAGCTGTAAGAAATCAGGTTTGTTGAAAAGACTTCCAGAAAGAAGTAAAATCCTCTAATATCAGGATTTTTCTGTGGTATGTTAACAATCCCAGGAAATGTCAAAAGCAAAAAAGTATATTTGGTTTAAGTCAAGCTTTGAACAATATTCACTTTGGATCATGTTTTAATCTGGAAAATTTACTTATTCCTACCTTTTCCATCCTAAGCAACTGTTTTGCCCTCTGAACCTGTCCGTAATCAGACTACACAGGGACATTCAGGCCCAAGACACAAAAAAGCTTATCCCATGTTTGTCTTCTTTGAAAATGTGTGTGTTTTGTGGAAAAGGAAAAATATTTGTGATGATGAAACTTACTCTAAGGAAGTATTTTCTGTTGTTTCTAAAATAACATTTGATCACCTTTGAAACCACCTAGTACTTAACACACTTCAGCTGAACTTTATCCTTTCCTTCTACTAACAGTTTCAGGTTTTCAGAAAGAAAGAAAACATAACACATGTTCACAAATTAATTCAGTAGCCATCTCATGATGAAGTCAGTGAGTTGATAGGATGATTTCAGGACAGGATTGCAGGACTACGACCGCTGTACGGTTTTTCGCTATAGGCAGCAGAAGAAACTGTTACTTAGAGTGTTATATGCTGTCAGATTGCTCGTTGGCACTGGTGGCAGAGGTCAGAAGCTTGCCTTCTTGGTTAGAGAGCACAGCAATTGCAGCTGTCTGAAAAAAAGTGCTGTGGGTTAGAGTATGTAAAAATAGTGGGGGTACTGTTTGTCAGACCAGGTGCAAGAACAGAAAAAATCCATGCTTTGCCAGAAAGAGGGGAAAAATAGACAGAAGAGAAAAAGCACACAGAAAAGAACAAAAACATTCCTTCTGCTAAATACTGAACTTGAACTATAGTCACTGGAAAGAACACAAGAGGTTATTCCACTCCCTTGTTGACTAAATTGTATGTTCTTCCTACAGAAAGTCCCTAAAAAAGAACCGTTTGTTGTTTTCCTACGTACAGACACAGTGTCTGTTGTTTATGACTATAATCATAGCTTGCATAGTTTAAAATGTGGGACTATGAGATAGGCTGTGTTTCCCTTTCTGGTTTGTCAGACACCAAAAAACATGTTCTTTACTTATTCCAGCTCCTTTGTGGTTTACTAACAAAATTTCTGTCTTTAAGCTAACTTCTTGCACATTGCTTCTACTACCCTGATGTGTTTCAAAAATATTGGACTATGTTTTTTCATGCCTTAATATTTAGGCCAGTTACCTTTTATCCACCACCATATCTTTTTATATTTTTTTTTACATATGAAAAAAAATTCTCTAAATTTGTGGAGACAGAGTATCTCTGAGCTCTCAGGTTCTGTTTTGTTGAAACACTTTGTCAAGCTTTAGACAGGTGCAGACATCTGCGGCTTTATAAAGCTCATGGCTGTCACAGGATTAGCTGTTGTGGAGAGTATCTCAAACTCTGTTAGCTCTGTTAGTCTCAATTTACTGATTCTGCTAGACTACCCTCTACCCTCTAGCTCACACACACATACAGAAATCCAAGACATGAATGCAAAGTTAGTTATAAATTGAAAGCAGTTGAAGGCTTACTTATGAAGGAATCGTTCTGACTCATTTGGCAAAGCTCTGGAAGGTGATAGTAATTCAGTGTTCATGTTTTCCTTTTAAACTATCTTGTTTAATGGCCACTATACCTCAGTGGCCCTCTACATCAATATATACTAGTCTTTTAATGCAGAAGCACAGTGAAATAATACATGCAGTGTCTGATTATCAGAGAAAGCTCTACTTAGGTTTCAGTATATTCATAAACTTCATTGCATTTTATTGCAGGGTTGAAGACTTTATTAATGCCTTGGAAAAAACCCCATGATTTTTACTGTTCTACGTCAGCAATCTTCACGTTTGCTGACTCCTTTTATAGGATTATGGTCAGGTTACTGTTTATTACAGCACTGGAATTTGTTGCTTTCTTTTGTACTCATGGCCCACGGACATAGTTTTGTAGCCTACTCTCTATTAAGAAAGTACATTCTGTGGTAAGGGTGGTCTCTTTTCAGGAATTTCTCATATTTAGGAACTAGTCTATCTTTCCATGTTCATTAGCATAAAAAATTATTTTGCTATTTTAATAGACCTATTAACACTTTTATAACTAAAAAGGCTAAAAATGTTATCACCAGAAAAGTATCCTGAACTTCAATGGGAGTTTTGTCACTGGTTTAAAAGGGAGCAAGGGAGAGTCTGAATCAGCTGTGTAACAGACAATGCATAGATACAGGAGAGTACAGTGGACTAAGGGGAATAAAAGAGCAGAGCACGAAAGGGGACAGGGCAAGAACACAGTGTAGAAGGCTTGTTACAACTTTCTGTGAGGTCTGATTTCTAGACTTCAGACTGGACAGATTTGAAGACAGTCTGTACCTAAGGAAAGCAACACAGCTTTCAATTATTTTTAGTATGAAGCTCATATCTACTACATCAAAAAAGCATATTGATGCTCAGTTTCATTACACTCATTACTTCAAAAATAAACATTACAATTATTACTTCAAAATAAAAAGGTCTTAACCTTGAACTACAGATGTCAGGATCACAAGCTAAACTGTGTTTATGTGTCAAACACATGTCAACTCATACATGCGTAATAACACATCCATGTCTGCTACCAAAGAATTGCATTCCATGTACACTGTTCAAGATCCACTGATAAGAACCAGGGCTCAGCAGCAAGTCCCAATGACCAGTGTGGATTTCTCAAGAAAAAAACAAAAAAACAAAAACAAGATGTAATTTTGATCTGAATTTTGATGACATAACAGGGTATGTCTTTCCAATATAAATGCATTAAATATGAACATATGTCCATATTTTTCTTTCAGGCTCATCCTTTTAATTTCTTTCCCTTTTCTTTGTTCTCTTAACATTTGTCTTTTCCCTCCTCTGTTTCTCTATGATCATAAACAAACAACAAGTTTGGCGAGTCAAACAACAGTGATTATCCTCGTATCTTAAGTGCAATAATAGCTTACTGTAAATCCATAGCTCATACTGAGCAAGCAGTCTTCATTGAAAGGCAAATCATTTTACAATAGACAGGATAAGTAGAGATGAAAAAAAGTCTTGAAAAATTAAGTAGTATTAACCTTGCAAATATGGGCAAAGATTTTAGTGGTATAAGCACCCCATTACACTAAAACAAGTTTTGACCACCTGAAGCTAAATGGCTTACAGAGTACAGGCCTGTTGACCAAATACAGAATTGGTCAACAGGATTTAGAGAAAAGAAATAGACCATGGTTAGTTGAAGGCATTGGGTTTTTCTCTAAGCATGACCTCATCTTTCCATTTCCTGCCATCTTAGTACTTAGTTTGAGACAATTACTACATCTTTTTTTATGCTTATATTTGAGAAATATACTCTCACCTTTATCTCCACTTAATGCAGACTTTCTATCTGGGAACTCTAAGATAGTTACTACAAGGATTTTGTTGGTGGTAAAAAAAGGATATCTTGTTTGTAAATTCATTCCTTCACGGCACTTACTAACAAGGGATGTGGTACTGCTGCCATAGATGTAAATGGAAGATTTGTAATTGATTTGGAACATCAATATTAAGGATTTAGATGACATATTTGTAACCTACACTTAACCATAAATATGTATTTTTCTGGTTTGGATATCACCATTTTTATTTTGCTTTTTTCTTATAGCATGAGTAAAATACTATTTTCAGTTGTTATGTGAGAATATTTATTAGCTTTTATACTTCCATAAATCTCTCCTTATGCTAGTTCTGATATCCAACAGGAGCAGTAACGTTTGTCAAATTGTTTTTGTGACTGCTTAGTAATGTTTGGACTTTGAAACTGGGACTTCATTGAGTAAGTGAAGATGCAAATTCGTGTAGTTAAGCAACTGCAGTTGTAGCCAGACACCTATCTCAGTCTGATTCTCAGAAGTGATGCGTTCAGGGAAATAAATCAGGATTTAAGTGTCATTTAAAAAAAACAGCAGTCAGTTCTATAGGTGCTTTTATGTCATGATTTAATACTGAATGTGTTATTGTTTTCTTTACTGTATAAAACATAGTCCAAAGGCTCCTAAAATGCAGTCATCAGGGAATCTATTCAGTTCCCTGAATGTAATCTGTTCAGTGGAATAATTTGCACCACACTGAAAAAGGAAATAAAATGGTGTAGAATTAAAATTGTGTTTATAATGTGAACAAAGAAATTAATAAGAAACTAAGATACAGGTACTTTGAACATTTTGATTTAGAAATTTGACTTTTTAAGTGTAATAGGCACGCTTCATTATCATGAGACATGGCATACACATATTAAAACGCTTGGCAAATATCTTGCTTTCCAGTAGCTGACAGACAACATGGGTATTTGTTACCCAAAGCAGTAAGACAACCTACCTCTGAGCAACCTAGTTCAGGTACTGGAACCAGCACAGCCAAGTAAACTTGCTCCAGGAAGCCAACCCTGTAGGAGAGTGAGACAAAGTCTTAGGCAACATGCCATGGTAACTTGTAGAGCTCAGTTTTCTTCACACAGGACTTTAGTGTGCCATGGCAGTTACTACCATATATCCTAAGTGAGAAGGCAGGTGTTACTGACAAAGCAGCAAGCTGGAGCATCAGTGCAGAAAACTTCTGTTTACATGTGTGTACTTTAACAGTAGCAGTATGCTACTGTATGTACAAAAATAATACTTTTTGCCAGTCAGTCAGTAGGTACTCTGAACTATGAAATTAATTTTGTCTGCTATTGCTTGACTCTCCAATGAAAAAGCATCTGTTGCTTTAATTTTCAAGTCTTTCCAATAACATTTGAATGATCATCCAAATCCTAAGGCAGGCTCAAAAGCCCTTCTTCTTTCTGAATTCTTGCCATATTTATAGTCTCTTAACATTCACTGCTATCACAGGGTGCTACTCCAGCAATGCAAGCGATGAAGGGAATGCTTGCATAGGCTGGCTCTTGGCATTCCTGCTCCTTTGGTGTCTCCAGCCTCTGAGACCAAAGCCAGCCGAGATGCATGAGAAAATATCTTGTGACCTTTCTGCGCTAAACTCCCCACCGCTACGTGACACTGAAAGAGCAACAGTGGCAGATCTTATGACAAAGCCATGTGGTCAAGGTTTGAATGCTCTGTTATCAGGGGAATTTAAACCTTATTTAGGTGTTTAAAGTCAAGCTGGGTGGAGCTGGGGTATGACAAACACTCCGCCGTCCAGGTATTTTGCAAATGATACTTTCCAGCTTTCTGTTGTGGGTTGTTGGGGGTTTTTTTAGGTTTTTGTACTACTGAATACTGCTTTTACTGACCAAAAGTTTCAACATGGTAAACTTCATTAAAAGAATAATTCTTAGAAGATGCTTTAAGCAAGAATCTTGAATACTCAAGCAGTCTGTGAGCCACATTTTAAAAAACAAAACAAAACACGACATTATTACAGCTGACAACAGAGCTGCTTAGAACGAGGCAGAAGACTCACTCCGGCTCATGGGCAGCTTTAACTAGAGGGCTGGCTTCTTCACCCTGCCCCTCTGTGACCTGGAAAGCTACCAGCCCTGCTGGCAGTATGTGGTGGGTTTGGACCTGCACCTCTGCCAGGGAGCAGCAAGAGCACTGCAGCTCCATGAAGGAGGACAAGCCAGTAGCCAAAGGCAACTCCAGAACAGGCTAGTGACCCTCAGCAGTGGGGCACAGTCCCACACAGGATCCAAATGCAGCAGACAGCTGGTAACAGGGTCTGCCAACAGCCATGCACAGCAGTGACCCAGGACCTGCCCAGCAGCCCCAGCCAGCACTGAGGCTCCACACAGGCACACCTACTGCCCATCCAGCAGAAAGCAAATGCCCAGCCCTGGAACTCTCAGGCAGGGGCCTGGGTGGACGCCCCAGGTGAGGTTGCTCAGGACACTTATGGCCTATTAGTGCATCTAGAGCCCTGGCAATCTCATTCGTTGTTAAGGTGAATTATACGTATCATAAACCAGAAAGCGTGAAGTATAATCTACTTTTTTAAATCCTGTTGCCTCAGCTGTTTGTACATTCGGATTTGTGACTACTGGCAGACCCTTCCTTACCTTCATTAGCCTGATTTAATTTAAAGTGGACATTCTAGTAAATCTCACTTTTGTAGTGAGACAAAATCTCAGGTGGGACAACTAAGGAAAGATGATAGGCCACATAATAGGTACAGCCTGTTGCCATTTATTTGCTCTTTAATATCTATTTTTTCCCTATACCATTTCATGATATAAAATAAACTCTTCACCTTCAATATAAAGGTTGTTTATTCATCTTGTTTTCATACAAATCACAGGAAGAAATAGCTAATAAAGATAGACACAAATAGGAAATTTTGAATTGTGTTGGATGTGCAGCAACTTGTTCTGCACGCGATTCTGTTTCGATACCTTTGATGTCCCATATTTAAACCCTGTCTTAAAAGGATCTGTAGCTTTTCCTTAGTCTTTCCTGATTGTCTCAGCTCCCTGGTTTTTCCCCTGACTTTTCTTAGTATTTTAAAATGCAGTAGGCATTCATGGGGAGGAAGCAACATCTCTGACTTCTTTTCCACTTATTGTCTACACTGAGTATGTCATATACTGATCTACAGCTTAATTAAGTCAGAAACAGTGATTATGGCTGTCTAGCATGACTTGCATATAAATTTATTTATGTACCTCGATTATAAGAACTTAATATATCATAATGTCCCTGTTATCTTCATGGCAGGGCATCAAGGGTGTTTCTTCATTCACAGTGTGGGAAAACGCGATGCTGTTACTGTCACTGACAATGGTTACTGAGTTGTTCTGAAAATATTGTGTGGTTCAGATTCAGTGAAACTCCCTGTGCAATGGACACCTTCATAATTTCAGATTTCTTCTCTCTTGATGCAAAAGGGCCATTTCCATACTTAAAGAATGGCAAAGTGGAATTCTGAAAAGGATTAAGAGATCACAAGTTCTACAAGAAGTATAAAGGAAGCAGAACTGCTTTCTCAAGATACTCCCAAGGATGTCATGACTTTGCACTCCAAAAACAAACAAAGCCCCAAGGAGAATACAATAGTAATAAAAATTAGGAAATTCCTGATAGTTTATGAGTAGAAAAATCATGTCAGTTTAAGAAAACTTGAGACAGACAATTTCTGATATAAACTTCTATATGAAGCCATCCCTGGGACAGCCAAGCGCTGAAGCAGATTGCCCAGAAGGTTCTGCAGTCTCCATTCTCGGAGGTTTTTGAGACCTAACTGAGCAAAGACCTGAGCAGCCTGATCTGATCTCACAGTTGAACCTGCTTTGAGTGGGAGGATGGATGAGAAACCTCCTCATGTTCTTTCCAACTTGAATCACTCTATGATTCCATAAATCTGTGATTTTTGTGACTCAGACAATTTTCTTCACATCAGGAACAAAGCCCACCAAAATATATTTCACACCAAATGTAACTCTGGATTTCATGTAGATATATGGCCCATAACATTTTTATTTTGGAATAAAATATCAAATGGAATTGACAATTGCCTAATACAGCTACATGCAGAAAATCAGGCTACAGCTTTTTCTGAAGGGTAATGTCAAAGCTCTACGTTCCATATGGATGTCACCAAAAAGAATTGTGATTTCATCAACACAGCTGCTAGTTTTGTAATGACATATGGGAGTAACTTTTTTTTGATGAACGTTCTTACAGCAATGTTTCCTCCGCCTTCTGCATTTTTCCTGACATCATGACTTTAAATACGAGCACAATTTAAAAGGCAGTAGTAATTTCTGACAAACTCTTTGTACTTGTGTTAGAAATCTATCCTATCTCTAGAATTAGCATTGTCTCAAATCTACTGTCTCCTGAAGATCCAGATATAAATTTAATTTATTCTGTAATTGTGAGACAGATATTTCAGTCTAGAATCTATTTTGTCTTGTGTAGCTGAATATGCATTTATACACACACAGATGAGTGAAGCCTTTCTGGATTCTATTTCTACAGGATAGCTTAGGGAAGAAAAATAACTAATATCAAAAAACAGTATCAAGGATCTAGCAAGGATAGCAAGGATCTATTGAATGTTATTTCAAATAAAGTATTAGTATACTAAATCAATAAATATGATGACAAAGACATAATAACAGCATAATAACTTTCTATAGGCTGTGTTGTATTTAACGTCATCATCGGTTATGTAGATGCTTCCTCAACTAAGATAATCTGTACAGAGACAAATTTGCACAAAGTCAAAAGGGCTCTGTACAAAAGAACTCCTTATGATGCAGTGAATCTGTTTTATGAGGAATAAATCAAGTATTATTTTTTAAGAATGGGAAAATATAGTTTGATTTTTTTATTTAATTGATAAACATAATGTCAAACCACTTAAATTTTTGTGCTGCAAGACAATGAAAAAGAGACATGTTTCCTTTCCAATTTAAAGAAGTAATTTTTTTTCATGAAGGTTTAAAGTGTATATGGACAACCTATATTAGTTGACGTAAGACTTTTTTTTTTTTTATTGAGAACCAAATATGAAAGGCAGGCTCATTTTTTTGCACCTAACAAAAGCAAGAGTCTTACTTACTCCACACAGAAACTCTTTGCAAGTTCAGTTCCTAGATAAGGCAGTGAGATAAATACTGTATAAATTTCCTGATATCCTTCACTTATGACAATTTTGATGAATTTAATTAAATTAGTAAATAATGAAATGAAGCATTTAACAGCAATTGATAAGGAGATTTATAATTATTAACTTTTTTTTAGTTAAGAGTTTTCTGTTAGATTCTAGTAAATAAAGTTCAGTGATTTTAAATAATGCTAACATTATGTTTTGAATTAGTAGTAGAAAAATGGCTTTCCATGGGAAAGTTAATATATAAGACCATTACACATTTTTATAATACAAATATTTCGTTAAACTGTTGCACTTATAGTTACACCTTTGTGGTATGCATTTTATTTGTATGTAGGTTTTGCTTTGATAAATAGATGGTGTGCAAGGGCATTTTTGTGTTATGCTGAGATCTACTCTAAATCCTGATATATTATGAAAGCTCCATCCATTCAGTTATCTTCCATAACTGAAGGTGAACCGTCAAATATCTAAACATTGCTCTAATAGGACATGGCATCCTTAGCAATTTTTTATTTCTTTTTATATGCTGTATTCATATGTTATTAACTAAACCTGTCTCAGAGGCCTTGTTGACTATTTCATGACTAAAGGGCAAAACCACCTAATGTTAGCAGTTGGAGTGAGAGCAGTGAGGGAATGTATTTCAAGAGCCACAGATGAGAAGGTCTCTTGAACTTATGAATGCTGAGATATGCAATGAACAATATAGACACAAAGAAGTAAACTGACATAATAAATAAATAAAATATATAATACACCATTTCAATAAACAGAAGTTTTCAAACTCATATTTAGCTGTGGAATTGAAAATTCCATTTCTAACTTTTGAAAGGATGTGGGGATGGAGGAAATTAGTACTGTATTAAACTTAAATATAAACCATTTACTTGAAAAATGACCATATGTATTACAAACTCAAGCAAAACCTTTATGTTATTATGAAATATCACAATGGATGTCAAACAAGTTTCTATTCAAGTGGAATTCTGCTTCCGCACCGGAAGAGGAATCAAATGTTAATAAAAATTAAACTCAAATATTCAGTCCATATCAGGGAAGAGGTTAATTTCGTTCCTCTCTGGGGACATTCCATCTTAACTCCTGGCAACCTTAACACTTGCACTGCTTGCTTGCATCAGTCACTAAGACAATAAAAAGTCTGACTTTTTTTTCTTTGCCCCCTGACACCCTTATGATACAGAGAGGAACAGTAATTTATCCATGTAAAATGGCTCTTTTCTAATTTTTTTTTTGACTGGGTCAGAACAAGTCTTCAGAAGGGTCCAGTAACATGATACACTAACAAATGCATTTCGAACAGTTCAGCAGGTGTTGCATAATAGCCAAAACTAATTAATTTTGAGCACTACTTTAGCTGAGTAGTAGCCTTCCGTGACTGGTGGAAGAGCTAAGTAGCCTGCCCTTGCTATCTGTAAGTCACTGTTAACCTCATACAGTGCATTTATTTAAATCGGCCATTCTGAATGACACTGCCCTAACTTCCCTTCACCAGTGTCAAAAGTGACTTGTAAGCTCACCTTTCTCTGCAGCAGTTTCTTCATCAGTTTCTTTGTGGAGGTATCTTCATCCCCAATTGACATCTGAGAGAGCATTGTGTGAGAAGGAGTCAAAGATGGCCTCTGGGGAGCTGGAATTAAGGTTGGAGGTCTCACATTAAAAAAGTCATTTACTTCTGGTTTAGTTTTGCTCTTAGGCATTATTCACAGCTTTGTTCTGTCTTCAAACAGAAGGAGCAGTGGCCCCACTAAAAGAAAAAATCTGAAGCTATTGAATGTGCTTAGAGTTAGTAAATATTAACTTGGGCTTTCAGGAGTCAAACCACAGTATGTCCTTAAAGCAAAAGAGCTTCTGCCTTTCATTGCCATTGCCTTATTGTTCCTGTACTATTTTATTTTCTTTCTTACCAAATAAGGTATTTCTAGTAATACTTTTTCACGGCATATGTTTTTATATGTCACCAGAGTAAAATTCTTCTCCTCAGTTGATTATTGTTGTGATAGGTTGTTTTCTTGTTGGTACTAACTAGAATAAAATTTGAATGTTTACAGTGAAATGCAGAAAAATATTTGTTTTGATACTTTGTAGTTCTGGGCTAGACATGTGAAGATTCAGTATGTATCTTAACATATCTGGTACTGGCTGCAAAAATCTTCCAGAATAGGTTTGCAAAAATCACATACTCAAGCTCTGATTTATCTCACAGGAATGCCTTGTTGCATGCTTTTGATTATAAGAATGTCAGTGTATTTTCCATCTTTATCATCTTCACATTAGAGGATTTTTTCACCTAAGTATTTTCATGCATTATTTCCAGGTTTTTTGCTTCTCAGGTAACAAACCTGAATGTATTTAAGTAAGGCTTGCTTGGCAAATAGGTTGGACAGGGTATATTCCTCATTGACAGAAGTGTTTTGATAAGAAGGGTAAATTTATATCCAAAGAAGGAGCACACAATGCTTACTGATTTCAGTGATTTTTTTCCTCTCATTCTAAAGAAAATTTGACCCAAATAATTTAATCTGTCAAGATAGCCAAGAGTTAAAGTGAACAAAGCTTACACAATGTGACATTTTTGTCATTGTTTTTCACTTTCAATTAAACAAAGGACTGTTAAATAGTTTAAAAGAAAAATTTAGCAATTTAACAAGTAACAGTGATTCAGAATAAGATAGTCATTACCAGTATCACAGCTACTGGCCTAGAAGTTCCACACTGTCTTCTGGTGGGTAATTGGGAAGTGTCTGCCCTGCAGTGGCACACTGAGGTGTCTTGGCTATGCCCAAGCAAGGTGGAAGGGCAACACAGCTCAGGGACAGTTCAGTTGCAGAGGGAGCAACTTGGATCAAGATGAGCACAGCTGCATCACTGAGTGCTGACCTGGAAGTGCACAAGTGGACAGAGTGACCCTGTGTGGACATAACCAAGTAATTTTTTTTGCCACTGTAAATATTACTAATGGATTCCTTAAAATGTTCCCTTACATATGTAACTAAGTTTATATTTGAGCATATTTCACTGAGGACAATTAGAATGTTTGCTATGCAAACTTAAGTGTGCATGTGCTTGCAGGGTCACTGTTTAAATGTCTGTGCAATTTAAGAAAAAAAAAGAAGGCATTTTATCAAATTAGCTCTGCCATATTGAAGGCTTCTGCTTTGTAAAATCTTAGTTTGTACCTCTGCATTTGACTTTTTCAGGTGAAAATTTACTGTAAAAATAGAACATCTTGTGTCTGGAAAGAAGAAAAAAAGAAAAGAAAACAAAACCAAAAAAGTCATATTTTTTTCATATTTTCTTGAGGCTTTCTTTTTTTTCCCCATATTTTGAAAAGTGGGCAGCTTAGGCTTTGTTTATCCAGAGGGCTGGCCAAAGCATTGCAGGCATCTTTCTGTTGTACTTGTCAGGGAAGGATATTTTTAAAAAAGAAATCCTAAGATAGATTATAATAGCAAAGAGATTTTCACAAGTGTCTTTCCCTTTTATTCCTGGAGTAAAGCAAAGAACTCTCAAATTACAGCTTCTGTTATTATTTTCAGAATTTTCAGTACTATGGGATAACCTGGTATTACAGTAGCTTTTGTCAGAGCACCAGAAAAAGCTTTGAAAAACTTTAGACTCTGTTTGAATTCCTTGTCCTTTTCACTTGCAGTTTTAATATCACCGTAAAATACTACAGTTTTTCATTCTAAATGGCTCACAGAGTCACACTTCTCTTCTGTTTCTTCCTCCATTAAGCCTTTAAGGTCACGTGTTTTTAAATGAACACAGCCAGCGAATCTGTGCTGTACACAGGAGTGATCAGGTCAGCTCCAGAAGGAATTTATGGGCTAGTTTTGTACATTTTATAAATATGCTTGTGGTTACCCAATAGTTAATGTCTAGCATAAATATGGGCTGCTTCCAAAAAGGGAAGTCCTTACCACCGCCAGTCCTCTCCCCCAGACATCGGCTATTTATTCTAACCACATTTCCAGTGCCAGCCCATGGGGCCATGCAGGGACTCAGATCAAAGCAATGGCAGGGATTATAAGAACAGTTCTCTTGGTTTAGGTTTCATGTGCTGATGGGGAATATCAGGATTTGTTCCTTGTGTGTATGTTATTTTTTCATGTACTTTTAGGTCATTGTTCTATAAAGACTCTTTGTCAGAAAGTCTCCACGTTCTTTAGCTCAATACAGGAAGAAGTTGAAGCCAATTTGACTAGGCTAGCTGTACTCACAAGAGGTACCTTTACAGGCACTTTCTATACTAGTCAGGAACTTTGTAGAGGGAAAATCTTTGCTTCCCCAGGAAAAAAAAACAAAACAAACAAACACAAAAAAACCCAACAAAAAACCCAAACCAACAACCAACCAACCAAATCCAACAATTTGGAATTAAATTGTTTGAAAAGATAAGTAATCCCAGTAATAACCTCTTATATAGGTAGTCATATATGTAATAGCTAATGAAAACTCATTTTTTAAGAGTGTTTTCCAAACACTTGTAGACAAGCTTAAGTTGAAGACATAGAGTATGTTCACTTGCATAAAAACATGCTCTCAGTATTGGGACCATCAGCTATAATATTTTTTTTTTGGTAGAGTGAACAATTGCTTAACTACAGTCCCTGGCTTCTGAACTTTTAAAAATTAAATGTTACTGGTTTGAAGAACAATAGAGTACATTTAAATTGCTGCTTTCAAAGATATGTTAAAATCTTGATGAGATTAGTATTTACTTTATTAGGAATTTTTGTACTAATTAGCAAATAAATAATGTCAGGCTAGATCTGACACAGCTGCAGCAGTCATTAATAAAGAAGTAAAAAAAATATTTTTGACTCAATAAATAAATGAAAAAATTTGGAAGAAAAAGTATCTAGAAATTAATTAGATACTTGTTTTAATCAGCTCAACATGTTTAATTTCAGTGTATAATAGTATGAACAAAACCACTGTAATGGAAGCTATGGACTTTTCCTAAGCATCCTTGCCAGAGAAGGGGCACAAGGAATTGCTATCATTACCAAACTGTTTTCTAACAGTTGCTGCTCATTATGGAATGGAAACTTGGGCTCAGTCCTCTCCATTATTCCAATCCAGCATGTTACATGGAAAAGGAAGGTGATCTGAGCTTAAAGGTTACACTGAAAAATGTGTTGTTCTCAGTCTATTCTGCAATCTCTTCAGTGATGTGTTTGTAGCAAATCCAGGCAAATTACTTAAACACCAGATTCTGAGCTTCCCTTGCTTGAAAATAACTCTCCTGAAAGGTGGCCAGTGTAAATTCACAGATGATTCAAGGACAGTTCATTGAGAACCGGAAGTGGTCTTCCGTGACCTGGGGAAGGGTACCCTAGCTACTGAGCTACTTTGAAGAAAGGGGACGTTAATTTTGCCATACTTCTATGTCGTACCAAAATGTTTCACCTGAAGCTGTTCCGTGAATTCAGTATAAATATGTAGCTTGTTTCTGGATGACCAAAACTGAGTTTCTAGAGTCCAATATATTGACAAAACCAGAACCTAGCCTTCCTTTGTTACCCTGTTCTGCTGATGAAGTTATTACAATGTTGGGAAATTAAAGTTGTGGTTAACCAACTCTAATTGCTGTGTTTGAAATAGTTTTATTCTATTATCCAGAATTAAAGAGTCCATTCAGAAACAGTTTTCCTAAGTTCAATATCTATGAACTATTTTGGAAATACTTTTATAGTTTCCTTTACCTGCTATAATTTCTCTTCCTATCTTTAATTTGTGCTTCTCATACCATTTCTTGGTGTTTTCTTATGTTGATGAAGCTACACCCCTTCAGTGTATACCACTGATTATTGTATGTTGCTCTTTTTAAAGATGCTTCACACTGAAATTAACATTTTGATGTTTTACTGGAAGCAAGGCTATGCCTCAATGTCATTCTTTAGGGCAAAAAGCACAACTACATTGTCCAATTTGATTTCTGTTCATAGCTAAACGCCATATTCTCTGTAGCCCTGTAGAACACACAGATGATCAGATGCAGAACTAATTCTCTGGATACGTGATTCTGTAGCTCCATTTCTGTCTCCGTGTTTTGTTGATGACTAATTCTGACACAAGTACAATAGACTGGAGCCAATAATCTTTTTTTACATTGGTGATCCTTAGTCGTAAAAATAGTGCCTTGCAAGCTGTCACTTAGGATTGAAGAGAAACATCACTTATTCAATACTGGGTGGTAAATAAAGTGAAATTCAGGATGTGAGATATTAATTTTCAATTAAAGTTTGCAGTGCATATCAGTTACCCCAACGAGCACAGAGTGCAAATTTCGTTTTGCGTTGTTGACAGCAATCACTGTACCATGGCAGTAGTAAAAAAGGTGACATTTTGGAGTTGGCATATCTGCTGTTATGTGCCTGCACACATCTTGGGAAAGGCAGCAATAACTGCAGTTAGAGCTTAATCAGACACTGGCCGATAGAAGCAGCTATGGAAACGCGCTGAAGTAATGCATCTGGTACTCTGTTCACACACAGTCCCAAAGTAGTAGTATTAATTTTTCAGCTCTAGTAGCACCCTTCAGACTTGATGACAGAAGGAAAGTTGTTGCAGTTTTACGTGTTTTCATTTCTATCCAGCTGCCTTTCTGCATTTAGTGACAGTGGGGAATAGTCTAAAACCCAGCAATGATTAAAGCAAACTGGGGTGATGGTGGACAATAAATAAGTTTTCAGCATACTATAGAGCACAAAAATTGCTCATTCCACTTGTGTAGAAAAAGCCTCTAAATAGCTAAGAAATTCATAGTCCCTCATGTATGCATTTAGTGTCACTACTTTTGGAATATTTCTTGACTTCAGGTTACCAGAAAAAATGCAAGGTTTTTGAATGCAGGCCACCTAAAGAAAGCAATAGACATTTGTAGAAGCTGGAGAAACTAATACATGAAGAAAGACTATATGAATACTTTTGAAAAGGCAAGACCTGAGCTCAGAAAAATTCCATACTTATCAAGGAAAGAGGATTGATTCCATGGAGCTATAATGATGAGTGAAAGCATGAAACTTCAAAAAGGATGCATCAGACTGAAATTAGGGAAATACTCTTTGATGTTCTGATACACCAGTTTGCAGAAAAATCTCTTGAAGGAACAGTCACCTAGGACTTCCAAAACTAGAGGAGATAAAATTTGGAAAAACATAGCAGAGGAGCAGTTATGCTACTGAGGAGATCTGAACCAGTGAATAGCCTCTTTTCTGTCTGTATTTCTATTATATTTCAATATAAGATTGCTTATTTAGATGCTAAAAGGGGAAGTTTTTGCCTATAAAAAGCCAAGATGAACGATAAAAAATCTATTGTTATAACAGAAACTGTTTTAGCAGGGAACATAGCAGCAAGTATGTTTTAAAGAAAAAAGTTTTTAAAAAGTTAAAAAAAAAAAGTTTAAATGTTTTTCTGAGGACTGTTTATGTTACCAGCAATTATCAGTTATCAAGAATGGAGCTTGTTTGAAGCCCATGCCTGTGAAAGGAGCAGAATGTATTTTTAGTAGTTCTTCACACTATGATGTCCTGTCAAAACTGAAGAACATTAAGCATCATTATGCAGGATCCTAGAACATGACAGCATGTTCCAAACTTTTGGTCACGGCCATTTCCATCAAAAAGCTGACTCCAGAAAGTAATACATACAATGTCTGCATTGAGGTGGTAGTTTTATTAGTAATTTTAACTTTCTTTTTTTTTTTTTTTTACTAAGAGCAAGAAAATGAAAAAATACAATATGTTCATTTGATGTGATATGAAATTAAGGCTTCATGCAAGAGCAAAACCAAGAAGCTCCAGTGTCATGCCAAACAGGAGAGAATACTGTATGTTATTGTCACAGTTACTGCATTTATTCCTCAAAATGATACTATTATTTTTAATAATAACTACATAAATAAAGGAACATAAATTAAAGTAATGGAAGGCCACAAATTCTCCATGATACAGTCTGCTGTGTCTTGAAAACCCAAGTCCTTGTAGAAATCATGGCATAAAATTGATACTGTTACATTGAACAGGTTCTTAGTTTATGGTTTGTTCTGTACACTAGCCGTTTAATTAACAGAAACTAACTAGTGCCAGCAACTATTATTGTCTCTGATATATTTTATTTTATATTCCTTGAGATCTGCTTTATCTCTTCTTTAAGAGCAAATGGATTTTGTTTGGTTAAATTACTTTTTGGCTCCAGGAGATCAGCAAGGTGAAAAAAATACGCTAAATGTGTTAGAGAACAACTGCAGAAGGTAACATTTACATATCTTTTATGTTAGATTGTGGTGAAATCTCTCTGTTGATTGATGGTCTAAAGATAATATCTGTTAACATTGTAGGCTGATAGGAGTGGTTTGGTTTTATACTACCAAGGAATTTATTTGAACTTTATGCAGCTTATAACAATCCCACAATTTTAATTTTGATCTTCTTCAGAGAAGCTAGCTCTGTAATTACTAAAGACTGTCATTGCTGTAACATTTGAGACTGCAGAAATTTGCAAAGGTTTCCTCCTCCCACAGGCTTTGGCTATATTTGTCAACCCAATAAAGACTAGGGTGAAACCCGAGGAGTGTGAATCCCACGGATCTCCTGCTGACATCAGTAGGAGCTTAGCACCTATAAGGATCAAAGAGCTTTGTTACTGCAGCTGACTCTCAATAATGCAAAACAATTAAAAATAATAACAAACGCAACAAAATCCAAATGATCCAATAGATTCTGGGATAGTCTAAAAAATTAGAATCATCTTAAGTTTTAAAATTCAGCATTTCAGTCGTGACCAGACTGGATCAGCAAAACATGATACAGAATTAAAATCAGATTCAAAGCTGAAGTAAATTGTATAATGATGAGAGTTTGAAAAAACTGGTTGTGATCTATCAAAAAATTAATTCAAAGTCAATTAATGTAACACTGTGATAGGAATCAGCATTGTCGCTACTGTCAGAAGTTATTTTTACATTTACATGACATGTGCATCCATGGTGAACATTTAGCCTTTTACTTTCTGTCCACCACCTTATCTGTTTTGCTCTTTGACACAGGCATGATTCTTTTGCCTGTGTCTGTAGGACTTTACTCAATGGAGATTCTGAACCATAACTGAAGCCCCAGTAAAATACATAAAGAATAATAAGAAGTAGCATTGCTTACAGTAATGAGACTTTAGTCCCCACATATGCTTTTCCAAGGATTCTAGTCTTAAGTGTAAATTTGTCAAATCTTGGTTCTTTCTATCCTACTGCTTCTCATCCTTAGCAAAAGGTTCTTTACTGTGATCTGGTGTGTTTATTTATCTGAGTGGTCTGAATTTATTTGGGATGAAGCTGATTGAATGTCACGCTTCTTTTTTGAAGTTGGCAGGCAGGGTTGGCGTATTTCTGCTTGCTCATGCCTGGAGTCAGTGTAGCTGGCTAGGACTTTGTTCTATTCCTATACTATACTTTGATATCTTTTCAGCTGGTTCTGTGCAGAAGTCCTAAATTTATTTGTCCTCTCAGAAAAGTCAAGAGTCCAGAAGCTCTGCAGAGAAGGAAATGATGACAGAGACATTTTCTAGTCATGAACAAGGCATAGCTAAGCCTGATTATAACTGGAATTGTACTTGCAATATACCACATTAAAACCAAAATATGAAAACTAATCACAGGAAGTCCATGAACAAAGATCAAACCTCTAAACTATGAAGGAATAAGTAGGATTTCGCCACAGAGTGTAACCATCAACTTGCACTTTGCTTTGAAAGCTACTGCAGAGATTTAAAAAAGTGCAGACTCCAGGACTAACAATAACTTAGTAGTGGAAAAAGCTTTTCAAATGTACAGTATCCAATGTATAAAATCAGCCAAGATCTCTCTGAAGTGGACTGTGTCTCATCTTTACTGCCAGCTAGCCTTTCAGCCTTTAAAATCTTCAGAACACATTGCGATGGAGAAAATCACTGAAGCATCAGCTGGCATATGATCTTTTAAAGTTCTGTTCATTATTTCCTATTCCTAGCTGCTGTTTTTACTTTTCAGAAATGCAACCTATCTTCTCTATCACTACCTTGTAATAGCCAGCCTTCCATGCCCTTTTCTTCCTTATTTCTCTCTTTCCTCCCACTTTCTTTTCTGTCTGCTGAGACATCTTCAAACACAAGACTACGTGTTCAGATAACAACTGTGCCAAAAGCTGCAGGAAGAACCCTGGCTCACAGATGCGCAGCTTCACAGTGAAGTATTGAGTGTTACTGCAGTGTCCACCAAACTGGACATTCGTAATTGCCAACTTTGTAGCATAGACAACTGTTTTGTTCATGTACCTTGCAAACATAAAAAGTTGAATTGGGAGATAATTAATTGCATTTTTTTTGAAATGTAATCATAGTGTGGAATTGCAATGATGCTCAGTTAATTTTCATAAACTTTCCGTTGTACACTGCACAATCCCTCCCAAAGGCACCAGTGATACAAAAGAACGTGAACTATATCAGAATATATAGTGAACATATAGTTCTGGGAATGTTCCCCTCTGCCTGCAAGAAATTACTCATCGTGAATTAAAATGCACTGTTCATTTGCATGCAGCTACTATGTACCATCAACTGTCTGGCACTACATGGCTGAGTAAAGCCTACCCATGCAGATAAGTCATTGATAGCATCACTGTCCTGGGAGGAGTCATGCTTGTTTGTGTAGGCATCTGTGATATTGGCGTATGTAAAAAATATTCCTTTCTATACCATTATGTCAGGCCAAGAATTCAGGTAATTGGAATGATTATTTTTGTAGGTGTAGTTGTAAATTTTTAGTGTGTAAGCCATTTCTTCATAGTTTCAGAGTATGGGTAAAATACTCTGAAACTGTTATTGTGCCACTTGGATATGTTTTCCTGTCTGTAGGCAAGAGATATACCAAAGATATATGGCTCCTTACAGGATATATCAGTGCAAACATAGATTTAGCTCTGCTAAATTCATAAGAATGAATAGTCATTAATTTTCTGCTCTATTAATGAAATACATTTTCTTTGTTGAAAGCCTCTTCCCACAATCATTACCTGTTTTAATAAGATGTATAGTGACAATCGTGAAACTTCCCCAGTCTGAGAGGACCTTGTAGTTTAGGAAAACTTTTCAGGTCAGTGGGATTCCAACAAGACTGAAGAGTCTTTCCATGAGGGTAAGTAAGTAGAATTCATCCCCAAATAATACTGGTATAAATATTTAAAAGCGTCTATGATATCCTCACTTGTGAGATGGTCAGTGAGCTTATTTGCCAAAGGAGTTAGCCATCAAATCTGGAGAATGCAGAGACGATTTGAAATTAATGTGTGCAATATACAGTGCAATATAGAGTGCGACTTGTTGCACTGTTTGTGAAATAATGCTTCAGCATGTTTTCAAACCAGGATAAAGTCTTTACATTCCTTCTAAATTTCATTACCACCAAGATGGATATATAATAAAGGACGATATTGAACCAGAAGGAACGATATCAGTTAAATTTAAATCCATGACTTACACTTATCAGAGAAAAATAAGCACAGCAATCAAACGAGTTTTGTAGGTGTGGCGTATTGTTCTAACAGCAATTTTTGTCAGCTCTGAATTGGACCAAAACGTGAAGGCAACCTGAAGGAATGCAGTTCAGTTACTTATATCAGAGAGATCCTAAGCACGTGTTAATTTGAACTGGCTCTTATGGCATTTCCCAAACCATTGTTTCACAGCAGTTGCACAGATTACATCTAGATAATTTTTGAATTTTTAGTTCACAGGATACAGCAATTTCAAAGTCCTGTACCAAAATTTGTGAGATCGTTGTTCATATAGAGTAGCTGGACATACACAAGTGCATTTAATATTCCAGGCTGTTCTACCCTACAGATGACATGAGCCAAGGTCTGCTTTTCCTGTTCTTGATGGGCTGCTCAGGTAAATGATAAAGATCTAATGAATTAAAAACTAATAGCTAACAGATGTACAGACGCTATCCACTCAATTAATGCTGCTGTACATTATGTGGAACTAATGCAAATTACTGTATGCAGAATGTTTACAGATTGGAATTGTGCTTAGCAACTCAGTGAGTGCCTCAGTGGAAGTATTTCCTAATATTAGAAGTGTTGTGAAGGAACTAGTAGGGCACAATCACTGCAGCATTTATTCATCGTCTTCAGGTTCTAATTAGCTCTCCTTGCTTAGGCTGCATTTTATCATTCTTTTTTAGAAGGTGAGGTAGTACTGAATTTTCCTACAGTTAAAAAATTATAAACGCAGAAAATCAGTATTGCTGATTAAATGCTCTTCTGTCTCAAAAAGACTTACTTAATTAAATACATCTAAAAAAAGGCATATAAACTGTGGCACTTTAAAAACTCATACTCTGGTGCCAATATGTCATTCATTACACATTAAGTATTTCAGGCTGCTAAAAATTATTTTTCCATTCACTCTGCAAAAAGGATGATTTGTCCAGATATTACAGGGAATTGTTTCTTTTGATATTCAAATGAGTTCAGACCCAAACTAACATTTCAAGGGAACTCAATGAGTAATTGCAAATCGCAACTGAAATGAGCCTTGTGTGGTTGATAGTTTAGTCAACAACTAGTTGTCTCTTCCACATGAATGCTATGCATACTGGACTAGAAATATTTCCTTTTTTTTTTTTCATAATACAAAAATATGTTTGAAAAAATGATTGAGCTTGGACAGTGTTTAACAATTGCCTATAGCCAGCTCAAACACTTCAGCTGATTCTTAAGATGAAGAAAAGAGAAATAATAGTAGTTAAAAGAGGAACAGGGAGCAAAACAAGCATGCTTCACCTGAAGCATGGAAGTTAGGTATGATATGTGCAAGGCAGTGACAAGTGATAGAATCAATAGCAAAAATCAATACAAATCTGTTGTAAACTTGTGTTTATACCACACACAGTATCACTAGAACAAGTGTCATGATAGTTAGACATTGTGTGCAGGCAGTGCCATTTACAATGCCTTCGGTAAAAAAAGATTTTCACATCTAATAGCCAAAGCCAGCAAGCTAAGCAGGGTTATTATTTTTTCTACATTTAAAAATATATACCTATTGAAAGACTTTATGTTTACGTGCTATTTAAGGGAGTTAAAGTGCTTTTAAGTGTGAAATTAATTTATTTCATTCTCAGCATAAACAGAAATATATCTGCCCAGTAGTATTCATGAGCGACTTGTAAGGAGTAAAAAAAATGCTGTCCTATTTTGCAATATGGCCTTTATTACAATTTGTATATCAGTTATGGAATTAAGTTTGATCATTAAAACTACCATCTAGTCATTTCTATTAAAAAAACTATTTTAATAGCAATATTTTTGGTCTGGAAAAAGCTAGGCTATGGGAGACTTGCAGTCTGAATTCAGGGTATCACAGTAATACTGGGGTACTATGAGAAAAAGGCAAACAAAACCCATAGCAGTAATCTGCTACAAGGTCATACCTGCTGCAGTGTTTATAACTCCACCGAATCTCCAGTAAGCAGCATGTTACATTTTTATTTAACACAGTCAGGAACTCCTGAAGTCTTTGCTAGGACGGTAGAAGGGAACAACCACTTGAGGTCTGGGCTGCCTGCAATCAAATCATCAACTTCACTGAAGAGCAGAAATTCTGGGATTGAGATTATTTATGAACCTAATTGAACCAGTCTACACTGGTTTACCCCAGGAAAGGGAAAAAGAGAATCTAACAGGGGGAAAATCTACCTTTAAAATGGAAAAGCAATGAAATTACTTGGTTTGCATATTTCCAATCTTCTTGAATTTATGGTTGCCTTGCTGAGAAAAATTTAACCACTGTCTGCTGAAGAAGTATTATTTTATTTATAAAATTCTGTTGTGTCAGCATCCAAGATTTCCTCTAGTATGTTGTTTAACATCTCTACATTCTTTTTTCAAACATGATAAGCTGCCTTTCGCACCTGACCTAACAATTGTCCTGATACAAAATTCTTTTTTCCTCCTCAAATGTCTGTCAGTATCTTTAATGTAAGAGCTTTCAAAATGACTGTGATTAGGGTCAGTTCAGGATCCTAAATGGGTTTTAACTTGGCTCTACCAAAGCTTCTTGTGCTCTGTTTTCTTGTCCATAAAATGAAACTAATGACATATTTCCTGTCAGCAATACAAGCAAACATATAATCTATGAGCATTCCAAATAAAAATATTTTAGCATTAGCAGGGTAAGTCTTCTATCTATCTATCTGTGGTATTTCTTATCATCTATAATAATTAACTACTCCTTAAGCACTTTGAGAGTCTTGAACAAAAGCATTGTTATTTATAGGTCTTATTTGTGGTTTTCAAACAAAGACACAACAAAGCTGTTGTTCTTATATAGATATTTTCACTGGCTCAGATATGGTATAAACCTTTGCATACTTAATACCTGTGGTCGTTTGATTTCCTTGATTGTGAAGGTCAGCAGCAGCATAAACTAATACTAGAATGTAAAGCTGAGTAAGTAGAATCGGTTGGTAGTTAAAGAGCTTAAAATAGCCTAATGTAGGTTCTGATAGCTATGTAACTAGCATATACAGAATTTCCTCTGTTCTACTCTTCAGCTGAAGCCAATCTGAACCCCATTTTTAATGCATTTCATCAAAAAATGAGCAGCTGAAATGAAACCAATTTGGGGCATGATAACTGTGAGAAATCAGCATTTGAGATTTGTTTAACTATTTTGAGGTATTTCAGTCAGACTGCTGCTCAAAATTGCTAGATTTAACAAACAATAAAAATAACTTTTCCATTTGACATTTCTCTTGGTGTCTATTTACTAAGGAGGTTAATTTTTACCTATGTTAGGAAAGAAATTGCTTTTCTGTAGGTTCCACATTCCCCTCCATAGTCTTTCCCTTTGTCCAAAGAAAGTGTGGAGCTGCAGGGGTTTTTTAATTCAAACCCATGACTTTCACGTATTTGAACAATTGTTCATGCATTGCAGAACTCTCCCTGAACTTGTATGTAGCTATAGAGCCATTCACACAGCTTTTCAAGCAGTGACTGTGTACGGGGAAATAGGAGCATCCTTCTTGTATAGAAAGGTTAGCGTTCAGTTCTCCATAGGTTTGAAGTCTTCTGCACTGCTCCATACTAATTTTCGCCATCATTCCCCCAGTCTGTTCATTAATGGTAGTGGGATAGATATGGCTAAAGAAGGATATAGATGTTGGCAGGACATAAGGTAACAATATAAATAAAAACAAATTCATTTCCAGCAGTAGAGAGCATTCTGAAGAAACTGGTGATCTCTGTGACTGCAGCTGTAGGTTAATGTGAGCCCTCCCCTTCCCCAGCTTTAATGGGAGTGGGGCACTTCCTTTTCTGTCTCTCAGATGGATATAAAGAAAGCACCTCTTAGGAGCCTTCTGGCTCAACTGAGCTCATATAAGCAAAACTAGGAGGGATGAAGATGGATTTGCATGTATATCTTCCACGAACTCATTCATTTTGCAAAATTTTAGCTGCTGCTCCTTGCCAAAACACCTTACTACACTGAGATTGAATTATTATTTAAGTCAATATTCTTTGGCCAAGATTTTCACAGATTTTTAGACAGAGCTGACACACATCAGTACTTTCTACTGTTAGTTTAGTAGCTGCTGTAGGGAAACTGAACTAGAACTAATAGAGGTGTTGATAAGACATTTTTGCTAGCTCATACTGCAGAGGATTTTGAGCACTCCTTCTGTTACCTCTGTTTGCTTTTCCTATTAAAGAACTTTGATGATATGTTCCATTTGATACAAAGCTGGTTGTAAGGATAAAACATGTTCAAGGCTGATTGATAGGGTGAGTAGTATGCAAATTAGAGTAGGTTGATAAGTAGTGAAGGGGTAAGTAGAAAAGGGAGTGAGAGATATGGAAGCAGAAATCTGGATGTGATACAGTGGAAAATGGTAATCCAGAAAGGTGTCTAAAGAGGGCTGGTTGGTTTGCATCAGAGCTCCGGGCTAAGAAGATGACAGCAGCTGCGTTTTGAGTTGGGTTGAGAAGGAGCAATTTCTGTCAAGGAGACTAGAACTGAAAGGATTATTGTCAAGATCGAAGATTATAATGAAGTTAGTATGTTGCAATTCTGTTAGTCAGTAAGATGAAAACGACACCATGTTAGTAAGCTTTGGGACAATGAGATTGGTTTTGCTTTGTCCCTTCTAAAATTTTGTTTTCTACAATCTATCCACCCTCTTCTTCACTGACTGTGGTTTTTACTCTAATTATTTCCTTTCTTGTATTTGCTTTTAATACATAAGAGAATATTCAATGTAGTAAATCTATTTTCTTACATGTTTAGAAACAATGCACATTATTTATTTTCAAAATTATATAGTAGCTTATGAGAATGAGGACCTACTACTGTGATCACTGCTTTTCCTGCTCCATTAACCCACAAAAAGCTCAATTTCTAACAAAATCTAAATCCATTCCAACACTAATGTAACCTCTAACGTTAATTCATTTCTGTAACACCCTTAAGTAAGATATGATATATCACCTTTTGTTCAGTATATACATGATTTCTATGGAAGAAGACTGCAAAATGGTTCTAGGAAATTATTGGGAGGGGGTTGTTTGTGGGGTTTTTTGATTAAGCATCCCTAATCAGTTCCATTCATCTTCTCTGTAGGTGGACGCGTACTTTCATAAAATAATTATGTCTGGTTTATTTTTTACTGGTCAAACCACTTATGTTTTATACTGCTCTACTCTTCCATCAAATATTGTTTGGTTTTTGTTTTGGTTTGTCATTCACACATTTAACTTATGAATGAGCTGTATTTTTGAAGAACATTGGTTCTGCTCTTGGCTGTACTGCAGGGAAACATGAACTCTTAGGCTAATGCTAACTTTTTTGCTGAAACTGTGATTTATTCAGTGATTATATTGTGTAGACTTATTCTTTCAAATGTTTTGAGTAAACAGTGGCTCAACCAATTTTCCATTCTTTCATATGTAGAATTCCAATATGAAGTTCATGACAGACTGTAGATTTCTTGTGTAGAAATTTCAGAGAACTTCTATGCTAATATTTTTGTTGTTATCATCATCATCATCATCTGTGTGACAATACAACATACACATTAATAACTATCCTTTACTCACTTGGAAGTATGATGCAAGTCTGAATGGTGTCACCATAAAAGACTACATATAAAGCTACATATATGAATTAACTCCAAGAACAGAATTTTATTTCATTCATTACTTTCATTATTTTATTCTTCTTTTTTTTTTTCCTTTAGTCAAAGGCAAATTAAAATGGAAAGTGAAATAATGATAGAATAACTTCTTCTGTCTTTCTGGTCTTATATCCACACTTTCCTTTAAGGCAAATCCAACCCCTCTGAATTTGCATAAGGACACAAGATCCAGACTTATTCTTCCTTAAATGGAGAAGATTCACTTTGGCCAAATCAACGCTGATTATTATTTTTTTTTTCCCCGGAAAGGGAAGTGAAGCCAGTTGGTTAGTATGAGACAAGTTAGACTTACAAATTACTTTAGTTCCCCATATGCAATTCCTACCCCAGGGAATAAATGACTGATACACCACTCCACACCATCATAACAATGTGTCACCCAAGACCATTATTTTTCAAATATTAGTGGCATCCCTCCAACTGGCCAGAAGGTTGCAGGCACATTTTTTAATCAGTACTTGGCCCATTGCAGGAAGCTGAAGTCACACCATTTAATATGTGCTCATGATAAATTTCAACTTCTTCTGTAATAAAATGGAAGCTAATGAAGCACAGCACGATTGTGGTGAGTTGGACAGCAGTAGAACAAGGCAGGAGAATACTCACTTATTGACATTACCAAACCTATTTTAAAAGCATTGACATTTAAACCAGCTCATATTCAATTATTAAAAAGGGACCAGGTGAGCATACTGTTGTCTTCATAAGGAAGAAGATGATAACAGTTCATTAGTTATTAGTTAATTGACAGTCTCGTTGCTTAATGTCTTTACATTTAATAAGTACTACTGTACCAAGTGATTTCTATCTATTTTATTTTTCATCAATATGTAAAATGTGACATTTTACTTCTTCTGTCCACACATATGAGGGGGGTTAAATGATCATGTTTTGACAATTTGTATTAAGATATTTCCAATATCAATTAAGATATTTCCAACATACATTGTTTTTGGAATCAGTAAATACATTTTTTAAGATGCAGTTAGACATAAGAGTAAAATACCTCTCTGATTTTTCACTATAGATGAAATTTAGGTGTTAATCCTGTCTTAAGCAAACCAGAGGTTTCCTGACTAGAAATTTGTGGGGGAGGAGGGGCAGACGGACCCCACAAGGAAAACAGGAAGATCTGACAAAAATGCCCAGAATAGAATGAGTTTGAAAAGAATGATAAAGAGACAAACATGTTTATTCTTCCATAAATTAGTACTTTACTGTAATTTTTACTCACAGCAATGAGAAGTACATATTTTTTTCTCCTTTTTTCTATGCCGTCCTTGCAATTCACAAGCAACACACTATTGCTCTTATAGTATCTTGGAACAAGGAAGGCTGAAAAAATATATATTCAGGAAATTAATGCCTTCCTCACCTGTATCAATTTCATTACCAGAAAACCTATTGATTTTTATTAAGGCAGATTTTTGGGAAGTGCAAGAAAGACTATAACCATTCCTATTTGTGTGACCCAATAAATTTCTTCAGGGCAATGTGGCACAGCAGCAGCTATGACTGTTGTATCTGTACTGCAGATATACTTCTTACTTTTTGTTAGGAATAGAATTTTTAAAGATCCGCTAATACTATAGACTGCTATAAACAGCAGTAGAATTGTCCTGCATCAGGGCGTATATTTGTTAATTCTCACAGGCTGAGGTCAGTCCTGGTGCCAGTATCTAAATGATTGGGAGGGAGGAATAGGGGGAAGGAACACATTGAAGCTGGGGCTACCAGAGATTCAATACATACCCTAATATAATATTTTGCTTAAAAAAACCCCAACCAAAACCCAAAAAACACTGTAAGAGCTGTCTCTCACAAAATTTGTGATGTGCTACCTGAATCATTTTCACCTTTCAGCAGTTAACTATAATTTACCTTAAGTATATTAAGATAACAAATATTCCAGATTACTACCTTCTCTCGAAAAAAGGTTTCCTCATTAAATTTACTTTTGCTTATCTTACCAATCTTATATATGGGGTGGTCAAAAGAAATATGGAGAATCTGAGAGGATAGACGGAGCAATGATCAGTCTTCAGGGCTGGTAACTTTACATAACTTCTTAACCAAAGTCACAGGGTCTATTCCAGCAGCTGGAATAGATTCCCTGACCGCAGTGACAGCGCGGCTATAGTATTTTGCCACTGCTGAAAAAGTCAGCCACTTTCTCACCTTCCCTCCTGTCCAGGGGGTCCTGCTGCTTCTTTCAGCTCACCCCTAAGAGAGCTGATTCAGTTAAGTATTTTGGCAGAAATTGAATCTACCAACAAAAAAGAATGATTGGTATTTCTTCTGGGTTTGTGAGCTGAGTCAGCCTACAAATATCTGAGATGTGTAGAGAAGGTGACAGGAAGGAATGCTTCTGGGACCCATGGAAGAATAACAGCTCGTGTTCAGCTACATCTAGGGCCCCAAAATATAAAATAACTAAGTACTGGATTTTTTAGCATTGGACAATTACAAAAAAAAAAAAAAAAAAAAAAGGAAATCCTGCCTAACATGAAATTAATATGCATCCAGAATAGGAGATGATTTTATCAGGGAAAGGAGGAAGAAGAATAATCAAAGTGTGACAAAAGGTTAGCAGTTGGGCTAAGGAGGGTTGTTTCCATTAGATCTCTCTCTACTCATTCATGAGAAGAAAGCTTCTCTAGAAGTCAGTTCCAAATGAGGACCTAATTTTAAGCATTTTGATTCACCTCAGGAGGAATCTAATCTCTTCGTGTACTATAAATGTTGAGGAGACTAAGAGACTAACCTCAGGCTAATGTTAGCCTTTGTGATTGCCTTCCAGTGACTTCAACAATGTGCAAATCAAATTCAAATGAGTGAAAATGCTAAGAATTAATATAATTTGGTGTAAAATCCAGGTCTGGTAATTTAAAGGAGATTCTAGATTTCACAAAATTATTCAGAAACCTAAGAATAGTGTAGAAAAAACTTCTGTGTGGTAGAAAAAACTTTTATTTGTTGGCACTGATTTCCCTGCACTCCGATACACACACATTTCCCTGGAGGACAATTTTGGAATGTTTATAACAAGGCAAAAAGTTATCAGCAACTGGAAGACAGAAGGGGTAATTTCAGCCAGTAGACACTGGTTGAACTGTGACGAAACTGAAATGTCTGAAATTATGTTTGTTCTAGGGCTGGATTTGACCTAAAATGTCTTAAATTCTAGGAAGACTTTTTTTTTCATTTTATATTCTAATTTCTTAAAATTTTATTGTTCTTCTTATATGAGGTTATGTGGATCACTAAAATAACTCCTGTGCCCTAATATAACTCCTGTATCTTTTTTACTTTACTGACATGTTACTTACGTTACTATACAGAAGGCTTTTTTGCTGTGATACTGTCTTCTGGTAATCCATTGATTATGTTTGTATAACAATTCAGCATGATACAGTTTAGTCAAAAATGAAGTAGTTTCTGTATAATTTATTAACCCAAACGAAAAAGACATTCGGAATTGACATACCAGCTCCCTCTGCACATTTTGAAAATGCGGGAGATTTCATGATAGAATTCAGATCTGGGTGAGCTTTAAACATTCTTGCTCAAAAAGTGAGTATACAGAGCTATCTAGCTCAAAATCAATGTCATGCTCTATTATCTGTCACCTGTAAAAATCTCAGAGTTCCTGGCATTGGTATTGGTTAGATTACTAAGTCTGATTAGAGTTTGGTTTTGTTGTTGGGTTTTTTTATTAATTTAGAAATCTCTACTGTGCAAATGTATTATTTAACTATGATGGAACACAAAGCTTCAACACATGCTTAAAATAATTAATACTTAATTCTAAAGCTAAAATTCTAGAATAAAGCATTCAATAATACATTTTCCACAAAAGTTTCAGGATGAGTTTATGTGCTGGTATGTTACAAACAAATATTTTTAGGTGAGGTTGGCAGACAGGAGAAGGATATCCACTACTATTTCTGACAACACAGAAATGAGAATAAGACAAAACAGAAAGCAAAATGTTAAATGTACCTTTGAAGGTAAGGCTAAAGTATTTTTCCTCTTATGTTATGATTTCTAAGGAAATAAAAATGACAGTAAGTTTTCTGCCACAGTTCAGGAATCTGTAGCTTATACTATGTCAACACAGTTTTAGCTTTCCCTGTTTTTTTTGTAACAGCCTGCTCATGAGGAAGAGATAATATCTTTTCAGCTTTCTCAAAAGAAGGAAAACTTTAAATCAGCTGGGGTTTATCTGCTTTACATGCATTATAGCACATCTACTGTAGTTCATGCCATGCTCTACATTAAAATTTTAATAATATTTTTAATACCTACATTATTTATCATCACTGTATGACCAATTTCTACAGTAACTCCTTGAGTCTGCAAACACATAAAGAGATATGCATAAGTTTACCTTGTGTGTAGTTCCCTGCCTTTTGGTTGGACTCACTGTGTGAGTAAAGTTTTGCATATATATAAAAATGTTTGCAAATCAGAGCTTAGAAATTTGCTCAGCATTAGGGCTGAACAGAAAATGAACTTTTTTGCCTAAATAATGTCTTCCAAAGAAAGCTATTTTGTAGTCATTGAAACTTCTGTAACTTTTTCTCATTTGGCATTTTTGATTGAAAAAGTAATAAAGGATTAATTGACTAACAGAAAACTTCCATGCTTATATTTACATTAAAAAATATTATCTGAACAATAAATATTTTTGAACTTTCCATCAAAAAATGCTATATAGTCCTGGCAGAAATGTCATTCTCCATATGGTACGATTTTTAAAATAAAACATTACTTCAATAGCTTTTTAATTTTTTAAAGGTCAAGGATTTTTTAAAAAGCCATAAAATAAGAAGATAATAGGACAATAGAGACTTTCTGGACCAAGCATCCCCTTGCAATAATTCTTATAGAGGAGTTCAAACTGAAACTTGTACAACAGAATTTTAAGTGCTATGTTTATTTAGTATCTTCAGTTTTCCTTAAATTTCCTTTCTGTACAGAGTATCTTCTATAAATACAAACCAACCTGTTTCCTTGGCTCAGTATCAGGAAAGTAATGAATCATTTCATATAGTGATGTGCTCAAGATGGTATGAATATTTAAAATGTGGATATACAATCTAACTCTAAATAGAATATCTATGCCTGGAATTCCAAAAGCTGCTAGAAATTTTTAAGCTTTTAAAAAAGTATGACTGAAAATACCTAAGTTGTGAAGGTAAAAGTGAGGACTTGAAAGGACTGAGATATACACTGTTCCTTCTTGATTTAATGCAAGTTTTGTGTCAAAAGTTTGTCACAAATTTTAAATCATAACTTATTTTCATTCCTCAGAATAATATTAAAGTGTAAAAGTCTATGGAAATTAATTCACACATCACTGTGTGTGTAAAGTGCATTTATTAAAATTTTTCTGCTTTTCAAATTTATTTATTTATTTCAAATTTATTTATTTATTTCAAATTTATTTATTATGTTCACTTTGTTTAAAGGCAATCCTGTGATTTCATCTTTTCTGCCTCAGGTTAGAGCATTGCCTTGTACAAAATTAACACGTCTAATTGCATAAATATTTATTCATAGATGACGTTTCAGCTAACTCAGTAGAATCACTTATTTTGTAAAGTGTTGTGGAGTCAGACTTCGGTCTTTCCTTACTAGTAAAAATACAAATCTGTTTTTAAAAATGTCTTACAATATGCAAAATACTTTCTAGCCAGAAAGAAGCACTAAAGTATCTGTTTTCTTATTCAGTGTTGGTTTAATATCTTTAATATTACTTCTCAATTCAGAAAGAATTTCGACTGAAACTCTGCTAATGAAAAAATCTCTAATTTCCCTGTGTATCTCTGAACATGAGCAGTAGGAGGATCTGACTTTAGAGTTCTTCCATTTCTGTTCACAGCCAAGAACAGGAAAGACTTCTCATATTTGCATTTTCCTTGTTTAAACTAGGGATGAATCCAGAATTTGGGGTTGCAGTGTTTTACAAGATTTACAGAAAGTTAATGTGGATCTTCCAGCTAATACACAAACGTTTCAGTGACTTCACAAGGAAAGGGGAAAAACATGGGCTAAGTAGCCTTTAGGACTTACGTTTCTGCTAACCTGGAGACCAGGGTCATAGCCCATCCCAAAAGTTCTTGACTAATCAATTAGCCGAAACAGTATCTCCCAGAAGACACATTCATAGAATGGATCCTGTGACTTTACTGTTGCACAATCCATCAAGCCTTGTTTGCTGGGACCTAGTCAGGTTACAGCCCAGAGCAGTAAGGAATGTGACACTGTGGCATGCGAAGAATGCAGCCTGTTACCCATGTGTGATAACCCAGCCCAGCGTCTCCCTGGCTGTTGAACACATGGCTGACTTGTTTACAAAACGAACCTGAACAAGCCACAGCATCATTGTTTACTTTGCTATTATTCACACCATTCTATTGCATTTCATGCCATTCACCATTTCAGGCCACCGTGCATTAATATATTTATTTGTATATAACAGAAGTGTGCAAAAATTAACAAGTATGAGCCTGAATAAAAAAGAACTATTAAAATCCTTTACATTTAATTTTCAGTCTGTCAACGTATTTCTGAGGTTTCAATAGAGGATGTTCCAGCAGTGACCTGGGAAATTGGTTCTTCTGGTAATGAATTTAGCCAAATGCTTATAATCATTTGAAGTAAACATTGAATAATTAACATCAGCATTGGCTTACAGTTAAGCACATAATGAAGTACATTTCCTAAACTAGGAAGTATTTAAACATGTTAACTGATTTCTGAAGTAGGGGCCTGCAGTCTAAAAATCAAGTATTTTGATTGCTTTCTGTTTTGACTCCTGGACCTTAATTTGAATTCAAAGATTTAAGAGGGCATGAGTATGTTATCTCTTATGTAGCACCAAATCATTCTTTTATCATTCAAATTGTCTTCACGTGGGAAAAAAACAACAATGCATCTTATTGATGCATTGTTTCAGATTTAATCGCTTAAACTGTTGTCTAATGAAAATATTTGCTAAAACTTGCGGCTTATCTGCATTTTGTTGACTAAAGACTGCAAAAGTTTGCAGACAGGAAGCGCCAGCGCTTGCACTGGTAGCCTGTGAACTTTAAGAAGCTCAAAATTTTGGTTTACTTTGGATATTTACCCAGTACTGAGAGCAAGTGAGTCTTTTCAGAATGAGAAATGAGCCTGTAATTTTGCCAAGTAGAAAAGAGTTCAAATAAATCTTCAGATAGATCGGCAAATTGGGAATGGATAGAAAAGTCAACAGAGGAGCCTTTCTGATGCCAGGCTGATAGTTCTGCACTGACTAAAGTCTGTAATTCTCCATTATTGCTGGATGAAGTTGCAGGAAGACACCAGGAATGGAAAGATAAACTACTCGCAAGTCTACCCCACTGGGAAAACATGGAATTTATGTTGTCCCTGGTAATTAATGTCTTATCTTACTTACCTAGTTCTACATTTCTTAAGCCTTTTTATGGGAAGAAGGCTCAGGCAGCGACATTGTTTTTCCTAAACTGCAAATGGTTATGTGCTTTGTACAATTCTTCCTGTGGACAGGATTCACTCTGGAAGCAAGATCAAGATTGTCAGAAACGAATGCATATGTAATCTGCAATATCAGCCATCAAAAAGGTAGTTTCTATCTGCCCACGTCCTTAAGCTTATTTGCATAAATGGGCTTACTGGTTTCCTGCAAAAAATAAATTGAGAATGAAGTTAGTGGCAGAAGGCCACTGCAAGCAGCAAAGAAAGAGATTTATCTACTGACATCATAATAATCATCTTAATTAGCTGAAATTTACATCAGTTGTGTTTAAATGAAATCTGATTCTGTATTCTCTTGTATGTACATAATCTTCACGCTTCCTGATAACTTCGAGAAGAACCATCATACAGCATTTCCTTCCAATCCTCTTTCTGCTCTTTCATTTTACTATTTGTGGGGAAGGAGGGACTGTTTGTCCTTGTTACTGTCATTTCTTGTTTTGTGGGTGATTTCAGTTCTTGGAAAAATAAAATGTTTACTGTGGAAAGGAGATAAATGAAGAAGTATCATGCATACTTTTTCTACATGAATGTTGTAGCTTTTGCATTTTACACAGCTTCTAGTACAGTTTCAGACTATTTGAATATAGTTGCCAATCACAATTAACCAGAGAAAATTACATGGTGATTTTGTATGGTGAACAAATGACAACAGGAAACATATTTCATTTATACTTTAACTTCGACTTCCAGCTCTCATCTGTTGGGTTGAAAAGCCCATTAGTGTGTCAAGTCACCATGCTACTTGTATTTCTTCTCTTTTCTTTGCTTTCATACCTACTTTAAAGTCTAAAAGTTTCCTGATAAAATTGTTGAAACCTGCTCTCCCTTCATACAGAAGCTGATTTAACGTTTTGTACGGGCCGCTGATTTCATCATGTGGGTGACTGTGGTTGCAGAATGAGCTTAGATGATCTTTATCTTACGTCTTTTGGACAACTTAAGGGTTAGTTGAGCAATCTTGCTGCTGATTCAATTTTATATGTTTTATTAACCTCCAAAGCTTGCGTGGAAAGAGAAAAATACTTAAAGATTATTTTTTTCTTGGGCTGACTGATTTTAGAGAACATCCTGTGCCTTATTTGGCTTCTTGTTTGAAGGGGTTTTTTCTGCACCTTGTTTTCTTTTATGCTATTGCAAACAATCCTAGAAACATTATATATAGGTAAAAGTCTGGTATTAATATTACTAAGGACTGTAAAAGTTGATAATCCATAGCTCAACTGATCAGCTTCTAAATAGTAAAAAGCCAAAAAAAAAAATTCTAAATAACTGACACCATGTACTGTACCCATGTGGACTTCTTATATGTTAATTATTAGTTTGTCATTTGAAAATATATTTCAAACTATATTTCCAAGGTAGTGTAGCTCACTGAAAAATTTATGTACATGCTAGTTCAGACATAAATGGGAACTTGCTACCATAGCTAGCAAGCCATAAAGTAAATAATCACTGAGATAATTATCAAATTATACTAACTATACATCTGAAAGAGAGTAGAAAAAAAATATTATCATGGGGTCCTATTTATAAGTGATGCACTTGAATGTTAGCATATTTATCAGAAAAATTCCCAGGTGGATTCGGTGTTTTACTGGAGCCCAATTTGGAAATACGGTAGGCAGGCAAAGTTCACTGATGCTCAGGGCCTTATATACATGGGTTTAAGTTTGGGGTTTCATCTTTTCTGTATTTTTATTTGGTCAGTTGTTTGGGGCCAACAAAAGTTATATATTTTATTTGTTCTAATCCATATTCTAATCAATCATGGGATTCAGAAATATGGAAGTTATGAAAGAGTATGTTAAAAAGATAGCAATCATCAGGAAAACGTTTTAAAAATGTTGGAGGATATGCTATAATGATGAAATCAGAAGTAGAAGTTATTGAGATGTAATGGTACAAAATCCAGACATTATATGGCAGTTAGGCTCTACTTAATGCAACCTATGATCTACAAATTTGGAAGAAGAAATGAGATTTCATTTCTAGCATACATGCTAAATTAAATTACATCTAACATGCTGACAGTACACTTTTCATTTCCTCATTCACAGAGAGATATTGCATTTAACCAGTTCAGCATGAAGCAATGATGGGTACCAAACAAAAAAAGACCCCAACCAGTACTACTCGGTATTTAGCATTACAAACATTATACTAATGTTATTGTTGTTTAAAATGGTAGATGTCTTTTCTTAGATTCTGTTTGTAGACCTATTTGAACCTCCATTAATTACAATAGAGGACATGCATATATTAATGAGGTGAATTTGACCTCTAGATAGTAGGACTAGGAAACACCTCTTCCTTAGTAATTTACTTCATCTTCCTGAACAAAAGTGGATGCATCTCTTTAATATTCATAGACATCCCTAAAGACCATGGCCTTGTCATTTCCGTGTTCACATGGGCTGTGGTGAAACTGGTCTAATGGCAGTATTATAAATGAAACAGCTCCAGGGAACTATCTCCAGCACTGAAAGCTCATAATATAAAATGGTGGGCTCTGTCCCATACTACTCATTGAGGTCAAGATCTAGAGGTCTGAAAAGTTCATTTTTCCCTCACCTTACTACTCCTGTTTTTCCTGAAACCAAACTGTGCTAGCGATTTTAAGATTCAAATAACACTTCTTTCCTGCTAGGTCAATAAACCTTGAAGTGAGTATTGGACTTTTAATGGTACTTTATAAATTATTCTTTAGAGTTTATATTATAATTCCAAACATTCCAGGTATATTTTGTTAGGTGTTTTTAAGATGGTAACAGGATTTTTTTGTTGTTGTTTCAAAAAATAATAAATTAATTAAACTTTGGGAAAAACTCTTCATTTTTTGTAATTAAATAGATTTGGCCAGATCTTCAGCTCATATAAATGCTGTTCAGTCCAAAGAAGTTTTCTTATGGTAGCTGTAGTTTAACTTTATGAAAAAAATAATCTAAAATTTTGTCCTAATATTTTCAAAGATTCTATTTGGCTCAAAAGATGGAAACAAAATGTGCATCACTCAAGATAACAGCCCTGAGGCTCTGAGGGACAGATAAGCATGTTGATTACAGACTCTGCTCTTCAAATTATGGTTCTACACCCTTGATAATACAGTTCAAGAGCTATCTGTTGATTTGCCAACAGAAGTGCACTAAAATGCAACAGTTCAATACACAGCCATCTTTACTTAATTTCAAGCTTTTTAATTGAATGTCAGTCAATTACACAGTTATAATCCATATCTTATTACAAATACAAAGTACTATACACATGCATTTTAAATAGCACATTTTCTTAACGTAAAACATTTTCCTTTTCAGAAACCATTGCTAGTAAGTAATCAATTGTGATTATAGTAACAGCCACAAAACATTTATTACTTAATGTGATTATTTAAATGTAAATAAACAAAATAAAATCCCCCTCCTATCTTATTTTCTATTAAACCAACATTTCCCAACCTTAAATACTTTTCCATGGTGAAGTATTTCTCACCTTCTCATATAAATAAGACTTTTTTAATGTTACCTATCATAGGATTTGAGTATTTTCCAAAAACTAATTAGACTCACAATAGCTCAGCAATCTCATTTATTCTTAACCTCACCTTTTCCACCTTGATCCATGTCCTATTTTCTGCTTCTTAGCTGCTTTGTATAGTGACTATGAGGATACTAATTTGAAGTGAGTTTTCAGCTTTGTTCTGAAAGCTGAGAGAATTGTGGTCAATCTAATATCCTCTGACAGCAAAACTGAAATCTTTTGTTCTGTTTATTGAATTAACCTATATTCTGCTCCCATGAGCTTTGTTTTTCAGATTGATAGATTCATGACTAACACAAAAGAGAGCAACTGAGGATGACAGTCTCCTCACAGAGAAATGTACCCTGCGGTACAGGGGAAAAACATTTCACATTTAGGGTAGAGACTGTATCTTTGGCCGGGTGAGTTTAAAGGATACCAATAATCAGAGTTTGTTGGACTTACATCAAAGTAATGTAAACATCAGTAATTCATTCAGGTAGTTTGCAATGAAAAAGCCATGGCCTAATCTTAGTACAGCTGGCTAGGGTACAGCTTTATAGTCGGTCTCAGGTGGAAAAAGGCCTTTTCCAAAATTGTGAACTAATCCGTCATCCATGACTGATTTCACCATTCTCTGACTGAATGCCAAGTGATCCAAATGGACTGCTTTGATGGCCTAATTAGCTTGAGGATCCCGCAGTATAAGGTGATATGTTGGAAGATGATCACTGTAGTAAAATTTAACAGAGTATTCTCTTCTTCTCTGGTCATTTTCTGTCTTGATGGAATCTGAATTTGTACAATTGCTCTATTATAAGAGCTGATGTCTGTGAAACACTAGGGAAGGTGAAAGCTGAGAATGTTACACACATTAAAGGTAAATAAACCGCATGATGGAACTATTGACATCAGAGATTATGGACTCTCACTGTTATTCCCCAATGAAAATATTCCTGCCAATATAGATGTTTATATTAAGGATGTTTATTTAAAGATATTTTTTTTAAAGTACTCAGAACAGCAGAATTAAACGGAAAAGATAATTCTACAGGCATCATATGCATTTTCCCTATATTCATGGACTAATTAAGGAATGGGGGAGACTGTGATTCTTTTAGAAAATCAAATACAAAACTCTATTGATGCTTTTTACTATTGAATAGGTACTATGAAACATTAAGAAACTGATGTCCATATTGCATTTTTAATCTGCTTTATGGAATACTTGAGAAGTGTGTACAATATCCCAGTATTTATTTGTAGTAGTTACTTTAAACTATTTCAGGGAACATATGATTGTATATAAAAATACTTAAAGTTCCAGCTGAATAAACACTCACGTTTCCCATCAGCTTCAAAGGTCTACAAATATACTCTGTGCACAATTTAAAGTGAAAAATGTGTATTAAATCCATCTGACCTTTTTCATTTTAAATGCCATTCTACCTTATCTAAATTATATATGTTTTGGATCTTTCTGTATTAAAATTCTTATTTGAGGGATGGAAACTTTCTCCACAATATATATTTATGGGCATTCAGATAGGTTTTATTATAAACAGTTATTGTACCAAGTGTGAGTTCACATGTCATGGATCCAGAAGCGTTTCAGAATATATGGCTAGTAAAGCTGTTGTGAATGGCCATTAATATGTGAAATATTATTTCTGGGTGTTGTAGGGGAGACAAACAGAGTTTCATATCAGGGTATACATTTTCTTTCTTTTCAGATAAAATCCAATTACATTCTTAAAGCATTATTTTTTAACTATTATGTTTTTATCAACTATCGTTAAAATGTGGTCTTAAGTTGTTAAATTAAAAACTTAAGCTGCTAAATGAAAGTATATCCACTTGCTGCAAGTACTCATTTAAAAACAAACCAGCATGAATTAAAACCATATAAGCAAGAAATGGTTGTTTGACATAGGAAACTGTTAAAGTGTTGAACTGTTAAACTGTTAAAAAGTTCTGGTGAATATTGCTGATGATGCTGAAGTCAAAAGAACAAATTTTTTTCTTTATGAAAGGAATGTGATTTGCTTCAAAATTAATTGTGTCGTGCTAATCCTTCTGAAAGTAAATGAGAACATTTTAGAAATATACTCTCAGAGACAAGAATGAATGTGTTCTGCTTTACATTAATATAAAAAACAATTTCACAACATGAGAAAAAAGTTAACCCACACTCCTATTAACACTTCACCCACGAAAATCAAATCATGGCATTTGATCTTGCTCTCACTGAATTCAATGTATCGAATTTAACAGAAAGACAACCTCATCACAGCTAAGTCCAGCACTGGCCCTGCTGCTCTAATTAGACTTTAACAATATTAGTTTCTTTTCTCCCCTCATCTTTTTACTTCATTTCCCTTGACTGGAGAGCAATTTCACCAAAATGTAGTAGACTAATCATTAACTGGCAGCAGCATATAGACTGAAGTATTAAATTGACAATCACAGCAGTAGGATACCAGAAATTTATAGAAGCATAACAGTTTCTTCTGCTGGTTGTGTGATAATTATTTTTCTGCTCATTTACATCCAAAAGTAATTAAACTCTACAACAAAACTATGTACTGTAGTGTTGGTGCAAAGTCTGGTGTTTGGAGGTTATGCAGAGATTCCATGAAAACATCGTGATGGGAACTGTTGTTCTTTTGTGCTGTCACTTCCTAAAAATTTGCAGAAACATACCGTTGAAAGAATTAGGTCACACAAAATGTGGCCTAAGGGCTTCTCCTTTCCGTTTTTCCCAGTGGAGTTCTACAGCTGATGCGATAAAAACTGTTCTACATCAATAATTTTTTTAGTTTGTTTCCTGAAAAATTTATTTGGCTTATGGAAATAAACCATCTTTATCATTCAGTGGGAAAATATCCTTGTCTTTCCTTCCAGATCTGGTTTCTCAGTACAAGTGCAGTGGTGTTACAGTACCCATGAAGTTGTTTAATAAATGTTGGCAACTGTAATGATCTTCTGAATCTTCTTCAGATGGTTATAGTTAAGGCTGTGCATTAAAAATACATGTCACAGTGATGTAAGAAAAAGATTACAGCAAACGTTGCTTTCCTCGATATTACAGCTTACATATAAATAAATACAACTTCAAAGCTGAGAAATTTTCTCTCTCATGACATTTCTTACCAAAGTCTCACAGTGTTTCATGTTCACATGTGCCTTTTCCTGTTAGAGGGATAATGGATAGCTGTTGTTCTCTTGTAATTTTGGTACTATGAAAAAGTTATGAGATAACAGCATAGCTAGTACTTTTTGTATTGAAAATAAGCTAATTAATCACTTTAGTGGGCAAAGAAAAGCTAACTCCCTCTCTCATTTAGTCTTCTGAAACTCAGTGATTCACATGGTGAGGCACGAATATAGCTCACAGCAGTATTAGGCCCTTCATTTCTTAATACTTTGTACACGCTTGCCTTGCCTGCTTGCTTCTTTAGTTAGGAAATGCTTTGATATAAATAAACACACTTTAGTCCTGAATTTTCAATTACTTACACACTTGCATGACAGTTTCCTGAATCAGACCTCTGTGTGCTTATGAAACCAAGAACTGCATTTTATATAGCATAAGATTTATCTTATTGAGAAATTTTGCATTAATTTTGTTGATTGCCATTTTCTGAAGGTTAAATATCTTCTTTATCTTTCTTTTCTCCTCCTTTTTCTCAAATTTTTGGGGGTTTGGGGTTTTTTTGGTAATATCTTGCTTAAGCTTACAAGGTTACAGATGATGCCAACATTTAACTTATGTTTGTTCACTTTGCCTTATGGCCACAGCAGTTTTTCTTGAATATTTGGAAGATACTCTTGTGAGTGTGACACAGAAACACCATCTTTATGTAATTTATATAGATTGTGCCCTACAATAACACCTTTAACTGTTATCGCAATACAAAGAAATAAAAAGATGAAGAATACGCTTTTATCACTTTTAGAACAGTTATTATGTCTGTAAAAACATAAACAGCCATAAATAAATGAAGATAGATGCAGAGTAACCATCTGTTAGGAAGTTAGTTCAAGTCAAAACACTTAAAACTTGGCACCGTAGATATATTCTGTATTTAGGCATTTAAATATCTAGCCTAATGTACAGATGTTCTGACTCACTGCAGCCTTCATTTGGGAACTGGTAAGGGCTCAGGATCAGCCCGCTCAGGTAGCTGCCGAAGATTGGATTCAGGTGCTAACCTTTGGGTCCCTCTGAAAACATTGGCACGTGTTCACAGTCTAACAAAAGGTCTGTCTCACAGCTTCTTACTTGCCAAATCATAAGCACAGAGGTCAGAAGAGCCTTTCTCCATGAGTAGCTAATATGATAATTGGGTGAAATCTCCCTGATCATGAAAGATGCAGATTTAAAACCACATAGGCTCAGCATTGCTGGACTTCATTCCTGCTTCCCGGAAGGGTGCTTCCCCGCCAGCTTTTCAAACAATTAAAGCTAAGGCAGCCATTGCTGCCCTTAGTCACCTTTTTTTTTCCTGACTTCCAAAAACGCAAGGCTTAATGGATCACAAGGTTATTCTGTTCTGTAATTCTTCCCCCCTGACCTCAACTCCCATAACTTTTAAAACTTGTTTTCCAAATTCAGTCAAACTGGAAAAGGGGCAGAGTTTCTGGAAAAATAAGCATCTGGGTAGAAAGGAGAGGTCCAATTTTATGCCCATGATGAGAGAAACGTTGGTAGGGTATACAACACAAAAACAAGCCTTAGCTTATACTATCTTTCAGCTGGTAGAACCTGTAGGGAATGAATTATTACTGCAGAGACCTGTAGCACAAAACCAGCACACGTCCATGGGAAACAGGTATCATTACTGTCTTGTGGCACAACTTGGTTTTAAAGAAATCATACCGTCTTACCCAGAAGGAATGACAATAGGTATCTACCCTCAGGAAAATTTCTGGGCTGTAGCTCCAAGGTGGATGCAAATATTTGAGTCTTGAAGAAAAGCAAGATTTAGACACTGTTCTGCTTGCTGTTGCCCACTTGCTACCTCTGTGGGACTCACTCAGCAGCCCTTCACTCATTTGAACACTGTTCTTGGGGATGTAACTCCTACTTTATGTGGTGAGGTAAGTCTAGTGCAGCTCTACTGATTCTCCTGCAGAGCCCATGGGACAGGTATTAAGTGTTACAATTCCTAACTTGGTCTGAAATTTCCATTCTGACTTTAAGAGATTTATACCATGATGTTGTCTCCTACCCTGTGTCTCTAATCCTGCCTGACTCTTCGCATTTGTTTTCCAAGGACGTGTGAAGTCAGTCTGTCAGCTGAAAATTGTGAGTGCTATCGTTGTTCCTCTCCTATAAAATCAAGTTCTTATTGTACCATTTCCCCTAGAGCTAGAACCATAACCCCTGTTTAAGCCAATCTGAGCCACTAGATATAAATATATTACAATAGTGAGGATATGTAAATAAACTAATATTAGCCTGACTTCTTCCATGACTTCTGAGTATTCAGTGACAGTGGTTATAATCTCTGCCAGAAAACTATCAGCAGTTTCAGGAGCTGTTGAGGCAGATGGCTGAGGCACTAGGTCTAATAACAAGCATGCCTAAAATGACTTACTGACTCTTTCAGCATTTTTTGATGTTAAGTAGAAAGGAAAGTTTATGCCTCTCCAAAATGAGGATATTACCAAACCAGCAAGAGATCTCTGGTTCATGATTTTTTATCCATACAATTAAAAGGAAGGAAGACAATAGAAGAGGAGAGGTCTCAAGCACTGGGAGGCTGTAGGTACCTCTCCTCTCACGAGCTAATAACAGCTTCAGTTCACCTTCTCTATCTTAAAAAGTCAATACTTAAGCTGATATCACACATTCTTGTAGGAGCCCTATACTTACACTAATAAGGTTGACATTCCCTTCTAATCATTTCCTGAAGAAAACTTGTAAGTAGTTGAGAATCTTACTCAGAACTGTAAAGCAAAGATATTGGGTCCTAGCTACACACGTGCAGATAAGTCTGTCTATCTTTTCACCATGTTTTGCTACAAAATGCCAGCCGAAACTCAACAGGCTCAGATGTAACATTTATTGGCATCCAGTGGGATACTTTGAATTACACTACAAAATAACTATGCTAATCCATAATGCATATAGTAATATAAATCGCAACCTTTATGGAGCATACTTAAGAACATTAACTAGCCAAATGGCTTCCCTTCCTCCACTTTTTACTTATCAGTGAAGCACTCAATAAACTTTGGCTGTGGTAGGCTAAGTGATTCAGGAAGAACTTTCCAGATATTGCCATTCAGTGGTGAAATTTCTTGGTGACTCATGAATAATTTTGTTCACATGAATTTATGGAAACCAGTATATGTTATTCTTTTCCCTTAAAATAACATCCCCTAGTTTCTTTCAAAAGTCATCATTCTGCACTAGCTGCTTTTGTCCAAAAATGCTCAGTGATAATTTTCTGAAGCAGAGTTTGTTACTCCTGAGTTAGTGCTTCCATAGGTACCAATTCAGCACTGCAGCTGCAGAGTTGGATCAGAGACCAGTAAACTCACCGCAGTGATTAGCATTGAACAATGTAAGAGGTGAAACAGCCGTCTGTGGCCTGCTGGAGGGAGGCGATAAAGAAATATTGTGAGATGTTACTTCTCCCTTTCCTCTGGAGGCTGACCCTATCCACGGAGCAAGAAGCATTTCAGGAAAACTGCAAGAGAGTATTACTCTTGAAATATGTTCCACTTTGATAATAGTCATGCTGTCTTACAGGTTATCTTTTCAATGTGTTCCAAATTTATCCAAAAAAATGCCCTCATTACTTTCCTTGATAGGAATGGCCATCTCATTGTTATTAATGTAAAGCTAGTTAGAATGTGTGCATGTATTCTCAAATCATCCAAGTGTGAGAAAGCATATTTAAGTTGCCAGGGAAGAATTTTCTTGACAGTTTTTTACTTCTGTTCATTATAATACATGAAAATGCAAAGTTACAAATATTCAACCACATTGGGCTCTGCCACGCTATTTAACTGGTTTTTTGGCTGCTGGTTATAAACCTCTAGGCTAGCCTGAGTTGACCAAGAGCATTCAACCCTATTACTTGGTTCCCTTGACTCTTCCTCCCTGTCCTGACATTTGTGCGTGTGTGTTTATGAGCTGTTTTCCTTCTGAAGATGAACAGTTATAGGCTTGTCAGGCACCAGGGCTGGAAAGGCTGTAAGACAAGTGAATGATGAATAAAAAAATTAAGAATGCAATTACCAAATGTAGCTTGCTTTAGCTACATGTTGGAGAATGTAAGTGGTCATATTTGCCAGGATTGGCTGGAGAATAGCAAGTTAAAAATTTTCTAGTTCTGTGCCTTACTGCTCTGGCACAGCAACATGTGAGAATAGCAAACACTCAAATGACCACTGCAAGGGAGATGAACTTGCTGTAACTAGAACACTGCCATCAGCCTGTAGATACATAATATTTTCAGCAGTTTAGGACAGGCAAATACAAATTCATCTGAGAAGCAAAGATTCTTTTTCAAGCTTTACTGTTCAGGTTCACTACTTCTTGCAGTGAAGTGAAAGGCTATTAAGAAAAGTGTTACAAACTGAACTAGAAGTGCTGCATTGTTAGCAGTTGGATATTTTCTACATGATGACACCTATACAGATATCATAAAGGTATTACTAGTGTTAACCAGGGTCCAATTTACCCTGCTGAGCATGTCATATATCCTGTTGACACTCATAAAAGCCATTTTTACTTCTACACATAGTCCCAGAACAGATAAGTTTAAAGGCCTTTTTCAGTAAATGTGTAAAAACAAGTACAGCCTTAAGAGATTAAGTGTTTATGGATGATTGCAGTTCGTCAGGTGTGATGTGAGAAATAGCAGCATTATTTTTTGCTATATTCATACATGCCAACACAAAAATTGTATCATGGACACTATAAATCAGAAAAATATACCCTTAATTCTTTCTCCAACAACTAGGACCTATGATCACTTTTTATTTTTTCAGAAAAATACTATCTGGAATGAGGAAAAAGGTACTGAATTAGCGGTTCTTACTGGAACAATACCATTTTCTTAAAATAATGAACAAAATTAATGAAGCAAAATAAAATAAGTATATAATTTTAGAGAATTTTTTTCTATTAACATATTGTAATATATATGAATAATAGTTTTATCTAAAAAAAATGCTATTTCCCATCCTATTGTGTTGTGTGCAATTACTTCTTTGTTCTGAACAATTGTATTTAAGCATCGATAAAACGCTTGTGTTTTAAAAATTTAACACTGCAATACCTTTGTAAAAAAGTTAGGTGTACTTTTTAAAAACAGTCTAGAGTCTATGATACCTATAGCGGCATAGTAAATAATGATTTTATATTGGATAGTAAACGAAGTAATCATACACAAGTTGCATAAGTGGCAAAAACCCAAATGGTTTTGCTGTGTATTGCAAGAGTGTGTCAGTCTGCTAAATCTCAGTAGGTGGTCTAAGCACTGCATCACGTTACTGGAAAAACATGTAAATATCTTGCCTTTGTCCATACATACTGATGTTATCAGAAGAGTAATTTAAACTACCATTGCAATTCAGTTTCTTTCTGGTTTTTGGTTGGTTTTGTTGTGGTTTTTTTTTTCAATTTCAGCTAAGTGGTTCTTCTTAGACAAATTAAAATAGACAATTCAGAAGCTCACAGTACCAGCATGCTGCACTATTTGAGTCCCTGCAGTCTTGATGACAAGCTAGATAAATAAGCAGTTGTACCTGAGATGTTTGACTTTTAGTAACCATTGAGGTGGGCTATGCAAGTTTCACAATGTGCCACCAACCAATCTCCCTTTCACTGATTTATCTCAGGAAAAATACATGTTCAGAGAAACACATGGTTTCTCAGTTCATTTAATATCAGTAAAAAGTGCTAAAGGTTTCTGTAAAGGAAGTATTTAAATGCCAATATTTAAAATAATATTTACAAAATTAGCTTATGGCAGAACAAGATTTGAAGAACTCAGTAAGCTATACTGGAGAACTCTCATCCCCATTCCTCACATAACTCTTTCTTCAGCTTACTGCTTAATAATTTCAAATCACAAAAAGATGCAAAGGTTAAGTTGTTTGGGATGACCATCTGCTGTATTTTCTTTTTGTTCAGCTATAGTGTCATGCTAGTAATAGTATGTCCTCAATAATGTGTGTACCACAGAATACAGAAGTGTCTTCTTGGCATTCAACATACAGTCTCTTCAAGAATCGCTTCAGAAGACTGAAGTGATGTACAAGAAGAGTAAGTTTCTATAATCTGAGATACTGGCTTTTTTGCATGTATCTTTATTTCCTCCACCTACAAGAAGGGCTGGAAGGTGGATCTAGGGAACTACAGGCCTGTCAGTCTGACCTCGGTGCCAGGGAATGTTATGGAGCAGATCATCTTGAGCTCTATCACACGCCACGTAGAGGACAACCAGGCAATCAGACCCAGTCAGCACTGGTTTATGAAAGGCAGGTCCTGCGAGAGAAAGGCCGTGGGTGTTGTCTACCTAGGCTTTAGTAAAGCCTTTGCCACCATTTCCCACAGCATTCTCCTGGAGAAACTGGCTGCTCGTGGCTTAGCCAGGTGCACTGTTTGCTGGGTAAATAACTGGCTGAATGGCCAAGCCCAAAGAGTAGTGGTGAATGGAGTTAATACCAATGGTGTTCCCCAGGGCTCAGTACTGGCGTTAGTTCTATTTAATACCTTTGTCAATGATATGGACAAAAGGATTGAGTGCACCCTCAGTAAGTTTGCCAATGACACCAAGCTGGGGGGAGTGTTGACCTGCCTGAGGGCAGGAAGGCTCTGCAGGGGGATCTGGACAGGCTGGGCCGATGGGCCAAGGCCAATTGTATGAGGTTCAACAAGGGCAAGTGCCGGGTCCTGCACTTGGGTCACACCAACCCCACACAGCGCTACAGACCTGGGGAACAGTGGCTGGAAAGTGCCTGGTGGGAAAGGGCCTGGGGGTGCTGGTCAACAACCAGCTGAGCATGAGCCAGCAGTGTGCCCAGGTGGCTAAGAAGGCCAACAGTGTCCAGATTTGTATCTGAAACAGTGTGGCCAGCAGGACTAGAGAAGTGATGGTGCCCCTGTACTTGGCACTGGTGAGGCCACACCTCGAATCCTGTGTTCAGTTTTGGGCCTCTCACTACAGGAGGGATGTAGAGGTGCTGAAGTGTGTCCAGAGACGGGCGATGGAGCTGAGGAAGGGTCTGGAGCACAAGTCTGATGAGGAGCAGCTGAGGGAACTGGGGTTGTTTAACCCAGACAAAAGGAGGTTCAGGGGGGACCTTGTCACTCTCTACAACTACCTGACAGGAGGCTGTAGGGAGGTGGGGGTCAGTCTCTTCTCCCAAGTAACAAGTGACGGGACAAGAAGAAATGGTCTCAAGCTGTGCCAGAGGAGGTTTAGATTGGATATTAGGAAAATCTTCATTCAAAATGTTGTCACCATCGGAACAGGCTGCCCAGGGAAGTGGTTGAGTCACCATCCCTGGAGGTGTTTAAAAGACGTGTAGATGTGGCAGTTTGGGACATGGTTTAGTGGTGGGCTTGGCAGGGCTGTGTTAATGGTTGGACTCGATGATCTTAAAGGTCTTTTCCATCCTAAATGATTCTGTGGTTCTATGATTCCCAAAGCATTACAGCTTTCCTTATTAAATTCATTTTATTGTGAGAAAACCTCAGTCATTCAGCACGTTGGGCTGGATGCTGCTGAGCCTCTTGCTTTCTTCATACTTGGGTCCCTTTTGAATCACAGGTTAAGCAACAAAAGGTGTCAGTATAATTTAAACAACAAGAATCATAGAATCATAGAAGGCTTCGTTTGGAAGGGACCTTAAAGAGCATCTAGTTTCAACTCCCCTGCCACGGGCTGGTACACCTTCCACTAGATCAGGTTTTCCATTTAGAGTCACTAATGAAGTGGTTGTTCTTATTCACTTAACTTCACACTTAATGCAAGGAAAATGTTGGAAAAGATAAATACGAGACAGTTTTGTTAAAGATTCCCGAAGCTTTAAAAAAAATCAAAAATCAGACCATATGTTGTGTATATGCGGTTCCTATATTGCTTTCAAAAGGCTTCAACTTTCACAATTCAAAAGCTGTGAATCTGCAAAAGACCACACTTAGGGGACACAATTTTTCTTTTTTATCTGTTTGACATTCTTGTAAGTAAAGACTACACACTATGATACATTTTAGTTGTATAAAAATTGGCTTTTTTCTGTTTGCTTGAAAAGCTGTAATAAATTCAAATGTATGCTTTTCTTAATATAAAATGAATAGCTGTTAACTAGCTTTTGATAAGTATTTATTTTTATGTCCTTCATGTTCACCATAAAAGGAATGCAAATTCCTATCTTGGGAAAGTAATTTTTATTTTTTTTTTTTTTAATCTGTGATATGTGCTGATCCAACTGGAAAAAGTCAGAAAGAAACAGTAATCAGATTAGTCAATTTACTTAAAAAAATATGTATTACAAAAATTTAAGGAGACATCCTTATGCTTGTAGTATAGATATTTAGGGGAGCAGAGTGTTCCTTTCTGTCTGGCTTGAGGATAAAAAAGCACATTCCAGTTTCAGTGCTAGCTGTCCTTTAAACTGCATAAATTCTGTCCTTGTCCCACAGCAGTGAAAGATATCTTGGCAAACCCACATATTCATTCATAGCTTTCATCTCCTTGTCCCTTCTCAAATCTCTGCTAAAACACCCTCTGTTGACTTTGGGTTCTTGGCTATTTCGCTTAATTAGGGAACAGAAAAACTAGAAAACTGGCAACGTCAGGCATATCCAGCAACTTATAGGCATATCTAACAACTTGCTCCCATAATTTTGATGGGATTTTTTTAATACATTGACCTAGTTTTTGTATGGTTGCATTCCAATGACAATAAAGGCCTCACCCTTCTGTCACAAAGTTATGGAAGCAGTCTTTGAAATCATTTAGTTGTCAATGAAATTTTTGATGGGCAAGCTATACCAAATAGGGTCTTTCAATGGCAATGACTTTAAGCAGTGAATTTAGACAGGACAAATTCCATTACTATGTGACAGATGTACAAACATACCAACAGTTATTAACACAAAGTAATAAATTACTGAGCTTTTTGCTTGTAAAGAAAAAGCTAGGGATTTTCCTTAAAAGGATTTTGGTTATATTAATGAAAATCTTCCAGTGGGGGAAGGAGGGTGGATTGTCAAGCACCTTGAGTTTAAGTATGAATAAACTCAATGTTAAAAATTGGCTGTTGTAGGATTGCATTTCATGTTGAAGTCAACGATCTTTAAAGGATTTGGGGACTTTAAGCTTTGTCACTGTGAATTAAATTAAAAAATAATTTATGTTTATTCCACACATATACAAAGATTTGGTTTTCTTTTAATTCTTTTCAGGTTAATTATGCTATATTTGGATGAGAAATTAATGTGATGAACAGATATATTTCACATCAGTCCAGCGAAGCTATGCAAATTTTGCATACACACACATGATTTCCAGCTAAAAAATAGTATTTACTTTGTACTAGCTTATATACACTCAAAACAACTGGAAGAACATCAGATTCATGTAAGCAGTGTAACTTTTCTTGCATTTTAAGCATGATTTGTGACTAATGTATAATTTTTGAACAGTAAACAGTGTACCAAGGCCACAGAGATCTCAGCCTCCAGGTTCTGTTCCCCTGTTGAGCACGTTGTTTATCTAAGATTATTTAATACTACTTTGTTTGATATTGATCAGTAGCACAAACATAGGCAAACTTCAAAGTCTAAATTTATTGGAGAAGTTTAAGTACTTATAGAGGAAAAAAACCACAACAATATTCTCTTATTTTTTACTTTATTGGTCAAAGAGTTTGCTAATATAATTTGTTACAAAAGCTGTGATTTCTTTTTTGGTTTTGTAATTCTATTTGAAAAAAGAAAAAAAAAAAAGTTCTGGGCTTAGAAAGGATTACATCTGATGTTGCGAACATTTCCTGGAAATGGAAAACTGTGATAACAGCTGCTGTCTTGGCTCATTTTCAGTTGTTTTTTTTTGGTTTGTTGGCTTTGGGGGTTTTTTTATACTGCAGCAATTTACAAGTAGTTACAGCTATCTCTAGTAGGCTTACATCATTAGTAAAACATTGTAAGTCAGTCAAATGCTTCCTTTCCAATCAGAGCACTTCCTCCACTTACTGAATTGTTGACTTTCTGAACAGTATTTATAGTAACAGCACTTACATTTTAAAATAAATGCTAATTTATGAAATAACTAAAAGCTAGCTGCATATGGAAGATAACTTTAGACAGAATCTGTATTTTATGCTAAAGCAAAATACCTTCAATGAGAATCAAGGAAATCTTGGAAGCATCTTAGATAGATAATACCTAGCTGAATTATATCAAAAGTATAAAATTGTTTTTTTCTAAGACCTATGATAAGCAGAAACATCTCTGTAAGAGTGTTCTTTTAGAATTCCAAGCATACATGTTTCTTCTTGGATTGAAACATTCTTCTGCAATCTCTGCAGTATTGTAGCATTGTAAAGCAATAAACACTCTGTACTAGTGATGAAAAATAGAAGGAAAAGCCAAGTAAAGCAAAAGACAAGGAACTCTTAAGTGTTGATAGTGTCAAAAAACAGGTCTGTGCATATTCAAAGATTTGGTCTCCTTGAGGTATATTAATACTTTCACCTTTAATGTTTTACAGTGTTTTGAAAGATACATGTTAATAATTTTAAAAATTATGTTTTCATAGTTTCAAATCAGAGTGTTAATGAAATTTTATTAATTTTTCAGTCAAATCTATGTCTCTTTCTTCAGTATATGATTAAGCTTTCAGAAGCAACATTACGTATGCAGGTTAGAATCTGTTACCATGCTAGAAGTTTAAGTTTGTTTTGTATCAAAACAGGTAATAATTCTCCCTGTGAAGTTTGTGACTTCAGCAAATCCTCCTTTTCCAAATGCGTTTTAATATTTCAGGAGTAGCACTTCCCTTCATCACATTTGAAATGGCTGGTGAAAAGCTGTGCCAGCTCCAGGGGATCTCTGCACCATTTCTTGTTCTGGGATTACTCTGCGCTGAGCAGCTACAGATATTTCACCCTGAGCAACCTGACCTAACTTTGAAAATGGAGCTGACTTTGAGCAGGGCATTTGGACCCAACGGCTCCAGAGGTTCCTTCCAACATAAATTACTCTATGAGCTCATCTTTCCAGTGCTCTAGCTTTGGGACTGGCCTGCGTGAGGCCAGTTTGCGCTTCTGTGTACATATAATCTAGACGTGTCCTAAGAAACATTTGGAGCTGGTGCTCACATTGCTCTGAGCCCTCAAGAATGGAACACTGGGTGTTCTGTCTGGGTTAATAACGACCAGAAGTCATAACCTCCTGGTGGCTCTTCCTTCACCTGAATGAAGTTAACCGGCAATCTCTCTCTTTTTTAGCAGACAGGGGGTTTTTAGAGTCTTACCCTGTGACTTTTCATAGACTTCAATTAAAAGAACAGGGAGACCGAACTACCTCATGCTTCCTGGAGCTGGCAATTTCAAAGCACAGCTCTGAGTCACGGCAAGAGGAGCGGTGCAGAGGAGCCCTCCTCCCTCTCGCCACACTGACTCATCAGGGGCTTTCATTTTCCACTGGGTCAGGAAGCCAACACCTTTTATGACAATTAAACTAATCCTAACGAGAGGAGTTTAAAAAATCAATTAAGCTCTGAACTGTACCTGAGCAGTGAACCTATGTGATGTGGATGCTGTCATAGATGCATGTCAATCTATAGCTGAAATCAGCTTTCATTTATTTCCTGGTATTGATGCTGACTCCTAGAAGAAAAAAGTCCTGAAATTTTCCACCAAATATTATAATGCTAGTTTGTACTGCTTAACTGTATGTTGTTCCGTGACAAGCTTTACTATAGAAATACAGTTCAATACTGAGAAATATATCTGCACTTTACAATCCTATTACTGTTGGGTTTTTTAAGTAAAAATCCTACTCAGTTTAATGGTTAGCGTGCTGGATTCCTGTAATCATTTTAATTGCTGAAAATACCTGTGGGTTTAACTAGGACGAACTGAGCAGCTTAAAAATTATTTTCCTGTAGTTCTATTTTACCTGTGTTTTATTTTCATCATCTACAATAAAAAGTCAAAAAGCATGATCGGTGACTGATTCCTCCCATGACTTGTTCCAAGACACTGTATCTCTGTTTCTCAGGATTCAAAAAGGGAGGAACGATGCCTATCATCTTTCCAAATGGTTTTATCAATTTGTGTACAAAAAAACCCCCAAAACCATTAAACAAGAGCGCTCTGTTTTTAACTAGTAGTAGTTCAAAAACTTCTGCTAGGACCCACTTGTTTTGATACAAGCTGAAATATATGTGTGCGTATAAATGCACTTAAAACTTCATCAGTAAAGAATAAAGGAATGGCCTTTGAGTTACAATTTGACTGAAAACTGCTTAAGCTGGGCACATGAGGTTTCCTTCTCAGTCTCTTCAGAAATGTCTTTTTAAGTATTATTCTGTACTCTAACAATAAGCATTTGTCAGACTCTTAACATTTGGGAAAATTCTAATATCCCAAGATCTATGACATCCCTACAGTAACAGGTGTATGAAGCTCTGGATTTATTTTGTGCTTTCTGTGAAGCAGAACCTTGGGAACAACCACCACCAGGAGCCAGATCTGGTGTCTGTGAGGTACCTCCAGAGAGGTACGATGGCATATTTGGGGTATTAAACCCCCTCTTTTCAAGATCTGGCCTGCCTTGAAGTGAAAATTAGTAAACTGAAAGAACATCTCGAATACTTTCAGATGCTAACAAACGTCCGGAGATAGGAATAGGTCTGACTGAGCTTTAGGGGTTGTTTACCTTTCTCATCCACTCTAGGACATCAAAACTGCCATATCAAGCTCTAAATGTATTGACAGAAACTTGCTTGCCCTTTAATGTGATACAATTTTGTATTTGCAGCATTAGCCTCGTGAAATTTTGAAACGCAATGAGATGGAATACAAATAACACTAGAGTTTCTTTAATATCCTGAATCATGACTAGACTCAAATACAAATCAGGTTTTAAAGCAAAATTCAAACCCTTCTCCATTCCCTGCCAAGCACTGAGTTCAGTCCCTGAAGGTCTGAGCGGGGCTTCCTCGGCTACGGCAGCTGGCACCGACAGCGCTGAAGGCAGGGCAGGGAGCGCCGCGCCAGGGCTTGGCATGCTGGGTGATTTCATCAGCCCGCACAGGTCTTGACAGGTGCAAAGCTTTTCACTTCACTTTAAGGACCATGAAACCCTTGATGCATGATCTAGGAGACTGGGAACTAACTTTTTGATCCAGGAAGGCAAAATGAGATCTTTTCCTCATTGTAGTCCTCTAGATTTGTATTAGTATTCCTTCAATGTATTTCTTCTAAACACAGAAACATTTGCTCTGAAAAGTGTTCTTGATGCATGCTGAATTTGCCAGACATCTCACTTTAAGACAAAGATATGACAAATGTGCTTCCTAGCGTTTTCATGTTGATTTATTCTCCCTCACAAAGGACAGCTTCATAAAGAGCTCGAATCAGATCCATGTTCACACTTTACATGTGCAGCATTTTTGTAGCTGACAAAGTCAGCTTCTCAGGCAAACTGGCTTGGAAATAAAGTCAAATGAGAGAAGGGCATGCAGAGACTGCCATACTTCGGTAGCTAATTTTTTCCAACTAATCATCATTATTATTATGACTAGATATTTACCCTTAGGTGCATTGGGAAGATCATTCTGACTCATCCATTTAGTAGATGTTGTCCTGTTGGGTTAATGATTATCTTTTTTGTCTGAAAGATTTGTTAATTCTTATAACTGCATAGGATAGCTGTTTTAGTACTTACCAGGTGACCTCGATGCTGACATAACCTTTCTGGTACTGTTGATTGTAGCTTGTGTCATGGCATCAATGTGAATTACGGCTGTCTTGAGGATACAAACCTTCATATAGCACAGATGGTCTGTAGGAAAAAAAAAAAACGTAATGACAATCTGCACATCACACATTCAGTCTTCCCTTACAGACTATTTCCTTTATCATTGCCTCATTCTCTTAGGCACCATTTAATCAAGCATCTAAGGCATCATATAGTGTACAGACTATGTTCTATAATAAAGGCTGTAACATGGGATTCTGGAAAATACCTCCGCTACCAGCATTATCATAGCATCTTGTCAGCCTCCTCAAAACTTGCTTAGCAATGTATTACTATTACTCCCAGAAAGCTGAGGTTTTTACTACGTCTTTGAAAGAACTATGAAAGCTGTGTAAGCTCATTAGCAAAGCCTGTGTGTAGGCTTAAAATAACAGGTAATAGACAAATGGTTGGAAAGTTGGTAATACCTTTACATATTTGCCAAGACTTAGGTCAAGGTTCAGGGGTTTTGTTGCTCAAACCAGTGAAATCAGAAATACCTCCAGGTGTTCTGGGGAGTGCTGGCAGTGCACATGCAACACAAGTGATGAGGCACAGTCGATCTCAGTTGTTTCCTGCAAAAGCAAACCATGTGTAGACTAAATTGCTCTCAGTTGTGATGTGCTAGGCTTTTTGCATTTGTATTCTGTATAAGCCAATCCTTTTATTTAATAGCTCTTGGTGTTTTCTGTGCATTCTCATAATCTGTTATTTCTAACATTACAGTAAATTCATTGTAGTAAATTTTGATGTCACAACCCTGGCTTCTCATGTCAGTGAAATAAACAGTTAATATACAAGAAAGTATTTGTATGCTTGAGAGTAATTATCTCAAAATTTACTGCCTTTTCACTCAGAAGGCCAGTCCTTGTTTGTCCCATCTGTATTTGTGTAAACATTTTACAAAAAGCAAAGTGACACAAATGTGTGTCAGCAGTTTGACAAATTGATATACACATAGTGAACTTGGAGTGCAATCTGATATTTTACAGGAAAATACAGCAAAAGGATGATTTTTACCTGTTGTCATCAGCTCCTTCTTCATGAGCATGGTTCTTCAGTTTTTACTGGCAACAAAGTCAAAAACTTCAAATCCAGATCCTTGGGCTTAGATCCAGGAGAGGATGTGAGGATGGGTGCAGTTGTACACCTACATGCCCCTGACCTGGAGATGTGGAGGCAGCAGTGGGGTCAAAATCTACCCTTGCCCTCATGTGTGCTGAGTTTCTAATGTGAAACCAGGCACTACCCAAGAAGTTGCTTGCATTATCTTGAGAAATATGTCCTTTGCTGGCTGGCTGAGAGTGTCAATAAGCAAGCAGCATTATTGGGGATGCTGAATGTATGACCTGGGCACATTGCCACCACTGCCCAGAGTGAGACCACTGAGGGATTGCATGTGGACTGTCCTACAGCACTGTAACAGCCGCTGAACTTGGCCACTATATTGCACCCGATCTGAGTACATTATGCTCCTACCAAATTATTTTTTCACCTAAGTCTTGGAATATATCCATATTAAGATAGTTTTCAGAATATTGATCTAAACCAAAATGAAATATATTTTCCTCCTTTAAATCTCTGAGCATCATTGCAGGTGAAGTTGTTTCTTATTCTTGTATTTTCTGTTACAGTTGTTCACGCTGACTTTTTTAAAGAATTATGCTACGTGCATATGGATGTGTGTCACCCTTCTAGTCCGTGTTAGAGAAAGCAGCAGTAAATGTTACTGCATCTGGGGGCCACAGTACTTTGTCCTTTTGACACTGACTTAATTTTGCACATTTTTCAGGGAGCAGAAATTGAATGAGAGCTGTTTTATATTGCAAATCTCTCTTTTAGGCCACATGACATCTCCTCTAACAGAAACAACATAAGTGTGTGAATATGATGGAACATGGAACAATCCCAAAACAATACCTGTTTAAGATTTCAAACCATAACGAGTCTAGCTTAAGTCACATTTTGTAGATAAGCATTCATGCCTCTGGCAGTAGAATTTTGTCCTAAATAAACAATATTAGAAATAAAGAAGTAATGGTTTTAAGAGATTAACAGTGTAAGAGAGAGTCCATGTTCATCTTATAAAAGAATGTTTGCTTTATTGTTATTTGGATTTTTGCTTAGCTACTGAAGTTAACGAGTACATAAATTTTGAAGGCATATGAAATCGGAGCCTGAGCAGCGCCTTAAAGAGATACCAAAACCATCCTGTTTTCAAATTCAGCTCCGTTTAGTGCAACAGAGTGAAGTTTCTAATAGAGGCACAGTGACTGACCAGCAATTGCAATATCCTGTCATCATTTCAAAGCATAACAGTAAAATTAATATAATTCTTGTTTCTTTCTGTTTTATTAACCAGTTAATTCAGGCGATGGGATAGACTACGGCCAGCAGAAGTGTGAAAACATTGGAGACCTGATCGAAGAGACACTGGAAGCCTTTGAACGTCATGGTGGAGAAACTGCTTATATAAACATTAAATACATGATCCCTACTTATCAGTCATGCATATTAAACTGAGTTGTATCAAATGGGATGATTCCATGTGTTCTAAAAAAACTGTATCTGACATTCTATGGCATCTTGTTAGTCATGCTTTTTTTCTCTACAGCTGCTAAAATAGTGGCTTCTGGAGCATTAGAGTGTTAGCGCTATTGTGAACAAGGCTTTCCAATACATAAATAGTGCCTGTTCCTTTGATTACAATGGTGTACTGTGCTTGTTTGTTCCCTGAAAGAATCACTCCTTTATAACAGAGCTGACTCGAGCAGGAATCAGAGTTAAACCTTCACTTGTATAGACAATAAAACTATAATTTTCATACGCGATTCAGCAATTGCTGTTCTGTGTCCGCTTGCCCTGAGGGTGATGTCAGAGGCTGTAACAAGAAGAGTTTATGCTGACTGCTTAATAGGTGTTTGTCATGGAAGAGAAACACCAGTTCAGCAGTGCCTCTCTAGCAGCTGTGCTGAATAATGTGCACTGACATACAATAAAACTGTTGAATGTATATACCAATTACAGCAGGAAAATTTATATGGTCCATTATAAGGCACTGTCATTAAATGAATTCATGTTTCATACACACTCCTGATCTCAGCTTCCAGGTGTTTACCTTTTCATGAAACTTGGGTTCCTCTTGGTAAACATCAGGCATAGCCACGGTTTTGAAGAAAAGAAGCCCAGAAAAAACTTCAATAAATCAGATGGAAGATATCATGTAAATAATGTATTTGTCCCTAATGACACTGTTAATCTGGGTAAACACAGAATATACACATATTTTTAAAGGGCACTGGGTTTTTTTTCTAACTGCAAGGTTGCTGTGGCTTTTCTGTTATTATTATAGTATATATTGTACAATGTAACTATTGTTACAGGAATCCCTTACAATTTCCTACTCAATTAGCTTCTCCCTGCATACTCCCACCATGGAACTGATATAATTATGGATTTAAGCAAGGCTATTGAGATTGACTTTATTGCTTTTTAAGCATTTCTATGGAATAAACCTACAAAAAATAAAACGAGTTTTACAATTCTCAAGGACAACCATTTAAAAATACCAAGTCAGCTCAAAACAAATCAGGAAATATGAGATAAAAACCATGAGATTTTTAAAAGTACTGACTTTGGGTTCATTTGGCTTTTATTCTGGTTTCTGGAAGCTCTTAAAATATAAGCAAGCTGTACTTCCAAGTGTTTCTCTGTAACTGCTAGAGCTCAAAATGCACTCTTTGGTGTTAGACACATGAGACTTTTTCCAAGTGCTTAGCCACATCCATGTTCACACCCTACAAGGCTTGCCTCTGTGAGAGACACAGCCCCTATGCTGCCCTGTTCTCTTGGGTGCATATTGGAAGCATGGCCAGCACCTTCCCACCTGCTGAAACTCTAAGCTGAATCTGTCGTTGGACTTACATTAGACTTGCCTTTTCCTGTTCTCTGGGCTCTTCAGCCTGAAGATTTTTTTGTATCTTTTACTTCCTTCTCTTTCCTGTAATTGAAAAAAAAAAGTTAAGAGGAAAATTTTTACTCTTCCTGCCTCTTTGAGGAACTGCAACATCAAGGGATGTCACCAGCCACGAATGCTCACCAGCCCCTGGTTGAGGCATGGCTGCTGAAGGTGTGCCTTTTTCCCAGGCTCTGGAGACCTTTCTTTTCTTTTACACATTGCCAGGGCTTCCCTCAAGCCTCTAGAGTTTAGACAGTGTCTATTTCTGTGACTAACACACCCCCGTGATGGATGACACATCCAATATGCTGCCTCACATCTAAGGTGTCTGTAAATCTTTCACCTCCTGGGCAGAAGGGAAGGTGAAACCTGGCTGCAGGCCCCTGTCTTGGGAAGCTCAAGAGCTTTGTCTTCAAACCATGCAGCAATGAGTCTAACAGGATACTGCAGGAGGACTAAGGCTACATCTTCTCTTCCAAAAATGCCTTTCTACACAGCCACCCTGGCACTATCAGCACAGCCTTCACAGTTTCTCCCCGTTTCCCCTCAGCAGACCCCTGTCCTGCATTGTCCCTGGCACCAATGAGCCATACTTCTTCATTTACTGGCACCTATGGGTTTGGTTCTGTGGCACTGCAGGTTTCCCGCGAGTACAGAGTGTGCTGGAGACTGCTGCTTGGAGGGAGCTGCGCTATTCAGCTCAGAAACAAACCAAGCCCTTCATAAAAGGAAAAATCCCCAGCCACCTTTCACTCCTTAGCTATTTGTATTCTGTCCTTAAGAGAAAGCCCACTACTGCTCTTTGCTTGAGATCAAAAAACTCCTCAATAGCTGGCCTCAGTTCCCTCGCTGTTGGGCTCCAGCCACAGAGCTGCTCACAGAAGGGACGGTGCAGGAAAGGGCTCTCATCCCTTCGATCTTCCCATCACATCACTCCTCTGCATCCTGGCAGCACTGCTGAGGATGAGAGGAAGCTGCAGGCTCCTCACCAGCTTTGTAACTCTATTCCCTGACTCACTCTTCTTGCATCCCCTCCCCTTCAGCTCCACTAGGACACAAGACTAGACTGACAGACATCATGGAAAATGGGTACTTTGTGCAGCTGCAGACTTGCCCAGACCTGATCCCCTCAGCTCTTTCTTGAAGATTTCTTTCATAAGACGTTGCTTCAGCAAGGGGTGACTTTATTGCAAATCATAAGGGCAGTAGAGGTCATGCCCATTCACATCAGGAAAAATAGGTTTTACAGTGAAGTGCTTTTACTTGCATGTTCAGGATGGGAACATTAGCCTCTATAATACTACTTCTATGCCTGGGCCATTGCTTTAAAAGTGAACATTCTCCCATAACCTCATTAATTCTAGGAACTGGACTGATAAAAAGAAGCATGATAAAAACCACCAGTTGGTAATTTAGGAACACTGAGAATAAAACTATGTTAAGATGTCATTTTACTAAGTCAAACTGTAGGCCTGCCAACCTTGACAGTGTCCCTTTAAGCATGATCAGCAGCATATTTATAGGCAATTACAGCACAGCTCAGAGTACTTTATAAAGCACAAGATCAAGGACCCAGGTGCTTAAGCATATGAGTAACACTTTGTCATTCAATACACTGCTTAGCTATTTTACTATGCTCAAAAAATGGAATTGTAGTTAAAAAATAGCGACTGCCTCTCTTTTCACCAGATCATATAATTGTGGTCACTGACACTAGGGGCAAGCCAATCAACAGTTCCTAATTGCAATCAATTAAAAGGCACTCTGGGCCAGGTGTTTCAATGGGTATAAATTAAGCATAGTGCCATTAAGGGTAACTTGGCTTTACAGACTTGATGTGGTTTGTGCCTTATTCTGGGGTATTCTGCTGCTTTCTAGCTCTCCAGCAATCGCAAGGTAAGGAGCATCAGTAAAGGCACCTGTGGACCCATGGACTGTTAAATAAGTTGCAAGTGTTAGCTTTCTGGAACTATCTGAGATGTCTCCAGTTTATCTTGATTGTTGTGTTAGGTTGGCTGGTAGCTGTTTAGCTTGAAGAATAAAAAGAATAAGCTAACATCAGGGGGAAAAGAACAATCTACTTGTGGCAGCCTTTGTCTTGCATAATCATCAAAACAGGAATAAAATAAAATCCTTTTAATGATTCCTCCCCAAAGCTGTGTAAGGGATCTCTGTAACAGGTTGTCACGGTTTTGGGAACTGACACTTGGTGGATGCTGGTGGGTGCCATAAAGCAGTTGCTGTGCAAGCTGTTGAGCTCCTGAATGGTACAACTTGTCTGTGTGAGGCTGAGGGGGGCAGAGGGGGCTGGGGCTGGGGCTCCTGCCAGGCTGGGGCTGCCTGCGGAGGGGCAGAGCCTGGCAGAGGACTGGGCACACTGCTGCCAGCACCGGCGGCAGGGAGCTGGAGCCAGGCTTCTCGCTGGTAGCTTTCCAGTGTTTCAAAGAGACGGAGCTGACAAAAGGAGTTTGAAAAAGGCCTTCCAGGAGTCAAATACAAAAGGGCTATGGGAAGCTGTAAGTGGGAGGGAAGGTACGGGACCCTGGCTGGGAGGGTGTTTGTGCGCGGGGTGCAGGGATGTGTAGCTGCAGCCAAGCAGGGCAAAAATAAAAAGCTAGAGCAGACACTATGTGCTTTCCTAATCCTGTCTGGAGACCCTCTGACTTCCAGAAAAGCATTCTTCAGTCTGAGGGGCTCCGCAGGCAGTGGGGCAGTTCACATTTTTCCACTCATCTGTAACATCCTGTGTTTTCTGCTTTAAATAAAAGCAGTGATGTTTGCGGGAAATCTGTACAAAGCCCCGTCTGCTTGCAACTGCTCGGAGCTGCTTTGTGCCTCCTGGAGACCGGGAGAGGAAGGTTCATGCCCTGGCAGGACAAGAAGTTCCCTGCACCGGCCCCATAATCCTTCCGGCGTGTCAGGGGAGGGAAGGGGAGCATGTGGTGGGGCATATCTTGGCCGCGCATCTTCTTGCCTAGCGAATACAGCCTGGGTATGTCTGCGGGGCTCCTCACCAAGAGCTCTCCCCTCCTTAGGGCAGTGTGTCCAGAGGGATGAAGGGGTCTTGCAGCACCTCTGGGGTGGTGGGTGCCCTCCAGCAGGGCTGCTGGTGAGGTGGGTGGAAGTCTGTCTGAGCTGAGGGGGACAACCTGCAACCTCAGGGAGGAAAGCGTGTTTCCCACAAAGCTGGGAGGCAACCGTGTGCTCAGTATCCCTTTTGTGGTGCCAGTTTGGGTGCTTATTCCACAAATATTCAATTTTTACCAACACTGAGGAGTGAGCCAGGCAGCTGAGGAACCGGGCAGCCCTCATAAACTGCCAGCTGGTAACGCTGGGGGCCCTGGGCACAGCAGGGCTGTGCGGCGTCACTCGGGGCCAAGTGACGCTGGTGTGCCCAGCGTGTGCCATAGCATTGCTTCCCTCTGCGTTTCCCTGTTAGCAGCAGAACCTGACCTTGGCCACCCTGCTGCGGCACTGGGAGGCCAGCTGTGCACCCCAGGGCCCCTTCCTCCAGTTGAAAGGGAGGGGGAAGGGGTGGGCTGCTTACCTTTTTCACTGACAGGGCCCCTTGCATAGAGCAAAAGCCTCCAGCTGTGGAAGAAGGGGCACCCTCCCCATCACTGGGGTGGCAGTGCAGGGCACAGCTGTGCTGGCGGGGCTGTGGCCAGGGGTGTTTTGGGCACTGCACCCCTTCTGCTGGCTCACAGGTGTGAGCACAGGAACCCTCTGCAGCTCTGCCTCTGTTGTGGTCTGCTGACCCTGGCTGATGAGGGCATGGGGTGAGAGGGGATAAAATAGGAGCTAATCCTGGTGCCTTACGAACGCTGAAAGGGAAGTTAAATCCCAGTCTCTTTAACTCTGTGTTGGGGAGGGTGGGTTAAATGCATTGAGGGAACAGGAGGAAAGGGGGCATCTAAACAGGGAATCATAATGTTGGCTCTCTTATGCCTGTCTCAAGAAATGAGTATGACATACCTGAGTTTATTAAATAATCTCAGCAATCCAAACTTCCTGTGTTCATCAGCATAATGTTTTTCAAAAAAGTAAGAATCAGACGTTAAGGCTGTTGGAAGGCAGAAGGGGAGCAGCTGCACATCAACCTGCTCTGCGGCACAATGGGAACATGTTGGTCTTGAGTCTCATCTCTGCATCTTTTCCACATCTCAGGCCAGATGATCCACAACTTGGTAGACATTAATTGATGCCACCGTACTTAATACGATTGCAGATAAATGCACAGTTAATTTTGGTAGCATCATGTGAAGTCGAGTGTTGCAGCCACTAGCATCCATAACCACTGTAGCTCTGTGTCTTCCATGGAGTCATGCTGACCTTGCATGAAACCACATTGCGCTCTGATATGAGTAAAATGGTCAAAGAAAACATGGGGACAAAGTCCTTGAAAAACACCAGGAAGCTCGAGGAGGAGGTCTGCACATCACAAGCACATCCTGTCAAGAACATGTAGAACAGTTGAGTGCCAAGGCCCACTGGGTATAGGCCAGATAAAATTAATGTGACATAAAGCAGCTACCTCATGTTGCCCACTGTTGCATTAATTGGGGGGCCTGGCTTTAAATATGTGGTCCATCCAACTCTGTGTCAGATTTCAATTTCTGTTTTCTGGGTGTAATTCCTAAGCCCTTCCCTAAGGAACAACTACCAAAGAGCAGCTATGCTTACCTAACTCCAGCCCTAGAAGCAGGGAATGATATCCCTGCATCTCACCATCTCCATTTCATGCATTAGTCCCATTATTTCTTTTTTTCACTTGTTCTTGCTTCCTGCTTCTCATGGGTCCCTGTGGTGCTGTGCTGAGCTGGAAGAGATTCTCGGTGGGTAGAGAGGCAGCTGATGAGAAGAAACCAGGAGGGACCAGCTATTCCAGCAAAGGCTTTTCCTTTGCAGTTTGTGTTTTGGGAAATGTGAATTTTGGGGAACTTGTGTCTCTTTCACCCCAGAGCTGCTCCCTGGGCAGTAGCTGAGGCAAAACATCTCTGGAATGAGTCCTCCTATCTTCCCGCATAATGCTGCGGTGTATTAGGAGAAAAATATAGTCTCTGCTGCAGGTGGGGGACGGGAGTGAGAGCAAATGGCAGGAAGCTCTTGGCATGTGAGCACCGAGAGGTTGTTTGTCCAGCTTTTTGGGCCCCTGCAGCTGTGTATCCCAAACCCCTGCCTCTCTGGGCCACCATTTGTCCCCTCAGCTACTGCCTGGGTGTTTTCTGCGGCTGGGAGTTTTCTGGGTTTTCCGTGGCAGAACATTTCTAGGCTCTGCTTGTGTGAAGGTTCAGATGGGTGCCCCAGTGCTGCGATATGGGGCAGCCTGGGACTTTCTCCCCTTACTTCCTATGTGACCTCCAAGGTGTGCTTGGAGCTGCTGATGCTGGCAGGGAGGGAGCCTATTTTCTACAGTCATCTTCTCCTCCAGGTGCTACTGTCTTTGCCCCAACCTTCCCACAGAAACGTCCTGTCATGGTGGACTGGAAGTTGTCACCATTGTAGCCAAGATATCATCAGGCATCGTGGAACTGAGCCTAGCTCCTCCTGGCCAGCAGCGCAACCTCTTTCGCCTTTTCCCTGTATTGGACAGGTGCAGCTGCTGGTGGTGGGGTTGCCCCAGCGCTGGAGCAAGCCTTTTCCTGGGAACAGCCAAGTAAGAGACCCTAAGGCAGGTGGTCTGCAGTTCCCCACCTCTTTGGAAAGCAACTGAATTCTTTCTGAGTGAAGAAAAAAGAAAAATTAATGGTGTCTAGCTGAAATAGTGCTTTATATCCACTACTGTAAATCCAAAGATAAAACCCAGATCTCTTTCAAATCACTCAGTGCAGGGAGGAGGAATACTTGGAAGCTCTTGTTCAGCCCTACATTTCACAGTGTGCATTTTATTCCTCAGCTATTCACTGGAAGAACTCCATGCCTGACACTTTTTTTTATTAACACTGAATCATTTATGTCTGTTACAAAGGAAGAAATTGCTACTGCACTGCCTCAAGAATCAAAGTAAAGGGAACATCTGCTCTAAACTTCTCGCATCCGATTATTGCTTGCTATGCATTATTACTTACAGGAGTAATGTGACTAAATTAAAGCTTTCTTTTCTTGTGCCTGCTTTTATGCATTGCTTTGGTATAAAATGTGTGGCTTGCTTAAATCAACCTACAGCTAAAACTATGTCTGCATAGAGCTGAGCCCACGTGTACTTTGATACAATTAAGGGCACAATTGGAGCATTCTGAAAGATTGCCTTTAAAAGGCCTTTTGTTCACTCCCCCATAGGAGCTTGGTGTACAAGCACGTAAAAATGCAACATTAAGGGGGGGAAAAAAGGTCAGTGAGGAATTCTGTAGATGCAGAATGCAGTTTTCTGTAGCTCAGCAGCTGTCTGTGTTCAAAGGCAGGGGAATGACTCGCATTGCGAGGGTGATGATAGTTTTGATAGGAATCCCCCGCATCACAAGAATGTTTCTAACAAAGGAGGAAAAACCCACCAGAAACATTCCGGAGCTGTGAACCTGCGAGCCATGAAAACAGTATGCAAGCCGCTCTGCAAAGACACCAGCAGCAAATGCAGCTACTTCTGCAGGTGGCAGAGAGAGTTAGTGGTTATTTTTCTTTTTCTTCCTTTCTGAAGTGCATGCAGTCTTACCAACAAGCTTAATTGATTGAAAAAAATATCTGGAAAATAAGGCTCTTGAACTTGCATGCCTAGAAACCTACCAGCATCACGTGCATAGCAAAGGCCACATATCTCACAAAATACCACAACATTTCACAAAGGAGGTTTAAGAGCTCCAATTGAATAAAGCTTTCTCTGTGAAATATCTTTATGGATCTACAAAGCAGTTAAACCCTCCCTGGGAAAAAAATGTGTACATCTCTTACAGTGCAGCAGCAGCAGTGTAACTACCACTGAGGCCTCATTAATAAGGTTTTTCCCCTTATCAGTAGAAGGAAAAAATAAATCCTCATCATGTAAAAGAAATTTAAACTACTAAATTATGACTGTTTGCTTTTAAATCCTACATATGTATACATAAAAACTGTGTAACAGTGCTCTGCCTTCTTTACTGACTTTAAGTAGCAGGATCCATCCCTTAATGACAACAACAGGACCTAAATAAACTCAGTAAGACCCTTTTCTACCAATAATTTTGTTACTGACGTAGTGCAGGATTGATTTTTGTGGTCTGTTTTACAGTAGCTTTTAATTATAAGACAATTTGGGTACCACAGGCAGTAGGAAAACCGGGCAGTTGCAAGCCCTGCAGTGTTCAGTCATACATAGTATAACGGCTGTTTTTTCTCCTTAAAGAAAGAAAAATAGTATTCTTCTGTTTTCAGTGAACTTTTCTTAAAGCTTTTATTTCTTGAGCATTTCTCAGTTTCCCAAGAAGATAGGTGCATTGCCTCTGCTCAACAGCTTCCCTTCATACCCATAAATATTTCCAGCTTTTTATTACCAGCATGTAGTGTTGCACTGTCTTTTCATGTCTCCCATATTGTTATAATTATGTTTGGGGAATGGAGATGGATGGTGTGTTGAGCGTGTGTTTGGTTTCCCCACAGCCCTCACTCGTGGCTGTTTTCTATAATTTGATCAATAGAAGGCAGTTGTACAAACAATAGTTTTTAATTTCCAGCTTTTGCTTTCAAGTTTCTCATGAAAATTTAAATATTTTTCTTAAATTATACAGCACACTTTCATTTGCTTTGCCTGAGATATCTCATGACATTTGTCTCCTTCCAACCCTCCCAGGCTGCCTAGTTCTGTGTGGACCCCAAAGGTTCGGGGAAGCGACAGCTCTTTCAGAAATGTTCCCAAATAAACATCAAAGGGCAGATGTTGCCACTGAGGTGCAGAAAGGTCTGGAAACTTGGCTGAGGGTTGGGTGAAATGAACTGTGCCCTGGCCCCAGCCTGGGGCTGGGCTTGTGAACCAAGGGTGGGAGATACTCTCAGAGCCATGGTGTCCATGGATGTCAGTGAAAGGACCCTTTCCCAACACCAATGGGGATGTTCAGTGGCTGCCTCACCCAGCTGTATGTGGCCCTGGTAGTGGTTGGGCACCCACTGAGTCCAGTCGTGCAGCACCTATTGACCAGCTCTTGGCAAAAGCCATTGCTCAACGTGCCTAGTGTGCACTGAGCTGCCAAAGCCTCTGCACATCAGCTTCCTTCCTGCCATGACAGATGGTGGCTACAGCCAGGAGATGCAGCTGATGACTGACATCAGCTGGGCTCAGTGGCTGGGAGGAGGAGGCGGCACCAGGGCAAGGGTTTGAACACAGTGATATTTTTTCAAGGGAGATGCCTCTGCTGCTTCTTTCAGCTAGCTTTGCTCCAGGCAAGAACAGGAGCAACGTATGTGCTGCAAATAAAAGGAGACTGGGGAAGAGCTGTGACAGCTCACTTCTAATGCCTGGCAAAAGCCCACTTTCTCTTTTACTCCTCAGTGGACATGGTGGAGCATTACAGTTGGCATGGTGGACCACTGCAGAGCCCTCTTTCCAGGGGTCAGTGGCTCCCTGGGGACAGCCAGCTGAAACCCAAAGTGCTGCCATGCAGCTGGAAAGTGTTGTTATTTCTGCTTTTAGCTGAGCAAACTGATGTTGCACAGAAAACGTGTTAGAGCAGAGGGTGAAACCCAGTCACTTGCCCTAACAACTGCTGATGCTGTTCTGGTGCCAGACCTCCTCCTTGCTTCTTGGTCTCAATGAGAGTAAAATGGGGAAGCAATGCCGTGTGACTGCTCTGGTTTCAGTTCAGCACACAGAGAACTGGCTGTAGCCGTACAGAGCAGCGATTACGGCTAAATATTGCCTATTTTAGTCTTCAGATTGGTCTTAATCATAGAATCTGTCATTAGTAATGAAGTCAAAGGGACTATTTGTATGAAAAAAGAAAGCAGGAACTGGCCCCTGACCTTACCTTAAACTTACATCATTGCTGTGTAGTAGGTTGCACGGGGTTTTTTCCTGGATAATTTTCCCTCTACCCCAAGCCATGCTTTAGAATGACCATATTTGCATTTCACCATGCCTTCATCTTACTGCTGTGGGCTCATTTTAGTAGGCTTCTCTGTGTCACTTTGGTTTGTGCACTTTTAATCAGTTTTATTCATTAGTTCTTAACCTGCATTTTTCTATCTAAATGACTTTCTCCAGAAAAGTCAGGAGGCTGGAGAGCTGTCTTTCATATTGTGTTGTGACTTGATATAAAAGTAGCACGCACCTTGCTTTAAAGACTGGCCAAGGTTAAAATCAGTGATATGATCTATTTGTTTAGGAATTTACACAGAACTGCTGCTATCAGACAATAATAAGAATTGTGAAATTTGCTATGAAAGGCATTTCTTTTTTTACTGTGAACATTACGCCTCTTCACTTATTTCAGTAAATGCCCAATAAAAGTGCAATAAATCCCATGCCATAAAAGCATGTACAGAGGGTTTGTGCTACAGGGCTTCAAAGCTGCCTGACTTCACTGCTGCAACTGGTACCCAGCTTCCTGTGGTGCCCAGGGCTGCCTTTTGGGAACTCCCTGCCATGTGCCTAGAAAAACCCATCTCTCCTACAGCACGTGATACCAAAGCACACCCTGCCACAGGCTGCCCACCGCAATGCCACACTTGAGGGAGGGAGGAAAATAAGCACAAACCCCAGAAGTGGCTGATGCCCAAAGGTGTCTGGGAAGGGAGTGGGACAGGGACTGCACCCCCTGGAGAAAGGGGGGTGGAAGGGGGTTAGAGCTGTGCAGGCCTTGCCAAAGGGAAGGGCGGTGAGGTGAGGTGTGTGGCATACTGGGGTCAGCCTGCTTCCCGTCACATGTAAACGTGGAATTTGTGAATGAAACTAAATTGAGGGAGGGAACCGAACTTTGTGTGAGCAGCTGCTTGTACTGAAATAGGTAGCAGCCTTTAAACTTGAATTTAACAGGGAAACATTAAACTCTATGTTTATGCCTTACTCTTTTTAGAACCCAATTCAAATAGCAGAAATGGGAAGAAAAAAGCCCAGACAAATTAAGGCTGAACCAAGCTGAAAAAAGCTTGCCTGTTAGACCAGCTGTAACCTTGCATCTGTGATACCAGCAACATTGCGGGACACCTCAGCAAGGTAGGGAGATGTGATCCGTGCACAGGCAGGGAAATGGCAGGGACCACCTCAGCAACCCTTGCTTTTGATAGAGCCAGTTTGTGTCTGCACCTTCCCAGCTGGTGGAGCTGCTTCTGCCAAAACTTCCTGGGAACAGAGACACAGTGTCTCCTCCAGCCTCAGCTGGGAGAGTAGTCTCTCTTGAACAAGATTAACAGGTCGAACCCCAAATCTTAAATCCTGTACAGGAACCCAAATGTGACTGCTCACCGGCTTTTCCTGCTGAGCTGAAAGCTAGCATGAGGCAGGATGCGCTGGAGAAGTATGCTGTATGGACACCCTGCTGCAGAGCAAACGGGAGTTCAGCCCAAGATGCAAACCCTGCCATAACGTTTGCCCTTACAGCCAGAGGCTGGCTCCCAGGCTGTTTTCTGTGCTTTTTCTCCATGGCTTCTCTTCCAGGAAAACAAAACCTATCCCTTGAGGGCAAAAGGCAGAGCTTTCTTCTCTTGCCCATCCTGTTTTGCTTTCTCCACTGCCTTACTAACCCTGATTTATAGCTGTGTACAGAAGAGCAGAACCAGCCTTCCTAGTTGGTCACAGTAATTTTTTAGCTCAGTCTTTGTCTATATGATTTTCTGATCATGTTCTCCTTGAGCTGACTGATGATCTACTGCTGCCATCTGAGTCAGTAATTACAGCAGCATTTTGGACACCAGACTAGAGGAACAGCAGTAAGTGCTGCCAAGGAGGCAGCTGGTGCACAGACCCTGTGCATTAGGCTTTGCCTCCCCATCTAATGGTTGGTTTAGGCTCCAGGTGGAAGGGCCTCCTACGGACCAGTCTATAGTGCTGGAAGAGAAATATATAGCTGCTCTTTCAAGTGATGGGTAGAGGCTGACCTGCAGCTGGGCAAAAATGTCCTGACAAGTTATGCCTCAGTGAATGGTCTTTGTGCCAGGCCATGGAGAGGCAGCACAAATAAACTGCTCTCCCAGCAAGTGCTGCTCAGATGTGGCCACCTAGTCCCAACCTGTCTTCTCCTCTTCTCTCTGTGGTGTTCAGCTCAGCCCACCAGTGCATGCTCAGAAACACCTCTGAGCAGGGACAGAGCCCATGGTAAGCAGGAAAAAAAGAGCTGAGCTCCTCTGAAGTGAAGGTTTGCCCAGGAAAGCTGAAGAGGCAACATGAGCATAGGAGGAAGTGCTCGACATCAAAGGGCTGAAGGATTGAGAGGTTTTGCTCTGTTAAGAGGAAGGTGAAAAAAGCTAATGAGAAAAGGTGAAAAAAGCTAATGAGAAAAGGAGCAAATGTTCCAGGAGGGGAGGGAAAAGACCAGCAGTATATGGGAGGAGAAAGGAAGTAGGGGGGAGACAGTCAAGGCAAGGAAGAGTGATGGTGGTGAAGACGGAAGATGTGGATTAACTAAAAAGCAAAGAAAATTACATATCCATGTGACAGATGGACATAGGTGACTGAGGAGGAGACAAAATCTTATTGTGCTTTCTCTGCTCTAACAGGAGGATATGGCTCCTAAATCTCCTGCTCAAACAATATCCTTGGAGCTGCCCACGCCCTCCTCCAGGAGGTACCAATCAATCCTGAGCTTGTACTGTGGGACACTGTGGTGCTGAAAAGATGTAAGTGTATGTAATTGTGACACAAGACAAATAGATACTTATCCCTGTGTAGGAAAGAGAACACTGCTTAAATATTTAATCATGTTTTGGTGTACAATAGTTTAACAGTGTTAAAACATCTGATACATGTTCACAAAAAAAAAATCAGCATTTTAAAGCTATAAATTATTCTGGTTGATTCCCACCCCTCCACCCCCTACCAGATAAAAGTAACCATTTGACAACAGGCTTCCTCAAACAATTCGGCCCACGGTAGTCTCATTACAAGCTAACATATTCTTTCACATGTCTGAACCAAACCACTGAGAAAGTAATAAGTGATCATTCATAGATGCAGACTGGTAGCTAATAGCATCCTCACTTACCTTCTAAACACCGAGCAGAGTTAAAATAAATTCAGGATGTATGCATGCGGAAAACTCGATTGCAGTCGCATCAGAGATGAACCAAAAATGGAAGCATTCAGAATTGCTAGCGTAAAATCCAAATAATGACCTATAATAGATGTCAGCCTGAGAGACCAACACAGCCCCTGTAATCAGCTTAAAGGGACTTTGCCAACGTGTTCAGGGCCCACACCCCAGTGAACACATGTAACGCTGTCCAAGCAGATGTACTATCACAACTGTGCGCTGAAGCTGGGTGGGAAAGCCTAGCCCAGTGATGCCTCACGAGCTGTGTTTCCTTTTCTAGACACATCTGGGCTTCAGTCCCTGCTGTGTTACTGGAGGAGGAAGCCAATGCATCTACTAGATAGGAAGAGTACGGTGGAAAGGCAGATGAAGGTGGATGTGCCACTCTGCGTTCCTCTATTGAGGCTGTTAAGGCTTCCAGGGCACACTTCAACAGGGAAGTATTTTAAAGATCCATTTAAAACAAGTATTAAAAAAAAAATAAACAAGTAAAGAAGGGCCTATTTACACCCTGAGGAATCCTTAGGCTGTAGTGGATGCTTCAAGTCACTGGTGCTTTAGAAACTAGCCCTTCAAATTTGTCAGGCTTGACCTGTGATTGCTTCTTCACATGGGGCAGCAGCATGGACATCGTAGGGGTGTATTACACGGGTAGAGCCCCAGGTGGCCAGGAAAAACAGGAGAGCTGTCACAAGTTCTGCAGTGCATGGAAATGGCAATTTTATGGATAATACTATATGGTGATTTATTAAAAGCTGTGACCCTCCAGCAGCTTTTACTATATCATCATAAACCAACATTCTTGTATAGTACATTAAACTGCTTAATTCTGTTGGTTCTTCACTAGGGCTGGCAAAAGTATATTTAAAGTTGCTTCATGTGGGCTAGTGAGCTGAAAATGTTATTCTAAACTGATCACGAAGAGGGTCAGCTGGTCAGCACAACATTTTACAGGGCAAGGGAACCCAGTTCAGAAGGGTAAATCCAGCTGTCAGCTGCATCACTCAGTGCTGGTGGCTTTACACACCTGGAGTGATTGTACCTCAGCATCACTGAAAATAATGGCAGAATTTGTCTCCCTGGGTTTAACCAGTAGGGCAGGACATTAGAGCTCGTTGGTTCCTGCCCCTACTCTCCTATTGACTTGCTATGGGACATTTGGGTTGTAGCTTGACCTCTTTACGCCCTAATTTTCCCTTCAATAGCATGGGAATACTAGCTGTTTTGTTGAGGTGTTGTGATGCTCAGTTAATTGAGGAAACATGCCAAATGCTTTAAACCCAGTGAAAACAGTATTCAGAGTGCAGCATTATTAAGATGTATAGAAGTTTGCTTTTGGGGAAACGTTTGAATTCTACCTCTTAAATATCCTTTGCAAATGGAACTTGCAAAAAAGCAGGGCAAGCACTGCTAACACAGCTTTGCCACACACTGTCAAGTGCTTATAAACTCTATTTATAGCTACAGTTAAAGATTCAGATATGCAAGTACTCCATTAAAAGACCACATTAATGAGCCCTTAGAGAAAATATCTCACAAAGCCTTTTGAGCTCGTAACTGCTCAGTTGTGCAGGGCTTCTTGCTTGTTAACATTCATAAAATATAAATACTGTATACTAAACACCAGCACTTTGTGGATTGCAGTGACTTATCTCACCATCAACAAGGTAAGTTGTGCGAGTGGAGAGGCAGCAGCAGTGTTGGTGGGGCGGCAGAGCTCCATGCAGGCTGTCAGTCTGCACCAGTCGCTCGCACGCTGCCTTATCTGGGGGCCCTTCTTTCCAGCGCAAAGCTGAGTGTCAGACTGACTCGCAGGTCAGTGTCTGTGAGTATAATTTTGGAGAGAACAATCAAACCTATTAGCTGAGAGTGGCAGAGTTGGGCCTTCTTGCAGCCACAGCTCCAGAGTGTGGCAGGTATTCAGAGCAAAATCTAATAGATAAAAATCACAGGAGAGGGTGGGCTATTATTGCCTTTGACATAAGCTAGCTGATGAGAAGTGTCATTTGAGAGAGAGAAAAGTTGCTATATTTGATTTGTCATTATTTCCCCATTGTCCTTTCCTGCCTGCAATTATGCAGTTCCCATTTTCTCATTCTCTCCTCTCACAGAATTCCATATTTTAGGTTGTGACAGATGCCTTTGCTTAAACGTTTTTGATATATGTTGTGTCCGCAATTGCTTTATCAAGTCTGCATTGTGTAAACAAACATCACTTGAGCCCATTTAAGAATAATTCTCTGTAACCTTTAATACTGCATTTCCATCTATGCATTAGCTGCAAAGCGTGTGAGCACTGGCGAAGACAGTTTCTGTTTTTATATTTGGCTTCCCACAAGCTGAAGAAACTGAGATAGGGAAAGATGAGGTGACTTCTTGAATGTTATCTGTTGGCACTCCTTACCAAGCTATCTGTGTCCTTTTTCTTGTGCTTTTGGTCCCGTTGCCTTTCCAATAGAAGGTACGCTCCTGGAAGGAACACTTCTGTTCACAATATGAAAAATAAGGACAGCAGGCTTTAACAATCTTCAGGGCATTCTTAGTGTTCAAATGTGTCATTGATTTCAATAGTGCATTAGCAGGCTTGTTAAGCAGGATCTTGAGTGCTTAGCTTTATTTTACGGTGGTCAGTACCTGATTGTTCAAAATATTAGCATTTTACTGTAACAGCAAACTGCCTAGTGCTGTGACTGCTGCATGATTACCCAGGGTAATTAGCAACCAGCGATGTAGGCAAGGCAGGGCAGTGGCACCACGACGGACTCCCTGCTGCTCTCCCCATTAATTTCCCTTTATCTGCCTCAGTCTGTCTGTCTGCTGGCAGAGCATTGCTGTCTGTCCCATGTTATCTGCGTGAACTCCTGCTGGATCCCTCATCTCAGCACCACTGCATTTCTGCCCATCTGTAGGTGAAACTTGGCTGTCACCTGTGCCAATAGCCTGGGAGCCACCAAGAAATATCCCATGGCTTGAGGGGTGGCTGGCTATGCAGGGATACCTGGGTGGGCTTCCCCCCGCCTGGCTTGGGGAGCTAGCCCTGCATGCAGCCAGCTGGTGGCCCTGGTCTCAGGGTGGTCAATGGGGATGGAGTCGGTGCATCAGCCAGCCAGGTGGACATCTTTTTATTGAATGAGGTGAATCAGTCTGTCTCTTGACTCCACTGGCTGCACAGACTGATCCCCACTAACTAAAAAGGGAGCATGATCCCTGGTTTCCATGTGACAAAATCTTATAGTGTGAACAGCTTTAATAGCAAATGTCAAGAGAAATTTAGTTTGGAGGGCCTGTATTGCATGTCCCCCCCATGTGCTGTCAGATAAACCCCTCATGGAGCTGTGGGTGAGGAAGGCACCAGGAACAGGCTGTACCCTGACTTCAGTGTTTTGGTCAGCCCTGGGTGACCTGCAGCGCTGAGCCTGAGCACCCGCAGGCACGGCCGGGGTGGGCTTCCCCCTTTGGGATGTTTTGGTGGAAAGCATGCATCCTCAGGAAGTGGGCAGGGGAGCAAAGGCTGGGGAAATAGTGGTGAGGTAGGGGGGATGCTTGTCTGGTAACCTAACGTCTCAGGACCAGCAAGGGGTTTGTGTCTGCCTGGGCAGAAATGGCTCCATGGGGGTTTCAGCCGGGGAAGCATTAAGGTCTGAAAGTCTTGTGGTCTTCCAGGAGCAGCTGGCAATGGAGCAGGGGCCTGAGGGCTGGGAGGCTCACAGCACTGCCTGCCTCTCACATCTGCTGGGGATTGAGTGTTCAGGAAGTTCACCTCCTCATTTTTTGTATCTGTGTAGGAAGCAAATTCCCGCCATTGAGGAGTTAAAAACCACTACAAAGCAAATGGATCATATCCAGGTGGTGTGGGAAAACAAAGCAAGCTGAAAAAATCCTGCTCTCAGTCCAGAGGCTGCCTTGCTGGAAGTGATGTCAGCTGCAGTCTGGCCCAGCCTTCAGCTGTATTAAGTACATATACATTAAGCTTCTGTGTGAAAGTAAAGGGGAAGACAAGAAGGAATTATGTAGGCATAAGGAATGAACAAAATGGCACTGGTGGAGGCAAGTGTGGGACAGGAGGACTGGAAAGTGTTGGAAAATGGGAAGCTTCTCAGAAGAAAGCCAGACTTCTGAAAAAAACAATGACTTAAAGAATCAGAAAACTGTTTTTATTTTCCACTGAATTAGAGTTAGGTATTTACGTGCATTGACAAATGTGGATCTTAACTTCTGTACTTTGGTTTCACTCTCCATAAAATGTAAATAATAACACTTTCTTTATTCACAAGGTAGTGTGAAAACAAGCTCGTTCGTATTTGGGAAGTACTTATATGCTATATGGGAGCTATAGCAAAGACTATGAATACACAGTTAAAGCTGTGGGCTTGCTTTGTGGTGCTTGGCATCTGCCCAGATATGCTGTGCTTCATGCAGAAGGGCTAACAGAGGAGGATGCGAAAACACAGGCCAAATTTAATGATTTCTGAAGTCAGGAACATGTGAGTCCCCAAAATTAGATGTGCAAAAGCTTTGAACTCATAAGAAAACTCTACTGAGATACATATTTATGCTTAAACAAACAGCAAAAGACAGGGAAGGGGTAGGATACAGTGGGGAAATACTCAAAGGTATAGTCCACGGAGTTCAAGAAATATGCATACAAATGAGATACGAATCTACTTGGAGTAGAAATGACCACTGTGGATGACCAGGGAAACACAAAGAGCAATAAAGGGAGAAGAATATGAGACCTATAAATCAGTAGGGTCAGCGCTGCAGGAATGGGTCCAAGAGCCTATTGTGAAAGAAGAATGCAAGAAAATGCTTAAAAAAGCTGAAGCAGGAAAAGAAGATGGGAAAAGATATGAACACAATAAAAGTTTTTATAAATTTGGTATATAGGAAGCCAAAGGTCATTCAGGGAGACAGGAATCACCTTCCTGAGCAACAGGGTGACTACCTAGACAGAAAGGAAGATATAGCCAGGAAAATGAATTACTACTTGTACCTCAGTATTCAGCAGGGAGAGGTGGAAAGTCTGTCAGAGTTTCTAGACATTTTCCAAGGACAGAAAATAATTATGAACTCTAAAGGCTACCAGGGAATCAAGCAATTAACTAAACCCACCAAAATAAAGAACTATTTTAAAAGTGGGTTGTTTACACCTCACACTTATTATAAAAAATAGATATCAAGGGAATGAAATCATCCAGAAAACTTAACCTGGCTATGGGAGAGGTACCTGGGAAATGAAGAGGAGACAGTACTCCATCACAGGGTTTTAAGGGAGAATAATGGGGGAAGAAGTGTCTATGAGCTCCAGGGAACATTTGAGACAGCTGATTATCATTACCAGAAAGGCAGATATAACTGGAAACCAATTCTTTTACTTCATTATATAAAAGGGAAAAAAAAGGGGGTTAAGAGGAATAAAAAATGAGTTTTAGATTCCTCAGATTTCAAGAGTAAAGAGATTCAGTGCTCCATGAGAAATCACTGTGGAAGATTGAAGGTACGGGACTGAGTCTCTAGATGACAGGCTTGATTACTGAATCCAGTGGAGATAAAAAATATGTAGAGATTGTTTAGGGTAGAGGTGGATAATGGAGTGAGATGCTTATCTATTGAACTCTGTTAGCACTGTACAGCTGTCACCCAGAAAAAAGAGGCATAACTGAGAGAAAAGAGGAGACAGACTTTTGGAAGCAAAAGGTTTTAGCACTGGTGTATGGAGTTTAACTTGAAAAAATGTGAAGCTGGGAAAAAGAAAGTCAAGGTAAGGTGCCTTAAGGAGATAGCTGGGACAACTCAGCATAGGAAAAATATGAGGATGGCAGCTAAGTTTCTGTTTGTGTTCCTTTTTAAGGTTTAGAGAAAGAAAGAACTAAGTGTGAACACTGCAACATCTGATTTTTATATACTGTGATGTAGTTCATAACCTTAACACGTGCATTTACAGTGCGTGAGGAGACATAGCTACTAGCAATGGGACCCAGAGCTTGTTTCACACTAGGTGGGCAATTGCCCTACAAGAAGTGCTGCAGATACCTGGTGACACAAGGTGGTTCAGTGCCTGTTTCTGCAGGGCGTTTGCTGTCATGGAACCAGAGCCAGGCTGGAGCTGGGTCGCCAGTGCTCCTTTCAGGTGGCTTCTCACAACCTCCTGTTATGACTTTAATCAGAGCATGCGGCTGGGATGTGGGGAAATTGAGTTCAAAGTTGTCTCTGTCTCTCTTTTTCTGGTGGTATTTCAGCCCGTAGCTCTCATGTGTAACGCCTTCTCAGATTTGGTTTTTTCATATTCCTCCTGAGGAAAGCTATTCTAAATTTTATGTATTGCAACTGGTCCACAGAGAGAACCAGAGCAGAGGGAGCTGATGGCCCAGCAAGGCTGGACTATGTAGCTCAGGTGGCCTCCTGCTGCTAGCTGTATTTCAGCATGACATGAAAAGTGAGAAAGATTGAGCATGTTAATATTGAAATTTTGGGTTCCAGCATTCATCTGTGGAAGGAGGGAGGCTGAAGGGAGGGAAGTAAAAGAAAATGGGCATCTTGAACTGTACATAGAGCTCTAGCATAATTTTTGAAAAGAAGAATATTCAGATACATAGAGGTAAAGAGGAACTGGAAGAAAATGCTACATGTGAGTTTACTGCAGTAGATTATGCCAGATTGACTGACATCTTTCTTTGATTAAATTGCATTATGTCCTACATAAAGGAAATGCTTAGTTCTCCTGCTTAGAAAATGTAGATGATTGGTGAAGCTGGAGGACGTGAGGATTAAAAAGGGAACTGTGAAACAGAAAAAAGGTTTGGCTAATGGGGAAATGACAGTGGGTAAATTTGAGAGGGGAGGCAATGGTGAGCAGTTGACAGAGGAGTTTCTCAAGAATCATCTTCAGGACCTCATGACCTTGGTACAAAAAGGAGGTAATGACGACATTTTCTGCAACCACAGCATGAGTGGAGGGGGAAAGCTGATGCCCTGGGGCCCTAGGCTGATCACTGAATGCTTTGGTGTCTATGAGGCAGCCTGGTGATCCCAGTTAGGCACTGAAGTTAGCTGCTTACAGTGAACTGCTGCGAATAGCTTACTTCCCCCTGGAAGAAATCCTTCCCTTAATGAACAGATTTTACTGTATCAATGTCCTGATGTATTTCAGATTGGTATTGTTATGCTGTTACTGTAAATGACTTGTAGAGCAAAGGTGCAAGGGAAACCATGAGATACCAGCTGCATCCTCATGCTTATTTTCATGAACCTAGCTCCCCAAAGGATGGCAAAATCTTTATTAACTCCCAAGTGTGACAAAGCCAATAAGGGATCCTAACTTCTAACCTAACTGCTGTTGGCATTTACCTATCTTCAAAGCAATTATTTCTGCATTTTTGTCTGTTGACAGTGAGGAATGAAGGGATGCTAGAGCTGCATTGTATGGCTGCAAAGCCTCCTTGATCATTAAATTCTTCCATGCAGTCTAGACATTTACAGTCAAGACTTCCCTCAGCAGATGTAGGCTTCTCTTCTAGGAGACACTTACCCTTAGTGAACTCAGGCAGCAACACGTCAGGTGTAAACACGAGGCCTGTCCTACACTTAAGTATTACACAAACCTTGTTTTGAAATAGGGTACCATCTTGACTGACTTACATGAACAAAAAAGCCTGCATTCCTCAGTACTGAGGTAATTTTTTATCTTTGAGGGGCTGGGCTTTGTTAATATAGTCATAAATCCTCAACTTATTGATCAAAATGCATTACAAAACATCACTCCGTTACCATCTTCCTTATTTCCTCTTTTTTTCCTCTCCTCCCATTAATTTCAATCATATAATAAGAAAAACCCAGTTATGTTAATTAGTATGACTCCCCCTCAAGGGCATTGTGAAGCATGAAATAATTCCATTCATTACTGACAATGCAGGGACATGAGTTTTCCCTTGAGTATCTGCTGCGTCTTATGATTTGGTGACCATACAGAACGGCGATAGGATTAAGGATGTATTGTTTCAAAATTAATAGTTTGTCATGGAGGGGCTGGAAGATGGTGGTGAAAGACGAAGCTTAAAATTCCAGAGATTACATTTGACTTCAAGGCTCTTTGAGGCTGATGCGTCTAACCGGTATTTATCAGGCAAACCCAGCTGCTGAGACATCATTAGCCCTAGCTCCTATTTTCTTTTCAAAAAGCAGCTGAGCTGGTGTTTGAAACATGCCACAGACCAGCAGAAAACTAAATTGATGTAAAGCTGGTCAGATTCGTTTCTCCTTTTTTATTTTTGGGACTCAGAATTTCATTTCCCTAAAACGCAGTAAGAGACATGAGCTCCCAGACTGTCCTGAGCTCCATTTGGTATCGGAGCCACTGCCCCGAGCTTGCTGAGGTTTGTCCTCTGCTCTAACAGGTAGCACATAGCCTGCTGAGCAAACACTGCTGTCCTGGGGTGCAAATGCAGGTGATTCTAGCTGAGGAGGGAGGAAAAAACAATCCTTTTAAAAATTCTTTTCTTTTGCTGAGCTAGCAAAAAAGCATCTATTGCTACTTTTGCTGCATTTGCAACATTTTCATTGGCAAAGGGATGTTTTTGGAAACCAAGCTGCCTTTGTGCAGAGGAAGTGAACCTCCTGACGGCTATGTCATTTCCCTTGTTTCCAAACAGCTTCTTGTCTGAGCTTACAGCCTCCACTTCTCTCGCTTAACATCTGGCTGTAAAAGAGCTGGGAAGTTTCTGGAGCGGTTCCTCTGCTCTTTTCCTTGCTGTTCTCAGATGATGTTATCAAATCTTTACTGTAGCTTTAATTTTGCTGGATTAACATGCATACTTTTGAGTATTGCTCCTCCTGTGCCCTAGATAGATTTACTGGTTTGACGACATCCTTCCTTACCACTGAAGAATAGGTCCAAGCCAGCAGTGACCCTTGTTGCATGGGTGTGTTCATTAGCTAAGTGCAAAATACCAAACAGCATCAGACACATAGATAGTTCCATCCCTTGAGCAGCCTCTGCGCTGAGGATTACTCACAAAAAAGAACCAGTAAAATATGTTGCAGATGAAGGCTCTGACACGAGAGATAACCTCACCATTAAAGGTCCCGTAATGCAAGCATGTCTCCCTTGCAGAAATGGAAACGAGGATAACGTTGTTTAACTGAATCGATAGAGATCAATGCAAAGACAATAACTCAAGAAATGGATCCATTAACCAGAGAGTAAGAACCAATATACTCCCAAGATGAGCCATAGCTCTGGAATTAGATGTACTGAGGGGATACAGAGCATGTTACTAAAAGCAGTTGAAATCATAAGCAAAAAAATGAGACATAAAAATAATTACAGGTTTTCATTTTAATCAGGTCATATGGTAGAAACCAAGATTTGGAGGAGGGAGGCACAGGAATAAATTAGCTTTATGATCAGGAGTGAAGGACCTGTTTGCTCCTCGGGGTTATCTGTGAGTCAGCCATCTGTAACAGAGGATGTGACTAACTGACTTGGTGGAAAAGGAGCAACATCAGCCAGGGACCACGTAGTCACCTTCTCCAGGCTACCCCGCATTGACGAGAGAGCAAGCTTTCCTGTTGCATTTAAGTAAAGGGGGGGAATATGTATTCTATACTTCTAGTCACATGTTTACAGAAAGAAAAAAAAAAATGACGAAATCTCACAACAGTTTTCGGTTTGACAAGCATTTTGGAAAGGTTTGTGCAGTTGGAAGAATGACATCATACCAAGCTAATACCCACATGAGGAAGCCAAAATCCCCACTGGAAGAACTGGTGGTGATGGTGGTGGGGAAACAGAGCAGGGGAAATACACAGTAAATGTGGCATCTGACAAGTGCAGCTGCTGCCACTGTAGGTATCCTGTGCATAACAGAACTGCTGAAAATAGCATTCGATAGGAGTCTACCCCAAGATTTGGAGAGAGACTGACTGTATGCCGCTCCCTCAGTAATTGCTGGGAGATGTAACTGCTTAGTGTTGCTGGAAAAAAAGCCAACAGGCTATAGACGTGTCTAAATACACTGTCTGCATGACCTTTTCTGGGTCTTGCCTGGTCCAAAAATAGATTGAAATCCAAAGTTACCGGGACTGTATGTTTGCATTCCTTGGCCCTGCTATCACACCCACGACTGCTCCTTTGGTTTCAACGCTTCGCTTGTTGCAGTGCGCTTTCCCTTGTTCTTGTTCTTGGAAAGCTGGTGGTGAACGAGCCAGCTGTGCTGCTGCAATTGCCACCTGCCTGTCCTGCCTGCTGCCGGGGTGACTGAGAGCGGGATGCTCTCGGTTGTATCTGAGCAGGGACCGTAAGGTGCAGCAAGCTGTAGAAAGGAGGATCCCAGACCGCTACTTGACTATGAAGTTGGCTTCTGCTGAGACCGAAAGCCCAGGCTGCGGAGCATAGTTGTCTGCCGGTCTTCTAGCGGCAGTTGCTGTTTCCCGGGACTGATGGGGATCCCAGCCAGGTCCCTGGTACACCTAATATCTAGGGCAGCACAACTACAGGGATGGTTTCCAGCATACAGTCCTAGCAGCCCACCATTATGGATGCCTTCAAGCTTATGTCTGATCATGGGGAGACCCCACAAGAAAACAGAGGAGATAAAAGCCAAAAACCAGAAATCAGTTTCGGAAATGCAACTAAACCTTTGAAGTACTCGCTCTACTGCCATAAAGCAAGTTGGAAAAATCTTAGTAAGAGACACTTGAACCTTTTAAGCATCATCTCTTGGCAATAATGACCTCTCATGCATATTTATGTACAGCACTTAGCTTTATAATGGCCACTTGAAAGACATTTAATTCTTTTTTGCCTAGGAACGAAGCTATGTGGAGCGTGACAAAAATGTTCCAAGGTCCAAATATTAAAATACAGAAATGGTCCTGGTATTTCCTGCGTGCCAGCCAAAACTACCTCCTGGGAGTATATGGTTTAAGAATTTATGTACTTCTTGATTAAACGAGTATGTGTTTGTAACCATATATACATACCCATAAGAGTTAGTTAAACCAGGTAGCTGCTACAGGGCTTCAGTCAGGCTTTCCTGGAAGAATTTCAGACAGGTCCTAGGGCTTGGTTTAGTTTGTAAAACCTTTTTGTTGCACAGAACTTAACGTTATTCATTGTGCACTGAAAGCAAAATCATATGACTACCATTTCCCAAGTAACATAATTATCTTATTGATTCTTATGGAGGAAAACACTGCTTTTATTGTTAATTAATACTGCCAAATCTGGTTATGCAATTCTGGATATAGGAAGTTCAGTTTAAAATGTGTTTGGGGGAAAAAGTCTAAAAATAAATGCCTTAAATAACTTTTTTTGCCCCTTCAGAATGCGAACATAGATATTCCTTTGTGTGATCCCTGTTCTTAACTACTACAGGAAATACAACCTATTACCACTTTTCATCAGGGAGAAAGAAATATAGATACTGAAACATAAAAATGCCCTGTGAAAAACATATTTAATAAGCTTTAAGCAGCTGAACAGAAATGCACAAGGAAAAGAAACACAATCCTGCTGTTTCAGAACCAAAGTAATTTTATGGGAAATGAAAGGGATACTTGCAATAATTTCAAGGGCTTACACTTCCATTCTTATTTTCAGTGGAAATGTATCAGGAAATTCTTACGCAGAGGGCACATAAATAGTAACTTTTCTGTCCCACAGAAAAGACAGTATGAAAGATTCATTAGGCACTAGGACATATAACGACTTCTTGATTCTTTCAGTTCTTAGCCAGTGGTCTAATGAAATTCAAACCTGCTACATCTGCCATACTACACTGTTAATTAGTTTTCTATTTATTTAGCAGATCTAGAAGTGGAAAGCAATCTATTGCCAGTGAATTGTTTGACTTCTATGCTAAGTAGGCTGCATTCCAATCCTCTGATGTTGAAACTAGCATGAATCCAACTTTCATCTCATTGCCATGTCAAATTAGCACTCAGCAGATTCCAGATACAAAGACTTCACCCCCCATCCCACCCCCTTCATTTGTAAAAGACCAACAGTTCTTGGAAGTCAAGAAACAGAAGCTAGGCAATTTTTCTGCAGTTTCCTCCCCCTTGCCCCATATTTGTTACAATGGATTAAATATAGGAGGTATAGAGGCTATGGTTTGTTTATATTGAAGGAGTAACATGATTTTAAGCAGACCATGTTCATTATTAATACAAAAAAATATTGATGTATATTCTGCAAGGGTTTGAATAAAATACTACCCAGCCTAAGAAGACCCCAGAATGCCTTGGCAAAGTTATGAGATGACTTTTGCACATGCTTTGCCATTTTCTATTTCTGTCTGTATTCTGCAATATATTGCAGCATCTAAACATGACATGCTGTATGCGACTTACTCCTACCTTACAGTGTCAACAGAAACACTGGATTGTGAAAGTATAAAACAAAGCCAGATGAAATTAGGAAAGAAATTGGCTAGAAATGAAGCCATTAATCCTAGCATACTGCACTGCGGGAGCTACAGTGTGTTAGAAGGGTGCGTGAGAATACAAAGCTACACACAGTCTTTGGAGTTTGCTGTGAACTTTGGTGTTTTTCTAAAATCTAGATACAAAATTTGAATGTGTTTTTTGGATCAGGCTAGTCCTGAACAAGTCACTATTATACAATGAGTAAGTAAAATGCTGTGCTGAACTTTAGCAAAGCAATGACAAAGCTGATCTCCTGCAGTACTGTTATTTGCAGAGCATCCTTGATACAGTTCTTATTGTAGGCAAGGTGTTGGTTTTGAGTAATTTACAATGTAAGTCAGAGAAATACAAAATACAGCATAGGACAGCAACATGGAAAAGCTGGGTCCCAGAGCACACTGGTGGTAGTGTTCATAAAAGAATAGCTCCTTTCAGGAGAGAGGAAATAAATGTCTTTTACTAGACCAAATGATATATTTGGAAAGTTGTTTTTGGATTTCAGGTCTGAAACAAAAATGGTGAACTTTGAGTTAAGTACTGGTTGAAAACCAGTCTATGTGAGTTTAACTTTATTGTGATATTTCATTAGTTGGCTTGAGATTCATAATGGAAAAGCTTTTTAAAAAAGAAAGATGCAATACTTGGAAAGAAAGTTCAAAGCCAGGACAAGACTCGGACAACAAGATTAGAAAGGAGAAGAGATCTGAAGGAGGCAATGTGTGAGAGAAAGTGGAATAGGAAGGGGAAATGTGCCAAGTTTTGAACTGAAGGAACTTGATCTCAATTCAGGATAGAAAATCCAGGAAGAGTCAAGACAAGTCAACACAACTTCTTTTCTGATTTAAATTCATTGCTGTCTTTCTGCTGTTTGGGGTTGTGTTGTTTTTATTTTTCTTTCTTTTTTTTTTTCAGTGCTAGATATTTTCTTGACTTTGCTATCATTGATTTAGTATGTTACTCTTCCCCACCTTTAGCAACCTAAAAAATTGGTAATTCTGAGTCTTAGAGAAAAAAAATAAAATCACCACATAGAGATATGTTTAATGGACTCTGCAGTGACATGAATTCCCTAGTGTCCCTGGAAGCCTCCATTCTTACAGCTCAGTGTTTCATCATGGTAGAAAAAAGGAAACAAACTGAATGAGTCCAAGTAAGTTTCCTAAATTCTTTTTGTGTTCCTGGCATATTCAAAAGGACTGAACAGTGCTACTTAACAAAGCATGCCATTAAGTAAATGTTGCATTTGTAATGGCTGAGTCTGAATTTTTGATAGTCAGGAATGGGAAGGGGTATGAAACAGGATTCATTCATCTTTGCCAGTGTCCATAGAGCTGAAGGGACTGAAACAAACAGCTGAGGTTGGAGGCAGAAATCTGAAGACAAGAATACTGGTAATGAAGCTCTGCGATGTATATGCATGTCTTCTGATGATTAGGAATAAATCCATGAGTTTCTGGAGCCTTAAACATACCTGGTCTGCAGTTTTTCCAGATGGATAGATTATCTGCATACACATATGAAACAGTTGCCAGAAAGACTTCTGCTTATTATGAACTGTTCATAATCTCTCTGTAAGTTGCCACAGCTGAATCTCAGCCACAGCTCCCCTTGTTTCTGCCCAGCTGGGAATATTTGGCTTTCTCAGGTCTGTCCCTGAGCACTCTGGGTGCATGATAAAGTACATCCTCTCTTACTGATTGCTTCTGCCCCAGTTCAGAGGGGGCAGGGAGCTCAACCTGCAAACACAGCTGCTGTCATACTCCTCTTTTTGATCAAGTTACATGCTTGTGTCTTATTTTCTGCAGTAGCATGAAAAAACAGTTTGTCTAAACTCCCATATGCAACCAACAGATGCTTGTGACCATGGATGTTGCATAATCAATGAATGAAAACTTGCAAAATCTTTAAACCTGCAAAAAGAATTCAGAATTTCAGCAAATTTCTGTCTTGTCTGGCTGCTCGTTTCGATTGGCTAAGGAAAAAAAGCCAGTTGTGCATAAACTCCATCTGTTCTTATGGAGTAATATGTATGTGGTTGGGAGGGATATTTAAGCAACATTATTGGAAAAACAGAGAAACTGAATATGGGATCAGAATTCCATTTGATGCACAGAAGAGGCTGCAATAATCAGCAATTCTACTTTTTGCAAAAGTATTGGCAGAAGAAATTGATCCTTTAAGTGTAATGTACGCCTTGAAAGAAATTTTGTAAGCTGTTTAAATGATGCCTCAATTTTACAATGCTATGTAATCTGTTTATACAAACTACACCTCTAATTCTTGCCTATGCAGATGTTGCCCTGAAACGCTTCTCTCTGTATTAAGTAGAGCAAGGTAAGACTTTACTGAATAGTGGAAGGAAAGGCAGAGTTAAGGTGCCATTTCATAATGTGAGTGAAATAACTCAGATTAGTTGTTATTCTGGTCTGTAATACATAGATATGGTACTTCTGTAACAAGATTTAGTTGAGAAATGCTCAAAGTATGAGCCAAGACAGCAAAGTGTAACTTTAATTGTTGGGAAGATAAAGTGTTTGTGGAAGAGTAACGAGGCATGTGTCTCTCAATTTATACTCCTTACTTCCCCTTTAATTAAGCCCTTTTTAGTAGAGGTAGCTGGAATAAGACATGAACTTAAATTCTTGGTGTGCTAGGACACAGAGCCAGCAGGCTGTGTTATTATAACAGGCAGTAACAGTCACCCCAGAAATCTCTACATTTCTTTTGGTCTGGTGCAGTTTTACAGAACTGCAGAACAACTCTGGTGAAATCATGTTTGTGCCAGGAGATGCGAATGGATTGGAGGAACAGCAAAAAGAAGACGGGGGAGGAGAGGAAGCACTGAGCTCCACTTTCCACAGAATAAGGCCTCTGGAAATCAGATGGTGCCAAAATCTCTGCATTTGTTGTTATGTGTGTAAAAGGTCCTTTATAGTTCAGGCAAGAAAGATCCTTGCCCTGCCAAGCTTACGTGTTAATTGAAACCTTTGTGTGTCCACACAACACAGTAAAATGGAGAGCTGTAGTGACAGTGGAAATACTGTGACATTGGTTGGGTCAAAATATACATTTCCAAGAGTATCAGCCATGAGAAAAGGGTGGATGTTACTGCAGGACAAGGAGAAATATGGCATAGGGAAGCCAAATGGAGAAGCACAGGGAGAAGAGCACCACAGGAGAAGCCTCAATAATTAGGCAGGAAAGAAATTATGCAGGAGCTTGGAAAGTCAGAAATTGTGAGATAAATGAAAAGAGACATAGCAGAACAGCAAACTGAGCAGATTTGATTGTTTGAATTACGTGTTCAAAGTTGGAGTAGCAGGTGAAAGGAATAAGAAAGACGTAGCCACCTGAGAGGTTTTATAGCGATCATCTGGAGCTCAGGGGCAGAAGGAAGGTGAGAAGTTGAACTGTGAAGTAGTAAAATTAAAGTTAAGGAAAGCTAAGGATGATTTGTTCTGGAGGTAAGCATGGCAGTGGAACATTAGGGTAAGTGGAAAAAAGGGAACTTGAGGATGTGTAATGTGTATTGTGGGGACAAAAGCATTAGAAAAGGGAGGAAAAATGTCCCTTGTATGAGGGAGAGCAGGGAATGCTAGACCTGGTAGTTTATCTATGTCATATAATAAACAGAGGAGTAGCAGAGGATAGAGGGCTGCCACTGCTTTTAATGGTATATTCTAATCTATAGGCAGTATGTAATCTCATAGAGTTTATTTATGGGCTTGCTGGTAATGGAAGCACAGATGAAAACATTCAGCTGGAAAGTCATCAGCCCTTTATACTCAGCACTATAGAGGCAAAACAGGGAGAAAGTTTCAGTGATGTGTACCAGTGTACGGTCCAGCACCAAAAAAAGTAGCTTAAAGAAAATGTGGGTTAACTTTTCAGGGAGGAACAGTTCTCTGGACATGGTGAGCTCTGCGCTGTTTTCAATGAATGAACGCATTCTTAACATGTCTGCAGTTACAAACTTACTTTTCTGCAGCACATGCCGTCATGCCTCTGGCACTCTGTTTATCGCCTGCTTACTGTGGCTGCTCTATCTCATTCACAATGAGTGTCCTTTGCCACCACCCTTTGAATTCCTTTTGGGTTCATTTTGTTATTTGCTCTGGTTCTTTACATTTCTCTACTTCCACGTTATGTTTTTGCTGCTGCCAAGGTTTGGATGCTCTTAAAGCTGTATGCTAAATCCTTTCTTTCCATCTATTCAGAAAATGTTTTCTTCTACAGGTGACCTGGCACCCACAGCGTTAGTTTGCTGCTTCCTGTCTGCTGTTTGCAGCGCGCTCGCCTTTTCCTTAGATGCATCACAGCTTCTGATGAATAGTTGTTTTTCTGGCAGCAAGAAAAAAAAAAAAAAAAGAAGGCCTAATTCCCATCTGCTGAGACTGAAGCTTTCTCTGGGAAGTGGTAAAGTGATCTCAGTAGTTTTTAAATGTTGGAAGACCTGACCAGGTTCAAGGGTGGTGGTGAGAGGAGAAGGGGAAGATACCTCTCTATGTTCTGACCCTGGGGGATATCCTTTGTGCATGTTATTTTTTCATTTACCTTTGAGAAATCAAACTGTCCAGCAACAGTGCCTTTTTCCCCCAATATTTTGAAGGATAGAGCCCAGGAGTGAGAAGCGCCTGAGTTACAGCCCTTTTTTCCCTTGCATCCCACTTCATCAAAGGCCTCATCACGCATTGGTCACTTTGGTGTTCTAGTGGATAGAGTGGAAACGCGCACATAGTCCAGCACTACATCCAAATTATTTAAAAGAGTTTACCTACTAGGACATCATGTAGCATCCGTTCTCTTCCGCTGAGCACACAGTGACAGCCTGGGCAGTTCCACTGATTTTCATGTAGCAAAACCACTGCTAAAATGCAGAGTTTTCTTTGAGGTGATATAACTGGTTATATAGCGATATATTAAAAAAAAAACAACAAACACTTCAATTAATTTCTTTCATAGTATGTTTGAGTGTTCCAGCTCTTATCTGCATGCATGTGCACTTTGTAAAAATTATTTTGTGCTTTTGATTTTTGTCTCTTTAAAAAGCTAGTCATGTCATGAAGAAATACAAAATGCTGAGTTTGAGACTCAGTTTATTTGCAGTAGTGATATTGTTTTCAGATGTTTTAAATTTTATGATTTCTATTGCTGTTTATTCTGGGGTCTTTTATTTCAGCATGTTTAAATACCTGATGTAATAGAAACAATAATACAAATGAAATATCTGTCATTTTCATTGTACAGGTCAGCTACCATTTATATGAGGCACGGTTTTTAAAACCTTTTAAATACTATCTTTGGAATTGTTGTTGGTGTTGTTTTTTAAGACAAGCCTCTTTCTAAGGGATATTGTAATTTTAATCATTGTTCTTGAAAATCAGGGATGAAATCCTGGCAGTGAATCAAAACATCCATTGATGTCAGGTGGGCTTGAATCTTCCCTTTAGTTTAAAAAACAGTGCTACCTGGTTTTATGAACTGACTGCAGTATAAATCCACTATTGACTTTATGCTCAAATATTCTTACTTCTGAATTACAAGAACCTGAACAAAAGCAATCATTTGCTTCACATCCCATGACAGAAAAATAAGTCAGGCCAAAATAAGTCACACAGGAGAAAACTGAACCTACCAATACTCAGGAAACCATTTTGAGAAAATCAGATAATACCGCTGGTACAGATGCAGGCAAAGTGTTTTGACAGGTTGCACTCATGTAGGAATACTTGTTCTCTTCTTTCTTGCTGGCAAGAACATCATCTCAGGGTAAGGAAAGCTCCTTGTTCTGCAGCCCTGGGCTTGTTCAGAGAACAGCTATGGCACGATGTGAGATTTAAGGATCAGGTCACTACTTTATTTCACATCCATTACTGGTTCCATATGCAAACCCACCCCTCAACCCTTTCCTCTGCTTGAAGACACACTGGGTCCTCCTTTCTTCTCACAGGTCTTTCTGTGTGACTGTTCTCTCTGTCATCACCTCTGAAACCCAACCAGCAAGCCACCGTTCAATGCAAATCAAACACTCCATGTCTGAACTGGAACAGAAACCTTTCCGAGAAAAGATAATGAGGCCTCGTTCCTGGCAGTTTTAAGCAAACTGTAAAAGCTTTTCTGTGGTGTAATTGGCCAAAAAGGGAGTGCAAGGGGTTCTGTGAATGAGTACAGAAGGCTTTGCTTGAAATCGCTAAGGGTGCATGCCGTATATTGCTTGCTTCAAGGTTCCATAGCTAACCCAGCCGAGAGCTCACGTGGTGAAGCTGAACACCGTGCTGTTACTGGGTAGCTGCACAGCACCAGAGATCCCATTCTTGATCTCTCAATTTCTGCTTCATGCACAGGAGAAAAACCCAGACAAAACCCATTCAGGTGGGGAGGACTGTCTTCAAATTTATTTTCTAATTCACTGCTAAAACCAGAAGCTTCCAACACATTTTGCTGCTTATGTAGCATTCTGTGAATGAAGATACCAACACCCAGAAGGTGTTTCTCAAGTTTCAAACCCAATTACTCTAAAAACAAAGCCTTTATTGTGTTTGGCTTGAAGCTAAATAAACTCGAAATTCAGATATTTTTTTGAAAAGAATGGTCTGCTAATTGGTTTTGAGGTTTAAATATTCAAGCTTGTTTATTTCTCCTGCTTCCTTAAACGGTGTTTCAGAAACATTCCCGTTATTACAGTCTACTAAATCAGACTTATCAAAAAGGAAACATTTATTGATATCTTGAGAGATGTGTGTGTCTAATTAAGGCTGTGTTGCTGTGCATATTTTATATTAAAGTGAACGTTTCTTGCAATTTGACTTTAATCAGGTCTGAAGGGCCTTAATAAGTGTTTGGCTTCATCACTTATTTTTTTTCTCCTTTCCCCGGACTAAGCAAGGATGTACTGTATCAATTTGCAAAGTCACATCGTTTACCGTTGCCTGAGGAAGTTCTGCCACATGCTGTAGTATGTGTTCAATACATTTGTCCCTGGAAATGTTGGCAGCTGATACTAAATGCATTCTTGATGGAGCTGGTTGTAGATTGCCATTTTGCAGTGTGATTAGACTGCTACTTTGCTTATTTCTTGTCTATTTCATCCAATTTTACTTGGAACTAAGGTTCTAGAAGAAAAGAAAATATTTGCAGGTTTCTGAATTCCTGTTTTAGTTTGCAATTCACAAGCATTATTTTTTGTGGTTTTATTGTTGTGCAAGGTCCCTCTTTGTGCAGTTGCTGTTTACTTTCTTGTTTCACATACAGCTACCACTGTTAGAAAGAAATTAGATATCAAGTATGTAGCCATCAAAACCTCTGTCCTGTGCTTGGGTTCTACTTTTCTTGTGCCAGCCCTCACCTCTGTGGTTAACTTCATAAATAGTTTTGCCATGCTATAGCTTAAATGATACGGTATGTAACCTGATCTTAAAAGATAACTTAAAGAGAAACATCATATTTTAATATGTATGTGTATATATATATATATATATTCCTGTTATAACAGAAAGAGACTAGCTACTATTATTTTCTCTGTGAAGCACTATCAGTTTTGAGTGAAATGTTGTATATGCCTATGTGGAAATGTGTCCCAATTTTTAGAAGTGTCATTAATGATGCAAGAATAAGTATATCTAATTGCTTATAACATTTCTGTCAAATAGCTGTATAATAGATTATTATCTAAGTGTGCTGGCAGAGGGATGCAGTAATGCAGAATTCTTCTGCACAGTATATTTAAAAATATATATATACACACTCTACTACATATTAGTATACTTACAGATTCACACAGAAAAAAAAATATAAAATATATATATATGTGTGTGTGTGGAGCCAAAGGTTTCCTTTTCTTTTATCAGGCTTTTCTGAATTTTGGCAATCTTTGTGTTCCTACTCTAATTAGTAAACCATGTAATATCTTTAAAAGAAAGTTATGATCTGACTGTAATAGATGGTTTACATGTAACGGGTGATTTTTACCAGTGATACCATAATCCAAATAGACTTAGCAGATAAGAAGAGGTAGAAAGGAAAAATAGTTATTCCTCATTAATGGGGACGCTTAAGGATAGAACAAACCCGTGCTTTCCTCAGACTCACAGGGGGAGCATGTCTGCACTGAGGGACTAGGCAGTTGCAGGGAGCACGTCGCGGTGTTGGTGCTGTTCCAGTGGTGGAAGAGCCCTGGGACAGTTTTCCCCAAGGCCAGCTAGCACTATCCTGAAGACTTTCTGGGCACTATTTGATAGGTGACCATGCTGTGTTGGGTGGAATCTTAACATTATGGACACGGCCAGCCCAGGGTGCCTAGCGTTACAGTGACAGTCGGGTCCTGATCCTGTTTGGTTTACTTTTTAGAAGAGGTGCAGCCAGAAAATCTGTATTAAAAGTTGGTATTAATCCAGATTCCCTTTGTCTCATTCCAGCACCTTTCTAGATCATCACCCTCATTTATATGACATTATTCTTAAAAATCACCCTGGTAAAATGACTAAGGCAGTATTTAAAAAACAAAACAAACCCTTTTATATTTCTCATACAAACATCACAAAATGTTGATTGATTTGTTTCCAGCTTTGATGATTTTATTTCTTTTGTGAAAACCAAGATGCCAAATGAAAGAAAGCAAAAGTGAACTTATTCAGAAATAAACTTTTAGAATGCTCCAAAATTAGATCATGTAATTAGCACTCAGGTTGTAAACATTAATATTTGGTGGAATTATACTTGTGCAAAAAAATTCAGTTCACTGAATTTTAGAAACACTAAAGGAACGATGCTTGAGGTTTCTGTAAGCTTTCTTCATTGATTTATTTCCTGATATTCAACAGTTCTTAAAACCAAAAGTCTCACCCTTTGCTGAAAAAATCCTTGACAAACAAATTAGCAATGGTTATTGCTTAAAAATGCCCAAAATGGAACGATGCCAAATTATTGTGTTCTGATATAGGAAATATTTATTCTTCAAATGACAGTACAGGCTCCGTATTAGATTATTCTGCATTCTTCTTCAAATAAGTCTGCAAGTTTTGTCTGTATCTTTTTTACCTTTCTAATAATCACTTTGTATTTATAAAGTCTGCAGAGTCTGCTGGCAAAAGTAACAGGTAGGAAAACAGTTATCAAACAGAAGCCTGGTTTTTTGCCCTTCCCCTTTTACGTGGAGAAATTCAAACAGGAGAAAGCAGGATAAGAAAAATACTGTGCTTGGAGAGGAAAATGCTCCCAAATCCACTTTCCTCCTTCTAAGTCAGCACTGTTGATATTGGAAGCTGCTTGCTTGGAAGAACAACTGCTAATCTCCTGATGATCTCTGAATAAATCTGGAGTTGATTTGTGTAAGAGAGAGGAATGATGATCTCTTTTATTCCACCAGCATCTCACAGCCTTCCTGTTGCAACACTCAACCCTCAAAGGGATTCTGTACCTAAGGTAATACACATATTTGTGTCTAGAGGTGGGCTCAGGTTCCTTCATAAAAATTAATGAAGGTTAGGTGTTGGAAGGGTATTTCTGGAAACTAGATTTGCAGGGAGTCCTAATAGAACTAGGCTCATGAATCTGAATTACGAATCCGAACATTGCTTACACAGGAGAAGAAAAAAGTATGCATCGCCCATAGTAACTCGAGAAAATTTGTAGACCTGCTGCATCACTATTCTCAGAGATGATGAACCAACTTGTCCATATATTTTTCTTTTTAATGTTAGGGGAGAATGTCTTTTGAGAAATTTGTCTTAGGACATGCTATGCTAGACCTCTGAGCGCTTTGGTAATTGTGGCTTCAGTACTTTGTAGGCTTTCTGTCTGCCAGGGGCTCGAGGTGTATCTATCAGCAGAAATTGAAGCATCTGTGCGTACAGGAGACAGACAATTTTCACAATAGACATCTAAATCAGTTGTTTAGGCACCAAAGAGGAATACTGTAAGCATGTACATCAAACTCACAAAGAAAATGAATTGCCTTACAGGTTCCCTTTCAGTTCAGTGCCATCCATGGAGATACACCTTCCGCCTGGGAGATGACTGTTACGCTAGTATGGAAACAGCTCGACTTCTTGCTTAGGCAGAGTGGCAGATTCCCTTTAGAATGCTGTGATTCAGCTGTAGGAAATTTCTTTTGAGAAGGGGAAAAAAAGGGTAAATTTATGCAGGAATCCATTCGGAAAAATCCCAGCCTAAAGATTAAATGGACTCAAGAAAGTACTTTCTTGAAAATACATGACTGCACCCCACTGCCTTCAGATAAAATGTGACAATGCTTAGAATCAGCCTTGGGAAAAAGGAAGATCGCTCATTTTTAGTGTTCACTGCAAAAGATGAGTGTTGAGAGAGCTTACCTGCAATTTGCAGTGGTGTGTGGGTTTATTATTTTTGTGATTTCTAAATTTAAGCAAAATTCAGACAGCGAAGAATAGCAAAAAATGTGAATTCTTTCACCTAGCAAACAGCTAACGGTGAGTTTCTGCTGTTGGAAATCTTAATGTCTGTTTGGTAATCCTGACAGCACTGTGATTTGGGTCCTTACAGTCAGTTCAATCAGTTCCATGTCTTTCCTCATGACCGTCCTCCCCCCCATCCCCAGGAATGAGGATTTTGCACTGGGACCTGAAGTCTGAATCCACTGTAGGACCCCGATTCAGGAGAGCGAAGAATGTGCTCCTACCCTGGGTTCTTTTTAAAGCAAAACTTCACAAGGCAGAAGACCATTAGGTACGTTTGTGGTCTTACCTTTAAGAATCCACTGGAAGCGTTGCTATTTTATTTGTGCAATTGCATTTTGTGCATTTGCATCTGCTGGAAGCAGAGCTTATTCTAATAGGTTAGAAATCTGTGGATGCAAATGGGTTTCAGGAGAAGAAATAAGTGCTCAGCTTAGGTAACTAGTTTATATCTTATAATCTATTTAAAGAACTTTCTGGCTCCTCACATGGGTCCCTTTCTACATAAACTTCTGAGACCGGAGAAGGTGGCTTGTCCTTACAGTCAGTGAGCTGGGTGGAGATGCAGCTGCTGGGCACATGTGTACAATGTCTAGCTCAGCCTTGTTATCATTGCAAATTCTTGAATTTTCTGTGCCACTTCCTTTTGGGCAAAGTACAGATAATTGCCTTCCGCATTAACATGGCACTCCTGTGGACTACAACCTCATTGCTTTTTGGGATTTTGGGTTGGTTTTTTGAGGGGTATTTTTCTGGTGTTATAAATGATTGACTGACATACCTCCTCCCGGACTTATACCTATAGCTCATTGACATCTCTCACCCCAAAAAACTACTTTAATGACCTGGGCTTGTATGCCACTTCTTTCCTCCTCTCTTTGGGGGTGCCAATAGCTTAAAGGGAGCCAAAAAACCCCCTTACTCAAGCCAATGACACTTTTTTTTTTCCCTTACTGTCTGCCATATAAAAGTATTCCGCTATATCTGCCTCTACTACTACTGCATCACTCTCCTCAGCTCCTCTGTTCTTTGCTTCCAATTCCTCCTCCTTCAAAGCTTATTCAATTATCTCATCTCCCTATTGCTCTTTTCTTCCAACATTTACCAGCTTGATGCATTTTCTTCATTCACCTATTAATCTGCTGTGGCCCATACATGTATATATAGAAGGAAGCCTTCCTCTCCCTGCAAACCCACCCACATTAAAAAACAACAACCCCCCAAGCAAGTAATTACACAGACATGCAAGTAAGTTTCAGTAAGATCCCACATAAGTGCTTCAATTTGCTCAGGCTGGACCAGTCCAGGTAAGTTTGAAATCTCCCCAGTTGCAAGCCAAAAAAAGATATTTTTTTTTTTTATCACTTTTAAGTTTAAGGGGTTTAAGTACTTCAACAATATCTAAAATTGTATCTGTGGCCACAACTGGCAATGTAGACTGACAGAAAGGGGGGGGGGGGGGAAGGCAAGAGGGAAAAGATGCAGGTTAATGGATGAAAGACTAAAAAAAGTGATATGATTTCAGTTGTCAAATAGTAGTTTTTTATTAGTTTGTATACAGCTTTGGTGTCTTAGGATCTGATAAGCAAAATCTGTTTTACTTAACCCTTGGGTATCATAGGCAAAGTCACTGAAAACAACAAAGTATCTGAAGATCATAAACAATAACTTCAGAATAAATAAACTGTAGATAGCTTTAATGGATTTAATTCCATATAAAATTGAATACCTTGGAAACGAACTACAATAAAAACATGAACATATTTATTAGGGCAATGTTTTATGAAATTCAGATAGGCATATTATAAATACTAAAACCAGAACCTAGACAGTGAAATACTATTGCACTTGAAGAGCTAAGACTTAACATTCTGCAATTGCTTCAGTAAATTTTTAACAGATAACACAAAAGCACATTTCAAGATCCTATGTTCTGGCTCACCAATGTGATTTACTGTCCCACTGGTATGAGTTAAGGCCCTGTCTGCCACAGCTATTGTGCATCGGAGAACAGAGATGATTAAAGGTTGAAGAAATGAGTCTTCTTGACAACACAGCATTAAAAGAATTAATATATCCATATTTCAGTTCTAGTATTTTAATGTAATATAGCCTTCCATCTATTACAAGCATGTTCCTTAAGTTACAGTTTTGAACTACCCATTCTGAAAATAAATTCATACTCTAGTATATCTAGCTATAATCTCAGTATATTCTATGTATTAAATTTAGGAAAAATGTCAGTTTAGTTTCCAGAAAAAACCCTGTTTCATAAAATCTAAGCCTCCTAAATAGAAGTACTGAAGTTAGCAAAATCATAGCAAAACCAACTTTATTCAATTATTTGACTTGTAGCTCAAATTAAATGATACTTTACTGCACCTTGTATCATACAAAAAATAAGTATCATTTTTATTAGTACTGATATTAAAGAAAAGTTGTACAGGACTGAAGCTTTCCTTTTTCTTCATTACTGAAAATAAATCCAGTTAAGACTTTTTAGACAAGCTTTCCTTTTTCAATTAACATGTTTTATTTTAAATTTATTCAGAGCTGAAACAAGAGTTACATTTGCAGCTGAGGAAAGGAAAGATGAAACTTTGTTCTTTCTTTTGTGCTCAGCCATACAATTTATTTTTCTCCTGGCAACAGATTTTAAATCTGCCTTTTTTTTTTTTTTTTTCCATGGGAACTGTTTTAGCAAGGGCTGACATTAGAGCTGACAATGCTTTGTGTGGTTTTTTTTTTCCTTTTGCCTGGTTTCTGTGTCTGTGTGTGCAGGCATGCATTCATTAACGTAATTCCTCAACATTCAACAAGAGTGCATCATAAACCACAGGAAAAAAGCCTCATAAATATTTAGATCCTCCATCTACCTTCCAAAAGTAAAGTGAAAAAGAGTATTTAGTGAAGACTGGGTTTGAGTTCATCTGCATATGAACTGAAAGGGAGTACAAAAGGATGAAAAGGTGGTGGAAAGGAGCATACAAACCCCATAGTCTCCAGGGGGCCATTCATCTTGTTCTTGTCAATACAATCCCAGTCTCACTGCTTGGCTGTTTTCTGCGCATGACCCAACAGACTAGTTTTGCAAAGACAACGTTGCAAAGGATGTGTATGCTTTCTTCCTAGTTTTGTTCTACCCTGTAATTTTTTTGAGAGGAGAAGCAAAACACTTCACGTTTCGGAAGCTGAAGAAATTCAGAGAAATGCTTCTCTACTTGTTTGCAGTTCACACACTGACATACAAACTTAAAACATTTACATAAAAGGACACGTAGGTTACATGAAAAGCAGTTTTAGGTAGTCTGACAATTAATAAGAGGCAATGAGATCACAATGTAGTTTAAACCGTATTATCTGCTGTACAGCTACTAACCCATATAATTTAGACCAAGTGCTGTATATATTTATATATATAACTCTACTATTTCTAACAAACACTGTCAAAACATCCAAAATTACAGATAAAAAAATATAACAATAATAAAATTTGGTATTTAATGTATTTTCATAATTGAATCATGTGGCTTTTCACATAATTGTTTAAGCTGGAAGGGACCTCTTGAGATCATCTAGTCCAACCCCAGGTATGAAATTCTGAATTTTTTTAATTTTTAAACCTGAGGGAATCTGTAATACTTTCTATTTTTTTTTTCATGATTTAAGATCAAATTATTTTTGAAGGATTACATCACACTACCTACATGCAATGACTTGTGATCTACAATTGCTGTGCTTGGGTATCCTTTTCAGCTAAAAGGTCATGAAGGCCACGAACCAGTTAAGTCTGTAATTAGACACAAATAATGATTCACACATAACAGAATTCTTGATCATAAGCAGCCAAAAGGGCAGGTTTTTGATTGCTGCAAGGACAAAGTTAGAATGAAATAATGTAACTCAATTCCTTAAGCTCCACATCAATCATATGAATTGCATTACAGGAGAATTACATCAATACTATATGCAAAATGGTCATTTTAGTCACATAATACAATATTCGCTTATCTTACTATATTGCTAATCTACTATTTTGTACTTGTGATAACAGAAAAGTCCAAGTGTACTTCTTTCAAATTGATCTCTTATTTCAGTTTCTTAAATGAACTCAGTGGGGTTTTCTTTTTTTTCATTGGTTTTTATTAGCAGACAACCCCAAAACCCTATTACTGGAGCAAAATAGTGAACATGTCTGGGCATGTGAGCTGCTATGACTCTCCCACTGATCACCTGTCAATCTAATACAAAGGACTCCACCTACACTGACAAACTTCTAATGAAGTACCAAGATATATCTGCAGCCAGAGGGATAACTGATTTCACTACTAAACCGTAAGACAGGTGCTTACAAACTTCAAAATGGGAAAAAAGATCAGTTATGCCTCTAGTAATGAGAATCAGACGAATACCTATAGACTACCTGGAAGGAAAACCAAGGTAGGAATGGATACTTTAATTGACTTGCAAAGGGGAAGCCCACCTTCTGGCTTGAAAACTGGCTGCCTATGTGATGACTTTTTAAAAGCAAGTAGAAAAATTCTAGAGACGGGGAAATGCTTTACATCAAGCAGTGCTGCCTCCACCTCTAACAGAGAAGTGGTTTGCCCGCTTCCCATATAACAGGGACTTTCCAGACCTTTCTAGGGTGGGAAGAAGGCAGACTGCCCTACTTGGATTACTTAATACCTGTTTTCATGGTGACCTTCTTTAAGCATTGCTACACAAACTGGCTGGCAGTGTATACTCTATTGAGAAACCTACTTTTGCATTTCTCTGCTCCTTAAGCTGATAGGGTAACGGTTCTTCAGTCTCATCAGGATTTGGAGTGTGCACTAAACCCAGAAAACTGTCACACTTGTTCTGTGAAAAGAAACCCCTGTAATCAATGTAATTTAATAACCTCTCTTTCATAGTTTAACAAGTTATGTAAATACCTGAAAGGTGAAACTGTCCATGAAACTTTCAAATATGTATTTTTTAACAAATAGAATACCGTAAGAGATAAATTTAACTTTTCAGTGATCATCTTTATTTATAAATGACACAATTCCATAACATAAAGCTGCTAATAAAGAAAGTGGACTTAAAAACTTCTACAAGTTATAAGAGAAGTTGTAGCATGTACATGGAAACTTGTCATGTTCTAAATGAACAGAGTACTTAAGAGTTACATGAACTGGATCTGTACCAGTCATTTGAACCTAAAGGAAATTTCCGTTCCCTGTATTTCAGTCACAATCAGAGACCACACACAAAACATTTCAAACTAAGAATAATACAAATTTATGAGAATTTGAGAGAAGGCTCAAAAGTGTAACTTCCAGACACTTCAAATTCAGCTGCAGTGATTTTATTTTTTTTATCACACCACTGTATCAAAATCTGGGTGATTACTCCATTTTGCCTCTGCACCATAGTGCACTTTTCAGCCTACTCCCTTGCCCCTCTACTCCGTGTCTGTCCAACACCGTGACTCGATGAATGTAGAATACTAACACATTTCTGAAAGCCGAAGCTAGGGAACAACTGCATTACCTTCAACTGAGTAACTTAGTTCGTGTCAAGGTCCTGAACCCAAGCTGTGGTTCAGACTGGTCTGAGAACAGAAGTGGTTAACAGGAAAACATTTCTGCATGCTTACAGTGAGGTTCAGCTGACTGCTCAACGGTTTGCAGCGGCCGCTCCAGACGTCCAAAAGTGTAAGACACCTGCACAGACCTGGCAGATGTGATAAAGGAACTATGAGAGAAAAGTGATCTTTTGGAGGTTCAAGAGGAATACCATAAGGCAAGTGAATCCCACCCTTTACTGCGCTGATAAGCTTGTAACAATGAATTATCATCATCAAGCAACGAACTCATTTTAAATAATAATCAGACACAGTATTAGCTCAATAAGATCATATGATCTTTTATGAAGTGACTGTAGCTCAAAATGAGTCAGAACTCCCAGATTAGCTAGCAATCCAGAAACGTTCACCTTTTGGCTTTGAGCCCAGGAGCTGTGTTTTACTGATTGTTGTGACTTGTCCTCTGAGCTCTGGTGACAGTCAGATAGGGACTCAGGATGCACCAGCCTACAAATGCCAACAAAGACGGCAGGAGAACTGGGATACTTCCTGTTTCTATCAGGAAATCCTGAATTTATCCAAGTGCTTAAGCAATAATTTTCTGCAATTTTATAATGGCTTTCATCCAAGCAACTTGGAGTACTTTATTACAAAGCGCTTCATAGCTTCTGAAGAGTACCAAAGTATGAAACAGGCTGTGGGGCATGTAACTACAACTTACGTGATTACTGTATTCCAGGGAAGACCTGCCACACTCAACAGAAAGACTGCAGGTAGGAGGAACTAATAGGAGACAGTAAGTCATTCATGAACAAAACAAAGTTCAGGCTTTCTAAAGTGAAAAAGGATCATAAAAAAATACTAAGAGATTGACACTGCTGTTTCCTTTCAGAGAAAAGTCACAAATACCCATGAACAGATAGAGGAGGGAGCGGGCTTCTGGGGATACTACAGCACTGGGGCACAGTGGTCTTCACGTGGGTAGTCAACAACCACTGTAGCACTGCTCTCTGTCCTCTCCTTTCCATGAACACTGCTGAACGATTCTGCCTCACCTCCAAAAGCTTGTAAGATTCATATTGCTTGGCCCCTCTCTCTTCTCATAGCTTTAACTCCAGATACTTCTCTTCACCGTTAAAGCACGAAAAAGGATTTGTATTTAACAAAGGCTTGGAAAATACGAAGTATTTGGGGGGGGGGGGGGGGGGGGGGGGAGATTTCTTATCAGGAAAAAGATTCTAGATTTTTCAGCTGCTTAAATTTATTAAAACACCCAACCAATACAGATGTTTCTTGCTCATTACCAAAAGATTTTTAAAAATGCAAAGTTTTCTTATAATTTGTTTTGCTGTTTTCTGTCCAGCTAAATATAAGCTCCTTGGGTAAGAACTGCTGCTCTTTGAGTACTGAACATGAAGAAGCATAAGCAACACACCACTAGCAATCCCTCAGTGTATGTCAATATACATACACATTTGTATTTCTGATATGTAAAAAGGAAAAGTTAAATTCATGCATTAGTTACATTTTAAGCTCTACTTGGTTTTACTAGACATTAAGAGGAATGGTTAATTTAAATCTATTTACAAAGGCTGAAAAAATTTAATTTATATTCAACAGTAACCAACTTACTATGGTATTTTACCAAAAGATGGTGCTCCTGAAAAAGCAGTTCCTTTAAAACTTTAACTGTCAGCTCTTTGCCACTGTGGTTGCCAAAATAAATCTGTAAATTTCCCTGACATTAACTTTGTATCTTTTATTATTATTATTATTATTAATCTTACAGTGAAGGCAGAAACACTTCTCACTATGGTAAAAATACTTCCAATTACCTATTTTACACAGAACTATGTCTTGAAACATTGTATTTTTAGTTACACATTGCAAACAATAAAAGCTGCTGAGGGCACTACTGTAGCTGAGGTGACTGCATCAATTAAAATGGACGATGTTATCCTGGATAGTTTTAAGGTTAGACATCTAGTACAAACTGGATAGAAGGTAAAAAGCCAAGTATATCTGAAATAACGTCTAAGATATCCTTAATATCCTTTATTTGCAAATATCCCAATTACCGTAGTCTTTTGAACTAGAAGGTGTGTTAGCTGGACTCCCACGCCAGGTATTACATTTAACAATGGCCAGTTCAGTGACTCCACAGAGTTAGGCAGCACTTACAGTAAAACATACTCACTGCTATTCCCACTTTTGCAAAGTGTGGCACAGGCTGGCTCACAAAGTATTTCCATACATGAGTTTTCCAAAAGGGACAGGCCAGAAGCCATTTTAAATTCTCTGCTATGCAAGTCCGGAGCTGTATAACAAAGGTAGTAGTACTAATTTTATGACTGCACAGGCAGAAAGTGTAGTCCCTAACACACTAACTGAAGCTATAGGACTAGGACTATGCATGGGATTAGAAACACTCCAAACACACGTGGTGTACTTCAAGAGATTATTTGGCTTCTTTCAGTGAGCTAGGAAGGGTATCCATTAGTTATGATCCAACAGTAAAATGCACGAAAAAAATGCAAGTGTTTTTAAATTACAACATGTAGGGAAGTTTATGAGCTCAGAGGTAAAACATACCTTCAAAATACAGGATTCAAGTATGTTCTGTGAATAATTAGTTTTTCCCCTCATAGCTTTTAAATTTAAAGTGCTGTTATGAACCAAATGATAAAGTGGGTGAATTTTACGTTTACAATGTAGTACCTTGATTTAGTTTTATTACTCTAATTGCTGGTAATTTTTTCTTTTCTATGCTTTCTCAGGTTGCTTTTCTTTCCCTCCTCCTGTTTTCTACCTTTCTCAGCAGCATTGTAGTAAAACTGGCATACATGAGACTTCATTTTCATCTCCTCCTGAAAAGCGCGAAATGAAATCAATCTCAGCTTTGGTTTTAATGCACAGAGATTTCTTGGGAGCCCAGAACTACCATCCTCTCTAGACACACACACCTTTTCTTGTTGCTATTATGCCATCTTTTCCGGAGAAAAGCCCACATAGTGGTACATAAAGAAACCACATGTACAGACATTACTTACCCATGGAAATTATCTACTTAAAAATCCGATCTGCTAGGTGATTAATCTACAGCAATCTTGAACACTGATGTAATACATTCAACTCCATATTGATTTACATCTTTTCCACGCATAACCATGACTATTTGGTAGTTAGATAAAAAATGAAGTCCAACACAGAGATACCCATGCCCTCCTTAACTACTGAGAGTTAAACAAAATGCTTAATGTTTTATGAAGCAGAATTTAGGCCCCTCCATCCTATCTGCGTAACAGCACCCTATCACAGTAACTTAAGGCATATGGAATACATAACTCACCAAGAAAACAGCCAGGCATGTGATATTTATATCAGACCATCAGGTCAAAGACGGAAAATAAATTTTTGTTTGACTTAGCAACTTAACTGCATAATTAATACACAGCCACAGGAACAGTGAGAATGCAGCTCTTCCTACTCTTGTCTAAGAGGATGAATCACAAAGACATCTCTTCTTTTGGCTCCTTTACTCCAACCTGAGGAATGGCCAGTTTTAATAGGAGTGAGTGATACTGTCAGTTACTACACTCTTCTTCACAGCTGTACAGCTTGAAGTACCCAAGTGTAAAATATGCAAATCTGAATCCTTCCAGACTAAGGTATGCTCAAAACCTGTATCTTCCATTTCTTCAGCGATCACTTAGCATCAATAGTGGACAAATTTAGGCATTGTCTCTTAAGATCACACACAGAATTCAGAAATGTCCATCCTTAGACTATGAACAGTATGTCATCTGCTAATTACTTTGAATGATGCACTACTATATCTTCTGTTTGAAGAGTTACCTGTCAGACTGGCTTAATGTCAAAGGAAATCCATTTTTGATGTCAGATACCACAGAATTTCTATGTAATTCGTTCTTGAGATTTTTAGTCTGGCTCTAGACCTTATTCTGTTCACATGTTAATCACCTTGCAGAGATGAATGAATTTCAGATATTCATCTGGTAGTGGCCACATCTGACTGCTGCATTACAGTTATAGCAGCTACAACCTTATACACCATGAACGATTCAATACTGAATCACAAACACAGTATATTTTTCTCAAGTGTCTGTAACAGGTAAGTGAAGAATTGGTTCTTTCCCTGAAGAAGAGTAGCATAGCACATTGGTACCTTCCTCTTACAGACAGCATGGCAGAAGGCTGATGACATCCAACTGCATATGCCTGCGATTTGGTCAGAGATGCTGGAAGTAACAGCCAAAACTTTAACTAGAACAGTATGCTTCCCAGTAGTCATCAGCCTTCAGCATTCCTATTTCCCAAGGTGGTATCAGCTATGAACATTAAAGCAGTAATTGAATTTGCTTTTTATGACCATTGCAGGCCTTTACTGTAACATAGAGGCTGCTGCTGGCATTATCGTAATTTTTCTTACTTCAAGATTAGATTAATGCAATAAAACTTCACTGTAAAAGAGAAGCTGTTGCAGAATACTACAGGTTACAAGATACAAGAAGGGCTACATAGGTAAAAACACAAAAGTTCAAGATAGGGACCTTTAATTGCATCTAGACAGAAGTTAAGGCATTGGGTAGTTAGTTACCTAACAAACAGGATTTGGTTACCTTGAAACAAACCAACCTCTCCCCACTCCCCGCCCTCGCCCCATCAATACCACACAACCACTCCCCCTTATCCACAGGACCAGTTTACCCAGCCCTGTGTGTGTCCCCCCCACCTCCCCACCCATTTCTTCCCCCATGGGAAAACTGCAAAGTTCAACACAGTGCAAAGAGTATTTCTAGCACCTCTAGATCAGGCTGTAGACACACCAGTCTTGATGGGAGATAAACGTTCTCACAGCTCTTTAACCAGAACTAATTCAACTTTAATCTCCCATGCACTCTTAAACCAGCCTTTCCTGGGATATGGAACTGTGGGAAGGTAAAGGCAGAGAGAAGAACATAAGATACACTGAGAGGAGCTTTTAGGTAGCTTTCTTGTTTTTACTGTGTACTTGATGAAGAAATGTATCATGCTGATTCACTTATTTAAAACTAATGTTATCTGTATTTTGTTCAAGCATTCAGCTTTTCCAAGGGCATTTTTCCAAAGATATAAATTGGAGTCCTTAAGTATTTAAGAAAAACCCTCATCCATGATTCTTCCGTAAGTCATTTATGGCTAATTACATGGGGAGCTTGAGCACACAGCTTTGCCTCAATTTCTATACTGTTCAGACCGAGAAAATACTTCATGTTAACACAGAGGAAACTAGAGCCCGAGTTTTGCATAGCACTGCATGAGTGATTCCTCAATAACTGCTGGCGTGCATCTTCTTTCTCTCCAATAAATAATGCAGAATAGCTTAGGATAAGCTGTATCGTTCCTATTAGAAGGTAAGACAACTGACAGGTAGCGGACAACAACTTGTGTGGGTGTTTCTTACCTTGTATTCTCTGCTCGTATTCAAACACTGAAAGTACCTTACAAACAGGAATCAATAATGAAGTGGTATGGGAACACCAGATCTGCTGGAAAAAAGTCTCCATGTGCTATTTTTACTGTGAGAATCAGCAGTCCGGAACAATTATTCTAACATTATCTAAGTCCATCTAATTTTAAGATGAAAGCCTGCCGTCTGATGGATGCCCTTAATCAAACTGAAGCAATAGCAAGTTTTCACAAGGTTAAAAAAAGCCTTCAGTCACTGGTTAAAAATTAGCAAATAAAAGACTACAAAAATGCATCATCTTTTCAGAATGAACTACAATAAATAACAAGGATGGCAATTTTGTTAAGCTTATAAGGTTGTTCCAATTTTAAAAGGGGGTTGAAAAAAGAGTAAATGCAATCTTGTTACTAAATAGAAACTGTATTGTTTCATCATCCACAGCCATACTGCAGCGTGCTTTGGGCATGCGATTGATGGATAGAATCTATATTAGAAAAAATGGTTTGTAACATTGCTACTCCTTCTTTGATAACAAAGATAATATTTTATTGCTGATTACACACTTATAAAATGATGGAAGCAGTAAGTCTGACTTATCTTGCAGAAGTCATTAATTTTTATCTAATGTAAACAGAACCCTGACACGAAATAAAAATTCTCACATGCAAATAATGAGTTCTGCATGTTTGCAGGGGAAAGATACAATGAAGACTAGAAGAAATACAATAATGCATGACATTTTTCCCATTACGAGAACTACACTTTCTCATCGTTTTTTGTCAACGTGCACCTTTGAGGAAGGGTAGAACACCACTGCTTGGCAGCACCCGATAAAACTGCTCGCATATCACGATGACAACGTCTCTGCTTCTTTTTAGTTTTTAGAAACATCGTTCATTGCGATTAACCTAGTATTTAAAGCTTCTTCAAATACTGTGCTTCAAATGCATGAAAATCCATTTGAAGTTTTACAGAACTTCAGGCGAAAGCTAACTTTAGCCTTATTAAAAACGATCGTTTTCAGCGAACTAGACGAAGCATGAAGCGATTTTTACCTAGTTTTATAACGTAAATTCTACCAAGCTACTGCAAATTGCAGCGAAGCTTTCTCACGACTTCCTCAGTAGTAAAAACCAAGCCAGAACACCCCACAGCTGCGCGGGGAAGGAGGATACGTACAAGCAACCGCGCCGCGCTGCTTCGCCGCCGCGGCTGTAGCAGCCCGAGCACCGAGCGGCGGTTCCGGTGGCCGGATGCTGCTGCTCCCGTCGCGTCGCTATCCACAGCGTCGCCCAGCCGCGGCTGCCGCCAGCACACGGGCTGCCCTGCCAGCACGGAGGGCGCCCGCCCCGGCCAGGAGGGCAGTGCCGCGAAGGCGGGCGGGCCGCAGGCGGGGGCCGCCGTCCTCTCTGCGAGGCCGAGCGTGCGGGGGAAGGGGCGCGCGTAGGGCCGGGCCGGGCCGGGGCCGCCCGCACTGCTCCCCAGCCCCGCAGGCCCAGCGGCGGGCAGTCCCGCAGGCCCCGCACCCCTCCGCCGCCGGGACGCCGCTCCCACAGCACGGCGGCGGAGGGGGCGGAAGAAAAGGGAGTGCAGCGCCCGCCACCACCGCGGGCCGGTCACGGCTCACCGCCGCGGTGCCCCCCAGCCCCTCCGCCGGGCCGCCCGCTTTACCGATTGGAAATCGCTCCTCGCGCCGCTCCGCCACCCGCGCCGCCCCTCGCCCGCGGGCGCATGCGCGGCAGCCACCCGCCGCCCGCGCCCCCCCCCGGCCCCGCCGCTCGGCTGCGCCCCTCCGCCGCGCGGGACCGCGGCCACGCGAAGCGCCGGCGCTGTTGTAAACACCGGATGCACGCGCGCCTCTGTGGGGCTCGCCCCGCCCCCGCGGGGCACGTGACCCGCCGCCCCCCCCTCCCCCCCCCGCGCGGAACGGGCGAAGCCGCGCGGCTCCGGCTGCTTAGCGGAGCTCTGTGCGCGCGCGTGTTCCCGCGGGGCGGGGGTGGGGGGAGGCGCGCGGGAGTAGCACGCGATGCTGCGCGTCCGCACGCAGACGCTTGCAGGGGGGCGTGGTCGGTAGGGGGCGGAGGAGGCGGAGGAGGAGGACAGCCCCCTCCGGCCCGTGCGGCGCCCCCCGCACCCCCGCCGCGCCGGGCCGGGCCCTACGAGCGGAAAGGGAGGGAAGGCTGGCTCCGCCAAGCGGCGCTGCCTCCGCCGCCCGCCGAGGAAGGGCCGCCCCGCCCCGGGCCCGCCCCCCGGCATGTCCCCACCCCGCGGGCCCTGCCCCCTCCCCTCCTGCCGCCGCCGCTGCTGCTGCTGCTGCCAGCGCAGCCTGAACTGAAGCGAACTCCGGAGCGAACTGAGGAGAAGTGAGGAGGCGGCGGCGGGGCTGAGACTCACCAGCCACAGGCAGCGGCGGCGGGAGGGAGGGCGGGCGGGCGGAAGGCGGAGAGGAGGACACGCCAGGCGCAGCGCGGCGGCAACAACAGCGGCGGCGGCGGCGGCAACAGCGGAGCGGCACCGGCGGCGGCTCCTTGGAAGCGGCAGCCGAGCCAGCAGCGCCCGCCCGCCCCGCTCGTCCCCTCCCTCCCCCGCCGCGGAGACAGGGGGCAGCGCCGAGAGGAGAAGCCGGGCTCAGCGTGTGTGTGCGCGGGAGGAGGAGGAGGAGGGGGGCGACACCGAGGACTGCGCCGGCCGAGGGCGCACGGAGCAGGGAAGCGGCGGCGGCGGCACCACCGAGAGGCGGCGGCGGGTCCTTGTGCCCGGGGAGGAGGGCGCAGCCCGCACGGGGGTTTCTACCGAGTTTCCTCTTTTTTTCGGTCCCTGGGACTCGGCGGCGGGTCTGCGTTTGCCTCCGGATTTGAATCCTCCTCCTTCTCCTCCTTCCTCGGGGAAGCTCCCCTCCCCGCCCCCTCCCCTCCCCCACCGCCTCCCTGCCCGCCCGGATCCAGCCGGGCGCCCCGTGCCGCGGTCGCGTTGCTCGGCGGAGCTGCTGCGGGCGCTCGCCGTCTCTGCGCGGGCTTGGAATATGGTTGGGGAAATGGAAACCAAGGAGAAGCCGAAGCCGAGCCCCGATTACCTGATGCAGCTGATGAACGACAAGAAGCTGATGAGCAGCCTCCCCAACTTCTGCGGGATCTTCAACCACCTCGAGAGGCTGCTGGACGAAGGTAAAAGCGCTCGCCTGGCCGCCCCCTCCCCCGCCCTGCCCTGCCTCCCCCCCTTCCCGGGCCTCCGAGCCGCTCCCGGGATCCCGCTCGGCCCCCCGCCCCAGCCCCGGCCGGGCGGCGGGGGGAGCCCGGGGCCTGTTTCGCTCTCCTCGCTGTTCTCCGCACGCACTCGGCCCCCGGCTGGGGTGCCTAAAACAAAGGGGAAGTGCGGGCTCTCCCCGCCCTGGCTGCCGCCGTGTGCTGCCGGGGGACTCGGTGCGCGAGTGGGAGGGGGAAGAGGCAGCCCTGGCCGGCCGCGCAGGTCCCCGCTCTCCCGTGGGGGTGTCTGTCTGTCTCCTTCCCCCCCCCCCCCCCCCTTCCCCTCCCTTATTTTTGCCTTTTTCCCGTCTCCGCACCGTCTCCTAAAACCGGGGGAAGGGTAACTACCGCACGGAGGGGAGGGAGCGAGGAGAGGAGCTCAGGAATGTGCTCTGGGGGAAGGCAGGGAGGAGGGGAAAGGCTGGCTGCTGGCGGCGCTCCCCTCCCGCGGCGGGGAGCGGGGTCCTGCGCGGCGCCCTCCGGGGAGCGCTCCGCGGCCCGGCCGGCGGGCCCCGGCGGGGGGGCGGGGGGTGGGAGGGTGTTTGGTTTCGAGATTTGGCCGTTCTGGAAGCTGCTTGAACTTGAATGACTAAGGCGGAGGGGGCTGAGCTTTTTCTTCAGCTCCAGCTCTACCCCACCCCAAACTGGCCACAAACTAATTATAATTTTCCTACACTGCAAGGGAAGCAAACAAATTCTTCTTTCAGCTGTCCTTACCTTTTAAAGAAACTAACTTGAAACACTCCTGCGTGACTTTAGTGAAGGGGGAAAAAAATAATTTACGGAATTGCCTCGTCTACTCCTGCCACCCGTCCGCTGCCGCCCCCAGCCCCGCACCCCTCCTGCCTCGGAGGGGCGAGGCGCGCCCCCCCCCCCCCCCTTTTTTTTTTCCTCTCCTCCTAAATAGCTCCCTTTAAGGTTGAGTTTTTACAAACAATCAATCGCGTTTTAGAAGGAAAAAAGGAGTATGCTGGGAACTTCATGTGTCCCATACATGTTGCAGACCCACTGTGTTAAAAATTGGGCGAAACTGTTGTTTTTACTATTTTAAATTCTCTTTATGCTTGGATTCACAGGTTTGCTTTCCTTGCTGAAAGCATTTCCTTTCTCTCCACCTTAAACCTAGGCTTTCTGGAGAGTTAGAGAGACCAGTTTGTTTAATCGTGTTTGGTAGCTTTGTAGAATGTGATAAAGCCGTACATTAATCACACCGTTTCAACTTGTTGGGTTTCTTAGCATGAAATACTGAATTTCGAGATTTAGAGTTAGGATTCTTGTTTGTGGACGTATTCCTCATTGTTAAAAGAAGTTTGGGAAGTTGTTGACCTCTGAAGATGAAAGCGCTGGTTGTATTTGGTAGAAAAAACTCCCTGCCCTCTCCCAAGACTGTAAGAATGAGATAGTGACTGTAGTACAACAAAAAAACAGCATATCGAGAAAATGCTGCCTTCTGAAATAAATGATAGAGGAGTAAAAAAAAAAACCAACACGGTGAAGAATACTTGAAAGATGGACTGTGGGATGTGATATAATGGGAAATTCTATTTTTAAAGACTCTAGGTGAAGTTTAAATTTATATTGGAGAAAATACGGATGTGAAAAGTAAAACTATGTAAAACTTACGTTCTTGGCCACCACAGCAATCTCTTCAGAATAGTTAGATTTGCAATAAGTATCAAGAAGAAACTTGACTGAGAAGACTCCTTTTTAGCACAGATGAGCCTCCCAGAGGCTTGGTATCGGATTTTTAAATTCCTGAATTTTGCCAGAGGAGGCCTGAAACCTTTTTTTTTTTGTTTGGTGTCAGAGAACGAAACAAAGGAAAACATTTCCCCATACAAGAAGGACGCTGAAAAAGAAATGTCTGAAATCCTTGCATCTTTTGATATATTTTTTAAAAATTGAAAGCTCTGGAAATCTGTTTTGTCAAGTATTGGAATTCCAAAATGAGGGCTGTGGAGGCTGTTGCTGAAAAAGTTTAAGGCTTGTATTTGAGCTATTCCTCACACTCTTCTTTAAAAGAAAAATAAAATACAATCTGTGTTGCTAACTAGTTTCAGGAAGAGGTCTGCTATCCCTTTAAGCATTTCTGCTTTTCCTGTTTACGTTGGCAGTTGGGTGGAAGTATTGTGGAGGCAGAAAACTTTTTGGAATGTTGAAAAAAATGCTTCATGCAAATCGAGTAAATTGCTTCAAGACTTCAAAATTTGAACGCTAAGGGGCGCCAGTTATTTTTTTTCCGAGGCGTGAGGCTGGCCTCTGAACACCATTACTGACTTGAGTAGTGAAATTAACAAATCTATTAGAAGATAACAAAAAATGACAAAGTACTTGTGGATTTGTGTGGGTATCTATATTGGCATGGACTTACATATATGTATGCTTACACGCAGTATTACATGGGTGGAACAGGCAATAACAATGAACAGTTGAGAAGTTGGAACAACTGTTGTTCTGTAAAACATTTATCCTGGTTACCAAAGAGGCACCGCGTTAAATATCTTGAACTGTATGCTGCACTGACATCACCAGAAGGGTTTAGCAATAGCAAACTGTTGGTTTCCCAGAAGGGTCTGCAAGATTTAGAATGCTTACTTTAAAAGTATAATATTTAATACTTTCTTTAATTGTTTCATGGCACCTTTGAGAATACCAGATATTAGGGGCAGGTGTGTATATATACAGATTTATATATATAATTTTAAAATAAAACTACAGTATTCATGTTCCCTCTTTGCATGTACACCCCCACCCCCCATTTGGTTTGCTGCTTCTAGCTTACTGTTGTGCTTTTGGTAGGTGGGTGGTTTTTTGTTTTTTTTTTTAGTTACTCTATAACCTTTTTTCTGAAAGTTTTGTTTGTGCTTGAGAAGAATAATATTGCGATCAGCCTTTGTCTTTTTATTTTGTGCTGATCAAATTGAAGAAATAAAGTCATAACACTAAGAATTTGAGGAAATAAAACATGGGATTGCTTTCTCTGCTGGAATGCTAGTCTTTTATTTATTTATTTTTACATGGAAGTATTTAAAAACAAAACTCAAATGGGTTTCTGTTGTGTTTACTTTTTGTAATTATGTGCAACGAGATAGGAATGGACCTGTTGGTTTAGGTGAGCAGTACATCTAATCCAGTTAGGTTTCAGAATGTGGATCTACTTTTTTGGCCTGTTTTGGTTCTGTGTGTATTCTCCAAAACAGGTTTTCCTTTCTGAACTTATACTAGTGTTTGATCCTTTAATTTTTTGGTGCTTAACTTAGTAAATAGTCTCTGCCTTATGGCATTTGGTTTTGAAGATCCACTTAAATGTGAGAAGTATATGAAGGTGGTTTTTTTTTTAAAAAAAACCAAACTATTTTATAGTAAAATGTGAAAGTCAGTTTTGTTTAGGTTACAGATATTTTTTACATATGTGTGTTTTAAACTTCTTATGTGTGAATAAGGCTTTTGTGGATTAACAAGGATGTTTAAAATGCACGTCATAATAACTAGGAAGCTGGATTGTTTTTATCAGACTAGTGCAAACCTGTGGGAAGAGAGGGCTCTTCCTGAATGTGGAATAGGCTGTATTTCCTGTAATTGTTTGCACCATCAAATGTGACCTGATTTTTTATTTTTTTTTCTGGTGTGTGTGTGCTTCAGCTTCTCAGATACTTTTACAATTCTAACCCAGTTTTTTTTTTTTTCTGACAACTTGCATACTTTAATGGTTGTCTTTGTGGAAAATGAATAAAAGTTTTACCTTTTTTTTTTCACCATTTAAAAAAAAATAAACTGGACATTTCACACTCTGTGGTTGCGCTCTGACCTATTGAAATTAATTTTTTATTCTTTCAGGAGATTGTGAACAAATATGTGTAAACTGTTAACTTAGATCTCAGTAGTATAATTTTTGTATTTGTGTTTTGTTTTCCTGAACCTGTAAGTAGTCAGAATGTTGTACCTGATTGTAATGTACACAGCTCAAACTCGTGGCCTGAACTTTTTTTAAAAAGGTGTTGATGTAGACTTTATCAGGAATCCATTTTTCCTTTGTGAGCTGTACCTAAAAACTTCTGCCTTCCTGTCAACTTGTCTTGAAGGTGACTTAAAAATGTGTTTACCTTTAAATGTAAATTAAAACGTGCTTTTAGAGACAAATCTAATTCTGTGTCATAGGCTCGCACTTTCTGACTAGCAGTTATAACAAAGCTAGCTGTAAAACATCTAGGTAGGGATTAAGAAGGATAAATTGGTTTTGGATGTTACTCTCTCGGTTTACTGTGCTCGCTGAGACAAGTGCGTGTGAGTTTGCAGAGCCCAGTGCCCAGAACTGCAAATCTCGTGTCGGTCTCATTGTCTTAACCAAAATGTCTGCATGAATTAGGACTGAAGAACTGTGTTGTAAATAAGTTCTCCCTGAGAAGTTATCTAGTTACTTTTGTACATGACCTTATTGTTTGAGATTATGTAAATGTAGCCTGTGCTAAGCTGGGGTTTTGCTGACTTGTCAGATTTGATGAAGGGGCATTAGCCACGTTAGCATGTCTGTTTTTCAGTTTATCAGATCTTGCAATAAACCCTCATTATTTCATTACAAATCATGCTTCTTAATGAATAAGAGGTGAATATTTTTTAGGATAAAGGCTTTATAATAAATGTTTGCTCAGAGAGTCTTAGACTAATTTTTAAACTCTGGGTTGTAATGTTAAAATTGTACGAAGCAGCATGTGACAAGTATTGAGTATTGTTTGTGTGATGTTTATCATTAGTGGTCTTTTGAATCTGGTTTTTAAATTGTCTCTAAATATTAAGATAATGGTCTGAGGCATTTTTCTGATTTATGATTGTCTTATAATAATGAGGTTGTAAAGCTTCTAGAACTTGTATGTTCATAAACTTCATAAGAGTTGTTCTGAGGTGTGGGGTTTTTTTTTTTTTAATTCCTTGGCAGCCTCTTTGTAACATCAAAACAAAAGCTCCATTCCGCTTAAGAAAAAGTTTTATTTTTTTTTTTAGCATCAGGAAGAATATTCAAAACTTTTTTCCCCACTCCTGTAGCAGTTCAGTTCATTTTAGAAGTTATTTTTGGAGCTGTATCTGCAGCATTTATAGGATTGCAGTCACCTGGTGTGTAACTTAAAGATGGGCATTACGTTGACTGATTAAAGTTTTAAGTTAGTAAAGCAGTTATTTTAAGCTCATGTTTTGAAAGCAGTTTGTTGACTGCTGCTTACTGATAATTTATTATTAAAATGTCCTCCATCAGACTCCTTTTTTAAAGTAAGAGTGACCATAGTGGACTTCTGTACAAGAGCTGCTGACTGACTTGTCGCTATATTGGGAGAGACCGGTTTGAATTTTTTATCATTTCTGTTTAGTGTTACTTATTCCTTAAGGTTGGAATTGAATTGCATTTTCCTCATCTGGAATTGTATGCAATCTTTTCCCAAGTAACTAGTGTCATAAAAATTTCTTGCTATGGTTAGAAACAGCTGACCAAGTGCCGATTAATCAAGGAGTGGCACATGATGCTTCCATAATGCACAAAGGAAAAACTGAAGGTGTGTTGGTTAATATTAAAGTGAAAAAAAACCCAAAACAAAACCCAAACCAACCACTGACAACTAAGAAACACTTAATGGATTTTAAGAGAGCACTTACAATGTCTTTATTCCAAAAATGTTTACGTGCATTGAAAGAGAAGGTCAAGTCCGAAGAAAGTTGCTGGTGTTTGAGCTCTGTGTGTGTGAAGGGAAGATTGGACTGAAATGAACGGTTTCTTTTGTAGTTTAGTAACTTTTTTTGACAAGGTTGTCTGTTTCAGGCCTCCTTGAATTAAAACTTTCTTCCTCCAAGTACACTAAATAATGCCAAATCAGGAATGGAATCCTTAACGGTTATCTGAATTGTGTAGGCTTTGGTGGAAAAGCAAGTACATTTGCATTGTCTTTAATTACTGCCTGTAACCTTAAATTGCTCTCCTTTTTGGGGAGTGCATAGTGATGCAGATATCCTATTAATTAGATTTATTATTAGGTGCTGGTCTTGTATATACACTCTGTGGCTGACAGGATAGACCTGTGTTAATGTTAATTACCAGACCATCCTGACAGCGCAGGCTGATTGAAGTACAGCGGGAGTCTGCCATGGAGACTAATGATTTATGTTTGACTGCTTATATAGAATGTTGGGGGGTGGGAGAGGGGGAAGATGGGGGAAATGCCGGAAATGCCTTGCCAGGAGAGCTGTGGAGTAATGAAATGCCCTCATTCGCTGACCCTGGTCTTTATTGAAACATAACTTACAACTTCTCATTCATGCTGTGTGAATTTTTCTGTATCTATTTTAATCAAAATATATACTATGAAAATCTTATGTTGATTTTGACATTTTATTGAAATTTAATAACCCAATGCAAAGAAAACTAGTAGGAACAGTAAAACTGCCGGTGTTTTTAATTTTATTATGCCTAATGCAATTGGTTAGGTCAGAAGTAGTACCATGTAAGATATGTCTGCAGTTTTGTAGCAGGAGGATCTAGGTCTGCAAAGGACATGGGAGCTGTTGTTTGAATCTTGAAGCAGATGATAGATGTAATGTTTAAAATCTGAATTTGATCCCTTTGCTCTGGTGAGACAAAGAGTTCGGTTGCTGAAAGTTAAGCAAGATTATATTTTAGTTTTAACTTGAGGAAATATCCTGTTACCTTGTGCAGTGCAGTTAAAGTAATTTCCAGGTTTGGGATTCTTCCTTTTTTTTTGTTTGGAAACGCTTAGTAGAGGCAGAGTTAGCTTTTTCATAGCAGAGTGTAGGTTTTTGAGACAATTTGTGCTTGAATAGCAAAGCGACCATGACGATTTCAAAGAGAAATTAATATCCAGCTTCATTAGTAGAGCTGCCCCTCCATGGTGGTGCTCCTGTTTCCATTAAAGGGCGTCTATCGCAGACCAGTTGGGCATCTTGAGAACAAGATGGTGCAGGTAAAAGTGCTTCAGTTCAGGCAGTTGTGTTACTAAACCTCTGTTGCCAGGGTCCGGTACTAGAAGCTGCAGCTTGATGCTCTGCAGTTGTTTTAGCAGGTGTTAGTGCTTGGAATGGGTGTGGTAATGCTGATATTTTTCTGTATTTTATTGTCATGTTTAAAAATACTGAGTAAAAATTAAAAAGATATTTTCAATTACTTTTTATTGAGAATTGATTTTTATACTTGGTGCCAAAACAGTAAATTTTGCTTCTCAGTCCATTGCAAAACAATCATTCTCTTGAAGGGAAATCACAATAGGTAGCCATTAATGGGTTTTCTTTTAGCATTTTGGTGGTGTATAGTTGATTGAGTAGCACACTGGAAGTCAATTTTTTGACTCTGTTTTTGAAATATGTTTGTTTTGCAGCTGCACCCAATACTTGTACTTTGTTCCATACTGTAGCAGATCAGAGATGAATTTCTGTTCCCAGCACAGGGTGTACCAGGGCAGCGTTCCGATACTTCGTAACCTCATTGCCATGCTCCGGGAAGCCCTGGTGGGAAGGTTCTCAGGATTCCCCTTGTAAAGGGGATGAACCATGAAGCAATCTGCTTGATAGTTGACTGGCATCTGAACATACTAATAGCTGGGTAGTTAACACTTTTAATGGCATATAACTGTGCAAATGTTTACGCTTTTTTAAGACTTGATTTGAAAATGAAAAAAAAATCAGCATGACAAACTATTAAAATCTTTTTACTTCACTAGGAAGTTACGTTGGCATAGTTCTAAGGAGTGATGCCTCAGAACGGCTGCTGATGTCAGAGCAGAAGCAGGGGAAGATAATACAGTATTTTATACCCTTATCTGGTGGATCAGTTTCTGGCTTAAAAGGTCAGCTGATATTCTGGACTGGTCAGGGGTTTTTTGAGTTTGTTTTTCTGTAGTGCTGGCTTTCTTTCCAGGCAGATAGATCAGAGCTGTGATCAAACTCGCCATATGTGATCTCAGAGTAGTTGTGTTGGCACAGTGGCTGAGGTGGCTCCATACTGAAGATGCAGGGCAGAGCCTTGGGGAAAGAAGTGCAATTGCTTAAACATTTACTTTAAAGTCTGAAACTCCTGAATGATGTTAACTGATTGTGCATCTGGTCCAGTCAGAATTTCAAGAACATGACTATTTTCAGACTAGCTGACACTAGGTGGAAGCCAGACTTTGCTGAATTCTTTAAATCCTTCAGCTGTTGAAATAATGAACCTTATTGTTTTCTCTAGTTCAGATTAAAGAACTGTTTTAGAAATCTCTGTAACCATTACTTGGTCAAAATGTCCTATCCTAACTGCAGTATGTTTTCTTAATTAGTGTATAGGAAATGGAATATGCCTGAAATTTTAAAAAGTAAGCAACAGATTCATCTAGCACAAGCATAATAAAACCTTAATGTTCTGGTTCATATATTTAAATGGCAACTCAACTAAAACATTCAGCTGATGTTGCATAATGCTTCCATTTATTTATCACGCTTTGAAACAGTAGCAAATTGGTTGATATTCTTAATGCAATTTAATCTAATAACCTGCAAATAATTATATCAAAAGTTAATGCATAGTTTTTTCAATTTTTAGATGCAGAGCAAGCCAAATACACTTCCGTTTGCCATGCAATATCTTTGGTTTCTATGCAGGAACGGGAAGGAGAAGAACACAAAGAAAAATTCCCTGACCTGGTGCTGTTTGCTTTTGAGCAGTGTTCCTCATCTCTGTGTACTGGTTTTAGTTAGTTTCAGTTTGTCTTATGCTAAAGGAGCATGAGCTGCAACCTAGGTCAGAAATTAAGGCAGAGATGTTTTTCCAAGAAGTTGTCAAACTTGTTGCCCGTCCCCCAGCTTCCAAACTAACTTTGCCTAAATAATACATGCATAATCTGTTGACAGGCGTGTTCTCTAACAGTTGGTTTGCGTGTTAAAGTTGAAGGTTAAAATGCTGTAATAGGCCCAGCTGTCTTGTTTAATGTATGATGGTTTTGTCTGTGAAGATTGTCTGCACAGTGAGAAAATGGTGCGTGTTAGATGATGGTAGAGACAAGTTGTTGGTAGTTCTTTAATTGCTTAAGTATTGTGTAATCTATAAAGATGAGTATAGTCAGAGAGGCTCATATGCAGTCGCTTTATGAGGGAATTACTACTTCCTTAAATCACTTGAGGCTTTTATGGAAATCTGATGCTGAATCAACCTGAAGCAAGTCTCCTCATACGGGTTCTTTTTTCCCCACTTTTCACATAGTTCTGTCAACTTTGCGTTTTTACTAGTTAATAGAGTTGAACAAAATCTGGGCACAGATGATACAGTAGGGATTAGAAATGAATTCTGACCAAGACTGTATTAGGAAGACTGGTGATAATTTGTATTTAAAGATCTTGAGAGGAAGAATGATACTTTAGTATCTTTCAGGTATTCAGGTATAAAATTAGTGACTAAGTTGCTTTTTAGCAGGAAAATATATTTAGCTGTTGTAATAACATGTTTACAGAGATTTGAGTCTCGTATTTTGAGATTTCTTAGTGTTTTTATGTTCATTCTCTGTGGATAAATTTTCTTTTTGTGACAAGACTAGCAATCCTTAGTAAAAAATCTGGAGAGAACGTTATCTAAAGACCAAATCCACCTTGGAAGAAATTTTAAAAAAAGTACAACTGACTTTCTTGAGAAAAGCTTATTAAGCTTACAGAATTTAAAGAACCTTTTTGATACCCATAGCATTTAAGAAATGCACTGATATTTTGAGGAGCAGGAGGGGAAAACCTTTCCTATATCACCTTAATATGAGGTTAATTGAGGTTAAATTCTATATGGATCAAAGTACTTCCAATTTCTAGTAGTCCAGGTGTAGCTTCCAGGGAAGCAAGGCGTTGTGCGAAAGCTCTGCCTATAGGTAATGGGGTACATAAACCTAGTGCCAATTGATTTAGTAACTGTATTTTATTCATAACTATTCATGAGGAATCTTGTTGGTTCCAAATGGGAGATTTAATGCACACTGAGGGCACTTGGTAGTGCTGAGTTTTAATACTGTTAAGTGTCTTCAGAAAGGTATTCTTGCGTCAGCCTTGGATTAACATAGGATGAATAACAGAGCAATTCATCAACCAGGCAGCTCTGAAGAGTGTCAGCAAGAAAGCTGACGATGATGAATTGGAGAGAAATGGATGCTGCGGTAGATAGCCAGTACAGCTAATGCTGGAGTGTTGAGGGATGGCAGTTGGTATTTAGGTGTATGCTGGGTAATTGAGGAGGCATTGCGCTGCTTTGCTTGGCTGAGTAGAAAAGAAATGGGTCCCTTCTACAGTTCAAGACGGTTACTAAATTCAACAGCTTAAAACGACAGGTGGGCAACCGGTTTGTACTTTATTGAAAAAGATGTGCATTAATCTTCAGAACTGGTAAATGTGAATTATGTTTTGAAGACAGACTCCACATCTTCCCTTGACGTTTGCAATCTCAGTAACCTATTTGGCAATAAAAATTTGGATGATTTAACATTATTCTGAACTTAATTTTGCATCAAGTTTTGTGCTAACCTTTGTTAGATTCACAGATTTCGGTTACTTGCAGTTACTTCAGTTACTAGTTGCTTTCAGTTTTAAATTTCTTTTTTTACCTCTTTTTTGTCTTTTTTATTTTTGTCTGCAGGATAAAGAAAGTAATTGTGAATTTGAGGTGGTTAAATGAGAAATAAAATTGCCTTTGTTTTTTTGCTTCTATCAACATAATGGCATAACTAAGTGGCTTTTGTCATGTGCACAGGTCTTTCTAATCCCATTTAATATGGTTGGTGCTAGAATTGTTTGTGACTGCTCATTGTTATATCAAGTTGTTGAACACTTGATACATGGAGAACAGTTTAAAGTAATAATGTCCAAGTTCTTTACTTTGTGGGGGCTGGTTGTATGGACTTTTTTCCTGACTGTTCAATTAGTCTAGGTAACTAAATCTACATGTACACGCTAAAGGGTTTCTCAGCCCTGAGCAGAATACAGTACTGAAATTAGTATCAAAGGCAAGCATTTCAGTATGTCATATAGTAGTCATAACTATTATAGTGTAATATAGGCATGTTGTCGTGTAAGTTGCTACACAGTTCAAACTACATTTTTAGTACATTTTTCTCTTCTGGATTAAGCAGTTTGGCTGCTGAAAGTTTTGAGCAATAGTTAATGACTAAAAATGTATTACTGAATACTCAGAAGGATATTGTGTTCTCTCAAACTTTTATGTGTGCTCTTAGTGTTAAATTTCAGATATAAAAGCAAGATACTAATAAAGTGTTAACATTTAAGGAGCTTTTTTCCTAGTCTAGTTATGGCTTAGTAGTTTCTCTTAGTATGTAACAGATATATATATCGTTGAAACATAGTGTATGCTTCTATAAATATTTTGTGTGTGTGGGGTATGTTTTTATTTTTTTTTTTCTTGGAAGGTGAAGAATGAGTATTGCTAGTAAGGAAACCTGGATAATTTCCAGGTTGTTAAGCTAAATAATGAAAATGCTACAAATACTGGTGCAAATATTATGCACAAATCAATATTGTTATAATGAAAAAACCACAAAGGACATAGTACATTTGAGGAACATATGAACATACTACTCGTATAAGTACAAAAATTGTATTTATATTGATCTTGAAACTGTTAAATCATTGTATGAAAGGAACAGAAGAATCAGAATACCTTTTCTTGAACTGAAATATCTTCCTGCGCAGAAAATGTTTCCAGTTTACGAAAATGATATAACAGTTTAAGTTGACCTTCAAACGTGATCTTATACACTACACTTGATTTAGGAAAGGTGAATAATGCCGAGATACAAAGGTGTCAGTAACTGTTGTAGTGTGAGATCTGAAGTAGCTTGTCATCTGGTTCAAATCAGCTGTTTGGCAGAACATTTTCTTAGGATAGGAGAGATTCAGAAAATTTATATAGAAGTTAATGTTTGTACAATCAAGATTTCTGCATGTACTGCCTTTTTCCAACTTAATCTATACTATTTTTTTCTTGTGCCTGTCACACTGAGCTACTCTAGCCACACCTTTTCTGACATAGGAAAGAATTACGAAGCAGACATATTTAATTTTGGAGCACTGTCAGTGAAAGTATGCAGTCACTTGCACAAAAAGTAATATCAAAGAGGTTTATATTTTGGTATTGCATGTAAACAAAGGAGCCTTGAGCTCCTTTGGGAACTTTTTCTTAGTCTGTAAGTAAAGAAGGTTGAAGACCACTGATTAAAAGGCATTTTCATTATAGCAATTGTCTTTATCCATTGGCTTAAGTAAAATTTTGAAACAATGAATCCTGTTCATTGTTATGCAAATTGAGACTTGTTTCACCTATCTCCATTTGTTCTTTTCTTAGGACTTCCTGCTGTTACGTATTTACTGAATATGTAATACTGAGTATGATGATGTTTTCCCCAGATGACATGTAAAGAATCTAATTACATTTTTATGTAATACATAATCATCAATACAGTCCAGTTTGCAGCACTGGAACTCCAAAATATTAAGATGTTAATTGCCAAGAGTAGGTTTAAGAGGTGTAACCTACTAGATTGTTCGGTATGCTATTGTTATAGAGTAATTTAAGTATCAAACTGTCTTTAAGGGCATCTGTAGCTTTCAATTTTAATTCCATTAAGATAGCCACACTGTTGTCATCTATGAACAAGGACATTAAAGCAAATTCTAGATACTCAAGTACCTTTAGCTGTAAATATTTCAGGAAGTGTTTCTTTTTCCAAACCTTTTTCCCTTGGTGGACAGCGCTGTGAGCTCTTAGGACCTGTTTTTTGGTGTTAGTGATACATGAACTTGGGGGAGGGGGGTGGAGATTGTGATTTATAACATTGTCTAATACGTAACAGTCCAGGTGCAGATCCTGTCTATGTAGTAATCAGTTCTTTAAAACATTCCTTTAAATCAATCCTGAATATAGTGTCTTAATTTATAAGGCCCTTTCTGGTGGATTTAAGAGGCAGATGGAACTAGTACAATTCAAATCTATCATGTATTAGAAGCTTACGAGATTGTGTTAAAAAGATTACATGTGATTTACAATTAGCATTCAGTTTAAATATTGGATGTTGAATTTATATAGTGGGTTGCACTTTTTTGACTTGCAATTAGTTCCTAAAAGAGGCTGTTCTTTAAACTCGCTGAAATTCTTCAGCTTAAGAAAAAATGGATGATCTGTAGTTACCCCATAAAAACTTAAATTATATTGTCTTCAACATTTCAGTTCTGTTGGTGGCAGAGATCTTTGCTATCAGACTGGTAAAATAAATACTAGTTTTGTTTTAATGTTCTGTTTCTACTATGCGTGTATATCAACACAGTGCGCTTTCTGCACCCCTCCACCCCCACCTTCTTTCTCTTGTAGTAGTGGTACTATTTAATGCCTCTTTTCCACAGTTACCCAGTTATAAATGTTGTCTCTATGGGCAAGGTTTAATATGATTAGAAATAACGTTTTTCCTGGTGTAATTAAGTTATACAGAAGATTGCTTTAGTTGTTAAGCCAAAGGGGAGGGGTGGTGATGGAGGTCTACTGTTTGAGGCTGCACATATCTGGCAGTTTTTAATGTACTGCAAATAACTGGAATGTTCTCTTTATGAATGAATAATATTTTCATGTAGCTTAGAAATATCTGAATTATAAATTTTTAGTTTTAAGTATTTTTGTAAAAAAAAATCCCAACTTTCTGGTTTTAATAATGTAAATATATTTTGAGTTTTGACAGCACAAATGAAGTTCATATTTTGTTTAAAAAAAATCTATCATTCTTAGAGTATTGAGATTTACTTATGGAAGATGGTAGATAGCATCATGCAAACTCATATGCAGAACATTTTTGTGCTGATTTTTGCCTGTCTTCTGATACCTGTTAGTGTCATGCAGAGCATTTTCCTGTATAATAAACCACATTTTGGTTAATTCTACAGATTCTGACAAAACAGTAATCCTTCTTTCATCATGGTTTTAGTTACAAAAGCTCTGATCTCAGCTTTTGTTGTAATGGCAAGAGGTAAACACTGATGCGGCATTATCTTATCTAGTTGATAATTTCATCTAATAGTGCCGGAACTTGATGTGCCAATTGTTAAATGCACTGGGCTGTGAAATAATCGGAACTTCAGCTTGCAAATACCAAGCTATTGTTTTCAGTAAAGTTGAGTTGAAATCAGCTTTCTATGCTGCATTGCAGTGGAAACCAATTAATTGCAGTGTGACAAGATGTCATTTTTTTACTGCTGAAAGTTTCTGATGTGATTCTGCAATATTCACAAATGTTTGGCAGTTTTGGTTTAAATTTAAGTTAATTTTGTAGACAAATAGGCTAAAGAGCCTTTCATTGTTTAACTTTGAGTTTTAGAGTTCATATTTATGAAACGACATCTCAGATGACTTTTCTAATTTACACTGCTGCTAATGCCAGGCAGTCTGTCCTATTTATTAGTCATTGAAGTCTAGATCGCACTTCCATTTTATTTCATGTGACCCATCTGATAGGGTGCAAAACATCTTGGTTGTGCAAGATTTAATAATTTCTGATATCCCCATTATTTACTTAATTTTTTTAACTTCTACCAATTAAATATCAGTGTACAGTCTAGCAGGTTTTTCTGATGTTTTAAAAAAGCATGTAACAATTCATCAGAACAACACTACTACTTTCAATGTTGTTTTCTTCACTTATTTGGCCACATAAGTTCTGTATGAGATAACATTTGGTTATTGGATAGCAAAGTATCTTTGAAAAAGTGTGAAACACACCTTTTGAAATGCAGCACAACTGAGTAATAAATAAGCTAATGTGAAATTAAGTCATACTGTGCATATAGCTGTAATATAGTTTGGTTACCAGTACAGCTATTTCATATGCTAAAGTGGCATTCTTGTGCTTTTTTACTAGAATGTTAAGGGCTTAATATATTTAATTGCTGATTGTATATTATTTTTCATTGTTTTACTGTGATTTAAAGTCTTTTATTCAATAAAGCACAAACCAGTATGGATTTAACTCCCATGCTTCATAAAGATTTGGCATGTCGCTTTTAGTTAGTTCTTATTCCTGTTTGTAGCTATCACTTTGCTGCTTTGTGTTTCCAGTAGTATATTTTTGGTTTTAAGTACAGGTTTTATATTACGTTCTATTTAGGCAGCATTTCTGAAAAGAAACAAAGTGAAGATAGGGCATTTCTTTTGATTCCTAGCAGAGGAGGACTTCAAAACATGTAATGTAGTTTGCTTTAATTGTGTTTGTTCCTATGACTTTCATATCAAGACACAGCAAATATTTTACTGCTTTTTTTCCTTTTTTTTTTTTCTTCCTCCTGAATACTTTTCAGGCTTGCCAAAAAACTTTTAAGGTAAAGTAGGTCATATTGAGGTGGGAAAAATCAGTGGAAATTTGAAAACAAAGATTGCGGGAAAGAAAAGGACACTTAATATGAAGAGAAAATGTATTTTAAAAAAATAATTATAGGGTGTTTTCTAAAAAATAAAGTTTCAAAACAATTTCATGTATTTGGTAAGGAGTGCAAGGTGTGTGTAATGGTTTAGTCAGTATGAGGACTGATTCTATTTTCAGAAATGTTTTGATTAATGCAAGTAGACAAGTCTAATGTCAATACATTTGTTTTTGGACTGTTGACCTCTAGTAACACTTAATGTAGGAGGTAATGGTGGCTTTTTCAGTAAAAGTTGAACTAAAGATACCACCTGTGAAGAACTTCCTCTGAGGTATACCTGCTGTTCAGGCTTTTTCATGTGAGTGATAGGTCTTCGCATTGCATTGGAGACGCTAATGTCTGAATGGATGTGATGGCTGCTTCAGAATGATGCTGCTGTTAGCAGTGAAAAATTTCTTCCTTACGATTCTTGTGCAGCAGGCCGTGGAGTGCAGCACATTTTTATAATAAAGGTGATGAATTTAATCGCAAACTGGCAGCCAAATGGAAATTGCAGACCTTGATACTGGGAGAAAATTGCCTATAAAGCAACTCCTGAGAGAGCAGGCTTTAAATTTATCCACCCATTTCGACATTGAGGAGAACATAGGAGTTGCAGGGTATTTTGCTTGGCCTGTTTAGTTCAGATGGATGACACTTCAGTCTTCTTTTATTTAAGAACTAGATACAGTGTTTTGGTGTTGTTTTTTTTAAATAATAATAAAAAAAAATGTCCTTGCTGCTTATACTTTATGTAAGTCTTTCGGAAAAATCTATTCCTTTATTAGTTTGAAATTTGCTCCTGTTATAAAGTAGTACCTAATAATCCTAATTGAAACTTATCAATGACTTCACAAATTTTCCATTATTTCCAATTTAACCCTAGCATGATTTGAGATTTTTAAAAAAGCATATTCATGTATTTGAAGGCTCTTTGCAACATTACACAGATGGGAGAAGCAATGCCAGAAATGATTTAACTGGTCTTGAAGTCCCAATGGAAGTAGAATGCTTTCTCTAATAGTATGTAACATAATTTCTGATAGAGGCACAGTATTTTTCAAAATTGTTGGTACTGATACATTTCAGCAAATCATCCTCTTAATCTCTTTATTTTTGGGAGTGCCCAATGCTGATGTTCTTCTTATATGATAACTAGGAACTGAATTTATAAATACAATTCCCATATATGGTAAGCACTGTGTTAAAAAAAAGATGAAAAAACATTCTTTAGGGAGATTACTAAGGATGATACAGTTATCATCTGTTCATAGAAAAAATTGTGAATAAATTAATTTAGAAATATATACTTCTGTTGGACAATTAACTGAATGTCTTCACTGCAGCACTTTTGGACTTCACTTTTGGGTGCTTTGAGAGGTGGTCATTATTCGGGCAGAATGAAGAATGAATAGCATTGGATTTTATCACTGTCTTTAAGGTGAAAAGAGTAGGAATACAATGGCAAAACATTGTATAGCATTTGGGACAATCTGGTGAGGATAGTCTTCTGAATATTTCATTGGTCCAGTTTCTCCTCTTAAATGAATTCAGAAGTATGTTCTGTACTAGAATGATTCTCTTGGTTATGTGATCCATAAGCTAAAATTCCCAAAGGTGAAATACTGCCGGATTCTGGGCCAACATGAAGAATTTTTTAGCATGTGTATGAAACAGGAGCTGCTCATTTCTTCCTCTTGGTTTAACTTTGTTCTGCCCTTCAGAAAATCAAATCTGTTATCAGTCCTTTCACTCCTTTCTGTATGCTTTTTATTGCCTTCTGATCGTAAGCATTCAGGGATGCCCTTTCAATTAGGAAACACCAAGTACAGGTCTTGTAGAGCTGAAACTGGAATGTGTATGCTGAGTTAACAAAAAGATTATACCCAGCCTGTTTACTGCAAAATAACTGTAGGACCTGTGTGGGTGGGGTTTTTTTGTGTTGTTGGTTTTTTTGTTTGTTTGTTCTGTTTTGTTTTCATTACTAGAAAAACCCAGATAGAAGTTGTGGAAGGTGGTTTTGAACTAATTTAGTAGCTTGATGATTCAAAAAGGAGATTCTTGTTTGGGAAGGTGTTCCTGTTACTGTCTGCTAATTCTGGTATTCAGTGATGTGTTTCAGCTCAGTAACCTGGAAGAAAGCTAATCAAGCAAAAAAAGAGAGAATGTATGAATAATCTTTTGCTTGATTAGTGAGTTGAATTGGCTTACTAAGGCAGAGCTGGTGTGAGAGATGTTAAGGAACTATGCAGCTGGGAGTGAGAAGACAGTGATGACTTCATTGTTCAGCAGCAGTGTGCTGTTAAGATTAATAACACTTCTTACCCTTCAAAGGAAGAAGTAATACAGCAATCCTGACTTTTTGGAGTAATGCTCTTCTGATGGTCCAGACTTGTGATTCCTTCTGAACTTTCGTGTGTAATTTCAGCTATGTAGTCTCTTTCCTTTAGAATAGTGAACTTTCTTGTAGTATCATCATTTTTACTCTGTTTTTTACACCTTTCTCAAGATTGGTAATTCTTTTCTGGGGTGAGTAGTGTGCTGCCTTTTTAACTATGCAATTTTTTGCTTTTGTGAAGGAGAGCAGGAATAATTTCAGTCAGCTCACTGAGATAGTTCTTTGGATCTTCCATTTGGTTAGATTAGCCTTATTTTCACTGCTCTTTCTTCCTGTTGATTAAATATCTATGTAGACTTAAGCCTCTGTGTTGCCATTCATCTTTCCTAAGTTTCAGATTAAAAACAAACATAAAACCTAAAAACCAGATGAATGTAATAGCCTCTTAAAAATGAGTTGCAGCTCATGTTAGAACTAGTGGTAAGACATAACGGAACTGCCAGTAGTAACATTTTACTCTCAGCACAATGTATGATTAATGCTCTGTTTTCTTCAAATGCTCCGGTGTGGATCGATTTTCAAGTTAATTTTTTCCTACTGGCTTTTATTTGTACTGCATGTATCAACACAGAGCAATGCCCATCAAGAGAACAGGGAAGGGTAGTGTAGCTTGTCGGAATTTCTGTGTGTGTGGTGCACTTAAAGGTTGATTGGTTTATTTCTGATCGTAGTGGTTGTACTGGCATTTATCCCTTCAAGTTGCATAAAGTCATGTTTGCAGTTTGGCAGCATTGTCTGTATTGTATCAAAATGGGTTTCTTTTTGCTGCCTTTGTTTCACCCACTGTGGTTTTCACCTTGCATTTCAACAAGGGAAATTGGTTTGGTTTGTTTTCTTTGCCATTCATCCTACCTCATCCTCTTTATCTTTTGTCTAAACTGTTTTTTCTCTCAGGTCTCTCCTTGTTACTAGATACATTGGGCTGACTACTTTCTCCTCATTTTTCTACTTCCCCATACTGATACTACATTATAAGCTTTCAGGAAGCGCTTTTTCTTGACGTAAAGCAAGAAATTCTCTGTATAGTGTCCAGTACAAAAGGTCTTGATACTGTTATTATATAAACTACAATGAAGACACTCTGTGTCTTAAATTTCTTAATTGTTTAAACTTTGATGTGCATTCTCTGCTGCTCACTCACTCTGTAATGGCAACCATTGTTTTTATTTTCAGCATGCTATGTTATTCTCATTATATTTCTTTAGGGATCCTAAAATTCATTATTTTTTTAATGTCTTTATGCTATTCAGAATGATGTGGACTCTGTTCTGAATTACTACTGTTGAATCTCAGTGTAATGCATAAAAGAACACATAGTTTCTTTCATGCATTTTACTTGGCAAGTAGCATTGGATTTCATCTGCTACATTTTATATTGCAGTCTTCCTGAAGAGTCTCAATCTATTCTAACATTTCATTGTGTTCATCAGTGTTCTTCACTGCAGCCTTACCATTCATAGTTTAGCTTCTGTGGGTGTTTTTTTTTGTCTGAAGCTATATTTTCAGTTTGTCTCAAGTAAATACATATTTTGGCATTTGTTAAAACAAAGACTTTTAAATAGGGCAACCTAGTCATACCCAAGTTTAGGAATTGATCTGGGCATTGATTGTGGGCCAAAATCTGTTAAATTGAGAATTAATGTCTTTTGAGAAATCTATGAAAAAAGCGGAAGTCCAATTTTATGTTTGGTGTTCTTAGTATTTCATTGAGATGTTTTTAAAACCAAAAATATCACCCCTCCCCCCACCCCCCGTAAACTTTTTATCTTTCATGTTCTTAACCGGATGTGAAAGTTGTGTTAGGAGCACATTATTTCAGAAAGAAGAGATTGTTTATTTAATACTGTTTGCTTAAGTATGGGAAAGAATTAAAACATTGAGATGGAGGTTTTAATCTCTAAAATTAGACTTGCTTTTTGGTTATTTTCCTTGCAAGAATGGAAAATAAAGGGAAGGGTATAGGAAATGGAGTTTACTTCCAAGTTTTACTCATTGCTGCTACTTCTCTAAGTGGGCAGAACTCAGTTTACTGAAATCTAGAAACAAAGGAGATTTTATTAAGTTTCTCCAATGCAAGCTGTGTGATTCACAATCTTGAAATAATTTGGCAAAGTCTTAGTAAATATGAGAAGTATGTTGCTGAAATATACTGGTCTCTTTTAATCTCATTGTAGAATGTGCTTCTATATTGGTAACAACTGAAAACTTTAATTTAGGATCTCCTCCCGGTATTGGAAGTTCTGAAGAGTTGTCCAGATAGCTAAATAATTTGCTTTTCCTCCTTCATCATGCTATCTCCATGCTTCACTTCAATTTCATTACTGACCTAAAGTGGAAATGTTGCAGGTGACAGAGATAATTCCCCAAAATAGTGGGGTTTTTTTGTGGTGGTGGTGTTTGGTTATTTTAATTTGTTCCTTGAGGAGTTGGGGGATCATGGCGGCCACTTACCTAAATGGACTGCAAAGCCCACAGTATTTATGTCCCCCCATTTGAAGTGCACAGCTACAATTTGCAATTAAGTGTTAATTATTATTATTTTTTTAATTTTAAGGGGAAGCACGACAGTTGATACCAATAATGCTGTGTCTTTCAAAGCATTAAAACTATACCAACCAAGATCTCTTTGTCCGGTGCTCATCACATTAATGAGAGAAACTAAGAATTTACTTATGTAAACTTTTCTTGGTAAGCTGAAGAGTATTCAGCATGCATTGAGGCTGTTTTGAATAGTGATTATAGCTAGTGTTACTACTGTTTGATTTCTAGTTCCCTGCTACACTGTATGGAGCTTTAAAAACTGTATGTAGACTTTCAAGAACGCTTTATGGTGTAATAGTCTGGTTCCATTTTCTATGAGAGAATAATGTTGAAATGAGTTCTTAAAGTGTCAATGATGGATAGAGGACCCAAAAAAGTTCTTCTACACTCTTCTGTGGGGTTTTTCTGTTTGTTTGGTGGTTGTGGTGTTTTGGTGGGTTTTTTTCCTTTCTTTCTTTGTTTTTTTCCACAGCACAGTGTAATTGAAAGCAATCAAGCTCTTACTAGATGCTGTGCAGGTCTAGTGGCAGGAGGGGATTGAGTATTTGCCTATGCTTTCTTCTTTATCTTTCAAAGATGGTTTCAAAAGAGAATTGTTTCCCCCTGCAGCCAGTATGTGGGGAACAGGTCGGTGAAAGAGAAGAGTTAGAGGGAAAGAGACAGAGACTAACAGAAAATAGAAGCCTGAAAGGCTGTTTCAGGTTTTGCCTGCTTTTGTACTCAAAGCTTATAAAAACAAGTCTTGAATGTTAAATGGAGGAAGAAAATGAAACTTTCATACTCCCATTCTGCATAGTAGGTGTTAAAATTTTATTTCCCTTCTGGTAATGTAGCCTCAGCTATACGCCATTAGTAGTTGTGCATGCCTGTGATTTAATGAGCAGTGGTTTATCTGCTCAGGCAGAATGAATGTAGTTCTGGCCAATTAATGTTGGAAGCAGTAGTGTAAGCTGGTGTGTAGTTGAGGCCTTCTCTTGGTTCCATTTCGATACCCTGCATTTAAAGTTGAAATACACCTTTGCATAGGTGGAGGTGGTGGCTTTTTGGAGGGAAGAGTGGGGAGGGTTGTTTGTGGTTTGTTTGGTGTTTTGGTTTTTTGGGTGGGGTTGTTTTGTATTTTTTTTTTTTTTCTTTCAGGGGTTTGTCTTTAAGATACATAAGATAAACCATTGCTCCTTAAGATGCATAAGATAAACCATTTAAAAAAAATCAGATAGTGATTTTATGGGCAGGCTGGGAAATGAGGTGTTCTCTTCCACTGCAGTATCTGGTACTGAACACTATCACGCTGAAAAGAAATATATTGTTAATATGATACCAGTAATATCAGTATTTTTAGTGCGTATATTGAAATCCGATTTCAGTCATCCAGAATATGGGTGTGTTTCAGAAGAGGAATGAATTATGTCATGTAAAGCTGCAAATATGACCTGTGGTTGCTAAAATGAGTTACCATTTTGTCTAGCAGTCCGCCTAGATTCAAGTGAGACAGATCGCATGTTTGGATTTGAGCACTTAAACATCCAAAAGGATTATCCTGCTGAGTATGTGCTGCACCTCCACCCACTTTCTCTTACTGAGCTATCTTGTTGTGGATAGGCATGCTTTGCTCCAGCCTGGGAAGGCCATGTAATTGCAGCTGTCAGTTTCTGTGGATCTGGGAAAATGGACTTGAGAAAACAGACTCACTTCCCTGTGTTGTGAGCAATTGCTTTGCTTTCTTCTGGAATTTCAGCTTCTAAGAAGCAATTTTTTAATTATTTTTTTAAAAAACCACAGGAAGATGCTGTGTTTGGACAAAAGAGTCTGGTGATGTAGCCATCCTTCATAGTTTGTGGACTGTTTGGAACTGTAAGGGAATGTTGGGTAGGAACTAGAACTGACTGAAGAACTGAAACAATGAAGAATCATCATATCTTCCATAGGTAAATAATGGGACTAGAGTATGGAGAAGAAACAATTTGGGAGTAGGAGAGGGTTTGGGATGAGGAAAATGAGCAAAACCATATGTCTACTAGAGGAAACTGCTTTCCAGAGCCTGGAGTAAACCCAAAGTTTGGGATTCCTGCCATGTCTTTGCTGTCAGGAAATATCTGTGAAACCCAAAGGCAAATTGTCTCGTTCCTCCTCTGCTGCTGGACAGTATCTTCTGCTGTCAGTTAATACGTTATTTCATGTGGCAGAGGTCTTTGAATGTAAAATGCCAGCTTAGCTGACTGGTTGAATTTAGCAAGTTGCCAGAGATGCATGCAGTTGTTTTGTGGCAGTAAAACTGATCCATAAGGTGCACACGGATGAGGACTTGGCAGGCATGCTTGTTTTCTCACAGGAAGTGATTGTTTCTGATACTGGATGACCTCAAGCAGCAGTTCTCAGATTTTTTTAATTTTTTTTTTTTTTTTTTTGGTGAAAGATTAAGAACCAGACCTGTCTCTGTGAAAGGCACAGTATCCTACCATCTTGCTACTGGATTTGAGTGACTGTCACAGGTGACTTTGGAGTAGTGATGAGCTTATTAAAGAAACAAGGGATAAGGAAACAAGGAGGAGGAAAATATGATCATACTTTTGCTTCATGAATAATACTAACAATTACCTGAAAACTTGTCAATTATCTTAAATACATAATAAAACCACAAATGTGTTAAGTAATGCTGTGTATGCCTATTGTGCTGGATTTTGCTGTTTCAAAGTATGCAACACACAGGTCGTATTTGCAGCTTTACATGACATAATTCATTCCTCTTCTGAAACACACCCATATTCTGGATGACTGAAATTGGATTTCAATTTACGCACTAAAAATACTGGTATTACTGGTATCATATTAACAATATATTTCTTTTCAGCGTGATAGTGTTCAGTACCAGATACTGCAGTGAAAGAGAACACCTCATTTCTTAGCCTGCCCACAAAGTCACTATCTGAATATTTTTTTTTTTAATTCTTGCAAATTTACCAAACAAAAAAAATGTTTTTCTTCTATGTAGAGAAGATGTATTTCAGAAAGGGTCTGAATGCTTATTGAACAGACTTTTACCTTCAGGTGCATTGTGCAGTCATGTTTCCTTTTTTGGTAAAGTACACCAAATGATGCTGTGGATATATTCAGTTTTCAACTTAAAAGTTAAACGTATGCAGTGAGTGTTTTAATAAATACTCAAGTTTGTGATATGGATTCTAGGATTTTCTTGATTATCTTAGGGGGAAAAAGTCACATTTGCAAGCATTTCTTTATGGCATTTCATGAGATTGTTCGTAAAGATCTACTTCCCAAAAAAGTGTGATTCCTTCAGATTTTCTAGAAAATGCCTCTTGTTGTTGAGCAGGAGAATATTAAATTAGTGATGTAGTAAGGTGTAGTCCAAGACAGTGTATATTTATTTACGTGGGAAGAAGCACTGTGTTTACTCTTGAAGGTGATACGTTATTGATGCTTTCTCTGAAGGCAGGGCCTAAATACATGGTAATAGTAATAATTATTGTTACTGATTAGTAATAATAATTGTTGATTAGAAATCTGAAGAATGATTTCTATTAATAATGGCATTTTTGCTGTGTATTTTGAGATCAAGGGTATGTGAGAATAGCGTCATAGCTCCCAGGATAGTTACATTGTGCAGCTCTAAAAAAGTTAGTTATAGTTTATCAAGAATTACTAACCTCTTCACATTCCTGAAGTGAGGACAACTGATGTATTTTGAGGAAAGGATGTGGTTTTGGTTGCTTAGGTGTTTGTTGATTGCTGTTGTGACAGCCTACATAATCATGCCACTTGGAATCTTGTGGCAAAACATGTCAGTTACTTTTGATGTACCTGTAAAGTGACGTACCTTTACAGAAGGTAAGTTCAAGGTAGTTTTGACTTGCACTGACTGAAATAGTCTGAGGACAGTTTTGGCTATGGCTTCCTCACCTGTCAGGGCAGGTCTGCCCGGTGGGGACCTGATGTCACATGCCAATCAAGTATTGTGTATAAGGTGGATAAGAAGGGTGATTGGAAGGTCCAGCATAATCTATTCCTGTTACTTACAGAAGTAAGAGCAGTATCGCTAACAAAGTGTTTACTACTAACAGAGTAGGCAGGCCACCTGTAGTCTCATTCCTAGTGAGAGCTCTGTTATGCTTGAAGGCAGTGAGTATGGTTCTGTGTTTATCAAAATCAGAATCCACCTAATAGAGCAGATAACACTAATTTTTGGAAAGTTTGGGAAGTGACTATGTTTATCATGTAAAGGAGCAAAAAGATGACAAATCTAACTATATCTCTGATAGTCAATTGGATTTGTCATAGTAAAAAATAGTCTTAATGGAGGTTTTCTGTAGCTGAAGAGTTCTTTTTCTTGTGGGCTATGTATGTTTTATCATATCTAACTGCAAATTAGATTGAACATTTGGTTCACTGTGGAATAACAGTAAATAGGGTAAATAACAGCTAGTACCTTTTATTGCAGTAAAAGAAACATAAGTAGCATTGTCCTTGTTTCTTAATCAGAGGATGATGCTTTAGTGGAAGTTGATTCTCTTCATTAAAGTTTTGCTGTCTGTGCATGTTTAGAAAAAGTTAGTTGCCTTGCTGATTTCCTGCCTTGCTGGTAATGTGTCGAGTCAGATGGCTGAACTAATGCATGCTACAAAAGGATGGATAACACTAAGATTAGTATACTAATATGTCTCTTCAGTTTAACTTATGTTCAAGTCTGGAAAAATACTCAGGTTTAGTAAAAATGACGATCCAAACAGCCTATTTTTTTAACCTTGAAGTTAGGCCTCAGTCATGTAAGATTTAGTTTGATAGTTGCCAGGTTTCAGTTCCCTGGAGAACATGTTTACATAGGTATATTTATCTTTTAGAAGATTATTCAGTTGTATGCATTTGCAGTGAATTCAAGCACACTTTTTTTTTCTTTCTTTCCCCTCTAGGTTGATGAAAAACGAGCAGCTTTTCAAAGCTGACTGATTATCTTAATCACTTCAACGTGAAATTGAAGTTAACAGTTGTAATAGAGGAACTCAATGACAATTTTAAAGTAGTGCTTTTTCTTCTGCATGTACTACCTAGCATAAATGCAAGCTTTTTTTTATACTTTCAATACCTTGGTTAAAGTATTTAATGATGTTACTAGAATTTTTCCATGTATTTCTCGTGCATAAATTTCTGTCATTGATTGTGCTTATAGATTGCAATTTACAGTAAGGTAAAACTGTACTTATTAGTACATGTTGTGTTCTTAATGAATTCTTTTTAATGCTGCTGCTTGAAATAAAAAACTTAATCTTACTGTGCATATGATTAAGTGTGGGTCATACAACAGTTTGATCAACCATTTGCATACAGAATTATTTTCTTCGTGGTGTGACCTATTTAATTCATTGTAACTTAAAGACAGTCTTGTAAGGAGTTCCTATCCCAAGCTATGCATCATTTATCTTATCTGAGAACAGATCATGTTAGGATTTAATAATTTTTGCCCACTAAAACCATAATTTGGTGTGTTGGGTTCTTCCAATATCGTATGTCTCAAATTCATAAAGTTTTTTTTACTCTTACACTTATTTGTGGCAAGTTAAACAGCAGATGTTTCCCTTCCATTCTTTGTTGAAAATACCATACAGAGCTACATCAATTAAGGTATTTGCTCTTCACCCTTGTCACTGCTTGGTCCCTCCTTGTCAGTGTGTAGACTGATAATGGATTTTGCGACCTGTCAATGTCAACCAGAACATTCTTCATTGGGGGGTGGGGTGGTGGGCAACCTCCTAGTTTTGCAGCATTAACAATTCAGAGTGAGATTCTACTTTCACTAATTCATTTTTAGAGATTATTCAATTCACTCTTTATGAGGTTTTCCATTACCTTTGGTCAACCTCCTTTAAATTAGTTCTACTTTTAGCACAGCTGTTGTCACTTTGTTTTAGCTTATACCTTGAAGACCTTTTCTAAGAATTACCATTTATTTAGTTAAATTCCATGCAGTGTTGCATGGGAAACTCAGCACTGCTCTGTTTTCTTTAACAGTCCCATAGTTACTATGTTAGCCTAGCACAATTGGTAAACTTGTAGTATGCTTTACAGACATCCATGCATATTTAAGTTCTTAATTTCTGAAATTTGACGTAGTAATACAGATGGACTAATGTGTCTGGCTGGAATATTTATTCTTGAACTAAATTTTGGAGCCTTTTCCTGCATGAGTACATGTATAGTTATTTACTTGCAACTCGAGAGCTTCCAGTTTTTCTAGCACTCGTCTTTGACCTCTTCTGTTCAGATGATTTTGCAAACAGGTTCCATTACTTTATCAAAGTCACCTGTTTTGAAATCTAAGCTTAAATGAGATTTGTTGTACTTATGTTTGTTCAAGGTTTAGAACTTGATTTGATGGCCATCACCTTTGAAGTCTTCTCTGCTGACTAAAGCCAAATATAAACAAACTTTGTATGTTGGTTCATCAACAATGTAATGGATAAATCTGTTTATCACATGCAGGAGTACTTGACTACTGCTATATTAAAAATTGATGTCTGTGCTACTTAAGCTTTGTAACTTAATAAATATAAGCTAAAAGATATGTTGGACATGTATAATCTTTTAACACAGATGAGTAGTACTTAATTTGGGGCTGTAGTTTGGCCAGCTGTGTTACCAAACTTTGTAAGTTACAGTGTTGCTCATGTATTTGGTTAAGTAGTGATTCTGATTAAGTAGAAATTTTGTTTATGTACTGCATGCCTCTGGGAAGTCTCTAGTTTGAAGTTGCACACTGAATCTTGATAATGTATTGAAAGTCACAGCAGAGCAATAGTTGATGTATATAATGTGGTAGATTACTAGCTTGTTGGTGCTGGTAATTGTCAACCAAAAAAATGTTACTTTATCTTACAGTGCAGTGAATAAAATGCTGACAGAGCCAGGGCAGGGCAGCATGTAAACAGTACCAGGTGATAAGGAGCGGTGTGTTTGAAAGTGGGATCGTGTTACTGTTGTACACGATCAGTTTAAAAAAAAATAAAATTGGGAATGGGAATGAAGGGAACTAGTTGGTCCTATTCTAATGGATTAGATTCCAGTTGAAGTGATGAAAACCTCAGGTCAGCCTCTTATGGAATAGTACTTTGTGTATGTAGAGACATTGCTTTTACAAATACTGGAATAGCTTTGTTTTGATATGCTAGCAGGTTATAATTGGAGGTGTTCACTTCAAGTAATTTGCTTATGATTAGATGTTTGCTTTATCAGTTTTTGGTGTTTCATATCTTGCAGTATTAGATAAATTGCTTGGTTGATAACTAATGATCACAGATTTTAGGTGTCACAGGTACAAAAACTTAGTGCCAAAGTCCAGGTTTTTATGATTATAATTAATCTTCCTCAGCATCTCAATAGTGGTATAGTGTATGTTTTTTAATAAAGAATATATAATGTTAGTTCTTCATGAGTAATCAGCTAAGGCTGATTAATTTTTTCCCTTGCTTTAACTCACTGACTATGTATGTATGGTCCAGATTTCTAGCTTTTTTTTAATATATCAGGTGATCACTGTATGCATATACTCTAAAGGATTTAGTTTTAGGACAAGGAAAAGACTGATACAAAGCTATGTGAAAAACTGATAGGACATACAGATATGCATCTTCACTTACCAACAATTTTTGAAATACTTTATATTAGCCACAAAGTTTTGTGTTCCCTTGGAATGCCTTTGTATTTGGAAGATGTGCAAAATTTACTTTGGTGTTAAAACAATCAGTAAAACAGGGAGAAGTCCTCCAGAACATTGCTGTGTTAGTGAATAGTTTATTTTTGGGCAATCATGGAAGTAAAAAAAATGCCCTCACTCCTTTTATACAAAAGATCAAGAGAGCATTAACCAATGGAATGTTTTCTAGTAATTGCTAACTGTGGAGGATGGTTGTGGATGGTTTCCAAAAGGTTGAGAAGACACCTGCATGTACTTTACGGATTCGTTGTAAATGATGAGGTCATTACTTTTCCAAGGGTGCAGCATTAACAATTCAGAGTGAGATTTTACTTTCAGTAATTCATTAAGATGCACCCTTGGAAAACAGGAAAGAATAGAATGGTGTGGTTATTTAGTTCTTTCAAGAAGGTTTTTTTTAGTAGTTTTCACTATCTGATTTTTCTCTGTTTCAAGGACAAACAAACATGAAATATGGATAACTCCATGAGAATTAATTCTTCACTGAACTTCACAACTGATTATTTTGGAGGGCCTCAACCAGGAATTTGTTTAAATTTGTTTTAAATGTCATAAAATTGCATCTTGCCTTTTACTTTTAGGCATTCCTTGCACGTACTGGCAGGATAGCATAGGGTGCTGATGCTGAGGGGATTCTGTCATGAGTTAGGCTGTTGTTTTCTGAAGTGCTCACTGTACTTTCTGAGAGAATGTCCTTCTGGCTTTAACTGGAGAGCTTTCCATTAAATGATTTCATAGTTGTTCAATATAAATACAATTTATTTCATATGCTGAAGATACCTGTAGAAATTGGACAGCAGTTGACTTGTGAATGGATGGTTTTAAACGTAAGGAGTGTGGAAGAATGTCTGGGTAAAGACTGTCAATTGCAGACCTGTTAGTCTGCATTGTTCACGAAAAGCAATTTAAAAAATGGGCAGTAAACTGAGGTAAAAGATTTTTGTTCAAAAGATATGCACCTGAGGAACTAAAACCGGGGAAGTTCTGTCTGAGCTGATATTAAGCTGATGTTTTTAAATAGCAACAAGTCATGTCATTTAAATCTCATAGAATTGAGGGCCCCTTTTTCATCTGTCTGATTCTGATTAGTAGTTCATACAGAATTTTGTTGCTGCCGATTCTCCTGCATCAAAGTATCGAGTCATTTAGGCCAAATGTTTGATTCATGCTACTGGGTATTGAAAAAACAAACAAAAATAACTGTGCTACTTGTAACGAAGTATTTGGGGGCAACTTGCTGCTAAAGAAAGCTGGAGTAGAAGATTTTAAGTGTAATAATTAAGCTTCATATGGATGTGAGCCACCAAATCTGTTCAACAGATTGTGCTGTGCTGATGTACTTTACTAGTGGAAAATGCTTTGAAGAGTTTGACACTGTTATTCTAGCCCATGTTATAAGGAAACTTTGTATTAAGTAGAGCAGTTTATGCTCATTTACTTTAACTGAGTTACTGTATATCCTTTATCTAATGCTGAGACTTAAATGATTATTCTGGATTAATTTTCCTGATTTTTTTTTTTAATGTTGACTTTTAAAACAGTTTTCTTTAACTCTTTAAAAGTTTAGATTGATTGTACTGTGTTCTCTTTGTTGGCTAATTACCTTAAGAAGTTTTTGGTTTTACAAGGACAGCATATCAGTTGCTAGATGATGTTAGCTGAAGGTACCAAGTAGACTGTTGAAAGGCTTGTTCAGCTGTCCTCTTAGGAGCTACTAAACTGTTTTTTAAGGTAAAGATTTTTAAATTTCTTAGGTGTTTTGGAGCATAGTACTGGGATATGGGAGATACAGGACTTAATCTCAAATGTACAGCTTTTTGAGTTTACCAAAAAAATGAGGAGATTGTTTAATCTTTATATTATTTTTCGTAACTGAAAGCAGACTGCCACTGTCAGAGGTAATGCAGGGTTGATGGACTTTTGATCAGGCCTGTTCTGGCTGTTCTGACGTACCACTGTATTAAATTACATAAATGCAAGTTTTAGTAAGTTGAAACAAATGCATGGCAGTTTTAAATCTGCAAGTTAATTTTGTCAGTACAATGTCATGCTCTAAACCAAAACTGCTGATGTATGAAAATTTGTTAGAAGTGGACTTTTTTATCAGCTTTGATGCTGGATCATTTTTGTCTGATTTTCTTTTTTTTTTTTTCTTTTTTAACTCTGGTTTCTGAAAGAAGGATCTTGTTTGCCTGATGCTCAGGCATTTCACTGATTAATAGCAGGGGGTGGGTAGAATAAGTGCTTGCCAACATTTTAGTCTGTACACTGATGATGCATGTGAGGTACAGGTCCTTGTGGCACAATATTAACAATGACTTGATTTTTTGCTAGTGTTGTTATTTCTGCTGCATCAGCATTAGTAGCAAACAGCAGTGGTGTTAACTTTGAAGACTTAGAATTGTGATGAATAAAACCAACTATTTCTTTGCCAAGTAAGCATAGTAGAGCTGCTAGAGTAGAAAACACGAGTTGCAATGCTCCACCAATAATAAAGCACTTAAAAGCTTTGTGTTGACATTTACACAAAGAGAACAGATGAGTGTGCTGTATTTGGTTTTGAACTCAGTTTGATGCAAACCTTACAACTGCCCACAACAGAAGGAGTTTTGCGGGCTGCTGTTGCAAAAGAAATGACTGAATTTTGATACTGAGAGTGCTGACAAATTGCTGAAAGTGCTGCCCACTTATCATTGGACTGACAGTTTAATCATCGAAAGTGTACTGCTAGATTGGGTTCAGAGGAACAAAGGAGAAGAAACTAGAGGTTTTTCCAATGCATTAAAAGATGAATTGAAATTTGAAATGCAAACACTTTTTTTTCAGAGACACTGCTACATGACTTGTACTCCATATTCTCAGTGGCGGTGTCCAGAACGTATGGATTCTTTTTCATTTCTTTTGAGAGAAAATGCTGATCAATTTAGTGCATAAACAGGGTGATGTCACATTGTTTTGGTTCTTGTTTTAACTTTTCATAATAAAGGTTGTATTCAAATTTGGTACAGGTTGGGCCAACAAAGTTCTTTTTGAGCAGGGGGTGAGTGTCAGCACACTTCTCATCTTGTAGTTTGAGCACACTGTATTAGCCTTCAGAATGCTTTCAAGAGATGTTATAATCCACCTGTCTTTTAGACATTTTTCAATAAGAGCAGAGTAATACGTTTATATACTTTTTCTGCTTTTTTTCTCCATTCTTAATTACATTTTTCAGGTGCTTTGTTTACAATATTATTGGATGCTGTTTGAGGAAAACACTGTATAATATAAGATGAACTGGTATCTAGTTGCCATTGTCTAATTGATGGTTAATGCTTTAATGGGACATAGAATGGATTGTCTACCTGGATAAACCCTGGATCCACATTCAGTGGAATTCGATTCTCCAAAGTAGTAATTGTATGTCTGCATGTTAGAATGTTTGTAACCTTAATTTCCTAGTTCGGGGACCTATCTGATTGCAAAAGAATTGGAACAAATGTGTTCCTTAAAAGTGCCTCTTAAATTCCTAAATTAATGGTCTAGCAGCAGTTGCATGCAGTAAAAATATTTTATAAACATATTAACTTTTTGCACATATTTTGTTGCATTTTACACTTAAAAAAACCCCCAAACATTAAAAGGGACTGGAATCTGTTGTTTTCCCCACCTACCCCCTCAGCTTAATGTGTGCTGATATGAATATGAGTGGACTTTACTAAATATGAATATGGGTGGACTTACTAAAGTCATCTCTGATAGATATCAGAATTTTTCGCTTTTCACAGAAAAGTTAATATGGAAATACTGAGGGCACTGTTTACACTTTTTAGTGCCATAGTCCATAAGAAACAAATCTATTGTAAGAATTAACTCTGCCTGTCAAAATAGGTAGTTATTCTCTCTGTAAAAAAAAAAAAAAAAAAAAAAAAAAAAAAGTCGTTGTTTTGGGTATAACTTGATTCCTGTGAGAAAGTAGAAAACTGAAACTGAATATTCTATGCACCACTGAGATCCAACCACTGTGTAGAATTGTAGTGATATGAACATAGCTGTTTTTCTTACTTTATCTCTTAAAAATTTAACTTTAAAAAATTTGCTCATAATTTTTTTTTTTTTCCATATCAAAACTAGCTTGTGATTGAGAATCTTTGAGTGTGTGGGGCTTTGCTTCCTTAAGGAAGCATGCTGACTGGTGTTAAGATGGTTACTGTTTTGATTCATTCCAAATCTCTTGCTGATTGTGGCTGTTGGTTTGTTCCATCCGCATCTGCTGTGTATTGTAAAAATCAAGAATGATAGAGAAGTGGCTCTTCTGTGGCAGGTAAACACATCTTACTTCTTTTCAGTTTGAAGAACTAAATTCTGTGTGCGTTGATGGCCTAACTTGTTAGACTTAGGAAAGGAGCACAGACTGAGAGTGGCATCAGTTTAGCTCTGTTGAAATAGTTGTAGCTAAACTGGAGCAAATTGTTAACATCGGATTATTTGTTTCAGTTCTTCAAATTCTTAGTTCTTGTTTAAACTGCAGTGAGGAACATACTGGTTTAAAACTGGTGTCCAAGTCTGCTCTTCTTTTGAAAGATAAAGCTTTATAATTTAGAAGAAGTATTCATGATAAGAAACTGTAAAGCAGTGGGCATTGGGGATGAGGGTGATTTGCAACTCTGAAAGTGATGGGAGAGGAAGAATTTGCACCCTTTCAGTGATTTCCTAGGTTGAATATGCTTGCCGAGTGGTTTATGTAAACCCATTTTATGTTGCAATCCAACAGTCTTAAACACATGTGCAGAGTCTTACTTCCTCTAAGAGAATGATAATTGACAGCTGAAAAGTACTAACTTCTTGGTGGTTTTTAATGTGATGACAGACATTCATCTGAACAGTCTTTCATGTGCTCAAGAGGGAAGAATACTTTATCGTTATGTGTCAGGAAGAAATCAAGAAAGTACATCTCTGTAGGCAAATGTAGTCGGTATAAACAGTGTGCCCTGCTTCAGATCTATCTTAGAAAGGTGTTAGAGAGATTAAAAAATAATATCTGTAGATGAAGGAAACAAAAGATTACATTACTTGCGTAGTTTTCAGGGGCAGAGGAAGGAGAACGTTCTCCTGGACCAGAATGCATGTCATTGCCACCATAGGTGACTATGTCATGCTGTATTAAAGTGGAACAAGATAATTATATTGAAACCAGCTTGTCTTTTTACTTTTTTTTTTTGAGCCTATTCCTTCACTACCCTGCTGTGAGCAAGACAAATTTGTCATTTACTGCTAAATGTATTACTTGCAACATACAAACCAGAGTATTGCTAAAGGTGAATAATGTGGATTTTTAAACTCTTCATAAGAGTTTCTGCTTCTACTTATAGTAGAGATGGGTACTTAGATCTTTTCAGAGGGAGCCCTATTACTGCCTTGGCAGAGCTCACAGGTTTTAGAGGTATGGTGAAGCTGCTGTATGCTTTTTTTAGCCATATCTACTATTATAATTAAGTATCTCTCCTTATTAATTCTCTTTTAAATCCCTAGAGCGTTATGCAACATAATTACCACTGTGGTGTTAAGACAGAGATAAAGTAGTTAGAATTGTGCTTAGATGTTTGCTCTGAAAGTAGAATTTTCCTTATTTTTAAATCAGTTGGCTTCCTGTGAGATATCATGGTGGAAGAATTTGTAAAGAACTGTAAATGTGGAGGAGCTAAAGCCTTGCAAATGAACTTGGGAAGTGTGATTTCATGAGACATGCCAAAGAAGCTTTTGGGGAGGGAAGACAAGAAAACTGCTCCCTTGTGTGTAAGGAATTATGTGAAATAAATGCATATAAAAGGCCATTTACTTGAGTTCCTCTTAATGATGTGTGGGTTTAATGGTTAAAAATTAAAAAGGTGTGCTTTGAGGATGTGACCTCCCTACTTTTGTATCTCTCCTGTCCTCAGATTTTTAAGTATTTCTAAGTATTTCAGAATGGAATAAAATGGCTGGCGAGGTTAAAGGAGAGTAGAGCTTTCAGCTTTTCTAACATGCTGGTGAGGCTTTCTGGAATTCTACTGCACTTCACATAGATTCTTGATGGAGGTGTTGGAAACGCAGTAGCAGGTAGTTCTATAGATGTATGTAACTGCTTAAATTGAGTGGCAAAGTTGCGAGATACTCAAGAGGCTAGAAATTGAATTTGATTTAACGGAGACAGTAAAAATAAATTGTTATCAAAATTACTTCTGTATGTACTCTTGTTGAGACACAAGAGGTATGATTAAACAAGATGCAGGTATCTGAGAAAACTGCTGTTGGTCATAAAGGAAAAAAGTATCTTGAAAATGCATAAAAAGTTTCAGCAGAATCTGGAAAACGCCAGGATGCATATTAAGGAGATAAATTACTTAAATTTGTGTATTTCAGATAATGCTTGTGGTTGGCTGGGCTAACTTAGCAATTTGGGAAGGTAGATAGGTTGTGCTCTATCCATAGTTAGAGGTGAGAGAGAATGGGTGAACTGGAGACTTGATCCACTTATTTTAGAATTTAAACAGTAGTCCTTTGGTTCTGCCAAATACAAGACAAGTGAAAAGAGAGGCTCCTAGACAGTGTGTTATACAGAAAGGGAGTTCGGAGACCTCATCAGTAGTTAAAGAAAACCTGGGAATATATGGTTTTTACTTCACCTGCTGCTTCTGAGTGTTTCTTCTGAGGTCTTAGAGAAAGTGTCTAAGGCAAGAGAGAAGATAAAATGCCAAGAGGCAACAGAAACAGTAGCACTCAGGGAGCTGATGGTAATGTTGAGTTGATGTAGCTGACTATCCCTGTCCTGATGTTTGTCAGTGTTACCAGTGGCTTGAATGTAAAGTGAGAAGATAAGAACCTACATATGCAAAGAAAACAAAATTTCAGGTGTCTGATCCTGTAGTGGAGTAGAAAATTGTGGGTTGGTAGGTGTCTTCGTTCCATATAGCATTCAAAGCATGATAGATGACTTGTTTCACACAAGCCAGAATTCGGTGGTAGTCCTCAAGTCAGCTTATCATGCTATCTGTGCGTGTTCTGAATGTTTCGCTCTAGAGTGTCATGAATATGATGTACGAGCATTTGCGAGGGAAAGATTAAAATAAGTGTTCTTTCTCTCCTGTGAAAACTAGGATATCTAATGTTAGTGATTATATTCTACATGAAAGATACAATTTAAAATGAAATTTTCAGTGCGACTACTCTGTAGCTGCCAAATATAAATAAAAATGACCATGTCGCTACTTATGCTTCAGTACTTCGGCAGACTGCCTAGCTTGTTTTAGTGTAGTGTAAGTTAATGGAAAATCTGAAGAGAATGAAAAGGAAACAAAGTCTGCCAAGAGATAATAATATTTGTTCAAAGAGATGTGCTAAAGAATTTCTTTATACACTGAAGCCAGTATAAATACTGCTTTTAGTTCAGAGGGTTTTATGCCTGTTGCCAAAATTGTCAGTGTAGAAGCAGCTGTGGATTTTTTCCTTGAGCTATGATTATATGATGATGAAATTTGTGTTCTCCATTCTAAACAGGTGTTAACCACTCAGTCATTATATAGTATACATGATTATGTCACTTTCCAGTGGAGAGATGACTTGTCCTTGAATATGCACAGTAAGTTTGTTTGAACTGAGTTAGCCTGAATTAATTCAAAGTTAGGTCTGTTGCGTTTCAGAGACTTGATTCTGATGCTCTCCCTCTCACCCCTGGTTTTTCAAGTGTTGATTATGAAACAGAGGTTATCTTAATGTCTTGTCTGCTGATCGAGTTTCAAGTGACTTCTTGTTTCTGTGGCTTCCTGTGGTCAGATGAAATAATAAAATTTCTGTTTTCAGTTTCATTTTAATTCTGAAGATTTTGAAAGCAGTTGTAGCAATTCTAGGTAAAAGACCGGAATTATTGGTACCTGTTTCATCTTTATAGCCCACGCTATCATAAGTTTTCATGCTTTGGGAACAATGCCGGTTTAAATGTTAATTTTCAGTCTGGAATTTGATAATAAATTAATTTTAAACAATTCTTTAGTGATATTGGAATAAACTCATTGGGAAAATTTTATACTACTGGGAGTTCTGTAAGTTACGAAATATGACTTTTTTTTTTTATTCTTACAGCAGCAATTTAAATACCAGTTTAACAGTTTTAGAAATGGTATGTTTTGTAGTTAACTAAAAGAAAGTTTTGTGTCCTTTCTCAGATTGTTACAGTTTAGTGAAACTAGCTTGGATTTGAATGAAATGATCCATTTTTAACCACCGTGTTCATAACTAGTCAACTATATCTTGCAAGTAAATACCTCGAGGGGTGGGTAATACAGATGTAATTGGTAAAATCAGTACTTGTAACATTCCCTGGTTCTGTCGAGGGATTCTTCATTATTTTGCAATGAAGTAGTAGGACTTCTGTGTGTATATAGAGGTTGCCCAGGTCTCTGATACCATACTTGTCTTAATTCTTTTGCTGTCTCACTGGGGGTAGTCAGTAGAACAATATTTACTAGTTTGTTTTCACACTGTGTGCTCAGTAACTGCATCCTTGAGTTGACAGTTTTCTCATTGCTGAAAGATACAGCATTTCATTTCCAAATGCTATGGTTAACTTCATAACTAGCAAATAGTAGTGTATAGATGTAGTTTTGTTTTGTTAGGTTTTGTTTTGTTTTGCTTTCGAAGTGCTTTATTATTAAAAATATGTAAAATAACTTTTTATATACTTTTTAATGATGTGAGCAATCTTGTAAGTGTTCTAAGGGGCTGCACATAACTTTTACTTCAGTAGCTGAATTCCATAAACTTGCACACATGAAGAAAACATTTGAAGATGGGTGCTGCAGTTTAAAACAAAAAAAAAAAAAAGTGAAACCAGAGTAGATTTTTCTTTCACGTTACCATGATAGTTATGAAGAGAGGAAGAAAATGGCATTAAGATTTGGGAAAGATTAGAAAGAGAAGACTATCATGCTAGATTATAATCTGTTACTGTATTTAATACCTAATATACGTTTTTCCCCCCACAGAAATTAGCAGAGTACGGAAAGACATGTATAACGACACATTAAATGGTAGTACGGAGAAGAGAAGTGCAGAATTACCAGATGCTGTGGGACCTATTGTACAGTTACAAGAGAAACTATATGTGCCTGTAAAAGAATATCCAGATGTAAGTATATCTTTTTAGTCCCTAAATTATTTTTTGATCCTTGTGGTCGTCTTTAAATGTAAATTTCATGTGATGCTACCCTTGGATCACAGTGAATTGCTTTTGACAAGATACTGCTTAGGGAAGCAGTGTATTTTCCACTTGGTGGTTTGATTTTGTAGTGAGTATAAGTGGAAGAAGGTTGTGTTAAATACGAAAATATTATGGATTATAAGGCTGTAGATTTAACACCAGAATTTTCTTCTTCATTCAGTACTGTCAGTCCTGAGACACTGTAGTGAGTTTTATGAGGGAATGTAGCTCTCGGGACAGTGTTTTTTCATCTAAAAGTTCGTTGGAGAACCCCTAGAGACCATTTAGAGACCTGGAGACTGCACTTTATCTCAATTACTGTTTGTCACATACCTGTGTAATGAGGTTAAGCCGTGACACTTGTTCTGTTACATACAGCAATATGTTTATCTTGGGGTTGGTTCCTGCCACACACACCTCCCTTCCCCGCCCCCTTCCACCCACCTTAAGGAAAGCTCAGCGCTCTTGCTTGCATCCCAACGTTACCTTCTCCGTTGGGTGTTCTGTTCTATTGTACACCTACCTTTTTGAGGGAGAATGGTTTCATTTAATTAGAGGAACTATTTAGAACTCCTGTGTCTGGTTTCTTAAAACAACTGGGGAAAAATAGCCCTGTCAAAATATGCCCCAGCTGTTTCCAATGACAAAATAAGATCATTGTCAAAATAAGATGTTTTGTTATTCTTCCCTAATAGAAATCAGAGGTCCTGTTGTAATGGAGGAGTGCAGGGTCCAAAGTGAGGCATTTGCACATGAAATTGTGTAAAGTGGAAGAAAGTACAGAACAGCGAATAAAGGAAGTAACACTTCTGTATTTCTGTGGCCTTTCTCTGTATCATTAATTAGATTAAGCTCTCCAAATTGAGCTTCATTATTTTAATACTGCATAGAACATACAGGCCTCTAAATAAAATATCATTGTGTCATACTTTATTATGAAAATTAAGTGGAAGTTGTTATTCAGAACAGAATATTTAGACAAATGTCTCTTCTACTTTTTCAGTTTTCAAAAAGATGTGAAAGATTTGTTGCTTTTGGGTTAAAATACCTGTACTAGGAAAAGTGTTCAAAGAATTTGCATTGCCAGTGAGGACATCTCTCTCCCCTTCCCTTCCATTTTTCTTCTAAATTAAATATATGCCTATGCATATCTATATACATATATGTACACATAAGTACATGCATACAAATCCCCATGCCAAAACCAGTAATTCCTTTGAAACTCCTTGGAATTACAGATTTCTGAGAGGAACTGTGCTGTGCAGTTGTTCGCTGTGCTTAGATATCTGTATGTATCTTAGTTATATCGCTTATTGGCTTTTTAAAACAGCTTAGTTGTTTAAATACTGGTTGTATAACTTGACAGTGCATCCTTTGCAAAGAGTTGCCTTAGTTATTGGTTGTAGTTGTTGCAGAACTTGATGGTTGCTGTACCAGGATCATGAGATAGAAGAAAGAAAAAGGGATTGGATTTCCTGTAATTATTATTAAGCTTTTCTTCTAGAAATCAAGGCTGTAGTAGCTTTGCTCTTCACTGCTGGTTAATTATCAAATATAGTGTAAATAAGCAGGAAATAGTTTGGCTCTAGTTACTTTCAAAGCACTTGTGTAACTTAAGATGTGCGATTTCTCTAGCTACTGCTAGCTCTTTGTGTGCCTTTAGAAGAATGCCTTTGAGGTGTTTTAATAAACATTTACAAATTCAGAAGTTGGAGAGACTTGTGATTTGTATACATGTGACCTGGAATAAAAAAGTATTTGGTTCTTGTGAGATGATGTGAAATGTTTGCTAGAAAATGTAGAACTTCTACCACTGGGGTGGTACTTGGCAGTTTAGGCTTTGTAGGGGAGCTAAGCCCAGCATTCTGTGTGCTCCTGCCTGTCTACATGTTGTCTGTATTTGATCCTAGCTACTCAGAATGGAATCTGCACAGCCTCAGTGATTGGTTGGGCAACTAGAATATACCACTACATAGAAAAACATTTGTGGTTTTGTATTTAGGCCCTTAGTAAGATCTTTTTTGCGATTAGAATTTAAATAACTACAATGTTCAAAAGGTCTGGAGTACAGTGATCCCAACTTGTCTTAAAAAAAACAAACCTAAACCTGTGAAATTCACTTGTGAAGATTAATTTCACGTGTAAAGATAATTTCATTGTAGTCACACAGTGTTACGTGAAACTTCTTGCTCATATCTAGCAGTTGGTTTAATTGTTATCAGATACAGGGAAGACTTGCTGTGCAGACTATTAAGAGTGAGTTTGTCAGATAAATACAGTTAATTCTTTCTATTGCTGTCATTCTCTTGCAACTGACAATCTTGTATATCTTAGAGACATAAATATGGATAAAAGTATCAGAGGAGAGTGACCAGAAAGTGTTTTCTGATGTAGATTATGTAATACTGTTTATAACAGGGAAAAAAAAATCAACAAACTTTTATGATGTTCTAATAAATTTTTATTGTGGTAAATATTTTTTACTTATTTTAAGCATATAGATTAGTTGACTGTAGTGAATACTGAATAGTACTATAGTGCCACTTTGTGCACAGAATTCTGAATTGTGAGGCATAAAAATAATGGTCTGCCACAAGCTGAAACAAACTTATGTTTTACATATGTATATTTAAACAGACATATATGTCTAAAAGATGAAATAGTAAATTGTCATAGCATAAATCACTTTGATGTTACTGTTTGACTGTCCTTTGGGTACCTCCACAGAGGAAAATACATAAAATTGGATTGCAAAGCTAAAATACATATATAAAATTCCCTATAGTCTCTTAATAATTTAGTTTTTATATGCGTGCATATGAAGTATTTCTATTTTAATTTTTATTCTAAGACCATACTTGATGCAAGGTTTAACTGTAGTTTTTAAATGCTGATTTGCTGACTGTTTATCTGTACTGGGAAGTGAAAGATACTCAAAAAAATCTTACTAAAGAATAACTAATTTTCTTCTGTATGTCATAATAATAATAATGAGCATTTTTCCATGATGTAATCACAGTCTGATAGTTTGCATAACTGTTGGTATGGATGGTTTTCTGGCCCCTTGTTTTTTCCATTACAAACTACAGTAATGCAGTTGTGTATATTTGTATATATTATTTTAGCACCCTTGGAAGGCTTTAGACCTTTATAGACATTTTTAGTTTTAAAACTGAGATTTGAGCTACTTAGCTTTTCTGAACCATGTATGTGCTTCTGAGGTTTGAGAGAGAAATTGTGCAGAAGGCACCCAGAAGATGAAATTCCATTCGTTGTTTATAAGTTGCCCTTCAGTTAAAAATGTGTTCTCTTTCCAGTTAAATCTTTGTACCCTCGTTTAAGTCTTTGGTGTTACAGTTTGAAGGCGTTTACAATTCACAGAGAAATATCTTCCATCAGTTTAATAAAGTAAGGAGAAAAGATGTCAGGAAAATTATTGAGCTCTTTAGGAGGTAGAAGGATGGAGGGTATACTATTGTTTGTGGCTGAATAGTTAATAGTCTTTAGCATTTCTTATGCTTCAGATAAATGATTAATTTTCTTGAATTTCCCTGAAGAGCTGAGACTAAACTTTCTGTCTGATATCAATTTAAACAGTTTTTGGAATTGGTACCTACAAATGTTGGACTGAATAAATGTTTTTCTATTATAATCATGGCTTTATTATTAATAAGTACCCTGTTAGCTCTGATTAATGTAAAATTCTCTGTTGGAACTCTTCTGTGCCTCTTCAGTAAAAATGTAAGAACTCAGTAATTATCGCATCTAAAGTAGCATGTCCTTTGAGTATACTGAAGCTCAAAGGCCAGCAGTGATAAACAGCTTGCACGTACTTTCTGACCATTTTAGTTAAAACTGTTTAATTAGTACAACAGAATGATGAACAGAGGGATTCATTTTACTATGGGGAACTTACTGACAAAACGTTTAAGTCCTTTTTCAATTTGGTAATATCAGAGTTTAATAGCATCCCTAATATGGATTAGGAAAATGATAACATCTTCTTTATTTATTGTTCTGATTCTTTTACTGAAGCTCTTCATTCCCTAGTGGTAAACAGGGAAGGAGGCTAAAACGGCTGGCTGTGTTTACCCTTGCAACAGGAAAAGACAGTGTAACTGGTCCCTTGTAAATAAACGTGGGCTACAGAGTATCAGCAGGGTTGAGGGTAGATTGGCAAAAAGTCAACTACTGATACAAGTATGAATATATATGAAAGCAATAGAATAGCTTGATTTTCTGATTTCCAGTCTGAATGAGATATTTGGAAAAACATTCTAGCAGAAGTAGTGGATGCAAAAAAGTTAATTTTGACTTTGATCTCTATATGTTTATGATAGGCTTTATACACTGGTTGCAAATGGTAGGGGAATGGATTCATTGAGAATAGTGCCATTTGTTAAGAGGCTAATAAAACTGAGCTGTGCCTTAATACTCATATGCAGCTTTTTTTACCCTTTCTGTCTAATGTTTTATTGAATATCTTTCCACTACTGACAGTCTGATTCACCTTTTGAAAGATAAGCTTCTCTTGAGCCCTGGTTCACACTCAGAAAGTTTGCTATTTGGGGTTTTTTTGGTAGCACCTTGCTGAAAGATGACATGCTTGTTTCTGAATAAAATTATGGCAATGTCTGTCAAATCTCCAGAGTCTGTTTGTCCTCAGAGGCAAAAGGATGGAAGACAGTCTAGAAAAGATTAAAAACCAAAACAAAACAAACCCCCTGTCCTTTGGTTTTTCTGATGGTAATCTTGCAGGTTTCACAGCAGTTCAGCAGTACTGATGAACTTTGTCCGTATCTCATCCTTGTGAAAGTTAATTCTTCCCCATTTAACTCTTCAATTTGGATGTAATTGATGTGATAACCTAGTCATTTATCTGTTAATATTCTTGTTCCCATTTCATTCTTACTTTCAAATTTTGTTCTTTAACTATTCGCAGATATGTGTTTTGTGTGTATATAAATAAATAAATAATAATAAAAAAAGAAGGCAGCGTGGAGGTAAGACAAGTAAAGATGAAGTAAATAGCACTTGCATTAGCTAGGGACAATGTTTCCCCTAATATTTTTCAAAGTAAATTTGGAAATCTGGGAGAAGAAATTAGTTGCATCTGGTACTGATACACAAGTTGAACGTACTTGTTAGGTTTGTCATGTGGTGCTTGTATTAGTAATGTCTTCAAATTAACATCATAGGATTAGACTTCTAGTGATGTTGAGCATATATATGACACTTCCAGTAGAAAGCAATGGATTATTTTTCTTGTTTAGTCACCATACACATCCAACTCATAAGGATAGGAGTCCTCCAATCTGACATTAACAGTTAGTGCTAGACATTTGGGTGCCTTCTATACACCGTGTATGAGGAGGATTTTGTATGGGGAAGACAAGTACTGAAGGAGAATGGTAGGCTAGAAATGACTCTGAACAGCTAGTTTGTAGATGCCTGTTTTCCTGTGAATGACATACCTAAAGTTTTAGTTAAAATAAACTAATCTTACTAAAACTTTGGGAATTACAAAATTTGAGGTTGCAAAGGACGTATCCAACTGAACTTTTTCAAGAGCAAGTTGAGACGTAGTAGACATCTGTCGTGCTTGGTTTTGCTTGCATGGTGCCTTTCATTATGGCTTGTCTATCAATTGTAGTTGTCTTTGCAGACTTAGGCTTTCAAGGGGCAGTCTGTTTAATCAGAGCTGTTTTCTTAATACCCTCTTGGTTTAGAATTCGTGCTTTATGTGCATAAGTTTCTTTAGTTCATGAACTACAAAAATAATTGGATACATAGTTTCAGGTAATCATGTACTGTGACTGTTGTGTCAGTTTGTCTATGCTTCTTTTCACTGAACTGTTTTCTACCAAAACTTCTACTTCTTGTAGTGGCTCTTGCAAGACCAAGTGCAGAAGAGTTGCGTGCAATTACAAATAATGAAAGGTCAATTGTGGGGCAGAGAGATTTGTAGAATATTTTTTTTGTTGTTGTTCAGTCTCTTCTTACAAATGTTTATTGTAGTAAAGAAGGGTTTTATACAGAGAGAAGGAAGTGCTCCAGCATGACATTTTTGCTTGCTGTTGTGAATAGGTCAGGTACACTTGGGTACACCTGCTGAACTTGATAGTTTTTTTTCTGAATTAACATCCTGTATACTTAAAGTAGGACTGGGGACTGCAGTAAACACGGAAATACATCAGCAAGGGCTAAAACCATACTTAATAGAGCAAGGCAGAGCTGTGTTTAAAATACATGTGTGGATTTCCAAATTCCCGTTTAGGCTTCAGAATCCCTAGTAGATGCACTCAGTTATTCAAAGTCAGAACAGATCTTCCCTTTTCTTCAGAGAGCTGGAGTTAACTCCTGAAGGATGGGGTTTGTAGCCGAGAAGCACAGTGTTTTAAGGAGGTAGGAAATACAGAGAGAAAACCCCTTTATTGAGAATGAAGAGGTCTTTAAAGTTTTTCCCCCTTCTGATTAGTTGACAAAGGAGACCTGTAATGTTGACCTGCTGTGATTTCCTCAGAAATTTAACAAGGCAATTATAATAACATGGTGTCTTCCTTTTTACTGTAATTTTCTTTCTTCTCCCTGCTCCATATCTAGTGGTCAGATAGCTTTTGATTGATAGGCATATTAGATATTGCTTCCTTTTTAGAAGCCTTGTAGTTTAGGTATTACTGTTTGTACACGCCAATTCTTACAGAGTTGCCCTTGCAAAAGTAATTCAATACTTTATTGTCAGAGGACAGCATGAGTTCTGTAACTTCATATAGGTAGATCAGTGAAATGCAAGTCTTCATTAATTGCGCTTGTTCCCTCTTTCACCAGAATAAGGCACCAAGCACCATTCTGAATTGCTATTAAAAGTACTTTTGAGTACCATTAGAAATATCAGTCTGATATTTTCCTTGTATCTCTCCTAAATCATACACTTAGATAAAAATCAGCTTATATGTCCTCAGTATTAAAAGGTCTGTTCTTTATTACTGCCCACAAGCCTGGGGTGGGTGGGCAGGCGGGCTGTGTGTGCATATTAATTAAAAATACAATTGCCTTTTAAGCAAGAACATGGACGAGTTTTTCTTAAAAAGGTGTGCTGCCTTCTGTGTTTTGTTCCATAGCTTTGGGATTGTTGTTTACTTACCTTAGTTTAGAAGTTGGATTTAGAATAAAACACAACCGCTACCTCAGCAGATATCTCTGTAGGAGATTCTGAGATGGTGTAGCTAATAGCTACTCATCCTTTTTTGTATGGAACTACTCAGTTTATTCAGTTAGTCTCTGCTATTTTTTAAATCCAGTAAGATCGGTAGTTGGACACAGTTGTTTAATTTGTTACTTTAGCATAATAATTTACAATTCTAAGCTTTTATGTTTCTTTAATCTTTCTTATTAAGAGCAGCATAATATAGCTGAATTCTGTGAAGGCACTGATTCCTTTTGAAATTTGCTACTCTTCTTTGAAACGGTGTATGTTGTTTTTCTTTCATATACACTCAGTATTTTAAGAAAACTAAGGCTGGGTGATGAGCAGCCAGTTCCTTTTTACACCGTAGTTGCACTCATTTCAGTTGTCTTTTATATAGCATAGTACCCCCATCTTCCAGGAAGGCTCATGCACCTGTCCTAATTGTGTACTTTGATCCATCCATCCAACAATTTTAAGATGCTTAGGTTGATTAATGCCTTTTCAGAAGCCTTTGTTTCTTTTGAGGACTGATACAGGCTTGATCAATACCTTTCTGCTATGTGGTTTATAAAACCATCAGAACATACCAACCTAAAAATTCAAGTTACAAACCAGAAGTTACAAACATTATGATCTGTAGTCTTGAAGGACATGGAGAGCTTTGCCCTGTTGTCAGTTATGCAGGGGACTGCTTGCTCTGGGAAGATTGTCAACTGAATTATGATTTAAAGTTGTCTTAAATATGCAGCAGTTTCTCAGATGATTTTTTTCCCCCCGCCAAGTACAAGTGATCTAAAAATGTGAATGCTGCGTGAAATAGTTATCACTCTATTGCCATTTCAAATTTATTATCATGATTAGTGGAAATGGCCAATTGTTACCTTGTTAATATATCTTAAGTACTGATGATAATATATTGTTCAAACTAACGTATTAAACTTTGGGGTCATAGCGTTTGAATTTTATAGTTCAAAGTCATTTGACTGTATTTTGATTAGTGTTGTTTTTAAAGTGGATGTCACTTGCATTAAAAATAAAGCAAGATTGCTGTCAATCAACACAAATAATGAAAATACTATTTTTTGGGCTTTGGTCTCTAGATTTTTTCAAGTTAGTCTGGCTAAAATAATATTTTGTGTATTCTTTTTTCTTCAACAAGTGCAAATGTTCTCCTTGAGACCTGGGAAGTTGTAAAAAAGGGCCTTTGAGCCGTTCTGAAGGATTTCAGTTACTTTCAGGGAGTCAGTGGATGGGCAGGCTGAATTAGAGACCAACTTGAAACCCTGGCTGTGTAGCATAAATAGGGCTGCAAGATAACTTGGGATATAGAGATTATGTTACTACAGACAGGTAGATTGGCAAGTGAACCTGAAGTGCATCTCAATGCTTTATGATAACTCTTTATTATACCTTTTTTCCTGTGGTGAATATGGAGTGGTTCCTTTTCTGTTGCAATGAGTCTGGTGGTGGGGATCATCATGGAACTGTTGAATGTGGCTGTTTGTCTCCTTAATTTAAAAGCCCTGTGGTAAAAGGCAAAAGCTAGTTATAAATGAAGTCTGAATGTAGTAATTGTTGATGTGCTGCTATTTTAGTACTTGTTTTAATTGTAAATATTTGAGATAATAGATTCAATATTATTTCACATCCAAAGGTGCTGTTATCACTGTAATACTAGACTCTCTAAGACTGCTGCTCTGAACTCCTTGGTGCTGGCTGAAGCACATAACTCTAGTGCACATGTTGTTACACTTACACCCTTAAAGGCTCCCGACTAGTTGGGTTTTTTAAGGTGTTTCAAGCACTTTTCAGTTTTGCCTCGTTTGTTGTCTTAAGTATTACCTACTTACAGATAGAGAAGAGAGTTAATGTTTGGCAATATAACGGTTTTTAGCAGAAGTAATTTGAAGCAAATAAGGTAGATTAAACCTCTAAAAGAAATATTCAGAGGGCTATAATTTGAGGTATCTTCTGCATTTCCGACCTGTTCTCCTGCAGTTCTAGGCTTGAATTTTGCAAACATTGATTCTGGCAGCTGTGCATGTCTGTAGCAGCCTTTTCAGAAGGTGAATGGAATTGTTCAATTTTTCACTTTAAATATGGTCAGCACTGAGAAACATATTTATGTTTTTTGTTGTTGTTTAAAAGAAATAATTGGACAACAGCAAGTAGACATTGAAAGCTGCTAGTCCTTTTTTTCTTTAACTTGGCCTGAAGCATATGACTTGAAGTCTGGTAGCATGACAAACACTACCAATTATATAACCCTACTGATTTTTGTTCTGAACTTTTGGGAGGGTGCGATTGCTTTTGTTTTGATGAAACAATTTAAAATTACTTTGATGTGTTTCAGTATTGTCATGGCATGAAATTACAGACCTAGTTTGGTAAATCAACTAATGAATCTAATACAGTACAAAAGTATGTACGTGGAAATTGATTGCAGTGTACAAAGCTCCTATGGCTAAGCATTCTAATTCCATGTTTAATTTCTGAGTTTTTGTAGTTCTGATTGTTGGAATACTTGAAGCCGTGTCAATATATGTAAAGATATAAATAGGTATTTCAGAAGTTGACTTGTCTCAAACTAGGTAAGAATTCTGATTCCCGCCTCACCCCCCATGAATTAATATAAATCAATAAATCAGTTTGTTACTACTATAGAGCTTTAATTCTATGAATCAAATTGCAGTTGTGTTACCAGTACTTGAAGGTGTGTAAAAGTAAAAGCAAAAATTATCTAATACTGGTTGTGATTATAAATTACAATTTAGTCAGCTAAATTAGGTAATTAAAATCAGGCATGTGACTGGAAAGTATGTTTATGTTTAGGAAGGTTAGATACCTTAATTTGTCACTCACCTCAGAAATTTCATAAAATGCATTTTAGCCCCCCAAATATCTTGGTTGAATATGGAAACTTTCATCATAGCTGTCATTGGTAATGCCTGCCTTTGTCCACAGAACAGTACTATGCATCTTTTTCATGGATTTAGTTGCTCTGTTGCTTGGTGCAGTGCCTTTTTTTTTTTTTTCTTTAAACTTTGTCAAAGAGAATGCTATTGTGGAGGAAAAAATAGTAATAATTGCTTATAATACAGCTTTAATGTCTTCTGATTAGGGAGTGTGCGATTTTTATTTTCTCCTACCTTTCAAGGTGACTTTTACATTGATTTTTTTGGAAGTTAAAATTATAAAACACTGAATAAATCAGCATAATATCTATTGCCTGAAAGGGATGCAGAACTTTCCTGAAGTTCCAGTAACTTAAGATGAAGTGGTTACAAAGCACCTCTCCTTTGCATAAACTAAAGTATAACCTCAAAGCCTATTTCTGTTTGGTCATCTCTTCCTTTTTGGGGAGGAAAAGGGACTCCATTTTGCTGATAATTTAAAAAAAGGGAATGGTGTCCCATAAGTATAAGAATTCCCGTTTGTAAGTATAAGAATTCCCATTTCTGTAAAGCATTTAACAACAGTATCACCATCTGCAGTGATGCTCCAATTTAAACGTATCTTTCTCACTTCTAATTACTGAGAATTGGAAGTTTAGTCTACAGCAAAATTGCCTACTTTTAAGTGCCTTGGGTAATGTCACATGTAGTCACATCTAATTAAAAGGTATTATTATGGAAATTAGCTGTTGGACTGTATATCCTGAGGACCCTTTGTTATTGGAATATGAGTGTGGGGATGTAAACGGTAAAGCTTAGAGGGCACTACTGGTGCCTACAATTAGATTTTGGAGACCGATTTACAACAGCACAACTTGTTAATTCTCTGGATAAATGTGTCAGGATTCCCAAGTAGAGCATGGAATTGAACAATTTTTACTCATCTCCTGGTGTTAGAGAAACTGATGTCTTGTCACTGTTCTGAAAACCTCATCTTAGTGAACAGGGTGAAACAGATTATTCACTACCTCACTTAAGCATGCCTACTATTAGATTGTTCACAGGATCTGATTTCCTGAAAGAGTTTCTGTTAACAATCTTTCAATTACTCTTTAAAGGTTTTTGTGACCACTTAAAGGAGGGAACTACCAAAATGTATTGTGGCCCTTTAAATCATTGCAAATGGTCCTCTAATGATAACAGAGATTCCTATTTTAAAACCATGAAATTGTTAATTTGTCTATCTTTACAGCTTTCTCACTTATGTTGATAATTCTGAGCAATTTAAAATCCAATTATTTCCAAAATATGACAGTAATTAGATTAGTGTTTTTACATGAACAGAACACGTAGCATAAAATTCATTTTGAGGGATATTATTTTATAGTTACTTGAAATGGAATTGAAACTACCCTATTAAGATTTTCTTCAGACTTGTGGCATGAGGAAAAGGGTTAATGTTTAAAACAATCTTAAACGGAAAGCAAATGTGACTTTAATATACAGTTTATATCAGTATGTATGAAAAGCTTTAAGAAAGCAAAAGTGAAGCAAATAGTACAAATTAATATAGTACAAACAGGAGGATTTCTGTCTTACTAGGTGAGATAGAATAATACTGAAATGACAAATTGTTGTTTTGCTAAAGATCTGAAATTAATGTTTGTATAAACTACTACATAATTTATAAATGGTGAAAATGAGATCAGAAATGGGGGGCGTGGGTGCGGATAACCCCAAAACATTTTTCACCTTGAGTATATTTGACAAGACATGGCTTTTGTCTCTCATAACTGATAAGGTCTCTGCTTTGTTCCGTGTTCATCTACCTCCTGGCTTCTGATCCAGCCCACCATGTCAGCTCAGTAAGGACTGTCAGTAGACTGGAGCAAAAGGGACACTAAATGGTCGACACTGAGGGATGGCAATAAATGAGATGGGAGCTAAATATATAGTTTTGTGACATTCTAGCAGCTGGCTTAAGTCCTGCTGTTTGTTGCTTCAGTATAGTAGCCTTAAAAAGGAAGAGAATGCATTGTAGCACAAGGAAGAAAAAAAACAGCTGGTGGCTTATCAGTCAGCCCTAGTGACAGAGAAGGTTAAAGAGTTTGGAAGGACAAACTTCGAAAGAGTGCTTTTATTAGTAACATAAAATTCTTAATTTTGTATAAATAGTTTTATAAAACTAGTTTGCAGTTTTCCATGGCTTTTTCTGTGCAAAAAGAAATACATAATTTGCTGTCTAAAGACAGGTTTTTTTAAAAAAAAGTAATTTACTTTTGATTCAAGCAGTTTGTTAGGTGATTTTGCAGTAATGTTCTTTTAATGTTTTCTTGTTCCTTAATGGGACACTTTGGAAAATTTTTGATACTTGATTAAGTACCTTGCAGTTTAGTACTTCATTGAGGGGAAAAAACGTTTATTTTTGTAATAGATGAAATCATGAATGCTCTCGAATGGTATAAATACTCATGTATCTTAATCCTCTCTTTTACTAGAGATGTAGAAGAGTATCGTGATTTAACTGTAATTTGATATTTGATAATTTTCAAAATAGAAGTTAATGTTTGCAAAAAATCAGTGTTTAATTGCCTAAAAACCTCATATTTAAGATGCAACTTGTAACTGCATCTCGTTCTTTTACATGCAGTAAAGGCTGTTAAAATGTAATGAGTCCGGCACCTTAGTTAGAAGATTAATCCTGCCTGATCTTGTTTGCTGCTGCTAGTTGACTGAGGTTTCTGCTGTTTCTTTCAAGAACTTGTTCAGTTCTTGAACCCAAACTTTATTGTTTCTCTTGGCTTTACAGCCATCGGTTGACCCAAAAAGAAGTGAAAAGCAAAATCTCATTTATGGCTTCTCAGCAGGTAAACTAGTAATGAACAAACCTTTTTGTCCTCTCTTTCATGTCTGTGGTGTCTGTGCTGGTGGGGCACCCTAAGGGCACACACCCACCCACTGCCCAGTTTAATAGGTGAGAAAGAATGGGCTCAACCTTTCTCTGAAAGAAGCTGTGGGCTGAAGAGACTGAAATTGTTCCATCCTAAGCCTTTAGTGGAGAGGACGACTTCACCATTTATTTCCTCTTAAATGTGGGCAGGCTCCTTGTGCCAGCAGCATAATCTGATACGGTGGCATGAGGTTTATCTTTTCTATGGGGAGTACTAAAATAGGTACATGAAATTTCAGGTGGACTTGTATGTAGCATGATGATACACCAGATATTATCAAATGATAAGGTTTTCAGACCTTGAGTAAAAGAGAGATTAGTCAGATTTGAGCTTTGCTCAGGGAATTTGATGTATTGTGTTTAGTCAGATTTACTTTTTTGTCTATACCTCTGTATAGAGTGATTTATGGCTGTGGAGCTATATAGTAATTTGAAAATCTTCTCTGGCATTCAGTAGATGATACCATTTATAGTGTTGGTTACCTTTTGAATTAGCATGGCACCCCTTTGAGGATCTGTTTTGAATTCTGTCAGTTGTTTAGGTCAATGCAAGTATTACTTATTGAATACTTTATACAAAAATATCATAATAAATATCAGCAAAATCGTAGCTAATTTATATAAACTTGCCTTTAATCCTTCTATCTAATGCAAGTGCTGTTTGTTTATAAGATCAGCTTTTTTCCAAGTGATTATTTAATTCTGTGCAGTAAAAACTAGAAGCACACAGCTTTTATTGTTTTTTGTTAGAAGACAGTAATTAAGAGTTATTCTGAAATTAATTTCCTAAAACTTGTTAGTCTGTTGATCTGTTTCAGTTTAAAGCAACTTGAGCGTTGCAAGTTCTGGAAGGTTTTTGAAGTTTCTTAAGTATTTGAAAATATAATTTAAGCTCTTTATGGTGGCAGTAGTACCATTCATTCTCCCAAAAAAATGTAGATTTCTCTTTTGGTTTGTTTGCCATTGTCTTCAAGTTTTTATCTGAAGGCTATATTATGTAATGCCAAAATTATATGATGATATGAATTTGCTACAGAAAAATGAAGGGGAAAAAAAAAAAAAGATCCTTACACAATCCTGGGACAGTAAAACTCCTTAGCAATCACTGAATTTTAAACTAAATGGTAAATATCTTGGCATAAATGTTTGTGTTAATTTTAGATAAGTGAATTGAGTGTCAGTTAGATATGTAATTTTTCAAATCTTGTCATTAGGATATTTAATTTTTTTGTATACTGTTAGATAAAATAACCTTTAAATTAGCCAAAGAATTTGTTAATAAATGATGTTAGTTAGCTGCAGCTAATCTGGCAAAACAGTGCCAGATACTATCTTTGTGTTAACATATAAATTTTTTTCTTTTCATCTTTTCTGCCTTTGATAACACAGTTGTTGTTTTTTTAAAATAGGGCAGAATCTTCTGCCCCGCAGAGCTGAAGAATAGATTACCATTTTTTTAAACTGAGTTATATTTTGTTGTTGCATACGTGGATGAAAATTATGTTGGTACACTAGATGACAAGAGAAATATATTTTGAAGATTTTGATTTTTTGATGTTCAGGAATTACTGTATCCTGAATTCTTATGTCTACATTTTGATAATGAGTTCTGACAGATACCTAGTTCAGGCAGATAACAATGGAAACAGTACGCTGGCTTCTCTGTGATGCATTCAGTTAACTAGGTTTGGCTACTGTGGAGTTTCTTCTGTCATGTGTGTTAGAATATCTGTGCAAAAATTTAAGTGCTATTTAGATTTCTAGCTACTGTAGTAACATTTTACTAACAAATTTGAACATTGAATGAAACAGCAAGTATTTAATCTGAACACTTGATAATTTACTCAGGTTCCCTTATAAAATGCAAGTTAAAAATTTGGAGAAAAAAGTTATGTACTTCAGTGTGTGTGTTGGGTATTTTTTTACTCTTTTTTTTGGTTTTTTTTGTCCCATATCTCTCCTCTGGGAGTTCTTTTTCCTTTATTAAAGAAAAGTCTATTACCATTATTAAAGTGACCTGGAAAGCTAGCCTCATTTTTTTTTTTTTATTCCTTGTTCATAGATCTGATGCGTTGTATTTACATGGAGTTTGTAAAGCTGTTTCTCAGTTAAACAAGCTCTCAAAGCCTCCAGCACAGAGGTTATTAGAGGTGAATAATATGGATTTAGAGGACTTAGTAATTCATTCTAAATCCCAGCTATACTTTTAAATGCATTTTTATTTTTTGCTTTTTTTAAAGGAGCATTTTAAGCATTAGTATGCAGTCTGCTGAGTAAAGACTGTATTTTATTGACATCACATGGATAATCCGGTTTGTCTAGTTTACATATGCAGTGATCAGAAAAAGATTGTGAGCTTTTTGAATGATCAGCAGTGACTGATACTCTGCTCAGTCAGAAACAAATGTATATAGTAATTGGCAAGTCAACTGTAGCAATAAAACTAACCTTACAGAATTGTGGCTTCTTTAAATGGAATAAGTTGATGTTTTTATTTTAAGATTACTATGTTCTTTAATGTTACTGTGCTGTCTTGGGGCTTTAACTGTTTAAAACCAAAATTGTTTTATAAAGCAGTGCTATTGTAGCAAGCAAGCAATATATTTATTAAAATTTATCACCCAATTAAAGCAACCTCAGTTTTCTATCCAAAATGACATTGTGTGCTGTTTATTTTGACGTATTCCAGAACACAGTTTGAAGCAGTTTTTAGTTTGTGATAAAATGTTATGTTGCTGGAATATAGGTACTAGCAAAGATAATTTTATAATTCAGTAGGGTTCAGGGTTAACCTTTGGAAAACATTATACTTGCGGTTCTTGTAACTAATAGAATTAATTTTTTTAAGTGAAAAAAAAATAAACAGAAAAATCCTGATCTTTAGTATTAAGAATTCCTGAAAGTTCTTATTTATTTTACCACCTGTTTTAATGTTACTTAGAGAAATTCATTAGTAAGAAACAGTAATAAACAAGAAGTTCTTAAACTACACCAAACTGTTAATCGTAGTAATCCGTCCTTGAAATCATAAAAGTGTGTATTGCTGATACCCAAGACAAAGGGGTGAAAGTCTTAATTTCAGAGGGAGAAGGAGAATGAATTCTTTACTGTCTTATTATTAAAGCTTTTCTGGAAAACAGATATATCTGTATCAACATTTCTCATTAAAAGACTGTGTGCAATCTCTATGTACGCAAGGTCTGTTTACTAACTGGCCAACAAATGCTAAATATTATGCTCAGTTTTGTTGAGCCAACTGGCTTGCAGCATATGTGTGTTCATTCAAGGGATTTTAATTTTGAACATAATGTTAACTGTGCACTGTTTAAATTGTACTAATGCCATTTTACTAGCTTTTTAGATGAGGTGAGGTAAGAGGTTAAACAGCATGGAGGAGGACTGACTCATGATGCCGTGCAGTATAAATACCCCTGTACTTAGGTCTGATGTTTAACGTGTTCACCCCTGCCCCAAATAGTGCTCACTAGTGAGCTTGAAAAGCATTCTGGAGATCTTTCTTTTGTCTGGAGATCCCATGGAATCTGTAGTGTCACAATTGACTTAAGAAGCTGTGCGGAAAAGAAATGAAGTCTAATGTAAAGGAACTTAAAATGTTACCAAAAATGCTACAATACCTGCATTATGTAACATCCAGGTTAAATGTAGATCTGGGAAAGAGCAATAGGTGGAGGTGTTTGTATGGAGGGAGTTCATTTATTCTTTGTTACTAGCTGAGTTTTTTCAGTGTAACCTGAGTCTTGTAACGCGCAGAACAGCTGCACTAACATGTTATTTTTATATTTCTCTGGATGCTGATATTTTTGTATAGTGTATCACAGACTTCAGACTATGGAATGTTAACTTTTTTCTCCTGCTGCAAAAATACTGTATGTTTTAGTAACATATTACAATTATTTTCTTAGCCTTTATTTTTGCAATAATGAATATTTTACTTACAGAAGTTTAAGTAGACTAAGCTTGTCTTATTCCACAATAATTTTCAGTTCTTTCCCATAACAAAGTGAGTTAATCTCTGGCTTTGATGTTGAAAAGTGATTATGGTAACTGAATTAGGAACCAAAACACCCCAAAAATTCCCCATAATCTGTGTTAGAAAGGTATATGATATACTAAACAAAGATGGAACCAGTTTTAGTGAATAAGGTGTGGAAAATGATGCTTGGCAATTTTCTAAACTAAGAAAAATCTTTTAGTTGTGTCTTTTTCACCAGTAATAAAGATTTTGCTGTTTTCTTTTTGACAATTCAGCATTTTAAGAGAATTTGAACTACTTTAAATACTTGCAGCTGTAATGACCCTTTCATTAAATATCAGGCATTATGTTCTCACACTTGAAGTAATCTTAGAGGTATTTCAAATGGTGTGCTAGAGGTTTTGGTTTTGTTTATCCAACACAAAAGTATCTAATTGCAAATAGGACAGACGTTAATTTTCTGAGGGTTGATATTCTGTATTTTGTTCTCAGACACCTTAATGGTTTTATTTTTGTGTTGTGATGAAGAGATTATATCATGATAATTTATATGCATTAAGTTTGTTGCAGAACAGCATTTCTGAACTTCATTGCTTAAATGCTTGAATAGTTCTCATTTAACTTTGATTATAGTATTAGGATGGTGTATGTCAAATATACCCAGCAAATGTAAGTGGTTATATTTGACATATGCAGATTATCCGTGTCATGGTGGTATTCACTACATAGGTACTTTGGCATTCGCTTGGTTATTTTGCTTAGAAAACCTGCTGTTTTGAGGGACGAAGGGAATGTTTCTCATGCGTTGTCATCTGCAGCCTCTCTTTTACTACCAGTGGGTTTTTTTGGGAGGGACTTAAGGAAACAACTTCACTGTTGTTACTAGCAGTCTTAACAAATACCTAAAGTTAGTCTGTATGTATAAAGTAACTTCTGTATGTGGTTACTATTGTCTCTGTTCACTGTATTGACAATGGTAATCCCCCATCTGTTTTGTCAGCCTCCTCTCCCTGTAAAATCTCATCAGATAGTTTGTTTTTCTTAACAATGCAAGACACTTGCCAAATTCCACAGAAGCATATTTAATCCTCAGAATACGTGCTAATGCAGTTAATGAAAGTTTTGTCAATTTCAAAATTTTTATTCCTGAAACACTATACTTTTCCCACTTGGTTTCTTAAATGTATACAAGTGGCTGTATATGTAAACTTCTCATTCCTTGTTTTCAGTTAATGGTGTGGTTGCTGAGTAAACTGTGTATATGATGCACTTATTTTTATTTGGTGGTACTTATTACTGCTTTTCTTCAACAAAAGCTATGTAGCTGTTTTCTGTTGTGATGAGTGTGGTGTTGAATCACTGGAAATAATTAAGGCGTTAAATATGTCTGAGATTTTCCACTTACAGAAAAAGAGGCTTTCTACTTCCTTTATCACCACCTATCAATAATCTAGTGGTATCATTTTCTGTATAAGTATTTGAAAGAAATATTTTGGCTGAAGAAATGGAGGGGGCTGTAAATGTGCAATGAGAGGCTAAATCTTTAATAAATTCCGGCTGTTATCTTACTGTGGCAAATTTATTCATGGTTATTTTGAGTGAAGAAAAAATAACTTAGGTGTAAGTGTTCGTTTAAAAGTATGTCTATGGGTGTGTTTGTATATATATGTGTACATAAATATGCATTACTACATCTGCCTTTGGGGGGGCGGGAAACCAAGAAAAACCCACCAAAACCCAAACCAACTTTGTCACAAAGTTGTCATTGTGAAACTGGGTCATGATATATTAATTGAATAAATACTGGAAAATGTTACTGCTAGAAAGTACATTCAGTGTAAGAGAAAGTAATTCACCCATTTATTTCTGTTCTCCTGTAAAATGTTTTAGTTCAAATTTCTGAGAGAGTAATCTCAAAGCTACCTATCTGTAATATTATGCTACAAATTTTGTTTTCTTTAAAAACTAAACCCTAACTGAAAGTATATTATCTTATCTTCTTAAGTTTTAATGTCCTACATTTTGTTTTCCAGTACCTCAAGTAATTTTTTTCTTGTTTCAAGTTACTGGCTTTCAAAAAAATCTCAGCTGTGTATCTAATCTTTATGTTTGTCTAAAATTCATCTTAAAGCAATTCAAGCTATTTCTAATGAATGCAAAAATACTTTATGGAAATATAAGTATTACCAGTATCATAAAACAATGTTCCTTTAAAAAGGAGTTGATGATAAAAACAATCCCAAATTTGCTAATTCTGGTGGGCCAGTGAAAGCTTGTTTTGGGTTCAGAGCCTTGTCTTTTGAGTATTTATGACATGTTTTGTCAGCTAGTGCTATTTTTTAATCTGCTACAGTAGTATTGCCAATTTAAGATTGCATATAAATGTTTCAATTAAATGTATTAACTGCTTTTCTTCATCAAAACCACGCATGAATATAAGTACTCAAATTTAATTGTAGCTTTAAGAAATTTATTAATACTGTGGTGGAATGTTAATCTTGCTCACAAAGAGTACTCACACTTAACAAATAACATTGTGAGTGTGATATACATTCATCACACTTCCTTTTGGATGCCTTTTTCTTCTAGCTGCAGTTCTTACGTGTCTCTTCATTACTTTATTTCCACAGTTAGCTCTTTAGCCTGTAAGTCTGTCAGATTAAGTTATCTCCAAAATGGGCTTGGAATACGACCGTTATGATCTGAAGACATAGAAGGTTCCCTCCAAAATGACTAAACTGTCTGTCAGCATTGCTGCTTAAGATAAAATTACCGGATGTTCTCCATTAAAACATGCAGTTTTCAATTGCTTCTTAACCTTGACATATTTTAAAAGTTGAACCATGCAGAGTCTTGGTCTTCAGCAGCTTTTTATTTGGTAAAGAAAAGCAAATGAAAATGAAGTGAGCAGGAAGTGCTGCTCTTCATTTCTACAAAGCAAACTAAAACACCAGGACAATTTGAACCACATTTTTGAGATGCTTTAGTTTAATGTGTTAATACACAATCTGAAAGCTGAATTGGGTATGGGAAAGGTGACTATGAGGTACAATTTTCTGTCTTCATGAAAATCCACTTACAGCTGGCAGTTATGTCTAACACTTAACTGAACTGTAAAATAAAATACTGTAATTGGAAAAAACATGAGTAAGGGAAGGGCTAAGCTGCTTTCTAAATGATGTAGAAGTGCGAAGTTTTTGACTGTAACAGTTAAAAAAACCCAAACTGAATGATGTGTAAAGGTGTTCTCAAAATGGAGAACATGTTTTCGTGTATGGCATAACTATACTGAAGCTCATTTCTGCAGGCAGTTAAGAATTAAATATCATCAAGTGTGGACATTTATGGTTACAAGTACTCAATTGTAGGAATTACGGTGGTGGTTTTTTTAAGGGATTCACACAATTTGTGTTTTTTTCTAAGTTGGAGATCGGAATGTGTGACCAAATGCCAGATCACAACAAAATAGGCATATTGCAAAGCATTTGTTGTGGGTTATTGGTAGATCCACAAGATCAAAGGGCTCTTGTGTGTTTACAATTTTTGGTGAATTTAAATGTTTATTATTGTCTTCCAAGTGTTCTTAGTTAAACTCAACATGAAGCATAGAGCGTCTCTTGGTTTTGGTATAGTGAGGATCTACTGAAGTTTTCCTGTGATTTTCCTTAAAATAATAATTAGCCTGTGTATAAAACATTTGTACTCAAATATGTACTGTATCTGAGGAACATATAAGCTTTCTGAGACTTTTCTTGATTTCCTGAAGTTGAAGTAGACTTTAAAAATAGCTTTTTTTGGCTTTTTGCCAGTGGAAGTAACTAGCTCTGCAAATTCAATGTATAGTAAATCATTGGAACATTTGCTAATAAGATGGTAGAACAAATTGGTTTTTAATTGAACAAAATAATAGTTTAACCATATGCATTTGCTTGTGTTCTTTCTTCCTAGATTTGGATAGTTGAATCCAATCAGATTTTTTCAAGTTCTTTTCCAGCAGTAAAGTAGATCTTGTTACATCTTGCTTCCATGTCCATATAAAACACAAAATATGAAAGGAACAAAAATAGTAAGAAATTTAGTACTACTGAAGTCCCTTAAATTCCTCAGATTTTAACTTGCATAGAAAGTTTCTTAAACATTACATTTCCCATAGACTGTAAAAATTGGGCACACTTCTTTGCAACCTCTTATTAATCAGCAGCTTTAAGGCTTTAGCATAGTTCATTCTTGCTTTCCTTTACTGCTTTTATTCTTGGGTGGAGGTCCTGGTTGATCTGCCTGGGAGATAGTTGTTTTATGTATATGGAATATAAGCTGTTTTTTTCAGGGAATTTCTGATGTGGCGGTGGACTTTTTAGGTAGGACACCAGATAAAATTTTTTTCAGCTCCTGGGCGCATCAGTTGCTACAGAGTAATCGTTAATATCCCAGAGTAGGTGAAATCATTAGGATTTAGAGCAACATTTTTCCTAAGACGTTTGTTTCTGCTTTAACTTCAGTAACAAAGATCCTTTTGTCTCTTTGCTTAAGAATGTGTTTTAAGCATCTTCTTGAAGAAAGGCAACAAATGTCTTACTACAGGATCTTGTTGGTGTGTGTTTTGTACATGCTGGAAACTTCAAGCTTGTAAGGTTATCAAACTTAAGGCAATGGGAGTGATGATGCAGAGAAGACAGGCAGAGAACGGAGAGCAGCAACATCATGTAACTGGTTGGAACTTTAGCAAAAAACCTTCAGCACCTGAGCTCCACTTGACATTCTAATTCATGGCTTTTTATGAATATTGTTAGTGTTGTGTACTTCCCGGTTCCCTTCGTTGTTCTTAAAATGTAAAGGATTCTAGGTGGTGCATAGGATGTTTTTGTGTTTCTGCATGTTACAAATAGGTTCTTCTGAAGGTTGTTTCTTGAGTTCTAATTCTGAGTTTATATAGGAGGATTTAAGAATATAAAAACAAAACTTAGTTTTACTCTCATAAAAAAACTCATGAAAATAGTTGTGAAGTACTACAAGTGAAAATGTTAGACACAAAAATATATTTAGTATTGAGATACATTAGTTGTTGGGGAAGAGTGACTGCCTTGATGAAGGAAAATTAAGTATTTGATTGCTTTTTCTGTATTGTTGATGTAGAAGCAGTTAATCTTAGCATGGGTTGCTTCTGCTTGATTTTTAACATTCTCTAATTCCAGCATTTGTGAGGTTGGATACATTCAAAGTAACACAGTCTTAAATTGGTCCAACTGATTTGTGAACCACTGCTGTTTTATTTTCCCGCAACTCACTGGGCGTAACATGAGTCCTAGAAGATGAGACAAGTGCACAGTGAGACAAGCTGTAAGAATTTATAGGGAAATAATCTTAGCTTTGTCTCCATACAAATGTTAGGACAAGCAGTATTCCTGAACACAAGTGTGTTATTTGTAGGGAAACACAAGGTAATTAAGAGGAGTGCCACTGGGCAAGAGTATGAGAGCGTGAGAAATCTTGAATCAAATGTGCTAAGAATGGTCTTCTGAATGTCAGATGTATCTGGTTCCAGTTTGATTCTGTTTGATAATCTAGTTGGCCTGGCAAGTGAGAGAAAGCAGTAGTTGCAGATATAACTGGATTATGATAAAACTTTTGAGACCGTCCAATAAGAAGGCTTAGTCTACACAGTGTACCTGAGTTGTGGCTTGCTGGTTACTACTTTTGCTACTTAGTCCCTTCACAAGAGAATCAGAATTGTTTTTTCCTATGGAGTTCTCAGCTAGGCCTTTGAGACACTTGTCTGATGAACTTAATACCTGACAGTGATCCGCATGAGTACAAAAGCTTAGGAATCATTTATTAAAGCAGTAATTGGCTAAAATTACAATTCTTTACTGAGGACTTAGTTAGGATTGCACCTTGGGTCAGGTCTTGTGGAGTTCTCTTTCAGCTTGGATCTCTTAACACATTCAAGATTTACTTGGTTAGTGGGCTAGAAAGTACACTTAGCAAATAATTAAGTCATACTAAATGCTTTTAAAGATGGAATTAAAAGTCAAATCTGTCATGAAATAAGTATGCCTGAAGTCAACAATGTGGAATTGATTACACAAATGCAGAGCAATATGTTGTTGTAGTGAGATATGAAAGTTGCATATGAATACAAAACTGGGGAAAACCAGCAAGATAGAGGTAATGGAGGAGAGTATGTGGGGTCAACAAATGTTGAACTAAATGTAAAACCTGATTTTTGTGGGGAGGGAAAGAGGAGGCTGGGATGTATTAATAGGAATGCGGTGTGTAAGATAAGATTCTGGCTAACTTAACTTTGAGGTCTTAGTTGAAGTATTGCCTTGTCCAGGCATCCTGCTTTAAGAAATGAACACATTGGAGTGCCCGACAGAGTTAAGAATGGTCAGGAGTTTTAAAAAGAACAGCTATCCAGAAAGGATCAAGGTGCCAATGCATACAGTTTAGAATGAAGAGGCAGGGGGCTGAGCTACCTTGGAACAATTTATGAAAACTCTTTATAAGGACAGTATTCTGGGAGTAGCTGGAAAAGAAACTGGCATAACATTTGAGGGAATGTGTTGCAGTTTAAGTCAGTAATTTCTTAACTATAGAAGCCACAATTCTAAATTATGTTCAGACAACATGAACAAAGTTGCAAGCTTGAGAGTAATACAAAGTCCTGCTTTTTTTCTTAGTATCATAATTGTTCTATTTAATTTTTATCCAAATCATCTTATCTTAGTATTTGATTATTCTTTCAATCGTGATCCAACTTCATAAAATATTAGAGGCTGCTTGCTGTTTTTCTTGGGAGATAAAAAATGTAATGCTAGTCACCTTGTGTGTTGGTTAGAAGAGTGGTTTAAACTCAGGTTTGCAATATTATTTTAGCTTTACCAGCAGAATGGGATAGATACCTAAAGATGTAGTGTGCAGGAAGTATGGTTGTGGAGAAAGGCAAGTAAGATGCTGTTTAAGTAATAGTGGTATGACTTTGGTATTAAATATGAATAGTGTAGCAAATGCAGGATTTTGATAATATTTCAAGGCTGAACTTTATTACTTGTAGCTGTTTCATTGCTTTATGTAGTCTTAGTGAATCTTCCTTAATTTCCTGTGATTCAGAAGTACCTTTAATATTCCCCACCCCACCCCCCTGACAGATGATTTGGACTTCATGATATGAATATGTCTTTGTTTTTTGAGCTTGGAATACTAAATAATTTTGGGAGTTTATCTTCCCTATGAACAGTTTTGCCATTGTGAAACACAAGTATTTTTGTTGAAGAACTTTAATATGCTTGTGTTTATAACTTCTGCTCACTCCTAAATGTTTTCTGGTCTTTGCAGTTTGATAAGGATTTTGAATATGTTGAGTTGTAGTACTCAAACCCAGTTTTAATTAGCTGAGGAGATGAAAGCCAACAACTTTCTTATAATTCCATGGAATGGCTTTGTTTACTAGGATCTGAAATACCCAGACTTCTGTCCTTACGACAGTGTTTCTGTTCTTTGATTATCTTCTTTGAATTTAATCTTCAAGTCTGAAATTTCTAGGTTTGTGTATCTTTTGAGCCTGGTGCTTCATCTTTGCACTGTAGCTGTCACAGAGTACTGCTATATATTCTTAATGCTACCTTCACTTAGTGTTTTTGTTATTTGTGTCATAATTTTCAGAGTGTGTGATTGTAAATAATGAAAGGGAAAAAACACTTGAAAATAACTAGGAAATAATGTTATGTATGGCTAAGTGCCAGTATTACTGTGTTAAGCAGAGGCAGGGAGTTGTCTGCTGATAGTGAAGTTAGCCAATTAAACATGACATACTTGCTCTATTTGTATGCACAACTGAGCAAGAATACAGCTTACGAAAAATGTGATGCTCTTGTCATCTGTTGCTGTATACACATATATGCGTATTAGACACACACACATTCTATATATTATGTATGGTAAATACAATGTTTCCCAGAAATGTTGACCTTGAAACCCAAAGTGAATGTGTAACAAGTCTCAGGTATTTTTGTGAAAGAAGTGCTATGGCATAGGTAGGTAAAACCTCTGTAGATGTGGGTGGCCAGCCAGCAGTGTGCTGTCAAGGTTGAGCCCACCAGAACAGCATGGAAGGGTGAAAAAGAATGTTTTCTACAGGCTCCTTCGCTGTTGGCAGGGACAGTGGGCCTGGAGGTCTTTCCTGAAGGCCTTGTGCCATGATGGGACTGGATGTGCCCCTGGCACCCTCAGTCCTGCCACAGGGAAGCTGTGCACGTGTCTGGTCATGCAGCCAGACCTGTGTGTTCCTGTGGTGTGATGCACATTGTTAGACTACTAATGAGCATGTCTGGTCATGTTAGTGGTGAGGGAAAGTCGTTTGTGCTTTCTATAAAGAGCTTGTACAACTTAATGAGGAGGAAATTAGGACTATGACTGCCCTAGAATACCGGATGTTAAACTGAAAATCCTGTTTTCACCCAAAACCTGTATCCCTCAAAGTAAGGGTCACATAGGTATCTAAAGTCAGAAAAGAGTACTTAACTCATTCTTTGACTGCAGGTATTTAGTGTTCTAGACTAATAAACTCTTAAAGATAATTTAAAGACAAATACATCTTTTTAAATTTGCAAGTAATTTTGTTGACATGCTTTTATGGAAATAATCTTTTTCTTCCCCCCTCCCCCCCCCCCCTCCCCCCAGTTTAACTTTGTTGGAAGAATCCTTGGACCGAGAGGACTAACAGCTAAACAGCTTGAGGCAGAAACAGGATGCAAGATAATGGTCCGAGGGAAGGGTTCCATGAGGGACAAAAAGAAGGTAAGCTCCTGAAGGGTCATAAAGTTCCACATGCATAGCTTTATTTCCTAACAGAGGGTAAGCTCATGCCTCTCATATTTTACTTGTTGCGTTCTTACTATATGCTTTTTCATTGTCCAGTGTTTTCTACAGAATTAGTAAATAATACAACCTACCCTAAAGAAGTTAAATGTTTGTGCTCCATGATGGGGCAACTGGGAGTCTAGCAATTGTAAAGTATTCTTCAGCAATAATTAGTTTCTAATAGTGTCATGTCTCACAAGGTAAAGGTAAAAATTGAAGTTAAATTTATTTTTCTAAGGAAGAGTTGTTAACCTTAGAGGTGTTCTTAATAATTTGATTGTAATGAAATACCAAAGTAGCGATTTGTGCAAGTAGTGTGGATTGGAAAAAAATGTTTAATGTATTTCTGGCAATGAATACTTTCTGAGTGAACCAAGAAGCACTGTGTTTCTGAATTTGTTTTATGTTCGGGTGGAGTTGCAGCGTAATTCAGGTGGTTTCTTGCCCTGTCTTGTAATGTACATGCTCTGCCATAGGGAGATTGCTAGGGGATACTACATTACCACTAGGGAAACTACGCTTTTCAGGGTAAAGCCATCCTGGATGTGAAGTTGCTCCAGTGGTAACTCCTGGAAGTAATTTGGTTTTGCAGGTTTATTTTCCAGCTCTTTCTGTCCACCTCTGGTTAGTACTGCTGAAGTTGCACCAGCATCTCTGCTGCAGTTTGAAAGTGTGCACTTAACAGTATTCTTTTCCTCTTTGTTCCATAATTGTTATTTCTTTTGGTTCTTTCTTTAGAAAATTCTCCTCTTTTCCTTATCTGATCAGCCACATAAAACATTCTATTAGTACATGTGTAGCACATCACAATTAAAATAGAAAGCTAATGTCTACCCTGTCAAGTACCTCAGACTTTACAGAGTTTATGATTGTCACTTTAAAACTTCATTTGATGCCTATTTTCATAATCTGCTGTAATACCATCACAACCCTTTCTCTTATTCTACCTATAGCTATTTTGAGTGTTTAGATTTCCAGATTTTGAATGAAGACCTGTTCTAACCTAGAGAGTTGTTGGTTGTCTAGGTTCTGTGGAAGTAAGACGGTGGTATTTTCTTAAATGCTTGATACTTTAAGGTTTCTTTTTAAAAAATACTGTAGTTTATGTCCTGAATTCCTTTCTCTGGGGGGACATCTAATGTATAAACGAGTCCTACTGTTACGGAGTTTTAAACTGTACATGGGTAAACAGAACTTCTAGAATTGATATTTTTGTACAGGACTTTGAAATACAGATTTCCAATAACTAGGAGGTGGTAGGAGATATTAAAATTTCAGCATGCTTCACCAGACATACAAAATTGTGTGGGTATAATGCTATATCTTGAAACAAAGTGTATGATTGCGACATGTGAGCAATCTTAATTGCATGATTTGTTTGTGACTACTAATAGTAATCAGATTTTTACATATTCTATCATATTGTTTATATATTAAAAAAAGTATCCTGGGGCAGGAGACTTATTGGCAATACTGCCTCGCTTTAGAAGTTTGCAACCTTCACCTTGTTTTTATAAGAGAAGTCTATTTGACCCGCTCTTTAAAGCTGCCACTTTTAGGCTGATAGATTAATTAGCCCAGGGGTCCTCAAGCTTTTTAAACAGGGGGCCAGCGCGTGGATGAAGTGGCAGGAGGTCATCTGCGGCTGCTTGGTTTTCCCCACAACCCCCGGCGGGGGGGGGTGGTGGGGTGGGGTTGGGGGGTGCGGAGGGGTTCTGTAAATACCAGGGGCCGGATTGAGTACCCTGAGGGGCCGTATCTGGCCCATGGGCCATAGCTTGAGGACCCCTGAATTAGACTTTAAGACTTCTGATTGCGTGTGTAACAAAGTAAATCTTCAGTATATGGAATATACTAAAATTTAGTTTGCAGCGAGTGAGTTTTCCAACTGTCAATTCAGAACAAAGTACTAATACCTTAAAGTGAGTATTTAAAAGTTCATTCAGCTTTTTTCCTATTTCAATGTAGCTTTTAAAAGACACTGTATTTTTATCAATAATACAGTTCTTATCTTCATTTATAGGCAGAATTTAAGTTTATTACTGTTCCCTTTTTGGTTTAGGAATGGTAATTCCAGGCTGGGATAGTTCATCAGGAGTTAGGTTACGTAACTTTTTAATGAATAAAACTTAGTTCTGGTTCATTTATGTTCACAGATATCGTAAGCTAAAACATTTAGGCTTCTATTCTTGAGAAAGCTTGGAAGTGTAGATTGAGGCCCCAAACTTAATGGTCCAGAAATAACATCTCACTGTTAGCAGTGAACATATGTGTATTTAATATAGTCATTAACAGTGACGCCTTGATACACCCTTAAAAGTTCGGCAGATTGTCTGCTGTATGGAAAAGCGCAGTTGGTTGTGCTAGCAATAGCTATGATAGCAAACAGCTGCAGTATTGTTGAAAGAAAGAAAAAGGTATACATCTGAGGCCTCAATTTTTCTTCTGAACAGACCTATTCCACTGTAAAGTTTCATTTGCAGACTGTTTCGTAGAAAGGACTTGGAAGAGTAAGATAACTACAGATTTCCGGAAATTACTGTGTTGCTTGGCCCATATGTCATAATCCCCTTGCTCCATCTCTTCCCTGTCTTTCTTGTTCATGCTAGCTCCAAAGTGGCCCAATGAATTCCACATCAGGTATGGTAGCCATTTTCCAGGGTGTGACTAACAGTGCATTTTTGTTAGAGCTGTACAGCTTTCATTCTTTGAATGCTTTTTATATTAGGTCGCACTGAAGGTAAGTCCAGCTACTGAAGACGTTCTCCTTCTGTGCTATCAGCAGGGCAAGCACTTACGCTATGCTAGCTTCATTACTCTCAGCTGCCAGCTAAGATAAGCACTCTGCAATGTTGTTGGTCACCATTACATATTCTGATGTGTCAGTTCAGTATTCACGTAGGTCCTGGAGTCTGTGAAGTGTCTGTTACAGAATCACTGAATGGTGAAGGTTGGAAGGGAACTCTGAAGGTTTTCTTGTCTAACCACCCCTTGAACAGGATCACCTAGAAAAGGCTGCCCAGCACCATGTCCAGAGTGGTGTTATGTTTAGTGCCCATGTTCTCCCACCACTGTGCTTCAGAACGTGACTTCTGCTGTGGGGAGTCATTGCCCTAGGTAGCTTGGGCGGGTTTACTGTCTGGGGAAGTGGTATTTTTGGACTGATTTCCCCTGCTCTCCCCACTTTTCTGGTTTTAGCTGTTCAAAGGATAGGCAGTCTTGTCTTTAGGGAAAAGCTTAGAGGAGCTGAGACCTGTCACCTGTTCTTTTTGAAGTTAAGTAAGAAAAGGAAGGTTGTCTTCAACAGTGACAAGTTCTGTGTGGCAGATCAGCTAGAACTTCATACATGTTAAAAGTCACAAACTGGTCCAGTCAGTACTGTAGTCAGTATACTTTTAGTCAGTACTATTATCTTTTCTCAATTGTCTATTGTCTGATATTTTTGGAGCAGAGAGTACTTGACCATTGGTGATTTTGTGAGATAATACTGCAGTTAGTGTTGAATATTAACTAGTTGAATATATTTGAATTATATAATAGTATATACTATTTGATATTCAAATATATTAATATTGGTTGTAAACCAGTTTTGAGTACCAAATAATTTTCTTGATAAAACCTGTTTTCATGCCATCCAGTCCTAATCTTTCTATACTTCTTTTTCTCTCCCGAGGTGATTGGTATTAGTAATTTATCTTTTTCAGACTGGACTATTTGGTGCTATACCATTATTACTGCAGTAGGAAGAATTTCATAAACATTTATTATGATGAAGTTTTTGATGCATCCCAGTAAAGTGTTTCTTCTAAAACTAAAGATTTGGAAGCTGTATCCAAGATATGATGATCACAGACTGAAGTAAGATCAAGTAACGTTATCTGTCTGGGGCGTAAGTACACTGCTTGCTATTGGCTCTTGCCTCTTTTCCTGACTATTTATACTTACAGATGAACTCCTTAGTCTTGCAGTGCAAGATGACCAACTTCCTTGGCAGTCAGTGCCTTTTAATGATAACCACCTTTTCTTTTATTTTCTCAAGGGTCTTCTCTCTGCAGGTTCTACTTTAAAATGACAATGCACTTCAAAGTGTAAAATACAGAAGTAATAGAATTCTCTCATGGAAGGTTAAGTTACGCTAATTGTTTTTTAAAACCCTTTCCTTTCATCTAGGGTCAAGGATATTTAGAGACATGAGTATGCAAGATTTTTCATTTTTGACTCAATTGCTTTGAAATTTAGAGGAGATAAGAAATGCAAGTTAATTTGTATGTGTATTTTGTAAGTATATTTCATATCTGCAAACCTGATTGGCCAGTGCTAGTTATAAAAGACACCTTATTTGATGAGGGAAGGAATTAATTACTAAACCGGTGTCAATCTGTAATGTGACAGCTACAAAGTACTGAATACCATCTCCTAGAGTAAACTGTCCATCTAGTTTTCTCTTCCTACCTTGCTAGTGTGTGCAGAATCCAAGAGAAGATACAAAGACTGACATGCTGGAAAGCAAACCATCTGGATTTGCCCTGTAGAAAATTTTACTCTCCTGTGTAAGCCTATGAACAGAAGTAATGAATTAGAAATCCTTGTCACATGGCCAAATCACTTGAACTAGCATCAAAACTTGAAACTTGCTGACAGATTTCCACCAGGAAGCAAGGGAAATCCTCAAATCATTTGTGTATCAGGCTCGGCTGGTAATCAGAACATCTCTCCAGGCAGCTTTAGACAAATTTTAAATCAAAACCTTAATTACTGAGAATACTGTGATTAGAGCCGAGAGGTACTTGAAGGAGATAATGGGAGGTGTGTGTAGGTGGGGTAGGGAGAAAGGTTGTAGGCATTCATCAAAAGCTAATGAATGTGTAACTTTATTAAGACCAAGGCATGTTTTATTTAGTCTGAATGCACCTTTCATTCGGTATTGAGGAAAACTAGCAATTTTCACACCAAAGAATACTTAATAAAAGTGAAAACTGTCCAGTGGTGGATAAGCAAGACACTTGGGTTTTTTTGTCATCTCCCTTGTCTAGCATGAATTCCATAAAACAGACACTGACACACTGGTATCAGGAGTCAGTTCTGTGCTCTTGAACACGTTGACTGCTATTATCTCACTTAGAGGAGTATGCAGCCTTACAGCATCGGGCTTGTGGCAGTCTTGGTCAATAAGCTGCATTGTTTTTTTTCCCATTTATTCCTACGTTTAGTCAAGAATCTCTTCCAGGAACAGTATGTGAAGGGAGGGTATAATCTGTTTTTACTTCATGAGGAGACATCTCATTATGATACACAGAATTTTTTTCTTAGAATTTGTTATTGCAAAGAGAAAGGCAGGCAGCTATGCAGTTCTAAATTTGAAGAACTCAATGCCTTCGTCCACTGTAACAGCTTCAAACACGTTGCACTTGTTCTGTACTAGATTGTTTGAACTTATCTGTGGTTCCTGACCTACAGCTTACTTGTTCCTACATCACTGTTCACATTGCAAGCAGAAATTACATAAGGTTTCACAAAAGACAAGCTCTTGATCAGTACCAGTCTTGACCTTTGGCTGGTGCAGAGTTGTACTAGTAAATAGATAATTCCATTTCTTTGGACTCTCCAGTTTGGTTTTGTTTTTCTATAGTAAAGCTAAAAAGGAATTAAATTATCCTTGGTACCTATGCAAAGCTTGAGGAAAAGAAATTGAAATATGTAATATTTTAATACCTTTTAGTCTCTGAAATACCATCAGATATGCTTTGATATCCAATGTAAAGTCTTAAATGTTCAATTTACCTTATAAAACAAAGTTAGTGATATAGAATAATATGTACTTTGTAGTGTGTCTTGTTAAACAAGCCCTATTATTGCTACCCTAATTATAGGATGCTCAACTTTCACATTCTGTGAAAAGTACTATGTGTGAACAAAAAATAAAGCTATGGTGCTGACACATATGTTGAAATGCAATATATTTAACATATGCTAGCATATGGTAGAGTTTTTCTGTGTTTCAGAATGAAAGGTTGACCGTCCATCATTATTCTTGTCTTCTGGGAATAAATTGCATGGCTCAGGCCTGTTGTCTCTAAAATCTGCCTCTACATACATGCATGTTGTTGCTGTTTGACAGTTTCATATATCTGTGTTGAGAAATCATGGCCATGGTTTGGAATGGCAATAGAAAAAAATTCTGTAACTAGTTGCAAAGGTGGATTTTTGAGTATTTGCCAGTTCTGTTAGGAATAATGGGAAAAAAGTTCTTTAAGTCATTGGGGACATTGGCATGTGAAAGTGAAAAGCAAGTACATACATAATACATGACTAAAACTACTATCCTTTCACTAAAAAAAATTTTAAAAATCCCTTTCTTACAGTACCAGTGGGATTTCTGCAGATTAGCTGCGTATTTTTACATTTAGAACTATAACTATCAGGGTCCTGTATCTGTATCCATCATTAGGGGTATTATTTGTTAAAATTGACTTCTACTTACTGGAAATTTGCTGGCTGAGGCATTGTGGAGTGGCATTTCGGCATGCTGGATGTCATGGATCATGCTTTGTTATCTTTTCACATGAAAGCTGCAACTTCTGTATACAAGAGACTGCCAAACTGATGGTTACCTTGTCTTGTAATTTCTGTCAGCTTCTTTGACTATACATTAAAAGTCATTGTATGAGCAGGCTGCTCAGCTAAGATTGAGATACTACTTATAGAGCATGTTCCTCAATCTACTGCATTCAGGTTATAAACTTTTAACATAAAATTACTTAGGTTTCAGAATGTGGTATACAAGATACTACCCTGGGAACAATTAATGTTGGCATCTAGCATCTTCTACAGTGACATTTCCTTTAAACACACTTTCTTCTAAGTATGCATGTCTATATTTAGTTTGGTTTCTCAAACTCATTCATCAAACTTGGGGAGGCTTTCTTCATACTTAATTTTTGACCACACCAAAATTTTGACCACTGTAGTTAATGGCCTTTTAAACAGTCATATTCATGTAAAGGTACTGCTGAACTTACATATTCAACATATCACAACTGCTATTATGATACACAGTGAAGAATGTACCATATTAAGCTGTATGAGAATTTGTATGTGGCTATGTGGTAAAGAAAAACCCTCCTGCTTAAAATCCAAGCTTGTTTAAGAGTATACTTGGTGGTCGATACCCCTTTGCCTTTTTAAAGATTCATTATAAAACAAAAGATGTAATAAAAATAATTTGGGTTGCTTGTAAGCTAGAGTGTTTTTTCAGTAGCGAGCACGTCAGAAAACAGGCTTTTCTATTCCAAGTTTAAAACCTTTATTGCATTTGTAACCACTTATTTTGAATGCAGGAGGAGTTGTAAAGCTGGATTTTAGTAGTATTATTATTTTTATTAAAGAATTACTGAAGCATGGCCTTTTTCCCTTTTCACCTGTGAAACAGAAGTCTCTTGAGTTATATCCCTGGTAGTCTGGAAGTGATGACAAAGTCATCATAGAAAAAATACAAAATTCCTTTTAGCAAGTTACTAATTTAATTACATAATGAAATGCTAAGGGCTGACTAGTAGAAGCTGTACTTCAGGAAAATCAAAAGGCAGCAGCAGTATTAAAGGTAACAGACTTTTTTTCTTGAATTATGCCTGACCTGAAGGCTGCCTCCTTTTAAACCTGTTGTATGGGGGTTTTGTAGTCCTGAGTCTCTAGTGTATCGTCTTTGAAATCCTACCTGCATACGTTTTCTTAAAGTAAAATGTGTTTAGTTCACTTTGACTGTAGTGAAGAATGGAATGTAGTTAGGTACATAATAACGCAGTTAGCTTAGTTATGTATGGGAATGTGAATTTTACAAGATAATGTTTTCCTTAAATTTTATATAAGATTTGACAAACACTTCTTATTTGAAGTAATTTATTGCAAGTCTTTTCACTTAACAGTCTGAAGAACACTAACTTCCAAGAGCAGAATGATTTTAGATTGAAGGACAGAACAATTTAGGTGCCCGAGGACCTTAAGAATTACTGTAAAGCAGTATTAGTCTTTCAGAAAATATTACTGATATGTATCTGATGCAATACATCTTTTAGATAGGTTTATTTTATACATACCGTTGTTTTTATTGGCTACATGCTGATTATATCCAGTATATATTGGATAGATTTCTGCATGTGCTCAATACGAATTTGCAGCTTGGAGCTGATTTTAACACTATTAAGACATGGTTTCCTATGTAACGTGAAAAGTAGCCGAGACCTTTGACTATGATTAACTCTGATAGCAAAACTTGATTATATGTCATTTGGTTTTGAGAGCTGTTAAATAGTTAAGTGTTTATTGAGCTAATTAGGTATGGGAATAACTGATTTAACAAAATACTTCTTTAATACCATTAAAGACACTGGAAGCTATAGACTGGAGGAGTGTAATCAAAGCCATGCTAGTAGAAAACAACTTGTATTGTATTTTACTTTCATTTGTTTTTCTGTCAGTTCCCTTTGAGAAAAAAAAAAAAAACAAAAACCAAACTTAAAATCAACAGGCAAAAGAATCTAAATTACCTTGGAATGGGAGGAAAGTAGAATGAAAAAGTATATATCAAGGGACTCTTGAATCATTGCCTGAACATCTGTGTATAAACAAATCTCTTTTATTAATGAAAATTCTGTATCTGAATGGCAATTGACTCATCTTAATCAGTACCGTGGTAGAAACTGTCTTTCTGCAAAATTATTCCTAAGCTTTTGTTAGGTTGGAAGCACAGAGTATTAATTGTGTTACAAGTTGACTAGGCTACAGCTCACAGCTGCTTGTATCTGGCATTTGCATAGAAGTTTTGTAAGGCTTGGGGGGCAATTCATACTGAGTTGTTTTGAGGTATTGACAAAATTGTCTGCAAATATCTATGTTTCACTTAGTCTAGCAAAGTAGTGAAAGAAGTGAATGGTTTAAATAAATCTCTCTAACCTGAAAGTTTTTCCACACTTACTCAGCAGAACACAGTGAGAGACAAGTTACTGAACTAGGTGAGACTTTTTTAGCAGAGTATGGGCATTCTTACGTACAGTTAAATGATTTCGTAAAACTTTATTAAATCTGCAAGAGAAGATTAGTGTTGAGTGTTATCTAATAATATAAAAACAAAGGAGTTGATTCTTGTGAGATTCCAAAAATGATAGATATGGTGATCTTCATGATGCGCGATGAAGGGCAGCTAGTGGTGTTGCAGACTTTATCACCATTCTCATTTATCAGCACCACTAAACTCTTCCTGTATTCTAGGTTTTTCTAGGCTATAACCTTAACCTATTGGGCTGCCCTTCAGTGGATGATTTCATGTTTGATACGTGGCTAGACTTTTTTTTGAACTTACTTAAGAAACAATGTTGTAATATTATAAGCTTGCTTACCAGAAATAATTTGTGTTCAGGGCTGTGTTTTGGCTGTGTTTGCTGAGCATCGTGAAGCTGTACTTGGATTTCTTTGTGGGAGAGATCATACATTTGAGGCTCATGGGGATTTCCCTGTCCTGTATGAAGACTGAGTCTACTTAAATGTGGGAATGGAGGCTGGATCTGTTAATTTAGGGATGAAAGCAGCATGCCTGTGTGTTTCCCAAGCATTTATCAGTTCTTGGCAGCTCTTGGTTCTCCATAGTTTTGGGGGGGCAGCTGGCAGGCAGAGTACAGGTGGTTGTTGATCATCCTGGATATAGCTCCTTAGGGTCAGATTTAGCCATTTTATCAAGACTGATAGGAAGGCTCTTTTGCACAGAGCAAAAGAATAACCACAAAATAAGATAACCGCTGTTGCTGAAACGAAATACTTAAAATACTAATTGAACATTTAGAAGACATTTGACTTTCTACTAGCTTATTGTTTTACAGATAGAGACATGTAATAATCTGTAGTGTTTCATTGTAGCAAAATAATAAATTCCTTTTCAACTTGGAAAAGTCAACTGTATGATAACAGTTACAAATTGTAATTCCCAAAATGTCTGAGTGGTTTGCCATTTAAACTTGGTTTTAGATGCTGACAGTTTTCCACTTTTCTCAGATCTGCTGGTTCTGTGTTAACCTTTGTCTTGCTTAGACTTAAATTAAAACAGATGTTAGTAGTCACAGATTACCCTTTTGCTAGATATGGCTTACAATATATTAAGGGTATGAATGAAATTCAGGCAGCTGGGTAGATGTTCATGGGTATGTAGTGGGACTGTATCCTTACTTCACAGTTTCTACAGTTATAGTTGTAAGACTTTATTGTTGATCTTTACACTTTTCAGATACAGAGAGGGATTTATTGACAGTTACACATTTTTATTAGACTTTTCTGTGAATAATTCATGGCTTCTGTCTGCTAATTATTCACATTTTTCATACCTTTTTGGGCAGTAAATGGGAGGTCTTTTGATGAATGTAGGACTCACTGAAGTGCATGCATACTGTGAGTATCTCTTAAAAAACCCATGCGTTTAAAACTTGTAACAATCAGTTTGAAGAAAGTGTTGAGTACTTCCATGAAAGGATGAAAACTTATTCAAATGTTTGTTACGGCCAGGTACACAGATCTCTCTTTCTGTTAAAGAAAACTTGTTACTCTTAGAGTAGCAGAACACTTCACTTGGCAATGCCCAGTCCTGAGCTTGCTTGGAGACTGTTTAACTTAATAGAATCTGACATTCTACATAAATTACCTGATTTGATTGTTAAGTGCCACAAACTCACTATGGAACACACAGTATTCATGTGTGCTTGATGAATTTGTTAATGTGAGTAATTCTTGAATATAATGCGGATCATAAATCAATTTAGTACTATATTCCTACAAGACAACTAAAATCTTGTCCTCCAGCTTTCATATCCTGAAATGAATAAAACATTAGCTTGGTTTTGGGTCTTGAAAGTAAAATGTGCAGAACAGTGACTTCATTCAGGCCATAGCTCACGTGTGCCTGAGAGAATGGAATAGCTGGCAGCTGAAGTAACAGAAAGACTGGCTGTAGGAAAACAATGGGAACATCAAATTCTTGGTTTCATTAGAAGATGTTACAGAATTATGTAGAAAACTTGTTGACAGTGTGTGGGGTCAGTACGAGGAGGAGGTGCCTGGTTGTTACAAAAATGTCATGAATTTGCAATGGAGTTGCTGGGAAGCACCAGGGTGTTATCATGTGTGAAGAACTAATATTTCTGGGGAATGAACTTGTGCACAGTAGTGTAGAGAGTAATCCAAAATAATTTATGGAGCAGTTATATTTTCATAGCAAGAGCTATGGGAGATTTTTACTTCTTGAGTCTTTGTAGGATCATGAATGATTCTTTCCCTCCCTCAACTTTTTCTTTTGGTCCTCTTCCACGAACTTCTCCCATGTTTCATAAGTTATATTGATTTTCCTTGCTTTGACATACACTTCTTAGTTTTCTACGGAGATCTTCTCTGGCTGTCTTTTTCCATCTTGGTTCTTGCTGACTTTCTGAATGGTCATGTGCTTTTATAAATAATTACAATAAAAGGAGGGTTAATTTCCATGGTGCCTCATTTGTCCTCTGAAAATACGACGAGATGCTGTGACAGTGCACTAAACTGAGTTTCGGTTTCTACCAACACTTTGTATTATTCACAACCTTCATGTAAATATAGAAACACTGGAGTTAAAATGGTGTTGCAACTGGGAGACTTGAATAATTCAAGCAAGGAAGATAAAGTGAGGCATAAGGCAGTCAATGACAGACTTCCCGTGCTAGTATTTAATTAACAGTTAAAATAATGTAATGTGCAGAAGACAATCTGAACATGAAGAAAAAATCCAACAGCAAAAATATAAAATAATTCCTAAGAGTCAGGGTGACTGGTGAATTTGCAGTATTTACTTGCTTTGATGTTACTGGAACATGAACTCTGGATGTAGTAGCTTTTGAAGAGATGTGGGAAGCGTGAAGAGGTCTGGAGAGTAGATACTGATGTTGCCCTCAGACTTGGCTAGGGGTTTCTGTAGGAAATTTGTAGATATGACATGAAGAATGAGTAAGAATTAAAGGTTAAGTTTAATTGGTGTCTCAACTAGAAATCTTGAAATCCCTTTTAATTCCTGACAGAAGTAAAATAAGCAATGTAATTATGAACAAAGTGATCTGGCTTTTATGCATTGTTTTGCATGTATGCTGGTGGTGGTTTTCCATGCACAAATAGAAAGAATTTTTCTTCAAAAGCAAAGAACAGCCTGTCAATTGAACACCTTTATCTCATGTGTGGACAGTGAGAGCACAGAAGCTAAATGTTTGGAGATTATACTTACTATGTAAACTATGAAGATAATTTTTTCTGTAGTTAATAAGTCTGGGACAGGTGTTACTTTTTTTTCCCCCAATCTTTCCCTACTATTCTGACCATGTGTTGTGGCACAAGGTTGATATCACCATTTCCAGTGAGGAGAACGTTTCATGGAGGCAGAAAATAATTGGATGATCTGGTGTACAGTTATTTAATTATTTGGAGGGTTTTTTTGAAATTTCTTTTGTTTAGTGTTGGTATGGTAGTGGTTTTCTTTGGGGTTTTGGGGTTGTTTTTTTTAACACTATTGATGAGATTTCTTTACAGAAATTGCCTTCCAGCTTGATAGCCAGTAAAATCAGGCCCCAGTGTTATGAATGAAAAGCTGAAAACTGGTTTTTCTGTTCTCCTGCCCTCTCTTGATATAGTCTGTGTTGAATCATCTCTGTGGTCTGGAGCTCTGGGAACAGTTCCCAGAATCCTGTCCAAAGCATGGGTATGGTCTCCTAGTTCTGTGGTTTTTTCTTTTTCAGCTCCCATGTTTGTCCATGTCAAAATGCCAGTTTCTTTTCTATCCATATGATCTTTAAACTCTGGGCGACAGATCGTGATGTTTGGGCCTAGATAAACTTATTTTTTCTCATGTGTGTGATCATGTACCTTAATTTATTGGTCCTTAGTGTTTCTGCTGTGGTGGTACTTGGAAGTGTAAGGAAAGAAGTGCTGAAAGCACCTCGTCCATTCTGTGGGAAAGCTGCTGTTCACTGTTCACAACTGCATGTTTGTCTTGAGTAAGGAAGAATTAGTTTTTTGAAAGATGGGACCCCTAGCACATTAATACAAAATCTGTCACCACTTGCGTACAGTTTGGAATATTTTTATAAATGATTATCCAGAATGTTTATTCCTGCAGCCGTACAGAAACAATTAATGATTCCTTGGCTGTCAGACATCGCTGAAGGATTGGAATGCCAAACCACATTTAGCCAACTGTCTGAATCAACCTGAAGTACCTGACTAATTTAATTGATCCACTTGACAGAGTTATTTGGGAGCCATTTAAAATATGCAGTACTACTGATTTCAAATGTTCCACATATTTCCAACCATATGTATTCAAGGAAATCTAATATTTAGGTTGCTGGGGGTCTTGGGGGATATTTTGTTTTAACTAGCTTGCTGAACCAACAAAACATACTGTAATTTATAATTTGAAGAACTAAAAGCTATTAGTTGACAAAGAAATTTAAGATTCAGAATACATTTTAATAGATAAAAGTATAGGTTGTTTTCTGTTGGTAATACATGATGTATTCACTCTCCATCTAGTGAGTAAGTGAGCTTCAAGTGACCAAGCAGTCTTTGAGGTGGTTTTGAAACAATCATTTATGTTTCAAATTGACACACTGGAATTGAATGTTCGTGTAAATTTTGACTGACAAAAAGACCTAGAACTTAAATCTGTTAACTCATGCTGACTCATATCATTAATCAGAAAAGGTCTTAAGCTGTATTACAAGCCAAAATAAGTGATAAATTTTATAGTTATTAATGCAGTTTGAAATACTGAAGCTAATCTGGAAATTAGTCAATATGTTGTGAGGAGACAAGGGTATTACCAATGCCAAAATTGTTTTTTGCAGCCTGACTTGTGGAATTTTTCAGTATCCAGCCTTTTAAATTATAAGTTCGATTTAGCTTGAAATGCACTTTCTGGAATAGTTAATTTGGAAGTAAAATTAACCTTTTCTTTAAAAAAAGCACACAACCCACCCAGTTCTCCATTTCTGAGAAAAATCAGATACTTTGAATTTGCCGTGTCTTCTGTATACACCTGAAGAAATAAATGGTTTGAAGGGAAAAACACATTTCCTATTGATTATGTGTTTTGGTTCTCTTAAGGAAGTCTGGTTTTATTTGGTCACTGCAGGCTTCAGACCTATTTGCGGTCTAATTGAATACGTGTTTTGTACTTACAGTAGGAGAATCTACCAGTTAGATAGAATAAGGTGTAATAGTTTTAAATTAGTCATATGTGGACTATTACTTGTGTTACTATTAAATCCACTCTCAACTGGCTGGTTTTGCAAGTTGGAGTATTAAGTATAGTGAATTTGACTAGATGATGCTGTACCACCAGTCTTGCCAGATGCAGAAACTGGCAAGAATGGCATTTTGAGTATGTTTTTCAGATCCTGGCCTTCCGCAATAGCGGGATACTCAATTTTTCCAGTGTCTTCCTTGGAGCACCACATAATAGATGGGGAAGTGTTTGCAGGGGCACCACTGGGAGGGAATATTCGGGTTCCCCTGTCAGCAGTATCATTCTTTATGTCAGGCTATAGTGCGTAGGAGTTCAAATACTCAGGTTACATTTGCTGCTCAAAAAGTTGTTTATAGTGACCCTTAGGAAAGAAGCAACAGAAGGGATATAAACGTTGCATGGGCAACAGCAGCAGGCTGACAGGCAGTGAGTCTTGCCTTACTGACTAGTTAAATAAGGCTCCTTTATTGCAAGAGGAGGAAAAGATAAAATCAAGCTGAACATTTAAAGGAAAAAAAATGAAGCAAATTTGAAGACCCTCAAAATGTCAAATAATTTGTCACACATATTAATCTGTTAGCTCATAAATGTCAGTTCTTGTAAAAAGCCTTTCCAGCTTATCCTTGGGTCTGAGTTTCCAGAACATTTCAGGGCTTATAGCTGGGCTTCAGAGTTAAACTGATTTTTATTTTTTTCCCTCAGATTTTTAAACAGAACTGTGAATCAGGCATCGCTTGTAATTTTTGCTGCTCTCCTGACCTTGAAAAAGAATCTGTGCTCCTGTGAGAGGCATCTTGAAGGGTGGTTGGCAATCATGGAATCAACTAGGAAAGCATTTTATTTACTTCAGTTACCTGCCATGAAAGCTAAGCCTTTAAGAAAGAACTGTTTCAGCTTTCTTTGTTTCCTCACAGCTGAGTCACTGAATTCACCAGCTTGCTTTTAGGGACCCTTTTTCCCCCCTCCTGTTAACTTTGAGGTCATTTTGTCTTCATCTAGAGAAACAACTAACCAGTCTGTGCCTCCATCCCATTTTGTTCCTGCCTCTCTAGAGTGTTTCTCAAGAGCAAGCTTTTGAACTCTCAATGGCAGACCATAGTTTTTGTTAACAGTATTTTATAGACTAGTCCATCTAATACTGCAGTGGTTAGTTTTTCTGGGCTCTTCAGAACTGCTGCCAAACATCCTTTCCCACCATTTTAACCTGTGGTCAGTGATGTCTGAAACTGTGGGCCACTTCTACAGGCCTCACAAATTGTGTTGCAAATAACCGAGCTCTCATATATGTGATCTAGGTGCATGAGATCAAGTCTGCACTTCTAATAGCACATGGTCTGTGGGCCCTCACCTCAAAAAAAAAAGGGGGGTGTGTGAACATAGCTATTCCTGCCAAAATTATACTAACCACATGGTTTCATAGTGACTATCTTTATAGGAACTTACTTTCAATATACTATATATATATATATTCAATAATTCTGCATTTTTAGCAGTGAAATTTATTACCTACACAGTGTCATTAAATATAGAAACTAATGGGTTCTTGTTAATTTGAAGATGCAGTGAGCTTAGGTATTGATAATAACAGTAGTGGGAAAAGTGCCCAAAGAATGTGATACAGAGTTCCAACTTAGTTAACCACTATCATGTATATATTAAATTAATTGTAAGATCGTTTTCATTCCCTGATGAGCTGTGTTCTGGGTAACGTGCACTCCCATATTTGCTTCTAAAACCCTGATAAATGCAATCTGTTGGAATGTTTTTAAGACAATAGCTATTTAATGAATAGCTTGTGTGTACAGGAGAAAAGAATAAGCTTGATTGCTTACAATCTGACATTTGAAAAAGCATTTTTTTAGATCTCTTGTATTTGCATATCTAATTGCTATGTAATCAAAACTAAGTGAACTGTAGCTACTTGAAACCAAAAAAAATGAAAGGCAATCATCTTTACAGGGAGAAATATCCCACTCATATGCAAGACTGTCTGAATATTAGAATTATATTCTTCTTGTGTTTAATTATAGGTGTCTGACTGAGCGGTAAATTTATGCCTGTGTATTAAAGAAGTGAATGTGACCCTGAAACATCAGCTTTCCTTTGTTGAAGCAAAGCATTGGCATTGAGAGAACTTAACAGTGTTGTGTATTTTAGTGATAAGGGATTGTGCCAGAATAGCTGTTAATTACCTGCTTTGTTTGATACGGAAAGTAGTGGTTCCGCACTTTTCTTCCCACCAGTGACAGTACTCAATTAAAACTTGTATTAAACAGTGATAAAGCCCTCGTTTATCTGGTGAGGAAGACGTGAGGTGAAGAAAATTAACAGGATTTTTTCAGCTGTTAGGAGGCAGCTTTGGTTTTTTGGTTCCCCCCCCCCCCCCCCCATGAATGTAGTGACAGTAAAGAAAAACGAGTTTTGTCTTTTTGATGTGGTGGGGTTTGGTGTTTGGTTTTGGTTTTGGGTTTTTTTTTTTTTAATTCTTTGACACTTTAATCTTGCACGTAGCCACTATTAGTAAAAACGAATAAAAAATCCTTAACTATAATGTTGAAGTTATACATTCAGGAAGATGCTTGCATTGTCCTGTCACATGTCATTCCTCTGTGTGAAGTATCTGTTCCCATGGGTACTAATTTCATGTTTTCTTTTTTAAGTTTTATTTCATTACTTACATGTCAGAAAATGAGGGTTATAAAAGTTAAATTTGTCAGATCTTTTCTATTCCAAATATTTGAAGCATGTTTTCTAATGTAGTTGGTTTTCTCAGCTTCTGCTAGTATCTGTTATTTTATAAAGAAATGTCCTCAGATCTGATTTTGTAAGATTATGTAGTCAGCTTAATATTTTCCTCTTAGATTTCTTAAGTATATGACAAACCTGAATGCAGTATTTTGGGTGGGGACTCTTCAGTCTGATACAGGATTCTCTGAAGTAGCAGCTCTTTTTTGCTTATCTAAACGGAAATAACAGGGAGGAATAAGGCAAGGAAGTTAATGAAGAGAGACTTGGTAATCTGTGTGGATCTTTGTTTCCTTGAGGTAGCAATGCTGAATAATAGTCTAAAACTGTAAATTATAAAATACATCAGTAGACAATAAGAAAAGGTAAGGTTTTTGTTAAGTAACACTTGAATGCTTTTTCATTCCTCCGAAGAACTTAAGGAATAGCTTGGTTGCTTTACTTAACCAGTTTGGAAGGTCTGTGTTCAACAAGCTTGAACAGCTCTATTCTGGAATGAAAGCTGATTGATTGATGCTGGACTAATTTGGCCAAAAATGTGAAACAGTAAGTGAAAAGGAGTAATTATTCTAACAGCTTTACAGCGTGTACACAAAATTCTTTTGAAAATCTCCATGGATATGGCAATGAATGGTAATTCCACTAGAATTCCAGAGCTTCAATTGATAGGTGAATAGAGGTTACATGTAGAAAGTGAGATTGGTGACCTGCAGTAATTAGGCACAATTAATAAACTTTTTTAATAAGGCATATTGCACTTACTGAATGGTTAGGGGTCGTGACTAGTTTTAGATATAATCTTAGAATTAAACAAAACCCAAACTAATTGCAGATAAAATGATTCCTTAAAAGGCTTTGAAAGGTGTGGAAAACTTGAAAGATTTTCTTGTTTCGTTGAAAACCTAAACAGTGTCATTGTTAAAGAGCGGAAAGCTAGCTTTTGTTTCTTAGTGGAACTTCGTAACCTCACAGGATGCAAGCAAACTGCAGTAAAAAGTCAGGTTAAAAAATTAAAAAGTTTTAGTTACATGAATTTATCAAGATTTACAAAAAGAAAACTGTAGAATGCCTTACTTAAACCTCATAAACGGCATATTTTTGAAGTAATCTGTTTTTCTTTTGAAGTAAATGTTTTTCTGGACATATTAAGTGAAAAATTTAATGGAAGTATTTAATTGTATATAATTAGCAATAAACTTTCACATGACTATTGATTACATTTTCTTTAGATAAGTCATAAAGTAAATAAATGTAAATTTGTTCCTACTCGCCACACAATTCTGCTTTCATACAAAGTAAACAGTGATAAGTGTTAAATAAGAATTTGATAAAGGTGTTTTATGATCTGGCATTTTAAAGTGGAATGATCTCTGTCCATTTCTTCAACTGTTTTTTCCAATTTTATTTCTTCTGCTCTGTGAAAAAAGTGGAATATGAATTTGAGATGCATTTAGGTTAGTAGAATTATTTCAGGACATATCAGTACTGCAATATGGTATTAGTGTAACTGTGTTAGCTCATCTGTGTAGGATTAGCTTCTGCAGTGACTAGACAGTTTTCTATGATCAGACATGCTCATTGAATAGTCGTTTCACTTTATTAGGTGAGTGTTGCAACCCACACTGTCAAGTCACAGATAGCTTTTCTAGTACTGAAGCTGGTTTGTTGAGGCTTACTTAAACTTTTATGTATTTAGTATGAAAGCCCAACTTCAGATAAATTAAGGACTACATTCTTCCAGAGCGATCAGTTTTAAATGGATATATTGTACTTTTTGTTCTGTGTAAAGCAAAGATGAGTCTATCATATTTTTCTGTTTAAATTAAATTATTCTGATTATATTTCACTGACGTTGGTGACTTGAAAATACTTAGTTTTTTGAGAATTTTCTTTATTATGCATTTCAGTTAGATTTTTGAGGAACTATTTCGTGTATTTTCTTTTAGAGAAATTTCCTAGTTCCATATACAACATTTAAAAATAATGGTGTGATACTCAGTTCTGAATAGGTATTAATCTGCTTTTAATGAATTGTCACATAATCTTTACATGCAGATCTTTTTGCAGAGGGGAAAATTTCTATTTTGAAATTATTTGCAGTGTTAAAATGTGGAAAAGTAAAGGAACTTTTTCTCCTTTATCAGTTGCCTTTCCTGTAGAGCCTTTTTGCATGAGCAGGCTTTCCCTTTACATCCTTCACTGTTGTAGGATTTGCAGTTCCTTTTGGGGAAATTTCAGTATATCTGACTGCACTAGAGTGAGGTTCCTAAGTCTTAAGACTGAGTGGAAATCCTCTTTTCCAGACTCACTTTTTTTTTTTTTTTCCATTAGAAAAATGCCAGCTGGAATTAACATATCAGGTAATTTTCTGCACTCATCCCATTGACAGTTTGTCTTGAATTTCATTTTTAAGTTGGACAGACATGTGTGAATTCATACACTTATTCAAATAGCAAAATCTCACTATCTTGGTAACCTTTGAAAAAAAACCCTCAAATATCTTCTACCAGGAAGCTTTAGGACATGAAAAATCTAGAGGCTGAGAGTTGACTTTCTTCTCTATGTATAGTCGTCTATAAGAACGCTGTTAGGCATCCTGATGACAAGGTTTACAGACCTTGTGAGGAAAATTCAGCCCCTTTATCTCTCCCCCCCCCCCCCCCCCCCCCCCCCATCATCTGAGTTGATGGTGCTTTTCATTTGAAATATATATATACATGTATATATATCTGATAAACATGCTTTTTTCTCTCTGATGAAAACAGTGGTGCTGAAAGAATGTCATAAAACTTGTTTTTATTGCAGATGTACACAATTAATCATAATTTCCAGCAGGCTCAGAGCCTGCCTATGGTAGGATCAGGAACTAAAACACTGAAAACATGAATGGTATTTTATTTATAGTTGGGACCTGCAGAGCATGTCTCACACTTACACTTCCACCTTTTAGCAGCATAACAATGTACTTCCATGCATCTGGTATTTGAGGTATTCTCTCTACTGAGGTCATTCTGAGCAGAACTACATCAGATTTTGAAGTAGATAGTGGTGATATTGATGTTCTCTATCTTCTCTCACCCTTTCATTAGCCATTTGGATAGTTGAGAGAAGAATGTAATTTTCTTACGGGTTATAAATTCAAAGTTTGCCGTGAAGAAAGTAAGGAGAATTTACCAGTAGCCCTTGGAATGTCTGTGCCTCAAAGCTAAGATTTTAATTTTTTTTAATCAGATTGAGTGATTCAGAATTCTTCTCAAGAAAATGTGAATAATCCAAATAGAAGTAACCTTTAATTCCATATATTGGCAGATTCAAGTTATTAAAACCTTGGATATGGTTTAAACTAATTTGTAATGACCACTGTCAGAGAAGTTATTTTTCTGTTGAAAAGTAATGGCCTATGATATATTGGAGGCCAGATTAGATGATCCTGACTATTCCTTCTGGTCAAAGTCTCTGAAATCAGAAAAAAAATGACTTGGAGTTAAGCTTAGTTATAAAAAGAAGGATATAACAGTAAGATATACTGAATAAAATTTCAATATAGTATAATGGAACATTGAATTTATCAAAGTTTTATAAAAATCACAGAAACTTTCATTCTCCTTATGTACACTGTGTGCGTATACTACTGAAGTACGTAACAATTCTACAATCAGGTTGCATTTAAAAGGGTGTTTTTTTCCCCCATATCTGGCATTGTGCATCATGGATTTTATATATTCCTATATGTTAAAATGAAAATAGTTTCTTGATGAGAATCAGGCTAAAATTTTGGGGCTCTGGTATGGTTTGACTAGATACAGTCTTAGAGAACTAAAATTTTTTAACTGTGTAGGGTTGTTTTGTTTTTTTTTATGTGGGTTTTTTTTTGCTTTTTGTTGTATTGCTTTGGCCATAATGGGAATAGGGCACTTCTGTAGTAGCCAATGCCTCATAAATCCTGAATTCAAGAAGAGTATTCAGGAACAAGTTGTAATGATTAGATTACTGGGCTTTTGCTGTGTGTCTTGTTACTGGCCTTAGCTTAGAAAAACTTAGTTTAGACAGGCTTAGCAGGGTTTTGGGAGATTTTTTTTTGTTTGTTTTAAGAAAAGAAGTAAAGGTATGTTCACTTGTGTGACAAGTTTGAGACTGTCTTGAAGGATTTTTAAAGAGAAAAAAAGGAAGTGAGGCATGATTGCATTATATAGGCAACAGGAAATGAAATTCTGCAGCAAGTTTGAGATTAACAACATCAGGCCTGAGAGGTCAGGAGAAAACCAAGAATAAGGTATTAAGTCTCCACAAAATAGTGACAACAGTAGTGGAAGGCATTTTTTTCTAAACATATCTATAAATGCTGATTTATCTCTGATTTTTACAAGTACGTTTTCTATGATGATAAATAGTTTCTTGCTTTCTGCAACTGAGAAGAGTAATTTTTATATATCTCAAACTAGATATTTTTACACTGGTTTGAATTCCAGTCTGTTCACTGTGTCTTCATACCAGCGGTTACAGTGGTTAGTGTTAAGAGCTACATAATTGCTTGGAGGTGGGAGTGAATATTAGGATATACAGAACTTGTAGAATACATGGATTTCAGTATCCTGGGATGGCTTGGCTAACAGAACTGTGTGTGTCTACATACCAAAAAAACCCAAACAAACAAAAAAAACCCCAAAACCCCCCCAAAAAACCCCACATTTCCTTTACAGGAGGGAAACATTTGAAATGCACAAATGAAAAGCTCAGTATGGAGCTGTGTGTACTAGTTATTCCTGTATTCCTGTGCCTGGAGTTTCAGATATATGTGCTTATTTAGAGTTCATTCAGCTGCTTTTGGGACTCTCAGTGAATATATACGGTGCAAACTTTATTTCCTTAGTTTAATTCTTTGTTTTCTTAGTGCCTGTACTTTTGTATGTATATGGGGAAAAATTGTTTGCATGCCTGTGTTTTTGAATCTGTGTGGCATTTTTATGTAATATTTGATTATCAAATTTAAGAATTCATTCATTGTTATCTTAAGAGCAAAGAAATGGTATAACACTTTCTGCCTAAGGTGAGGCAGTGTTTTAAAACTCTTAATAGGTACATTATCTTGGATGTTGTGTTATGTTAGAGAAAGCTGTTAAAACATTTTATATATTCAAGTGTCCCAATAAAAACACTTCACATCTTGCTTTGCAAAGATGATAGCTTTTTTTAAAGTGCTTTGTTCATACATTGATTTTCTGTGTGTTTTATTCTGATGATCTGTTTTCTTCATGGAAGATGAGCTGTGCCTACCTTTTACTTTGCAACTGCAATGCATCCCTTTCTTGCCTTGTGGAGCTTCAGTGCTGGTGTGTTAAAGAGTTGTATATTGTCTACTAAGTCAGTTGAGTCACTAAAATTTTATTGCAGTTGGTTTCAGACTTTATTATCCTCATTACAAGAATGTGATGTTCTACTTAGAAAAGTGGGATACATCTTATTAATCCTGCCTGCAGGGTAAGGTTTGGAGGTGGAACAAGGAAGATGCAGAGGTTACACTGTACGCTTGGCTGAGCATGACTTGCACTGAAAACCTTGAGTAGTACTTTAGTTTCTTAAATAGTTAAAACATACTTTACTAACAGAGGAGAGAAAAAAATCCAACTATCAGCAACTCTTTCTGATATTTTTTTCTGACTTTTCTGAGCACTTTTTAGTGAAGGTGCCTTTTCCTGGGACCATGTGGTTTTGCAGCAAGAATTTTGGGTAGATGGTCTAGACATTTTTACTAAATTACTATCAGCAACTCTTTCTGATATTTTTTTCTGACTTTTCTGAGCACTTTTTAGTGAAGGTGCCTTTTCCTGAGACCGTGTGGTTTTGTAGCAAGAATTTTGGGTAGATGGTCTAGACATTTTTACTAAATTACAGCAGAAGATACATTTGTTTCATATTTCTGTGTGTTACTGTGGAGAATAGCTTTGAAACTGGTACTTGGGATACTTTGATTTAATTTTCAGTTCTTCTCAAAAATCTTTCAGTCACTATTTCTGTTCCCTAATGTTTAAATGAGATTTAATGCTTTGTATGAAATAGTTGCTTAGGTAGAAGGGGTATCAGGATGAGTAGTTGCATGGGTACGATAAGTTGCATAGCAAAAAGTGCATTAAAAAATGTTACTTAAAGTAAGATTTATTTTTTTACATTCATGTATTTGGTAGTCTTAAAGAGAACTTGACATGGTACAAGTACACTTTTCTTTAAATGGGTGGTATAATGAGTATTGAAATAAAGACAGATGTCCTTAAATCAGAATTTAATTCAAAGGGTCTTTACTTACATTTTTGTTAAATTATGCAGGATTGAAAAGGCTCATGCACTTTTAAGCAGAGTAATGCCTGAGCTCTGTAAGTTAATCATAGTATGAGTCCTCAAAGGAGAAAATCTTACTATCACAAATTATTGAAGGTTTTCTGTGAGTGTTATGGCACTATGTTTAGATTGATCTAATGGTCAGTTCCTATTAAAAGCCTTAGGACATCTGTTTCCACTGTTTCATGTGCGTCCTTGGAAGTCAGTTGAGTTTGTGAGTTTCTTAAATTGGCCACTGCACAATTGTCTGAAGAGCAGAGGCAGCTCAGGGGAAGTAGCAGAGTCAGGACCACTATTTTCAGTGATAGCTAGTTGTTAAATAAACTTAATTTGTAGAGTTAAACTTCACTTTCACATTCCATGATATGATATAAATGAGTGTCTGCATTAAACTGTTCTTACTTTAATTCTTAGTATGCTATTTTGCCATTAATTTTACCCAGTAAAGTAAGACATTTTAGTTGGAACAAGATCCTTGTTCAACAAAAAGTAGAAAACATTATACTTTTGTGATTTTTTTTTTCTTCATAGCTTTGAAATAATCTTGTGTATGATCCTGGATTCCTATGCTTTGTAGACCTCTAGGTTACTTTTCAGAACTGAACTTGATTTTCTTAATTTTAACTTATTTTCAAATACTTTGTTTTCATATATTAAAGAAAGATGATTTTTTTTCCTTTTTTTTAAAAAAACAACCATTCTCTACTTATGGTTCATATGTGGAAGGAAAAAAACAAAAAACCCCAGCATCAAAACACACCCACCCACCCTCCAAAAAACCGAACATCACCAACACCAATAAACTAAAAACGACCCACCTTTGAATTCTGACACTGGAACATTTAATCCAGTGCCAGTACTGTTTGAGTCAGTGCCTGCTGCGTGTTGCAGCTGGAGAAGCAACGTAATTGTTCATAATGCACAGAGAGCTAAGTGGATAAACAGACCTAGGGTAAAAGATGCCTAGGTCTTTGGCCTACTCTTGTGCAGAATTCACGTTATCTAAGTTGCTTAAGCTAGCATTGTCCCTGAAATGAATCCTTATTAAACTGTATCTTGTGACACCAGGTGTTCCTATCTGAGTATATCAAACTAAAATACTTACTTGTTGGAGAACGGTGTTGAGGTTTCTCATGCTGGCTTAGCATTTCAGCAAGATCACACTCCATGTATGTAATGATATGGAGCTTCAGCCAGTTCACTGATTTGACTTAAAACATTGACTACAACCCTGTGCTGGTTGAGCATAGCGTATCTATGAGAGATAATGTGAAGGCAATGCAACTTCTCATAATAGTGTTTTAAGTATGTACTTTAATGTACTTTGGATATATTTTTCTTGGCTCTAGGCATCCTGCTTTTGTTTGTCTTGAAGACTGCATGTTTTTCATTAGCAACACTTCCCTGTTTACCAAAAAAATTGGGACTTTCCTCTTTCATATAAAGTAATTACGTAGTTGAAGTGTGGGCAGAAGGAATAAAGGGGCATAAAACCAATTTTTGAATGGATTACATGGTACTATCCTATCTTGTTTAAAAATAATGAGGTATTATGGTAGCCCCAACAGTAATGGGTGTTAGTTAAATGAACTATCCTCTTTGCTCATTTTTTCTAAATCAGCCTCATGCTATCAGATAAAATGCACTTTTCTAAAAAAAAAAAACCAAACATTGCAGCAGCTTTCATGTTCTGATAACTGCATCGCTATCTCATGCGTACAAACTGTCTTACGGGCATGTTGGTAGCGTAAGAGAGTCATATTTGTCTCCTTTTTTATAGCTAGCTAGCTCTTTTTTTTTTTCCCCACTTTCCCATTTGCAAAGAACTTCTCAAAATTGTTTTTCTACTTATTTTGCTATTTTGAAACATAAAGAGGCCCTGAAAAGGACTTGAGCTTTTTTTCTGATAGCTTTTTATCTTAAAATTTTAAAATATGACCTCAATCAAATTTTTAACTGATTTTTTGTTTGTTTGTTTCTTTTAAGCAAATCACCAGTAGTGATAGTGCAAGAATACTCTGGAAAGGGATTTTGTATTTTTCATCAGTCAAATGACGTAGATCTTGGAGGTGGGGGTTAGGGGGAGAAAACTGAAGTTTGTTCTTTGTTCTGTGACTTAGCTTCTGTTGATTCTTGCATTGTTTTCCCTTAACCAGGTTGTCTTATATTATGGCTTCTTGGGATTTCGATCTCAAATGTAAACAAGAAGGAAAACATTGTGTCCATCACAGGATAAAATAAAAACCCGAATTCCAACTCTTCATGCCTCTCTTAAACATCTTAAAGAAGCAAAATAGGGCACAAGCCCAATTTTTTTTTGCTTTTCAGGTCTCCTTTAAGAGCAGAGAAAACCATGATCCAGCAGTTTTGGAGGTAGAGGCAAGTAAATGTTTTACTACTTGTAAACATTCCAATAAGTTTTTGCAAATCACCTATAATTTAAGGTTGAAAAGGAATCTCAACCTCCCCTCCCCTAAATGGTGGATTTGCTTTGTATGCTTGATGTGAGGAAAAAATATCTTTAAACTTTTGTTGATTATAGACAGGCTTCACCTCAGTTACATGCTGTTACAATACCCAATTGGTGTAGAAGTTTACAAGTTTAACATTAGTAAGATTTTTGTGATAATAATTGTTGATTATTTTTTTTCTCTTGAACCTATCTTCAAAATGTAGACTCTGTTGGGTGATTCATCACAGTGATTTTATTGGGTTTTTTTAAGAAAAGTGGCTAGTATTTGCTGTTTCCAACTATGGATGTTCAAATCAGGTCTTCAGCATTCTCACTAAGGGCAGTTCAACAACCTCTTATGGACTGGGTCTAAACCTGTAATTATTTCTGTGCTGGGGACATTTCTGAAAGTTCATGTTGAGTTTTTCCAGAAGGCATCACCAGTGTTCTTAAATTAGTGTTCTTGCTCTTTTCTGAAGGCTATATTGGAGGTACAGGAAAGAACTATCCATCAGTATTGCTGAAGTTTTAAAAAATCAGTGGGGCTCTGAGTGTTATTGCTCATCAGAAAATTCAACTCCTTCAGGTATCTCAGGCTGCAGTTCCAGGGCTGCTCTTAGGACAATTTAAGTCAACACTTGCTGTTCAGTACCACTTGCACAGCCCTGGCTGGGTATACTTTCTCCCTTCCTTATGGCAGTTCAGTGGCTATGATGACCTGCTTCAGTGCTAAGTCAGCTGAAGACTAAAGCTGGAAACTTCCTGTAGCTTTTGAGAACCATGAACTGGATTGCAAGCACTTTAGTACATCAAGGTGGGACTAGCAGCGCCGATTTAGAATAGCTTAAGCCACTGTGGGACTGCAGGCTTTAGACAAAGTGCAGTAGTGGTTCTTGAATTAGTTGAACTGGATTCCTGTGGCTTCTTGGTGTGCTGTGTAGGTGATGCTTTTTACATCTTCACATGATAAATACAGGGTCCCAACTTTTTTTTTTTACACACACAATAGGGAACATACAGGTTTGAAATACCTGTTTTCTCTACCACTATTGAACTTTTTAATGTGTTTAATCTTATTTAAAGATGCAGACATCTGAAACAGATCAGAATTTTTTGACTGTGAATCATACTAGATGGGTGCTAGCTGAGAACTAGGAAGCATAATTGTGAAATTGTACACTTGTTGAAATATCAGAGCTGGTTTTTGGGAAGGGCTGGAATTTTTCAGTGTTTTTTCTGTCTCTTCCTGTTCAAACGCAGTGAAGTAAGTAGTGAAGTTCATTTGTAACACGTCTGGATGAATTCTGAAGTCACGATAACAGTGCAAAGATAAAATGTAATAGTGAATACTTAAAGACGATTTAGTTTTGGCAGCCTACCATTGTAACATGGAGAATAATAATGACAATTAGCATGCTGATGCTGTTTATTCTTACCATGTTTCTATGAGTGCTTTGTAAAAAGCTGCCTTCAAACCTATTTAGTTAGGAAACTAGTTTGTTTTGAGTTTGGTTTTTTTTTTTTACCTTCCTCTTCCTTATCATCAATAAAGAAACAATTAGCATTGTTTCATAACAATAAAGGATTATATGTATTTGGGACAGTTTTGCTCAACTAGTCCTTTGCAAGTGGGGGGAAATGTGCTGTTCCCTGTTTAAAGGATTACAATGGAGACAGGAGAGAAGCTAGACTTTGGTCAGCTAATGGGAGAGTGAGTTCAGTGGGATAAAAGATTTTGCTTTTATCAGTTAATAAGCAGCAGTTAATAAGCTGCATTGATCTAAATTAATACCTGTGCCAGTTAGAGAAGGGAAAGGAAGGTGGCCAGGTCAGGAAATGGGAGGTCAGCACCTGTTGGTTGGCAGTAAATAAATCCTTGTCGTTTGTTGGAAGTGCATTTTGAACAAAGGGATTATGGTTGTGCTTTCCTGGATAGTAGGAAACATTTAGAATGAAGTCACCTTTCTTCTAGCTATCTCTCTAGGATGTGAGCAGAGCGTGTAATTATTTTTGTCCTCAATTCGTGCACAATGCTGCCTTATTTTCTAAGATGGATGAAACCACTGTAGAATGTAAGAAAGGCATGCATGTATTGACCTTTTCTTCCCAGCCATACCATCTTACTTTGAATTTTGTTACTCAGAAGTATTTTAATTTAAACTGTAAAACTTTGGTTTCATATTTGTGTGGGCAGAGAAGTATGCCATCTAAAATCATGTGTAATGAGCATTCTAACAAAGTAAGTTTGGAACTTGTCTTCTGGAGAGTAGAAGCATTAATTTTTGTAATAACTTTTTGCATGTTTCTGATAATGTACTGGAATCCTTTAAAAATTAGTTTAAATGTCTTCAGACTTGGTTAACCCATCAAGGATTTACTTGGCTTCTGTGGCTTCACACTTAATGACATTCTGTGTGGTTCTTTTAAGCTGTCCAGTATTTATTCATTGTATTTCTCTCTTCATTAATTTTAGCTGAAGGAAACGGCTAGATCTACCTGTACTTCACTTTGGGCACTGTATTGAAAAAACAGAACTTGAAATTTTGCCTAATTAAATAAGTCTTAATTTTTCATATTAGTGACTTTCAATGGAGCTATGATAACTTGGTTAATTGTAGTTTTTATTCAGTTTGCGCGCTTAATTTTACTCAATCTTGCACATGAAAATGGTAGCAGATTGACTATTTAATGAGATTTTTTTAAAAAAAAATACATTCTGTTAGTGAATGTTTTTGTACGTTTTACCAAAACCTGCAGGATTCAAAAAGTTCATGAGAAACTAGATGTCTTTTTGGAAGGATAATACTGTCTCCTAAACAGCAGCTGTAGGACTGCTGATTGGATCTGATCTTGAAGGATGCATATCTAGATGTTCTCTCCTGAGGCCAGTGTACATATATGCAATGTAAATACTGTGATATTTGACTTCGAATTGAAATTATGAATAGCTTTCACTTTCTTTTGTGTTTGTGTAATGAGCAAGGGTTGTGTTACACTTTATTTTCAAATTTAAAATGGTCAGATTTTTTTTTTTCCATAATTACTCCTTTACGGAAATGTTATTTCAATTATTTCACTTAAAATTACTTTTTTCTATTAAATATTTTCACAAGGTTTTTATTTAAAATGTGTTGCATGCATACTATATCAAAAAACTGATGATAATGTGTCATATTTTAAATGAACTGAATAATTTGCAGTTTTCTGCTCATTAAGTGTAGAAAGCAAATGAATTCCATACCCTGACCTTAAGCACATATTCATTGAAGGACCAGAGAGCTCTTTGTGAAAACCACCAGAGAGTACTGATGGGTTGCAATGTTCTAATTCCTATGAATCATTATAGTAGCACTGCTGAAGAGAAGTACCCACTGGCTTACTGATGTATTTTTTTTTTTTTAATCACTGGATTGATGTCACCTGAGAGGTAAAGGGGAATGCTGATCCTGAAGATCCATCGTATCTCTACTGTAGGAAAGGCTTCCCTAATGTATTATCAGCAGTATTCTTAAAAGCCATTTAATATCGGTGCCAAGCTGGCACTCAGCCAGTGCTTTAACTGGCATGACTATTACTACATTTTAATCTAGCCTTGAGAACACATGCCACATGCTGGATACTCCACATTCTGCAGTTTTCATCATCATCATTGATAAAATTGTTACGTGAAATTAGTCTTAAAGAAGGTTTGGAAGAGCAGTCACATTTTGAGTTATCTAGGTAGTAAACTCGGGTGTGTCAAATCCAATATAATTGTAGCAAGAATTTGAGCCAACTGCTGCAATAAAACAATGTAATTACAGATTGTGTGCAAGGTTTCAGTCATAAATACATGGAAAGTTTGTGTGCTGAGATCATTTGAGGCACCAGTTCTGAATTCTTTCAAGGACTCAACTTTAGTTCAATAGCTAATATTTCTTGTTAGCTCTGTACTCAGTGACATATTTGAGGAGTTCTCTGTGGGTTCTATAACAGAATTTTATTTTTAAAGTAGAAGTTAGTTATATTTGATTTGCATTAGTATCTTGTCTTTGTTTTGTCTTGAACTGTTGTCTGTGCTATTTGTTTGCAAATAAATTTGTTTTCTAATTGTTGCAACTGAATAAGTATGGAAAGAACAGAACTATTTCAGGAGGAGGGAGTAAAATGATTAAAACCCAAAGATACATAAATGTGTGCTTGTGTAATCACCATCAGATTAAATTATTACAGTTCTAGGGGAAACTTGCTGGTTTAGTAGCTTAGAGAACAAATAAGAGAACAGAGGATAAAATATAAGGTTAGATTGCTATTATTAGATGTGTTAAAATCTAACATTTAGCAATAATGCTGTATCAAATACTATAGAAATGTTATGTTTCCTGTTCTACTCAGTACTGTACTGCTAATTGTAGTTTACTGTTGAATAAATCGTGGACGACAACATACTATGCTATTTTTTATGCACTGGTTTAAAGTATTACCATGAATCTTTAAAGTATTACTATGTATCCAGAGTCGACAACACAAAGCTCGCATAGCCCATTCTTCAAAACAAACATACACACAGAAAAAAGGAAAAACAAAACCTCAGAAAACCTGTATGAATGGAAGCTCAGCCTGAATAGACATCACAATTAACTCGTGAGCTTCCTAGCTACGGAGCAAATTGGCTAGTATATGGATTTTGAAATCTAACTTTTCCATTGTTTCCAACTGGTAAAGAACCTCATACCCTGTCTGGACAACACTGTGTGTTGTGAACAGTGGTAACGTGCTGTGAATTTATGTCACCTGTAGCATAGTATCTGTTTAACAATAATGTTCTGTGGAAAATGAGTTTGTTATATTAGTCAGTGAATCTGACTGTTTATCTTCTCCAAAAGACCCGTGGACTGTAGAAGGGGCCACTACTCAGAGCAGGGCCAAGCGACCGTCTAAGCACTGGAGTAAGTACTATGGGCAGTCACCTGCTTAACAGTACCTGGTCACCAAGACAAAGCCCTTCTGTAATAGAGTTTCACAAGGCCTATTGGCTGTAGAATTAACTTTAAACATCATTTTTGGTCTCACTCCTCTCTAATCCAAAATGCAAGGCATCCTTATAATGCCTCTGTAAATTTTAGAACTTAGTACTGCGGGAGAAATCACTGTGTAAAGAGATTAGAATAAGTGACATTAATTATATAATTTCTTAGTTGAAAGCGCTCCTGAATGGTTACAAAAGGCTTTAAAAAAAAAAAAAAAAAAAAAGAAAAAAGCACCTTATGTAATGAACAGAGAGAAACAGGGCCACTGAAACCCAGCTGATCTGTCCTGTGAAGTTACACATTTTTCAGTGTTGAGATTGTAAATTCAAATTAGCAGATGCTAGAATTAAGGTTGCTAGTTACGACCTTTTTGTATAGTTAAACTTCTCTTTGGGGTTAATCACTGTGCTGAGAGTGACTAGTGTTTGGGGTTAATTTTTTGCCACACCCTTATTTAAATAAATGGGACATAGTATGTTCATTTCAGGTAAGCAACTGAGATGTAACATTTGAAGTCAAAAATGTTGATTGTTTTGCACGCCTAACTTGAAGTGAGTGGAAACTGAGTTTTGAGAACACTTAACTTTTAAACCGCAATTTCTGTATTACGGTAAAATTACGTCTGATGTAAGCGATGCTGCTGAGTGCCCAACATGACTACAGAGTTGCAAGTCAGGCAGTGGAAGTGTGGAGCTCCCTCATCCTCACCCCCCCTGTTGTGAGCAGTTTGATGGGGCAGGGGGGCAGCTGGGCTGGCTGTGCAGTCTGCTGAAGGTGTGACTGACAGCTGGCAGCCTCCTGCAAAGGGATATGGCTGTGCCATCCTTTGTGCTCAGTCTGCTGCTTGTGGAATGTGTCAGTGAGCCAGTTCAGCTTGCTAAACAGGCAAAACCTAATCTGACAGCAGTAGTTTGCTGCTGTGTTTAAACTGGCTCTCAAAGGGCCCAGTGAGAGCTGTTGCTGGTTCAACGAGGAAGGAAGAACTCTGCAGGCAGCCGAGAGGAAGGAGAAAGGAGTGGAGCCACTTGTTTTGGTGGGAGTGAGCAGTTACTGTTTCAGCTTTGTTGTTGAACCGAGGTCTATGGAAGAAAGCCTCCTATACAGGAGAAGTCAGAATAGTTCTGAGTTGTGATCTGGGAGAGTTTCTTTCTCTGAGGTGGCTATGTAAGATCAGTGTTCTAATTATAAGCACAAGTGTTGGGTCTAAAGCCAACAATATTCATTTAAGCAACCACTTACGAAAAAGTATGTTTTGCACTATGTTTTCTTGTTGGTGTAAGCAGTGATTTGAATCTAATTATTCAGGATGGCTTTTAGCTGCCTAGGCACTTGATCTTCTTGCCATCCCTGCAGCCCTACAGGACGGAGGAGTGATTCAGACACCTGCTCTTCATTATGCATCTTTGAGGAAATCTTAAAAGGCAGATTCATCCCAAGGATTGAAATAAGAAAGGGGAAATAAGAAAAATATTAGATGTGAAGTTATTAGGTATAATCAGTGCTGGTACCCTGTTTTTCATTAAGGTCAGGATTCCACAAAGCACTTCAGCTTATGCACAAGATCTGTTGTAACATTGATTGCTCCCACTCCCACCTGTTTTTTGCAGTCGGACTGTGTGTAGTCTTGTAAAAACTCACAGTTATGGTTAACTTACACATTTATCTAGATCAGAAAGAGCCATTCCCAAGCAGTGTAAGATACAGGTTTTGAGCTAAAGCTCTAGCATTGCAGCCATGTCAGCCTGGCCCTGGCAGTAAAAACAGTTTTATTTTTCTGAGCATGGCTTCTTTCCCACATTTTGCTATGTTCTTGTAGCCCAGCAGTAAAGTGCTATTGGCAAAGTGTCACGGATTTAAGTGTTAAAGTTACTCCCCTTCCTCTACCTGTCCCCCCAACCTGCCCCTGAACCAATCTAGAAAAACAGAAGTGATGAATGTTTTTTTTACCTCTTAATTTTTTTTTTTAAACTTCACTGAGAAAGAACAGTTTCTTTATGGGTGGGAAGTTATTTGAAGCTTAACTACTACTTAGGTATGCTTAGTTTGAGTCATGAATGTCCTATTTTAGTTGCTTTGACAAATAGTAAAAGCCTAAAGATCAGAATGTCCTAAAATAAAGCTAAAATTTTACTATATTTATTCATTTTTATTAGGATATATTACTAAACATAAAATATTACTATAAAACCAGTATTATTTTACAAGTAATCTGATTTTAAAGAAACAGTGGTAAATGTTCATGTTCTTAAACAGAGATCTTAACTATTTTCTGCATACAAAGAGTAAAAACAATGAACCTGTTCTTTTTTTACTTCAATTGGGTTTTGGAGGGGGGGGTAGAGAAGAGCTTTCCTTTTGATTTTTCTTAAACTTAGCTGGTAGTTCTGTGCAGTTTTGTAACTGTATCTGAAACCTGTCTATTACATTGCAGCTTAAGGATGTCATACTTTTCAATTTTCTTGGCACACTGAGGTTATGTTAACATGTTCAATCTGGGTTTCTGTTAAGTGTTCTGTAGCGACATCTTTGTATACTTTTGTGCAAAGATTTGGAGTGAGTGAAATTTTGCTTTTCTTACTAAGTGTTAAGCAGTTTCTGAAAAGATGTTAAAGAGCTTAGTAGTCACATATTATTGTAAACGTTAACAGCATGAGAAAATGGGGGAGAAATAGTTCTCTCTTTTAAAAGCTTACTATTATTTTGTAACTAAAAGAAGTGAAGGATTGGCCTTGACCCTATTGTCGTTTTACAAAGTTGTCTTTACAGTATTCTCCCTTAAGACCTTCAGTAAGATTTATGCAGAGGAATCCCTATTGATATAACTTCTATGTTTCATATACATATAGGAGGCATATATGCACTTTATCCTTGAGGAAACACTAAAAGCAAAATGGTTGGCTTTTCAAGCAGAGGTTGAGTCACTGGACTGTGGAGGTGATGGGCAAATTGAGATTACCACAGCAGAAGTGTGTGGATGTGTTGGCATTAAAATGCAAGTTTTAAGCAGTTCTGTTTTTTTCTGATAGTTCCAAAAGGTCACTTAGCTAGTACATTTTTTTCTCTTTGTATTTCTTTTCCTCCTTTTCTTTAACAGTGTTGTAAAATCACTCCGAAATGAAAAAGTAAATTAGAAGCAACTTTTTTTTGTTTCCTTTTTTATGTTTGAATGAATGTAGCTTTGTCTGTTTCTTAGACTTCTAACATAAATGAGTGAAAATTGCTGGAATTCATGCATAGATTAAGTAGGAATAGCATCAGAAGGAAAGTGTGCATTTATTTTGTTATTTCTTGACCCTCATGGTTTGTTCAACATAACTTATATGTGGACCTGTCATATCAGAGCCAGAACACAGGTGTTTGTGGGTGAGTTTACCTGAGATATGGATCAATTTAACACTGAGTTCAAATTTTTGAGCAGGGGTGTGTTCATGCATTGACCAGGCTTTCTATGCGAAGCAGCAATCGCACCTATGCAAGGCATAGAGGAAATAAAAATGGTTGAAAGTCAGTAAAAACAGATGCCACAGTTATCTGGGGAAGTTACTGTTGATGAAATTTACATGACAGTGCTTCAAAATGGGAAAGAAAATGTTTCAAAAAGTGTAAAATTGCACTACCAGCATAAAAGCAGATCATGTTCTCCATTGAACAGAAAAATACAGTCTATGTTTCTTACTTTTGTAGCAGATCATATTCTCCATTCAATAGAAAAATACAATCTATGTTTCTTTACTTTTGTAAATGCTCGTGACTAATATACTGAATTGATTGCAGCGTTCAAAATTCAGTATGCTGTAAACAGTAGTCCAAATTGCAGTCAAGAAGAGTGTTTTGGGATTTGATTTTTTTGTTTGGAGGTTGGTTGTGGGTTTTTTAAACTATTTAAAGAAAAATCTTTAAAGAAATACTTACGACAGCTATAACGTGCAGACTAGAAGACTGAGGAACCAACGAATGGATACTTTTCCCCCTTAAAAACAGCTAAGATGTAGTGGTAGTGCTTTTCTTTTAAATGAGTAAGTACTCAGAAATGCGAAACCACTGCTCAGGTATTTCCGATAAGTTGCCAAATCTTTAAACTACAGGCTCTGATGATGCTTTCCATCTTTTGTGTTCATTGCACAGATGGAGGTAAAAGTTCCATACAAAGGGAAAAAGGAAAAATCAAGGGGCTGACCTTGAAGTTGAAAATAAAGGTTCTCCTCAAAGTGCTATTTATGTTTTACCCAATCACAACTGCAAGTAGAACAGGAACCTCCTGGTGACATCCTTTATCGTTGGGCCTCCAGTCCTTTGTGTATTTTTCTAAAATTTTTTTTCCTCCCTTCCTGGGCAGTGACCTGCTTTCTTAAAGGGTAAAGTAGAAAGTGCCTTGTTTTGCCTTTCTTTGTCCTGATGTTAGGGCACTCCTGGAACATCAGTGTGGTGATGTTGGTGCATTTTTGGCTAAGGCAGTACTAGGATCTTGATTTTAATTTCCTGGACCAGTGTATCAACCACTGGACTGTTACCTGCATTTTCTTGCAGTTGCAACTTACTTATCAAAGCAGTTTTCTTCACGTTGCTATTCCTTGAGCTAGTTTTAGAAAGTATATTAGTTTAGATCCTTTTGGATGTCAATACTTTCAACTCTCCTAGTTTGAGAATCCCAGCTAAGAAACAGGCATCAGACTTCACTTTAAGACTATTTTGCCTTTCAGCATGTACTTTAGTAGAATTTTAGACACCTTGGTAAGTTTTTGGGTGGAATAGAGACACATGTTAGCAAGACTAGTACCCTGGTGTACTAATCTTCCTCCTGGGTAGAAATATAATGGTAAGTTAAAATATCATACAACTACAGTACTGCTTAAGTAAAAAGTGAGATGTACAAAAGAATCTGTAGGTACTTAGAAGAACAAATTTAGTAGTATTGTATAATAAAATATGATGTTACTGATGTATTGATCCTGCTTTAAGAAATACCTTTTTAAGTCACGGAGGAGAATAACTAGTTCATAAAACCTGGTCTATTCTGGATATATTTTCTATTTTGTTTTTAACATCCTGTTAACAATCAGTAAAATAAATTCTAAGTTACGTTAAGACTCCATAAACTGAGTAATTTATTATTTGTGTGTATAAAGTGCATGGTATATAGGTCCTGCTTGATGATAATACCTAGGTAAATAAAAGAACACTTGAAGCTGAACACCAGAATCAGATTTATACTGATTAATAATGCTCATAAAATCAGAAGCAGATAGGTTTGTGCAGAAGTGATTTTAGAACAGTTGCAGGTTGTTTTGGAGTTAATTTCATTAGTGACTGCTAATGAATGGACTTGAGTCATGAGTTGAAATACACTTGCTGTCTGTATTTCCTGATTAGAGAATGCTCTGAGGAATGTCTGCTGTCACACATTAGGTTTTGTTGATCTAAGCCTTCATTTAAAAATGTCTTTTGTACCCTGAGATTCAGAATATGGAGGTACTTCCCTTCAAAAAGCTGTCTGAATCAAGAAGGCTACGGCATTCAGGTTTTATTGGTATTTCATTTTCTTTAAATGGGCTTTGATATTTGTTTACAGATATTAGTACATTAACAGTGGCCAGTGTGTGAAAATAATCACAGTATTGTGAAATGCCTTGTACTGCTTTTTCCCTTTTCTGTAGGGGAATAAAATTATACTTGGATATCTGTGTAGCTGTCTCTGTATTAAGTTTACTACTTCAAGAATCCTGGTAAAGTTAAAATGTTAAAACTCTTACCCATAGTCCAAAGTCAGAGAAATGAACAGCCTCATTCCTTTGACTAGGTGAAGTTTGGCACTTCATGCTAATTTTAAGTATCAGTATTAACAATTGCATTCATCTCTAACAGATATCCTGGTATTGTGTTTATGCTGTGTATTTCATGTGCTAATTCTGATTAATTCCCTGAGGGTACCAGTGCATACAAAACTTCTTTTACTTTCCTCCCAAACCAGTGAACTATTCAGTCTTAACAGGCTACAGAGTTTTGATTGCGCTCGACAATACAGCTTATTCCACAAATCAGTGCTCTTATTTTCCACACTGGCACAACTTGAGAGAAATAGGCAAGAAGAAAACCCTGGAGAGATGCAATCCTGTTAACTATTTCATTTTTCATATTTGCTATGGAGAGTTTCTGCTGTCCAGCTACAACTGTGCAGAGCCAGGGGGATGTGGGCTTGGGGGTTGCAGGCTGGTTTGGGCAGTGACAGGGGCTTCCTCTTTTGTCAACTCAGTTGTGCTGTGAAGCCACAGCTTTAGAAAGATCCAGCATGGTGTTTTGTGCATGTAGGAACCATTTTGACTGCAGGGCAGATCTGAACTTGGGGCGGTGCTTGATTTGAAGTTTCCTGAGTACAGTGTCTGTGTTGAGGCTCTGAGACAGAGAACATAATCCTCTTCTGTGCATAGAAACATTAGGTTGTTTCATGCAGTCAGATTTTTTTTTTCAGAAGAGTTCTTAAAAGATTTTTTTAGATAATGCCCTTTGACAGTGTCTGACAGGTACCAGCTAGTTTAATGTGAGCTGGAAGACACCCACTTTTTAATCCAGAATAGTCTTGAAGGGGGCTTAGTGTACAGTAATAATTGATAATTAAAAACATGCTAAATAACACTGACTTGCCTGAGATTCAAAACAGTTGCGTATGTGATTGTTAACTTAAGCAATTGATCCATTGCTTCCATAGGAAAAAACTTCAATCAGAAATTCTAAATATGAAGTAAATTACAGTGTTCTCCCTGACCAGGTGCTACTCCTTCAGTATTTCCTTTGTTACATTATTTTTTCACCAGCTTCCTGCTTCTGAACTGCTACCATTAGAAGCTCAGTAGGAGCAAAAGTCTATGTTAATTTGCCTGACTGTAACTGCACAATTAAAGCAGTTTATCAGTAGGGGTTAGGACAATCAGTGTGTTCCAATGCTTCATGTTAAAAAATTACCACTGTTGTTCAAACAGATACTGTAATTAGTGCATCATATTAAACTGGTTTTCTGCAGGGCTGGCTTGGAGTTTCAGCTGATAAAACCCTCTATTTTTGCTACTTACCTAAGCACTTTGTTTGCAGGCCTCTTCTGAAGTAACAACTTTTATTGGAATGTTGATGTCAAGAGTGTATCATGTGAATACACTTGTGAATATAGGTTTGGGGCAGGTGGGTGGTGTTCCAGGGTTTTTTGTTTGTTTTTGACTGGTCAATCCTGTCAAGATGATTCACTGGCAAAAATGGAAGAAGCAAACTCCCTGTTTGTATTTGCAGTTACTACTGCATACTGGCAGTTTAATACCTAGTTCTTACAGAGAAGAACAAGTTGCTTCATGTCGGATAATAAAGATAATCGTGTTCTGTCCCTGGCTCATTTTGGCTAGTGCCATGAGACATGATGAGCTAGTCTTCAAGTGGCAGTTAGATGTTAAAATAAGGTCCCTTATCTTCTCCCTTTCCCGATTATAGCACTGACCTTGTGCTGCACGTAGTAGCCCCTTATGATCTTACACAACTCACTTGTCCAGAGAAAATGGGGAGGTAGGGAGTGGGTTTTTGCTGCATCAGCATGTTGGCCTGGCGCTCTGAAAGGCTGGCGTGTTGCTGGGGCCAGTTCTAGTGGAGGAATAAGGACTGTCTGGTAAGGGGAGTGAACCTTTTGAAGTTGTTAGATTGGCCACAAAAGGATACAATAAAACAACAGTAAGAAACTATTAATATAATTTTTGTTTAGGGCTACAGCTCTTGTGAATATGTATCAGCTGATGTGGAGTTACTTGTATAACTGAGATTTCTAAGTGTTTTTTTCATTGCACGGTATGTTACAGAAATACTCTGTTCCAAATGTTTTCAAGTATCTCTGCAGCAGAGATGCCAAAAATTTTAAATTCTGTAGCTCAGGTTGTCAAGATGAACAGTTACAAGAACAAGAGTTATGTTAACACAAGCTGGACATCTCTTGTGGCCCATGAAGGGTTGGGAGTAATGACTTATCAAACAAGAATACTCTTTTCCATAAGTTTCCTCTGGCTTGGTTTTACCAGTTGAATTGTGTCAACAAAAGGTTGTTAAGTAAGGTGTAATCTGTATTGAATGGTTGAGTAATGTTTCTCTTGGACTCGTTAATTCAGACCTGACATCGTTGCATGGCCACAGTTCTTATTTTTAAAAACTTAAACTAGAGCAGGACTAGAAATTGCTTACAATGACCTTTCTAATTTATCTACTTTTTAGTTAAATTTAACTTCTATTTCAGAATTGCTTTAAATCAACATGTTAACTTTTTTAATTCACGCAGCTTCTTTTAAATTGATCTTCCAGCTATTTTTAAAACTTTGATATACATATATATATGCGAATGTTTTCTTAACATAAAATAAATATTCACCTAGAACTACTGTCAATTGTAATGTACCTATAGTACATTTTATTTGGCAAAATATATTGTGGTAATTTTACTAAATAGCTGAATTTCTTCTCTCCACATCTTACCTCCTCTATTTGAGTGTGAGAAGCACCCGTGACTGATTATACTGTTTCTTACATCGTAGGATAATTTTAATTAAAGTTCTTAGAATGTACTTGAATTAAACCTTTGTACGATTTAAAGGACTAAAGCTAATCTGATGCCTTTTAATTTTAGTGTTCAATTTGGTGTTATATAAAAACATTCTTCCCTTTTGGTCTAGCTTTTCTGTGGTTTTTGTCATTCAGTAGGGAGACCAGCTTGTTGTAATACGTTAGTGAAAACAGAATTTAATAACCTGTCACTTCAGGATGAGTAAGGATACTAAGGTTCACTCTTAAAGAAATGAAGCCACTGGAAATGTTTAAAAGGCCCCTGCTGTTGATATTGAGCTGTGTTTGTATTTTCTAGTGGCCAACAGTACTGGAAATTGTATGAGTTAGAGTGGAAAAAGTGCATAGCATGGGAGTGGCACTTTTTTAATACTACGGGCCGTAGCTTTCTGAAAAAAGTGCCATGTGGAAAACTTTCTTCTACTCTTACCACATTGCATTCATTTTTTCTTTATTTTATAACAAATACACCCTTGTCTGGTACTAGGGAAGTATTTCTATTTATTTAGTTTTCCTTTAAATGGCATTCTGACAGCTTGAAGTTGTTGGAGTCTTCATCAGTTTTTAATTCATCAACTTATTTGTAGTCAGTTGGCCATACTGGGGAGGACTTTAAGCCTTTGTGTGAGAAATAAAGACTGAGATTTTTTTTAAAAAAAAAATCTTGATAAAATATTTTGTGAGGGTTTTCTGAAAATATTTTCCCCTTTCACCATTTGAATCCTTTCAATAATTTCAGTCAAGCTTCACAGACAGTTCTTTCCTTTGGGTTTAAAGTTTTTGGAAAATTATTTTCTAGGTAGAGGAGAGGCCTACCTTAATACCTGTAGCCAAGGGAAGGGATGTACTGAGTTCTCGATCATCTGCTGTCTCTTTCTTGTTAAGTCAATAGTTAAGGTATTAAGAGTGAAGCTTTGGGATGGGATACGAAGATTTAAATAGACATGGCCTGAAAGGACTGGGATGCAGGAGATATAAGACCATGACTTGAAGTTATTGTGGTAGGGTGAGGTGTATGGAAAATGCAGCTTTCCCTGTTGGTTTGTGTCCTGTATTTTAGTAGTTTTAGTATTTTTTCTCATGGAACAAGTTTTCTAATACTAAAGTTTGACTGTATAGATACAAGTCAGTTGCATCCTCTGCCTACTTTGTGTCTCCCCACTAAATCCCTCCCCAAGAAAATAAAAAATAATTAGAATAAAAGATGCAACACACACACACACACCCCGTAATTATGTTATTAGTCTAAATTTTTGTGCAACTAAATTTCAAGGAGTTGTAGCAATATTGGTTTTTAAACTACCTGATCCATTGACCTTGGTAGCAAGATAAATATTGAACAGTTTCTTCAAGTCCATTACTGTGTATAGGTGCCCTGAGGATAAGTGTATATGAACAGGCAACAGAATGAAAACAAACTCTGTTTACAGAATTAGGCTAAATTTCTGCCAAACAAGGAGCACAGTGAAACTTTTATCTGCCAGTTATGTTGCTCTTAATGTTCTTTAATTTAGCGACAAGATAGTTTGGTTGTAATTAAGCTTTTCTAATATTGTTGCTCCCCAAGGTTGTGATATAAATAATTTTACTCCATAATTTCCTGTATCTTCACTGCCTCCATTTTTCCTGTATAATTCTTCCATAAACAACCTCTGGGATGCAGGAAAACTTCATGTTGCAAATTACTTCTTGTGTATGTAATATAATTTCTGAATACATGCAATTGAATTTCTTTTTCATGAGTCTTTTATTCAGGTGTTCTAGTTTTCATGGTGCTGTTTCTTTCATCTATGCACATACCCTTTCTGCTGTGGTAACAAACAAATTACCATGAGGGTTATTTTGGACAAAAAAGTTATTCCTAGCAGCTTTTTTCTATAGGTAGACCTGGCAACCAGGATCAATTGCTTGACAGTTGCTACTGAAGGACAAAAGGCAATAGGCATGCTGAAATAAAAGAAGTTACATATAAACATAAGGAAAAGCTTTTTTATTGTGACTGAACACTGACTGAACACTGAACAGGAGAGTGTGGTGGAGTCTTTGTCCTTGCAGATATTTAAAACCTGTCCCTCTGCAACATGCTCGGGTTGACCCTGCCTTCAGCGGGGGGTGGGTGGACTTGGGTGATGCCCAGTGTTCCTTCCCACCTCAGCCATTTTCTGGTTCTCTGAAGTAATCTGGATTGTTCTAGCTGCAGTTCACTTCAAAATAGCCATAGTTTGTAATTTCTTTCTACAAAGTTCTGCAACAGGGCAAGTTGTAGTCATTCTCTCCTGCCCATCTTTTCACCATTTTCTCCCCAAACTATTTAAAAAAAAAAACCACCAACCTAACCAAGCCTTAAAGTCTTGTACCATATTTCATGAGTCTTGAGAAAGATACCTTCCAACTTGAATGCCAGCTATATTGAATTTACTCATTCAGCCTTTTCTACAATAAAATGTGGTTGGGAAATGATGTTTCCAAGACTTGTTCCGCAGAAGACTAGTTCAATTTAAGGAAATACTCTATCTGGGGGAATATATGTTTTTCCAAACCATCCTTTCATGATTTAAAAGGAGAATGAGGTAAGCATAAAAAAATTGCAGCTCGTAACTGCAAGAGGTTGCGGGTTATCTCTCCTCCCATGAGCCTAGCCCTGTCATACATTTTGCAACTGACTTCGAATAAATGATGTAGTGTAGATCTGAATTTCCTGCTTCTGATAAAAACAACAAAATAAATAATTAAACACTCGTATTGATATAACATTCAACTAGCATTTTGAACAAACAAGACTTGTCTTGGAAAATTGTTAACCTACTAAGAAAGCAACCTCATGGGACAGAATGGAAGCAGTAGAGGAATCAAAGCCCCAGTGTGTTGAGATAGAACAGCAGAAATTGGAAGCCCATTCCAAACTCGGTTGTCTGTTTGTGTGGGGTTTTTTTGGTTTTGTTTTTTGACCATTTGTTTTTTTCAAAACATAGTGTGGTCTTTTATTCTTCTTAACCTTTCTTTCAGTCTTACCGTTTGACTTAAGAAATAGTACTCTCCACAGCAACAGAGCTTACTGATCTATTTCATGACCATAGAAGAGCATGTGTAGTCCTAGTTGTATACTAGTTCAGTTATCTTACTGATAAATATTTGTGCTATGAGTTCTGACCTTAATAATACATGTGATTATTGACCTTACACACAACTTGTTCCATCTAAAAGTAAATTAGGGTGTGTGGAAAAAAGGAAATATATATATAGAATCATCTGTTTATTGTCTTTATGTACAGCTTTAAAAAAAAAAAAACCTGAAAAAAAAAGAATTCATTCTGCAACAGAATAATTTAACCAATAGCTGAGATTGTTAATCTGAAATACTTGAACAGTAAGAAAGAGAGGCAGGCTACTTTGTTTTAGATAACAACATATTTTTCTGTGTTCTAAAAGTTACAAATCGGGCATACATTCAGTATAACAGTGTGCATTGTATTTTTTTGTTGTTGACAGGTTGTAACTCCTCCCAGATCTTCCAAGTTTTTGAGACTTTGAACCCTATAATTTTCATTATGAAAGAAATCAATGCCACTCAGTAAGGATGCTTTATGTTTGCCCACATCGTATAAGCATGTATAAGCATTCTCTTAGGAACAGAACTGTTTTACCTGGGAACACCTTTCCCTGTCCTTTGCTTGCCTTACTGCCCCAGCACCCCAGTACTATAGTTGTGCGGGTTATCATGCATCTCACCTGTGAGTAAGTGGTACCTTTCCCATTCCAGTGTGGTGTCAGTTTACTACCAGTCGGTACAAGAAGAGGTAGCAGCATGTTTCTTGCTCTGCCCTCTGCTGGTTTAGGAACCTTCTCTCATTCATCATACCTGTAACATAATACTTTGTACTACCTGATATTAGTATAGCTTCTCACCATCTTTAAAGAAAACAACTGACTCCTGCTTTGGGGTTAAAAAAAATAATAATTGAATTGTTTAAATAGTAATAGTGCTGAGTTTCAATCATGATTGAGTGAAATAAGCTGTAAATACCTTGTGGTAGATAGTACTTTCAGAGATTAAATTACAGCAGAGAATGTGTTATAACTCAGCTGTGTTTTGCATCAGGTTCTGTTTTATGAATGAGGGTTATTTTCTCTCTTTCAGCTTCTGAAATTGACGAAGATATTTTCAGAGCCACCATTGTTTAGAAAGTTGTCTAAGAGAACATTAAAAAAACCCCACACTGTAGCTTGATATTATGGAGTAGTGAGTATGTGCAGATGTTAAATGAAGAATAATGAAATTTCCTTCAGAGTACTGGTTCTTTTACCTAAATTTTCTATATATCTCTCATGATTCCATTTCCCCCCTCATTTTTATCCTCATCTATTCCACAAAACATTTCAGAGTTAAAGCAGCTGAATTAAAGATAGAATATTCTAAGTAACAGTGGTCCCTCAGGTACCTATGAATATGAAGCACAGCAAATATTTGTTGGTATTAAATCATCAAACATTTCCTCTGTTTGTCTGATTTCTTGGAAGAATTTTAATGTTAATGAAATTTGGGGGAAAAGACACATTTGCAATTAACTTTGCTTGCCTTATTTTTTTTAAAATGTGAATCATTGTTAAGCCACAAATATTTGTCGTATAAACAGGAGGCTCTTCTGTTATGCCCAGGATTTTTATGCAGGCCTTTATTTAGATTCTAGTTATAATAAACCTTTCTTATTTACTGAAGTTTTGATTCTCATTCACACACACCCCTCCCCCTTTTTCTTTAACTTGTTCTATCACATTTTAAATACTGTCACATTTAAATTAAGTTTCTGGGAAGTTTAGCTGTTTAATAAAAGTAAAGTTTCTTCTGTGCTGTGTTCATTATATTATTTTTTGAAACACTGGTTATTTGATGTGTTACTTAAATTTACTGATATCTGTTTAAAAATGTTTACATCAAAAAAATGTTTTGTTTAGCATGCCTTTCTGAAAACATTACTAAGGTTTATATTTGGGACTATTAATGCCTTTGATGTAACAGAGTACCTTTGTAATGACAATTGTCTTGTTACATGCTCTTCTGTGACTTCAGTGTTAAAGCCTTGTCATCTCCTCCTGTCTGCCCTTCATGCAGTGCACATAGTTCTGCTTTGAAAATGGCAACTTCTTTTCTCTTTGTAATGTTTGATTCTTGAACCTTTTATTCGTGACTAAAGTGATTTTTAACACTGAAGAATTGCTCTCTTGTCCTTTGGAATGATTCAGATGGAGTTTCTATGTATGGTTTCTGTTTCACTTTTATTGAAAATATTAAGTTTCTTAGCCACCAGTATATTTTATCAGTTTAAGCCTTGAAAGGCTCCAAATAATATTGAAAGCAATACTGTGCTTGTAGTACTTCATGTTCTTGTTACTTTGCTTGGTTTGGAAAGGTACTCTTAAGAAATCACATTTGTTTTATAGTCTTCAAAAAATAAAAAAAAAGTCGTGGTTCCAAAACACAAACAAAATCCCCCAAAAGATATTTCAAAGCCCAAGTTCTTCTTAAGTAACCACATAAAACAATTTCTACAGTATGGAGGTCGTTTCCCATCTTGCTGAAAATAGTTTGTGCTATTCAAAAAACTGAATGTGTCTAATGTATATGTAATTGTTTTATACAGAATGTAACAGTACTTCATAGTTTCCATGTTTTATTTTTTTTAGGAAGAACAGAACAGAGGCAAGCCCAACTGGGAACACCTGAATGAAGATTTACATGTACTTATCACTGTGGAGGATGCTCAGAACAGAGCAGAAATAAAGCTGAAGAGGGCTGTTGAAGAAGTGAAAAAGTTACTGATACCTGCAGTAAGTATTTGTACGCAAATCTTTGATTTCTGTTTCCAGAAGTTACTTCTGAAATGCAATACTGCAGCAAGAGTAAACCTGTGGAGTAGCATCCTGAAATGAAGTTTAGATACTATTTTGTAATTCTCTAGCGAACTTTAAAACATCTCATCCCAGATCAAATTATTCCTCAGAACAGAGTAATATTTTTAAAAGATTTTTATCTTTTTTTTTCTCATTTTAAATACAGATGCAGGACATTCTTACCACCTTAAAAATGCAATGCTGAACTGTTTCAAACACTAGCTTTCTCACCTTCTTTCAGTATAAGGATACTTCACTTTAAGGCTGGGGAAATACGACATGCTTTTAAGTTTTGCTTTGAGATGATTCTGATACTTTAAGAAAAGAAGGTATGTTTTCTTTGATCATCACATTGAACACCTTCCAAAAAGAGCAAAGCAATTCAGGAACACAATATCAAAAAACTTTGCTGTCAGTATACTGGGGAAAAATAAACATAGTGAAACTAGAAAATGGGTTGTCTTTCTCATTTCCTGATAATATAAACTGTCTTCTGCCCAGCTAGATGACTTAGAGCCTTTTGCAGGGACCAGAATTACCCTGTGAGAGCCCTTCTCTTAGATTGGCTCTGTATTCTCACTCGAATCAAAGTGACTCAGTGTGGCTGTATAGTGCATCCCATGCCATTAACTTGCATCTTCTGCTGATTTTTACCACCACTTTTGTGCCATTATAAAATGATAAAAATAAATTGTATCTTTTTCAGTGGAGGAAAATTTTCCTTATTGTGAGGAAAAATGGAGATGATCTTGTGAAAGAAAATAGTAGGTGGTACTAAAATGACCTAGTGATTTTGGGTGTTTAGTGAATGCTAATAGATGATGGCACTGAGAGAACGTGTGGTGACACATGGTGTCAGAAGACATTTTTTGAAGTTACCACAGATCAGGAAAGAGACTTAATATTTGAATTAACAAAATATGGTAAAATATTAAGCAGGAAGTATGAAAAAAATGTAATTTGGTCCTCTTCACATTGCAGTGTCAATCTGAAAGCAGAAGACAACTAGAGAAAGTAGATGTTCAGAATTTATTCATTTACTAAAGAGATCTTGAGCACATAATATTGTGTTTATAGTCAAGATCAGAAATAGTAATAAGAAAGAGACTTTATATGGGCAAAATTTGAAACCCTTATGTTCTTTAGTTACTGTGCAGCAAATAGTTTAAAAAAATTCTCACAACTCAAACTTCCATGTAATACAGAACTAATTTAGTCAAATATCTGTTGATTCTTCTACCTCCCTCTTATTGCTGGATAATAGGACTAAAGGGTCATGCTCACGATGACCTGATAGGTCACACAACCCCAGTATGTCTGAAGTACTAACATGTATACTCTGTCTGGTTTTGTGTTATGCTTCATTTTTGGAGGTGGTGGATTGGGTGTATTTTGAGCTTCCAGAAAGAATGAATACATCAGTGGTTCTTCATTGTGATAGTGTCAGTCAGCATTTTTTCTTGAGAATATTCTGCCTCATTTAGTACCTTAATCAGTTGGAGGGAGCTCCATAATCCTGATTACAGAAAGGTTTTTTTCCCTTTAGAAAAAAGTCAACAGAGGGCTAACTATTGTCCAAATACAGCATCATTTGAAAAACATTTTGTCAATTCACTTCATTAACATCTTTATGTATTGTCGGCATAAGAAATTCGGGCAGTGCTTATTGCATGCGCAAGAGTTAAAGGTCCATTGGCTCTTATTTCTGAAAATTATGTCTCATTGAAACAGGCATGTGTAATACATACTAATGAATTAGTATATAGGTGAACTTGGTTTTTGCACTACCTGTTGCATCTGTTTAATTAGTATCGAAAAAGGCTGTTCAATCAAATTACGGTTTCAGGCAGTTTGAGAGTTGAAAAATTCTGGTTTAGGATTAAAATACATGAATTGAAAACTTCCATGAAGGAAGCCATAAACCTTGAAATAATCAGGGTAAGCACGAGGAAAAAAAGAAATCCTAGCTAATTATAATAAGATGTGGGAAACTGGATGTTGGAAGATTCCAAAGATGCTCTAAAATGTATGAATGTAAAATCAGAAATTCCTCTTCACATGGCAGAATACCTGCCACTATTAATGTTTTCCAAATGAATGACAGAGGATTAAAATAGATAAAAAGATATTAATATATTTTTGGTTTATCTCTGTCCAACTTGAATAAAATTTGAGATTATGTAGGAGAGAAGATTCGGTGTCATTCTTGCCATATAATGGCAATGTTTTGGTTTTCTGGGATACATTTCAGAAAAGCAAAGCTAGTGTTAAGAGATGGGAATGAGTTACTAATTTATTGGAATCATCAGTTACATTTATACTCAAGATATTAAAAAGTCTAATTACATTTTATAGCAACAGTGCACAAATAGGTACATTTCTAAAATGGATTTCCATGTGAAAGTACTTGGGTGAACAGAGGCTGTTTCAGTAGTAAAGTGTGTTTCTTCTTATCTTTATGAACCTAGATCACTAGTGATTGTTTTTCTTGTGGATGTGAATTATTAATTACTTTTTTCACTTGCTCTTGGATTTTTACTAAGATGGTGGTATAGTCAAAAGTTTGTCTTTAGAAATAAAAATGACAACTTGAGGCAGACTGGCTGAACAAGCCATCTTATCTCCCTAAGGAGAAAGCCCAAAACCTTTTTTTTTTTTTAATTGTTATTACTTTTTATTTTATTTCCATTTCTTTGGTACGAAACTTTAATAATAATAATAATAGTAGTAGTAGTTGTTGTTGTTGTTATTATTATTATTATGGCTTTACTTCAGGTTCTTTAGGACTAATTCTTTTCCTCCTCCCATAGTTCAGTGAGTTACTGGTCGTTATCTGGACCTGCAAGATTTTATGTTACTGCTGCTTTCATGTTTTTCTCCAAAGAAAAAAAGGAAGAATAAAGCAGTCTGCAGGCTTTTGGGATCACATTGAGCTGTACCGGCCTTATGCCGCCTTGTAAAGTGAATCCTACAGGTTATTGATCTCTCTTCATTGTGAGAGCTTTGAGGGTTTGTTATTCGTGAGAGTTCAGTAAGGGTGGGCAGTTCTCTTGGAAAGGAAAGACAAAAGATGCTCTGGAATATGCACTGCAGAATGTAAGAAAAAAATAATGTATGAAATAATGCAGAGCCTGTGTAAGGGGACAAATGTAATAGGCGCTGTACCAAGTTACAGTGTCTTTAAGGGTTTGGAAATTTTTTTTTGAGGTCCTGGGCAGTACGAATGAGTGTAAGGCTTTAATGTTCCAAGAAGTGTTAAATAAACTCTCTGGAAAACACATTTGGCTAAAATACTCTTTTCGTTATACAATTCTTCAGGTCTCTTTAATTACTAATTTGTCATCATAGTAACTGTTTTTATATAGGATGAGGCACATACAACAGAATTCAAATTTCAGGCAAATACCTTTTACCCCTTTTTCCTTTGACTCCACATTCTTCCTTTCTAGAAAAAAGATAATATTTCTGGATTCTGCTTAACTTACTCTAATTTGCTCTGAAATCAGTGTTTTTCACATTCTTTGTATTGCACTTCCTGCGTTGGGGAATCTAGTTTTACTTGGTTACTGCCTGCATCTTGTCTGAAGACAGCTGCAGTGAAGTTCCCTGTCAAATCTGCATATATAACTTGCCACTACAATAATGGAATTTTAAGATTGCGATGAGTGGGAAATAAGAAGTAGAAGATTGCTTAATTTTGTTAGTACATCTGGTTATTGCATTTAATAGTGACTTCGGACTTTTCAGACTTAAATATCTTTAAATTTAGCGATATGGTATGGGGGAAATACGATTTGGAACGTTTGTCATAGTGATGCTTGATATGTAAGCACTCTCTTAACTGTCCTGTTTCTCCCTGTTACTAGGATGTTATTTTAATGGTATTTCTATTTTTAGTTACTCCTATATACATTTCTTTATATAGCAGGAGAGAATATAACGAAGGGGCAGTAGTATTGGTAGAATATTTTATTTTTCAGTTGGATAAGTTAAAAGCATTTCTTTCCCAAAGACTGCCCTCAGCAAGTGTGATGAGGTGGGGCTTGTTTATTAATTAAAGTACATTTCTAAAACCTTCCTTATAAGTGCAGTTGTAAATTTCCCTTGTGGTCTGTTTTCAACTTTTTACAATAAATTGAAGGATGTCTTCATTTTTACCCTGAGAACTTTGTGTGCAGTGAATTCCATACCAAAAACTTGATAGAAAAGAAACAATTTTGATTTAATAATTTTTCATCGTGCTTTAGTTTTTGAAAAAAAAGTGGATATTGTAGTACTGCTTTACAGAATTTGTTGCCCTGTAGCTAAGACTTGCAATAGCTTGGAATTTGAAAGATACTAGAAGAAGGTTTCATTTGTTTTAGCCATTAAAAAGCCACAATAAATTCTGCATGCGAGTTTGACTTCCCTGAATAGCTCTAATTCACTCCTGCATGATGTGCTGGTTTTACATTTTTGCTTTCACAAGTGAGAACATAGTGCCGCCTTCTATAGTCCCCCTGTTGAAATGTTGGTCATGCTGTGCAATCCATTGTTTGCTGCTTATTCAATTAAAATTATGAAATTTAATAAGTGATACAGTAGCAGAAAAAGGACGCTGCTGTCCTTGAAAGCTTTTTAGGAAATTCCTGCAGTACATCTGTCTGTCATTTCAGACGCAAGTCTCTCACAGTGCATGTCATGTAAACGATCAAAGGGAAGCTCTGTAGGTGGGGTAATGAAGCAGTCAAACTTCTTGGGAGTGACTGCTGGATACCATGTGGTAAACTTTTTGATGTGGAGGAGAGGTGATAGTGTGTTATTTTTAGAAGTGTGAAGCAGACTTAAAGTTTCCGTGACAGTATGAACCAAGGGCTGCTGCAGTCTTGCCATTCCGTCGTGATTTGCTGTTCCTGCTTCCTCTTTTGCATCAGAAAGTACTGGCCTTCATCTGACCGCATAGTGAGTCTGCTTGGTGGAGAGCTTAACCTCGGATTAGCTGACTTGCTATGGAGTCAGTTTTGGTTTAGCACTGACAGAAGTGACGGAATGAGAACACACAGCCAGGGAAAAACGGGATTGCAGCAGACCACCCTTAAATAAACTTAAACTTCTGTAGAACTGTGAGTTGACTATGTTCACCTGCAGACAGCATGAGAACAAAATAATCAGAAATTCAGTGTAGCATAACAGGACAGTAGAAAACAAAAGAGGAAAGCCTGCTAGTATGTAGGGTTTCCTCTTCTGTTTTTCAGTGTCCAGTATGTCTAGTACTTGCAATTTCAGCAAGTTATTCACAAGTTGAATAAAGAATTAGTTACACTGGGCAGTCCTCAAGTACATTCTGGTATGTATTTTAAGTCTTACTGTAATGTGAGTCTGAGTTGTAAAGAGGAGGACTCGTACAGCAGCTCACGTAGGAAGTGTTTGTACTTATTGTACGTATTGTACTTGATATGTTACTGCAATGTTAAATTTTTGAGTTTACACTAGTATTGAGTACTACCAAAATTATTTCAGGCCAGCTGCAAGTGTGAAGCAGCTCTCTGCATCATTGTCTATTGTGGTGGACCAGTGGTTCATTACCACCAAAATAATGTCTGTTGATGGAAATTATCTTTTTGAGACCGTATTACTACAAGATATCTAGGTGACTTGCAATTTCATTGGATTAAAAAACTTGTTTAAACTCTGTTAAATTCCTTAACTCTCCTGAAAGATCTTTGCAGTACTAAGGAGAAAACTAATATTATTTATCAGAATATTGTTCATGAGAGTGATTTTGAAAGAGGATATAAAATGTGCTTTTTCATATAATGATTATAGATTTGTTTTCAACTTTCTGTATTCAAAAAGTTGGCAAATAATTAAGGATGAATCAATACTCTCAGATATTTCAGTTAATTGTTTTAAAAATTTAGACATGTAGTCATAGTCAGATAAAATGATGTGAATGTCTACTTTTATTAGCTTATAACTTAGGTAGCTGTTGATACTGATTCTTATTCTCCCACAGCTTTCCTTATACTAATGGGAGAAAGAAGCTCCTCCAGCAGTTAATCCTAGGTGGCTTAATCCAGCTGTTACTCTGAATCTTCTTCTAGACATCTTTGATGGCTTCTAGAACCCAGGGAAATCAGTTAATTGTGTCTATATACAGTTAGTGTTGAATACCCTGTCTCTCTTCCCCTTTTCCTCCTTCTCCAAAATATTTACTGGAGTTATATACCACTCTCCTCTGTTCCATTTATTTAAGGTGTTACAAATGTATGACTTGAGAAATAGTAGATTGTAATTTCTGAAAAAGACCTTGGGAAATGTAGAAAATAGTCTCTTCTGAAAGAGAAACAAAGAAGCTCTGTTGCCTGAAACTCAGTGGGTACATGCCCTTCCAAAGCAGGATAATACATTGATTAGGAGCTCTAATTAGGTTCTGCATGGGTTTTGTCTGTCTTCCAGAAATGTGCTTAATCTATTTGTTTTTTGGTAGACATAGCTGTGGAAGAAAAAATGACATTGGCCTATTATGGTAATTAATTCTGTGGTATCTGTAACTTCTTTTCATTCTTCGTCCCATTTTTTTAAACTTGCTTCCTCTATTCCTGGCTATTTTTCCAGTGTTTCTTGTAGTCTCTCGTTTTTTTTCTCGCATCTCTCTGTTCGTTTTCTGTTGATGGCTCTAGAGCAGAACATGTAAGCTGGGATCTTTATATAAAATCTTCTTGAAGTATTTCTCCCTTTATGCAAGAAGGCATGAGGCTCTGATTCTCCTTGTCTGTCTGTCTTGAAAAAGATGATGTCTTGACAAAGATGACAAGCAAACTGCAATGAATTACCCATGCATTCTTTTCCTTATCATTCATTTCTAGTTGCAGCTTTTTTGGTTGGTTGGTTTTATTTTTTTTGAAATCACAGCCTGGTACCTAAGTGGAAGAAATACTAATTATAGGACTGTGACTCCTGGGGAGACATAATATAAAGAGTAGAAATTTGTTGTCCTGCACTTTTAACACATATTTATACTATATATTAATGAAACTATATTAAGAGGTCAAATCACTTTATGTACGGGTCATCTTGGCAGTGTTTCTGGAGGGATCTTAGCCATTGCAAAGATGTTTGTTTGAGGTAACAGGAAAGCAACCAGTAAACATTTCCCATTTCAGACTATTTAAAGCATTCTTTATTGCCAGTGTTAGTTTTGAAACGTAGATTTCTAATTATACAAAAATAAAGCTTGTCATACAAACATCTGTGGTTTAATGCTGACTATAGTCTTCAAGTTGCTCCACATAATTCTATTTTGACGTCATAACACATAAAATTCTAACCTTTGGAAAAGTGCCCTGGGTTTTTCACTTACTATTCAATAGAAAACTTTAGTGTTTCTTTTTAAAACCAGTACAGAAATGCTTGAGCTTCCAGTGAAGGACTAATAAGATTTCTCTTTCTTTCTTAAGTTGTGTGTAGGCTAAAGCTTTAATACGGAAATGTTCTGGAACCTGTTAGTAGGAGAAACAGGTGAGCATGATATAAGAGATTGGAGCTAACTATTTTAAATAGCTTGCATCATTTTGGACTGGGCCATTTTTTACATACTTTAATTTAAACTTGAGTGTGGTAAACTGTCCTGGAAAATAAAAGATTAGATTAGATGTTAGTGGAAAGGTGCATTTCTTGGAAGACAGTTATTAATGAGAAGCATTTAAGACTCCATCAAGCAGTAATTTTTTGTGTGTGTGTGTTCTTGGAAATGCTATTTTCTTACTCTATTTTTTCTTATAGCATATGTATTTTAATAAGTGTGTTAAAAGTTCTGCCTTAATTTTCAAACATACTTTATTAATAAGTACAACTTAATGAAAACAGAACTGCCTTCTATATTTTCAGTATTACCATTGTGAGCTAATTTTTAGTATTTTCACAACTTCTGTGTACATAGTTATGTTCATCAAATTCAACTTGTGTAGGAAAGTGAAGTGTGTTTTAAATTTCACATCACTTGGAATTACTGGATAGGAGGAAATCTGGACACCAGAAAATTTTAGGAAGAAGTCAGGGATCTCTAACACTATGTCCGGTCTTTTGATATTGCAACCTCTTGTAAGTGGATTGGAAGATGTGAAGTTTTCTTTTTGACCCAACACAGATGTAGATACTAAGAATTTCAGTTGCTTTGTTTATAAATAAATAGATCCAACCTTTGATAAATACTTTTCTAAACAGTCTCCAAAATTGTACATTGCAAATCTTTTTTCATGAGACTGGAAAAACCAAAGCTCCAAAACTACCATTTTGAGTTGGCTGATCTTACTACAAAGTTAATTTGTAGTAATTTTGATGAAAACTAATTTTCAGTCATATGATTGCATATACCGCTATGCTCTCATCTTAGAAGTGGCTTCTTTGGGATTTCTTCACTGTGTGTCCTAGTTTCAAAACAAAATTTAAACCTTGAGTACCCTGGCTTTCTTGGGAACCACAGTGACTATACTGATATAGTTGTACCAACGCGAGCAAATGATACATCTGGAAAGGTGAAATGAAACTAGAAGTAGTAGTAGAGATTTGTCATATGTAGTCAAAGGCACTTGAATGCTGTAGTGAATGGAACTGTTGCAGGTACGCAGTTCTAGTTCTTTGCTAAGCCTTTTCACTGTCAGTGGCCTTATTTTTCTCTATCTGTTGGTCTGAGCTTTTAGGACCTATAGCTGCTAGATTCTTAAGGAACAATTTTCAAGTTTTAAAATGAGAGCTTGCTTGCTTAGTTTGTTGCAATTTGTAATCAAAAGCAGTGCGATCAACAGAGATTGTTGAATAATGAGATCTTCATGTCATATTGTGCCAGAAAGCTGTTTGAGAGAGTATAACTGCTTGTTTTGCCTCGGAAGATAAATTGTAATAGACAAAGGAATCTAAGAGGAATGTTTGAATTTCTCCCAATTTTTTTAACCCACATACATAGGGTACATGGAGGTAATAATGTGCTAATCTGATTTTTCAGTTAATTATATTTCTTGTCATTTGGAATGATTAGACCTATTGCTGCAGTGTTGGTAAGAAAACTGGCTTTTCTTAAGTCTGCAAAAGCAAGGCCTGCATTTGTCTTTTAGTAGTCATTCCTGAAATTGCTGATTGATTTCCAAAGAAGGTAATTGGGCTGCAGAGAGGGACTCCTTCAGTGATCCTCGCAGTATGAGCTTCTGTCTTAGTGTATGGTGGAGAACTTTGCAAAGAGGTGCTTTATGGCTTGGCAGTGAGAAAAGCTTCAGGGCAATCTGTTACAAACATCCAAAGGTCAATTGGCTTTAAGAAAGAAACACATAAAAAAATAAGGCTTTTAAAATTCCTCTGGACATAGAAACACTAGTTTTCTACTACGCTACCAAAGATACACTTTAAATAAATGTTAACTTCCTTATCTGTAAATGTGGAGATAACTCCTTACAAATTTGTAAAATACTGAGGGGTAAGTATTTACTTTAAAAAATACATTTACATTTAGATATATATGAACATTCATTACTGGAACACTAATTCTTTTGTAGCAATCTGTATGTTGTTTTGCAGGTGGTCCTTAAAACAGAAGAATGAGCAAAGTTTATGTTGTCCTATAAGATTGGAGATTATGGGGGAACTCTGAAGGGTTCTTGGCATTCGTACAGAAACTTGTGCTAATAAGAAATAGTTCCATTGATTTCAGTGTAGAATTAATTTTAAATTGTCTTGAAAGCTTTTGTTGCACAAGCCCTCTTGAAAATTCTGTGTATTACTGAAATATTTTTGTGGAGGAACTTTTAAAATAGCTCCATCCAGCTGTGTAGCCTTCGTGCTTTAAGGCTTTAGGAAACCAGGTATTAAATGATATGTCTTGTCTTCCTAAAAAAAGTAAATGGGAAGATCAGCAGTTTTGCAGTTACCTAGGAGTCTTGCTCAACTGGGCAGCCTTAAAGAGACTCTTAACAGTACCATTTCAGAAAATGTCATCTCTTCTTGCTGTGGAAATCATACTGCAGTGCTTGGAAAACAGTGAAGCGTGTCTGACACAAAAGCTGATAAATAGTGCCATTTATTCTGATTATGCCATAATTTACATTCTATATATTTTGCAGCTGTTAAAAGTAATCTGTTTGTAGCAGTCCCAACATATAAGTGTTAATCATTATTAAATATTACTTTCTTTCACTAGTTACTGTAGCTGGGATTTTTTTTAAAGATCCTAAGCAAGTCCAATAACTAATCTCATTAAAATTAATAGCACTTTGTACATCTGAGGTATACAGGATTTTCTAAAAACTCTAGTCTTACTTTTAGGAACTTGGAAGTAAGATGCACAACTATTGATATGATAGTTATAATCAATGGTTTAGGTCTGAAATCTAGGAACTGATTTTTACTAAAAATCTCGAATTGATTTGGAAACGTTAGAAAGCTTTGCTAAGACAACTTTATGAGGATGTAGTTGAGGCATAATCCCCAACATAATCTAGGTGCTGTTTTTGTTTATTTTTGCTGCATTTTAATCTGTTCAGTCATTTTTGTTCAAAATGAGAATTACATATATCCTTTCAGCCTAGTTTTAAGGTTGAGGGGGAACCAAGAAAACTAGATATGATTAAATGGCATTTAATGAAAAGCACCTGTGGTTTAAGGTATGGCTTCTCTTACTAGATTCAGCAAACTCTTTTTGATGGAGGTGGCTGTATTAGGTCGGGGGGGGGGGGGGGGACCCAACACTTACTCCTTTTGATGTTCTGATATTAGTTTGGGTTTTTATAAACTTTGCTTTTTACTTTCATGTCTTTCACAAAAGTGTCCAAGTAGAATCCTGTTTAATTAAAATAGTTTATTGGCAGGAAACCTTAACTGGCGTAAGAGCAGTAAATATCGCTCCTTTATGACTCGTCTAAACATCTTGTATTTCAAGGGAAGCTTATGTAAAAAGCAGAAAAATGAGGTTTTGTTTTCAAGTGTCTTTAGAACATTACCATGTAGTTTCAGGAGGAAGTCTGAGAGTTGTAGCTATAGAAATTAAATGGTAAATGTCTGTATTCCTCTAAAGCATTAATATTATTAGCATGTATTACCAATCCAAACAAATAATACACTTAAAAGCATAGAAGAAATCGTTTACTGTGGATTTTTGGGGAGGAGAATCTTTTTGTCAAATGATCCTTTGAAATGCTCTTCTATACATACCTTCACACTTTACTTACAGGGCATCCTTTAGGTGTCTTACTAATTAGACCAGTTCTCTTATCTGGCTTTGACCTCAGGCATATGGCTACACTTCCTTAACTTTGTTAAGGAGCATTTTTGTGTTTCTGGTCATAAAAGTGTCTTTTCCTTAAAATAACATGGATATACGTTTCATTTCTGACAGTAAACATCGTCTGTCCTGTGTGGGACATAATCCACAGTTAAGAGGGACAAAAAATGGTACGTGGAAGGAAGGTTGAAGGAGGCGTGGTTAAACTTAAGTTTTTCCACTGAGTTTCTTGGAAAAGAGAGATTATTGTGACTGTTTTAGGTGACTGTTCCTACACTTGTATCAGTGTTTGTCAATCCAGAAGAATAGAAGGATCTGATCAAGATTTGAGTCAGAGTTCCTTTTCCTACAAGAAGTACTCGGTGTTAATAGTGCAGGGCCTTACTTTTCTCGTGATACCTGAAGTGTGGCATCGTAGGGATGCTAGCAAGAGCATAGCTTTCCTGTCCTTTTTTGTAGGTTTTAGTTCTGCACAGTTGCATAAGGGAGGAGAAGAATGTCTTAAAACCAGAGTAACATCCTGCTTGGAGAGTGCTCATAATCCGGAAGGTTCCGATGTGAGCGAAATTGCCTCTCGTCTCAGTAATGAGCACTTTCCTCAAGTACAGTACCCTGGTGCATGAATCTATCCACGCTTGCTTTTGGAAGTAGTCTCCTAGGTCTTCTGTAGGCTCTCTGCCACCTCCCAGAATCTTTGCTATACATTATGTTCTGCTGCATCATCTCAAATAACGTTGCTTTCAGAAAGTGGCAACAACTGATATTTAGGAATCCTTGCAGAGTCCTGCAGCCTCCTCAAAAGATGTTCTGGGAAAAGAATTCATAAAATAGTATATGAACCGGCCTGTCACTTAGGCCTGTGCAGTTAACAACCAGACTTCACACTTGCAACTCAGAAGATGCACAAAGAGCAGCTTTGGTTACTTCTGTATTCTATGCACACTCAACAATTTTATGTACTGACTTGCACCAAAGCCTCTGCTATGTTATTTGCTCGTTACCTTGTCTTCTTGTAGGTAAACCAGCTGAGTTTTACTCTTGAGATTACCTCTTACTCTCCCTAGTAAGACTGACAGTCTGTTGTACTGTTCTGCCACTTTCAAATGTAGAACAGATAAATCTTTGTTCTTGCTATGATTTCAGGACTGGTTCCTGGTTTCGAGGGTGTCTTTTGTTGATGCCAGCATCTCTGCTACTTCATGTATGGGCACATAATGACAAATATATCTATGGATCTTGAAAAGATTGGTGGTTTGAGCAACTACACTTTTTGCCTGTGAAAGTATTTTTATCTGAACTCTAGCATCTGTGGGTCCATTGCTTTGGGAAAGTGCTAAGAACCGTATTTACGTCAGATTTAGGATATGGATATGTTTTCATTTCTTCCCCGTAGGCCAGAGACACTCTCAGTTCGGAGCAGACTTTTCTCTGTCCGCATGTCCAACAATCCTCAGAGAAGCACTGTCTTCAAACATCAAAACAAAAAAAGATAAAGCATCACGTTTTTCCGTATCTAAACTATGAACTCGTAGATGACGACTCTTGTCTTTTTGCAAAGGATGTGGTTGATCCTGCTTTGAATATTGTATCTCCACTAAATTTCAGGATGAAGTTTACAAAAATAACATCCATTTCCTACTTACCATGCAGAATTAACAGAGCAATGTTGGACTTCTCGGAGGTTATGCCACTTCCTTCTCAGAGCAAATTTCACCTGCTGAACATAAATGGAATCTTTCAGTAAGTCGGGCAGCTGTTTTGACTCTGAGACTCAGGTCTCTTGGCACCCATGTGCTTAGATGACCTCAGATGCCAGATTTTGAGCGATTTGTGAAGGAATAGTCAACCTTCCAAGTTTTCAGATCTGTTGCAAATCCTGGACGGTGTTTGTAAAGGGATGCTATTTTGTCTTTTCTCTTTGTGCAAAGGATAATTATTGTCTCTGACAGGTGAACCTCACTTGAGATGGAATAACACAAGTCTGTAGGCTGCAAATTGGTACAGGCTCGTACATCCAGATCCTGGAACTGGGGACTGTCATGGATGTCTTCCAGCTGCTTTCCCTGGGCAATATATGCTGCCAGTAATGGAAAGTGTGGCAATGATGGTTTCATGTCAGGAATAATTAGATATTGGACGATCCTTCATAATATGCAAAGGATCAATCGGCACCAGTTGTCCTGACTGTCCTGTTAATTTCTCAACAGTCCTTTGGAAGCTAAAAAGAAAAGCCACTCACACTCTTTTCCATAGTCAGTCAGTCAGGTTCGTGTCTGATTCAGATTTTTAAATACTGAATCTCCTGCTCTCGAGAATGACTTGGACATTTAAGATGAAGATGGAGTTTCTTGCCACAGCATAGTCAGCTGATTTTGGTTTCTGAAGTGTCACACTAGCCACAGAAAGAAGGTGACCTTTTTTGTAGAAAGAAATATGTACCATAATTGAAATATGCTATTTCTTTGATTTGTTGTTTTGACTTTTTAATCCTAGAAGAATTATGTCATTTTAAGACTTGTGAAGATTTTCCTGACTGAAAAAATAGAGATTGCTGTAAATGTGTTCTGGAGCTTGTAGTTCCCAAGACCATATGTCTCTTCTGCATTACATAGTTAATAAAAAGTTACAAGAAAGTAGTGTTCTTTGGAGAAGATAACTCATTAAGAACATTAGTATACTTCATCCTTATGCTATTTAAGTTCTGTTTCTGTAGGTTATGTGAGAGTTTTCCTTTACAGATAATTTTCTGAAGACAACTTCCCTGAGGAAAGTTTTTCTGTTGCAAAATAGAATTTCCGAAATAGTTTGGTAATGTCAGTAGATTGAGATTTTTGAGCAAATACCTTTATCAATTGTTGGTTTACTATGATGGTTCTATGGATAATATTTCCCAGAAATGACTGCTTAACCATTACTGTAACATGTTTTCAGATGTTATATTCTCTTTAAAGTGTGGAGGGATAGTTAATTTATGTACTGCACTGCAAAACATACAAAAAGAAGTTTGTGGTAGGGAGTAGAGTAAGTGGTTTTTCTCTGCTGCCGTTCTATGGTACGGTACATATATGTATGGTACATATATGTATGGTACTTAATACGTATTTTGTAGTGCAGTGGAGATTTAGGCCAATGCACTTCCCTGTGAATCAGGAAATTGTTTCAAGGGTTTCTTCACAGCAGGTGTTTTTACCCTCCGAAAATTAGTCTGTTAGGTAGGTACTGGAAGTAGCAGCAAGAAGTGTTCCAGGTATGCAAGAATAAATTGTTTCAAACTAAAAAGGGCAAAGGAAACTTTCAAATATCACCTTTGAAGATCTTTCTTCTTCACAATGCTTAATGATATTTTTAGAAGCTAATTTCTTTTTGCAGTTACACTTTTCTGAATGTTATCCATATAAATCTTAGACTGTTGAAATAAGAGCTTCCAGAAAGGTTAAAACTGGGGGCACAGATGATGATAAAGGTTACTTGAACCTTTTTAGTAAATAGATAATCTACTTTCATCATCAGAACTAAAGCAAAACCAGATTTTGTTGTTGTTTGGTGGCTTATGGGGTAACCAAAGAAAAAAGAGCAAACTCACTGCAATACAAAATATGAAGGCATCTTGTGATTTCAGAAACTGTCCGGGTAGGCTGATTAACTGTTCACAAATACTTAAAAATGACCAAAAAAAACCCCCCAAAGCAACATGGGGAAGTGCGTGTGGTAATCTGTTATTTAACATCTTAATAGGGCAAATGGAGCTTTCTGGTCATAAACTGCCAAATATAAGAGTACATTATAGTCTTCAGCCTAGGAAATTATCAGAAACCCCAAAATGAAAACGAAATTGTGTCCTTATTAAAATATTAAGTAATAACACCAGCCACAAATTCTTACTTGGTTTAAATGAAGGCAAACAATATTTCTATAGTTGAAGTTTGAAGTTAAGCTTTTGTTAGAGTGGAAGTGGTACTCATTCGTCTGTAGAATAATTTGTATGCAGTACTTGGGAACATACTACATTTAGTATGCATAGTTGGTACCTCGCATGTAGTATGCATTGTTGGTACCTCGCATGTAATATGCATGTAAACTTCAATATCTTGATGTGCTAAAGAGAAATTTTATACCAAATACTTAACAGAGCTGCTTTCTTGTATGGGTTTCTGCGCTGTTGCTCCTGTTTAGAGGAGCTGATCTTCTATTCTGGTTGTAGTACTTACACTGTATGTAGAGGAATATGTGCAGTGTTTGATGCTACACTATAGGTACGCATTGAATGTTTCACAGGAGTATAAAGATATGTAACAGTCTTCTAGAACAGCAACAGGCACTTAAGAAAAAACTAATATAATTTGGACAAGCATTATTAATGCATCAGTATGGTTTCATCTCAAATATTCCTTGCATCTCAAAGTACATTACTTTAGACTGTTTGTACCTATTCTTTGGTACTAGTTGTAGAAGATAAGGACTCTGCTTCATTAATTGGGCCAGATGGGTCTGACTGCTTTCTTAGATGAGTCAGCCTACACTTAGAAGATGTTTTTAACAATATGGCTGTATTTCATTAGAAATGTTTCATGATAAAATTGTCTTTGGGTCTCTTGTTTGTCATTGCATGTAGGATTTTAGAAATAATCTGTTCTTAAAACAAAAATGCAGTAAGTTTAGAATACCCAAGTATTTTTTTTAAATGAAAGTTACTGAGTTTAACTTTCTCAGATGTTACGAATGGAGCTAACATGGAATTTAAAATCATGCTTGGAGAAAACAAATATGAGATGTCAGTTATTATGACATTTTAGATGAAAAGAGGAAACAGACTTATGTTTTAAAGTTAAATACATTGCTTAATGTGTTTCTAACATTTTAAAAGTTGGCTTTGTTTCTATTTTGTGTAATTTTCTGTGGATGTGTCTTATTTTTGCACATCTAGTTCTTTACTAGTTATGATAAGTTTCCATCTGGAGAAAGGAAGAAAAGTTGTTGTGATGTTTACTGTAAGTGTTCTTGCTTTAAAAGAAATAGTGATATGACCAAAACTTAAGTATTTGTAGAAAAGGTGAAAAGTTCATCCTTGTGCTTTAGTTTTATAAATAACAGGATAGTCGTCCTTAGTCCTGTATTTTGAAAGGTCTGTCTTTTTCCAGATACATTTCAGATTTTTTCCTTTCAAAACACTGTCACCAATGGTCATAACTTTTCCTGCAACAGTTCATTGCATTTTTCCTACAACAGCTTATTAGTAAGGGTAACTCTTACACTCACACGTGTTGTTTCCTTCATTGCTGTCATCTTGTCCTGGGCATGTATCTGAAACAGCTTTCAGATTTGTGTGCTGTGTTCCCTGAAATGACTCAGAAAGTACTGAGTCTAATTGATTTCATCTCATCAGTGAAATCCTTAGTGATGCTACACGATGACTAGAAACAAAAACAATTCAGGTAGGGTCAGTGGTAGAAAACATAAACTTGACCAAAGCTGGTATTCAACAGTTTGTTCTTTTTCTTCACTGACTGACTTGCTTTTCAGAAATGTCGGTTAAATACTTAGCTTAATAAGCAAGTAAGTGAAGCAAATGAAAGTCAAGTGTAAATGGGGAAAAAATGGGAAGAATACAGCACTGAAATAAATTACTTGAATTTAGTGGATCTTCAGCTTTCACGAAAAGGGATAAAAAACTCCAACTAAGAGGTACCTAACTGCAGTGGTTTGGTTTCTGAATAGACAAATCAATGTAATACCCTGATATGAGATTGTCCTGGGCATACTATATCATATGAAAGGCACAGCACTATGCCTCATTATGATTGAAATGGCATAAAACGACTAAATAAAACGATGGGGTGATTTACAAGCATCTTTGATATCTGTGGCATCTTTGTTTTATTTCTCGAAGCTGAGAAAGAGATGGAGTGTTAAACAAAACCAAATGAACAAAAGACTTTATTGGATAAATGTGGGAGAAGCGTTGGTATTCATGTATCTCTGAACCTTGTAGAAAAGTTTTAGCAATACATTTATGACAACAGCCTCAACCTCTTTTTTTTTTTTTTTTTTTTTTTCTGTAAAAGTGAAGAAGTCATTTTCATTTACGGGTTTACAAAGGTTTAACTAAGGCATATCAATAAATGGGTTTCTTCTGTGGCCTATAAACAGGAGAGGAAGTAAATATGCATAAGCTTATAGAAGTAGTCACATTTATTGAATCTTAGGGGTATACAGGTGAAAGGAAGTGAAAAGTCATTCAAGATAGATCAGTTGTTAAATGTAATACTGAGAAAGAGGGAGGTCAGGTTTGTAGCCAAAGGATTCCCAGCTTCAGCAGTTACTTTGAAGCAAGGACCTATTGCAGCCAGCGCTGTCAACTACAGTACCCCTAACCTTATAGTGCATCTCAGCCTGGTTCTTCTGCAAAGGGAGGGGAGGCTTTTCTGAATACATTATTACCTTCCTGAAAAGGGTTATGAGATAATTTTGCAGCCATGGCCATACCACTTAGTTTATGATTCTATAAAATGGATGTTTGGTTAACCACACACCTGTGACGTTTTTCACTGATGAAGCCCTTGTGCAAACCAGCCATGTGCAGCTCACTGGTATGGACATTGTTCTCCAAGTTAAATGCCATAGAATTCCTCAAATTCAGTGCCAAAATGATCTAGCAGTACTTGGTCAAATGTCTGTCTTTATGCTGTCTGACTCTTCCACTGGATGGAGCTACAATATTTAGTGGAACCTGAAATGCAGGCTGATCAAAACTAATCCAGATTCATTAACATACTCCATCAGTAGCTAACCGAGCTATCAAGAGAGAATCCCTTAACACTGAGGAGTTGTAGGTTATTTATAAAGGAACTATGGAAGATTTAAAAATAAAGTAATAAAAGGTACAAACCTGTTTTTATGTGCCCAGAACTCTTAGTAAAGAGGTTTATACTAGAAAAAATAATTAAGGGTTCATAAGTTGGTAGCCACTATGATCTAGTGCATTTGCTGTCTCTGCCTAGCTTTCTTTTGGGCAACTCCTGTTTTCAGTAACCATGCTAAACCGTTGAGGTAGGGTAGTTCCCCCACATTAAGGGGGGAAGAAGGTAGTACATATAGGAAACAATAATCAGATTTTACCTGAAGATTTAGCGCTTGTTTTTATGATCACTTGGAACAGTTGACAAGTATTTTAAGATTCTTCCAAGAACATTTCTCTAAATGAGTTGGAAGTTGATAGTCTGGGGGAATGTTGGTCTTGTTTAATTCATCTCAGGGAGGATGTTCTCTTGTCTGATTTTCCAGCTGCTGTACACATTTGGAATACCCATGCCTCCCCTTTTCCTACTTTTTCAAAAACAAAAGTTACCTTCCACTTCAGAATACTAAGAAAATGCATTTTATGGGAGGATAGTGAGACCACAATCTTCATTCCCAGAAGACAAAATTAAACCAGGGTTTAGGCTTTTGCAATACATTAAATGTTGGTCCAGAGACAGCAAATGTTTATTCTGTTCAACATTGAGCTGCTGTTTGCATTTCAATGGAAGAGGGAACAGCTGGGGCAGAAAAGCAAGGGAGTGGTCATTAGTTTCCCTCACGTTTTCTTGATTAAAAATGACGGGGGAAAAATCATTGTCATAAAACCCACACACACCCTTCTCAAAATAAGTAACACTGTAAAAGGACCTGCCTGACTTAAAAAATTGAGATATTCTGGTGACAGTGAGACACTGGGTGCTTACACGTTCAATATAATGACACAACACAGTATTCAGTAGTGTTTTGTGTAGTTCTTTGATCTGTAGTTTATACTGTTACATGCAGTATGTAATAGTGATAGCAGAGGATTAATTAATTTCATTTGAGAGGTGACTAAATATCTTCGCTAGTCAAAATGCTTAACTTAGCGGTTCAGTTGTCTGCTTTGCTGTCATGCTCCTTGGTTTTTTCCTCCCTTAATGTTTCTTCTGCACAACTTAGCTGATAGAAGATTCTTCGCCTTCGCAGTCATGGAGCCACTCTTGTAAAAAAGCCACAATATGAGAGTACATCCCTTCCTGTACACAAAGGTATTGCTACTGTTCTCTGCCATGCACAACCATTTTAATCTGAATGGGAAATCTGTCTAGGGACCCGAGTACAGTAATTAGCAGTCTCTTCAGAGTGTCAGAGCAGAATTACCATTGTAATGGTTTAGCTGGAGGATAAAAGGATTGAATTTGGGTCTGCCTTCCTGCCAAACTAAATGAGTTGCCATGGGAATTTTCAAATATAAGAGGCGTTTACTTAAAACAATTTGGCGGGTTTGAATAAACTCATAAATTACGGGGTTTAGAGGAGAGATCCCTGCTTTCTCTGGCATAGGCTGAACAGCAAAGAAGGCTGTTAGAAAGCTGCTTACATTCTTAATGAGAATAAGTTGATCCATGCTCCCGTGCAGACTATCAGCTTATTAAGGCTAAACTGTTTCTGCTAAGTACAGTACAGTAAGCACATCTTGAGAGACAGAGTTTGCAGCAAATCCCTGGAGTGAAAAAACAAAATCTGATTGCTCTAAATGTAAATTGAATTTCCTTTGCTAGATTAGATCTATTTTCAAGTAATGCTATTAAAAATGGTTCTCTGTATTGTTTCAATAAACATTAACCTGCTATTGATTTCAACTTTCCTCTGTGCATGTAATATTTATTACAACACTTGTCAAATCTGCTTCTGAAGGGGGAGGAGGGCATTGAAGGTTTCTTTTGAAAACAAATAAGGTGTTATGGCCCTTCGAACTGGTTTTTTTTTTCAGGTCACATGTAAATGTTTTCCCAGCTCAGGCCTGCCTTCTCTCTGAAGGGAGCTGGGCTTTGACCTGGTGACTTCTTTGTCAGCACCAATGCTATTGAAATGTGAGAAGATGGACTTGGTGCTTTCTCAAATGCCTCAAGTGATGAACATCACTTATGCTTGTTTAACCTTCAGTTGTGCTCAAGAAGTCAGCTGTAGTAGTAAGAACTGATGACCAGTGTTTTGCAATGCTTGTTTGGAAGCATGTATTAATGTTCTCCTATCCACTTAGATTTGATAACTTATGAAAAGGAATAGGGAAGCTTATAAGTGCTTGAATACTTTGATACTAGATTTAAAAATATGTATTCAAGGACATGTCATACTTTAAAGAGTGCAATATTTTCCCCTAAAATACTTTATATTGGGTATATAGCTTAAGGCTTAAATGTTTCCTTGTGATCCTTTTAAGTATGTATCTCAAATCTTTACTCATCATAACTATTAGGTTATGGTGGAGGAACTAATTAAAAAGAAGTACTGCTGTAATGGCAGTAATTTAGACTTTTGTTTAAAGTAGTAAAAATATGCTTAGTACTCCTTGGTATAATCTTATATCACTAGCAGGAATCCTGTAAATTAGCAAGGGAAAATAGTAAATTTCTGCTGGTGATTCAGTAGTTGAACAGCTGCTAAGTTCTAACAAATTCCTGAACTGTTACTAATGATGCAGCTGAAACTCTGTTTGGTAGCCTCAGGGTACTGTTTCTGTGAAACCTTAGAACTAGCTCCAAAGAAATTAGACTAAGACAAGAGTGGCATTTACTATTACCAATACTTGGAATTTTAGCTGTTCATTTAAAGTTGCTTTGAGAAGTATTGGTTCCTCGTATTATTTGCGCTTCAGAGTGTGTGTGCTTAAAATTGCCAGCAAATTTATTTTGTCTGACTTGATCCTCGCCCCCATACTTTCTTAGATGAGTTAGTAGAAGGAAACAGCAAAATTTAAAGGTATTATCTAAGTCTTTGTGAAGTGGCTTGCAAAACTGAAACTATGAATGCTTCTACACTGTATTATAAGGTGGATGCTAAATGATTAGAGGACATTAACAGCATTTAAACAAAAAAAGCATAGAAAAGTGGTGCTACGGAGAACTGCTTGGGGTACTGGGTTGAAATGAGTGCATCACTTACATCCACAGTACCAACAGCCCACAGCAGCTCAGCAAATCGATGCTATTTACAAAAACTAGGCAGTAAAAGAAAAAGGGATTATTGGTATTACAGTTTTCAAAATTCATACTCTGGGCTATTTTTTGTATTTCAGTTTTGCTTCCATAGGTGGGGGAGCTTGACTGGGACCTGTTCATGTCTAGTGATCTCTTCCTCTTCTCCCCTCTGCCTGACTTGCACAGCTGAGGTGGAAATAAGTGGCAATGGGAACGTAGCAACGGCTTAAACTGTTTTTTCTTCTAGGTTGCGTGTTGGTATAGGGATATTTTATAATTACTGATAATTGAGTCTGGGCTACATAGTATAATCTCAGTTTTGCAATATCTGGGAAGAAAGCGGGGTGGGGGGAGTGGAATCACTGCCTAAAATTTCACTTCGTTTTTTTATAAAGGTTTTTCATAACCAGAAGGTTATTCATCAGTCACATCAAAAACATCCTCCTCCTGAGTGAATGAAGACATGTATCAGACAGGTTATGTGACAGAAGATGGATATTGTCTTTGAAGGATATTCTCTCTTCTGCCCTGTGAGCAGTGCAGGGAGAAACCTTATGGGTTTATCATCTGAAAGTATAACATTAAAAAAAATGGATAGGAGTCAAGTTATCTGTTATGTTGTCTTAAGTAAAACTGAGTTGGACCTGCTGAGATCTGAATCTTGATTCCAGCTGTGGTATGTTTTCATGAGCCTCTTCAACAGTTAGTAGCAGAAGTCACTTTTCTGCTTTGCTGCTGAATCCAGCTGCGGACTACTTACTTTGTGGATGGATATAATAAAATGGTACTCGTCAGACCTTTCTGTGAACTCATTTTATTTGCTAAATGGTAGAAAAGTAACCCACAATTTTCTGGTGATTTTTGAGAGGTAAATCAGGTTGCTGAATGTCTCACAAGTACCAGAACACACAGAGGAAATGTCAGAAGCACGGACACAGAAAAGGCAGGAATACCATAGTGGGGAAGAAGTGGGAAGCTATGCAAAGTAATTGTCCTCTGTGTTTAATTTGTTATATTTCTAGGGTTCTTGGCTCCTGCTGCTCCAGGAATCCAGAGAATCAATGAAATGTGCATTCTGCTAGAGCAGTAGGGGTGGCAGCTGTTTCTTCTCAAGGCACTCCCACTTTTCTGATAAACTCTCTTGAAGTATTTTTATCCATTCTCCATTTAATTTTGCTTCTGCTGGGGCATTGTTACATTGGTCTATGATCTTTAGATTCCAACAGTTGTTTTTTTCTGCAGTTCTTTTCATTTGGTCCCTAACTTGTAAGCTTTTGGGAGCAGAAGCTGTGCATGCATATTGGTGGTATCTCAAATCCACATCAGAATAGTGTTTATGTACTGTTATGCTAAAATTAACATTGCATGCAGAGGCATGAAAATAAAATACATCATCCTAAGTCATACAATTCTTGGCTAAAGAAAATCAACAGTTCTCACATAGGATAGTTCTATAGAAGAATATAATACAGAAAAAGGAAAAATCTTAATAAGGAAATTGATTTTTATAGGGTCCTTGCTGTCAAATCATGCATTATTTTCAGTTTGTTAACATGCAGCTTTGTAAGTATTGGATTTACTATTTAAGTGGTATGGATTTCAAGTGGGTGGGCTAAAGCATAAAAATTTCCGGTTTAGGATGATGATGTTTTGAAGAGATTTAAAATTAGGTTTCTTCAGTGGTTTTAGAACCGAGTGCAAATACCAAAGAGTCTTGAAGTCCTCTGCAAAGCATGAATGCATATCAATATTTATAGCAGTCAGTAAATGGTTGAGATTATAGCCTTTGCTTCTGGTGAGCAAATCTGCAAATGGAGAAAGAGAAAGCATACTTCACATAGTTTAAGGAAAACACTAGAGGAGTGTTGATTAGTACAGTTGGTCAAGGAGACTATAATGGTATTTCTCCACTGAAGGTCAGCTTCAAGAAAGGAGAAAATCAGAAAGGGAAATGACTGTAAGTAAAGAAAAATTAGCAGAAACTCAGTAAAATAAAAAAAACAATATTGTAGGAGAAAGAGCAATAAGGAAAATGAAATTAAATATTTTCATATGAAAACAAATCGGTTGTCAGATGGTGGGATTCCAGTTAGAAAAGAAAAAAACATGCTTTTAGTTTGGAAATTAGACTGCTGGGCTTCAGAATTAGCAAGACTTAAGACTAATTCCATGTGCAGCTGAGTCAGTTGACAGCTCTGCGCAGGGGATGTCTTAGCTCCCCTCAATCTCTCCTCCCTTATGATTGCACGCATTTGAGCTTTCAGTTTTGTAAATCTGGCTGAAAACTACTTGGATTAAAAAAAAAGAAAGTGATCTTGCCAGATTAGCAGGCTGACATGGGTCAGTGATGGATGCAGGAGAGAGACAGTGAGGAAAGAGTAGGATTGAGACTGCTACCAGTTAAATTGGGTTCAAGTACCACAGGAGTACAAATTTGAGAGGCTTTTTACATTTTCAAAAATAATTTTTGACTCAGTTGACAGCAGCATAAAACTTCAGGCTAATCATCCAGGACTAATTTGTGGCCCAGGAAAAAGTCTTAAGGTAGCATTTTAATTTTTCACGTTCTAGCATCAGCCATTGTAATATCTAGGTAAACTTGTCTGAACATGTTTCCTCTGAAATTATTCTCCGTAGGTTTTCCATCTGATTGATTCCTGTTCCATTCTCTGTTTTTTTTATGTTCTCAGCTTTCTGAACTCGGTCGTGTGCAGATACTCAGCAGCTTATTTTTACATGTTCTGGAAACAAAATTCCATTCATTTTTCAATTTATTTGGATTGCTTCAAAATTGTCCTAGCTTTTCAGGCCTCTTGGACCTTTGTATTTCCCTGGACTTGAGGAAAATCACTTCATTTGTCTCTTCCCATTGATGATGAGTAAATTAATATTCTTCAGTTACTAGCAGATAGTGTCCAAAAATGTGCATTCCTTTTTAGGGTTGCTTCTTAATTTTTCAGCCACATCTTGCAACTGAAAGCTTTAATGGTACTTCTGGGTTTTTGTGGTGGTTTTTTTTTAGGTTGGGATTTTTTTATTATTGTTATTTCTACATATAATTTTTAAAATCATTAAAGGAGATTTTTAATGCAAAATACTACCTGTAAGTATATAATCCGTAAAGGTAGAGAATATGTGAATTCAGGTATTATTTTGAAATATTCATGAGATTCTTGAGTTCAAGAGATTAAGAGAGACTAAGGTGATTTATCTTGTAGAAAATGTTTTTTAAGCTACTTTTGCTTATGCATATGCACCTCGTCTACTGGAATATAAAATTATAATTCTACAGTCTCTGAAAGACAGTTTAATTGTATATATTTCAAGTATCTAAATGGGAAGAGTTGGTTTCTCCTAATGATTGGATTAGAATAATAAGTGTTTAGAGAACCAGAGTGTTTGAACAGTATTTAAACAGATTTATATGGAGAGATCTGGGAAACAATAATGAAATCTAGAAATGGGAAAATGGGAGTGTTTCACTTGTGTAACAAGGACTCAAGGATTATTCTGAAAACAGGTGAAAATTGCGTATCAGTATGCAGTTCTCAGTACAATATGAACTGAGAGCAATGGGCAAGGCGCTGGTAGTGAATGCATAGCAAGAAAGTTAGTAATCCCTTGAACAGTTTGGTGTTACTAAGGTGGGTTTCTTTTTTGATGTTAACAAACTTATTCTCCGCAAAGTTGATACAACATGCATTTGGCACTTAAGGTTTGTTGGAAGGCTACAGGGGAGATCCTGTGTAGAAGTATTGTAGGATTATCCTATCAAGAACAGTTTCCAGAGCACGGTATGACAGCGTTGATCCAGGGTGTCTCAGTTACTGTGGTTTGTTTCAGCCAGAGTTTAGCTACTCAGCTGCTTAGAAAAGGAAAAAGGAAAATGGTTAAATGAAGTTTTGGTGTAATATCTGATCCTGAGTCTGTAGCCAAGCTGTTCAGATACAATACTACAGAATATGCAAAGATCAGCAACAAATAGAAGCACAGAAATCTTGATTATTTCTGCCCCAGTATAGCTTTTAACTTGCAGTGAAATTTGATCAAATTTATACTGTGAGTCCTGCTAAATGGCTGCTTAAGTGTCGTGTCTGTTTTTCTGCTGAGGAGGCAGATTTTCAAATTAGTGTGTAGAGCAGCAGGGAAGGATAGGGAAATTAATTATTTAAGATAGGCCTGATACGTACTTCTCTCACTCTAGGACAGAAAATTAGACTTAAAGAACTTAGTTGTTTTATCTTGTAGGTTCATTTAATTATTATATAGAAAACATACTAATTAGTAATTCTGGTAACACAGCATTTTAGGAAAGAAGAGGTGAAAAAATTCTGGTCAGTAACTTCTTTAGAGACATTCCAGTAGGTTAACCAGTCCTTTATTTAGGGGAGTGTCTCATTGATACTGAGATACCTCGTGATCAGCCCAGTCCCTTCTGGGTAGAGGACTATATATAATGTTGTACTGCAGGCTTTTCTGTATGTGAACTGTCATTACCTACAATTGCTTGTGAGAGATACAGTTCTGAAACATGGCCCACATAAAAATGGTAGATTTTGTTACTTGTGCAAGGCATCTGAATAGTTTTAGGCAGCAAAAAAAAAAAGTGTAGGTTTTACCCCAGACTCCAGAAAACACTTTTAATGGAAACTGTTGTTTTGTTGTGTTGGATTTTTTGGTTTTGTGGAGGTTTTGTTTGTTTTGATTTGTTTTTAATTAAAAAACAACAGTTTTAGTACAGTTAGAGAAACTTTCCTATATAAGTAAGTTGCTGAAATACATATTTCTTGTGGAAATTGGTAAATAATGGAGAGGTATTTTTATTGCAATTGAGTAACCTTTTTTCAGAATGTAAGGTTTGGGGGTTTCTTAAAACACTAGCAATATTTTCAAAATTAATTTATTATTACTGTTAATGTCTCCTGATTTTAATATTAAGGATTTATAATTTGCCCATAAAACATCCAGCAGAAAAAGATTTCATATACAAAGTTGAATATAATAAGAACCTTCTTCTGTGCTATACTACATTATGCAAAATCTGGATTTTAAATACTGACCTTTAAGCATGTGATAAATTCCCAAAGCCAAAGAACTGAAACTTCTTGAAACAAGAAGCTGGTTTAATTTTCCTTAACAACCCATGGGTCTTACTCCAGCTTCAAGTTTCCCCCCCCACAACCCCCCCCCCCCCCCCCCCCGAACTATAATGAATAACTAATCAGGATGATTACAGTGGAAAATTATGTGACTGCATTAAAAAAAGAAGTCAAATTATTATCAATTCTGCTATTCTGGAGTAGTTACAAGAAACTGAAATATGTTGCATGATTTTTAATGATTTACTAAGAATCCACTAATCTTTTGTAACTAAAGTTGCTAAGATCAAAGAAATTGATTATAAAATGAAGATCTGTTGCATGTGTATTTTTCTGTAGTACTTTTAGCCAAAAGACTTCTGACATTTATGAGATTTGGCCTTATAAGGCTTTTAAAATTTTTAATGCTGAATTTATGTTATGTAGAAATAATGATACAAAATGATAGAAGAAACTTTCATGCCTTCCTTTAACTCTCATGCGACAGCATGAATAAACAAATGTTCTGGGCTAGCTGGAGTCCAAATCTTCTTTTATCAGTTTACCATGAAATGAGTGCTTTAATAGCTGATGCTCTTACCTGATGGATGACTCACAATACACACACATGGCAGCTCCTTGGCAGCACATGCTCTTAATAGCAGCTTTCAACAGCAAGAATTGCTTGCCTTTCATTCTTGGGGCAGGAAGGGTTACTGGCCTGCGAGGTGTGGCCACAGGTTACAGCTCTTTGTGCATAAGGGAGCATGGTTGGTGGGTCAGGTGTGCCCAGCAGTGCGGCTCCCTGGGGAAGAGGTGCTGCTCAAAGGCCCTTTGTGCCAGCCTCCACCAGGCAGCGCTGGGTTCTTGCTCCTGTCTCTGGAAATAAGCATTGGCTGGTCTCTGAAAGCTGAAAAGAAAGCTCAATAAATAGAAAAGAAAGCCTTCTCCCTAGCAACACGCTGCCTTGAGCAGCTTGAGCCTTCAAACGGAAGGTCATATGATTGACATATTTGTCCCCTAAAGAGAGTGCACACAATTCTTTTTTTCACTTCTCTGTATTTTTAAGCTGTGTGAAAGCGAGTTTTAGCCGGCTGTACAAGAGGGGAGACTAGCCAGTTGAATACTACCACCCCCTCCTCCTGGACTTCATCAGCTCTGAGAGTTCAAGAACAACAGGAGAGGCATCTGCGGTGTTTATGAAGGAGTTAACTTGGATTTTTAAACACCAACAGTTGTATTAGAGTACCAGTAAAATGCATGTAAGACATATATGTGATACTGTATTCAGCAGAGCTGTGTGTTGCTTATATACTTATAAGCAGCTGGAAGTAATTGTGAGCTTTTTGGTACTTTCACTTTTTAGCAGCTGTTGAGAATTAGTGAAAGTATATACGTCCATAGGTCCTTTAAACTTTCAATGTTGTGTTTCCTCAGTTGGACTAGAAAGTCAAAACTTAGGTCAGTTGAATTCTTGGGCATCTTACATTAAAATAAAATTGTTATTTCTCTGGATGGTAGCTTTACACAGAGTTCGATACTAAGCGGTCCTTAGATGACTCCACCTTGGGGGTTGTGTGTGTAGAAAAATAGTGTCAACAAAACTGCCTTCTTTTGAAATTAAAACAATTTATGCAAGTTTTACAAAGAGAATGTAGGTGAAATGCAGAAACAAATCTTTTAATCACATTCAGTTGTCATGATTCTTGTTGAAAATGTGACTACAGCAGTAAGCGTGACAGTCTAAGAAGCTATTGGAAGACCACAACTCCCTGAGTACTAACATTTTATAATTGGGTAATGCTAAACCTTCATGGTTTTACTCTGTAATACATTGATTTATTTTAATTAGTTAGTATTACCTTTTCAGGACATGTCAAGCTGAAGATAAAAATGTCTTAAAAGTTACTACCACAACTTGAATTTCAATGTGATAGTCTGCAGCCCCCTGAATCCTGTATTTAATGAGACACATAAGAGAAGGTACACTTGAAAGATGTGTACTAATTCACAGCAACAGTCTTTGTACTCCTCGTCACTGGCAGTTAGTTTTCTTTTGTTGCTTTAAAGTTGTTCTCACGTTCTTTCTACATTGCTAAATTTTATATGAAATGTCATTTTTCTTACAATTTTTGTTATTCCTGGGTTGAAACAGATTAAAACCACAATGGACGTGTTTTCCATTTGAAAACATGGGGTAATATTTCGGTACCATTTTGAGAATGAAAGGCTTTGTTTATGTACTGAAACATTTTCATAGCTGTAAACAAAATTAGCTGGCACAGGAATCTCTAGAGTCTTCCACAAAATACTAGTTTAGAAGCCCCTTAATGGGGATTGTGTTCATAATGCCTCTGATAGCTTTCAGTGTCTTTGCACCTAAGAGAAATTTACAGCTATTCAGAGTGTATAAACTCAAACTTTGAATAGAAACCTCCTTGGGTGACAGAGGAGAAGTAAATGTTACAAGCCAGGCCAGATTACCTGCAAGTATTTTAATTCATCATTCCATTGTTATATTTCTAATAACTTAATAATAGGTAGTTGTGTAGCATCAGTTATATTATTTTTATAATTTATGTAAAACTCAGGGTGGGTTAAAGCATTTGTCTTGATAAAAGTGGAGTCTGTTGACACAGTCTCATTTGGCACTGTTCAGTCTGTTCAAAAGGCTACAGCTGGAATAAAGACCTGTATAACATAGGTCATGTTTGATGTCTGCTCTGTTCAGATTCCTGGGGTGTGTTCACGGTACTCAAGATGTTGCTGGTAGAGCTGTATGTGGGAATTTTGTACTAGAGGCTTGCCTGGTAGTGTGCTTGTGGTTCATTGTGCTTCATTCAGTGTCCTTATGGTTTAGCTCCTGCTTTCAAAATCAAAGCAACCAGTGAGGAGGAGTTTTGAATGTCTAGCATTCCAAAATCAGAAATACCAAAAATAAAGTGTTTAGCTCTGAAAGTTTTTTTTTGACTGGGCTTGCACATTTCTAAAATCTAATGCTTTAGATTGCGTTATTGATAGCTATTTCATTTGAATCGCAATACAAATGTTAGCAAGTGTCTATACTAATAAAGAAATCTTAATGGCTTCCAGCATCATTCTGTCTTCTTGAACATATTTTAGAAGGTACTGTATAAATATGGGTTTCTTTTAGGATTTTGGGGGGTTTGGTGTATATATATGTCATGAAAGATACATTCCTGTTCTGGAGCTTTATAAATTGCTGAAACTGTTCCGTATGGTGTATAGAAAGACTCTTGTCGCTGATTTTATTAACAGCATTAAAAAGCTGAGGTGTGAAGGAAAGAGGGGACCTTATTTCCTTGAAAGCCCAAAACCTTGTGATTTAAATACAAGCCCATTGTATCTGTCCTAAAGAAATATTGGGACAAATACAAAAATTCATAAACATCAAGCAGAATGCTACTGGTGACACACGCACCCAGCCCCCTGTTAACAACTGGTACCCAGAGGGTACATGGTGAAGCAAACCCTTAAGTTCCACTGGTGCTGTATTTCGGTCTGGCTTAAAATGTGCTTCATGCTGAATTTCTGTACCTTATCTGTATTTTCTTCTTGCAGAAATGGAAAGTGGGGGAGGGAGGGCATAAGGACTCTCAAAAATATTACTGGTAAGCCAAGTATCATGATTAAACAGGGATATGTCAGATAAGATGATGGGAAGTGTAAAAAGATATGCTGCCTTTTCCCCCCAGTGTATCTTTAACATTATGACCAATGAATTTGTCAAGTGAAACAGCACAGTCGTCTTTGCATATCATTTGAACTGAGAGCTTGCTTTGAAGAAGATAAGCAGGCTGTGTTGCCCAGAAGAAATAATGATGCTAATTTATCTTTGCCTGTCCTCATAGACATAGCAGTGTGCATCGGTGTTGGAAAGGAAATAGAGAAATAACTGAGCTATAGCTTGCCACCTATTCAATGCCACAGTATTGTTGATGGCATACAGGGCTCTAAGAAATATGGCTGATCTTAAAGTAGTGATTTATCTTACTTTGTCTCAAAAAGTATTTGGAAAAGCTTCCTCTGATGTAAGAATAGCTGTCGAATTATGCCAAAAGAGACTTCTTTAGCAAATTCTCCGCTGTATGAACAAAGCTACGTTGTGTAGGCTTTATGCTCCATCACCATCCAAAATGTATAATCAAGGATGAGAAAGTCTTAAGTAACATGTTTACCAATAACCTCTAACTGTCAATGTTTATATTCTGGGCAAGGGAAACTTGGAAGTCTTTCTGGTCTTTCTGAAGTTTTTTGAGGGGAGGGGATGATGAGATGTTTCCCTTAGCACTGAGTAATGGAGTAGCTTACCAGAAGTAAAAGCCTTTACAAAAGTGAAATCTGATGTCTTGCAGTACACAATTGATTAATAGTTTAGGTACTCACATTCAGATTCTTTCAAAAAGCTCTTTTCTTTGTGCTCTACATCTGCTTACCTGTCATCTTCCCTAGGATTTCATTGCCATAGATACTTCAGTCTTTTAACGACTTAAATATGAAAAAAAGACTTTCCAAACAGAATAGATTTTAAGCACTATTTATATTAGCTTTAAGAATGCCAGTGTGCTTTAGCCTATGATGTTTTATAATACATTTTACAATATATTGATGTCTGAGATGCATTTTTTGGTTTGATACGTGTATGTCTTAGGAATTTGTAGTATATTGTTTGTGAGGCTTTTTGTTTATAAATTATGAATGGAAGGGTTTTGTCCCTGAATGGAGACATTCATGTGTAAAGGCTGTTTGACTGCTGCATGGTATGTTAGGAATACTTACTCATCTACGAGTGAATTGCAGTGGAACATTTTTCTTTGTCAGGGAGATAAAAGCATTCTAGAGCCCTGAGAGTCCAACGAGTGTCTCGGCACAAGCCTCCAAGCTGCAGCTGGGCAGCTATATAGCAACTGGGCACTGTAGGAAGGCAGGGTGACAGAACCCTAAGGGTCAGCAGTGACTTCTGAATAAGAAGGATAAGATCAGTAGCAGTAAAATATTTCAGTGGTGCTGTTGTGTTTTACCAAAATTAGCATTAAATTAATAAACTGCAGGTGGCTTATGCAGACACATGGTTTAAAAAATAAAGTATTTTTATTTAATGTGTGTATTTCCAGAGGTATGGTGGTAGAAAAGTTACATTTATTGTGGCAATTTTAAATTACTTTATTTGAGGAAATGTTTTAAGTATCTATTCTTGTTCATTAGTATAGTGTTCTTCCATAATTGCCAAGTTCTCTGCCCTGAGTGCGTGTAAAATTATTTAATGCCTTACCGAGTTAGTAGAAAAATAATGTGTTACTGGAAAAAATATCTACCTGAAGTATATGTGGCAAAAAGCATCCAGACTTGGACAAAACATGATGTCTGGAAGAGATCTCTCCAAGGGTGCCAGGAAAGGTACAGAAGCTGCTGTTGAGTATTGCTGTTTAGCCAGAGGTGGTGTGGGGCGGGCAGGAAGGCAGTTTGCATAAACTGCTGAGGTGTTTGGAGGGCGAGTACTGCTCTTTGGTGCTCCCTGGTCGTTCTTTGCATGAGCCTGGTGGGACAGGCCTGCTGCAGTTGGCTGGGGAAGCTCAAGACTGATTCTCGGCCTCTGCATTCGCTTTTGGTTTATCCATCATTTTGCTTCATCGTTTCCTCTTCTCACTTGCTGCTCCTGCTCTGATCTTGAAAGGATAGCCATGGAACAGCTTATAAGGACTGCTCCCTCAGCCAAAGCCAGACTTGGCTGCATTTGGTGCAAGATAAAACTGTCTGCAGCCTTTGCTGGGGTTGGGCTCAGTTCAGTTCATGAGAATTTAGCTGAAGTGCAGGGATGTGTGACAGGATTGCAAAAATACCATCCAAAATGCATGACATTTGGAAGCTAGACTGTCAATGAAAGTCACTAACATCACCTAAATAAACATATTTATATTATTATGAATGTAGGGGGGGAAAAAGTATATTTGCTAGATTTTCCAAAGCAGTTATTCCAAAAGGCAAATGAGCATTATATGGAGAAAGTATATATGTTTGTACAGAAATGCTGAAAACTTTCCCTGCCGATGTTGGTAATAATAAGAATCAGAGTACGTTCTGAGACTTAGCCAGGTAAGACTGTGAGGCTCAAGGAGCTCTGTCAGGATAAGGTATCCCTGCTCTCATACTGAGCAAGTGGATTGTTCGGTTTGTGATTTAACTCACCTGCAGTCACCTTCTGTGTTGGGTCAGTCTGGGTCCGGCAGCAGTATGGCAGGGCAGTACGGGCACTGATGGGCTCCTCTGGGTGCTACCTGGTGGATCTCTGCTCTGTAGTAAAGCATTGCTACATGATCCTTGTTCTCTTTTAAGGTAGTATCTTCCTTTCTTTCTGTACTGTAATATGTTAGGTTTCTCAGAGCTGACTGTTCTCAATCTAACGGTCTACCTGTCACCTCTAAGTTTGTTGTCATCTTCTGAAGCCCTTCATTGTCATAGCACAGTGAATGTGCTTCCATTTGGAGTCTGTCTTCCACCTTGATACCATATCTAGCATGTGTATGTTTTGTGTGTAAGTAAGAAGTTAAACTGTATGAGACTCTTAAGGGTTCGCTGTATGCATGTGAGAATCTGAGGCATTTAAGTGCCTAATAATAGTTTCAGAAGCATTAGTTAAACAAAAGAATTCTCTGAGGACCTTGGGGTATCTGAGGTTGAAGTATAGCTTGGATGTTGATAATGAAAAGAAGTCATTAAAAAAATTAAATGGAGTGCTTTATCTGAGCTCCCTATTTTATGACATGAAGCAAGCTCTTAGTAATCGCAGTTTATTACATAACTTGGATTCCTCATTTTTTTTAAACAGACAGTATTGCCCAATGTAGGAGACAGAACTCTGGTTTTAACTAGGCATCAGTATGGTCAGCGTTGTGTATTACATTTGAAATTGTTTTATTTTGGGAAGTGCTTCCCCAGAGACTTCATGTAGGTGGCTTGTAGTTGTTGCTAGCATTTGAACCTTGTGACTATTAATCCTACTCTGATAAAGATTAGAAAACAAGTCACTTGAAATGATCGTGGGCCCTGGCATTTGGTCTCCTCCAGGTCTTTTTGTTGCTAGCCCAAGTAGAGCCGAGCCACTGTGAGAAGTACTGGACCTGTGTTCAGAAAACAGTAACCACTGTTGTCTCTGCACAGCTGGCTTTGTTAGGATTTACTGCTTGCATCTCTTACAGTATTTGTATTCACTGAGCAGTTGCAAGTGCTTACATTTAAAGAGTTACACTTCAAGATACCATTTAAGGTTCTTAATCTGCATGTTACATTGTACATGAGAAATAGAAGGAAAGCACTGGAGATTTAAGAGGATGAGACGTTTGAGTCAATCACTTGAGCTTCAACTCAGTAATGCAAATCTGGCTTTAAGTGACCTTATTGATGTTTGCTCAAAGTAGCTTCTTTTTGGTACAAATGACTGAGCTTTGTTGTAGCTATTGTACAGGTAATGTACTGTCCCTTTAGAGATTGCCTTTGTATCCCTGATGCAACCTCTCTTTGCTTTAACAGAGAGTGCCTGCAGAAATGCCTGGAGCTAAGATAGATAGTGTGGTGTGCCTCATTTGATCATCTGTCAGCAACGAATAGAGAGGATAGGGCAGACAAAACCACGTGGCCATTGCTCTATCCCAGGTCTTGGAAGTTTGAGGGGGTTGGCTGTTGGTGAATGATGTTGAAGTGGAGAGCTTGATACCAGAGAATGAAGGACGTGACAGCATATCTGAAAGGGTCCTGGCCACTTCTGTGACTTACGCCTTGAAGAGAGGTTGGCAAGTGACTGTTGCAAGTTTAGGGCTGTGAGGGGATAGCAGGATTTTGAGCAGTCCTAGTAGGGTGGTGCCAAGTGCTGAGCACCCACGTCTTGAGGGGGTAGCATTGTATAATAAACAGTGCCATCTTCTGGGAGGAGTCGGAATGCTGTCCTTGTGGTCAGCTTTGAAGATGTTTTTAAAGTGGGGTGGTTTTGTTTTTGTTTGGGTTGGGGTTTTTTCTCCTTCTCTAATAAATGCTTTGAAAAACAAAACACCAGAGGTTGAAAACCAGTATTATTGTCTAGTAATGCAAGTCCACGTTACATCTCTGAATTATCACGATACAGTCTTCAAGGAAAAGATGGAACGTTTAGTTTATTAATGTTAAGTTTAATTTAATAAATCTATGTTTTGGAGTCTGTTTAAAAGAGCAGAAGTTTATCAACTGCTAAGCAATACTCCAGAGAAGTAAATCTCAGAAATAAAAGGACTTTGTCTGCTTTGTATGCTGAAGTCCATTACTATTTTTGTAAACAGGCTTTGTAAAACCTAGATAATTGCAACATCTTTTCTCATAGGAAGCATAGTGACCTATAGGAAAATGTTAAAGATCCAAAGTAAGAATGATTATTTTGTCTTTTATTGCTTGTAAGTTGTTATAACTCCTTCTGGCGATGTCAGAAGGGAAAAATGTTTTCTGTCATAAAATTATTATCCTATAAATAGTTACATTGGGGAAATATTCACTGTGGTGCAAAATCTGGGATTAGAGTTACTAAAATTATCTTAGCAAGTGGAATGTAAGATTCAGCATTTTCTGAGACTCATTAATGGTGTCAGATCAATCACCTGAACTCTTATTTGGAGGAAGTGAGCAATTTTAGTAACATTGATGGAACTATATGGGAGATGCAGCTGACATTGTGAGGAGGTTTTTTTGTTACATGCTTTCAGTTAAAGGAACCCAAGCAAAAAGCCAAAAAGTATAACCATTGCGGAGGGAGGAGAAAAGAGGAATCAATGTGTTAAAATCTTTATTGATAAAATAAATTAGATAAGGTGTATCCAGGATTGCAAGAATTTGTGAGATAGACAGATAGATAGATTTGGAATTGGTTTTATTGCGTCATGATTTTCTAGGTAATATAAAGCAAAGATGCAAAGGAATTAGTTTCTAAAAACAAACAAAAAAAATCCTTTGCATGTAAATATTAGGTCTGTCATATTAAGCATGCTATATTCGGTACATTTTGTATTCCAGAGGGTCTCATTTTAATGACTGGAGTCCGATGTTTCTGGATAGTACAGTACTTAACTATACAATTGATTTGTAGTTAAAATGATAATTGAATGTGTATTTAATTTTTCAATATTAGTGTTAGCTTCATCTGTCACATAGTATTTAATATACAAAGAAAATGTCTAACTTTCCATATATTCTGAACTTTTAACAACAACAGAAATTGTTACTGTGTGTAATCTTTGTATTTATGCAAGTCCTCAGTGTTACAGTTAGGACTTCCATTTCTGACATCTGAAAGTAACGTATTGTTGACCTGTTTTACCATGTTAATTTTCAGTTGTTGATAAAAATCAGATGTGTTAGTGTTCATTGCAAGGGGGTGGTGGTCCTTGAGCATGCCTTACACTAAATACTGTATTTGCTTAGATACAATTTAAAAACTTTTTTTGTCATGTCATTTAGTAAATTACTTCTCCGTCATTTGGGAGTAAAGTATGTATAATAATATTTTGCTGCAAACTAGCCTGAAAAAATATACATTTTCCTGTATATTTGGGACACTGCATGTAGATAATCCTATTAACTCTTAACTAGTTTGAGACGATGTTTCACCGGTGCTGTGCTGGAGTGGACGCACAGTTATTTAATAGATCTTTTTGTTGTTGTTATTGGTGGTGATTGCTATTCTTTGTGTATTTTAATTCTGGTTTTTTTTGTAATCACTCGTGCTCCTGGAAGCTCTAGTTCAAATCATCTGTAGGAGTTGTATTTTAAGACAGGTGAACAACTCTGAAATCAGACTTTAAGATTTTCAGAGTGGATGGCACAGTATGTTATTATCCAGGTTCCCATTAACTTGGAAGATGCTGTTCCAAATATCTGGAAAATATTATGTGAATAGACAAGATAAGTAGAAGTATAAGAACTCGTGTTTAGCAAAGGAGGAATGCGATGCAGCTGACACTGAAGCTGCCCTCTTTTCCATCTGACTGAGAATGTCAGCAGTAGCATTCAATGCAAGAAGCAAGATGGTAACTTAACTTTAAAGTAGACGCTGACCATTTGTCTTGGGTTTCCTGTATCGTCATCTTTGTTTTCTTTAGTTTATGTCCTATCTAGCAGAAATGGTAGCATTTCTGGAAAGACAGATCAGAAAATGTCTGGTCTTAAAATTAAATCGTACTAATCAGAAATATTTTTGTTAGTAACAGGAAAAGCAAACTTTTTTACTGAATACTGCAATGTTTATGCAAGCTGCAGGATATCAATGGAGTAGATAACTTCAGGGAAGTAATTTATATTGAAGCAAAAACAACAATAATTTATACTGTATAAATAGTAGTTGTATCTCAATTGGAATACATCTGCATGTGCCAGAATTCTGCCTTACAGCAGTCGTTGATGTCCTGTTTGGAAAGCTACTCAAAGTTTGTGTATTTTTCATTTACTGCGTCCCCGTCTCCCCCCCCCTTTCCCCCCAAGTAGTCAGTATCAGCTGCAGTGGAGCAGGTTACAATAAATTGAAGCTGCTTAAAATTTGTGGTGTCTATTCTTCCTCTAGCCCAATAATATATTTTTTTTAAAGATCCCTTCAGGATTACATGAAAACATTTACTAAAACTTAAGAATAAAAATTCCTTAAACAATTTCTATCAAACACAACTATACATGTAACCCTGTTTTTATAATTTATGGTACAAGTATAAATATGGTATCTCTTAAGATATTTATTAACACCATTTAATGCTAGACAGCAGGCAACTTGCACTTAATTTTAAGGAAAAGTTGACAAAGCTTTAATGGTAAGGCAGTATTTTCCTTGGTTAACACTTGAAGGCATTTTATTCTAGGTCCCTTAGATCTTGTGCACTAGTGAATTAATAAGCCTGATTTCTTCCCATCTTTTCACACACAGGCAGAGGGAGAAGACAGCCTTAAAAAGATGCAGCTGATGGAGCTTGCAATTCTGAATGGCACCTACAGAGATGCCAACATCAAATCACGTAAGCATATCATAAGTTTGAGGGTCAATGCTATAGTAATGTCTGCAGGTTTTCATTCCTAAAGCTACTTTTTGGCAAAGTACAGCAGTAACTGTGTTGGAGAACGGAAAGCAGTAAAACCCCAACAAAACAGTAGACAGCTGTTGCAAAAGATCTTCTGGAGATTAGTTATATCAGTTTGGTGGTTTTTTGTTGGTTCTCCCCAGCCTCTGCCTCTTTGTCTAACAGTATGTCTGGGTTGAAATATTTACAGATGCATAGTTTAAAAAAAAAAATACCAACCCGTAAGCCAGATTTTTCTATTTCACAATCATTTTTTCCTTAATACATATAAAGGACAATACACTCCTTTTCAGTTTCATTTTTAGAGGTTTCATTTGAAAATGTTACAAGTGTTCAGGATACTGTGAATATGTTTTCCTGTAATATATTCCTTCCTTTCATCTTGCTTGCATGCGTCCCCCCAATGTTACGTTTTTCCAACAATTCATCAACTGATTTCACAGCTGAGTTCACAGGGATCAGTGATGTAATAAGCCATTTTTATGATTTCTTCCATTACATTTGTGTGAAAATGCATTTGCAAACGCATGTATGCACAGGTTTACACTTGAAAATTAATTATGTACACCTACTAATGAGACCATATACATTTGTGTCATACAAATTATTTTCTTTAGTTGCAAATATAATTTCTCCACCTGAAAAATGTAGTTGCTGATAATGTTCCAAAGTAAATTTTTGCTGTAGCTGTGATGCAGATGTCAAATGTAAGCACAGTTAAATCAGTCTTTTCACTAAGGGCCTACTGATATTTGCAAATTTGTTTCTCCACACAGTCACCATTTCAGTGCTGAATGTTTAAAGGTTCGAATGCAGTTAGGTCAATTTGAGAGTGCTTACACCAATGTAATTATTCTAATTTGAAAAGAGACAAAAGCAAGGGCTTTTACCACTACAATGGTAACGGTAAAGGTAAATCTTTTGACCCTAAAGAACACTGTAATATTTAAAGCTAGATCAGTTTTAAATATATATTTTTTTAGTCCAAAAATTAATTACAAATTTTTAAGTAAAGTAGCTCTCAGATTAACTTAAATTTATGCAAACTGTTGCATAGAAACCTTTATTTGAATTTGAGCAATTCCTTTGTCTGATCTGTTCCCATTGGCCCATGTATCTGTATAAATGGGAAGATCGATTATTTTTTTTCTCGTTTTTGACTAGACATTTCCACACTGATACTCACTTTCTGATAGTAAGACGTTTTCACTGTTTCTGTTTTGGTTTTATGGAAAACTTGAACATGTAGAAGCCATACTGGTTTATTTCTGTGTAAGAAAGGAAATCAAAATGTTTGAGGTTTTTTTGGAATTATACATGAAGTCTGAGCACTTTTGTTTAAAAAATTAATTAAAAAACCACAACAATCTCTAATCTGAAAAACTTCCACCATGTTTCTTTTCGGACCACCTGTAAGTTAATTAAATCAATGTAGATCAACAGTAGTGCATAGAAACCTATAAACCATAACCTTTTAAGACTGACTGTTACCAGCTGATGTGTTGATGTTTAAGAAGTTGTTCATCTTGTGTGCCAACAGGCTTTCACTTAATGAAAAGTGCTAGCACCATTGGAAAAAAAAAAAAAAAACAAAAAACCACACACACCCCACACACACACACACAAAAACAAACCAAAGGAAAAAAGCACCTATTTTCCTATGCAAGGCCATAGTCAACTTCTAATACAAAGCAAGTATTTTATTTTGGGGAATTTGATATCAAAATAACTTTTGAGTCTATTTTATTTATGCAAGTGTAGGAGAGGAGATATATTGTGGTTTTAGGTCACCTTTAACTTCAGTGATCCTGGAAATTGGCATTGCATATATGTTTAAATACGATTTTAAGATGTATAAAAACTGTGGACTTGTATGGCAGCTCTGCATAACTGAGTATCTGTGGACTCTGTAATTGCACTAAATTTTTTACTCTGTATTTGATTATGACAGTATTTTCCTTGTATCTCCTGCATGCATCTCAGTCTCATGCAGTCCTGATAGCATAAGTGAAGATATGTGGTCTAAATGGAGCTTTTGTGCTGTGTAACCTGTTTGAGAAATCTACCTTACTGTTTTACAATGGCTTTTTTATTTTGCATGTTCATACTTAATCACACTGGAAAATGGAAAGCTGTTTGCATTTGAATGGTGTGCTTTGGCACTGTGTGATCAGCGCATGTACTAATGATTTCCTTTTATTTTTCTTCTTTCCTACTTTTCCCCTTTTTTCCCATTCTTTCCACGTTTTGTACTGCTATCTCCATACTTTCCTCTGAATTTCTTTGCTTACTGTAGCAGCCCTTGCCTTTTCTCTTGCAGCAACAGCCCAGGCTCCAAGGATTATTACTGGGCCTGCGCCTGTTCTCCCACCAGCTGCCCTGCGTACTCCTACGCCAGCTGGCCCTACCATAATGCCTTTGATCAGACAAATACAAACCGCTGTCATGCCAAATGGAACTCCTCATCCCACCGCTGCAATAGTTCCACCTGGACCCGAAGCTGGTTTAATTTACACACCATATGAATACCCCTACACGCTGGCACCAGCTACATCAATCCTTGAGTATCCTATTGAACCTAGTGGTGTATTAGGTAAGATCTTTGTATGCGGATGACTGGAGAATATATTGTTTATGCTTTTATGATATTTGCAATCTAGAGGTCGTGAGGCTCAAAGAAAAAATTTGAAGCAACAATCTTATGTCAGGTATATCACAACTGCCTGGGAAAACTGTTCAAATGGTGTAACTCTTAAACATTTTAAACATGTTTTATGTTACTAAACGTGTATCTTTAGTATATTAATAAGATTACTGAAAATAAAATCTTAATGTTTGTATGACACTAGGTGGTGGATACATAGACAAGAAAAAAACCCACTAAATAGAGGTGATCATCTATTACATGTCATTTGGGCTCCCATAAATACCAGATTTGTTTGTGCTGTCTTTAACAAATTAAATTCCAGTAATCTTTGGAAGAGAGATCTTCCTTTTTGGCTATACCTTTTTAGTAGCAAAACTGGAGAGAATGGAAAGGTCTTTTTTCAGTTGGAGATTTTGGGTTTTGCCTCTTTATTTAGTACACAACTGATAGATCTCAGTGACAGAAAGCTGTAATTAATTTTGTAAGGAGAAAATAATTTCAGCGAATAAATATAAAACAAACAAAGTTCTGACCAAGGGATGATAAAATTAGTAACTTCACTGACAGCTGCTTTTATATACATTGGATTGAAATGTCCATCATTCCTAATATTTCAGACCATTGAATTGCTGTGTGAAGGCAAGAATGATAAAGCATCCGTAACAATTCCATTAACTGGTCAATATAGAACAAGCAGTTCCAATAGTTTCTTCCTTCCCTACCCTCTACAGAATCTAAATAATCTTTTCTCTTCAGTTTGTTCTGAATTGCATATGACCTTGGTGCTACATAATGTTGATTTTATAGGACTTTGATCTTAGTTTGTTCAGTGGCAGTTATTGATTTACACAAATTCTAAACATCTCTAATGAACACTGGACAATAAGGTTCAAAGTCAATATTATGCTGAAAGTATTGCAAAAAAATCAGTGTTTCACTTAATTCAACAAGTATTTGTCATGTATCTGAATATGTGCAGGTTCCCACGTTATATTTTGTACAGTAAAAAAGAAAATATATTTCAGACTCCTGCTTTTCAGGATTAGTGAATCAATAATAAAAATTTCAGTAGGACACGAGTATGCAGTAGGTCTGTGTTTGAGCAGCTTATGGTTGTTTGTTACCCCATAGCCAAAATTCAGTGAGCATATGCTAATGTAATTATTGATTTCCCACAAACATGTAAATATTTTCCCCAGCTCCTCCACGCCCACTCTACAAGTACACTTGGAAAAGTCCTCGGGTGAAGTCACAGTTAACAGGCATAGTCACAGTAGCTATCAGTTGCTGGTTAGTAGCAAACCCCTTTCCTGAATTCGGTTAACAGCAAGTAAAGAAATCCATCATTCCATAGTAATAATTTAATATGATGCAGGGAACTTTGATTTCTCCTAGGATTTTTCGTAAAGAGAGAGGAAGGGAAAATTACTCCTAAAATGACATCTGAAACCATTGCTTACTTTTTGGCTTAGCTGTGAGAGCACAGGTGTGTTGTCCAAAACAGATCTCACCAAATAGTCTTACTTAAAAAAAGGAAAAGAGAGGGGGAAGACCACACTCCGTTTTAGGTAGTATAGATTCAATAACTCTTAATACATCTGCTCTATTATCTGAGCAATTGTATATAGTTAATTGAATCAAATTAGTTTTTCATTAAGTTTTATTTTGTAATACACTCATTCTCATTAATAGTATGCTATATTTTGTCCATTTTTGTGGTGGACCTTCAAGATGTCTTAAAATCTGTTAAAAATGGCAGAGAAATGCATCCCTATTAGTATTTTGGGGGATATTGGTGTTGGGATCAAATTTTAGTTGATGTCTAACTTTTAATTCCCTTCCTTTTATCTTCAGGTATGGCTTTCCCAACGAAAGGCTAAGAATTCAAGAACGGTCTTAACTGATCCTTCATCAGATCTGAATTTTAACAAATGCTTAGTTTCAGCAGCCTTGAAAAAAGCTTGGCCTAGCAGTCAGTGACTTACTTGCACTTTTTTGCACATAGATTTAAAATAAAATAGTGCTATTAATTTGGATTAGCTCCTATTATTACAGAGTAGCTGTAATTTATGAGTGTATAGTAGTATACTGACTGCTAAGTGTTCTATATAGTGTTTGCTTTACTAATCACCTAATTCATTGCAGTTCATACTTATTGACTTAAAGTTTAAAATCATGATCTGTAGGCTTGAAGAATTGCTTTAAAACTTTTTTTGTGGTAGAACTGGAAGTGATCTTACGGTTAGCAAATAATTGTCAGTATTAAAAGATGGCATTATTTAAAATAGTCCTGCTGCAAGAAAGGCACTTCAGTGAATATGTGACTAGTAAAGCTTAAATGTGCTTGGGTCTAATAGATTTCATGAAATACTGTAATTTTGGGATTGTAAATGAATGGATTAAACAGGTTAAGGCCAGGATGTTTAAAATAAATGCAATATTAATCTGCACAGATAAACTTCTTTTTAAAATTAAGATTTGAAACTACTGTGCCTTAACTTGTTGCGTTTCTTAAAATGAACTTTTGTAGTTAATGACCATTTAAATCCATTTTGATAAACCTGCTGTTAATGTTTTCTTTGAATGTTTTCTAACTTTGTCTTGGTAATTGCAATTTAACTAGGTGCGGTGGCTACTAAAGTTCGAAGGCACGATATGCGTGTCCATCCTTACCAAAGGATTGTGACCGCAGACCGAGGTTAGTTTAGTTCTGCAGTTCTTGTTTGTAAGAAGTGCTTTGAGTGTACATGAGATTTGCAACACCACAGCTGGTTAACCAAATACCCTATTTTGACCCATTCATTATTTTTCTCAAAAATCTGAATAGTTAATACTTTAAAGCTTTGGGAATGCTTGCAGTTTAAAAAAAAAAAATCTGTAAACTTGGCTTTCCCAGCTCAATTAAATATATAAGCTTTGTGATATATTTAATATAAATGCTATAACCGATTCCCTCTTTAAAACTATTTAAAGATCCATCTGCATCAGGAAACATGAATTCAATGCTGCAATAATTAATTTCATCATGTTCCCCCCCCTCCCCGCAGTTTGTTCTTTAAATTGGTGTAGAAATATCAGATTGGTGTTGCAAAATAAAATGAATGGATGGTTGCTTAATGAGAAAGAAGTAAAGGAATAAATGCCTCCTGTCTGTGTCTGGAGAAATCTGAAGATTTAGATTCCTTTTTTCCAATAAACTTTTGAGCCACTGTACTGTATATTATGAGGAGGATGCATGTTCTCAGATACCTGACTGAATTCAGGAAAGGTAAGGGCTGTGAAGATAATACTTCAAAAGTTGTTTGAATTTGAATTACTAAGGGTAGGGGAAGGGAGGGTGCTGGGTTTTTTGCCAAAATCTATTTCTTGGTATTTGCCTTTTGCTGCTAAAATGTGTAACCTGAAGGAGAAACAACTTTTGAAGTCCTGTTGGTGAGATGACATCCAATATTTGGGCATCTCTCTTAAACCCTTGAATGGAAAGTAAATCTTCATTTTTCTCCTGTTCCTCAAGTGTAATGCCTTTGGACCCCTGAATGAAGTATTTAAGCTTATTGAGAAAAATGATATTTTCGGTTTATTGACATTGGCTAGGAATCAGTGTGTGGGCTGAATTCTTATCCTATCCCTGCTGCTGACTCACTGTGGGTTTCGGCAAGTCATTTAATCTCTCTGTATGTTTTCTCATCTGTAAAATAAGGATAATAATACTTCCCTACCTCACAGGGGTGTTGTGGGGGTTCTTGTTTTGTACAGGGCTTTGAGGATGCAAAGCATTATGTGCCAAGTATTATTATTCTGCTTTCATCAAAATCACTGTTGTGCAGGCTTCCATGATATCGTAATATTCAAAAGCCAAATTCAAGTGACAGATCTGACATCTCCTAGCATTGACTACACTTCACTTCTCACAACCTTCCATAAATTAACTGCAAGCAGCAGTACAGATTTCAGTCAATACAGTAAAAAGGGCCCTCCTGGTTATTTGCTGTATTGATGTAACTTTTTATCTTTCATATGATCTTATGCTTTACAGAAAGTGTAAAGCTGATAACGAGACACTATAAAGTTTTCTAGAAGATTGCTTCTTCTTCTTCTCTATCACCACACACTATTTACAGCCCATTGGCTTGTTCTCATTTCTTGAGAATTCTTAAATGGGCAACAGGGTATTAATCACAATAATGTCACAGCCCATGTTTACAGAAAGAAAAAAAAAATGTTAAAAAAAAAAAAAAGAAAAAAGAAATAGAAAAAATTATTTAAACCTGGCTCTTTCAAGAGTAAATGGGTGGTAAGGATTTGTTTGTCTTTGGAAGTCTGACCTAATGTTGCAAGAATCAGTTTTGGCTAATGGTCTTTCATGATCTGCAGTGGTAGTTTTTCAGGTGACAGGTGAGACTACTTTTTTGTTTCATTAGATATTTGCCTGAGACGACTAGTAAATATACTGATGAAGCACAAGGGGGATATACCAATTTGTAGTTTCAAGTTCATTATTGTAGTGTCTACTCAACATAGATTTAAAATATTTATGAAGGGCCTAGATGTTTCATCTGGGTCACGTATAAGTAATTGAACTTAATTATTGGTATCATTTCACTCTCTTTTAAAATACAGCCATTTTCTGATAATACAGTGTTCATCTCTAGCAATATAGGAAGCCCGCAGTCTTAAGTGGGTAAATAAATACACATAACTTATGATCTGTGGGATAAGTTATGCATACCTCTCTCTTTTAGCATGAAAACCATGCTGATATTTCAGGAGAATGTTAAAGTCTTATTTAGATAATCCCAGCGCGTATTAAGAAACTTACACAAAGTTAATTTTAGAACTGTACTTCATGTATTTTGAATTTGAAACCCTAGATTATCACTGCACGGATTTAACAGTTTCAGAAAAGGTTTTGAATAGAACTTTGTTCAGCAATAAAACAGTTTCTTTTAATGTGCTAAAATTATGTTGTAAAATTAAAATACTGTCAATATTTACCATATTTACCTATTTGGTTGTTCTGTCACTGGTATACTTCTATAGCTATAGTCATGAAAAACAATGTCAGCAAACCGAAATACTTTTTTCAATGTGAAAACTTTTTTTATATATAGTTAAATGTCACTAAATCGAAATTTACATTCATTGGGTCTAAAGTTTTTTTGTAAAAAAAATTCTAAACAGACTTTCAGATGACTTTGTAGTACTACTGCATTCACTTTTTAAGTAGGTTTTTATTCTTTGCATAGTTTGTTTGGGTTTGTTGTTTTGGGTTTTTTTAGAGATAAGCACTGCATTTAAGGCAAGAATCCCCAAATGTGTACATGTTTTGCTCTTTACAGCTAAGCATTTAGAATTGGTGAAGGGTTGAAAAATATAGCTCATTTTAACTCAGAATAAAACCCCAGTTTATAAATAATACAAAATTGAATTTGATGCATATAACAGAGAGACTGACTGGTTTAATTGTAATAAACTGTAAATGGTGTTGCACAGTTGACAAACCTGTGTGTACTGTAGAAGGCCAGAGACTTGGCAGAGGATGTATCACAGGTGTACTGGTATTTTTAAAAGGTAGCTTGCTTTGAATATAAACTCCACACAAAATATTAATGCTGAGAATTTTCTTGAATGTTTTATCCAAACCAACTGTCACATAATTTATATATAAAATTTAATACCATTTAATCAAAATTTTAATCAGTATCAAAATGCTTTAAGAGTCTGTTTCTAGTATACCTGTAAAGTGGTGAGATTGTGCCACATAAAATATTTATTTTTATTTTTGCTTATTTTTGAAACAGCCGTTTTAATTTAAACAAATCCCACTTAGCATGGTTCTGAAAAAAATCAGGGAGCATGGGGTCTCATTTATGTTACAGTAGTAATTTTTCTTAGTCTTATGAACTGTATCCTAAATGATAGGCCATTTTTTATTATGTGAAAGTAAATCAGCCCATGAGAAAGATTGCTAAATCAATGCTATCTGTGAATATTACACCTACTGGACTTCATTTTATGTAATGGCACAAATCTGACTTTGCACTGAATACCTTTCTCACTTTCATCTCCTCTGCCTTAGTCAAAATGGCAACAGTACAAAAACTTTATCAACCTCAGAATTTATTAGCTATAATTAAGCTGTTGAATGAGTCTTAAAAAATATATATATTAAAAAAAAAATCATACTACTGTTAAGTGGACCAAGTTTGGTGAAGGAGAATGTGAGAGAATGATTAAAGAAGGAACAGCTCAAGAACATTGGGAATGATAACTTTCCACTTGAGAACTTTTTTATGTTTTACTGTAATTTGTTTGTTTTTTTGGGTTCTATTTTATGTTTTGGTTTGGGTTTTGTTTTGGTTTTTTTTGTTGGGTTGTTTTTGTTGGTTTTTTTTTTTTTTTTTTCAAAAGAAAATAGTATTTACAGGTGGCTTCTTTTAAAATATAAAAATATAAAGCAGGAATGTATATGAAATGTCAGATTTTATTGTATTTGCAGAGTATTAGCTTTGAAAATGAATAAAGAGAGCTGTTTGTAGTTTTTAAATGCCTTATTAGTATCAATTAGATATTTTCTCTATTTTTTGATGTACTTAGAGCTTTTTAAGTATAGACTTTAAAATGGCAGGACTTTTACAGTGTTTACATGCAAGTGCATTTTATAAGTGTCCTATATGTGTAAAATAGTATTTTGAACAGGAAAATGCTGGCTAAAGTAGCAGGCTGAGCGTTTTCCTGGTTCCCACGATGATGCCTACGTTGCTAGACTACAGTTTAGTATTGCTTTGTATTATGAGGCCAAGAAATTCCATGTTGTTTGTAAATAGAATAAATGAAAGGCAATAAAAAATTTATTGAACAAAAACCCTTTGTTTGGCCCATAGTTTGTTGAACCAAATTGTTTCTCAAAGTCCAGAATTCCTTAGATGACTCCATTCTTTTAACAACCAGTTATTAATAATCACATCCATCATTAATAGTTGCTTTAATGCTTGCACCTGGGGAGGTACTAATGCTTAATAGCAGTCAGATACTGATGCTCTGCACTGACTGTTGTTCCAGAAATCTTCTACCCAGTTCCAAAACTGTTCATCGTTTTTTGTTTTCCAATTTCCTTCATCGACTGCTACTAACCATTAGTCATTAGTTGTATTTTATCTCTATTTCTCCTGTTAACCGGTTTTGTGGGAGCGGGCTTCTCCTTCACGTGTCCAAATCATGATGGAGGGCTGTCATGATTTTATTGCATTCTGTAGATGGTGTCAATCAGTATGTCAGAATTAAACATGCTTGTTTTTTTATTAGTTGTGATTAGTTTTCATGTTGTCATTAAGCCGTCACTAGCTGGAACTAATCTCTTCTCTATCTTTTCTTTCTTTTTTTTGTTTTGTTTTTTTTTGTTTCTAACCACCCAGCCGCCACCGGCAACTAACCTATGACCTTCTGACCTCTGAACTCTTCACCCAATGATGACCTGACCATGCCTGCCTGCTGATCAGTTAACTGGTAAACGCCTTTGCTTGCCTGTCTTCAGTGCAGCGAGCTGGGGCACTTGTCCGTTCGTCTTACCATCTAACAAAACAGACAAAGAAATTGTTGTCCTCCAACTCCGCTTTTTGTTGTTCTCCTGTTTGGGTGAAAGTGGTTCTAGAACCTGCACTGAATAGTAGTAAAGCAATAAGGTCCAACTCATCCCTCCGCACTGATCATCCTCTAGTGTCCCACCCCAAGCGAACGGTAAGGAGGCCTCGCACGAGATGGAGACAGATGTCCCTTAACTACCCGATGACAGAGGCAGTTACTGTGAGAGACTTCTAGGAATATTTTTCTTCTCAAAAAATTAAGAAAAAAAAAAAAAAGTCAAAGCTCTCTCTGAATGTACTGTGTGATGATGCATCATGCATGAACCTTTGGTCAGGGATATCATTGGGGAAGGGATTCCAAAAAGTATTCAAAATTTGATACGCTGTTTAGTCACTACCAGTGCCCTCAAAGGGCGGATGTTGCAGCCTTTTTTCTATTGCCTGCCAAATTGGACGTTTTAAAGGAAAGTGTGCCATGAAATGCAGATGACGATGACTTTTCAGAACTACGTTGATGCAGAGAACAAAACAGCAACACTATTAAAGCAGAATCTGAGTTTAAATTATTTTAACCATATTTTAATCTCCTCAGAAGATTACATGAGAACAAGGTACATGCATTATGTGTCACATTACTGGGCAAACTGTTCAAATATTTTTTTTAAACCTCCCTGTATAGAAAAAATGTCATTAAGGATGTAAAAGCCATGCTTGCCTATTTGCTGTATACGTGTAATGAAATTGTAGATAAAGTGTAGTGCATTGAAACAAAATGAACAAAAAAGTAGATACTTTTACTATACAAGGGTGCTGGTGCAGAAAAAAATATATTTTTGGAAATGTAGCATTTTATACTTTCAAGTGTTATAAAAAAAGAAAAAAAGAACAAAGAAACCCTTTATTTCATTAAATGATTTTTTCTGGTGGTTGTCAAGAAACAAAAGACCAAAAGAGCCTTTTAGTCTTTCTTTTTTATTTTTTAAGTATTGGAATAAGTCTAAAGAAAAGGAAGTGCCTTATTTTCTTCATGGTCATTTAGTCAAATGTCTCGTATAATCAGCTTCTCCCTCAGACAAGTTACTGCATGCCACTCAGTCGCCCAGTATGTGAAAGAAGCTGTGAGGGAAGACAAATGATGAGTTGACCATATTAATTACCTGATTTTTGCCATACTAGTGTGATGTGACTTTGCCAAAATCTCATTATGTGAAATATTTGCTAAGTTTTTGTCAAACCAGCCCATTGTTATTTCAGCCACTCTACTTTTTAAATCATAGCAAATGCCGTACTTGTGCAATGTAAACCAAAGGGTTCTGTGATGCAGACGGTCTCGTGCTAAATGAGACGATTAGCTGACAGGTGTTTGTAGAGCTGGAAGTATGTCATTTTTGTTCAGGGATGGAGAGGAGATTTCTTTTTTTGGGTTGGAATAAATATACATCAAATACAGTAGGCTTCAGCATCACCCGGAAAACTGATGTTCTGTGGATAAGGAAACTGAAAGTGCTTAGCTAGTTTTCAGTTATAGTCTGAGCGTGTCCCCAGTTTTCACAAGCAGCTCTCACGAAGCCGTTTGCCAAAACAGCATGCAAGTTATTTATTCTTCAGCTCTTCTTTGGCTATTGTTAGATCTGCCTGCTGGCTTTTCTTCAAAAGATAAGCAGGAGAGGGACATCAGCTAATTGTTTGAAGTCCAGCTACACTTTATTTTTAACCCTTATTTTCACATGAGATTCATATAGCTGGGCAGTTGAAAGAGCTGAAGCTGTTGAACGCACAGTATTTAATTCTGAAAAAATTAAGTATTACTTTGTATGGGACTCAGTACTATACTTGGCAAATATCAGGTGATAACTTTATTTCCCCTCTTGTCAACTTATTCTCCTCCTGCAAATCTTCACAGCTTCCAAATGAAAGGTCAATAGTAAGCTAAGAGGGCTTACATTTTTAAGCACCTGCATGGTGACCTCATCTAACATCTTGTCTCACCTGGAAATAATTATCAGTTTATTTACTATGCAATAGACATTCATCCTTTCGTATTCAGCTAGCTTTTTGTTTATTGTGCCACCGGCTTTGTCTTCCTGTTACACATACAGTTGTGTTGATTTTATTTACAGTATATGCTGTGCCATTTCGATTTTATTTTGGTTGGTTGGTTGAATAAACTTGCGACACTCTAACATTTGAAGAGAGATTTGCTAAAACAATACCAGTATTTGATCTAGTTTCATCTCAGCTATGATAAAACCTGGACATTTTAGATGTTTATCAAAGGTCTTTTACTGGGGGGGGAGGGGAAGTGTATGAAATAGATGTGTGACATGTGAAAGTAATGTTTGCTCTGAACAAACTTCTGAAAACTTAGTTGACAAAATTTTGGATCAACTTAAAAAAAAAGCATGACTTTTGAAATCTCTGAATGCCTTGGTTCTCAGTATTATCATTCTTTAATGACTTTTTCTTTATTAAAATAAGTAGTTTTAAGACTTCTTTCTGACAGTATTATGTAATTTTTTTAGAGTGGGTAGATGGGAGTGTCGCTTGTATGTAACCGTACAGATGACATGTATTTGTCTATTCTTTATTATCTTAGTAGTTTCATGCTATGTATGTACCATAACCAACCTATTGCCTATGAGAAACATGTAAGATAATGTATTTACAGCCATTGTTACAAGTTTATAATGTATTTTTCTATCTTGTTTTATATGTATGTTATATAACATTCAAATGAATTTTTTTCCTGATTGAGAAAAAAGGATACAAAATGCAAAACCCACAATTTTGATAACTGAAAAATTGCCAATTGTTTTGCAGTACTTTATTATATTGGGAGTGTTGTCTTTCTTGGGCTTTTAGTTAGCTACTGGATGAATACATTAGACATTTGGGTTTTAGTTGGGTTTTTTCATAGCTTGCATTTTAATTCTTTGGTTCTTTGCTGTTTCTATTAACCCATAGCATTATTTTAATAAATGTTATAATACCAACCTACTAACTCCGGACTATGTCTGTTTATTAACCATTACATGTTTAATTAAAATAAACAAATAAAGACGGAAGAATGTAAAGTCTTGAGTTACTGGACTAACCCTGAAGAACGTGACCACAGATAACACAACGTGACTTGTTTTTATGTTGTTTGTCGGCTGACATTCTGCACACTACTATTAAGTTGGCTTTGGTCATTCTGGCCTTTTACCTTGGGGAATAGGTGCCAGTAGAAATGGGAACAAAGTAGCATTTTTTGAGGCATTTTTCTCGTAGAGTCTTGCCACTTGCCTTTCAGCATCTGCATTACTAATTCCACACTTTCTTTTTCTTTCTCTAAAATAATTACTGTCAGCTCACAGCAAAAGAGCAAAGATGCCAGCGTATTGGTAAATCGTGAGTGTACAGAAACCAGTTTGATTCTTTGTTGAACCATTCAGAGGTGACTTGTGATCTGTTTTGGCACCTGATTGACTGTTGCATCATGTGACCTTTGTAAGCACAAAGTACTTGAGATAGAATTACCATACATCGAAATATGAAATCCGGGGGTTTGCCTTGCCAAAAGTGCCTTATTTTCTTCATGCCCACCCTGTTTTTAAGTTACTTTTTTAAAAAATTCTGCTATAGTCTATCAGTATTGCTTAGCTCAGGGAAGTACAATTTCTGTAAAGCCAAAGGTCAAACTGGATCATTTCCTAATGACTGCAGAAAGTACAAAAATACACCTTTCACTAAATTACCAAGCAATGGCCATTTCAAGTTGCAGGGCTGCCTTGATATGATCTTTATCCCTGTGGATGACTGTAGCAACATGAACGCAGGGAACTGAAATGGTGAAAATGCTGTTTTGTATGTACATCTATGCAAATATTTTTACAGAAGTGTTTTTCTTTCTTAAAGCTTCTGCTCTCCGAGGCTCCTTTACATATCTGGGGTTGTCTTCCTAGACTGGTAATCTTCAGTGGACAATAATTACAGCTAATGTTGAGGGAGATCCTCAATGTAGATAACGCTTCAGATATCAACAGTTTTTTTGTGAAAGCCCAGTTTTTTCCTGTAGATAGTAAAAATTCAGATGAGGAGTCTTTGCATCTATTCAAATGCCTTCTTTAATTTATGATGTTTCAAAGTACATATCTTGAAATCCATATGATATAAAAATTATAATTTTTTTAAATTTCTCACAATATTGGTAGTAATTAAAATAGAATGCATCTTTATTTTATGGAGAAAAATAGCTCTGATGAAGATGTTCATTTTCTAATGGCACGTAGCTCTTCGTTTTACAAATGTGAATAGGTACAGCTGAAATATCAATGCATTTAGAATAGTTTCACTTGTACAGAAATCTTTTGTAATTTAAGAGATCATGAATTGTTGCTATGCTAAAATTCAACCACAGGCAGATGATAAAAAAGTTATTAGGCATTTACAAGAGATAACATCAGGACCTGTAGATTGGATAATGGCACAAATGTCATTTCATAGCCAATAATTTCTATTCCTAAAGCATTTTATCAGAGGTATATTTAAACTTGGTAAAATACTCTCTCTGGTGTAGCTGAAACTATCCAGAGGAGACAAAAGATTAGTGATTGATACTGCATAGTACTTCCATTCCCAGAACTACTGCTTTTCTGTAATATTTTACTATTTTGTATTTTTACTAGGTATTGAACTACTGTCGTACTTTTTCCACAGTGCATTTTCATCTCATTCTTCGTTACATGCAGTAGTGAAAGTTGCTCTAATTTTTGAGGTACTTTGAAGCTGAAGGACAGCAAAAAAAAGGAAAACTAAAAATTTTATCATAATTATTGTCAACCACAAATGCATTTCTGAAATTTGTCTGAGTCCCTGTCTGAAAATTTAACTACTTTATTCTTTGCCTACTTATAGGAAAGAAACAAGCTATTTTTAAAACTGGATTTGAGGAGGAGTTCAGTGTTGCTACATCACTGAAGCTAGGTTGTTCTTTTTCTTTATTATTATTCTGGGGTTAAATTGTCCTAACATTTGAAAGATCATACATTCAAGTCAATTGGAGAGTTGCTGTTCCATCCAATGTAGTGGGATTTATCTTAGGGTAAATCTATGTATTATTAGGTCAGAAAATAAACAAAAACATCATAGAGCCTTTCAAAGTAGAATCTGACCAATGCTGTTCACTTAAAAGTGAACTGTTCTATCAAAGTGCAACAAATCCGGTTTCTCCAAGAATATTTTCTTTTTATGTTGTCAATCCAGAATATATTTCGTAATAAGTCTTCAAGGCCATCTTTCAAATGTTTTTAACGAACATATGTTCAGTGTATACAGACCATATTGACACTTTATTTGAACATACCTTTAAAAAGTATGTCCAGAATCTGCATGTAATGAATGGTTTATTCCCAAATTGTACTCTTTGAGGGGGACCACTAAAACATTTTCTGCCCTGAAAATGCAATGAAACATTGAAGTGTGTTGCCATCCATTAAGAAATTACTTTAACTTGGGGCAAGCATGAGTATACAAAACTTAATTCTTTGTGTCTGGGTAAAAATAGCAGTCATCATAAATAGCACGTTGTACAGAATGGGATCTGGGTAACACATTCCTAGGGTTGAAAATACATAATTGTTACTGGAATTTCTGTTCTGTTTTTAATATTTTGATATATTTTTCTTAAAAACACTATTAATGGAATACTGTCCAAATAACACGTGAACCATAACATTAACACGTGGTAATCAATGTTGAATCAAACTGGTTAACGAAAGTACAGTGCTCTTCCTTCTATGTGCCTGCGCACTAATTGCAGGTGGTGTGGTTCTGCATAGGAGGTGGGTGTTAGGCACAGCAGGTTGCAGTGCTAATTTCTTGGTGCCAGCACTTGGGATGTCTGTCTTTGACAGCAGACTAACCGGGAGGAATCTGACTCCCAAGGCAGAGATTTAACTGAGATCTGAAAATCTTTAGAAGAATTAATTGGAAAAACAGCAACAACAAAACAATTTATATACATATATGCTTTGACTTGTATTATGGCAGTTTGTGTGAAACATTTAAGGTTTTGTTTGTGCGAAATAATGTATTCTGAGGGGAAAAACAAACATGGACGTTGCCAAAACACATGTAAATAAAAACACCATTTATGACTGTACATTATGTGCAATAAAGTAACTGGAAAAAGTGCATGTACTTTATCCTCAAAAGCAAACCGACAGCTCTCAAAGCTGTAGCTATAGTTTTATTTTCTGAAAAGTTAAATTTTATTCTGTATCTAAACAGCAGAATAAAGAATGTACATTTTTCACACTTCAATTTTCATTAATGCTTTTAGCAGTGTTACAAAAGATGTTAATTGCTGAAGAGGCTTAAATTTTCATGGTCATCTGATTGCCAAGGTATTTTTTGCTTAACAGTTTTTTATTGCATATGCTGTTGTTTGTAACTGTAAATGAAGCAAGTATCCATTACATATTGTAAACATGCAATACACATTTCAAACAGATTTGTGGATGCACCGATTCTATAAATTTCTTAAAGATGACCAAGTGATTTCCATTTTATTATACTTCTGTAAGCATTGTTACAATTGTTTAGAGCAAATAAGGAAAGGTAGTACTACTTTGTAGTAAAGCTAAAGTACTGGTTTGGGGAGGAGGTTCTGATTACTATAGAAAACTATGATAAGTCTGCCACCCTACCTAGTATGAATACATTGAGAAACACCCTTTGAAGAAGAAATAGATTATAGCGGTTTAATATTTTCATTAATATTTATGTGATGATACCTGGTTACAGTTTAAGACAATTTCTTTATACTGGTTAAATAAAAACCTGTTTGCTTCAGAAGTAAGTGTACAATATATAAGGTTAAACATGGCATCTTTAAGAGTTTGGTAGAATAAGGGAGAGGAGGCTAAATACCAACATTTAGGTATGCTTCTGCACTCTTCCAGGAAGGAAGGAAGATTTGGCATAATTAGCATTCAAAGATAGCTTCCATATTGAATCTCAACAAAGCGGTGGCATTAGTCATACCTGAGCCAGCTTTAATCTCTGTAGTTCATAGAATATAGGCAGGCTGTTCTGCGCGTGCCACCCAAGGAGGTAAAACAGCAAAGAGGTCGAGGGCTGCTACTGCAGATGCCAACGCGGGTATGCTGTGTGCTGCGGTCCTGGCTCGAGGTGTGGGCACAGCCTCACCTTCTGTGCTGTCTGGCTGCGGTGTGCCAAGCCCCTCCTTCATCTGTCTCCATCCCTTGAAACCAGAATTGTGATGATCTTTCTTATCGCTTGCACCAAGTCAGTAATAACTTGTTTATGATCACGTTCGTTGCATTTATTGGTCTACGGATTAGGTGTGGAATTTAATGACTGGAAAATTTCTATCAGCAGACTTTACTACTGTTCTGCTGACGCTTTCTACATAGGTGTTTTGGTATGTTTATGGAGAATGACCCAATGTTACCAAGTGTCTCCTGAATGTTCTTACTACAGTTACTGTCGTTCCCTTGAGGAAATGCAAACTTAACCATTATCTGTGTCAAAATAATGAGAGGCACACATACCAAAGAGTGCAAAATGCAGTGTCTGAAATGCCTTTGACTCTGATAATTCGGGTCTACCAACACAAGTAGAAAGAGACGGTATCCAATTCTTTTCTCAGTATCCATATCAAGTTCTCAAGCAGTTACAAAAAGACAAGTAACAGCTGGTTCCTGTTGAGTTGAACTCTTCTAAAAGTTATCAACAGCAAATAACCAGTAACTCCCCAAAATATACACTTCAAAGACTTTGTTAAAAAACTGCATAGCATATATTTGCCTTTTTTAATTTCTGTCACTGCATTTTTCAAAGTGTTTTCATCTTCAGCAACAAAGTTGACTACTTCTAGTAGTAAACTGGATAAACACAGAGGTGAAGTTCAAGGGAAGGACCACCAAATGACAGCATACCTCTCCACACTGCATCAGTTCAGCAGCTCATCATTAAAGAAGGTGCTTTCTCTACGTTTTATATATTTGTGAACTCCTTAAGACGAAAGGCTAAGCAAAGAAGTTACTTTTGTCAGTGGGATCTTTTCAGAATGGATGCTGTGGATTTTCAGTGCACTGAGGGTGGCCTTTCTGAAACAGGTGGTACTTCTGCTGCCTGAAGCTAGGAAGATACCAGGATCACTATTTTGGAGTCTCACTATTATGTGCATTAACTATGCACAGTGTATTAGTCCTGTAATATTTACCTTGTTAGTTGTGGACGCTTCCAACTATGATTTCCAGACAAGGTGGTTTTCGTGGGACCAAGATGTACATTCTACAGTTCAGAGGTAGTGAAATGACAAGATACTGCAAATTGCTCCTATGTACATATGCCTTTTCATGAAGCACAGCCTTTTTCAAAGGAAGGTTTTAAGGTCTTGGCCTCGGGTGTTAGGTAATACATGGCAAAATTGTGATGCAGGGAGCATATTTATTTGTTAGCCTACCTCCAAATCTCCAAATGTTTAAAAATCCGATCCTAATTCTGAGATATTTTTTCATGTTAATTGCCATGACAAAATCCATGTCTTATTTTTAACATGGGTGCAATCTGAAGACCTCTACTTGCATACTGTTCTAGTAAATCTCTGGATCATTTCACGGAGCCTGGATCCAGTGCTGCAAAGGGGGCCACAAGGCTATTACTTGCCTGGTATCTTGTGACTTTTCCCATATAACCTTAGTGATGAGACAATTTTGATTCTTTCCCTGAAAGGCAATGAATGAAGCAGATCTTCAGCTTTGTTTCTGAGAGAAAATAGGAAATGTATACTCATCTGGACTGAAAGAAGATAAAGAATAACAATAATGTCAGAGCTTTGAATCCTGTCCTGAACAGATGAATAAAATCACTTTGGACTTTATAGGAGTTAGGAGGAGGAGACAAACCTAAACAAGAGCAGCATTGTCAAGAAGCCCATGCTATGTTGACAAGAAGTTCATCAGAGACTGTGGGCTGGAATGTTAAGTGAAGAAAACTGAAATTATCTCAGTCCTCGAAGAGCTGGTTTGCCATATCTCCCCGGTATCTAAAGCAAACTTGTCAGTTTTTCTGTTGTTGTTCTTCAGCCTAATTTGAATGTCATGTTCTTTTCTTCTAAGGTCCCACCCCGCCCCCTTCTGCCCTGTCCTACATTTCGTAGACAAATCCTCCCTTCATTAGGATGGGCAGGTGGCACAGTTCGTTCTCTGTGTAGAAAGACTGCAAGCAAGACATCGGGTCTAAACCAGGATGTGCAGGTGTGATGATGTTTAGAAAGTCTGTTTTAAATGTATGACTCTGTCCAAGCAGATAGAAGAGGAATGTCTCAATGGTGAGGGCACAAATCTAACACTTGGAACACCTGGGTTTGAGATGCTTCTTTCATTGCTGATGGTTAGTGCAATCTTGGGCAAGACCCTTGCAGCCAAATCCACAAAAAAGTGACATGCGATGGGAATGAGGCCTTGTTCAGGTGTTGAAATAAGAGGTGTGCTTACCTAGGTTTTAATCAGAAAAGTCCCTTCATGTTATTTCGTAAAAGAAACCACCATCACCTTATCTTCTTTTGTCTGTTTTTAGCAACAACATCAACAAAAAAAGAAAATGGCCTGGTACCCAGAGAGAACGTGCCCGCTTGAGTGCAGAGGGGGAAAGTACTGGTCAATAAATCCCTACCTTTCAACCACAGCTGTAGTAACTAGCTTAGCAGCTCCGCTGCCTGGGTATGTGTCTTTCCCCATTTTCATGTGTGCGGCATGTCTGGCTGTAATTTAGCCTTTTGCATTCTCCAGCTACCCATAATGAAGCTCAGGACTGTTTCACTCAAGTACCTTTGTCGCTCTTGTTCTGAATTCTTGTACTTCGGTTCCCCATCAGTGCAATGGGGTTAGTTGGGGTGCCCCAGCAGTGTGTCAGCTGTGGGCGGCTGCATTCAAGGCCGTGGAGTGCTCGCACAGTACAATGCTGAGCACTCTCTAGTATCATCACGGTGTCCAAGTGTCTTACGGTCTTGAATGTACTCAAAGATACAGCACATAAGGAAAACAAAATGCCTTTGACTTCTTTCTTAGTCAAATCCATGATATAAAAAGATTGCATGATCTTGTGTAGGCCATGAGTCCTAGTCTCGGACCATATTAATTCGGTGGGTACCAGCAGTGCCAGAGGTGGCTGCCTCTTGCTTTGATTTGATTTGTGTTCTTAACTTTCTTTGTCCTGCAGGCTCACTGTGGATGGACTGAGCTGCATTGCAGCTTTTCACAGTCGGCAAGTCCAAGGAGAGGCGAAGGGATAGAGATGCAGCTGCAGGGAGCAGCGCTGTTTTGTCCCTTCGCAGGTGGAATGTAGAAGCAGGGGGTGCTGATTGCGCTTGGGACCCAGGAGGACAGGCGAAACAGGATTGTATTGCAAATTTGCTTGGTGGAAGTCAGAATTTCCTGGTACAATGTGGGAGGCAGGCATGATGATGGTATTAGAGTATCTAACACACCACTTTTTACCTGTTGGATTTTTGGTATCATCAGCTGGCAAAATACCAAGGTTGTCTAAATTTTTTGCTGCCTATTGGGAAAATGCCTATCTGCTCCGAGAGCTCTTTGGTGTTCACAGAGCCTGGTGAAATGTCCAGCACACAGATAGTCTCACTGATCTTCGTGTGCTAAGGCTGAACAGCTTTGAGCTTTCGACTATAGCAATCCTAATACCGTTATAATTCAGGAATGCCCTTTACAAATCTAGATCAATCATAATGCACAGAAAATTTAAGGGTCTGGAAAAGAATGCGATGAGGCAGCATTCTGCATTACTGTTAAACCAAGGCGTGCGAGTGTTATTGCATGTAGGAGAGGATACTTGCGACATAGACCACCTCCATTTCAGAGCTGAACTTAAAAAATTGATAGCTTTTTTCTTTAATCTGCATCCAGGTGTTGGATGTTGCCTATTGTTTTGTTAGTATGCCTCTTCCTTGACACAAAAGTTAGCACACAAAACCAGAGTTTGTCTGCAATCACGTGAAGTTCTGATTGTTCAGCTCTCAGGCTACCATACGATTTTTGAAACTGAAATGCCTTAAAATAATTAAGTTTTATGCAAGAACAACGTTTGCAGTCTCAGGCTTGTAGCTGTAAATGGTTGCATTTGGGATGCCGGTTTTGCATTAGGCTTTCTACTTGCTTCTGAAGGAAAGAGATAAATGCTGCTTGCAAGATTCAGAGCTTTGGGTTTCTCAAGCAAGAGCCAGCATTAGCAGGTAGGTGTAAAACAGAATCACCTCATCAGCCATACCACTAGTCCCAGCAAAGCCCAGTATTAGCTGATTTATCTTCGGTTACACCCAGCCACAAGTCAGCTGGCAACCATATGCTTTTGGCCAGCCTCCGTACAGTGGAAGGTGGAGAGCAGGGGGTTTAGCTCCTCAGTCAAGACACTTCTAAGATTTTATCTTGGCAAAGTAAACAGCTGCATTTTATTAGTTGTCATGTACATCACAGTGATAATAATAAATTAGATTAATGAAGTAGGACTTTCACCTGCTCTGGATTGTCTTCACACTTCCCTGTGTGAGGGAACCTTGAAATAAATGATTTCCACTCTGGCAAGTGCCTGGTTTAAAACAAAAGTTAAACCAATGAATGAAATAGTCAAACTTCTGACTTTTTTAGGAGGGAGAGAAGCAGTAAATAATGTTGCCTTTGAGCAATTTCTCCTATCATCCCTTTTCGCCTTGCAGTTTGCTGTCACTAATCACTGTGAGCCAGATTGTGCACGTCGAAGAATCCTTCAGACGGAGTCAGTGGGGCTGCTCATGTGAGTAATTTACAATGCACACAGACGGGGCCATCAGGCCCTGTGCTATTAAACTCATTTCAGCTATAAATTCTCTGGGCAAGGACTTATATTTCTTGTCAGTAAAACCCTGGGTGCAATTCTGGTGGTGTGCTGCTTCCCGCACCTTGTTTTTTCCTTCCCACAAGTCCTCATTTTCCCTCACCTTTTTCTTCATATGCACACAGAGCACTATGAGAATGACAGTAGTAGCAGCTCTGATGAGCAATGCTAACATGCCTGTTCCTCTGAGGGGCTCCTTCGGATGATTTAGCAATGTCACTCTGGCTCTCAACTTTCCTTTTGAGTCAAGAGCCTCATCGCTGATGGCAGGTTGGGAAAGGGTTACACCAGTGGCTGGCGGCAACAGAAGAGTCTGGTTGTGCTGTCGAGTCAGCCAAACTGCTCCACTCGGCTTGCTTATTCCAGCCACATACAGGCATGTGCAGGCAGGGAAAATTCCTGGCTTTGAATGCGTGTGAGGAAAGAACCTGCTTTTGCTGCCACAGTAAACTGTTTGCTCAGAATAAAATCTCGTGAAGCATAGTTGACAAAATCCTGGGACAAAAATACTTCTGCTTAATCCCTGATATGTCTTGCTCTTTTCGCTGGGAGAAAAGTAGCCATTTATGGAGGGTTTTTTCCCCAAAAATTTAGTTACCAGCTTTGATGCCTATAATGGGAATAATGGCAGAGAATACAAGGCTTTCTGTCTGCACTGCTACCTATACACTTGCATACGTATAGCACTTGTGTTTCATGAGTTGGAATAATGGCTGAAGAGATGTACCAACAGTGTAGTAGCTCTTTTCCTTTGTACTGGATCCAGTAGGCCTCAGGACAAAAAATACCACTTACGCTTTGCTTTTAGGCTGAAGCTCACTCTGTGCAGAGGTCTAGCTGAGGGCAGAGGCCCCACTTAAATGCCAATAAGCCTCAGACAGGTGTTCCAGCTCCCTGTGTGATAGGTACAGGGATCCAGAGGGGGTTGCATTTTGTTCATAAGTAAAGGCGCGTAAATAGTTCCTTTATGACTCAGGTATGTCTTGAAATGTGCAACCTGATGGCAGACAGTTCTACTTTATTGTGCAGACGCTTGTTCTGAACCACATGGCTGGTAAGTCATGAAATATTAATAGCCATGCAAATCTTCTCTTCTGTATCACAAGCTTTTCTGTGTTCCTGACCCCTGACTTTAATCATCTCCTGGGTGTGTGGTCTGATACTATTCTGAGATATCTTGTGAATGGGGGCAAAGTAATTACTTGATCCCTGCCTGCTGCAAGAACCTTTTTGCAAAGAAAAAGGATAACTTCAGAGGTGCTTCCTCCTTGCATTAAAATCAGCCCCACCTGTTTGCTTCACAAGATTTGTCATTTGGTGGCCTGAATGCAGACCTACAGTGTTTAGTGTTATTTTCATAACTGTAAAACCAGTATTCTTGGATCTCCTAAGACATCACCTCCTCCTCCACAAATTAAATACAATTTCTGGTCGGATGTATTTTCCCCTCCTCTCCTACTGATTTTGCTTAAGGCATCCTTGTAAATAAGCTATGACTCCAGCCACCAGATGTTTTATTGTGATTTGTTACAGGAAGACCCAAAGATCTTTCAACCAAGCATCTGTAGTTCTTGTTAGTTATAGGGTTATCCTAGCCATCTCCCTAATAATTAGAGGCTAAATTAATGCCTGCAACATTAAGGTTTTTAAGAACCAGGGCATATATTTTTGGCAGTAAACTCCTTTCCTTTGTCTACCTCTTCTTTAACATCCCAAATACTAAAAATAATTATTATGGAGAAATATAGAAATGTTTCCCAGCTCCCTGCCAAACAAAGGAGAGGTCAGGGGTTTGGTGCCATGTGGGTCTGACAACCAAAGGGGAAGCAGCTGGACAAGCAATACAGCTGTAGAAAGAGAACTCATCATGGGAAAGCATTTGCCATACGGGAGCTATTTTAGTAAGCCAGCATGATGAAAGTATAGACATGAGTAGGTATTTTTACAAGTGAGCTTCTAGTGATTGCCAAGAGCACAGTGTAACACAAGGGCAATAATGACCACACAGTTTAATACAAGGTTATTAAATGTTGGCCTACAAGTGGCTTCTGATTTCTGGAGCAATTTTGCCCAAGTGCAGGAGTCAGCAATGCAGCACCAAAATCAGTACTATTAAAATGGTGGTTTCATATAGCTAAGGAGGTGGTGGAGACTAGCTAAAGTCAAAACATTCATTATCAGAGCAGAAAAAAAGGAATGGGGATACCTCAGGTATTTGTAATATCCCACTTTATAATTACTGGGATGAGACAGAAGGACATTTCTGGGGCTGTGCTGTTCAGTCCCCAGTTAGTCCATGCCATTTTTGAGGAACAAGTGCCAGCCTGAGAGGAATCCACACCCTGAGTTTTAAAGGCACAAAGATACCTACACCACCCTTGGTTTCACTCCGCAGTCAGGTGCCTACACTTCTTTAAGGGCATAAGTGTCTGCCAGCCACCACTTTTCAGACTTCTGGTGTCATCTGTATTTTTCCAGTGCTTGCCTCTTGCTTCTGCTTTCTAGCTGCCCAGACTTGTTCTTCATTATTTTTCTTTCCTTCACACTTTTCTTGGAGTTGTTTGGGGGTTTTGGGGGGTTTTTTTGTCCTGAAATGACCTTGGTGACTTCTGGGTCCTGTGAGAAAGGCTGACCCACAGCTTGGCTCACACAATTGACAGCTGTAAAAAACTTTATTTAGTGGCTTAAATCCTGGCAGCCTCTGACCTGGGGACCAGCTGTAGCTTGACTGTGCCCTGTGCAGGGAGTGGGAGCCCCTTGCCCTGTGCAGTGGAAAGCTGATGTGCCACCAGCCAGGCTGTGCTGGGGGAGCCATAGAGAGAGCAGACGGGGCACTGAAGCCAGAGCACCCTTTCTGCAGCACTGTGGTGTCTCGCCACAGGATGATTTATATGTGTCTAAATGATGGTAGTGAGTCCAGCTGCAGGTGCATCCCTCCCTTAGCTTGCAAAGGTGACAACTGCTAAGTCTGGTTTGGAAAGAGATGAGCTCTGATCAGCTGAAAGGGGCAGTGAATAATCCTCATCCGTGTGGCTTTGTAACTAAGCTGTGAGTCACTCTAATGAGCAATACCAAAAGCACTGACCTGCCCATCTCATGCTTTTTCTCTTCAGACTGCAAGTTAACCTGCAGCCTTGGTGTGCCTCAGGGCCACCTTTTGTCGTCCCAGGAGACCTTGGGACAGTGGGTTTAATGCAAACCTTACTAATGGAAGAAATGCACTTGTACTATGTACATATGCCCAGACACTCAGTGTGAGTAATTAGGAAGCTTTGCATGGTTTTTCTGTATCTGGCATTTCCCTCTAAAGCTGCAGAATTGTTTTTTTGTTTGAATAACCCTTTCTTAGCCCTCACCATCAGGATTTCAGTTGCAGATCGGTATTGGCTTGCGCACACAAACCTGGTGAGCTAGAGCTGGTTGGACTGGTGTGCAGCAACTGGGCAGAGAAGCCCATGGGATTTCCTCTTTGGGAAGTTCATGTTCCTGGGGACAGCATGAAGTACACCAGCCCCCTCTGTCCTCCCTGCTCTCCACTGTGCCTACACTGAAGGGCAGGACAGTGCCCATCTTACCACTTCAAAGGGCGCTCTGCCACCTTCCATTCCCCTGTGTATGATGTCTTCAATGTCCTCACTTGCCTTTCAGCTCCACCTGTGGTATTGTTGTCTCGGGGATTATGAAAGCTATTTGCCTCTGGTTTGAATGCAAAGCATGGGCTGGCTTGACTGCATGCAGAAAACTGCACCACTGGATGTTTTCAGCAGCATCCCCTGGGTGCATGGCACTATTTAAAGTGAAAGCACTTTGATTTGGAAAAGGCGAGGATGAAGGTGAAGGCTAATAATGGAAGTTTATAAACACAGCTGACATTCTAGCACTCCGTGTCTTTCATGCCATTGTTCATTTACTCTCCTGGTGCTCTCTTCTCTTCTAATGCTGGTTTTTTCTCCCACCATGAGCATAGTGCTGCTGAGAGTAGCTGGGGTAGCTGAGTCTGATCTGTTTACATGCTTACGGGTATAGTGTGAGCTGTTATTTTAACCCTGCAAGTGAAACGATCCATGAAACCTCCATGGTGAACAGTGCTAAGGGACGGACTTTCATAATCTGTGGATTATACTGAAAACAGGTTCAGGTGTTAAGAACTTCAAGCTCTTATAGCTCACAGCTATTTAAAAAAGCCCCCTCTTATAGTTAAGAGCTTTTAATAGACACTCATCCACGTAACCCTCCTATGCAGGTGGGTGGTGTTGGCACAGCAGTGGGACGCCTGACTTTAGCCCTGGTCTGGGCTTCTCAGCTGGGCTCCCTGCCCTGTCAGCTGCAGGACATGGGCAGCTCTGAGGGCAGTGCATCCTAGGTTAGGAGAAAAGTCTAATGCAGAAAGGGAAAACTGGGGAATTGTTCCCCTCCTCTGTTACCTGCTTGGGCTTCCCATGTGGTTGGCTTGGCTGGACACAAGCCCTTCAGACAGCAAAACCTTTGTGAGGGGAATGTGACTTGTGCTGAACCTCTCTCAAAGCCTGTGGCAGGTAAGGTGGGCAACGAGATCCTAGTCCTGTCCCACAGCCTAGAAACTGGTCTACCCCTCCTCTTCTGTCTCTGAAACTTTTCTGTCCCTCCTGCCTCTGCTTTGCAGCATGGAAGTCCATCTGGAAGGTATGCAACAGTGTGCACACAAAGCTACCTGGTTTCACCCAAAGCCTCATGTATTTGTAAAGCTGATCTTCCCCAGCGCAGCTCACTCACTGCCCTTCAGGTCCCTGGGGGTTTCCTACCTTGCAAGAACAGGGGGAACTCCTCTGTCCCAAAATCCTCATCAAAAAGCACTTGCTCAGAGGTAGCGGGAAACAAACAGTGTGAGTTCTGCAGCTGAACTCATATTAGAGGAATTATTTCAAGTAGTCTGTACATTCTTTCTACTTAAAATTTATTATTAACAGCCTGAGAGGGAGAAAAATAATTCATTAAACAATCAGCAAAGCATTCATAAGACATTATTGAGATCAAGTCTCGGGAAAACACATGAGGCTTCACAAATATATTAAGTTTTATCTACCCAGTTAAGTCATTTTACATGGGAAAGTGAAACTTAATCCAACTGCTCTGCCTCTGTAGCTGCTGCCCAAGGGGAAACGAATTCAGATCCACCATAATCTGAGTAATAGGTTCAACACCAGCTCCCTCTTATCAGAGGGAAAGGAGCAGTTTCATCTCAGTTTCTGCAGTCTGCCCCATGCTTATCTATTCCCTGGTGGCCAGATATCAGAGCAGACCTGTTAAGAGGAGTGCCCTTCCAGGGTATGGAAAGCAAAATGCCTTGCCATGAAACTGTTCTCCCTTCCTCCTCGCTACAGGCAGTTTGTGTGTGCTTTCTTTCCCAGAGGAGAGTTGCCTGGACCCAGGCATGAGAAAAAAGTTGGAAAAAATGGAATTTCTCCCTTAGCCCAAATCTGTATTCTTGCTGTAGTCAGCAATGAGACAGTAAGGCACCGCTTGGTCAAACTTGCCCCTTGGAAAGCACCCACTCTCTCCCCAATATTGGATACCTGGTATACTTGCCTCCTAACCATGCTACTGCATGGTGGCGTGGTTTGGTTTTGTTGGGAAGCCAAAGCTTACCAACAGCCTCATTTCTCATCGCCATACTTTGCTTTCTGAACCTCTACCATTTGCTTGTGCTGTGCAATGGTGATCCTGTATGGGAAAAGACTTAAAAAAACATCAGAAGGGCATTTCTTGGAGCAGTGGAGTCTTCAAAGGAAAATTCTTGGGAAGCTGAAATATGGTGGGAGGGAAAATATAATCTTTCTCTCATTTCAGATGAACTTCTGCCTTCCTAGAAATTCCTGTGAATTGCAAAGCCTTTGATAGTCACGAAACATCAGAGGAGCCTTTATCCTAAGAAAAACCTGTGTGAAAGCAACACTGCTTCTGATCCCACCAGGAGCTGCTGCACACCCCGTTCCTTCTCCTGTTTGTCACCCCCCTCAGCTGATGCAGTTGATCTGCATTTGTTGGGTGGTCATGGCTGTGCCCTTTACTCTGCTGTGTACGATGACGCTGGAGCAAAAACCCTTACAGGACTTGCCTGCATGGCCAGTGGACCACCCCAGTTGCTCTCCTGCCAGCCAGCCTAGCTGCTCGCCAGAGATGGCTGCACTCTGTGCCCTGGGATGCCTTGCCTACAGGAGAGCGCATGGCACAGCTTGCTTTTATCCCAATCTCCCTTACAGGGTCAACATCAGGTGGAAAGACCATGGTAAGGGGCTTTTCTGGGAGAGCTCTGATGTCACCAGGCATGGGTGGTAGATTTATAGACAGCCACAAAACACTGTGAATGCAAGTTACTGAAAAGGACAACGAGACCATCACAAGCTGGGACAGCCACTCCTCGGGACAGATACAGCCAGTGTGATGGGGTGGGGAATTTCCTCCCTGTAGCACAACCAGCAACAGCAGACTATCCAGGGGATGCCATAGAAATTGCAAGGGCTGCAGAGTTGGAAAATGACCCCCACAGACCCCTCCTGAAGGGAGGGCAACGATCTGCGTGAGAACAGATACAGTCCTCCCACCTTCTGTGTCTTGCTTCCCAGCTGCTTCCAGCAGCACTTCTGGGTGTCCTATCATGAACTCCTTCCAGAAATCTTGCTGGCAGAGAACAGCATCTGATCAAGCAAAGGGGGAGGGAGAAGAACCAAGTGCAGAAGTCCCAAGGGGATGTTTTCCACCTTGGCATTTGTTACCCTGTAAAGACTGATGCATTCATGTCTTGTTCATGCAATGGGAGGGAAGAGGCTGCCAGGGCAGCTGGCCCAGGGCAGAGGGCAGCCCCTGTTCCAGCAGTCTGTGATGGGCCTCTGCCTCCTGCTTCCCTTCCCCAGGCACCAGCCAAGTGGAGAAGCTGCAGCCTAACGGGGCGGGCCATGGCATGGGCACTCCCCAGAGAAAAAGTCTATGAAAGCTGAACAAGCAGCATTGAGGCCCTTGCTAGGAGAAGGCAGAAAGACTGCTGAGGAGCCTTCCTGTCACCACAAGCAGACTGCAGGTGAACCACAGTCTGCAGCATGAAGAGCTGCAGGTCTGAAATAGTCATTGTCTAATCATTGCAGTGTCATTGCCAGTTTAGACTTACCTCACCTCTTATAAATGCAGCCTTATTTGTATTTGGCCAGCCCATCTAATTGATTCACACCCAGACATATGTGGTCCACGGTTTTGAGAGCAAATTCAAGGGCTGCCCATGGTTCTCCTTTGTCCTTCACTGTGTCCATTTCATTGCAGTCCTCAGGCCTCCCATCCTAATTTTCTCCTGCCCCTTCCTGCACCATGCTGCTTCTCAGGAGCTAGTTTGTCTTTAGCATTGCTCCACCATGCCTCCTGCCTGTAGCTTTTCTCTCCAACAGGTAGCTCAGTTGTTCTGAAACAGGCTGAAGAAATATCAGACTATTTTTGGAGCGATGCGATGTGTTCCACAGAAAGTGAAGCTTATGCTTTTTGCTGGAGCAGTGTTGGGAAGTAAATTCCTCTTGATGTGAACACAAGCTTCAGCTTGTGAACATGGTATTGGCCCACAGTATACAGGCAGTGACTTTCCACAAGGATAAGCTGAACTAAGGAGTGGGGCAAGTTGAACCTTTTTTTTTTTTCCTTTTTTTTTTTAAGCCACCTCGTCTGACTTTCTGCCTTTGAACAAGGATGGTGAGGTCCTGGGCAGGTGTGATACACGGCTGTAAAGGGATATAGGCAGAGCTGTGAAGCACATCAAGAGCGATCAAAGACCTTAATGACTTTTTTATGAGATATACTTCAGAAGGACAATGTTATGACTGGAATTATATGGACCAAGGTCAGGATATGAAGTTGTAACTGAGGCAGAAGGCTGTAAAATAAAGCAACATCATTGTCCAGTTCTTCACACGACTAATGAAGAATCACTTAATGCTGATCGTCACTGCCAAACAGAAACTTAAGAACAGCTCCTGTTCCCACCCTGCAGTGTTTATCAAGCTGAGGTCCCCTCCAAAATGGACTCACTTGTACAGAGCCAGCAGACATGACTTAGCGTTAGCCAAAGGCCATGCAGAGGAGGAGTGTCAGCTCACATTACTCCCCACCCCTCCTATGGGCAACATGCAATGTTTTTTGACTGAACTGTGTTTGAAACATGGTGCACTGGTTTCAACTCCATGGACAGAACAGCACAGCTACCTATTTAGATGCAGTGCAGTTACAGCAGTAGAGGAACCTTCACATCATGCTATTCGTTACTGGAAGCTTTACTAAATAAGATCTTTTAAAGTGCATGATAAAAGCATTCAGTATCTGAGACAAATGTGGCAAGGGGAGAGGGTGGGAAATCATGCTGAAACCTGGCAGTATGACAGGGTGGTTTGGAAGACAGATCCTCTAGAAGAAAGAAAGTAATTCATGAAAGCTTTATTGTAAGTTGAAGAAATGAAGATCTGTGGGCTCACCAGAAATGCTCCAAGTGATCTAATCTGAATGTAAGGCAGAGGAGGCTTTGGCAGCAATAAACAGTAAGCAAGGAGGAAAACCCAACATAATGAAGTCCAATACTTGATTTAAGCCCATCTTCTGTCTTTTTCAGAAAAGAGAAATCCAATCAGAACAAAGCTAAGAGGAAGAAAAGTTATATACAGAAGGTAAAATTTAATTGTCTTTCCCCTTTGAACTTTGCAAGAGCTAGCAGTTGAAGAGGTAAGAGTAGCTAACCAGAAAGCATGTATCACAGAGGCTTTCCTGAGAACCAGTGGGTCCATTGAGTGGCCAGGGTGGAAAAGCAGAACCCTTCAAGGAAAGGTCTTCTAAAGAAGCTGAATGATTTTGGGACATTGGTCTTCACTGCAGACTAAGACAGAGAGAGAGGAGGAGGCAACCCCGAGCTACTATTCTTAAGCAGTAAAAATCAAGGAGCTGTTTGCCTTGTGGTAACCAGACAACCCCTCACCATATGACTGCCATCAGCCTCCCTATGGAAAAGTGCACTGCCTTTTCACAAAAACCTCCTATGGGGCTTCTCATTTTGCCCTGAACCTCAAGCAGAGCTCCATTGTCTGATCTCTGTGGTAGTTTTTAGATGTTTTGGAATGGAGTTGTAAGGAAAATGCCATGCATTTAGCAGATCTCTTTATGAAGACTGCTGGACTTCACACCCGCTGCAGAGCTCTGGGAGGGGGCTGGAAGAGCCCCTTTGCCCGTACAAACCTGCATTGCTTTGTCATTCCCAGGCAGTACCTCCAGGACTGGAGATATGGAAAATCACAGAATGGCAATTCAGTTGCAAGGAAAAAATGAAGCCCTTTTTCTATATTCCAGTGTGGTCATTTTCCTTCTTCTGCCATACAGGAAAGAGGTTTCAAAATCATGTGGATCTAATATGCCTTGGCACCCATTGAAGTTGGTGATAAACATCTCTTGACTTCTGTGGGACAGAGTTAAAGCACAGCTGCTGCTGAAAGAAAAGCTGGTTGAAGGCTGTACCCATCTTGCAACAAGGTTTAAGGGGGTTTGTTCCCTGCTGGAGCAAACGTACATGTTTTCACATATTTTTTACAGGAGAGAGGTATGTATTATTAAAGTGGAGATTTTTTTGATTTGCACCTTTTTCTCTTCAGATGCAACAGTCGTCGTGCATCCATAGAGCCACAGGGATATGTTTCAGCTCTGACGAGAATGGATGCAGGTGATCTTTCCCCTCCCACCCCCCCAAAAAAATTTCATCAGAAATAATCTGGCTGATTTCGAGCGTAGCCAGAATGTGGCAGATGAGGGAAAAGCCCTTCCTTTGCTGAAAATTTCAGTGACTTCATGATTCCAGCTCTAGATTTCAAGGAAATTACCATATCTGGTAGGTGATACTTGGAGGAAATGTGGAGGAAGATAGGCTGGTTGGGTTTTGCCTGTTTTTAAAATCCCTGTATAATATTCTTCATGTACGTGCTTCATAATCCTGTAGTAAATAGCTATAAATTTCCCATTTCACAAAGTTAAATGCCCACATGCTCACTTGCACACAGAAAAATTGATCCAGGTGCAGCCTGAGGAGTTTAGAAAGGTCACTTTCAAGACTGGAGAAACATTGAGGGTGTTGCTGTTAATCGAAGAAGGGATATTTAACATCTTTCTGACAATAAACAATGCAAATAACATTAGTTCCACTGCCATTCCTCCGGCCTAGGAGTGCTGTTAAGACAGTTCTTGTACTTAATATAAATATTACCCACTGCAGTGTCCTCTGTTGTCCTGGCTGGGTTGTGCAATGTTTAGTGGCACAAAATTTCCACCAGTGCTGGGGATCACACCACCACTGCAGGTGGTGTCTTCTTTGCACTCATGCTTTTTGCCCGCGAAGCCAGCTGCAATGACTGCAGGCAGTCCGTCCCACCTTCTCGTTCCTCTTCCCTGTCTCTGCTTGTCTTTCTGAGCAAGACCTGCAGTCTCTGGATATATCTCCCTCCCGACTGTCCTTTAAAATCAACAAACATCCCCACCTTCCCCAACCCTGTTTTCCTTCTCTGAATGCTTAAAGACATGGGAACTCGGAACTGCTGGTGGGATTTCAAAAACCCAGCCCAAGCTCAAGTGCCAGATTTGGGCTAAGCAGCTGCTGTGTACTGTCAGATCTACACACTACAATGATTTGTACAGCCCATTGCTGAACCAGCTAGAGCCATTTGTTTAAAAAATAAAGAGACAGATAAATTCAACTCTTCCCCTTCTCCTAGCAAGCTGATATCATGTGTCTCTTAAAAATGGCTTGCTCCAGAATGCATTAGAGCTAAATTATCATCTATGTTTGTCACAGGGCTTGCTAATGTGTAATGAGATTTTAGAGTTAATGTTTTGTACAAAGCACTTAGCGGAGCTGGGATGAAATTGGTTCAGGATTCTGATGTGGTGTTTTAATTAAAGATATTTTCCAATCAGGGCCGAGCAAACGACTTGTCAGAAGATTTTGTACCCATCAGCCAATATAGCAATGCAATGCTGGTCTCGCTTTCTGCTTTGGGGTTTTCTTCAGGGAACCAGAGGGGAGCACATCTCCAAATCTCATGCAGAAGAGCCTTTCTTAGCTGCAACCCTTGCAGGAGAAGAAACATGTGTTTGATGTTCTGAAACTTTCACCTGGATGTCAATGGTCTGACTCATTGCAGCATGATGCTGGCCTTACACTGCTCTGATTTTGTTGAACTTGCAGCTGCAGGTTGGTGCAATACGTGCACACAGACTGAAAGTAATGGGAAGCCAGGTCCTATGAGGCAAGTCCTGAGTCCTTGTCTGCCATAGCAGGGTCCTGAGCTCTGACTGCAGCTCCTCTTCCCTCTCCTGCTCTGCTGTTGGGCACCGGAGCCAGGGATGAGGCAGGAAAATGGGTGATGTAGATCCAAGAAACAGGAGAGGAAAGATTTCCAAAAAGTGTAACTGGCAAAACCAGCATGATGGTGACTGAGTTGTCTCTTGCTTAAACAAACAGGCTTTGCAGATACGATTGAATGCAAACATCAAATATGTGTTAATAGGCACAGCTTTTATTAGTTGCTGCTCAGTAAGAGTCATTATTGCCAAACTAACACATTGATTTCTTAGCTATCTCTGGTCCATGCAGGGAACTTCAGCCACCATCAGGTCTTAAGCTGGGACATCTGCTTAAAACAAAATCACAAAGCTATAACCAAGCATGAAGTGCAGCACGCAGGGCTGATTTCAAGCACGGTCATGCAAGCCTTGGGCAGAAAAGCAGCCGCCATCCTCACCATTTTACTTTGCTCATCCTACAGCCATGAGAAGCATGGTAGAGCTGCTGGGAAGGGACAAGAGGGAGGGGTTGCCGTTCCCAGTGCTCCTCTCTTAACATTCTTCCCCTTTTCCGTCCTGCCTCTCCATCCATCAGAGCTGTGACTAAGGCATCCCTCTGACACCCACCCCCTGTTTTTTGCCCCACTTCCACCTCCCCAGGCAAGGAAGGACACTGGCCCTGCAGCCTTGGAAACCCCTCTGGAAGGTGAGTCAGCTCCACAGATGCAAAACAGCACTGCTGGAGATCCAGCCAGCATGGATGTGCAGCTGCAGCGTGGCAGCATCATTAACTTGGACAATAAGACTGAGCCATAGCAAACCACCCTGGATTTGTATAGTTCTGTGTTTGTTTTTGCAGTATTTCTGGCATAAACCCCTTTTGAGGCACATAGTTGTGAACCTTTCAGTAATATGCCTTGTATACAATGATAGAAACAAATCCTTCTTTATATGCTCGTGATTTCAAATACATTTGGTTTGGTTTTTTGTTTGTTTGTTTTTCTAAGAAGAGCAAGGAGAAAGCTTTCATTTTATAGACAGTTTTGATGTCTTAATGTATGTGTATAGGTCTTTTCTTGTATTTTTCTTTTTCAGGTTTGTCTGTCTACAGGTTCCATGACTGTTTGAAAGCAGATGAACAGTAAGTAAGGGTTTTAATCCTAGAAGTAAATTGTAACATAATCTGTTAATGTGGAAACTCTCTAGCTCAGTATGGAAATTAATCTGAGATGTGTAAAAAGGTGCTACTGACTAGAATAGAGAGGTGAAGGTGAATTTTGCAGAAATAAATCTCACATTTACACCTCTACGGTGTAATAGATACATGAATATGCTGGATATTGTAACATCTTCTATGCATAAACCTCGTCTGACATCACAGGATCTCAGGAAATTACAAAGACTGAAGGAGAAGTTGCCTATTCAGGTCAGCCCCTCAGTGAAATAGCATCCTACTCCATAAAACATAATACACACTGCAACTTCATTGTACATCTCCTGTCCAGTTGTGTGGGTGCTTTATCTGAAAGAGCATTGACATACCACTTAATGAGGGGTGTTGACCTTTCCAGAGACAGTGAGGTAAAAACATGCATGGGGCATCTTTTGCTACCAACCCCCAATATTCCAAAATCACGAGTCAGACCTCCCCAACTTGCAAATTATAAGAGTAGCTGAAAAATATGTTCATGAAAACACCAAACAAATGTGTTGGTGTTCTCTGCTATGCATTTTATTGAGTCTCTGGTTTTGAGCCCTCAGAGGTCATTCAGGTTAAAATTTCAGCCTTTTGTTCTCTGTAAGTGATACCAAATTCTGCTGACATTCTTATCCATTCAATTACAGGACTCAGTTACAGAAACTGGGGAATTACAGTGAACTCCGAGGGAGGCACCTTCACAGCGCTTCTGATGCACATCTCAGCCAACATGTGCTGAACTGTATGAATTAAATTCTGCATGAGAGATTGCTGGGCAAAAAGCATTAGGAGATACAGAAGAGCTGGATTTGTGTCCACAGGGATGGTGCTAAAGCTTCTGAGTTTCCTGCTCACTGCTGCCAGGACACTGAACTGTTGATTGATTTAGGTCCCTGTGATCAGAGATCCCCCATCCATGGGGATTGTGGCGTAGAGAGGAAAAGGAGGTCTGGATTAGTGGAAAGCCAGGATAGTGAGCCATGGAGGGACCCCCCCATCCTTGATGTGATTAGCACCTGGGAACAATGAGTACACCGTGCGGGAATGGAACCCTCCAATGGAGACACTGAGGGAGTATTTACAGGATCCTTTTGGTAATGCAGGTAACACATGCCAAGCACCCACACCTCCCTCACTCTCGAGGGTGAAAAGGCCAGATTTTACCACACAGCAATGGCACACTGTGGTGCTGAGCAGCGGAGCAGGGGCTTAGGCACGTGTCTCTGTGTTGCAAGCACCACCTTCACCACAGCTTCAGGCACAAGCATTAGCAAAACAAATTAAAGTCTTCTGCAGCAGTCACAGGACTAGGGTGATCAGGTTTGGTGCTTGTGAGAGGAATGATTTCACACCAACATGGGGTTTATTTTTTTTTGCCTTTACACTCACACTTTCATCCACGCTCTGTTACTGAAAGGTCAGTTCTCCTCCTTGTCCTCTGCTGTCTGCTTCTGAGAGACCTGTGCCTGCTCATGTGCCCTTGACACTGCCGGTAGCCCCAGCACAACTGAGGCAGCGGTGGCAGCAGGAAGATCAGTTAAAGCAGCTGGTCCCAGTGGTTGTACCTGTGCTTGGGAGCCAGGCCTTGAGCACAGCCCCCTCCTGCCTGCAGTGGAGTGCCACTGCTTCTTGCAGTGCTGGAGAAGGAAAGGTTGAGAGGGATGCAGCAGAGAAAGCTATGCACAAGGATTGTGCTTCCCTGGCACAGGAGAGGCTGAACACTGCAGTTGTGTGCACACATGGATTTCTGAGGAGGTGGTTTCAGAGAGCTGCTTAAGGTGAGAATTTTAGGCACTTACTGCATTTGAAATATGGGCTGAATTTTCAGTGAGAACCTGCCAGGTACTCAGCATTGCTTGAAATTAGGCCATTCCTTAAGCTGTGGGGTAGCCAGTACCATCCATGCTACTGGTTTGTGGCTCTGCCAGATGCATTCAGGCAAGGATGTTCAACCATATGACGTCTTCTGAGCTCCTATATCTTATGACGTTTCTGCTTCCAAGGGCGCACGTCTGCATTTTGACCACTGGTTCAAAGTCTTCATTTGCTGCTTGCTCCTGTAAGGTTATTATTTCCCTCCTCTGCACTAGCTCTTTTATTGCATAAAGCTTTGGTGTCTTCATTTTAAGATGTGTCTCTTTCAGCCCCAAAACCAGGTCTTTTGGACCCTCCAGGTGTCTGGCTTGAATCCTACTAGTGTTGGGGTGCCAGAGCTGTCCTGAAGGTTGCAGGCATCAACTCCTCAGCTCTGCACTGCTTTAGCACATTTGGCTGTGCCCTTTGGCAGCCACCGCTTAGTGCTTTGACACCAGAGTTTTGATACTAAAAGTGGTGTTTCCTGGGAGCATCGCTTTGATTCTTCTATCACTGGTACAAGACTTGTTATTCTATAAAGCAATGCATTTTCCAAGCCTCTGTAGCAGAAGTCATCTTGCTCCAGCCATGGATTCATGGGCAGAAGATGCCAGTGGGATGCCCTGGCTGCAGCAGCTGCTCATACCAGTGTGTCTGTTTAGCAAGTACAGATGGAAAATGCTGTTGTTTTCCCCTCATTGATCACTGTCCAAAGCATCTGAGGCTCCAACAGAAGAGCCAGAAGGGAACAAAGTTGCTGTTCGCACAGCTCTGGTACTTCCTATTACATCTCAATTTCTTTAAAAGTTACTTCAGGTTGCGTGGTGTAGCTGTGTTGGCCCCTCATGACAGGCCTGTTCTGGCACAGGGCTGGCTGCAGGGACCTGCAGCAAGCAGCTTGGCTCAGGTGTAGGGACACACAGGTTTCTCCAAGACTAGGGCCCCGTTTGTTCTTTAACTATGCCTTTTCTTCTCCCTTTTCTTTCTTTCCCTGTTGTTGATGCGGGTGGCTGGAGTACCCCGTGCAGTTCTGCTATTTCAGGCAGATAAAGACATCTCTAATTGTCAGTATCTACCAGCCCTGTCCCTCTGCCATTTTTCTTCTGTTATTTTACACAGCTATTAAAAGTGGCTCCCTCTCAAGTTTCTGGTGAAATTAATAAGGTCAGCAGAGCCCGTAAATCTGTTTCCCTCTGAAAGTGGAGGAAGACACTATTGGCACAGGAATGCTGCTGGAGAGGCTAAGGAGGACATGATTGCAATTAGGCTGAACAATTACAGCAGCTTCTCCTCATTCCTCCTCTCCTGCCCCAGCAAGGCGCTCATCTACCACCCACACAGCCTTCCCAAAAAAGGGTTTTCTGCAATACTCCACTTTTCCCAAAAGCAGCAAGTCCATAATGGGGGTTAGCCCTCAGCTTAAGAGACCCTGTCAGTCCCCCGCCACCTCATCAGCTCAGGGCCTCATTGCTTTATTTAGTTGTTTCTTCCGGTAAGGTCATCCTCTCCCCCCTTTTCTGCTTTTGCCCATGGTAAAACATCATTGCCAGGAGCGATACCAAGGTGCCACCTGCTCCGGCAGCAGCTTCAGCTGTGGTGATTGAAGGCGACATTGCTGTCGGCCACCTCCCCTGGCCCCTCGATCACAGCTTGGCATGCTGGAGCAAGCTGCCGCCCCTCTGGAGACTTGGGAGCGTTGGAGCCTGACCCCACGCCAGGAGCGCGTCTGCGGGGTGGCGGAGGCAGCCGGGTGCAGGGTCGGCACTCCCGCGGCTGCCAGCTTCTGCGTGGGAGCTGACAGCCTCTCATTTGTGGGCACCTTCCCTTGGAAATTTGCCCCTGAAACCTGGCCCGGCGCTGGCTGCTGCCCTGACAGGTTGCCACAATGGGAACTTGGCCGCTCTCTGCTTAAACAGGCACCGTGGCCCAGCAGACGGCCTCTTCTTTCCAGGGCCTCCGTTTGCACCTGTGCCTGATTGTGTCTGCAGGCAGGAGAGCTGAACAGGAGGATGTGCCTGAACAGCTATACCATGCTCTCGGAAAGCTGCTTAAATTGCTATTTTGATCTCTATCACTCCTCAGAAACCTTCTCTTTGTTTAAAGGCAGCTAAGCTTTTGCTAAGTCAGTCCAGCAGGTGTTCCTTGAAGTGACTTTCCTCTTCCCTGCCGGTGACAGGCTCGCTGCTGAGAGCTCACTGCGCAGGATGCCATGGGGGGCTGCACCAAAACCTCCTGGTCCCCGCTCTTCTCCTCCTCCACCTGGCTGTGGTTGCCCTGGCACGGGCTCTTTTTACAGATGTGGTTATTTTCTTGAGTGCCAAGCTCCTTCTTTGCAAAACCCATAAACTTGCAACTGCTCACGTGGCGAGGCCCAGCCTGGCTGTGCAGCCAGGAGTGGTTTATTATGAGAAATGGTCTGTCGGCTGCTGCAGGCTCGCAGCAACATAAACGTGTTGTCTGCAGAAAAAACAGAGAAGTGAGGGGAGGCAGGGAGAGATTAGCTGTGAGTGGGAGGGTGAAGATATGGGGAGTAGAGGTCAGAGGAAGCGTGGGTTTGAAAACAAGACCAGAATGTAATGCCATTGCTCTGTGATTTTTTTTTAAGTAAAAAGGCAGATAAAGCTGGCAGGTTTTAACATGGGCAAGTGTCCAGAAACTCCTTCCAGTGCTAGTAACTTATCCTTATCAGTTCTGCCACCCAGCTCCCATCACCACTGCTCATCAGGGCATCGGGAGAGTGCTGTGGTGGCACTGGGTTGCTTGTTTCTCAGCTGTCAGATCACAAATAGAGGTTGCTATTTTTCGAGACTTGGAGTAAATTGGAGAAAAATCAGTGGGTCCTCATCTGGCTGCTGACCAAATCAAAGCCTCAGTTCAGTGTGGGAAGCCTCAGAGAGGATTTTAAGTACTGAATATTTGTCACTGACTTCGCAGGCTCCATTGCTCTTACCCCTAATCTTCCTCACTTGCTCATGCTCTGCATGTAGAGGCAGGGAGGGATGATAATGGACTTGCAGTTGTACTTGCTGTTCCCGTAACAAACGGCAGGATCCTCACATAAATTGTTTGAACATGTAACACTGCTCTTATTTCTTAACGATAAGGGCTTAGGAGCTGCCCTTTTCCAAAATGAAAGAAATGAACCAAATGTTATCTCTTTGTTTTAAAAATGATCCCTGCAACTACAACAACAAAAAGTCATTATGATGATCCTTAAAGGTCTTACAAGTTTTATGGGAGAGATTTTCCACTCACCAAGTCTGGCTTCGCTCCCGTTCCCTCTCCCTCTTCCCAACCCATGTGGCTCAAGCTTTCTAGGGCAGCTCGAGCTTCTAGGTAAAGCTGAGCTGAACAAGCTTGTGCCAGAGGACATGCCAGAGATCAGAGCTGGAAGGAGAAGTAACTCCTTTGGATACTGTGTCTAAAGCCAGGTGCTCTAGAACTTGCCCCAGTCCCAAGTGTATCCATCATCAATTATATATATCTATACTCAGTGTTTACACAGGTTTCTTGTTTATCATGAAACATTTACTTCAAGGCTTTGCATCTGCTGTTAAGCCCAACAGTAGTGTCTATTGCTTATACCGAAGAAATAAAATTTCATCATAAGCTTTTGGTGCTATGGCACAGATCTATTAGGTGGCTGGAGCTGGGCTCGTGCCAAGCCGCAGCAAGCTGCCTGCTGACTCTTGCTTGGACAAGTGAACACAGTAGTGGTATGTTTGAACTTGAAAATTTCTGAGTGTAAAGAAACAGACACCACCTTTTTCATGCATTTAATAGTTCTATGTTTCTGGAGGTGGTAGGGAAAGATTAAAAAAATCGGTTAGAGGAGCATATACAGACACACACATGTACGCAACACACATACGTATAGGTTTGCACTGATGAGTCTTGGGTGAAAAATGTGATGATGTGAAGTCACTTTTCTGCCACCCCAAGAAAAATCTTGAACCCGTGGAGCTAGTTTCACAATCTCTGGAACAGAAGGCCTGGAAACTTAACCCATTTGATTTCTGTATAGCCCTGCTAACTTAAACATGCTTATGTAGGTTAATGCACGCACCCATTAACTTTCCCACTGTCAACTGCTGTCAGTGTAGCTGCTTAACACCCTGCTGGGAGGGAGATGGATGGGCTCCTCCAGATGCCATCTTGATGCTGCTTTTTTTAGCTCAGCCCTGGGGGATGGAGATCCTAGATGGCTCTCCTGGAGCTGCGTGCAGCCCTGCAAAGCAGTCTGGAGACACACTCTCTCACCTTAAATTTCCAATTTAACAGCATCCCATGCTATTCTTAGGTATATTAAGTGGAAATAATATCTTTCCTAAAGTAGATAAGCATAACTGCCTTGCAGGTGGGGAAAAAGAGCTGCTGAGAGCTTCAGTGATATGGGCTGAGCCAGCTGCAGAAGTGTGAATTGCCCCCCCAGGTATAAGAGCTGCCACTCAGCCCTCTGCCCAATCCACTAGACAGTGGCTGAAATCTGGAGTGGGTGTGGGGAGGTGTTAGGAGTGGAGGGGGAGACAAGGGAAAAAGAAAGAGGGTGATGCATGAATGAAAAGAACGAGGCATGTGAAGGCAAAGTCCTCATCTCTCTCCAGAGGCCTCATGAGCAAACTGAATGGCTACTAATAAGAGCAACTTCCTTCAGCACATTCTGTACTGGGTATTTAGCCTGGCTGTGTCTTAGCAATGTGTTTCCCTGCACAAGATTGTAAGGAGGTGGTCAGCATCAGTATGCTGCATATAGTAGAAAGCAGGTGGATTTACTTAGCTTTTTGGGTGGCAAAAAGTGGGAGCATGTTATATTGTCCAGGCAGGAGTTAATATTAATGTATTTTTCACTGTCTTCCTTTGCATGTATCACAAAATCAGTCTGTGCGAGGAGGAGCAGGGGGAGGAGGAGGGAGAGAGAGATATGTCTAGAGCCAGTGCAGACGGGAGGCATGGCTGAGTAGTGAAGAGTGAAAAATGCTGACCAGGCTTAGGCCACACACAGAGGGTTGGCTGCCCTTCCTGACCCTCCCTAGCCGTGGAGAAAGACAGACCTCAACAGGGCTGCAGCTGGAAGGGAGCATGCTCTTTTCTGCTCACATCCATACGGGGGTACTGTGAAACTGCGGGGTCGGTGCCATCTTCCAGAAGAAATCTCCTGTTGACAAGGAGGAGAAGTGGGTTTTGTTTGGCCCTGTATATAGTTGCTGGGAGTGTTGTGCTCCCTCTGCGGAGTTAGAAAGTTGGGTGGAAAGTCTTCCAGCTGCTGGACACCCACTGCTGGAGTAGCTGCACCTCCCCTGCTCAAGAAACCAGCCTGTCTTGGGGGTCCAACCCATGGGTGGAGACAGGCTCTCGTGGGCTGAAAATGATTCCAAAGCCTAAGCAACTTCTGCTGTGCTGAGGTATTACTGCTTTGTACAATTCATTTTTGAGCTCTTATTGACAATTACCCTAAATTAAAATGAATATGCTGCTGGCTGCACATATGATGATGGGTGAGAGGAAGGCACAGAGATGCTGTGTCCTGACCCAGACATCACTCCTGCTGCTTAACCTGGGTCTGCAGCAAGGAGAGGGGACAGCAGCGCTGCCCACCAGTGCTGCTCTGGACATCTTCAGGGTCTTAGTTGCTGCCCTATACCTAGCCCCTGTGCAGCCCAGGAGAGGACTTGATGTCCATAGGGACATCCACCCATGCTGGCCAGAGCAGACAAGGTGGCTTCTCAGTGTGCTCAGTTTGGATCTGAAGTCTTCAAAACAGCTGCAGCAGGGTGGAGGACCTGGCTGTGCTGACCTGGCCCTGGGGTGGTGCTGGGCTGCTGAGCCTTATTGTCATGCACGCTGCAGCCCCAGCTGTGCCCTGGGCCTGGCCAGTTCTCACAGGCAGATGGCATGGGGCGGAGGCGGGGGACAGAAGTCCAGTGGGTCTGCCTGAGGGGGCCTCTCTCGCCTGCGCTGACTCACTGGGCTCCACGCTGGATGTCTGGCAGGGAGCCTGCTGCCGTTTAGGAGAGAGGTAGTCATCCTCACGTGCCCGCATCTCTCCGGTGTTTGCACAACCACCTCATCCCCAGGCTGGGGGAGGTGAAGGCTGGACAAATGTGCCTGGACAGAGCTGTGGCATCCTGAGCTCAGGGCTGTGCTCCCAGGGGAGCTGCTCCATACCGTACTATTTAGGCACTTTCCATTGCCTAATTGGAGTTGCCAGGGATCGTGTGTGTCATCCAGCAGTGCATGAAGCGATGTGACGACAACTGTCACTTGTCTCTGGTATTCCCTATTCTCCCTGAAAGAAGTCTGGACAGAAGAGTACCTGGGTTTGTCATCCCACAGAACAGCACGTGCCAACATGTGTGCGCACACCCTTGATGGCACATGCTTAGGGGAGACACGGTCAGAGCTGTGCCCCTTGCGTGCAGACCGGCAGCAGCCCCTCTCTGCGGGAAGAGCTCGGGCTTGGAGGCAGCTCCAGCTTCATCCTGTTCCCCTGTGCTCTGCAGCCGGTGAGAATGAACACAGGGCGTGTGAGAACACCCAGCACAGGCCAGCATTTATTTGGTTTGCATGGTGGATTTTCCTGTTTTCTGAGAGCGGGAATGCTGCTTGCTTGTCTGCCTCCCCTAGCACAGCTGCACCTCTCTGTCCCAGCCTCAGCTGCCACAGCTTAGCTTTGCTTCAAAACACATTCTTGTGCTGGGTGCAGTGCCTCTGCGCTCTCGGATGGAGATTGGCTTTTAGCTGCCTCTGCCTGCATGGCATCTGCTTCCCTTTGCCTTTTTAATCCTCTGCATTTTCCGTAACCTAAAATAAACCAGTAACAAATCTGGGATGCACTTCTCCAGCCAAGGGGACAAATCTGGGGCTGTGGTGTTTTGCACCTACTGTAATTTCTGCAACGGTCCCTCTTCCTTTTTCTTTTATCTTTTTTCTTTTCATTACACAGAAGAATTGTGAGAAATGTATTCTTATGTCAGTAACATTCAAGAGCTAAAAGAAAAACTGCCAGAGAACCTTAAAAGTCTGACATATTATCATTCAGAGGAGAATTTTCAGTAGAATTATGCTGGAATTTTTCCAATAAATAAATTCTGCAGACTTTAAGGGAGAGCTTTTAGATTAATGGAAATATTACTTAAATTAAAATTCATCCCATTAAGCCATCAATTCCATTGTCATTGCAGCATTATGTGTTTAATGTTAATGACACGCACAAATAAAAAGGAAGAAACCTATTTGTTTTATTGTGCCAAAAGCTATGTATGGTCTGTTATGGGAAGTTAAATACAAGCTGGAGTGGGCACAAGGCAAGATCAACAGAGACATGGTTAAAATGCACTTGCAGAAGGTATATTGCGAGGTACTGTGTACGGAAATGCAAAGAAATATGTTTGGGCTTGTATTTTCAATGAACTGATTTTTTTTTTTTGCTTGATCTCTTAGTGACTTCAGGAGAAGGCCTTCTGCAGCTAACAAGCTCTGTCCCTTTGCGTTTGGACTCTCACAGAGAGGAAAGTGGATCTCAGACTCCAGCTGGGACAGGTCCCAGGCTCGCTCTTCTTGCACCAAGGAAACAGTGGGCAGCTTGGAGGGGAGCTGGCGAATTCAAACCCTGTCTTGAGCTCTCTCACTTCCAACATGACCTCTTGCAAGACTAGGTTTCATGGCACCTGCATCAGGACCTTCTGCTTCCAACCAGGCTGGACAGCTTCAGGGACAGTGCTCTGAGCCTTCTGGAGCCTCCACTTCGAGGGACAAGTGAGTAAGCAAAGGGGAAGAGCTGTCTTCTATGTCGTCTGCCTTTTGGTATGATTTATGCTAGACTAGAAGTGGGGAAGGCAGCAGAGAAGATTTCTGTGTTTTCTGGTGTGTCCCTTGTCAGCAGGTGACAGGGTTCTTGCCTGGGATGGATGGGAGCTTGACTGATCTCCCACTATAGGGGTGTTTGTTTTGCGCCACCCACCGTGGTGCAGGTGTGTGTTCTTGGGGGACATCCCAAGTGTGGGGTCTGCTTCTGGTGCCCTGGGGAGGGTGGATGGAAGAAGCCTGGAGAGGCAGTGGGGCTCCAGCAGACATGGACTGTGTCCCTTTTGGAAAGGGTGGCTCCTAGTAGCAGGGCTGCGGGAAGCAAAGACAAATTGGGCTAGCCCATGTGAGAGCTGCTGCATCACAGCCACTGGTGCTGTGTTACATCCTCACCCCAAGAGTCTGCTTGGCCTTCTCATGACAGCTGTTGTGTTGTGGTGACCAGGATCTCTCAAGGCTCTTCCCCATGTTGCTGTGGAGAGCCCAGCTGTCCTGGCATCCAGATGCAGATAACATCAGGGATTTTCCCTGCATTCTTGTTGGAAAGCAGGTGAGCTGCATAGGAAGGGGACAAGAGTCTAGCATTTAAAGCACCTTTTATAAACACAACCTTCACGAAGTTCAAGTTTAAGGGCTTTACATGGGCTTGAGAAGGATTTGAAGGCAACATCTAAATGTATCTAACTGCAGTGAAGCTATTTAGTGACTCAGTTCAGGCTCCAGCCCATAGGCTGAGGCATGCTATTCAACAGAATAAGCCAGCACAGAGATTGAAAGGTGAGAGGGATCATTGCCCATTGGTATCTTCCGTACCCATGTCAACACCCAAGGTCAGAATAGCTCCAGTAACAGCAATCTAGGTGATAGGTACCTTCCACCTTTCAGAAGACAGACCAGCTGCTGTTATTGCAGATGGAGGAGCTGCATCTCAGGAAACGCTCTGTCCACCCTGTGGAAAGGAGCGAGCAGGTTTATCTGGCTCTCAGGGCAGGGCTCTCCTTGCTGCATTTATCCTTGACTGAAGGTGAAAGGGTCTTTGGGCTGGAGGGCCAGTTCTCAGCAGAAGGCTACAGGTAAGGCCTTATCCTCCCCCAGACCTGGGAAGGTTTGACCTGGAACTTGTTCCAGTGTTCCCAACTTCTTGGTCTGGGCAGCAACTTGTTGGGAAAAGTATTGGATCAGATTTCATACCCCATGGGGCTTGGGAATGTTTGTAGCAAATGGAGAAATGACTCAATTTGAAGCTTGAGGTGAGTTTAAGTGAACAGAAAACCAAAGCAGGTCACTAGCACATCCCTGAGTTTCTCATGCCCTCTTCTCAGGCTTTGCTATGCAAAATGAACAACACTTTCCTTGCTGAGGTTAAGAACGCCTTCCAGGCCAAGTTCCAAGGTCAAGCCACCCATTTGGCCTTCTCCATCTATAAGAATTAACTGTCTTCAGCATGAGTTTGAAACAGTTGAAATGCCTCGTTGTTAGAGCATGTTTTGAGAACAGCTTCAGGAGCCCTGAACAGATCATTACTTGTACAGAGGCAAGGTTGCCAGACATTTAACTGCAATTGCTATTTAGACTCAGTTACCGCAGTGGCTTCCCAGTATTTCTCTTCTCCCCACGTCCCTATCCATACTCCTTCACCACAGAACAAGTATTTTTCACCAGTAGCGCAAGATGTATTTCCCTTGGATTCCCTTGAGTGTTCCTTGCTTGTGGTCAGTAAAAGAGAAGTTCACAGCAAGTCTGAATGCTACATATTGTTACGGCTACTTTTCCATAGCTCCATTTCTCTTTCTGCTGAGGTAGGGGTGGGCTTTCACTCAGGGGCACTCCTGAGTGTCCTTTCATACAGGAACACTCCATGTTCACTGGGTTTTGTTTGTTTGGTTTTTTGGGGTTTTTTTGTTTGTTTTTTTTTTTTACTTTAGCAAAAGTCTAAAGGACCTTCTCCACATTCTTACGAAATTGTTCTTGCTTTCATCTTCACCTTCTGCTCCTCTAGAATCCTCAGACATGGTTCAAGGCGACCTTGTGCCAGCAAACTTCTTCACATCTGGTGCAAACCAGGGACAATTCACTCCCAGAGAAAGAATGGGCAGTTTGTGCATTCCCATCATCACCAAGGATGTCCTGCAATGGAAAATAGTTTCCAAGGCTCCCTTCTCCCACAATAAAATTAGCCTGTGGGCAGATGTACAATCAGAACATCTCTATTTTTCTTGGCCGTGAGCCCTCTGCAGCGAGTATTGTCTTCTTTGGGAAACCAGTGAATTGCTTTGTATTACGCTCCGCTTCCCTGCACTCGGGACTGCTTTGCAGGACCCTGTATGCTTAATGCAGTCCCAGGGTGAATTTAGTTCTTTCCATTTCAGCAGAGTCTTTTCTCCATATGACCCCACCTTTTTGGCAATGGTTGCCATTTGCCACAGCCGTAGCCAAAGGCCTCTTTATAGGCCTGTATTGGTACAGACAGACATTTGAGAAATGGGCATGGCAATTCTTCTTAGGGGAATTCTGAAGAAAATGTTAAATTATCCTGACCTCTGGTCTGTATGATTAGTATATGTGATAACTTCCTACTGTCAGCCAGGTAGATGTATGTAGCAAGGCAGTGTAGGGTGTTAAGATGGCCCTTTTAGCTGTGGGACAACTCATCATTAACAAATGCTCGGTGGTCACGTTGACCTGAGAGCAGGGGCAGACCTTGTGCTTTCCTGGTTTGCCAGGAACACCCGCACAGTTTGAGATCAGGAAAATCTCTCTTGGTGGTCATCCAGAGGTGTGAGGCTAACATCCCATGGGGGAAGAGTTCAGACACCATCCAGTACATCTATACAGCAGTCACTTGTAATCATTGCTAATCTGATCAGAGTAATAAGTAGTTATGGTCTCCTGCATGGATTTATTGGTCTGAGGGGATACCACTGGCAGAGATAAAGCAATGGACAATATTTACCAGAAATAAATGTTGACATTTATGGAAACCTAGAGTGTGTATTCACATCTATTTTGAATGTTTTCATGAGAGCTACCTGGGAAGCCTCTTTTATGGGTATTTTCCTAAAGGGTAATAAGTTTTTCTCTTAAGATAATATTCTAAAGGGATAGATTAAATTAAAGGTTCATTAAAAAACTATTTCTTTTCTCCTGAAAGGTGAATAATGTTTTTCACTTACACTGCTGCAGCCCATCATAATGTGTTTATTTGCATGTGTAATTTGGTTATCTGGTATTACTTCAAACTCAGTATCGTTCATTTCTGATGAGTAAAGAACAATTTGAGCCCTGGTCCATTACATTAATCTCACAAATTAATCCCACTGAATAAAATCTTGCCCCCATTGATGTTGACAGCAAAACTGCCATGGACATTATTGGAGCCAGAGTTTCACCTGCTACTTGTATGCTTAAACACACATCTAAGGGTTTGCAAAGTCCACATTCTACTGAGCTGCTGTATGCCAGGGGCTTGCCTTGTGTTCAGGCAGCAACTCCTTTCCTCCCATAGTGATATGGAGACCCCAGGAGGACAATTCTGTTGAAAAAAATCAAAGAAGTCCTGTTGCAAAAATCCTGACCTGCTTTTCATCTTCCAAGAGTTGAACAGGTCAAAGGAGTGGAATCTAGACTGTCCACACCATTTGCACGTGGTGGTTACTCAGGGTCAGCGTCTCCCTGTGCAGTCAGGCAGGGATTGATTTTTGTTTGTATAGGTCTGTCTTGCAGCAACAGAGAAGGACGTTATAAACATGGGAAAATCTGATGTGGAAAAGCTGGCAAGGGAAACTGTTCAGTCTTTAGGACTAATATATGTGCATGCAACTAATGAACGGTATATTATGCAGCCCAGAAAAAAAAAATATTGAAACATACAAGAAATATGAAGTGAAACATTGGGCTATGGATGGATGGTGCTTCCTGACTTAATAAATATCCTTTCTGGTTGGCTTGGGTTTATTTTATCTCTTTATTTTTCACTCTCACTATTCAGTAGGGGGTTTTGGGTTTCCTAGACTCTGCAGAGGATCAGTCATTTTTTCCCTGTGGCATTCTCAGTGGAACATCTTCATCCTGTGCATATTTACAGATGACTGGGTGCACTGAAGTGCTCTTATTCTTTTTTTTTCCTGAAAAGCTTAGTTTTAGAGAGGAAAATCAGAGGGTCAGCTAACTGAGAAGGTCCCCGTAGGGAACTCCAGGACCTTGCTTTTGTTGAAATTCCTTGGAACTTCATAATGTTAATCTTTTCCACCTGATAAGTTAACCAGATACTAGAGGTCATGGTTAGTTTTTACAAAAAGAAGAAAATGGTTGGTTTCTGGGGGGTTTGGTTGGTTTGTTGGCTATTAATGCAGGATGGGCTTCTTTGCAAAAACATACAAATCCTGACCACAGCCAGAAACAAAGTGCAAGTGACAGTGTCTTTGCACTCAGCTTTCTGCCAGCACTAACTGGCTGTTTGTCTGGATTTCTTTTTTTTTTTAATTTTCTGGGGGTTTTTTGTGTGTGTGTGTCCTGGGCATAAATTCCCAGTTCTTGTTTCCTTTTTTTATGTTCTCTGCTTCCCTGGACTATTGCCACTCTGCTGCAGACACAAAGCAATAAGCAGATAAGCTCTCCCCTTTGCACCTGCATTTACTTGCCTGCCTTTAGAATGGAAGCGGGAAGAGTCCTTCGCAAGGGCTGTGCGTGAAGGACAGCAACTGCATCTAAACGGCAAGAGTCTCTGCGCACAAAGAGGAGATTGTCTTTCCTCCGCTTCCAATAGCACCTGCCTACTCTGCAAATTAATCTTTGGATGCCTGAAGATGGGTACCCAGAAAATGAGGTACAGACAGTGGCAGTGTGTGACAAATTTAGATTAGGAGCAGTCTGTCACAGCCAGAGATGGTATCCATTTCTGAACTCACGGGCAAGAAATACTCATTGACATTAGTGGGAGCACAATGGGGGCCCAGCTCGCCCACAGTTACTATATTAAATGACCTGTAACTCCAAAGGTCTTGGATGAAATTTATTATTCTGCACCCAGCACATCAGTTTGCAGTGACATTTAGATCAAGACAAACTCTGAAGAAGTGATAAGCTAGTGGGAAGGAAGGGAGGAAAAAACCCCAAGAATAAATTTAATCTAGGTAATTTTATTAATGATTTTTCAGTTTAAATACCTGTGGCTAATTTTGTTCCAATCCACAGAAACAGCCCCCTTTTGCAGAAGGAATTGCAGATCCTACAGTGTTTCGAAAACAAACCAGGCACTAGGAAGATTTTATCATGGAAACTGTTTTCATTGTCAAGTAGAGAAATTTCCTCTTATTTCTCATCATTGATACAGGTCTTTGGCTGATCTGCCACGGTTTCCTACTAGTCTGTTGATCTGTTCATGGTGCTAATCAAGAATATTGCCCCTTGTGCTATCTACAGGTACATGTCTGTGTTGACATGTATGTGAAATGGCTTCTTCAAACACTGTTCTATTGCTTCTTCAGTTTGGGAATTAAAATGGAAAACACTTTCACTCCTTAATGTAGAAAGAAGAATGGAAATGTTATTTTAAAATATTTAAAGTGGTTAAAATAGCAATCAGCACAAAGTGAGTTTCGTCCATTTTTTTAAAAGCAGCCCCCCAATGGCAGGTGAATTGCAGGCTGTTGTACCTGGATAGAGTCTCCCTTCACATTTTGATGAGATTTCATGGCTCTTTCATTCATTTATGGTAATGCATCAAATTACGCTTCAAGAAAGTCAGAAATGAGGAAAAGAGATGCCACTTGTTTAAAAGTATTTTGCATAAATACAGTGACTTAATTTGGGGTAATGCCAGAGGTTAATAATGCAGTCTAGAAGTGAATAAAATGCTGGCATATCCTTTGCAAGGTTTTCTTCCATTGTTAGATATCCTTGCTGCCATGGATATGTGCATCTTTGTCTAGCTTTTTCCAGCTGTGTGCTGTAGTACAGAGCAATCATTTTATTTTGGGGGCAGATAGAAGTCCTGAATGTATAGGCCAGTAATTTGTTATACTTAAGAGCCTGATAGAGATTTCTGAATGTTATGTGGCTTTATCAGGACAGGGCAAAGAGATTTGGACAGTCTGATGATCAAAATCAACATGTATAAGAGCACTCATTGTGTAGCATTTTGGTGTTGTTTTCTGGCCTGAATGTAGCTAGCACTTCAGATGTGTCTATAAGTAATAACTAAGACATGCCTTCATAACTGCAGATGGCAACCCTGCAAGGATTGTGCTGCACTTTTGGCAAATGAAGTTTTCTCCGAAAACAGTTGTTTAGAAAAATAATAAATTATTTAACTTGTGCTTCTACAAACTAAGGACTTTGAAACGACTACTTTCTCTTTTCATTTTTGTGCTTTGTTTAGGAGCCTATTTTTTGTGATATTCCTCCTTTTAACTCGGTTTGGTAAGTGTGTTACAATACCCTCCGTTTGACAAGTCTTCTACAGTACCCTTCAGAGAAATGGTGGCTAAAAGGAGCCTGGGAAAGTACTCAGTGCTGTGGGAGTGTTCTTCTTATTTGCTGGGCCTGCTTATCATGAGGAGTCGGGACAACAGGGGAGATTTCTCTTCCCTGGTCCTCTGCTCGCAGGTACTTTGAGAGTGCAGACAGAAGTGCTGCTGAGCCAGAGCAAAACCCCATTGCACAGGGGGGCACTAGGACTGAATCTGTCTATTCCCATGTGAAGATGTGGCCCCAGAAGCCTTGGATCAGCTTTTCAGGGGACAGTGAGATAACAGCTCAGCAGGAGCAATGGTGATGGCCAGGTCTGCAGAGCTGTCACACTCTCCGGTGGCCTGGGAGGTGCACACTCCCTGAGCCCCCACAAAACACTAGACCCAGCCAGGTGGGTTGGGAGGTTGGATGATCAGCATTCATGAAGGCTGGGTGATCAACATTCAAGTGCTGCTGGTGATGAAATGCTGCAACACCTTGAGGTCAGACAGTGACCTTCCAACCAGCAATAAGCTGAAGGTCTTAATGTACCACAACAGGGGGCCAGAGTGCATACCAGTGATTAAAAGCAAGTGTGGCTTGTGGTAGCTCAAAAATGTAACACTCGGCATCTTGCCCCCTCCTGGTAGACCTAGATACTGGGCAGTTTTAACTTGATTTTAATACTGGTATATCTATGAATGAAATTGTAATATTTATGCAGGGTAGTTTTAAAAAGCTTACTGGATGTGAAAACAAGTTTGTGTGTTTTCCCTTTTCATGGAAGCAAGCTGAAGGTCAGATTTACAACGTTTCAAGATACATTCTGTGCTCATTTACACAGCTGTAATCTTGAGTTATGCCACCGAGGACAAGCAATTGCTCCAGACTTACAGGGCTATAACTGACAGCAGAATTTAGCTTGGGGTTGCCAAAGCGCGACAGGAAAGAAGCTGTAAGGGTGGAATTTGGTGTTTGTGGAGTAGCTTGTCTATATTCAAAGAATGCAAGAACCCACAGATTTATTAGTAGTGTTTTAGAGCATTATTGAAATTAGGCTTAATTATCTGTGTAATTTACTGGAACCAGCATTTTAGCATTTTTGATCAAGTATATGCCATTAATTTTAAAAAGAGATGTACCAGGCTGCTCTCAAAAAGTGAAATAAGAAGATTTCAAAAGAAAGCCCATAATTTCTAAACTGCATGTTTCAAAAGCTTCGAAGGTTTTCGTTGGTTGGTTCTCTCCCCTCACTTTGCAAACAAACAGCCTGTTCGCAGTTTATTCATATGGAAGAAAGCTCATGTCGCCCCAGAGGGTTATCCCAGCAAGCAGGGAAAGGAAATGCCTCCTCGTTCCCAGGCTTGCCAAGCTCTGCCATCCCTCTCCCTCCCGTCCTCGCTCCAGCCCCACGAATACACCTGGAAACAGTGCTGGCCACCCTTGGAGGAAGGAGCAGAAGACATGGAGCTGTGAGCAGTAACCCACATGCTCCTTTGCAGCGATGAAAGTGCAAGGCTCCTGTTCAGACCTGTACCTTGTCCTCTCCATTCAGACACACTCCACAGGTACCGCTTGGTTTGGAGGTATCAGCCCCATGCCTAAACATCTGTTTCTGCACTGTCTTCTTGCCAGCCCTCTGGTGAGGTGTTGCCTGAGCTCCTGGCAGAGGGACGTTCTTGTGCTGAAAACAGCAGCCGCGCCAAGGTGCAGTGGACCTTGCTTTTCTGCTGGTTTCTGTGGAAACTTTGGAGAAGGTCCTTTAGCCATGGTCATGTATTAAATAGCAATAAAGATGCTTCCCTCTTTCTGAAAGAGTGCTTTGAGGATACAGACATTAATATGTATGAATAGCTTCAATCTTGCATGAACACTGTAATGTTGAGGGCCAGAGGAATGCCAACACAGCCAGGTTATTAGCTGCTGTTTTGCCAAACCTCTGCCCAAGCAAGCCTTTGTTTTCGAGACAGCTGCTGAGTGGTGTTTTTCTGTGGTCAGCACCTCTCTAGTTCAGATTTTCACTTTTTTCCCTGTATACTTTCTCACCCCTGCTTCCTTGTAGGTCTCCAGCAGCACTGAGGTGGTCAGCATGTAATTTTGAGAGGCAAGCAGTAAATACAAAGTATAGGATGTTGTTATGGAAATGTTCTATGTTCTGGCTCCAACGGCAGAGAAACATCAGCTCAGACTTTCCCAGTGAATGATTAACTTTTGTTTGCACAGAGGACAGAGCCACAGTAAGAATGCAATTAATTACACTGGCAGTCCAGCCAGGCCAGCAGTCAGCAGCGCTCTCACTTGCAGCTTCTCGCTCTTCAGGTCTGATTTGAGAGTAACTAATTAAACGCAGGTGCAGGCTAGAAGACTTGTTGAATTAATGCACAGTGTCTTTTTTCCTGTGTTCCCAGGCATTTTGTAGCTCACAAGAAAAGAGCAGGCGCTTGATGCTGCAAATAATAATAGAGTGCTGATGACGGAGGTAATTAATCCTTTATTATTCTGGTGCGATAGGCTGCTGCTAGGGCTGTCATTCAAGTACTTCTCATGCAAAAACATGTCTCAAAGGTGAAAGAACATGGAGTAGGTGAAAAACTGAATCGTGTTTTAATGGACTTTCTGGTGTAATGGGCATAGATATGTCTTCCAAGTTTTTTGGCAAGATTATCAAGACCTGGTAGTTAAAACTCAAGGCTGGACATTCACTGCGTTAAGTCCTGGGTTCTGTCTGACTCACCAAGGCAATTTTAGCTGGCAGGAGCTTGAAGTGAAAAGTCATGCTGGTTCAAATGACACATGGACATGGAAGAGCAATGCAAAGCTATAACTGTGGCTCACTGTGGGTTTTCTTCGCTCTTTTACTGCCTCCTGGACATCCTCTGTTGGCCGCTGTCAGTAACAGGCTACTGACTTCAGCGGATCTTAGATTAATCCCAGCACTGTTCCTCCTGATGGTGCATAAGGGTGACTGTCTTCCAGCGGATGTCTAAGGAGCTGCAAAAATAGAAAATACTATTTTGGTTATTTATTACCAACAATGAATACTGCCAAATGGTGTTTGTTGCTAGTAATTTTCTGTTCCCCAGATAAGGTTCCTTACTGATTCATATCAACCTCCAGGACTCAAATATCTTTCCCGGTTAAAATTAAGGATAAATTATGAAAATGTTGGCCTTCTGCTCTCTCTGTTGTCATCTACTTGCTTGTAATACCCCTTCCTCCCAGACACTGGAAATGTGTGATTTTACGAGATGGCAAGGAGGAAATAACCTTCTGCAGTAGAAGCCCCACAGAGTGCCAGGCACTAGGGGATCAGCCTCTACACAAGGAAAAAACCCAAAACGTAATGTATGTGTTTATTTTAAAGGCAGTAGTGGTTTCTTGCTCTTCTTGTTACTTCATGATGAAAATGGTCCAAAGCTATTAGGAATGTTTATAGTGAGAAAATAATGCCGAGTCTAATCAATGGATTGGGTAGGACAGACCATGTTTTATTCAGTGTGGGAACCAAACACTGCCATATTGTACAGATTTGCTGATCTGGAAGAATTGTACTTGCTTTACGGAATGCAGCTCAAAAGCCGAGCGCATGAATATGACAGAATTTTAAGACAGAAACATTGCTTGGAGAGTTTTCTAAGGGATTGTAATCAACTTACGTAAGTTCAAGAAATCAACAGTAATTTATTATCCTGCCATATTTTCCAGTGGCTTTTGTTTTCCTTGCGTGACAATTCTTAACCCATTAGAGGCAATTTGCATTCAAGTATTTAGATGAGGATTGTACTCTGCTACAGATTTTAACACTTAACTCCATGTTAAGGGAATAGCTGAGGGCAGTTCTTAAGGTGAGGACAATTCTTTTTGATTCTTCTTCTTTTGCTCTTGGCTAGTTTCATGTGGACCTGTGGGAAATTTTATGTGGTAGAATGTTTGTCCTCATTGGGTGCATAAAAAGTTTGAAAAAATGCTTTCCTACCACTGTTTGTATTTTACAACAGCAAGAAACCTCACTGCACTCCTGGATGTGGGTCCTGATGGGAAAGAGCTTGGGGAAGGGTGAGGCCCTAAATTACTGCTCAGGTCACAGGAAATTTAGTTGTAGTGTATGTGTGTGCATAACCATCTGTTGTGCCTGTAACAAGTATGATTTTTTTTTTCTGAAGACCATGCTTCTGAAATTTCCAGGAAGCTGCTCTTTGCTGCTGACAGTTGCTACAGAGGCGATGGCAGCAGTGAGGTGGTTTTTGTTCATGTCTTCTTGTTTTCATTTAATTTCCAGTGTGTCATTTTAGCCAAACATATGCAGTTGCTATTAACATGTTCAAAAGCATGATGCTGGCTAGGCAGCTATTTACGTGACAGTAAATATTTGATGAAGAGTTGTGTTATTTTTAGCCACAATCACAACATCATATTGGGATTTATAGGCCTGAAATATGTCACCTAACACATGACCATTTGTTACCTTTACTGTTTCCTGAGAGTTTCTTTCCATTTTCCTTCATAACTTCAGCTGGAAAGGTGGCGATTCAGAGAGTGTTGGTATGAAGTGTTGCACCTAAGCTACATAGTAGGGGGAAACGTCACGCTTAAAATCCCAGGTCCCATACCGATGGGGAGTGCTGCAGCCACTGAAGCAATAAACCCAGAAAGGCTGTGCAAATACGTGGATGTACAAATGGATCTCAAAGCTGTGATTTTCATATTCCAGCAATCACTGCCGTAGGAGTGCATGACTGACAGCAGAAAGGGCTTAGATTTACTGTAGAGAGATGTAAATTGATAAGCCAGTAGACAGCCATCATTTTTCTTTTATTCTCTCTCTGTATCCCATGTCTTTCTCTGCTGGCATAATCAAAGCTGACATAGTGCATGCTATACCAAGTTATGTTTTTTGTAATTATAAGACAGTACATGAGATGTGAGGGTGTTACTCAGGAAATGGCACAAAGCTCACTGAAATACAGGTTTTCAGAGTGATACTCTGATAATATTGTTTTTCACATAGATTCTTGATACTCAGACACTACATCTGTGTCTTTAAGCTGTCTGGGTGCTTTAAGAAGGGATAAGGACAGTGGAAAAAATGAGAGAGCTTTTCCTTTTACATAGAAGAAAATGTACAAAGTGTGAGATATTAGTTTTCTTTCCCCTCACTTTCAGCTGATTCTGAAGCATTTTGCTGCACCATATATGTTTCTTAAAAAAGGGAATGGGGGGCCAACTTAGGGGGAAGAGGCAAAGAAGTCAGGAAATCAAAACGTAGAGATCATCTGGAAAGACCCATAAGAGCAATCAGCCTTCCCCTTAACACTAACTGGTGTGGCACACCTCTTGTGTCTTGAGGCTGAAGGATCCTTTTCCACTCATCCATCTCATTAGGCTCAATTGCCTCTGACTTGAGCTGCAACATTATTAGATCTAAAAAGAACAGGCTATGAGACACAATAGTGTTGTTATGATGCAGATGCACTTGGAAATCTCATTTTTCCTCAGGTCTGAGAAAGTATGGTAAAATCTGAACACCAATATTGCAGCTCTTTGACCTGAAATACATACACTGAAAATTCAGATCCCATCTGGATTCAGTGAATGTGCAGCTTAGAAGAAGGTAAATGAATGAAGCTTTCCTCACTCTGAAGCTCCAGCAGGGAGGTACTCCAGATCTTCAGGGCAAATCCCACAGCTGTGAGTAATTTTTCATGTACTTTCACTTTAAAATTCTGTAGAATTTTTATTTGTTTAATCAAAAGAGCAAAGAGAAAATAAAATGACATTTGGATTTTTTAATTTAGTCATATTACGTTGAAAATAGTAGAGAAAATGGGATTATTTCACTTGATAAGGAAGAGATTATTACCTTCCATTCAAACACTGTTGTCTTTTTCCATGTCAGCCTCCCTCAGACTCACTTGCATTTCCAGAAACAAACTGAGAAACCTATAGCTATACTTCATGGATGTTTATGTGCAGGCCTTGTCTGCTCACTGGTGCACGGGTTTGCCACATGGGCAGGAAAACATATGTCTGTACAGTACAGATGCGTAGGGGACAGGCCCTTAATGACAGAGCAAGTGGGATGAACTGTATACTTTGCATGTAAAATTTGATAGCGTAGCCTCATATTTAGCCACAATGCAGTTCAAGCACTTCCTCCTGCCTTTGCTAAATGTGAGCTGCCTTCTGTGCTTGTTTCGGTCCCCTCTACAAAGATGGGCAAAACCTCCCTGCATGACAGTGTGGGTTAATTTATTTATTGCTGTGAAGAATGCTATAGAGTCATCAGTAGATATCAAAGCAGAACAAGTCCTTGTTATTTGCACAAAGACTGATATTTCATTGTCCTACAGGCCCCTGCCCCTTTGCCTAAACGGATTCTCACAGACTACACCATTGGCTTTGCTCAGCGGGGCTCAGGCTCATAATATCTTAAGTCTTGCTTTGCCACGCAGTGACCATAAGGTAGAAAGCAAGGTATTTATCTCCCTTTCATCTTTAAAACAGGGATCTTGTTACATCCCATAGCTCCTCTGCTTAAATATAGCTAACAAGTAGTTTCAAAGAGGCAGATTTGATCAATTTTTATTTTTCTTTAAGCAATTAACTCAAGTGCCAAAATTAGGAGCACGTTTGTGCTAAATTGCCTCTGTAGTTGTTGGAGAAAGAGAAATGCTTCTGAAGGGAGATTTAGGTCTTAGAGGCCCTTTGGAAGTGCCTGGTTCCTGACACAGATGGTACCTGATTTCAGCGTCTCAGCTTTAAATCCTTCCAATTAAGCAGGATGAACCATGGTGTTGGGAGCTTGCTGAGAAGATGGAAGGAAAGGAACTGCTGGTCATGCACTCTTGTCAAAAGGCAGCTCCTTGTCTTATGGCAACTTATGGAGTTACAAAAGAAGGAAAGAAGTCCAAATGTTTTTGGCTAGAACTAGTGAATAAAGCAGCATGTTGAACTGCTAGTAACTTAAGTGAGAGTGGTTGTCTGAAATATTCTTAGAGATCAACCCCAACTGACTCACATCAATCCAAGTGCTGTTGAAATCATTCACTTGCATGCATTGATGCATTATTGCTCTTGTTGTAGGACTTTTCAATGGAAACTGGCTTGTTCGGGGATTATGGAGAGCACTTTGCAGAAGGACAGAAATTTCTCAATAATTCTTGCTGTGCAAACATAGCTCCATAAGAGCTGCAAAATGATTTTACACAGGTCACTGAAAAACTTTGCAATTGCTATGCTGACTTGCTATGAGCACAAATTAGTTTCAAACACAGGAAGAAAAGATGCGAAATCTTATTACCAATTTCCGAGGCCATCCAATTCACAGGACACCCATGCCAAAAACGTGTTTACTGGACTATTTTCTTAACAGGATCGTTATGTTTCCTTCAAGGTCGTTCTTAAAGAAAGGTTTTATTTCTTCTCAGTCTTTCTTGTATGTTTCTCTGGCAGGAATAGGCCTTTGGGAGCCTCTTAGGAGCGAAAGTGTAAGAAAAACCATCTTCCAAAGTGTAAGAAAAACCATCTTCCAGAATGTGTGCTGCATGCTTGTTGCTGCATATTCCTTCAGAATTTGCTTTTAAAATGTGTATTGGTTACAAAATAACCCCAAATGAGCCATTATACTCGGGTGTGTAATTATGTATTTAGGACACATACTACACATAGCTTTAAAAGAAATCTGTATGGAAACAAATTGCATTAGATTTACAATAGCTGAAGGTAGTTGAACAGCAACACCTCAAGCCTTTCAAAATACTAATTTACACCATTTTCTGAAGTAATTATCTCCCAAGCCTCAGATTCCAGTTTCAATGCCTTTGCTGCATAGCATCTGTAGAGGTCTCAATATAGCATAAAAGACCTGGACTTGGCTGTATAACAGCCCTGATATAGATTTAGTGCTCCTGCATCATGTACCATCTTGGAGCAGGATTGCTGGCCTTTGGGACAGAGCATAACATGGATCTAACAGTGCATTGAGAGTGAAGATATGTGCCAAGGAGAGAGGCACCCCCAGCTGCAAGGGTAAAACCCAACTTTCTGTCTCCCCAAAGATTAGCGAGGAGCAGGGCTGTAAGTCTTGGATGAATGGTTCTGGGATTTACCTGAGAGATGGGCGTACCTATACATCTGAGAAGATGGAAAGGCCTCTGGCTTCTTGTTTAAGGGATTCAAACTGCCACTGGAGCAGTGTAGCACATCTCCACAGCTTTGACAGTGTTGTACCACATATTCTTCTTCTTTAATTGGTACTTGGCAAAGTACCTGCCTCTTGAGGGGCCAGTCCTTGAAAATAACCATGTGTAACTGAAACGGCAGCAGGCATCTGTAAGGAAGCTGTGCGTCTGCCTGGGTCGATGGTATGAACAATATCAAGTGTGCTTCCCTGCCTTGAGACAGCAGTTCCTGCATTAAATCTACAAAATGCCTTTCTTTGCACAGTACAGTTGGAAATATTAAGTCACGCTTATTAACATTGGCACATATAAAGCAGAGCTGCAGTAAACGAGTTCAGTGTCCTGAGGATTTGAGGGTTGGGGTGTTGTTTTTCCTTTACTGGAGCTGAGCACTCAAGAGACTTTCATTAAACCTGGGTCTTTGCAGCTCCTCGTGCTGATTCTGCCACTTATTTATTGTTTGGCCTCAGGCTAGACACTTAACCTCGTGCCGCCCTAATTTCCCCATCTGGAAAATTATATTTACTTACTTCTCCTGAGGATTGTGCAGGGCTTAATGAATGCCTGTAAGGGATTTGGAGATCCTCAGACCTGACATGATGCAGGACTGCAAAAGATTCACTGCACGTGCAAGGATGAGGGAGCGGGTGCCCAGACGGGAGAGTCTGCCTGCGTTCCTGGCCTGGAACGGAGTCCAAAAGTGTAACCAGCAAGGGAGGACCATACTGTCTATTTTTAGATGAACTCCTCTTCCTTGTGGCCTTTTCAGACTTGCTGGGAGAAAAAGGAGGCAAGTGAGTGAAGGGAGGGAAAGGAGGGCAGCCGAGGTTAACTGCTTTCTCCTGTTGGTCCCCTGGATCTTCTTGCCAGTGTGATAACAACTGGATCTCCCAGGAAGGTAATGATCTTCCCGGATACTTCATCTTGCTGCAGGCTATTAGTGAACCCAGGCAGTCCCTTTGCTGCCCATTTCTTTAGCAGGGAAAAATGAATCTCTGACCAAAAAAAAAAAAAAATCCTCCATATAATTAAGCAGCATTAGAATGAGGCTTGTGCCTTTGCTGATGAACTTCAGTGAAAGCAGATGGTCACAATGGTATTAAAAACTAAAGACTTCAGTCAAGCTTTTAATTGAAAACAATTGGACCCTGCTGGATGGTAATTACCTTGGCTGCTTGCAAATAATATCACAGCACTGCTACCTATGAAGAAAGAACGGAAACTGAGTTAATAAGAACTGCTTGATCTGCATATAATAAACAAGGAGCATCTAAAACTATTTTCTCTGGTAGCTTCTCCCCTGCAAGATGCTTTCAAGTGGTTAGTAGTGTGAAAAGGAACACAAAAGTGGCAGAAATTGAAACATGTGAAGTGTTTGGTGGGTTCAAAACTTGAAGAGCTTGCCTTCCTGTATCTCCCTCCTTTTTTTTAACAGCTGAAACCCCAGACAGGTCAGAGAAAAACAGCAAAACAAAATAAAAAGGAAAAGCTCTAGATTATCCAGCATTCCTCCTCTTTTGAATGACAATGATAATGGCAGGCTGCCTTTATCTCATTTTATCTGCTTTCTTCTTCCCTTGTCTGATGGACTGGAAGGCTGGGGCCTTCTAAGCATCCAGAGTTGTTTCCCCTGTTCTTAATTGGATTTTAATGATCATTAACTCAATATACCTCAATCTCTAACAAAGCAAAATGGTACGTGACATATTTTGCAGTGCTTCTTAAAGTGATCTGACAATTTTCTCACTCCTCCCCCTTTTCTGTGCCAGTATCAGGTGAGGTTTCGTGGGCTAGCCTACCTAAAGAGTTCCTAAATCCTGGTGTGTTATGTATTTGTTGACACAACACAACATTAAATACCACATTACAGTTTCTTTCCTGCCAGAGAAAATGACCTGTATTGCTGTGGATGTGTGGGTGGAAAAAACAATCCTAATATTGTCTCTTTCAAACACAGGTCCTGGCTGTGTATAAAATGAACCAAATCTTGTCACCTTTCACATAAACACCATTTTTCTTGTAGTGGTACTCTTGGGCATTGCTTTTTGTCCCCTTATGAGCAGGCAAGATATTCTGCTGCTCCAGAAGACCTCAGAGAGTAGCAGCTGCTGCAGTTTTGCAAAATTAATGAGTAGCTGTGAACTGCTAGTAAAAGTGATGCAATGATTTTCCATAACATATCATTTTAGAAGCAATGACTTTACCCGCTCTTTCTTTTCCTATCCAAATATTTGTCTTTTCAATGCACCAGCCAAGAGTTTGTCTTGTCTTGTCTGGCAGTGTGATGAAATGGACTTTTCCAGTATGTTTCATCTGGATTTGATGATTTAATGCCTGAAGTTAACTTTCATTCACTTAACTTGCCATGATTAACACAGAGAGTGAGGTCCTGGGCTTGTGGAAGTCAGTACAAGTTTGCACACTGTGTTCAGTAGGATTTTGCTTATTTTTATGGAATCAAAATATGCTTAAAGCTTTATTGATGTAATGCTTCTGAAACTGCTGGCTGAGCACAGTCACAAGACATGAGTGTATCTCATAGAATCATTAAAATTGATGGCTTTTTTTGCCCTACCATCTAACCTGGGGTATTCTCATTTGTGCTTAGGACTTCCTGGTAACCTTACCCTTGGCCTTGCCTCTGCTGCTGTGCTCTTGGAGGACAGCTCTGTATTTGATGAGGCAGGTGTCCTGCTCTGTCTCATGGCCCTTATGTTCCACCTGATGGCAGGGTCTGAGCAGAATTGTGCACACAGACTTTCCAGTCCCTCCTTTATCAAAGAACTTGGGACAAGTTTGCAACTAGGAAAGTCCACCTTTCAAAAGTGTCTTACACTAGTGGCTGCGATGATTTTGTCAATTTTATAACAGCTACTTACTTTTAACTCTGCAGAGTATGATCACTTACTGTAATTACTGCTTGCAGTTTCAAGGGAGCTGGTATAGAGTATACTATTTTAAAGGTATAAGTAAGGCATAAGCTCTATTGATCTAAAGTATTCTAAGCGATAAACAGCTGCTGGGTGTGATTAAAGCTGAAGGGAAGCAGAGGCATTTAATCAATCTCCAAAGCTGCTCCACGTATATTACAAAGCAATTGTGATTATTGCTATTATATGACAAGCTATAGCATACTAAAGAAAGAGGGATCATTTTTCTTGGAAGCACTTAGAAGTGTTGTGGTGCTTCTTCTCAGCCTGCCTGATGCTGTCACCTCTGACACTTGGCTAAGTGACAGAGCGTGCTAGCTCAAGCAGACTAATCCTGAAGTGAAAATGCAGGAGCAGGGCCTTTCAGCTCCCCAGAGCCTTCTCTTCCCTGTGCCTAACTGTGGCCGACAGCAAGTGCTTGGGGAAGGAGCAGAAGAAACAGGGCAAGTGTACAATAATGCTGGCCACACCATTACCCTCTCTGATCCTTGGATCCTGCACAGCTCGGGATGTTCTGTGGGATATGTTTGTGCCTGTCTAACAGCCCTGAAGGGACATTTCTTCCATTATTTTGTTTAATTGTTTCTTGAACCTTTGGACAGTCTTGGCCTTCACAACAGCCTGTGATGGTGCACTACACAGTGCTGTCACGTTGCTTTGTAAAACAGTGCTTTTTCGTTCTTGTTTTCCAACTTTCTGCCTGATGATTTCTTTCAGTTCTTTCTCACTCTTGTGTTAAGCAATGGGTAATAGCTGTTCACCTTTTCTATTTCATAAACATAGAGACGTCTGCCTCATCCTGCTCTGTTGTCTCCTTGTTTTCCGAGGCTTATTTAGTCTCACCTTTTCCAAAGCTGACCCATTCCTCTGATCATCCTTGTAATCTCTGCATCTGTCCCTTTCCTCATTTTGCTGCATGCTTTTCGAAAGGGCATAACCAGAATTTCATATATTACTTTAAGATGTGGGTTTTTCTGAGTTTATTATTTCTTCCTTTTTCAGGTGTTCAGTGATCTGTACTTATTACATAGCTTATAAGCAACATGAAGATATGGATATAAGAAGGATTTCTGAAAACTGAGAGCTACATGAAATAATCTTAGGTTTAAAATTTATCTTATGTCGTGTTTAAACTATAAAAATGGAAAGTCTATGAACAGAGTAGGACTTTCCCCTTAGAAAATTTAATATGAAAATAAATTAATAGATAAGTATATTAAAGATAATAAATTAATAGATAAGGTTATTAAACCTTGCCCTTGCTCTATTTGCAACAATGAAGTTATAGCACTTAAGCCTGAAGAGGATAGCATTTACAAAGGCTAACTTTTGCCGAGGGTGTTTTGTGTCAGTCCTCTCAGTTTCTTCAGTCTTTCTCCACTGAACATAGAGAAATATGAACTTCTGTGGGCCATAGTTGAATTGTCTCTCAAAATTCTAAAGTAAAGAATAAAACTTAAATGACTCATCTGATCTTTATTATTCACCTAGGGAGAAACACCAAAAGTAAATGGAGCTTACATAGTGATAAATTAGTTAGGACATTAGGCATAGATAAAGTAGAACGGCATTAAGAAGCAATAGGTTGTGCTTTTCTACCTATATTAATTTAAAATTGACATTGCTCTTCCGTGTTTTATTTCCTTTTGGAAGAAGGTGACTTTCACTGAATCCCTCTAGTCAACCGCAGCTTGCTAGCCAGCCCAAACCAGCCCAAACTGCCAGCTGTTGCTGGAGATGAACTCCTTTGAGTTAACGCTTTGAACTAATTTTGGAAAAGCAAAGGGAGAAGGACAAGCCTCCTGCCATCTTCTGTTTCTCAGTCTGTCTTGCTTTTACTCCTGCCTTTGGTGTAGTACATGCTGTGTAGAGGGATCTCCAAAGATATGTTGTTGGAAGCTTTGCTTTTGCTGAGTGAATCCCATACAAGCAAGTCAGACCCATTTGGTTTAGCAGGCAAATGCAATACATCTCTGCTTTTGTTTCTCTATTATGATAGCTCTTTTGAAACTTTAAAATATTTGAAGCTTCTCATGACCTTCATGTGAAACCCTATGCATGGCCCTAGTGTGCTGGAGGCTGAGCCTGGTGCAGTTATCTTTGTTGCATAAGATTCCTACTGCAACAACCATTAAATCTTCTTTATAGTGGTTTCACATGAGAGTCACAAGTCTTCCGGGAAACTTATCCTGAGTGTCACTTTCTAATGCTATGAGAGTCTTGTGAGTCTTGTGAATGCAGGTTTTTAAGTGAGAGTTTAGACCAGTAAATCAAATTTCAGTTGGGAAATGTTGAGGTCCTCCATGGATGGCTAGAGCTGGAACACTTGCCCTGTGAGGGGAAGGTGTGGGACATAGGCCAGCTCAGCCTGGAGAAGAGAGAGCTGCAGGGAAAACTAACAGCAGCTCAAGTGCTTGACTTCACTTGAGTATCATTGAGTGTGCTAGATGAGTTGGACAGTTGAAACTACAGACCTAGCTGACAGCCGTTTCCCATTGCAAAGTGGACCATAGCAGTCTATTGACAAGAGCCTTGCTTTCCTTAGGATGATTGCATCCTAAGGATTTCCTAAGGATGATTGAGAAGCATTTGCGTTCCTGTGTTGTTCACCCAGTGATGCCAGCAAAAGTCTGGTACGGCTACATAGCAAATCATCCCGAGAACCGGTTCAGGTTAAAAGTAGTCCTTTGTTGTTTGGTTTTAACCTGTTTTTTTGAAGTTGACTTCTCCCGTGGTTCCATGAAAATTCATCTTGGTGCAACTGAGGCATAGTGCAACAGCAGGAACAAGCAACAGGGCATGCTTCAGCTGGTGCTGGGTTTCAAAGAGGCACTTCTCAGACTGTGGCTGTACAGTCAGTTTTTAGGAGCCCCCTGGAAGTAGTTCCCATCTCCATGGCTCCATGAATCTCCAGCTGAAGATGACCACTTGTGAAACCAGATTTCAAGCCAAGTTTGTGGCAAAAATAGACTACAAAGAATGATCAAATCCAAATAAACACTGGTGCACAATACTTCACTTAAGCTGTTTTGCCATTTTTTTGGGTTGCAAACTAACCATTTGTTAATTGGCCCCGTCGTGCATTGCTACTGGGCACTGAGAATCACTGTAGGCCTATGAGATGATCAATGTCTCCTGAGCAGTTCAGGATGGGACCTTGCAGCTTTTCAGGTCCTGGTGCTGTGTTACATTGACTGTGCTGACACTGGCTAGCCTGGCTGCCGTTCTGTGTCCGATTGCCTCAACCTCATTGTCATTTTATACCCAGAGATTGTGTCTGGGCAGAAGGATGTGAAGGAATCACCCCCTTTCAAGAAAATGTGTTTGTGCCAAGGACGACAGGATTTTGAGGAGTGGCAGCTGTCAGCTAACCTCACCTGGAAACAACGTGCGATGCTTTGAGGGAGGTGGGCCTGATCCGGCACCTTACCATTCAACCTTGGCATCGCTTCTGCTGGGATCAGGGTAAATCCTGGCCAAACCAAGACCCACTTTTTTTATGTACCTTTCTAAAAATAATCACTCTTTTCTCCACTATGCATATTTCCACCTTTGTGCTAGTGAAAGCCCTGGATTGTTCCAGGGGATTGCATGGAAAATATCTGTGAGCTTTGGCCATCTCTCTGAAATACTACAGTCGATTTGATGTTTGCTTTGGCGCGTTGCTGTGAAAGATTGTAGAGTGCGTGTGTTTATACGTGTATGGGGAGAGAGGGCTCCTGCTCATTGTGCCTTAGTGAGGCTGCCAGACTGTCTGGCCCCATCTATTCTTCTGTAAGTGAAAAGGGCCTCACAGCACTTGCTGCGTGCTTGGACCAGGGCTCAGCTAGGCACTATACTTGGAAACCGTTCTGTCAGCTTGAAAAATTACCTTTCTGCCTGAAAATTGTTTACTCCCCACTGTTATAAGTAACATGTAAGATTACTTGTCAGTGGAGAAATTTCTTCTTATCCCCTTTGTTTCCTCTGCATACTGGGCAACTTTGTATACAGTACATTTTGGTGGCCCTCTTGTTCCAGGCAGACAGTTGCTCTTTAGGAACAGAGATCTTCCATACAGAAGAATGAGAAGTAACATGTGAAAATTGTTGGTAAGATGCAGGCCTGGCTGAAAGACCTAGACATCATTCTTGGCAAAGGATTTATTTTCCTCCTGTAGCTCATTGCTTTCTGAAGAAAGATGAGACAGGCTTTCAGGTGGAAGGTGTTTCTGTCCAGACTAGGATTTCTCTGCTCTGTGTAGAGCTGAAAAAAGCTGAAAGCTCCCACAGCACCCTTTGGGAAGACGAAGGATGACTCCAGCAGCCCATCGGTGAATTTTCCTGCCTGTAAGAAAACTCGTTCTAACATTTAATGAAATGTGTGAGCTCCTGCTGAAACATCATGGGCTGCAGAACCTGCACTTAACTAGTAATTATAAAGTACTTTGATATTGAACTTGGAGTCTGAACAACACTTAATAGAGCTCAGGTCTCCTTTCCTTTTTCTAGTGGCAACAAGCATTTACCTAAGATTCCCACTAAACGCACATTGATGGGAATTGCCAGGTACCTGGACCCAATCTGTAGCCCACCTAGCCTAAAGTCCTGTCTGTAGTTGCACTAAGTATCTGGAGGAAGATGCAAATATTGCTGGAATGGATGATTACAAACAACCTGCAAACATACTTGTCCACTGCTTCCTTGAGAGCCCTGTCTTAGCTTTTGTTTCAAGCAGCGGCTCTATTAATTTCAGCAGGGGAGGTACAGTAACTGATGCTTAACAATTAATTTTTTTTTGTTTCACCTGTCAAGGTTTGCTGGCCAATTTTGCTGTACAAAATCTGTAAGTAGGGAACATCGACGTATTCTTTTGTACTGAAGACATGAAGGAATTAAATGATTCAAGATTGTAAAGCCTTCATGAATAATTTAGGCTCTGTTTCCAACAAATATTCACTTTGCTACATATGCACTGATAACTGGGCTCAGCCATTTGTGGTATCAGCAACCGTGCCAAACCCCCATGAGCCAAAGGAAATAGGCTTTTATTCAGTGTCAGCCATCAATCTGTTTCCAGTCTTGAGGACATACTCTTGTCAGTTAGGGGCTTTTGTTTGAGAAACCTGGTCTGTTAACTGGCAAGAAAAATGGATGGGCCCAGACACGTTGCCTTTATGACCTCCTCTACAATAGGTTCTGCAGCCCAGCCAGCCTTGCTCTTCTCACTGCAGTGCTTCATGTTGCTCTTGTGAATATATATCGCTGCACATCTTAGGCCAATGTGCACAGTCATTCATTTTTTCCTGCTAAACTGACTGAACTGCCTGAGAGAAATGGCAAGAGATTTCTCAAGCCAAACCAGTCAGTGAGCTTCTCTGGGTCTTGGCCTGATGGTTTTGAGGGATCTTCTTGGTGTTATAAAGATTGAAGAAAGCCTGGGAATTTATATTTGAGAAGTAGCCTACGCCGGATTCTCTTAATCCTGCTGCTGCTGCAGTGTGAGACCTTTAGGCAAGGATTTTCCCAATTGAAGCTTTTTAGGTTGGGCTTTTTTATTGTTGTTGTTGGTTTTAGGTTTTTGGGGGATTTTTTTGGTGGGTTTTGGTTTTGTTTTTTTTTTAATATATGGAAATACTAAAAGCAAGCCCACTGTTCTTGCAGACATGTAAGCAAGCTTGCTTCATCAAGAAAGCACATTACAAACACTCTGTCTAGTGCAAGCGGATCCTCTAACTCAAGCGCTGTTTCATACTCCATGCTTCAAAGCATTGACCACCCAGCTAGCATCAACAACCAGCAAGGTAAGGAATGGCCCGCAGACCCTCATTTTTCACTAGTGCTGAGATTAAACATTTGTTTCCTCTTCTTAAACCACTGTGTCTGAGTTCAAAATGGCACTGTGTCTGCATGCATCCCCTCTGCCAGGGCACAGGCACATGCTTCCGTAAAACTTGTCAGAGGTAAGGTGCTGCTGAGAGCTATGCATCATCAAGTGCAACCCTATGCATTCGTAAAGATTAATGAATTGGGAGGAAAAGCGCTTTTGCTGTGCTGCTGCTATTTCAATATGAAAGTGATACCCTGAAATGCTCTGTTCTACTTCAGTAGCTCTAAGAGGAGCCTTTCTCCAGAGGGTTTCAGTACCCAAATTAATTGAAGTAACTCCAAAGGGCTCTTTTAAATCTAATTCCCTCCCCCATGTTTGCAGTCTCTTCTTCCCCCTGCCCCCCCATGTTTGCAGTCTCTTCTTCCCCCTGCGCCCCCATGTTTGCAGTCTTTGCAGTCTCTTCCCCCCCGCCCCCTCCATGTCTACACCCTCTTCTGAACAAAAAGCTTTAAAATGCTTTTCTGGAAAGGACTAGAATGTAATTCAGATGAAGTTAATGTGAAGGCAAGGTTGATAGCTCATGTCCCTGAAGCCACTGGCAGTGGTTGAGCACCAGCGAGTGTGAGACAGGAGTTCAAACACAACTGTGAAACTCGTGAGTGAACTGAACAAAGAGAGGGCTGGAGGCTGGGGATCACTGCTCCCCCTCCTCCCTGTGTGGCTTTCTCAGCTTACGCTGAACCCTTTGATCACTGTCCAGCGCAGGGTTACAAGGCAGCCTGGGCCAGGGCCAGGGATGTATACACGGGTGGAGGCTGCTGTAACCTGCGGGTGGAGGCTGCTGTAATCTGCTCTTGATCCACCCTGTACCCTTATTTCCATAAACACTGATGCACATCACAGTGGGGTGCATCACTGCCGGTGCTCCTTCAGCTGAAACACAGGACTGTCCCTGCCAAGCACAGCTCCTTTTTCCAGAAAACTCTCTGATAACAACATTTCAGACAAATATGCCTGTATTTTGTAACCACCACTCTATTTTTGTCAGGTGCATTTGTATTTGATGCTGAAATCTAAGACTGTGAGTACAATAGTGCTATTGAGTGCACAGTGTTCCTGTCTTTCAGAAGTGGCTGCTCTGGGATGGCTGCATGGCTGAGCATGGCTAGCTTGGGAAGGTGATGCTCATGGCAAGAGCACTGCCAGGATCTCACCTCAGGAAGCACTTCCTCGAGACCACCTGCTTCAGGGCAGTATTTTAGCTCCATATTCCTCTAACAGGGATTCTAGGCCTGGGCTTAGTGGCTGTTGAGAACTCTTGAGTCCAAGAGTTCTTACAGATATGTTACCACTATCATTCATACTTAAATGTTGACATGGTAACATGCAAAATGAGCTGAAACTCTTGAAGACAAAGGCTAATTGGCTCTAAGGTAAAGTGGATGGGAATTAGCGGTGGAGGCGTAAGCTATGGCCCCTTGTGCTTTTCGGTTACATTTGTTTGTGGCCATTCCTCCAGCAGCAGGTGGAAAGAGGGACCTGGTTCCTCTTGTCTGCCTCTGCCATTGTGTCTTCTGAGAAGTTACCTCCAGCACAGTGGCAGAAGTAGACTTTTTGTGAATGAACACTGTCAGCAGCAGGCTGCATGTCAGCTCTTCTGAAAACCTCTGTTTTCTATTAAATCCTACAGCAAACCTGATATAGGTTCCACTCTATGATTTCTATGGGATGGTCAGAAGATCCTAGAGGAATTATACCATTCCCTATCAAAATCTCTCTGGCTAGCTCCTACAGTACAGTCTTGCATTACCCTCTTGTTAAATGACACCGGATTTTCCCAGACGGTAGATCGACTACCCCTAATATATTGCACAAAGGATGTTGCAACCCTGCTATTATTATTCTAGTGCAAATGCTGAAACTGGTTGAAGAGAATTTAGAAATCTGCCCTTCTCTCTTCAGTTCCCCCCCTCAAATTACTTCAAAGGTTGGTGAAATGAATTTTGCCCAGACAGATGAAAAGCAGTGTCACAGTGTCTTCTCATTCCTGCAGGTTTCTGCCGAACAGGGCTAAGGCAATACACAGGCAAGTGCCTGGAGCAGGACACTGCAAAACCACCACGAGCCTCCCGGTGCTGCAGCTCAGAGTCCAGCTGACACCACCGAGAGGGGCCAAGACATGTCAGGGCAATTACTCATGGCTTGGGCATGGGTAGTGGTGTGCCCTGTGTGGTGCTGGCAATGCAAAAAAGCTGGCCTGACTTGGTGGTAGAGCTGCTGTCTGGCACCCTGTGGGACCCCTCTCCTCCCTTCCTGCTGCCTGTGGCCAGGAGACAGCTGGGTGTGCTTGGCTCCTGCCCTGGGACAGCAGCACTGGATGCTGACTACCCTTCCAATGCATGCTCTGGTGTAGCTTGGTAGTTACAGTGACAAAAGTCCTCCCTTGGAGATGAAGGTAATCTATTTGGTGCTCAATCAAGAAATAATTAATCTCTTTGTATAGGGTAGAAGATGAAGCTGTAGGAGCCTGAGATACCTTTGTGCTTATTTACTTATTACTGGACCCACACCAGGGACTGGTGCCTCTGAGGCAGCATTAGGAGACAGGACAAATTCCCAGAGCTGCTCCCTGCAGAGTGCCCCAGCACTTGATGTCACCCCTGGCACAGCACCCAAATTGTTTAACAATGTCCATCAGCCCCAAAGATGTGAGAAGGATACGGTCCTTATCCTGAGCCTGAATTGCAGGACTGCCCTGAGGTGAGATGCTGTGGTGGGTACAGCTGGAGGGCAAAATGGATCTGGTTTAGGAAAGCTACCTGTCTTTAAGGTGATTTTAAATGTTCACATTTTTTATGCAGCATTTTGGAACGTTTCAGCTACTCCCATTTGGAATTCAGTTCCTCTCCCTGTTAATCAATAGCAGGCCTTAACAAAACAATATCTCACAGGAGACACAGGCACACAGTGCTGAACAAAGCAAAACAGCCACTGGCTTACAGCAACAATTGCTGCTACACAATGGGTTTTCAAAGCTCAGTATATATTTTGTCCCTAGTGGGAAAACCATAACAAGACTGAATTAGTGGCTAGGCTTGCCAAAGGGAGAAATTAAAGTGCGATGGCTTGTCTGACACCTTGAAGTAGTTTTATTTATTTCTGGAGGAGAGGACAGTGTGAGAAAGTAAGGGGCCGCTTAGGGAAAACTATTTTCTGTTGCTTTCCGAAGTGTGATGTGGTTCTTCATGCCTGAGGGCTTGGTCCACGTTGGGGATCAGTAGTACCTTCTGGTGAGAGGGCTCCTGAGAGGTGCTGGCGAGTATGGGGATGCTGCCTGCGGCGCTGGGGAGGCACCGGGGTGGAGGGAGGAGTGTGGCTTTCAAGGGGCGGATGGGCTGGGAGTCCCTTGTCCCTGCTGGGGGAAACTGGGGGCTGGTTTGCAGGTGGTTGGTTTCAGAAAGAAAAGGGAGAGACTATGTGAGAGCAAAGCAAATTCCCTTCCCTGCACATGGTCACCTCTGAGCTTGCAAACTTAACTGCTCATCTGTGGATCTTGACAGCTCCTTGCTCTAGCACTAATGGGTTTCAGGAGCTCCCAGTGAGCTGTAATCGCCTTGGTTCAGGGCTCAGCTTGCACCTTTACAAGCACCTTCACCCCTTGCTGTTAACCTGTGGTCTCCTTTATTCAGCAGCTAAGCTTGTAAATTCATGTAACCAAATAGCTAGCGCTGTTAACTGCCCACACGAAAGTGAACAACACATCCATCTTCCAGAGCCCAGCCAGCAGCCTAATGACACTCCTTGCCGTGCTCACAGGTACCCTTTCAGATGTAACTAGCTCTGGCCCTGCAAAAACAATTATTTCGGCGCTCGCATAGGACATGTGGCTCATCTGGGTGGAGGAGGGAGGTTGCCTGGGCAGAAGGCTTCCCACCAATGGTCCCCATGCACCACTGCCCTGTGCCATCATTGCCCCATGCTGTGGTCTGATAGCTGTCAAGGGAGACCACCCTGCAGGCGAGCTGTGTGTCATGCCCTGGAGCAGAAGCATGCTTGCAGTGGTTTTATTTTGGGTTGTGACCAATGTTTGAGAAGTCTTTTCGAAAAGCTGTGCCTCAGTTTCCCTGTCCATAAACTTGAGTGTAATTTCCTGAAATAAAGCACCACTGGGAGGACAGCTGCTAATGAAACACTAAGTGATGCTGAGGTGTCTGGCCTTTCTTGCCAAAGTCAGTGGCTTGAATCCTCTAGTCTTGAAATTAATCTCTGCAATAAGATTGTCTGGATGCAGATCTGGTTTCCTATGAAATGAGGCTCATGCAGTTGCTCTGTGTGTGGGGGGGAGTAGATGCATCAGACCCCTTCCAAGTTGTCCCTATCAGCTAATTGCAGCCCAGCAGGGCAGAGAGGTACAGTACTCATGGACAGTAAATCCTGTAAGCTCTGAGGAAATACTCATTGCAAGCTCTTTCTCCTGCTTCCAGCTCAAGGGAAGCTGGGTTGCAAGTTCACCCTTTACTAGAGACCCCACATGGGAGCTCAGCTGGGGACACTGCTCACAGGAAACAAGGCTTGGCTGCTTCTGCCGTTGCTTGTGTTACTACTTGTTATCAAAGGAGAAAAAGTGCAGCTTTCTGTCTGCAAATAACATAGACCTGCCATTGGCAGAGAACTAATATGTTCCCTTTCTCACCCCAAAGCAATCACAAGCAATCAAAGCTGGGCGTATGTGAGCTGGCAGGGGTTGAATGGACATTGCTTTTCTTTATTTGCTGGCTGCTTACCTGGTGCAACAGGCAGTCTGGGAGAATTTCTTAATTAAACAGGCTCTGGACTGGGTGGCACACATACGCTGCCAATGGGCATTATAAAAGAGCAGTTATTGCACTTCAGCTTGGGAAATGTGCTGGTGTAGTTGTATTGTTAAGAAAAGTCTTGGAGGAAGGGAGAGAAGGAACCTGGGCCCTGGTCTCCACTCCAAAGACTGTTTGTTGTGTTTATGTTAAACATCGCTGGATCTAACCTCAGTGGAGAGTGGGTGGAGGGCTAATTTGAGCTGCCTTTGAAAACAATTTTGAGCAATGCACAGCAAGATCTCAGGGAAACAATGTTTATAATCTATATCCTGCCTCAAACTGCATAGGCACTGCACTCTTGCCCCACTGCCAAAATTAGCAGCAGTCATCAGGAAGCAGCTGGTGTCTCAAGCATGAGCCCTTGTGTTCAGCCATCGCTTGGTAGCTTTTATATAGTTATATAGAGAGTTTTTCCTGGTTATTGAGCATCACCTACTCTTCACCTTTGCAGTGGCAGCAGGAAAACTCTCGTATGTGGAGCCTGATCCAGTGTCCTTAATCGTGCGTGGTTCCCGCTGATTTTAGCAGGAGACTTGCTTTGTGGTGCGTAGGAGAAATGTGTCCCTCAAGGAGTGGACTGTCTTCTGTCCTCCCTGAAAGAGGGTGGGGAATCCAGTGCTTTGCTGTCTGTCTGCCTGTACATCATCAAAAGCGTACAGGCTATGATACACAGTCCTTAGATTTAAATAGCATTAAAATTTAGATTTCAATATTAGGGATTTTGCCAAGCTAGGTAATACTGAGTTGAGAGTGTTTGTCAATTAGCCTTCCCAACCATTAAATCCAGGTTGCTTTCAGTTTTTAATTGACTCTGCATAAATTAGTGCACCCCTTCCTTTAGTCTTTTTGAAGATGAGTAGCCGCTTCTCGCTCCAGTCTGGGCTTGGGAATATTTGAGAAGTGGCAGTGTGTTAATTTCTGCCCCAGAAGAACTTTGCAGGAGAAACAGCTCTTTCAGTTGTTCGGTGGCCACAATACATTTGAAAGACTTGGTGTCAGGGTGTTTTGTAATGATTTAAAATATTAAATAACGCAAACTAACAGAAACAAGGCAAAATACGTAACTTGGGGGAGGGGTTGGAGGCAATCCTGTGCTGTCCCTTTAGCTCTTGCAGTTTTTACTCTGATAAACAAGCTTCGCTTTCCAGAAGGTTGAGACCTTTGTCCTGTCTTTGTGACTGTTTTACTCCCATTTTGTCCAGGGTAGGGAGGAATAAATAATTTTGGCTTTCCTGCTGTTTCTGCATCTCCGATGGCTTCTTCACCAGGAAAGAGGAGAGAAACAATGTGGAGACCCTGCTCATTCTTTACTATTTTCCCTTTTCTTTCTCATCACCAAAAGACAGAAGAGGGAAATGATGGCAGGCACTCAAATATCCACTCATCTTTTTCAATTCAGCTCTTTAACTGCTTTTGTTATCCAGTGGCACGATGGTCTTTGGCTCATTATGTACTGGCTTTTTAATTTAAATGTATCCCCATTAGGGAGCCAAAAGATCCAGTCTTAGAGTTCTTTCATATGATTTGTCTAACCACCCTCTAAATTATTTGTCATGGCTGTGAACCCTCTGGAGATTTTTTTTCTTTTTTCTTTTTTTTTTTTTTTTTCTTTTAAGCACTATAATTTGATCCAAAACATCTGTAAGAAATCACAACTGACCTCCCATCTGGGCAACAGCTCAGCTGTGTCCTAAGGCTGGGTAGCGTCAAGTGTGTGAGCTCTGTTTCAAAAGCCTAAAGTTCCTGACATGGTGAAATTCCTTTCTTACATGTTTGTTGACAGAAGGCGGGCAGGGCAGGGAAGGGAAAGGAAGGGAAGGGAAAGGAAGGGAAGGCAGGATCAAGATGCTGTGCCGCTAGGCCAGAAGTGAGTGGAACATCTTGTTACGGAAATGGCCTCAGAAATGCTCCTCCCTGCATTAGAAAATTAGCTATTTAAAGCAGGATCGATTGCTAGTCTTCTTTGCCACTGTTGTCATTTGGCTCTGTCATGTGTAAATAATATTTTCTCATGAAAGAAAACTTCGAGTAATGACAGTGCTCCTCTGGCCACGTCCTGTTCCAAAAGGGAGGAATCAGCTCATCCCTGGAAATGGTGTCTCCCTCTGAAGAGAAAATCTAGGACCTGTGTTTTGTTTTTCTCTAAAACTTTAGATGAGTAAATTTCGAGCCCCAAATGCCATCAGAGTGGTACAAATGCATCCCAATATCTAAGATGCATTTGAGCACTGGAATTACATAGGACAGTACTCATGTGAAGGCAAAAATATGTGGAGAAAAACAAAAAAACTATGTGACTTAGAGCAAAACCCACTTTCCCACAAGATCTGTATCATCAAAGTAGCAATACGTGCTTTAAAGGAGTTCTTCAAAACAGATTGCTTTACTTTTACCAGTGTCAGTGAGCAAAAATCCTTTTATTCTTGGCTCATCATAGTTCCCAACCTCTCATAGGGTGAGGTCACATCTTTCAAAAAAACTGGAGTTATCAAACACACAGAAATGAAAACTCGCCCCTCTGTGTTTTGTTAGCTATGTTCTGCTTATGTTTTTTCCTTTCTCCCTCTTAATTTTTGATTTTCCAGGGAGATTAACCCACACCCGGCTTAAGCACCCTCAAACCTTCCTGAAGTTGAGATGCACATCTGGATCCCAGATCTACAGCTCAAGCCCATCGCTGTTTGTTATTGTTTGCATTGCTTCAGGCCCTGCTTAGGGATTGTACAAAGTGTTCTTTAAAAAAAAATAAATATTGAAATGTCCACACAGCATTTGAGAGAAGCACACTTCTGTAAGGTGCTGGTGCTTGATCGTTACAGAAGCACAGAAAAGAATCTCTGGGGGTCATGTAGGGCATTGGGGCTTCTGAAAATAAAATATTTTTACAATATTAGGGGCTTGGAGTCATCCACATTTCCATGAAAGCCCCTGTACCAAGTGAAGGGAGAGCCTCTGAAGAGTGTTCAAATGTCTTGTGTACGGAAAGTTAAAGAACTCACTTGGCACAGGGATTGGAGGAGATCTAGGCCAGCTGAACGTGGCTTTTAAAGGCTGGGATTTCTTCTCATGCTGACTAATAAGTCCTAACAGAGAAAGAATTGTTGAACAAACCTGTTGCTGATTCTTGAAGGTTGAGGAGAAGCAGTAGAGCTGCTGGAGATGCCAGAGGTACGGATCATCTTGTCTGTCTTATACTTATCCCCCTGCCCCCAAACTCCTTGTTTTATTTTTATTGGGATTTTTGTCTGATGAACCCTATTAAACACATCACTAGCATTGAGATTTGCCAATTCCAATAAACCCATCTGCTTTATTAACTAACTGCAGTCTCTGGAGTGTTTCTCACCGGCTGAGACATGAGCAGCCCTTTCTGCCATCTCCAGTGCTGTGTGTCAGCTCCGGGAACAATGGGAGGGGACCCAGGAGGTCGCAGGCAGGAAGCACCACTTCCCCTGGATAATTAACTGGCTGGGAGACTGAGGAATGAAGATAGCACATGAGACACACACAGTACAAACTGCTGAAACAATAAACAAACAAACCAACGACCAGCACTTCCTTTTCTTATATTGTTAAGGCTGCTTCCTTAGTTCAGGTTGCCTGAAACCCACCCCTCAAAAAGCAGCTTTTTAGGTTCACTAATTCTTAACCTCTTCGCTGCCAGTTCTTGCTGAAGGCACAAGTCAACATTTGCCAAAGTGATGGCCATCATAGGGCCTACTGCTCCTCCTCGGGGCTTGCTGGAGAAACTGGAAATCCCTGTTTCTGAAATGGTAAAAGCACTTCTACCAAAAATTCAGTGAAGGGAGAATTAGTTTGGCTGTAAGGCTGCATGGCTGTAACACCCTGGGACCAGGACGGCGCCCCAAGTAGGTACCAGCATCCGGCCTGGGAGGTAACTCAATCTAGCTCTTAGACCGTTGATTTCCAGAGAAACTGGCCTCAGAGCCAAGACCTGGAGGGAACCTGGATCAGGGCTTTGCGGCTCAAACCCAGCTCCTGTATCACCCTCCAGTGTGCCATTGTTTCACCATGTCTGTCAGAGGGGGGTCAGCTGCGGCACCGGTGCTCTCTGACCTCCACACCAGTAAATATCTGACTGCACACTTCCATTGGGATCCTCTTCTCTGACTCCAGGAAGGACTTCTTCCCACAGTTTCCTCCCTGTCCAAACCACTCTTTGCTGTTTAGTTGTTTCTGACCTGTTAACACCAGAATTATGAAAGCGGGAATCAGGCAACGGCAACCTCCTCTACCCCAGGTAATTTTTACAGATGTCACATTGAAGAGCAGCCAGGGACTATCCTTGGCTTTGTGTGCAGTGCATCATGTGTGTTTTATCCCAAGGAGGCTGGTGCTAGTGGCACTCAAGAGCTGAGGTGATGGCGTAGGCCTGCATCCATCATATACTGGTACTGGTTGGTGGATCTTGCTCCACCATGTCCTCAGCCAGCAAAACACACATGTGCAGCCACAGACAGTTGGGGAGAACTGGGCTGATCCCACTGGAGCTGGAAAATTGCTTTTCAAGAGAGATGCTGATGTTTCTCCCCATCAGCCTGCAGACTGGGAGCAAGGCAGGAGCAGGGGTGCTAGGGGGGGGCCATGGCCCATCCCTGGACTTGTCACCCCAGCAGCACCAGCAGAGGCTGTCCTGGGACAGGTCCTGCCTGCTTCTGAGTGCTCCCAACTGACAGCTTATTTGTTATTACTTTAAATACCCACTGTTTGTGTTAAGCACAGCAAGAAGTCTAGTAAACTGAAATGGTGACATTTAAAAAACGAAGTCGCTCAAGTAGATGTTTAATCTTTCTAATAAGAAAGTTATCTGCTAAATACCAAGTTTAACAGTTATGTAGTAAGTCCATATCAAAACACAGATAATGACTGGTGGAGTATGGTTTAGCAACTGGTATTTAATTAACCTATAAAGTCTTTCTTGCTTAATTGAAATTACACTTTTAGCCCACAGACTAAGGTGCAGAGCTGGCAGTTCTGTCAGTAAAACAGTTGCTTTAAGCACTGTGGCACCTGAGGCTATGTGGTGGCTGTAAGCACTGGGTGGCTTTCTGCATGGGGGTGCTGCTGAGGGACACTTTCAGGCTGGCTTAGGGTCTCTCTTCTCCCTTCTACCCTGCCCTTCCTGTCAGAGGAGCTGTGACTGCCATTATCCTGCCTGCCAGCTCCTCCAAAATCCCCCCTGGTGGCTTTGTCCCCTCACTGGAGCGTGGTTACAAAATCTGCTGCACCAAGCCATGCACTGGCTGCTGCCAGCTCCAGCACACAATAATGTGGATCAAGGCAGGCGTACAGTGGGAATCTCCAGGGCTTCCTGCACCTCTAGGTGCATAGAAGATGATGGTCATAGGGCACCACATGGAGGAATAATGAAAACCAATTACAGAGATTAGGCAGTGTGATAGGAAACCTGCCACAATTGTGCCTTGTCACAGAGATGAAGAAGATCCATGATCTGCCACAGACACCACTGGGTGCCCTTCAGCTTTACTCAGAGCTGGAGCCCCAGCAGTGCTCTGCAGTGTTCTCCACCATGATGGGCCACCTCAGCTCGGATCCTCTGCTGTCATGCAGGAAATGGGCACCTGAAGAAATGGTGAGTGGCATGAAAGGGCTGAGACAGCGGATCCTGCTGCTCTGTTGTGACTGGCATCTGCTGTGTGTTCATGGTGTGTTTTGTTGAGTGGGGTGGGAGTGGGTCCTTGGAGAACCGCTCTCCCTCTCCTTGGGGAAATCAGCCCCCCTCTAACTGAGAAATGCTTCTCTCCCTGGCAGGTTTCCACCCTTAGCGCCTGGTATATTTTGGCACATTTCAGGGCTCAGTGAAGTGTTTTTGAAGCTTTTCCTTTGCTGCTGCCAAAATCCCTCTGTGTCACAGTATGTGTCTCCACAGCACAGAGTCAAGTGGAGGCATGATGGATTTGCAACGTTCAGCCTTCAGTGAAAAGGACGAAATGTGGAACAAACACTTCCTAAGCACAAGTCCTTCCAAGGGGTTTCCAACACCCAGAGTCACTTGTATGGTGCCACTCCCCTGAAATCTGCAAAGTGATGCTGTGTTCAACCAACTGCTGAAAGCTGAGGTGGAAGAGTGGTGCTGTGAGAACAGCTTTGCAGGGAGCTGGGAAGGGGCAGGTGAGCTGGTATGTCAGGGAGGCACTGTACAAAACCCCATTCCTATTTTCATGTCATGAATCAAAACTTCCACCCAGATCTCCTTGATAACTGATTCATTACTGCACGTCATACTAACAGCAGGCCTCTGCTATATGCCTCTTTTCACAGTGTTAAACAAAAAGCCGTGGTTTACAGTTTAAATATCTTTATTTCTTGTGGAAAAGATGGGACATGTGCTTTTCAGGACTTGATGTATGGCATACATGAACTGTGCGAGAGATGATGGAAACTTTTTTAGGCAGCGATAGCTCTCCTTTGCCCTTTTTGTAAAAGTGCGGTGATTCTGTACAACGAAGTTGCTTCGAGAGCCTTAAGGAACAGCGCAAGTAGAAATGTAAACCAGCTCCCTGTTCTCAGAAGACCAAAACACAATCCCTGCCTGGCTGTGGCAATGAAAATAACATCACAGCACTCTTCTGTAACGATCCCCTAGATCCTCAAAACCCTCTGTATGCTGTGCTTGAGAGACTCCTAAGAGCAGAGAAACTTCATTTGCAGTCACAGGATTGAAAAAGCAGGTTTCCTTCCTCTCTCTGTGTAGTCCTTGTCAGTTTAGTTAATATCCTGAGTCCATGTGAGGCAGCAAACGTCACTTGGGGAATTGCCAGGGTAAGGGCAGCATGCCTGCTCTGCTGTCAGTTTTTCCAGCCCTTGCACCTCCTACTGAAGAATGGAAAAGGCACCTGACTGTGTACATTGAAGGACATAATAACACAGGCTGGGCCAGTGGGGGAGCTTAGCTTGCATGATAGCTCTGACTGTAAACCTGGGTGGATGACTGAAGAAAAGGGAAGAATGCAGACTGGAAAATACAGGCAAGAGATGTATGTGATGACTTGCCTCCTTTCCAGCTTTGGGCAATGAGACTGTCCTGAGCAGCTGAAAGTAAACGTCAACTCATGTGTGGCATGCCAGAGTATTTTGAGACAGGCAGAACATAGTAACATAATTCTTGATTTATCTACTCTGTTTAAGGTCAATCTGGCCTTTTCATTACATGTCTGCAAAAGGAGAAACTCATTCATAAGTGGAGAAGCAATGCTGTCCTGGACAGCAACATGTCTGACTGAAATGTGGTAAACAGACAAAAAACCATCCTAACTGATGTGACTGTCCTGTACAGAAGAGGTTCATCTCCTTTTGTGCAACATATAGCATAAAAAAAGGCATTGTTCATTAAGTAGTCCCAAACTAAATTTTACTAACTATAATGCCTTGCACAACTTAATTTTGTGTTTTGTCGAGTCAGGCAAAAGAAAGGACCTGGCTGTGCAGCACTGATATGGAGGAACCCTCAGGACCAATATTCAGGTCCTACCATTGCCTGCATTATATGTAAGAATTAGTCTCATCTCAAATATTTAAGAAATAGTGTCATCTCAAAATGCAAAACAGCAGCTAAACAGCTAAATAACAAGGGGAGAGGACATACTGCAGTTGTGCTGGTGGTGGGTGGAGGCAGTGGTGCCCCCAACTCCTGCCTGTAACTGTGCCAATACGATGTCTGGGATGCACAAGGGATTTTGAAGCTCTGGGACCTTTGGCCTTCCCTTTCTCCCCCGATGGCAGGGCTTGCAGTGCTGGGTGGACAACAGAGGTTGGTGTTCATAGGTGCTGAGCAGCTGTTACACGATTGCCCCAGCTCCAAGGAATTGGCCTGGAGCTGCCTCTCCATCCTGTGCCCCAGTGATGGTGAGCATCAAGACCAGATGGTTGTGCCGGGGCTGGGACATAGGGGGTCACGCAGCCAGTGCAGCATGGGGAGTTTCGTACTCCTGAGAAAAATAGTTGTGCCCTGGTGCTCCTGGCCTCTCCCTAAACAGTGAATGGGTGGTCTTCTGCAGACTTCTGAAGCAGCTGGTGACACCCGCCTAAGGACCATGTGTATTTACAGTAATATATAGACACACACAGAATTTGCCAGAGCCAGTATGCCTGCAGATTGGGGTGCAGGTGAGCTGTCAGAGCTGTGAGTGCTGGAGGATGATTTCCACTGTTTTCTGCAGTGTGTATGACCACAGCATGATGGTGGGCAGCAGAGAGAGGAGGCAGAGGCTGGGGATGAACACTGACTGTGTCTTTCTAGCATTCTTCCCCATGAAGACACAGCTTGATTCAACTAATGGCAGTCATTAGGGATAATACTTTGGTGAGGATTCCAGAGCTCCTTTATAATTAACCCCAGGGAGCTTCTATTTTTTTCTACCTACAGTAACCTGTCATATGTGCCTTTTGCTTCAGGTTGGTTACCTTCACCCCCACCCTCTCCCCAGCCCCCCAATTCAAGATGAAATTTTACTTTCTCCATTCATACAGAAATGGGGCATCCCTGATGGAAATAGCTCTCCTGCCACCTCTTATATCTGTGAGCTGATAAAGATGAAGGGTGTTTTGGGATCCTGGCCAAGAGTGGCATCTATAAAGTTCTCTTAATAGCTGCTGTTCTAAAGGCGTGGGCCAAAAGTGGCATGAACATGTTAAGTGGCTTGGTGATACCTCTGCTAGAATCAGAAACACCTCAGGGATTTGATGTGGTTAGTCCTCAAAAGACATCCAAGAAAAAGGTATTTTTAGTTCCTGTTTTCCTGGTGGGGAGATTAGCTAAAGCAGAATTTAGTTTTAGATTTGGGTACTTCTGCCAATTAATTATTTGCTGAGATTTCTAGTTCCTTAACGGAATGAGCATTAATACACCCAAAGCTGAAATGAGACCCAGCCAGGGCTCTGCTCCTCCTTTGTTGTCTGTCTCTGGCCCTGACCTGCTCACACCAGTCACGTCCAGCAAGAAGGATATGTATGTTGTTAACAGATGTAAGTGGATGTCTGCTCAGTGGCTGTGTCTGTCCTTCTCCCAGGATATCCTGGGATAACCTGCAAGCTTATGATTTTCCTGAACTTTAGGTTCAGTCCACATTTTGTATTTAGCTTCAATTTGTGACTCTTGCCTATAAATTTTTATAATTAGCACTTGAATCTGCTTGTGCTTTTGGTCTTTGCACTATCCAGTGGCAATGAGTTCCACAGCTTAACTTGGTGCTGTCTGAAAATATACCTCTTTTGCTCCTTTTCAATCTGCAGCCTGATGATTTCTGTGACAACCCCCACATTTTGCATTTGCAAGGAATAGTGAGTAATATTCCCCGCTGAGTTTCTAAAAGCACTTCTTATAATCATTCTTGACATCCTGCATGATTTTCTTCAATCACATATCTCCTTTTCCAAGCTAAGGAGCCCTACACCATTTAATCTTTTCTTATATGCCAGCTCTATCACTGATGATAATTCCATACTTAATAAAATATCCAGGTACCACCAAGAATTAATAAATTGCCCAAACAGACCAAGTGAAGAATTTTGTTTTCTAACCTTGTCACACAGAAGCCACATTCAAGACACAAGGAGATGCAGCACGAAAGGTAACTGAAGTTTCTCTGGAAAATTACTGCCTTAGCATAGCATAATGTATTGCACTTTCTAGAAATCAGTTTTCACCACCAATTCAACAGCACAGAAATCTGAGCAACTGCCTTAAAGTTATTACCCAAATTAAATATGTCTTAGCACTGGCCTTTTAGTGATAAGATCTGAAATGAGAATATTTTTCAAGAGTTTCATATGATACATACTCATGAGAACAAATTACACGTGTTATACCTACAAATACCCATGGCCATGTATTTTTAATTTAACTCAGATACTGATGTCAGTAACCAGAAAGACAACACAGATGCTTTGGGTCTCAGACCCAGATGTTTTGGTCGCTGTAACAACACCTGTGCTGGCTCCTTTGGCAGCACTAGCAGCCCCAACACAACTACTGTTGCTGCACAGCCCTCAGAGGAGCAAACAAGCCTGGTCCTCCTGCAGGGGAGCCTGGGCAGCAGCCTGAGTGGGATGCAGAGGTTTTTAACTCCATTGCAAAGTTACCCCAGAAGCTCAAGGGAAAGCATGAGTGAAGTTGTTAATATTTTACTCCCTTTGTTCTCTGAAAAGCAGAAGAAAGAAGGACAGAGCTTGTTGTTGCTTAAAATAAAGCAGGTGGGTTTTTTTGGCTTTGGACTTTTTCTCTGTTTACATTAGGATTTGCAAAACGGGAAGGGTCAGAGATGTGAACACCCCTGTCAGGCACCTATGTCAAAGTGGGAAGAAATGGCAATGGCTCAAAAGTTTTGGCAACCAGCAATACAGGGAATTCATCTGAACTGTAACTTAATGAGTGGGCTCCCCTGCATAACCAAATCTCTCAGGGTCACTGGCATGATTTAATCTCAGTGGTTTCATTTCACACTTGTTAATAAGGTTAATAAGTTAGTCTTTCTTTCAATGACTTTGTAAGTATACCTTAAGAAAGGCAGGGTGAAGGTGGAGAAGCAGTTGATTAGAAGGGTGAAAGCCCAGCTAGAACTCAGGGTGGCCACTGCTGTAAAAGATAATAAATAATATCTTTACAAATACATCAGAAACAAAAGGAGGGCCAAGGATAATCTCCATCCTTTATTTGATGCAGGGGGAACTTTGCCACAAAGGTTCAGGAAAAGGCTGAGGTACTTAATTCTTTCTTTGCCTCAGTCTTTAATAGCAAGACCAGTTACCCTCAGGGTACTTGGCCCCCTGAACTGGAAGGCAGGGATGAGAAGGAGCAGGATGAGGTCCCTACAGTCCAGGAAGAAATGGTTAGTGACCTGCTACTCCACTTAGACATGCACAAGTGTATGGGCCGGATGGGATCCCCCCGAGGGTACTGAGGGAGCCGGCAGAGGAGTTTGCCAAGCCACTCTCCATTATTTATCAAATTCTGGCTAACCGGGAGGTTCCAGAAGACTGGAGGTTAGCCAATGTGACACCCATCTACAAGAAGGGCAGGAAGGAGGATGCTGGTTGACAGCTGGCTGAAAATGAGCCAGCAGTGTGCCCAGGTGGCCAAGAAAGCCAATAGCATCCTGGCCTGTGTCCGAAACAGTGTGGCCAGCAGGACAAGGGGAGCAATTGTCCCCCTGTGCCCAGCACTAGTGAGGCTGCACCTCGAACCTTGTGTTCAGGTTTGGGCCCCTCACTGCAAGGCAGACACTGAGGTGCTGGAGCGTGTCCAGAGACGGGCAACGGAGCTGGGGAAGGGTCTGGAGCACAAGTCTGATGGGGAGCGGCTGAGGGAGCTGGGGGTGTTTAGCCCAGAGAAAAGGACGCTCAGTGGAGACCTTATCACTGTCTACAACTATCTGAAAGCAGACTGTAGGCAGGGGAGTGTTGGTCTCTTCTCCCAGGTTACAAGTAATAGGGCAAGAAGAAATGGCCTCAAGTTGCGATGGAGGAGGTTTAGATTGGATGTCAGGAAAAAGAATTTCACTGAAAGGGTGGTGAAGCATTGGAACAGGCTGCCCAGGGAGGTGGTGGAATCACCATCCCTGGAGGTGTTTAAAAAATGTATAGATGTGGTGCTTAGTGACATGGTTTAGTGATGGACTTGACAGCCCTGGGTTAACAGTTGGACTTGATGATCTCAAAAATTCTTTTGCAACCTAAATGATTCCATGATTCTATGAAATACACTAGTCATAGACCACTTCTTTTTATTTGTGTGTTAATATACATTATATTTCAGTCTCAATGCCTTATATCAGCATGAACACAGGTGCCAGGCAGTGTTTGTACATATCTTCCAGAGAGGAGCAGTGCTTAACGATTTGGCAAGACATCAGTGTTTTGTTAAAATTCTCCAGGTATAACCAGGGACTTTCCTGTAATCAAATGAGTAGGTAGAGGATACAGGGGCTTGTTTTCAGGATTTTTTTCCACAGGCAGATTGTTATTACTGCTGAGAAGATGGGAGATATAATACAAATGACAAAATCTAGGTGATGGCTGTATTACCAAGCAGAAAACACAATCAGATGGAAAAGAGAAGTACTAGGACAAGTGTCTTGACAAGGTCAGATTGCATGCCAAAGGAGCTGCTTGGCCAGTGTGATGCACCACACCCAAACAAATTAACAAGGCTATTTGAGTTTGAAAAATTCTTGTTTCACTTAAAATTTGACTGAAAGCATTTGAAGAAAGGTGACCATTAAAGATTAGCAACAGAGAACAGGAAGGAATACATAGGTATATATTTTCCTTGTCAGTAAAGTATTTTCCAGTCATAAGAGTGTCTTGTGCTGCATGCTGATCTCGCAGATGGTGCAGTAAATCAGGGCTAACTCTGAGTGTCAGTGGAATTATCTTTGTGTAAATGGTATCGGAACTGGTCCCTAGCTGTGAAAGACAGGGATTGCCTTGGGGCACAAGCACAAATAGGAGAACTACAGGGTTTGGATTTTTTTTTTTCTTTTTCTTCTTCTTCTTTTTTTTTTTTGCCTTGGAGTCTGACTCACTTTGTGACTTTGAGCATTTTGCATAATTCTTTTGCCTTGGTTTCCTCCCTGCAAAGTCAGCTGATAGTTCCAGAGGAGCTCTTGAGTGCAGAACTTTGATTATGGAAATTGCTATGGAAATGCTTGTTTATTACCATTAATGGAAGTAAAATACATTAGAAAATTTTAGCTCAGCCAAGGGACTTGGAGGGCAAAAGGCACCACAGATTCACCAGTAGCTGATTTTCGAAGTACCAGCTATTATTCCATATGATGAAGGAGAACTTTCAGCTTTAAAAGAAAGACGCCACCCAAGAGTGAAACAAAGAATACAATCCTGTGACTGCATGGATCAGACTTCAAAACTCAATACAAGTTCCTTGTGACTTGCATGTGAATTCAATGTCAGGCAGCAATGACCACAAGCCCTTCTTCTTTGATGTCTGCTCAGCTTGTATTAAATTTGGGGGTGTTCTGCAATATCTCTGTAGATGCATAGGATTTGGAGGTCTTCTAAGGAGACACTCTTCCCCCCCGCCCTCATTCCTCTTCCAAAAGATGCACCTAACTTTTGGTTAAAGATTGTGAGGAGTGGGGTCTCTGTTGGTTGTCTGTACAGTGTCAGGAATATTCATTAATGCATGTGGACATGTTACCACAATAATCTTATTTGAATTTGAGACAAAGGATGCTCACATACAAAACACCCTACCTGTGTGCTTCATAGGCACTGACGTGCTGCCAGAAGGGAGCAAGCTGGCAATTTAGTAGCAGTGATAGATCAAAGCCAGAGAGTGATGTTTTCCTAATGTCTCAAATAATCAAGGGCTAAGTAAAAGAAAAAAGAACTTCTGAATATACACACTTTCTGGAAATAAAAATTCAGAAGCTTGCTCACTATGAATGCATCCTTCAGCTTTCTAATAGAGGAGGCTGGGGTATACCGACAGCAGAAGATTCCCAGCATTTACTGTGACTCTGGACATTGAAGATAGGATTAATTGTGCATAAATGTGGCCAGGTGTCTGGCCTCCTCCTGCAATCAGTGGAGGAAAAGGTGATTTATCCAACCTCTCTCTGTCCCTGGGCTGTAGAGGGAACCTAGTTAGACCAGATACTAACTTGGAGACAGCTAAAATTAGCAAGATGAATTGCCCTTTTACTGCTTCATATGTTTAACAAATTGCACACTTTCCCTGCAATTGTGTATAAGGTCTCTGTTTTACGTGGAGAGAGAGAAGTGAGGCTGAGATGAACTGACTTCCCCAAAGACAGTCAGCAACAGAACTGCTATTCAAACACACGTGCATCTGATTCCAGCCCCCTTCTCCTACCTCCCCCGCTACCCCCTTCTTTCAGATTATACTGCCTGCCTAGGACAACAAAAAATAGTCTCTGTGCAGGAAACCATTTCCACTTCTCCTTATGGACATAAAGGAGGGTCAAAAAATATGGCTGAGTGGACCACCAACCAGCTCCATCAGGCATGTTCCGAGATTTAGGGTTGCTTGTGGGACATACAGGGCTCATTACCAAATTGCTCATTCCAGTTTCCTGAAGCTGGGTGGCAAGTTTCAGAAAATTTGACTTGTGAAGAAATATGCAGTGATTTACCTGCCTCGCCTGAGACAGCATTGCATCATTGCCGTTGCTGTCTTTGCTGAGCATATGGAAGCTGAGTGCTCCCTGGCTAGTATCCAGACATCCAAAAGTTAAATTGATAGAAATTGCCATGAGGGTTCTAGCTAATGGGAGACATAAAGAATGAAGCCTGTTTTATTTTTGCTTGTTTCTTTTCTTATGAGAGGTTTCTTCACAGAACAAACCTAGATACAACTGCATGCAGCGTATTTCTTCTGTCTCCCCCCTGGGGATGACTTACACCAAGTTGTGATCTGTTTTGTTGTTCCAGCCCATTGGGCTCATCAGTTTATTCAACTGACTTTTTAAATGACCCTATTTTTCTTGACTTTGGAAAAAGTGGCGAGAATCTAATTGCACTTCTGAGCACAGGGTATGATGTCAAGGCGGCGTGATGAAGGGAGGGGAGGGCTCTGCTTCGCAGGAGGGGAAGAGCTTGCTGGACAAGCCTGATGGGGTGGCTTGGGTGATTTGCACATCAGTCATCAGTATACAGGATACATTTTAAGCCACATAGCTGGTGTCTGCACAATCCGGTGCAGATGCTTAGTAGTTTCTTATCCACAGAGACAGATGTTACAGAGAAGCTTAGATATGCACCTGTAGTTAGATTAAACGTTCGAGGCCCTATCTTCTTCATGCCATTAGAGCTTGGGGTCCCTCTTCACAGGCTGCTGTATATGAACTCTCTGGACCAAACTGTAGATTAATAGCTCCACAGATGGAGAAATATTTTTTTTTTCCTAATTCACAGTTCTGTTTCATTTTATGTTCCTTGCTAGATTAAGTTTTAGAGCTCTCTGAGGTTGGTTTTTTGTTTTTTTTTTAATGCAAAGTGAGACTAGACATTTTTACTGTTGTACAGTTTTGAAAGCTTTTTTTTTCCTTTTTGCTATAAGCAAAACCCAGGAAATCAAAGGTGATTCATCTTTAAGCAGCAAGTGATTTAAACCAAACAATGCTTTTTGATTTATGATAATGAAAAAGATTGCAGACTGATGATGGGTCAGATGAAAACTCACACTGCACTGATTTTTATGATAAGTATCACTACATTCATGCACTCAGCTAATTCTTCGCTATCAGTTTTATTTGTGGGTTTTATTTATTTTAAAAGTTTTTGTTTAGGGAATTTATTGGCAGGGTGTGATTGGCAGCCTTGGAAAAAGAAGTCTGCTATTCGGAGAATGCATATAACATTTCCTTATGCAGCTCTGCCAGTGTGCCTCTACTTGTCAGGACCACAACAAGAGTAAAAGAACATAAGAACATCTTTCTGTGGTCAGATTAAAAGTCTGGCTTGGTATCACGCCTTCCACAGTGACTCTTAAGCAATGCCTGGGGGGAACCATGAAAGAAGAGGACACGCAGGGTGATACTTTCTCCCAAATATTCTACCAGCAACCAACAATTTGTGGCTCAGAGAGTTCCCGTGCTGGAGGCTAGCACATGAAGGCACACTCACAGCATTGCCACACACACACACACAGCATCCACAGCATCCTGTGGCAAGATGTACCACTTTCCTAATTAAATTTTTTTGTGACAAGACATTTTTTTGTTTTCTTTTTGGTTTTTTGTTTGTTTGTTTTGGGGCTTTTTTGGTCACCTGCTGCTTTCATTGGGTACTCCCCAGTTTTGGACTGGAAAAGGAATACCTATGTCCCTATCTCTTTGTCACTCACCGTGGGGGGACATTTGGTGTGTGAATCTTCCCTTCAGCAACACAATTTCCTTTTTTTTGCCAACTTAGATGATGACCATTAAAAACATTAAACATTAATGAACACTAAAAAATTGAGTCAGTCCCAATCATAAGGGTTTTGTTTAATCAACTGCTTTGTAATTTTTTAAGCTAAATCATGTATTTCTCTTGTGGATTTATAACTGCTGGAAGTATTTCTCTGTCATGCTTTTAATCTGTTTTATTTTATTTTTTCCTGCACCATAAATTTAGACTGCTCTTTGCTTATTTAAGCTTACTGTTCATGAAATCTGCTTGACTCCAGGAGCCAGAGCTTTAAGAAATGGGTCAAGAACGGTGAGACTGAAGACGAAGCCATAAGAGCTTGCAGCATGAGGATTTTTTTGTTGTCATAGTTGTTTTGTTTTCATAAAACTCATTCAGGAAACATCTAAACCATGCTGTACTTAACACAGGCTGATCCAGAAAGTCACAGCTGGATTTTATGTTTAGGAGAGAGAATCAGCAAAACGTAGGTCTGGAAAGGGCCTGTTAATATCATCTGGATCATCCCCCTTTCTGAGACAGGATTCCTGTGTCATTTGCTTGTCCCATCTGGCCTTAAATTTCCTCCCATGACAGAGGATCAGTGGCTTTGCTAGATAACCTCTTCCAGTAAGGTTAGTTGAGTATCCTTATCACTAGAAAGTTTTCCTAATGTCTAAACGAAGTCTCTCTTGCTGCAGCCTAAGCTTGTTATTTGTTATCCTACCCTTTGTAGAGGTGAAAAATCTTTGCAGTGTTTTAGAACAACATTATCATGTTCTTCCTTGGTCCTCTCTTCCCTACACTAAACAACCACTACTCTCCTAGCTCTTCTCACAGGCTGCCATTTCTAGACTCTCTGACCACACACACACAAGGATTAAAGCTCCCTTGGCTTGGGATGTGTCTTTATTGAGGCACGAAAGTGGACCCGCTGTTTCTTTGGAGAGAACATAATGCCCGGGGCGGTGCTGGGGGGAGGAGGTGGACTATTTCTCGCTTCCTACTAACACAGCCTCTCTGCTCATCCCATGACAATGTTTTCCTTTTACCCACAGCAGCACCATGTTGTGTGCCCAAGCTGTGCCTGACAGCTGTGCTACCTCTGTGTCCAGCCCCTGGTGCAGAGCTGCTGCCCTGCCAGCCAGGCCCTCCCACCAACTCCTACCTAAGGGCAGCGTTTTGCACTTACCCCTACTGAATTAGGCCTTTGTGTGGATTGGAGCCCCACACCTGGGGACAGAGCTGTCTCACACCTCGACTGGGAGACCTTCAGGTTTCAGCTTGACTGCCCGGGGACAATGCAACGCAGTACACAGGGGTAGCAGAGATGTCTGACCACAATCACATCATTACTAAATGCAACTGAAAAATACAGGAGGCCCTGACCTCTCCCTGTACCTTATCTGTCTTGCACCTGGACAGTGCTACAGGATAAAATTTCTTGCTTCTCTGCCACAGGCCATGTTTCCAAGTAATGGTTGGTCACTTGCTTTTCTCACAACTACCTGTACTTTGGACTTGTTGGCCATACGTTCAGCCGTGAGGTTACAGCTCCCATTTCAGCCAAGCTTGTTCCACCTCTTCATTTGAACTCATCTGATAGTTAAGAGCACTGTCTCTGGACTGACTACTTGCCACCTTTTAGGGAAAATCCTCCAGTGTGCTCAGGAATTTTTTCTGGGCCAGCCTGTCTGGAGTGCACTATAATCATTGTCCTCACATATCCTGGACATGTGTCCAATATACCGTAAGGGCTGGAGTTCACTGATGGGTACCAACATATTTCACTCTTCACAGTAACTTCAATATGCTTGCCAATTTTTCACTTCATGCACAGTGGCTTTAAAAATGCATTGAAACAGCATTTAAATGATCTTAATGATAGTGTTGGCAATATCATGAACCTGTATTTGCTTCTTTCCTGTGCTGGTCAGATCTGCCCAGCCCACCGGTGTCTGACACACTTTTCAGCTTATAAAATTAAGACATTAAAAAGATTTATCTACAGGTCCTTTAAATGAAACAAGCTGGTTCTGGCAGTTAATGTTTTTTTGCCTCTGTCTGACTAGTGTTTCATGAGTAACTGCTCCATGCTGGTCTTGCACGATGGAGCATATGCCATACTCAGTACTCCTTGCTACTGTACAATCCAGATAGCTCTGGCAGTTGAGGAGTCACTTTGGTAGTACTTCTCCACACTGCCACAGCCTCCAGTTGTCAGAAGAGCCTCCTGGTAGAATGATATTTGGCATTTCTGACAAATCTGAAAGAATTAAGTGTTGACCTGTTATTACTGTCCATTGCCAGGACATCATCAAACTGACATGATCTCATTCCTACACAAGTACAGAGCCTGCAACTTAAGATCCAGGATTAAAGGCGATCCTGGAAAATTTGTGTATTACTGCTGTCTTGCCATTTCCTCCTTCTTACTCCTTCCAGCCCTCTCTCCTTAGCCACTCCTTCACCAAAGAAGGCAGGACATAGATGGGGAAGATCAGACCAAGTGATTGAAATGGCTTTTTGCAAGGCACCTGATAAACTCTATTCAGTTAAGCAGATAAATCTGCCCTTCATGAAAGGAGCATTACAAAGATCCACCAATATCAGGTATGTCGATCATTGTGATTTTTTGTTTGCTTGTTTTGTTTATTGCCAGGAAGAGCATAGACCTAGCACATGGATAACAGGCCAAAACAGGGGGAGAACGGAGGGTGGAGGGAGATATTTGGTTTTGGATAAGACTGCCTGGATATACAGGTTACAAGATTCATGATTTTCTGCTGTGATTGAGACTGAGCTGCCTGAGACAGCAGCTGTATTAGCTTCAACTAAACCCATCTCATTGACAGTTGTATTTGCAGGCCTGTCAATTGCTCAGGCTTGTCAAATTACAACATGTCATTTTTATTAGCTTGATATCTGGAGAGCTATCTCAACTATTAAAAAAGGTGGTTAAAACTATATCAAATGATTTATATATAACATAACATTGCTGTTGGGTTGCCGATCACTAGAAAACTTTCTGATGCTGCTTCCAGTGCCTCGCTTACTGCTGAGTAGTACCTTTTAATATAAAACAAAAGCCATTAGCAATGCAATGTGCTAAAGTGCTCAGAAACTGACCTTACTCATATTTTGTATGGTTGCCAATAGCTTTAATCAGTTACCTTTTCTGAGTCCTCGGCTTGACTAATACCCTTGTGAGGCCACCTAGAATAGACTTCCTCTGAAATAATTTGTTCTCTTCCCACTGAGCTACCTCTGATCCATAAAGGCAACTTTGGAAAATCCCTTTGGTCTTCCATTGTATCACAGTCTATGTCACATAAATAAGACAGGTAAGTAAAAATATTAGTGTGTTTCCTTGGGGACATCATTAAGTGTTCTGCTGAAAGGAGCGGTGTTTATCATTTCTGATGCAAAATAGAATGAATAAAATGACTTGTCCAAACTCTGAATCTGAAGCAGTGACAGAGCTGGGATTAGAATCTATTACCTGAATCCCAATACCAAGATTTATTCACTAAAAATAAATAATCCCAGCTTCTCTAAACCCATCACACTGAATTTTCAGATTCGGTCTAACTGGGAATATTGATATATCATTTTAAATATTCCACCCTATTTATACCTTCCCCCTGCCAGCACACCTCAGTTACCACGTTTCCGTGTGCATGGACCACATGTTAATTGTCAAAATGTTTTAATTCAGCGCAATTGTAGCTCACTCGTAGGTGTAGAAACAGAACAGGTGGATTACCAGACACCAACCTTTCCTTCAGAGTCAAAAGGAACATTCTTCAGAGTCACAATCCTTTCTGTCCTTGGCGCAGAGTGCAGTAGAAGCCTTTCCCTGCAGGTAGGCTATTTGGAGATTAAGGGTATTTTAGTGAACATTATTTTTGACTGGGTTCAGTTTCTCTGGAGGTAGTTTTTACATGCTAAACTCACATCAGTCCAGTAGATCTTGTTATAGATAGCCAAGGAATTTGTGTACTATGGTGGTTTCAGAATTTCTGATAGCAACCTAGGGATTTTAGTTTTAATCTTTTTATTGATCATGGTGAAAAGTTATCAGTGAGTACTGTGTCCTCACATGTCTAGTTGCCACGATACAAAAGTTACTCACACCTGTATGTGCAGCTGTGGTCTACTGGAGTCTTAGAAGATGCATTCCTATGTGCATAACAGCACAGTTTCACAAACCTTTATTTTAATGGGAGTATTTTGTTAAATAACTCTCTTCCTCACCTCTGTGCAGGTGCCAGCCAGTGCAACCCAGGGACTACTCAGGCTAAAAATCAGTTTTCTTGTGTACTGCTGTTTATTTAGCACACAGAGAAAATTATTTTTGTTGGATCGGCACATGGCCGCTGGGCGGCTGGGCAGCTAGGCAAGCAACGGGGAGGGGCTACGGGAGAGGGAAGACCAAGAGGAACCAGGAGCAGCAACAGAGAGGGACGGCATGGGGGAAAAGATTTCCGCGCTCACGAGAATGGTTAAAGATTTCCCATACTGGCACCTTGTGAACACATACATTAGAGCAGCTGCCTCCTGTTTTGTTTCAATATTTAAGTGATGTCAGTCACTGGAGACCATGGGTGCCTTTAGTCACCAGTAGCAGTGCAGCCTGGGAGACTGCCATGGTACCTGAGCCATGTAAACCAACATAGCATGCGGCCATGTTCATATCTAATTAAATAGTATCTGATCTAGGATTACCTAATTCCGCCTTCTATTTAATGAAATTCCTCTAGCAAGATCTGGGAAATTGTTTTTCTTTTCTTTTTTCTTTGTGTTTTAAGTCACCTTTATGCTTCCATATGGCTTGTGTGACTCAGGCTTTATCATTTATAGATTACAAAGTCACAATTTAAGTCCTAGATAAGACTAATGAGTTAAGCATGGCAGACAGAAACACTTTTTCCTTTTTTAATTAAAATTCTAACTAAATTTTCAATCTGCAAAGAAGGAATAAATTCGCAGTGCAGCTTGAATACAAAGAGTTAATTTGTCTGATGAGTCAATTCTGAAAAATTCTGCAATGCCTAACAAATGAAAGTTGCATGATTTGGTGTGATCATGTCCTTCTCCACCCTGTGCTCCATCATGCCATGAAAACTGCATTATTCTTCATAATGATGCTAAATGAATTTTTTAAGGACTTATTCTTTAAAGTGGAAGATTTTTTGACTGTATTTTACCTGGATGCTTATATGCTGTTTATTCAGTTGTCATTCAGCACTTTCGTATTTTCCACGCTTGGTGGGAAATGTTCATCCAGCTCTGATTTGTTATTATTTGTGATAAAAATGCACCATTCTCCAGTAAAAGTATGTTTTCGCAATACTAATCTAAACCATGTTTTTCACTTTCATGTTAAACTTTCATTACCTGAGGTGAAATAACACTAACCAGGTGGTTATACTTGAGCACAGAATGAAAGGAGAGGAAAGGCTGCACTATGGCTGGGGGGTGAGGTACGTTCCTAATAACCTACTCTACCTTTTTGCGTTTGCTTGAACCAAGACATTTGGAGACTGTCAAATGTCTGTTCTCTTGCTTTTGTTAAATATAATTTTATTTATCTCAGCAGCAGCTCTCAGACTCCACACCAGCCCTTACTGAGTGGATGAATAGGCTTATTTGTTTGTTTATTTATTTATTTAGTTATTATTTTTTATTGCAGTGAGTATAGATTAGGACAGGGAGAAGGAAAACTCGTACCAAAGCTGGTGAAAATTCCTGTAGTGGAGAAGGTCCTGTGGTGCACAAAATCTTTGAATTCCTACATGTGCTGGGTTTTGGCTCCCCAGAACAACAAAAATCACTAATTTAATTTAAGATATGGGAAGGGGGACTACAAAAGGGCTAAAGACCTTCAGGAAAATGCATGTGTGTGACCCTCTGTACTACCAGTTAGAGGGAAGAGCTCTGCTCTTCGTGCAAGTGCAGGTCCTCCCCTGAGGTCTTGTGAATGCTCTGCACGATCCACGTGAGATCCACAAGAGCTGCTGAAATTTCGGTGCAAGTCTGACATTTTTCCTCCTTCAGGTAAGCATGTATTTGTTCAGGTTGCTTTAAATTGCTCTTCATTGATCCCGATATTTCATATTCAGTATATTTCAGCCTCAGGCTGTTTCACACTCAGGCTAAAATATAAAAAGGTCACATACAGTAATTAAAAATATATTCTCCTCATAAAAACTGAAGGGGAAATTTAAGCTTTAATTAAGTCAGAAAAAAAAATTGAAAAGCATAATTTTCTTATTCAACACCTTTTCCTTGAATGTACTTTGCTTTAGGACACACACTCAAGGATACAGTGGAGCATTTGTTTGCTTTGAAAAACTATTATTAAATATGTTACAGACTCTTTATCTCTGTGTGCAATCAGCAGAGCTTTCACTTTGTTCATCTTTGCAAAGTCGTCATTGCTGATAATGATATGTGAGCCTGGAGGAATTGTGGTAAGAAATTTTAAAATTGCTGTGATCTGAAGAGGGTGACACGTATTTCAAAAACTGTGTGTACATGGGTCAGCATAGGTCAGCAGAGAGATTTTAGCAGTAGGATGACTATAATATAGAAGTTTAAAAGCAAGTCCTCAGGTATTTAGTGTGCTCTGTAATTTCTTTATATAACTATATACTATGTGTCTCTCAGAAGTAGATGGCCTTAGATGATAAAGGGTCTCAGACAAGCATTCTGGAGTAAATTTAAAGAATTATTCTCCACTCACTCCTAAACCTCTATCTGAGACCATGTCTTCTACCTCTGACAACCTCCAAACACACTCCTCATTTCTGCAAAACCCAGCCCCAGACCTCACCCAGCCCCATTCCCCACCTGCCCTGTTTCACTAGCAGGATGCTAATGACTGTGCCCACACATTTTGTTTTAAGAAGTTCTGTTCATTTGCTTTGTCACATCCTTAGTTTCCACTGGAAAATGGAAAAATTTTGCCAAGATTCATCTGTGGGTAATTTCTGGTACTATCACTTCTTCTGTGCCTGTGACCCAGGGACAGCTGACTCCTTTTCCTTATCTAGGAACTGACTGAAGGGAATCTGTTGCTTTTACAGCTGTCAAGTGCATCTGACAATATTTGTCTTTGTATTCACATGCATGCTGCAGAAGGCTGCAGAAGGCAAATGCTTTATCCTTTTGTTTTCTTGGGTTAGGATCCCCAGAAGGTTAAAGAGAATTAAATGCAATGTATAAAAACTTTAGCATCAGAGCTTTCAATGTTGTTAAGGGATTTAATATATCATAATTGTTCAAGACTTTGCTGTTTCCTTGTGGGTCTGTTTTTCCCTCACTGTGATTAAGTTCATGGTGAAGTCTAGATAAATATGACATTTAATGCAATCCTATTCCTGCTGCTATGGAGACATGCCTTGTTGAGTGTGTCTACTTCACTTTGGTCTACCACAGCATGATAAGTTCAGCACGCTTCTGCCAGATCTTCCTAGCTCCCTGTCTTTGTTGTTAATAGCTTAACATGCATGTAAGTATACTACTTGGCAACTTAACACAACATTTGTCTTCATTAAAGTGCTTCACAGACCTCAGTTAATGAAGCCCTGTCAATGTGGGTTTAGGTGGGAAAGGCCTTTTACAATACAGGAAAAATGGTGAAATTGAGAGACAGGGACAATTCCAATGCACTTGGGTACCTAGGAGCTGGGTTTTACTTGCAGTCTCTCCAGTGGAAAAGCCATTTAAAATTTTTTCTGTCCCCTTTCACAGCTCTGTGGGCAGTTTGTCCTTCCCCTCAGCCACACCAGTTCTGTTATCTGGGGGGACCTTCTGGAAAGCAGATCAGTAGCAACTTGTTGGTAAAAGTATATCCTAGCCCCATCTCTTTAATAGAGGACTGACACCAACAGGAGTTTTTGCTTGTTAAAGATGGAAGCAAAATCAAACCAGGACTTCAGATTTTGCTCATGATGACGGGGTGATGGTCCCTTTAGAAAAGAAGCATGTGTTCCTTGCTGTACATGCAAAGAGGGAGACAACTTTTCACTCTGCCTAAGGTGAAGAAATGTTTTGTAAAGGTAAAACAACACAAACAGCCTTTTCCATATTTCTGTGTGGTTTTGTGGTTTGATTTGGTTTGGTTGTTTTCTGGGGGGTTTTGTTTCTTTTTTTAAAATCTGCATTTGTTCAATGACCTCTTTAAGCCATGACTTCACAAACAGAGACAGGGAAACGTAGGAATTAGTGCCTGAGATTGGAGGGAGGACAAGAACTTTATTAACCAGCATTTGCAATAAAGAGTGCATATTTTGTAATAATTTCCATGGAGATATATGGGAGCTTAGTACAGAAAAACTACAGGACTCTCAACCTAGGCAATGTGCATGCAGCTCTGTCCATATCAGGTCAACATGAATACTAAAATCACTTTGTTCTCTAGCTGGTCGCAGTTCTCTGCTTAACAACTTAGCAAGATGGGATACGGGGTCCTGCCCTTGACTTGCTGCTTAAGATTTCAAATCCCAGTTCCCCCAGGAAAGCAAGGGCAAACTCCCATGGAGTCAGCATGTCACACTGCCTATACCATGGGTCCATGTGTGGTGTCAGCTTTATGCACTGTTTCTTGTCAATTTTATTTCTGCCCTCTCTGTATAGGTTTTAATAAAGGACATGCTAATGAGGACTGAATGGCATTTATTATCCAGACAGCGTATCATGGCCAGTTAACCTGATGGGTTGGTAAGAACATGTCTCAGCTCCATACCATTATTCAGCCCTTAATTAGGAATTTTTTCTTTAGTAAGGGCTGAACTGTGACACCATGCAAGGCTTTCAGATTTACTTCACATTGCTCATAAGGAGCAAGTGCCTCTTGTGCACACTCCTGAGGAGACAGTCTTCCACCAACATCTGTGAAGGGCTTTGCTTGACTTTCTCATTCAGCAGACTTTAGTGCGCAAGGGCTGTGTCTGCATGCAGGAGACCCAGACAGATATAGTTGCTCTAGTCCTTCAACTCCTAAAATTTTAAAATGTGTTAGAGGTACTTTATTTCTCCAAGTATGGAAATCAGGGCATGCTTGCGTTACTATTTGGGCTGTAGTACATACCCAGGGCTTACCTCTGTATGGGTTCATGCACTTTATATCTCTGGTCCTATTGATTGAGGTTTATTCCTTTTTACTGGACCAGCAAACCTCTAGCTGCAGGGTCAGAGACCTGCCAAACTGCTGTAAGAGCTGGGATCCCTGTTTTAATGGGGTATGAACGAGGTGCTTGACCTCCCAGAAAAACACTGTGGGCATCTCTGGCCAAAATTAAGCCCTGGTGGCATGGACAGTTACTGCACCAGGAAAAACCTCAAGAATATTTCTTTCCATGAGCAGGTGATGCAAAAGAACTGTAAAAGCAAACTGATAGCAACCACACCGTGCCTTCTGTCAAGTGATAGAAAAATGTACTTTGATCCTTTGGGAGATACACTTGAATGTAGCTAGTCATGGAATATTTAAAGGAGCCTTGGGGGGAACTTCTGGTGAGAGACTTACCTGTGGTAGCTGCAAACTGTCATGTTTATTTTTCTCTTCTGGGGAGAAAAAAACAATGCCTGTTTGCAGTGATGATGGGGGCTTGCCCTGTAAAACAACTTTCTCTATGGCTGTTGTGTAATATTTGTGGGGAGGGAAAACTGAGCAAATCAGGTTTGTTCGCAACAAATAGGACTTGCTCCTCGGAGGCTGTCGTGATGCAGCTTCCCCAGTTCAAAATGATGTTAATTGGCTCCCACCTAGCACCAAAGGGAGGCTCTGTGATTTCAGATGTCACCTGCTGGAAATGACTAGAAGACTGGAAATGTATTCAATTCCTCAGGGAGAGTTTTTTATCCTTTTAAATGAGCTTTTGTGTGAAGAGGTATTTGATAGAATATCCCCGGTGTAAGAGAAATAGTTTCCCTGAGTTCAGGACTAATTATCCTCAGGGACACAACAGAGTGAACAGCTAGATGAGCCAGAAATAAAATGGTATCTTGTGGCTATAGTGGGAAGTAGGCAGTTACACTCCTACCATACACGATTAGATGGCTATCGAGCTTGTTATTGTCAGTGAGAAAATGACTGGCTTTCTCATACAGAGCCTCCACAAATAACAGAGTACGTGTGCTGCAGCAGCCCTCTCTCTCTGTGTTGTGCATAGGGAGATGTACATCACTGGCAGCCTTCGCTGGCTGTAGGTATTTCAGACCAAGCAGGGTCCTTATGCAGTCAAAAGAGAACTTTTTGTGCATGTGTTATTACATGTAGTTTTCATGTTTACATAACATACATAGTCAAAATACACATCCCTTAGTGAAGGACGAGACAGCAGGCTTTTGTTGTTCCTTGCAAATCCAGGAATAAAATGAGGTTTTGTCATCTTTGCCCAGTGTTTGAGATCTTTTCCTGTTTTCTTTCTCTTTCCAATTTTTCTCAGATATTTTTCATTGACACTCGGTTCAACATTCAAGGCTCCAGGTTGTGACTGGAAGCAGAAGGGTAAATGCATGTTGAAAGTATTCTTGTAGTCTGAGCAAAACCGACCAGAAATCTCATGATAATTTCAGGGAAAAGTTAGATTTTTCAGCTTAGGGTTAAGGTGTTTTGTTTTTCCCTCCCCTCCTCAGCCAAAACTCCCATTAAAGCCAGCTGTAGTTTTGCCTGAATAAGGACCGCAAGATCTAGCCAGATTTTGCAGAATAAAAAGTTCATCTGCTCTTTAAACTCTGGATAAGCATCTGAACTCTGTGCCACATTCCTAAATTAGATCATTCCCAGCATGAGCCTTGCTCCAGCAGAAACCCCGCCAGGCTACACCACTGGGCTATGCTGGAGGAGGCTCCCGTGGGGCAAAGGTTTTGGACTGTGGGGCAAAGCGGGGGGCGTGGGGAGCACCAGCACCTTGCAGCAGGGGAGGGGGCAGAGGGGAAGGTGGGGGGAGAGGGCAAGGGGCAGAGCACTGGCCTAAGGTGCACGGTTCACTGTATTTGTTGGGAATTGTCACGTGTCCCAAGGCCCACCAGTGCTGCAGTGTGCAGCCTGGAGGTGAGAAAAGCCCAGAGCGTGGCAGCGCCCGCCCCAGCTAGGAGGGATGGGTGCAATCTCTCGCCTGGCTGAGGGCACGTCTCGCTGAGGCTGCTATTTATATTTGGGGGAGACAGTATGACAGCACATGCAGCCTCTGCGACACTCACCCTAACTGTTTGAAGGGCAAATGCCTCCAGTGAAGAAGGCAGTTTCTCTCTTAGCTCTTTCCAAGGCGCCACTTGGAAACTGCCTTTTCTAACGAGACCTTGTTTGTATCCATCTGCTCAAACTGGGGCTTGTGCGAGAGCACAGCGCTGCAGGAGCAACTGCCAGCCCCAGTGGTCCTCCACCCCACCTCCTGGGGCAGAGCAAACACATCAGACATGACTTCCTCTAAAGGACCATTTGGAAGTGTTTATTGCTGAAGATGCCCAACAGAGACATAAAAAGGAGAAAAGTCCCAGCTCTAGCCAGTGGATTTATGCTTAGCATGGTATTTTAACTAACTGTTGAGTCTGCGCACTCAACATGCCTTTGAGAGCAAGATGTGCATGGGGAAGTATGAAAACAGGGCTTGTCTGGCTGAAGAAGTAACCCTTTCATCATCATCCCTTCCTGCAGGCTCTCCAGGTGACAACACTGGCAAGACTTGGGGTGCTGCCTCCCAGAATCTCAAGGATTCCTAAATTTTAAATGAGCATTGTCAATGTGAAGGCAGCATTCATAAATTACCATTCTCTAAACAGGGTACTTGCAACTTGTGCATTCACATATTGCAGTTGCAAAGCTATGAATTTTCTGATTTTTGTCACACTCTGATAAGATTAAAAAAACACAGTTATATTCGATCCTGCTGACTGAGTTGCAGAAGTAATTTCTCATTCAATTGAAATCTAAAACTTTGGAGATTTCATGTCCACTGGGATGGAAAGTAATTTATCAATTCCCATTAACTTCGGCCAACAGTCAGGGAAGTTTTTCTTTTCATTTTAACAAAAAGGATAATGTATACCACCTACATTTTATACACTAACAGGAATTTCAGAAAGAAGGCAGCTAAAGCTGGGCTCTCTGCCTGCTTAGAAAAAAGCATCCTTTTTCTAAGAAAAAGAGAACTTTGTATTTGGTCTGCAACTTTTATGAGGAGGGGGATTCAAAAGTCAAAACCTGTATGTTTTGAGACTTGCCCACTTTGAGCAACTTTAAACAGCTTTGTGGGAGTCTGAGGGCCTTTCAAGCCCCTTATTTCTGTGTGTGCACATCTGCATTTTTTTAGGGTTTCTTTTGGGAGCTCTTCTAATACACAAACATTTATTAATGGTCTTACAACAACTGCAGATTGCATTTTTTCCAAGGCCTGCAGGCAGAAAAGGAGAGGCTGCCAATCTCTTACAAAAACAAGAACAGTGACATGAACTGTGTTCATTTCTTGTAAAGATAAATAAAACACAAGAAATGCAAAGAAGAGGCATTTAGAAGGTTGTTTTAATTCCTTGAAATTCCTGTGTTAGAACATTTGGAAGAAGAGACTTGCTATTAGTCAACTGTATTGATTTCTGCCACTAAGGAAAGTGGGAGAAAAAAATATTTACTGTGCTAAACTGCTGGAGCTTTCAAGCAGTTCATATTGAAAACTGTCTCCTGTGGTCTTCCCTCCCTGGCTTTCCCTCTGTGGAAAGGAAGACTGGAAGAGGCATCAGGAACAGAAATGAGAGGGAGCTGCTCTGTGCCCATCAGCCTCCTCAAGGGAAACAACTGCCGCCTTCTCACTGTTGCCGATGGGTCATGGAACAGTTTTCACCATCATGACAAATCAAGTACTGCTGTGATTAAAAAGCTGTCATTGTCAGTTTTTGATCTGGTTCCTCTACGGGGCCTTCTCAGGTGCTATGACTGCTTGCAAGCACAGTTGTTAAAATGGTCAAAAAAATACTTGTAGTTGATTTGTTTCTAGCTGCTTGATATTTAGGCTGATTTTCATGGGAAATTATGTGGGGGTTTTTGGGAAAACTGGAATAAGCTTCTTGGGTTTTAGTTGTTTGGTTTTTTTTTTTTCTGGAGATTTTTCCCGGTTTCATTTACAAACATTAAATGTTAAATTTTCACTCTTTGCTTTCTTAACAAAAGACAAGAAAAACAAGCTCAGCCATTTCACTAAACTGTTAAACGTGAAGGCTGATAGATAGATAGATGCATTTTATAGTATGGCTCTACTCAAGCAGCTGGGTAATGATAGTGTCTTCTTCCTCAGCGTGACTGCCACTTGTGTGCATTCAGTCAGATCTTCGACTTTATGACAGAAATAAGTCTTGACTGCTTTTCACTCCTCTTAGCCCTGCAGAGACTACATAGCTAAGCATCAAATAAAGGTAAGAGCTAACGACCAGATTTTTCAGTGGTAAGCATCGAAGCCTCAGCAGCTGAGACTTCAGCAGGCTATTGATTGCTCCTTACAACAAGGGAGTAGTAATTTCTGATCAATTGCATCTACACAAGTTCAATGAATACAGGGGACATGGACAGGTATAGGCAAAGGCCTGGTTGATCTGACAGATTGTAGTTTTATTTCTCATGGTATTTGAAATGGAAAAGACAAAGCTTCATTGCTGAAGTCCAGGTAGGACTGGAAGGACCAGGAATTGGAAGGTTTTCCTTGTAAACTTAGAGCATTTGAGCCCGAAAAACTGTAAGCATAGGACCTGACAGTATTTTCAGGACAGAAGGCACAATGCAAGCACACTGCCAAACAGGGGGCAAAACTTGATGGGAGAAAAAGGATCTTGAACAGTCATTCATATGTAGTAGGACTGATTTCTGCTAGGAGGAAAGAATGGCAATTACTAAAGATTAAAGGGATGTGGGTCAGCTAAGTGCTGGCAGGTATGAAAGATCCAAAAAGGCCCTAAAAGGTATACTAGCACTGTTGATAGAGTAATAAATGAGCAAAACTTCCATTTTTTGTTTCTTTTCTGAAGTTTCCAATGTATTTAAACATATAAATTTTATCAAGAAGAGTAGATCCTTGTAGATAGAATCAAACACAATTCCAGGATCCACATTTTTCTGTGCTGAAATAAAAGCTTACTTCACTCCACAAGTGTCCCTAATCTCAGGTTAAAAAGAAAAAAACAACCCAGCTGCAACGCTCAAAAGAAATGAACCCCAAATAAACCAAACAGACTGCCTGTGTACCTGAATTTTGAGTCTTAATACAATTCTAGGTCTGAGAAATCAAAATGAAACAGTAATGAAATAGAAGGCTGAACCTGAAAGATTAAAGTTAGGTTTACCTTTGCAGGGCTCTAGTTTAAGACATCATTTGTTTTCATCATGATTTTTTTTTTTGTTGTAGCTAATAGTTCTTTTAATATGAATTGGATTTCACATTGAAACTGAATAGACGCTATATTATATATAGTACTTCCTAGATTTCATTCTTAAGGTTTTGGCTGTAAGACTTCAATACTGAATCATTAGTGTTTGAAACTGCAGTACATGGTAAATCACCGTAATAGATTTTCTGTGATGTGCCTGAAATTAACATATGAATTTGTAAACTCCTTTCACATAACTGAAAATAACTACTGTGTAGAAATCTGAGATGGAGACTGTAAAGAAAATGTGATATTTTGTAATTTTTGAAAATTATGAAAAGTACAAATGGAGAACCTGGGGAAGCTGTAATGGGCGCTGCACCTGCTAAGTCCATTTTTCATTAAAGAAGTAATGAAGCAAATGTTAAGGGATGACAGCTGATGAGTAATAACACCTTTATGCATATATAAAATAATCTCTGACATACCAAATTGGTACCTATTTTTTTTAAAAAAACACTGAACTTATAGCCAATGGTAATGATGGCACAACTAAAATGCAGCTATTTCTCAATATTATTAAGAATTTGGTACGATACCTCCAGCCCTGATCAATTATTTCTTAGCAACTTGGGTATAAGCATTGTCTCATGCATGGACAGAGTCTAAATAAATGGTGGTGATTTGCATCAACATATTGAATCCTGGGAGGTGCCCAAGTGAGGTGGTGCTGGGCAGTGTGATGTTAGATTTTGTTTATGGTGTTTATTAATGTTTTGCAAGAGAAGTGTAAACTGCACATTAATTATGTTCCACAGGGACTAACTGGGGAGGTGTAGCAGAGGATGGACTAATCACTTCATCACTTGCTGGGCACTCTGAACTGGTATAATTTAGTATAGTCCAACTAAAAGTGGGAATAAATTCTCCCTGATAGGAAATTTATTTCCTAGGCTTGTATTTAGATCTGTGTTTTATTCCTTTCAGACACTATATATCTATTCTTATATATGAAGGCTACTGGCTTTTCTCTTATTCTGGGTGTTGGGAATACTGAATGGTTCTTAAACTGCTTGTAGATGATAGAACTGCAAATAAAACAATTTTATTAATGATGAAAAGAGGAAGCAGATAAATACTGAGGATCATGAAATGATACAAAAAGGACCAGAAAAGATTGGCAGAGCAGGGACAGGCTGCTGCTGAACCAAACACGACTTTATTCTTTGGGTGCTGTATATTTACAGGGTGCACTCACCACCATCCTGTGGAGAATAAGGAGGCCAGAGCCACCCATGGAAAAGTGTCACACAAAGGATACAATATGATGCTGTGCTGATTTTTGCAGGAAAATTTCTCTAGTTCTTTTAATTCCATTTCTACCCTGGCAAGGACCCCCTGACCATGCACTGAGGACACGCTGCTCTTTCCTGGGATGAAGGAGGTGGACGGGGAAGACAGAAAATCCCCTGCGTGGGCGGGCCTCTGGAAGACACCAAGTTTTTGGTCTTGTGGGTGGACAAGTGTTTCTCAGCTGGAACCCTCTGGACAGGAGGTATATTTCTGTCAAAACCAGTTTTAAGGAATTTTAATGCCTGTGTAAGGCCTCAGCAGCCTTTGGATACGCCTGCACAATGGCAGAATTGCAGGGCTGACTGCAGTACCAACATTCTAGCTGAGCTGGCTTCCACCAAAGTGGCTCAGGTGTCAACAGCACTGAAATTGCAGAGTATGATCTTCGCTTTTGCTTAAACCAGCCAAGCTAAAATGTGGCAGCTACTAGTGCTCTGACCACCAGTCAGGCTTCCTTTCCCTAGATCATGTTTTCTGTGGGGAAAGAGTTTAGAAGGGGAAGTTCAAAGGCAGCCCCAACAGGCAAGGCCAGTGCCTTTGAGGCTGCTGAGAAGGGTGTCTGTAATTGTAGTAGTATTTATCACATTACAGCAGAAATTAAAACCCTGTAATATCTTCCATAGACCCTTAAGATGCTTGAAGACAAGTTTTGATTTAAACCATTGGCTTACGTTACTTAAAGCAAGAAAAGTGACTTGAAATAGCTTAGGTATGGGTTTGAATTTGTCCTCTTGCCTCTGGTGTCAGTGTGAAAACTTTTAGGAGTAGGAAATGGAGTGGTTGGAGCGGGTATACAATAAACTGTGAGAGGAGGATCTTGCCTAACAATACTGTGTTACCAGTGGTTTGAGTGAGTGAGATGTCTTATTTATTCCCTTAGAGTTTTCCATATTGATTGGGCTTAAATGTGCTCCTTTTACAGAAATGTCCATCAAGGTGATTAAGTCTTGCATAAAAAGTGCAGTAAATTCTCTCTGGCTCCAAGAGATTCTTTTGCAATCACTCGGCACTGGCACTACCTCCCCAGCACCTTGTAAGTCAGGTGCTATCTGGCAATTTTGAGTTAGTTCTTCTACCTTGTTTATTCTTTGAGCAAGTGCTGGAGACAACTGTGTTTGACTATACGCATAGTCATCTGTGGTATTCACTGCAACTTCAAGGCTGGAAAACTTGAAAAATAAAGGGCACTGGGATGGGGATTGAGAGCCTTCCTCCTGCTGGCTCCACCTTCAGGCCCAGACCCATGGAGAGGCAGCTGGTGGAACAAACAGTAAAAAAGGGGGGTGGATTCACCTTGTGGCAGGTGCAGGGCAATGTAACCCTCACAAAGCTTGGGGAACATCCACCTAGCAGTGCGAGGGATGTGCTTGAGGTTTCTTTACATATAGAGAAAGATCATTCAGCATAATGCATCCTCTGCAACATCTTCTGGGCTGCTAACTTGATCTAAGGAGTGTAGATGTTGGTCCACTTGCTCTTGACTGGCATGTGGGACATCACCTACCCACAGGGGAGTGAGAAAGAAGATATTTGTGACCTTCTTTCAACATGGAGATTGTAACTATTCTTTTCCTAGACCTTTCAAGTCAAAAGTCATCTTGTTGCCTCTTTTCTCACAGGCATAAGAACCATCAGACTTCTCAATCATGAAGGTAGCATTTAACAGGGTGCTTTGTCTATTCATTGATGGAGAACCCATCAACCAAGATGCCTATGCCACTGGATTTATTTAGCTATGCCTGAGATGTACTTGATAAGACATTACTGTGTAACCAGTACCCATGTGATTTTCCTCTGCTTCTCTGTTGCTGCAGCACAAATTCTGTGGCTGAAAGCCTTTCATGGTTCTTGGACTCAGATCTATCCTGCAAATGTTACATAGGTCTGGTTATTAAATGCTGCCCCACGGCCTGATTTAGCATGCCTTTGTTGGGCAAACCTGGTGACACTGCATGATTCCCTAAGTGAGGAAAAGTGGATTTTAGAGGACAAATTGTTTAAAACATCTATTGGAAAGCTAATTTGAGAAGAATAGCAAAGGGAATCCATTTTGTGTGGAAGACTTTAAATTACTGACTAAAGTATAAAGCAATTTTCATTTAAGGCTTTTAATGTGTGTATATATATACATTAGTATGTACAATATATATGTACTCCTCTTGAAGGCAAGACTTGGGGATTTCAGGCTTTTGAAACAGTTATCTCTGTCAAGGGCATCCGTCCTTAAGTTGTAATTTTTGGATCACTACTTCTTTGCTGAGCTAGTCTAACTCAGAAAGGTGGTAAGGTTTTAAACAGGCAGAGATATGCTTGAGGCAAGCTTCAGGCATATTGGCACCACAGCCGCGTTGCTGCTTTGCCAGCAAAAAAGTGGTGCCATATAGGCTGATAAGAGGAACATGAATATGGGAAGAGGTAGAGGATTCCAGATAAAAGAAACAAATGAAACCTGCAGGAATAAGCAAATTTTTTCCAGGTGTTTGATTGTTAGGTGTTTTTTTGTTGGTTTTTTTGGGTTTTTTTTCCCCCTAGAAAGATGTTTTACTGCTCTGAGAGTTTGCCATCAACTGATGTGCCAGCTTAGTCTGAAATCATGTGACTTGGCAAGTTTTTAATAGGACTACTCCTGGTTTACTCTTAAGTGCATGAGATGCTTTGCACGTGAAATCAAAGATATTTCTAATGGAAACCATAGTTTTATATCAGGTTCTTAATTACACATAACAAGCCAAGTGGAAGTGCATTTTGTACCTGTTTTTGATGACACGTTGCAGCACAAGGCATTTGTGAAACATACCCAGATTAAGATTTCTAAAATGTGATGAACTTTTAGACTTCATACTCTTTGATTTGGATCTATCTAAGCATTAAACGTGGACATACAATGCTTTGTATATGTAAACATAGTTTTTACTTTTCATGTTCCAGTAACCACGGGGAGGTTATCAACAAGATGGAGCTAGGTTCCACACAGCATTTCCTGCAGGGTGGAGAAGGGAAAACAGGTATTAGTTGAAATGAGAGTTTCAGATGACATATAGTCAAGCAATGGAGCAGGTTGTCCAGAAAGGCTGTGTAGTCTCCATCCTTGAAGATTTTCAAGACCAAGCTGGAGCAGGCCTTGAGGACCCTGGTCTGATGTTATAGCTGGCCCTGCTTGGAGAAGGAAGCTAGACCAGAACCTTCTGGGGTCCTTTCCAAGATTAATTATCCTCAGATCTTACCATTATTAGTTGCTGGTTTTCCAAGTCTAATTCAAAAAAATTATTACAGGCAATGTTAGATGAAGATGGAGGCCCTGGTAATCATTTATAAATACAGAAGGGCAGCTGGGATGCTGTCATTGCTTGATGAAGATTGATGTTCAGGAAGACATGCTTATAAATCATCAGGATGGGAGCTGAACTCCCTCTGGCACTGCTGGAAATGTGATTTGTACATATTTTTAATGTAGCTCTTTGGTCAGCTTGGCCAGGGCCTAGGAAGGACACTGGTGGCTCAGCTCCATTCCTTTTCATTTCCTGGTCTCTCCTGGGCAGCGGTGCAGAGATTAATCAGCTGTGAGGAGTTTCTCTGGGTTTACATGTTAGTGAAAGCAAGGACAAGCCAGGTAAGCCGAGGTGTACGCTGACAAACTCTCTACTGTGTTACAGTTATTCCTCTGGGACTTTTTTCTTTAAAAAATTAAAACATTTTGAAGAAACTTCTTCCTTGCTTTTGGCTGTTTGCTGCCAGTGAAAGGGACATTCAGATCCCACTCTCAAGGTTTTTCTCCTCTCCCATCTAATTTCTGCCAGCTGAGCTATGACTTCCACCTCTCTTAGCAGCTCCCCCACATCTCCTTCTCCTTTCTCTGGCTCCGTAGGCACGCTAATGAACTGTTTGCTAAGAACAGCATTTACAGCATCCCAAATGATATCTTCAGGGAGCCCTTCAGGCAGCCCACCACTCCTTCATTTCTCCAGGTTTTCTTTCTTAATCAGAAATCCCTGTCCTAAACTCCCATCCAGGACCCTCCTGCTAATTTTTTTCTCCAAAGGGCAAGTTAATTCCAGCTCTTACCACACCGAGTTTAGTGAATTTACCACTGGAACATGAATATCTTATTGACTTTCACTTCTGAGTACCACTAGTACTAAGATAACTGCAGTTTTATGAGCTCTGAGTTTAGAGACTGCCATTAAAAAAGCAGCATTTTAGTGCCCTCTGATATTTGAGCTTTACTGTGGTATTTGTAGTACCTTCTATAGCGAGAACAAGAAGTACTGCAGTAAAGACAAAATTTGAGGTACCATAAACGTTAAACTTATTTTAAACGACCCACTGCAGGCTGACAAGAAAGATATACTTAATACTTTAGTCTATAAATATAAAAATTGATCCAAGACTATGTCCCAGGAAACTGAGAAAGAAGTAACATTTTTCTCTCAGAGAAGTTGCCTCTTGTGTGAATGAGTTACCTTTAACCTTCCAATTTTTAGGTTATTCCGTGATTAGTGACCTTCAGTGGCAGTATCACAGCTTGTTTCTACTGGCCCAGCCTGCTCTTAGGGAGGACCATCTTTGCAAGGACCTGACCTCGTCACACGGAGGGCAATGTGCACCTCTAAACAGTGATTGCTCCAAGTCTGAAGAAAAAGTGAGCTGTCAGAGGCTTTCAACCCAAAGCTCTGAGCAACTGTAACTTCTTCTGATTTAAAACTAAAGTACAAATAGAGCAGCTTCAGATGTTTAAAGCTGGCTACTAACACAGAGGGCCCAATTTTTAAAGCTGCTAGCATAGGTGGAAACTTGGGGAAAATTCCCAAGACTTTTGAAAATTGCAAGAAAATCTGCAAACATTCTTCATGAGAGGATTTTTGTATCTATTTCTTCTTTGGAGGGAAGACAAACCAGTCGACTTAATAATGAGAAACATTCCTGTTCAGGAAAAAAATCGCTGTCATACAGCCAAAACCTGCCCTTTGTTGATGCAAGAATGCAGTTACTTTGGTCACAAACCCTAGAAGAGTTATGGTATTTTTCTACCCATACTGAATGTGCGAGGAAGAAAGCAAGCAGCTGATAGTCCTCTAGCCCTCCTTCCCTTTGCTGCTAGGGCATTGGGTGTCCCGAATGCCACTGTACAATGCAGATGTGAGTGCAACTGTGTATGTCCCCATTTAGATCTTTATCTTTTGTTTCAGCCTTGTATCACGCTGATACCACCTGGACATGTTGGCCTCTGAGGATCAGCCTGCTGCATGTACCCACCTCTTCAGCTACAACCTGTGCCAAGATTGTCACCCAGACATCCACAACAACACATGTTGCAGCTGGGCAAGTTTAGCAGTGCATGGTGAATCCTGTTAATGCATGTTTGGGTTTCTCCTGTGACCTAGGAGTTTGCCACCTGTTTTCACTCCATACTAAAATGCTCCAAGGCAGGGTCTGCACAGAGATGCCAAAAGGCTGTTGCAGTGCCTCGCTGCTTCCTGGATTGAGTCATGTCATTACCAGACATGACTCTTAGTGCTAAGAGGTTCTGTGAAGAGCAAATTAAAATAAAATTTGGTTGCAGAGGAACATTTTATAAATGGAGTACTGATTTCCACTTAAGTGTATTTGTTGGGTCAGGAGGGGTGTTAAATAAAAGGATCTCTCCTGGGTTCAGCTGGCAAGGTGGCTTTTTTTGTAGTGGTTTTAATCCAAGGTTGTGAAATGTGACTAGAAAATGTTGGTGCTCAAATTAAAACCTTTTAGAGAGGTATAATTTTCAGAACAGAGGTACAGGGCATGTTTTTGAAACTGGACAGCTAGGAGAATCTCAGAGGATACTCTGTGAATTTGCCAGCCTTTCGTGAAAAAATAGACCATAGGCTTTTGAGGAGAGGTATGTGTATTTCCTTTGTTTATATACATTAAGTCAGCTGGTCAAATGAACCACGAAATTCCTCTAGGATCCTTTTGTAAGGACTGGAGACACTGCTTATTCCAAAAGCAGTTCAGAGGAATGATAAAGAGCTCACTTGGAGCACAGAGAGAGTAGCCAGCTCCCACAAATGGCTGAGCTGGGTGGGTGGGCAGTGCAAACACATCTGTAAACTTCTTCAGGTATATGGGTCCTGGATAATGGCATTGTTGTTTTTTATTATTATTAAATATAGTTATGTGTCCTAAAATTAGGAAACACAGTAAGTGGAGGTGGTATTTGAAAGGTATACCAGCTTTTGCATTTAAATGTTACAGTGTGCTTAATCATCTGCAGTCATTAAGGAAATTCTGTGTGTGGTATGTCTGTGGGCCTGCACACACATTGAGCTCTTTCTAGAACTGATCTGGTTGACTCTGTTGCTTCTTCATAGAGTATAGGGTGCCTTTTAAATCTCTGTTATGCCACATTTATTTTGTTTGCTCTTTTTTTAAAAGGAAACATTCTTCTTTTATACTTAAAAAAAAAACCCCAACCAACTTTTAAAAGTGCCTTTCCATAAAGCTCAAGAGTCATTTGACATGCTATAAAAGTTCAAAACAACTACAGCAACAAAAGCAAACCCAGCAATTTTCTCTGAATTAGAATATGGAGAAAAATCCTTCCATTGCAGGCACAAATCTCAGCTGTATCATGTTCCCAGCCCTATTATTTTCCTTTCCCATTGGATGCCTGAGGAAAGAAAGGTACTTGTAACATGAAGGAGAGAAAAGCTAGTTCAAGTTAATATTAATCAAATGTGAGAGGAGAAGCAGGGAGTGATATCTGAAGTCTGAAATGCTTTTCAGAAAGGACTATGACAACTTCTTTGTCACCAGCAAATAGAAGACATTTTAGCTTGATGCTTCTTCTGACCAGATGCTGCTGTAGCAAGGCAATGGTTTGAATCTCTCCCTTGTCCTAAGAAGGGAAGTTATAGTTTGAGTATCAATTCCATCTGGCTGTTCTGTCAAAGCCTCCCAGGTTCTTGGATTTAGAGGCCAGAAAGGCCTATGGTGACCTCCTAAATAAAGCAAGTAATGTAATTCAGCCCACTGATGCCTGCATAAAGTCCTTAGCTTCTATTTGAGCATAGGCTTTAGTAGACATCCAGTTTTGTTTTAAACACATCAGATAATGAGAAATCTACTGTATCGTACAGGAAGCTGTTCAAATAGTTGTCTCTCAAAAGCATGCACTTTGTGTTGTGTTAGAACATTTCTAATTTCAGCTCCCTGGTGTTTCTTATCTCATCATCCAAAGGTGTTCACATGCATTTGACAACAGTCTTAGATAAGAACACTGAAGCAGCTGTTGCCCCAGCCTCTCATCCACCCCCTTCCCAGAGGATGCTGCCTACCAGAGCAGGGATGGCTAAATGTCTTCTGAAAAGACATAGTTTACGATGATAAACTGATCCTGGGCAGCAACTTGCAAGAAATGAAGACCAAACTGGTTCTTTCTGCAGCCATACAGTCTGATCTGCTGCTGCATGCATATTAATATTTTAATGTACTAGACTGAGGTACCTCTTATCTCCATGGATTCAGTTATGATCAAACATCTTCCTAACTTTCTCTTTAAATAGACTAACCTCTGAATCTTTCACTGTAAAATGTGCATTTGAGACAAGTAAATTTTGTAACTCTTTTTTAAGCTGAATTTCAACATGTGGACATGAGACTTGGATAACCATTCCTGGACAACCATTCTGCAAGCTGTGCTAACCTTCACAGACCTCTCCTTAGTGAAAACAGGTGAGACTTTCACACAGAGGTTTCTTTCCAAATAAAGTTCCCAGCACTGCAAGAGTGACCTCATGTCAGACTCCTCCAGAAAGATGTGGGTAATGAAGCTTTGGTATTTTAACCCTGCATTTAAATACCTCTAAGAAACAAAAAGCAAATGGCAAAATTAGGGTCATTTGGATTACATTTTTTTCTTTGTTTTTCAACTGCTTTAGTGGAAAAAGTTGACAGAATGCAAAACTTTAGCACTGAAAACACATTTTTATATGATTTTTCAAGAGCAGTACTTTCTTCCAACAAGGAGCTGGTAGTTTAAAGCAGGATATTAGGACTGTTCAATTCCATGCAGAATTTCACTGGAGTAGCTGTAATATATTGTGGGACCAAATTAATATGTATGAGAACATTCAATATGTGCATGCAAAACCTCATTGTTTTTATGGCACCTCGTTATGCAGCAATTCAATGAAGTCAGCAGTGTAGTCTGAATTCAAGTTACTTTGCAGTGAATTGGAAATCAGCAGAAGTATGAGCTACCTTGCATTGCTGGAGTAGGTGAAGTTCATTAATGTTCATTTTGGAAATGATTTAGTGATGAGCAGTTGATACATCGCCAGTTCACAGTCAGCTCAATATCAGCTCATTAGCAGGAAGCTGAACTCTACCTGAATTTTTCTGAGACTTGTGCCTCAAACAACACTTAAGGAAGTGTTTTTAATTTTAGTTTTATTAAAAGAAAAAAGTCTTCAATGTAAGAATGTAAGAAACAATTTCTTAAAAATAAGGTGAGAGTTTATAGAAGTAATGTTGCAGCTGCCTTGAAATTATTTTCCAGTAAGCTTTCACCCTTAAAAAATGCAACATGGATAACAAGGTATGTCAATGTCTTTCTCTTGCTAGCACAAAACCACTCTTCTTCATAACTGCTAGAAGCTGCTTATGTAGGCAGCCTGCTATCTTATACTTTTAGATCGAGGAAATCCACACTGAATTCAATTTAAACCCAGTATACAAAAACAAATCAGTAATACCATATCAAAAGCACAGACTACGTCTGGTCTCAATCAGTTTATGTACAACATTCAATGCATTTGAAAGCACATCACTCCCAGCACGCTAAGAGCTTCCAAAACTACCTCCCTGGCTTTCTTTTACTCTTTTAGAGTGTGTTCTTTAAAAACTGACAAATAAACAGATTTAATTTTCATTATTCACATTTTTCATAACATTGGGTGTGCGAAACTGGCTCCATCTCTTTTTAAGCAATTTCTGCATTCCTTCGTTTATTGTCCCAGACACCAAACAAGGGGATCCATAAATTCCATTGATTTGGCATGTACTTTGCAGCTCCTGAGACATTCAGACCCCACAGACTCACATCTCTTTCCAAGTATGTTATTTGGGGATCCCAAATACCAGAGATTATCTTTTAATTGTTTGTTTAACCAAAGTACTGATGTATTGACTTAATCATGTCTGTTCTCATTTATCTGCTTAAACAAGCAAGAAATACTAAAAGATAACAACATTGTTGATTGATTGGACTGCATGACGTTTTATGCAATCCATAGTCAGCACCAGGTTTCCAATCATAAGAAGACATCTCCAAAATCTCAAGGAAGAGGAAAGCTGCTGGTGCTAGGAAGAAAACCAATTCCTGTAGTAAGGAATCATTTGTTTTGGTTTATTCACGCCAGTGACATATATGAAGGCAATGTGAGCAGATCAGCTGTCTGCTGACAGCAAAAAGCTTAGGTCCAAAAAATAACTGCAAACTAGGATCTGCCAGTTTCACATCTGGTAGTTTAAAAATACTAACAAAAATAGGAAAACCTGTGACAGGAAACTGATTTATAAAAAACACAGCAAACCTCTGTTATTTGTAATGTGCAGTTTTCTGCCTTTTAGAAATGATCCCTAAGAAAAAATCATGCTCTGAAGATCTTATTATCCTCTGGATGTTTTAAGATGTCTGTACGCAGGTCTGGACTTCGGAGGGGGACTCTGTTTCTCCCAGCCAAGTCAAAACAGGGGATTCTTGGGTGACTTTTGCTTCTTAGGTGCCTAGCCAGCTCCTGTAGCTTAAGAAGAGAGAGCAGAAGCCGATCATGTTTTTGATGCAGAGGTGTTGCAGTTTCCCTCTGCAGGCAAGCCAGAAGCTGTGGAAGAAATGGAAAGAGAGTAGAGAGCACAAGCCAGAAAGTCTCCAAGAGAACACAGGGGTAATTCTTGCTGGATTTTTGGATGATCATATCAGTTTTGAACACCTTGGAAAAACGAATTTTGTTTTTCTACTGGTATATTGTATTTGTTTGAGTAGAACCATTAAATCCGTAGGCATAATAATTTGTGAGGCAGTTTGTGACCCATGCTGGTTTTTCTTGCCTTTTTCACCCTAGTTAAACTTTGAAAGCTTCCCATATTATTGTCAAAAGCTTCTTGCAGCTAAGAAGATAAATGCAGCAAATCATCTCCTGTTAACAGGTGAATTACAGGTTCTCCCTACTGGAACAACCAAACCCCATTCTCTGTACAAGGCAACAGCTTGTTTTCATTGAGCTTGGAATGGAAAATGCAGACAAACTCTGCAAACTAAAACAGCTTTAAGAATAGAAAAATGGGAAAATTAGAAACTTACTTTTTCACTGCATACCAAGAATGGCTGTCATATGCCAGGCACTTTAATGAAGAAATTAGCAAGAAACATTTAGGACTGTATCTTGAAAAGAATTGTAACCAACTTAGGTGTACAAAATACTTGCACTGGAGGCAGTGAAAGCTAAGCTAATGAAAAGATATGGTGTTCCTTCCAGACCAGGTAAACTGTGCAGGGAAAGAGAGGTTATGCATTTCTACCCTACAAGCCACCTCTGTTCTGTGACTTGTAAATTTTCCCTCATTTGAATAGTCTCATCTAGGCACCTAGGTCTCTTTTAGGTGATAGAAACTATCTAATGATCAGGAACCAACTTCAGAATAAGATTTATGCTTAAGACTGTCTCTTTTCCATGCCTGAAGTGTGCTGTTTTTCTAGAAATTACATAGGGCTGTGATGACAGGTGCTATGGTTTCTTGAGGGATCCAGGTGTTTGATGACAGTGTTAGATACTGTGGAAAAAGAGCTGCTGGCTCAGCTATAAATGGCCGTGTGAGTTAGGGCTCCAGAAAGCCAGAGGCTACAGTATCTCCTCTTCTACTCTGCTGTTGGTTGGTTGGTTTGGGTTTTTTTGTGGTTTTTTTTTTTTTTTGTCTGTCAGATGTTGTGTAATGCAGCCTGGCTTGGCTGCCTATTTGACCTCAGCTTCATCAGATGGTATGGCTTTCTTGTCTGCTGCAGGAGGGTCTCATAATGAAGCTAAATACTCGTTGTTTTTTTTTTTTTTTTTTTTCCTTAGCTTCATGAGCTACTTTTTTTTTTTTTTTTTGTCCAAGGCAATGCAAGCAGAATCTACTGCAATTGCTTGCTATTTTCCCCTTCCTCTTTCATAATTTTTAACTTTTTCACTATCCCCTTCTAGCTTGAGTTGGGTGGGGAGTCACCTTGCCTGTTAATGCCAGGCTGTAATGAATGCATGTCTTAAACTATGTTGCAGCCTTTCTGCTGGGTTTGGTTCCGACACAAGCTGGTGGGACAAGCTCTTGCTTGTCACTCTTATGATGTTTTCCTTGTGAATGGGTTCTATGGTGTCCTTTTGCCCAAAGGACAGTCAGACAGTCTTCTCTTGCCTGCTCTGTTTGTTTCCTTCCAGTGCTTATTGCTCTGTTTGTGCCTGATACAGAAAGGCAGTTACTACCCTTTAGAAATTTGCAATAGGCATTAACCTCTGGCACTGGCGCGGGTATTTTTGTGATCCAAGGAAGACATTAAACAGCTGAGGTAGGAGGGGGGATGACTGTATCTATGAATGAAGCTGGTGCACTGTGAAAACCTTAGCTAATTACCTCTGGATGAAGAAACTGTCAAGGTCCACTGGCTGAGACGTTGGAGGCTGTTACCTGAGCAGTTCCACGGGCCCTGGGCAATGAGCCAGCGCAGCTTCCAGCCTCTGCCAGCCCATTAGCTGCAAGCTGCTAATATGACACATCCCTCACAACTTGTGTCCTCTAAAGTCTGAGCTGGATTCAGTCCCAGATCAAAGCTCCTGCATCATGTGTTTTTTTCCAGAATTTAATTTTTTTATTATAAATGAACCAGCAGACACAAAATCCTAACCAGTTCTTGCTGCTTAAAAAGCACACAGTTGACACTGTGGTGTCTGTTTTGGTGTACAACAGAGAGGTGTGAGCACACTGGGAACCTCACTATGGTGCTGATGCCATGGCCCAAAGACCCATTACACCCTTCTCAATTCACCTTGTGAGAAGTCTGCGTGAGAAAGATGTGGCAGCCCCAAGCCTGTACTTTCAGGGAAATACCTCTACAAGCCTGAACAAGCTTTGAAATTACTGGAGAGGAAAAAGTTTGCCTAGACTTTGCGTGGCTGGAACAGGAGGGCAACTACCGGCACTAATGCTTACTTGGTGGTGACAGAATGCAGCAGCCCCAGCACAGCATCCCCTGGCAGTAGGAAGAGTAGCTTAATAACCAGCACGGTTGACTTCTTGCTGGTACAACTTGCACTTACACATTTGATTTCTAAAAGGACACCTCTCCACCTGTGTAAGACAGCCCAAATCTATTCTAAGCAGGCACCAGCCTTGTCCAGGAAAGCCCAGACAACACTGCTATCTCCAAAGGTGGGAGGAAAAGCAGCTGAGTGAATACCACAGCAAAGGGTCAATAACCCAGCCAGCCAAAGAGCACAACATCTGTCCCATGCTGGCCGTTAATCTCGCAGAGTACTGAGAGTCTGGGGAACCTCCTTCCTTCCTCTGGTGGAAGGAGGCAGCTGGGCAGAGCCCTGCCAGAAACACAGCACTGGTGGGGCTGTGGGTGACAGATGCCTGATGGATGAGCAGAGGTCTCCTGGAGGAAAGCTGATCTGTGCCGGGGCTGGGGGCTGTGCTGGAGGACCACAGCATGGGCTGGTTTGCTTTGCTTTGAAGAGGAGAGGAGACATTCACCAGTTTGCATGACAGCTGAGACAGACCAGCCTGGAACAGCCTTGCAGCTGTCCACATCACTGCTGTGTCAAAACATCTGTCGCCTTTGGTTTTTGTAGGTTTGCTCTCTGTAGGCTTGCTTCTTATTGAAGGATGAATGTCTGCCTCAGTCTATAGCATTTACCCAGCTTTTCCTCTTCGAAAACTACCACGTAGGAAATCTCACAGTAGTGACAGGAAGAAGATGGAGTCGTGTCTGCATGCTGGCTTCAGACACAGCCCTGTTTGTAACAGCCTGGCAGTTTTGGCCAAGAATGTTTTTTTCATCAGTCTTCATAAGCCGACAAACCCCATTTTACAGACTTCTTCATGCCAATGCAAAGATGCTGTATGTAGGTACTGCCTGCCCACCACCACCGCTCCCCCCACAGGAGGCAGCTTCATCTGGGTTCAGCTCTTCAACTGTAACAGATAAGCCCATTGCCTTCTGTATAGGGAGTGGTGGCAGCAGGTGGCAATAAGTCTCTCACCTAAAGTAACTCTGCTATTAATGATAGAAACAGCTGGGCCCACTTGTGGTCTTCCCATCCTTAGGCTATTTGTTACTGTTCCTCAGCAGGTGGCTGTCAAGCCTGCAGCTGAGCTGATGGAGGCTGATGGATGGCCCAGGAAAGCCCCTCAATGATCCTGTGTTGGGTCCCTGGGGTACTTCTGTTGCTTTTCTGTGCTGAGTGAAGCTAACATTGTCTGGGGTGGCAGGTGAATTGTCCCTATAGCCTGTTTTGCCACCTCTATTGGGTCAGTTTGGACTTTCAGCAGGGGCACAGTAACTGATGGTGAGCGTGGAAATGATGTTTTAACCTTGTACAGTTGTTTCTGCAATAAGTGGACCATGAGCTAAGAAAGGAAGGAATTTGATTCACATGTTATTTCAGTTTTCTCTGAATACACCCATGTTGCTATTTAACCTTGCTTTTGATTTTCTGGCACCTGGAGTCCTTTAATATTTGGACAAGTTGGCTTATACTCAGGAGCAGACTCAGCATATAGTTAGTTCTGTACCACCACGTACCACCCAGGCCAAGGGTGACATACACTGGTACCAGTTTCAGTTGACTCTGGCGGATTAGACTATAAACTTGGACAGCTTGGTAAAGCATGTGTGTTCTGTTCAGCCATTGCTCTTGTGTCACTGGTATCTCCTGAGAGAGGAGGCAGCTGGCACAGGTGGCAGCTAGTGCTGCTGTCACGGTCATTCTCCCCCACAGCCCTGCTGTGCACCCAGAGTTGGCAGCTAGGTTAACAGCATAGGGGAGATAGTGCTGCAAAAAGAAACTCACATTTAAGCCAGTAGAAGATATCAGAAGCGCTCCCAACTGCCCATCAGCCAGAATAACCATCCCTGAAGGTTGCTCAGTGAAAGATCCCCATTTGGCTCCAGCTAAACCAGGCACCTGAGCCCTCTGTTCATGCTGGTTGAAGACATGGATAGCTTCAAGCTGCACGAGCTTGTGTAGTTGCTTAATGATCACCAGGGCTGGAGGACAACAGGGTTTTCTGTCCTGAGGGCTGGTCCTTCAGCCACACAGTACATCACTGTAGTCCTGCAGGCAGGCAGCTTGGCCCCAATAGCTGAGTAGGTATTTCTGCCTTTCTTTAAATAATATTTCAGAAAATAAAGTTAACCCATAAAAACATAACTAGTCAGATTATGACCACAGTCTACCAGGTGCTTTGGGGTTTAGATAGCTAGGAGGAGAAAGCTTGTGTTTTGGGGTGTGTGTGTGTGTATTTCTGACTGTAATGTTCCAATAACATTCTTCTGGTTGTGTGTACAATTAGATGCAAGCTTCTTGAAATATTATGCAATTTTTGATAAGAGCACTCATCTGTTTTGTAGTAGCTTTCACAATTTTTACAGTCACTGCTTTGTTTGGGTCAGGCTGTAATCTTTCTGAAGAAACTCAATGTCTCAGAAAAGTTATGGGTCTATCAAAAAGCAGCAGTTTAATTTTATAGGCACACCTGTGAATTTAATTCTCTCTCTAAAACTTCTCTTAAGTCCTTAAAGGGTCATTCCAAACTCAAGGGGGGAAGCTTTGATTGCATCGTCTCAGTAAACTGCACGATATATAGACATACTGAACCTGACAAGTGAGTAATCATTAATCCTGAAACCCGGCCAAGTCACTTATAATTCCAAAAGGCACTGCATTTAAAATGAAAAGTTGCCCTTATGATAAAGGCTTGTTTATTATTTTTAAAATTTATTTTATTTCTTACTGCTGTCATCCATTAGTAACTGTCAACAGCTGCTAGTAAGGTCATTGGTAGTTAAAAGTTTTCCTCACCTGAGGAAATGTCAGTGAAATATAAATTGCAGGACATGGATATATTTCCTGCCTACTCCCCCCACCTTTCTTAAACTAAAGTAAAAATTTTTTTTCCAACAACATCAAATCAGACCACAGAAAGAGTAATCTCTGCCATCCTGAGGGTTATGCCACAGGGGAGGAGGACTTCTGAGCTGGAGCAAACCTGCCTTCTGGTGTAGCTTCCCAGCTTGCTTTTAAAGAAGATGCATTTGAGGCTATCATTATTAAGTGTTGCCTATAACAACAGCATTTCTTCCTAGGGTTTGACCAAAAAAACCCTCTTTTCTACTTCATGTGGTAAGGTAAGTGAGCTAACCCTTTGTCTTGAAAAAATGGAGGTAACTGGTGAACAACATCTTCAAAAGATTACTTCTAAAGTGATCTTGTATGGTAGTGAGTTTTTAAGTCCAGTTTGCTTAAAACTGGCCTAAGCCAAGTCCCACTTCAAATTTATCCAAAAGTTAGCTAGAAGAAGAAGAAGAAGAAAGCAGATGAAGAAAATGTATTTGTCCGCACAGGCACCACCTAAAAATCTGGGGAGGATGACCAAAGTAAGTTACTTGAGCACTTTTTACATTCAGACTAAAACATCTTTCTTTTACAGTAAAGTTAATGACTATATGCCTCTTATTGTATGCTCCTTTTTACCTAAAGCAAAAATATTTACACCCTGTGGCCAAACTTCTCTATGAGGTGCTGATAGCTTGACCAAACAAAAGTATTTGAAATCTCTGGACTGTCTATTCTCAAGGATATGCACTGCAATTTTGTAGTTTTTGGCAATTTAGGGAGGGTAAAATTGCCACTCTGTTGAATTTAATGTGAGTCCTGACATTTATTTCAGCAGGGCCAGTATTTCTGAGAGAGTCCATTACCCAAGGAGCTCCCTCTTTATGGACAATGGGTAGCCCATGTGCTTATCTGAACCTGTTGAGGTTTTTCTGTTACTAAAAATGAAGCACATCTGTCCTGCTTCTTGGTGGAGACCTGGTTGTTGGGGTTTTTTTTAATACTGAAAAAGGCTGCAAAGCCAAAGAGAGAGAATTTCTATGATTAGACATGCACCTTGGGAAAGCTTGAGTGCCAATCCACCTAAGTATTTATGCTGGTTTAAACTGAGGGGGATGCTGTAGGCAAACCCTGTGCTTACAGAGCATGGTTAGATAGAAGCTCCTTAAAGCTATTGCTAGGCAGAACAATTTACTTCGTCTTCAGTGATAAGAAAGCGGTTTTTAACATAGAACAACTCATACCACGGCTGTTATACAATGAAAAGGCAGTGGATGCACCAAGGCATTTTGGTTTTACTGCGAGGTGAATTACCTGAGGTCAAATCATCAGGGTCTAGAATAGTGCTGACCTTGCCTAGCTGTTATTAGTAAAGCCCGCAAGCACCTGTGGCCCTTTGCATCTTACAGCAAGATAACCATGCCCAGTTTATCTCAGTTTAAATAAAAAGCAAACATTCTTTCCCCACCCAATACCTTTGTGGTAGAGAAGGCAGTACCCTCAGTCCTGAGAGACCTGTTAGTTGTCTGGCCTCAATAAAAAAAATTCTCATTATATTCTCTGTAATTGAATCTTATCTCTGGGACAGGAGAAGTGAGGGAAGAAAGACTGCATGAGACTGGAAAAAGAGAGGGGAATAACAAAGGGATGGAACAGAGGAACCCTGATTAATATAAAATCACCCTGGAAAGCCCTGAAGTATTCAAATTTCTACTTTGTCTTATTTATACATCTTAACATTGTTTTCTGTTTGTTCTTTAGCTCTAGAAAATGATAATTGCTCCATACTTTGCAAATACTAATGGCTTTAACAGATTAAATCTGTGATAATGTCTATGCAACCTAATAAAGCTGGTAGTTCGTAATACAGTGCATTAGGACTTCTATTCTTACTGTGTTGGCAAGGGGGAATATGACAACAAGGGAAACAATTCTAAAAGCACGCAAACAAAAACCAGGAAAGGCTTATGAATCTTCTGACTCAGAATGAAATGAATTCATAATGAAACAGTCTTCACAAAAGGGAGCCTTCATTTCTTCACTGAATGTTATTTTCTAGAGGTATTTGACAGTGTTACTCATATCTTGGGATCTAGAGAACAAAGGGAAATTATTTTCATTTCTTTTCCACTAAAACATTCCCTTGATGTTTGAGTTCAGTTTTGGTAATACTCTAATAGGTTGCACTTATATACGGCTTCCCATTTTAGAACCTGGAGTATCATATGAATACTGAACTAAACCTCACGTACCCTCATGGCGTTGTGCAGTAGCAATATCCTTGAATCACGGGAGTGGAAACTGAGGCACTGACTGTGATTTCCTTAGTATCTATCCCCCAATAAATCTCTGGCAGAGTTGAGAGAACAGTCCAACAGGTTTCATGGTGGCTTTTTTTCCTCCAGGTGTACTGTGAAGCTGGATACCCACTTGACTTACTGGGATCCCCTCTGCATAGGTTTTCTTTTTTCCTAGAGGAAGAGCCTAGAATTGGAGGAACATGTCAGCGAAGAGTAGCAATGAAAAATATTGATAAATCTATCTATGGGTTGGCACTAAGTGTGATTAAGGACAGAACGTGGCACAGAGATTAGGATTTTCGGAGATGTATGGGTAGATCTTCCTATAGCAGCTTAGGGAAGTACTTGAGCTGGAAACCTAGTCTGAACCAGAAAGATGGGTCTTGTTGTCTGCAGACACCACTGTCCCTTGCTGCTCTTCCTGTGCTTGTGAACTGGGAGGACTTACACTTGCCTCAGCTGCTCCTGTGCAAGCTGTGTGGAACACAACAAAACAAAAAGCGAGTTTGGGAGCAGGTGTGACTAAGCAAGGGCACATGGCCCCCTCAACAGACTCCTGCAGAGGGGGCAACTTCTGGCAGAAAGTGTGGTTAGCTGGAAATAATAGTATTTTAATGTGCTTTGTGTGTATATGTGGAGCTTCCAGAGTTGCAAAATAATGGGTTATTTTCCCCCAAAATCTTCTGTGTTATGTCTGAATGAATAGTTTCATTTTATGTCTGTCTCCTGGGCTTTTTTATTTTTATAAAAGTAGGATTTTGACTCTTCTTTGCAGAATTCTAAGGAAGAGATACTAATCAGCTTGGAGGTATACTTTCTACCTACCGTGTGTTTGCATACTGTAAGCTGCTTTCACTTCTAATTAAAATCATTGTGATTGGTTTATGAAGCTGGTTTCCAAAAACTCTGGCACTAAGCTGGGTACAGAAACAAAAACTTCTGAAAACTTCACTTCAATTATGTATGTTGTACAGTGCATTTGAAGAAGCTTCCTGGATTGCTGCTTCCTTGCCTGTAAATCTGCCCATCAAATCCCCTTTATATGCCCACTGCTAGGCACCAAATAACACACACCAGTGTTGTACATAGTGATTATACTCCTTGCTTTCTCTGCTGTATACCTATACATGCCTACCAACTGTCTTTCTGAAAAGACAAGAGATCATTTTGTGTAAGGTCCAATACAGACAGGAAAGGAGAGAAAAAACCATGTGGTCTTTTGCACAGCTTCCTTTTCTATCATCTAACATAGTTATCTTAGCAGGAGGAATATTTTTGGTGTTTTGTGTGTGGATAAACACAATAGGATTAAAATAGGAATCAGTACCCACATTACTTTGAATGTATTGCTCTAGAATATTGCATCAGATATAATAACATATAGGATGTGATGGACAAATATTTAACTGATCTTCCATTAGCTTTACTCATAATGAAACCTAAAATATGGCTTTCCTTTCCTCAAGCTCTGAAGGGCTGTTTCCCTTTTTTCTGATGCTGCTGCTCTGCAGCACAAATGGATGCCAGCACTTGATCTTACCTCTGAGTTGAAGGATCAATGAGAAGAGTTAGCAGGAAGTTGTTTATGCTCTGTTAGATCTTATTAGGAGATTTTTTTCCTATCATGGAAATCATAAATGTTTATGGGAGCAGATAGTTTGAGCAAGGAACAATTATATGGAGGAGGCCAGAACAAGGGTTTGAATTTAGTAGGTGTTGCTGCCAGAATTCCATCTACTGATTACTGTCTCCATTTTATTCTTTCAAAATAATGTTGGTGGAAAAAAGGAAGCTTTAGCCCCTTACAGGTAATAGTTACAGAAGTGCTAATTTTAGTGGCTGCTTTTTGGCTGCCTGTTCGGTGGCCTCTGTTCATCTGTTTTCATGGTGCTGTATTGGGTCTGGCCGAGTCCCATAGCAGCGCTCATAGCACTGTGCTTTGCACTGGTAGCTAGAAAGGTGGTGGCAGCACACCAGTGTGGTGACCACTGCTGAGCAGCGCTCGCACAGCATCCAGGCTGCCTCTCCAGCCTCCCCCTCCCGCCTCAGCAGGCTGGGGGTGGGCAAGATCTTGGGAGGGGACGCAGCCAGGACAGCTGACCCAAAGTGACCAATGGGATATTCCATACCATATGATGTATGCTCAGATATAAAAGCTAAGAGAGAGGAGAAGGAAGTGGGGGCATTAGTTATTTGGAGTTTGTCTTCCAAAGCAATTGCTACATGTACTGAAGCCCTGCTTCCCACCAAGCAGCTAAACATCACCTGCTGATGGGAAGTAGAGGATAACATCTCTTGTTTTCCCTTGCTTTCGAGCATTTGACTGTTGCTATTGCTTCATTAAACTGCCTTATCTTGATCCACAAGGTTGTTTTCATCTTTTCTACCCTGATGTTCTGATCAGGAGAGGTGTGATAGAGAGGCTTGGTGGGCACCTGGTGTCCAGCCAAGGTCAACCTACCATAGATGCCTACTGAGGAGCAATGGTATGACAATTTCCTAGCTGAACCAGGGGGTTGTTGAGCTGGGCTAGCTAGTGATGTCAGTGCAAGGATAAAATACCAATGTTCATTTGATGAAAAATGTCTCTTTAAATAAACAGCTCCTGTGTGTATACCTGTGCTTCAGCTGACCTCTGGAAGTACTGTAATGCTCTTCCACTTAATGTGCTTAGATTCTTACAAGTTTTGAATTCAATAAAATTCCTTTCAGCAGATTCCACTGTCTCGTTAATATATCTTGTACAGTTTCATTCTCCTATTAATGAAGAAGAGGTCATTTAGCATTGTTAATTCCTTCATCTTGTGACTCTTAAATCGATTGAATAATAAGAACTCCTTGGCTCTTTACAGTTATTCTGGGTAATAATTATGTCCTAATAGTTATTTGTAAAATTTTTTTAAAATAAAATCTCACCTCCACCCACAGTTTATAATGCTTGGATGACATGGGAAGAAGTGAGTCACCATTGTCATGCTAATGCAATTTCTAATAACTTAACAAGGGCTTATGAACTTCTTAAGCTTTAATTACATTGTAGCAGGACATATATATTCTATAACTATATTTTAAAGTTGTCTACTTATTCTCTCCTGCTTTTACCTTTGATGAAATCTTTTGGGCAGCTCAGCTCTTTGTGGGCCTAATATGAAACTGGAAAGTACACATGACTAAGTAGAGATTAATATTACATATATGTATTTATATGTACATATATAATATATACATATAAATACATATTTATTACAATAAAAATGTAATAAAAAAGGATATTCATGCAATGATTTTAGTCTGGTTACATCTTCTTAGATATTGAGTATAGCAGAGCCAAAGCCTGAGACAGCGGACTGCATGACTGTGGGCCTCGAATAGGATCATGTAGGTACCACGAGTGCCCCAAGGAGCAGGGCTAACTGGGTGGGTGGATGTGGGACTACAGCCTGTTTCCTCCTCTCATTCATGTCATGCTCCAGTGTTCAGAAGTATTCATAAGGTGGTTTGGTTGTGCGGTTTGTTGTTTGTTTTTTTTTTTCATTAAGGGAAATCTAGGTAATATACTAACCTTTGGTTGTGGATGGGAAACTATGACTAAGTACCACGTCAGTACTACATGAGTCTGACGAAAAATCCTATCTTAGCCTTCAGATTCATCAGAAATCCTGATCTGAGATTTCATACTGTCTGGCCTGGGTTCTTGAAAGCTTTGCAAGTGTGATCCGTTTAACAATAAAACTTGAAATAGCTGTGTTCATCTTGCTTTAGGATTTTGCTTTGGCAGTTTCATGGTGTGGTCTTGTCTTTATTCTCATTTTTGTCCTGCCAGACAAGTCTAAAGTGTAAAGAAGATGAATAGCTTTCATGGCCCTTCACGTAACTTTGATCTTCCCCTTGCAGTAAGCAAGCCAGAAAAGTCCTGACATGGTTTCTTTTCCTGCTTCCTTCTTTTGGCAGCAGTACCTGATAGGAAGCAGGACATGAGGTTTCCTTTCCCTTTCCAGTCATGCCCTACAGCTCAAGGCCTAAATGTTGTGATTCAATTTGTTCTACCTCTACCTTTCTCATATTTACGCAATTTCCTTGGGGAAAAACTACCAAACAGCTCCTTTGTTATGCTGGACTTCTCTGAAGAGTAGGATGCCAGTACTCAGGCAACCCAGAAGTCACTCATAAACAAGGAGAGATTGCCTTTATGTTTTATCCCTTTGCCATTAGACTTTTATTGTCCAGCACTATCAAGAAGATCTTAGGGGCACTACTAATATGATGCAGGATTCTGGTCTGGCAACAGTCATCCAGAGCAAGCTCCTTAGGGATGACTTACGAAATAGTCAAAATTGAGGGTGGTGAGGCACTGGAACAAGTTGCTCACAGAAGTTGTGGGTGCCCCAACCCTGGAAGTGTTCAAGGTCAAGTAGGGTAGAGCTCTGGGCGACCTGGTCTAGCAGAATGGCAAGGGGTTGGAACCAGATGATCTTTAAAGTCCCTTCCAACCCAAACCATTCTATGAAAATTAGTAAAGCAAAAGACTGCATTATGTTTAGAGCTGAAAGGAAACCATTACTTTCCTATCCTTTGGGATACTTGGGAGAGGAAAATAATCTTTTCTGGATTGAAGTAGACTTTTTGAAATATTTGTGGAAAGAAAAATATGAAAAACCAGGTCTGAAAACTTGGGAAAATAATTTTAGCATATCATTCAAATCCAACTCTGGGGTTTGGTTCAGCCAAGGTTTCTGGGCTGCCAGCTTTATGATGGGCAGGACAGGAGTCCAAAGCTCCTGGGACTCCTATCTCCCCACTAAGGACTACTTGCTTAGTCTGGGATCTCAGGAAGCCTGGAAGACATCTTGCCTTGCTTCAGAAGCATTTTGTCTGCAGGGGTCCTGTGTTGGAAATTTGACAATAAATCTGGCAAGTTCCTACTCTTCCATTGGTAGGTGTCTGAAACTGCTGTGTGCCTACAGATGTTTGATTTAATGGAAATTGCTGGTTTTCAGCAACAACAAAATATTTCATTGAAATAAGTCTTCCACTTGTAATTGTGATGTCTTGTACCACAGAAATGGAAGACATATATCTGAACTGCTGTTATATTTCAGGAAACAAAGGGAACTTCTAGTACTAATTGTCTCATTGTGTCCTACTCCCTTTTCTTTTTACCACTGTCATAAATAGTCTTCTCAAAGATGTCTTTTCCAGTTCTTTCTGAAAAGGGAGATAATCACTGAAAGCTGGTTCTCTGCTATTTGCAAAACTTTACCACCATACAGATCTATAAGACCTCAACATCTCTCTTGTCTCAGGTGAAAAATGAGTCCTATTTGATGATTGGCCCTCCTAAGAACAGAAGCTTCTCCAGAAGGACATCAGATCTATTGGCTCCCAGCTGCTTCTAGGTAAAAGTCATTATCAGAGCACACAAGGGAAACCTAGTTGCACTAGTTGCTTAGGTCAATGAACATATTTCTTAGAAAAATCCCTAAAATAATATGAACCAACCTGGATATAATACATGATTGCATCTCTGGGTCTTTGAAGGGAAAGGGCTGTAGCTTAGAACTGACAGGACTTGTGGAGTTGAGCAGTAGTTTTTTAAAAACAAACAAAAACAAAAAGGCTCTTTGGAGTTTAATTTGCTGACTGCCAGTTCTTGGAAGGGGAATAGCTGGTGCATGTTCAGAAGGTGTCTCCCTTGGTAGACAAGTTGCTTGCTTTCTCACTTCATGGACAAATGGAGACGCATGTGGTCATCAGCATCTGCGTAACAGATTAATTCTATTAACCATTTTTATTCCCCATTAATAGAGTTGTCTATCAGGGCCTCATGCTGCTGTCAGATTTCCAGGGTTGGGGCAGAAGTGGCATGTGATAGTTGAGAATCTCCTTGGATATGGCTGGCTGAAATAGTGGGACCTTAGCATAGCCCTTTAAATGTTTCATTTAAATTATATTCATTGCTTGACTTCACTAACCAGGGCTGTGACTTTACAACTTCTCCCAGCAGTAGACTAAAAGGTGAGAGTTCTCAGCCCTGGCATCATGTCACTTGCTTTGATAGTACCATGCTGTAAAAGATGGCAATGACCAGCTCTTGTTTTACTATTCTGCCCCAGTTGAGCTGGCTGCTTGTAAAAGGCAGGAGGAGACAGAAATCTCTGCTGCCTATAAAAGAAGAGAAGAATGATTCCTCCTTGACTCGGAAATGCAAATGTCTTGTATGGCAGCCTTTGGAATAAGGAGGCTTATTGTTCCACCTGTCTCACCAAAAGAGGTCCTAATGGGTATGTCCAAGTGTAGCTCAGCAGCTTCAAAGCAATGTTGAAATTCTCTGAAGATAGTAGATAATTATATTCTGTTATCACAGCTTATGCCTGTTTTCTGCTCCCTGCAAAACAGCTGAAAGGAAAAATATTTCTCTACACTTTTTAAAGAAAACTATTACAGTTAATGATTTTTCTGTGACTAAAATAAGAAACAGTCACTCGAGAAACATTTGTAATTAACTCTCATTTGTGTTATCATTAAGATCTCCCACCCCTCAACACACACACACCTACACATGTAGCCCTCCTTCCCCAGCTCATACTAAACTCTCTCCTCTGGTGAAATCTAATATAAAGTAGGATATAGAGCATGAATCTAGTAAGACTGTACTTGGTAATCCAATTCTGGGTTGTTTGTTTCTTATCCTTTATTGCTCCATTTGGTCCTTATTGAAACTCCAATATGTTGCCTGTATTATTTTATATTCCCCAAGTTTGCTCTCTACAGCTGGGTATGCCTAGCAGTTACTGCTTCTCAGTTCTGTTCCTTTCCTTCAGAACAGAAAGTTCAGGTTTTTGGTAGGCTGTGAAAGTCACACCATTTATAGTTCTCCAACTTCTTGATCACATAATCACCTACTGAATGGCTTTGCAATATCAGAACTTGCATGAAAGCATCCCATGAGACCCAGGCAGAGATGATTCCTTCAGATTCAAGTTGGATAAAACCCTCTGGCTGTTGCCTCTTACAGGAGAGTGAATGTGGAAGGCTGTCTTCTATTGGATAGTGAGTCCTTAAAATGAATTTTTTGTCATTTTGTGTAACTTTTTTTTTTTTTTTTTTTTTTTTTTTGTCTAAAAGATCATTCAGGTGGTGATCTAAGACCAGTATTATTCAGCTTCAAAGGTACAGCATATGATGCCGGGAGTTCAGATATGAGTTTGCTGGCACACTGACACTAAGCCTTTGTAGATAAGTTTCGGAAGAATACCTATTTTTAATTAAAATCAATTTTCATTAAATTGGAGTTTTTGATCACTAATTGTCCACAAAATTACTGGAAATTTTGAGACTTTGAGTTTTGAACAAAAGCTCTGTCCACTGGCGTTCAATAGGTGCATCTCAGTGAATGATTTTGAGTTAAGATTATGTTCCAGTCTCTGAATTTACACTGTGTAAAATAAGTAAATGTCGTGGAAAAGCAGAGGATAAATGCTGAAGTTGTGCCTTTACTGTAAAGTTGAGGTAATATATCTTTACATTAAGTCAATACAGCTCAAGAGATTGAGGATGCACTGAAATTACACTCAGGTGGCTGCATCCATGTCAGTGCTGTGCTCGCTTATGTGCTGAGACTGAAACTTCTGGGGCTCTTACTACCACCATTGTTAATGAGCTGAGTTCTTCCTTAGTGGCTTCTCTCTCTGGTCCCACTGGAGGGTTAGGGAAGGAGTCTGAGCTGGTGGCTTTGCAGTGATGCTCATTTCCTTCCACTCTGAAGTGTGATTATGCAAATGGCTCATTTGTACTGTTTGAGCTGGCCTGTGTCAGTTGAAAGTGCTATAACACACAAGCTAAGGGATTTTTTTTCGTTTTTTTTAATAGCAGCTGAGACCCCACGTAAGTCCTCATGGGCAAGCTGCTCAGCAAAGCATGCTTAAAAGATACAGACTGAGGCTGCCTTCATGCTGGTCAGGAGGATTAGCAGAGACACCTGAAACTCCTCTTCAGAAACAAGGTTCGGCTTGACTCAGACTTGTGTTTGGGTGAGCAAGCATGTTCTCTCTCATCACCACTCAGCTGCTTTTTTTTCCCTTTTTTTTCTTCTTTTTAAATTTTTTTTCCGACCTGTGAGTTCTGATGCTGCTCTTTCAGTAGAAGTTTTGTTGTCATTGCCTGTGACTAATTGCAGTTCACCTGCGGTCACCGGCACACACAAATTTTTCTTAATTTTGGGCATGTATTTCACATCACAGCAACCAAGGCCTCTAGAGTTGCCAGCCTCAGCTGTGCCCTCAGCATACACGCTGAGCTGTGAAGTCATGACTTTTTGCAGGGTTTTTTTTGCCCTGTGCTTCATGGTTTGATGTGTATTCATTTCATGTTTTCAGCTCTTCTCCTCAAGAGCTTAAAAACTTACTAGAAAAGAAACAATGAACATGAAAGACGCTTATGAGAGTCCTCAGCTGCAGCTGTGATTACAGCACTAGATTAATGATATAACCCTAAGAGCTGGCAATGCCACAGAAGTACAGCCGCATCCATTCAACAGGCCTAGACAGGGAATTAGAAGAAAGTGTGGGAACGGTACCAGCAAGAATGTTGCACGTCATTACCTTAATAGAGAATGACTCTGAAGCTGTCTCTGTGGGTCAACAGCTCGTGCTATGAAGAGGCAGCTCAAGACTTGGAGATCTCAGTCCAAGGATTTGAAGTCCACTGTGGTATCTCTGTGCTCATCACCCGTATAATGCAGCCCATGCTAGAAATAATTTCCATTTGAACAGATGGTTTCTAGAGCTTCCAGAGGAATAATGGGACTTCTGGAGAAAGGAGGTTGAAATATCAGGGAGTAGGAAGCTCTCCAGAGTTTCAAGAGCTTTGGGAAACCACGGTTGTAGCTCACCTCCCACACCCTACCTCTCCCAAGACTGCCTTGTTGCCTTCTTTACCCTGAAGTTACTGGTCCCCGCTGCCTCTCTTGCTTGGTGCAGTTTTTCTGGTAAGTCAGGAGGAGCCATGTCTTCCTCCCTCCTTTCCAAGCTCTACTCCCAGCTGGTGCACACACCAGGCTGGAGACAGGCTGGAGTGCCGGTCTGGGTGTTGATGCACTGCAGTGAGGAGGAGCAGAGCTGGGATGCAGGCATTAAGCAGAGACCTCAGTTGTGCTGCTGCTGGCAGGGCTGCCCCCAGGCACGTGACAACCCTCTCCTTGGCAGTGGGAGCTCTGCAGGCATGTGGTGGCTATTCAGGCTGGGATGAGTATTTCTTAAATCCTCAGACACAAAATAGGCAGATTACTGCTCACTGCAGGTTGCTGACCTGTGCAGCTAACTGCTGTGCCAGTGGCTTGCTCTAGGTTTGTTTGTTGGTTGTTTTTTTTTTTATGTTGTTGTTGCCAATATATTAATATTAATGTTATTTATTAAGGAAAATAAAACCAGCAAAAATCACCTGGGTCACCAGGTTTAGTCTCTCCTGACTGCAGGCAGCCAAAGAAGAGACATTGGTCTGAACAGCATCTGCTTCTCTGGCTTCACAAACACCCTGTCACAAGCAGGGCAGCTGTGGGTAATGAGGGTCAAGATTCATTTCTGTCCAGAGTACAACCGTCTACAAGGATTTCACAATCCAGGTAGTCTATTCATTTAAATGTTAATAAGAGTCCTGTTTTGTTTTGAAATGTAGAGAGGATCTTGCGTCTTTACCCTTTTTTTCCCATTCTCCTCTTATTTACAGTGTTGCTTTAGCAGTTCAATCTGGTTTTGCAGATAAGAAACATTCTTGCTTTGGCCAGGGTAAAAGTCTTTTCTAGATGGACTTTTCAGAGGAGCGTGTGCTGGATGTGAGTGGTTCAGGCAGGGGCAGCAGAGTTCTCTCCACCTCTTTGGACTTCATCCATCCAGGACACCAGCTTTTGTCTTGCTTTCAGAGCTCCAGCCCTGAGAAGAAAGGCCTGTTTTACAGGAGCAGGCTCTTACAAAGACAGAAAATGCACCTTTATGGCACCCACAAGTGGCCACTGGGGACTTGCTGCTGGGAGAGGGCAAATCCAAGATAACAGCATAGTTTCTGTGGGAGCCTGACTCCACTTAGGAAAGGACGGTGCTTTCCCCATAGTGCTGAGCAGGTACCAGAAATAGAAGTAGGCTGCCTCTGTGTACCATGTGGTTTTAATAACTTTATAACAATGACATGAGTAACCCTGTGAGTATGCTGTGATGGTGACAAGAAGCTGGAGATAGCAGCGTACATGGTTTTCTCATTAAATATTCTAGATACAGAAGGTAACAGAACATGAGTCCAAAAGAATATGATTTAAATAAGACCCAAACTATTTTACATCACTCTGACATCTTTCTTGGGAATATACATTAGAATTAATAAAGAGGAAATTAGAAAGGTCCTGCTAATATTATTAGTTATGGTTTTATTCATTGCAGTGATCCTGATGTCCCAATTCATCTTGGCCCAATCTATGACCACACACATGCATGCACTAAAAAAAGTTCCTGTCACCACAGCCTCAGACTATAGCATGACCCAATGATAGCTTTAGTTTGAGCTTAGGGACAACTGCTGTCCTCCTCTTCAAACAGTAGGAGTGGTTAAACCCTTTGGGACATTGTGATGCTCTTCAGGTGATGGTCTATATGCATGTTAGTGCCCAGGTCAGAGGAACATCCTGGACCCTGCTGGTACCCACAGCACAGAAGAACCACTGAGCCTCTGGAATGACAGGGAGAAAGGCACAGAGGAAAACTCTGAGCACAGACACCTCCTGTAACTCTGAAAAGCCCAGGAGAGAGAGTGTTTTTAGATTGTGTGCTGATAGGAAGATGCAAATGAAGCAGTGATCTCCTGTCGTGTGACACCCGGCAAACAGGACTTGGTGTTCCTTGTCAGGGAGCAGGGTTTCTATAACAGATACCACGCTCCACTGCCAAATGCTTCATCCTGATAGAACAATTTGCAAGATCCCAAATTTTTGGGAACTGTTGAGTTCAGGGAGAGTGGCAACACAGCTGAAAGTGTTATGTAAACAACATATGTTAGATGTCTGATGTGTGGAGCTGGTTTGCTCCACACAGAGCACTAAACCCAGCATAGAACACAGGAGCCCAATCTCCCAGTTTAGCAGTGCAAAAGAGCACTAAAAAGAAGAAAGGAGAATCTCTATTTAATTTTGTAATAAGATTATAGTTTTTTCTTACATTCTGTTGGATGTTTGCATAAAGGAAACCAGTATGTGAATTGGATTTTGGTGAAAAGGCTCAGTCAGAATATAGGCTCAATAATCAGGCTTGGATTCCTTTAAAATGACTTTAGCCATCTAAAATACAGTCATCAGGCCTAAAACAGCTGTAGGCACCCTCCATAACTGAAAGAGGGGTATCTCCTTAGGGCTACTGAGCCCTTTTTAGAAGGACTTCTGAACTAGGGAGGGCAATTTGTCATCCATAGGTGATTTGTTCTTTCTTTGTTAGATGACTTGTTTATTCTCATGTGCTTACCCTTTATATAGCCAGAGTTAGTAAAGAGAAATCTTGTCCTAAAGGGTGCAAGAAGTCTGTATCGAGGAGGGTGCCTGGGCAGGACTGATCGGAGTTCAGTACCAGGCATGCTGCTGCTTTTGATCTGCTGTTTGAAAGCCCAGCCTTGCCAGGCCTGCTGGAGCTTGGGCAGTCCTTCGTTTTCATGGCATCCAACAGTGAATTACTGCAACAGCACTAAGAAGCCCTCTATACACTGCTATTTTTCTCAGTCTTGACTTGCATGTTCTCAATCAATTGCAATTTCTGCTTTGTCTTCAGATTCATATTCAACTGCTGTCATACTTGCTGGTTTTCTTAGGAATTGTGCTGCTGGTGCTCTGACAACTGAGTGCTGCCTTGGTGGTGGCGTTACTGCAGGGCATTTGTGCTGTGCCTACAATGATGGGGCCTGACATTCAAAGCTTGGCTTCATCCAGTTGCTTGAGGGGGGTTGAGAGTGAATTCTTGCCTGCGAGCTGCAGCCTTGATGCCAAATCTTTTAAAGCAGACTGTATCTAGGAGGTGAGAGCTCCCCTTCTTCCTGCTTATTGGGTGGTAGGATCTGCTACAGTGGTTCGACTTTTACAATGCCACAGGCAAGAGTTGCTGCTGCTTTTTGCATTTTTACCTGGATCATTGGCATTCTGCCGCTCTGCATTTGAGACTCGGATTAGGTATCAGATTCAAGAAAAGGCTGTAAGACACAGAAGCATGCTGACTGCTTTCTAGATCTACCCTGATTAGAGATGAAAAATTAATTTCTTTTTATTTATAATATATATTTATGAAAACATTGTCTCTCTGCAAACATTAGCATTTTTACAAACTTATAAGCCAGTCAAAATGGATCATTCTTTGTCTTTGTGTGTGTGTATTGTTAAACCTGCCTGTGTGTTTGTTTTGAGGTTTTTTTAGGTTGCTTTTTTATTTTTATTTTTATTTCTGAATCCTTATTTTCTGTGGGTTTTTTTTTTTTACTTGTTACAATTGATCTTAGTGCCTTGTTTCTGGTACCTAGTGCTTGTGCTGCAGAGGAGAGAGACAGAAATAGAACATCAGATCCCTGCTTGGTTGGGAAGGCATTTGTTCCCTTGCAGTGACGAAGAGGATGACAGCTACTCAAATGGTGGTGAGGGAGGGAGCAGACACGTGACAGAAAACCCAAGCCAGCTGTCATTGCAAAGACACTGTAATTGTAGAAACCTTGTGCACCAGAGCAGTATAAAGGACTAGAAAAAAGGGGCAAAAATTCATTAATTTCCTCCATCCAAGTAAAAATTCTGTATAAGCATGTGGATCCAAATGAATACAGTCTGATCTCAGGCTCCTAGCGACTCCAGGTCTCCTTGGGAGCCAGCTCGCTGCCTTGCTTCCTCCCTTTGCTACTTCCTCTTCCTTCCTGGCTCTCCTGGGGGAGGAAAAAAGGATTTGCTTCCTTTCTAATTTCTCACACTCTACTTCCACTGACCAGTTAAGTCTTCAATGATTCCACATTTCTGCTTGCTTAATTGTCCTGTTTAATAACCCACAGAGGTATGGATTTCCTCTAGGTTTTTACTTCTGAGACCAAACATAATTTTAGACAGCAAATAATATTTTCATACAGCTTTTCAGAACTGTACTCTTGGTTGCTTCACTACCTCCTTTCTCATGATCGTTCTCTATAGCCCCATATGGTATGTGCTCAAAGACAAAATGAGATGCTTCTGAGTACCTTCCTGTCCTTTTGTATTGGCATTTTCAACCTGTTATTACATTTTGAGTCTGAAAACAGTTTCAGAGCTTATGGATGTCTTTCAAATATCCACAAATAGAAGGAAGTTCTGCAGCTCATGTCTTTGAGCTGCAGGAGCTGTGCTGGATGAGTTCAGGGTTTGTTTTGTGTAAGGTGATCTGTGATTGGGATCTGTTCTAGGACTGCTTTTGTAGGGCTTCAACTAAACCACACACAGCTCCACTCACCCCTTGGTGTCCCCTCTGTTACTCCTGCCCAGCCCTGGATGGCACAAGGCAAAAAGGTGAAATTCACACCTGAGGGTAAGAAATGCCTAAAAATGTTTTACTGGAGCAAGAGCAATGGGAGGCAGAAGTGGTTGGGCACTTCCTCACGCTGGAGGTCTTGGGTGGGAGCACCCTACAGCAGGAGTGAGTGGCAAATGGATTTGGGGAAAGTAACACCACCACCCCTGGAGATCTGCTATTGGCACTGACTGTGGCCATATTTCAGGGTTGTACCATTCCCATTGCTGGTGCTGTTTGGCAGGATTTGGTAGCAGGACTTCACAGGGACTCAAGAAAATGTCATGATCTCCTCTAGTCGTTGCTGCGTGTTATCAATGGGGCCTTTGGGACTGGTGTCTTCAACAACTTCCCACCCTCCTGCCAGTAGCTCAGTAGTTTCGAGTCCTGTTCATACCATGTTGTCAGGACCATGCTTTTCAGCAGGCCTTCCTCCATGCTGTCTGATAATGTTTGAAAATGGTCAAAAAGGGCACAGGTTAAAATGCAACTAATTAGTAAATACAATGGGAATTTTGAGATACCTGCAAAAGGTGTCAGAGAGGACTGAGCCAAAGTTCTTAAGTCATACCAGCATCTTTGGGACAGAGTTTACTTGTGTTACTGGTATTACAGTAATGCCTGGCGGTCCCAGTCAACAAACCAGTGCACCACCGTGCAAGCCAGCATCAGCACTCCCAGATCTCCACACATACACAGAGGAATAGGGCCTGCCCTGGTTTAATCCATGTAAAAAGACTTTTCTAAGAATTTCCCCTATTGTAATTACATAGGGCTAAAGTATTTGTATAGCTCTGAAGTAGTTTGAGCTCCTCACAGGACGGATCCTGGTGGAGGTACTGCTGTTCGTGCCTATCAAATGCGAGCAGATAGTTTTCCTAAAGGGACAAAATGACTGCTCTCAAAGGGTTGCCCTACCTAAATTTGCTCAGGCTTGTGTTGTGAAAGAAACTCGGGCACAATGGCCTGTTTCAGCCTTTGTCAGTGAGGGAAACTGAATCATTGGTAAAGCATATGAACAAGGAGTCACACAAAATCAAGATAATCCAATATTTGCTGAGTGGTGCTTTTGTGGCTCTTATTGGGTGGGTGTGTGTGCAAAAGGCTTGCAGCCCCAGCAAGGTTTCAGAGGAGTCCCGTGCTATCGGGGAGGCCACGGGTATCTTGCCTGAGAAGCAGAATTTCTGTGTTGTGTTTATCTTCTCTTTGTTTGATAAGCGAACATAGATATTCAAAACTCTGCTTCGTGCTTGCGGTTTTCTCGAGGCTGCAGTCTTGCATACAGAGCAAAAGGTCCAATAGACTATTTGTCTCACTGTCAGATAACCAGCAAGGGCTGGGTGTATGCAAGGAGATGGAGCCAGGGTCAGCTTGAACTGAAATTTGCACTTGTTAAGTCTCTGAATTAGGAGAAGCCAAAATCACTTCAAGTTTTCAATGTTAATGTTTCTTGGCTATAAAATGGGGAGATTGATCTGTCCTTAAAAAACTTGGTGCTAAGTACTATTGGAAAGTATCTTGTCATGGCAGTATTTTTTCACTCTTGTCACTAAATTATTTTTTCTTATTTCCATTTCTTAAAGCAATTTCATGCCTTGATAAAATATAGTCATTTTTCTATGTTGTATGTAGTAGAGTAGCCACTCTTGAGCACACCAAATATATTTTGTTACCTCCCTATCCTCACTGAAATACAAAATAGCAAAAGTAATTAGTCCACAGTATGGATGAATTGATTAGACTTTCAGCTTGGGGAACAGGCACATTTTAAAATGAGAGCCTCTGGAGCGGTTATCTCCCTCCCTAGTACAAAAGTTGACTCACAACAGCACTATATTCCTGATTTTTTTTTCTTTAATTTACTGTGCAATTTAACTGAAGCATTTAAACTCCCTGTCCCTGATTTATCATGTGCTCTGTTCCACCTGGGCAAAATAGAGCTGCACAGAGCAGGGGATCAGCATGCAGTGAATATGCAGCAACTCTTTTTGATGGATGGGGTGCTTTGAGTTGGGCTGGGGTGGCAGGAGAGGGGCTAGTCATTAGGACCCCATGGAGCTGATTCTGCACTCCCAGCTGTTCATGGTGGCTGCTGAAACAGCTGGATATTAGAGAGCCATGCAGAGAGCTGTGGGCAGTCTGTTCGAGGGACACCCAGGCCAGGTCCTTCATGTTCCTGCTCTGGGGCAAGTGTAAGAGGGAACGAACCTCCCAGTGGCACTCTGTGGTTTCCACGATGCCTCAGTACTTAAAGATCTTTGGATAAAAGGTGCAGTTAAGTCCTGGCACTATTCTGTAACTTAAAAACTGTTGAAACTCTGCTTAAACTCAATTTAATTAACTTTGTTTTAAACAAAGATTATTCTAAAACCTTTAGCTGGCTGAAGCTTTATCTGCCAAGTTTCACTGCAGGCTATGCATTTGCATGGTAGAGTTTTACACACTCCTGAAATTTGTGGTTTGCGATGGGAAAAACTGGAAGACTTGGTTATATCAGCATTAACAGACATTCAGGATAATTGAAAATACTGTCCCTTGCCAAAAATTGCATTGTAAGAGTTTGATAGATTTTTTGCTTCAGGTCCTTTCACTTTAGCAACAGAGATTGCTCCTGAATTTATGCCTGGGCCATACATGGCTATGACTTCCCTCTTCTGCATCTTCTACCCATGAGCCTGGGGTGAGAACCCAGCCCTCCAGTTTAAGAATTGCGGTACCTCTGCTCAGTTTCTTGGCATAGCCACGTGTATGTGATCAATGGCCTGGGACATTTTAGAACATCCCGTTTCTCAGGTCAACCAGTATGATGCCCTTTGAAAATCCCTATGTCAGGGAAGAAAGGCGGAGGGGAGGTGGGAGGGATACTCAGGTTTCACAAAGTCCACAAACTGCAGCCAGACTCAAAAACGCTTAAGCACAGCCTGACTGCAAAAGGAATTCAATATTCCATTCTCCAGAGTGAATGATGCTGATCAAAGAAGCTGCAGCTGAAAAGACAAACTCTGTCTCCTGTCCCCTTCACTTCCAGATTTGAAGGAAAAACTATGAAAGATCATTATGCTACAGGAACTGCCAACCTCCATTTCCACGGAGAAAATCCTTTTTTTTTTTTTTTTATCTTTTTCCCTGCCAACTTTCCTTTCTTATATCAAAATAGTATTTATTTTTTAGAAAAGGAACACTTAACTTTACTTGTACTGCAAAACTGGCTTCAAAAAGGGTAGGACGAACTCAGGGTAGAAAAATCCATCAGGAACTGCTAAGCAGCTCCAGAGCAGAAAGTGCAATCTCCAGACAGACACCAGGAGGATATAGCACAGAAGTGCAACTCTGCCTGCCCTTGCACTTTCAACCAGGTGGTGATACCTACACTCATCCCCAGGCAGCTGCTCCTGCCGTTTTTAGAGACTTGCAAGGCAGACCTTTGATTTGACAGAGGACGGACATCATGTTGCCTTACCCTGGTAAATAGGGAACAAGATGTTATTCCCTGCTGCAAGGAAGGGATAGATCCACCATTTCATGGTCCTGCCCATGTCATCTGTCCCCTCAAGGACTCATCCTGCACACTTTGCTTTCAGGAGCTGATACAGTTGTTAGTGCTGAGCACCTTCCTTGAGAGCATCCTGCTCTCCCTGCAGAGCAGCAGCTGCCCAGGGATGCCGTTCATGGCCGTGGCCGCTTGAGGTGGATGTTTTCAAACTCCTTGTCCTTATGCAAGAGCTTCTGTGCAAGGAGCCAGATACAATTCTCCAGGCCTCAAAAGGACCCTCAGAGAGGTTTGCATTCAAACCATCAATGCTGAAAATGGAAAAGTATAAAACTGCATCAGATCAGATAGTCGTAATTATAGCAAGCATATGAGACAAAACCCATTGTCATTTATCTCTCTGGGGACACCACAGTTTTTGTTTGAGCCCTATTATTGCTGAAGTATGAGTTCTAAAATTATAATAATTAAAATGATGATTATAAAGTGTCAGGGATTGTAATTTTTTTTTTTATGGCTGGGAACAGTCTGTTCATTATTGAAGCAAAGATTTGGCTTTAAATTCACATCAGTTGAAAAGACAGTGAGAAGGGAAGCATGTTGATGTGAATGCAGCATGCACGCCTGAGTGCTGAGGCTCCTTCTCACGTGGCAGACTGGATCCGCTTTCTCTGTCAGGCTTGGGGAAGAAGGGAGCTGTGGTGAGGCACAATCTTGGACAATGGACTGGAAATGTGTGACTGCTTTACCCTCTGGGAGCCTGCTGGTAACCTCTACTGCTTTGCAAACACCAACTGGATGGCTGCTGCAGCCCAGTGCTGGGACGTGGAAGTGGGCAACATGTTATTCCCGTTTTCTCAAAAGAGAAGCTGAGGATGAAAAATCAAGGAAAACAACTAGAGGCATCAGCAATTAGAGCACAGGAGCCCTCTAATGTCAAATGCACCTTCAGTTTATCTCTTTGCGTTGTGCATTTTACGCTGCTTCTCATCACAAAGTCCTGGTGCTGCCTCAGGGCAGAAGGTGCGTTGTCCCTGGCCAAGGCAGCAGCCTCTGCTGAATGTGGTTGTGTATCGAAGGGAGTTGGCTTTGAGCTTTCTAAGTTGCCAGGGCTAGATGGGTAGCTCAAATGAGAGAACATCTTGCATGCCTGAGACACAAAATACTTTGCATCTTCAGATCGGTTCAACTTTTGGGATGAAATGGCCCCAAAATGTCAGCTATGTCTGTTCCATGTCAGAAATAAATGAAAGCTGAGATGAGTGTTAGCTTCGGGCACCCATCCAAAGCTGTGGGAGAGAGGAGGAAATCTATACCGTAGATTTCAAAGAGTCCATATGTCTGATCTAGGACTCGCTGTAAGTCCTTTGCTGGATCAGGCCCACCTCTGTGAAGAAGAGGCTGGGTAGCAGCTGGGGGGAGGAGGGGAAGAGGAGGAGAAAGGAAAGGGAATCAGAGAAACATTGATAAATTCTATTTAGTGAATAACACAATGCATGTAGCAGCACAATGGCCTTTTCTGCAGGCAGATTATCCCAGCCAGAGTCTTTGCTATATTAAAAAGAGGGGGAAAAATAGAGCACCAAAGAAAAGGAAAGGCGGGCTGTACAGCAGCAATCAATGCTGCCCTTTGTGCTGCCTGACATTTGAGGGACTTGTTATCAACGATTGCTGGCTGCTTTATCTAAATGTATCTCTCGCCAGCTGCCAGGCACAGCACTGATAGGCAGCGGGACCTGCTGATGGCCCCAACTGATACAGTGACCACCCAATTCACCCACCTGCCTTGCTGCCAGGGGCTGGATGGCCTCTGCCACTGCTGCTGGCATGCTTGTACCTACCCCCTAAAGGAGAGAGGGGAGGGCTTTTGCCCCCACCGACCCTCCCCTTCCCTATCAGCTGCTTCTTTGTCTTTTTAAAGGAAAAGAAAGGGAAAAAAAAAAAAACGACCAAAAAGAGCCAATTACAAATTAAAAAAAAAAAAAGTCAAGAAACTTGGGATGAGGGAGGGATGTGTTGAGGAAAGGCGAATCTACTTTATTTTTTGTTTGTCCTGCAACAGCTCTGTGATCTGCTGCTCTGGCAGAAATTGCCTCCTGTGCACTTGCCTTCTCTCTCCTGCTTTACTGCAAGAGAGTGATAAGAATAATCTACTGCTTGGCTGCTAGGTTGACTCTTAGTGTGGAAAATGCCTTTCTAATATTTTCTGTCTGTTTATACAACATATATACTTGTGTCTATGTAGCGCAGGGAGCTGTGCGCACAAGTTTGCATGCAATTACTATTAATTTTTATGACTAGAAGATGATGAATGGGCATAAAGTAAAGGTAGCATCTCCTAAATCCTGGTGGGTGGGTGTTTAAAAAAAACAAAACAAAACAGGTGTTGCAATCCAGTTCCAACCAGAAAGTGACTGCTCTTGGGTGTGCAAGCTGCCTAAAGCCTGTTTAATTTTTACTACAGCGCAGCTAGCTATTGACAGGTGTTAAAGTACAAAAGCTCTGGATTGGTGTAGCCTCTTATTTCAATGGACAGCTTAAATTATTATCTGTGCCGCTAAAAAGGTTTTGAGGTCTGCATGGAAATGTCAGCACATAGGCTTGCATGTATATTTACTCTTCCTTGGTGCTAATGAAGCCATTAAAAATGCGGTATGGCACAGCTAAAAGATTTCCCTTAAAATGAGCATTTTCTGCTGTCTGTGACTTCTTCTGAAGAAACATTTGGAAAAAAAGGTAATACACGAGCACAGTAATACGGAGGCCACTGTATTAACTGATCTGCTTTTAATGATTCTTCATCAAAATCTGAAAGTAATTAGAGCTCTCAAAAAATAGATTATTCCAGGAGAATAGAATAAATTCTTATCTGTCTCCTGTTCAGCTCTTTTATGTTAATTTGTGTATTTAGCATACGTTTATCAGTTAGAGACCTGATTTTAAAGTATGTGCAATTTGCTACCTTGACCATAATTGAAAACCTCACAGGCATGTAGTGAAAATTAGTCTTGGTAGTGTATTTTGAGGAAATTCAGGCCTATTTTAAGCACCACTTTTTTTTTTTTTTTTTTTTTTTTTTTCCCCATCACTGTCTCAGGGAAAGACTTTTGGCACTGTTGTCCTTGCATTTCTTCTGCAGTCAGTTACACCTGCTTATAACGAAAGACCCGATGAGGAGAAAAGCAAACATGCGTGAGGGGTGTTGCAGACCATAAAATCCCTCTGGAGGGCCAGAGCCAAAGCCCAAGTACCAATATGTAGCTGCTTAACAGAAGAATTTCAAGATATTAATAAAATACAAGGTTTGCCTTTAAAAAATGAGACAACACTTCAGTTCTTCAAGTGCCCAAGCTGAGTGCAGATGCTGGCAAGGGCTCTTTGATAAAGCTCTGGCTGAGAAAGCAGCATGTTAAGAGTCCAGCCCTGACCTGTGAACTGGATAGCCTCACTCCCCTCCACAGCTTCTGGGTTTGGTTGGGTCATAGAATTCTTTGTGGAACAAATGCTGCTCTTCTGTTTGAGAAACGGGAACAATATCTCTGTGCCCTGTGGAACGATGTTAAACAGAGCCTGTTCAGCCTAGCTTCGTAAGTCGTCCAAAATATGACAGAAGTGCTTTTAATTAATAAATGCTGGCCAGTGCTGCATCCGTTTGCCTTGCTGTCTGACTGCACTGAACAAGAGAACATCCCTAGTTACTCCTCAGCCCTTCGCAGGCACAGGCAGCACAGATCACAGATCACAGGCTCAGATGTGCACATTGTATAACCTTCCCAAGCATTCCTCTTTCTGTGGCATTAGGAAGCCAATTCCTCCCAAGAGCATGTTTATATCAATCTAAAATTCATTTCGGCTGAAATATTTATGATTTTGGGTGGGGGAGGCAGGAGGTCTGGGTGTTGAGCGTGGTCAGATCAAGTTAGCATCAACTGGCAAGGTTGACAAAAGTTGTAATCTCTCTGTCCCTCCTCCTGTACCTAAATGAGCATTTATTCCAAGCCCTTTCTTAATGCTGTAACATAATTCATTAGGACAGCCTTAATGAGCTAGTAATTAGTCTGGTGGGAGGGGGTGAGGAGTGGAAATAGAAATGCTAGACAGAAAGAAAGTCGAGCAGGCTGGGGCACCTTAAAGAGCCCTGAGAGAGCCTTTTGTCAACAAAATGGATCGGGCTTGCAGGCAGTAAAACTTTCAAATGACCTTCATGTCAAAACATTAGGCTGCTATTTTTCGCTAGATGGTAGTTTCATAAACATAAAAAGAGCACATATCATTCAGAGTGCTGTAAAATTTGTCTCAAAGATGCGGTGTTTTCTTCCCCCCCCTCCTTTTTTTTTTTTTTTTTTTTTTTTTCTTTTTTTTTTTTCAAGACAAATATCACCTCTACACCATGTGAGTGGGGGATGGGGTAAGGGGAATGGCATCTAATATCACAAACTTCTGCTTAGTCTGAAAGTAATGTTAATAGCAGCTCATCTTTGTTCCAGTGGTTCTGAGTGCTTGCTCTTTCTTTTTTCTTTTTCTGGAGGAAAAAAAACACCAAAATGCATACATCTCTACTAGAGACAGGTATCAAGAGATGGTGACATTTTCACTTGTAAAATTCAGGAAAATTACTTAGATGTTCATAATTTATGGCAAAAGCTAGATGTTAATATTGCTCTGTGATTTAGAAGACAGATGTGGTATAATAAGTATATCAAAAACAACAGCTCCTTTCTAGAGAAGTGAAGCATCAAAACAGTTGGCTATTTAAGTGCTTTTCCTTCTGTGAAATCTTTATTTCCAAGGTTAAATTTTGATATGGGGTTGGAGGGTAAAGGAGTGAACGTTTTCTGCAAGGCAAGGGACTGATTACTGAAAACACCTACCCATTTTGCATTGTACTTGTCTTTAGGCTCCTTCCCTTCCTGTCCTTATCTATCAAGCCCCAGAGCTGTGGGACATGAATAAGTAGCAGAAGGCTGATAAGACATCACTTGCTTTGAACCATAGGAATGTGCAAGCAGCAATAATGGGGGTAACTAGTCAACAAAAGCAAAAACCAAGGAGATAGCAGAAAGACAGAACATTTGATTTACTGATCCATTGTGAGGTTAACTATGCAGCAGATCATCTTGAGTGCCATCATGCAACACATGCAGGACAGCCAGGTGATCAGGCCCAGTCAGCATGGGTTCATGAAAGGCAGGTCCTGCTTGACTAACCTGATCTTCTACGGCAAGGTGACCCACTTAGTGGATGAGGGAAAGGCTGTGGATGGTGTCTACCTAGGCTTTAGTAAAGCCTTTGACACCATTTCCCACAGCATTGTCCTGGAGAAACTGGCTGTCATGGCTTAGGCGGGTCTACTGTTTGCTGGGTAAAGAGCTGGCCGCACAGGCCCAGCCCAAAGAGTGGTGGTGAATGGAGTTACATCTGGCTGGTGGGCCTGTCACAAGGGGTGGTCCCCAGGGCCCAGTACTGTTTAATATCTGTATCAGTGATCTGGACAAGGGGATCGAGCGCACCCTCAGTAAGTTTGCAGACAACACCAAGCTGGGGGGGAGTGTTGACCTGCCTGAGGGCAGGAGGGCTCTGCAGGGGGGTCTGGACAGGCTGGGCTGATGGGCCAAGGCCAATTGTATGAGGTTCAAGAAGGACAAATGCCAGGTCCTGCATTTGGGTCACACCAGCCCCACGCAGCGCTACAGGCTGGGGAGAAGAGTGGCTGGAAAGTGTCTGGTGGGAAAGGGCCTGGGGGGTGCTGGTTGACAGCCAGCTGAGCATGAGCCAGCAGTGTGCCCAGGTGGCCAAGGTGGCCAACAGCGTCCTGGCTGGTATCTGAAACAGTGTGGCCAGCAGGACAAGGGGAGTGATTGTCCCCCTGTACTGGGTACTGGTGAGGCTACACCTTGAATCCTGTATTCAGGTTTGGGCCCCTCACTGCAAGGCAGACACTGAGGTGCTGGAGCGTGTCCAGAGACGGGCAATGGAGCTGGGGAAGGGTCTGGAGCACAAGTCTGATGGGGAGCGGCTGAGGGAGCTGGGGGTGTTTAGGTCAGAGAAGAGGAGGCTCAGTGGAGACCTTATCACTGTCTACAACTATCTGAAAGGAGACTGTAGGCAGGGGAGTGTTGGTCTCTTCTCCCAGGTTACAAGTAATAGGGCAAGAAGAAATGGCCTCAAGTTGCGATGGAGGAGGTTTAGATTGGATGTCAGGAAAAAGAATTTCACTGAAAGGGTGGTGAAGCATTGGAACAGGCTGCCCAGGGAAGCAACTGAGTCACCATCCCTGGAGGTGTTTAAAAGGCATGTAGATGTGATCCTTAGTGACATGGCTTAGTGGTGGACTTGGCAGGGCAAAGTTAATGGTTGGATTTTATGATCTTTCCAACCTAAATGATTCTATGATTCTATGATTTCTTTTTGTCACGTTACATCATGCAGAAGGGTGAAGCTGTTCCCTCTTTGCCTCCTTTCTCTGAGCTGTATTTCCCCTCTGAACACCTGAAATGTTTATGGCTTGTGAGCAGCCATTGCAGGTGATGCACTGGCAGCCAGGGCACTACAGGAGCCCAAATCTTCCCCCAGAAATGGCCATGACTGGTGATCACAGAACTTGGGTAGGGGAAATCCAGGGCTGGACTTTAATGGACATCTGGCCCAGCTGTTTGGCTGCTAGCTTCTGACCTGGTGTAATTGATTGGTATTTACACAGACATCATATGAACTATTTCTGGTGTGGCTGGAAGCGTCAGGACCTGACCCCATCTGTGGAATTTCCTACCCCTTTGGTGTGCCAAACAGACTTGCTTATGGCCAGTTTGTGGCTGAGGCTGGAGACGGGCTGGGTCCAAGACCATGTGCAAAGGCCATGCAAGGCTGGCTGCCTTGGGGATCTGCAGTTTGATGGGTTTTCCCTTTGAGATCTGAAGGTCATCTTTTCCACATCAAACACGAAATTAAAAAACAAACTTAGACAAAGATGAGATGATGTCTGACTTATGGACCCAAAGCAGAACAGGAAATTTTATTTGCACTTGTGAGAAGTTTAAGCCTGGAGTTTCACGCTGCTCTTATTACCCATCATGTGGAAAAGAAAACATCCTGGACTTTCTCCCCCTGCCAATTAATCTCAAGTACTTTGCCAGTGTTGTAGTAGTGCTCTGTCAGAAAAGCTGGATCATAATGACCTCTGGGGGAAAAAAAATCACGTTAACAAATGAGGGGTTCATTTAATTATTTATTTATTTATTAAGCCAACAGGAAAGGCAGACTGTATCTTACAGCATCTGTAGCATACAGATCCATTCAGAAAGGCTTCATATGTGATCAGTTTAGCATGGGTGAAACATTGGTGTTGCCCTCCAGTGGCTTTAAATCCTGCTGGCTGGCTACTTCAAAGTTACTGATGAAACTCTGTTTCATTTTTCTTTTCCCTCCCATCATTTTTTTTTTTTAATCTTCCTTTTTTCTACTTTTTTCTTTTTTTCTTTTTCCCAGCCACTTACTGGAAAAGGCAACAACTTCTTTCACCCTTTAATGTATTATATTCAGGATGCTCCAGGCACACAGTGCAGTAGTAAAGTGCTAAAGCTCAGTAAAGAAACTGGATCTGTTCATAAGGTGCAATGCAATGTTTCTGATAACATGCCTATGACATGACCCCCAAAAAAGTGTCTTCCAAAATCTGCTTTTTACAGCACAGTTGAGACTTGAAAGGTTCTACCACATAAATAACTGGTGAGCAAGCTCTGCCTAGCTCTCCTTGTTAGAAGGTTTTTTCTTTCTCTCTCTTTTTTTTTTTTTTTATTTTTATATTTATTTTTATTGCCCAAACCTTGATTTGGGCTGAAATGTTCTCTGCTGGGTGTTTGCTGCAGAGTGAAGCTCATCATTCTCAGGAAAAGCAAATTTAGCAGGGTTCAAGGAAAAGTGCATGCTACATTATGGTGACTTTTCTTTGCAGAGTCCTACCATCACCAGTCAGGACTGAAAGACAGTATTTTGCGTGGGAGCACGTATGGTTTTTTTAGAGGGATATCTTCTCCATCTCTCTCTCTGATGATTTGACAAATTTAGCTAAATTATTTACTTTTTAAAAATGTGCAACATATTTAATTATGTAAATATGTAAACATTAAACACCACTAAACATTCTTAGGTGACAGAAAGATGTCTAAGAACAGGAGAAATAAAGCTGGAGGGGAGAGGGAGGCTGAGAGAGGAGCTCAAAAGAAGGAGCTGAAGTGCTGCTGGAGAGGAAACTGGGGCCACGTGTGTGGGATCAGTCACGTTTTGAGGAATACGCGGAGGATGGAGCTGGGCAATTCTTGCCAGGCAAGAATTAATTGTCTGTTTAAGTGCCTGAGGAACAGAGGAGGGAAGCACCTTAGAGAGGGGGTCTGTGAGGGAAAGGCTGGACAGATTAGAGCAGAAACAAGCAAGAAGGTCACGTGTTGTGTCAGTAAATACAGAGTTATCTGTTTTGATGGCAGCAAATGCCTCCCTCCCTGCTCCAGAGTACCTTGAATAGCATCTCAGGTCCTTGAGTTTCAGGATTTGTCTGCTACCAGCAAATAGCCACTGCATTGATTGGCAAACCCTTCCACCCCCTCTGAAAAATCAAATAGAGTCCCAAATTAGCGGTTCCTTTTGGCTTAATATCCCCGTGACTTGCTTCTATGTACCGTGGAAGTAAATTAACTGTGAATTAGTGCCAGAGCCATAAGGAACTCGCGCAGAAGTTAATAGTTCTGTCTTCATAGCAGGGCCTGAATAATGTGCAGCAGAGTAAGAGCTAGGCGAGTACAAAGAGGAATACAAACAAAATATTGAAGAAATGTGGTCTGTGCTGAGGCAAGGATTCCCAAGGCAAAATACACGATTATGTAATTAAGAGTGGTATCCTAATGCGGAGGCAGTGAGTAAAGGCTCTGCAGGCATCCTTCATTCCAGCGTGTCCTAGCTCTGCTTTGCCATCTGAATAATGATCTTTAACTTACACGGTTTGTGAGATATATTTATCATTGCACTTTTCACCTACCTCCTGCACAGTGTTGAGTGTCAGCAATTCACTGTACACCATCCCTCAGTAGCAATGTTATTTTTCTTGCTCTGGAAATGCCAGAGCTAAAGTTGCCCACATAACCGCAACTCTGGTCCCCTGTGTAAACACATTACAAGACAGTCTTTAATTACATGAACTTATATATTTATTTTTTTTTCTCCTGCTGCATGATGCTCAGAGACATCTGGCCATATCATTCAAAGCGTGGCCCAGGCCTTATTTACCTCACACCATCCAAACTGTACTGAATGCAAAATTATTGATTTGTTCTTGGGTGTTTCAGCTGTGCTCTCAGCAGAGCATTGGAGTACTTTACAGACACAGGTGGATTTGAATTCACAGCACCCCTGTGAGACAAGGGGGTGACAGTGTTCCCATTTTACAGATGGAGAGCTGAGTCACAGGGAGATTAAGGTCAAAGGACCCACTGATTTTGGGGCTCCAGTTTGATGTTTCTGAGTACTTAGTGTTTTTATAGCTCAATATATGTTCAAAGCACAGCTCCCAGAGACTTCAATTACAGCTTCCAGCACTCAGCACTTTGCAAATCAGCCCCCAGGGTTTCAAGTCAGGCATCCAGAAAATGAGGAACACACAGTTAGTGACCACCTGTGGTTTATAAATTGGCCAAATGTGTGTGGATTTTCATGGTAATAGCAAAAGGCACCTCTCTTATTCCTGGGTGATACTTTTCTCTCTCTGTCAAGCCAACCGATCCATGCAGCAAAGCAGAGTGCTGCTAAGGCCTCTCAGTCAGTGGAGTAGTTCCACATCTTGTGGAGGAGGGACGCAAGAGGAGGGGACCATTGTCATTACTAGCAAAACAATACTGGTTTCTTTTAATGTCATTTGTGACAACAGATGAAATCACCTTTGCAAAAAATTTCACATGGCTTTTCAATTTCTAAGACACAGGAACTCACCTCCAAAGTCCTAAAACTCAACAGTAAAATTGGGCATAGTTATGGGACACTAAAAGCATGATCTTAGACTGGGTGGTAGTGGGCACCCTGCTGCAGGTTTTGCTGCCTGCTCTGCTTTTAATGATCTCTGTCAGCATGCTGAAGGTGAAAGGGTGGTAAACTGAGGCCAATACTCTGCTTCTGCATAGTATTGGGGGGGGGGGGGGGGGAAGGAGTACCTTTTAGCTGTCTTCAGCCTGGGGCAAATTTTTATGGCAGAGTGATGAAATCCCTGGAAATGGTATTTTTTAATGGAGACCTCCCTGGCAGACCACAATTATCGCTATGTAAGTGGCTTTCATAAAAGCATTTAAAAGTTGAGCAACATGGAGCTGGAATGCCCAAGCATAAGCCACTACCTTTGATAGTATTAACAATAGAAAGATAGTGGCGAGTATGGTAGGGAGGATGCATTATATAAATGACATAATAAACATGATCTGTTTTCTCAAAAGACAGAGAGGTAAAACTGAATTAATCTCATGGTTTTATCTATATTCCACACCTTGTTCTCTGTTCTGGCAGATGCTTATTGCTGAGTAAGGTGAAACATAGCTGATGAAATGAGCAAGAGGTTGCTTCAATTTTACAAGGACATAATTACTTGAAATATCAGCTCATGGAATTGTGTAAACTGGGGTGAGTTCCAGTGTGGGGAGAACAGGAGGTGCAATGCACTGAAAGATGAAGGTGGTTTGGACTGAGAGAGGAAGACTACATTGAGAACTGATCCCTGGGAACTGGTGAGATCTGGTGAGATTCTGGGAAAACTCAGAAATTATTTCAAAAGGAGACAGCAGAGCCAAAAGAAAGGCACGAGACACCAGGAATGGACCACTAAGAACTCAGAAGAATCCAGGCTCCTTAGAGGAGCAATACCTGTGAAGAAATGGCTGCTCTTGATGTGCTGGGTTTCTTGTTTACTGTGTGTTCGTGGTGCTTATGATGAGTCTGTTCCTTAGCAGCAGCATATTTTACTTATTAGTTTTTCCATTGTTCCACAAGAAAACTGAGAGGGATTGCTGGTGGACAGATCGCAGGGCAGGTGGACAGATTGCGAGTTAGATCGCAAGGCAGCAGCTCCTCCTGCATTGACAATAATTACTGTCCTACTCATATGTTTACATTTGCTGTTACCATTGCAGGCCTTTCAAGGTGCAGTGGACTGTCTAGCATCATATCTTATTATCACAAAAGCTTGGTTATGAGAAGGTCCCTTAGACCTCAGGCAAAGCAGTGGATAGGTTTCTCCTTACTGTTTCCAAATAATTTCCCTTGTTGGAAGGTTGGAAGGTGTGTTCGGAAGAACATTTGAGTCCATCCCTTAAATACATGGGAAAAAAAGAGAGAAAAGATATCTGCAAAGAACAAGGAAGAAAGCATCCTCTTTACCTCAGTCCAGCTGAATCCTGCTCACCTTCTGTGACCAGCTACCTTATATCAATTAAATTATTTGCACCAGGTAGGTGAGAAGGATTTGTTCCCTAGCAGTGTTCAGAGGGCTTGGAGGACAAGCAGCCTATACCCAGAGGAAATGAAAACAAGCACAAAAGAAACTTCCCAGCTTCTTTTATCAGCAGCCCTTTAGAGGTCACCTTTAAAAGGTCTGCATTCATGGCATCAGTATTTGAACCTTCTTTCTGCACAATCTGTGTGTGTAGGCTGAAGCAAGGCTATGAGTGCCTGAAAAATGCAGAGGCTAATTACAGCAGTGTGAAAGTAAAATAATGAGAGCTTGAGAATGTGACTGATAAGCAGTTAGATAATAGACTAACAAGCAGGATGTCTGTAGTCCATCAAAGGGCTAATGAAGGTCTCTGTGTCCTCTGCTATTGCCTGAGGAGGATGTACAGATGGAAAATATCCCAGAAATGGCATTTAAGGATATACACCATGTACTGACTCTGTGGTGATATAACAAATGGATTCAGCGAGTGCTTAACCTATGGATAAAGTAATTACTCAATTAAAAAGTGCACACTAGATGCTGATAACCAAGTGGGACATGCTTGAAACAAATGTTTACAAAGGAGGCGGTGCTTGGTTGCTTTGCACTGAGGCTACTGCATGCAGTCTGGCCACCTGCCTGCCATGCTAGGCTTGCACCCCACGGTGCTGCATTGGTTTCAGTGCCCCAGCAAGGTGACACAACAAGACTGAGGGGGGCTGGTGCCTGGGGGTGGCTGGCTTGGGGGTGGGCCATGGAGCTGTTGGTCTTACAGTTAAAGAGGGCATCTGGCTCACATGTTCATGTGTGTCCCACCATGTGTCACAGCAACGCAAGAGGACCTTTACTGATAACGGTTCTGCTAACATTGATGCCTCTGCTGTATTTTCAACGTCTGTTGGGTGACTGACTTTTCTTGGTAAACATGCAAATTCTGACCCTTTAGGGTGAGCTCTTCCAGACAGGGAAACCAGGGAGTTGAGCACTCTGGCAGGCTCAGAAAATGGCAAGAAAACAAAAGAACAAAGAAGCAAACCCATGACCAGAAAAGATTAATAAAAAAAGACATTTTGGCCATTTGGTCATAAATAGTACTGTTCAATAGCACAAGAAATCATGCAGACTGTGCAGGGAGACATAAAACCACTGAATTATGTATTAATATGTCATATAAAAGGAAAAAGTACTAAAGAAATACTGTAGGAAAAATAAATAAAACCACCATTAAAAGTGAACATGTCCCATTTGGTCAGTTATGCCAAACATAAAACAACAGAAAGAGCCGTTTGGAAGTTAACAACACTTTTAATTTTACTACTGACTTTTCCATTATAAGCCATACAAAGGTGTGGTTAGACCATAGGCTCAGGAATCGATTTTATGTCTGCACTCATCTAAATCAGTGGGCTTTTAAAATATACATCTAGATCTGTATCTCACTGTATAAATGGATGAAGGAAAAGAGGAAGAAAGAAGTTGGAAAGCTGGGGATGTGCGAGCTGGCTGACATTAAATTGGACCTGATACTCTCTTAATGGAGCATGAAAGCAGCCAGAGCTGAAATCTGCTGGCGGTGGCCATGAGGCTGGTGTTTTCCAGCCATCAGGTCTGCGGAGGCAGGATGCATGCACACATGGAAAAGCAATGTTCTGCTCCCTACAGCCCAGGCTGTCCCATGCAGAGGAGGCACCGTTCAAGAGCACCCGAGGAGGATGGCTCAGCCCCGCTCAGGTTGCAGCTTCGATTTCACCCCATCACTCAAATGCCCCCAGCTTTAATGTCAGATGACAGGTGCCACGACGGGCCAGCCTTGCGGAGCTAGCTCTGGAAGACTGGCAGGATGTGGGAAAGGCGCTTCCCACATTTGCACGGCTGGGCCCGCTCTGTCAGGGTGGCAGGACCATCAGTTCGGCTGCTGAGCTGCCCGGCACATTGCTGAGCAGGCTCTGGCTGCCCCTGTTCGTAGAGGAGGGCAGCTGGGGGGGTGGCTGCCAAATATATCCCTCAGGCTTGGGCTGCTCAAGTCCGGATGCTGCTTCCAGCCTGTGGCCATGGTGAGCCCTTCCCTTGCTGCAGAAGGCAGGGCAGCAGCCCACAGCACAATGTTGCCTGGCAGCAGCCAGCTGACGAGCCCCTGCTAGCTGCGAGTGCCAGGGTCTCCTCTCCCCCATGAGACCTCTGGAGGGATTAAAATGAAAAAAAAAACCAAGCTAAAAGGGGGGAAAAGCTTTGCTAACAGAAAGCGCAAATGACATGGAAACAGCTGTGCTGCTGCTTCATTAAATACATTGGCCTGCTAGAGCTGCATTGCAGATATCCTCTCAGTGTATTTTGAACAGCAAAATTCCCCTTGGTTGACTCTGCTGCAATTTGCCTGCTTCTCTTAGTCCACCCACGGCGATGCTAGTAACATCTTTGTTGGGAGGAGAGAGGCCGGGAGCTGCGCTGGTGGCAGCCGGGGCTGGGCTGGTGTGACGGCACCTGCACTGGGCTGCTCCCATCTGCTGCTGCCGCTTGCTCCTGTGGCCCAGCTGCGCTCTCTGCACTGTTTCAGGTGACAGACCAACACCAAATGGAGGCAGTGAGCCCCTACCAAAGCTTGTATTCCCTCCTGGGGATAAACGGGGACACCTGTAAAATGCGCTGCAGCGGACATGTCACCTCTGCAGAGGGAAAAGGGCCTGGCTTGGCTTTGGCGTGCAGATTCACAGAGCTGGGTCTGCAGGGTCCTTTCTAGCCCTTTAGAGCCCACCTCCACCACTGAGAAAACACTGAGAACTAATACTGTGTTGCTTTAATTGTAGAAGCCTGGGACAGTGCTCTAGAACATGAGAGCAGAAAGAAAGAAATAATAGGAGGCAAGTATGTAAATAATCACAATTAATCTGAAGGTCTAATGGCCTGCCTACCTTCCTACTGTAATTTACCATATGCTCTACTACTTGTGTGAGACTCCCCGGCTCACGTGTTGTTAGTTTATGTAAGTATGCACAGACCTTTGGCAAATTTGTATTTTTATTATGTAGAAGCTAACATTTAGCTTTCTTGTTGTGGATATGTTGTAGCATATGTTAGTGTTTATGTTGCAGGGGAAATGAATCTCTTGACTAGAAAATATCTTCTTCTAATATTTTAGCAATCTGTTATTTTGACCTTTTTTGTAATGATGTTTTGTCAATAGCAAAGGCAAAGCTGAGTGGGACAGGCCAGGTAAAGGCTAGTCATTTGTGTGTGACACCCATGGTATATTATTTCTTCTGAGTCCTTGAGGGGATAATCACATCCAGGTATGAATCAGAAGGTCAATCTGAATTGGAGGGAAATGATTTCTCAGAAGTGGGTAAGAAATGGGAGGTGGTTTATTTCTTTTCTATTTTTTCTCCCCAGTTTCAGTTGGAAAAAACTATATACAGCAGGGGTGTTACACCTTTTTGCTTAATTTTCTATGTATATGTGTTACCCTTTGCAAATTTCTTTAAAGAAAATTTTATTTTTAAATTTGTCGTGGCAGAATCTTCAGTGTTTTCAGTGGGAAATATGTTTACAGCACTGATATCTGTTTTCTCCAGGGCCAGCAAAGAGAGGCCCACAATATGTTATTACTGGACCGAGGCCAATATATAACACACTGGTTTTCCACAGTTAATGAGAAAAAACTTCATTCTAGCAGCAGTTTGCAGGGTTTCAAAATTTGGACTCTAGATTTTCTTCCAAAATCCTGTTTGAGAAATGTCAAAACTTCTCTGAGCTCCATGGTACCTGGATTTGGCGTAAAGCCTGAGCCAGCTCAAATGGTTGGCACCACAGCCAACCCAGAGAAGTCCTCACAGTAGGCTCCTCTTGCACCCTCAGACCAAAGCCTGTCCTCTGTGCTCCCAGGGCTGAAGCGAGTGGGCACAGCTTGGAGTAGCTCTGAGGCTGCTCCCATGTCTGGAAAAGCCATCTGCACGCTAAAGGGAGAGTGGGAGTGGTCTGCCTTTTTCCTTGGTTCCCGTTAATTTCGTTTTGCATCATTTCCACGTGCTCTGGGCCTGACCCTTGGTTTGTTTTGGAAATATCTGCTGTATTCACAGAAAAGTCTGATTTAATTATCTGCAGTCCTGTGACTTCGTATGCTGTGTTCAGGTCGGCTTCAGTAATTATTGTCTATAAGTTAATAGCTGTGGGGTTTTATGCCCTCATGTGATCTCTCAGGAAATGTATTTGAATTTGCAATGAACAGTGACAAAGCGTTCTTTTGCCTGTGTGAATATTAGCTCCTGCACTTGCAGCACCGTGAGTGTTGCTGCTTGTGAGTTCCATGCAAACCAGATCCGGAAAACGCAGGGAAATCTTTTCAGTTCAGAAATAAAGTCTCCTTGGAATCCACATGACAGGCTTTATGGGAAATTTTACCTTTATTTTATGCAACCTCACTTTGACTGCAACACATACACGTCTAAAACTATGCTCTCTGTGTTGAAAATAATGGGTCATATTATGATTGAAGTCCAAAATAATTACTACTACGATGATCAGAAAATAAATTGTTGTTGAAATATGCTTTTAACCTTGATGTGACAGTATATACAGAATTGATGTTTCCTGAATCTCTGCAAGCAGTATGTTCCAGGGCTGCTGGACATAATAAGAAAAAGACTCTGACACTTAATGATTTATAGCACTACGGTGTTTCTGTATAAGCTGCAGCCCAATATCTACCAAGTACAGGACATGACCTGGGCAACAGGGAACCAGAACCTCATTTAGTTATATGGAAGCCTAAATTGAGCAGCACTTTAAAAATCATCAGGGTCTTCAAATTAATCTTGTAACCAGTTCAGCAGTAAGTGAAAGGTTTTGGACATGAGGAGGCTATTTCTGACCAGCTCTAGGCTGCACTGAGGCTGGGACAGTTGGATTCTATGCAGCTTCCACTCCAGGGAAGCCTGTGAGAAAAGTCTTATCTATAGTCTGGTGACTGTCCCTGTTTCCATTTTTAGCCATTTTGTCTCTTTGGATGCTACATCAAAAACAGGTTTTTGTTTCTTTCCAGCCAATTTCATTGTAGCCACCCCTTCAGTGTTCTCTGGTGTGTTGCTAGCAAGCAGAAATGTTGCTTTCAAATGATTTGCCAAAAATGGCAAGAAAACAAAATTTGAGGTTCTCTGGCATAAAGCCATCCATATGCATTCTTATTAGATAAGGTTGGCTGAGTTTTGGTTTTGTTAGCCTTTCAATGAGAAGTTTGTTGACCCACAGAAAATAAGCGATCACAAACCACCCTAACTGACAGGTAATGGAAATATTGAGACAAGCTGTCTGTGTTAGATGGGCAAAAAATATATGTGGGGGAAAATATCTGCATAACTATGACAAATTTCTGTTTGGTGCATGGCTAGCATTCATTCCCATTATGAAAGCATGGGAAAGTAAACAAGAGGCTTTAATCTTTTTTTTTTGTGTGAGAGTTTTCCAATGGTGCTGCTTTTTCTTACTTGGGTGCTTTCTGACATGTATCACAAAGACAGGGGATGTTTACCTAGGAAAGACTAGATTATTTGGTGGGTAAAATACTAAGGAAAAGGACCAGATCTTCACTGTGGAAACTCTCTGAACTGTTCAGTCTCCAGTGTCTTCAAAGCACTCACCAGGTGCCGCAAGGCAACAGCATTAATAATGCCCTGTCACAGCCTGCTCAGCCTCTCCCTCCTGGACACGCACCAGCACACTCTGGGTATATCCCCCAAATTGGAGCCATGTGTCTTCAAGCTGTTTTAATCTGGGCAGAGTCCAGGGATTGTCTCCAGTCTGAGTTTCTAGGAACATTTTTGTGGCGTGGAGTCTTTTGAGGACTGCTTTCTGAGCTGAGATCCCAGAAGCACAGAGTTGTTCTTTTCCTAACATCTGCAGCCCAGTGTTCCACCTGATCAGCTCTGTTAGCTGTCCTGCAGGAAAAAGGGTGCCCTGCACTACAAGCAAAGGGCTTCTGATCTCCATCTCCTGTCTGAGATTTATCTCATCTTCTGCTTTCCCTCACCCTGCTTTGTTTGTCAAAGCCCTTGGAAAAAGATGTTTCTTCATAATTTTGTTCCTCCTAGTCAAGATCGATGCTGGTGCTGATAGTCCTGACTGAGCAATCTATTCTGAGACAGAGATGTAGCCACCACTCAACAACAACAACAAAAAAACCAAAACCCAAAACAAAACCAAAACCAACAAAAAAACCCAACAAAAAAAAAAACCACCAAAACCAAACAATGAACAACATTCAGGGCAAGGGTTTAGGGTTTATAGCAAATATTCATGAGGCTTTCGATGCACAAAGTCCATGATCTCAAAGAGCATTCACAAAGAGCGCAGAATACTTACCCCATGTCTGTACCACAGTAGCTCTGTTTTTTAGAAAGCTGTGTTTGCAGATAGATTTTCCTATGCTTTCTAAGCACACCTTGAAATGGTTTTGGTTTGTTCTGAATAACCAGCCACATCAACAAACCAAACCGTTACATGTCTCTACTTCTGTGGAAATACAGCACGTGCTGGTAAATCTGACCTACTAGGTGCTATTTAATGCTGTTAAAATGTTCTCATGTAGGATTTCTTCTGGGCAAAATTCAGCTTTCAGTGGAACACAATGCATTTTAATTGGAACAGGTTGTTCCTCTTCAGTCTATCAGTAAAACCATTGCACCTGCCTGACATAGCTGGAAACAGCTCTCCCTAACATCTTTAAGCCAGAAAGATCTGAAGTTGACAAAGTGTTTGTGGCATCTCTTGTTTCTTGCTATTTTTCTCAGTAACTAGGCTCTGGGGAAAAGTCTTCAAATCCTTAAACAAGCTGAAGCAAATCACTCCCTCTGGTCTGCATTCCTCAGTGAAAAGTCCTCAGTGCTTGGTCTCCATGTGCCAGCGGAGGAGCCACCCGCGGGACATCAATGGCTGTTCCACCTGCAGAAAGGGTGCTCCCTGCGGAGAAGGGCCCAGTGGCTGCACTGGCTGGGAGGAGGGATTTTTGGCTCCTTGATGAAGCTTCATTGGCTTGAGCAAAAGAAAATGCACATTTCCAGAAAACCTTGGAAGGATGCCTGGTCTGAAAAAAAAATGAATGAATCTTCCAAATTCTTGTTTCTTCTCTTTCCAAGGGAAAAATGGAGGGATCCATATAGTTGATGCTTGACCCTTTGCACAGCAGTGTCAGATGCTAGCTACTCTTTGCTCTACAAGAATGAAGGTAACTGCTATGGTTTGGCACAATATAGGTAAAACATTCGTATTTCTGCTTTTTATGATCTGCCTAAACTTTTATACCAAATTTGCTACCACGAACTCTGAATGTAAGTTTGGTTATGGGCCAGTTAAATACAACATATATAGCACTTGGAAACTTGGAAACACTTGCTTAACTGCTTACTGTACATGTGCCATTAGAACAAATGAATCACAGTAGTATTTTGCATCGTGGTAGCACCTGGCAACTGAGGATCTTGAAGCATTTACGAAGTAACTAGCTTTACTCTGACTATATTTTGCCAGGTATCTGTTCTTTCCAATTTGTGTAAGATCTCTGTGAACAATGCCTTCTACAGATTTGAGCTTTTTCTCTTTGTGAAGAGCCTAGTCCAGCACTTCCTCCACTTCTTAGTGGCTCTTGTAAAGAATTATTGCTGAGCAGCTCTTGATCTTTATACTGATCATGATGATCAGATGCATAAGTAACTCAATGTGACTAGGGGCTTCATTTCAAAAATCACTGCTCAGAAATAATTACCTTACATTTTTATCTTTCAATTAGTGTTAGTTATAAATTAGTACTCATTACAAACTATCAATAAGGAATACTTGCCTACAATTTACCGTTATGGGAATCCCTAAAAGTTAGGATATATCATGAAAAGGGAACACTGAAAGTGTGCACATTTTTGAAATTTTGGAGGTATTTGCATAACAATAGTTATGAAATCTGAGAAACCTAAGGCCGAAGCATGGCACTCTGACTTTTCCTTTTGTCATTTAAATGTCATACAGCTGTTTTGTGACAGAGTAAAGCTGGAACAGCCTTCAAACTCAAACTCTTATCACTGGACTGCATTTGGAAGAGCTGGAAGGAGAACAGATGTGTACAGAAAATGTACAAGGAAAGGTTTCCAAATCTTTCTATGTATATCCAGGGCTAGCAATGCGATAGGGGCTCTGCAGGTATCCTCCAGGCAATGCTCCTGCTCCACCACTGAGCCGATCCTCCAGCTCTCACTGCTGAAGGAGTTCTTTCATGTTACTTCTCCCCTTTTTCATCTATGGAGAAGCACAGTCAAAGCACGTCATTAAAAACTCTGGAGCGCTTGAACAGTTCTGTAAAGGAAAAGATACTGGTTAGTAACAATACCTCACCACAAACAGTCATATACGTATGTGTGACCTTGACACATATCAGAAACCTCAGAAAGCCATTCAAAGTAACACTTCTCATTTTTCCTGGAGGCAGAGAACATACTGGCAGTTCAGCTTTTAGGAATTGCTTTAAGTCTGGAAGAGTCAATGGACCAAGCTGCATCATGCTGCAGGTGGGTAAAGCTCCTTTGAAAGAAGCACTCACCCTCTTCAGTGATTTTGTTCCTGCAGCAGTGAATTTGTTCCACTGTCCCTGGCTCATAAGACCACCTTCTCTTTTCCTAGTCTCTCTGTCTCTTTCTTCCCCCTTTATGTCTTAATTCACTGCTGTCATGATTTATACTAGCAATACGATGTGCAAGACATGAAAATCTATACATCTATCATACCCCTGTCTGAACGCTGGGACATGACATTTCAAAATTATTTTTTCCCTATACATTTATCATACTTTTTTTTTTTTCCTTCCCAAAAGGAGACACTGTCTTCTGTGGATTGAGGCAGGCTGAAGATGGTCCAGCACCTCTACTATCCTATTTCATGTACTCCGTGTGGCTCACGGTGTAGACAAAGGGGCAAGGGCACCACTCTGCCGTGGTTCTTTGTGTGTTCCTTTGGCCAATATTGTGGAGCTAAATATTTTATGATTCTTGTGGAGACTAAGGTACGTACATTTAACATGTTATCCATCAGTGGCAATTTGAGGTTTAGTGTAAATGTAAATTGTTCTTTAGGGAAGAGTAAGGATCTGTGATGGCTTGTTCCTGCAACTGGCTGATCTTTATCAGCCTTGTGACAATCCCGCAGGGACAACTGGTTGTAATTAGCTCATTTATTATTGATTCAGTCTTTGGACAATTAATCAGAATTAATCAGGGCACAGAGGTGTTCCAGAGGTCTGAAAATATATACATAAGAGCCAGGGATGCCTGAGCATGCTGAAGGAAGGATGAGGTGAATACTGTCCCAGGAACAAAATGCAATTCTGCCTCTTTCAAGGTTTGGAAACAGGTAGGAAATTTTTGAAGATAAATTTTGCTTCCTTTCCCTCATCTTCACTTCCCTGTACAGTGTAACTCTGGGAGAGCTGAGCATAACTGAGAAAACACACGGAGAGAAAGGGTTCTTAAAAAAATTTCCAGCCCAATCTTAGATCTTTCTTCCCTGGTCACTCCCTCTGCAGGCGAAGTCCTGCCTCCCAGAAGCTGTAAGGCACTGGAGCCTGAAATTAGCTGTGTGATCTTATTACTGCAGCCCTTGTGCTTTTTTTCACACATCCACATATTGGTAGTTACTCTTGTTCTTTATAATTTAATTTTAGACATAACATAATCTTGTTGAAGTAAATGCCTGTGTCTCTGTAGTGTTTGTTGTTGTTTTTGTGTTTTGGGTTTTTTTGACAAAACATGAACTGTAGTGTCTAGATACTAGGCAAGAAAGTTGGTGTAGTGTAAGAACCAGATATAAACATGTAAAATCCTTTAACACTTTCAATGTTTGCTAAAAAATGGCCAAAATTTTTGACTGGAAAATTAAAGTCTATGACATAACTGGGATCTGGTTAGAAATAGTTTTTCACATAAAAAATGTTCTTTTTTTTTCTATGTGGAGCTTCTGAACACAATGGAAATTTATATTTTGTTTCCTTTGATATCCACGTGTTTTAGAAATGAACAAGCTTTTTTGAAGCGTAAATAGATTTTTGAGTTAGGAAAATAAGCCATCATCTGTCTTCATTTCAGAGTGTTTCTTGCAAAAGATTTTAATGTACATTTTTCATGAAAGAAATTGCTTCCTCTTCTCCCTGCTCCCAACTATTTTTGACTAACTTACACTTGAATTGGAAATATACTGAAAAAATAATTGTGATAGATAATTTGGAAAGGAAAAAGACAGACAGGTGACTAATGCTATAAAAATAAGATATTGCTAAATGCTGAATATCCTGGATGTGTATTAATTCTGTTTATATTAGACCTAAGCTAAGTACTAATTTTATTAGCAGCAGTAAGTCTAAAATTGAAATATATAATAATGTGGAGCAAGTCAATGTCTGTTATTGGAACAAGAGTAATTAGCTGAGTAATTAATTGAACTGTGCTTGAGGTTTTTTCAGTCAAGGTATTTAAACTGAATACATGGTTCTTTATCTCATCATAACGAATTGTTCACACAATGTATATGTTACATTTTGCCACTGACATATGGATTCTACCTCATGTCATTGACGCAGTGGTTAACACCCACAATTAATTAAATAGTTTTGGCACACTATCCCATCTTAATCAATGAGCAGAACTGGTTATAATTTGAAGATTCAATGCATTCTCCTGTGTGTTTGAATTTTCCTCTGAAGGAAGAGGTTGAAGTTTTGTTGAACTTCTCCCATTTCTGAGTTAAAGTGCCCTGGTGTGTAATTAAGATTGAGGCGTTGGTGCATTATAAAATTATTGCCAATGACATGTAGTATTTGAGATTAATTTAGCCATAGGTCTTGTTGTCTGAAAGATTTAAGAGTAACATTTTAAATTAGAGTCCCAACTATGCATTTAATTTAGATTTAATATGACATTTATTTGTTCTGCTAATAAAAGCCCCATTGCATATTAAAAACATATTAATTGTGGATTAACACAGATGTAGTAGATTTAGAAATTTTTGATGAAAGCATTTTAAAGCATCAGTTGGCATTTACAATTACTGTAAATACATTAACAACATTAATGTGACCATCTACTTGTGAATCTAGCAGATTTTGTCCAATTCAGAACAGAATGCTTCTGGTGCTATGGCCAGCCATCTCAATAGAGCTTTTTAATATGATGTTTAAATTATGGCCTTTTCACTACTGTGAAACATGACTGCAGACATGCAGTCACTTTCCTGGTCTGTGAACAGAAAAGGTAACTGTGCACTGACTGTCGAGTTCATGTATGTCAAGTGATGCCTCCTCTCAAAACAAAGATATTTCAAAACAGACATTTCAGTGTCTTCTGGAGGCTGGAAGCCTCTAGTTAGGAGGTGTTTGTGTATTTGTACATGCATAGTGATTGTATCACTCAACTGGAGTGGTTGTATGCAGAAGTTGCTACAGCTTCATTGCGGCATGGTATGGGTCAGCCTGGGGCATCCCATTGGCCTGCATCAGCAGCATCCATTGTGCTCTGCAGGGAAGAGGATTAATCCTAGGGATAGCTGTCGGTGATGTATAGTTCATAATTTTCTATGAAGTGTCTGCTGGAGAAAGCCTCTGTCTGTGCTAATTGACAAGGTAAGGCAAACTGGAGCTGTTGCGGAGTCTTTTAGTGGGCTATGCTAAACTGATGTCCTCTGCTCCCATTCTCATATTTTTGGACAATGTGATTTATGACCTACCTTGCACAGGAAAGTTTGACCTTGCAAGCTCTTTGCTGAGGGATACCTTAGCTCGAAGCCAGAAGGAAGGAAGAAAGGGAAGGAGGGAGGGAAGGAGGGAAAAGAAGGAAAAGAAAAGGAAAAGGGAAAGCTACAACTCCTCCAGAACTTCTTTTAATGGAAGACCAGGGAATGCTACGGGCATTGGAAGGGGTGGGGACAATGTTTTCCTTCTTGTGTAGATGTGCAATTTTTTAGTTGGCTTTTTTGGGAGATGGCAGTCAGTGTGAAAGAGGACGAGCTTTGCCAATGCCAATGTTTTCTTCAATTCATTGTACTTTTAGGAAAATAAGAAGACACCAGACTGTATGGCTATACTGCTCTGTGGCTCCAGCCAGACTTGTCCTCTGCTTTCTGCCTTGCACAGAGTAGTGGTCTCCAGCTCTGCTGGTCAGTTAATGCCTCAGCAGCACCCTGTCCTATTGTTCTACTACTCCTGCTCAACAAACCATGAACCAGTTTCAAGAAGGCACCAAATCCGATCTGATGACAGCAGCACCCTGCAAGACACTGGGCAGGCAGTGCGCACAGTCTTGCCTTGAGGGCTGTAACGCAGCCTTATAGTAGGATCCAGTAAAGATGTATTATTATAAATCCTTATCGTGTTTATTTCACTTTTCATTCACATTCCTTCCAATCTTTTGATATTTAGCCTTGGGGCAGATTCAGCTATATATCCAAAGATGCAACTTTACATTGAATTAATGTGTATCTCTTTGCCAGTTAAGAAGTTAACAAAAAAGGAGTAGGTGTCACTATTTTGCTTATGGTGGGAATTTGATGACACACTGAACCAAGCACAACACACTTCCAGAATCTTAACTAGTTTGATTGCACCATCGACACTGTTATTTCGACAGCCCTGCTTTCCGGCATCTGGCATAATTGGAAGCAGCAGCCAGCAGGTATCAGATGTCAGTATGAATTGTCTCCTGCTGCGTGAGCACTGACTATGAAATTGATTTGCTGTCTTTTTTACGTGGTTTTGTAATGAAAGTAACGTAAAGTCCCAAATAGACAAATTCCATATTTGTGTACATACAGTTAAAATAGACATATGTATAAAAATTAGAGGGTGGGAAATATTTCAACAGGAAAGCAGGATGGCACCACCAGCACCTGCTACCTCACAGGCGGTTGTGGTGGCAGTCTCCCCTGTGTTCCTGAAGAAGCTGAACTAAACCAATAGCTGGAAAACAGTTTCTTTGGGTACTTGTATGGATCAAAAGCATAAAACATGAGAAAGAAGAACACTTCAGTGAGTGAATTTATATCTTTATTTTACTCACTGGCAAGAATAAGGCAAGAGAGAGGCACTGTGGAAAATAAGTCTCCAACTTGGAGCAAATTTTCCCTTACTTGTCATCAGGATGATCAAGACCCCTAAGACAAAAAAAAACCTGGCCTGAGCCAAGTCAAATGGGAAATTTCTGTTGATTAACTATAGCTAGGATGTTGCCTTAGGGCACATCAGAAATAGGTGACTGTCTCTCAGCGCCTTCAAGGTGCTGCCGTCATGCAGAACAATTCCACACATATAAAGGTAATGTCTGTGGGACTGGGATCTTGCCCACTAATCTAAGGAAGTATAAAGGAGGGTTAGACCAGGTAAAAAATTGGTGCCATCATCCTGAGCCTTGCAAAAAGCCTTTTGAGCATTCCTTATGGATTGCTGACATCTAGGTGGTGGCAGTAGGAGCATGGGAGGCCAGGCTTCGTTAGCAAGAACTGGCACTTTTTCTCAAGCAGAGTTACAAGTGGCTACAAAACAGTGCTGTTTATGGGTCTCTTCCTCAGCCTGAGGCAATACCTGGTTTTATACAAGAAGGCTTTATCAGCTCCCACTGTAAAAAAAATACTTAAGATTTTTCAAGGAGTAAATTGCAACAAGTTCCCTCTTAAGAAGTCCGTGTCAAAAACTTTTTTACAAAAATCAGCTTGAGTGTTGATTAGAGCGTGGCTACCTTTTAGACAAGTGCAATGGAGAAAAACATTCCCAACATCTGGTTCAGAGGGGCCCACTCCAGTGTTTAATTATGTTTTTGCTCTGACACCCAGTTGCATAGCAATAAGGGGGAGCGTATGATACAATAATCTATATATAGGATAGGTGGGGCTGAACCTTTGACTGGAGGCCAGCTAGTCTGGTATTCCAATCTCAGTGCTGACACAAAGGCAGCCAGTAACCTTCGGCAGGTCACTTGAAGTCCTTCCTAAATTTCAGAACCTCTGTTGATGAGTTACCGGTCTGCAACTGTCTTGGGATTGACAGTTGTCATAACATGATCTAACAGGACATTTCATACACAGCCAGATCACGGGTGCCCAGAACAACTTTCCCCCCATCCTGGATAAGCACAAGATAATTTATAGGGAGCTGGATGCTCTGCGCAGAGGGCAGTTTCCCCACAGAAGCAGCAACATACTGCAGTTTCTTCTCTGCAGAAGCAACAACCTGGTATGAATCTGACCTCAGGGGGAGATGGAGGGTAGTTATTTTAGAGCAGCTGGTCCCCTTCTTTTTCCCCACACAAGGCATAAGCAATGGTGCTTTGGCTCCTCGTGATTCCTGGACTGCTTCCTTTCCTCAGCCACCTCCTGCCCTAGGTAATACCTCAGTTTCTCTGTTTCCGAGGCTAGGTCTGACGCCAACAGTGAGATGACAACCAGATGTTTACCCTATCTGACAGACTTAAGTCCTTTTCCACAGAGCCAGAGTTTCTATCAGCTTTTAACCCTATACTTCGAGCCCAAGAATGAGTTGTAATTCCACCTGCAAGAGGGTGCTGTTACAGGGATGCTCTACACAGCTCATTCCCCAGAGGGATGTGGTGGAAAGAAACCCTCCCACCTTTGTGCTGAAGCACTGTGTGGGCTTGCTTAAACACAGATCACTGCTGACTCAGCCAGCCCAATTTGCTGTTATATTCTTCCCCTCATTTTCTTGGGAAGCTTCCCTAAAGTATGCAGGCTTCCAATAATGATGATGAGGAGGAAGAGAACTCTACTCTTCTTCCTGCAACTGCAAAATATTGCATGTCGAACTAGGGAAGCTGTTGCCTACTGCTCTGGCTGTCATTGAAATCAGGAGAGGAAAAGGGACGTGACCCAACACCATTTCCTCTCATGTGTTAAGGAAGAAAAGTCCCATGATTTATTTAAAAGGTGCTGTTACCAGAGTCAACAAATTTTTTCATATTGGCATGTTCATTGGTGGAAGAAAGAGGATTTCTGCAAGAGTGAAACACAAATCCAGATAAATTAAACAACAGTCTTACAGCAGTGCATTTTATAATGCATTTAACAGATTCTTCCAAGCTGTGTCCTTCCAGTCTATTTCCTTCCCTTCATTGTTGTGCTGCGGAGGTGGTGAACAGTAAGACTGGGCATCACGGTTTCTGAAAGCCTGCTCCCACTCCTCTCCACAACATATTGCTGTCATTTTACAGTGACTTTTGCTCTCCAACTTCATCATACCCTTTACAGGGATTCAATAACCTGTGTTTCTCAACAGAAGATGATTAGTTAAATCCAGTATACTAGGTGAAGTCTCTTCCAGAAGTGGCCCACAAGGATCCTGATGTGCTTTCCCTCACTTCTGCCAGGCGACTGTTCAACTTTTGCTGCTCTTCTCTACCAGTTTATTTCTCTTAAAAGGAATAGGCCAGTTCAGCCCTTCTCTCCTGGATTCTCCTAAAAAGAAATTTCAGGGGGATTAGTGTAGGCAGTGTGGTTAAACTCCTGTCTGCCTCTTGCTGAAAACTTGCCCTTCAGCTATTGTTTTAGTAGCAGTAAAACTTTTGCAACTGCATGACTTTTTAAAAATGTTTTACTGTTCCCTTTATAGCAGATGTTGCAGCATGCACATATGATTTCAAGTTCCTCTTGCGAGTATTTGGTTTTTAGTGACATGAATATGACACAGATGGACATGAGAACCCGGCTGTTATCTCAGTCTCTCAGTGCCTTTTGTTTATGTCTGTGACCTGGTCATGTAGTACAAAGAGTTTCCTGCTGAACTACATGCAGCTGCCTGGCTGAAAAGCATGTGAGAGCTTTATTTGTCCTGCCTGCAGCACCAGATCATCTTAGAACCAGCTCCCTGATCCCTCCTGACCTGGAGGTGGATGATATCACTGCACAGGCTTCCCAAGGATCATGTCCTGTCTGGAATCCACTGTCAGGGATCTGCAGGGCATTACAGCCTTCATAGCAGCATACTACTCCAAATAAACTACCGAGTAAGGCTCTGGGCTCCCTGGGGCTTCAAAGCAGTGCCACCCATTTTTGTCAAGGAGAGCAAATGTAAGTGACACGTGAGGGACATAAAACTGAACTCATAAACTGAGGCTTGACTGGATCATGTTCTTTTTCTAAATTTATTTTAACAGATTTACACCCCCCCATGCCCTTCTGGAATCCCTTATACTGTCATGAAAACTGCTCAGGCCTGTTTTCCCATTTTTGATATAAAAGACCTGAAGATCTGTCTTGATCCAGATGCTTCTTGCGATGGCTGCACTGCACTGCACCCTACCCACAGCACGATAGGCACACAGCCTGAGGCCCAGAGGAGTCAGAAATGTTTGGGTCATGCAATGCTCTGCAGGTCTGGGGCATGGGCAGGAGGGTGGACAGTTTTGCCTACAAGCAAAATGCAGCTTGCTCTGCAAGTGCCCGGCACAACCTCAGGTGCCCAAGTGGCAAAACGGTGTGTTGCTCAGATGGCACAGACGTTTATTAACTAGTCTGTCAAGAGCTGCATGTCCTGAAGTTACATCTTTACCACCAGGTGTCTGACAGCATACGCCGGAGCCCAGGCCTCACTGTGTTAGGTGAGCAGAGTCACACTCCTTGGTATGTTGTATGTGGTCCCAGAATAAGATGAAGTTAAAGATACAGACAAAAAAAAAAAAAAAAAGAAAAAAAGAAAAAAAAGAAAAAAAGTAAAAACCCACCAAACCATAAAAACCAATCTATACATTTTCAACAGCCTTAACCAAAATGCTACAATCTCCCAGTACATCCAATTGTTTTGTGTATCTATTTTCTTTCTTAAGTGGGAGTCTGGTTTTGCAGCTCACATTCCTCTGAAGTGATCCGTGCCTCCCTTTGCCATCTCCTGATGTGCGGAGTACTGCTCTTCCACCTCTCATGTCTTTGGTGTTCTTACATCCCCATTTCAACACTAGCTAGTGATCACATGAGAATGCAGTATTAGGAAACCATTCGGTATATTTTTAGCGGTGCTTGGACTGAAGTAGCAATGAGAAGGGAGGAGTGCCAGCCACATGTGACCAACCAGCTGTCTGTGGCCCACATTTTGGAAATCACTGATTCAAGTAACTGGCAATAGGTTGTGGAAAGTTTCCCTTTTAGACTGCTATTTCAAATTGACCCCAAACTAAACAAGGCAGGAAGGTCGTCTTGGCTGTAAACAACTTTATGATTATGTGAGCACTCTTTATCCCATTTCTTTGCCTTTTAATGGAAGAGAAATACTTTAACTGGAAGTGAGTCTCTTTTGTGCCTCTTTAGCTAGAGGACCAGCTGAAACATTGCTATGGCTGGGATAGAGAAGCTGTTATGTGCATCTTCCCAACTCTTGGGCACTAGGTCACACTGTGACAAGTGCTGAGGTCTTGTCTCTGTCATGTGGAGAGAAGGGAAACCATCAGGTCTAGCTTCATAAGTCTTGATGTGACAACCATGTAACAAAAAACCCCCTACATTAAATATGTGAATCTTCTTCCTCCTCCAACCTGCTGTCATGCATATCTGTTGGCTCTGACTTCTAGCTCACCTCCTTTCCTGTCTTCTTAATCCATGAGTATTTTAGGAGCCAATAACTCCTTCTCAGCTGGCACCTATTGCTATATATGCATCAAAGGCAGCTGCCTGCTAGAGTTCTGCATGCTTCTAGGGTTATTTAACTTTACATATGAGTAGACCTTGCATTCCTTGTATGTCACCCATCTGTGAAATCCCTGCCCCAATTTCAGCCAGGCTTGCTTTATCATATTCCTTCATTGCCAGCCTAGAAACCTGCTCCAGTCTGCTCCCTGTCCCACCGGGGAAGGGGCAATTGTGTCTTTAACGTGTGTTGCCTGGCTTCTTATGATTTTCAGTTTTATGTCTCTTGCTGTCCTTCAGACCATCTCTGAGCACAGCAGAAAGTAGCATCAGGACCTTTCCTGGCCCCAGCACATGCACAGGGTAGGGTGAAGAATGACTCCTATGTGCTAGACAACCCCAAATACTGAGATTGATAAACAGCCAGGTCTGTTGATGGGACCAAGACCCCAGCATCCAGCTGACACGGGGAAGCAATCAGAGCATCCCAGGGGGCACCTTGCTAGGGCCACTCCATCCCAGTGTAAACTTTGACTCTCCTTGTAGATCTGAGGCCTTTGCCAAGCTCCCTGCTCCCCACCGCCTGCCGAGGAGGTGACAGGCACCACACACCAGCCATGATGGATGTCGTGGGACTGAGTTCCTGTGTGCTTTGACTGGAGTGAGTTTGATTCCAAAGAAATGCCCCCAGCAACAATCTTTCAACCTCCAGGGAGACTATTTATATTATTTTTTTAGGAATGCATTTTGTAAATCACTCAGGTGATGGCAAGTTTATGTATTTGGATGGCAAATTTATGTTGTGCTATTAGTTTCAAGGAAATCCAATTGAGTGAGTGGATTTTGGACTCTTGACCTTTAAGCAGAATGAGTTTTTTGAAGAAGTGTGAAGTAACCTGTTCATCTCCATGAGGTGTACTCTGCTAAATAAAAATGTCCTTTGCAGAGACACAGGAGATGTGAGGGGTGTGAACTCCTGCATTCATCTTAGTCAGTTGTGCTTCCCTTCCCAACCCGTTGCCAGTGCTTGGGACACTATGTTAAGCACTGACTTGGTGCATTTTCAGTCTCGCGCTCTATGTTTTGCAGAAGCTACAAGGAAGGTGGAAAGGGCTGCCCCACTGCTGGCTTCCATGAGGAATGACAGTCACCACCCTCACTAGATGGGACTCAGGGTAAGGGCTGCCCAGGTCCTGCTGAGGAGAGTGAAGAGGCAGGGAGGAGAGGGAGGCATTCATTTTCTTGTCTTGGACCTTGGTAGGGCTGGGCACATGGCTGTGTCATTCCAAGTGTGTCGCTCTTCCCCTCTCCTGCCACACCACCACCCTTTCCCCAGATCTCCCCTGCCTCCCTTCACAGCTCCGAACTCCTCCCCGCTCCCTGGCACACATGCTATTTATTTAGCTTCAGTACCATCTGAGCTTTCTGCTCTGCTGGTTTGATTTGTCTCAAACTACAAACTCCTTTGACAGAGGCAGACCATGACAACTTGCCTTGCTCCTCTTTCCTTTTATTCCTCGTTTTCTGCCAATGGTCAGGTTTGAACTGACATTGGCTGGTTGTAGGTCAGGTTCAAAGGCATCAAGCACTGTCTGAACATCCCCTTGAGCTATCAGCTCATGTGAAAATAAGCAGTCTAGAAAACCTCTGTGACTACACAGAGTAATTCACATTATGGGTGTGCTCCTAGGGTTGGCAGACTTCTCATTTAATATGGGGTTTCCCACATTTTAGCCTGAAATCCTGCATCCTGTGGTAACAGACAAGCTTGCTAACTTCCCTGGTATGTTTTCAATAGACCATGCAGATTTCTAGCCTGAAATATGGAAATAGTTCCTTTTCTTCACAGCCTTCCTCGATTGCCTTATTGCTGCTACCTTGCCCTATAGCCAGCAAGGTTTTAAGGCCACAACAGGGAAGAGTGGGTACATGAATGATAAGTGGGGAGCAGTTAGTTGGGAACATCCCATATTTTAAAAATACTGTTTTTAAGGATACTGCTTCCCATTTTATCTCTCAGAAATTAATGGATGCCATAGAGCAGCTTGTGGGTGTGTTAAGTGATTAAGACCCAAATGTGGAGGGAGGGACAAGAACCATAGCCACAATTTGTGGCCACTGGAACTGCACTCCCACCACCCCCACCACCATTTGTTGTGTCCTTTTCTTAGGAGCCACTTATACAGATGTCCCCAAATCTGGTGTACAGAACCTACACTGATGCCCACAAAATCCTCAGTCTTTATGAGCGTGTGGATTTTAAAGCCTTTGTAAAACTGAATGTTTAAACAAAGGTGAGCTTCTCCAATGTAATTGCGAGGGAGAGATTGTTCTGCTTGAGTCAGGGCACACATCTTTAGCCTGTTTAATTCAGCATCAGCTTGAATGAGACTCTGCTAATTGACAGCAGCCAAGGATCTGGCCTTTTTTTAAGGAACTTGGGGTGAAGGGAAATGATGGGCAGTGGATCAGAATTCACAATACCCAGCTCCTGTGTGTTTTCAGTATGCAGCACTCATAAGCCATCACTTGATGAATATGGCCTGAAGTGATGCAGGCAACTTATTGTAATTTTTTGCTGTGCTCTGCTCGGATTTATTTCCTAGTCAGTCAGGTGGGACACCCTGTAGATTAAGACTTAGCACACACATTTTGAATCTGTATACTAGTACTCGAGATGAAATAGGAATTGCTTTACGTTTCAGAGCAGTAATGGCCTGAATTGCCAGAAATAACCATAATAACAAACTGCTTGTTTCCTGAGTCCAGCACATAGTGCAAACAGCCATAGTCTCAGAGCACCAATGCTCTCCCTGTTTTTTAATGAAAATAACAGGGATGGGAAACAGTCCAAGAAGAGCTTGTTCCGTTGGTTTGTCTGATATTCTTTTAAAAACTGTCTGCTGCTATGAAGAAAAATAATTACAGAACCATTTAAAATGTGTGGGTCTTCTGAGGAGAAGAGTGGATGGGTTGTATGTAAACATGTAGCTGTACACAGCATGTAGGCAAATAAAAAGCATGTGGATGCTGAAATTTCTGATTTCTGGGAGGTCTTTGGGTGAATCTCCTGATTTTATTAGAGCCATTATATGGAATTGAACTTCCCAGCTGGTAGTCCCTCCCTTGCTTGTGCGTGTCTCTCACACATCCTCCCCTCTTGTATCCACCTTCTTGCAAGCTGGTTTATCCAGTCACTTGTTTCACAAGGACTTTTCAGGGTGCTCTGTTCAGATCAGAAGCCTGGGTGGGTTTGGAGAAGCCTGAGAGCTTTCTGGAGAAGAGTTCATACCAGAGGATTTCATTGCATTCCTGTTCAAAGTCCTCACCTTACAGGAAAGTCCTCTCTGATTGTGGCTTTTCTTTTTTCCCAGGACCTTCCACGTTCCTGTCTTGTATCGTGCATTGCCTGTGAGACTTGCCTCTTTGAACCACTAAAATGTCTATAGTGGTCTGCTTAGAAAGGCTCATGAAGGCACTAATAAAGTACAGGCATGACCATCCAGGCCTGTATCTCTGCCAACAAATGTAGGGCCTAAAATTGTAGCAGCAATGATAGAGATGGCAGTACAGACATGTGATGTCAGATGCATTTATCACCGTGGGGTAATGGCTGTGTGTCAAAGCACAGCTCGATCACAGCAGAAGCAGGGCAAACATACCCATGGTTCCCTAAGCAGCTAAGGACTTGCTCAGACTTGCACATTTGGGATGAGGAGATTTTGACTTCACTGGTTTCTGCCAGCTTGAAACAGGAATTTCTTTTTGCCTTATGGTGGACTGTGGCAAAAAATAGGTCTAATTCCCCATGAACATGAGTGTGTGCCATGCAAACACGTACCACAGGCTCTCATGACAGAAGTGGCAGCTCATGTTGACTGAGGCGGAGGGATGGAGGAACCCAAGAAATGAGCCCTCTTGTCAGCCGTCCTGTCAATCATGATCGGTCAGCTGCTGCTTATGATGAAACCGGTCTTTGGGGGATCTCATTCTGCATGGTTGGCCAGCTGGTATGTGTTTCTGTCTGGGCTCTGCAGCCCTGGTCCTCATTTGAGGAGGCAGGCCTTTTGTTCTGTATCAGGCTTCAAATAGCTTGGCATCTGTTAGTTTGTGTTATTTGCTCAACCATTTGTTGCGTTAGCGAGCTTCCTTCTAATCACAGCTCTTAAGCAGTCTGCTCCCCAGTTTCTGCTTTAAAAAGTAAGAGATAGATGTGTGCTGGCTGTGAACTCCTGAACCTGCTCTCGTTGGAGAGGTGAGGATATTTGCACACAGGAGCAAGAAACTAGCTCCCAGGGTTTGTTTCTGATCAAAGCATGTTGGTGGTGAAAAGTACAAGTCGTGTAATGTATACTTCCACTGCTTTGCAAACAGTGGGGCTGATGGACAGAAAAGAGTGGTAGCAATTAGATCCGCAGCAGTGATTCACAGCCCGAGATTATAGTTTCTGCAGTTTGCTTGAGTTTGTACAACCCAAATATCAGATAACATTAAGATTTACATTTTCCATGGAATGATGTCTCAAGAACATATTGATTTGTGCTGCATCGGATTACTCGGGGGCTGGAGAAAGCCAAAAGAAGAATTTAACTTTTTTCCTGCTGACATTTGTAAAACAGGATTATACAACTTCACATCTAGCCCCGTGTAACCTTCAGCGACCAGCCTTGGAAAGTCACTTAAGAATTATAAATTTTCAAGCTTTCTTTAAACAGTTAAGAACTCTCTTCAGATCCACCGAAGGCAATCATTAGTCCATTCCTGCCAATCTAGTAGTCAAAAGAAACATGCAGAGGGAGAGGGGAAAAGATGACTGCAATTCACCCTTTGGGTTCAGCATCACTCTCTTTCTGCCCCAGAAGGACCCAGAGCCCACTGGAGGTTTGCTCATTTGCACCTCTGGGCTTCTGGATGACCAGCTCTGATGTGAAAAGCTGCCATCTTCAGTATAAGTGAGCTACCTGGAGAAGGGAGAGTACTGCTCAGAAAAGATTTCTGAGAGTCAAGTGGGATCAGTAATCCCTTGTCTTCCCTCCCAGTACTGCCCATTGTAGCACATGGTCTGTGTCACATTGATGGGAAAGCGGTCCTGCCACTGCACAGCCCGCTGCTCCCCACTCCATACTGCAGTGTGCAATACCTGCCCCCACCCCCCCCACCCCACCCCCCAGTGGTACTCAGCATGGTTAATGCTACAGAAACCAAACATTCAATGTTTGATTTCTTTAAAAAAATATTTTTTACTCAGTATTCATTTGTCTATACTCTCAAATTAACCTCTTTCCAGAAGAACAAATTAAAAGATTAAGCCTTTAAAAACCCTAACATTAAGGCACCTGCTCAAAAGTAGCCAATTTTCAGAGGAACTGAGCCTCTGTGTTTCCCAAGAAACACAGTTTTGAAGCAGTAAAGTCCTGGACAATGCAAGTGCTCAGTACCTCCCCAAAATCAAGTCACTTTTCATTATGCCTACTTTAGTCATCAGATTTTGGCCTCAGATCTAACACGTGTGTGTGGAAATGAGTGGGGAGGGGGAAGCTGAGATTTATCTTTTTTTTTACTTCTCAGCTGCTTTGCTTAGAAGCCACAGACCGCTCTTTGTAAGCGTGCAGCTGTGGCTAGTCCGTCACACAGTATTTTATTTTAGGATGAGACAAGCACCAAGTCAATGTAGCTCCTATTGTTACTTGTCTGTCATCCTATGTTAGCAGAATTCAATGCACACAGTGTTCGCCAAAGACATGTGGCATTAGAGCTGCATATGTAGATGAAGGCTCTCCAGATGTGTTGTACTGAAAAGTTCAGGGCCCGGAGCATGCAGCGGTTACTTTTTCTCCCTTCAGAATCTGTGTAATTTGATGAGGCACCACCGACTCGATAGTCTCAAAGGAAGTAATAGCCTTTGCCACAGCAGGTCACTCTCTGATGCAATGGGAGGAGACATCTTCGCAGCGCTGCGCCAGAAGTTATGCAATCTAAAATGTCAGTTTGAAACATGTCCAAACACTACTCAAGGAATAACTGTAGCATTGAATGCTCAGGTGCTGGAGATGCTCGGGTACTCAGAGATTATGGTGGCTCAGCAAAATGGCTTTCGACGTGCCTCAGAAGCGATGGCACTTGCAGAAATTGAGGTATGGAGAGGTTCAATTTGTAGAGAAGGCGAAGGAAATTACCTAATTGTTTCAATGCACTGGAAGAGGAATTTATTTTTTGGTAGGGAGAACTCTTTTCTTGACGTAATGGCATTGCTAAATCCTGAGTCTTTTTTCAAGGAGGAATGCCATGGGTCTGCCTGGGATCAGTGAGCTTTCCACTCACTTCCTGATATTATTGCGGGATATGTTTGCCTTCCTTCAGAAAGGATGGTGATGTGTGGGCTCTTGTAACAGTTAATCTTGTCTCTTTTCTTGCTTCCCATTTCACTTCCTCAGCGTACTCTGCAAGGACAAAGTGTGGGGACCGTGCATGAAGAATGAATCTGGGGTAAGGTGGAGACTAACAAGCCCCAATTTGATGGTCTCATAATACAGGTCTGTCTCTGTTTTGTTGCATAGGCATTTTCCTGGTTTCAAAGGGTTTGCCTGGGTAATGAAAATTCTCCACGGGGAAAAATGTTTCTGTGATATTTGATTCTGTATACCAGATAGTACAGTAACAGCATTTGAGTCACCCTTCAGCAGTTCTTTGGCAGAGTTCACAGAAGTATAGGCAACATCGAACTGCTAAAGAGGAGGGTATGGAGACAAGTCATGGTAAGGTCAGCAAAAGCCAAGGGTTAAAGAAAAAGGCCCAAGCTAAGCTGGGTAAGACTGGCTCAGGAAACCAGGGGAAAAGCCTCAGAAAGCCTGGACTACAGCTCCAGAAGCCACTGAAGAGGTGGAAAGGTGGATCCTAAAAATGGTGTAATGGATTCTAAAAACAGAGATATCAACCGTAGCTGCTACTGTGCACACTGCCACTTCCTTCTCAGTAGCAGCCATAGCAGAAAGTCTGATTCATTTTTGGCTTATATACAGGAAAAGCAGGGGAAGGGTTCATGGCCTGCTCCCAGCGGTCTTGCAGCCCAGAGAGTTGCCTGTCTTTGGAGGACCTCTGTGTATCCTTGTCTCTTACATTCAACATTACTTTCCCAAGCTTATTTAAAAGTCAAAGGGAACTCAAGCAGCCACAAAACAATTTACTAAAGGGGGTTTCTGGAGATGGTAGATAATGGAGGAGACAGACCCCATCAAGGTAAGATCACTCTGCTCACAAACAAATGTATGAAGTGGTCTGTGGTGCTGCACGGTGCAGGATGGGCAGAGGGAGGTCTCCCAATGTCCTTCCAAAGCTCCAGCACAAGAATTTGTGTAATGAAACATGCCAGAGCAGTGTTAGGTTGCATCCTGGGCAGATAGGTGCTTGCCAATGCAAAAGGCTTGGGAAGAAAATGAGGGGGAAAGAGAGAAAACCCACTAGTCCATATATGTGATGTGCCTCTTCTCCCTCATAAGTTATGAAGGAATGCACCATTTGGGGATTTGACTGCAGGTAGCAGGCTCAGTGACAAGGGGCTCTGATGGTTGTGTGGAAGGAGGATGTAAAAGACATGAAGCAACATTTAATTCCTCAACTTTTCTTATCCAAAGTGATCCTGAGAGATTGAAAACTCTGGTAGATACTTCTTTGACTTTGCAACTTGGGCTGTGAATTACAATGTAGAAATAATACATATGATTTTTAATGCCAAGTGATTGGTGACTCACGGTAGCTAAGCATTTTGAATGATAAGTTTGTAAATCCATGAACAATCCCTAAGGCAATTAGGAACATAGGAATGAATTCATAGTGAGGATGACCTGTTTGCAGATAATGTCTTTAAATAAAAAAAGAGTTGATTTAAGAGAAAACAACTATCCTGTAGTGAATTATTTGCTTGTATCTATTTCTGTGTCTCATCTCCTCCCGTAGATTTCTAAGCCTTTGTGCATGAGTCACCAGCAATATGCTGAAACAAGGGATTTGCATGAGGAAAAAAAAAAAATCCATCTTTCTAAAACATATTTAATCACTTCTGTGCTTCCAGTTTCTCTGTCTACACCAAATCAGGATAGAAAAAGTATATATAGACTATATACCTAAAGGTGTCCTGTGTAGTTGTTTGTTTCCACCAAACATTCTTAATATTTGTGCTGTTATTTTTGAAGCTGTTACTGATAGAGAGATTTTTAAAACAATTTTTCATCAGCAATGTGTGTAATGTTTTAGGGACATGTTTTGGAGAGATTGCTTTCTACAAGGTTTCTCATCAGTGGATCATTTTAAAAATTTTGTGATTTTTATTCTTTGCCAAAGTATCTTTTTTTTTTTTTTCCATGGAAGACTGACAGTAACTGTCTGCAGTTGTCTGTTTGTATAGCTTCTAACTGCATTCCTTTTGTAATGATGTGCTGTGCATGCCATGCGTGGATCCAAAAATACAACAATACAATAAATTAAAGAGAGATGATGATTGATTTGAGAGACCTATTATTTTTACCACACTTTGCTACGGCATACCAGGACTTCAGTTTTAACCAGACATTCCACTATCAGTATCTTTTAGATAAGCCTTGAATAACCACTGGAAAACAGTCTGGACAGCCTTATGAAGACAATAACAGCAATTAAGTCATAATTCCTTGGGGAGAAACCCTCAGGAAACCACAGATGAAAATTTCTCAGTGAGATCTCCTGAGTTGGTTATACGGAGGCAGAGTAACCCACCATGTGGCCAGGATTAATAGGGCCCTTGCTGGGCTGCAGCTGGCATCATGCCCCAGCAGGTGGGCAGGATTTGGGCCATGTGCCTCTATCAGACGCCTGTGCTCCTGCCCACCTCTTGCCCCATCCTGGCAGCTGGAGAGGGCTCCCTCACTGCTCCCCCCACTGCCCTGCAGCTCCCCAAGCCAAGCCATGCCCAGCAGCTGTGCGAGGGCTGCAAGAAGCCTCGCTCCTCCCAGGCACAGAGATCAGTGTTTGTGGGAAAAGCAGAGAGTGGCAGCCCCAGGATGGACAATCTCCAAGTGCTGGGGTGCTTCTGGGCTGGGCAGGGTGAGGGCCCCCGGTTCTCTGGCAAGACAAACAGCCACGCCCTCCCTGGTGATTCCGCAGGAGAGGCGTGGATTTATTCACTCATTTGCATAGTTTCTTTCTTTTGCAGATGGACTGCATGTCAAACAGCTTCTAATGCCTCACTGCAATGGTCTACCATCTGTTTTGTGGTGGATTATGCTGGATTTAAGGCATGAGAGGCTCTGGATTGCAGGTTTGAGGGCTCTGCAATGGGACCCACAGCTTTGCAGGACGCTTCTTCTGCACAAAACGTGAGGATGGGCACTGGCATTTAGCTGTGGTGGGGTGAGAGACTTTACTCTCTTTTTTCCTCTGTGCTCTTTGGAGGATTGCCTCTGCCTAGGGCTAACACAACAAATATGCAGTGATTCCTCACTAGTGGTGGGGCATGGCCTGGCACAGCACTGCAAGAGGCTGTGCTGGCACTGACTGGCACACTAGCTGCGGAGAAGGCAACATCTCTTTACCCTGCCCACACAATGCCAGCAGAAGAATGTTGCTGTGGACAGCAGGGGCTGCATGTGTCTTAAAGGGCCTGCTGGACTGACAGCAGTGAGGTGTGGTGTAGTCCTGTCTCTGCCTGGGACTGACAACCCGCGAGCTTTACCTATGGTAAAGTACTTAGCTCTGTCCCTCCAGGGATGGGTGACCTCTGTCATGTGCTCTTTACTCTTTCTAGGAGAGTAGTGGAAGTGGGGCTGGCCACCTGGGTAATCCCCTAGGTTTCTGTGCCCCTGAGTACCCTGCTGCCTCTTGCAGTCACAGGGTGAGACCCAAGTCCAATCCATATTCCTATGTGGAGACATCCAAACATGTGTCCTGCAGGCAAAAGCTGATGGCCCATTGATTTGGCAGGCCCTGTGCAGCACCAGGTTCACCCTCCGCAGTGATGTCCTTCGATTCTCCAGCAATTTATTGAGAGATGCTACCTAGCCCAGCCAGCAGCCCACCTGCCAGGGGTGCAGACCACATTCTCACAGTTGTCAGCTGGTAGCTAATGAATGGCTGGAGCTTACACAGAAAGCAAGCAGCAGTGGTGGGAGTGAATCCTTGGCTTTTCCTGCTCTGGACATTACAGCATCACAGAAATGGGAAAAGTAATGACAAGCTGCAATCTTGTTTCAGGCCTCGTGAGCACTGAAATGCAGAGCTGTGGAAAGCAGGTTTGTGAATCAGAAAAGCTTTGGTGGGGAAGAAGGAGAGGACATCATGGATTGAGTGGAAATATACAAAAAGCATGAATAGCTGTTCCTGGTGAGTACAATTACCTAAGTCATTGCTTCATTTATATTCCTCCCGTACCTAGCTGAGCGCTCACTGACTTCATGGTGGCCTCCCAAATGTCTTGAGACTTGTCCTTTTGCTAGCTTCCTTTGGGAATAAATTAAACTGAGCAGTTAACATGGAGTTGTGGCTATCTGAGGACCACTACTTTTGTGGGAAAAAGCTTGGTATTATGCGTGTGGACAGAAAGCCAGCAATGAAGCCAAAGTGAGGAATAATGGTGCTTTTACAGCTTCTTTTCCAATTCCCTGCCATTAGGGCTTTAAGTTCTGAAAGGGGCTTATTGCTTTCAGGCAGGACTGTTTTAGCACAAGAAAACTGGAAAGAGGAGGAAGACACAAGAGGGGAGGGGAGAGAAAAAAAGGAATCCTGTATTGTATAAAAACAATTGGGACTTAGTGGAAAGTGGAATTGGTTACTAATGATCTGTGGCTAAGAAAGCATTAAACACATTCAAACTCCATCCTCTGTGATGATAATACTCATTGGGTGAGAGGAAGGCCACATGAATGTCAGCAAAGTAGGAAAGAGCTCTAGTCCTGCCGCAGCGTGGTGTGACTGCTGCCCTGGTTTCATTGCTCAGGCGGAGCCTGTGACTGCCTGATGCCTACTGGGTACCAGCAATGCAGCCCTACACTAGCGATTAGCAACTGCTTTCCTGGCTGCTCCTTTTGAAAAAGCAAACAAACATGTTTTTATCAAACATTTGCTCGTTCCCCTCGGAGTCCTGCCAAAGAGTTCATTTGAAAGGGGGTTGTAAGGAGCTTCCCCTGCAGCAGGGAAGAGCAGGCGCTACCGCTGCAGGAACTGCTGGATAAATCCTATGGCTTTTGCTGCATAGGTTAGGCTACACTGTAGCGGTTATTGCTGGCCTTAAAATCTACACCATTGTGTGCTTCAGCAGGGCTGACGTACAGCCTGGAGGCTGTAAAGCAGCTTGTGTTTTTGGTGACACGCTGATGTTTGACTCTTCCTGCTGCCTACTATGTGTGACTTTATGCTGCTCGGAAGGGTTCATCTTATGCACTGGGTTCATACAAACTGCTTTCGTTTTCATTTTGTTGGAAATACTTGTAATGCCAAGTATTTCTGTTGTGGCCGCAGCCTCTGTGGGCAGAGAACACTGACATGGTTCTTTGCACCTCACGTCTGCAGGGTATCTTCCCCCTCACCCTCTAAGTAGACCACTTGCCCTGTACATGTCTTCCAAGAAGTGGGTCCTGAGAGTGTCCCTGCCCTATCCTGGTGTCCCTGCACCGCTTATCCCTGCAGCCACTACCAGGACAGTGGGAAGAGCAATCTTTCTGGGGTCATTACATTCCCTGTCTGCAAATGTGTCAGGGAGCTGTGAGGAAGATGAAGGTACCTCCTTTCCCAGTTCTGCAGGCAGGCATGGCTGCCTCCATGTTGAACAGGGCTAAGTCCAAAACCTGGTTCATGTTCCTGTGTCAGCCACTGCACTGTCATGTAAGGGGGAATGGTCATGAAACACAGAGATGGGCTGCCAGATAGACAGGTTTTGTGTCAAAACCTCAACCCAGTCCCAAGACCTGAAAACATCTGGAGTAACTGTTTTTTCTGTCTCTGTGTATGTCCAAGGCTCAGGCCTGCCAGGTGGTGAAGTTCACTGTAGATCATGAGCTGAAAGGGAAAGAATACAGTGGTTAGGTAACCAGGCTCCATTTGGAGCCTCTTGTTTTATTACGTTGCTAGAATATTTTCTATTTTGACAACTTCAGTCACAGGCTTCTTTGTTTATTTGCTTTGCTGGTAAACTGTGATTTCCGAAATCACTCCCTGTTGGCCCTTTTATAATTCTCAGCTTCCCTAATAACCTTAATTTTCTGTCCCAATTTTCTTCTTCAGTGTTAACACCTGCTATTTTATTTTTCTCTGTAAACTGGAAACTCTTATGGCAAGGCTTTCTGTAGAAGAGTGTCTCTGGTGAACTGACATTTCCTAATAAAATCCTGTGCTCATATGGAGCTTAGATACTAAGAAATTTGAAAGAGGTGTAAAACAGTTTTCTATTCAAACAATGGAAAATCATTTGTCTTCACTAATACTGTACAGGGAATTCAACAGAAACAAATGGTATGGTCATTTCAGTCAGGCTACAGCTTTTGATCTTGCTTGTATACCTGAATTATTAGGGAAGGAAAGGAGGAATCCACTGCATACAACTATTAATTACATTAATGTAATTAATGTAAAAATTGTCATTTTTAATGTGTTGAAGAATGCAACATGCACCAGTAGACACTGAACTGTTCTCTCATCAGGAAGGCTCTGTTACTGGGAAATCTCTTCTTTATGCTGTCTCAGACATGTGAGGCCTAGTTGTGCTAGTTGTCACCATTACACCAATAGAACTGCAAAAGAAAAAAATTAGTTTTCTTTAACAGACTTGACATGTTTTGTGTTGCAGATAAAACAAGCCTCTGCTTATGTGCCTCACTAGGTTTTTGACTAGAATTGTCACCTAATCTTGGTCTCATTTGCTTGCTGTGTAAATATAGTAAAAACTGCCTGTCAGTCCCAGATATCACCCAGTTTACAGTGAGGGTGCATCAGTCAGAATGTTGCCCATGGCTGAGTCCTCCAGCAGTATAAACCTTGGCATGACATCAGTGGCATGACTTTAGATCTGCATCAGTGAATGTGAGAGGACATTTTCCCTCTTCTTTTGACAGTTCCCCCATTCTTCAACAAAAGTGCAGTCCCATGGAGCACCTGCTAAAGTTTAACCTCCTCTAGGTAGGGACTGTGTCTGGAGTTAATTCCTTCTTTCAGTTGTTTTGGACCATAACTGGTAGAGGAAAAGACTTCCCACATTGCCTTCCATAAAAGAAAGATGATACAAGAAATTGGAGTGCAGAGGACAACGCAAAACCAAGACCTGATGACAGTTGTCTCTGGACAGGATGAAAGCAGAAGGCTCTCTCCAAGCAGGCACTCCGGAAATGGCTACTTTAAGCAATATACAAATACTCTTACTATGCCTGCCTATTCCTCATGTTCACAGTTCAGTCATTGATGTACGTGCATTGTTTGCAATACAAGAGTTCATGGCTCATCTTCTTAGCATTTGTTTCTACTCTTGGCGGTTCTTGGTCTAAAGTAAGACAACTTCCTGAAGACTGATAGTATTCCGATGAGTTTGAATTCATGCTAAGAGGGAACTGGAAGCTATGAATTGGTCTAGTGCTTTGCTCAAGTGAAGTTCCCTATTAAGAACTGACTCCTAAATCTGTAATCAAGATTAATATGAGGTAGGTTGCATGTATATGATTAATTATTTGTACCAACAGCTCCAAAAAGTTCTGTTCAAGGACTCTGGACATGAAAAGGTAGATACAGAACAACATGAAGTCCTTGCTCCAGAAAAAAGCCACTTTCGATCCTGAACAAGATGTGCCACATGGTACAGATACCTATTCTGTGAAGGCCACCTCTTTTTATTTTCTTTAAGTCTAGCTCTTTTAAATTTCATTTGACGCTCTCTGCTTTTGGGAGTGAATAGACAGCAAACCATCATTTCCTGTCCACTCATTCCACATAATTCATGAGTTTTCAGAACTCTATAAACCATTCCATAGTTTATGATAGTTGATCTTTCTCTGAGCTTTTTCCACCTTAAATGTGTAATTGTTTTGAGATGAGGGGACCCTAACTGAAAAAAATGTTCAAGCTGCAGATGGAGAAAGTCATAATTATGATTTTGTTTTGCTTTTTATTCCTGGCATTTGAGTTGGCTTTTTGACTGATGCTGAGCACTGAGCTGATGCTTGCATCAAGTCATCTGTTGTAACTTCAAGTTCCTGCTCCCAAATGGTAATTCTCAGCTCAGAGTCTGTCATTTCATTTCACTGTGAAGGGTATTTGTTCTGTTGCAAGGACAGACCTTCTATTTCATGTCTTTTGGCCAATTACCTATTCCTACCAGGTCCTTCCCTCTTATCCCATGGCTGCTAAGTTTCTTTAGAAATCATTCATGGGAGACTTTGTCAAAAGCATTTTGAAAATCCGATTGTACTTTGCTTGACTGGCTCACCTGACCCATATGCTTGTTAACTTCAAAAACCTCTAATGGATTTTACAAGGCAGAATTCCCACTACAGAATTGACATTGACTCTTCCACATAGATTGCATTTAGACACGTATCTTAGGTAAAGTCTGTCCTTCATTATAGCTTTTACAAATTTGTGCACTAGTTACTAGCTTGCAGGCCTGTTGCTCTCTGGATCCTCTCTGACATCACATTTGCTAGCCTCCAGTGTTCATGGTACCCACAAAGTTAATGTGGGAGATCAAATACCCCTATTAGTGATTCAGCTATTGCCCCTTGGGTTTTCTCAAAACTCTTGGTTAAATACCATCCAGTCTAGAAAACTCATTAACACTTATGCTAATGTTATGATAGTTTCTCCACAGTCACTTATGTTTCAGATGGATCCTCTGCAATATTGCCTTCCAAAAAGGCTTCTAGTGAGGAAATATCCTCAGTTTCTTCTACAGTGAGCAGTGGTGCAAGTATTCATTCTGCTTTTCTGCAACAGCTTTGCCCACTCTGTGTACTCAATGTGCCTGCCGGTGGACTTTGCAGACTGCCTGGGAGACTTCTTGTTTTGATGTGCTGGAAGAGGAATTTAGTATTACTTTTGATTGCTCCAGCCAACTGTTCCACAAACTTTCTTTTTTGGGGCTGCCTAATTATATTTTTGCATTTAATCTGCCAGAGTTTATGATCCTTTTTATTTTTGTCATTTGGATACAGCTTCTGCTTTTTGAATGATGCCTTCTCAATTCTAATAAACTCTTTTACTTCCCAAATCTTTAGCTTACTGCTCCACCAGGCTTGTTTCTTTTTATTGTTTCTCAAGTGTTTCCTGACAGACAGCATGCACTGAAGCTCTGCTTTCACTAGGATGATTTTTGGTAATTCCTGTGCTGTCCATAAAGATTTCATTCTCTCAGCTACCCCTTTTAGTTTCTTTTCCTCATTTTCATATACATCCATTGCTCAAAGTTTAGCGCAATTGTGGTGGATTTTTCACTTCTGCTGTTTCAGAAAGGATATTAGATCTAAGTACATTATGGTCATAAGTTCTTGAATGGTGCTTTTCCTGTGAAATTTTGAACCAGAACTTACATAATCTTTAGCACCGTGACACAAAGTATTTTGAAAACCTGAGATGAACAGAATTTAGGCTATAAAGGTACAGCTTTTACAAAGGTAACCTTTACCTTCGCAAAGGTACACCTGAGCTGAGTACAGCTCAGGTACTTGTACCACTATCAGTGGGATTGATTTGAGGGTAAAATGGTAGAAAAGGTTTAAGAAATTATTTTGAAGTATTAAACTTTTAGGGAATTTATCACAGACTAGGAAAGAGGGTGGTGTAGAGACAGACTAACTGAGGCTAATTATCACTGGAGGAGCAGAGCTGGGGTCAGCTAGATATGATGGGATGGAGTGACTGCAGGTGGTGTCAAGAACAAGCAGAGGAGAGGAAATGATGGATCAGGAAGGTAATTTGGTAGCAGTACTTAGAATGGATCTGAAGGGTGATCAAGCAATATTATGCTTGCAGGGTGTGGCACAAGGAGATAATATGGCTTTTCTCCTTACTATTCCCTTCATGCAAACAAAGCTTCCTCTATACAAACTGGGTCAACATCCTGAATGCATTTGGACAGCTGGGCCCCTGTCTAAACTGGTTTATATATGAAAAAACTATTCACACCTTATAAATGTTAACCCCAATAATGAGTGATAGAAATTAAGAATTAGAAGTTGTGAATAGGGCTGATGGCCTTGAAAATATAACAGAGTGCTGCAATACTATGAAATTTTTGTGCCATACTGTCTAGAAGATTCTCCAGTAAAAGGAAAATTAGCAGAAAAACCTCAGGTCAAAAATGGTAGCAGAAGGCTAATCCTTCAGTTAATTAAATCATTGCAGATGAACCTTCTTAATGCAAAGGAAGCAGGTAAATTTGCATTACTGTTTGGCACATGTGGACTTTAATCACTGAGGAAATGTAATCATCGGTCCAGGCAGTGCTTTTCTCCTTGCCTCTCAGCCTCTAGCTTAGAAATGGGTACGTGCAGAATTGATGTGTGTGGTAGTAGCTATATTATTTTCCTCTGATTTATTTGGTCCCATACAAGCTGAATACATCAGGCATTTGTTTAAGTGTGCCTTTCTGAGTAACTGTGGACTGGAGGAGTATTGAACCTGGTATAATACAAATCTCCCAATAAATAAAAAATCTCCTACTAAATCTCCCTTTATAAAGGCTGAGAAGAGAGATCTGTAGCATTCCACCTGTGTATGAATCGATTTCAATCAGCCTTTAGGAGGTTTCAGGCTGTGTTAGCTGTAGGATAGCATAGTGCAGCAGCGAAACTGCCCTCACATCCCTTATTGACAGGTTTGTTATGAAACATGGAATATTTAGATTGAGGAGATTCATCCCAGTACTGCTGACACCCAGCCCTGTTATCTTCACTTCAAGTCTATTGTAATGCTATCCGGAAGCACACCAGCTTCCCCAGAAAATGCAACAGGACACCAGCTTCTCTGGATAAACCTGTTATGGAAATTAATTAGCTCTTTTAAAGGGGGGGTGGGGGTGGTGCAGGGGAGCAGGGGGGAGGGATATATTTTCTCATTACTTTTCTTTAGAGCAGTTTCTGTGTCTAGGAAAATGGGCCAACTTTCCCATTTCAGAATCCTCTGATTCAGATGGGCAAGGTGAGAGGTTAGAGGCCTTGTTGTTAATGAGAAAGGCAGCCTCTGATTTTTACACTAATTGAAGCATTTACATTTTTCAGCAGAACTAAAATGCAAAACTAACACATTCCTTGGAGATTTATAACCCTACAATGGATTCTCCTATCCTCTCTCCCTTAATTATCCCAAATTATCTGAACTCTCATGAAGAAGAAAGAAATTAATATTAATATTCCATTTAGAATATACTCTAAAATGCAGTAGAAAATGGAGGCAATAATAATGATAAAGAGGGTAGCTGAGATGATTTGGAATATATAATCTTTCTTCTCTTCTTTGCAGCTTCCTTATACTAGAGAAAGCTAGGAAAACTCTTGTCTTGCATTCATTTAGCAAAGCAATTTTTGTGCTGCATTGACTTCTAGTATATAAGTAAAAGCTTGATAAAATATCACTCTGTCTCTTAAATTTAATATTTTGGCTTTGTGCCTTGATCAGAAAAAAATTAAGCATAAAAGAAATTGGATAACTTCTTCTGGAGAGTGTTTGCACATGGGGGGCAAATAGACAGGTGAGTTCATCACTAGAGAGCAGACAGGAAAAACAGCAAGAAGAAAAAAGCAGCTACAAACTGGACATGAAATGAAGTTGAAATTATAGTTTATGTTGAAAGAAAGGAGGAAATTACAGTCATCTGAAAAGCAAACAGTGGGGTCAAATTAATCCGAAGCTGCAAATGTTGAATCTGTATGTATGTGCCACAGGTCAGAAGAGAGGGTCTGCTTGCATGAGCCAAAGAGGTGCCACAGGGAAGGGTAGGAGGGGAAAAGGAAGAATGTCTTCTCATTTGGATGGTGAGACCAAAGTACCTGGTAAATCTCCACTTAGCTGCTGATGAACTACTGATGGTGAATTACAGGTTTGCGATTAGCTTTTACTGATCAGAGATGGCTCCCAGCTGCTCCCCCAAATTCCCTGCTCCTAGTTCTAGGGCATTGTCTTCAGACTCCCAGTGCCCTGGAAGTTGGTAGTTATGAGTGAAGGAGAGGGTTAGTTTTTGTTTAGAAGTGTCGTAAGATGGAAAATAGCCTTGAGAATAGTCCTCAGTGGTGGAATACGATCACATCAAATAAAAAAGTAAAACCAGGTTCAGCTTTAAAACTAAAGGCAAATTATAAATCTGAGTCCCTTAAACACTTCTTCTTTTTGGTCTGTAAATTTGTAGTGTTTCCACTCACTAAGAGCGCCAGAGACTTTCAAAGGACCCATAACCTGTGAGCATCTGGGCTTACAACCACCTTGGTGTCACACTGTCAGCTGTGTTTAGAACTGTGTTAACGTGTGAAATAATGTTTGATTTCTCAAACAACATTTTGTATCAGAAGTGTAACTTTTTAAAGGAAGAAGGGATACAGACTAACCCCCAACTGTCTTATTTTTAAAAACCCTTTCTTTCTCACTGTCTTACTACAAGGTTGGCAGGTTGCTGCTGTAAGGGTGGAAGACATCAACCAAAGTGAAACGCAACTGCAATGCTGTTGCATATGGCAACACATACTGGGCTTGAGGATGGATTGTGGGAGAAAAGACTGCCATATTAAACAACAAAACCAACGAAGACATTGGTATTAAAAATATTGAACAGACTTCAGATCAGCTGTGAACTAAAAAAAGAAATTTTGCTGTTGCTTTTTAGCTTGAAAATAGCCTTTATTGTTTTTGTAACACTTTGCCTGCCCTGTTTTGTTTGCTGAGCTTTCAGAGGCTGAAGATATGTTTGTAAGAAGTATTGAGACATGGAGCTAAGTCTAGAAATATATTGAAGCTGTCCATGGTCAACATCCAATACAGCTGGGGGTCTATGGTACGTGGGACCGGGCATACTGACTGTTGCAGGTGGCCTTACCTCAGTGTTATCTCAAGATAACGATACACACAAAGTAGATGGAGGATGCTGCCGGCTTGCTGGTGACAGATGCCACTGCACTGTATGTTGCAGTGCTGCAGGTGCTGTGCAGCTAGCTAGCCCCTGGATTGCATGCGGCAGATGGTCCACAGCACATGAGCAGAATTGCAGCTGGTGCAGTGCTGCACAGGACTGTGCATTGCTGCCACAACTGCCTCACTGCACGTGGCAACTCTGGGTTATCGTATGCTGGTACAATTGTAGTGTAGGGAATGTTGTGGGTTGGATGTTTTGGGTTCATTTTCAGTCTGGAACATCTGTGAAAGGAGCTTGTGTTTCTCAGCCATCTTCAACAGGCCAAAATATTTGAGAATGAACACTAAGTCTTAATGCAGTGTTTTGTTATTCTGTTCAACGCAGTGACATTCAGTTTCAGGTAAAGCAATTTAGTGATCCTGCCTCCTTGGCTTTATTTAAAAGTGAGAATGAAAACCAAACCAAACCAAACCCCACTGCTAAGGATTTTATTAGTAGCTACAGGTTTTTGATGTGAATATGTGTTTTGAATAGTTGCTAGCAAATATGTGACCTTTAAACATAATGGAATGGGGAAAATAGATTTTATTTCATGTAGCCTAATGTAACAATTTCAATGTTATGCATTGCAAGAACATTTGCAATCCAACATTGAGAAACAGTATTGTGATGGATAAACACTGGATTGGGATTTTATTCTAGGCATAGCTGTAGACTTTCTACATCAATTTGTCCAAGAAAATTAACCAGCCCCCTTAGCTAGGGCTTTCTTATCTGTGAAATGAGAATGATAATCCCTCAATAACTGACTATGACAAATACATGAATATTACTCATATTTCCTAAACAGTTCCAGATTAAATTTTTCTCTTGTCCAGTTATTTCAGAAAACAGCTATCAAGAAAACCTCACTAAAGAAATGAAAGCTGTTACATTACATGTCTAATGTGAATTAGCTGACACATACTAGACTTGAATGTCCCAGGATGAGAAATTAAAATAATTTGTTTAAATTACTGAACAGCTGATTGCTAAAAGTATTGTATGACCAAAGACTTTCTGGTTTCATCATCGCTCAGAATTTCTGCAGCAGTCATAAATAATAATGCATCTTAGTTACATTCCTCATTAATTTTGTTCATTAAGAGATATGAAGCTAAAATAAGACAATTTAATTATTAAAACTACAATTTGATTTGCAATTACCTTTTTGTTTTGTTCTGCAGTAAGCATTTTATGAATTGCTTTCTTGTTCATCATTTAATGAGCAGCAAACTATTCTGCAAACTGCACAGAAGTAAACAACACATACGCGAGGATGAGGAAAAAATTAAAACAGCACATGCTATAAACAGAACAAAATAAATAAAAGGTATCTATGCATGGCTTTTATTACATGTCTTTTTCTATATTGCTCTGGGTGAGAAGAATATTATGCATTTCTTCATGTGAATTAGGATGACATTGAGTTCCAGAAGCTGCCTGGTACCTTTGCTTAATTTGGAAAAGCAAAGAGTGTATTTCTTTTTCCATTCTAGTTTTCATTTCCTATGTCCTGTGCATCACATATCGAATCTGCAGTGCTGTTCATTTGTGAGAAAAGTGCCACATGTGTGTGCATGATGGTCTGATTGTGAAAGACTTGGCTTCCTTCCCCTTTCTGGAGATCCCAAAGGTCACATTTGTCATATAGTCACTTTGCTATGAGTGTGTAATTAAATGTAAAGCACTTTGGAATGTTCAGCTGTATAAAATATTGCTATTGAAATGCAAGATGGTTTTCTGCAGAAAAACACAAATGGAAAAAAAAACCCAAATAAACAGGAACAAAAAACAAATGAAAAGGTTTCTAGGGATAAAAATGTGAACTCTGTTAGATAAATAAAACATTAGAAAGAAAGGAAAATACTTCCAGAAAACAAATCAATAAGATAAAAAAAAAGATTTATTTGAGAAAGTTGACAGGCTTGCAGAAATTTCTAGCTTACAAGCTATTTACAGAGAGAAAATATGATGAATCAAGACACAATCATCAAAGTAAAAACCCTAGGTATTAAAATTTTAACTCTAACTTGTAGAGAGTCCAAATCTTTTCCTCTGTGACATAAATTTGAACAGGCAGTAGAAGCTTCCAATTACAGAGTTTCTTCTGTATTTTACATCCTTGGAGATAATGTTTGTCCTTTTGTAAAATGACTGTGAGATTCTGTCCTCCCCAATTTATGACTGCTGCATGACATATTAGAAGCTAAAATTATTTATAAAAAATAGAAAAAAATAAGGCTTAACAACCTTATTGGTAGATAGTTGTATTTATCCACTGCAAAATGACATTTTCACCATGATGAAACAGTGGCAGGATTTACCCTGAGTTGTGGTTTGGCCATGGATTAGACCCCAGGTATGCAACCTTCCAGGGAAACACCATGACCACAAGGTTGTAGAAGTATAGGCGTAATCATATATTTTTTCTCTCCTTTGGTTCTCGTGGCTCATGTCTGATACAACAAAAGAGGGAGCTGCATGGAGGTCTCCTCTGCCAGGGGAGTGCCTAGCCCTTGCACTGCTAAGTAGGCAGTCAAAAACCAAGTATCACCACGTCCTACTTCTCCTTGCTGGTTTTGGAAAGTAAGCCTGTGTCTAAAACCAGAGACAATCACCTGCTCTTTCTTCCCTCAAGGCTGTTTTAGGTGGTTACTGCTCTGCCTCCTTTTACCCCTCCTCGGCAGACATTACCATCCTTGAAAGATCTTCTGAGGGAGCTTCTGTGTTGGGGAGGTGGGGGGCAGCTTCTGAAGCAGGGCAGAGGCACACATTGTCTTCTTACTCCAGCTGTGCTGAGTGCCTTTTTTTGTTGTTGAAAGTACCTGGAAAGTAAGTGAAACTCTAACCAGAACAGTTTTGGTTAACTGTCTCGGAAATTAAAAACAGTGAGACACAATGTATACTATACACATATTTCCCAGATAACTAAATAACCAAAACAGCTAGTTATCAATAAATGCTCTCAATTAGACTCCTAGCTTTGTTTCAGTGTACAATAATGACTTCTCATCAAAATCCATGTTCTGAAGGTCCTGGGTTGCTTTGGCTTTGGTAGCTTTATTGTACTAGATGGTATTAACTCCTCTTATTATCTCCCAGTGGGTTCATGCTGAATTGAAACTAGTGAGTTCATAGCGGCTCCCTTTAGAAAATGTCCATGCTTCTCAGTTTTGGGTTGTGATGTGTTGAAGGCCAAAGAATAACAGAAGTGGGAACTGCTTTTCAGTTTTCTAGTTATCCTCTGCACTTTGAGTTATTTCTGATAAAATGTCTCAAATGTGTCAATTCACTTAGTCTTAGAAGTATAATTTCATGAAAAATAAGTCTCCTCCCTGGTTTACAGAACACATAGTAACAACTACTTACATGCCAGAAGGACTTCAGAGTGAGATGTTGGACTACCCTTTTGTGTTTTGGTTAAACTTGCTCAGTTTGGGCTACAATGACTCTCCTGGAATTTGACAGTTAGCTCAAGTAATGCTGTGCTCTCTCACTTTATTACTAGGTATCTGAAATTGTTTTGGTTAGACCTGAAAAATTCCAGATGTTAGCTCTGTGCTTCCCCTTTGTTTGGAGAAATAATCCAGTGTATTTGATTTCCTGAAACATGTAACTATAACCGATTAAGAAAACATGTCTTGCTGGTTGCTTTGCTTCTGCTCTAGACTGAAATGCAGTGGGAAGATGGGAAATGGCTTCAGCTGACTTGAAATTGTGGAGAAAGAAAGAAAGACACTTGCACCACTGAAACCTGGATCCATAGAAGGCAGTTTTAAGGTAGCTTTATTGTTCCTGTGTTTCTAAAAACCTTCTCATTTCATCTTATTGTGAGTAAGGGGAGATGATGTACTGCCATGAATGCTAGCTCATGGTCTAAGCTCCAGCTTTCATTATTGCTTTCATTATCAGAATGGATCTTCATTGGCTTGAATTGCTAACATTCTTATAGGAACGATAAGACTAAAATGGCTCTACCTGTCATTCACTGATGTGTGAATCGACAATCAAATGATTGATCAATTTTTCTGCGCTTCAATAGCTTCTTTCAAGCCACACATCCTAAGTTACTGTTTAAAATGCTGCAGTTCCAGCTAAGTTTTCTAAGGGATAGGTGAAGTAAATTAGGCAATTAGACCTAATCTTAGATTTAAAAATTGAAAATCCATCAGCATCTCTGTCTTGCAAAGAAAATACATTTCAAAATCTGAACAGAAAAAGCATCCTTACAAAAGAAAACTCCTTACAAAAGAAAAGAAAATAGTCCCAACAGCCTGTCTGTGAATGGCTTTCATGAATTTCTAATATATATTTCTTTTGTTCATTTTTTTTTCAAAAAACTTTGGACCTTAGAAGCTTTTAAGGAGGAGTTTTGCAAGTGGAGCAATAGGAAATGCTAAATATTTTGTTAGTGATTTATGAAAACATGGTTTTGCTTTATTCCTTTAATAGAAAAACATCATGACAGTTAGCAAAATGATGAGGATTAATGTATGAAATTGTATTGCATGGCAGTTTCTGAGTAATGGATTTATAAACAGTCTCTTTTTTTAAATTTTATGTCAAAATGGATTACAAGAAGACTAGCAAATTATTGTAGTCAGATCAAACAGCATACACACACAGTCCATGAGTTTTTCTATAACGTTTGCTGCATCCTGACTGAGATTATGGAGTCTTCCTCTAGTTCCCTTTATAACAGGAATGTCATGTTACCTTTGTTCATTTCCTTGGCTAAAGCAAAAAGTCAAGCAGAAGAACCTCTAAAGAGTTTAATATAGGAAAAAAGGCTCCTTGATTTAAGTTACGTTTCGGCCAAAATCTTTTTTCAGTCTATTTAATCCTTTTTGCAGTTGGTGAACCTGTGCCCTTAGTGGTGTACAGGTAATGATTCACTTTTAAACACCAATACAACTAGAGTTGTATGTTCTACATGATCTGTCAAAACTAAGAAACAATAAAGAGCTGCAAAAGAAGGACACCCCCCCCCCCAAAAAAAAAACCAAACACCAAAAAAAAGCAAACAAAAAACCCCATAAAAAACCACAAACCCAAACAACCTAAAAACAACCAAAAAAACCAAAAACCCAAACCACAAAGATAAAGGAAAAAGTGAGACAGAAAACATCGAAATAGAAAAGTTGGGACGGACAAAGGCTGGGTAACCAATTTGACAAGATGACTGGAAGCCACTGTGCTTTATGCTGTGAGGACTTCGTCCAAGTTTCACTGGTGGCAGTAGAAAGGCTTCAGTGAGCTTTGATGCAAACCTAATTCAGCCAATTTATTGAATGATTTCTTCATTTTTGTGACACCAGTCTTGTTGCTGAGCAGGGATGAGCAGGAAGGGGATGAGGGGAGGCCAAAGGAAAGCTGACCACACAAATGTAATGTTGGAGGCATTAGACTGCATGGGGCTGTTCAGCCTCCACAAAGAACCAAACTTATTCCCATGGAAACCAATGTTCAGAGATGAATAAGTAGCCTGGCTCTCAGCAGCTCCCTTTCCTTTTTCTCTTTTCTTCTCTCTTGGGAAGTTTTGTTGTTGTTTTTGGTAAAGGGAAAGAAAGAGGCTCTTCACCTCCAAGCAGCTTGAGAAAAGACTGGCAACATTCATTCCACTAATAAGCTGGCAATTAATGCAAAGAGGAATGTCCTGGATTTCTCAAAGAAAAGTATTTTTCAACAGGAGCTAGTCAAGATGTTGATGAGGTTTGTCCCTGTCCCCCTGTGTCCCCCCCCTCCCCCCCATTTAAATGGGACTTACACTTTTCTGGAAAAGGGGGCTGCTAAACTGGTGTTGTAAGCCTGCCCTCACGTGTTGGATCTTAACTCTTCAGGAGAGAAAATATAAGTGAGTTCAATGGAATCCACCCGATGTATTGTAGCACCACCCAGGTACAGATCTTCAGGTCTGAACAGTTTTTTGAGCCTGAGGTGCTGGTGTACCAGTAGCAATGGCTTACACACAGAGGGAATAGACAGAGGTATACACTATCCATCTGATGTAGCAGATATGGGTCATTATCATTCCTGCACTAAGTAGATAATGAATTCAAAGGGAATGTTACAAAGGTGTTGCTGATAGTATCAGTGTTATAATGTGTTGCAACTATTGACTGACATAAAAGAAAAGACAGCCAAAGGTAGGCTGAAAAGCAGGAGAATTACCAACTGGCTTTCCATAAGTAAGGAAGATACTCTCAGCCTCAGTAGTCTGAAAGAAATCCTTTGCAATTGGCTTCTTGTGAGGAGTTTCTGAGAACATGAAATGTTGTAGGGAGGTGTCATACGGGAAATTTCTAGTGTGAGTCAGCATGAAATTATGCTTAGATAGGGAATGAGCGGTTCTGCAGGTTTTGAAACTAATGAAGCCAGGTCTCGCACAGGCTTGCATCTGGGGCTGACTGACTTTGGTGTCTCTGAAAGTGTCAGTGCCCGCTGAACTTCTGCTGCAGCAGGCATCTATAAAAGACCTTTTCTGTCCAAAGGAAGACATCTCCCATGTGGATCCTCTGATGCCTAAATGATGATCTCATGCTGCAGCCTTTCCTTTAGCTGGGAATAAATTTTGGTTGCTCTCCCTTTTCCCTCTCCAGACATCTGTTTTTACAAAACTTGTAGGAACGTAATTGTCCTTAGAGCTCTGTCCCTCTATTCCACTTGGCTGACGTAAGTCAGTAGGCTCAAAATTATTAGGGAAACCAGCCAGACAAAATGATTGCCTAAGCCTCATTTCCTTAGGAAACTAGGTTAAAAAGTTGATATTAGCAGCAACTCCTGAACTGGAGCCACCAGTGGGGGAACCAAGCGTGGCACTGAAGCTGTGCATGCCAAAGCACAGTCTGATGCGTCACTTCCATTGTGTTTTCACTGTAAACTTTCTGCTGGGCACTGTTAGCAAACAAACCTTCCTCCAGCTGCTGTGTGGGTGAGTGGTCATAGCAGCGTCCTCGGCAGGGGAGAGTCAGAGCGTCTTCGCTCCTTGGCTTACCCACTGGCTTTTTTGGGATGTGGACCCCTGCTCACCAGAAAGTGATGGAGATCACACATTCATTTAATTTGGACATTCCTGGGCCTTTTGAAAGTTTTGGCCCTGCATTCAAATCAGCACTTTGCAATGGGTTTCATCTCCTGTTACCACATAATTCATTTCCATGACAATTTTTATTTTTAATATCTTTTAAAAGACCTACATGTTCTTCTCCACCTCAGTATATGAGTGTCAATTTGGTTTAACCTATCTATCTGTAGTCCTTAAATTGTTTTTGAATTTACTTTTTCAAAGTTTTATGTTTTCTTTCTAGATAATGATTTATGGATGTGCAGTGTGAGAAATCTATTTTCTGCTGGAACGGGTGGAAATGTGAAGTCTCCATTGTGGCCTAGGGTCTGCATTTTTATCTGCACTGTGTCATTCATAGCATGTATCTTCCCTTTCCTCCTTCCCCTTTTTCAGAATAGTGCTTAAGAAATGGCACTTATCTTTGCAGGAAACAGAAATGATCACCTCTGTTAAAAAAAAAAAAAAAAAAAACAAACACAAAAAACCCCCAAAACAAACCACACTTCACAGCAGACTCTTCCTTTTTCATCACATACGGTCAGTGATAGTCGCCTCGCTGAGATCCATTCAACTCCCAGTGTGCTTTAAGAAGTTCTTTATATACTAAGAAAGGCATACAGCCAAAGCTGCTTGTGCTGAGAGTTTTACTGTGTGAATATGAAGCAGGGCAATGGCATTGTAACTGCTTTCCAGCGTGAGCTTATCTTCAGTATTTTGTTTTATCCTGAGGCATTGACCTTTCTATTATCAGCCTCTCTGAAAGGAAGGAGTACAACCATGTCTTGTCTGTATCATCTTGTTTATGGTTTATATGTGGCTTAGAGTTCTGCCAGAAACTTAGTGTCATTTTACTGCCTGGTTTTACATTCTGTCTGTGATGTACTAATTATCGGGGTGTGACAGAGCACTTATTTCCTATCATAAACCAGGGCTGTTATCCAGGAATGAAATTTTGTTCAAGTCATGAAAGGATGTAACAATATGAAATATTCTCTGAGGGTCATATTCTGATCCTTGTGACATTGATAGGAATGCTACTTTGCACTGTGAGAGCCACATAATGAAAGACAATGGCATTACAATGCCTGCTTTAATGTTGTTGGGTTTTTTTTAAAGAAACATTTCCCCACAGTACTGTGAGTACTGGACAGCTGTATACCTCAGCTGGGTACCTGGTGCAGCACTAGCACAAGGGTATTTAATATGCTAGAGAGCTACAGTCTTTGTGGATGTCAATCAGCATAGTTCCTTTCACATCAGTGGCAGCGTACTGTTTTATATTATGGGGAAATCTTGCTCTCAGCTTCAAGCTGCCGTTTCCTTCCCCTTTTAGAACAGTAAAGGCAAAGATACTGCACTTTTAATCCATTCCTAGTAAGCGGAGGATCAGAGGAAAGAAAAAAAAAAGACAACAATTTGGAGACTCTCTGGTAGTTTCCTAGTTCCCTACTAGTAGCACACAGTTAATGCACATGACTTAATGGGAATACACTTGCACTCGGCTGCACTTGCCTACGGCAGAAGAGATAATGAAGTATTTCTGCTTATGCCATCACAAGCCCTCACTTGAACAGCAAAAGCACAAGTAGAGACCAGATTCAAACCAAGAGCAAAGGTGAACGGAGTACAGCCTCCAGCCTGGCCAGGGCTGCTCAACACCGCTCCTTGAGATGCTGGGTGTTGTTGGACAGTTATGCCTTATGTTAGAGCCACAGGTTGCTGTTGGTTTTGGTATTTTGTATATTCACAGGCTGATGGCTATTTCTTCCACCTTTGTAGAAAAGATGATAAAATTTAAGGACAAGTAAGAAAGTTGGTCTTTTTAGCCAAATTCCATCAGACTAGACAGCTCACAGTGTTCATAACATGTGTGATATCGTATTACAGGCGTTTAGGGTTGTAAGAGCAGAATTCAACCCTGAACTCATTTACATGATTAAAACGAAGCCAGAATGTCCTACCATACTTTTAAGGCACTGGAATACAAATTTTGATTTACAGTTTCAACTCAGTTATTTTTCTGACTGATATTCCTCCCCCCTCTCCTTACCATCCTGCTGGAAAAAAAAAAAAAAAAAAAAAAAAGGAAAAAACATTTGTTTCTTTTACTTCTTTCTTAAGCATCTCTTTCTGATCTACACTCTTCTACACACTGAACCTTGACAGTTTTGAAGGAAATAGATGGTTCTTCTGTTCTACATATCCCATAATTTATTGGCTTCTTGCACCTGTCAAACGCCACATTTCCTCCCTCTGGGAGCATGCTGGCGTCCATGTAACCCTCCTTCCCCTGTAACTAGAGAAAGAGATAAAGTTACAAGTGTCAGTTAAGCCATGACTGTTTCTTTGATCATTCCTAGTTATTTTTTTATTGGAATGTTTCTTCCTAAGTTTTTTTCCTGTGTAACTTTACTTTCAAATAGAGAAGCATTTGTTTGGTTTTCAGTAAGCCTAGAACCCCAATTCTGCTTGTGCACCAGATAAAAATGGAAGTGATTCCCCTGGTATCAGCAGATCATGCTGGGTTAAACCTTATCCACGTAAAGAGTTCTGGTTTCCCTGTCATCTTGTTCAGAAATGAGATCCCTGTTTGTGAATAACTCTTCAATGTGTACTTCAAATCCATCCCTCATTTGAGAAAGCAGTCAAATACTTTCCTGAATCAGGAATAGAGAAAATATTTGCTTTTTTAACAGGATGATTTCATGGTAAAAAACCCAAGTATATTAAAAGAAAAAACGGATCTTTACTTGTTTTCTGTGGAAATGATATACCCTTTGCCAGGACTGGACCTCTTTCTAACCGATGTTCTGTAGCTGAAAGAGAAGATGAAAATGTGAGGCCCACATTATCAGGGAGGCCATTTCCTAGCACTGTTCAGGAGGTTGGGCACAGTCACTGGTACCTCTCTCTGGATCACTGAAACGCAAACAGTTGGGCTCATCTCTGAGACTTCCAGCCCAGATATTCAGACACTTTAGTAGTAATAAATCCAAAAAAGCACATTTTTAAAACTAGTGCTGTTAGCCAAGACAGGCATTTTGCACAGCTTGAGCTGGGCATCTAACCTGACTACTTTAATTTCTGATTATGATCTTTCTTCCTCCCTCTGGTTCTCCTGTCCTTGCAAACAAGACACTGCTGCCTGTGTGAAATGGCAGAAGACTGTTTTTCTAAAATAAATCGTCATCTGTGAGGTTTTCAAAAAACCCTGAAAACATTACTGCATACACCCTTTTTTACTTCTTGGCCATGCTTTCCCGTTCGTTCCGCATCAAAGCACTCCCTTTGGGGCAGAGCCCACACCTTTTTCCCGGGCTTTTTTTCTCTGCAGCTAGCAGTACCTTTTACCCTCCACCCCGCCGAAAACGCCTCCGGGCGCCTCCTCGGCCCCGGCCCCTGCGCTCCCTCAGGTCCCTTTCGCGCCCTCCGGCCCAGCCCGTGTCCCTCCGCCAGGGCTGAGGCGAGCCGCCGCACTCCGGCGCAAGGGCACCTGCTGGCGGGGCCGGCACAGCGCCTTCTGCCCCTGCCTGCCGAGCTCTACACGCACGTGTGTGTGCGTTTCAACCCTCTGTGTAATTAATTCCTATCTTCTTTCAGCGTGACATGGCGAATTCACAAATTTCTGAACACATTGGTTCAGCTAGGTTTCCCTGTGCTTTAACACCCCAGTGTCAGGAGAGGTGGCTGGCTGACGCAGGCCAGAGGTTCTCTGTAGCAGAAGTTTTCTCATCTCGGCCTAATGAACTACTGTCTTTAAAAAGTTTCTTATAGTATCTCTTTGGAAGTACGTGTTTCAAAAATGTAAGTAGGATTTGTGAGCTTTCTGCTATGTTTATTCAGTCCTCAACCCTCCAAACACTTGAGAATTCAAATTATTCGGCTAGGCTTAATGAGGCTGACTCAGAATAAAGTTATGTGCATAAAAGTCAAGGATAGAAGGCCTTGATGTTATGAATTTTGAGGTGGTTACGGGGTTTTCAATATTAATGTTTATTACTGAACAGTTTAAAGGAGAATTTGGGATGTACCTTTTCATCAGTGCTTGCTAGTCCTTACCTCACTGCAGAGGAGCTCTTTGGGGGTGTCTGGGATGGGAAAGTTTGTTTGTGGAAGCACTGCAAACTGCCAGTGCAGATCTGAGGGATCCAGGTCAGCCAGTCCAACCTCAGACCTTGCTAACAGCTACAGCTGCGAGCTTGATGTAGGTTCATGCTCTTAACCACTAAGTTCTTAAATCAGTGACTCTCCATTTGCTTCCATTTTTCAGTTGATAGAATGGGGAAAAACACTTTGGATGTCTAAAATGACGAGCATGAAGCATCACCATGGGCTGTACTGTGATGCCTAATGTAAAACACAAAAAAATAGGTAAAAAAATTTGACTAGACTAAGAGCCTGCCCATTTCTGCATCCCAGCTTGTTTGGGCTTTGCAGGTTGTTTTGTTTTTTGGGTCTTTTTTCTCTTCAGTTGCCTTTAACGCTTCTTTTTTCTGATCCTGAAGAGTACGAGAAGGCCAATTTGCTTCTGGCATTAGTGCTTCTGGGCAATGGGACTGTGGGAAGGACTGCTGGCCTCACGCTGGAGACCTGAAGAAGATGGGCTTTCATATGACTCTGGAGGGGAAATTGTTCAGAAAGTCTGGCAAAGATGCACGTGAGTGTGGGAATTTTTCAGTGCTAGTCTGAATTAAACCTCTAGGGACTCCTCGCAATTAAATTTACAAGCTTCTCTGGGGCTTTATCCTGACCTCATCCCTGCTCCTGTTCACAGATATAGTAAGAAAAATTCCTGTTGAGTCACTCTTAGGAAATGTTCAGAAGAAAGCTCATCTCTTTTTCCTAGATGTGCTTTTTGCTCTGCTATAGCAGCCACTGGACAGAGCCAGGTGCCATCCTAGCCATGGTACATGGAGGATTTTGCTGAATGCAGCTGGAGATTGAAAGTCTTTTGTGGCTTGCCATGGATGTACAAGGGTGCAACTCTCTTTATTTCATTTACACAGTATGAGAAAGGCCTTAGCATCTCTGCTGTGAGAGCAGAGGAGCAGGTACCCTTTATTCTTCTCATGATTTTTGTTCTGATTTTACTCAGACCTTCAGATGCATTTTTGCATATCTGTCTTCATAATTTTGAGCTGGTAAAGGAATTTGGTCAGAAAATGCTGACTGCAGGAAATGGAAACTTTTTGCAGAAGGATCTCACTTTAATGAAGTAAATATCATGTTGTACTCAAATCACTCCCATGAAATTGAGTATTTGTCCTCCACAGCATGGTTTTGAGTTTTACGCTGTGTTGCAATATTCATAGTACAATTATAAAAAATGCATAAACATAAAATTGCTTTTAGAATATTTTCTTTCACAGTAAAGGTATGAGATTATTGACTTTTTATCCCCATTCTACTTGAAGGAAAAATTAAGAATCTGACAATTTCCCACAAGATAGAAATTCTAAATTTTCATTAGCTTTACTAAAATGACCATCTTCCTCCCCACTTTGCATTACAGGATTTTGGAAAGAAAGTCCCACCTGTTTCTTCACAGCATGTCGGGGAAGAATGGAAAGTAGAAGGACGGGAGAGGGACGTATGTCTGTTGGTGATCTGAAACATAATCAGGACCTTCCATTCCAGTTTTATAGGTAAAACCATTTCTGATGTGAGACAGCTGCTGCCTCTGAAGCCTTCTACGTATCTCTTGAAATCCCAAGGATCCTTCTTTTTTTAACCTGTATTGTATCCCCATTGCCCTTGAGATCCTATATTACAGCTGCTTTCCTCAGAAGGATTTGATAAGAATATCTCTTTTGGACCATGTCAGTGTTAGAGAATTGCTGTCAAGCATCAAGAGATGCTCTCTCTCTTCCCCTGAGGCTTTAAAGATGCTATTCTAAAATTAAAGTGTTTGGTATAGATAAGATGCTTAGGGTTATAATGAGGTCAAGAGTTGCTGGCAGTTTCCAACTAGATTTTTTTTTAGAAGTTGATCAGATCTCTTGCTGTGTTATTTTCCTTTTCAGACAGATAAATATAGACAGACCAGGTAGAGAAAGAGTCAGGAAAAGGAAGCTTTTGTACACTATTTGGAAATTATTCTGATTGCATTGTCAAACTCAAGTTGCGCCATTTGATTATGCTGGCATCCTCTGCAACGCAATGTGACAAGGAATATGTGATGTAATGAGATATGCCCGCCAAAACGCAATGTGCTTTGTTTTAGTCAGAATGTATTAATCCACTTACTGAATAATTGACCCAAAGAGATTCTGTCAAACAGTATTAAATTATTCACTGGATTTCCAAACTAGCAGACAGTGTCCTTTAAATATTTAAGAATAATGTCAAATAATTTTCCACACCGAAAATATTCTTTTTTGTGTTTGTTGAGGTTCCCTGGCTCCTCTCTGTTGTTTAAGAAGGGCAGGATAATTAAATAAAACCCAGTATGCCCTTCAGAAGTGCCATGTGAGTGGAAGGTCAGAGGCTTTCCCACCTACTAGAGCCCCCAGGAGAAGCAAATGCTCACCTAGTTTGTGTGTCAGACCCAGCCAGGTGCTGTACCATTGCCATGTTTTCACTGCCTCACCTATGCGTTTTAAGGCAAAACCCAAACTCTACATACACATATACATATACATATACATATACATATACATATACATATACATATACATATACATATATACATCATATACATATTCATATACATTTTACCTCATAGCCTGTGAGTTCCCCCAGAGGGGGTGCAGCATTGCAGGCTGTGTGGATGAGGCTGTGAAGTGCCCTGCTATTCCCTACCCTCAGGCCTTGCAGTACCTCTCTAGGTGTGCATTATAAGATAACAACCTTGCCGGATCAATTTTGGTGTGGAAAATAGGTTTCCTTAAAAAAGTATAGCAGCATTCAAGTTCTACCAATTACAGTGTCTGACACCTTTCCCCTTGAAGGTTGCATGCTGAACGAGTGCAGGGTATATTTCTGGCTTGTTTAAAAAGGATGAGGACAGGCATCTGATAGCTTACCTTAATTATTCCATTTCCTCCTCCCCATATACATTTCAAAAATCTAATTATAGTGCTTGTGGCCCCTGCTATCAGCCAGTACCCAGAGATTAATATAAAGCCATGGGAAGGACAGCTACATCCCTTCACGCTTTCCACAACATTGCAAATGCATTCCAGCAGTCTTTTGATACTAATATTTTGATACATTCATCATGGTGTTATCATGGACAGTGAGCAATATTTACAGTTTATGAGCTTTTCCAGGACCAACTGTTCCTATTACTCCTATTAAGTCCATTGAATTTTCCACCTGAAATACCACGTTTATCTAGTCAGAGTTTGGCAGCTATTTTAGAGGGGGGTGGTGGTCGTGGGTGGTGGTGGTGGTGGTGGTGGCAGTGTTGCTTTTAATTACAAATTTTATTTAATTGTATGTTCTGCTTCTCCCAAGGAATACACTAAGGCAATCTGTTATGTATTGTCAATCAACTAAGGTGCATTTGGATGCATTCTCAGGTTTATTATCTAGGTCCTGATAAGGGGATATTTTTGTGTATATGCATCTGTGTGTGTTGAGGTGCAATTGCTTATCTGTTCTTTGTGGCTTTATTTAGACTGGAATTTGCTGCAATGTCCTCGTGAGTGCAGGAACATTGTCCAGGGGTGTGCTCTGTGTGCAATTGGTGGGCAGCAGGTAACCCTCTTCAATTTGTTTGCTATTTGAATCCCCAAGTATTGTCACAGTCTGTTCCTTTTAGTAAACAACGAGACTCCAAACCTATTAAATAATCTTTATTTGTCAAAATAAATAAATATAGTAAGGATTATTTTGTATGTGCTTTCCCATAAAAGTGTTTAGAACTGGTTTTAAGGAGACATCAAACCCTATGACTCTGCTCAGCCACAGTTTGATAAGTGGAAGCAAAGCACAGATGGAACAAAAATACACAAGAAATTCTTCACCTTCTTCTTAGTATTACTATTATTGTTACTCACAGGGCAGAGGGGGTAAATTATACTAGCACTGAAAATAAACACTGCAAGTCCTGCAAGGACTAAACCTCAAGACTTATGTAGGTCTCTGAGCTTTTAACATTAGCGTTGTCACAAACATCATGCAATTCAATGTTTTGGCACTTTGGAACTGCAACAGCAAACCAGCACTTGGCCAAAGAATGCACTGGTCCATCAGTGCATCCTGTGGGCTCCCCTGCCATAGTCCCTACTCACTGCACAGGGAAATTCATCCCCACAGTGAGAGCCTGTGACAGACTTTTTTCTGTCTCAGACTTCCACCTTTTTCTCATACTTCCCGTCTGCAGAAAGGCCAGGGTTTGTGCCTGGTCTCAGTGTGCGAAGAGCATGTCCAAGACTCCTGTTAGCAGTCACTGCATGCAGCAGAGATGATGGATGGAGCTGGTTGGGAAATAAGTTTCTGTTTTATGAGAAATTCTGCAGTTGCAGAAGATTTTTCTGTTAAACGGAGCAGGAACAAACAAACAAAGCCATAGTAATTTCCAGTGGGGAAAAAAAAAAAGCAAAAAAAAAAAAAAAAAGCAAATTAGAGTCATGCCAAAAGCTTAACAGAATCAAAATCTTTGATTCTAATGTCAGCCTTTTAAAAATTCTGTATAATAAATGTACACACATAAAGGAATTAAAAGCCATAATATTTAAATAGAAAATCGAAACCTTTTTCAGAAATGACACGCTAGAGAACTCTGATCTTCCTTGGATGGTTAATTTCTCTGTGCTTCAGGTTTCCCTTCTTGCAGCCTTTTTCCTTGCTATTCTACTAATATCACAGGTGGTTCAAGCCCAGGCTTCTCCCTCAGCACACTGTTCATATCTTTGAACAGGGCAGCACACAGCTACGGCAATGACTCTGCTGTTTCAAGAGGGACTTCCTCGAGCAACATCCGCCATTGTGGAAGATCAAGCAGACAAGGAAAGGAGGGGATGCCAGTGTCTCAAGGACCTGCCCCAGAGGGTATATCTTCCTGAGGGAGCATGCCCGGGTGGGTGGAGGCTCTCCTACAGCCCCAGTGTGGAGAAAAGGAAGAGCAGGGCTGGTGAAGGTCAGGACATGGATCCACTCACCATTCCCTTGGGCAGAGGATCACAGGTGCCACACTGGCACCCTGCCCCTCTGATGGATCAGAAGGAGAATTTCTCTCCTTCAGCTCTGGGGAAAGCCCTGGGGCTAACAGACATCCCCTGTAGCCCTGCTGTGATGGGGACCTTGCAAGTGTAATCCTCCATCTGTATCTGAATGCAGAGAGGTGAAATGATTTTCCCCAATCACACAACTAATGGCCATTAGAGCGGAGGTAAAAACCTTGTCCTTCTATTTCCAGTCTGAAGCAACAAACCCCATGTTCTTCATAGTACAGGCTGTGAGTCAGTGCCTATGGGGTGGTACTCTATAGGTACAACCATTGTGCTGATGGACATATACTATATGGCTTGCATAAAACTAATTAAATGAGTTGGAGGCCTTGTCTGTGATGCCAGCAGGATGCTGAAATGTTCCTGACCGGGTGGCAGTCCTGCAGACCCAGTTTTTCAGGAGAAAGGCTGCCAAAGCTTTACAGAAAAGCACCTTAAACCTCAGGTGCCTCAGCACTAGCAGGCAGGGCAGTGACACACTGGGATGTGCTCTGTGTGTGTGTGCTGGTGGGCTAACGTCAGTGTGAAGCAAATGTCTTTTGAATGACTTGGTGCCAGAGAGGACATGCACAGCATCCTGAGACATCCTCAGCGAAGACATCTGACTGATTAGATATTGAGGTCAGGCACTGAGATACCAAGGTCATGCCACGTCCTGCTTTCCCCATCCAGCTGGGCCCCGATAAAAGAGCAGCTGGTAAGACCACCAATCAGATAAGTTGGTGATTTTTGACAGTCTTGAATTATTATTGCAGCAAGGGAGGTCCAGATAAGATCAATCAGCCACTGAAACGATTTAGCCATTCCTGATCTTTTTTCCCCTTTTTTTTCCCTTTCTTTCTGAAGACACAGACTGTCTTGTGAATGCCAACACAGGGAGCTCGTGGGGTCCCTCACCGTCCTCAGAACAAAACGTGAGGGTTGATTTATGAGTTGGATTACCACAAAACAATAATTCTTTGCTCTTTTTGATGTTTTGTTGGAAGGTGCAGTACCCTCCAGTCAGAGCCGTGGGATTGCAATGAGGTTTTTACAAAAGGGGCAAGAGAAGGGGGTGGTGGGTGGTGAGTATGGCAGGTCCTCTAACACAGCAGTTAATAAGATACTAGCACATTAATCATGTGACAGGTATTGAGTCTAACAGGGCAAGGCAATAATTTTTAAAAACAGCCAGTTAAGTTACTACCTGGTAGAAAAAGGCAGACTGAACACCACAGTTTTTATGCCACTATTTGCAATTAAAGTTATTTTTTACACCACCACCATCACCCCTACCCCCACCCCCACTTGAAGTTTTAAAATGCCTTTTTGGACCTCTAAGAAAATAAGAGACAAACCACACAGGGCTGTAACAGAGAGCTGCAAAGTCCCTTTCCTCCTGACCCACTGTGCCCTGGGCTGTACTTCAGGCATTTGCACAGGACCACTCTGTTGTCCCTCTCCTGTGCCATGACCCCAAACGCTAGACACAGCTGAATGACACTTGAGGGTCATGGCACAGAAGAGAGACTCCAGTGCTGTGATAGAGCTGGGATATATTCCTGATCAAAGGAGACCTGATTCTCAGCTGCAGCCTAGAGATGTGGCTCCCCTCTTTCATGTGACTCTCCAGGCAGCTTTGTCATACCAGACAATGTACACCTCAGCCTCTTTTATCACCACCCGCTCTATTAGAAGTGGCAAAGTCAAAGGGGTGGAAGAGTTGGGGTAGTCCTGATGCACAACTACAGGTGAGCCCACACCTCCTTGGTGTTCTTTATTTGAAGGAACTCCAGTCACTTTAATCCTGCAGTTACTGATGTCACAGTGCAAACTTATTTTTCATTGCTAAAACCTGTTCATTATCAGAAATACTATAAAAAAAAGGAAGAGAACATTGCTAACTGAACTACTCCCATGATTTTGTAGGCTTCCTGTATATGCACATGCCCTTCATTTTGATCCTTTGTCAAACACCGCTTGCCATGACAAGTTGAGAGCATTGGGCAAGACCAAAGCAGGCAGAGTAGTCATATATGATTATGCAAAGATTTGTCTTGCTTCCCATATGAAAAATAAAGATTTCCAGGACCATGTCTTTTGGCCACTACTGACCTTAAAGTAGGATGCAAACAGATGTCACCATTGAAAAAGAATCATAAGAATTGCCTTCACAGAGCACATCAAAAGTCCATGTTGCTCATTAACTGGTCCCTGACAGGGATCAAAGCCTGATGTTCCAAGGGAAGATAAAAAAATAATTGTAATAAACACAGATAAAAATGCACCTTGCTCTGATCCAGTGCTACGGGGAAAAAAATGTCATCTTGACTCTGAACTAATCATCAGCAAATGCCAAGCAACAGAAGGTGAACAGCATCATCATGTGGCTCTGCTGCTGAGAATCATAAAATGGAGTTTCATGGTCAGTGCGAGTGGTGACCACAGTAAGTGCAGCTTCCAGGGTGTGGTTATGTTTGCAATATGCAGCCCATAAACCTGGGGGTAGATCATATAAGTAAGACACCTGACTTGCCACAGAATTACCAGTTCCAGGAGAGCTTGTTGTCTGGTTTGAGGAGCTACCTTTATTTGAGTGGATACAATGAAGGGTGCAATTCAGTGCAGCTTTTTCTGATGTATGTGAACGTTGCTCCACTGGGAGCAAGGAAACAATAGTGATTCTCAGCAGCTGAAGACCTGACCCACAGTTTTCAGGTGTTTAGTTTAGTTTTGCCTTTTAAAGTTTGCAGATCACATTTGGAGGTCTTTGTGTTTAGTTTTATGGACTTCAGGAGACATTTGACAGTCACAGTGCTGAATAATAGCTACATGGATTTCATGCTGCTAATCAGATGATTTTTTTTTCTTTTTACATTTTTTTGTACTAAAGAGCTGAGCTAAGGCTAGGAAAGATGTACCTAGGAAATAATTTCTTTAGCAAGTTCTGATGTATTTTTCTGGAAAATAATTTAAAATCTATTTTATATTCTCCCAGCTGTTTCCTCTCTCTGATTTCTCTTCACATCGTAGCATCAGAATATACTGCAGGTTACAGGGTAACTGAGGGAGATGCCTAAGCTAGTTTTAACTGAGTGGTAGTTTGAAATAACACTGCTGCAAATATTTTTCTGGTATCCAAGCCAGTTTAAAGCAGCTGGCTATCTCTACTTCACATTGCTGTCTGGAATGTATATATATGCTTCCAACCCTTAGTTAACAGAAAATACTGACAAACACTCTCACACTGTAATATTTCTTTCTTAGTGAAAAATCCTTCCCTAAGTACGTTATGGTGTAATTTCACTTGTAGCTGACTAAATACAAATATAGCTCATGCAGTCACGTTTGCCACCCACATCTGTCTCTGCAGAGTTCTATGGGCAAATCCAGGGAGACTCCAGTTCACAAGAGCAGCATGGTCAGCTGAAGCTGCTGCTGCTGGCCCAGCTACTCATTCCTAGCCAAAGGAAAATCTTCACCCCATTGAACTGACTGATAAAACTCTTGTTGATTATTTGTGGGACCAAAATAGGTATTGCAGCAAACACTCAGAGTGCTCAAAGAACAAGACTGCCTGTTTTCTCTCCCAGAAACAACTGGACATGGCAACCAGACTGTCACTTTGAGTGTTGGTGCTAAACGAATCACCTCTCTCTGGCATCTTTCCACTCTTGCTCAACATAGCTCTTTTTTCACTGTGTTGTCCTGAGCATATGATATAATTATCTACATTAAGAAAGGTTTTGTTTCTTTTTTCCACACTTGGCATTTGGATTATGTTTGCTTTTGTGGGTTTTTTTCCCAACAAGATACAGAAACAAGGGAAACATGAAGTTGTCTTATAATTGCCAGAGCACAGATAACTTGGGAAGGGGTTAAGTCCACCTAACTCCCACCCAGACTGGCTTCATCTCACCTAGAAGCTCTGCAGTCCAGCCCACTGACTTCCCAGGAGTCCTTTCCTTGCAGATACATGCAAGCGTTAGATAATTTCCTAATTAGCCTGAATGTGCTCCAATGGCTGCGTTTCAGTTGCGTATCCATGCTTGGCAGCAGTCGCTCTGGTGCAACAGGCACTTTTCTCCCAGCCAGAGCCGTGGTGCACTGCAAGCAGAGATTGACAGGCAGCTCACCTCCACCTCCTGCCCCAGGGGTGTCTGCGGTTTCTTAAGGGACTGCGCTGTGACACCGTGTAGGAAGGCAGAGCCCCGCTACTCCACGACTGATTCCAAAGGCAGCTGGCCCATAATGGCTCCTACTCCTTCAGTCCCTTCTCTATGGCAGAGGAATTTGTGTAGCTTAAACCTCAGGAATATCTAGAGTCCTATACGGTCAGTGGAGACTGAAGGGATGATTAAGTTATATGGATATATCACCCCCTGGAGACCTGCAAAGGTATCTACTTTTTTGCAGTTGCCAGAGAATGTAGGAATCATCTGGCATCAGAAACTTAAAATTTTCTCAGGCAGCACCTAAATAGGAGACTCAAAGCAGATGGACTGGGTTCCACTTTTGGTTGGTATACTAACAATGGTCTATAAAGAAATAAATTTAAAAAAAAAAAGAAAGAAAGAAAAAAAGAGAAAATTAAATCTTTCAGCAACAAAACCTACTTTTGTCATTCTCAGCTCTTCGAAAATGCCTCAAACTTTCTTTTGGTAATTGCTATGCAAACATTTTTGAATGTCTGTGCAAAAACATCTGGAAGCTTACAGTGGCATCTGGACATAAATATTAAAAGATCAACAAAACACTGATGTGAATTAGCCATGTGGATAGCCATAAAAACCACAACCACAAAAACCTGCTCCAAATATTTGGCTGTAAGAGGGATGCCTTCTCACTTGTTTTTAATGTGTTTATGAACTGACATTCAAAAAGTGAGTGTTCATAACTTATGGTTGCGTTTTCTTTCATTTTGACCACTCTTAATTAGACTAGAATTTCTCTGGCCTGATTGAATGGGTAGGAAATGTCCTTCTTTATGTCCTCTGCACAATTTTTGATGTTCTATGTGAAAATTTTGATTCTGGTTGTGAAACATGCACTTGCAAGGCTCCTTCTCCTGCTGGGCACAGCCTGGACTTCCACTGAATTCGTAGTGTGGGAAAGCAGTGCCACAGACAGAGCTACCTGAGCATAATTGCTGTGGGCAGTCACTGCCCTGTGTTACAAGAATGGTGGTTTTGGTGTGCTCAGGTCTTGCTCCAGAATTCCTGCTGGGGGGATGTGCTGTGAGGAAAGAAATGTGATTCCAAGGTCCATCTCACACAGGACAGCTGAAGGAAAACAGCAACCCCCATCCAGCTCTCACAGTCAACAAAACAAACTAAACCAGCAATTCCATGATTGTTTTTCAGCTTACGGAATCTAGTCTAATGACTTTTGTGCCCCTGAGGTTGGCAGCACTGTGAGTTGCTTTCTCAAAAGTGACAAGGACATGGAGACACCTAAATCTCTTTGCTTTTTAAATGAGTCTTTGGTGCAGATAATCAAGGTTTTTAGAAGCTGATAGGAGTCAAGCATGTAGATGGGTTTGATAACCCAGGTCTTATTACCTTAGTTTTCTTCTGGTAAAACCAGAAATAATAGCTTTTCCCCTCCAGAAGTGAATGTATGAAAGACTGAGCAGTGCTAGTAAAATAGAGATCCTTTACATTTTCCAAGGGGAAATGGAAAATACACAGTTCAGTGGATATGGATCAACTAGGCAATACTGGATCTTCTACGTAACATTACTTGCTCTCGTCTCACCTTTTTCTTATTCTTACTGTTTTCTTCCTGGTCTTTTAGCTTTGTTTGCTCTTTTACTGCAGGCTTCAGTGCTATTCACCTTGTTCTCGGGAGTGGTCACCCACAACTTGTATATATCCCACCACCTGAGCTGGACTGCTTATGGAATGGACTTCTTTTTATGAAGGGATTTCTGTTTATTTTCTGAAGACATATGTAGTATTTCATGATGGAAACAGAATTGCTGTAAGTGGCCATTGCCCTCTGCAGTTGCTAACCCACTGGGGTATTCTGGATAGGACCAACTGCAAGGTGAGCAAATTGCTCTAAAACACTCTCAAGTATGGAAAGCACACAGATGTTTGTATTTGATTTTTGCCCTAATATTTGGTGAGGACTCTATAATTTAAATAAAAGGGCTCATTTTTCCCCAATTTAATCTCTTTTTAACAGTGTGGGAGTTATAAACATTATAATAATTTTACCACTTTCATATTTAAAAATATGCCCTCTAAGCATTTACATTCAAGATTTGTTTTTCTTCAGATGTGTAAATAACACATAGCAATTTGCATCTCATGCATAAATCTTTCTCCTGTTGAATGCAAATTAAAAAATAGTAATAATCCAGCCCCCAGCCCCTTTCATTTGCCTTTTTTCCCACCTCTTCATATTTATGGCAAGTTAGCTGGCTAATTCTTCCAAGGAGAATTTTGGGGGTTTATGTGTGTTTAAAAAAAATTAGCTAGCTGAAGTTTTCTTTCACTGAGTAATAAGATGCCTTAAGCTGATTAATAGTGTCTCCTTTTCCAGTCCTAATGAATGTTTTTCAGGTTTTATGCATCCCAGATGAACTTATTTTAAATAGTCTATGTGTGCATGAGTGTTGCTTTTTCTTGGGATTTATCCCAAATGAATTTAGTTTCTCTGTACCTTGTAGGAAAATATCAATGCTGGCTTAATCAATTTTAATTTGCTGTTAAACCAGAAATGAAGCCAGGATGAGCCAGGAAGGGCTGAATGGATGTTTCATGTTGTTGAGGACTCTCTGTGAAATTTGCTTCAGGAAATTGCTGGAGCTCCAAATTTACAAGAAGCTGGTCTCTGACTTGCACTTACCACTTTGTCTGGATACACCCTCAGGGTGGTTTTACTGTACAGATTTCCTGCACTGGCAGTTTCTGTGCCTACTGATCAGTATCATGGGTCTCAGCCCACTAAAAATACCTTCTCTGGAGAATCTTGCTGCCTTTGTAAAAATGCAACCAAAATACCTCGTTGAATCATCTTCCTCATCTCAGACCAACTCTGCTATTTATGTCTGCAGTCACTTCTGCCTCCCTGGCTGCTTCACACCAAGAGCTGGAGCCAGCCTGGGCAGACGTGCGTGGTGCCAGCAGCAGCGGGAACTCTCTGGGTGGGTGACAGCCTTCTGCTTGCGTGGCGAGCCTCAGCCCCGGGCTGGTGGAGATACGGGGTGTTGCAAACTCCCCAGCTCCTGGAGGCAGGTGCTGCTTTAGTGATCGGCTCTGAACGCTGTGGCGAATGGTGGGTGAGAATTTCTTCCGCTGCCGCCTGATCACTGCAATGCTAATTTTAAAGCTGTGAGGAAGAGCAGGGAGGCGATAGCAGGATGGTCCCAGCTGCTCATCCCAGGGAAGCGAGCGGCACTTTTATTTGGAGGGGGAAGGCAGGAACTCCTTTTCACTCACTGCACAGGCGCAGGGAGTGGGGAGAGGAGAGAAAAACTTTCCCTAGATTCCTGTTTCATTTCAGAAGAGTGTTTTCAAAGACACATCCTCTCCCTCCTGTAGGTTATATTTAGTTTTAATCCCTCTTGGCTTCTGCATTGATAGCTCCTTACCATTTTCACTGCAATTAATCAGAACAAGGTTGATTATGCTTTTGCCTTTGTGTAGATCAGGATCCTTCTGTCTAAAACAAGGAAACCTTTGCTGCCTGGGCACACTGCTGCCCATCCCATCCCATCCCATCCCATCCCATCCCATCCCATCCCATCCCATCCCATCCCATCCCATCCCATCCCATCCCATCCCATCCCATCCCATCCCATTCCATTACTCCAGCAGCGCCAGGCAGCCAGGCATGGCCAGATTCACGTGGGGGCTGTCACTCCTGCACTGAAATCATGCAGAGGAGGGCTGAGGTGAAGGATGAGGCAAGCATTGCGGCTTCGGCGAGATGAATAAAAGTAGCCTGTTACCCACTTTCATGCTCCTGTACGAGGTAGATGTGAGGGGGTGGAGGGCTCCGCCTTGCCTGCTTAGCAAGCACAGCCATTCTCCTCACGCTCAGTACATTTCTTCGAAAGATGCTTAAATACACTATAGAGTAGTACTTCTGCAATATGAACTGAGAAGAAAGAGTAGTTTTGGAGAGAAAAAAATATTCACAGTAAAGAAGTGAGGGTCCCAAGGAGCTCTAGGTCCCAGCAGCTGCTTCTAACAGCCCATGGGCCGCTTCTATCCCTGTTTCACAGGGAGCAGCAAGTATGGGAGCTTGGGAAGGAATCATAAGAGTTTTGGCCCTTGCCACGGGCCTGTCTGGGTCACCCTGAGGCAGCCAGGCTCTCACTGACATCAGTGGTTGTTTTGGGAGAGTGTGAGGTCAGGAACAGCTGTGAGGATGTGTGATACCTTCTGTGTATTTGGAGAGGTTAACTGAAAGAACAAACTCTAATTGTAGGACTCCCCAGCATGCCCAGGCTATAGATACTGGTTTTGCTGGCTTTCCAGCATTTGCTCTTTTCCTTGACACTTCACAGCTGGTGAATTTGGCTAGAAGATATCTGCCATTTTAGAGTAAGGTATGCCTGTGAATCTCAAAGCTCTTTAAAAATAGGTATTTAAACTCAGCACTCATGTGGGAGTGACTGCTTCAAAGGTTTGTAGTCTGAGGAGTGGAAGGGTTGAAGTTATTTGCCCATAGACTTAAGATGCAGAGCTGAGCAGGCAGCAGGGCTGAGGAGCTGCAGTTCTTAATAAGCCACTTCAAGCACTTGTCTGTAATCCCTCTTTTTCAGTTAGTAGCAAATGATAATTTTTAACATTGCCCCTTAGAAAAGCAAGTGCTGTATCACTCCAAAGCAACCGAGGTCAGAAATCTTTCAGTTAAACTAGCTAAAACTGCAGAAAATATTTCTGAAGGACAGACATACTATGCATTTTTATTCTCCCACCTGCTTAAACACTGGACTGTGTGTTTCTGTTCTGGTTTTAGACAGGGCTGATGAGTTGCAACTCCAATTCAACTTGCAGCATGTAACATTTGATTTTGCTGTGTCTTTGATTAGCATATCATACCCTTAATACATCCTTACTTGTCAAGCAACAGCTCTGTATGTAGAGATGAGAGTAGCCGCAGAGAACATGTTTCCTTTGCTCATATAGGAGAAGATGAGAGGTAACATGATCTTGACCTCTGAAAGTCAGGGACAGCTCTGAGGGTAGGTGACTTGAGCCAGGACTTCTGCTGATCATATAACAGCAACACATGCTGGTGCCGTAACACAGACATGGATTGACTTTTTGGAGGGGAGTCGTGTTTTCCGAGTTGGAAATATACTAAATTGTATGAGGTCCTAACCCATGTAAAGCTAGCGTTAACTGCATATGTGTGCCCTGTATTATTAAAATTTTAATTATTTCTTTTTTTTAATAGGAACAAAAGCAAGCTGATTCTTAGTAGATTGTGTTGCTGAATTTTGGGTGGAGAAGCAGCAACTCCTTGAGTGAATTACATCTTTAGGTGATGTCACAAGGACCATCACTTCAGGGTTTTATTGCTCCCCAAGAAACAGTGTCTGCCCTTTCCCAGGAATCTGGTTTCATACCATTGACAAACAGCTGGGGAGTGAAAAATATCATCTGTAGGACATAGTTAACTCACACAAGTAAATGTGGCCATAAACTAGAAGTTAGCTAGTGCATTTACAGATGTTCATTCTAATCCAGATGCAGCTACTGTACCTCAGAGGTCTCGCAGGCATAGTGCAGAGGCTGCTTTGCCATGTTGCATGGAGAATTGATGAAGTCACATGATGCTGCTGTTGCCATCTTCTTTTTTTCCCCAGCTGCTAAATTACATTATAATGCACTAAATAGACACTCAATATTTTCGTTATATAAATTTATCATGTAGCAATTACTGCAGTTAAACTTGGTGCGGGTATGTGATTGTAAATGGGAGGTGGTAATCAGTGTAATTAGAAAAGGAAAAAATGTGCCTGCAAAACAACCTCTGCATTACAATATTGCCCACACTATAAACACCTACCACATGGTGTGTCCCTTCTCAGTTACACAGTGTAAGTCCTGTGTTGATTCAGGCTTGAATTACATTGTAAATCTTGTTTGTGAATTTATAGACTGTCCCTTTGAAGGCAGAATTGTGCCAGCCTATTTATTTAAAGTCCTGTTTTCACCGCAGCAGCATGCTTTTGAGATGTAATACCTTATGTGCAAAATCCCTGAGTGACAGCATCTCTGCAAACTCATGATACTTATAATACATTACATATTATCAATAAAATGTTGCAAGACATGTCATAGATCTTATTAACATAACCTGAAATAATGGGTACAAGTTTGACTTATCTGTTGATGGATTAAAAGCAAAGCTTGGATTGTTAAACAGAAGTGAAAGGCTTAGGGCATCATTAAACGGTTTCAAGTAATATGTCTGTATTTCACTGTAAGAGGTCAAAACATACCTGAAAAGTTAGCTGTCCCCAAGGCAACTTGCAAAGTTTGAAGAAAATCAGAAATAGCTTTGAAGACTTTTTTTTTTTTGTAATTACATTTGCCATTGCCCTGATATTAATTATGATGCAAATTGCTCCCAAAGACCTTGACTGCCCTAAAACAGGTTTCTTCCCCCCCCCCCCCCCCCCCCCCGCCCCCCCCGCCATCCCCCAAAGTGAACCAGAGAAAATAAGATCTGAACTGTCAGGAAATCTAGACAACAACCAAACCTTTGGTACCAGTGATGCATAGATTGCTTGCCTGTTGTGCCCCATTTCTGAGTTGAGATTCATTATGTCAAGACTAGAGAGTGCAGTGACAAGGAGAGTCAAACAGAGATTTAGAAGTAACTTCTCAGACATGCAGGAACCTGTGCAGGCATATGCAGCTGCAGAATTTGGATGTTAGGTCACAAAAAAATCTTGTACAGATTTTCTGAGAAATTTCTAGAATGTTTGTGCATGCTTATGTAGCTTGACTAGTTTTAATTTATGGGGTGGCTTTTGCTTTTTTAATTGTGGATCCTTTGCCACATCTCTTTGTGTTGGTACTGTTCGTATTTTGGCAACAGGGAAATATTTAAGGCAAGTTATTTATGTGACTCGTCTGAAATTATGTAGAACAAGAATAGGGCCAAAAATAGCTCATAGATGTCCTGTTTCCTAGCCCTCCACTTTATCCTGGAAATACTTCTTTTATTTTGAGTGTCAGTAGGAGTGGCCTTCTGTAGGAAAGTAAATAAGGCTTTCTCCCTCATGCTTTAACTGTTTAAAACATTGAATTTTATTTTTAGGATAAGAACTTCTGTTTTGGGGTGGTGCTGGTATTTCCTTAGTCTAGTAAAGAGGGTAGCTGGAAGGCAAGAAGCCCAGAAGTTACTGCCTTTTTGCATTATTTCTATATTATCATTTCTGGATCAAGTACAAAACCATGACTAGGAGAGACCTATTCCATTGAATTGGGAGAGAATAGAGAGAGACATTTAAAAGAAATCTATCCAGCTGATGAGTAAGCTGGCATGCACCACTGAATCATTAGTAATGTTTATTCTATTAGAGTGGACAGTCTTTTGCTGTTGACGAAAAAGCTCAGTCCATTAGACATTAAATTAAGAGAACACACACATGCACTGCAATCACAATTCGCTCTCCTTGAGCACTGGTCAGTAATAACTTTTGGGTAGGGGGTGGAAGGAAAGAACCCAAATATATTTTCACATTAATTATTACTCTCCTGGGCTCAGGAAAATCCTAGCGTTTTTACACCCTTTATAGTTGAATAACGAATTCCCAGCATACATTACCAATCATCCTAATGACACCCAAAGTCTTTGTATTATTGGGATTTGATCCCAGGACATGGTCACAAAGACTTGGAACTTCCAGTGATACAAAGAAAAGCTGTAACCAAAATACATCAGAATTCAACACATAGCATCTACTTTAGGCACTTATGGACATGGTTCAGTGGTAGATTTGCCACTGTTAGGTTTATGTTTGGACTTGATGATCTTAAAGGTCTTTTCCAACCTAAATGATTCTATGATTCTGTGAGGCCCCTTGAGACCTGAAACTGAAAACAAAAAAAGAACAAATATCTTTGGACAAGTGCTATAAGCCATTCTGATGCTTTGGGTTTGTTTTCTGTGTTTTGGGGGGCAGGATTTGTTTGTGGTTTTTTTTTGTTGTTGTTGTTTTTTTTTTTTTTAATCTCTCAACAGTAATGTAAAAAGCTTTCTTTGATGAGTTTAAAAAAATTAATTTTCATTCCTACAGTTTTGTATACTGAATAAATAAAGGCACATGTAAGAGCAGCTTGAGCCTTGCACTGGATTTCCCTGTCTCTTTCTGTTAACCTTAAAGTTCACTGTGCTGAAAACTAATAGCGTCTGGCTGTCAAGAAGCCAGAATAATGACATTTTGTGCCATTATTCTAATGTGGTTTTCACTGTGCATTTTCTTTAATTATTTGCATGAGTAATATCATTATGCATTCATGCCAATACAATTCTGATAATTAATTTACACGATGGCAATTTCTTAATGATTTTGATGTCAAAGTTAATAGCAACATCTGATAGTTGATCTGTTGGTGCTGACATAAATTTAACTTTTAATGTATTAATGCCAAAACCAACAGCAGCATCAAATTACATTGCAGAAAAATAAACATCCACTGGGTAAAAACTTCAGTGGAAAAGCCTTGATCCTTACCCGAGTTTTATAGGTTCAAAATAAAACCAAGACCCCTAGACATGATACTTGTCAGATTTTTACGTTATCTTCCTTTATTCATTTATTTACATCAGTAATATTATTGATGTTTGATTTTTAAGAGATCAAATTATGTGATATCATAAAAAAGATTTTGTTCTCTTGTGTCTAGCTTGGTACATATATTCCATATATTAAAATGAAAAAAAAAAAATCAGTAATTAAGTTTTTATCTTTCCGGTTCTTTAAGCATGAACTCTTAAACTGCTCTGCAGTGGGGGAATTTAGGACTAGTGTCTGAACCTAAATTTTGGTTTGTGAGTTCCATTTGCACAATGAGGTAGTAATATGAGCAAAATAGACTTTATGTGGAGGCAAATATTGTTAATATCAATAAAACAAGAAACAGAGCAATGCATAATAAGGTTTGAGATCAATATTTTTAGTACATTTTTGCTATATGGAAGTGATACGTAGATAAAGAGATAATTGCAACAGTATATAGGTACCTATTTTTTTATATAGACTCATGTAAGTATTACAAGACAATTAAGAAAATAAAATTGCATTCTTCAGTCTTTGTCCAGGTGCTCTGAAGATCTCTTTAGAAGTTTATAGGCATTTTTATTTACCAGTTAAATGTTTTAGTACACCTTAGTACTGAAAAAATGTATGTGGAGCAAATTATGTTAACTGTAAAATGGTAATGGTTGTTTTACCTTTATTTTTTTAATCAAAAGCAAAGCCTCATTCCATGACACAGTTGCTAACATAATATTTATTTCCACCCGCTTCAACCAGTTAAATGTATAGATTAGATGTTAAAAAACATTACAAATAAAATTGATCCTGCCATGTATTTCAGCCTTTTCCCCAATTGGCTTTTCATCAATGATATCCACCAAGGGAGTGCACATTTCATTTTATATAGTAAGGAGATAATTACACAGCCTCAATTAGACCTTCCATTGCTGGACTATAAAGAGCTGCTAGCACAGACCCAGATCATTTGCCTTTAAAGTGTACTACCTTTCCTTCTTCAGCATCCACACACAGGCTCTTCGTCCCTACCTGCTGATCAAGAAGCCTCTATGTCTGATTGCTTTTAGCTTGTCTTATCCTCTCTTTCAAAAACATGAAGATGCATACATGCTTGAAGCCAACACCCTAAAACTCAGGCCTGTTGGTGCGGACCTTTTGCTGTGACCATCCTGTGGAGAAGAACATTGCTCCACCTGGAAAGAACTTCTGTTGAATGGTTTAAGAGTCCCACTGGTGATGGTGAAGGTGCAAAGAGACGTCAAAAGGAGGCCAGGGTTTGTGGATTGCTTTTTAAATGGCTGCATAATAGAGTTTGCAATGAAAGGCTAACTTGGGCCTTATTGCACAGTGGTCCAAAGGCATGTAAAGCATGCTGCTGCGTGGGAGACCTGTGACACAAGGACAGCTCATCTATTTGAGCTGGTGGCAGCACAGCTGCGGCTCCCCTCTTCCTACACTGCTTGCTGCCTGCTGCTGCTGCTGAGCCAGTGCCTGAAAGGCAATGTCTGGCACAGAGAAGGACTCAGTGGCAGCGGCTTAGGTCCCAAGGAGGTGAGAAAGAGAAGGGATAAGAGAAGCAGTAGGCAGGGGCAGATGTGGGAGCAGGAGGCACCCCTGCTGGGAAGAAATTGTCCCATGCAAGAGGCTTTCCAGTAATGAACGCAGATGACATGAGCAAATCCAAGTGGCTACATGTGTTGCTTGCACCTTTGCAAGTGTACAGACCTTTGCCCATGCATGTGCCATCTGTGGATGCACACCATTCATACATCCATGGGCCCTGTGCTGAAGCCCTCCCTTCCTCCTCCTATGACCTTCACTTCTGGAGAGTATGCTGAGAGGTAACAGTCTGGTGCTTGATTCTTCGCACATGTTTCTTGGGAGCCGTACTTTAGAAGAAGCCTGTGGGACAAGAGGGACTTCACACAGAATTTTAAGCTGTCCTAAGCAACGTACTGTGGATGTAGGTGTGCAGCTACACATCTGCAAACTCATGTAAATGCAGTGCTCTGCTGGAGTACAGGAGAAGAGCATGGATGAGAGGAGATGTCTAAGAGCCCTTGGACTCCAACGATCCTTTGTGAGGACACACACATCTTGTAGCACATCCAGATGTTTTGGCATAAGCTGAGCGCTCCTTAACCTTTGCTTTTAAAAGAGCATTGGGCTGAAGCAGGTACTAGATGTACAATTAAGGATAGTCAGAAAAGGCTGGAAAAGAGTCTGATACATGCAATAGAGATTTTTTTTGTTATACAGTTTTTGTCAAATGTGCTTCTTCCTCACATATTTGTCTGTAGTCATGATCTGGAGATGCTTTCCTCTTCCAGAATAATTTAATTTCAGAGCCATTTTTGGGGGTGGAGAAAAGAAAAGGGTGAATTCTTTATATGTAAAATTACCCTGTATTAATCAAGTATTATTTTGGTAATAGATTATAAAAATAATAGTATTTCACATTATGACACTTTTATAAGTGGGTAGGATACTAACTGACTGGCCTTTTTCTTTGGTCTGCAGAAACCATGGTTTTTAGTTGTTAAAGTTTCCTTTGGAAATAGGTTAGTCAAGAACACATCTTGGTTTTAAGAATAGCTGCTCAACGAGGAACAGCAGTGTAAATGTTACCTTTATTCCAGGTGAGCAGAAAATCTCTTAAAAGCATTTCTGAGGAGTGTTATCTTTGTGGGTTGATTGTTGGAAGGTGTAAGAAATATGACTGTGATTGTGGTTTGCACACTGAGTGGCTCTCACCCACAACACAAATGGCTTTCTTGTGTGTGGCATTTCAGAAAAACCTTTTTTTTTTTTTTTTTTGCCTCTGAGCATGTGGAATGCCTGTGAGGAAAATATTTTTTTGGTGCAGGGCTTGTCATGAGTTGGACACAAGACTGAAATGTAGTGTAGGAGTTGGAAAGGGAGGTTTTAAAAATTCAGAGTTGCCTGATGACTGGGAGCATTACTAATGAAAATATGTTTGAGTTAAATTTTGAAACTAAATGTCCCATAGAAGAGAATTGTATTAATTTCCTTCCTCCCCAGAATTCATACTGAAGTTTCCATAACCTTAAGTCTGGCCCAGATAACTTAGCCTCTGAGTCAAAAACTGCTCCCTATGTCTCACATAAACACCCACGCCCAGGCATCTCATATTATCTTCCATTTCTTCAGTTCGCCAATTATTTGCTACACCCAGTTATTGTGGGGTATCTTAAATTAGCTCCCCAGTGACTCAAACATTTATTAACTGCTCAGGTGCCAGGAGTTCAGCACGTACATAAAGCTCTGGGGCCTAGGATGTTGCAATCGAAGTTGTTTAGGACACAGATGGTGGTCCTTCTGTACCCTGAAGCATGGCAGAGGCAGCAGGGGTACCACCTGGGGACAGAGTTGTGGCTGGGATGTTCCTGCCACCCTGAGGTCTCTGGCTGCTTTGCCCATGGAGCTACTGACAGCTGCCCTGTTACAGGCCTGGCATCTAGATGGTATCAGGAGAATGAGTCCCACTGAAGACAGCAGATCCCTTGTCCATCCCCTCTTGGCCATGCCAGCCAGCTGTGCCTCCCAAAGCCGGGTGTGTGTGTGTGCTCTCTACTTGTCCTCTCTACCATGGGGATGTGGAGTGCTCCACAGGAGACGGGATGCATCTTGTTAGCAGTGTCCCTTTGAGTCATGAAGCCAAAGGGGGATGGCAGCAACAGTACACTACTCAGTTTCTTTAATCATTTGTGAGCTCAGAGGTGTGACTGTGGATGCAATCTAATGCTTTCACCCTTAGCGCAGAAGTTGATTTCTGCAAAGGCAGTAATTAGTCAGTAGGCAGCCTATCTACCAAGTACAATGCTCATTGTTTCTCTCCTTGACAGCTAGCTCAGACTGGTTATTAACAGAAAAAAAAGCTTTCGCTTTGAAAGTCTTTTTGAGCCCTCCATCCTCCACCACTACATTTCCTTCGGAGAAACCACACTGAACTGCATTATACTGTGGCTGGGCTTGCAGAGCCTCTTTAGGGTGCCGTTAGATGCACTGGTCCAGAAGCCTCAGACTGGACTATGACCAGGAAAAGCAAGTGTTGTGTTTTGGTGGAGATAGTCTCTTAGTTCCTGTTGCATGCACTGCTGCCCGTTGAGCTGGGAAAAAGTTTTGTTGGAGAAGCTCCACACCATGTTATGTGGCAGCTTTCTAACAAGAGGAAAATTATTTCCTCTGGTACTTGTTGTTGAACCGGCATTGATAACCCTGAGTCCTGTAACCATTTGGATGTCTTCAGTCTGCAGACCACAAAGAGTTTTCACTGTGACTGGACAGTTACTAATGTCCATTTATTCCACTGTCTTTGTCACCCAAAGCTTTCAGTCATAAAGTTTACTGACTAATTATACTGAGCAATATGTTTTTAATACAATGTGTATTTATGGTCTGTAATACTGGAATACATAAAGCCTTAAAAAATATGCTACATTTGAGCCCTAAATCATATGATTTTACAAGGGGTTGTGTATATTTTTTGCATCCACTTTAGACTTACACACATACAGTATTTCCAATTGTTTACATATGTTAGGATCTCTTGCATTTAAATAGCTCATTATGCAAATATTTATGAAATACATGTATATTTATTTTTACTGTACCCTCTATTCAATCACTGAGCTGAGATTTAATGTCTAAACATTGTCTGCACTTGCATGTGCAGTAATGAATTATGAGTAATTATGTACTATATACAATTATACAACAAAAATTACAGATTCAAAAAATATTAACGTTGCAAAGCCAAGCACTCAAATTTATGGAGCATCAGAGGTAAGGTGCAATCCTAATTCAACCCCCGATTATGCATGTGTGCCTTATAACATGGTCTTTACTAGCCATACTCTGGTTGTCCCGCAGCTGCTTTCAGCTGCGATGGGTGCGTGACCATGTCGCAGGCCAAAGCCTTAGGCTCCAGCCAAGCCCTGGGATCAGACCAAGGCCAAATTTGCGATGTTTCCCAGGCAAGAACTTTTCCCTGGATTTGGTCACCTAAGCAACTGACCTAGCTCAGTGAGCATGCTTCTGATTTTCCCACCCCAACAGCAAGAGCTTGCAGCAAGAGAACGCCCTGCACTCATTCACCTCTCAGTCTAGAGCCGTACACTGAGCAGGACTGATTTTGCATTTGAGACATTTGAAAGAGCACTGTGTTCTCATTTAATCAAAGGCTGAGCCTGAAGTACATTTTGTTGAAAGGTTTTTTTGACCAGAATATCTTCCACCAGGAAATGCAGCTTTGTTGGAATTGAAATGTTTTGTAGGAACATTTTGTTTGTGATGATAGTTTTGACAGAAAAAAATGTGAGCAATTAAAAAACTGAAGAAGGTGTTTCTCATTGCCAGTTTTTTTACTGTAGACCTGATTTCTTTTTCTTTTGGTTTCAGAACATATTTTATTTATATTTACTATTCAAGAGTTAAATATTATCAAATTACCTGTACAACGACCTTGAAATGTTTCAATCCTGTTGATTCTGACATTGGCCAGTTTCATTATTAGACTTCAGTAAGTTTGGTTTTTAACAAGTATGGGTTTTAATGGCCTTTGTGCATGCACAGTGCTTTCCTAAATTTTAAGAAAGCAAGTAAATTCCAGAAACTTAATTTCAGCAGAAATTATAACTGCTATGAGGATGACACCCAATCTAAAAAAAAAATAAAATAAATCAGTTCAAATGGATAAAGTTTTCCCAAGTTATAAGCAGCCAAAATAAATTTACAGATCAAGTGGAGTCATCCCAATAATAGATGGCATCTTTAGTTCCATCCATTACAGTGCAAACAATTTGTCCCTGGAAGTTACTCTGAAAACTGTAACTGTGTTTCATTTTGTAAATAATATAACTTATAGAGAATTTGTAACACAAAGAGAGAATATTTGAAGCCAGGGGTTGTTTTTGATGTTAGCTGAATCAGTGATGAATATGAAGTATACAACTGTCTACAGGCAAAAATTATTTCTTAAGCTAATTTATAGCAATATGCATCTTGCTTTAAATAAAAGCCAGACTAAAGAGAAGTGCCTTTAAATTGGAGACAAGCTGAACTACATTAACACCATTTGGGCAAAGATTTCTTAGGATGTTAAAATGAATCTGATCCCAAAGCTTTTATTTCCAGTTCACAAAACATTTTATAACTTCCCGGGGTGCTTATGTTAAATGACATGTAGCTCAGCACATTCTGACTATGGAAATGGAAAAAGGAAAAGCAAAACAGTGATGAGACTCATGTAGATAAGCTCCAGGAAATATTAAGAATCTTATTAAAAAGCAATGCTTTCATAGCATTTCCTACTAAACAAACAGTGTTTGGGTAGTGTCTGACATAACAGATAGGGATGCTCCAATTCATTACTCAGGCTCTGTCTCTGGAGACATTTGGAAACAGGAGTGCTCACAGCAGGCATGCTCGGAAGCTTCACCTGTGTGGTAAGAAATCCACCTCCATACAGAATACTGCAACAAGGACTTGTTTGGCTGTAGGCTTGACTGCTTTTTCTGTGAAACATTAATTGGCTGGGTGAAAAAGATCACCCTGGCTTTCCACAGACCCTTGGCTTCAGGTGGCCACAACTCCTTTCAAGCCTTTTTACATTCACTTTTCTACTACCTGCTTCTTGTGGATCTTAATAGAGGAATTAGCTTCTGATCTTCCAAGGACTAGGATTTTTGAACAATTTTCCTACTGACATATTGAGGAGGAAGAAAGCCAAGAGGCATTATGAAGCGAATCTCCATGCATTTATGAAAAGGATTACAGACCAGCTTTCCCTCCAGTGGCAGCCAGTTGTGGTTGTTCAGGTTCAGGAGTTTCCATGGTTTGCTCAAGCAGACTTGTCCAAACTCAAAAGGACTAATATCTTTTCAAAGGGTTCAGTTTCTTTTTGGAGGCCAGCAAAAGCTATCTGAGATGTGGCTTCTTGCTGCTAAGATGCAGGCCCAGAAGTCAGACATGCCAGCCTTCACTGGGGTCTTGTGTCTTCTGCTCTCTTCTTCTCCTAGTCATATCTTGTTCTCACAGTGTGGTCTCAGGAGAGTCAAGCCATGTATGTATGTATACATAACATTTTCTCATCTAAAACAATGGGAGAAGCATTCCACAGACTACTGTTATGGAGGCAGTGATTGGAAACGGCTCTAAAATGCTTGAACAGAGTGTGGCAGATGTGTAAATCATTATTGCAGTAAGCCTGCACCACAGAGTCCAGCACTTGGAAGGCATCAATCCAAGCTTTTCTACACCCTCAGCTTGCTCTGCTCTAAACTTCAGAATCTCATTCTGTTCTCCAGATCCCCCAGCCCATCACTGGGAGATCTCCTATCACACAAGCTCTGTTCCAGGTGGGAAGCAGAATGCCGTTAAAAAGAAAGAGAAAAAAGAAGGCAAAACTCAGACACACCTGTGCATTTCACATGTGACTTCCATCCACCCCCTGCCATATACCTACAAAAATGTTGTGTTTATTTATATATAAATAAATACACTTTTTTATCGCTGCAACTTGTAAATAGGAAATGAAGTCACAATCCTTGAAATTATAATGGCAGGCACACAAAGACACAGTTGCTGGCACGGAATTCAATTAACAGATAGCAATCACCCTTGGGTGACTGTGTGAGGTGGAAATATACAGGCATGCTAATAAGTAATATCTTAAAGCCAAGGCGTTTATCAGCCAGCAGCCAGACATGGGCATAAGTGTGGGCAGACAGCACTGCTCTGGGATATTTAATAAAACCCGCTCTCTTCATTTGAGGATTTGTGTTTAATCATTTGGTAACATTTTAGAAACATCCAGGCTGGAAAGCTTCTCAAATGGAACTGTTTAGGTCAGAAAACGTAGTTATTTACTGATACTAAAATAGCCAAAGGAACAGAGTGGATTCTAGGTAATATTAACAAAATTCTTTGTTGCCATCTTTTTGACCTTTTGAGTTTCTGGGGTAAGCCTGCTATGTGAATCACATCCTTATCTGGGGGAACATGCAGAAGGTGTTCATTAATACCAGGAAAGTAAATGACTGAACTGCTGTTTAAAATAAATTTTTTAACTCTTTTTTTTCTTCGTTGAAAGCCTAAAGCCAAAATAGTTTTCTTCTAGTCTCCTTGAACTTTAATTTGCATTGCATTTTGGGCTTTCAAAGGCTTCAGGCAGGCCAAGATTTGTCATCCATTGAAAGATGTTCAATTTAAACTTTCTTGTCAGGGGTCTCTTTGTGCCACAGAAGACGGGTGAATTTGCAGGACTGTTTTGCATGGCTAAATACCACTGCTTGCAGGAAAGGCAAATCCAGAAGCAAAGTCATGGGTTTCTTTAAAGGAAGGCAGTTCAGCTTAGTTAAGGTATTTATTAGGAGCTTCACACAGAAGAAACGTAAGGCATGGTGTTAGTGCATTCTTGGGTAACTCTAGGGTTTGGGGCAGGGCAAAGGGAGGCCAGCCAGCCTGGTCATGGGACATGCAGGAAGCAGTAAGTCAGCCATTATCGAGGAAGGCTGGAGGCTTTGGCTTGGAAGCAGATGGTGTTGCTGGTAGATGCTCTCACTGCTTTTGGTTTCATCTCTGCTCTGAGTAAGCAGTCATGCCTTTTGTGGCCATCAACTCTGCCCCTGCAGCTGGGCCAGCGGGAAGCCTGCAGTGCTTCCTCTCCTGTCCCCAGGAGCACCCCTCTGAGCATGCTGCTTTGGGAGACTGCTTTGGTTTGAACATTTCTGATGGCCATGCAGGCTCTGGTGGTCACCAATAGCTATGTAGCAGCCAAAGAATTGGCATGATCGTCCAATTTGCAGTCTTAATAATTTTGCTTTGTCAAAGAAATCATCAAAGGCATAGGTGGGCTAAAACAAATGTTAAAGATGGGCTGTAGACAGGCACCCTCTAGCAGGTGCTGTCAGTATCTGTTCCTTTTCCCTGGGGCATTCCTGTGATCTACAGATCAGTGGCCAGAGCCTCCTCTGCCAGCCATTTCCCTCGCTGCTGGCATGCAGCCCAGCCTGGGTTGTGCTCAGGAAGCTGTAAAGTGGCTCTGAATAGCTGCTGTGAAGACGTCCCTGCGCTGCTCCTGTCACAAAGAGTTTTCAGTGCCCGCCTCGCTAATGGATGGGTTTCTCCTATACAGAGTGCCGAACAATGTGGTGATACATTCAGGTTTTATTAGGGTGAGTTTAGTGTGGCTGCATTATTCGTAATGGAAACAGCACAAGAGAACTGCACTGTTCATCCCAAACAGGAGACCATAAATCCTGTAAGCCACACAACACCGTCGAATGGTGTGTTTCCACCACTTATTTTGCAGGAAAGCTATTTGTATTCCCTCTGTATGTAAACCCAAGCTGTCTTAATATTGCAAGCCCAAACTGTGTTGGAGGAGATAATAACAACAAAAAATTGCAACCAGTACATTTCAGAAAACTCAGTCGTAATTCTGTGATACCGAGGCTCAGTAACTGCTGCCAAGTAAGAGGGGAGCAAGTGCCGTGGCGGGTGCTGTGCCCGCTCCCGCACTCTGCCGGAGGGGCTCAGCCCCTGACCATCTGTGAGTCACGGCGCTGCAGCCCGGTGGCTGCTTCGGGACTGAACATTGATCTCCTTTGCTGCGAAGCGTGCATGTGCAGATCTGCCTATGTATGGGACAACGAGAGACTTTGTGCTTCTACTCGCTGGGCTTCCTTTTACAGATAGCAGCTGCAATAGCGGGGCGCGTGAAGTACGCTCAGCGGGAGATATGTTAGCAGGCAGAGTGTAGGTAAGTTGGTGAAAAGTTCAAGACAATTGTAATTTACTGTGAGGAGGACATATCACCTGCCTGACATAAATCAGGCATTGCAGATGTCAGGAAGCAGTTCAAGCTATATGTCGATTTGCTGCCATGATTTCCTACAGAGAGCGTCACAGGGGGAGCCAGCCTGGGTTCACAGTGAGAGCAAGCAGCTGCTCGGGAGGAGCTGGGCTGAAGCAACTGCCTTGCTTCACATAGGCACCTGGTGACTGCTAGAGAGATGAAGCTAACTTTTGCATGCTTCTGCACTCGACCTAGTGACCCAGAAACAAAAGGCTGCACAAGCTATTACCAGTCTTTTCACCTACTGCCTCTTGCAAAACTCCTCTTCCTGCTCCAGCAGCCTTTGCAGGGCCTGGAAGTGGAGTAGCAGCTTCCCCCTCATCACTCACAGCCTGAGCACTTTTTCTGTGATACCACATAGCACTCATTAAAGGAAATGTTCATTAGAAGAACTGTGTACATTCTGGATGGTGAGTGTTATTAGTTGACTCAGTCCCGATGGCTCAGGGGAATTACAGAGTGGCCTCATGCCACTTTTGCAGGATATATTGCCTGAGCTTGTGGAGACCCCCCGCCTTGCTCTCCTGCATCCACACCCTTTTGGGTATGGCCACTAGACCAATTAACCCTGGGCTGAAGGAAGAACATCTGATTTCACAAGTCTTACATCTGCAGCAAGCTCTCTGCACTCCTCCAGTCACTTTGTTCACTGTTGGCACTAACACTGGAAATGCTGACAGCAGTTACTAAAGATTAAGTGCGCTTGTAGAAAATCAATAGCGCGATGCCCCCTTCTCCCTCTCGCCTCAGCTTCTGAGGGGGAAAATGGCCCCTGGATATATGAAGAATATAAGTTAACATTTCTCCAACTCAGAACACCTGCAAGAGGATTAAAGGATATCTTTTACGAGCCTAGTACAGCAATGCTCCTCTTCATTTAGTGTTTGGAAGAGTGACTGAGGCTTCTGCAGCATTGGTTATTATGCAGGGCATGTGTTTTAAAACGTTAAGTACCTTGATTGTCTCTCACATAGCTAGTGCTGTCAGCAGTTTGCACAGCGCTTTTATGTGCCTTTTTCCTCCCTGAGATACCTGTGTTCAGTTCAGAACTGATTCTGCTTCTGAAGCAATTCATTAAACATCTTCAGTGTGCCACTTCTGTGAAGAGGTCAATTTGTTCTTTCTGCCTAGAGATGCAAAACTCCGGGCTTCAGTTGGTAAATGCAAAGTATTAGATGCATTTCTCTCTGTTTAACTTATGCTTTCCTTCAATCTATCCTCTGTAGTGATCCCTTCCTTTAACACAGGCATTTATTATTCATGAAATGTGGAGACTGATGCTACTGCATCAGTCCAGGGCAGGTGCAGTTGGATAGTCTGGCTCGCACACACTCCTCTGTTCACCCTCTTCTGCAGGAGACATTTTTCAAAGGAGAGAAAGTAGCTTTTTCTTTATGTTCCTTTGTCTTCCTTACCAGGTGCCAATGTGGTGGTGGGTTGGTACGCACTTGTGATAAGGTTCCTGGAGCACAACCAGCCCGAAGGTGATTCCTAATACAGCTCATGCACAGGCTGCTGGGTGCCAGCGCGCAGTCTTTGGCTTTTGGTCCTCTCTGATGTGGCCTCTCTGGTGCATAAAACAGGGCTTTGGGAGCCTGTCCCTGAAAAAAATTTTGTAATATTTTTTTCCTTGTCTTACTACTTGAAGAATGGATTAATCCATAAGTTTTCAAGGAGGTGCTCTCTATCAATCCCCGACCTCCCGGGGTCCAAATGCCTGTCTGTATCCAATACAACAGTTGTTGTTGGGGTTTTTTGGTTGTTTTTTTTTGGTTTGGTTTTCCGTTTGGTTTTGGGGTTTGTTTTTGTTGTTTGTTTGTTTGTTTGTTTGTTTTTTAATCAGGATATTGCTAGTATGTAAATTGACTTGGATCACACCTGCCCATACTAGATACAGTAAGATTATTATTTAAAAAAAAATTTTAGGCTGGATGAAGTTGGACCAAAAGTAAACTTTGCCTTGATCTTGCAAGGGTCCTAGATGAATGAGTCTTTTCCCTTTCTTCCATAATCCTTACCATTGTTCTGGGGTCGCTTTTATTTTGCCATTCCAGCTAGGAATATAGCTTATGGTACTTGGCTAGCACAACAATTCTGGAGGGAGCACATTTGCTGAGACAAAAATCGGTAGGTCTTCATGAAATTATCCTGAGGACTTTGGTCAATATTTAATAAGTAAGCCTGGGACAGCAGATCCTGAAGTAAATGGGACCATTTCTATTATAATATCAAACTCTATCAATATCAATTAAATTAATTAAACTGTCATCCAAAGACAAGTATGGACATACAGAGTTGATCTTTATCTGAACAGTGACTTCTTTGGTTAAATAATTCTTATATTGCTTATTGCAGAAGTTATAGCTTTTTCGGCAAGATTTTTATTTAATGTAAGTGATTGAATATAATTTTCTGGCTTTATTTTGCATACAATATAGTTTCTGTTCAGAAAACTCTGGTGTGGCTTTTTCTTCCTTTTTAATTTTTATTTTGTTTGTTTTACAGAAAGTCAGACTGCCAATTTAAGAAGCAAAACTGATTGCAAAAAGTACCTGCAAAGTGTAAATCAGTGGGGGCTTCAGAAGTAACAGACTGTCAGAGCTAGTAGCTTGTGAAAACTTTGCAACTGTATTCGTCTTGATATAATAGTATTTTATTTTTTCTTTTATCAGAGAAAGGGTCTGTAGAAGTATGTACTTGAATCACTAAAAATGTCCAGTTCTCAAGGACCCTGACCAACTCATTATTCTTTGTTTTGATTCAGATGAAATATTTTCAGTCTGTGGTTCATTTCCAAACAAAACCAAAAAAGCCCGAACAGTAAGTGATGCCTCACATTTCCTGTTGGAAAAGATTTCAAAAGCTCATAAAATGTCTCCAGCCCATACAATATATCACGTCATATTAATTTATGGTAGTCAGTGAACAGTCGGAAATAGTGGAGGAGAGAGATGGAGAGCCTATAATATTGTGCTTTATTCAGAGCTGTATATCAGAGAGCTTTTTTTTTTTTTTTTTTTTTTCCCTTTACACACGACTCAGGCACAGCATCTCCTCTTCCTTGCTTCAGGGAAAAAAAGAAAGAAAGAAAAAAATCTGCATATTTGTATTATATTATGTTCTCCAAGTAGCAAATTCCCTCTGCCAGCTATCTGTGGGTGTGCAACCCTTCCTCGGGAACATGCTGTATCTTCTGAGTTCCTGTGTTTGCGATATCACAGCGCTTTTGCTCTGCAAAGCCATGAATGGGGCCATTATGAGGGGCCGCTATATAATTAAGATTCTGAGAGGGGTAGGCTGCTAAAAGCATGTTTAGTGAGGAAATTACAAGGCCAATAAAAAAAAAAAGTCTTTGCAAGTTCCGATTGTATTCTTTTCTTCTGTGGGTCTAATTTTTCAAGGTCTGGCTGGATCATGATGAGGTTTTCTTTCATCCCTTTTTTTTCTCTCCACAACAGGAGCTGAGGCTGGAATCTAAGTCGAAGTTAATGAAGCTGCCTCAAAGTTGAGGAGGGAGAGAATAAACCACAGCTCTGAGGCACAGACCACTGGAGATTCCTCTTTCAAACCCTGCCTCTGCTGCTCACTGGAGTTATTTGATTTGGGAACAAGATAAGAATTCACAACATCTGATTTGTAGAAATAACCTGGAGGAAGGAAAAGCAGTCAGAAATACTAATTTCAGATATCATTTTCATCTCTCAGTTTCCTAATAGTCTTTCCCAGCTCTAATAGCATTAAACAAATATAAAGCCCAGACTTCAGGGAAGTTGTGCACTGACTGACAAATGCATCTCCAAATAACTCACAGTTCAGCACTTCTTATTCTGTCAATACTCTGTGACCAGGGATGGTTTGGAGCATAATTCTCTCCCGGTTATTCATCTTCTCCTTTTCTCTTCCCCCCACCCCACACCCCTGTAAGAAATACACCTGGCAATTCATTGCTGATTTCCCAGGAGTGTTATTCATGCTGGCTTATTTATGTACTTATTATTCAAGTGCAAACTATTGAAGTTTCTTGTGGTAACCTGCAAATCAAACCGATAGAGGCAGAGGGCTGACTGTCGCACCAAGTCCTGTAGAGCTGAACGCGGGCATCGTGGCTGCTATTGCCTCTAAGTGAGGGGGTGTAAGGAACAATTCAGCCTGCTTGACGCTCAGGACCACCCAGGCCTTGGCTAGAGCTGGTAGAGAAAATTAGTGAGCATCCTTAAATTAAGCAAAGTCACTGCTACAAATGGCTGACCATGGCAGTGGAGCAGCTTCCACTATTGTCTGCACAGGTGTTCTCTTCTTTCTTCAGTGCTGGTAATGTATACATTGGCAGGCAATGGATGTATGTTTATGGCTAACTTCCTCATGCACTCAAAATTTGGGCTTCAGATTTGTATCTATTAAAGTCAAGGTGGTGTTTGTGAGGGCAGGGCCACTGTGCCATTTATCCATTGCTTTTTCCCAGCGGCAGTGGTGCAGCCACAGGTTGCAGTGCATCCCTTGATGGTGACCCCCTACAGCTGAAGGGGACCCAGAGGCAGCGGCTTTCAGTGTTGGACAGGCTGAGAAGGGTTTGTGGGGTGAGTATGTGTCCCATGGGCAATGGCATGAGGGGGTATTGCCTATGGTGACCATAGCCACACTCTTTCTCTGAAACACAAGATGTTCCCCTTCAAAGGTTCAGATGTATGTGCTGCCTGTTGCCATGCACTCAAAATTTGGGCTTCAAATTTTGTGTTGATTACAGTTATTTATTAAGATTACATTTCAATAATTTTGGAATCTTGTTCTGCATGTGTTCACAAGGGTTTAATTGTCTTCAACAGGCCATTTAATATAACTATGTTTTAACATGTTAGCATAATGATTTGTTGAGTTAAAGTTTCAGAAGTGCAACTAGGAGAAATCTATGTTAAGGACTATAAGAAAGGGCTACATTTAACTTGGAATGTGGTCAATTGCAAAATAAAAAGCATCTTTAATATAGCACTTTTTTCTAAGCTCCCGTCTTCCTATTCCTGACTTTTTCACCAGTATTTTTGATAATTTATGCACATCCATGTTACACAGTCTTTTGTTACTGTGTGAAAACCCGACACAAATGAGGTTAATTGATTACACAGAAGAAGTGAAATTCCTGTCAAATGCTTAAAGAAATCAAATCAAAAGAGTTGTCATTTTTCTTTATTGACTTAGTATTGTTCTCTTTCACAGCAAAGGACAGAAATGTGATTTTGAAGTTGTTGTGTTCCTTTCAATGGTATATTGGTTTCCATATGGTAGGAACCTAGTGGGAATATGCTGATTTACACTAGCAGAAATCCTAGTTACTTATTTGAATACTACCTTACTATGTTATCTTGGTAGAGCCGTAACGTTTCTGTGTTTTTCACGTGACCTTGTCGCATCTGCAAAGCTCAAATTTCATTGCCACTCCAGGAAAGGTTACTTGTGAGAAATATTTGATCTTTAAATGGATTCTTAATTTTGAATAGGATCCATTTCTTTATGTGTTGAAAACCAGGCTTAGCTCCAAACACCTCTGAAAGTTGAGAAGATTCAAAATTAGATCTAGACTGAACTGTGCGACTTAAATCTATTCCTAATATATAGATAATTCAGTGTTCAAAGAGTGTATGTGCACATGCATATGTATGTATGCACACACATAGACACAACACACGCATATTGATACATACCCATGCAAATGTATGTATCTTGCTTCAGGGTTGTACTTGGAAATAATAAGTGACTTACACATCTTCGAATCCCATCACTGTTGACTATATTTCTTAAAAAAGAATTTATATTAAAAAAGTTTTTAAATAATTTCTTGAGTAGCTAGGGAAGTTACTAATGGAAAAAAAAAATCAAAGAAATCAATTAAAATCAAAGAAATCAATTGCTTTTTTTTTCTTTTTTTAATATCTCTCATTGCTCATGAGCTAGATTTTAGGCATGTTTAAATTACTTCTACATAACTAGGGAGTTTTAAAATGTTTATTAGTTCCTTATCATTGTTCTGTACTGATATCAATATAAGATTTTGGTTTGCAGAGGACCATAACAAAAAGGAGGGCCCTTTGTTTGTGACTAATGCAAGGTAGTTTAAGTGCTGTAAGTGTGAAGCAGTGATTGGCAGGAGGAGGGAAAGGATGTTGTGTGGGATGGATGGCAAAGCAGGGAATCAAAATGTGGAAATGAAGTATATGTAAAAATATTACAGTTTGGGAGAAAATCACTGTCTGATTTTTGGTTCTGGAGAAACAAAGACAGGGCGGCCTGGATTTGAATTCTGTTTTACCAGCAAATCCAGCATTCAGGATTGTACATAACCAATTCCAGCTTTGGCTCTTGTCTGTTCTGAATAAGCAGTTAAGCAGTTTGGGTATTTTTCAGTTCCCTGTGGGTTGGCAGAGAAAAGATATGCAGCACAGAGGACTGAAGGAGATGTTTTATTTCACTTCCCTAACCCTGTATGGATGCATCTCCCTGAAGGTAGCAGCGTTTAGCCACCCTCATTCCCCGTACTGGCTGCTGTACCAGGCAGAAAATTCTGCTCTTGCAGAAGGAAGATGTTCGGTGCTCAGTGCTTCGAACACCTATTTACAAAGGTTTTCAATAACTTAGGAGCATATTAAAGCTGTCTCCTAAAAACTGGGAGTGCTCTGAATCTGATGTGGGTTCCAGCTTGGCAGCGGTGGCTCCAGCTGACACAGGAAAAAGAGGGAAAGCAGCCAAGTGCTATATGCCTCCCCAGGCCCTCATCGATAAGCTGGTGATAAACCTCTGCTGTAGTGCAGAGTCCTCCTATAAAAGTACCCAAATGTATGGTTAGCACCCCAGATCACATCACCTGACTTTCATCAGCAGGTTTGTGGCCACAGGAGTTTTGGGCGTTTGGGGATTTTTTCCTGTCTGGATTTGACACAAGCCTTTAAAATGAAGAGAAGCAACCTTCAGCTTCATTTTCTTTCTCACCCATGGATGTACATAAGTTTAAAAAAAAATAAAATTGGCTGAGCTGTTGAAGAAATGCAAGGCATGGTGTTCTTATTTTTAAAAAGGAAAGTATTTGGTTAATGCCAGTACTCCAAAGACCCTGAAAAGACTGCACCCCCTTGGTGCTAAGTGCCCTGCAATGGAAGCTTTGAGACAGCTCCTGCCCCTGGGAACTTGCCTTCTCTCTTCCTGACCTGCACAGAGGGAGGATAGTGTGCCCAAGGCAATGCAAGGGGCTAATTGGAGAGCTGAGAGCAGAACCCGGATCTCTGGCCTGGTGCCTTGCACAATGAGCTTCACTCTGGATTGCTTGCTGTTTTCCCAGAGCACCACTCTGCTGCACTAATTGGGATTAGGTCCCCACTGCACTTAATGCTTCCTGAGCACAGAGGAGGAAGCAAACCCAGTCATGAAAAGCTCAACAGTTGCAGCTTCTTAATTGACAGGGTTATTTTAAATCCAGTCAGTTAAATTGCTGCAGACACCCTTTATTATAGCCTAGGCAATTTTATTTCAAGTTAGCTTTAATCAATTAGGAATTGATTTTAGCTAAGTCAGTATAAGAACATCTGATCTGGTTTAACAAAATTGGTTTTAGAGAAGTGAAACGGGTGCAGATTCAGCATGGGCCCAAGGAAGGCTTTATCTTTTTGCCTGCTGATGATCAGGTAGACGATGGTCTAGTAAAACTCCAGACCCTGCACAGCTACAGCAGATCCTATCCCAATGTTAAAGCCTGGTGAAATAAAATGTACAGAAAGGGAGATAAGAGGCTTTACCTGAACAAGGGATGCTCTCCCCAGTAACTTGTGCAACAAGCACACCCTCAGCCTGACCGCACTGGTCAGTGGAGGTGGTTTGGGAGCAGCAAGCTAAGAGCTTGCTGATTCTGCCCTGCCCAAGCTGTGGCTCCCTAGGCCAATGAGGCACCAAAATATCTTGTATTTGTTCTGTGTGTCTTTAAGGCACTTGTTTTCTGCCAGGTTAGTGTTTTTAAAGAGGTGTGCAAAGATGGCTGATCTGGAAGTACAGTAAGGAAAGTGGTTGGGGAGTTTGGCTGGGAGCAGGTGGAGGGAGTAGGACAAAAATGACAGGGAGCTCTGCTTCTTGACAGAGGTGAGGCACTATATTATAAAAATGGAAATGCCAGCAGAACTGAGAATTATCAATGGAGAATTTTGAGATGTGACCAATCTCTAATGCTGTCTTACCTTTAGGACTATGAAACATCTGCAAGGTTATGTTAGTCTTTTGATGTTTTTTTGCTGAAAAGATTATTCTGATATTTTAACCATACTGTAAAATTGGTACTATGTTTAAGAAAAAAACAGCCTGTTATCTTCAATTTGCTGCTGTTGTTTTTATCGTGATCGTTATGAGTTCTCACATGGGAACTCTTTGTCACAGAATGTTGAAGTCTTTCCTTTCTGTTCTCATAAATGGTAAGAGAAAGTTACTGCAATCAAGGACCTGCTACTTCTGGTACTATCAGAAAAAAGCAGGATTTCTACCTAGGACTTGTTTACTTTGCGCCAGAGCTGTTCCCACGCTTGATTTCTTTGGTAGGTACAAGTAGTATTAATGAGGTGTTAATGTGTATGTAGGCGATGCAGTCATAGATTTGCCTTTGATCAGTCGGTGTTATTTCCTTTTTTTCTTCCCCTCCCCCCCCTTCTTTTTTTTTTTTTTTTAACCTCGCAAAGCTGTTTGCACTATGAGAGCCTGTTGACTTAACAGAAATTTCTCCAGGAGCTGAAAGAACTTCTGAAAACAATGTGCAGTAAAACTCCCACTGACTGCAGTGGGGTCAGTATTGTTCCTTTGATTACAATTGTTTGAAGAGTAAAAACATATTCCCAAGGGTTTGCCTACATGCAGTTTTTGTACTGCTTTAAATATAGGCTTGAATCTAGTATATTGAAAGCAGTATATAAGCCCTAGCATAATGCGGCTGCGTTATTATCAGGATGTTTATGCCAATCTTGCCTGATCCCGCAAATGCAGAGGAGCACATATTGTCTCCCTACCTGAATGAATACCATAACTTCAATGTAGTTTCTTAAAAATGCACCCTTAAGGAGCTAACTTGGCACAAAGACTGAGTGTATTAGGCTAGAGTTCCTTGGCTAATAATTATTAACAAACAGGTAAAATGAAAGCAAGGCATTTAAAGTGTGAAAGCTCCAGAAAGTAGGAAAATGATAGTTTTGTATTATTGATGTGGGTCCTATCACCTTTGTTATCACTCTTACTCAGTCTTGCTGACATAAAGCAGCATTGCCTCGTGTTTCTCTGAGTCTCATGAAAAACCAATCAGTGTGTGTGTGTCTGTGTGTGTGACCTTCATAAAGTGAATACATATAAAGTGGAGTTAGAAAAGCGCTCAGTTCAATGCTCATGTCTTCTTCCCTGGACTCCCCACGCATCTTCTTAACTCAGATGCCTGGAACAATCATGGTTTTGAGCGGACAGTTGCATGGGGTTTTGCATGCTCTGCTCTCAGGGGATCCTGTTTACTACAGTTCTGACTTACCAGCTGCCAAGAATGAGTTCCACCATCCCAGACGCTGCACAGGCAAGCCAGCAGACAGGTCCTGCCCCTGCACTGCAGCCCGTACCGTGTAACTGGCCTGGCCACGCACGGCAGAAGGGAGACATGAAGTGTGCAGCGGGAGGCAACGGCATGGTCACGACAGCCAGTGTGCTGGTGCTGAGGCTTGGGGATGGCTGGACGTGGGAGGTTTCCTGAGGAGGAATGAAGCTGAAATGGAAAAGGAGGGAAAGTGAAGTGAGAAAGAGAAGCTGGGCAAGACAGATGCTCAAAAGAAAAAAGTGCAGGAGGCTGGAGGAAGCAGCCCACCAGCACAAAATGGCAACCCAGTTAAAGCTGTATAAAAAAACCAGGAGCAGCTGGAGGCTCTCAGTGCTGATGGCTCTGTAGCTTTTCCTCCTGGCTGGGGTCTCATTCTCATTGCAGTTTTTCCCCCACAGGCCACATGGCAGGAACAGAAATCATGCTTGAATCATAAAGAAGTGATTTAAATCAGCCAAGTTGGGCTCCTGTTCAAAATCCTACTTTAGATGATGCCTGTCTCTCCCTTGTAACTAAAGAAATCCCTGGATAGATTATCCTTGGCAGACTTAAGTCAACCTTTGGAAGTACTCCTCTTCCTCCGCTCTCCTAATTCACCCAAGAATGAGGTGGGAGGGAAGGAGAGATGTCTCTGTTGCAAAAAGTTATGTCCAAGGGTTATGGAGATGTAGAACATTGGGGAGACTGGGTCCCAGTCTATCCAGCTTCCTGGGTCCAGAGCTTTCCGCCTTACCTGCCTGCAGTGACTCCAATTCTGCCTGTATCTTTTTGTTTGGAACAGCACACAAACTCCTGAAATAGTAGAGGGAAAGTTTGAACATGCTAACAAAGAAGAGGCATAGTGAACTGGCCATCTCCGTATATAATGCCTATTTATAAGTCTGATAGGTGTGTCTGGGTTTGCTAACTGAGTCTGAGCAAGCTTGCTGCAGCAGAGGCGGGTGCCTCACGAGGTAAAATGGGTGGCCTTGGAAGCATTTGCTGTTTGCAGCAAGCAGCTCCGTCGACAGCTGCTATAAATTTCCTCATCTTCTATTTCTTCCTCCTCCGCCCCGGGTTTATGTTTTGTTGTTCCAGTTGGGGTTTAATGTGCTTTCCAGTTTCCTCTATTTTTCTTTTTGAGTGTGTTTTGATTTTTTCATATTGAAGTCGCTGTCGACAAAAGATGCCAGCCTATTTAACAGCTGCCGGGAGATAAGTGCTCGGTGGATGCAGACAGCAGGCACAGCATGGGTGGCAGTGTCGGAGGCCAGCTGAGACATTGTCTGGGCAGGCAGCACCTTGTCTCCTCAGCCTCCGCATTCATTTGCCCCTTCAGCTGGGCTGCTGAGAGCATGTCATGGACGATGCTGATTTTTGGAATGGAGACTTAGTGCTTTGGATGTGAAAGCATGCCGTACGTTTTCACACCTGAAAGCTTTTCAAGGAGAGATCTGAGATGTTTCCTTTTATGCACACACATTGAACTTTCTTTGCTTGGCTTCAGACTTTTTTTTTTTTTTTTTTTTTAACACATGGTGATTGCTTCCAATGTGTGCTTATAGAAACAGGAGAAATTTGCATTTCTAGTTTAGGAGAAGACGGGAACTCGACAGATATTTGATTTGAGTTGGCTTGTTATTTCTAGTTCTGGCTTATTGCAACCACAGTGCCTACTGCTGTATCTCTATTGATTGCAGACAGACATCCTGAGGGATAACTCTGTCTTCCCTTTCATTTAAAAAGGAAAAAAAGGAATGTTTCCAGCCCTGCTACTTGTGTCTGTGAAGACAGACACAAATATGTACTGCAGACTGTTTGGTGAGACTGAAAGTGTGTCACTGTGAGCTCCAAAAAGTCATCATTTATCCACCCTGTCTTCTCTGTCCTTCTCTGAGGTGCCCTCAGTGACCCACAGCACCAGTGTGCAGAGCTCTGCTGGGAAGGCTGTGAGAAATAGTGCTTGCCATTGCTGGGGTTAAACTAGCGAGAAAGTGCTGAAGAGAAACCATGAAGGATACCCAATCTGAACGTAAAGCTTTGCCAATTCCAACTCCCACCCCTGCCTGCTCCCACTCCCTCATTTGTGTCCAGTCAGGCAAAGTCCACCTGAGCCCTGGCTTTAGCAGGTTTGGGGTAGTTTCCTTGAGCCTTGTCCAGAGAGGGGGAATGGCTGGGGAGGTTGGTCTACATTTGAATCTCCAGAGCACCAGAGTCTCTCAGAGTTTCCCTGGCAGCCTAGATATTGTTAGTTAACAGAGAAAGGCCCTGACCGTGTCCCGTTGTCCAAGTAGTGCAAGGGGAAAGGACAAATGTGAGTATCTGCTGGCCCTGAAGAGCTTGCCTCTGTCATTACAGAAACTGAATCAAAGGCTCCAGTTCTTCAGCAGTGTTTTCTCTTAACTGATATACTTGGGCTGCTGCTCTGACTTCAAGGCATGGCAGGGTTTGACTGCTCTGAAAATGAAGGCAGCTTGTGCGGGTAAAAGTGGGCTACATTAAAATCCTCTAGTGTGAGTACCAGTGGCAGTGCAACTCCTGTAGCAGGACACTCAGCACAGGTCAGTAGCCCAGAAGTTTACTTCTGGCCTCTCTGTTGCACATTGCCCAAGTATCTGGGGGGTCTCTTACCAGCAATACCCATGTCTCCTCATTTAAAGCCACTGTGGCCCAAGTTCTCACAATCACTGAGGATTCCCTCAAATGCTGGTCTATGCCTATAGAATGAGAAGACAGTCTATAGCATTTGCTGCTCATTCCTGCAGCTCCTAGAAGTGAAAACGAGTCTAGGAGAAATGGCAAACATCATGCTTTAAGCCTGAAAAATCTGTGGTTGCCAGGGTACAAATCTCTTTGAAGCAACATGCTTACTCTGTTTCATTTAGTGCATTGATCTGATGGCTTGCGTTCCTCTGAAGTCACTGCCTCACTCGCTTGTTTAGTTTTCCTCCATCCCTGCAAACCCCAGAACACAGACCTTTCTAAGCAAACTACCTTGTCTGTTGGAAGGAGACCTTTGCTCATTCCTGCCAAATAAGAGAAAATCAAAATCCTTGCTGAGCAGCAGTAAAAGAGCAATGTTGCTGCTTGGAATTGCGTCAGGAGCTCCTTGCTTATTAGGCCCTGTAACTGCTATAGCAGGGAAACAAGTAGCTGAGCCTGTTCAAAAGCCTATGGATTCTTTCTTACATTAAGTTAATTAGTGAGAAATGAAACAAGCAGCTAATGCGTGAAAGAAAAGGATTAGGTATCTCTTATCTTAGTAGCTCAGTGGAATTGCAAGCAAAAGGGATCCTACTTGTCGCTGATAAGAAATAAGTGTTTTATCCTTGCTTCAATTTTGAGCAAAATTTGCTATGTGTTTTACCTGCTGATGGATGAAGAACATTCAGCAGCTGAGGTAAATGTGATAACAAGTAATCCAGAGAAACTCATGTGACCAGCTAGTGCTTGGACACAGTCCTGTCTGAACCACTTGCTTCTGGCTGAGAAGCACCATCTCCTAATTCCCTTCTGCAGTCACTCCAGCGGGAGGATACAGGGAGTAGGAAACTCACAAATGAACACGCTCACTCCTCCCCAGCATTTAGCAGCACCAGGAAAATAAGGCAAACAGATGGGAGCCAATGTATCATCCAAATGAAATCCTACCCTTTGTGAAAGTGTGCCAGCTGAAGACGAGACAGGAATCTTATTGGTGTCCTTCACCATAGACAGCAAGTATGACTTTTTGGCTCAAAGGTAGCCAGCAAATGCTTTCCTTTTTTTCCTCCTTTGGGTGCTTGTCACCTTGGCCAGGTGGTCTCTGAAGCTTGGGATGTGCACAAGTATAAGACTTTCCAGAGAAAGCTCTAGATAGCCCTGGCAAGCTTTGTTTCCCCTAAATCCCTTCCTGCTGTGTCTGGTGCTGGGGCTGAACTTTGCCCAGAAAGACAAGCAGTTAGTTATCTAGCAGGCGCCTGAGCTGTATTTTACATGGACAGAATGCATTTCTGTCTGGAGTTGCAGTGGCAGGTTTTCCTTGCCTTGCTGACAGACCTCATGTTGTCATGAACAAAATTTGCTTTCAATGGGTATTGGGATCACTCTCCTCTTTATGTGTTTCAGTTGTGGCATTTGGAAATATTACTCAGGAAATCTCTCACCATCTGGGCCTCCAGCAGCCTCAACACCTGCATCGCTGATGCTCCCTCGCCTCTTTCAACAGCGAGCCCATCTCTTCCCCTGCAGCTGTCCCCTTCAGACTCTCTTCCTCAGCCTGTCAGCAGCTTCTCCAACAGCAACCGGCTTGTGGATCCTGGCCAGTCCTTTTTCCAGCCTATAAATGTGATGGGAGCTTTCTCCACTTGCAGCCAATATTCATTTTCCATTACTTGCCATGAAGTGAAGAAGGCTCCTGCAGCATTTGAAGAGGTACAGATTTACCCAGACATCTCCCCACCTGCTTATAGGTAACAAGCCTTTGCTTATCTGCAAAACTCACAAGCCAAGTGCTGCTTCAGGCTGAGTTTTGAAGGGGCATCTTAGGGCTGCCTCCTTCCCTTCTCAGCTACAGTGCAGGCTCACTGTGCCCATGCAAAAGGTTCATACCCTCAGCTTCAGTATCACCTCTGCTTTGCTGTGTCTCTCCATCAGCAGTAAGCAGCCTGTTGAACAGCCCTCTTCCTCTGCTTCATCCTCTGTGGGGTCAGGAGCAAGTCAGGGTGGCTAGGAGAAGGTCTGCCTGCTGACTCTGAAAGTGCAAAGCTGATCTCTTCTCATGGCTGATTGTGGAACTGAGGTCAACCCAGAAGGTATATTTACACACTCATGTGGTACTGCCAGCCTCAGCAGCCTGCAAGGACCTTCACTCATTGTGGTAGCTCCCTGGTCTAGTTAAGCCCTGGAGGTCTTGTTATCCACTCCTAAATAAAGCTGGGAGTTGGCTGGCAGCCTTTGCTTCCTGTGCTCCTGAGGTCTGCACCCAGGGTCCCAGGCAGGGCAAGCTAAGAGACTAGAAGTGGGTAGGTGGCTATGTGTGATTTTAAGTTTTAAACATATAATTATATGTACAATACTTTAAAATATATATGTAGTTACTGAGGAGAACTGTGAGAGTATCACTTAGAAACCATCTGAATTGTAACACCACAGCAGAGAGCTGGATATGTTCTGTTGAAACCAATGGAACAATGAATCAGATTAATGTCCTGTTTTACCAGGGTAAAGAAAGAGATTTACATGAAGTACAACATTTCAATATGGTCAGGGTTTCTTTTAAGTCTGTGAAACATTGCTGTTTAAATAGATGTGATGCAAAATTTCCTTTTCTAGTTGATAAAGAGAGTTGCTAGAGAGTTTACTAGCATAAGCGGTCTGTTCCAAATTTATTTTATACTTTAACTAGAGTAAGTACTGTACTGCTAGAAAACAAAGGGAATATGGAATGGACATTGAGTTCTTCTCTCTAGGTTTCACAGTTAAGTATCATACACTGAAAGGGTGGACAGACTATGGGAGTCCTAAATACTGCTAGTGATTCCATCTAGGTAGTCAATTTATGCAAAATCATTGACCTTGATCCGAGGATAGACCTCTTTAACACAATCAATACAGGTGCAATCAGATAAGAACATTCTACTGTTTTATTAAAGTGCATCTAATTCAAAACTCAATAACTCTCACAAATCCTTAATCAGAGAAGACATCCTGGGAGGCATTTAGGGGAGTGATCTTATAACTCTTGCTCTCTTCTTGTTAGGATGGCATTTTACAAATAGACATGTCTGTTTCCTCTTTACCCTCCCTTCCATAATTCTTTCACTGTACAGTTGTGTTGATTATCATGCATTTATCAAGTCTCTTTTTCCTTCATTTATTTAGAGAGATTGAGTCAAGTGACAGCTTCTGCTTACCCCCTCCCCCAGCATCACTGTGGCCAAGCGTATCAATGCAAATGTGGCTCCCTTGCTGGCATGCTGGGTCCTACGTTCTAGTCCATAGCTTAGATGTGTTACGCTATAGGAAGTGCAGTGTTAATGCATGCTGTCTAACTCAGGGTGGCCTGGGATAATTGAAGAAAACAGGCCATGTGCAGCATTGTGTGACAGTTTAAGTAGAGTGAAAGCCAAAGGCAATGACTGTATTTTTAGAAATTATTTTAGATCAAAATGATACATACTGAATAAGACAAAATAAGCACATGGTAGAAATCTCTGAGAGTACTGCTTACAGTGAGGTAATTATTATTCTTTCCAGGTGATCCTCAGCGTGTTCCCCAATAATGCAAAATAAATTGTAATTTGGAGCAGTTGAGCTGAAGGCTGGGGGTTTTTTTTAGTCATTTAAGTTCATATACAGCAGACCGAGGGGATTAGTTCTTTAATGTAAGTGCAAATGGCTGCACATGCTTAGCTAGACCTCTGGTTCCTGCATTACACAAAACAGCACTTAGCCAGTCTATACAATAAAATAAGAAAAAATCAAATCAGTCTGTAACTGTACACAGCACAGAGAGGCTCAAGAGACTGAAGTACTGCAACAGTCTCCTCAATATGAGTCCAGTGATGAGAGAGGATGTCTAGATTGCAGCTTCTCAGACGCAGGAGTCTTCCAGATCTGATTCTGCTTCTTTTAATGCCTCAGACTTGAACCTAGTTATGTGGAAGTTTCATAATTTCTAAATTATGAAAAAAATATTGTGCAAATATTTTGGCTCTTCCTCAACCTTTTTCTTTGCTGTTTCAGTCAAGGCAATGCCTACACAGGACATGATCTATCATGTTTCAATTCCCATGTGCACAAAAGCACCAGCATCTGAGGTAACTTCTCAGATGACCTGGAAAGCTTTCCGGGAGCAGAATTCTGCGTTTCCCATACCAAGTGGCCCTACCCACTTGACACAGTAATACCTCCACTGGTAGGAACAGAACCGTGTCCTTTCTGTGAAGGGTGGTGAATTGTGATCAACCAAAGCAGTCTGATGTCTCAACTGGATAGATCCTGAGCTCCATCCAGGACGCTGGACTGGGAACTGTTTTGTTTGGCTATTTTTTTACTGTGAGCCCAAGCCTGTAGCAAGCACATTGAGTCAAGACCAATTTGTTCAGATATAGCACTGCTGTACTGCCTGCCACACAGCGCAATGCTGAATCCACCAAGCCTTTAAAGCATCTGATACAGAATTTATTAGGGCTGTGAGCACAACCTGTGTGCAGGAAACATGAGATGGATTGGAGGAGAAGAAGTGTCAGTGCTATGCTAAAGTGAAAATATGAGCATGTGGCCAAAATCTGGCTGAAGAAATTGTTGCCTCTTAGTCAGACTGTGAAAGCTACCATTAGGCAACTTTGAAAAATGGGTATATTTTCCAGAACAAAGACAAGAAACTTCAAGACACAATAGTGAGAATGAGTAACCAACCACTGGGCCAAATATGAAGCAAGATGGTGTCTTTGTCAGCCAGATCAGCCCTGGATGTATCTCTCTGAAGGGGAAATAAATGTATGATGCTTTAGTCAAGCAGAGACTGTTGAGCTCAACAGAGGGTTACAGCTTCAAAGGCGGTGGACTGAGCGAGTTAGTTGTGTACTGCTCAAGGTTTCCTGTCTGGGAAAACTTCAGCTATCAGCTCACTTTAACAGGGAGTGTGGCCTGGGCCAGCTTCTGTTGTAAAGAGGCAGATTGAGGGCAAGAGTGGGGAAGGATGGAGAGCTAGGGAGCCCTTCTGACGCTGATTTAGTGATGCTGCTGCGGCTACTGAGGGAAGAAGAGAAGAGTTGAGCCTGCTGGACCAGCACACACAGTAGTATTTGCCACAATAGATATTCTGACTTTCCATTTTATTCACACCAAGAGCATGAATTTCCAGGGCTCTGCTGTAGGCAAAGCAGGGCTTACAGTTACTTTGCTGTTTCTGGCTGCCTGCTAACCTACACAGGGCTCGCTTTGCTTGTGCCTCATCACTGCCATTTCTGTTGTTCTCCGTGTCCAGGAGTATACTTGCTGCGTGCAGCAATAATGATGCAGTGATTCCTGAGGCACTGCAACCCTCCAATACAGCACGACGTTGTGTTGTCTTCGCTTCGGTCCTGAGATCATTGAAGTATTAGCAGTGCACTTTGCAAGACCTAGTCAGTCTATCATTAGTACTGTCTTCTCCAAAAGGCCAAGCTGATATATCTGATTCCCTATGATGACTGGAATTAATGGACTGATGAATGTGTTATTTTTTGGTTTGGGTGTTTTTTAATTCAATTATTTATTTTTAAATTACCGAGCAGAATTGATTAAACTCAAATATCTCTCCAAAATGCAATTTTAAAAGAAGATGTGCTGGATAGTGGAATGGCTAAACGTAAAAGCATGCTAAGTACCTTGGCCTTTCCCACAAAAGGCATTGCTGATTCAAACCATTACATAAAAGCAAGGACTTTCACTGTTTCTGCAGCACTGCAATCTCTCAGTAGTTACTATATGTGGCCTTATCACTCTCCTTCTGCAAGGCATAATAATACCCTCTTTTTATTTTGCAATCAGAAGTTATATTCTTTCACCTCTGAAAGGTGTTTCTTGTATGTTTCTGCTTTGATAAATGCAACCCCCATCATCAGTGGAACAGAAATAAAATTAAAAATTATCTCTGCAGACTTACGTGTGCTGGGCCTGCAGTTCAAAAACAACTTTGTTTTGAGGAGCTGGGGAGGGGGAGAAGCTGGTGTATGGAAGTACGTAACACTTTAGATGAAGAGATAAAAAGGAAAATACTGTTTCTTAAAGCTAGCGGGAGAAAGAACAGTGAAAGAGAGGGGAAAAGAGTCCAGATGCTGCATTATGTCCACAATGATATGTAACAATTCCGTATTAATCAAATAAAGCCATGGGCTGTGAGTAAGTTTTGTGCTTTTGCCAGACGGGCTTGGCTCTGAAGAATTCCCACACCCGGTGGAAAATAAGGATACAAGAGATCTAATTAAAAACGGGAGTTTGAGATACACAACAAGGCTTTAAACTCTTCTTGTATTTAATGGAATTTGCTGTGGTGCTAAAATAGTATTCCCCCCTGTCATTCTGACATGAAAAACATTAGCGAATATTTGATTTTACTGTGGAACAAATTATGGTAATAATGACTCTTTGAGAGAAAAAAAGATTGCTCAAACTGGTACAGCCTCATTTAAAATGTGCATGTTAAAAATAGAGCAGATACAAAAAATGTTGTCTGCTACTTCGTCAACAGACTGTTATTTTACCAGATGCATGCATTTCAGTGTAGTACTTGACACTTAACATTTGCCTGTCTCAACCTCACACTTATTGCAAACTCCATTCTTTATACAATTTGGGCATTGGGAATGTATGAACAGTCAGGTTTCAGCTCCTACTCAGCAATTCAAAACTTCAAGGTCAGATGTCCGTGGGCAGAAAATCCTTCCAATCTTTGCAACTGATTCTCAGAATTAGACTTTATGGCATGAAAGACTGATAACATCCAGCCAAACAATGTGAATAGCCAAGTAACCATTTGTACAGGATTTGTTAAACTTACTTATTCTAATATGCACTTAATTTCATAATGATGCTTGAGCTCCAGGCAGGAAAATAAGGAAGACACCTCAGAGATGGATGGACCTAGACAGATATTTTTTTGATATATAGATAATGAGATTAGCAATACACATGTTGCTGAATTAAGTGCTGTCACTGTCCAGATGCCTCTGCTACCTTTTGCTTTTAATGTTGCATTGATTTTAGAAAAGTTGATGAAAAAACAGCTTCAGCTTGTTACTTGAGGATGAGATGAAGAGTCACTAGCTTCTGAAATCTACTCTGGTAAGGAAACTCTCTATGACCTTGTCCAAAGGTCCTTCAACTTCATTTTCGTTTCTTCCTTGGTAAAACAAAAATAACGCTGGGCTTGCAAGATTTATTAACAGGGATGTTTCAATGAAGATAGGAGGCCCTTTAGTGCACACTGAGATCAATAGAAAGACTTTCAGGCATTCCAGTAGATTGGGTCACATTGTCAGTGTAGGAAGGTGTAATATGTTTCCTTGCCCAAACAAACCCAGTGGATTACTTGGAAGACTCTCTGGGAAGGCAAAGAGATGGTTGTCCTGTCACATCTTCTAAGCAGTGATGGCTTTGCAGCTTTCATGGGCAGAGGATGTAGGAGGAATGTACTGAATTGGTGTGCTCTATACACTGTTCCTTCCTTGGCACTCTTTTTTCAGCAGACCTTGCCCACTTTTCAGAATGTCCTTTTATATGTCTGTAATTATGACTTGAGGGAGGTGTGTGTGGCAGGGGGACAGCTAGTTTTTGCCCTCAAACTCCTTTTCATCATAATTCCCACTACAATGGCCTATATCAGAGGACAACTTCAGAAAACCCCAGGGTGAGCTTGGCTCAGTCTTTACAAATTTCTATGTGCGTTTTCAGCGTTACTGGTATTTGTCTTCTGTTGGTTATGAATGAAGTTTCATTGAAGGTCATAGTTAAAACAAAAAAGGAATCGATGAGTTTTTCATCAGCAGGAGAAGATGATTTTTTGTTTCTGCCTTTAAAAATCAGAAGCAATTGTGTGTCTTCTTATGGCTTGAATCACATTGTTAAACAGAAATGTAGATATTACAGCAGGGATACAATTTTCCTGCAGATGTTATTAAGGTGAATTTTACTCTATTTTGTGAGCCAGTGATTGTTCTCAATATCAGTGAGTTAATGAGAAATGAATGTGAATGACAAATGTCAGATGAAAGATCTTTTTGTTATAGCTGGGTTAGCTTAGTTTTATAAAAGCATCTAAAAAATAAAAATCAAACAGGGTATAAGTATGCATTCCTTTCCAAGGGATGCATCATGTAAGCCCTTTGCACTCTATTGAGTGATTAAATGGAAAAGAGTGGGCCAGAGAAGATGTGAAATGGATTTTTGTCACTGAGCAAGCCTATTAAAATCACTCTGTTTCACACAGACATCAGCATGATGTTTAAACAGAGCTTGTTTGGGAGCATGGGTCACTGTGGGGCAGGCTTGCCCACGTATGCAGCACACAAATGTAGGCTAAAGAAAACAATAAATGTGAACTGTCAGGAGATCTTATGAAGAATTCACACAAGATCTTACTCTTAAATAGGACAGAGAAAGGAAATATCTCACAATCAAAGGTTCCACTGTCTTCACGGTTAGCTGCTGTCCCAGCCAAAATTGTAGGACATATTTAATATAATCTCACTGTATAATGTAATCAGAATGTCTGAGGGGTATCTTATGCTACTCTGATAGTCAACAATCAAGTGTGGTCAAGGACAGTCAAATTGTTTTATTGCACATAACTTGGCAAAGGCTAAGGAAAAACGTGTGTGTGTTTAATGCCTCAGGCTTTTATTACTTACCCAATAGGTGATGTTGAAAATGTACTTCCTTGCCTTCATGTCAAATGCAAAGTGAAATGAATGGCTTTAAAAATCATTAGCTGGAGAGAGGAGGAGAAAGAACAGCATTCCTCTGATGTTAGCCTGCAAATTGGCCTGAAGAGGACCTGAAGGCCAGCAGAGAAAGTCCTAGAAGACTCAGGAGAGCTGTAGAGGGTGATACTACAGGACACGTCAACTCATACACGACATCCCTGAGATTAGAGGACCGGCTCATGGAAGGGTTAGTAACCACACAACTTGAGAACAGACTCCTGCCCTGCAAGACTGCATACTATTTAAGACTAAACTTGCTTAGATAGCCATGCTGTAGAGGTATTCTAGATATCCTGCCCACCTCATTTAATCTTCCTTTAATGGAGAGAAGCCCACAGGAAACAACAGATTTGCATGATTCATGTATGAGAAAGAGAACAAACATTTGATTTGGGAGAGAAATAACAGGTTTGGGGAAATGCATTGCCATTCTATGGAATGGAAGTTTATTTCCAAAAATCATCATCAGATTATCAAAATAGATACAAGAAGCAAGTCAGAAGTAATTTTTCCCTTCAATTACAAAACACAGGATACCATGTTAGTAAAGTGAAACTGAAACAAGTGATTTAATCTTTATTGCGGTTCTGCTAGCATAATAGAAATAATGTTGAAATTAGATAGAATGTAAAAGTAATTACATATTGACCAATATCCTGCACTTTCAAAGCATTTATAAATGTTCTACTTCACGTATGTCAGGTGGCCATTCTGGGAGTGGTCAGAAGAATTCCTCTGACAACCCACAGCAACGTCTACAAGTTCGAGATTATCTTGTTGCTTTGAGATGGTAAGGAGTGTGAAGGGCCAGAGTACAACTACCCAAAGTATGATTCAAACAAGAGGTTGTAGCTGGTACGATACAGCTAATGCATTAGTGCCACACAGTCTCTGTCAACAGTGAACACACAACACTTGGTTTCCATTTCTATTGCAAAAGTCACAGAGCTGGTGCCCAGCCTCAGACAAGATTTGCCGTTGACTCGGTGTTCGTTGAAAAGGCAGAAATCCACCAGCTCAAACATGACCTGCAGAAACAACCTGGCTTTTCTAAAGACAATCTGGTCTGACACTAATGCCAACCCTGTGTATCTTGTAGAACTTGACAAGATCATGTTGAAGAGCAGAAAGTCTTTAATGCAGGATTTGGTGGAAGTGACCACTGACTTCAGAATGTACACAGATGTACAAGGTAGGTTGTCTAACTTCTGTCAGGAGATTTGCTCTGGAGGGATTCTGGAGTTATTTCTTCCACTGGGAAAAGACAGGAACACTGAAAGTAATTTGTAGTCCAATTAATTTTTTTTTTCTGGATTATCTCTGACTTTTATCATGAGCTTGACATCTTTCATATGGACTTCATAAATTTGCACCACACAGTTAAAGTTCTTTGAGGAGTTTAAAGCAGGATTGAAATACTCTAAAGGACTTTATAATGACACATTAGAAGCATCACAAATCCCTTGATAGCCTAAATGGATGGAAACATTCTAGCGTACAAATGAGTTAGAGATTAATTCATGGAACCTTGTGCAGGCTTGGGGAATTCTGTGTTGGAAATGGCTCTGCAGCACAAGCAGTCTTCTGGAAAGGAGAAATATTCTCTCTCATCTTCCCCTCAGTCCCCAGAATGAGTGTTTAGGGGAGGGAATCTTCCTTGATTACTGTCCTCCCCATTGCAGCCTTGTTATTGTCAAAGAGGTTGGAGAAGGTGAAGGACATCCTTCTGTGTACTGCTAGCTTTGGAGAATCAGAATCACAGAACGGTTTGGGTTGGAAGGGACCTTAAAGATCATCTAGTTCCATCCCCCCTGCCATGGGCAGGGACACCTTCCACTAGACCAGGTTGCTCAAATCCCCATCCAACCTGGCATTGAACATTTCCAAGGGATGGATCATCCAGAACTTCTCTGGGCAACTTGTTCCAATGTCTCACCACCCTCACAGTAAAGAATTTCTTCCTAATATCTAATCTAAGTCTATCTTCTTTCAGCTTAAAACCATTACCCCTTGTCCTATCATTACATGCCCTTGTAAAAAGTCCCTCCCCAGCTTTCTTGTAGGCTCACTTTAGCTACTGGCAGCCTGCTTTAAGGTCTCCCTGGAGCTTTCTCTTCTCCAGGCAGAACAACCCCAACTCTCTCAGCCTGTCTTCATAGGAGAGGTTGCTCCAGCTTTCTGATAATTTTTGTGGCCCTCCTGAAATCGGAACCTACGAAAGAGACAGGTTCACATTTGAAAGATTTTAGACTAAAAATAACTAAATGCAGCTGCCCATGGAAAGAGGGTTTAGGATCCCTCTTCTGCTAGAAGAAGCAACTAAATTGTCCCATGGCAGTGAGAGCTAGGAAAACTTGCTATATCTCAGAAGTCTAGTTGAAATGAGATCAGGACTTGGAAGCAAGTTCACATCTTATGTGGAAAGAATACAACTTGTAGTAAACAAGATATTGTTAGAATCAGAGTCTGTAAAAGGTGTCATTGCTGGAGAATCTTCAATTGTCCTCCACTCTTCAGTCATTTCTAAAAGATGGGACAGCAGAAAGACAGGGGATTCAGGGAGCATGCAGGCACCTCTTCTTCCTCCAAGTAGTCAGCAAAGGCTGGAACTGGTATTTCCCCTAGGTAATCATCTTTTTTTTTTTTTTTTTTTTTTTTTTTTTAATGTCTGTAGAATATATCTGTGAAATAACCCTTGCCTTTCCCAATATTTCCTTTGGTTGAGACAAAATATGTCCTTTTGTGGAGGCTACAGGTTGAGAAAGTCCATGTGCTTCTGCATGCTTGACATGTTATGACTGGTTCACTTTTCTGGTGGGTCAGCCCTGGCAAACAGCCAAACTCCCACCCAGCTGCTCACTCACGACCCCTCTCAGCAGGGCAAGGGGAGAAAATAGGGTGATAAAGCTTGTAGGTCATGATAAAGACAAAGAAATTGCTGACCAGTTACTGTTGCAGGCAGAAGCGACTCAACTTGGAGAAAGTTAATTTAATTTATTGCAAATTAAAATAGATTCTGGTAGTAAGACACGAAGATAGACAACACCCTTTCTCTCCTTCCTCCCAGGCCCAACCTCACTCTTTCACTCCAGACTCATGTACCTGCTCCCCAAGCAGTGCAGGGGGCACTTATGGTCACAACAAAGAGGTTCAGTGATTGCTTTCTCCTACTCCTTCCCTCCCACACTTTTTTTGGTGCTTTGATGGGGGCTCTCCTCACAGGCTGCAGTCCTTCAGGAAATATTTGCTGCTTCATGGGCTCTCCATGGGCTGCAGTTCCTTCAGGAATATCTGTTGCACCCTGGAGCTCCTCCTGTGACCTTGGTGTTCACTCTGTTGTTTCTCATTCCTTGTTCTCTCTCTCGCTGGTGCCCCCTCTCACGCTCTCTGTGATACCCTGTCACAGAGGCACCACCTGATGGACTCATCTATGTCCTGCAATGGGTCTGCTGGAGCCAGCTGGAGTCAGATGTGTCTGGCACTGGGCAGTTCCTGGTCTCTTCTCCCAGAACCCACCCCTGTAGCTCTGCCACTGCCAACAGCTTGCTGTGGACACCCAATACAACTTTGCTATTAGTAAAGCTAGCAAACGTTTGACTGTGTTTTCACTAGCAAGCTTTGGAAAAATGGACACTTTTGCTCACTGCACTGTGACTATTCAAGCCTTCTTTATGATAAATTGGTGAGCTTTTTGGTACTATTAACTAGGTCTACTTTTTTTACTGTCCTTTTCAATTCAAAACATGAAGCAACTCACTCAGTCTGCACCCTGCATCCACTGTATTCCAGGAGAGCTTTTGTTTGCCCTGGAGACATGGGGATTTGGGCAGAAGGCACACAGCTGGACTTCTTGGCACTCCTATCTGAAAGCACTCCCTGCTTTTCCTGCTAAAAACCCACAGAGCTTGTTCTTGAAAACAGTGTTGCACAAGCACTCTTGGGTGATTGTTATAGCTTCCTCATGAATATCACCTTCTGAGCATTAACTGTCTCCCCAGACTGTGCTGGTCCCCTCCTAAGAGTGGGAGAAAACCAGCAGGCAGCTGGTGAAAGAGCTGCTGGGAGGTGAGCTTAGGAGCTCCTGCCCTAGCATTCTATTTGTGAAGATTAAAGGTGCAAGTGTGTCAATCATCTTCTCTGTTAAGGTCTGAAAAGGCTGTCAGAGATCCGTATTTTTAGCTTTTCAGCAGATTATCTTTTTTATTTTTAGAGGTAACAATAGTTCTTAGGTTAAGAGGGAGACAAAAGCCTCATTAGTTTTGGAATTTCAAATGAACTCAATAAGGCATTGAGGAGATTTTTTTCCATAGGAACCTGAAAAGTTGCTTAAAAGATGTGAAAAACAAGGGAAAGCCTCCTGCTGAAGGGTCTCTGTGTTAATGATATACAAATATAAACATCTTAGCCTGCCACAAAGCAGCTTGGGAGCATGCTCTACCCCAGCCAGCGTGGCAGGAGCCCCTCTCTGCTGATGGTGGAGGTGGGTTCAGAGACCACAGCATTTCAGAGATGGAGGATTAGAAGAGCCAAGTGTTCCTGTTGAATCCTCTGCTCATGGAGAGGTTGAGTTAAAGGGCCACAACTGCAGGACTGTGCAGAGCACCCCTTACCAAGGGCTACATAACTTGGACAGAGATCTTGCAGGGTGGCGCAAGACCTCTGCTGCTCATGGTCCTCAGAGGTGTCACTGCAGGCAACAGCGTGGTCTCAGGCAGTCTCACATGTCCCACTCACAAACAAAAAAACGTAACTGTATTTCTAGTTTTGACAAAATCAAAACTTAATAAGAAGATGTAGGAATTTTTTGTTGCATTTTTCTTCCTTTTTCCCCAGTTAAGGCCTTGCTAAAGTGATATCATCTCCTAGCTCTCCACCAACCATCCTTCAGCTCTGTTTTTGCTGATTATCTCAGCTAGATTTTTGTTGGTCTTTTTGGTTGTTTATTTTGGACATGTAGGAGGTGTGGATATTGCTTGGGTTTTTTCCCCTCCAGGATATAATAAATTCAACCACTTTCTAGCAGATTATATCAGGAAACTGGATCTTCACCATGATGGTGTTTGGGAATTGGGAATCATTTTTTCTTTGAAGTAAAAGCCTTTGTGTTGAAGATATACTTACAACAAAGCTCATTATTGATGCATGATGCTCATCCAGCAGAGCCTGAGTGCACTGGTGAACCAAGTGACTGCTCCAAGCTAAAGCATTTCGGACAGAGAGGATCAGGCACCTTGGACTCCACTCAGGAACTCTGTATTCCCACATGGGATTTTGCCCTATTTCATCCTGCCCTTCCTGACAGGAGAATGCGTTTTGCAGGAGCTCCATCTGCTAGCTTTCCATCACTGATATACTGCTGAAATTTTCTTCCTTTGCACCTTCTGTAAATGTGAAAAAGAGAAAGAAAGGAAAGATAAAAAGCATATTGGAATTATACTGAGCACATTTCTTTTGAAACTCTAATCTGTAAAAATGAGTACATATAATTTTGCAGTTATAAATATGTGAAATAAACGCATTAGTTAGGAAGTTAGGCTTTCAAAAGTGCTAATTACAAACCAAATGAATTTTACAGTGTTTTAATGAGTACTTTTTCATATCATATTAATATCCATTAGCTATATTCATACTAGTAATGCTAATAATGTGCAAAGCCATTAGTTAGCTACAAAGTCAATAATGGATGATACTGATTCCAAGCCTCCACTGCACTAAAAGGTTCATACTGTTTTTGGTAGAGTGGGAAAGTTAACCTGAATTTTTATCTGGCTGTTGTAAATGAGGATGTTCACATCAGTCACACAGACAAATGTGGGGTCAGTTATTGAGGGGCTATGGACAAAAACAGGCATAGTGCTCCACCTCTGTCTTCTGGAAAGCAAAAGTTGGCTTCAAAGCCAATTACCCTGCCTCCTAAGGAGGGTTCTGAACATTTCTATTCATGGACTCTCTCTCACCTGCCTTGTAGACTCCTTCATTAGTGATTTCTCATTAAGAAGTTTCAGCAACACTTCTTAACTAAGGTGGTTTTAGAGATAACTCTGGAATATTTCTTTTGATAAGTTGTCTGAACTGATATTCAGACAGATTATCCTGTTATTCCTCCTTTGAAAACATTCATTCTTATTTTGCCAAATATAAGATCTAATCATTGTTTGGGTGATGGATTGAACCAGGAATGGGTATGTGGAGAAATTCTAGTGGAAGTTGCACTACATTTGCAGTCACATTTTAACTGCTTGCTTTAGGAAACATTTAAAAGCTTATTTGCAAGTAAAATATTTTATTATACTAATATCAGGAACATTTTATGCTACTAGTAAAATGTGTGCATTGTTTTAGAGACTGTTCTTGGATTGTAAAACTAACCATGTATCTTGTAAATCAACAGAGAGAAGAAGCCTCAGTGGTGGTCTCAGATATTAAGCATACAGATTTTAACAGTAATGTGTTCCTGTTTAATTTTTAATTTAACCACAACATCTATTCTGACTTAAGGCCTACAAAATGGAAGTATTGAAAACTTCTTTAATGCAGAATACACACATTTGACATCCTGCTTGGTATCTTTCATCTGCTTTATCTTCTTCTGCAGGGTGTTAACTTTTGGATTAAACTGCTCTTGTCTTAAAAATGGACTCTCAGTCCATGTGTTCATCATGAAATAGATCAAGCTCATTCTGGTGCTGATTGACTGTAATTAGATGCAAGACTGATGCATCCAGAAGAAACTGTTCCATGTATCTCATGTTTCTCTAGTATTACCTCTTCAATTTCTTTACCAGATCTGATTTTTCCCTAACAAAACAACCGATATCTATTGAGCAGGTGAGATTATTCTTTCAGTGAAAGATCCAGATGGGGTGCCCAGAGTGAATGTGGAAAAGACAGATGAAAATCAGTGCAGTGTAAGCACCAGCAGATATGGGTTTGGGGTAAAACTTTCTGTCTTCTTATTCTGACAGCAGGGGAAAGCCACAGCCAACAAGAAAATGGAGTGGAAGGTAACAGCACATGCTGCATCCTCTTCCTGTGATCCCAGTGCTCCTCTTTGATCACCTTCAGGGTATGACGTGAGAACTGACTGATGGTGAGACTTTCACTGAGAGGGGGGCTTTGGCGCCAGGAGGGCCTTTAAGGAAGACAAAAGCACTATGCAGCACAGTTAGAGAGTTGAAGCCCACTACAGCTCTGTGGAGGCTCAAGGTGTGATTCCTTGCCAAAGTGAACTAAATCAGAAGTAACTCCATTAGCAGGCAGATTAAAACCTGTGTGAAGGAGATCAGAAGTGGGCCCCATGTGGGAAAACACAAAGCACTTTAGATAATTGTGTGGAGAGCTGGGAGCAGAAAAAAGTAATATCCTACCTGACAGAAATCTTGATAACCTGGAAAACTAGGTGAAAGCTGAGAATGTAAACATCCTGTCTTGAAAACACAAAAACCCCAGACAATTTCTTGGCTTTTATGAAAGACTCGGTATCCTAATGAAATTAAATACTAAAGTAAACTTAACGTATCTGAACAGTGCTTGTGGGAATTCCCCGGGGAAGGAACAAGATTTATACAATCCTCCTCATGGCGCTGAGAAGGAGGGGACTGCAGGCTTGGGAAGTGAAACTGGAGGGATCAGATAGAAGGACAATAATGACTTTTTATTTCATCCTGTGATGCTAGTGACCTGGACTCAGAGGGAAGAATTTATTCCTGGAAAATGCACCTACAGAAGGAGCACAGGTATTCATCTCCTGCAGACCAAGGGAATACTTTGGAAACAGAAAGCAAGTTTCCTGGGGTTTAGATTCTAGAAACAAATTCTGTGGAAAAAAAGACCCTCCATCTGGGCTTAATCCATGGTACTGCCATTTGGGGACCAACTGTAATCTGTTTAGGCCCATATCCTGTGTTACAAGTACCAGAATCAAATGCTGACAGTACTCAGTAGTGTATAATTAAATTCTTACTCCCCATTGAAGTCATTGGCAAAACTTCCACTGACTTCAATAGTGCTGGATTAAGCTTTCACTGGATGTCATGAGAATTTGAAAAGCAAAATCGATCCAGCTTTTGCAAATGGTCCCTTGTCTTTAAAGTGGATCAAACCAAAACCATAACCTAAATAAAATCCCAACTTTACTGTGAATGAAATAAGGCTAAGGATTCATGTCATGTGCCCTGAATACTTTTCGGTAGATATGCAAAACTGAGTTACTTGGGGGACTACAATGATAATAAGAGTTGTGTAAATACCATGCAGCAGAAAATATTCCTTGGTTAGTCTGCTCTTCTTGGCACAATCCTTCTGGCAGAAATGTATACATTTATTTTGTTGTTGTAGCTCAAGAGCTCCTGGTGAGTAATTCCTGTTCTGCAGATGGTATATAATATAGATGATTCTTTAAGTCCAATTTCAGCTGTAGCACTGTGGTTTATCACAAAGTGTTTTGCTGTAGTCTAATGGCAGGAACTCTGAGAAGCCAGTTTCCAGTGTTAATTCTCAAATAAATCCAATTGCTTCATAGGTATATCCCTCACTATTAAGTTAGAATTTAGAAACAATGTAAAACAGGAGTGTCTGACTGCAGAGGAAGTTCTTCTCTTTCAAGCCCCATCTACACCATATGGGCGAAGCTTGCAGAAGTCTCTGAAACTGGTTACACTGCAGAGTTTTTGGGGGTTTTTTTGGACAAAATAAGTATCATTTCATCTTACTATAAAAAAAAAAAAACCACATAGCAAAACAAATTCACTAGAACAGACTACCCTTATGTAGAAACAGCAAACATATTCAGACCATTAATAAACTACAGCTAGAGGTGTGTGCAGTGAGTGACCTGAGTTTCCCTCAATGGTTTAGGGGATTATTCTGCACTCACTGGATAGATGTTTGTCAATAACTGCTATTCCCAGACTTCAGTGGCTTTGTCACAGCAGTGACCTCTTGTCCTTTCTGCAGTTCCCTTAGGATCAGAGGGAAATTCCTTACTTCCTACTAGGAAAGATGAAAGGTCTGTTTCTTCAGAGCAGCAACAGCTAGGAGAAACAGCTTACCTAATTAACAGAAGTCACTCCTGCTCTGGTGTTGTTGCTGCCCTGGGAGAGGACTAGGCTTTCCACTCTTACCAGTTGAACTATATCAGTAACACTCCATCCTTCAGTCCTGTCTTGAGCTGTCAGCATTTTTCTTTGGCTTCACTAGTGACATAATGGGCTAAGTAGGGCTCAGGCAGATACTGCATTTCTGTAGGGGCACCAGAATAGGACTGCAACTGCTGTGATCACTCACCAGCATGCTAGACCTGGGCTGCCCTTCTCTGGCTACGCGCTTTCTCTTCTGTCCCCTGCTGCCCCAGTATTCCCAGGTCTCCTCCCCTTGGACAAAAGGAGTTTTCTGCTTCTGTCTTGGCTACACCTCAGTCTCCTTTTGCCTTCTGCGCCTACCTTCCATGGGCCAAGGCTTCCTGATACACAACTACAGTGTGTGGATACAATTATGCTTTTCTGATGCTTCTCATAAACCAGTATCAGCTGTATTTTTTTCTCAGTGATTTTTGATTATACCTGAAGATTTGAAAACATGTATGCAGTCAAAATGTTTCTGCTTTCTGTGTTTTGCTTTCTGAGACATTTTATCCTTGCTTTTATTTCTATTACATTTCTGCAGTTCTCTGGCAGGTCTTTTTTCTTTTCCAGTGAGTGTGGGGATTTTATCTATCAGATTGTACTGGAGCAGAAAAGCTATCTTTCCAAATATTTATGGGAATAAAATAATAATGCTATTATTTACACTCTAGATTACCAGGATTATCTCATTGTATATATACAGATCCTCCAGATAGGCAGATTATGTGATCAGAAGGTTCTTAGTGGGCCCCAGGCTGAGAGTGCACATTAAAGCAGATCAAGCCTGCTTTAATTCATGTGCTGCTTTACTAATGCTCCTGCTCTTTCTCAGGAGAATTTCTGAAATATGTTATTGATTTGGGGCCCAGTGCAGTGCCCACTGAGGTGGATGGACAACCAATGACTTTGATGGACAATAAACTGGGCTGGCTTGAAGCAACAAGGTGTGAAGAAACACGTAATTCACTCTCCGGGGCTAGAGGCACCTCAGTCTTTCACCTACGCTGACAGACCTTGAGTATCTCACTCTTATTTTTTTTTTAACATTGTTAACAAATGCCTCTAGAATCTAGTGAGCATGTCTTTTTCTAGCTATGCACAAATCTGAGGTGTTTAAGGGAGCATAGGACAGGGCCAGCTGTGTCCCTTAGAGAATAGAAAGGAAGTGGAACAAATGCTTTGGCTGACTGAACAGTTTTCAGGCAGGCGATGGAACTTGCTCATAAAGTGGGTTTCCAGGAAGCTGACATCTCTTCATGGCTCAGCTAGCATGTAGCAGTTTGAGCAGTGAACAGAGGAAACCACCCTCCAAATACGCTTTGGCCATCAGCATTTTTTTTAAGAGACATGATTGCTTTTTGACTAGGATATGTGCTCTGAATCGCTTAAGCATTTTGAGAAACTTCCTTTATAGAGTTTGAAAACACAATAATGCAGAGATGAAAGACTCTTTAGAATTAATGATGGGGACAGAACTGAAGTGACATCAATGCTGAATTGCCACTATCTTAAAATTTTCTTTTCCGCTTACTGTGTATCTGAATGTGCCTGTGACTCCCAGTCTTCATTATGTCTGCTGGCAAATAATAGAGCTACAAGATGCCAAGAAACATGGAGTTTAGCAGTGGCGAGTGTTATGGGGTAGGAATGAGTTTCTGACATTGAGTTTGAAAAACGTAAAGTTAGGAGAGAAGTGGAAAGATCTTTTATGTAAGAATATAAAAGGATATGAAAATAGTGGGTGATAAAAGACAAGTAGATGAGAATAGGTGAATAGATAAGATGCTTCAGAAGAGGAGCAATAAGCATAGACACAACAGTTGAGGATAGGAAGTCCTGTGGATGGGGAAAAAAAATTGCTTCACCACATAAACAGGGTAGAAGACTTGAGTTTAAAATTCAAGGTTAGGAAATAATTGGAAAATTGTGGCAGCTGAGAATAAGTGACAGTAGGATGAGTTCAGTACCAGTATTTTGAAAAGCTAGGCTTTAGTGATTTCACTGGGTAACATTCCTTTCCTCACTCCTCCTGTTTCACGGGAAGGAGGGTAATTATCATTTATTTCTATTTAAAATGTAACTATGCTATGTGTGAGATGAAAATCAGAAGTGGTCACATGTGGCCCAAAGCCCACCGCAGTATAGGATCCTAAGGCAAATCCTCTACTTGTTGGGCCTCTAATATTATGCTCTGACAACAATATGCCGTAGCAATCTAATCATCCCTTGGACCCGGTGACTGGCCCAGTGGCCGTGCCAAACTTTTCAGTTTAATTTGTTTTCCCCTGAACACCAGCTTTTAGTGTAGGTATAATGTTCTGAAGCAGAGGTGCACTTGTGTGACTACATCTGCAGTGCAAAAACACAGCCTTCCAAAATAGCTTGTGTATGTCCTTTTGGTGGTCTGCTTAATGTCGTGACCCAAATAAAAGGAATGTACCTTCCAAAAATATTATCAGGAGGCAGACATCAGTGTGCTCTCCCAAGGGCAAAGCTGAGAAGCAGAAGAGTACTGTCAAGCAAGACCCTTCTTTTTGTTTTTAATTTAAGGAAGACTGGTTTGGTTAAGCTTGGGCTGGATGGCTTTCAAATGCAAATCCTCCAGGCTACTTTAGGCGAACTTGATATCATCTTTGAGTCAGACTAGACTCTTAAAATGCAGCAGGACCAAAAAAGGACTTGTGATTAAGGAGACTGCACATCCTTGGTGTCCTGGAAGCATGCCAGGGTATGAGATGATATTTCAGTCCTTTGCATTCCTAAGAATGTCCTTTTGTCCCACAAAAGGCTGACATCTTCCTGTGTCATAACAAAACGATGAGCCAGGGAGGGAGGTGTCTGTCTGATGAAGCAGTCTAGAGACCAGCTAGCAGGCTCCTGGTAGGCTGACTGACTGTTGCTTTTCTGGGCTCTGAAGTGAAGGGGTGTCGGGCTTTGATGCTAATTCCTGTCCTCCGGCTGCCCCCTGTTGGCTGATTCACCTGGTCTGCGATGGACTCGGTGTCCCCCACGACCTACAGTACTTGTAAGGGCTAGACACAAAGGAAAAAGATGTTCGAGGGAAGTCACCACGTGACAAAATCGTGGTTTTGTGTCTCCTTTAATGTGACACAAGAGCCGTTTATTTCTCTCTCTTGCCAAACTCTGTATGGTTTAAATTTGAAAGGGTGATGCCCATACACTTAAACTTTTGGGATGTTGTGCTGGAGGCTGACAGCTATTTTCATTTCTGGTTAGACTTCCATTTCTGGTTCATATTTTCTTTCAGCGGCTTTCTTGCACACAAAACCTCCCATGCCAAAATAATTGCTAACTTTATAAGCACAAAGTAGCTATATCTGCTAAAAAATCAGCCTTGTATGAAGTAACTGCATCCAAAACTCCAGATAGGTAAATTATTCTCATTTAAGTTAAGCATATAGAAATGTGAATGCCAGAAGGTCTGCCCTCAGCTATTCAACTACAAGTTGCACTGCAGCGAGTGGGAACTCCAGCTAGCTTACTGAGGACAGAATTGAAGCATTTCTTCTGTAAAGTAGCTGGGAAAGATATGTAATTTTTCTGTCACCGTAACTTATCTCCCCATAGATCCTTCTTTAGAAGGACACGAGTACTCTTCTCCGTGACTACAGGGCCATCTAGCTCAATATACTGGGCTGACAGGGCTAGCAGCAGATGCTTAGAAAAAGCACAGCACACATACAGCATGATCTTTCCTTTGGTGCATCCAGGAGCAACCATTTTTGAGACTTATTATACAGAGGTTGCATAAGGGCTGTCACATTTACAGCCACTGATGAATTAACTCGTTGTCTAAAGGTTATTGTGTTGCTAATGCATATTCATGTGTAGTCCTGCTAACTTTGTGAAGTCTATGCAGTGATAGATTCTTGTCTCTACCATTTTTTTACTAATATATCATAAGAGATGCAGTGAACTAATGTTCCATTCTGGAGAGATTTCCACTTCTGTTTTCACAGCTAGGATCCTCGCATGCTCCCCATCTTCATTGTCATGGTGTGTGGCCAATTCACACCCAGAAAATGCCAGCTGGCCTACCTCACAAGGCAGCTGTGTGCAGCTGTCTTTTCAAGAGATGCCAGGTGTTCAGTCAATTGAAAAGCTGTCCAGAATTTTGTTAGCTATGGGCAAAACCAGTATTCCATGAGTCCATGAAGCAGGGAAATACATGGAATGACTGTCTTGTTTTGGCCCTTCAAACATGCAGCAGGAGCAGGAATAACCGCCTTCATAGCTCCATGCCACAGGATTACAGATGTCAGGGTGTCTATAGCCATGACCATAGTAACTTAGAAGTCAACCCTACCAGCCTTATCTTCTGTGACCACATTACAAGGTCTGGAAGTCAGAACTGTTTTTCAAGCTCAGTTAGATTCCTGTGGACAGCAGCAATGCAAGTTGCAGAAATTTCCCAGGCCTCCAGTTTAAGGTGATTGTGAGGTAAAAGGGATCCAAGAGCAAAAAGTCAAAGACAAAGCAACAATGAGGGTCCAGGGTGGAAGGAGGTAAGAAGGGAAGTTGTGCTACATAGGAAGAAGAGCCAAGTAAGGACCTCCAACAACTCAAGCTGTGAGAAAGAGCATTTCCTTTTATCAGAAGATGTATAGGAGGCCAAGAGGAACGGGATAAACAACAGTGCTACGATACATTTTCCCATGGGAAGAACAGCCCTGCTTAGTAAGCATTCTAGGAGTCCCCTTTGCGGCTGTGCACGTATGTTCTGCCCTTCACCCCAAGATAGTGGAAGGCCAGATAATCTGATCTACCAATTGATAGCGATGTGAATACTCTTCAGCAACTGTTGACTGCAAAAGACAAAGATCATGGTGTAAGGCAGAACTACTCTTTTGAGACAGGGAGTGGATAGAAATAGGATTTGAGGCCTATGTCCAGCAAAGGTAATGGAAAAAAATCATGCACGCTAGCTATGAGCATGGATTCTTTCTGTCCAACATGTGCCAGTTTGCTGCATTCACAGATGGTGTATCAAGGGAGCCCCAATGGCCGGTTACAGCAATTCCTGCACTAATGTGAACAGAGCTTTTGATTTCATGGTTTGAAATAAAATGACCCAAATATAATTACACAAGCTTATTAATTTATTTGTTATGGGTCGGTAACCCTTCATAGTCTATAGCACCATTTACAAGAAGGGCCAGGGGGATTAAAGCTTGAATTTAGCAGAGTCAGATTCCTATATGGAAATTGGAAGAAACGAAGCACTAAATTGCGTGTTTTATGATGATATCTTATTAAGGAACAATTAATGCCCAACTTTGAAAGCACCAAATTCATTCTGAATGGAAGCAGTATAAAAAGAACAGCCTCATGAAGGTTTGAACCGAATGATGTATACACTGGTTATGCTCATCTATTCAGTCCTGGAAACATGGATAGATCTTGAAAGTTGCCAGTGCAGGACAGCTGTTTGTGGCCTATGTAACATGGACTTTCTGTCTGCACAGGGAATTTCTACAGTGGTGCTGGTAGCATTGCTGCAGATTTAGTAAAGTCAGGGAACTATGTAAAGTATGGCAACCCATGTTCCTCCTGATGACATCTGATGATTTGTCCTCAGGGTTCCAGGAATCTTTCAGATTTCAGTATACAGAGGTATTAAGATTCTTCTACAAAGTGAAAAGGAGGTTGTTGGATCAGAGTTCTTCCATTCCCCGTGCATTAGGCTGTTATACTATGAGATGTGTGCATTGAGTGCATGTCTATGGTCTAAATACACTCAACGATTTGGGGGCTTAAACAAAACAAAGAGGCTGTCCCACCCAGCTTCAGACAGAGCAGAGCTAAGTGAGTCAGGCATTTGGTCTGTCCAGTCAGATGTTGCCAAACACCTGTGGGGTCTTTGTTGACAGTCTCAGGGAGTTATTATTTCTGTGTGCCAGAGTAGAGAAGCCACTTGATCCATGCGTAGATGTTACAATATGTTTTTCTGGCATGCAAACGGTAGCATGACAGGTGCGGACCTTAACATTTAAACCTAGAGGTAGTCAAGACCTTCACATACAGCACCTCACAAGAGGACAAAAATTGACCATTGTGGACTTGATTTGAGCCCAAGACCCAGAAGCAAGGAACCTGCATGCTGACTCAAACTCCCCAAATTACCTCTTAGGGTGTTTTATCTTACTTGGCAATACAAAACCTTACCTTGTGTTTCTTCCTTGCAAACTGTCTTGGTGAGTGTCATTCAAATTCAAGGGAAAAGCTGTTCAGCAGGGATAAAAATTAAACCTCATTCATTTTTTTCTCCCTAGTGTTTTCCTACTGAGTTCATGAGCAGGATGCATAAAATGGCTATGTCAGTGTCAATAGCAGAGCCCATGAGTAGAGTTTCAGCTCAAAAGGCTTTTATGCCTCAGTGACAATCTGGTGGCCTCCATAACATAGGCCTGCTCATAAGCTAAATATTAGATAACATGGCTAAGTGTCTTTCCTCAGAAGTGGGAGCTATGAAGTTGAACCCTTTTAGGTGAAGAAGATCTCAACCTGGACCCTGTTTCCTGGGTTACTGTCCTAAGGTGATGGGAAGGGAGTATGCCTGAGGTGAGATAATGTTTCAATTTCTTTTCCAGAGTTTGTACTAGATTCTTTTGTGGAGTTACATACAGCCAGTGGGAGATGGCAACTTTTGAACTACAGCAGAAGCATGATTATTTATAGAATTTTTCCTGCCATATGCTGTAATTAAGAAAAACCTGGATAATGGTGATGTGTCTAGCCTTTTGATGGAGAAAAGCCTTGCTGTTAAATTAAATGACTGTTCAATTTTTTTTTTTAGAGGATCTGAACTATTACACACATGGCGGCAATGCTTTTTCTAAATTGGAGTAAAGATGATGCATTTGTCTAGGGCAATAAAAATGAATCCTGCAGGTGATTATTTTATTGGAATTCATAGAAGCTTATTATAGAAATGTAAAAAGGAATCAGGGCATCACTTCAGAAGGAGAGAAAAAAACTGACCCTAACCTTCTCTTAGCACTGAAATGAAACCTAAAGTTATTCCAAATTAATTTTATAGAAGGAGTCTTATCAGGTCTCTACTCATGCTTGACATTTTGCCAAGTTCTTTCCATCCTGGTGATTTTCTCACAGGATACAATGAAATTTAGCCTTCATAAGTTGCTTAGGATCTCCTCCAAAATCCCAACTCATAATATTAGGACCTGCTTTCCTCATTCTGAAGATCTTGTTGCTGAACCCTGATCTTTTGTCAGTCTCTAGCTGTGGTCTGCCTACCATTGCATCAAAATGCCACACCTTCCAGGGCAGCTAGGGTGCTGAAGACACTTCAGTATCAACAGGCACAGCAAGCAATAAGTTTATTGAAGGTGGTTGATAAAGCGCACCTAGAGAAATGTGAAGACATCTTTACACCTCAGTGACTTATGTGCAATATAGAACTATAGAATAGAATCATTTAGGTAGGAAAAGACCCTTATGATCATCGAGTCCAAACATAAACCTAACACTGTCAAGTCCACCATTAAACCATGTCCCTAAGAGGACACACAGTATTCATTTGTAGTCATTTACCTTACTACTAGAGGTAGCATGAACTAGCTTTACACTACCAAGTTTAGGTGTTGCTTAGTGCATCCGTACTGAGACAGAGCAAGGCGTGGATTGCACCTTAGACTGGAGATTCTGAAGTAGCTCACACTCAGATCCATGCAACATCAATGTCACCCATTAGGGGTGTATGAGCTGTTGGGTTTAAAGCTAGTCTAGCTCTGCCTGTATGATCTCTATCTTCAGTGTTGATAGTCCGTTGGGTTAACATACTCAATGGCTGCAAAGAAAGACTGGGAACATGGGTAGTGGCAGTTGCTGAAGGGGAAGAGAGCCTTCAGGCTTTGGTTAAGTGTCAAGCTAAGGAATCAGTGTAGGCCAAGAGCTTCAATTTTCCCCTGACTCTTGAGATATTCAGTGGTACCGCTAAGCCTGTATAAAGGAAGCTGAAGGAAACCTCTTGACGAAGAGTGAAAAAACAGACCCTGCTAGAGGCAGGGGTTGGGTTGGCAATGGTTAGGTCAAAACCTTACTCTCAGGAAAACACTTATGAGAAGCCCTAACCACTCACCATGGTTACACTTCAGGACTGATCATTTTAACAGTGTAGTTCTTATGTGATAGCTTTTCCACATATTTTTTTCCCTGCAGCCTGCATTTGGCTGCCAAAGTACAGCTGATGTGCCAGTGATGCTGATCCCACAGTGTCACAGTCATAACTCTTCTTTCTATTGCATTACATAAGCCCTCATGGCTGCAGTGTCAGGATTTAATTAAAACGTCATAAAGAAGTCTTTGGGGAACTGGAGACAAGATTATTCTGAACGCAATGTGCCTCTGACTACTTGTAGGTACCCAAGGCACAATTCAGGTGTCCAAGAAAGACTAGTCAAGAGGTCTAGCATCAGGCAGATACTATACAGTAAGTTTGGTTTCTTTGAAATATACATGGGGGTGCTGATTTCTGGTATGTTTTTGTAAGTAATATTGCTTGAATTCTACAAGAAAATAAAAAGATGCTGCCAAAAAACCAGAGCTCTGAGGCCTGAGAAGGGGAAGGAGCAAAACCAGTCTACATACTTCAAACCTTGTCTGAAACATCTTAAAAGGTTTCTGATGTCAGGTAAACATTATAAACAGAGCTTATTTCCAAAATTCTAGGAACATAGCTAGTGACTAATATAGTTAGTTTCATTTTGCTATAAAATGCCAGAATGTGAAGTGGAGCAGGACAAACAGCTATCCACAGTTATCACTGTGCCTTCACCTGGAAAATTACAGGGATTGTGTCTATTTCTGTCCCTGGTCCACTCCAGTTAAGTTGGGTATATGATGTCTCCTACACCCCTGTTTTTGTGTTTTTTTTGTTGTTCCTGAAACACTTGATTCGGCACCGGATTACTTCCATTTTATGCTAGCGTAATTCCAGTGAGTTTAACTAAATACAGTGAAGTTATTCTGGAATGACAGAGCAGTGATTTTTAAAAATTATCTTGTAGTACTTCTTGTGGCCTTTTCTTGATTTATAAATGGTGCCTTTCAATGGTTATGACTCTTAAGAATTTAGACGATCAGATAAACAGATTGACAACATTGTCCTTGTCACCCTTTCGTGTGCATGTGCGTGTGTAAGAGATGGTCCCTCCTGTTGCATTATCTCTTTCCAGCCTGTCTGGGTTCCAGCTGGTCCCACTGCTCACTAGTCCAGCAGCAGTGTTAGTTTGCTGCATGTAGGAAAAGCCATTTCATTCATGGCTTTGAGCCAGGGCTGCAGACTGCCAAGGAAGGGAAGGACCTGACAGTGCCTCCCATTGCTGCAAATGAGGATAACTCTATTGATTTCAGTGGCATTAGGTAGCTTCAGAGCCAGGGAAGAGCCTGGCCTGCCGGCATTTGGTTCTGCATGGGGAAGGACAACTTTATTCTCCCAGCATCCCTTGAATTTGTACATGGAGTTACACAAAGAAATGCCGGAGAAAAGAGAAGGTGATGTGTCGGCTTCTCAGGATTGGCAAAGTATTTTGTATGACATTTACTATCTTTTCCTTGATGTGCCCGAAAAGAAAAGTTGGAGAACTGAGTGTTTCCTTTCAGCCCCAAACTAAGGCTCATGGCCAAGTTTTTAAATATCCATATTTAAATCAACCATTTAGAACATTCATAGCTTAGGCCAGCCTACCCTCACCAAACCAAATTTCCTCTAATAGGAAAAATTAAATCTGTGGGGACAATATGACATTTATTAGGTTCCCAGAGAAAATAAGGGATAAGAACTGTAAAGATGAAGTTGGCAGCCAAGGCTGAGGATAAAGACTTGAAAGAATCACATCAATTCCAGAGGGAATGTGCAAATTCCTCTAATAGGCCTCTGCCATCTTTACTGGAAGCTGTTTAAACATGACTAACATAGTGAATGTTTAGCTGTACAACTGTGCCTCTGTTAGAAGTTAATAGTGGTTTCAGTGGGTCAAACGCTTGACATAATTATTGCCTGGGTTCAGGGTGCTTTGGAGGGCTTTTCAGATCCTTTATGCAACTTCTCCATGCCACAGTGATGAATGGCTACTTGACTTTCACCACATCGCGGGTGCTTTGCTGCCACCAGCCCAGAGACTGTTTCCCTGCTCCATTGAGTCTGAAGGATTTAAAGTGGAGCCTTTTTCCAGATCTCCGCTAAATACCTTTCTGCTCCCAGCACTTCTTAATAGACCATCACTGGTATACCTTTCTTTTATCATATAAAACACCATTCCCAGTGCATAGATTCCTTGGGTCTCAGGCAAGTGTGTGTTCTGAGGCATTAAATTGCAAACCCCAGTATAGGACTCTTGAGGGTCACGTGTCATCTTGCTCTCCTTGGGCTTTTCAGGCTAATATCTGTAAAGGTTTTTTCTGGTGCTGTAAGATGTACATTTGGGCCTTAAACATTACATTAATTGTATGGATTTTGTTTTCTCCTCTCTCACATGTTGCTTTTTCCCACAAGTTATTATTCATTTTATAAGAGATTCTGACTCATATATTCCTGATTACTGTCCTAGTTGATAGGCAATGTTAATTATATTAACATAAGGAGGACTGCATTTTTAAAATTCATATTATATACATTGCTTAACTGCATTTGGCTTGCCAAAGCAGAAGTTGGGTTTATGTGTTCCTGAAGGAATAAAAAGGTGGGGTTTTTTGATTTGCTTGGTTGATTGGTTTGGTGATTTCTTTTTAGTAAGCAGAGAGGAGAAAATGTTTTCTTCATCAGGCAGGCTGGCTTGGAGAGTATGAATTCACCTGTATAAGCAACGTTTATTTATCCAAATTTGTAATAAATTCTACAGACAGAAGACATCCATCTGTCTATCCATCCATCTATGCTTTGCCAGTTACTTAGATTGAACTGTTTGAACAGGTTACTATGAACATTTAAGTGTCATGACTTTTTCACTCTCCTGACAGGGTTTGGCAGTCCAAGGTGGTTGGTAGTGTCAATTGCTGTGTAGAATGTAGATGCTTAAACTTCTCTGCACCACCCAAGAAGGTCCCAGCCACCTGATATTTCATGGTCCTGGTTATTGAAAACAGTTTCAAATTTACTTTCCGAGGTAAACCATTGGTAATCTTTTCCCAGAGATTTTTGTTTCTGTGTGTTTTCTTGAATTTGCAGCTGTTTTTTACGCCACATGCCAGAGAGTAAACAAGTTGTACCAGCCTGACCTTCCCTCCCACCCTTCTGTCCCCCTCTCAGGATAGATTCTTTCCAGTTTCTACTTCTGCTCCTTCTCACTTTTGCAGGAGTACAAACGACAAGGAGAGAAACAGAAGGGGGACTGCATTTTCTGAGACAAAGAAGGAAATTCCATTTTTGAAACAGAATAATGGAATAAAGTGTTTTCTCCTCTGCATATGTAAAGGGAGTTTGAGACCTCATCCACCCCCCATGGAACTACTTTTTATAACCTATAAATCTTTCTCTGGGAAGATGCCTTGAAGATAAATATGGTGCTGTCACAGGAGTAAGTAGGTTTTGTTTCTAAGTTTTGTTTTCTGTTGTGGTCCAACCTGACACTTGAAGCCTAAATGATGCAGCAATTTCAGAGGTGCTGACCATCAAAAGCTCTTACTGGCTTAATTTGCAGTTCTGATGCTCCAGGGACTAAACTAACTTGTATAAGCACCTAAGTAAGTCCTGAAGTGTGTAACTGAAAACATACACATTTGAAACCTCAGCTCCTAGTGATTCCAAGATGTTAGTGAGGCTTCTCCATATGACCTAGAATTACAGCAATTCCAATACTAGAAAATGAGACTGAATGCTCTCTCTATACACTGCTAATGCCTTGACCGCTGCAAAAATTCACTCACAGTGCTGACACATGGAGAAACTGTTTGCCTGATACTCTTTGATGTTTAAATTTTTATTACTTTTATTAAAAAAACCCAAACAACCCAACAAAACCACATAAAGGAATATAACAAATAATGTTGAATGTTAGTACAAATTGAAATATAAAATGCTTCTATTATACAATAAAGCAGTTATAAAACTGACAAAATAACAATCAAATAGAAAAGATTTTTTTTAAAAAAGACAAAGCATTACAAATATAAAACTGGATTTTGTGAAATGTTATGGTAATCTCAAAATAAATAGTATCACAAATATTATATTAACACATTGGATCACTCTTTCTGGTTTTATGTGAAATTATTACTCCTAGAATCCTGTTGAGATCCTGCCAGAATTAACCATATGTATAAGCCAGAAATCTGGTGTATGTTGTGAGAAGGAATTTTATGAAAGATGCCTCCAGCTGTGGAGTAAAAACAAAAACAGAGAAATGACTGAAGCAGCCAGGACCTGATATACTGTTGCTTGCCTTATATTAACTAGTTCTTCTTGAGATTTTGTCCATGCAGTTTCCACCTTAAGAGCATGTCTACCAGAACTTTTTTTTTTTTTTGCAATGACTTCAGATTGGTCAGTCCAATTCTGCTACTGTTTTGGGCATCCCTGCACTGCACAGACTCACATAAAGACTGAACCATGTGCTTGGTAGTTTGCTTCAACATCAGAGTAAGCTGCCTTTCTCAAATTTTCTTTTAGCTTAGAGTGAATGTTCACAAGGGGAGTGAGCAGTGGGTCCCCTGGGTGCTGTGAAGTGCCCTCTGTGCACAAGCTTTCTCAGGCAGAAAAGCCCTTGAAACCTGACTTTTCCAGCCAAAAGTAGCCGTTGGACCCGTGATTTCAGGTCTTCATGCCCTCATGAAGGAACGAAAGATCTGCTATGGTTCAGCTCAAGCTTTTTTCCTTAGGCCATTACACGGAAACAAGAATTTCCTTTCCCTTAAATCCCACACTTTCAGTGGGCTACCAAGTCAAGAGCCTTCTTGCTCATTCTTTTCAGGGATCTTTACTTGAGAGCAAGGTTTTAAGTTACTTAAGTTGCTTTCTGCACAGTGACACAACTTGAGACTGGGCTAAAACAGGCAGTGCCCCTCTACTACACTTGTAGTTGAAGCTAGGCTGAAGCCTGGTGGTTAGGACACTCTCCAGCAGGTACAGAGTGAAACCTCATTGTTGCAGCACTCTCAAAACTACCAAGCCACAACAAGGTCTTTTACCATCACACACCAACATACTCTTCATATCAGTCCCTCTACTGCCTTCTCCTAGTCTCTCCTCACCCAGGATGCACATTCTCTCCCTACTTTCTCTTCCTCCTCAGCTGCTCTCTCTCTTTATTGGCTGCCCAACCACTTAACAGAATGAGCCACAGCTGCACCTTATCTACATCAGCCAACCCACTGCCCCTGAAGCCAGACCACAGCTGTATATTATCAATGTTAATTAACCCAGCTTCAATCCTCTACACCTCATCTTCCAGCCTCTTACCTGATGGTAGTTTTTATTGTGGAGATTCTGTACTTCCAGATGAATTTAGTGTAGTCATGGTTTCTAACAGACACAGCGTAAATATCTTATCACCTAGCTCCAGTGTACCTGAGAAGTAAGCCCCTGGCTGCTCCTGCCTGCACACCTTGCCCTGGGTATAACTGGGGTCTCCAAAGTAGGGGCCATAGGACACTGCTCCAAGGAGTGACAGTGCTGACTGGTTAGGTTGTTTCCAGAGGGAATCAGAGGGACCGCATCACTCAGTGATACCCTGGGGCAATGAGGAAATCTGGTGTTTATTCTACTCCAAAGATGAAGAAAAACTCTTGAGAGAGCAGAATTGACCTGACCTCTCCCTGTCTATTCATATAATACGAAACTAGATGTTGTCTGTCAGTACTTGTATTATAGGTCTCTCAAGCAGAGCCAGATACCTTTTGCATGCTAGGCAGACGCTCTGAGTTTATGTGGATAAAAGTTCCCTAAGGGGGGACCATGGCCCAGATCTGATAAAATATTCAGGTTTCTCACTTCCCACTTAAATCAATGATCAGCTATTAACTGCCAAGCATTTCAGGAGTACTCCCAGTGTCATGGAAAGATCAAAGAGGAGCAAGACCTTAACCTGGTAGTGAACTATGTGTACAAGGAATGAGGTATTTCCACGGAGTAAGACATACACAAGGAAGAAAAATAGGTGTACTGAAAGAAAAGAGCCATAAACTAGGTTTTTGAGTTAATGAAGGAATTCTGTGCATCCAGAGCACTGTGTGGACAGTGGTTTGAAGAGAAACAAGAGGAGAACAAGAGAAATCAGAAATTTTAGTTCTATTATATCCCTTTTGCATAACCACAGACAAGCAATTTGAATGTGTATTATCATAACATTTAAGCAGCAGCACAGCCATATCAATAGTACTAATAATAATAATAACAACAACAACAGCAGTAAGAACCTGCATCTCAGGCTGTTTTGAGAAACAGCATAAAATACCGTAAAAATGGATGTGGCTGGGATTACACAAGTATACTTTAAGGAGGGAGGAAAGAAGGTTACCTGTGGTAGAATCTCAGAGATCTGAAATATCTCAAAGATGAGAAGTTGCTAGAGAAAAAGGGGAGGACTGAAGAGATAAAATCCAAGGAAGAATAAAATTTTAGCTATGTTGAAGTCACCTGAGAGATCAAGAAGGGTGAAATCTTTAACAATGACGAGATCACTATGGTCCTTCCTTTTTTTTTTTTTTTTCCTGTGGACTACTAGAGGAGGTATTGGAAAGAGTCTAGGGTAGAAATGGAGGAAAGATCTTCAGGTGTTGAATGCAAGCAGCATATTCAATAAAGCTGAAGGTGAAGAGGAGAATGGGAATGTGGATGATTGGAGAAGCAAAGTCAATATTTTTTTTTCCTTTTTCCTAAGATAAGATTTACTGTGTGAGAAGAGCCAGAGAAGACTAGGATGATGAAGACTGACCTATAGGGAGATCATATAAAAGTTCATTTCATGAAATGAAACATTTGGGGCAGGTGGTGTGCTCAGAGGAGAGAGCAGACAAGAAACCTTTGCAGATGAAGTGAGCAAAAAGAGTTACAGGTGAGAAAGATGGAAGACAAGACCAATAAAAAGGAAGAAAAAATTAAAAGTATACATTGATAATTTTCTCTGGAGAGGAACTGGCAAGGTCACATGTGGAGGCAGAAATGAAATCTGGGAAAGCAAAGGTATCAAAAAGGCCAGAGTCCCTTCCTTTCCTCCTTTCCCCTGGTCGCAATATGCTACTTACCACAGTGAGTCTCCATGTTGAATCTTCTCCTACTACTCACAAAATCTCTCCCAGATGTTGCAGTTGCTGTGGCAGCATGAAATATTTGAGGAAGACCATGCTAGGCAATGTGGAAATGACAGCTACTGATGGATCTTGGACACATTGATCTCCATTTGGCAGCATACTGGCACTGCTCCTGCTCTTGCTGCACAAAGGGCCATGTCAGTGGAAAGAAGGGAATCAAAGGCAAGGGGGAGAGTGGAGGAAGCAGATGAACCATTAGTGTAGATGGGCTGTAAGAGAAGGGGAAGTACCAGAATGGTTTGGCTGAAAGCTGTGTTTGGCTAAAAGGAAGTAAAGTGAGTGGTCCTTTTCATGGGCAAAAGTTACAAAGGAACTGAAAGTGCTGTCAAAATGTGAGGGAACAACACAAGAAAATACAAATCAAGGTCATCAATATTGAAGCTGAAGTCTCAGATGAAAAACTGTGGTGAAAAGAACCAAGAGAATCCAGAGCCAAAGTTAGAGGGGAAGACTGATGCAGAGGAGTTGCAGCAGTAAGAGATGGCAACATGGATAGAGGGGAAAAGAAGTATTAGCTACAGTGTTGTGTGGAGGTTGAAGAATAGGAAAAGAAAGGAGAAAGGATTCAGAGAAGAAGCCCAACTTTTCTACCATGGTCAAAGCCAGGAAGGAAAGGAGAGAGGAGGAAAGCCCATTGTAAATGAAGGTGGCTGCAGACAACAGACAGAGACCTGATCTTTGCCAGAGTGAGATTTTCATAGCTCCCACTGGAAAACTTGGTAAGCTTACTTCCTCAGCTCATGGAAGGGCAAAGGAAGGGAGAGAGACAGGATAAACTTGTCAGTGTCTGTGAAGAACTTAGATACAAGGTGATAGGAACGTTATATAAGGAAAGAAGTAGATTATATTCGTAAAGATTTTCTTTCCAGAATCTAATTAACCATATTCACAGCAGAGCTGTGAGAGATCGAAGCACAGAAGGGAAGGTTTCAGGAGAGACTACTTTAAAATATACCTGCCAAGAGCCAGCTCTTAGAAAATAATTTTAATTTCCCCTGATCTTGTCTGGATAGAGTTCAAAAGCCTTTTAAATCTTGTTTTGGCCTTCTGCCTCCATAGCTGTTTCCTTCCTATGATTTTTAATCCAACTCAAACTTTGGGAGTTATTTCACTGAGCTGGTTCAAATTTAGCTGATACATCCTTTCTTTCTTAAAGCAATATCTTAAATGACTGGACCTTTATAATGGTATAAGCTTTTCTGTCATAAGTGAAAGAAAATGGTGATGCTTGTTGCTTACTAAGGCCCTGGTGCCAGACAAGACAGTCCAACTTTTAGACAACCTTCAAGCAGAGCTGACAGAAGACAAGACTTTCTGTCCTGCAGGTTTTTGCAACAGTTCAACAGTTCCATGTGTATTTTCATCTAGGATCAGGACAAAAAAAAACAAACAAAAAAAACCCAACCAAAAAACCAACTCAAACTTATCTTAGCCGTGAAGTTCTGCAAAAAAAATATGTTGTAATTTAAATTTTCAAACTGTTGACCTCTTTTTAGTCATGGATTTATCTTCACAACTGCTTGAAAGCTCCCAGAGTTTATGAGGGTTACACTTCAGATGCCTACGCTGACCTGCCATTGCAGGCAAGGCCTTTCTGCTGGCCTCTGTCCCACTGCGCAGCCAGCCCACCGGAGCCCCTGCGGCACAGCGGTACATCTGCTGGGGGTGAGACCCCACCGCTTCAGAGGAGAGGTTTTCTAAGTGTCATGCTGGGGAACTGCTGGTATGCCATAGTAGTTATGTGGAGGCTTGAGGCTACTCGAGCAGAGCAGGGCCTTCTAAACCCAGCAAAATACTTTTCTGCAGGGGTCTGTGGTAGGTGATCCTTCCTGGGCAGCCTCAGCTCAGAGCTGTTTCACCCCAGGAAGGAGCACCCCTTCCCTCACAGGCCCTGCATGCTTCAACCAGCACTGGATGGTTGTCAGGGGCCTCACGCCTGGGCCTCTGGGCTCTGTGGTGCTGGTAAGCACTGGCCTGCTGAGACTTGCTTAGAGCTCGAACGGGAATTAGAGGCGACCAGGAAAAGAGAGTTGTGCCCTTTTGGGGTTTTTTTGCAGTATATAAAGAAGACCTGAAAAATATTTTAATTTTTCAACTCTTTACATTGACAAATTCTTTTTATATTGGTCATGCAAACCTACTGTGGACAAGCAAAGGGCTAATGGATTGGTGAAGTCAGAAGACCCACGTGCAGGGAAGCTGAGGAGAGAAAACACCTCAGGCAGGCAGTTTAAAATTCTGGTTTTTTCTTAACACCTATTTATCTTCAGTGGATTAACAATTTAGGTAAATGGTGCCAGTGTCAAGGAGTTACCACCTCAGCCTCTGAAGTTGTAGAGACACAGGGACTACATACACTCTCAGTGGCCATGTCTACATGATTGATGATACTGAGACACCTCTATCAATTATAAGTCCTGCTGGTTTTATTTTGGCTGAAATCTGTGTAAAGGCACTTTTGTATTGGTACTGTTTAAGTTTATTGAAGCCAGTGAATTGATTTACAATGAACTGTGGTGTCCATATTAACGTTTTTCACACTAGGTTGCACTAGCCCAGGAAGCAAGAGATGGCTAAGAGAGGGTTTCACAGTCAGCGTTAAGTTCATTGGAGATTGTCCTGCCATCAGAAAATATAAGCTTGCCCTCTGCAAGCAAGGGCACAACATGTGCCCAGGGCTGACAGTCCCTTTGGTGGCAGCTTAATCATAGACTGGCCTAAACCAGTCATGGAACCACAGGTTTGTATGCTTTCTTGGGTCTTCAGATTTTACTGTATGGACAAGATCTGAGACTTGAGGTCTCTGGCTAAAGCCCAGCAGAACAAGACATGGTATTGCCAGTCTTAAGAAAAAGGACAAGGAGGAAGATCTGCCTTGGGCAAATAAATGTTCCCTTTCTTTATCTCATTAGACTGGTTATAAATATCCTTGGTGGCTCATCTTTCGGCCAGGAACTTTTGGAAGCAGCTCAGGAGCTCAGGAGCATAAGTCTCCTCACCAGGTCAAAAAGTAAGTTTCATACTCTGAGGCTGGCTGCAGGTGGTTCTGTGAGTGTTGATATTTTTTAAGAAAGCAGGGTTTGTGTTTGTCCTCTTAAGTTCTAGCATAAGGTTTGGCTTTATCCAGATGACAACTAATATGGTGAAGGTACATCACTGTTAAATCCTGTCTGGAGACAAGAAAGCTTGTGTTTAGTACAAGGTAGCCACAGGCCTTTCCTTTTTAAATATAAAAAGCTGTCTCTCTTATTGTATGCAAGAGTTATTCCACAATAAAAGCACGTTGAAGACAAGGCTCTTACCAGAAGAAAACTCACTGATGTCAGCCTCATATGGGTACTGGACTGATCTTAGTGAATTTGCCTTATGGCAAAACTAAAGCATGTTGCCTGTACTGTGCTTTGACTACACAAGCATATTGCCTGTCTTGGGAGGTAACAGAAAGCACCAATATAAAGACAGTTCAGGTGAAGCCAGCAGTCCCTCCTCTTCTCTTTTACAACACGATAAAATTGTCTTAGTCTCTGCTGATATTTTTGCAGCAGGATTGCGAATTTGTGTTAATTATCCATCAGTGAAAGCTACATTTTTTTACCTGTAAAGATAGTCTCGGTGAAACTGGGTTGCAGGCAGAGTGTAGGAAAGCCTCCACGAGGGGATTGCTGCTAAGACACACTTGTGCGTGCAGCACATACATCTGCATTCTTAGGCACATAAGCTTCAAAAACTCCAGCACACCGGGAACTTAGCGTGGGCTAAGCTGTAATGCTTGCTCTCGGCACAATGCTGTTATCCTATAATTTTGCCTCAGGACAGGCTTAGCCAAACCTGCATACATTTATCTGTATGAATAGCAAGTATTTCATGGAAAGCAGGAAGCAAACCAGGTGGGCTTGCCAGCCATGGTTTTGTTTGCAAGAAGTGAGTGCGTATTGAGTGCCTCGCTCCATATCCCCTTGTTACTGACATGTCCAGCTGTTTTTTGCAGAGGTGTTTTCCAGGGCTTGTTGCTTGAAGCCTGCATGTTGCTGCCATGGGGAGGCCTGGGACAGTGGGCCACACTGGTTTGGAATATGTCAGCTTAGCTGCTGTTTGCCTGCTACCACGGGTAAATGCACTGAGGAGCCTTCTCCCTCTTTCACTCCTCTGCTATTTTTTTTCCCCTTTTGGTCAAGGACAGAGGAGCCTTTGAAAGCTTTTGATAAACTTATGTAATTGGGTATGTTTTCCAAAGCTCGGCTCTGTTCTTTCCGAGGGCTTAGCTAAGAACATTATTCCGATTCTTCTTTAGGCCTTCAAAAGTGCCGATCCTTTCAAACATGTGCAGTGTGAAGGATTACAAATTTGTTTTTGAAAGGACCCCAAATCCCTGCTGCTTTCATCATTTCCCCTCCTTGTGCTCCCAGTTTTCCTTCCCCCCCCCCGCCGCCCCAGCCTTGTAGCCCCAGCTCCAAGCCACAGGACGCTGACACTCCCTCTTCTCCTGTCCTTCCACCTCTCACTTTTTCATCTTCTTTTCAGCTCCCCCTCCACCCATAACCCCCAATATTTTTTACATGAAAACAAAAGTGCAGAGAAGCATTGCCATAGCAGAAAGGACGCAGTGGGCCCTCCCCTCTGTGTGGATGAGAGCTCTAAACTTTTAAAATAATGGCCTGAAAAGAACAGGAAGGGGACAGCTTGAGGCAGAGAAAGAGAGCAAGGGAGAGTGCAAAAGCAATGAAAAGTGGGACAAAACCATTGGAAATACATTCAGGCTGACATCACCACCCTTTCCCACAGTGGTCATTCACTTTGGAGGCTCCAGTGTCCATTCACTGTCTTAAAGCTAGCTTTCTAGAGCCCTGGGAGACCATCTTTCCCGGCCTGAATGCCTTTTTTGTTGTGAAACAGTGAACTGTTTCTGAAACCCTGCATAAAGGGCTGAGTAATTCACTGCAGTTGCCAGGAAGTCTGAGCCACTTGTGAGCTAACAATAGTTAACTTTATCTGCCGGCCCAAACCCCCCTTCCAGCTGTAGGTCCCGAATTCTAATAAGGGCTTTACTCATGCCTCTGAGGTTATGGTAATATTTTATACATCTTTTTTCATTAAGACACAGTCATAGCTACTGTTGAGGCACCGGAGGCAAGTGCTGTCGATTGATGAGGGGCGGAGAAAAGGGGGAGAAAGAAAGAAAATAGCTTTTTATATCAGGCAGGCAGTTTGGCTATTTTATACCAGAAATATAAACTTGGTTTGGTGGAAACTGGGGAATGTAATTTTAAAAAATCACATTAGAAACCTTAGAGTCAAGCAAGACCTTATGACTGTTTTCTCCCTGTGAAACAGCCTCAGCTTTTCATATTTTGGGGTGGTTTTTATTTTTTGCTCTCCTTCTTCTCTGTCCCTGTAGTGCAGGCATGATGGTGACAAGGAACTGGGTGAATCATGAGGGAAGTAGATGAAATTGTTTGGGTTTCCCTTTTAATCCGGATTTGGATGTTAATGCTCTGAAAAATTCCGCACACAGCACAGCTGTGTATAAGTGGTGACACAAAACAGTGATTCATACAGTGGTCCTGCAACGCCAATAACTGTGGCATGCCTTTGAATGATGTGGAACATCAATTTTCTTCTTTACTTTCTGAACTAGTTGCTTTCTTGAGAACTAACAAAATCAAGTTCAGTGCAAGAAAATTCTAAATTATCCCTTTGGCTTCCAGTGCTTTGAAAAGGAAAAAAAAAATAATATTGCTTATTCCTCACTTTTAAGCAAATGATCACTTGGAGTGGGATTTATTTCAGAGCATCACTGTGATCATTCCTGTTCAAGGTAAAAGATGGCACAGCTTGAACAACTCTTCTGTGTCTTTGGTGTATGTGTCTTGCTCACTGTGCCTTAAGAAATAGAATTAGAAAAGCCTGGATGAAAATAAAAGCACATCTTTCAAAGTTCCACTCAATACTTTATTAATGTTTATTAAAAGTCACTGAAAGATGCATACAGGTTTTGTAAAACTAAACAACAGAGATGTACTTGATGTATTCCCCTAGCACAGCAATACTGTTTTCTTGATCTGTACTCATGACACCAACTGATGCCAGTGGGAGCTGCATATCTTGTGGATGAGGTCAATACAGGGTCACTGCATAGTAAATAAGTTGCTTGGCTTTTTGGGTAAGTTCAAGTATTGAATTGCGTTCGTATCTTCTCTCCAAGTGACCTTTACCAGGGAGGAATAGCATGCTCTGATGGAGTGACATATTTGAACTGGCCCTTTTCCTGTCTAACAGCAATGACTTCTGAACTTCGCTGTGGGTTTGTCTTGACAAGAATGAAAAGCTGCTTTCAGAGGGTGGAGGCTCACAAGCTATGTGTTGTGCACGCACACACATGGGCGCACATACACCCCCCCCCCCCCCCTTCCCCAAATACTCTCTTTTCCCCTAATCCAGACAAACTGCAAGGGCAGTCAGACATCAGAATGGCAGAGCCCACAGGCAGCAGGTGGAGAGGAGAGAGGGGATGCAGGAGAGCCATTTCACAAAAGACATTTATTAATCATGAACTAACTGTAAAGTCATCAAAGCTACCCCCGTGGCCCTGACTGCAAAGCTCTGATCTACTGGTAGTAGATCTGAACACGTTGAGCTGAAACACGTGAGCTGAAGCTGGTTGTGTTGTATTTTGACAACTCATTTAAATAAAATGAATTTATTTGCTAATCTTTTGGGGAGAGGGAGTATAAATTAGAGCAACTAAGAGCATATGATGGAAAGAAAAGGAATCCAGTTTTCTAATTTACAGTGACCTTCAGGGTTCACCATAAACTTTTACCGTCCGCAAATGAACATTTCATCTAATTCCAGAGATAAGTTTTGATGCATGTAAAAAATCAGACCAACTTTTTAGATGCCCAAATGCAGACTGAGCTCTTTTGAAAGCCATGACCTGTGATATGGACTTAAAATCTGCCTTAATATATTAATTTGCCACATGCGTCTGTATGTTTTAATCCCTCTGTACTCATCTTCTCCCTCTCAGAGCACTGTAAATACTCCAGGCAACTGTATGCCTCAACTAGATGCAAAACCATTTCATTCTCTCACTCCCTTGGGCTATCTACCCACCAAAAGGTGTGATACTGAGGAATCACCATCAACTATGGGTGTGACAGGAAACCAGGAAAAAACAAAACAAAACCCCAAAAGATTAGAAAAATACAGTAGCACTCCTGTATTTCAACCTGATAGGCAGGATTTCTTTAGGAAAAATACAGTGATTGGGATTTTTTTTTCCTTTTTAGGTAACCAGGTCAAACATTTTATACCCTGTGTTGTGAAACCTCAAAACCTCAGCTGTGGAGTTACCTGGGATGGAGTTTCTCCATGGTTTTTATGTTTTACTAGTGCTTTCAAGTTCCATAAAGCAGTTTTTTTGATCTCAGTGCCCTACTCAGCCCCTTTTGGCTCCTAATGCTTTGTCCTCTGCTTTTAGTGACTTCTTTTCTTCTTGTTTCTAAGCCTGGTCTCTCTTTCCTTCTGTTCTGGTAGACCTGTCTCTCACTCCCTGAGTTTTCATTATTTAGTGGGATTCTTTCTCCTCTTCTGCCACCTGGACTGTGCCTCACTTGTTCACACCCCCTTCAAAGGCTTCTTTGTTTCCAAGCCTCTCCTGCTAGACTTGGCTTTCTTTTTTATTAGAAAGCTCTGGCTCAGAAAGCTTCAGCATCCTGTCAAGGACCATGTTAGTTCGTGGTAAGTTTGTCCTACAGCCCTAGAGCTGCTCAGAGTTACTTTGGGTTCCAAAACTCTGTGAAGAACAGCTAGCTAATAGCATACAGCTCACTCAGACAGTGCTCTTCTCATCTCCTGACAGCCTCTGTCCTTGAAGCAGTGAGGTGAGAGATGCTCCATATTCATAATGCAGGTTTGACTTGCCATGAGGCTCCTGCATGAGAAGATCTGACAGCTTGCCACCCATTTGTGTCTTGGGGACAGCAGGAAATCCCAGAAGGTGAGCTGCAAGAGCAGACTGTAGCTTTGCTGGCCCAGTTCTCCCACCGGACTGCAATGGTTGCCCAGGCTTTTCTGCGTCTGGCTTAAGAGACTCCTCTGCTGAACCAGAAATGGCAAGAGACCCTTAGCATTCGTACCTGACACTGAGGGCCACAGCGTTCCTCCTCACTCTATTCCTCATGCAAAGGCTGAGGGAAGACAAGTGTGGTGAAAGCTGTAAGGGAGTTGTATATGTGAGTAAATGGATGTGTCATCCCAATGCTAGTTCTCAGCTAGGATCCCTATTACAAGATAAAGTAGAGGCAGGGGGAAAGGCCTTCCCTCTTCTTGCATCTGTAGGGAGTACTTTTGACATCTTTAGAAACTAAATATTCTGAAATAAAACTGCAGAAGAGTCAGTCAACTCAATGCAAGCCTCTGTTATATCCAGCATTTAGCATGTCACAGTCACCAGCATGAACTCATCGTTTGGAGTTTGCCTGTTCATTAGCTGGATTGGTCTGTTTTAACGGTGCACTGGTTTAGCACTGATGTAACACCTTCACAGTCAAACTCTGTGAGCCCAGTTTGAAAGACTGTAAGCATTTCCTTCAGGTGGCCAGGCAAGCAAAGCAAAATGAAAGCTGCTGGTGGGTGAAAGGAATAAAAAAGCAGGGTAAGAGAGTGTGATATTTCTCAGAGCCACACTGGGAACATGGCAGGAATCCTAAAGAACACATACAAGCTGAAAGGAGAGAGGAACAGTTTTTGGCTGAAGCTGGGGCAAACGATTACTGTGTAAGCACCAAGGGTAGGCCTGCCTCTTTCTTTTAATGGCTCAGGGAATAGATTTGGCTGCACAATAACAGGAGGCAACTTCTTTTTCTATTTTTTAATGCTTGCCTGTCTGTGCAACACAACCAGAAAACTTGATTTCTGCACTGGGAAATGCCACTTAAGAATCGAGCCATTGGTCCTTCATTCAGAAACCTGATGCTTGCCCAGCTATTCTCTCAAGTCATCTTTGCCAGTGTAGTCTAATTTCAACTGCATGTGTGTCTTTATCTTTTCTGAAACAGGAAATATTAATCACTAAGTCTGATTGATCTCAGTGCTGCTTACCCCAGGGCAGCTTTTTTAGCTTATGAAAACTTGTGTCAGTTGACATTGTCATCCACATGGCTTGATGACTAAGAGCTGAAGCTGAGCTATTTCCATTTTAACTAGACAATAAAGCAGAGAGCTGATAAACGCTGAGGTAGGGTAGATTTCAGCAGGGAGGTTTTATGAAATGAAGTTTTCTCATTGGCCTCATACCCATCCTATTACTGGAAATAGAGCTGCCTCTGCTCATCCTTTTAATGTTTTTATTAAGAGATCTCATCAAAAGACAGGAGAAGACTGTGCAGCCAACTGAGAAAATTAAGGGGGGGAAAGGCTTATTGTTATATAAATGTCCTTTCCTCCCACTTTTGCAGAGCTGTTGTTGATCCTTTCAAAGCAGTCTCCCTTCGAGAAAAAAAGATGCTGTTAGCTCAAATCATACAAAGAAGAAATTACAACAGTTAGTCCACTAATGCCATTATTATTTATCTAGCACAAACTGAACGCTAGGGGCTTTTCAGATAGCAAACTACGTTCCTCAGCGTATGGGTACGGGTGATAACATGCAAGAGGATGTGTGAGTTGGTATCTAATTAGGTGCTGGCCCGCACCTGAGGACATGGGAACTGGGATCCCAGCTCTGTGGCACAGGGGTAAACCAGACTAAACACATTTTTCAAAGCTGCTCAGCTCTCAGCTTTGAGGTATGAAGCCTGATCTCTCTCAGTGCATTACTTTCCCTGCTGGTTAAAGAGAAACCGCTATGCTGTGTTGTTGTATCTTTAGATTTCAGAAAGTGTCAGGAAACGCAGCTTCTCATATAGGTAAGGACTACTTAGCATACTGGGACTTGCTCTCATTAGAGGCCTCCATACACTGCTACAGCATGATACCTCAATAAATGCATTTCTTCCTGTGCCAGAACACTTTTTGATTTTCTGTACTCGGTTCCACAAACAAGCAGTAAAATTTCATCTGTATTTTTAACGTTTGCTCCATACCTCCTTTAAAGTTCCCTTTTTCCTCTGAAGGATGAATATTTTAAATTAAACAGAAAAGGTAAAGGGGCAAGCTGAAGGATAGGGGCAAGGCTTACAATGTTTAGGATGAACTTTATTGTAATTTCCTCCGATTTTTTTCCCCTCCTGTGCTTCCTTGGAGAGAAGTTTGAATGGAAAGTTAGGCAGGGTTGATTCTTGATTTCTCTGGATACCACTGTAGAGGAAAATTCACTACACTTAATTGCCTAAGCAGGTAGTATCTTCTGTTCTCAATAGACAGAATTTTTTAGGCTGATGCACTCACCTGTCCTCTAACAAAGTCTCTGAAAACTGGAGATAAGAGATGGAGCTGGTTCAGAGGGTCTTCTCCATTTTGGGTGGAAGGGCTGAGGTTAAGCACCTCCATAGGCACCCTACCACACATCCATGCTTCAGAGAGACCCCTCTGGCTATAAACAGAAGCAGCAGATTAAAGACTGGGCAGAAAGGGATAAGTAGCTGTGTTTCTTCTGATGCTCCCCACCTGCCCGAGGCCTTGTGCATGCCAAAACAGAGGTGACACAGGTGCAGCAGAAGGATGGTCCTCTTTGATTTTTGAGGAGCGTAGGGCTGGTCCTGATGAGCTGGAAAGAGCCTTTACATGTGCCCTGGGGCATCCTATGGCTCCATAGACAGCAAAATGTGCAACAGGGATGTGTCTGAGTTCAGGTTTCACATGTCCCTTTCTGAAGCTGAATGCCTACATGACATCGTGCTATAAACTATGACATTAGAGACCCTGACACCCAAGGTCCTCTGTAGGGGGAACTGTGGGCAGTCATCTCGGGATGACTGGGATCAGTTGCTCACATACCAGGCAAGATGGGGCAGGGAGTCAGTGACCCCAGACACGCCACCTCTATATGGGCCTAGGCGATTCAGACATATAAACATACAGCTTGTGCCAGAGCTGAAAGTTTCTGAAGCCTTTGCGTGTATAGTACAATTTAGAGTTTGGTTTAGCTGAAACAAAGAAAAGGTCCAGCAAAGATCTTTGGTTTGGGACACCTGCCTATAGCTGAACCACACTGTAGTTCTGGTCCAAGTATACCTTTATCGTATCTCTGGCTGCAAACCTAATACTCCTTTATACATAGGTTGATGCCTGTGTACACACATGCACAAATGCAGATAGGTCTCTGGGGAAGGCATGTGGTCAAGTGGGGAATCCTGCACATTGGGAGTCCACATGGAGCCCAGCTGATGAATAAATAAAGGAGTGCTGGCTTCTGATGGTGCCAATTTCTTAACCTTTGGGATCATTAACGACTTCTCCCTTCCATTGGAAAAAAAGCCAGCAGTTCCTGCGGTTTTCTGAAACACAAGCAAAGCATTTAGCACCACAAATAAGCTCATAATTTGACAGGCAAAATGCCAGGAAAAGTGAAGGCAGATTTCTCCCTCCAAGGCCCTGAATATCTTAGTGATCCTTTACTTGTTTTTCAAATGCCATTTCCTTTTTGTTTAATCACAGGTTTGGGTCAAGACACTCTTCAAAATGCCATGCTCTGTCCATGTACATTTTCTTAACCTTAAGGATGTTCACAGTTTCCTGCTTTGCCAGCCAAAACAAATGCAACACAGAAATGCCTACGCACGTCCAGAGCAGTTGCCGCGTAGCTCTCATTTGTAATTTACCAATGGATGTACCATCCATCCATCCATTTATTTTTTTCCTTATATGCAAAGCCAGCATCCATAGAGTTGGCATAACAAGTATTCACGAAGCTGTATTTGCTGTGAAACTCATCAAAGGGAATTAGCTACAGTATGTGAGCAATAACTTCAGATGGCAGGGCTACAAAAGGAACTGAAGCTGATAAAGGCCATAGACAGGCAGAATATTTGAGCTCCTTGAAAACGAAATAATGATGTCTCTTCCCCAAGAAACTTCCAGCCAAGGAACCCAGTGGGTTTTCACAAGGGCTGGGGAAGCTGATGGCATTCTGGGGTAGGGTCTGCCTGCCCCAGACTCCTTGTTGGAGAGGAGCCTTTGGGTGCTGTCTCAGGACTGCTCTGAGAGGATGTGACTGTTCTCTGTCCCTACCTGCTCTCTGAAGGACCACATTTCCACATCACAGATGGTCATCCAGTCCTGCATAAATATGATGCTTCAGCACACTGGGTGTCCCAGTGCTCTCCTCTAGTGAGGTGGTTCGGGTAAGGCAGCAACATAGCATGGGACTTCGCTGTCTTTCTGTGGGACTGCTACCACATCAGAGCAAGGTGGTAGCTGCAGCATCTGCATCAAGTCACAGTACGTGAAAATCTGACTGTGTATAGGGGGGAAAAGATCACTGTGAGAGTGGTTCAGCACTGAAGCAAGTGCCCAGCAAGACTCTGGACTCTCCGTTCTTGGAGACACCCAAAACTCACCAGGATGGGCCTGAGCAACCTGCTCTAAGTTAGCCATGCTTTGAAGTGGGGGGTTGGACTGGAGACCTCCCAGGGCCTGTCCATCTTACACTGTGCCACAATACTATGACAGGGAAGGACAAGATGAGCCTCATTGCCCCCCTCCCCTATCCATCCCTCTCCCCATTATATATTTTGTGGATTGTCACTTGGCTGCTTTTCTGCTGGTGGCAATTTTATGCAATTTTTTCAAGATTAAATGACTTGACGATCATGCAGTACATTGGCAGCAGAGCTTGACTGTGCCCCGGTTGTCTCAGCACTACTGTTTTGTAGCCAGAGGATGTGCTCTTCCCAGGTCACTCTGAGGGAAGGAAAAGAACATTTATGTGGGCAGCCTCTGTGGGGAACCTGTCGCCATGGAGAAATGCCAGTTGTGATTATATTGTGTAAACCTCCTGAAATTCACCTGTCAAGCAGCAAAAAATTAACCTTAAAATTAACCCCTACCAATCACATTAAAGGGAGAAGAATGGCATATTTAATTTTGCTTAGTACTCACCAGGGAGAATGGACTCAAGTCTTGTTCATTAATATTTAATAAAAACTTTAATAATTTTCTTAAATAAAGGATTTAGTGTCTGACTTACACCTACTTCTTGGATCCCAGTGGAACTCATCTTCTTTGTTATCAGACTTTGCATTTGTTTTTTCCTCGTCTTCTTCTTGACAATGAATCCTAGAGAAGTTAGCCCAGCTGCAGGACAGACATTGCTACAGGCAGGATAACTGTAAGAGTGACAGCCATATGCTGGCTGAGTTGCAAGTAGACATGGACCTATTTCTTTTGCAGCCTGTAGCAGGATGCTATGGGGTTCAGCCCCTCAGGAGCACCCCGAGCTACCTGTACACGCCACTCAATGCAGAGAGGTAGCTAGCAGCATTGCACCATAATTAATTCATTAATTAATTGTGCCATGATGAGATGCATGGCTGAGGTGACTGCTGCAGGAGTACTTTAAGTCTCTGGGAGTAAACACAAACACAAGCCCTGCTGCCAGCAGGCAATGCCTCATGAAGAGGACACCCACCCTGTGGCAAAGCCAGTCTGCTTCATGTACCCTGGGGGGTGACCTGAGGGTCTGCCTGGGAATCCCACCGGTCCGTGTGCAGAACTGAAGAGGAAGGGTGCGGGGGACCCCTCCTCCAAAGCCAGCACTTCTTACCGGCCTGCTGGGGGGAGGGGAGGGCACAGACCCTGCTGCTCCTTCACCCCCACCTCCAGCCCACGGCGAGCAGTAATTAGCTGAGGAGCGTGTTAATTTGCAGGGTGAGCTTAGTCCTCAAAACAGCTTTTGCTTTATTTAATGACAAAACGGATTTGCTTCCTGGCTAACTGTTTACTCTGGGACAGGAACACCCGGACTGAACCGTGAGAGGCAGGAGGGCTGCCCCCCAACCTCCCCCCCGTGTGGCACCAAGGGTAGAGGGTGACAGGGAGAAATTTTTGGATCTGTGCAGTTTTTACATTGCAGAACTTGTAAATGGTTTCTTGCTGTTCTGGATTTTCTTTTTTCCCTTCCCCAAAGCTGTGCAATTTCCTGAGTTATGGAAAACACAGGTTCTTGCTCAGGTTTTCAGGTCAGCAAGAGATCAGTTAGTGTCTAATATGAAATCGCTATGACTTTTCCCTGGTTTTGTTTGTGATACACGCTACACAGAATGCATCGCAAGCATCTTTGGTGCTGAAAGGTGCAAGTCAAGGGAATGGTTCTGGGTTTGCCTGTATGTAACAGTGATTAATTTGGCCAAAAACCAGTGACAAGAGCAATCACATATGATTTCTGAAGTTGACTGTATTATTCCATCACATAGAAAAGGGAACCTACAGGCCCAATTTGCTTTCATAGCAGATGATTAATTCCCATTGATTTAATGACTGCTGGGGGGGGTGTCAGACGGGGACAGAGCAGGGGGAGGAGGGGGGTACCCAACAGCAGAAAACCAAACATTATCTCTAATCCTAAATTTTCTTCACTGGAAGTCATTGAAAGGACTCGGCTAAAGGATAATGTTCATACACCTGGGGTTTTTTTGGGTTTTTTTTTCCATAAATAGCAAAACATTTTATGAACAGAGTGAGAAATATGGATAGTCAGGACTCCAAGATTACTTCACTGCTTATGGTAAATCACTGCAAATCTGGATTTGAGAGGTTGCTAGTATCATGCTGCAGGGTCTTGACAAAGCAAACAAATCTGCAAAAATGGAAACACCTTCCCTGTGACAGGAGTGCTGCTTACTGCCTATGCAGCTATTGGCAGCTTGGAAATCCTGCATAATGGGTCATGGGGATAAAAGACAGAAATATTTCCAGATGCAGCACTTTTCTGCTGGTTTCAGGATTGCCCTGCAAAGCAATATGACCATTCTTACAAATTCAGCTCTTGCACGTTCCCTGTTTCTTCTTAACTGTCTCCTTTCTCCAGAAAAGAACAGTGTCTGTCAAGGACGCCTAATCCCTATGCGTTGCTCTCAGGGGGATCATTCATGTGGCAAGAAAGACCACAGCTTAGCTGAGTGAAAGCTGGCTGATATTCTAATTTTGTTCTTCTACTTTCCTTTTGTTTTACAATTTGTTTGGCTTGAAAACTTTCTTAGGAGATGTAATTCTCCAGAAATGGAGTTTCTGTCAAAAAAAAGTAGGGACGGGAAAATCTTAAAAAGCTTTAAACTTCTTGTTTCAGCAGTCTTTAACAGAATAGTGCTTAAAAAAAGCCCATAAAAAATGTTTTGTTTTGACATTGTCCAAATGAAACTTTCTGACCTTTTGTGTCCAAATGGCATTTTTCATTTTAAAAATGACCTAAACTAAAAGGAAACAAAGTTCAACAAGAGAACTAAACACCCGGAGAATGAAGTATACATTTCATCTTGGGTTGAACTGTTTAGTCTGAATTAGCCCATCAAGAAACCCAAAATAATTTACTGTAATCAGAATATTATTTCCTTGATTTGTCAGCATAGGACAAAAATAATAAAAACATCTCTTATATGCCTCAGCTTTAAGCTGAACACACAGTTGGACAACGTGAACACTTTTTTATTTGATTTGCAGCAACAGCAAAACCTTGAATAACAAAAGACCTGCCTAAGATGCCTGTTTCTCTGGTGAGTTGGAGCAGGTTGGTTGCAAAAACACAGCAACAGTGTACCCAGTCTCATACTTACAGCAGTGAGTAGTGAAGCAGATAGTGAAAGAATTAGGCTGATGGTCAGCTCTGAAACCAACCAGCTGCAACTAAATTACTGAGCTGAGAGGCACTACCAGCTCTTTTGAACTGTTACCTTCTCTCACCTAAAAACAGCCCTAAGACCTTTAATTTTGTTGCTAAAGCCCCATGTTACTGACCTGGCCACCCCAAACAGCTTCCTTGGAGCTCTTTCCCTCAGGGTTGCTGCTGCTGCCCATGTGCACTACGTTTGGAGGCTAAAAATACCCCCAGTTACAAATGCTGCTGCATAGTGGGAGCATTTCTTTCTCCCTACAAAATCCCTCCGTGTGGATTGTGTTACCATCCCGCCTCAGCTAGCACATGCCGTCTGGGATTAACCGGCCTGTGAAACCGAGACCTGCCAGGGGCCAAACTCAATTCTGCCCCTGGACCAGAGCCTCCGCTGAGGGCAGGCAGGAGACACAGCCGTGCTCTTCTCAGGTGCTTTCCCTGGGGGTTGTTCCTGTAGTGGGGACAGCATCTGTTTTACTTCCCCGCTTCAGAGATAGTTTAGATTTGGCAAGAGGTGGTATCAGTGCCCCCCTCCCCAGTTCCCACAGTGACTTCCCCTTCATGCTCCCTGCCATTTGATCTCTGTTGTAGTCTGGCTGCTTAGTGCTGTTGTCCAAACTCACCTTTCACATGAGAGTTTTCCTCCTTCTTTCCTTTGAGAAGCCTTTCAAACCTTTGAGGGGATGCGAAGGGGCTTGGTGAGGCCCCTGCCAGCAGTATGTGAATAGAGAAGATGAGTGTATAGGAAACTTCGCTCTGTGTAGCTTGCACCATCCAGACACTTTGGCTGTTACTCCTTACCCTGTAAATCCAGTGCAATCTTACCAGCATGAGTCGAGCTTCTTTTTTTATCTGTGCATGAGGTCAACATTTGGCTTAGACTCTGTCCTTTCCATTGTGTGTGTGTAGTTATATATATATATCTATGTATAAAAATAGTTATATAGATAGATATAAATTCATGAACTTCAACAACTCTGTGAAATTAAGAACACAAATGCCACTGCAGTAGCTTGAAAAAATAAGTGATGCAAGGCTTAGCCCTTTTGGGCTACCTTTTCATGTTGCAACAGCTTCTGCAAACAGGGTGTCAGGAGGGACTGGGTGACTTAAGAAGTTTGTGATGAGGCATGGAGCCCTTCACCCTTGGCTGTCTTGTTGAGATGTGAATCCATGCAACAGTGCCTGAAGCTTGCTCCCATCAGGAGCACTTTGTTAGTCATGTTGTTTCTGCTTCCGTTCAGTGGACAAAGACCTCTCAGAAACTGCTAGACCCTTTGGTCTGAGCTGAGGCTTCCATTGGGAAAAAGGTTGTGAATAGGATAGGTGAAAAATGGCATTTCTTTCTTTCTCCTAGTTCAGGGCCAAAGTAGAGTGGTGCAACACCAAGGGCATAACTGCACTGCCCCTGCCCTATGCAATGAGAGCTTTGGGACCACAGATATGCTTGCAGCATGTTTCAGGGGTGCTGTTGCTGGGCTTATAAAAGAGCAGTTTATTACAGCGGAAGCTCTGCTGGTAGCATGGTGCCCCCAGTACACTCACAAGGATGGCTGGATTACCAGGGGATGTAAAAAGAGCCTTTTAGATGTGTCACTCCTACACACCAGGGTACAGCAGGAGGTGCATGGCAGTAGTCTGTGTGTCACAGTGGGGATTGTAAGCACAATGTTTTTGCTGCCTGTTCAGTATTATTTGGTTTATGTTGATACCGTTGATGCACTTAAAGAGATTATATATTTTTCCCATGGCATAAACAACATGACTTGCAGTTTGCAAGTACAGTAATGGTAATGAGAAGTCAGGCTTCAAGGGAGAATGATGGTAAGGTTGACGGCAAGGAGAAATAAATCTTGTACGCTCAACTTGGTCTGAGCTGACTGCCATTTCCTTAAATAAATTAATAAAGTCAAGTCCCCATGTTCTTACCTTATGGGGAGGGGAAAGAAGAGGGAATGAGCTGCGACCTCACAGTGGACAGCATTTTTAGTAGCTGATCTCTTACCATTAGCTTGAATCCAGCTTTCAAACAGGACACAAGTCTGGTGGTTCTCCTCAGGCTGATGTCAAATCTTTGCCCTCCCCTTTCCATCCCCTGCCTTGAAGCAGCCCGGAGCTAGGCATGATGACAGAGACAGAGGATGATGTAAGAACTCTTCTGTGGTCAGCCAGGCTTAAAAGGTCACTTTGCGAGCAACTTTGGCGCTTCTCCCCCTACCCCACGTCATCCCTCTTACCTCCTCCTTATCTCCCACTCCCTGTTCAAGTGGTAGCCATGAACTGGGTTGAAATGGGAAGGGGAATCATTCTATTAGTAACTCTACATTGCTGCTCCCTGGAAGGTCCTGAGCATTCGTTTGTCCTGTGTTCCCAGGGCACAACATATTGTATGTTACAGGCATTTGTTGTTTGGGGTTTTTTTTTTTTTTCCCACCCAAATACAGAACAGTGTATTTGTGGCAGCTGAGCTGCTGTATGAGAATAGCATTAAAATGTGTAATGCACCATAAATAAACAGAAATAGACAGCCAGGAAGCTGTGGTAATCACTGCTTTGATGTAGCATGAATTATGGTGTGTGTATATATGTGAGTGAATGTGTGGGGGGAAGGGTTTAAGGGCTTCATGTTTCTGGCTGTGCTTGTTTTGACTCGGCTGCTGTTGCTCTGGGAAGAGAACGAACTCAGCCTGTCATTTACATGTCTCCACCTTCGTCGTGACAGCTGCTGTCTCTTGACTCAGAGGAAAGGGATCTCAGCCTCCACCGCCTGTTCCCTTGGAGTCCCTCCCTCCTCCTCCACCTTCTTGTCCCCTCTGGCCCTGTAGCAAGGCAGAAGGGGGAATTGTGGCCACCTCCCAGGGACTCCTGGCTCACTTCTCCTGCCACCTAGGGAGGATCCCGTAACAGCCTGGGCTTCAACATCACCTTCCAGAAGTAGCTGATTTATGTTTCTTGGATCTATATTAGGCTGATGGTTTTTTCCCCACTGACCACTGCTATCGGGATAGTAAAAGCAGCAATGGACATGCTAGAGTAGGCAGGCAAGGTTATTAACAACTTGTTGTCATGTTTCTCTCAAGGTAGTGGACATTAGAAAGGTGGCTATTGAATCCTAGTGCTCTGAGATCAGTAAGATACCCACAGCAGATGGAAAGAGAGGAAAGCCAGCAGAAAAAAATGTAGCACGGATGTCTCCTTGTTGATTATCTCCTATTGGCATCCCAGGGACTCCTTTAGCTGGCACAGCAAGCTGCTTGTTTGGAATAAACTCCTGACCATCCCTGCTACAGCCGCAAGACAGCTTATTAAAATGGCTTAGCTCTCTTTTTGTGCTTTTTGCATAAATGTTTTACCTGAAGCCAATAGCCTCCCTCTGAAAAACTTGTTTGGTCTGAATAGCCACAAATGAATCTAACAGTGCTTAAGTGCTGCTCGGGTTCAATGAATTCTCTGACCTTATGATAATTTAGGTGTCACAGGGCACCAATAAATGCCAAAAACTGTCTTCCAGCCTGTAACTAGCTGCACAACCACCGCAGTGTGCTGCAGTGCTGAGCCAGCCTGTGAGGGCCATTAATGAACTGTGAGCAGCAGAGTCCCTCCGGCCCTGCATCCATAATGCACCCTCTTGTGGCAATCTGGCTGGAGAGGGACCGATGCCCTCAGCTGCACATTATCCCACCTGCCTGGTTCAGCTCCAGGCTCTGCTTCCAACCCCAGAGTGAAAACATGAACTAAAATGTTCACTCTTCTCATACAACAAGTGGCATTTCCTAGCTGGGGGGAGGCAGAGAAAGCGCAGGGCTTGGTTCTGCTGACAAGCCGTTGTCCTAAACAGGGGAGAGGTCTAAGAACCCAGAACTGGGAGCACTTTAACACTTACAAATTTTTCAGTCAAATTGGTCAAGTCTGACTGGCTTAGGTAGTCCTAATGCACTGCTGAGAATGGGTAAAGATTGCCTGAAACAGTGATATATTGACATAAACAAAGGCCACGGACAGGTTATCCAAGTGAAGGAGCGGTTTTAGCTAGATAATTTCAATGGGGATTTGGCACCAAATATCTCTGAGCATCTGGAGCTATATTTTTCCTGTTGTTGTCACTTAACACATATATAGTAAAAATTATTTTACTATAATTTTAGCAAAGAGGGAAGGTTGTGCATTGAAGTCTTTTCTACATATAGGGACTGCAACGTATAAAAGCAGCTGGCAGCCCTGCTGTTTTCCTCTGAGGAGTAAAGATGCACCTTGGTGGAGCTGAGTTGAGACTGTAACTAATCTCTTCCCGACTCAGCAAAGAACTGAAGGATGTGCTTAACTTCATTCACAAGCTTTAAAAAGTTTATGAAATGGGCAAAGCCTCGCTACTGTGTGGCATAGCTGCTTACTAATGGATGCACTAGAAAATGCTGTCACAGCACACACGTTTCCACACATGGCAATTACTTAAATTGCAAGACAATTATCATTCCAATGCTGAAATAGCTGACTTGCACTTGCTTCACAAATGTTAGAAACACCTTCCTCATTCAGACCTAGCAGGCCTAATTCTGTATTATTGTTGTAGCTCCATTGCCCTGCAGCAGCACAAAATGCCTAAAGAGGCCAGAAATAGCCTCACGGGAGCAATCTCCTACATAAGATGTTCATCCCAGCCCATCTGTTGCCATACCACAGGGCCTCAACGCTAGCTCACCACAACTGTCTCATAAATGTCTGTCCAGGGCCCTTGTTGGGAAGGGGCCATGTGTCTGACATGTGCAGACAGAGGCCACTGCCTAGCAGTTACTCCAAAGCAGCTTGTGGTCCTAGGGGCTAAATTAAACTCTGTTCAGGAGACAATAGTTATTCATGAAGCATCCTCCCCACTCGCCCTCCTAGCCCCAAAGCTACCCTCCAGCATACCCTTGTTAGCCCTTCTCCCTGCAGAGAACGTGAGTCACAGCAGGGGGACTGTGCAGGACCTGGCAGGGAGCCAGCGATGGTGTATTTTAGAGTGGGTGATCAGCAGCAGAGGGAAGGGACAAGCAGGCTGTGGCTCCTTCATCTCAGTGAGCAGGTCCCTGTGAAAAGTGGCAGGACGAACCTCGGGAAGCCCATGGTGTACCAGCCCCTGTTTCTGGAGACAGAGTAGTAAAGTGGGATGTCTCTGCCTCCATCGCAGATGCCAGCTCATGGTGAATGGGGAAAGGGTCTTGGGCAAGAGGTGGGACTCCTTGTCTTACAGAGCCATGATCTCTCCCTGCATTGTGCTCAGAACAGAAACTCTCCTATCCAGTTTTTCAGATTCTCTGTGGCTCTGTCCTCCAGCAGAAATGGAGCTGATGTTCTCCATGATGGCCCTAGGTTTTCTGACACTTCTGCTGAGTTGCAAAGCAGAAGGTTGCCCCACTGGCCACCTGCCAAGTACCAATAGTGTAGATACTGAGTACCCTCTTCTCCTCTTCCTTCATTTGGATGTTGTTTTCAGCATAAATCACACTTCTGTTGTACACAATATTTTCAAAACTGTTAACTTACTGCAAAAAATACATGAACATGAGAAATATCAGCTGCCCTCATCTCAAAATTACCTTTTGCTCTTTGTAAAGACCAGACCTGATAAAGTAACAATACAGAATGGCTTCTCCTAAGTTGTATCTCATTTTTGATAGCTTTAGAGCAGGGGTCCTCAAACTACGGCCCACGGGCCAGATACGGCCCCCCAGGGTCCTCAATCCGGGCCCCAGTATTTACAGAACCCCCCCGCTCCCACCGGGGGTTGAGGGGGGGAAACCAAGCAGCTGCAGGTGACCTCCTGCAACTTCATCCGTGCGCCGGACCCTGTTTAAAAAGTTTGAGGACCCCTGCTTAGAGTCTCAAAGCCTCCAATAACTCCTTTTGCATTGCAGAAAAAAAACATAGGTTTGTATGTTTTTAATGAAAAATTATTGACACTTCAGTTGTACCCAAGTAAAGTTAACAGCAGTTTTGTCATTGTCTTAAAAGAAATCAGAATCACACCATTGCAGTCCTGTCTAGTGTCATAAAATTGTCAAGCTGCCAATCTCCTGTTGGCTTGTTAATGGTTTTTTTTTATGATATTTAAAGAGATAAATTATTTGTATAGTGATTTATTCTACTTTGTAATTAATTGCAGTCATTGGAATATATTTTATCTTACACTAGGGTTTTATTTTACGTGCCAAGGCCATTATATTTTCATTTTTTATGGTATTTGAGAGGTTTGCATTTGTCCAAAAGATGTAAGTATACCAGTGAATGACTGGATGCAAATTCAGTGTTCTGCTTTCAGAGAGTTTATGACATTCAGTCAGTGTCTTTGCTGAGTAGAGGTTTATATTTTAAGCCCTTTTTTTTTTTCTTTTTTTTTTTTTTTTAAAGCTTCTGACACATTATTGCTAGGATTTCAGGTAAATCCAGTATTATAGCACTCCACATTTTTTGTTCATATTTGCTGGGGTTTTTTATTTTCAAGGAATAACAAGAATGGAATGTGTATATAAAACCATGGTACATCATAAAATACATCACATTTGCTCCAATATACTACTAGCATGAAAATATTAGTAGTTATAAATCCATCTCCAAGAAAAATGACTATATTTCTCTGTATTCAACCAGCTGTTCATTAAATGGAAAGATACTTTCTCTAAATTGTCTAAGTTTTAAAGTCATGTATCTCTTTTTAATGGCTCAGTCTTTGAAGAAACGTTCTTCCAGTTGTTAAACTAGCTCTCAGCATAAAGTCTTTTCCATTGTTTATGTGCATGAAGATGAAATTTGTATTCACATAGAAAGCTAAAACAAGACTTATATCTTTTTCCCCTGAAAATGTATTGTCCCACCTTTAAGATACTTATGATCTCGAGGTGTGAAGTGTGTGTGAGCCACAGAAATCACCAAAGTAGCCAAAACTGCAGATTTTTAGTATCCCTCTGTCCTTTGTATTTTACAGTCTTCCTTGGGCTCCTGACCTTGACAGAAGCTTGGCCATGTTTAATGTGAAACCCTGAAACTAGGAAAGCTAGAAAACATGGAAAATAAGATGTGCTACTCCTTGAGTAACTGTTTACAATGTATAGACAGAAATAGAGCATTACAAGGAAAGTCAGTGTGTGGGAGCTCCACTAGAGGTCCAGTGGGATGGAGTGACTGACCATAGTGTTATGCCAATACCATTGAACTGCTGTTCAAAGGCTCCACTGTGCAAAGTGCAGTAACTTTATCTAATCGAAGACAGTTCACCTGGTAGGACTGTAAGTTAAAAATGTAGACTTTTAAATTTTCATTGTTTGTGTCTTTCTTAAAATATCCTCACTTTCACTAATAACAGCCTGCCAAAAGTAAGCTTGCTTTTCCTTAGCCATCATTTGCCACCCCTTAACAAGTAGCCACCCGTGGATGTCCATGAGTCTTCAAAACATGGTCTGAAAAACAAAGCCGAAACCAAAGCAGAGAGAGTGCAAGACAGTAAAATGTGGACACATGATCTGGTTTCGTAGCACCTCCAGAGAGTCTAGAAGACAGCTCGGAGCTGAAGCCAGATCTTTCAAGTCTCAGCCTGTGAGTTCATCTTAAAAACAATTTTCCTCTCAGTTTCCAAGAAATGTCTAGTAACTAGGAAGAAACTTCTTTGTCCAGGATCAATGGAAGGATTTAATGAAAAGTAGTCAGCTTGAAAGAAACCCTCTACCAAAACAAAGCTATATGCAACTCAGGTGCGGACTACTTTTGGTAATTCCTGTATGGCTTTCGCTGTCTGGTCAACATGACTCAAAATTAATGAAGTGCTACAGGTCATGCTGAATTCTGCTAATCTGAGAGCAGCTAATATGACCATGAGTAGATCAATAGGGTCTAAAGCATTTATGGTGATACTGGTGACACAGATGTGAAAACACTCCTAGTTCTGTCTGTTGTTGTCCTAGCTATAATCAATCTTGTGTCTGGATTTAAATTCCTTAAACACTGTGTGAGGTTTCATGGTATTTTTATAATAAATACTACTAAGTGACAATTTACCCCCGAAAGTGAGATTAGTATTTATTTAGGAACACATTTCTGTTTAGTAGTTTTTAAATTAACACATAAATTAATAGATAATCTTGTTAGAAACTGTGAAATATAATTAGTTTGTTGATGTAAATTGTTATTCAGCAGGAAATTCAGGTCTGCAAAATAGCTGCTCAGTTTTAGTTGCTGACAGTCACAGTGCCTTAAATAAGTTATTTCCACAAGTTCCATGAAGCAGCTGATAGATGTTTTTATTTAAATTCATTATTTTATATTACTCTGATGGTAACATTTGTTCTTCTTTCATAAAACAACTTCTCTTAGACACCAGACTGGGAAAATACAAAAACAGAAACCCCTCAAAAGCACCCACTCATCAGCCCCGCATCGCAGGGTCAAAATTCAGAGAAGATGATAATAAACTTTGTTGAAAAACTTTTAAATCCAAGCTTTGGCAGACAGAAATAGGAATTTCTATATAATAAAGCAAGTTGAGCCATGTGGCAGCAACTGATGTCTGAATGCTGTAGCAAATGGATGCTTTCTGAGTTATAGAAATTAAAGGTCAGTCATTCAAACACCAGTTATTTTATTTGACTTACATAATTAGTGGTCATTACCACCCATTTCAGCTGACTGGTAAATGTTTATTTACTTTTCCTTCACATCCCCAGAGCAGCACAAAACAGTCTCGAAGCTCTGATGTGTCTAGCAGCAAAAAACACCTACACTGTAATCACAGGTGTCACTGCAGCAAGGGCAGAGACATCTTTAGTACGGTTAGTCCTGGTACCACTAGAAGGATGCTCTGCAGTATGGTCCTTAGTGCATAGCAGCTGCCTCAGCATGTACTCATCATTTCTAGGCAGTTCTGTGCAATTTATCCATAACTCCAAGTGCCAGTGTGCTGCTGCCGCTGCCCAAGCTGGTTTGCTCACTACTAGGGCAAATATGTCCATTCCTGCTGAATTCATGACTCTTGCCTTTGTAAATGTGCCCAACCCTCCTGTTTTAAAATGCTCATGCAAGATTTGCAAAGTTTGTGTTGTGGAGACTGCTGCTGAAGGAAGTTCTCTGCCAATAGAAAAAGCAGAAAATAAGGACTAAAGCACAAGTGGAGGAACTGCAGCCTCACCTATGCTCTGAGGAGCTCAGTCACTTCCCCATTGTCCATGCTCTGAGGAGCGCAGTGATTTCCCCGTTGTCCATGCTAGCTCATTCTGTGACTAATGTACTGACAGCATGGTTGTGCAGGTCCTTGTTCATGAAAACAGTTTTCAATTGTGTTAAATAAGACTGATTGCATACAGGTGGGTTTTTTATGATAGACAGCAAAACTTTAGGAATTGAATGTGATCTAAAGTTGTATGACATAGATACAGTCAAATACCCAGTGGATGAAACAGTGTGAACTCAAGTGTTACATTGGCTGGTGAGAGTTTCTATAAGGATGAAAAGGAAATGCATACAAATAGCTTGTTCTTTATAAAAACTATTATTTATTTTATAATATAATATTTTATAATTATTATATATAAAATATACTATATACTATATAATATATAGTATACAATACATTATATAATATATAATATAATGTAGTATGTAATATATAATATATAATAACAATATAATATTTTATTACCAGTAGAAGATAAGGTGGAATAAATGATTCAGCTCATCTTCCTTTATCACTGGAGTCCTTTCTTGGGCTTACTAGTGATATAATTCATTCATGTTTCTCCATTGAGTACAACTGGCGTGTATCAGAATTTAAGATATACCTTGCTGACTAATTCTGATAGCTGGAAATAATACAAGGAGGTTGTTTTTAAAGTAAATTATTACAAGGAAAAGGAAGAATTTCTATCACCATGCTGGTGTTTGCAAAGGGGATCTAAATTTTCTTTCAAACAATACCCTAACTGATCCTCTCACCTCTATGAATATTCACAAATATAAGAATCAGGTGTTTACCTTTCCTGTCACCCCCAAAAAGAAATATATTGATAAGGCAATATGAAATAGAAATGCAATTTTGACTTGAGAATTTTACCCCTTAGTAAAACACATGAGGAGAGGCAGCTATGAAAATAAATGATAGTAAGTTTCAATGCCAGAGTCATATCTGTGCCCAGTGCTAGAGGGATGGTGCTTGGGGGTGACAAATGAACATGCTGGCCTCTTCTGGCCTTAAAAATCTATGAAATCAGGTCTCTCAGCTTTGAAAAAGAGCAGATGTTTTCTCTGAGGCAGCCAGACCTACAGAAAAGTGTGTCAGACCAAGTCCTTTCAGGGCATCTTGAAGGGACACCAAGGGAACTGTGGTAACACCACAGTAGCTCAGTCAGTGGGAGTATTGCTAACATGACACTTGCAGAGTTCAAAGTGGCCTGTGAAGGCAACACAAGGAGAAGCAATCCTGAGTATTTTGTGAAAATTTCCTTCCCTAGCTGCTGTTGGCAAGAGTCCTATGGGCTGTGTAACTGGTCCGACTGTGAAACTTCAAGGCGAGCAGCTGCCCTTGAGCACATTTGTGTTTACACTTGTTCGCATCTGAATTTTTTTCACTGAAAAATCTGTAGATGCATCCAAAATTCAGCCTCCTGGCCCAGCCCTGGCACCAAGGACATGACAAGGAGGGGACAGTCGACATGGTGCTGCAGTGATAAGGCCAGCCACGTGGAGGGGACAGGAGGCTGCATGGCTCCTGTCCTAGGCTTTGCACTGGCAGCAAGGACCTCCTGACAGAAACAGTGGCTGGCCACCTCCTTCCTCCTGGCAGGCCACAGATTTGCAGACATTATCACTGAGCAACAGCAGACAGGCTGGGCCAGCTGAAATTTGGCCAGTTCAGGTGATATGTCACTTTGCTGCTGCAGAGCTCATTATGAACCTCATAGCCCTTTCTGGACCTAGGAGATAAACAAGGGAATTCATTAAATGCCTCAGCTTATTAAGGGTGACTTACCTACCTTCAAGATTTAGTATACTTCATTTGCTGCCCGTCACAGGTAATTGTAGATGATTAAGGATATGAGAGCTAACAGTTTTCCAGGTATTAGGTAATGCCACTGTCCTTGTGTCTTAGTTTAATTTGTTTAGATTAGTGACTTCTGATTCAGTGACATACAATACTTTTAACCCTTTTTTTTTCTTTTTTTTGTTTCCAGCTGTGTTGTGAAAGACACAGGAAAGCGATTTTCTTACCAAAGACAGTGCATAGCATATTTCAAATCTTAGTTCAACTGCAGTAGCAGTAAGGTCTCTGGAGTCTGCAGTACAAATCCTGGAGTCAATAAATAGCTAGTTCTTGGAGCAACTAATCCAAAACCCCCAAAAGGAGAAAAACCACAATATTTTCTCTGAAGCAGTGCACGGGTGCTGGGTCAAACTGAAACTGCTTACATCATCTGAGCAGGACTGAAAACATGAAAAAAGTTAAAGATGATCATTTTTAAGTTGTAAAAATGGGCGACTACATGAAAATGAAAAGAAATAAGGACTGGGCAAAAGCATTAAATGCACTTATTTAAAAAAACAAACAAACAAACAGACAAAAAAAAAACAACCCCCCCCTAAAAAGATTTTGAAAAAAGCCAGCATGTTTAAACAATAGAATAGACTATTAGAAGTAAAATACTCATCCATTTGAATGTGGACATCTTGTCCAAATGAGGAAACTAAAAGTTAAACTCATCCTGTTGAACATAGAACTCTAATGAGGCAAGCCAAAAAAAGATTTTGAAGAGCAACTTCCTGCAGGCATAAAAGTGACTAATAAGAACTTTCTCAGAAACAGGAACTCTGCTGAAAAGTCAATGGTCTGAGAGATGATTAAGGTGCAAATGGGATACTCCAGGAAGCTAGGGCCATGGTGAGAAAGCTAAACAAATGATTTGCATCAATGTTCCCTTCAGAAGAGGTCACGGAGGTTTCCACACCTGAACCATTCTTTACAGGGACAAGCCTGAAGAACAGTCTGAAATCGAACTGTCAACAGAAGAGATTTTCAGAGCAATTCAATAAAATGAACAGTAGCAAATCTCAAGGACCAGGTAGCATTCAACCAAGCATTCTAAAAAAGCTAAAATATGAGACTGCTAAACTACTAATTTCTGAAATAACTCTTGAAAGCAGAGAAACAGAAAGTGGCAAATGTGATGCTATTAAAAAAAAAGAAAGGTTTAAAGTGCACAGATGAAAAACTACTGACCAGTAAAATTGATTTATGTACCAGACAAATTGGTAGAGATCATAGAAAATAGAATTGGTAAACACATCATTTTGTAGAGAGAAAACATGCCTCACAAATCCATTAGCATCCTTTGAAGGAGTTAATGAGAATCAGACTAAGGGCGTGCTGCCTAATATATAGTGGACTTCGGTTTTCAAAAAGCGATTCACATCACCAAAGGGTCTTAAAGAAATTAAATGGTCGTGGGATAAAAGGGAAGTCCCCTCACATGGTTTAATACATGGCTAGAAGAAAAGAAACAAAGATTAGGAAGAAACTGCCATCCTTACACAGTGGAGGAGTGGGGCTCGGTTGAATCCCACATGGCCCCTGCTGGGACCCATGCTGTTCTGAATTAGACTTGATACAGAAATGGGGATAGAGCCAGGCTATGCTCTAATTCTGTAGCTTTCAACTGTTTTCTTTGATCAGGAAAACAATTTAATTTGAGTGCAGATTGAACCACTCTGTCCATAGGCCTTTATGACCAGGAGATCATTGTCAGGGTTGTGTTGTTGAGATTTTGTGGGTTGGCAAGTGGATTTGCAGAGAAAGGAAGAAACTCTTTCTTAGGTTAGAAGCTGCAATAATGGCAGGCATCAGGGAGTATGTCGTGTATGCCTCAGACTTGACAGAGCTGACAGATATTCCTTCTGTGTATGTCAAGCAAATTAAATGCTAATATTGACCCACCACCAGCAAAGACAGTTATTTTCTGAGGATGAGAGAAAAGAAACGATCTGCCAATCTGTAGGCCTAGATGTCTGAATTATGGTACTACAACAAAGAGCAACTTTTTATGATTGAAACCTCATATTTTCCCAAATTGTCACACTTCAGCAGTTTTATTATACTCTTGTATGAGTCGAAGTGCTCCTTATGTTAAATTTGGCAATCCAAGACTTCTAGGTAACTTTTTACTGTAGGTATATTGAGATAACTGAGTGTCAAAAGCTGATCATACCTGGGCACGAGTGGAAATGGGTTTCTCTGCTTTAATTAAAGAGTAAGCCTTTTGAGACACTGCCAAACCTCAACCCTTGAGAGCCTTAGGACAAAGACAACCTTTGTATCAGTGTGTACGCATCTATGTTCTTTCTTTGTTATTAAATAACTGCAACATTTCTTCTTTAGAGATGTTATGGTCCCATTAAATGAGATGTTGTTTCAAAACATATCTTTCAAATAAACTGCACTATAACTGTTGCATACAATGATTATAACTCTGCACTAAGAATCTGCTCAGAAAGTGTATTGATGATACTTAGGGTTCTATTTCTAAGTCTTTTGCTTCTATAACATCTGTTTTGGGTCCCAGTAGCTAGCATGATTATGTAATTTTTACTTCCAAGTGGATACATAACAGCTTGATGGCAAGTTTCTTGCGTAAGAAATGCCTGTATCTCACTTTCAGTGGCGCCACGAGTAAAGAACAGGTAAATAAAACTTTGTATAGTTTGGTATAGGTTGCATACATATACATTCTCATGCACGCTGCACATCTTGGTGGGGAACGGGGTCTCGACTCTCTGGCAGATGTTGCATACCTGCCTAGGGAAACTCCTGTATGGGGAAATAATGGCTTACAGAAGGGAAATTAGTAAAACTCCCAAGAAACCACAGCACAAAACTGTCATAATAGCTATAAACATCTACTTTCCCACTCTTACCATGATAGTGAAGCTAATGAAATTGATTAAATTAATGATTGTCTGGTTGCACTGCTTGGCACTTCCTTGTACTTTGTGTAATAACAGGCACTGCCATCACATTGCCCCAAGCTCTGGTTAGAGCAAATCAGTTCACGTCAATTGACATGAACAGTGCTATGACAGGTTACACCATCTGAAATGTGGAGTTAATGTGCAAGGCAACGCCAATCTGATGTGACAGTGGATTATAGTGATGGTGAGCAGCTGTCAACAGACACAAGCTGATGGAGACAGAAAGCCTGGAACATCCACCATGATTATTCTGTCACTTATCCTCATTTTGCACAGATTCAGTGAAATTGCTTGCATTTGCAAGGATACCAGGAGAGAATTAGGTCAAGTAGCACAATTTGGTCCCTGAAGTACTTCCACTGAAATGGGTAGAATGATACCCACTTCTTTCAGGGCTAAATTCAGCCCATTATTGTTTCTGATGCGTTATGCATAAAATGATTTAATCAGTTGATGGGTTAAGAACAGGAAGAGGAAAAAAAAATCTTTTTCATTATGCTCCTGAGCCATAGCTTGGTTTAGGCTAATAGAAACTTCTGGGAAGTCTCTCTTTCTTTGCCTTGCTCCTATAGTCTTCTGCAGGCACCTGTTGTCAGTTACTGTTGATGCTATAATGCTGGAGGAGCTGAAATTTGGATTGAGCTGTTAAGGCCATTGCTATATGTATGATGAAAGGGCAACCCCCCACATTTCTGCATCAGAACTAGGATACAAAACCCATGTAACTTCATCCAGTTCTGCTTGTATTTCTGAGAGATCAGGGAACTACAAAACTGACTAAAGCAGACAGCTGCCTGAACTGACATCCTATCACTGAATTTTTCACCAGTCTTCTTCGCTTAATATATTTGTTAATTCTTGTCCCAGCAAGACTTCAAAATGGAGTTAAGCCCACCAGTGGAAAATGAGAATAAATATTGACTTAATAAAAGATAGACCGTATCTAGGGAACAGAACATTTCTTCTGCTTGGACAATGCCCTTACCATCTGTAGGATGAGATGAACAGATAATAAGTACAGATCTTTGTTAATGTAACCATAAAGTTTTACAGTTAAAATTGAAAAGGTTAAGCAGTGCAAAAATCAAGGTTTCTCTAGCAATCTTTGACTTGGCTGCATTCCACAGCTGGAGTATTTTCTTTTTTTTCTTTGTTAAATGTGTCATGTAATATATTCCTCTTTGACGGTAAATGAGTATGATAAATATACAGGGCATGAATTGTGGTAGAGATAACTGTTACCACGGCAACTTTAACTTTTGCATTTGCCAAGTCTGAATCTGCAATAGTGCAATTGTAAGATTGCAATGGGAGGGTGTACGTGTGTGTGTGTTTGGGTGTCTGTGTCCATGTGTGTGCGTGCACGAGCACACGTGCATGTGTGTGTGTGACATCCCCCTGACCCAGTCCTTTGGAGGAATCCTTTCCTACACACCTCCCTGCCAGCTGGGAGAAATCAGCTGGAAAAAAACAGCAAGTCCCTACGCCAGGGTGGGGAACCACTGGACTGTTCTGTCAGGGTAATTTTTCAGAGGTGTCATTGAGGTCCCTCCTGATCCTGCACACTTCCAGGTGAGCCTGTAGGAGCTTGCAGGCAGGATCAGATCTGGCCTGTGTTGCCTTGTTCAAGGAGTCATTAACTCAAGTGTTTAGCAACACTTACCTGTTCTTTGGGAATTCAGAGTGCACTTTCCCTTAGCCACTCACAGCTACAGAGCTACAGAGATACAAATCAGCATATTTTATGTTGTGAAGAGCCAGGATGTTTACTGTATGATAACTTCTACTGTACCTAACCAGAATCAGGAACCCTACTCCAGGGGCACAAAGCTATTTGTTTCCGCAGCATTAACATCTGCAGTTTCCTAGAGGAGTACACTGCACAGAAATGTTCTTCTTTAGGCCCTTTTCCTAATGTAGTCCTAAAATGGGAATTGCTGCCTTGCTGAAATGTTGATGTATTAGTATTTGTTTACTCCCAAATAGACCTGAAAAACTGCAATATCAAAAGCATGAAATAGAACGCAGAGTGAAACATCTGCTTGTAGATAACAAAACTGTTCATCTTGCCACCCTCTGAAGAGGCTCATTGCCTTGTGGGAATTTTATCTGATACCCTGTATGTTTTACTTTCCTGTGGCCCAGAATCTCTGGTTGGAATATAGCTCCTGGAGGTTCTCAGTTTATAGTGAGGAGAAGTCCAAACTCAGTGTTCTACTCCTGTGAGCCTCTTCTGAAGGAAGGTTCAAGCAGAAGTGATATAGGAATACAGTCCACTGGGGGAGTGCCCAGCCACTGTTGAGACATTTTGATATGGGTTGGTGAGGTAGCCTGGATTCCTCCAGTTCTGTGAGTGTAAAACACTTTGTTCTCACCAGTTTTCTTTCCAGTGATTTTTCACAGCATTAAATTCAGAAGGAAGAGAGAAAGGGAGAGAAAGAAACTGAGAGAGAGAGAGAAAGTAAGAAAGAAAGAAAGATAAAGAAAGACAGAATGAAAGAAAGACAGAAAGACAGAAAGAAAGAAAGACAGAAAGAAAGAACGGACATTTTAGTTCTGCTTCTCCTCCAAAACACACAGAATCCTAAAAGGAAAGTGACAGTCAACAGGAGCTGAAAGGTAGCTCCCCAAGCAGCAACCTTGTGTGCCATCACTTGATGAACAAAGTGTTTATTCTTTTTCTCTCTTGGGATGATCATCCATGCTAAATATTCTGGCACGTTCCTGAGCCTGCTGTCCAAACGATATTCACTTACTAACCGGAACGTTTGTCTCTGGGTAATGCTCTAAGTTATACTGCTGGGGTTTGCAGGGCATGAGAATTTTCAGTGCTGGAAAGAGCATAAAAGGCCACCTCCTTTCTCTGCAGGCAAGCAGAGACTCTGCATTCTCTCCGTGTAGGCTTTTCTTTGTCCTTAGTCCAGAGATTGTCTTAGATCCAAGCCAACCAAACAAAAGCTGATTATCTCACCTTTAAATAGAGGGATTACGGCAGAGAAGTTGAAGCTGGGTAACTGATCTCCCACTTGAGCAGCTGAGGGGGATAACCCTTCAGATGAAACAAATTTGAAGGAAGAAAGGAAAAAAAAATGCCAAGCTGAAGATTAATGCAGAGCCATAGCTCCAAGCATCATGGCTGACATTTGACTCATCATTCATAGTTATTTGTACCTATATAAAAAGGGAGCACAAATAAATAGCAATTTTAATTCCCTCTGCAGTAGCAAACCGGCTTTTCCCCTAAAAAGATTCACCATAAGGGAAACTTTCTTGAGAAGCTTTAAAAAGAAGAAAAATACCCATGTCAGTACTGACATCTCCTTTTTCTCTTCCCACAGCCCTACAACAATTTTTTTTGGTTTTCTGTTAGAGACATATATTACTTCCTACTTACGGTGGATATCTTGGAACTAAATGGGCTACAATTTAATTCCTGTAAATGCCCTCCCTAGAGCAACTTTCTTCTAGGAATACTGTAGAACAGGTCCCAAATTAATACAAAGAAACGCTCAGCAGGATTCAGATGTTACATGTGTGCAAAGGTAATTTTAAGCAACCCTTCCATTTCCCCAGTCCTTGTCTGCTTATGCTGGTTCTCCTGGCACTAGCTAAAGTACCTTGAAAAATATCTTTCATCTTCACTGGTGAAACACAAGACAGGAGTGCTGACGGCAGCCTGGGCTTACGGAAGGAGATTTGGTGGCTCCTGACTCCCTGAGGCACAGGCACGTGTAGCCCTTTCCTCTGTCTGCCCACATCTGCTCCTCGGTCTCTGCTGGGGGAGCTTACGAGTTATCTCAGTGTCAGTGTTCTCACAAAGGACTTTCTTAGGCTGGTACAATCTTCCCTAATTGCTGGTTGCTTTGGGCTAGCAGAGAGATGGATGCTAGTCTTTTTATTCAGAAACTGAAAGAAGTTTCCTGGCGTGACCACACTAGCGCTGTTTTGACTCTGAAATGTGTATATTGGTAAAATTCCTACAGATCAAGAGTCCTGGCAGTAAGGAAACCAGACACTCAGGAGCTTGTTTATATTTTCTACCTAACCAACAGTATTTAATGCTTGGAAATGTTACTGCTGAGGACAACTTTTTCACTTAGAGCAACACATGTGGAAATGGGCCTGATTCTGCTTTAAGCTGGTGGAGTTTCAAGGAGATAATCCTCATTTATATTAGGTAACTGAGAGGAAAATCAGATCCATTATATCCGTAAGAACACTCATATTGTAAAAGGGCTGGAGTTTTAAACCGTCATTTTAGCCAAGACAAATAGATTTTCTTGTCACACATCCTCACAGCCCATGACAGCTCAGAGCTCCTGTAGATGGATTTGTGAGCTGGAGTAGGATAGGAACAAGCTATGAAAACACCACGGAGTGTCTTTTTTGGCATTTTACCTTTTCCTCTGGTCTTCTTTATATCGTCATAATCTAGATAAGAAACAGCAGTGCACAGTATGAGTACCATTTTGGTGTCATGCAGGCTACTGAAGAAGTGGAAGATACAGCTCAGTTCAAGTGCCAGACATGCGTCAACAAGATTAATTTACAGCAAAGTCAGAAATCTGAGTAGGTTTAAATTATGCTTCTCCATAGTATAAAAAAAATAAATAAAATTGCACTATGAGAATTGGTATGGCATAGTGCAGAGGTGAAAGAAGCAACCAGCTTTATTTTACTTTAAGGACAGCATCAGTGTCTAGTATTAAGCCAAGCTAGTACAAATGCCTAACACTGGCATTAGAAAGGTATTTATCTTCCTAAGTCAGGCCAAATTCTCCTTTTCTTTAACTGATCTGGAGAAAAAGACACCTGAAAGTAGTATGAACTTCTTTCCAGCATTTGAGAAGAGATACAGATCACTCCACAAAGCAGAAGGAAAGATTGCAAAGTAATTTTCACCACCAAAACACATTTCCCCCTCCAGTATGAAGCAATGGGGAGCAGCAATCAAAACTGATTGTTCCAGTTAAAATTCTGCATCATGATCTTACCAAAAAAGTATCATGATGACCTCAGCTTTTCTGACGTGTCGCAGTAAATATAGACAGGAGACTGTTAAGATTAAAGAGTTCTTTGGCACATTATAAATTTTCTTGATTCACTGTGCATCTTTAAACTTTCTTTTTTAATGATGCTTTGTTTATTTCATGGACAAGCCATTAAATTCAAATTACATCTTGAAGGAAATCTACTTCATTTGGGTCTTACTATGGAAACCTCTCATTTTCTGTATTTGTATTTCTAATGTGAATGAATGGGTCAGATCTTGATAGCAGGTCAGACAGGTGAGATAGACATATCAATAGCACTACATTTTTGCTTTAACAGTTCCACTTCTACCTTTTCTGTGCAGAATCTCCAAATATTTATGTAGATATGTAAATCAGGGTGATAAAACTGACAGAAAACCAATTTTTTTCTCCAGCTCCTGAGCCATAATTCTATGTTTTATTGCTGATTACGGTGACATTAAATAGTCAGTAAAACAAGTATATCTGCATCACGCAGTGTATAAACAGCATTTTGGATGACTGTCCAAGATGTGTAAGATTTTCCAGTGGTATGATATCGAAAATTGTACCCTTCCTTAAAAATCCCTTTCTTTTGGCTGCTCAGTGGTAATGAGTTTTATGAATAAAGGGCTAGACCTGTGTACTCATTCATTATACTGAAGTAGAAAGGCTTTATCTGCCATTAATTTGGACAGAAATTGTGTCACTAAGTCTCTCCCTTCATTGAAAGATAAGCATTTTGTAACATTTAATAAAGTGCAAAGCTGAGTGCTCAATTGAAGGTCTTGTGCAATTCTTGAAAGTCTTCTAAACATGATCACAGTTTCTCTAATCAGTTTCTGACTTGTGCCCCTGAGAATCCTCCTTCTCTTGCTTCTGCCCTTAGGTTAGGATTTCCTTATGCAAATAGCACAACAAATATGCCTAGCTCAAAAGTGAAAACAGTTTTTATGCTTTTTTGACAATAGTGTTTCTAGCTGGAGCTCCTTCAAACCCTTACTGGGTTTTGAAAAACCAGTGACAAAAATGGTTTCTGATTCATGGCCACTCTGTTACCTTTCAAAATCCTTGTGCTTGTAAGGTCAACTGTTGCTGGCTACATTATTGTTTACTACATACAGATACCATTGTGTAAGGTGCTGAACTTCTTCAATATGGACACAAGGAGCATAGCATCTTGGAAGATGTGCACAGCACCTTGCAGATTCATGTCCAGGCCCTAGAAACATCTTACTTCTGCTTATACACAGACCATTGATGCTGAGTGACCTTTGTGATAATGCTAGGATTTCATTTTACCTTGCCTTTCATTTTAATTTATTTCAATGTTTTGCTGTTTGCTGTTTGTGAAAGCCCAGTAAGATTCTGCATTATAAAGATAAACATTTCTCTACCATTACATTGAATAATTGTGTCAGAAAGAAGGAACATTCCAAGGTTGCCTTCTAAAACACATCAAACTGTTGAACAGGACTGTGGGTGGACCAATTATTGCATTTGATACATACCCAAGATGTCAACTCAGCCTCGGCAAGTCAGGGCCTCTGGGAGAGACCCAGAGTTACCTGTACTTCTCAGTTCGGGAGATCTAGTAGATTTCTCTAGAGAAATTATGGAAATAAATAACTATCAGCCCAGACAGGTGATAAACGTAGTAGTTCTTGAGAGAGTCACTGATTTTCTTTCTGATAAAGAAGGCCATGCATATATTTTCCTAACCATCTTAAAACAATACCCATGTTATAATCACAGATACCAGTTCCCCTCTTACCCATGGAATAGTGGTTCTCCTTGGAACTGGTCTGGTGTATCCCAAGTAACATATTAGCAGCAGGAGCACAATTACTGTCTTTGGCTTTAACCACTATAAAAGAGGATTCTCCACTGAATTTCAATCCTTTGTCGCACATTCCTTTTATATGGAAGATATTTCAACCTGTGAGCTGATAGTAAGCCTGTTTTTCACGGTACAGAAGATCAAGAGCGTGTAGTCTGTGGAGCATGTCTCATACTTACTACATGTAGACCAGGAGAACACTGCAGAAAGAGCATCTTAAACCTCTGCAGTTAGGCAGTTTCTCATTTTCATGGTGTTCCTACACTTCACCTACACTGAATGATGAGATCCTTGGTCTACTGATTCAGTGAGAGCTTCATCAGTTCCTTTTCTTGTAACGTCTTCATCTGCTCCAGACGTCGGTTTTTCCACATCCACTGACAGACCAGGGTTGTCCCTTGATACAAGTTGAGGTATTTGCAACAAACCTGGTGTGCTTGTAAGGAGGTTGGTGGTGACATGCCTATCAGAACGAGATCCTGCAGAAACTGTTCTTCTGACAGTTTCACATGCCTGAAATCTTGTCAATGTGGCTGATGACGAAGGAAATTGGTTCTGTTGGGTACATCCTTGTAATAAATAAGCTGTGTCAATGGGATTCCTGCCTCCATTCAGCTTCCCAAACCACAGTCGCAAAACGATAACCAACTTGAAGATCTATATATGTTTTATTCAATACTGTGAGTAAGTAAGAGCTCTAAGTACTTCTCAAAAGTATATCAGGCAAACATTTCTCTTTTGGGGAAAGGCAGAACTACGGCATGTATACCAGAATTGTTTTTCTCAGGACTCAGGAAGGCTTTTCACTGTTGATCACGCTTTGTAAACTGGAAGTATTAATCTAAAACAGTTCACTGTGAGGAAGATAGCATTGCAGGATTATGCTCCACTGATTCTTCTGTCTAAAGATCTGTCTATATTTCTCAGTCACCTGCCACAGATGGCATCCTATGGGGCATCTGCATAGTACAATGTTTCCCTGAATGTTGCTACTCAAACTGTATTCAGCATCAACAATACACGTACTTCTTCAGTAAAGAAACCAGGCCATACAGGGGTGTATGTTGTGGTCACTGCATAAATGCTATCATGCCTTGAAAGTACCTTTGTTTCAGCACCTGTAGAAGATTTCCCTCAAAAAAACCTACACAGCCTGCATTTAGAGCCACTATGACAACTAACTTCTGTCAAAATTGATGGGTTTGACATCTGAAAGTCTTTACAATTCTAGTCCTTGACATCTACTGCTCTGAAGATGTGAAATGCTCTCCAGGGAAGAAGAGTGATCTCCACATCCTTCGGAGACATGGCCATAATTTGTGACATTTGTCCAGTCCTTTGAGAATCTTGGCAACTCCTCAGAGGTAGCTTTGTGTCAAGGTAAGCCCATGCTGAGGCACACTTGGAAAGAGGGCTTGTATTTTAGTGTTTTGATCACTTTATATTATGATGTTCTGAGTGAAGAACAGCTGAAAGACAGGCAAAACAATAAACCTTACCGTAGTTTATTTGGCCTCCCGGTAACAAGATCCTCTCCGATCTGTTGGTATCTATATGATGCGAAAAACCTCCAGGTGCCTGGCAGTCTGCTTAGCAAATAACTTGTAATCAGTACGGAAGATTAGATTAGTTTGCAAACCATGCAATTATTTATTTCTTTGCATGTGTTTTCATAAGATTGCATCTGTCTATTTATTCTCTACAGATTTTATTTTTATCATTGCCACCATGAAGTCCCCACTATAGCACTGACTGGAGACTTAGCTCAGTATTGGCATGCCCGTACCACCTGGGTTGCTTTGCTGGTTGTTTCTCATCTCTTCAGCCCTCATCCTTGTGTCTGGTCAAAAACTAGTAGGGGACAGAGTGAATTCTTCTAACGGAGACAGTCAGGGGATAGGCTTGCTGTCCTCTCCAGTAAATTAGCCTGTCTGCAGTCTCAGTAATGGCATTTCTTTCTTTCTTTTCTTCCTCTGCTTCTCCTCACTAGCAGACCTGATTCCCTGCTCTGGCACATCAGGTGCATTCAATCAGTCACTACAGAGTGCCACTGGCACTCATCTGGGATATCACACCAGACCGTCGGCCCTCCTGCTCCTCCTGAGATTTGCTGGCCTGACCCTTTTTTTCAGAAAACCCTAATTTGTATTCCTTCATAAGGCCATCTAATATACACATCTCAATAAAATCACCAGATCTCAGAGGTTCTGAGAAGCTTGTTAGAAAAAAATCATGATGGCTTGTTTCTTGCTGTTAGATTTTCCAAGTGGGCTTAATTTCCTTTTCCAACACCCAGAATGGACATCTTATTTTACTACTAACTGTTAGTCAGAAATGATCTTTGTTTAATTCATTGGTCTTTTTGCAAAATGCTGTATTTATATTAGACTGTTTTATGATATTTATTCTATGGCATAAATATATTCGCAAATGTACTATAAAATAGATTGCATCTCCCCATCTGTGACTTCAGGGAAACTTTTCTACATTTTTCTGAATGTAGTTGTGTCTTCCTATTGTTTCTGAGGCCACTAGTTCCAGACATAGTTACTCATAGACACACACACACACTTGCAGATGCAGTCATATGGATAGATGATCATACAGATTGACAGCTTTCAAACAATGTCATCTGCATTTGGGAGACAGGATTAAAGGGCTTTTCATGGAGATTCAAACCTGAACAAACCGTAAGGAATAACTAATCAAAATAAAAGTGAATAAAACCCCCTCAGGCATTGGTGAAATTTCTGGAAAATGTTCCTCATCTAAATCAGAATTAGAAATTAAAATCTTTTCTGGTTTTGAATGTCTCTTATTCAGAAAAACAATACTGATGTAAATGTCTTGATTTTGAAAGTATATGTTTTGTTTCGAGTTGATAAAATATTTTTAGAGATTATTAACTACAAAGTCATAATTCTCCCAGAAATATTTTCAAACTGAATAACACAATGTTTCCTTCAGTGAGGTTGAGACCTGGCATCGGGAACATGGTACTACCTTCTGGTTTAGGCTTCTATCTTAGGAGTTAGGATTTCCAGTTGAAAGAATACCAGAATGGGGATGCTGGTTCCTCACTCCAGGCTGGCATCTGCCTGTGATAGCCACTGATGGCTTGATGAAAGTGCACGCACACTGTAAGGAGCAGGTGATGAAAGCTCAAGCTGTCCCTGTCTTAAAATGCCCTGCCCATGCCTTTTGCTCTCATGCCTTGTATTCTTGCTTGTGCTGCAGTTCAGCCCAAGAGCCATGACTTGGGATACCACCTAGCCTACCATGTAAGGCCCACTCCCCAACACACAGGTTCAGCCTCTCCCAGTTTTTTTTTCCTGGGAGAAATCCAAACCTTCCTCTTTTTCTGGGCATACTCTAGCACCAGTTTATATACCACTGGTGTGGTGGTAAAAGCATGAATTACCTCAAACCTTGCAGAACTGTCAGGGCCACACTGACAGGGAGATGCCTCTGTTGCCTCTACCTGGCCTGTAACAAACCTTTGCTTTTTGTTTCTCTCTGTGGAGAGAAACATCCACCCAGAACGGGCACCTCGGAGTCGGAGCATGTGAAGGAACTTAAGGCTGACCAGGAGCTTTCAGCCTTAGTTGCATCTAACCATCTCAAGTATCCACAGCATAAAAAGTCCTAGAAGACCATAAGACTTCATTTCTGTTTAGGCCCTCAGAGATTTTAGGCACTACTATCCACAGTAGGTAGGAGTTAAGCAGGCTGGAGCCCATCACTCATCTCAAATTAATTCAGATGGTTCATTCATAAATACTGGCATGTGGTTGAAAAACTGCTGAGGAATCCAGACAAGACTAAGCAGTATGACCTGGAAGGGTCAGTCTGAGGGGAGATTACTAAAGCACAACAGCAGGAATGTCTTAGGGTCAATCTTACACCCTAATCCTCTAAAGAGTTGGGGTCTAATTTATTACCTTTTTTTATGTGACAGTAAAGAATGTAAATGAAATACATTAACAAAATTTGCAGATGGTAGTAAATTGGGAGGCACCAGAAAGGAGCGACAAATACTACAAAAGGGCCTAGAGATTAGAAACATGATCAGGAGAAAAAAAAAAAGAGATTAATTTTAGGAAAACTTAAGATAGTAGATATGAACAAAATCAACCCATGCACAGATATCATAAAGCAGAGATAGCTGAAAGCTCTTAATTGTCCTTTGTTGTTTCTTCTGTAGAACCTTATTAAAGTTTGGTTAGATTTTTTTCTTGTCAAAGACAATATCACCAGACCCAGTTGTCTTGGCTGGGCTACTTACTACTGCTGCTACAATAAGCCTGTGTTCCTGGAAAAAAACTTACATACTGTATCTATTTAAAAGGATGTGTCAACCAAACTAGATGGACCCATGTGATGGATGAAATTAACATATAGTTCTGTAGTGTTTTACAGTGGTTTGAGGTGTATAAATAGCTATTAAGCATCAGAAAAAAATATTCTCTGTTAAGGTGAGTATGAAACGTTAAAACTTTTTTCAGAGTTTGATTCAAAGACCACCAAAGTCAATAGGAGTCTCAGTGTTACTTGAGAGATTTGGATCTGGCTCTTCAGGCATTTTTTTCCCCATCTGCTTGGCTATGAATGACACAAAACTGTGTCATTAGCATTGGGAAAGCTATTCTCACAGTTAGAAGTCTTTTCTGTTAAAAAAGACAGAGATTGGAGAAGAAGAAACTGGTCTAGAGAATAAAGTAAATGCTGCACTTTTTGTGGAGTTTTCAGCAGTGCAGTGTACGTTTTCCTTTTGTTAGAATGCCAAATGTGTGCCCTGTTGCACAAAGCAGGACACAGCCCTCTGCTCTCCTTTCCCGGAGGCAGTTACTCGTAGTGTATGGCACTTCCTTATTTTCTTGGAAATCCTGGCTGTATATGAAAGGCAAACTCAAGACTGTTTCTTTAGTGTATAGGGTAAGTGTGTGAGTAACCTGGCAGTGCTAAATTCAGGGACACCAGTGAAAGGCCTTGATTTCCTAAGAAGGAGGATCAAGCTGAAGTGATCCAATGCTAATTGCTGTGCTAGTGTGCAAGACTTACCTTGAAATTTCTCTGTAATGCCATTTTGTTCCATCAACTAAAATAAAGTTATCATGAACTCTCACAGCCATCTATGGTGTATTTTGTGATGAGTGTGCGACACTGGTAAGTATCCACAGAATGTGAGAAGTATGATAATTATTAGGCCTGATTCCGTACTACTGAAGTACCTAGGAGGCTTTCCATCAGCTTTAATGAGATCTGAAACATGCCTTAACTGAGCTGTATGGGGAAGAAGAAGCTTTCTAAATTACATATTCCTTTAGCTCTGCAAAAGGTTCTTTGGGGGTCATTGTCTGTTCTGGGTGGAATGCACATTTCCAGCCACAAACAAAAGGACTGCTCATCCCACCTGACAAAGCATGTTGGTAAGATAAGGAGACAATAAAATAAGCTCCTACCTCTCCTGTTTTCAGGCTATTTGTTCTGCAAAAGCCAGGGAATAAAAGGACATGTTTTGTGATACAGCCAAAGGCTTAATAACTTAAAACTCTTGCAGTCTCAGAGGCCTTGAAGGAGAATAAATGCCAAACTCAGGGATGCCTACTCCTTCAGCAATTCCTTGATTTTCTAGCAAAGGAGCTCCAGTCCAAAGAGATCAGTTAATCAAAACTGGGGGCATGGCATCCCTAAGGCTGTTGAAACTAGGGATAAAAGCAACAGTAGGCTCTACAGTGGGTTATCAAACAGAATTATGGCAGCCATATCTCCAGGCAACAGAGGTGCAGATAGTAATAGGAAAGTCTAACGGAAAAGAGAAAAGCTGTGTCTCCTCCTCACACAGAAACTAAAATAGATTTTTGGGACAATGTCCAGGAGGAGAAGCCCAGACTCTCAACACACACCTAAATTCTCCATCTGCCTAACCATCAGCAGCCATGCTCCCACAAGCAAGGGATGGAAACCCTGGCAGGACTTCTCCCTACCTCTGCTCAGCCCACCGAGGTTGCCTCAGCCTCTTCCAGACTCATTTGCAAATAGCTAGCTCCACCTGCAAGCCTCAAGTGTGTCTAGACGTTGGCTAATTCCTTCCCTTGTGCCAGCTGGGTGACATCAGCATACTGAATATCATTACAAATCTCTGCATGAGCCAGGTCTTCTGGCATGCATATCATGGACCTTTTCCATACTGCTTTGCTGGTATCACTGCAGAGAGAGGAATGCTGCCAACAGCTACCTGTTACGGTCTCTCTGGAGCATGAAGGTGACAGCTTCAGAGAGGAACTCTGAGCATCCATGGTGGACTCTCCAAATAAGTAATCAAACCTCATGATCATTGCTCTCCTTCTTCAGGAGCCACCGAGGATTCTGTTTCTTTGTCTGTACTATAGCAGGAGTTAATTCAGCTGTTCCAAATGGGTTTATACCACTGTATTAATTTCTTCTTGAGGCCTATGACCTTTGATCATGTTCCAGTAAACCTGAGAATTTAGGAAGTTGCTACTTGCCACAGGGTTAACTTCAGTGATCTCCTGCCACCTGGCTCGTTGTTTACCACTCCACTACACAAGGCTGTCAGCATCAGTCAGTCTGCTGAGCACTGGTTTCCTAAAAGCTATTCTAAGTTCAGTGGCATTCTCAGTCTCTATTATGTATAAAAGAAACAAGAGCTTGTCAGAATAAAGCCATTTAGTGCACACTCAGAAATACCTTTAATTGTTGCATGGCATTTAAATACTTAGAAAATCTTGAGATCAATAGATTGATCTCACTGAGTCATCTGTCTCCCACCTATTCAACTGTTTATGCCCAGCATTGTAATTATCTCAGCACCTTTAAATTGTCTGTTAGGAGTATCAGAATGCCAAAATGATGGCTGCACCCCTTTTTAAAATAAGGCTGTTTTGGCTCTCCTTGCTGTGGCAGAGTGCAGGGGGAATGCTGCAGAGGGGGAATATTTGAGGACAGGGCCTTCAGCTTTCACAGGAATGGAGTGGATCTCTGCACTGTTGCTGAACCAATGAAAATTGCCTTATTTTCCAGGAGATAATGTTCGTGTGCAACATGCAGTACTTGTATGTTACACAAGAAAGCATAACTTGTCACTGTCTGCTCGGCACATTGATCTGTTTAACAGTCTAATAACCTGACTGCAAAAGTTGCTGATACTCAAATCTTCAGAAGATGAAAGATCCCCAGATTGCACCTCTCCAATTTTTCAGCAGTGCCCAAGGGGAGAGAATCTCCTTGTTGATCACCTACCATGATCAATTCATGCCTTGGGGCATGACATTTACTTGCCCTTAACATTGTCTTTAGTTTGGAAAAGTATCATTTGTAAAAATGGTCTCTTAACTTTGTCTTACTCCACATTAAGGGGTGGTGGATGCTAGAACCAGAAACAGCCATTCAAGCACCAACCTCTGAGACGAGTTAATTAGGTTTTTAAATGTATACCATTTTAGTCAAATAAATAATAGCTGACTTTTACATTCATATAATAATAAACCCAGATTTTTTATCAACTTTTGCATTGTTATACCAATAAAAAGCCACCCATACAGATGACTTAACACTGCAGTTTACAGTATTAACAAGTTTTTTTCCCCCTTCTTTTTTCCTAGCAGGTTATCAACCCTGGTTATCTGAGACCTCCAAAGCAATATATTTTAATGAACAAAATTAGGCAGATGTATCATTCACTGTGGGATTTGAACCCATCGTCACTGGGGAGAAAGCTGCAATTTAATAGATGAAGATGTCAAGCCATGTTATAGGAGCTTTTGTGACTGCATATTTATCATAGTGTCATAGGGGTCCCTGGCAAACCGAAAGATTTCACTGTTTATTCACAGTGAAGACACTTAATTAATGACTAGGCCTAATCAGCCTGTTTTATTATTTACAGGGATTCCAACATGGCTTAGCTCAACTGATATGCAAACAAACCATCCTCAGCCTGCTCTAATTAATAATTCTGAACCAGACTTACAGAGTGGCACTGTCAAGTAGCTCTTTGGTGATTTACAACACCTCCTCCGCTACATTCACATTGCTTGCATGCAAATGAGCTGCCACCCCTGCAAATCCTTCATTTTAAAATACAATGTGCTGTCCTGTTGACTACAGGAATGCCCTTATCTTTGCACGTGACTTAATGGAGACAAATGTCTGTTGTGGAGACCTTCATGGACACACACCTACACAGGGTGTCATTTCAGAAATGTTTAGGAGGTAAGGAAGAAAAATCCTGTATTACCTCTGTCATAGTTGCTGCAGCTGAATTTTTTCACCAACAGCCCTGACATCGCCAAAAAGGGATGGACTACCCGTTGTCTTGCACTTGCTAAATTCATTGTCATTGCTGCTGAATAGACGAAAAGGAAAATGTATCAGATAGGTGGAAAGTTGTTATGAAGCCAGTTGACTCCAACATCACACATAGGTACTGGGTGACCTCACTGGGTGATTAAAAGACGCCATACTGATCCAAGGATGGAAAGAATCACATTTTCTTCTACAAGAGGTTAGGAATAAAATCACCATAAAAATACAAATGGGAATTAATGGGAATCATTTGCATCTAGAAACAATGGGAGAATGTTTCACATTTTGGGGTGAATTTCTTCTGCACAGTGGAGAAACTGAGGAAAAGAGAAGGTGAATGATTCAGTCAGGAGGACATGCTGCCAGCTGGGGATGGCATTGGTGGATTCACACCAGCAGATCTCATTTTCACTGAAAGAGACTTCTGAATACAGAAGGAAAACATTATTAGCAGAGCAATATAAGCCAGATGAAAATAGCTCATGAGCGTGAGTCATCCCACTTGTGACTGCTTCCTATTCCATTGTGAGCCATGCTTGAGAAACACTGTAAAGCAGCACATCAGCAAGAGAAAAGATTTCCCTCAAACCTATTAGCTTGAATGCAAAGCCAGTGCTACTTAAGTATCTGTAGGAGCACCTGTCATATTTGTTCAGCTCAGGGAACACCTGTGGTTTTGGGGCCGAAGGGTGGAAGTTCTATACCAGGAAGCATATACACACATACTCATGGTTATCTAAGTGTGTACATGTTCCCAGGCAAAGCCGGCTTTAGCATAAGGACAGGGGGTTTAAACTGCTAACACAAAATAAACTCCCTATTACACAGTATGCAGCTTCCGAGCCCTGGAAAGAAGGAAGCTCTGCAGCTCATAGAGGGCAGATGTTTCTCCAGCTCCACATTGCACTTGGTACCTCATCCTTAACAAAGATGGTGCTGAAAGGAAGTAATTATTAAAGGCTCACTGTCAAATTGAACTGAAGCTCCCTATGCTGGTGCCACCAAGGTGTTTCCTATTCAGTAATCTCATTAATGAGATGGATAATGGAATGGATTTAATTTATTAAACATGGAGATGATACCAGCCTGGGAGAGGCTGCAATGCATTGGAGTACGGGATGAAAGCTCAAGATTATCATGACAAATTGCAGAAATTGTCTGAGGAAGAAAAAAAAAATCAATTAATTCACTAAAAGTAAGTGTGAAGTGCTACATTTAAAGTATTGTACAGAAATAATGACCCACACAAATAGAAGGGAGGAAATTAATTTCTCTGCAGTCATTCAGCAGAAGAGAATTCATGCCTTATAGTAGACTAGAAACTGAATATGAGGCAACATAACTGTGGAAATAAAAAAAGGAAAGCATCATACTGGGAAGTAAAAATGCAAGCACTGAAAGTAAAACATATGAAGTAGATCTGTCATTTTAGTCAGTTCTGGTGAACTTTAGCTTAGGTAATCTTTTCATCTTCAGCACCACACTTTGTTGAAGGTCCAAAGAGGACGAGTGATCTGGAAATGTAGGCTTTTGAGGGATGACCAGGAAAAAAACAAACCAACCAACGAACCAAAACCAGGCCACATAATTCTGAAAAGACTTGAAGGAGCAACGGGTTTACTCCTAAGTGGAGCAATGGGTTTATTCCTAAGTGAAGCAAATTTTAGGCTAGACATCAAAAAAACACAACTTTTGGCCTGGAAATACATATTACACTGGAGACGCTAAGAAAAGTAAGAAGGCACAAGGGCATAATATCTATCAGGAATAGTTTAGGCTTAGTTAACCCTGCAGTGGGTCAGGGGAATGAATTAGTAGACATCATGACATCCCTTGCTTCCTTGCATCTAGTACAGGTTATGACAGAAAGTGGATTATACAAGAAACAGAGAACTGTTGCCAACCATCACGTGATCCCTCTTGGGTAAGGAGTCAGAAAAACTTTCAAAGGCAGAGTTGACTGCAGCCAGCACATGTGAGAGTTGCATAAGTTTAAATGCTTGTCTTTCTTCAAGTGTGTGTTGAGATGAGAAAGTGTCCCAAAATGTGCTTCTCAAGTGTAAAAATGTATGATTTAGATGACATTTGTTTTCTAATAAAGAAATTTGTTGATGTTGAACATCTCCAAAAGCTCTTTTCCTATTTGTGATCAAATACAGAACATGCACATTGCTTTTATGAATACAATCTCAACTTGTTATTTTTTATGGTAGGGCATAAGCTGCAGCATTAATGCAGAGAGGTTTCCTAAAGCTCTCAGATAACTGTGGTTTAATCCACTTTGTGTCATAACCTGTACTTGATGCAAGGAAAACAATGGACTAGATGAGGTGGATGCTCACCAACAGAGCAACTAGATTTATAGCTATAATTAGCCATAGAGATGTCAAAGGGAATAATAAACCATTGCAGGCTTAGCACTAGGAACAAAAAATAAGTCAAATTAGTAGGAAGAGGGTTCTCAAGAGGTGTCTGCACAGAGACAGTGGGCTTGGGTGGCCTCAAAAATGCAGGGACAGAGGAGGCAAGCTGGCTGGAGTGGTCCAGGTAGTTTATCACAAACAAGCTGTCAGATTTAGAGGGAGATGCTTTGTTTTGCGTTTCTAACCGGAAACTACTAATGATTCCAGACCTTTTGTCCATGAGAAAAAGCTTTATTTTGGGAAGAATGTCATATGTCACTGCAAACCTTTTTCATCTGTGTTATTGGTGGCACAGTAAGGGCAGTATTCTGGGACACCTGAGATGTACTGAAATAGCCCACAAGAGCTGAGGAACAACAGTGAAAAATACTTGTAAATCAAAGGTATTGAACTATATACAAAAATTGTAAGTCTGCAATGACATGAGAAAAAGGATCAAAGAAAAAAGACAAAAGTAAAGAATGAGTGAACTATCTACATACAATGTTGTTTTTATTCAGTGGCTCAGCAACACCTATTATAACACTATATGTGAAAAGCATTGGGATATCTGGGAATTTAAATAGATTTTTCCATCACAGTCAAATTATGGGCAGAGTTTCCTTAGATTTAAAAAGGAAACAGGTCATAGCTGCATAAAGCAGACAGGCAAATGGACAATTTATCAAAATGTTATGCACTCAACTAGATAAAATATATTAATTTGTAACTGGGCTATTAAGAACTGTCAAGCCTCAAGCCAGGTTGGCAGTTCTCAAGCTTGAGAATTCAATTTGTAGTCTACAACATTAAATTAAAAAGCCCCCCTTTGTGTAAGTCTTCACTAATGTTCGTAGATAGAACAGGGACGCTTGCCATCAATGAGCCTGCATCTCAGTTATTGCTCTTCCTGGCTTACAACAAGGTGGAGAAGGAAGCAGAAACATGATGGTTCTCTTCTGCTTGAGGTTTTTGATATTCTGAGACACTGCAGAGGGCTGTCTAAAGCCCCAGTCAGACTCAAGGTCTGCCACACTCACAGCACAGTCCCTGGGCACTGCTCTGTTCCTCTGTGAAGGCAAGACCTGAGAGGGTGACATGGGCATTTCTTTGCTGTCAGGGATCTCCCATGGTCAGGATGGTAGAAAGAGGGAGCCAAAACTTTCCTTCTGCTTGTTGCCAAGAAGTAAATAGCACAGGTCCCCCAAATCCAGGGACAGGAGACAGTTCCACATATATCATGTACACTGGGTAAGGGGGAACGTAAAGGGGGAAAGAGGGAGCCTTTCTCATGTGTACCTTTGTGATGGGTCCTCCCACAAACCGGTGAGTTGTCATTAGTAAAGGCTTGGCTAGTCAATGGACTCATCAGCTCCCGTTGCATGGCTGGCAACTGATTTATCCATAGGTATACGGAGTAGGTAGAGTTGCAATATCATCACTCTTGCATTTGTGAGACCTAGAATTAAGTTGTAAACATGTTTGGGGTCCTTTCTTGGTGTTAACAATATGATTTACATGTGTAATTTTAAAAAAAACATTTTTTTTTAAATTTTTGTATCAAAAGACAACAAACAGCATGATAATGAACACTTCTCTACACTGTGTAAAACATGTCACGGCAGCTCTAGTTTGCACTAGCTTTCACGGGGATTCTAGGAGCATTCAATACTTCATGGAAAGGGAAAAGTCTTTGGTGTGTGCAGTAATGACTCTTACCTTGGGGATAATGGATTTATCCCCATCAGTATTTTATAAAACTCTCTAAAATCTTGTTTTACCATTCCACCCTAAAAGTGCTGTGTAGTAGCAGCATAAGTTATTTACCGTTACTTATTACTTCATGTAAGAAGATTCCATAAATCTTCTTTCAAACACAAGAGTTGTCTTGTGTTTGTCCATGCTCTCGGTTGAAAAAGGTATAACAATCTTTTCAAGGCAATTTTTGGGCTTTTCAATGTATAACAATTGAATATTTGTAACTTTTTTATTATTGTCTAAGTGGTGAACACCTTTTACATTGTTCTTGTTTTATACAATAGTCTTCCCTTAAATTTTCATTGTGTTTATGCACAAACAGTTGTGCACATATGTGTACATACATGGAAGGACATCCGCTACAAAAATTCTATGCTGAGATCTCCACCAGCTAAAAAGCATTTTTGAGCTGCCACTGAGTATGTGTGTTGGAGGAATGTGCTCATCGCAGATGTCAAGATGACTGTCTTGGAGACTGCCTTTTCCTCTTACTTACCTAAGGGACAGTAAAAGCAGTGGAGAGCAACAGATCCATATGTAGGTTTCTCTGCAGCCCTGAATCATAGAATCACACGCTTCTCTGGCCAACCTGTTCTGGTGTCTCACTACTGTCACAGTAAAGGATTTTTTCCTAATATATATTCTAAATCTATCCTCTTTCAGCTTAAAACCATTACCCCTTGTCCTATCACCACATACCCCCATAAAAAAGTCCCTCTCCAGCTTTCCTGTAGGCCCCCTTTAGGTATTGGAAGGCTGCTATAAGGTCTTCCTGAAACCTTCTCTTCTCCAGGCAGAACAACCCCAGCTCTCTCAGCCTGTCTTCATAGGAAGGGTGCTCCAGCCCTCTGATCATCTTGGTGGCACTCCTCTGGACTTGCCCCAACAGGGGTCCCAGTATAGACCTCTAGAATGTGTCTCATGATAGGTCTCCACTTGGATATTGAGCTGTCAATCACAGCTCTTTGAATTCCTTATCCACTGAAGCTTATCCTTATTCACCAAGTGGTCCACCCATCAAATCCATCCCTCTCCAGTTTAGAGACGAGGATGTTGTGTGGGACAGTGTCAAAAGCTTTGCACAAATCCAGATAGATGACATCTGTTGCCCTACCCTAATCCACCAATTCTGTAAGCCTGTTATAGAAGGCCACCAAATTTGTCATGCATTACTTGCCCTTAGTGAAGCCATGTTGGCTGTCACCAATCACCTCCTTATTGTCCCTGTGCCTTAGCATAGTTTCCAGGAGGATCTGTTCCATGATCTTGCCAGACACGGAGGTGAGACTGACCAGACTGCGGTTTCACAGGGCTTCCTTATTTCCTTACTTTTAAAGGCAGGGGTTATGTTTCCTCTTTTCCGGTCAGTGGGAGCTTCATTGGACTCAGATATGATGGACAGTGCCTTAGCCACTTGATCTGCCAGTTCCCTCAGGACCCACAGTGCATCTCATCAGGTCCCATGGACTTGTGCACATTCAGCTTCCTTAGATGGTCTCAAACCTGATCTTCTCCTATAGTGGGAGGTTTCTCATTCTCCCAGTCCCTGCTTTTGCCTTCTTCAACTATGGTGGTGTGGCTGGAACACTTGCCGCTAAGACCGAGGCGAAAAAGTCATTGAGTACCTCTGCCTTCTCCATGTTCTGGTTAACTAAGTGTCCTGTTTCCTACTGGAGAGGGCCCACATTTTCCATACTCTTTTATAACTGAGGTACATATGGAAGCTTTTCTTGTTGCCCTTGGTGTCCCTGGGCAGATTTAATTCCACCAGGGCTTTAGCTTTCCTAACCTGGTCCCTGGCTGCTTGGACAATTTCTCTGTGTTCTTCCCAGGCTACCTGTCCTTGCTTCCACCCTCTGTAGGCTTCCTTCTTGTATTTGAATTTATCCAGGAGCTTCTTGTTCAGCCAAGCAGCCTTCTGGTCTTTTTGCCTGATATCCTCTTTGTTGAGACATTTGGAGGAGGTGATCTTTGAATACTAGCCAGCTCTCTTGGATGCCTCCTCCATCCAGGGATCTATGCCATGATACTCCACTAAGCAGATCCCTGAAGAGGCAAAACTCTACTCTCCTGAAGTGCAGGGTAGACATCTTGCTGTGAGCCCTCCTTGTTGCCCTGAGGATCTTGAACTCCACCAATTCATGGTCACTGCACCCAAGGCTACCCTTGAGCTTCACATTCCCCACCTGCCCCTCCTTGTTGGTGAGAACAGGATCCCACATAGCACATCTCATTGGCTCCTCTGTCGCTTGGAGAAGGAAGTTATCATCAGTGCACTCCAAGAACCTCCTGGTTGCCTATGCCCTGGTGTGTCATTCCTCTGACAGATATCTGGTGGTTGAAGTCCCCTGTGAGGACCAGGGCTTGTGAATTTGAGGCTGCCTATAAAGGGCCTCATCCACTTGGTTTTCCTGGTCAGGCGGCCTGGAGCATATCCCCACTACAATGTCACCTGTCCCTGCCCCTGCCCTCTCTTTAATCCTGGCCTATAAGCTCTCTGCTGACTCCTCATCCATCCTCAGATGGAGCTCCATGCACTCCAGCTGGAATGATTATTACTGCTTCGGACAGGGAATCTTCATTTCCATGGCTCTTTTGATCTAGTATCTTAGCTGAATTGACCCACTATCTGGCACAGTGGTTATCCACTGTACTCCCAAATTTTCTCCATGAGGACTGTATGAACACTCTTGGAAAAACATAGAGTTGTTTTTCATGGGATCCAGCATCCAAGGATGAAAGCAAGAGGCCACAAGGAGCCACAGCCATTATCTGGCGGTTTACAGGGATGGGGACAGTGTGAGTCCTTGGATACACAGCATTCAGGTGCTGCTACGAGGTCATCCACAGTGGTGCTGTTGCAGCTGGTGGGAGAGCATGCTGCAGTCTCTTAGCTGCTGTGCAGTCACTTATACTTCCTGGTAGCTCTGGAGCTATGAGGCTTCTTGGGCTGGAGTGAAAAGTCTGCTTCTCCTATAGATAGCTTGCACAGAGCTTGATGACAACACTGTATCAGCAGCACACTGATTTAGTACTTACTGTGTAATTTTACCCTTGCAGATCCAGCATCTGGTTCCTTAACTTTTTCAGGTAAACCTTCCATGAATTTCAGTTAGACATTATTCTGAGTGATGCTGATGAGATACCTCATCTTTTTTGGAAACATTACATCTATTACATCTGGTGTCATGAGCCCTCCAGAGAAATAAACTTTAAGAGCTAAGTTCCCTGCTAGGGGATACTGGTGCTACTCCATTGGTTTCAGTAAAGCTTTTCCAGTTAGAACCAGCAGACTTGGTGCATGTTGGAGGAAGTGGTGAGGAAGAGGACAAGTATTATTCTATATAATTTCCTACATGTATATCTAAGTGCTAGGCCCTTCACACAGACAAGACAGCTCAGTGTGACAATATCTTCCTATAAAATTTTAATTTAATATATAAATTATCACCACCACTTTTTTCTACCAGGCTGTTACATATCTGATGTGATATACAGATGTATAAATGTATGTATATAGTTAATTAAAAAGGACAGTAGCCATTAAAAAGTGTATTATCTGGTTATGGTCAAAGTTAACTTCAATTACATCCAGAGTAAAATCATATTTAATATCATGCTAGTTAAAATATGTAATGCAGTTTCCCAAAATAAACAGAGCCTGCATCTAAAGGAAAATCTGAATTAAGGCTTTCTCTTAATCTTTAGAAATCATTTTCTCTTTTATACACAAAATTCAATATTCGTATGAAAAGAAAAATTACATAGCGACCACAACTGAGACTGTATCAATTCTGTATTCTAATTTTCTGTGCAATGCATGCGTATAGCTACATGATTATTCTTAATCATTCCTGAAGAATTGCAGTCTCAACAATTCTTACAGAACATTTCAAAGCTAAGTATGTGAAAATACAAAAAATATTTACCCAAAGAAATGGCTGTACCAAATATTCTCACAATGGGTAATAAAGCATAAAATGGGTGGTGAAATCACAAGACTAATTTTGGAATTCCTTTCATAAAGATTAAAAACTTCATCAAGATTTGTTCTTATAAATGTAACAAAAACTTTATTTTTGACAAGTTGAATGACATTTTAAATATCATTCTTCACCTGCCTATGATAAACTCTCTATGTCCGAGACTCAGGATGACTATTACTGTGAATTTAAGGAGCCAAATCACGGCAGGGAAAAAAAAAAAAAAAGCATCTTTGGAAATCCCATCCCTAAATAATCTTCTCTCTGTTTAACTTTGTGGAGCATCTGGCAATGACAGTAAATAAGTACTAAATACCTATTGCTGAATCACATTATTTTGGGATGAAGTTACAAACCTCACACAGGCAATATGGGTGACGTACCTTTAGCAGGTACTGCTCAATGTCTGGCTGTCCTTTTGAGGGGTTATCTGAGGGATGGGAAGGACTGAGAAGCAAAGCTTGTGCAGAAGGCAGAAGTTCTGAGGATACCGTGCAGGGAACAATTCCTGCTGACTAAAGGCTGTGTAGTGGTGTTAGCAAAGTGCAAGGAGATGCCAGGCAGAGCTGGCAGAGTCATCACAGGGTAAGATCAAGCAGGCTTGAAACTGAAGGGCCAGGAGCAGGAGGAAGAGGGAAGAAAGGACAGGCTCTAACAGCTCAAGACACTTAGAGCCATACGCGGGTGTAGGGCAGCCTCTTCACAAATCAGTCCATCAGCAATAGTCTATGGGCCAGTAGCCAGATAAGTCCTTGTCTCCTCCCTGGAGTGAGAAATAGATATCAGACCTGAGTGACTGTGATGGACGACTGGAAAACTACTTGAGGTGATGCACTACGCATCTGAAAACCTACTGCCCAGGACTACTATATCCAGATATTGGGGCCCTACTATCTGCAAAGCGGGAATCTGCAGTTTGAAGAATTGAGTCATCCCCCAAGTGTGAGCTGGAGAGTGATCTATCACATCAAACTGCAGCAATGAAACTGTTTTGAAAACTGTACACTCCTAAGCTAGGAATCAAATGGAAGCCAGTGTAGAGAAAAAAACCACAACCACCAAACAATCAAAACACACACACACACAAAACCACACCTACTTTCAAACAATTTTGTTTTTTAATCCATGTGAGAGAATCTATACACTGTTTTGCCCATATTGAAGTGGATCACCACTAGTGGGTGGTAGAAAATGCAGCAAATTTTGTTATAAGCTTGTGTGTAAAACTCTGTTTTCAAGCACATTTTCTGCCATGCAGGCTCAGGAGTTATGACTGCTTCAGAAATTAAGGTGCAGAGAATGATGAAACATTTGAATGTGTGTACAATCTATTGACAAAGGTGAAAAGTAGCCCATTTTAATATTTTTTGCTGAAGACTGGAAATGGAAAGTAATATTTTAAAGAAAGGACTGAATTAAATGAAAATGAACATGGAGTGGAGTAATGCATAGTTGTACAAAACCCCAGGCTTTAACCATGCCCCTTATGGCTCATTTCCTCAATAGCAGGGATAAGTGCATTATTCCACAGTAATTCATTATGGTTTCTACCTCCCTCTGTTCTTCTGCATTTTGAGTGTCATTAATTATGTTCCCTTACTCTGTTAGACACTGAAATACATTGGGGGTGGGGGTGCAGGCAGAACGTTGTTAATTGTCTGCCTGATATTCTTGCTGTCCTGTGGGGAACTGAAAGCAAGTTGCTAGAAGGGAGCCCATCATGGAAATACAGGGACTGTGGGGTATTGCAGATCTCATATGTGTTGTGAGCCCATCAGAAGAGAGAGGGCAAGAGAGAATCTCCTCCCTGGGACAAGTGCCTTTCAGAAGCTGGCTAAAGAGTTTAGAAACTCGTGATCTTTCCCCTGAAAATGCTGCTAATGGACATGGCTGTGCTTGTAGCACTCTGAAGCTGTTGCTTGCAGATTGAACTTGAACTACTATCCCCGGGGCAAAGTTCAGATGAAATGTTTTCACTGGCTATCCTTGTGTATTACCAAGCCTTTGCATTTCCTCGGTTGTCAGAAAGGCAATATTTCACATGATCTTGTTGAGACCTTGAAGTGGCAGAGGCATACGAGCCTCAGCTAGGAAAACACCTAGATATGAAGACCATATGGGCATCAGTCTAGTTTGTGATTTTAAAAAAGTTTTCTTTGAACAGCCCAGAGAGAAATGTGATTTTGCCCCTCCTTTAATAAAGCCAAGGGAATAGGGTGCAAGGTCATTTTTTTCCTTAGCAAAGGGGAAAAAAAAAGATAGAAAATGTATGAATCTCTGAAAAATCACACAGGTGATAGCAACGTTGCTATTGTGCTGGCTCCCAGACCAAGTGAGATTCAGTGTTGAATTTAGCAAGATGAGCAAGATGAATTTTCTGGAGAGTGGAAGAGAAATAATAGGCCAGGACATCTATATCTTGCTTTGGACATAACAAAAGAATGTCAGCAAATTTTGCTTACATAGGGAATGTTTTGGGTGTAGGATTATACCTTTTGAGACATGTCTTTAGAAGATGACGGTTACGTCTCTTAGTCTGATGGATAAAATAGGTTGACTCTATAGGGAGCACTTGGTTGTGTGTATTGCTGATGTTGGCATTTTGAAGACATCCTGAAGCCTTCAGGGTGCACTGAAGTGCACAGCCCTCTGAAGCACATCTCACTCTGAAAGACTGGATCAGACACAAGCCTCACAGGGGGAAGGCTCGATGGAGATTTTGGCTGATGAAGAGCTGTCCCTACTATCAGAACCCATGGATAGCCCATAGGTAGCTTAGAGAGGACTATAAACTGAGCCAGGCTGCTACATGCCATCTGTGGGAGATGGTTATGATCCCTGAAAACAGTCCTGAAAAGGTGAGAACTAAGCTGAGGTGCCAGAGGTGGTTTGGAATGAGATTAGTTATTTATACCAGCATCAAAACAACACAGAACTAAATTTGAGGGTTGGGGAGAAAACATAATGGAGTTAGTAAATAAATTGATAAAAGTGGAGGAGGAAAATACTGTGAAAGGAAACATCTTATCTCCTTATACAGAGCAAAACCAGTTTTATTAAGAATATGAATGTCAGCCATTATTTATTTATGCATATAATTTGCTAAAGGGTAAATCCAGACAAGACAAGGACTTTGTGTTACCATTAGTGGTACATTAATTGAAAGATTTTGTTTTGCTTCTGGTTGACGTCTGGATCATGTGACAGAGAGCTGTATGCTTGTGCCAGGATGTTTGATGTGTTATTGAATTAGCTCAGCATTACAAGACAGCAGCATTCCAGCTTTCTTAAATCTTTCCAACTCCTTCAGTACTTCCTGCTACATTTGTCTGAATCTGCTCTTGCTCAAGGTATTGACACAGAAAAGCAACTTTTGCCAAGGTTATTTCCTTACACCTAATAAATTCTAAAACCTCTAAATGTCTTGGTCTTTAGGTGAGTTTTCTTCTGGTTTAAAGAGAAAAAAAGCATTTCAAGAGAAAGATCTTTCCTCCTTGTTTTGTGTGGTATTTATTTCCTTCCCAGATTAAATCTTTTCACTAACAGCTCTGTTGCACATAGGCACCATCAAAACTGTTGAAGACAGTGAATTGTAAAGGACTCAGTACCTCCCGCTATATTTAGCATCTGCACGCCTAAGTAAAGAGGTCTGGGAATTTCTTAAGTGAAGAAATTTTATTTGAAAGTATCCATTCACAGGGAAAGTACACCCAGCTACCAGAAACCCAGCTCTGCCTGCCCCAGAATCATTACTGCCATAGCTGACTGCTTTGGAAAGGAGTTATTTCCCATTTCAAGTCTCATTGTGCCCAGTTCAGTTGCAGCTTAGCTGATTGTATGATGAGCTGAATTAAGATATGGCAGGTCTCCAGTTTTGAGATCTTTGGCTGGCAAAAAAAAAAAAAAAAAAAAATTTCATCCATGTCTAGATTACAGTCCAAATGAATGGGCCTTGAAACCTACCACTGTTCAGCAAAGGTTCTTAAAAGTTCTGCAGCTTTCATCCACAGTCAACATCACACGTTGGCATCCATGGTCTCTTTAATACTGATTTTCCCCCTGCTTTCTAAAGGGAATGCTGGAAAATGCTTCCCTTCCTTCCACTTGCAATGTTGCAAGGTAAGACTCTACTCATCAATCAGATGAGCTGCTGGTGTAAGTGTTGCTCTAATCAACTTTAATAAAGCTGTACTGATCCTGCTGGGGTTCTGACTTCCACGTGCATTTGGATACTAGAGTTTTCTGCTGGAAACAGTTATTTCTGGCAGTGGAACGTACAACTTTAACAGCTATCAGACTGTCCTTGACCCAGAGCTTGCTTTTTGGAACTGATGGACTTTCAGGTCTTTCATCAGTATTCAAAGTACTGGATTTTGCTGATGAGAAAACTATGATAAAAGAAGGAAGCAGGTATAGGGAGGGTGCACACATAAAGACATGTTCCTGTGAGCAAGGCCTGAGTCATGCGCACACCTTGACTGATATTCTGCCTCAAATTAAATCAATGATAAAGCTAACTTTGTTTTTAGCAGGATATGGTTTTCATCTCTGCCTGTTTCATACAGTCTATCTCAGCCTTCACTACACATTTTATTGCTGGTTTTATGTTGAGAGAATATGTGGCCAGCTCTGTATCTGTTTTTTTCAGCCTAGCCACACAGACTAAAAAAATCACTTTTGTAAAAATATGAAGGAATATGAGGAGGTAGCATATCACAGGAAAGAGATGATAAAATTTCATATTTAACATTACAGTTTAGTTAGCCAATGAGATTAACATTTCTACCATGTTCTTACCTATAAAAACCTCACACAACTCTGTTTAATACTGATCAAAAAATCATATTCTGCAACAAATATCAATGTGTGGACTGGAATCAATGAAAAGGATTAAGAGAGGATTGTGATTCTGAAAATCCTGTGCATAACAGTGAGATTGTTCCCTCGCAGTGAACATTGCTGGCTGGAGTATAAGAAGATTCAATCACAGGAAATTTCAGAACTTGTACACTAAAAGTAAAGGTTTCCAGAGAGCAATGACAACTTTCAAAGATTAGAACTAGTTTTGGGTCTTGATCCTTTACAGTTTAGTAAATTTTTGAGAGAGACTCTTAACCCTGAGCCCTAAGACATTTCTTATGACATTTTCATTGAAACCAATGAAGTGTTACAGAGCATGACCAGCACTGATGCTGCAAATCAAAGAACTGGGCTGCAGAAACTTAGGGAACAAGGAAGGACCCTACTTTTAAGGAAGATCCTTTCTTTGAGTGGGGTGTCTGGTTTTGTATTCCTGGTGAGAAGCAGAAACCACAGCAGAGCAAGCCATCAGGAGAGGAGTTGTCCCCTTCAGAGTCAGCTGTGTTTTTTTCTCAAAAGGTCTTATCCAGCAGCACAGTTCAACCAGCGAGTGATGGGTCCAGTTGGGGAAAGCCATAAGCAGGAGCATGCTAAAAGAAGGACAATCTGAATTATCATTCGTCTACTTTGGGTAGGAGGGAATGGAGCAGAGAGCAAAGGGACCTATCGTAGATTGTTTCTTTATGTTGTTCTCTTTCTCTTCTCTCTTTTTCTTCTTTCCTAAATAATGTGTTGTTTGAATAAGCCTGTTTGATTCACTGCTTGTAAGCAGAGAATATATTGCTCACTAACTGTTCTGACAGCTTGATTGGGTTTCTCTCTGGTTTTGCATGGTGTCTCAAGCTGATGTTAAAACTGGACATCTAGACACAGAACCTGGTCCTTGTTGCTGCCAGTTGTGCTTTGGCAAAAGGGTTACTGAATTAAGTAGTATACATTAAATGAAGTTGTCTCTGATGTGCCAGCCAGCTATACTGAATGTCCCATTAGAAATCCATCCAGTACCTTTAATTCCAAAGAATCTGTTACAAATACATCCTAATACACAGGAAAGCATTCACCTACTGTAATGAAGTCACCTCTGGGGTACAACGCAAGAGCTGTAACCATTTGAAGCTGCAGGAGGAGGTAATATATCAGCAGCACACAGCTGATTCCTCTAATTTTCTACACAATACCATGCCAAAATTTCTACAGCTAAGCAAATAATACCACACAACATTGTATGGCATCTCCTTCACGTGGGTGGTAACAAGCAGCATAGCATAAGGGTTATTATAAATATTATGAATCTATTTGAACAAGAAGTCTCTTGCATTAATGTTCTGAAGCATATCAAGTTAATATGACTATTAAATTTTTTCAAATACCTTTCCAGCATCCTGAAAAATACTCAAGAAATTAATTTTTCATACTATGAAACATTTGTCATATGCTGAGGTCTGCAGGCAGTTTACAAGAAATATCCCTGTAAATACTGACAGGTCTGAGTGAAGACATTGTGGAAGCAAAGTCTGCAATTACAGCCTTGCAAAATCCTGTGCTGGTTTCATACATGCTTTCTAGAGAGGTCCCAGTGGGCTCACAGGGGTTTGCATCTTCATCTGCAGGCTTCAAGCAGCCTCGGTAAAAATCCATTTAAATCAGTGCAGTTTTTCCCCTAACCTGCTATCATTAATACATACCCCAAAAAGCCCAGTTCTACACTTTACTGACAAGGACCTCTTATGTTTTATCCTAGAGGCCTTTTAATCCCCTCTCCTCAGCTCGTGTCACAGCTGCGATGTCGGTCTCATCCCCACATGGCGTTGTGGAGTGGGGAGGACTGCTAGGCTTCACCTGCAGCCCCAGAGCTACCTCATTTGCTTCTTTGTAGGAAAAGCAGGGATGGATCCTGCTGCAGAACTGAGTTATCACTCTTTAAAATCTCCCTCTGGGGTGGACATATTACTCCGGGGTATATCTCTGGTTCTTCGCTATCCTTGAGTCAGGTAAAATGGCCAGTGAATCTCAATTTTTCTATTAAAAAACTGTAACTTAATATGTCCCAAACACTAATGTTTATGTACAGTTAAAGCAAATGGACAGTCAGTGATAAAAACAGGTAGCAGTATAAACCAAATCACAGCACTGCCTTTCATGTACTTTGTGTATATAAGTGGCGGTTTGGGAAAGGAAGGAAAAATGGTATTATGGTAGAATTGGTTCAGAACATCTTTCTTGATTAACACTCACATGTAAGTAGCATTTAGGTAAAATAGCCGCTCACCCTCTAAAAGTAATGTGCTCTCATTTAATATATTTATCAGCAATACTGAAGTGCAGTGTGTTTGCTGGAAGCCATTAAAACAGCCCCAGATCTGAACTGAATGGCTGCTTTTGTCTCCTTTAGAAGCAGAAGGATTTTCCTTACCCAGGGAAAGAAAGAAGTCTTTTCAGAGAACAAGACTGTGCCAGGTTCTCTGCCAGGCATCGTGGGGTGTTTTGAATGACCTGAAGGGGCCACGTCACACTGGTAAGCCTAGTAGGCAGTGAGGGCCCAGGAGACAGGGCACCTCCACACAGCTCTGGGCGCTGGCATCCACACTGCCATGCTGGGCAAGCACACCATATACATCAGGTTGTCACCTCAGGGGACCCAGCATCCTCTTTTCTTCCCCACCCATTTGCTCACTTTCACCACCTGCTCTAAACATCTCTGACAGTTCCGGGTTAACACCCCTGCTCTAGTGAAGTTCCACTCTGCAGGTGAGACAAGCAGACCTGAACTCTCTCCCGAGTCCAACAACACTTTATTAACCAACCGGACAGTTCTTGTCTGAGAGACGTAAGGGCATCCCTCTCAGAGAGGGAGCAGGCTGCTTCCAGGGAGTTCTCTTCCACCATCTGCCCCCATGAAATCTAGAAAATGGGATATTGGGAAACAAATTCAGCACAGATGTATAATGTGAAGGTCTGTTGACTTCAGGGTGTATTTGTATTGCATTTAGCCTCAGAAGTTTAAACCACAGTCTTTTCTCCCCTCCTCATTACTTCTCTGATGTAGATGTCAGTAGACACACACTGCGCCACCTGATTCAGCTTTCAGCATGATCATCAGTAGAGTTGCATTATGTTTTGTCATTTGTTTTTTGGTTGGTTGCTTCTGCAAGGAAGTAGCTTACACGGTACACACGAGATAGGCAACCATTACATAAACTGTGTTATTTTACTAGATTGAAATTGCCAGCCAACTTGGGAAGATCACTGAGCTCTACCTGACCGGAAAATACTCTTGATGGCAGTTTGGGCTGTAGGTGGAAGAAGGTGAAGGGACTGAAACAACACAAAAAACTGATTAATATATAACTTCTGTAAAACGTGTTTGGAAAAGTATTACCAAATCCTTACTCCATGCTTAAAAGGGTCAGAGAACATCACCCATGGCCATGTCACGCTATCGTGGTCAATATACGTCTGGGTTTGATGTACAAAGTGCAACAGATCTTTGTTAACTAATGCTAGTTTGGAAGAAGAAGGAGGGAGACTGCAGTACCTTCCCTCTCTCAGGCCATCTATCCAAGGAGTAAGAAGCATCCAGCAGACAGCCCCTTCTTAGACAGTACTGATGGCATGCCTCCAGGACTGTGCTCATTTGTAGTCCACCACATCTGAGTCTGCACTCATTTACCTAGTGCAAAATGTTCCTTTTACCTCTCCTTGTCTCCGACAGAGATATATTTTTAAAACAAATAAAAGATCAAATAAGAAGTCCTTCCATACACCTGCCCTGAAAAGGACAAAAAGCCAAATAGCATATGGAAATGTTAAACATATTGTTTGATGCATTTCTGGAAGGAGCTCAGATGTGGCAGTACTAAGTATGGCAAAAGCACTTGAATAAATTGTACCATGAAGACTAAATCTAAGAAAACGTGAAGGGAAGGTGTATTTTTTTTTTTAAACATCCTGAACATGCTGGGGTTTCTTCGGTTAGCACCCACTGAATTAAAATATGTGGAATCTAACTGGGAAGTATAATAGCTTTCTATTATAGATTAAGCCCCCTTATCCATGCAATTAAAGAAAGCACTTTTTCCACTTCACCAATCCTTCAGAAAAAGCAAAGAGAGAACTCAATATTCTTGATAGATCTTGGATAAAATGAAGGCAGGAAAGAAAACCTTTCAGACTGGTTTTATGGGCTGGAAAGAAACAGGACTGCATATCTTGTCTTTTTTCAACTCTTAATGGCACAGTATGACCTCTGGCGAAATCTGCTGAAGGCGATGGAGTTGTACCAGGGATTGTTCTGGCTCATGCTCTAAAGCTGCCAGTAAATAAAAGGCCAGATCCATATTTCTTCACTGTTTTATGTTAAACACCTTCTTACATATGACAATAGGAAATGAAAAGAATCTTACGCATTTTCACATAGCTTTCAATGAGCAGAGAAACATTGGGGTTGGGCAGATGTACAACCTGGTCTCTCAGAACAGGAGTGGTGCAGGGCTGTGAGTGACCTCCCCCTGGACGAGCAAGTCTCCACGGCTGCTCCTTACCCAGGAGCAGATGGGACCCAGGAAGCACGTCCTTGTTTTGTGGTCTGCAGGCAGGGCACATGATCACATTAGCGCACCCTTTTCAGTGTCTGTGACAGTGTAGCTCATACTGAATACACACCAGGTGTACACACAGTCTCTTGTTCTAAAATAAGGACTTGCAGGAGCACAAGATTAATGGACACCATCCATTCACCTGGGACATATTGTGTCCCTATCTTTAAAACATTTTAAAAAATAAGATTTCGGACTGACTGGCAAGCAATGTGAAACATAATCTTTAGGAAAAGGATCAAGAAGTAACAAAAGGAGTTTAACTTCCAAAGTCTGTGTAATTGCAATCCTGTGGGCTTTTGGGGGGAAGGGTACCATTCCAGTTCCAGAAACATTGGGAGTGGCACGTTGCCTGAAACAACTGTAAGAGGCAGCAGAATGAGAGAGAACTTTCAGCACCCAAGATTTATGTGTCAAAAATGCCTCAGCCCTTGTACATGTTTTATGAGCGTTAAAATAGAAAGTACAGTCCCCATGTCTCAGGTGGTGAGAGAGCAATACTTCTGTAAGATTTAGCTCTTTGCAGGCAATTCTTGAAATTCCTTAAACCGCTGAAATTATGAGCGATTGCTCCAGAGGGGTGTGAAGTTTATATCTGGACTTCAGGCTGAGTTGCCGTTGTTGGCTCTAACTGCAGTGGAATATTTGGTGCCAGAGAGATCCTGGGAGGCCATGGGGAAAAAGGAGAGAAGAGAAAAAGGCAGTTGTATTTTGAAGCATAGTTGTTTAATAAACATGCTTTTCCAATAAATAAGCCTGGGAACCTCTTCTGCTGTACTGTGCCAGCGTGGGTAGGCCTGCGTTTACACAGGGAGACTTGGCAGCATGGATGCTTGACTCACCAAACATACAATATAAACTCTGCGATCTGCTGAATGTGCCAAGCTGAGAGGCAGATTTTGTCAGCTTTGCTCCTGATGAGTAAGACTGTGCTCTGTAGGCAACACCTGACTGCTTGAGAAGGAAACTACTACACAGCAGAGGAAGGTTGTCGGTATTGACCAAAATAAGCATGGGTAGTTTTTTTAACTGCTAATGTAGGCAGAGTTTCTTTAGAAGGAGGAGGTTTTTCAATGGTCTTTGAAGACTCTTTCATTTTCATTTGTTTCCCATGTCTATCTCATTTTAAGCAAGCACCTGCTTGCTGCTAATCTTTCGCAGCCATATTAAACACCCTGTATAACAACACTTGTCACAAGCTTGCTGCTCTGGCTATAACAGAGCACATGACCACGCAGAGATTCATTTTTAGAGCAGGATGGTACTCCAGGAGCTGTTCTTTCAGTTGCATGCGTGGGCTCAACCAGAGAATATGCAGGCTAAAGGAGGAGGGAGGATTCAATTAACCATCTCCAGAGAGCCTAATGTACTCCATTGCACCCATTTATGGCAAGTTTCTCTGCAGTTAAACAGGAAATCTTTTCGACAGTTTTATTCAAGCTCTTCAGTAGAATTTTATGGAGAATTAGATCTGTGGTTCAGCATTTTAAATAGTAATTTAAGTTCTAATTTTAAGAATATAATGTTGGTTTTAGTTCTATTAAGATCTATCGTATCTTTCCTCAGGACTCTGTATTCCTGGAAAATGTGAAGGTCTGTTAGCTGAAGGCATGGAGAATCCTACTTAAAAAAATGCTTTTGTTGCTGGTTCACTGACGGGGCCAAGGTGGAGGCGGCAGGAGTTCACCCAGCCTGAGTGACCTAATCACAACTGTGAGTGATCCTTGCTTAGAGTGTTAGGATGACTTTCTGGGCATACTTCAGAAAGGATGGAAAGTCAATTAATAAACAGCATTTCTTTTTCTTAAATGGGATACATAAAAAGAAATCAAGTTCATGCTTCATCTTCCTGGGTCCCAGGTGGAAGAAAGAAGACATCCACCTTGCCTATGTCATCTTTCTCATTCCCTGGGATCCCAAAGTCCAGTTAGGATCTTTTCTGCAGCAAATGGTGTTGACTGACTAGTGAGTGCTTTTTGCCTGATCTGTACATCAGGTTTCTTCACCTATGCTGTTTCAGACAGTAAGAGTTTCTCAAGTGTCTTTGCAAATGGAATGTAACACCCTTTTGTTTGTACAAGGTGATCAGCAAAGAAGATACCTCAATTAAATGATCATCCACTTATTCCTATATGTGGGAGCACACATATGTCTGGGCTTTTTCCTGACTGTGACTCTTGCTGTGGAAAAAAAGGAGGCTTTTCTTGCATGTAGAAATGTAAGTTATTCTTAGATTTAAGGGCCTAGTGGATTCTTTATATTCAAAGAGCAAACACCAGCACTATCATTATGAATCACTATTCCTGATGAGTCTAATTCTTTTTACTGCCATTACAGCAGATGCTCCCATATCTATCCTCAGTGGCCAAATCAATCTTCCCAAACTCCTCATAAATATTCCAGGAAGAATACTAGACATTATAACAGCATCTCCTGGCCTTGGCAGAAGATAGAGCTGCTCCTTCAAGTTGGCTTTTCAGACGACTTAGCTGCAAAGCCTGGCAGGGGACATCAGGTATGGATCCCTTGCTAAACAGTGCTGTTACACAGGCAGATATTCACAGTGACAGTGTATTTCCCTGTTAACAGCCTTCAGTACAATATTTTTTTCTCTCTTTGGCTATGTCTCTTCTTTCAGCTTCATTCATCTTCAGGTGTGTGAGCTATGTTGTGGTCAATTATAAACTTGGGGGGCTTTTAACATGGGGGATTTCTCAGAACACAAAGCAAGCCAACAAATAGACATACCGTGACAGATCCTGGAAAATCGAAAGCCTAGTGAAATGAAATATAAGGGCTGCTCAAAACAATAGATCTTTAAAAGAAGTCAGATTCATAATCTCCCAAACTAGGTGGATTATCTGCAAACAGTTTTCTCTTTACTTGTTAGTTTCTTTCTCTCTGTCATCTATCTCTTTCCTTCAGTTAACCATCACCAGTGTGTCTCCTACAATAGCCATTCCTGTTTTCCTGTCTCCTCTTGGAAATCCTGTTTCCTATGGTCTTGTTCTGTACATAACAAGTCACAGAGAACTAGAAAAAAAATAATTTCACATAAAACTTGTGGGTTCCTTGCCTTAGCTTCTACCCTTCCTATAACTCTGCTGGATGCCTATTTGATCTCATGTTTCCTCTGCCCTTGTATTGGCTCTTCTTTTCCATAGCCATGAGAAACAAGAGGTCTTGCAGGAACTAAGGCTTGAGACTGAGCTAGGAATGAACCTAGGGACAGAGGACAGGTACATAAAAATAGACAGTTCCAGACCCAGAAGGTTGTCAGCCTGTGTTGGTGAGGCTGGCAAAGGGTGGGGCAGGAAAAACCATGGAGTCATTTAGCTACAGCAAGGCAGCTGCCAAGCAGTTGAGCAAAGCCCTGTTCTTAAGTCAGTTTATTGCTTCCTAGGTGCTAGACAGAACTGCCTCTGAAATGCTTGGGGTTAAAATAGATAGATGAAATATTGCCATTCGTACCACTTTTTGTTTTGTACCTTTCATGTTCTGTTTTTAAATGTTTTTCAAGGCTGCCTGAAGACTTGGGTTGAGTTCTTTTTGAATGAATCTTTGAATAAGATTGAAACCTAGTTAAATAAATACGAGATTCTGAACCAGTTGAGTTATTCTCAAAATTTGCTCATGTTTAGCTATAATTCCATTTATAGAATACTTGTAAGGATCAGCACAGAACAATCCAAGAGAATTATATATGTTGTAAGATAGCAGTATGCTTTAGGTCCTATAGTTGCTGTTGGAAGATTTCCTTCCTTGATATCTTTTTGTTTTGCTGTGTTTTCTTTCAGTCAAAAGAGGGTCTCTGCTCGTGCCAATACTGTTTTCAGAAAGTGATCTTACCCAGCGTCCCCCTATGGCATGAAAGCAGAGCACACAGAGCAGGTGAGTTTTACAAGGACATGACAGTATGTGAGGCAAAAAGCATGAGATTGTTCTCTTTATATATCTTTAATAAGAAGAAACATAATTGAAAAGCAGAGCATGGACACAAAGATCAACTACTGCCCCTTGTTTAACTCAGCGTGTATCAAGGCCTATGCATTTGGAAAGTCCATCCAGTTTAGGATGTTGTATAGCTGGATGAATACAAGCACGTAATGTATATCCAGTGAGTCTCATAAGGGCCACTGTAAGTCCCAATGAACTCAATCAAATCTCCCTCTGCCACAGCCAAATGGATTTGAATCTTCACTGCCTAATCATATTGCCCTTGGGCAGACTGTTGATTCACAGGAGTTCAAAAAATGATGAATCAGCATTGGATGGTATCAGGACAAAAGTAATATTTTAATTTTATTAAGCCAGGGTGCTCGTCATTAACTGAATAACTTTCCTCATTGTGTCACCCCATAATGACACAATAGTTTGTTTGCAGAGAGCAGAAAACCCAATATGTTCAGGTTTGTGTTTTCTCGTACTGCTGCATAGGTGTCCCTTCCTCCCCATCCTACTGCCAAGCAAACAGCCTGATTAATTTTCCAGAGCTATTGTCTTTCTTGGAAAGTGAATCCTTTCTTCTTGTGATTCTCATGTTTCCAAGCATGTCTCTAGGATTGGATGGACAGTGTTAGGTGGGACACTAAATCTCTAGCCAAGTTGTACCTACAACCAAGAGAGAGACTAAAACTCATCTTTACCTGATACTATGTGTGAATACCACACTTCCCGTGCTTATACCAGTCTTTCAAAATACTTTAATTAAAATATTCTCACAATACCTTTTAAAAGCGTATACAGTTAAACCCACCCTCAGCTAGAAATTCTTTCCACTCATCACAAAAACCACTCATCATGGTTAGGAGGCAGGAGCTTCCAATGAGAATTTTCCATCTATTACTTTGGACATCTGAAAGAATTTTTTGCCATTGACAGTATGGAATCTTTACTGCTGCAGCACACTATGATTTTACAAATACTTTTAGTTTCCTGGTGACCTGAAAAGATTCACAACTCCAAGTCAAATGTGTAGACTTCTCATGGGGTATAATGAGTTGGTTGTCTAAGAATTAGATCCACAAAAGACAGCATACTGAGGGGGAACAGGACTTTTAAAAGGAAAAGCCAGAAACGAGGTAGAGGAGGTAATGGTACTGTCTTTCTCCTCATGAAAATGCTCGAAGCGCCGGCACATCCTGAGCTCAACGTATTTTCATTCTTGGGTGTTTCCTGACTCTGGCTGTGCACACAAGACCAAGAGAGGCAGGCCTCCCCATCTACCTGCACATATACATGTGCAACTCTATGAACTGCCAAAATTAAGGTAAACAAGTTCATATCTGTTATATCAAGGGCTAGACTAACTTTGTCGTAAAGACTGGAGAAACCTCCCATGGCACCTCTAGTCAGCTTAGCTGAGGCTTTAAGGATTTCACCCTGAGCCACACACAGCTGTGTGTTGGACTCCTAAGTCTTATCCAAACCTCTTTATGAATGCAGACCAAAGGCTTCCCCTGACCTACAACACAAACCTGCCTCCTCTCAAGAAGACCAGTCCATGGCATGCAGTGCCAGTCAAGCAACACAACTGAGATGTTTCAGATGGTGTTACCAGTCACAGGATAAAGCCACCTGAGCTCAAGCAGCATGGCAGAATGTCCATTTCAGGGAAGCCATCTGTCAATCATAAAGAGGCTGGGATTACAAATCAGTATTTCTCTATTAATTTCTCAAGCAGGAGAGCTGAATTAAAACTGCAGCTCCTGGAAATTAGTCTGTGGAAACTCTTTTCAGTGATCATCAGCATTATGAAATAGTGTAGGTACACTCCAAGTTATGGAATATAATGTAATTTAAACAAGTTAATATTCCATGGTCTAGTTGTACTTCATCTTTCTGAAGAAGCTCAAACCAAGCAAATGTGCTTCATCAAGTACGTAACCAATTCCACTATATATATGCAAGTAGGACCCCTTTCTCATTACTGTGGCCACAGCCTAATATCCTAAAGCTTAGAGGTTAATTGCAGCTGTCTATGAAAGCAGTTGACCACACCTTCTTCAGAAATTTATGGTATATTTCCTTGGCAGGATATTAATAACAGACTCAGTGAAACACATAGAAATTACCAACACCTCACAAATAGTTTCCATAGGAAATCCACATTAATGTAGTTGATATATATATTTATATTTACAGATGAGATGTCATACACCACTCAATATTTCTTGTTAAATGTCCTCCTTATTTCTTTCTGATTTTCCTAGCCTTTACCAAAATCTGCAACTCATAAAAAGGAGCAAAAAGCCAGCCTGAAAACAGCATAAACCAACAACATGCTACTCAAAACATTCTCACCATCTGAAGCCTCTTTAACTGGAGAACATTTTGAGTCTTTACTGTCTCAGTCTGTTGCTGATCACAATCCTCTGTCCTGGTATTCATTTCCCAAGAGTGACGCTCCTGCTCTGTAAATCAGAGGTTTTGGACCATAAGTGGGCATACTGCCAAACCTTGAAGGGTGACAGCTCTCTTTCTTTGCAGAAGCACAGCTCCTTGCGCTCCTCAGTAAAGTTACAGAGGTCAGTGGAATAAACCCTAGGCCCCCAGTGGCTCCCTGGGACCAGGGTAAGGCCCACAGCCTGCAAAAGAACTTTTCCATTCCAGCATACTGATGAGGAAGATAAGTTATGTATTCCTGAAATGTCCTATCTAACCAGAAAATTAAATAAAAAAAACCCCTCATAGTAACAATAACATCTACATTGTTAAATCAAGAGCTTGTGTGTGGTTTCAAAATTTTTTCATTCAGTTGTTCATGGCAAAAAGAACTCCTCTTAATAATGTTTAGAGAACAGATAAAGGCAAGCAGAAGGCTGTAAGTAATGGATGTCTAGGAAAGCTGTCTTAAAAACAAGTACACCTGTGAGGAACAATTGGCAGACTGTTGGGACTTTTATGGATAATTACATTACACAGGCTCTCATAATGTCAGATGTAATATAATAAATAGGCTGCTCACTTTGGTGTTCCCTATAGTCAACTAGAGCTAGCTGGAAGACAACTCTTCATTTTTCTGGTTTGCGTGAAAATTATGCCTTTTTGTCAGGAGCTCTTTACTTTGCAGAACACACACAGCCCAGCAGTTGCTCCTCACAGTTGTAATTAGATTATATCAAACTGGCAGTGTTAAAACACTGGTGCCTGTGTTGTCTCACTCAGCTCTAACTCCTGAGCTCCTCCAAAGTGCTGAGCTCACCACAGTGATGCCTGCTGAGGATGACAGCGGTGATGAGAGGTAGATGGGGATGGACCCCACCCTTGGAGGTGTTAAATACACTAGTCACAGCCTCTCACTCTGAGGCTGTTCTTTGTAGTTGAAGGTACTCTGCACCTTGTAGAGGATACTCAGGATCTGGTAAGATTGGCAATCAAACTGCTTATTTTCCTATGGAATAAATGACATTTTTTTGGGATTATATTTTTCTTTTAAAGCAGTAGAGGGATAACAGTCTCAAAAAAAAATATTGGGAAGTACATATGGAGCCTATTTGCATTTTGCCCTGCCCTGTGCACAGAGAGCTCATCAGGTCTTTGAGGAAAGCATCAAGGGAAAAGAAGCAGCAGCTTTTGCGTTGGTGTGAGCTAAGAATTGTGTTGGTGAGGCAAATCTCAGGCCTATGCTTCTCACTTTATCCTCCCCTGCATGTCCCAGTGGTGGACATCCATGATAAAAGGGTGTTTCTGGTCAATCCTTCACTCAGCTGGGCTCCCCTTCTTATCTAGGTGCTAACAGCAGGCTCCTGGAGAGCTATCTGTCTCTATAAATACTGTATATGCTATACTATATAGGTACTATATATGTTACACTATCCTATCTATATAGGAAAGTACAGCATCCAGCCTCAGCTGGAGGTCAGCCAGTGCACACTGATGCTTGAGCTACTGCCCAGACACGTGCACACAAAAAACAAAATTTGGGAGCAATTTCCTCTACAGTGCTCCCTGCTCACACAAGACAGTGCTGATAAAATGACAAGCACCACCTACATAGTCTTTCTTTTTTTCCCTTAGCTTCTCCAACATAGTCAAAATGGTCATGCAAACATGAGATGGAGGATTAGCTCTTTCCTATCAAGTGTCTCTGTTGCTTTGAAATGATGGTGCTGAGTCTGACGGATTAGAAGTAAGCTGGACGCTTAAGCATGGAGTATCTCACTCTATGGATGTATCTTGAAGGAAATGGATTTTTCAAGAGGTGAGGTGAGCAAGTTTTATTGGTTGGAGGTTTTTTGCTTCTGTATTTTTTATTCCTTGCCACCCCTCCCCCCCCCCTTCCCAATTAAACCTACAAGCCAAGCTCCAGTGAATGGGGTAAGTCTGCAAAAGGAGAAAGTTACGAGTTTGCCCAGTATTTACCAAGAACAGAATCTTGTAGGCATTTCTGGTAGTCATCTGAGGAAGACAGCAAAATAAATGTAGTCATCTTTCATAGTCTGCTTGAGAAGCCAATCTTTTTATGTCGTAATGACATGTGCTTTTAATAAAGATATAGAATATTCTGGGAGTGTAAATCTATGCCCTTATTTTAGAGACATTTAGAATGACTATTTCATTTAATTGTGGCTCACTGCTGAGCATAATTTACCAAAATGGCAGTAAACTGCTATTGAACTGTAACATCTAAAGATGTCTACGTGCTTGGATAATTTGTGGGTTTTTTCTCCTTTGGAAGATAGTGACAAAAAAGCTAAAAATAGGAAAGAAAAATAGCAACAAGGTCTTCAAAACAAAGAAAGAAATGGTCACATACTCAAGGGCACTAATACAAGCATCACTTCCAAAAGTGGTGCAGCGTGACCCCCTTACCTTTGTTCACAGAGCCATCGTAAGACAGTGACAATTACACGTAAATAAAATGATGGGCTTGTATCACAGAGAGATGCAACCCAGCACTACTAGCACTTCTGTAAATTTGCAAGATGTTTAAGAAACACTTTAATGAAGTTCAGCAAGGCCAATTGCTAGGTTCTGCACCTGGGTTGGGGCAGCCCCCACAAATACAGGCTGGGCAGAGAATGGGTTGAAAGCAGACCTGAGGAGAAGGACTTGGGGGTGCTGGTGAGCAAGAAGCTCATATGACCCAGCCATGTGTGCTTGCAGCCCAGAAAGCCAGCCAAATCCTGGGCTGCATCAAAAGAAGTGTGACCAGCAGGTCAAAGAAGGTGATTCTCCCCCTCTACTCCTCTCTTTTCAGACCCCCACCTGGAGTACTGCATTAAGCTCTGGAACCCCCAACATAAGAAGGACATGGACCTGTTGGAGCAAGTCCAGAGGAGGGCCACCAAGATGATCAGAGGGCTGGAGCACCCCTCCTATGAAGACAGGCTGAGAGAGTTGGGGTTGTTCTGCCTGGAGAAGAGGTTTCGGAAAGACCTTATAGCAGCCTTCCAATACTTAAAGGGGACCTACAGGAAAGCTGGAGAGGGACTTTTTACAGGGATATGTGGTAATAGGACAAAGGGTAATGGTTTTAAGCTGAAAGAGGATAGATTTAGGTTAGATATTAAGAAGAAATTCTTTACTGTGACAGTAGCAAGACACTGGAACAGGTTGTCCAGAGAAGCTGTGGATGCCTCATCCCTGGAAGTGTCCAAGGCCAGGCTTCATGGGGCTTTGAGCTACCTGATCTAGCAGATGGTATCTCTTCACTTGGCAGTGCAGGTGGAACTTCCAACCCAAACCATTCCATAATTCTAAGAAGAATTTCCCCATTGTTAAGTTGTGGTTTAGCTTTCCTTAATGGGGTTTCACAGATCCCTTAGTAGTAGCACAAGTTCCCCTCCTCTGCCTCCCCACCCTGTTCCACAGCCAGAGGTAAAAAGCAATGGCTGTAGTTGCACAGGATTTGTGTCCACAGCTGAACCTTTTTATTGTTCCTGTGTGCAGCTCTGAGGGTCTTAATTCTTCACTGGTGGCCCTGGAAGCACCCTTTGATCCCTGTCCACCGGTGGAATCCCTGGGGGAATCAGATCAATACCGCTGACTTGCCTGTGGTAACTATTTGTCTGTAAAAAGTGAGCCTTATGGGACTGACAAAATCATTTTCATGTCCTAACTGTCCCCAGTAGAGCATTTGGTTCAAAATGACACAGAAAAAATGTAGGTCAATGGAGCTGACAGGTTCCTGTTTAAGTATAAGCTGCAGAAGAGGCACTCTGCACCTAAGCCTAGCAGAGTGGGTCTCCAGCTTTGGGGTGGCATGGCATTCAGGTGACCGAAATACATTGGTTACCTCAGTCAGAAGCGGTACAAGTGGTAGGTCCAAGCCAAAAGTGGGAGAAGGCCAAACAGAGAACCAGGAGATAAGTTCAGGAACAGCACAGGCAGCAAGAAAGAAGTAGGAGAAACCAAAAGGAAGAGGCTGGGAAGGAAGAAAGAGTTCTGAGTTTTATCCAGTTTTTTCCTTTTTATAACAACCTTGCCAGTTTGGTTTTGGGTTTTTTGGTTTGTTTGGTGTGGGGTTATTTTGTTTTGTGTTTGGGTTTTTTTTGATGGGCTTTTTTTATTTGTTTTTACAATATAACCAAGATGTTGTGATGCAAGCTTTGATCTTTTTGTCCAGTGACCATGGCAAGTGTTAGTCACAGCTGCAGCAGATTTTGTTAGGCTAAGCAATAGGCTCCTCTTCTTTGGAGTGGGTAAATGAAGGATTCCCAGCAGACACTGCTCCGCAGGGGTGAAACATGGAAAGCAAAGATTTGAGGGACCGCAGTGTTATGGTATCAGTGCTGAGCTACCTGTTTACAGTGACTGAGTAAATTGGCACCACCTGGGTAATATTTATCAAGGGTATTATGTTGAAACACAATCCCAGGACTGTGGATTTTTCCTTATTAATAAAAAGTATAATCTACCTCTAGGAGATAACAAATAAGTAAAGTTCATAGCTATTGTTACCTTTGGATGTGTTCTCACTGATAGTTCAGTGTGAGTATTGCACACTGGACGTTATCTCACATTCATGTAAATTACATTGACTAGAAAATACTAATTCTCTCCCCAAGATAACAAATATATTTGTCTAGGGAGGGCTATTACAACATGAAATTTAGATGAATCACAGAAGTTGAATGTTGGATGAACTTTCCAGGTAGTGAGGTCTTCAGCTGCGTGCCCAGGCAGGTGAATAGCACACTGCCGAAATGAAGAACTCGCTCCGTCACAAGAATTCCTCTTTCAACTGTCATCCAAAGGCAGGACTGTCTGCTTTCCTCTGAATTTGCTAGTGGAATCAAGGAAATACAATAACTTAGTTCTGGGTTTTTTTCCTCCTTTCCTTTAGAATTTAATTTTGTGTATTTGTTTTGCAGTACATATTGAGTTGTTCATCTCTACCACTTCTGTTAGCAAGGAATGAAGAAATAAAGTCAAATGAGCTGAATGAGTTGTCTGAAGAATGGTGTGAAATTTACTTGAAAAATCATTCAGCAGTTGCTTGAGACAACAAAGAAAACTGAGAAAAGTTGGTTGCACATTTATAGAGACGGTGTCAGCAGCTTTCAGGTCGCTCTGTGGCTCCTCTCCTGTTCTGCACACATGCAAGTGGGAGAGCTTGTGATTTTTGCCAGGCAGCTGTGCAACCAACCATTACGCTAAGGCTGTGCCAGCCCCAGGAAGGCTGCTGCAGAGCTCAGGGGAAAGATTTACAAATGAATTTTCCTAGTTTAATGTGCTACTTTCTAAAATGAGTTTTTCACTTAATTTACCCCTGGGGCTGAAAGTTCAGAGCTCACACCTACTGGCCACATTGTAAAGTAAAATAATGGCCAGCCAAACTGCTGGGACAGTGAGGAGAAATTATTCTCCTTCATTTTTTTGTGTGCAGCTCATTATATTTCAAGTGGAGATGAAAGGTGCTGGGCTGGCATCCTTCGAGGATAAAATCTGTCACCAGTTTGTGTTAGTTCAGTGCAACATTTCGCACCGGATTTACCAGTGAGCCACTTTTCTGGCCAGAAGGGTCTACCTTGGAGTGCCAGAGTAATTCCATCATCTGCAGCTTACTCAGTCCTTGGCTGCCTGGAAACTCCCAGAGTTGTGAGTTAATGTTATTTCTGGTCATACTTTTTGTAATGTAGATGGCAGCTCCCCAGGACTACGCCGAACCTATCGGGCATTTCACACAGGCCCCAAACAGCTGTCAAACAGTGAGAGTGTTCGGTCACTGCTGGGTTTGACCAGACCTGAGACAATAACTGGGAGCTAAGGCTCAGTATGGATTTGTAGCCCTAATGCACAGGAGACAAAAATATTGAGAGCAACAGAAGCAAGGTGCTTTTAGCTAATAATGCAAGGCAAGTGCTATGAAAAATGTCCAAAAACATTGATTCCATTTTTAAATGCTTGCTTTGTTAACAAACATAATTGTTTACCTTTCTTATTTGATGTTCACAAATTCATGGTGTTCTGAGATTTGCCTTATATCAAAAGATACAGATATTTGGATTTTCATATCAGCTAAATGGCAAAGAACAAGGACTGAAATCTTGGACTGTTGAGATCAATCGAGTTTCGCCATTGACATTTGATTGAGGCAATTTTCTTCACCAGACACATTGTGAGTTGAGAACAAACCATTAATCCTCTGATTTAATTTTTAAAAATCATCTGTGGTTCAGAAAATATACTTATCAATCTCGGCCTTTAACCAAAAGGAAGCAGTTTACAAGCAACTAAAATATGTTCCTCCAAGTTTTACTGAAAGAATAAAGTAGCAAAACCAGTACTTATCCATGAATAATTGTGGTCAGAAAAAAAGATGAAACAGAACTCTCATTATTTAAAGGATGTATTGGAAAGCTCCCCAAATTTCTTTAAATGCTAGAACAAAACTTGCTTTAACAGCAATAATGTTTGCTGGGTTATTTATATGTTATTTCTGGAAAAGCTGACTCCATACAGCAGACATACATAAAAGAAATAAAAAGAACTTTTTAGTTCTATACCTTTTATGCTTTATATTACCTTTTTGGCTTGAATCATCAGTCTACCCTCCAAACGTTTGTGATGTCATTAATAGCAGAGAAGAATTAAATCATGGTTCTTCAATATTATGTCCTTCTCTTGAGAGAATGTTTTTTTGAAATATGTTGTACTGCATGACTTTTTTCCCAAACTCAGACTCTTCATAGGTGCCATTTACTTTGAAGAAGCCTCTGATCCTTCCTTCTCTCATTTTCCTGGGGCTCTTAATGTTTCTCTACAGAGGGGGAAAAAGGTTTCCTCTTTTGTATTATTCTTGACTGACCCATTAAAATGATGTCTAATTAGAAGCATTTAAAAGAAATCTGTCTGTTATCTTTGCCTTTGAAAATTAGTCTCTCTGCTTTGATGGCTGATGTTTTGGCTATGTTATGTGTGTTATTTTAAAGATTCAGTTACCTTCCATTATTCCCCTGCAATTCCCAAAGTCTGGAGTAGGCACATCAAGCACAGATGTAGGGCCCTGGCCAAAGATCAGTGATATCATGGGAACTATGAACAGTCTCTGTATGTGCGCTCAGGCACATGTTGCCAAAGGAATGGCGACTTATTCTAGGGCCTTGGGCCAAGGAAGAAAGCAGAGGGTGCTGGGGAATGATAGCAGAAGCCACCAGGGTGTCTAGAAAGGACCAGGAGTGAAAATTCTGTGGAAATAATGCTTTTTTCATTTTTTTCGTCCCCCCCCCCCCCTACTCTCTTAAGTACCTGTTAATAGCTACACTCCTTCCTCAAGGTGGTTAGCATGAGGAGATTGCTCTTCAGCAAGTATTTTCACCAACAGTACCATCTCAGACTTGTGGTGAAGAACCCAGGTTTGTGGCAAATTGCTGTAGACTAGTGAGTAACTAACTGCTTATCAGCTGAGTTGCAGCACCCATTCACCTCCATGCTTATGACCTGTGAGGAAGCACAATGCAGCAGAAACTGGGGCTGGAGGTTTGTTGTAGAAATGGTTGTGTCATTTTTCTGTGTAGCCACTGGCCCTCCTCTCACCTGATGGCTACCAAATCTCTGCTGGATGTTACTGATCCAAGGGCAGCACTTACTGTGTTGCTTCTGTGAGCACTCCTCATCCACTCCACTGCAAATCTAAACAGTTTGCCTTAAGCCAGGGGTCCTCAAACTACGGCCCGCGGGCCGGATACGGCCCCCAGTATTTACAGAACCGCTGGGGGTTTGGGGGGGCAAACCAAGCAGCCACAGATGACCTCCTGCCACTTCATCCGTGCGCCGGCCCCCTGGTTAAAAAGTTTGAGGACCCCTGCTTAAGCTATCGGTGACCATACTGACTAGAGGAAAACTGCTCATATAACCTGTTCCCCCCTGCTGAGGGATAGAGATAGTGAACTTGAGCCATAATGTAATGATGCTATCTTCAACTGATTTTTAATTATTTATATGTCCGCTGCCTGTACCTTTACACTAATTTAATTGAATCAGTACAAAACACTCCATAAGACATTTACTACATTGAGGGTAAGCCAAAGGCAATGTCGCCTAGAACAAAAGTGCTACAATGGCTTACACACTAATTAATCTAAAATGTATTTTAAAATTTTCAGGATTGTACATAAGTGAGTTGAAGAAGAGTAAGAGAAATAAGGGAAATAGCGGAGAATTTTTGAGATTTGCCATCCTGACTTTGAAGGTCCATCTCTGTTGTACCATGCAGTATGATACAGACTACTAACACAAGTAGTCCTAGGATACCAGAGCCATTGCAACTAATGAAATTAAATTTTGCTACTGTATTGCCAGAAAGAGTGAAGACATCTTTAAACAGCACAGCCAGACACAGAAGGCTGCACTTGTCAGCCCTCCAGGGGAAATGAGATGCACCATTACCTGTACATTTCTAAATAAGAACAAATAGACAAAACAGAATAGACAATTTCACACCTGACTGCAGTATGTATAAATTCAAATAATTTTCAAATGCACAGATGTTTCTGGGCACCTCAGGAAGCTATTATATTTATGAAGATTTTTGGCCATTCAGAAGTCTGGTTGGTCTTCTCAGGGCAGTTAGCAAAAAATCTCTTTGGTCCGCCACAAAGCCTGTATTACTTAGAGGAACTATAGGAATACGTGTGATATATCTGGATTTGCCCTTTTGAGGCAAATCACCACCAGCTGATAGTTCAAAAAAGATATCACCAAGTCATATTTACTTACAGTCAATTTAATTTTAGTAGAACCCATACATTTCAATGAATCTGCTTTTATGGGCAGATAGGCATTTGATACCTTCTGTCTCGAGAAGCATCTATACTCTTGGTATCAAGAAATCCTTTCGCATCAGTAGGATTCAAGACCAATAGAGAGCCAACACCTGAAATTTATAAGCACTGATGCTGAAGGATTTTGATACTTATTGATAGGCACTGATAACTTTCAAACTTGATAGGCTTCTATACCTGTCGGTCTTGAGACGAATTTTTATGTTGGTAAACACTGAGACCTATCAAGAGCAAGACCTTTGGATATCAATAGGTGTCGGTGCCTATAAATTCAAGCACCTATTTTTAGGCAAGGATACTGATAGCAATTGATGGATAGATATAGATTAGAAGGCATAGACACCTTCTGATCTCAATAGGTGACTATTGGTCTCAAGACCAGTTTTGATACCAGTAGACATCAAGATCTATAGATCGTGAGAACTTCTGTTATTGACAGGCATCCATGTCTATCAGTTTCAAGACCTATCTGTAAGCATCAGTATCAATACTTAGTGACAGCCATTGATACCTTTTGATCTCAATAGACATCTACGTCTACGAATCTCAAGAAATTTCTTGATATCACTAGACACCGTGACCTATCAGTAGTGAGACCTTTCAATATCTGTGGGCATCAATGTTTATCAATTTGGATGCCTATTGAAGATATTGATATCTATTGGTATTGGCCAATAGCAGTAGGCATGGATAACTTTGTCTTAACTGATGTCCATTCCTATGAGTCTTGAACTTATTTTGATATTGTGGGCACCAACATATACCAACAGTGAGACCTTTTAGTATCATTAGTCATTCGTGCCTACCAATTTCAACACCTTTGGATGGACATCAATGTCTATTGATAATGTCAATATCTTTTGAGCTCAATAGGTGTCTACACTTATTGATCTAGAGTCTGCTTTTGATAGAAGTAAGCATTAAGATCTGTAGAGCAAGATTTTTTTTATATTCATAGGCATCAATATCTTTCAGTCTTGATAGGAATCCAAACACTTTGGTCTCAATAAACTTTCTGTTACTGGTAGGAATCAAGACCTGTAGACAGTGAGCCCTTTTGATGTAGATAGGCATTAAGACCTGTCAATTTTGACATTTATCTGAAGGTGTTTTTATCAATAGGTTATTACCACATCAATATCTATCAACAGGCATTGATACCTTCTCTATCTCAGTAGGCACTTATGGTCTCAAGAAACGTTTTGATATTGGTACAAATATGCTAGAGATAGGAAGACCTTTCAATATTGGTAGGCTTCAATACCTATTAGTTGCTGACTTATATTAGTTAAAGGACATTATAGCTTCTACAAAATTTTAATGATCATCTTGTAATGTAATAAAAGTTAAAAGTAATACTGTATGCTCCCCAGCTAAATATGGCTGCAAATTAGCATTTCCCCAAAACTTCAGGGCTTAATAAGAAATTATGTGAAATAATGAAAGTTATTCTTAGAATAAGAAAGTTAGAGAAGATACTCCAGTTAACGATCAATTTTTCATGAAAAATTATTATCTAAGTGCACATGAATTTCCTGTAAGTATCAGTATAATTGTAAAAGATTAAATCATATAACAAGTAAGAATAATTGTAATGTAATTAACCACTGATTACTCCATTTCTTTTCCTCTGTTATGCATGTGTACAGGTAGACAGAACAATTAACAAGTTATAAAACGGTTCACATTGATTTGTACAGCTCTGGTTCAAAGCAGAGCAAAATCCCAGATGGGCAGCAAAATTAAAATTGCACTGTGGCAAAAAAAGTGAATTAACTTTGTTCCATTTTTTTGCCCTACTTTTTCTGAAAGGCTGTAAATTAGCTGCTACTTAGGATTCTAATACAGAGCAAAGCATTTGTTATCCACTTAGCAGTGCTACTCATATCTGCTATAGAAAATATCAATGTTAGTGCGCTTCCACTAAAAAGCACTCAAGTATTAAAAAAAAAACACCCAGTAACAATTAGCTTTGATCTAAAATCCAGTACTTACATATACAAGAAATATAACTTGAAGCTTACTAATGCATTTTCTGTGTCCCTTTTATTTGTACTGAAATAAAAATAAAGCCACTTTATAGCAAATGAAGTTGTTAGTTTCTCTTGTAGCCGTGTCCTTTCTAGGAGGACCTTCATTTCTTGCTATTTTTGTCATGTTAAGGTTTGCGTTTTCTGGGCTCCACTGACAGTGTTTCAGTGAAATACTACTGAAATAGCTCAACCTGGCACTGTCTGTGGATCACGTCCTTTAAGTCACTAAGACTTTCTGTAGGCAGTAATACTGTTCTTTCATACATTATTGCAACTTGTTATTGAGATGCTGAAAAAAACTAGAAAGTCTCCAGTACCTAGATATACAAGAGGGTGAGAGAATTGGGTTGGATCCTGAAAAGATGGGAGCATCCACAACTGGCAGGGCTTTGCAGGGGTTCAGCTGCTTCAGGCACCAGTCAGCTCCCAACCCACCTGTTGGAATGCAAGTAAATTGTTTATTTAGAGGTGCTCTTTCTCTCTCCCCTTCTATCCACTCCCACCCCACCCCCCACCCCTTGTTCAAGCTGTTTTTTGAACTGCAAAACCACATGTGATTGAAGAGAGAGGGACGAAATCATCTCTTACTCTGAGGGTCCTAAATCTTGAGCTGGTTTTGTACTTGGGTAGATTTTCTTCACCATTTCTTTTTATTTAACTCTATATATCCTTTGAATTGAATTGGGTGCTTGCTAGAGCTGCTCTGCTTGAAGGTTTTGACCCCTAATATGTTACAGAAAATGTAACTTCTGCCTTACTGACTCCTCAGCGAGCCTCAGTGTTGACTGTGAGCGATCGCGTGCGGTGATCCTGGTTCATGGACTGTAAAGGCTGCACTTCGCTCCCCATCCCGGCTGCGGCAGCTGACCAGAGGGACACCAGCAGGCAGCAATGCCGGGCACCGCATTCACACTGGCTGCACAAGATTTCCAGCGCACTCCTATGAATGCAGACAGGCATCAGATGTCAGCCTTGAGTCACCATGAACTCAGCATTTCAGATCAGGACAAGGTCTGTAGTCATTTATTATTCTCTCACAAAACCGCTTCCTCAGGATCCCATTTATGCTGGGGTACCATGGAGGGAATGTGCATGCCAGTAGCTAACTATGTTTCCAAACAGAGGACTTGTTCTTTGTGGTTATAAGATCATTGGGACTGCTTTCTGCAAGCTGAGCTAACAGATCTGCCTACATGCTGAAATCAAGTATGGTTTGGGTTTTTTTCCCCACACCCCTGTGTGCCCACTCTGAATTGCACATCACCCTTATTCACTGTCCGTATGAAGAATATTGAGTACTTGTACATCACTTTGAATCCTGAGTGGCCTGCTCCTCTGAGGATGCTACCTAATCCTCTGAGCTCTCCCATACTACTGATTTTGTTACTTGGTACTTTTGACTTACTATCTGAATGATCCAAGAGCATGGGCAGTCAGGCTGTATGCATATTCTGTATTTCATTTGAACTATTACAACATTATTTTTTTTTTCTCTGAATACATTACATGCTGAAGCAAAACAAATTATAGGTAATAAATTGAGTATGGTATCTAAACGCTCTCTGCAAGGTTTTCTCACCATGTCAAGAATGCCTCTCCACTTCATTTGCCTAATGCATTTACAGTTGCTCTAGATTTATTTGTTAGGAGCTGTGGCAAAGTCCACACAGCACAGACTCCAGTGCTATGGGATGACTGAAGGAGAAACTGTTGGCTTCAGTGGCCTGTTACTGAATGTGCAATGACTGAAGTCCCTTCAATTTAAAAGAAGGTCATAAATAATGCAGATCCCCCAGGTGAACCTTCTCTGCCTTGCTTGCCATTTCAGAGTGAGACACACATATACATAATAAAAAGCACATTGTGAAAAGCCAGCCTCCAGCTGACAGAAACATGGGTGGCTGTAGCGTGGTCAGCATCAGAAAGCCAAGTTCAAGTCCTTCTGTTGAGACACATGCAAACACCACTTGGCCTGGATCTATTTTCAGCTGCTCGTATAGAATCATCCAAATAAATTGATGGCAAATTTAACACTGCACATGGGCATGAACTTCCTAATCGAGTAAGTTGTCTCTGCTTTCTGAAGCTGTCACAGGCCACACACATACCACTTTCCTTGGTATATGAAGGTGTGATGGCTCTGATCTCAGCAGGACACAGCCTTCAAGGAAGAGGAATGATTCCTCAAGTTCATCCTTTAGGATGTCCCAGCAAGGAAGCCAGTAGGCAGTGATTCCCTTTCTGTTAGCCTGTTTGCAAAGGAGTAAAAATATATACCTACACATCCAGGACTAATACTGAAGAATCCACATGGCAGTGGAAGCATGACCTTCGCTTGTGGCTCCAATGAGATACTTGTGGAGTCTTAATGTGCCAGATATTACTATGAATTATGGCTACTTAACTGGTGCACCAGAGGAGCAGCTATTGTCCTCTGCTAAGCTTGGGCACCAGCAGGTGTTGGGTGCTGTACAAACACCTCAGGAAATAAAGTCTCTGCAACAACCACCTACTTCAGTGAGGGCAAGTCATGTTATGCCTGCAGCCGAAAGTTACAGCAGCAGTTTCCCGTTTTTAGTACTTCAAAAATTTTATTGCTAGTTAAATAAAAGCAAACCGAAGTTTTCATCTAAATGAAGCCTATAATTTTGTGGGACCCAGTGGCTACATTTTTCACATGGTTGTAGGAAGGGAATGAAATCTCTGGACAGCACCTATTATCCATTCTCCTAGGCATTCATTCCATATTCTGATAAAGATCAGCCTTGGGCTTTCTGGTTATTGATCTCAGCCAAAAGGCAGATCTCTCTGCTTCAGCAAGTGTTTCTGCTAATATATTTTTCCTTCCAACATTAATACTCTTTCTAATTTCAACCTCAAGAAGCAGCAATAAATTGCAGTCTGTGGCTTTAGCTTGTAAAAGCAGAGTGGACCATATGAATATGTGTTGGACAGCTTGTCACAGCCTGCTGCAAAATCCAATTAATTCTGAGGTTATTATGCCTTCCTTCACTATAGCTATTCTAATTGGGGAGGGGAATAAGGTTGAATGTCCACCCCAGGCTTAGAAAAACACTAAATCTCAATTAATTAGCTGAGTTCCCATCAAAGTTGCCTATAGTGTCTGCTAAAATACATTGGGGAGTTTGAGCTTGCTATACAAACTTGTAGGCAGAAAATGGTCAGTGTTCCTCTGTAAGTCAGTGAAAGCTACCTTTAAATACAACTGGGTATCTTGAGTGCCTTGACTGGGCTAAGTACTGGCTTCCTTGCTTGGCAGACTTACGTTTCTTCTGGTGGTTTGCTGTTGCAAACTTATGTTTCTTCTGGTGGGCTATTTCTCCATAGGCAGAGTTCCCTACTCACATGACCTGTTTGTGCTGATGGTGTTACAGGTCTGCCTGGGAGGGAAGCACAACTGGGGGTGTCGGCCCAATGCCACCACCACCACCACCCCCAGACCTGCAAGGAGAAAAAGGTCTGCACCCTGCAAAGGGAGGGTGCAGCTTTGCACCTGAGGTGGGGCAGAAATGATGTTGGCTGTAGACCAGGGTACCAAATCAAGATGTTACTATTGGTCTTCTCCTGGCACGGTGCACCCATGTGGTCCCTTCCTTGGGGTCTTGTCCAGATACATAGGGTTCTACTCCATCTCAAGTCTTAGGCAGATCAACGGAAAGCACATGAAGACAGGATGGAAAAGGAAAGAGCTTTAAGCCCGCTGTTCAGTGAGTCTGATAAAAAAATAAAGTGCAAGCTGTTTTTCTGTTTTTAACTTACAGCTTTCTGAATTGCTTCTTAAATATCTGGGGGAATGTGTAGCACTTCCTACAGACAGATTTAAGGAGCAAATCTCACCTTCCCAGCATACATAGTTTATTATGTGCACTAGTATTATAAAATCTCAGTTAATTACTGTGAATTATTTGCTTATTGTTGCTCCTTGGAATTTATTGGACAAAGATCAAGTCTAAACAAATCTTTTTGATCTTTTAATGGATTTTGTAAAGGCAAGGGTAAGAAAACCCCATCTGCATTTCTACATATTTGAACATCATTAGACTTGAATTTTGCTGTTGATGTAGAAAAAAAGCAAATTTCATTTCCATAAGCTACAGAGCAAGTATCAAACCTAGCATTAAATGTGATTACACAACTCTGTGAATGATAATAACCCTTTGTTTCATTATAGAGCGGACATTAGTTTTTCTAGAGGATACTAACAGAAATGTTTCGGAAGCAGTTAGTGTTAAACAAATGGTCTGGCTCTTGGGTGATATTAGCTAATCAGATATAAACAAGAGCTCGAAAAATAGGATAAAAACAGTTTAATTTGTAAACTGAATATAAGTGAAATGGCTTTTGCTTGCCCTTTACGTTCTGGAGGAGATGTCTCAGAAACAAGCTAGCTAGATGAAGAAAGACGACAAAGACATTTCTCTGGATCTGTTCATATTCACTTGCATCTGTATGCACCATACTTTTTATTTTTATTATGCAGTTCAGGTTCACAGGCTTGAATGAATTGAAAAGCTGGAGCTAACTTCTGACCATGGGCTACCAAGTTAGCTCAGGGCTATGCAGACAACCTTGAGTTAGCCACCTCGCAGTTGAAGGGCCAAGACAAGACCAGGCCTAGACAACTTCTGGTGTGGAAGAGAAGAGGCAACAGACACAAACTGAAACACAGGAGGCTCTGTCTGAATATCAGGAAACACTTTTTTTAAGTACTGGAAGAGGTTGTCCAGTGATCTTGTGGATTCTCCCTCCTTAGAGATATTCAAAAGTCATTTGGACACAGTCCCAGGTAACTGGCTCTGTGTCACCCTGCTTGAGCAAGGGTGTGGGACCAGATGATCTCCATGGGTCCTTTCCAACCTCAACAAGTCTGTGATGCTGTGGAGAGGGGTGAGGACGTAGGGAAAGAGCCCGCCTCTGTTGCTGCTACCATGGTGCTAGAGATATAAAATGCCATAGCTTGCCAGGGTGACTCTGCCAAGAGTTTCTGTGCCATTTCCACAGCCCATAGTCCAACCTCTTCCTCAGCAGGAGAAGCCAGCCTGGCTATCAAGGACTCTGACACAGGAACCACTGGCAGAGACAAAATTTGTTGGCATAGGCAAAATCCCAGCAGTCTGCCACCCTAAGCAGCTGCCTACCATGCTCAAGACAGTCAAGCTTGTTCAGATTGTTATTATGCATCCAAATGCGGTTTTCTTCTTGACTGCATGCCTTTTCACAGCCCACAGAAGCCCTCCTCCAACTGCAAATTTGTTTAGTAGCTTCAGAGTGTGCTGCCTTAAAGATCTTTGAAATCTGTTGCTGGATAGTGTTTTGTTTGTTGGTTTGGTGGGGTTTTTTATTTTGGGGGTTTTTTTTGTTTGTTTGTTTGCTTGTTTGTTTGGGTTTTTTTGTTGTTTGTTTGGGTTTTTTTAACAGAAGCATAACTAGAAACATATTATTATGAGGAGTGACATTTTTTTTAAATTAGAGTAGCTAGGGTGAGTGCTTATCCTGACAAGGTTTAAAAGGTTACTAAAGCTTTTCTATAACCTGTAACTGGGTATATTTTTTTACACAAACTCATAATGTATCCGTGAAAATGGTTTAGTGGTGGGCTTGACAGTGCTAGGTTAACGTTTGGACTTGATCTTAGTGGTCTTTCCCAACCTAAACAATTCTATTTTTGAAGCAGAAAACATGAACCCCCTTCATGCTGAGTCCATGGATAATACAATGACCCCAGACACACAGCACAAGACGCTGCAACCAACTAAATTTGTTGCTGAAAATTCGTGGCAAGCTGAGTTCAGATTTATTGTGCAATGCAAGTAATTGATAAAAAGTGATCATTGGGCAGATGTAACCTCAAATTTAGCTTATTAATGTTCACATTTGAAAAGTTTTTCCACATTAGTTTTTACAATTCTAAGAAGAAAAAAAAAAAAAAAAAAGAGTCTAATCTATGGAGTGCTACCAAATTTCTCAGTAGACTGTTAGTGATTAAATGACATCTCCTACCTAACCACTTCATCACGTAGACCCTGTGCAGCTCTGAAACCAGTCCTGCTTAGGCTGGGTTCCTGACAGTTAATCCTTCCTGTTGATAATAACCATAATAAGAAATATTCTGAACCTGGCCACATCCAAAAACCTAATGGGCTGTAGGTGGCATCTGCTCTATGTACTTTATCAACTTGGGACCTTCAGCATAGACATCTACTTCAGGAATATTCCCACATTGCTCTCAGCATGCCTCTCATGCAGCAAAAGTTTGGAGTACATCTCAGTAGCAGGAAAAGGGCTAAAAAAATCTTGCTTTTCTTGCACTGTGCTCTGATTTCCAAGTTCACTCAAGTCTCCTAAGTTTGCTCCCACAGATACCTGCAGTTTCACAGTGATCTCTCATGAAAGAATTCATGTACTTAAACTTTATACATCCTGGCCTTAGCTGTTGTAGACACTGAATACTTACCTGGGTTCGAAGACCTAGTGGCAAATTGATGGGGTCTTTAAATTCATACAAACCACAGACATATCAGGAAGTCCATGTGATATATATACTGGTGATGGATGAAAAAGTAACCAAGGAAGAAGATTTAGATATGAATGTCCTGCTCTTCTGCTCTTCCCTAAACATCTGCTGTTGGCTATGTCAAAGACAGAGTGGTGGCTTAGCTGGCAGTTTGGTATGACCCAGTATATCTGAATTAATGCTAAAGACCTCTGTTTACTCAAAGGAAAAGCAGATGTTCCTTACTTATGCACTCTGAATTGTTCCCCAGTGAATACACAGAGGACCTGGGTGCCTGTGTTAGTTTAGGTGACTAAAGCCTGCTTTAGTTAGGTGACTAAAGCTTGAAAGTGTGTCTCTACTGCAGGAGCCTTGAGGAATGAAGAGACATCATAGCGGAGGAACAGGTCTGCTCAGTTTGGCCTGGAAGTCTGGTGAAGGTCTGTAGGATATGATTTATCTTGGATTTTAATTGGTAGTGTGAGATGTTCCTTCACTTTCAAAGCTGCCACATCCTCCCTGCTTTGGACCTGCTGTCAAGGAGTATGAGCTCTGCATCTGGTTTTGTGACTCAGAGCTGCAGGAACATTTATCACTCAGACCAGGGACTGAGATGTCTCTTGCCTCTAGCCAGTGTGTCAGCTCACACACCCAGGACACGAACATGTTCCTCCAGTGATGTGAACTGATGGACTTTTAAATAAAAATCTTGTCTCCCTTCTTTAAAGCTAGAAAACAATGAAGCAAGGTTTTCCAGCACTGAAAGTTCAGATTTAGATATCTAAATTTGCATGTTTGTGACTTGGTTCTTTATGCAAACTGTCTGTAAGTAAATTAATTTCTTTTTTATAAGTTCCCAAGACAATGAATATGAAAGATTTAACCAAGATGACTTAGATGACATTTTTCTGGGAATAAAATTCACCTTTATTGTGTTTTGTGGGTTTAAATAGAAAGACCTTTAAATTCTGGTTAATCTGATATAAATTTGTATTGCCATTCCCAAGCACTGTAAAATGTCGAGGCAGACTGCAAATATCCCTGATGTAGTTTCAAACATTGCTAGCTCTTTGTTTCCTTAAGTAATGATTTATTTTTTTTAATTTGTTTTCACTTTGCTTTTACCTACAGACGTCATATTTTCACGCTCTTTGATATTAAGAGAATGAAAGAAAAAAAGGCCATATTCTCATATTGGCAGTTGAAATTTCTTGGGGGAAAAAAAAAAAAAAAAAGAAGAAAAGCTAGAGATTTCTGTGCTCCTCCTCCAAACTAGAAAATATGGCAATATTTGTTACAAGCACTGAAAATGGTAAGAAATTAATGGATATCTGACAGTATGGTTGTCCTCTGAAATGAAAAACTTTTCTAGCACTAGCATAAGTTCTAAGGGGTGTGAGGTTTGTTGTTACACTAAGAAAACTACTCACAATATAGTCACCAGAGTAAAAGGGAGGGAGGAAGGGAAGGAAACCTCTGTTTCTATCTTAGACATGGAGACGGGAGAGCAGATGTGACCAGAAGGCAAACCAGCTCCTGGTCTTGACAGGCCATAAATAACATAGGAGGAGAGGAAGAACAGTGAAAGCAGCTTTCATGGAATCATCTATGATCAGTCTGCACACAGGCTGCAGCATGAGACATGGGCACTTTTTCTTTACTTTCTTTTTCCCTGGATGTATCAAGCTAACCAGTCACTTAGAGAGCAAGATAACATGTGTCACCCCAATAAGCTCTAAGTGGTGTTATTGGAAGTACTCTGTGCTTCATACCCATACTTATTTAGTTAGGTTTTTAGTTACCCGTACAGTAACGCTTATTACGAAGTCACTTGCAGAGTATCTAAACACATGGCAGCGCAGGCTCAGCTCTAATACTACCTTTGTGTTGGTTGGAAAATAAGAGTAATAAGTCATTTTAACATAGTTAAAGGGATGAGGAAGATGAAGGCATCTTTTTTATGTTCTGCTGGAGGCAACCCTGCCACAACCTTGACTCTGCAGGGGAGAGGATGGCCTGATCTCAGCACAGAGAGTGGGTGGATCCTCTGCTGAGGTTGCTCCTGTGGCCAGTCCAGCAATTAATGTCACTGAGGTCACCGAGCAGACATGAGGTGGTAAAGACTTCCAGTTGTCACTGACCTGCCTGGATCCTAGCCAGAGACCTAGAAACTGAAAGTTCTGCAGGCTGCTACCAGTCCCCTTAGCTACCTTTTACTTGATATATTTCAAGCTGTGGAACATCAGAGGAGGAAGAAAAAATAATCAAAGGTAAGCAGATGTTGCAGAAGTGATAAAGAAAGAGGCAAGAGCAATGGGAAATTGGGTTGGCAGGCAAATGCTGTGGAGAGGTACAGACCTAGAAAGGAGTAGTTTCAAATATCTTTCTGTCACTGGTTATCAGTTGCACACCCATCCCATATAGTTTTAATATCAAAAAATCATGCGCAGTGTCTGGTTCTTAAATATATAGGATTTTTTTCTTCAGCTGATTCCCTAATCTGCAAGGCAAGAGATGCTTTTTGTTGGCAATTAATAGTGCTGTGATGAGTCACTCCTCTACTAGTGGTTTGCTCCCTCCCTTTCTCCAATAAATGCTTCTAAGAATAGCTTCTATAGAAACATCTTTCATCTAGGGGAATAGACCAAAATAGCAGACTCTATCCCTAACAGTTAGGGTCCCCTAGAAGTCCTCGTTAGTCATTAGCAGACTGTTAAACTAGTAAGAATAAAAGCCTGAAAGTAAGTAAAAAATGTATTCCTTATCATTTTTCACTATGATTTATGCTTAAAAAGTACCACAAAATTTTAATACATTTATGTTTCTACAGGGAGAAGGAGGTTGATTTCTTTAATCACATTTTTATTTAATCACATTGAATTCTTTAACACATTAATAAGGTCTATGTGGACACCTTTTTGCTTATAAGCAAATTATCGTTGTTACAAGAAAGGAAAGATCTGAGTCATGTTATGTCCTGACCCTACTGGGTTTTTTTGAAAAGCAGGGGCCAGAAAGGGTACTGAATTCTGTGGTCAGCTTTGGTGCTGTAATAGGTCACTCCAGATAGTGACACCAGCAGAACTGGCAGACAAATTTTGCCTGAAGATCTCAACACACAAGCTCATTGTAAATGTTTTTTCTTCCTTTTTCTTATTTATTTTTTTTCCTATAATATCAGTGAGAGGAGGACAGAAAGTGTGGTTTATGTGACAGAAAAAGTAGTGCCCGATTGACCGAGCTTGTGGACTCAGCCCACCTGGATCAATGTAGTTTTACGTAGCCCTGTGCAGCACAGTGGGCTTGCCAGTCTCTTTAGATTCTGGGCTTTAGATGATAGGGATGATTTGCCATGGTGATGACTGGCAACCAGTTAATTTCCAGAGATTTAGAAATAATGACTTTTTAGGTGGCACTTTTGTTACCTTGCTTACACCCTTAAACAGGTTTGAAGGTAGCTAATAGGCCTGGATGCTTTATTAGGGTAACTAAGAACTTCAGAGTTCTCTACTCTTCCTCTGGACTTGCACAACGAAAAAGCCCAAGTTATGCCCTCTCATGCACTGGGATCTCCGTTCTGCTGCATGCGAGTTCAACTCTGCCTCCATTTGCAAGCAGCTCCTCAAAGGCCAGGCACAATGAAGAAATAGCCCCATCCTCTTTAAAACAAGCGAGCTGTTTAGGTTATGAAAAAAGTAACTATTTGAGTCAAAGCAGATGATGCCAGAAGAAGAGTCTTTTAGACCAGAAGAGGTAGAGAAGGGGCAAATGAACAAACATGGATAAACACATTGCAGAATATGGGCTGGCCCATGCCATTTCCCCTGACACCAATGCTATATAAGATGTATGTCATGTTCCCATGAGCATGGGCTCAGGAGCTGGTGGGAAGGTTTCAGGTTTGGATTTCTGAATGTGATAGCAGCCCAGGTTGTCACCAGTTGCTCAGTTCACTGTCCTGTGGCTTGCTGTCCCCTCAGGTGTGCTTCGACACAGACTGGCACAATCCTGGCAAACTGAGAGATGAGTTTAATTTCTAACATCATTTATTAATTGTAGTATTGGACAGTGGCAGACTGACAAGCCTGAAGGTTGCACCTCGTGGTGCGTTTTGAAGGCAAGTTTGCTGGTTTCTACTCTCCCTCAGCTTGGCAGCCTGGTTCACTGGGTTATATGCTCAGCCAGGCTGGCTGATGTAAATCATCAGCCTGTTTGGTGCTTTGCTTCTTGTTTCCTAAATCACAGTGTTTGCTGCTATGACAAATTCTGATACAGTGTCTTCTCACAGATCAAACATTATGCTGTCCTGGAAGCTTCCTTGGTGCAATTTCCTGATATGGTAACACATGTAAATTTGGTGAGGAAAGACTTGCAGGATGACAGATAGTAGGTGGTGCTTCCCTCCAGCAAACTGAAGGACTGGCCATGGCAAGGGAAGACAAGGGTAGCAGATGTGCTGTGATGCTGAAGAAAATTACAGCAGGACAAATAGCATATGTTTGAAGTGCCGACAGCATCTATCCCAACCAGAGTATACTGCGTTATAGGGAGCTAGGGACTGAGGGGATGTATAGTCAAGGTCATTCATACTGTCAGACTTTGTATAGGGGCTGTATAAAGTAGAGTTAACAGGACCCTTAAGTGCTGTTTCACTGCTACCATTACATCACAGTTCTACATCTGAAAACTGGAAATTAAGACCTGTCTCTCTATTATCCCCGGGGTTAGGGCTGACATATTTGTTCTGTTTTAATTAGTCACGGCCAGCTCCGGGTTGTTTCAGGGGGACCTGGAAGTGGGAATCTCAGAGTGATAATTTAAATTCTGTCTTACTGCATGGAGATAAGCAGAAGGATATCTCTGAGTCTTTAAGTTCTGGCACTGCGTGGGGTCTCCTAAGCACTAATTCCCAGTACAGCATTTGCTACAGAGGGATATGCAAACCATTAACTCTCAAAGGCAGAAGAGCAGTCTGAAAGTGAGAGCAGAACATGTGTGGACATTTATTTTTGATTACAGAAAAGGTGGGCCAGTTAGGGCATAGATATGCTGCCCCTTCTCATTCCCACTATGCTGGTGGGAGATTACCCTTGCTGCTCTGCCTCCGGCGCAGCCAGGCACGATTCCACTTACAGGTCTGTACTGGTGCAGGGGTCCTGAGACCTCTTGCAGTCAATGGGAGCCAGATGTGCCACATAGCTATCCCATCTCATCATGCCTGCAGCAAGTGCAGAAACTGCAGTATCAACATGCCATCAAAGGCAGAAGCCTTTTCAGTTGGCACAGCATGGGTTGAGAAGGCCATTTGAAGCTACATTATCCCATTAACTATAAGGTCATCGCCAATGGTGATGTCACAGGTAGGGACTTCACCTTCCTCTGGTGGAAGGGGAAGGGCAGGGGAGCACACAAAAGCTTAGATACTGAAATCCTCTGTAAATCTCTGTTTGGTGTAGCAGAGACCAATTGGGAACTGCCCTCTTTGCACAGGGATAAATTTCAGAAAGAAAAATTAAGCACTACAGTGATTTGCAAAGATAATTAGAATATGGCTTCAGTTAATGTCCTCAAATAAACAATTAGAACATGGATTTTGTTCCAGTTGGCTGAAGATCATGAACTATTGCAGTTACCTGAAAAGAACTGGCAGGAAAGAAATGGACTAGATGCCCAAGTAAACTGCTTAAATTTTTATTGCTGGAAATACAGTCATTCAACTCACCTGGCATCTATACATCTATGTAGTATTCATGTCCCAATATGATAGGTGTTTCAAAATTATTCTTCCTAGTGTTTACCAGAGAGGTTTGTCCTTAAAACAAAGTGATGGTATAAAATGAATGCAGGAAAAATAAAAATTTGCCCCCTACCACCATGTTAGTGACAATACTTCTCCATGCTTTTCAACAGTGACTTTTAAGCAAAACCTGTTCTACAGTTGTGTTATCATTAAACCACCATATCACTGCTATTCCATGCGGTGCACTGAACCACGCACACTCTCTGCTGTGCATGTCCCAATCCTACCAGCTGTCCCACCATGGTCTTTTATTATCCTTCTTATATTTGGACTTGCAACAAGTTGTTCTGTTTCCCTTGCCTTGCCATTGACCCTTGCTGTAATGTATAAATATTACTATGGGTTTCCTTGGACCTTATGTGGCTTTGGTATACTTCTGTCATTATCTCTGTCTTGTAACTGACTGCTGATCTCACAACAGCTGTGCTTCCTTCTGTATACTGCTAATCATATTAACCTCTTCTTCCTCCCTCCCCACTCCCTTTCTCTTTCTAACCTTTTTACCGATGTACTTGTTTTTCCTGTCTAGCGTATTAAAACAAGCCTATAGGCTGAGCCTCTTGTTTCTGTTTCTTATTTTACATCTCCTTTTGTTGAGTTGGGCAGCCTTGATAACTGAGGAAAAATAACTTCAGGTTAAGGCTGACCACCGATGAGAGGCTTCCGTACATAATAACGCATCATGCCATTTGTGCCGTAGAGGCTCTTCGGGACCCTCTGCAATGTGACTTCTGACAGAGTATGCAAAGCAGACAAGACACGTGAGAACAGAATTTTAAAAAGCAGGCAACTTACATCCAAGCAAGGTAATTGAAGCTTCCAATTTCAATCAATATATAAAGATTTGAAAAAAAATATTAGCTATATCTTCACACACCCACATTCCATAAATGTAGACACCCACAGACTTCATCACATATATTGTATGCTACTTTTCTGGCAAATAGCCTGGAGTTTAAAATAATCAGTGAATTGATAGTTTATTTCAGGCTATACATGAATATAGGAGGCTGGCTATTGAAACACTGCTCTTATCTAGCCACTCTGTAAATGTACTGATTAGCTGTGTACACTGCAGACAGTGACAGCATTGAACACTATGAATTTGAAGAAGCAGCCTGCCTCTTGGCAAAAATTGCAGGAGTGAGCTAATACAGCTTTGGGATGAATAGCACCAGTCTGATGACGTGGATTCTGTTTTGAAAATTATTCTGACTATTGAAGCTATTTGTATGTTTCTACAGGTTAGAAAAAGGACATAAACTTTAAACAATATGTCAAGTCCAATTATTATTTGACTTCCCCTCTATAAAAAGGAAAACCAATCCTTTCTGTTTTCAGTCACACATGGTATTGCACCACTTTGTTGTGAATTTACCCCCTCCACATATTTCTGTGGTCATTTCTGTGTGATTTAGGCTGGGGGGGTGGAGGGAATAGAGAAATAACCTGCAAAGAAAGTTCTAGGTAATCCAGACAACGTTGTGCTGCCCCACAGCACAGAAATCAGTTCTGTGCCCCTTCTGTGCAAGTAGAGCCCTTGAAGGGCAGAAAAGGAGAAGATTCTCCTGCTTTTCATAGAATAGAATGACAGAATCATTTAGGTTAGAAAAGACCTTTAAGATCATGGTGCCCAGCTGTTAACCTAACACTGCCAAGCCACCACTAAACCGTGTCCTTAAGTGCCACATCTACATGTCTTTAAACACCTCCAGGGATGGTGACTCAACCGCTTCTCTGGGCAGCCTGTTCTGATGGTAACAACATTTTGAATGAAGAATTTTTTCCTAATATCCAATCTAAACTTCCTCTGGCACAGCTTGAGGCCATTTCCTCTTGTCCTGTCACTTGTTACTTAGGAGAAGAGACCAACACCCACCTCAATACAACCTCCTGTCAGGTAGTTGTAGAGAGCAATAAGGTCTCCCCTCAGTCTCGTCCTCTGCAGGTTAAACAACCCCCATTCCCTCAGCCGCTCCTCATAAGACTTGTGCTCTGGACCCTTCACCAGCTCCATTGCCCATCTCTGGACATGCTCCAGCACCTCTACATCCCTCCTGAAGTGAGGGGCCCAAACCTGAATACAGGATTCAAGGTGCAGCCTCACCAGTGCCCAGTACAGGGGGACAATCACTCCCCTTGTCCTGCTGGCCACACTGTTTTGGATACAGGCCAGGGTGCTATTGGCCTTCTCAGCCACCTGAGCACACTGCTGGCTCATGCTCAGCTGGCTGTCAACCAGCACCCCCAGGGCCTTTCCCACCAGGCAGTTTCCAGCCGCTCTTCCACAGCCTGTAGCGCTGTGTGGGGTTGGTGTGACCCAAGTGCAGGACCCGGCACTTGTCCTTCTTGAACCTCACACAATTGGCCTTGGCCCATCGGTCCAGCCTGTCCGATCCCCCTGCAGAGCCTTCCTGCCCTCAAGCAGATCAACGCTTCCCTCCAACTTGGTATCGTTTGCAAACTTACTGAGGGTGCACTTGATTCTCTCATCCAGATCATTGATAAAGATATTAACCAGAACTATTCCCAACACTGAGCCCTGGGCTACTTGTGACCAGCCACCAGCTGGATGTAACTCCATTCACCACCTTTTTGGGCATAGCCATCCATCGAGTTTGTTACTCAGCGCAGAGCATACCCACTCTAAGCCATGAGCAGCCAGTTTTTCTGGGAGAATGCTGTGGGAAATGGTGTCAAAGTCTTTAGTAAAGTCCAGGTAAACAACATCCACAGCCTTTCCCTCATTCACTAAACTGGTCATCTTGTTACAGAAGGAGATCAGGTTAGTGAAGCAGGACCTGCCTTTTCTCTTCCTCTCCAAAGTGGCTTCTTGCCGTACTTGATTTTGTCCACAAAGTTAATTCATTCAGAGCCATATTGCAGATAGGAAGAAGAGCTCAAATACTCCCTAATTGTCCTTAGTTTAGCTCTGGTTCTTTTGTTGGAAGGCTTTTATTTCTATAGCTAATGTTACAGTTGGCTCAGTTCTGCCCTGCATGCTAGTCCAAGGCTTTCACAGTCCACTGGGCATATCAAGCCTGATCGTGTGCCATTGAAGTCAATAGAAGTTTTGCCATCAGATGAGCTAGAAGCAGGAGGCAATCCATAATTAGTCAGTTCCTACTGCTGGATACAACTTGATGTGTAACGGCCACAGTTATTATTCTCTGCTAATCTGTATCTGACCAAACACTCCTGGGCCATGAATTTCTGAGTGCTCTCTTTCCCAAAGAGGTTAATCAAATGACAATCACTGGTCTTTTATGTCAGAAAAAGAGGGTGAGATGACATAAACCCCACAAAGTATAAGCTAAATGAACCACCAAAAAGAGCTAAATCCATGGATGAGAGTCTACCATGCCAACCCAGAGTCAGTAGCACCCAGGCTATCCACACACCTGAATGTATCATGAGAAGTAGCCCAAAAATCCTTCAGGACCCCTGCTACCACAGCACTGCCTGATAACCTCCTGCCAGCATTGTGTCCGATTAACAGCTAGCTGCCCCAGCCCCGTGCTCAGTCAAGACTGTTCAAAAATTCATTTAAACCAAAAGGACACTCATTACTCTCAGAGTTCTCTTTCAGTGCAGAGTAGCGTGACACTGGGACTACGTATTATTTGCTTTTAATCAACGTTGCCAATATTTGAGAGAGAAGAAGAGAGAATGAGGTTTCCACTGCAGCCTTGAATGTGGCTCTAGCGAGACGTTGTTACATATTGGGCTGTGTCTCAGTATAGGGGCTTATTTGACAGACCCTGTCATCACCTGCCTCCAAGATTATCATTCATGCTGCTGGAAAGACAGCTATATTGGACTAAATATTGGCATGTGTCTGTGTGGCCCACACAGGTAAAGACTCTCCCCGGGCCTCATCGGTGTGTCTGAGTCACTGTGCGTGGGTGTAACAACTGCACTAGTTATTATTAATCTCTCTGAAACCTCTTTACAGTGATTAAGGGAGCACTGTATGAAAGCAGTCTGCTCTGTGGGCTCTCGCCAAGAAAGACCCACTAAGCAGATTTTGTTGGATCCTTCAGCCAGACTGCTCTTTTCTTGGCAAGTAAAATGTGCATCAACATAGATGTAATGTCAATTTCCAGCGTTTTTTTTTTAATTGACTTTATTCATGGTTTTTGGACACTATACAAACCACTAAAATCAAAGCACAGTACTTAACATAGCCAGGAACTTTTCTGATGTGCCAGTGTATATAAATAAACCTGAGCAGGACAAAAGAGGTCACATTTAAAAGACAGAAAGATGGGGAAAATACGTGTTTTTCCCTTCAATCACCTTTGTGTGAAGAAAGGACTTCAGTATGAGACCAATGACAGGTATGTTATGTTAGCAGGTGCTGGACCCATCCAAACAATGACCAGAGCAGCTCAGCAAATTGCCAGGGATGAGCTCAACTTTTCCTCCAAGACAACTGATAAGGGTTGGACACTTTGGGAACAGAAAAGCTGAGCTCTCCCTGAGCTAGCTGTGAAGATGAGATCATGTGGCAATGGCCTGCAGCTACATGGAAGGTCAGATAACCCTGGCTTTCGGTGAAAATAATGATCACATGGAAGGTTTTAGCCTCCATATGTCACTAAACAGGGCTGGTAGCTAGTTTCCGTGGCTGAGTCAGGGGGGAGAGGGACTCTTATTCTCTAGAGGAAGACTCTAGCAGGTTTCATCTGACCTAAAATATAATATTTTCTTTGAGCTGTGTTATCTTTTACTTCTGTTAACACCTGTGTATATATCTTTAAAAAGTTTCCCCTTTTTCTCTCTCCCCATCCCCATTTCTGGCAATTGATCAAAGCCTGGGTTTACTATTCTACTATGTGCTTCATGACATCTTGTCCTCATACACCAGAAAGTGACTGTCTTTAAAGCAACTTTATGAGGCTAAGTGAAGCAGAGTAAAATAGCAGCAAACTGAAAGTTTTTCCAGCTTACTCTGTCCCAGGAGGGTTAGGCTGGGGAGAAACAAGATGCTGTGAAGGAAGCAAAAAATAAGAATAAAAAAGAAACTCGACAGACTCAGGAAGGGAGAAAAAATAAAAAAGATTTTAACCTGAGGCAGAATGTCAAATAGATATTTGGAGTTTGGAGTGTTACACCAGCCTGACTATACTCAACTTTGACCACCTACGGTAGTTTTTATATGCCCAGCTTTGTGTCATGAAGTAATGTTGCAGTGATGTGTCATTTTCTCTTGTATCACTGTGCTCACTACTCATCATATGGTCACCATTTCAGCCCCTATTGCATTAAAGTACTTAACAGGAGTCACTTACTTTCTGACTTGATCTGTTCTGTGTACCTGGGTTCTGTTTTGGGTGTTTTTTCCCCACTTCCATAGAGCAAAAGATCCAATATGCCCAGGAGGCCTCTGAAACTAATTTCTTCTATCTATAAGGCCAACAAGCTTATCCTTAAGAAAACAGACAAGAATGGACACACAGGACACTTTGCTAGCTTAATTTTGTGCCCCATGCAAAACTTGTCATATCTTTCTGCCTTCACATACATAACCATGAAAAGACACTGGCTAAATGAGGTTATTTACACACAGAGGGGTATTTGGATGTATAAAACTGTGCATCCTTGATTTCCAATGAGAGCTACATAGAATGTCACCCTGCCTTTACAGCAGGCAGAGGAACCATCCTTGCTTTACCGTGATTGAGACAGTGCCAGTTATCATTTTTGTTTAATCTGCTATACAGTTTGCATCAAGAGGCTGCCTAATGATGACCTTGCCCTTCTCTAGTGCCCACAGAATGATGTACAGTCATTGCTGCAGCAGGGTGAAACAACTTCTCCATTCCTTGTAATAGGAAGCAAGACACTGATGGGCAGATGTCCTTTCTTCCCTCTAGAACCTCCACAAGGCTGGAAACAGTAAGGTCTTCTACTGGGGCTTTGACCTGATTTCATTTAGATGAAAGACAATTTCTAAACTTCAAATACTATTAAAGAGATAGGACAATAAACACTTAGCTGAAGGAAAGAAAAATGCAAGTACGTACAGGAATGAAGTCATAGTACCTAACACCACCAGTCCTTGTTGTTTTGTCCTGTGTTAATTATGATGAAGGAGCGGAAATGTTGACGACCGTTTGACTTCACCAGTAAGTCCATAGTTGAAAGAGAGGGGATTGAAATGTCTTAAAAATCAGGTGCTAGAAACTGAGAAAGCTTAACATTTTACTTATGCTGATGTCAGATGACTTTCCCAGCCCCTACATCAATTATACATACTCCAGCAGGTCAAAACAGAAGCACAGGAGTGCTGGTATGTTAAGGTTGCTTGTAAAATCTTCTAGGTGTCTTGACTTGTCATGGCTCCACCTTGCTGTCTTTGTCCAGGGACTGCGATGAACTGTCGGGACTGCTATGAAATATCTGAACTGCCTTCACAGATTATCATTATCCTCTTGTCCATTTTGAGCACTTCTCCATTTTGTGAGTGTGGGAGTGGACAGACACATGAGCATCCCAATGGAGGAGGCTCCTTTCAACTTTGCAGACCAGTTGTGCTGGGTTCAGACAACTCTTCTTCCTGCAAATGGAGTAAAAGTTCATCCGAATTCCTAGCTTTGCTTAGCAGCACGGAAAAAAAAATTACAAAGAGAAAACAGAAGGATAGCTGTAACCCACCTGGGTTACAGGGGAGAAATACAAAACTCTATTAAGTAGTTAAAAAATATTAAAAAGTTCAGTGTGGTAAAAGAAGAAGAGATAATAATCAGTATGCTAGAATGAGATGTGTTAACAATTACAAGGAAATATTTAACAAGATCCAACAAAAAATAAAGTCTAAAAGAGAAATTCAAATTATCTAAACCCAGTATCTCCCAGAAAGAAAATCCTTTTGCATGTTATTAGCAAATCTCTATGTGATACTGATAAAAACATGTCTGATACTACAATAAGTATGAAGAGGAGATAGCATTACCTAAAACCACCAGCATTCTGCTTCTGTTCAGTCTTCCAGTAATGCAGTCATAACTTCTGTGACTAACATGAATGAGTAAGTGAAGATTTTTACAGCCACCCTGTCTGCACAAGACAGACACAACTGCAATGAAATTGCCTTCTTACTCCAGAGAGACACAAAATTTAACTTGTAGGCATCTGAGAGCTGACTGCAAAGCCAAATTTGTACTGGAGAAAAAAAGAAAAAAATAAACTAGCCTCACATTTTTGGTTCATGTCCTTTAACTTATTTTGAAATTATATCCACAGAAGCATGGAAATATCATTTACTACTTTATGTTAGTTAATACATACACATATAATTAATTATTATATTTAATTACTATACAGTTACAAATGAGTGGTAATTTTGTCAAATTCCTCAAGGAACCCCTCCACTGCCATCCACCGAGTGTGAAACCAACAGCTGCTTCCACCCCAAATTGGGGGCAGATTCAAATCTTGATTGCCCTGAAGAACTTTCCAAGGTAGTATCAATTACTCCAAAGCCTTATGAGGAATTCACAGCACCTGTTGGACCCTTTCTCTGTTTACGATGTGTACAGCAACTTGTGGGCTGTTATGGCTCACTGGCTGGTACTTACTTAGAAGCAGTTCTGCCGTACGTAGTCACCTCAAACAGCATCTCACTGCATGAATAGTCTCCCCGCAGCAAAGCAACCACCTGTAGGCTCTGGAACTGTGTTTGCAGAAACCTGGCATGGTTTAATCCTGGTGGGGGTCCTGAGCACTCAGCCACTATGGGTGCTAACCAGCACATGCAGGGGAACATACTTTTTGCTCAAAGTCTGGTTGCAGAGTCTAAATAGGAAAGTCTGTGGACTGAGGCTGTTAGGATGCCTTGTGAAAAAGGACTGTGAAGTGTGCCAGCTGCTTTAGGAAACAACAAAAACTGGTTATATTTCATGCTGCTAACTTATGCTTTAAAAGCTGTTTTTGTAAATTTATTTACTTCTTAATTCTAGTGGGTTCAAAAATATTTTCAATATATGAGTAACCTTCCAATCAGAAAAGTTATTTATCCCTCTGATACTCTCTATCTATAAGGTGTTTGTATTTCTGAACAAGACACTATAATATAGAACATGCCAGAAACAGTATATGTATCTCAGTAAAGTTGCAGGACAACAGGCTTGAATTCTTCAAAGCAATCTAGTGCTCATTTTTAAGTTGCTAAACATTTTTCCTGTTTGGAAACTCAGTATGTTTTGCTGTTATGTGGAAGGGAGATGGGGGACTGGAAATGCCTTAATTAGCCACATTATTGATGAATAAACTTTGTCAACCATGAAGGGGGGGGGGGGGGGGGAGCAAACCAACCACCCACGATGCTAAAAACTAGCACCATTGTTAAATGAATATTTAGAAAAAAATAAAAAGTAATTGTGCCTCTCTCTGACAGCCATCCATCTTCAATATTAGTCATCCTCAAAAAGTCACACAGGAATGCTTTATCTGAAAATCCTTTAAAGAGCCTCTCTACTGTCCTCCCACATGAGAAGGTTTGGCCCACTCTGCCATGCAAGCGCATCACAGAGCAGCTCGCCTTTGTGAGGGAACTGGTGAGTATTGCTTTAGCTTCTTTGTGTACTAACATCATTGCCTAGTGACACTTTTCACTTTACCTAAGGACACATACATTTCACCTCTACAAGACATCATATTATAGCAGGGCCTGACACATAATTTAAATAAAAGAAGAAAACTTCCTTAACTGAGCAAGATGACCCCCTCCGTTTGGATGGTGCCTAAATGTCTGAAGGTTTAAGAAGTGGATCCTGCAGACTGTGGGAAGCCAGAAAAAGCATCTTAGGGCCAGCCAAAGATATCTCTGAAAGAAGGATGGTGACAGCCCTGGAGCACTGGGCCATGTGTGGCTCAGAGGGCTCCAGCTCTGTTGCTTCCCCTGCTGCCTGGTGATGGGTGGGCAAGAGGACCCCATATGTACAGCAAAACACAATGGAGCTCATATTATGACTGCTGTGAGGACACAGAAAACATGAAGAGCCTCTTTGTGCCCAGTATCCTGCTCTATACCAGTGCTCATCTTCAGCTCCCTTCTACCCAGTGCTCTTTCAAAGCACAGCAGCTATGAAAAAATATGGACGATTCTGCAGGAGGTAAACACTTCTCACTGCTGCTAGTCTGAGTTGTGAAAGCATGCAGGAATCTTTGTTTGCAACCTAAGGGAGATGCAGCTCTGTACTGGAAAAGAATTATAGGAAGACCCTTCCAACTACAAAATTGTTAGAACTCCACAGGACTTCCGACTGTTCTGGGTTTTTTTTCTTGTGTGGGGTTTTTTTGGGGGGGGTTTTTTTTTTTTTAGTTCTCAATTTCCAGTTTTGTTCTCAGACCAGCACTATAATCCTTTCTAATGGAATCTGTTCATGTCTTTTGGTCTCTTGCTGTGTTTAATTTGCAGTTGTATGGGGTACATAGTAATTAGCTGCTGATGTACTTTTATCTGGTCTCTAGTCTTTAGCATGCTTTATTGTACTTCAGATTCTCCATATGCCGTAGGAAGTCGGTCAATTCTTAATCTCCTTACACAAAAAAATAATTTTAAGCTGTGAGGTCTGATACTGGTATTGAAACGCTTGATGGAATTTTTATGCACTTGCACTTGCATGTGAGTGTGTGTGCATGTGTGCACGTGTGTATGTACCTGTGGGAGGAGGAGAGAGGGTAAACATTCTTTCAAATCCACCTGAACAGTTCAGGAGATCATACTCGTTACTGTATTTGGCAAATATATTAAAACAGATTGAAGAAACAAATATGGTTTGTATCTGCAAGTTTGAGAAAGTCCTGTTTTTCTGAAGGCAAGTTTTCATAATAAGCATGCACATCCTTCCACAGCAATGTAAGCAAACATCAGCCTTGCATTAATTTTTTTGATACATTTTTGTGCCTTGTAAACAAATTTTACATTTGTTTATTTATTTTTATTATAATATTTATAAATTAAATTTATTTATTGCCATGTTTATACCAAGAATGTGGGAACAGGAACTGTGACTGATTAAAAATTTCAAAAATTAGGAAAAAGGCTAGAATCTTAATAATGAAGAATATGGTCAGCAGGATGACTTTCATGAATACGGTTTTAGAGCCAAATATAATATTCAAATGGACATGCTCAGTAATTTGGATGAACTCCTGATCCCACCAAAGCAAGCAGCAAAACTAATTTCCTAATGTGTTATATGAAAGAAAAAAAGATTTCAGTACAGCTTCCATGTATTGGGCCAAGAAATTATTAAAAATAAGGTTTCAGCAAAAACATTGCTTTTTGGCAAAATTAAAACACCTTACTTTTAAAACAAACTGAGTATATATATATGGTTTGCTGGAATCCTGGCTTTTTTCTGTATGTGATAGAGGTTAATGTAATCAAAGTGAGGCAATTTCAATAAAAGGACTCAAAAAGACATTGTACATCAAGCTCCCTTTCCTTTGTCTCCCTCAACAATAATTGCACAATATATCTAATTTCATATGCCCACGTATGGCTGGGACTTCTCTTGAGGAACTTCAGCATCCAGAAGGGCTGAGGCTCCATCATTGCCTTGGCTGCAACAACCCACATACTTCATGACCTACGCATGTTACTAACAAGTCAGGAAGAAGAAGAGGCCACAGAGGTGGCTCCCTGGGTTCCTCATGAATACAGTGTTGAACAGAGGTGCTTCAGCCAGAGGAACTCCTTCCTGACAGCCTTTGGGAGAGCAACCAGTCATGTTCACAGTTTGATAGCCATTCCCATGCCACTCTTACCTACCCATGTAGATGTCACACAAACATTACTAGGTTTAAGTTTCACAACATCTCTGCAAAAGGAAAAGGACTGTGCCACCCTCGTATCATAAAGGGTAAACTAAAACACAGGGTGGGCTGCAGGTGCAATTTATTTGGCTAAAGGTAGTGATCCATAATATAGATGCCCCCTATAAACATGGACACCCTGAGGTGTCCAGAAAGAAGCAGTTCCCTCTGGGAGATATCTCATCCTAAGATAGGAATGAAGTAAGTCTGATGCATTGCACTCTTGATGTGTCCATTTCTCTTAATTTCTAGCTTCTAGAGAGAGACAGAAGTGACCATCTCAGATGTACAGTGTAGCCACCAGTTGTGAGGCATCATCATTTCCATTCTACATGTTAAACTCTTGTAGAATGTTTACACCTCAAGTGAGACTTGCATCCAGGTCTCCCAAGTCCCAGACACAAGCAAACCAAACCCCAATCTTCATCCAGTACCACTCGGCACAGGCATGAACTCTGTGGGTGCAGTGTGGAGGGTAAGAAAAAAGAAGGACAATGATGGAAAGAGGGGAAAGAGAAGGATGCTATCTCAGCAGTAGGACTTCTCTCAGAGGCATTTGGAAGACTTCACCGAGGGAAAATGGATATCTCCTCTTTCAGCCTCACACATAGCAGAATTCAACATGTGCAACCTGGAAGCCAGGGTGAGTTTCCAGTAACACTTCCTGGAAAAGAAAAGCCTTGAAAGCCTCCTGGCTGCTATCACAGAAGCTTTGTTTAAAAAAGACAGCTGAAGAAAATCAGGGAGCTTAAATATTTAAAGGCCTTTGGGTCTTTCTCCTCTCTCTGCAGCCCATTTAACAAAAAAGGTGGAGAGAGTTTGTGGCAGGGAGTTAGCACCAGGCATGGCCCTGCTATCCCGAGCAGCACAGCCAGGCATGACAGACGTGCCTGGGCTGGTCCACCCATGTGTAAAACTAGGCACAAGCTGGCACTGTTCTCTGCAGGTGATCCATGTACCCAAAGTCCTTTTCCACATCTAAACTGGTCTCCTGAGACTCAGTGAGCTGTTAGCAGGAGATTGCAGTGCTGCTCCCTCTGCCAGCAGTGTCCAATGCCAGTGGTCCCCAGGTGCTCTCAGGAGCATGAACATTACTGTAAGCACTGAGAGAAGAGACTGAATTTTATGAGTTGAATGTTTTATTATTTTGTGTCTGTCTGTAAGAAAGGCTGTTTGTCATACTCAAGTAAGGCAGACACAAGAGGTTTCTTAGTTATATGCCAGCATCACAAGATACAGGCACAAAAATGCAACCCCCAGCTCTGCCTTTGTCACTACCCTCTATCCTTCTTACTTCTGATATTTTTTATTTAGATCACCATTAATTTTCTCTTTTCAGCCACTTTACCTTCTTTGCCACTCTTTTTCTTCCTGTCTTTCCTGTCGCCAGAAGAAAATACAATTTTGCAGGTGGAGAAAACAAATATTAAATTGCAGACAACAGCAGAAAAATTCTGCCTGGGCTCATCTTTCCCCTTCCCAACCAAGTGGAGCTGACAGGAAGCATGAATCATCTTGCAACTCTGCACGACCGTGTCAAACCTACCTGGATTTGAGGCATGGTGCAGAGTTTGTGTCATCCTGATATTCCTTTGGCAAGCCAACAGGCAAAGAGGCAGAAGGCAGTTAGACCAGCTCAGTCCTGGTCTCACAGCCAGAATGATGGGCCATACCTCTCAGGAGAGACCAGCCTCGCCCTGTTTGGGGTTCTAGCTATGTTCATCACTCCCACTTGGGAGCAAGAGGAGGGTTGAGGAGGTGCCAATGGCCACCTGTGAACCTTAGGTCCAGGCACTCTAATCTCTTCTGGTTTTGCAGGATTTTCCTGCCATCATATCTTCCTGTCCTGTATTTTCTTCTTCACACCTTTTCTTTCTCTCCTCATGCCCCCTTCTAGCCCACCCTTCCCAGAAAAATGCTGCACGGGGAGGCAGAGCAGCCTAGCACTGGCCTTTCAATATATTTAAACACTAACAATTCACTGAGCTGGAAAATTGTAAATCTGCAATTTTATTGAAAAAGGTGGTCACCCTGTTCTTTGGAGCCATGTTCAAAGGCAGTGGGATAATTAATGAACCTTTATGTGACACAGAGGCAAAGAATGGCAAATTTTAATAAAACTGGTAAGATGATTTTTTAAATTTCTAATAAACAGACTTTCCATGTATAGTTTTTGCTTATTGTTACCTGAAAAGAAAGTCTGTTAAAACCACCCTGTGCAGGTGAAAATATTGTCACACAACCCTCTTTTCCTCTGAACTAACATGGAAGAGGACGGGAACTGGCACTGAGGGACTAGTAATGTCTGCTAACGGTGTGTATGCGGTGCCTACCCTGCACTGTGTCTAGACACCTTCCTAGCATTTCATGTACCAGCATTCCAAACCAAAACAGAGACAGACCAGAGCTGTCAGCACAGCTCATTTTAGTTATAAAGTGCATCCTTACTTGATGTGCTGCTAGGAAAGTTAAGCAAGACACACAACCCAAGCAGAAAAGCTTTCAAGTGGGCAATATAAAAGGGGAGGCAAAGGCCAGCAAAGTGGAAAATAAAGGTGAAAGGTTTCAAAGGTGGGACAGGAGTCTGTCACAGAGGGGGAGTATAAATGAAATGAAACAGAGCTTGTCATCATCCTTTTTACAACATAGGCATGGACTGATGTGGCTGTACTGAATTATGGATAGTGGCATGAATTATGTGTGCAAAGAGCTACTAGGCAGATGACATAACCTCAGTCTGGAGGAGGAAAAGGCCACAGAGCTGTACAACCTGGCCCAAAAACACAGAAGGGGTGGTGAGGGAAGAAACACCAGTTCCTTAGGCAAACCCTTCTGAATTAAGGACATGGTATGAACTTAGAGTGGATTACCTCCTCCAGAACAACTAAATGCGCATATCTCATTTTTTTAGAATAAGAATACTTTTCCCAAATTAGCTAAGCCACTTTAGCAGGAATATGGCTTCCAGAATAAGTCATTAAGCAGAAGTACTCTGCAGACAGGATGGGGAATGCTGCAACTATAGAGCAAGCTCTTGGCTGCTGATGATCACTTGCCTTTGTCAGATAATGAAGATTTCCTAACACCCAAATGAAATGGTTGGCTGGGGCCTGAGCCTTCACTGCTCTTGGGAGGAGCTCTCCTAAGTAAAGATAACTGAAATGCCAGGTTAAAAACTAACTTCTTCCATCCTTTCTCTTCTCCTTTATTCTGCCAGCTCTGTCATTTGGTCTCTTTAACACACCCATCATTCAGGAGCTGAGTCATGTGCTTAGTCCCTCATTTACACAGCAAGCCCTGCAAACACTGGGTTTAGCTGAAAATCCATGAGCTAGTGATATCTGTTAAGAATAACTATTAGTTCAACCCCATGATATTTAAAAATAAAGTAGAAGAGCATATTAATTTGTTTCCCTACTTATGTTAAGCTGCATCATTTATGAATATAGCCTGTGTACTAAAAGAAGAGCATCTCCTGTGAGCTTGGAAAACAAATTATTATTGCCTGTTAACAAATTTACATAAATATTTGGGGAATTCATATGCTAATGTTGTACTTTGTGAAGTATTCTGTCTCCTGTTAGCCCCACAGCTTCTTCAGGTTCTTATTTTCTGCGCTCTCAGCAGTTGCACGTAGTTATATCAAGTCAGGCCTGATGAACTGCAGGCACTTGCACGCTTGTTTCCATAGCTGGGTGCAGCACTCAGTGAGAGGAGCCACTCAGGCATATGGCCTGTAATAAGCTGAGCTCCAGCGAGTTGGAACCTCCTGCTTCAACAGCTATTTGGCCATTTGTTTTCTTGATGTAGCTCTTTGATTATTTCCCTCCCTTTGACAGAATGATGAAAGCAGCCGTAGGGTTTATGTGCCACCTCCACCAAATGTTGCCCATATTCCAGTATTCAGGCAGAAAACAGGGGAGATGGGCACGGATAAGGTGCCTACTGACTCTGAGAAGAATTATTCTGCTGAAAGAGAGGCTAATGTACATGCAGTTAAAACTTCCCAAACCAACTATGGTGGCTTCTGGTGACCTTTCAGCTGAGGTTGTTCATGCAGCAACTGTCAGTCTCAGTTTTCTCTCTTACACCGAAATCAGGATAATTACTTTTTACAGTATATCTCCTCAGTAATTATTGCAGTAGTTTGTTTAGAGGCACGGCAGCTTAAAGGTATTTGAATACTTTAATCCATCTCAGTGAAAAATATCACTTAAACCAAACAAGCAACATGCCTAGTGCATTGCCAGAATCGGATAGAAGGCTGAAAAACTTCAAACAAATGAGTGAACAAACAGAGGGCTTTGTGCAACGTAAAGATCCAAGGAAGAAACAAACAAGAAGAAAAAGCTTCATCCCTGACCTAAAGAATGGTAAGTCACACCATTTCTGAGGACAACTCAAGAGGACTTTCACAAACTAGGCCTTGTTTCCCTCCTCTCAAGCCTGTATCTTGAGCATACCAGCTGATCAAATATTTACTGCTACTGAAGATACAGGACAGCAGCTAGGTTGCCCTCTGAGCCCCAGTGTAGCATAGAGGGAGCTCTACATTTGTCCTAATTGGAATCGATGAACAGTTTTACATCAAACTGCTTTGCAACAGAGAGTAGGGCTTTCAGTGGCAGTGAATTTTTCATGAAATGGTTCCCACAGAACATTTCAATTTTTCATTGAAAACTTGAACAGGCAAACCAAGGAACTAGGTTAAATACTTCAGTTCTGAGGGGCCATCACAGCACTCCAGAGGTCTCAAGTCCCTCCCATTCCTGTTCATTGCTGGGGACATCACCCCTCAGCCAAACTAAATTTCCCAGCAACACCCCGGCCAGGCAGCAGCACTGATGCACACCTTCCCACCTACACAACAGAAGAATACTGTTCGTTGTGGAAGATGCAATGAAGTCAAGGAGTCACCATTTACATGTTTATTTCTTGTATCTTGCAATCCTCTACCACCTAACAGTCAATGTTGAAGGGATAGGGAGGAAAAAAGCGTGAGTAAAGGGCAACGTGGAAAAGAAATGGGCATAGATCCCTTTAGCCTACTCAACTGCAGCAGCTATTTTGTGTAGGAAATGAAGTGATGCTAGAGGGCCCTCCAAAAATGAACAGGACAGTCGCTGAAGTATAAAAAAACAATTGAGCAGAAAAAGAAGCCACTCAGTTTTGCTCAGCAGGAGCCATGGGATGTATCAGCCAGCTTCCATATAGAGATCAGCTCAGCAGCCAGTCGGAACACCGTGTTGGGTGAAGGAGAATTTACAAACAGCACAAAGAGGACCACAAAAAAAGTACAGAGAAGATTCTGGAAAACAGTCTTTGACATCCTCAAGCTGGAAGTACACAGTGACAAGTTACTTAAAGCCAATTGGTGACTACTCACTTTCCAGAGAGGATTGCTTTGGATTTCTCCAACCAGTGTCTCAGCTGGTGTAATTTATATAGATGATTTCAGTAAAATCCATGTCAATTTACCTGTTGAGCCCCTTGCCCTTAGAAAACTGACATATTATCTAATGTGAAAAATACATGCTTTGGCTATGCTTAAACTTCTGTTCAAGCAGAAAACACCATGAGCTGGAGGCTTCAAAACTGACAATGTTTCCTCCCAGCTATTCAAAAAACAGAAGTAAAAAGTTGCTTTCACGCCTGAAATAAAATAAAATATAAAATATCTGGCATTTAGTTTGGGAAAAAAAAATTAATCTTTTGAAGTAAAGTGAAGAGTAGGGGTGTTGATGTAGAGAAGCTCTTAAACATATCTGCAAAGAGGATCGGAAATAAGCGTGCAAAAGAAACAACACATTTCTTGAAGGGAGAAGTTATGAATGAATTGGATATGTTTGAAACTTGGTGGGATGACTTTTAGAACTCAAAGATCAAGAGACTCTTGATCAAGGAAATCTAGGAGAAGCAGAGGTGAAAGAATATAAGCCCATAGCAAAAATTTTTTCTTGCTGTGTTTCAGGCCCTTTTTCTTTTAGTTAGGGCTGTGCTAGGGAGGAAAGGACAGAAATATGTGAGCACCTGTCTTTTAAAGCTGGGTCCCATCCACTGAGCTTCAAAACAATGTTTGATTTGGGCTCTGAGGAGCAAACTAATCAATTCTCATCTGAGTGGTCCTCATTTACTTATCCTTCTCTACAAGGGAAAATAATCAGTGAGCTGATCAGATAAGGAAATGCCAAATAAGTAACGAATTATAGCAGAATGCTGATCTATGGGAAGAATTAGCTTCTTGATTTTCCGAGTCACGTAGAAAACTGGAGGAAGATAAAGAAAATTATTGGGTGTTGACAAAGAATTTACTGAATTGTTTTGACTGTGCCAAGTGGTTTGCAGGGCAGGATGTTCAGTGGTGCTTCTAGTGCTATTCCAAAAAGCCTGGCATAGAGTCTCCCCTGAGCTTAACATTGGTGGGCAAGCATGTACGCAGATAACATGGGTGACTTGGTCATTGATAGGGGCTCAGTGATTATACACGAAGTAGGACAGTTAGAGATCCATAGCTACCCTGCCTTTATCCATTCCTGTTCCCTCAGTACTGGTGGTGCAGAAACGAGCTGTAACAGCAGAGAGGTGCCTGGCATGGCTGGTAGTGCATCCCCCTGTGCTATTGAGATCTTTTACAAGGCTGATGCTGCACGTTGGTGTCATGTGCCCAGCTGCCACCTGTCAGCTCTATCCCAATGCAAGGGTTCACTAGCTCAGCTGCTGCAGCTGCTTACAGCTGCTGCTGTGCTCATCTTTGATCAGCTGAACTTAAAATACAAGTTGTTATTGAGGCAGGCCGTGACTTTTCTTTCCTCAAGATGCAGATGCTGGCAACTATTTTAAAATTCCAAGTTGAATATTCCTCTGTTCGTGTGTGTGTGTGTGTGTGCACTCTGTTATTTGCAATATCTGCTTAAAAGCATTACAGCAAACTAACTGCCTTTGCCAGCTTTGTCTTTCTCTATTTTACAGCTGTTGATGTAATTTTACTTTTGTTTGTGAATCTCAGCCTGCTTGCTGCTGAGTCACAGAAGAAGGCAACAGATAATAAATATAGCCCTTTATCAACCCAGAAAGCTGTGGACCATTGGAATGACAATCAGAAAGAGAGTATTTTTTAACCAGCAATAGCGGAACAGAAGGATCCTGTTGCCTGTGCAGATTTCCCTGTCACTCACAAGCTTTGACTGATGTGGGCTGCATCCACCAAAACAGAAATGTGAATATCAAGAGTCAATAGCAAAGACTGCCCTAGCTATGCGAATAGGAGCAGAAGAAGCGCAACATATCCCACACAGGGCCCCTAAAGCAGCTGCTCTGCTGCTGGAAATTGTAAAATGTAAAATAGGAAGCTGAAAGACAACTGAAGCTTTCACATCCATGTTCTGATTTCTGGAGGATTTATCCCTCATCCAGTGGTCCTCAGTCTTCCAGCTAGCTTGATTGAGGTATGAAATACTCAAACCATTGTCCACATTTTTAAGTTTTAGGAAAGTTCTACTGTTGCTAAGACCAGCATATTTCAGATTCACTGGAGGATGGTGGCATCACAGGAGATGATGGTGCTGGAGCCATTGCTACTTGATTCTCCGAGACTGAGAGGGCAGGTCCACACAGCATGTGATGATACAGTTCTCAGAAAACTGGCAGGCTATAGAGTCCGGTGATGCACACCACCATCCTTGCAACCACTAAGTCAGGTGAGGTGATAACTACAATGAGAACTTTGAACTAATGAATGAAAAAAAATGAGAGTAGGACCCTACTGCTGTGTCATGGTGGAAATTACATGGTTGTCCAGCTGGTAGCTTGAGACATGGAGTGAGACAACAAGATGTATCTCTTTTACCACATGAATGAAAGGCTTTCTGGGACCTCTACAACAGAACAATATGACTAATCCAGGAACTTGGGGATCTGTCAGCCTTATTCAAGACAGCATATGGACCCTCTGATGTTCTCCTCCAATACAGCCCAAAATATTTTCATCAACTGTAACAGCTTAAAAACAGCCACCACAAAGTCCTGCCTGTTTTCCTGGGAGAAGAGGTGTTTCTGAAGTACTGTGGGGAATTGTGGCATGCCTCTGTAAAAGGCTGGTCACAACAGGACAACTGTTGGATCAAAGTAGAAGACAGGCTAGATGAGATCCCTGGAACTAAACTCTCACTACAAACACTAGTCTTTTCATGGGTATTTTGGCTTGAAAACGTTCTCTGTTTCTCATAGCCAGATTTATTTGGCTATAGAGGATTCACTCGAGCAGCAGCAGGGTAATGCACAGAGACTTCACTGAAGGCACAAAGAGCAAGAAAGTATCATTTCCAAAACTGTGACTGGCAAATCACAGTGGCTGAAGGCTGCAGTGCTAATGTAGGCTCTCCTACATGCACGGCTAGGGATGCAGTGTATTTGGGAGGCTTCCACCACCTAGTATTCTCAGCTTTCTCCCTTCCTCTCTTTTCAAAGTTACATCACATACAGTGCTGCTACTTCCAAAGTCCAGTCCCCTGAGGAAGCCCAGAAAGTCATTCTGTCGTTTCCCATTATATTTGCATTCACACTAATTACTCAGGCAGTAATTGAAGTGACTTTGAATATTTATTAAAACTACATCAAAGGTGCAGCACTGTTTTCCCTTATATGACCTGCAAGGAAACAGAAAAAAAAACCCTCCAGATAATTCCATTCAAGTTCAAGTTATTTAGTCCCAGAGCTTTCATCTTGAGTATTTTTTCTAAGGGGTTATAGGCTGGGTTTTGTTGTTCTTGCCATGGCTAATTTAATTCTGTGCATGTGTTTCAAGCATTTTGCTAAGGAGCTGCATTGTTTGTAATGACATTGATGGTGAAGGAACATCAGCCTCTCTCTGAGGTCCTACACTGGCTGAGGGGAAAGCTCCCAGATTCACAATCTCCTTGTCAGGCCAAAAAGTACACTATAGCCCATTTACCTCAGAGACAAATGCCACCAGGATTGAAATCTGCAAGTCTGCCCGCTCAACGCGAGCAGAAAAGAGAGTCTGATCCCCTGCCAAACAAGAAAGTTGAAGCAATGAGAACATTAGCCTGCTAAGCTACAAAGCTAGACTTGATTGCAGACTTAGCGAGGATAAAACACATTTTTTTTGTTGCAAAGTGATAACTTCAAATAGATATTCAAAATATATGCCGGAAATCATTTCTCCTACTCACACTCTAAAAAAGATGACATTGCCTCAGTGCTAGTGGAGCATACTATGTTACATACTTACCCTTTTCATGGGCTTGACATTAATGCAACAATAAGCACAGGATTGACAGCTGATTGATTTATTTATTTATTTAGGACAATTCCATGCATTGAATAGAAAATCATTAGCATCAGCTGGCCTTAGGGCTTTCTAGCTGTTTATTCTTCCTAAAAATATGTGTACTTTCATTTTTTTAAAAAAAAAAGAAGAAAGAAAAAGAAGAAAGAAAGTGTGGTTTTGTTGTCAGTGTGATCTATGCTTTTCCTTTGTTACGGATTATGGCAGTAAATTTAAATAGAAGCCCTTCTGAGCTCAAAAAGAAACTAAAATAACAGCAATTGGAAGTTTTTCTGGTTTCAGATGCATCAGCAACCTTAGTCCAACTTCTCTAGGTCTTGATGTTTTGCTCACTTAATTCAGTGGTTAAAACTCTTGAGCTTTCATGGCACAGAAATCAGAGATTCAGCAGAAATGCTTACCACTCCCTCTTTGTCTCCAGCTTTCACAGCACATGGTGTTGTGGTATTTTACAAAACACAAGGTGTTTTATTTCCGTCCTACCTCAGCCACACATAAATAAGAGAACATCTGGGGAGTTCCAGCATGACCATTGTGTGAAAGCACTGTCCTTTTCTCATGAGCATCACCCTGGGTCAGAAGTGGGATTCATTTCATGGTACTGCAGTTGTAGAAAAAGTAAGGAGGCATCATCTACGGTATTTAATTTTGCTCCTTTGGTGGGGCAGATCCTTCTGTTGTAAGCTGTCTTCCAAATAGCTGGGATTCCTTAACCTCTGGAGCTGCCTTTTGTGCTGATGCCTCACTGTACAGGAGCCTGAAAGATCAGCGTAGACCAGACATCTAACTTTTTGGCAACCGTGACTAGTGGAGGTGAATTCCGCTACAGGTAATGTCCTCTGTTGTTTTTATTAGTCAGGCTAGTTCCAAGTCACTTCACCACACTGTTTTTGTCCTGGATCTTAGTCACAGCCAAGTTCCTCATAAGAAACTCAGCCCCCAGAACTTCAAAACCATGTCTTCACCGTCAGAATATTGCCCTTTTGTGTATTTCACTCTAATACTTTTCTTACTCCTTATAAAAAAAAAAAAAAAAAAGTGTTGTCAGGGTTAATTCTGCACATGGCACATTCTCTCTGTAGTTCTATATTGCATTTTCACAGTTAGGCTTTGCTCCTTACATTATCTGGAAACTATTAAAACTATAAAGTTCTTCAAAACAAGCAGGTATCAGAAAGAAAACTCTTCTAAGTATCCCCTTTGCTGCTGGCAACCATTACTTGCACTTACAAAGCAGATAATTTAAACCTTGTCTAGCTGTCTCCTGTATTTCTAAAGCCTCTCCTTCATGATGGAGCTTTAGCTTTAGCTGTCCTATTCTTTCACTCAGGGTATTTTCTTCACGTTACTCCTGTTAACATATCTTGTTGAGAAATCACTCAGGGCCAAGCCACCTGATAGAAGTCGGCTGCTGTCAGTGCCTGTGTCCTAACTGATGGGCACTGGGTTACAAGAGTTGTGTGAGCTTCTGTGACACAGCACAGCCACCAGCAGCCACCAGCAGCAACGGCTTCCCCATCTCTGGTTTGTTAGTCATAGATATGCCAAGGACTCCAGCATATATCATTTGAAGATGGTATTAACAAATAGTAGGTGGTATGTTCCCTGGACAGACACTGAGGTTTGCAGTTTCATTCTGGTATATTATGTGATTATTATATATTTTGGTGCAGGTGTCACAGTGGGTAACTAGAAGGTAAGATGAATGCTGAGACCAAACTATTTGAAATAGCACCCAGCCCTCTGCACAGAGCTGAACTGCTCTGTCTGCATTGCAGTCCTTGGTCCCCTGTTTATCTGGACCAGGGAACTTACTGCACGAGGTAGTGGCTCACTCTCTGCTCCCACCCAGATATATTTTTTTGTTGGTTTTTTGTTTGGTTTTTTTTTTGTTGTTGTTGTTTGGTTTGGTTTGGTTTGTTTGTTTTTAAAGAGGCAACAAGAGGATGGCAAGTACTCAGGTCTTGTCATGGCATTCAGGGAGGGAGGAATCAGGCTACAACTCAAGAATGGGGAGTTGGGTGAAAAGTCATCTGCCCTATGGTGTAGACAGAATCATTGTTGGAGGTAAATACACAGACTGTACAAATACAAAGTTAGTCTTGTGACTCTCTATAAAACTTCTGAGTTTCTGATACTTGTTACGTGATGCAGATCCAGAATGATTCCTTTGTCTTGAGTTCTGAGGGTCACTGTGTGATGCTGATTTTAAATACAACTGTATCTTTTTGTCAACTTAGGGTTAAATCCTATGCTGGCAGAGCTGATGGGTTTACACAGAATGTTGTGAATTATTTTGGTTTTGCACTGCCAATGAATGATATACAGCAAACCTTAATTGTTATTCTGATCAGGTTACAGTAAATTTGATGCATAAATCCAGTCCTCCATTTACACCACAGCATACATCATTGCTACAATTGTCCTCATGTGTGTGCATATTTATATCTAAATACATACGCACTCAAACTATATATATGTGTACATTTATATACACACAAATCCTCTCTTTTATGCACACAAATGCATTTATATATATAAATCTGTGAGCTTTTGTGACCTACAATAAAGAATTACAAAGCAATTTTTTTTTCTAGAATGGGTTACACATCCTGTGAATGCAGCTAAAGTAAAGCATAATTTGCAGCATAGAAAGGAAATAGTTTTGATGTTTATAAATCACTACTATCAAATTCGTACAAGTAAAATGCAGTACACTGGATATATATACATAGCAGCCCCTTTCATGTTTAAAACATTCTAGAGAGCTTAACAAGTGATAACCTAAGATAAAGCTACTGTTGGGTCAAAGAATGAATTAAACAAGTGTTGCCTTTAGTCTTGACATGAAAGCATTTACAGAGCCAATGTTCTAAATCTCTGCTGGCAGAATATTCAGAGGTGGAAAAGGAAAGAGCACTTAAGATGTACAGGCTCTTTCAGCTATGGATTTATAATGATATTCCTGTAGAGCATTTGTAGAACACAAAACCTGACTTGGGCAGTAAGAGGGTAACACCTCAGCTGGATATGTAGGGCCTGGAGATTAGATGAGCACCTGGAATACCTTTTAGAGCTAACAAAAGCCTGAGAATAGACCACCTTCTGGGGGACCAACAGCAATAGCAGCTGACTTGGTGACCCTTCCTTCCCCCTCACTGCTTTCTTAAATTCATACAACTCCAGGTTTTTTCTGTCTTACATTTTGCAGGTACCTCTCATGATTATGCAACTGCCAGGCACTGAAAGGTCCTAAATGAAAAAAAAAAAAGAAAGCTTACTGACACAATGGCTACAGAAATAGTTCCTCCAAGAAACTACTTCCCTTCTGTCCTGAGTGAAGCAGCACAAAGCAGGGGACAGGAGAATCTGCCCTCTGTGGCTGGTCACTGACTTTGGCTGAGCAGTTTGTTGTATTGCTTTCATGATATGGACACCTGTCAGCCAAGATTCAGAGAACTATTAAGATCTGGGTGGATGCTCCTTCCCATACAGCATCAAAAAGCTGATGGACGTTTATGACGTGCAGTTGTTCCTCAGCTGATCCCAATTCAATCTAGCTCTCTGGTGTGGACGACATCATAGTCTTGGTCCATTATGCTGTGTTGGAGTGAACTATTTGTCACTTCTTGAACTCCAAAACGTGCTTCTAAATAAATTGTATTCACTTTTGAAAACCTCTGGTTAATTTTAAAAAAGCCTCCAGGAAAACCAAAGGGCTAACAATAAAGAAAAATCTCTCAGGACATTTAGAAGTAGCCAAGACTGAAGTTCTGGACAGAAGCCTTTCATGATTATAAGTTTTTCATATAAAGTTGTGGTAGGTTGACCTTGACTGGACACCAGGTGCCCACCAACCTACTCTATCACACCCCTCTTCAGCAGAACAAGAAGGAAAAATTACAATGAAAAATAAACCTGTAGGCCAAGATAAAGGCTGTTTAATGAAGTGATAGTAAAAGTTACATGCACGGAAGTGAAGGAAAACAAAAGATTTTATCCTCTACTTCCCATCAGCAGGCAATGTTTGCCCACTTCCCAGGAAGTGAGGCTTCAGTGTGCGTAGCGGTTGTTCCAGAAGACAGACTTTTGTAAATAACAAATGCCCCCACTTCCTCCTCCTTTCTCTTAGCTTTTATATCTGAGCATACATCATTGGTATGGAATATCCCATTGGTCACTTTGGGTCAGCTGTCTTGGTTATGTCCCCTCCCAAGATCTTGCCCACCCGCAGCCTACTGGGGCAGGAGGGGGAGGCTGGAGAGGCAGCCTGGATGCTGTGCGAGCGCTGCTCAGCAGTGGTCACCACACTGGTGTGCTGCCACCACCTTTCTAGCTACCAGTGCAAAGCACAGTGCTATGAGCGCTGCTATGGGACTCAGCCAGACCCAATACAAAAGTGCAGTTCTTTTTATCTTTGACATTGCCCTTGACCCAAATTTTATTTTATTGTGTGTCCTGCCATTTTGAAACAGTGTGTTTCAGGAGAACTCCAATAGAGTGAAAGTGCCTGAAATTAGAAGAAAATTAATGTTAAGTGCTTAACTCCAAAATTGCTATCCAAATGTCCCTTGCTGCCCAGACTCCATCAATGTCTTGTGTTTTGTTTTCCTTTCTGTAAGCTCTAGAACTACCCAGAGTTCTGTTTTCCTGGCTACACAAAAGCACCCTCTGTCTGAGCATCTCAATCTGATAAGAGTCTAAAAACTATGCAGACAAATATTTCTCGTGAAGTACACCTCAGCCACTGGGACAGGATCAGACACCACACAAAAGGGACAAGCACCTGCATTTCCTATCAGAGCATGCTGGTTAGGAAGTGGCAGGCACCAGGTCTGTGCCCTCTGTAACCTGCCACATGGAAGTGTAACCTCTACACCATGGAAGGGTTCCTGACCTTGGCAAGACAGGCTAGACTAAGCAGAGGATATCTCCACTGGGCTTACTGCATCTGCAAGGAAAAGTGATACAGGAATTGTGGGATGAGAGTCAAGCAAATGCAAGGAGGGCTTAAGCAGTTAGGGCATGTGCCTTGCACTCCTGTAGGTTTGGGAGTTCAGGCCCTCGCACGGCAGGGATGACAACATACCTGCTACCTTTGAACAAAAAAACAGATTTCACAACTCTATTCCTTTGTGTAGTCCCTGTTTATAGCCCCAGATCCATACAAGGTGCAGTAGCACATTTACACAAAGTGCTGTTTCATTTTATATATGCAAATGGCTTTTAGAGTGCTTACCCGAGGAACAGGTGCTTGCCAAGGGACTGGCAGCTGATTGCAGTAACTGGTTTGCACTGCACAGCAAAGGAGCTCACCTCTTGGCTGTGTGAGAGCGCAACGCTCCACAGTCACGGTGCTGAGCATCTCCGCCTGTAAAAACTGTTTAAAAGGCTGCTGCTAATATGTACTAGAGGTTAATTGCAGAAGTCAGGAAAGCTGATGTTTGTCTGAAAACAAACACAATATATGTTTGTACTGGAAGTTGTAAACAAGGAGGCATGCTGGGTAGGTAGCCTCAAGCTAGCAGAATTTTTTAAAAATCCTGAGACTTGTCTTTACATTATTTATAGGCTGGTGAAGATTCATTGTTTGTGAAACAACAGGCAGCCCTTGTGCTACATCTATCGACACAGTGAAACCTTCTTGGATTGAAATTTGCTTTGATACTCTGTAGAGATTTCCTCCTAAAGTTTGAGTTTCTTAAATACTCTGTGCTCAAGCTCACCCCTTCTCTCACATATACTCTCTCTTGCTGCGCCTCGTACGTTGTGTGCAACACTTCACAGTAAACCAAACCCCATGTGATGGGAGAGAATTATCAAGGGTGTATGGTATCTTTAAAGAGCAAATTAGTAAAGCATTTATTCTTATTAATTCAAATAAAAGCAAATTTCACGAAGACATTAGCAAAGACTGAAATAACTGTTATGTAGACAAAGTTGGTGTGTTCTCTGCAGAACCCAGCATGGGATAGAGATGCTCCTTTTATAATATTATCAGAAAAAAGGGAACAAAGCAAGAAAGAGTACTGAAAGACCAATTCCTCCCCCAGGAAAAAATTACAAAACACTGTGTCCTAAGAGAACAGTCTGTACTTACTGCCATCCTTTATCCTTCGTTGTAATGTGAGAGCAGACAGCACAGGCTCAGTGGGCCAAATTCCATTCTATGTAACTCCTCTGAAGTCCAAGATAGTACACCAGAGATTAACACAGCCTGTTTCAGACTCAAAGCCAGTTTTGCATTTTATTTGTTGTTATTTATTGAACTGCAGTAGCCCCTAGAGGCTCTCAGTAGGACTGCTGTCCCGTTGTGCTCCAAGAGCTAACAGGAAAGGACAACAATGGGACACTTGGGCACTCACTTTTATTTCACCAAGGTGTGGCACAAGCTCGGAAATCTTCTTCTGTACTTCCTTTCCAGAGATCTACTTCATGTCTTCTGTTTATGTGTATCACTGAGATCCTCTTGATAGAAGCCCCCCAAAGTTGGTGGAATTACTACTATACACAGCTTGCTGTTGTCTGTACCAACTCATCCTTGGCTGTTGCAAGCAATAACTCATTTGCCAGAGAGAAACAATATCCCTGCCATGTGGTAGATGGGCTTCACAGCAGAGTTCTTCTCTTAGCCAGTCCCAAGAGCTCCAGAGGAAAAACAACAACAACAAAAAGAAAAAGTCAAAGTTAGCAGTACAACTGTCAGAAAAGCATGGGGATAGTCAAACAGGAGCTTCAGTCATTCCCTCTGGGCTGGAAGGAATGATGTCTTGGTATGTGAAGTTGTTAAGAGAAAAGTAATTGTAAGAGAAGAAAAAGAGACCCATAGAAGTACCCTTTCTACAACAGATTTTTTTAAATTGCTAAAGAAGGCTTTTTCTTTGTGAATATTTCTCCTTTTCCTTTTTCCTTTTTTCTTCTTTTCCGTAGCCTAAGTCTTCAAGCTATAACTTTGCCAGAGAAAGCAGCTTTACTACTAAATAGACTTTATATGATATGAAGATATCACTACATACTGCAGGGACAGGAAAAAGACAGAAGTAGATATGATGGTAACAGTGGACTCCTGCCCATTAAACATATTAGAAAACAACCCCTGGTGCAGCTGGGACTGGCTAATAGGCAATTTAACTTGCTCAGCACACTGCTGAGTCCTAAATCCACTTTGTGCACCACTGTAAGCAGTCTGAATATGACTCTTCCATCCATGGCATCCTGATGCATTTTATAGAAGTAACATTTTCTTTTTGCATTAAGTTTCTTTTAAGGACCTTAAATTGTTCTGCAAACTTTATAAAGCTCACTAAGGTCTTTCAAAATTGGTAAGTATATTTTAAATTAATTACAATGCAATCATTGAAGGCATCGTTGCTGCTATCACTGAGATTCATCCTGGAGGTGGGTGTGCTGTGGTGTGTTTGAAATCCGGAAGAAGTTTGACATTCCAGAGCACTACTCAATCAGCTGGGAAAGGATGTGCATGGCAAGATCACATGTATCAAAGGACAGCAAGGAAGGGTCCTGCTTTCAGAAGATAATCTTCAAAACTGAAAATTACCTCTAACAACAAGTCTTTCTGACCAATTCAATATGTCTGAAATAATCAAGGAATCTTGGCAAGAATCTTAATTTTCTCCATAATCCATAGACTGAGCCTTTTAGCACATGACTGTGTCCTGATCCAAAGGGATTAGGGCTTCCTAGTCACCTGCCAACATGAGTTCTGCAGAGTTTTCCGCACTGACTTCTTCTATTGCATGTCTTTGCCTATCAATCATGCCTCAAGACATTCTGCTATGGCAATTTAGCACCAATTCCATGTGGTGGATGTGACATGAGGTCCTGAGAGGGAGATGTAGAAGACATCTCTTTGTATCTGTTTTTCTCAGTAGCAAGCGAAGACTGGTTTCTGCTCTGCAAAGATAAGTGGCGGAAGGAGACGATATGACAAACACGAATGGGAGGGAAAAATCATCCAAGCACATCCATGGGAAGGTCATAGCTAATGAGGAGAAAGTGTGAAGAAAAGGATGTGAAGAGTACAGTCTGACTGAGCCGTGTTCGTTAGTGTGTCATTGCTGCAGGCCCGATACAGACACCTAGGAGATTAAGGAGACAGGATATAAAGCAACCACTTCTTCTGTAGCTTTCTTTTCCTTCCACTTAAAGAAACCCAAGTTAACTGACTATTTGCCAATTTATCTCTCTAGTAGAGGCTGTGGTCTGCCTTGAGTGCCTAGGGATGCTGAGGGTCCCCTGTGGACTCCTCCCCAGGTACCTGCATGGCTCCCAGCACTGAATTCAGCCCAGCAGTGAGAGGGGGGCAGGAAGCCCTGCCTGTCTGCTGTGGTCCCAGACCATTCTGCTAGACATGGAAGGGAGCACACACACTGCCTGGCAAGCATACACCTTGCATATGTGTTGCACAAAGCCCTCTCCATGCTCAATGACCAGATTTCATACCTGGAGCCACTGGGCTCAGCCAGGCATTTGTTCTTGCCGGGAATGTGATTATTCAGCTTTTCCTCAGATCTGACCTAAAGACAACCGACACATAGGTAGGGGCTCAAGGCATGAAAAGCTCACAGGTTTCACGTATATATGAACCGGAACAGAATATGTGTAACACAGAAGGGAAGCTGTACAAGTAATCATTTATCACGTCAATGTGTGCAATGGGTTGTATTAATAGCGTGCCTAATATTTTTGTTAACTCAGAGAATATGCTCTGAAGTGCTATTACCAATGATAGCACTGCATTATTATGTAGCTGAAGCTTCAGGCCAAAAAGATGAGCAGTGCTATTCATACTACATTTTTGTGGAGCAAAGACAAATCCAGCCTTCCTCTTAGCACCTCTATAGAGCTGGTGTTTTTGTCATACTTTAGATCCAGGATGACTGGGGCTATCCTTCTGCTTGGTGTGACCAACATTAAGTTTAGTAACCACAGTCACAAGGTACTTGGGGACAACATGCTTCCCACAGAAGGAAATAGGCTTGACACAGTTTTCGCATGTAAACTGAGAAAAACCTAAATAGAATAGTTCCACCCCCACCACTACCCTAATGCCTCCACTGGGATTCATAAATACAGTTCTTTCAAAGGGATGCTGTCAATGGGAGCAGAAATAATTTTCCTCAGTGTGTGCTTAGAACTAGCCAAGAGCTCACCAAAAGAAATATCCCCAGCAGCTGGTGAACACTTGGGATCTACATAGTTTCCAGTTCAAGAGGGAATTCACAGGACTCCAAAATGGTGCCAGAATTGATTTGGTAGGCCTCAGCAACCTGAAGTTGGGAGCAGCACACAGTATGTGTTCATAAATATGTGTTTTCCTTGGGAGTTTAAATTTTCCTTCGGCTCATGCTGTGTAGCTATTTTGCACAATGCAATTAGCAGAATTTGTGGCTGCAGTAGTATTTGCAATAGTGGTTCAATCAGGACACGTGAGCCACAATCGAATCTAATTCATTTTTTTCCTAACTGTATAGACTTTCAATGCTAGTGCAAGTAAAGGATTATAAAAATCAATTTTTTTGTCACTAAAGTAAAAGCTCTGCCTATGAATATGTACACAAAACACCCCTGTGATAAAAGCAACAGTCACTTCTGAAAAAGAATTTGACTTGCCAGAGTGAGAGAATGCAACACAGGACAATTGTGGAATTTATTTGGGCTAGCATCTTCAGCGATAAAGTAGTGGGTGCAATCCTTAGAGACAGATTCTACCATTTTAATCACAGTGGTAGAGTGGTATGACTATGTGTGTAGGCAAGTGATGAAATAAATTTTGAGAGCCTGCTCTGAGCTAAAGCACTCCTATATTCTCCCTTTATACTTTTTTCCACAACCTCCATGAATTAGGATGAGTTATACCCTAATGTTAACTTAGATGAAGGCAGAGTTTGCAAGTGGTGCATGCAGAGTGGGGTTTGTATATTTGGGGAGGGTGCTCTCTGGCTCAGATCCTTTCCTTCCTTCTAACATGTAAATAAAAAAACTATTTGTTACTCAGTTTTTCAAAGACAGCAAAATATGTCGGCCTGTCAATAGGAACTTCTGAAACAGCCCGTTTTCCTTTCATGGCTAGCAAATAACAACTACCAAAACCTAAATGTTTGCTTTCTATGTTCTTCAGGAAACAAGAAAGCAACAAAAAATTTGAACATTAGCCCTTTTCATGGAGATTCTTTTATGGTCTGGCACTTACAAACTTTTGGAATATGACCTTATTCTGACTTCATTCACTATATCACCATTAGCTTTGTGTTCTAGATAGTGTGGTTAAATTATTATGAATGTTATAGTTAAATTATTAATGTTGCCTTGGTTGCTAATCCTGTGCTGACTGCTTGTTACCTTGGATTGTGTGGCTGGTTACAGCTCACTGCCTTTTGTCCCTGTCTTCCCAAGGTACTATCTCTACACCAATTACCAAGTCTGATGTTTTCTTGTTATTCTTGCTAGTTATTAAGCAGCTCTCTTAACATTTCCTTTGGCATCATAGCAACAGTACTAATAAAACCTGGATTGGACCTGGAATATAGAAGCTATATTTTTATCCACGGATAAAAAAATCCACGGAGCCCAGCTCAGCCTGCAGCACAGTAGGCTTCCCTGCTTTGCCATGCCAGACCTTGGCTGAGATGTCGAAGTGGACTAATTAATATTATTTCTGTTGCTGTCACCTACATCCAGGGAGGTAAACACATACCACATGGCTGAAGTCATGCTATCAACTTTTCCTTGTTCCCATGCAGGCCCTCTGGATTTGAACCAACAGCCCACGACTGACTCTATGGCCTGCACAAATTCCTAGAGTTGTCTATTGCCTTTGCCATGGATTGTTTCAGCAGTGTCCAAAATAAGTCAATAAACCAGTGGACAGAGCCAGTTGGGAACTGAAATTTTATTTGCAGGCTATTCTGTTTTCAGTAATTCTAGTTCCCAGTTAGAATAAAAGCTATTCCTAAAAGAACCATTTTCAGCAATTGCCAATTCTTGAAAAAGTATCAGTAAAGGACCATTTTAAAATATTTTGCTCTGAATCATTTCACTTTGGTTTTTTATGACATTCAATATTGTAATAGTACATCTTTAACATGCCTAATATAATACACAGATAATATATAGCAATCATTTACAATACTTCAAACAACCCATCAAAATGAAATGCTCCAGCATTGTGTTTTGAATTTTCCCTATAAAAAGTCAAAAGCTGAACTTCTGCAAAATACTCTAATTTAAGTGAAACCACATTTTTAATGGAGAGACGGTTTTCATCTACTGCTACCCACAGCTACAGGCAATACCATGATACATTTATTTGGCATAACAGAATGTACTGGGACATTGAGTTTTTTAATACCAGTGTCTTTGCTAACACTCACAGATTAGCCATACATACCTAGAACAGCAAAAGCTACTTTCTGGATCTGAAGCTTCTCTCTTTTTGACATTATCCTCAGGCTTGATTTGGCCAGTTTCTGGCCGTGCTGGATGTCATGGCCTATGCCTTCTTTCCAAACATCAGGAGGCAGAAGCACATACATGCCCATCTCAGTGGGCTGGCAGGGACCCTCCGCCCCTGGGGCACTCAACTGGCAGAGGGAGACGAGTGCCACCCTGAAGCCCAAGACAGCATACAGAAGGGGGGGTTACCCACAGCAACCTCCCCTTTGCCAGGAAATGCTTGGGCTAAAAAGGTTGCCTCTTTTGTGGCCCCATGTAATGCCTGCTTGTTCCTTTTATGTGCCAAAAATTCGTGGTCTAAGTTGAAGTGACTTACCCTGAAGTAATTTTCCTATATATGTACATACATATGTATTTCTTTAGCTACCCATACCTATATAGAAGTATTTATATAAAATCCTCATTGTATTTAGATTGTTTTGCCCATCTTTCATATTGAGGGAAAAGGTGTTTTAGTGAAACTCCAAACTGGCTTCTTTGCTTTCCTAGGTTATGATGCTCTTCCTTGGTATACTTGGGAAACAAAAATTGGCAGCCTTTGTCGAACTGAGGACAGCTGTAGCACTAGGAAGGAGCATAACCACATCTACCAGAGCAAAGAATACATGGCTGCCTACCCACTAACATTTCTGCTGCCTTAGAAAGCCCCCCCTAAAGCAGCCCATGCCAGCCCAACAGGGGCATTACTCTTCTCACCAGTGTACTTGCAACCTCCCTCTGGTGCGGGCTGGTCTCCTGTCTGCTCTTGGCAGGAACCTCGGCAGGGGAAGCTTTTGTACCAAGTGTGTCAAGCAAGACAGGCTCTTTACTTCAGAGTCTGAGCTAATGTGAAAATTAGCAAAAGGCAGCAGACAGATATATTGCCTCCAGCTACTAAGACACTATCAAAGATCCATTGCTTGACATCTATGTCCATAAGAAGTCCTTTGTTCTAGATGTTTGAAGCCACGCCTTCTTGGACCTTTGGCAAGAAAGACCACCTTTACACTTGACTGCCTCCTATGCCTTAGATGCAATTCCTTATCATCTTGTCTCTGCAATGATTTACTACTTTGTATGGTGTGATAGCACCAATAAGTCAAGTAGCTCTTTGCTTTGGCTTTCACTGTGGAATGCTTGTTATGTGAAGCCTGCCACTTTCTGCAGTCTTGGCAGAGCAACTTTTGATGATGGGAGGGAGCAAGGAAAGTATTTACCTGTAGAGAGGCGGGAGCAGGTATTCATCTCAGAGAGCATGTGTTGTCTACACCATAGAGAAGAGCCATGCTGAAAAAGATGGCTTACAAGGTACAGCTGAATTAACGATGAACTGAGTTTCCTTCAGTGACAGGCAAGAGCAAATGATATTCAGGGTATCTCAGTCAATGTTAGATGCCACCTGGTAGTAAACACTTCATTCCCATTTATACTTACAAACAAGCACTAGGTCTGGGGAGCAATTCTGATCTCTGTGGCAAAAAACATGAAAAACTTCTAATTGATGCCAATGATAGCACTGAGCTGGGGCTCCTTGCTAGCCCATGCTGTATCAGGTTGTCGCATTAAGAATACATTATGTACTGTCACATACAACTACTCAAACCTCCAGAGATTTATAACTGCAGCTGAAGATTTTTATTTCAAATGCAAGTTTGTGGCAGAATAAGGTTCAAAGATCGCTGGTAATAATATGCCAACTGCAAAGCAAGCTTAAACTAATATACTTAATAGCAGCTAGCATGACTTAGTCATAGAATAAAGTTCTAACCCAATAGGCATCCCTGTGGGGGAGCAGACAGGTTCAGCCCGTTGACTGATCCCAGAAGTTATAATGGAGTCTTGCCTAACTTCTCCCCTCATTTTTCCGCTTTTTATACTTCATAGTACATTACATATTCATTTTTCATACACAGGATTGGTTACAAGTTTCTCGCTTCTAATGCAAATCAGTACACATCCTCAGCGCTGCTGAAGTTCTCTGCTAACTGCGCATGCTCCTCAGGTGGGGTTTTGCCCTCTTCTGGGGGGGCTATTTGAGCTGGAGGTTGTGATCTCCCACTACCACAATTATCTTTGCCCTATTTTCAACTAATTTTCTGTTGTTATCAGTGGATTGCAACACCTTATTAGCTTCTCTCCTCTTATGGCCAGACTTCTCCTCACTTGAAGGCTTCTTTCAGTGTAACTTAGATCATGGTGTTCTTTTCACCACCTGTTCTTTGTCACTCATCCTTCCCAAGGCTGACTCCCCTGATTAGGAGCCCTTTTATTCATAACGGCTTTCAGAGAGTGGGTCAGCTCGACCTAACTTTGTGCACAGGTTTGTATATAGTTAACACTAAATCCAAATTTGGCAATTCGGGAATTTAGACAATTCCCCCGATCTGGACTTACCTCGGTCCAGGTCCAGTCCATTTCCATCACATTCAGGTGGAGCTGGAGTGGCTCTAGTCACACATATTGTTGTTACCAACTGGTATCACGTGCCCAGTGAGGTGTGGTAGTGCCTTGGAGGCAGGTAACTTTGGGATGGAGGGGTGCGTTGCTATTACAGTGAGATCATTTCATCTGACGAAGGTAATTTTGCCACAATGGCTGGCTCAGCAGTGGACATCTCATGGATTCTGCATGTGACAGCTGCTATGCAGTTTCAGCTGTGGGTGCCATCAGGTTCCCACCCCTGCAGGGAGCACAGCAGAGCCTGGCCGTGGGGTCTCCACTCCGCTCCACCCTCCGTCACTCCCACCAGAATGTGCTGAGCTGGCAGGGTGTGTTGCTTAGGGAGCCGAGGTAAAGGATTCCGTGCATGCCAACCATCCCGAAGGTGATAGCTGGTTTTTACCCTAGAAAGCTTTCTGTAATACTATGCTTCTATTAGGTCCCAGTTTTCTTTCATTCCACTCCTCTCCCCCAAGTAATTTTCCCACACAGGTCAACTCAGGAGAGGCTGAACAAGAGGTCTGCATTGGGGTCAGAGGAGGGAGGAATATTTCTTTGATTCTGCTTTTTAATAGAACAGGCTGAACTTTATAACAGAAGAAAATGTTCCTATCAAAAAAAAAAAAAAAGAAAAAAGAAAAAAGAAAAATAAAATAACTCATTATAACATAGCATTCAACTGTATTTTGTCTAAATTTTACAAGAAAACTGAAACAAAATTGAAACACTGAATGCCATTTCAAATGGAAATTTTAATTTCATTTTTTCTCATGGAAACATTTTTACTTATGAAAACTCATGATTTATACTATCATGCTGCATACATATTGGTTTGTGTCTTCCTTCCTTAAATTTGAATCTCTTGCCTGACTTCAGCCAAATTTGACAAAGATACCAAGTCCTCAGAAATAATGAAGTCTCCACAGATTTTTTTACTATCTTTAGAACAGCCTTTGGGTGACTGTGCAGAAAGAGTGAGACCCTGTCAGCGGCTCTAGGAAGAAGAGACAGCAATGTGAGTTCACCCATTACACATCAAAGAGTTCAAGCAAGAAACAGACATTAAAAAAATGTTCCAGCACCTGGAGATTTTCCGTCAGAGCTCTAAACAACCACAAATTCTAATCCATAGGAAAAGAGTCACACTAAACCTACAGCTTACAGACTGCTTTCCCCCTTATCATTACACTTTTTTGCTTTTTACGCCTAGATGTATTACAAAAATGAAAGGCATGTAATGTTCCCTTTTCTCCAATTTCCTTTCTTTCTTCACTCATAGTTTTTCAAAACTCACCTCAGGGACAAGTTTCCAAATGGAAAAGGGGAGCATGAAGTTCTGTAACTGAAGCTTGCTAACTTTTCCAAAAGCAAGGAATGTTTAAGAAAGAACATTTAGGAAAAAGTAAGCTTTGACTTACAGGGAATCTTTTCTTAGAGCAGGAAAAAAATAAAATTTTTAGGAGAAAGAGGAAAATAAAAATCCTTCATTTCCAAACCAAAATCATAGTGGGAAAATTTAAAAAGGGCCATAGGAATTCCATGAAGTGAAAATAACCAAAAATTTCTATGTTTTAATGTTTTAAATAACAAAACTGAAAGGTTCAAGAAATTGGTCATTAAATGAAGGTCTCATTTCCCTTACAAATGCAGGAACATTCCCTATAGTAAATTTCCTGTGATAGGCTATTCTGTTAACACATATGCTTATCAGTGACACCTGAAATATGTGACTCGAGCTTTCAATCCCTGAAGGCGGTTTGTTACAAGTATGCATGTTGATAACAGCTAACATGTATTTATATCTTAATTTTCAGTGCCCAAAAGGCACCTAAGTCTTTGCCTATAAACAACACTTAAATACAGTTATTGAATGCTAGCAGCTGTTTTGCCATTAACTTCTCTTGGGCCAAGAAGGCAATGAAGATTTTAATTACGCAGGTCATTTGTGGAAAGCCTTCCCAAAGCCCAGTGAGATACATCTTGCTTATTGGAAATTTTGTGTTTTCACATATCTAAATACAAGCCAACTTCCGCCCCGCCCCCCCCCCCCCCCCCCCCCCCCCCCCCCCCCCCGCTATGAGGATACCTTATTCACTTTTGGACCAAGACAAGGACTGGGGTATTTAAATAACAGCATATCTAATTCCTGTTTTTCCAGTCTTCTGAGTGTCATTTTTTCTTCCTTTTTGGTTTTTTTTTTCCTTCCCCCCCCCCCCCCGCCCCCTTCTTGGGAATAAGAATATCTACTGTCTAAAACTGTCTAAAAGATAACCTCAGTTTTCTGAGACCAGGTAATCTGGATATCTTGGTGAGTTTATTTTCTAGGAAACAATGAAATGTAGAGTGCAAATGGAATTGCTTTAACAGCTATCAGGAGGGGATCTGCATGAAATTTCCCCCACTGTCTCAGCTGTTCTCACTATATGCCAAATCACAGTTTCAGATGGCTGAAACAGATCCATCTCTTCAGACTTTGATTTGGCTGCTACAGAATCCTGTCCTTCCCAAAATCAAAGACTCCTTCCATAGTCTTATACAAATTCCAGAGAATTTGGATTTACAGACGAAAACTGCACAAAGTTTCAGAAAAACAAAAAACATTGTCCTGTGCCAGCTGCCATGGTTCCTGCCAAGAACTGTTTTTGGGGAAAACAGTGTGACCCATGCTTGGCACTCAGGAGTCTCCCCCTCTGATGTTGCACTGATGGGAAGGAAAAAAAACAAACTATAATTTACTATATTTTAGTATATAAATTAAATATATATAACTATATATATATATAACTATATATATATATAACTATAAATTAAATTCCTGGGTGCCAGGTATAAGCAGTTCATCTGTACAGTCTGAGTACACTTCAGACTTTCAGATTTTATTTAAACTGTCCTTCTAGAGCACATCTTCTGGTAGCCTGCTGCAGCGCTGACTGGCAGGTGATGGCCTGCATGTGCTTTTCCACTCTCATGGCCTCATCCGCACCCCTCCTTTGGGATAAATTCAACACCCCAAACCACAGGGGCACTGGGACCTCCCAGTTCCCTCTTGTGGTCTGAAACTTCAGAGTGACGATGGACAACATTAATCCTCACACCACTGAATGGTTACCTGACATTCAGGCAGCCTGCAGGATAAATCATACCCTATCTTTACTAGCAGGCAGAGAATGGCTGGGTGCTAGAGAATTCCTGGAGCCCAGGACTGTATGAACCTCCTCCAGATCAGTGAGGAGCAGTGTCCCAGGGCATTCCCTGATCCAGCTGAGGATGAAGCAAGAGCTGTAATTGCAGGTGAGTAGTGCAGACTCCCCAGCAGTGTGTAATCTTTGGTTCAGGGAGCACCACCAGTGACTGTCCATGCAGACACTATTGTCATAAGCTCAGACATGTGTCCTTTAAATGATGGGCATGTACCAGTTGTATTACAGCACACACAAACAATCCACACTGGCCTCTAGCAAGCCTATGAAGTTTTGCTCAGCCCTATTGAGCACTCTGCTATCTATGAAGCATGTGTGTTTCACATTCTAGGTTTTGGGTTTGTTTGTTTGTTTTTTGGGGGCAGCTGGGGTTTTGGGTTTTTTTTGTTTGTTTGTTTGTTTGTGGGTGTTTTGTTTTTTTTTCCTCAGGGTCCATGTGTTCACCAGTGCTCTTTCAAGAAGATCATCACGGACCCCTCAAATAGCAGCAGCTTTTTTAATTGCTGCCTATCCATACTGGATTTGAACCAGTGACCCAGAGTTTAAAGGAACCATTCCTGATCCCATTACCCATCTCCTGAGTCCACTGGTCCCTGAAGAATGTGATTCATTAACTGAACTGCTCTTTTGCTTGACTGCATTTTTCCAGCGCCTCATAACCTACGTGAAATTACAATATTTTTCCCATTCTCACTGTATGTATGTCAGACACTTACATATCTCCAGTTATTTTGCTAGCTAGCCTCATAGGAGTTGTGTAAATGGCATTATCAAAATTGCATCTCCCTGATTCATTATTTCCAATTTTATAAAATAGCTGAGTTAGTGAAGACACTATCAAAGGGGTTTTTAAATAAACATGCTTAATCTTCTGGAGATTAAAAGAGATAGTATGGGTGACATATAATGATTATTTTACCCCAAAGCCATCAGAAATACCACGTACAAGAAAAACACATCAAACAAATAGGCACAATAGAGAGCATTTCAATGAGAAGATAATCACACTGCAGGATTTGCTTTAACTCAGTGGCCTAAATATTGCCCTATATGAAAAATAAAATGCAAGAGGAATATTAACCCCCCCCCCCCCTATTTATACCTCACAGTCTACTTACAAAAATAACTGCAACTAATATCTAAACTAATTTATTTTTAAATGAATTCCCAGGATTTAAATTTGTCCAACAGATGAAAATTAAAATAATTTCAGAAGCTAGGAAGAAAAAAGCCAGGTGAACAATTTCTACCATGATGCAAATTTTTATTGATAACGGTAAAATGATTAGGCAATGTGTCTCTAACCAGATATCAAGAAAATTACACTGACTGTCTGATTTTTTAAATATTTTTCACAGAAAATGTACAGTATGTAGAAGAAACACATGGCCGGCCAGTGTAGAAACTCATGGGAAACAGTGTGGATTCAAATCTGTAGAAAAGAAATTTATTTAATAAATCACAAATCCTTCTGCTATTCATCCTGGCTGCAAAGGGAGGGCTGATGCAGAATAATGCACAATTTTCATACACCGTGCTGGGCTATTAGATGTACAGATGCTATTAGGTTCTGTCCAGATCCTCTGTTGGTGTAACTGGCATAAATCAACTGAAGTTAATTGAGCTATGCAGATTTACCTATGTAGCTGGGAGAAAAAAATCACATATTCATTTACATCATGCCTGAGAAGCCCAGAGAAGGGATATTTTAAGGCATATTGTATCCTTAAAAGTTAGAACCTGATTAACTCCTTCCAGCAGATGCAGCCTCTTTGTGACTAATGGCTTTTCCACTGACTAAATATTTGGACTCACACTCCATAGGGCCTAAGCTTCCTGCCAGATTTTCACTGAGACAAGATCTCATTTCTACTATGTAATTATTCTGTTAATTAGGTTTTCACACATTTCAGTCATGTGCATCTGCCCCCAAATCATTCTACAAATGCAAAGAGCCAAAGTAGGGAAAAGATCAGGAATGATACCTGGCTATATACTTTCACTAAAAATTTTGGGTCATGCCTCTTGCCAGCTGATTGTCCATAGAGCTACCTGACTAGCACATAGCTGAACTTAGTAAGACCCAATGTTTTCCACACAGCCAAAGTCAATGGCTCAAAAGAGCCACGGATCACTCACAGCACTTGGGAAGGGAAGAGCTTTGCTCGACACCTCTAAAAGACTGGGCTGAAATCCACTCCTTCCTTTCCTCCCTCCCCAAGCATTTTGCTTTAATAAATTTTGCTAAGATAGATTCAAGCACTCCAAACTGAAAACCACCCAACTAATTTTGTTTGCTCACCTGGCATCGGGGAAAAACCCCTCACTTCAGATAAGAAGCCCCACCACAGATTTCGTATCAGTCACCACCTACAAACAGTACCAGCTGTGTTCACAACAGCATCAGGAAAGGAGAAAGAAGCGGTCACCTCCCTTTTGCTTGAAGCTACAGAGAGAAGATTTTTATTCTACTTGACCTCCTTCAGTCCAGGTCGTATGACAAATGCATTTGGTATCAAGCAGTGAGCAGGCTTGCAGCTGCTGCTGGAAAGGCAGCAGTTACAGACACCATTGCAAGCCAGTCTGATGCCTCAGATCTGTTCAGCAGCTCTTGGCTAGTTCAGATGCCAAATTCATTTCTGCTGGGCTATGAGGGTGTCCCCTGTAGTCAATAACACATACTGAGACCTAGTGAGTGTTGGATCAGGGTCTCAAATATCCAGAGTTCCCAATGTGCATTTAGACTTAAATACAGGGAGGACACAAGGCTTTTGAACATTACTTGTTCTAGTTTCCAATACATCTAGAAAACGTAAAGTTGTTCAGACTTGAAATATGCTCCTTGTAATTGATGGCTGGACTATACTCACAGTGTACTGAGTGTTTGATGTAATCAGCCAGACAATTCATGATGGGTAGTGCCTTGCTCTTCTAGTGACCGAAGGACGTAGTTATTTAAAGTAGAGGGAGAAATCTGGCCCTCAGGTTTAGTGTCAAAACTTAATTTCCCTGTTGTTCTGTAGCTGTATAGTACCAACAGTACTTCTCAGAAGTAATAAAGTACATCAGATTCTTGTTGGCATGAAAAAAGAGAAAGAACCAGCCGTTAGATATTCAAACATGACAGTCACATATTTGCATTGACATGAATGGGAAAGGTTTCTCAGTCATTTCAATGGGAGCTTGGATGAAAGAAACAGATCTAAAGGTTTATTCTACTGCTTTTTTTTTTTTTTTTTTTTAACACTGCCTGCAAGGTACTTTTCTACCTTCTCTTTTTTTTTTTTTTTTTTTTTAGCTTATCAATATGTATTTGGGAGTTTTTTACTTTTATGTTTAACACATCTTTTTCAAAAGGGAGCACGATCAGTTTCTAAGGATGCTACTTAGAAGTGCAGTGGTACAAAAAGGCAGCCACAGACTGGGAGGAAAGCTTTCAAAAGCCCATGGGAAGTGACAGGGATGGAAAGCTTATCTTTCTACAGCATGGCAATCCCTGGCACCTTCCAGGTTATACCCGGCTGGTGTATATTGTAGCCTTTCACAGGTGCCTGGTAGTGCTCTGGGCTAGGATAGATCTCTACCACCAGTGCTGAAAACAAGCCCAACATTGTATGGTATTACTGTCACTCATCAAAATGAGAGCCTTGAGTTTGGCTTTTACCTTCAGAAAGCACTTGAGTTCATTTGTCCCACCTTTTCATCAGGCACCACTTCTCTTTTGACTAAAGCTTAACCTAAGGGAAAATCTGAGTACAAGCTGAGGAGAAGAATCCTACCTGACTTTAGTCAAAGAAGAGTGGGTTTATTCTTGCTCTCAGGTGAGAGGCAGTTTGATGTTAACAATAATGTGCTATAACCTTCTCTCAAATTAGCACACTGAGAGTGCTTCCACTTTTGTTTCTGCAGGTCTTCAGTAGGCAGTTCAGGTTTGGAATATGATTAGCAATCTGTACAAAAGCACAAAGCCAAGAATAAAAGAGGCAATTAGGGTTACATTCAGGTGAGCACATCACTAAAATAGTAAGAATTAAAATAATTATACAGTTCAAGGATAATACATACTAGTGTCTCCCTTGAGAATCTTCAGTTCATCTCTTGGTCCTTAGTTCTAATTAATCCTTGAATCCTTTTGTAGGCTAATACAATTAACAGTAGGGATAAACCCTCTGTAGTGTTTGGTCAATTGGATTTGCAGAACTTGCTTTTCTTTGCCGTGACCAGCAGGGGTTTGGGGAAACCCTTCTTAAACTTTCCTTAATTCCAGCATCAGCCAATACATACACACTCAAACACCTTTTAACTGCATGGAGGGTACCACAGAAGGAAAATAAGTTTAGTTCATTATTTCTTCAAAAGACTACTGCATAAACCAACATGTTTGCCCCCCCCCCCCCCCCACACACACACACTTGCTATCTTACTGTAGTTGTGAATATAAAAAATGAATACTGACAGTGCATCCTCGAAGGCATGGAATATTCCTGTAAAAACTCAATATTAGATTTAAAACAAAAAACGAATATATAAAAATAATGTTTTCCCTACAGGAATGTCAAGAAGGAAAAGTTCTGTACAATGAGACTGCATTCAGCAGAAGACATCAATTTCTCTTCTTCTCTCTTCTCACCTTACTGAGCTAGCCTGCTGCTGTTTCTGGCTTTTCCAGGTCTTTCCAGCTGGATATGAATCAGAAGCACATGGGTGCTGCTTCCCCTGCCTGTCTCTTTCCTTGTGTGTTCATTAGTTTTCTAAGCTTCATATTACAGTCACTATAGTTAAGTGCGTAATCTAGATTTTCATTTTAATCACCCATAAATGTATAGTCAGGATGTGGTGTACTTCTTTTCCTGATCACAGATAAACTGTATATGCAATATTGCCCTGCCTGCTCCATTTCATCTCTCCTTTTTCAGTGTCTTCTCCTTCCATGCTCATTGGGTTGACCTGTCCTTGGTCATCACGTGAAGGGTCTCACTGGGGAATCTCAACACCAACAGGCAATACGTCCTCTAGTTTCTAATTTCCCATTGATCTCAGCACCACAGCTGAACCATTTGGCTTTCCACCCACTATTTGATGTTCAAAGCTTCTTAGATCTTGTCTTCCTCTAGATAACTGCTAGCAGGTGAGTATTTACTGTCCATTGCACATCTCTCCATCAACAAAGAGACAGAAAGGTAAGCATTGAAGAAATACCTCTACGAGACTCACGTTTCCCAAAAAGAAACTGGTATCCTGGTCACATCCTGCAGATGTCCTGCAAGCACTGAGAGAGCCTGGGAGCTTGCAGTCAGCACTAGATGTTATTATTTTCCTTTCTGCAGAATCTCAGAAGGTTTCCAAATGGATACTTTTGTTTTCCAGACCTATGGAAAGTCTGTGATTTTTTTAGTTTGGAATGAAGAAAACAGTTAAACGAGACCAGCTACTCATAGTAAATAATTGGTTATGGGATATAAATGCTGAAAATTGAGAAACAAAAGAACTATTTTAAAATGTGTTTTTTTTTTTTAACTTATTAAAGCTATATCCCCACTGTCCTCTCTCACTGTGTGCCCATGCTTTCTGTAGCTCCTTTCTCTATTTTCAAAAACATCTGTAGTGCACTGAAGGATTTGTGAGGTAAAACCCTTCATCTGCGTGGTTATACATTCAAAATATGTGACTGCAAAGTGGAAGCCTGAAATGAAAGGGCTTATTAATAACATTTTTTATTCATACAACAGTAAGAAAAGGCTTCATTTGTTCATCCCTTGATCATCTTTTTCTTTTCAATTACCTTTTCTAAAAGGAAGTTTAATGTCATCTCTGGATTCCAGCAGGTCTCCAGTTAAAAAGAAAACAAGACAAAACCCTTTCAGCTTCAGGTAGGTTTTCCTGTGACTTTTTTCCCATCATTTTATTTGTTAATGAAGCACCTGGTCTCTACTAAACTGAATTAAGAAAATCTGATTTTTGTGGGGCTCAACAGAGCTTATGCCTCTTAGCCCTGGTGCCAATTCCCCACACTGGCCACCTCATACCAGGACCTTCCCCTGGTCCGAGACCTCAGAGGTACTGTGCACCTGGGCTCACTGGGCTCACCAAGTGGGAAAAGCCATCCCTTCTCATGCTCTCCTGGAGTCCTACTCTCAAGTATGCCCCACCGCAGAGCTTGCTTAGCTGGAGGTTGTGCTGCAGCCACACTCCCCTCACCACCTGAGTGGTGGTGGTGCAGCAGGAGGGCACACGGGAGCTCAGTGTGAGGCTGTGGGGCAGACCTGGTCCTACTCTGGGGTGTCCTTCTCCCCCATTCTCCTCTGTTGTGCTACTCCTCCTCCTTCTGCCTCTGCCTGTGGTTTATACTCCTAAGTATCCATCAGTGTTCCCTGTAGCATTCCCACAATATTGATTGTGCCCCATCTTCTTCTGAGCTGGGGCAAAATAGTCCAGATTTTGTGAGGCTATCACAAGGTGAGGGCTTCTAAGCTGTGTCAAGCCTAAATTGAAATAGGAATGCAACCTTCTACCAGAATCCAGCAGAAGCATATCAAAGAAAGGAACACATCCCACCTACACAAGTATTCTTTCCAATCAGCCTGTGTGCATGCAGGACTGCCTTATAAATATGGTTCAGAGGGGTGTAAAAACTTTGCAGTGATGTAGGTCATACACTTCAGGAGCCATTGAGAATGTATGGTGCTCCAAAATCTAAAATAAATGAGTACTAAATCTTTCCATGATACTTGGGCCTTGGCTGGTGTCAGATAGGAGACGAGTAGAAAGGGAGGAATGCCTCCAGATAGCTTTGTACAGATGGTAAATGATCCTTTATCCATCATTTCTAACTGAACACGCAGCCCAGGGCAGAACTTTCTGGCTGTGTACAAAGAAAAGCTTCTTTTACTGTAACATTGGAGCAGATAATCAACGTTAATTAATTTATCTTTGCAGTATTTCTTGTCTAGCTTTATTGTTTATATGGAACTGACACTAATACCAGTTTACACATGTATTACAGGAGATGATCTATATTTCAGCTCGGGGACAACATTTCCAGTAGTTGGGTTCGTTGAATGCTAATTAAAGCTAGCCCCCAGCACAAAACACTACTTAAAAAAAACCAAACAAAACCACAAACAAACAAAAAACCATAAAAAATCAGGTGTCTGGCTGGTATAAGAGGCAATGGCACTATTTTTTAAAATCAAGATTATTGGTAAAATAATTGTCAAAGAGAAGCTACTTAAATGTACTTTCAGGAAAGCAAACATAAAAGACAGAAAAATAAGTAGTTATGTCCTTGTAAAAAGCAGCAATCATTTGGGTGGTGCTGTAAACTTTCCAAAGAAAATTTACCTTTCCCTTATCAAAGGGCTGTAAATGATCTCCTGACTGACTGGGATTAGTCAAGATAACTTTGAGATACTCTGCGCTAGGAAAATAAATCCTTTTTGGCTCTGCAAAGCCTATTACTTCCCGGTTCCTACATGCCAAATGGAAGACTAGTCCATTTAGGGAAGAGCTGTATGCAGTTGGATGAGTTCAGTACATTTCAGTATCTTGCTGCTCTTGATCCAAAACACAACTTTGCAAAGTTTTGCCAGTGTCGCATTTTCTCACCTTTCTCAGAAATCTGGTTCATCAGTCTTTAAAATGTCCTGAGGGTCAGTGTAATGGGAGAGAAAAAGGAACAGAAAACCAGCTGATTTGTGATGGGTGATTTTGTTTCCTCTCTGATTGTGCTTTGTCAAGTTGGTAAGAGGGTCTGTTATGGAAGAGCTTCTGATAACTACCTCCTCTACACAGATAGTCTGGCTTTTATTGACTGCAGCCTTTTGGCAGTGGAGTTGGCACCCTGAAACAGAAAAATGAGTGTTTAAGCATCTACTTTTATGGCTCTTTAATTTTATCTTACTTTTTTTTCTCTGTGATTATTCTTACGTCTGATATTTAAAAAGTAACATACCTCCTCCTTGCAAGTCAGAGAGCTATCATTTTTTAACAAAGCCATCTTATTGCTGTCAGCCTTCTGTTTAGTGGTTTCTTCAAGTATTTAGCTCAGTCAGCTGCAGAGTTTTCCTACCCCTGCTCCCCTTAAATCCATGACCCCAGAGGTGCTCCCACCGTGGCTGATGGGCTCGGCCTGGGCCAGCGGCGGGTCCACCTTGGAACTGGCCGGCATGGCTCCATCGGACATGGGGCAGCTTCTGGTGGCTTCTCAGAGAAGCCACCCCTGTAGCTCTCCCCCCTAGCAAAAAAAAAAAAAAAAAAAAAAAAAAGTTTGCCATACAAACCCAATACATTGATGCATACACAATTTCTATGCTTAAAACCTTTTCAGTCTGGCAACAAGCTTGTTTGAATACTATTTATAAGAGATTTGGTCTTTTTGTTAAGTGCCAGCACAGACGAAAAGTAAACTCTGAGAGTAAAAATTGCCTCAAGAAGCCAGTCAGAGCATGGTAATATCATCAAAAAGTCCCTGAACCTTCTTGTTTCCTGACTTTGGGTGTCATTGGAGTTCTATGTTCTCTTTGCTTTGAAGAAACAGAGATAAATGACACTGAAACATCAAATTAATAGCTTTGCAGTCAACAGTCCCTCTGCCAGACATATTGGATTACTCGTTAGCTGACCATCATTTCTAAAAGACTTTGCTTTTTAGATTGCGTTCAATTAATTGCAATTATCCTTAATTTGAACCTAAGACCTCTCTCCTCAAGACATTATCCACTAAATGAAAAGAAGTTTTGACACTAATCTCCCTGCATTTTTTTTTTTTTTTTTTACTGCAGTAGTCCTGTATAATCCAAGTAAGAGTGTGTCATTATGCTAATCTCAGACACACAAATCAGAATCCATATTGAATGAGTAGGTAAGATTAGTATGTCTCATTACCACACACAAATCCTTCTGTAATTGTGTTTTATTCTTGGACAGTTAAAACAGCAACCTTTTTAACAGGTAGAGAAAACAGTCTAAATACCAATCAAATCATTTGACATAATCAATGTATTTTGAACATCTTGGCAAGATCATTAAAAATGGAATTAGTTGTTGAGTGATAGCACTAACATGGTACTCTAAAGGACTTCACATTTCTGGAGTGTACCTCATGCTCTACTGAAACTCATTAATATATTTATACTGAAAGCTGTGATTTTAGAGAAACTGAAATTAAGATTTTGCATGCAGGTTATTGCAAAGAAATTGAATTACCAGTTGTTCCAAGAAATTCAATTTGGTCAGGTGTTTATGTGCAAGTTAAATAACTATACATGTGGTGTATTCTGTATGAAACCAAGGCAGTTTTACAAGTGATTTTCCGGACAAGTCAGATTATTATCTCTCATCCCATGGTAAGGATTAAGAACATTTAATAGACCTTGGTGACTAGAAATCAGGCACAACAATATTTACATTTTAAATGACAGATTCTCACAACCTGTCTATATTCTGTTATGGGGGACTAGAAACTTCAGACTAAAGAAAATGGGTCTTTTTTTGTCAGGGCCCTATGCACCAACAGCAAAGCGTGCTACTTAAGGCTTATTCCTGGAGCACAGCCTGTAGTTTTCTTCCTCAAAACTCATTCAGGGCTATGTGTTTCCTTTAAAGGCTTGGTAAAAGGAAATACGTGAATTAGGTAACGTTGGTGCTGATGGCAGTGGCATATATTACTGACTTTGCGTTTAGTATAAAATACGGAAACGTACTATAGAGTAAGCACTGCTACCCACGACTCCCCTTTTACAGTTGTCCTCCTTTTCTCACCTCTAGCTTTACATTCCTCCTTTTCCATGCCTTTCTCCCCACCTGTCTTTCACTCCCATTAAATTTTCTTGATTTCTCCTTTTCACAGTAAAATAACTTCAACATGACAGGCAGAGAGTACTTCTCACTCCCCACAGTATTTAGGACACTAAATACCTTGGAGACTGCAAATGTAGTTTTGACAGTCTTCTGATTGAGGAGTGAATCAAAGCCAGTTTCTCAGTTCCATCCATGAGCCACTGCCTTCTCAACCATTGAAACCAAACTGTATTTTGCATTTTGGGGGAGCCCAATACTCCCAGTATATGCTAGATGAATTATTAGTATCTCTATTTTTCAGAACCACTGAGGATGCTGAGGGGAAGATTGGACTTTCCCCATAGATATCCCTATTTTCCCTCCACCTCTCAGATACCTTTCCATACCAAGGATCGCACGATGCTGGTGTCCTTTGAGGAGGCACTAGTTCATTAATAATTTTTAATTACTACTGTATAGGATCAAAAGTCATCTATAAGGATAGGGAACCCATTGCTAAAGGCAATAATGAGAGACAGGTGGGTTTTTTTCTGAGCAGTTCACATCCAAATGACAGTAAAAATGAAGTGGTATTGCACATTGTCTTTCACAGTGGTGTGGATAGAAATATGGATAGGTGAAATAGGTTGAGTATAGTCACACAGCAAGCATAAGAGAAAGCTTGAAAATTAAGCCAATTCTGAAGTCCCTGGTGGTGCCTTAGCCACTAGCCCTTCCCTCATGTGTTGGACTGAGCTTTTCTGAACCAAAGAAAAACTTTTAGTTTTGTGATGCTGAAGCAAAGAGTGTAAAAACCAGGGTAGGCACAGAGCGATCCTTCCTCTAGAATCCCTTTCCAGTTGCAGCCATAGCTGTTGCGCCAAAAGATGATCTGCAACTTAGGATTCAAATTCTGGTCTCTCCCTGTCTCACCAGTAGGACAGTTAGTCCAGACTAGACTTCACCTAACTAAGTTGACCCAGTCTGAGTGGCTGGTGGCCTGAGGTGGAGCAACATATTCAGTTCTGCCCATACTCTGTCCCATCCTCCACGTGCACCTGGGAAATGACATGAAATAGTGGCCCTGTGAGTCTTTCTCCTCCACACTGCCACTTGCCATGCCATGAATGCACTGGAAATGCTTCTTACCACATAATACCTTCTCCCTTCTTTTCCTTGTGCTTCATTTTTCCCGTTTCTTTGGAACACAGCGGAACCCTCAGAGTGATGGTGACATATGTGAAATTATATAAACTTTTCTGTAATGAGGAGATACACACATATATATGTTCTTTATATCAAACTGGTTTTATTTATTCTACTTCATATTTCATTTGCACCATACAGATTTCTAAATCTATTCTCAAATATTTTTTGACTAGGTCTCTGAATGTCCCCTTAAATTCAGTAAAATCCAGGCCTACCTGCACAACCAGCCAACTGAGAAATGGAGCATGAATTCGTTAGCAAATCATACCCACCAGAACTGACCTTACAACCTGCATGAATCAAAAAGAAAGACTTAGCTTGCCTGATTTCTGTGAAAAAAAATGGAGGCTAACCAGCACAAAGAGGGCAGATTTACACAGAACAAAATGTTGTTATCAACCTTTTAACATCAAATCAAAACCAATGGAAAGAAAAATACATAAATAAGTCTCTGAAACTATTCCAGTAAATGTAACAGTTGCTCTTTAGTTTAAAAAAACCCCATCGTACAGGTAGCCTTTATCAGTGTGGAACTGGAGAATCACATAATGATAGCCTACGCATTTTCACTCTAGGGAAGAAAGCATTTTACAGCGTAAAAGAAATTGCTGTAGTGAGCCAGGGGAGCTGCCAATGTTTCTTGGATGAGGACAATTAACCAAAACAATATTGTTAATTTTGCCACAGGTTTTAAATGATCTAGAAAGCCGAATACACACTTTGCCTTAATAGACTCAACTTAGGCTCTGCAACAGAAGGGAATTTCAGTAAAACCTTGCAGCAGGCAGGGCTGCAAATGAGAAACCAACACACCTGCAGGAATAGATATGCACAGACCTTAACAGTGCCATTGAGCTGCTGTTAGCTGGGTTCAGAAAGAAACAGCCTAGACCAGCATAAGCTAGTGCTGAGATGCGCCCCAGCTGGCAGCACTGTCACCACTAGAACTGCAGAGAACCAGCAACAGCAGTAATCACCTGCACACAGTGCCCCTCCTCCCTGGAAGGCTCTCCTGACATGCACATCTGCACCAAGACAGGCATTGCCATGGAGTAAATATTAGCTCGACACCACAGATGAGAAAGTAGAGGTCCATGGCTTAATCCCACTTACACAACAAGCCACTGGTACAACTAGTCTCCAACAACAGTCTCTGCTGAACCTTGATTCCCACACAACTGCACTTGCAACGGATCTAGAAATTAGCTTTGTGAGCCCCTCAGCCTCAGAAGTGGTGAAGCAGAGCAATCCATGGCTGTCTGCAGTGAAAAGGCCCATAACATTCAGGCTGGTGGCACTCCAACCTGTGCCATAGAGGCTGGGCTTACGCATTTCCTAGATGGTTATAACAGTAGTGTTTTAGGCAAATGCTTGTGCCAGAGAATTGCTGCCTGCTGCTGCCATGTGCCAGTGGAGGACAAGGCTGTGACGGATGTATGTGCCACACGTGAGAACATGCCAGCCAGCCAGCACACCGCCATACTACGGCAGCAAAACACCACTTGCAGAGAGCCTTGTATCTTTGTCAGGAGCATTTCCTCTTTTCTCCTTTTTTACTAGATGACAGGGACCAATTAAAGCAATGAGCCTCACAAAGTATTTCCCTTGGCTAACAGCAGCCTGTATTAATGTTTGCAGAAGTGCAGTATTTGGGCCATAAGCTTTCTTGTTAGATGTTAACACTTTGCAAGATGCTTCAACATATTGTGAAGTTCTCCATCTCTTAGACTGGTGCCTTTGTCAGGTGTAACGATCCCTCTCTTGTTTCCCATGGCTGACCGTATCCCACGCCCCTGTAGATATGAGCACCCAAGCAGCACAGCTGTTACTGGCCAAGGCCCAGCTTCTTAGAAGAGCCACAGAGGTATGAATTCAGCCAGGCAATGTCTCTTCTGTGAACAGAGCCTAATTTTGCAATTGTCTCATGTAATGTTTTTGTTTGTGGCCTTATTTTTTTTTTTTTTTTTTGGGGGGGGGGAGGTTTAAACTAAATTACATAATCCTTTCAAGTTTGATCTCCTTCAACCTGCTAAATCAGTTTTTGAAAGAAAGGCACAGGTTTAATTTTTTTGAGATAGATTGTCTTCATAACTGTTGTAATAAATGATTATGAAGAAAATTTATCTGTTGAATTTGACAAGCTTCTGCTTAAAAAAAAAAAAAAAAAAAAAAAAAAAAAAAAAAAAAGGTAACTATTGACTTTGGCTTGGATTCTTCCAGCTTGTTCTAATTACCACTCTTATTATATTCTTGTAAAATGCCAGACTTTCAAATGTGTTGTAAATGCAAACAGTGAAAAGAAATTAAACCTGGAGACTGCGCCAAAAAAACCCAAAGACAGTTTATTAACTTCTGTGCCTGTTTCAGTGCTCAATCAAGCAGATGTCGTGTCACGATGAATGCAGGCCCTGGAGGCTGGATCCAGATCTGAATCCGCTTGCCTTCCAAATCAGGGCCTTTCCAGACCTGTGGCTGCTGTCCAAGTCTGTCACTGAAGCTAAAACTAAGGCACTTCTCTGAATTCTAGACTCAATTTTCATAACTTGTGGGCAATTTGCTCAAATTTTGGTGCCCAATGTTAAGTCCTTGGGGATAAAAGTATCACTGAGGTTTGAGGACCATAACAGACTAGCTGTCTCATGCTCTAGTTGTAGACTTGTGTTACACCTTTCCTGTATGGCTTGGGTCTCTACCTCATCATTACAATGTATTCTGGTCAGCATCACTGCCAGTGGGAACTGCCTGGACATCTTGGTGGAAACTTACTATAACAATGATCCAAGGCACCCCTTCTACCACCAGCTCTTGTCTGAGGACCACATGACAACCAGGATGGACAAAGAAGCAGACTCACAAGCAGAGCGCTGCATTTAGGTGGGAGAACAGGACACTTTCAGCATAGTTCAGCACCATGTGCAAGAAAACGAAGAGAAAAGAGGCAAGAGTTCAGAGTACCCTCAAATATGGGCACACCTGCAAACTTCCAGAAGGGCTAAGATCAGACTGAAGACAGTATAAGCTAGACGTCTCCTCTTTCGACGAGGTTTGTAGCTTGTGCTATATTTCAACAGCAAAGTCACTAGAATCAATGTGCTTCTACAGACCAGGAACTTCCATGTCCTTGGAAGAAAACAGTTGACTAAAATCAGGTTTCAGACTCCAAGGATCCAAAAGCAATGTGAACAAGGCTACATCACTTTGCCAGATTCAAGAACTGTACTAACCACTCCAACTTTTCATCTTAAGGTGCATAAATATTCCTCTATTGATCTTCATCATCCCCTCCTTGTTTGACTACTCCTCAGTTTTAGATTGAGACTGCTAAGTACTTTGAGAGATTGCTGCTGGTAAAACTTTACACTGGAATAGTCCCCAGTCCTCCTCCACCTTGCAAAAGAAGGAACTTAGGACTTATATAGAAAGTGCTCATCTCTTGACCAAACAGATCAATCAGAAGTCAATAACAACATTCAAAAGAGAGAACTGGAGTCCTAGCAAGCCAGATGACCCTCACATCTGAAAATGGTATGTCAATATCATAGCGAAACCTTGAATTTATGTATTACTTCATCCCAAACACACTAGACTATATGAAATGTTTTAACTTCACAATTTCTGCACCAGGTCATCTTGGAATTATTATCCCTATTTTAAAGAGTAAGATATTTACCAAGATCCCAGACCCGCAAGGAGCTGCCCCGCTGACACTACCCTGACACCAATGGCAAGAGGGTATGTCACTTGGTAGAATGATGTTTTAACTGATTGTGCCAAAGACACAGAGGGCAGTGTTCAGAATACAAATTTTAAGTCCAGAAAGCCGTTCCATTCAGGAAAGCAATTAGATATGTCCTTAAATTTGAGAATTTGCATTTCTGTTCCGGGAACAGAATACAAGCCTCCTGATTATCAGTTTCTTGCTCAAAGCATTATTCTTGTCATTAAGAATAATGTTGTTAAAAACTTGAAGGAAATAGTTCTTTCAGATCAATCTAGAGGGCAATTTCATCTTGGATTCTGCTGCTGCTGCTATTGAAGTCAGTGAGAGTTTTGCCATTAATTTCAGTATGATAAGGATCAAGCTCTTAATGCACACATTAGCTTTTAATTGACTAAGGTAAAAGAATTATGCTGCTGTTTGCTTTGCACTCACCTGACATTTTTTTGCAAACAATACCTTTGATTTCACTTCAGTGCCTGCCAGGTGTTTTGAACAGTCTGTGCTCTTCCATCTTAAAGCTAAATATAATACTAGTTACAAAAAAATGTCTCCAAAGACATTTGCCAGTTTTAAGACTACTTTTAATAGATATTTGGTAACAGTTGCAAGTAGCTCACAACACTCTGAAACCAGCTATAGGCGATGATTGCTTTTATTGAGGAAAATAAAATGACCACAATTACATTAAATTGCATTCTCTTACACTTAGAACTTGAAATTGGAGCTGTGCTGAAGGGAACAGCTAGTGCACAGATGCTAATGTAATATACACTAATACTTTAAATTAAAAGCCACAAATTACACCAGTCATCTTTACTTACACAAGTAACTATTGGTCACTTAATCATTTTTTTAATGATCATACCAAGGCAAAACAGCTACATGGCAAACACTGTATTATTGCCATAAGCCTGCCTAAATCACCGTTTGGGTAAGCTAACAATACTCCACCAAGTTAAACTACGCCTGTATTTTGATCTGATGTGCTGTTTTCTTCATTTCAGCTTATATACTATTATGGCATGTTGCTAAGCATTATTAAATACTTTGAGATGTTGCCTTCACATTGTCATAGCAGGGGAGGTCCTCCTCAGTGTAAAATAGCACCACGCTGCTGCTGTCTAGGGACCTACACTGAGTAGTTTCAGGATGAAAATTTGATCCTGTGGGTTTAGATATACAAAAGGCTTAATTGGTATAACGTAATAGCAAGGAGATTAACAAATGACAAATAACCAAATGGTGTTCTCATGGTAACTGTTCCTCAACCTCACTACAAAATGGATGCATTTCCAGAATGTTTAGGAAGGCAAGCATTAAGATCCTGATTGTAATGCCAGTGTCTGGGGTTTAGTTGTTAGTCATACTAGAAATCACAACTTTAGCAGTAACTTGCTGAAGAAAGCTTTTTCGAACAAAAATTATATACATGGCATGTATCTGATGTCCTCAGAGCTTGCTAACACATGAGCTTCCTGAAGGATGGAGCAACTTCGAAGCAAGATCACACAAGACTCTACAACTCTGCAGGGCACAGAACACTCTCCGCACGACCCGAGGGGATACTAAAGACACTGAATACCCTGCAGGTATATTCCATATGAGAGAATAATTGCCTCGCCAAGGAGATCTGCTCCAGTGCAGGCGCGTCAGCAGCACGGCTGGGCTTGCAGTGTGCAGGGGCAGTGGTTCCTGAGCTGAGAAACCCCAGGGAGCTCAGAAACCCATCAGGAACTGGCAGTTTCATGAGAGTGGCTGACTAGGTGTAGGCAGGGCCAGAAGTAACAGAGACCACCTCCCACACCCACAAATGGCAGCCCTCTGGGGAGCACCAGTGGCCAGGACCAACAGAGCAGGCAGCCAGAGCGTGATGCAGCAGTTGGCATGGGAGGGTGCCACATCAAAGAGGGGACCTACCACTGGCCAAGTGGAGAGACCTGAAGTCCATATAACCCAGCAATGGGGAACCGCCCAGTGTGTACTGCACAGGTCAAGGGGACTCATCCTACCTGACCCTCCAGGCAGAATGGCGAGCACCCATCTGAGAGCAAAGGCCTGCACCCTGACAGAGCTGTTGAAGCGAGCAGCTGCAGTGCAGACCCCAGGCTGCAGGAGGTGCCTCAGCCTTTCTCCTGGGGCACGAACAAGCAATGGACCTGCCTGCAGCAGGTGTGCCCAGGTGAAGGACCTCCTGCAGCAGGTGGCTGAGCTGCAGGAGGTGACGAGAAGGCTGTGTAAAATCAGGGAGGCTGAGAAGGAGTGTGATAGCTGGTTCCAAGCCCAGTCTGCAGCAGACTCATAGCCTACGGCCAAACAGCCAAAAACTCCCCCACCAGCACACACAGAAGGGAGCGGGGACCATAATGCAGAAGAATGGAAGCTTGCAATGGCAAGGGCCTGCAGGAGGAAAACACTTCCCGTAAAGCCTGAGGTGCCATTGCAGAACTGCTTCACTGCTCTGCAGACTGAAGAGGAAGGAGCTGTCACACCAGTAGAGACACTGGAGCTGGGCAAGGCAGCCCCATCTGCTCCCCATATAACACCCTGGAAAGGCAATGGGTGACAGCCGCAGGCAGCTCTCTTCTGAGAGGCACCCATTTGCTGCCCTGACGTGCTCTCTAGAGAGGTGTGCTGCTTGCCTGGGGCTCGTATTAGGGGTGTCACTGGGAGGCTACCAAGCCTTGTACAGCCCACTGACTCTTATCTGCTGCTGCTGTTTCACTTGGGCACCAGTGATACAGTCAGGAGCAGTCTGAGGGGCATCAAGGATTACAGAGCCTTGGGAGCAGCCATAAGGGACTCTGCAGCACAGGTAGTTCTTTCATCAGTCCTCCCAGTCAAAGGGAAGCGGTTTGAAAGGATCAGCCGAATCTGGCAAATCAATATTTGGTTGCAGGACTGGTGCCACGCCAGGGGTTTGGCTACTTAGACCATGGGCCTCACTTTGAGAAAGCTGGCCTACTGGGAGCTGATGGGGTACACCTGACAGAGAAAGGGAAGAGCATCTTCAGTCATAGGCTTGCCAGGCTGGTGAAGAGGGTGCTCCTCCCAGTTTGATGCCAGTGCCAGAAATAGATGCTCAGAGCCAGGGGAGGGATCACAGGTCAGACGGAGAGCACCTGAAGAGAAACGCAAAGGAATTTCAGCCACTCCAACCAGTAAATCAGCTTCACTGGGTGCCCAGTTTACATGTCTCTGAGCAAATGCACATAGCATGGGGAATAAACAAGAGGAGTTAGAGCAGGGGTCCTCAAACTATGGCCCGCAGGCCGGATACGGCCCCCCAGGGTCCTCAATCTGGCCCCCGGTATTTACAGAACCGCAGGGGGTTGGGGGGTGGAAACCAAGCAGCCGCAGATGGCCTCCTGCCGCTTCATCCGCATGCCGGCCCCCTGGTTAAAAAGTGTGAGGACCCCTGAGTTAGAGACATGCACACACCTGCAGCACTACAATTTTATTGCCTTCACAGAGATGTGGTTGGATGGTTCCTATGATTGGAGTATTGGAATAGAAGGATAGACTCTGTTTAGGAAAGTCAGGCAGGGGAGGCAAGGAGGTGGCGTCACCCTATGTCAATGACTAGCTGGAGTACATGGAGCTCTCCCTGGGGATGGAGGAGGAAATGTTGAGAGTTTATGGGCCAGGATTCAAGAGAGGACAGAAACAGGTAAGATTATACTGGGTGTCTGCTACAGGCTACCTAATCCGGACGATTGAGCAGATGAGGCCCTCTATAGGCAGATAGGAGCAGCCTCACGTTCACAAGCCCTGGTCCTCATAGGGGACTTCAAGCACGCCAGTATCGGTTGGAGGAACAACACATCAGGGCATAGGCAACCCAGGAGGTTTTTGGAGTACGTTGATGGTAACTCCCTTCTCTAAGTGACAGAGGAGCCAATGAGGACAGATGCCATGTGGGACCTTGTCCACAAGTCCATGGGACCTGATGAGATGCACCTGTGGGTCCTGAGGGAACTGGCAGATCAAGTGGCTAAGGCACTATCCATCATATCTGAGTCCAATGAAGCTCCCACTGACTGGAAAAGAGGAAACATAACCCCTGCCTTTAAAAATAAGGAAATAAGGAAGCCCTGTGAAACCGCAGTCTGGTCAGTCTCACCTCCGTGTCTGGCAAGATCATGGAACAGATCCTCCTGGAAACTATGCTAAGGCACAGGGACAATAAGGAGGTGATTGGTGACAGCCAACATGGCTTCACTAAGGGCAAGTAATGCATGACAAATTTGGTGGCCTTCTATAACAGGCTTACAGCATTGGTGGGTAAGGGAAGAGCAATGGATGCCATCTATCTGGATTTGTGCAAAGCTTTTGACACTGTCCCACTCAACATCCTTGTCCCTAAACTGGGGAGAGATGGATTTGATGGATGGACTACTTGGTGGATAAGGAATGCAAAGAGTTGTGGTCAATGGCTGAATGTCCAAGCGGAGCTCGGTGATGATTGGTGTTCCTCAGGGGTCTGTACTGGGTCTGGTGCTGTCCAACACCTTTTTAGGTGACACACACAGTGGCATTAAGTGCACCCTCTGCAGGTGTGCTGATGATACCAAGCTGTGTGGTGAGGTCAATACACTGGAGGGAAGAGATGCCATCCAGAGGGACCTTGACAGCCTTGAGAAGTGGGCCTGTGCAAACCTCATGAAGTTCAACAATGCCAAGTGCAAGGTCCTGCATGTGTTTCTGGGCAATCCCAAGCACAAATGCAGGCTGGACAGAGAATGGATTGAGAGCAGCTCTGAGAAGAAAGACTCGGAGTTGTTAGTTGATGACAAGCTCAACATGACCCAGCAATATGTGCTTGCAGCCCAGAGAGCCAGCTGTATCCTGGGTTGCATCAGAAGAAGCATGGCCAGCAGGTCGAGGGAGGTGATTCTCCCCCTCTATTCTGCTCTTGTGAGAACCCACCTGGAGTTCTGTATTCAGCTCTGGGACCCCCAATATAAGAAGCACATGGACCTGTTGGAGTGAGTCCAGAGAAAGACCACCAAGATGATCAGAGGGCTGGAGCACCTCTCATATGAAGAAAATCTGAGAGATTTGGGGTTGTTCTGCCTGGAGGAGACAAGGTTTCAGTGAGGCCTTATAGCAGCCTTCCAGTACTTAAAGCAGGGGTTCTCAAGCTTTTTAAACAGGGGGGTGGCGCATGGATGAAGTGGCAGGAGGTCATCTGCGGCTGCTTGGTTTCCACCCCCCAACCCCCAGCAGGTGGTGGTGGTGGTGGTGGTTCTGTAAATACCGGAGGCCGGATTGAGGACCCTGGGGGGGTCATATCCAGCCCGCGGGCCGTAGTTTGAGGACCCCTGACTTAAAGGGGGCCTATGAGAAAGACGGAGAGGGGCTTTTTACAGGGGCATGTAGTGATAGAACAAGTGGTTATGGTTTTAAGCTGAAAGAGGGTAGATTTAGATTAGATATTAGGAAGAAATTCTTTACTGTGAGTGTGGTGAGACACTGGAACAGGTTGCCCAGAGAAGCTGAGGATGTCCCCTCCCTGAAAGTGTCCAACGCCTGGCTGGATGGGACTTCGAGCAGTGTGGTCTAGTGGAAGGTGTCCCTGCCCATGGCAAGGGGGTTGGAACTAGATGATGTTTAAGATCCTTTCCAACCCAAACCATTCTGTGATTCTGTGGTAATGAAACAGTTTACAGGAGCCTATATTTCAAGTAAATCACTGTCCCAAAATCCAGTCTAAACTTTTTCACAACCTGTGTATCTGTACACACACACAAACACACACTTGTATGCACCTGAGAGCAAATTAAGCCACAGACCTACAGTATTTATCTTTCTGTACTGCAGAAGGCATACATGAACACTGTATATGATACAAGGCCTGCCTTTTCTGATTGTATTCCCTCCCTGCTTAATTTAGCTCTTTTGTAGGTTAATATTTTCAAAAATACGCATTTCCTAGCACATTCCTATACAAAAAAATCAAAACCAAACCTTTGCTAGGAACAGTTAAGTTTGAAACCGTGGTAGGAAAGACCAGAGAGCAACAAGCAAAACCCCTCATTTTCTGAAGAAAATGCAATAAAGTCTGCATAGTAAGAGAGGATTGTCCACTGTTTTCTCATACAGTGGTCTAATATCCTGCCCTGCCTAATTCTCCTTCTGTGTTCCCCCTATTGTCAATGGGGACAAAGAGGCATCAAAGCAGAAAATCCATGTCACACACTTCAAAAATCTGTGCTAGGGAAAAAGGATCAATTGATTTTTGAAGGTGCTTGGCTCTCTCTACTGGTCACAGAGGGAGCTGAGATAATTTGCTTGGACTTGGCGGTCAGCTTCTAGTATGTAAGGGAAGAGCCTATCCCTGAAAGACTGGCTAAAAGGGTCATGGTTTTAGATGACCTAAAGTTTATTCAAAAAGGCAGTAGGCTGATGTACTACGTGCGACTGCACACAGTACCATCCCTCAGCTCTGCTCACTCTCTTTGTGCCTTTGCTTGGCAAGGGAAATCCAGTAAGGTGTCTTGGTAAAGAACATGTTTCAGTACCTCAGCCATGAGGGTGGGTCGTTCAGAAGACTAGGAGGTTAAAAAGAGTCTGTTAGCATTGTTTCCTGAGGAAAGGATGCACAAAGAAGCAAATCTCAGTACAAGTTCACACCTTAAAATAAGACTTGTTGGAAGTCTTTGCCTGCATAATAGATAGACTGTGCTATCAAAGGTGAAAATTGCATTCCTGGTTCCCTTTCAACACATTTTTTGAGGGGGCAAGAGAGGGAACTGTCAAAATACATTGGTTGTGAAACTCCAATTAAGCTATTTTCTCATTATTCTATTTGCTTTACAACTCACTGGTTTGTGATACACATACCTAGCCACTGCTTGGAAAGACCAAATATTATGTGAGGTCACCTTCTCAAGGAAACAATGGCTTATATAAACCTGTTTTCTCTGATTTCTTGATGAATCCCTCAAATCCCCCTCTTCAGAGGTTTCATTTGCTATTGATCTCTGCTGCAGCAGAAAGCACATCGGAACACAGACACTCAAATAAAAGCAGAGAATTAGAGTAGGCTAAAAAACAAGAATCCCCTTTTGCAAAACAGGCTGAGATTTTGCTATTTGAACTTGTTCTGTACCCAGTAAGAGAGGAGAACTCATCACACCAGCCAATGTTTGTTTACAGCATGCACCTGAGATGCACAAAAGCCAGCCTGAAGTCTCTAGCTGGCCTTCCCACAGCAGCTTTCTGAACCTGTCTCTTGCAAGCTGGCTGGAAGCTCTGACTCCCACACCATGGATTCAACAACTCTCAATGCCATTCATTACAGCTATTCCTCTTCCTGTAAAAAATTAACTACTTTTTGGCACAGAAACAGGATCACACATGTTTGGATTTGGCCTGTGATCTCCCACATCACAGCTAAGAGATCGAATCACCTGGCTGTGTTTAGTGAAAACTCCAGGAAAGATTAAGAGAAAGGCTGACTACAGGCTGCTGGATGAAGACACTGTTCGGCATTAGAAAGATGCAGGTAGAAAACTGTCTTCCGGTTTAGGATTTTAATGCCACTTCATTATATCTCAGAACCTGACGAGGGGAGTCCTGGTAATGTTGGAGTGAGTCCGTATCTCTACCTAAGCATCCAGAACCCCACTGAAAAATGTGCTGGTTTGCTAAATCAGTGTTTTTCAACAAATATTCAAAGGATGACGAGAATATGATGCCAAAATTCTGTGAGCCACCATAGTGCAGTCTTGAGTAGCCCCCTCTAGCAAATTACATGTTTATATATGTTTCCTAGAGTAATGCAGAACTAGTTCAATAGCACATGGTAAAAAATCACGAATCCTGGGATTTACACATACGTAAGCCTCCCTTGTCCATTCCTAAGTAAATGGTTTGAAGGATCCCAGGCACTGGGGAAGGAGCTATGCAGTTTATCCAGATGTCCCAAGACAAAAAGAGAAGAGAAAAAATTTTTACCTGCTGCTGCAGTGTTTTGGAAGGAATTTCTTAAGCTGAAGGGTGTTGAAGCCAGGTGAGGGCAGGCAAGAACACCCATAGTAACTTGAAAACCTGACAAAGTGCCTTGGGGAACTTTTGTACCTTGATGAGCAGCATGCGTTTTAGAAGGCTTGGTGTTTGTTGTTTGTCTTGTTCAAGATCCTTTTGGATTCTGGTGGCTGTGGTTTTATTAAAAACTACCCCTATTGTTGTGAGGGCTCCTGAGCTGATGGCCTCGGGTTGAATGCATGTCTTTACAAGTGGCTTGAAATCACTCACTGTCACACTGACTCTTCTGTTTCATTTTCTGCTTACTGAGCACAGAGCGGAGATGGATGCTTTCACTGGGTCTGTCACCTGCAAAGCCTTGGAGGGAGTGCCCAGAAATAAACATGGTGATTTTTCTTTCTGCCCTACTGATCCCAGTGGAAGTCAACTTTTTCCTAATCCTAGAATATTCTGTGGTTAAAAGAAAGAGATCGTTTCACTTATGCTTTTACACATTAACCCCACACGCATTTCTGCCAAGCCCCAGTATGGAGATGGGCCTTTCACTTGAAGGTAGTTGGAGGCACACTGCCAGGTGACTCCAGCGTTTGCCCCCCACTGTGCTTCCAGGAAGAGTTCAGATCTGTCCCTGACAATGGCAACAGAGATCCACCCAGTGTTACCTTTAATTAGCCTTCTCTGTTCCTCAATTCATTATCTCACATTTTTCTTTACTTGATATTTTTTCCTTTGAATTTATGTGGTGCCAGTGATCAAAGCTGGCTCCCTTTTTCTTCCTCCCCATGACATTCTATCAGTGAATGACCCTGGAGGAGTACAGCTTTCAGATCACATACCCGTCAGGTGCCTCTATGAAACCAAGAAAAGCCAAGCAACTTCTCTAGTATATTTTCATCAGATGGTGTTAAGTTCAAAAATGAACCGACAATATAAATTTTTCTTTTCTCTGGGTATTTAGCATTAAAGTCTGGAGCACTATAAAGAAACAAAAAGTGAGAGAGCTCTTCATAGACCCCCAAAATGGAAAGAAATGGGAGACCAAAGATGACTTCTCTGAGAAATCCCAGGTGAATAACCTGTTGCTCTAGATAAGGCCCTATCAGAAAAGAACCACTCTTTATGCTAACATGCTCCTTACCAAGAGGTACACCAGCATCCTTGGCACTGAATTCATGACACCAGAAGTGGTGCTACCTCTACGTTGCACCCTCACAGCATAGTGAACTACAGTCTTTTTTAATTCTTTAGGCATAAAGTGCAACCAGAAGGAGCAAGTTTCCCCTATGGTGAGGACTACCTTTTCCCATACATTCAAGCCTGCAGAAATTTTAGATGTTCCCTCCATAACACTTCCTCTTCCTGAATAATTTTTGTTAATTTTTTGGTTTAGAAAAATTGTACGGATCATGAGATCAGAACTCCAGGATAAGTCAAATTCTTCCAGGCTGTCTGAGAAAAAAAACCACCTTTGCTTCTGACCTTATGAAAAAGAAGGTAGTTTACTTTCTAATTTGTTGTTCTTTTTCTTGTATATACCAACTCCTTGTGTGGCAGCCATCACTGATGGTGACGCAGGGTGTGTTTAGGGTTTTCTTTTAGGTGATGTATGATTTATTTTTTTTTAATTAAGATTACGATGAAAACCAAGAAGTACTTTCACATTAATCATCAGGTAACTTCCCAGCTACTTCCAATCTGAGTTGCAATTTAGAAGCAAAAGGCTAAAAACCTCATGTCCATTTGTGTGAACTTCCAAGTACCCTAGATATTTTAGCACTGTTTCTAAAGCTGGTCTTAGTCACAATAACTGTATAATTTATCATCTCTGACAGCTAAGGTTTTGAACTTTTTCCATAAAACAAAGGGTTCATCTTCCAGTTTACTAAGCAAAAAAGATACCACATTTAAGTAAGAAATTAAGTAAATGAATAATATCTCACAATTATTTTTTTCCTTTGATAAAGGAAAAATTATCTCAAAACTAGACTCAAAGAACATCAGGGACGAGTGAAAATGCTCATATTTTTAGATTTAAGAAAGCATCTTTGCTAAAGTCCGGAAGCCTTGAGAGAAGAGCAGAGATTGGTATGCAGATAGAGAAATGAAAAACAGAATCACACAATCATTTAGGTTGGAAAAAAATTTTAAGAGTCAAGTCCATTCATTTCACCAAGTCCAACTGTTAATCTAACACTACCAAGTCCACCACTAAGCAATGTCCCTAAGCGCAACATCTACATGTCATTTAAATACCTCCAGGGATGGTGACTCAACCACTTCACTGGGCAGCCTGTTCCAATGGTTGACAACATTTTGAGTGAATACATTTTTCCTAATATCCAATACAAACCTCCCCCATTGTAACTTGAGGCTGTTTCCTCTTGTTCTATTGCTTGTTAGATGGTAGAAGAGACCAATACCCACCTGCCTACAACCTCCTTTCAGGTAGCTGTAGAGAGCAATAGGTCTTCCCTCAGTCTCCTCCTCGCAAGACTAAAGTTCCCTCAGCCATTCCTCATAAGTCTTGTGCTTTGGACCCTTCACCAGCTTCAGTGCCCTTCTCTGGACATGCTCCAGCATCTCTACGTCCCTCCTGAAGTGAGTGGCCCAAAACTGAACACAGGATTCAAGGTGTGACCTCACCAATGCTGAGTACAAGGGGATGGTCACTGCCCTAGTTGGTTACTTCCTAGTCCTGTTGGCCACAGAATGCAGAAGCCCCAAATTATATTCACTGCAACTACAAAGTGGGAAAAAGATAGGAGAGAGTAAAAAGCTGTTAAAGAATATGACTTTTAGGGCACTTGATACATAAAGCAAGGGAATAGTCAAGACGAATTGGTGACCATTTAGAAATTAAACTCATCATAAATGTATTTTAAATAGTTTCAATGTTTTTGCTTCTATGTAGTCACCCTGTCCCATCTGCTTGTTTCAGTGACAAAAAAAGAGCTCCTGATTCAGTTCATACTGTAGTCCTACTGCAGCTGTGGAAGAGCAACTAGAGTCTAGCCTGCTTCATGCATCATTGACAAAGTTGTCAGCTGAGTCCCTGGCTGCAGGTTCTTTATTGGTGGTGATAATGCGAGAAGCAGAAGGGAACACAGCTTGACTTGCAGGGCCCAGGCAGAGTTCCCATTTAAATAACTAATCCCTTTCCTCATAAACTGAGCAAATCTGATAATGAGTCATCAATAGAAAACAAATGGGGAACCCCTGCAACTAGCCATAAGGGGGTCCCATCTGACTTCACAGAATCTGCAGAAAGGAGCAAAGAGACGAAGGGGTGCGATCCAATTCAGGTGGGATTGTGCAGCAGGTATGTCCTTTCTGTACAGCAAAATATGTCAGAAAACTGGAAAAACTATCAATTATTGGTGTGCGGTTGGTATAAGAAAAATTAACAGTGGACACAGCTGGGATGTAATCCTGCCTTGCTACTCCCCTCAAAAGGTCAGTAGTCAAGGATGGTGACTGTCTTCAGAGTGAGGAAGAGACATGGGAGCTTGACCACCTGATCTATGCATGGGGAGGTTTTAAATGGGGAAAAAAATCTGCAGCAAAGAGCATATGTTTCTAACAGTCTTGCAGAGAGAAAATGTGAACAGCAACATAGTTTATTTAGCTACAGATACACAACTACAAAAATGTTGAACTTTGAACATTTTAAGTTGAAAAAGAGCTCTGCCAGCATCCATGGCTCAGAGGCTCAAAGTCACACTGAGCAGGAAAACTTAGGAAGTAGAGATGGAGCAGAAATTCTTAGGCCATCAGTCCCTATTATAGAGCCAAGAACTAGAGACCAGGAGTTCCACCTACAGGCTAGTCTTTTGGATACAACTCTTGATAAGGCTCAGGAGGGGTCAAGGATTTTGCTGTGGCAAGAGGAGTCAAGCCCCAGGTAACAACCACATTTTCTAGTGCAAAATGGCATGTGCAGCTGTAATCAAAAAAGGTGAGATTTTGATTCAGTTTTCCTTTGCTTTTCAGCTTAAGGATGGCAGTTTCAAATTCATAGTGCCATTTTACTCCATCCAGGTTTTCTACTTGGAATAGAAAGTGTTACTCCACTGTTGAGTTGAAGTTTGTTTAACAGCTTTTCAGATTGCATCTCAATGCTGTTAGCATACCTCCATCCTCAATCCACTGCTGCAATGCTTGACGTGACAAGTGCTCTGTGGAGACCTGACAACTTCAATAGCACAGAAAAACAGTCTAAAACCTAGCTATACTTACTTTTCAGACAAATATGATCTATTCAGTTATTGTGTTTTACAGGCTAACATTTGAATGGGCAGAACTCTGTACTGCAGAGAATTTCCACCATAAAGATCTGTCCTTTACTGTACTTTGTAGTTATAATCCCTACAGGATTATTTAATTAAAGCAGGAGAGGTACAGGTTAAACTCTATTTTGTTCTACACCACTAAGATGTCATACACGTGACAGGCTGAATGATGACCTCATGCTTCTCAGCACTAGGCAGAAGTCCCTGTTAACTATCCTAGGAATATATACTGGACCCTGTCCTTAGGGGTCTGTAGTCATTACAGAGAAATTGTTGCTCACTGCATAAAGTACTATAAATCCTGTATAATGACTTAGTGTCTAAGAAACTGGATCCAGGAGTGCACACTAAAGCTGCAGTCCTGAGTGACTTTTGGTGTGTCCATAATAGCCTCTTAGTTTGGAGCAAGGTGCACTTTTGAAGTGAAACTCCAGACCACCCCACTTAGTATGTTTTGCTTCATATTACAGAGCTGTCCTGGCTCTGTATCCCCTGCAGAGGAAGCTAAATAAGGAGACGTGCTCCAGGAGCTCACCAAATGTGCTCCAGCTGCTGCTCAGCAGTCAGTTCATAAGACCAGACTCAAGCTACTGCAAAATTACCCTCCCCCCTTGCCACATGTTTGAAAATGTGTGTTGCACAGAGGTTACAGCACCAACCGTTCATCTTTCTGAACCTGTTTCTGTTTGGTCAAAATTCTTGCTAATACAGGCACAATCATTGTGCTCTCTGCTGAGCCCGCAGGCATACCTGGAAAGTAAGCTTAAGGAGGACTGCGGCGTGTCCTGAGGATAGCTGTCATCAGGGATGTGTCATACATGTCACCTCCTACTAACAAGTAGGCAACAACCCTCTTCTCACAAGGTTTTAGTTAACAGCCTGAGTGGTAATGAAACTCTTAGTCTTCATTACTGTTCTGACCAAGGATGCTGGTAAAGACCACAAACACACCTTCATTTGCAGTATAAACATGCCAAGAGCATTTACAGACAATTTGCTCCTTATGCATGTTCCAAGTTTTCTCCAGCTTTCCTCCCCCAGAGGGGAATTCCTCTCTGCTTTAGAGTCACTTCCTTACTGCAAGGCCAGGTCCACATCGGAGTGCCGTGTTTTAAACGGGATGTTTGGGGAAATTGACTGTATGATTGTAGCTTCCTGTGCCTTGGGAAAGTCACACAAATTTTAAGCAACCCTTTTTCAGCTTTTTAAAATAATGGTAATCATTCTTCCAAACCTCTGCAAAGCAGCCAAAAGCTACTATAGCAATGTTAAAGTACACTAGTATCCCAAAGGCTTTCAGTTTCCCAAAGAAAAAGTTAGCTTAACAGATTTTGAATCTTCCTAGTTCTGTCCAAAAACTGCTTCAATAAAATTACCTGGTAACAATAAATCCATCTTTTCAGTACTGAAAACTTTGTCCTGGCAGGAAGACAAAAGTACAAAATTGTGCCAAAGTGAAAACTATTTCCAGTTCTTAAATAAAAAACATTTTCAGTTTTCCTGTGAACATTATGGAGAGGTACTTTTTTCTATTTAATCCCAGCCAGTTTGCCCATTTCTCAGTCAGCACACACACAAAAGATCAATTCACATCTGTTCAGGATCTTCCTACCTACTGTGTTTAATTTTTCTGTCCAAAGCCATCATTTAAATAAATAAATAAAAATATTTCTTCCTTCCTCTGTGTTCCAAGCTACAACTGTTTTCATTAAAAACAGCAAAGGTTTTTCTCGGTAAGTTACACCTTTAAACCTAGAAATTAATTACTGGTAGGCACTCCTGCTGTCAAGCCACCTTAGCTGAAGTCCAAATAACACAAAATCTACACAGAGGCCATTATAAAGTCATGTTTTGAACTCCTCATTGGTGTATATTGTTTATCTTTTTCAGCTGTAACCAAGTCCTTTATCATTTTGAATGTTTCTCTAAGTCACCTTGAAATCTTCCCTTTTGCAGAGAAAAATCTATCAGCATTTGCTTTTCCTCTCTTCATTTCCCCTGAACAAATATTCCTCATTTATCTCAAACTGCCTCTTTCCAGTCAGTCTCACAAAAAGTCACTCAAAAAGGTATAACACAGATGTTCACCAACAAGCACTTTGTTAAAAGATTTTTACTTCCTTTTCTGATTCTGAACCTTCCCAGACCTATTTTGAAGGCTGGGGTTTTGTTGCTGTTGTAGGGGTATTTTTTTCTTTAATTGTGCCATAAATTTTTAAGTAGGTTCTTAAATGTACGAAGTGGTTAGTTCTCCCAGTAACTGGCCCTAAGCATTTGTCATTCATTTCATTTTCACTACCATAATCCGCTCAAAACCTTCCAAGTTAGTTAAAACTTAAGGCTTCTTTCACACATGGCTGTCTCTAAACAAATTATGCTTTTTGAATTGCAAGGTGTTCCCTCCCTACAGCCATGCAAATAGTTTCTAATAGTATAACTGGCATTGGTACTTCAGAAGATACTCCATAATTATGGTATTACTGGATAATTGCTGGGTGTGTACTGTGGATCTCCTTTTATAAACAGTGACCAAATGACACTGTAAGCCACTAAAAACCTGACTCACACTTGGAATTTTTCAAAAATTTCTGTTGGGCATTTTGCGAGTTTCCATTTTCTCTCTTCTCTCAGAGGGGAAATTTGTGTTCCATAAACAGAGTTGTCACAGCTCACCAGAGCCGGAGCTCTGAGCAGAAGCAGCACCCTCTTGCACCTGTATTTTTCCTGTTAGATTCTTAAAGGGAAGCACATGAACATTCCTATGTAAGCATGTGTGCACGCACACAGGCTTACACACCCCGCAGTAGCTACCGTTTCAAAAAGTAACACTTATATACTAACTGCAACAGCCTGCTACTTGTAGTGCAGAGAATTGTGTTATTTCTAACATCATTGTGGCAAGGATGGGGAGATTAAGACATCTTAATGACCAATGCCATACACGCATTGTGTACAAAACAAATGCGATATAATTATGAATGGTTATATACAAATATTAAGACCATTTTGAGCTTAGGGCATTTTATTTCAGGAGTTTGTAATTCTATTAGCAACACTTTACAGGCAAGAAACAGAGATGGGACTTAGTGGATGCTACAAAGCTTTTTTTGGCATCTCATTTAGGATCATGAAGCTAGACTTCCCTGCAGTTTCCCACAGAAGAAGCTGGACAGATCCTTAAAATGGGTAACAGCAATGCAGACAGGGGCTGTGTCAGGGCCGCTTGGTGTCTGTGCTCACTCAGAGTATCTCTCTAAACTGCCACAATGTGCCTGTGGAGAGAGTGGTGCCCGTCACCAGGAGCTGGAGGGAGAGCTGTGCCTTTGCACACTGCTCAACAATCACATATAACCAAGCCACAAGCTAAGAATAGCTCCTATCACTGCTGACTTGCTGTGCACTTTCTTGAAGATCAGCTTGGAAGGTACTATTAATCTTCACATAATTCCCTGGTTTAGAAATGGGAAGCTGCTCTGAAAAAGCTGGTCATATAATTTTTCATCATTGTGGCTCTCTTCAGAGCCACACAACTGCTTCTCAATATTTTATTTTTTTTCCTGCATTGTGGCTTCTGTAGTGTGGGCACCCCATTTAACCATGTTAAAAGATTGTGATATTCTTTAAAATAAAATTAAAAAAAATAAAACCAAGCTCTCTATTGCTTCTTTTCTCAGTTACTGACTTTTAAGTAGATTATCTCATCATCTAAGCCACATGCTTGCATAATTGTCCATTAATATGTTCAAAATGGCTTGTGATTTTGTTGGTTGCAATTAAAACAAATGGCAGAAGGAAGTAATCCTTTAAATAACTACAGAAATCTGCTCCCCTCTTTAGAGCGCTCATAGTTATTATCATGAACAATGTCCAAGTCATTAACACCCCACTAAGATCAAAACTCTCACCTTACAAGCTTCCTTTATCTCTAAAGACCTTTCAGACATACATATCCTAACTGCTCTGGGAAGATATAGAGGTGTCTTAGCATAACTTGACTATATTCATTGTCCTGATTTTCCACCAAGCTGTCTACACTGGGGACAGAGCTAAATTATACACTTCCTTTCACCTTGCAAATCTCATGATATCTTAGTAGAGAAAAGGAGGCTTTAGTTTATACCACATTTCTTACTCAAGGAATCTTAAAGATTCTCTGCAACAAGAAGTTGAATAGTGATGACTCAGAATCCATGGCAGCAGATGAGTGACTGAGAAAGTCAGTCTCCAGCTGATTTGTGAGATCTCTGGACTCTGGATCTAGGCTTCTTACTAGAAGAGATATTTGCTGCAATGGTACTTTTCCAATATTCTTCCTTTCACAGGGTTTTTAACATCCAGTAAATTGCTTACAAGAGATACTTGGAAATGAAGTCAATTTAATTACACATTGAGAAGATGCACTCTTTAGCAGAGCAGTACTATGACTCCCTCATTCCCTGTGATTTTTTGTTACTAACACCACTGAATCTAAATCCTTGCATAAAAAATGAAGCCACAACACTTCTGGTCTGGAAGGAAGAGGAAAGCAGTAACTACTTAATTATTTAGACCACTATTCCCATTCTTCTTCTCGTACGTGCTCAGTTCATCAAACCCTTTGTCAGACCTGTATAAATCAGCAGATTAAATTATGACATGGCACAGCATTTAATCATGTCTGGTAATCAAGTCATAACAACCATATCTTTGAAAACCAATCTTGACCAGCAATTAGATCATGATTGCAGCTACCATGATTTGGTATAACAAAAATAGTTTTGCTTCTCCCTATTGATTTTTTTTTGGTTTACATTCTAATAATTTCCTACAATACTAACCATTGAATACATTACCAATACCTCTAAGTTACCTCCAGAGTTCTCTTTTTTCCCCTTTTAGATATTTATACACTGAATTAAAATCACAGTAGGACACCTATGTCTTTGCTTCTGCTTGCTGAGATTTAAGTTGCTTCTCTCATCTGTTGATAGATGCATGTAGCATAATGCAAGCAGGATATTAAAAAGCTAATTCTTTTCCTTTCCCTTCTTTGAATATCTTGCCCTTTTTTTAAGAATCAACTAACTCAAGTAGCTCTTTTGTATTCCTTTATTAGCTTGCAGCCTGCTTTGTTAAGCATGACATGGCAACACAATTTAAAAATGAATAAGATCTTAAAGGTCTTTTCCAACCAAAATGATTCTATGATTCTAAGAGTGGACATAATGAACAAGTTTTTTAGAAAAGACCAATCCACCATCTAATATGATTTCCTCTTTCTGGTTATGGGGTTTTTTTAAGCAGGCATACGGCAAAATGACTTAAGAGATTTCTGGAAAAACAACAGTTAAAATAGCAAGAACTCAGCTTGTGCCTATAAAAATGACTAGAAAGGTTAGGATGATTTGTATAGCCTGAAGTGTTTCAAATGGCTGTGTGTTATAGGGAGAATTCAGTCTCATTTGGGCACTACAAGGATTTTCACTAAAGAGTCTGCTAAATCTCTTACCGTCCTCCTCTTCCAGCAGAGGAATGTGAGATACAAAACCAGTAGTGGTCCACCACTACAATCATGACAAGGGTCACTAGTGTTGCACTTGTGCATTGTGAGAATAAAACACCATCAGTTCAAAATGGCAGCATGTACAGTGCTAGGCTCGCATCTGGGACTACCCAAAATGACAGGCAATGCTAGATCAGTCTCCATAGGCTTTATTCCCAGGGGGTTCCATTCACACCAACAATTCTTCTCTGGTGTAAAAGTGCAATGGCTCCACTAGATTTGATTTGAGATACACAGATCTTCATCAGCACAGGATCTGGCACCATGAAGTTAAACATAGGAATAAATGGAGGAACTGAAGAACAGATAACAGTGCTGATGTTCAGGGTCATCTAGTCTGACATTCCTGCTCAAAGCAGGTCCACTAAAGCAGTTTGCCCAAGACAATGTCCAGCTGGGTTTTGAATATCTTCAAGGATGAAGACAACTGCTCTGGGCAACCTGTTTCAGAAGGACACTTCAGTATGATGTCACACTGTATGTTTGCAGACATGACCAAATAAATAAATAAAGCACCAGAATATTTCCAAGCATGTACATGCATTCCTTTCTCTCAGAAACTGTCATTACCCAGATTATAAAACCCTCCAGTTTAATAGTTAGAGTTTATATGGGAATGCCATCAGCAGATTTGTTCCTGGTCTACAGATCGTTTGCAAAGAGTTTGTTCCACTGATTCCCATTCACAGTTCGTGCTCTGATGCTTTGTTACACAACTCAACTTTGTTTCTGGATGATTTAAGTAATTCTTCATCCCAGCACAAAATCTAAATAGGAAATTTTACACTACATGAAGTATTCTCTCAGTAATTGGTTGTGCATTTCAGCCTGACATTTGCCTTACACAGTAATAGAAGACCTCAGCCAATCAAGTGATTGTGAAAGGCAGACACAAATGGCTTGCAAAAAACCCCATGAAATCTGAATTCACACTCCAATGTGAACAAATGTTCACAGAAAAATGGATCCTACCATTCACTGAGCACCCACTAATCAATGTTTGGGAAGCATATTTGCTTATGGTCTTCTCTGGTCAGTGTGTGATTTTGAAAAACACCTTGCTCTTCTTCCAGTTCTGTTTCTCATAAATGATGGCAGAAGGCATTATTACCAACAGCTGTAGGTTTGCCCTGAGTTGCTCCTCCCCCCTCCCCCATGCAGAGACCTTAGCTCTGCAGCTGCCTGACTTCCCAACCCAAAAGGTTTGGGACACTTTTGGGGAATTTTACTGAACAAATTCCCCATTGTTTTGAGGAACTAATGCATGTCCTGAGAGTGCTCCTGTCTGTTCTGGATACATAATACCACTGTGCCTTTTAGTCATTTAGGCTGTAAATTCATTTCAAAGCATGAGGTGATGAAGACCATGTTGGCACATGGAGCATGTGTGTCTGGCAGCTGACCTGAACCTCTAGCTCAGGGGTCCTCAAACGACGGCCTGCGGGCTGGATACGGCCCCCCAGGGTCCTCAATCCGGCCCCCGGTATTTACAGAACCGCCGGGGGTTGGGGGGGGGGGAAACCAAGCAGCCGCAGATGGCCTCCTGCCACTTCATCCATGCGCTGGCCCCCTAGTTAAAAACTTTGAGGACTCCTGCTCTAGCTCATGGCTGCCCACAGCTGTGTTAGGAAGGACACAGCATGCTGGGCTCTGGACAGTGCTGCCTTATGGTACTTTGGGCAAAGTGTCTCCTGGTCCAGTTGCCCATTTCTGTAAGCATCACTTTTTTGGAATTTAATTCTGATTTGCCCTTTTAATGAGCCAATTGCTTTCTATTTTGCTGTTTATCTTCCTAGCATTAGTAGTCTTCATGCATTTTGATGAATTGTCATGTTCTAATCAAATAAACTTTTTTTTGTCTAAATAAATTGAACTTAGAATTGTCCCTAACTCCTTTATTAGTCTGTTTACTATATTTTAGCCCAGTAGGACTTTTTTAATTCCTCACATTTGGTATCTGCTATGTTGTCCTTGGGTCTCCAGACACAAAATGAGCTTGAGGTACCTATCCTGCAATGTTGGGTCCCTTCTGCAGGGTACTAAGAGCCCATGGTACGTAAAGAGCATCTCTGCTCCCTGTAGGACTGAAACAGGACTCCATGGGTTCTAAGGTCGTGAGCTCTCATACTCTGTTTTCATCCTTTCCTTACCTTATGATTACGAACTGCACAACCCTTCTGATATTCTACCACCCATTTAATAGGGTTTGCTACACTCATTTTCATTTTGTTGTTATCTCCTCCATAGTTACAAAAAAAAATATTTCCCCCATTCAGTTTGCAGCTTACTCACTTCTGAAGCAAAAAAAAACCCAAACAAAACCAACAGCCATCAGTGATTAGAAATAAGAATTCTTAATGGCACAGAAGATAGATAGATAGATAGATAAATAAATAAATAGATGTGTAGACCTTCATTCCTATGTAAAATTGACCCAAATTACTAACTGATTAATTGATGAATGCTTTTATTGTAACTGACGTTATTAGAAGCTTGTGGATGTTGAGATATATGCAAACTTAAGCCTAACTTTGGATCTCTATTTTTGACAAACTCATCCAAACTCTCCAGTAAGAGAGAAAAAAAAAGAGAACTGAAAAATGTACTATGAACAATGATAACATTCCATATCTGCAATAAAACCAATAGCAGCTACTTCACAACAGGCAGGAAGATTGCTCTGTATTTAAGCACATATGAAGAAAAAAGAGACAAAAGGACACTTCTTTCATTATTGTGTTACTTGGAGTACAAGTTTCAGAGGGCATTTTTAGAAGACTTTTACAATATTACATGGCATTACTGGCAGTGTTGACTGAGAGCATTTGCAGTTAACACAGCAAAATGGGAACTGACACATTTTTTTTCTGGTTTCTTCCCATAAACAATAATAATCCTATAGATCAACAACACTTCCAGAGAAACAGTGAATAAACCAGACAGTTTTGATATTGGCTTCAAATTCACAGATGATGCTCAAGTGCTGTCTTGAGCTATCTAAATATTTTGACAGCAAGACTGGACTGGAAATATCATTAGGTCAGCGTGGCTTTCATAATTTCATATTTCCCTTTTTCTGGTCATTTTGCAAATAAGTTATTTTCCTTCACAGCTTATTGAAATCAGTAAGTTTTACAACTTCCCCGAACTTAGAAACAGCCCTAGAGTGAACTTTCCTTTTGATATTTTTCCAATTGCAGTCCTGTTCCCAACAGAAACTAGAAAATACAGATGTGCCCTTACAGAAGTGCCCAAAGGAATAACTAGCATTTTGGAGTTTCAGGAATGCTGGACTCTGGAAGATGATTGCATCTGGGCCAGGCAGCACATCCCTCACTGAGAGCACACAGGTAAAGCAATGAAAAGAGGAGATCCCATTTCACATTTCTGCTAGTACCTGTAAAATCTACCTCACCAAGTTCAGCTGTTGAAGCACATGGATGGTCTAATTGTAATTTACAACTCCGTCCTGGGGGGACTGAACAATGCAGTGACTCAGTCCGTGCACAGATGGGACTACTGTCTTGCATCAACTGCTGCAAAAATACACTTAACTTTCTGTAATAACATCTTACCTTTTTCTGAGCCCCCACAAAAGAGTGAAGAAATTGCATCTCAGACACTGATCTTGTTACACGAACAAGTCCTTAGTCTCCCATATCACAAATGAAGTCTCATGAACTCCATAGCCAACTGGAGTGAAATTCTCTGGCCAGGTAAACCTGTTATTCTTCATTGCATTGTGAGGCACTTTGCTTCACATCCCTGCTGCTACTGCAGGTATGGGCAGACACTCTGACAACAGTTAACTCCTGATCTCACACAGGTTTGCCTCGCAAATGGAAAAGACCAATTAGCTTTTCTTCTCTCATTTTTTCAGTGAAACGTTACTTCATCTGATTAATCCATCATTAGCGAGCATATGAAAGCTGCTGTGCAAGGAAGAAGGGAAGGCAAGAAGCAATTAATATGTGGAAAAGTTAAAGGAGAAGGAGTTTCTATAAACTTGTTTCAGAATACAAAGGAAAAAAGACTGAAGAATGGTAAATGCAAAGCACATAAAAAACAATGTTGAGGTAGGCAAAGTATAACTCACTTCTGGAATTCACTGCTGCAGTAAGTCCACATGTGACTTAAAGATGAGTATTTTGAATCTGAGAGCTTCTATGGAGTGAATTACATTATCTTCTGTGAAAGTTCACACTGGGGAAAAAAAAAAAAGAAACAGTAATCTATCAGGAATCATGAGTATGAGCTTAAAGGCTTTCTACAAAGTTGATTTTTCAGGCCCATTGTGTAGATCTATTTCAGTTCCTGGATCATTTAGCAGATAAAGGAGTGCTGACCTTCTTTCTCGTCAGTTTAGCTGCTAGAAGTGTGTGCTTAATTCATATGCTAAAAATCCTAAGGACATTTTTATTGAGTATAATAACACAGCAATGCAGCCACAGTAACTGTTTTTTATACTGCAGGAGAATGTCTGCCTTAATTAATTTTCTCAAAACATTACCAGATATCAAACTTTATTAAACTAATCACCCATTTATGTTATCACTCAAATCCACTTTAAGTTATACAAATGCAATTTTAAAGTCTCTAATCTATAATGCTCTATTTTAATTAATCTATTTACTTATTTAGACAGAGACATAGAAGAGGCTTATAGTTTAAAATTTCAGAGATAGTTTCTACTGGGAAAAAAATTCTAGCATTTTTGGGGGTTTGCTTTTTTTTCTTTGCCAATCCCCTTCATATACTACTACCTTTAAAGCAGCAGCTGACCTTCCTCTCCTTTCACAGTCAGAATGGTTTTTATACCATTGTGATCTCATCCAGGTTGCCTTGTGAGGGAATACACGGTAAAATCAGGTTACGCACCCCTTCTATGGTACCAGAAGAGAGACAAAAACCTGAACTGGCATCGTGACCTGTCTCTAAAATAGCTGTTCCTTCAGGTCTAGAGGGAGAAAAACAAGCCAGAAAAGCTTCCATTGCTGCTGTCAACGCTGTTTGCTTTTGTAAATTAACCTAGGGTAGCTTTTAGGGGGGTGACAGTATTTAAATCTCTTGTGGACTGCTATCTTTATTTGAATGAAAATATAAACCAGCTTTTTAGAAAACAAGTATGCTTAGTAAAATTTGCCACACTTTGCTAAAAATGCACATGCTGTGTGTTAAAGAGAATCAAACAAAATGCAAGGCAAAAGCCTTCTTGGTAAGAGACTGGAATGATACATAAAATAAAGCAATGGAGATGATAAGCCCACTTTCATTCTTGCATTAACCCCAACACACACATTCTTTAAATTCTTCATCAAGAGACTAGAAAGCTTCCAGAGAAACAGTTCTCAATCTAATGAACCTTGTTTTGTAGTATTTTACTATATTTTGGGTCATGTCTCTTACTTCCATGGCTCAACATTTATGGCAGAAAAATAATCCAAAATTTTAACCAAGTCCAGACATCTAAAACTTTGATGTTCACAGAAGCTTCCTGATTATTTTATGTCCCTGCTCCCCATTTATAAGAAGTAAGAAGCTGCAGATTTTCTATTCTAACTCCTATCGTGCAAGCCACCAACGATGACAGATGTTTTTTAAGCTGCAGTTAGTCAGATAGCATAGATTGAAACTCTTCCTTTTTATTATTGCTTTTGATGCACACAAATCCTTTAAGAGGAATTCTAGCAATTGTTCTATTATTGCATGTCCCCTCTCCCCTGCAGATGAATTATTCATAGTTTGTTGTCATAGCAATCCTTTCTCTCTATGAAATGTTTAATAACTAGTCTTTACTCCCAACTAGACAATGAATCAAGGTGTAACAAAAGCTTTATTAACTAGTGTGTTTTGTGGCAGATGCACTGTTTGTCTTCCACCTACACTTGCGTTGAGGCTATTGTCAGTCCAGTCCAGTAACAATGATGACAGCAAAGATGCCTGTAAGAAATGCTCTTTACATAAGCTAGTTTCTTAGATAGTGTCCATCTCCTTTGCAGAGTGATGAGCCTCTACTTTTCTGTTTGACTGACTCTTTTCAAAGCAGTGGTAGGCAACCACTGCTCTCTGCAGAGGACTCTCTGTTGTGACAGATGTGGACGTGGCAGTTAGTGGGACATTAAGAATCACAGAAAGTGCCAGGTCTTAACAGGGAGAAGGGTGACAGGCCATTTTTCACTGTTTTAAGCCTATGGCTACATTACGTACCTGCATTGTTTTACTCTTCAAATGTGTTCCACAATGCAGGCCAAGTAGGTGTTGATCTATTTGCTCCAACCAGTATGGCGACCGGCATGACAAATATTTTACATCTGAGTAGCGTGTTAGAGATCATCATAACCTTACCACTACCATACACCAGAAGAGGAAAAACCTGAGTGCAAGAAAGTGTTCAGTGAATATGCAGATTCGAATTTACAACAGTGCCTTTGGGGAATTTTAGTCAGAAAGGATAAACATCTCATTTGACTTTCACTTTCCCTAGCAGAAAGATGTCTGCTTCTTCAACAATGGTGTCACCTTATACAACTGAAGACCTAAAGTTGCAATAAAGATGACATTTTCCCTTCCTTTGATGAATGCTGGTTGATGACCAGCGGCAGAGCGCTGCTCTCCTGGAAGCTCAGCTTCAGTGTCTCCTAGCTTCCAAGCTCAGTCTTTCTCTGTCCCAACACACTTCATTCCCTGCACATTTTCTGTTGAGGTTGGCAATAAGATACTTCGAAACTGATTTTGAGTTCTCTGTGTGCATTCTACAGTCATTCCATTCAGTCTGTTATCCCCCTGATTTCATAGTTAATGAGAGCCCTGGTCTTCTGCATGCCATTCCTAATCCTGAGAAGCTGGTACTGTCCGCAAGAAGACAGGGACAGACCTGGTGTTTCAGTTCAGTTCAATTCAGTGCAGGGAGCTTCATAATCCCTACCCATACTCACTTTGCAGTTTCACATATATCCTGTATGGCTTTCCCCTTAGCAGAAACAGTGGACACCATTGGTCTTAAATGGCTGACATACTCTACTGCTGCCAGAGCTGTGGGTAAGTGGTGGACAAACGATCTATAGGTTGAGTCATATGGATGTATTCTTCTGTAGTGTTCTGAATGAGCAGTGAAGGGCCCAGCTCACAGTGTCAATTTCAGCCAATATCTACCCAATAGTCCATAGAAGCCTTGCTCTAAAAATTCGCTGTTTGGACTGAAAGAGGTAAATCAGCTAATGCAACAGTCTATGAACAATCCTTCTGGATGAGAGACCTGATGGAAGTGTAAATCCCTAGAGCTTCAGATGCTGGTTCTAATTCAGGAATAACAGTCCATTTTCTTGAAAGACAACTCATGGGAATAGCAAAGGCTTCTTTCTTAGGATGCCGGCTGCCTTGAAGCCTGAGTAAGGCATTTGGGATGAAGACCTCATTTTTGCCCAGCCTGCTGCGATGATAAAAAATAATGTACATAATAACCAACAAAGATTTTCTGCCAAGGAGGAATGTGGAACCAGTTGTTACCCAGCAGTCTGCTATGCTGGTACAGCTCCCATGAGACAAAAGATGTAATTCAGGGAAGTAGTGCCAGGAGCCAACAAATTACCTCGTTTTTCTTCACTTCTACTCGCTGGGCAGAAAAGAAGTGATTTTGCCAATACAGATACCAGAAGAAGCTGTGGATACCACCACTTTTTATCCCAAGAGATGGACATGGGGTGACAGAACCTTTTCAAATTCATTCTACCTTTGAGATTTTCTTTTGGCTGGTGTTATCTTATTTTACTACTTTGTTCTGGATTTTGCTCATTCTGCCTATAGTTTTGGCAGTGTCTACACCCAGATTATTCTCTTCAGTCAGGGAAGGTCTGACAAGCTTCTCCAGAGCAAAGTCTGCTCCTGTAAAACTTCTCATTTGCTTTTCAATCCACATGGCGAGTGGTATATTCAGCATCATTTATTCAACCTCGGTTTTGTACCTGTATTTGATATAACAAGTATTTAATCTATTCAGTGCTCTATTGAAAAGGTCCACAGAGTGATTTCCAGCCTTAAAAGATGCAAATATTAAACATAAAGATGAGTTTTCATTACTAGGTTTGAGAATATTTAGTGACAATAGTGCTCATTTGGGGGGTGGGGCTATGCAAAAAAATTTTAATATTTTCTCATAAATCATAATTTGCTGTTGTGCATCTATTTTACTTCTTTGTAATAAATGATCTCTGGGTTAGACTAAATTTGACTTTTTCAGCACATTAAAATCAAAACAAGTGATGTAAAAGAAGAATAATACTCAAAAATAGTTCCTCTGGCTCAGACAAAATAATGAAAAAGGTGCAGGAATTTACAGACATTTCAGTATTGTGAAGTAATCATTTTCCATGCAAGATAGAATGAATAATACAGTATGCAATATGTGACTGTGCATCAATTTGAATAAAACTCTTGTTGTTTTTTAAATCACATGAAAATACAGGCCTTGTTCCGCAAAGTGTACTAGCTTGTGAGTCCCCTAGATGAATTTAGCTAGTCTCACTGAATCATCTGTCATGATAAGAACACATGGTTAAGTTTTGTTGGCCTAGACTTACCTGAAGAGCAAATGTCCTCCTTCCAGCCAAAAAACAAAGTTGTGGTTTGATTCTTGGTCTTCTTGCAGGTTTCTCTTGCTTCTTTTTTTTCTGTTAGACTTGCTCCCCCCCTCCACCCTTGAACACCTATTGAATAAAGTACCAGAATGGTTTTACTCTTTCTCCTGTGCCCTAGCCCTGCAACATTGCAACACTTTGGTACTCTGAGTGGTTATGAAATTTTTGTGATCCAGTGAATTAAAAGGATGATTTTTTTTTCTTGGAAGTCAGGTTTCCTGTTGCTTCCATAGACCCCACAGTATCTTGTAGGATCACTATTGTGAGAAAGGACTACAAGTAATCTCCTTTGCAGTGCACCAGATGCAATCCGTCAATACCTTGGCCTCCCAGACAGCTCCAAAGCTGTGGGATTGAGCTAAGAGCTGAAGTCTGGAAACAAGATAGTCAATAGTCTCATATCATTCTTATGCTGCCTGTATGGATGTGAACACATGTCTACAGTAGGTAACAGCCCTTTTGTGGTCTGAAATGCTCTTATCTCTCAACACACACTTCAAAATTATCTTTTATCTCTTTTATGTTTCCAGGAAGCAACAAAGAAGCTCCCCAAAACAATTCTGAACTTCAAAGCCTTCTAAATGAGGAACAGAAACAAGGTACATTTCCGTGGGAAATGTGTGATCTCTGAGTCAGGCATACGCAGCTTTATTCTGTCTGTCCATTTATCCTGTCCCTGATCAATATCAAGCCTGACTGCAAAAGCCAAAGGAGCCCCAGGGCTGTGACCTGGGCATCTTCCTTTGCTGAACTGTGTCTCCAGGGTGCAGGTTCTCACGTGTGACAGAGCCCTCTCCCTTTCTCCCTCTGGGTACATGGAGGTGCCTAAAGCAGCACCCAAAGCTGCAATTTTCAAGGTCCAGTTGTTCTTAACACCACAGCAATGACACTCCTGGGCTTAAAGTCAGGAAACAATGTCATCATTTCAAGCTGCATTCACTTTCTCTCTCCATTACTGCCTCAGACACAAAGTTTTCAGAAAGCTGCTAAACGTTTCCTAAGGGACAGGTTAGTTCAGAACCTTAAAAATTCCTGCAAAGAATGGACTATTTGTAAAAGTAATATGAAGAAAAGCACTACAGACTGCATCAAGTGCCTCTGTTCTTCAGATAGACATGGTTTCCCAGCTTGGATGAGATGCCCCCATCTGTAGCAGCCACCTATGTATGTGTATTGGTTTTGGCTGGGATAGAGTTCATTTTCTTAACAGTAGCTGGTATAGGGCTACCTTTTGGATTTGTGCTGGAAACAGTGTGGATAACAGGGACATTTTCATTACTGCTGAGCAGGGCTCACACAGAGCCAAGGACTTTTCTGCTTCCCACCCCACCCCACCAGCGAGCAGGCTGGGTGGGCACAAGAAACTGGAAGGGGACACAGCCAGGACAGCTGATCCCAACTGGCCCAAGGGATAGTCTATGCCATACAATGACATGCTCAGCAATAAAAGGCTAAGGGAAGAAGGAGGGAAGAGGGACATTTGGAGTTATGGCCTTTGTCTTCCCACGTAACTGTTACATGTGATGGAGCCCTGCTTTCCTGGACACAGCTGAACCCCTGCCTGCCAATGGGAAGCAGTGAACGAATTCCTTTTTGTGCTTTGCTGGTATGCATGGCTTTTGCTTTAGCTATTAAACTAACTTTATCTCAATGCATGAGTTGTCTCATTTTTAGTCTTCCAATTCTCTCCCCCATCCCACTATGGAGGGAGGGAGGGAGCAGCTGGGGGGTGCTTAGTTGCTGGCTGGGGTTAAACCATGACACTATGGAACGTCCTGCTGAAAAAGACCCTGTTGGTTTCAGAAACTAGTGTGTCTGGTTCAAAATGGAAATTCTGTATGCTGTTTTTTCAGGACTGTTTTCTCAAAATTTACTCATTACTTGATAAAGGAAACGATATCACTGCTTTTAGGAGGGAGGAAGAGAGAATAGGAACACCTTGATTTTGTTGCCATTTCACACCTATATGCCATGTCTTAAAACTATCATCTCTGGAAGAGCCAGAACGCAGCCTGAAAAAGCTGTGTGGCTAATTATGAGCATTAGTGACTAACCCATGAAGCAACGCTTTGCCATGGGCAATCAAAGACTCAGCCATAGGAAAGACAGCATGTCACCTGTGCTTATATTGCTACAGGGCTGTGGGTGTGCAGCCCTCAGCTCCCCTGTAATTTTGGAGGACTCACAAGCATGTTTGAGCCCCAGAAGGGATTGCTGGCAGCACCAAAGGACAGCAGGAATGCTGAACTGCTGCCAACCAAACTGCTTTTGCCTGGGGGCAGGTGAGCTCTCCAGCCTTGGTCACCACTTGGATCCATTCACATACCTGTTGCTCCCACAGAGTTTGAATGTAGACTTTCTTCCTATTTCCAGTAAAGGAAAAGGCTGCAGGCAGAAATATAAACATAAGCTTTAGTTCTCAAGTCCCTCCTTAACTGACTGTTCTTATGGCTTCTGCCTGCAGGATCTCTGCTGTCCCTTCTCTCTTTCTCTTGCCTCAAAGAAAAGCTCGGTATTTTATACTTCTGATTTAATGAGCCAGACAGCCTGACCTGACTGCCAGGACAGATCAGCGGGCTGGTTCTGCACCTCCATGCCATACCAACACTCTCTCAAGTGGATTTAGCATCATTTAATATTTTTTCCTGTATTATTCCAGTGGTGATTCTGTCATACCTTAGAAGCATGAGTTGATCATTAACATTATTTCACTTAAGGTGGGTCTCATAGTCCAACTTCAGCCTAGGTACAAGATGGATTTTGTTCCTTGTATTAATCTATATAAACAGCTACTGGTTGGTCGGTAATTTTCTGTCCTTGTGCATAACTCTCTAAAGGGGATTCCAGAGTGGAAGCCTATGTTCAAATCAGATTCTTTTTTTGTATATATTTTTATATACTTTTATTAACAAACATATATGAAATTAAAACTTAAATACTGGCAACTCACATCCATGCCTGCATTTATTACAATTCATGAAATTATTCATATCAAATAAACATTAATATCCCCATAGTACATGTGAACTGCTGAAGGCAAATCCCTGAACCAGGTAATTCAGGAGTTACAGAATTCTAGACCTAAACCTACGAATGTACTGAACTAGTTAAAATGCTACAGCCTTTTCTGCAACTGCAGGGATGATATTTTCTGCATTTCTGTTTGTTTAGTTACTTAAATTCAGTGGCTAATTTATTCATAGCTGAGAAAATTTTGGCTGCTGAAAAACTGGATAGCTTATTATCCCCTTCCAATCCATAAATATAAATGAGGTGTAACAGGATGAGATCTGGTAGTTCTAAAATCATGACAGACATGATGATCAGAAACTATTAGTGCAATTTGTTAACCACGGACAATACTTCCTTTGTTTAATGAATCAATTAGTTTTAATACCCATTTCAATAAATGAATGTTTTCCCTAAGTAAACAGCTATTTAAGGTGGTTTAATTTAACTAAAACAAACAACTTTATAATGTTGGGTTTGTGCATTTAATTGAGTTGCAAATTCCAGCCAACTGTATATTGACAAGACACACAAATAAGAGCATAATCATAATGGAGTAAACAGTAAATGTATCTTTCACCATTTTTCTAAATTACTTTATAATCATAATCTGACTAAAGGTATATCAGGCTATACACTGGCTAAATAAATAGAATATATTCACCTCACTAAAATGAGTATTTAACATACAGGTTGTATTTAGGTGAAAATCAACATGTTCCTGTGGTTACTAATCAGAAGGGTCCAATATTCCTTTAGGAAGGTGACTAATAAGTAAAAATGCAAACCAAGATTAAAATTGATTATTTAAAACTAAGTTTCCTGTTTGCTGGTTTAAATGATGATTAAAATTGGTAATAGAAATCAATCCACAGCGGTCAAGTCCAGCTTTTTATGAGAAACACATTTTTAATGGCTTTTCTGTAGCAGAATATATCACAAATGAAGAGAAAATCACTTTTTGTGACCATTTATCTATGTGGTAATTTCCTAAGCACAAAGGACCCTTTTACTGTGTTGGGGAAATTATACAAACTGGAAGTTAGTGGGTGAACATCTCTTAGCAGTGGCACCAATTCAGCATGATATCATTCTTCTGTAGACTTCTAGCTTAATTTTAGGCCAGCGTTGAGATAATTTACATGTACGTAATTCCTTAATTACCAACAACTGCACTTTGTAACTTTAGCATAATATCTAGCAATATTATTTACAATTTCTCTCATCAATATGGATGCTTACAAATACCATAGTATATGGCAAGCTGCAAGCTTCACTTGAGCCACTGAATTGTTTTGCCCATCGTTCAATTTTCTTAGCGTACATTCACAAAATAGAGGCATTTTAAAGGAGCAGATGATAGTAACCTGCATAGTACCATCAGAAAGACAAACCTCATCTCAGCTGTCCCCTGGCTGCCTATTTATGGGAATCTCTTCAGCATCCTTTCTCCTCTTTCCCCTTGCTCTTGTGAAGTGAAAGACAACCAAAGTCTTGTCAGTAAGGGCTGAAGGCTGTATCCTCCTATAAACCCATCTAACAAGAATAATAGGGTTAACAGAAATTTAAACTTACCATCAGTCTTGCCAAGATACAAATTACATGGGATGAGCGGCCTGTTCAGATTACAGCTTCCTTCCTCAGGATTCTCAATGGCACCGTTAAATGAGATGCTTTTTGAAGCAGGGATTGCTCATACAGAAGGCATAATTTCAAATGCAATGCATAAAGGGGGAAAATTCAGCATACTCCATAGGGTCAGAATAAAACCCATTGGCAAGGTGATCACTACAGCCCTGCTGTGGAAGGAGTAGAGGACATGTTAAACAGGGAAGGTATATGTACAGTATGCATAGATACAAGTCATGCCTGCCCATTTGCTCTGCCTTTTTCTTGCAGAGTGTGGGTCTGCATCCATGCATATTCTAAGTAGAAGCACATCTCCTACATTGCAGGAGACAGTTCCTCTGCAACAAGGACTCAAATGCAATTCACTGAAGCAGAAAAGAAGAAATCACATCCTGGATGTTAGTTGCTCTCATTTTTCAGGAAAAAAATATTTCGATAAACTTGCCCTCTAAGCCATATGTAACTGCACTTCAAAGCCAAGGAAACAAGAGGCTGCTCCACAATTTGCATCTGAATTCGAGGAAAGAGTAGTGCATGATGCCTGCAACTCTGTGCCAGAGATATTTAATTCTTAGAGTTAAGGAAAGAGGCAGTTCTGTCCACATAAACTTATGGCCCAGTCTGGGTTATAAATTAAATGGCAGCCCCAAGTGTCCTTTACAATGCTATTCAGATGGGCCTAATAAAAACAGCAATGGCTTTTGCTGTGATCTATCTGTCTCAGTAGGGAAGAAACAGGAATGTTACTGAATATAAAGGATTTTGATGTGATGCGGTCCTGTATGTGTCATACCATGCCTAAGAAAAAGTTCAGAATAGGAGCTGATTTATGAAAAATAGTTAATCTCCAGAAAAAAAATCTGCTTTTATCATCAATCTTCCTATCCTTGGTCTAATTTTTTAACAGAAATCTAAATGAAAACTGAAATTTCCCTATTGAAATTGAGTATTTAGATGTTTGATTTGTGTATAAATACCTCATGAGAGGACAGGAGGGACTAAAGAGGGGGACAGTGGCACCCAGCAAGAGAAGAGGTAATTGATATAAACTTACAGACAGGAAATTCAACTTAAATATAATTATTTTTTTTTTTTTTTTTACTGTAGGGGCAGTGAAACACTGACTGACACAAGTTACCCAGAGACATTGTACAGTCTCCATCCTTGGGTGTGTTGAACACCTTACTAAATATTACCCTGAGCAACCTGTTTTAGCTTGGACTCTGCTTCTGACCAGAGACTTCCAAGGGTCCCTTCCAGCCCCACCTGCTCCATGATTTCAAAGTTTCATTAATTTTCTAAGGTAACACAGCAAAATATCCCACTGAGAGACTTACAAACAAAATAATCATGTCAGTGTGTTATACAGAAGCATTCCAGTTGGTTATTTTCAGACCTGTTTGACATTAAATTACAATCACCTCCTTTACCTGTGATTATCTTCAGGTAAATTATTCCCCTTTATTACCTTCCTTTACTGGTCCATCATTTATTTCAGTATCATGTGTCCTGTCAACATATGGCACAGCTAAACTGTGGGAGAAGAAGAACATAAGTGATAATGTACCCAAACTGCAATTTCAAGAGCCTAGTAAAATCTTTTGTAACTCAAGAGAAAGTCTTCTTAGATGACTTAGATGACACCAAGTTGGGTGGCGATGTTGATCTGCTTGAGGGCAGGAAGGCTCTGCAGGGGGATCTGGGCAGGCTGGACCGATGAGCCAAAGCCAGTTCTATGAGGTTCAACAAGGCTCAGTGCCGGGTCCTGCACTTGGGTCACACCAACCCCACACAACACTATGGGCTTAGGGAAGAGCGGCTGGAAACTGCCTGGTGGGAAAGAACCTGGAGGTGCTGGTTGACAGCCAGCTGAGCATGAGCCAGCAGTGTGCCCAGGTGGCCAAGGCGGCCAACAGCATCTGGGCTCCTATCCAAAACAGTGTGGCCAGCAGGACAAGGGAAGTGATGGTCCCCTTGTACTGGGCACCAGTGAGGCCACACCTCAAATACTGCGTTTGGTTTTGGGCCCCTCACTGCAAGGCAGACACTGAGGTGCTGGAGCGTGTCCAGAGACGGGCAACGGAGCTGGGGAAGGGTCTGGAGCACAAGTCTGACGGGGAGCGGCTGAGGGAACCGGGGGTGTTTAGCTTGGAGAAGAGGAGGCTCAGGGAGACCTTATTGCTCTCTACAACTACCCGGAAGGAGTCTGCAGCAAGGTGGGGGTCCGTCTCTTCTCCCAGATAATAAGCAACAGAACAAGATAAATGGCCTCAAGCTGCTCCAGGGGAGGTTTAGATCGGATATTAGGAAAAATTTCTTCACTGAAAGAGTGGTTAAGCTGCCTAGGGAGGTGGTAGAATCACCATCCCTGGAAGTGTTCAAAAAATATGTAGATGCAGTGTTTAAAAGCATGGTTTAGTGGTAGACTTGGCAGCCCTGGGTTAACAGTTGGACTTGATGATCTTAAAGGCCTTTTCCAACATAAATTAATCTATGATTCTATGTTTCTGTGATTTTTGTTTTGTTCAAGAAACTGAAACATTTTAAATTCAACATGCAAAATTACCAAAACTATATAATTTTAATATTCCTGATATTAAAAAAAATAATCTTTGGAAGCATCATCCTATTCCCTTTTTTTCCTTTTTTTTCTCTTCTTCTTCTTCTTCTTCCCTTCTTCCCTTTGTAGAAACTGCATTTCCCACAGAAGAAAACCCACATAGATGCCAGCTACCAATAAGCACTGGGTTAACAAAGCTTAACTAGACACTGAACTGTGCTGCACAATCATCTTTGAAATCCTATTGCCTACTCTGCAGTAGGGAAGGAGACAGTCCAAATTTGGTAACTCCCACAGATGGCTATGGAGAAAAATATTGGGAGCAAGGAGTCAATATCTTAATTCTGCTGTCACCCCAAAGTGTCTGGTTACTGCTATACATGGCAGAAGTTAAGAGCTAATGAGCTGCATGCATCTACCCCATCTGCCAGCTTAGAGGCAAAATATTTGTTCCTGTACACACTGATATAATATCTAACAATCAGTGGAGGATACACAGCCCAGTGAAAAAAGACAACTCAAACGGCTCCACAGCCAGATGAGTTCCCACAGCCCCCCTCCCATCTCTGCCACTTCACAGGGTGCTGCTACACCTTCTGCTGCAGTAGCACGGGGGAGCTGACCCAGCCAAAAACAGCCCTGCTAAACAAAAGAGATAATTTTTCAAGTTGATCTATTCCCTGAACTGTGACTGCCCATTCACAAGAAAGTCAGCAGGACCACATGGCCAGGGAGGGCAAAGAGCAATGACAGCCTGAAATAGAACAGCCTAAGTGGCTGCTGAGTGGGTCTTAGCCTCACAAAATTGTGTGTTGTGCCCGTGTGTGTTTGTGTAAGGGAGACCTTTATCTTTTCAAAGCAAAATTAACTGGGCAAGTACTGGCACTTGGTGTAACGGATAGAACTGGCACCTCTCAGGAAATTAAATAACATTTAGTTCAGTCAAGAGAGAAGTTTTGGAGAGGAAGATTAAATCTGTACATACCTCCTGGAGGACTTCGGATGGACTATAAAAGCTGGCATCCCCAAGGGGTTCTCTCCACAGTACACAACCCAAGGTGTTACATACATACATATCCAGGATCCTTAATGAGTTGTACACAAGGAAAAGTTGCGGTGCATTAGCTGGACTGAGAGACAGACCTTCCTGGCTGATTCTTGGGGGATGCAAATTACACAAAGCTCCTCTGCCCCTGTCTTTTATAACTGTGCTACTTACCTTGGATGTGCACAATCACAGCATTTTCCGTTTACTTTGCTCAAGTTGTTCATGATCTCAAGGCTCCTGAACAGCAAGGTATTCTTCACCTGAAGGCATGGCCAAGCTGCAAACTGTGTTGCAAAACACTTGCACGAGCACCCCTGCTCCCAGCCTCTTCCCCAGCCCAGGCGAAGGGCAGCAGAGCAGCTGCTGCTGTAGTCCTGATGGCACAGTGTGCGTCTGTGAGCATTTTTCACAACCTTGATGTACAGTCCCTTTTGCAAATGGCAGAATCCCTTATCCTCTGTGTTCATACAATATATACATTTTTTTTGGAAATGGAAAAAAAATATCTAGTAAGTACAGCAGAGAGACAAAAAAATACTCAGCAATTGATGTGTTGTGACATTTATGTACACCAGTAAAGATCAGCCACCATATATTAAACATAATATACATTGTAAATATATTTTATTCCATTGCTGTTCTTGAGGAATGAAAGTGTTTCTGAGGACAGGTGTGAGAAATGAAAAGTGCTTGGATTGTGTAGGGAAAGATGATTCTGAATAACGTTAAATTTTTAATAACTTGTGAGTTGTGTCATCAGCAGAGCAGCAGTAGATGTGAGAAAGTAGAAGTAAGAATCACATGGAAATCTCTCTGTACATATCGCTCCTGTTAACTTTCATTTTTTCCCCCACCAATCTTTTTGAAGGATGCTGCTGACTCCGTCTTCTGCTGTTGTGAGTCATGTTGTGCTGATCACCTGCCGGAGCCCAGGAGATCTTTAGGCAAGAGGCATATGCAGGCTGGGAATAAGATCTGTTTGAAGGGAAAAGCCAGCATCTCTTACAATTATTTTTTCTCCAGCAAGGAAACAGAAGTAGTGGTGATTTATCTTTAGCAGAGCCGGCTAATTCAAAACACACTATCCTTTTTTCACTGCTTAATACTGAAGAAATACAGTATTGGTTGCTTCCTAGTAGAAATTAAAACAAAAATAGGTTTAGGCATCGATTGTTCTTGTACAACCAGCTGCTACCAGTTATCTTCTCTCATCCTGTTAATCTATGGAGAAAAACATGTAACCACCTATTATACACTACGATACAGAAAATCTGCACAACGTGGGATGCAATATTCAGCTCACACAGCTGGAGTTCACTTGACCAGTTGTGTGCTGAAGATCAGAGTAAGCTGACAATTGTTTAAACACATCTTCTTGCTCAGCTGGTCAATTATTCACAGGTACAGCAGAGCAGGAAAATGGCTTCTGCTAGTGTGAAATGTGCATCTACATCTATCAATGACTTGCTGTGAGATCTTTGGCCATCACTTCCCTTCTCTGTGCTTCTGATTTTCCTCCCATTCCTCACTCTTTGCTAGCCCAGGCTCATATAGTCTGAGTGGCTGCCTTTTGCTGTGTAACGTGGAGCATGAGATCCCTGATGTTGGCCAGAGCCTTAAGGTGCTGCTGTTCACACTTAAGTAATAGCTGCTTCTTTTTCCCTTCTGTAAGTTACAGCACCATCCTTCCCTTAAATGAAAGGTGCTAAGCTGGAGCTCAACGTAAATTAAATAGTCCCTGCCCTGCCATGGCTCCTCTGCACAAGACAGGACAGCCTACAGAAGGTCCAGCCCAAGGTAACATGAGATGAATATCTCAGCATCTTTATGTACTCAGTAACTCTTGAAAACCAGAACAAGAACCATAATCTGTCTTTCAACTTGTGAACCAGCCTGAACTCCTGTTCAAAAGGTAGACATAGTCTACTGCCTTGCTTAACATGGTTTTTAGAAATCCATTAGTGTTGCTGTGTTCAGCTTCTGCAGTGATGACATCCAAAGGTTTAGAGGCTAACAGAAAGAAATTTTGCCAAAATACCAACCTATGTGTCTTTTTGAAGGCTTATTTTGATATAGAAAATCCCTATTAATTCACAATAATAATTTATTGCAGTCTCACACCTCTGCAGGAGCTCCTGTTGCATTGATAGAACTAAAATCTCACATGCCTTATTTTGTTTGAAGGGTTTGCAAAGCTTTGTATCTGTTATATTTATTATTTAGAGAATACTGTAAGCATGAAATGCTTTAAAAAAAAGTAGAAGACAAGGTCTCTGACACCAAAAGTCCTGTGATCTACTTCAAATACAATACATGTAACATCAGTTTAGATGCAAATGTGTGTAAAGGTGTCATTTATGTGGGAAAAACAATGTACAAGTTTTCATTAAAAGACAAAAAAGAAATTCTCAAAGGGCCTTCACTGATCTTTTTGCTTTGAAATGATGCAATGAAGTATACTCACAATTCTGTTTTTGAACTACAGCAGTAATGAAAGCTGGCAGCATAGTACATTTGTGCAACTTTACACTAACATCCCCAGACCTGAGCCTATTAAAAAGAAGAATAATCTGTACTGAGAAAACAGATTTCATATTGAAGTATAGTATGATTACAGAAACAAATCAAAAGCCTTCTTATCTCATATATATATATATATATATACACACACTGTATGTAACATTATCCTGTAGGTTTAATTCCCTTTGTTAATTTGTAAGATGTAGTAACTTCTAACTCCAGACCTCTGCAAAACTGTTTTGTTTTCTTTTTTACTCTCTGCAGACACGTAATAGATATCATGATAGCTCCTCTTGCAAGAAGTTAGGATTTGGTGGTATACATGTGCTGCTTCTGTCCTTTGGACTTTTTTTCATGTTATACTGCAGTTTATGCTGAATATTAGTTGTGAATGTGCATCACACATTTGACCTTTAAAGAATATATGTTATATATTATAATATAATAAACATAATACAATACCTATTGTATTATGATATATAATATATATGCTCATATATTATATATGGTCTCATCACAACCTATGGGAGCACTGTCACATTCTGCGGAACACACGAGGAAAAGGAAAAGACTGGAGTAAGAAATTGCTGTAATGCACTACTCCTGCATCACAGACAATGCACTGTTAAATAGTCAGTGAAAAATTGAAAAACACATATGGCAAGAACACCAATAAAGGACTCTTGCCAAAACATCTTTATCTGCTGTGAGAAAAACAGCCATTAGAGAGTACCAACCGCTTCACATCTCAGTTATATTGTTGAGGTCCTTACTTGTTTGCTTTTGGATCAGAAGGAGATTGCTTGGGAAAAGAGTGCATTGTGCTTACTTTTCTGGAGCAGATTTTCCTAGATTTTGTATGAAACAGCAGGCTGCTGGGAATTAAGTTGCTGTGAGCTCCAAAGGTCACGAATACTTCAGTACTTCATTTACGCTAATGATAGGCACTGTTACAGACCAATGTATTTAAAAAAACTCCACCTTTCCCTGCAGAAGAAACAATCACTTTCACTTTATGTTCACTAGCGGTGTATCTTGAGTGGTTTTATACTGTAAATATTGTTTATTTATTTGCATAGATGCCGGGGATCACCTTCTGCTCATTAGAGCAGCAGACGTGCAATGTAATTCCATTGAAGTTAATCAAGTAACTATAGCTTCTTACTGATATAATGCCCACACTCCTAATAAAAACTTGTCTGTGGAATGTTATAAATTCTTTGAATTTTAATATGCAGAAACATATATATTGAAAAAAAATCTCAGCCATAATACAGTACTAAACACTTCAGAAAGAGTCGGCTTTATCTTGCATCTAGCAATCACTTTTGCTGATTGCCAGTGCACAATTACATGATTGTGCAAAGATTTAATTCTGTTCTTGCACGACACTGGGCATTTTGCATGTCAATGAGCCTACTCACACGTTGTGAGCTGTCACATGCATTTGTTATCACTCATACTAAGCAGTGGTTTGCCATGCCAAAGTGAGTATACATTACTGTCTAAAAGGAGATGAGGACAGAGAGGGGCACATCTATTTTCTGTGTCTATACCAAGTTAAAAACCACAAAGGAATAAGCCCCCAGATTTCATTACTAATGACTAAAACTAAAAGCATGCAATTAAATTTATAGAACAGATTACAATGAAAATTAGCAGCATTTGAAACGTAAGTTCTTTGCATTTTCCGGCATTGATTAAAAGAAAAAGAATGTAAGAAAATGTAAGTATATTGCTAGCAAAGCTGAGTAATTCTTTATTCTCTGAACAAAATAAAATCTTGAATGTATGTATTGTAGGCACATCACAAAGTATCACTACATGACAGAAAATGTGTCAATTATGCTAGTTTAATGTGAGTTGAAGATTGTGAAGCAGAACAACATGAAGTGTCATTATGTGATATAGCTGGACTTCCAAGACTTTTGTGACAACAATCAGGTGGAACACAGCATTGGAGACAAGGAAGGGAGGGGCTTCTAAGATATTATTTCATGTTAGACTTGCTGCAATCAGCTATGCAAATCTAAGTGTTTCATTCATAATTTGTTTACCTTTGTTAAAAAGGTGGACAATGCCAGAAAAATTAGTAAGCTGTGGGGTAGCTGCATTGTACCAAATATTTTTAACAAGATCCTGTAAAACACTATTTTACTTGGTATAGATCCAAGAAGACATTGACCCGTGTTCTTGGCTATCTGGCATAGAAGCGATCATAATGCAGGTATTTGAACTTTTCACATGTTTCCCATAACATACATACCCATTTGCTTTGCTGGATTAGGACCATTTACACAGGAAACCAATCTACCTGTTTACCTTGAACCAGCTGCTGGATCAAGAGGATACTAAGTTACTGGACCTGTATAACAAAATCTGGATGAAAAAGATCTAATTCTCCAGTACTATCTTAGATGCACACCCCAGAAGTTGGGACCAGTCCTGAGAAAGATTATAAGGTAATACTCTTCTGATCTTGTACCATTTTAAAAGAGTAATAATTTATTCCTGATATGTGTTTTCTGCCTCCCTGATAAATTGTTATAATCAGTTTCTCACTCTGTAATCCTTAATTTTCTTAATAACCTCTTGTGAGAAACTCTGCCTTGTCTTAATGCCATCTTTTTCATCTGCACAATTAAGATTAAATTATCAGGTTTAATCACGTATTACTCACAATAGGCAGATTTGGATATCATTTAAAAAGATCCCAATCAAATCTAAAAGCCCTACTGAAATCAATGGAGTTAGGATTTTTGTAAGTGATAACAAATAAGGCCACAGGCTGTGCTGACTTGGTGTGGAACAACAGTAGGTGCTGGCTGGTACTAGCTTTTTGAGCTTCTGACCTTGTTCATCCCACTGCGTTTTGACTGGCTGGCCATTTCATGGCTTCTGCTGCCATTAATGAGGTTGTTAAATAGCGGGAGGTTATGGAAAGCTGATGAATTTTGAGAATTTCAGACTTCAGAAAAATCTTCTTTCAAATTTAATTGACAGCTTGATCTTCTGGGAAAAGTTAGTAACCAGAAACAGTCAGTCTGAGACATGACCTGCACAACTCATTTGCTTTGTGACCTCCTTGAGCTTCATCACTAAAATTATAGAAAGAGAGTTTTCATAAAATTCTGCTGCCTATAACAAATGGTTTGAAAGGCACAGAAATCACACTGAGACAATTACTCTCTCAGGTCTGTAAGTGTAAAGAGGAAATCAGACTGGGAAAAAGTTTCTAATCTTAGTTGTAAGATCTAAGGACTGCCTTCTTTCCCCCTTTATTTCGTCCTAGAGGACAGAACAATGGTGAAAACATTTGTGATAAGTCAAAGCTAACTAGAAGTTAAGCAAAACACAGATCTTAAATTAGATTAGGTGCTTCAAGGATGGTGAACATGCACTCTGTGTACAGAACTGCTGTACACAGAGTACAGCATTGGGATATCATTGGAAAACAAATGTTTGGGTTTTAAACTTCTTAATGCCTCTTCTCTAACTGAATAATGAACTGCATTCTCCCTGCCAAGACAATGCATCTTAAAAAAACAGCATACAGATTTTTAAAAGGAGTCATGTAAAGACCAAGTCTAGAATTATTTATCATGTTTTAATTACTCCTTTTAATAAATATCAGTCATGTCAGCAGTACTGAACTCTTGAAGGTAGTGTATTACATTTCGTGGTTTCATCTTTTGTCATGGTAGTATGGTCCACCAGTGTGTTCATCAAAAATCAAGGACAAAGCAATCCCAGAGACTCATAGTAGCATTTTATCCATGCAGAAATTCCTGCAGAGATTACAAGAGAAAAACATAGAATAAGATTTCTACTGGGCAAGTCTGAATTTTTGTTAGATTTTACCATTTCTGTGTACATTTTAGCGCAATAACAGTGCTAACAGAAATGCAGTGCACAAAGCCTTGTAACTTGTAACTGGTGAGGATGCCCTCACCAGTTTTGAGCAATTCTGTACACAGAGGGTTCACCATCCTTGAAGCGCTAAATCTAATCCAAGGTCTATATTTTGCTCAACTTCCAGTTAACTTCGATGTATCACAGCAGACCAGCAGGTATCAGTAAAACATGAAACGCCAGAAATCATGTTCTTAGCAGTTCTGCTTCCTGAAACAGAAGATCTCAGAGCGAGATGAGATTTTTATTCTCAAATTATACACACTCATAGTGCTGTAATCTGTGGCTAAATATTTGATCTATGTATTTTATCTTGTTTTTTATACAACAACTTGTCCACTAAGACCAAAGCCCTTATGTCTCAGATGGACAGATTAAGAAATGGACCAGTGTGGCAGAGCTCTGCAATTGTATTACTACCAAGAGGGAAATCAATTGGTTTCAATAAAATAAAAATGAATTTTTAGTTAATCATCTCCCAGTTTTCTTTGAATTTTCCTGTCCTTGAAGATTTTACTTTTTCCTTGACCTAAAAGACAGATTTTCTGTATATTATCTCCAATATAGGCAAGTCATGAGCTGCTGGAAACATCTCCCGTTACATTCTCATGGAATTACCATTTCAATTTCCAATCCAAATAATTTTAGACAAGTTCAGATACATTAGCTTAGATATGTTAAGGCATAGGAGCAGGGATTTTTTTAAGCTTCAGAACGGAAGGACAAAGACCTCCTTAAAACACAAATTAAAAATTTGATAAAACTGTCACTGTTCATCTCCCTGAAACAAGCACTTTCTCTTCTTCTCAGTAAACTGCTGGCTTTTTATGATATGCTATTCAAAAGTCAAGATCCTTTCCAATTCTCAGACATCAGATATTCCATCGTATTCATTAAACACATGAAGAGTGTAGAAATATTATTTGTCAGCATTGTCCTTCCCTTCCTCCAGCAAGCTCTACAGATTGACGCTGGTGTGGTTTGCCTGTACAGCTGCATCCCCCAATTAGTTCTTGTCGATATGGATTTCTTAACTGACTGTAACAGAATCGATGATGAGTCTTAATTTGTGGTGCAGGTACATGATACACCTTTGGTATATGAAGTACATTTGGAGTAGGGGTGTACGCAAAAAGATTCCCCCACCCCTACCCCCCTAAGATATGTCATATATAGTGTTGTAAAATGACTTAGACTGAGAAAAGAAAAAAGCAAATAGCATTGCTAAAGCTTTTTAATATTTACACCAAAACCAAATGGGCTGTCATATATGAATGAAAATTGTATGTTTGTGCATGTGACAGAAAGTCTTTGAAGTGTTTCTAGCCAGCCCTTGTGAAGAAAATCAATATCAAGCAACAAGGATGGAGCTTTCAGTTCTACTAATGCTTCAAACTGATAATCCATTTGGAGGAAAAGCATGTCTAAAGTTCTGTTCTAGTTACGTAGCCCTCCTCTCCTGCTGTGCAGGGCTCAGGTGCCAGCTGCCTTGACTGCAAACCAGCAGACACAGTCCAAAACTAGAAAAATCTTTTGTCTGTCCTTGCCCACTCAGAATTCCTGGGAATTTGTATTCTGAAAGATGAACTTTTCAGTATTGCTTCATACATATCCTTACAGAAATCACACTTCATGGTTTGGGGATTTCACTTAAGAACTTCGTTATTAAATTTTTTTCCTCCAGCCCCTGGTGTAAATCTCCCATGTTTTAGAATCTGCCAGAAGCCAAAGTAGCAGAGGGCTTTCATGTCTGTATATGGCTAGAAAATCTAGTTTGTGAGACCCTGGTGTTTTTTTGCTATTCCTGCTTACTGTTGCTGAGCAAAACAAAAACCCACCCAACCATCTGGCAGAACTTTTCCATTTCTTCCAGATTACCAGCTTTGTTTCTCTTTCCTGCCTGTTTTTTTTTTTTGTTGTTGTTGTTGTTTTTTTTCCCCTGAAATCACAGGGCCTTGCTGAACTTTAATCTCTCGCAAGTCTCTGTTTCTAAACAGTCTGGCGGCATTCCCCCCTTTTCCCATCCTCCCGTGGAGCAGTTCATGCACACACATCTCGCTCCTGCTGCAGCCTTCGCCTTTGCCATCCTCACTGCTTCTGGGTGACCTACTACCATTCCCATCACTGACTTCTTTAACAAAAAAAATTATTACATTTATTTAATATCTTCCTTACAAAAAATGTCTGCAAGCAGACTGGCTGGGAATTTTGGTCATGACTGTCCACTCCAAACACACATACAAATGGAAATCATAGCTCTTTGAAAATTCCAGTCCCTGGGATTTAAGATAAGCCAAGCAGAACAAAATGTTTTGCTTCAGTTTTCACAAAGGAAAACTGAAACAAAATTTGTGATCTTTCTAAAATGGAAACATTTGTTTTTTCCAGCCAAAGTGAACCGTTTTGTCTGGCATCAGTTCAGCGCTAGCCTGTCTGCCTGTGGAGTTACAGCTCCTACCAGGAGCAGCAGACTGGTTGTCTGTGGCATATATACCTTGTCATTTCAGTTCGGGGAAAATCAAGGACACTGTTCGATGCAAAAGGAAAGTTGTTTGCAACATTTTGTCCTTGTGAGAAAAACTGGAAACATTTCTATTTCATTTAATCATAACCAATTACATTTGGTGGTTTGTTGTTGGGGTTTTGGTTTGGGTTTTTGTTTGTTGGGGTTTGTTTTGGTTTTGGTTTTTTGTTAGCAGCTGAAATAAAATATCAATTATTGTTCCATGTATTCTACAGTACACTGCTGCACTGCTCAAAATATCTTTTAAGTTTTGGCCCTTAATACCTAAGCGAGATTTCCAGAAACAGGGGGTTGTATTTTCCTTTCTAGGTCAATAAAATCCCAAAGGAACGTAGAATGTTTTACGTGACAGTTATTCCCAGACTGAAATCCCTAGACCTTTCCATTAATTTATCAACCAAGTAGAATTTATGAGGTATCTAAATTGGAAATTAGATGTGTATTTTAACGGTCTGTTCCCCCTGTAAGCGAATGAATAAATAAATAAATCACACTACTTTTGTGGACAAAATGCAGTTACTTGCATCTTTCTATTCAAGTTTTAAACACTTGCAGATCATGTGTATCCAATGAAAGGAAGAATGATAGAAAATTTGTCACATGCCCGTGATGCACTGTGCAAGAAAAAAATCCATTTGTTGATAAGATGGAAAGTAATAAATATCATTACAAGGATAAACCACAGATTCTAGAACACCTCATACTGCTTAAGATCTAGAGAATATTATTCATCAGGTGTAGAACACTGCATGTTTCACACATTGAAAAACAGTGTAACTCAACCCATTATTGCCACGGAGCTTTCAGATCAACTTGGTGTTTTAAGATTTTAATGAAAATAATTAATAAATGAACGTTAGAATTCAAACCCCAGGTTTACAATAATGTACATGATGACCTAACCAAAATAAATGATCGCAGACATCTGTAGTAGGAAACCATTTCACACGTACATCCCTATAACTCATAAAAATATCACCTACTTTTACACAAGAGTTGCTATTCTAAAATACTTGTTAGGGTTTTTTGTTTGTTCGTTTTGTTTTTTTAATGTTTTCTTTCCCGGAACATAATCTTTGATAATATAGCTGATCAAATGTAAATATATTAGTATAATTAGACTGCTTGGAATGTGCTAAAAATTGACCTCTGACCTCTGCTTATGAAAACTGGACATGCTTGATTGCTCCTCACCAACACAGAGCATGTTCAATTAATGCTTACATTATAAGGATTGTGCTAACAACACAAATGGAAATTAAACCTTTTCACTGCCCATCTGCATCTGAACATTCATAAATTGAAATAAGTGTAGAAGAGCTGCACTCAATCAATTTCAGCTTGAGTCCCTGACCTGATTATGTTATGCATGTCAATATACATTCTCTTAATCAATGTGGTTCAGCGAACACTAGTAGTAAGAAAAAGGGAGACTATTGTCCACTTATTGCTACCCAAAATATTACCAGGAAAACAATAGAAAGCAAATTAATAGGGAAAAACATCAACTAAAGACAAAGCTGTTGTTTTATGTTTTCCTATGCTGAGAAACCAAGCAGGTAACAGTGTCACTATTTTTCCCTTGATGACCAACTGTGGAGCTTAACAACTACACAAAAAGGCATATCATCTCTGAGGAAAATCAAATGCTACACTTAACTGCGTATCACCAATCATCTGCTGTTGCAGACAACAGGAAGGCACCTGCTGGAAAACTGTAATTTAGAAATGAAAGAGCAGCATTGGGCCCAAGGCTTCCTACCGCCCTCAGCTCTCTACATTTCACATCAGCCTGATGTGGTGTCTGCACAGCACAGCAGGCTTTGTGTTTTGGTTTGGTACACACAGAGAGCTTGCTTTCTTCTCAATTCTCTCATTTCTTGCTCCTTTTCTACCTTTTCCCTAACCAGACTGCCACGGTGACACCCACTGAAGCCACTGGACAGTGGTTGGTGGCACACACAGCACGTAAATGGTTTCAACAAGGAAATATTTTCATCAGTATGAATTGGTAACAGAGGGTCCCACACAAAGACCAAGTTTGCAAGGCTGCAAAGAGCTGATAATGATGTTTGAAGGCATTAATTAAGTTTCTGACAAAGATAGCTTTTTACTCAGGCTGATGCAGATCCTTGGAGGAAAAGAGGTGATGGACTGGAAGAGTCACTGAGCACTGGCATAGAGACTGGCTCAGGAGGAGAAAAAATACCTACAATTGGCTTGTGTTATTTCTATGGTATCTTTTTCTCTTCCCTCTCAGAGTCAGGCTATGGATTACACAGCACATGATTCAGAAGGAATAAAACATCCTCTGGTGTACAAGTGAGCATGTGTTGCTTTGCACAGATGGGAGTTGGAGGATTCCAAATATCTTTTCCCACCACTGCTGAATGCACGTGGTAGACAGCTTCTTGTTTTAGCCCATTGTGATGAGCTAATCAATTCTGGACCTGGGAATAATATTTAGAAAAAGACAATTTAAGTTCACCTTCATGCACCAAAACAAATTAAAACAAGCAAATCAAACATGTTGAAACAAGCTATTTGGAGCAGACTACACTGGAACACAAACCTGATTCCAGCACAGTGTGACAACTGTAGTCAGGCTTGAAGAGATAAATATGATGGTGGCTTTCCATCTTGCCTTCCAGAAACCCAGCCAAATCTTATGAACACTCTCTTCCTCCTCTCCCCCCGTGCTCCTCTAATCTAACAACTCTGAAATCCAAACAGGTGAGAGAGGTTTCCATTGCATGTATCGAAGCATATACATTTTTGTCTTATTTAGCTCTATTTTTTTCCCCAGTCATGGATGGTCTTCAGGTGCACTGCAATTGGTTCTTATTTATTTGCACAGTAATTTCAGAAAACACTTATAGGCCTGAGATTTTTCACACATATATACTATGATTTTCAGCAAATAGCAAGAAAATTTAGCACTATATGCTTCTGAGTGAAACACAGAAAGATGGTCCCAGTCCCAAATGGAAACAGCTGCAAAAAAAAAAAAGTACATGGCCAAGAAAACACAATATTATCTGTGAAAGAAGAGCCACAGGCAGTAGAAAGTAAATGAGTAAAGCTTAGGGTATATTTATTTTCAATACAGAACTATGTGAAGTGAAAGCACAAACAAATAAATGGGAAAATAAAAAATTCATTAAACTACCATGGGGAAACATTTTGCCTTTTGGTGTTTAACAACGACTGATATTTTTTGCTCCCATAGTGGAAGATTAGAATCAATCAATGGAAGAGAAGGAAGCAAGTTTCTATTTCAATCAGTGCAGTTTCTCTAAGCAAATGCCTTTACTGAAATATGTCAAGGCAGCAAAATAATAGACATGCAAACTGAGATCTGGAAAATTCTGTTTTGGCTAATTTGGCTACTACAGGTGGAAAAAGCTCTGGGTCTTCAACCTTATTTCTTTGAAGCAGAGCAATACAGGGGAGTGCTTGTCTAATACACCAGTAACTTCTGCATCTCTACCTTCAGCTTTTCCTTGCACTGAGGGAACTATTAATAAAAAAATATCAGAACTTCACCAGCACCTGCTTTGTAGAGGGAAGCCACGCACCACTGAGGACTTGACAACGACCTGTTTTTCCAGCAGCCCATCTCTGTGTCATGGTATGGTCTTCATTTTCTTTCAAGGGCTCTATGGGTGAACAGTTAGGGAGGGATAGAAAGATCCTAGTGAAGATATTCAAGGTAATTTTGTTATTTACTAGCTCTTCTGGATCTATGTGTTCTTACATTTCAGTTTGTCTCAGTGAAGATGGAGCAGAAAAGCAGCTTTACAGGTACCTGCCCCTACTGTCTTCTCAGTAGCTTTTAGTCTTGCCAGTGGCAGAAGAATCATCAGCAAATACTAGATATGGACCTCATAACTCAAGCATGGAAACAAGCTGTATGGTCAATCTTCAGTACTTAAGCAATTGACACAGATTACTTGTCTCCAGTTCCTCAGGCTACAAAATCATGTTTAACATCATTGTTAGTTCATATGACTTCAGCTGTGAGCCATCTAGGTTTCCCACCAGTCATCATACTAAATCTAGAGCAACTACTCAATCTTGTAACGTGATCTACTTTTCCACATAAGATAAACCTCTTGCAAAGCTGTTGATTAAGGGTGATAAGATACTTCAGCCTTTGCTAATGTTGCCAAACAGGATGCTAATTAAAGCTGTTTCTGGTGATAGTGTTTTCTTATTCTCTTTGTTCTTCCCCCACCAGCCCCCACCCCCTTAGTCACATAAAATCCAGACTAAGTGCAAACAACCTTAATCCAATGCTAACATAGAGGCCCTCTTTCCCATCAGCTTCTCAGGGGCTCTGAATGGCGGTCAAGTTCCTAGAATTTCAATAGCTGACATGGTGCCTCTTCCAGAAATTTCCCCTCCTTCCTCTGAGAGCTCTGCAGGCACAGTACTGTAAGTAAAATCAATGACTGCTCTGATAATTGTAAAGCTGTCAGGCTAGCACAAGAAGGGTCCTTTCCCCGCTATTTTTAAAATCAGGAAACCATGCTTTTCCATTGACCTTCCCAGATTAATCCAAATTCCCCCTTTGCAAGAACATCTGGAGGTAATTAAATGTAGTAACACAAATCTTTCTAAATGGTTTGAGTTGATGCTTCCATAAAAGTCCCATTTCATTTATGTTCCTATATTTCCCCTGTCTTTCCACTCTCTCACCTATTCAGGGACAATAAAAGATATTATTCACGTCTATCAAAAGATACTTAAGAGCTAAGGAAGTAGAGCAAGTCCACCGAGTCTGACCCATACTGATGAAGCAAAAATCCCAAACAAAACAGCTTACATGGCTTATGTAAACGATTAGATTTTAAAGCCTGAGGTTGGCTCTGTGAACATAAAGATCTTTCCACCTTTTCACGCAAACACCTCAGCCTTGGTCAAATAATTTCTTTCTTCCACCAAGAGTTTTCTCTCCCAGTTCATCACATGTACCAGTGAGCTTGATTAAGACTTTCCATTGGTTCTGCCTCCCCTTCATCCTTTTGTCTCTCTGCCTACCCCAACCCATTAATCCATCAGCCTCAGCACGTTGCTGCTCTTTCAGCCCAACTGTATTAAAAGGTTTAAAATTTAACATAAAAAAGATAAGAGCCATCCAATGTTAAATTCATACTGCTTTTCCATCTATATCCCTGCACATGTCTTTACCTAGCATATCAAACAAAACCTGATTTTAACATAGCAGATTCATATAATAATCTAAAATTAGTAAGCAATGAAGTTCAAATTTTTTTGTATGAGATCCATTAAAAAATGTATGCAAATAGCAACACAATTTGCCTTTTGCCATTTAGGAAATTTGACATTGCTTCCCCTGAGATAACAAATTCAATAGCTTGACTAGAACAGTAGAGGAGGTATCCATATATCTCTTTTCCCCTCAGCTACATGTCCCCTGAAATGACATCTAAGAAGCTCCACCTGCAATGAACAGCACCGATGTTATATTGTGGCAGATCAAGGACATTTCAGTATTATAAATTTCTTATTTACTGGTTGAGAGTTAAGCAGATGCCAGCAACTGATGGTTCCATATTTTGTCTTTAAGGGCTACTGAACTGATATCCAGAGAAAAGCAGACTTGCTGTTGTATTTTCATAGGGATGCCATGACATCTGGAATACAAGTCAGTTAATTTTACTCTTGGTTAATACTCCCCTATGGCAATCCACCCAAAAACAGATCAATTACAATTTTACACTTGTGCTAAAAGTCAATTAGAGGGATGTGTGACCTGATAGTTAAAATCAAACAAAAACAAAACAAATTTTGTTTCTGGTGGTGAAGTCGCAAATCTCAGAGTTCACATGAAAGGATAGTTTTCCTCATTCCGTCTTGATATTATCTCCTTCTTTTGCATCATTATTAAACACAAGGCTGATCACTTCAGCCTGAAGCTTCCACTTGCAAGACCCAGAACATGGTTAAATCTACATCCAGTTGCATGGCATTCCAGTTTTCATGCTGCTGGTCTGATGGCAGTAGGCTAATTTCTTGCCTGTGGATGAATGGTTATACATGTGTTCATGCTCACATGCAAAATTTCAGTCATAGATTTCCAAGAATGAGTCGGAGCAAAGCTGAATATTCAGCACCATTTAAGTGTTACTGTCTCTTTTTCTGACATGTCCTGGTACTCCACAGTTTTGAATAGAGAATTTTCCATTTAGGAAAAAGGTAACAATAATATCTAGACAGGGGAACAATGAGCAAATTTCCTTGATGACGTCAAAACTAGTTTTTCACTAAATAGGGCCAGCTGGTATTTCTCCAAAATGAAAATTTTATTTTAGATAATTTTAATGCAAAAATTTTCCTCAGTTTTAAAGAAGTGCATTATTTCAGTTTAGAATTTCAAAAATATATAATAATGAAGTATTTTCAAACTACTGGATCAGTTTTGGTCGACACATCAGTATCTGTTGAGCCAACTACGTATTATAAAGATGCAATTCATACTTCATTCACTCAAATGATTTCTAAAATCTTTTTCCTTCATTTGGATTTTTTTAAATGTGTTTTTTTCATATCCAAATTATTAGTAGTTTTACTAAAATGTCAATGTGATTTTAGAATAGTTAAATTTACATACATTTTAAATGTTTTAAAATCACTAAGTAATGCTACTTGAAATATTTTACCTTCTTTTCTGCAAGAAAATTTGGTGGTTTAAATTTATTATGTTTCTGGGTTTGGCCTCAACACTGTCACGTCACAATCAGTTTTACAGTCCTAGAAAGAGCTTTTCTGTATCCCCTGTATGGAATTAGGCACTTATTGAAGCACAGTGACTGTGCCCCAAAGTTTTCTATCCAAGTTCTGCTAACATTTGCATTGTAGGCTGATGGGTCTAATATAAGGACAGGACTTGGGTAATGAAAGGTAAGCAACCATAGACAAGATGCTATCGTCTTGGGATGGGAAACAGATGACCACATTTTTTAAGACACATGGTTATAGATTGAAAGTCTTTTGGAGAGAAATGTCAGTATCACTATTACATAGTCAGTAAATAAGAAATACGACAAAACCATCTAATCCTCTAATCCTTTGAATATCAGGGTCCAGACCTGCTCTTTCTGAAGCCAACAAGGACTTAGGTTCAACTTCCAAATACTTTAATGAAGTTTTATCTCAAGATAGAGGAACAGATTATGCAACAACTGCCACCATTTGAAAAAAGAAACCAAAAAAAGTATGATTTCAATGCTTTTAAACCTGAACTGTACTTAAATATTTAGATTAATTACTACCTCTTCTGCCCCCTCTCCTGCAAATAAGCACTTGAATAATCTTTATTGATTTTGTAAAATAAGCTGAATCGGCAGCTGAAAGAAATTTACTGGGTTTGGATAGTGGTACTGGAAAAAGAAAAAAATTCAAACCTGAAAGAGACAATCTGGCCAGACACCAGGTACATAACTTAAAACTTCTGAAACTGTTCTTCATCTGGGGCGCTTCAAATGAACAGAGATTTTATGAAACTTACATCACAACATAATTACCAAAAAGTAGGGTGGGAGCATGAGCACATGCAAAGAATGTATGTTTAAAATTTGAAAGACTGTTAACAATGAGTGTGGAAAGAGTTTAGAAGCCTTTCCTTACCATTATGCAGAAAATCTTTTGTCACACCATGATTTTTTCAATAAGCCTGCTCGAAGTATATGGTACATCAATGATGGGAAAAAATCTAAGCCAGATGAAAACTGAGTGGACCCACTCCTTGCATATTCTTGGTTCTCCTAACAAGAATCATCCATCATGCTCCAAAACCTTCTTAACAGCTTAGTCTTTTAGAAGATGTTACAGATTTTAGGGCCTTCCCCCCTCCAGGACCTGTTTATTACACTTAATTTGCATGTTGGGATTGCAATACCACGTTTATCATATCAAGTAGTCTCAATACTTAACAGAGTGGACCCTGGACCAACTGTAAGGCATTATATGAGAAAAGGCTGCAGTGAAACCCTCAGCTCCAAAGCTTGAACAAAAAAACATAGAGAGAAAAACAAAACAAAACAAAACTGGTTTGGTTGCCTTTCTGTGCACTCAGTGGAAAGAAACTATCAAACTTTTGCACCCCACTGCTCCAAGATGCATTAAAAATCTCTCTCTGGCTGAGAGCAAAATGTGTCAACCACCATTGCTATTCTGGCTCAGTTTAAGGAGAAAGAAATCTATTTATATAAAAGCTTTCGCTGAAAAAAATCCATCTAAACATTTATTTATGCTCAGGAGTGGTCCTGTATTTCATGCTTAATGGGCCAAATTTAAAGAACCCCAATGCTGACAGCCAGCACTAACACATGATGGGTACTGGTAAAGGGCACACGTATGTGGCACTGTTTTCTACTAACAAGAATGCAACTTTGTTTAGAGCATCTTCCAAACAGTTTTGGGTTTAGTTTTCTTCATTCAGCAGCTGTAGGGTGCTAGTACATGGTACTGAGATCAGATCAGATCAATGAAGCCAGTGAGCTCAGGCCTTTCCTGGGCCATCAATGGAAATTTCTGAAACAGATACAGACATCCAGTGCTTGAAAACAAAGCACAGGTGGTAGCCATGGGGATGGAAGTGGGGGGAGTCAGGAGCTGAATCCCCTCTGCAGTCATCAGCTTACCCTGAAGTGAGAGGTTTTCTTATTGCTACTGCAACACACGGTGCTTACCGGGGTTATTGCAGAAGCCTCACACAGTTCCTGACATGGTAAGTGTAATTACATATGCTGCCTGCACCTCTGATCAGTTAGAAGCAACAGATATACAACAGTCACGCATTAATATTTGAAAAAAAGCTGTAAGTGAAGAGAAATGAAGGGATGCAAGGAGAATATGACCTTTAGAAGATTAAAGAGAGTATCACATTGCCTCTATCAGTGTGTGCCGAGACAAAACCTGTCCCTTTTCAGATGTCTCTCTTTCCTTCTTTTATAGTAAAACACTGAACATGAACACTTATGAGTAATACTTGGTGCAAAACCAGGATATTAATTCTGAGCAATAAACTCCAATAGGAAACCCTGCCTAGAAGCACTGTGAATACTTATAAATTCTTGTCTAATCTTTTCCTACAAACCTTTGGTGAGAGCAGGGAGTGTATATTATGATTTTAGCCTAATGCCGATCTAAATGTTTACTTGATAGGAGTGCTACCCACAGAACTTTTTTCCCAGATTTTATTACGAGGGTAAAACAGCGAGCCAAATGTAAGGAACAGGGCAGCAAAATACCCTTCTTGAGACTGTAATCAGAAGTTAATTTTGTATTCATATCCACTCTTGTTGCCATCTAACTCAGAAAAAAAAGGGGTGGGGGACCTCATTTGCACCATCTGTTTCTTTTAGATCAACATTTCTCTGGAAATCAGGTCTTGAAATTCTTCTAATTGGTTTTGTTTATTATATGACCATGATAAGACATTCTGTTCTATCAGGTGTGTTTCATTGATTGACATTTTAAATAAGATGTGATAAATTTACAATGATCTGAGCGGTATGTGCCAACTGCTAGGAAATTAACTTCATTTACCATTGAAGCAGTCTACATCTAATGTCCAGGAGGGCAGGATGTGCTGGGTGTCACTGCCTGGGAACAAGCATGTTTCAGACTCCCATTATCATTAAATCAACCCTAAGATGGGCTTGCAGTTGTGGTTTCCATTTCCCAGCACAGTGACCTCAAAAACACACACAGTGGGATGCCCTTCAGCACCGAAGTGGACCTTGAAATCATGATAAAAGTCCACATCTAGGGATTACTCAACTCTGTAAAAAAAATTCTTATGTTCTTATTTTGCATTCTTATTTTCACATTTTTGTGCACTTCCTTATTTGGTTTCTAACTTTTAATTAATTTATTTGTTTTTACTGCCTGCCTCTATTCTTTCTTCCTTCTTATACTCAAAAGACAATAACCCTGCAACCAAGTTCCATGCATGTGAGCAGCCGCTTTCCCTAGAGACACTAATTACACTGGCTGGCGGACTCTTGCTGGAGGCAAGAGATGTTGCTGGCAAGAGCTCTTTCCTGTCACCAGCTGCATTGGGGACAACGTGCTAAGAGGCTGCTTGTTATCAGAAATGCAGTCTCCACAACCTATCTTCTGCCTACCTTTTGCTCTTACTGTCCACCAAAATACCCACTTCTGATGTATACCTAGTGTCCATCTTCAGTGCCCATTCATTACATCTTCAAAGAAAACCCACAGATTGTCTCTAATGTTTGGGGTGAACTCTCCATCAGGGGTTTGTCAAGGTGAATTAGCTGAGACAGAGCACATCACCAACATGGCATAATGTCCTGGGAACTCAGGTTACTTAGTTTACAGCCAGCTTTTTCATCATATGGGATACACAGGTCCCCAGGCATATGCAAAAGCACCTCTCTGTCCTCAGACTCTCATGATGTTTATAGGAAAACTTTGGTGACTGTGAGGTGGTAGAAACTGTCACCCCACAGATCACACTGACCAAATTCTGCCTGTTTCTTCTACTCCCCTAACTTTTCTCTACCTCTTTTTGTTTAAATACTTAGGTATTGTACTTTGGTTGTAAAGTTCTCTAGGGCAGGAACTAGGGTTGTCTGCTCTGTAGTGCTTCTGGATAATTTAGTAATGTAATTAACTACAAGCAGGTGTGCAGCAACATCAGGAGGTAGATCCAGGTAGATGTAAGTTGCACACTTCCTTACGCATCTGATCATATTTTATCATCAGACTGGCCTAAATCCACATTTTAACCTCAAGTCTATTTAAAGTCAAAAAGTGTTATTTTGAGATGTGAAACTGTCCAAATTTTGGACACAAGGAATAATTAGGTAGCTTTCCATACTTGCCAGGTGAGATGGTCTTACTCTTATTTATCCAAATATACTTGGCCATCTCCGTCCTCCTCTTTGAGTAGCTAAGAGGGATGCACTGAACTTTTGCATCCATGGGACATGCAGATTACTGAGGGTTGTGAGGTTCAAATAGCAAAGCCACTTGATATCCTGTTACATTATTACTTCCGTGGCTTTAGCAGTTAATATGATAGACACCACAGAAGAAACCCTATACTTAATTCACACAGTTGCATAGATAGTAGGGATATGCACACCAGGTAGACTGACATTAGAATGTTTTGCACAGACTCTAGAAGCAAGCACAGAGAATAGCAGATTAATTCATTTTCAGGGGTAAAGAGCATATGAGCAGTAAAGAAAAACTCCAAGCTTTCACCTTCACACACCTAATCAGAGATCTGACATTACAATTTTACTGCATTTCCCTTTTGATATATTAAATATGATTATTGGAAGTGACTAAACAACTGTGTTTGGTAGAAAGAGTGGAAAAATAATGAAGATGGTAGTCAATTTTTTATATATTATACACAGACACAACATCTCCTACATATAATGTATGTAGATATGCTGTTTTGGAGCTCCAAAGGAGAAACAACTTTAAAAAAGCAGTTGGAAAAATAATGTATCAGTGCACTTATTGCCACAGCAGGGAGTGGAGAGCAGAGACGGCAATACCAACAGTAAGCATGTGCCTAATGGCTCAGCAGAAACATCCTCCTACGTCTGGTAACTCTCCATACACAGAGCTATTCAGTGCCCTTTGAACATACAATCAGTGCTTTCTGAACCAATTATGATTCTGGCATATGGTACATTTACCAAGAAAGAAAGAGACAGACTTTTTGAAAGCTCTGTCATGACCATTATGGCAGAGAAAAAGTTGGCCACTATTACAGGGACGGAGCCAACATTTATTTAAATCAATGCAAAGACTTTCAGTGACTACACAGTGTACTTTGGAACTGGTCCACAGTAAATGGAGAGTTTGCTGAGAGTCCTGGCCTCATAAAGAGCCAAAGACTACTACAGCATGACCAACACCTAGCTAAACAGAAACTGTTCTTACAAAAAAGCCTATAAGGCATAATAGGGGGGAAAGCAGAAGGTTCCTTTGGAGTTCAAGAGGCTTCTGAAAATGAATGATATGATTCTTACGGAATTTTAATGAACCTGTGTTATTCAATAAAGAACTGTAGCTGTGCTGTAAAATTCTATCGATCAAAATTACTGAATATGACTTATGGGCATTCTCCAGTAAATGCTATAATAGTTTTCCACAAAACTATAACAATATAAGACAATATGCAATGTCTTGTTAAATCTTGTCTAAGCAGTCCCAAGAGAGATTTCTGGTTACAGCATGGTGCTTACTGCCCTAGTAGGGGCTCAGTTTAGAGTCATCCCTTAAGAACTGCCAGTTTGCTGACTATGCAGTAGTCTCCTGCAAATCCCTCAGCTCAAACCAAAAAAACAGTTCGTCTCAGACTGGAAAGTTCTGCATAAGCCCCCAAGGCTGAGGTCAGTCTGGGGTTTTCTCAACTCCCATCTCCCTTCTTGCAGAAGTGTTTCCACACACCCTGCAGGCCACCTGCATGGGAAATCAGTGAGCAGCCACCCCATGATTCCCTGTCTTGACTTCCTCCCTCTGTGTCCCCTCTGGCACTCCTGAACTCTCTGCCAACCCTAGGCAAGGACAGCTTCGTGAAAGAAGACAAGGTGCCTGCAGAGTGATTGCACTGCTTTGTGCAGTGCAGCAAAGCTCAGGAGGCATCTTAACGCTGTGCTGGAGATGCTGTACAAATGATTCTGGTTAGGAAGGGTGATGAAGATGAGACAGTTTGAACTTGCTGAGGACAACACTGAGACCAACAGTATCACAGCAGACACAAAATGTCTGATGGTCCAAAATGAGACTGTCAATGCATCTGAGGCTGGCATCTGGAAACATTTGCATTAGCAAGGTTTCTGTCTGGGTACAGACTTTCAGAAACAGATCCCCAAAACAGATCACCAAACTTATGCAACTTCTTTTTAATCATTTTAACTACTACAGTTCAAACCCTCAGTTATAAAACACATACTCTACCAGGAACTTCCACCACAACCCCAGTTTCCATTAACTCTTAAACTGTAACCCATGTGTTTCTTTTTCAATCTTGCAGCTATTAAAATGATGCAAAGCCCTGCTTTCAAATAGGTGGTGTGCAGCTCGTGCTTTAAGCAGCAACATTTTTCTGAACAGCCTTAAACTCCTGTCATAAACTCACACACACAAGTGTGAAAAAAAGCTGCCGCAAAACAGAGTATGATGGAAGAAAGTGACAAGGTACCTCAGACACTGCAGGCAGCAGAAGCTGTGGAAGGGTGCTAGCTCTGGCCTCAGCCTGTGCAGCAGGGCAGCAATCCAACAGAGGCAGCATATATTCCCTGATGTCACCAGTACACGTGTGTGCTCACTACAATCTCACCTTCAGCTTTGCCTTGCAGAGATGCTTTCTTCCTGAACCAAAATGAAGCCTAGGAGTGTTTTGGATGAACATAGAACATGGATGTGGCATCTATAAACTATGACCTACTCTGCACAAGTGCAAAGAGAGAAAAAAGCAGTTTAAGAAAAAGCTTCTGTATAATACAATTTAAACAATCAAACCAACCCTTAAAGGGCTATGGAACAGCAAAAATTGTAACCCTTCTTCTAAACATTTATTTTTTAGGTTTCTTTTTTATTTACATTTGAAATGTATCCAAGTTTTTTGACACAAAGTATACTACAACAGAGCTTAGAACTGTTAATTGAGAACTAAAGTGACAAAACTGTTTAGGAAAACATAAATTCGGCAGTGGTGTGGCCAACAAATCTGACTACACTGTGAAACAGGCACCCAGCACAGACCTCCTTACATCATCCAAGCATCAAATGTTGCCAATAAAAGAGTTTAGGTTGCATAGAATATATAGCCTGGAACGAGTGTACAACATAAAAAAAAAAAAAAAGAAAAAAGAAAAAAAAGAAGTGTTCAGAATTTTATATGGATTTCAAGAATGCATTTGATATTGTATCAGCACAACAGGAAAGATAGAGTGGTAAAAAGAGAGAGAAATATTATATTGACTTACACACTTAAACGCATATCTATAGAAGATGGTACAGTTAAATTATGTACTCTGCTTATTATATTGTATATCACGGTCTACAATGAACAGGCCAACACTAGTATGCAGGAAAGTTTTTTTCTTGAAAAAATAAATGCCTGTCTTCTCATTCTGAGAAAAATAAACCCTCACTTTTAGAAGTGATGTGTCACCAGTTGCTTTAACTCTTAAGTGCCTTGAAATCATTAATGTCTTCATCTTCACGTGCCTCTGGAAGTGATGCTATTTACATTTCAGAGTTTAATGTGGTTTTTAAAGACTAGTGAGTTCTTTTATTGCCTGTTTCTGTTTAAGGAAACTGCAGGAGCCCAGGTCTTATGGACTGCAGAGATCTAGGATCCTATCTGCACCACAAACTTTAAAAGTCATTTTGGACAGTTTGCATGACAGGGAACTAAATACAGATTTCCATAACCCCAGGCTGCCTCCTTAGCTTCTGAACCACCTTTTTTCTATTATAAGATGGGCATTAAGCAGACTGGCAAAAAAAAGTGGAGAACCAGGCTGTATTCTTAAGAAAGAGGTGAAAAACAAAAGCTTTCCTGCTAGTTAAGCTCTCACAAGGATAATTTTACGCACATACCAGTTTGATTTAGTTTTCTTGTCTTATTTCTAGAACTGGTGCTGCCCCATAGCAACAGGCTTTTTGTTCCAGAAGTTGGTATTCCCAAAAGCATGAGACATCTCCAGCTTTAATAATAGTAACAACAACCACCAGAGAGTAAGAGAGCGCACCCTAAAAATAAGCCCTGCTAACAATATATATAGACCTAAATGATCACACACCACCAGTGCTGCTCATGTGGGCTCACACAGCCCACCCTCCTCACCCCCCCAAAATCATTGCTTAATTAATTCTTATTACACTTCATCATATTCATAGACAGCTCTGTCATGAATCAATAGCAAATAAGTTTGTTCATTTCACTTGGCTGACTCACTTAACTCATTTAAATTAATCCTTTTGAATGAACATGCATTATTTAACACGTTAGATCTTACAGCAAGTACCATCCATATTTGTGGGGAAAGAGGTAGAAGACGACATGAATTTAGTATATAAATTTGGGATATAAAATGGTAAGTAGGCAATTGGACAAAATAAAAAGAATAAACATCCAGTAATCCCATTGCTCTTCTTCAGTTTCAAGAAATAGAGATGAAGAACAGAAGCAACAAGTACAGTCAGAAGAACTGATTAGGGAGAGTTAATCTTTATAGTGATAATTCATGATGGTTGAGTGAAGCTGAGATGATGCAGACTGATATTCAGAGTTAGGGTGTCGGCTGGACCACCTGCACCTTATCACTTGGACCTCCAGGACAGTATTAAAGGAGCATCTTTCTGATCTGGAAAGAAAATAACAGACCTAAAAAAAGAATGCTGTCTGCTTGGTCTCTTTATGCTACTAGTAACAGTGATGAGAGATGCAAAGAGAGGGTGACAGCCCCTGAATAAGTCTGTAATTACTTCCATTAAAGATGTTACAGCTTCCAAGGCACAGTGCTAACAGGTTTGAAATGAGTAACATTGCATACATCTGACACAACAAGCACATTAGCTAGACAGAGGAGCTTAAGCTCTGAAAATGTCAATTTTCAGCCTAAAAAGGGTTACAGACTTTAATGCCAGTGATTTTTTTCAGGTAACACCCATCAATATTAGAAGGGCATGAGTTATGCTCATAACTTCGCATGCATCAAGAACGACAAGGCTATTCTTCAGAGTCTGCAGAATAGAGAGATCTACCAGAAGCAGATGGGAAATAATATTTTGTTGAAAAACAGAAGATTCTAATCTCATCAACAGAACCTAAAAATTACTCTACGAGCTCTATCAAAGTAAAAAAGGCTATGGACAAAACCTTAGTGAAAGAAAACACATCAGCATGTGTGCATCTGGCTCCAAATAGCTGGCTCATGTTCTGCATCATCTGTGCTCTGTGGCTTTGCCTGTACTTAAGTTTATGAAGCTTGCTGCCTATCACTAAAATAATGATATACACCTTCAGGGTTATGCTAGGACGTGTGATGGTGCAGTGCAGAGGGTTACATCACATAGGTCAGGATGAACCTTGAATGTTAAGAACAAAACATAACATAGGAACAAGAAGTATTGAATGGGTGTAACTTGTGCACTCATTTGTGAACAACCTGTGCTCAGCATGACTGGTACTGCGGTCAGAGAGCACCTCCACCTCTGAAATAAATGAAGAATCATCAGGCAGGGGCAATTGCCTAAGATCACTCTGTCAAAGGTAAGGAAACTAACCCTACTGCATGGGCTTTGTGTGCACCCCCCTCACATGTACCTTACCCAGCCCAGGATACAATTGGGTCTTAAGTACTACAGATACTAAGGGCTCTGTGCTATAATCACTACTAGATATGCTCACACTCCTTCACTTATTGTAAATACACCTTCCTGTGGACTGTGGTACACAGACCAGCTTTCAAGTTCTCCAAGGACTTTCTGTCTGGAATGGACCAACAAGAGAGCACAGGGCTGGAAGACCACCTCCAAGTAAACCACCAGCTACAAAATATATGCAAAACGTATACAGCAATTTCTTAACATCTCCTTTTATGTGACCCTGCTTTTCACTGCTCACTGCTACATTTTACCTGTACTTGCTGGAAACTGAACTATTTAAAGGAATTATCACCACCTCCCCTCCTCATTAATCTACACAGAGACACTGCTGTACTGATGTTGACACCACTTCTGCAGCTGGTGAAGCTGGAATCTGAAATGGCTGTGTGTCAGTGCCCTCCTCTTTAAAGTCAGTTGGGGTTTGGTTCCCAGTGTCAAACATGGAGCCCTTTCACGTTCTTGTGGGAAGTCAGTCTTCTGTTTAGCTGTATATGCATTTTAAAAGCTAGAGTTGACACAGCAGAAGCTCACCATTTTTAAACACCACTCTCTCTCACCCCATATAAGAAAAAAACCACAAAGTCCTTACTCACAAGAGATGTTCTAGCTTAGATCAAGTGGACTTCTTCCTGCAATAGCAAACTTCTGAACCAAGAGCATTTCTCTTTCCACTACTGCTAGAGCCCAGAAGCTTCCCAGGAGCTGGATAGGAAGACACCCAATGCTGCAGATAAAGGTGAGGAGGAGATATGGACTGGAGGATGTGTGACTCAGGCCAAGCCAGAGAGATTTGGGGGCTGGCTGAATAATGCTAGAACATCAGAGGAAAGGACATAGACTTTACGTGTTTCAGGTCAAGTGAGTCTTGGGCAGTAGCTGAGACCGTCTGCAGAAAATGGCTAGGAAACGGGAGCCAGTGCTGCAGAGGGGCCATGCTGAATAAGACACCAAAGTAGAAGACCAGGCCTGAATGAGCCAAGCGTTAGGTAATGAAAAGTGGCTGAATGAACAGCAAAGTCTTAAAAAAAAAAAAAAAAAAAAGGCAAATTCTGGAGGCTACACCACACAAAATAACCTGGAAAAAGGGAAAGGAGAAACTCAGAAATAGATGTAGGCAACTGAAGAAAGGGGAATAGGTAAGTTTTCTGATTAAAAGGCTGGATACAGTATTTGATGGAAAAGTGTCACAGCACTCTCAAAACTATCAAACTACAACAAGGTCTTTTACCATCTCATACCAACAAACTCTTCATACCAGTCCCTCTGCTGCCTTCTCCTAGTCTCTCCTCACCCAAAGCACACTCCCTCCTCTCTCTGCTTCTTCCTCCTCTCTCTTTATTGGCTGCAAACCCCTTAACAGACACACCTGCACCTTATCTACATTGGCCAACCCACCGCCCTTGAAGCCAACCCACAGCTGTATATTATCAATATGAATTAACCCAGCTTCATTCCTCTACAGGAAAGGAAACAGAACTGAAAGGCAGGGCAGACGAGACTGGATATGAAAGGACTCAAGCAGATTGGAGGATCTGTGTCATTAAAACACACTTATCTCCAGGGTGTGAAGGGTGCCAATGAGTAGAAACCTCCCCTCTCCCTCTGAAACCAGGCACTGTCCCAGAATGGCTCACCTCCTGTTGAGGTCTTCACCACTGTTACCTCTAGTGATGGGGCAAACCGTGAATAGTGAGCAGATGGGGTTTTCTTCCAGATATTTTGTTCATTAATTCTAGAAGCTACATGCACCAACAGTTAGTAGAATGACAAAATTTAAATGCAAATGCTCGAGAATCAGAAAATCCCCAAATAAAATTTGCTTTTGCTGAATTCAGTGTGCTGGGAGTATACACAATTCACTAATATTTTTAACTATGCAATCATAGGCAAACTGTCCCCAAATATACATGCCCACCTACATTTTGTAGGGATGGCTCTAATTTGCTGTTTTCAGAAGAGCCCTAGGAATGAGGAAGCAGCAATTGAAGTAAACTGTTTTCCAGAGTAGAGATCCTTTAACTTCATCTTTTCCTTTATGTGCATAAGTCCCACTGAAGCAAAACAAAACAAAAAGATAACACATTTGTACAGGAGCACATTAAACAACAGCAAACCAGCTGACCAAACCACATCCATATCTATCTTTGTCTCTCTGCCTCAGGTTTCTACCAAACCTAATTTAGAAAAAAAAAAATAAATAGCACGCACTTTACTGGAAAAATGCATCCTTAGTTCTCCCACAGGCACTGCAGGGGGCAATACTGAGGTCAAGGGCCCTAGTTTTCTAAGTTATTTATAGATTCCTACCTCATAGAAATGTGGGATTGGACTCACAGCCACTTGGGAAGATCCTGGAGGGGAAATGCTGTAGCAATAAAGAGAGTATGATTTGTATGTTAAAGTGAAATTGTGGAGAGGGAGGTACGGAGCTTTTGTCCCTGGTATCCAGTAACAGGACATGTGGGAGTAGTTCAAAGCTGTGTCAGGGAGGTTTAGCCTGGTCATTAGTATGTTTTTCTTTACAGAAAGTGTGATCAAGCGCTGGACCTGGCTTCCTAGAGAGGTGGTCAGTGCCCCAAGCCTGTTAGTGTTTAAGAAGCATTTGGACAATGCCCTTAATAACACGTTTTAAGTTTTGATCAGCCCTGAAGTGGTTAGGCAGTAGGACTAGATGATCACTGTAGGTCCCTCCCAACTGAAACAGTCTAGTTTAGCCTATCCTATTCTGTTCTATTCTATTGTAATTTTTTGCAAGGCCAGCTTCACTGGAAAAGAAAAATAACAAAGTTTTGGACACACTAGCCCTTCCATCACAGCTACAGCAGCACTAACACTGCTATGAAAACACAGTATTATAAAGCAAAGCTGTTCACACTATGAAAAGACCAAGGCGAAGAAAGAAAATGTGGACAATATCCAATAACCTGATTGACCAGGCCAAACCCTTTATCAGTTATTTTCATCTACTGGTATGAAAGTTTCTGTGTCTGTTTTCTTTACAAAAACAGAGTAGCTGCCATTACAAGAATTTCAGAACCTCTCAGTTTTTCTGTGTCCATCATCTTTTTTCTTCACACATCATTTCTTGGGTAATACATCACACTCTCCACCCTTTGCAGCCGCTGGTATGATATTATTGAGTAGATGCAGTGCATTGATTCTGGACTGCTGGGAATTACCAGCTGGCACAGTGGGTAACAGGGTAAGTATTAACTGCTGCAGATAGAATTGTTCCTTCTGTACAGAGAATGGCTCCCTTCAGTTAAAACTAAATAAATATATTCAAAGCATTTCTCTCTCTTTACGTTCTCCCAATTTCCAGAACTTTTGAAGTGGATCCCTATAATTCATCTTCCATATGCAACATTAGAAGATAACAACTACAGAGTTTTTGCTGCTCTGTATTTATACGCCTGATCCTTACTTCAAAGCTCTGATTTTCACAATGCTCAGACAGATTCAGAATTGATTAGTGCAACGTAACATCTTCCAAATTCCACCTACATATAAGAAATGCCACGAGCTACGCAGCATTAAGATGAATAAAGTACAGTAATCCAGGCTGCAACGGGAAGAATTTGCAGTATCGTAATCAGCACACATTGTCATAACCCCCCTGTATTTTCTGGTTTACAAACAGTGCAGATGCAGTACAGGTTTTAACTCTGGCAAGCATATATGAGATTAGATTTTCTTTTCCACATAATCTTTGTTAAACTTGCGTCTGCATAGGAATCAAGCTAGCAGAGGGCTCTGGGGGAGTGTACAAATCAAGTCTTACAGGTAATGAGAAATAAGGTTTAAGATACAGTTTAATGTTATTCTCAATAGACTCCTTCTCATGCCAAATTACATCTCAAATGTTTATGGTGCTTCCAAAGGGCATGTTGCCATTCTGAAGGAAGTATGTGATCTGGACATACAGATAATGCATGCAGATCATCCAGTCTTAATGACATTTGTAACAAGATGTTGTTGCTGTCATGAATATCCTGTTGAGAAACCCCCCCAAAAAAAGTAACAAAAAAATTTGCAGTGCCATTATCTGTATAAGAAAGCCTTTTTATTAATTGTATCTCATTAGTGACTGAAATATTTCACTAGCAAGTACAAACACTGTCATGGGAGGCTTTTAAATTGCTTTGTTGTTTGGTTTTTTTTGTCTTTTAAGTTGCTTGAATGTGATTAAGGATCTAAATTCCAGAAGACGTTCTAACTTTTGTGGAGCTTAAATGAGAAATAACTTTAGGAAAACTAAAAATTACTCAGGTTTAAATTCAATAATGGGGAGCTGCCGCAGCACTCTACAAACTAAGCAGCTACAATAAGGTCTTTTACCATCTCATACCAACATACTCTTTATGCCGGTCCCTCTGCTGTCTTCTCCTAGTCTCTCCCCATCCAAAGCACACTCCCTCCTCTCTCTGCTCCTTCCTCCTTCCTCCTCTCTCTGCTCCTTCCTCCTTCCTCCTCTCTCTGCTCCTTCCTCCTTCCTCCTCTCTCTGCTCCTTCCTCCTCTCTCTGCTCCTTCCTCCTCTCTCTGCTCCTTCCTCCTCTCTTTTTTTGGCTGCCCAACCACTTAACAGAATGAGCCACAGCTGCACCTTCTCTACATCAGCCAACCCACTGCCCCTGAAGCCAGACCACAGCTGTATATTATCAATGTTAATTAACCCAGCTTCATTCCTCTACAGGGAGCCAATGCACATTATTGGAAGGACAAAGCACCGAGGTGATGGTGCTAAGCAAAATTATGATTAATAACATGAGAATTTGTGCTAAAATACAGAAAAAAAAGAAGAAAAAATATGAAGGATATCAGAAATACACTTCGTAATGTGGTCACGATGAGATGTAGCTAAACAGGTTGAAATGGCTTTTCTGGTACATAAGAAAAGGAATGATACTTGTAGGGAAGTCATAATACCTCATTTCTTGAAACTGATAAGGCACATTCAGAACAAAATTGGAGGTATTTAAGTAAGACAGTGATGTTATATATTAGGAATTGGAGACAAAGGTTTCTAAGCTGATCTAAGTCACAGGCTGTTAGACTAGATGAGTGAGTAGAAAAATGTTAAATAATTCCTTCTTCATTCAACCTGTTCTTTTTTACCATCTTCCCCACCCCACCCCCTCATTTCCCACAACTATGAAGCATCAGTTAGTAAGTATAAAGGCCCTAAACTAATGTGCTGATGTGCACCTTACATCACTTTACATATCTTAATTTGATAATTAGATGAGGGAGTGTGAGGAGGAAACATGAAATAGCCCTGCAGGGTGCAGTTTCATGACATAGCTAAATTATCCTAATGGCATTCTCTGCCAGTTTAGCTACCAAAACTGTCACGCTAGTCAGGTGAGTGCCAGCGCCATAGCAAGTAAGGAGAGTAAGGAGGACAAAGGAGGGGCAAAGCCCTTTTCACAAGCAGTTAGTTACAGGATTAGTGTAGCTGCAATGCAAAATGCAGTAGTTTGTGTTGAATGAGTGAGTGTTGGTGGAGAGGGAGGGCAGGGAGTAGGTTGTTATGCTTTAATTCCTCCTCCAGATCAGCTCGCTAATGTAGCATTTCATCATAGAATCACAGAATGGTTTGGGGTTGGAAGGGACCTTATAGATCATCTCATTCCAACCTCCCTGCCACGGGTAGGGTCACCTTCCACTACACCAGGTTGCTTAAAGCTCCATCCAACCAGAACTGAACACTTCCAGGGATGGGACATCTACAACTGCTCTGGGCAACCTGTGCCAGTGCCTCACCACTCTCATAGTGAAGAATTTCTTCCTAATATCTATTTAAATCTACATTCTTTCAGATTAAAACCATTACGCCTTGTCTTATTGTTGCATGCCCTTTTAAAAAGTCCCTCTGCAGCTTTCTCATAGGCCCCTTGAAGTATTAAAAGGCTGCTTTAAGGTCTCCCCAAAGCCTTTTCTTCTCCAGGCTGAACAACAACTCATGGACATATTAGAACTGCTACTAACGTGAGTGAGGGAACCAGGAAGGTTTGTGGGGAGAAAGGGGAAAAAGGAAGCTTTGATCTGGGTGCTTCTGCTGCTGTGGAGCTAGCTGCCTTAAGTTCAGGAGGTACCAAAGTCAGACACAGAACAGGGAGTTCTCACTTTTCTCAGTCTTGCAAGATCTGATTGAGAAAAGCAGCTAGATATTTGACAGGTACAGCAGGGCTGCCACACTTGATCAGGTCATTACTCCATTTGGCCTTTGGACTTAACAGTAATTGAGTTTTCAAAGACAGCCCATAATAGACTGACTACTATTTGGAAATAGCATATGCATAAGAAAATTTCTGCTTCCCCAATAAGCATTTCCCTTATGCAATGAAGCTTCAAGTTTGAGTTTTTGTCTTAGCTTGCATAACTGCAAAAATTATTCACGATTCTAACATTACCAAATGCATTTGCAAGATTTGTCTGGCTGACCTCATAAGGCTCTGATATCCATAAGGCAATGACTACACATTAGACAAAAAAGTATTTTCTTTTATTAGCTCTAGATTTAATACTCTTTGATTTTATTGTCTGTATTTTCCCCCATGTTTCTAAGTGGGTGAATATGAGGGGTTGATCTGTTTTCATTATGCTCATCATACTGCAAGAATATGAGAGAACAATTATACAAAAGCAAACATAATCACATTTTAAAAAAGCAGGGAAAAGCACTTTATCTCATCCTCTGCTTAGGCAAAGACAGTTTCCCCATGTTTCAATCTTTTTTAACACTAGATACCTCAACAGCAGCTTTGGGTTTAATCCATTATTAACTTCTGCAGGGCCTGCCATGCCATAGCTTGAGTGCATAAGCTTGGAAACGCCTCCCTGAATCCACTCAACTAAACAATCCCACCTAGATCTTTCAAATGCTGTTGGAGTTCTCTGTTGAAAACATTTGCCTGATCTGTCTGTCTGTAGACACCTTTCACTAATGTATACCCTCTCACATCATGTATTTCACTTGGTATTATATCTGTAATATATTTATAGAATCAAGCTATCTCACATGCATGCACATATATATATATTTTTTTTTTTTTGCTAAATTACCTGAGATTTTCAATTCTTCTGCCAAATAAACAACCTCATTGATCTATGTAGGTAAAAAGACTCTGAATCAATCAACTATTGGGGTACCAGACATTATAAACAAAGCAAACCAAGTTTTAATTCTGCCAGACTAAACAGAATTCATACTAGGAAAAAAAATCATTTAGTCATCACAGACACATAATTTATTTCAATTTTACTCAACAGAATTCGCATCCTCCTCATTTTAGTTGATACAGGAAAAATAAATTATTTGATGGAGCAGATCCAAGTGTTTCTGTACCCACTGTTCTTTAATTTGAGGCAATTTTTTGATACAATGAGAACTCTAGTCACACTTTATTCCCATTCTGCAACATTAAGTAATGGATTTATTTCAGCTTGGTTTAAGCAAGAACATTATGTTACTATTGGCAAAGCCTTTCTTTCTCTTTCACATCTCAAAAGCAGAATTTTTACCATCCTAGAATGCCTCCTGCAGATGAGTCAGGAGCCTCTGCTTATATGCATAATCTGAATTCCTCCTCTTTTCCACTCTAGAGATTGAAAACAAGGGCAGTAACCACCATCCTTTGAAGTCCTTCATTCAATAACTTAAAGCAATTGCTGGGATTAACAGCTTCCAAAATATTGTTTGCTTTCCTATCACCTGGCTATAGAAACAGCTAGATAAGAATGAATGTTATTTTCTCCATCACTGGTGAAATGTGCAGTAAGAAAACACTTTCTATCAAGCTCAGAGCAGAACAATTGCCAAGAGAGAAGAAGTCAGACCTGGGTCATCTTCTGACTTAATTACTGGAGCAGGATAGAAAGAACAAAGTCAAAGTTCAGAGTTCTGCTGGAACCAGACACTGCCAGAGCATGCAGAAACCTGTTGTAAACATGTTCATGCTTTTGGGTTTATTTGCTCTCTGTCTCTGAGTAGCGTCATTAGTGTAGCTACAACTCAGTGTGCTCTAAATCGTAATTTTTGCATGGGAAGTTCTGTAGATTCGTATTATTTTATGCAAGTTCCTCTTATACAAAAATAAATAAATATTAGGAGCTGTTTGAATGACGGTCCTTTTGTGGTCACTTGCTCCCTCTGGATCTTTCTGATCTCTATGTTTTTATTTCATTATTTATCTGAAAAAGTCAATTCAATTATAAAAAAATATTAGGGAAAACATTGTAAAATTAGACATTAGGATTATTAGTAAAACTTTGCACTCTTCCAGCCTATGTTTGTCAGTAGATCACAAACCTCAGAAAACATGGAAATAGGTAATTAATTACAGGCCCGTACAAATTTGACTCTGACCCCTATAGAGAGCATTAGCACTGGAAATCTTCACTAAAATACAAGGAGGCAAGAATACACATTTTATTCATCTTTCTCTTTCTTGTCATCCCACATTTTGGTATAAGCACAAAAGAGATAGGTATGTAGCTAGAGGGGCCCAGACTGTTTCCTTTTCTAACTGAGTTCTATCAATTCTGGAAGTAGAAATGTGCAGGGAGGCTGTTCATCAAGGTGACTGCCAGCAGTGAGGGAGAATACGGGTTTCCCAGAACGTAAGTAAAATTCTGATATTAGATGGAAGTCACAGAATAATAGAATGGTTTGAGTTGGAAAGGATCTTAAACATCATCTAGTTCCAACCCCCCCGCCATGGGAAGGGCCACCCTCCACTAGACCACGCTGCTCAAAGCCTCATCCAACCTGGCATTGAACAATTCTAGGGAGAGATCATCCACTTCCCTGGGCAACCTGTTCCAGTGCCTCACCACTCTCATAGTAAAGAATTTCTTCCTAATATCTAATCTAAATCTACCCTCTTTCAGTTTAAAACCATTACCCCTTGTTCTATCGCTACATGCCCTCATAAAAGCCCCCCTCCAACTTTCTCATAAGCCCCCTTTAAGTACCGGAAGGCTGCTATAAGGTCTCCCTGAAACCTTTTCTGCAGAACAACCCCATAATCTCTCAGATTGTCTTCATATGAGAGGTGCTCCAGCCCTCTGATCATCTTGGTGGCCTGTGGTGACGCAGGTTGAGGCAGACTGAAAAAACACTATGTCTGTGTGGCTAGGTTCAGACAAAATGGCCTTTATTGTTTATACAAATTATTTATATATATTAGACAGTAAATGTGTCAGACCCTGATAGGTTTTGGTGTTCTTCTTGCTTGCTATTTACTGTTGCTGTAGGTGCCCGTATGCTGCGGTTCTAAGTTCCGATTCTTCACATCCTGTTCACATACCTGACAATTTGTGGCTGTCTTAAAAGTACACGACTAAGTCTTTGAAGTCAACTAACTTGTCTGCAGACCCCAATAGGGGCTCTCCTCTGGACTCGCTCCAACAGGTCCATGTCTTTGTTGTGTTGGAGGCTCCAGAGCTGAATACAGAACTCCAGGTGGGTTCTCACAAGAGCAGAATAGAGGGGGAGAATCACCTCCCTCGACCTGCTGGCCATGTTTCTTCTGATGCAGCCCAGGATACAGCTGGCTCTCTGGGCTGCGAGCACATATTGCTGGGTCATGTTGAGCTTGTCATCAACTAACAACTCCGAGTCTTTCTTCTCAGAGCTGCTCTCAATCCATTCTCTGCCCAGCCTGTATTTGTGCTTGGGATTGCCCAGAAACACATGCAGGACCTTGCACTTGGCATTGTTGAACTTCATGAGGTTTGCACAGGCCCACTTCTCAAGGCTGTCAAGGTCCCTCTGGATGGCATCTCTTCCCTCCAGTGTATTGACCTCACCACACAGCTTGGTATCATCAGCACACCTGCAGAGGGTGCACTTAATGCCACTGTGTGTGTCACCTAAAAAGGTGTTGGACAGCACCAGACCCAGTACAGACCCCTGAGGAACACCAATCATCACCGAGCTCCGCTTGGACATTCAGCCATTGACCACAACTCTTTGCATTCGTTATCCACCAAGTAGTCCATCCATCAAATCCATCTCTCCCCAGTTTAGGGACAAGGATGTTGAGTGGGACAGTGTCAAAAGCTTTGCACAAATCCAGATAGATGACATCCATTGCTCTTCCCTTACCCACCAATGCTGTAAGCCTGTTATAGAAGGCCACCAAATTTGTCATGCATTACTTGCCCTTAGTGAAGCCATGTTGGCTGTCACCAATCACCTCCTTATTGTCCCTGTGCCTTAGCATAGTTTCCAGGAGGATCTGTTCCATGATCTTGCCAGACACGGAGGTGAGACTGACCAGACTGCGGTTTCACAGGGCTTCCTTATTTCCTTATTTTTAAAGGCAGGGGTTATGTTTCCTCTTTTCCAGTCAGTGGGAGCTTCATTGGACACAGATATGATGGATAGTGCCTTAGCCACTTGATCTGCCAGTTCCCTCAGGACCCACAGGTGCATCTCATCAGGTCCCATGGACTTGTGGACAAGGTCCCACACGGCACCTCTCCTCACTTGGAGAAGGGAGTTACCATCAATGCACTCCAAGAACCTCCTGGGTTACCTATGCCTCTTGGGTTACCTATAGGTTGTTTCTCGAATTTATACAGGAGTCTGAGGGGGTAGATGCTGCAGTAGCAGTTGTTAGTGCCCCTGGATGGGCACTGGTCTGCTTGCTGGGCTTGGGCACAGCTGCTTTCTCTGAGCAAGTTTGCCTCTCTGTGAACAACTTTGCACTCCTCTGTTCCTTTCAGTTGGCCTAATTCCTGGCACAAAGCTACACACTTTGTATTCTCATACTAGCGCTTCAATTCCCACACACTTGGTTTAGAGGGAAAAGTCTTTTCTCTGTTATTTAGTGGCAATGACACAAAGCTCTAACTATGCTTATTTGTCTTTATTTTAAATAAGGGAAGTCCTGACTGCAGGATATCCAGCTCAAGCATTTTTACCAACTTGAAATATTTTGCCTCATTAGAAAAGTATTTATTGCTGTTTCTAAATGACCTGTTACAAAAGATTACCCATCTCCCGTATTTTCCCCCTCAAAGGTTTTTATGTGCCAGCTCCTGAAAATAAAACACATTGTTCTCATTCTTGCTTTATTATTACTTAATCTATCAAGGACTTCTGAATTCTTGAAGCTCCTTCAAATCCATAGACCTGTAACATGGCAAACAAAATGAAATGTTCTGAATACATTTTTTTTCCCTTGCATGCTTTGGAGGGAATATAGGAAGGCAGCAGGACCTTAGAGGACTTCAAAATCTGAGTGGATACAAGTTTAAGGACGAATAGAGGAAATACCGAAATCTGGATGCATAAATTCCTAACAAGAAAAAAAAAAAGAGAAAACAGGGAAGGATAAGTTAGTCTGGGTTTCCTCTCGTTATGGATGCTGATGTCTTAGTTCGAGTAGGGAAATTATAACTGTATTTCTGTAATGACCTTGGTATTACACTGGTTTTTTTTCTGCTGTCAGGCTTCCTGCATATCAACTGCAGAAGGTCCCACATACAACAGCTGCACAGGTACTTCTGCTTCAGCCAGCACCAGCAATGTGCCACAAAGCTCCTTGTTTTCCTCTCAGAGTAAGACTATGGTCTACTTTGGCACCACTCTCCAGCAGCTCCATAAGATAGCAGATTAATCTTGGCCACTTCTGCTGCTGCTGAAGTTTACCAATATTTGGCCAACCTCTAGTTTCCTTTATGAATGTTGCTACTGTTCATATTATCTTTGACAACACCAACTTTGGATTCAATTCAGCTCATTTTTCCTATGACAGACAAGCTAAACTTCTTTGGCTATTTCACATATCATCCTTCTTTAGCACCTCTGGAGCTTCCTTTTTTTCAATTTTAGGTAACACTAGTTGAAAAAAAGCTTGTTGATTTTGGAAACCTTAAACTTTGATGGTCAAACACAAAGGCAACATAATTAATCTGTATCTTCATGGTCTACAGATTGCTATTTGCATTCATGCATGTTTAAACATTAAGTTAGCATGCTGTTAGATATCCACACCAGTTGCTAAATAAGGAGGAGGTGGCATCTGGAAGTTTGTAAAAATAATAACAATAAAAAGGATATCTGAATTTGAGAAGACTGAGTCCCAGTGAAAGTGAGATTGAAGTCTAGACCGAGTCACCTGAGGCCTCACATAACAGCAAAAAGAGAAGCCTAAACCAGGAAAATATAACTATCCCCAAGGAAGTGCCAGCACCTCTGCGCTGTTTCAGAGAAGGTATTCTAAATGCCAGCTCCACTTCACTGTGCTACCTCTCCCAACAGCTGCAGATCTCTGTATGGACTTACTACCAAAGCACAGAAACTGAAATACCATTCGTTTCACTTAAAAGAGAAATTTTATACCACAGAAAATTGTCATTAGTTGGGGATTTATTATTTTCTGAAAATGTAATTGATACTTTATGTGGAAGAAGTGTGTGCATTCAGAATTTGGTACCAAGCACTTTTGTATGGAGAGCTTTCTTAAGCCACTAAGAAAGTATTGGTTCAAGTGGGAAGAAAACAGAGAGAGCTAAAACTTTACAAAGTTGCAAAGTGTAAACACAAAAGCATAAAAGTAAACACAAAACATGTCAACCCTCTGTTAATCAAGCAGAGATCCAGGATACTAATCAAGTGTTCAGAATATCCTGTAGCAAATCTGTAGCTGAGATTACAGAATACATATCTGACAGTTAAAGAACATCTCTTGATGTGTTGACTTTGGAGTTAGGGGTTGGGTGTCTGGAACATACAATGCATGTATGGTGTGTTTAATAATACATGTGTTTGTCACTTCACTTTTGACAATATTCCTGGAGAAGAAGAGTCTGTAGTCTAAGACCTCCTGCAATCCAGACACATAACTTCTGAAAGAACAGAGTGTGTTAGAGACTTACTCATGGCTCAGCTAGCTGATTCACCTATTGAGCTAGGCTGCAAACCTCACACCATAAATGTCACATCTGTCTAAATTTGGGTAAGCTAATTAGGTATTGCAGAACTAAGTGAAAGTATTCATGGCACTGGGTGTCATTGCAAGCATCCTTGTCCCATGGCTTCCAGAAATCAATTCCAAGTTCAACAGACACTTATCTAGTACCGTCAGAAAATAATTATGTTATAGGCCATTCTGTAAAAAAGAGGCATACATGCAAGCTATGAAAGTGCTATTTAACAGTGCAGAATGGTTACTTGTTACATACCAATTCACATGTCTCTTTTAATGGCAGTCCAAGGCTCCAGCTGTGGAAATGAGGAGTTCTGCAGCACTGCCCTTGCCTCTCACACACACTGCCCCTTGGAAATTCTTTACATGAGAATGCCCAGGCTTATGACCAAGAGATCTAAAGCTTGGTATCAGAACTGTATTTCTTATGGCAATTCAGATCACTCGCTACTCAGGATTTCTGCACATCAAGTACTCTGAAGTTGTTAGATGGAAGTTATAGTCTTGTAAATTAAGTAAATTCAATCTTTGTGGATTTTAATTGCAGTAGAAATTTGGAAATTTCACACAATTAAAATTGATCAGGAATCTTAAGGCAAAATAATGGTTTCCATCAGAAATACAATTAATGGAAATGTGTCCCCATGTCTGTTTTTAGAAAATTCTGTGGAAACTCTGGGACATTTCCACTGGAGATCTTCTAAGCTTCAAGTTAGCTTGTATAATTCCCTTAGGAAATCCCAGTCTCCAAAATCTCCAACTCTGAGAGCTTCACCTTGTTGGCTGTCTTGCAATCAAGGTTTGCAGGGCTCTAAGCCTCGAAAACATAAGCAAGGCATGAGGTTCATGATTCTTTCAGCCTCATCACTCCACTAGGACATTTCTTTGCCAGGAATAATGGCTATAAACGCACTCTTATGTGTTTTGACAAATACAAATAAAATAAATGCACTTCCCACACACACAATTGAGCTAACAAATCTGTGACTGCATCAGTGTATATGGAGACTCTCCAAGTCAGAAATTACAGATAGCCAGGACTGCCTGGATGTCCTAGTGAAGGTCAGAGTAAGTAAAATGCTAAATGAGAAAATATCCCTCACTGTAAAGGGGAAATAGCAAGAAATAACCCACAAACATACCCCAAATAAGTTTGGTCAGATCACCAACATACTCAACTGAACTTACACTTGGCTATAAAAAGCCAGGGAAGCAAACCTTTCCATTTTTCATATCAGCAGAATAAGAAATCCAAAACCTATTCCAAAGTGAAAGACAGCTTCAGAGAAACCTGCCCAACACTGATGAGAGATGGATCATGATGTACCTGTAGTTGGAGAGATGAATACATCATTCCTGTCTGGCCTAGGTTGTTTTTTTTTTCCCCAGATATAATTAATTATCCTTAATCTAAACCTGAAACCCACTACAGCTGCTCTCTATAGTTGCATTCATTTTTTTGGCAGGATAAATCATAAATTACAATCACCATCAGAACAATTATTCATGATATTTATTTGGTGAAGTTTCTTGATACACATTGGGATAAGCCAAACTTTAGCAGACCTTGGATTTACATAAATCCAGTGTTGTTTTTCCAAGCAATGATTCTATCTACAGTATTTTCTTGATCATTATTAATTTTGATGCTAGGGACAGCTTTTTTTCCCCCCCTCTTTTCCTAAAACACATGCTATTTTTGGCCTAGATAGAGCAGACATATTCTGAAAATATTCAACAAATATCAACACATTCAGAATCCTTTGGAAGATGGTTTGCTTATTTGTCCTGTATGTAATAGCCAATCACACAGTTAATTTGAGATCAAATTAATCTTTGGTGATGTTTTCCTCAAGACTTTATAACTTTTTAAAAAATTTTTAATTTATAATTTAATCATATTATAAATCCCAGAAATGGAGAACATTAGAAATGTGAAAGCTTCTATTTCATTGTGACAGATTTTTAATTTGGCATATACACAATACCTCCCAAGCAAAGATCCCAGAATTTCAAAAACACTAGTTCAAACAACGTAAGATAGGTTCACGATCAGTGAATTCTACTTTGTCATTATATGCACTGGTCAGCTGAGGAATAGAACATCTGCATGAATCATCCAGGCTAAGGCTACTGAGGAAGTAAAAGGGAGAGGGAAGGACAGAGAAAAACACCATCTTGACTCTTCATTTGTTGTTCCAACCATCTCTAACACGCTCCCGCCATGAGGAACAGTAGGCAAGTTAAGGGCTTTAGTTGCTGCAACAGCTACTGGTTTTCCTTTGACAAAGTCACCGATTTTATCAATATCTGGAGTCCCATTGTCCTTAGGCAAATAACTGAGATTATTATTCACCAGCTACGAACTAAGACAGTCCTGCTTGTAATTTCTTCTGCACTGACAGAAGAGAGGTCACCTATTATACCTGGCAGTGTGACAATCAGAAAAGGCTACTCAAAAAAGCTATTAAATGTTCTGAATAAAATTACCATTTATAGTCATAACAATGAATTTTGGCAACTAACACACCATGTTTACATCTACAAAAGCTTCAAATTACCCCTTTACAAACAGGGCATTTCAAAAATCTTGCTAACTGTTCCCAAATGGAATCAGGAAACAATGGAAGAGATTTTAAATTTTAACCTCTCTGTTTTAAGACAGTTTCTGACACTTGATTGATGGCCACAGAATTCAAGAGCTACAGTTTGAGAGCCTGCTGATTAAAAGCTCACATCACCTTGAGCTTGGAGGTGAAAAGCAGGGAGAGTGAATATCCTCTAGCTCCATGAACAAAAGCAAGGCAGAAAAAAAAAAAAAAAGCGTAGAAAAGAATAACATTTGACTACTAAATGGTATTGATTTCTCATTCATAATTACCATGGTTCCTTGACACCTGAGATGAAAAACACAGCTCCTCTGTGCTAGGTACTGTACAGAGTGATGGTGTGCCAACAGTCTGTATACACATAGCAACAGACACCAGAAGCAGAAACAAAGAATTAAGGATTCTGATACTGAAACAAGGATTAAGACACTGATTCTTTCCTCCTAATTTGAAGCACTTAACTGACCTACCTAAATCAGGAAGCTAGGAACTTGCACTTTCGCTCTCATCGTCAGTGATGAAAGTGAGAGGGGATGAAGTCCCTGGGTTTTATTCTGCTAGCTTATTCACCAGGTTCCTGACTGATGCGGTTTGCTGCTGTTACCTGTTACAACAGACCACAGCAATTTTGTCCTGTTTTTTCATGTCAGTCCACAGAGTTGAGGTAGGAATTTAGTTCAGATCTTCTCAGCCAGAAAGAAGACCTGTATTCATAGGCAATTTTTCTACCAGCATGTTAGAATGGAAGAGTTGAAATAGTGTTGATGTAGCGCCACAGAATACCTACCCAGACAGAGATTAGTTTTCTTTAAATTGGTTTAAGGCAAACTAAAGTGATAAGCTAAAAGGAAAAGAGATGAGCCTACATAAGTAGAACAATGTCCACATGATAATTGCAGGGATTTTGATTCACATTACAGCTTGAACTAGCAATAACTGCCCAGCACAGCCGAGTTGTGGTCTATGGCCTTATCCATAGAAAAATCCTCCTTTTTAAGGGAGTTATAGGAAAGATATCAAATATTGAAACATAATTCCACAGTAAAACAAAGCTAAGGATTCATTGATTCGGAAGGTAACAAAGCCCAGGCATGGGTACCTCAGTTTCTGACTGCTTCAGTCTCCTGTACTACTAGCAGAAGGAATGCTGTATCCCTTCGAAAGGAAAATAAACATCTGGGCTTTGTTTTAACCATCCAAATCTGGATGGAGATACCCAAGGAACACAGAACTGTTGTTAGCGCAGAAAATCCCTCATAACACTGCCTTTGAACAAGACCCAGTTCAGTAGGTCTAGGTTTAGAACTGTCTGCCTGCCACAGTGAAGTAAGTGCTTGTATTCCAGCATGTACAGTTATAAAATCCTATTGTGAAAACTGCATCTGGGCTAAATTTCCCTACAAATTCACATTGTAGATGTTCATTACATCATACACCGTCCAAAATCTGGAGACAGAAATATTTCTCAAACACCGGGGCTCAGAAACACTAGCACTTTCAGAACACAAGCACTGCTTCTTCACTCAGTTCCCTCCTGCCCTCTTCAGCAGCTGTACCCAACGCCTGGGACCTCTGCATTCCATACCAGTGCCTGGGACAGCCCATAACTCACCAACCAAATTAGTGGCAGGTTTCAGATCTATCCCAGCACTGAGTCAGAGCCCTGCCCATTACTAAATGCTAAGGAAAGGGGACGGAAACTCTACACAAGCTCCTCAAAACAGGGACATGTAGATGGAGCCACCAAAGAGCTCACTTCAGCATCCATCTGGAGAAAGAGCCATTCCCACCATGAACCAGCTGAGACAAGGGAGAGGACAGGCTGGTGGAGAGGGCAGAGAGCCCATCTCTTGCCTGTGAATAACCTGGCAGGATACTAAACTGTCTGTCAGAAGCAAAGGTAACATCACTACTGTCCTAGCCTGCAGGAAGGAGTTATTTGTCATTGCCTCAGCTCTTCACAGCCTGGACTGTTTTGGGCAGAACATGAGATTTAAGCAGGAGGAAAAAAAATTAAAAATCCCAGTGTTCCCCTGTGTAAATCTCATAAAGGTAGAGATTAAATAATTGAACAGCAGATCACCGTTCCAGCCTATGCCTCCAATCTAAGAAATGCATTGACTATTTGTCAGCAGCGACAACAGGCATTTGGGGAGCCAGGCGAGCCTCCAAGCAGGGAAAGCACCCTGGGGAGAGGCAAAGGCATTTGCTCTAATCCACAGAAAAGTGGGAACTCCATTTCCCACACTGTACAAAATGGGACAGAAGACCTCATTTTGCTAAGAGTTTTAAGGGTGCATTGGTTAAAAATGAGTTAAAAGTCATTAGCTAAAAATGTAAACATCCAGGCTGAATTCTAGAGCAAAGACTGTATTATTCATAGTACTTTGAATGTTAACTATTCAAGATTTCATTTAGAATACTTTTCCAACAATGAGATCACTGAATAATACCAAAATACAGTGTATGTGTATGATCTTTTAAGATTGCAATTTGTTTTGATTACATCAAACAGCATCTGCTCTGTTTTCTCTTTACCCAAAGCATCAAGAATACGCATAATCACAATATCACTCTGTATTTTGGAATTTGCAAGTCTTTCTACACATTTCATTAGAGAGGAAGTCTTCTAAGGAAAACTTGAAAATATATAACACAACATGAAAAAAACCCCACCCAACTGTCAGGAATTCTGTATATTTGGATTTCTTTTACTAGAGGCATTCATGTTTGAGGGAAAACGTCTGTTTCACCTCAGACCGCCTCAACAGTAGAGAAGTCATAATCTTATGTTTATGCCATGCATTGGTGTAGTCTGTCAGGCATAGGCTATGATCACTGTGGTGTACAGTTTTTAATTTCCTAGGGGCAACATTTTTTATTGCAGCTGGCAGGTTCTTTATAGTTGTCATTTTGATCTGTTTTTTTGTTTTTCTTCTTTGGGTCTTTTATTAACATACTGCCAGATATCATTCTATGATGGCCCACGCTGGGTTAGTGATAATGTTGTCTGCAGTGGCAGGTCTACCTTGGCAGATTATGGGTATAAAATGGGCAGGGGGCAATTGACTTGTCAGAAAATTCACAAATTCCAAATTGCTATCTGCACCCTTAATGACCTGAAAGATGAAAAAGATTTCTATGCCACCATATCTGCTCTGCGTGATGTATGGTAACAGTTGGAGAAGGTGGAGGGAGACAGCCCTCATTAAAAACAAATAGCTGTGATTGACTTGAAAAACTCTGACGGGAAAAGGAAGTTAAGCACATTCAGATTTAAGTGGCTTTATTGGAGGGCTTACTGAACCAAGAAGCCTTGCTAGCCTTACATAGACTCTGCTACAGAAATAAGTATCAGTCTCAGCCCAATAGCTATTATTCCTGAAGGTACATCTATCTCTTCTTCTGGCTACATTAATCCAAAAAAACACCACCTAAAATTCAAAAAGACTATCACAGCTTTTTTATCTTACACTTTATTCATCTGTCACATGACGTCAAACAATTCAACCTTCTTTTTAATGCAACCTATTGCACCTCACATGCATCCTTGCTGCATTTTCCTTTTTCTGAATTCATGTCCCTTTCCCCCAGGTCCCCACCCCTTGGACCACAGAACAGCCCACATTATGATTTCTCTGGAGTGGCTTCCAGTATCGTTTAGTCTTTTAATAGGAAAGGGGAATAAAGACAAAACCATCTTTCTTCAATTGTCGTAGAACATCTTTCCCCATTTTTTTTTATAGAATGTTCTCGTTGTCCTCCCTTTTCCTTCTTCTCTGTGCTTCCTCAACTTATTATCAATCTTTCCTCAGGCTTATAGTCACAAGTGTGGTGAATTTCCAACAATTTTTCCAGCCTTTGGTCAAAGCCTCCATCACAGTCTGGGATTCCTGCTTCCAGGCTGGAGACTAATATGGGGCAAAAGCACTAACCTTTCTCCCACAGAGGCCAGACATTTCAGCAGACACCTGTTAAACAGGAGTCTAAACCCATTAATCAAAGACCTTCATGAACCACAGCATCATGAGCCATAGCATCACCACAGTACAGATCTGACACTGACACAGGCAGGCGTTGGACCACCCACCCAGGGGTCACCAAGAGAACCCAGAGAGGGTTGGCTGCTGCTGAGGTGCAGGCAAGCCGGGAGCAGAGGTGACCCTGGCACAGGCCATGCCCACACCCATGGACACTGTCTCTTGGGTGGCTGAACAAAACGGGCAGAGCCAGGGCTGGTGACAGGGTCTATCAACAGCACCAAGCACAGCAAGGGGACAAACCAGGTCCAGGGACTCCAGGCAGGAGCAGCAGGAGAAGACTTCAAAGACAGGACAGGAGGCAAGGTCACAGCATGGGTCCAAGGGGTCCATCCAGAAGACAAAGGCAGGACTGGGCACAGGCACAACTTTGGCATGGCTCAGGCAGCACTGACAGCCACGGCCTGAGGTGAAATGGGCAGAGCCTGTGGGTGGGCACCAGGTGAGGCTGCGCAGGGTCATTAGGCATGTTAACAGTGGACCTCGCACAGCCTTGTTCCCAAACCTGGCAAAGGACCTCATAGAAATTGACTGCAGTTCAAAAGCTACTACCTGACCATACTTGACACAACAGAAAGCCACTGATTGTCTGTTTCTTCACCACCTATCAGTTTTCTAGGATACCTCACCCTTTTTTGTTGCTATCCTTCTCAAGCTAAGGCGGGATGGGGAAAGCCTCTCAGTCATAGTAAAAAGCAGTAAGAAGAGAAGTTTATAATTTTTTTTTTTATTATTATTATTTATTTCAGCTGTTTTGCAAACTGAGTTACACTTTATCACTCATTGTCTGTGCCCTCCTGTGGAACCAACTGCTGAAAGACCCATCAACATCCCTGCTAAATGACTCCATCCAGCCCTTCTGCCTCTTCAGAGGTCTCAATATTACTCGAAGGCAAGTACAAAAGCATGCCACCTTGTACCAGCCTAATCATTCCTTCTGGTGAGTAAGATTTTTTCCACTGACTAGAGTGGTGGACTGTATTCTTAATGAGAGCATCTTGTGTGCCCAAAGATGCATGGTCACTTAGACGGCAAGACAATGAGGATGATTCAATACATAGCTACTACATATCATGCTTTCATCAATAGATGTCTAAACACTTCAGTAAAATGGTAAGCACTATGTTAGATCACTCTTTCAGATGTCACGTGAAAGACAAGAGATTTGCTCTGACAAAACCAGAGTGACAGTAGTAGAACTGGGGAAAGAAACCAGATCTCCTAAATACTAAATACTGTGCCTTATCCACCCAGCAATGCTTTATGCCTAGGATGCTTTCCTTCATACAACATTTACAACAATTTTTGATAGCATCAGTACAATTTTTCATGATCTTTGAAAATCTTACAAAAGAAGGGGTAACAGTCTAAGCATCTGGTTTGTTAAAAAATGGAATGCGTTTACCTAAAAGTGAAAGATTCACAAATGTTTTTAATGTTACTGTGGAAAGCAGAAAATCTCAAACCACTTGTGTCAGAGCTGTTAACATAGGAATGACACATATTTTCTCCATACCTATGTAAAAACATATTCCTAGCAGAAGCCTCCTGTTTTCATTCTAAAGAAAATGGAAATGGATACAAAATCTTTTGAAATCCAGCACCATTGCTTAACCATGGACCGACAGCAACACAAAAGGGTCAGCATCATAGGACACTGCCAAAATCCCTCATAATCTGAATCTTTGGTCTATCTCTTGGTGTATTTCTTACGTTTGCTACCTAACAAGCCATCACATCAAAGGCATTTCAACATGGAAAAGTACTTATTAGAAACTACGTCACCTTCACCTTCATCCCAAACAAAAGCACAAAACAACTTTTTTGCTGTTACTTTTTTTCTCTTTCTTTCTTTTTAAGTACTCCCATATGAGGTCAACAGATATTTAAAAGTGAGGGGCCTTGCTTCAGAATAAGTACTACATTATGAAGAAAATATTTAGTTAATCTGATGTGGCAAAAGAAGCTTAAATTTATATATGCAAAAACCCTCATCACAATCAAGAAGCCAATGTTTACATAAAATTGTACATGTACAGCTAGCCTGAGTCCCATGTACTTCTAGGCATCTCAGTGAGATTTAGGCATTGGGTACACAGCTATACTCTAGAGCCAGGTAGAGAGACCTGGCCATCTCCATGGTTCACCAGTTAGGTGGAAAGAATCAGCCTTTGGTTATGATCGTACATCTCTACTGAGTATAAAGGGAGTGTGGAGCAACCACAACCTTAATTCAAAGACTCCATCAAAACAGGGAAAATATATGTAGTGCTCCATATAGCTTCATAGCTTGCCCAGAAAGGGGGGAAAAAAAAAAAAAGCCTCAATAGTGTATATAGCAAACTTAAGGCCTTAGGAACCTGTAACTGGCACTCTAAGTGTAGTCTCTGAACTTGGAAATAATTTTGTTTTCACTTATAAGACTTCAGACCTCAAATTGAGAAATACCTGAACTCACCAGAGTGCCAAGGCAGAGTGGTGGATGAGCTACTACTCTGCACCCTAAAGAATCGATTTATAAACATTTGGGTAAGTAAATACAGAAGGAAACTCCAATTTAATTCAGTTTAGTCCCAGATGTCTAAAACCATTCATGAAAATTACTTTAAGAATTAGAACCCTTTATTTCTCTTTGACGTGATTTCCTGATCTCTAATATGAGACCCATGAGACTTACACGTTTTGAGATATATGTAATAAAGAGCAATCCATAGGCAGTAACATCACCATTACAGAGATCCTCAGCATCTGAAATCATGCTTTGTATAGTTTCAGACAAAACCATGCCATAACTATTTGCATGCTTCTGTGGAAAAAAAAAAAAAGGGTACTTAGCCTGTGAAAAGTATGATGAAAAAGAACAAAATTTGGATGTTATGCTAAACTAAGTCACTTGTATATTTTATTATCTCACAGAGTGTTACCAGAAAAAGCTTTTCTTACCACAGTCCCCTCCAAACTGTCACATCTGTAAATTTGAAAGTGTCAGCTTTTTTAAAATTATTATTTATTTTTTATTAAATACAGGCCATAATGTTTCTGGCTATTAACAACTGATATGAAGGATGGAATTCCCCTCATGTGATTTCACATATCTCACAGTTTAATGGTTTGTTACAGCTAGAAATATAAGCTCCTTTTAACATCAACTGAGAGAAAGAAACTTGCATAAATAAATTAGAACAAAGTGCACTTAAAAGCACACATCCTTTAGATGAGACAAGGTGACTAGACACCTAATTTTTTGATGGATAAAGTTAGCTGAAACAAATTCTCTTCCATCCTGCCTCAACCAGACTTCAAATGCTAGCCTTACAAGAGGCTGAATGTCATCGCATATGCAATCTCTGTGAATCCTGTGTTACTTTCACTAGTGTAGTAGGTAGCAGCATTGGTTTAGGTATTACAGTCTTTAAGGAACTGCTGGAGCAAACCCAGGGATCAGGGGTCCAGTGGCTGATGAGGACAATGTGAGAACAATGTGCTGTTCCTCTGGAGAACTAGAATGTGAACTTCAATGATTGCATTTATCCTGATGAAAATGACCTCTGAAAGTCTAGCTCAACTAGAGATACTTCACAACTATCTCGTAATACATATCTGAGCACATCTTTCTGAGACAGATTGGACAGCATAAACTCATGAATTAATGCAAATACTCTTCATGAAAACAGTGGCAGTAGTAATGTGAACAAATGCCTGCTAAAATAAGACATGTACAATGTGACACATGAAGGTTGCCACCTATCAATCAGACCTCTTGAAAAAGGCAAGGCTGAGCATTCAGTTTTCCTTCAGTTTCTATGGTTATTTTGGGTCTTTGAATGACCACTCTAGAGAAGTTAAATTAAACATTGGGAAAGAAATGCGCTATCTAACTTCATTCAACACTAATTTTCCTATAACCATACACACATAACGGGTTTATAAATTATAATACTGACATGTTGCTCCCTGGCATTTAGAATTAATGTTTTATTAGTCATCACCCAAATACTATATATTAGGACTCCCAATGGACCTCTGCTATACTGGAAACAGCAAATACAAACAATTACTATTGTAAAAACAAAGTGATGATGCCATATCTCAAAACTGTGATACTGAAGTACAAATATCTGATTCAATACATTCTCTACTAGCCAAAATTAAGCAAAATTGGTGTCTAAACAATCCACTTTCAGATGTATCAATAACATACTGAAATCCCTTACTGTTATTTCTGTTCATACTCACAAACATTGCCACGAGTACAACCCTGCCCATGACAACGTACACAGGTGAACTGACCATATTGCCACCAAAAAACCTGCTTCAGGATAGAAGGGAAAACGAAGATAAAATTGTTCCCCCCAGAAAAACCAAAACGTACTTAGTTGCTTTCACATGTCTGCAGATATTCCCTATGTTTATTTTCTCCTCTCATTAAGGACCTTGTCCTTTATTATTAATTAAATGGAATATATCCATAGCATGCGATTGAATTACCCCAAAGTATCTGCTTAAAATGATCGATATTGATCAAACTAAAGGGTAGAAAGTACTGCTAGTCTTCTTAATGTAAATGATTTGGCTCAAGAAATGTTTTGATCAAATTAAGTGGAGGATCTAATTAACCTGTGATTAAATTAAGTGGAGGGCAAGCCATATAGGCATAAATCCCATACACATTGAGATGAAACTAATAGTAATGCACATATTTACAGAGGCTGCCAAGAGAAAGCATGCAATAAATTCAGCAAAGAAAAAAGGTCACAGAAAGAAAGGGAAAATAAAGCATGAAGGGATTAGAATACAGAAAGAAGATAAATACAACCGCAGATAATGATTACCATTGGAAGAGCATTAGCCAAGCCTGGGAGATTAAAGACTGTGAATACGCTGGAGTATGAAAAAAATTCTTCCAGATTAAAAATCTAATGCAATGCAAAACTCCGTGATTCAGATTGAAATAGAATTCCAGAAGCTACAAAACAGGCTCTTAGACAAAGCCAAATCCTATATGCTTGTAGTTTGTACCTCATGGGCAGCACATGCTTAAATCAGGGGTAGGGACAAGTTTTCAACTCACAATGCAGGCAGACAGACTCAATGCCGTTCCTGCATGCAGCAGATCCTTGCTGTTTGGGAATTAGGGTGTTTCTGGCTCTACACTCACTGAAGAGCCATTTGCAACAATTCAAAAAGATACTCCTCCTTGCACGACCCACTTTCTTTTTGAGACCACTGCCTTAATTCTGTCTGAGGACTCTGAATAGAATCATCACAACTTGTTCCCAAAGAAGCATGCATATTTTCCACCCACTGTCACAATCCTAATACAGCAAGGCTGGAACAACAGAACTGAGGGCTCTTCGTGACTCCACACCAGCCAGAGTCAGAACAAAGCTGTCTCCAAAACAACTGGTTTCAAAATTAGCATCACACTTACACAAATGAGATTTTAAGCTGGATGACAAATCAGGAAGAAATCCTGAGACCAATCTATGCGTCATTATCTCGCAGAGACTTGTTTTTTTCTGAAGTTTTTTAAGAATTGTTGACATTGTATAGCACTAAACAATAAGCCCTATGTCTTTTGCCCTAATTAGGCCATAATAATACATTAATCTTGATCCTTGTCAGCTGGAGTTTTGAAACCCCACTAGTACTCCCTGTATGCAATCTAGAGGCACATATGCAAACTTTGTTCAACATTTTTGACACATTTCTCAGATTAAAGCAATGGGGGAAAATACCTGGCTTTAAATTATTCAAGAAAAATAAATTACGGATATGGAACTTAATGGTACTATATAATTCCTATACTTCTGCCAGATACTTATAACAACAAATGATTATTTAAAAAGACCGTTCCAGAAGTGATACTTCCATTCTGCCAAGGCACTGGTAGTTTTTTCAGACTTTCTACTATCTTTCTGTGTTCAGGCAAACATTCCCCAGAATTTGGAGTCTCCCCTGAAGTGCAAGGCAATCATTTAGAAGAAACCCCATAGTATTTCAGGGCTCAGTGATTATGCAAGAAACCTCTGTGCATCTTCCTGAAACTTGCCTGCTCTAAGACAACAGACAGCTATGTTAGGCTCCAATTGTACATAGTAACTCTACTTCTACATCCAGTGGCAATTTTCCACAGACTCAGTCACCTTTTTCAGGAGTTTTGCAGGCTTGCAATAACTACAGCAGACAGTGGACTTAATAGGCACTCAGCATTTTCAGCTCACAGATTTAAAGCATCTCTGTGAAAAAACTTTAAATAAGGAAGTTCTTAAAAAAATTCTGGACTTCATCATCTGGATACACCAAACCAAAAAAAGGCAGCTTTGGCTAATCCAACCTAATACTAAACTTCAGCTATCCAAAGCAGTGTAAGCTTTTTTACTGCCATGCTTTGTCTGGATTAATTAATGCTGCTGAAAATGGCAGGTAGAGTTTAGGTAGTCCTACATGGTAATACACTGTCCATTGTACATGTTTCCTCTTCCATGAAGCCAGTGGTGACTACTATAGTTGAAATTTTTGAGGTGATCTATTTAGCTGAGAACTGTCATTTCGTGTAAGTCATCTTAATTGTTTAAGCATAGTATTTCCTTATACAATTTGCAGAAAGCTTAATTAAGCTTTCTTCTCTTTTGTTCTAAGTTCTAGTTTGGAAAAAAAAATTCAGAGACATCTTATTTTACACAAAAACATTTGTTTCTCCCCCATTCCACTTTTTGCCTCTAGGAATGCTCCAGTTTTGACTGGAAGCAGAAGAGCCACAATACATTCTGACAACAAATGTACTTTGAACCTGTGCAGAGAGTTATTAAAAAAGAAATCCCTCAGAAAGAAAAAGAAAACCCTTTGGAAGACTGAACCTTTTTCAGATGCTTTTCAGACCAAATTTGTTGAGCTGCGTAGATCGGAAAGATCTGCTGAGCTCTAAGCAGCTCCATGAAGTTGTGTGCCTATACAGTGTTGACTTCGGAAAGCATTCACAGGTATCCTAATTCTTTTTTCTTTTCCCTCTCCTGTCAGTTAGAACTGAGGTCTAACTATAGGGAAATTATACACTTAAAATTATGCTTGTCTGTGTGATAATAGAATAGATAATACAGTGGTAAAATTAATGGATGTCAGCAGTTGGAGGGGGGTACAAGTACTCTGGAGTACTTCTAGGGCAGGTGTGGAATTCAGAATGATTGTGACACATTTGGGAAAAGCTGTGGAACCAACAAGATGAAATGCAAATCAATATGAGTGCAAAGTACTACACTCAGAATTGTAAAAGTAAGGCACACATAAGAGGAACCAACTGGCCAGGCAATAAGAAAGCAGAAAGCTGAAAGGCTTGGGAACACCATAAAATGTGCATTGATCAGCGCTGTGATATAGCCTTGTAAATAAGATAAATCCATTAAAAACCAGGGTGTCATACATACAGCCCAGGAAATACCCTTCTTTTCAGATCCTCTCAATGCTCAGTAGGTTCACCTGAGTTTAGCCTATCCAGTCTGGGAAACACAGTTTCCAAACATTGAGCCTAAGAATGAGCAACAAGAGATTTGAAAAATGTGCCCAGAAAGGTAAAATTATTGGACTTGCTTTCTTTAAGAAAAGAGGGGGTATGAAGGAATTAATTATGATCTTCCCATAATTAAAAAGTATGAAAAAAGAGGACATCTGTGTTAAAAAGAAGTCCTCATTGAGAAGAGGATCTCCACATTTAATAAGGATGGGAGAGGACATGTCTAGGTTAACGTACAGCCAGGGAAATTTGGACTGGATATTGAGATATACAACAACAGTTTCTCTGGGGACATTAAAGAATTTCCTTCACTAAGGGGCTTTTAAGAATAGCCTGGACAACAATCTACCAGTTGAAGTTAGACTAGACCCTTCCTCACTTTATAAGGAGGAACATGGTTTCCCTTTCTACATGCTATAAAGTGTGATATCTCCATTAGTTGTGTTGCTTTAAAGGACCTAAAGAAACTGTTTTATAAAACAGCATTTTGGATACCTCAGTACTTGAGCCACCCACCTGCTATCTCCAGGGATACAGCATCTGGTGGGCTGTTACTCTTTACTTTCTGAGAATCAGGGTGTTTATAAAGCAGAAAATCCAGCTAGTCAGAGTCATTGCCAAGTCTGAAAACCTGACAACTTTTCTTAATATTCCAGTAATGCCTTAATATAGATTTTTGATTGATTACACTGAATGCATAGTGAAGATTTCTTCTTCAAGCTAGGAGGGAATAACGGTCACAGGCAACTTTTTTTTTCTTTTTCTTTTTCAGTCAAAGAGATTTACTCCTACACAAAATAACCTCCATTTTGCAACCAATAGCAGTACTGAACAATTGGATTGGAAATCATCGTGCATAATCAACTCCAGCACTCAAACAGCAGAATCCCTATTGTTCTTTCCTGAGCAGACAAATTGAGATCTCTGTTATCTTTTAAGTATCAACAGTTGTGCAGTGAAGATATTAATTTTCCATTAATAGGCATGGAATTGTACATCTGCCTGCTGTCAGCTGTTTTATGTTACTGGAACAATGAATTAACCTTGCACCATGCTGGCAATTCTGCAAAATTATATATTATATCAAGAGCATCCCTTTCCCAACTCAGATGATTGTAATAACTTTGTATCATAAAACCTTATAAAGCAGTTTAATCTTCTTTTATGCATGAAGTAACTTAATCTTTTTATATAGTACCAGTTCATTTCTGTACGTCTAATAGTAACAATAGCTTAATAGAAGGTGTAATAATAATATTTTTCACTTCATCTCTTCTGGGTTACAGAACTCATTGCAGCGTCTTCAGTTCCCTAGGACAGTTCTGTTGGTTTCTTCTCTGTAATTTGCTATACCCCAAGCAAAATTGGCAGGTGCCCTGCCAACAATCAGGAACATTTGAAGGGTCCAAAAAAGGCCTCTGGTTTTCCACTTCATTGCACATAATCATGGTTTCCATGACCTTCATGACACTGTACCACATTCCTTGAAACAAGAAGGACAACTAGATAGCAAACCTAAGGAAATGGCTGAAACTAAACACATTCTTTATCTGGGTTCTCATGACAGCCATAGATTAATGGACAAATGACTCCAGACAATTTCTCTTCCATTTAACTTTTCAGACAGTTTTTTGTTCAGACCTTTGTATCTTAACTCCTTGCTCCTCAGAAGGCACCTACTTTTCTAACTGAATCCAACTGAAGTACTTGCAGAAAGATTCTTGCGATTTCTTTGAGTTTATTCTCGCTGACAAAACCAAGGTGTTAATAGCTAGACTAGGACAATAAACAGTGCATTGACTTCTTCAGTGTAGAGCAGTCCTTTGAATTTTCCTTATGCATTTATTAACTCCTGTGTCTTACACTATTATCTCTACCTGTGGAGAATAATCAGCCCCTTATCCTGGTACTTAATGTCATGTACACTTAACACTGTTAGACTTCAGTGCAGGTGATTTGATGTTTATTCCATAAGCAATTTTTACTTACCTTCCAGGCTCATTTTTTTCCCCCAAGTATCTATAAACAACTGTGTGTACTAGCAGGATGGCTGTACTTGTGGCATTCTAATTCTGCATATGTAGAACCAGTGTCTTAGGAGGCAGAAGGATTCTTTTTTTCTTTCTTTTTTACATGTTTTCAAAGAAGGGGCTAGAAGCATCAGAACAAAGGCAAATTTGGGGAAGTAATCATTCACTTAAGATGCTCCTAACCTGTACTTTTAGAATAGTCCATAATGTAACACGCACACAGAACACCTAACTTGGGGAAAACAGTGAGTTCATCTGTGAATTCTTCCCTCTAGCATCATCACTGGCGAACCACACTCCTGAGACCCACCTCTAGAGTCCTAGATGCTTCTGCCAGGCAGAAGGAGCAGATACATGGAAAAAAGTATGGTCAAGGCAGAAGTCCAGCATGTCTGGAGTTTTTGCTGCCTGCCTTTCAGAGACTTCCACCAAAACCAATGCCGTAATGATTCTCCTTTCTTTTGGATTGTCAGATGTGGATAGATTTTCGTAAGAACATCCAAGTCTCAAGCATGGTAACACTTCTGTCACTAAGTGGAGAGGTAGTTCAGCTTCTGAAATCATTGCAAGACTGTTTCCCACCACCTCATAATAGAATAATAAATTTTCTTTAAAGTTCATATTCTAAAACCTAACAAGGTTAATTTTGATGTCTCAAACATTCCCCTAATTCCTTTTTAAATTTTTCTTATTTTTTTAGTATTTCTAAAAAAATTTGGTGGAGGAAATAGCCAGGAAAATTCCAAGCCTACTGGTAAAATCTTGGCAAAACTGTGGGCAATAGACAAAGAGATTCCAGAGTAAAAATCCTTAGTGCAAGTTCCACAGACAATATGTATACATGCTTTGACATCCAGATATCCTTTTTGTCCAAAGAAATTCTGTTAAATTAGTTGTGTGTTTGAGAGACCTAGGAAATGATTGCTGTCTTAATAACTTGTACTAAGAAGCAGTAATTCACTTGACATTAGCAATTAAAATCAAACCATTTCAGTACAAATTGATACACATGATATTATAATATTTACTAAAAATTCCTTCTGTCCCTCCTATTTCAGTTCCTAAGCTATATATTCCCTCGGCTTCTGAGGGGGAAGTCAATAGAAATTGCACATGAAGAACTAGGACAACATACCGGCCTCTGAGGAGTTTGGATGCCCCAGGCAACCTGGAAATCATCCATCCTTCCTTGTTTTCAGTCTCTCACACAGCAGAGACACTAAACATTACACAGCTTTTAATATGCTGGTTCACACACATCTCCAAAGAATATGGATATAATTGGCAATTGCCTAAGAAAACAAAGGAAACAAAAATACACCCAAACGCATAAAAAATCATGACAGAAAACCTCAGATATTTGTTTTGCTTTCTAAACCTGTGCCTCAAGCAGAATTGTGTCAGATGCCAAGCAGCGTGGGAGAAAGACCACAAATTCTTTATTTTAAGATCAAGTTTCATGAAAAGATTGCCTTTCACTTGCATCTCAGTGAAGGACAAGGTGGACCTACAAGCAACAAGAGGTCTCTTCTTGTTATTACATCTCTTGTGATGTGACCTCATGTGACCTGATTTAGTAAGCTGAACACTTTGTTTTATGCCTATGTACTTGGCAAAGCACCATACAGAAATAGCTAAGCTGGTATTTGAAGGAGTTGGCTTGTGCACTAGAAGCTGTAAACAGGATGAGCACACTGGGTCATACCAAACATTCATTTAGGCTACTAACCTCTTCCCAGTGGTGGCCAGCAGCATAAGTTCAGGAAACAGCACCGGTACATAACTGTCTCAGCTCTAGAACAGACTCTTACCTGTCAGTGACCTGGGGGACTTTTAAGGACTTTCAGCCAGTACAGCATCTTTTTCTTCCATAGTCCTCTGTAGCCTTTTCTCCCATGAGTTTGTGCAGCTGTTTTTCAAGTTGGCACGAAGCTGAGAACCCAGGGCTGTTGTGATAGGCAGAGCTCTGCGCTAATTATCATTACTTCATGTAGATATAAGTAAATTTTTCTATGAGCACACGCATATAAGAGACTTAACATAGGAGGTAGTTGTATATGAAATTCCTATGCACTCAAATAGCTGTTAGCATACCTAGTTTTCTGAAAGGAAATGTTTATGTGTATTGTAGAGGAATGAAGGCAGTGGGTTGATTAGCATTGGTAACATGCAGCTGTGGCCTTGCCTTGAAGGCAGTGGGTTGGTTGACATGGATGATGTGCAGCTGTAGCTCCTTCCTGCTAAGTGGTTAAATAGCCCTGAGGCGTGTGGGGGAAGGGTCTGGATGGAGGAGCAGCATTGTGATCTGGTCTCTGGAAGAAAGAGAAACAGCACAGATAATAGACTCTGAGTGATGGTAAAAGCCTTGCTGTAGCTTGCTTGTGCTGTGACAATTGGTGTCCTGTGTAAGGGAAAATGATTTGGGCTCCAACTACAACAGTACATATCATTACAAAAGACAAAGCAAAAGAACAAGGAGGGCAAGGAACTCTGGTCCACAAGAAGAAGACAAGTTCAGAACTTGAAAGATGGGTTTATCTGGTTTGTTCATAGAGTCATGACTATGGTTACAAACACATTTCACCATTTCTGCATTCTAAAGCTAAAGTATAGCAACATCAAATTATAGCCAAAGAAATTAAAAATGCTTTCATTTAAATGTAATTATATCATTAAATGTAATTTTTGTATTACACAAAAGGTTAATATCATAGCAACTTATTAAAAGAATTTCTGTGAACCTCATCAAGAAAGTTAATAATTTAGATACTGTATGAAGTACAAGAAAAATTCCTCTGATACATTTGTATGTATAAAGCAATAGTTTTCAAGGTTATTCCTTTCATATGTCTTAACAGAGGTGAATGCTGCTAACTGTAAAACTAAATATAATTTGAGATTTATTATTCCAGTAATTGCATTTCAGGTGCTAATTAAAAGCAAAGCCAAGAAGAATATTTCAGGAGATTAAAAAAGTGACTTTTTGTGAATACACACATACACATGATATAAAGTACACATACAATACCACTATCTAGAGCTTCCCTGTCCAGTATCTAAGGTGATGCACATGCAGATCCCCCCCAAAGGAGCAATTCTGACCAGAAATTCTGCCATTCCCCTGCCTGCTGGGACCACAGAACACCAATCGGTTCACTATACAATACAATATTCTGAACGGGGCAAAGAAGCAATGAAAAGGCAGAAAAGCTAAAGAGGATTCTTGATCTTGGTTTGTGCAAAGTACACCAAAGTTAAAATGCAAAGGTTGCTACTTGTAAGGTTTAGAAGGGGGGTTGGAAGCCAGTTCTAGAGGTGTGAAATACTTCCAGATTTGTGCAGAAAGAGACTAGAAAGATCAGGAAACAGAATGAAAACACTCACAAGAAGAGAAGGTGGAAAATCTGGGTATCAGGAGAAAAAAAAAAAAAAGGAAACTCAAGGCAAAATGTCATAGGACCCTTCTGTAATTCTATAGACATATTAAATGGCATTTTCTTAATAGATGTGATTCATGTAGATTATTAATCTCTAAGTGGAGGGAGAAGAACAAGTGTGGTGGCTTGGATAAGTTTCCTTGACTAGTAAGCAGCGGTATCCATTTACCACCATGATGTATTTTGAAAGTGTACCAAAGACTCTTGTTTTCTGCCAAGGGGAGTTTAATATTGTTTCAAATGTTCATGAAGAGATGAAAAAAGATATAAGAATATGGGCATTTCAGAAATCATATTCACTAGAGTCTTATTTAGAGGAACGTTTTAATTTCTCTTTTTCACAATCATTCCTTACATTGCAGCAACATGTATACCTTTTCATCTCCTTTTCCTTTTCTTTCCCTGTTGCTGGCTGTAATAATCAAATGGAGTTATTACAGCAGGCTTTTCATCCTTACTGGTATTATGCTTACATTTTAAAGAAATGGCTTTGAACTAAGAGTAGTAATGGATGAAAGAGCAAAGTTGAATTCAGGGAGAAAACTGCCAGGTAGCAGAGAAGAAGCCAAATGGGAAGGTAAAGATGACATCATTTGTGTGAAAAGCATTATGGATTATTTTACATTCCTTCTTAGCCACAGATTCAAAAAATTAATATTTTTAATTTTCTCAGTTCAGACTTTTAGTGTCTGTATAAGCATAGGGAATACTGCAAATCTAAGTGGGATATCTTGCTGTAAAAAAACCTATACAACCTTTTTTCATTATCCTAATAGAAAAATAATCTATTGTCCACTTCCTGTATCTTGTCCTTGAGAGACTAGTTCTTAAACAAGATGTACAATTGCTTTTGGTTGAAATAACAGCACAAACAAGAGTGTAAAGGTACAAATATAAAGGCCAAGAACAAACCTCATATAACAAAGTGAGGCAGTGGAAGATGTTATGAATTTCTCTTCCAGTTTTCCACCTGTGTAGTCACTCCAAAGACACCAAGGCCAGCCAGGCAAAGGGATATTATCTGACATACAACTGAAGTCAATAGCACTCTTTATATAAAAGTGCAGAAAGTTGGAGCAGAGTGCAGTTGCATATGATGGTATAGTAAATGTAGGAGAGCTTTTTCATATCAGCTTACTACACAGACTAAGTGTGATCATTGCTTTGTATGAGTAAAGTTGCTGGGCCAAATCAGACATGAAATGTAACTAAAAAGAAATAATAATTCCAATGGAATTCTTTGCTGTAATTACAAACTCATCTATCTGCTATTTACACCTGAAACTGAAGAAAAAAAAAGAGCATAAAGAGAAGGGGTCCATTTACCAAACAGAGCAACACAATATGGAACAAAAGTGAAGTTCAACTTGGGTTTCACTTTGTATAGGAGGGAACTTTGTTAAAACACGTAGTTATTTATTGCAAAAGACACCATTAACAGAAAGTGAAATTGTCTAGTGCTGCTCATCCCATTCTGGCTCAACTTAGACCTCTTAAATAGAGAATTAAAATAAAGCTTTCCATATCACAACATTATCGGGGTATTACAGTATTCAGGGCATGAATTCCTTCTTTGCTGGCAAGAATACTTTTGACTTTTCTTAGCATCATAGCTGTAATATTAAAGACTATCAAAAATGTATTTTGAAAACAACGCAAGTTTTTCTACAAACAGCAAAGACTCTTCAGTCCCACAGACATGGTTAACTTGTGTTAAGAGGCATTGCAAATTCCCCGTGGACCATGACAGTTCTGACTTGACAGCAGTATGTATTGGGTGATGAACCTGTATTCTGTTGTCTGCTATTTATTTCTTTGGGGAAAAAAGAATAATTGTTTCATAGAAATATCTGATCTGTTGGGAATGCTTTCTGGATTCAGAGTTCTTTGGTTGGGGTTTTTCTTTTTTCCTTTACATAATGGCAGAAACATCTGCAGCTAGTTCTCCCATGACAAGAGATTGCAATTAAGCGTCTTAATGAAGAGCTGGGATAAATTTATCTTTTTCTTTTTAGCAACCAGTTCATACTCAGGCTGTACATTTTCCTCACAGAAACATTTCCAACTGCAGGAACTATAACCACAGTGGTTTTCATGTTGAGAATCTGTTCTAGTCTCTCATGATATTCCTAGTTTCTGAAAATTGAGGGATTTTCAGAAGGATTTTTCTTATACAGACTGTCTGAAACACTAAACCAATCTCTCTCTTCCCATCTCAATGTCTTGCCTCAATAGTATGTTAACATTCTTTCTTTTTTAGTTGTTTATATTGAGGGAGAGAACAAATTGTCTGAAAATGGCATCTTGTGGCGCTTTGCAGATGGCAGGTACACATCAGGGAGCTGGTACTCAGCCCAGTGGAAACTATTCCTTGGCAGGGAAGTTCTGTACTTTCATGTCAGCTACAGCACAGTGACATAGGATTTGCCACATTAGATCAAGCCACTGGCCCATCAAGCCCAGCCCCTGGCAGCAGTCAGCACGTGGTGCAGCAGGGTGGGGGTATGCAACATAAATACCCGGGAGCATGGGATAGTCTGTGGAAAAATCACTGAGCTGCCTTCCCCTCCAGCACTTATTCCTCCCTGGCTCTTTAAAGGATTCACTAAATACCGCCACTGCATCTGCAGTTGTTTCCTGCGTTGCTTTCTTTTGAGTTTTTCTTCTGTTAAACATTAAGGATTGGTCCATAATGTTCTTTCAGGGGGAAATGGGCTTTTTAAAAAAAATATCTGTTTTCCTGAGTACCAGGACAGTCTGAACTGCCAGCCTTTCTACGAGGGTTATCAGCAAAAGGAACATCAGGGCTGTTTTATGATGTCAGCTCTTTTACAACATGATGATAATATATTTAATGAGAAACATAAGAACATCCAGAGAAAAAAAGAGCCACTATCCTGCCAAGATGCAGGTGCTTGATTTCAGACATACTGACAACAGGGTTGGAAGCTGGGGAAAAAAACCACATTGAAAACTAAGGATGCAGCAGTAACCTGACTGAAAGAGCTTTTCAAGAGCCGAGTCATTTCATAATCTAGGTTACATTTTTGTACACAATCATTGCTGTCAGTTTATTTGACCAGGTATTTGTGGATTCACAGTTAAAGCCCACTTATTAGAGCTGTCCCACAACTCAGTCTGAATAAAAAGGTGCTGTGAAGTACTATGAGTGAGGCATCATGGGTTTTGCACTCTAAATTATCTGTTTTAGACTAAAGAAGGGATGAACAGTAAGCTTTAATGAAATGCAGTAATTTCTTTCCCCCTCTGCCTGCTCATGCCATTCAGCACGACGATGGTAGAAATGACAACTGAGTCACTAAAACAACATTATTGGAATTGACAGGGACTGAGACAGTCATATTCGACTCTAAAAGATGCAGTCTAGGGGCATCTGACTGGGCTGAAGTTGGCAAATTTAGGTACCTGCAGACTCACATCTGGTTACATTTTATTCTAAATTCCAATGAGGTTATTGATTCTGTTTGTATAAGAATTCAGGTGAAACTGGGTGTTCTTTACAAAGTAAATTGTTACCTGAACCATGCTATAAGTGACTGCTCATCTCACAAATAATTTTGTATGCAGTCGCTTATAGAATATGGCTATGGCCATTACAGTTATTGCTGGCTTTCTGGAGATTAAATGTTCTACAGTACTAATTCCAGAGATTTATAACTCATGACAATTTTATATCCTGCCTTAAATAGTTGCCCTCTGTAAAAAAGCACCCTGTACTTAGAACAGCATGAATGGTATGAGCTTCTTTGCATAAGTTTTACAGATCATGTGCTTCAGTGTTTAGCACTAGGTATCAGTGGACAATTCACTCTGAGACAAATCTCCAAGTGCCCAATGAAGCCCGGGGGGGTGGGGGGGTGCGAGTGGGTGAAGAAAAGGTGACAAATTACAACCTTGCAATAGCTTATACGAACAGGCTGCTTCTCTCTCACTGTATAACAGCAGATCAACAGCGCAGTGCCAAAAAACATAGAAAAAGTAATCTTAATATTTGCATGCTTCTCTGCAGTTTTTCCTTTCATCATGACTGTGAAAGTCCTATTAAAAATGAAATAAGTGAATAAGCTACTAATAAGCAGTACTTTCAATAGGTAAAAGTGAGTGAGACAGTGTAAGAACTGTGTGTGTAGAGCCAGAGTTCCTCCCTCAAACATTACTTATTTTAACTCATTTTTCTCATGGTGTAATGCTGATGGGAGCTCACGTATAGTCACCTTTCCTGGGGAGACTATTATGGCAGAAAGCTTTATAATGAGGAGAGGAAGGAGGAATTACCTATTCACACCCTCTCACTTTTGAGCAGAGAGGGTTTGTGTCTATGCAGTTGAATTACATTTCATAAGGTCATTCTCCCAGGTATTAATATTTGTACTAGCATTATCACAGCACACATAGAAACCCAGGGACTATATAATAAAACCAAGGGGCAGGAGACAGTGTCTGAACAAAGGTGATCATGAAGAACTAGATTTTGCAATGTTTTTCCTATCTGACCACAAACAGCACAGAAAATTGAGATGAAAAACAAGGCCAGAGGGCACAGGTTTGAGAGGTTAGGAAAAAACAATGGGAGTTTTGAGCTGAATGAATGTACTGGAATTTACAGATGTTCCATTTCAGAATTCTGTTAATAGTAAATAACTTTATAGAAGTATGTTGGCAGATTCTAGGTACAAAGCCATTACAAGGAAGCAGCTTTATTAAGTGGCTCCTTCACACATCTTTGAAAGTCCAGTTTGAAGTGCAACCTGGCAAGATGCATATTGCCACACAGGCAGATCTGCAACACATTCATATCCAGGTGCAGGGGTCCAATATAAAAACTGTAATGCTTAACCAAGTTTGGAATTAAACCTTAGATAAAAGAAGGTAGAAAGATGACAGAAGACAAGCTTGGTAGCAGAGAGCAAGTTTGCAGGTGTTCCTATGGCTTCGTTTCCCTGTGGACACTGTTTGCAGAAAGCAAAGTCTATAATGAAGCAAAGCAATTGCAGTGAATTACCATAAAGCAAACCAATTACATTAACTGGAGAGAGGACTTGTCACCAAGATCAGATCTAGCTGAGCTGTAAAACACAGCCACAGAATGGTATAGTAAGTTAACTTTGACTTTGACCTCTCTGAGTAGAAGTGTTGCAATATGTGTTATTATCTATTGATATTAATGAGTTTGGGACCATTTGAAAACTGTTATGTGCATGAGCAAGAGCAAGATACTTCTAACCTGTAATAAACAATGCTTATGTTACACTAAATCAGTTCTTTGAAAGATCTGGTGACAATGGTAAAGATAAGGTTTTTACAGAAGCCCTTTCTTTTTAACTTCTCATCAGGTAAAACTCAATGAATACCACAAAGTTTTTATTACAGTCTTGATGGACCTGTTAGGATGCATAGAGGGCATCCAGAGAGCAAGACTGCTGGCATCTCTTCCATATCTACAGATGGTATCAGCTGTCTCTAGGAGCAAACAATAGAATTTAAAATCAAAGAGTAAAGCAGGCCAATAAAAATGTTGATGCATAGAGAAGTTTGGGGGTGGGGTGGGGGGTGTTGTTTGTTTGGTTGGTTTTTAATTACTTGATATTACTTATCTTCTGCTTTTGACCACCTAACCTACAAGCCTCTAAAAGTCAGTGAACCAAGCTGTAAGCGTCAGATCAGACATGGCAACTTCTTTGCACTTCAGCTATTTCCCACAGGCAATACCCTTCTAGCAACACAGTATTTGTACTGAAACATTGTGACATGCCACAGGAAGCACAGTTTCTCAAAATTGATGGGTTGCTAAAGAAGCTGTGTCTCCAACTTCATGAGTCAAATGACATGGAATCTTATGCACAACTTAAGCTTTCCTGGGGCTTTACTGGACTCTAAAGCCAATAGGACTGGGGATGTCTCCCCTCTGCAGAAAAGATTCTGATATAAGCCACATCCCCCTTAGCACTCCAATAACAGAAAAAAAAAAAAAAAAAAGGGAAGTACAAGTACTGAGCACAACAAAGTCCTGCAGTGGTCAGTGGAAACGGTATATTAGCTGCTGGAGCATTGTTGTTTGCACAGCTGAAAAGTGGCATCATACTTAGAAAGAGCTTTCAATCGTTACTTGTCAGCTTTAGAAAGGATCACTTAGAAATACATATATCTCCAAATTAAATAATTTGTAATTGTCCTCAGAACATAAAAAAAAAAAATATTTCTGTTCAACTTTCTAGAATTTATTGGAAGACACAAAGTGTTTTCCAGTGTGACTCCTCCTCAAAAATTAAGGACTTTATAGATCCCAAGTAGAGATACCTTTGAAAGCCTTTCTTCGATATCCCTTTTCTCTTCTGAAAAGTTGCCTAGGGGCCTTCCAAGCACCCTATAAAGGTAAATCAGTTTTGTAACACAAGATAAATGATATGGTTTTGTAATACACAACTGGATTGACACTGATGATTTTCCACTGTTCCTGTGCACAGGTGATCAGGCAGATGCAAAATTCTCCCTCCCTTGTAGGAAGGCTGCACAGACTCTCCCTGGGGTTCAGCAGGTGGCACAGAGGCAGTCCTGTCGAAAGTGCTGCTCTCAGAAATATGCAAGCAGGTAACACAGCTGGGGAATGACCAGAGATGTGGTTTTATTCACAGCTGCATAGAAACTGATGAAACCAAACCCACATTTACTTTTTGAGCAGCCCCATCACAGGCACCTCCTTACTCGGGGCAGATTGTACTATAGTTTAACCTTTGTTCCAGGGAGTACTTTAGGGGCATATCTTTACCAAGAGACAACTGTGGGAAATTGAGAAAGTCAGCAAACTGCATGCCATGCAAAAAGCTTAGGCACCCAAGGCAAGTTCCACAAGGATTTGAGGTCAATGCACACAATTAAAAATTAACCATCAGTGAATTAAGGCCACCACATTTCTTGGATGACAAAGATGCTTTAGGGTTTAACAGGCATTTGTGTCTCATTTCTAATCAACTCTCCTGTGGTTTCATAAAGAAAAAACATAACGAAACTCACAATAGTGGCTTGTTTTTCTATAGACATTAAAAAAAATGCAACAGATGGGTTAGTACTAACCATGTAGCATTCACCAAAACCATACAGATGTAGAAATACACAGTGAAGCTGAAAGCACCATGAATGACTACCATGAATCACAACCAAAAGAAACTGAGGAGAGACCTTTTAGGTTATTCCTTATTTGCCCATCCAGCAAAGAAATTCAGCAGTTCCAAATGACAAGGCGGGTGAAAATCCTGAATTGCTTCTCAGAATGGCCTATTATCACCTCAGCAACCCTTGGGCACATATATTTGATAGGCAAAAGGGAAAAAGCAGTTTCTGATGCCCAGGGCAAAATCTTTTTTTTTTTTTTTGGGGGGGGGGGGGGGCGGGAAAGATAAACAAGTTGTGGCATATAAAATCTGCAGGCAATTTAGGGCAGTAAAATAAAATGTGAAAGAAATGGAGAACAATACGGAAAATCATCCTAAGGAAGGAGGTCTTTAACAAGTGTCATGTAAGCCAGGTGGCTCAAGGTGTTCCCCTGAGGTGATTAAGAGACCCTTTGAGATAAAATCTTTGTGAAAATAACACTGCAGCTGTTTGGTGCAGCCCCTGCTCTAGGTAGGCTGAGAGAAAGTTTTCTGCGGAGTGAAGAAGTAAATGTATTTTGGCAATGGAGGTGATATATGATGATTTGACAGGAACTTCCTGGTGGAAACCAAGTCCCCAGTGACAAAGCATCAATTTACTGCTCTTCTAAGCAGCAGTGGGCTTCCTCAATGAGGACTCGGAGACCCTTCTTTCTAGAAAGCAGCATACACAGCAACAAGGGGTTTGGCTATGAGATATTCCATGAAGAACCACAATGGAATGGGTTTCTTTTAAAATTCACTTCTCCCAGCTACTCCAGCTGAAAGACCCTGTACACTGTATATGGACTTAGGACAGAAGTACATTGCAGGTTGCAGAGATATCCGAGCCACTGTGAAATGAACTAGCTTAGGAACCAGAAGTGGTTTACCCTTAGCAGCTTTCTAACTTATTCTGCTGATGCATCTGATGATACAATGAGATCAAAAAGATTCAGTTCTTTTAATCTGCAATGGAATCAAGTGGCTGAAAAAACAGACAGACTGAAAACCCAACACCACGCTACCTAACTTTTGAATTTATCTACTCATCTCAATTGTCTTTGTAAGGGGGTGACATGTCTTTTGGCCAGGAAGCACAACAAAAGGTGATGATGACTAATATTCAATAGATGGGTTGTATGAAGTGCTTATAATCTGTAAGTCTTTACCTACTGAAATCCTAGGTTGACATCCTTGAACAGATATGGTCAAATAAGATGCATATCCAACCCATGCTGTGCTGAAAATTTCAGCCTGTTGAATTAATATGAATCATCACCAATCACAACCTGTGCTAATGTGCTGAGCTGAGAAATGGAGTAGCACTTATGAGTTAACCGCCCACTGTTAGGCTTTCCTGCTCCTGGCAGCTTCTTAAAGACATGGTGTAGGCAGCTGTTGACAGTAATCACACTGTGAGTTACGGTTAAATCTACCACCAAACATGAACCAGAAGTCTAATTTGGCTGATTAAATTAAACACAGTTGTGTGAATCTTGAAACTGTGCTCAGTTCCAAACAGGGAGACATCTCCTTGGGGTGATGAGGTAGACCAGGTATCTTATTCTTCACCTATACAATTCATTTTTCTACAGAGCAATCCAAACAAGGTACACTGCTTCATGGGTTCAGCTAGCTGATTGCCAGGATTTTGGAGGACACTCCATTGTGCAAGGCAGACATGCCCTTAATCACAATAGAGACAATAAGCACGGAAGAATACCAGGTTACACTTGACAGCCTCACAATATTTTGGAGTTTTTACTAGATTTGAGAAACAGAAAAAAGCCAGAATCCTTGCAAAGTAAATTATCAGATAAAGCATACATAGAACATGCAAACAAACAAACACAACCCGCTTATTGAAAAGACACCAGGCTAAGATGTCCAATTCAATACCACAGGTGATCAAAACCCAGAGTTACTATCCCCCAGCATTTTCCTGTATTTCACCTTTGTCTTCGTCTAGACTCAGAATGTTTCATTTACAGCCCTGCACAACGTATGCTTAAACTATCCCTGTGGAATAATATATGCACTCTACTTCCTATGCTTATACTGTCTTCCCAGATGGATTGCATTTTCCACGAGGTGTTGGCTATGGGGTTCCTATGACATATTTCAGCAGAAGGAGCTTCAGAAAAGATGCAGTCTGGTTGAATGAGGAAAAAAGAAAAGAGTATGTCATGATGGCTGATCTGCCAAACTCTCTCTTTAACACTTTAACAAAAAGACAATAATGTAATCACTTGCAGTCATCTCTGACTTCAAAGGGTTGGATGATGATTACCTCTGGAAGAAAAATTAACCTGCAAACATAGGCACATTACATATATTGACAATTATTACCATATAACCTGAAATAGGCTGATAATTAGCCAGTGGGATGACTGCTGTAAGCAGTTCTCAAGAGTTTGGGAATTATATCTTAAAATAAAAGGTGGCATTCCAAATAAAATACCAGCTCTGACAGCATATTAGCTGCACACACAGATGATTCGGTAAACACAGGAGGTGCGACACAACTCCAGTGTGCCTGTGACCACCTTCAGGCCAAAGCGAAAAAACAAAGGAAAACCTGAGCACGGCAGACCAACATTCTGCAAGCAGAGTGAAGCCCACAGAATTTGGATAGTATGGAACAAATGCAGAAATTAACAGAAATTCTCATGGTTGACAGTTATTGGGAAGAAGTGGTTGATTAATTCATCAGACAAAAAAGAAGTCAAATGAACTTAAGTACTTAATTGAATGTCTACCTACAATATTTACTTTGGTTATTACTCCCATTTATTTAGCAACCCGTCCAAAAAAGTATAGCTAAGGACCAAAATGCAGCGATATCCTATTTTGCCAATGTTTTTACTTCTTGTTTAATACACCAATATATTCTTCTAATCCATTGCTTGGTCTAAATTTCCTTACAATTTAAAAAATCCAGTGACACTTGGGGTATGGGAATCATGATGGGATGCTCTCAGGCAAAAGGGGATTAATTGTAATTGTCGACTTTTCTGAGCACACTTAACAAAGTAGCAGCCACACGCTGCCTTATTCCATGAATCAGGAGATTCTTTGAGCAGGCAGTGTTATATTACTCCGGGGTGGGAATGAAATCATGTGGGAGCAGCAAGCACAGCTCATGGAGAAAAATTACCATTTTATATTTATTACTTTGGCTGGCTTAAGTGCCACAGGAATAGACTTTCTAATGCATTTGAGTGCAATTCCCCAACAATTTGACTCTGTTGCTTTGTAAACTATTTTTAGGGAAAGTCTCACAGGGCTGTTAAAGGCACAAGCCATCTGATTTTCAAAGGTTATTTTGGTAGTTTATCAAAAGGATATAAATAACATGATACATCTCTCCAGATTAGATTGATACTTTGAATTCAGTTAGGAGATCAGAACTTTAGGACAAAAATGCACATTTTTAACTTGCACATCATTTTTGTTCCATAAGCTTGAGTACACTTCTTCAGCAAGCTTATTATCATTTTGGCTTTCCATTGGTAACTGTAAAGTGTGTATTCTTCATGCTTTTAAAACAAGGTATTATTCTAATGAAGCTACAAGTCTGAAGGTACATAATCATAGAACTATACTGTTCACATGTTAATGGCAAAAGAGCACACAGAAGTTCTTTTTTAGAGGAGATGCATCTTAAGGAAAAAGTAGACAGGCATAAGTTCATGTTTCTAAAAGGATATCTAATCAAAACTACATTCTTAGAAAACAAGGTAATTTCAGGTTCACTTCCCTGCCTTACACCTTCACGTAGCCATAGAATTTAGCTACATCCAGTTCTTCATGTTGCATGTGGGAAATCTGGTTTACCAGCATAAAAATGTACCTTCCAGCTGCTAGGACCATACTACTGGTAAATATTTGGGTTGGTCTTCCAATACATGAAATTGGTACCCTGAGGAAGTATATGCATTGTTCCTGTGTATGTAGTAATAGCCATATATTGAATGAACCAGGTGCTACAACTGAAAACTCAGCCTGGTTACTGATTTATGACATTATATAGACATCAGTGGTGCTTCCTGTTTAAGTCTTTTCTATCTTAGTCACTGAATCTTGGACTGGATACATTCCAAGGCAGAGTCAGAGGATGCTTTGAGTCTGAAACCTCTGAACAAGGTCTCTTTTCTCAGCCGTGATTTCAGTAAATACCAGCAAGTATTTTCCAAGCCACCCAGCTTGCTGCCAAAACTGCTGTGCTAAACTTTATAAAATATTTATAGTGCTTCTTAAAGGACACAACAGGCTCTCATAACAGCTCAAAATCATTTCTATAAGGAGCTCACGTGCTCTCCCCTGGAACTGCCCAGGGCATCCTATGTCTGCTCCTTAAAGCAGCAGACAGTGTAGGTGTGGGAGGAGCCAATACTTTTTTTGCCATTATACTGTTTATACTAGCACTAGGAGAGAAAGTGAGAAAAGCATCGACATCTAACTATCGTCATCCCAGGAAATCCTAATTCAGAATACAACATTAGCCCATCCTAATTCATCACAAATCAGCAGTTTCAAGCTCTGTTTCCTTTCAGAAAGCTGGATGCACCAAGCAGCCAACCTACTTGATGCACCAGATGAGGACAGCCACACCAAATTGGCAAGGTCATTGAGCCTTGCAGGGTCTGATAGGAACCACATGATCTTTGCCAGACTGCAGAGGCCTTAGGACTGCAGCTGTCTTCCTGGAACAAGACTTTCAGATGGCTATTCCCTCTCCTACCTCTCAGGTAAGTTGGTGAATTGATAAAGGGAATAGAAAAAAGTAAGCAATCTGTCCTTTAGTCGCACACAACAACATCTGTGCTTGAATAACGGTGCTGGAGTTGCGTGGCATGCAGCTGGCAGTGAATCACACCAAGGAAATCGGTGTAGACCTGACGACTTTGGTGAGTCACACTGATTTAAGTTAACTGTAGCTGTAATATACCAAATGACACAACAAAATCAGAAAACAGATTATTCTAGTAGTTTTGTTATTGCATTCAAAGATCCTCCTGTTCTGAGATGTACTAACCATTTTTTTTCCCAATTTTTGCACATAAAGATACAAGTAAAGTATCCTATAACAAGGTTAAACTATGTGTTAAATGCTTTCTGAGAAACACTGTACAGATCACTGGATGGTCTTCCTCAGTGCTTTAGAGCAGGCCAGATCCTTCTCCCACTGCTTTTATTCATTGTCCCATTTTCTCTAATTGGATTACTCCTGAAGGAATGGAATGGATGTCTTCACTCCAGCTCTCAAGACTAAAAAGTTCAGTGTCTTTACCACTAGGGTCTTCAAACCTGCATGGATTTAGCAACAGTAGGAAAGAAAAGGATCTTCCAAATCTTGTTCTTCATTTCCATGAGAGTTACCATTATATGCAACAATTCCAACACAACAATTCCACACCTTTGACTTTTTTTTTTAAGTGATGTGACATATATAGTTGACTGTAAGGGCGAGGCATAGTAAATAAATTGAAAAGAAATTCAAGAAAATACAATTATTTCTCATGGACAAAAAAAAAAAAAAAAAGCAAGCCAAACAGTACACATGAAAGCAGCAATATAAATGCACCCTGAAAATAGTACCAGAAAGACGTTAAAACCAGTAGTCAGATATAGATCAGACGAGTCAGAAAAGTATTTTCTTTCTTTCTTTCCTTCTCCCCTAGCCCCAGCCATATTCACATAAACATGAAGCCATACCACAGAAACAACTATAAATGAGAAAAACAAAGGACAATGCAGAGATCAGTGCAAAGATCAACAGGTGACCTTGCTTCTAGAAAATCTCTCTCTTTCCAAACTCCTGAAACTGCATGCAATGAACTACAGCCACTTGCCATTTATAGATGAAAAAATAAGTCAAAAGAAAAATGGCAGCAATGACAGTAAATTAAGATAAATAATGAGTTCTACCATAGCACTGCATGGGCTAGGAAGGGGGGAAGGGCACACATCAGATACCTACACTGCATTGGAAAAAGACAGTTCAGACACATTTTTACAGCTGTTTTCTTCTCATCATTTCTCACTTAATATCTGTAACTGGGAGAACACAGACGAAAAAAGCCAAAGATTTAGGGAAGTAGGGACTGAGAAGCAAGACATCAATAGTTTCCTACAGAGATGAAAGAAAGGACAGAGCAGCAAGATCAAATCTAACCAAGAAAGAAATCACATATGGCAGCTCAGTAATGGTCAAATACACATCTCTGGTACAGTTTTTAACCCATACAACACAGAGTTCTAGGTTTAAAATAAGGTAGAAACATTGCCACATTTGCTTCATCTGCAAGTAACAGTGAAGAATTCATTTTAAACAGCCAGCCAACAGACTTCTTCCCTAGTCATAGAAATGCACAATGACATTCAGTGACATTGGATTTTATCTGTCATTTTCTGCTGGTTACCCAATTAAGCACTGGCTTACGAAATTTCTTGCATCTGATGTATTCTGTAGCAGAACAGTTACTACATCTGTCGAATTTTTGAGAGAACCTTGAAAGTATCAACTTTGCTATTTGGCCAGGATTTTTTAAAAACTTTTTTCTTCATGCAGAATGAAAGACAAGTGATACAGTTAAACTCATCAATACAGAACCCCTTTTTAAACCAACTAAGATAAAAAGTTTTGGGTATCAGGTAATACAGAAAAAAAGTCTGAGACGCAAGCTTAATTTATATATTTAGTTTCATCCAGCAAATACTTTTGCTAGTTGATATTACGTGACCAAATTTCAAGTGACTTTTCCCCTTAACTTCAAGGAAAGAGAAAAAGAGAAGAATGAAATTTTCTTTTGCTTTAAATCCACATCTACTTCATGTACAGCTTTCTGCAAGAAAAGCTGAGCTCACTTTTAGATTATAAAATTAAGCACTTAATAGTCCCTCCCCCCAAAAATAAATAATTCTGAACACTTTGATGAAGCAAATACATTTTTAAAATTTAAGAGACTTCTCTGTGTTTAAGCAGAGACAGAGAAACTTCACACTTAAAATAATGTTTTCTGAGGAAGTGGAAAGAAAGCTGGAAATAAAGCTCAAGTTAATCTTTCAGCCTTAAATTATGGTGGTCTTCTCTGACTCCACAGGAAGTCAATAGTCCGATGGGTGACATGCTTAGCCAGGGATCAGACAACTGCAGGGTTGATTATCCCTGTCTTGTGTAGATTTGTAACTTCCCTTTGGAAATTATTTACGCAGACCAAAACTTTTGGAGCAAAATCAGAAGAATGAGGTTGATATTGCCACAAGCTGGTTATGCATTTAGCATATCTGGCTATAATTTGTCACTGTTTTTATGTACCTCTACAACAGGTTATGATTCTGTTCTGAGTGTAAACCAGGAGGTTACAGAAAAACAGAGAAAAACCACTTTACTCAGAGTCATAAAAAAATGCAAAACCTGCATCAATTCTCTACATTTTTGATCATATATTTAAGCACATTACGTTTCTCCATTCTAGTCTCAAGTCTGACTTGTCTGTTGGAGATGTGAAGTTAGACCTGTAAATGAAAGTGCTAACTAAATGAATAGCAGACTGTCAAGGAGAGGATGCCGGCTCTGTTCTCACGAGGCTACAAAGCTACATTGCGAGCTACCATTTTTATTCTTGCAACAGCAAGTAGTTCCAAAGCTCTGACTGCTTTATTTTCAGTATAGTCCACTCTGAAATCATTTTGTCAGTGTGCATGTCTTTTGGCACTTGTTTGCTATGGTTGCAGACCCTAACAAAGATCTTGCCACAGTCATCTCTCTTTGGTAAGTGAGAGTTCAAATTTCAGGTGTTAAACAAAGAATACAGGTAAGGTCATTTCTGTCCCCTCACCCTCCCCACCTTTCCAGCCTCTGGTATGCAGCTTACCTAAGGAATTAAATGGCAGCCTTTAACAGCAGCAAAAGGATGGCCAGTAGCCCCTGTTGTGTTTGATTCATGACCCACTTAACGAGTGCTCTGGTGAAACTTCAATTCATTTCTTTAGGTCTATTTCTTATTTTCTCACAGCACAATCTCTCTTATGGCTCAGTCAGCACCACGAGGCAAACTGCAGTCCCACCTCCCAGCCTGTGCAACGGGATGCAAGTATGAAGAGGAGGAGATGCGCTGCAGATGCTGTCAGTCAGCCCAATGAACATATGAAACAACCCACTGCTCATTCCCAGGCACCAGAAACAACCTGTACTCTCACGCTATGATTCAGACTCATCAGGTGCTTGCAGTTAGGCAGCAGCTCAGGAGCGTGGCTCTGCCAGTGCCAGAAGAGCAACCAGCTCCAGAAACAGCAACTGAAATGTGCTGTGTGGGCAAAGATGGAGCAGCAGTGCTACCCTTCATTGGCTATCACTGGTCAGAGCAGGGGGGGACGTGCCATTCCCCAAGTGTCCCTGCCTCAGCACTGACGAAGAAGCGCTTTGGGTGTCTCACAGATCAGTCAAGACTACAACCTGCTTTACAAGTGCCACTGAACATGTTGCAGTGCTCCAAACACACATAGGCTGCTTTCTACGGGGAAATATCTTAACTGCACAAGCAGTGAGTATTTTGTAAAACTGCCAGAGGATGCAGCCAGCATCACTAATGTCACCACACAAAACACTGATGGTAAGAACATTATTTAAAAAAATTGTAGTCCAAATCGATTAGAAAAGTTAAAATATATACCCTAGAATTCCAAAGCAATGCACAATTTTATATACAGAAACTACGCATATAACCAAAAAAACAGATGAGATTGAATTTTCAAGAGGTTCTTATTTCTTATAAAACCAACGAGAAATAGCTACAGTAAAGCCTGGCCAATTTGCAGTGTTTGAGGGATTTATATCCCTTTGCAGACAGCTTCTGATTTTGATTGGATTTTTCAGGTTATTAGCAGATCTATCCTTCTCAAGGAAAACCATTGCTTTATTGAATGGGCCCGAGATCAAAACCCAAATCCAGGGCTGTAGAGGCCCATGCAGAAGGCAAATAAGCAGAGCGGCGGGAAGGGTTCATCTCTACCTCCAAGCAGCTGCCAGGGGTTACAGCCCAGCCCTTTCGACAGGAACCGAAGCCAGCAGCAGCCCATGCTCCCACGCTGTGAAATGGCAACATCTGGGCAGGCACTGGCCTTTTCCGACACCCCTCTGCCTGGGATCTGTGCGTGGGACACACAGAGGGTGTTGGGCTGCTGGCAAGGGAGAGCAGGGGCAGCAGCCACAGCCACCAGCCTTTCTGAGCTTGCTGCCTGCTGGTGATCAGTCCCCCACAGAAAACAGGGGAAAGGACCCAGCAGCTTATTTTCCACAGGCAGCCGCCCAGACGATGCTGGTGGCTTGCCCACAAGGGTACTGAAGGCCACCTCCCAGCAGGCTGGGCTGGAGCTGAGATCCTAAAAGGCCAGGACATGGGAGAGCTGCCTTTTCAACATCTTGGGTAAGACGATTATACCGTACATATACAAGTATGCTTATTTCAGGGTAAACATTTTACATGTTTAATGATTTGGCTGATGGAAAATCAAGAACAGACCCTGATAGCTATTACCCACATGGCCAGGTTCTGACCCACTTTGCTCAGCACCTCACACTTTATTTGATGAACTGACCAGTTTTAATGAAGTAGGGAGGCTGTTCAAGGAGCAGGACTTTATGCACAGTATGAAAAAGGATGGAAGAATTCAGAAAGAAATTAACTGTTATAAACAGTATAAGTTATTTTGAACTCTGTTATCTAAATGAAAGGCTAAATAGTGCAGTGTTTGGGAGCACACAGAAAAACTCTGATTCTTAATTGCTACATTTTCTTCAAGGCTCATGTGCAACAATTGGATGTACATTAAACTATCACTTCAAATATATTACAGGAAAACAAGCCTCTCTTTTTTATTTATTTTCTTTTTCCCATTATCTGCCCAAATGGGCAGAGGCTATATAATTTTGCGGTTTGTGACCTAGTAAAAACAAAGACCAAATAACTCTTCCAAAGCTGTGAACGCTCTCCAGTGGACTTCTTTTCTGGTGTCTGCTCTGAGGGGAGCCAATTTACAATGAAGAAAATAAGAGATCCAGTCCTGTACCCTCCAAACATTTTAATGGCAGCAGGATTGAGCCTCAGAGTGGAGAATTAAGAATCCTTTCACAAGTTAAATGCTGATTGTCCTGGCAGTACACTTAACATCAAACAAGGCTGGTTGGAATTGGGTTTATCACTTAGTAGCAACCACCATCGCAGCCTGGCTTGTGGGAGGGAAACAAACCGTGTCTGCAACCTCCAGGTGATGCTCTGCCTCCTGCAAGAAACCTCCCCAGATCTGCCCTCAGAAAAGCAGCTCCAACTCACTCACCCTTTGGGGTATTTGCACTGCTGAGCTCTGGATTAACATAAAGGGCTGGTAATAAAGTAAATAAAACAAGATACATCCCTCAGAAGACAGTCACAAATAAAAATGAAAATAAACAGAAAAAACAAAATCAAGAGGTGTTTGGTTTGTTTTAGGGGAAATTTTTGGGGTTTTTTGGGGGGAGGGTTGTGTCGTTTTTAAGGAGAAACTAGGAAAGAAAACAGGATGAGGAAAGAAAAGACATTTCCCATCATGAATGCTTGAATGCTGTACACGTGATCTCATTGGTAATGGGTCAATGCCTCCTGCTGTGCCTTGGGCAAGATGGCTGTGATACATAAAATACTTGTAGTGGCTATTGATGTTGCAGAAATCTTCTCTCTCTCTCTCTCTCTCTCTCTTTTTAACTGCATCTATGTCTCCATCTTAAGCCTATAAAAATTAAGAATTTCGTAGCAATCAGTTAGCTTAGCTAGCAATTGTATAAGACACCATTTACCACACACAATCAACATTTGTCACTCTGTTAACAAAAGGAGCTGAAAATTTAAACACAAGTAAGGACATTCATGACACATTGTCATCAGTGGTGCTGATGTCAGGGACCAGTTCCAGCAAATCCTCGGGGGCCTGGAGACATCAGCTCACACCCAAACTACCTGAAATCAACAGAAAGGTTCCCTTCCATACCAGGGAGAAAATAGTATTTTTGCTTTCAGTAGCTCATTTATCAAACATTTGGGGAAAAAAAAAAATCCTACTACTTTTCCTTCAGGAAAATTGCGATTTCATGCAATCCGTGTCCTCAGAGAAGTACGAAACCCCAAGAGGGCTCAGCAAAGTATCCTGATGCTTCTAAGGGGAAGGTGATGGGCAGAGATCAGATAGGAGTTTTTGCTCTACATAGAGAGCAGACAGAGGCTGGTATAGAAATGACATAGCAGAAGAAAGCAGTAAAATTGCAAAATATAGCCTCATTATAGCAAATACATAGGATCATGATTACTAATGGCAAAAAGCAAGTGAATTTTCTAGATTACCGGTGACATTTCATCTTTCTGTAGGACATTGAAACAGAAATTTCATGTATAGTAGAAGGAGAGTGATTCTTTTTCCTGTTTTTTCCGGTTAAACAGTAAACCAAATAGGAATAGACTATTAATATGATTAGAATCTAGCACAAAGAAGAAGAAATAATATTTGAATATTTTGTACCCCATACTTCCATGGGCTCACTATGGTGCCCATCAGTAAACAAGGAGAGATTAGAGTGCCAAAAGCCATCTGCTTATTTTTATTGTGTTTATTACTTACTGTTATTTACTTGCAGTTCTTAAAACTAACACGAGATGCCATTTAAAATGATTTAGAAGATGAGTTTTGCTGCACTATCCTTTCCTCTTCCCAAGGGAAAAAGCTAAGTTACAATACACAGGCAGTGAAGAATTTCAGAGGCTGGATATTGCTCAGGCTATTGAGATCCAAAGCAAAACACATGATGCCAGAAATTTCAGCAAGAATGTACTACAGAAAACACATGCAGAGTGTCTAACACTAATTATTTTTCCTCATTCGTGGTACTTTTTACTGCATTCTTTCTTCTCTGTATTCAGGTGCATGTAAGCTTATTCTGTACTATGGAAGAGACATCAAGGTATAATTCCCCACTTTTGCCAAAGGGGCACAGTAAAACTCAGCTGCTGTCAGAATGCTCCAGGATGCTGCTTTTCACGAAAAGTACCACTACAGACAGACACCAAGAAGGGCAGTCAGACTAATCAGATTCTTTCCCCGCAATGTTTAGTAAAATCTCCATTTTATAGTTCCATTTGTAATAACCAGCTTCTAATCAAAGGAGGAAGACATTTTCCACACAGAAAAATTACTAACAAGAAAGGTGGAAAAGCAGAAGACTCCATTGGGTTTAACTGCATCCACTCACACAGATCCAAGCTCTCTGGAGAGCTTAGTAGCCCAGGGAAAGACCTTAAGGAACTATCCTCACCTCATTTCCACCAGGAAAGACAGAAAAATCTGTAAGATGCATGAAGGCCAGCTGTTCTGATCCATACCCAACTCACCCAAACATTTGGCCCCAGTATGAAAGAAACTGAATGCAAGGCTTCAGCTTGCACTTTGAAACTTAAAATGGGTGATCTCAGAGACTACTTTAAGCCTTAAAAAAAGCCCCTATGTATTATTTTTTGTACCCTTTTATGTTCTCTCCTTTTTATTCTGTTTCTTTCCCTCAGACAACTTGTTGCATCTATCTGTAATTTGGTAAAAGGAATAAGCAGAATCTCTGCAAACACACAGAGTGTATGTATGTGTGTGTAGCTACACCGCTCCCCCAGCCTGGGCCAGAAACAGGGATGTGCTAAGGGGACACATTAAATGTCCTGGCAAAAACAAGCATTGGATGAAATTCAGTATCTTTTGGATATGCAATGAATACGGGGATGGTAGAGTTAAAAATACAACCTGTCCTACTACAGAAAATATAAATTCATGTATTGTATCTTTCATGGCTATCTGTTGTTCTGTCTCATATTCTTTTGCCCTCCTTCCATATGCAAGGCTGCGCATTTCAAAATGTCAGGAGGTCAAATAAAAATTGAAAGACTTCTAAGCCACTGAAGAAAACTCTCAGTACTCACTGGGTGGCATTTGCCTTCAGAGAAGCATTACTAGCATGCAATCCTTGACCACTCAGCCGTAAGGTGCAGCAGATGATCACCACATCCTAAAGGATATGCCCTACTCAAAACCCAAGTGAACAGGTAAGGCAATGACTGACTGATTAAAAATAAAATAACTCCCAAACTTTGGCTTATCTCTGTCCTGCACACCCTGCAAAACTGCAGCTCAAAAATAAGGAGAGCACCTTGATAATTTATAACGGAAAATACCTCTCCCAGGCGTTGTGATTTTGTCTGGCTCAAGATACTTCCTAGTCAAGCCCAAGGTAAAATGGTGAAATTAGGGTAAAAGAGTGGCTGAAAATGTTAAACATTTAGATCCAAAACAGAAAACCAAGGCCGAAAGCCTGGCCTCCACACACTCTAAAATGCAAAACCAAAAAGAGCAACTATAATATTAATAATTAAAATTAAATTAAAAGTAATGTAAGTTAAGGCCAAGGGAGTATTTTTAGTTTATAAATTTTTTATTGGTTTTGATCACTCAGAGCCATGGAAGGCTGTGAATACAGAAATATGCATGTAAATGAAATAGTATGTACTAAGATGTCCTATCTGAGAACTGACTTTTTTTTTTTATAAACCATAAAACCTGTATAATTAATGTAATAATAGATTAAGGATACGAATAAGTAATGAGAATTATGTTTAAATAACTGCTGTGTAGACAAGAGTCCAAGAGAATAAAAATACAACCTTGAAGCCAGATTCTCATTTTGTCAACACCATAGCAATTGCTGTAGAGTTGTAATGCTAGGGTGATCATAGCCACGCATCCTTAGCCTAGCTTTGAATTATTATGGTGTGGCAAGATTGGTTTGACTTGAATTACACAGTATTTCTGAGAGCCTTAAAGGGAACCTTTTTTCCAGAACAGTAAGGGCAATAATCATCCTCAGATTTGGAAAATTCATTGGTTATACATCAGTCTCCAAAGGTTAATGGCATGTCAGAAGCAGAGGCTGAGGGAGGAAAGGCTGTATCTCCTTCCTCCACTCCATCTGGGATGCTTGGGTACCCACCCAGCTCCCATGGGAAGGTTCACCACAGCAGGTTTCTCGAAGGCAGGGGGAGAGATAGATCTGGGGGACCCAGGAGGAACAGTCCCGGTGCTTGAAGGGTCCGGTGTTGACCTGAGCTCAGCAGTCATGAAGTCTATGCTGTTGCATCTGGGATGGGAAGGGGTGGCTTGGCTCTGCAGGAAGAAGGAGAGCAAAGGAAGCTTTACGCTCCCAAATTCTCCATGCTGATTTGGAGAACAGACTTTAACCACTGTGCCCGCTCTCCCCTCTGCAGCCTTGGCATTAGGTGGGTGTGGGAACCCCCGCAGGGCACCACTCCACTCCCAGAATTCTCACCACCACATGCCCCACCGCCATTCCCTGGCACACTGCCTCCCTAGTCATGTCTGCTATGGCCCAGTCATAGCCAGTATTTAAAAACCTGGGTATTTACTCAGCTCTTTGAAGGTGAAAGGCAGCATCTGATCATTACAATGGAATTCAGTGTTTAGGCTGCATAATAATAGATGGTGCATGAGGGTTTTTAAATGTACATTGTTAGTATTTTGTAACACTAGGCAAATGAGATTTTTTAAAGATGTTATTACCTCTGATGCAATTACTATCCACCACATCCCCCGTCTGATAACTGGATCTGAGAAGGCCCAGGTACAGATGATCCTTCACAAATACTCTGGGCTTTGTGTAGGAAGAATAAATAGTCTGTCTAGAGCTGTCATCACAGCGACTGCAGATTAAAGATGAGGTCTGAAGTCCAGCTGCTAGAATACTTCGTAAGTGTTGCTGAAAACATTTTAATGGCAATAAGAGTTCGATGCTTCGTAAACTAATAATACAAATATTTTAAGCATTCATATGAGAAAAATATTAAGTCAATATGATGAATCCTGCAAAAGATTCACTGGTCAGAACTGCAGCACTGTTCCACACCAGACTTAAGGACTACCTGCTGTGTTTAGATGCCTGGCCGTGACTGACTGCCCTGGTTTTCAGTCATATAAGTCAGCAGAAAACTCGGACCTTAAGGTCAGTCTTAAAAATAATCACTTTCCTGCTCCCCACCCCTCTCTGAGATCACCAGAAAGTTACATTGGGATCCATCATTCCTCTTGCCATCTTCTGACCCTGCCTCTCAACCCTTGCATTTTTTTCCTCCTTGCAGGAAAGTCAAAGTGCCAGCAAGACCATGAAAGAAGGAAGGAAAAAGTACTACTGAAAATAATTATTCTTTTAAAGTGAATCCTGCCCATGTGAAGCACGATTTCACAGACACCTTAATGTATCATGAACTTAGCTACTCCTTTAAGCAATTGTGGCATGTACAGTCACCCTGAGAAAGTTATTAGTTATTCCTTGCTGACAAAAGCAGTGCCAGTTAGTGGGAAAACAACCCAAACTTCTTGGCTAGCTGGCCATACTCTTCCTAAGAAAAAAACTTTCTCTTCAAAGGCTGACATACATACATAAGAGGATTCTCCCTCAAAACCAGTCTAATTTACCATCGTTCATAAAGTAAATACACATGCATCTTACTTCCAGTGCCTCAGAAAAATCGTATTAAGACATGGACTTAACTTCAACATTATTACCCATTATGGCTAACAATTTTTTTTATTTAGACTCTGGACTGAATTAACCTCTCATATACTGCGGTAAAAGTCACAGAAAACAAAGGAGCAAAGCACAGGATAACTTTCTGCAGTTGAATGGCGCCCTGCCTCCAGCGCGCCCGCGCTGGTGCCCATGAGCCGAACACACTGCTGGGTGGGGGTACATCCATTTTAAAATAAAAATATGGATTGCATGTAGGTTGATGGCTTCATGTCACAGAGCTGAGGACTCATGCTACACCCACTTTTTTGATTGTTCTCTTGTGGTACCTCAAGGATTCTCATTATGGTAGTGATATGCTGCAAATAAAGTGTTCACTGTGGGCCTGACATAACTGCATGACCTTAACCTTGTGCTTTTGAGAAGAAGGAGACAGGTGACAGAGGCATGGCCATGTTATCTGAAAATGTGTCTTTATTTTACACATATGATCTGTCTAAAAAAACCCCACAGAAGAGCAACATTAGCCCTAAGGCACTTTTTTTGCCTGGAACAGAAGGGTTGCACAGGAGCTTAGGGGTAATTTCTGCTTTCCAAACAAAAACAAAAGGGAAAGAAAACCAAAATTGGATGTGCAGATTTATTCTGAACAGTAATGGTAAGGAACACAATTTTGACATGTACAAAAGCTGGGTTTATTATCCCCTGGAGAGAAGATGAGTGGAGAAGCTGACATTGGTTGCACAGTGACATTTCAGGATGGAAGGCAGGCATGTAGCCAATTAAGTCTAGCATTTGTACCCTGTAGTGTTTTTCCCCTCAAGTGCTTATCTAACCCTCTTTAGAATATGTTCACAGCTGCAGCTTCTATTTCTGCCATTAGTAAACTTTTCTACTCTTGCTTTAAAGGAACATGCCCTAAACTTCCTTCCTGATTCATTCTTTCTGTGATTTGGCAGGATCTGGGACCTCAAATGAAACACAAACATTTTATCCTACTTACGATTTTCAGCCCTCTTCTAACTAATTTAAAATCTTCCCTTCCTATTTTAAAATGAACTCACTGTCAGCTGAATCAGTGCCTATTTATTCATTGCCCTTTGATTTCAATCCTGCATTGACTAGCCATATTGTTTCTAGTATTACCCTAGATGAAAATGAAAAGACCACATACAATATTGGTCTCACTCTTATTACATTTGCTGCCTCTCTTCCACTGTATCTATAACCATTTACAGGTTCCCTAGTCTTGAAAACAAGGTGTTTTCATAGGACTGCATTCTTAACTGATGCAGGTATGCTTCATTCCCTTGCTCACTGTACCACCAAAGCATCCTCAATATGCTTAGTATTGTAGCACATTGTAGGGTGCATATCAGCTAAATTTCCCAGCTTCAGAACCTGAAACAACCCAGGGGTCCAGACCATTCTCCCCTTGATAACAGTGAAGTTACAAACCACCATCTGACTTGCAGAGATTTCCAGCCCCTACAACTGTAAGTTTGCTTTAAATCATGTGCAGCTGCTCCAGTGCTGAAGAATCAACAGTAAGAAACTTGGCCCAAAGGACTACACTTCCTTTTCTCATTAAGGAGTTTGTACAAAGCCAGAAACTGGACAGCTTCCCAATTATTTTTCTATAACATAAGGAGGAACTCTACTTCTCCCTCCATAAATGTGATAGTGGCTTTGGCTGGAAAACAATTTTTTTTTCCCCCCCCACAAAGCAGAAAGTCTGGATATTGACTTACACAACATCAAAATAAAACAAAAGCACTGAAAGGATTTTCAGGCCCAAAGAAGGTTTTATACGTTGGAGTTTTTGTTGTTCTTTTAAAAATTTGGCTCGAAACTTTTTGCTTCAATGAGTTAATATTCTTCAACAAAAAGTGTTGTTCGAGATGACATTAACTATTTATTAACAAGATACACAGCAATCTAAGCAACTGACTCAATTTTAAAAAATAGTTACCCACCCAGTGGGATATTCCAAAGGAGGAAAAAGAGCATGTTTTTCTCATATAACTTCATAGTCATGTTATTTGACCAAAAACTGTATCCAGATTTTATTGTTGTAACAAGAGCAGTGGAATCAGCCCACACTGGCCTCTTTCAGGCACTTATCTTTGTAAAACACAAGGTGATAATTAGGAATGCTGATGTAACACAAGGATGTTGTAAATAGCTATGGCTACTCAACAGCACAGGTAGGTTGTTGTTGTTGTTTTGGTGTTTTTAAGCCAGCTATAAGAGGTAATGAGATAAAACCCTAGGTATTCTTCTGCTATCAGAATTGTTTGCATAAGGGAGTAAGAAAATTAGAGCAGATATATGCGTTTATAAGAACATTGTGAAAGCGTGCAATAGACCTTACAATGTATGCTGATATTTTAAGGTACTTCACAGAACATTTTGAGGATGTTCATACAAATTACAATGGCTCTTGTATATGAAGCTGTGTCATCTGCAAGAACCTATTTCAGGACATTATCTGCAAATTGGTTCGAACTTGTCATTGATGGAAAATTACTGCCATTAAAGAGATTCCTACATCACAATCAGCTGGTGATTTTGTCCTGGTACAGACTCTGATCTCTCCCTGGGAACTGCACAGGCAACTGTATTGGGACTAATACAGCAGATCCATATGCTTTTAAACTCTTCAGTGCAGACTACACTCTATCCAGAGCCTCAGGACACAAACACTGCCACTGATATGTTTAGGAAGCACTCCCTAAATTTGTTCCAGAGCTAAAGAACGCACTTGTAAGGCAAAGCACAAAATGCAGTGTATAAGCAATTTCCTCCCTTGTGCATGGGGCATGCTGGTGCGCTTGGGGTCCCACTTGCTTATCGTTTCTTACAGCAAGTTCATTGTTTTCCTCAGCCCTGCTTTCTTGTTCCAGCTGCACAGCAAGTGACCTAGACGAATTCTTGTCCTTCATGAATTTCCTCTCCCCTGTCCCACACAATTTTTTGTTATATGGAAAAAGTTCCCAAGAGCAAATTTCCCAGGAAAACAAATCAGTTTGTCACCTATCTGAAATCCAAGATGGGAAACAATAAGGGTTTCCTGAGCTTTAGCAACAGCTCTGAGGACATAACTGGTATCACAAAGACAAAGTCACTCTCTGTTAATGACCCTTAATTGCTCATCACTGTTTGCTCCCTTGTGTCAACACCTTTTGGAATTTCAGTTCAAGTTGAAGACTAAAAATAACAGAGAATACACAATTAAATTGACAAAACAGAATACATGTTGATACTCTAAAACATCCCAGCGGGCCTTATCTATTCCTTGCGAAAAAAAGTTGATATTGGAATAAAATACTACAAGGAGCTCCTGTCTTTTTTGCCAGAGGCTAAGGACAGATCATTTCTTTCACCAATATGACTGATTAGACAACCATCGGGATAAAGAACAAGGAGTTTTATGAAACATTCCTCTAGGATGGGCCATAGTTGCAGGAATGTCTTTTTGACTTCACCTGTACCACTAAGTAGTAAAAGTACCTGAGCCTCACTAGTAGAGTTTTGGAGTGGCTTTTTGGACATCTATCCACCCACTAGCTCAGTCATCTGTTTACCATTCTGTTACTTCCCCTATGAAACACTTTTAAAACCCCCAAACACACACTTAACCTAACAACAATACTGTTACACTCTATCTCCATTTGTTTATTGTTTCTTTCTTAGAAAGCCATTGCCATTAAAGTCTATAATGCAAGAGCCTTGTGGGCTCACCTAGCAGAGCCAGACCATGGCTTTTCAAACTTAAACCTCTATTCTAAAAGCCAGACACTCTTTACGTTGAAGTCAGCAACAAAAGTTTAACCTACTCAAAAAGGAAGGAAATGTAGCAAAATACAGGTATTTCTTTTTGTATTAAAGTAGTGAGAGTAGAGGAACATTTTTTGCTGAATCTGAAGAAGAACATAAGCTGCGGATGTTCATTCTTCCTTGTTCCTGAGGAACAAGGATAGATGGGGAAAGAAGATGACGGATCAGTTATGTCACTGGCACAGCAATGACCTTATCTCAATTCTACTTTCCCCGAAATTGCTGCTGACCAATGTTTTAGGTGCAGTTCGTCTATTCTCGTATGCAAGCCACAGCACAGCAAAACATTTCTTGTGAAGCCTACAAAAAGGAGTGTGGAGAGAAAAGGGATCCACTGACCTTGAGGCTATAGCAAACTGTTCAGTTTCCTGCTTCTCTTCTCCAGTTCACATCTAGGAAGTTAGAATGGCAGAGGATTGCTGATGTGAAAATATATTCCAGATGACAAAGGAAAATGGCATGTCCAAAACTGGAAAAATGAATAGTGAAGAGGGCCAAAGCAGTAAGAAAATTATCACTTTCTAAAAAGCACATCGAAAAATACTATGATTTTTCATTTTAGCTGACATTCAGCTCCTTCCTTTAGGGCATTGCTTTACTACTGAGTGAAAAACAAAGGTTTCCCTTAGACTCAGAATCACAGGCTGAAGTCAGAAAAGACATCTGGAGGTCATCTCATCCAATCTCCCTGCTCAGGCAGGGTCTCCTAAAGCAAGTTGCCCAAGACCGTATCCAGATACCACATATGTATGTAGCTATATATACACATATAATATATGGAGAAAGAGGTAGTTTACAAAAGATAGAAGTACTTTATATATAAGCTGTATATATAGATAATCAACATAGACATTATATATAGGTACCAAATGTATATTAAAATGCATATACACAACATAGACAATAATAATGATATTAATAATGATGATTATGATAATGATAATGATTAATATATAGATGTTATATAGAGAAATATACAATAGAGTGCAGACAATAGCAGGACTCAAGAATCCTCAAGCGCTGCATGGACTTACCCTGTAGTCACTAAAGGAAGAGCTCTGGCTTCTTTGTTAAAAGCGCTTGAGTTAAGCCTGCAGCTCCAGTGGAGGTTTAAACAGGCTCTGTTTAATCCAACCATTCCAAATCTGGAGCTCAACATATTTTTCATTCTCATACAACTGATTTCACAATAAGCTGTCACAGACAGGTGATAATCGTGACCCTGATCTTTTTGTAAGCACAAAGATATCCCCAAAGCTGGATGTGGGACATCACTTCGGCATTTTGTTAACATACCAGGTTGGCTGCATGGTTAATTCACTTTAGTATTAGTCCATAGGAAGATATTTACAACCTGTAAATACATGAGAGCGCTAATATCAAAGATGGCAATACTTATATAACTGCTTGCACAAGTTTGTGCATGTAGAACTTTTTCATTTTGACACAAGGAGTTTATTGAATATTCTTGTCTCGCAGTGATGGGTCATTTAGGGATTTGCCTCAGATTGCCCTCTCAAAACTGACACTCTCCAGCTCAGTTCAAGGCCATCACACTCTGTATCCCATCCCTGCTCATCTGAAGGGAATTACATGTCTATTCATATCATCTTGCAAGCTTTTTCCCTTCTAAATGACCTGCAGACTGCTGAACTGCACTCTTGTAGATCCATATTGCTGACTCTCCATTGCTTCTTAAAGTTTACCACTCTTCTGTTGCCCAGACTTCTTCATTTCTCCCTCACTCCTACTCTTCTTGCAGTAAGATGCCGTTTCCCATAGCATTTTTACAAGTAGTTAATTTGAAGAACAAAGCAGATCTTTTTTTAAGAACAGAAGGGATAAATACAGCAGGGGCGAAATATTAATGTCTTTCTGGTTTTCTTTCCTTTTGGCTTTTCACCTGATTTAAAGTCTAGTCCTCCTTGCAATGGATGCCTGACTCCTGTTAATCACTGCTTCTTTGGCTGTCCTCCCACACTGGACTTCAGGATATTCCCATGATCCATTCTTACATCTAACCCTACTGGCCATGCAACCACCAGCACCACAGGTCCAGGAGCTGGGGGGATAGAGCTACTGTGAAAATGCAAAGACATAAGAAGATTTCAGGAAGCAGAGGTAAGGTGGAAAACTCAACAGAGGCGTCTTTTGAGCTCCTTATATACAGAAAATAAGTATTTTTCTTCTCTCTTGGACACTGTCATTGGTCCCTTCCAAATACCAATGGAAAAAATGGGGAGAAAACTGCAAACAGATCACTGAGTATTTCTTCCTTGAACTCCTTAACAGGGTGGGATCATATAGACCTCTAGAAACCTGGTCTATGACTATGCCAACCAGTTTTCTTTCCCTGGGAAAACTGGGGTCTACTAAAACTTGAGATTTCTCTCCCTCTTTTCTCTAAAATATCAGCAAGGGACCTTTGACAATCAAACTAGATAATTAATAGATTTCTATGAATTGATACAAATCATATAAAAATGCAACTGGGTTTTTCACTAGTACCTAGATGTAGCAACACGAATACTGACATCAGTTGTGATTTTCTTGTTGTCAGTTGTTGGTATAAGGCCAATAAATATAAGCACTTATTGTATTGCTTTTAATCTGGACTTGCTTTGCAAACTGCAGCAGAAAGCAAGGTGCTAATATTAGTTTGCACTGCAGTAGTAACAAATTAAAAATGGCACACTGTTACATCAAGCAGTGTACAGTTCTGCCAATTGATTTATGAGGTCAGGAGTAAAAAAATTTATCACCTGGCATTATCTCTGCCCAGATTTAATGCCTGCTTTGTCATCAATGCACAAAAAAAGTATAGAGTAGCGAAAGGTCTTTTGCAAAGACAAGGGCTGTTTACAAAGGAGTGTTTCTCCCTAAGACACCTTAATAAAATAATAGCCTCAGTGACATAAATCTCACAGCATAGTAAGAAATCTGTATGGTGGTGGCTTTTGGCTCCAGACAAATATTTTTCAATTCATTGTCAAATAATGAGAAGACTGTCACGTTACCTCTAGCCGTGAGGAACATATTAAGCTCTGGACTGTCTGGCATCTTTGCTCCCCCTTTCTGTCTCCCGGTATCACAAATTTAAAGGTAGACTGAGACGCTTTGCTGAAGTTCAGAACAACATGTTCACCGTTAACTCAAAGTCTCCTTTCAAAAACAAGCACTGACAAAGGACAGAGAACTGTGTTAGTTCCAGTATAAGAAATCATAGGAAGAAAAAGAAAGGGAGAAGGTAGTCCTCGATTTATGGTATAGCTTTATTCTCTTTAAAAAAAAAAAAAAAAAGTGATCAGACTACCAGCAGTACTTTAATGTAAGAACTGCTGCCAGGTTTCACCTCAGAGGTGACTGCACTTCAGTGACAGATGAATATGTCCCTCTTCACTGTATGCTGAATACATTTAAATACTTCCTGGACTGGAAGAGAGGTTGTAAACAAAAGGGTTTATTATAATGGCATTCATCTGAAGAGAAACAGGAATAAGTATGTACTCAGGAGACCGTAAGAAGTTTATCAGCACTACCAGCTTCTACTCTCATTGTAATCCTTGATATAAGAGTGATTTGGGTGTCTTCCACTTCCACTATGCATAGATACTCAAAATCACAAAAGTTCTAATTCACAGTCTTACAATAGACAATTCATGCCCTATTTACTGCTCAGAGTCCGTGAAATTCATTGCTGGAAAAATATCAGATGATTCACATTCTAAAAGGGAGGATGAGGAATCCAAGACTTTATTAAAACCTAGTGAAAAGGTTGAACATTATTAAATCCTAGAAAAAACATTTTGACATCACCTCATTTATAATTATGCTAAATACAAATGAGTACAACTAAAGTTGTAAATCTAATGTCAAAAGTCAGGAAAAATATTTATTTTTTTAGATGCTAAGTATAACTTTAGGGCCCAGTAAATTCAAAGCCTGCTTAAGGTCACATAAATTGCTGTGGTCAGGCTGGGGAAACTTAAGTCTATGTTATGCATTTTGCTGAATTGTATGCTGCTACATGTTGTAGAAGACCTGCACTTTGCTACTGATCACTCTACTGTTAATTAAAACAGTATTCCTCTCTGAACACACTCAGACTTTGGAAAAGATCAGCTTTGGCATCTGCTCATTTCTAATTACAAGTCATACAGTCTTAATGGAGTCTAGCCAAGTGCAGAACCCCCCAGCTGTCTGTCACTGTACGACCATTCATCTGAAATTAATAATATGAATATATTTTTAATTAAGAACTATTTTAAAATGTAAAGAGGCCTGTGTATAGAGGTATTTTTTTCTTCATTTCCCAATTTTAAGCAGCAGCAAAGCAAATACAGGCATCACCTGGAACAGCATTTTAGATACTCCGAAGCATAAATGAAAATGTGGTATAAAAGAATCATTTGTTAGGGATTTAACTGGGGATGGGTGGGAGTGTAGGGATGGGAAGGAAGACACATTTTGATCCACCTACTAGGGCTTTACCTCAAGCTTTATTTTACCCCAAATCCCAAAATCCCATAATAATGTAACTCCCCTGATTTCTCTCACATAGTCACTGTACTCAAGGAACATGTTACAGTTGGTATTTTGTATATAAAATTATTTTGCTCCCATATATACTGCAAAATAGGACTAAAATAGTTTCATAGGCCCTATGGCAGTTAAGAAAAATGAAAATATGTGTACATGTGCCCCTTAGTTTCCTTTTAATAGTTGGGGTTTCTTCATTTCAAAAGTGGTTGCTGTTCAGCAATCCAGACTTCGTGTCAGATTTTAGACCCATGGAAACCCAGTAATTTTAGCAGAGCTTTGTCTTATGTACAGCACAGTCATCAACCTTCTCCCACATCCTACCAAACCTATTGCTTCTATTGCTGAAAAAGATTAGATTATTATGTATGTATGTTTCTCAATAACAATACCAGCCTTTTCTCTTCTAATATACAATAAAAGAGTCAAAATACAGCTTTAGGTCTCAGAGAAAAATGTAAGCAGTGCCCCATAGTGCTGAAATTGTCCCTGAAGTGATCTCAAGCCAAAGTCTAGGCCGCTTCCTCAGCTCCTGACCTAGGAAAACATATTGGATTATACTTAATCCCTTCAGAGTCTCACCATCTTCAGCTGGGTTGCTCCGCCTCTTATACAACTTTGCATTAAGAAATCTTCTTTCAAAAGTTCTTCATCTGCAGCCTTTAAACGTGAGGGTGTTCAACTACATACAGCAACACGGTGTAGTATAGGGCCTAGGAACACACTCCAAACACTCATATGTGTAGATCAGCTTCAGAGGGTTGGGGACTGGGCAACTGTGGCTGTGCTTAACCACAGGCTTAGCTGAAATCAGGGCTGGAAGTTTGGGAAGGTGAACCAGAGCACTCAGTCATCACTTCTTTTACCCATTAGGTGCACGTCCACCTTTCTACTTGTAACTAGCTGTTACACTGGGTGAGCTGTTACTCTGTGACTGACTCTTTCAAGGACAAAGATCCTGCCCTGAGAGAGAATGAAATCATCCCACTTGAAATTACTGAAAACGCTGGGCTTTGGAGCCTTCCTACTGCAACTAACATAAAATTCCAAAGCAGCATTTCTTGTAACACCAAAAGAGACCTGTGCATTCCACATACCCAAGCTCTTGGCTCTATATCTGTAATCAAGACAGAGCAACACTGCACAGGGCCCTGTTGGAATATTAGTTGAATGCTGACACAGGAGCAGGTATAATAGCATCTAATAAATGAATCACTGACAGGTACCAGAATAAACATACGCTGTTTGTATATAAACACAAGTGCGTAGGCATAACAATGGGTGTCCATGCATCTCTCAGACACACATACACATGTAAGACACCATTGCTACATATACAAGTGGCATGAATAAACTGAACTCCCATACACTTTTTTGATATAGAAAGCCAGGGTTTTGTAGTAATTAGCAGCTAATTTGTATTAACACAGATGCACTTGGAAAGTTACTGCAGTTCCCTGGTATGTTCTCACTCAGTTTCAGTAAGGGCCACTGAACCTGAGCTGTTGGTTACTTCTGTAAGAAGAAAGAGGTTTCAAAGAGCAAGTTAATCTCCAAACCTAGTTTTTCATCTTACTAGTGAACATTTTGTCTGGCCTTTGTTATTTTTTATCCCACACCTTTTGTTATTTCTAGGCTTCTCTAAGAAGCCCCAGCAGGAGAAGAGGTCACAGTACCATAAAAATACTACTGCTTTTGAATAATTTATTTCTAATTTCTGGGTTTTAGAACTTCTCTCTGTGATGTGTATCCCACTTTCCCCTTCCCCCATTCACAAATGACATTTTATTACTCCACCGTATTCTAAGAAAAATCTTTCAGCAGCCAGCTTCCAGTGATGCTGAAGCCTGAGCAGAATGCAAAGGTATACAACAGGGCCACCCCATGGATCTCAGGGAGGAGGGAGGGAGGACACAATACCACTACATACAGAGATTAACCGTACAAAAACATATCCAGTTGGCAATGCAACTAAATCTTTATTGTATTTGAGTCACTCGCTCATTTCTATCCCCCACTGCCCATAGCTTGAAAGTGTTACCATTAAGATATTGATGATCAAACAAGGAAATAATTTCAGGCAATTCCTTGCACTGAACATTGTTTTGAGACCTCTTTGTCCAGGAGTGACTGAGAACTGAGCTTCCCTCTCCTCTGTTAGAGTTGTTTCTTTCAGATAAAATGTGAGGTTACACAGGTGGTGACCAGTTCTGATTTTTTTCTGCACTACTCATATTTCATACCTAAGCAAGGAAATTCTTAGGTAGGCTGCTGCTCAGTCACCTTTCTCAAAGTGATTTTGGATCCCATCAAAATGTGAAATCTTTTAGTAGATGTAGGAAAAATGCAATTGTAGCCAAGGGCTACTGTTAAAATGCGGTAGCCATCTTTAGGTCTCTGTAAAGTCAGGCATTTATTGTGAATAATCTTTCTAAAGACAGTGGAGAAATCACACCAAAGAATTTTGTGGTGATAGAGGAGAAACTCAGTAATAAGTGTCCTTGACTTTAATCCTCTTGCACTCATATCTGAAACAACGGTTATTCTTCAAGACCTTACTGCCCAGGGAGCATCTGGGAAAACAAACCTGACAAAATGAAAGGTAACCAAAAGCCATACCAGGAAGATATAAGGAAAGAAAAAGTGAAAATGGCACCCCAGTGGAAGAATAAGCATGATAGATTTGAAAGGCCAATGTACATGAGAAAGCAAAAGTTACTTTTTTTAATCCTTGCTTATATGTTTTGAAAAAGGAATACAAATGATGAATATCTGTGTAACTACACCGAGTGTTTTCAGGACTGCATTTTTAGGAAAAGGTTCAATTGTTATTTTATTACCCAGATTACTGAGACATGGCAGATATCGTTTTTCAACGTACTGTAGCACTTGGGCTCAGGGCCACTGGGTAACCACAGCATGAGCCCTTGAGAACTCCACTGGGCCCCGTGGAGGCGGTTAGAGTTCTTATGTATCTATCGATAGAGATAGATAGATAGGTATTAAGGTTTGTCTTTCAGTCATTTCTCAAATCCGTTCAGCTATGAGTTGACCACAGGCATGTAACATGACTGCAGGATGGCCTTGTAGTAGGATGTCTGAGCATTAATGAAGCTTTATTCCGTTGCCAAGTGTTTCTTCTGCTTCCATGCTCTTTATCATCCAGCATCATCCTCCCTTATTCAGCATAGCACAAGTAATGAAATGAACAATGTCCTTCAGGGCTGAGGCTTATGTGCTATCACTAATTAGTTTACAAGGCTTCCCACCCTAAAGGATGTGGGAGGTAGACCTGGGAGTTAGTGGCTTGGAGATTAAATTTATATTACACATGTGGATGTAATGTATTTAATATGTATTTCCCAATACATTCACAGGAAAGTTCCAAAGAGATTCATACCACTACTAATGATTGCTTTATCTCGGCTAAGGCACAAAAAGGAACAAAAAGAGTATTTTAAATCGGAATTCTCCTCCTAGGAAATCAGATAACCAACAATACATAGCAACTCAAAAGTTCAGTGTGCCTCTAAGTTCATCAAAGCAGCTTTTTGCTGATGATGGGCACAGGGGAAGGGGGAGGAAGAAGGAGAAGAGATCAAAACCCAGAATGACATGGATCGAAGTGGCAGCGCTGAGCATGTGTCACGAGACAGGAGTGCTCAAAAGGCTTAGCTGTGGGTTTCATTACTTAGGAAGATAAGCTACTAAGAGATAGAGTAAATATCAAACCCTGATTTTTGGTACCTCATTATACAAAAGGTTCCAAAAGTTGGGACATTCCTGAATGCTGACATTCTTTCCCCATTAATCACTTGGCATTTCCACCCTCTCAGCATCCCACTGAAGAGCCAAGGCCAAGATTATGCCAGTCTGCCAATCTGTACTGATGAAAATCTTTGCACAAACTCTTTGTTAAAAATAAGCTGCCTTGACAAAAGTCTCACCATTAGATCTATCTTCCATCATTCCCACCATGCACATATGCACTGCTCATTTCCCACATGAAAGGTTTTGTATATATTTCCACAGCAGGCTTTATTCGATCTTACTTGACAGCCATCCTTTTTAGATTGCTTTGCTACTGACACCAAAAGCCAAGAACAGCTCAGGAAAATCCTTTGTCATAACTCCCTTGGTACTGCAGTATCTGTACCAGGATACCAAAGATCTTATTACTCCTGCTCCTGCCTGTCCTGCTGGTAACGGTAGAATCAGAGACCCTCGTTACAGGCAGGTCCTATGCCTGATCAGGATAAACTCACTTGTCAGCACTTCCTTTCCTCCAATGCCATTTAATAGAAATTTAAACCATTTGAGAAACACAATTCTGAATCAATTTCTTTTGTCTGATTACCTATCTCCCAAAAGCCCACCTTTCCAAGGCACAGAATCTCCAGTGAACATAAATCCATGTCAAAAGATATGACTGCCTTTGTTGTTATACCTCTGGCCCTTTCTCCCTTCCTGTGGAAATATGCCATAAATAAAACCCATGTTTGGCAAGCTTAGAACAGTTTAAAAGCATGATTAGCTGCAGAGATGCACTACTTAACTTTTTGTTGTTGTTGCTGTTTAGAAAATGCCCAAGATTAACAAAATATGGGGTATAATTTATGGGAAGAATTGGTAAGAATTCTGGCCTTTATGAGGATAGAGCCATCCTACAGTACTTCTGTTGACCCAAAGCAGGAATACCTATCAGAGTCTGAGGATGCTGACCAAACTCAGAACCACCACTTGCAGAGTAAAAAATTGCTCTGTAAGTAAGTATGCCACAGGCTGAGCATAGCTGAAATATTCAATACAATGCTTAATTAGCTTGGACTGGTGGATACTCCTGCTGATAAGCTATCACAGTTTGAAGACACTAGGGCAGAGCAAACAGGTATGGAAGAAACTATAATGCATAGGAAATGAATTCCAATTGTTTCTGGCTGAAAGTTGCCTGTTTGAAATTTCTCACCATGGAAGAGAACTAATTAAGTCCTGAATGCTCCTGACTGTGGTGCATAATGTTAATTTTTTGCTCAGACAAATTGTAGGGTGGTCAGAGATATGCAAAGCCATGTGGAAAAGTACTTGTGTGAGCAGGTCATACAAGGTTTTAAGCCCAAAAGCTCTAAAAGTTCTTTTTGCTCATCACGTAATTTTAGTGGTGGATTTGTGGCTATGCAGGTGAGGGGGAAAAAAATGGTAAAAAAAAGAATCTTATGTTTTCATCGATTATTCACAATATGTAAGCCTGCATAACATTTCTGAATACCAAATTGAACTTTTCTGTGACAGGCTGTTCTAGCGTTGGCTGAAATAGCACAGCAGCAGGCCTTCAATGATTCCTCTGGAGTACCCAGGACTAGGCTCTACTAATCCATAATGTTTCATTTTTCTAACTCTACCACTGCATCCAATTTATATGTCTAGAAATGGAAAACTTCAAGTTATTCTGGTTTCAGTTATAGCTTACAAGAAGCCTTGGGGAAGCCAGGTCTTCAGACAATGCAGCATGGCTTACTCTATCATCTGTAAAAAATTGTAACGACAAGCGTTGCCGGGAAAACCACCAAAATGTTATGAAATACAGTTATGTGGCAAAAATATGGTTATTTGTAACGTCATTCACCTTCCTGTTTCTTTTCTTTTCTGCTTTTATTTTTTTCAACTTTTCTGCTACAGTTCTCAGTAACAGTGGCCTTTATATTTCTGCAGGATCCATGTTTTGGTCAACGGCTGAGCTCAGTTCATTACTATGGTGCATCTTCACAGTATGTGGTCCGTGACTTATGATTCAAACTGTTCCCAAAACAGAATTTTACCTTGGCTTTTCTATGGTACTCCCCATGGCAAGGCCTGAATAGCAATTAACTTTCACAACCTGCAAGCAAGGCAGAAGCATTCCTTCCGTTCTGCAGAAGGGCAACAAGGCCACAAATTTATTAAGATCGAAAGTTCTCTCGCTTCAGGCTTCACAACTGGGCACTGGTTGTTTTTTCCTTGTGTGCCCGGTACTGCATGCCATCACTTATGATCATAGCACAGCTCCAAGAAATTCAGTTATAGCTGAAAGAGCTCCCATCTTAGACACCATAAATGGCATGCAGGAAATTCCTTGCCAACTGTGACAAGAACGATTTGAAACCCCTCACCTAACATCACATAGGATTTCTATGGCAAGAAAAGGAAGAAAATCCATCTCTATAGGCTGATATTCAAGGATACAATCAAGAAACTATAATTTCTCTCCTTGCAGCTATCTATCTGATTCACTATGTGTATTTAAAAGAATACAGACAACAAGACAAGACACTTACAGGGAATAATGTCATTTGTTAACATTTTCCTCACTTCTCTTTTATATAGGCCCATCCTGCACACAGGTCACAAATCCTGAGAAAAGGGTAGCATCTGATCACACAAGTAGGCTGTAATAATAAGCACATGTGTAGTGGAGCACGCCGAAGTTATATAAACAAATTAACTCTGTCATTTTCTAGCTTTTTCACATTTGGAGTCTTTTTTGCAACTTCACTGTCTTTTCACATGGGTATACTTGTTTATTTGCTTAGCATTGTGTGTGTGCGTGGTTGCCATGGTTTTTTTAAGAGGGCAAAGTAGGAAAAAGAGAATTTATCCCAAGGCATCAGTGTGATCATCTGTAGGGTTGTAACCTTCACATCAGCCACACAAACCTCTGCTGTTTCAGATGGTTGCCTTCAGAAAGGCTGATAGCAGGAATAGCCTGTCATTGTTAACACAGATCAGATTTAGAGGTCAACAAGATTAGCACTATTTTTCTGACTGCTCTGAATATTGTAGAAAAGAGTCTACATATTTCATGAAAGACAGTCCTGACCAAACTGTTTTGTCCTGTTAGACAAGATTTGTTTGGAGCAGCTTCACAGTTCAGTTTTGTAGGCATTCTGTTCCTAAAAGACACCTTCAGCTGATCTCAAGCAACTGTGGCCCTTCCCCCAAGGGCACATGCTCTTGCCTGCATAACCCTCTGTTTCACCACATACACGGATGTGCTACTTGCTCCACCTTTTATGCCCTTCATATCTATCTCCTCCTTTCATAGTGGAAAGATGGAGGTAGAAGAGAGGATGTGGTGTTCCCACAAGAGCTACAGGGACATCGGGTATTGTTGGAAAAGAGGGACCAAGGTACCTTTTTGCAAGAAAAGATTCCAGATTGCACTAGTTAATCCTCCATTTGCAGACTCTTATTTTCTTCATATAAAACATTTTTACTAAATTGGCTTCTTAGTAGGGTTTGCTGCAACAAAACTCAAATGAGACTAGCCTTTTCCACAGGACAGCAAGGAAAAGTATGTTTGAGCACAGCAGAAGTGGGTCTGAAATTCAGCCAACATTAAGCATCCTACATTGTTTGTCAGACAGGAAGGCTTGCTCATTCCTGTGTTCAGGCCCTCTTTTCTGGAGGATCGTTTTCTTGAAAAAAAGGAAAACAAAACACAAACCCAAACAGAAATAATACAAACCCCACAAAACAGTAACTCCCCTCCCCCGATAGCAATGGTCGTTGGTTACTGACCAAAGGTTGTCTCAGCTCTGTCCATCTGCCTGTGTTACTGATACAGATTAATGATTTGACAGATTACTGTGTTTTAATAATATCCGAACTGTAATCCAAACCATGTTAGAACTTCAAAATTGCAGCACAAAGTTATCTAGGTGCCTTAATTTTCTTTCTCAAAGAAGCTAAAGGTCAAGTCAATAAAAGGTTAAGCTGACTAGTATGAATTGTTATAATATGCTTCTTAACCTGTCACAAGATCAATAATTGGTGTCATCATTCATTTTCTAGAACTAAAGATACTCAGACTATTATTCTAATACGAGAGAAAGAAAGTATATCAAATTCCTGCTGTTTCTATTCTATTAAATTTGGAAGTTTAGAACTCAAGTGAGTAAAAGAAAATAACCCAATGAAATCAAAACTCAAACTCTCTGTCCTGCATAGAAAAGAAATGACCATTTGATTAATGACATATTGGAAAGCTATAGTACTTTCTGAGGAGTTTAAAGTATGGCATTGAAATAAACTGGGTTTTGCAATGAATTTACCTTAGTGATCTTTGAAGTTATAAGAGTGTTTCACTTTCCTTTAACGCCTGAATACTTTTTCTCGGTTGGTATTTTTTTAACTCATTATAGCCTTTCAGAAGAATGCTATGGGCCTGGTTCCCCAGCACTGCATATTTGCAGAGAAGAAAAATTACAATAGAAAAAAGTGGATGTTAAGTAGTAGTATAACACTTTTAGGAGGTGCCATTTCCTTCCTGTTCATTTTGCTCACTGTTTTTAAAAAAAACTCCTTATTCAACAGATGTGAATGATCCTGCTTGCTTCAAGTCAGCATGCAGCCTAGCTAAGTGTTCACTCTTTCATAGTAGCATCTGAGTTTTGCTTTCTGTATTGTTCACTTTGCTTCAGCTAAAGGTCATACAGAATTGGCTTCTCTGCACTTAAAAGGATTTCCCAGGAGAGCTGTATGGGCCAATACTGCCAGGGATGACCAGGTTTTATACTGTCAAAAGCTTTCTTTTGATACGGTAACTTAAAATATTCCCTCACGTGGCACTGGTCACAAACAGAAAGGCAGAGTATGGGTATCTTTAGTAGGACATATATATATGCATAGTTGCAGACTTAGGCATACAGCTTTTTAAGCAGTAGATGAAATAAGGGAAGAAAGAATGAATTCATATCATGCCAGAAAATTAAAAAACTAAAGCCAAGCCAGTTCTGCAAGACTGAGTCTGAAATTCTATACCTCTGGAAGGCAATGCCGTAAAAGACTCGAAATAACAGCAGCTCTGTAGAAGATCTAAATGGGTCCTCAGTAAAATTCTGTAGATGACATAATCTGTATCATGAGATTTTGAATAAGCAAATGTGAAATAGTGAGATATGAAAAATGGTAAATGCATTGTAGTGAATACTAAAATGTAACAGAAAAAATAAGCTCCCTGCAATAAAACAAGGCCATATGGCAAAATAGCATAGATTAACTAAGAAAGCCTTAGGAAATTGATCCAAATTTGATGCTACTACCATGTAATATTTTTAAGTCTGTATTGTCCTCTTACAGACCTGACAAGCCTCAAGCCCTTTCAGGCAAAAATCCCAATCCACCACGCAATCACTGAAAGAAAAACAAGCAGCGAGACAGTTTGGTTTGGCAGACTTGTGGATGATACACAGACTGAGGCATAGCTTCACTCTGCATCAGTAGTATGGCATCTAAAATAGCAGTATCAAGTGTTAGGATTTGATTTCATGTTTCCCAGATGTGTAATGGAAGTAGAGCTGTGCAAAAGCTATTTACTCAGAAATAAAAAACTCTGTTGTAGCAAAGGAGTCTCTCTAAAGTTCATACAAATCTGGTTATTAGTTTTAGTTATCCACTCAAAAAAAGTTTCTTTTACACATTTGTGTAGTACTTGACTGTAATTTCAAAATATTTTTTTGAACAATTTCCTTCATGTAGCTATAAAGGACTAAAAGAATAAAACCTAAAAGCAATTTTATACAAGCAAAATGTTTTTTTGTTGTTTGGTTTTTGGGTTTTTTTTGACAGCTACAAAATATTTTGTTCTTTTCCTTTAACAAAAAAGAAAAATATTTCTTAATAAGTCCACAAAAACATAGTCATTACTACGGGTATGCTGACCCATCCAGCTCTGACAGGTTCCAGACCTGGGCCTATGTCCCCAGAATTTTTGAGACGGTAGAAATTCACACTTCATTTCATAAAATTTCAGTCTACCTTGAACCCAAACATGGGATCACTATTTCCATTTCTGAATGGAACAAAAGTCTTTTTCGAGTGGTCATAGCACAGAAACCATAACCACCAGTTATAACTGATACTGCACCAGCTAAAAATAGAAGATTCAACAAAAACTCATATCTGAGGGACCTAAGAGGCCACTAAGAACACTGAAATACATTCTGTGCTAGATTTACTATAGCTGGATTTTAGTATATCATTTGATATAGGGATTCTGCCTTACAAACTTAATTCAGATTGGCTTGCATATGACCATAGTTACTTGGACAATAAATTGGTTGAAAAAATCTGTAAACAAAAAGTAGTGATAAATGCTACCATATGAAGTTGGAAAACCATACAGTATAGTGATATAGAGATTAATGTTCAGTAGAGCCTCTTAATTTTCATCTTTGTTCAGGCAATGGGCAGTAAGTACCCTTTTTTTATATATACATATATAAGAAATTTATGTACTCACACACACAGAATAGTGAACTGGGAAATCTTGTAAATTATAGTGAAGAGAGAACAATGCTATAAGGGGATCCAAAGTCTGAAAACAGATGGTACATCTGTCATGATTTAATCCCAGCCGGTAACCAAGTACCATGCAGCCTCTTGCTCACTCCCCTTTCACCCAGAGGGATGGGGAAGAGAATTGGAAAGAAATGTAAAACTTAAGGGCTGAGATAAGAACAACTTAATAATTGAAATAAAATGAAACAAAACTACTACTACTACTACTACTAGTAGTAGTAGTAGTAGCAACAATGAAAAGGAGGGAGAAGGGAAGAGGACTGAAATCCAAAGGGAAGGGAGAAAAGAAACCAAGTGATGCACAGTACAGCTGCTCACCACCTGCTGACTGATGCCCAGCCAGTCCCCAAGTAACAACCAGCTTGCTCCAGCCAACCCCTCCACTCCAACTTTATATACTGAGCATAACATCCCATGGTATAGAATACCTCTTTGGCTAGTTCAGGTCAGCTGTTCTAGCTGTATCCTCTCCCAATTTCTTGTGCCCCTCCAGTCTTCTCACTGGCAAGGTCTGAGAAACTGAAAAGTCCTTGACTTAACAACAACCAAAATCATCAGCATGTTAATAATATTGTTCACTCATGAAATCCAAAACACAGCACTGCACCAGCTACTAAGAAGAAAGTTAACTCTATCCTAGCTGAAACCAGGACAACATCTTAGGAAATGAGAAGCTTATGTCAAATATTCACTAGTAAGAAATCTAGAATACAGAGATCCAGAAGGCAAAGTTAAGGGGTAGCACCGAACGCTACCTTAGAAACAATTTTCAGTACTGTATGCTAGTAAGAAGTGCAACACAATCTGGGAGATGCACATACTGAGGTGATATACAACACAGCAAAGCAAACGAGACTGGCCAAGATGCTCCTGGAATATCACGTTCAGTTCTGTGCTCCTTAGTATCTAATACTGACAAATTAGTAGTAATTCAGAGGAGAAAAAAACCCTGCTGCTTAATGGTGGTAATATCTAGGCCAGAGTTCTACTGAAGTCAATGACAGGCACCTACATACCTTTGAGGATCAGGCCCTCAATCTCATGTAAAAGGATTTGCTTATGAAGAAAGATTAAAAGGTCTAAATATGAACAGCTCAGCTAAGCTCTGACTAAAGGGAGACGTGATAACTGCCTATAAATATTTGAAGGGTATAAACATTAAGAAGGGCAATGAATTATTTAGATTGGTACAAGGGATATAACGAGGAGTAATGGGATGAAATTAAGAAAGTGAAAATTTAGGCTGCTCCCTGACAGCGAGGTATATTTCATCTGTGAAATAATTTACACTGAACATCATGAAAAACTTCTTCAATGTGAGGCGTATTAACCTGTTATAGTCTCCTAAACAGTAGTGGCAGAAGTCCCATCTTCTTTTGGGGGTTGCTAAAATTAGATGAAACAAACTATGAGAAAATAAATAGAGGACTATCTTGCATTGGCCAGAAGACTTTTCGAATGACCTAGCTAATAAATCTATTCCCCCACCCCAACTTCTCAGACCCCTGTTAGCTTTTCTATCCAAGAACAACACAGCACTTCCAGCACAATCTCTGCAACCAAGTAAGAAAGAGAATACAATCTTGGGAAGCGGATACAATTTGCTTAGAGAAAGAAAGCATCATACTCACCTTTAATTACAACTGTTATCCAGCCAGTACAAGGTAGAACAGGGTCCTGAGAGGAGCACACCAGCGTTTGCAGTCAGCATTATGATAGATTCACAATTAAGACAGTGATGGGGAGTGGGAGAGAAGGACTAGCTAGAAGATAAACTTGTACATCACAGAAATACTATTTAGGAGGCAATCTCATGCCTCTAAGGTTGGCATGCAAAACTTTGCAATTTCATCAGTTGGCTTGTGTCTGTTCAAGCATGACATGCCATAAGTGAAACCCATCTAGTTAGAGCATGACCTTGTCCATTCGCAAAACGATGCAGTGCTGTGGAAAAGAGGGTGTGCACTACCCCAAGGAATTTCATTGTAACTGTAGAAAAAAACAGCTTCAAGGTCTAAATAGAGCTGTCTTTCATCTCTGCCAGCAGTGCTCAGCTAGTACTGCAGCTTACAAAGTTCCCATTTCTGCTCTTTCCATGATGGATTTACCATCATAGCATCACTGTTTCTTGAGTCAAACTTAGGAGGGAATTCAGCAAATAGGCTTTCAGGCAGACAGTAATTTAATTAATTAAAAGCAACCACAGAAGAAGGCTGGGTATCTCAGGAGCACATGGGGGAAAAGATGTGAGACGATTCCTGGTGAAGAGAATGTATTGGTTTTCATGGCAAGGTGTTGGTAGCAGGGGGCACAGGGGTGGCTTCTGTGAGAAGCCGCCAGAAGCTGCCCCATGTCCGATGGAGCCCATGCCAGCCGGCTCCAGGATGGACCCACTGCTGGCCCAGGCCGAGCCCATCAGCCACGGTGGTGGTGCCTGTGGGATAACGGATTTAAGAAGGGGGCGGAAAATTATGAGCAACAGCAATTGCTGCTGGGGAGAGGAGTGGGCCTGTGTGAGAGCAGCAGCCCTGCAGCCCCCAGGCCAGGCCCGGAGCGGCAGGAGGGGCTCCAGGCCCGGAGCAGGGGTTCCCCCCCAGCCCGCGGTGAAGCCCAGGCTGAGGCAGGCTGTCCCCTCAGCCCCGGGAGCCCACGGTGGAGCAGATCCCCCCCGCAGCCCGTGGGGACCCCACGCCGGAGCAGGGGGATGCCCGCAGGAGGCTGTGACCCCGTGGGCAGCCCGCGCTGGAGCCGGCTCCCGGCAGGGCCTGTGGCCCCGCGGAGGGGTGAGCCCAGGCCGGGGCAGGGCTGCTGGCCGGGCTGTGACCCCGCGGGGACCCGCGCTGGGGCAGGTCATGGGGGACCGTGTCCGTGGGAGGGACCCCGGGCTGGAGCAGGGCAGGGTGTGAGGAGCCTCCCCCTGAGGGGGCAGGAGCGGCAGGGACAGCGTGTGAGGGACTGACCCCAGCCCCATGCCAGTGTCCCTGCACTGCTGGGGGAGCAGGGAGAGAAACCGCCAGGGAAGCTCAGACCGGGAAGAAGGGGGGGGCGGGGGGGTGAGGTGGTTTTATTTCTCATTATTCTACTCTGATTTGATTGGTAATAAATTACCTTAAGTTTTCCCCAAGTCAAGTCAGTTTTGTCCATGACGTAACTAGTGAGTAATGCCTCCCAGACCTTATCTCGACCCAGAAGCCTTTCATTACATTTCCTCTCCCCTGCCCAGCTGAGGAGGGCAGTGATAGAGCAGCTTCCGTGGGCACCTGACATCCAGCCAGGGTCAACCCACCACAGAGAGATGGGAAAAATATTTAGCTATTTGAATTCCACTGTAGGAGAAAAATGGTTCCACTTTTAAATAATTCCATTACTTTTTATAGTCAATTAAAATGGAAGGCAGTGATATTCAGCATATCTCAAGAATTCATCTCAATGAAATGGATCCTGAAGTTTTTAGAGCGTTCATAGGCTTAGTCTTGCACTACTGAGAGTAAGGAACCATATCAGAACCATATCACTCATCAACTCAAAACACTTAGGTTAACTCTTCAGCGTACAAAAAGTGACACCTAACTCCCAGTTTTAAGATGTGTGTATTTGTGTGTGTCAATTAATTTTTAATCACTTCTCTAAATACTACATTTTCAAGACAAGAAAGAATCTTTAAAGACTGGCATGAATTTCCAGCAACTAAAATGGTCACAGACAATTTTTTCCCCCACATTAGAGACCAGCAGCAGACCTCAAATGACTCAAACTCCATGCTAACTCGAGTACCACCTACTAAGTCACAAATATGCCTTTCTCTATCAAAACAAGTTTTGACCAAGCTAAATACTTTCCATTTTATGATACCTGACAAACACAAGACATCATTATTACAGTTTAAGGACAATACCCAGTGCTCCAACCTAATTAATCCTGACTGGACTGCTAGCAGGAGTTTGCCTTTCAGCTGTACTCTAGACCAAGTATCAAATTTTTTTGTACACTCACTCCTATTCTAAAGAACCTGTGGACCAAAGCTGTTTATTAAACGCTTTTTCTTTCATTTTTCTTTCATAGAAAAGTAAGCATGTTGAGGAAGACATAGCTGAAATTAACTCAGTAACAGTTAAGACTATATATTGCAGGAAGAAGAGCAAGCAAACCTACTGAGAGTTTTTGCCTTATAATGGGTGCAGTTAGCATAGTTTATTTTCATTCTACAGCAGTAACTTGTATGTAGTGCTCTGACACAGTATTTTTGTAATCATTTACATGTGCATTTAAAAATTGGAATCAACTACACTTGTATGAACAAAACTTGTCCTGACTCATATTTATGCAGTCCCAGAGAATTCAGTGAGCCAAATTCCACGCCTAGTTGTACCAGCATTAATCCAGAGGACTTAATTGGTCTCCATGGCTTTGCTCCAGAGCATGGAATATACCTTAGCATAACTTCATAGCATAGAAATCAGGATGGGGCATGTCTTCTGCAGTAAAAAGTAAAATAGGACCTTTCGGATTAGTTTATGCTATTTTTGCAGTTTTACTTTCTGACTCCAAAATTTGAGATACTGTGAACAACAATGCTCAGCAGATTTTCTTTATTTTCAACCTGTATTTTGTGTTAAAAACACACAAACAAACCAACCACCATCACCTTGCAGACCAACATAAATAGCTAATGCTTTATTCTAAGTGGAGATTACAGAAAGTAGTACTGGAAGGGACATCAAGATACTGTCCAATTCACTCTCTGCTCCAAGGCAGAGTCTGCTGTATATAAATTAGTCTTGACAGACATCTAACAAAAGCTGGGAAGCATCTGATAATTGAAATTATCAGCCTTGTTATATAAAATCCATTTCAGTGTTTAACTGCCCTTCCTGCTAGAAGGATAAATCTACAAAAGGATTCTATATTTAGAAGTTGGATTAAAGTGGGATTTACAAGTCCAGAACTGAGATCATCAGACCACCTGCCTGGCTGTCACCGACTTTAGAGGTACATCCCTTTTCCACATGAAAGTTACCCAGACACCTAAGACATGCATTTGTTCATACAGAGGAGCATCACACTGAGTGGTGACTCAGCATCTGGTTCATGCTTGCACAATGCTAGAGTCAGTCAACAGGAAAGGCAGCTGAAGGATGGAGAGACTCAGTCTAGAGCCCATGGTGTTGGCAACACCATCAGACTGATTTTTACAAACCTACAATGCCAACTACCACCTTCCTTCAAAATTAAAAGGATAGAGGAAGGAGAGAGAAGCAGTATAGCACTTAGGTACTCCCTCACTTTCTACTTCATGAAGCACTTTAAATCAGGGTTTTGGAGATGCATCTGCAATTTCCTTCTTCCAGTTAAAAAAGCACTCACCCACCAAGGTGGTGAATCCCAGTGTTGTTCATCCACTTAACAGGCTGGAAAACGAGCATAATTGAAGTTGTCTAAAAGCCACTACTCACAGCTAATTTTAGAATCACTGAAAAAAATCCCTTTTGAGAGACCATTATAGAGGCTTTGTGAGTCAAAGGGGCCTAGAAACTGCCTTTGGGAAGCCTGGTACTGGGAAACACCCCACCTTTGTGATCTACAACAACATCCATGGAACAGGGTGGTGACTGAAATAAGGACCACTTTGAGAGAGAAGAGCTCTTCTCTGGACCACAGAATTTGAAGATATCGTCAGTAAATTAAAATGACCCAGAATAATTGCAATCTAGGGATTCAGACACTCTTAGAGAGCAGGACGTAAGTTCAAGACCCCAAGGCACAGCATAATGCTAAACTTTCCCCTTCCCACTCATACTGGTAAGTGATCTTGTCTTCAAGTACAAAGCAAAGGAGCCCACATTACTTTCAGCCTTGGGGGCGGGGCGGGGAGGTTCTATTGTTGGGTTTGTTTCTTTAAAGAAGTGACTTTTGCACTATTGTTTTCATTTTTCTTTTACAAGGCATAGGTGCTTCATATCAGGACTGATTCTAGACAGTGAATTCCAAAGAGGGTAGAATGTTCCTTGAAAGCAAGAGATAGCAACTTGAATTTTTCACCCACTTCCCACAGTTGTATAAAACAACGCTGTCTCCAGCAGATAGCCTCTAGCCAATCCATATTGGCAGGTTTGAGGCAGTTCAGTGATAACTGGCTGATCCTGAAACTAATGCTTAAACCAGTCTGGAGATTGGTGGGTTTTGTCGGTCCCTATTTCTAAGACATCTAGCTTTCCCAAAGTGTTGCACAGGGAACCCTGATGTGTCTTGGTAAGGTTGGTAAGGTTATAGATTCCCCTGCACCAGTGAAACGCCTAAAACATTGATGTCATAGCACAGAGCCTAGTCTCTGTGTTGTATGCTATATTGTAATGGAAGTTCCAGAAATAAAACCTGACCAAGAAAAACTCTGGACTACTTCATTATAAAAAAACATTACAAACAAAGATAAATCAGCAGATTTATTTCAGAACTGAAACAAAATGCTAATAATTTTTAAAAATACATTGCTCCAGGAACTCATAACTTGAGTGCCTTTGTATATAGAGACTGTGCCTAGCAGCTCACACTAGGTGTTATCGGGAATGTTTCAACACAGTACTGACTTCAGCCATATTAGCTTTAAAGACCTAAGCACCATGTGAGGAATTGGCACGATAAACAGAAAATTCATAACAGGTGTATAATAGGCACTTCTGCAAAATGTTATGGACTTTTACCACTCTCACAGATGACGCATTTATAATAACTATATACAGATAACTACAAGTTTCAGTAAGTCCACTGTGTGTGATCTTTTCAGGTCTGAACCTGAAAGTGTTTAGTTTCACCCTCAAATAGAACCATGCTTTCCTTTTTTCAGAGACCAGAAAGATTAGTAGGAAAAAGTGTTTCTCTTATATATATTTCTGCTGATTTCTACATCTTTTCTCCCAGCATCATTAAATATCAGATATGAGTCGTTTGCTTCAACTAGGTATGATCTTAAAGGTCTTTTCCAACCTAAATTATTCTATGATTCAATGATCCTATGTTCAAGCTTTATATCAATGCAAAAATATATTTTCAAATTTATTTTGTGTTAACTTGTGTAAACAATGCTATATGTGACTTTTCTACATCAGTTCATCACTATGCAAAACCAAGACTTGATCAGTCCAGACAGTAAAAAGTATTAAAGTGACCAAGCTAAATATATCTCCTTTCCCACCTATTCTATGGATAATTATCAGTCTAGGAAAGGGGAAAGAAAAAAAAAAAAAAAAAAGAAAAAAAAAAGGCAAGAAAAAGCCTTTGCCATAGTGCTACAATGCAACAAAAATAGGATCAGTGCCTAAACCTCACAAGCAACCTTAGTTTAAGAAAAATCAAACCAAAATAACAAGCTTTTCTTTTGGTTGCAGCTAAAACTTGAGTTAGTCAGTGGGCAACAAACTGATCAATGGGTCTTGAGACAACAGAAAGTCTTTTTTTCCCTCTTATTCACTTTTTCTTAAGTTACAAGGATGCACCAGCTTGGGAGAATCACTACAGCGACTAAGCAATGAAAGAAAATCAACTGAAAAAATCCCTGTCCACTTCAAAGGGCAGTCGCTGGTATGACTGGTTGGGTGCCTGTCATCTACCCAGCACTGGACCGGGCTCAGGCTCAGCTAAGAATGTAAAAACTAAATTCATTTTCCCTGAGCAACTTTTATCCTTTCACAACAAAAAACCCATCCCTGTTCTCTCATAAAGATTTTAACTTGAGACAGTGACAGGTTTTAGACTCCCAGATCTCTACAGCAGCTGTTTTCCAGGAAGGAGATGGCAGTGGAATGCTTGCTTCTTACACCCAGCCAACTTTGGCAGCAGCTGAAGGAGTTAAAGAGCTGCCAGCATTGAGGACAGATCCTAGAGATGCACCTGACTGATGGAAATGCCTCATCCCTAGGAGGAAAACAAAGCTGTGAGCAAAACGCTGACCCGACCCCGTGGCAGAGGGAGTTTCAGCAGCTCAGCCTCGGCTCTGCTCTGGGCTCATGGAGAGAATTTACTCAGCTCAATGGCCCTGGCTTTGCCCTTTTTCCTCACCTCTGTGGAAAATAAAAGCAATTGCTAATTACCTCCAAAGGATAGTGTGAGACACAAGAGCTGAAAACTACCTTTTAAACACACACTTAAAGGAAAGGGCAACACAGTTTGAAGACCCATGTAGCAAATTAGACAATTACACATTTTTCCTGGACAATTGCACCTGATTTCTGTGTAGTCTAAGTTTGCCAATTAAAAACAAACCAACAAAAAAAACCCTTTCTACCTTCTTGGCAGGAAAGCCATCCTGGTGTGAAAACAAAGCATTCTTGTTTCCCAGCATTTCTGTCAGGGAAGCTCCAGGACTTCTGCTGTTGTTCAGACATTTCTCAAGCCACCAAGCAGAGACCATTCGGGGCTTTACCACTTCTCAGGATTTTGCCACTTGCTGCCAGTGTTTTCCAGAACACCAAAGAGCAAGGAAACCGATGGGGTTCAAACAGGCCTGGCACTGCAGCTTGAGGAATCTCCCTGCTGAGCAGGAGCAAGGAGCACCGAGCATGTGTGGGAACAGTGAGACATGTAAGAATGGGGAGGAGGTAAGAAGAGCTGGCCCCATCACATTAGGGCACCAGCTGACAACTACTTGCAGCTACACTCTCAGCAGCAGATGGCTTGGAGGCAGATGGGTGCAGAGACAGGAAAATAACCTGTGTGTATGAACCAATAAATGGAATTTGGGGATCATTTCACCCAGTCAAGACAGGAGTGTGATGTGTAGCACCAAGAAGCTCATCGCCATCCTAAAGACCTCAGTGCCCTTCTTCCCTGGAAGCCTGTAGTAAAAGGAGTTATTTTTCATCTAAACACAGCTTTTGACTAGTGCCAACATCATTATTTCCTAGTGGTTCACAACTATGAAATACGTGGCATGTTTCCAAGACGTGTACATGAGAGTTTAAGAGTCATTGGTTTTACAGAGGGAAGAATTTGAGAAAAGTGCAGAAAGGAATAAAATAAAATGTACAAGCTGAAAGAGCAAACATGACGTGAGGGGGAAAGAGAAAAAAGTACAAAAGGTCACGCATGGGTGAGGAAGAAGAAACAGGTCAAGAAGATAATTATGGTAAAGGTGAGGAAGCAACATTATGATCAGGAAACCCATAAATGTACTTACCGGAAAATGCATAAAGAAAATGGAGCCATGCCAAGAAAATTAAAAGGCTTCAAAAAGCAACTGAGAATGTGGGACCTGCCAAGCTACATTCATCAAATATTAGACACATTCCACCAGTATATGTCAAATTTACTCAACAAATACTATTTGCTGCCTTAGCTGGCCAAGTACTTTCCAGCAAACATATTGTTCAGCAAATATCAAGGAAATTAATTCAATAACCTATTCAGCTACTATTTTTCTAGTTATATCACCCATTCCAAAAGTGAGCTGTGCTGTTGTTAAATTTTTTAACTGGAATGAGTGCTATTTGTGACAAGAAGAGTTTATCCCGTCGTAGCTGATGTACATATGGGTCTTATTTATAGGAATAAAAACAGGAATCTGGCAGCACTACAATTGACTACCATACTCAGCAAACCGTATATAACCTGTTTTTTCTTTGCTTATGTTATGCAGGCATGGGTAATTTTCTCCTGGTGTAGTAGGACTAGTCCTTTGCCTAGTAAGTGTCAACTTTTGACAAACAGATTACCATAATTAAAATCCTTTGGTGCTAAATAAAAAAGCTACAGTTACCAGCAGGTAATTTGCGTCTCATCTGTTTAAATACACCAGTGCTCTGTCAGATTAGCTTTGGCCCTGTTACTGGAAGGGTATATGATAAGGTAATTTTCAGCTCCGTATGTATTCATATCAATTTTCTGTACTGTTAAAAGACAACATCCTTTCTCCCTTATACTGTTTTTCATCCCAAAATATATTACAAATTAAGTACTATTTTAGAATCTGAAAAGATACATTAAAATTAAGTTTACATACAAAGGAAACTATCAAATATTAGGAAAACTTCACATTTAATGCTGTACAGGTGACCTTAATTTAGACCCCTGGTGTACCTACATTACAATACAATCTTTAATAATGCAATTGCATAGGAAATTTCCACATGACCCTTCCTTCAATCAGTGTACAAGCTGGATGGTTCTTTGGGACTGAATTAGCTATTCAGTATTTCTTTTTATCCTTATCGTTCAACATGTAGTCTCACCTTATTTACTGCATAACATCCATACCCTGCTCTGAATACCTAATTATTAATGTCCTCATGGGCTTTTCTGTGGCACTCATCACTATGGTATTTGATGTTTCACAAATATTAATGAATTTCTCTTCCAACCCTGTGAGAAAAGCTAATAATACTTTCCCCACTTTGCAGCTGTAGAAAGGGGAACAAAGACCATGGGAATTGCCTGAGACCACAGAGAGAATTCAGGAGCAGAGACAAATTTAGAGTCGCAGGTCCCTGGGATCCCAAAGCCAGCCCTCACTCTGCCAGACTACATCATCTTGCTGGCAGAGGTGCCAAGGACTAGCAGACTCCATTTATCTAAATCATGGCTGCTTGTGCTCAGCACCCACCCAGGTCAGGCACCCATGGCTGTGGCCAGTCCAGGGAACACACTGCCCAGCTACCAGCTCCTGCCGCCCTTCCCACATCTCTGAGTGCCTCACTTAAAAGTATCTGCCTGACCCCAGCTTTCTTTTTTTTTTTTTTTTTTTTTTTTTTCCGCATTAGGTGGAATTACAGTCCAAAACTATCCAGAGAAAAACTGGGATAGCAATCTATTACTACACAGTAATAAAATTCAGGAGCCTTACATTTGCAGTACAGGTTCACCGAAGTGTCTGATTCTGGATCCAGATCCTTGGTGCCTCCTGTTTCCTGTAATGAAAGGCACTATGCTAATTCTCCACCTGCTGCCTGGCAGAATTAGAAACAGATTCCCATAGCTTCTTCACAACTGGTACCTCCAGACATATACAGCTGGGGGCAAGGAGAGAGAAAGTAAACATACATATATTTGGGGAACTGAGAAGGTGGGTGCGAAAGCCTCAGTTTACATGTGCAAGTTGAGAGTTGAAGTTATCTTCATAGTTAGTTTTGGGTTTTCTTAATATTATTATTCAGGAAGCTGTTGTTAGAAAAATGAAGCAAACCCCCTAAATATTACACAAGCTTCCAATGATCAACTCAATGTCACAGACCACTTCTATATTTTTAAGGATTTTTTCAGAATGCTATTATGAAGTCCTATTGAACATGTCTGTGCATGCAAAAGCATAGATGTCCATGCACATTTAATCCTAACTCTGAGCAGTTCAGACTAATTTTAAAATTTGTAGGACAGATTCTCAACATAAAACTCTTCTGCCTTCCCTACTTTAGCATAATGAAGTAAAACCAAAGTGAGTTTAACTACACAGATGAGGTTTTTGCAGCTGCAGAAAGCATTTAACTGTCACTCAGAAAGTGTTTATTTTTCAGGGGAAAAAAGGTGAGAAAACAAATATATATTGACTCTGTTGACCTTGCCAGCTAGCAAGGTGACTTTTCATAGAGGACAATTTGGCCAAATGACAAATAACATATTCCTAAGTACTCCAAATGGATCCCAACGGCTAGAGCACCCTAAAGGACTAAAAAGACTACTTTGAATCTTGCAAGGAGCACACACAGACACTCCTGCATGCTCACAGACCATACATGTGTTTCATAAAGACAATGCATTAAACACAATAAAGATCACAGGGAAACCAAACAAACCCCAACACAGTGAGCTAAAGCTATGGATTCTTTCTCTAGCAAAAGCCTAGCTGATTTCTACACTCTCAAGTTTACTGACTCACACAGGGCAGAATGAAATCTCAAGAATTAGTTCCTCTGATAAACAGCTCAGCTTTCCATCAAGCTGACATGAAGTGCAATCTCTGCTCTAAAAAGCCAAAATGCTCTGTGATGGAGAGAGAGGAGAAGGAGATGCATCACCCAAGTAGTGATGGCTGGAGAATTTTTTTCGAGCAGAAACCCAAAGAAGGTATTATGTCTTCACTGGATGCTGAAAAGCATTGCTTTCAGCAACCGTACAGAGGCTTCCACAGTGTTTTCTCTCCCCCAGGGAAACTGCGTGTGCATAACCATCTACTTTCCTTGTACAGGCATGCCCATGAGGAGCACTGCTGGGTCGCTAATGGGTCTCTTTCCTTTCTGCCCTAACAGACACATTTTAGCTGCCCTACAACAGCAGCACAGGCAGGAGGGTCACCTGATAGCTCTCTGGTGCTTGGCACCCCAGGCAGCAGTACCAAATTATGCTCAGAAGCACACATGAACTGCCGAAGTCCTACAGCAGCAGAGCTGGGCTTCAAAACTGGATCAAATCACATGACTGTCAGTACCAAAACTTTCAGCAGGTTCAGCAGGCACCAGATCAGACCTGGAGCATTTTGTCTGTCCCTTTCACCCAGAGAATCCCAAGGCCAGACCTCAGGGTCTTTCAACGCCTTAACTTGCAGCTCTAAGTTTTTTTACAGCAGCGTCAGCAAGAAGTTTTAGAAACCTGAATCTTTTTTTTTTTCCCCTCTAGGAATACGTTTTCTACCTAAACAGCTTGGGTAATTAGAGTGCTTTTTTTCCCACGTGAAGTATTACATTTCTTTCTCATTTCCCCACTCATCTCCACCTACTAGGTTTAATGTATTTCCAGGTCAGTTCTCATACAGCTCTAACACTTTCTACTCAGCTTGCTTAGGAAATTCAGCAAATTCTACTCAGTCAGCTTGCTCATGCTGCTTTATAGCTTGCTGTGGTCATTCATTCTCAGCTGAACTGAGCATTCAAGATAAACACAAGGTAGGTGCTCTGCTTTAAAGCCCAGAATCACTCACAAAAATCCACTAGACCTGCTAGACAGTCCTTTCAAACCAAGTACTCTGCATCAGTGCTCTACTAGCAGTGCCCTGTCCTCCTTTATTCCCAGTTCCAGGGAGGCAGACACCCCTCTAGGTCCAGAATTTATTTATTTTTTTTAAGACAAAACAACCTTATCTATATGACAACACTTTGTTTGAAATATCCCCTCCTGTTGCCAAATACATAGCTAGCCCCTCACCCATCCACTCCCCCATCCCTGCTATCCCAGCTAATGAGGTGCTGGGCACCCAGGCTTCTCTCCTCTCCCATGGGGAAGGCCCTGTGTCCCTACCCGCTATTGTGAGGCAGGACATTCAGTCTCCCTTTCCCTCCCCATCAGAAGCAAGATGCCAAGTAGGCCACCTCCCTTCAACTTTCTCACTGCCCCATAAACAAACAAACAAACAAAATTACTTATTAACAATGTTTCATATGGGATGGAGAAAACAGTGTCAGTTACAGATGACCCAAGCACATCAACCATCAGATTTCATTACATTGAAATACCATATCAGCTTATTAGTTGGGATTTTATTTTGCTTTTTCTCACAGAACAGAAAAAAATCTTGCTAGCAATTGCCCATGTTAAAATGTGAATTCTTTTTGTCCCTTCAGCAAACAGGCAACTATTTCTCTCCTTGGAAAGTTTCTAATTAAAAGCTAGGTTTCTCTCTCTTTCCCTTTCGAAAGTACCATAAATTATAAATAAATAACTAGTCTTTCACTGTCTCTAATGCACAGAACCTAATATACTTTCTCCACTTTTTCCAACTTTGCTGTCAGAGGGACTTTTTATATTTGGGTTGGGAGGAGACAGGCTGCTCAAGATATCTGATGAAACCCCAAGACTGAAAGCGTCTTGAAATCCCAAGAATGAAACCTACAGGAAGCACATTATGAAGGCAGCTGCAATGCAATCAAAGTCACTACACAGTATGGGCTCCTTCAAATGACTTTCCCCATGATATGGTGCAGTTTCTTTGAGCACAAGGTAATGCAGTGTTCATGCTAGCTTAGTCCTGGGCCTCTCTGAAGCAGATACTGTCAATCATTTCAGACTGTGTTGAACTGAACATAACATTTTCAATATGGTGTTTACAGTTTTCCAGTGAAGGTAAAGCTGACATGGCCAATGCATTTTACTGAGCAGTATGTTAAAGTCCTCTTAAACTGTGTCATGGATATGAAAGAGGTGACTAAATACAGTCTGGTCATTAAGAATCAGTTTCCGTATTGTACAAAGCATCCTATCACTAGGGGGTGTAGATAAAGAGCTCAGCCCCTTATTTAATACAAAAAAAAAAAAAAAAAAAAAAAAGAAAGGGAAAAAAAAAGGAAAAAGAAATTAAAATAAAAGATACAGCATCATTAGAGTTTGGATCCTGAAACTACTGTTGCCCCCATGAGAAATCTTATGAGCACATGCTGGAATGAGGTTGCTGCTCCTTACAGCAGGCTGCCTCCTAGCCCTAAACCATCCTTGTATCCAAGCAGACTGGTAGGGGTAGGGCAGACTGGTAGGGGTAGGTAAATGAGCCACAGCCTCTAACTCTGTACTCAAACTGCGAAGCAGCAATTGGATGCAAATATGTATTGACAAAAGTGGTCAGTCTGTGGGTGTTCTGTGAGGAAAAGCACTCATAACTGCAGATGGCTCATCTTATACCTCCTCACTTTGCAACGCCAAACTGGCAGTCCCACAGGAACAATTTCACTCAGGGGATTTTGGCATCTCTGCATCTGGCAATGATCAGGATAATGAGCAGTGCAGGCAAAGGGGCCTCGGGAGTCACAACCCTTCCAGTGTTTCAGCCTCCTCAGGACTCATCACATCCATCCATGCCTCCACAGCTCACTTCCAAGCCTTTTTCCTGACACCGCACTGAAGGGATGCTCTATACTGCCCTGCTTCTCTCTTCTGGGCTCACACGTGAGGCATTCACCTTTCCCTGTAACCTCCGTTATGCCTCAAATGTAAGAGGTGGGTTTGCACTCTCCTCCCTGGTGCCAGCACACTTAGAGTTCCTGGCACACACACCCTCCTTCAGTGCTCTTCACACTCAGATTTGTAAGTATTTCCCTATGCACCATGACAGGGCATCTGCAAACTCTTTTTAATCAAAGTGAAGGACTTGGAACCCACCATTTGGAGATAAAGGAGATTCTCTTTCCCTCTGTTCTACATCCCTCATTCCCTTCTTCCACACGCTGTCTTTCCCCTGACACTCTACCAAGCTGGTCCAGGTAGCAGGTTCTTCCCATCCACAGCCTCCACACCAGTCCTCCTCCTTATCTCTCCTGCTCTGGGGAGAATTTGCTCAAAAAAAAAATCCTGACATGTGACAAAACAGTGACTTTACTTGGAGGGGGGTGCAGGGTGGGGGCAGGGAGAGGGGTTTACACTGAAAACAATATATATAGTGCTTAAAAATCTGTTAAGAATTATTTGTAGAGTGGTTACAACAGCTATAATTGTTGCACAGTCAGCCCTCAGATCCCCATCAGAGATGAGACCTAAAGCCTTGATTTGGCAAGTATCATTACTTTCATTTAACAGATGGCAAAACTTAAGCTACAACTTGCCTGAATGAGTGGTTTTTAAAGAGACAGAAAAAAGACAAACCAAATTTCTTTTTAATACACAGTTTATGGTTTTTGCCTTCCCTTCTTATAAGAAGTAAGCTCTGTCACAGAAGTGAACATACTACTCTCAGAACAATGTGAGAAAGAGTTGCAGTTCCCACCGTCTCTACTTCTGTCCCATCAGGACCCAGATGTTCCCTGCCTTCAGATGCACTCCTCATTTTGCTTTAGGTAAAAGTTAGGTTATCTAAGCTACTCAATCTAAAACTGTTCAAATTAACTGGTTGTTTTACTTGAAACTGACCTCAAACTCAAACTGCCTTGCTGTAGCTCATAGCAAAACCACCTTGCGCCATCCCCACTAAGTGATCCTGGACGACAAAAGCTTTCCATGGTCAAAGACTCCAAGCTATCTTTTTGGCCCTGCCCTTTTTCTAAACTGAGCAATCTTTGGTTTTACTTTTGTTTTTAGTGGAAGTAAGAGCCACCACACACCAACCTTTGAGGTGACCTGATCTTGAATTCACTCTAAAAGTTTTTACTTCTGCTCTGTCTGCCCTCTTTTCTCCTCTTCATGCAAAAGATTTTTAGGGGGACATCAGCACAATTGTTCTGACAATATCAGTTCCCAGCCATGGGAAGCTGCAACAACCTCTGACTCTTCTCTCAAAGATCTGCTGTTTGTACACTTTGCTCTTCTATTCAGCCCATTGACTTACCTCCCTTATCTTCAATCTATAATTAGCAGAGATTAAGTGACCTGATTTTTTTAGAAAAGGAAATAAACAAAAGGGATCAGGGATGTGTTGAAGTCTAGGGGGGGGAAAGTAAAGAATCGGCACAGTCTTCCTCTTGAGAAGGTCATCCCGAGGAGGAGAAAGAGCAAAATCAATGAGGTTTGGCTCAGCAGTGATGGGAGTCAATCCATCAGGCAAACCGATGGCAGTCAGTCAGGCTCTCACAGACAGCACCTGTCCCTGCCAGCAAAATGTCACATTTCTGAATTAATTTCCATAGTAAGATAGCACTCCCTCTGGGGCAGCACTTAACAGTTTCACAGCTGTGAGAGCAACCTACTGAGCAGGGACAAAGAGGCAGCTCTTCCCCACTGAGGCAGCCAGCATTTCAAAGGAATGGGGGTATGGACCATATCCAGAGTCACACTTTTTCAGGCGTTTTCCCTCTGTAGGCTGTGGTCCCTAAACCAAAATTCACTAAAGGAATATCTCAATTTCCCTTTTTTTGTGTCACTAACCAGAGCAAAAGAGCAAAATTCTGCACCTGTACCTTTCTCACCCCCGAGTTTAAGTTCCCCAGCTGCATCAAATCCCTCACAGATAAAGGTGACAGCATTGACCTTAACGAGCTACATCAAAGTAAAAATTTAGTCCATATTCAGTATAATTCTAGCTGTCTTTCTATAGCAGAGACTTTTCATGATAGGACTGATTCCCTTCAGCTTGTTCAGAGAGCACACTTTCAGTGGTTGTCATTCATTGCTGAACATAGAGGTGACATAACCCTGAATTCTCTGCTCTCCCACACGAAAACAAGTGCTTATCTTTCCACCACAACAAGGTGAACAACACTGTACTCTTCCCTTCCACCTTCCATCACTGGAGTATCATCAGGGTGATTTTCAATATAAGACAGTGTCAACAGAATCTCCAGAAGTGGCAAATTTCTATCACAGAAATACTTTCAGGAACTTTATTTTTAAACGGTTTTAATTGGCAGTGCAACAGGCTGGAGTGAGATAGAGAAGATAGTCCAATTGCACCCTGAACTTTAATTTTGTCCATTTAGACATATATTACATCATTAGAGACAGTTTAAAAGTTTAAGATGTCAAGCCGTTGGGCACAATGTTTACACAACTTACGAGGCACAAGTTTAAAATAAAATTAATACCAAAGTTTTGATTTATCAAGCACTTAGCCCAAATTCCTAAAATATTTCACATCTCTCTACTTCTTTAAAGGTATAACTCCACCATTTAGGTTCTTCTGACATCCTCAGAAATCATCATTTACCAGCTGTCTAACACCACGGGTTGTCTAGTTCCAACACCCTCAAATTCACAGGCAAGAGTTAGTGAAAAAACAACAGACGTGGGACAGTGATGCCAGCCAACTCCCAAGTGTGGGAGGTTCTTGCCAGTGGACGAGGATTTAAGTAAAGATACCTAACAATCTTTCAAGACAGGTACACACATTCTTCCTGTTGGCTCTGCTGTTGGATGTCCAGAAAAGGACAGATGAACTGATGGGAGGGTAACACCCTAAATGGCCCCAGTTAGCTTTGTCAGAACTGGTTTGACTGGTGTCACACCCTGCTAGCTGTAGAAGTGCACAGTGACAGGCTGGCTGAAGTTTTGGCCCCAAAGTTCCTCAAGCAGGATTGACAGACTGGGAAGGGGAGCCTGCCTGCACAAGAGCTCCAGGATCATCCAAAAGATCAGATACATCGCAGGGGAGAGACACTGGGCTGCGTGGTGTGCTGACACCCAACGGTGTAAGCACTCTGAAACACAGGATGCCCTAGGAGGGCATCTGCTCAGAGGCGTGTGGTTCACCATGAAACCTGAAGCTGAGCCTTCAGAGTCTCAATTTTTTACTTATATAGAGAGACAGATAGATAGATAGTTATAATAAGACTCTCATTTCATGGCAAGCTGTACCTGATCTCTTTTCAGAAATTTGTAGAAAAACATACAGACCGCTCACAGTTTTGCAAGCATTTCAATGCTTTGGTAAAAGGTCTTTGATGACAAATATTGCTAACTGCTTTACAGGAGCAGATTTGCAAACAAATCGTCACACTGTTTATAGTATGAGAGTGTTTAGCAGATTCTTCATCTTTAAACCTATATTGCTAATCTACTTACACTTAAATGCCATCTCAGGGGTTTTGTGGTTGTGTTTGTTTTTTTTTAAAAAATCTTCTTTAAAATTAATATATATTAATTTGGAATTCACAGTCATTGTATGTGTTAACCCAGTTGGTGGAATAATTGTAAGGTACTTTGTCTTAATTATAGCACCATGATACAGAGCAGTTAAATATCCATATAATTTCATATTGTTGCCCTGAAGGCCCTTACTTGAAGTCAACCTTTTCTTTTCTTTTCCTATTTTCTAAGCAGGACTTAATTTGTAAGTGTTAGGAAAGTAGGGAGAATTACTTCACTGTAGTTCCTTTATATTTTTTCTCCACTTTTATTCTCACTTTTGAAGATTAATATAAATGAGTATAGAGAAGTGTCTTTCTAGTTAATTATGCTTTGGGGAACTTTATTCTCTCCTCCCTACCCCGAATTCTATTTTAAGGCCTAATATTCTCTTGTTCATTAAGAAACATTAGGAAACAGCCAACTGTATCATATAGCAGCTGATTCTTCCTTTCATGCACGTCCCCAGCTCACCCTCTTTGCATTGTATAACTCAAAGAGAATTCAAGTTGAAATAGGCCCTTTTGAAAAAACTGAGGGGTAGGATGTTTGGGATTTTTTTTTTCCCTTGATTGCCAGGTAAAATTATAGCATGATATCCACTATCATTACCTTCTTACATAAAAAAAGTAAAATACAACCCACATCTCCAGTGACAGTTTTCCCTGTGATTCTCCTCCTCCATAACCCTTGTCCAGAAATTATTTATTCTGAAGCAAGAGTCCAGCCTGACATAGGTAACAAAGCCAAGCTCCAGTTTTCAAATGGACCCTGCGACAACATTTAAACACAGATTCAGGAGGGAGTCCCTAACTGAATGGTATCATCAGTCACAGGCATTTAACAAATCAGAATTCACATCCCCTTCTTCTAGCACCTTCACAACCCTTGTGTTGTTGCACTCCCCCATCTTTGTCAATAACACGTCTGGATAGGCAGAAGCCCCCATCTTACCAGAAAGGACTTCTGTCACTCTGTGTGAGAACTGGTACTCATAAATTCAATAGCAAAGAAACCATAAAAAATATTAAAAGACCATTTCATGATTCTGTAATACAATGTCATAGTAGGTCAAAGGAGTTCCTATTACAATACCACTAAACAGTAGTGTTAAAGATGACAGGGAGGCAGTTGTTTCTGGCCGTTGCTTCCTCATGTTGGAATACTTTGGGCCAGTTAATACTGTGGCCAGAAATCTCATCAGCCAACAGCAGCAGAGGCAGTGACAAATTCACTTTTTTTTTTTTTTTTTCTACAGCACGGTCACAAAACAGTGCTGATGGCACAACCAGTGGATCAGTTTGGCATGCATGACATGAAGGCAGAAACAGGCAGCAGCAGTGGGAACACCTTTAGTCAGTGTTGCAGCCAGATGCAGTAAGTTAGTCTTTGTTCTGTCTGCTAGCACAGCTGGGTGAAGAAACTCTGTTGTCTGAAATAAGTTTTAAATTTAAAAATGTGTTTTTAAGAACAGCTTAATGGATTTTATGGTTTTAATTTCAAAAATACATTCCTGGGTTTGAAGTTTTAGGCTTTTTTTCTACTTCTTTGTATTTTAACTCTTAAAATAGGGTCAGAACTGAAGAGTCAAAAATATAGGAATATAAAATCTAACATTTTCTCTGAATTAAGGAAACAGATTCCTTTGTTGTTGGCTGTTTTTGGTTTGTATTTTTATTTTTATTTTAGAAAAATACTATTTACCCAAGGAAGAGTATAAGACAAAAAAACAAAAAAAACCAACCAAAAAAAACCAAACCAAAACCAAAAAACCCACAACCAAAACCCCCAAACAACACAGGAGGGATTTTTTGGGTAAACACATCAGTCTTTATGACTAGGTATAAAAAAATTGGTTAGGCCATTGGCCAGGTGTGTTAGGAATAAAGATTTGCTCTGGGTAACCCCTAATGCTGTTAATAGAGCAATAAAGAGTTATTTTCTCTGAGCACTGAGCCAGCAGAGCAAAGCTATCTCCAGAGTCACGAGCACATCCTGTCCATTTTCTGCACAACAGGCTTTCTGTCTGCAAACTCTTTGTGCTGTCTCCACACTTGTTTAAAATTATCGTGTAAAACCAAAGAAACCACCTACACACACATTTCTATGCTTGGTTTCACAGTCTTCTGTCAGTTTATAATAAAGCGCCATTTCTCTCTGTTATTGGATGACATGAAAAACAGAAGGGCAATTTACTAAAACAAATAGTCCAGCAACTGATCTGCAGCAGCTGTTAAACTCTTAAGCCAGGAAGAGCCTCAGTGAGTTATCTGCCCATCGAACATGGCTTCCATCTGCAACGCAGATATGTCAAGGTAAGACACAAGTTTTGCTAAGTCAATGGCACAGCTCCCAGTGACCTCCTTACAGGATCCAAAACAGTAACTGGGTCTCTCAAGAGTCAACAAACCTAAAGAACAGATAGGGACCCCCAAGGTTTTAAAGGCATGAAAAGAGGAAAAGTGGCCGCTATCAGAGGGAGGATACTGGATGTTAGTCTCATCTGCTAAGTCAAACTAGTCTTGGACTCCAGCTGTATCTCCAATCACAGGCAGAGCGCTCTGCACAGAGATGTTTCCAGCAGCAGCATGTGACTTCACAGCATCTGCACTGAAAGGAAGAATATAGTTCAAAGGAAGATCTTGCCCATTTTGAAACTCTAAAGACCAGTGGGTTTTCCTTCTTAAGATACTGACCACAGTGTTTAAAATAGAAAGGTTTTGGTTGGTTGGGTTTTTTTAATCAGCATACCTAGATAGCTATATCTTAAAGAATTGCACACGTCCAGGTAAGACATTGATTTTAAAAATAAAATTCTTCAGAAGATGAATGTTTCTGTAGACCTACGGTAGCATTCAGCTTTCTTAGGAGGTTTCTCAGCACTTTTTTTTTTCTTTAATGGGTTATTAAGACCATTAACACTCCAACTATTTTGAAGTACTATTACTCTACATTATGTGGTAGAGTTAAGGAGAGGTCTATTATAACCAAGAGTTGCTTTATTTCCTTTAATTCTCTAAGGTGAACTTAAATACCAAGAAAAAGACAACACTTGTATCAGAATGCTTCAGTGAAGCAAGGACAGGGGGAGGAGGAATGAAACTTTAAAAATTTCTTTCTAGACTCCTATGTATTTCTTCAACTTAGTCAACTCGGCAGAGACAATACCCTCTTAATTTTCTTCCCACCAGTGACAGTTACAATGAGTCATAGTACATGCCTACTCCAAGCCAGCATTTTTGTCTCTTGCCTACCACCATTTTCAGAGATTTATTGAATGCTGACCTACTTGTTGCCCACGTGAAGAAGCAGAAGCCAGTTACAATGAGTAATAATTAATTTTAATATTGAGAAGAAGAAAAGAAATTAAAATGCTTGGACACAGCATAGAACTTTGCTACTGTATTCTTTCAAGCAGCCATTCTCCTGCCATCCCAAATCTCCAAGAAGTAAATAAGCAAATGATTGTATTTACCTGTCAGGTTCCAGCCCCAAATACTTTAAAAGCTGTACAAACTACATTAAGAGAGAGTTAAATCCTGGAGAGTTAAAAAAAAATAATTTGCAAATCCGGTATATTGTAGAGGTACTCCCATTCTTCTGAGGGTTTTTGAGTAGGACTTCAGCCATTAAGATATTAGGATCTTGCCCATATGAATTACACAGGGTCACTTAGAGCCAAAGGGAAAACTCAGGTACCTTCAGGTTTCAAGACCTTTACCTCCAGCAGAAGCATTCAAGATGGATTACATTAATTATTCTCCAGAAATACTCCTTTCTCCTTGTGTACAGTAGAGACCTTCTAGCCAACATGACTTTCTTTGGTCATCTAAAAGGCCATGACTAGGTGTGGGACTCATGGAAGCTATCGCCTGTCTACTGGTTTAAATAACACATCCTTCATCCTTCTGAGATATGTAAACATTGTTCAACTAAAGAATGACATCCTATTACAAACTTAACAAATGCTTTAGTACAGCACCTGCCATATGTTACAGACCTTCTTAAGCAAGCCAATATAAATGTCTACAGCCCAGCTTTGGGCCTCTCACTTGGGTTACAAAGCCAGCATTGTTTTACTGAAATGAGAGTTATGCTTTTAAAAATCAAGATCTTTATAAAAGTTCTTCCTTGGATGACTAAAAAATATGATTCAGTAAAAAAAAAAAGGTTGTAGTCCTTACATTTCTGATATTCTGCTAGATGTCTGCCTTTTATTCTTCATTTCAAAGAAAACCATATCTTCCTCCAAGTATCAGAGCAGACATATTTTTTTTTTTCCTTTTGCATGCTTCCTTTCCCAAGTAAATCCTCAATTTACGGCTTATCCTCATGGAAGTAGAGTGAGAAGCACAGCTGAGCATAGGAGGGAGTTTAACCAGGAAACTAGAGAAATCAGTCTCTGGATGGAAAATCATCCTTCCAGAAGGAAGAAATTTATACATTACACATAGGGAGCCCATTTCTGTCACAAAGGGTACATGGGGGAGTTCTCCTGCTGGAATAAGTTCATCATTTCTTCCCACAAGTTATCGTCAAGAGTTTCAGGAAAGTGTTGAAAAGAGCTCTCTTGGGTCCTGTTTCAGCACAGCACTAAAATCCATTAACTTAAACTTTTGGATTCCTATATTTGGGCTTCTAGGTCAGTATCAGGATCTACTGCAAATACTTGAAGTGATTTGCCATGAGAGCACCTTGCTTCTTCGTGATGCATGCTTTGAACCATGTTATCTTCTCTAAATCTCCTCCAGAACTTAGTTTAGCAGGTAGCATCAAGGATGGAGAACCTGCAAAAGACAGCATTAGAGCTCAGGGTGATCTGGCCAATGTGGATAAATTGATCTCGAAACAGATAATATAATTTAGCCAAAACAAGTATTATCCAGAGCAGTATATGGGATAGAGAATGACTGTGTCAGTGCATCAGTTCTCTAGAAAGGGCGCCACAAGCTCAACTGGACGACATTCGTTCTGTTCCTGAAGAAAGAACGCATTCAGATGGACTTGCAAGCAGAAATACAGCCTGTAAAAGAGAAAACCATCCTTTTGCTCAGTACTAAAAAGGCTTCTTCTGTGTTTGGGTATCATATTTCAAGAAGGTGGAGATAGTTCACATGAGAAGCTAAAAAGGATCAGTAAGCTGCAAAGCCTGGGTAATAACTTTAAGGTAGATCAAAGATTGCTGCAAAGAAGAAGAAAATAAATTATTTTCCAATTTCTATTGTCAATGAACAGTTCTGATCAACCTGGATGTCTCTTGCTGTCAAATTCAGGACAATCTTTCCAGCATTAGGGAGAAGAAAACATTGAAGAGGTTGCGGGGGGACGCTGGCAGAACCACTACTAGAGGGGTTTTTGACAACGGGTCTGACAAACAAACATCATTAAAGAAGATTCAGGCATAGCTGATCTGCCTCAGGGGCAGAAGCATGAACTAGGAAATTTTTGAGGTCTTTTTAAGGTTGTCACCTTCTATATACAAAACACATGGACACATAATGAGTAGAAACAGCTAAAAAGCAGCAATTAATTTGCTAAGGCTAGTACCAGATCAACACCATCCATAGTTTGCAGCAAGCTGTTCAAAGCCCAGGCAAAACCGTATATTGTTAATGCTCCTGCCACTGGATCCAGTTGGGCTAGCACATGTACTGCCTGGGCCACGGGTGTTGAAGCTTCAGGGCAGACAGATGTTAGAAATTATTTGCACTGGGGTCACACAGGCCTGCATTTTCAAATCTTGGAGAAGCCTGTATGTAAGATAATAATTGTTGATACCCCTCCAGGCACTCTCCATGTATAAATCAGGCATAGGACACATACTATTACAAACACCACTAAGGAACTAAGCCAGGCTCTTCTGTTTTTCTAAGCAATTTTACAAACCTGAGGAACGCAAAGGAACAAGCACCCTGGGAGTTCAACAAATGAACAGGATCAAGATTTCAAACTCTGAGTAGCATTGAAGGATTTCTTTGCCATTGATGCAGATCCCTGGTGAACAGTCTGCTGCCACTTTGAGAAGAGTAAGTGGCAATTATTAATTGATTGTGTAGTGCCAATAATTTACCAGGTGGTTTCTTGGTTTTCATTTAGCAGCATACATGAATTTGGAAGCAATGCTGAAGCAAGGAACTACTCAGGACAGAGGAGGACAGGAGTGTCTCAGAAACAAGGCTCACAGTGTCATGAGGGAAAGCTTATCTGAGCTGTTTTCTTTTGTTTCAGGAGAGAGCACATACGCTATGGAATTTTCTACTTCTGGAGAAAATGCAGGGCTCAACACACATTCTGAACCATGGGCTCTCCTCCTCTCAGGTCAGTATGGTTTTCTGTTTCATGTGGGTCTGCAGCACTGTCTGAAAAAGAATTTGTTGGCTGTCCGAGTTAGCAAACACAAAGGGCAGATGTTAGGATCAGTGCCTAGCAGCCAGTGGTTAATACCCACAATCTTCAGCAGGATGCGCAGCAAACTGAAAGGTGAATGGCTTCACCAGGAATGGTATGGCAAATCCCACTAGGTCTTTCTCAGTCTTTCTTCCTCTTTCTCTCTTGCATAAGAAAGTAACACCATGATGACAGGAGAGAGAGTAGGATTTTTCGGGTACTCCACACAGAGGGGTGGAAGTGAAGATATTAATTTAGCACATAAACAAAACTTATAATGATTTACAGAATAACTCAGCTGAAGATTTTTAAGGGTCAAGATCTGGTATCACTGATGGAGCAATGTGTTGCATCAGACAGTTAAAGAAGAATAACAGCAAAACCAAGCAAACAAAACAGCCATCTTTAGTTCATCTAGTGCTGTCTAACCTCCACTCTCAATCAGAAGTAACGGCTCCAGCTCATGTTACAATCATCTCTTGTCTTATACACAATGGTGAGTAGAAAACACAATGTCAGGAGCCCAGGACCACGTCCTTGTGGATCTGCAAGGACAAGGTACAAGACCTCACTTTTCACTGTAGAAAAGTCAGGATTTTTAATACAAAAAGCTATAAAATGGCTAATACTTAAGGAAACACCCCCCCACCCCCACCCCCGCCAAAATCTAGAAAAAGCAGAAATAATTTAAAGGCAGGAATTTTGAGGCTGGGAATATAAACACTACCCCTTTCTGTTAACTTGCATCTTTGCTTGAGTCAGATTGTAAGCATCGGCTTTCATCTGGGTTGAAATTCATGGATAGTTCACTAATGTTTGAAGGTGATATTTTGCACAGATTTATTCTTGGTACTGCTGGTTGTTCATGACATTTATCTGATAGTCCACATTTAATCTTTATCATTCTTTTTATTGAAGAAATAAATTCTCATTAATATTTTTAATGGTTTTTAGTGGGTGTTAATGAATTTGGGAAGGTCCTTCAGGGACCGTACTTTCTGCCACATTGGAAGTGACACTACGTGATGTGATAAACAATAACACATTAGGAGTCATCAGGTTTTAGCTGAGTGCTGTCATGGAACTAAAAAGTTCCTTCTCTGTGCACAATATCAAAAATAACTGAGCAAATTTAACAAAATGCATCAATAACACACACAAAAATAAGGAGCTTCTTGAAACAAGTATTAAAAGTCATCTTGTAGTCCAGATGGAAGATCCTGCTTATTCCCAACCAAACCAAACCAAAACAAAACCCACTTATAGAGGATTGAGGTTGGATGTGTGGTTTACAGTTTCTAGCCAACATATAACAAGTCATCCAGTAAAGGGATAGTCAAATCAATTACCCATCTTTTTCCAAGTACGAGTTGCTTTAAGAAGAAATAAGTCCTTTTCCTGAAGAGTGCTACATTTCAAAACAACTGTCCTACACAAAAAGTCAGCAAATGAACTTGTTATGGAGGCTATTCTGATCCTTTGATGCTAAATAATACTTTGTCACCCACTGTAACCCTAGATGACCTTAATTTTATATGTCTTTGTTTTATTCGGTAATCAAAATGTAATATTATCTCCTTGTTTAATACAGTAATAGAAATACAATATTTAATTGTATAAGCTTAGGATTGTAAAATTATTGCTTATTAAATGTATAAATAAGGGAATAGTCATTGAGGGTGCATTATTTATGCCAGAGTTCTCTGGTGCTTTCATAACATTGTTGGTAAAGAATAGCATATTTTGAAGGAAGTATAAAATAATTGAGCCAACCCTGTAACACCACTGGGTAAGTGCTTTATATCTTACTTGTTTATGTTTCAGTTGTACTGTGTCTGAATTAAAACAGGCCTTTTCTTAGTCACTAATGACACATTTTTGGAATTAACAGCAATATACCACATTAATCCAGTGTCTTAGTTACTGAAATGAAAGTTAATGAAGTATGGTGATGCAACAAGCCTATACAGAAAACAAAGAAACAAGCAAGAGAAAGAGTTCCTTACAAGACAGAAGTCATGTAGGAAATCAGTCTAGAGCTCCTGTCTACCAGAATCCTAAAAGCCTAGGTAGGAAAGGCACACATTTTTGGCTTTATCTAGGAACTACTGCAACCTTTGAAGCTCAGAGAACTTCAGACAACGCCAGATCCCATCACTGCGGAATGAGATTTTTTTACTTGAAGAGGAACAGTGAGTGAGACTTGGGATATGAACTTTGACCCAAATAAGAGATAATATTTTCTGAATCAAAATAAGCTAGGTGAGTTGCATGTATAAAATACATGGAATTCTAAAAACAAAATTTGCTCCAAATTCAGTCTATTCACAAATAAAGATCTTCTGGTGATAGCGATGACATTACAGCACAAAACAACTTTTGAGAACACAGCTGAATGCTAGGAAAGGCACAGAGCTAATAAAGATAGTATATCACACAGACACTGTTGTTATCACCAAAGTACCACAGATGACTGGTGCTAGGATGAAGCCATTCATTATAGCTGGTATTAAGAGTGCAGTTGAAAGTCTCCCCACCTAAGATAAGAAGTGAGACAATTCCAGCAGCTAAAAGTACATTTGATCAGCCAATCTCTTCTCAGATTAGTAGTTTATTTCCTCTGGTTTGTTTTCCAAGCAACCCAGTTCTGAAGAGATGCTTCATCATGTTTGTCTCCATTGGCACTCAGATATGGCAACCTACAAACTTTACACGCCAACGGAAGGAAACATTCATTTAGCTGAGGCAAGTACCGTTCTCTTAAGCTCATTTTAGGAACTTGAGAAATGCACTAGGTATGGAGTGGCAGGAAATATGACGAAAACATTGTTGGGCCAACTTCACAGACAGTTCTGGCAGTGTGCCAGAACTACCCTTCACCTAAATTTTGCAAGACTTGTGATGTTACAGTAATCCATATGGTGATGTCCTTTACTGTACTCCTAAATAATAACAATTTAAAAAAGTAAAAAGATCTTACTCTTATGTGATTCTTATGGTACCTTCTGTTTTTATGGGCAGAAAGAGAAGAAAAAAAAAGGATTATGATGCACATTTACATAAAAATACAGACCAGACTGCAGGAGCCAAACCCTTCACTGCTTCTCTGTTGCATTAAAGACCTGTGATTTGTGGAGGCAGACTGGGGTGCACAAGAGGGCCAGAAGGACTGCAACCATCGGCAGTTCCATCATTTACTACAATAACAAAACCCAACAAACAAAAGAAAGCCCAGTTCAGGGGCTGAATCCCCGTGAGCACAGCTAGTTTCCTTTCTGCCCAGTCTGGGTGCTGACTATCCAGCATGCATGACACTAGCTGCCATACCCACACCCAAGGACACATCAGCTCATTGTCACAACACCTTGGTTTCTCCTTTTACTTCGAAATCTACAGTCTTGTCTCGCTCACTGCAACAGCTAGCAAATGAGACTGTTGGACTATTCTCACTACAACAGACAGCAAATAAGAGTTTGGGCCAATACAATACCTGAAGGCAAAAATGCTGGATACAGCAAATTATTAAAAAGTGAAATAACTGGGGAAGAATAATCTGGAAAAATTATTAGAAACAGCAATGTCTTCATGTGATGGGCTACTACAACAGAAATATGGTCATCTTCCAATATAAGAAGCATAAACTTGTCTCCTGAAGAACAGAGCAGACACAGCTGAGGGAAGAGATCACAGAGGCATTCTTCAGTAGTTATGCTTTATCAAAGGTTTAAAAGACCAGATATGGTGGGTTGACCCTGGCTGGATGTCAGGTGCCCACGGAAGCTGCTCTATCACTGCCCTCCTCAGCTGGGCAGGGGAGAGGAAATGTAATGAAAGGCTTCTGGGTCGAGATAAGGTCTGGGAGGCATTACTCACTAGTTACGTCATGGACAAAACTGACTTGACTTGGGGAAAACTTAAGGTAATTTATTACCAATCAAATCAGAGTAGAATAATGAGAAATAAAACCATCTCCCCCCCCCGCCCCCCCCTTCTTCCCGGTCTGAGCTTCCCTGGCGGTTTCTCTCCCTGCTCCCCCAGCAGTGCAGGGACACTGGCATGGGGCTGGGGTCAGTCCCTCACACGCTGTCCCTGCCGCTCCTGCCCCCTCAGGGGGAGGCTCCTCACACCCTGCCCTGCTCCAGCCCGGGGTCCCTCCCACGGACACGGTCCCCCATGACCTGCCCCAGCGCGGGTCCCCGCGGGGTCACAGCCCGGCCAGCAGCCCTGCCCCGGCCTGGGCTCACCCCTCCGCGGGGCCACAGGCCCTGCCAGGAGCCGGCTCCAGCGCGGGCTGCCCACGGGGTCACAGCCTCCTGCGGGCATCCCCCTGCTCCGGCGTGGGGTCCCCAGGGGCTGCGGGGGGGATCTGCTCCACCGTGGGCTCCCGGGGCTGAGGGGACAGCCTGCCTCAGCCTGGGCTTCACCGCGGGCTGGGGGGGAACCCCTGCTCCGGGCCTGGAGCCCCTCCTGCCGCTCCGGGCCTGGCCTGGGGGCTGCAGGGCTGCTGCTCTCACACAGGCCCACTCCTCTCCCCAGCAGCAATTGCTGTTGCTCATAATTTTCCGCCCCCTTCTTAAATCCGTTATCCCACAGGCACCACCACCGTGGCTGATGGGCTCGGCCTGGGCCAGCAGTGGGTCCATCCTGGAGCCGGCTGGCATGGGCTCCATCGGACATGGGGCAGCTTCTGGCGGCTTCTCACAGAAGCCACCCCTGTGCCCCCCGCTACCAACACCTTCCCATGAAAACCCACTACACCAGAGTAGTAATTTTAAGTTTAAAGCAGTGATGGACAGAACACACTGTGGGCAGCCTATTAAGACAACAACTACACAGTCCGCTCTGTAAATATGTAATGGTGACAGCACCAATTATAGATTTTCTTTTACTCCTTGAAGCCCTCAGAAAGGTGAAGGAGTGATAAAAACACAAATACTGCTAGAAATATAAACCACTAGTAATGCCATAGTATGACATTTTTTACTACCCTGGCAACATTACTAGACAGAAACAGAATAAGATTAAGTCAAATACACTTCCAGGTGACTTTACTAGAAGCAGTATTCTTTTCATCAGTTTCCTCGATATTTTTTTCTTCTATATTCATATATGCATAATTAAAGACAATTATGAACATTATATATAATTAAACAGATGAATTTACAGAGTATTCAAACCCCTGACAAAGAACTAAATATATTTGCTGATAATTAAAATCTTCTGATATATTGTCTTCTGCAGCCAAAAATTCCACTATCACCTTTCTGGGAAACAGTGGCAGGAGTATTCTGTTACTGTAGACAGGCCTTATTTTTCAGTAATCAGATCTGCTAAACATTTCCTCTTTTCTGGAAAGCTGGCAGCTTGAGTTTGTTACTTTTTTATTCTTTTAATTTTAGAAAAAAATGTTGCACCTTCTGATTAATTTTTCCACATCTCTCCCTGTATAAAGGCAGCTTATATGAAAGGCAGATGTTTTTTATCAGAGCTTGTAGTGAACAGGACAAAGGGCCATAATTTTAAACTGAAATAAGGTAGATTTATATTAGATGTAAGGAAGAAATTTTTGTTTTCATTATGAGGGTAGTGAGACAGTGGAATGGGTTTTCAGAGAAATTTTTGATGCCCCATTGCTGGAAGAGCTGCAACCTGATCTAGTGAAAGATGTCCCTGGCCATGACAGGGGGGTCAAGCTCGCTTTTAAAGGTCTCTTCCAAGCCAAACCTTTCTATGATTCTGTGATAATTACTTCTGAGGTTACTTATAGTTTTAACATGTTAGAATTGTTACAGGTTGTATATTTCTTTAAGCCTTAAATGGAAAGATTTGCATACAAAACATAAAATTATGAAAGCTTATCATTTACAATAAAAACATTGCAAAAGACAAACAACAGGACTTGCATTTATACACATATTTTATATTAGTCTTTAGGAAACTCATTGTGTCTATTAAGAAGTAGTAAATTTTATTGTGATGGGTTGGATATGCAGTGCTGCTGAGCATTTTTAACCACATAATGCAGTCTGTGATGCAAGCTGTTCAGAAAAACACACATTCTGAACTGAGCATTCATCTTCTGTGTTAAAGACTTTCATTCTTAAAGCCTCACTTACAAGGGGTGGTGATTGCTTAAGTGCATAAGGATTAGTGACTATGACTGTGAAATCCACTTGCTGCTCACAATTTCTTCTCATAAGATGTTCAAGCCTTAGAGGTCCAGCACAGAGCACTTACCAGGGCCCGCTGTGTGCCTTGGCTGGCACTCAGACAGCCCCAAGGAAAAATATCATTGGAGTCTCCTAAGGATTGCAGGGTAGGGGGGGCTAAAAAGGAGGAAAAGCCATAAAAGCCCCAAAACCTAAACCACAGAATATCTGTCTAACCTGCCCCTCCTCTGTTTAGGGTAAGTCTTTATCTGCCACAGGGACTTGAGAATGAAATGACAGCCTAATAGTTTGTAAGCATTGAAATCAAAGTTTAAGGCAAAGGTCTCTTTGTATTCAAATACGTGCTGAAGATATAGTTAAGTATCTCATATTAAGACCTGAAATAGAATAATGAAAACAGACATTTTAACTATGAAAATAGATTTCTAGCTCTAATAGAGGTGCTTGATAACACTTCCATTATAAAGATTGCAGTAAAGGTCCCATTCTAAGTCTTACCCTGAAGGCGTCTTTCCATCCAAAACAGTGAAATATTCTCTGCTTTCAGTGCACAGACTTAACTATGAACAATTTATTTCTAAACTACTTTTACAGATGGAATGAAAATATTGATCTGTCTCCATTTTTGTAGCTTGTTTCTAACATTCTTATTTTCTATAGATTAAAAATTGCTTTCATTCCAAAGTTTTGGTGGGTTTTTTTGTTTGTTTTTTTTTTAAAGAGTATGGTGTTTATATCACATAAATCTTATCTGAATATTTTTCCTCTTGCTTCTCTTCTCCTCACAGAATTACGATTTCAGAAAGAACTTTCACAATGAATTTTACTGGGATTCCAAATAAGGAAAAATAAGTAATGAAATCTATGAAAATGGGCATTTTATTCCACTAAAAGTAAAGCTGCACTTCACAATGTCTATATTGCTAATGAGCTTTTATGATTACAGCGAACTAAAGTTTATATAGCACTATTTTTCTGTAGTTTTAAAGCACACCAAGGATAGATATTTCATCTCTCATTGACTACTGCTACCCACATTTAGCAGACTACAAAAAAACCTATCTCCTAATGTGTATGATTATTCAACAAAATGAAACACATTTTGCATTTTTTGTGTGCACTTCTTTTAATGCAAGACTCTGGGAATCAAAAATTCATGAATCTTTCTTGGTATATGCAAACCTGTTTTGAAAGCTTATTAAAGTCTGAGGATTCAGACTTGGACAATTCTCTCAAGTGAACAGTTTTCTTTCCAGCTAAAGGAAATATGGTTTGAAAACTTAGCATTTTGTCTCTCTCCTATACCTGGAAATCAAAAATAAATAAATAAATAAATAAATAAATAAATAGATAGATAGATAAATAAATAAAATAAAAAATTATCTGTGAAGAGGAGCAGGAATTTAACTGACCACTTGAGCTTCAAGAATCTTTCAAAAAGGATTTAGTCTAAAACTTAGAGTAAGATTTCACATATAAAGAAAAGGACACACATTCCAGATTGCAAAAGGGAGACTCCAAATGGATGATGAAGATCTTGCTAGTACCATGAAAATTAAATTCATTTTGTAAAGGTGAAGGAAGGACCTGGGTGGATTCCTGAAACCCAAATTTCCTCACAGGGAAATCTAATCTAAACTAGGCATTGAAAGTAGGTACATTTGCATGGCCATGCCTGTGAACATGTATGTCCCTGCACACACAGCTTGTGTGGTCAAGGACAGACTTCACTTATCACAGACTTCCATGCAAATCATCACATTACAACCACTTCAAGCACCACACACCAAATCAACTTGTCTTATCTTCTGTCCTGGGTTCAACAAGGACTACCTTTACTGCTTCCACTGTCTAGGAGGACAATAAAGCAAAAAACAGAAATAGAATAGCTCTTTTAATAATTTAAATAATCATACATTAATTTAGGTTGAAAAAGATCTTTGAGATCATCAGTCCAACTGTTAAACCAGGGCTGCCGGGTCCACCACTAAACCTGTCCCTAAGTGTCACATCTACACATCTTCTGAATACCTCCAGGGATGGTGATTCCACCAGCATCCTAGGCAGCCTGTTCCAATGCTTGACCACCCCTTCAGTGAAGAAATTTTTCCTAATATCCAATCTAAGCCATCCCTGCTGTAACTTGAGGCCATTTCCTCACGCCCTGTCACTTGTTATCTGGGAGAAGGGTCTGACCCCCACCTTGCTACAGCCTCCCTTCAGGTAGCTGTAGAGAGCAGTAAGGTCTCCCCTAAGTCTCCTTTCCTCCAGGCTAAACAACCCCAGTTCCCTCAGCCGTTCCTCATTAAGACTTGTGCTCCAGACCCTTCATGAGCCCCATGGCCCATCTCTGGACACGCTCCAGCACCTCAGTGTCTGCTTTGTGGTGAGGGGCCCAAAACTGAAGACAGTATTTGAGGTGCAGCCTCACCAGTGCCCAGTACAGGGGGACAATCACTCCTCTAGTCCTGCTGGCCACACTGTTTTGGATAGGAGCCAGGATGTTGTTGGCCACCTTGGCCACCTGGGCACACTGCTGGCTCATGCTCAGCTGGCTGCCAACCAGCACCCCCAGGCCCTTTCCCACCAGGCAGTTTCCAGCCGCTCTTCCCCAGCCTGTAGCGCTGTGTGGGGTTGGTGTGACCCAAGTGCAGGACCCAGCACTTGCCCTTGTTGAACCTCATACAATTGGCCTTGGCCCATCGGTCCAGCCTGTCCAGACCCCCCTGCAGAGCCCTCCTGCCCTCAGGCAGGTCAACACTCCCCCCAGCTTGGTGTTGTCTGCAAACTTACTGAGGGTGCGCTCGATCCCCTCATCCAGATCACTGATACAGACATTAAACAGAACTGGCCCCAGTACTGAGCCCTGGGGAACACCACTTGTGACCAGCCACTAACCGGATGTAAATCCATTTACTACCACTATTTGGGCTCGGCCACTCTGCCAGCTTTTTAGCCAGCATGAAGTATATATGCCCAAGCCATTTTGCTCCATTCTTTTTCGTATTTGATGTGTACAAGAAACCACTAGGAGAATTACTCAGCAATAGCGTTTACAGTGTATCCAAATATGGATGATACCTACTTGCATCCCATATTTGACCTGCCTGGCACATGGGAACAATGGCTCACCCCAATTCAGATTCTCTAATGCCAAGTTTCTATTTGAAGGTGTTGAATCAGTGAAGTCTAAGCTTTCCTGGATACCACAACTGTTAAAAGTGCCAATGCAACAAACACCAGCCTGAATATCCTGCTTCCAGAGCATCCCAAGAGCATGGGTTGCTGAATGGAAAGGTTCTTCAGCCTGCAAGTTCACTAGCCATCAAGCTATCACACTGGCTACTCAGTACAATGATTTGTTTTGGGTTTGTTTGTTTGTTGGGTTGGGTTTTTTGCCTTGGTCTGCATCAGGGGAGAAAAAAAAAGAAGAAAGTGAATCTGGAATTTCCTAAACAGATGTTCAAAGCATTTTTGGACCATCAGGTCCCTTCAGTTCCCATCTTCTCTCTGATATTTCAGGTCCTCTATACCCAACTTTCTCTGTGGCTGTCTTGATGGACCCTCAACTACTTGGGAAAGAACAGTGTCTCAAGTCTAATGCTGAGTGAAAATGAACTGCAACGCACACTCTTTAACTTTTTAAGGGTTAAAAAGACTTGTGTTCTTTTAATGTGCACACATGCAACAGATCTTTTTAATAAACAATATTTATTTAGGGATGAAAATTGCTTCATTTTATAAAGGTCAGTGGAATGTAAATAAACCTCTTTCCTTGAATATAGGTTTTACATGCATGGTCTTAATAGGCAAGGCATGGTTGCTTAGTTTCACAAAACAACAGCAACAAAAGCTCATAGCTTCTTTACCTTTGTTTAAATGTCACAATCACAGATGTCCTCTGTCTAATCACTTTGGCTGAACCAACTTACATACGCAAACTCACCTTCCTTTATTTGCATCTCCCACATTCTACATTGGCTTTCTCTTCTACAATAAATTGTGGTACCTTAATCAGTAGCCCACCAGGGTACAAAAACCTTTGCAAGGGATTAATGACAGCTTTCCAACTGCTTCTCCATTGTCCTCAAAATTTTTCATTATCTCTATTACTTTCACAAAACAGAAGGGGCAGAGTATTTCTTTTGATAAGACGTCCATTTTTCTCTTATTGATAGGAAGAGAGAGAAGACCAGGGAGATCCTCAAAAAGAGAGCTGCCATCAAATCTACTTTTTTATAGGGCCATAATAGTACTTCTATTTCCTCATGTTTGTTTTGCTCATGAATCTCTTGTTCACTAAGAACCAACCACAAGTGCATTTAAAATAACAAGGGTTTCACAGAGTTTTCATTCAATATCATTGGAGAACTGACCAGACAGAAAAAGGTTAAAGGTTTAGCGTTATTACCATTAGAAACTTTGGAGAAGTCCCAGATCTTATCTTCAATTATCTTTTTCTAGTTTTTTTCATTCCTTTCCATTAAATTTTGTCTTTTTCTGTTTTCTTGACATTCAAATATGAAAGATAATGTGCTAATTAGAGAGACAGCATATATCTAGTTTCACTTTCATTCTTGCAAGGATTATACATTTATTTCCAGCCAGCTTCCTTTCATTTGCCTACAAGCTGCATATAACGTAAGAACATAATCTATTCTTGACTGGGTCTCTCCATGACATATTTTTATCTGGAATGTTCATTTGTACTAGAAACAGGGCGATTTCTTTCAATTCATAAAACCATGAGAATGTGCTTTCCATTGTATCATCTCTGCTTGAATGACACTTGTGTTTCTCCAGGGAAGTCAATCTGTTGTGAAGGACATTGAGTGCTGTGGTGAGGGTAACATCCTTTGCCTGCAAGGCAGTGCAAACAACCTGAGCCAGTCCATGAAATTCATCACACACAAGCAAACAGACAATGAAATGAAGGGCATTCAGCTGAAACCACAGACCAGATGCTTCCATGGTATACTTTCACTATGGTTCACTTAATTCTGTCAAAGCCTTTATGATGGCAGGGAGAGAGACATGTGAGTGCATATGTTCCTATGTACTTTTTTCCTCTTTTTCCCAAAGCTTTGAGAAGGCTTTAACTGGCAAACCCAGAAGTTTCCAATCAGCCTTGGAATTTCATGTTTTCTGAATCTTAGAAGGCAGCCCATTTTTGCAAGGTATTTTGAGCCTACCAAATAAACTCTCAAGCTTACAGGAGTCAAGACAGGTTTCTAAATAGAGGCCTTACTAACTTCTCTTCTCCCATAGATACTGAGAAACAAACTATTGCAATTTACAAGCAATACCATGCTGTAAACTGAATTATTTTTCAAATACAACTGTTCTCTAAAAACAGGTGGAGAAAGACAGGCATTTGTTTTTTGCTGGGTATGTCATTTCATACCAAATATATCCACTGTTCCTCCAAAAGAAAAAGACGTAGTAGCTCCTTACTGTTAGAAGAACAATTAATCTTCATTCTAAGGAAGTGTTCTGTGACCTGTTCAACAAGTTCCTGGTGTATCATTATAATTACAGAGTGATTAAAACTACATTGTCTTATAGCAGACTGGTTTGTCTGGAGTGATAACAGGAGGGAAAAATAATAGAAAGACTTCCTCACATTAACACCACATCATCTCTACTCCAGTTTTTCCTGTGGAAAGCTGAGAACATTTTGAAAAACCCTTCTGCAGACCCCTCAGAGACATAGTAGAGTCCTCAGAGTTAGAGAATCTGCCCACAGAAACTGGGAACTGTTGACATGAAACCAAACCTTGTAACTGCATGTATCAACGCAGACACCAGAGAACTGGTAAGAAACCTCTGTATTATGTTACTGCTGCTTCTTGCACAACACTATTGTGCTATTTAAATTAATGGGCTTCCACTGCGGTCCATTACCACTTCCCTCTCCTATGGGGAGGCAAAAAGCATGTAGCAGAGACTTACTGAATTAAAACCACTGCAGGCAGTGGTTTATAGTTTCAGGTTTATAGTTTCAAAGATGTTAAAACTAGAAGAAAACTGTTAAAATTATGTACTCTGACCACCTTTATATCTAACAATACAGTCTGCCCATATACCCCTAAGACCAATAAACTCTGTTTGGCTAAAATATATCTTCCAGACAGTTTTGATGTTAAGACAGAGCTAGAGAATCCTTTTTCACGCATGGTAATTTGTTCCAGTGGTCAGTCTCTCTCACTAGCAGTTTTTGTGCACACTAATTTTCCATTTTAAATTTGCTAGCCTTAAACTTTCAGCCACTAGTTCTGTCTTTGCCTTTTCCTTCAGTAGGTCAAATACATTTCAGAACCCATTTTTTCCCCTATGTGTTCATGTATTACACTGCAAAAGCTCCCAAGGCAATTTCCTAATAAACCAAAGTCTTTCATCTCTCTCCCCATGTGCATTTCTGACTGTTCTCCAGTTCAGTAGGAGTTTTGTGTTTACTTCCTAGACTGTCAGTGAAAGTGCTGAACTGGCAGATCTGGACTGAGTACTGGCACTTTCAGAGCCTCATTTGAAAAGTATCTACTCAGTGATGGTCCCCCTTGTTGGGGATTTTGTTATCTGTCAGTTTACCAGTTCACAAGTCACTTGTATCTGCACTTGTATGGTCCTGTGTAATTTGCCACATGACACCAAGTCAATCCGCTTACCTCCCACTACTCCCCACTCTCAGCAGTATCAGTCAAATTTCATAAATTTCCTTTCATAAGACTGTTGTTGCCTGACAAGACTAGCTCTCCAACATCCTCTTTCTGTCTTCCACTTCTAGAACAGAAGAAATTTCCTCTACGTGCACTCCCAATGCTGCAAGTCAGCTTACAGAATGTATATTCCAGCATTTAATTCTTCACTAAAGGGAGCCCATTTCAGTTGTTCCATCGCTTTCTCCCAGGCTGAAGTCAGGCTAAACACTTTATACTTACCCATGTTACCTTACTCGACATTTAAGAACAGCCAGGATGACCTTATTTTTGCAGGCAAGCTGGGATACGAACAGGGTTTATCGCACACACCTCATTTTTGCTCAATGCTCAGAAAATAATCCAGATCCATTGCAGCTTTTTTTCACAGAGGAACCCCTGACCTCAGGCTTCCAAGATCCATGTATTTGGCTCTGTCTTATTCAGGATCTGGTGCCTGTCAAGAGGATAGCCCTCAAGTAAGCAGTACAGAACTTGTGAGTGGCCTACCTAACATCAACTCCAGCAACAGAAATAGTAAAACATTTGTGGGATGATAACTGCAAAGGGAAGAAACAATTTCCTTACTTGCACAGCAACAAGTAGTGGCAGCAGCCTCACCTCTTCAAGCTTCAACCTTCGCATCCCAAGAAACCAGAGACGAAAAGGAGGAGCCACCAGATTTCAGCAGAACATGAAAATCAAGCAGGTAACCTGCAGCACAAATGCAACAATTTTATTTATGCACCATTTAAATGCAAACACCCCTTGGGAACACAGGACTACAAGAGGCAGGGAGTGGGCAGTAGCAGCATTTTCTCTGAGCACAGCACTAGTTCTCAGCTTTCAGATCTGCTGCAGCAGACCTGGCCAGCAGGCTGAGAACCAGAAAGAAGGGGAACAGGAGCAGGCTTGACATTTTAACTCTCTGCAGGCCAAATTGGACTGTGTGGAGTGCTTAAGGAACAGTAAAGGGCTCCTTTACAACATCCTCCCACTTCTCAGCAGATATCTTTTCTCTGACTAAGCACCTGTCTATCTACTAACTACAAGCTCACCAAAAATACAGTGAAAGCTTTCAGACCCTGGGTTTAAAAATGTACAGAAAGCAAAAGTTCCCCCACCTACCCAAGCTATCTTGTACTGAAGGAAAGAATACATTCATTCCCCAGTTAGAAGGGTTGCATCTGAGGGGAGGGAACAGAGTATGCTAAACATACTACTGTTCAGAAACATTTAATGGTTTTAGTGAAAACCATTATGGTACACTTAGAATAATTAGACTTGAATAAGACAGAACCTGAGCAAAGACTCTTTCAGACAAACTAGATAGCCCATTAGCCAGATACCTCAAAATAAAGTGAAAACTAGAGCCAGTTTCTTTAAGGGAATACTGCTGTTTCAGGAATTTTTGTCCCCTTATCCTCTGCAACATTCAGCTTGCTTTTTCCTTTGCCAAATTTCATTTCATTATGTTTCTTGGACCACCCCAAACAACACTTCTGCTTCTGCTTGGTGTGGACAGCCTCCAGATACTTGTAGATGTTTATTGCACTAACCCTGCCTGTCAGCACATGCTTAGCTGAGAAACATCAATTCTCATTTGGATGATCTCTGATGCCTACAATATTTGTTATTTTCCAATTCCAGCATCCAACTAGCTCTTATTTTAGATAGCTACACAGTTGTGCTCCCATCCAGAACACCACACACACATAACTATCTGTATTGCTAAACTCATTGTATCGTCAGGAAAAAATTTGCCATAATTAAGAGTCTAAAACAAACATATCCCACTGAGGGCCTTTAAAGTTTATGGTCCATCTAGCCTTGTGTCCTGCACTGTGTAATTTGTGAAGTGCTGTGTTAGCAGGACCACAGAAGCCTAGATTTGGCATGGGTAGATGCTCTCCCTACCCTCCCAACTAATTTATAATCTACACAGTATTTTAAGTCTCAGACAGTTGACTGTGAAATAACGAAGCACATAGTGATTATCTCTCCAGTCTAATAATCTGATTTGAGTTGGAACCTGCTGCAATGATAACATTTCACAAGGAAATGGTTGAATGCCTTCTCTTCAATCTTTCTGTACATCAGAGATCTCAGGAGAGAAGCTCTGAACAGACAGAAAAAGCTACAATCTTATTATATGGAGTTAAAGGGAAGCCACTATGTAATACATGCTGTTTTCAAGCCTGTTATGCTTGAGGAGTCATTTTTAATGTCCATGGCCAAATCAAAATTTTGGTATGACTGAATTCAGTGAAAATTGGTGGGTTTCTCATTACCTGATTAGAAGATATGCTGAAGATTTTTTTTTTTCCCTGGCAAATTCCAACTCTTCTTTTTCTTGGTGGCTGATTCAGAGGGAGGATTTGGCTGGCAAAAATAATGCTTTAAAAAAAAAAAAAAAAATCTGGGTCCAAGCCTCATCTGCTGTGATATGGAGCAGAAAACCTGAATAATGGGCTAAGAACTCTACACCTTTTGATTGCTTTTCTGCTGGTATAAACTAGAACAGATTTTGGACCTTAGGCAGAGAAACCCATATTCAGGCTGGGTTTTATTAGTTTTTCTTAGAGCTTAGTGTAAAAAAATCCACAACAACCCACAACCCCCAAACAAACAAAAAAACCCCCAGAAAACAGCACAGTGCCAAAACCAGAACCCACTACTCATGTCCTTTCAGAGTAAATGTGGTCAGGAGAAAGAAGGGGATTTTTCTTTAGTGTGGTTCTGCACAGTTTGTGGAATGCTGGGACGTAAGCATAAAGGCTAAGAAACATGCACAGCCTATAAGCAGCACACTGACCAGAATCAGAAGAAATATTCTTCTTGGCAAACCAGCTCCTTCCCAGTGAAAGAATTGGAGGCATCATTTGTCCTCTGTCTCTTTCACCCCCCTTCTTACCTACCCAAAATGCCTTTTAAAGCATCATTACCTATCAACAATCAAGCTGACAATCCTACAGACCAGGAATAACAAGAGGGGGAGAACAGGTGTTTGCAGTCAGGTGGCTGAGCCTACTTCCACCCCACAGTAAAAAAAAAAAAAAAAAGAAAAAAAAAAAAAAAGAAAAAAAAAAGAAAGGTTTTGCACCCTCCAAACTCTGGCAGTCACTTATGCATGGCAAATAGGGTTAGGATATCTTCAATAGCAGCGCTGCCATCTCTAACAGTGTCACAGCTCTATCCATCGTTCCTTGCTATATTTAAATTAATATCAACACAGGGGAAAACAAAGGCAAGATACAAACCATCCCAGATCCTCAATAGTATTTCATAGATTTACCATTGTCCTCTCCCTTCCCCCAGGCCATCCCCATAACTGTGAATTCCTCAAACTTACATTGTGAATTCCTCAAACTTACATGCTTTTGCTGCCTGCACGAAGTGGTGGTGTCAGCACAGACAAGTTCACACATTACAAGGACAGGTGCAAAAATTAGTAGAAAGCCAACAAGATATAAATATTTTTGTAAAGCAACTTGAGATGATACAGGCATACCCTTCAGTTTACGGTACAGGTTCATATCCAATAGCAGCTGATGGACAATAACTTTCTTTTAGGTGACCCTGCACCTAGACATGAGTAAAGGTTGAGTGTGTGCTACTACTCAATCATGAGAGCACTAGTAGTACTTTTGGTTATGAAGATTCATAGATGCATGCAGGAATCAAAGGGGCAGAGAACAGAATATGTAGACAAAGAATGACTCAACCTATCTGTTTTAAAATGTGAAAGAGCCAAAGCACATGCATAGCACAGGGAATTGGACACATGAGCACTTCCTGACAATACCAGAGCTATGTATGTCCTGTGGATTACATCCTAAAAACAACAAACCCAAATGAACCCCTAAGTGTCCAGCTAACATGTTGCTTAAGTGAAGTGCTAAACTATAAAAAGTCTCTATATTATATCTGCCCACATAAAATCTCCTAGGGGAAAAAAAGGAGAGAAAAAAAAAAAAAGCTAAAAGAGAGCACATTAACTCTCTAATATGTCATATGAACTTCAGTATTGAAATTGTCTTAGGGGAAAATGTTTCATAAGAAATTGACATTTTTCTTTTAAGACTCTAGTAGGAACAAAGCTGTCTTCCATGCTGTCTCCCTCTTTCTATAATAAAAGAAGAGGTTGCAGCTTATATATGATTTTTTAAAACAGAACCTTGTCCAAGGAGATTATACCCCTAAGGCAGTCCAAAAAAGTTTTGATGATGGCATGACTTTTGGCAGACCAACACATTAAAAAAATTCACAAGGACTGTTTAAAGAATCCAATTAATTTGGACCCTTTGCAGGGGGGAAGTGTCTCAGAAGGAAGCTTGTCAAGCAGAAGCATAGTCACATCAAGATCAGACCTTGCTCCTCAAGGCTGGTGAAATGCCTGCTTGCCAAGCAAACACATTTTCACTGTTCAATACTGTTTTCTTGATTAACTTGATTCATGTTGCACTGCATGGGACATTTTAGACTTGTTATGTTGCAGTGAGCATTAGAGATTAGAAATTAAAGGAAAGCCCAGTAATAGCATCCTGAAGTACTGGCTAGACATCCCACAAAAAGTGGGTTTAGTTCCGTCTATTTCTAATGGTCTCTGGAAGACTTTAACTCCTAGTGTACTTTATCAATCAAAAAATCCCAATGTTTTCCATGCCCTCCACTCTAACTGTTTGAGTGACAATCCCACAGATTTTCTTTTCAATTACCCTGCTTTTCATATGACAGAAGATCAGAAAAAAACATAAATATTTCCCTTTTTCTTCACTGCAAAACTTCATTTCCATTGCTTCCCACACATGATTTCCCCAAAACACCTAGCTCTTTTTAAATCCATTTTAAAAGATACTAATGGAATTTGCACACTCATATCACCTTAGGTGGCTTTGAAGAATACCTCTCTATTATTTTTGTCTGTCATGGGAATTAACTCAAGTGCTGCCCTGTTGCACAGAAGTCTCAGCAATTAAGCAAGGGCTCCCTACAGTGCTAGTACAGTTCCTTTCTCCCAAAATAATCCAACTGAGAACAGCCACACAAACATGACATCAAACCCTACCAGCAAAAAACACCCCAAAACCACCCACAAACCCCAAAATAAACAAAACAAAAACCCCAACTAACCAAACTAGACAAAAAAAAAATCCAAAGCAGTACTTTTAATATGTTAAGAAAGCTATTTTCTATTATTGCTATATAAAATCCATCAGGTCTGATATTATACTTGATGAAGCAGGTAGAAGGAAAGCAAGCGTGAGTTTTTGTTAACCATAACTTGCAATTCCCCTACCCCGGCTCTCCACCTGTCACTGAAGCTCATTATTGCAAACACAGAAACACAAGTGCGTGTATTGTAAAACTCAGTATTAAACCCTTCATTGAAAAGGACAGAGGGGGTTTTTTGGTAATCAGGAACAGATTACTGAAGACATGACAAGTGCCAGTCTTAACAAAGTGTTTAAGTCAACACACAGAAACACTTTGAACACGTTGAAACACTTGAGCACATGCCTATCTCTAAGTGGTGACATAAAAGCTTTGTTGAATAGAGATGAGTCTTCTTGCATGTGACAATGAGGCACACACTTAAGTCCTTGTCTGAATCAGCATCTACTTGAACAAACAATCTCCTGGATTTCCACTTACTGTTTGCACACAGAAAACCTGCAAGGACAAACACTAAAAGCATACCGAGAGCACATCCACTCTCCCCACTGTATCAGTGGGGCTTTTGTGTTTGGGATTAACTTTGTTTCCTCTCTGATCCCATGTTGCTATGTAATACTCAAGAAATACACACTTCAGGGAACCTCTTGGAAGAAAAGGAAGTGCAACAAGATGTTTTGGAAATTGCCCACAGTGGGACACTGTACTGATGATATGGCCTGAACAGGAGGAAATTAGAGCTATACTACCAGTGAAGGACCCACTTACAGAAAACAGAGTTCCTCACGTACATGGACCCAGGCTACTTAGCACTGAAAATTAGTGAATTAAAACTGGAATGTTTTTTTTTTAAATTAAATCATTATTTAAATGGAATCAGTAGGAATCAGCTGGGAAAAGAAAATAGGGAGCACTGATTCGCTTCAAGTCCATTGCACCTCCAAAGCAAGAGCTCCTAAACTTTTACAGATTAACAATCAACATCTAAAATACTAGTTGGCATCTTCTGCAGACCACCACTGCAAACTGGACTACAGCACAGCCTTCACCTGTTCTGTGGGTTAATTATCTGTAGCAAAGAGGAAAACAACCTGAGCCATTAACCTCAAATACTAGAGGTCTCAACATATTAGTATTAACATATTCTGCAGTTTATACTTAGTTTATATATATATATATAAAAAAATTGACCTACAATTTTCCACATTCAACACATGGTCATCTTACAATAGCTGTCACCCAGACAGATGAAGCGTTCCCAAAACAAGAGAAGGAATCATTGCTTAGATAGAGTCAGATGTTACTATCCTGTTGCATACAGGCATAAAAGTGAAACTACTAATCTAAGTGTAATGGCTGTAAACATATCCATTTTCCAAGCTGGAAAACATCAGCCTAATCATCTTAGAGAAGGGGGAAAATGCAGATTATAAATTATAGTTAAGTTAAAATAGGTAAGAACCATTTAAAACAACCAGGATATGTTCCCAAAAGTCACAATCCATCTGCTATGAATGGAAGTCATTGTGGACTAAGAAAAGTCTCTTTTAGAGAAATAAGAAAAATCTGTCAATAAATACACACTCTTACACGGAGATGACAGCATTATAACAGTGAATATGAATTAAAAGCTAGAAAGACCAGAAATTTTATACAGCAAACAATAGACATAAGAATAACTGACTAGCACTCAAAGGTTTTTAATGACAGCAAGAATACAAATGGATCTCAGTACATATGGATTACTAGCAAGTTATGCACAACAATATAAAAAAGGGAAGAATTATTAAATATTTTTCTCCTGAATTTTGTGAAGGAAAAATGGAAAGTATTGGCATTCTCTGAAGATAATAATATACTTCTACATCATCTTCAGTTACAGTTGGAATGTAAATACCAGTTCAACATCTTAAAAATAAAGTCATCAGGAAAACAAAACAAAAAAGCCAAAAAAACCTCCTGCAATCATACAAAAAGAGCTGGCTAAGAAGCAACCTGAGTCACTAAAATAGATTTTCAACAGCTTCTGGAGCCCTAAAAAACTTCAGCAGTACAAGAAAATGAAGTAGTGATAGAACAATACTTCACAAAGGCAAATGGGCTGACTGGTTTAACATCAGCAATCAGGAAACCTGGCACCAATCCCAACAAAATAATGAAATGACTAATTTATGGTACAGTTTGGCATTAAAAGGAATGCAATGTAATCAAAGACAATGAACTTGGGCTTATGAAATCTAAATCTTGCTTTCAAACAAGCTTTCGCTGTTAGGAAGGTAAACCTGTTAATATAATAGATTTCTTTAAAGTATTAGGTTTGACCTTAATTAATGAATTAGAATTATGCAAGATCAGCGTGGCATGCATTACACAAATTCAAAACTCCCAGAGTAATAGGCTTTAAAATGTTGGGTTTCGTTGTTGTTTTAAATGTAGAGCACCGCTGAACTGCAGCATTTCTGGAGATGTGTTCTGAGACCTACACTATTTGCTCCCAAAAAAAAGGGAGAGTGGAGAGTAACCCCAAGCCATTTGGACCATCTTGGGCAGTTTTCAAACATTCCTCTCCCCCCAGCCATAAGATTATGGATCTTCTAAAAATGCATACTTCTGGGCCAGGTATTAGGCATGGCCACACAACCACAATTCCAGAGGTTAGTCATCCAGGGTCCTTTACTGCAGTTCAAGACAGCTAGGTATCGCAGGAAATGTTTCCATGAAACCTGCTGTGAAAGAAGACACTTTAGCTAATCAGCTCTGAAATACAGAGGAAAAAGCCAAGTCCTACATGCCGATGTAATAATCACTATAGGAGAGTTCAGATCTAGCATCTATTTCCCCAAAAATAAAGTGGTGAAATAAAAGTGTTTAACAAATAGTCTAAAAGATGACTAAAGGCCTGGAAAACCTGCTTTATAATAAACAATAAAATGAGTTCAGGGTATTTAACTGTCAGAGAGAATATTGAAGTTCATTTTGACTGTATACCAACATGCGCATGGAATAGAAATTTTATAGAAGGCATTTCAATTTAGCAGACAAAGAAATTATAAGATCCACAGCATCTTGAATCTTTGCTTGGGTATGTTCAGACCAGAATGAGGTATTTAGGGAACAACGAAGACAACTGAACAGTTAGTTTAATTAGCACAGAAACAAAAAACCCAGAATACTACACTGCTCCTATTGCTATTCCTTTTCCTATTGACAGTTTATGCAGTGTGAACAGGAAAAAAATAAAATAAAAATCAGACTACATCTTTGAAACCATTCAGACACATCAGCACAAGCTTTATACTTGCAGTGCTTGGGTTGGGAACACAGGAAGTTTACTTGTACTTTGTTTTAATGCACAATGCCAGTCAAATAAAGTTTTCTAACACAAGTTTTTGTAACACTTCACAAAATGCAAGCAACAGATTCAGGCCAAATTTCATCTAACAGCCTCCTTTCACATTTGTACCATCCTGACATCACTGCTGTGAAACAGTGAAGTGACAAATTATTTCGTACCCACTATTCACTGTGCAGTCCAACATTAACCTAAACACCCTAATGTCCCCAGTGCACTATGATGTTGCTGTCTGCCTTGTCCCGTTACTGCAATTTTAGCAAGATGGTTTCTTCTTTTGGTAACTGCATGACAAATAAGCACAACCTTTAGCTTTACTACTAAAATTACAGACATAACAATAGCACTTCCATAATGTATATGCTAATATAGCGGTATTATTCCGTATGCTAAGATATTGCTGATTTCTTATGCAACAAATATAATTATAATATATATAATATATATAATTAGTATCATACACAGTCATTTTGCCAGTATTTCTCAAGTCACTGTATTTGAATAACTATGTTAAAATACTGTGAATGTAAACTAAGAGTTAATTCTATGTTGATCTTCAGTAAAATCAAAATGAAATCATTGCTTAATTTGTATAAATCTTAACACATTATGAAATATATTATTTAAGCTGTTAAAAAAAAACCCTAAGATCTTTAACAAAAGTTTAAGCATTTGCTTTAACTCTGATTTACGTTGCCCTCCATAACTTGAGAGTAATGATGAGTCCAGTAGATTTAGGCTTTAATGAGAGCCCTGAGTAATGATGAACAGCTGGCCATCTTAAATCAGGATGTCTGCTGAGAGTGGGCAATTTGGAAAAACATAGGCTATCTGTTGCCAACATTCCAGAAGCAATGCCAAAAATCTAAGAAATCAAGGGAAAAATGCCTTTACTAGGATTTAACCCTCTGGCTATCCCAAGTGCATGGAGAGAGTGACCACGTTTGTACGCTCAGCAAGGGAATGAGTGACACAGCACAAGAGTGAAATCTGACTGTCCTTTCATGGCTGCAGCCAGACAGTTTTGGGGCGGGAGATGAAAACACAGAAGCATTTGATCTCTCTTCCTTGGAAAAGAATCGAGACCTTTTCATAGCTGTACTACACAGACCACTGAAAGCTACTACAAACCAGCAGCTGTCCACAGGTGAAAGGTTTTATCCCCTTGTTGCTGCATCTTGAGAAAGTAAACCCCTGCAACACACTGTAGTTATCATTACTACAAGTTGCAACTTGCATTACAGAGCTAAGCAATGCATTAGAGCAACTTAGTAAAGAAAAACTTTTCCATTAAATAAGTCTACTGGCTACAGTACATATTCGCTGAATAACTGGGACAAAGACTAGAATGAAAAATCCAGAAGGATGTAACAATAGCAGACTTGCCATCTTTTTTTTTTTTAATGTTGCCTTGTTATATTTTACAATTTTCGTGACCAGTTACTATACCATCCATCACAAATAGCCCAAGAACATTCCAAACTATGATTAACTATCACAGTAAGCTGAAGGAGAACATAACCAAGTTGCCCTGTACCTGAAAGATTATCACCTCTCTCTTCTCACTGTTTTCTTTCCTAAGCCATTACACATCCCATTAGTTTTGCTAGCATTCATTATCCATCCTGCTTTTATGCTGTCATCTCTTACAATAAATTCCACATTCTTTTCCTTAAATCAATACACCATCAGCTGCAAATCCACAGTGATTCAGCCTTGCTTTCTATTTACCCTAATAGCCATTCTCATCTGAGCTCTTGTTAAACACCACGTGTAGGGTCCAAATAGCACACACATTATGTCAGAAGGAAACAGTGGCTCCTCTCTGAAATCTCCTTGATCAAACACAGCCTCATGTGTGCTGGCTGCTTGTTCTAATAGCACTGTACGCAAGTCAGGACAGCCAAGAAAGAGCAGGTAAAAGGGAAGAAAACTGCATGACCACTGGATGAAGTCCTGGTATGGACTCTGACTATGCTAGACCCAAATCTCAGATCCCACAGGATTACCAGAGAGAGTCCACTGGCCATCGGGCTGTCAACTTATAGGCAGACTTCTGGGTCAGTCTCGCTCTAGCGTATGTTTTGCTTAAAACCTCAGACCAAGGCTGAGTTACTCAAAGTTTCTTTGTAGAAATGGCATGTTCTCTCCTCAACAAATGTGTTAGCTTTGACTTCCTAAGAGACAGTTAAAAGCAAGAGGCACACCAATACTGCAATGGAATTTTATCCCAGCCGTTTTACAAGCAAATACTCTTCCCCAAGAACAGCAGATCAAAGCACAAAAGGTATCTTTGGAGACAGAAAACACTGACACAGCTGATTCGCAGGATGAACAGAAAGACTGGCTGCTTGCATAGACAAATGAGAAAGTATGGGAGACTGAAAAGGGAGCTTTCACACTCCTCATGTCTTTGGAAATACAAATCTGCCACTAGACTTAGAGAAGTGCTGTTTGTAGCCCTTTGCAGTCTGTGATTGTTTTCTTCAGTAAGGGTTTACAGTGCATAGAGTTGTCTGAAGTGATTGGTGCAAAATGGCTGTCAGGACTTATTGATTAGACTTCATCCTACCAACTGTTAATTGCTGGCTATGCCTGATCCCATATGACTGCATAAAGGAAACGAAGGTGACCAAGGTTGGCATTTGGCCTGGGGTGCCTCACGCACAACTAAAGCAGAAAAGAAACAGTATGAACATTAATGTATTTCTCAATAAAACTGTTTATTCTCCATCTGCAGCTTTGGTTTTAATATCTCACATTATGAAACCATACTTTGTTTTCTCCTGGTTATTCCCTCTCTTAGAAAAAGTAGAGAACTCCATACAGTATTTAAATTAATTACACTTTTGAATGAAGAATGATAAGTTATCAGACAAAAAAGATTGCATTGCTTTAAAACAATGTATATTAACTATGTGAATGAGAGATTTTTGCAGTACTTCATAGGAAAAAACTGTACAATGCTTCTGCTGAGTTGTTTGTGTTTTGTATCCTGCCAGTTGTATAGCCCATGTCCCTATTCACAGGCTGTTCTGATGTGCTTGTTTTCTTTAAGTTACTGCCTTACGGTTAGGGATCAGAGTGACTGCATTACTTGTATGGCATTTCTTGGAAGGAGACTGAACTGCTGCACTAGGGGAACACTCAGGTTGAATGTGTCTTCTGGAGAAGAAATATTTTCTCTAAAGTGACTGAGAGACAAATGAAAGAAAGACAGTCCAAAATATGGGACAGAGATGCTACAGATGTGAATAACTACCCATTTTCACCTCATAAGCATTTGCGTGAGGAAAACTAGTTGCTACAAGTACAGTGTCTTCAGTGTAATTTAGTCACCAGTTGGCACTTAATTTGATCCTCCATTTAATTTGATCAAGACCTCTGAAACTAAATCATCTGGTGCTTAAAAATACAACTTCCTCTCCTAATTTTTTTTTCTGCTTTAGTCAGGATAAATTGCTGCTGGATAAATTGATTCTTGGCTACAATTAGTTCCTATTTAATTAATGGTGATGAGCATAAAGAAATGCTTAGAAATAAATGAAGGACGTAATCCAAAAAGGATAGAGGCTGATCAAGGAAAACTTGTACAACAGTTAAGGATAGCTACAAAGCTAAGAAAATATTTTTATAAGTACTGCCATAATAGCACTCAGGGCTCATTATTTCTCTCCTATTACTAGCATACTATATGGCTGTCATTTACTTCCAAAGAGTTCTTGTTAAGTAATATTATGCCCATTTCACAGATGAGCAAACGCAAACTGATTAAGATTTTCTATGTCGTTACATGTGTGATACATCTGCACAACATCTGGGAACAGAACCACTTCCTTGAAAGTCCCTGTTCAGGACACTTGACACAGGACCAGTGTGCTTCCTCACAGGCTGGACAAGCTACAGCATAGACCCCAACAGCCATATCAATAACACAAGAAACCACAGATTTCAGTAAGAAGAGGGAAAAAGAAGGATTAACATTAAACAGAAGGCTGACATTATATAGTCCAATGCAGGGAACACTTTACCCTTCAACTCTATTCCTACAGGGACATTGCTTTTCATCCTCCAAGTTAAAATATTTTCCTCACACATATTTGGCAGATTTCAACCTTGATTTTATGACATACAATATGGAAAATGGATTTGGCTAATGCAGAGAGCCCTTGGTAGCTGACCAAAGAGATGAATATAGCAGACAACGGATACTGCCCTTGGTAGCCGAAGTAAAGAGATGAAACACTCTCTAGCATACCAAATTTCAGGGCTCAAACGTTTGTAGTGTCACTTGGCATCCCAACTCACCATTTCATAGAGCCAGACACATAATGTATGAGGTCACAAATGATTCATCATCACTGCACAATATCTTTGTAAAGATGCCATCAGAAAGAACACAAGAATGGCACATACTGATATGCATCATGCATGGAGAGTACTTTTTCCCCCATGTTTTCCCAGGGATCAAGAGCTTTTGTTTTTAGCCTGTTCCACCACCACCACTCCCCACCGTGGGACAGTATTATGTTTGAGGCTGTCTCAGTCACATAATGTTACTCATATTCCCCTTCCACTCTGCACATGTTCTTCCTTGACTAATTTTGTTTTTCAGGTGGTGGCTGTACTGTTGGTTGTCCAATAACATTATTTTTATTAATCTGTTCCATGCTAGTCTATTCAGAGGGTAGCTTGTGTCAGAAGCACATTTCTGTATCTTAGGTAATTTTCTCCCTTTTAAAATAAATCAGGGCACTGACAACTCTTCTGTTTTGAAAGATACGAGATAGAACATCTCTTATTCCCCTCCCCCCCTCCAGTCAGGATCATTCAAAAAAAGCTCACTACAGCATTTCTACACCATTTTCCACTCCTTTGCAATGTCTTCCCTCACTTCTACATTTCAAGAAGCAAACAGACAGAAGGAGAACACTAAAAAACACCTAAGGCAGAGAGGGGGTTAATGAGACTTATAGCCAAGGGTTCTCATTAGATGTGAAGACATCTTATTAGAGGATTATGTGGATTACGAAAGTAAAGCGAGGCACTGCACAGCAGTGTCACTGAATTTCAGAGGATCTCATTCCAGTCACCGTAACATTAAAAATAAATAAATAAAAAAATAAAAAGGAAAGTAGACCTAATTAGTTACTATTGCACACGAGGTATGACCATTGCAACCTGTCATGGACAATTTCACAGTCAGGATTTGTGACTCAAATATAACGTGGTTTTAATTGTTTATGATGCAAAGCACTTTATGTTGACTGCAACTCTGCTACAAATAAAAACTACTTGACAGGGAAAGAAAGACAACTGCAAAGCAAAGCCACACCACTCAAACCGCTGCATATTTCCATTGTCAGCCATAGAAAGAGGATTGTCTCTCTGGGGCAAAACAGAGGGACAGAAACTTGAGACTACTCTTTTGCTTCAGCCCAGCAGGCTGCATCATTGCATGTTATTGAGAAGAAAAGTGATGGAGAGGACAGGGCTAGGGGGGCAGCAGCACCCCAGATTGGCACCAGCAGAAGTAGCACTTACTTGAGTCAAGTGGTGGAGGAACAGATTTTACCCCTCCCCTATCAAGGCTGCATGCCTTGCCCCATCACCATATGCCTACATTCAATTTAACTCAATCTAAGCATTAAGTATTTTTGAATAATTATTATGTGCCTGTTTCCCCACACAGGTTTGAGATTGAGGAATACCATAGCTGAATACAGTATTTCACACAGCTCACGAGAAGGGGATGTTTTTGTTTTGAGGAGATTTTGTTATTTTTATGTTCTGTGCTTTGCAATACATGCAGCATTTGCCATACTCTCAGCTACTGTAATTATTATAAAGCTGTGTATGTTACAAGAAATGAAGTAAAATTCAGCCATCACTTTGGTACCTAAGAATAATTCAGGTATGCACGAAGTAAAGCAATTCTCCTATCTGGATCTACCCACGTCTCTTTCTTCCACAAGAGAATTTAAAAAAAAATATATATAATTAAATGTGAAAAAAAAAAAGTAAGGGGCCAATACAAAAGTGTACTTCCTGAAGCTGTGTATTCCTACTTATATTAGCAAAAGCAGCACTCAGTTTGGAAATTAACAATTTTCTATCATCTCAAAAGGGCTTTTCATCAGCATACCCACAAATATATACTTCCTGTAAATAATAAATCAAAGTGCTCTTACCCTCAGTTGTTTCAAAGATAGAAAGCTATGTGTGGAGTGTGAGCAACACCCTTGAACTGGTTAAAAATACACTGTTAAACAGAGGCTGAGAAGGACTTTGAGAAGCAGCAGGGGAGAAGGAAAAGGGCACCAGATAACTCAGGTGAGAGATGAAGATAAGTTCATCAGCATATTAGAGAAGCAGAAAAAAATGCTCATCTTTGTCTGGAGGTCCCAGTGGGCACTCAGTGCCTCACCTGCAGCCCCATGCTGGGTGGATTACAGCACAGCAGCCTTTCACTGATCGACTTATAGGAAGTCTCACCTCACTGGCCTCCTGAAGGAAGGGAAGCATATCTCTGCATAAGTCTACCTAAAGAACAGACTAGTAACTTCCCTTTACCCTGAATTAATTTTGACCCAAGAAGATTTTAGTGTGGATTTTAAAAGAATTACACAATTGTAGTACAAACTGAACATGAGACACAGTAGTTAGTATATGTTAGGAAACATCTATACAACTTTTGAAAAAATTATTATTTTTTCAAGTTGAAAATCAAAGTCAAAGGGTAGGGTAGACTGAAGACCATACCAAGAAAAATACAGCAGTATCAGGAGTCTGTATCCAGTTCTTCCATGTTCATGCTCCAACTACAAGTCTAAACTATTTCTCACATGGACAGTTGGACCAACGAATAAAGTAAAGAGAAGGGGAAAAACTAACTAGGCACAGGAGATGTGGACAGAGAGCCTGTCACTTCCTGAATTACTATAGAGCTTGTTATTGCTGCTGCATTAAGTTCAGTTGTTTCAATAATTTAACAGGAGCTCAAACAAGGTTGCCAGCTTCAGACAAAACATAGCAGATTGAACAGATAAACAGGAGACTACTGTAGCCAGATAGACCAGCTGGTAGGTGTGGTTTACTAATAATATAATTAGTAGGAAATATATTACTATTATTATTATTATTATCATCATCATTACTGTCATTAAAAAAGCCCCGAACCAAAGCCCCAAAACATCACCTCCATGCTACCCCGATGAACTTTTGATAAGCCTTAGTTAACACAAAACCAGTCATAAAACTGGTAAAGATCTAGTGCTACACATAGAACCAAAACCAAGATAAACACTGACAGCAACAAACTCAAGATTATAGTAGCTGAATAGAGGCGTACAATAACTACTAAAATAACATGTTTTAAAAAAATGCAAAAATGCAATTGCAATGGTTTACTGTTGTACAAGCTGCCCTTTGTTCACAGAAGCAGAAATTACCTAAGATTTTAAGATTAATTTACCCACTTAATTCCAGACAAGTAAAATAGGGTAGGATGATTCTAGCAGGCTTTGTTCACTATTCAGGAGCAGCTTCTAATCTGGATTTAGAGTTTAGCATGTAGAAGTGCCACTTTTCACAGTAAACTGCAGATTTAACAGTATTACACTTTGTTAATTCTGCAGAGCTTTAATGGGACTTCCCAGCTCACACACTTAGTTAACTCCTTGCTCCCCAACTGAGCAGTAATGGCAAAGCAAAAAAAAAAACCAACACCAAAAACCAAAAAAAACCCCAAAACAAACAAACAAAAAAAAACCCAAAGAAAAAATATCCTCTTAATAATCAGATGATGTTCCTGTCCAGCCTGAAGCAGGTAACAGTGAATTTTTGTTTCATTTTCTATAGACTCTTTGTGTCAGAGCACTCTGTCTTCCTGGTAATACTTAGATTTCACATATCCACCCCCCACCCCCCTCCAATTTTATTTTATTTTTTGTCCAAATTCCATTTGTCTACTGCCTTCATTTAGCTTTTTTTAGAATCCTTCAGCTTTCAATTCAACCATCGACCTACCACCACCACCACACCTGCCCAAAAAATGAACTAAATTGAATGGAGGGACCTAAAAGTCATTGCTCTGGAGAGCATTCTGGGGAGTGGGGTAGGGAGGAAGTGTGCATGCATTCATTATTTCTCTCATTGAAACATGTTCCTGAAACCTCAGAGCATCCAGCTGAGTGCTGCTTGATCCAAATGGAAAGAGCCTCATCAGCTCAGTGGACATCAGACCTGCAGACTGGATATCAGTGAAAAGGTAAAGGATAGCAGTTTATCTGAAATACCATTCTTACCAAGAAATTTATGAGGACACAGAAGACTTACCCTTGCTGGACAAGGATCAGGTGTATGAATGTTTAAACAAGCTGGACATGCACAAGTCCAAGGGACTTGACAGTTTTTACCCATAAGTGTTGAGGGAGCTGGCCAACACCATTGTGAGATGACCCCCAATTACCTTTGAAACATCATAGGAAATGGTGAAAATTCCGAAGGACTGAAGGAAAACAAGTATCACTCCTGTGGTCAAGAAGTGAACTACAGGCCAGTCAGCTTCACCTCAGTGCTGGGAAGCAGATGAAACAAATCCTCCCAGAACCCATTTCCAAATACATGAAAGCGATGAGGAGTAGTTAGCAAGGATGTACAAAGAGAAAAATCATGCTTAGCCAACCCAGCAACCTACAACAAGGTGACTGGCTTGGTGGATAAGGAGGCAGGGGGGATGGGATCTAATGGATATGGCTTATATCAAATTTAGTAAGGCTTTGACACTATCTCCCATAAGATCCTCGTAGACAAACTGATGAATTAGTTGATAGATAAATGTGAAAACTGACTGAACTGCCGAGGTCACAGAATTGTTGTACCAGTGGCACTAAAGTTCATGTGGAGGCAGTTGCTTGGTGTTCCAAAGAGATCAATACTGAGACCAATGCAGCTAAACACCTTCATGAAATGTCCCATTAATGACTGGAGAATGCAACTTCACCAGAAGAGGCTTCCTAGGGAGGCAGTCAATGCCCCAAGCCTGCAAGTATTTAAGACATATTTGGAAAGTGCTCTTAACAACATGGTTTAACTTTTGGTCGTCCCTGAAGTGATCAGGTAGTTGGAGTAGATGTTCTTTGTAAGTCCCTTCCAACTGAAATAGTCTAGTCTAGTCTATAAATGAGCAGAGCCTGAGAGAGCTAGGACTGTTCAGTGTGGCAAAGGGAAGGCTTGCAGGGCTTTGATCAATGTATAATAAACACCTGATGGGGGAATAAGACAGAGCCAGACTCTTCTCAGTAGTTCCCAGTGACTGGAGAAGAGGCAATGGCACAAACTGCATTACAGGAAACCCTGTTTAAACCTAAGAAAATACTTTTTTTACTCTGAGGGTGATTAAACACTGGAACAAGTTTGGAAAGAAGTTGTGGGAAGTTCATCCTCTGAGATATTCAAAAGGAGACTGAACGCATCCCTGAGCAACCTCTTGTAGTTAACCCCCTTCTGAGCCAGTGGGGATGGGGAGAGTGGACTATGGACCAGATGATTTCCAGAAGTGCCTTCGCACCTCAGTAATTCTATAGCTCACCCTGGGAAGAATTACAAGATGGGCAGATGGGATAGTCTGCAGGCATCCAGTTGCTAAATATCAAAACAGAAGCTCACTTCATCCTAACCCTGTTCACCATTACAAAAGCATTTGACCAAAAGTGAGTAGATTTTCAGCTTCTTGCATCAGGCAGATCTTGAAGTTGTAGGAGCATCCAAAAATTCTGCTGACAAGATGAAGGCCCTCCAACTCAGCAGTCAATTCTGTGAAGTGTTCTCAGCTGCTTCTAACCACGCTGAACAAAACAAATTTTCTGTCAGTCTCTAGTGACAGTAAGCAGCACTCTAACATGGCTTTAAACTCAGCAGAACTGCGTGATCAAGCAACAACTTTTCATTGTGCTTCTAGCCTGCTTGATTATTCATTCAACTCAGAATTCATCGCACTTAGGTTAACATCAGGAGTTTTTCAGATGTTTCTCTTAGCTCTACAAACCATCAGCACATTAGCAAGGTTGCTTTGAAGGTGATGCTGTTTCAAATTATATTTAGCAGATGTAAACAGACCATACAAATGCACTTCTGCTCTGGATTTCAGTTGTTTAACAGGGAATTCAAACGCCACAGTGCAGACTGTCTCAGAGAGCTCCAGGAAGGGTTGCCAGCATGCTAGTTTGGTATTATTCCATTATTTCTGTACTGTTGCAAGCATTGGTTAAGATTGTCTATATCGACTTGCTCTACAAAGTCTTGCTTTCAATTCTAGTGTTCGAACATTTTCTTGCAAAATAGTTAAAGAAACAAAGATGAATGGATTGGCACGCAAACATATAGCAAGGAGTCACATTAAAACAAGGTTTTAAGAAATTGAGGTAACTCATGCTGGTTCAACTTCTGCCTGTGTAAAATAGGAAGAGTTCATTTGTTAATAAATTTTTTTAGATTGAATAAATTCCTGGGGGTTTTTTTTGGTCTAATTTAATTTAATTTAAGTAATAATTAATTTGTCTAATTGAGAAGGAGAACAATATTGCCTACTGATTTCCAGGAAATCCTGGTGGTTTTTAGTTTGTTTGGTTTGTTGTTTTTGTGTTGGTTTTTTGTTTTGTTTTGTTTTTAAGGTTTGCTTACATCTCTCATTTCACCTCCATTTTTTAACTTTAAGATTTTTGCAATTTGAGAGTGAGTGAGTAGCAGGGAAGTGAAGAAAGCTTCTGAAGACTGCTGCAGGGGAGAAAAAACAAAAATCCCCCAAGGAACACTTTTCTTAATGGCAATTCAGAATGGCAAGAGCCACGCATGGAGAAGCATGCTGGGCTGGCAGCTTCAAGAGAGGCTTTTCTTTCCGTTGCCATGACACTTGCTTCCCGCTACCAAGGAACCCCTTGAGGGCACTAATATAGAAATGTCCAGCATGCATTCTTTTTCATCACAAAAATTTGAAACTGGCTTTAAGCTTTGGAAAAGAGTGGACCAATCTTTAGAAAATAAATTACTGCAGACTGATCATCATGGAGGGTTTGACTGTAAAGTCAAAACCAGAGAGCTTAGGTGAAAGCAGTCACCATCACATTTATCATTTTGGCTTTAATACTGAAATGCCAAAACTGGAAATATTTTCCACTAGAGTTTTAAAAATATTCACTCTTAGCTTATCCTTCAGGAGATAAGCTATTCCAACAATCTTTATAAAGAATGGTTTTGTTATAAAAGTATAAGAAAGCTATTCCTGTCTGAGCAAATGAGTGGTGAAATATGCAGTTGATTAATATAATCAGAATTAATGGCGAGATCACTAGACTTCACAACTCTTCACTAGAGGAGGAAGGATCCATCCACATACTGCTCTTACGCAAGAGACAATAAGAAGAAATCTCCAGTCTTAATCTGTGATTCTGTGGAACCTGTCAAATATCAATACGTATCTCCTTGGAGGCTTTCGGATATTAAGTCTTGTCACTAACAAGTCAAGGGGATACCAGCTGACTCTGCATTACAGTGGTTCCTCAGAGCGTGCATGTTGGGCAACTCCCTCATGAAGGAGATGCAGTCACAGATATTAGTGTGACAGATTATTCTTTCAGGTACTTCTGTGTTTCCCCCATATTACTCCTTGTGCCATTACTGTCCTATCCTTTTTATTAAAAAAAAAAAATAAAAAAATCTATTTTTTGCTTCAACTGCCACCAAAAACTAACCCACATCTGGACACAGAGCACTCAAGACAAATCATGTGCAAATACTTGACATGACATTGATCCAGTTCTCAGAGATACTGAGAATTTAGGAGTCTGGCCAAACTCAGCTTGATGTTCTATCTCCAAATCAGGGATTGAAAATTAGCAGAATGCACACCTCAGAGTGGGAGACATTGGTTCCAGTGGTTCAGCTGTGTTCACTATAACATTTTGCCAGGGGATGCTGCATGCCAAAATAAAAATGATATCTTCAGCACTGAATGAAGCTAAGGAAAGCTGCCAAACCTGTTCAAAATGGTACCTGTCCTAGAAGCTCTTCATAGTACACAAGAAGCAGCAGCTCTGTGTTTATTTTACAGTAGCAATGCAGAACTGTGCAGGACCCAGCCTCATCAGGGACATTGCCTGGATGAAAAAGCCCTTAGTTCCCCAGCTAGGTGGAACATTCTAGGCTATATAAATGCTACAAAAGTTAATCCATTAAGTCTGGCTTGGAGTGGAAGGGAACCAAAAACCAACCCAAACCACAACCAAAAAAACCCCAGTCCTGAAATCAGGAGTCATACATTCCTGGCAAGTCATAGTAAGTATTACCATCAGGTGCCAATCTCCCTTTCTTTTGTTGCCTACATTCCTTGAACATGGGAAGCTAAACCGCCTAACTCCAAGTCGTGTATTACTGTAGAAATTTAAGTTTCAGCTCCTCATTACATTGCATGATGGCATGCACCAAAACCCTTTTCAGGAGAAATGAGTCCTTTAGAACTTCTTTCTGCTACAAATTGTGCTACAATTTCCCCATCCCCAACTGCAGGTATTACCTCATCAGCTCTGCAGAGCTGTTCAGGTGTTTCCCCACTACATGTCAACATAGGAAAAGTTCAGCTGTACATTGGAGAAGGTTCTGAGACAGTTGGTACTGCTGTGCTTTTAGGTTCTCCTATGCAAGATAAGACATAGAAATAAAGAGTTCAGAATGTGTTAGAGCCAAGCTACTGGCTAATAAATAAATAAAAATATGCAGAGAAGAAAGGAAATTAAAAGTGAGAGACTGAAGCACTAATAATACTACCCTCACAACCAGAGGCAGAACCATTAATCTTTTCCAAGCTCATTAAGAGCAGTTATGCTCCTAAATGTTATCTACAGACCTAGTATTTTGAGGTTGTCTAACTGCAGGACAGTTTTCTTGGCAACCATAACAGTGCTGACGGGACTTGGCAACCTGCAGTCCATGAGCCGTCACTTTAAAAAAGTCAGTCCTCTGATCCATTAGAAAATTTCTGTCTCTTTGAACTTCTTTGGTCCAGAATTGTTGCTCTTCCCCCAGTGCCACATCTCCCATCAGTTACTGATTGCTGTGGAATATTGTTTAATAAACATCATTTTCTTGGCAAAGTACACCTCCTAAGTGATCAGTCATAAGAGTCTAGGAAATAGAGTTCTAAGTACTATATCAGCTTCCTGTCTCTCCACTGAATGGTATCCCATAGTTATTTAAAAAAAAAACGCCCCACCCTTAGCATTAACATGATTTATTTTAATATAAACAGAGATTACTTTAAATAAACACACTTTATTCCACTTGAAAGTGACAGAGCACTCCCCTGAAGGCCTCTACCACTCTATTTATCAAATGATTCCAGAGGGAGCAGCAAGCTGCTCCTCCCAGACCACTTTACTATGAAGCTTCTGTTTTGCTTCAAAAACAGGGAGAAGAAAAATTCACAATAAGAAAATATAGATCGAACTAATCTCAGATAACACTACAGCTACGTCAAGGGACTTCTACTACCATGAATCAGCTACTGAGTTGTAACTGGATACTAAACAAAGCTGCACAGTTTACATAAAAAAAAATAAAATCCATGTTTCAACACTGACAAAACATAGGAACATCTGAAGCTAGAGTTTTGTTTAGGCAAAGGAAAGGGTCTGGCTCATCTTTATGATTATTCTGGAGCATTTGTAGTGACTGAAGGTCAATAAAACCCAGAGCTTGCTGTACAGGGGCTTTACAAATGGAGCAGCAGAGGTCTCCTGATCAGAGAATGTTGCATAAGAAAACATCGACCCTCACCCTTAAGATATTTGTAGACATTGGTAAGATCCCCTCTCAGTCTTCTCTTGTCCAGGCTGAACAGACCCAGCTCTCTCAGCCTTTCCTCATATAGGAGATGCTCCAGTCCCCTGATCATCTTCATAGCGCTCTGCTGGACCCCCTCCAGTAGTTCCCTTTCTCTCTTGAACTGGGCAACCCAGAACTGGACCCAGCACTCCAGATGGGGCCTCACCAGGGCAGAGTAGAGGGGCAGGGTCACCTCACTTAACCTGCTGGCCACGCTTCTCCTAACACACCCCTAATGCACCGAAGGAGATCCTTTTCAGTGGTGCCCAGCGACAGGACAAGGGGCAATGGGCACAAACTGCAACACAAGAAGTTTCATCTGATTATGAGGAAAAAATTCTTTACCGTGTGGGTGACAGAGCACTGGAACAGGCTGTCCAGAGAGGCTGTGAAGTCTCCTTCTCTGGAGATATTCAAAACCCTCCTGGACACGACTCTGTGCAACCTGCTTTAGGAGAACCTGCTTTAGCAGGGGAGTGGATTAGATGAACTCCAGAGGTCCCTGGCCATTCTGTGATTGCTGGAGAAGCATCAGATAAGCAGTTTAAGGAGGTGCTGGGAAGGTATGACTAACAATAGATGCACAGGACTGCAAAGTTAGTTCACGGTGAGTCAGAAATAATAACAAAGTAAGTACTTTAAATCAGCCATGCTAACATTTAATCCTCCTCTAAGACATCCCAGAAAACATTGGGAGGAACATTATTGGAGTCAGAGGAATTATATCTGCCTATGTCTAGAGCTGTGCTTTGAAAGCAGTTAGGACTGTTTGAAGAGTAGGAGGAACAGACACATAAATATGCTTTCACCTTTCTTTTAGCAAGATTTTTTTTTTTATTTATTTAAAAAAGCAACAAAACCCATTTCAGAAAGATCAAAATATGCAGTGGATTCCTTTTTCTTGTCACCTCCAATATACAGGGGAGGTGGGGAGTCATCGTATTGTCACAAGAAAAGACTGGTTTACATCAGCATTAAACCAAAATATAACTAGAGGTACTCATAAACATCTCAAAATAATCCATTTCCCCTTCCTTCCAAATTCAACATTTCCAGTCTAATTTACAGACAAGTATCTGAAATGCATCCAAACTATTATCAAATCAGCATGCTAGGTGACTGACATTCACCCTTCACTGAAAGTCTCTTGGAAGAGATTCATGAAAATTCTACTCCAGATGTCTGAGCCTTTTAATGACTAATAGAACAGTGTCTTTCCAGGCTCACCTTTCATTTGTTATTTACTCAGCAGTATTTACACACTGTTAAGGCAGGCTAAGCCATACAGCAGATAGCCATGCACAAATATAAACAGAATTATAATGTCCTGGTTGCAAGATAGCTGTGATAGAAAAATATACTGGCTGCGTGGAAGAACCTAGGGATGAGTCACCACTCTGAAACATTCAGGCAGTTCTTAAAACGTCTATAATTATCCTTCCCACTCAAGTATGGGATACACCTTTTATTGCCTTTGAGCCATTTACCGCTATGCACTGCGCTTCCAAGGATTTGTACCCGAGGAGGCTGGCAGAAAGAGAGTCTTAGTCCTGCAGTACACATCTTGGAAGACATAAGGGTACCCACTGATCCTGATCTTAAACTACTACAGGGACAGGTTTTGTCCCTCAGCTGTTTTAAAGCACAAGAGTACAGACAAAGCCCCACCAAAACAGAAAGAAAATTACTACCAAAAAATCCCACAAAAATATAGGTAAAAGTACCTGTATCTCCTAGTGGGCAGCATAAATACATGAGAACTCTGATGAAGCTGTTTATCCTGCAGGAACCAAGCCTCCTTTAGACATTTTCATTGATCAAATTCTTTATATGCACTTATCAGTATTCAGGTGTGCTTAATATTTTTTATGCTTAGAGGGCTAATTAAACCTATACAAAGTCTCTAGTCACTCCATCTCAGGGCTATGTCTTCCTCCAGATAAAACGTGATGATTTAACAAATCAAATAGTGTTAGCCTAAAGAGAAGTTCACAACTTTTTGCATGTAAAAGACTAATCTTCCCTGTAACTTATTCTCTGCTGAGTGAACAATCTAGCTTGGTAAGACCATGCCCTGTGTTCCAGGTATCACACAGTGAGAGGATTTCATGCACATGAGAAATTAATCCTCCATTCCCCTAGGTTCTACTTCTGCCCTTTTTTAGAGGCTATCGGCTCCCTGACTCAATGCTTCACCAGCCTACAGGCAAAAACATCAAGCAAGTAACATGCTCTAGGCAACAATGTATTTTCCTACCATCTTGGCCTGCAGAGGCAGAGACCTCCTGACAGCAGGGAGAAGTAACAGGGAGGGGTGTGGCTGAACCCAAAATTAATCCTTATCTGACAGGTAAAGCAGCTTCATCCTTACTCTGTCAGAAAACTTGTTTGAATACTCAAAATATGCAACAAATTCTCTTCAGAAAGCTCTCAAAAATTAGTGTCCTAATAAGGTCAGAAGGACAAGCTACAAAATTCCCTTCCCTGGTTAGGACAAGCTGGTTGACAGATGCCTTTCCTACTTTAAACTTTCTTCTGCAACTTTGGTTAGCTCACCTGTGTTTTTTAAAAAGCAATATTAGTTATGAGCACCAACAAACTGGCTCCTCACAAATCTCTACATAGGGATACATCCCAGGTCTTCTCCTTCCCACAAGAGAAAGCTCAGCCACCTTCTCTTGCAAAGGGAGGGTGACTGGCTGTGGCACCATCCCTTGAGGCAATCCTAGGCAGTCCCATAGAATAATTTTTGGATTGGAAAAGGTCTTTTCACCAAGAAAACAAGAAATACTAAGTCTTCCTCTGGAAAGATACTAACAGAAGAAAGGAAGGAAGAGAAGGGAATTTGTGTGGGGAGATCTAAAGGTTTTCTGATTCAAGGAATGAACTGCAGTGTGTTTTGGGGTGTGAAGATACTAGAAATGCTGTTGTTTAGTGCCCGGTTATCTAAAAAATATTCTAGTTTATTTTCAGTCACCCTTTACAGTTTAGTTTAGGTACCCCACAAAGAGACATCTCTCCAGACATAAGACTGCAAAACAACAATAATAAAAAGTAATATCCTGTATTACTAGACATTGATTCAGTTGTCATTTCAGAAAATTTATTCATAATCCATAAAAAAATAGTGACCTGTTCTCTAGGGAAAGAGGCAAGAAGGAAAGGGATTGGGGCCGAGATTTTTCCTGTGTAAAAAATTCCACCTACACATGTTAATCACTGTTTTCATTTTACTATCTCGTCCTAGGAAGCTAACACAATGCTATCATTCCAGTCTATTAAAAACATTTACTCTGGTTTTGTTTCTCCTTTCCACTTCAATTTAAATGCTTCAACAGCTCTCACCACAAGCAAGATCTGTTGATACATCACAGCACAAGTTAGTGACTTGGCAAACCAAACACACAACCTTCTCCATCTAATCAGTTCTTCAGACTCTACAAATACAAGAATTAAATTAGGCAAATTCCTAATTGGTGCAGACTGCTTTCCCTGCTAGCAATGACCCTTTATATCTTTGTTACCAGTCTCCTATGATTAATTAGGTCAATGGCAGCAGACTAAACTTCTTATTTCTATAGGCTTGCAAAACACAGCATTCATTATAGAGGCAGTGGTAAAAAAAAATCGTTACGTAGTTCATCTTGTACCTCACTTTACAATGGCTTTAGCTCTAGCAGTTTTCAATAACTGGCACTTCAGTTCTTCCCCTCCCACAGTTTGGAGGTGCAAGGCAGGTAGCCAAAGATAGAACATGCTATTAGTGAGCACTCTTGCCTTGGACTGGGTTTTGCTTGCCAAAACTGAGGCTGAGAGACAAGGAAGGAAGAAAAGAAAAAGAGTTGCCTAAAGAATAAAGCAATAAGATTTGCCTTAAAGCAACATGTACTACCATACACAGTGACCTATGCTTGGACAAGTGTTCATCATATATTTTATTGAAAAAATATAGAATTCAAAATAACATGTGGAAAAAGCATAGCTTCTGCCTGTTATTCCTGTAGCATTTGCCACTTTCTGGAAATAAAGACTGATGAGCTGAAAGAATCAGGAGTTTAGAAACCATCCAAGCAGTAAGTATGGAGATAGGAGTCAGACCTTTAAACATCTTGAAACAACCATAGTAAAAATTCAAGGTTTGGGCTAGCGATATTTTACAGAAAAATTCCCTGTATATTAAAATCTCTTTTCATCAAGGTAGTGTTGCCTCAAAGAATTTCCATGTTGAGAAACAACTGTAAGAGAGCATTAAGAGGGATGGAGAGAAGGCTATGATATATTGAACAGTAATGCTTCCACAAAACCCTACCTGGAAAACAGAATTACAGCTGGTTTCACCTAAAGAGGAATAATTTTCACTTATGCTTTATCCACTACCGTTTTCCCCAAACATAACAAAGCAACTCTAAAAAGTTAGAAGTGAACTTGCAGCTTCAAAAGCTCAAAGTCATAGTGCTAACACAGGCCAAACAAGTCTTGTCTGTATTTGTTACATTCAAAGATCCCTCATTTTAAAATTTCTTCATTAAAAAAAAAACCCAAACAAACAAACAAAAAAAAAAAAAAAGAAAAAAGCCATTTTTCTGAATTCATTAGGGGTTAAAAAAATCCAGACCTCTGTAAACACTTGAAACCAGCATTATGTTCAGTATTTTAATTGATATTACATGTGAAGTTTGTTTGAATTTCCTATAAACCACACTGAAATTCTTCCTCTTTAAGGCAGTTTCTTCAGAATGAATTTTTTAAAAATCATGCCTCTAAGCACCACATCTACATGTCTTCTGAACACTTTCAGGGATGGTGATTCCACCACGTCCCTTGGCAGCCTCTTCCAATGCTTGACCACCCTTGCAGTGAAGAAATATCAGCTTATAAACAAGACTTCAGTTTCAGCAGTGGAAATGAAATGGACTACTCACTACATAAATGAGATTCCAGTATTCCCCTGATCTGAACAGCACAGCAGACAACTTCTATGCCAAGAGCAGAGAAACAAGACAGTTAATGGGTCTTAGCCACAGTAGTCTGTAGAAATAATAATAATTAAAAAAAAAACCCAACAAAAATCCAACCACCAAACCACCAACATCCTACCACCAAATAACCACCAGACAACAAAACAAGGGTGAAAAAGAATTAAGACATCTCCCAGAAATACTTCGACTGAGGTGTAATAAATAATGGTTATTTGAGTTTAAAGACCTAAGAACCAAAGGTCTTTTGGCCACAATTTATACCTGTCTAGAGCTTCAAAACTTTACTTTATCAAATAGACCTTTCCATGGGCATTTAAGGAATTAACAAATATGTTAGGTGAAAGAGTCGTTCATAATATTGTTTCTTGTGAGTTTGCATTGAATGTGTAAGAGTAATTGTCAAGATAAAATACTGATATATTTTTGGAAAATGTAACCATTTTTAGTGAAGTGTACAAACAGTATCGCTCAAGCCCAAAAATCAACCCACAAGGAAATTTTATCTCCTTCAGAAATATACTTCTACAGCTGAGAACTTTTTGGTCAGTGGCTTGCTGTTTTCTTTTTAAAAAGTATTGAGAAGTCCTCAGTAACAACTTTCTAGTTGATGTGGAACAAAAGCTTCAATTCTGGTCCTCTAAAGGCTAGATGCCAGGCACAAAAATGCCAAATAGAACTGCAACAACCAGATCAGAGTCCAAGAAGAACCTGTTCTCAGATTTAGTTCACTGGTTAAAAGCTCTCAGATACTGGTCAACACCATTTCCACAAAGGTTCAGAGGGAAAGCAAACAAATAAGAAACTGTCTCTTTACAAGATTTGTTTTGATCCAAAAATCCTAGCCTTTATTACAGACTACAGCATAATCAGTAAAATAAGTAGTTGTGGGTTTTTTTTTTTTCCCTTGGGGGGTTGCAGGGGGTGCTATTGCGCTAATATAAAAACTCCTTTGTGTTAAAAACACCCAGTTATCCTCTATTTGTAAGACAATGTCCTGAACGCCTGCTAACACATGTCTTCTTACCAGCTCACTTTGTGAGAAATGGACACAAGCCTGTACTGGGTAACAGCTTTTGTGTCTGCTGTGGGGAGTGGGAGATAACAGGGTGATACCCATCTGTTTCAGAGATGAAGCACAGGGATAAGCAACACTCTAGGAATAATTTTAATAGATTCATCTCTGCCACCTTACATCCTCTCCTCACCCTCCAAAACTCCCCTATAGAAATTCACTGACTTGTTGAAACTGAGAGATTAGAAGGGCCTCAGTCATCTGCTTGACCCCCACCAGCTCCAGCCCCTTCTCACATTGACTCCCACTTATCTGCTTAACTTGGTTTGAATTTCAGATAGTTTCAATCTTATCACTGTATAGCTAAATTCAACCCCACTAAAAACGCAAAAGCTCTGCTGTAATTCAGTTGCTTAGAATACTTAATAATATTTTATTGTGGTTTTAAATATGATACACAGCACCAAAAAGACACATTAAACAGGAAGTCTAAAATCACATAAAATACTGCAATTTGAAAGGAAACTATAACTCTATAGTTAACATGTCTCTTCTATAAAAAATCTGGTTTTACATTAAAAGACTTGATAGGAAGCTGTTTAAACAGGTCACCCTATAACAACAATGAGTAGAACTACACATAGCTACATCTTCTAATAAATTTAAACAAAGACATACAGATCCGAGTCCAACACACTGGCAAGCCATATAAAATTCTATCAGCCAAACCTGGGTTAAAGGACTAAGCCAACCAAGCAGACTTTTCCAAGGGAGCATCAGAAAATATTGATTCACAGAATCTAAAATGTTTTCAGGAAACATATCTAGTCTCAGGATCTTTCTAATGTAGCTTAACAAAACATTTTATTTTAAAGTATACAAATGTTTGAAATAATTTTTTAATAGGTCACAGTGAAATCTAAACAGACTAATTATATGAGTCCAAAACTAAGTGTGTTGTGAAAGATAAATGCATTTCTATGTAATTGGGGCCACTACTTAAAAATGTCTCAGGAGGTGGGAATCATATTTTGAATCTGTGTCTGTCTAGTAGCCTATATTTGTGGAACATAACCTCATGCAAGAGAATAATGATTTTTGAACAGAGGTATTTGGAATTGCAGGCTCAGTTTCAGCACTTGCACACCCCACAACATATAAACTTTGCATCTGCAATGAGTTTCACAGTGTGTGGTACAAATAGCAAACAATAGTGTTCGCATTCTGATACAGAACACCCAAGACGAGTCCGCTTCAGTCTTGCATTCATTGCAACAGACTTGTGATGCAGTTAAATACAAGCATAAATAACCATTCTTCATTACATTTAATTGTAAAGGGCATGAGATCTAGGTGATGTTCCCTGCCACGTAATAAACTGAACAGAGAAAACCTGATGCACTGCTCACCACAGCTGCTGTATGGCAAATCGAGTGGCCAATAAAGTTTTTAGCACTGTGATGCCTATTACTTGAATTCTATAAAGGGCCTTCTTTTATTTTTGCAAACAAGTCACAAAGAAAAAAATAGTCAGAAAATCTGGTTTTAAATCCCTGTGCTTCTGGTGAAACAGAACAGGGACAGAAAACAACATAAGGCAAAAATAATCTGGAAGTTAGATACATACCACAGTTGCAGCAAGAGTCACAGAAGTTCAATTTCAGTTATCACTAGAGATCATCATCCTCACTTACCAGATTTCTGCTGATAATGTGCAACATTAAGGTAGTAAAAAACCTGGTATACGGATGCAGCAACTATGTAAACCATCTGCTGCTTAAAAAGTCAGCTGAGAGAATGACTATGGACATATGGGGATACCAGCAGTGAATCAACCCTTTAAGAGTAAGGCAAATCTGGTCAAATCAAGCTCTGAAAACCAAGCAAGGATGGGGAAGGGGCCATAAGGCAACAACTGCTGCTGGTTTGTGGTGTCCTCAGGGCTCATCCCAAAGCTGCCACCACCTCTAAGGTCAGCCTGTCACCTGGGACATCACTTGCTGTAGTTCAGCATAATTTAAATACTGTCCATCAGTGGAGGACTGGCAGGGAAAATGCAGGCATCAGGGATACTTGTGAAGGCACTTTAAGATAGGAAGAATGAAATTATTTAAAAGACCTAAAAACTGAATCAAAGAGGGATTTTTATTCAGATTTTAAAAGTTCAGGTTCTGTTTCCAAAGTGAACAGAGGGCTGGATCAAATCCTTTATCCTAAATTTGTCCTTTTGCCTTTATCTGAGTGCCCAGCAGACCTTCCACTGCTTTCTCCATTGTCACAGAAAGCACTGGAGTGGAGTCAACCAAATGAGCCACCCAGGCTGATATTTTGCCTCCAGCTGGCAAAAGTGGATCTCAGGAAAGCATATGACATTGGACACTTTTCCATATGGAGGCAGAAATTATTTTTTGCTGGACTTACTAACAAGTAGGTTGATGCAACAGCAGCACAACAGATATAAGATCTGTGGCTGGAGGGGGGATGCTGTTCATGTTGCAGTAACAAAACAAAAGACACACAAAACAGGTTGCTCCAAAGTGGGACTCAATGAATCCTTCCTACAGACTAACACAATTTTCATCTGTGCAAATTCAAACAGACACCGAACAAGATATTGCTAACAAGATATTACTAACAAAACTATGCACACCAAAAGTCCCCCAAACCACCAAACCCACAATATCTTACACTAACAAAACTACGCACACCAGAAGTCCCCCAAACCACCAAAAAAACCCACCTCACCCTCAAATGCCATAACCCTGAAATTAAAGTACTCTGCAGAACTTCCACCCTCAAAGCATCCCACAGAAGTACGTTCAATTGATATTTGCAGAGGAAGCCATCTCCTTTCAATTATTTAATATTTTTCACCTTTTCATCCAAAGCCCTAATTCATTGTTTCCAGAAAAAACAAATACTGTGCTTGTAGATGATATAAATGCTACCCCCACTACTTCTGATTTGCCTATTTTGTACCTTCACTTCCCCTTTTACTCTGTTAGAGGAAAGCCTTATTAGAGGAAAAAATTGTGTTACTAAGGTACCAGATACAAACCAGATAGTTGTAACTTCACAGTTCAAACCCTTCACTCTTAACCTGAGATATGCAGAGAGATGCCTGGTGAGAGGCTGCTGCTTCTTGGCAAACCAGGTCTTTTGCACTTGATCAGAACTGCCCTGAGGAGTAGCAACTGCAAGAAATGTGTTTTATACATGAATGTCCTGTCTTTACTCTCCAAGGACATCTAAAATATGGTAAATGCACGAGAACCACAGAAACACAGGATGGCTGAGGTTGGAAGGTACCTCTGGAGGTCATCTGGTCAGCTTAGAGCAGGCTGCCCAGGACCAGACAGCTTTTAAATATCTCCAAGGATGAAGACTCCACAACCTCTCTAGGCAACCTGTTCCAAAGCTCAGTCACCTTCACAGTAAAAAGGAAGTGTTTCCTGGTGTTCAGACACAGACTCCTGTGCTTCATTTTGTCCCTATTACCTTTTGCCCTGTCACTAGGCATCACTAAAAAGAGCCTGGCACCCTCTTCTTCACACGCTGCCTTCAGGTTTTTATATATATTGATCAGATCCTCCTAAGCCTTCTCTTCTCCAGGCTAACCATTCCCAACTCTCAGCCTTTCCTCATAGAAGATGCTCCAGTCCCTTCCTCATCTTCATGGTCCTACAGTATGCAACAAATATTTTTTGTTCTTTTCCAGGTTAGAAGTTCAGAAAAAAATGATAGTTAAATCATTAGTAATAACTATTTGTCCTGTGAAGTAATCTTCCTATCAAAATAATTTTTTTTTAGCCACATGAAGGGCCAGTACACTACGTTTTTAAGACAGTGTATTGTTTTGCATTGTTTTAAGGTTCTTAACATTTTAACAGCATGTTACAATGTGACAGTCAAAATACTGACACAATTTTATCTTGGGAAACTTGCAAGGACTTTGGGTTATCCACAACTATATACAAAGACAGAGACAGAGTCTGGCCAAAAAGGCAAGTGTCCATGCTATACATTAGCCACAAAATGTAATCTCATTGGGCATCAGTATTTAGTGTTTTAATTGCAGTGTTTTTTGGTGTGCATGATTCTGTTACTGGAAGACATTTCCTACTAGGTCAAGAATGGCATTCCCAGTCAGTACTGCAGCCAGTTCTGTTTAACATCTTTATCATTGATCTGGATGAGTAGATCAAGCGCACCCTCAGTAAGTTTGCAGACAACACCAAGCTGGGGGGAGTGTTGACCTGCCTGAGGGCAGGAGGGCTCTGCAGGGGGGTCTGGACAGGCTGGACCGATGGGCCAAGGCCAATTGTATGAGGTTCAACAAGGGCAAGTGCTGGGTCCTGCACTTGGGTCACACCAACCCCACACAGCGCTACAGGCTGGGGAAGAGCGGCTGGAAACTGCCTGGTGGGAAAGGGCCTGGGGGTGCTGGTTGACAGCCAGCTGAGCATGAGCCAGCAGTGTGCCCAGGTGGCCAAGGTGGCCAACAGCATCCTGGCTGGTATCTGAAACAGTGTGGCCAGCAGGACTAGAGGAGTGATTGTCCCCCTGTACTGGGCACTGGTGAGGCTGCACCTCAAATACTGTCTTCAGTTTTGGGCCCCTCACCACAAAGCAGACACTGAGGTGCTGGAGCGTGTCCAGAGATGGGCCATGGGGCTCATGAAGGGTCTGGAGCACAAGTCTTAATGAGGAACGGCTGAGGGAACTGGGGTTGTTTAGCCTGGAGGAAAGGAGACTTAGGGGAGACCTTACTGCTCTCTACAGCTACCTGAAGGGAGGCTGTAGCAAGGTGGGGGTCAGACCCTTCTCCCAGATAACAAGTGACAGGGCGTGAGGAAATGGCCTCAAGTTACAGCAGGGATGGCTTAGATTGGATATTAGGAAAAATTTCTTCACTGAAGGGGTGGTCAAGCATTGGAACAGGCTGCTCAGTGAAGTGGTTGAGTCACCATCCCTGGAGGTATTCAGAAGATGTGTAGATGTGACACTTAGGGACAGGTTTAGTGGTGGACTTGGCACTGTTAGGTTAACAGTTGGACTCCACAATCTTAAAGGTCTTTTCCAACCTAAACCATTCTATGATTCTATCTCCAGACCCTGGTGTGAATACGAAATAGCAAGACACCTGTTTTCAGCAAGATTTTGGTAGAGTCAGAGAAAAATCTACCCCAGAATATAGTAAATATTTGAGATTATTCTACATTATGCTGTTCTAGTTTTCAATACCCAGTTTGTGGAGGCCAGACATGTGGAAGCACAAGTGACAGCAGCACCTGCAGGCAGCTTTTGTTCTGTCCAAGATAAACGTTCTTCTCAACACTTTACAGAATGTGAGTGGAAATGGGTATAGCAAGCAAATACATAATCCATACACCTATCCTGCCTTTCACCAAAGCCACAGAGCTTCACTATACTGCTGTGTCTCCATCTGTACCACATTTTCTGCTTGTCTGAAAAGAGGCTTTATTATAGAAGCAAGGATTTGTTTACAGTAGAGTATGTTTCCTCTTCTCTTTCCTCCTGCTATTTTAACTCTCCTCCAGATGTTTTCTTTCCTTTATGCAAGGCAAATGGAGTTAAATGGGAAGATCAAACTGAGGCAAGGAAGGTATGTCCATCTGAGACATTACTTTATGACAATCTAAATTTTGAATTTTAATTAGGTTCATTACCAGAACAGCTGTGCTGCCTTTTCATCACTGTATATAAAAGATGAAGAACTGGTCCCATTCTTAAGTTCTTGTTTCACTTTCAGTTCTCATCCTCTCAGATTCCCTTTGCCCCTTTCAGCAGCATCCTTTCAACTGTTCTATTAAAGTTTTACTTTTTTTCTGGCATGCAGGCCCTTAGTTTCTAGTGGCACAGGATCAGTAGCTCTGCACTGGCCTCTCTATCCAGATAAAATATTCTGGCACCGAGACCACCAAGGTCATTGATGCCAAAGGCTGGCTAAGACCCTGGCCTCAGCCCCAGTCAGCTAAAGGAGCCACAAACCTCCAGGCTTCATTCGTGTTTTTGTGAAGTTTGTTCTTAGCAACCCAAATATCATTCCAAGGGTTTTCATAGACCATGATCTTCTGGAGGTTACTCAGGAGATGGGAGTGGCCGCAGGGTCAGAGGGTTTGGAAACCTGTGTTGAACACTGGGATACTGTTTCTGAGATCGCTGTGGGTATGAATTGGGTCACAGCATCTGATGAATGAGGTTAGTCAGCCTGTTATTTCCTCCATCCGTAAAAAGCTTGTTTTCTTCTCTCCCTGGCCTCCCACGAGACAAAATTTGTACAACAGATTACTGCAGCTTCTCAAAGGTGCCAATAGAAAATCCTTCTTTCTTTATTATTAATTATCCTCATAATCACTGGTATTTTAATAAACCTCTAAGCAGGGTGGATTATTTAAAATACCCACTCAGTTTTAATTACAGTATTTTTTAAGATAGTATTTTGTAACAAAGATTGTTACATTAGCTCCGAGACAGTACTAACAAGTTATAGCCACTGTGTTTTTTCCTTCCAACACACAAATGCCATCCTTATTCAGATTAACATATTTGCATGGCAATTGTGCTTAAGACTCCTGTCAGTCAGCAGTACTAGAAATAACACAAGTGAGTACTCTGGGTCTTTGCCGCAAGGAAATACATTTTAACCAGGTAACAGGAAAAATACAGTCACAGGTTAAAGACTTAATTTTCCACAGACATTCATGCAGGTGTCCATTGTGCAGCTTTGTGCCTCCTAAGGGGCATATTCACACTATTTAAGTTAAGGCATCTAAGTCAGGAACTAGTTTGATGGCAGCAGGTTTTAAACAGAAGTAATTAAAGTCGCCTTCAGGAGGCTAAATGGGGAACTGAGGTTCTGGATGGCCGCAGTTAGACACGAGCACCCCCAGGTATTTGAAAAACCTGTTCACAAGTTCAAAACTAAGCCTTTTTCCCCCACTCCTGAAAGTGGGAAGGACATGCTGTTGTGCTCAAAATTTTGTGTATGGATAACAAGGAAACATCCTATGTTTAAAACCAAGGATTTATTGTTATTGTAATTGACATTTTGTGATCACTGGCAGTTCAGAACTGGTTGCTACAAAAAAAGAAAAGGCTAATAATACTGTTAGAACACAGAAAAAAACCTTAGTAATGGTTGTAATACTCTGAACACTATTTTACACAAAGTTCTTGTCTGTACCCTATTTCCTGGTGTTATGGCAACCCTCTACTGCTCCTCTGAGTCTTAAAGTTTGTGTTTTCACCCTGAGATTGGCAGAAGCAGGGAAAAAGGTGTTATGGCAACCTATGAGCATCTGGAGTCTTTCACCAGGAGGAATGTAATGTTTATGTTGGTGGCTTTTTTCTTTGTTACTCTAGGATCCACTTGGGGTCCTTTTTATAGCCCAGCTAACACAGTTTTATTCCTTTGTTCCTTCATCAGTTTGTAGCTCCACATAGCCTCTAAGTTTACTATATATGGTGCCTTTTACATATGTTAGATACTACTTCTTTGTTCTCTTTGTTACCTCTAAAGCCAGTTTTGTCCAGCTCCAAGTCTGCATTTTTTTAACCAGTGGTTGGCAAGCTGTTAATATCTGCTGGGTCTCCCTAGCCAAGCCACATCTCTTACTGTCACATGCTGACACTCCTCTACACCACATCCTGCATCTCCAATTGTCAAGGCCTCTTCTTTACACTACATCATTACATTAGTATCATAAATTTCTGATTCTACTCAGAATAACTGCTTCTTAATGCTATTTATGTAAAAGGTTGTACCACACAAAGATAACAAAAGTTTTAAAAAATTTGCCATAGATACCTGGTCAGTTAAAGAAACCACTGTCACAGCTAACCCACATAAAATAAAGCTGCAGGCAAGTCAAGAAAGTCAAGCAAGCCTGACAAAGGAGAGTCCTGAGGCCCTGCAAATTCTGTACATTCAGTACAGAGCTAATGCCTTGTTACTAGGAACAGCAATGCTGTATTACAGCACCACACAGCTACAACACACAGAAATATGAAAGTGCCTTCCAGTATGCCAAAAGACCTTTTATGAATTTAAGAGGTAACTTCTTTAATACAAAGATGGAGAGGGAATGAATCTTATAGAAGATTCCAGGACCTGAAGCATCCAGCAATTCTGCAGCCATGCTACAGAATGTGCTATTCAAGGAAGGAAGGGGAAGGTGTATCTTGTATCCATGGTCCCGTAATTTTTTCCCTTAATGCCAGCAACTTCAAAAGTAAGAGACGCCTTTGTATTCAACACTAATTCTCACTGTTCTCAGAACTCACAACTCTTCAGTAATTCAGCTCTACACAGAAAAGGCTCCACAGACAAGAGGTGGAGCATTTCACAGCTCGTACACTTGAAACATTACCAATTCCACCATCCAAACTTTACTTGGACTCTAGATCTCTTTATTATCACCAGCTGCAGCCAAAGCACGGTGATGGCTACATTTCCACCCTAAAGATATGTGTTTGCTTAAGTAACATGTTAATTTAAATCAAAAGGCAACCTCTGACCTGAGCTGTCCCAGCTGCAGCAACAGAGAAAGACAAGGATACACATCTGGGCAGAAATGCTCTTCCTACTGAAATCAGGTAGGCAGGATCCACAAGACTAAATTTACAGGTTGTTAATTCAGTGAAAAATGAACTGATACTGCCAGGACACATGAACAGCTTACGTGGATTTCTGGAAAACCTGGTGGAGTGGAATACTGATAATTTAACCAGTGTTATAAAAATGAAAAGATTAATATCACTGCAGCCTTCCTATCTAAGAAGGCTTCAAATATGAATGCCTCTTTCAAAAGCGATTTGATTGATATGATTTGTATTAACGAAAGAAGAAATGAGTTAATCAAAACATTCACTTTTGGAAGAAAAAAAGTTTTCTGAGTGTTCAGATACTGAAGCCCAGCAAATACTGCCCACCTTTTTACACAAAGACAAGCCCCACAGCAAAGCAAGCCCTGCTAAACATGCAGGGGAGACTATGGATTATGAGATATGCCGCAACTCTGATAAGTGCTACCGTGGATTTCTTATCTGCAGAAGCCATATGACAAATCACCCTACAACAAAACCTTATTGTGCCTTATTCATTTTCCTCCAAGCCAGATCATACATTGCTCTTTGACTGATATGCTAATGATACAGGGCAGGGGGAGGGAGGTGTGATTGCAATTTCAGGATCACATTAACGAAGATACCAGGAGGGACTCTGAAACCAGATCTTTTTGTGTCCATGCAGAATTTTTACCAAGGTCCCTAGAGGTCACGCGTGTCAAATCACTGAATTTGTCCACTGTGCCTCTAGCTCTCTCAAGGCTTTGCATTAGGAAGACAAATGGCTAATTCGCTACAGCCAAATGTTGCACACTTCATGATTAAACACAAGCCTCCTCAGACTTGGCTTCATTTATTTCCTCTGCAATGAAATATGTGCAGGTTTATGTTTTTTCATTACTAGATGAATACAAGCAGTTTATAAAATGCTGGAAGAATTATCAAAGCTGAATCTTTCATTCCAACATCAAAATTTGTTTTGGTCACTATTTTTTCTACTGCCTGCTGCCATATAGTTATTTAATGGCATTATTTAATTGTGTTTAAATGATTTTAATAATTGCCAATGCTCCTCCCCTTAAGAAGTGAATTAAATCTAACCCCAGATCTGTAGACATTAATAGGAAGAGTGAAATCATGCTACTCCAACTAGCTATTGTTATTAAGATTTATATAGTGTTAATTATCAGTAGAGCCTTATTATTCAGTTTTCAACATTAGCATAGCTAACAAAAAGCACCCTGTAGTATGCTCATGGCCATGAATGCTAGCTTGGTGCTTAATGACGTTAAATGATTGGTGCAGGTGGTGTTTGGTTGGTGGTGGGACTTACTGTTTTGTGTAGGTTTTTCTGGTTTGTGGGTTTGGGGGGGGGGGGGGTGTTTGGTTTTTTTGTTGTTGTTGTTGTTGGGGGGAGGTGAGCTGAGCAGCAGGGGTTGTAGTTTCTTTGGTTTTTAAAGAAGAACTGTCCATACCATAAAGACCTTGTGTATGACGTAATCTTTATCAGGCCTGATTCCTTGTATACCCAAGACTGCACAACAAACATTGCCTTTCTTCACTCACCACTCCACCTCAATCCCTACTGTTACAAACACTGTTACAGAAGTTCAGAGGCATTGGCTATATTCAGCTTTTTCCGTTAAGAATTCCCCTGTAGAACAGGGCTCTTCTGTGGTGATGGAGAAGCAAATCACCAATTTCTTGAGATGAAACCCATCAATTCTACAAGCATACACCTGCACAGCAGTCCTTCCTCTTCACTGTCCACAATGACCTCTGCCCACCTGCTCTATTGCCATCTAGCCTTGACAGATTTGCACACCCTCACCTTGCTCTCACTTCAGCCAACAAAGGCAATGAGAGTGCCAAATTTATCTTCTGCTGATATAAATAGCAGATTGTACTGTCCCTACTGTAAATGAAACTAAAGACACAGTAGTGAAATTGTTAATCTATGAGCATAAAAGCTTAGAAAGAAAATGTGTTTCTCATTTAAACCTCCCCAACCATGCAAAGCCCCTAACCCAATTCAAAAAGCTCTGAGAAGGTGGCTGTAGCACCTCAGACTACCAAGGAGCAAGAGTCTACACTCTGAAGCAGGTAAGATGCGGGAAACAGACCAATAAGTTAAAATTATTCTTCCACTTTTCCAAATCAACCTAATGTCTGAATGACTGGGGCTTTGAGAGCTTAACACCTTCTGTCTTCACAGGCAGGAGAGAGAGGTATAGCACATGGCTTCAAGCTGCCAGATAAATCACTGCAATGCCTTCCTTTACAGTTTTCAACAACTACTCCAAAAAAATACAGGAACAAGGAGATGCCTAATCTTACCCCAAGTGGGATCTTTGTGCTTCTTTTTCACTTCTCCAGCTTCACTACACACTGCACCTTCTTTCCTTCTCTACCCCCAAGGTTACCATGGGCCAAGGAAAGGGCTTGTGCCTCCCTGAGGTTTGTGCAACAACTTGTGGGCTGCTGCATCTGCTGCTATCTCAGCAGGTACACAGTACAAATACACAGATGCTCAGGTAAAAAATTTTTTGTCAAGAATTACAGCAAACATTTTTGGCCTATTTAAGACCAACACAATCTAACTTTATCTTTTGTTTGTGTTATATCGATACATACAAAATTTTACATTTTATTAAAATTGTCTTCTTTTTTGGTATGTCACTCTTGCGGGGACTAATAAAAAGAAATAGCCATGACAACAAGTAATAAATGGTACTTCTAGAATATCTTTAAATAATTTTGAATAACTTCTTGACAGTTACTATAGGCAAAACATGTGCGTATTTTTCACAAAATACATGTTACATTATTGCCACTGTAAGCAACAGAGATAAATTATAGGTAATTTCTACTTTTAAAGTCCTGTTTCTATGGTAATATGAGCAACTGCCATTACTTCAGCACTTGTTACCATGGTTATTTCAGGTAATTCCTGGGTTTTAATACCCTTAAACCTGAAGTGATACTTTTTCCTCCTATTTTGCTGTTGAGCAAAATCACAGCTCAACTTTAGGGGGAACACAACTCTTCCAGTTAAAATAAATACAGCATATAATGCACACCTGTAAAAAGACAAGCCAAAGTGAATTACTTACCATGCATTCCCTAGCTAACTCTCTTCTAAAAGGGCAGTGGCTTTTTCCCAGACATATTTCTATTAAAAAAGGAAGGTATAAATCCTCTAACTGCCCTCAGCTGTGCAGACCACTCCCTGTGGCTATCACGCTCCCTGATAAAGCTGCAGAAGTGGGATATAGTAGGTGAGGGGTTTGCTCCTCCAAATCCTAGTTTTGAGAGCTGACTGATGAGCTGTTAGCTGCCTTCCAGCTCCTTAACAGAGAGGGTCAATGGGGAGCCTGGGTCTGCTCACTGGCAAGTCATCCAACACTTATACCTAATTAAAATGCCCTGAAGAGTAAAAGGGGTTTAATAGAGCCTTCTGAGGTAGTGGGGTAACCTTCATCACTCCTGTACTGATGCGAACAGTACCAGAATCTTCACCAATGCTCCGTAGGTACCTTTGGGGATTTGAAAATGACCAGGATAATTCTGCCTGCACTTTTGTGTAGGAAAGAGGCAGCAGGAGGTTTTGTGTACCAGCAGCTAAGTGATAACAGAAATCACTCTAAATCTGATTTTTCTTCTTCAGGAAATCTTTATGTGGTAGCTGTGTGACCACAGCCTGCCTTTTCGATAGGCCTCCTTGCTCATGCCTTCTCCAAGTGCTGCTCTTGACCTCAGTCCATGCAGACTGGTCCCACAAAGAGTTTTCCAAGCTTTACCTAGAAAGGACAATTTGTGTGATCTGCCTCTTTTCCATCACAGTGGGAGTCACTTGCTTGAACAAACTGTTACTTGCACTGAAGAGCAATTTTTGCTTACAGTAATTTGCTATAGCTGGGTTATGAGGTCAGGGCACTGGTCCATTCTGAGTCACTCAGAGACCATATGATGCTACTGAGTTGGCTCCAGCGTTGTCAGGATTTTGGCGTTTTCATTACCATTTCTTTTTAAAACACAAATGAGAGAACATCACCTTTTTTTTTTAAGCAAAAAATAATTTTAAGCCACATAATTGTAGCGAAAAGATAACTCTGAAATAAATGGACCCAAATGACTTGGAAGCAGGTAAGCAAATATCAATATTCCAAGATGTTTTGCTGTTTTCAATTAACCTTTTATTTTAACATACCTAAAACCCTCATACTTCAGGCTAACAGTGTTATGTCTGTTATATGGCTGTGATTTTTTTTTTCATACCGATTAATAAGATTTATTGTAGTAAGGTACTCTGTTCAGTTATTTATTCACCAAAAAGGTGTTAGTCCTTTTGCAAGGTTTACTTACAAACACTCAAAAGCAGCTTCAGTCATCCAGGCATGGATTTTATCCAAATAATTAACACATGTCCTCAAATTCAACCGTTAATAACATCAAGACAGTGTAGTAGCTTAGAACAAGGGAAAGAAGTATGTGACCTCAGAAACCTGTTTTCCTGCCAGTGGGTGATTAGTGGAACCTAATATTGATGTTCCACATGAACTGTACTGATCAGCACTGGCTATGCCTACATACATTATTTATTACCTTGGTATCATAGGACAGATCCATAAATCAAAGCAGTTGGTGCTGATGCTCTCTCAATAAAAGTATTTTGGGGGTTTTACCTCATATTAACCTTATAGTCCTCTGGACAATGCCTGCCCACCATGCATTTGGTTTAATACATATGCTCTGTATGCATCTGATGTGTATTTCCTCATCACTGGTTATAGTGCATTTGCCATCCATCTGGAGCTCCTGGGGAACAGGGAAAACCAGGGCATGTACATCGCTGCTCTAAAACAAAACAGTAACCTGCACACAGCCTTTCTATCCTCTTGGATATGAATATCACTTTAGACAGAAAGCAAGCAGTGGAGGGCTGGTTTAAGGTACGCAAGAATGATGGGCTGTTGTTAGAGATATGAAACAGTGAGCCAGGGTATCACCTGGGTTGGTTTTTTTTTTTCCAGTTGCTTCAAGGGCAACGGTGAGCATGTAATGGCTGAAACTCTTCTACTTGCACTTGGGAGTTTACAAAGAGAATCTCTAACTCTGAGAGGTAGAACAGGTCCAGCTGAGCAAGTAGTGCCCAGATTACACTCACAAACCTGAGTATGGGGAGCAGGTACATCTGAAACTCCTCTGGACCAAAAGTGCTATCACTGTCTGAAAAACTCTCTTATTTCCTAGTAATACTGGAAATACTGTGTTGTTGTCGAATGGCTACCATGGAGTTCTCAACCACCTTGGAGTCATGCGCATGCCCATCATTTGAGAAGTACGGTCAGTCCAAAAAGTTTTAGGTTTCTTTGAGATTTCTTTATGGCCAGGCATTATGCATGCATGTTACACATTTTCTAAGCTGATACATTGATGTCACCTAAGGTGTCGACATCTGTAGAGAGCAGTCCTGCAAATGGCATGGCAAGCTGTTCCACAAAATTCTGTATACTGCCAGGCCAGCTGGCGGAAAGGCACTAGTCTAACCAGTTAAATTGCTCAGGCATTTTCTAGTACCAACCCTTAAATGCAGGCTTGCAACATAAAAAAAAATTAACAAGGCTTTCTGGGAGCTCTTTGGACTGCCCTTTCTTTTAGAGTTATGACTTCTAAGATCCTGATAAGATGAAGGGCTTGGTTTTGCTTCCCTAAAATGTGACGACTCTCCTGTTCTGAGATTTATCCATCACTATTTAGAGGATCAGCTTGAACTGTATTTACAGACAATATCTTTTTATAGCAGTGGCACATTTCTCGTTTGGCTATTCTGTTTCATTTTCCTTTTTTTAATGGCAACCTTGGACTCTATTATGACAAACTCCTGGCATTTTGCTTGAGCTCAGTCAGGGTGGGCCTAAGTTAGAAGCTTTGAAAAAAGCCCAAGACATATCTCTCTCTCCAGTGCACACCAGCTGTGCTTTTTCCATGATGAATTCTCCTAAGGATTGTGATATTTTTAATTATTTGTCTCCTTTGTTCCCGAAAATACTATTTCCTAATCTACCCACTGAAATAATCTCTGACCTAGGCAGATCATACAATGACAAGCTGGAAAAAAGTACTGATAGATGTCTGTCTATATGATCCAAACCTCTGATCCTGATTTTTTGAAAACATAAACGTTTCTGCTTTTTCAGTTTCCTCTTTCTGCATTTCGGCCATTGCCAAATTCAGCTTCCAGAGAGAGGAGACTGGAAGAGACTAAACCATTCCCTGTTTCAAACGCTAACTACAGCATCCGTTAATGTGCATTCCCAGCAATTACCTGTTTCTATTGGAAACACTCTTTCTCTAACAAAAGTGTCCCCATAGCTTTCTCCATCTTGGAAGGATTTTTCCTACCTTTGTGTCAGATAATTCAAGGAACTAGTTCCATGACAAATACAGACCTATTATCTAAATCGGAACTACTTCTTTTCTTGTCGGAGAAACATGGGTTGGAGGTGTAGGGGAGAAGCAGGGGAGGTAGGAGGTGCATGTTCAGAGCAGCCTTGGAGGTTTCAAAGTAAATCTTCCATTGAAGTTAACTGGTGACCAGCACACAAGAGAGTTAAATTTCTCAGGACTTGCTTTGGAAAGCTTAGCCAATTAATTCTTTTCAGAAATTCATCTTTTTTAGAAATTTAGTAATTGGAATTAATTCAAACTGTTAAAAGTCATTGGAAGATTCATGTCATTTTACATACACTACATCTAGTTCTCCAGAAAATACCAGTCAACAGAAGAAACCAACTCCTACTACAGTGGACCTTCACTAGGACCTCTAGGAAGTAGGAATAAATTCTACCAGATGCAAATGATACTGTTGTAATACCTCACTTGCAAAAGCAAGAAACAAGCTCGTGGGTTTGACACACCTCCCTGAAAAACATGGCACAGGCTGTGTTTCTTGAGACAATGGGTCTTCTAAAATGATCTCAGGGTTTTTTGAGAAGGAAAGAGCTAGCAGTAAGATCAGTCATCACTAACAGTTGAGACACAGGCGACCTATTTTCCAACAGCACAGAACATACTTTAACTGGCATTTCAGGGAATATTTGGCTCAGGCAGTGAGGTTCTGCAAGAACTTCTCATTAAGCACAGCAAAAGCAACTTGCGTCATTGGTTTTAAGATGCAGCTCAATCTGTTTATTATAGCAAATCTAACACAGCACTTTTGGTGCTGTGCTCAGGAGAATGGCTTTGATGGTTCAGGATATCCCTCTGAGTCCCATGTTCTTGTTGTTATCACAGAGCTAAGACAGAAAGGTATGTTCCACTCATAAATCCCTCCCTTCCCTCATACTGACTTTGAGGGACACCATCCCAGCACGGCCCTCAGCAGTACCACTTCTCACCTGCTCTGTGGAGTGGGATGTGAAGCATGTAGGCTATGTGTAGGCCACATCAGCTAAGTAGAGACGTGAGCAGGGCCAGAGGCTCACAGAAAACTCTGGGCAATTGCAGTTGCCCATGGGCCTTACAGCTGTGGCCTTGGCCATCTGGCACCTCCTGTAGCACATCAGTGGGGGTTCACGTCCCTCCCCCAGGCAGCAGCAAGTGGAGCACATTCACCATGGGCCAGCATTTCAGAGGGAATGTGAGGGAACTTGAGCATTCAAACAATCTCTGCTCAACTGGAGCCTAGAAAACCTGACTTTAACCCCAGTGGGGGGATCTGCATGGTTTAGCACTTCAGAAACCTGTGCAATTGATATGGGAAATCTCAGATCACTGACTGAATGATCTGGACCTGTGTTTGACTCTTCTCTCCATCTCCTTCCTTCTCCCTGGAATTTTCTCACCAACTGTTTGTCTTCAAGATCTCCATTCTCAAGCAAAAAGTGTACTGACTCCAAGTGGAGGAGGTAGGTCACAGTGGGTATTTCCCATATGACCTTTTCATTTATAATTCCCTCCTACATAAAGGACACAGCCGCATATTTATTATAAATCAACCCCAGAGAATAACCACTATCTGAAAAAATGTTAACAATTAAACTATAATTCAGGGATTTTGAAATTAAGTACCCTGTGTGTGAACAGATTAAGAGAATATTGTCTATGTAATTCTGGAGAAAACCAATTAAGCTTACAATCTAATGAGCAATGATGCTCTCTCACATCTGCCAGCAAAATGAATCAACATAATCTATTGCAGGTGGTTCTGCTTTCTATTCACTATGCTACAGAAATGATTCAGCACCATAAATTATGGAACCATAATCAGCAATTGGTAATACGAGGGAGCTTACCCTTTCCTTAGTTTATAGGCTCATAGCTCCTATTACGTCAAAAAGGAGCACTCAGATTTGTGCCCACAATTAACAGCTACTCATAAAACATCAACATTATTTTTTTTCACCAGCTCTTAGTCACATGACATTTCAAGACCCCAGCCAAACTGAACTAATGACAGAAGTTCAAGAATCATCACTTTCTGCCAAAAGTTTGCCTTTCATATAGATGATCAGAAAGTCATCAAATCAGGAGACGGATTTCCTACTTGCATTGCAAGGGGGATAACATTTTTCCTGTTCTATCATATTTGACATAACCTTGTTATTCAATAATGCATTTTTTTATCCTTTGGTAAAGTTGGTCTGATAACAATCTTACATGAACTTCCACTAACTTCTAAAGTTTTGGGTTTAGTAGGGAAATGTTTTGGTACATGTACATAAAACATTCTAAGCCCCAACATAATGTTGTATAACTGTAAACATAAGGACTCCACATTTTTTCTAAGACTTGGTAAAATTACTAATTTCTGGCACAATGGACACTTCTAATATGAGCCACATAAGTGTGCAGAGTCCCAGAGTAAATCCATGAACACCTGATACAAAGCATTGAACTGAGGGTAATTAAATCAAAGAGAAATGTAGCCCATAATCATTACCCATAGCTGCAACTAAAATCGGCATAAGCGTGGCCCACCCACCCTGCTGTCATCCCAAGTTGATATATCACTCAAGTAACTGGTGCTGGAGTTTCTTCCATAAGAAAGAGTAACTCAATCAAATAGAAACTGTATTATTGCATTGTATCCTTCAACCTATCATGCTGCTGTACAAGGGGAACTAATTTGTGTTTGAAAAAAGATATCCACTGCTTCCAGTTTTAGGGAGGAAATAAACTTTCACTTCTAACAGTCCAAATAGGAGTTGGACGCAGAATCCATGACATGGTAGGTCTCTGACATCTAGAACTTTAGAAACCTAAAATAGCAAGTAACACTCAGAAATCATATTCTTTTCCGGTTCAGTTAGAGAAAGTTTCGATGAAAATAACAGAAAACAGTTTTCTATTATACCCATGGTATTCTTAATGTTATTTTGAAATTTACTAAAAAAATAAATAAATATTTTAATACTTAAATAAACCCAAACATTTCAAGGATATTTTCCATGGATATATTTGATTGCTTGTTCTTTTGGGGTTTTTGTGTGTGTGTGTATTTTTGATGGCTTGTTTGGTTTGGTTATTTTTTGGGAGGTATGTTATTTTTGTTCGTTTTTCTTTGCTTGGGGAGGCCTTTTGTTTGCTTAACAAAAAAACCCCCACATTTGCTCACTTCAGTTTGAAGGCAAACGGTTTCTTCAGTTTGTCTCTTGCTTTCTCTTTTGAAGGTTTCATAAAGCATCCCGAGGTCACTAGATGCCTCCACAGCCATTCGGCAGGGGGTGATGAGGAAAATTCAGAAGATAACTGTGTTCTTCACCCCTTCTACACACACTTCAACAGAACATTTTGCTGGGAGAACAAAGGAAGAATGCTCCCTTTCCCAGCTCACAGGTTTCCCTGTAATATTTTGACAGAGATCCCGACTAAGCTGGAGATACTCAGGGTTCTGACGAGCAAAATGAAGGCTTGTGCCAAAGACCTTCTGAACCTCTTGCAACACATGAACAAAGTTGCACGGAAGAAGCAACTTTCTGATAAGCTGCAAAAGGGTTAAAAAAAGAACCACTGAATCACAAAAGCTTAGAAAGGAAACTATTTAGTGATCGTAACTAAGTAGACTGTGACTGATATCAGTATAATACAGATAGTTAAAATGTCATAGGTTGGTTTATTGCTTACTATTTCACTGTAGTCATTCATGAGGAAACCTTGAAAAAAAAATTCTTGTGTAAAAATGTTTTTACCTGGCATCTGAAATAAACCCTCCTTCTTCCTTACATAGGAGTCTATTTCTTGTGAAAATGACAGCCAATGTTTATTACTGAATATAACCTGGAAATGATCAATACAGCCTGACAAAACACACTATAAAGATCTGCATGTTTACAGGGCACAGAAAAGGTCTCAGTGAACCTGTAAAAGTGCCCACTGGTTATAAGAAAACTTGCAACAGGGTCTTTTTCTATCATTATTCACCCTCAGTGACAAACCAGTGATTTCTTTAAAAAATAAGAAACAAGAAAACACATCAGTGTGTGCCCCTTATACTTTCTGCTGTTAAAGTGCTCTAATAGTATATTCCTTAACAGATTGCACAGCATATCTATTTTTAATATTTCTAACAGATTCACATCTACAGACTGCACTCCCGAGGAGCAGGGGAGTGATGTCCTCTTTCCCCCTTCAGCTGTTTTCTCCCCTTAGCTGTAATAGCTTCTTTCTCTCACAAATGGGAAGATCACACAAATAACAGGAATCTCAAGAATCACATTGTTTCTTGTTATTTCAATGGAGCTGAGGGTTTAAAACCCACTATATCATTCCACAAATGGTAACGTGAATAGTGTAACTACACACTCTTCGCATTTCCATTTTCCCCAGACCCAAGGACAGCAGGGAATAAAACCATCTGAATTTACATATGCTCGCCAGTCTACTTAATGAAGACACTATGGAGGACCACAGTATCTCTCTGATCTGGCCCTGCTGGCCCTCTGATCTTAGTATATTAGCTGTTTTATTCTTTACTGAAGTTTTAGGAATATTATAAATGGTAACTCCTCATCAACTGAACAGGGAATGGGACTATGAACTAGTACACAGTGAAAAAATATAACCTCTGACGGATCTTGGGCCACAGAGAGCGCAATCAAAAGCAAAGGCCAACCCTAAATATAATAAAGAAGAATGGGTCATTTAACTGTCATTTGGTAAAACCCACCACTACAAACTGTTGAACTCTTGGATAACAGCTAGAGGTTGTTAGCACATTACACACCATGTGCCCATTTCTTTGTGTTTAACTTTTATTTAATAGTTGCAGCACAATGTGTTGTGTACTTCTGTCATTACCTTAGCACTTCCCAAATTTTGCATCATCTCTCCTTTTTGTATACCTTTTTACCCCAAAGACTCTTAAACTTGCTTCTAAGATCTTCTGATGGATGAAGCCACAAGAACTTCATGACCTGCACTTAGAATGAGGCATCTCTACTCTCACCTGCCCTTAAGAACTCTATCAAAAAGGGATTTTATGGCACTGGCTCTGGCACACAGTTCTCTCCTGCTTCTGTGTATGCTTTTGTTATTATATAGTGCTACAGTTTGCTATAGCCATCCCTTCGATTGTGCAGAAGCTTTACCACAAAAGTGCTATTAAAAAGAGCTAGATAACTTTCATAAACCTTTGCAGAGCCTCTGCCTTCGAAGAATTTTTATTCATATTGTACATATGCTGCAAGTCTACCTATAATCCTTATTATATAAGCTTTGCTCTTCATTTGACAAATGCAGGCTTCTAGTATCTGCAATAACAATGAGCATTTGCAATTACACGTGTAATGTGTTTTTTACTTTAAATACAACTGCAAAGCCAGCTGTGGAGGCCCCCCACTCTATTAACCTGTACTCTCAATGATACAACACAGAAAGCCATTCCAGTAGCACCATTAAGTCAACTGTTAAAAGGCGCGTAACTTTAAGAAGGTGAAGTTTTTCTATGAAACTAAATTACAGTAATGAAGTAAAAAATAAAGGTTTACCTGATGTTCCACTACGTTTTTTCTAGTCACTGCACTTGTGTAGTGTTGTATAAAAACATTCAAGCCTTCACAGTGCAAACATGCATCTAAGATTTGGTCTTTTTCTAAATTACATTTAAATTAGCAGAGATTACATGTCTCTATAGATGTGTCTTGTGACAAGAAGGTAAAAAGGATCTAAATGGACTGAGACATTCATAGGTCAGAAACCTGCTTTTTACGCCTTGCTTGTGTGCTTCACTAGTCTCAAATTTTCAGTCTTGTATTTTGTTACCCAGGCACATACCGTGTGCTGCCAAGCTGTTCATTTATAAGCCCTTCTGAACTTGTTGAAGCAAGAACCAGTATACCAAACCTTTTGTTCCTGGAAAAAAAAAGAGCTCTTTTTGAAGAGGAAACACATCAAATAGAACAAACCCTTTTGTCAGCCCTGGAGGTCAAGTTATCTCACTGAGCAACAGTAGAGAGCAGAGACTGTATCTGTATCTTCTTCCCAGACTGGCACCTTTTTACAAAGTCCCACCAAAACAGCAGCTTTTGTGGCAGAGGTTACATGCATCTATGTGGGAATGCCAAATTATTTCATACCATTTTTCTGAAATACACGCCATTGGGAGGGAAGCAAGTGTATGTGTATTACTCCACAAGGTAACATTTCTTCTAACATTCAGGGAGCTGCCAGCAGCAGGCTACCGTGTGGAGTAATTAACGGTATCAAGTGCAGATCAATTCTCAGCTGCATCATGGAACGACTTTAAGTGAATGCATCAGGATGTAATTGTTATGAATGCATATGACAAATGACTGATCTCTTTGTAGTCCCACGAATAGCAAACGCTGTCATAACAAAATGTGCTGTTAGGAACAGGTATCTAGAAAAAGCTGACACAGAGTACACTTGTGACTAGTGCCCCGTACTTACACAATAGGAGCAACACACTATTGTTTCCTTAACATTCATAGTTCTACCAATCCATCACTAAGCATTCTTTTGCCATTCACATAGACATAATGAGCCTTTCCATAGCAATTCAGTAGTATTTAAAACCAGTATCCATTAGTGTCGGCTTATTGTCAAATCCTGTTTATGCCCAGTTGTACTACTGAGATATAGCTGTGCTGCCGTGTACCATGTCACGTTGCAACCTCATAACTCCACAGTGGCTGTGCTTTTTGTGAGGGAAAAGTGATCTGTAAAGGGTCACATTAAAATTCCTTGATTTTTCTTAAGAAAAATGTGACCTAATCTTCATTACTTCCAAATCAATGTCATATTTCAGTTGATAGGAATGTTGGTGATCAGCCTGTATCTTTTATGAAATTGACCAAGGATGATATTTCATTCCCCTCTATCCAGAAGAATAATGCAGCTAGGTTGACTAGGAAACAGTTAAAAGGTCATATCTTTGTTTCCTCAATATTACTATAGATAGCTAGTAATAAAAAAATGCAACATTTATCCCTCTTGTTGGCAGTCATAATTGACAATTAATTAATGCAATGGATTACGAAAGGGAAACCCAGCTCATTCACTGAGTTCCTGTTACAGCCGCTTTATCTACATTACAGAGCAGTTCCAATATTGCAGAAGTGTGCCAGCTTCATACCGGTGTTTCATACTGGTACTGTTGACTCCCCAACTTCATAGGTTTTAAAACTGATTTTCTGTTAGACATTATACCTGTGTACATCCACATCAGCAGATATTCAGTCTCCGGCTTTCAATTTTGCTGAAGACTGTTCTCCTACTTCCAAACACTTCCCTGCTTTAAAACGATGACATCCTCCTTCATCCCAACTACTGTGGTGATAGGGAAGGTTAAAATGCAGTAGATGACAATGGGTCTGATTCTGGCAGCAACACACGGTGTCTGTGCAGTATTTGTATCCTTTCAGAGACAAAAGGGGGAGACAAAGCTGGTGAGCCAAAGCATGTGGTCTGTCTTTTGGCCCGCTCGAGACTCACACAGCCTGCAATAAGGACCAGGGCTCATTTAAAAGTATACCCTTAAATGTGCTACACATAACTTAATCACAAACTTAACTGCACTCCTTGTATGAGAACAAGAAGCCAAATCTTGGGGCATTTTCCCAACTAAAAATAAAGAAATTCGATCAGCCTGCTGCCCTTTTCTCAGATCGGCACAGACAGAACTTCATGCCATGTAAAACATTGCCGGTAGCCAGTTTAAGCACAACCCCTGAAAACATATCTTATTTTAGTTCTGGTCTCCCATCAACATCTACCGTAGTATAACTCTCCATGGGTCTCTTTATTGCCTCTTCTTGAGCCATATCAAGCCTCCCCCTCTTTGATCCTTACCCTTTGTCCCAAGTAACCCCATGGGTAACTATGATGGATACATTTTGCAAGGCTACTGTATAAACCAGCCTCCCATGCATGCGGTTAATGACTTCCTAGTTATTACTGGAATTAAAGGCCCAACTTCTTTTACCTAAAGTGCCCCTCTTCACATTGTCAGGTGAAGGAAATCTTTTGTGTAGGCAGATTCCTTACCTAATCAGAGTTCAGGTTTTTCTCCCAAATCTTCAGGTCTTGTTTTCCCAAACTCCAGTTCTCCATCAGGACTTTCTCTAACCTCATGAGTCTTTCCCCTTCTCCTGAACTCTTCTCTACTTGGCAATTTTCTGGTTTTCTCTCCAGTCCCTCCTCCAGCAGAGGCACATGCTTAATATTTGAGGACCATGTCTCTGATAAATGGAACCATTGTGAGTCCCAAGTATTAACTCACCTTTTATGTCCAACAGTAAACATTACTCCCTTAGAAATATTAATACGTGCCTCCTCTCACTAACAATAAATCTCTAAAATACATACTATTTTTCTTGCAGAACTTGTAAGTAACATATCAAGCTTTCTTGGAACTTCTATTAATAAGTGTAAAGATGTTTTGAGATATTTCTCCTAATTGTCTAAAATAAAAAACTAGATATCACTGACTTCAACAAAAACCTCGTACAACTGATGTATTCACAGGAACAGAAGTCTTGCACACTTGCATAAATATTTACTTCCAAAACGGTATATGCCAAACATGAAAGGGTCACAGTGAATCTGATTTGCTTTCCCTCTTTTTGAGCTCTCCGTCATTTATCATGAAGAAACAAGAATAGGATACAATTTAAAAGGTCAATACTCATGAGCAATGGTTGATGACAATCCACATAAATAGCTAGAAAAACACCCCATAGGCTGAAATGCGTTCATTAAGTTTCTGAGTGCTACCAAGCTAAAGCTGTGTACAAAAATACATTCTGATGATTTATAAGCAGCAGGAGTTAAATTGGGCAATTATATGTTCACTACTAATTAACTCACTTGTTAATTGGTGTTTATTTGCTATTTCATGTTCTCCAGCATGTGCTAATATGTGCATATGGAACGTGTGACACATGAAACAAGCATGAAGTTAATTGTGACAGTAAGTGTTTAAGACCCAAATAAGGGGGAAATGATGTTTCAAAATCATTATTTTCACTTCTTCTCCAGCTCAGTTTACGACTCTCTTCCTTCCCTTGCCACTATGTACACAATCTTCCTTTATAGCATCAATAAAACTATTTGGGTATCCACCTTCGCACATTTGGATTCTTTTTAAGATTAGTCTCCTTCTTAAAAATGTCTTAGATTTGGAATGCTGATTGAAAATATTTAGAGTGTCACTGTACTATACGTTTATTTGAAATAATTCATACGTTGTCTTTAAACACTATTCTAACATAACATTTGTCTAACAATGTGCATGCTTGTAAGACTAAATATTTCCTGCTAGTAAGACATAAAACCCACAACCTACTATTTTTACTATTTTCATACCAAGGTATTAGAATAAGCCATTTCCATTTAAATGCATTTTTTTTTTTTTAGACTAATCAGGAAAAATGTTTTGACCCTTTTGGCCCCTCTGTAGTAGTGTAATGCACCCCTAGAGTATTTTCCAGCTGAGCTTCACCAATTCTGCCTCGTAACTCATTCAATAGGTCTTCATTCCTCCCTCCGTCCACCACAGCCCCGCACCCGCTTGAAACAATCTTCCTATACCGATCATCCATCACACTTCTCCCGTTTCTGCCTATCCAGACGCAAATATGTATATTATGTGCAATTTCATTTCCCCTTCCAGGCAGCCCTCACTTCTGAGTACACTGTCGTTGCAGTATCATATCAAAGTGGTATATCATTATAGACTGCTGCATGGTGTGTTTTTTTCCCTTCAGAAATGAAGTCAGACATTTCAAAACCTTGTTCTAGTAAAACATGAGGCCATAGGCCAATGTTATATTTCAGGACATCAGCCCCCTCTACGGTTCTAGATAAAGAAAAGCAAAGTAATTCCCCTTATCTCTCTGGTGACAGCGGGGAGATTTGGCCTATTTTCAAATAGCAAGATGGAAACGTCCACATGTCATTGTCTTCATCCGATGAATGTGAGTCAGCAAAGATTTGGAAAGAAGTCATTGATACAGAGGCATGGTGTATATTCCCTGGGTATGATATCTAGTGATGAAGCACTGGTCAGTCAGCAGTCACCCCCATCCTCTGGGTCCTTAACCCCGACCAGCACTATCACTGACCTTGGAACATCCCTGGTTATCGAGTACTCAAAGAGAAGAGTTTGATATCTTCGAACAATGTTAGGATGACATGTATTTGCATTTTAATTTTGACAAAACACTGAAGCCTCTGAATGAATTTTGTGGAGGTGGGTTTCTACTGTGAAGAACTGCAAAGACATGATGCAAGGGTCTTAGTGATGTGAGAGACCTTGAAACCAGGGTTTCCCAGTCCCATTTGAGGCCCAACTGGCTGGTTTCTCAACCAGAAAGTTAGAACATTCAGGGTTAATTCCTTCCCAACACAGTTGTCACCAAAACTAGTATCTTCCTAAAAATAACTCAGTTTAAACACATTTTTGTTTTCTGACTAGAAGCATTCTTTAGAAAAAGTTTCCCCACCCAATTCTGTTATTAACCTCATTCCATTGCTGGCAGCGGTCATTTGCTGGTCCCCTCACTCTGACACCCACCAGAAAACTTAATTCAACAGCGTTCAAAAAACCTAAGTGCATCATTACTTTTGTGAGTTGATTTCTTATTTTACTTATCACATAAGCAGTGATTGCTAGTGATTTAAATATTCTCTAAATTAAAGATACTCTCGGCAGGCTTATTTCTCACAAGCAATGCTAACAAGAGAAGAGAAATAAATAAATCAGTCCTACACTGTAAGGGAGAGGGAAGAAATATTTAAAGATTTTATTCCAAAAAGCCTGAAATTATTTGGCCTCGCAGCATCTGTTTTAATATGAAAATATTTCTGCACAGATATATGCATATTTTTCCTATATGCAGAAAAGTAGCACCATCTTCAAGAGGCGTACAGCATCTGCCTTTCAATACCTGCAGCCTCGTCTCCTTAGGAATAAAATAAAAGCTCTTCAAAGCCCTGGGTCACATCTTCAGTTAACCACTTCACATGCAACTTTGAGGAAAAAAATAATGTGATGGGCCTCATCCAAACCCTTTGAAGCAAACTTTTTGAGGTCTAATGGGACTTTAAGTCAGATTTTTGTTTGTTTTAGAGTATTTTTCTCTTTGTATTATTTTATTTTTAAATAAACCTCTTTTAATGTCAGTTCACAATACTGGAATTATTCTGAACAGGTAAGGAACCTGGTTTTGTTATCACAATCTACTTTTTCCACTATGTATAAGATCTTGTATTTTGCATGGGATACAAAAGATGAAATAGAACTGAAAAGAAACTGCTGAAGGACTTTTGAATTATAAAACCCGGTTGGTTGACTTATGTTTTCCATGACTAACGCTGTTATAAAGCCTCAATGTCCCAGAGGTCTAACATATTGAAGGAAAAAGCTGTCAAAATTTATAATAAGCATGAGATATTCAAAATTTAGAGCACAGAACTTTGCTTCAGGACTCATGAAGACTTCATTGCCATCAGGGATTCACTGTATGACAGGGAACAATTAACATCTCTGCTGCAGCCTACTTCATCGGTAAAACAAACTGTAATATGCTACCTGTACTGGGAATTGGAGAAGGTGGGAGCTGCAGCTTAATTGTTTTTACAATTTATAAAAATACACCTGGTCCCTAAACACAGAGTCCTTTTTCCCCCTCCCACAAATTAATGTATATGTAGAATAAGAAATTTTAAAAATTGTCACCAGCCCTGCAAAAACACTCACACTTAGACTTCAAGACACTTAAGAAATACGTGAAGAAGCCAGAGATCTTCACTGAGGTGCTCTGAAGATCAGGACAGTCGATCTAAGTAAGAAAATGCTTACGGGGATGCTGTCATACCCACTCTACAGCCTCAGGCAGAGAAGTCTGAGGCTGCCAGGGTGACAACCACGACTCAGCTGTGACACCAGGTCTGTGCAGTACTTTAAGATCCACAGTTGGAAGGGGGAGCTCTGTATCCACAACACCTGCACTGCAAGTACCCAAGGTACCTCCGCTGTCCTGCCTTGGACAAACCAGGTCCCTTTAGCTGTAGAATTATGCAGTGTGGCAGTTGCTATGGAAACTAGTTTTATTTTATTTTTTTAATAATATTTTTGTCAATAAGAACACCCTGTATGTTGTATGTCTCAGCTGCCAGAATGACTTATGCCCTCTTTGCTTGAACATGAATACCTGTATTTATACAGAAATGGACAGGCTGGTTATTTCTTATGTGACTGACTGTGCTCCTTTTGGCATGGTATGCTCTTATAAATAGTCAGGTGAAAACAACCCACTTACCTCCACAAAAATAAATTAGCCTGTGTGACTCAGAGAGGAAGTAAGGGGGACAAAGGGGAGCAAGAATTAAAGTTTTGTGCAGCTCTGCTGAAATTCAAGCTACATAATCCCCACACACCCATGCATATAAAAGGGAGGCTCTGGAGCAGTAAAGGTTCTATAGAAAAGAAAATTTTAAGACCTGACTGGCCTTTGGTTATGTAAAGAAATGAAGATTGAGCAGCTGCACTGACATTTCGTTTCTGGATAGCAGAGGATGGTAGTGACTCATTCCTCATTGCTATGCCAGCATACCTTTTCTACACAAGTTTTCATTAAGGTTAAAAACAAATGAGAAGGCAATGCATTTCAGCTTGCATCAATGTGTTGCTGACAAGTAGCGTGAGTAAGTGACCTGCCACAGTGGCCCAAGCTAAAGCATTCTCATTTGGATAGCTCAAGAGCAAGTATTTCTCATGTGAAATTCAGAAAGGGCATGCTATATAGAAATGAAATTAGGTTTTACTCTTGCACTGCAAAAAGCCATGGAGCCTACATTCACAGCTATTCACGCTATATAAAAGAAAGCCTGAATTACCACGCACAATGGAATATAAATGGCAAATATAAGAAACTAATACAGTATATGATGAATTAAGTGTGGAGATAAAAACAGACACAGCATAATCAGTACCTGCCTCTGGTAATGATAAAATTTGATCAAGAAAGAATGGGTCTGTACGCAGAATATTAGGCAGAGCTCAAAGGGGAATATTAGTCAGAAGCTAAAACTTCCTTAGCAAAGTATTTATGTATGGCAGAGAAAACCTATGCAGGGCTAGCTGGGACACCTTGAGCTAAGCTTCAGGTCCTGCAGTTAGAACCTTTTCAGCTAACACCTCATGTTAATTCTTGTTCAGGAAAGATGTCAGTGCCCTCAGGCAGTGATCCTTCTAAAAGCCATTTTGGGCTTCTTTCAGCCTCCCGTCTGCACTGTGCTTTAGAGCGAGCAGGTAAGTGCAAGCCATCTCCCAGACCTCACACAACACCTAAGGAAAGCTCAGCTAAATGCCATTCATACAATAAGAGCTCTTCCCCATGCCTTGGACACTACCCCAGAAGATGCTCCCCTGAGCTTCACACCTGAGCCCTGGCTCTCTGCCTGGGAGAAGCCAGAGATGTCCCATTCTCTGTGAAACTCACCCCAGACAAGCCACATCTGTTAAGTGTAAGAAAAGCTGACCCTAAGGGAAAGACACCTCCCTGACTGTAGAATCTCTGAGTCAGATCACCGACCAAGCAAGAAAACACATGTAGTGACAGCACCAGTTTTTTTCTGTGGAGTAATTCCACATCCATCAGCCAGGGAACATTAGTATTTGACCTTCTAGTTAGTGGGACTGGAGAGGTTTTGTACAGGCTGTCCCAAAAGTGGGATATTGCTTCTGTTTCGCTCCTTAGCAGCAGCAAAATCACACAACAGCAGAATTCAGAGTACTCTCAGTGTTATACCATTTTTCCAACACTAAAAAACGCTGCTCCTTTCATTGCTTTTCATACGCTTCAAAGTCCTGATCTAGAAGGTTATCTCCAGCCACAGCAGTTTCTATGCTTATTAAATCTGGCTTTGTCTCCTAACGAATGAACTTGTCATGCTGGATCTTAAAACACAGGCATCTGTCCTTGAAGTTAAGAGACAAATAGAGATCAACCATTCCCTGCACCCCATAGCCCTGTGAACAGTTTTTAGCTAGTAACAACAGTAAAAGACCTGGTAGTTAACAAGAACTAGGTTTGGGCTAGTTATGTATGAAAGCCAAAGCTGTCATTCTTGTGTCACTAATCTTGTGAACCATCTGACACAAAAATGCAATATGAACAGAACCTCTTAACAAAAAACCAGCTTTTCAGTTCTAGGTAAAACCTGCATTGTAAAATCACTGTACTTCATCAGAAAGGTTCGACTTAAGTTAGCTAAGAGGTCCTAGTAAAACACATAGCAAATAGCTCAAGTTCTATTCTCAGCTATGCAGAGATAAGTAAGCCTCCAGTGACTTCTGTGGTGGTCTATAGCAGAATTTAGTCAATTACATAAAAGCTTCACTATTCTGCACATCTCATATGTATTAAAGAAGCAAATGGGAGCAAGATGAAAAATTGGTAGGATTTGATTTCCTATTCGAGAATCAGCTTGTTGCCAGCAGTCTGCACAATGAGATGGCATGGAACAAATGGAGTAGGGCTGAAAATCCGTTGCACTTAAGAGTGCACAAAAAGGCATCTTTCAATGGAGTGCCAGTTCTCTAAAAAGTGGGGTTACTCATGTCCGTTGCTGTACAGAAACATTAATGCATTTTGTTTTGTGTTAGGTTAGCCTAAAACTCCTCAAGCTTGAGCCTCAGATGTCTGAGGAAGTGGACTTGAAAGGTTCTTAACCGTGCAGATCCTTGTGCAGAATTCTACAATTAATGCATCCACAGTGGTAACTAACTGCCCGTAATCATAACCCCAAATCACCATGTTGTCCATCTGTTTCCTTTCTACCTTGTTACAGAGTTAATAGACTTACAGATGGAGAAGAAAAAAGTAATGAAATCTCATCTTCTTTCCAAACACTTTCAGCACAGTGCAGAGCAGAGAAAGCCATGTTTGGAGGCAAGAACCTTAACGCTGCTCTCCACAAGCAACTGGGTCTACATTTTTCTTATTCAAAAAGGACTCAAACATGCCCCTTCTACAGGCATTGCTGTTTAGGCTGCCATTTCCATTTCACTGTACTGGCAGCACTTCTCTTTACATACTTCATAAAGATAACAGCCAAGGAACCACAGTGAGGAAACCCTTTGTACAACTGGGCAGAGGGAGGGAGACAGGAAGGTGAAGGTAAGGATGAAGAGAAAAAATTAAAGAAAACAAGTTTCCTGCTATTGGAAGGGCCAAGAAAAGAGGACTTACTGGTTTTCTTTCACATATTGTGTAGAGAGCATGGATCCTGTGCCAGTTAGTGGTCTTCTGTAGTTTTTAAGTGTGTTACAGGAAACTGTGATCTGTGGTATAAGGCAGAATGACTTTCACAGCTATTACCTGATTACTTGCAATTGCAGTGAACTGCAATCAGTGAGTCCTTTCCAGTCCTCAGTACTATGATCCACAAATGCTCAGCTTACCTTGAACTCTTCTCCGATGGATACCTAACTCATATTTCACCTCTCTCAGGGGGAGCGTTTCTCCTCTTGCTCTTATCAGAGCTAGCATTTAAGGTTCCCTACTAAAACGCATAAAAGAAAATTCACCGTCCAAAGGTTGTGTCCCAGGCAGGAGGAGAGCCACACAGCTAAAAACCCTGAAAAAATCATGCGCAGACTGCAGACATTAGTGGATACATACAGACATGCACGTACCCCTGCACAATCTATAAAGTCTGTATTTATATATGCATAGTCTTTCTCAGTCTACTTTGATGGCATTTACCTTGTCCTGTCAGAAAGCAGCTTCCAGGCCTGCTGGCTGAGGAGCAGTCACAGGGATGCTCAGCAGATGCTCTATCTCATACACTGGATGTATGTCCTCAGACCTGACTCAACCATTTAGTTCGTCAGGATGACACACACAAGAAACGTATAACTCAGCCAGTCAGCATCCATCCTAGTAGTCTGCATGCTGTAACCAACATTCTTTATCCCAAAGCATTTCCCATAAACAAGCAGAGAAGTGTCTAACTGGAGTAATTCTTACTAGGAAGTATAACACCTTCTTTGCTACATGGATTGCCTGTGCTCTGCTCCCAACACAGACCCTTTTGCCACTCCTTTTTCTTCCTTTCACCCCAGACCCACCTCCAACAACCAACTTACCTGCATCTCAGCCTGGCTTATATGTGTGCCCTCCTCCATAAAACATCCTCTTTCCAGGAAGGACAGGGTACATAAGGTCACACTGTTTGGCCGTAGAGGGTGTTTCTGATTGACATCTGCTGTGTCTTTATAGTGTCATGCAGTAATATGATGGCCAAAGCAAGGACGAGGAGTCTTAATACAGAGCTCATGATGAGAAAGTCTGTCTGCCCACTCCACCATCCATCAATCCACCAGGATGGGGTCATACCATGGTCCACTAGGTCCCTAATTCAGGGTTTTATGTCATCATGGTGCTCCTAAGATGGTGGGATGAACCTTCCACTTCCATGCAGGGTTGTCTGTAAAACAGGCCCTTCATGGCCTCTTCTGTTTAATCACAATATTGTGCAGTAGGGCAAAAATGTTACATACATGCAGAGCTCCATTTGAGCCAGTATTGGAGCAGGATACTCTTCGTATAGAATGTTCACAATACACTTGATCTTGTATCTTCATCTCTTGTATTGGATGGCAGACACTGGTTCCTCTTCAGTGCTCCAATAATTTCTGGCTGAGGATCAATTCTTAGAGATGGAGGAGAAGAAGCACTGAAAAGGAAAAGAAGAAAGCATTATTAGCGTTGCTGGTACCTGTTCTAAGACCTTGTTGTCCCTCCACCTTTCTTTGTCCCAGCTGCCACTCTGTTCTTCCTTTCCTTCGTCTTATTTTTCTTAAGAGTAAACCAAGCCATCTTTGGGTCCTGCTGATGTGCTTGGATCCAAAAACCCAGACGAAGGACAAAAGGAGGCACACTTTATCAGTCATTCAGGAGGGTAGTGCTGTGCACATGAGCTCTCCAGCCCTGTGTGGGCTGCCATGTACACGTGAAGCTGGGAGATGAACAAGAGCTGGCGACCCTACAGTTATAAGCACAAGTGTCCCCTGTGATGATTAGGACAGCCTCAGCTCAGGTGTTCAGGAAGTGCCTAAAAGGTTTCCCTGAAGCAGATGCTTGAAGCATTGTCACCCAGGGGTGACCCAACAGAGAAATATAAACACGCTGAGAGTCAACGGGGTATGATAGTATGAACCAGCTTTGCTGGCATGTTGTAATGTTCTTTTCATTCTCAAAGTCTTTCCAAGAGCCTTTCCTCAGCCCATGTTTACAGTGTGTCAGGCTGCTGACAGATGCTGCCTTCTCTTTCCCAGGAGACGCCTTAGAAAAAAGAGCGACGAATCTCCACAGGCAATCTAATTTGTCCTGTATTTAAACTGAGTTGGCTAACCCAGGCTAAGGGTCCTTTTTTTAACTCTCGAAAAAGAAGATGAACTTAGTGACTCAAAACAGAGGCAACACTTTATACAGTACCAGGTGGAAAAAGCTGCTTCAATAGAAGGAGCTCTGAGAGTTTTACAGAAAGAAGTTGTAACAACTCTTAACACTGAATTCCCCAGCTGGAAGTGAAACTGCTGTGAGACATTACTTTAATGTGCATTCTTTGTCTCCGCTACATTGCCTGCTTCATGTTTATAAATTAATAAGTAAGCTGGCACAGAACATGGTTCACCTATGGGATAGAAACAGGTAAAATCCAGAAACTAAAATTTAAATTACAGTAAAATCGGGCACTAGAAATTCTTTAGAAGAATTTAAGTCTGAAGGCTCTCCTACAGACATTTTTCTTCACTTAGAAAAATAAATGTAATCAATACAAACCAGGTATTTATTCATAATCTAAACTGCAAATTGCATTATGACAAATCAATAAAATACAAGCTTTGCATGAGATAACCATGTGATTTATTATTTTAAATCAGTAACTTTATGATCATTTAGAAAACAGGCAAAAACATAGTATAACATTAATAAATCTTATTCTCAGAAGCTGAGAAACCTTTACTTTTGTGAGGCTTTGCTCTTGGGGAGGCTCCCAAGGAACTTAAATATTTAAGGAAGAAGTGTTTAGCTAGCACCACAGTCCCAAAACTGAGTGTTTTTATATTAATCAGCTAAGGTAGAATTAATCTCATCCACCTTTAGAACCCCAGTGTCCACAATTAAGCTAGTCATGAAGAGAAATAGGTGCTTTTTAGACCTAGCTCACCTGATGAAATACGGACTTCTGCTTTAGTGAGAGGAGTCATGCACTAGAAGTACCTATTAAACGCCACTGATCATAGAGGGAGCCTAGGATGTCTGATTTGGATGCAAGTATCTCCAATATAGAAATCTGCATGGGGTCATTTTAATCACATCCCCGCTGACCAGGGATATAAGGAAATAAATATCTCAGATCTTTGCTTCCCTTCCCCTCCCCGCCCCTCTCCCCACACACCCCCCCACACCCCCGGCCCAGTTTTGAGTTTCAAATAAGAAACCACAGTCCCTCTCCCATTTAGTCCCTCTGTCTTATCTTCTGTCATGACACTTCTTGTGGTCCTCCTAACTGCACTTTTCCTTCTTTTCAGATCAGCTATTATCTCATAAAGGACATTTAATATATTTAGGGCAAACTATAGAAAGCAAGAGCACATCTACTAGTTCTGTTATCAAGCAGAAAGATTTCCTGGATGCATTCAAACTAATTCATAGATACCGTAAGATTATCAAATGCTCTGAATCGAACTACCTAGGCCTCTTAATGAAGAGACAGAACATGGGTATGTTTGTACTTGACTGAACTTGTATTGCGCTATCAACTCTGAAATTAAAACAGACCTCATCATTGTCACCATCTTGAGAAACGTGACCACTTCATTCAAAGGTAAGCAAGACTAGAAGCCAGAAATTCGTTGGCACCAGCCCAATTACATATATTACTAGGAAAACTGTCCAAGTCTTGGAAAAGGGGTGATAAAGAGATAAGCTCAGCTGATCTTCTCTGAGATATTTCTAGTTCTAGGGAGACTAAAAAAAGTTGAAAATTCCTGAGAAGGTGGTTAGGTGCACAGGAAGCATAAAGCAGAGAGTCTGGATTGCATGGACTAGCAGGATGCATTCTCATGGAAGAAAAAGCCATACTGAGGAAATGGCCTGTATCACCTAGGTAAGGTAAATAATTTGATCGTTAGAAACTGTCTGGAAGATTCAAAAAGGTCTGAAAATTAAACATGAAAGGAAAGGTATTCAGAAAATAATTCATACAACTTAAATCCAGCATATTTTAAATTTGGAAGTATCTTTTTTATTTGAAAAATATTTGAATATTTTGAAGTAATGTGGCAAAGGAATGAAATAATAAAATTTCTCTTTTATACCATCACTATAAATTCAGACAGTAAGCAAAAATAATTGAAAATTGTTGTTGATGAGAAGAAATTCAATACAATTGGCATTACTGAAAGGTGGTGAGACTATTTTCATGTCTAGGATGCTCAAATCACAGCCTATAACCTGTTTGGGAAAAGCTATATAAGAAAAAGAGGTTGAAAGGGTGTTCATTTTAGAATACCAGCTTTAGAGTTATTGATAACTCAGAACAGCAGGACCTTGAGCGTACATGGATCAATGAGTTCACTAACAAAACCCCAGAGGGGGTTCTGATGAGCAGCGGTTGCAGACCACCAAATCAAACTACAGAAGAGGATGAGCTAATCCTTAAATACTTGTCAGAGATGTGGGGAAAGAGATATCTTGAGGCTTCCACTCAGCAGATGAATGCTCCAAGTTTCAATCAGCTAACAGTAAATCATCATTAAATCTTCTGATATAACGCTTATCTTTATTCTAAAACCATAGCATGCTCTGTGCAACATGAGGCAACTATTTTATAACAAATCAGATGACTGAGTCATTAGACTGGAAGTTGGCAGTTATCTAAAGATCAATGGTAGCAATCCAATTATGTTCAACAAGGGCAAAGGGAGGATAGTCTCAAAGGGCTTTGTAGGCAGGCAGACAGATAGACAGGCAGCACTTCCAAAGCGCTAATTTCCGAAAGCCAAGGAAAGTACAAACAAAACTAAAAGGGAACTCCAACAATACAAATGAAAATCTAAGCTCCTGAAAAATAATGACTCAAAAGCTTCACTTCCACAGTAAAGAAAACTTGACCAAAAACTTGGGAAGCTGCATGTATGAAAAGATACCTAACAAATAGATATCAAATGCAACATGTGTAAATAAATACTGGTTGGCATAAATCGAGGTAGAAACCCCAGAAAGTAGATAAGGAAGGAATGAAGAGGCTGTATTGAACCCGCGTCTGTCAACACTAATGCAATCAGAAGTTACTTTGTGCTAGGTTATGGGATTAAGCCTCATCTCTGTGAGCAGATACGAGCAATGACTGGAGGATGCCCGATATCAAACTGAAGCTCCTGAATCCCCCTGTACTGTCTCCTGAGGTTGTCCCAGGAGAGGTGCCAATCCACAGCCTCTCAGACGTACTGACAGGAAAGGCTCTCCCTGAGTCATCTCAGACTGAGGGATCTACAGAGGCACAAGTTGAGGTGGAAAGCTGGGGAGCAGCATTTAAGGAGTGCATAAATTCTGGTTTTTGGTGTTTACAACAAGGGCCTAAACATGGAAAAGGGAAAGATTGTGGTGGTTTGGGGGAACACGTGCAGGCAAGCAGAAGGAAAAGAGGATGAAAGGGGCCAGTCGTGTACGAACAGGCTGCTGCTCAGCAGCGGGTCTGACCATGCTGCTCTGACCATGTCTCCTCTCTGAGCATTGCTTCCAACCCTTCTCCTGGGAGAAGGAGCTTTTCTGTCCATGGGGATGGGGGTTCGACTGCAGCAACTGGAATGAGACCAGGGCCTGGGGGGGGGGGGGGGCGGGGCACGTGCCTGCGGCCAGCAGCTGGAGAGGCTGAAGGGTGTGCGTGCTGTGCATGTGCCTATGCCCCATCGCTGCCAACCTCCAGCCAGGCCAACCAGTCAGCAGGACGGGAGGTGGCTGTGAGCCTGGGCTGGGCACAGGAGAGACCACTGGATCTGCATGTTGGCTGCTGGAGGAACCAGGAGGTCCAAGCCAGCTGCTGGAGAGATTCTGTGCATGTGTTTGTGTGTGGCAAGGGGAGACTAGGGAATGATGTGAATAGTGACTGGATGGGTTGAGTGTCTGAACCTGGCTGCCAGAGGGATCCATCTTGTATTCATGTCTGTATACACGTGTAGGCTTTTTTCCAGTAAGGGGCTTTCATCCCAGCCAGCCAGAGGGGAGCAGGATGAGTGTGCATGCCCACTGGGAACATGTGCTCAGCGTTCCCCCAGCTGGCTCTGGGGACCTGAAGCTGTGGCAGCGTTGCTTCTGTCGAGCAGATTCAGCAGCTCCCTGCAGTCTGAGCTTGCTGAAAACAAAAAGCAGCACTACAAACAGGTGGTAATATTTCCTAGGTGAAAACTGTAGCACTAGTCATCGGAAATCTGAAGTGTTCAAAATATTCTTGTTCTGTATTTGGAAAGAGGGGGACTGAAGCAGTGCTCTGCAAGATACTGGTTACCAAGAGGAGTGTTAAACAGTACATACTAAAAAAAAATGAAACAGAAAGAAAACAATACCTGAATTTTCTTTGTATTGTTTTCAGCCTGATGAAATATATACAAGACTCATCAAAAGAGCCATCTATTCCCTGGGGGTAGGGGGTTAGGGGAGTGGTTGTTTGTGGAGGGGCTTGTAGGGGTTTCGGATTTTGCTAAAATAATACAATTGCTGAATGTTTCCAACACTACAGTGTTGGAAGAACACTGTTTATCAGTGCTCAAAAAGAAAACCACTCTGCAGCTGTGAGTTGGGTAGATTGGCTAGCCAGTCATCAACCCCAAACCAAATTAGGGCTAGCCAGACATCAACCCCAAGCAAAACTGCAGAAAGAATAAAATAGGATTCAACTGATATAGAATTAGGATAGAGAAAGAAAGAATTATTGATAATAAAAATCACTTTATAGAAAATTACACCAAGGAAACCTGATTTCCTCCTTTGAGGGGATTTTGTTCCGTCACTAAAGGTAGATTCAGAAAACAAGATTCTTGGATATTTCTGTAACATTTGCCATAGCTCTATAGAACATTCTGATTAAAACTGGCACTGTAGAATATGGCATGCATTAGATGAGATAAGAACTAGGCTGGCCCAAAAAGTATTTGCCAGATAGTGAATATTTGCCAATAGGAGTTTGTTTCAAAGGAGTCCTGCTATGACTAGCAATAGGTCTAATTCTATTCCACATTTTCATTAATGAAACATAATAAATAAATAACAGTCAATTAAATCTTCATTTAAGACAATGATTGATGGAATGGTTAATAGCAATCACAAAAGGACTTGGGATTACTCAAACAAAATGTGCTTAAGTATAGCCAAGCACACAATAATGTGGCTAAAAGGAAGGGTGCATGTGCCAGTCATGGAGCGGGAAAGATGTCACTCCAAAATGGCTTTTGCAGGGATGGCTGGTAAGCAACTCAGTACCTGCTCCTTGGACAATGTTGTAGGCAAAAGGTCTATTATAATCTCTGGACATGTAAGCAGCAGAAGTAGGACTGGTATTGGTATGCTGCCAACAGTTTTACTGGCCAAATTTTGAGAAGGACATTAGAAAACAGAAGAAGGTGAAGAGAAAGGTTATTAAAAATTGACTTTGAGAGCTGAAGAAAATGTGTTAAAGTGGAAAACTTTAACAGCTCAAGCTGTTTAGCTTTTGAGAGGGCAGACTGAGAGTGATTTGACTGCAGTGTTTAAATATTTTTGATGGAAGAAAATAGGAAGCGATAAAGGATTATTTAACAAGAACGCTATAACAAGAATCAAATTTAGAAATTAAGCCAAATATGAAATCATGCACTAATTTGTAATTGTAAGAGCAATTAGGCGCTGGGAAAAAATATAAAGGAAAGCCTATCTTCATCTCTTGATGCCTCCAGATCATGAGTAGATGCCTTTGTGGAATATATTGTTTTGACAGAGAAGTTATTTTTTTTAAAATCAATGTGTTCAGCTAATAACCAGCCTGGGAATTAGATCCATAGGAAATTTCTATTTGGCCTGCAGCTCTTTTCTTGAAAAAGGCTGGCGCTCTGGCTTGGGCAGCAGCCTTCCCATCCTTGCTCTTACTCCCCTGCTTCTCCAGCAGCAGATGCCCAGCTCTGCTTTGGTTCTGCAGGAAGGAGATTTCTGCCATCTGCTGCTGCCTGTGGAGGGTGCCAGTTGATCAGCCATTGTGCAGGGGGAGCAGAGATCCTGTGCTGCTGTCAGGAGGAGGAAGAGGCTTGAAACTTGCTCTAGCCCTGTGGCTGCTGCAATCAGACGTCCCTGCTTTGCCTTTAGTAAGTTATTGAACTTTGGATGATGAGAAGTACAGAAAGCTGTGCATTTCATCAAGGCACAAAGTGGTTCATATAGCATAAGTATTATAGTTCATGTCTAAATTTATGTATAGAATCAAGCCTGATAAAGCAGCCTTGCTAATGAGGAAAAGTTGACACATCCTTTATCAATGAAAAATAAAGTAATCTAATTGTCTTTGGAAGGCTTTTGGAAAAAAGTTTCCCATCTAATTCAGATGCCTACAGCTAGACAAAGTGGAGGGAACCCACCTCTGGAGAGAAGCCTCCATTGCTCACTATTGACTAGGCAGAGCGTTTAGACTTGAACATTAGCAAGGTGATTCATCAGGCACTGTACAATGTGTAGGTACAAATTAGATCCAGCTCAGGTACGTGAAATCTTGTTTGTAGCTTGGATCATCTAACAAGGTCTTCTGCCCTTAAAGCCTAAGACTCTGAATACCATTCAAGCGAGGCAAGGCTTATAGGGAGAAGTGTATTTAACTAGACCAAGTGATGTATCACAGCTATATATCACCACTAATACTACTAAAGAAAGGACTAAGAGCAGAGGGAGAGCTGGGACTTGCAAGCAGAGAAGCAGTGTTTGGTCACAGAGCTATCTAACAGGCTATGGGAAGAGGAAAAAATCCCAGACTTCAGAAAATTTAGAAGAGCAGTTCAATGTTTTTAGACAATTTGGTTTAAATCCCCATATTTCTTAAATCTTTCAACAACCAGAAAACAGAAATTGGGAAGTCAGCTATCAGTGTCTGACCCCCAGTTACTCACCCAGGATAAGCTGCAGCCACAAAGGCAGATCGTGGGCATATGCTCCCCTCCAGACTCCCAGCATGATGACTTCTTGCCTGGAACATCACCAGCAGTGTGGACAGGGAGTGCTGTGGCCTGTGTGGTATGTATATGACAATCACAGATTTACCTTTGCAATAAATTGTTTCCCCTGGGGTGCACCTGACAATAAGATGTTGAGCATTTTTCATTGATGAAATCACCATTTCTTGAGATGCATCTAAAAGGTTTGGGTTGTTTTGGTTTTTTTTCTTTTCTAGAGACATCAGTCTGTACCTTTGATTTATAACGTGCATTGGCCTCTCTTTGTTTTGGTTTTGTTTGGTTGGTTGGGTTTTGATTTGAGTTTCTTTGGCATGTGGAAGTGGGTAGAGGGAGGAAAAAAAGACTTAATATGTCACATTTGGGAATTCGGGTTTTGCTTTGGGGAAAGAATTGCAGATACAAAAGTATTCTTTTATATCAAAATATTGCCAAATTCAGGTATGTTTATACTTTCTCCATAAACTAGAAGTTCTTTGGAACTTTGTGGACAACTTTTTGTTCATGAACATTTTTAAGGAGAGACAGGTTTTCACCTAAATACCCTTAACATCATGAAAGCCAGAGCTTCCATACAGGAACAACAATATTTGCTACCTACTACTTGCCTTACACAATTTAGACATGCCATCAAAAACCATTTGACACAAAACAATCTGGCTATTGAACAGCAAAATGGATCACAGACAATCTGTAGTCTAACTATTTTTTTAACCAAACTATCCAATAAGCATTTATGAATAATATACATGCTTCTGTGCTCAGAAATTGTTCACAAATGATTTGTGAACAGAAAAAAGAGATAAATCTGCAATGCATATTTTTTGTAATAACCCATTCAATCAGAATTACTTCAGGAAAGATTGTTCAGCATTAGCTAGTCATCGTACCATGCATTTTTAGGGAACATATTAGATCGGTAAGTGGTCCATCAAAAAAATGATAATTCAGCACTATAAAGTAATTTGAGGGCATGCTTTTAAATATATGGTGTTTAGGAGGATATCTAAACACTCTCACAATTCTAAAAAACGATTCATTGTCCAAAGAGTGCTGAGATTTAGGCTGGTTCATAAGTGTTAAGCAATCAATTTTTGTAGACACAGCTTCAAAAATGCTTCCATTTTGTCTGGTTGAATTACAAATGAGTTATTTCATTAGCAGAATTATTATTTTGGGATGAACTCCAGAACATTAAAGTTTTACATTTAACCTCCATTACAGTCCAGAATTGAATTAACTTTTCTTTCCCATATAAAAGTAGCTAATGCACTTTCCTTGTAAAATGCAAATGTCTATATACTATACTTTGCAGAAAGCACTTAGAAATATTCAGTGGAATTATGGTTCATAATATTTTTTATGCATTCAATTAAAACACTACATTTTAAGAAAATTAGTTTATTTTCTTTCCTGTCACTGAATACTGACACTTGGTGTAACAAGCACTTTTGAGTTACATGCTGAAATATCAAGTCAGTATCTCAGGGAAGAAACTCAGTGCTGCTGCAACACATACGATGTACAAACACAAAGGCAGATGTTGGAAGTTCCATGTTCAGTGTGGTTAAAAGAATCAATCAGGACTTTACTTTTCCTAAAATCTTAGAAGCTTTTTGAAGCACCTCTGGGCTTATTTTGCTCCTGTTCCTCATTCAGAATTAAAAAATAAATAAAGCATAAATTTTCATGTTGCTGGAAGCAGGCTGAATCAAAGCTGAAGATTTTGTGAGTGGCTCTACTTCTGATGCCTATTATCTTCATATCATGACTGAAATTCTGTGTCTCTAGTTACGCTTCACCATGTTTTTCTAATGTTATATAATAGTTACAATTTGGAAGTAGATTCTTGTGATTTGGCTTTGTTCTGAATAAGAACAGAAAACTTCTACACATACTGAAAAGGAAAAATCTGGAAAAAAACACATGCCAAATAGTCATTTCACTGAACACTTTAGTGTTAGCTATTTCTTTAAAATATGAAACAAAAATATGCAGGACAAAGTGAAAAAATATTAATCTTGAAACAGGGTATTTTAGCAGGAAATCTGTAAGGGTTTTTTTGGTTTTGTTTTTGTTTTAGTTACTGGAAACACACCTGATTTTGCAGTGTGCCAGTTTTTATAAATAGCATGCACAGACTGAATTCTGGGTTCAAATGGTAACAACAAACTTGACATTGTTCAAAGCATGATGAATTTGACCATGAGATCTTGTCAACTGAAAAGATCAAGCAGTTGAAACACAGAGAGAAGAGGCTGGATCCTAGCTGGTGATGATAATAGATATAAAATGATATAGTGGCTTTTATTGGTGCAACATAGCCATATGATAGTCATAGTCACTGTTACAGCTATGGCAAATAGCAAATAACATGGACCATTTTTGTATTGTATCAGAAGTATAGTCACCTAGAAAAATGAAAGGAAGTGGTTTTGTAGGGCTCGGAATCCATCATATTTCCAAACAATTTTTCTAAATGTTGATGGGACTACCCAGATAAAGATAATTTTGTTTTCTGACCAGCTGTATTTTCTTGCATTCAGAAAGAATTCATTCACTGCAAGAAATTCAGGCGCCAGGAGCTGAATGAAGAAGCTCTCAGAGACTGCCAGCTTACATTGCTTGACAAGAATCTCAGAAAGGCCACATCCAGAAAAAGCCCTGGTTTAATCTGAAGATTATCCCTCGCTTTGCAGTAGATTTTCCAAAAACATCCAAACTGGAAAAAAACAGCTAATACAGAAAGTGAAAATTTGTGTGTTAGAATAAAGAAGAAAGCACCACTGAAGTGTGTTAAAAACTAACCAAGGAATGTTGGAGTACTCTTCTAAAGTAGCTCATGGTCAGTCCTCTAGGCTGTCACTAATATCAGAAAGATCAAAAACAAAATGGGTAAGGATGAAGAGTACAGGTAAAGCCATTATAAAATAACAAGGCAATTTATCAAGTATATTGGTATATTTTAAGGATAGGACACTGGCAGAATCTTCCACCAGCAGATAATTAGATGAATATTTTCACATTTTCTTTTATCCTTTCCAAGTTTATTCCCCACATTAGAATGCAGGTTTTACAGTTTTGACAAGACATTTAAGAGGAGTCTGTCTGTAAAGCTTAATTGTTTGTTTTCTCCTGGGGGTCTTTTGCACTTGTTTTGAACCATTCATTGGAGGTGGCTTTCAATTATGAGCCAAGATTCAGATCCTTGTATAGACAGACCTTACACTGTCCATAAATCTTGGAATTTCACAACCATCAGACAGACTCTCTAAAAGCTTTTATGAGAAAATATGGTTTAGGATGGAGACAGCTGGTATTTAAATTATCCATGTGAGAGAAATTACTCTTATTCATTCACCAGATGCTTTATTCATATATAGATTTTTAAATTAATAATTCCATAATACTTACAGATCCTAAGATCCACACAGTGCTGCACAATGACCTTAACAAGCTTTGACATCTTTTTTTATTTTTTGGAAATAGTGCAGCAGATTTTACCAATTGCCATTTTGATGAAACATTACAACAGATGAAGGAATACAAAAGTCAGTGTCCACTGACAAGATGAATGAAGTTCATCAGACTGTTCTTTCTGCTTCTACTCTAGGTACAGGCTCCAGAATCATGAAACTAGGAAAAATATATCTGCTAGTCCCATGCAACATCTAGCCCTACTACTCACAAACTGTTCTGTAATATATTTTTAAAACCCAATAACTAGGAGCCAGAGATACCTGAAAAGATGGGGAAATACTTCTTCTCTACTAGCATAAATTGGCAGCAAAAGGTTTGGGGAAGAAAAACAGGAATAACAGGAAATACAAAAGAAAAAAAAATTGCTGGAACATTCTGGGAGATGATTTTAGTTGACATGGTTGCATTTATGATAAATAATAAAGAGGTGGAAATGCAGCTGAGCTCTCTTGAGCATGGACTCCATGAAAAATAAACCTGAAATCTCAGGGTACATCATTTTTCAGAAAAAAACTTTATTCAGTCAAATGATGTTGTTCTTCCTTGCAACCCTGAAAAAATTTTTCTCTTTTTCCACTGGAATACTTGTTCATTTGTAATTCTTTCATTGTGATCACTACAGCTTCCTTCTTCCAGGTTTCACTGCATTTTTTTTTTCCTCCTCTTGGAAAGTGCTACCACTTCTTCCTCACTTTGAATCCCTGAACTGGTTAAATTCCACTTTACATGGAGTCCAGAAGCCTTTTCTCAACTCTGGAGGCACCACACAACGCTTCTTACACCTTCAGCATTCCTCTTATTTCCTCTGCTCTTAAGTCTTCTGCCACACACTCTTGTGTGAAGGGCATTCCCTAATCATCACTCGTGCCTATCAAAACCCACAGTCTTTTTATCTTAATCCTTCTTTAATGTACTTGTCTGTGAGAGGTTTATCAGAAATCATAATATTAAAAAAAACCCAACAAGAACAAGTAAATGTATTTGAAAGCTACTCCAACTCATGTGTCTAAATGGTAAGCTGCCTAGCAGTTTGTTTTCTTCTAACCATGCCAAAACCAATAAGGATATATAAGTGAGCCCTCCTTTCTCTTCCAGTTTCTTAACATTTAAAGATTTCTGCCTGGGCAAGGTTTTCAGAAGGACTGGCTCCTGAGACACAAAGCTCCAACCACAGGTTTCCTAACTTGAAGGCTTAGAAATAATGTACCTGTCTACAATACAAGTCTTTCACTCCTCTTCCAAGGTATTCCATGGATAAAAGTGGTAGTAATAGGTTTTTCAGCAAGAGTTCAAATGTGGCAGCTATGATATGGGAATGACCCACGCTTGTTAAGTGCCAGCATTCCGTCAGAAAATACATATGAACCTTGAAGTCTGTGAGCCTCTGTGATTCTTGCCCAAGCTAACTGAATACCTATCATCCTTCAAAGGCCTTTCAAATATTTGCAGCTAGGAATCAACCCCAGCACATTATCTGATTTCCAGCTCTGCCGCAAGACCTTAAGCATGGAAAGTAAGCCTAGTTTCCTCCTTCCTTTTTGTAAAGGACTTGTCTAAGCTTCGGGCACCGACCAAAAGCATCACATGCCTGACCTTTCACAGATGTTCTCCCAGACACTACCAAGCAGAGGATATGGTCACATTCAGCAGAAAAGCGGGGCCAAACTGTAAACAGAGAGTTTCAGGGGGCTGTCGACACAGAGCACACCTGCTACATGCAACTCCTGCAGCCTCGCACTGCTGCTGGCCCTGCCAGGGAAAATGCGCAAGTTGGGGTTTAAGTTTTTTCGCCTCACTCTGCTTTTTCAACCAATTTTCTTGATTTCTAATTCAGTATAGACCAAGTATACTTTAAAGTACACTTCAATTACATCAATCAATTTAAACCAAAGCACCTTTGTTAAGTAAGAAGTGCAGAAAATATTTAGTAAGTACTTCTACTTCATAATCCTTTCCATGCATGGCAGGATACTAACAGTTGTAGCGACAGCCAGAAATCCACACTAGAACAGCTTGTGATTACTTGTGAGACCAGAGAAAACACAATTTGAGCAATTACACCCTGGAATACCTCCATACAACTCACTATCACAAACTGGGCTTTTACAGCAGCTTGAAAAAACTGCCTTTATCAAGGCAACTTTCCTGCAATAATCTGAATGCCAGAACACAGACAATACACATACTCCACAGCCCTAGGCAGTGTGACCCAGAACAGGTTAGCAACAGAAAATCTTCACATCTCACCCTCTGCTCCAATCCCCTCTGGCTTTTGCTCAAGTTTCCCCATCCCCAACAGATGTAGTGTTCACCCACCCAATACACAGTTGTGTTATGAGGATTACTTAGTATCTAACTACTTGAATATTTAAAGTGCTATTCTTAAAGTCCTAATTTTATCACCAGTACATTTGCATATGATTTTATTTATGCTTCTGACATTTGCTTTCCAGATTTTATTAGAGCTTATAAACAATTGAAAACTACTGCTGCCAGGCCCTACTACGCACTTCCATGAAATGACTAAGGCACTCTCAGACCCTTCAGGTTTTGTTGAACTCATAAACCACTTAACAATTTACTGAACTGCTTTGGATCAGACCCTTCCGTAAAAAGAGAAATGACATTTTTATCTTACTCTAATGTTCTTTCTACAGCAAAGAATTAGTTCGATATCACTATAACAACAGCATTTTCAGTTCTTTGAATGAAGAAAGAAGGAAGTCCCAGATCTCTGCAGTGATCACTACCCTGTTACTTTGGTTAAATGTATGCCTCCAGAGTACTACAACAGCTTCAGCAGCTGGGTGCAAAAAAGGTGATCTCTGATCTGATGCTCCTGAGTCAGGCTATTTTATGCGCAGTGGAAATTTCTGCAGATAATAAAAAGGAGAAATAATAGCTCTGCAGAGATGGTTCTCTTAGATGTTTTGGCAGACTGGTCTATTCTGTTCATATACTTTAGAAAAACTTTGATTTTTGACATAAAATAGCCAAGTTTTGTTATTTCCCTGTGTGCAACCCAAAGCCCACTAGTTACAGTCATGGTCTCAGTCTTCAGGCTTTCATTTGATGTGTGTGCACACATCCATGCATGCGACATTGATGTATTGAGAGTGATGGGGAGTTGGCTGAAAGTTTGTCTATGTTACTTTCCATTAGTTGTCTATTGAAAGTAATGTTTTAATAACAATCATAATATATCTTCCCATCTCAAATAAAATACATTAATTTTGTCACACATCAGTTGTTCATTAATACTCGTTAAAAACTCCTTGATCTTTGAATTCAAAGCTGTCCCTTCTGCCCTCTGGACACAACAAAATCATTCTCTCTGAATCCTTAATTTACATGCATGCACTCACACACCCAAACTTGCACATACCTCAGAGCTTTCAAATAGCTACCATCCCAGGAAAACTTATGCTCTAAACGTGGACAATCACACTAAAACAGTCACAGCACATTTTAGGAGTTTGGGAGGAGTCACTTGGTCCAACAGTTGATCTTTGCAATGACAAAACTATTGGACCTGTGACATTTTCTCTTGCATGCAAGTCAAAAAAACATTCAGACTTTTCCAGAACCGAGAGGAACTGGGGACCAGGAAAAATGTTGATTTGTACCAAAGATCTGATTCCCTGTTTTCAACTTTCTACTTAAACTGGATTCCTTTCACTGAATCAGAAAGGCTGCAGGAGATTGTCTAGTCCACACATACCCTTGCTCAACTGTTCTGCCTAAATCTGTATCCACAGGCTTTTCTGGTAGTACTTTAAATATGTATAAAAAGAGAGGACAGAAAGCCTTCCATGATCATGATCTGGAATTCAGTTTAGGATTAGTATGGAGTACATAGTAGAATTTTTGTATAGCACTCAAAATACACCCTAATCAAAAGGCTAACTAATAAATGAAGGCACATACACAATATATCTATATCCAAAAAGGTCCTATAGGATCTGTCAAAATCTTTGGCCTCAAGTCCTGAAACACTGAGATATCTGCATAATTTTCTAGTTTTGATGCTACTTGCTTATATACACATAGCTCAGGTACACGTGGAGCCTCTAAAAAGAAATGTCTGACATAAACTTTGCCTATGTATAATCAGCAAACCTTCCCTTTTCCATAAGGGATATAAATTATAGGTAATTATGTCTTCTACAGCTACATGGGTGATTATCTGTTTCTCTGGAGCTTATCAACAAATTAAGACTCTTATATTAACTACACTTAATATCGCCAACTGTGCTGCTCTGGCAGTCCTGTTAAGAAACATTCTCATATCACAAAACGGATTGACGAGCAAAGAATAAATCTGTATAACTAAGCAACCTAGTTTATGTTGATGGTTTGTTACAGGATAAGACTTAAAGAATGCCAGTAGAAATACAAAGATGTTGATGTGTTCCAGAATATACTGGGTATTCATTCTTCCTGTTATAAAAAGCCAAAACGTGGATTAACATATCCATTTATCCTGAAAGTTTGACATCTGCCAAAGCCCTTATTAATCACTCAGAGATAGCCAAACACTACATATTGGTGTTTGGTTTTGGATGTCATAACTGATACCATAAAGGAGCTAAGATAGTAAACAGGCAATTGCAAGCATGCAGGAGCCAATGTGAAGAGTATCCGTTAGCTATACTTCAGTGGTAACCACAACATCAATGATGCACTGTCCTACTGAGAGGCTTGCAAGCTTTCAAAGCATTAGCTACTCCTCAGCCTTATTATGCCTGCTATCAAGATTACCAACAGCTGATTTCATCTAAGTTATAGCAATGACTCCAAAAATAAGCTTGCTGACGGTAGTTTTTTAAAAAACAGCAAACAAGAAAAAAAAAAAAGTTATAAAAAGTGCTGAAGTAGTTAGCAATGAGTCAGCCTGGAAGCATCATTTAGGACATCTACACATTGAGTTGGCAATTATAATATATGTCGATGAGTCCAATCAGAACAGCTGGAATGGTAAATATCAAACCTCACAACAAACTGCTGCAGACCAAGAATTATTCAGTGAATCATTCTGAGTGGAAGTACCTCTGAGAAGTCATGATCTCTTGTGGATAATTCATGAACAGAAAAAGGCCAAATTCATAAAATTATTCATTATAAATTATTCACCCTCCTTTTTGGAAGTATGAAGTGTAAAATTAAGTGTTTAGTTTTGATTAAGTGAGGAACTGAACATCATAAATACAGCATTTGACTCAATAGATCCTAGGAAATTAACTGCTTTTGGAGGAAGGAGAATAAACTTCTCTTTCTATCACTCTTGAAACCTGATTAGCTGTTTGCACAGTGAATGTGTACACAGAGCCATATCCCAAAAGATGCTGAGCTTGTACAACTCCCACCACCTTCAGCTGTGGTTACTCGGTACATTTCAAGTTCATCTGCAAAACAACATATGCAAAGTGCTAAATTTTGGTATCTTTTCTTGGAAAAGCTCATCAAATTAAAGAAAGCACTGATAAATGTTGGAAAAATTATATCAGAACTTTCACTAGCAACCCCTTACCTTCCCAGTCTTCCTTTCTGAAGGCATCTTTGCCCCTGATTAAGCTGGAAATACCAGGTTCACAACTCTTCCCATTGATGTTTGTTTCTGCACATGAAGAAACTTTTCCTTTTGAAGAGCTGCTTTTTTTCTCAACTCAGAAATATCGCATTCCTCATCCACCCATTGCACTGTACACAAAGACAAGCACAAAACATGCAGATTCAGTTAGATGAAAATATAACACCCAGGGTAGAAGACTACTTGCACTTTAAAAAAAAAAAATAATAATAATTTTGAAATTGCATTTCCCAATAGGCTAGTTGCTGAATATTTTCCTTTTATCTTTTAAAGTGCACTGAAGATTTTCCTCTCCCCTGTTATTAATTACATAGCATTTGCTTTTTGTCTATTTGGGGTGTGTTTTGGTCAGGCCCCAAAGAGGCATCATCAGACAGAATCTCCCATTTCTTGCTTTGTTCTTTCCTGCCTGCTGCTGCATTAGCTTCAGCTTTGTTGGCATTGTTACCTATAAACACTCTCTCATACTGCTAAGATACTAATGAGAGCACTAAAACTGCACGCATTAATTACTAACAAGAACACACACAGATTTTCCTTTTTAAACTCATTCAGATGTGGCAGGACTTGCAGCCATTGTACTTTTAATACATTTCAACAGTGAAACATACATACAGTTTTCTATGAGGATGTTTTTTCGAGTTGCTGCCCATATAAAGTCCTGGCAAAGCAGGGAAGAAAGTAAAAGCTGATGCGAAAGCACACAACACACCACCCTGTCCTGAACAAAATTGAACACAGCGAAAATCAATGAGATGTAAGGTCAAGTGATGGCCGTACCTTAGAAAATGTGTCACATGTGCTTGCCTTTTCAAACCCATGCAAGAATTTGGGGGGATCTAAGCATACAGAGCAGAGAAACGGATGCAGAGATATACAACCAAATTTGTGACAAACCACATGGCTAGAACAACCCCAAAATCAAGGGAAGATCTGGCACTGTTCATATTCAAACTGAAGCAGTTTCCTCGTCCTTTTGTGAAATTGAACCATTTCTTTTCACACACCAGTTGTCCTGTGAACTCGGACAATGGTGGGTAATGAAAAAAAAGCAGCCTACAGGGATGAAATCTTACTGACAGATAACGTTAGTGAATGTTACCCCTTTCATGAAAAGCAGAAACCTGCCATCCTTCCCAGCCTCTGCAAGACTTTTGCACCCCCTGAAGGTGCTTTTACATTTCTCCTTAGCTCTCCCGAACTAAAAGGAAACTTTCCCAAGGTTACAGTAGTTAGAGGTGAGATTGATGTGTCTTATCACCCTGGGCTCAGGAATATTAAAACACGACAAAAATGAAGCATTTTCTTTCAAAATTACTTAAAAGTATTGCATCTCCTAAAAGGGAAACTGTGGACCCTCATTTGTTTCACTTATTCCTCAGTCTACAGCTTTTTCCCAGGAGGAAAGAGTCATCTTTTCTTTAGCCTTCTGAGGAGGAAAAGCTGTAACTAGTTCATTGCCAAATGTTGCACTCCACCAACAGGGCACTCTTGCAGACTGGTTGTTTTTCCAACATCACAGACACAATTTTAGAAATAAAAAATAATTCCTGTCTGCTAGCTTTGCAGAACTCCATTTCATACCACATCAGCTTAGGACATAAACTTAAAGCCTATCTCCTGTCAAAAGCATGTAAGTTTTTACCCTTACCCTGTGAGTCTGGCATCTCTCCAGCCTAGATCCATATTTAGGAGCAATATTAATTTGTGTTTCTCTCAGTTGCAGCTGTGCAGGGATAAAAAAGTCATTTTTCTATCCTGGCAGGATATAACATGCTTTTTAATTTGTCACTAGATTAAGTTAATGGCCAAGTACTGAAATAATTCGTTGGAATGACCTACCATCCAACTGGAGGTGGGAGGTGCACAATCTCCTTGTACTGGAGCTTTTCTCTTTTATAGTAGAGTGACAGTCAAACTTTTCAGGTGTCCCAGAGAAAGCCTTGCCTAACACTGTGCGTTGCAGGTGTCAGCAGCCAAAGCCACATATTCATATTGATTAAGGATAACTAAAATTGGTAAAACCTAAGCTTTTCTGCTGATAGAGGAAAAAACAAAACCACTTTCTGCCAGCTGAAGAGCACTGGTAGGAGCACATTACCTTTCATCCAGCCTTACCAACACAATCCACATTTTATCTGTGAAGCATGTTGCTGTAGGCATATGCAAACTGCACAGAAATATACACCATGCAAGAAGACATCCCAAACAGGATAGCTGTAGGGGAATGGTAGGACCACTGAGTGTTAGTGCAGATGGCACTACACATGGAAATTCAAAACCAGTCCTGAAACGATGCGTGTATACAACACCAACTGCACCGTCAGTCTGTTGCAAGGTAGGTAGCAAGGGTAATTGAACATCTGCTAGAATTTGGTCCCATAGTTATTTCTAATTGGGTTCTTTCTCTTTCTACACCTGAATTGATAGCGGGTGTTTGGTCTAAGCACTGTTTTAAACATTTCTGATGGTTCTGGCACATCCCTTTATGAGGCACCAGATGTGCAGGTATGGAAATAGCTGCTGCTGACTTCTACCTATAGGGAAACTGGTAAGCAGGTAATTAAAAATTAAAATAAAATATAATAAAATAAAAACTTTTTTGCATTGTGATAATTAAAAAAAGAAGAAAGAGAGAAAGAGAGAAAGAAAGAAAGGAAGAAAGGAAGAAAGGAAGAAAGGAAGAAAGGAAGAAAGAAAGAGAAAGAAAGAAAGAAAGATTGAAAAGTGGGTTAACCAGGGGGAAGCGGGAGATTTCTATTTTGATATGCTGTTTTGAATTTCTCCAGGCTTGACAGTCCATCTGGACATTGCTAGATGCCTAGTTACAGAAACACATCATGTTTCATTTCAGTTCCCATATTTTTTTGCTTTTAGAGTGTCCCCTATAGTCTCACCCCACCACAACATATTGCTAAAATTCCATATTACGTTTGTGTCAGAAAAGCATCAGTAAAAAGCAACACATGGGTTGCTTAGTGCAGTGCTCAGGCCACCAGGAAAGCAATGACTGTTCCTCTCTTCTGCCTGTTATTTTCTTGGCTCCCTTATCAGCATCTTCCCTGGATAGTTCCACACAACTCTAATTATAGGACTGAGGATAACAACCATCATGAAAGCAATACTTTATTTTTATACCTACTGCCAGTAGTTTGCTACTCACATTGCTCTAGGAAAAGAGAAAAAAAAATGTTTACAAATGTATCATTATACAGCAGATCTTAAATTGCACAACTATTAGCTGTAAGTATTGACTATTGTCAGAGCTCTGCTGTGGCCCATGAAAAGGTCAGGCCTTTTCATTTGTGTTCTTTTTATGTGAGGAATACCAAATAATAAAGTACACAATTTATTGGACTGCTGAAATTTTTTTCCCCCAGACCTGCAAAACAGTCACCAGGTTTGAATCTTCTTTCCAATTATTATAGCAATAAGGTGATTTCACTTTCTTTTCTTTCTTGAGGAAAAGAATTTAATTTCCCATAGTAGCACCCAAAACAAATAGTCTTTATTTTCCAGGTAAGCATTATACAAACATTTATATCTTTATGAGCTTTCTGTACGTCTATCCTTAGGATGTCAATAGAGAGTGGGGTGCTTTTGCTCAGAAGACATGATAGAAATAATAGCTCCTTTACTGGTCTATCAAGCCAGCTAACAACGTTTTCAAAGCACCAACATTTTCAAAGCGCTGAGTACCTCATTTTAAGGAATCATATCCAAATGTAGACGTCTGAATGAAAACAATTAGACCTTAGGATCCCTCAGTCTCTAATAGTGCTCGACATTCAGCACTTTTATAAACCATCCATTTTATATAAATTTCCTAATTAACTACATGAAATTTTAATCTTAAGCCATATGAGTCATACAAATGGAGCTGCCTAGCTCCATTTGTACAGCCTCACAATTTCACAATAGATGTCAGGTGTTTTTCTGAAGCTTAATTCTGTGTTGTTACACCAAGTGCATCATCTTCTGAATAGCCGGTGAAGTTAATACTGCTTTAGGGAGAACTATAAAACACAGGAGGCAAAAGCCAACAAGACTCTCAGCCCATTATTTTTAATTCTTCTGCCACTTAAAAGGAAATATCACAGTAAGATAAAACTACATGGAAATACCTACTACCTTTGCAGTTAAACACATGACACCAGAGAAATATACAATTTGTCTGGTCATTTGCAAACTGTAACAGTGATGGCATTACTTACTTATCCCAAGCCGAAGATCACCCAAGCTTCATGGAGGCAAACTCCAGCTGCTCCTGCAGGAAGCAAGGCAAGTATATTCCTTACCTGGCTGGGGCAAGACTCCAAATCTACTAAGGTTTCAGTAAAGGTCAGTCTTTAGCTCTCAGACCAAAAGCTTACTACAGAAGATTTATTTTCTCCCCTAAGTAACCTGGGAGGCTACAAAATCCCATCAAATACACTTGCACTGGTCCATGTAAATACATGGGGAAACTGATAACTTGAAATAACAAGTTTGGCAACCAAGGTCTATGCAGAACCAAGTTAGTTCTTCAAAGATGATAATAAAAAGGATAAGGTTATTGGTAAAAGATAGCTAAAGACTTGAAGAGCTTCAGGGACTCTTTTTTTCTGTTCACCTTTTCCTCACTCCCTGAAGGCTGCAGACCTTCTGACTGCAAACATTTTTTAGCACCTCTCTCCTCACCTAACACTGGCAACCCATCCAGCTTCTGCCAACCCATTCAAACCCAGTGTCCTCGTTTTGGCTGGGATAGAGTTAATTTTCTTCTTAGTAGCTGGTAGAGTGCTGCATTTTGGATTTAATATGAGAATAATGTCGGTAAGACACTGATGTATTTAGTTGCTGCTAAGTAACACATACTCTAAGTCAAGCACTTTTCAAGTTACCCATGCTCTGCCAGTGAGCAGGTGCACAAGAAGCTGGGAGGGAGCAAAGCCAGGACAGCTGACACAAACTAGCCACAAGGATATTCCATACCATTGTACATCATGCACAGTACATAAACTGGGGGGAATTTGGTGGGGTCTGCCAATCACTGCTTGGGGACTAGCTGGGCATAGGTCAACAGGTGGTGAGCAACTGTTTTGTGTATCTTTGGGGTTTAGGCTTTTTCCCCCCCTCACTGGGTTTTATACCTCTCTCTTTCTCTCTCCCTTTTATTACAATTGCTATTACTATTATTATTATTATATTTCAATTATTAAATTGTTCTTGGCTCAACCCACAGGTTTTACCCTTTTCCCAATTCTCCTCCCCATCCCATGGGGCAGGGTGGTGGGGGGAGGTGGGTGAGTAAATAGCTGCCTGGTACTTAGCTGCTGGCTGGGATTAAACCACAACACCCAGGAATCTCCATGACAAACGTGCCAAACACTTCACATGATGGTCCTGAGAAAGCATGAACCTAGAGACCATCATACCCCAAACACATGTACTGTATTACCCACTGAAAACTCCAGACTGCAACGTGGTAACTCCAAGGTAGGACTCACGTTGTTTGTCATTCCTGTGCTAGGGCAGAAGCCCCAAGTAAGGGCCAGGAGACAACACCTCAATACTACCATTTTCAATGGCCTCAGCCACTTTTGCTGATGAGCAATCGTTAACAGTTTTGCTCCCCTATTTGCTACACTGCTCTCTATGCCACGCTGGAAGACGCAAGACTGCTGGTGAAAGGAAGAGAAATTTGGTGGGGGTGTGTGTGTAAAATAAATTAATAAATAAAATCATGGACACAACTCCATGCCAACAGCCCTGTTGTTTATTTCATGGCTGTTTCCAGGTGTCAAATATTTCCATTTTATTATTATATAATAATCATCTAGGGACTCTTGACCTAGTACAGCACCAAAATTAAGTTTGACCTTAGAGGCTACAGAGTGTACATCTTTTCTTACCCTGTTTCCAGGAACCTCCAGACATCTATGATGAATGGGGCAAACTTAGCTGATCCACCTTGGGGATGGAAAGGATGACTTCCAGCACTTCTCAATTCCCACAGCCTTATTTTCTGTGATCCTGTGGAAATAATACACTTGTGTAGCAAGTAAGACCATTCCTCCTTCCAAAGTTAATTTTAAAGCAAGAGTTTTGAATAAGACATAAGACTGTGCTTCAGGGTTTACATTAATATTGAGGATGTGTATTTTTTCAGAATGGTGTGGATAGAGTTTCACCCACCTCACTCTGATGCATCCCATATTGGCCAGGCCTTGGGATGAGGATGAGGCAGACTGCACTTTGGATACGGTATGACAATTCCAAGGTGGCATATCTGTGCAGAAAACCATGGACATGACTTCATGCACAGAAGAGCACTTAACATTTTGAAAAGTTTCACTTTCTTAAGTAACATTTTACCTATTAAATATACGACATAGCAATAAAATTAGTTTTTCCCAACATGCATACATACATATAATACACATACACTAACTATATGTATACTTACAAATAAAGTCTTTTGCATGGCACAAAAGCACTATTATTTTGTTGTTAAATACAAATGAACATTGTTTCTAAATTAAATGAATTGAACTTCAAAGGCCTTGAACACAGATTTAATCATTAGAGCCGAGGTTTGACGACAACAGCACCAACCATGTCTCCCTTGAAAGATCAAACAATACTCTGCTCTTCTGCTTCAGTAGACAAAGTTTCATTCAATGACATTTTTGATCTCAAGGAATGTGAAGAAACTGATATTCTGCACTTTAAGATGTCCAGCAATATTTTTTTCTCTTGCTTTTAACAGCTCTTGCAAGTCTTTACATTTTACCCTGGAATTGTCAGATTTAATACCTTCAGACCACTTAATCCCTCGTTTCTTTACCACTCCCTTCAAAGTTAGGCATCTGGAGACAAATAAATTCATATACTGATGTTTGGCAACCACTGAACACTGATTATTGTTTGCAGTTCTGATCAGCAGCTTTCACATTTCGCGCAGTTAGAAGAAGAAAACCTCTTAGTGAAGTCTGTGTATTCACACACCAAAAACTGGACAAGGAAAGAGCTATTCAATTTTTTACTGGTTTGTGTCAGTTCGATGTGTTTTAGCTCTTTGTAGAAAAACACAAAAGAGAAGTCATGAGGGCTCAAACACACCCCAATACATAAAAAAACCTTACAGCTACTTCATTCTTCAACAGTGAACAACTGCTAAGCTGATAGACACCAGTTTACCCAGGAAGACACGTTGTCATTTTCCTCTAAGTTTCTGTGTAGCTTTTGCGTGTTCACTTTTTTATATGTTGTCTCTCCTGAGAAACTGGTATTTTTCAAGTTTTTAATCATAGAATAAAATTCAAGTTATATTTTTAATACACTAAAAAATGGAAAATACTTTCGATACAACTTCAGACAGATTTTTCAGAATGGCACAGATTAAACCCAATCAAAAATATTAGAAGTTGCCTTGGGATTGCTTGACTAAGGGAAAAAAACCAATCCACACCATCTGTTTAAAAATACAGGAATATATTTTTCTCCATTGCTTCAGCAGAAGAAGTCAAGGGAAGAGGGAGGTAGGGCAGAATGGAAGGGATAAAGAAGAGATCTTCAGGCTTGCCTGCTACACATACAGCTCTGCATACACCAGAAACCCCAGCATTACACTGAACACTGATCTGTTCACTGGAGAAACCATGGCAGCTGTTACTGACATCTTCTGAAAGGGTACTGGAAAATTCCCAAATATTACATGGATGAGACTGATAAGTATAAAAATCAATATAGAACAGCACACACAGGTTTAAAGTCAAAGCTCATATGATGAAGGTAGAAGAGGCTCGGTTTTAGTTGCATACAAACCATTTTCCCCATTGCTGGAAACATATCCCACACTTCCAAAAAACATTCACAGAGAGCAAATATTGCCTCCTGCACATCCATGCAATAGAAAAAAAACTGAGGCAGTCACAGCTAGGGACAACATTTATGTCTACATCATCTCAAACTCTTCCTCATCTCAAACATTGCCCTGTCTTGATTATTCACAGACATTCATATTATAACATGCATACCTAATTCCTGGAAGGATTTTCCATGGACAAAACTTTTACTCCTTTAATTTTCTTCTTTGATTCAGGTATCTTCATTTTGTGGAGGCAGAGCGGAGTTTGTACCTTTAGCTGATTGTCAGGAATTGAAGGTACATTAATAACTGTAGATTAAGAATAAAAAGGAGATTATCTAAGAGTAGTAAGTGCCAGAAATTCGGTAAGATAGTATTTGGAAAATAAATTGTATCAATTTTGATGCACTTATTGTCCCAAGTGGAGTTTTACGGAGTTCTAGTGCAATTACATTGAGAAGAGTTTCACAGAAAACCTTAATTTTGGATTAAAATGTCTAGGGAAACAAATGCATTAGGGTTTGTATTTTATTTCTCTTTAGCAATCTGAAAAATCTATATTACAGCATTTATTATGGACTCAGAGATACTTCATTGCACTTCTGTAGAAAACAGCTGTTTATCCTACTGTGTCTCTGAACTCAGTAAGGCAGTCCTTAAAAATGGAATACCGAAAGGCTGGGGACTCCCACTCCTCTCTTGCAGAAAGTGTATGCCCCTCATGGCATTAGGAATGGTGAAGGGCTCCATTTACTACTGACTTCTGGCACAAAACACCATGAGAAATTGAATAGATGACAGTTCCTGCTGTTAGAATATTTTTTCCTTTTTTTTCTTTTTTTTTTTAATATAATTAATGTTTCTATGTCTGCACATAAGACCCTACCACCTGACTTTGACAGAGAACTAGTATCTTCAGTGTGCAGAATGCCCCCTCTGAAGTTACATGTGTGCATATTTGTTCATGCACACTGTGCACACCCACCGCAATGAGCAAAAAAATCAGAATGACAAGAAACTGCTTTTCTCTTTGGGAATCCTGCATTAATCTTTTCCCTTTTCTTTCCTTGTCAGTAAATGTAATGAAAACACTGGCTCAATACAGCATAACTCATTAATACTAGAACCTAATGTGTTAAGCACTGTTAGAACATCTAGCCCATTATACAAGAACGATCGCTAATCTAAATATGCAGTCCAAAACAAAAATCTGTGACCTTTTTATTTTTCATTTGGTAGGTTTCTTGCTGACTTCATTTTGCTGGTCTGCTTTCCCTACATTTTGTAGAAGCCAAGGGAAAAAAAAAAAAAAAAAAAAAAAAGGTAAGAAACCATTACAAAAAGCAGGACACAATAGAGCGATTGCATAGTACCATCTAGAGCCTGTGACTGTTATAACACCTCTGAAAAGAAAGCTGTTTCTGGACTCTCGCTAGGGTCTGTGTGAAAGAGGGAAAAAGAAATACTGTCTTCTTTCCAGGGCCACAGAGGGGATATTCCAGTATGATGGAAAGCAACCTAGAACCAAGCACTTTGTATCCTTTATGCAAGCATGCTGGTTTTAATACTCTGTTTTCACAGATGCCATTTTCAGGATGCTTTACTATCCTACAGCTGATCCTTCACAGAAAATGGATCAAGGGATAAAATGTTCTATTTGACTTAATCATTTTGGCATGTTGAATTCTTTGGTCTGTCAGTGTCTCCTGAAAGCATATTTTTCACCAGTCACTGCAGACAGACTCACAGCATGTAGCTCACATCTCAGCAGCACTTTCAACATGACTAACTGTTGACAATATTTGAACTTCTGAGCCCTGCCATCCTTGGGCACAGTAACAAGAAGAGCAGGCAAAAATACATCAGTCTTCAAGGACACTAGGTCCCTCCCCCTCTTCAAGAACTAAAGCATTCAGCCTCCCCTTTCAAAACCCCTCTCAAAACCAAACCATGAATCCCATTTAGTTAGAAATGCTCTCACACATTCATTATACATGCCGGTTTTGACTCAGAGAGCGTATTCTTCTGGCTCATTTCTATATGCAGCAGCTCTGTTCAAACAGAAGGCTCCATAAGCAGGACCTGTGTTTTCCCTATGCTTTCTTACGCCAGGAATTGAGCCCTCTGGCAACTCTTAAATATTAGTAATAGTAACAGGCCACTTAGACTTCTAGGGACATGTGAAAGAGAAGTGGACAGACAGACAAATCCATGCCCATACACCTCTTTCACTTCCCCCTTGCCCCATTCCTTTTTTTTCAGCCAGTCAGCCTTTCCTTTTGCCTCTATTCCATTTTATGAATATCTCTTTTCCACAGAGGCTTGCCTACTGCTATCGGTGGTCCACAGCATAGCAGAATTAATGTAGTTGATATGTGATAGAAAGGGGAAATGTTGGCAATATATGATTACAGATTAAATGATGCAATTTCAGGGTCAGCACTACAGAAGGCACTTATGAAGAGGCTGACAAGTAAAGATGAATGGCAAATGAATGAGGGCAGTTACAGTATTTAGTGTACATTTGCCTTCTCTGAAATCTGTAGACTCTGCTACCATCTGCTGGTTTATGAAAAAGAGCCAGGGAATCTATTTTAGTGGCTCTATATACATAATCTTTCAGCTGTCTCTCATTATAAGAACAGTCCTCATTTCAGGTCACAGCCTACCTTCAGTCTCCACAGAGCTGTCAATTAGGCTTACTTTTGTTTCCTGATGCATTTCCGACAGCAGCATGAGGAAGAATGGCAAACAGGCAGTGTAAAATTTATACTAGAGTAGAGCATATTTTCAGTATTTTGAAAAAAAAAAAAGAAAGAAAAGAAAAAAAAATGAATCATTGCAATTAGTTCCCGTTTATTCTAGAGGGCAGAGGGTGAGGACAGATTGACAGGTATTCAATTCCAGTGTTGAATGAACATACCCTTCATTATGCTTCCCTATACAACTGATACATAAATTGTCATACTCCACAGAAATCAATGGAGCAATGCAGCCCACTGTCCTCTGAGAATCTGACCCAGGGAAGATATGCCAGACCTAAATGTAACTTAATGCAAAGTCATGGCCAAGTTACATTAAATACAGGAAGAGAGAAAACATGAATGTATTTCCAAATAAAGCATTTTTATTCTACACATTCTTCCCTTAGACACATGCGATAATACTTAGACACTTACAGAACTCACAAAATAAACTAATTTTAAAATCACCACCTCTTCTTCATCCATTTACCCTGTCAGGTCTATCAGGAAAGGGTTGCCAGTGGTGATAACCTCTACAGAAGTGTGGATTTAGAAATTGGATGCACACAATCAAGCTACTTCTGTAGAGTTTAAGGCCAAAAGTGATCCTCATGGCCACTTCCATACTTACCACAGTCCCCAGAGTTTCCTCTTTCGGATAATCACCTCTAGCAGAGCTGGAGTTTCAGAGTGGAGAAAAGCACATGTATGTTCCTCAATTGAGAAGATTAACTACATGCTCAGGTCATTTATTCTCACTCAGCCTTATTTCTGGCACACAGTAAGGTCCTCCTTGGTACTTGAACAAAGTTGTAGCACTCCATGGGAAGCTCAAGGAGTCTGGCAAGCTGGAGGCCAGAGCCCTCCAACAGCTACCTGGCTTCACAAAAAAAAGTCCATGCTATCCCAGTATCCCAGCCCTTTGGATAGTCATTTCCCCTCCTGGAACTAGCCAAAGCTCCCCTAGCCCAGCTGGAGGATGCTGTGCCTCACCGATGTCACTGGTTACCTCCATATCATGACAATGTCTAGTGGCGGAGGATTCCTAGATTTGGAGGCATTTGAGCAAAGAGCTTTTGGAAGCAGTTTTGCGAAAAGCCTGTGATTAATGGCCTGTAGCGAGCCTTCTGTATGTTCCCTCACAAAATTGGACTCATAACCAGCACCTTAAAGTAACAGCAAGCAGCTTCCTTTAGGACCTCCATACTAACATGAACAAGGAAAAGGGATGTGCTCACACTGCTTTGCAAGGGTAAACATCGCAGCAGCCTGTGTTCACTACTTGCCATCTAGCAAAAAGGAAACTTAGGTTACTAGAGTCAATGAGAAAACATTGGCTATATCTTTTCACACAGGTTACACCAGAACTCCTTTTAAAACAAAATTGGACACAAACCCAGCGGTACATATTCTCTGGAGAAACAGAGTTAAGGTGGCTGACATGTGCTGCTTGGTTCAGAGGTGAGATGAGGCAACAGAAACCTTGCAGATGAATCACAGCAAAGCCCTGGTGTAGCCCCAAGGGACTTGGAGCAGTCTGTCTAGAGATGGACTTTTCTTGGTATATTTCAGCCAGAACTTTTCTATTACTACAGCATTGTTAACAGCTTTGTACTTCTATAAACAACTCTGTGATGAGCGTAAAAAAATGAAAAATTTAAAACCACACCTTCTGATAAATTTAAATCTTTAACAAATTTTAACTATGTGTCATCCTAATATTTGCTTTTGGGAGGGACAGAGAGCAAGTATTCCATTAGGTTAAACCAACAAGAGTTATAGACCATGCATTGCTTGTCATTAACAGGCATAGAAGAATATGGGAAAAGATCTGGCTCAAAAAAAAAAATCACCAAAGACAGCAACATAGCATGAATTATTTATACAACAAACTTCTTGAGCTGGTTCATACACCCAAGAAGCCAAGGGACAAATGAAAGAATCAGGCTCCAGTCACATGGTTACCCATCCCTACTAGATTAATTCAGTCATCTACAGGATTTGCTATTTATACCAAAGAAATTAAAAAAATATACAATATGTCTGGTTCTATTTATTAGAAAGGAGCAAATGCACAAAGAAGTTTTGCAATGATAGTTTCCTCTTTTTTTGCTATATAGCTGAGAAGAGAATTTGGCTTTTATTTTTGAGACCCCAGAAGGGGATAAACCTCGACACTAAAAAAGAGCTTTTTTTTCAGTTTCCAGAGAACCACAAGGGAAGGATAAGAAACAGCCACAAACGTAACCACTAACATTGGCTTCAGATCAACATAGCAGGACTTCTACACACAAACAGCCTCGCAGCCCAAGGGGCACAATAATGGTCTTTGCTCCTTGTAGGTCCCAGCTCCGAGCTCCCCCTCCTTTCTATTGAGCCAGCATTGCTCGGGGGGGTGTGGTGTATGTGTGTGTGTGTTTGTATGTGCTTTAGGTCTAGAAGACCTACATCTATTTACAACACTACATTTGAAGAGCAGGTGGCTTTGTGCAAGTATTGGAGAGCTGCTAACTACAATACGGCTTTGCAGAGGTATATAACATGTAACATGACATGCTGCACTTATTTGCCTAACTCTTAATAGTCTACATTAACACTAATAAAACACTCCCTGTAAGGGAGGGGTTTTTTTAGCATTAATCAATCTCATTTGTAAATAAGACAGCAGAGAGAAATAAAATCCAGGTCCTAAGATGTTTTACTTGTAAGATCAGAACAAAAATATTGCTTTGTGATTCACATACAGCTAAGGGTTATAGAGAGATTAATTCTCACACTTGTTGATGTCAGAGTCGCTGCAAGATAACTATGCATTTCATCAGAGAACCATTAAAATGAGCTAAAATGTATATAAATTTATAGCAAGAATAGCTATAAATTTCCTTTATTTTCAAGCTAAAGAAAATTGAGAGGGCAGATCATTCAGCTTTTTCCCAATAAAATTATATGATTAAAAAATTATAGAGTACAGAAAACATTTAATTTTTTCACTAATCTGTTATTTAGTCAGTCTGACATTTTACTTAGGCAGTAGAAATGAAAGTTCTGAATAACAGTATATATATGTGTGTGTAGTTTAATTCTTCATGTATCCATCTTTCCCAAAGGAATCGGCTAAAATTAATTATTAACTTCATCATGGGAATACACAGATGCACATAGCACTCCTATAACAAATAGATAGGAACAGCAAAGAAAAGAAATCCATTATTTTGTGCCTGTTAAAATTCCACTGGTCTACTAAGCCTTGCTTTCATATGGGTTATTCTAATGTAATTACTATTTTTCACAAGAAAACAGGATGACACATTTGGCGTGTCTATGATAAGAATGAAATTTAACATGAAAAGGTAATAATAGTGCACTCTCATTCTCATTCTCATTTTCTTCCCGCTGTGAATTAACCAAATGTTCCTTAAATTACCTCAGAAATCCAAGAATCAACAAAAATATTTCCATGAAATTACCATGAGAGAATTTTCATTTTCCATAAATCTCTTAATGTCTGTTAGCAGAAAGAGGTTTTTGCCTTCACATCTGATCTTTTCCCTGATAGGAGTGCTCTGAGTGGCATCACACCTACCAAAATAGCCACTTGGTTAAATGACTTTCCAGAAACAGAGGTTCTGCCTGTCCTTTGCATAAGACAGATGATGATTTTGAACATAAAGCTGATACCTCCCAGACACATATCCCTTTAACTGAGCGAATATTTCATAAGAATTACAGCACTTCCCAACTGTGAATAGAGAGCTACATTTTGACATTTAATTTTTTTTTTTTTTTAATGAGGAAACAGATTTTTTTTTTCTAACTTCAGTGATAATCTCAATTAGTACCTTCTTCTGAAGTCCTTCTTCTAGGCATAGAACCAACATTTACCAAGAGTAAATATTAAAACCTCCATGTTTACTGTTTTGGGGAAAGTAAAAAAACTAAAAAGACTAACTCTTTAGTTGTAAATATGAGCAACAGCTTTGCCTTCTCAGTAAAACCAGTAGTCAAATCTGGACCCAACTAAATCAGCAGAAATCTTTCCCCTGACTTAATGAAGCATAGCTTTTCACCCTAAAACTTTAAACCAAGTAAAAGGGAAGAGCAAAGCTTACCTCTATAGCAAGAAAAGAGAGCAAAGAAAAGAAAATGGATTTTTTTTAAGAGTTAAAAGGTCATTCATCTTTACAAAAGCTAACGTAACAAATGTCATTAGATGTAGGAGATATAAAAGGTCAAATAAATATCCTGAACAAGGATCTAAAATGTTACAGAAAGACTAAAGGAAGAGGAGAAGCACATTTCTTCCTTTGAGGATAAAATGATTAAAGAATAAAATAATTTTAGAAAAAACAAGCTCAAGCAAGAAAAAGAAAAAGTCCACATGGAAAACATTTTAAGTAATAAACCTGCAGTAGAAAAGAAATCATGGAACAGTTTGGGTTGGAAGGGAGCTTTAAGATCATCTAGTTCCAACCCCCCTGCCATGGGGGGACAACTTCCACTAGATCAGATTGCTCAAAGCCCCATCCAGCCTGGCATTGAAAATTTCCAGGGATGGGGCATCCACAGCTTCTCTGGGAAACATGTTCCTATATCTTGCCACCCTCACAGTAAAGAATTTCTTCCTAGTATCTAATCTAAATCTACCCTCTTTCAGTTTAAAGCCATTATCTAAGGAGCAAGAAGTATCAAGAAGCTATAGTGATCACGTCTAGAACATTATTGAACTTGGGTTTTGAAACTTCACATTTCATAGGAACCAACCCCAACAGAAGAAAGAACATTCCATGACAGAGTGATATCTGTTATATCTCATCTGAATAACCATATCTGACCAACTAATGAAAAGCAAAAGGAAAAAAGAAGCAAGTCCAAAAAGAAAAAAAGCAGCAACAGAAATGTTAATTTATGAGTGGATTAGTTTACCAAAGAATGCATTAAACTACATTGATCCTTTGACTCAGGGTTAGATAACTCTTCACAATTGTCCTTGAAAGGGAGGTCTTCATGTTTAGGAAATCTTCTTTAAAAATTACAGGGGTTTGGATGTGCAGATGGAGTACCTGCCCATTGCATAAGGCCAAACCAAAACAAAAAAATCACTGACATTGCCACCAGCTTTCAGGATCAAAGCTATCATCCAAGAAGATTTATTCAGGACTGTATTGATGTCTAAGTGCTGCAGATTTAGGGTCATATATACGTTAAAATTCTTGGGGAAATTTTATTTCTTTATTCTTCTGTATTTACTAGATTTTCATCACTAGAAATTGTGTATAATTTTAGATCCTTTAAGATAGAATAGACACATTACACTATTTTTCTTATTACTTGAGTAACTGTCAGCGTTCTTATTCCTTCCCTTTCTTGATTCTGACAAAGTCTCTGAACAATAAGTTGATTATGATAATGTCAACATGCTATTTCTAGAGAAGCATATGTTCTGGTGAATTCATAACATATTTTATATACTTTCTGATTTGATTATATGAAGTCAGCTATGAGGTGAATCAGGACCAGGATGCACTTTCTCCTAATTTAATGCTCTGTTTTAAAAGTATGACCCTTATCCTCTGACTTGAAAAATATCAGCTGCTCTCCAACAGGATAAGCACGAGTAAACTGAAAATGTGATATTTCTACATTCAATCACAGGGTACACACACTTGTTTCCAGATGCTAAGTATTCCATACTGCTATATGGCAAGTGCGCTTTCCACACAGAAGAGTTAAGCTTCATCAGCTATACTGTACGTATATGGGACAATTAAGCATAGAAATAGGAAGTAAACTACCCAACATCTATCGTTTCATGATTAGGACAGATATATTTTCTACAAACCGGTCTTAAGTGTCCTGATCTTCCTGTATCTCACCTTGTAACGGATAGGGCTGGGCAGAGATTAATGTGTCACGGTCTACCCAAAGTGAACAGAATTACGGTCAGACAGCAGGAAAGATAAGAAAGGAGCCTCACACAAAACACACTTCAAGGTGTGGTCAGAGTAGCTGTGTTGTAAGCTAAGACAAGAATTTAGGCTGTCCATAGTTCTTCAGTAAATGGCCGTTGGTATACACAACGTAGCTCAGCCAGCCCTCTTCCACTGAAGGTAAGACTTTTCACTGCAAGACATGTGCATGCAAGCAGTTCCTGGAAAATTATGATAGGCTGTAAACACACATCTGTGATTACTCAGGAATAACTAATTGTTTGTCCATATCCCCCTGAGGGCCAGAGGGATGGGACAGAGCAGAGGGGCACATGCAAAAGGAGTTCCCTTTTGCCAGATCCCAAATTACGTAAGTGATACATGCAATGTTGTCCCATACCTTTGAAACTGCTCTAGTTACTCACACATCCCTCCAGTGAGTTTCATAAAACAAAGTACAACTTCACCCCCCTCAAACACTTGCAGAGACATTCACACCCCGTTTCTGTAAATTTCCCTCTCAGTTCTTCACGCTATGTGTGTGGGGGTTGCAAGTATTTTGACATAACTCAAAACCCAGATCAGGACTGTGTAGTCAATACAATAAAAACAGTCCTCCTGTTTCAGTGACACAGGTGGAGCTCTGCTACAGAAGTGTCATTGACAGCTGAGAGGACTCTGTGTTATGGTCATCTCTAAGAGTTCACACCAGTTTAGCCCAATTTAAGTGAGGCAACACCAGCATAAACTCTGACATTCTGGAAACTCCGTCTTCCCCTCTCTGTAGAAGCTGGATGCCAGCTGCTGGAAAAGAGACCAAGAAAGTGTGCTATACCCTGTACCTTTGCACTGGTAATCACTTACAAAGTGCCAAGAGAAAGCCACGACACCTCTTTGCACTAGTTCCAAAGGGAGCCCTGAGTCACATCAGTAGAGATGCAAGTGGGAAAGAACAAGTCACCTATGGGCTCCATCAATGCACAATATCCTAAATGGGACAATAAATTCTGCTGCCAGTTTCTGTAAGCATTGATGGAGAAACAGAATTCACCAGAAAATCACTGAAAAGCCTACTTTTCTGGTAACATGGCCCTAGCACTCCTCTACTGCTCAGGGTTATCCTTTCTTCTGAGAGAGCAGGCCAAAGACCTCAGGGCCTGCAATGTCCTGATGCACACCTGCTAACCCCACATCTCTGCCTTTCTCAATCTTTACTTTGAAAGCCTACACAGATGGAAGTAGAGAAGATCTGTTGCTTCCCACAGCTACACCAAGTTAGCATATAGATTAAAATAATTAGAACATTCCAATATGACACACAAGCAAGGACATCCAGGCTACTGCCCAGAATTTGTAATTGCAGTTACAGCTAGGTGCTGTGACATTGCATGTCATGGTTCTTTCCAATATTTATGTGTACTTATGTGGTCACCTGGCTCCTAGAAGAGGTTGACCCTTTCAGAGAACTACACAACACTCTGCCACAATACCAGTAATGCTTGTAAATGTTGAGGATTACACAGGGTGAAATGCTTACAGAGGATGTTTACTCAGATGACCTCATGTTTCCTTCTAACCTCAAAACCCGTTAGCCTAAAAGTTGATTAGTAAAGGGATTTCTGATACTAATAAAAACGTTAAAATGCTGATTACCTAGAAGCAAACATAATGGCACTAATTTTCCTCAGAACAAAAACCTTGGATTTGAGAAATAGTCTTCTAAAAACTAGATGGACAGTTCTGCCTTCTCCAGGAAGTTTAGAATTAGTTCTTAGAACAGTTACATACATACATGTGTAGATAGTAACACTCTATGTGATTAAAGACTTTATTCAGTGAAAATCTATTTTGTCAGGTTATTCACAGGAGATTGACTCCAGGACTCTAGTCCTTACCTCTAGCATCCCCAAAAGCTTGTGGAAAATAACTGAGAGAAAACTGTTTTCAAATAAATAATCCCAAGATAATATCTTCAGTGTTCTGATTATATATAGCTGCATTATGTTGCATCTTGTGCTATTGACTATATTCTCTGTATGTCCACACAGAAACAAGGACTAAGCCTCTGTAAGAAGGGAGAGAATAAAAAAGAAACAAACCACCAAAACAGTCACATATTTCAGAAAAGGTGCTGCTGTAGAGTGGTGCCACAGCTCTGAAAAGATCATTCTTTGATAATTTTATTGGTTAAATATTTATGAAGAACCTCTGCTTGAGCAGGTGAAACATATATCCACATCTCAGTTGCCAGTCTGTCTTCTTGCAGGCTAATTCATAAAAGGGAGCACAATTATTCTAACTCAATGAAAAAAAAATCTACATACAGAGATACAAATTAATACAATTTTGTAACATTACAGATACAAAATATATTAATAATTAAGTGGTGCAACAAAGTTGTGAAGAAATAAGGAAATAAATGAATACAGTTTGAAATGACACCCAAAACCATGCTGTTTCAAAATCGTATGGTCAATAATGCACTGAATGGTTTTACTCTGAAAGAAACACAAGTATGCCCACTACCCACAACACAAGCAAAGCTCCAGTTCTGCAAAATATATAATTTTAAACTTAAATTAATTTGAAAATAAATGCAGGTTTTTGATTAAAACTGTAAAATATTATTTTCAGTTAAGCAACTAACACAAATTTAATGGATGAAATCTATACTGTCACTATTTAATCGCCCAAAGATGGTTTCAGGTGCATTCAAATCATATTACCTGTAAGCAAGGAAGAATGATAAAACACTTTGCAGTTTGTAGAGTAGGAGATGTCAATCAGGCTTGACTTACTTAAAGCTCTTTGAAGAACTGGGGCATAAAAATGAAAGCAGCAAGTGAAAGTCTTTCTGTTTGGTAAAAAAAGCACTGATACAGCTGTGATTGATTGATTGTTTTTCCACAACGTAGCCATGCCTTGGATATAACTCCCATGGTCGTCAGAAGGTGATGATGAAAGAAAAAGAAAAAAAAAAATAGAAAAAATGTAATCCAAAATCTTGATCTTCACTGGCAGCTCATATCTTTTGCTGAGAGCAAGCTATACAAGAAAAAAATTAAAATTCCATATTTCCAAGATATTTTTGCTCTTAAATTATATAAATTTGGCAGAATTGATATGTGAATTGCAATTCAAAGCTTATACATACAGCTTAATGAAACTCCTGCACTAGATTTGCAGGATTTGAACAGCTTAGCTTAGTTACAGAACATAAATAGACACAACTAAATAAATATATACATTTCTAAAAATCCTCCCATCTTTGTGGATGAACTAATTAATCTCATATGGAAACAAGAACTGATGTTACATGTGAGCTTCAGATAGGATCCCCATGTACCATTGCAGCAAAATGTGAACATATTGACTGCCATCAGTAGATCAGAATTGTAGCTGCTCTCAGCACACTAGTGTCTATAATAGTTGGTTTGAGTTGCTGCAGCAAAAGGTGCATGAAACTATAGAAGGCTGAGGTAGGATAATCTCCCTTTAACTTATCCCTGACACTTAAGAAAAACATGCAAGAAAATTAGTAATGGATGCCTTGGAAATCATTGTAAAGAATCTTTCTCATGGACGGACATGCAAGAAGCATGGCTGGAATATACATACCTCACTAATAATGGCTTCAGCATCTTTTATGGTAAAAGATTTGAAGCTTAGCTAAGTAAATATGAAAAGATCCTGCTACCCTCTGTGTAATGCACACAATTACAATTGCTAAAAAGCAAATGACAGTACCTAAAAAACACTCTCTGTTATCCATGTCCTAGCACACTCTCAGGTCCACATCTCTTCCTTTCTGGTTTGTTTTATCTGACTTGTCATCTCTAAAGCCTTGTGTTTGTTGAGATATATATCACACGATGCACAAGGCAACACAACACTACTATGCAGCAAATCCCTTCACTCAAAACAGGAGAAAACTCATTCCTTTCTTGCCAGTGCTAGATGGGGTTTATTTACCCCACCACAGTGACTTCTGTGGTCATAGAGTTGGCTCATTATATAAATGACTACAAAACATACATACCCAGCAATCCTCAGAGGAAACTGGAAATCATCGGTAACTGATGCATAGCTGAAAAAAGAGCTGAATTTGTCCCACAGGCACTATTTGTGCATTCCCGCACTTAATATTTCACATCACATCTGACTGTTGAGTAAATAAAGTGACATTTGATTATGGGAACATATTAGAGACTGACAGTAGTTTTATTGATCTATCAAAACATTTGAAGGATTGATTACTATAGTTTCAAAGTCATTCATTCAACAGAGGTGCAGGCACCAGACTGCTCTTGTCCATGGCAAGTAGGTAAGAACAAAGCCTGAATAATGTCAATTAGAAATCTAAGTCTAAGACTTGTAAATAAAGAAAACTTTATAATTTAAGGAGCCATTCAACAATGTTTGATTACTGCAGTGATGCAGCTCTCTTTTTATAGGGCCCTAGAAGATTCTTCTTTCATACTCTGCCCTTGGTAATCTCAAGGGAAAAACAACGTGATTACACTGAAAATCCCCTAGAATGAAATAATATATGTCCAGTAATGAAACTAAACCCAACTCATTACAATCAGGTGCATAACAATAATTATTCAATTTAGATAAGTCACTTCAGGCTGGTTTCAGCAGTACTCCTCTTTCTCACACTCCGAGTGGACCAACACACGGCACTCCCCTACCCTTTATCTGCTAGTCCAACAAATGAACCTTCCAAATTTCACAGTAAAATTACAGCCATTTGCCTTCCAAATTGTGCTGCTATCCATGCCTAGTAATTTAAAGCCTCTTAAAGTTCCTTAAAGCCCCAAGAAGAGTGGGAGACAGAAACAACACACACATCTTCAGCTGTGCAATTTTATCACTGTGATGCCTTCAAATTGTAGTCTCCCCATTATGAGACCCCTTAGCATAATTACCTGCAGAGCCAAGGGTGGGGAGAGAGTACAGAACAGAGTGTAACAAATCAAAATGCTTTGAGAAGTGTCACATCCTTCATGTAGCACAGAGATGAAGTTTTATAAAACCAAAAGGAGAGGTTAAAAATAAAAGACAGACTCAAGACAAGGTCCTCTAATGAGATGTATTAAGTAGCATCTCAGGATAGCAAAATAGCATAAGACATGACCAGCATGAAACAGACTCAAAACCAGAAGCTGAAATACAGTGTTCATGTCACATGCTTCTACAAATACCTGGGTCACAGAAGGGGATCTTGAGGTTTACTGCAAGTTTTGATTCACACATGTTTAACTCGGTATCTGAAGACAATGGTGAAGAGGCTCCCTCTTGTAAAAAAACAAACAAACAAAAAAAACCACAACCAAAAACCCCCGAACAAATCCAGACACCAAGCTTAGGTGAAAATGTTGTAAGAACATAACTGTAGCAAGACTACACTTTAACACAGGGAAAACTATGGAGGTAGCAAGAGAGTGTCAAAGAGATTAACTAATACCTTTTCCTTTTGTGACCTTCGCTTCCTACAGGACAGGGGAGGAGAAAGGTCCCTCCAAGCTACAGTCCCTATCTGGACCTCCTCTTCCTAGGACAAATCTGCTTTCTGTCTTCCCTTTCAGAGGGCTAAAGATAAACCTTGAAGTTGACCTAGATCAGTTGGTATAAGGGTCCTATTTGTCTTCCTTTATGGCAATACAGTGAGAAAGACCTTCACATATAGACCTTGTTCCCAAATCTAAGGTCCAACTTTTTTGCCAAGAGTTTGAGGAGCTTTTGAGTGGGTTGGTTCTGAAGCAAATGAAAAGGGAGAAATTGTGATTATAACACTTCTGGATAAAAAAAAAAAAAAAAAAAAAAAGAAAAAAAAGAAAAAGCGGGGGCAATTTCTGTCAGCCAAAGGCAGTTTTTCAGTGAGAATCAAAAATAAAACTTTAAAGACAGTTAAAGATACATTCCATTGTATTCCAAAAGGGAATAATAATTTTAAATGTGAAGATAACCTTATCAGTAAGTTATCACAAGCAGACATGTTCTCCAGAAGTTTCCAAAGCATAGAAAATCAGCTTATTAGGATGTTTACATTCCTCTGTGGCTCCTTCTGATCCTGGAGTAGACAAGTAGAAATGCCCCTGAATGTCCCACCACATTATTTCTAGGGAGAAGAGCCATTCCCATGAGGAGAGTCATACTTATTGGGACTCTCCTTATGCAAAATTTACTCATCAGCTCAGCATTTTATCTCAGTTAAAAATATAATTTAACAGACTACAGAAATATTTCCTCTTAGAAAAACAGAAAATACACTGGCTTTATCCGCTACCAGAGGAAATAAAAAACTCTGAGAAGGAAGGAAAAAACACAGTGCTCCAAGCATAAAGAGCTGACAAGAGAGGTGAAGGGGCAGCCAGTCCAGAGTTTCCTAATGAGGTTGATTTCTTTTGCTCTAGCTTCCTGTAGTTAACTATCCAGTATACATGTGGGTTATTATTATTATTTTTAATTGAATGATTTAAAGAAAGCAGAGGACAAACCCCACAGTCCTAGATGCCAAACCTTTTCTCAGCTGAGGCATAACATTGCCAAAAACAATCAGGAGTTTGGCTGGGTTTAGTCCTTTATTCAGCACATGATGTTTGAAGAGAAAATTCTATACTTTAATGAAAAGTTTTAAATACGCACCCAAAATTCATTATCAATATTTGAGCTACATAGTACCAGATGTTTCCAACACTTAGGAAAGGTAAAGAAGGAAGCAGAATGGCACATATAGCAACTGAATGGAACATGTAAATTAGCTTCATTGCACCAAGCGCATTAGTGTACAGAGTGCATGTGTTCCACCAGCAGTTCACTGAGCTAATTTGCTCATAGACTGCTTTACCATGCTCACAGAGAAACAAGCACCAGGAAGAATGCTTTTTAATGAAAAGTGCTTTGTGTAACATCCACTACAAAGTGGCCATGTAAATATACTAAACCTTTGAATTACAGGAGCAGACAAAGAACTTCACCCGCACCAATGACTCCCAAGCAGAGTAGCCTCTTACATTCTACTATACATTTGCTTAACGTACCTTAACATGAGAAAGGCGTATCCAACACTAAGCCAAAAAGATAGCTGTCATGGGTCAGTCTGGTCTTTCTGAAAAGAGGCACAACCTCTGACATAGATCACAAGTGAAGTAGTCACCACTGGTTTAATTTTCTACCACCCTGTAAGTTAAGCTGTAGGCACCTATCCTACACTGTAGAGATGAAGTAAGCAAACGTGTTAATTGCTATATTTGGTAAACAAGAATGACTAGTCCATTGTTTTAAATAAAGATATTTCCAAAGGAAAGTCACCAATGCATGAAATTATGACCAAGAGAGCATAAGATAGGAATAACCAAAGATGGCCATCCACACTGCAGAAGAAGCACTGTTATCACTCTAGTTATAAGGCTGGAACAGAATCTTCAGATTAAAAATCCACTGCAGATTCAATGAACTGGCCCACAAGTGCACTAGCATATTAACTGTGTTCCTTTCAGAAAGTCTGCAAGTGCATTAGGTCCAGGACTACCTGAACATTGCTAGTTACAATTTCAATAGACCCCATTTACTCTCCACATTTTCTTCTAGAGAACCTTGTGACATAGTCTCTTTTTTCCCTCTGACTGCTGTGCTTTTGACAAAATGAGATCTTTATGATCTCCATCAAGGCTTCATTTTCATTGGTTTCAATAAGCTACCCCATGAAAAATGCATTGATGTTTGTACCTCCACTGTCAGACATACCCTATGTAGATGGCCCCTTAGACAGCCAAACTGCAAAAGCAATACTGCTGAATACTAAAACTGTTACCTGGAAGTAGATATTTGGAGAGCCTTCAAATTCACTGTAACAGCAATCCGGGTTTTTTATTACAGTGTAAGACAGTATTTTTTAAAACATGCTTCAGCAAATAAATATACCCATTGTACTGGATAGCTTTCAGTGACCTGGAGCTGGTTTATCAGTTGCAGCCACCAGGATAAGGACTGCAAATGGCAAAAAAGAATAATATCTGGCCGCAGAGTTGTCATCTTAGGAGGCTGCTTTTGTGGCCAGTAAAGTGACGTGAAAAAACACAAATAGGTCAGGACAGCCTAAAGGCTGGTCTAATTTGCACTGCGTTTGGAAAGAGTGGCAAGGCTTGAAGCATGCAGGTGGTATTTGAGTCCTTCTCATCACTGTGATCATCAGACTTCATCCAAACAAGGGAAATGGACCTTCTTGATCTCCAGAGCTCCGTTTCTTATCCATAAGCCAAGACTTAACATCCTCAAAGCACTCAAAAAAAAAATTTTTATTTTTGCAACTATGTGTCCCCCAAGTTCAAGCCAAAACAGAATGAAAGATTCAAAGCAAGGTTTAAAGTGTTCGGAACTAAGAACTGGGCACTGCGCCACTCTTTGGACCGGACTTAGCAATAGAATTTACCCCAGGCTGGTCCTTAAATTAAGGAAACTCCTTATTCTGACACCTAATGTCAAAAAGAGGAAGGCAGCTGGCAAGACACCATTCCAGGGCTTCTGCAAAAATGGAGCACACTATTTTAAGTGGGCAGGTGTGAATGGCTGGAAAAGAAGTAGACCATTAACATTTGCTAATCTAATTGAAATCCAAAAATAGGAACTATTTTTTCCTTCTATAGGACTTTAAAGACTGCTCTAAACAATAATAAAAATCTCCTAAATATAAGCTTCCTAAATGAAGTACATAATGTTCCATGCTATAATCACCACTTCAACAAGAAAATTGCTCAAATCGTTTTTGAGCCAGATTTGTCAGTCATGCTGCTTTGTGCTCTGAGTAACAATGTTCTGTGCAATTAATATCAAACCTTCCAAGGCAGCTCTGAGTTCTGATGTTCTGGGTGTTTCTGTCATTACAGAAACTGCAAAGCCATTCTAGACCGCAATACAGAGCACCGATGGGAAGGAGAGAAAGAAATGGGGGTGAGGGAATAGAAAAAAGGAAAAAAAATTTGCAGCCAAACCAGAGGCCAGGAATAGTAAAATAATCAGGGTAGCTGTTTTTGGTTTGTTTTTTTTTCAAGCAGCAGCTTGAATTGCTGCCCCCGTTTTATGTTTAATTACAGTTTTTATTGCACTCATAAGAAATTCAGCTGCTGAAATAATCCAAGGAGCCAAGAACAATTCATTTCTCCCCATTTTTCTAAAACTTTCAGCTCAGCCATTATACACTCTGTAACACAAGACAGAACAACGTGCTATTGCACTATTGTTTATGTTACGGTCTTAGATGCCATCATTATTCTCAATCTGCATGAAAATCCTAGGATAAGAAATGAATTGGGGAGACACAGGGTCATAAAGAGGATAGAATTCTTTTTCTCTGCATCTCACTGTGCCTCTGCATTGCAAAATTACCACTTACATCAATAAAACACACATCAGGTGATAATGAATGTATAGAGACCTTGCAGAGGGAAAAATCACAGCTCCAATACAGACGAAACATCAGCTTCCTACATATGCTTAAAATTGTACACCGTATGCTGAGACTTCTGAAGAGGCATTCACTCAGTGGAAATGCAGGGATGGGAGAGGACGGAGTACATACACCATTCCTAAAGAGCATTCCAATCTGCTAAATACTGATTACTGTCAAACCTTAAAGCATAATATTTAGCACAATAAAAAGCTGCAGGTACTTAATATCTGTGACCAGATCAAAAATTAAGCCTATACACTGGCAAGCAGTATACGGGTATAAACAGAAAGCCATTGAACAGACTGCATACACCTGTCACAGTATATTCAGCTTTTGATCCACAACCCTGGCCTGCGTGGATAGTCATACTGAAATCAATAAAATTTATATCAATAAAAGTTAGTGGATTGGGCCAGTCACGTAATTTTCATAGCGGGGAAACATATTACAAAAACAGTCACTTGCATTCAGACTGCACAAACGAAACCTTTCATTCAGGAATTCTGGGGATACATTGGAGAAGGGAAAAAAATACCTTCTTTATATTGAGAGTTAAAACTCAGCTGAAGGAAAACACACTAATGCACTACTACTTACAGAGAATTTCATTCCTCATCACTGACTTGAGGCTTGTCTGCAGCTGTCTTCTTCACAATGTTCTCTTCTCCCCTAGCCTCAGCTATGCCCCCCCCCCCCCCCCCCAAATTAGTAACAAAGATATTTTTCTACAGAAAAGTATCAATGAAACATTCATAGATGCTGAACAACCTGGCAGGAATTTCACCTACGATACCTCCACAGGCAACTGCCTTATTTGAAGGGACAGCTATTCCATTTTAGCCTGATACGGCAACAGTGAGCTTTTACCAGAATTAAGCTCAAAGCAATGTCCCAAATGCCACACACATAAAAAGGAAAAGAACCAGACAAAACCAACAACAACAACAAAAAAAAACCCCACCAAACAAAAACACCCACAAAAGAAAGAAACAATAGGCCCAAACAAACAAGGCAAACTAAAACCTTCCACTATGACTGAGGGAACTGGCACAGTAAAATAGGCAAATGAAACAAAAAAATGAAAGTTGAACAAAAAATCAGCTTTCACTATTAGCAGAGTACAGAACAAAACATTAGCTACAAAAAAGGAAAAGACGTTCCGTTCTGCCCTCAAGATGAGTCATGCATGAAGGGAACCGGTCAAAGTTCTCTAGCAAAGAACCTTACCATAGTCTAGGCAGTGTAGGAGTTAAGGAAAAAAATACTTGAAGGCCTTGTGATGACTTCATGTCTCATTGACCATCAAAATTGGGTACACTCAAGGAAAAATAGATCAGGAAGTAATATTTAGGCATGAAAATCAAAGTTTGCTTTGATCAAACAGGCCTTCACAACAACCCTTCAGCAGAAATCAGTTGCAATTGTCCCCTTGAACATGAGTAGAAGCCTGGTGAGACACAAGGTTAGCCATAAGCCTGAGACTTGACTTTTTACCTTTGAAAGGCCTAGGCAACTGACTGAATTTTCCAAAGGCTCAAATGATTAAGGAGCAAAAGACCTGCTGACCATGGTGTTCTCATTCTTCAAAGAACTGTTACAATGCTCTTAATAATGGACAACTTTATCTTAAGACACTGCATGTCAAAGAGTGTTGCGTGGAATAAAAAAGAGAGAACAAGTTTTCCCTGCCCTTTACCTAATGGTATGAGCATTTCCAGCCCTTGGCATCTGTCTCTCTGCTTTTCTCACTCCCTCCTTAGCATTTGCAGGCACACCTTGCAGTAATGGAGTTTACAAACCAGCAATCTCACCCATAATCCCACCTGGCTGTGGGGTTAGATCACATTTAAAATAGCATTGTATTTTAAGGCCCTTATCTTTCAGAGGCTGTCAAAGCCAAATGGAGGAAAAACATTAAAGAGGGAGAAATCTCAAATGATGCTGAGAAAAAAAAAAGATCTGGATCTGAAGAAGAAAGCATAACTAATGCGTATATAAATCGAAACCTTCACAGCAAGCCTAGTTCAGCCATTCAGAGTGGCATTGTCTGTGCTGCACAGTCTGGAGACAAAATCAGAGCGGTCCTCTGGGCATAAAATCTTCCATTGCCTCTGTGATAATACGTCTGATCTTCCTGTTTATCATTTCAGATTTTATCTCCTCTCAGCACATTTGATTAATCTTGGATTTCTGGGGGAAATGGAGCAGGAGGTGCAATACAGCCTCAGACTAAGTGAGGCAATGGCACATTTGCTCAGCTGTATAACAGCACAGGAGCATCACCGCCACAGCCAGCTCCACCAGCTGGGTCAGCAAGTACCACCCTCCCTGCCCCAGGACACCCATACACCTGTCATATGGCATGAAGCAGGTGTAAATCTGACCCAAGGAATCCTCATCAATGAACAGAAGAATACCAAGGTTCACTTCTTCAGCATTACATTTGCTCTTGCCTGTGAAGATGTTAAGTATGATATAACATTTTCAGCTTACACTGCTGTACCTCCAAACTTAAAGCCCAGTAGTGTCTTGCTCACAATCACTTGTGTACATAGGTCTCCTGGCCCCACTGAATACCAGGAGCTAGCCATCCCTACTCATGTGAAGTATTTTATCATTATAATGGCTTCTTATTAAAGCAATACATCTTTCCAAATACACTTATCATAAAAGATTAAGTGATAATTTTTCCACCTCAGAATATTCACAAGTAAGCTAGCATGAAATGCCAAATTCTTTTCAACTCTATTCAGTCTTTGCATTTGACTTACGGATAGAAATTTCCCTTGGTAACTTGCCATTCAATTTCATTTTCCCAGACATTCCTAGAAGCTGTTAAGCTTGAACTCTTGATCATGTACTTAAACTTTCTGCAGTGTCATAATATCCAAACTTTTCTCAGATGAAACATCATTACCCTCTATGTCCCATAAGATTTTTTTAAATCAATAATTAATACTATTAAGAAGATGAGAAAAGCCAAGCTTCCCAGTATTCATTAACCTTGAACAGATCTAAACTCCTTTGTTTTAAACTGGGAGGAAGATGGAGTATCAACTCTATAAATATCTGGGAAGACTTCTCAACAGGGTTTCATTTATACTCACACAGAACTGCTGATTAATTTTTCCAGAAGGTACACACAGTAGTTTCAGAAAGCCCAACAAAAAGTTAATTCTCTCACAAATTTTAGGCTGTATTACAGCATAAGGAGTCACAGCTCTCCCCTTCCTTTAGCTTCTCAAAACAGGTCTGGAGCAAAACACCTTCCTTGCTCTGTTGTGGAGGCCCTTTAGTTACCAGAAGTAGTCCTTATACATCTCTAAAAATGCTGGGGAAAACAACCATAGTTAAATCAACTGAATAATACATAGCTATAAAACAAGATTGTTGCTTTTCTCCCTCCCTGAGACTCACCTCCAACAGGCCAGTGCTGATGGCAGTAGAGATCAGAGTGAAAGCTAACAAATCTCTTCCCTGCCACCCCTCTTTCCAGTCACCCACCAGCAACAGCCATCCTTGCCTTTGTGCCACAGCGATGTTTGACTAGACACAGCATTGAGCAGGAAAATGGAGTTCTTCTGAGATTCAGTCTGTCTTGTCTTCTGTGCTTTTCCTGTAGCAGAGACGATCAACTTTTCTCCCCTGTTAAAACCAGACTCCATCAAGGCATAATACAAAGCTAGGGCAACTAAACCAGGGAACACACTCTCTGCAGGAATTTGCAGTAAGGATAGCACAAAGCTGTAGGAATGGGGAGTAGAAATGAATTTGCTAGAAATTAATTTGCATTCAGTGCTTCCAGGATTAAGAGAAGAACAGGGGGAGCCTATCTTGGCAAATGGGTGGTAACAGTCTCCATTTCTACCACTGTTGTCAACCAACTCACATGTCCCAGGAGTCTGTCCTGAAGAAGGAAATGTAACTCTCGGACAAAAGATGATGTTCAAATTTCCCCCTTCAGTATGAAAATTATGCTTTTCAGAGTTGATACTCACAAGATAACATTTGAGTTGGTGAGAAAAAGTAGGACATTTTGCATTGGTAGCACACCAGAAAACAAGAAATACCAGTTTGGGATTAATAGGCCATTATGCAACCCAAATAACCTTGGGTATAACACAGTATTGTTTGTTGTTGTTACGGTGATTTTTGTGTATAAAGTTCTTCATCTTCATAAGGGAATATGAGAAGTTGTCACATACCCTGTTTGTCCTTGTAGCTGGGACAATAAAGAAGAGGCACTGAGCAGAAGCAGGGCTTTCTTCTCCTTTAGCTGGGACAATAAAGAAGAGGCACTGAGCAGAAGCAGGGCTTTCTTCTCCTTAGAAGGAGGGTATTAACTTGCACCAGATGTCCTTGGCCATTTGGGGTATGAAGTTTAATAACAGAAAACCCATTTTGCTACCCACTTTGTTGCTTATGATTATAAAAACACTTGCTCTAATTTAGCAAAAAAGAATGGCTGTATTAGAAAGCTGGAGATAAATTGTTTGGCTTCTTGGGGCATGAGACTTCTAAATGAAGAGGAAGGATTTGGAGAGAGATGAAAAGAATAAAAAATACAATCTGAAAGAAGGATTTTCTCCTAAAAAAAAAAAAAAAAAAGTTGATATAATTATACAAACACAAAAACAAGGAAAAAAATACCACAAGACAAAAAAACCCAAGCTCTGTAACTGAATTCAGTTACGTTAGTGTTAACATTGATTTACTCACAAATGTGCAATCATGCCTAAAGCACAGTTGAAGTAGATTTTGTAGGGGAGTCATTTTTGTACATTACATTAGCTTTTCTACTTCCTATTTAGAAATAAAAATGGTATTTTAACACTCATATTACTCTCTAGTGGGCACTTTGCAAGTACTGAAGGTCTTGCAAAAGATACCCCTTACTCTGACACTAGACTTCCACTCCTGAGAGCCAAGGGAATTGTGATTGTTTCACTAGCCATTCATTTTTGAAACAGCAAGTCTCCTGTCTTCCTCCTTCAACATCCTGGCAGGATAACGGTCAATAGGAGGTCACAACCACCCCCACTTTGACCATCATTTCCTCAGTGTCACCAGTTTCCTCTCTCCTCTGTACAATAGAAAGTACATGTGAAGTCTGCAGACTTTAATTAGTCCATCTAGACAACAGTCACTTTTTGTTCATCTTCTGGGCAAGGCAAAAGTGAAAAGAACAGCAAGAAGTCTTGAAGCAGCTCCTGCAGACTCTTTATGTTTCAATCAGTTGGCAGGTTTGTTAGATCTTCTTTGACAGGATCCTACTGTATTGGGACAGTTTTTCCGCACTGAAGAACAACTTCTAAACACCTGAGCTTCAAACTTGGGGGAATTTGAACAATTTAAACTAAAATTAGGGATGCAAGTAAATGATCAGCACAGGACAAAACCGCTTTTTCTCATCAAAACTATGCCAGCTGCACATCCAGTCATGTCAGCTTGCTATGGGAGCAAAGCCGTTGTTAATCCTGCAGCACGAGGTCAGCGAACAGAAATGTTAGGCATAGTCTGTCCTTTGGAACAACAGCATTGCTGTGCAAATTAAATTGATTACACTTGAAGAAATGCACCTATGTCTGTGGGGGTTGCACAAGTGTCATGAGGAGCAAAATACAGTTAGAGTAGGATTGTATTACTCTCGATTAAATCAACCCAGCTCAATATTCAGAGCAAGGACCGAACTGATATGGCTGGTGGATAAAAAATTTCAATGCACCTAGTTCCTATTCAATTTAAGCTGTGCCCACAACTTTTTTAAGCCTAAGAGTAGTTAATAACAGCACATACTATCAGATAATCTGTCTTTCTTTACATAGTCTAGGCTGGATTACTTTAAGCTTTAAAGAAATATACAAATTTTTGGCAAAATCAATACTTATTTTCTTATCTTAAGTTATACTGGTGATTGTCTAAATCAGAAGAAACAGAAGAGAAAGGTCTCAAAGGATTAGCACTAGAAAGAAACATTTCCTCTACTTTAGGCTGAAGTCCAGTCTGAACAGTACTTGAATATAACCTGAAAATTTAGGTTAAGCCCAAAATAACCTGAAACTTCAGGTTGAGCCCAAGTGGGATGGGCTCAAGAGCAGAGTTAGAGCTGCTTCTCTGCTCCTTCTCTCATCAGAGAAGTCAAAGCTATGATCTGACTCATGGACAAAAAGAAAGCTTCAGGTAGTCAACTGTTTATTTTCCTTTGAATACTGCCTCATTAACTATAGACAGGCAAGTATAGCCATGTTTTCCCAGCTGCACAATGCTGGCTATACGCCTATTGAGACGCCACATGCAGCATGAGTTTGCATCTAATCCAGGCACATAAACTTTTTGGGTTCATTCTCTGCAATCCATAGGTCAGCCCCAAAGATAAGAGCTAAAAGACAACTGACAACTAAGGACTTAGTAAAGCAGCTGAGAGAAACTGGAGAATATTTCCAGAAGGGAACCAATTTCCCCAAAGCTTTTCTAAAAGAGTCTCTCTAGAAACTCGGGTGGCTCTATTTCCCCTCCTATTCCCCTCCCAAGCTTATTAGAGAATAAGCTGTGTGGAGGTTATAAAGGAGTCAGTCTGATGTTTTCCCACCAGTATAAAACTCACATTTAGAAAAGGAGCAAAGTGAAAAGAAGTTTAATTTCTCTACTGCTGTTAAAATTTTGTTTCTAGGCAGGTTGTAGGTGCCAAGCAAAGGCATTTTTAGAAGAACTTGTAATATCTTCATGTGCCACATTTTCCAGGGAAGTAAGTCTTCCCTCCAGACAACAGTGTTACCACTCCAGTGCCACATGCCTCTTTTTGATGGATCAAACCTAGTGACATTTACAGAATCAAAAAGAAATACCTGAACAGCTCAGGGAAAGACACTTTCTTTATGTTAGCAGAAGACAATTAGATACTGTGGGAACTGCTGCCTGCAAATAGAGTACCAAAATATGCACTAAGAGGAGTAGTCTTGCACATGAAGACAGATCATCTGGATGCTCCTGGAGGCAGGAGCAACAGGGGAATAACTCATACAATTACAATGGATTTTTAGGATACCAGAATAAAATGCAGATAACCAAATGGGAATGCAGAATAGGGTGCACAACAGCTGTAAGCTTCCCCTTCAACCTCTCTGGTTCCCTTCATTTACACTGTATATTCCTGGAGAAGCAAGAAAAGGTCTCCAAAAACCAAAAGGTTACATTAACATGAAGTGATGACTGTGACCTGCCCTGTTAGGAGAAATAAGGACACTTTTCTGTATCTGCCAGGATTGTTCCGACCTTCACAAATGCCGTCTTCCAGAAACCCCGGATATAATGAACCAATAGTCACCTGTTAGAAGTGTCATTCAATCAGGACAAAGTTACTGCCTGACCAAAGACTGTTAAGAGAGTGCCTTTCATTTCACAGACAGGAGATTGTTAGGGTTTTAGTCCATGCTCCACAAACCAACCCTTCCCTGTCTGGGGCTAGTTTAAATGTCAGAAAACATAGCCCTACATATATACACACAAAGTCATAGCATTTCCACATGCAGATTTAGCTTATTTGTAAGCTTCCCATTACAGAGATCAACAAGGAGAACAGCAAGTCCATAGCTACTTGTCCTGGTTACATGCACATTTTAAAGCTGGTCCATTTTTCCTTGTGTCATTTGGAAAAGATCTGCAGCCCCTTGCTCACACCTGGGGTTTCAGTCTTGGCAGATATCTTAACGTTCTCTCTAGGCTCTAGCTCATTGCCTCTGTACTGGCAGCATGCAGTCGCTCTGCACGGCTGTTTTTTCCCCACCGTTTGTCAGTACACGCGCTCTGGGCTTCCCGCTGCCATCTGGCAATCAGTGTGCGATCACAGCTCCTGGTCCCATGAGGAAGGCACCACAAGACAAGGTCACAGATAAAACAATACCAGAATACACAAACCTTTGTGTAGCTGCACCACACAGTTTGGCATTCCTGTGACCCATTTTTTACCTTTTCGTAGCAATTCAATCAGTGATTTTCCTACAGTAGGTAAACAGTTGTTTACTGATACCACAAAACCATACAGTCCAGGAATTCTCATAGATCCTAATGCCAGTCAGTTCATTAATCTTTGGCAACTGATTTCATCGAGCACCAAAACTGAATTACACAGTGTTTTCCTTTATTCAGAAATCATATTGCTGATGTCTCCTTATTGTTTCTTCAGAGTCTAACAACAGCATTTCTGCTCTGGTTTCTTCAGCTGCTTAGAGGACATCACATCTCTTAGCATTTGCACTACCCTATTTCTTACTTACTTCACATTTTGCACAGAATTACAGGATTGTCAAGTTTGGATGGGTTACCTGGGTGCCATTTTTGCATAGATATAGGGACAATCTATGAGTAAGAACAAAACTGGCAAATTAATCTTGAGGGATTGCAGTATCCTTAATTTGCACCAATCTGACTAGGGGGAAGAGACAGCTCAGTGTCATTTAGGCTGTCTGGACCTGACTAGGTCAAAAGGCAATTAAACCACCAGAAGGCTGGGCAAGGCATTTTAAGTAACCAAAGACAAATGTGCACCTTAATGTATTTTAGAAAGAAAACTTCTCATCCAGCTTCCCACATACTTCATCTTAAATTATGTTTAATAAAAGCTGGGAAAACTAACACCCACCAACACACAAATTAAGATTTTTCTCTTTGGTTCCAGCTATTTTGTTGCTTTAAATGTGAATTTCTCATAAGCAGTAACCCAGTATACTCATGTGATTGCTACAGAATGGCAGAGAGCAGTGGAGTCTTTCTTTGCCATGTGCTGTACATTCAGAATTTTTCACAATACCCAGAACTCTTGCCTAAGAAAAAAATTTCTCATAGTAATTTTCAATGAAGCTCTGTGCAGCTTATTCCATAAACAAAATTGATCTGTCAACTTTTTTATCTAGTGTAATGGAAAATTCAGATGAGAAAGCCAAGCCTTTTTAAACATGTTAAGTAACTTCTCTCTTAAATGTTGAGTAGTCATGGAAGTTATTACTGTCCTGTATGGCTCAGATATTTTCTTGGTTGAATAGAGTTTTCTTTAATAGCTTGTGCTCACATTCAGTTTCTAGTTCACTGTCTCTCCAGGGTTATGAGGCCCTTCATCAAGGAAAACATGTGCAGTTCAGGCACTCTTCAGAATATATATCTTTCCTTGTACTCTTCATTACTGCTTACATAAGAAAAGAGTTCATAAATGTGTTGAGTCTCTCTGTAATTTCATTAAGGCACTTATTCACTTTCAGAGCTAAGAACATTTCCTCTCTATTTATTTTTAGTTTTTTAAAAGGACTGAGTCAAACAAACTTAGGAAAGATTGGATAAGCAAAGAGACACATCTGAAATAAAAACAGAAAGTGAGTTGAAACTGTAAGATGCAAACCTAAGTAAACCCTTTGAACTGTGAAGACATTCAGAGTCTTAACTATGGTACTGATTTATTTACTAGAAATTGTCAATTTTGTCAGAATTTGAAAGAAACCAGCAAACATCTGAGCTCGTTTCTCTGAATTATCCTCGGTACTGAGACTGCTATTTCTGTGTACATTTAATTCAAATACTGCAACATTATTAGCACAGATCATTATCCACACAGGCACATAGGATATCACTTGTGCAGTAGGAGTTATGGTTAAAAACAAAAGTCTGAGAAAGGGAGAAGGAGAACATTTTTGCCAGCTAATGTTACTGTGTATTTTCATCACTGCCACAGCATTTGTTCTGTATATCATACAAGATGATGAAGTCAGAAGAACTCCCTGCAGCCAAGACCTGGCAATGGGAATTTACGCAGAGCCTCAAGAGTAATGGGGTTCAATTTACTTTATATATTCCTGGGAAAATAAGCAAGATTTGCCACATATATATTTCATCATATTTAACATACTTCACTGCAAAATGGAATCTTTGTAAATATGTTTCCATCTTTACTGTATTCTGCTCAATTTAATTTTGACCTTAATGAAACCTGAGACTGGAGTTGAAGACGAGATGTAGCATTTTATGACACAAGATCAAGCGTGTGCGCAACTGAGTTTGGTGCTTAGTCACTAGGGACAGTCGTCAGAAATACCTTAACATGGCTTTCATCACTGTGCTGAAACAGGTAGAAGGATTCTCTTGGTGGGAAGGGCAGTTGTGATAACTAGGTCAAAGGAGAAAAGTGAGGTAAGTGAGAATAAATCAGAAAAGAAATATGTTTAAAGACTGACAGTGTTCAGCCCTGTAGCAACATTAAGCAACAAATACACCCAAAACACCCTTTTAGTCAGCAGTGTTATTTTCCCTCAGGCTAAAAGGCAACAGTTCTCACATATGTAAAGACATTTAGCCATCTAAATTAATTTTCACACTCAAAGGCTGCCGAGAGCTGCAATAAGATACCTTGTGAGGTTCACTGTATGGCTCATGATTTTATGTTTCACTGAACACCAGAACTTGCCACAACAGCACTGTACCTATGTTGCTAGTATTCAGATACTCTATTTAGGTATTAAACAGTATTCAGCAGCCAATTCTTCAATGGAAAACAAATTTGCAGTTTAGTTTATCCAAGCGTCATCCCATCACAGACAGGTTTTCACCTACCATTACTTGTGAAATATTTCATGCTTTTCTTGAGGAATCACTTGTTCGAACCAAAAGATTCTGCAAAAATCTGTTTTCGTGTCCTGGAGAAACACAAAGGGACTCTTGCCACTGTAATCATAGAGGAAACCTTGAAAGCATTCATTGAGTACATACTCCTCAGATTACTTGAACCCTTTTTTTTCCCCTTTTTTTTAAAAAAATTATATATATATATATATATATATATATAAAATATCAAGTAGATTTGTAAACCTGATGCACAGTTTCTTCCAAGATTTGGCGGTTCTTCTAGATTATTTTTACCAGGCTACATAATACACCAGTAGAACAACAAAGTATTTAGCTGGCCTTCCCACACATAGCCTTCACCTGGACTTCTAAAGATGTGTTTGCTATAGATGCAGGAGCATGTGGGCCTTACCCTCCCTACATGTGCAGTATAAAAATACTGCAAACTGAAATGAAAAAAAAAAATTAATGTGATTTAGTACAAGCAATGTACTGCATGCCCAAATACAGCATATATGAATTGTCTTCTAGCAACTTTGATTTATTTTTGCATTATTCATTTTTGCCTAAATAGATAGGCAGTGTTACCCAACCAATAGAAAATATAGCCTTGTATTAGACAGTTTCATTTCCCAGAAAAGCACAGAACATGTGGGTCTCCATTTAATTTCAGAATACAATCAAACAATTAAGAAATTCAAAGAACTAGGCTAGGGAAGAGGGGAAGGAAAGCTTTACTTACATTGGGTTTTCAAAAATTAAAAGAAATTAATATAAAATGTACAATAACAGCTGCCTGTGTCAGATTCTGCTGAAGAAAAATGGAAGCCGGAGTTCATCGTGTTCATTGTCAACACTTTCAAAAAAAAAAAAAAAAAGCAAGAACTAACATCTGCAAAAGTGTTTGTTCTGCACAGTGAGAAATTATCCATCAATCTCCTTGTAATGTTTTCTGCTATGGTGCCGACTTGTTATCCTCCCATATTTTACTCAATGCTTTGGGGAAAAAAAGACACATAAAAAAATCAAAGCATATGCATCCTTGAATAAATTTCTCTCTAAAACAGAGAGGTTTATGTATTAGTTATCTTTTGTGAACACCGAAACTCACCTGTTAACCTCATGCATGCAAGTTTATATGACAGACCAAGAGCCATTCACTGGCTGGATCCCAGTGACAATTAAAATTGCAGTAGCTGGTAGCTTACAAAACTACAGATGTAAGCATTAATTTGATCTGCTTACTGATATGAAACCCATTTTTACTTAACCATGAGCATAGAAATATTGATTCATTGTTCATGAGTTATGCTTTCACTGTAAAATCTGAAGTCATACTTGTCAGCCTGGAACAAATTAAGATGTTAAATAGCAACAGCAGATCTTCTGTGTCTAGACGAATTTAAAAAAAAAAAAAAAAAAAAAAAACAAAAAAAAAACCAGGCTATTACAAGGTAGGAATGGTATCCCAATATTAATCCTTATATTTAGAGTTTATTTATAGTCTATATTTTCACTCCTAATCTCCTGAACTACCAAATCTTCCTTATTATAAAACTTATTAGAGCCATTTCCAAAAATATAGTTACACATAAATTATTTCATGTTAATAAACTTTTCTGCTTTAATGGTATAAGCAGGGAAATAAGCACTAATGTTAGGTCTTAATCCAAGAAATGAACAAAAATGAACCAGAAATGAACAAAGAAAAACTGTAACAGGCAAGGATCAAAACATTCTGTTGGGTTTAACATCAAGAATGTTGAATTTTCTACCATATCTCTTTAAAAATTAGGTTTAGTATATATGCAAAACAAAGTGTTTATTATTCACTGATTTTTTTCCTGATCAGAAGCTGGAGTGGGAGGAGGGAATTAAAAAAACAGAACAAGTTTCTGTGAACACAGTGCAAACAGAATTTATATAAATTGCCAAATGAGACCTCAGTCAGTAGCAACATCTATTTCCTTACTTTTATGCAACACATAAATGACCATTTCTTGATGGCAGTAGCTGCCACTCTGCTCGGGTATACAACAGGCTAAAGGCTGCATGGACACAGAAGCTAGAACCCTGCGCTTAAGTAATCCCTTACACGAGAGGATTAAAACATGGTGTCAAGGTGTCAAGACAAAACTAGGTTTTATTGCTTGTGTTCATTTTTATTTAGGGGTTTTGTTGTTCTAGGATTTTGTGTTTTGGGGTAAGGCTTCTTTGGTTTGTTGGGGTTTTTTTGGAAGAAACAATCACATATCTGTCTTAAAAAACAAAGATGCAGCCTTTGTAGTAGTTAACCTTGTGCTTCAGATGCATACCAAAGCAAAACAAATAAAAGGAAATGAAAAACCTGTCTGTTCATACTCTGCTACACCTGAAGCATCTTTCTTAGCATCCATTAATTTAGCATACCAATTTTTAATGAACTTTGTCTTGGCTTGATTTAACTTCTACTAACTTTTTCCTCTTAGAAGTTGCTGTACTGGATCAAGGACAAAGACAAGCCAACAATCAAAATCAAGAGGTGATATTGCAAATTTTGCAGCTATATTATAGTTTTAATCCACGTAACAGGTGTAGGGAGTCAATAAGATGCAGATTCCAGCAGCATCTTTATTCACCACGTTACCTGGCATGTATATGCCAACCTGCCACCACCTCATGTCACCAAAACTGCTTCACTGACAATACTCACACCACATAATGCCAAGGTAGATCTAGTATCTCCATGTGAATATTAGTTTACAGCACACCTGATAGTCCCCTAGAAAAGCTCAGCTCCACTTGTTTCAGAGGACAAGCTCAAGATTTCTCCTGAAGACATACAGGCGCCACAGTATTGGCGTGATCCCATCAGTAAAGGGGGTATCTGGAACTGTCATTATTCACAGAAAAGCTGCATTGGCTTCACGTCAGTACTAAGGGTGCTTCAGCAGCTGCAAAAGATGTGTGGTCATCAGAAACAGTACTGGAAACCCAGTGAAAAATTTGCATTACCCCTTCCGTGCATATCGCTGAAAGAAGAAAGCTAAAAGGAGAGTCATGTGCTAATATACTCCACTGACGGCCCATAAGGGAGTCTGCTCTGGAAAACTGATACACATATACCACACTTTCGAAGGCACCCTGTAGAAAATTCCTTTTAGTGCCCCTGAAAGCCACTGAAAATATTCCTTCTTCTGGATAGTTTGCAAGAATTCAGCCCTTTCTTCCTCAGCTCTTGGACTGTGTCATGATGCAATATCATGACCAAAAGATTTGAATTCAATGTTATTTCAGGACAGACCCCCTCACTGATGATATTACAACATCAAGTTCCCGTTCTCACTTCAGAACAAAGCAGCATCTCAGCTCAGTGTAGCACATACAAAGGCTTATAATTCAGCAAGTGTTCAGAATTAAGCCACCCTCTCTGCCTTTTCAAGGGAGGCAGAAGCAATGAAATATTAACATGCTTTGTTGCAGCAGTGCCCTTAGAAGTCAGCATCTATTCCCAATTACCACATTCTGCCCAAGCAAACAAAATAATACACAGAAAACCTTTTAAAAATCTGATAGTCACAGAAATTATGGAAAATTAAAATGCTTGTGACTAATCAGGAGTGTCAAGACATTTGCTTTTCTAGATAGCCAGCAGCAAAGTAGCCTTTAATTAATCTCTTTTATATTAAAGTAATCTTCTTGCAAATATAATTTTCTTTCTGAAAGACCCAAAACTTAGACTTGAAACAGTTGTACTCATCCAAACAAAAACAAGCACAAGAAAAAACATAAACATCCCATTTCTTAATTCATTTTATCATGTAACTTTCACAGGCATTTGAATAACAGCCATTTAATCCTTCTCAGTCCCTTTTCTGTTAAAATCATTCTTCACAGATTATTGCCTTTTTCCTTTCTCTTTTTATGGTGTATAAAATCATGCTGCCAGATCCAATGAGTTGACACCCCTGGCTGTAACCACAAGCCAGAGCTTGATTTCAGTTCAGTTCTTCACGTGAAAAAGACAGACCATTTGGTGTTAGAAGTGTGAACGAGCCTAGTGAGGTTATATAATAAAGGCTAATTAAAAGTTATACTCTGAGATTCCACAATTGAGCCCTATGACCTGGAAGTAAGTCACAAGCTGGGCAGCACAGTGCACTGCAGCAAAGTAAACATCTGTTTGCAGCCCAGACCTTTACCTGTTTGGAGCACATGCCCCAAGTAAATATCTTGCATGGATTCCCTCTTTGCTTACCTGAAGTCATCTTGATCTTGCTGATCACAAGTGATCCACACAGTTAGCAGACAACAAGGTTTCCATTTCCATGCTCTGAAAACCATGTTCTTTTTAACAGGTCATATAAAAAAAGCAGCAGAGAGGTGGGGAAAAGAACAATATTTCTGTATTTTTTTGTGTTTTCTGTTTTTCTCCTGATCATTTCCATGAATTAGAATGGCTCTGAAATTATAAGACAATAGGGGAAAAGAAATCAATAATATTTATTTTTGGATTTCAGAACCAGAGATCAGTTGAACATCATTCACATTTCTGCAGTGAAACCATACTTGCAGAGCAAAACTTTCAGCTCCGTATGCTAGGCCAGTCTTTAGCCAAACTTGCAGTCAGGAAGGAAATATAGGAAGAATAGAAAAGAGAAAAATGAACAGAATAAAAGTGTTCATTTCCAAGATGGAAACCATCATGTTTCATCTTCTTACCTGAATTCCATTTTACAGTCTGCATAACAAAGTGTGTCCTGCTGAAAATCTTTTGCTCCTCAAGGAATTGCAGAGGAATAGACAGAAAAGCCACAAACACATCAGTGCTTTTATTTACACTCCCCATGCTACAGCAGCTGCTACAGAGAGATGTATTTTGATGGAGAGAGATGACAATAGAGTCAAGAAAAAGCCCCAAAAGGTGTGTGAAGGGCCCAAAACCATAGCAATGCAGCAACCCCTAGCCACTATATGGTTCCTTAGAGATCATACATGACAGAAGTTACACCAGCTTTCTGTAATCTGAGCTAAGGCTGACATAGAATATGAGGATCAGGTGCTAGCTTTTTGGGTAGCCATTTTATTGTTCCTAGCAAAAATCAGAGGCATCAGAAAACATGCCACATCAGATGCAAAATCAAGAGAGGAATTATTTAAAAACAGCAAATAAACCATTAGGAAGTTTTTGAAGTTTGTTTATGTTCATGCATCTTGAAGGTAAAAAAACCTCAAACAACCCAACACCTGCTTTCAGTAGATTAAATTATTAATGAAATAATCAGCAAAATTCAGTATTATAACTGATCTATGCAGTCTTTTGCTGCACTATTATGTTAATGAGAACTGCAGTATTGATTTGTGTGATGCTAATGTAATTCCGAATTTTGGACTTTATTCTCTTCCAGAGAACAGTCAGAGCCCAGAGCAGGAACTCAAGACTCTGGATGCAGTGTCCAGCATTTCCATCCACTTTTGGTGTGACATTGTGCAGACTGCTTTATTCCTCCAGGCTTTCCTTATCTATGAGAGTCATTATTCCTTTCTCTTGCCATTTATTGTTTATAAACCACCCCGCTTGACATGGTATAATCAACATTTCAACAGGAAACCTAACAATGTGTCAAAAATATTGTATTTTCAAAGTCTAGGGAATGTTACTTACTACATGGCTACAGTATCTGAAACAGCCACACAAAGTCACTAAAGATACTTCCAAGCTTGCTGTGATGTCACCCTGAACCAACAAAAGGTAACGCAACTTTAATGTGCACAGTAGGAACCCCAAGAAAAATACCTCGATCCAAGGAAAAGGTATATTACCTCAGGTTTAGCACCATGTAAACACAGTGTTGCAGTTAGCCTGAAGTGCATAGTGTGGAGCAATCCTCTTGACATACCCCACACTGTCATCTGTCCCTGATCCTCATTCGTCACATTCAATCATACCTTGCTCTGAATAGCATACAGCCTACAGCAGGCAGGGCTGGATATCTGCTAAGTTGTCCCAGTTTTCTGAATGATACTAGATCATTGCCTCCTTTGACATTTCTTGCCAGTAGTGAATACGATAGTCTTCATCACAAAGCAACAACTGGCAGAAAACCCCGTTCTAGACTGACACATATTCAAAATCTTGTATGACACAGCAAAGTCATTAAGCACATACTGTGCTAAATCCCAAATATCTCTAATCACAGACTCAGAGAATAATTTAGGTTGGGAGGATTTCCAGTGGCCATCTAGTCCAACCCCCAGTTCAAAGCAGATCTAGCCAGACCACACTTTTCAAGGCCTTGTCCAGGGTCCTGTACACCTCCCAGGATGGAGATTCCCTCCCCTCCTCTGGCAATTCATGTGTGATCCCCCTCGTCACGAAAAGGATTTCTTAGCACCCAGTCAGAATTTCACATCTTGCAACTGATGCACACCGTCTCGCACCTTTTCTTTGGGTACCTCCAAGAAGGGTCTGACTCCATCTTATCAGTGTCCTGCAAGCAGGTAGTTGTAGACAGCAACAAGATCTCCCCCAGTCCTCTTCTCCAGGCCAGTTCCTTCAGCTTTATTCATACGTCATGGGTCAGCACCTTGGCTATCTTGGCAGCCCTTCTGCCTTTAGAATCTGTGGCATGGTTCACTTTTCCTCTTGTATTCAATCTTTCAGAGGTTGATCAAGGGTGTCCATACTGGGGCAACAACTATCTCTTGGGATTGAAAAATTATAACTCTCTTTAATCAAATCCCAAGACCAGAGCTCCAGGAGGAGACTGCTCCTAATGTCATGAGGGGTTAAAATCAATTGCCAGTAACTTGAATATCTTCTCTTGTATTAAAAAAAACCAAACAAAACAAAAAAAACAAAAAAACCACCACAAACCCAACTAAACAGGGTGATTATTATTTATTATTTTTTAGTGTAGACTTTCTTTTTAATGAAAACTAGCATGGCATAAATTTTCCTTTTCAGCCTGCAACAGAAATGAAATCTTCACAAATACAGCTGATTTTTTTTTTTTCCTCTTGATCAATCCACCTTGAAAGATGTTCTACATTACTTACCATTGGCAACGAGTGCATGATGGCGTAGAATATTGGCACGTTTGTCACAGAGATTTCTCTGCACCCATGGACCTATGCCAGTTTTAAATTGTCTAGCATCCCGATTACAAGGGTACCGAGTACTGCAATCAAGGAGATTCTACTATGCAATTTCATCATTTAAAGCTGGGCTGGCTTCCATGACAGTAGCTAGTTTCCGTAAGTCCTGTGACAGTGCCAGAAACACATGTCATAGGATAAGATCTGGATACAGAACTATTTTCTCGGGGACATTTTTTAAACCACTATTTTATGTTTTATTGCTAATGCCACATACTGAGTCAGCCACAATTAACCCTGCAAATGCCCTGTCTAAGCATGGACAGAAGATAAGTTAGCTGTTCTCATTGATTCATTAAGCAGTAATGAATTATTTTATCTACATTTACCTCTGATCTCACCAAGGTGCTAAATGAGCAACTTCCTACCTGATTAATTATCTTCTGATCCACTCCTTCCCCAAACAAATCATTTGAAAATCTCCACCTCTTCCTTGCAAACAAGGAGTCTCCCATAACACACTCCGTTACCCAGTGCTTTTTCAAGACCCATTCCACAACCCAAATCTGAACTATGTCTCCAGCTAGTAGATGTAAGGGCAAAACCCAGCAGCATAATTTCAAGCAGTCTCAAAAAAGGCTGGTTGGAAAGAACTGCCCGTTGACTAAGAGAGACCTATAGGGAGAAATGAGAAAGAAAAGCTGTAGCAGTGTGCCATGGGAAAAGACCTTACCTACTTTTCAGTACAGGATAATTTGCAGCCCTCTCTCATCCTGGGTAACGATTAGAAAATGTTATAAGAATCAGCATAGGTTTTGTGTAACAAGGTAATAAAATAAGATTCACACCTTGATTCTCATCCAGCACTACAGTGCGTGGCCTAGATGCTCTAGAGATGCATTAACAACCTTACAAGGATCTTAAGGCTGACTATGTCCTCTTCTGAAAGGCTGCAGGGTTTGCAGTCTGTGTGTGGCAAATCTTAGTCAAAACAACGTATCTGCAATGACTGGGTGAATCAAGTAATGGTTATTCTGCAGGCATTTGCCAGCCTACACCACATCAAAGCATCTCTTGTGCTTGAGCATATATGACTGGCAACAATGTGGAGCCAAAGCAATACAGGGTAAAGATAGACACATGTATTCTAGTCTGAATGAGGAGATAAAACAAGTTTCAGATCTACTTCTGTGCAGGCATTTGCATCTGTAGCTGCTACAACATAGTCCTCAGTGGAACATTTATGCCAAACAATGCAATATCAATAAGCTTCACGTGTACTGAGCCCAATTATACCTGGAAAGAGGATGTCAACTTACTGCAGTTGGTGCAGCTGCCTCTTGGCAGCAGTAATGAATTCAAAAGACAAGGATTCTGTACTATTTCCAGACATATTGCTGTTATGCATGAAGCTCAGAACTTCCAGAAGCATCATTTAGACCCTTACTGCCCAGCAGCAGCTGCCTTGATTCCTCACATTCTCTTTCCTTCTGTGCATTTTATTCCCCTGAGCAGACAAGAAGCAGAAGCAGGTGCACCACTGCTAGTTCTCATGCTAGCATCCCAGGCAGAAATATCCAACAGGGTGTATTTGTATTCTCGCTTTCCTCAGGCAGGGCAATGGGATCATGGCCTTCTACACCTATGCCATGGCACTGCTATGACTGCTCAGGGAAAAGTGAAGAGGGATCTTGTTATTCAGTTCCATTTCTCCTTTTGCACCATGTGGCAAAGATGAAGTGTGACACTGCAGTGTGACTGTTTCCTGCATATAATCTGGATGCTGATTTTTAAAATAACATTTTTAAGGAAGGAGAAACCATGGAAATTCTCCACAGCCCTAAGACAACATTCATAAAAGCAAAAAACTTTTGTTTTCTCTAGACAGCTGACCAACAGCCTCTTGCACTATTTCTCTGCATTTTGGGGTGAGCTGCTAAGCTTAACAATCTTGCCTCTGCTTGCAGTTGCCATTTCTCTTGCCACCTCTTTCATGTGCAGTGACAACTTTTAATCTACCTACTATGGTCCTAGGAAAAGGGAAAGACTTTCTCCTGTACTTGGCATTTCTGCAGGTAAAAAGAGTCGGAGTAAAGCTGGGAACGTTCATCTTGGGTGAACAGCACTACCACTAACTGCAAAGTGAAGGGAGAACATTAATGGAGAGAGAAGAAAGGAAACCAGGAACAATTGTGGTCCTGGTTCCATTTTCTGCAGCGCTCAGAGGTACTACTGTCATAAGTTACAACAGAAGGGACATCAAGACACATCTGCTCAAGACACGGTTTTCACAGCAACACTAGTCCTGAGAGCAGTAGAACTAACAAAGCCAATATTCCTAGGGATGTGTGCCTGCTGCCTGAATTTCATTATGTGTAAAAACGAAAACCTCAGTCAATGCTTTCTCCATGGCTGGAGCATTTTTAAATGCTGACTGCATGTGGTTTCTACTCCTCAAATGCTTAATTAAGGTCAAGACCACTCTTCTTTTCTATTGGCTGTTTTCTCTCTGCAAATACCTATCTATTGGGTCTCTATTACCATACAAATACGGCTGGCTTCAAATTTTTACAAAAGAATCATTAGATACTAAGAGGAAGATGTTTAACAACCAAAGTATGTCTACAAAAGGTCCATTTCTCCAGGAAACCACTGTCAACAAATAAAAAGAAACAAAAAAGCTATCTGTGCAGACTACCAGAATTCCTATCTTCAAATTAATTAATGATCACTGTGTTCCATAAAATCCCTTTCAGAAATTCCTCTGTGTGATTTTCATTTTGCAGGTGGGGAAACTGAGGCAACAAATATCTTCCCAAGTCCATATAATATCATTTATGGTCATGGATAAAAGGTGGAAATCGCTGCTCCAAACCTGTTGTAAAATGGTTACTGAGTTTTTCTCTACTGTTCTGCCAATATCACTCAAAGCTACAGAACTCTAACCATAGCAGAGGACCATCAAGGTCACTACTAATCAAAGTCACTTGTCATTTTCACATACCTGGAAGATTTTACCCTGATTTCCAGGAAGCCACAATCTCCTGTTAGATCTAATGTGCAATAGACCCCAGACAATAACTGAGTTTATGGAAGAAAATACTCTGAAGCCGTTTTCAGAGGTGACATTCTACTCTTATAACAGGGCCATCTAAAAAGGTGCTTCTCAACACCAGTACATTATCTGAAGCTTTGAGTTTTCCCTAGACTTCATTGACTTCTTTAATAAAAATTAAAAAATTTAAGCTCTCTGCCACATCTGCATCTTACTTTCTCTTTCACTGTGTTCTTGATCTTACAGTATTCTCTGGCAACTCACATTGTATTTTATAGTCAACTCTACTGCCTTCTGTAAGTTATACTACTTAGCATTACTTAATTGTATAGAGCTCACACCAAACAGAAATGCTCTGCAGAGTAAAACAGTGGCATGCTCCTGGTCTCAGCACGATTTCCTTATGCTTGCAATCAGCTATGAAAGTGAATACCGCCAGTGAGCAATATAGGACACACAGGGAACTCAGCTTGCATTTGCAGACACATAGGCATGTACAGAATAGACGTATTCAAGAAGTCATTCAGCAGGTCAGTCACATTTAGGGTGGCAGAGGAAATAAAAATCAGAACCTGTTTCATTAAGGATCTGAAATTATTTTCCTATATTGCAAAGCGTTGCCTTTTGTTCCACACGTTGTGCTGGGCAAAATTTTTACTGAAGAAAATACCTTTTAAAGCAAACAGCTTAAAGCTTTCGAAGTTTGCTTCCAAGCTCCCCATGGCTTCATGTGTTTATTCACACAGGCCAAATATCTTGTCTCCTTCCAAAGGAATACAATGAGAGCTTTAGTTTACATGGCACACGCAGTCGGCTTATCTTGTAATTTGCACCAGCAGTGTGGCCCACAAGCCTTCCCTGTACCAGTGAACAATGCAGCCATCAAACCTGCTAATCAGGTAAGCTTCCAACAGGATTCAAGCTGTGCAGAACCCCAACAGCAGCAGCAGCAGCACCTTCTGCATTGTCAAATCCTTCCCTTGTAAGGCACAGTGACTGGAAAGGAGCAGGACCCACACAGAAGGGCCACAGCCTGTAGGGTTTCTTGGCCTTTTTGACCTGCTTTTTTGCTGGATATCAGTTACACAGCAAAGCCCTTCCACACCAGACCTGTGAACCCCCTGGGCCACCTTCATGACAAGCAAATAGGCAGGCATACCTACTCCAGCATTTCCTAGTTGCAGGCATAAAGGAAAGAGAGGAGAGAGGTCAGTCAGATGCATTTCTGGCATGTGATGGGAAGAGGTCTGGTGGGGGAGAAAAGAACAATCTTTTCAGCACCACTCAACACAATTCAGTTCTGTATGTTCCTGCCACCAGCACCACTAATAGCACACAGGAAGGGAAAACCAGCAGTCCTAACCTGTCATCCCAAACACCTCCAGCACCAGGTCAGGCCACTCTCTGGTCTTCCTCCCCACGTAGAGCCTCTTGCTTCCTTGTGACCATTTGTCTCTTGACTGACACTCCCACAAGCTACCTCACCTTTCTTATACTGTAGCTTTATATCTGTGCTGTGACAGATGTAGCGTACACTATCCTCACATGCAGCAAAAAGGCACTCTCTGCCAAGGACAAGGGAGACTGATAGTTTCCTTTAGGAAAAATCTGCATTACCACATGTTGCTATTAGTTCAGGTGAGGTCAAAGGGAGATATTTTACCTGTGGAGCAGAAGATATGGGAGTGCTCTGCGGTGCTTTCATCCTTGGGCAGGGACATTGCACAGGTTCAGACCTGTAGCTACAGAACATCTGTCTATTGGCCCAGAAGCATACTCTACCTGAGAAGAGATTTTACTAATGATGATGTCCACTGAAAAGTATGAGAAATTGCCAGAAGGACAGGATGAGGAAAAGAAAATAGGGATCTCTCACCTCTGGTGTCTTGTGTGCTTTCTACTTACCATTTGTGACCATAGCTGTATCTAATTTGGACTGCTTTCAAAAAAGAAGGCTCTGCCAGCACTACTCTGACAGCTTGTTGGCTGCACCAGAGCCACAGGTATACATTACAGAGCTAGAAAGTGGAGGAGCAGTTAGCCTAAAGGGAACAGATACAACAAAAGGCAGAAGAAGATGCCATTGGTAAGTGGTAGGAAAAAAAGAAACAAATTGTTCTAACCAAAATCATCAAGTGAAAGAGAGAAAGGTTACTAAACACACTAGAAAGAGAAGATTGATAAAACTGTTCTCTAGCTAGCACAGTGGCATGTTTACTTCAGGAAGGATGCTCTGACACCTAAGGCACTGAACAAAGAATCAAGATATGTGGCTTCAGCTTCCAGCTCTGACAGGTTTCCTGTCTGATCTGTGGAGCTTCCCATCTCCCTGCCCTCGGATCTGCAGCTGCAGAACATACTCCCCTCCTTGGTACTGCTCTTTTGATGGAGGACATTTTGCAAAAAAAGCTGGCTCTGGACCTGTGAGGGATGACTGTCTGCGGTGGCAGCAGCAGCACCGGTGCTGCCAGAGCAGTGTGGTGGCAGCAGGCTGCAGACCATGCTCACCACTTGCCACCAGCACTCACATGCAGGCATGTCCTGCAGGCCAGCTGTGGGGCAGCACAGCTGTGGCTCTCAAGCAGAAAATCTCAGTCATACTACAGGATCTGGGACCCATTGCCCTGCTGTTTGGAAGGGCTTTGAACTTCTTTTGTCTAATCAGCAGCTTCCAGCCACTCTGGGGCTGAGGTCTTATATCCACTGTATGGCAGCTAAAACCACCTAAAAGATGAGAAGGTCCCAGAAAGGCCCCGTCCCTTGATAGCTGTTTTTTGCAATCTGAGCTCAAGCTGCCCATGCACACAGTGTAGACACAAGAGCTTCACGTGCATCAGTGTTTCACCACTTTTCAGGGCCTCTCAGCTAGCAGTCACTACACATGAAGGTGGTTTGTTATTTACAACTAACCTATAGCCAGAAATGAAGGCAATACGCCATTGCACTGCAAGGTGGACAGCAAAAGACGTGTGATTTCTAATCAAAGAAATAAATTGGTATGTGGACATAGCTCAAAAGCTGGCTTCTTATTCTGTAGTCTTTAGCATATGTGATTTTTTCCCCAGGTCATACTTACTAGTAAAAACTAAGGTAAGCATCACCGCAAGAAAGGCAGCAAAGCCAAAATGTCATGTTGTTTCATCTTCATCAAGAAAAGGCACTTGCCAACAAGCCAAAGCGCAGCATTTCTGCAAGGCACAGATCTATTCTGCAGGCACAGGCCAACCTGAACCAACCTAGCTAGCTCCCTCAGCCTGTCATCATGCTTCCACTAACCATCTTTGCACCCATCTACCGGATTCCTTCCAATTTGTTAAAGTACCAGAAGTCCCAGCGCTGGGCATGCCATTCCAGATGCAGTCTCACAATCACTAAATAGAAGAGAATCACTTCCTTTGACTTGCTGGCTGTGCTTTAAAAAGATGTTATCTACCTTTACTTTCAACCCACAAAAAGTCTAATATGGTGTTTCAAAACTTGCCACTATCCACCAAATCTCACACAAGTGGTAGCTGCGACTAATGCTACCATTATTAAGGCTGCCTCCTACTTCTTCCATTATTTCTTTTTTCTGTTTTTCCAGTTGGTTACTGTTTGGCAGCACTTGGGCTAGTGTCCCCTGTCAACATCCATCTCAAGCTGAACCTTTGTGGAAAACTTCAGTCAAAATGATTCAGCCATTTCTGAGCACACAAGTAGAGATAATTATTCCAACCAATATGAAAAATTTTGACAGGGTCTGCTTTGGGTCAGAAAAACACTTTTTCCTACCCTTGTGAAAGACTGCCAAAACCTGGGTGAGTTACAAGCCTTCAAAATGTCACAGTTCATATACGCTCAGATAAAACCCAGCAAGCAAAATCTCCGAGGGTTCTGTCTGAACTGGACATGCTTCATTTTCTTGCAAAGCTTAACACTCCCCAGACCACACAAGTACAGACCAGCTGGATACAGCTGCTATGGAGACCCGTGCAGTAGCAGGTGCGGGTGCATTCCAGGCTTCATTCTGGCAGAGGCTAGATTTTGAGCAAATCATTTGAACCTTTATTTGCAGGTTAAAAATAAAAAATAAAATAATAAATAGAAGCCATGAATCAACAGGACTTGTATGAGACAAAGTTTGCAAGTTAGAGATGATAGGATGAAAGATAGTTAAGGAAAGTTAAATATAGTTAAGGAAGTTTACTTTTATTAGACAGACCTGTGAAATTCCTTCGTTGCATTCTGACAGATGTAGCTGATTGTCAGACTTGGCTGGTAAAACAGCTATCTGTTCAGACTCCTTATAGCAGAGAGACAAGCCCGGCTTCTACTGGAAGCATAAAATGTTTATCCACCACCTGCTAGGAAGGCTTTTGTTACTTGAAATTTGTCTTTTGAGCTCTGTGGAAGGCAAGTATGTATTCTAAATGTACTTTCAAATAATGAAGCAGATTTGATGTCTTAAAACATGTTTTCTTCAAAATAAATAACAGGTTTTATCACTTGAATTGACTTTTAAATGCTTATAAAAAGGTTCAGGATGGAATACCCTAGAGAGAATAAGTTTCTCAAGTCCTAGACAGACTGTAAATCCCTTACCACCAATGGCAAACAGCTACTCACATTCATAAGCCGGTGAGCACTGGTGTGAACAATTCTTCACTGACAGGAATTAAGCCTTCATATTTTTAACTCAGTACAGCACAAAATGGTTATCATCAGTGGATATTTTCCCCATTACATTCTTCAAAATGTGCAGCAAACATCCATCTGGAAAGGGTCTCTCATAGGAAAAAAAAAAAAAAAACACAGCCAAAACATCAGAAGCCACCGTTTACTGGAGCAAAAGTTAGATGCTCTTTTGATGGAAAAGCATTTATTTGATACCAGGCTGCACTGGGAATTCTGTTTTACAGAAACCTGGAACCAAACACCTCACGCTGTACAGGCAACATGAAACAGTCTACAGCAAGAAGTCTTGACTTGGGCTGAGGGTGAGCCAGGCAGTATGGGAACAGGGCACCCCGAGCCCTCTGCCACCAGACCTCAGCAGCTATTGTCATTTATAATGGGAGTCTGGCAGTGGAGAATACGAAAGAAAAAATAACAGCATACTAGCAAGCATATGTCAATAACAGTATCATTAAAACACTGGAAAAGGACTGGTTTTTAGAGGTCTTCATCAGCTCTAGCAGAATTCTCCTCTGCATCCTGGCAGCACTATTAAAAAGAATAGATCTGTGAATTTTTGAGCCATAGGAGAACATTGCTAGCAATTTTGTCTGACCTAAATATACAAAATCACATCCAAATAAAATACTTTAAAAATAATGCCATTAAGGTCATATAATCTAGCATTCAAAAGTCGCAAAATGGCAGTATTAAGGTCACCCGCATGACCTTAATTCAGCAACCCTTAATTCAGCCTCCCTCAGTGTCACATTATGTGACTGCAGAGAATGGACAAGGCTCCTTAAATAGGTAGCTAATCAGCTTCTACTTTCGCCCTTGCTCAACTTGTATCTCAGAGTAGCAGCTAACACGTACCACATGAACCCAGCCCCAGAACTGCCTGTTATTTTACAGGTCATTACAAGCCCAGAGCAATGCTCTCGGTGACCCCAGGCTGCAGCACTCCTAGGGGATTCAGAAATACTATCTCAAGGCTGAGACTGAAAAAAAACGGGAAAGGCACAAGCCAGATTTTTAAAGCCCTTTTGAAACTTGGCTGCCATTTTAAGAGTCCAAAACTTAGAACCTCTGCACCACCACTTTTAACCTGTTGTGCCTGCAATCCTTTACTGGTAAAAAAGCACCTGCTTCCAGACGTACACAAAGGAGCTTGTGCCTGGGCAACAGTACACTTCTCAGCAGCAATCTCATAACTACACTCCAGAAGAAATCCCATACTTACTCTTTCCTGACCTCTGTGGTCCACTGTGGTAATATAGTCATAAATAACTACAAAGGTCAGAGGGAGAGGCGGTGTGCCTGCCCTCTCCTTTATCACACTGGTCAGAGCATTCACACCAGGCTGAAGAGGCCTGGGTTTCAAAGTATCTCTTCCCTAAATGGGTTCATGCCCATCTTTGGGGAACGCTTCCATTCCACCAAATCAGCATTTTGTGAGCAGCCGCACACACCAACAACAGGAATGCCCACAACAGTGGCTGGACACTTTGCTATCACAGTGCTTTATGTGTCAGCATAATTACTTTTTGTTTCCACGGCATCCAACTCAACAGACTGGTATGTTCTTTCCTCAAGTACTTTCAGACACACATATCAGATGAATAAGGTGAATTCTAAACAAGATAAAGGGAATCCACTTTGGATCATCCAGCACCCCTCAGTATAGCCTGATCTGAACCCAGGAAGTAGAGAAGATGATGCTCATAAGAAGGACGTTAGACAACTCACTTCTGTAGAAGTAAGGCAAGTAGTGAACTTCTATTCTAGTCCTTTAAGTCAGCTTTCATGATTCAAACATTTCACATACAAATGTGACTTGATACAGCCCTCCCAAAAAGTACATCCCTACTGCACAGCACAGTGCCATGCAGAGACACCCAAGCTAGCAAGTCTGCATTTTCCAAATGGTAAAACAAATAGTAAACGCACACAGGAAATGCCAGTTGCTGTTCTGGATGGAGGTGCTGGTAAAGCCAGCAGATCAGAGACTCTACTTTTCCTAACCTTGGAAGCTGCCAGAAAGCAGCATCCTTTCACTCCTTCCACTGTTTATGGACCTGGGCAAGCCAAAACAATTTGTTCAGCCACAGGGAGAGCTACACCAGTATTTTCACAAAGCCATGAGAAGATTTCTTGCTCTGCCACCTGGTTTCTGAGTGTATATTCATGCCCTAATCCTCTAGATGCTGTGCTGAGGAGGACAGGATCTGTGAAGGCTTTGAAGACCCTGGGCAGGTAATTCCTCAGGTAATTCTGAAAGCAAAACAAAGTGGCAGTCTGTTTCCTGATCCATTTTTCTAGGAAAATTATGTTTTATGGCCAATTCTGTCCTTACACACTGACTATAAAATTAACTTATTAGCTGACTCAACTCCATTTTGTGTGAAGGATTGAGAACGATTGCCTCCAGCCCTTGTCCCTTTAACTCTAATTATCAAGTGTATACCAGATTAAATTCAGAATGAAGTAGCCGGGTCAAGCAATCTACTTAAAGTTTAATGGAAGTTAATGATTCATTGATCAAACTCATTTATGTCTAATTAAAGCCTTCCTGCATTATAAAAGACAAGGGGGAAGTTTTATAATGCACCTCGCTCCCTCTCTGTGCAAGGTGGATTTTCTGCAGAACAGAATGGAAAATTCACAGCATCTGTCTTCCGTGAGTACATGGTTTGGCAACAGGCCTGTAGATTTAAAAGTATAATTATATTAGATGACTTCACTAAATGGATAGAGTTTATACAATGCTGCCCGATACAATACCAACATTCAGCTGCACACAACCACATTGCAAATGAGGCTTGTATGCACCAGCACCAGCTCACAACGATGAAATTCAGGGATGGTAATAATAACCAGACCTGCACGTGGCTCCCAGGTATGAGCCTTACTGGAATAAGGCAGCAGTGACGTTAAGCCTGAGACAGGGAGGAAAGCTTCCCATTGCATATGGATTCACTTCAGGTGCTGTTCATGCTTCAAAACTGGCAAAGCAGCCGAGCTGTCCAAATCACAGCACAGATAGTGTTCAGCATTCTAGCATAAATAAGAGTGACAGGCAACCCACTGCCACACTCAGGATTTATTCCTTCCTCCACTGACTGTCCCTTCTTATTCAGCACTTCCTAGACATCGTCTTGTACATAAATATGTGATCACACTACAATGCCCCTATTGAGGGACTATCCACCAGAACATTACTTTTGGCACATTTATTCAAGACATTATAATTAAACAGGAATACCATGGCCTACTTACATATTTATCATTCTGTTACATGGTTTTAAATTTTGTACCATTCATGTGAGGAGAAAAAAACCGCCACATTTTTACAATTTCAGGCTGCTGGGCTACAAAGAGCTTTTTTTTTTTTTTAGCTGTGTAATTTGAATTGATTGGTACCTCACATGTTAGATAGCATTATATAGTCTTTAAAATTATGTTTTTCCAATCTTTTTGATGTATAGGTCCATAAAATGGCATAATGGCATAAATAACTTCGGAGAAACAAAATTAAATGTACTGTAATAATTTGCCTTCTTTGGTAATCAAACTTATCACTCCTCACATGTCTACCAAACACAGGATAAAACTAGCTGGCATTGCAAGTTAATGGATAGTTTAAACAAATTTGTGTTGAAGCAAGTAACAGGTTTTCATGTGATGGAAAGATAATTCTTCCCCACGCACACCACCACCACCCACACACCACACCCTATGTCATTTTAGTTGTATGACATTTTGCAAATCTGTATGGATGTCTTGATAACTTCTTGACCTCTTCCTTCTTGCTCATTAACTCCCAGTGGAGGGCACATTTCACCACCCTCAAAATTACATTTCTGCTTTGCATTCCTGATTGCCCAATATAATTGTCCTTTAAGTAAACTTGTATTGTTACTCACTACGAGGTTAATATGAATGGTTGCTTGTACGTTAAATGAATGCTACTTCCCAGCAAAAACCTGAATTGTCCCAAAGGACCATTTTGAACCTAACCAGTTATAGCTCATGGAAATCTAGTAGAAGCAGCAGCAAGCTTTAGTCTTCTATACTTTTTTAGATATAACCTTTCTACCATCGTTTTGAGCCCTGGTACACCAGAAAAACGTGGTACCCAGCACTCTGCTAAGCTGCAGATTAAACAGGCCTTTGGTAGCATCTCTTTTCACTCCCAAAATGGTTTGCCATATATTTCCTTTGCTTTTTGTAGTTTTCTTTCATAAAGCCTTTACAGTTTTAACTCAGTTTAACAGCAGCGAGCGGCTGTTCTTGTATGGCAGTAAGATACGGCTTAATTTCTATTTTATGGTAAATTGTACAGACCTGCTGTGAATACACTGGGGTCTGTGATCTTAAATCATACTGTTTTAAACTCCATTCCTGCCCAAATATTTTCTTTCTTTATCCACAACTGTTTCAAGTCCAAGAAATCAGTCAGTTCCCAGAATTCTACAGAGCAGACTAAAATAATGAGGCTGTGTGCATGATCTGCAATGGAAAGGTCGTTTCCTACTTTTTTCCAAGGTCTGTTGGGAATGTCTTTTATTTTTATTGTTTCTTTTTGCTATATGGCCTACATATAATTTAACTGCAATTAAATCAAATGGCAATTGCAATTTAATTTAATTACAATTTAATTTAACTGCAATTGCAATTAATTCTAAGATCTCTGAAAGACTTGGTCAAGTTTGACTGGTATATGGCCCCTCTGGGTTTCCAGAGGCAGGCTTTGATTCCAGAATGGTCATACATATACTTGGGGAAAAAACCCAAGGAGTTCTCTATGATCTAGGCATTATGACCCAACCACCTCTATATGTGCTACTATATATACTCAAATCATCTTAATATTTCCAGTAACCTTGAAAGACAGGTGGGCTTCATCTTAGCTGTCAGACTATTCAGGGAGAATGATGTACATGAATACTTGTAAATCTTTAGTAGATTGTTCACCAGTTCTTTTCAGTCTGCCTTGTGATTCACACATAACCATTTAATAAACTGAAAATTAGAGAAGAACCATGCAAGAAGTGGAAACAAGGACACATGACTAAGAATGAATGAGGGAGAAACACAGCCCATAAGAATAAAATCAGGAAGAGGAAGATACTAAATGAGTTACGGCTAGGAAGGAACATAAAAGACTCCAAGAAAAAGTTCACAGATTGCATCAGAAACACTTCTATCTTATTCATTGCATATAAGGGAAAGAATAGAAAAAAAATTAGGTACACCACATACCATAGAAGAAAAACAAATAATGTATGACACAGATATGACTGAAATACTGACATTGCCATTCTCTTTTTAGAATGACACGAGTGATAAAAAAAGGGGAGAGGAACATGGACCAGAATTAGGAAAGGACATCTTAAAAGTATGAAGGCAAGACAGATATTTTCAACATAGCTGGACCTGATGAAGTTCACCTTAAAGTATTTCAGGAACCAGCTAAAGTAATCCCTAATAAGTCAGAGGACAAAAGTGTCTCTGAAACAGAGAAAAGCAAAGCAGCACCAACAGTGCCTGTCTAAAATAACTTTCCAATATACATTAATTAAGTTATTAACAGTGCTTAACAAAAATACCAGCAAGAAAAATTACTGGTTACTAGGACAAAGAAGATAATAGGCTAACAAAAAGCAATAATAAAACAAGGATAAATTCTATTATGCCAGTTTAATTTGGTATATTTCTTAGGATAATTGGTCTACAGGACAAGGAGAAAGGAACCAATATGACATTTATGTCTTTTACTTATTTTTTTTCACACACCTGCATGATATTTTCACATCAGGAAAATATGATTCAAAGGAAATATCAGTGCATGAATACCTGACTTTAAAATAGGATCAAATGTTAACTAAAAATGTTTAACCTCAAGCTGAGATTTGGAGGGACCTGCTGAATCCAGCACTACTCAGTATTTTCAACAGTGACTTAAAATTAAATAAAATTATATTTAGAGTATTTAGAGTAGTCACGTGCTGAAAAGGATTGTAAGCAAGTCAGAACATAGAATGACTTTGAGAATCAGAGAAACAATGATAGGAAAATTTAGATTGGAAGGGACCTCAAGAGATCTTTAGTCCAACTTCCTGCTCAAAGGATCAGACCAGGTTGCTCAGAAAGATTTTCAAGACCTGACTGAGTAAAGCCACGTATGGAGACAGCAGAAACTACATTCACAACCTGCCATAAGCAATCTGTTCCACTGACCTCACTATGAATGTTTTCCCATATATTCAGTCTCAGCCTTTCTTATTCCCACTTATACCCATTGCCTGTCATCCTCCCATCTTTGCTAAGAGTCTGGCTCTCATCTTCTTGATGATCTCCTCATTGGTACTGGGGGGAGCCATCTGGTCTCCACAGTCTTTTGCCTGTTTAAATGTTGTTCTCCTTCTCCTAATAAGAAAAAATATAATACAAAGGTAAGTGTTTAGATCCATGGAGAAGCAGCTAAATTCACAAATACAAAATGGGAAATAACTAGCAAGGCAGCAGTGTTTCAAATACTGACAGGCTGTTGCACTGTATCAATACATGTGCCACATGAAATACATTAATTTGTTGGGCTTTGGGGATTTTCTTTGTTAGGAAAGACAAAGAAATCGCTTTGTGGGAGCATGGTGGTAGTGGTGGTATGTGCAGGGAGGGAGGAGGGGGAGGGAGAGAGAGAGAAGACTGAAGAAGGGCGTGGAAACAGCATTCCAGTAGCTCACTAGATAGAAGTCTTCCAGTATTAGAGGTAAAAAGAGCAAGGTCCCCTGTGCTCACTGTGATCATGACAAATAGAAATATGCTCACAGCCAAAAAATATTAGATCAGATATTATGAAAAAACCTCTAACTACAAGAATAATCAAGTGGCAAACCAGGCTGCAAAGCAAGCGCATGGAATCTACATCAGTGCAGCCTTTCAACCAAGGGTATATAAATATGTCAGGTTAGACACTGCCAGCCCTTTGTCAGGGCAGAGAGGAGCAGCAGATGTCGTCTCATAGCCCTTCCTATTCAAAGACCAAAAAACTTCTTCACATTTGAGTGATGCTTTATATAGACCCCTGTTCTAAATAAAATCTAAACAAGAGCACTGCCTTAAAGATTTGAGAGGTTCTAATGTCATTAAAGGGAACCAAAGAAACACTGGCTGAAAGCAGCCTCTTGTATGATGTTTACACAATGTGAATTCTCAGAACGAGTATTTTTCCTTAGAATTTCCTTGTAGTTCACAGCATCCTAATGACATTGTTTCTTGTTAACAGAACTTTAATTTGGCTTTTTTTTTATTTTTCTTTTTTCTTTATCTTGTCTAATCTAGCTTATTTGTTGATATTTAACAATTTATTCATCATTTATGTCTCTTTTTTGTAGAGTGTTGCCATATTATTAAAGCATGATGCCTTGTTGTTTGTTCAGAGGGCTGGGTTTGTGGTGCTTTTATTTTCTTAAGTACGTTTACATAACATTCGTTTTAAAAAAAATCTTATTCTTTGCATCATACGCTTCTGTAATTTTTCTTTTCTTTCTAAGCTTCCAAGCTTTGGTACGTCTTTTATCACAGTTGCTTCATATGACTTTACATACAGATTTGTATGTTTACTTCTGCAGATATCTAGAGCTTGGTGCAATGATGTTCTCAAAACATTTCTACTTAACTTATACATCTGCTGTCCCTATGGACTGGGATCTGAAACCCTGTAACAAGGACACTGAGACATTCTCTTGTCCTGAAACACCATACATGTGGTAAAAGCCCTGACTGAAGACAAATTGGGGACTGAACAAATTGTCAGGTAGAAGCAAGGAATGGAAGAACATTTGGGACAAGAATGCCCTTGGCTCCACCAGCAGGTCCACCTGGAGTTATTCAATCAGCCAGTCAAGCTTCAGTGCCCAAAGAACAGTCTACCAACCAAAGCCACATTTACTACTTGCAAACCTCTTCTTACAGCTTACCTTGGCTTCCAAAGTATGATACGAGCAGGGAATTTCTTATACATTCTTTCTTAACAATTAAAAATAAATTCAACTTTTATAGATGGAGTTTCACATGATAACATTAACGATGTAATTTTAGAGACTTTGTCACAGTACCTGAAAACTTGGCTTTTGCATATCTTTTCCACTGCATATCTGGTAAGCAAAAAGTGTTCTGGATTACAGTTAAGATCCCACATGAGACCTCATCTGCTACCAGCACATCAAGGTACTCTAGAAGCATAAAATCCTCTCTGTCCATTAAAGCAAGATGCAGCTGCTTTTACCGAATCCTGTTAAAGTGAGCTCTTTCCCTGTTGTGAGCTAAAGACTAATTGCTACACATGTAACACACTTTTACATTTATATGCTATATTCTTTTGGGGAACAGTAGAAAAAAGGTAACCTTAATGTATTTTATTTGTTTTTGTAATAACTCCAGTTTCTGATAAACTGTATCCACAGAAAGCTAATTCACTTTGAAAACAGTGCTCAATTTGACTATAAAACGATACATTAAAAAAACCTGTGCATCTGGGGTTTTCATTCCTTGTCCTAAGTGTGCTATTCTCTCATCAGGCTGTTCCTAAAAGTATGTACCTGAACACTGAGGTATTATCTCAGTACAGTAATAGTTTTCACCATCCTTGGACGCCTTTTCTAGGGTCCTGTTCCCCACGCATGATCTTTTCAAGTGATAGTGCTGCGTTTCCACTTTTCTTTGGAGAAAAGGGCCCTGTAGTGTAACCATATTTATCGGCATGATGGGGTTATTCCATTTTGATTAGCAGCCTTGATAACAAGCAGGATTAACAGCTCCCCTGAGGGAGTCTTGCATAATAACAGTGTGCAGCAGCTTCCTCAAAACTAAAGTATCCATCAAAAAGTCCATGGCACTCAGATGAAGCTATTTAAAGATCAGGCTTATGTGGACAATGTCTTTCCTATCCTTGGCATGTCTCTTTAACCCCCACAGGAAAACATGACTTCAGGACAGTGTCTCTTGAGGATGTCATTATGATTCACCTGACCTTAGTGTGTCCATGTCACTTTGCTGCAGCTGACAACTCTCCCACATCCGTTCCCTCACTTTCCACACACTTTCTGAGCTCTAACTCTTCAACATCGTAATCCAGCCAGGAGAAGCTATTCATGGAAAGTGGGCTTTAAATAAAGAAAAAATTCCCATGCAGCTCTCCACCAGGTGACTCCATGAAGGTATGCATAAAGCTGAGGATGACCTCCTGTCACTCAGCTGCTGACACACTCTGGACCTTCCTCATACTCTGGAAAACAACCCATCCTTCAGCTGCACCTTCATTAAGGGCAGCTGAAAAAACCCTGTGAAAACTGTGTTTATGAAGTTACAGTATTTGGAATGTATTTACATTCCTTTGTCTCTTCCTTTCATTTTTAGGGAAAGTTAGACACACTGCAAATGGAGAAATTAACGTCTGGAAACCTGATCTCGAACAAAGATTCAGGGGACACTGATCTCTGCAAGACCCTGTGAACAATATCAGGATGGTCCGACTTAAACTTTCTCTCCCTAGTGGGTACTGTTAAGGTACTTAGGAGCACCATATACATGTATACATCATATACTTATACAAACATAATTTAAATAAGCATTATCTGGCTTAAGCAAATAGAAAGCATAGAGGTTTTCTAAAATAACTGAACTATTAGGACAAATAAAAATAAGGAAACAAAAAAAGCACCAGTTTTACATTGTAGAAAAACTCAGCTGAGAAGCTCACATGGTCAGGAAGGAAAGAGCAAAAAAGGCAGAAGCACTGGTTTATCACCCCTGAAGCCTGACAGCTATTCATTTCAATCGTTCAGAGCAATCATGGGGACTTAACAAAATAGCAAGAGTTCCCTGACTGGAACCCCACTATATTAGATGATGTGTTAACAAAAACATAGCACTTACCCTGCAGAGGTTTATCACCAACTATAAGATGACAGAGAGACACGTTTGACTGAGGCAAATGTAGTGACAGGTGAGACAGCAAAAGAGAGATGCTCTTTTGCAAACCTCATTGCTAAAAAGTAGTTAAGTATCTATGAGATGCCTATTTCCTAGCAGAACAATAGAAAACAAAACAAAACAAACTGAACCATAATCTGTAGCATAGCTTATATTTGGAGTATGGCTGAATACGAGCCAAGTTAAATAACAATCTTTTAATTAAGGTTTAGAGCACAACTCAGGCAACGTTGAACAAATAAATAGCACTGATCTCAATAAGGCAGTACTGAAATACAAAAATAACTATCCTTAAATGTATTTTTTATTTTTCTTCTTTGAAGAAATTTAAGAAGCCATGAAAATTCATGAACTATAATATTTAGAAGAAATCTGTATGTTATTTCATGAACAGTAGACTTAGTAAAGTCTGCCTTCCTACAAATTGTATCTTTCCTACCCAGAACATCACTTCCTACCTCAATACCAAACCATATTCTCAGTCTCCCTGCAAAACTTCCACTGTAGGTAGGAAGCTAGAGACTCCCATCCCTCTTTCAACTAAGCTTTGTCAAAACTGGCTAAAAGGCCCCACCTATTTCTAGGGTCAGAAAAGCAGCAAAATCACATCAGCTGATTTCCTATAAGAAACAGGATATAACTGAGAAGGTTCCTAAACTCTTACACTTTATTGCTATCTTCCTGCTCCAGTGAGTGCAGTAAATAAAATATGAACCTTGACCAGTAAGGAAAACAATAAAATGCACAGCACAGTTACCACTCCAAGCCTCAGCCTGGCTCCTGTTGAACTTCTCAGGGCTGGCAGCCAGGAGCTGCTTTCTCACAGGAATGTACTCATTCCTCCTGCAGCCTAGCACTCCTTGCCAACCACATTGCCCTCTTTTTTTCTTTTTTTTTTCTTTTTTTTTTTTCTTCCTTTTTTTTAATTGCTGCCTTGTTGACATACACGCTCATCATAGGGCTTCTTGGACTTTCAGATTCTTACCACTGTTAGACAAAAATTATGGTTTAAGTATATAACTAGTTTGCTCCAGTTTATCTCCTGTGGCTTTACTGCCCAAATTTTAAAGTAGAACTATTACACCTCTGTTAAAACTATCTACCTTTGAAAGATGTAGTGGCACAAAAGATCTTAAGGAAATGAGATTACTCTTTTGGAAGATCAATGGTATCTGCAGTTCCTAAATTACTAAATTATTTTAGAAAGATTCAAGCAAAGATGTTGCTACAATGAATAATCACCCATGTATGTTACAGTTTTGAGGCCATTAATATTTGCTACATGGCTGGAAAAACTGGATACTGCGTAATTAATAATAAGCCATTCTTTCTTACGACATTGTAAAACAAAAAACCATATTATTTTAGGATTAGGTGGCTAAAAACCACAGAAAATGCACCAAGTTATACACAGTAATTACAATATGGCTGAATTTGCCCTTTCCTTGTTGTGTCTACAGCCACATGAGCAAAGCATAAAAGTCCCAGTCTTTCTTCCCACAAAGTTTCTAGAGCTGACTGTTTCCTTCAGCAGATATGTGTGCAACAAGTACAGAAGGGTGGACACTTCCACCCACACGTATCAGATCATAGATGATCACACAGCCAATGATAAGCAGGTATCCATCAGTTTGCTAACTTCTTAATGCTGAGCAGTCTTTGTAATTCCCTTTAAAGAGATCACATCTGTAGTTTTTTACCATAGGAGAGGAAGAATAAAAGTTCTTGTGCAAATTTCCAGCAAAGCAAAATAACAAAGATGGTCCAGACCTGATTTTATTGCAGCCAAGCATCTGACATGACCAGAAATGTCTAGTATTGCAGCCAAATCAATTTCAAGGGACTGCAGCATGATGGACTGTCATCATGAAGCTGTGGGTGTGGGAAGTAGAATGTCTGTGGCATACTAAGATGGAAAGCATACAGATAGGAAACAGATTTCATGGAAAAGATTTGCCAGGGGAGATTAAGATGACTGGTTTTGACATTAAAAAGTAGTATTTAAGTTGCAAAGCCCCACATGAATTCAGGATAAGTTTCTCCTCCCTGTAACACAACAGGGAGAAAACCTCCTTTCTTCTGCAGTCTTAGAGTTCCACCCATCTTGGGAATGACATTCAGTCTTCCTAGGTAAATATTGCCGAACAACAATGAATTTTTGTTAGTTTTATTTTGTTCAATAAAGATTTCCTGCAAAAGTTTGGAGGATTCTTAAATCTTCAAGACTAAGTATGAGCAATCTTTAAATTGCCACTACCTCTACAGAGAGTTTATGCCAGCTGTTTTCAACTGGAGAGCAGATTGCAGTAAAATCTCCTACAGTGCTCTCAATCTCAAAAGCCAGCACAAGGTAATCATTCTCACCTGTCCTTCCTGTTCCCAGAGAAAAGCCTGGGCATGGAAAACAGGAAAAAAGAACTGCATTAAGGAGAGGAAACAATCTGCATGTAGCTATCAAGAGAAGAAGGGAGACATCAAGAAGACGTATTTGTCCGGTAAAAGAAAGGATTCCTATATAACAAATACTGGGCAAAGGGACAAACAGCTGTAGTGAAAAAAAAAAAAATAGTTACTAGCTTTATTAAAGGATTCAGTTTCAAAGAATTTCTTCAATGAAGGGCCTACACTGTACATGACAATTCAGTGAACAGGTGTCCTACATCACCTATGTGATCAAATATGCTTCAGAAATGCTAGTCTTTTAAGAAGACCACACCCAATAGTGTAGTTTTATTAACATACACACATTTCTCATATAGGTCGATACAGGGCTCCAAGATCCTGAGCTGCAGAACCACAGTATCCAAGTTAGTTCTCACAGGATGGCCAGTGCAGGCACGTTAGGCTAAGTCATCCTGCCAGCAAGGCATTGCACCCACAAACCTCGTGGGACCACAAGGGATAGCAAAGCAGGAAAGACCAAGAAAACAAGCTCCTTCAGTGGCAGGGAGCACTTAAGCTAGAACAACAACAACAGGGCACACAGAGGGGAGGGCACGAAGAAGCTTGAGGTATTGGAGCAAAAAGGAGCCAGAATATCGCTTCCTATAGATTGCAAAATCCAAGCGTAAGAAACCCTGAATGTCAGCAGTTGTTTGGAGTTAAGACAAAACTTACAGCACAGAGTGTTCATTAGGTGACCACATTTCTATTCCACTAAGAAGGGTGAATCCGCATTACTAATCTTGAAATTATAACTCAAACATTATTCTTGTCACTCTCTTCAGACCTGAAGCACTAATTTTCCACATCAAAACGTTTTAATAGATGATGCATTACGGGAAAAGATGAAAGAATATAACTTGCATTGAAGAAAACAATATTTTAATAAGTTTTTAATTATAATTAGTCAAAAGTACTTTTAAACAACTGTCATATAAGATCTGAATCTGCTAATTCTCTGACTAGTTGAGGTTTTTTGTGGTTGTTGTTAAAGAAACACTAAAAATACCTATAATCCTTCTAATGCAAATAGAAAACTTTAGCAAACATACATGGGATACTCCCAACATTCAACACCCATATTTCCTTTATTAGTATACTCTTAATTAAATAAACCAATCCTATTCAGAATAACAATATACCTTAGAATTCCTATGGGTTATAATCACAAACAGTTCTTGTTATTTGATGTCTTTTGTCTGTTTTAATAATCCAGAAATGCTGGTGTTTTTTCTCATGTAAACTGAGAAACTTTAATTAATGAGGAAAGGAAAAGGTCAAAAAGGTAGAGCTGATGGATGCTTTCCATTGTTACCTACCCATACGCACCAAATCAGGACTCAGTGGCCACATGGCATATACTCAGAAAGAGTACAGCCTTAGTAGTGTTCGGAAAGGACATGACCTGCAAATATTATAGATATAGTTGTTCGCTAGGCCTGATAGCATTAGCTAGAAATACTGGAATATAAAATGCAGTACTTTTATTGAACATGTTCAAATAAAAATCCCAAAATCAATGTTAAAGAAATTCAATAAAATTGCTTTTAGATTATAACATCTTTCATGGCAGAATGAAAACAAAACAAAAACATATGGCCAATTACCCTTGTGAATTATCATCTGCAGAAAATAGATGATAAAGAGTCCCTGTAATAGGAAAAATTGCCCGAATCACTTTTAAAGGTGTCAAAAGAGAATGACAAGAGCTTTCTTTGTGTCTACAGTTCTACGTCAATCCACAAACCTTTGCAGCCTCCCTCCAGGCCCATATCAATGAATGTTGTTGAAATTAGTCCGTTTAAAGGATAAGTTGAACCATTTTCACATTGGCTTATATAAAGCCATTTTTCTGTTTTATTAGTCACATTAGCATTCCATTGCCCTTTAAATGTCACAAGTTCAAGAGCATAGCTGTACATATCCTGGAAATATTCCTGGTTGATGTAATAAAACAGAAAGCCACAATTTCCTGGGACAGATAAGGTGACAAAAAAGAGAGAAACAAACAGGGCATAACAGCACAGAGTAAAACAACAGGCAGTAAAGCAAGATTGTTTCCAAGTGAAAGAGGAGCAGGAGTGTTACTGGGAGCGGAAATTTAGAAAGGCTTGTTTGCATTTTCTCTACCAACATGTGTGAAACAACTGATGAACCTGCCACTCCCTGTAGCTCACAGAAAGGAAGAAAAATGACACTGCACTCCTTTCAGACATATTCCCTAATGTGTTACGTACCTTTGCAAAGCCACATTGTACATTGCAACTACATTAATTTATTAGCGGTGATTGATTTCAAAACAGAAACCTGCAAAATTCCCTGGCTGCATGTTATCTAACCTGGAGCATTGTCAGGGTTATCAAGGGCAATGTGAAAAAATCAGAAAATAGTTGGAAAGAATTTTTGGAGATCAAATGAATTTTGAAGTCTGCAGGATCTGACCTACCACCTTCTTCTGCCAAAGGCACAGAGAGGATTGGGTGAGGGGGGGGGGGGGGGGGGGGGGAAGGAGGAGAAATGCAGAAGTGTGCTTCTTCTACACTTCTACACAAGAAGAGAAGATACAAGACAGTGAAAAATAGTACATTAAATAGTACAGTGAAACCAAAGTAGTAATCCTTATCCTGTGAACTTCTTGTTTTGGAAATACATTATATGTTAATGGAGCTGCGTTATGAGTCCCCTGGTCTAAGTACTGTCTAAGGCAGGCAAGCCTGCAGCTAACAGCAGTGTAGTGTTTAGAACAGGGTAAATGTGGCTTGAAAATATCACCTGAACCACCAAGTCCAGTTACGCACAAAGGAAAGCAATGTACAAAAGTTTTTCCCAAAACTGCTATGAAAATGTCTTCCCTATGCGCCACCACAACCTACACTACCTACTACCTCCGCACAAATACAGGCCTCATTAATGTGGCTTTTAAATGTCCACTGCAATGGGCCACACAAAAACACAACTCTGTGTCTTGTTTCTGTTTGTCACAGCTCCCCACAATTACAACCAACTTGCTAGATGAAGTTCTCAAATTATGTTAAGAAGAATGTCCCATGGTACAAAGAAGGGCAACCTCTTCCTCCCCTCTCCCTTCCCTCCACTCCAGAAATCCCTGCCAACCTCATCAAGGAGAAAGCTACATACACCCACAAGGATGCACATAACATGACAACTTAAACATCTCCACAGCCACTCAGTAGGCACATTTTTAAACTTGGCATGTTACAACCATGTCATGACACATGAACTGTGTCCACACCAACAAACCCATGGTGGCTTCAGTGCTCTCTGTGTCCCATTGTGCACATGAAAGTCTACTCACATTTTGTCAGGGTGTCACAGGGGCCAGCGGTTCCCTGTTGGCTGGGGGTCCCCATGAGGGTCTGCTGGGGCAGTGCCCAGCCCTGTGACACAGCCCCTGGCCAAGCAGAGGAAGCTCACCTGAAATCCTCAGTCTTGCCAAGAGCCCTGCTAACCAAAACCTCAAAGGCAGCACTAGTACAGCCTCTGTGCCACCACCACGCAGCAGTTCCCCACTCAGCCCCTTGAAGGGGCTGAGCTCCCAAGCAGGGCTGCACACATGGACCTCCTGCTGTGGGAACTTCACCCAGCAGCTCTCCCAGAGGTGGGAGGCAGAGGGGGGCATGGGGTAAGGAGAACCATGGCAATACAGGCACGCAGAGATCCTCCACCTGTGGATGTAGCTACCTTCTCCAGTGCAACCTGCATATCTGCTGTCAGGCTCGGGGCAGGTGTGGTGTGGGGGGGTGAGAAACAAATGCATGACTGACAGTCTGAAGATCCAGTTACAGCTCTGGCAGGACAGGAAGGCCAGCAAGGGAGAGGGATGTCTGCTCAAACGAAAGTGGGAGCTTGTAGTACTGGCTTAGTATTGCTACCTGGTCCTCCCAGCTGGCAGGCTGTCACCACCTCCTGAGGGTAGAGCAGGGCCCCAGCGAGGCAGAACCAAGGACTCTGTTGGGGGGCACTGCCCAGCTGCTCCGGGATCCCACACTGCAAGTACTTGGCATGTGGCAAAGTTCCATGTATGGCAACAGGCGAAGAAACTCATCTGCCATTGCTGCTGAAGGGCAGCCAATACCAGCCAGCTTTGTAGAAGGGACCTGGGTGCACAAGACACAAGATGAGTGCTGTTTAAGCAGGCTGTTGGTAAAAAAGTAAAGTCTGCAGATGGCTGAGTAAAAATGCCAAGGCACAGGGATCTTTCTGTGCCTGACAAAGCCAATATATCAGTCTCCAGGAGGATGAGTAAAAGAAGCCAGGGAAAGGGGTTTCTCTGACCCAGCAGGTGCTTAAACCACTACACCAAGGAACAGCCTCAATACTGTATTTAGGCAGTGCAAGTGAGCAGACCATCTGGAAGCTATTGTATCATCTTGTCACACTAAATGATGGAGTAGTTCAAGGCTGAGAAACATGACTTCCAGTCATGTCTTCTGTTTTAGACTATCCTGATCCATTCCTGGTTTACATATAGCACAGAATACATTAAAGAGTCCAACACAATCCTTAAAAAAGACCTGGACTCAGCTTTTGTGCACATACTTTCTTCCTATGCATGCTCCAACTCCAACTGACCAAAAGATCGGATGCAAGTGTCTTCTAAGAAATTGTATAAATATTTTCATGCATGGTGCCCACTGGAAAGTTTGTTCTCTTTCCCTGAAGCTGTGATGGCTCTTCCCTTGCAGTCTGCCAGGTTTGCAACTAGAGTACTAAAAATGTGCTCCCAGGAACTGTGAAATCCACTCATCAGATGCAGTACAGCAATTCTGGTCAAAGCTGACTGTGCTTCTGGAACTGACAGCCCACATGATTCATCCTCAGTGATAGACACAGATTGCTTTCTTCATGAGAGCAGCTCCTTGCTCTGAACTAACGCACAAATCCCACACCTTTCATTCAAGTTTCTCCAGAAAATACATCCTAGATTGTCTTCCTGCAAGTTCTGTTGGCGTTTCTTCCCTCCCTCTGTTGTTTCAAACACAAGGAAAAGGAATTTAGGTAGAACTACATTCAACTATTTTTCGAAGCTATAGAAATCAGACATCGCTTAAGCTGCATGTTAAATCAACAAGCTATGCAATGGCCATCATCTTGTTCCAGAAAACTATTGTTCCACTCATCCATTTCTGCATTCTTATGGAATAGAACTAAGCATTTCTGAAAAAAACTTCTATCTCCCTCATTTACAGTAGATGTGTCTTCTTTATCTAAAGAGATATTTCAGGCTCATCCATACTGAAATACACTAGGAAAGCCAATAATACTGGATATGCTTTATTTTCCTGCATTTTCAAAAAAGTTTTTACCTACGACTAAGATTACTCATGATGCTTTAGTTCTGTCATGTTTTCATGACTTTTTTCTTTTGTTGATCTGTCCTTATGAAGAAAAACATCCAAACTGTGGAAGTCTGGTATTTGTATTCCACTGCAATAATGCAGAAGTGGTCCTACCAGCTCAGGGTAGACATTCATCTGGTTCGCAGTTCTGCCTCTACTATGACTAGGGAAAAAGGAAAAATCAGAGAAAGCATGGCTACGTATTTCATAGAGCATCTCCCAAATCCCAGCAATTAGAAATTAATACTTTTTCTGGGGTGATCTGTTTCAGCTCTCAATTTGTGTATGAGAATCATACCCAAGTGTAAACCGTGTGATTACTATGCTTGCTTGTGTTCTCTCACAAATTTAATCAGGGGTCTGCATTTTCTACTCTACTTAATGTAGACTTCCAACGTTCACTACCATCTTCCTGCGTGCAAGGAAATTAAGGTCACTTTTAGTCCTCTTTGTGCAATACCCATTCTGAGCTGTTCCCACAAAGTAAACTGCTTTCTCAAAGACCTCTAGGTTCCTGTGCCAATACCAACATTTCTCTAAAATCAGCCTCCTAACCTGCTTCCTCTTACGGGCCAGAATATTACCTGGAATAATTTCAGTGTTTCAGGTCTGTCCCTCAATGCATCTCTTACTCCTCCATCCTTCTCCAGCCCTCTGCTCTGCATTAGCCCCCTATGCAGGGAGATCCTTGGAAAGCAGATTAAATTAGGGGAAAAGATTTCTCCAGTCCTTACCCATCTAAATGTCAAGCAGAGGCTGAAAAAAAGACTAGTGCTCTAACACAAGTCCCTGACTACCTATCAGAGCAAAGAGTACCAAAGAGCCTGACAGAGACATCATAACTCAACATGAACCCAAGGGGTGTGTTAGTTTATGTTTTCTAGATTTATGCAATTGAAAGTCATGCCCAGCATAAAAGCTAATCTTTAAAACCTTCATTACTTCTCACCCAACATAAAATTTGAAAAGAAAGTCAGGAATCTCCTTTTCTTCTATCTACTTGATATTTCCTGTTCACAGGTGTAACAAAGGAAGCTTACCGTTACTGGAAACTTTTGAAGGTCCCAACATCTCTGCTTCCATAATGCCACTGCCAGGGTCCTGCAGCAGTGATATCCTCCTCAGCTTCCAAACAACAAAAGCGTAATCCCTGAATTGCACATTAACTTTAACTTTTGTGGTTCCCAAGAAGCCTGAGTCTGGGATACAGTATTAGAAGCAGTAACCCATCACCCTCTGTCAGCACAACTGGGGCAGGCCGCTGTGAGGAGAAGCTAGCATTTTCATTGCATCTCTTTACCAGAGAGGCCAATTAAATAAATAATTAAATTAAAAAAAAAATAAAGAGAGGAAAAAAAAAAAGGCTGCTATTTCCACCCCTAATATTTTCCAGCTGGCCAGGATGCTGAATAGAAATGTCACAGCAAAATCCACTTTTCCTGTAGCTAAGCAGTAAAGACACTTGTGCATCACAACCCAGAGCTGAAGACACAATATTCCTGGAATGGGATATTTTGCTGATCTGAATCTCTTCTCTGGCATCAGCAACATTTCTGCTAATAAGAGTCAGCCCCACAGTGGGGCTTGTGACAGCATTGGGGTAGACTGGGAGATGATGGAAAAGACAGGGGGGAAATTCTAAGCTATCAAAAGACAAGCTCTAATCCAATTCTTCTGTGTTTATGAAAAGAGCAAGTGAAAGCTGATGCACCCCTTAAGAAGGCAAGGACTGTCGTCACTGACCTTAGTGAGTGATTTGTGCATGCCTATTGTAACACAGCCTCCTATTCTGTTCTCTAGCAGGAGAAAGACTGTTTATCATCATTCAATGACTTTAGCGGAACAAGAGGAAGTTCCCCGCTCCTTTCCCTGCCTTGCTTAGAAGCCAGGAGGTGCAGCCTCAGGAGCTGGCTCTGATTGGTACTGTGATGTACTGGATATAAGTAGGTCCTGTGTGCATCCCTGTCCTTGAATGGATGTAATGTCAGCTGTGATCATGGGCTTACTATGCCAAACATACCAAGCTGGCCTGAAAAACAGGCTTTTTGCCTTACTGACACCACGTGGAGAGACTGCTGCTTTTTCTGTAACAGCCTGCAACTGTGAACCTGCAGTCCTCAGCTGGTCTCCTCATCTACACGCATCTGACACCACAAAGTAATCAGGGAGCCAGATAATGAAGACCTTATTGCCCCCTCCGACCCCCTGTGCCCATACCTAAGCAAGTGTCCTACAACGTGGAATGAGCAGCACACAAACAGGGCTGCAGTGACTTTATAGCCAGCAATTCTTCCCTTACATGATGATGCTTTGGGGGAGGGGGATGCCTATCACCCAAACTATAAGTTACAAAAAATCCATCCTGCCACAGCCAGATCCTTAGCTGATTGAAGTGGTTGAGGGCATAAAAAGGACAAAGCTTACATCTACTGTACCCCAAGCATATAGTAATGAAGAACCAAGACTATAGGATCACATATGTTTGCTGTTGCTGCGGTTACAAGCTCTCCATAATATTGCCATACATTTGTCTCTTTGCAGAGACCACTTGGTAGCTTTCTCATAGCCCAGACAATGTGTAATGTCAGAAGCCTTGGGCATATGTGAGAATTTCTTTAAAGCCTTGTATGAAAGAATATAGAAGGTGAAAAAAATAGGTTTATTTTTGAAAACTGTTTTCTGTCTTTTTTTTTTTTTTACGAAAATAGGAAAACATTTTCTCATAGGCTTTACTAAACACAATATTGACTAAGAATCATGCCATTTGTATCTGTGAGGCAGAGTATGACAGAGCAGGCAGAAAATAATGTTTACATTGCGGTATAGAAATCATTAATTTTCATCACTGGCATACAAAGGGTAAAGATAATGAAGAACAGTAGCTGAGAACTTGACATAAAATAGCTATAATTTTTGAGTATAGTATTTGAGATCTCTAATTAAACAGATTTCAACATGCACACTTGATGAGAGCTGTATAAAATTAATAGCAAAAGAAAATCCTCTGCATTTTGCTAATGGCACCAGACTGCTTGAAACCTACAGGTCAGTCGTAACTGATGGTCTCTTATTTCTTTTAATACAGCAAAATAATGCCACACATTGGTAAAATCTACATTTCATAAAGTCAGAACAAATAAAAATGAGCCCTTGCTGTCCTCCATCAGCTTTTTGCAATTCAATACTTCTTTCTTTATCCTCCCTTCTTTCACAGATATGCTTTTTTCTTTCCCCTTAAGAAATCGAAACTGAGAGCTTAAAATATCCCATGTATCTGATTTTTTTTTTAAGGTAATTGAAGTTTCAGACAGTGAAGCCAAGGGTATAAACACATCTGAAACTCATGACCAGTCTATTCTTTCAATATTAAAACCATATTTTTAAAGCCCTTCACATGACTAAGCTATGAATCCAAAGTCTTGTTATACATAGGCCTACACTTCAAGTAGCAGAAGGATGCTGAGTGACAGTTTCTGTACAAGAATTCCACAAGTCACATTGTACAACAGTTGTTATTCTTAGACAAACACAGGGCTTTTATTATAAAATACTTTAAAATGCATTGCAGTGATGAAGACAGAAACTCCTGGTCCTCATTACTCATTCCACTGATATAGAAATATACTTTCACAAATATTGGTGCTAAGTCTATTCGGAGGAATATTTTCACTCGCAATTACACAAGCATCTTTCTCTTTCCACTCTTATTTCAGGCTGTGGTTTTACCAGAGACTTCAGGGCAAACAGAAACATGAGCAACCACAGCTCCAAATAAACCCCAGAATTCAAATGTCAATAGATCACTTTCCAGAACCTGATTAATCCTCTCCAGAACCTGGTTAATAGGAAGTACATGTAAATTCACTGAATTCGGTGGAAATAACATTTTAGATGAGAATAGCCTCTCCAAGTACTAGGGCAGAGTTGTGAGCTAATTCAAAGACAGAGCTCTTAAACCGTTTCTTCCAATATGACACTGAATGGGATTATACTCCTAAACCTGCACTTATACTACATTGCACCTCATGTAAAAGTTGTTGGAATTTACTGTTCCACAAAAGAAATGTAAAATGCTCATAAAACAGCTCTGCAATGGAGGTTCAAGGCACTAAGGTTTTGAATAATGGATGACATCCAGGCCTAAGTAACATTCAGCAATTAGAACAGGTGCTAATTGTCCAGATACAGGGAAGACTAGAATACATAGTTATAGCAGTGCTATAAATAAAATAATCAAGACAGAACCCTCAAAGGCAATCTCCTTCACAAACAATTGTCTCCCTGGGGAAAGGATGAGATTAAAAAAGCAAACAAAAAATGCAATTCGTGACACAAATCTTATTGCTTAATGAACTCAGATATTCTGAATAATACAGTTGTCCAAGAGCCTACCTAAATCAGAGTCAAATCACTAGCTGAAGATTTGGCCAGAAAAAAATAGAAGATTGTATTTTGAACTACTTATATGTGAATATTTGCCACCAGTGTGACACACCAGCTTTCCATTTGTATTAATTACAGCATTGTTTGACACTTACGCATGATGAACATTTTATTCTGCGAGGGGAGTGGCAGACCCAACAGGAAATATTTAATCCTGATTTTCTCTGAGACAAAAGACTTTTTGCTATGTCAGGGTCTCTTACATTGAAAATTGTGCTGTCATGATAAGTGCTATTTGGAAAACCAAAAAGAACAAGAAACAAAAAAATCAAATACACAACAATTACCACCAAAACCTGACCAGTGCTACAGTTAAACAAAGTACAGTCACAGAAGAGGCTTTTTTATAGATGGAGCCTTAACTTAAATCTGACCTCAGATTTTGATCACTTGAAGGTAAGCTTAATATCTTATCACTCTAAAATGCACTCAACTTCTACTTTAAATCCTCTTGCTTTGATTAGACTGTAATTCTGCAGAAAGTCCCTAAACCCAAGAAAGGAATAAGCAAAAGTGTATGCATGACATATGTTAGAAAGTAGATTTTCCAAGGGCATATTGAAAGTGTAGCCTAAGAACAAGTAAATAACATTTTAACTTAAGTAGCTTCACCCAAATAGCCCTCTATTTAAAGAATGTTCCAAGTTTTCAGGAAAGATGCATTATATTGTGAAATCTGTTCATTGTTCAATAAAGATGATACCACAGAAAGATGATGGCCAAGGGAATAATCTGCAAAAAAGTCAGACATGAGAGATTTGGATCACCAGCTGGTAAGCTGAGCCTCATTAGTGTCCCTCTCCCCACTACTCCCAATTCTGAGAAACTGGTCAAAACGCATGTTTCAGAAATTGCATGAAGCTTTTGTGTCCTCAGGGACAATGCTTTACCCACTTGCACCTTATTTAAGACCTATTTATAGACAGATATTATAATACAGCTACCTGCCTACCAAAAGAGAAAGCACAACTTTTTGAGGTAGCTAATGAGATTAAGGAGTGGTTAAGCTGTAAAAGGTTACTTTTCCTGACCTTTCATACAGGTCTGTCTTAATGGATTCACAGGCTATGGCAGATTGGCTATAAATGCTTAATCCCAGATTCCCATACAATCACATGGGGAAACATCTTCCCAGATTTACTAAAGAATTTACTCATGGTAAAAAAAAAATAAAAAGGAAAACAGAAAAAGAGAGAGGAAAATACAATCATGCAGTAGAGTTTTAACCCAAATAACTAAGTGATAAGGACAGATCTGGCTAGTTAAATGATAAGATATAAAAGAACTGGGGGGGGGGGGGGGGGGGGGGGGGGGGGGGGCGGGGATTATCTGCAGAAATCTGAGGGAGGGACAAAGAAGTATACATAAAGGAAACAGGATAGAACTTGAGGGGGTGGGCAGGGAAAGCTGGAAATACAGAATAATGAATTTCCATAAGAATTTGCTAGGTGCAATTCTGGCTTCCCTGAGGTTTATAGGTGCAACTAAGGATGAAGTTCATCATTATATACAAAATGACATTAATGTTAACAATCTTATACTTGAAACTGAGTTACAGCTCCTTGCCCTCCTCTGTAGTGACCACCTGAGATCACTGAAAAACAGCTCTTTCTGTCCAGAAATAGCTTTCACACAGTAAACCTGTTAGTCCCACCCTCCTTATCCAGCTTTTTGGCCCCCAGATGCCACTCAGTCCAAAGATTGCCCATCTAGCAGTATGAAGGATAGCTGCAGCTATTTTTCTGTAGCAAAAGGTACTGTTCAAGATGAAACGTTCAGCGGTTCCTCTGGGAAGAGAAAAAATTGAATAAAACAGTGATTTAGAAAGTTAGAATTCTGGCATTGAATCTCAGTTAATACTATGGCCTCCAATAGTGTATATTACTGTAAAGAAAAGGAAATAAAATGTAAGGGTGTATATTGCATTGGTGGTTTAACTATTTAATTTCACTAATTAAATTGCCTCATGTCTAGTATGGTTTTTTCATCGTTATAATTGTCAAGTGAAATTAATTCACAGTTTTTTTTCACCTCCAGGGTTTACTACATGTCTGTGCTGATGCAATTATCTTCATAGTGTGCTTCTTTTTTTTGCATGGCTATTATTATATAGGTCCCTTGAAAGCCACAAACAGCACCATCCTCTAGACAAAAAAAAAAAAAAAAGTTTAATAAAAAATGTTTAAACATCCTAGCATTGTTTACAAAATGTCCACATTCAATACTCATAAGCTTTCTTTCAGTAGTAAAATATTTCTGAGCCCTGGCAGGGGTGATTTTTAATACAGAGCTGATTGTTAGCAAGAGTTCCATAAAACAGTCAAGCATTCCATTTCCAAGGCAGGGTCATAAAATATGCCAACACTGAATAAGTAGAGATACAGAGCAGATCAAGGGCTAGGTTTCTCAGAGGGTAGCATACAGCTTGGAGGAGGTGTCAGCTAACCTTGGCTTATGATATGGTCTAGAATTTAAAGATGAAAATTCTGTAACTTAGCAGATTTGCAAGCCCTGATCAGCAATGTTAACTGAAAGCCATCAGCTGGCAATATGAAAGACAACATTTAGCACTATATTTGTCAAAAGCATGCCTTTGGCTAAATCCTTGAGAAGTTCTTCTGCTAGTGATAATGCCTTACATCTCTAGCTCTGTCTTTATACCAGGAAGAATGATCTGCCTCTGTATCTATAAGGACTTGACAAGCATATGGCTACAGCAATTGCTGAATGCTGAATTAGGAGCTTCCTGAACGTTTCAAATAGCTGTGCAGACCTCTGCTTACTTCCCTATTCACCCCAGAGCTGTGCAGCAACAATAGCAAAACTGACAAAACTTCATATCCAGCAACCGAAAATCTCCTGAACTTTCCCTTCCCATTACTGTTACCACAGCAGCATAGCACTAAATGATTTATCTCCACCTGATAAGACAACCACACCTGACCCTCTGACTGCAAAACAGATTGCTCATTATAGCAGCTTTATGAGAAGAGATTTATTGTTCCAGGGTGACGGACCTGAATGTCCCACAGCAATGACAACTTTCTTTTTTCCAACAGTGATTACCAGTGCATACAGGCCAGTGTCTGCAAAGAGTAAGCTCACTATCAGTGACCTCCCCCAGGAACCAAATGGCAATGAGACTTACTCAGTTTTTCACTCTTCTGTCCAAAGCAATCTATTTTATCTGCATACAAGGACAAATCTATAAAGCCATGAAGATTATTTAGAACATCTCACATATGAAATCTAGTTTGGATAGAAAGTCACGTGCAACAATTTTGGTAATGAGTGTACCTACCCTTGCTGAATCAAAGGTTATGCAACCAAGGAGAGATGCAGCATCATTTTGGCAAAGTCATGGATCCAGAGCATTTAGATGCATGTTTTAATAATAACAATTTAAAAATGTAACCACCCACACAGGGCTGTCACTTTTTATTGCTGTACTCATTCCAGCTAGGACGGAGTTAACATTCCTCATAGCAGCCCATATAGCACTGTGCTTTGCACTTGTGGCTAGAAGGGTGCTGATAACCCACCAGTACTTTGGCCGCTGATGCTGCACCAAGGCTGTCTCTCCAACACCACACACCCAGAAAGGCCAGGAGGCTGGGGCTGGGCAAGGGGTTGGGAGCGGACACAGGTGGGACAGCTGGCCCAAACTGACCAAAGGGGTATTCCACACCATATGATGTCATGCTAAGCAATAAAAATGAAGAGAAAGGAGGAAGTGGGCAGCAGAGGGGGGAGCAATTGTTATTAAAGCTTTTGTCTTCCCAAGCAGCTGCTACACATACTGAGGCCTTGCTTTACTGAAAGTGACTGAACATCGTCTGCTGAGGGGAAGTAGAGAATAAATATCTTTTTGTTTGTTTGTTCTTGCTTTGCTTCCACCCACAGCCTTTGCCATTTTTTCCTTCATCCTTTTTTGTTCATTAAACTGCCTTTATTGCAACTGGAAGGTTTTTTTAACTTATTTTCTCTCCCTGTCCTGCTGAGGAGTGGGCTTGGGCACCTGGTAGCCAGCCAAGGTTAACCCACCACAGAGATAAATGTAACAAAAGGTCATAGTTTCATATAATTGAACACAAAAAGTATGTAGATTGATGTGCTGGTTTTAGCTGGGATAGAGGTAATTTTCTTCATAGTAGCTGGTATGGGGCTACCTTTTGGATTTGTGCTGGAAACATTGTGGATAATTCAGGGATGTTTTCGTTCTTGACGAGCAGGGTTCACCCAGAGTCAAGGACTTTTCTGCTTCTCACCCCACCCCACCAGCGAGCAGGCTGGGTGGGCACAAGAAGCTGTGAAGGGACACAGCCAGGACAGCTGATCCCAACTGACCCAAGGGATATTCAGTACCATATGATGTCATGCTCAGCAATAAAAAGCTGGAGGAAGATGAAGGAAGGTGGGAACATTTGGAGTAATGGCATTTGTCTTCCCAAGTAACCGTTATCTGTGATGGAGCCCTGCTTTCCTGGAGATGGCTGAGCACTGGGAAGACACTGGCCAGGCAAAGGAAGTAGTGAATGAATTCCCTGTTTTGCTTTGCTTGTGTGTGTGACTTTTGCTTTATGTGTTAACCTGTCTTTATCTCAACCCACGAGTTTTCTCACTTTTACCTTTCTGATTGTCTCCCTCATCCCACTGGGTGGGGAGTGAGCGAGCGGCTGGCTGGTGCTTAATTGCTGGCTTGGGGTTAAACCATGACAGTTGACTATTCAGAAGAGCATGGCTGCATAACACTTGTATTTTTATTTACAAAAACATTTCAATTCCCTCATTCTTGAGCTCGTACTTCTCTTTTCTAACAGCAACAAGAGCAGTTCTGCTCTATACAGGAAAGATTCAGGAACAAATTGTTTTGTCAAGAAGAAACAGCAAGTTATACAGAATTTAGATGCAGTTGGATTCTGAGAAGTGACTTAAAAGTAACATTATGGATCTCTGTGTATAATGTGCCCTGTTTATTGCATAGCAGATTTCTTCAGCTGTATACTCTGACAGACCTGAAATGCACTTTGGGGTCTCTACCAGATCCCCACCCATTCTGATAGGGATGCTCTGCCCCAACTCTCAGCTACTCTGTGCAACCCCATGGCTTCCTCTTGGGATTGTATTTCTACTTTGACTTTTGGTGTGGAAGCAGGTCATTTTTTGGGGGTTACACTGGCTTTCCATAATTAGCAGTTAAGCCAATATGGGTTTTGTATGAACTGCGGCTCCAGAGAATTTCCACACTATTTAGATCTGCATGTTTTGTATTGTTTGGGTTTCCTTTTGCTATTTAAAATTAATTAGATACATTAACATGCTTCACTGTTTCAATAACACAGTTTAGCATACATTGGTTTCAAGACCTACACATTTGTGCTTGCAACATAACTTGACCCTAAAAATTATTCCACCGTGCTTCTTGAGAACTAGAGAGAAATACCCCAAAAACTGTTATTTAAGTAGCTCTCATTAACTCTGCCACCTGCGTTGGACAGCTACACTTTTAGCTCACAATCATTACAGCTCACTTAGAGCATTCAGCTCAACATAACTTTACGTATAAATTACTAGAATCAGTGGACTAAATGCTCCTTCATAATACAGATGTTTTCCATATTGCCGTCTGCACATTTAAACAGCAGCTGTAGTGCTGTTGAATATAAGGGATATAATAAATAAAGGCAGCAATATTGAAGGACATTGAGACAAATGCAGAGATACAAGGTTAACATTCTTCATGGAAGAAACTTTATGCTTCACACTGAAAACTCATAGAAAGAACTAACAACAATGCTGTATTTCTCAAAGTATCATGCAGTAGTCAGCATTGAAAGTCTGAGATTAACAACCTTCTACTCGAAGACATTAAAACAATTTTCTTTCATAAGTTCATTGTGCTCCTCAAGCTTATCCTGACTGCCTTTACTAACCTACAAAAAGAACTGTAGTAGCTCTTTCACAAATACATTACTTATTCTTTAAACTTACCCCTCTTTAGACTCGCATGACTTGCTGTAGCTTTTATAAAAAGGCAAAAGGCTGCAAAGTCTGGAAGAGCATATAATTGATAATTGCACAAAGCAATTCAAAATGGCATTTTATAAGAGAATAAAGAAGGGAGTCTCTTGTCTTGTCAAAGGCTAATATTGGAACATTACGCTTTCCACTTCCTCAGTCTAAGCATGCAATCAAAATACTTTGGTTTTTTTCTATAGTTATTGAGTGGTATCAGAAAAGAATCTTCAATTACAGTCATTTGGACACAAGATATTATAACACTGATAAAAGCAAATAGTTTGAACACTATAATGCTATTCTCAAAATAGAAAAAAAGAAAATTCTAGATATACAAAACATTCAACAACCAGTCATTAAATGAGGAAGTGGCGTTTTGAGCAAATGATGTCTGCAGAGTGTTTGGTTGTGTAGCGCTATTCATTCAAGTCCTAATGTAACAAACCTGGAAGAATGAAACATTATTTCAATGAATACCTTCCTTCCTCTGCACTTCAATGGTCGTGTCAATATCTTTTCCTCTTGCCACCTCTGTGGTTGCCTACACAGATTTAAACAGACGTAGTACAGAATATTTCCATGCAGAACATCTGATTTGAAGGGCTATGATTTTTAAGCCAAGGAGCTTAATAGAATTTAAAACAACAAAGTTTCTATCTCACATTCACAGTTTATGCTATTCAGTCAGTAATGAAACATCAACATGAATTCACTCAGCTGTAGAGCAATCAAAGAAGCCTTACAAATGAGGCAAAGCCATTTCTGGAGAGGTGAACTACAAATGAACCTAGGATTAACTCAATTTCATCAACAGCAAAGCATACAGATTAGATACTCAAGGTTCAAGAGTAAATTCATGATGCTACCAAAAAGCTCACTAATTACTTTTTTTATTTCACGTTTCTGCAATGTACACACCTGCTTTGCAAAGGTGGATCCAGTCTGACTACAACCACCATCTGTGACCACACCATGCTAATAGTCCCCTAAATCTTGCTTAGTAACACCAAGGAATTGCAGGTTCTCAATATGGGGCAGAACATCTTCCAAACCTCTGAGTATGCACAGAAGCAGTTTTCCCGGTACTAGAGACCATTACTGGAGACTAGGAGATAAAGTAGGCACCTAGAAGCAAGGTACTGAAATTCCTGCTTTTTAGAAAACATTGGGTTTCCAGAGCAAAAGCAGGAAGTTAGAATCAGCACCCAATCTGTGCTAATATGTCAGTTTAGAAGACCAAGCTATATAAATGAATAAGATTGTTGCCTTTGTATCAAATCAGTAGGAAATTGGTCTATCTGAATATCTGAACTCTTGATCACTTTCTAGAGTTTAGATCCTGAAGTCAGGACTGGATTAATCCTCTTCGTCTGTCAGGCACCTACAGCTCTCCAGAATGAGCCAAAAAATAATAATAATTAAAAAAAACCCAAACCCAAAACAGAACTAACTTTTTAAACCACAGATAACTGAAAGAAAAAGAGAGGACCCTTGCATGGCCTATCATTTATATAACAGCTTTTCTCAGATGTTTTGGATCAAAAGACCACAGTCAACCTTCAGAGTTTATCTTGGATAAGGTCAAGTTATCCAGCTGATAAATGAAAACACAGTTAACACTCACCTGGTTCCCACTTCAAGGAATCTTTCTCTTCAGCATCCTGTAGTATTTTTTACAAGGAAACTACAGAAACAATCCTGAGCTACAAAGCGGAAATGAGGCCTTACCAATCCCAGGCAACAAGCCTTACTTTAAGAATTTTCTTCTTTCTCCAGTACTCCACAAAAGACCCTCTACAGATGGCAGCTTGTACCTCTCACATCTGGTGAATATCTAGACATGCAGTGACAGAGCCACAGCCCTGCTCCACAGCCCCCATCTTCTGCTCAATTCGGTCCAGTTTCTTGCAGGAGAGAGAAAAGCACCTGAGATTTCCAGGGATGTGTTTTTAATGTGGACTGTGAAGAGTTCTTAGCATTGAGCAGTTGCCTAGTGATCGTTAAAAAGATGATCAGTTGAGAATCAGCTTTAAAACACATTACAGAATTAAGAGGTGACACGCTAAACCTAGGGTATATCTTATCTCGCCAAGGATGCCACCTTCACATCAGACTGGTGAACGCAGAGTGTGGCCCAGCCCTGCACATTGGGAGGGTGGAGTGAACCCTGGCTGGGACCAAGTGGTACAGGGCTGCCCTTTCTGCCTTGGCTGCACTCATCACAGGCTTTCCCTCCAAGGTTACACCTACCCACACAGGGTCGTACATAGAAGTGACAAGGTCAGAACCAGGCAGGCATCAAGACTGAGGCAGGAGGAACAGGGGTTTTCTTCCTAGGGTCACACAGCCAAAGCACCAAATTAGAGGCCAATTTAATTTGTTTCAATGTAGCTGAGGCCTCTAGTCCACAAGGTAATCTTCAGTCTTTTGTCTTTTCCTTTGTAAAGCCTTTTGATGTCTTTTGAATGCGATGCTAAGCACAGCCTTTAATCACAATGCTTTAAAATTTATTTCAACTGAAACTGAAAACAGAATCTAAAGTGAATTTGTTACAAACAATCTCCTTTTGAAGAAGGTTCAAGACAACGTTTTTTATTATACAATTGTATGAGTCTGCTACTGACTAATAAATGGAAAATCCTTCATTGAAGAAGTGCTACTAAGCTTTCACAGGTAGGGCACAGAGTTAAAGTTTAAAGAGTAATGTAATTATGGATAATACTATACTGTGACTGGCAAAACACTCTATTGACCTAGTTACCTTTCTGGTTTTGGTTGTTATTTGTTGGGGTTCTTTTTGTTTGGGGATTTTGTTTTTGTTTTGGTTTTTTTGTAAGGGGGAGGCAGCGATTTTGGGTTTTTTAAAAAATATTTGTATTTAAAAGTCTTTTCTTAAGAACATCTTTTAGAGATGGCTACTAATTAAATAATTGGAATAATCAACTATCTACTTAATCAAGTATATTTTTTAACTGGATTCTGAAAAAAATGCAGAAAGCAAGCAAAAATGCACAAAGGCAATTAGACTAACTTGTTAGGACCAGTCTTTTCAAAGGTCTTCCCTTCTACTCCTATTAGGTGACCCAAGAGGACAGGACTGATGCCCAGTACCCACAACACCAAGCTGTACAGGAACCCCATGTAGATGCAGCTGCTAGAACGAAAGCAGAGATGAGGTCTCCATGAACTCTCAGGCACGAAGTTCATGCAGGAGCTAGGCTGTGAAGCCACTGAGTCAGCAGCAAAACCTAGACTCATGCTGAGACTACAGCAACAGACAAACAACAGATAAGAGGATGGGCACAACAAATGTCCAGCAAATAGCAAACGGGGATGGGAAGGTTTGGACTGGCCTGCTTTTACTCATAAGGGTATCATCAGAGTCTCTTCCCTGAGAGAAAGAAATCTGGAAACATGAGGTATTCAAATGGCTCTGGTTGTTTTGGTTTGGCTAAACCAAAGCTTAGCAAGGCCAGCCACTGTCTCATCACATTGTATCATTTCTACTTCTAGTTGTGGCCAGAATTAGGATGTGCAAAGAAACGTGACAGAGGAAACCAAACCAACAAGCACAACTATCCCTCAGTTTCTCTGCAGATGTGAGTCATTTCATAGGATCAGAGTGTCCTGTCAGACTTGTTCCATCTGTATAACTTCTGTTCCAGGCACTTCTTTCTCAGCATAAAGGTATAAATTATTGAGCAGCTTCTAACAAGTTATGAAAGACAGGATCACTTTCTAGAGGATGAACCTAACAGCAAAAAATGTGAACTAACAGTCGTCATGCACAAACATGAATACTGTTTTAATCACAAGCAGCTTGATAGCTATGAACAACCAGAAAGAGTCAATAAGAATCCATAACAGGAAGCTGTAACTATTGCCTCAAGTACATAATGGGCTCTTAGGAAGCAGTGAACATTACTGTACGTTTTGGAAATAGAAGGACTGACACTTTTTCATAGAGCTCAACCATCCATTTATCATGTGAGTCCACTGCAACACTGAATATGACGCTGGGCCAGCCTGCAGCATTATTAAACCCATAAATAGCTCCCAGACTAATTAACACAAAGCAGTAAAATCATGTTCAGTGTGATCTGAATGATCACATTAGAATCTCTGTTCATGCAAATCTGAAACTTGTGGATCAACGAGATACTTTGCCTTTTAGAGCCACTTTGTAGCATCTCCACACAATTGATGAACATCACATATCAGGACAAAAAAAAACATTCTTCATGAGGGTCTGTGTGTCAATAAGTAATAAACAACATGGAAGCAGGAAGAGAGAAGCCACATTGACAGGGATCTGTGAACCAGTAGTGAAATGGTGGTTTACGTGTCATTTACCAAAGGCATTGGCCACCCAGCTTGCTAGCTGTGCTCTATCCAACACCATTAGGTTAAATTTCCTAGAGATACATGCAGTGCAATAGAACCACAAGCATCAGCACACAATCCTTTAACAATCCCAATCCTACAGCAGCATTAGCAGAAGTTTTAATAGTTGTAAACTGCTTCAGTATATATTTAGACTTTAGCTTGGAAATAAGTGATACATCAGATAACAGTTCTGGTAAATGCAGTATAAAAATTGGCACATCAGTGAATAAATATCATGCCTGATACTTGCATTTGCCTCAGAATACCAAGCAGCACTCTTCTTCCCGATTCACTCCTGAAGTTTTATGTCCTAAGAACAGATTATTTAATCCCATTTATATTCTTTTCCTTTCCATGCAGCAAACTGTGCTCTGAAGGAAAGCCTGGGTGCATTTGCAATCCTTCATGTATGCAGCCTTGGATAACAATTTTCTGACATCACAACATGGCATGCCAGTGCATTTGTAGTCCTGTTGCTTAGATTTGTCTGGACAAGCTGGAAATTGCCATGCTCACTTTTTTATGCAAAATCTTTTTCCAATCCGCTATGGCAAGTCACCAGTAGAAGCTCTGCTTGTGATAACCCTGACACCAAAAGTATACACAACTATACTACAAGAGGAACCACAAAGAGGAAAAGAAAAAGAAATCAAGAGAAAGCATTGATGGTCCAAGCTAGCATGAGAAAGGATTTATGAGTAATGAAAAACACCATCTGTCCAGTTCTCCTTCTTAAGGAGAAGAATAATTCCTATGTAGAACAATAAAAATTAGTCATTGCACTGCTTGGAGTTGAAGAAAGAGACTGTAGGGGAGAAGAAACAGACAAGGAACAGAAGCAGGTGTAAGAAATAAAGCAGACAAAATACCAGTAAGCGTTAAGCATTGTAATTCCAAGTCAAGCAGTGGAAAAACTCAAAGATATACCACCTTTCCCCACTATTTTTAGCTTTGGAAACAATGTTTATGTCTATTTTATCTGGGCATAAGTGTCAGAGATGGGAGTGCCTACAGGAGAGAAGGAAACACTTTTTCATCTTGCACTTGCATGGGAGCAAAAATGCAATATCTGCACACATAACAGTACACCATTTTTATCTACCTGGGTATGAAATTTCTGATATCAACAAAGAAAGTTGATCTTAACTGTTGAACAGTTGTAGATCTCTGTATTTCTTCCACCCACTTCAACAGTGATTTTATCAAGTCTCCTTTGATGATTGATGGCACGCTGGCCACTGCAGTGTGGAAGGCAGGATGGAAGGAACAGATCGATGTGTTTGCATGGAGCTGTTTATTTGCCAGCTGTACTCAATGTGCTGAACAGGTTTCACAAGTTGATCTATTAAACCCAGACTACTTTCAACAAATTAAGATAGCTTCAAGAGAGATTGAAAAATTCTTAAATTCCTAGGAGACACTAACTGCTGATCAAAAATATAGTTTTCATGTAAAAAAAAAAAAAGTTTTTATATCTCAACTTCTGATTATCATATGGGAGCAAAAATTAAGCACAAAGCTAGTGAAACAATTTAGCCATTAAAAAAAGGAGGAGACAGAAAAATAATGTTGGTCATTCAGTTAGTATTTTAAAATCAAGGTTCTAATTACCAAGCTATTAAAAGAAATCTGATCCCTTTCTGTTTAGCAACCTAAAAGCAGTCACTTTTCAGCATGTATCATTGTTGTGCCACATTTAATTATTTTAATTTTTTATTTAAACAGGTTCAAGCTGTACAACCTGTGAAGTTGACATGCAGGAAATGAAAGTGCCTTTTGCTCTGGGTATTCATTCACTTTTTGCACTGAAAAGATATTCAAGCATTCACCACTATCAATTCCACCCTGCATGAATGACAGCACCAGAAGTTTACATATCTCACGCAAAAGCAAGATCTATGTTGACTCTCAGTAAAAATTACTCTTTATGCCCCAAAAGGTCTGGAGCAAACTTAATACAGCAAGGGAAAAAACACAGCAAAGGATCAGTTCCACTTTGGCTCTTTCTGAGAGGTCAGGAAGGGTGCAGTAAGATTCTCTGGCCAAACTAACCCAGCAGAAAGTAGTAAAAAGCATTCATTGCATGCCATGTGCACCTGAGAAGAGCAATTACCTATAAACTCAGAAACTAGCCCTTCAGAATATAATTTTCATAGTGTATTTACAGCACATTTAGTGGCCTTTTTCTAGTGTCTGATGATTGGTATAGAATTATATTAGAATTGCTGTCCCGGACAGGAATGCCCACTGTCTGACTATTTCTTTGACTCTGAAACATCTGAGAATTTCCCTTGAAGTAGTTTAAATTACTGTAATTGTAAAAAAAACCCAAAAAAACAAACAACATTATATTAAAACATATTCTTAATTTGCTCACCAGATTCTGAGATGTCTTGAAATAAACTATATGGTGGTTTGGTTTCAGCTCATCTTACACCACCCTGCACATTTAACTCAGGCAGACACTTCATTTTTCAGGGCTGGGCACTACAAAGGGAGAAATCAAGGTGGATTTTAGTAAAACAGAAGCTAGTTATCCTGATGAAAGATTTGAGGGAATCGCAGCTGTAAGCAACTGTGACCCTTGGCATTTTCTGTGTAGAGACAGTATCCAGAAAATAAAGGCATGTTGTACAGAGATCCTTCTTGAATCTGAACATTGACAACTCTGCTCCTGGTTTTCCTTGTACGTTCATAATATCAACACCTTGGATGTGTAGAGGCAATACTGTGGATTTTAATTGTAAGGAGGAGATGGCATTTGGAGAAGTTCACTTTGTGATGTGGGCAGCTAGATTTTGACAGTGCTTTCTGTACCTGTAAATTTTGCCATAACTTGTGACTTGCATAATTCATCTGGGTTTGGTGAACAGAATCAGTGGATGATGAAAAGAGTATGAATGAACTTATTTTCTCATGAATTCCTGATTTCCTTATATAAAAAGGAAATATAAGGGCAGGAGGAAGAAACAAAGGTGAAAAAAAAAAATTAAAAAACTTCAAAAAAACACCACACAAACCAGAAGCAGATAGGACATTTCTCAAGAAATGAATAAATACTAGCAGACTTGAAAGATGATGTGGTTTCCATCAGGCCATGTTGCTGATATATTTTAGAATGGGAATAGAAGACCCAGGGAACTGGTAGTGGATTACAGGTTTTCTGCTTTGTCTGAACAGAGCCTGAAGACCATGCAAAGCTAGGAAGTTACTGTCAGTTCGCTATTTTCCACCTATTTTCCATTTGTGTGAAATGAACAGATAGCCCAAATCAGCTCTGTAGTAAACTAGAGTATGAATCACTGAAGCTATCATTACAAGCCACATTAATTGGCAGTTTAGCAATCCACTTGGCCCTTACCCAAATAGGCATAGTTACATATTCTTTTACACTTTAGTAGCAGGCCCCTTTGGGTACAATATGTAAGACAGTCTGGAGAACTTTCCGTTGCAGTGTATTATGCTACGTCTACCCAGAGACGACATAGCCAAACTTTGAAAATCCAGTATTTTTATTAACACAAAAACCCAGAGGTTACTCTCTGTGAGAGTGAGCGAGTGGCTGTGTGGTACCTAATTACCAGCCAGGGTTAAACCACAACACCACTACCACCCTACACTGAAGGAGCCATAAATGTCTAAAAGCTATTAATAGGAGATTTTTTTTAGAGCAAGCCCCAAAGAAGCAAACAGTATATGTTGAAGTTGGGAAAACCTTCTGCATAGGTGGAGAATTCCTAAAGAAACTGTTGTTAATTTAATCTAATCTACCTCCAAGTCTGCTCAGGGATATTATGGAACCCTAGGAATGACTTAAAAGGCCCCTAAATACCATCTCTCCCTACAGACTGTGTGTTTCCTCTTTTCATCTTGAGCTCTAAGAGGAAAATTATTCTTTCCCTGTTGGTGATCTTTACTTTTTCCTTCAATTAAAGAGCATGGACAGAACAGCAAAAGAATTATTTGCACTGTAAATATGTTTGATACACGGAGTGTGGTTCAGAGACTGAAGTTTATTCCCTAGCCCTAGCAATCAGAGTAGCAAAGGCTGCAAGAGTCAATAAAAAGCAAGACCCAGGTCTAATTTCACTTCCTCTGCTTTAACAGAGGTATAACTCTGACTCCGTTTCTCCCAATTTACTTTACTGTTGAAGTAAAAATATCAACTGCATGAAAAAATTATAGAGCAACTATAAACAAAACTAGACATTGTAAGGGAAAACAAATAGTTGAGAGATTATTTCTGATGTCATTTTAAATAAGTCAGAGCTCTGTTGAAGTCATCTAGATAGTCAGGTAATCCATAGCACAGAAGACCCTAAGCGTACAGGTTTGGCTAAGGGTGGGCTAGTAAGTTTGTGTGACACTTGTGGCTAAACAAAATACAGATAAGCTTTCCTGTTCTTTTTTCAGTCTTTGAGAAGCGATGACTCCGTTTCAAAAGATGCAGACAGCTTCATACACTATTTCATGATAATACACTTTCAAAAGACCTCATGGAATAACTGCACTGCAGGAGGACAATGACAAACTGTACAAGAGTTCCCTACAAAGTTACCCAGCAAAACTTTGGCTGGCTTGGGAGGAGTGGTTTAGGAGAAGGGCATCTCTGTTGATATGTCAAGACAAATGCAATGCTCGTTACCTGCTAGGTCTATGGAGTGGAGGGAAATATGTTGGCTTTCAAAGGGTTTGTATTCCAAAGGAGAAACAATGGAATTTCAGCTCAGGTAGATTTTCAGGTTTTAGAAGGCTTATCGCTTCACTGTTTCTGAGTAACATTATTATGAAATGTCTTTCCACATACAGAATTTTCAAAGCATTCATCAAATGCACAATAAGTGTCAGATTTAGTATCCAAGTGAATTAGTTATTCATCAGTGGAGAAGGCTTTTCAAATCAAACCCCTTTGTCCATCTCTTTCTATAATAAGCAAAATCGGCTACTTTTCCTTCCAACTCATCCTGCTCCCACTTCCTCCTAACCCTTGGCAGAGCTGCCTGCAATGCTGGCATGGAGAGCTCTGAAGATTATGACATCTGGGAAAACCTGAAAAGCAGAGGGAGATGGAAATATTTAACAACAGCAGCTGCATCCCATTCAGCTGGCTTGTCAAAGTACATCCTGATTGGAATAAATTACATCTCAGCCTCTGAACACTGGAGGGGAAACAAGGTATTTACAACATAACACTTAGCTGGATCAATTCCAAACTGTGACATATGTCACACAAAGTTGCCTTGATGGAGCTAAGCACAGGTTTCTTTCCAAAGTTGAAATCAGTGCATTAGCATTAAAATCTTGATCTTCATTTTGAATGACAGCATCATCACGTTAGCACATAATCAACATAACCTTGTAAAGAAATGCAAGATTGTGTTCCTGCAAGAGGGGGACACATCTTGAGGAAGTGTATTGATACTTTAAAACTGAATAAAGCCTACAGAAAATTATCAAATTCCCCAGATAAGATACCAGCTACATTTTCCTCAGCTTCTGTAAAATGGTCAGTCACTATTTAGGTGAATTTTTTTTTTTTAAACAAAAAATTAAAATATAAATTCTGCCATTGGTAGTAAGAGTATTTCAAAGCCAGACTCTGGATCCAAGTAGCTTCAGTCAACTCCAACTGCAAGCTCTCAATGCAAGTTTGCAAGTTTCTCTTACCCTCCCCACAAAGACAAGTGAATTTTGTGAACTGCCAAACCAACTCAGAGTAGACTAGAAGTTAAACCCAGATGCTGCCATCCTACATTAATTCACCATAATACAGCTCAATGCAGACTTCTTGCATCTTTGTTAGCCATGTGTTGGGCCTCTGCTTATCACAAAAAAAGGTAGAGCCCTCCTGAACGTATAACACACAGTTACGCCACATCAACAGGATAAATAGGACCCCAAGACAAACAGGTCTTACACATCTCCGACTCCTCTTTGTAGGACTATACCAGAGTAGTAAACATAACAAACTTAGCAATGGTCAAGGATAACAACCTTTGTGCAAGTTACCTCTGCTTTGCCCACAGACTTTAATCATGACCAGCAAAGAAAAAAATAATAAATATTTCTTATAGTACAGCAATGCAGGCATATACATGCTGGGGGTTTTTTTTCTTTGGTGCACTAAGGATTTGGACAGTACATACTTCAGGTATTTTACAGTTACGCTGAATAGCTGCATCTGCTGCAAGAGAAAAATACCATTTCTGGTGAAAGAGAATTTAAAAGTTGGAAAGCAGTGAGAGGAATGTCACTGAGCCTTCATTTCACTGATTTATAACACAACAGCACTAAGATTATAGCATTAACCAAAGATTACATAACAAAACAGAGGATCAGATCCTAACTCTGAGTTATGGGAACTTATATACATTTAAGAAACAGCACAAGGCAATGTTGAAAAATCATGTTCATGAGATATTTATCTGGTAATTTTGGGGCCCAAATGAAATTTGCTGAACCATGTGTACAAAGGTAACATTAAGCAAATGTAGATTAGTAGCACACCCACCACCCCACCCCCCCAAAAAAAAAAAAAATTAAGGAGGGTTTTTTTTCTTTAAAGTTATTTATCACTTAGATTTCTAATTGGATAATTTTAACATTAATGATTTTTTGTTCCAGGATGACAGCCTGCGCGAAGTCCTGCTTCCTCAGTTCTGAAGGGTAGCTCATGGCTGAGACTGCCATCTTCCAGCAGTGCACAGCCCAGCTGGCTGCCTTCCCCAATACCCTTCCCAACAGGTAGATTGTGCAATGACAAGTGATTTTGTGCTTACTCAGCGTCCAGGAGGCAGCCTCTGCTAAGCAGGAATAGTTTTGTCGCCAGTCCTTTCAATTCCTACTCAATTATTGCAGAAAGGAACATTCCTCCCAGTGTACCACATCAAATGGCATGTTATGGCAACTACTCTTCTGTCTCCCCCCCTCCCAGTCTCACTAAAGCCAGCTTAACAGCCAACCTCTCACCCTCTTTCTGGACCCCAAGTATTATCAAGAGTACAAAGGGAGGTCCTGACCGAAACTTTTTGTTTCACCTTCATCATGGGGTTACTTGCTTCATTTACAGATAGGCAGCTGCATAAATGTATTGAGCTGTCTGCATTTAAGCGGAAAATGACACTGATTGTCACTAAATATAATGAGTGCCGTATGTATGTTTCATTGAAACCACAAGCTCAAATTAGCCTGTCAGAATTTGACTGTACCCTGATGCCAGCCTGACAAGTGACACAATTAGCTCAAGAGAATAGAGAAAAGGCTTGTCAAAGCCATCAAGGCTTTCCACTTGCTCAAGTCCCATCCCTTTGCTCACTGCCTTTATTAAATCTAAATGCATTTTGTATTTGCAGATAGGTAGATGCCATCTCTCTGTTCCCTATTCCTCAACTCCCTCTTCACCACCACTTTCTTACTAAAAACCCATCAAATCTATGGAGAGGAAAAGGAAGTAATTTTGTTACAGGTCCCTGAAGTCTCATTTTCTTACAGCTAAAGGAAATGTTTACCTGTAGATAAAACCTTATCAGTGGCTCAACTTTGCTTTTCTTGCAGAGCACTAAAAAGCATTAGAATAACATTGGATTTAGAGGTGAACTGAAAGAGCAGAGACTTCAAGCAGAACAGCAGTCTTCCTTCTAACTCTTTCTTTCCCCACCAAACCCATAGAGAGGTGCAGCATTTCTTGTCACAGACCTCTCAAAGACCAGCAGAAAAAAAAAGTGAAATCAAGCTCAGAATTGCTATCTGTTGCTTCAAGGGCATGAACGTATCTAACGTAAACTGCAAACTCACTAATCCCAAGCTTTCCAAAACTGACTCAGAGGCTGGCAACTCCAAGAGGAGTTGGATCTACAAAGCAGCCAGCCTCTTCAGACTGCCCCTTAGCAACAGCACTTGCATCTTTTCCCAAGGACCCCTCTCGGCTCCTTCCCAGCTCTTCACCCCTTTTAGCTGACTCCATTTTTTAGGTGACCCCACACCACCTCTTTGTAATGCCAAAGACTCTGTGACGATACTAACTCAATAGCAAAGAGGGGAGAAAAATAGAAGAAAAAAAAAAAGAAAATGACAGAATGATATATCCCCTTAATGAGTATTTTAGTGGTTTTCCTTCTCTGACTATGAAAATATTCTTATTTGTATAACTGTTTTTAAAAAAATAATATTAAAAAGTGATCTGTGATCTTTTCCACAGACTAGACTCAGCCATGCTGCTGGTATTTCACAAGATGAGGTAACACACTCACTGCTGATCATGGAGTCAAAGGCACCTTGTGAAGTGCTTTGGAAGCTTCCCCAAGATGCCTGGTGTCTTCAAAGGGGCAAGGAAGGGGTATCTGTGTCCTGCTTTTTCTGTGCTAGTGGAAAGTCCAGCAAGGCTAGTTCTTATATTGGCCTTGTAACAGCAGGAGATGCTTTCCAACCCCTTACACACCTCACAGAACAGTTTTCCCAAGGATTATGCTCTTATCACTGTATTTGGAATGGTTTCCTTTAAAGGAAGAAACACTCCAAACTTGTAAGGTCTCCTTGGGGCCATCTCCAGCAGAATCTAAGCATTAAAACTTATATTGAATTCATTAAGGAAAGAAAATCAAAATCCTAGTTCCAAGACTGAAAACCAGGTTACAAATAAAACCTAATTACCTCACACCAAGTTCCAAGATTGTACTTACAAGAAGATGCTTTGCCACGTCTTAACTCTGACTTCTCAGTTCCTACAATTCCAGGGCAGATGTCTTCACAAAATAATCCAGCAGTTCTTTTGAGAAGTGCATATCATATAGAAGTCGCACTAACTTACATGCTATATGAAGTGCTGGTGCAGGACACTACCTGCAGGCAGAGACCAGCCTTTCACTTTAATGGCACAGCAACTGGTGTGCTAAGAGTGGCTCTTCTAAGCTGATATCCTAAAATTATAGCCTCTTGGCCTCACTCCCTGTGGCTTGGCTTCACCAGGGAGAGGGGTAGTGAGTACTCTGGCAAGTCTGGGCTCAGTGGCTACCTTAGCTTCCCACTGGCCCCTTTGCTGAATCGCTCGCCCCATGGCAACCAAGCACGCATAAGGTAATGATGAGTTGGCCTAGTATTTATGGCCTCTCTTAACACATCTTGTGCACTAACCTTTCAAATTAGGCAGTTTTCTTCTTCATAGACTTTTTTTTTCTTTTGTTTTTGCTAGTTTTGCTCAGTTTTTTTAGACAAGCCTTCAATATTGGTCTAAGACAAGTCTACCTTTGTGGCTGTTACCATTAAATTCAGCAATCCTTACATGGGATGCTTACACTTCATGCCCCCTACTCGATTTTCATTTGAACTCCATATTTACTTATTTATTAGAAAATTTAGCAAGTTATTGTCTGTGATGCTGACAGACATTGCCTTTAAAATTTCAGTTATGTGAGGTTGTCATTTTGCAGCTATCACACAAGAAGCTTTTATCCATATTTCTCCACTCAATAAGTAATTTTCATAAAGGTGATGTCTCAGCTTAGAATCCACCCCCTCTAGCACATATGGATCATTTAATCAAAGGCCTCACCTGAAGAAAGGGAACAAATGGATTGGGGAAACATCTAGGACTCTTCCCATGCTTCCATGATGAATGCAAGGGAGGAAAAAGTCAACAATAAGGAAACAGTGAAGAGAAATTAAGAGAAAGGTTGTGTGAAATTTTCAGAAAGGAATAAGGTAGGAGTTTCCATTTTCTTAGCACTGCTTTGAGATACTTGGGCTCCTTGATGGTATCACTACTTGACCTCAGTTTCTGTCAGTGAAAGATTGCCCCTTTGTCTGCATGTTGCTGAGGAAGGAGGAGAGTAAATTAACTGATAAAGCAGCAGTCGCCCCTGGCAGGACTTCTATTCCACTCAGATGTCATTGTTTTGCACTCGAAATATCTTTTCACCCAAAGGCACAACATTGGGTCTTACTTTGATAAGGACAAGACTCATAGACAAGACTATGAGGACATGTCATCTAGCTCAACCTGTATTTTCTCTATATGTTGCTTAGCTTAGAACCAGTACTCTGCACTTCAACAGCTAACAATTGCTCAGCTTAAAGGCTTCCCCTTTGGCTTTGCTCTTGGATAGTTTAATACGCTGTCAAGTGCAGCATGTCTTTCAAGAGCTAAAATTCAGGAGGGCATTAGAAAAGTTGCTCCAGTGCACACTTTTAAATGCTAGTCAAGCCAAAACAATCTTCACTGCTTCTGTATTTATGCATGAAAATGCAGGTCTGAGGAATGCAGCCTTCTTTAACCCACAAAATACCCCCCCAAACCCTCTTCAGTATATTTTTTGGTGATAGATAATAGCTCATATTCATCTGTAGCAGAAAACATTCCTCATGATCATTCCTCATGAACCTTACTTCTGAGGTATCTCAGGATCCTCAAATCTACACCAGGCAGCCTGTTTAATCTGCTGTATGGTTTGTTGAATCTTCAACCAAGAGCTGCTAAACAAAAAACTTCAGTTACACTAAGAAACAAAAAAACATAACTAGTGCACCAACACTTAAATATTAATTAGACAGGACTGGAACATGGAAACATTTGAAATAAATGTTCTTGGTGGTATTATTAAATGTTAAATTTTATGCATACTAAATCATTTTGTAGCCTGATAAAATAGCTTTTATCTGTGGCTTAGGAGATACATGATTAATATATTTTTTCTAGCCATCAGTGTTTCATTATTAAAGAGTTTGACTAACATTTAGATGGAAAAAGTATAAAAGTCCTTTGAAAAAGCCTAACACTTTTGTGAAGAACATGACTGAAATAAGTAATTTTCCTTGGAGGGGGTGGGGTGTTATTATCATTTATTTTAAAATACCACATACTTGCCACTTGAGGCCCTTCTGAAATCTGGGGTAAGGAGAGGTTGGGGTCTTTTTTTTCCCCTAGTTTGTTCTTGAATATATAAGTCAAGTATTTTTTTCTTGTGCTGACAACTAAGGTGCAAGGAAGACCTAAATAAACATGAGAAAATAACTTACAAAATAACTGGAATTTTTAGGTTTGGATTGTCTTTGTATTTGATATCAGCCAAAATCAAGACTTTTAGTAATAGTTAACACTTTTCACTACAGATTTCAGTTTACAGATCTATACCCTGTATACCTGATAAATATATGCTGTATAAAAGAAATCAAACATAAATTAATTAAGAGAGTAGAGAAAGATCACACAAACTTGCAGGGCCAGGAAGGGAACCCAGAGCAGTGCTGCCTGTTTTGGCAGGAGTTATAGAAGAGTCCTGGACACTCAGCACACAAGAGCAGAAGAGATCTCTATAGTGTAAATACTGAACACGCAACTGAGCGACACTGCTGCATGCATCACACAGCCAAAATAAGCCTTCCATCACTATAACATCTTGACACACATCTATTTCAAATATCTATGCATTCATGCAGTGATTTTTATGGTATCACTGGTGTATCATTTCATTGAGCAAAATTAAATTGCTAGATACAACACAACAAGGCAGTGGATGGAAGTTCCCCAACATCTGTGATACGGATTTCTCGTCTTGCCTCCACACACCAGCCTGCTGGTCACACGTAACAGCTCACAGCACAGGCAGACAAGCAAATGGAGCATCAGCCTCCAAGCTTTAGGGTCTGAACACAAGCAAAGGCATCTCAAAACAAGGAGAAACCAGCACTCAGCATTGCAGCTGATGCCAACCCATTGGTGGCCCAATCCATGGTGGCTCAGCTCTTGGTAAGTTTCTGGTAGGTATTAGGGAAATTGTAAGGAGAATTACAAGCAGGCATTTGAAAGAGAGCAATGAACTCACTTCATAGTGGTGGAGGAGAGCACCAGGATTGCTCAAAAGCACCTGCGCTAGAAGGAAACAGCATGAAAGTACTTACCCAAGAACGTAAAAAAAATACAGTGAAAGTATCTGGCATTTCTGGTTCCAGATGGTTACCGGAGGTGGGAGTCAAGCCCTCAGTGCTGGGAGGAAGGCTAGGCAGGCTTTGGGAGAAAAGCTGTGGCTTATGTTTGACATGACGCAGAGAGGAGAGCAGAGTGATGAAAATTATGTGCAATACAAATGATGATTGCAGCAGTAGTACATAATTGCAACCTAAATGGAAGGAGGGAAAAACAGGGTTCTTGGTTATAGTTTGAAATGGAAAAGGGGGAGCAATTCAGGGAGAAAAAAAAAGTCTTGTTTTCTGACGGAAGAAGGCTCAAGGTAAATGATTCTATACCCAGGAGGGCAGATTTCAGTAAAAACAGACAGAGAAGAAAATGCAACACCGCAGTAACTTTCTTATCCCAGGCTAAAAGCTGATTCCACTTTTTCCTTGCTCTTCAAAGTATCACAGCACCACCATTCCCTAGGAGTCCAGTAAGAACCAGCCTAAGCCTGAATAAATGCAGCAGGAGCACTACTGCTTTACAATAGGCTTTTCTGGAGCTTTCCCACCGCACCCTCTGAAGGAATAAAACAAGTTGATAGCTGAATAATGTAATCAACAGCAATTCATTGCCTTGAAGTTTAGTAAATAAGCAGAAAATATGGACTATAGGGTAACGTACTTCAGAAAAAATGACTGTACTGAAGCAGACTGGAGTTTCCTGTGTTAATGAAAATTTTACATACTTTGTGCTTTATGGTTACATAGTTCAAATGCTATACTTCAGGAGATATAGCATGATAGGTATGGAATTTAAAAACATTAATGAGGATTCTGGGCAAAACATATGAATTTTGTTAAATAATTTTTTGAATAACTGTGAAATTGCTAACCAGGAAAGTTTAACTCCCATCCAGAAATCAATTAGCTGCCACATTAACTAAATGCATGCAACTTGTTTCACTAAAAGCAGCGTATATTCTTAGTGAGTAAAACATCCTGCTGCCTTCACTCTCCTGAAAAACACCAGTGATGACAAATCATAACAGGTTTGGGTTGTTGTTTGGGTTGTTTTTTTTTTGGTGCCATGACTGTCATCTTGCCACCCTGCTACCTGGCAATTTGGTGTTAGCAGAGGGTGGCTTTGGTGCCCTCCTGCCCAGGTTTCCCACTGGCAGAACCTGGGCTTGCCCTGTCCCACAGCTCCTGGTGCTGGTAGCCCCACATAAGGGAAGTTCGGGGGAAGAAAAAGTAAAATTTCCCCAAAAGGGTGGTAAGGAGAAAAAGTCCAACAACTTCCAAGCAAAATTATATGTATTCGACATGAACTGTCATGCAGGCTGCCCCACCGTCTGTCTAACAGCAGGAGTAAGTACTTCTGCCTAATAACAATCAGTGGACTAATTAATGCAGCCTATTTACAGAAAGCCTAGGATGGCAAACATGGTGGAGGGGGGGGTAGTCTACATGCTTTTAGTCTAAGTGTTACAACTATTTTATCCACAGAACTGTAAGGCATTAGTTATCAAATCAAAGCTAATAGAGATACAGGGAGTTTGATCTGAAATACAGTTTATAAATACCATTTCACGACTGATGATGTGTCTTACACTTCCATAACCACAACCTACATGAATCTGTGATAATAAACATTTGCAAATCAACTCCCTCAACCTCTTAACTGAAAAGTGTAACAGCAAAAAGATGTGTTTTAAGAGAAGCTGAAAGCATTCCTCATCATAAGCAATAATGAGAAGGAGCAAAAAACCCCAAAACCTAAAGTGTCTACAGCACTGTCAGAAAATCTTGAATATTACTCCCTGAGTTGTGTGACTCCAGGACAAAATTCACCTACCATCACAGCAGGTTACACACACAGGAAAAGCATTGAAAATACAAAAACACTGCTTTAAAAAGAAAATAAATCTACCCACTACCTGTGTTCTTCACATATAGAAGCAAGTAGTCAACAAGTAAAATCTAAAAGCAGAGAAGGACACTGCTACATTGGAAAAGAGGGAAAAATGAGACAAACGATCAACCTGGGAAATAAAACCCAGACCTTATTCAGAGGGACTTGCAATGGCATTTGCCATTGTAAAGCCAGAATCTGATATCATTATTCATCAGAAATCTTTTTAAATTCTTCAGTTAAGCCTGAAGTAAGAACACAGAAGAAATCTGACGTGAAACTGTTAGGTTTTGGTTAGAGGTTTTTTGTATTTATTCTTCATGAGCACCCAACAGTGAATAGAACTCAGACTCTTCTTACAAAAGAACAGAAAAAGCATTGAAAAAATAAACTGTTACTTTTAGAAATGCAGTTCAGGCTGACAAGCTGAAGCACTTTCTTTTTGAAAGGTGCTTTGTATCACATCTGGATGTCACAAGATACAGATATAGATATTACTTCTGTCAAGTCAGAAGTATAACAGAGATGATAAGGAAAATCACGAGTTTTCCAGTGCAAGAGGAAGATTTCAAACTTGTTGACATGAAATAGAGGGTTCATAGATCAATGAGTCAGCTCAGAGCATTGATACAATTCATTAAAAATGCTTCTCCATAAAACAAGTAACTCATATACATTATTTCAACCTGAGTCTTGCCTTAAAAAGTTGGTCTCCATAAGTTGTTGGCTTACAACACTGAAAAAAAGGTATCTAGCCACCTCCTCAGTATGGGTAGTAGAGGTAACAAACTCAGAATTCTTGTTTTGTGGGAAATGATGATGTTTCACCACAACTCAAAACAAAATAAGGCAAAACATTCTAAAAAAAATTATACATTTCACAATGAGTCAGCAGTAATATACTTCAGACTTTACTACAGCTATCAATGTCTCAGGCTGATTTAATACAAAAGCTAAAATATTTTCCCCACCAGTTAATAAAGATTGAAATATTTGCTTCTGCTCGATCAACATCTCCTGCTTCCACTGTTGTGAAATATTTTGACAGAACCATTTGATTGTTTCATTACAAACAGGAGAAAACCTGAAAAGGATGATATTCCATTCATTTCTGTGGAGTGGCCTCCTTGGTTATTCAAGCTAGTATTTTAACATCTGAATTACACCTCCTGAATTTTAGCTTTCAATAAAGTCTTAAAATACAATTAAAACCCAAATACAATATTACTGACTATCACTAACCACACAAATTTCTGAGGGTAGAAACATGAAGTTTCTAGGAATTCACAGACTAGCCCATTCCTAATCCATATCCTCAAACAGGTGCAATATTATTTTTACATTGAATCCAAGGGCAAAGACCTGCAAACCTTTACAGGGAAACTTCCCATGAAACCAGGCCAGGAGTTTTCAGTTGCGACTGTGAGGCAAGTCCCCTATCAACAGCAAACCTGGTTTCTGTTTATACAAACACCAGCTTCTGCAGAATATTAGAGCAAATGAAAAAATATAAATAATATCTTTAGGTGCAAAAGTGAAAGTAGTATCCTCTTCATTCCATTCCTTAGATATTTTAATGGTTTTGTGTACACAACCTGTGCAGATATACTCAAGGCATCTCAGAGCCTTCTAGAAGGCCAGTTATATTTGCTTGTTATTGAGCCTACTGTTGTCTTTACTTGCAAGAAAACAGCTACCTTGCTTAGGCAGAATATCATTTTAAAAAGCTACCAAAGGTCCAGATCCAAACTAAGCTTTGGCATCCCTAAGAGTATGAAAATTGTCATTCTCAGTTAAACCAGAGGTCTACTTAGTCCGATAACTTGTCACTGACAGTGGCCGTAAGAAGATGTCCTGGAAACAGTGCAAGAAAAGAAGAAGCACATATGAGTCACAGCATCTCTTTTTTCTTCCCACTGTTCATGGTGGCGGAGTTTCCCAGCCGCCCTTGGTGTCCGCATCACTGACTCCCTCAATTAATTTTTCTTCCAAGAAAGAACCTATCTTTTCTCTTGACCTCCAGGACATTCCATCATTTGGCCTATATGTATCCTTTTGTTTCATAAGGTTCCGTTGCTACAACTGGTTCTGCAGCTCAGATTCTGACTAATTAGCCTTGCATTGAAAGGACAGCATTACTACCTTTCATAAACTGGAACTCATTCAATTAAAACTAAATAACTTCTTAATAAAAAGGATACTGCAAAATACGAGTGAATAAAGGCAGTTACTTAATTAAGCAGATGGTAAGCCATAACACAGGTATTTCTTTGACACACACCACCCACCCCAGTACCTGCAGTTTTGGATATGAAGACATTTCCCCACTTCAGAAAACACATGAGTTAATAATTTTCAAACTATGAAAGAAACTGTTACCTAAAAAGTGTTGCTTTGATTTCTCTTTTGTATTTCTTTTTTTTCTAAGAAGAAAAAGATAAATTTAAAATAAGGGAAAAAATAGAAAGGCTGATGTGGGAACAAGTTTTACACTTGAAAGAAAAATATCTTTTGTTCAATATGCAAAAAGCAAAGATCAAGTGTTTTCCAGTCCTCAATGCACTGGCTGACAGAAAGGTCTGTAGTTCATAACACAACAAACCAAGCCAACAGCAGCCATGTTGACACCAGATTCTGCAAGAAACCTTCTCTTCATCTGGACGGGACTGGAGCTTTCCACACTTCCATGACATCCTCACCACACCAAAGGTTCGGAGCTTCCAGACCTGGAGCTGGCCAGGGTGCACACTCAGATCCAGCCCCTGCAGCAGATCAGGGCTCAGGTGAGCTGCAATCTTCTCCACTAAAATCCATATACAACTCATCCAAGGAGAATAAGCACATGTTGGCTGCAGCTGCTGGTACAGCAGGGGCAGGAGTTATAAGGTGTCCTGGGAAAATTTTTCCCAGAGACAAAATTATTTTCTGATATTATATAATTTGTAAGGGTTTAATGTTACTGAAGATGTGATTAGGATTAAAACAATTTCCTTCTGAATTCATGCATTCAAATAATTATTTCCAACAGGGAAAACAATCCTGCCTTGAACCTCCACTTGTACAAAAACGCAATTACACCAGGGGGTCGGGGGCAGGCTATGGCTATGAAACATCTTGGCAGAGAAACAGGTATTTCAGCATGCATTATAATGAAATACCACCTTCTTGTTCTTACCTTTAACTCGTTTTTCCACACACATGCAAACAGGTATTGGAAGGGGAATTTTCTGCCTCAGTTTTTCACTAATACAAAGCCTGATTCCACAAGTCTCAGCCATGTGAATAGCCCTTATCAAAACTACTCACGTGAGGAAGGAGGTAAAGTATCAGCTCTGCTTAGTGCTTTATTTATTTAATCATAGATAATAAGTATCTGCAGTATGGGTGCTAGTCACCTATTGAACTCAGCAGAGCCGCATTTTTGCTAGCCAAAAGAACAGACTGAAGAAATAATTGTGTAAGGTAACACATTTTTCAAATACGCTGACTTTTCCTAGCACAGGGCATACAGATTTCTAGTGAATATTCAGGCTTTTCTCAGGTTTTACATGTCCAACAGCATGGTCCTTGCCTTCAATTCAGCTTCTCTGGCCCTTACAAAACCCCTTGTAGGTGGTTTTCATACTTTCTGTTAGGGCCTCCTGCCACTGTTAATGTTTTGGAGGTTTACTGATTAAAAATGCTTTCAGCCATACCCATTTCTGGTCAAGTATGTCCATGCAGAAGTAAGCAGCAAATAGACTTCCCATATTTCTTTCCTTCCCAAGGGAAATGACAACCACAGCATTTTCCCTTTGAGGCTTTTCTGTTCTCCTCCTTAAGTGACCTCACTTATCAATCTCTCTCCCTCATCACCATATGAGTGTGATTTATTGCAACCAGTATGAAAACTGCTTTGGGCTCTCAAATAGCAAGCTATGCCACCTGTGACATGAAATAGAGACACTTTGAAAACATTACAGCTACTTGAATTAGTCTTTCCTTTCATTTTCAGCAAAAGAAATCATCCACCCCAGGCTTTAGAACACTCCCTTCTCTGACTTGCATTTTTGGTATTAAAATCCCTATCAAGTTTAAAGATGAGTGCGGGAAGGAACAGAAAAAAGATTTTAATTGTGCTCACTCCCAGGTCAATAGTAAGAACTGCTAAGGGCAGGGGTACCAGGAGAGAACAGGAAAAATGGCCATGGCTTGTGAATAGTACCTTAGACCAGCAGTCTGGAGCATAATATTCCAAACACTATTTAGTAATTGCTCTGCCTGTGGAGTTTCATTTCTTTTTCATTTTTTTCCCCTCCATAATACCTTTAAACTAGCAACCAAATAAACATCACACAGTATTGCCACTCAGGAGCTAGGCCAATTCTACTACATGCTACTTATTTCAATGACATACAAAGGCATAAGCTATTTGCCCTTAAGCTGCTAAGCACGCATGCATATACAAGTGATCGCCATTACAGTTCTGACACTTCTTTTTATGCTAGACATGGTGAGAACACCGCAGTGACATTATTTATAAAGGAAATTTGCAAGTTTTAATGGAATCCATGGGGTCTGTTTACATATACACTAGAGAATAGACTTTTACCAAAAGGGGAGGAGGGGAAATAAAAGCCATGAGAAAGCTGAAATTTCCAGTCTGCACCAAAAATGAAATTGTTTTCATGCAGATGTTGCCTGCTGGGAGTTTTAATTAAGTGCCTTAGGGGGTATGCTCAGCAGATAACCGTGCTCCTTGGCCAGACTGCCTCAGTTCCCAGCATGCCCTGCCATTTCCAGACTTAACAAGTATATGACCTTCATGAAGTGTGGGATCCTGCTCCTCTTGGGAATATCCATACTGGCGAAAAAGTGAATGAAAAACAAAACTACGGCTTCCCAGCACATCATTGCTAGATAACCACATAGAAACATACTCGCTGACAGCATGCCTTTTGAGGAGAAAGTCTGAAGTTTTCTTCTGAGAGCAGGCACTTTTCACACACGAGCAAGTAGTTGAGTCAAAACCAATTTTTCAAAAAAAGAATTTACTTAGGTCTAATACACACAAAAAATAAAATTTGTTTCTCCTAAAGTTCATGCCTGGGTTTTGTGACATTTGTGGGCTGGGGGTAGAAGTGGAAGGAAATCATTCAACTGGTTGTCAGGTCTCGGAAAAAAAGGAGAAACAAGATTGCCCCAGTGCAGACTTCTGGCATAACGCTTGAACACTACTGAAGTTCTGCTTAAAACATTAGCATCAGTTTTGAGTGTATAGTGGTCCTCTTCAGATGGGTTCAGATTACCCTTAACTGAGATAGTAACATCAATCAAAATATCTGCACCTGCATTATCTCTCATGATTATATCACTATCACTTTTCTTTCCCCTGCAGCACTGTGGCCTTATTGTACAATCTAGTACCAGGTGTGAAAAAAAATTGTTGCAGTAACTACATTGGAGGCCTACTTTCAAATTTGCCAGAATTTTGCACTGTTTCATATGCCACTGCAAATACTTCATTTGACTCTAGACGCGAGAGCAGGTTTTGTTCAGCCACCTGTACAACACAAAAATGACAATTACTTGGGATAAATAAATTAATATTCTCGGGGAAGTTAGAAATTAAAGAAAGCAATAATTTTGCTTAAACTTTCTTACGCAAATGTAGGTCAGTTGTGAACTAATTCCCTTGTCTGACAAGAATTTTCAGCCGCAGTTCTATTTCCTGCACCCCACCGCCCCCACCCCACCCCCCGGCCTCCGCCATGGCCAGTAGTTTCCAGCAGTCTGATCTTTCCACTCCTTTGTTTCACAAAGTCAGTCTGTGAGACTTCAGGTAAAAATTCTGTTTGGGGAATGTATTTTTGTTATTTCTTAATAAATACTTTATGTGTCTCATTCCACATCCAGCAGTACTCTGGTCACAGGGGTTAATAATGAAAGTCTGCAATTATGGATGGTGGCTGGTCACTTCAGCTTTACAGCCTTAGTTCTCCCTGTGGTTGCTCCAAGATGATATAAATATGCTATAAGTGCCCTTATATTCAAATATACTTTGACTTTGCAGCAAAGAGCAACATTTGTTAAGATAACAGTGTGGATGTATTTCAAATAATATAAGGTGCCTTTCAAGTTCACAGAGAATTATGGTGAAGCACAACACACACACTAAGAAATAAATTGTTTTGTATATTTAACAATGGTAGTATATTGTTTCATAACCCTTCACCTCCATGTGTGTGCACACTTCAGACGAAAATACAGAAATCTGCCCATCCAAGACAGAGAAACTGTGCACTGTGAATCATTATTTTTTTTCTCCTGGAAGGGCTAATCAACCTAATTTGCATGCACAATATCAAATATCCATACCACCACAGTACACAGCCTTCATAGGCAAAAAAATATCTGAAGCAATAGGATAATTCTTACAGAAAATCTTTCTTAGAGCACAGAGACATGCCCTTGCTAACGCAGCTATAGCAGTTACAGGACCAATACCACTGTTTGCTACTTACATGTTCTCCAGTCTAGTTTTTTGCACAGTGAAAAAGTTTAAATGATGAAGAACAATGATGAAGACTCCAAAATGGTAATATCAGAAGGTAATATGGTGATTTTCTACATTTTTCAGTTGCAGAGACAGAAGTAATTCACCAAGTTAATTTTGTCCAGATCATACTAAGCAACCTTGTTATATCAAAATGATCTTGTGCTTGAAGTACCTTGATTGCTACTGTCTAGGTCTGGGTTACCCAGTATTTTAGTCTTCTGAGCGATAGAGCAGTTTGGCTTAGCTCAGATTGTAATGAACAACCTAGTTACATAGCCTGAAATGCACAAAATAAGATGATCTAGAGGTTCCTGTAGCCTTGTTTTTCTAAATAGTTTTAAAGGGCATTTCATCACATTACTATTACCCACATTCTGTTTTGGCATGCCTATCCTACTATTTTTCCTCCTCTTTCCTTAACACCCATAAGATTGTAAGTAAAGAAATACAAAGCTAGGGATTCCAGCTGTTTTGTTGAAACCTCAAAATGTAGGGTCTGACATTGCATACTGCCACTGCAGCCACTCTGTCGCCTCAGGAAAATACCAATCCACACTCAAATGCCAAAGGTGCCATTTAGGCAAACTGGTAGGTGCCTACATAGAAAAGTAACTAAAAATTCTCAAGAATCCACTCAGATACCTAGGGCACCAGAAGTTTCTAGTAATTCAAGCAAAAACTGAAACTGTGCTACCCTGCAAGCTGACAGCACCAGTGCCTTCTGTAAGCTGCTTACATCAAGAGCTCACAAAACACGTGAGTTCTCACATACCTGAGAAACACAAGCCAACAGGCATATATAACACCCTGAGAGATGTGTAGAGAAGCACCCTGGGTGGTACCCACCTTCTGGCTAGAAGGAGTTTGGCAATTACAGGCTGAGATGAGGAAACTGGAAGTTAGGTGTAAGCTCTCTCTCCTGCCTGGACAGAGCTGCATCACATGCAGCACAGGAGCACATCCTAGCCATGGCAGTACTCTCTCTTGTGCACTTTACTTCTCTTTAATAAGATACTGAAATGTTCACTAAGTGTGATGGGAAGAGTAAATAACCAGTCACTGGGACACTCAGCTGGGAATTGAGACACTTGTGTTCTGGTATTCTGGTATTCAGTATTATACCCAAAGCGGAACAGTCCTTAAAAAGAAAATAATAAAAAAACCCCAACCACAACAACCACCACAAAACTATGAAAGCAATTGAGGCAGACTAATATATAATCCAGAGCATTCACTTGCAGGGGAAAAAAGGGTTCAGATTTCTTTACTACATTCAGATCAGGGATCTGGGATCAAAAAATAAAGCATACTCATGGTTAGAAGGTAAGGTGTGTGTTTCCTCTCCTCAAATAAGCAATAATGATGCTCAACAAGACTGACTGCAAAGACGCAGAAACTTGTGACAGCCATGAAGGGAGTCTACTAAATACCTTTGGTTTTACTCTGAGACAGTATGTAGGTATAGATACAGATGGCAGCATTACACTTGTGCACATTTGCATGCTACAGAAATCAGATCTTAGCTTAAAACTTATAAAAACAGTGAACAAAACAACATCTGCAGATCTCCATCCAGTGGTAATGTTAGCAGTATTATATACAGAAAAGTATTGCTCCATCACCACAAACTAAGTTTTAATTCCAAATTGGTAGGCAGGCAAATGACAGTTTACCAAAATTGTCATTGCTTTTTCATAGAAGCAGCCAGAAGATCCTTAATTTCACACATACGGGCAGAAAGCAATCCCTCAGCACTAACCTTTCTCTCAGAAAAGATTTCCTGAGCATCTCTGTAGATAAAAAGGTGCAAAACAGTCATTTACAGATCCTAGACAACCACCCAGACCACACGATAACTTTTTAAGAAGAGATTATTCTTCCTAAAGGTGTCATTCTATTCCATGTTATTCATAACTGCATCTTGAAACACTTATTAAAGAAGTATTACCTGCTCCACTGTAACCAACGATCCAGAGTGGAGCTGGGAGGGTACTTTAGGAGCCTCCTGGGCTGTTTGTCAGCCCACAGGGCATCACCCAGCTGCCCAGAGAGGGCTGTGACAGCTCAGCAGCTGCCGAAAGCCAAAAGATGCAAACAGCTCATGACAGACAAGGAAAGACCAAGGAGATCAGTAAGCTAGATCAGATGTGGCAGGCACACAGAGAAATCTTAAAAAAAGAATACCCTGCAGGAACACTATGAACAAGCCAGAAGGAACATACTGTGTCCAGTAAAGATTTCCACTCACACACACACGCATTCCTGCCCCATAGCAAAAGGAAACTAGGAGTTTCTGTCTTTTAAAGCAGAGTAACATTAGGATAAGCAGGAAAGACCTCTTGTTGAAACCCATACCCCTGCAGACTGTACAGAGCTACAATTCAGCCCAAGTGTGTTTGAACACATGTACATCAAACTGGGTACCAACACACATAACTACAAAATGGAGCAGGGCCACCTCCCCACATCATCATTGAAAAGATTCACAGAAACCACCATCAAAGCTCTTCAAGTACTTAGAAACAAATCACAAAGAGAAAAAACAGGTTTGCTTGCTTTTTGCAAACATCTTCTGACATCTGTGTGAGGTAAAGGCTTCTCATTTATTGTTTGCTTATATCACTTCTGCCACTCTTCTTCCCATTATGCAGACTGAAGCATATTGCACGTTATCTGTATGGATTTTTCTTTTCCAACATGTTTCTTCCCATCCCTGTTACCTTACAACATCTCTAATTAAAATTTCAGTAATTCCTTGGTACCTGAATAATAGCTAGCTCACAAAGACTTCAGAACATGTTTGGATCCTTATTTAGATTTGAATTTGTTTTCCCACTCATGTCTTCACTTAAGAAAAATAGGAGAGACTGGCTTCTGCATGAACACTCTTTAAAATAGTAGAGCATACAAGTGTACCTATTTTATATAAAAGCCTGTCTCTTCCAAAAAGCAGATTCCCACCTGGAATTTATATTGCTTCAGTAAGCTATGAATGTTCTCATTAGTGTATCTTGCTTTTGACAACTGCACATTTCCCTCATTATAATTTTGGAGGATTAGCATACCTCTTGAACAAAATTTTTCTCCAGCTTGGTCTTGTCTCATAACAATGACATCTGCCAGACATACTTCAAGGGGACACATTATTACAACCTTAAATATATGCTATGCAGGTCTAATACTAGGAAACACTGATGGCAATCGCACAATTCTTCCTCTGTGTTACCATCTTTCCCAGGTGCTGGTGCCCTTTTACTTGACCTGGCTGCAGCTTCTCTGTAGACAACTCTTCTGGAGCAGACCCAGCTCATGGGCCAGCGGGGGGCATTGGCAGCCCCTGAAAGTAGCAGGATAATAGTGTACCTGTGTGACCCCTGAAACAAGGAGGAGAGGCAGAGTAAGGCAAAGGTTTGTAAGGGTAGAAGAAAATGTCTGCATGGAGAAAGGATGGTTTGCAGGTATCAGGAGGGGCTGTAAAGCAAAGGTTTAAACCTCAAATAGTTGGAGGGGAGAAAAGAGGAAAGACAAGCTAGGACAAGGGAGGAGGGGACTTAACTCACAGATCTCAAAGGTCCCATTAAATCATGTGATTACTATCCACAGCTTCCTAAAAACTGTATTACCTACTTTTCTCAAACCTTTCAAAAATATCACTAGCTGCTCCCCACACATCCCTCTGGCACTACAGTAATCCTTTCCACACCCACCTATAGGTCGTAAAATATCCAGACTGCTCCCAGCTGCTATTCTGATGCCAGGATGTCCTGAACTGGTTCTACTGCACAGGATCCTGAAGAACACACAGCAGTGTCTCTTAGTCCTGCCTATTTGCTAGTCAAGATACTGTTCCAAAATACTGTACTTTATGAAAACAAGCAGAGATAAGGATGATGGAGATTTTAGACACGTGAATCTGCTCCTGATTAGACAGGTGATGCAATGTAGACATTAACTGTACCACTTCATTCACATCACCAAACAGCTGGTGATAACGTAATAACTAGGTTTTCACTGTGTACACAGGCAGCTTTATATGTTCTGTTCTACGTTCACTTAGGTAACTGATTTCATGATATGTTTAAGGTTTGTTTTGGGTTTTTTTTCATTAATAGAACTAAATGTGAATTACAATATCTTACTACTACTACTACTACCCATTTTTGCATTTTGTTTATTGGGAAAAAGAAAAAGAGATTAAGTACACCAACTATTCTAGGTTAAATAATTTAATAGTTTTGGATAATGGCTTAATTAACTAGAAAAACAACATTAAAAAAAATGCATGCCAGGCTTTGATTGTATTTCATGTCCTGATTTTGTAATGACTTGAGGTAAATATCCCATTCTTGGCAGCTAATAATGGAGAATTACTTGCTCATTTTTAGCAATATTGTGCTGGAGTCGCAATCATATAGAGTAGGTCCCTAGCAGGGTACAGGTAGACATTGCAAGATCTAAGGAGTTGAGCTAATTTTCTTTAAGGTAGTAGAGAACAGTAAGCTTGTTTTTTGACTGCTAATGGTAGTTTGTAATCCTGAAAGTTACCTTTATTTCCCTTATGAGTGAGAAACAAAGGTTTTCTGAGATGAGTCAAGCAAACCAAGAGAACTGCAGAACTGAAAATCTGTGACATTGTATAGTCATGTATGAGGGCAAGAACCATCTAACATAAAAGTGATAAGAAAAACCCTTCCTCAATGGTTGCAAAATGGATAAAGGTTGACGATCCTACAGAATGAGCCATTGAAGAAGATTTACTCCACTTATAATGAGTCCTGCCTACAAAAGTCTTCCTCACTCCAAAGCTCTCTCTATGTGGTTCATCACTTTCAAAGCAGATGTTCTTCACATTTTTCTATGCTTACCTTGTGTAACGCACAATCTGGAAATAACCATAGCTTTGCTTCTGCATCATTCATCCCACAATACTAAACATGTGAATGGAATCCTAGTACTGCTGGCATGGATGGTAGTGAGAGTTTTGCTACTGAAAGAGCTCTGCTTTTATTTAAGACAAGCTGTTCTCATGAGTATTTAGAAGCCCTAGTCCTTTTCATGACTTAAATGATGTTTCACTTAGTGAAGGACACAGTTTTCCCCCCTCCATCAAAGCACATGACTGAAACCTCATTAAAAGGTAATTCCCCTTTCAAAGACTGCAAGAAGAAATCAGCCAGATGCACTCCTAAGAAGACTTCAAGTTGCATTTCAGAACGCTGTTCCAGCTGTCTAACAGTCAGGAAAGTGAAACACAAGGCACACTAGAGTGGGTGAGAATATACCTCACTCTCTATATCTTTAAGATTTTAAGAACAGGTTATGGGGACTACGTTAAGCTTCATAGGCACTCTTCCAGCTCTGCCTTTCCATGATTCAGGCACCCAACTCAATATTCTGCTTAAAACACTTTGCAAGTTTGAGCTTGCTGGATAGGACAAAAGGACAAGTTTACATACCAGAATAGAATGAGGTAGGGGGGGGTGTGGAAATCTAAGGCTGTGTTATCTTCATCATAGTGCAAATAATGTTGGCTTTAAAGATCGTTCTTTTTTCAACATGATTTCTCATTTTATGAATAGAACAGGAATAAAATAATATTTACATAGCATTTATAATTGATTTTCAGAGTGCAAAAGAACAATACATCTGAGAAGAAAATTACAGTTCTGCTACTAAAAAAAAATGTCTCTATCTAATAAAAGTTCCAACAGTACTCTTTTAAATCCACTTAGGAGGTCTGCTCTCCTGGGATGTAATGACAGAAATGTCCTATTTTAAGAGTCATGTGGAAACTTCTACCAAGACTTTGAGTGTTCACTAGTAGAAAACATTAACCATATAGGCAAAAGGAGACCTAATTAAAGACACTTTATAAGAGGTACAGGCATATACACAAGAAAAAAAATAATCTCAAGTTTCCACTTTGCTGTCAGTTGGTATCCTAGAAATAGCATCATTATTACAAACACTATTATGAACACCATAAGCACAGCAGGAAAGAGAAGTGCCATGTCCAGGTGGCTTTATGTTAGGTCCTTGACTCATCATTAAGGTAAAGAAAACCATCAAGAATACACAGGATTTACTAACTGTTCATATCCTAAAAGATGTTCAGTTTTCCAGGGACTGTATCTACTGTGTGTGCATCCATGTTTTAGAACATGAATGGGGGTTCTGTCTTAGAGTTCCTAAACTCTAACACTTGGCTTCAGGCTCTCTTCTGTTAAACTACTTCCAGTTCTGGATCAGATATCCTGCTTGCAGAATACATCAGAGCAGTGCCCTCTCGCTTTTAATGCTTGAATATCCTCCATTTCAGATTGTTTATTCTTCCAGTCTTACTTTATCAAAAATCCCCTTCTCAGCTTACCCTCTCCAGCTGATACCCTGAATCTTGTCTTATGCTTTCCAAGGATAAGAATAGGTTCCCCCCACCTGAAAAGGGAGTAAGTATCGCCTAGTCAATTTTATAAAATTGATTGTAAACTAAATGTTGGATACCACCAACTTCTTTGAGGCTTAGGTTATTCTGTATCTAATTAACACTTTTAGCCAAAAAAAGGATTCTTCCACATAGATCTCTACCATCAGCTGGTAAACTGGCTCATGCAGCTGGGCAGGTGCTGAGATTCCTTTTGGAAACCAAGTGCAATAGGTTTGTTGGACACTGAGAGAAAAAAAATAAAAATTCCAGCAGTCAAGTTTAAGGCTCCCTACCCAGAAGTAATTGACCTTGGCATTTGCCAGCACCCTGAAATCAACATAAATTCAAGCCAAATTATGGTAAATATAAAAGAAACCATTCACTGACAGAAGCTAAAGAGATAAGAGCTAAGAAATTTACAGAAAAAATATAAAAGATAAAAAGGAAACTTTCTACTTTACTCAGCTCTGAAGGTTGACATTGTTAGACATTCAGAGCTCAAGTCCCACCATCTAGTTGCTTAGCACAACCAAAAGAAATACATTTTTTAAACAAAAGAGGATTTGATTTGGGTTTCTCTACTTTCTGCTTCTCCCCAGCCCCTCAGATCTTCTCTTTCAAATCTTCTTTTTCCCCATCACTGCTTCCTTCAAAGATGTCTTTTGATCTACCACCCTCTGGCTGCTCCTATTTGCTTTGGAAACATTGGTGTCCCCTGGGCATGATTAGATGTGATTATCACTAGCCCAAATGGCAAGCAGTCAGCTAGTGACTGCTGTGGTGCTTGACAGCCTGCTAGCCCCTCCTGGAGCACAAGGCCAGCCTGGACAGCTTCAAAGCCTTATGTGAGTCTTCTTCATGTTATTAACTTACATTCCTTTATACACAGGTAATCTTGGCAATCATACTTTATACAGTCACCCTGCTGGGATTAATATATGCATCATATGACTGAATTTAATTCAGGAGGAGACATAACAGTAATCACTCACTTCAGGGTAATAATGGACCTCCACTGACTGCTCCCTAAGCTAATATTTGAGTTATGTTCTGACATATTTTTAAATAATAATGCTGTTTATAACAAAGAGAATTATCATAACGTACCTACCCACCTGTTCTAATGATTGTCCATCTTGGTGCCAAAATCAGAAAGAACCAGCTGGCATTTCTAAATCACATAGGTTAGTAAGGATGGCTTTCTCCTGAGAGAATGTCCCTGAAATCTGGAAGTTATCAGTACAGCAATGTACCAAGATTTCTTTGGCACCTCCTTTACCCCAGGAAAAATAATTCCAGGAACTTCCAATACTATAAAAATAATGATCCATTTTTCACATGGAAGTAATTCCTCCATGGTCATAGAGTGACTACTTTAGTAGAGGTCCTTCTGCCTTTATAATTAATATCACACATAAAGGAGAACTGAGACAACCTTTAAAAAAAAAAAAAAAACAACCACGGAAAATTTTTATTACCTAAAGCTGATATGGAAGGAGAGCAACTGTAAAAGCTATAAGCTTTCCATTTAAACCCACAATTAGGTATATCTCTTAGGTTGAAAAGGGCTACCAACGATACAAAAAGAAAAACTTTACAATGAACAATTTTTTTTAAAAAAAAAAAAAGAAGTTGTAATCATTCCAACCTGTGTGAATAAATGCATAACAGTCCACAACAGAAAAAAACAGCTCCTCATCCTCTTGTGCATGCCTTACCAACCATCACCATAAAAACATTAGGAAGTGGAAAGGATTCTGTGCAAGGAAAAATAAAACTGAGGAACTAGAGAGATCAATTTATAATACAAGCATGAGGAAATGATCCAAAAGCCACTGTTGTCAGAGGGAACACATCTTAAAAGTAACCACAAAAAATTATTTGTGCTGTGCTTTCTATCATCCTGTGCTAGCAGCATACACAAATGTTAGAAGCAACCAAAGGTGAGGATAAGCATTATCTTTAACTATAAATACTAGCCTGGGTATTTGAGAGCTTTATTAAAACGAAATGTTGGCAAGTTTTCAGTGATTCAGAAGGAAAAATAAAATGGCAACTTAGTTCATTTAAAACAGTGTCAAATGTAAATAAACTATGTGGCAGCATGCTCCCTGGCTAGACCCGAGTGAAGGACTGGGAGACAGTGTAAGAACTCTATTCCCAATTTCCAACGTGATTCAGGCCAAGTTATTTAGCTCCCATTTGTTTATCTATCTGTAACATGGGTGTAAGAAAAGTTATTTCCCAGATGACAGCATGGTGAAACCTAACTGATATTTGTAAACTTCTGGCAGAGTCCCTGATGAGAGGTGAGCACAAAATAATATTACATTCACCTTCTGGGAGCTTCTACATTTATTTCATAAATGCAATAAAGATAAATTGAGGGTTACAAGGAAAGAATTATTAAAAATATGCTGTAATAATTAGTGAGTTCAAAAGGCACATTCTTGTTCACAGAATACTAATCAGCACTCATACATGAGTACAGATCGGACTTGGGTAATGGCTGTTTTATATTGTGAGATGAATGCATACCTTGTCCCTAGAAGAAAGTTCAAAACACTTTCCCCTGCCCTGATTTTACTGAAATAATCAGATGGGCTCCAAATCAAAAAGAGACAGAGAGCGAGAGAGAGAAATCAAATATGGAATTTGGGACTTTGTGGCTATGATATTTTAAGTTACGCTCTATAGAGTACATTCCTGAGCAATCACAAATTGCAGCAGTGCTCCATTTTCAGTCTCTAAAACAGGACATGGGAAGTGGCATTACGGACCCAAATTCAGAAAGCATTTTCCACAGAATGCTGTCTCCAGCAGCGAGCAGCACCATATGTTGCTATATGACGTTCCCTTCCTACTCCACAGATTAGATATTACTGAGGGATTCTGGCTTACTTTCAATTCTTTTCCTGTTTTAAACAGTAACTCATGATTCTGACTACTCTTGTTACCCATAGAAAAAACTATCCTTCTCACTTCTTGGTGACAATGTCATTCTATAGCAGGTTTCTACAGCCAAATGAAACCCTGGGCAGCAAATCATGGAGATAATACCACTGTCTTTCTCTCTTCCTTTTTCATCATGGCTTGTTTAACCACTCTCTAGTAGGACGGATGGCAGAGAATGGAAGCGGCTCACTAGAAGCTGGGAGACACTGTTAATTCCCCTATTCATCCCTGGGTTTGTACTCTTCCTCAAAAGACAGGATAAAGGGGCTACAAGTCCAAAATAAAATAAAATAAAATAGTTTAAAATGCATCTTTTAGGACAAGTTGGAATCATGCTTTGACATGTCTATGTCTAAGACAGGGACAGTAATGCCTCATTGGTGGATCCCATGGAATCTAACGCAAGTGAGGTATCAAAATACTGTGACACCATAGGAACTACTACAGAATTTGGACTTCATGCATGTCCTGTCTTAGACAGCATTTTGACCCAGAAGGAAGGTAGAGGAAGAAGGCTTACAGATTTTTTACTTTTGGCAGCTACAGGATTTAGTGGTTCTGCACCTAAAATAAGGCAAAACCCTAACAAGACAGCTCCATGAACTTATTCAACTTGACGTCTTGCAATGTCACTTACTACAGTGACAACCTGTTCATGAAATTCTATTAAACCACTTCATTGAAAACAATAGCAAAAAATTACTAAAATAACCTTGTCATTTTCCCAAGTAAGAAAAAACTTCAAGGAATCCCAAGACCCCTGGGTTGTTTGGTTTGGGTGGTTTTTTTCTAGATGGTGGGTTTGGCTGTTTAATTTGGTTTGGTTTTGCTTTATAAAAAGACTTCTCCCAGGTTGCCAGTGATACACTGTGTACCTTAGCTAAATCGGAATATATAGTCTGAGTCTCTTGGATTAAGCGTCCCTCCAGTGAATCCAAATACAGCCATCTGACACGTTGACGTTCCTAGGTTTGCCTTGCTTGCTGCAAAGTGTGAATGTTTCCATGTCCCCCTTACATTTGATTACTTATTAAGTTAAAAAAAAAAAAGATACCATTGTTCCCAGGTTGATCCTGCATAGGCCAAAAGAAGATATTCCTTTAGCATGGATACAGCTATGCAGTTGGCATAATCTGTCTCCTTCCTACTTTTTCTTCACATTCTTTCATAAAGATAAAGAGAAACAATTCTATAGGGAGAGTTTAATTATGGGTATTCACAGCAGCACCCCTTCCAGTTGAAAGGACTGGTTCTTTTCTTTGACCTGTTTTTTCAGGCTTTCTGTAAAATCAGGCAGATGCTTCCACTTGATCTGAACCCAACTCATGTTTTCAAAAATAATTGCAGCCATAATCAGATTTCATAAAATAAAAGCCAGAATTTGGGGATCATGAAAAGACTCTCATAAGCAATGTTCATGTGCCAGTATGTACTACCGTAGCTGAAAGCCTGATTCAAGACTAGTATATGTATCTTACTTGAACATACCACTTCGATTTACTTAAATAACTTTCACTTGTGAGTTCTGTCCTGAGAGTTTGATTAATACCTGCTAGTGCTTCCATAAGGAAAAGAGCCATGATGGAAAGTGGGCACTTTCTACTGAAAACCATAGAGAAGAACACAGCTATTTAATGTAACAACTATTAGCATTAGACATTTTCTAAAAATGTTATATGAAAATATCTCTTTATTTAGACAATATAGCTATCCAGAATAATGCATGCAAAAATGAAATCACATTTCTGATTTTGAAGTTGCATTATAATATTTGATTCTAAGGTCCAACAATAGTTTTTCAAGCCTGGATTCCATTGGCATAAATTCAAAAGATTAAGCATACATTTGAAATGCTATTTATTTTCCTTCACTTCATTTGCATTTATTTCCTTTACCCTTCCTTTCTGCTGGATACTCAGAAATTCATTCTTCATTTTCAGGTAACAATAACCCCTCTGTTAGCTCCCACACCTTCCAAAAAAGAGTATAGCATAGAACCAACAGAATCACTGAGCAGAAACTGAGCTCTATCTTAGTGATAGCCAACACCCCAGTGTAAACAGGCAGCACTGGGGTGTCTTGCCATTATAAACCATACAAAAGGAACTAAGACCAACTCATCTAACCTGAGGCACTTGAGATTGCTTATAGAGAAAGAAAGATTCATGTCCAGAGGATGATTCATCCTCCCTGACATCTTGCTAGATGACTGAAATTTGTTGGAATGGATCTAGGCAGAAAGCTACTATCCACCTATCTGTTCTTCTCAACTGGATGCAGTAGCTCTAGAATGTAAAGATATGCTGTTCCTCTGTCTGAAGAACACAGACCAAAAAAGAGACCTATTCTAGATCTGGTATTATGCACTGAATGTAAAGATGGCACTGGCCCATAAGATTTTATAATTCTGAGTGTGGATGTCATTGTTTCCACAGCATAGCTTGCTTTCCCGCTGCCTTCCTTTCCTACAGTGACTTAGACATGGATCAAATAGAGCTGTTAAGGCTTGACAATAAATACAGGGTTTTTTTTTTCCTCATAAATATTTACTCACATTAAAAAGAATGTATTTCATCACATTTGGTAGTTGTTTTCTAGACACCTCCTACAAAGTCCTGAGAGACAGTTGACAGATACAAATGAGAACAGAAAGCTAAGTGCAAAAGGAATTTCACTACTTCCACTAGAGTTGTGGATACAACAGTCTAACCAGGAAAGCAAATAAAACCATATGACTTCATCCATCCATTTAAACAATAGTGTTCAACCTTTTGTATCTTGAATATTTTTAATTTCTCAAATGAGCATTAAAAATAAAAAGTTTTTAATCAGCTGCTAAGCCTGAAGAAATCACATTCTTGCTGCAGAAACAGTAGAAACTTGGTTAAGTAAATTGTTTGCTGCAAAATATTTATTTAGCTGCAGACACAGGCTAAATATTTGCCCCAATTCATTGCACAATCTCTTAGCACCTAAGGGAAGCTTCTACTGTAGATATTAAATAAGTATTAATCCATGCTTTGTCTCTAATTAAATGTCATCTAAGTTATCTTATGTGCATTAAGGCTAAGGATGATACAGTTTTGACTTAGGTAATTAGACACCCTCCTTTAACTATGCCTCAAGATAGGCTTTGATTCAGAACTCTCATGCTACTGTTAAGGTTTGTCTCCTGATCTGTCCTGGAGAAAGAGAATAATGTCAGCTCTAGAAATGTGATTCATAACATTGTGGGGGAGGGGCAGAATTTTGGATAGTAATTTTATAAAGTATCTTATTATGCAAATATCCCAAGACAGTGTGCATCTTTAAAAGCTTTATACATAAGCTCTGCTGGAAGCAAAATGGTAAGAGTCTTTTGGTTATATTTTTTAAAACTTTTAGTGAGATCGCTTCCGTAAGTATCCCATTAACATCGTACAAATGAGGCTAATTAACCTTGTATTCAACTATACATACTACTAATTACCTTGATGTTATATTTCTAATAGCCTTTTGGCTGACCAATGATGCCATGTTAATAATGTTCCCAAATTTAAACTTTTCAGAAAATACAGTCTGTCAAATGACATTGACTTTTTTTCTGTTAAGTTCCATACCTGATCTGCAGGTCATGCAACTCTTATTTCAAAATCAAAGAAATACCAGAAAGTAGGTTCATGCACAGTGCTGTAATTTCTAAGCAGCTGCAAGTGTGATCATGTCTTATTATCTCATTTGAACCTTTCCTGTTGTGCATATTCTTAGACCATGACCCATCAATAACTTTTTGAAGGGAAGGATCAAAGAACTCTACTATTCATACAGGTCCTTCATGTCATCCTTATCACCTCAGCTGCCCTGACTTACGTTCAGTTCCTGAAGGGAACGTAACTGTTAGTAACCAACACATTTCTATGTAACTTTGCATAAAATTTTGTAATCACCCAGAAATTTCTAGATCTACTAGTAGTCACCTCTGGCAAAGCAAGTCTTGCAAATTTAAGCAGGAGGCCAGATACATGCCATTGTCTAGTAAGTGATCTCCATGTTGTTTGTGGGGAGACTCTTATTTAGATTTCATGCTTTGCTTTACTGTTGTTTTCTTTCAGTTCCTCCCCTCCCACTCATTAAGCTTAACGAATACATCCATCCAGGAAATTTTATTAGCATAATATAGAGCAACTTCATACCATAAAGCAGGTTACTTTCCATGTTCATGAAATTATCATATATTCGTGGGTTTACATCATTATGTAGCAGCTCCTGAATTGAAAGCTATTCACATTCCCACTCTCCAACAACAAAAGTCTACTGTAACTGTACACACCACCTTGTGAAAGTTGACATTGACAATTCTCAACTTAATCAAAGAGACAGAAACAGTAAGTTAACTGAAACTTAATTTTAAGATTCCATAGACTCCCAGAATTCATAATTTTCCATTTTAAGATAAAAGTTAACTGAAAATCTTTGTATCTCATAAGATCTGAGTTCAGGGTGCTTTTTTGCCAAGACTCAAGTCTTCTTTGAATAAAGTTTTTTTCTTACCTTCCGAATACAATTGAAAAGAAAAAAATTCTGTCTGTGTCAGCAAATAAAACATATTCCCTTTAACAACAAATGTTGGCAATAAGATGAAAATAGAATCATTCTTTTCTATATTAATGGATCTTGTTCTCTGGAGTCTATAAGTATCATTTTTTATTTTTACCAACAAACTCATAACTGTGCATGAAAGCGTATAGCTCACACACAAACACAACCGGAATCTGCAATGGCTGTCTTGAGAAACCATTCTCCTAGGTAGTGTTGTGTTATAACAATAGGAGAACAAATCCATGTCAGCCTAATGTCTGAAAATCCAAGAGGCTGAAACAAAATGCACTAAGGTCAGTGAGCCTTTCTGTGTGTTGCTCAGGCTTTTTACTAATCTGCAATGTCCATCTCCAGCAGCTAGAATAAATCATTTGCATTACGTGTGCAGATATAAACTAACAAATTAGACACACAGCAAACTAAGGAATTAAACTGATTGCAGCCTACCACTACCTGATCTGCCTGGATGCAATGATTTCTTACACTGATGAACTGTACGTGCAAAAATGCCTATGGACAGTAGCAGAGAACATGAGTGCAAAGCTACCTTCTGTTCTGACACTAAACCAGACTTTTCAGCTATTTGACAGATGTATTTTTTTCAGCTCATACAGAGCCTCCATTATAGCTGACATTTGCTCAGTTTTTGTAAAACTATTGCAGGTATGAAAAGGAAACCTATGAGCAGCACTACAAACTGACAACAAATCTGAAGCTATGCCACATACGTTGAAACCTATACCTCTCTGAGTATGTACATTTCATGGCATTCACAATGGATGAATAACTAGAGATAGCCTCTCTTCCACGCTGTTTCAGCTTGGATGGCTCTTCATCCAAGTCTTTGGAACATGAAAAACATACCAAGGATAAACATAGTGGGCTAAACCTAAATACTGAATGTACCACAGCAACAAATATACTCTGTATTTACTTTTGACAGGCAGCATCAATAACCAAAGCTGCATGATTTAACTCCTTAAAACATGTTACCTCAAACGCTTGAGACGACCCCATAATCCACTCCTTTCCAAAAAAGGTTTTCTAAAAAGTAAAAAAAAAAAAGAGTTTGAAACAAGACTAGGAATCTCAAGCCAGTTCCCAACACAAAAAAGAAAAAAAATTTCACAAGGAAGTTATAAAAAATGGCACTAGTGAACAGTGTCAGAACAAGGGATTGAATTCCTTCGCATCAGGTATGAAAAAGACATTCAGTGGGACACCGTCAGAAAACTTAAAAGGCTTTAACAAGTACCATAATGTGTCTGTTTGGTACCTAAATAAACAACTGAAGCAAGCAGAGTTGTTAATCAAACACTATGCGTAATTCCCATTGTTAATTTTTCTTATTTAACACTCTGGGCCATATTGAAGTCAAATCTATAATATCTAATTATGGTTCCCAGCTGCTACTGTGTGTGCTTTATGTAAAACCAGCACTTGAACGCAGCTGCTATTAATAACTAATCTGTCTTTCTTTGGCCTAGCAAGTTGTTACAACTGGCATTTCCATCACTCTAACACTTTCTCTGTAACCACAGTGACATAGATAGTTGAACGTTTCAGACTGACCTTTGATTTTCCTGGGTGATTCTCAGTTTATTTAAAATTTCTGTTGTATTTCCTTCAACTTCCTGTAAAAAAGACATAAATGTTGAGAAACGTTGAAATATCCTTCAGTACATAAGAAAAAAATCTGCAGTGATACTAATTGGCAACGTGTCTGATCAGCATTTAAAATACTCCAATACTTTTTACTCCATTAACCTTGAAATAAATTATAGTAAGTAGTTCCTGTGTGACAGGAGTTTTAATTTAGTACTACATCTCAAGTTACACGTCTTTGAGTCTGACATAGAGAACTTCTTGCCAGTTCTTGCACCCTGAGGGAAACCCAACAGACAGTAAAACCAGGTCTTACCGTGTAAACAAGGAAGGGTGTTTGTAGCATTGCTTTTGCTAAATCAATTACTTTGATACAAATGACTTGATTTTGTCTTTCAGCATACATGCCAATTTCTGGCTTTTAGACTGAGCTGCTAGACGGAACTCTGTTTGGCTGTAAAGAGCTTTGTTCTTCACATTTCACTAACATCTGGAATGATGCCTGCTCCGTTCCATGGCTACCAACAGAGAGCTTCAGACTTGAGTGTGCAAGAGACAAAGATTGTTTTATTCAAACTGTTACTCACTTCTCTCAAGACATCTGTTAGTCCCTATATTTTACAGAAGTCTTTCCAAGTTCTGTTTGCTGAGCTATTCCATGGATTTTATATGTTGGAGTTATCTACCACAAGCTCTTTTACCTCATTCCAGTGACTTCAGTACAGTTAGAAGCAGGAAGCTTTTGCTGCTTTGATTTACATATTTAGATTGAAGTACACTAATAGGTCTCCTCCGTAGATATATATAAAAAAAAAAAAGGGAGCTGGAAATACATCCAGTACCTTTTCACTTTCTAGCTGGCAAAGCACACACAGCAGGCCTAATCTGGAACTTGCTGAAGCCAAAGAGAAGCTTTCCAGTAATTTGGGGTTAGACCTAGTGAAAGTAACTCATATATACAATAGTTTGCATTACACCTGAACCACAGCAGGTTCTAAGGAAATAACTAACTTATTTTTATTTGGTCTTAGAGAAATACATTTGGTGAGTTGATTTTCATAGTTTCAGCCTGAAAAGGCAGTAACAGATCAGCTAAATTGCCATACAATATTATAGCAAAAGCAAATGCATCAGAGCCACTTATCTTTTTAAAAATGCAGTCTGTGTGGGAAAGAACATGTTGTACTTATGTAGCATTATGAAATCATGTTTTTGAAAGAATATGGAAATGCACTAGTTTAATTAAATTGCTCTTCTTAAATGATAATGGGCTTGCCCTTTCAAATGAGGGGTTTTAAATGTTGGATTGCTGTTACAAACAGTAACAAAAACTCTGTAATCCTACATAAGCAATCAGCCAAAGCATGATTGGAGGGCCAACTCTCCGATGGCCTGGAGGGGCCACTCCGTTTTCCCTCAAGGCTACTTCGGGTGGATCAGAAGTTTCCCTCCCCTGGCTGAGGTGGCCGTCTCCTACCGGAACAGCTATACAACATTGCCATCTGCTGACTGCCCTTTTTCATTACAGTACAAAGCCCAGTCACCAAAAAAAAACCCCCAAAAAACATTCTAGAAGCCAGCAATTTGTATTTAAAGACCTTCTGAATATTCATATTTGTTTAAATAAAAAAAAAAAAGCAAAGAGGACATTCTCAGAGTGCTTAATTTTTTCAGAGGACCAGTTTTCATGCAGTCATTTGTAGTCGTGCTGTGGAAGCACATCTCACAGACCATAGACAGGAATGTTTCAAAAGGCACATGGAGCCTAAGATCTGTTTGCCAGGGGGGAAAAAAAAAAAGAAAAAAAGAAGAAAAAAGGAAGTTGTCATGACTAATTGCTGCTTTTCATTGTTTTAATATCTTGATACCAATTACATTCATCTAAATTAACCAAGAGTTCACCTCCTTCCCCCAAGGCTCTCTGATGCTGGAGGCCTGCTAATTGCTTTAGAAACAAGTGACAGACTTCTGTCTTGTACTCTTAGGTAGCGTGCACAGAGCTGGTTGAAAACTTTGGCAGGGAAAACAATGGTTTTAAATATATCATTCAATTTAAAGCATAGTACAAGAACACAATGGCTGTACCTATACCTGAACTGGTTAAGAGAAAAATACAGGCATCTAGCAATTTTCATGTTATATTTTTCACATTTTTCAACTTTTCTGTGACTTTCTGGCAGCTGTTATATTCTCAGTACAATTAACTGATTAATGTGATCTCCTGTCAATAGGTATAACTCTGCCTCCAGGCACAGAAAGTTTGGAGAAATGTGGTTGGACCTTTTGGATGCTTAGCCCAACATAAGCTCTACGTAAACAACTGCTATTTGCCCACCATTAGGAGTGACACATTATTCCCCGCTCAAGCTACTCTGTACTTTTAACATCTATTTAGCTGCACTAAATTACCTCCTCACCTCACACAGTTGGAACACTTATCAGCTTAAGCAGTGACAAAGACAGGTTTAAAATAACTTTATTGAGTCCATGTGCTATTTCTAACTGCACAATTGCCAATAGAAAAGGAATACTGCCTTTAAGTGCTGAATGCACTAATCCTGCAGAAATTTGCAAGCATCTAACTTTTATAGTGTAAGTCATCCTCACACAGGCCACTCTCAATATGCAAATTTTAGCACATAAACAAATCTCTGCAAGTTCTGTACCTTGGATTGCACAATATCCAATACAAGCCTGTCTCTCACTGTGTACACCACTGACGACTTCATTTTCACCAGTCTGAACACTGGCACGGGAGCTATGCCACTCGCCTTTCACAGCCACCCCAACCAAGGTCCTTTTGCACTTCATGCAGAAATATGGTTGGGCTCTAGGCACAACGGGAACACAGCCAAGGAGGAAATCACTGCATCCCAGCACGGGGAACAAATAACAGCAAGCAAGGAGCAGAATAAACATGTTGTACTCCCTTAGGAGAGTCCAGAAAATGCACTTCAGAATTTTACAGGCTAACTTCGCTGCCACCTCACCTACTCACCTCACTAAAACACATCATTAGTGTGATCCTACAAGATCCAACATGGTCATCTCATGCTTCTGCCCAGGCACGGTCTTATTTGAGTCAAAGTCCTTTTTAGCTTTTCACAGCTTGTCAGCGAACTCATCTGCAGCCTGTTGGTGTCCCTGCTACTGCAGCCAGAGCTGTATTATGGGCCCTTGGTACCTCCTCATCTAGGGAATGACGGGAGTTACGTGCACAGACGAGTAGTGCCCCTCACTACCAGGGTCTGGACTAATAGAAATAAACTTTCTTCCCTGGTGACGGTGCAGCTCAAGGTCATGCTGTTTTATCTCACTCACACCCCTTGGTTCACCTCCTGGTGTTCGTCTGCAAGCGGAGCTATGGAAAGTGGGAGCAGCCAGGAAAGATGCCAAGGTGCAGGGTTACACCTTTGAGGCTCTTTCGATTGCAGAGCAGGCAGACAGGGGAAGGAAGGAGGGAGGGAAGAAAGGCACCAGCAAAGAGAATGAGAACAGGGAGAGGAAGAACAGGTCTGGCTCTGCTTCGTGAGAGATCTTAATGGTGCACCCTGGCTTGTCTGACTGGTGCAGCCAGCGGGGCAAGAAAATCCTGGTGACGCGGGAGCTGCCCTGGTGCTGGAAGGGGTTTTCAGAGCTCACAGTAGTTCATTAGCCACAATTGCAACATAATGGTTTTGCACCATGCTGTCAGATTCAGAACCAAGCCAATGTTGCATAATGACGTTTCAATGATTAAAGGCAGCCTGTTGTGATCCCAGGACACTCGAATTTCCTACTTTCCAAGCAGCTTGTCATGGGCAGCCCACACACCTCTGCCTCCCTCTGGTCTGCAGAGCAGTGTGAGTGTGAAGTCAACAGGTTCAGGGAGACCCTACAGCTTTGATGAAAAGTGAGACAGGCTGGGGGAAGAGAGGGTGAGCCCCCCTTCAGTGATGCACTGCCTCCTGGGAAAGTGCCTGACTCTGTGTGCTTCCTGCTGCTCCCCATCCCAGGGGATAACAGCCATTAGCTTCCCAAAAATCTTGTCCTTTCATGTGAGCCACTGAAAATGACAGAGAGCGTATACCCCTTCTGTGGATCAGGATAGCTACTGGCCCTGGAAGGGCCTTATAGAAATGCTACCTCAAGAGAAACGAAATAATGCCTCCTTGTTTAGAAAAGATATAGAAAACATTTTATTCAATTTTTTCAAAAAATAAATAATCAGATCTCCAATTTTTCCTCTGGGAAAACTGTAAAGTTCTCATTTCCAGTTAACTTGAACTGAATACTTTTTTAATTGCTTAGCACCTGACCTCACACAAAACAAAAATCCCCCAAAACCCCAACAAGTATTTGCAGAGCCTTGTTCCCCATAGTGCCAGCATGTTAGCACATTTAGCCCAAATTTCTTGGCTTGGGCTTCTAAATACAGCTGTAACACAAAAAGGAGAACAACAACATTTACATTCTGACTTGGCTGGTTTTGATTCCTCAATGTGTAATTGAGGAAGGTAGGGAGGGGAAGTCTGAGGTTAACCAATTAAGTATTTTTTTTAAATTAGTACCTGGTGGGGAGGAGAAGGGAAGAAACCTTTACTCATTGTTTAAATGTCTTTTAGCTGATTTTATGCAAAACCATTTCTCAGATATGCCTTGGCCTAGAGAGTTCTGATTGTGTTATTCATTAGTCCGGCAGGAGACCCAGAGCCAATGACTGATTTCACGGGGTTTTTAGTGGCTGGCTGCAAAGCTCTGGAATTCCAAACCTGCACCATGCTGTAGAAACAAACATAATCAGGGCAGCTGCATTCAGGCATACATTCATTGACAGGAAGACAGCTACACTACGGAGGAATTTGGGCCAGCTTAATTGCTGCAGAAAAAAATTAAAAAAAGCAGAAGCTGGTTTGATTGTTCGAGCATTGTTCCTACTGAAGGTGTGTCTGTAAAAGTGAGTTAGAGGCCGGTGACAGGAGCTGCCTATGGTGAAGCTAACAACTGCCCACAGCCTGGAGCAGGACACTAGGGCACTGAGACACTACAGAGAAAGCAAATTTAGGTCTTCCTCTTTCCTCAAAGAGGAAACGCAGAAGGCATTTTATATCACCATTTAAACATCTATTTCCTTATTTGCCATGTTATAATTTGCTAACCGGTATGTTCTGATGCTCTGGAAAAAAACCTGTGCTTTGAGTACAGGTTTTCAATAAAGTCATAAAATGCAGGTATATTACAGCCCGCCTAGTTATACTATACTCTACCCTGATGGCATTTCACAGTATTTCCTAGTTCATCAGCCAGCTTTTCTTTTTGCTCTTCTACATCATTCCAGATTCATGTATTTTATCTTACTCAAAGGTCCTGACCCAGACTCCACTGATCAAAGACACTCCTTTTTCGAGCAGTACATAAATAGACTGTAAACCTCATTGCTGCTACCTAACCAAACTACCCAGCAAGCATCCAAGAGGCACTAGACTATTGTATGGATAAGCAGAGCATCCAGGACTGATACAATGAAGGCTGAAAAGAAGCTTGGGAAGGTCACATGAAAGCACGATTCAAGGCTTAACCTACTCATGATAAGCATGAAATCCAGTTATCATGTTTTTGCCAGCTGATGGGTTTCCTGTACCGTCCCCTGAGTTTTCTTTAACACACCAGAGTGCAGTGACTCTGACAGTGACAGAACTAGCCACAGACTCATAAAGATGATTTGGCAGTTCCCTAGGTTTCTTCAGCATTAGGAAGTCTTCCACTGACATCTACTGGTTTCAGATAAGGCCAGGAGTGAAAGAAGTATAAGAAAGATGTTGTGTGCCCAATTTCATTAGATGACAGCATATTTTTATCATACTAACAGGAAAAATCTCAACAGCTAATGTAATTTTTGGTTGATTTTTCTTCCAACCCTTAATAATACCTCATTACTTTAATTTGTGCCATATTTCTTTTCTGCTTTATTCAGAACTGTCCTACCACTCACCTGTTTTATCTTCTGGAGTCTGACTCACATGTAGCACCATTTCTAGTTTATTCTTCAGTCTAGAACAGAACAAAAGAGAACAAAAGTTTCACAAATACATTTCAAAGATCATATACAAAGTTAGATGTGAACCAATAGTTGTTATATGTAATGAAGATTATTATACATGTCCAGAGGCCAAATGTTGCTTTAACAGGGCATAGGCCAAATTCAAGCTCACTGAATTACAGTGAAGTGACTCCAGATCTGGATGCTCAGTGATGCAAAGGAGAGGAGAACTGACTCTCTGTGTGGAGCTAACAGGACTCAGTCACTCTCTACTTCATTAAAACTGCAGCTTCTCTTCCTAAGAGGGGAAACCTCCTATTCACCGAATGGAAATGTTGAGGCAATTATAGATGAATTACACACATGGTAAGACACATAGGTATCACAATAACATAAGTAGACAGCTTAGTTCTTTGCACACCAATATTCTTCATTCCCCTCTCCTCATCGTATCTCAAAAATCCTACCACATACTCTAATATCTACAAAACAATGTTATTTTAAAAAAGACATCAGTCTTGTATGAAAAATCTTTTCCTTCAAGGATGGTCTCCCTATACATAGAAAGGAATACACATGGTTCAAGGCAAGAGGGAAAAATTGGTCTTAGGCTCCCAGTAGCAATAAACGCACACAAATGACTCAGACGTTGATTGTTAGTTTTCATGCAAAGCTAGAAAGTAGTCATTAGGATAGCCAAGTTCCTAGACTTTTCTGCAAACAGATTGCTATCCGGAACTGAGCAGTCTTATAAGGTATTGGATTTTTATACCTATTGCTGTCAAATCTCCCAAGAACTCCTTTAGATTATTCTAGGATGTTTATCATTATTCCCTTTCAGCCCTTCAGAAGAAGGCAAAATGTCATATTTTTTTCCATTTACCTCTAAAATACTTATAAAAGCTTGTTCAAAAATCAGTCTCTGTAGCTTAGACAAAATTTGCATATGCATGCTTTATAAATATTCTACACTATATCCCTGATCCATCTTAAAGTCATGACAGTTTGACTTTATCCATAGTAACACATCATGAATTCTCTTGCTGTATAGACATGTCAGGTACTGGACCACTGATAATTATCTTCCTGCTTACACTAGCAACAGCTATTGAACATGAGTCTCTTTCACACTCAGTACCTTCATTGCAGAATCATCCAAATTATATTTCAAAAGCACAGTGTAAATCTTGTAACGTGTACACGCTAAATATAGCGGAAACAACAATTGCAAAGACATAAAAGACCTCTTAAGTCATTTAGTCTACCTAAAGCAACATTTACAAACAAAAAGGATGGGTAAGAAAGGGAACTAGCAGCTTAGTGAAAGGGTTACAATTCTTCAGATTCAGACAGTGGAGGGGGCAAGAACAGGAAAGTTGGTAATTAAGTTCTCCTGCCTGAAGGTTACAGCTCTAGAAATAAACAACCATAAGATCAAACACTGAGGGTAGCAAGTGAGATCAGAGCTTGGAGCAGGAGTGAGGATGTTTGGAAGCTGTGATATAAAGTATCAGGGGCATACAACAGACACACGGTAGCACTGTGTCAGTCCAAAGAAGACAGGGAACCTCAGAAAGTCTGAGAACAAGCTAGTCAAAATAAGGAAGCAAAACCAAGTCCTGTCTTAAAGGACAGGACACAGATAATCGAAAGTACAGGTTTTGTTGCCTCCATAATGAGGAACAAAACCATCGTCCCAGAAAAAGTGATATAGTCTGAAATTTAACAATGCAGGCTGCGGTCTGTGTGGTCAGCAGATTTCTCTGTGATGATATAAGCTTTTGGAGGGGGTCAGCCTGGAATGGTAAAGGAAAGCCTTTGCCCTGCTCAGAGCTAAACCACATCTCCCTGCATGATTGGTAAAAAAGAAGGGGGAGCAGGGAATAAATAATATGTTAAGAAAGGTGAAAGATCTTCACCTAGAACAGGCCATCTGTAGGGTCTAATCCCTTGGCCTTCCCTCCAAGACCCGACATTTTAAAAACTTCAAGAACTCAACTTATTTGTTTCTGGTTTACCCAATCTACCTAGTTGCTGCTAGAGGGGTTGACACCATTTGCAACACTTACTCCTTTTTTCTTTCCAGAGCAGTACTGGCTTTCTTCAAGAACCTGCACATCATTCCTGAATGCCTGTATTTCTGGAGCCTTCAAAGTCTTTGTTCCCATCCCTTTGACCTGAGCCTTCAAAGCCTACGAGAATGCATGAAAAAGAGTAAAATGTGAAATCATGTCATTGAATATTTATTTCCTCTGCTACAAGTTCTGGCATCATTTCTAAAATTACATTTTCAGTAAAATTCAGTTCTTATGAAAACTTCTGAATGAGCTGCTTGTCAGACTGATGAGCTAATATGGCCAGATATGAACAAAAAAATCCCTCCGTTTAGAGTCACTTGGAGTTTTTTCCACTTGTAAATTGATTTAAGGTTTGTTTTACAAATAATAAAAAAAAAAAGAATATGGACAATTCTCCCTGTGTGTCACATCCAGTAAAAATGAAGACTCAGACTCATGCAGACCCCTTGCTTTTGGGTATTTAATTCATGTGTTTTGCCACTGAGCAGCGTGTTACTCATCCTGGACAAAGCATTTATGATGTCAGCTATGCCACACCCATCATTACCTTTAATTTTCATTTCAGCACATTGTCAATACCACACAAGAGCTCACAGGCTCAGTGCCAAAGGGAACGGATAGCTAGGGTGAAATTCTCACAGCAACACCAAAGGATTGGTTCTGGGTCAACAGAGAACACTGGCCTAAAAAGCTATCAGGAGCAGAAGGGGCTAGTCTGGAGTAGGGAAAATAAAAAGAGAAAGAATACAAACGATTCAGAGAAAGGGGCAGGGAATGACAGGTCCAGGCTGGGCTGAAATGGGGTCCTGTACCATGGGCAGGGTGGGAAAAGGCTCCAGGGAGGCTGGGCAAGGCCAGCCAGGAGTGGATCTATCCTCAGGGCTTGACATCTCCTCTGTGCTCCTCTTCTACTTCCATAGGGGAGCATACCATTCCTGGTGTCTCTTTATTTTGCCAGAAGTAAGGTGTCACTTGTGGGAGAGATGGGGGCAAAAGGTATGCCACTACTTCTGGCAGCCTGAGGCCAATGTCAGCGTCTGTACTGCAGCACTCCAATGTCACTCTGCAGTAAAGGTGGCACAAAGCCTGATGAGACCCTACCAAAGAGGAGACAGAAGGACAATAGATTTGATACTTCTGAAACTCAGCACAAGCTGTTCAGCCAGTGCTCTGCTTATTCTGTAGCAGCTGCTGTATCAAATTTCTCTACTGTGGGTTGCTCCTACAGAAACTGTTATAAGCAGTGAAGCAAAGGGCAAGTACTAGATCTCCTATGTCAAAGATAAGGTCACGAAGTGTCCATATCTGACATCAAATAATTAATTTCTCTGTAGCATCACCAAGGAAAAGAGCTAATATTGACAAGCAAATATTACCTTGTATTGTGCTATAGGCAGAGTGCAGAAGCATTATCATTTACAGCTCATACTCACTCTAAATAAATTGAGAGGAAAGAAGACCATCAAAAAATGTTTAACACAGTCCAGAGATGGCAGACTCTTGTTTCAGTTTGGATCCAGGAAAATCATACCTTTTGTGCTGTGATAGGAGGTCTACTTATGCTACCACAGATGGGTTTGTTCAAAACCCAGAGGTGATCATTTGGGTTTTGACTATGTTAAAGTCATTCTGAGCACAGTTCACTTACCTATCTACTTCCTCTTCCTCAAGGATTTCTTGGTTGTAATGCCTGTCACTTCTTCCCCTCTCTTGCCTATAAATGCTGGATTTTAGCAGGTAATTATCTTATCAACAAATATGAAGGAATGACTTTTTCCCCCATCAGCTGCTACTGGGAGAGTGAATGTAGAATTTCTACCATCACTAGCACCACATCACAGTGTAAAGAATCAGAGTGCAACTTCATTTTTCACCTATACTATTATAGCTGTGTTCCACATGCAAATTACTGTCTTGAGTGTCCAAGGGGAGAAACAAATGGATTTGATCCCCATATAAAGGATTTCAAATGTCATCCTTCAGCACAGTGAAAAATCAAAAGGAAAAAAAAGAATAGGAAACTACCTGATAAGTCACATAAGAATTGCGATTCCTCACATGTAACTGTCAAAGTGAGAACTGAAAAACTAATTCACCAATAGGTTACAGCCTGAATGTTTGGGGTTTTTTCCTCCAAACATTTTAAGAATTTTAGAATTAGGGCTACAGTTCCAGAAAAAAAAAAAAAAAAAGATAGTGAAGGTTGGGATTTGGGGGGTTTTGATTTCTTTTGTGGGGTTTCTTTAGTAATCCGTTTATCAGAGCGTGTAAGTGGTAGACAGATGTCTGGTGTCTGTTTATGTAACTAACTCACAATACATCTTTCCCAAAAGCTGTCTGTCCTTCTCTCCTGACCATAGAGATGTTCAAGCAAGTTGCAAATGTATTTCATGTGATGCTGCCTTGTAACCTGGGGGGCAGTGCAGGGAGAAACAGTCATGGCTTCCTGCTATATGATTAATTAAAAGGCATAAAGTCACAGTAGGAACACTGGGACACATGCTTGTCATCTCACCTGCACGGTCAGAAGCAGAACTGGGAACCCACTAAAGACAAAATCACATGGCTCTTGTAGCCATGCGGTTTAGTTTGCTGGTCAGCTAGAGAGAGAGGGAGAGAGAGAGAACACGCACATAGTCATGGCCCTGATTTGAATGAATGAAAGCAGTGACTGAAAACATAGCCTGGTCCTGAACCACTGCATATGAGCAATTTGCAATTCACCTTTCTCCCCAGTGCTATTTCTTCTAGTCTTGTGGCCCTTGCATCTACAGGTGATTTGAAGAGATGTGCAATTCCTTGTGATTGCTCCTTTCTCCATTGACATGATGATGCTTATAGGTGGAAATGGTATCAGCTCAAATCACTGAGCAGACTGGAAATCAGCTTTCTATACAGGCATACCTCTTAATAATTCTAGGCTCTGTTCTTGTCTGCTTACCTATGTACAATGGAAGAAGGAGCAAAAATGAGGAAGAAATCAGCTATCCCCTTTGAGATCACAAGTGAGTAAATAAAAAACCCAAATGATGCTATGAACTCATGAAGTTTGTTATGTAAGTTTGATTTTAACATGTGAACAAGGGGGCAGAGAAAAAGTCTCCTGAAGAATATAAATCCCTGGGAGAATCACTTTCCTCACTGTAGCTAAAAAGGCTTAAATGTCCCAGGCGCACTGAGAAAAACTGGCAAAGGGCACTGGGAGAGAATGCATTTAAAACAATAGTTAAGGTACATTTGGCTTATGTTGTGCTAAAGTTTAGGAATATTTCTTACCTTAAATTCCTTCAGAATATCACCAATATCCGAGACCTGTCGCATATATTTTCAAATACTTCTTAAACAACCTGTACTCAGTTGAAATGGAGGGGATTACAGCCACAGATTTTTTTTGGGCACTTGTACAATCATCAAAATTAGCAACTAAATACTTCCACATGCAGAAGGTGCTCTAAACAGTTACTGTCAGAATGTATTACTTTGTTCAAGTTCATGTTATTTCTCCTGACAGTATGCAGTAAGAAATATAAGAATCCAGATCAAGTCACGGTCATAGCATGAATTCTGTATTTTGATCATCAGTAAGGAGAAAGCTCACATTCAACAAAACAGGATGTACTAATCATCAAAAAGACTAGTAGAAAACAAGGAAGACACAGATCTGTGTGGCGGAAGACAATTACTACATTATGCCTCAACTTATTGCTGAATATCTTGCTTACATCTTTACAGCCAATCCTTCCATAAGTATAAATCAGTCTGTCTCTACTGATCATCTCCAGGTTTGGAAGAAGCAGCCCTTGGAACACATTGCATTTCTTAAAGCAGCTGTTAGCTCCAAGAGACGTAATTAACATATGAATAACCCAAGAAACCCTAGCTAGGGAATACAACAGTTACAATCATACTTATAAATTTCATGGTTATACACATCAGCTCTGAGTAATAAACCTGAGAGAAAGAAAGGGTCTCGTAGGCAACCTGTACTGTGTGTTCCTCTGCCATGGGAACTTCTTCTCTAGAGGGCTGCTGGCCTCACTTCAAAGTGCTCTGTTAACTTTTCCACAGCAAGCTTCTTAGGTAGATAATAAACTATGGCAGTTTTTCACTTTATGAATATCCTTCTTTCAAACCAAGGCTGATAGATATTTTGACCATTTAATCAAAGGACAAAGCCTGCCATCACTGCTAGTTAGTACAGCTTTCTGCTACCTCACTATCTCACAAAAATTGTACTGATTCAAATTGTTCCTGGGGAAAACGTTTTCTGGGAAAAAATGCTTTAAATATTACAACATCAAGCTCTTATTCTGCTATAATACTGCACTTTGCCTCCTCTGTTTTCCCCCATGCCTTCTTTACTCTGGCCTCAGCCCAGAGACATAAGAGAAAGGTTGCTTGAGGATTTTGGTGAGGTAGCAAGTAGCCAACTTTTTGGCAAGTTGGTTAACTGTACGGCAGATGATACCTCCTACAATCCAGTGGAACATGGATTATGCTGCTTCTCCAAGTTATACCCACAAGTAGATTGAATGAATTTACAGCCTCACTTCCCTCATTTTCCATAATTTTCCTGAAAAGCTTTGCTAGCACGTTGGAGGTATACAAGAACGACCTCTGCTTATTTGCTTGATCATTTCTTTACCACTTTCCGGTATACATAACACTGCTATTGGGATCGCTGTTTCAGTCAAGCCTGACCTCTATTTTCTCTGTCAGCAACCATCTCTTCCCCAGTTCTGCAAATACCACTGCTCAATTCTCCGTAAAACACCCTTGATAAATCAGCTGGCATCTTACAAATGATGAAAACCTGGCCATAAGTACCACCTGGTCAAATTCTTTCAAAAACTGTTCTCATCTACATGAAATGACAGATCTTTTCCAGCCCACAGTAGCCTAATCATTTCTGAGTTTGCTGACCCCCAACTGCTTTCATTAAGTTCCATCCCTAATTTCTATAAATCCAGTGTCTTACTCACTCCTGCATTTGGCTCTGCATGCTGATGAGATTATTAATGCTTCCCCCAGGGCAACAACTAAGCAACACAAGCAACTTCTTCAAGGTGTATGTGTTTGACTGATCAAATTAACTCACCATCCTACCCATCATGAGTGCAGCAGCTCTCTGTGTACAGGGAAAGTCTACAGCACACATAGAGAAGGGAGCTTCTTACAAATTGTCTCAGACATGCTGCTGGACAAGACACTGAATACGTGGTTCCTACAGAGCTGCTGACCAACAGTGATTTTTCGCATATAGATTACTAGCTTGCAAGATCCTGTTTTACTATATTTCCACATGACAATGGAGGGAAGGGTAAATGATGTACAGCTTTGGTCTCAGGGCTTTGGAGCACATAGTAGATGTGTCTTATGAGGAAAGGCATGGGATCATGTCTGATAAGAAGAAAGAAGTGATTTTGCCTAAACCCATTCCATTTTCCTGGAACATACATAACCAATCCACCCAGAAAGATAATGCAAAATTTACTTTTCCCTCAACTTGGGGACTCTTTTTCTTACCTTAGCCAGCTCTCTTTTATGCTGCTCTGATATTTTGCTCCCTGTGAAATCAGTCTGTAACAGTTCATGCTTTCCTGTGAACTCCTGGAAATGTAAAAACTTGTTAAACTGTTTAAACTCCTTGCTCCTTGGCAAGCTCCACAACACACTGTTAGCTGTTCTTAACTGGTTTGGTTTTCAGCACCCTAATCTCTGACACATCTAACTCATCTCTTCTGAGACACTTATGGAGTCCATCAATTCCCTCCTCTAATTTCTTTTTAAGTGCTTTCAACTTTAACATTTCCAGTGGAGTAGAAAAATCTGCTGAGGCACCAATGCTGGTCATGACTGTTGTTATGGGACGAAGATTCAGCCTGTGCTGGAAACAGAGGAATACTGGACAAAAGTTACCTGAAAATCTTTTAATCTTCATTGTCCTCTTATTTTCAGCTAGGAATTGATTTCTTACTGTCATGAAACTAGTTTGTTTCCTGGAAAAGTATCATCATCCCTGCTTTATTTTCTCCAGAGGCTTATAAAGCTTGTTATGTGTCCAGAGCTGTAAAGTTTAACATCTGTTCTGCAGGCCATTTCCACACTATCTAAGAGATGAGCCAGGCTCACTTGATGGTTTCTTTCCATGATGAAACATTGTTGTAGCACACACTTAAAAGAAAGAGGAAAGACAAAGTACACTTTTAAAAGGGAAAACTTTAGATGACAAAAACTTTCAACACAGAAAAAAAACCTCTTCTGCTTTTAGAACGGACTATTTTAGGAAGGCATGGCCTACAACAATATGCTACCTTCCTTCTTATCCACAGCAGTATACAAATAATGAGACATACCTGGAAACACCTGTAGGTTTCTGCAAAGATCAGCCTCTGCTCATACTTCTTGGTAACACAGTTTCTGACTTTTTTTCCCCCAGGCCTCCCCATGAACTCTGCTGATTAAGAGAACAGCCTTTTCTGCCCACCCATTAACACTAGGTCTAAGGCTGGTCCCTTTCTATGGTATGTCAAATAATCCTTTTCAGAAACAAACTCTCAGTCCAAATTTAAAGTCTTTGTTCATTGTCAGATGATACTTTGTTATCTGCTAATCTTGTGCCAGTTCTTTACTTTCAATAGTTTTTCCCGAACCATCTACTCTTATGTCATCTATAGAGAGAAGTCATGGCTCCTCTCAGGCTTCCTCTTTTTGTCCAGGATCAGTGTAGGTTGTTTATGTACAAACACAGTTTTTTAAGGTAGGCTCATCATTCTTCTAGTCATCTCAGTAACAATGCTTTGCTCCTCTTATAGTTACACAGAGTCACAAAACAGTTGATATTGATTCTGGAGATCATCTAGTTCAAACACCCTTTTCAGAGCATGGTCAGCTACATCAGGTTGCTCAAAGCCACTTTTAGTTGAGTTTTGATTATCTACAGGACGGAGCCTCCACAACCTCTGTGGGCAACCTGTTCTGGGGTTTGATCACCCTCACCATGGAAAAGGCTGTTTCTTGTGCTTAAATTGAACTGCCTGTGTTTTTCTTTGTGCCTATTGCTTCTTGTCCTGTCACTAGGCACCACTGAGAAAAGCCTGGGTCCATCCTCTTTGCTCCTCCCATCAGGTATGAAGATGGCATAGTCTGTTCTATGTCACCTTCATGACTCAGAAGGCCCACAAACATTGCAGCTGATAACTAGCTGGTAATTTTTATGGCAATGACTTTGTCATCCATTTACTCACTCAGCATTAAATAATGCAATATATTCAGGTAACATCAGGATGTTACCAGCATATTCCTAACACTTGATAAAAATAGTAGGCTGATTTTTCCTAGGTTTTCCTGGAAGGTTAGCCATTAATTGATTATTGTTTTTTTACAGTAATCTCATCTCCCCCAACCCCCCCAAAAATGAAAACATTTTTTCTACTTACGTTATCATTGTACTTTGTCTCAGCAACCTAATAAATGAGTCACTGTTGCACTCTGGTGTATTTAGAGATATTAAGATTTATGTACACAGGTACTCTGGTCCTGCAGGACCTTGTTTCCCTGGAGGGGTGAGGCAGTGAAAGCCACAGGAGCAGAATTAGGAAGGCAGGTGGTTTTTGAGTTGTCTCCAAATGGACAGGAATTTGGAGGAAAACAATGTAACACCTTTCAATGCTACACTGAGACAACGGACCAGTTGGCAATCAAGGGGCAGGCTGGAGAGTAGGGCAGCTCACTGTACCTCTAGGTGCTGTATAGAACCTTAAAATATCTACACACACTATCAGACATCCACATAACATATGAGAGACACTTGAGCCTACAGGATGCCATGCTAAAATGTCAGGGCACAGCCTGATCGCAGCATCCCACAACTCAAACCCAATGGCAGCCCATGAAAAAGGTAATGAGAAAGGTAAAAGTACATTTATATTAACTGTCAGCATGCACCAGGAGCCGAAGTAGCATTTGTTATCGATGCTTTCAACAGGCAAGACCAACTTCAATGAGTTAATATTTCCAAGTGGCTCTCACTTTTGTCTCCCTAGTACAGCTTGCTTCACCCCCTCAAGATGGTAGCAACCTAATGCAGCTAAAACAGGTTCCTCTTAGACCGTCCTACCTCCCCAAGTTTGCATGTCTGCTGCATTAGCAGCACACCAGTGCTTTTCTTGGCGAGCTGACCCTGCCCGGTGGTGAACATGAGGGCTTGTAGCAAGGGGAGACTTTGAACCAGCAAGCCAGTAGTATTGTTACAGTGACAACCTATGTCCAGTAGTTCTGAATCATCAGGACGTGTTTCTTCATGAAGGGATACAGTCCCTCCACAGAAATGCATGAAACCACTGTCTCTTCACTTCTAACAGTACAAGACATTATGAGGAGAATGCATTAACATTAGTAGAAAAAAACAAAGAAATTTTGCCACCCTGGTCGTTAATGAAGGGGGTGGAGGAGATAAAAAAATGCCTAAGTGAGCTTTTTCCTTCACTCATTACTGAAAATGCGAGCAGGTGGCTGGTACAGGTAACATCAGTGAGAGAAGGGTAAATAAACGTTGAAAAAAACTAATACCCTGAATGAGCAGATTAGACAGCACTTACAGTAATGTGTTGCTAATTTGGCTGAACCTGATGAACATCTGTCTAGCATATGTGAAAAAGTGCCTAAAACAGTCTCAGACACATTAGCAGTTATTTTCGAGAAGGTCAGCTGGGGACTGGTGAGCCAACAATGATGGGAACAGCACAAGTACAGGGTCTGTGTTTAAAAGTGGGGAAGGGAGAAAAGCTCCACAACTTTACCTTCAATTCCAAAAAGAAAAAAAAACAAAACACCATCCTGGAAAAATGTAGGATGCTCTAAGCACCCAGATGACAAACAAGGAGCTGAATAACAGCCAGTATGATGGTTTAAGAGCATTAGTGCAGGGGAGAAGCTGTAGCTGTTGCATATTTTCTCTTTACTTAGGCTTCTGGCATTGTCTTGTGTAGCATCCTTATGAGCAAGCAAAACAAAACAAAACAAAAATCTAGATGGAGGTAGGCTAGCATGGATGCAAAATGATAACAAAACAAAACTCTGTAAAACTATATTCAAAGAGTCGCTATAAAGATTCCCTGTCCAAATGGAAGAGGTACTAAGCAGTATTATATGGGGATTCATCCTGAATCTCTATCTAATTTTCCTAGAATGATGGAATACACAGCATGATTGTTAAATTTGCAGATGACGTGAAATGGAGAAGGGATGCAGATATTCTTAGAGACAGAATTAGAACCAAAAATGCTTTTGATAAATTGGAAAATTCTGAGAACAGCTGAATGGGCTTCAATATGTGCAGAAACAAGCAGCTGCCCAGTGGCCAGCAACAGCTGGCTCAGTAGAAAGTTATTTAGAAAATATCTGGGGAATATAGTGGATGACATGGTCAGCACAAATCAACACTGTCAGGACGGTGAACAAGACAAATGCCATTCTGGGATATACAAGCTAGTGTTTAACACATCGCAAGAGGGAATATTCCTGTCAGTGTGCCCAGCACAGAAGAGGCTTCAGCCAAATGTTATGCCCGCTTTCAGGCACCGCTCTTCAGGAAAGATTTAGGACAACTGGAGGATTCCAGAAGAGACTGAGTTGAAACCTTAATGAAAAGAAAATGTACATGGATGGAAGAATTTAATTTCACTGAAAAAGAGACCAAATGAGGGAGATGTAGCAGAAAATATGCTCGTAGTATGACTGCAAAGATTTTAAGAGTTCAGATATTAAAAAAACCCCAAACCACAGCCTTTCCAGTGTTACAGAGCATGCCTTGCTTTTCTTCGTTTCCAAATGAACAGACTGGGGTGGTCAAGAACAGAACCGAACTGCTCTTGCTACCCAGAAAAACAGACTAGGGACTGATAGACACAGCCAGAAAGTCAAAGCCTGACCCGTCAGCCTAAACAGCATGATAACCCACAGAATCCTCTTGCTGCTAAATGGTATCTGAAACGCATATCTCAATGATGCAGTTGAAGCCTTGATTTACCCATCAAGGAGCAATACATGTAAGTGGCATTGGCTCACTGGAAGAAGGACCACAGGGGAGAAGTAGGAGAAATCGTGCAGGTATGGGTAGGTTTTAGGTAGCACAGAGTAAATTTTATAAACTGACATCTAATAAGGAAGAAATTTATTATTTCTTCAACAACAATAGGATACAAGGAGCAAAGGGGAGGGGGGAAAGAAACCATTTAATTTTCCCTTCCTGCCACTCAGTTCTTATATCTGTTTCTTTTTTAATTGTCACTTTAAATCCAGAACTTTTTAATTGTTCCCATGATTGACTTGTGCTAGAGGGATGGAAATGAACATGATAATAAGGTCGTGATTTTTTTTTTTTCATAGAAGCATATTGAGTAGAAGAGAAGCAGCAGCAGCTGCCACTGAGAAGGATCTGCCTAGCTGATTATATTTACTCTTCTTTTCTGTCTTTATACAGACACAAAACCCTCTTGTGGAGATTACCGTTACTTTTCCTAGAAATGTAACAGTAGGCTGGTGAGGTATATGGCAGAAAAGTGAACTAACTGTGTTTTCCCATTCAGAATATAGCCTGGCATGTCCATGAAAGGAAGTCTAGAACTGGATTGGGATAAGGTCATACTCAGATGCTGTCCTTTCATTTCTTCTCTGGGCAGATCACAGTAGTCTGAAAACCTCAACACAAAGGCAGCCTTGAGTTCAGTTCTCATTTAAGCTGAAGCTTTAAGGTCTACAAGATAGGAGATGAGGCAAAGTGCAAGGTAAGGCATGAAGCAAAAGAAAGCAAATTGTCTGGTATGAAATGGTTTCCTTGAACAGTCGAGAAGCTAGAATTCTCTAATTTGTCTCCTTGGTGACTCTGTCAATGAACAGATAGCAAAGCTGGAGACCTCAGGGCCTGTGTTGCCTGCCAGCGGATAGCTCTGCATCATGTCACTATAATTTCTGGTGGTAAGTGGGAGACCAACAAGAAAGCGAAAGTTTCCAAAGGCACTGGGCAACATGCTAGGGAGCACAGGTCCTTCCTCTTCCAAGACTATCTCCTCTGCAAGAGTAGTCTTCTAAAAAAACTTCCCACCATGCCACTATAGTCCATAATAAAAGAAAACACTGCTCTGAGGAGAAAGTAGGTCTTTGAACGTGTCTGTACAGCATAAACACAACACAAAAGGATAGGAAACTACCTGTCTAACAAAAACTGAAGGACAGGAAAAACAGTCTGAGACCTTGACAGGCTAGAGGAATGGGCCAACAGAAATCTCTTGAAGGTCAAAAAGGTGCAACATCTACAGCTGGGATGGCCTAATCCTACATGCTAGGGTTGAACTGGATAACAAAAGCTTTGCAGAGGAGTGTTTGAGGGGTCCTTTAGGGCAAGTTGCACAAGAGACAGCAGCATGCCTTGTGATGAAGGCAGCTAACCACATACCAGGATACATAAGCAAGCGCATAGCTTGCACTTGGACAGGAAGTCTTTGAAAGATAAAGGAAAGTGTTTATTTCCCTCTACTCCATACTGGCAAGGCCATGCCTGGAGCACTGTGTCCAGTCTTGGGCCCTATAGAGCAAGCAAGACATTAACAAAGTGGAGAGTCCCACAGAGGAACACTGAGATTGCTGAGAGGCTAAAGAACAGGCTACCTCAGGAGGAATTTCTTTTTTACTACTTCTCTTTTACTACTGCAGTAAGTAGTAGAGAAGAAAGAGCCTCTTCTCAGAACTGAACTGTGAAAGAGTAAAGGGCCACAGCCACATCTTGAAACATCGGGAAAAAAGGTTGGAGGTAAGGAAAAAAACCTTCACAGCAAGAATTGTTCATCACTGAAGCACATGACCAGAGAGGCTGTGAAATCTCCATCCTTGGAAGCACCTGTAGCTTCGCTGGATAAGGTCCTGAGCATTTGACAAAAATGTCTTAGCCCAGCATGGACTGGTCAAACACCAGAAGTCCCTTCCAAATTAACTTTTTCTATGTTTCCAGGAATGTCTTTAAGCTTGCAAATGAAACACTGTAAAGTTAGGAAATACCCTGATGTGCTTCCCCTTATCCTCTGTCTTGTGCATTCAAGCTGTGCACTGCAGGTGGCAGAGAAGCAACAGGAAAGAAGCACCAGCATCATCATTGTAGTCACAGTGCCTGAAAGATGTAAACCAGCCAAGGTCTGTAGGAAGAGGTAATCTCTTTTATTAGACCTACTGATACAGTTAGAACTTGGGTGGGATTTCAGACATGCAAACGCTTCTTCAGCTCAAAAATAGAAGCAGCCCACTTCAGTGCTAAACACAGGTTGAAAACAGTTAGTCTGAATTTAGCTAGCTATATTTATCAACTAGACCATATGAGGGAAAAAACCACATAATTGGCACTTGTGGAATAGAAGAGATGTTAACTACATTTTCATCTCTTCTCTTGATATACCTCCTGAGGGTGACAGAGGGATATTTTTGTCCACAGAACATGAGGGTGAAAGAGAGATTTGAAGCATGACAAAGCAGCTCGGTATGGCTGAGAATGGCATCCCAGGATCCAGAGAAACTTGGGATGCACATGGCAAAACACACTTACGTATGCCAGTGCCCAGCAGGAGTTTTTGGACAAGGTCATTGAACAGGGTGGCCCTGCAGCATGTGCCATGCCAATCCCTGCTCACCAATGTGGACCACACAGGGGATGATGCTGGGCTTTCCCTGCTGTGTGGCAAGTCCAGGCACCAGCCACAGGCTGGGCAAAGGCTTCACCCACTGCATCCCTCGTGGCTTCCTCACCACAAGCCAAGTGTCCCATCTGTCCCTTCAGCCACGACGGGCTGATGGGAGCCAGTGCCTCAGCCCTGGGGTGCTCCCCTGATCCTCCCACTGCCACCAGGGCCGCACTCACCACAGGCCCCGTCCGTCACCACAGACACCTTCTGGAAGCCACGCTGTCCCCAGGGCCCCTACTCAGCACTAAGGCCGGCCCGTGGGACTGAGCCTCACCTCAGTCACATTTCAGCCTGGGACTTCAGGCCAGACCCAGGTTTGACTTGAGATCAGCCCTGTGAGGTGCTGGTCTGCCACCCCACTGTCACCTCCTGAGGCTACAGCATGGCCCCCAAGTTTACCACAGGCACCCATTGCTTCTGTACAAGCGTTAACCTCCAGTTGTGAACTGTCCCCTCCCCAGTGCAAGGTCAGCCCGACTGGCGGTATGGCTCTCCTGGCCACCCGCCACTGGCCCAACCACAGCATCCTGGAGCACGGATGCTGGGACATACAGCGCACCCAGCCAGGCTTTTGGGATAGCCCCTTCATCTCCCCAATTACTTCTTGTGCTGATTACTACTGCTTCTTGCACTAATAACTGTTTTCTCTGGTTTAATCCGAGAATGGCTCTACTGACACTATTTCAAACTCCCACAGACAACCACCACCATGTATCCCTTGTACAAAAGGATTAGTTATCACGGGAGAAAATAAAGGGGGGGGGAGGGGGTGGCGGCACGGGGGGGTGGGGTGGGGGGAATGACACGGATGACAAGCATTTTTCCTGGCATGCCCTATTTTTGCTAAACTTTCCCCCTACAACTCCATCTTCTGTTCCCTCCATGTATTTGTTTAGATTTACTTTCCAGATTTGTCCTGAATGTATATGTTCCTCATGTAACTAAAGGTCAATTAATCTGGATGCAGTGCCTAGCTGTTACTTCTTCCCTTCCTCTCCCCCTGCTGTCCTTGAATATGGGTGACATGTTTGCTATTTTCTAGTTTGGTGATGATACCTTTCATCTGACATCCTTTTGTAAAAAGCTCCCAGGCTTGCAGTACCATGCACCAGTCCTTTCAGTATCTGTGCACCACAAGCAGTCAGACTCCCCAGAGGTGACCTGAGTACAGATGGAGCAGTTGTGATTCCTGTTCAGACAAGGCCAACTCCTTTCCTCCTGACTTGGTCTCTATCCCTTTTCCTCCTGCATTCCCCTCTTCTCCACACACCCTCATTTGCCTCCCTCCACCTCATTTAAAGAAAAAGCTGTGGCAAAGCAAGCACAGTTCAGTGCCACTTAGGAGCATGGTGGTAGCAAACCTGAGGCACTAAGCACCCATTTCTGAAGTAATTCCTTCTTCTGGGACATGTGGGCATCCACCTGCTTTTTTCAGTAAGAGAGGCTGCAGGGGTGCCAGGCAAGATGTGGGGAGCCAGGAGGAATGCCTACTCAGAACACATGCTTAGTTTATCTCCTGCATATATGACATTGACCCTGTTCCCACTGCTTATCTCCTACCACCCCACTTCCACTCCCTCACCTGCCTGCAGATGCCTGTTTCCTGGTACAATTTCCCAAGTCTTGCACCAGCCTTCCTGTCAACACAGGAGTGCAGAGGAGCGAGACCACCACCCTCACTTCCTTGCAGGGTGAGGCTCCATCTGCTTCTAAAGAGATCACATGTATCAGCTATTACAAACACAAAGGAGCTTAAGGACCAAGACCTTACATCTAGTCCTCCAGTAACACTTGTGTTTTCTCTCCACATCAGCTAACCTCCAAAAAATATAGTGCTCCTGTCTGGGAGATTCCTTTCATCGACAGAGCACCAAGCCTTTTCATTTTATATCACAAATATTTTAACCTTTAAGGAAAGAGGGCTTCCTGCTTTGTTTTGCTGACAGCAGTCAGTGACTGAAGATTTTTAGCTTTGGACTGAGCTGAGGTGTTGGGTGGGCACAGTGTGGAGGACCAGCAACAGAAACAGCAAAGCTGAATTCCCATATCCTCAGGCAGACACACCAGTATCTAGTGAAAGACCAAGAAGCAGGATGGAGTCAGGGCATGGGCCCCTCCAAGAATTTCAGGTGACAGGGTGACTGTGTATCAATAGGACCTGCTACAGGGGAAACGGGCTATAGACAAGTCTGTATACTTAAAATCAAAGAGGGGGAAAACCATACTGTAAATGGTCTGTGGAAGAGGTAAAAGAAAACAAATTATAGAAAGTCTTGAGAGCATGATATCTAGCAAAGCCATAGACAAACAGCCCCCACGAGTGTCAGACCAGATTTCTGAACCCACATCAAGTTACTGAATCAAAATGTAGACAAGCTGATGACATAGTGTGGGTGCATGAGAAATGAAGTGGGAGATAGTCTTTCCCTAACAGATAAACAGACACATGTCTGATTGGCTTTAGGACCATGACCAAGACCACATCTTCTTAGCACAGTTGTCCCATCACATACGCATTAGCTTGAAAATCCCGTAATTTGTTCCTGGTGCAGGTAGAAAGGAAGAACTAAAAAAAGAACACCCAACCACATGAAAACAAAATAACAAACCAAAACCAAACAACCATCCTGATGCTTGTACGTTAATCCTACAAGCACATCTAATGAAATCCACTTCTCCAGATTTTTGAGTAATATCAGACTGCACGCCTCATTCCTGACAAACTACATGACAACTACTTTAGTAAACATCGACCACAGCACTGGTCTTCACACCTGCTTGACTCAAGAGGCTGTCCTTAGGCTGACATCCATCCTGCAGACTGGAGTCACAAAGCATTTGGACCCAGTTATAGTTTAGAATAAACATGAAACCTCCCATACGCACTCAGCAGTGATCACTTCCAGCCAGCATTCCTGTATACGGTGACCACAAATCTAGCTAAGTAGTATAGCTTTGTTATTTGTGAAATGTGTAGGCGCCAAGATGCAAAGCCTCTCTTATCCCTCAGCTATTACTCCTGGTTCTCAAACTATGTTTGTGTAAGGGGGAAAGAAGCAGCAGCATTCCTTCCATGGCTGTTGGTGCTACATGGGACTTTTGTTTGCAATGATCAACAGAAAAGGCTGTCAAGAAATCAGATCTATTGCTGCAAGTTTTATGGATATTATTTTTCACCTCAGTGCCCTGAAAGGCAAATATCTTATGGTTGTTATGTACTTCGTCACAGTCATAAGTTCCATTTACCTTAATTTCATATAGTTATTACATAGAAAAAGACACAATCAACCAGAGGGCAAGGAGTCCGTTTGAAGGGTCAGAAGTATTTGTTCTGCAAGCGTTGCGGAAGGGCCGAAACCAAACTACTGACCTTGTACTCAGATCCACGAAGCAGTGCAGAGCTGCACAGGCCCATTGCATTAAGCAGAGGCAGCCCTACGGGGCGTGGAAGCGGCAGGATGAGAGCAGGCTCCTCCTCAGTTATCTGCAGAATCAGGCTGGATGCTGTGTTGAGCCAGATGTGTAATCTGGGTCATGCAGTGGCCCAGGCAGGCTCAGACAGGCACCTCTGTCAAAGGCAGGCTTCCATGCTGGGGAACGGGGGCAAGCAGCATTTGCATTATTAGCATAGGTCTTCTGAGGCCACTATCAACCATTGCTAATTACACTGCTACCTTTGGAGGCTAAATGGACATCAGACTTCAGGGGCAGACATTCAGTCATTTAAACCTGTCCCAACCCACCTCTAAAACTGGTCTTTATGAAAGAAGTCAGCAAGACCTTTCTGTGAAAATCCTCCATGAACACAGCCAGGATCCAGCTCCAATTTTTCTGCATGGACGAGAAAGAGCTGAAGGCTTTAGGGTACAGAAGGAAAATAGCAGGAGGCTTACAATAGGACTGAGATAATTCAAACCTGTCTGCTGGGCAGGGCAGGCTTTATACAAAGGACAAAATGGAGCCCTTAAATACATACAGCCCACCTGTCATAAAGTGTTTACGGGATCTGGGGACAACACCACAGCTCAGCTATTCAGCAGCCACAGCATTCAGTCTCATCAGTACCACTGGGAAGGCTGGTGTCAACACCAGCAGGCTCCAGGATTAGATCTAAGAGAGTTTCTAAAGTTAAATCCTTAGACTAAACTAGAAGTCCTTAAGCCAAAATCTAAGATCATTTTAAAATATGTGCTGCTTAGTTGTCTCCATCCCAGCTTCATAATCACACTTATGTCCCAGAAACATAACCTGTATGTAGTCAAAGGCATTGCTGCACTTGAAACCCAGACTTATCTGTTAGGAAGCATTGTTCTCCACTGCAGACAGAGGTAAAATACCTCTACATAATGCATCTTAAACAGAAGAAAACAAAGTAAGCCCAGACTTGTTCTGAGATACTGCAGGCAAGTTGCATTGTTTAGTTTGTGTATTAGGAATGCCAAAAATAAGTTCCTGGCATTCATACAGTATGTGGGTCTTCAACAGATCTTACTCTATTCTAAAGTCAAAGTAAATTGTAAAGCGCAGTCTGCCATCATAGGTGGCCTTCCAGCAATGTCAGACTAGACCTCCCACTGCCTGCTGTCTTCATGCTCCTTCTGTAAACCTTTTGAACGTATTGGCCGATTTCATCCAAACTTCAGAGGGGAACAGTATCAAAAATAACAAAGTTCAATGTTCTATAAAAGAGGAAGCTGTTTAGAGAGAGGACTGGGGTCCACCCCAAAACTTTTCATTTTGTTGGCCAGTTTCTACAGAATACGGGAGTCTGTTTATCACAGCCAAAGCACAGCAAGAAATGCATTGTAACGGGAAACAGAGGAGAAATTCAAATTTATGTGTAAAGATAGCAGAAAACCTAACTTAATTTTTCAAACCTAAGAATAATAATGCAAACCTATAGGAACCCAGGCTTTATCAGCCCCACGGGTCAGAAGAATACCTGTTTGGGAACGCAGTGCAGGCTCAGGCGCTTTGGGTAGGATTTCATATCAGCTCTGTTCCTGTGGATTCCACTAGTTAATACCACTCAGAGCAGAGATGAGCAACACCATGGACTCCTGTCCCAAAGTCTTTTCTGCACAGGGATATATTTGGTTTGCTTGTGTCCACTGCTTGTTTTGGTATTGGCAGAGATTGCTTTACGGTAGTACTTGCCTCTTCCTTGTCAAACAGAGAGGACTTGCAGTCACACCGAGCACTCTCCAATCCCATTAACACAGTGACAGAACAGTTTCTGGGTTAGATTGCTCTGAAGAGCCATTGCTAAACGAGGTGCAGTATCACACAGGCACATGTGACTTCAAGACAGAAAAGTGACTACAGCTTTCCTAGAGCTTTCCCTGCCCTGTCAACACCTTGCTTTTCCAACGAGCTTGCGTTTCCAGCAAGCTGGGGATTACCACGTGCTGAAAGTAGTTGAGAAAGTGATTTCTAAACATTTCCGCATTTTAAAACACCAATGTTTTGGCTTTTGTAGTTTGATTTTCATAGTTTAGTTATGAAGTCTGTTTCTGTGTGTTCCCTGCCTGTTGCTACCAATAGATTTTGAGTTTACCAATGCCAATAAATGTTGAGATTATATTATTTCCAGCAATCATAATAGCTGGAGTAGTAGTATCCAGGTGGTTTACTATCAAGTTAAATGCAACTATCCTCTGAATAATTTTTTTTTCCCAAAATATTTTTTTTTTCAAAACTCTCTAATAGAGTTTTCACAAGCACTTCCTTCTCACCATTTCTTGGCATGCAGAAATTATAACATTACATTTTTCTCCAAGGCTACTTGTGTTTGAAACAAGCACCAAATGCAACATGGGTACAGTGCCAGAGAACCATACAGGCTGTGGGGTAATCATTTTAAAAATGTGTGCACTTTTATGCACATGAAAAAGCATGTGAAAGATTTGGACCAGCTCTGTAGGGTCATGGGGAAAAATATACAGTTCATATCTGGTTTCTAATCTTATTGCAGAATGTGGCATATTCTATTTATTTCAGTGTATTTTATATTCAGGTGCAAGTGACATTAGTGGAACTGATGTTCGCAACCACTGTATCTCCAGGATAACTTGATGAGACAAGCTCTAGAAAGGAAAATAATTCAGTCAGTCGCAGCCCATCCTCTCTCTGTGATGGGGTTATCAGTATTCCCCTCAATTCAGGACAAGCATGGCAGTGATATCACTTATAGAAATAGAGAAAATAGGTTACAGCCATCAGCCTACTCTGTAAAGATCATAGAATAGACAGTTGCAGGCAGCGTCAACCTCATTTGCCTTGAATGTGGCAGCATAAACACTAAATTACAGCATTCTTAGTCACAGGACTCTCTTGTTTAAAATGTAGAGTTGCTACTAAACCACAGCAAAACAGTTGGTGACAAGTCACTGACACAAAGCCTTCCCACATCTGCAAAAGAAATAATGGTCTGCTCCAGTCTTCCCGTGGTATGGTTTATATCGACTAACTTAACTGAAAAAGGCAACACAGATCCTCTTTTGGTACATATTCCAGTTGAAAGAATGTGAAAAAAATCTTTCATGTTTACCATGAGGATGTCTGCCACAGCATTTCCTGCAGCATCAGTATTCCTGAGGAGGTGGAACTCTTATCAGTGTCAGAAGTGTTTTGTCAGACTAAGGTTAGATACCAAACAGAGATGGAAGCTGAAGCAAAGTTTTGCAAACTCTGTTCTGTTTTACTGCCACTATAAGCTAGCAGCAAAAAGAGTAAGATACACATCTGTGACGCAGGTAATGCAGGATCAGCTAAATACAGGAAATTGGTAAAAGGTCTTGGAAATGAAAAATGCTCTTGATCTCACTCTGCAGCCTGTTCTTGTCACTTCCTAAACAGCTCTGTAATATAGTTTCAGTTTCAAAAGAAAAACACCAGGATCCCCAAACACATCCATTTAATCTATGCCAACTCTGAGCAGAGGCACTTTCCAAAGCATTCAGAAAGCTCTTCTGCATGATAAGCATTACATGGCACTGTTGTGAGGCAGAGGGTCATTCTGTACGAGGCCTTTATGCAATTCAGGGCAAAACAACATGCAGCAAGACTGGTGGGGAGCTGAGACTTTAAATCAGCATCCCTACTTTAGGCGATCCAGTGGGTGAGAGAAGCTTTCCCTATATGCAGTCTTTCATTTTAGTTCTGCCCTCACCTTACCCTGACATGCCACAGCATCTACTTCATTCCAGGCTTTTCAGGTATGCAATACTGCATGCAAACTATTACTCTCAGGGCAGAAACAAACTAACGTCTCCTTTCCACAATTCCAGCCCATTAACTCGGTATTTGGTACACACCCTGTTCTCTATGCTTTATACAAACCTTGAAAACATAGCCCTGCAGAATAGCTTTACACTTTGAATTCCCAATCACTGGGAATTAATTCAGACCACAGAACCAGAGAGAGTAGAAGAGGCTGTAGGGATGGCAGTCTGTTTTATTGATGCAGTCCTCAAAGGTGAAAAACCACCAAATTGTTCCACCAGGAAAGCAAATGCATAGGACAAAAAAAGCAGAAAGGAAAAAGGCAGAAAATACCAACCTTATCAGCAAATTCTATGTAATGATTTCAAGGAACTGATTTAGAAGCTTTCAGATAACAACTACGCAACTCTCACAGGATGTTAGTTTTCCTGCATGAAGCTTTCTTTTAAGTCTGCAGTACAGTATCTTTTGCTTTTCTGAGGCTGGCGGTCTTGTGCTTTGGTGAAGGACAGAAAAAATCTTGAGCTGCAGGTGAAGCACCAGTTAGAATGGCAACCACCTCTAAACACTAGGTCGGCTCCCTCTGATCTGTCAGCATTGAAAAGGTTGAGAACAAACTCAGTGAAGACTGCTGTCCTTACACATTCAGGAAGCAAAACTACATTAGCAGGTATGCTGGATTAGCTCCAAGTCTCAAATTATGTGGAAGCTTAGGTTTGCTTGATGGACCATTTCTCTCCTTTATGATCAACTCATCCATCAGCACTAATTCCAAACTACCCATATTCACCGCTGCACCACATTTACCACTGCTACTAATGTATGGCAAAACTTTCAAAGGTTTTGGACAGATATCGAGTCTCTTAGGTGTTTCCAAAAGTTTCTTTTGTTGGCTTTTTAAAAAATCATTTCTTTTACAAGCCCTATTTTTTTCATTTCCATATGCTTATTAAATAGTGTTTATTAACATCTTATGTCGCTTCCATAAGCAGCATAAATACAGCTCAAGGAACAGAGGGAGCTCTACAAACATCATATTCACACCTACATTCACAGGGTTTACATTGCTGTAAAAAATAAAAATAATTAATGCCAGCTGAATGTCAACAGATGATGTGGTGAAAATCATTTAGCCTTTCCAGGAAAGTTAGAAACAAACAAACAAAAAAACAAACCATGAGAGGAAAACTTTACCAGGTATAATTCATTCTTTTAAAAGTTCTTGAATCTCAGGTTTCCCCTTTCTTTTAGAAGACTTTTAAACAACAGGTCTTACACACACACCAACTACCTTCTGAAGCATTTCTCTGTACCTCGTTCTTGACCCAGAAAGAAAGAATTTAATCTTCATAAGCAACATCCATGGTACAGGCAGCTCTTCCTAGAGCACTACTGAAACACATTGAAAACAACACTTTTCTCCCTAGTCTAAAGAAGAGAGACTACAGACTGAGGAAGGGGAATTTCTCCTTAGTAATTGTCTTCAGCAAAATAAGTAAAACAAAGTAATCTCCAACACTTATTGAACAGGTGAAATCAATTTAAGTCTCTTTCCCCTTACAATTGACTCAAATGAGCACAGGATTTCACAGAGCACTTGGATACATCCACATAAGCCTAATTCAAAGTTCCTCAAAACCAACACAAATGCTCCTTTCCTCCCTTCAATGAGCTTGTTAAAAGTGTTTTTACATTTATATTTTCCAGTATCTGCAAAGGAATGTATTCAGTGGCTGGTTTTTATTAGTCTCTGATGATGTTTTTTCAATAATAAAGGGCTAACAATCTTAAAGAAAGCATACTAACTGGTCAGTGACCATCAATGGCAACACAGCATGCTGTGCTACAAGAGCTAAGTCTGCATGACAAGCAGAAAAATACGAAAAGGCGTGTGACTGACAGCCACCAATTTTAAAAGCTTGGCCAGAAAGTCATTCATTGACTTCACCCTACAGTTCCTTGCCAACAACAGCAAAACAGGTGGAAAGGACCAAGTTAATAGTATCTACAGAAACATTCTCCTTTTATTGCCTATCTCTCAAAACTTAAAAAGCTAAAAGTATGCATTAAATGTCAGTGCAGTTTCTGTTTCATCACACAAGTTAGCCCAAGCAGCATGTCCCCTGCAGCAAACAGAGCTTTCTGGAAGGGGTGGCCGCAACAGCACAAACCCAAGTTTATTTTGTAAAAATATGTTTTTGACAACTTTATGCAGTACTTAGACCAAAAGAGTTGTCTTGGAAACCTGTTCCTGGTGAAGTTGTCCTAGCAATGCTGAGTTCCTTCATGTGGAAGGAGACCAGGAACATTTGGAGACCATGCTGAGAACCAGAGACAGAGCTCAGGTTGAACGCTCTATCCCAGGCCAAACATTTTAGAGCATGGAAGGATCATGCAGAGCCATAGACACAAGGCCGCTGAGGTCTATGGACAGCAACTACCCTGTTTACCGAACATGAACAGTGCAAGAGATCTTTGAAACAAATCAATGTATTAGGTGGGTAAATACACAGGATTTTTTTTTCCCCCTCATTTTTTTCACCTATTTTATAAATATCTGCTGATGTGTTCAAAATTGTGCTTTACGGTTCCCTGAATCTACCTCATCTTTTCAGGGTACTGCCATCTGTCAAAGCCTTAAAATTCGGCTGCAGGACTATTTTTTTTTACAATTCAGCATCTGAGCATGTCCATAATTCCCAAAATGTAGCAAATGATTCTGCATCAGCTGTACTGCCATTTGACAGTGGCAAAGCAATGATTTGTGTAGAAGTATCTGTCAACAGCAAGGTGAGCTCTCTGCCAGCAGGAGGGCAAACAGGAAAGTGGATCCCTTTGCAGTTTGTGACAATGTGAACTTGCAATAGGTGATAAAATATACATTTTTTTTCTTTTAAAAAAGAATGAACTTTCATGTTGCGAAAACACATCATAATCCATAAACTGCAATTACATGGAAAATCAGGCACCACCTTTTTAAAGGATTCTGTTATGTTTTGAATCCCTTTCTCCTGTGGTTTACTTGTGGTATAAACACACATATACACATACACACACACTTTCCCATCCCTCACTTCCACTCCCAATAATAGCAAAAATAAACGTGAAAAATAATATTAAAAAACTCTGTATTCAGTAATATTCACACCAAAGTATATGTATAGATATATCAATTAAAATTATGAACATTTCTAAATATATTTTATGTATCATACATATATTTATATGTATAATTACATATCCACAGAAGTAGTCTTGCTGTGCTAAAGCCAGCAGTAAAATCAAAACCAGGTTTCACAATAGGACACCCATATATGCATATGTACTGGCTGTTTGGTTTGTGAATTTATTTACAACTTAACTGTATCATAATAAATGCTTACTGTTCTATTGTACAAACGTAATAGTAAAGGTTTAGGTTTGTTTTTTAAATACAAAGACTGCAAATGAATACATGAAAAAAATTACACACCATGTACAGTATTTATAATTTATAAATGCAAAGTTAAGACCTCTTTAAATTATTGCACTTGCATATTTTTGTTTTTTTACAAAGATATTTTATATGTATCATATATATATATATGTGTGTGTAAATATATATATATATAAAACAATTTTTTCAGCTCACTAACTGTAGTAAAGTTGAATGTTGTTACCTTGAAGTTCTTTCTTCTTCACATAACAGCCCAACCTGAATTTTGAATATATATGAAACTACTCTACAAATCAGTTTGATCTACCCTAGAAAGCAGTCTGTTATTTTAGGTTGTTTGACAGAGTATACACCCGTATTACAATCGAGCACAGTTTTTGGTCAAAAAGCAAAACAGGAGTTATGATGTGCCTTTGCTAGATTGGGGTATATAACTTAAAGTTTGAACATGAACTTCCTTGTAGTAGTGTGCAGAAAGCCTTTTCTGTGTTTAGAATGAGTAAATTAATTGTTTCACTTCACAGAACTGTTTCTGTATCACAGTGTTTGAGGCAAATGCATTATTTCAAGAGGGTCATAATTGTTTTGAGCATCTAACAATCTATTTTTTTAACATGAATAGTTACTTGCTATCCCTACAATTTTAACACAAAATATTCTAAATGCAGTCACAGCAAACTGATCACACTGTTCTAAGTTTAAACACATGCCAGAAGTCTGTGCTACATAAAAAGATGAAATCCACACTGCATGTCCTCTCCAATGTAAATATGTTTTATCGCATACTTACTAAAAAAATCTATTGCATTTCTATAATGGTCACTTATAAAAAAAATAATAATACTGCCATGAGTTGAACCATTACAGCAGAACGTTGCACTATGGAACAAAATTCACAGAGTAATTATAACAGTGCAGTTTCTATCAGCACTGTAATAAAATATGCAACACCTCAGATGAGGAACATGCTATGTCAACTACTTTTCTCACTTAGTGCATACCTTCCAGGCATGATTTCATAATAGATTAGAAATGCTCAGATACAGCTTCAGCATTTTTACCTTTACTGGGCTTAGAAGGGAAAACCAATTGGAATTGTCAACAAACATAATGCAGTTCTGGGAGTATAAAGTCTAACACTTCTAGGAAAGGAGAGATCTGTTAGGGTTTTTATACATTCTTATTGATCTTGGGAAAATCAGCTTTAGCAGGATAAAAATGCAAGGAAGAATGGCTTTTGGCGATTTAATTTAAGATGCCTTACAGACCTAGATGTCTTACACTATCTGTGAGTTCCATTCGGAATTTGTAATAGTCAAATCTCAACATGAACTTAAGCCATGAAATTCAAATGCAGCTTCAGAGTTTTAATTTTTGGTGTTTTTTAATTTGGAAGCACGGGTATAAGTCTGCTCCTACAAAAAAAACCCAATCAACCAAACAACCCATATCTGAATCTTCACTCTGTAAATGCTGAGGCAGACTAAATTTGCTTAGAAAATACAGCCCATCATGGCGCTTTTTTTTTTTTTTTTTGTCTAGGTGCTAACAGAGAGTAACATTCTTGTCATGACCTCTCTCCTTTTACACACCAGGGAAACAAACCAAACCACAAATATTGACACCATAATTTTTAATTCTAATGGACATTGTACTATAGCAAACATATATATTACGTGGTTTGGATAGTTCTATATTAGAAACAATACCTGATTGACTTGAGACATTAATAGAACAAATTACTGACAATTTGACAGATTTGCTAGGGAACCATGTTTTGTATCAGTACTTATAACCTTCAAAATATAAATTATGTGATACTGCCAAATATTTTGAATGGTAAGTAACAGAACTAGTGAAGTTACCTTCACTGTCAATGAGTAAAAGATGAATTAAAAGCTTAACATACACACAGAAACAGAATGGCAAGCAATATTTTTGCAATGCTTGTAATATCAGCATTCAAAGAGGGAGAATAACAGCAATTATACTTAACCCATGAAGGAAAAACTACCCATCCAGTTGTTGGGGTATCTGAATTGCAGAGAGTATTTTTGTAGTCACTGTGGATTTGGATAATTTCCATGTAAATTAGGAACCATGGATTGCGTCTCAAGCAGATGAAAGGCTGCATCTGCATGATTTACTTAAAACAGAACTGCTAAGGATTAAAGCAGAGGACACAGCATGAGATACTATTCATTCTACTTTGGTGTGTTTCCTGCCATTTTTAAAAAAATGCCAAACTAATTTGCTGTGGTTAACAATGAATTTCTGCACTTAGAATTGGTAAAGCAAACAGAAAAAAATTATGGGGTTGCTGCTAGGTAATCTGTTCCATACAAATAAGGTAACTTCATATTGAATTCTCAGCCTCTGGGATATCTATGTACTGCAAAGGCTTAGGTGCATTTACATTATGCAATTATTTATCACATACTGTACACATGTACAGATACTGGTATGTGCTCGACCATAACAGAAGGCAAAACTCAAGAGTCCAAGTAATTTACATGAAACCCATACGATGGCATGCTTATTAGAGCAACACAGCTCAACAGACATGAGATGGAAAAAGAGAACCTGTGTTCTGTCTTTAAGACCCTATTAATTGTTAAAGTTACACAAATGGCCATGTTATCATGGAACAACTGCAAAAGTATATTACCTGTGAAAAAGCATATAATGCAGTATAGGCTGTATGTGAAAGGTATGCAAAGCCTGTGTTTTCACCTACTGTACGGATCAATATGAAGATTTTTTTCCTCATTATTTTTAAGGGAAAGATGAAGGCAAATTAAGTGTTGTTGAAACATACTCCGCAAAATTGCACTAAATTTAAAAGAGTGGCATTAAATGCAAGGTCTTAAAGTCTGTGCAGAGGTTTGTAAGGCTGAAGCCTAAGTCAGCACAGAACTGTAAACACACTATTTTAGCGTACTTTTCTTCAGTCAGCTATTCTTTCACTAAGAAAGGCAGTTCTAAGCCCTGGAAATTTTTCTGTACTAGGGGAAAAAAAGCAAACAGACAAATGGAGAATTTTTGTAATTTCACTCATCTCAGGATGGGGGAAAAGAGCAGCAGAAGACATGCAGTGTTACTGTGCAACACAAAAGCTAGTCAATACAAAAACATTTTTGATTTATTGTGATGGTACCACCATCCCTCTTATCAGACCTGACTTTTCTGACAAAGCTTTTGTTCCCAGCAGATAGCATACCTCGGGTATGTCTCCAATACCTTTTAAAATACAACTCAGCAGGTAGAAATAAAAATTATGACTTTACTTAATTGTGAGCTAGGCAAGGAAATCTTTGCTGTCACATTTAAATTTTAATCTGATACTTCTGTCACTATGGATACAAAAACTCCAACCTGAAACTCTCTTATATCAGAGATAAATATCCAGTACTTCCAGTGTTTAAAGGGAGGAGTTGTCTAGCTTTATAAACTATTCTGAAGAACAAAGCACCATCACTAGTTCTTTCAACGTTTGCCATGTAAGTGACAGATAATTTGCATCATGATGCTTGATGAAGTACTTTGAAACTTTAACCCGAATGTTGGTTTTCCTTTAGTTTGCAGCAAGAGAATTCACTGTAACCTAAGCATGAATGATAGCCTCCAAGGATTCTGCTGGAATTCAAACTGATTACAAGTAGATCACACATAAACATTCACAATAGCAATGGGTATATTGTTCTATTTATAGCCAAGAACTCCCAAGTGACACTGGTGTTAAAGCCAGCCACAGGACGGTATAATAAAAGTACCATTGAAACCCTTACTAGAAAGATACAATTTAGAAGTACCCCCTAAGATTTTATTCTGCCCCCCTCCCTGCCCCCCCATCAGTTTTAAATTAAGGCCTCAGCAATGTAGCCCATGAGATAAGGCCAGTCTTTTATATTCACAAGTTGTAAGTTCTCTTTTGATAGCTGACTCCAAAACATCTGGGTTGTCATTTTCCCTCTGTTGATGTTGTGTCACTAGTGTAGATCAGGAGATTGGCTGCCAGAGTCATTTAGCTGAGGTAACTCCATGAGTGTTACCTTCCTAGGCAGATCTACTTCTTAGCATTCTGTAGCTTTTCTTTTTCCTTTTTTTTCTCTCTCTTTTTTTTTTTTTTTTTAATTCCCCAAATAAAAATGAACCAAAACTAAAAACCCCCAAAATAAGCAGGGATGCTTTTCAGGTTCAAGCAATCTGTTGCTGCTGTTCAGTCATCGATCTTCACAGGAAGTGAATCTGAGGTCCCAGGAGCGAGGGACTGGGAGGGAATCCATATGGAGGCTTCCTCACCTCTTGTTACTTTCTCCCATTGGTTGAGATTGTCCCTAGAGATGCAAAGAAGTCAGAGGTAAAGCACAGTACATAAGTTTACCAGGATTTCTTCCTAACAACACTGTCTGTTGTACTATAATTTGAGATTTAGCTTTATGCTTTATATTGGTAACTGTCATCAAGATTTTATCATCTTTCGATTATTTCAGCCTTTACCTTCAGTTATTCTATTTTCTAATTCTGTGTGGCTCATACAGGTGTAGACTATATATAAGCCTACAGTATACCTTCCCCAGAATGAGCCCTGCAGCTACAGGCAGCACCTGATTCCATTACAGATTTCTAGCCCTCATGGCTGCAGAGAAAACCCAGCTGTGACCCAAGAGAGACACATCTGCAAAGACTGAAACAGCAGTCTGGACACAAGCAGCCTTCCTCACTTCAGACTTCAGGGATTTTACCACAGTGTACTTTGGCCCTTTTCAAAACCACCACAGAAATCAGGACTTTTGCCAGGAAACTTCCTTCCCTGGAAACCACAGAAGCACATTAAGCCTTCTTAAACTCCTGCACATGGGCTCTATAAAATGACGTGTGCCAACATCATAGTATCAACTTTCTATTACTATTATGGTGATCATACTGTCAAGCTAGCACATTTAAAAAGTAGTGCAAGCTGCTACATTTAAAGAGTAACTTCCCTGAGACAGAAAGTTTTTTTAGTGTCACAGCCTGGCCAACCCCCCAGTCCAAAGTTTGGTTCACAAGACATAAAATGATGAGGAATCAAGCTGGTGATGTTCTGATGATCTGAAGGGAGTACAGACCCATCATCTTACTTGTGGTACACTAGTACCACTCCAGTGACTTGGAATTCTATGCTGATGATATCCAACAGCAGACAATACTTGCTTGCAACCCGAGGCCAAATCTAGCATTCGGTCTTCCAATACAGAGAAAGCAAGCAAGCACAACTTCTCACTATCAGATACCTAGTTACTAAAACAACAGGTCTTAGATGTCTTCAGTAAACAAACAGGATGGTAAAAAGTGCTACGTGTCATATTATCTTATTACACTGGAATTTATGTTGCAGAGCTCTTCTGATTTTTATGTCACAGCTTTGCCAAAACAGTTGATAAGACAGCAATGAGCTGAAAGTGCAGTGAAGGGGTTAGAAAAAATGTGGCATTTTCTGGGGATGAGGGAAGGCAGGACCTGATGGAGCCTGTCACAGAAAGCTAGTGCCCTCTATGTCAGGGGTCCTCAAACTACAGCCCGTGGGCTGGATATGGCCCCCCAGGGTCCTCAATCTGCACCCCCCCCCCCCCCCCCCGTATTTACAGACCCCCCCTGCCCCCCGCCGGCGGTTTGGGGGGGAAACCAAGCAGCCGCAGATGGCCTCCTGCCACTTCATCCGTGCGCCGGCCCCCTGGTTAAAAAGATTGAGGACCCCTGCTCTAGGGTAACACCTACACCATTTTCTGCAGACAGATGGAAACCTGCTCTGCCAGTGCTCCAGGCCAACTGCAAGTCATGAAGCCAGCACTAATATGTGCTGAATCTCAGCTCACACAATCAGGCAATAAGGGTTATCAAAATCAAACTGTCACTATTTCTAGGTCCTTTTCCTGAAATTGGGAAAGTAATGAGAAGGATTGCAGCCAAAATATTTTTAAATTATACCAGTTTCATCAATAATTGAGAAACCTGAAAGCACATGGAAATTTGTTTAAAATTATTGGGTCTGAAATAAAGAGAAAAAAAAATAATCACCTCCCCTCATCCTCAAAATAAATATACTGTCATAGATTTGCCACTTTGGCAGGCCTACTGAGTGCGTGTGCTACAAAACACACATAGGACTTACTCTGAACACTAACACAGGTAGCTGGTAGTTTTGATCTACAATGAATGACAAAAGAGTATTTTAAAAATGTGGAATAAATTACAGGACTAGAAAAACTTCTAGATTCTTTGCTGCTACTTTACCTCAGAGAAATCAGTGACTGATACTTTTTTGCTTTGTTGTTTTTAAAAGATTTAGATAATATGATTCATTTGCCTTTGTGCTCCCAATGAAGCCCTGGCTCCTGAGTGTCTGGAATAAATGCCCAGAGGCTCTCAAAATAAAAACCTTGATGCTGACATGCTGCCTTGGCTGCTTCTGCTGCTATTATTTGCAGCTGGTGTCTGCCTTCCAAACAACTCAAGGATGCAGCAGTTTAAACACTGTGTTCCAAGAACGAGCACTGCTGGTGAGGGGGTGATATCAAAATCAGTTCAGTCAGCAACTGAGGCAATACCAGACAGGAACGAGGCTGTATTCCTCTCCTCACACTGAATAAGTTACCTGTCAAAACTAAAGGAAAAAAACAGTCTAGTGCGAAATCAGCTATTTGCAACACTCTGGAGTAACCTAAACCCTGCAATAACATACATTTTTAGTAACTGGGGAGTTGAAATTAGATCTAAGTTCTTGATTTCCTACTCTGCATCTCCTAGTCTGAACTCTCAACACTTCCTCCTCAACCCCCTCAAACAGACAGCAGAAGGTAATCTCAAGGCTAAGCTAAAACTATCAAACTGCTCCTCAGAAGACTTTATGCCAGGGTGTGGATTTTCAGGAAGCTCTTTAGTCTTACGGAGGTTTTACACCCCATCCACACACCTATGCTCCAGTTCTGCATCAGTGCAATCTGAATTAAGGAATGTATAAGAACAAGGTGAGGAGCTGTGTCTGTACAGAGCTGTGCCCAGTCTGGAGGCTGTGGCAGTATAGCTTTCAGAAGTATCAGTATTATAACTATAATTAGAACTCCAAACAATAAACATAATTTCTAGAATAGAAAAAGTTCATATAATCTCTGCCACCAGTCTGATTGCTTTTACTTCAGACATCATGCCTTTTGCAGAGACACCCACTGTTGAAAATATGTCCATGCTTGATCTTTAGAATCACGGAGAATCTTTCATCTAGAACCCATATGCATGTGGGTTCTTGACACTCTGCAATTCAACTTTAAAACTCCTCAGCTGAGTACTGAAAGATGGACTGTGAGGTATTACAAGCCACTTTTGCCAATAAGCCTCATATGGATATCCGTATGGCTAGAAAACAAAAGATATGGGTCTTCCCAGAACGCTGCTCCTGAAAAAGACACCATGCAGTCTTAAGTGCTCATCCTAGACTCTCTGCACCTCAGTTCCCATCAAGTGGAGTAACAATGCTTCTTACCAAAGGTACTGGCAGGCTTACACAACTTGTTCTACAGTAAATATAAACCCAAATATAAACCTCCCATTTGATTGTGCTAGTGCCAGAACTTTCCTGACATCCAGCGCTGAGGTTACTTTATTAGTCATACAGACTCTGCAAGAGATTTTCATGTGAAAAGCATATAAATACTGATTTGGGGAGTAAAAGTACACCCAGCTGTTGACAAGTAATACAAAAGAAATAAAAATTTTCACATATATAAAGCAGTTTGACAATATTTATTAGCTTGAGTAGAGACAGGTCACTGGAAACACTCATGAGAGCATTACTGCCTTTCTAATGGTAGGTATTATAGTCAATAGTACATATACCCATTAAATATATAGTGGGTATAAAACTCTGACTGACAACATGGTTATGCAAAGTACAATCTGTGTTCCAGTTACATGGATTGAAAAACCGATCATTTAGCTTTCAGCCATCAATACAGCTGACGCAACATGCATTCAAGCAAGGATTACAAAGAGTTAGAAAACTTCCAAGAACTCAGACTACCTCTCAGTAAAGCAGTTATAAAGCATCACAACCTTGCAGAGACTGAAAGGATTACAAGTGGTTCTGTAATTTACTTCATGTTCTCTGACTTCACACTGAAAGCAACACTTCTTTATTTATCAGCATACACATTATTCAATAATCACACTACCAACATGTATATATTAGGTCAACATGGCCCGGGGAGTACATGTTCCTACCCCATACTGTAGCTCTGACTTCCAAAACAGGATTTAGACTTTAATACCATTATGATAGTAACACACTCCACAGCATTTTGAAACTGGACAAGTGTTTAATGCTATCTTGTAACTGATGGAATCACTAAAATATGCACTTATGAATACTTCCATGTTACTCAATTTAGGATAACAAATTACAGCCTATTATTTACCAGATATTGTTACTTTCATAGCTTCTAAGGACAAAAGACACTAACAGAAGGATCACCTAGCCCGGTCTCCTGGAAAAGACAGGCCTTAGTAATTTTATCACAGTAACTGTGCCTCAGGCCTGTATCCTTTTTACCTTTCTCTTTTTAGAACTATACCTAGCTCCGGTTTAAGATCTTCAATTGACAAAATTCCAAAAGATTTTTTTTTTTTTTAAAAAAAGACATATTCACCATATTCCTTGTTTGAACATTTGGGCTTCAAGTAGTCTTTGCCTGCTAAATTAATGAACTTGTTCTACTCAGAACACATACTATGGAGACTGTCACAGATTTTGAAAAAGTAATTCTCTTGGATAAACTAAATACATCATGTCAGATTTTTTAGTCTCTCACTATAAGCTCTCAAAACATTCTTTAAGCTCTTTCTTAATCTTTTCTTATTTGCTTGTGTCTTCATCCACTCTTCTTAAAGCACAGACACTAAACAGGATTCCATCTGTAGCCCCATTAATGTAACAACTGCAGAGGTATAGTCTCTAATCCTACTTAATATTCCCCTCCAAATCCACCTAAGGGTTGCAGAGCCATGCCCAGCAGTGGGACCTTAGAGGCAGCTGACTATTAATGATGGCTCCCAGATAGATATTCACTGCTTCTCGTAAGATAGTCCATTGTCCCACTGGTACAGACCTACATATTCTTCTCATAGCTACATGAAATACTGTCTGGGTGCAAAGGAAATTACTTGCTAACCACTACCTTAAATTTCACAGTATTTTGTATATAGTGGGCACCCTTCTGTCACTTCACACAGGTCATTTAATCCACAAGATCAGGAAAGTGACAGACTTGGTAGATCTGCCAGACAGGACAAAGAAAAAGTTCAATGCAAGCTAGAAAAAGGACCACAGGAGAAAAAATAAAGATTATGAGAAAAGTCTTAGCAAGAGCATAGAAAACAGGCCTCTTTTCCCTGGATGTGACTAAAGATTGGTGGCACTTTATGAACCAACTGTTTTTCTTTAGGGAATACCGATTAACCTGAAACTGGAACATTTTCATGAAGTATGCTGGTTTCAACATAAGTTTTGTCAGGAAAGATTGCTAAGGTTCAGGATATAATTATTGGACAGAACTACCTACAAAGAGTTTCATGATCATTCCAGGGTACAAGCAACCAGTTGGCTAAGGACCATTGCCTCTTCTCCAGAAGATCCCAAGCTACATGCCAGCTGACTGATAGGAAAACATTACATTTGCTTCTCCCAAATCCCAGTGGTACTATCCTTATGCTCCCAATTACTGAATATTCCAGGGATCTTTACTTTTCTGCTTTTTAATAAAAAATGTTCTGACATTAAATAAAACCACATGCAAACCCATGTTTTTTTAATGAAACAGAATTCTAGCCAATCTTAGTTGTGAGAACTATGTTGAAGTAAAAAGGACACAGAGGGAAATTGCACTGAACCAGCCTAGATAAGGATATATAAGCACTGAACCTCTTTCCCTCTAAATGCTTTTGGGGTCAAATGCATTTAATCAGCTGTGTCTGTAGATCTGCACTGGATAGTCCCAGCCAGTGGTTATTACCTCTGGATTTCTGCACAGATTAATGTGAGATGCGTAACCCTGTTTATCTGCATGCAAATTCTAAAATTAAAAGTCTGTTTTTCCAGCCAAACTTGTAAATCATGTTTTTTTTTTTTTTTCTTTAACCAAGCTACATGCTATGCAAAAACTTGTACATTTACTCACCTGCATGCTCGGAGTAGTGGCCCAGTTGGAGGAAATATCTGTGCAAGTGTGGTGTAACATGGGATGGCTACAGCATTGTAGAACCCAATCTATGAAAAATAACAATTAAAAAGTTAAATGTTGCCAAACTACAATACTGGCAGTTAACAGCCAACTATCTCAAAGCTGTTGACTACTCTCTTAATTACTGCTTATGTTAGCACTTCATACTTCTGCGTCTCCTCTCAATATCTGAATACTTTAAAACGAAGCAGTGAAGTCTCTGGCAATTACAAGTTGTTTACATGCCTCTCTGTTAGGACTAATATGGCTGCTTCAGACAGGATTTTCTATGGGACCTTTTATTGTCCAATTGATTTAAACTGATCTACTCAGGATCTGTTTGGCTTTTTGGTGTCAGTAGTGGCTGGAAGTAGGTGTAGGTGGCAGAACCATTTCATAGAACCACAGAAAAGTTGGAATGGATTGCAAGGGACCTTAAAGATCATCTGGTTCCAACCCCTTGCCATGGGCAGGGACACCTTCTGCTAGAACAGGTTGCTCAAAGCCCCATCCACTGCAATTTCTGCAAACTATAGTCTTGTGATGTTTGGTTTTTTTTTTTTTTCTTTTATAAAAGGAAAGTTGTACAGCATTGCTAAAACATGGTCAAATTCTGGATGGTTCTGATGTCCTCCAGAGTATGTATTCCATACTTTAATTTACTGGAGATGCTAGGGGTTTTGCACCTTTGGAAAGTGTACACTGTTACCAACAATTGGTTTTCAAGTTCTTTTAATGTATGTGGTTCAGTGACATATATTTTTACCATTAGCATATAAACCTATTTAGAGAACATCAAATGAGCACCTTTTTAATGGTATCTGATTCATACAGGCTCAGAGGCCTATGACAGCTGCCATGTCACAGCTGAATTGTCATGACATGATGGAATTTTTAGAAAATGCTACTTATCTATTAGCAAGGATGACAGGTTAAATTCAGATCCATTATAACATCACTCATTCATCTCAGACTCTTACGATAGTTACAGTAGTGCACGATGATCCTTTTCTTTGGGCAGAGTTTTTAAATGCCTTTTATTGAAATACCATATACTGTACTGTGACCAAAGCATTTAAGAAGAAGTCTCCTTTTACCAGTCTGATTTCTGAATAAGGGACAACATTTAAAGAGCAACTCTTGCCATCACCTCCATCAATGCAGAGATTCCTCCCATTCTGCTAGGTAACAAGTCCATTCTGTACTTAGAAAAAAATAAGATACATTTTCTGACCTGAGAACCTAATAGTTTGAATAGAAGTAATCATATGTAACCAACAGAAAGAAACTGCATCTGGTGAGAAGGCAAGGCTGCACAAAGCTGTGAAGTCTGCTCAACAAAAAGTTATGCATAGTGCATTGTTTTCTTCCTATGTGCTTTTTCTTGTGGGTTTTTTTTTTTTTTCCTTTGCTTGTTTGTAAGACGGACTACTCCGCTTGTCTGCAGCTCTTGTATTCTGAGACTTGTTTGTTTAAACATTAATAAATTCATCACTCGCCATCAGAGAACCACTCCAGTCAGCTAACGGCCTACTAAAGCAACTGTTTGTGTACCTAGAAATTGAACTGAAATGAGGTAATAGCAGAAGGTGTCCCTGCCCATGGCTGGGCGGTTGGAACTAGATGATTGTTAAGGTCCCTTCCAACCCAAACCATTCTATGATTCTATGATTTCACTGGAAAATGGCAGATTACTCCACAGCTATCAAAAATTAAAATGGCACCTTAGGTACAGTCACAATTCTGGCTCAATGGGAAGTGTGTTGCCATTGCAAAACATAAAAGATTTTAACCAAACTAAGTTCATTTGCAATATAATCTGAACAACCTTCTCTTTGGAACCCTGATATTTAGAATAAAATGTGTCCTTTAAGGTCCTGAAATCTTTTAGGTTAAAATGTGTATCAATCAAGGAAGAAATAGCCTAAAAGGCTCAAAGGATTTAGGTTTTGAATAAAGCCAAGCTAATTAAAAACATTCCTTTACAAACAATTCCATTTCTGATGAGAGCAAACTCGCACAAATCCCTTTTGTAAAAGGATTAGATTATCTGAATAAATTATTGCAGATTGATTTTCATGTTGCCATGGCTAGACAGAAAGCCTAGAGTTCGCTCAGGTACAAGCAAACTGTTGAAGTCATGGCAGGAAAGGCAAGGTATTCTGAAGACACATAAGCAAGAGGAACTAGAAAGTATCTTTAGTTTCTGAAATAAATTTTCCCTGTCTCTTCAACTGCGCATCTTAAACATACCGCTAGCTTTAAGAGCTGGATCTTCCATGTTCTGACTGAAGAAAGAAATCACCCTTAACATATTAATCTTCACTGCATGAGAGTAAACTTTTTATTTCTACCTTGAAAACTATATTTTGGAGGTAAGCTTTGAATGGCTGAAGGACATGAACTGTTCCTTCTCTCTCCCTTCATTACTCAGGCTGGCTTGACTTGTTTATGAAAAGTGCTTTCAGGTCACTGCATAGTTTTGGCATTTCTATTTTCTTCACAGGTTACAAAAGGAGGGGCAGAAAAGAAGGTGATGGGATCTTTGCTGAATCAGGAACAAATCCTCAGTGCAGGCTCCACAGCAGGAAGACACCAAACTCAGAGACCTTAGAGGAGCTGTGCTGCAAAGGGTGTAAAGGGCAACAGAAACCCAGTGATCCAGCCACCCAAGTGAGAGGAAGAGCCAAGTACAAGCTGTTCTCATCAAAGATGAGTAGCTGAGGCAGAAGTAGTTGTCTTCAGAGGTTGCATGTTTACACAAATCTTCATTTCCTAAACATCATTGTAATTTAAATAAGGTATTAATGCTTTAATTAAAGGCCACATAAAAATCCTCATTAATTCTTTTTGTTAGAGCCCAAGGAAATGGATGATAATGCTTTATTAAACTATTTAGTCTCTACTTAAGTACAGGAATGGTTACTTTCACCGAGTTATGTATGTCTTAAATCTCACATTTTGCTGTAACATTGTTTTAAGACACAGCAGCTTCAACTGTACTACTGAAGTTGGCTTTTGTCGTCTATTTTGCTTAATATTTCACTGTTATGCTATTAAGAAGCATGAAACTGAGCACAAAGTAAAAAAGAACCTGAAGAAAACAGTACCTGGAAAAAAAATTATTGCATTTTAAAGAGGAAAAAGGAGCTTATTTCTTAGATCTGTGGTTTCAACCCATTAACAATTCTTTCAGAAATGCCAACATGACTATGTACTACAATACTGTGTACTTTTCAAGATCATCAAAGATAACTAATCTAGTGTGTGGAAAAATAAATCACATGCAGAAAAATGTTTCTTCTCTTTTTTAGGCTTATACTGAGCACAGAAATTTAGTAAATTAACTGCTAAGTCCTTAATATAATAAGGGTAATCGTTTTAATGCTAAAAAATGATAGAGCATGTGTCAAAATGTAAAGTGTCAGAATATAAAAAATTCCATACTCTTTCTTACAAGTTATTAATCTACAGTGATTTTGTGATACTTTGTCATGTTTATTTCAAATGTTATTTTTAATTTCAGAATTCATTAAATGCTTTGTGAGTGCTAACTACTGACAATTAAAACATCAGAGGCCACTGAAATAAAAAAAACCCTTATGCATATATATATATTTGTATATGAATGGAGAATTTAAATTTATTTTTCCCTGCTCAGATAATCAAAGAACAAGCTACTTTTTTCATTTACCCAAAAAAGTTAGTTCAAAGACCTTTCTTCCACCTAAATTTATGTTACAATTTTGCCTAAGAAAAGCATAAAAAAGCAGTCATTTCTGCACAGAAAAATCAGTACTCAAAGACTTTGAAAAACAGTTGAGGCTTTTAGAAATACACCCTTTACTGCTTATCCTCAAGAAACTCTTCACATTATTCTTTTTTCTTTTTTAAGAATGTCAAAAAGCAGTGATTGTAGTTATCCAAAAATATGATGAAGTTTTGGTCCAGAATCACAAATATTTTGAAATCTGAAACTGAGTATTTTAATGAAGAACAGGTGACAAAGTTCATTTTGCATTCAGGGTAAAACTGCAAAACCCAAAACCTTTGAGCTGAAAGATGAAGCAACTACTTACTAAGTTGAAAAAGTGTTTTTGACACCTCTCAAAATCGTAGGTGATTGTGGTTTAGCTAGAGTTACAAACACAGAGAATGGAGCAAGTGACAACAGCAAAGAGCATACTGTCATTTAAGTAAAGATTTGAAAACAAGTTTTCCACTGCTACTTAAAAAAAAAAAACTATCACTGTTTTGCATGCAGAACATAGAATTCATACTCAACATCAAATGCAATATGAACTAATATATATATATATATATAAAGTGTTTTCCGTACATGTTTTATTAACACTATAAACATGTATCATTTTACTGAGAGTTCATACCTGACCCTGAGGGACTTCATCTTTCTTGTCTCTGTCCATCATAGGAATAGGTTGAATACCTGTTTTCTTCATCTCATCACCCTGGACAAAAGCAGACAGAGAGAGAGATTAGGACAAGACTACCGAGATCTGAATTAATTTCCATCTTCTATTGTATGTCAATCTAAAAATTCAGCATTTAAAATATTGTGTGGTACCAGTCCAAGGCAATCTCAGAAAACTGCTTAAGGAGGGGCTCATTTTATACATTCACCTAAACGATAAGGTAAAACAGCAGATCCTAAAAATGAAGTTTTTGAGTCAATGTACACACATTCTCCTTGTTTCCAAGGGGGTCTCCATAATAAAAAGCAACTGGAAGAAAAAAAAAAACAACAAATAAATCAGTTCATTCTATTCTGTTCTATTCATAGTCAGTCTCATCTTTCAAAACATGACCTGTTTAAAGCACTATACTATGATGACCAGCAGAACACAACTCCTCCATCAAAGTAAAAGCTGAGTAAAAGAAGTGAATGTACAATGTGCCCTCTTTGTCAACAATCCAGTCTTTTTGACAATGCTGCTTTGAAGAAGCCGCCTGTCAAACAGCCTTCTTTTCTTTAAGTATGTTATCCCTCTACATTTGTAAGATGAATAGTGGGAAGGATGCAGTATATGTAAAGACCAGATATATGCAATGTACAAGAGAAAACTGTCTCCTTGTATTTACCCATTACCAGCAGAGCAGTCAAAACACATTTCGGAGCACTATACTGGGCTTGAACACAATTACTCCTTAAAAATCTGTAAGTAGCTGGCTACTTTCTCTAACAAATTGAAGTTTTCCAAGTCTTATGCCTCAACTGCATCGTCAAAACACCATGGATGTTTAATCTTGAGGTGCTAAAGGCAACTACAGCTGCAGCAATGGTTGCTTTTGGCTACTGCTCATATCTGAGATTCCAAAGTCAATATGATCTTCAAACTGTTAACCTTATGTATGGAGTTTGCATAGCAAGGTTTAGGTAGTGGGGATGGGGGTGCTACAGGAGTGACTTCTGCGAGAAGATGCTAGAAGCACTTTGAGGGCTGCTATAGGGCAACTTAAATCCATCCCAGCCAGACACAATACACCTTATTCGGGGACAAAGTTTATTTAGGGTAACTGCTCACACAATATTTCCTTATCTGTGTCCTTTAATATGAGATTCAACTTTTTAGCTATCTGAAAGTCTGGGACGTTTCCTAAATCCATGTTCTATGCTTCTGCTACAGTTAGTGAAGGCATCTCCAGAAGACAATGTATTGTATCTCCCTCCTTTCCAAGGAAGGATTTCGGCATCTTTACTCTAAGAGAAGTTTGCAGTATAATAAATTGATTCTAGTTTGAGCAGAGCATCTTTCTGTTTGACTGCCTTGCAACTACTGTAACTATAGAAAGTTCTGGAAGTCAATTCCCTCTTACATATTTAGCCTCAACATCATATTAACTACGATCCTGCTCAATTAACCAAAGATGTAATCAGGAAGCTATTTTTGAATTGGTATCTGTAGTAGTCTCTCATATTTTTTCACCTAGTCAAGAGACTACAATCATTGAGTCTGGTCTCTGTTAGACATTTTACTGCTGAAAGAAACAAAAGGAAAAGCTTCCTTCCTCAGCTGATAAAAAAAGATGCCTATAGCAATTCCAAGCACAGAAATTCAGTGGAGTGTTATTTAGGAGCTATAAGCAAATTTTGGTTTCATCTGCCCCCAGTAAATAATACTTTTTTTTTGCATTTGCTTGATGTACTGCAATTGATTGATCCAAGACTATCTGCAGCTACTGTAGTCTCAATGATAAACTCCTCAACACTAAACCATTCAGCATCATATGATTTCACACTCTTTGCTTAACATAAGATCAAGTGCCTGAGAAACACCTGAAGTCAGAGCTTTGAGGAAACTGTACAGCCTCTGACTGATTATGCCAAAATTGAACAAAGCTCAGATTTATGTTTGCCATCTCACCTTGGGGGAAAAAAAAGAAAGAAAAAAAAAAGGTACCACAGAATCACAGCATGGTTTGGGTTGGAAGGGACCTCTTGGGATCATCCAATTCATCCCACACACCTGCCCCAGCAGGATCAGCTAGAGCAGGTGATCCAGGGCTGTGTTCATTCAGCTTCTGAATATCTCCAGTGATGGAGACCCCACAACCTCTCTGGGCAACCAGTGCCACCAGTTGACCACCCTCACAGTAAAAAAGTATTACCTTTAGTTGGAATGCACGCACTAGAAATACAAGTGTTTTCTTCTGTTCAGTATGTGCAAACACATATATGATACACTGTTATGAAAAAAATACTGCTTTTATCCTCATAGTTATGATCATGGCCAGAAAGTTAAAGTTGAAATTTTAAGCAAAGAAGCTTGTATCATAGTTGCATCGCTAGAATAATTGGCTTAAAATCTCTAAAAAAATACTGCAGAAATGGTTTAATGACTGCCTAGTGTCTCACATCTCAAAAAATAAAAATCAAAGCAGATAAATCCTGTAATCCTATATAACTGATCAGCAAACATATTATTTTGCTTGAGTTATAGCACTATAGGAAAGCTTCATGTTGAGTGACAACAGGCTAGGTCTTAGCTGAAAGCACTAACTATACTGGGCTTTGTCCAATAAAGAAAAGATCAGCGTGACATACCACAAAACTGATGCAAACTCTTCTGCAGTTACTGTTTTAGCTAATGATTACACAAAGAAGAAATATTATAAACATGCTCTGATTAAATCATTCAACATATTAAGATTATGAGTTCAAGCAGTAATTAGAGGCAACAGTCTATCCTACTTCTAGAAGGTAACATAACCATTCAATCTAGTCAAATATACTTTTCTAGAGTTTACCTTTTTTCCAATTAAGGAACAATTTATGCAGTAAAACAGAGTCTAAACTTTCTATTGATTTGGCTTTCCCAGGATTTTCTTTATATCTGTCTCCGGCTTTCCAATTTCCAGAAGCATTTAGATCGGTGGCTGAATTTGTCAGCCATCCTGACTGGATCACAACATATCCAACTTCTGCCATGTATTAATTAACCTCTTCTTAAAGAGGACTCAGTAAAACACCAACTACAGAATTCAATTTCTGTCAATAACTTCTAATTTACATTTGCTCCATGAAGTAGCAATTTAACAAGATACACCTTTATTAACTTATCGTTGGATTACAAAACAGGTTAAAGTTGGGGCAAGCTCAATTATGTCCATAGTTCCATCTTTATTATTGTTGAGTAGGAAAAATCAGTTTGATCCTTCCTTCTCCACTTGGTTCACCAGATTTGCATGAAAAAGTCTTTTCACAAGTAAGCAAAAGAGTTGAATATGTAATCAGTGAGGCAGATCAGTATTATACGTCCATTATATCATTCATAAAAACACACCAGTGCTGACATTATAGAAAGTGAGTACTGAACTAGATTTTTGAGCTTATATAGCCTGCATTTTTCAAATATTTTATTGTAGTCTGAGCTGTTCGCAATTAAGAGAATGAAAACACGTGAATACATGTAACACCCACAAGCCATGCACACCTTGAATTTCATAATGAACACACAACAGGCAGGACAACAATCTCAGCACTATATGCATGCTATATCAGATCTATGAGCTTGATTTCCATTTTACACCTGTGTAAAACAGAAATAAGCCACTGAATTCTGCAGGCTTCCACAGGGCACATAACAGAAAAGAGCAACACTTTATGATACATGTGTGCAATAGTAGCTCTGAAAATACAGCACATCTTTTACAACTGCATACTTGAACTCTGCAACACTGTCAGAATTTATTCTTTATCCCTAAAATAGTCACTTCCACTTTACAAATGATCAGATAAGGAAATTGTAAGGTTTGTCATATTTGCTTTAGCATTTCCTAGACACATACTACAGCTTCACAAGTGTGTTTCAAGGCAAGTGACATGGAAGCTGGTTTCATATTTTGAATTTTAGAAAAACAGATCCTTTACAAAACTACAGCTAGTGACTCAAAAAGCCTTACAGATTTTCTTCTATGTTCCATTGCTTGATCATTTTACATTAGGGCATACTTTTTAAATTCATCTTTAACAGAGAGAAGAAACATTGCCTGACAATTAGGAATCTAACTCAGCTCTTTAAATAGCTTCAGAGTAAACAACAATAAATGTGCATGCATCAATGAACATTCTTTAAAACAAGCATGCTAAGATATTGATTGAAAAATACTTTTCTTCTTCTTCTTCTTCTTCTTCTTCTTCCTGGATGCTTCCATTTATAAAGATAGTAAGCAAAAGAAACACACATACCTCAGCCCAGAATTCCGCATATATATCATTGGCCGTCAGTCTGGTAACCGGCCACAACTTTGTTACAGAACACAGATCACAAGCTGTCATCATCAGACCAATCACTCTGTCTCTAAAATAAAATAACATTAAATTGTGAGTTAAATTGGTAAAGAATTAATGAACACACTGCAAAGTTTTTACTTGCCCTTCCTCAGTTCAATCAGCAGTAAAGTACCTATAATACAAAATTTCCTCCACTTTGCTTGTTTCTTCCTCGCTTGTTTATGATTCATTGGTAAAGCATCACACAAATGGTATATTATAATCCCTGTAGTATTCCCTGCATTGTTTGCAGCCAGAGTTCACTGACCACCCTCTGCACAATCGCATTCACAGAAAAGCACGCAAGAGTCTCTGCATTGTTAAAACACTCACACACCCCTCCTTCATTTTCTGAAAATACAGTACAAGTCTATAAAAAGAAAGACAGCATATCCTGTTGTTGGATTTCTTTCTGTTCTTTAAAAGAGAGAAACACATGCTCAAAAAAAGAGGAAAAACTAGTCCTGAGACTGCCTCAAGGTACTGTCATTGCTTTGTTGGAATGAATTCTAACCCTGACAGAACAAGAATCCTACACGTAACTCTGTCCTACACAGCAACGAATCTGCTCACAGAATAACTGAACAGTATCAGTGGGCTTATAACCATTATTAGCATAAGGCACACACACACAAAAATCTTATTTAAACAGTTTTCTAGCACTTATCTACCACCCCAAACCTATGGTTTATGAATCTAAGTTTTATAAAGAAAACTGGCCAATTCAATGAATGAATTCATGTGTTTTCCACCCAGTGAAGGACTTAAGATGACACTTAAGGTCACCTGCATCTTTGTTAATAATGCCTACTGCATGAAAAAACCATACAGCTTGCTAACTTGCATGCCAGGGTGATGCCAGTCATTACAACTGTACCAACAGACAAATATACCAGGGAAAACACACAATATAACCAATAGGTAAATGGCAAAGTGCAATTCCCCTGAAACAAGAAAGAGGATTCACCAGCCATGTAAGGGCCAAATCTAGCATTGCATTGCATGTACAGACACCAGTTAGAAGCCTTGGATTTTTTAGCCACATTACAAACTGATGTCCTCTCTTCAGGCAGGAGGCTTTGCACTGAAAATGCTCTGAGGGCAGGTAAGATTAAAAAAAATAATAAACAGAATAGAATATTCAATCACACACTAAATAGTTGTGATCCTGTTTAAATTTTACAAACACAAAATTCAAGTTTCCCAGTAAACTTCATCCTGAGCTTATCAGGAGTTACTATATCTTTGGGTTTTTTAAGATGCTGAAGTTTATTCAAGACTGAGAAGCTTCAGTTCCATACTGGGAAATAGGCTTTTAAAAACTGCCCTTCATACAGTGTTGCAATAATTGATTCAAAACTACTGGCAAAAACCTGTAAAACTCCTCATAAAGAAGACCCAAGTATCAAAGATCCTTTTGAAAAGAAATCAGAATCATGACTCAATATTTTCCCATAATACCTCTCTAATTTTTCACTTCATTACATTAATGACAAGATCCACTTTAAATAAGCTCTGAATGGCTGCATGAACACTTTAATGTAGCCTGTTATGAGCCACATCTCTCATCCAGGGTGCACCGTGTTTTGCTTATATGGACAAAGAAAGTAATGTATTAATGAATATATGCACTTCTACTTTTTAAAAAAAACTTAGAGTTATCTTAATTCAGAAAGGTTGGGGTCTGACTAGAATTCTTTCCAAAAAAAAGCATGTGAAAGAATAAAAAAATACTGACATAAAAATAAAACTAAGTACTTATTCCACTATACCTTTTTCCCCACCACGTAACTTCCTGTGCACTAACTTTCCTCTGTAGTTGATCTGTCACTGAATTGTGCAGATGACATCCAAAAGGCAGTGACATGCAATATAAGCCAATAGAAATTACTGTTACATACTTGGGATTCCACACACAGCTGGACTTCAAAGTTTCATATGTAAGAAAATTACCATTTACACAGAGGTTTTTTGCAAAAATGAGGTTTTTCTTTCTGGAATTAATGCTATAGTGAACTAATACTGGTTTGCTGCTTTACCTGTGTGCTTGATTCTTAAGGTTTAATGCTCCCGTCTGATGCAGCTCTTCAAGCTGTTTTCTATTTCCAAAATACAGGGCAAGGTCTGTGGCAATGATGGCTTTCCGGATGATCTCAAGTACTTGCTCATATTCACTGGAGCTCAGATTGGAGAAGACATTGTGCCCTTCCAGCTATGAAAAAGTAAAAAACCAATAAAAAGCACAAGCTCTAATTTTGAGATGATTGTAGTCCTTACGTCACCAGACAGGTTACAACGGTTTTACAGCCCAATGACAACTTTTGTTGCAAATTCAAATGCTAACAGCCTGAAATTCCCATTTTCATCTTTCCTTTTCAAATACCATCATGAAACCTATGACAGACGCTGATTTAGTTTTGGAACTGCTCCTTCTGAAGCCTAAAGGTATTATGAGAAAAAAATGCTAGCTGCTGCTTCTTTGATTTATAAGCACTAAAGACACAGCATTTCTAGACAGTTTTAGCTTGGGAACTTGTGATTCTATCCTGATCCAGAGCACTGCATTGCCAAGTTGGCAAACTGAGTATCTGATTCACTCTGAAGTACAATTTTGATCCTCCATAACATAATACGAATAAGGAAATATCCAAGTTAAAGTACTAAAACGATTTTGTTTTCACAGTGTTCCAAATGAAATGTGCCTGAAATTGCTGCATTTACTGATACAATTTTCTCTATAGAAATAAAGTTAATTACAGTATTTTAAGGTATATGAACATTTAGGGGAAAAAGCTGCTTTGTTCAACCATGAGTTGACTGACTCACAAATTAAAGACAATGGTTTCCACTACGAACACTCTGGCAACATGCCACTGTCATCCCTTTTTAATTTTCACTACGTTTTATTGCACATTTAACTGACAATATCCATGTACTGTGATCGCTCATGAAGCTATATCACATTTTGAAAAGTCGACACTATTTGCTGACTCTAAGGTCTGGAAAATGACTTGTCAAAAGTCTTACTACTGTTGAGAGGAAACAGAGAAAAATAAGAAAAAATAAGCCAGCCATGTCAAGGTGTGCACATTCACAAATAGGAAATATTATTAAAATATATCAAATGCAGATGTGTTTTGACATTTAATTGGCATTTGGACCAAAGCTCATAAAAAGTTTCTCTGGCTTTTGTCAAGCATTTACATAATTTGTTCAAAATAAATCCTCCGTGGTACAAACAGGCTTGGTTTCCTCTCACCATCTGGAACATAAACATCATTTTCCAACATTTTTACTTGGACAAGTAGATTTCTTGTGAATAATAAATAGAAAATACAATCCATCTATGTCTCAGTGCTCCTTTGACAAACCCCTAAGTCACAGAAAATGATGTTTGAACAAAAAAAGTTCAGAACAGTTTAACCCATCATCATCACTTTGGGAGCAGGGAATGACTACTACTACTTTTCATGATTTAGGGTTTTGGGGACCCTTTCCTTCCCAATCTTGCTCCCTAATCCATGTGAACAGGCTATTTTGTCCTAATATTAAAATTATTCTGGATTCTATCCTTTAGGCTTTACAAGCTGCGCTATCAGAAAGACCACTGTGACAAATTCTGTTCATACTACTAAAGAAGACATATTCTGTGAAGTACTGGCAGAAGCTGCCATTTCTGAGCATGTCACTTGGGCTTTTGAGTAGTACATACAAAGTACAGCTCCTAAGATTTTATTTTTTCCCTGCTGAGCTAAAGTTAGTGAATAGAATCCTCTGTATTTGCAAGTATGGTAAACTGCAGGTGGATGAGCAAAGTAGCTATAAAGTTTCAAGCAGTGAAAAGTACCACAGGTTACTAACTTAAAGTTAAAACTCATTGAGATAAAGCCTAAACAGTCTGGTGGGCTGGTTGGCTTTTTTTTTTTTTTCTTTTTTTTCTTTTTTTTTTTAACAGTCCAGGAATTTAGTAAGGCTTTTTGATTCAAACAGAAAACAGCAAGTCCAAAAGGCTGCTCTAATCTGTCTTGCTGCTAATTACCACCATGGGCACTTGGTAGCCAGTGTCTGAATCCAGTCTACAGCCCTGACTCCCTATCTCCCTTTCCTCACTCACGCTGATGCCAAGGCTAGGAGGTAGCAGGGAAGAAAAAGGGTTCCCTGCCTTCTTGGCAAATGGGACTTTCACTGATTACAACATTTCTGCAGGAAAAACACAAAATTGTGTTTTGAAGAATGACTGAAGTCTACTTCATGTAGCCATAGAGGGAAAGGGAAGTGTTAATGGCTGAGGAACTTGCTCACTGTGCACATACTCACACAAAGAATGAATACTAAAAATCTAATGCCATACCACCACTGAAGGATTCAGTTACACCCTCCTACATGAAGGAGCATTCAGAGATAAAGTTTCCATTCTGTGATGAAATGTACAAGATACCTAAACCCATAACCACAAGGTGTACTTCTGAATGCAATACAGAATATGTATTTTTCCTAAAAGGTGATTAGGTATTTAAGAAAATAAATATCTTCCCCCTGAAAGACCAGAAAGAAAGAAAAGTTAACAACAAATAGTGGCACAGTAGCATGGTAAGGCTGTGCATTGAGTGTGTGCATGGTAAACTAAAACCAGTGAGCACGAGTATGCTATGGACTGGCAGTGGTTTCACAGGTGAGAGTTCTCTCTTCTAATTGAGCATGAAAAAGTTTTCACTGATGAGAAAATATTTGTGTCTCAGTAGCACACTTGGGTTTCCCAAAATGTGCCTGCATGACTTCTTGTAGTTTTCTGTTAATTAAACATACAAACACTTTACCTTACATTAGGAGCTCTCTTTCACAGATTATTACCTCACTCAGTTTTTTTTTGAATTTCAAATTGCTGCATGACAAAAAACCACATTATAACATAATGAAAAAAGTTTAAACTTTTCATGCGTGCAAAATTAACATTGCCTCTTTCATGCCACACATTTAATGACTGCGGAATTTATTACAGCAGGTTTTCAAGCTTCTCATGCAAACTTTTGCCAGCACTTGAGTTTTCATTCACAATTTCAGGCTGGCTGTAGACTTTGCTGAAGGACACTATGCCAGAAATACCTAAATGAGAAACTGATTTTTCATTTTCAAAGTTCCTGTTCCGTATGGTCATAGGAAAAAACATCACTGAGCCAGAAGCCAAAAGCTCCAAAGGAAGGCCATAAGCAAACACCTTCAAATACACAATTTTTTTTTTATAACATAAAGATTTGGGAAGGCTATCTTTTGCACTATTATTGAATGCTTGGCTTGCTAAATATGAAACATGACTTGCTGTAATAAATCATCCACTCTTCTAAATGAGCACTACAATCCAGAAATTAAATCAATCATGCTTCAGAAAATCTATTGGGTAATGATGTGACTCGTATTTCCACCACGGGATTCTACTGCACAGAAGATACAATTTCAGTAATCCTACCTGCAGGATGGACACTGTCTGAGAGAAGTGGTGCTGTTCCATCGTTGATGTGGAATAGAGAGCAGCCAAGGGGTGATCAAATTTCTGAAGATAGCTGTTACTGTAGCCTCTGTGATCCAGGTCATGACACAGGCATGCAACTAAAAGACCTTTTCGCTACCAAAAAAAAAAAAAAAAAAAAAAAGATAAACATGAAAAGTAAGATGTATTTCCTGCCCCTAGATGTCACTCTTTTGCCAAAATACTGTAAAAGTTGCACTATGCTTTCATTACCTTCAAAAAACACATGGAGAAACATCCCTAAAATTGCAAGAAACACAAAAGTGAGGACGTGCTGAATTAAAATTCTCAGTTCAGTTGTAAGCCAAACCTTTTATATATTATGAATTTAAAAAACGTTGTTACACAATCGTATACTATTAGAGGGATTCTGCTTCAGGAAGAAACCTGAGTTTTAAAGAGTTTGGTCATCCACTGATTCCTTACTGTGTTTATTAACAAAAAAAAAAAAACCAAAAAAAAAAACCAACAAACAAACAAAAAAAAATATGCAGTTATTGAGAGAGGAAATACATAAGATGTATGATCTCCTTGTCAAGGCAGCTGCACTGAAGTCTAACTGAAGTCTGATGCTAGACCTGCCTCTGCAACACTCCTCAAAGACACTGACCAAGTCTCCTAGGTGAAAATTTTCCTTGGAAGTCACTAATGTGAGCCACAGAAATGCTGGACAACAGCAACTGCAAACAAGGTAAGAAGGTAACTGATGTTTTTATCTAATTAACTCTTTAATATCCTGAAGAAAGTGAGTCACTGAAATCTCTCTTTCAACACACAAACTGTGTGAACACTTGCAAAAGGTTGTCACACAACAGATGTTTTTTGAAAACACATTCATTAATGGCTGTGAAGCAGTCACTGTCATTATAGATTTCACAGCTCTGTCTTATAGTTCGTTCTGATGAGTGTTCAGTAAACAAGGATAAAGCTATAAAATTAAGCAGAAAAAGAATACTGATTAACCACATATTAAGTGAGCAACATCCAATCTGTCTACTGTACTGAGGCACACGATTCTGTGGAAAAATAGCAAACCATGATGTAACTAAAGATTTTATCACAAGCTTACAATATATAGAATTAAGATTGTAGCAACCCTAACCGTAATTCTGATTTTGAGACCCTGAGAGTTTCACTTTTATTTTAAATCCTTCACTTTTATTTTTAATGATATCTTTCCAATATTGCATCTTGTGAAATGCATTTTTTTTAAAAGCATGTAATAAAACAGATGATGCAGCAGCACACATCCACACAGCAGAAGTGCACCCTTCGTAACATAACACACAACATTACTTGAAGTTGTGCAGTAACAGCTGTAGGAAGCTGGTATCCCCTTTTCCTTACCATCAGGAGGGGAAGTTGTGTAATGAATAGGCTTGAAAAACAGTCTCTGAGCAAAAGAAAGATGAATGTCAGTGTTCTTTGTGCTACGTGTTAGATCTAGTGGGCATAAACTTTTGTGTCCTTCCCCCCAAAGTTTAACTCTTCTGTTGCATCCTTTACAACCCGCGTATTTCCAGCCTTACAATTCTCATCAGTCTGCCCCTTGTACCAGACGATTCTCTTTGTCTAGCTCACCCCAGCCTCCATGTCCCGGAAATTCATTCATGTCTCACTTCTTCAGGATTACACAATGCCTAAACCCAGCACTCTTGACCTTGTATCCATTGTCCCTGCTTGGATCCCAAATCTTTGACCACTGCCAACTGCTGGACCTATTTGTCTCTAGACCAGAGTCCACTTTACAGTGTTTCATACTTCTCTTCCCATCTTCAAGTCTAGGTGTTCATGTCATCAGCCCTCACCTGAGACCAGCCCATTCTAGTTCCCAAAACTTTCATTCAGCAGTTTCCTGTATTCTTGCTGGATTCACCTCCAGTCTCAAGAAAGGTGACTGCTAGGAAGAGCTGGAACACAGACTGTGATAAGGCATCCAAACAGGTGAAGGCTGGCTGGCGTTTGGCAAGGAACAGACTGATAGCATCTCTCTTAACAGCTTCCTCTTTTGCTCTTTCTGTCTTTCTTGCTCTGCATCTCCCAAAAGATGAGGTTTACTATTTGGCTAATACTGAATGTTAACAGAACTCTAAATATTCCCTGAGTCTGCACTCCACAGATTTTTGTTGTTAAAGGAATACTGACTTTTTTTCTAACTTGCATAGCTTTGCCAACTTTCAGCATATGCCTGGCAAATGCCACCTTCCCCTTTTAGTGTCAGTTTTCAAGTCCCTGCTATACAGCAGAATAAACTTGACCTTTTTAGATGAAAGATTCCCAAATTTTATTTCACTCTCATACACCAAAAAAACCCTTGATTTCTCCTAGCACGTTTCTTTAAAAGACTCAAACAATTCGGGCTGAAATTTCCCCAAATGAATCAGCTGGAGGAAGTTACAGAGCTTCAGAAATTACAGCCCAAATGGCTAGTATTTGGCAAAGTTACACACAACTGAAAATAGGTTCTCCCAGTCAGAAGCTTCAGGTAGTATTAGTAATAGACAGCGCTTCCAGTTGCACCACCATAATTCAGAAAAAAAATAGTGACAGTTCTTCATAGTGTATATTAACATTTAATCATTCTAAGTCTTTCATTTTATTATTACAACTTTTCAGTTGGTGATCTATTCAAAGATTTTTTTTCCCCCTCGATTTCTTTAAACACCATGCATTTATCTTTAAAAAATATACACACATACTAAGGAAAAATGTTGTCCAATAAAAGTTAATCAGTAAATTAGAACATTTGGACAACTGTTTTCCTTACATCCTTTCTACTCTTCTCCCTTACTCACATATGTCAACCACCTCTGCAACCCTTGTCTGCCTATTCAGAATCCCTCTAACCTCATAGGGTTCAAGATCCAGGGTGCTTCCCTCCCCTCAGTACAGACCTGACAGTTCGTTAAATAATTAAAGACTGACTGTAAGCAACCAGGGAGAACCTCAAAATATGGGCAAGGGCTTAGAGCAAATCTGTTACTCCTCCCCTTCAGTGGGCAGACCTGAGAAACATGAAGGAAACACTAGGAGTAGGAATCTGAATAATCCTCATTCCTCAGGCTTTCCACTCATACCCGTTCCTCTACAGGGACCTTTATGTATACTCTGCCCAAGCTGACAGCAAAATTCTAGCATAGAAAATGGACTTCTATGATGGCTGATACCTCTGACGAGGTCTAGTAACTGATGCAGTCATCTCACCTACCTCTAGGTCCGTGAAAAGCCCCTGGTTGTTCTGAAGTATGGCATACATGCAATGTGCAACGGTAACGGCATGCTTCCAGTTGTGGTAGGGCACACGGCGATAATTCTTCTTTACAGACATAGTAAATCGGCATAGCTTTTCAAGTTCAAAGCTAGAAAGAAATTAATTTGGTTAGAGACAAAAAATAAGAATGGAAAAATAACCAACAGAGGAGAAAAGATGCTCTTTGATTTAATCTTCTTGCTAGGATTGACTCTCCTTGCAGATGACTCATTGATTACAAGAGTCATTCAAGTTTTGGCAAGGACAGGGGAGCGTGGATACCTGATAATGCTCTTCGTTTGGTTCGTGGAGTTCTGGAGCACAAGTGAAGCTACGCAGCTCAGGCAACACAATTACACAACCTTGCCTGATTCCAGAAACTTGAAGTGTGGTTTCTTTAATTCATTATCTATTCAACTTGCCAAGTAGGGAAACTGCATCTAATGGAAAATCTGAGAACTTTGTTTGTGATCAGAACAGAAAATCAGGGTTTTTGAAGCAAATGACACAGAGGAAATTTAAAATTTAAATTAAAATTTCAGTCAAATGCCAAAAGTGTAAGTTGTTTTGAATAAAAGAAGTTGAGATGCTCCATATCGACATTGTGAAAAGAAGATTTTACTTTTTCCAAGACTTCAAGATTTTTTTCCAGTTTGGCTAAATGAACAGAAATCCACATTTCACTGTTTCTTCCTTTTTCAAACAATATTTTGTTAAGTACTGCCATCCATGAAAATCTCCAAATCTATAGCATTTATGGGATTATTTCTTAAAGATTTTTATATTTTTTCTATTAATATAGACAAGCAAAAAGAATTTATGATCAAGAATATTTTCACTAAGGTAATAATAAAAAGCAGTAATAAAGTAACAGTGATGTTTGGCTTATGTGCTTATCAAAACCACCTCTTGAGAGAGTTCATACTCAATAGTACCAAAGCTCTGCACAATCTTTAACAGACTTTACCTACCTATGTTCCTTTGAAAGAAAAGCTGAATACTTATCATTTACAGATGAGAAATTCAGGCACAAATTATATATCTGGTAAAATTTTCTGAAGTACCTAATCTGAGCTGCCCAGGGTGAAAATGGAATATTACGCTTGCGCTCAGGACTGAACTGAAGATGCCAGAGTCTCAAGTCACGGACTTTTTCCCTCATAAACAGATCACTTTTCCTTATTTTCAGTTTTTCCTTTGTTACTGTGGTTTGACTTTTTTTAAGTTCCATGTTTTGATAATTTCTTGGGTATCTCAGGGAAGCGTTATTAATGTTCTAGTTTTGCAGTCTATGTGGGCTGAGAAAACAGTGTTTAATGTCTCTGACCTATATATAAAAATGTAAACACATCTAATGTATGGAGCCAGCTAGATAGAAAAACATATTCCTATGTGTGCTGAGCAAGGTTATTATTATTCTTAGCCTTAGTCTGACATCAGTAAAAATGGAGGCATATTGTCTTTCAAAAAAAGCTTTAGGCTTTTTTTTTTAATTAATATCTTCACCATCTTCTGTCTGAAAAGCAATCTCACCTCAGAACTAAACAATACTTCTATATATTGAAAGGACAACTGAGAGGATGATATCATGAGTTCTTTTGCCTGGCCATTCCCAAATTATATTAACTGAAGACCAAGAAGCTGGGACAGGAAACCAAAGCTGCTTATTACAGCCCTGTACAGACCAGACATAGTGAATAAACTCCAAAGAAAATAAGATCTTGAATTAGAAAATAATGATCTCAAAATCTTCTAATAAATAAACACATAAAGAAAAGAATTAAAGCAATAAATTATGTACTTCATACCAGGCTGTCCCACAGGACTGATGAACCATGTAGACAAAAATGGCAGGCCAGACATCCTCGTAGGGACTGATATCAAAGTGGTATCTAAGAAGACAGTTTCAGTTTAGTAAGGGCAAACACCTTCTCATCCTTACCAAAAGCAAGTGAAAATGAGTAGGTAATGCGTAACTGACAGCACTCACTTCTTTCTGAATACACACCGAAAACTGACTTTACAGGCTATATTCTCCAGCAATGTCAGTTAATGTATCTCCACATAGAATCATGGAATCATTTATGTTGGAAAAGATCCCAAAGATCATTGAGTCCAACCGTTACCCTTTGGCTTTCTTCAGTTAATAGAAACATAAACCTTTATTTAAGAATCCATTGCTTAAACAACGTACAAAAATCTTTGTTCAGGGATGATGAGAGTTTTACAGGCATTTCTAAAATATTTCAGACTTTTGTCGCAGGAATTGTAAAGATGGTGGTTTTAATAATATATTTACCGGCTTTTTTTGAATAATTTCTATCATTAATTCAGTGAGACTTGCTCTAATTTTGATAGAGAGGGGGGAAAAAAAATATCAACTTTTATTGACTAATAGAAATTGAGTCCAAAATTCAAACCCCAAACATTTCATACTGCATTTTTTTCTGTTTCATTAGCTGAGGGCTTCTCCCCTCTCCCAACATCAACATTTAGGCCTAATATTAGGGACCCACTCAGCAGAACTGTTTGTCCTTCAATTATTAATTAACCCCTTTCCCTGCACCTGCTGCGCTGCAAGTCTTCTATTTACTTTCCATTGAACCCAGCTAAACGCTTGCACATACGTGGCATACTGAACAGCACAGCAGGTGCAGGAGTGCTGAAGGTAGCTGAACTGCTTGGAAAATGGTTAAATGTATTCGGATTGCCTGAACTAAAGGATGTTAATATAATTTAAAATGAAATCTGTCATATTTGCAAGAAAAAGTATTTTTTGCTGAGGAGGTGGATTATATAATATCTAAAAAGCACAAGAAATTGTATTGCAAAGAATAAGCTTTATGAGGGTGTAATCCTGCAAGCTGCTAATACTTTGGCGTTCAAGCAAATCACTTCAGCATGTAATGAACTCTAACTGTATCCCGTCCCTGTTAAGCATACACTTGCATACTTTGCTCACTCACAGCTACAACATTCGCTGCCTAACAGAAGCGAGCAAGCTCCGGAGACTACGTTCACAAAGACAACTTAGATTTTGTGACTCTATATCACAGAGTTCTGACTTTAGGCACCTGGTCACTACAGTGTAATTTATTGTCCTGGGCCAGAAACAGTGACTGAAAATGAGATGACTCCCTGTGTGAGCGCTGAGCGGGGACTGACTGATAAAATACACGTAGAGGTATGTCTTCAGCACATAGCAGATCCTCGAGAGCTGAAAGTAACTAAATTATTTCAGAGAAAGCCTAAGAGGCTGTATGGGATGTCCTCATCCAAATTAAGGCTGCAGCTCTAAACTGTAGCACTTGGGATTTATAACCTTAAATTATCTTTGGAAGTGTAGAGATTTGTATCCATTTTCCCCTCCTTCAAGAAACACAAGCAGATGCGCAACACATGCACACTAAAAAAACCCCCAACCAAACAAAAAAACCCAACGCCCAACCCAAAACTGAAACACACTACCCAGAAAATCCCAGGAACGAGCTGAATCTTTTATTCTAAAACATATACAAGGGGATGAGATCATGCATTTGGTATTAATTACTGATGTTCCAGCTCATCCTCCTCTCTGGCTCTGAAATGTTGGTGACTTGGGACTATCAGAAAGCAAGCTCATCTCCACCATCCTTAGATATAAACTAATGCTTAAACCAACTACTGTAGCTACCCATGCCTGAGGATAGGTATTATTTTACATCTTCGATTTATAAATTTTGTTCACAGGTCACCGAGTATAAGTAAGTATAAGAAAGCCAGAGATAAACCCCTATGATTTTGGGACAGTTCAATAATAAAAGTGCTTCCTACAAAGCTCCACTACAGCTAGGGGAAAGAAAAAGACACATCATCTTTTCCACAGAATGACACAAGGTGCCAACGTCGCTACATGAGAAAAATACTTACAGTTCAATTTCTTTATAAATATGTGGAGGCAGTGTACAGTGCATGAGATTTTGCCACTCTTCTGCTGTACAAACACTGTGGTAGGATAGCTTCTCCATCGTTACACGGTAAATACACTCTGAATGGCGAATTCTGTGGTACATCTGAAAAAGGGAAGTCATTCATTAATGTAAAATTTTAATAAAGGAAGAAACATTTCTTTCTTGTATTCAAGCAATTAGTCTGAAAATACACATCTGCAAAATCGTTAGTGCTTTTGGCTGCTCATCTTCACACATTAGAAAAGTGATGGATTATATGAAATTCAGTACTTCTGGAAAACGGCCTTTATCACATCATTCGGCATCTACTCACTTGGGTAAACATCTAAGGCTTGGCTGATCTTTCACTGCATCTAAGCTCGTCCAAAAAAAAAATAAAAAATCAAAGCTCAGGCATTAGAAACAGAGCTCAGTCCCTTGCAGCATGCTAACAGAAAGAAAACTGGTAATGGCACAATTCATATTTTATGCCACTGCATGAATTCAGTCATTAATTGGTACAAATAACTGCTACCTAGGCACAGTAAAAAGTATATGAGACGTTTATCATACCTACATTACTATGCAATAACTGTGAAAAATAAGTACAGTTAATTATTGAGATGTTCAGATAGCAATTGCAGACATGGCATGGTTTGTAAAGTGAGGACACAACAATTTTAATAGCAAAGATAATCCTCTGGAGCAGTATGCCCTGAGTGGCGACATTTGCCATCTAAAAAGAGTGAACTCACACATACTTGAGCGATTGCATGGTCCCAAGTTTCATTTTTATGCAGGCCTTTCTACTTGCCTTGAGTCATGTGGAGCAAGTTTAAGTAATTGTTAGTAAAATTTGCTGCCCCAGTATATCGACAGTATAATGTTGGTAAAATGGCTTAATGTAAATCACCAAGCTTAACTGGCATTGTGTTGTATCTTACTTGTCATGAATAGGACACATTTCTTCTGCATTGCATTTTTCTTTCATTTATTGCATTTTTATGCTTATGTAGTAATGATCGTTAAATTGCTTACACTTCATACAAGAATAGTAATTTTTGTGATGATAAATGGTATGAAAACAAAAATAGCTATTCACTCTTACCTAGAGGTATGGACAACTATGAGTACATAGCACAGCATATAAATGTATAAATTGACGTCTTCGAATATTAAATGTACGGAATAGAGAGAAAACATAACATCTCCATCCCCCAGCTAAAATTGTAAAGCATGTGATCTGAATTTATAAAAATAGATAAGAATTTTAATTTCTAAAGGAAAAGAGAAGACAGACAGGTATCATTCACATTTCAGAGCTTGCTCTCTCAGTTTAGCTACAAGAAATTGATGTATCCAGGCTACAATTATTTCAGAAAGCATAAAATGTTTCCTTATCATTCTCTGGAAATACAATTATTCAGCAAAGAATTCAATGATTTCTGTTTCCTTGTTAATTCAATGGAACAAACTTATGAATCGTTTTAATAACGTAGAACATCAAAATCCTTAAGTAGGATTTCAAGTCTTCCCATTATAACCAATAGCTTACAAAAATTTAAATAAAACTTACATTAGCACAGTGTAAGGCTAAAGCACAAAAGACTGCAAACATTTTAAAGTTGTTCTCATCAGTTTTAGAGAAGGCACTTCCACTTATTTTGTTCACCATCTGCACAACACCTATTACACTTCCACGGCTTACAATAGGCATGCACAGGATATTTCTGGTTGTGTAGCCTGTGTAGAGGTCTACTTCTCTGCAGAGCCAGAAAAGAGAAAGGAAAAAAAGAAAATAGTTAATGTTATCAATTAATATCTATTCCTTGACTCTCAGAAATGTTGATCCACAATATACAAAATGGTTTTAAAGTACATGTAATTCGTATCTGCAGAAGTTCACCTCCAGAGCTCTGAAATATTTCCATCTACTGTGTCATATTAAGATAGAATTTTATAATCCTTTAAGTCTCCATTTTTAAGATAAAGAATGAATACTTCCTCAAATGTACAGTCAGTTGACTTATAAAATCAAGGAATATATTCAGGTACTTAAGCATGGTATTTGCTAGTGAACACTTTTTTTTTCTCCCCTGAAACTAATCGGATTGGAGGGAGGCTAAAAAAGAAAATCAGCAGCAGTCTACCTAACTGGGCAGAGTTCTGTAACAGGAAAAATAACTAGATTTTTCTCCATTATATTTATATTTGGTAAAAATAATACATTTTATTTGTATCTTAAAAATATCTCTGATGGCTGAAGTATTTAAATAGATAATAGGTTGTCTCCTCATCGGTGGATCACAGCTGCACAACTGCATCCTAATATGAAATCTAAGTAAAAGTTTTGGTGAGCTATCTTCCCTTCTCATGAACAAAATCCTACCTGTTAAAGCGTGGATCTGCATAGGCATCAGGGATGTTAAGGACTTCTCCTGTTCTTGCCACTTGACCAGCTATTCCTTTTTCTATAGAAAATCTGCAGAAAATAAAGATGTGCATAAGCCACAACATGATCTACCTGGAAAGATATTTTTCCAGTGGAGTCTGTCTTGGGCACAGCAAGGGATATTTGTTCACAACCAGCGTCAGTTCAATGCTTTTAGGAGAAAAACCTTATAAGAGAATAACTAATAGTAAGTAATAAAATACAAAAGCACATACTAACAGATACTTTTGAAAAGATTTTACATAACTACATAGTTTAATACAAAAAATGCCACAATATGACCATTTTAGTGACAAAAATGCAAAGTCTTCTATAACCCTGGGGGTTATGCCGAGTAAACATGACAGTTGTACAGAACCTGAGACTTGTGTTTACCTTTACAAGCTATCGAAATTATCATCACTTTTAGGTACTCATTGTTTCTTTAGACACATCATATGCAATATGGAGCTTGTTTCTTCAGGAAGGGCAGGTGGATTTGGTAAAATAAACTTGGAAAAAGACCAGTGGAGACTTCAAAGCTAAATATTATACACATTTGCCACGTACACCAGAATAATCATCTTGTTTCGTCTCATGAAACGCTAAAAATGCCATGGTACAAACTGCACCCCTTAATCACCACAACAAAGTTAAACACAACAAATATATTCTGGAGCTAAATCAGAAAAAAAAAAAAATATCTGTCTTGCAAGGAAATTTTTAATTCTTTGACATAGAACAAATTCTTGACATAAAACAGTTATGACATATAAGCACAAAAGAATTTGTGGAGAAAAATAAGTAGACAGGATCACATGTGGAACACTTTCAAATTTAAATGTACCCAGCTAGTATCCCGCCCCCACAGAAGTCACTGACAAAGCTGACAGGATTTCACCCTGCACACCTGATTTTAAGTTTTTGGTTTTTTCTGCTGCTTCTTGTGATAGGTACATCACACCAACTTAAAGCTCCTTCCTGATTACTGACTGACTCAGTGTCACTTTCTTACAGATATTTGAGTTGTACTTCTCTTTCAGTACACAGCACCTGAGAAACGGCTCACACCCTTGCACTCAAAGTCAACATTTCAGTAATTTTCATACAGAGAAGACAGAAAGATATAAGCAAGAAAAGCGATTAACAAGGAGTATGAAAGCGTATGTTAAAGCAAGCCACCTTCTTTAATTTACACCACCTCCTTGCTTGTCAGTATGTAAATTGCACCAATTTTTTGACTCCTTCCATTCTCATTTAGACAATGTAGTAAGTGGAAGTAAGTTTGTCTAAAGGAGTTCAAGTGAAGATATGAACCACACCTCGTATTGGCCCAGAACTTTAAAGTATGAGGAAATTAAAAAAAATCTGATAAAATCTATGCTAAGTATTTTAACAAAATTTTAGTGCAGAATATTAAGTTATACATTTCTTTCTTTTTACGAAGCTGCATGTTTAAAACCTGTGCGTGTCTTTGAAAATCTGTATCTACTAAGGATTCACAATTTTTGAAAAGTGGAAAACATTATAATGACTTTGTTGTTTTGCCTCTTTCATTAAAAAAAATGTCTGTATGGGTAAAAATTATGTACTTGTGACACAAAGCAGAAATACATATCAATTTTAGACAGAGAACCCTATGTATTCATTACAAGTCCATATACATTTTCAAATTCACCACTTCAAGCATACTTCAAAATCACAATTATTTAAAAGTTTGAAAATACTCTAAATTCACATAAGAGTAAGTAAAACTAAATTACTGGACTTGAAGTTTTCAAAACCAATGATGAGTCCGTACTAGATTCTACATATGCCTAATCCATCTGTAAGAAGTACAAATTGTGATTTCCTTGCTTTGGATGTGCTTGAATTGCACAAATTTCAATTCCTCTTGGGGAAAAAAAGTCCCATACTGGCAGACTACGGGTTAGGTGCACCTTTACCTGCACCTTTACCTACCTCAGAACACCTCTGTTTTTTCCCCAACATGATTTCCAAAAGGACCGCCTCCGGAAGACGGCATTTCCAGGAGTGACGTTATAGCTTCAGAGACGTTGTTTCGATGGCACTGCAATGTCATTCCCAGAAGTACTACCTTCTGGAGGCGGGTCCTGGTGGGAATGATATCACAGTATGACAAGTATTGTCAGGGTACCTGCAGATAGGCACAGAGACTGGGTAATAAAATGCCTGCACATCCATAGTTACAACGAAAATGCATTCTTCTGCTAGCACTCTTACCTTATTTCTTTGGTCTTCTTGAAGACAGGTTTCCCATCATTCTCTTCTCCAATATCAAAAAGGTCTGAATACAGCTCCTTATTTTTGTGGTCAACCTGGAAGAGTGCACACCTATCTGCATTCACCAGGTTTTTTTGCATATATCTATAGACAAAAAATACCAAAACTAGAGTTAATGGTCATGAGTTAGATTACCTTCAGTCATTTATCTGATACAAACATAAGCCCCTAGAAGAAAAAGTTTTTAAGGAATCATCCAGTATGAAAATCTGTTTAAGGGAGCATCCACCTTCACAGTAATCTTTAAAGATATAACTAAAAAGGAAAATGTGTCTTTTATTCAGTATTTTGTTGTAAATTACAGTGTTTCTCTCTTTGAGAAATGCAAGAATATCTTTAAAGGCTTGAATGTTTGCTAAAAGAAAAAAGGCTTTCCTACTACACTCTTTTTCAAGTACAAGGGATGCTTTTCAAAATGGTACCTTTCCTCCCTCTGCGTCTGGATATTATTCACCTTTACCTGATTTTATATAGATGGAATATAGCAAGACCTAAGAATATTTTTGTTTTTTTCTCTTTATCTTCCATGCAAATATATTGCTATTAAATATCCTACAAAAGAAGACATAACAGAGAGGCTAGTGTTTGTTTCTTAAAAAGCTAAATGCACCTGTAATACATAACAATGAACAAACAGGGACTATTGGAAGTGTCCTTATGGATTGCCCTGTGCAGCGGTCCAGGAAATGGCTGCAGCCTCCTGAAGCTGGGGACAGTTCTTGCACAAAAGCTGAGGCTTGATAGTTCTGCATGAACTAACAAAAGCCCACATGGCATCACCCACAGTCAAGACAGTACCATAGACTTGCACAGTCTCTTTCATGCTTTGAACCAACTAGTTTTATTGTAGCAAAACTAACTGCCAGCCAGTACTGATTGTCAGAACAGAATCTGGTCCCAGGAACACAGCAGCTCTTCACTGAAATGTTGCTCAGACATACAATGGACTTTCTGAGAACAAGAGGAAGAGCGAACCAAAGTTGAACAAGGATTACTGTGTTAACTTAAGATGCTGTATAGTCAGGTGCAAGGATCTGCTCTATCCAATTCAGATACATGTCCTATGTTTCTTACCTGTTCAGAAAGTATAGTAACTGCATGGTAGAGCATGATCTCAGGTGGATCTTGCTCAACTTTTTAAAATTGTATATAATAGCTATAACTACATCTTGGTGTGCAGGTCACATCTTAAGAATTCTCAAGACTTCCACATGGATGAATTAACTTCCCCCTCCTCCTCTCTTGTCTTTCAAAAATAAAAACAAAACCCTAAAATATTTCATTTCACACTAATGCAAAGAGATAAACATTAAACCTTCACAGAAAAAAACCTATGAGACTATAAACCATTAGTCGGGAGACTAATCCCATGCCATATGAGCTGTGAAATGGGGACTGCACAGAAATGATCTAGGCCAACTCTACAGAGCTTGGAGGGCCTTCCCGTACCAACAGAATCTATGGCTGGAAAGATTATGTCACTTTCTACTCCATTTTTGCTTCATCAGAGCAGTAGGATGTCAGGGAGACTGCAAGTTAAGAGGTAACTTTTGTGAAGTATTTCCCACTTTAGAGCATTAAGAAGTTCAAACATCTTGACCACTCGCACCATATTTTCCTTTGCTCAAACTGGAGTGAATGCAAACTGTGCCAAAAAGGACAAGGTGCTCAGTACATGCTTCTCTACACCTGTTCAGAAAGTGTATTACATTTCTTTATAAAATCAACAGCAAGGAGTCCTTCAATTTATACAATTAAATGTTTGTGTTCTAATTCACATGACTCAAGAACTTACCTTGATCATGACTCATGCTTTTCAAAAATAACTGTTTAAACACTACTAATTGAGTGAAAAATTTAATGGGATAAGAAAGTCTTACTTCTCTGAAGCCCTAGCTCAAATCCAGGCCAATGGCTGAAAGAGAGTATCAATACAAAAGGTATGTTCTGCACCATCAATATGAAGGCCAGCAACCACCTTTTGGGCAGCTTGCTAGTACTCAAATATATTGTAAGAAAATTTGCAAGACAATTTGAACTTCTGCTTCCCCTCCTTGTATTTATACTCAAAAACACCCTTATGCCACTAACTGAGTGATTTTAATGAAAATAAAAATCAAAAGAATGCTAAAATCCCTGTACTTTTTTCTTTATTATTACAGGAACAAATAAAACTTTAAATGCAATCACTAAAGGGTGAAGTAGTGAGGTGAAATTGAGTTCCACTCTTTCATCACTAAGAGACACAGAATAAGTCACATAACGATAAAAATCACGCTCCCATAAAATGGCAATAAATGTCCAAACATGTAATTTAATTAATTGGCCCAAGAAACAGTCAACTGCTACAGTTTATAAAGGAAGCTAAATATGAAACATCTACGCAGGTTAAAATGCAGAATCGTGATGTAGACAAGTGTTGGAAAAGGAGATGAAAGAGTAAGCATATTTTACTGCCCATTGTGTTTTCCACCAGACCTCTCTTCATACGGAAGAACAGGAAAGAATATCAATATTTGTTCTTAATGCCATATGTTATATTACACGAGCTCTTTTAAATGTTAAGCTATTTTTAAGCAGTTCATTTAAATTGAAAAAGTCAATGTTCAGGAACGTGTCCTATGTGCAGAATTCTTGACTGTGTACTAACTAGACTAAGAAAAACACTGCAGAATATTTTCCATTACTAATTCAAGTTTCTAAATAAAACCACTTTAATGTTGTTTATATTCTAAGTTTGTTGTCTTTGAATAGTCTAGCCATGAATATAGCTTTGAAGATCGGAGTAAGTACCAGAGTACTGTTGGAGAGTAATTTTTTGTCTACACAAATTGAAACAATGGTATCACAGACCCGATTAAGATTTACATTCAGGAAAAAGAACTGCAGCATGCAAGCACAATGAATGTGCTTAAATCTAAATAGCAGAATTCATATATCAAACACTCAAAATGTGCTACGAACAACCAGTCCATATGTATTTGTAAACACTGTTCAGGAAATAATTCTGAATTCAAGCTTGATTCAGAAAATTATAATCTGTTTCTGAACTGTACTTCAAGCCATTGATTAGTTATTTCAATGGACTTGGCTTTAGTGTTTTTTTATAAAACACTGACTGACTCTGTCACTCTTGTTATTGGTGTAAATACTTCTGCAAAGCAAAAGGGATGTCATGACTTGCATATTGCATTCAGCAAATGGAAGAAATGCCCTAGGAGTAATGTTTGACCTCTAGTCCTTCCTACAGACAATAACTTCCTCAGGAGTGTTTTGCAGCATGTAGCAAATAGAATTTATGAAAAAAGAATTAATACAACAAGTTGAAATAAAAACAGAAGCCTTTCTGTTACAATTTTTAAAGCTTCTCTAAAACACAGTAACTTTTTATTTCAGAGATCATCACGTTTCGTCACTTACGAAAGCTGTGAAATGAAGTTGTGAGAATGAAAAAAAGCAAGCCGACCTTTGCCATCTTCTTCCATCCAGAGATGTTACTACTGTTTGTAATACATGTCCATTATAAACAGCTTCTATTTTTCAATGATGTAATGTCTTATTTCAAGGAAAGGAGAATGAAGGGCTTTAATAACTAAGACTAATAAACTTAGAAGTGAAAAAGACAACTTACCATTATATGTTCAAGTAGAGAATCTATTGCAACTATATTATCAAAATACGTTCTGCAGAGAAAGAGAAGTCAGTAAATATCGGCATTTAGTCAAACACTTCTCAAAAGACTGTCCTGCACTCTTGTTTTAAAACCACTTAACAGTGGAGCCTGAATGGGTGAGGACAAACCCCTGTACCGTGAAAATCACCGACTGGCTTGCTATAGCACAAAGGAATTGAGAAATGGCCCTAGCTCTGTTCCTTTAATGACAATGACAGAATTGTAGAATATTCTCTATAATATGCAGAATTTTCTCTGTAGAAAGGAAAAGATCACCAAACATTGCCTACCATGGATTGAACAGGCTCTGCTGAGCAACACTAAAAATGTACCAAAATGCTTTGGCACCCTTTTCACACTCATCATTTTAAAAGGATGAGAAGTAAAAAGGAAAAGAAAAGCAATCCAAAAGATTTAAAAACAAAAAAAAAAGTTATTTCATTGCTAATAAGTATTATCTACATGATTTTAAAATATCTCATTAGGTTTGTGCTTAGAGGACTATGTATTGAGAACTAATGGAAACTATGTATTGCAGCTAAATTCACATCATATTATCCAACCTTTATCACTATTTAAAAGGCAACAATTTATAAAACTCTTCATGAGTCTTCTCTATCAATCCTGGTGTGACATGTTGAAGTTGCAGAAACAGACTGATCTTGTGACTTAAAAAAAATAAAAATAAAAAATTTCAGTTTCAGAAGCAAAGTGGTAACTGTCCAAGGACAGTCAAGAACATTGAAAGATAAAGGTCAAACTTATTAGTAAAAGAAGTCTAAATCTTCCACATGCCAAGTCTTAATAACCCTCGGATTACAACGTTCCCAGCAGATAGAAAGATATTGTCCCATGGCCTTGAACATATACACAGCTCAGTTCTGTTTGTGTCTAGTGGAAAGGAAACCTATAATACACTGCTCTTACATTGTCAGGGACATGAAGAGGTAAAGCACTGCATATAATGCTCTTTCTAAAATGTTACAGAACTGGTCCCGGTGACATTGCATACTAACAATTTCCTCACTGAATAGGAAATGCTCTTTCCATGTAAGGAAAAGGTACAGACCATTTCTAAGAGGAAACTAATTATTTTCTTGCTAGTGCAAGTCTTTACCTACATGAAGTGCATAAAGTTGCTATTAAATGATACCAAATTTTGTGGCTTAAAACATAGGGTTTCTTTTATGTTAATACTAAACAATTCTAGCAATTGATAATGCTGTATGAGAAGTATATTCTTATAGACATACATACTAAATATTTGCAGTATTTATTATAATTTTTATCTTCAAAAATTAAAATAATTTCAAAGTTCTTTGAAACACTCTCACTACTATGTAACAAAAGTAAATTTTCAACCCATTAATTTGGGTAGATTAATCCAGAGATCTCTGGTAAAATAGCTCAGTACAGATGTTAGCAACATAAAAGCACTCTGGAAACGAACATAATTGTCAAGACACTGTAGTAAGTGGGTAGCTCTGGCAAGGGAATGATGAGAGAGCCCTTTAGGAGACACGCTCTGAACCTAAGCTGGAAAAAAAATAAAAGGTTATCCCTGAGGAAAAGAGCTAGGAAAAAATCTGGATGCAACCAGCTTGCCCGCTTGCAAGGAGTAGACTCCTCCCTGCGGTGTATCACTCCCCATTCCAGCTGGGTTGACTCCACTGCCTGCATTCCTGAGGAATGGCATAGGAATCTTGGACTCTCTCTAATCTCATCAGTTTGAGAATTGTTCATCAAGACCCACAGAAGTGTTTGTAACAGCAAAACTCCAAGACATTTCATTTGTCCACAGTATCACAGTCTTTGTGATGGACTTAGAAATTCTTCAACCAATTACTTCGATAACATACCATTAAGCACCCTTAACTGTGATTTACCAAAAGTAAACTTGGTTTGTCTTAATTGATTGGCTATCTCTTCTATTTAAATACGCAAATAACAACAACAGAGAAAAAAGGATGAAGGAAGAGTAGAACACCGAAGACACTAAACTGACTTTCCAAGTCTAAGCCCAAGCTTTCATACTCTTACCGTTTTCAAGTTAATCCTGCATTTACTGTGGTAAAAAATTAAAAGAAAACATACGACATGCAGTGACAGTCTTTGAAAATGAAAACAGAGCCTCCAGAAAATGCAGGGAAAGAATAATCGTGTGGTAGCCCAAAGAACCGTGGAAGAGCCATGTTAGAAAAACTCATCAAAATAAATTGATGAGATTATAGTGCAAATCACACTTACTTTGATACATCAAGCAAGAAGTCATTCAGTTCAGTCTGCTTGGCAAGGCCCCGGCACACCTAGAAGCACAAATCATGTTATCATTTGCTCCAGAAAAACAATGAAGTTAGAGGGATACTGAGGTTGCACAGCCTACCCCTTTAATTTGTAGAAAAAAAATAAATAAATACCACTACTAGTATATACATATTTTACAGCACTGTATAAAATTAAAAGCTAGATTTGTGTGCTGGGCTTCAATCTTAGCTGTCTAGCTGCTGACTTAAAACTGTCAGTCAAATGCAAGTAACAGCTTATGTCTCTTTATAAATGTTAGTTGTTACATTTGTTCATGCTGCCTCAAAGGCTGCCACTGAGTGTGGTTATGAAACCAATTTAAAGACACCTCCTTATCCAGACCCTCAGCTCTTCTGAGAATGTTAAATATTTGGTTTGCTTTCTTCCTTACCTTACTTTTAGCATTTTTTTCCAGGTTGCAAAGTAGCATGTAGACACAACTGAGAGAACATCAACAAGTTTAAGTAAGCTAAGTAGCAGATGACGCATGCTCAACTTTGAGAGAAATCAGCATGAATATGAACACAAAAAATAGTCTGCATACTACATTCTAGAAGCAAAGTATTAGATGAAGCTAGCTTTGAACTGTGTTTTACTTCATCTAATTGCATACTTCATATCTAAAGTACAACTGTACACCTGTATGTTACTAGAGCAAGCACTGAGGTCAGTAAAAGAAAAGAAGCCTCTATGCTGTACCTTTCACAACAAAATCACACAGAACTAGTAGTATCTTATCTGTCCAAAGCAGATATAAATAGTATGCAAAACACGATGGCTATATACAGAAGCCTTACTCTTGCATATAGGTAACTAGGTACATTGTCTTGATATACACTACTTGTTAAACCCCAGCTTTGAGTCTGGAGGTACAGCCCAATGCCAGATCAAGACTCCTGCATCTTCTTCTCCACAAAAACTTGGGAAGGGCAGCTTGCTGCTTAGCAGAAAGGAGAGAACAAAGTGACCAATGGACAGGCTTAAACTAAACTCTCCGTTTTGTTTTGTTAGGTGTGAAAGACTTCTCAGTTAAAAAGAGAGTCATTGTTACAAAGTGAAGCTACAACAGCATACAATTGCATTTCTACCAGCCTACAATAGTCTACACCTGCTAATTCCGCCTAAATGTGCCAGGGTGAATGACCATTCCAGTGTCAATGACTTCCAGCACCAAGGTGGCAAATATTAGAAGCTAGAAAAGAAAAGCAGGAAGCTTTGTGTGAGTCTTCTGCCAAGTGTATGAAAGACACCTTGAACAAAAGAATATCATGACCTCCCTCCTGTGAGTTGACAGAAGAAACTATTTTAGCATCTTCTGTGAGTTGATGGAATGTTTCATTACAGCATTACCACCTTCTATTAACTGAAGTAATAAAACCTATTAGCAAAGCTGCTGGGGTTTGCTAGAGCAGCGTGCACTGTGTGGAGCTTCATTTGGCACTCAACAAGGGACAGCACGAAGCATCCTTAGTGGGAGTAGTTACAGGACCACGAAGCAGCTAGCAAGTGCAGTTTAAAGTAGGCTTAGGCAGCAACACCTAATAATCTCAAAATGAATACCAAAAGCAGGAGGAAACCAACCAGTTGGTCTAGCAGGTGCCTTCTTACAAGAAAAAAAAAACTGCCAAGTTGCCATAATTCTGGTTTAACAATTATCTACTTTGTTAAAGGTTTTTTCCCTTAGTAAAAATACTGTTTAATTTATTTCATCCATGGTTGCAAGTGAGGAAAACTAGCTCCATGAACACCAAAAATGTTAGCGTGTTTTTCTCAGTTGCAGAGAAGGAGTTTGAATCAATGTTTTAGTAATGACCTCCACTTAAATTTGATCATAACCCATGTTCCTACTAATCAATTTCTGGCAGAATGGCTACACAATGAAAATGAAAAACCACCCACACTTACTTGTACTTGATGTATTGCTACTGAAGCCCATGCAAGATTTGCTGTTGCAACCTGAAATTAAAAAGTAGTAATTAACTCTGAGGAAACCTTGAAAACTGCACATCAGTTACGTGTTTGTTTTCTCTATCCAGCTGCCAAGTAACCGACAGCTGTTTTAGACAGGCAGGCAGTAACGATTTGTGGGAAGACAGTTATTTTGTGTAAGTCTCGGTATACTTGCAAGCGTTGCAATTTTAGTAAGGTACGTTCAGTCACCAAAATCAGTACCAACAAAATGCTTGTCAATGCTCTTCAGAAGCAGTATTGGGAACCCATCAGCTCAGAAGTACAACATCAAAACAAAAATCCCATAAGCCGAGGGCTTTAAAAATTACATTATGTACATTATTGAAAGACATCTACCATAGAAATAAGATACCCCATTACATCTTCGCGGGGCTGTATCTCTTCAGCCACAGCTATTTCCAGCTGTAAACAGGCAGTTCCTTTCACTACCATTTTGGTTGGTGGCAGAAGAACCAGACCTGATCCCTCAGCTCAAGACTAATATTTCAAGTATGACAGTTTCCAGGCAACATTTCGAACAACTGTCACGTAAACTGCAGTTAACTAAGATGTGCTACCATGCATAATCTCCTGTCCTTGACACACAGGAGCTTTATAGGAACAGAGGACAGAAGTACAAAAGGTCTGCCGCTGCATACCCTCCTAAGGTTATATATACATTTTTTAAGCAGAACACACTTTACACATTTTATAAAAACTGCTAATGGTATCCAAAGGCTTTCTGAAACCTGAAAATTAAAAGACTGCTTTAGGACACCCAGAAAGTTACCTTAAAACATTTTTAGTTTACTGATAAAATACTTTTATTTAGCAGTTAATCTTTTCCAAGTAGAACATTCATGAACTTCAGTTACAGAATGTATTTCATATAACAAAAATATTCATGTTTGCACAGAACAATGCATGTCTAAGACCTACCTGAGTTGCAGACTGATTAACGTAATAAGCACAATTTTTAAAAGTAAATACATTGTGTGTAAGCAGCAGAATTAATAAAGTCTGGGGGTTTCCTGAATGCCTGTTCTTTGATCTGTGAGCAGGGACACTGGCACTGCCATATTAATCCGGTCCCCCACCACAACCTCTACTTACCAATGAAAAAATACCAGGTGTGACACTGAGGCTGAAGTGACACTGACTGCCCAACTAATATATATGTATATGAGCATCCCATGTATGCTAGGCTACTTAGGTTACTGACAAATAGAATATACAATTGACAAATATCGCTGGTTTTTCCTTCCTTGGCACAGCTAGCTTTAATATCTCTTGTTTGCACATTTTCTGTTCATTTCACGAGAATAATTCCTGTTCAGTACAGTTAAATTGCTCCATGGTGTTTCTTGTACTGCTATCAAGACAACAGACCTGACTAGAACTCACCCCATTTTGTCCTAACCTCTGTGTCCAGGCTCCCTTCCCTGGGGAAAGGTACTGAGAGAAATGAATGGCACATCTTCATGTGAGAACCATCTTAGTGTGTAGATGGGACATAACAAGGATCCTCACCTAGACATGCAGGTGCACTTCTAGCACCTTTAATACAGCAAAAGCCTTTGACATATTTGCTCCATTTTCAAATTTGTTTGCACTTGGCTAACAACTCATAATTTTGGGTTGACAAATGGACTTGTATAGACAATGTAGCTACACGGACCTTATATAAATACAGTAAATCATACAGTGTAGAGATCAGTCATGGAAATCGTAAGACAGTTATGAATGGGAATATCTGGATGGGGAAGCATCAGAAGGAAAGAAAAAGCAGAAGAGAGCATTACGAATGGCACCTAGATTAGCAGGTCATCCAGGCAGCAGCACAGCTACGCACAGTTTCCAAGGACAACTAGGTCAGGAGAGAAAGGACCGTGAGTAAAACTTGATGACTCACAGAGATGGAACAGGCTAGATAGACAAGACATCAGCTTCTAAAGGCTAAAGAAAAGGCTGACTCAAAACTAACAGATGGTTGTCAACCTAGGAAGAAACTGGGAGACATAAGGACTCACCAGCCCTCATCCTCTGTCCTCCCATTGCAAAGCATCCTGGAAAGACTACCTGGATACACACATCTTTGTCCACAACTCTTGGAAATACCACCTGGACACATACATCTTGGTGTCTGAGAGCATGTGCACCATAAGAATGTGAATGCAAATATATGAAATCTCTTTTGCTTCACTTCAGTTTTACAATAAAATCACTTTCCACTCCTGTGAGACCTAGCATTGAGACTTGCCATGGCAAGAGAAGAACCCTACTGTAAAATATCATGTTGCAACGTTGTAACAACAGTATACTGTTTGACATTTGATTTACACTTACATTTCATTCAAATGCTCTGCATTAAGCTCACTAACAACTCCATACTGAGCTTATAATCAAGAAATCTTCAACTTGTTTTTCCACAAAAGAACACAAGGTGAGATTCTTGATGTGTCCCTGTACTTGTATATGTAAATTTTACCTCCTGTGACTGAAATGCACATCACTGCCTGCTTTTTTCAATAAGTAACATTTGCTGATGAGGAAAAATAAACTATGAAAATGGTAAAATACACACGACAAGAGCAAGAGAAGAAAGTTGGGGAGAGCTGGAGTTCTGGCCATTGTGGGGAAGCGGGCAAAGGCTGGGCATGAGCTCACTCACCTCTTGATGACTAAGGTGGAAGGCTTCTTTGCCCCAGTGACGGTAAAGCTCCAGGATACCAATTAGATCACCAATTGCAGTGACAATTGGCAAACACAGAACAGATTGGATACGAGTCCCTGATTCCAGACCAGTACCTTTGGGAAATCGCTCATCCTAGAAAATGTAAACATAATCTGATAAAATGTAAATATCATAACATTAATGTGAAAGATACACTGACATTTTCGTCCCTCTCCTGGCTCATCAGATCTGCAGGAAAATGATAAAATTCACTAAAACTCATATCTCTCAGCATAATTTACACACAGTATTAAGACGTCTACTAAAACAATGCAACAAAAAAAGTCTCAGCATTACTTCACATGTATTAATAAGGTTACTGATGTAAAGTCTGGACTAGCTGTGATATTAGACCCAGCTTTAGGTCTGTTTTTATAATACATTTTCTATAATGTCACAGGCAGCAAAACCGTCACTTCATTGCTAATACCGGTCCAGATTAAGTAAAAACCTGGACAAACAACACTAACCCCCGGCTCCTCCCACGCCCACGCCCCCACACACCCCCCCCCCCCAAAAAAAAAACACACACAAAAAAAAACCAAAACAAAACGAGAAAGCATTTGTAATCATCAAGTGGACTGCTCAGATTTCAGTGCTACGAAGCAGACAGCAGCACTTGCAAGGGAACAAAAATCAAAACCTGAGGCTAAGGCTTTAGGTTATACTGAGTTATAATCCTCAACCAACTCCTGAGGAGAAAATTGTGTTTCCAAAAACGTATGCATGAGAGTAAGAATCTTCCTCCTTCCCTTGCTTATACATCCTGAATAAACCAGTGCAGAAGTTATAGGAATAAATGTTAAAATTAACCTACCAGCTGCTAATAAAAGGTCCAAATGCGTAACTTTTAATCTACATAGGGAATGTCCAAGGCTTTATAGCTTTGGTTCCCCATGTAGGAAAATCCACAAAGACCTGAGAAACCACCTGGATATTGCAATTGATAAGGCAGTAAATAGCAGATGCAAAGTATTTGAGACCCACTTCTTTGCACATTGGCCCTTCAGTACTTGATTTGTACCAGATGTTCCCTGCAGGCTGTGCTTAGGAAAAACAGAATCTCCTTCAAGGCTGATCAAAATCGCTCCTTTCTCAAAGAAAACATCAAGTAATCTCTACCTATTTACTAAGATGACAATCAATGTGAAAGGCTAGGAACAAATGACAAACAAGAATGAGTGGGGAACACTTTGCTTCAGGAGCAAAAAAACCCAGGAGCCTCCTGCTTTCACTTTTTAATTCTGTCCTCCCCCCCCAAAAAAAAATGGCTGGAAAATCTATCTGCAAGTGCTTCCCTTTCACTGTTGTGATGCTCCTAAAATCACACAAATGCAAATCATGTCACCAAAATGAATCTCCCTGCTCAGCCAATAATCCACTGATACTGTAAACCAACAAACAAAGTTCAAAACTCCTCCCCACTCCCCCCACCTCCCGAATTTATTGTGAATGTAAATCACAATACATCATCAAATACATACAACATATATATATACATACAACATATAACAAGCATTAAAGGATATCATTATATTAATTGGAAATCACCAGTAACAAATTAAGCCCTACATGTGTCTGAAAAAAACCTAATGTATAAAATCTTATAGTCCAGGGTGCATAGAAAGCATTTATTGTTACTACAGGGAAAGCAGCTTCTGCCTTTTGTTTTTGTGGTTCTGTTTAAGTGTACTCACATTAGGCATTTGGTATTTTGTTTACAGCCCGGGTTTGCTCAATAAAGGTCATACATTTTTTAACAAATATTTTTAAAATAGAGACAGCAATATCCAATTTTGGCCACAGTATCCAAAGATTGTTATTCTGGACAGACCTCAAAAGGATAGAAAACACTGAAGAGAGAAGAGAATTTAAATTTCCTTGATGTTCTCATAACCAGTTGGGCATAAAACCCTCTCATAAAGTACAGTTTAAATAACAGCTTCATACAATTGCATAGGTGTGACTAGAGGATGAAGTTTTTCAAAAAAGTAAAAAAGACAGATGTGCAGAGTGCCAAGAATTATCAGAATATGACTTTAGGATTTTCTGAAACCTTTCATGGAAAAAGGCCTGAATTTTGATATCTGTTACATTAGTGTGCCTTTCATGTAGGTCTACTATTATAGTATAAGAATTCCAGCTTTGTGTTGGTGTAAGCAGAGATCAAAAACCTGTCTAATAAACAGAATTCTGGTTGACATTCTTGTCAGTGTGCACCCTGCATTATAATTAAATCAAACTTTGATTGACTATGCAGAAGTTGTATTTCAAGACCAGAAGGACAGCAGTTTTGACTGATTTTTTATTTTTTTTTTAATCTCCAAGTGACTATGGTACCATTACTTCCCTTATCTGACAATGAAAAAAATGTTAAAAGAAAAAAAAGATCTTTAAAGTTAAGAATAAAAGAGATGTTCTGAAATGATTCCATCAAGCTAATCCAAATTCAAATTTATTCTCTTGGTAGCAAGACAGATGTAAATTCTATCATTACAGATCCATCTCAATAAACATTTCAGAATCAAAACAGTCATTCTAGGAACATGCTGTAATCATCTCATTAAAAAAGGAAAGCTTTTTACCCCCAAAATATCTTCTACTAACAACGTTTTTCTGGATCTGGCTACATAAGCAGATACTGTAGTGCCATGTGCAATGGGCCCTGCAGGAATGAGCCGTGGTTGTCCTTCTTTAGCTCCTGGTGGTGTAAATACACACAGACTCTGGTCAGAAGGAGAGAGAAAAAAAAAAGAAAAAAAAAAAGAAAAAAAATCCAATTAGAAAGCATGGTTACTTTTGCAGAGTTACTGTGCTACCTATGTAGTGTAAAGGATTAAGTAGATAATGTAGAAAAACACAGCTTTTGACAATGAACAGTAGTTGGATAAACTCCACTTAACTGGTTTGAAATCTTAGTAAATCCTAGTCTAAAGTCACCCTTCAGGCAGTGGATAACTCTTCTGCTGAAGCCACTCATTGCTTATATCACAGTTGGATTGCGTTTATTTTGAACATAAGACTCGCAGATGAAAATATTACCTTATAAGAGAAAGATATTTTTTTTCTAGGATGCACTTATTTATTTCAATAGATAATACTCAAAAAGTAGAGATAATCTTTAAATGTCTTGTTTATCTCACCCCAAGGAAGGGTAATTTCAAATTTTTCCCAACACTATTTCCTGAAATCCAAGTGACAGCATTCATACCCTACACTAGAAGAAACATTATCTTACTTGCTGCCTACCTAAAACTCTCTTATTTGTTGAAACATCAGGTATGGTGACATTTAGATCATGAAACTCATCCAGAAACATCTGATAATTGTTATATAACAAAAAGACAAGTTAACACCACCAGAAAGAATGTGATTACAAATATTATTTTACAAAACCAAAATTAAACACACATATAAAGGTCGAACCTACAAACCCTTCTGTATGCCAAAACTCTTCAAATTTAAAATCTCATTCATTTTTGCTTGAAAAATAAAACTTTTATGGAACAGTAGAGTGCTGGAAAACAATGCCCTGTCACTTCAAAATTTTTATTCTTCCCCTCAGACAACCTGCAAAGTAGCAGTCTGTTGGTGACAACAGATTTTAAAGTCATAAAAACACAAGAAAACCCCAACCTGTCTCCAATGAAATCGTCAGGAACAGTTCATTTTACAAGCAAAATGTTTCATTTTCTATTTAATTTTTCTACCTTCATCTCATCACATCCCTTAGTTTATGTGTCTCCTAATGCTACAGGATCCCAAGGACTCAAAATTTTAAAGCATTTATAACTGTCACACCGTGTTCAGCATAGCAGAGCTATTACCCTCTAAACACAACGAGAATTTAGGCACATGAAGAATAAATGACATGGCAAAGGTTACACAAAGTGTTAGAATAGCAGGGATCAAATCTGTATTTCCAAGACTTCAGTTTAATGTCCTAAATTTCTTGACCCATCCCTCCTTATACATTCTTCATATTAGCACAACTAAAGGACCTGAAAGACTCACCTTCTATTGACAAATTGTGTTTTCTTACTTCCTGTAATCAATGATCCAATTTATTTCGCTGTTAAATTTGTAAGACCAGGAGTACACAGAGAGAGCTCTTGTAGTAACTCACTCTACTGCTAAATAGCTATATGATTTTAAATTAGGAACTTAAAGCATATGAATTAAGATGAATAATTTTAAGCAAAGATCCTTGCTAGGAAAACAGATTTTTAAAAGATTTTTATATTATTATTATTATTATGATTACTATATTTTATTACTATTAATTACATATATAATATCACAGATAGATGATAGTGCCACCACACAATGTATTACTAACATTCCTGGTAAGAATGGCCACATATTGTGCCACTCCTTTGTACTGATTAATTTTACTATCAGATTTTGCTTTCATTAGGGCTGCTATGAGGGTTAATTTGTCCAAGTTTCTGCAATAATAATGGTTATGTTGATTAATATTAATTACATCTAATCTGTCTCCTATGTTTATCATTCACAACGGTTTCTGTAACAGCACAATAGACAGAAACAGGTGCACAGGAATTCCAGATTCCAGTAGCTAGAATGCAGCATTGCCTTGAAAGACTGAACAAAGAGCTTCTAGTTTGTTCAAATAAGATTTCAGCTTAGGCTTAGCAATAAGCATGGAGCTTTGCAATGGAATTGTTAATATTTAAATATTACACCATTAAATGCATACTTAATTTCCTGCAGAAAAACACACACCAGAAAATCTAAAACAAACAAACAAAATCTATGTGTCTGATTCATTAAAAAGATTAAGTGAAATCTAGGCACTATGAAATCAATGGCAGTTCTCTTATTTGCTCTCCTAGACCCATGAGGTCAGTACCACTATAGCACCCAAGCACCTCACAATCTGTAACTATGCATTATTACAACTCTCCTGTAAGTCGGGTAGTGACACTGTCCTCACTTTATAGATGGAAACTACGATAAAAAATTTGTATTACTCCAATTACCATTTAAGTACAAACTTTGCACTATGGCTTAGAGCTAGAATCAGCCAAATGGATCACAAGGCAGAGAAAACTCAGGTGTGAAAGAAAGGAGACAGATTTCAGAGATTGATAGTTACCGATTTGGACCACATGAGATAGGGTAAATTACTAAACAGGGCCTGTTTTCTAGCACATAATATTAAAGACACAATTTGCATGTGAAAATTCAGCATCTATTCTCAGCTGTTGAAAATGAAGTGACGGTATGAGATGCACCCTCCCATAATTATCATTCCTTTGTTCTGCAAACATGCAAGGCACATTACAAAACCTCCTAAATAACTGAAAAAAAGAACGCACTGAAATGTTCAGAACCTAAGGAGATGCAATATAACACACCATATGTAGGTATTCCTGCAGCAATGAAGGTACCTTAGCTGTAATGGATTAACAACAATTTGGAAGAAGAAAGTTGGACTTCATGATGAGGAAAAAAAAGTTCAAGGAAAAGTACAGAATTCATAGCCAAAGCAAGTGTGAAGTCTGTACAGTGAAGTCTATCTAAGAAGAATCAGTAGTCCAATGGTTAGGGCATTTAATGAGATCAAAAGAAAAACACTCAAGTTTATGACAAAACCAGTAACTGAGTATTTGCCTTCTTCTTAAGCAGAAAGTCATGCAGTCTCAAAAAGTTCAGCATGTCAAGGAAGAGAGTTTTCCATCCAGTTATTAATTTGTTAATATTGTGATACAGATAAGAATTAAACTACCTTGAAAGAGAAAACAGGGCTGCCATATAGTCTTTCAGCTCTGACAAGTCATTTTGGCATATTTATTTCCTTTATCTCATGTAGCTGGAAAGAAAGATACTTCTTCCATGGTAGCTCTGCTGAACATTCACGGTATTTACTCCGTTTTGATGTCTTGCACTGTGGTACACGTGCATAAAAACCTGACATTTTCTGTTTATTCCGATCCCAAAACTTAAGCTTATTCTTCAAACCCATTTACAGCTTCTTTAAAGCATGGCCTTTAGCAGTGAAAGACACTGGGAAAGTCAGAATGCTTATTTTCCATATGGATTACAAGAATGCGCTACAAAAAAGAAAGCAACACACAAAAAAAACCCATATAAGAAAACTCATTAAATCAGTACATTGAATCTGTCAGAACCAACCTGCTCAATTTACAGAATAAAAAGCATCATTTATTCTTACTTTCTTATAATCTAATAAAGATACCTATAACTCTTAAATGAAAACTTAGTTTCGCAGTTACTTGCCTTCATAAGCTTCAGTTTCATGTTTTTACATGCACTTAAATAGTATGAAAAAGAATATTTTACATAACATATCCAAGAAAAGCACCCCAAGACCTGAAAAAAAGTACATTATTCTAATGAAACTGAAGCAACCACAGTCCACTATTTATTTAAATCAGTGTTCTGACAAAGTATTTTTTTAAAAAAATCAAAGAAGCTAGTAAAAGGGTTATGATATTAAGGGCATAGAAATAGTGAAATATGTTATCTTCACAAATATTTGACCTGCTATACTATATGCTTAGAAGAAAAAGACTTCCTATTAAAAAGTACTTTTATAGTAGGAACACTAAAAATATAATGTGTTCCATACTGAAAAAGTGGCTCATATTGCAGAGTGTTACAAAATGTAGGAGATTAAACACAATGTTTACAGTCTGAATTATGCAGTCTAAATAGTGGAATGAGTCAAATTAAATTAACAGGACACTGGAGACCAAAGTTGATCTCTCCAAAGATTAACACATTTATTCACACCATTCTTCTTACTTATTCTTAAGACATATTTCGTTCTTTATGCCAAGATAGCAATGTGTAATGCTTACCAAAGTAACTGTGTTATTTAAATTATGTGTATAAAATGTGCTCTTCCACACTGATTTCCTGAGTCATGCCCATAACTAAATATAAAACAATGCACAAATTTTCTCTTCTCAGAAACCGCTTCTCAAAACAAAATTCAAGAAAAAAAGATAAAATCAAATGGCTACTTTCAGCAGAAAACTAAGAACTCCTTCCACACATACATATTTTCCTCCAGAAAAGGCCTTGACTGGATCTTCAGTGGCCAAAACCCTGTGTTGACACTACACAGTGTTGCTGCCAAAAGTCTTTCCCGTTGTTTTTGCCAGCACAGTCTTTGCTGTGTCCTTGTGTTATCAGTTTGACTGGTAAACCCCTGTTGCTACCACCATGAAGTACTATTATGAATAACCATCCCTATATTACAAAAACCTCCTGGACCTTACTTCCAGTGATAAAAAAAGAGTTTTGCTGAAGCAATCCTATTCTGCTTCTTGTGGGAAACTACAGACCCCACTGCTAAGGGGTCAGTGATCAAAAATCTCTTCAAACTACCCAGTAGGTTCCAAATTTGCCACTATTCCTCCTGACTCTGTACAGGTAGAAAAGTGTGACTGTGCAAGGAGAGACCTCTGCCTAGACCTCAAACAACAACCCTTGATCTCCAAGGCCACATGACAATCTTACCTTGACTGTGCAGCACTATTGAAAAGAAAATTTTCTCATAACCATACATAAACTTCGATTAGTCCTTAAGCTTCTACAGTTCCACATTGACTTTATACATACACCTAATAAAGTTCCATGCCTGATGATACATTCCATGTATGATCAATTTAAATCCGAGTGAGTTTAAACACTTATCGCCAATTAAGGTTAGGGAAATTTCTCGAGTTTAGTTGGGGTTTTGTTAGCAAAGCTTTTGAATCCTAGAAGCCACCAATGGCAATGTCAACCGAACAAAATGCAGTAGAAACAAAAAAGCTGTGCTCTGCTCTACTACGGCATGTTACTGATGTAATCCCTGAGGCATCCCACAGACACAGCTTTAAGGGAATCTCTTTCATTACCACTGTCCAAACCCACTAGGTTTCTCACACCACCTATCCAGCTCACATTTCCTGTTTCTCCTTTTGCTTAAGAAAATACTTATAAAATAAAAGGTACTGTAGCAATAATAAAATTTGGGAGTCACCTACTCTCTTCTAAACATGAATAACTTCAGCATTCTTATAATTTGCAAATGCACATTCAAACGATCTTTCATCAGCTCAAAGAGTAGTTATAAATGTTCCCATGCAGACATCAGATACATTGTACACAGCTTTACAAGTAAATGAAGAAATGAATAGATTGGGCCCTTTCAAATTACTTGCATTTCTTTAGTGGGTTTGAATATTTTACTTCAAAAACTGACTAACAGTTAGGATTTTTGGTAATGACACTGAACAGTGATTAGTAATCAAAATTAGGAACCAGTGGATTTTCAACCACAATTTAAAACTATATAGTCAACAAAAAAGGAAATATGAGAACACAAACTCTCATAATTTACCAAATACTATACTGACAACTCACAACGCAGTAAAATGAAAAGGTTGAAGACACAGCACGATGCCTGCGCACTGCTCACAGTATCTTTCGGTGCTACAACCATTGGCACTGAGAATGTAAGTCAGTATCAGAAACAAACATGAATAGCTCTTTACCAACACTGCGATGTCACTGTCTGTCTCCTGGCAAAAGTCAAGTAATACACAACATCCGGTGTAGACTGAGAGTTAGATATCTCTATTGCCGACAAGGGAGAAGACAACCAAGATGGGAGAGTCACTTGGTTTGATAAACTACCAAAAGAGCAAACATTGGCTTGGAAAGCAAATCCTTCACAAGGCTTCAGGTTCATGCATTCTGGCACCGAGCAGCCCATGGCATCCTGCAGTTCCCTATTTTGATCTGTTTCCCCTCCTTCCCGCCAGACAGAATCTCCTTACCTACATCAAGCTCAACTACCCTATTACCAACAAGTTCCATGTGGTGATGGACTTCTTTCTTTATATGTAGTTAGGCAGGGCAACACTGAAGTCTGACACCAGAAACTTCCTATACCTTGTTGGAACCTCAGAACACACAAGGTGCTGCCTTTCCTGCCTTCTGTGTCATGACAGATTGTTCCAGCTGGGCCCCAAATCTTCAGAATTATTCCTTCCCTCCTAGTTTAATCTCTTAATTCACTATGATAAAGTCTCCAACCAAAGAAACCCACCACCTCTATTTACTGTGGCTGACGCTAACATAGTGTGGCTTTGAATCCACTAATGGCTTTATCTCGACCACAGAGAGCAAGAGGTGCTTTAAAAAACCAAACTGAAATAAAATAGAAAGTCCAAAACAAATGACAACCATAACAAACGTTCAACCACTGGTAAACACAGACAAATGTAAGAAAATTCATCATTCCATATTTCATAGGTACTTTAGGTGTAGGTATATCTATATTACAGTACAGATATGGTAATCTTTAAAGTCTTCTGAAAATGCTAATATATTAACAAGTCTTCCAGTCCACAGGAATGCAGAATGATGTACACTGTAATCAGTTCTTGAGGGATATTAACATTACAGTATTCTCAATTCACAGCTGAACACACAAACTTGGCTTTCAGATACATAACAAAATTAGTATGTAACCAATAAAATATAATACCATGGGTTTTGGTGCTCTTTTCTTGGTGCCATGCACACAGTCTGTTGAAATTACTGAGTAATTTATCTTGAACTTCTTTTATGGTGGCTGAAAAAACTCTCATTATTCCTCTGTTATAACAACTAAGAGCACGCACGTGAAGAATTACTGATGCTCATCTTGTCATGCTGTCGTAACTTGGCCCCACAGTTGGTCTTTCTAGTGAAAATCTAATGCTTAACAGAGGAAGCAGATTAAAATCCCAATAAAAGAAAATATTAGGAATAGCAGCTGAGGTCTTGTAACACAATACCATCAGCACCTCCTGACAGATATTCTTACAGTGATAAGAAAGGACCTATAGTTTCCACGTGCTTTCAGGCTTTGGTTCTAATGCTGGAAAGGTCAACTACAGGTGTAATTGATGCTATTTTTCTAGTGGCAGTTGGTACATTACCCATGGGAATCTGGCACAACACCAAATCTCAACCCACTAGGCTAGATTTGGCTAGAAACCATTCAACTAACTATATAAAATTTGCCAGGGCTGGATTTGAACTGAAAACATGTACGGCTTGCCATTTCAAACTGTTTGCTTCTTCTTTTTTTTATAATACCCCCTATAACTAGAGCAAATACCAATATGCAATCATAAACTGCTTTTTCTAAAATTTCTTTGCAGAAAAGAGATCTGGATAAGAATAATCAGGTTTAATGATTAGAATGAGGATTAAAGTACACACGTGACAAGCATACTGCTGACAAACCATTCTGGTGGTAAAGGCAACTGGATCCTGATATAGTTTCTTCCACAGTGAATTTTGCTGCCAAAACTAGCCCTAAAAATGCTTAATGGAAAATCATTTAATATTCCACAGTCATTAACTGAAAGCCTTAATACTAAAGCATTGCTATACAACTTGATGCTTAGTAAAAAAAAGATTAAAGAGAAATGGGAATTATGCAAGTTGATATTAAGTGAGCTTAATGTTTTTTCCTGCTCACGCCCTTTTCTGTTCAGTAACAATAGATTTTTGCTCTTAGTAAAGGATGTAACAACCTATATGTCAGACCACACAGCCTAATGATAAAATTATTTGCAGACAGGTATAAAGGCTGTGTCCTAAGAACAGTTTTTTGCAGGAATAAAACTCAGCACAATGAGCAAGGGTGACCAAGAAAACCAAAGACATAGAACTGGTTTGGAAAGTATCCATAGGCAAAATACTGGATTTCTGAACTGGCTAAGTTGAAGCAATAGGCCAATACTACCATGCTAATTGTCTACAGCTCTTTGCAATTTTATGTCCTGGGTTTAAACACAAGTGCAGGCATCCTACTACCTGAAACATATAGGGATTAAAATAAATAAATAAATAAATAAAAGAAGAAAAATAAACAAACCACAAACTAGAAACTTATTATTTCTTTTTTGATAACTGACAGTGTACATCATTTGCATTTTTAAACTACATTGTACATACAAATGTTGCATGCTTGTGAAGTGAAGATGATGCACTTATAAACTGTAAAACAGCTAGTAGTTTTGGAGGGTTTTTTTAATGATTTCATCCTTCTAAATGGTATCAATTTCTAACTGTGCTGTGTTCCTGGAAACTTTCCAGCTGATTTACAGAACTGAAAAAAAACCACAAGAGTTATACCAGTTTATTGACACAGAAAACTAAGCTGACATACCTCTCTTTCATCCCTTCTGTTTTAAGGCATGGTCAGCTAAACATTTTTCTGAAATATGTTTGTCCAGACAGTACCCAACCACCTCCAAGAATGAGGATCCCTGAACTTTGAAAAGCAACACACAGGTATGGAGAAGAGAGATTCCCTACCTCTCTGCCTTATCCAGGCATGTCTTCATCCCTCAACTTTCTTTTCTTTAGAACAAGCAATACCAGTTTCTTTTGTTTCCTGACCATTCTCCCTGCTCTCTCCTGGCCTCACTTCAGCTCTTCCAATCCTTATTTAAAAGTTCAGTGCTTAAACCAGACATTACTCCACCTGAGACCTTAGCAGTGGACAGAGGAATGGGAAAATTACTTTACATGAAGGCTAGATTTCTGCTTTTGCTACGTACAATGGTGGGTTGGTTTTGGGTTTTGGGGTTTTTTTGTTTTGGTTTGGTTTTGTTGTTGGTGGTGGTGGGTTTTTGGGGGGTTTTATGCTACAGCAATGATATTGCTGATTCAAGTTTACTTTCAAATTCTCTGCAGAATCTTTCTCAAAGTCATCAGCTGCCCTACACAGAGAGAGGCAATCTATGGAGACACCAGCACTTGTCCTCACTGAATCACCAGCCAGTTTCTTCAGACCATTTTCCCAAGATCATTTTGACTTCTAACCCTTCTCTACAAACACATCTGCAGTCCTTCCCAATATCCTGTCATATGCACGTTTAATAAGCCTATATTCTTCCTTCACCCAATGCATTAATGAATACACTGAGCAAAACCAGATCCAGGATCAATCCTTGAGGATTTATGCAAAATGCCCTCCCATTCTGACAGTGAACCACAAACAACTAGTCTCTGTAGTTTTCTAACCAGTTTTGCATTCTACTACCTACAGTACATTCATCATGACCATATTCCACAAGTCCATTTCACTAAAATATATCAACATTTATTTATCCATTTTTTTTCAGTTTGATAATTTATTGACTCAAAGTTAAACTCACACACCGTTACTCCTCCATATCTTTCCCTCTGTGCTGAGTATCACTATTCACTGGCACATAAGAAAACAACATATTTCCTCTACCTTATATAGAAAAAGAGTACATGTTAGAATTGATTCAAGGATAGAGACTAAAATTTTCTAAATTGACTTGTAGCTAGAAGGGTTTCACCTGGAAACATATTTAAAAGACTCAAATTTCAGAGAAGCTGTCTACACATTCAAAATAATGTGCCTTAGCCTGGCACAAAAACCTGAGGCAGTTAGCAAACAGTAGATGTTTTTATCTTGTTTAATAATTCAAATCACCCACCCCACAAATTCACTAGATGGCACTGCACATCAAGCTGCAACAATTTCTGCATGACCAGAAAGTCTAGAATAGCTTAATAAAATACACTTTGAGGCACAGAATATGTGCACAAATTTGTTAGGTCACGTAATTATTTCTTACCATATCTATTGGAAACTTCTACCTGAAGTAAGGATGATCTGTCAACACAATCTGCAGTTTCAGGAACTAAGTAACACTCACAAGACCTAATAAAAGCTACTTTAAGTGTATGCCTATTAAATCCGAGGTCATACATCTTTACGTAGGAATCACAATGTAATCATGAAGTGAATTACTGACACAAGTAAGGACTATATACAAGATGGATCTGAAGAATCAGGTAATGTAATAATAAATAAGAAACTCTGTAGCTGTGATCAGTATTTTAGAAATATTGCCTTGTAAAGATGTCAGCTTACAGGCTTAAATCCATACCCAGCTAGCATGGAACTTTGGCAATTGATTTACATGCACCCCATCCAATATGAGGATTTCAGTAAATCCTTTAAGTCACCTGTGAAGAAGTTATTCAATTAAGGTCATAAGATAAGAATTATGAAGTATATATTCATAACCATAAGGAATAAAACACAAAACTGAAATAAAGTCAAGTCCTTTGCTGGAGACATTTGAAACATTCCTGTTTGATTTAGAAGTGTTTCTGATGTCTGACATATAGTGTTTGCAAAATGGATGTTACATACCTCAAGAATAAATCATTTAATTTACATAACTGCATGAACCCATGGACAAAGATGATTTTCTAGATATGGAGAAAGTTCAAGAACCAGGGGCAGTATGGGCACAGGTATGTTCAGATCACTTGACCCTGAATAGGAAGTTACATTTTGTCTAGTAACTGAGTATTTTGCACTGCATTCCACCTTATACACAAGTGGTGTTCCCCAGGGCTCAGTACTGGGGCCAGTCCTCTTTAATGTCTTTATGGACAATCTGGATGAGGGGATCGAGCGCACCCTCAGTAAGTTTGCAGACAACACCAAGCTGGGGGGAGTGTTGACCTGCCTGAGGGCAGGAAGGCTCTGCAGGGGGGTCTGGACAGGCTGGGCTGATGGGCCGAGGCCAATTGTATGAGGTTCAAGAAGGACAAGTGCTGGGTCCTGCACTTGGGTCACACCAACCCCACACAACCCTAAAGGCTTGGTGATGAGCAGCTGGAAAGCTGCCTGGTGGGAAAGGATCTGAGGGTGCTGGTTGACAGCCAGCTGAGCATGAGCCAGCAGTGTGCCCAGGTGGCCAAGGTGGCCAACAGCGTCCTGGCTGGTATCTGAAACAGTGTGGCCAGCAGGACAAGGGAAGTGATTGTCCCCCTGTACTGGGCATCGGTGAAGCCACACCTCAAATTCTACGGTCAGCTTTGGGCCCCTCACTTCAGGAGGGATGTAGAGGTGCTGGAGCGTGTCCAGAGACGGGCGATGGAGCTGGTGAAGAGTCTGGAGCACAAGTCTGATGAGGGGCGGCTGAGGGAACTGGGGATGTTTAGCCTGGAGAGGAGGAGGCTCAGGGGGGACCTTATCGCTCTCTACAACCACCTGAAAGGAGCCTGTTGGCAGGTGGGGGTCAGTCTCTTTTCCCAGATAACAGGAGACAGGACAAGATGAAATGGCCTCAAGTTATCCAGGGGAGGTTTAGATTGGATATTAGGAAAAATATTTTCACTGAAAGGGTGGTCAAACATTGGAAGAGGCTGCCCAGGGAAGTGGCAGAATCACCATCCCTGGTGGTGTTTAATAAACACGTAAATGCAGTGCTTAGGGACATGGTTTAGTGGTGGACTTGACAGTCCTGGGTTAATGGGTGGACTTCATGACCTTAATCTTTTCCAGCCTAAATGATTCTGTGATTCTAAATAGAGCATATGCAAAAGCAGGTTCTGATACACAGGGCAACTTTATGTGGAAGGAAGGAAGGAGTTGGGCATGCGAGTGGTACTTTTGGGGGCAACCAGTTGAAAAGCAGAATCATATTATCAGAAGAGAAGCGCTACAAGTGCTAGTGCCCCCAGGCAATCTGAACAACCAGAAGGTTGCTAAAACAACTGAAATGGCCACACTCATTCTAGCGCCAATTTTGAGTAATACAGAAATGCACTGTAACCTGCAATTGGTGTGGATCTTCCATTTCAAGCAAATTCACCCAAGTAAAGATCCTGAAGGCATTTGATCTCACCTGTCATCCAGAAGTTACCTTTTCCTTATGCTGTTATCCAAATCTAATACAAGTCAAGTTATAGTTCAGTAAATTTCAACAGAGAGAAAAAAAATAAGGCCATAAAGAAACTTTATATATAGACAGGTATTTTAACAAACGCACATTTGTGCTGTTATACTCCAAAGAATTTTTTTCTAAAACAAGGTTCTCCTTTAAAGGCCAGTGTTTCATCTATGTTTTGTAAAAAGAAAAGGACAAGCTAATCTAGTTTTTCTTCACATTAAACAAATTTTCTTCAAGTTCTAATATAATTTTCATGTAAGGGAAGTGCCATCTATATTTAAAAAAGAAAGATTTAAAATGAATTCTTAGTATCCCATGGGAAAAAAAAAAAAAAAGCAATGATAAGGCAATTCTCTCAGTATTAAAAAATAACAGCTCACAGTATGGAGTAATCATCTGCTGCTTTTCATTTCACAAATACCTATAATTTCTGTAAAAGGAAGGTATCTTCTATCCTAATTAGAAACTTACTTTTTAATTAAGGCTAAAGGTAGTTATGGAAATCTCATATTGCAAAAATGCTCTTTAACTGAGATTAACTCATGTCAAGATTCTCAGATTCTGATTTCTTTAAGCAGGCACAACACATACTTACAGCAGGAGCTGAAATTGAGTTAATGCTTTTGCTTCAGTTTTGATCCCAAGTTCCCTTATAGAATACAGTCAGAACTCACATTACTAAACATTACGAAACCATTTAGGAGAAAGTAGGTATCTACTTATTAAAAGGATTCTTCCATTTTTACACAATCCCCTCCAGCACCTAATTCTCAAAAAGACACATACTCCAGAAAAGCTGTATTCAGGCACAAAGTATTTCTCTGAAAGCATGGTGGAAATAACTATTACCTCAGGTCTAGTTCTGAAACACAAGGATGCTTACCAGATAAATACAAGCAGTTTTATGTATATTTCTTAAGCTAAGAAACAAAAAGCCAAATGATGGGGAAAAAAAAAAAAAAAAAAAAGGATAAGAAAGAATAATCTTGCTGTATTTGTGATACTGAAGTCACAAACCAAGCACCAAAAACTTTAAGCCACTAAAAACCAGAAGGCATTCTTCAACATGTGGCCACAGCTGTTTGGCAGTTATCTTGTCCAGGCTAATGACATGGGGGTTTATAATTTTTGAAACTTCACCATAAAGCATTAGTTCCTTTCTGCCAATTATGCTATAAAGAATCATTTGTTCCTATTTTAAAATGATATTTAATAAACACAAATAAAAATAAATGGCTGGTATTTGCTGGACAATGGTTAATCTCACTTGGACACATCCTTTAACTTAAATATTCAGAAGACCAAGATATTTAAATTAATTTTCAGTAATAATTTCTTAGAAAAAGTAGGCTAATGCATTACCATTCAGTTACATGACTACAAACATGAGTCTGGCCCAAAGCCCACTAATGTGAATGGAAAATGTTGCACCAACTTCAAAGGACTTGGGGTCAGTCCCTATAATAACTACATGAAGAACATTCCATTTTGGGAGATGCAGCTACATAGTAGTGGTTAATAAAGTCAATGTGTGTTTTTAGTGGTTGGAACTTTTTTCAGGAAAGAGTTATACTGAGAAGCAAATAGATTAAATTGCCTAATAGGCTGTTTAAAAAAAAAAAAACAAGAAAAGAACAAAAAAACTAAAAAGGAAACAAAAACAAAAAAAAAAAATCCCAGAAGGTCATAAAGTGCCCATGCCCTCAAGGCATCAGAAGACTGGGAGGAACCCCGTATTATGCCATACTAATAGGAGTAACCTCACCATCACAGGAATTCTCTAGGTCTTCAGCTGTAACGTTAATTTTACTGTAATCTTTTAGAAGGCATTTAGCGATGAACATGCTCAGCTGGCATGCAGTTACTGCCACTGTAGCTGGCCAGCACTGTGCATTCAGAACGGATGGCTGCACCTCCTGCAAGCTTCTGCCTTTGGCAGCAGGAGGAAGCTCTTCAACGACCATGTGCATCACCCCCCACCCATGACAGTGGATGCTGTCATCTACTAATGAGAACCAATGATTGTATTCATGAAGGATGAACAACACATTACATAAATTACACCCCTCAGTGAAAGGGTTATTAAAAAATATATGCTATTTACATACTTCTACATAATGCATTCAGAGCAGACCCAATTTCTGAATAATAAAAATGGGTTATCTTTACTATATGAAATAATTATTAAATGACAAAAAAAGCAAAATCCATTTCCATTCCTTTTAGGAAACTTTTATACGGGTCTTCTTCCACATCTTTCAAATGAGACACTATCTTTTTGAGTGAGTAAAAAATATTCTCAGGCAAGGCTCAAGTCACCTGTAGGTTTGTACAACTTAATTTCTGTTTCAATTATTTAAAAAATGTAATTCTTTCCCTTTTCTGAATTCAGTTGTTTCACAAAGAGCAAAGGAAATTGGCAAATGGACTATACAAAAATAAACTATTAAAACTGGCTGTGTACATAAGGAAACAAAAACAAAGAGAAAAATATTTTCCTCTCTAGTCATTTTTCAGTAAGAAGAATTTAACTTGTTTCTTAAACCAATGAAAGACATAACATTTCTGACAAATTGTGATTTTTAAGTTGATGGAACTGACCAGTATAAACTGCATTTCCTTCTTGGTAGCCATTTGAATTAACTACAAAACCTTGTATAATGGTAATTGTACAAATTATTTGGGACAAAAATGTAATGTGTTCTAAATGACAAATAACAGAACAGCAAATATTGGACTCACTGTTATTCCAATTATTACATCACAAGCTACTTTCATTCATAAATTTTAAATGTAAAATTTATTTTATGCTAATTAAAATCTACATCTGAAATTTACATTAGCTCACTATTAATTTGCAGGTGACAGTTAAAAGAAGACCTGATAATATTTTTTTTAAATAATCACAGGGATAACTAGGTGAAAAATATAGGCTATGCAGAGAGTAAATTCAAGTTGTTTTCTGTTTGATAAAGACAATTAATAATGAGGCTAAATCACAAGTTAAGTTGCTACAGTCAGAGAAACAACAGCAATACTGCCAAATCTTGAAAAAAAAATTTAAATAATAAATTAAAACGCCAAGGATCTAAATGCAGGAACCATTTTTTCATTACCACTATGTTCAACAAACTTTTATTTTGCAGAAATAAAGATAACATAAAGGTAATATGCAGCACTCAGGCAATATTTCCTGCTAAATGACATGCAAAGTAAAATCAAAATGTCATTGTCAAATTGGAAAATGCACATGTAACTGTACAGAAAATCAGCATCTTAATCCAGTATACTTACATTATTGCATTCTCCCAGGAAATATAGTGCAAATCCATCAGCTTTTGTAGCTGCCAAAGCAATAAAAAAAAAAAAAAAAAAGAAATAATTGTACTCACAGGGGGAAATTGAACTGACACAAGATCTTTGGGGTGAAACCACAGATTCACTTCCACTTAGGACAAACATCAAAAGTTCTAAAAGTGAAGGTCTACTGCTGTGTCCCTTGACACTTCCCAGACTCTACAAAGCTAGAGATAGGAGGTATTTCTTGTTTTCTCCATTGTCATTTACCACATTCTAGGATTCTAGAAAATTAGAAACCATCTCTTTATACATCTTATTCTGAGGCCTAATGTCTGTAAATTCAAATTAATTCATATGACAGTATAGAAATAACATAAGGATATGTATTTACAATATAATCAGCCAGATAACATCATAAATTCTGAGTAAAATAAATACCATTCGTAGATGGTTAGCTATGTTTGTCCCTGCCTTGATAGAAAATGATGAAAAATAGCAAAAATAAAGTGTTGTAAATATTGCCATAAAAATGTTTCAAAACAAACTTCCTGTTTTCTGCACCTGCTCCATATTAAAAACACTGACGCTACCCAGAAAGTTTATACTTGTCAGATTTCTGCCAGATTCAGATTGCTGTATGAAACAGGGTAAAGTCAAATTCCTTAAACTCCCAAAAGTTTGAAGCCAACCAACCATCACAACTTATTGCTAAAATAAAAACTCTCAAAATCAGAAGAGGATACAGCAGGCAACGTTTTTTACTTCACTTTACACAACAGACATTAATACTGTAAGTCTGTCTGTCTTCCTAACAGTTAATAAACATTCTAACCAGTAAATGTACATATCTGATACCCATTTTTTCTATGAATGAAAACAATAATTCATTTAGTACATTTCAGGGGAGTGAATATACTTGTGTGCAATCAAATCAATTGACTTTGTGCATTTCTTCAGCAAAACAAAAAAAATTGCACTGTGTAGTTATTTGCTTATTGTCAACTGTGTAACACCAAGGAGAGTTCATGGCATTTGCATTCAGATTTTAAATCCTTCAGCTTTACGTAAGTACGTAAGCATATTGAGTTATGAGGCAAACGAGCACTGTAAAGGAAATTTTAAACATATAATCTCATCTGCTTTACAAAAGAAAACAAATAACTGTAAAAGATTAACAGACCCTGCCTCCTATAGTTTCTCACTTGCTGTGTATTAACAAAATACAGTCTGATTTGCTGTGAGCTGGACACTGATATCCAAATAAACACTTAAACAAAATCAGTAAACAGAAGTGATCCTTTTAAAAAAACGTGTATATAAACCAGAACTATTAGTCATCATTAAAAAATGATGAAGTAGCAGGGATTGTAAAACCTTTCCAAAGAGCTGACTGAAATCTATACTGGACAAAGCTACTGATACTTCCTATTGAAGTCTGAGTACATCCACCCTGGTTATAAAGATGCCAAATTACACTTTACTGTTAGTAGGATTTTTTTTGTTGTTGTTTTTATTTTTAAATTTTTGATCATGTATAGTGTTTTCTTACCACAAAAGGTACTTACATTATAACCATTTTTTCCTATCTAAACAACTAAATGTAATTTGAGATCACACAAAAGTTCTGCCCTTTCAGTAGCATCTCAGTTTTCTTTCAAAAGGAGTTCAAGTATGCAGTGATACTACTGATAGGTTTTTTTGTTTGTTTGTTTGGTTGGTTTGTGTTTTGTTTTTTTTTTTTACTTTCAGTGTTGACATTGCAACACCATCATGACCAGAATAGTCTATTCTTTGGCTCATTTAATAGGGGACTCTGATTTTGCAACTGGATACTCAAAAATGAAATACACTCAAGTGCAGTCAGGGATTCGCTGAGGGACAGAAGGCAAAGTAATTTCATACTGAGACAACATCCAAAGAAAACACTGTTATCCCTCGATACCTGTCTTTATTAATTAAACCACATAAGAAATGTGCTGTGTAAGTAACAACTCAGAGACATCTACTCTCTTTCTTACCTATTTTAATGATGCTGCTCAGTTCATACAGAAGTAGTTGGTTATCTCCTCCTGTATCCAGGCGTTGTTCTATGTAGCTGTTCAATTCGTACACTACACCTTGCATATTCGTATCCTGGTACTACGGAAGCAAAGATGAGGAGAACATTTTTAGAATAACTCTGATTTATTTTGCAGATTTTATACATGTAAATTCACTACAAATAGTAAATTGAGATTTTTATACCACATCAATCGTGACTGTCCTAATCCAGCTGCCTGAAGAACTGAGTCACTGCCAAGCAAAAGGCACAGCGCTCCACTCTATGATCCATTAGATAGTTGTTCAAAGTGTCCTGAGTACGCCACTATGCAATTAATAATCACCTAAACTTGTCCAAGGTCACACGACAGTGCCTCAAGAAGGAATTGAGAGATGTGACAATTATAAGGTAAGTAATCTTCAATCCCTCCTTTTCAGCTCCTACTCCACCACAAAAGGAGGCAACTCGCTGCCTTTGCCAGCATCTCCCACCTCAACTTCATGAACCAAAAGACAAAACTGTGCCAATCACCAGAGCTTTGAGGTGTAGCTCAAGGCACTCAGCCTTCCAAATACAGCAGCAGTTATCACCAACAGACTGAAGAACAGAAATCGCGTGAGTCAAAATCATGCTAGCTGCTGTGGCCTAACAGGAACTTGCTTCAACTGAAGACAGCAGACAAAGCCAGAAAGACATTATAAATCAGTTTGGATATTTAGATGCGAGCAATGGGGTGCTGGCTGCTGGTATGATGAAACAGCAGGGCGTAGCTAAAACTTCCTAGGAAAGGAGATGCAGCCTCCCTTCAGGGGCCCAGCTGCATTTGGTTATCTGGTTCCTGAGTCCTAAAACCAAGTCCTGAAGGGCTGATAACTCTGGCAGTAAGTGTGCATGTGTAGCACGACAGCATCAAGAACAATACTTTCACAGAAAGCAATACTTGGCAGTAAGTAAAGATTCATTACCCTGCCCAAAACTGGTAATGTGGTAACTGAAGAAAGTAATATGGTCAATTACTTACTGAATTCAGTGACGCAGTAAATTATGTTGCTTAAACTAAAAATGAAGCTGGTGATATTTAGACAAATTAGTGTTGCTTGAAAGACTAAGACTGACTCTCCTACTCATTCATATTTTACAGTAAAATGTAATATAGACTGGACAAATGTAAACAGTACTATAGAAAATGCCACTAAAGTTCAGAGTACAACAGTCTACCACCACTCTCACGTTTATGTGCATATATGTAATTCTGCTCCACATCTCTCTAGATCTTCTCTGTAACTTGGTAAAACCTCTGACACTTACTGATGGATTAAGCACATAACTTACACAATATATTCCATGATGTAACTTTTATTCCCACTAATACTTGTATTAGTGTTGTTGCACTCCTTGTACAACACACTATGTCATGAATACAGAGCATACAGCCATATATTTAGGACACATTTGCTGCCTTCATCTCAAAAAAACCCAAACTCTACCAACAGAAAACCCAAGTGCTTGCTGGATAATATCAATCCCCAATTCCATTAAATTAAGCAGATCTTAATCTTGACTTTAAAATGGCTCCTAAAAATATACAACCTTTGTCATGACCCTTTCTTAACACATGGTGGTGTATTAATCTCTTGCTCCAGATGGACTTATTAGAACATTTGAGACCTAGGGTGTGCCTGAAATTTTCTCAATGTATAACAAACTCAACGCTTCATAATTCTTTCTATAAATTCATGTGGTGATTATAAATCTGGACAGCAACGTAAGGTCAAACTGCATACATGCATAAATTGCTTGAAGTCTTGTGTTTACAATACAGCATACCATTACTGTTATTAGCACCGTATGGCAGCTGGCAAGCTTCCATTGACTGTCCTCTGTTGTGTCCCAAATTTACTACTGTATCATTCTTTAAAGGGAGAAAACAATAACATCGTTTCATGAAAGCGGAATTTTTATACTTAGAATACAGCCATAAGTAGCCATATAACAGGAAAATGCTGAATGAGTCTATATTATTCATATGTGTTAACCCATATCTGCAAAAGTATGTGTAGCCACATATCCTAAAGCAACAACAGCTAATCAAGCACACATGCATAAAGCCTTTATCATGTGGAAAAATGCCTTCTCAGAACATGGAAATGAATATATATGTCTTGGCCTGTGATGCACAGTCAGGACTTAAATCAAATCTTCAAAGGTTAAAGCTAATACATTAAGTGAATGCATCATCAAAATGAGCCCACTGGCATAACAGCCGTGGCAGAATAATAACTTCCCCTGTAATCAAGCAGCAGTTCTGCGTGCATAGTAATTACATAATAAGCTCTGTGCCCTTTATCCTCACCTCTGCAACATATGCTTGCAAACATTTTGTAAGCAGGGCAAATCATTGCATGCATCCATGTTACTAAAAAGATGGCAGCTGCGTAATACATACAATTGTAATATGGCAGATTTGTATTATCAACAATCTGGGGATCCACCGCTGGCCAGATGAATAGAATTTGTCCAGATTCACAATTAAGTAATTCTATGACTTAGATCAACCGCCAGCAATGTCATGCTGTAAAACGTTTTTTTAGTTTTATTATGGTGGAGTGAAAGAGGTTCATTTATTTGGTTCTAGGCATTTTAGATTGAATAACCACAATTACGTTTGCTTGAAAAGCCACAATATTCTTTATGAAACCATGTATTTAAACACTGAATAAATCACCAACAAACCCTGGTACAAGCACTATCCAATGCAGTTGCTATCACAGACCTGCACATATTTGGGTATTTAAGTAAAACTTAACTTGAGGGAAGTAATTCATAAAAAAAATTCAACATGCTTGGTGGAAAAAAATACTTATTTGTCACCATATATAGCATAAGTACTGTTTCTTCATTTGTTTATAATAGTTTTGTTTGCAATTTAAACATCATTAATACTCAAGTACTTTTACTTAATTCATTCTTCCCGTTGTTGATCTCCTTCTATTAAAGATTCAGTGTCTACAAGTATTTTGACCTATTTACTGTAAAATTCTGAATTTCAGTGACATTACATTAAAATAATTCAAGTGGACTACAAGCTGGTTTAGCACTATCATACTACTATCATACTGGCATCATATTTCTAGTCGCTGCATATATATAATGCTACGAAAAAGATACAACAATTAAGGGAAATCCTGTTATAAATATTCATATTCAAATTTATAAATATGAAATAACTTTTTTGCAGGATTTATATGAAAATATTTCTATGGTTATTTGTCTTTAGAATATTGTGGTGCAACAGAAGACAGCAACTCATGACAAGTGATTTAAGAATAACGCTGTGCCTTAGCTCTAAACAGAGAGGCTGAGAATCATAAAAATTTTATTCCATGAATGGAGATACTGAAATATCCATAGAGTGAGATTAATTTTAAGCATTCATTCTGAACAATTAAGACACACACAAAAAAATATTCAAGGGAACTTTAAGCATTCAGTCTGAATGATTAAAGCACCAAAAAAAAAAAATATTCAAGGATACATTTTAATCCAAAGTAAACTTAATGAATGACAAACTGAAATGAAGGTTAACTTCCACACTTTCATGCTTATAAGGTAGCTGGGCCAGGGGCAGTTTATACTCCTGCAGAAAAGAAAAAGCCCTTCTGCTGCAGCAAAAAGCCTTCATTAATACAGTACAGGGTCGATAAGTGCCAACATAATCCAGAAGTTGATCTGTTTTCTCTGTAAATTCTTAAAATGTCTTCTGAATAGCAATGAGAAAAGCAAGTTCCTATGCAATACTTACTCCCTACTACAGAGCTCTTTCTCCACAGCAACAATTGCCTGGTTCTGCAACAGAAACATGTCCTTCCACAGTCCTCACAGTGCATGACATTGTTGCAGGCTAGGAGGAGTTAGAATAAACAAACAGCCCAAATTCCACATAACGTGGAGAAGGATGGCCAAATGTACTTTGGGGATGCAGAACTTCATTAGATGAGGAGAGGGGAAAAAAACCTAAAACCTAACTGTGAAAACCACAAAACATGGGGGAAACATCCACATCCAGAGAGATTCCTCTTGATGTTGCTTATTTTTCGTCTGTAATCTAGGCATCTTGGGCTGGTGTCAGAGGATGTCAGAGGGAACCATAAGGCAGAGCTCTTTGTCAGCTGGCACTGGAGGCCACTAGCCAGCCACGGGGCTATAAGAGCCAGCATAGTACCACCTTCTGGAGGTGGCTGAGAACTCCTGTTTCATTACAGGCTCAGTGGGGAAGGACAGCACAAATGTTTTGCCCAGGGAAAGAAAGAAGGTACTGACCTGTTATATTAGTATGCCTTGCAAACAGGCTTTTGGGAACACAAAGACCAACTCTTTATTAAGCATTTTCTTAAACATTTTCAAGGCTTTTTACCCACCCTTTCAAGTATTATCCAATGGAGATGTAGCAAGGCCCTTGGAAAGCAGTAGGGATCTTCATAATCAGTGGTCCAGGTCCAGCCCCTGGTGCCATCCCAGCCTTCCCCCACTCCATCTGCTGTGCAGGAGGAGCTGGGAGGTGAGGGGCACAGCCTCACCACTGTGCAGGCTGGCTGGACAGAGCCGCCAATGTGGACATCAGCAGTGCCGAGCGAGCTAATGTTATACATGTGTCCAGTGCCACCCCATCCATTTGCAAGGCACTCTAGAGGTGTCAGAGGGGCCACACCATGGGGAAGTGTAGGCTATTCTGTCCCAGCACACTTGAAACTGAGGCCATAAATGAAATGAGACATGTAAGCAGGCAAAAAAAAAACCAAACCAAAAAAACAAAACAACAACCACCACCAAAAAAACCAGCCTCAAAAACCTAAGGACAAAAAAGCTTCGTAAGATCAAAATGACAATGACATTCTTAAAAAAAAAAAAAAAAAGGCTAACCCAGCAGTTCAGGTAAGAAGCAATTCCTGGACAAGGATTAGGATACATTCAGACAAACAGCGGCTCTTGTAAGGAGCCTCAGTTTTTGAAGGGTGCTAAATCACTAAGAACAAAGGATGTACATAGGCCACAGAGATTGCATATAGACACAGGAGTTAAAAAAACCTATTCTCTCTTTTGTTACATCAAGTAGTATTTCAGATAACCAGCTAATGCTTTATCAAACCACCTAAATTAATCTGTTGACAGCATCAAGACTTGCATGTAATGAATCCAAGTGACTCTGTGCAGCACTTTATACAAAACAACGTCTTTTTGACAGGGACTGGATTTCACCACAAGCAAATACAATCATGAGATCAGAAATGTGAAGACAACCTGCACCCAGACTTCTTCAGTCTTCTGCTTTCTTCTCTACGAAGTATACTACAGAACATCAGCAAGCTGCTAAACCCAAAATGACCCAAATCTCCCGATAAACTTCAGCCAACACAAGTTTTCTTTCCCTTAAAACTACAGTTGGCAACAAGAATCATCAGGAACAAATTCAAAGATGAGCTAAAAAAAGGTCAAATAATAATAAAAAAAAGACTGCATTTGTTTGCAGTCTTAATGGTCTGAACATTTGCTTGTCATTTGATTGAGATGTCAATCTAAACTATTTCATGCTAGGTATGCTCATACTAGACCAGAGGTATAAAATGACTGGTCTTACTTAGGGATGTTATATATATTCAATGCCATTGATACCTGCTTTATAAAGAAATAAGTTCCAACAGCAACACTTTTGTACTACTTAAAAACAAGCATTGCAGTCACAAAAATAAACAAACAAAATTGTTTGATGCCTTTTGTTGAAATAGAGCATTATGAAAAACCCAGATCACCAGTTACCACCCTGATTTACAAGACTCACTCTATATAATTTTCTGGTTGCCTCTATAATTTATTTTCTGGGAGGATCATCAATACTCAATTACTGTATCTCTTTTAAAGAAATAGTATATTTCCTTTAAGATTTTTTGCACCATAACTTTATTTGCCCACATAATAAGCAGGTTTTTAAACTGAAAAATATTCTGTCCTCTCTCTTCGGGTTTTTTTCCCTCCCCCCTGCAAAGTAATGCATAACTAGAGAGGAACATATTGGCGATCAAATCCAGCCTCTTGCAGGCAAAAGGAGCCTTTTAAGAGATGTCATGTTTAAAAGTACCTAGAACGTGCATTCCATGTGTCACTACACTTTACCATAATGAGTATTCAGACACCCCATTTAGAAACCAAAAAAGCCAGACCTGTTTCACCTGAAAGTCACCTACTTCTTTAAATGCAAGAAATTGTTGTATTTTAGTTATAGTAATGTTACTGCATTTCTGATGACCAATGGGTATAAAAAGAGAAATGCTGGTAGAAAAAAAGCCGAAGTATTTAGTTAAACCAATAATAAAATTGGGAAAAGGACACCAACTTTTATTTGGGTCACTTTTCACTTTCATGTGTACATAACTTGGGCTCTGTACATGTTTGATATGTATGTAGGTACTGCTACCTTCTCTAGGCCTGGCACTTCCACAGGCTGCAATATCTGTATTGTTTAGCTGCAATGATGGCTAGTTCGCATCTTGCATAGAAACTGTTGTCTCTCATTTTTGAGCACAGATAACGAAGAGGCAACTGTGTCCTAATAACAGTGAAGCACATCTAAACTGCACATATGAAGAACCAAAAGTATGGATCTGGACTTCATTCCAGAAAAAGCAAAAAAAAGATCCACAAAAAAACAAACAAAACAAAACCAATCAAAAAAAAACCAACAAAACCCCAAAACAAACCCCAAACCTAGAAAAAAGGAATAGAACTGTTTGCTTGCTTCACAAGGTGGAAATGCTGAGCTGAAGGGTGTCAAATGCTTAGACTGAAAAAGTAGAGGGAATGTGGCAAGCAAGCTTACAGTGCAGAGCTGGCTTTCAGAGGAGCAGTGAGCTTGGAGAGGAAACTCCAAAAAAAGGTATCTCTGCTCCAAATAATCAGAAAAGGTAACTGGGGTTGGCTGGAGTAACCAGTTTTATTTAAACTTGGACACTGGAAAGCGAGAAGCTATAAAGAGCAGACTTAGCTGAGGTGATTAATTTTAATGCTTGTACATAGCCTCAGAGAAAACTGCTTCCACAAGCATTTGTCTGACGTCTGTTCTTCTTGTTTTGACTGGAGAGGACATGGGTTAGAACTTGCTCAGTAAATAAAGTTTAGCATTGCAGCACGGTACACAGGTATTTATGAATTGTTTGTTCACACATCAAGCATTGTTCATGACAAAAGCAAAGAAGGGAAAATATGTGATGACATTTGGCAGGATGGGCCCTATGATGTCAAAAGATGAAAACCATCTCTTTCACTCTGCATAGCAAAGGTTCACTAATTTTGAAGGCATGTCTTTCCCAATCTGTTTACGTAGCTGATTTCCAAGCCTTGGAGAGATGGTGAACACCTTCCCTAGAAGAAGCTTCCTGCCAAATAGCCCCCATCCACTGACATCCAATTCTAATCTTTCCATCAGCTCCTTCCTTCTTGTCAAATGGTAACACTGAAATAAACTGCTTCACTAGTAATAGGAAAAATACTTAATAAAAAGCAAAGCCTTGGCTTACAAGAAAAGAACATTATGATCATATAGAAGTAACCACATAAACTGTTATTAACTGTAAGGCTCATAAAACTGCATGAATATCTCAATTATATCACCTCTCCAGATTATATAATAAAACAGCATAACGAGCTTCGTTTTAACTTGACAAGGCTGGATACTGCTCCTCTCTTTAAAAAGCTTTTTATAAAATCACATTCCTTCCTAATACTTGACTTGCAAGAACTCTAAAGACATCATGTACAAAATTAAAAATAAACTTCCTCATTTTCCTACCACTGTTGCTTATCACTACCACCGTATCCACAAGATTTTCTTTATAAAGAAATCAGCTTATACAAGCATCATCTTGTGACAATGGGTGCAATGCCATTTGCATCACTTCTAAAGGCGAAATACTTATGTTTTGCTCTAGTTCCCCTAACTTTTTGATTATTTTGTCACAGTCTTCAGTTCTGGGACTGTGCAAAAACATTTAAATTCCATCTTTAATAAGGAAATACTACAAAGAATGAGATTGTTTTGCCAATGTGTCATAAAAAGCTCAAACTTTTATTACCAGTTGCATAGTGAAGATACATGCAATTACTGCAACTGTTTACTGAAAACACACTTGCTAATTCTGTAACTGTCAGTGACATACTGTGCTGGGTGCTAGCTGGTGCCAAGGCAGCTGCCAAAAGCTGAAGTCCAAAAAGGGGAAAGGAGAGGATTAAAGTATTACTCCTGTTTCCAAGAATAAAGTACTATAAATGAGCTAGTCACTTGCTAGGTAATAATTTTCTGGTGTTTATATGGTAAACTTCTGCAAAGTGAATTGCTGTTGGCATCACCGGAGTTTACAAAGCAAAGGTACTTGCCAAAGGCAGCTTCACTGGAAGGGCCGTTCAAGTAAACATGGAATGGAAAGTCATTAGGCAAAATGAAAAACAGCTAATTTTGCTATGATCATATCAGGAACATTAAGTATTTCTGTTTAAACTTCAGAATCTGAGGTACAAAAGAGCACACAGTGATCACGGGAAACTTAGCAGCACGTAGAACAAAATCCTGGCTATAGTTCACGTAGGAATGGGGTCATTTTTGCCAACTGAAAAGAATAACATGTTTCCAATGCACACTGTTTTCACTAGTACTGTCAAAGAAATATCTCTTTAGCCTAGATGTACATGAATACATACACACTTAGTGCTCATACTAACACTTCTCTATTCCAATGCACACTGTTTTCACTAGTACTGTCAAAGAAATATCTCTTTAGCCTAGATATGCATGAATACATACGCACTTAGTGCTCAAACTCACACTCCTCTACTTGTGTTTCTTTTGTGGGTAAAACAGCACAAAGTAAAAAATTCAGCTTAAGTTTTCTTCATCAAACAGTTCAATATCTGGTTTTCTTTCTGAAATCCCTCTGCCCAGAAAACCATTTCTGTAGCTAGGATGGATGGGATCAGCCAACACACATCTGCACAATAAGTAAGCAGAAGAAACTCAGTATTTCCAAGGATGTTCCCAATTCTACATCATGTGAAGAGGAGGTTCGGTCCCCAGTTACATATATTTCATAAACACTGGAATCTAGCATGCAGAAAAAAGTTCACAGGTTCACTGTTTGGTCACAGAAACTCATGAGATATTTTATAATCAGAGTTGTTCTTATGCCAAAAGCAGTCTGCAGGAATCAAGAAATCTTCCCCACCCCCCATCCAACAGCTACTGCGTCAGGCCAGTGGAATAACTACACAACTAAACACCAAAACATTGACTAAAATTGCCATGAGTAGACTGGGTTTAAAAATAAAACATTTTTAAAAGCTTCTTTTCTATTCTACAAATCTCAAAATTTAAAATATGTGGAAGGTTTCATCTACTCCTTGTTTCAAAACCATGCAATGTAATGCTGATAGCTAAGATTGCTACTTCAGCTTCGTTTTTCTACTAAGCTGCTAAAAATGGCAAAATAAAAATGCAGTCCCTATACAACAGCATTTTTCAGAACTTCCTCGGTTTTCAGAGCACTGAACTGCAATACAAACCCTTAAAAATACTGGAATTTCCTTCCAATAATTCAAGAGCTAAAAGTTTGGTTTTGTTTTGGTTTTTGGTTTTTTTAACCCAGAAATCTGGACAACATTCATCCCACTGCATTTTGCTGATAAAAAGAAAAAAAGGCAAATGAATGACAAGTTCAGTATTTAGAGCCCCCCCGAACATACAGAAATGTGTATGTTTATAAAGAAAAAAGGTGAGGTTTTTTAGGAGGAGAAAGGGGTTAAATATATTAAACAAAAAATATCTTCAATTTAATTTTTTTGTCCTGCATAAGCACAACAAAGAAGGAGAGGATTGAAGCAAGTTGTCACAGCATATGACTATGAATATTTTAATGTTTTCACTCTGCCCAACATTGAAAAATGGGGGGGGTGGGGGGGTGGGGCGGAAATCAGTGATGAAAAATACATTTTATCGGCATATTTCTACTTTGGTTCCTAGTTAATACAACATTTTAAACCTGTTAGTGATTTAATTCTGCAATAAATTTCCTCTCACTTTTACTTTTGCTTCCCTATGATATAAGCTCCTTCTTGCACACATTTTCAGGAATTAAAAATGTAACACTTAATGACTTTAAAACTCATAATTCTTCAGTCAGCATGAATATGTCTTTTTGTCTGAGAAACATTACTCACGTGCAGAACTTTCCTAATTTAAATTCCCATTTATGTTCAGATTTTAATTAAACTGGCATTTGTTTGAGCTGCTGCTGCTGAGGAAAGAGGTTGTATTACAAGGGTCTATATTGTTATGTATGGCGTTATTCAAAAATACTATAAACTTACAAACATCTTCATTTGTAGTAGGGTGCATTACCAAGAGCCCTCAAATATTTTACTTTGAATAAAAAACCCAGTAGTGTAACACGGTATACACACAAAGTGCACAGTGACTGATAGCTAAAAAAACCCAAGGGGGACAACGTTTACTTAAGAACTTCTGAAGTATCATCTGCGTTCGGCTGACTCCAGGACTTCACGTGACAGCCCATCCATTTTCAGGATAACTCCAAGTCATTGTATGTGACTGAGGGGCTGAGATGGCTGGGACCAGCATGCCTCAGAGATGGGGGGGGTGACTGGGCAGGGCAGACTCAGGCAGGTTCTGGGCTCCAGAACTTGCTTTTTTTGCGCCTTAAACAGCTCAAATGTGGTAACCTAGATAGGATTTGTAACTCATTTTATAGAGTTTTAGGTAAAACATGAATCTGATTACCAAATTCATGACAATTAAAAGGAATTTTCTTCCACATAAATAATTACTACTTCTGAGATTTTCAGGCAGATATATACTTACTTTGAAATCAAAACAATATGTAAGATATACTAATAACCATAATCTTTTGTTATACCTGTTGAATAATAAGGGATGACCAAAAACCGTGTTAACAATTAATAAATTACTAAAACATACCAATTTTTACCTAAATTCTCAACACCCTTATACGTCCTGAGCATATCATGTATACAGAGAACATCTGCTTTAATAAACTCATTTTAGACATCATGTAATCTCTTTTTCATTGTCTCCCAAGAGGTGAATTTCAGTTCCCCTTTCTGCCAGCCCCTTGCTCTCAGGGTTACCCAGCTGAGGTTTCCACTGCCAGCCTGTTTCCACCCCTTCCTTACCCTAGTATTTTCCAAAGGACTTCCACTGAGAGCAAGACCACCCAACCAGCTTTTGCACCCTTTCAATTAGTGTTATTTTTAATATGTGTCTAATGATACTGTGTTTCTCCTGGGAACATGCAATACTTTACACAAGACACTGAAGAAGAGCTGGGCAACAGGACTGCGATTTCACCTCAGAAAGCTCTAAGTGGCTCCCTCATCTTATTTGAAATAACATTCGGGTGCTTCAGGCTGACTGGACACATCTAAGGGCAACAGATTGTCCTGTACTGATCTTTTGTCACTCCCAGCAAAGGCACTAGTTTCTAACTGATCCCCCTAACTAGTCCTCTGCCATAGATTGGCATTCTGCAGGACAGTGTCAATCAGAGGTAAGGTTAGAGTTGCGAATTCATTACTAAACATGTTTTTTTTTTTAAGATTTTACGTTACATTTCATACAGTACACTGCAAAACTTTTCAAATTAAAGAATTTAGCTTATCTGTACCACAGCACATCTCAAAGGGAGTTATTAGATCAGGCATATTCCTTCCCTTGTTTCCTCTTATGCTTGCCATCTCTCAAGGCAGTAACACTGATTAAATAGTCTGCCGTTATGCTCAAAGTCCCATGATTTCCCTGGTTTCCGTGAAGTAACTGTTTAAAACTACATCATGAAAATAACAGTGAGAACTCTAAATTTGTTAATGCAAAATACCTTTTAATTTATTTACAGCCAATCAAGTGTTCTTAATGTTTACTTTACTTATTAACTGTTCTCTAATCAGTCAGTACACCAATTTCTTTTCTCTGGAGACCTACTGCGTCCAGGGAATAGAGTCGGATCTTGATCAGAGACTGCACAAAAAATCATCTCAAGTGAACAGTGGGCCTCAGAGACTACACTTCTTTACAGAGGGGATAGAGAGCGGCACTTACCCTGCTGACTTCTTTAGGAGTCGATTCATCTAAGAGAAAACAAAACAAACAATTAGGCACTCAGGGAAGTTTCCAGGCTGAATGAAGAACAAGATGCCACACATCAAACAATTTTTGCACCTTTGTATAAAACTTTTCTAACATGGTTCAATAAAGTAATTGAAATATCCTGAGACCGGTGTGCAGCTGCAATCTTTACGCTTCTAAATCTAAAAATGAATTTAAATTAGGGTAAAGTATTCAGGAATTCTGTCCTGACGTAATAAGAACACAAAATTTCCCACATTTCTTAAGTCAACTCACAGGCCAGCTAAACCAACAAGTCCTGTACCATTCTTCTACATTTACATTCCAACTCAGTATGGCACAGTCGGAGAAGTAAAGGCCTTTTGCTACCAAACACATGCCACCAACACCAACATGTGCAAGAGAGTGAGTAGGCTTAGACTTTCTGTTCTGAAGATCAAAGATGCTATTCCTGTTGACCCCTTTGCATGTGGAAAAAAAGCCTTGTGACTATAATAATAGAAGAGTATCACCAATGTGATCTGGCATAACACATTAAAAGCACATAGATTACAGGTTTTTTATATATATATATATACACACACACACAAACACTATCATGTTTTGTGCTTTCAAATACAAGCAGACTCTCATGCATTTTTTTGTAATGTAAATATGTAAAGATAAACACAGATACAATACCAGAGCACTAGCTAAAACACTAAGGTATTTCAGAAAATAAAGGGAAAGCAGTTACATAGTAAGAACGCATCTGTCATAGGAAGAGTTTCCAACTTCCAGTTCAACCACACCAAAAACAGTTTAAGCACACCTTTACAAACTTCCAGTTGGCTAGCTTCTGAAAACATGAAGGGAACTATTTGTAACCTTTTATTTGATGCTAGGAATCAAATTGCTATGCTTTGGAAATACAATTTTAAGTCACCAAATAGATTTAATCTCACAGAATACATGTATTTTGATACATCTCTATTGGAGTGGATTTTCGCATGTCTGTCAAACATAGTATCACCTAGGCTGCTTAATAGCAGATACACCACATTTTCTCCAAAATCATCTCCAGGTGAAGGAGAGATCTTAAGGTGCCCCTTGAGAATAGCACATTCACTGGTATTTCAAGGTTATTACCAACATAGGCTCTTCATATCTTGCCATTTAAGATGAACTTTTAAACAATAAACCTAGAAAAAAATGTCTAGAAAATTAATTCAAGAATGTCTAGAAAAAAAAATTCAAATTTCCAATGAAAGAACCCTACATAATACAGATTTCTCCTCAAAACTGAGTGATACCAAGTAAAATTACGTATTTCACAACTATAAGTGAGTATTAGTCTTCTCTTACCCCCAAATCAAATCATATAGCAGTAATTTACACATGCAGAACACAGACATAAACTTAAATGAGCTGTTTAAGGTAGTTCTGTTGTTTGCAATGCAATGTATAACACATACTCTGCAATCTTCAGTGATGTTATCTTCCTTGACCAGATGAATCTACACACCAGTTACAAGACCAGCCAAATCTAGAATCAAAATCCATCTCCCCCACTACCTGATGTCTGACAGGGAGCAGCAGCAGATGTGAACAGCAGAAAACAGTGATGACATAATGATGCTTTCTGTGGAGCATACGCTCAGTTTTCAGTAACCAACTGATCAAACATTTCTTGAACCAGTGGTGACATTTTTCTGTTTAAAAGACTAGGATGAGGTTTTCATCCTCACACTTTCAGGCAGCAGGAGGGATGTCAGGTTTTGTTTGTTTTGTGATTGGTTTTTTTCCCAACCTGAGCCACCATCCCTCAGCATTCACACCACTCTCCGAGTTTCATGGTTTAAACACTTACTATGAGAAAAGCTGTCTCTCTTTTCTTTTGAATGTGCACATTGTAAACTTCATCTCATGCTGTCTGTTCACCTTATCTATGGAGCCTGTGACTCTACAAATCTGTCAAACAAGGTTTTCTCTGCATCACGCCCCACCAAAACCTTTCCTGGCTTGAGAGGTCTGGTCTGATTTGCTGCTGGTGCCAAGCAAGCCGCTCAGCACTGCTGGGTGCTATCACTGCTCCTACTACCTCTATCCCACTGCATCCTTCTGGGATGGAAAGTCCAGAACTACAGGCAATACAGCAGCTCAGGAAAACATAATGGGGACATACAGGATGACACAGGGATGATTTAGGGGTTTTCTCTCTATTTGAAAAGAATAATTCCAAACATTTTACCTGTATCTTGATGGTTCCTAAACACTGGGCTAATATTTTCAAACGTTTATACATTGTAATACCAATATCTCTCTCCAGAGCACTAACAACTAATTAAGAGCCCACTACTGTATATGTAAAATTAGAAACATCCGCCCCCATGTAAAGTAGCCAGTATTTATCAGTATTAACTTTGTCAGCTGTTTTAGCTCTGTTACTTTGTACTTTTAGCACCCCAAATAACTTCATACCCTAAAAAAACCCCACCAAAACCAAAATTATCTTCAACCCTGTATGTATCCACTTAACAAAATCATGCATGTGTATGCTGAACAGCATGGGTAAATCATAATAGTCATCTTCCTCTACTGGAACAAAATGAATTTATTGTAATATACCTAGTAAAAATGACCACCACAATCTTATGGCTTTCACACTATTGTGAGACGTAACTGCCACTGCAGTTTCCAATGATAGACAGAGGATAGATTAAATGCACCAAATCTAAAGCTTACTAAACAGTATAAAAGTTTACGTAATCTCTATTTGAGCCACCATAAAAATTTTCAGTCCTCCAGTATCAGAAAGACCAATTAATCACTTCCAATTCTCTGAGATCCTTGACAATGCAATTTCATAGTCTGAGCAGGATGTTACAAATGCCACCAACCCAACATGAAACTTCCCACACATATATAATACTGTGCTTTAATTTTTACATGAGATACACAGGTGTCACTCCTGCCTTGCAATTCATTGTTAATTCCCTTACTTATAATAAAGAATAATTCCTGTACTTATAATATTTACATTTATTTAGATTAAAGGAATCATTCTTTCACTAAGTAATTGCATAAAGGTAACATATGAAAACTCCATCCAGGTCTAGGTCCATTTTTGCTGGTTAAAAAACATGAAAATGGACAGATGGTCATTATATCAAAAAACTTATTTCTTTCTGTGAGAAAATTAAAAGAAATATGCTAACAGATCAGGAAGGGAAAAAATAATACCTATGGAATTCAATAAAGATACATTATATGGAACAATTATTAGCGCAAATACTTTTTCATAATAAAAAAAAGATATAATCAATATGCCATTTTTTGAGAATAAACAAAGTGTTTGGGAGGTTTGGTATTAAAAACCCACAGATAAGGTTTGCAATTCAGGGATTATGAACTGGTGCGAAAAATGGAAGATTTTTTAGGGGAAGAAGGAAAGCAAAAGATTAAGGGGAGAGGGAAAAAACAGCATGGAATACTCTAATACATCTAGGTGAAATTACTACACAGTGAACTAGAAAATAATTTTCCCTATTAAAATAAATGAAAAGCCTAACAAGACACTGCCACCCTCACCCTGCCCCTCAAGAGTAAAGGAAGAAACGTGACCTGAAGTGAATCAAAGTGCTTTTCTGGAGATGCAGTCTTTATGGTCCAGGTGCACGCCAAGTAACACGTATCCCCCACTGCTGGCACCACCTTGCTGTGGTTTCATCCACAGGAGAAAATGCTTATTAGCATCTGCACTGAGGGAAATAAATACCCTGGGAGAAAGCAAGTGTTTGTGAAAGAGATCACACTAATGCTCCAGTCACTAGAAACTTTTCAGCTGGAGCTCACTTCTTCTTTAAACATCACACACAATCAACCAATGCACCTGAATAACTGTCACTCTCTCAATCCCATTTGCTGGTAGTATTGCTGTCTGCAGAATTTAGGAGGATAACGTGTATTTTTTGTGATACCCGAGATAATTATTAAAACAGAGTAGTACAAGAAAAATGTATGATTTTGTTCTGGCACTCTGAATATGCCAACGCCGTTCTTAATTTCAAAAATAAAGTGATGAATTCTTGAAAAGTAGTCACTCTACACGCATATGTTAACTTGGCTGCACTGCTCAGTCGAGGCTATATCAAGCTGTATTTTTAACATCATGATTCTCAACGTCACTTGATGCACAGTGAGATAGGTAGTCAACAGCAGTGCGATGGGAGCAGCTCAGAAGAGAACACAAGCCGAGCAAGAGGTAATTTTGCCCTCCAGAGGCACTAGGCATTCATCAGTAAATCTAGCAGAATGTCCTGATTTAGCTGGTGCTATAAACTGTGTTTGTTGTTCATGTCTTCTTAATTTGAGCATAAGCACACACATACCACAACTAAAAAAACAGAAAACTGTGGGGAACCGGACTAGATTTCAAGGGCTTCCCCACCTCCATACACGAGACCAAAACCCTTGCACCAGCAATAATGTTCTACCCCTCTGTGAGCTGGTTCAGTCCTCCAAATGTATAGAATATGGTTCACTTTCTAAACTTTCAAAACCAGGTTAACTATTGTAGACCACAAGAATACAGTTACATTTGGTTTTATCTTGACACCTTTGCAAACATTACTATTTAAATAGCTCTCTTCAGAGGTTAGTGACATCGGGAGGAGGCACTGAAGAATGAGAAATGTTCCATGATAAGATTTGGGTTTTAAAAACAAAATTAAAAACTGACAAACCTTAATAACCTCAACTTTACTACCTATACAATTCTAATCAACAACTGCACAGCACACCACAGATATACATAATAAATAGTATGATAATTAAAGACAACATCCATCTGGAAAAGCTTCCATACGAAACCAAGGCAAGCAAGATAGGAAGAAGCAGACAACGAGAAAGGGAACCAACAGGAAAAAAAACTCTACAGAGGATTTTCCATTTGGCACAGCATAAATGAGGCCAGGTTTGGTATTTGGCACAATTTACACAAGGCCAGGTTTAGTATAATTTGGGGTTCTCTTTTAGGTGGGGGGTGAAGAGGTATTTAAATGTGTAATAGTTAATTTAATAGGAAATATAATATTTTACTTCACATATTCAAAAAAAAGAATCTCTTTCCATACTTGTTTTCTACACATCTGGGTGTTTTGTTTTCTTTTTTTTAAAGTGACCTTCCGACAATTCCAAGACGCTAAGCCAGAGTAGTCACAAAGACAACTGGGATGCAAAGCAAGCTTTCAGCATCTGAGATATGATATTCTGATGCATTTATCAAGGAAGCAATAATTCTAATCCCTAGTTAGTTTTATCAGAAGAACTCTTTTGGAAAAATAGTATTGTGCTTTCTCCCTGGTCTTATGCAGTTTTCTGCACTGCGTACTTAAATACTGCTGCTGGCCCACCATTGTTGATGACAGCAAACAAATGCTTAGGATTAATTCTGTTTATGAGATCCCAGATAGCTGTACAGTCACAGTTTCCCAAGGAATGTTTCCCCACACAGCAGATGTCAGATTGACCTAATAATTTTTCTTTTAAAAATTTGCTTTAGGCTAATAAAACACAAGTTGTTTGGAATGCAATTAGACCAGCATAAATATCTTTGCTTTTTTTCCTCCCTTAAGTGTCATACACACACACATCAATACAAATTCCACATCAATATGTATGGACTGGTTAAAGACTGATCTCACCACCATGAGATAAAAGTTTACCATGTTTAATTTATTTCTGTAGTAGAATGGCATCAATCAGATGAGTTGGTCAGTCTACTTTAATTGCAGTTTGCATCCTTGCTTGAGACACTCTGCATCCTTGTTTTAGACACCTTGCATCTGGCAGCCTATGCTTCCACTCAATTTGTAAGATCTTTCAAAGACACCTTAGCTGAGAACGAGCTTCCTAAAGTGGCAACTATCACACATATGTAATGGAAATGCTTAAGCCGCCACTCAAAAATGTTCTTACTTCTTAATGCACAATTTCACTGAGAGCACCTGAGCAGCATTCCTGACTTTCAACTGTCTGGATTTATTTCACAATTCAGAAGCACTTGTAACATTACTTCATAGAAAACTAACTGAGACAGTTTCCTTAGACAGACTTAGACATTGAAAAGGAATATTCATTAGTATTGATCCCTGGTGGCACAGTAGGTTTCTTTCCTTCAAAAGGAGAAAACATGAATTCTAGCTTTTTTTACAACAGTAAGATGCACATTTTTAAAAGTTCCTGACAAAGGATACTTAGTTCTTCCTCTTCTTAAACAACAAAGTAGCGGATCAGAAAATAAGTCCTGAACCAAGACTTCATTGAAGATGGTAAGCACAGAACCATATTGTCTGCCAGGTGTCCTAAAATTTTTGTACATTCCTTTGCATATAAGCAAATAGAGCACTACACAAAATAGGAGCCAGGAGACAGCATGTTTGGCTTCGTTAGACACACTTAAGTGTTTGGAAGTTTATTGTTTTCTGTGGTCTTAGCCCTCACAAAACAGATGGAAATTCCGGAGCAATTTTGCAGGACAGCCAGAAAATTTCCAAAAGGGACTTTCTGAAAGTATCACCAGCCCATGGTAAGAACAGAAAGGCACACAGAGGATCCAAATTTTCCTCGTTTCTGAAATTGCTTAGCAGTACACAAAGCTTATTGATATAGGCTTCGCTCTTTCTGTATCCACGGACGGGATACAGACGGAAAACTCTCAACTGTATACTTGATGTGATAATTTAGGCTAACATAAAGAGGGTATTTCCACAAAACTATGATCCAGAAAATTGTTTTATAATTAACATAGACTTATCTTCTCACTTCTGTTTAAATAGTGGGACGATGGATGTGCCTCTGAACTTGTGGAATAATACCATCAACACATCAGCTCCAAGTTTCATAAAAATCCGTAAAAGTCTCTCCAGTTGAAATCAACTCAGCAAAAATCATGTTAGAACCTGGTCTCTGACCACCAGGAAGAAACTTAATGGTTTCCAGCAGTGAACATACTTCACCATGTTTTATGGTAATTAGCCTATGACTTCATATCCTACTCAACGTGACTGTTGAATGAAGGGAGCATTAAATGGGTTACCTCATCTATCTTATCAGTCAATGAGGTGCAATCACCATTGTTTATTACTGGAATACAGCCACTAGACAATGGGCTTACAATTTTGTTTCATACTTACCATATACACCTACCTCTTTTTGCCTCTATCTACCACTTTCCTTGCCTGACACTGAATCCTGTTTGGCATTCACTGCACTACCTGTTGTAGGCAGCTTTCTTTGAAGTTGATTACAGGTCTTGCAAATGTATTTGGTGAAGCAAGTCTCTCACCCAGTAGTAATATAATTTCAGTATCACTCTTGATAAATCAAACTTGATTTTCTCCTGGTTTTTGGTCCCAGAACCCTGCTGGTTGCCAGGTATAAGGTATCCTTATAGCTTACTGTAACTGATGGATTTCAGAAACAGCATTACACTACTAAGTGGTTCTCTCACTGCTGAATAGAGCTGTTCCTTCACTTTTTAACGTGTTTCAAACACACTGCACAAAGGTTGAAGTTTTATTGTGTTCAGCAGGTGTTTTCAATGAGAGGGAAAAAATTACATTGCTGTTGGTTCAAATACTGAGACATACACCTTTAAGCAATGCCATTGAAATCAATAGGACTGCTACAGCTTGCACTGGAAACCAGAAATGCTTTTATGTATTAAATGTCATGGTATGCCTATTATGTATAGTGATCCAGGGCTGAAGGAGATCATTAAAAAAGAACACTACTCAAAGCAGGTCCTACAAAGCTCCAACAACCTGAGAAAGCCACACTGGATCTTGTCCATTGCAAGACATTTGGATATTTTACAAACACACATTATTATGCATGCTTTTTGGACCCTGCTGAGCCTCTTGGGTTTGGCTTGTTCATTCCTAGTCCATGAATCCCTCTTTCTGACTGATAAACTGTCTGGAGGATTTTAAGGAAAGGCACTTCCTCCTCCTTCCCCAACATCTGTATACAGCTTGCCTATCCTCCACCCTCAGCCCGACGCAGCAGGGGACGGATCGCAGAACGCACACAGCTCCGTGCCATGAAGTTCCAGTCCCTGGCACAGAGTGAGGCTTGAAAGCTTTGTTGGCCCAAACAGGCCAAGAAATTTCAGCAGGTTCTCAGCCTCTGGAGCAGCAAATACTGCATATGGCTCAGTGACAGCGAGAGAATATAATAATCTTACACTTAAATGTAATGTTACACTTACCTTGGGGAAAAAAAGCATCAGATACCAAGATTTTTACTATGCTTTCTCACTTTAATTCTTTGTATATTGTTCTCATCCCTACCTTTTTGTTTACTGTATTCTCACCTCTTTCTGTTTAGAAACATAGGATCTTTTAAGGGAAAATCATGTCCATGTAATAAAACTATAAGCTATCACATTCGTATGAAGTTGTTTAAAATTTTCAAATTCTACTGTTTATCTGCTATAGAGACCCTAAAGCAGAACAAGAAGCTTTGCTGCCTGCCTGATTTTCTGATTTCTGTGTCTCTGACTACATTGAAAACAAATGTTGTGTTACTGAACTTTGCAGTAAAATCCTCAACATCTGCAGAAAAATCAAGACTGAGTAGTTTTCTTCTCTTTAGACCAGCTGACAAAAGAAACAAAAGAAAATGCCCCAGAGGAAAAGTTTGCTAACGTCAACAAGGGTAAAGGATCATTAGAGCTTGAGATGATAGGTTACCACATGGGAGGGTGTAGTGATCCGATGTAAACCATTTACGTCAGGGGAATCGTTTCAATCCCTCTGAAGAAACCCTACTTTAACTCCAATGGACATACATTTGTATTAGAGATGCATTTTATTTATTTTACCCTGGAGACTGAAAACTGAAAAACTGAGACAATGTTGGATAATACTGAAGAAGAAAAAGTAACAGAATAAAATTTACAAATTAAGCCTTTTTGCTTTTAGGATATTTCAGCTGATTTGTTTGTAATCACAATCAAGCTCTCAGCTACTGTGTGTTGAGTGTTACAGAATAATGATGTGCAGATAATTCAGGACATTGGAGTCTGCAAAATTGCATGTTACACTAACACAAAAAATAGACTGAAACCAAGAGAAAATAGAACTATTAACTACTTATCCATACCACTACCATGACTGAAACATTTTGCTTGCAAGGGGGAGACTGTTCGAAAAAAAAAAAATATATAATAACTTCAGTGAATGTCAAGGAACAGAATATGTAACTACAAAATTATAGCTAGCTCTCTATGAAAGATAAAGACGGTATCATCTGAATTTCTAAACTAGACAGTTTTACAATAAGAAGACTTATAATGACAGATAATTATAATCCACAGGAACTATACAGGAAAAAATAACAACAAAATTTATCTTTTTGGCTGCTGCACAACAACAACAACAAAAAGAATCCAAAACATGTTACAGAGTTCAGTATTCTTATACCAACATTTCAACAAATGCAAAATTTTAACTCTGCCTAGTAGCAGGTACAGTAGTAAAGATACTAGGCCAGACTTAGAAAAATTTTCAGGCAGCAATACATGCACTACGATTTCCAAAACTCTAAATAAGTCAGGTTCCCGGTTCCTTGAAAGGAAAGGAAGTTCAGTAACCCAGCTATGAGTAGGCATGATGATTTACCACGGCTCAAGTGAGAATGATAATTCACTAAGTTGTGGGGACTCAGCCACTTGTGACTCTATAGGATCATCTTAAGGCTCTCCACTACATAATGAATCTCTGATTTAACATGTGAAATGATTGATGAAGGCTGTAATATTGGACAGTGAGCTTAGTAAGATGTAATATAAAAAATGCGACACATACCAGTTGTTCCTGGCTGAAAACAAGAATGTTTCAAATGAAACTCTGTTTATATACCTCCAACTGGTCTTCTGTAAACCTCAAGGACACACTGTGACAGCCAACGTCAGACACTTTAGCACCAGAAGACATTGCAAAGTTGTGGCACCTACCAGTCCACATACATCAGAAGTTATAGTCATTAAATACCTTGGCACATCAGCCTCCAGATTACTCAGTCCTTTTATCCACAGTGGATCTTTAAGAGATTCCACAAAAATTCCATAAAAATCTGGCAGAACCCAGCTGTTAGTGGACCGAAGACCTTCTCATTTCTGAATATACCTACCAGTGCATCCTCATGCTCCATTACACTATTAAATCTACTGCATACCAACTGTAATACAGAAACTTTGACACAGGCTTCCAACACGGGACCAGGGGTACGCTCAGGCACAGGTTGCTGCCCTGTCAGAAGGATCTAGCTGACCAAAACATTCAACCATAAGCAAGACATGTAAATCACAGTACCTCTGCAGTTTGGAACATACGAAAGACTTGGTGACAGAAAGTATCCCATTTTTAGAGGCTGCAAGGCAAACTCAGACACACACCCATACAGAGAACAGATTACACTGGCAGTTTCAGAAGGAATTCTCTGCTCACAGCCCACCTGATAGATAGATAACAAGGAACAAGGGCGGGGGCGGGGGGGGGGGGGGGGAGGGAATCCAAAAGAAAACTGCAAACACAGATGTATAAGCCTAGAGTGAATGAAGAACTGGATGGTTCACACAAGACAAAATTACTTTCATGTGCTTTTTTAACTAACAAAATCCAGTGCAGATGGTAAATTAATTGAAATACTAAGAACTCAGGAAATATGTAAAGAAATCAGCTGGGAAGCTAATAAACTATATCTAACACAGCAGTAAAAGCAAGTGGAAGTACCACTTCTGTCAGTGGAATAAAGGGAACCAGAGCCAACCGTACCTCTTCAGCATGGCTGAAGTTGCCACCTGCTGGGATAAGGAGCTGTGTCTATCTCCCAAATTGTCAGTCTAAGAGAATTACTAATGATCACACACTGAGAGCAGGCAACCAAGTGAGAGATCTATTCCTGCAAGTATGAAAAGGGTAATTCATAATCTAAGTCCCTTCCCCCCATGCCTTCAAACTAGTTTTGAAACAGTCATAATTGAGGAGTCTCATATTTTGTCAGTTAAAGCATCGTTCTCAACTTCCTCCATCAGGCCTGCCATATAGTTCTGGCAACACCAATATGAGTTTCTTTCATAAGCAAGTATGACACAACTACATTGAAGAGGAATCTGGAAAACAAGCCCGTGACACAACCACTCCTTAGAAGCTTTCTTTTAGTCTGCACCTACTTTGTTAAGGAACACAAGAGCTGTGTTAGTTAATCTGTTTGGGTCTCACATCCACGTAGGCATACTTATAAGGCCATCTGATTTTCACAAGCAATAAATGGCCAGCAGCACTAATTCGTTAAGGGATAAATTAGTCCCCTACTGCAAGTCCTCTACTAGGGACTTGACGATTTCTAAACATCAGGCCACTTGTTTTGACACCTAAATTAAAGATTAAGTTACAAAAGAGTACACCACAGAGAACAGCCTGATAACTACATAATAAGATGGCAGTTCAAAAGACAAACATTGACATAATTAAATAAAGCAAGACTGAAAGTAGAAAGAGCCAAAGAAAAGAGCTTCAAACAGAGTTTCAAAAGGAAGAGATGCAGGGAGAGAGGGACACAGATGCCAGATGAGTAAGAAGCTTGGACAAGGACATCATATGCTGCTGGGATGTACTTTTCTAACCTCTCTAGGATTACTTTACTTTCTGCCATGGTAGAAAACAAGTTCTACTCAAAAGAAAAAATAATACTGTTTATTACTGATCAAAAAAACAAACTTCATCTATAGAAAATCATACACATAATTCACAAAGCGAGATTTGTGCCAAAACATGTCCTTTTGTTTGCAATATTGTTCACTGCCACTGTTAAAGAAAAAGCTGGAAACTTTAATCTTAAGCTTTAAAAATACAGCTGTCAAGAAAAAAAAAAAAAAGGCACTTGCTTCAATGTGCTTTGCCATTTCCCATCAAGTGAACAGATGGCATTATTAAAATTCTAGTAGAATGAAGTATTTATAAGTTCATTAGACAACACTAACTATACAAAAAAGACAGTAATATTCCAAATAAAGCTGCAGGATTCAAAATAGCATAAAAGTACAAATATCGGTTATAAACCCACATTTATGAGCTAGTATATAAAAACAATAATGTCAAATGAAACAAAAGTACACAAGAAATGCATGAAAAATTCTATTAGAAAGTAATTTATTTGGCAGGGTCACTTCCAAGTTACTCTATGCATTCTGAGCCTGAATTCTACACAAAGGGTTTCAACTTAGTCTATAAGACAGGTGCGAGGGAAAAAGCCTGTTGATTTCACTACATTTACTTTTCTTTAAACATATATGTAAAATTCATACTATGATATACGATGAAATTACTCTAGAAATAATCCCCACAGAAATTTCAGTTTTATTCTCCAAGGTGATGTTCCCAGAAAATAAACAAAAGGTCAGCCAAATACGTGTCAGTGCTTTTGAATGCTGTGCTAGGCTGGCATATTTGATACCTGAGATGCTTTATCTGCTGTTCTCTTCACCATCTTGAATTATTAGCCTATACAGAATTTACTTAGGAATGGTACGATTTTTAATTGCCTGTCTTACTTATTACTGCCTTTCTTCCAGCCACAGCAACGTCTTGACTTGGTAAAGTGGTGTCTGTTAGTATTCTAATTTACTTGAAAAAAGATGCAAAACCCTGTCACCTTCAAAATGTGATAAAATGGATTCACTATAAAAGGAGAGAGCTAACACACTGAAAATTCAGCTTTCACTCCAAACTAATATATATCAGTTCCCATACGAGCTGATTTGTTCAGCTGTACACTGCTTCTCTCTGCAATTTGTATTAGTACAATCTCTGTTAAGATTTAACTCCTTTAAGCACCCTGTCCACTCTGAATATATTTTATCCAGTCTAACACGTCATCCCTGGAAGATCTTCACTTTGATACCTACATGGAAAATGATTTAAAAGAGGGAGGTATATTATGTCAAAATGTGTATTTTTCCCATAGTTTGAAGAATCGCATAGCACTTCTTTTTTGTTTTGATGAATCTACTACCCAAACATTATCCAATGTTTTGCCAATGTGTGCCTATTACTTAATCAACTACAACTGATGCAATCTCAGATTAGAATATTTTACTTCCTTCCTGAAGAGCTGAACTTCTCTAGAAAGGAATTGCAAGGTGCAGGTCCACAGCAGCAAGAAACCAGTTTAAGCCTGAGCTGCCACCTCTGCCTTGGGGCACTTTTCAGCTGCAGCAACTCAGTGAACTGTAAATATAATCCACAATTACATAAACACAACCACCAATGCAAAGGAAAGGCTCGATGTACACACCCGGGGATGGAAGCTGAAGGCAGGCAGAGCAGACCTAGATCAACCACAGAGTTACCTCCCGGGAACCAAGAGGTTCTGGCTTGAGTGAATACTCTTGAGCAGACAGGACTCGTTGTCATCTCAGTTTCTTAATGATTGGGCTATTCAAGACTAGTTGATGCCTAGTAAAAAAGCCCGAGATTCTGAAGACTCTTAAGTAGACATTGACAGTTGTCTTTGCTAAGATGGTTTTTTAGCATAATTGGTTTTTTTAGCATAACACCTCCACCATATGTAGTAATTTCATACTTAATAAAAATTGTCGTTATGGCTACCTTCAGGTAGGAGACATATACACATCCTCTTTAGTGAAATGTATCAGTTGCAGAGATGTCTAGATTTAATGGGTTCTTCCATTTAAAAGGTAAGATAATCTATATCAACATTCATTTCTATTAATTTTTTCCAGCACATTACAAGAAAGAAATTTCAATATGTTTTAGATATCTGTACAGCATGCAGAAAAAGGCTTATGTAAGATTTCACACTACTAGCCTTGAATCTTGAAACACTAACATTCAACACAAACACAGCCAAGTCATACCACTGAGCAGCTTCTGTTGGTTCATTCTACATTTAACTGCAATTAATGATTTAGGATTGACCCTTAGGTAAGATGATGTTAGGAGCAGTCAAAGGAAGGGGCTATTAAGATTTAGAATTATTGTTAGCTTCCTGGTTTTTAATTATTTAGTCAAATCTCAAGAGGAAAACAAGCATGAAGAGAAACTCACTGTGGCAGCACAATAGCATATTCCCCAACTTTGTTCTAAAAGATGCCTGTGATTCCATCACTGATTTACGCTGTATTATTACCTTTAATGCTTTCTTTTCCCAGTATAATTCCAGGTATAGCAAAAGAATGCAAAACTACTCATTTACTTTTCTTTACTTGCCTAACATCATATGGCAATGAAATTGGATAAGATATACCTACAATGCCAGTGACAATGTAAAAATGTGTCCATTTCCAAGGAAAAGCCTGTCTAGAGAGTACAAAGTTCACAAAGATACTTTAGGAATTAAATGAGTCTATTAGGTTTCAGCTTTGGTTTGGAAGAAATATGATCTACATGGCTGCAGAAAGTTTATTCCTATGAATATCTAATAAAAGATTACCATAAAATAAAAGCTATGGCTTAATACTGTAAAGGGGTAGATGCACCCTACCGTGCAGTAGAAAGTAGAAAATAATAGCTGGCTTTCCAGTGGAAAGACTTGGCAGTCAGCCATGTGGTGCAGGCTGGGTTCTGTCCCCAAAGACACATTCATATTGGCAACATATCGGGAGGTTATTTAGAGTCTAAAGATTAAGAAGAATAATCTTTCAATTTAATCTATCACCTCGTCAATGCTAGTCATAACCATATTGTACATAATTTGATCCAAAGAACACAGAGCACAACAAATACTCAAAAAGAATTATTTTAATGACAGAATCTTGTTCTTCTCATAAATACAATTTTGTAGCCATCAAAACAAGCAAAAAAATCCTGATTAAATGGTGCAGCTATGTTTTAATATATTATCAGTCAGTGGACTTATTTCTCATTATATATATCATTTAGCAATAGCGTCCTTTAATTTGACATATAAAAGGATTTCCCATAACCTTAAAACAAGTATATAACTACAGGCATTCCTTTAGGAACTCTAAGCTGTCTAAGTTAACAGCTAAGATTAATATAAATAGTACCTATTACTTGAATTCTAACTTGTTATATTCTGGAAATTATATTCTCTTTAAGCCCAAAGAAACCTAGGCTCTGTAGCAATCCTATGTGATCAATCTACTAACAGCTGGAAAAGAAAATCAGCAAGAAAATGAAAAGCAAAAATAAATATCCTGTATTTGTTGGAATATATGAGGTCTTAATTAGTTGAAAGGGATGATCTCTCAGCCTGCCATCAGCATTACACTACACAAGCGAATGCTCCTTTTGCTAGTCCAAGTGTATCTACTCCCCCTGGTTTTGTCCACTTCTTATCAGTCCTGTGCTACCCCAAAGGGCTCCAGTTTCACTACATAAGGGAATCCTTAAAAAAACCCATATTAGATAAAATCACTTCATATTCCTATCTTTACTGGGAAAGTAGCCAAGACTGTTTACAAAGAGCATGAGTGGGATAAACAGGTAAGCTGTTTTCTAAGCTTCTCTACTGACAGAGCCGCTCGGTTTGTCATGTACTATGCCACAATGCCTTTGAAACGCTAATCTTCAGAGCAGTAGTTTTTCTAGTAAACGATAAACCTAGTAGTGGAAAAATTATAAGATTCTGAATTTGTACAAGAGGTCTCAGTAAGGTGAGGCTGTATAGGAGGGTTCATCAGATAAGAGTTCAGTATGAAAGGCAGGAGTAAATGCTTAGGTACTGACAATTTATTTAACACAACTACCCTTTGCATACAACATCTTTTTGGCCAAAGACACAGGCTGCTTCTTTAGATGTGTTTTAGGAGCAAAACAACAAGACTTTTGTATCATCAACCGTAAGAAAAGCACCATTCTTTAACATGTATTCTCCTGCAATATTTCAATTTGCCATAACGAATTCCAGAAACCTTTTCTCTGAAAACAAATACATTCTGCTTTGGCATAAACCTAAACTTTTCTAGTAGAATTCATGAAATGAACTGGAGCTATGTGATTTTTTTTGTGTGATTTAAAGATGTCAAATGAAAAACACTTAATTAATTATGATCTCTTTTGCAACTAATCAGAGATTTTCAAAGCAGAGGTCAGACTGAGATGATAACAGGATTACTGGAAGGTCAGAACAGAAATGCAATACTGTTCTCTACATTCCTAATCCGTTTCACAGGAGCTACCAAGCCAGTTTTCACTAATTCCTCCTCCAGGTCTAGATCCTAGACATGTTCTAAAAACATTTTCAAAAACCAAAATGACATCTGATGCAAAAATCCCAAAAGAGGTCCTGGTAAGAATGCAGCAACGCCTGCTCTTTTTTTATTTGATTCTCCTTATGGAAATGTGTGTCCTTGCCACTTACCACAGCAATGGTCTTCCTTAAGGTCTTGAGAAGCCTCAAGGATATGAAAATAGTAATGACAGGAGCCCTTATTAAAGACTTTTTTTCTAAGAAGTAAAAGTAGAGTCAGAACTCACCAAGGCTTTATTAAATGAAGCAGGCTATCGGTCAGAAAGCCCCTGTCTGGCTCTGAGACAAATCTCATCTAACTGCTGTACAAAAAAAGGCTTCGTACAAGTTTCAGCACTCTTTAAGAAAAACCCATCTTCAGAAAGAGCACTGAAAGAAAGAGAACCATGTCTGAGGTATTCTGACATATCAAGAGAGGAAGAACCTTGAAACTAAGGGAAACCATTCCCCATCACTATGACATATATAAACAAATGGAGGAAGTTAAAATGAAAACCTACTAAAAGTGGTATATCTCCCAATAACCTCAGAACTACACGAATATATTAATATACATATATAAAACAACTACAAGCCTATGAAGGTAGAGGAAATTAAGTAACATCAGGCTTCATTCTGCTCGTTTATCAAAAGGTAAATAAGGAACAAATACAAACAAGCTGATGCTGACCTAATCAAGTGTTGGTTTCAAAGCCTGAAGAGAAGGTCTACATAGAGGCAATCACTCAGGAAAAGGCAATAATTTCTTAACAGTCTGTGGAAGAGAGAGCTCTTCAAAAACTCAACTAAGACATTCTGGAGTTGAGAAAACTTGCAGAGAAAATACTGTATTGTTTGAAATACGCCATTAGTGTGTATTTAAAGATGCATCACAGAAATACAGAAAAACAAGTCCCAAGTACTAAGATATATTTATCCAAGATCTTATGCACATTTACTGAGAATGAAGAGAAGTTAAATCAAATATCTTCTCTCTCTTTAGCTACAGATTTACAAGAGAAAAATAAGAAAGGAAAAAAAGTTGAACTTCCAGACTGGCATTTATTCCAGAAGATTCTGTATATATAGCTTTGCTTCTTTCATTGTTCCTATTAAAAAAAAAAAATTAAAAATTGGGTCTGCTAAGTATCAGAAACCTGCCCAATGAGTTTGTTTCAGCTGAGCCCAGAAGCATTTCTGGATTCTGTCAGCATTTCTATATTCCTAGAAGTGCTCCAGAAGCACCTCCAGATAATTAAGGGATGGACAGCCACATAAAATAACAAATAACAAGTTCAGAATGATGACAAGTCATCCACATCTGCGAACAGGAACATCACCTCCACTGTCACACTGCAAAGAAAATGTTCAATTAACCTACAACATCCAGGAAAAAAAGCACAGGTTTGGTGAAATAAAAACACCTTATTTATGTCCCCATTTCTAAGGGCCAATCTTGGCAAGACTTAAATAAATCTGTCTGTGAGAAAACATACAGTTGCAGTAAGTATTCCCAAATCTGAGTCTATCCATTCTCCAATCATAAAGACTTATTTGTGAAACACAAAACTGCCATCAAGGACTAGTGGCTATTAATCAGTACTCAGCTCTGAAAATGGTCAGTAAAAGATGCTGTACTGGACCATATCAGACAACAGTATTTCTCGGGTTTCTTATGGTTTTGTGCCTCTCCAATACTACTCTATGCCACCTGTTGTGAATGGAAACACCAAACATTTTGAAGAGACTAATTTTTTTCAAGACCTGCTCAGACCATGATGATTCAAAATTTGATAACTATTATTAATCAGTGCAACCAAAAGTTTTTGATAGAAAGAGAAAAAGAGGAAAAAAAACAACCCACAACAGAGAAGTGTTGGAAAAGGCAATCTGGTAACAGTGCATAACTGTAAAAACACACTATCGTTTGTAGAACTAAAATTTTGCTTAAGAAAAGTAACAAGCAATAGGGAAAATTCAGATTAATCCTAAACCACATTTATATGATCTACCATGAAATAAATGTATGATGATAAACCAGCAGGTGTCACAGTGACATAGCTTCCCAGGTTATACAATGCAAAAAGAGCATATTCCAGTAACTTAAAACTTCAGATGAAGTAACCTCCTCCTGTCCTAAAGAGGTGTTCACTGTGTGGGTCATGCAACTGATTCAAAAAGATGGGTCACCATATAGTTATCAGGTTTAAGAGTTGTTTTGATAAGCTTCCACAAGCATTCTATAGTAAATCTAAAATCACTACTAAAATCACTGCCCAGCAAGTCCTCAGCAATGAACATCTCTCTACTGCTATACAAATACCTGATGACTGCATGAAGTTATTCCTGCATTTTCACAATGAACCTACTGGAACTGAGTTAGTATAATTGTAACAGGTCTGTTATCACTTCCCCGCCCCAATCACCAAAAGCCAATGTCACTGTTACACCCAAATCCTTCAAAAATTTACACACATTCCACCTCCCACACCTATTATTGAATTGTGTCTTACTAATTTCCTAACTCTTGTTCCTCAACAACACAATCATCTTCTTCCCTTTCACTCGCCATACTTAATGACAAATGAAATTAAATTGTAGCACTTCGGGGTAAGGACCAAGCACCCTATAAAAGAGCTCCCTTCTGTATAGCTAAACAGCCAATCAAGCACACAAAACATTCTAGCTTTGCATTAAAAAGAAAAAAAAAAAGTGTGTAAGAGTTACTCTATTGCTCAGTGTTACTCAGCAATTTCAACTGGATGAAGATAAAATATTTTTCTTTTTTTTTTTCTGCATACTAAGGAAGATTCACAGTCATCACCTACGGGTATCTCTGCATAGTGCAGGTTGACAGAATAAGATAATTTAGCTCAGTACTGCAGCTAAGCAACACGAGTTAGGATAAGGTGCTGTCTCCAAAGGGTTTGAAAGACACCTTAGTTTTACAACTGGAAAGATCTCTTATGGCTTATTTAAAAAGATCCATAAAAAAGGTATCATAATATAAAACCACAATTTCTTTTTCAGCATATTCAAATGTCTTATTAAGCCAACTTGACTCACACTTCTAACACTGGATAGTATATAAATCCCAGAGAGGCAGCAGAAGCGTAATGATAAAGAACGGTCCTACTCTGGTAAACTAAAAGTCCATCTGCTCGAGATCATGATCTATGACAACAGCTAGTAACAGCTCATTACAAAAAAAATATGAAAAAACTATATGAAAATGAGAGAGAGCACTGACTACAGATGTATGGCATATACTTACTCCAGTACGTTCTTAGACCAATCAGATGCTTATGAATTTTCTCAGCTGGAGGTTGCATCAGGCTCATAGTATGTAACAGCTCTTGATGAAGTATTTCTTTCTTGGAATGTGTCTAATCACTTTTTGAAACCATTTACATTTTTAACATCTAAAATATCGTATGCTAATGAGTTCAAAATTTAGGCATGGGTTGTATGAAAAGGGATGTCCTGTTGTTTCAGATTTGTAGCCAATTTATTTTGTGGGGTACTCTTCAGTTCTTCTCTCATGGAAAAGGTAAATCTCAACTGTCTACAGTTTAGGTCTTTTGCAGAATGAAGAATCTCCCTCTGTCTGGCAGCAGCAGCATAAAAGTCATTACAGTGTAAAGATAACAAGCAAGGCAGGCTTTATAAAGAGGTAATAGTGTTATCAGGAGTGGGGATCTGTTTGTGGCTGAATTGAACTAGATACACTACCTAGTGCAAAACAGTCAGACCTTGCTAACCTCCCTCCGCCATCCCCACAAGCCCCCTACAAAAGAATACAAGATATACGGATACTAATGTCATATATTTAGTTCAATGGACATAAAGGTCTTCATGGAATTTATATATAAAGAACAGAAACTCAACATTACTGTTGAGAAAAGATTATTCTTTTAAGAACTAATTCTTTTTAGCTTTTCAGTCCTGATGCTTAAAGAGGACAAATCCTTCAAATAAAATATATACCTGTTACTGACTCAACACCAGTTGATACCAGTTTTGCACCCCATTATAATTTCTCCCAAAACCTCCTTGCACCTGAGCCTTAAGTATTCTACAGGGGAAAAAAAAAGACCTACCCTTCTCAGACACAGAGAAGCTTACAACCCACAGTCTCCTCCTGTTCCATAATCAATAGTCACTCTTTTCACTCAAAATGTCTAAATGATTAAAATAATTAAACATAATTAAACTCAGTCTGATGTTATCCAAGTACATTCTCCACTGACAATGTCAGGATAAGTGGTTCCTCCAAGTCCTCACATGGTGCTAGTCAAACAGTTCATTGCCCCCCTCAGCTGTGCTGATAGAACTGTTAGCATTGGATCAACAAAAAAGATCTACATTTAAAAAAAATGCTTCCTTTCTTGTTTGTTTTTTGGACTTTCAGAAATACAGATTATTGACTTCTACACATCTGGTCATCTTTGCACTTCTGTGTATCCTGAGAAGGCGACTTTACCTGTTCAGAGCACCTGAACTTCAAATTAATTGTGAATTTCCATGACGACTTAAAAGATGATTCCTGTTTGGTTGTATTTGGTGAACTATCTATCTGTTGCTAAACCCTAACAACTGATTTTTCCACTGTATTCCTAGCTCCTCTCCTTGAGCTGCATTAGCTAATTCAAGCTATTCCTAAAGTAACACAGGAAACAGGGTGGAGACTGGGCTTGACCACCACTAGTACCTGATTGACAGACTGTACCCACAGCGTGGCTTGGACCTTGCCAATTTGCACTTTCCCAAAACAACATATGGGCTCACATGAGAAGACGAGCACATGCCCAAGACCATTCCAGGAGGCGGCTTGGATGCAATGTTCTGTTTGAGAGGGAGGGACAAGTACTTTAGCCTTGTAGACATGACTTATGCAATATAACTTGGCCTCAGAGGCAGTCAAAACTAACTTTTATCTGATTCTTTATTACTCAGTTATTCAACTTTACAAGATTCTTTTGAGTCTTTATACACCTGGTTTTAATTATCAGTATGCCTGAAACCTTATCATAGAACCATTTAGGCTGGAAAATACCTTTAAGATCATCAAGTCCAACTGTTAGCCTAACACTGCAAGCCCACCACTAAACGATGTCCCTAAGTGCCACATCTACACATCTTTTAAACACCTCCAGGGATGGTGACTCAACCACTTCCCTGGGCAGCCTGTTCCAATGCTTGACAGCCCTTTCAGTGAAGAAATTTTCCCTAATATCCAATTTAAACCTCCCCTGGTATAACTTGAGGCCATCTCCTCTTGTCCTGTTGCTAGTTATCTGGGAGAAGAGACCGAACCCCACCTGCCAACAAGCTCCTTTCAGGTGGTTGTAGAGAGCAATAAGGTCCCTCCAAGCCTCCTCCTCTCCAGGCTAAACCACCTCAGTTCCCTCAGCTGCTCCCCTATGGGACTTGTTTTCTAGACCCTTCACCAGCTCTGTTGCCCATCTCTGGACATGCTCCAGCACCTCTACATCCCTCCTGTAATGAGTGGCCCAAAACTGACACAGGATCAGAGATGCAGCCTCACCAGTGCTGAGTAAAGGGGGACAATCACTTCCCTTGTCCTGCTGGCCACACTGTTTCCAGTAAAAGCTGTTGGCCACCCTGGGCACCTGGGCACACTGCTGGCTCATTCTATTATGCACCCATTTTTCCAGAAAGCTTATAAAAATAAAAATTCCTCTCAGACTACTGACTTCTGTAGTGAAAGTTGCCTAGGCATTTCTATAGCATAATACCCAGTTTTTAGCAACTTAATAATCTTTAGGAGGTCTTTTTATCTAATACATATATCTTCGTATATCACTGAAGAAAGTTCATCTCAAACCTTTGTGGGTTACACTGGGGTTTGTTATCTGAACGTTGAGTGCACATTTTGAACCAAATTATTTCCATCTACATTCTTAATAATATCTTCGAAGTATTTGAGTAATATTTGTGACTTAAGTCTTCCTTCAACAAAACTCTATGGCAATTAAACAGAGGTAGCAGGATTCATTTGTGTGCAATACATGTCTCCCTCCTGTAACGTACTTAAACAAGTATCATCACCTGAAGCTGTAAGTTAGGGAATGTATAGCAGTAAGCCAGTGGGAATGGAGTCATGCTTAGACCTTCCTCTTCCTGAATGAAGTGGGAATGTAATTTAACATTCATTCATAAGACATGCAAAAGGGAAAAAAAAAAGTAGTTTATTATCATCTAATTGAAAGTTAATTGTCAGGATTTATTTCACTATGCATAATATGAAAAAGTCATTTTTGGACAAAGGTAACTCTTCAAAGCACTTGACCTACCAATGACCAGTAGGACATTCAGGGGATGGTGTCCAAAGTGGCAATGCTCATGCCATTGCATCCAGCTGGGGAATAAGTCAGGCCAACCAGAGCAGTGACACATGTTCCTTTGCTCCTCCCAAGGTGAGAACCAGAAGGCCAAACACCTCAAGGGTGTGCATCACTATGGTGGATCCTCTTGCACCCCTCCTGGGGAAATCTGTGTGTTTAATTACCTCTCTGAAATGCGTGTATACCAATGCATGCAGCATGGAAAACAACCATATAGAATTAGAGATCTGTGTGCAGTCACAGGGTCATGATCCTCACTGTAATTACAGAGACATGGTGGAACAGTTCGCATGACTGCAGTGCTGTTGTGGGTGGCTATGTAATTTTTAGGAAAGACAGGCCAGCAAGGTGAGGTGGTGGAGTTGCTCTTTATGTGAGGGAGCAACTGGAATCTATCAAGGGGTGGATGCAGAATGAGTGGAGAGCTTTACGGGTAAACATTCAGGGGCAGGCCAACATGGGGGACACTGTCGGCCACACTACAGGCCACCTGATCAGAAAGAGGAAGTCAATTATGGCCTTCTACAAACAAGTCCAAGGGACCTGGGTAACATTAAAGCATCTCTTCCTCCAAGCTCAAGATAGGTGCATCCCTTCAAGTATGAAAATGAGCAATGGGGACAGGAGGTCTATATGGACAAGCAAGGAACTTCTGGCAAACCTCAAACGGAAGAAAGTTTATGGGATGTGGAAAAGGGACAGGCCACTTGGGAGGAATATGGGGTGTGGTGAGACCATGCAGGGAGGCAACAAGGAATGGTAAGGTCCATTTGGAATTAAATCTGGCAAGGGAAGTCGGGGCAACAAGAAGGTCTACCTACTTATGTACTTGAAGAAAAGGAAGACAAGGGCAAATGCAGACCTGCTGCTGAATGAGGTGGGTGTTGTGGTGATGAAGGACACAAGAGAAGGCAAGAGTTACTGAATGCTGCCTTTGCTTCAGTCTTCAGTGCCAAAGCCATCCATGAGGAATCCCAGACCCTGGAGGCAAGAGAGGATGTCTGGAGAAAGGGAGACTTCCCCTTGGTCAAGGACAATCAGGTTAGAGATCACTTAAGCACACCTGACACCCAAAAATCCATGGGCTCTGATGGGATACAGCCCCGAGTGCTGAGGGAGCTGGCAGATGTTATTGCCAAGCCATTCTCCATCATCTTTGAAAGGTCATGGAGAACAGGAGAGGTGCCTGAGGACTGGAGGAAAGCCAATGTCCCTCCAGTTTTCAAAAAGGGCAAGAAGCAGGGCCCAGGAAACTACAGGCCTATCAGCCTCACCTTCACCTCTGGAAAGAACAGCTCATCCTGGAGGTCATCTCAGAGCATGTGGAGGAAAAGAAGGTCATCAGGAACAGCCAATTCATAAGAGGGAATCATGCCTGACCAATCTGATAGAATGACTGGCTGGGTAGGTGAGGGGAAAGCAGTGGATGTTTTCTACCTTCACCTCTCCAAGGCTTTTGACACTGCCTTCCATAACATCCTCATAGGTGAGCTCAGGAGGTGGGGGAGATGAGTGGGCAGTGAGGTGGACTGAGAGCTGGCTGAATGGCAGAGCTCAGAGGGTTGTGATCAACAGCACAGAGCTTGGCTGGAGGCCTGTAGCTAGTGGTGTTCCCCAGGGGTCACTACCGGGTCCAGTCCTGTTCAGCTTACTGATCAATGACCTGGATGAGGGGACAAGGTGCACTCTCAGCCAGTTTGCTGATGATACAAAGCCAGCAGGAGTGGCTGACACACCAGGAGGCTGCGCTGCCATTCAGTGAGACCTGGGCAGGCTGGAGAGTTGGGCAGAGAGGAACCTAATGAAGTTCAGGAAAGGCAAGTGTAGGGTCCTGCAGCTGGGGAGGAACAAGCCCACGCACCAGTACAGGCTGGGGGATGACTTGCTGGAAGGCAGCTCTGTGAAGAAGGACCCAGGAGTTCTGGTGGGTGACAAGCTGCCCATGAGCCAGCAGTGTGCCCTGGTGGCCAAGAAGGCCAATGGGATCCTGGGGTGCATCAGGAGGAGCGTGGCCATCAGGTCAAGGGAGGTGATCGTCCCCCTCTACTCTGCCCTGGTGAGGCCCCATCTGGAGTGCTGGGTCCAGTTCTGGGCTGCCCAGGTCAAGGGAGAGAGACAGAGAACTACTGGAGGGGGTCCAGTGGAGGGCTGTGAAGATGATCAAGGGACTGCAGCATCGCCCTTATGAGGAAACGTTGAGAGAGTTGGGCCTGTTCAGCCTGGACAAGAGAAGACTGAGAGGGGATCTTGTCAATGTCTACAAATATCTTAAGGGTGAGTGTCAAGAGGATGGGGCCAGGCTCTTTCCAGGAGCTCCCAGCAACAGGACAAGAGGCAACAGGCACAAACTGAAACACAAGAAGTTCCATCTGAGTATGAGGAAGAACTTCTTTACCTTGAGGGTGACAGAGCGCTGGAATAGGCTGCCCAGAGAGGCTGTGGAGTCTCCTTCTCTGGAGACATTCAAAAACCCACCTGGACACAACTCTGTGCAACCTGCTCTAGGAGAACCTGCTTTAGCAGGGGGTTGGACTGGATGATGTCCAAAGGCCCCTTCCAACCCTGGCCATTCTGTGATTCTGTGACAAACAAAATTATTATCTATGACTCACCATGAGTAGTGCACTTTCTGAATCAGCTGCACTAAATCTGATATACTATTGTCCTGTGGTTGTCTAAAATTCTTATGTAATCATAGATACTTTGAAGGATAAAGTAACTGAAATACCACCATCCTTATCTAAATCACTATAGGATGACACACTGAAAATTTATAGTCTTCATTAAGCCCGTACTATGAATATACTCGTGTCTGTGTTTTACTTTTCTGTCTTTACAATCTGAATTCCAAGCCTTAATACAATAGAGCAGTTTCAGAAGTAAACTTTCTGCAGAAAATCTTCACCAAGAGCCAACATGATGTTAAGACAAATACCATTATTTTCTTCCATCCACAGGAACATAAAATCATCCCTTTACAGACTGTCATCATTTACATCCAACTAGCTATCGCCACGGTAAAAGATGAATTTTCACTGATCCTCGGGGCTTCCTGTACTTTCTGGAATATAAAAGAGATGGCAGAAGTTTTACACATACATTATATATCAAGGTATCAAGAACTTTGCTGAACTGAGTTTTCACTACTCGCATACAGAACATCCATGAACAAATATGTTACTCATCATTTCTTTGTGCATATGTAGTGTAACAGACTATTAAACGGCATGGTCACATACCATTTCACCAAAGATGCAAGTGTCATTTAATGGATAGAACAAGCCATGTTAATGTACATGATTATTTTACATTTTGTCTCTTTATCCATATCGGTAAATATTACAGGTCTTGTCTAGCCAACATTTCCTAAATTAATACTGTTACACTTGGATTAAATGCTACTGTCCCATAACAGTTAATGACTAGTCTCTTGTTCTTATTTATTGGTTTCTCAGCTTACAGACCACGGGAATGTTCCTACTCCATTTTAATGCAGGAAAAACAGGTTAGCTCACATCGCCATAAATATTCCTTACTAAAAAGTTCTGGCTATGTGGGTATACAGTCTCTACACATATGATTGGAACGGACCTTCTCCATAAATTACTGAGAGACTTCTTTTTTTCTTTTGCTCGCTTGATTTTTACTCTGAAACCAAAGTTCCCATGTACAGGAGGGAAAAAAACTGAAAACAAAGAGCAGAAGGGCCAGACACATTAAGGACTACTGTCCTGCATAGGAAGGAAATGGCTTTGTATCGCATACAGTACTAATGAGCCCTATTGCAATACTGCATCTCTTACACTGCCCACACTTTACAGAAGACATTGATAATCTGAAAAGGTTCAAAACACAAATTGATGACAAACAATAATAAAAGTGGGAAACTTGTTTCTTCTAAATATTAATAAGTATTAAGATACTGGTTTAGTATCGTAAGATACTAAAAGAAGCTCCATGCCCTCATTCACTTGAAAAATTGAAAGATGACAAAAATCACAGTCTTTTTACTTTCTAATACAACTAGCAGGTACAGGCAGAAAATGATTCAGTGAAGCAAGTCTTATAAATAAGGAGAAGCAGTACTCTTGAGCAGACAGAAAAAAAGCCATAAAAAATTCCTAATTCAAGCCTAACAGACACAACAAACATCAGTTTAAGTACATGTTGAGAATAATTCCTCTAGATATAATGTGATTAACATGACTAGTTCAAGAGGGAACTCAGACCAAGCAGTGACGTCTACTTCCTAAGACCAAATATCTCATCATTAAAGGATTACCCTCTGCAAATCTGTGACCACCTAAACAATTCTAAATATGCAGGAGAGCTCCTTGAAAAAAAACCAGAAAAATCACCTCCACCTGACCCACTCAAAAATTTTTTTTCAGACAATAAACTCTCACATACTTCAGCAAATTAGAAGAAAACAATCTAGAAACATGTTCAACTAATCAGGCTTATTTTTGCAGTTGTTCGGAGTTTGCTAGTGATAGCCATTCAAATAATAAAGAATAAAATCAGTAACTGCTTCAGCATTAAGACACATACTAATCAAAACACATCACCGCCACTCAAGACCTCAGTACCATCTATCAAGGGGTCACTGCTCAATACTTCTGTACTAACAGTACGTAAAAACAATTTCTGATCTATCCAATCTATATATCCTTTCCACTAACCATTTTTTCTGCCCAAAGGAACAGCCTGACAACACAACAGAGAGAAACTTTTTCACTAACTTCTCAATATTTTCACAGCCAAAACGAACCCTCTTCTAAGATGGCTCTCTTCTGATTAACTCAGGGAAAACAATAAAGACCTCATTGAACTGGACACACAGGAAAGAAATAATTTGACCTTGGGTATTTATACCGACTTTTTCAGGAAATGACACAGGAATAAAATAATTTTTAAAAGCAGTAACACAATGCAACAGTCTCCCCAGAAGTAAGGTCCAAAATTGTTCTGCACCCGTGATGGATGTATGCCATTTTCATCATCTGGACTAAAACAGGTCTGGGGAGTGCCATCGCTTCATTTGTCTGCCTCTGAAATACTGATATAACAACATACACTAACATAAACTTTCTGGACACATGAAAGATGGCAACTTGTAAACTACTCCATACAAAAATCTACCAATCAGTTTTGTCTCTATGGAAGTCAGGACTATACCAAATACACAGAGGAACAGGGTCTATGCAGTCAAGCCCCCGGATATTATTGCAACTTTTCCAGGAAAAACATTCAATAAAGACAACTTTTATCAGTCTGGATATTATCCCAGAAAAGTAGCACCTGTCAGTGTCATAACTACATTGGTTCAGACCAACAGGACCACCTAGCCCAACATCTTGTCTCCAACTGGCCATTAGCAGATGCTGAGGGAAGAGAAGAAGAGAGTAAGCAATTATGCCACTTGTACTGGGGGAATGGGTCTGGAGGATTCATCCTTTCTGTATTATCTCAAGAAAAAAAATTCCAAGAAAGGCATCAAAATATTTAAATAGTAGGGTTGGGTTAATAAGAAGCATTAAGAGCTACTACTATTGTGTCAATGGTGCAAGTCCCATGTTACTCAAATCACTCCCACATTCATTCTCGCTTTCTGGCAAGTCTTTGTTGCCTGCTTGGATACCACTAACATAAGCACAGCAGGGCTGCATCGGAATGAAACAGTATGTCTGCAGCATCAATGAAATATTAAGACAGCCTAATTATAAATCAAGGAGGTCATTAACATGCTGATGTATCAGTTCCTCTTGCCTAGGTTGGAGAGATGACAGAACTGCAGCAAGCTGTGGAGTATCAAAACATGATAGACTCCAGCTTCTGAGTATCCTTCATCTACATGGCTACAACTACTACCCTAGGCTACAGAACAGGTATTTCTGATTAGCTAGTGTGGAAATCCACAATCCTCAAAAACTAACAAATCAAGCATAGGCTCCTTTTTTTTTTTTCTTTTTAATTCTGGCAGCAAGCTGACATACATTTAGCATACATATACTCTTCCTGCTTACATATATCTTTTCATATATTCTACCACTGCTTATGGAAATGCTTGTTAGCCATCCTTTCACATATTTAACAACCTTAGCCAAAGTGCAAATAACATTCCTCTACACAGCATCATTTAAATACAGGAATGAGTTACCTATTCAAAAAAGTAAATAAAGGAATAACTATGATTTATTGTAGAAATGTGTACTTCAGTATTGCTTAAGAATAAATACCTAAGCACAGACTTGCTCCCTAAATAGAGCCACACGTCAACATCTCTCTAAAACTCACTACTTTCTCATAGGACTATAGCAAATTTTAAAGCACATTATACTGATATATTAGTATCTGAAACTGCAGCACCAGAAAAGAAATAATTTTCAGTCTGTTTTGGATCACAGAACTTTTTTTTTTTTTTTTTTTTTTTTTACATTTTAATGATGCAGCTTAGCACAGTTTTTCTTATTAGCCTTCTTAAAGGACTAGTAAAAAAACCTCTTTCTCTGTATATAGTCTCAAAGTCCGGGTATGATGAAGTCTTTTGCCACGGCTTCTATTCCTCCAATCCTTTCTCTAGTAAAATATAATAATAATTTAAAAAAGACTTCTTTGTCTAAAGATCACAGGTGGTTTCAGGCTTAAACAAACTAGCTTAGGCACCAGAACCACTTCAGTCACTGAAATCTTCAGTTCAGCACAGAGTACAAATTAAGAAAAGTAAATGTTTTTAACTTAACTGCACAGAGCTCTATCCTTTCTATGTTGAATTATCTCACTGAAAGCTATCATTGGTGTTGTTAAAGCATGCATATATATGTATATACACACATGCATATATAAGTATATTGGAAGACTTAAAGGAATATGTGGCTGAGGGATTTTATGCAGGTGTCTTTTTTCCTCATGAAGCCTACTCAATTTCCTACCAAGAGGGAAGCTAGAGTGATTTTCCAAATGACAAGAATGAGTGTATCCAGCGACAATCAGTTCCAGCCCTTAGCCAAAAAAAAGCCATCCACTGCACCAAATCAGACTGCCACCTGTGCCCAATACTAGGGCACGTAGTAGAAAGGAAGGGGAAAATGGTAAAAAGCAAAATGGCTGGGCTAAAAAAAGGACAGAACTGGGTCTTCATTTGAATTCCTAACCCGCACAAAGTTATTGTATTCGTTTCACAAGAAACAACTCAAGAATGTGATATGCCATGAGAAAACCATGCATTTAAATAACTACATTTTATCCTGCAGTCAGCCAGACTGTAATTATATAAAAGCAGCAATGAATACACTTTGATTTACTGTGTAATAATAATAAATAAAAAAGGAGGAAAAGTACTTTGAATGTTCACAAATGTCCTCTAACTGAAAACCAAATTCACTCATTTAACGATTTGCATCATATTAGCAACAGTGTATCTATTGAACAGCACTAATTTAATACTGACAGGAAATCTAATGGATATGGAAAAGCACAACAGGAAAAATCAACAGTCCATAAAAGAATGTATGCAAAATTACTTTTAAAAAGTCATTTCATGTTTCTCTTTAAACAACTCATGTAAGGCAATATCAGAAAATGCTAAATATTTTGGTCACACTACATAATACATTCTCTTCCTGCTTGAATGTACAGCAGGTTATAGCCCAGTATTACATTATGAAGTCTGTAAAAGGAAATACTAGTATTGGGATGACAGTACCTTGGACTTACCCTAAGACAATCAATCATATTGTTTTTAAAAGCCAAGGAAAATATGCAATATCTTCTGGAGGGCTATACATCCCGAATAAACATTACAGCAATATCATACTAACATTATATTAAGCAATTAATTTTCTAATTTCTTTATTTTTTTTTTTTTAAAAAGGTCAATTATGAAATCTTGGGTTCCTGTAAATGCAGTAAGTCCACTGCACTTAACAGACAGTAACTTCTGACAGTGTGTAATCAGTGTCATATTGTGTTCTGAATGTACTGTTCTATATACAATTATCCATTTAAAAAAAATTAAAATACTCTATTTAAGAATTACTTAACCACAGCATCTGTGTGATAGAAAACACCTTAAGTTCCCACTATACCTAGCTTTATGTGGTTTTGGCAAATACTGCTGGGAGAAAATAAGGCATAAAGCTGTTATTGATGTGTCCAGATTCATCAGTAATTGAGCAGTAATGACCACGCATTTTGATGAACATGAGGGCCACTCCCTTAGGGAAGTGGTAACTTTGTTCCTACAAGAGATGATACAGGCAGCTTTCCCTGTAGAAATTCTGTGTCAGTAGTTTGTCTTTTCTTCCTATACAAACACACCATTAAAAAATTAGGAAAGACACCTGTGAAATTCAGTATCAGCAGTGTAAAAGATGTGCATCTGGCCTGTAATCAATGTGTTATCCACCTCGTTGTGGCAGTGAAGCTTCAAATAATGTAATTAAGGTTGAAGTTGGTAAATATTTTTTCTAAGAAATTTGTTGGGTGATGAGGATTTATACATCAGAGCTTAAAACCATCATAATCTTATGGCTCTTGCTGCTATCATCATTTACTTTTGCTTGAATGATATGGAACAGGACAAATGGAAGAAGTCTTGTGAGTTCTGTAAATATTGTATCTATGCATCTGGAAAAGAAAAGATCTCCTGCTGGCAGATTAACTCTTAATTGAAAAAAATCTTCTATCAAGATGTACCTTTAATGAATCTTTAAAGGAAGATCATATACCTTGTAGGTATCACTTACACCAGCACCTCAAGTAAGACTAGATATAAGAGCAAAGGCACTTTCTACCGTATCTATATGAAAATATTTTTCTGATCTATAAACTTCATAAAAAAACCCATGAGGCCATAATGCATAAAGCACAGACCAGACCTCAGACTACAAGTAGCAGGCTTAATCTGTAAACAAGTTTATTCCATAGCTAATATGCAAACAACTTTAAAAAGGAGTTAAAATTAATCCAGAAATATCTAATTAGTTTCTTTAATCAAGACACCCTCTTACTTGGCTAAATTTTGCTTGCAAAAACCAATCAACAATACTTTGCATGAGACACAGTTCAGTTTGTGCTCCAATTTCATTCATTTCCTGCTTAACTCAGCCATGATCTGGACACGAAAAATTTAAAACTCAAGTGTTAGTTTATTGAGAAATAGAGTTGTTTGGAAATGCTGTGTGGAACAATATAAGACCTGGGTGTGTTTTGAGCATGTATTTTATTGATAGATAACAGTCAGGGTTCAAAAAGTTGCAGTAAATACCCAAATATCAGTATGGGCAACATTCCTTCCCAATGCCACCTTTGCAGGTTTTCTCCAATATACTTAACAAAAAAAATATTTTTATATATATATATATATATATATATGTATGTATCCTATAATCCCAGGTAGATCACCATCAACCTGTCATGAACGACTTTCAATCTAGCATTTACTGTGACAGATACAAGATTTACCTGGTACACACTGATGACAAAGTTAATGATATTTTGGGATATAGTTATCCTTTAAACATTGCAGTACTTACTGATTGCCTCCCTTTTTAATACTTTGGGTTTTTTACAAAAAAACAAAATCCATCTAAAGTACCCAATTCAGTGAATCACAGTCACAGATAAATTTCAGTTCATTTAAGTCCAAATCAGACATTTTAGTTCATGTTCATGCTAATGAAATTCAGATAAATTACCCTGGCTGCAGGCCCATTGACTTTTGGCTGAAGAGTACACACAGCTGGATGCCTGTAAATCAGGCAGGACACGATTTCTGCATCGAGGTTAACAACTGATATGCGTCACCAGCATATAAGAGTATAGACACTAAGCCAGAGATCTCAAAACAGCGTTTCTCCTGCCTGGCAACTTTCTAATAAAAACAAAGCTTATTCTTCTGTCTGCATCACTTTATATAACGTGAACATCTGTAAAGTAGACTACGCTAAAGCAAGAGGGATAGAGGGAACATTACACCCCTATTGATGTAAAGTGACTTAGTCTACACATTCACTTTAAGTCAGCGCAGATTCATGCTGACACCAATCAGTTCCATCTCCTCCTCCTCATTTCTGACCACCACCATTACTCAGGCAGTAGGATTTGTACATACATAACACAAACTGAGTAAATCACCTAGCAAGTTTCTTTCTTAAAAATGCTGCATTCTGACAAATTAAGATGTTTTGTTATCAGATATATTTTATATAGCTATAGCCTTTATCTTTCTAGAAGAAAGTCATAGATAAGGCTAATCAGTATCTGTTTCATTCTATAAACAACATGCATTCAAATTTTTCTTTTTTACTGGACTAGTGTAGTTTTAGATCTGGTTCTGCTCATTTTCATCTAAAAATCCAACACTAAGAAAGCCACATCTTTAACTGCCTTTAATGTAACAAATAAGGCTACCTTAAAGATCACCATCTGCAAAAGGGAAGACAGAAAGACCTGCTTGACGATAACAGATATAAGGCTGAATGATAATGATAGCGCAACTATTGTTTGACACTTAATTCCACAGCTTGGGTAGTGTTAGCCACAAAACAGAAGCTTTAAAGTTTAAGAACACAACAGACTAATCACACTGTTGCAGTTACATTAAAACTTCATGAAAACAATGGTTAGAAGTTACTTTGGTTTTGTAGTTAGCTCAAAAAACTTTATAAGTACTTTCACAAAAATGTATTTTCAGGTCACACACACAAAAAAAAACCCCAAAAACCTGAAAATGTGAGCAACTGGTAATAAATTCTATTTAGCAATACAAAATTCTTGAAGCTGAAATGTTATCCAAAGCACTTTTATTATCAAGTGTTCAGTTTTAGTATTGAGATCCTTGACCCAGACTATAAATTGTATTTCAGACAAGCAATAATTTCTTATAGTGATTTCAAGCATCTTAGAGAAAATCATCATTTTCACAGGACCAAGGCTCTTTAAAATAAGTAGTATTTGTTTCTTTCTCTTCTGTCTGCAAAAAGCATTGCCATGACTTATTCACTCGATTCATAAGAGTGTTTTTCTAATTGCAATTGTGGCTTATAACTATTTATATATAACATCTACATATATCATATATATATATATACACAGTATAACAAATTATGACATCCTGAGCAGTCTGTAAACCACAAAGTAGCAAACAGGTGGTCTACTGCTACATACTTTCACACTTCCATTATATAACCTCTTTGCACCAACAAAAAAGTACTATCACCTTAGTGTTAGACATATAGCCATCACCACCATAAATCTGTCTCAATATAGCCCTTTCTGTCACTTGCTCACCATTTTCTTTTTTCTATAATTATCCAGAAAACACTCAGTTATCTTCTAGAAAGTAGCATCAAACCCTCCATTTAAAATGGGAATTAACATCAGAACTTAAACACCAAGCACCTTAGAAGTCAGGCACAGAGCAATGTGCACACACAGTAAAACCAGTGTTTCTTTCCTCACGTTCTTGGTAATCTCTTTGGCATTTTACCTGGTACATTCCAAGTAACTTTTAGAATTGCATGAATCTTACATTTGCACACAATCTCACAAAATTTAAGATCATTACAAAATTTACAACCACTGTTAACCCAGGCTGACTCATAAGGAACAGTTCTGGGTCTCGTAAGTGAGGGATTATACCTAACTCAACCCATCAGAAATGCCTCCAGAATTCAACATGCTGCTTTAAAACCTCTGTGTTCATATGTAAAATTGACTTAATACATGTTGCAAGTAGGAACTTTTGAGATGATGATCCAGTATTTTACTGAGGCTTACATCCCGCACGTACAGAATAATTTTAATCCAAGACTCAACAATTTTAGATCCAAGAAGACCAAAGTATGTTCTCCAAACATACACTGATGTAAGATATTATGGGGTGGTAGAATAGCATTCGCAACTCAAAATGGGTAAACTGCACCTCCAAAATTAATACCAGTATTTTCAAAAATAGGAATACGAAAAGGCTCAAAAAACTTTTTAGTTTTTTTAAATTGTTAACCTCTTTTGCCTTCGAAAAAATGGTGGAACCTAGACATAAAATTATAACAGGTTTTACCGAAACTAGGTTTCCTTTTTAAATCCAAAAATAAGAATTGAGTTGTTCAAATCTAAATATAAATCACAAATAGGAAGGACTTACCTTCTTGTCTATTATTTTTCCTCTTTAACCATTTTTCCACAGTTTCCGCACTTACACTTTCTGACACAAACTCATCCAGTACCTGGGGGTGAAGAGAAAGATAGGCCTTCACTTTTTCATCCGTTAAACCTGAAAGAGAGAATATTAATTGATTACATTATTGGCATGAAATTCCTCATATGCAACAATACCTAGATGCCAGTGACAATCAGTACTCTTGTTTTTTTAACACACTGATTGAACGCAGGCTATTTAAATTGCCTCCTCCCAGACAGAACAATATCCAGTCAAAAAATAAGCTGTCATAGAAAAGAGTAGAAGCAAAGCTTATCCATACAAGGTACCTTGTACAAAAAGTTCCCTACAGGAGTACACATAAACGCTAACTGGGAGAAATGGCCAGGAAGGAATTTATTAGTATGAGTCTAAAATTACTTATTTCCATGATATGCAAGATGATACACTGAATAAGAAAGTGGGTGGGAAGGAGATAGTAGAAAGTAAAAGAAAGTGAACTGGTATTTCTTGTAGACCATCAAATTCAGTATTCTTACTCCATGTGGCAGCAAAACAACAATAACTATTATGCAACAAAAAAATCAAGCACAATTTTTAAATACTGCAGTTACTTAAGTAACTTCAGAAATATAAACCGCTTTCACGTGCACGTTTATATACTCCAGTACACATTTTGGACAAAAAAGCACAACTCAGAACCTCAGATCCCTGACAATCATAAACAAATTCCCAAATTCATAACATTACAAGGACAAGAGGAAATGGCCTCAAGTTGTGCCAAGGTGTTTAGATTCAATATTAGGAAAAATTTCTCCGCTGAAAGGGTGGTCACGCATTGCAACAGGCTGCCCAGGGAAGTGGTGGAATCACCATCCCTGGAGGCGTTTAAAAAAATTGTAGATGTGGTGCTTAGAGACATGGTTTAGTGATGGGCTTGGCAGTCCCGGGTTAATGGTTGGACTTGTTGATCTCAAAGGTCTTTTCCAACCTGAATGGTTCTATGATCATACTCTTCATAAATCCCCCCAGCAAAACCACTGGCCACAGGGAGGTGAACCCAAGGGTGCTGAGGGTTTCTGAGGGAGGGCAGGAAGGACGCACACCTGTCCCGAGGGACTAAGTTCCAGGTTGCCACAAAGGGAGCGGGCACCCCAAGTACAAAAGCCTCAGTGACATTTGAGGGGGTAAGTAACAATCACTGTAATGACTCTAAAAACGCCTTTTCCTCTTGTGTTATATGTATATAAGCGTAATTATAAATCCTCCACAGAAAACAGCCTAGGTTCAGCAGAAGCGAAACTCCCCTCTGAAAAATGCTGGCCTCTTTTGGAGAGTATTAATGCTATAAAATAAGATCAATTTTCTTATTTTATTCTTCACACAGTAACAGAACATGCTGAAAACAGCTACAGTGTAATTCAAATGCTAGTCAATGACTGTAACCTTTAAGATATCTTACCAATGTTACTATGAAAGCCTTCAGGAAACAATACCAGAACAGAAACCAACAACTCCCGCCTGCTGATTCCAGCCACACATGCCACTCTCCCCACACCAACTGCACCACATCATTCCCACATCAGCCCCCATGAGCCCAAACCTGGTTTAAAACACCCTTTCTCTTAATCCACACAGGTGGCTGTTCCTGGTAGGTATCATAGACTCAGATAACAATATTCCCACTTAGGCAAGACTCTCCAGATCTGTATCACTTGAATTAAGAAAGCTAAGTGAGCATCCCGTTTTTCATTAGTAAAGAAGAAAAGGCTCTTCCTAAGTCAGTAAGATCAGGAGATGACCAGCAAGTGGGAGGAAAACAAGCAAACAAAATCCCACAACTTTGACTGCTTAACCTGATGTGATAGTTTGTAAATTGACATCACAATTCATCTATAAAGAAGTACATGCCACATGAATGAAAAGATTTTTCAGCCAATCAGACCAACTAATCTAAGTCTGCCATTTGCTCAACTACGAAAAACATGATACCTTGAAAGTTTAAGTCTTTCTAATTTCATAGTAATAGAATTTGAAAAGAAAACATGTTTGGAGAATCATTAATAAAGAATATAGCATTTCAAAGATTTACCAGAGTTAACCATCATTAAGTCATCAAAATGTATCTGCCTTTAAGTTCTGGATGAAAAATGATCAATACAGGTTTGTCACAAAACGCTTGCTGCTTCCCAGTTGTCTTTAGACCGGAAGCAAACACTTTTTGCTTCTGGTAAGAAACAAGGAAATGAAAAGTTTGTAAAATTAGCAACTGAAATTGTACAAGGGATGATTTGTGTTTTCAGTGAAAATAACCTTAACTTTCTTATGCATGCATTCTGTGTACCTTGATTTCAAAGATATACTTCCTTGATTCAAATCTTTATGGGTTGTGGGTTTTGTAACATACACATCAAAAATCAATAAAATGTCAATTTGAAATAAGATTTTCATCTACATGTCCCAAGTTTAATTTCCATTCCAGATATTCTGCACCTGAGGGTGAAAATTCTGGTTTAACCTTATACAGAGAAGTGATTCATGCAGCTGATATAAGAAATCCTACAACGGCCTTTAAATTACCCTCCTTTATTTCACTGAAGGCATCTGTGCAGATGTGTTTTTTCAATGTCAGATTTGTAGATGGGAGCAGGCAGAACAGGATTTGCAACTGCATTTGCAGAGTAAAAAAGGAGTAACTTGAACTTATTTTCTACACAGACTAAAGCAGAGTTATCTGTCCTCCTGTTAGGCTACTGGGTTGAAAAAATCCCTGCTACAACCACACACACAAAATCCACAACCGAAACCAGCAAGAGCAAGAACACATTGTAACTTCACAAAATGTAACGTTAATAGAAAGTAGCCTTTCAGAAGAAGCTTAAACTTTGTGTTGTTTATGTACCTCAAGGCAAAGGAGTGTTCTAAAGAAGCTTGAACGTAAGAGTGTTTTACAGCTGTGGATAAACAAGTATTTTATGTCATATATAAAGCCTTCTACATTGTAAAATGCATGTAAGAATAAGAATTTTACATAAGAATATGCATAGGTTCAATGATGGACACACTTGCTTTCTTGAACACTCACATGTTCCTGAAAACTCGTACATATATTTTTGCTAAATATTATCGACCTCTACATTGATCTGTTGTAATCTTTTAATTCTGAAATACAAAAAAAAAAAAACATAAAAATTGAGAATTCAGAGGCAATGATTAATAACATTTGAATAAACCAAACTGGTTTTGTTAGTACTTACACTAAAAGCCAAACAAAAGCACAAACACCAACACCACCATCTTCCAAAATACCTATATTTCTGTGTCTCATAAAAAGCCAGTGAGAGGACTGCAGGCTGCTTGATTTAGTGATTGCCTGGCCTGCTCAAGCATGAATTCCCCTTGTCACCTACCGGTAAGGCTTTCAGTTCAAAAACTCCAGCATTTCTTAGTGATAACATCAGGTAGAATGCTAAAAGAGATCAACTGAATTCACAGAGCAATCTCCCACTGTCCAGTGTAAGTCAACCAACAGCTTCATAAGTAAAAAAGAAAATATGTGGCACTAAAAAAAAACCCCAAAACCCCCAAAATATCCTAATTAAAATGAGAGAGAAAAAAAGGAACTTTTGCTGCAGCTGGGCGTACTACACAAGCAGATCATTTTACAGGTACCGGCACAAATAGTTTTCAAGAACCCTCAAGTGAGCAAACACGGTTTCCAAATGAAATGTGTATTTGAATGACACAAAAAGAATAAAGCATAACAGTGGACAGAGCTTAGGGAATAGGAAGATTCAAGTAATAAACACGTTCATAGTCACCCTGTTGATTACCGCAATCCTCACAATATCTAGGTTAGGGTTTAAGAGAGACAGAAACTGTAAACACTGTCACAGTCTTATATGCTGCTGTCCACTTAAAATGCCAGCAAAATACTCTTTGGAAAATAACCGATTATCAACAGTTGTTTGGGTTTTTTTTAAATAAAACAAATGTATAAAACACTATTACTTCTGTCTTAAGGGAGAAACTGGTTTTTGAGCAGATGTGACAAAGCATACCAAACTCAGCACCCTAGAGACCCATGTTACTGGTTCCAATTGTAATGGCACTGCAAGGCAACATGGTCAGCTTGTCCACCAGTCAAGGGAACGTGTTCATTGCTGTTCAGGCTGTTCACTGACCTGAAACCAAATGGCTTCTGACTTCCTCCATCCTTGCTATTAAGTTCTCTTGACTCCCAACAATCAAGACGAGGGAAAACTGGAAGGGGATTACATGCTGATTGCCTGCTGAGAGCCATCCCTGGACTGACCCTACTCCAGAGCAACACCCGGGGCCTGTCTGGACGTCAGTAGATGGCTTTGATCAACGCACTGCCAAGAACCACTCTTAACAATGTAACAGCATAGACAAAAAAAAATAAAAATCTAGTACATAGCAATGCTCCTTCACACTTTTTGTTTACTAGCCCACATAGAGCATAGCTAGATTCAAAAATAAACTAAGAAACAAGACGTCCTTCATACATCAATTATCAGTAATTAGTCCTTGCCTTTGAGCCAGTCTCCAACTGCCTTCGTTTAAAAAAAATGAATAAAGCCAAAAATCACTTTAAAATCATATTTTTGCTTTCAGCTTTTTATGCTGCTTAAACTAAATTAAATATTTCTTAGATATTAGATAACCTGTGTAGTACTGAATCGATTAATGGCTCCACTCCCTCACTCTTAATCCATGTTGTACTGCACTCTCCTCTGAGAATAGCTTCACTGAGCTCAGAATAAAGCAGAACTGACTGTGAATGAGCTGAAAGAACTGAAGCCTAGAGCTATGTTTAAAAATCTGCTCCATTTAGCAACATGAGTCAGTCACATCATTAGGAATTCTTGCAATTTTTTCACTAGTGTTGTGATATTTGGTCTTTTTTCCTAAAACCACTAGCTTAATCAAATCTCATGATTAGGCAGAAATTTTAGTTTTCAACTAAAGTTTCTGGTTCCCAGGCTGGGGGGGCACATGGGGAGGCGGGGGAGAATGGATAAAAATTGATGAGCCAGCCTAATACTTATCAAGGCTCAGCATGTTACCCTAGAACCACTAAACTGAAACACTGCAGTCATTGCTTTCCTCAAAACCCTTGCAACAGTGTCTGATGCGTATGACATAACTTTTGCCCAGTTAGACAGGATCCAGTGCTTTGAAAACACGGTGTGAGGGTACACGTTGGTCAATACAAGAAATCAGATGGATTTTATGTAATGAGATTAATAATAATTATTAATGAAGGTGACATTAAATACCTATAAATGTTGTAAATGTTACATCTGTTAATATAAAAAAATAATAAATGAACAAAAAAACCCCACCCAAAACTGAAATAAAAAAAAAACCAAACCCCACAAATTGCTTATTTTCTTTAATAAGCAACTCTTCCCTGAAATTAGAGGGGCCATGGAGTCACAGCAAACATGGGCACAGTCATAATTTCTCCAAGTAACAATATGCTGTACCACATAGGAAATCTGAAAGCCAAGGATGGAAGTGGGGGTGGGGGTTATCAAATCACAATGATAAATACTTTCGAGATAAGGTATTATCTGAAACAGAAAACCTTTGCCTCAAATAAAAGTGTTTTTTTTTTAAAAAGTATAAAATTAAAATAAACTTTCTCATCTGGAATAACAAATTAAGAGAAATGTATAACAGTTCCTCAAAATCAGCACTTGAAAATAAATAGCATACTTGTACAAAAACAGAAGCCTATAAAGTATCTGAAAGTAACCCAGAAGAGCTAATTTGGGCACAACTTTGCCTGTGTTCTCCTTTATTTAAAGCTGTCTTGCCCCATCACTTTCTTACACAAAGATCGCTTCTCTGTATCTTTCCACAGAACCTTATAAATGATATTTGCAGTTATTCTCAAAAGCATTCAAGGCATGTGTGTACATTGCTTCATTTGGATTAAGCATTAATCCCATTAAATCAATCCCTTCTTTGTTCAAAGCATCAGGATTCAAAACCACAGGCACAGTCAGTTTTGGAATACCCTTTTCAAGTCAGACTTTTTATCTTAATCCATTTAAGTGTACAGGAATGTAATGCAACCAAGTGCCCAAACTCTGTGAGATCTGACATTACTGGTCTGGCAAAAAGTATAATCCCTAATGAGAGGCAATCAGAACGGTCAAACCTCTTTTTGATTTCTCTCTTCTTGAAAAATAAATTCACAAACTCATCCATGAGCAGCTCCATTCACATTTTTTGCCCCTCCTCCTCCAACTGCCGCCTGCATTGCTAAAACAAAATCAATACGCAGCACCAGCGTTCACAGTATTCGCAGTGAAACACAGTAACATGGTACAGAAAAAAAACACTACACTGTTGATCTGGGTATTTTAAAAGGGTATATATTTGTTTCACATATAATAAATTTTATCATTAAACATTTCAAATCTTCACAGAGACAACTGTTTATGGAAGCCTCCAGCCACTGCATAAAACTTTTAGATCACAGTTTCACCCACAACCAAGCACCCTCACTTGTGCAGCAGCTACAGCAGCCAGCAGTAGGCAATGCAATGTTTCAGCCAGGACACTGGCAGCCCTGCCGAAGTTTTAGAAAGAAGAAAGAAAGACCGGCTTGGCCAAATGGAGCTGGAATGCATTCATACAGAAAAAACACCAATAACCACCTCATCCTGTATCCTGTAATTCAAATCCCTTATTCCTGATGAAAAAGCCATGGATGTATCTTTGCACCTGAACATTCCACATCCTGAGCAAGGCATGGACAAGCCATAAGCACCTTTAGTTTCCACCAACTTCCACAGTGGTTTTCCTCATACTACCAGCACCTTGCAAGCTCGAGCCCTAGACATCTACAGGTACTCAGCTGTATTTGTCTCCCAAAATCTAGCACTCAGGAACTTCACCGTGCTGGCAGCTCAGAGCACTGCTTCAGTATTAAGTTAAAAAGCAAGAACCTATGTGAACATCAATGAAATCAGTTTTCATTATCTAGAGTTATAAGGCGTATCATCTTTCCATAGGATCTATACGTATGCTTAATGAGGTGAACGTGTTCCTAACCTGAATAATGATTTTTCACAGGGTATCAAAACACGCTTCAAATTGTCTGGATGGCATAACCCTGCACAGCATGTATAGTGTGGCACTGAAATACCATCCATTATTTGATGTATAGGGCTTTTGAAAAGTCTGACTGTTAATGTCCTGGTTTGAGAGTAGCTTCTCTCCAATTCTAATTAGCACATTGCAGTAACTTTGAGGGGTCGGTAACAAGCTTTATTCTCCTTCCAGGTGCATGATGGGACCAAATTTGGGAGTTTAATTAACACTGCAAAAAGCTAACAAAAGGAATACAGATATGCTTTAGGACTTGCAAATTGTAATCAAATAAATTTCAAGTCTTTGCTTGAGGAGAAAGCTATGTATCATATTAAGGTTACCAATTAAAATAATTATAACATACTTAAAAATAATTCACACTGAAGTAAGTGAAAATGTATTTGTAAACACATAAAGAACATCTCAATATGACTTATAATTATTTGCTCTTTTTTATTCTTTTGTGCAACACACACAGCCAGGGTACCTTGTCTCCTGCCCAAAACATACCCGACCATAATAGTCAACTTAATGGTGACAAGTACTAAAATACAGTTCATTCATAGCACATTATGAAAAATGTCAAGTCACCCAGGACTTGCACATACTTAATCTCTGGAAAGATCCAAAGCAACTGTGAATTAAACATCTTAAAGTCTAACGATTAAGCAAGGTAAGAATGCCTTAACTCTTCCATTGAGTACAGGTGTTGGAACCAAGTTCTTGATTTATGACTTCTCCAGTAATACCTTCTGCGTGACGTAATGTCTTCCTCCCACCTGACACCTGATCCTGGAGTAGCTCCCTTTTTGAGTAAACTCTGCTGGCTCAAGAGTAGTCAAGAGTGTCTTTATTGCCTAAGTTTTACTGCTGATTTTTCTTCAGATGAACTCCCATGAATAAAGTTCCGTAAATCCTTTATAACATATTAACAATGTAAACATGCAGTGCTGTTCACTAAAATGGTATTTAATTTATTCCACAAACAAGAAGTGTTGTGCTGTTTTTTAAAACAACAACAACAAAAAAAAAGCTTCCAAATGTCTCAAAAAACCCAGTTTTTGTGACAAAGATTCTGGCTTCATTGTGGTACCACACAGCCTTCCCTCAACCCCACTGAAAGTGCTAAAGCAGATGTTTTAGCAATAAAGTTGAAATTCAAAAAGTTGGTATTACATAATGAACCCTGGAAATGGCTTTTTTTACCTTACCTTTGGTATTACTATAAAATTTAGATACAAGATGCCTCCTTATTCAAAACTGAACTTTGACAACATAAAGAAATATAAAGACAATAAAGAAAAACCCTATATAATTCTTTTGTGGGGAAAAGAAAGCCTACCTTCAGACTAATTAAGCACTGAAAGTAAAGCACTGAATCCATCAAACTGTCACAAAAAAGTGGTAAGAAACCCCAATTTATTTAAAACACAATAAAGGGAGACATTATTTTCTTTTTCTGCCACATCTTTTTTTCAGCTATATAAAAGAACAGAAGGAAAGATGATTTTTCGGAGATGCTGTCTCTGCTCAATCTTATGGTGGTGGATGTAACGATATCTCTGTGTCAGTAAAACATGACCTAGGAAAAGCAGTATAATTTGAGATATTTAAATGAACATGCCACTGAAGTCATAATTAAATACTGTGTTACATATGCTTATACATTACAGACAAGGCCACATTGTGCAACCCTTACTTGCACCAGTGAACACTTATAGGAGTAGTCCTATTGACGTCAATGAGACTACTTATGTGGGTAAGAGCTCACTAACATGTGAAGAGTTGTGCAACAAAGCCCCAAAACATGTTTCATTCCGCACATTGTTTCAAGCTTTGTTCCTCAACCACAAGTTTTTCCTTAATAGTGTTAATAATATTATTTCATTAATGTTACCATTCCAAAAAATATGAAAGATCATACGACTTGTTCAGTGGTATTCGACATGGCCCAGTATTTTGGCTAAATACCAGACCAGAGGTACACAAGAATGGCAGCTTCACAGAGGCTGGCAGGCACCCCTAGACATCGCCTAATCCACCGCCGGCTCAAGCGGGGTCAGCTATAGCAGGTTACTCAGGGTCCTGTCCCCAGTGGCTTCTGAGTATCTCCAAGGATGGAGACCCCACACTACCTCAGAGCAGCCTGTGCCAGTGCTCAGTCACCCCGCAGTGGGTTCAGGTGGAAACGGCCATGTTTCAGTTAGTGCCCATGGCCTTTTGCCCTGTCGCTGGACACTGCCAAGAGCCTGCCTCTGTTTTAGTTTCCCCTCCATAAGGTACTTATACACACAGGTAAGATCCCCCACTGCATCATCTTTTCTCCAGGCTAAACAGTCCCAGTCATCTTTATGTCCCTTCACCAGACCCTCACGCCACTATGTCCATGTCTCCCTTGTACTGGGGACCACCATCCATTTTGGCATGGATGCAGCATGCCAGATGTGTCTCACCATAGCCGGGTAGAGGGACAGGATCATGTCTCCAGACCTGCTGGCAATGATCTTCCTAATGTATCCCAGGATGCTGCTGGCCACCTTTGCTGTGAGGGCACACTGCTTGTGCAGGTTCAATAGGAAGGAATTACCGGACAAACACTATAGGGCTTCCTACTTCCTAGCAGGTGAAATAAATGGAAATACCTTCTACTGACTTGGATGTTGGCACAACGGAATAAAAAACAACATATGGGGTTGGCTGCTTTTCCACAAATTTTCACTGGTGTGGCAACCCTCTACTCATGCAATCTCATCTGGGAAAACATCTTCCATTGATACTATTTTAGACAAGAATTCAAATAATCTGTTTGTTACTATTTTAATATTTTCTCATTGGCAGCCACAGTAAAAGAAAGACACAGTGTTTCAGTTGGGCCCCTAGTTTTTATTGTAAAGCTTAAGTAAATGCCATAGAATTCAAGGCTAGTTTCAAAAATTAAAAATGAGCAGCTGCATCTTTTCTTTGTCCTCCTCCCCCTCATCATCTCCCCACCCTCCTTTGTTTGTTTTGGAGACAGTGTAGCTCACTAACACGTGTCCATCCCCAAAAAGCATCCTTAAAAGAGAAGGCGGGGGGGGGGAGGGATGATGGGGGAGGGGCGGCGGGGGAGAAAGTTGGAAAAAGCAGAAGTGAAACGGAAAATGGGAGAGATGGAAACTGAGAACTTGTATTTGTATAGGACTCAGGAAACACCTTAAAAAAATAATTCAGTCTACATTACTGCATTCACAGCATGCAAGTGCTGCATCGTGCCTTTGCTATAATGGTTTATATAAACTTTTCACAGACAAGGAGGATAAAGTAGTCATTGAGAAAAAAATTCTGGTACAATCACTTCATCTTTCAATGTAATTCAGCTTTGTAATAACCTCATTTTATCTAAAACCTACTTGAACTTGGCCATTGGCTACATTCAGAAAACACTTTTAAAACGATAAAGATGTCCATGTAAGACAGAGGCTCTAATACTGGAATTTAAGGCACATTTCCACAGGACTAGTCATAAATTTTCACTTTAGCGTGTTACAGTCCTGGAGGCTAAGATTCCAATTTCTGTCCAGCACACTGACAAACCAAAACAGTTCTCATGAGACTGTAATAGGCCATATAATGACAAAACAAAAATTTGAAAAACATACCTAAAAATCACATTGACAGCAAATAAACAGACTGATCCGCTGCCAAAACTAGCCTGTTAAAAGCTGTATCACAAAATATTTAATAGAAGTAAACAAAAGAACTTCAAAAATTCCAGATCAGACAAAACAGAGGTTTAACAAATAGGTAGATTTCAACATTTTAAAACACCTTCAGATTCACTCTGGGAAAGCCTCCAAGACTGCAACTTCTGTAGGCTGGAGAATATAAAGTTTTATTCTACTCAGTCTAACTGACAGCAACACGAAAGATCTGAAGAAAAACCAGTGCACCCAAGATAACTACAAAGTAACTCTGTGTTGTATTGTAAGAAAAACAGCACCAGGGGGTCTCTCAGGGCTATGGTATCAATAATAAAAAGCAGTCATAAATGGCAGTACATGACTGTTTCTCCTCTAGCACCACTGTCATATTATTTTACAGATCAATGCTTAGTAATGTTATGAACAGCAGTTTTGGGGACTTAATAGTGCTGGTGTTTTGTCCATGTCACTTCATGAGCTAGTGAACATACACCTGACAGTCCAGCCCCTCTGAGTCCCCTGGCACATCTTGCCAGCAAACATGCAACCCTGTAATGCTTATGTTCAAACGGCAGTGACACACATACTGTAACTTCATTATGAGATAGCCAAGCATCCTGAGGTCAGTAAATACAAAATATTTCATAATCTGTGCGCACATAGTATGACAGCAGCTGAGGAAATCTTAATCCGTATGTATTTTTCATGGGGCACAGGGGGGAGGAGTATCAAAAGCAATGAAGAAAGAGGCAAGAAAAGGGCTAATGAAAAAATGCATCGACTCAAAGTTTTTAGGTACAGTTGTCCCCTCTTGTGATAGGCGGGCTTAAGAAATACTGGATATATTATCAGCAGGAAAAGGTCACAAGACTCCAATCATGACCACTCTTTCATTATGGATAAAAGGGCAGAAAAAAGCTGGGAGAAAGCACAAAGAAAAGACAGAAGCAAACTTGAGGGGCACGAGGATAAACGGACGTCAGAAACAGTACAACGGGTGTATTCAGGAGGGTAAGGGAATGAAGCTTCTGTTTGGATAGGCACCACACAGAACTGGAATGAGGAACCAAACTAGTTCCAAATTAACTTGGGGGGGGGGTGGGCGGGGGGGGGGGGTGGGCGGGAGGGAGGGGGCAGCGGGGCCATGACATGATGGAACAGGACACCATCACCACCAAAAGCCCACAAAGAAACAAAGTGACAGCTTTTGCCACAATCAATTGATCCTGTCTACCTGCATGAACCTTTATGCTGTAGCGAAGAGTCAGCAGTATGAGGGTGGCAATAAGCAGCCTGGACGGAGGGAAGGCAGGATCTCTTCATACCTCCTCTGGTTTACAGGGATTGTGAATCACAGCCTAAAACACGCAGAATGAAAGTCTGCCAAGCGAGAGGCCACGCAGCTACACTTTAACATGCCAGTATCTAATGTTCAGAAAAGATCAACTAACAAGGTTTCGGGTTACAATAAGCATGTCACTCGCACCACAACGCATTTGACACAAGGATGAATCTGTTGTTACAAAGACATTACAAAAAATGCCAAAGATTACTAGGTCTCTCCTGCATACAGACATGAGCTGTTCAGCCTTTCTGGACCATAAAAACAAGCAGATGGAGGATAAAAAGGGTTTTCTGATAATTTGCTCATTGCACAACACTGTCTTACCTACTGTACGATGTTTCCATGTCAACAACGATAACAGCGAGCTATATTATTCTATGTAGTCTACTCTAGGAAGTTCCTCTGAAGAATATATTTTTTTTTTTTTTACAAAAGAGGTCTCTTACCCTTGGAAAGTCTGATTTGAAGATACAATGTATAATGCCTCTTTTACAAACATAAGAAATAGGAGTTTTAAAAAACTGATGGAAGCTGTGCAAGGAATTGCCTTAACAGCCTTGGAAACAAAAATCTCTCCAGACACCTGCAACACAAGAACAAGACAATGCAAGTGTTTCTACAATCACCTGATTTTAAAGGGTCATTGTACAAGCGTGAAAGCAAGGCTTGCAGCTCTTGGGCAATGATTAGTACCTTTAAGCTCTTCTGAGAACTGCTGTCGCACCATGGACAATCCAGCTACCCTGAGATTTGAACTGATGGAAGCTATTGTCCCTCTACCTCCCTTTCCGCTTCCCTGGAAAGACAACTCCATTACTCTGTTCTTTGAGAAATCTTGGGGAAGGGAGAGGTTGGGTTTTATTTTCCAGAAGGTCTGCAGGCAAAGAGAAGCTTCTCTCTGATATAAATTTCTGAACTCCTCTACTCATAGATTTTCTTATGATCACTCATGAAAACTCCACTAACAGCAGTTCACCACCAGAAGGGACAGTGCTGCTTCATCTTCCACCCCCAACTGCATATTCCTAATGCCTTTTTTGTTTCTTCGCAAGCTTTTGAGCAATTGTGAGGTGAACTGCACAGAAAATCCATCCATCTGAAAACAGATGCAGCAAAAAAGTTTGATTTCAGCAACCTCTTCCCTGGGAGTGAAATGAATGAGTAATGAGGACATCCCATCTGATGGCATCCTATCTTTGTATTACCTTAAATCAAACTTCACTTAATGGAAAAGAAAAAAAAAAAAAAAAAAAAAGCTTTAAAGTGGTGTGAGTCTCAGCAGGTTTCTGATGACCATAAGAGCTCTGACAGATAGCAAGATAAATGAATATAGATTTCTTATTTTATTTTGATGCTGCACAATGAAGTTGTGCATTTTCCACAACCTACAAGGGAGTGGTGAGAGCCCACTTGTCTCCATGCCACTCAAAATCCTGCTATTATGCCATATGTAGACATGTACTTGGTTTTAAAGAAGCTTCTCCTTACCAGCACCACTGGAATAAGCTGAACCTTACTAATCAATTTACTCGGGAAACCATGAAGAAAAATATATTACAAGTAGCATGGTCTCATAGAGACAAAAAACACAACCGAGCTTCTTTAGAGCCAGAGAAAGAAAAATAAGCTGCTATCAAGCAGTGGTTTTTAAATATAAGCAGGCTACCTAGTCAAGCTGAAGATGCCACCCAAGAGACACAGACACACTGGAGTCAGAGCTGCCATTCGAGAACTGTTTTGTGCATAATCATCCCTCATGGAGCACTTATGTATATAATTATGAACTTGTAAAACTTCAGTCAATCTGTTAGTAAAAACCATCATTTGAAAATAGAAAGATGAAAACCCAATCCTTCTTTCCCCGTCCACAGGAAGGTTTACTAGCAGAGATATGTGTAGATTGGCATTTGCAGGTTTTCTTCAGGAAAAAGAAAGAGTGATATCAAAAAAACTCTGCCCATGAGAAGCACTTTGCTAAAAAGTAAGTCCAAATATTAATCCATGTGACACACAAAAAAATGAGTGGTTTTACTGATGTAAAGAATAATTATCTTGAATAACTCGTTTAAAGAAAATATCATTTTCCACACAGTCCAACAACTGCTAGGTAAAATCAGTTCTTAGTTGCTTCACTTTTGCAATTACATATAGAAGTGGAAAAACACAAGGTAATTCTTTGTAAAAGTTTTTTACTTCAAGAGGATTAGCAAATTTTATTTGTTGGAACTCTCCTGTTAATGTCAAGCCCATTTTGACTTTAAAGCTTTTTTATAAAGGTTATCAACCTTTCATCAACCATAAAACATGTAGTAGATACTTCCCAAATTTAGAGTTACCATGAAAGGAGAATGAAATCTTTGGGGTTTGGTGGGTTGTGGGTTTTGGGGATTTTGGTTTGGTGGTTTTGGGGTGGGGGTGAGGGTTTGGTTTTCTTGCACCTACGGAGATTGTAGAACGTGTCGTATCATTACTCTCCATAGCAAAAGCTACTCGAACCACAACTCTTACATGCCTGCAGAGTGCCTTAACCACCAAGCAGTGAGGAGCTCTAGCTGAAGGCATGGCGAAGGAGGGAGGTAAGTTTCTGAAGCAGGTTGCAGTCCCCCCAGACACTGAGAAGTGACAAAGCCAGAAGCAGAGTAAGCAACAGTATGCCAAGCACAGGGACCCCTGGGTCCTGGTTTGTCCTCCCAAAACTATTTCTTGTTCCCATAGAGTGACCTGTACTCTACTGTACAATACACATAAAATTACTGTACAATACACATAAAAGTAACAATATAGGGCCTTTTTTGCTTTAAGTAAGTCTCCTAGAACAACTCACATCCATGCTGCATGCACACTTTTTTCTTTTTTTTTTTTTTTTTTTATTTTAACATGTAGCAGGAAATGCTGCTGTACTACTGTATCAATTAAGGACTACACTTTCCACTTCCCTAAAAGAAATTTAATGCCCATGCTGGCAAGATGTTCAGTGATAAACATTGCAAATCCAGATCAAATATTACTACTTTGTTCTCACGAAACAGTGCTCCCCTTCACCACACTCCTCACACACCCCCTAAAAAAAGAGAAATTCAAACTTGTCACTGCAGGAGGCCACTATTTCCGAAAGTTACTGTACAAACACCTTGTGTGCAACCATTCCACATTCATGCTAGAACAACTACTCCCTTGATGGAGCTTTAATGAAATTGATAGAAATCTACCAAAGGATTAACATCCCCCTATTACTAAGGATACATAGTTATGCTTGCCAAACTAATATAGCATTTAATAATGTAATAGATATATCTGCTAAAAATGCATAAAGTTTATTTCACTTGCACTAGTAAACAAAAATATTAACTGAAACATTACATCTATGGTCATAACGTAGTACATAAGCATGACATGTACCTGTCCAGTCACTTAAAGAAAAAAAGCCATAGAAATGGAAATATTGTAGACTGGCATGACAACTAAATCATGGCAGGTGATAGAACAATCAGAAATATGTTCATTCACATTAGCATAACAGAAGCTTTTATTGTGAATCACAGCAATGAGTTGGTAGCTGTACAGAGTCCCCGTTTCAGAGAACTTTTGATTTGAGATGAGGTAGTAGGCACACACAGAGCTTGCTCTGGAGAGCATTAGGAAGCAGCTAAACAGATGAATTCAGTATACTAAAATCTGGCTCTGACTGTTTTGAATACAGAGAAACCTCAGCAGACTAGCAGCACTTTTGTTGGAACATTAAAAGTGAAACTCTTCTTTCTGTCCAGTCAGGAAGAACAGCAAAGGAAAAGCATCAAGATATACACTAATCTTATGTCTGCTACAGCAGTGATTTCACCTTGCTTTTATAAGTCTGTTTCTTTTAAATAGCATCATGAAAAAAATGTGTTATTTAATTAAAATAAAAATTACAGCAGCACCATGTGCAGCCACAAAAAAACAGCCAATGTCATGGTGCCTTGATGCTGAAACTTAATTTCAGTATCATTGTTCTGAAGTAGAGAACAAGAGAAGTGTCTTCTCTCTTTAATGACTGGCTTATTGGAAGCAACATCTTCAAAACATCCTCAGGTTTTCTTTGCAAAAAATACATTGCCTCTAAAGCCAAAAAAAATGGTGTTGCAGAGGTTTGTAGGCAATAACTAGTTCTTAAGTCTTGTCCTCCTGCATTTCCTATAATTTTATTCTATCAAGCTGTAAAATCACTGGGTAAACTAATTTTTAGGGCCCACAGGCACTACCTTATTATTACAAAATATAGCATAAACCTCTCAAAAAATTGAAATACAGCATTTCCATGTTTGCCTAAAAATTTTTCTTTTCATTTATATATCACCTCAATGTACTATAAACACTAATTAAATCCACATACATTCAAGAATATACATTTTGTGATAATATAAAAGAAACAGAGAGGTAATATGATTCCTGCACTTTGTTGTGCTGTAAGTTTGGAGGAGTCTAAATTACTACTACTTCATTACACAGAATAAACTCATTCAGCTTTAAAAGCCTGTAATATTCCTGACACTTAAAGATGACCTCAGGACAGTATTTTAGTCTTAATAATAAAGCTATACACTCATATCAAATAAGAAATATTTCAACATCAATGTCTTGCCAGAAACCTTATATATTATTTACAACTCCTAAGAAAACATCTAGCAATGTTTATACTCGTGTACACAATGACTTTGCTCTACATACCCTGCATAAAGATTTTCAAATGCTATTTGTGTCAGGTCCTTTTAATCATTTGAAGTACTGTCTGTCTTTCATATTCCCAAACAGTTTGTACAGCTAAAATATTGGCTGCTCGTAAGCACCCATCTCCATTAATTTAACAATAAGCTGCTACTGACAACAGAAGGAAGAAATGTTTTTGCACACAGTGATCAGGTGGATTACACAGCTACAGCGTAGCCTGCCCCTAGCCAGAAATAGTAGGTGCTGACTTTGGTCTTGGGTGTAGAAAAAGGCACAATAAAATCCACTCCCTGGCTTCCACGTGAATAGCACCTGCAACGGCACTCGGCATGGCAGAGATGAATTTTCATTCTTTGTTCTTACTTTGCTTTGCCCTCAAGAATAGCAGTGAGACTGAGTCCAGGCTTCAACAATTCCCCCATCCTAGTTAACTCCTTTAAAAAAAAACTTCATAGAAGACAACCATTTCTTTCAGCCATTTTCTTCTACCTTCCACGTTATTATACACGCAGCAACCTCTCCTGAGGGCTCGACACCAATCACATTATCAGTATGGACATCAGTTCTCAGTAATACACACAGTTGCATGAAAATACATCTCTCACACATAAGAGGAATGTAGTTTTTCAAATGATGTGTGAGGGGCCTTATGTTTCTGATCCTAGCATTTTAAGACCCTCATCTAATCTTTTCAGAAGTGCAAAGTCTTCCCGTTAACTTCCACTTAACTCAGTGGGAGTTAACTGTACTGTTGCCATGTCCTGAATGTGCAGTCCACTTTTTCAGTGCTACTTACCCAAAAACAGTGTGACTAAAATATTCAGAGCCTTCTGATTTTTCAGATCACCTATAAACTCTGAGAACAGTGACAAGTTTTCACACTTTCCAGTTCACCCTAAAAGGCAGACACGTATGCAGCAAAATCAATGCAGTCTGAAATACAGCAATGACTCTACAAATGTTTCTAAAACCATACTGTAAAAGGAGATAAAGAACAAATCTTTTTTATGTCTAAATTTGTGAATTCACTTATAAATACTATTGAATTTTTTTACCTGCAGAAAGTTACACATTCTCAATGAAAGATCCGTTTCAATGAGATAAAGGAATATGAATCAAAAAACTTACACCACAGGGAAACCTCACTATTTCTGGAAAGACCAAATTGTTCCCACAGATGTCACATCCACAAGAAAGTATCCCTATGCTTTCAGCAAACAGAGCATAATATGACAATAACAGGAATTTAATTTGAGACTTGAAAAGAGTTAAGGACAATGAGCCAAATTTGCAGAGATTATACCGTCACAAAAGATGGCAGATGCTTTAATAAGATTTTTAAAGGAGGTATAACCCTCTAGAAGCCTCAGCAGCATTTAATTCTATAACAGTCATCCAACCGGTTTCAGTTCTTTTGTAAATCCTACTGCTTAGTGGAAAAAAATAATTGTGTCTATTTGGATAATTCACAGCAAGTTATAATAAAATGCTGTAATAACATTCTGGCTTTCAAGTGACAAAAGGAAAACTGTCAGTTTAAATTTATTGAAATCATGGGTGCTCAGAACTTTTCTTTTTGATGTGCAGGCAGTGCAAAACAACAGCTAGAGGCTCTAGGCCACAGCTGTCCCATCACTGCTTCCCTCTAATCCACACAATGCATTCCTTCTAGTCCATGAAGTTTGAAGCCTGCCTGCCTTTAACTGCAACCTCACACCTTCTTTTGAAGTGAAACCTCCTATTACCCCTTCCTTTTGTTTTAAAGTATTTTCTTCAGTTCTTAGTAAAGGAAGAAATAGTATGTTTTGGAGCCACTGACAAAAATGAAAATCAAACAGCCAGCACAGGACTGCACATTCAGCTGCTCCAACTTGGCCAAGCTCTCTATAGAGCACTAACCATCTGAAAACACCACCTACCTTGCTGAATTGCTGAACACTTTGTTGAACAGTTGAATTATAAACACTGGCAGCAAGATCATATGCAAAAACATACCTGTTTTCTCCACAGCTTGTGTTTTCCATTTACAACCATCATTCTGTATCAGAATAGAAGCAATAATGCACCACAAATGTGCGCTACAGTACCCTTTACATCAGGCCTCCTTGATGCACCTTTATTTACACCTAATTTGTTTCCTGCCCAAACTTCTGCAATTCCCTGTATACCATAATAAAAGCACACATTTCTCAAGGTCAAACACTGTGGCTATGTTCTGCCATCATGCCAGTTAGGAAGTTTTTATCACCTCTCTCCTCCCCCTCCACCACAATCCTCCAACCTCCAGCACAGACTGCCTACAGCCACTCTTAGGGTAACAATTCTAAAATGACATGCTGGTTTCCAGACTTTCTATGGGCAAGTCCTCTCATTTTCTGAAATTCAAATATTCACCTAATCTCACTGCCTGCTCATTTTGCTTATTCTGCCTCGATCCTGCATTTTTCTATAACTAGGGACAGAGACACTGAACTTTCAGTTTTCCTTACACATACACCAAGAATATTTTGTTCCTTCTGTAAACAATAGGTTCCTATCTGAGGCATCACTTAAATAAATACTGCCCAAATTCTTGCCCTCTCCTACATTATAAATGCCTCCTAATGGATTTTGGAAGACACTTCATAAGGAACAGAAAGTAAAAATAAACCAAATTGCTTAATCACATTAATTTAACAACAGCATAGTGTTCACATACCAAAATCTGTTTTGGAAGAAGTAAAAAAGCTGTGAAAGAAGTTTAAACTGTTGTTCTTTGTGAAAGAAAAAACAGGAGGGGATTTCTAAAATCTCATAAATCTTGTATTTCTGCTATTTGTTGCCAAGATTCAGGGGAGACACTAAAGAAGTAAATGCAGGTCGCTCACTAATTGTCTGTTGTCGTCTTTTTTTTCTTTTTTTTTTTTTTTTTTTTTTAATTAGTGAAAACCAAGCCAAAATTTTCATTTTCACTATTCCAAAGCTTCTGGATTTAAATCCTTATCTTCAGAGATTTAAAGTTACACAATAGAGGTGATCAAAAAAAGGACTCAATTACACAGCAAACAGCACAGAAACACAGAATATGAGAGGATCTCTGTGTATCACTCTGCTCTGAATCAAGATCAAACAAATAATTTTAAGTGTATCTCTTCTCCAATATCACTTGAAAGCTATTCCTGAAAGTCTATGGTAGCAAGCATTCCAGTGTATATTGTTTTACTTTCTTGTATTTCTTTCTATTTAGTCAGCATCTCCCTGATGTTTTCTTTTGTGATGCCACAACCTCCTATGGAAAACAACTGTCTTGATTCACATTCCAAGTTCTCTCAAACCGACTGCTGTATTCTATATTGCCCACTTCAATCCATCTTTTCTTGACAGATCAAAATTTATTATGTTCTCTAAATCTCTTACAAGTTCTGTTGTTTTCCTTTGGATTCTAACCCGCTCGTTCTCAGAGCTTGGTCTTCCAACATACACAGGTTACTTTGGCTACAACCTCACCAGTGCAGAATTGTTTTTTCACATTTCACTTGTAATGTTTCTGTTAATAAAACCTTTACCATACTTGTTGACTTACTCATTTTGCTATCCATTATTATCCCTGTATCTGATTCTGCAGTACTTACACTTACCTGGCTCTGATTTTACATTTGCATGTGTTGTATTTAGCATTATTTATCATACTTCATTTGGTTCATTACAAATCACTACTCCAGTTTATCAATATTTTTGAATGATATACCTTCTTTGCATCTTCTCTCTTGCTTGGCAGCATCCACTGATTTTTTGTATACGTACCCTTATCTTTTGTACCCTTTTCCATGAAAGATATGAAACATATGTAGCCCAAGAAAAGGCCTGCATGTGCAGCCAAGTTCAAGAGCAAATGACTAGTAATTCTTTGAGTATTGTTCACTTTGTAAAGTAATCCTATTATAATTAAAGTGCCAGTTCCCTGATTTCCTTGTGATAATGCACAGAACAGCATTAACGTTGAGATAAAGGTCTGTAGGTCACCATAGCAGCTTTCAAACCAAGAAGCAGAAAAGCCTGAAATAGCACAGGAGGAGGAAGGAGGAGAGTAACAAAGGGCACAAGAAACGTTCATCACATAGGAGCCACAGTAACGATGGACAGCTATCACTGGTATCCGTTCTGAATGCCTGAGGGATGACATTTGGAAGTAACTCTCAGAGGCACAGAGGAAGCACAGAAGAGCATGGAGAAAAATGTATGTCCCATTCGCAAGCAGCCTCGCCATGCTGCAAACTCCCTGCAGCTCTTCCGGCCGCCCAGGCCAGCGATGCAGCACACTGGAGCGCAGGTGCTGGCTGTGGGGCAAAGAAGGAGCAGCAGGCCACTGAAACCCCATCCCACCTGGGAGGGACAGGGCAGCCCTGCAGAATTAGAGCCTCAAACACAGAGATGGAGAAGAATTTGATCAAATCCTACTGTTTAGGCTGCACGTAACTTCCAGAAATGTTCCTCGCCTGCTGTGTTCCTACTAGGCACTGTTAATACAGCTGTATAAAATGATCAGGCATAGTTAACCTTCCTACAGCCATTAGTTCACCCTTAAGTGCTCACTTCACTTGTCGCTTCCCTCTGGCTCTAACGGCTAGGCTTTTTCTAAGGAAAACCTTGGGATAATTTTTTTTTCCACACAAGCTGTAACTCATTTTACATGTCACCTTTTCTGGCTGGTTGGTTTTCAGGGGGTGGTCCTGTTTGTTTATTGGGGTTTTTTGGTTTTTTGGGGTTTGTTTTTTGGTTTGATCTGGTTTGGTTTTTGTTTGTTTTGGGTTGTTTGTTTTAAAGGGACATTTTCCCAGTTAATCTACATAATGTCATTTCCATCCCTTCTCCATTCACATCATGCTGTACATCCTGTATTAAGATTATAAAACAACTGGAATGTTACAAACATATCACTTAAACCACCCTTAACATAAAAACCTGTCTTTTCAAATAATTTAGTTATTCTAAAAGGTGTTCCATCAGTGAGATTCAGTACCTGTTTTATAATTGCTTTTACTCAGAAGAAAATTATTTCATGAGTTTTAGGAAATATAAGCAATACAATAATCATTATAGCAAAAGCAAGAGTACAAAGCCTGGTTCTTCCCTTAAATACAATGAGATCATGCTGCCCACTATAATGAAATACATTTCAGCCTCCAAATCATTGAAGGACCAACATTATATAATTATCCACATTAAAACACAAATGTCTTTCATGTTATTCTTAAAATGATAATGACAAAATGAAGATTTATTTTGTATTTTATAAACATTACATTTCATTAATATAATTTACAGTCACATTACACAGGAAATTAATACTATGTATGACAGCTTCCACTGAGGACTCATGGAATTTTTTTCACGTCAAAATAATAACAGTAATTCTTTCCAAAATTATCTGGGGATAATCATTCATGAATCCCTAGGGTGAAACATCATGCTGCTCAAGTTGGACGGTGACATTTGGCCTCTATTACAGTATCTATCTATAGTTCTTGTTGCAAAGTTTAAGCAGAAGAAAAGATTTGTCAGAGAAAGGCTCGCTCTAAATGTGGCAATTGTGAAAATATACAGGTATGTGTACAATATCTGGATCTCTCCATTTTATTTTTGTTGTAAATAGTTAACTCAATATTCGCCTTTTAAGTCATGCCTCATAATATATTGTCTTTAATAGGATTTTACAGTGAATAGAGTCTCTAGAAACCAGAAGCGGCAGAGGACTTTGGGAATACCTCTCCTTTTCCATAAAAGGGATCCATAAAACGCTTTTCATAGACTTTATCTTGAGAAACAAGCATGCAACAACCAGTCTGAGAAGAGCAAGAGAGCTAAGAGAAACCCTCCTATACAATCAGGAAATAACGCCCACTATCATATGGGAGAGAGGAGGGAAGATGGGATGAATTGATAAAATTCACTAAATAATTTATTTCTAACCAATAATTCCCCAAAAAGTCAGAATTGCACATAATTTAAACCACACACTATTCATTCTGACTTTCTATGCAGTCAAAAAAAAAATATGCATAATGGATCACTTGATGCCTGATTTCACTCCAGGATGATTTAGGTATCTCTTAAAACAGCTACCTGCTTGAGAAGGAGCATGGCCTTTCACAACAAATAACACTGAGTCTAGTATTCCTATCTTAATAAGAGCACATAAACTACTAATAATATGAAGTCCCACTGTTCCTAACGCACCTATATATCCAGTCCTTAGAGAAACGAAGCATGCTTGTGGTTTAGACTTCGATGCTGTGAAACCAACGAGGCACGAATCCTACAAGCTCTTCCTGATCAGAGAAATTCAGCTGAATTTTACAAGTATTGCCTACATAGCCAGGGGAGTACCAGCCCCAAGAGAAGTTATATTTTGAGATACCCAGAACAGCACTTTGAGCAGCACAGAGAGCTAGCTTCATTCTCCAATTGTGAAAAGCCATTTCATTTTGCAGCAGACTTTTGCATTTGGTATTTTAAATGTACAGACACACACTACTCAGGCAATTTTTGGTCTGTGATACATGTATGAAGTTCTACAAATGAATGACAAGTAAGATATATGTAGCCCAGATTGAGTCCAAATATTTTAATAACGTCTGTTTAACACCTGTAAGATGGCACATACAGCACACATATGCTTTATCATCACTGAAAATGCCACTTCAAAGTTAGCATCAACCTTGCACTTCACAACACACAGCCATATCCTATTTGGTTCAGGTGGCACTAAATGTAGAGCCCCAAAAGTTGCACGAGGTATTCTCTTAGACCACAAAGCTTCCCCAAAAGTTTTAGGTAAGGGTTTGAATCCTTAGCACAGGATAACAATGTTAGTGCCATTCCGTCACTGCTTCACTACGTACAGCAACATTTCAAGGCTGCCTCCAGCAGCTTTAGAGGGGCTTCAACAACAGTAGCCCCTGCAGTGGCTGTGATTACCTGGGCCATCTTGGCACGTCTGTTTTGGATTTGGCTTTACAGCAGTGTAAAACAAAATTCTCACCGCATATTCCTATAAATAAATGTCCAAGTACGCTGAAGTGTGAAAAAATGAACATACATGTAAAAATTGCAAACAACGCAAATTTTGAAACATTTTTAGATGAAGATACCATTTTCAAGAAAAAGGCTTCTGTAAATACACAAATATAAGCATGTGATTATGAAACGCATTCAGTTTCCTAGCTTCAAAAGACTACAATACTTCAAGCTTTGAAGGGATGTAAGCTAATGAACTCATCTTATTTCTAAAGGTTTCCACAATAGTCACAAAAGATTATTTTGTTAAGAACAGTTAACAAAAGAAATTATAAAACTTTCAAAGCTTGAGCACATCTTTCAAAATCTGAAGTACTAAAACCACAATTTAAAACAGAAGGTCAAACAAAAGTATAAAGATTAATAGAAACAATAAAAAAGGTGAAGGACTTCAAAGAGTACTACTCTTCTGCTTATTATGGAATCATTTTTTTGACAGCTAACTTTTTTTTATCATAAATGTAGTCTTAAATTTGTAATATATATATTTTTTTAATTCTGCTCCATGGTTAAGATATTAGGTTCTTGAAAAGCATGCTTCATATGGCTTTACACAGCATTGTAACTTGGGCTTGGCTATCCTACTTTATAAACACTACACACTGTATTGCATGTCTGATGCTGCAAGTACAGTCAAATGTACATCACCCATGATGAATTAAACACACTTTTTTGAGCGGACATCTATTCTTGCCAAACAATTCAGAAATAATACTAAATAGTTTAAACAGACAGAACTCTGGCCTGAATTCAAGAAAAGCAGCAAGATGTTAAAAAAATATCTCAACAGAGCTGCCTTTTCCAGACAAAGAGCCTTTTTTTCCCTCTTGGCACAGAGGTTTGGGACCAGAGCCAAGGTGCTACTTATCAGCTGTTTGACATCAGGGGAGGACTGCGTGCGTCAGTGGACCCAGTAGGGACCCCTGGCTTATGGCAATGCACCATGTGGCTCTTATCTTATCAGTTTGCAGGGTCTGGCACTTCAACCTCTGCAATGTGAAAAGGAAAAAAAAAAGGGGGGAAGGAAGGAAGGTGTGTATAACTGGGAGGGAGGAGGTCAAAGGGGACTTGTGAGCCAGGCTGGACTGCAGAACAGCCCCTGGATTATACTTTAGCCTACTGCTCTACGTATGCTTGCAAAAAATCCTAACGAAGATTTCTCCCGCTTTCTCCATATGCTCATAGGAGAGGGGAACTACATCTCATTTAGGTTCAGAGAAGACAGAACAATGTGTGCGGCAGGGGGACAATGCTCCCTTCCACATCCAGCTGACAGAGAGGGCTGCCAGAGAAATGAGGAATATGATATACTCATGAAAAAGCTTACCAAGGTAAGCATGTCCTCCAGGAAGTCTCTGAACTGATGCAATTTCTTATTGCAAACAAGATTTAAACAGCTTGGATTATTTCTTCAAATGCACATCTTCAGCAGGATTTATTATAGCAAATTATTCTCAGGGACAAACAAGACTTATGATACAGTACACCTCCAAGCCTGAAACTCAATTGCACAAATGAACCTTTGTATTTAGTATTTAGAAAAACATTCACCCAGGAAGGCAATTATCAAGTAAAACATTTGCTTTCCAAGGTTTATTCCAGCTGAAAAATTAATATAATTACTCAGAAAAAGATGATTTTTCTCACTCTACCCTTCCTACACAACGTGTGTGAATCAGACAGGAAAAGAAAGTCACCTCCTTCAGATTAATTTCCTTAAATTAAGTACTATTCTACCTATAAAACTCCATCACAAGGTATAAATTACAAGAAAAAATGAGAAGCTGTTAAAGTGTCTCTGGAAATTACTGGGTTTGTACCCCTGACCAAACTTATAATTATTTCCAGGTATTTCCCTTCAAAAACTTTCCATCTTATACTCCAGTGAGCCAGACTAACATCAGTACAGAACAAAAGAACTGCTCACCACTCAGCACAGAAATCTCATTTGCTAAGGATTCAGCAAAGCTCTGAGAACACCTCCTTGCTGAGGACCAGGACTGGGCAGCCTGTCATGGACTTCTGCTCATTCTAATGAAGGTTCCAGTTTTGTTACTTCCAAACACTGTTTTCATAAACTGTATCATCAAAAATTATGTTTTGCTGCATACACCACCCTGTGCTTCAAATTTCATTCCTCACGTTGCATCAACTTTCTGAACCACAATAATACTATGTAGTCTGTGGGACAATCATTCATCTGAAGAGGTAATATGCTTTTATGGTCAAAACACATTAGCAGAAATGAAGAATTAAATGAAAACATATCCTAAGCCTTTGTCAACATTGCCAGTAGGAGAACAAAATCTGCAGTGTGAGTTTAGTGTATTTTGGGAAATCTTCCAGTACAAGTAGTACACTTTCTTCTCCAAATATGGCCCAACTATTTACTAGGTAAATACCAATAATGTATTCTTACATAAAACATAAAATAAAAATTTATGATCAAGGATCCTGACATTGAAAAAGCTGTCTATAGAGTGAAATACTACATAACCACTGGTTTGCTATGAAAATCTATGAAATTGTCACAATATGACACTTTTTATGATTGTGATTTATTTTTCTGGGGTTTTATTTGTTAACTTTGTTTTGGTCAAACAGGTTGTTACTTTATCCAGTTTAGGAGACAGAGAGAAAAATAGAATCAGAAGCCTGAAGAGAAACATCACCTTTAGACAGTAATTTGCAGTCTAACCTTTACCAATTAATTTCTGCACTTGGATGAAGTCACCGCTGCGCTCACCTCAGAAGCATGTGCATAGGGACTGGGATACAGGATCGGCAGCTTACAGAGCATGCTGTTTCCCCTTGAGTTAAATGATAAACATGAAAGTTATTGGCAGTGATCAAAGATCACTTCATATGGGCTCATGCGTCTCCATGTGTCACGTGACTTAGAGCAGGTACTTTTCTCAAATTGTGGATTTTTCAAGAAACTACTCTTTCTACTTCAATCAGAAAACACAATTGACAAATGAATTTTAAGTGTAGTTACAGTTCTAGGACACACACACATAAACACTGGATATGATGCTTCATTATCCAAGAATAAGACACAAATGAAAAAATAATGTGCATCACCTTTGAATATCTGTCTGTAATACAGTATCTGTCACATTCCGTGGCTGCTCAAGTACAAAAAGGGCTTACCTTGTATCCACATTTTTTGCAAGTCCCCCTCTTCTTCCTCCTTTGTTTTTTTGAACAAGAGAATCAAGATCTCAGTGCAAATATACAACACCAAGTCACTTAATATAAGTTGATTTAAGTTCTAAACTGAAGTTAATACCAATGCTTTGCCAGCTGTTGTTAACACAATTAAGTCATTTTCCACATAATTAAATCAGATCGCAGGCTCTACATAGTGAATATATATACTATGTGCTACTCAAGTATGGCTTTCTTCAAATATGAAAGCTGATTTGTTCTTATAATAATGAATTCAAAGCTACAGCTGATTAAATCAATGACCAAAGTCATGTTCGGGTAACACTTTCCCCCACCCTTCAAATCCTGCAGAACCAACGCAGGCCTTGAAAAATGAACCAGATACCACTCCTTGCACACTCTTGCTCAATTTATTTAAACTGTATTCAAATTCTTAATAAGGAAAACATTATCATGTCTACCAAAGATTTGATGTCACAACTGGCACATTGTCACCCACCAAGCTTCCGTTATTTGTACTGCGGTAACTTACAGAGAAGGACGACCTCAGTTTCATTTTCAGCTTCAGAATTTAACTTGCTGTCAGACACAAAGAAGTTGGTTTAGGAATTCTGCTGTTGTTGTTTGGAGGTTTATTTTAGGTTTGTGTTCAGATTTTTAGGGAATTTTTTGGATTTTGGTTTTCAAAGGGATAAAGAAGAGAAAAGAAAATACGGAAGGAGGGGAAGGAAGAATAAAAAAGGATTATTATTCTTCCAAGAAAATAACAGAAAACTAGAATTCAAGTTATTTACAGGGAAAGGGTTACTGTTCATGCCGTTCATATGACAAGTATGTTCCCCCAGCTTTTATCCCAGAACACGAAACAAGAACAAGTATAGTATTTTTTCTGGCGAGCTCAGTTTGGGACTGGAACTCTGGATCCAGACTGAATCCACCACGGATACAACGCAGCCCTCCGGAGGAGGGCACCTCAGCCATTTCTTACTGTGACTTGATTCCTTTTCAACTAAAGAAACGTACTTCTGCTAATCATAACCCTGTCCCACAGGAAGAAATTCAGATGACACGTTGCCTTTCACACCAGAAAGAATAAAAAAATCTGGCCCTCTGCTTGAAAGTGTGACCTGCCAGACTCACACAGATGAGATTACTGGGGAAGCACAGTACAATTAGCAAACTTGTTCAAACATGGTCAGTCTTTCAACACAACTACTTGTAGCTGCAGTCCTCAAAGGATTACCTAGCTTCACAGGAAGGCAGTATTTCTGAATTAAAACCATTGATTTTTATACTAAACAATTTCAAAATACTTGTCAAAAAGTAGCACCCAAATTGATGGAGGAAGGATACTAACTTTTTTAAGGAAAAAAAAATGTCTCATTTCTCATTTCAATATAGAACTGTAAAAGACATTACATTCATTTCTCTGGAATTTTAAATAGATCAAAAATTAACAAGGACTATTTTGTATTCTCTGTTACTGAAACAGAACAAAAATTATGGAGTAACTAGAGGTAGCTAGGATATTCATTCTTTTATTTAGGTGATAAGCTACATAAGGAGGGGGGCATGGAGAACATGTTATTTACTCAGCAATTGAACGTTTCATGCAACCAAATCATATTTCAAGCTGAAAAAGAGGAATAGTTCTTTGGTAACCAATAACCTCAGAATAAAAAGAATTAAGTTTAATGTCCTAATTCTTGTGTCTGACCATGGAACACTGCTTCGCTCCATACACCTTATTTTTGTATGTGCAATACTGATATAATTATTTTCATTTAAACTTTACTCTTCTCTTAGGGTAATATCCCAATGCTTCCATGCTCTTTCTACTAATGTATTTAGTATAATGAAATTAATAGGATTCCTTCACATGCATAAAGATAACCACATTTGTGGTAAGCAAAAATAAAAAGGAATCTGTTTGTACACTGCACAGGTTGAACATCCTGTTGAGCAGCGTGGCCTTGATCTTGACCATTTCTACTAAAAATACTCTAATAAAAGCTAAACAAACAAAAAAAACCCCTTGCTATTAATGATTCTTTTGTAACTACTTTCACTGATTCCTTTAGTTTCCATGACCGACTTCTCCAGTTTTCAAACTGCTATGCAAACAGTGGATGAAATAAAGGCTCCCAACACCCATGTGAGAAGGATGAAGTGATTCCCAAACTTTCCTGTTGTTAAAGAAACTCCATCAGGCTTTAAGGCAATGCTGCTTTTTTGACGTTCTGATGTAATTCAGTTCAACAGCTTTATGTATGTAAGTAGGAAAGCATTAGGAAACCAAAACTGCACAAAGAACGTAAGTCAGAAGGAAAAGAATTAAGTGAGCTAAAATGGCCAAAACAAAAGATTAACATACCCCAGCTAATGAAGTGCCATGAGAAAGTTAACAACCCCATACAGTATGAATAGTTATCTTATCCAAAGATAAGACATGTCCACAGCTAGAAGAACGATTCAGCATGGACTGAAGGAAAAAAAAAAAAAATGTTTCTTTAACCATATCAAATACCTTAAAATACTCCTTAGCATGAGATCCCTCAAAAGATCACAGTGCGAAAGGTATGCACTTGGCCAAACACTATCTCAAAAACACCTAGAATGTGCTCAAAAAAATACTAAGAGAACCACATAAGAAAGCAAAGTATAAATGTGTGCCCTCTTTAAAACTAATATAGATTTTGGGTTGGTTTTCTTTTCCCCTGCTTTTTACATTTTCATTTATTACCAACTAAGATCCTCGTTAGCTTTGGTAAGACAAACAGCTGTAGGATTGTAAAAAAAAAATAAAAATCTTCATGTATATAAGGAATTTTTAGTCTATTATGACCAAGTTGTACTTTAAACAACTTTAAGTTGTTTAAAAATATCAATTATGTAAAACCATGTAAGATGGAATTACTGAATATTTTACTCTTCTTGCATTCCACCATGGAAAATACTACAGAAGTACCGGAAAAGATTGTACTGTGCTATTATTTTAACATGTCAGACAGCATGAAGATCTACAGAAAAATAAACTTTAAATAAATCTATATAAAAAAAGAAAGTATTTTATACAGACTCAGTATTATCTACATAATCTTCATTGAAAAAATAACACTGCCCCACAAGACATTAGTATGGGAAATTAAGCATGTTATAAGCTACATATTGATGCAGTGAATCTTCTATACATTGCTATTGGGGCAAAATGTTTACTCCTCCACTGAATTCAGTAAGAATACCCAGATGGGTTACTTTCAAGAAAACACCATAGACATGCTCACAATCATGACCATTGTTTTTAGTTCTAATTAATATGAAATTACAGATTGTCTTAACACCTGTTCCTATTTTCTCACAGAGAAATACAGTTTATAAGGTTAAAAGCCTAAACTAAACATCTTGCCTCAACACAATTTTAAAAGGACTGAAAGAGCACTCATACCAAAAACATTAGCTGTTAAGCCTTCTGGTAACTCATTTTTTCCACCTTAACAAAACCTCTTCTTAAACAAACAATTCTGTCTTTATTTTACCACTGTCAAGTAACAGATAGGGTTCCAGACCTAAGCATTGCATTACCTGACTTTACATTGCATGTCCAAATTATACTTTTCTGGAAATTTAGACCCTGTACGTCCTAGAAAGTTTGACACAAAAATAAAATAATAATTAAAAAACCATCTAGACTCTTGCTAGCAGCCAAAGTGTTCCACCAGAACATTCCCAGTTGGCTGCCTTTGCTTGGCCAGTCTTCACAACATCAGGTCAGCCCAGCTGAAGAGATCTGGCCTTCTTTGTGGGCACTCTTTCATCCCACATGCTGCCAGCTAACATTCCCCTTTGGAGAAAACTTTTCCAGGACAGCCAAAGCTGATGCAGTGCACTGCAGAATGCAGACATGCTTATATCCTCTCAGGGAACTGCAGTCATTTGCAGTCAAACTCCAGTAAGTTCTATCTCAACCTGTTACTTTTTCATCTCATTTTTCATAGACATGGGAAACATGATGACATACAGAAAACCATACACTCTCAAAATCTCTAGACACAAACACTCCCCATGCAGAGGGAGAATAACAAATTGTTTGGCATTAGTAAAGCACCTCTATTACTTGGACTCTATTAATTGCACTCTATTAATTGGACTCTATTAAAGTCTTATTTTGCACGAACAATGGCTCTACCTGATTCTTAAGGGTTCTCAGTGGTTGACTGATCTGGTACCATTTTTCTGCCATTTTTATTTACAGGCTAACTGCAGTGCATCATCCAATACCTTTACTGCATGCCCACAGTGATAATACCATCATATTTCAAAATTACACTGAGCTGCTCACTTCAGAGGCAGAGTGCAATGTTAAAATTTACTTATTTATCTTTTTGAAATACCCACAGGGATTGTTCTGTTCACAGTGATCTCTGGATTGAAGAGTTTAAGATTTATCCAGAATATTCATTTCTGCAAGGAGACTGCATTACCTGTTCACCACTGGAGAAAGGGTTTTACTGACACTGGGACATGAACATTCCCAGTACCGGTACACTAGAAAACGTCTTTGGTTTGTTCATAAACCTGTCAGCAGATTTGCCAGCAAAATCTAACAGGTTTTGTTTCAGACTCCAACTTTTGAGTGGGGAGGCACATGAAATGATGCTTACAGAATAAAATTTTTGCTCAGAAAATGTTTTGTGCTGAAACCTAGAACTCAAAACCTGCAAACACATCAGCACGTGTCCAATTTCAAGTATTACTGATTTCAGTAGGCACATTCACATATCTAAGAAATTTTAAGTGACTCCCACACACAAATGTCTACAGCAGCACTGAAATTGTGAAAGGGATCGAAACTGTTGTATAAAGACGACTTGTCATCTTCATGTTTTAAAATAAATCTTGCAAGCATTTAAAGGTATTTTTAAAGTAGAAAATTAAGAACTTCATCTCGTGAAATCTAGCCACAGAACTGTAATATTGTAGTACTGTAGTAATACCAGGACTTGTTTATTTTTAAAGCAGTCTCACTGTTGGAGAACAAAACCTGGGATTCCACCTGGCTTTGCTTTTCATAAGGTTGGCCCTTCCTCCCAAGTCAAGCAGGGATAAATAATGAAAAGATGGGCCAATGGATGGCTGCAAAGATTTTTCTCTGAAAGGTATGCCCCCCCTTGCACTGCAGTACTACCTCTGCTCCTCCAGTTAAGACAATAACACTTTGTCTGCAAGAGGCTTTGAAAGGTGTCAGCCAGCCTCAATAAAACTAACTAACCCTTAGCCTTTCAGACCTGAAAGTTCTGATGGTTTCTCTTTGATTTGAGGGTTGGTTTTTTTTAAGCTGAGCGACAATTAGGTAGAAGTAACGAACACATTTGTCATACATGTTTCAAGTAGTTACCCCAGGCTCAAGTGTCTGTGGTTTATCCAGAAGGTTTACAAGGCAAGCCACAAGTGTTTGTAGCTGGGAACAAACATTTGAAGAGTGTCCAGATGATCCTTTCAAATGTGTTGACAAACTTGAGAAAGTAGCATGTAATGACCCAGTTTTCAGGTCTGGTGAGGACGAACACACAGAGAACCGTTCTGCGAGACAGATGCCAGTAACTGCTTGAGCCTCTCTGAGGTAAGAACAGTGATGCAAGTGGCAAGAACCAAGGAGCCCCAAACGTTCATGTAAACTTTTAATGGATGCTTCAAGCTGGTCACATCATTGATTTCACATACCAACACATTCATCCATTTTAAAGCCACAGGCCTCTACACAGCAGAAAATATACTGTGATAAGAAATCCTAGGCTGACAGAGGGATACCACATGAAAAAAGAAAAGTTAGTCTTGCATCTTAACAAAGGGGGTTTTAATATCAAAGCTATCAATATTCCCATGTGAACAATGGAAAGGCAGTTCAATTGAGTTCAGGCCAAGTACCGCAACAGAAACACTCAGCAATTCCATATAAATCAGTAGAAAGTAGAAGTACAAAATGACAACAGGATTCAACTTCAAACATCCAGGATTTTACACAGGAGACAATCCTTAATTTTTAGGCTATTCCTTTCTGAATGTAACACAAAGAATAAACAGAATACTCAGAGTGTGAAAAGTACAGGACCTATATTTGATTCATGTTAATATGTCTTTAAAAGAGAGCAAAGCAAAGCCATATACTGATAAATGGCCCATTATACAAGGAATTGATTTTTAACTGTTCAGACACTGAAACTCTAGCTAACCGCATGCTTGGTACCATTTTGGCCTTTAGAGCTATGCCCATTGCTTACTCTTAACTAGATACCATGTTTTCCCCTTCCTTCGCTGTACATACTCCTTTCGTTCCACCCGTTTTCCCCTCCCTCCTTAATAGACAGGCATCTATTATTATTATTACCTATTATATGGGGCAAACAGTGCTTGGATACTTTGGGAATGTGACAAACTAACAACAGAGGAACCTGGTAAAGGGGGCAAAGCAAACATACCACTGAATAGCTCCAGGTGAGGCTAGCCATGGTCTGGTGTGGATTCCGACACCTGGCACACTGAAGAACTAGAAGAGACATCCAATGTTTCTGCAGTAACCACCCGTGCACGTAGTATTTGATGCCCCATTAGGCTAAAAAGGGGCATCAAGTGAAACACAAAGATAACTTTATAAACACTACTCAATCATGTATTACAAAGTGTACTTTCTGTGCAACTCTAAAACCTCAAAAGTTGACAATATGACCCACTTGTTTTAAATTTATTTTAGCTGATCATCCTCATTACAACATGATTTAAGAAGCCACAAGAAAGGCATCTCTGAATCCTGCCTTGACAATTAAATCAATACAACACAGAAAATGCAAGAATTTTAAGAGGCAAATAGAATTAACTGATGTTGTACAAGCAAAGGCCAGGTTCTTAGAAGCAGCAAAAAAAGTGATTTACAGCTAGCTTTTAACTTTAGCCAAGCTGTATGCTCCTTGCTTTCCCAAGTCCAAAATGTTAACAAAACTCATGTACTGTAAACACCGTCCTTTATTCAAAATAACTCAGCTTGAGCTTATGTAATATAAGTAATAACTTTCAATTCCACGCCTAGGCTGACCACAGCCTCAAGCAAGGAATGAAAAGCTGCTTCTTAAAGATATGTAAGTTTACTAACTATTAAGCATATATGCTTAACTACTTAACTCAAGACATTTTCAGGCTTCTTTTAATCAGCCTTCTCTTACACAAATGTTCCTACTTGCATACAAAAATTTGTCACCTACAGCATGTTAAGAGACACAGATTATTCCTAAATAAAATTTTGTTAGGTTTTACACATTTTAATAATTAAGAGGAAACTCTTTCAACATTACAATATGTGCATAAAGTTATATTTTGACCATCTGTACTTGACACCAAGTCAGCTTCAGTTTGCATTCTTAAGGTCTCGGATTAATCGGTCCTGTGAAACATTACTGTTAATGCTTGCACAAAAAGAATAAAAATAGGTTTCAGAAATTCAAATTGTCATTAGCATAAACCAGTAAAAAAACCAGTTCCTAACTATTACTAATTTGTGGATGTGCATTTCAGGAGTTATGTCTTTAACAGGATAATTAAACAGCTTTAACAAATACAAAGTTGGAGCCCACCTTGACAGCAGTGCTGTTCAAGTGTCTGAAAAAAATTACAGTACAGCAAAAGAACCACAGAAGCCACATTCTTAATATGGCCATGATTTCTTTCACTCACTTTTTAATGTGATATTTATGACCTTTGACTCACATGTTTTCAGCTTAGTTGTATCACATTTTTACCTTTATTTCCCCAAACCCAGCAACAACCATCCTGCAGCTGAAAGCCATGAATATTGTACAGTATTACAGAAACAACCAAAACTAAATGCCTATCAAATTTCTCACACAAGAATGACTTTAGAGTAGTGTCCATTTCTTGAACACAGTATTTAAGTTATTACATACAGAAAAGAAAAATTAAGATTAATAATACTTAGAATTACAAAGGTCATCCACTTTTACAAAAAACGTACGGCATGCATGTAGAGTAAAGCATGCATGCACTGTATGGCATTATGGATTAGAAGGAAGGAGCACTAAAATACTCTTTAAAAAGTACTGGCAGTTTCTCTACAAAATGCATTAGTACTTTTCAACTGACGTTCCTAAGCCTCCACACATACATCACTAGTGCATAACAACAGCAAAGAGAATCTGGGAAGCTACACATTTTAAATCCTAAATAAAATTTTTGGCTCTGATCCATAGATTTATGTTATGATTAAATCCAGAGTCCCATACAGAAACGCAACTAGTCCACACTGCTTGGAAAGAATTGCCAATACATAACAAGAAGTTGATCATGAATGCTCTTTAAATAATTATTTAAAGCATAAAACAAGATCTCAATTGAAGTTTTCATTTATTCACACAAAGAGATACTATATAATGAAGAAATGCATTGAAAATAACATTAAATAATTTTTGCCATCACATATTACCAATATTTGTATTCAGGTCTCTGGGTTCTAGTTCCCTGTGCTGTAATTGGCAGCATCACTAGAACCTAAATCAGCAAAAGGAATGCAATTTCCCATAATTTAGGTGTGAGTGATGTCAGCAGCTGTTAGAGAAAAACAGTAACCCTTCGGGCTTTGCTCATGTGAGGAAAAAGCCTTTCAATTAACATTTAAAATTAAAAGCTGCAGCATTATTTAATTAAAATAGTGTGGCTATTTGGCTCCACTCCAGCCATAGTTGGTTAAAAGTCCTCTCCTTGAAGTAGTCAGCAGCCTTAGTTTGTACGCATCCTTCTCAAGAGCATAAGGAGAAGGCAGAAGCATTTGAAACACAATGAGATACAAACCTCATAATCGCAGAAAGATCCAGTTTTTCAAAGTCTTCTGAGGGCTGAAATAATTTTCACCTCATTAACATGAAATTAGATCCCAAACTGACAATTATTAAGATTACTCATATCAGAAATAGCCTTTTTCAGTTAATTTTCATTTTCAATGTTCAAGACAAGTTTATCAACACATTTGCAGCTAGTGAAGACCAAACTTACAGAGAAGTAGTTCAATTTGTTTCAGAAATGATAAAAAAAAGTATACTTGCCATTTTGGGGAGGAAAAAAACCACACACACAGCAAAAACACCCCACCCCACAAAAAAAAAAAAAGAAAAAAAATCCACCGTCACATTTAACAGCACCTCAGCTACTCAAAGGATTTACAAGTTGAGTTTTAGTTTCAAGACAGACCTCCACTCCATTAGTGAAAATCTGGTTTGCATTTGGTCAAGTTGAATTTTAGACCACGCTAGCATAATGTTAGCCTTCTTCAATGCCTGATCTTGAGATGTGAAACATTAAAACACACATTTGTAAAACACAAGGTTATTGAAACATGTAAGCAGCAGACCCTCTCTAACCACTCACTTTTATACACTTAATAGCACTTCAAAGTGAATCCTGCACATACACTAGATTTCAAATTTTGTAGAGTAATCAAATAGACACCTGAAATACTTCAACAGGTATCTCCTTATTAGAAGTTACCTGTTGGTTTTGCTTTAATTAAAAATAAATAAATAAGGTCACTGTCATCATTCACTGTCTCTTCTCTCCCTCAGAAAACCATATTAATGTAAATTCCCGAAATAACCATTCTCAGCCAAAAGAAAAGTCTGGGATTTGCTACCTAAAGAGCATTAAGTTTTAGAGGGCAACAAGCATTTAAACCAGAAACACTGAGTGGAAACCATGATGAAGCCTTAATTACAACATTTTTGTTAATAAAAATAGATTTGCTCTAGAGAAAAAATTTCTGTTTCCACTTCTGACATCATTTTCCCATGAGATACTGAGGAAGTTCTAAAGGCCAAACCACTCAGCAGGAACCAGCAATTCCAGATGTCACGTTCTGGTACCCGTCAGAGACTTCTTCAGCCTGATTGCCAGAAGGGCTAGTTTGTTTTACATTTAGGTTCACTCTGTGTTATTAAAGCAATTTTCAAAAGCCCAGAATTTTGAGAATAGAAATGCTAGCATAGAGAAATGTAAAATGTGTGGCTGCATTTCATCATACAAGTCAGAATGTTTCAATTTCCCCACCTGTAAAACCGCCTTTGTGCTAAAAGGCTACAGTAACAAGCTTGACCAGAAAAACATGTATAACAAACCAAGAGACAGTTATGATCTTTACTGCCATTGACTTATTTTTAGATTTTTTTCTTGGAATTCTTTCACATTGAATACCATGATTAAACTATGGTGAATAATTCCATTAGTCAAGCAAGCAAGCAAGAATATAAAGGCAAAGCAGACTGTGTCTTGTTTTTTCAGTCAGAATGATCAAATAAGCTGTTACTGAGTCAGGATATAAAAATCCCTATCATACTTAGAAGGTTAAAGTTAGTTGAATTATTTTACTGCCAAGAATTCATGGCGGGTTTTTTTTTCTTTTTTTTGATAAACGTGTAATTGTCAACTGCTACTGTGTTGCAGCACAGATTAATTCTGTCAAAAAAAGCTGCATGCTTAATTCAGACTCCTTAGCTACCAAAGTGCTGGGTTTGCATGGCAAGGTGTTGGTAGCGGGGGGCACAGGGGTGGCTTCTGTGAGAAGCCGCCAGAAGCTGCCCCATGTCCGATGGAGCCCATGCCAGCCGGCTCCAGGATGGACCCACTGCTGGCCCAGGCCGAGCCCATCAGCCACGGTGGTGGTGCCTGTGGGATAACGGATTTAAGAAGGGGGCGGCAAATTATGAGCAACAGCAATTGCTGCTGGGGAGAGGAGTGGGCCTGTGTGAGAGCAGCAGCCCTGCAGCCCCCAGGCCAGGCCCGGAGCGGCAGGAGGGGCTCCAGGCCCGGAGCAGGGGTTCCCCCCCAGCCCGCGGTGAAGCCCAGGCTGAGGCAGGCTGTCCCCTCAGCCCCGGGAGCCCACGGTGGAGCAGATCCCCCCCGCAGCCCCTGGGGACCCCACGCCGGAGCAGGGGGATGCCCGCAGGAGGCTGTGACCCCGTGGGCAGCCCGCGCTGGAGCCGGCTCCTGGCAGGGCCTGTGGCCCCGCGGAGGGGTGAGCCCAGGCCGGGGCAGGGCTGCTGGCCGGGCTGTGACCCCGCGGGGACCCGCGCTGGGGCAGGTCATGGGGGACCGTCTCCGTGGGAGGGACCCCGGGCTGGAGCAGGGCAGGGTGTGAGGAGCCTCCCCCTGAGGGGGCAGGAGCGGCAGGGACAGCGTGTGAGGGACTGACCCCAGCCCCATGCCAGTGTCCCTGCACTGCTGGGGGAGCAGGGAGAGAAACCGCCAGGGAAGCTCAGACCGGGAAGAAGGGGGGGGCGGGGGGGGGAAGGCGTATTTAAGAGTTGGTTTTATTTCCCACTATCCTACTCTGATTTGATTGGTAATAAACTAATTCCTCAAAGTCGAGCCTGTTTTGCCCCGATGGTAACTGCCGAGTGATCTCTCCCTGTCCTTATCTTAACCTACGAGCTTTTAATTATTTTTTCTCTCCCCGTCCAGCTGAGGATGGGAGTGAGAGAGCAGATTATGGTGGGCACCTGGCATCCAGCCAGGATCACCCTACCACAACTACCTAAAAAATTTTTACATACATATTATTACTTTATTTAATGGTATCTTCTCATATAACTATTAAAAGCTAACTAGACCCAAATATTTAATAGATATGGATAATAATACTGAAAGACAGGAATCAGAACTACCCAAACTCCTCAAATGTTATGTTACTTAAGAACATTTAATATAAAAATGTTATTATAAGTATGGAAAACGTTTTCCCTCTTCTCTCTTACATGGCTTATAGAAATCACAACATTGCTATCATTTTTATTTTTTCTTTTGAGCAGCTGTTATTGGCTATTAGCTTTGTGCCCTTTTTTTTTTTTTTTTAAACACATGAATACCAAAGCCTGTTACTAATCTGTTAGTTTGTACACTTGGTGACTGAAAAGAAACAACATTTGTCTAATATGACACATCTGTTATAAACTCTTGAGATTAACATCTAGTGTGAACTGATAAACAACTGGATTTATATTTTACTTAAATTTCTTTGGCCTAACCAATATTCCTCCAACAACAGAAACTATTCTGTTCCATTGTTTCTGGTTTCTTTAATATTAACCTGAGCAGTACATTTTGCTAATGGTTGCTACATACATATCACAACATAGCACGATCTATATTCAGCAGATCATACAAAAGCATCTATACCTATCTCAGCTTCTGTATGTAAACAATATTCCTTGTTCTTTCCCTACCCTTTGCTTAAACGTTTTAAGTAAATTGCAAGTGTCACACAGTCACATTTTACAACTGATCCTGCAACGAGCTGCCTATGAATGATCCAACTATAGATTCAGTGTTAATTTTGGCTGTCTGAAGATGCAGAGTCTGCCTCTGCAGAGCTGCTATTAGATTATGGACAATTTTGGACAGTATTTTCTCTGTGATCATCTGTAATAAATTTCATGATGCAATGCTGGGGGAGTGAATCGTGGCATCAGTCCCTCAATGAGCTGTTTGCATGGAAGTATCGCTGGACAGAGGCTGAAAACACAAAGGAAAATTAAATACCATACTACACAGTCACACAGGTGTTACTGTACAATTATCAGCACCCGTGGAAAGTGCGAAGGGATCTCTGAAGCCCATTTCAAGACAGTTCTGGAGCACACTGATGAACCAAGTTGGGAATTCTGAGAAATGTTAGAGAAGCTCTAGCTACAGAGAAGAAACGAAGGTTTTAGCTAGTAGATTTTCCTCCTAACAAGCACTGAATTAAGTATGCCAATTTAGTTTTTACAGATGTACATATTCAAGCTTTAAAGTATTTCTGTGTGGAAACTGGTTAAGATTGTCTCCAAAATATCATGAAGACAGAACTGCAAACAACCAACTGAATAGGAAAAAGAAAACAATGAGGTATCTTCATAGGTAGTTAGTGCAGTAACTCTGGATAACCAAAAGGAGCCCAATTACAAATACAATTATTCCTATCCAGTTGTAGATTCAACAGCACTAAATGCACTCCAAGTGAAACATAAGCTTACAAAGACCATATAGTAATACTGTTGTTAGTAAGGCTGAGGAAAACATTGACATACTGTTTCTATGCCCTACTGATTTTTGTTATAAACTGCAGAATGTATAGTACTAAAATTTCAAGATGCATCTGTTAATAAAGAAAGCACTACCTCTAACCTTGCATCAGATTAGATATACAGTACTGCCCCTGGCAGTGGCAAACTGCCACTGAGCACATCATTAGATATGTAATCTCAGTGGCAATGTCTAGAAGCATTTATACAGTTATCACAGTATAAACAGAAAAGCTAAGAACATATAAGGGCACCTATCTTCTACATCCCCATATATCCTCTGCCTCTTACTTTGAAGTGGTACAGGCTATTCTCTTCTTGGTGCTGGTTTGTCAACGCACGCAAGGTCATTTTTTCCTCTCACGGCAACGTGACACCCTGGTATCCTTTTAGGAACCATTAGGATAACTTGCTGCAGCAGTAGTAATAGAGACATTACACTGCTCATAGCAGTCAGATCACTTCTGATAGCTCAACAAAAAGGAAATATGAGCAGGGCTGAAAAAAAATGACACGAAACAGAAGATAAAGTATTACTCAAAAGCAGAAGGCTTTAAGATCAGACACGTTCTCCTGCTCAGTTTTCCAGCCCAACAGTCACCACAGTTCTTAGCAGTAGGTAAAGCACAGAAATGGGACATCAAGTCTCCAAGTTGCATTCAGTCCTTGCAGCCCTTCCAGTATCCCAGTACAGGATGGAATTATATCTATAGTACAGGCATGAATTAGTTTTATTTTTTTTTTTAAGTATAGTCTTAAAAAAATGTATTCTCTGGCTTGGAAACATTCGCCTCATTTTTTTTTCTTTTTTTAATAAAATTTCCATTCTGCTTTTGCATGTGTACATGCAGAAGGTGAGCAAATGAAAATATTATGAAACCTCAGGCATGACATCCAGAAATATTAACATTTAATTTTCATCTGGCCTGTGAAATGCAACCTTGTCTACACACTTTCCCATATCAATCATTTCCTTTCTCATACATTTGATACCGTTGCTAGAAGTTTATGAAATATAGTATTATAAACTAAAACACCAGCAGCATTCATTTTTAACCAGAATGGTATCTGCAATCAATAAATTGGTGAAAAAGAAGCTACATGATCCACTTGATTATCAGATGTTTTGGATTAGATCAGTTTGAAATAAGCTAGGAAGCTTATTTTCACAGCTGGGTTTGCCTTATATTCTATCATCTACCTCAGGAGTGCAGCAGAGCCTCCCAGGAGGCATTTCTGTAAAGCATATATGTTAATCTGGGAGCAAGATTTTCAAGAGTAATAAAATTTTGTGGATTGGTCAAAACCTAGGGGAAAAAAGTTGCTTCCTTGCTCTAATACAAAAAGTACCAGTTAATTCTACTGTGCTACTCCCAAACACCACATAATGATCATGGAATTGTATTTGGCAGATTTATTTTACTGCCAATTTTTAGTGCCTTTAGCCAAGAAGCAAAACTAGAATAAGGAATTCAAAATTTCTTAGTCAACATTTAAAGCTGTTGCCATTGTCAAGCTGATAATGCTAATTTGTTTTATTATTACTAACCTGACAGACCCAGCTGTTGTCTTAGGCAAAACCTGAGTTCTCCAATAACTAGGAACTGCAGCTGCTCAGAATGGGTCACCGGGGATTTAAACCACCACAAACATTAGTCATCTAGTCCTGCCCTGATCAGACATCTTTGGCCAAAAGGCAGGGTTAGGCCTGCCTGAGATTTGAAACATACAAATTAAGAGCTTTTTTTTTTTCCCCTATCTTCAGAAAAATAGTGTTTCTCATTCTGCCTTTGAAAAGTTATCCATGATTCTCATCTAATGTGCATCCAATCTGGCAAGGCCTACTTTTTTTGGATACTCTACACTAATTAACTTTTTTGGGGGAAAAAAAAAACCAAACATGAACTATAACTGAAGATATCCACTAAGTTACTGCTCCCATCTATCACTCTGTCAGTGCCAAAAAACTCAAAACCAGGAAAGTATTTTTCATTTCAAATACCTTTACTTAAACAACTGATACCCATAAATTCCTACAGTATGTATTTGACCGCTGCTTAGAACAGGTGTAACCATAAACGTTAGAAAATGCTGCATTTAGATGAGCAAGCAGCCAAAGTGCTGCCCGATTTAAACATCCCAAACTGGAATTATTTTTGACAAATGCTGTCACATGAAGTACCTTCAACAGAGCCCCAGGACTTATGGGAAGTGACTATTTAATGTTTAACGTTTCACTTATTGTTGCTTTTTCTCTCATACATTAGTTTCAGGTGGGAATCTTCACCAAAAAAACACCCTAACTTTCCATTCCTCCAACTCTTAACTGTTTCTGTTTGGATTACTGACATCACACATTCCAGTTTCTTCCTTTCAACAAGTTCCTCTCCAAAAACATAATCAAGTTGTCCTGCTTGCTGAGCTCTGCGGCCCTCTACTGTTTGTCCTTCCTCCTCCGTATTTTCTTTCCTGTTATTCTGGTTTTAAGTTCAGAATACCACTCTCCTGACATTTTCCTACCATTTCTGCATTGTACAACATAGTAAACTCTCCTGGTAAGTGGAAGCACTTGCTGATGTGCAACTATCTAATTGGAGAAGTCAACATAGCTTGTTCAAACTCACTGGACGCAGATGTGTTTTAACCACAGAGACAGTCTAAATAGGTAATTTCCCTGTGGCTCAAGATATACGTACACGTGTTGTACGTAGTACAAGCTAGATAGCACCCAACAACCAGGGCCTGTTTCCTGCAGAGTGAAGAGCTCCACAGACAAAGCATACCCAGCACAGTCTAGCAGAGTACAAGCAAACCATTCAGAAAACACATACTTATACAAAGTCATATGAAAGTTTCTTAACTAATGGACTGAGCCCTCTGTTTCCATCTTGGCCATTTCAACATTCAACAGCACACTAGCCTTTAATATTACGCTAAGCTCCTACTCCCTTACAGACACAGGAGAAAGCAAGTCACGCACTGGCCAAACCAGTTCCGACCAGTTCAGTTGGAGACCTTTTCTCTTTGGCATTACCAGGCTTTTCCATATTCAAAAGCGGCGTGACTACAAGCTGACACTGTCCTTTGCTTCTCCAAGATTTTCAGGTTTGACAGAAAAAATAACAAATTACTCATTAACCTCCATGCAAAAAGTACACATTTGTCAGTGATGGAAGTGACAGGTCAGTCAAGTGAGTAGGCAAGCCACAACGTGTCCAGTGGCAGGGAGAAGAAAAGGGTGCAGGGACAGAAATGTCTTTTGGAGTGAAAAAGCTTGAAGGGTTTCCCTTCTGCTAAGTTTGCCTCTCATTTTTTTAAAGTTGAGGTGGAAAAACATGAACAAGCAAACCTTGAACAACTCATTTTAAAATACACCTTTCACTGACCTTGTAAAAATTAAAAGAGAAAAATTTCTAAATTCCAAAGCTACTGAATTGCCTACTGCAAACAAAAACTGAATCTTCTTCAGACAAAAAATCTGCCAGTCATAAATTAATCAGTGAGGCATATTTATTTGCAAAGATTTCTCACTTTAAGTCCCACAATCTCTCCAAGCACTGCCAAAATTTTTAATCCTAGAAAAGCGGATAATTCATCCCATTCAGCTGACCAGCTCTACCTTTCTCCCCCCAAAAGGAGCTAACACCTTCCCTTTCCCCATAAAGCTAGCTAACCTCTCTCCAGGAGAGGCCAAGGCCATGAATGGAGTTACTCAACAATAGCTCTTTTCTCCTCACACAGAAGACTGACCTTTCTATCCACTGAGACCTGGCTGGCTCTATGGGTTTTTCTCTTTCCCCTTTGCTAGCTTTCTCCCCATTGCACCTCACTTGGCCCTGCTTTTTTCTTTGTATCTTCTGGTGGTCTGCAAATACCTGCCAAAACCTGTCATCAGTTGCAGTGCTTATAGTTTAGGATGTGTCCACTGACTTTGCTGCTGAGGGCTAACCACCACTGACACTAATCTTCGGCTTCCTCACAGCTACCAAACTTCAGAACGTCTAAAAAAAAATAAAATAGTATTACTTTCTTTAAAAAAAAAAAAAAAAAAAAAGAGAGAGAGGGAGAGACTTTACATGAGACAAGTGAAAATATTTCTTTTAAATTCACAGAAGTAACTTAGGACCTACAGAAGCTCTGAAAAGAAAATGCAGACAGACCGCATGCATTCATTTCAGCTAATAGGCTTTTGCAGCCTCTTCTGAACAGTGACAAATGTGTTAATTTTAAAGCCAACAAAACAACCAACCAAACTGCTGAAAGAAGTTCAAATACATTTATGCCTGCCCACTTGGGCAAGAAATGCATACAAAGCAAAAACCAGCCCTGAATTTTGACATGTCAAGGCTTTCCCCTCCTTCAGCACTCATTTTCCATCAGTTTTCCCTCAACAGACGAGCCTTGCCCATTTGGTGCTGTTCACAAGCCCTGGTTCCTAAGCATTTTTTCTTCACTCATTTCTCCTTCCTTTTCCCTTTTTTTTGTGATCTTGCCCATGGGTCCAGGTGTCACTGTTCAGTCCCCTCTGACACACTGCTTTACACCACCTGGTGGATCAGAGGTCAAGGACATAAATGCTGCACGCCCTTCCAGGGCTGAGGACACACTCCGCTCCCTTAGCTGGCAGTAAGGACAAAGGATGGGGTGGATCAACAGTGTGGAGCAGTAAGCACCCTGCCCCTTGCCTGCTGACAGGCGGCACTGGCACACCATGCCACTGGCCTTCAGTCCACCATGACTCTCTGGAAGCTTTCACTGTGGGCCCTCACAAAATGCAGCATAAGGCTCGCCCATGCAGGACAGCCCAGCATCACCACCTCTGCAGCCCATCACAGACACTGGAGGGAAGAAAACCTGAAGCAAAGCACTACTAGAAGATTCCAGTGTTCTTTAAGCATGTTAGCAGCATGCTAACCAGAGGCACCCTATGGGGTGCATATCCAAGCTAGTATGCTATTCATACATCACAGGCTCAGAAGTTTGCTTCTGAAGCAAATCTCCCCATTCCCCCGCTCATGGCACCTCGGTTCCCACGGCATAGCAGTCTCAGAGCACATGCATGGAGGTTCCCCCATAGGCTGAGCTACACGGGAAGATGCACTCCAGGAACTTAAGGGTATTATAATGCACAGAACTGAAGTAGAGCCAGGCTGAAGTAAACCTCACTAAAACACAGAGGATCAATGTTGAATCCTCAGCACAAACCGTTTTCCCCTAAAAATTCATTTCTCATCATGATACTCTCCCTCTTTTCCACATCTCCTTCCCTGCAACATACATCCTCTCCACTATCCCATTTCTGCAGTTACCACTACATACCATCCCGGAAAGGGTTAGACTCCCTGGCACTTCATTGCATTACTTCTGAGCATCATGATTCCCGTTCTCAATATACTGGGAAACACTGCATGTCACCAATAGCTTTTGCCTGAAAGAGGACTTTGTCTCCAACAGAAAAAGCACTGAAACAATAGTGTGGATGGTGAATGAAATGAGATTGCAGACAGGCTTACCTCTCAAGCTGACAGAACACTAGTCTATCTCCTCACGTGTTACACAAGTCCTCAGAGAGTCACATGCTAGGCACTCCTCTTGGTACACTGGGTCACACACCAGGGGAGAATAAGTGTATTTTTAACTAGATACACTGAACACACTCACATCCACTCCACATCCCAGAACAGTCAGTCTGTTGACCTGCAGAGTTTGGCACACCACCTTCTCAGGCAGGCAGCGACTACATGCTGCCCTGCAACTTGACATCAGGGACACAAATGCCACAACATGGGAGTGTAAAGTGGAGGCAAGACAACAGAACAAAATCTGCATTCACCCCATTAGACTTAGGTAAGTCTGGAAACATCCTGTGCAAGTCAAAGCCACTGCAGGAGTCTAGAGGAGAAGACACCCAGGCTCCGCAGTGTTCACACCTTCAGCCCAGTTCCTGTCTGACTGGCCAGATCAGCAGCCTTTCTGCTTTTGTCCATTAATAACTTCTGGGCTTATGAATCAATTGCAGCTATAACCAACACAGAACACTTATCCAAAGATAACTACGTTCCTGAAAGTTCTATGGACACTGGCAACTGGATAATCTGACATGCCTGTCATTAAAAGAGCTTCAGATTTTCTCTTGCCTGGGCAGGGTATAGTCAATCAGCACACAGGCAGCCAGTCAACCCACACCATCAGTTATGTCGCATCGTCTCCACATGGCTACTGGGGGCCATGGGAGGAAAAGTGTTTGGGGACACAGGCCAAAAGCACTACAGTGAGGAAGAGGTACCTCTAGAGATTGTAAATTCAGAACATGTAATTCGGGTCAACATGAAACAACTTCAGTTGTGCCTGATTTCCAAAACAAGTGAGAAAATTTGATAATCAATAGATGTGCAAACGTGCACATCTATGCGAGAAAATACTAAGTTCTGTTAATTTGCAACTAAAAATATTCATCTCTTTCAGGAATTTAATCCATTTGAGATCACCACAGAACACTTGTATTAATGAGCAGCCTGGTAGAAGTATATCTGGTAGAGTGTATCTGTACCTCCACTGAGAAAAAGGCTGCAACATTGCCTAAATCCTTACAACACACAAGGACATCTTAAAGAGGGTGGACCAGCCACCAGACAAAACCAGAGGAAAAAAAGCTTTATTAGTCCCACTGTTCAGTCTCACGGGGCTACTTAATCACTTGTTCTCACACTCAGGAACTGACCAACCCTAACTTTGCCCAGCCTGAGGCTAACTCAACAGATAATGTGATCTGGCATACATCAGCATCTCTGGAACACCACTTTCTCTTCTCTCCCCTGTTCACTCCTCTCCCCACAAAGTCTTCCCTGTTGTTCTTCGGCACATCAACACACTCCCTTCTGAGGGAAATGTTTTGCCTTACCCTCCCTTGAGCTGGCAAGCAGAAGATCTGAGAAACGCCAGCACCGACTCTTAGCAGCAACGTTGGCATATGCTAGCTCGAAGTATTTGTCAGACTGCCCTAAAACATCAAAGCACAAGGTCTCAGTGGTCCAACTGCTATCTAGTTTTTCTTCTTTTCTCACTGATATTTATCTTCACAAAGCTTAATGAACACAAGCAAGCATCACACCTAATTATTATTACTATAATTACTGTTAAATCATTAGGCAATTTATCAAAGTAAAAACAAAATCTACAGTTAATAAATTTTCCAAAATGGATGACTGGATAACAGTGTCTTTATAGTTAAGACTGCCCAACACTATTCTTTAAAATCATCACTTTATAAATCACACATTTTAAATAAAAGTTTTCTGTGACTGGATTTAATTCAGTGGAACTTACATTGAACACAAAACCAGCAAAGAATTGTTTCAGAAAACAGTGACACCAAATGTACAGATTTGTCCACATTCTGTAAACTCTACTCATTTGCACATTTGCCTAATTAGTTCTAGTGTCTCATGGGGTTAGAAATAGGAATTAGGCTCACCACAGAAGTCAGAGTGATACACAGCTATGCATAAAAACTTAACCAAATATGGTTAAACAGTAAACACCAGATATTCTTAATCGACTATGCTGACTATACTTCAACACTTGACTCAGAAACTTCTTGATGTTCCACCTGCATTAACTGTGTTCCCAAAGTGTGGTTAGTCTCAGGAAAAACATCCAGCTCCACAGAAATCACAGTAGAATTGGTAGCTCTGCATTTTATAAGCATATTATTTAGCCTCACAGCATGGTAGAACATGTTCTCTTTGAAATCCTCACTTTATAATGTTCTGCTCAGCTTCCCCTCACACTCGCTTGGGTTGAGGCTTCACTTCACAAGCTTTCTTAACAAACAGTGCCACATGCTGCTAATTTAAGAGGCCCCATTTTACAAGTTGGATATCTGAGTATTTGTACAATGGGAATATAATTAAATTTTGCTGGTTCTTCAGTTTTCTATTTATTTTTTTTTATAAAAGGACATTTAAGACAAAACCACTATTTTATGTCTTCATTTCTCACTCATGCAGTGCCAGAATTCAGAACTTAGAACACACCAACTTCAGGCTAATCATTCAAATCTCACCCCATTTTCCTGTGCCTGTGTAGTATTGTTATCACCATTAATTACATGAGTGCATACTACAATACCCTAAGGACGGTCTTAGTGGGCACACAAAGTACGCATTTCTTTTGGAAAGAGACAACTGTTAGCATTTATTAATCTCTATGAAAGTGTGATCTCAACACCTACCATGCAACAGTTAAACAATGCAAGGCATGTGGAACTATTACTCCCTCTTGAGCTTTTTTTTAAACTATATTAAAAAAAAAAAAAAGATTTCAACATAAATAAAAATCAATCAGATGAGTGTCATAAACAGTTTCCATATATTTCACTGTATTTTTACATTTTTTTCTTTATATGTAGTATTGGTGTTATATACAGCACTGGTTAAACTGCAGTCTTTCTGTCTGAAAGGTTTATAACTTCCAAGTTTCTACTGCAATAAACATCATCTAAAACTGAGCATGCTATCCCAGGTGGAACTTTCAGATCTTGTTAAGAGGGTGGGCACCTGAGCTTTACACCTTTTCAAAATTAGAAAGTACACAAAGTACAAAGTATATAAATCATCAAAATATGTAATGTAGTCTTGGTGATTTGTAAGTTAAATTCATTATAATGTAATGATTTATATATTTATTACAGCATCATTGTTGCAAACTCATTACAATAATCAATCTGCTTCAAAAATCAACATGTGCAAAACACACAAGACCTGAAGTCAGCCTGAACTAAGTATCAATCGTCTTCAGGTAACCTAAACTCCCTCCTGCCCCTTCCCAAACCCCCAGTTATCAACAGTCTTATTGTGGAAAAAGGCTTAGATAATAACCTAATGTTTCGGTGACTATTCTTTTTTATAACACCGGACAGAGAAAAAACAAGTTATTTTGTGCTTGCATTTATTTTCACAATAATGGTGAAGTGCACCCTAGCAGCTCTATCTTCTGCAGTTGACAGCAAGAACTGCTTTGCCTCAGGAACAGCTTAAGAAAAATGAATAAAACATGGGCTCTAGAGAAATGGACATTAAACAAGATCAAACATACAGATTTTATATGGTGGCATGTACAAAATACAACGCTGACAAACGTGGATGAGAAAATTAAAGAACGTATGCCCAGCCAGACTCCTACATCACCACCCATGATTTCAATGTAGTTTAAATCCTATGGCTCTACCATAACTTTTCAGGAGGGGGGGGGTGGGGGGGAGGGGGGGGTGGGGAAATGCAATTCACAATAACTGCAGCAATTATTCAAGCTGGGAATACCGTTCTCAGAAACAGATTCTTACAGTGCTATTTTTTTCCAAAACACAAAATCCATACCTTGAAGGTAGTATCCAACATATGACTGTAGTGCACAAATCTTACATGTGACTATAAAGATAACAGGAACAGCTGGGCTGATGGTTCAATTCATCTCAAGAGGGCACGCAGTCAGTCACCAACTCTGCATGGTTTATGTCTGTTACGTGCACAAATATGTTCACTTACAGTGTTGCATCCCATTCATTACTTCACACAAGCACACTCATCAACTCCACTCTGATATTTTTCCAGCTAACAGCCCAGAACCTTGTACAACAAACACCACCTGTGACAAATGCCATATCTGTTTTTTTAACATGCTTTCAATGTACAGAAACAGCAAAGACAGAACTATAATAAAAAGTACCAACACAGTACCAATGTAAGTAACATTACACAAAGGAGCGATTAATAAAGTCACCTCATCTGTGGTTAAAACATTGCTGCCAGTATCATCTATATGAGCTACACAACACTACTAAAATTCAAAAATGCCTAGCTAGTTAGCTTATATTGTTGTAGTCAAAGGCAGCCGTGGATAACTTAGCAGAGACCGGTATGGGTATTGACTGGATAACTTAGCAGAGACCAGTATGGGTACTGACTGCATTTATCACTCAAGAGTTTGTAAAGTTTACTTCCTAAGGCAACTCCACATCAGAACCTCTGGATATCAAAAACTAAGAAACTGCTCATGTTGCCACAGTAGCATTGACAATGTTCGGCTTAAAACAACTAAAGAAAACAAAAAACCAACAAAAACCCCAACACATACACAGTCACTCCCTAACGTTACAAACATCAAACACTTTATATAAATATGTCAGTTTACGCAATACTTCCTGAAAGCTCTACTGGATTACTCCAAGAAAAAGTGAGATAACACCAAACTTTAACATGTTTCTGTCAGTGCAGTGTTTGCACTAGAGACAATTATAGTGTTAGTAATGAAATACATCAAATTGCAAGATAGAACAGTGATTTCTTATCAGTCAATAAAACCCTTGCAAATAACTGTGACCATGGTTACATAAAACATCAGCATTAGCAGAACATGCTGCACCTGCCAAAGGTAAAACCAGTGATTTACTAGGAAAAGAAAGGAAAAAAAACCTAAATATATCACACTCATTATTATTTTTTTTATTTTGTCTTATTTGGCATTCCAGAAAATGTATTAAAAACACTTTTCATCAAAACACAAATTATTAAATCACAGCAAGAATTTCATAGCACCATCCTATGAACATCTCCCCATGCCATGCAGAGAAGTAAGAACTGTCCCAGTGCATCAGACATGGAAGTAGCCATTCCAGCTCCCAGGAGCCAGGGAAAGTTTCACGATAAACTTCAGCAGGAGTGAAGTACAGCTAGTGCTTATTATAATATTGGTTCTGCGCTTCATTGCCGAAACATGCACTTTCTTGACAGCGAATATAAATTCCTGTTAGACTTATAATGTTACACTGAAAAATGGCATAAGATATCAGGTAAGACTGGTCTTAACACAAATAGGAATCTAATTAAAATGCTATCAGCATAGCCCCCAGCAGAGGATGCGATGTTCGGTTTTATTTATTTTCACAAATACAGATGTTCCTATGGCCTGCCACTGCCACTGTGCACTGCCAAATGAGAAGTCAAGTTTGAAGCTCAAAACTAGCCTTTTGCTTTTGTGCTTGGGAACATGAAAGCAGTAGTTCCTGGTATGCGATGCAGCAACACACCACCTCAGACACCATACTCACTCTGTTCCGCAGCTGCTTTAAGAACCAAGCTAGATTTGGATGGTTCTCATTTAGCTTACCTAGCCAGAAATGACACTGAAACAAAGATGAGAAAATGCAAAGTGAATCTTATATAGACAAGGGACAGTATGAATATTAACATAAAAGATCTATTCAAAATTAAATTATACCACTGGAAACTGAGAACAAGCCCACTGGAATTATTCTGTATGGGAGAAGGAACAGTTCAGAACCGGCATCACACAGTTCACGAGCACCTGTGTTCTTCAGACTTTTCTGATTAAGGCTATTTTATTTGTAACTAGGTTAAATAGAAAAGGGGGCATAAGATTGTCCATTAGCCATTATGAGGTTATGAAAAAAAGTGTACTTGGCTAGATACAAGGAGAACAAGGGAAAGAAAAAAAATGACAAATTTTGCCAAGAACACTCTCATTATATGGTTTAAATTAGGACTTTTCTATCAGATTCAATATTGATATAAATACAAAAAGAACACACAATAAAGGATTAGAAGTTCGGTCTACAAAATCAGTTGTAAACCAGAAAAAACATGGAATAGCACACCATTATTTAAGCATGGGGAAGAAAGTAACATTCCTCTCATCATTTGTGTTTTGAAAGTATATTGGATTTTTCAGTTATGGCATTTCAAAACCGCACTTATTTGAACTTTCCATAACTACATCCGACACAGTGCATAATGTTGTTCTCGGCGAAATAAAAATTCTGATTTTTCTTCGCAAGTAGGCTGAGTTCAGCAGGATCAAATTTATAACATTAATAAATCACCCAAACCCAAGATAGCATCTCAAAACAGTGTAATATATAAGCCTTAGCTATGTTTTACAAACACATTAATCATGAACAGATTGAATAGGCTCACAGTAAAGTGATCCTTCATCCACATCCATCTGATTTCCTTTCAATCGTTGATGAAATATTCTTAAAGGACCATTCTACACTCTTTCCACCATGCTTTGCTAAAGCTATTCAGCAGACTCTGGTCTTCTGAAGTCATTTTTCAGATGCTTGAGTGAAAACAAAACATCAGTCAATGCATGACATAGACCTTGGGTCCCCGCTTCTGCCACGACAACCACTGTCAAGGATTCCTGTGGCACTGCCGAATTTTCAAAGCAGAGCGACGTGCAAATCAGATCCGTGCCTACACTAGCATAGCCTGCCCACTAGTGCATTTCCAGACCAAAGCAGGTGATTATGAGGACCCAGCATTTATACTTTTAATGGTTTAGTGGGTTTTATTTAAAACTAGATCTAATCTGGTCCTATACACCAAACTGGTTTCATTAGGTAGAATACTGCAGCTCACATCCCAATTTTGTTTAGTCTGGAAAAAATCCAGTTAATGGATGGATGCTCTGTTGAACCATTTTCTGATGTGAGCCAAGAACTAATGAGAACAATTAGGACAGTCACCTCAAAAGCATGCTTCTGACTGGAACACACTAAATGCGCACATGCTCCCAGCCACAATTCTCCACTTACTGTTAGATCTTGATGTCAGCCAACAAGAACAATCCAGCAGACAGAGGCTTCAGCAGCGGGCAGTCTAGTACCCTGTCACCATAAAACAGGCATAACTGAGCCTCCAATAAGAAAAAATTGTCCGAGGTTCTTCATAACCTGACTATATAAATCTGCCCCAGATCCCTGCCCTTCTCTCTGCCTGATCACATGCTTCCTTAGACCTAGGCTGAAACTGCTTCCTCCATAGCCCAATCCTTCTGCTTTCTCACTCAGCCCACAGCCTGAAATGCACTTCCCCAGCCAACTTCCCCACTGACTTTGCTCCTTTCCTCCTTAAACTAACTGTAAGTAGAGCAGACATCCTGGGTGATGTCTCACACAGGCTTCCTACCAATCTGTACAATCATCTAACTCTCATTCTTCCAAACCAAAACTGGGGCTCCAGCAGACCTGCACACACAGCCCTGAAGTACAGCAATGATGCTGAAAGAACAGATGAGGAAGAGGAGGAGTCAGCCCGTGGCAGCCCGGAAAAGAAAGAGAACTCAAGCTATCTAGATAATGAAAAACCTTGTGCGAGTTCAACAGTCAGAGAATGGTATTACACTTGAGTTGGGAGATCATCAAAAGACATTCAAAAAGCAATTTTACAAAATACAAGGGGAGAGGTACTCCAGAGAGTAAAGTTGCCAGGGACATAATGAAAACAGTCTTGGAAAGTACTACACACAATGTAGAAACATAAGAAAAAGTAAGAAAATATGCAGATAATTCACATGGCTACTTTTTTCATTGGAAAAATCTAAAATACTATTATGCTATTATTTAACAAAGTGCTTCTCACTAACACGTCACAACATCTTCAATTTAATGCTAAATAAACTTATTTTAGAGCTTGGGCTGGAGGTGGGATGCAGCCAAGCTCAGTAATGGTTAATACACCATTTAACTGACCTACTTAATGCAATCTAAGTATTAGTGTAACGTATGAAGAAAAGCATAATGTATGTATATTTTAAAAAGCAGTGAAATGTAAAAATAAAATTAACATACACCTTATTTTTATTCATGTATGTTTTCACATTCATTCTCCTTGAAAAAGGAAACTATTACTATAAACTTCACCTCCAACAAACAGATTTGTACAAAGAAGGAAAGAAAAATATTTAATTTTATCTAGCTCAGCTGGTTTTTGTTAGCTGAACCTAACCTAACCTAACCCAACGTTTCACTTAGTGAAAAAGCGGCCTAATGTTTGCTATGGAACTATGAGCAGATACAGATTTTCTTTTCAATATGTTAAATGGTTTTGCACGGCAAGGTGTTGGTAGTGGGGGGCACAGGCGTGGCTTCTGCCTGTAGGATAACGGATTTAAGAAGGGGGCGGAAAATTATGAGCAACAGCAATTGCTGCTGGGGAGAGGAGTGGGCCTGTGTGAGAGCAGCAGCCCTGCAGCCCCCAGGCCAGGGCAGGAGCGGCAGGAGGGGCTCCAGGCCCGGAGCAGGGGTTCCCCCCCAGCCCGCGGTGAAGCCCAGGCTGAGGCAGGCTGTCCCCTCAGCCCCGGGAGCCCACGGTGGAGCAGATCCCCCCCGCAGCCCCTGGGGACCCCACGCCGGAGCAGGGGGATGCCCGCAGGAGGCTGTGACCCCGTGGGCAGCCCGCGCTGGAGCCGGCTCCTGGCAGGGCCTGTGGCCCCGCGGAGGGGTGAGCCCAGGCCGGGGCAGGGCTGCTGGCCGGGCTGTGACCCCGCGGGGACCCGCGCTGGGGCAGGTCATGGGGGACCGTGTCCGTGGGAGGGACCCCGGGCTGGAGCAGGGCAGGGTGTGAGGAGCCTCCCCCTGAGGGGGCAGGAGCGGCAGGGACAGCGTGTGAGGGACTGACCCCAGCCCCATGCCAGTGTCCCTGCACTGCTGGGGGAGCAGGGAGAGAAACCGCCAGGGAAGCTCAGACCGGGAAGAAGGGGGGGGCGGGGGGGGGAAGGCGTATTTAAGAGTTGGTTTTATTTCCCACTATCCTACTCTGATTTGATTGGTAATAAACTAATTCCTCAAAGTCGAGCCTGTTTTGCCCCTGATGGTAACTGCCGAGTGATCTCTCCCTGTCCTCAGCCCACAAGTTTGTCTGTTACGTTTCCTCTCCCCTGCCCAGCTGAGGAGGGCAGTGATGGAGCAGCTTTGGTGGGCACCTGGCATCCAGCCAGGGTCAACCCATCACAATAGGTCATTAGGTATTTCTGAAAGCAGGCAGTAGTATTAAGAGACTATTTTGCAGCACTAGCTGTCTTTTGCTTTCAGCAAAAGCTGTTATAGTAAAAACAGGAACAGGCTTAAACTAGCTCGATTTAATAAGAAATACAAGAAAGTGCAGTAATAGGTTTCGCAGCTGAAGACCTGTGCAAGGGTTCTACATTCAGCTCTGTAAGAGGAAAGCACTGTAAGATTACCAGGAAACTGAAACACTTACTGCTAAGTTTAAAAGACAAAACAGAAGCAAACCATCTATTTTTTCAATTAAAAAAAATCATCACAAAATTTAAATCAAAAGTCATTGCTGCTCAGAATAGTCATATAAAATCCTTAAAGCTGCAAAGCACTTTCCCCACAGCATGGAAAAAACTCAAGGTTAAAAATTCAGGCCAGAAAGGGTGAATTCAACCCACATCAATCTCCTGCTGATTGAAGAGAGTTAAGCTTACAGAATGCCACAGATTTAGAGACAGACTATGGAAACTGCATTATTTGATGTCCTGCCCGGTAATGCAGTCAGTCTGGGCACTGTTCCTTTATAACACTTAAACACCCTGGTCTCAAAGACAGGATGCATGCTGTTCTCTTCCCCTATATCCATTCCTTCCTCCCCATTTTGAAACTTCAATTCATGCAGTAGCCAAAGTTATTTTTATAATCTTTTTGACCCAACCTCTAAGACAAAAAAACATATTTAAGGGGATTTCTCTACTTTGGGAGGACTCCTACCTACTGTCAAAAAGAGAGACCATTCAGTTTCAAGCATCTGTCAAATCTAAGTAATCTACTGTACAATATTTTATTCCTCTGTAAGAGATGCAGCTGAAGTTTTCAGCGATGCCTAAAGCAAACCAGCTGCTCTGTTCCTACTACCCTTTAAAAATAAAACGAAATCTTGCCTACTGTCTCTTACATACCTTGTCCTTCCAAATACAACAGGTAGGAGGAAAAAGAAAATAAAGATGTTCTGGGCTTTAATGTGCCAAAAAATGTCATCATCTTCAAGACTGTCAACACAATAACTTTTAAGTGAACCTGCAGAGCAACGTAACAGTTTTAGGGAGGTTTTTTGCTATTCAGTATACTACATGATCTCTTCTAAGTCAAGAGCAAAGCAATGCGCTCATCAGGGTGCCTGTGGGCTTGTCAACACAAGCATTAGGACAAGTCCTACACATAACCCCTTATCAGAAACCAAGGGTTCTTTCTACAGTCCTTATTAATCAGAAATCAAGGTTTCTTCTACTATACCTGGAACAGAGATACTAAACATGAAACATTGTAACCAGTTGAAATTATATTAGATACAACATAATCCGACAACCACCAGTTCCACTTACACACACACACACACAGGGCACTTCCCGTCCTCAGGTCTGTCATCTGATGAAACTCAGAGATAGCAGCATTCCATAATGGCTGAAAGAAGCTCATTTTGTGGTGTTTCAGGATCCATCTGAGAGAAAACTCTTTCACTGCTTCCATACACACATACCCTGTATTTTATAGTCCCCTTGAGTAAAAACTGGGGGGAACTCCACATAAACCCCAAACTTTTTGAATGACTAGAAAATAACACCACAATTCTGCAGTCAGCTCAAGATTTGTCCAGTTGTTCTTGAATCTCCTATGTGACAACAATCAGCTTGACCCTCCAAATCATCAAGGAATACTATTACAGTTCTTCATACAATGATAAACAAGCAAACTATGGAGCCACAGATGGTCAAAGACTGAAATAATCTTTCTTGTATTTAACTTCACCTTAAATGTTTGCCTAATCTTTAATCCAAAACTAAATAAAAAGGCAGTGAAAGCTTACAGGTCTAGTCTGCACCAGCATCAGCACTGGTCCTTTTCAAAGCAAAGGCTGCCAAACAACTAGGGTAAGCGTAAACACACTTACACACTTAACATCTATAGCTGCAACTCTCTCACACACTTCCAGGATACAAACCTGAGCACCCATGCTGTTCTGATGTGCAATTAAGCGAACAACCATCCATTATTTTAAGCTAGACCTCTGCTTATAAAACCTTCATTTTCCAAAGTCCTGTAACATGCTATCCTTTCCTGAAAGATGACTGTTTTTACTCAGCCTGGCAAAAGATTTGCCCATATATGGACAACCCTGAAGACAACAAATGGCTCTTTTCCCAGTCTATTATCAAGCCAGGAAATTAGACTGCCTGAGGTACTCACTCTGCCTTACTTACTGGGTTCAGAGCCGAAAGGAAACCTTCACGAGTTCGTCAATCATCCATTTTCACACGAAGGTGAACGGATGCTTTTCCTTTACAGCTTTAGCAGCAATAATCAGCGCCAATTACACACAGGATTAAAGTCCTCACACAGCCATGTAAGATAACAGAGTGTTAATGATGACAGTGGAAGTTACAGGGCAGACAGCTGTGTCCCCTAGGGCTTGGCAGAGGGGCAACTAAGAAAAAAGATTTTTTTAAAAAAAGAAATAAAAAACCCAAAACAATCCACACATCAATAAATTCAGGAACACTGAAAGAGTGGAAATGGGAAGAAAGCAAAAATCACTTGCCTGTTTTTTTGTGAAGCCTCGGAGCTTTCCTTGCCATTGCTAGTATTTATATCCAGTTCTATATAAAGCTAAAGTCTGAAGAATGCTATTCATATGAAACACTTTGCCCTCTGATAGTCAGTTGTTGGTAAAGCTCTTTTTTGCCTTTCCACGCTCACCTTGCAGCTGAACTCACTTTCTTTAGTAAGAAAACATACACATAGGGAGAATCTATACTCTGAATAGCTCTGAAAAATAGATTCAAGGTCCGAAGATGTTAAAACTTCCTAAGTGGTCAAGCAATACCATCCTCCTTTCACGTTGGAAATCCTGCAAAGAAACCTGTCTCACATAGTCAACTCAGCTGCCTAGAAACTTAGCAGCAAGCCAGTCTTTGGCTTTTTAAGCTGCAACAAAGGAAATTATTAAGGAAGCATTAAAACCTAAGTGCACCATAAAAGGCATCTACCAGAAAACTAGCTGCTATTTTCAAATAAAGAAGGTGCCTATTTGCACAATAAAAAAAATACCACAGTCCCTATATCCTCCTAACATTTAGGGGAAAAGAATGTATCACAAGAAATATGACCAAAGATTGATATTTCAGCTCCTCAGACTGACAGTATTTCTTTCAGAAACATGAGTAGGTGGGACTGTATCTCCTCAATGGAAAAATATGAACTCATGTGTCATAATCTATTTTTGTTTTGTTGGGATTTTTTAAATCTTCTTCTTCTGCCAGAAAATTCCTTATTGCCCCTTCCATTTCTTGATGTCCCAATTGTCTTTCCAGCTATGTTTATTTTCTGATTGGCAAGGAAACTATGAAATTCTATCTTGTTTCTTTTATATGCTATCTTGCTCTCTGCTGTTTTCCTCCTATTAAAACATCCTGTGCATGTAAATCTTTCAAAGTACAGTTTGCCGTAGAATCAAGCAGCCCTTTATGTTGCCAGCATTAGTCAAGACAATAAATAGCTGTAAGATGACTACTTAAATCAGTCACAGAATTGTAACTGTTCCTGATATTTCTCAAAATGATTATGGGTATCTATAAAACTACAATCTCATTCAACAGCTGTTCTGCCTTGGTAAAGCTGTCAACATGGGGGCAGGTGTTTGTTTTTTCAGAGAAAAGTCCCTTCTGAAACGGAGTTGTGATGGGATAAAAGAATGAAAAAAAAATAAAAAAAAAAACCAAAAAAATAACTCTTCCTGAGGATACTACAACTCCTAAAAGGCTGTGGTAGGAGTGAATTAACAAAATATGCGAGAAGTTTTGGAAGGAGGAAAGGCCACTGAAAGCTCTCTCACCCTTTCACCAGATAGCCCTAATAGAGGTAGCAAGGCTGTTATCTCATCCCACCAGTAATCCCAAATAAACCAAATATTCATTTCCTGAAATATCGCAGCTTCTTGCTTTCCACTTTCAAGAGAGAAAAACTCAGGTAAATATAATGAACTAAATCATACTCAGATGTCAAATATTTTGGCTTGGGCAGTTCCACCGTGCTTTCTTCAAAACCTGAAAAAACTAAGTTAATTAAATGAATTATCCCTATTGAAATGATTATCCTAGCAGCTTTTTGTGTTTGTTAGGGAGCTTTGATGGTCTGTTTCCACAAGTGTCAAAGAAAAAAAAAAAAAACAACCACAAAAATAAACCCAAAAATTACGTCGACAGACTTTCAGCTCTGAACATTGCACAACTGGCTGAAGGGCAAGCAGGGAGTTGTCTGTCTGCAGCATCCAATGAGGAAAACCATCTTTATGCTCTAATATTCCAACTGCTACAGGATCAGCATTTTCCTTCACTCATTTTTAATACTTGCCACAAACACTGGAGGAAATAAAAAGTCTGTTTCAAGTTCATAATGCAACTCATAATTCAGAAATATACCTCTAGTGTGTTTTATGACTGGTACCCCTTTGTACAACAGCTATTTAATGTTTTGTTTTCCTAAAAACTTCCATAAAAACATCACAACCCTTTCATAAGCAAACCATGAGTCGCCATCCCCACCCCCCACACACACCCCATCCGCCACTGCAGGACAGCAGGAAAAAAGGCCCTATTTATCACGGGGGAGGCAGTGAAGCAAAGCCGTTTTCCATTTTCTGTTAGACATGCACATAAGGAGAAAATCAGCAGCAAAGTTGTGTAGGAATTTCATTAGAAAAACCCATTACCACTTGCAATTCGCTCCTTTCCCTTCATTTCCATTTTCTTTATAAACATAAAATGCAGTTCATGCCCTTGAGCTTGTGCCAGTGTATGATTTTACAGAAAGGCCATGTGAAAAACTTAGCGTTCAATATGATTTAAATGACGAAAAAAAAAAACGTGATGACAGTTGTTTCAGATGAAATTGCTATGAAGTAGGAACTCAGTGCACCAACATCTGAAAAAAGAAAACTTTCACTAGTTTCACTCATACCTTATTCATTAGTTCAGACCACCCCATAGTATCCTTTCAAGTTCATTTTCCTGAAATCTGAAGCTAAACCAGCCTTCATTCAATTCACAAATGCATTCAGAGACACATTATCCCACTTAAAAGAAAAACAGTCTGTTTGAAAAAAAAAATCTATGTACCATTCTCATCTGTAAACCCAACTCTTGTTCATAAAGTTTTATTGGGATTTGAGTTGCAAATTCATCTCTGGGCCTGGAAAAATGAACAGCCACAAAATGACCATAAACAGAATATCTTCAAGCTGTTATAAAAACATACTTTGTTTTATTCTACAAAATCATTTTATCCTACTGTTTTTAAACCACTTGAAGTTTTCTTCAGCAAGATTTATGCAGTTAGGCATATAAAAACCCAACCATTGAGTCTTCTGCGCTACAGCATACAGAAAGAACAACTGTCTGTCTAGTTATCGTTGCCTTCCTATCAAGGCTGCCACAAGGCTCAGCCCATGGCTTTCAAATTTCCTTGAGGTCATGGGCTATATATAATGTATATATAATTTTATATATATTATTGTTATTGAATTGAATAATAATTGTTCTATTATATAGAACAAATGTTATATAATATATTCATAACATTTGTTCTATATAATAGAACAAATAATTACCATTACTTTCGATAACACAGAGCCATCACAGCATCATTATGACCAAGAAAAAGGGTACTTTTGCAAGTAGTCATTTTTGCTCCCATACCTGCATACTGGTAAAGTGCCTAAAAAGTTCCACAGAACAACATCACACCACCATGATGCAGGTCTGGCTGAATTCTAAAAACATCTCTGTGATCAAAGTGTCTGTACACAGGAGGGACTTTTTTGCTTTACTTTTTTTTTTAATTTGCTGCATGCCTTCCTGCCCCCTATACTACCATTGTCTTAAATACAGCAATAATCAGGTAAAGCTACTAAGCACCAAACCTGTCCTCTACTCTACTGCTATGATCCCCACCAAAATTAAGGATAAACAAGAATAACTAAGGGAAAACTCTTTCCTTTGGAGTGTTCTTGAAGATTTTCTGGTCACAAATCAGTTACACACAATTATGAACTCTACCAATTATCACTAAGGTAAATTTCTGTGTGTTGTATTCTAACTGTGACCAGATAAAAACATTTGGATACCTCAACCATTCAGAGCAACCACTTGTATAACACAGATATGTTCTTCCATATATTGCCATAACTTACTTTTTCCAAAGTCAACACAGAAGCCATGTCAAAAATTGTCAAGACACTCGTTATTTTCCAGGCCAAAAAACAGTATTTAGAAGTAGTCAATGAACATTTTAATCTTTAATCTCTGAAAAAAGACACAGCATTTCTGCAAGGGATGAAGTGCAATGTGTTCCTACTTCAGATTAAATGAGTTTTTAGACAAAATAGTTAAAATGGTGTACGCAGCGAAGTGATTTTGCTTAAACATACACTTCTGCAGCAGACAGGATCGAGATGATACTGTTTCAACTTAATACATTTTAGTTTCCAAAACAGACTGAGAGGAAACAATGTATCTGTATCAGAAAATATATTCCTGACAGGACTGATACATATTAGATAAATAACTTCTTCAAATAGATAAAAGTATCTATCAAGTTCATCCATCTTTATGCATCTAGCCCCTCTTACTGTATCAATTATGTTGATTCCCTGGTTTAGCATAGTCTGCAGAGGAAGAAACTAGAAATTTTGCTGAAATCAGATTTGGCTGCAACATATTTCAAAATGCCTTGTAAAAATACTCTTCACAAATAAAAAACGTTAAACACTGTTTTGAGGGACGGATGTCAGGAAAATGCATTCATAGAGCATGAACAACCCGTTACAACACAAGGATCAAATGATAGGAGTAAATATGGCAACTGAAATCAGTGACAAATCTTGCATTAAATAGAGCAGAGCTGTGATTTTGTTCCGTTTCAAGGAAACACAAATGCATTACATCAGTTGAGATGTACTTCCCATCATGATGACTCAATTGCAGAGTCCCTTGGTAAATTACACTTGAGAAGGAAGAAGCTACTGAAAAAAACATCATTAACTTCTCCTCCACAAGCTACATATCTCCACCTTGTACATAAAACATTAAAAATATTAGTAATCCAAAGACATTAGAGCCATCATTAATAGAAATTCAATGCTACCAGAGAACTAATAAAGATGCAACAACAACAAAAAGCCAACAAATCTTCAGAAGGTCGAAAGAAACAAGACATGCAATTGTCTTACTGGCTATTCAGCTCCAAAATTTGCCACTACAAACACATTTTGACTTCAATGACTAAGTGCAATCAAGTTTGACCAAACAGTACAGGTACCAGATGAGTTCATGAAAACCAGCAGCTAGGAAGACCACAGAGACATGAATAAGTGGCCGTTAAAAGAGAACAGTAAGTTTTGTGCACCTGATGAGATAGCAGAGGTTCCAGACAGCATGAAGGCTAGGCAGAAAGAAATGGTGGAGAGAAGAAAAAGCAGCAGGAACATCCAGACTTCACATCTAATGTCCACTGAATTGCTTGGGGTTTAGAGATTACTGGTCTTTGTCTTAACTTTAATTGCTCCGTCACAGATACAGACTTGAGTAGATTACCTGTGTTCCAGCAGAAAAATGATGCAAGCAAGGTAGCTGAAAATATGAAGACATTTAAAATAGGAGAGCAGCACTTCAGGTGGTACCCAAATTATGCACTGTTCCAAAAAAAAAACCCCAAAGCATTATGGTAGCAAGATGACAGTATTTGTGTTACAGTGTTTTACCAAAATAATTCATACACAGCGATACTTTTTTCCAGAACAGTGTTTTACCAAACAAGTGTGGCATAGAAATAAACAGCTAAAAACTAACTAAATAAATCCCAAGCCTGAATTCAGAAGGTTCACTGATCTGTGCATCAGCTGATAAAACTGAAGGACTAAACCTTCAAATTCAGATTTTGACAGCCAAACAGTAAGTAAAGGACCACACAATGTCCAGCAGCAGAAGACAGAAGGTCATTGCCATCCATGCTTCTGCATGTAAATAACAGTATGCATGCTGAACAGCAACATAGGAAGGTATCAGTAGCCATCAACTAGACTGAAGTTACATTACTTTACAGTCATTGTACAATTTTAAATGTGCTTATCTATTTCTCCTTATTTTCACCCTTTACTAATAGTCCTCCCAAAAAAACAGTAATTACTCTGAAGTTTAAGAGCTCTGACATAGTTTCACAAAGTTTTCCCAACTGATGTAAAGATGCAGGTTTAAGTTATGAAAAGATCTACAAAAAACATCACATTCCCAGACTGCAGTTCTCCCTCAGTACAGCTTAATACTTCACTCTTCAAAGCAATGGCACTGACTGCAGCACCGCTAGCCCTGGCAAGACCACAGTAGTAAATACATAGGAGGAAGAACCTATGTTCTTAAACTCAGAGCAAAATCATATTAAAAGGTGAAGTAAAAGAGCTGCAAGTTCTAATGCTCAAGATCAATAAATGAGGCAGAAAATGGTAAGTGCCCAAAAAACTATAAACTGCAAATACAGTCTAGAAGCATCTGAAGGATATCTTCTATCTTCTCTTTCATCTTGTTTTCCCCCCCTCAGTCTTATTGATGCTGGTGAGGTAAACTTGCTTTTTTTATTGTTCTTACCGTTTCTCAATGAATTTAACATTGTTTGCTAAAAACAGTAATTTTTCCCTCAACAAAAATGTATCTTGGAAAAGTTGCAGCAGCAGAAGTAAGCCTAATCAAAACCAATCATCACCTCACTTCACTGTTTTAATACAACCACATTTAAATTGGTTTCACTGTTGGCCTTGAAGAGAACAATGCAGCGTTACATTTTTCATTCAAAACTCCTGGATCCCCAGTGTCTGGGAGCTGTTTACAGAAAGAGATAAACATAACAAATTAAGTCACCGGAAGCTATGGCAACATTCTCCCTGGATCATTACAGCAATGTTGTCTGGCAGAGGGAACCCCAATTAGAAGCCAGGTCATGAAGCCTCATTGTGGCTCTGCCATTTTTCTACTTTGTAGTCGCTCATCTAATTTGAAATGGTTTCCCCAACTGCTTGGAAAGATGACAGAGGTGTCCATGTTGTCTAAGTTTTAGACAACCTCCTGGTTTAGAAAACCTCTAGGTTTGTTGTGAGAACTGGTTTGTGCTCACCCAGCACTTACGGGGGTAGGGGTGGTGGCCATCATTATTTCAGGTTATCTCCAATCACTGACATACACAACATTACACAACAATACACAACATAGCGAATATTCTTGTATTTCTGTCTAATCCCTTTTGCAGTCTTCAGTAACATGTAAGTGACAAGCATCTATTACTGCCCCATAGTACAAAAAAAATTTATTTCATGTCCACAAAACTTTCACGCAACCAGCACCAGTAGAAAAGCCCATAAGGTAACCAGCAATTCCATGCTCTGTGGAAGGTCTTCACTATAGAATTAGAAGGAATCAGGGTCTGCTAAGAAAAAAAGAAGATACCGCCTAACACTTCCTATCATCAACATCATGCACATTCTGGGCTAAGTAAAGTACTGGGCAAGCAAAGCAAAAGACCTGTGGGGAAATAAAAACAAACGCCAAAACAAAAACCACCGAGCATGCAAGTAGAGACCTTCATAAAGCTGACTTCCAAGATGGCAAAATCTACGTTACGTAAGTCATGCTATTTCCCCATCTCTGAAGGACATTTCCACCTTAAATAACAGGTTTTAAACATGCACTTCCAACATTTTCAGAAGTTTATGAACCCTTTAAGGCATGCATCTTCTCCCTTTTTAAACCTAGTCTGGTTTGAGAGCAGCTCCTCAATCAAGACCACCATGAGGCCACACAAACAAGACCACACAAAGGAGGAGTACAAATGTATAGTAAAGAGCAGTCTTAAGGAGGAAGCATTAGGCTATTTCTTCAAACAGGAGGGTTAGTTTATGTGAACTTCAAGTGACCATAAAACTATGGCGTAACTGTATCAAGCACAACCACGCTGATCTAAGATGAGCTGCTGATGAAAAAGGTTATCCTCTCATTAGCTCCCAGCAGCACGCTGACGTGGCTTGTTTTCCCATCAGTACCAGTGATCCTCTGACTCCACGGTGAACATATTCAGGAAGCTAACTAGCAGAAAACTTACCCTACACCAGAGAGAGTCAACAGGCACCTACCATCTCAGCTCCCTGAAACAGCTTTCCTTGGGGTCAGATATGTTCCAGCTTTAACAGACAGAAACGGGAACAAAGCAAGTGGGTGTAACAGTTTATGTCCTCATTGCTCCTAAAAACCTCTTGCAACCTGCTTCTAGAGGTTACCAGCACACGAGTAGGACCCAAGGTCACTTTTTTAGCTCTTCATCAAATCACAGCAGCTTAAAGCTCAGTATATTAGTAGACATTCACCCCTGCATGCATCACAGGTTAGGAAGCCAGACAACATGCTTTCAGCCTTTCTTCTGCTACCTCTGCTGAGCTGGTAGTGACTTCGAGTAGAGATGCGTAGGTTAGGTATCTCAGCTGCCATTGGTAGACCTGCCAGAGCACACCTCTGAAAAGCCTAAAACCTACCAAAATTACATAGTTTAAGCCAATATAGAAGTCTGTATACAGACTTTCAAATCACTTTGAGAACTCTGTTTTAAGTTCCAAAGTGAAGTTCAGCACAGGGTATTTCTGTGATTAAACAAAGTTTAAGTGTTACCAATTTATGTTTTAGCAAAAGAATTTCAATATTCCAATATTGCTTAATATAACTATGTAACTGTTCTTGCGTTCTCTTTTCAATTTTGTTATATATAGCAGATTTCAACTTCCTGGCCATTCCTCCCTTCAGCTCCATAAACACCAAAAGAATTGTCAAACAAGAAAAGCAAAAACCTCCTTTTACAAGTGCTTGAGAAAAATAATTTCTTGGCACAGCAGAATGGCTAGTTGCTTTAATTCAAACACAAGTTGTTAAAACAAGATGTTGCAAAGTGCTAAGAAAGTAGTTCAAAATATTTTTTTAAAAAAGGTACCTACAACTGAATGAAAAAACCAAACAAAATATTAGTTTTGCAGTCAAATCACAAGGTAACAACTGCAATATCATCTTGTAAACAAGAATCAAGGCTTGTCATGAGCAAGTAACAGGTCACCATCAGCAAAGTAACCAGCCACAGTGGTGTTAGCTATACTCACAATGTATCCATTGCTAGAGCCATCCAAGGTGATTCACATTAAGAGACAGAGAAGGAGCATGCACTTTACATATAGCCAGATTTATGCTTTAATAAAACTGTTAGAAAAAGCAGAAACAACATGGATATGTTATTAAACTACAAATAAAGATTTAAGAAAAAAAAGAAAGAAGGAAAAACCACACGGGGTAGAACAGTAAAACTTTCAGAGTGACCTAGTAAAATAATGGTAAAAGACATGGCCAGCTGGCACACACAAGAGATTGTCAAATCTCTCATTGGCTGATTGGTGAAGATAACATTAAGCTACATGTGAGGAAATAAATTAAAAGGTTATCTGTATGTAGGTTCACATAGTACCTAAGTTTCACCAAGGACCGTTTATGTTTTTACTAAAAAGAGAAAAAAAAAATTCTAGTTAAGCAGAAAGCAAGCATTTTTGACATTAAAAAGAAAAATAATCCTCACACTTAAAAAGCCCATAGTCCTACACTTCAGTGAAAAGATTTCTTCAAAATTTGATGATTTTCTGGGAGATATTTACATATCAAGTCTTTTACCTACTCCAAAAGAAACCTCTCAAGAGTTTATAGATAGCTTTCCCTATAAGGATGAACATTTCCTTCTCCTGTAATCATATTCCTTTGAGCAATAAAAATGTTAAACTTCTCTTACCATTCTAATATTCTCCTTTTTCTGCTTCTGATTTCTACCCCTTCAGTACCACTGCCACAGATGGATAAACCTCCATCATTTTTTGGTAACATAAGATACGCAATATCACCACTCACACTTCATTCATCCTTGCCAACTCACAAACTTTATGTCTTCTTGTTACCCTATGAACATTCATTTACACATTTTAGCCACAACTTTTGGAAGGCTTCCAAAGCAGCAAGTTGAGGAAATAAAGACAGACAAGCTAAATGATTGCAGCAAGCCATGTCCTCCAGCAATGATTCCTTATTCACTCGACCCATCTTTCATTCAGGACTGTGTAGAACCTGTAGTTCATTCACTAGGAGAACTTCGGCTGAAGAAGCAAGGTCTGCCCTAGTGCCACAAATGGTATAGATTCCTCTGCTGTCCATAGGGCTACGTCCCGATACAGGTACACAAGACAGCTCAGAGCCTGTTCTCTAGCCACAAAGTAAAGGGGCATGACACAGCTTGTGTCCACAATGCTAAACTCTTCTCCTTACACAAGGTCAGAAGAGACAGGTACTATTCCCCCTGCCTTTTGGGAACAGTCCCCCTTTGCTTTCTGCCAACACACATGCAGGCAGTTAGGCATTGGCCTAAGGTGGACCAAGGAGAACAATAAAAATTCAGCAGAATGAACAGGGCTACAGCTCGAGCCCACATCCTCTCTGTGCTCTGTTCCAAAGTATAAGCCCTGCATATAATTCCAGTGAAAGTCCAAAAAAGGTTTGAAAGAAATGTGCAATCTACAAGCACATTCCTACCCACAAACAGCCTATGAAAGTTCCTATAACACGCCAGATGATCCTGTCCTCTCTACTAAGCCAGAAGTTGTAAGGGGAATGCACTGTTCTGTAAACATTAGAGACTGCAGGTCACCCACACTCTCTGACTTCTTGAAAGCACTTCTCAAAAAGATACCTCTAATCTCAAGACCCTCTTGCATTCATAATCATGAACTGAAGGCCACAGAACTACATTTAAGACTCAAGATTCATGAAAAAGGAGCTTCTTGAAGGTATTTGTCTCGGGAGCCTTTACTGGTGAAAACTGAAGCCTGAAGAAACAGGAACAGTGAAGCACAAAAGCATTTTGCTCACAAGCATGAGAGGGGGAGCCTGGCATGATGAAACCTGAGCATACTGGCTAAGGCAGTGCCTGTTTTGAGAACAGATGAGTTCAGTTTCCTGTTACATCAAACAGTAACTTTCATCAGTCCTACGTTTGCTTAAAAAAAAAAAGGGGGGGGGGGGGCAAGAAAAAAACCTCTACTGACATCACACTTAGGGCTGGGCAGACAGTGGCAGATTAGGAAATACAATGAGTCACTGCAAACACAGAACACACAGCAAGAGTTTTCAAACTGACATGCAAAATTTAGTCTTAGCAAAAATAATTAGACAATACAGCTGAAGTGAACTACAGCAGCAGAAGAGTAACAGCAGTGTAGTGCCTTCACTCAATCACAGTAGTTGGGAAAAATAAGAACATTGTAAAAAGAACAAGGTAAGACACAGACCCCTGCAGAAAGAAATAAAATCAATACAATTCACCCATCAAGAAGGAAACATCAGCTAAAGTAAGCTGATGGTTGGACAAGGAAGAAATAATATTAAGCCAAAAATATAGATACAACTGAAAGAAAGAGAAAGCCATGCAAAGAAAGCACAATCAACAGAGCTCTGTTCCAAGAAAGAATTCACTCTGGAGAAGTTGCCAAGGTGTCTGTATATACATGAAAGAAAATCAAAATATAAACACAAGAAACCAGCGTAAGTAAAAGAATGAGTTATCATAAACCAACTGCTAAACTAACTGCTGGGGGGGGTGGGGGGGGGGAGGGAATCATTAGTGAAATACTAAGTCACATAACCATTTTTTTAGTTTTTATTTGTTTAAGGGGTTTAGAGTAAGTTGAAGACCATTAGAAGTGAGTAGCAGCTTTACCTAGTTTAGATGTAAATAGAATAAGACACTACGGAAGAAATACAACACAGAAATAAAAATTAGGCAGTGAAGAAAACCATAAAAGAATAAACAAGATGCACACTTAATCACTGTAATTCGGGCTAAGCATCCTACACTCTGAACCAGCAGAACACCCCAGTGTTGCAGAAATGCTACTGAAGTATCTAGGGCAAGGAAAGTGGCATCTTTCCTGCCAGTTACACAATTTCCCTACAGGGCGAAGCAAAGTAAACAGTATTATTAAGGTGAACATGGCAATGCTTGTGAGCAGCTAGAAATATCTGCTATTTGGGGTATGTATGGATCAGAAGTATTAGAGATGTGAGGTTTATGTACAAAGCTGTTAGAACTTTGATTGCAGAAGTTTTCTTGCCTTAAGGAACTATCAGTGGCTTGACATTAGGCGATTTCTTTTTGATGCAAGTGGAAGGATAAGAGGAAGGAAGAATGCTGGAATTATTAACAGCTGAATAAACTTTGTTAAGAAATGCACAGCTCAGCTGCACAGGAGTTGGTTGATAATGCAGAAACAAGGAATCAGATCAATAAGTGTTAATGAAAGCATTTAATCTTCACAGTTTCCAGATGGAAGGTGGATTAACTGGTCTCAGATCCTGACAGTCTCTTCTTTGGGTCCCAGCATCAAAGAAGGTCAGATTACTACTGCTGCTCCTATGTTGAGGTTTTTTATTATTATTTTAATTAGAAACCACTCAACTGAGTATGAGTTCTCTAAAGGCAGCAAGTAACATCCAAAAGCCTTCTCTTTTGCTACTCTTGAGCCAGAAGTACTTTGGAAAGCCTTCCAGAAACCCCAATTCTAGTCCTATCAAGCCATAAGATTTGGCATCTCTTAATGATGTGACATTTTATTGTTAAAAACCTCACCCAGACTAAAGCTTGCTATCAACGTGTTTTTCAAAAGAACATGAAATTTGGAAACACAGTATTTTTTTCTTTTTAATGCCACCTAAGCCAAGGTGCTTAGGAGCTGGGAATTAAGAGAGCTTCCTGTTGCAATAAATCACTGGGAAGAAGACATATAAAAAGAACACTGAAATAAAGGAGTTCCTTGTAAATATGTAAATGATACAAGGTTTATTTTAACTAATTCCTACTCTTGCCAAGTGGTTTTTTTTCCCTAAGAACCTAATTAGCATACTTATAAGTTGAAATAAAGCACTCTCAGTGTGCACCAACAGTAAAGATGAATTCATCAATTTACCATAAAAATTTACAACTTGTTAACCAGACTGTACTTCTCCCCTGCAAAAACAAACACAGGATGAGCGTTTTGGAATGTTCATTTGTTAATAAAGCTATGATTGCAAGACTGTTACCTGCCTTTTGAACTGTCTCATTCAAGCGCGCAACACATCAATGCATTGTCTGGCATTACAGAAGCCAAAGTCTTCTATAAACATCAGCCAGGCTGGTTCCTCCCACACTAATTATGACAGCTTGACAAGAAGTGATGATGAAACCACATAAATATGCCACTTTCTCACAAGCTTTTAAAAGGGGCCGTGGGGGTGGGGGAAGCCCACCACCCAGGATGAAAATCCTGTTTCCTCACCTTGATAAAAATTAGAAAGAAAGAATAAGCATCATTTAATAGAAGAGGTCAAAGCTGAGACTTGATTCAACACAGTTGCCACATTCAACCACATCAACTTGTCACATCCCACAAAATAAGCAAGGCTGAGTGAGCTGTGAGAGCCTTCAGATGGCAAAGGAACGAAGTACTGCAAGGAGCTGTCAATCAGTAGGTGGCACTCTTCAAACTCTGACAGTGGGAAGCCAAGTACCAGCACAAGTGAGGACACATAACACAGCAAAGTCTGGATCTTTAGCAGAAATATCAACAAGAAGTATTGAACAATTTTAACCATAACTGATACCCATGTGGAATGCAATGGTTTAATTTCAATAATACAAGGATTGCTGTATGTATGTAATCTCTTAAAGGAATGTTCCTAAACATTGTAATTTTTGAGTGCTGTAAATATTCTGGATGAACACTAGTGTGTACTAGTGTACTAAAACCAGTAACTCAAGAAATTATCCATTACATCTGCAGGATACTTTCAGTGCACTCTTGTAGCTAATTACGTAGACATAAGCAAACTAGTCAATGATAACAACAAAGCCTAGCATTGTTACAATAAACAGAATAGATAACTAAATCTTTTGGAACAATATATGATTGTCATTTCTGTGATATTTGCTGGTGAGGATGTGGCCCATGCACCAAAAGATTGAATTGTTTTTAGAGTTCAAAGCAACACAAGGTATAACAAAAATTAAAACATTGCTCCATGAAACAGGTGACAGATTTTCAATTCCTGCAAATAGCTTTTCTTTATTTAACAATTACAGGTGCTTTTTTTTGTATTTTGCTCATCTGATAAAACAGTAAAGAGCAGATTTAGTAACAAAGTACAAGTACAGGCACTTGTAATTGAAACAGCCAGCAGAGGGAGTATAAAAACAAAATAATAAAACCCAGACAGCCCTTTTTATATATTTTTTTTTACTTTTGATCTTAGCTTTCTTTTAGAATATAATAGTGCCCAAAATGCAAAAATCAGAATATTCTACAAAACACTGTATTTTAAAAGTATTAAATATGACTTGAAACTAAGATACTTTTTAAAAGTAGCATTACAAAAAAGCTCATATTAGCCTCACCAAACTGAAATAGGATTTTAATGATGGATAAGGTTAACATCGACCAACAAGCTGCATAAGCCATTTCCAAGTTATAAATCCATGCATACACAGACTCTCATTCTTATTTTCCAAATCTAAAATTAAATTCATGACTTAAGAATATTGAGAGAATGTTTAGGTATAACCTATTTGTAAAAGAATACAGCACAAAATATTAAAACTGAAAAAAAGGTACTGTGATACTGTTGTACTGCCTGTACAACAGAAGATTTAAAAGCAAGGAGGCCAAGCATATGCCCTAGACTATTAGTGGAAGTGAAAGTTTACATGACTGTTTCAAAGTCAAGTCACTAAGTCTTGTATATGTTGAAATAAAAATTCATTTCTACACATTCAGGTTTTTACCATGTCCAGCTGATGAGTATGGCTTAAACACAACCAAAAGGAAGGACATGAACGGGATGATTGGAGCTGCCAGCCTTGTATTAGAATTTTAAAGAAGCTGCCATCCTCCTCACACAAGTAACAAAAAGAAAACATCTCCCAACTCACCTACACTATCCCACTGTGCAAAATCACACCTTCCACAGTCCATTTCACACAAGCAGCAAGCTTACTGAGTTAACAGTGAAGGCGTTACCTCCTCTCTCAAGGCCTAAGAGCACTAGGTACCCCCGAACCATCAGGCAAACATGGGCTGCAGAGCTGAGGACTCAAAGGGACAGAGGATTAGTTATTTCAAATGTAGACTGCATTCTGTGTAGACAGCCAGTTATAAAAATACTTGACTCGGACAAACAAGCCCTTCTTCACTGTGAACTGACTTTGCATGGACAGTTTCCATTCCTTTTCCATGCCATTCCTTGCTCTCTGCCCATTGTATTGGTCCATTATCCCCTAAATATAAGGGCAGGCAGTGCTTCAGACCAGGATACATGGTGTTCCTGTACATTAATGCAAAATGTGGTATTACGAAACACCAGTCCTGATGGGAGCTGCTGAATGACAACACTTATCATAACTATACACTCCTTTAGTGACGATTTTGCTTTCAATTAATGCAGAACCAGAATCCCTGGAGTGAAAACCAGAGATAATTCCATTTTCTACATTAGCATCTAAATTTTACTGGGGTTTAACTGTATTTAACTGTAAAACCAAACCCTATCTACCTTTACACATGGGATTCATGCTGAAGATCAGCATTTGGCTTACAAAAACCCTGATTGCAAGTAATGAATACACAGAGCAGGAAAAAACGTGTCAAGCCAAGATTAACTCTGCCATTAGCGCAGGTAACAGGAATATTTTTAAGTTTATTTAAACTTTAGTTGCTATTTCCTTCCACAGCTACAGATCTTACCACAGCTAATCTTTCTTAGAGTACTACTCAATCGGAAAGTCTTAGCATCTGGCACATGAAGGTGCAGCATAAACTTACTGCATCACAAAAAAAAAGTCAGATAAAAGGTAACTGTTTAAAATATTAATATACCGATAATACTCTGACAAGCAGAAAGCTCCCATACTGTAAAATACTCATACCTGTCAGTAGACTCACAGGACACAGATAAAATATACTACCCATGCAGCTTAAGAGACCTTGAGTATAGAAGGAACATGGGATGCTCCCCTGAAAGTAAGATATTTCACAGAAACTTGGAATACCTGGCAGCTTGCAGTATCCTAAATATGGTAGAACTCCACTGGAGAATTGATTCAGGCTGTTAGCTACTAAAAGTTTCTCATAAGACTATCCTATGCACCAAGTTATTGATTTTAAACAGTCAAGAAAAACAACACACACCACATAAAGTTCATGTAAGCTTCTGCAGCCCAGTCCAGTGCTTTATTAGGAATCTTAAAAACAAGAATAGCCAGATATGGCACAAGCAAATTATTGCAGAACACAACATTTTAATAATATCAAGAACCTGCTAAAAAAATCCTGACTGGGGAGCATGCAAGTCAAAAGACCTCAGAGGAGACAGAGAAATGCATCTCTGATGATTTCACTGTTTTACAATGTTGAGGATTCTATTAAGTCACTCTTAAATCTCCCCTCCAAAAGAGCTCGTGTCAATTCTCTTCCCTACAGAACTCCTGTTTCCCTGTAAAAATATGTAGACTTTTTGTCTTTAAAGTCAAACAGTGTATATATATGTATGATTTAGAAACTAAAACACAATTCAAGAAACAAAAGCTATGAGATACAGCACTCTGCCTTCACTGTTCTACGTGATCTCATCCTCTTCAAAACAATAGTAGCCTTCTGGTTGCACTGTAACCAGGACTGTGCACAGTACTCCAAACAGTTGGACAAGTGCTCTTTGCAGTAGCTACACTGGAACTGAATAGCATCTTGTTTGACTTCCCTCCACTCCTTTTTTTCAGCCTGGTTTCCGAAGGAAATCAGACATGCAATCACTCGGGAAGTGTATGCATATGTATATAACCACACACGTGGATATCTATCCGTCTGACCTCACCAATACTTTTTGAGCCCATTGGTCAGTTTCAATCACATTCAAAAAAGGAGAAAGATATCAGTCATTTAGGTTCCTGAAAGTTTCATGATAGCAGGCTGCAGAGCACAGAAAAGTGTCTCCACAGCAAGAGAGGCTGCATGTCGGCTTAGATGTCAGTAAACTCACAAGGGAAAGAACCATTCTGCTCCTTTCCTGCCTGCAGGAAAATCTGCAGTCAGGGGTCACGATCAGTCAGTGATGACCAGGTTTCTTCTGTTCAAGTGTTCATAAAACAGCTTAAGTTGGAATTCACCATTGCTTTTAAAATGGTGTTTTGAACAGAGCTGATGTTTTCCATGTCATTTTTTCTTGGTCTAGGCACAGGAGAGAATTGCCCTACATGACACACACTCCCTGACTTGGTCCCTTGGTCCCAAAAACATTTATGTTAAAACATCAGAGTTGCACCACACACACGACAGCATCCTACTGCTCTCAAACACAGAGAAAACAAAAACTGGAAGAGTTTAGGATTCTCTTCAGGCCTCAAAACTAAACAAGTATGTGGCTCTGTAACATTATCAACTATTGAATATAGTTTCAAAAAGACAGTGCATTAAATATATAGTCATCTTTATTCACCTCTACCATAGAACAGAGAAAGTACTACAATACTACAATGCTTGCAGGCTATTGTGCTAAAGACAGCTAGCTGTAAGGAAATAAGACACATAATGGGGTTACAGCTGACATCTCTACAGTTATTCTCACATCCCCCCAAAAATACATACATGTATCAACTATGTACTCTTCGCCTGTATCAAAAAAGCCACCTAATATAAGTAAGCTAACAGATTAAAATGCAAGTTTAGGGACATCTTAAGGCTATGATTTAAGAAACTGTCACCAAAAAAAAAAAAAAAAAAAACCAACTAAAAAACAGCCAACAAAGAAATAACCACAGCTGACTGAAGACACCCAAAGCATCAAAACACTAGGCGAGCAGAAAAAAAAAAGTTTCTAATAAAAAAAAAATAATAATGTATTTCAGCCCTGATACATGCTCCGCTTGGAAACTGATCAACCCCATGACCAAACCGAACCCCGGCACGGCGGGGCGCTGGGGGTTGCGGGCTGGGGTGACGGCACGGGCAGCCCGGCCCCGGGAGGTCTCAGCCCGAAGCCCCGGGGGCTCCGGAGGCGCCCGCCCGGCGGGGCGCGGTGTGTCAGCGCAACGCCTCGGAGCGGGGAAGGCGGCAGCGGCAGGAACGGGGCGAGACACCCGCGGGGGAGCCGGGCCGCGTCCCTGTGAACGGGGAGCCTCTGCCCTTTGAAACCCACCGCTCCATCTCACAAGACCTCGGCGGCTGGGCCGGCCAGCGGCCCCCGGCACCGCCGGGCTCCCCCGTCCACTGGCCAAGCCCCGCGTCGAGGGACCGAGCGGCTGCTCCTGGCCCGCTCCCGGCACGGGCCGAGCGCGGCCCCGCGCCCTTCCCCCGCCGCTGGTCTCGGTGGGAACCGGCCAGGGTTCGGCCGGCAGCGGCTCGCTGCGGAGCGCCCGCCACGGAGCACCTCAATGCCCCCTTTATTCCGCCCTCCCCGGCAGCCGGTCCCTGTCCCCGTTACAGCGCCAGCCCCGCCAAGCAAGGAGCACATGTTTCCTCTCCGGCTCCTCGCCCGCCTTGCGATGAGCCACGGGCAAGGGAAGGAGGCACCCGGCACCAAAGCCGGATCAGAAACACGGGATTTGCACGCGTGTGGCGGATCTAACAGGGGATGCCGAAAGGAGCGATACGTTACACCCTTTTCGGTCCTCCACCGCCGCTTTTCTGTCAACTGTCGATACAGTAATGCTTCCTCATTGCTACTTCAAGTAAGTAGCGGGGGGGCGGGGGGGTAGTCTCCATTCCCCTACGTATCGTTCCTGAGCAAATTAAGCATGCACCACGTAGAAGCCTGACACATATACGTGGAGTTGTCTGATCTCGAAAGGATGCCGAAATCCCCGAAGCGTTAACAGCCAGCTCCCACAAAGAGCACTCGGTTACACCGAGCATCCCCTTTGTCCGTGCATCCTCAATACACACCCGGCCGCTCCTCCATGCGTCCACGCACGCCCCACGTATACGGCCCCTTTGTGTCTTCGCCTCCCCCCCACTCACAAAGAAATGCCCCTTCCCCAAGGCATGCACCCAGCCTCGGGCACGGCTCTTCGCCTCCCGCCGAGACACGCGCGACCCGCCGCTGGGCGCAGCGCTCCAGTACCTACTTGTGTTCAAGAAACAGTCCGTAAACCTCCTAAAGCAGCTTGCAGAATTAGATCCATCTTCCATGTCTGGCCCTAGAAGCAAGGGAGACGAGAAGGAGAAGAAGGCGTCTCTCTGCCGCTGCTGCCGCCTAGGAGTCCTGCTCCCGCCGGGGCCGTCGCCTCCTCGGATCCCGTCGCCGCGGGCTGCTGCTGCTGCAGCACCGAGGGAATTGCAGGACCACGGGAGAGAGGCGGCTGGCGAGAGGAGGAGCCGGGAGTGGTGCTGCCGGGGGCCGCCGGCTGCGGAACGGAGCAGCAAGCCCTGGATGGAGGAAGAACAGAAGAGTCTCCTCCTGCCGCTGCCGCCTGGATGGGCGATCAAGTGAGCTGCTGCTGCTGCTGCTCCGCCAACATCTCTTCCTCCTCCTCCTCCTGCCGCTCTCGCTGCCTCTCCTCCTCCTTCCCTCCCTTGGAGACTTGTGAGGTTAAAGGAAGACGAGGAGGGGAAACGAGGAGGCGGCGGCAAGAAGTAAAAAGAAGATGGAGAAGCGGAGGAAAAGGAGGGGACTGAAGCGAGGAAAGGAGCCGCTGCCGCTCTGGGGACGATGCTGGCGGAGGCGGCGGAGGAGGCTGTCCCTGCAGCGCGGCTCCTGCTGCTGCTGGTGGTTGTTAGGAGGAGAGAGAGAGAGCTGCAGGCAGCCGAGCCACCTCCAGGAGCGGGGGGAGGAGGAGGAGAACCGCCGCTGCCTCCACCTCCGCCGCTCTGGCCATGGGAGTGGAGCGGGCGGCTGCCGGAGCCGGGCTTTTCCCCGGGTGCTGCAGCCAGGGGGGCCGAGGGGCGGGATAAGATCCGCTTCTCCGGGTTGGACATGCTTCCGCTCTTCCCTCCCTTTCGCGGTAGTTTAAGGCAGGACGTCTAGGAGAGAGACCGGAGTAAAGCGAAAGGGGAAGCCGAAAAAGGACGGAGCCGAAGAAGGGGCGCCCGCGGTTCGGTCCTGCGTTCCCTCCAGCACCCCCCGGGCAGTGCTTCCTCCGCACCCCGGCTCCCCGCCCTCACAAAATCCTCACATTTCCGTTCCCCCTTTAGGCCGGAGGGGACAGGGCGCTACTGACCGCCGAGCGGTTCCGATCCCCTTTTAAAGTCCGCTTTTCCTCATGCTCCCACCTCGCATTCAAAGCAAGAAAACGGCAACAACCTGTATTTTCTTCGAGCGAGGCAAATATTGCCCCGTATGTGCGTGCTCGTCTGCAAAGAGGCAGATAAAATCACTGCAGTGCCGCTTCCAGTACCAGCCCCGGCCGCCGGAAAACGCCCACTGGCGGAGCCAGCGCTTCCCAGGCTGCCTCCCTGCCTCCCGCTCTCCGGCGCGCACAGGAGCCGCGGCACAGCGGTTACCTAAAGGGAACGCGGGGAGAGGCACGAGAAAAAGACCCTCCCTATGCGGCCGCGTTGCTTTAAACAGCTGTTTCCAGCCGCCGAGAGCAAAAGGCAGGCGCCCTGCGGCGCCCAGGACGGAGATTCCAGGGAGCTGCCCCTCCGGGCTGTGGGGCACCGGGCCCCCGGTCCTATACAGAGATGCACAGTCCCTCCGCGATGCCCCGCACCGCACGTGTTTGCTGCGGCCCCCCTCTGCCCCGCCCCCCACACACGCACACACACTTACCACAGTTGCAACCACCCGCCCCTCGGCCCCAGCCCTCCGCGCAGCCCGGCTGCCCGAGGGGCTCCCTCAGACCTCGCCTCAGGCGCGGCGCGGCCGCCGCCGGCCTTGTTCCACCGGCACAGGCGACGCCGTTCACTAGCGAGCCTGTCGCACCGGCCAGCCACCGCCCCGACTCCGTGGCGGGGTCCCCGGGCAGGCGGGGGTCCCATCCGCAGCCTCCAGGCGGTCGCGCTCCCCTCGAAGGAGCGTCCCGCCGCCGCCCCTTCGGCCACCGCCTCGCCACCCCGCCCCGCCAGCGCGGCCGCAGCCCGCCCGTCCCGGCGGCACGGAGCCTCGGCGGGCCGCGCTGCGGAGTCCCTCCGCGGGGCAGCCGCCGGGGGAACGCCCGGCCAAGGGAAGCCCGAGGACGGGCTCGGAACGGAGCGGGGCCGAGGGCTGCGCTGGAAGCCCCCGCCCCTCATATTTCGTTTTCGCCCCGAACTCGCTCTGCCCGGTGCGCCAGCCGACGCCGAGAGGCGGGCGGGGAGGCCCGAGCCCACCGCGGCTCACCTGCGGCAGCCGGCAGGGGCGGGGGCGGCACCGCCCGCCGGCGCGGGGCTCCCCTCAGCCCGGCCCGCCGCTTCCTCCGGGACGAGGCCGCCGGGGAGCCGCTGCCCCGCGCCGCCTGCCAGCTTAACGGAAGCCCGGGGCCGCGGGCAGCCCGCCGCCGCCCTGCCCTCCCGGGACAGGCGCTCCCTCGCCCCACAGCCCCGCCAGCGCCGTTAGCCGCCCGGCATGGTTCCTGTCCCGGGCGGCTCGTGGAGGCCGTGGAGCTCCTGCCCTCGCCCTGAGGCGGCGGCGCTCACCCAGGCGGGGCCCGCCCTGCCCTGCCCTCGCCTTCCTTCGCCCGGCGGGCAGCTGCCGGGCAGCGGGGCTCCCCCCGCCCCCAGAGGGGCGCTGAGGCTCGGAGCCCGGTACCCGAGCGCCGGGCTGGCGGCTCCCTCGGGGCAGCCTGGGCGCCAGCCGCCAGCGCGCAGGGAGCCTCCGGTGCGGGGCCGGCACACGCCGCCGTGCCAGCCCGCCGCGGGGGGACGTCCCGGCCGGGGCTTCTTCTCTTCGAACACCTGGCCGGGGCGGGGGGCACCGCGCCTCGCAGGTAGCCAGCCGGCTCTCCCGGCCGCCAGCGGGCGGAGAAGCGGCCGTCGCTGCGGTGCCCGCCCGGCCGGGGCCGTCGCCGTGTCCGTGGCGGCAGATTTTGTTGCGGGGCGGCGGGGACCGGCTCCGGGGCGGCGGGGAGACGCCGCCCGGCAGCGCGGGGCTGCCCCGCTCGGGGGGGCGGCCGCAGGCGCCGCGGAAACGGTCGCGGACAGCCGCGGAGAAGGTGTTTGTTTCGGTGCTGTCAGCGGGGCACCCGCAACGCGAGCGATTCTGTTTTCCTCCGCTCCCCGCCGGGAGCCAGAGCCCGGCGCCGTGCGCTGTGCCTCCTGGTGCTGCCGTGGCCGGTCCGCGGTCCCGGGATCCTCGCCGAGCCGCCGCAATACTCCCTGTGCCGTTCGAAATCAGGGTCGCTCTTTCCGAATTTCGACTCCTGCTTTGAAAAAGATATCAACCTCCTCTTTTGGTTTTTATTTTAGATCCTTCGAGTATTTCACATCTATCATTTCAGGATTTCTTTTAACGCTAGAATACACACGAACTCCTGTCAAAGTTAGAGTCTTCATGTATCCCTGAATCTGGAAGGCTGCAGAATAAGATGTTCCTCTGAAAATAACAACGCTTTCACGTTAAAGTGCCTTTTCAGCCGGTTGAATGTTCTGTAACAGTGAGAAACAATCCACAGAGTTTGCAAAAGGTTAAAACGCCAAAGGAGATTAAAAGACTCTCATTAAACAAACAAAACGCATAAAACCAAATAAAAACCTCAGAGAGGACAAGTTTTACTAAACTGTTTTCTTCTGCGTGGCTCTTAAAAACCTGCTGTTGCCTAAATATCCTGAACAAAAATAAAGAAAACTGCATCTGCTTTTGTGATCCATTTCTTTCGGGATATTTGACTTGATCAGAACAGTTTGATAACTTCTGTTTCATACATCTATTTGTATGAGATGGTTTTATTTCCTTAAGTCCACATATACTTCACATATAGGGCTCTTCTCTCACAACTACTGCAGGATGACTAAAGATCCAGCAAATATTTATAAATTCTCTGAGAGAAAACTGAGCTAATGGAAACAAAACTTTAGTGAACTGTGTTTTGTTGTTGCAGCCTACTTGTTTAGCAGTTAACAACTTCTTGGTAGAAAATCTTTTATACTAAAATTTCTAAATTGAAAGAAAGAATCAGACTGAAATGACTGACAAAAAGCAAGAGCTATTTACCTGAAAAAATGAAGGCTGCTCTTTTAGACAGTTTAGTCCCAAATTGTTCTGTCAATATCAAGAGTAAATTACTGAAACTTTACATCGCCAGTTTATAATTGTAGAAATCTTGTTTGACTATGCTAATATATGCTAAATACCTCAACTGCTGTTCATCCAAACTACAGTTGTTCAAATATCACTGCCTGAAACTGGATAACTGTGTATTTATACAAGGAAGGTGAATTGTGCATATATAAATATGTATATGTATATTCAACAAACCAGGCAAAATACACTTCGATTTTTAAGAAATCATCAGATAATCTAGACAAGCAGCTTTCAGGTTAAGGGTTATTTACAAACTGTTAATTTGGTGATTATTCATTAGCCACCGGCAATTCATACCTGATTGGTCACCTGCTTCTTGGCTGGGCAAGCAAAACCAATTACAGAAGAAAAGTTAGATGACAGTGAAAATTGATTTTCAAGCTCTCTACCTGTACATTTGTAAAATATACTGATCTGTGGACAAGTCAAATATGCTTGGTGGTCATCTGAATACCTGGGGATAAGTAAGTGATGAATCACATTTGCTTGTTCCCCGATGTATCTGTCAATCTGGGCTTCATTGCTTAGTCAGCATGACAGTTTCAATTGCCACAGAGCAATGATGTCATTGCTGCCAATATGGTACTAACCATACACTCACATCATTTACCAGGAAATCCTCCCCCACTGTAATAGGAATTTTTGATGTGAAACAGTGAGGTTTGCCACATCATCCTAAAAAAAACTAATTAAAACCTCTGAAACGCAAAGAAACATATTAAAATACCCTGATGCATCCATTTCCATCAGATGCAAGGTTTCTGGTATGAATACACTGTGTCAGTGCAATGATGAGCAAAAGTTTTTAGTTTTATTTGCACGGATAAATGCAATTTCACAAGAGTACCCACTGAAGCCATCAGGAGGTCTAGCATGCATCGTACTTACAAGAACAGGCCTGGTTTGAAAGCAGAAAGTAAGCCTGTTTGACAATAATCTGGCAATATTAATCAAAATAGTTGAAGGAAAACATTGTGGGGAAAAAGTAAAATCAAGTTATAACAACAGTTGTTTGGTATTAAATACAGCTTAAAACCAAACACCTGTTCTTTCCCAATTCTATCTGCTACATTTTAAAAGTGACAGTGACTCATCTTTTATCTGGTCCCACTCTTCTGCCTGGTAAATCCTCTTATCTCACACATTATCCTTATATCCTAAGAGTCCCCTCTATGATGAATGATCAATTGCTAAGGGAAAAAAAAAAGTAATAAAACAGATTATGGGGAAAGCGATTTTAGAAAAATGTCAGATGACGGCAGTAGAGGACCTAATGGAACCAATCACCTGAATGAAGGTGAGGCAGGAGCAGCCACAAAGAAATGCAGAAAAGGCAACCTGCTGGAAAGGTGGGGCGGGGGGAAGCATAAGGATAAATGCAGCTAAAACCCAAGCTCTAGAGTTGAGTAAATGTAGCCTCAAATTAAAGCCTTTATGGAAAAGTCCTGTAAGATCATTTAGCAGAAAATCACTAGAGAAAAAAAAAATGCAATTATTTTTATTAACTTGCACAAAATACAGTAATTATTACTCAGGTACTGAATTGCTATCAGAAATTGGAAATCTACAGAAAATACATTGTTTCCTAAAGCCTTATTCTATAAACACTTAAGAGTCATTTATAGAAAACCCTACTTCATAATAAGGGATTCTTTTTACAAAGGATTATTCTTAAAGACTGTGCACATGCAAGGAGTAAGTGTGTTTAAAGGGTATGTATCAGCCATTTTCTTTGATTTCCACAAACACTTTTACAAGTCACCTCTTTTCCACAAGAATATTAACTGCAAGTGTTGATAACACGCAAACACATGCCAGCAGCCATCTTGAAAGTGGTTTTGGGAATTACCTAGTCCAGATGCAGAAGAAATATGTGAGATCCAAAATGAACTGCAACTCGTTCAGCAAATCAAAACAACACTTTTTTTTCTAAGGAGTCCAGGTCTGTTCAAAGATAACTGACATACAGAAAAAGAAGAAAAAAAATAAAGGGTAAATAAATATATTGTTCGCTTTTATAAGTTTGTTCAGCTCTGCATATGTCACCTCACCTTCTGCTCTGCAAGGTGACAGCTGAAAAGTTATGTGACTGGAACTATAAATAATAAAAGTTTCTCTAGAAGTGCTATACTATGTGGTGTATGATGGTGGGTACATTAATAAACTTGTGAAGACCATGTCTCTCGCAGGCAATTTTTTCCTTTTAGAAATACACAAAACTACACAAGGTTTCCAGTATTATTTTTCAGGGGAAAATTGCAGTTCTTCATGCGAAGAAGATATCACATATGCAAGGGCAGGACTTTTTTAATCTTAAAATTTCAGGTAGACACATTGCTACATATTACATTGTAATTAAAAGCAAAATACATTTAATCTAAAAACTCCACAAAACTAGTATGTACAAAGGAAAATTTTTACAATAATTGTATTTAGATTTGTTTCCTATAAAGAAATAGGAAAGAAGCTAAAGAAAACATCTTTTAGATGATGACATCTACCATTTTGTGCTGTCCTATGCAGCACAAAGATTAGTTATTTACTGGTTTTATTTAAAAGGTGTTCAGAAAAGGAAATGGCTGTTTGGGCTTAAGTTTCTTTTGTTAAAGTAGAGGACCCCCCTCCAGAGAAACTGTCCTCTCAATAAAGTAAAACTCCAACAGCAGCTCTCTTTACTGAGATGCTATATTATAAACCCAAAGCATCATAAACACTGTAAGCTCTTTGATACAAAGACCATCTTTTGAATCATATCCAGCACAACTGGATGCTGGCCTGGGACCAGCGCCTCTTAGGTAGTAATGAGACACAGCAAACAACGTAACAGTTGGCATGGTAGGCAACAGCACTGTTGTTACCCAATGCTATTGGAATAGCCATTTTTATTGCAAGAAAAATAAGTAGGGTTATCAGGATTTTTGTAATTTTATCTTTCACGATGAAATCTCAAGTTAATTTGTCACAGAAGAACACTTATAATTTGCTTTCTGCTAGAGGCAAATAATTACGTTATTTCAATTCTGTGTTCAATTGGAACATAGAAATTCTGACCTTTACATGGATGAAAGTTGCTTTATATGTAACAGATTTAAAGACAAATCCAAAAGAAAAAGTTAATACTGACTTATCTTTTACTCCTTCACCATGAGTTGTGCAGCTTGCTAGCATGTAGCACAGACCCATAGGCTGCTATTGTCACAATGGAGATGGCCAGCTTTCCCCCATAACTCTCTCTTGCAACCCCCTTCTTCACTTTTCCAAATCTTCCAACCACTAGAAACAAGCAGACTCTTCCCCAACATGGTTTTCATAGTTCATGAGCAATCCTACTGCCCTATCACTGCCAAATTCTAGGATGGAACTAGGAATCTCAGATCTGAGTTTAACTGTACGTCTTTGTTCTAGCACAAACTTACAGCCAATTCCTCTTTGATATTAACAACAGGTGCAAAAATAAATTAAGAGACTGAGCCCAGCCTTTAGAATTATCTACAAAGAAACCAAATCTACAGTGAATTCAATAACTTTGTTGTGATTTCTGAGTATCACTTGGAGGGAAACAAGTTTCTTTTTGGAACAATCCTTTGTCCTTTTCACTTGAATTCCTCCTTTGTTTTATAGTTTCTGACAAGTCCCATTTCACTCAGTTACAGTAACTACCAAGTTGCCACCTGGGAAGAACAGGACTCCCATCCCATCTATTAAAGATTCAATCCTGACACTGTGGCTGTTGATAGTGAAACACACCCATTAGTCTTCAGAGTTAACACCCTGATGAGACAGAAAGCACAAAGAAATGCACACCTCTAGCAACCACGGGCTATTTAATGTTTCGTAAAACAGGCTGATTTCAAATCCAAGCCCTGTTTCTATGAGGAAATACATCTTTGCAATTCTGAAAACTAGAAAGCTTGAATTTGAAATGAAAGCTTGAACTCTTCAGGTTTGTTATTCACCCCTAGCTTTCCTGTGTGGACTCTCTAATATGCATTCGTTCAACACCACAATCGAGCTGGTAAAACTGAGAAAAGTTTATTATCTGAGTAATTTTTCTATATTCCGTTCTCACTTTAGGCACCAAGAAATTTCACCCCATTTGTCTCCCTGCCTCAGCACATATTTACACACTATGAACATACATACCTGCTGTCTTTATATCCCACCCTAGGATGTACTTGCTATCTTTTTATTGGCTGCTTTTTACATTTCTCCCTCTCTTTTTTTCTCTTTTTCTTTCTCCCCTGAGGTCTCCCAGAGACATGAAGAGCCAGTAGTTCTCTAGTTGCAGAATCAACAGAATGGTACAGATTTTCTTTGCAAAACACTTTAATAGCAACATGTGAAAAACACCATCTAGAAGGCTGGGGTATTGCTGCCATCACGCCTGAACAAACACTGTCTCACATACGCAACCCTAGACCACTGCAAACAAGCTTATTTGATTCAGTACAATTCTTCTCCTCCAGAAATAAGACACCGCTACTATATACACATATTTATTTGTTCTCTTTTATCTGTTTACTTATTGCCCATTACCTCCTTTGCCATCATCCAGCAGCCCCTGTTAGTCCAATAGCTTTCTCTCCCTCATGCACAATACACCCTTCCATTCTTCTCACCATTTCTCCCCACACTACCACATCTGCCATGTCTCAGCAAACACACTAAGCTGGCAGCATCCTTGTTGTCTCGGCTGCAACAAGCTCTTCCCCTGCTTTTCCTCTGCTGTGTCTAGTCTTTCCCCAGCAGAAGTACCTCCTCCTGCCCTTCTGCTGGCTAGATCCCATGGAGAGCTCTTGTACTCACTACGGGAGGGGGATTCTTCCCAAGACTTGGGTCTAAATGAAGGTCAGGTGGTAAAGCAGAGGAAGAGGAAGAACAGAGACTGCTTGTGCTCTACCAGAAGCCTGGGGCTGCCTGTAGAAGAGACTTTAGAATGACAGAAATGAAGCAGCAGCATCTTATCAGCCTAGCTACAGAGACAGGGAGTTGCTCATCTCTCATGCTTGATATGGGTTTCTTGAATGAATGACTGGGAGACTGAGTACAGACCATGGAGCTTAAGCAGAACAAACAGGACACATCCTAATCCCATGATAACACAGGATCAGCAGCTACTCCAAAATGGCCCAGAAATAAAATAAGCACAAATAATTTCTTTATGAGTTTTCTTAAGAAAGAAAGTAAAGTTATGTTCCATAGGTATAACTGACAGGAGTCCTGTTCAGGCTAGGAAGCTTTGTGTTCATGTTAGCCAAAGAGGACAGGGATTTTAAGAGATATTGATTGCTTTATTATATAGAAAATAAATGCAAAGCAGTATACTGCAAAATACTGCAATCACATTTGGAAGGAACAGAGCTGAGTATCTTAGCAGATTTTTGCAAACAGCTTATTTGAACTTTATTTATTTATTTATTTATTTTTCTGTAAATCTCCTGAACCTCAGACAAAAGCAGAAGAGAAAGCACAGCATAACCCACCTGAAGCAATCTCTACAGTATCCTCAGCTCAGCTTTGTCTTGCTGGATACAGTCTGCAGAGATGTAAATGCTGCACTTGTGGGTCTGACTGTTCTTAAGACAAAGCAGCAATGTGGCTCCCACTGAATCCTGTAACCCACAATCCCTACACTGAGAAAGCTTCTGGCAAGCCCTCTAGTTTGTAGTTTCTAAGAGCAGAAAAAGTAAATCATACAGTAGTCCCAACACCCAAGTTACAGCAGACCATCTCTACATCTGATCTGGCTCATGCACACTCAGATATAATTATCTATCATAACTTTTTTTTTTTTTTTTTAAGTACAGGTTGACGTCCGGACTAAACAAGCCATTAATGCAGCAGCAACGTTGGGTTTATTTCTGAAGAAAGAGCTCCTCTGTGAGATCGCAAACCTCCTATTTAACAAAAGCTCTATGTGAGGTTTTTCACCCATGGCTACTCTAACCTAAGTTGTAGTTTGAGTGGATGTGGCTTCACTAAGTAAGATCTAAAGGATTTTATTGGAAAAAGCGGAATTTTTGCTGCCAATAGCTTTTGTTGCCTGCCAGTCCTTGTCCTGCACATGGCTTATCACAATATAGACTCAAAATTGGAGACCATTTATCTCACCTACAAAACTATCAGAGTTGATTTTCTATTTAAACCCCATGGAGCTCCAAAATAGGCTACCATTAATGCAGCATTAAATGATCTGTGGAGCAGGGCTTTAAATGAGGGGGAAAGGGAGCCACCAAAACCTTTAAAAGGGGAAGAAAATAAAAATGAGACAATCAGGGAGAATTTTGGTATGAGGGGAAGCTCGGGAAAGAGCGTGTGCTACAGCAGGGGAACCTACCCACCACCCCCTTGCTTAGAAGCCAGGCTCCAGCTGCAGGCACTGCCACATGGAGCCCATCACTTTCTTCCAGGTCAGTGGAGCTCTGAGCCAGAGGCCTGCAAGGGATCCCTTGATCCCTGACGTCAGTCCCTACTATCATACACTGGTCACACATCTAAAAATCAGTTACGCAGATTCCAGTGCCCCAGTAAAAAGGTCATTCAGAATTTCATTCTTCCTCCTCCCAATTCCCAGCCAAAATAAATCTATGGCCATTTCTTTTGGACAAGCTTTTCCTTCTAGCTTTAAATATCTCTTCTGACTTCTTGATGATCTTTGGCATTTAAAAGGAGCATTAGTATCTTTCTTAGACTTCATTTTCCTTGACTAATTGAGGCAAAACCTTTTAGTTCTTTCATACAACAGTGGCTCCAGCCTCCTGACGTCTCACCTTACAAGCCCCTCTCTATACCTCTTCCACTTGGAATTCATCATTCCTCAGTACAGATGACTACAGTTGCAGACACACTCTCACTAAGATTTTACAGATGGATTAAACACTTGCTGAGTTCTTTTGGAGAAATTTTGCCTGATATATCATGGTCTCAATACTGAGGGGGTGGGAGGGTTCACCGTTGCCCAAGTCATTTTGTGTTGAACACAGCCGTAGGGACTTTCCTCTCAGTTGTTTCCAACTGATGAGCTCAAAGACAAAATTCATATTTGCCCCTAGGTGAATGATTTTGCACTTTGTACTGCTACGTTTCATTCTGCTTCCAGTAATGTGACTTCTGAGCTCTCTGAATCATCCCAAAATCTGCTCCAGCTCCCCTCTGTGCAGACAATGGCCTCTCAAATTTTGTAACCTATAAACTCTGCTAACACACCCGTGCATACAGGAAAAAAATACAAGCAACAATTCAGTCTCCAATTGCTTAATTCAACTTGTATCCTTCCTTATGCCAGTGAGGCAATTGTTCTCCCTTTAGCTGTAAGCACCTCATTCTCAGGTGGTCTAGCGCACCCAACCTTTCTGCAGTCTTTGCAAATACTCAAGACGTTGCCTGACAGCTCTGCAAAACAGGGAAGTATCATTCATTAGTGCTGCCTTACAGAGGAAGAAACACAGAAGTTTAATTTTTCCCCCTAAAGTTATGCAGGAAATTTAAAAACAAAAAGAGTTAGAAAAGAACATTGAAAGAGTGTCAAAAAAGTATCCTAATCCCCCCTCTACTCCTCTGCCTGCAATATCGCCCTGTGTTTTCTCATCTATCAGGCACATGAGGAAGGAGTCCAGGCTGGAGCTGGCTTCAGGCAGAGGCAAAGTAAGCAGATCCTGAAAGCCGCAGACTGCCAGAGGGCACCTGGCTGCCTGCTCTGCCCTTCCAGGAAGGCGAGCAGACCAGCTCTTCCAGCAGGGTAGCCACACAAAGAGCACAGCTCCAGCCCTGCCTAAAAAGCCTCCTGCTGTCTCAGCCACCGAGGGTATGATCGCAATGCATGGCTTGTCCCTAGCGCCTGCTGTCCTGCTTTTTTAAGGAAAAGAAAAAATTCTGCTCTCCTTTGTTTTTCGTCTTCCCATGGCCATTTTTCTTTGTTATACATGACACTAAACAGTTTTTAAAACAAACCCTGGCATTGAACAGAAGTGTAATTTTTCAAAACTGCACTTATTGCTGAGATCAAACCATCCCTCCTGGGCTGTGAACTAGCAGCCTTCCATGCAGGCCCGCTCCATCAAACATTCAATTACGATGTACATAAATGACTTAATTTAATCTGAGAAGAAATTTAGAAACTCCAAGCAACAGTGACTGACCTGTTATTTGATTTTAAAAATCCACCAGCCTCTTGTTTGTGTGTTTGTTTGTTCATAGGGAGATGCAAAAAAGCCCCCACCCCTCCAGCTATAGATACCTTCTTGTAAGTGAGAACTCATTCTCTGTAATCAGATTTCTGGCCTGGGCTGGGCACAGAAGGAAGTTTCCTACCTAGAGATTAGTGCATAGTCAATATTAACAGCTTTCACGACATTACTGCATTACTCTGTCAAGCAAAAATACTTGATCTATGTGACCTGTATAGGAGCCTGGCGCACAGTTTGAGGCGCTTCTGAAATTTTTCTTAGGATTTCCCAATAGTTAGGTTTCAGGCGGTAATGTGAAGGCAACTGACACAGCAGCAGCTGCTGCAGTTGCATCGACCTGTACTTCTTTTTGGGACACAAATGACCCGATCACAGCAGGATTTGTTACAGCTGCTACTTCTGTGTACACTTTGTTCAGATTAGTTTTTCAAAAGACATTTTGACATGGCTCTCGTTTTGAGCAACACCACCACCACAGTTAATTCTTACTACTACTCTGCTATGAAAATCAGCATAGGTGTGTTTCAGCAAAGATATTTCTCTACAGAAAAGAGATCTCAGTGTACACTACTTCCCCAAGTCTCTATAGCACTTTAAGAAAATACAATAATAAATGTAGGAAGGAATGGAAAAGATCTAGAAATTTGATGTATGAAAGTATACAAAAGACAAAGGAAAACCAGTTGTGCTATCAGATGGCAGGTTAAAATTTGGAAGGAAGGGAAATGTAGAGAAAGGTAGTGGAAAAGTAAGTCACCATCTTGAAGCTCTGGGGGAGCCCCAGGAAAGGATGCATCATCTTTATTGAAAAAACACAGCATTTTTTTTAGCTGTTTAGCTAGCAGTTATTGTAAATCCTACCACACCCTTGCTGTAGATGCAGGCAATCAGAGATATGCTTGTCTAGTGGACCCTTCATGTTCTTACTTTCCAGTCATCTTGGTAAGAAGCTCAAGCTGAACAATGATAATTCAGTCATTTACCCACCTGAAAGACTGTGCCCTCACTACGCCTGAAACCTTGCGCCTGATTCTTTTCTGCTTTGTGCCAGAAGCCGTGGCCTCCAACGGATTGAGTTATTTCTACTGCAAAGAGCCAGATTGCATGTTTTTGGCCTTTCCTTCCAGCCCTTCCCTTGCCTGCCTGCCTTATTCACTCTCTTTGTAATGCTGGTTGTTTTCCCTGTTTCAAAGCCTCTTCAACTGCAGCTCACCAGTGATCTAGCTGAGATGAGGTTCTCTCTAGGCCAATGAATGCTGGAAGTTACCTAAAGCTTTAATGCTGGGGGTGAGTACTTGCTGAAGTGACATGGGACAAGAAGTAGATCTGCTTCTCAATGAACTCTGGAAGCGGAGGGAAGCTTAGGAATCCCCATGCAGGTAACACTGATCGATTTGCATGAAATGAGCAGCAGCGAACAACTTCAAGCCCACCATTGCAATTAGATGAATCTACCAGATGGAAAATTACTTAAAAAGCTAACAAGACTGTCATATTTTGCTGATTCGTCAACATGTGCCCTCCCAGCATGTTTGCAAACAAAAAACAAAACAAAACAAAACAAAACCCTCAGAAAGCCAGTGAAAGCAGTATTATAACTGGGCTTTTCACACATGAGACCAAAACAGACTGCCCACATTTGTAGACTCAGTCTTCACTGGCTATTTTGATGTAAGGTACATTTTCCAAGCCCTGCATTAACTGCTGAATGAAAGGGATTTCTTTATAGTTCTTTACAATAAGTATATTTTTAAGAGAAAATCAGGTGGGACAGAAGGAGTAGATGTTATATGAAAGCCCGTTTGTACTTAATACACCAAAGAAATTGTTTAAGGCTCATTATTCCCTGGTGTCACTGTCTGATTAGGTAACTCCGTGTAAGTTACACTGGGAGTAATACAGATTTTGCAGATATCTTCAAAAGCATTATGGTCTGCTGTTTGGGAAATACTTTGTTTACTTGAAAAAAGGTTTTTCTAAATTTCTTTACTTTTGTCATCATTTTTAATATTGTACTTACCATAAAAGCCCAATGGAATGGTTTTTTTGGCTCCATTGGTACACACTGTGATGTTTTGTTAGAGGTTTGCATATTCCAAGCACAAACATTGACCATCCTCAGCTGACAGGTCATTTCAGCCCACGTTTAATCCTTGGAACATTTTATTCTTGTGTGTCTAAGAAGTCTGTGAACACTGTGTTTGTGCAAATGGCTATGCACACAGAATTAACTAAATAATTAACACTAAATATTGTGGTATACCTAAGCACTTGTGCATGGTGATAGTACCTGGTTGCTTTCAGAAACTTGAGGAGTCAGGCTAGTGTAGTGGAGTTAATAACTAAAACATTTTTTTTTTCTTTTCCAGAAAAGCTAAAACCATATAACTGGTTAAAAATATTTAGAATACGCAATGCGTAACCATGCTGTTGGAATCCCTGCTATTTTAAAAAGGAGGTGTTTATAGACAGCTAACGAGGTTAAGCTTGAAATTAGAAAAGAAGTTCACCTAAGTTTCAGCATTTAGGCTGGCAATTCAATGAATGAGGCTAGAAAAAATCCTTTCCCATGTGCAGGTGCCTTCACTGAGATTTCTTGCAGATTCTTCCACAGTTTTTAAGAGTGGACCCTCTCAAATCAGGGCAAGACCACTAGACAGGCTTATCTGCAATGGCTTCTTCTCTGTTTCTAGCAAACCTAACCTGGGAAAAAATAAAAAAATGCTGCAGGAAAGGGGCCCGCATGGTTTAACAGGAGCAATGGAGTACTTCAGATGAAAAAGAAATTTAGTGGAACAGAAGATGAGTAAGGGCTTCAGAATACAGCCCGACGAACAGACTGCATTCCCAAACGGTACCTGGCTGGAACAGTTGGTTTAACTTGTTCTGTGTGATATAACAGTACCTATGAGTAGGAAGCAATCTAAAAATATTAGTGTTCATATGTTAGCAATAGTGTTTTTACAAAACATTAAAATATTGTCAGAAAGTAGAGATTAAAGCATGCAGCATAAATGTAGCAGTTGCCAAATGTCTCTGTCCCATATTGTTGGAAACTCTGAAATGTGCCTGTTCACAAATGCCTTCTGGACATTGATTTTCTGCCTCACTGTCTCACTCCTTTCCCCCACCCCCAGTCATCAGTTCTCATTTGCAGCTCTGTGAATCACAAAACTGAACGCACTCTGAATCACCCCAACACTCATCCAAAAGGTAATTCCCCAAGCAACACTTTGCTTGATGTGGTGATGGCAAACAACATATACATGGCTGAGACGCAAGGAGCTGCGTGTTACCACCAGACAGTTTTGGCCACCAAGGCCAGCTGAGCTCCGCTGAGAAAAATACTTCACCTTTTAGAAAGTTTAGCTATTTCCCCCCTTGATTCTTTTCCCCATATGAATGTATTGAAAAAAAAAAAAGTTATTTTAAAGCTGTCTGGAATATGAAAATGTAAACAAGGAACTGAAAGGCACATAAGCATATGGACACACAAAGATCCACCAGACCTCTTGAAATGTTAGCGTTTAATGACTCTCTTCACGTTCAAGAGGCTGCACTCCATGCTCATACTGAGAGACCCTTTTGTGACAATTTGACACATCTAAACATAGATACCATTTTTTTTCTGATTTTGGTTCCACAAATTGGAAAAAGTTTCAAATGGGAGGGGAAAAAAAGTTTACTTTCTCTCCCAGTAGAGCAGCCTCTCTTGGGGTGGAGGGGGTAAGAAGGCATACTCTGGGGGCACAGAGGGCACTCCTGGGCTGGGAATAGCAGTCTGCTCCAGAACTGGCTCTCTCTCTGACAGCCCATCTTCTTCCACCCCACAGGACAGGTATTCCTCCTTGTTCATTCCCACAGAGGGTGTCACATTGTTACCCTGCTTTCTCCTCCTGCTCTCTGTTGGCAGGAGGACCAATACATCTCAGCTAGTCATCTGAACTGTTAAGTTTGGCCCTTTTCCTTCTCCCTCCATTTAATACAGGGTTGAAATGATGAAGCAAAATTGATGACCTCAATTTGCACTGCCTAGCCCTGATTCTTAATGCAGTCAGGCAGACATTGCCTCTAACAGGATGTAGGAGTTATTCCTCAGCAACAGGTGATGGAAGTTCCTTACACCTTACTTTTTATGTTGGAAACCTTTTAGGCATGTCTACTTTCCATTACTGTAGGTGCAAACATTACTGAGCTCATTTTTATCTCCTTGTCTTTCATGTCTTTGTACACAGAGCTTTTCCTTCTCCTCTAAGTCGTCCCTTTGACAGATTTTGCATGTTTGAATTTCTAGGAGCTGGTGCCTTGTTTCATTTTAACATCTTTATGGCTGTGCTTGAATCATGACTGCAATGCTGAGCAGCACAAGACTCCCCAGAGAGGGCTTAGATAAATCCCACTCCCTGTACCTCTAGACGTCTTCCTCCTTTCTCTCCATGCACTTACTGCAACTCTGGAGCGAGGCCTTGGTCTCCAGGGGTGCTGAATGGGCTCTGGCTCTCAAAAGAGGACTCAGTCCTCTCCAAAGTTCTCAGAGCCTCTCCAGCCAAACTTGCCCAGGGTGCCAAGCTCCACACCGGCACCTGCATTCAGCACCTAGGGGCTCTCTGTGCTCTCCCTTTCCCCACCTCATAGCCAATGTCAAATGCCTTACTTCCATTTTCCAGGGTCTCTTTACAAGCAAATCCCCTTCCCTCCTCTGCCTGCCCATCCTCCTCCTCTCACTGTCTCCATCTGTTCGGCCTGGTTCTCCCCCATCTCCATTCACCCCCTCACACTCCAGCCCCTTTGTGTTACCCTCACATGCCCGCTTGCAAGCTCTTTTCATGCTGTTTCTTTGCTTGGATTTCTCCTCTTAAACCCCATCTGGCACACATTCGCTCTCTCTTCCTCCCACCTTACGCCCCTTCACAAAATTAACTTCAATGAGCCTTAAACAGTGGCCTCTGCCACATTCAAAACCAGGCCTTTACACTTATTCATATTACCCTGAAAGACTCACTGGCATCAGTAATCTGAATTAGTTTTTCCAGTAATCACGCCGGTCTCTCCTTCATTCACTTTCCCCCCTCTTCCCTCTGACCCCCCTCCCTGTTGCCCTTCCCTCCTGTTTGTTCTCCTTTTAACTCAGACTGGAAGCTTTTCAGGGCATCTTTATCTTGATTGGAAAGTGCGGTGCATATTGATGAGAGGATTGAGCTGAATAGAACCAAAACATTCTGCTAACTCCAGACACTGCTGGAGATGTTACATCTGAGCTGACTTAGTAAATACCAGTAAGAAAGGATGAGTTGAGAAGTTGTAACTAGAGGTTTGGCTCATGCCAAGGAGTGATTTCCTGAGGTAAAGTCTGATAACCCCTTCTTCGACAACAACTGGTGTTTTTCCCTCACAGCTGAAGGCGAATGAATCCACCAGGAAACTCATCACTGTTTTCCAGCACACAGGAGCAGCACACAGCATAACCCGGGCTCCCCAGCATCTCCAGACTTACAGTGGGTGACCCTTTTTAAAACTCAGGATGATTGCATTTTACATGCTCTCCACATCAGCATGCTGCATCTGGCGTTCCTCTCCCACAAGCACCAGCCACTGAATTTCACTACTAACTCAAGACCCATAAGCATTGCGCTGCTCAAACTTTGCAGGTAGGTAACCACATCTGCCTGCCCTGCCTCCTCCAATTTGAACTGGAGATAATGTGTATATACCCAAAAATGAGCTGTGAAGACTATTTTTCCTCTCCTAACGTACAGAAGAAAGTAAAGATGTATAGGTCACTTGATTATTTGTATAATGGTAGCACTCAAGAGGGCCTGTGGGGACCCAGGTACTGTGCAACACTTACTCTGGTGAGTCTGTCACCCAAACTCTGTAAGGATGTTCCCAGTGAGGGCAGTTACACTGCTGGGAAAAGTACTCTGGGCAAGCAGAGAGGGAAGGCACAGAGGCCAGGGAGAAGAACAAGAGGCAAGGATAGCACCTGACCTGCTGTGAAAGGGGAAGGAACCAAGAGTCCTCTGACAGAAGCACAACTGACTTACCTGCCTATTCCTTCAGCAGTCCCCAATGGCGATTTGGAATCCTACAATTAATGCATAATGGCTTGCATCAACAAAGTAGCCTAGCATGAAACACAAAAAGCAGAAGCGTTTGCATGTTGGCAGTGCATTACTGAATTACCATCTCCCGTAACAGCAAAGGAAGAGCAAAAAGATACCCAAACAACTTCCTTTACAGGGTAGAGCATCAAAATCAGAGCAGTGTACAAAACTGGAGTGGAATGGGTATCTCAGGAGTCTGGTAATAGTTACAGCACTTCATCTTGAGGCCGACCAGACTAAGAATTTAGTTATTAATGTCCCAAGACTCAATACAGCACTCCTGACCCCTTAAGAAAAGGGGTCTCATTTCATTTGTCATTTGGAGGGAGATATTTCTGTCAAGTACAGCTCAAACCTTTCTGCTCTGATGGCTTTCTGGTTGCCTGTAGGGCATTAATGGTTGCAAATCACTTCTATAAACAGGAGGGCAACCACCTTTTGAAAACACATCTCTAGAATGAAAAGTTATTAACGAGCCTTCTCAGTAGTTTCAGTGGAAGAAACACTGGGCTGAATTAGCTTGAAGACTCTCTCCCTTCACTCTTAAGAGTCCTTCCAGCCAGAGCAGAAGAAAACAGGGCCAAGATGTTGCTTCTGTGCCTAAATCTGTCCGGGCCTGCCAGTCTCAAAGCTATTTGTGAAGAGCAACTGGAGTTTCCTCAGCTGGGATGGCTTCAGCATCTTGGTGGCATTTTCATGGGCCAGAATTTCTATTACAAAGAGAAATCCCAACCTCTCATCTGAAAAGCAACTTTAACTTCTGGGAGATTGATTATCACTAACCATTACCTTGAGAGGAATCTCAGGACTCCTCCTTACAGTTTATTGACCTTCAGCTATTAACTGGTTGTCAAGAACTGTATTTTTTTTCACGGAGAAGATTTATGAGAGGGCGTAATTAATCAAAGCATCTGACTGCAGGGAAGTGCTAACACCCACGAAAGCTAATTTTCAAGGACTTGTTAAGCCTCATGCACCTTTCTAACAGTACTACGGAAATCTATAGCCCAATAATTCATCCCTGAGTTTTATCTCTGCTAGGCCAGCAGAACCCCAGGGACAGTCCTGCAGTTTCAGAGTGATGACAGCAGACTGTGTTCAGCAGCCACTATACATTTCCTTAAAAATTCACCAGAATTTTCCTAAATTTCTCTTTTGTCTTTCACTAAGAGCATTGAGTTGTACCACTATGAAGTGGCCGTTGCCTGAACTTAGCTTTTAATGTTTTTTTTTTAGATTTCATTTAGACTAAGAAGTTACCAGTTTGCTCGTCAGGGCTTTGAAGCAGCGACAGTCTACTGTTCTGCATTCGAGAGTGTAACAAACTAGCATGACAGACCTCTGTTCTGGGTTAGTCCAGGGCAATTCTGAAAAAAAAATAGCAAGTGGTCAGTACAGGGGACACAGAGCAAGTACCTTAAATGCACCATTTTCAATTGACCTTTCTTCACTGCAGTTTAGGAGCAACCTCTGCCCCTGGAATGCGAACAGTAGCACAGTGGTCTCCTTCCAGTGTCTACAGTGCCATAGTCACAAGACCTTGGCACAAGCAATTTTTTGCCCGGGGAATATTGGGGTAGAGAAAGACTTCACTGAGCCTCCATGCATGTACACACAGGGTGCATGAATGTCAGGGAGCAGGGGAGTTTAATGAAAACCTGATTTAAAACACCTTGTTACCTCACAGTAACAGTCCAAAACACCATAGCCATAACACAGTGTTAAGATGTGGTTGGTTTAGCCACTGCTGTGAAAGACTAAGTTTTATTCTGGTGCTTTTTAATAAGAGGGAAGGAAATGCCTCACATTGCTCAGCAATGATTCCTTTGGGCAATTAGGAACGACATCAACAGGCTAGAGGGAGATTTGCCCAGAAAAATGAAGGGTGCTGGCCAGAAAGCAACAACAGCAGACCCATGGAGGTTTGAAAGTAACATGAAGGATACCCAGAGGCAAGACCGGGAACATCTTAAATCAGGGAAAACAGCAGTAGCTGCATAAAGCCCATGCTGTTTGCTGTTTTCAGGTTTACAAAAGCTTCTGCAAATGAGTAATCCATGTGAAAACGTTAAAAGGTTACAGATAAGACACGGAGTAAACTCAGCTGTATCTGTGTCACAACCAGCAATATGCTGCATTCCTAACTAGAAGATCCTGGATACATTTTGGAAGGGACTCAAGCTGCCAGGCTCAAAGCCAACACAATCTGTGGGTGGGTGCTGGATGCTTGCCTTGATATCCTCGCCTTGCCAGTGAACCTATGGAGTAATAATGGCATCAGTTTTGGAGGGAGATTTCATAGTGTTTAAAGCTAGAAGAGACCACAAGTTGATCTACCATGACCTCCTGCTTATCCCTGGCTGGTAAATGTTACTACTGCCTTTTCTGTTGAGAATAATGATTTTTATTATAACCAAGCAATTCATTCTTCAGTCAACCAAGCCCTTCGTATGCTGCAAAACTACAAGCAGGAAGGGCAGACGGAGCTCAAACCCTTGCAACCACAGGTGTGGTACAACCACACATTCCTTGTAGGTGATCCACATACCTATCCTGAGTTAAAATCAAGAAGCTTCCCAGGTCTCAGCCAAGTGACCAGGAGAATAATTTTTCCTCTGGTTGATCCAAATCCTACCAGCAGTTTCACATGGGGGGCATAAGGCTATGAGACAGTAGATTGGTATCTCAAAATGAGAGCTCCCTCTACTATCTACCCTATCAGGTCTCTCATCTACAACTGTGACCTGTCCATAAGGAGTCAAAAGAAGGTGAAAAACACCCCCAGAATGCATCTGTGCATCAAAGAAAAATATCCTTCTTAACCCCTGTGGGCAGTCAGCTGAAGCCCTGGAGCATGAGACTTTATTTCAACACCAGGTTGCCTTCCAGAAAGGAAATGGGAAAAGACAACAGGATGGAAAGACTAAGTACAGAACCACAGCACTGTCTCAATTCCAAGCAAATGTGCCACCTTCCAACTCCAGTACACTACGTCGGAAACTTACAAGGTAGACATTTTTGAAGGTCACACTCAGAGGTAAAATCATACCATGAGCTCCCATTCTCTTCTAGCCCTGTCCAACTTCTAAAGGCAGTAGCAGAAGGCATTTCTAACAAAGTTAAAAGAAGGTAGACTTAGCCCACTGAGATGATAGTAGCATGAGAAATACACATAACATAAACCTGAAAAATGAGAGAGCAAACTAGGCTTCTTGAGAGACAATAAAGCAAGCATTAATTTGAAAGTGTGGTAGATTGAACCAGTTTATTCTGTACATCAGGAAATAAATATTAACCATGCTAACATTCGCAGGTGAACTAATGAGAGTAAGGAGCAGAAAAATGGTTGTGAGCAAGGGGTAAGCATGCCTATTTTAGGGACAGAGGAAGATTAAGCTCTGTGTCAGTATGAGCTACCTAGAGATGAAAGATGAAAAACATGACTCATTCACTATTTGTAGAAGTATTTTCCAAGTATTTGGAAACAGACATTTAGCAAATCAAGATTCTAGAAGATAGGCTGACATTATCTTCCTGAAAGACCAACACCTTAATTGTTTTAAATGCTCTGAGATATTTATGAGTAGCCAGGGGGTGCACTTGGAATTATGAAATTTAATTAGTCAGTCACTACAGGATTTTGAAGCGTAAATCAGGTCAAATTAATTTTTATGCACTAGCTGTTGGTCTTGATTCAGGCAAAGAACCCACAGATCCAGCCTAACAGATCTTCAAGGATATTTGCTTTTTAATCAGGTTCCACGTGGACTGGATTGCCAAATAATCCACTTCACTCATTAACAGCAGTTTTAAGAAATTAGTCTCATTCTGTAGCCAGTATGTTAAAAAGTCCATGGACTATCACCGCTGGGAAAGCTTTCTATTTAAGAAAAAGGGAGCAAGAAGGCAGAGATCTAAATCCAGAGGGTTTGTACCCTGCCCTGGAGCTGGTGAGTAGCAGAGCACCAACTGGGCTCTCATCATTCATTGACCATTCACATCAAATACAAGAGCATCATTGTCCCTTGCACCGTACTCTCCAGGCAAGGTTCTCCCAGCACCTTCCAAAGGTGGCTGTTACGCACAGACAGCTGGATCTGGGCAAGGCTTGACAATCTATCTCAAGTCCCACAGCCAGTGTCTGGGTTTGTGCCAGGGAAGCAGTTGTGGTTTGGCCAATGGGAACGATGAGAACAAACCATAAGCTGATTTCAAAGATGTGCTCACTTCTATCAAGGTCATGCTGAGTGCTATTGCTAGCATCATTCCTACTACCACAGCAGCAGGATTTCTTCTTTGAATCCCTGCTCTGTTTCTTGTTCCTTTTTTTTTTTTTTTGTGAAAAGAAATCACGTGATCTTGCTCTCATTGTCAGAAATACTTGCCTCTGTGCCCATATTGCCTGTGCTCATCCATCTTACTCACCCATGTGCCAGTCAATCCCTGATCTGATGATTCTTGCAGGTTCTGTCTCCTGCTCTTTGTTCAGAGTAGAACAGCATTAAAGAAGGCTAGCAGCTACTTGTTTGCAGCAAGAAGAGCATGCTTTATAAACCCAAGTTCTTACAAGAGTAGTATGGAAGTAGCATTCAATCACATTGTGTTGTGGTTGTCTGGTATCAAAAATGGAGGTATATGAAATATCTGAACAAGGCAAGGGTTATTTCCTTGTCCACTCGCTCGAAACTTTTGCACCAAGTACAGCAACTCACAATGAAATAACTGCTCTAAAAAATCATTAATTATTTAGTTTCTCCATTTAATGTTGCTGACAGTGGTTGCTATTTGCTTATGCATTCTTCTTTTTTCCTTTTGACCATAAACACAGACAGAAAAATTCCTCTTAGAATGTTTTATTGTTTTAAAGTCATGGTAACAGTGCTTGAGGTGCAGTCTAAAAACTGACAGTCAAGTTTTAAAATCATGTTAAACTTGGTGATCCAAAGGAAGTTGTCCAGAGCATGAGGCAGGGATATTGGCATGTCAACTGAATAAAACTACCGAAAAAACCCCAACCCAACCCAAACCTAAACCTCAGAAAACACTATTATTTTACACCAAGCTGTGAATAATTGAAGCTGACATTGCTAGCCAAGTGCCAGCAAGTTTTTAAACAAAACCTGGAGGACAACATGATGTGCACCAAGAAGGTACTTATTGGAAGTACAAAGGCAAAATGCCGTCCTTGTGGATTTAGTGACTTTTGTTCAGTTCTACCACCCAGCCCAGCCCGGTATCTGGGATATTTTACGTGGCAGAGTTTCTGTGATCTTTCTTCCAGAGATGCTCTAGACAATTTGACTTTCTGTTGATGGCTCATTTTACTCTCTGGGTACAAGGCATCAGCACAGCACTCCTGTGTTTGGCTTTGCAAGATGAAAGTGAACAGTTTTTAAACCTATTTTCTGGCCCTTCCCGCAGGCCCTAAAAAATGACAACTTGAAAATAATTTGCTTCAGACTAGTTTTGTAAACCTAGGCTCTAAATTAAACTTAAGAACTAAATGCCAGGCCCCAACTAAGCTGGTACTGTCTTTCCTTAAGTCTTTGTAATCACTGCTCTCAAAAGAATAAGAAAGTTTTAAGCAGTAGTCTCAAGTTAGAAGGTATTTAAACCTCCACGCATTACTAAACCAACACCATTCAAAAGCAACTTCCACAAAGAATCCCTAAGGTATTTACACGTGCAGTCATTAGAAGACACCAGAATTATCTCGAAAATATTAAAAAAATTAAAACAAATCACTTGAGACCCAGTGCTTAATAAAGAACTGTGGGGAGAGCGTGTTCTGTATTTTCAGTTTCTCTGAATATCTTTGTTGCAGTGAAATGAATTAAAGGATGTACATTCCAGTTCAGCCCATAGCAGACATGCACATTCAAAGACAATATTCCCGTGAGACATGTACACGGTTTGCTAGGTTCCCTGAACTCTTCTTAGGGCTCATGCATACTCTCCTGTTACAGTGATGGGGGAAGGTACTACCCAATGGTTGATCCAGAGTTACCAAACACACACACTCACGTGTGGGACAGCAGAAAGTTTAAGTAAAGGCAATATATATTTGAACTTGTAAAGGCACAAGGGGGTTATCTTGTCTCTATTAGCCCATAGCAACTTAACGGTGAGCCAAAGTCCATAGTAAGTTTCCTATACTCCAGCAACACAAGCAAGGTCAGTAACAAGGACAGCCTTATACTGCAGACTTCTATGCTTTGCAGGAGCTCTGCAGCCCAGATATGGTAGGGACAGGAGCAGCAGATACACATGGCCTTCTTCTGATCACCAGCTCTAAGCTTAGGGGAGGAAGAATGTCTTCGGCTTTTATTCCCACATGTATTTATTTAGTTAGTACTTTCATTTCTCCTGCATCATCATTAGGGGATTTCACCAGCTTACCAGTTAGAGAGATCGTGTCATTGAAAGCGGCAAGTGGTTAAGTTCCTCAGAAACAATTCATGTGAAAATGGCTTTAAAGGCAGAGCACTGAGGAAAGGATAGGTTTGACATGTAGGGCCCCAAACTGGACCCAGTTAATGGCTCTGCAGAAACTTCTCGTATGATTTAATCCCTCTTTTGACACCTTTTACAACCAGGCCAATGGTACTTCTCAACCTTGTGAGGATGATGTCAGGACTAAGCCTCTAGTACTAGAGATACTCAGATTTGTTGATGATTAGGAGCTTCAGCAACTTCCATGATGAGTAACAACTGGCAATACAGTACAGGCACCTATCTCTTTACAGGTATATTAAAAAAAAAGCAAAATAAAACCCACAATCCCTTTGCATCAGCTCTGAATCCTATATGATTGATTTTGGTTTCCCATACTTTCAATATACAGAATCTAAACAGGTTTAATCCAGTTAGTGTTTATAAAAGTATAATCATTAAACACTAGCATCAAATACTACATCACAGAACAACAAAAAAGACAACCCCAAAACTTCAGAAATCTAAGCTTGACCTAAGAATGCCAAAACCCCCCTTCCAGTCTGGAAACTTCTGGACTTTGTTCTCCCTTTCTGCAACAAATTAAATTGCAAGTGACCTGAATATTTTCTGCACTCTTAATTTTTAATGCTATTTCTCCTTGGCTGGCAATACTTGGATTGCAGTCCCAGCGGTGTACCCCATTAAACCAGACAAATAATGATTCCACATCTCCTGTGTTGAGAGGATTGTGAAGGCTGCAGAGTAATGGAACTGGGCACCCCTCATCACTTCCCTGCTTCCCAGCACAGGACAAATGCAGCTGGAAGAGTGCATCTCCCAGGTCCCTGCAGCACCAGCCTGTTCTGCTCACCTCCCTGAGACACCAGCAGCTTGCAAGGGGCCAGTGCATGCTCTCTTCATCTCAGCTAGCCCTTCCACCCTGTGAGCCTCCTCTCATGGGTTACTCTTCTGCTTATTGTCTGGCTCTGTGGAACAGCTAGTTTGGGAAGGCTGGTTGGTTTTGTTCCTTAAGACAAGTAAGTATTTCGGTTAATGCACTGCCATATTTTTCAAACAGCTGAATCAAAGCGAGAATTTTTATATAGGGTAACTCACTACCTCATCGGGCCAATTCTACAGAGAAAAAAAAGGATAATGCTGAACTTTAAAGAGTTTTGAGTCCTAGACTTCCAGTTAAACAAGAAGAAAGTTAAACAGTGGCTGGTCCGATACATTTATTTAACTTATAGTGACTGCACAACAAGAAATATTTTTAAGCACGTTCTGATCTTCTGTTGAGGATTTGGAAAGGCAGGAGCATTAAAGACAGTAATTGTCTCCAACTGAAGAAAAACTTCAAATGAGAACCCCAAAGACAGCAAACAAAACTGAATAGAAAGTGGTTTGTGATGGCCCACACTACCCAACACCTGACATTCAGAGGCAAGTTTGACTTGCTCATTCCACTCCCACTCAGGGCAGTTCAAAGTGAACCCTTTCTGAAGCAAAGGACTTTACTACAAGTCAAAATTGTAACTATAAAGAAGAACAAAGGAAATAAGCCTCATCAAGTGATAGGATTTTCTGCTCCTTCCTTTGTTTGAAAGCTAAGCGAGCCCTATCTACCCCCAAAAGTCTTCAGTACAGGGCTTTTTTTACATGTGAGCTCCAAGGGAAAGGAAAAAAAATTCTTTAGAGGGGATTTTGCAAAGTTTCATGAGAACGATAAGTCTTCAAAGTATGTGGATCAGATGACAGAAGAAGAAAAAAAAATAAGAAGGAACTTATTTTCTTCCTTTCTTTTTTAAAACCACTGCCATGTTACTACATTAATCTGAAGTTCATATTTCTGGGAATAACTACCTGCAGACGGGTATCATTGAGGAGAGGGTCTCAACACTATGGCCCATACATGTAACAGCAACTCCTGCTGATGCAGCTGAGCTCCAAGACAGCCTGCTCAGGGACCTCCATCCAAACACTTCTGCCACCTAGCACTGGCTGTTGGGGGAGTGCTCGGGAGTATGGTGCTGCACAGCCCACATGGGGAAAAACAAGCACTGCAGCTCTGGTAGCCCAATGTTTGTCACTGGGAGTTTTAGCCAGCATGGAGAAATGCAGTGTTATTACTGCTGCAGTATCCAAAGTACAGATACTCATGAACTATGTAAAAAATTAAGTTTATCCCAGGCAAAACCACAACAACATCCTAGGAAGTAGGGAGCAAACCACTGTCCTCATTTGAAAATGGAAGAAGGAAGCAAATCCCTTGAATAAATTTTTATGCATCTTCCCTACCTACTGCTTCCCACCATCAGGATGCCCAGCTGACTCTAGATGACAATGTGCACTACTTGTGACTTAATTTTCCAACCAATCATCTGTGTTGCTCCTGATATTTGCATAGGAGCTTCCTATACACATCCACAAACATCAATAGCAAGTCCTTCAGTAAAGTGCCCTAGCACTCTCAACAGCTAATCCAGGGTTGGACTGGTCAAATCCAGCATCGGCTGGTATCATGCCATCACTATGGGAACAGGGCTGCATGGAGGAGTCTGAAAACTCTCTCACTTTCAGTTCAGTGAAGATTATATTAAATTCACTTGCTATTTTTCTTTGAATTTCCCAGAAGGCTTTTCACTGCTGCTGCTCCAAAGAACATTGAGCCTGCAGTTTAGGAAGGAAAGATCATTTCTTTAAAATGGGACACAAAAGTACCAAAGAGCTAAGTAATTTAAGAAATTAGAAGAGTGGGATGAAACTGAATTTCCTTTAGTCTTTGCCCATTACCATACTCAAGTCTAGCTCATACTTATTTACGACCTAGTATGAGGGTTAGTGGTGAGCTCTAGTTAATAATTCTGCCAATGATATAGGCTGCCATGGAGGCAGCGTGCTAATTGGTCTCATACCCTGATAAACCAGAAAAATTTCCCAACAAAATTGTTCAGAACAAAACCAATGGCAAGTCCCACTCATAAAATATTAATCTGTTCGCAGATTGAGTTACCTCCCCAATATTATTTAACGTTCAGACAGAAAACTTACAAACAAAAGAATTCTGTGAGAAAGAAGACTATCACACCATCACATGGGTGAACAGAGCTCACTGATAGAGGGTGCAGCAGCATCACACCAGAAGGGAACTCAAGTCTCTTCAATTCAATAGAAAGCAAGCAGATTGTAACCTGTGCAAGAGAGATTCCTGAACCATTAAGCTGTGGTTTAAATAGGAAAAACACCCACGGCAACAGTAAACAGGAGTTTACAATTAAAAGCCAATTGCTCACTGTGCAGGAACTGCTTTTTCATAAAAAAATACACAGAAATACAATGCCAATGATCTTCAGCTGCATGCAATTCTGCAGACACCACGTATACAGCCACGTTGCTTAGTCCTTCCTCCATAGACAGAACCAAAGCATTTCTCCTGCGCTGTAGACTTTTGCTGCAGTTTTAGAGTTTAAAAACGGTATCACAGTTTGAAAACATGGTTCAGTCTACCCTGTAGGAAGCCAAATCAGACAAGCACAGAAGTCTTTTGGCCTTCATCAGCTATGAGTCATCCATATGTGATAGGACGTTACTGTGTTTTCGCCACAGGGAAGCATGACATGCACTTTGTACAACAAACTGGACTAATATCCTGCAAAGCAGCCAAGGTCACGTTTATCCCATATGCACACAGGGACCTTTAAAGTCAACAGGAATGATACCTGCACTGAAAGGTGGACTTCTGCTTGAGAGCCATGCTGGATTAGGACCCGAAGCCATAACATTGTAATAAGCTTTTACATATCCATCTTCCATGCATCATATAACAGCCAAAATGCACGTGCTTTCCACACATGGGTTCAGCACATGTATTTTTTATTAAGATAAGACTGCTAAATTTAGTAATTCCCTTTGTTCTCCTCTGTTCATATTTTTTCATATGACACCTTCCCATTTGGTCTCTAGATGCTGGTCTTCCTTTGGAAACATACGTTTTGTTGCTCAGTAGCCTTACCCTTTCTGACAATAAAAAGTAAGAGAAAAACTATAGTCTGTTTTTCCATCCTGCTTCAGGAAGAACCCCACAGAAAGCCAGAAACCTCATAGATACTGACAGAGCAGACTTTCTACAACAAGGACTTCTAAAGTAAGTTAGAATTACAGGCAATCTTTAGCGATAATTCACATATGTTCTTTTTGGAGGGGTCCAATTTTATCTTCTAATAAAGGAAGATGCATGGGAAGCAGCATTTTTATTAGTAATTCTACTTTACTCCAGTCCCTGACTTGACCCAGGACTGGTCCTGCACAACCTCAGCAGAGACAGTGTGGGGAGGGAGGGATCTGCCTGTGCCATTTAGCACTGCGTCATGCTAAGGTCTCCCTCCAAAGGCCCATGCTAACCAGGGAGACGAAGCTCTCCTCCCACCTCCGCTCCCACTAGTGAAAAAAACTTTGCCCGATGGAACCCTCCTCGCTGACCTGCCTTTCAATAAACCCAGGAAATTATCATGCGTTGCGAAACAACAATCCCCGTGCCTTCAACATTGCTAGCATGATCACCTAAACAATACACACTTGCTAATCCTCCACCTACAAGAGGGTATTTTACTATGAACACAAGCATCATGAATCACAGACCATGAATCCTAGTCTCAGTTCTGCTCCACAGCAGAAGCAGCCTTCCCCCACTCCAATTACCTCTCGCTCCTCCATACGATTCTTCTGCTGCAGCAACTCAATGTTGTAGCCAATATCTGATGCTGCCTGCATTTTGTGTGGGGAAGGAGAAGGCGCTAGTGATGACAGTGCAGAAGGGCAAGCTTTCTCTGCACTAATTAAGTGCACGGAGTTTGCAGTAATGGTAAGGGATGGACATGTGGGTGGAAGGTATGCACTGCCTTAATTTTCCAGATTCTTCCTTTTCTTTGATTTTGTGTCAACAATGCTGCATGTACATCAGCTTTTGATTTTTATGCCTTTGTGGCTTAGGGCCATCAGGGTTGCTATATACACACAAACATACAACATAGCTGTTTCACAACAAAGATTTTTGTGCATTAATGCTGCAGAGGTTTTGCCATTAGAAACTGTTACTGAAGATGAGAACACCAGTTCTAGTAACAGATTGATACAAAGAAGTGTTATTTAAAACACAAGCAGAGAAGAATGGGAACATGAGGAGAAAGGGAATACCAAATTCTTTTGCAGATATTTATTAAACAAAAGGACTGCTCAGATGGACTTGTCCAAATTATTTTCTGATGTAACTTCATAGGCTTCAGAGGAGGAGTGAGAATGGAAGTATCTGTTCTTGAAATGTATCATCTGTTCACCATACTCATGTAGGTGGGCAGGTTACCTTTAAAACTATAAATTAGAAATTTAAAAAAAAAGTTATTGGATGCAGCTCACTTGAGATCAGCTTGTCTACATTAATCTCATCTTATAAATGAGTCACTAGAAACAAGAAGCTTTGTTTTGTGGAATTCCAAAAAATTCAGGCATGGTTCTATAAAAACATAACGTTTAATTTAAATAACTCAGACTCCTGCCTGCAAAACTGGGCTGATCTTGCAGATGAGTGAACTTTTCTGGAATGTCACTTATCATAGTAGACAGAAGTGACCAGAACCATGTAGCGAAAAAAAAAAAAAAAAAAAAGAGTGAACCCAGTCTCAGATGCACTACCATACATGTTACCTCTTTTCGTTTGCCTTCATGAGAAAAAGAACACCGGCCACGGTGGATTTTGCTCATTTTTTTCTTTTACTCAGGTTTGCTCATGTTTCCTTAGTCCTGAGAAACCTGATGGAGGCTCACTGAAGAGTATTCAGATGAACAAAGAGGCATTTTAAGGACTGTCACTACAAATCTGTATTTGTTCAAAAGCGCTGTCTTATAGAAGGAAGACCACAGCAAACTTAACAACTCGGGCTACACAGTCTGAGATTTGGATTGCTTTTTATTTTGTTTCCACATTGCATGTGACAATGAAAGGTTGTGACATTCTAAGTGGTTCCAGACTCCATCAGGCTGTCCACAATGAATTAAAAAACAATAAAATCCAGATGCTTTCTCAAGTAAACACTTCCTTTCTCAGCAAAGCTTACCAAATGCAAAGGATACCGCTGAAAGTTTTTTTCTTGCACGTTTATTTTATATGAAGGTATCTTATACTTCACTTAAGTGTTCTCCTTCCAACCCAGTAAAGCCCTTGGCACTCTTTTCTTATACTCCTAGTGTTGGAAGCCAAATTCTTGAGAAAATATCTCACTTACATGAATGATTTTAATTTGCTTGCAGATATTTAATGAAGCCTACATCTCAAATAACACTGACAAGTTCAATTGGCTCCTGGAATACAGTCTGCAGTGAGCTAGAGTAAAAGAAAAATACTAGTTCCTTAAAATACAAGTAAATTCAACTTTCAAAGCACAGAATTTGTGTCCCAAACAAGGAACATGAAATTGCTTATCAGTAAAAGAAAAACATACCTACTTTTTGTTAGCAGGTTGAGAAGTGAAAAAGAAAAAAATAATAAACCTACAAAAACTACAAAGTTAATTCATTGTGTTAAACCATTTGTTGTAATCTTCTAAAACATTTTTCATAACACAGGTAGGGACTTTTAAATTAAGCATAACTATTATCCCAAAGTGGAACTGTGTTCTTGAGAAACACTTCAGACACGAGATTCTAATTGCAATGCATTGCAATGTCCTTAGTAAAAATAAATCAAAATCAAACCAGACACATCCGGATCCTGGCCTGCAGATGATAACAGTCAGTTGAACCTGGGCATACCTGAAGAAGAATATAAATTACCTCAGTGTTGATGCCCTCAATACTTAGAACTATTCAAAGAAAGGTATCCCCATAGATGCTACTTTTCATCCTCTTTCTTTTCTGTTGCAAGGGTACTTCCATTTTCACCGCCCTTTCAGTGCTCCTGGGCTGTAATGAAAAAAATAAAGATGCTGACTATTTACACAGCCAGCCTCTTTCCATTAAAGCCCAGCAACACAGCAAACAGACACATCTAGCCTTTAGTAGCAACAGGGATCTGTTTGTCAGAAGATAGTGGCTTCATTCCTCTTTGCCATACGTATGGCTTTCTATAGATCCACCACCGGCCCCCACTGAGCTTCAGCAGTGGCTTGGTGGAAGGCAAAAGCACTAGCACAAATTTATTCTAAAATAGAGTTCTTGTAAGGACTGTACAAGGCATTGCTCAATCCAGGAGAAGCTCTAACATATTAAACAATTCTATACCTACTCATCCTCCAACCAATATAAGCATATACTTTCAAGCTTAAATGATTGCCAGGAATTTTTTTTTTGCTTTTGAATATATCAGTCTAAGGGGGATCCAGCCCCCAACCCCCCACCCCCACATCTTATCCTGAAAGCCAACGAAAGATTTCAATATAAAGTGGTAAAAAGGAAGCAACTGTATTTAATATAGAGCATGTACTCCAACAACACTCAGAGTGATCCTGGAAACCAAGCAGAGCTTTCCTTTTTATGTGACTCTTTTTCTCCTTTGAAGAAAAAAAAAAAAGAAAAAGAAAAAAAAAAAAGAAATGCAGGAAAACATGAAAACCAGTAATAACAAACAAGTGGAACGAGGTAATCCTTGGCAACAACTGACATTGTGACTGAAGCCATTACTCCACACTTTAAGATGTTAGAAGAGCTGCAAATATTTTTGTGTGCTAAAACCTAACATCGTAGCCCTAGTTTTTTTCTGATTCAGTTGCCATTGCTCCCACTAACAGCTGGTTGTTCCCTCACACCCACCTCACTTCTAGCTTTGGGTAGCTGGAGAGGTCCTCTCCTCCCCTCTCTGTGAGGCCCCAGTAACTTTACGGAAACCAGTGAAAGGTGCTGGGCGTTTTTACGGAAATCAGTGAAAGGTGCTGGGCGTTTACCTCTCATGGAGGAAACGCATATCGGTTCCACAATTACTTTAGAGCAAGGAGATTTTCAAATTACTTCATTTTAGCTGTTAGATGTTCTCAGTTCTGAGAAAAGGGCTTTCCAGTCTTGCGAACTGTTGAAAACACAGCCTTTTAACTTATCACACGTTCTGATAAAGCGATTTGGAAAGCCTTAAAAAAAAATCCTTGAAAGGAAAAAGGGGGTGAAACATTTTTTAAAGACGGCTTAGATAGAAGGAATATAAATTTCTTCTGACCAGGCCACATCACAGAGGTTTACTTGATAAAAGCAACATGTTGATTTATTCCATTCCTTTCCCCTGCTGCCCAAGCTGTGAAATACAGACAGATGATGCAATCCCTCTGAGAGAGAGAGAGAAGGAAAGGGGAAAGAAAAAAAAAAAAAGAAGAAAAAAAAGGAAAAAAAAGCCAGCAAGCAGGCAAGAGGCTATTTCACAGCATAGCATATTGCTGGCATGTCCAAAGTTACATAAGCTGCTCCTGAACGGACTGCAGGAGCTGCCGAGTTCCCCACACTGCCGACAGGACTGGCAATAGGTGTTCCAGATCCCTCTGGCCCCGGGGGGCTCAGAGCCCACCCCAGCAATGCTCCCCACTGCCTTCAGCCCGAGCAGGAAAAGCATCCGAAACAGGCTGACAATCTTACAAACCAAACAAAGCTGTCATCACCATTTGTGTTTATTAAAAACAGAATCAAAACCAACACTGGTTATTTCTCTTAACTGAAGATTAGCATAAAGTCTTTTGTTCTGATGTCTGAACCCATCAAACATGCTTACCCTTTCAAAACAAAACACAACAAAACAAAAGCAGAGGCAGGAATTATAGTCTCTGCTCAAAATGTGTATGCTTCTTACCAATTTCTGCATAAAATGCTTTCAAGACTAAATCACTAAAACTTATTTGAACTCAAGCTCATTCTTTCTAAGTGAGATATTAATTATACAGTGTTCATTTGCACATGAAATAACATAAAAATAATTAACATAAAGTTAAAGCATTAGATGATTTTGTAACATGATAGGTTCATTTTTTTCAGTGTAAGAAATGATTTTAATACAATTCATGTATCTATTATCTACACATAGGTCAGATGAAATTCCCTGTGAAGTCTGGAAAGTCTTGCTTTATTTCAGTGTGGCTTTCAATTAAACAATATCTGGGATATTGCTAAATTCCCCCACTTCTCCCATTCTTATTTTGTTGCAACTTGAGTCTCATGATATTTAGCCTTTTGGACAAATTCCCCGTGTTCTGATTTGAAAGAAATAGCTTAGGACACTCAGTTTAAATTTGTATAAATTTAAATAAAGGTTACATTAGGTTTTAGATCATCGGGGCTTCACTTAAAATGTTAAATTGTTGAATCCTTCCCTTTCCAAGACCAGAGATAAACTGAAAAAAGAAAAATCAATCTCCATTTTTAAAGAGTCTCACAAAGTTCTCTATAGTATGAAAATAATTAAGATCCAGATCATTTAGTTACTTCCAATTTCAAGATAAGTGTATTCATTTTAAAACTATAGTGTCTTCCTCAAATTCACCTTGTCTGTCACAGCCGATTAGTCACGGGCCATTATACACAAGGACAGTGCATCATGAAAAATCAAGTGATGGTTATAATGATGTATATACAAAAGAACAATTATATCTGGATAGCAATTAGGCCTTCTCTCAGCTTCGTACGCTCAGGGATCATCCCACTTGGATATCCGATCAGTCTTGAGCAATGGCTAGAGACACAACATGGCCAGCCCGCACCAGGAAGCGAAGCTGACCATGGTCAGCTGGAATAGCAAAGGAAAACAAGGTGGAGGGAGCATAGTGCTCAGTGACGTTCTTGCCTTAGAACTTCATGCCAAAAGATCATGACAAAGCGCGTAGGTATGTCCTAGGTTGTCTGAAAATACAGTATAATGCCAGCTGTGGACAACCCTTTCTTTTTTCCCAGTGACTATCTTCTGACAAAGGACTCAGCCCAGACCTCTGAAAGGTCAACCCAGCAGAGGAGGTGACTCAGGAAGGCAATGGCATGGATGTTCAACTGGTCAGTAACCACTGCCTGCTTCAGTCCATCCCAAGCTTCCCCATTGTAACTGCTTCTTCAAAATACTTATAATGCATGGCAAGAAGCGCATGGATGAAACACCAGCTGAAATCATCAAATTTAACTCTGCTAAATGTATAACCATGGTGAGCTTCAGATCAGCTCTCTGAACAGAGCTAATGGCCAACATCCATGCAGTCTGACTGGTAGATGTGCCAGACCAAATAAATCTATCTTGACGAACACTGCATTGCACCCTTTTCAAGTGGAATCAAATCACAAACAAAATAATAGTTTGTCAAGAGAAAGCGTGGTAGTGGCTGGGCAGTGGGATCGTGAACGTTCTACCCGTACTTGATCTGGGCTCTGTTCTCCATCGTTAGTGCTGTTCAGACATGTCTAAACCTTTTTGGAAACTACAACCTGAACAACCAGCCAGAACTGAACAGTGGGACCTTAAAGCCTCTGCCTACTCTTCTGAAATATTTCTCAGATCTGGAAAGACCAGCCCTGCTGAGTCCATCTCCAGACACCAGATAAACACTGTAAATCACTTGCCACCACCCTGTGATAGAAGCATTCATCATATCATCACTACAGCAATTCCAAAAGTCTTTGGCACCGAAATGGCAGACACAACCTTTACCGACCCTGGCCTGACCTCTGCTGCCTCTGACAGCACAGGAATGAAATGGTTTTTGCTCGGTGCACTGTCCGACTTGCAAGCTTGAAGGAGGAGTTTTGTTCCTCTGCAAAATCACAGGGCAGAGGGTACCTCACACCCAGCCCCAGCCCTCCAGCAGTCAGGGAGCTGGTAACACCAGTAAGGACCTCTGAAGATGAGATGTTGGCTGTACGCTTCCTCACCCCCTTTTTGGAGGGTTACAGAAATATCCGTTATATCCTGCCTCTCCCCATCCCCTTACACCTCTGCAAAGTAGGAGATGTAGGATAGTTCCCATCTATTACAGGATACTGGCTGAGGCTGGTAGTGAATGTTATTAATAATAATTGGAATAAGAAAAAAAAAAAAAAAGGAAATTAAAATCCAAGCGGTCAAAACAGAAGAATTGCTTGATACTGCATGCCAAACCATAGGGGAGAGACTTAAAGAACTTAAAACACAGAATCACTCCTGCTGTCCTTTTTCAGATCCACCACTCAAAGGAATACAACAGCACTGCAGAATATTTAGACTACAAAAGAAAAAAAAAAAAAAAAAGGCTTAAAGGCCTGCAGAACATGGACCCATGCATTTCTCCCTGTTTTACAGACTCCCAATCTGAGATGTAATGCAAGACTTACTTAAATAAAGAAATTAACACATATTTAATGTTTCTATTTTGCAACAAAAGCCTTTGAAATCTGTATGGATCAGTGGTGGTGAACACCATGGCTGTCAGCCCCAATTGCTTAGTGTCTTGGAGATTGGGATGCCCTTGGGACAGATGGTGTTAGACGTGGACAAAGTCCCATTACTGCCATGACAGTCACTGCTAGTGTAGTCCAAACCAACACGTCTCCACAGCTAAGGAAAATAGCTTAATGCCAAGGATTTACATAGCAGGTGTAAACAGCAGAGGAAATACTCTGGCAAACATACACACTCAGCCCAAAACCTATCACCAAGACAATAAAAACAAAGAAAATAAATAGGGGGAAAAAAACCCCAGTAATTTTACAAACACGCTGACTGCAGTGTTAAACAAATACGCCAAATTACTTTGTCAATTGCCAAGTGCTGTACTACTAGGTTTCCTCCTGCACAGTGTCAGTACTGCGACCACAGGTCTGGTTAGGATCACCGCTGTGAAAAATAAAACCTGCAAGATAGGCCACACAGTTTCTTTGAACAATAAATTATCTTCAGCCTAGTTTGAAAGCATTAAAGCATATACAGAATTCAACAGGGAAATACAGGAAATACAGAACTCAACAGCCTCTCTCAAACATCAATGACAAAAATCTCATTGGTGTCAGCACAACTGGGCTTTAATGCTGACCTTATGCTATGCTTCTTACAACGTTAAAAATACTGATCTTAGATGATGCAAGCAAAATGGCTACACATGCATCAACAACACAAGAAACATCCCCAGCTAGGAAAAACTGTCCTTTAGAAACTGTAATATTTTGTAAGGTCAAATCATGTCATGGTCTGTTCCCAACACTGATTTTGGACCAGTCATTGCAGTTTTCTGTTTTGGTGATCACAGCTGCAACAGGGGGGCAAAACCACCCCCGCAAGTACTTTTTTTTTAAAGCTCATCCAAACTGAGTAGAGAGGAAAAGTTATATCCAGAGCTATAGCATGATATTGTTAAGTGTTGACACTGACTTCAATACAACCAGCAAAACTTTTCCACTTCCATCAAATTCTTTTTCTTTCCTTTTGTTTTACAGCCTGCTGAAACAGTGATAGTCCACATCTGGTTAGTGTCTGCTTCAAGACAGACACCAAATAGAAAAGCCCATGTTTGGGATTAAAGAGGCAGGCATTCACTGCACAGGGCAGAAGAGCCATTTAATGCTTTTCTTCACAGCAGTGGGGGGCAGGGGGTGGGGGGAAGTGTGCTGCAATACTGGGGACATTTTGTACTGCTTCCTAAACCCCAAACCCTTCGTTCAAATTTAGTTTTCTTGATCCTTCTTTTCTCTGAACAGAGACTGTGTCTAATAAAAACAATGAAATACACTATAAAGATCAAGCTATTTCAAATGTTTCCAACAGCAACCGCGTAACGTGTGTAGAGCAAACGCATGAAATGAATTCTTCAGCGATAGCCTTATCGTACATAGCAGCCCAAAAGACCCCTCCGTGTTAGTAACTAGACACGGTAGGAGAAGCAAGTGGTAGTATGTACAGAGGGCACTGGTAAACAATGGAAATAACCATCATATAGGCATACTGTTATAGACATATAGCAAAGTAGTCGTGAATACATTAATGGAAAAATAAGCAGAGATCAGTGGAGGCTACAAACAGGGATGGAAACTATGCTACCCATTCAAAATAGTGGGAAAAGCAGCACAAAGCAGTATTTCTGAAATTTCTATATCTCCTACATTATCAACGTATGCTCTTTAAGCATCACTATGATCAGTTTACTTACTTCAACAATAGATGAGTAATTACTTAATGCTGTAATGGATTGTATTAAAACTCTTTGAAACGTGATGAGTCTAACAGCAATCCAGTATGTAGAAAAAGCATTAAAAACCCCAACATAATTAGCCTCATTTCTGGCAGAATGTATCAGAAACAAAGGCAGCCTACTCCTTAAACATTGGCACAAATCACCCCATGAACACAGGCACGTGCTATACATGTGAAGGAAAAAAACACCTTTCAGTGATTATTCCTGTAAGAGGAGGATGTATGACCAAAAAAATTGAGAGAAAAAAAAAAAAAAAAAAACCACAAGCCAGAGCAAACCCCCATGGAGGCAGACAAGCAGAGGGAGCACAGCATGACTAAGCACTGGGCTCAGGGACCCCACCCCCTCAGGCAGTATTTTGTTTTCCAAGTAAATAGCATCTATCTGGGGTTCTGTCCCGTTCCCTCCGTTGCCCTCCACCACCACCCCCCGCTCCCCCAAACATGCACACGCACCCAGTGCAGCAATACAGAATTTTGCATATTCTTTGCTGACATGCAGGGCAGTGGCACAGATAGACGACTCACACCCTCATTTGCTTGTCCTCATTAGTACAGCTTGCCTTGCCTTGAAATTTTCCTCAACTGTTTGAGACCAAGAGGGCAAATTATATTCTTTGGTAACTGCAGAAAACATGCTCAGCAATGTGAAAATGGCAATAAATTGAAAATGCTTCACAGCCATTATGCCAGTGATTTGTTAATGTCAGGGGGCAACCTTGGATGTCTGAAATGTAGGTCTCGCATATAAAAAAATAAACACAGCTACATAACTCCTAATGTGCTTAGAAAAGAAACTCATGATTTTAACACATCTACTAAAACCATTTTCCTCTAGGATGTGATTATAGGTACTTGAGGAACAAACATGTGGCCTTAAGACAGAACACCTCTGAAACCTGCCTACTGCTTCACAATGAACCGCATTGCACCGTATTCACAATTCCCCATTGTACCTGCTGACTGATCCTCTTAACGTCACCTTGCTCACAAAGGACTTAACAGACAATAAAATGAATTGCAAGAACAAAAAAAACCATTATAAAGGAAGTGCATCTGTAAGAATATTCAATATTCTGCCCATGCGGACAAGAACTGGGTCAGAGTTTCTCCCAGACATATACCTGTCAAAGCTACTTTACAAATACACAGCTATAAAATGAATTAAGCAATCAAAAGAGACAAGATCTAAACTTTGTTACCCTTGTTTCATTCTACAATAGAGAGAAGAATGAAGGAAGAGATTGATGCTACCGAGTAAGACACGTCATCTTCTCCCGCATTATTCTTCATCATGACATACCATGAGCAGAGATTAAATAGAAGCCCAGATAAGTTCAAGTGATACAGCCATCAGACTTAGGTGTTTCTAATAGGCTCTTCACAAGGGTATCTGGACTATTAAAAGGAGGTAACACAAAGACAGTAAAATGGGTGACAGAAGAAAGTCAAAGAAAAGGAGCTACTCTGAATTGCTTAACAGAACAGCCACAGGGAAATGGGGATAGGAAGGAAGAGGCAACACTAACATTGCGTTTAATTTTGTCTCCTCCCAGTCAGCAAAGCACACAGGGACCAATTGAACTCTCCTTTGTATCAGTGTAAACGATAAGGGACTCCACAGAAGACCAAGAAGTTACACCAATAGGAATGAAAGAGAATTTAAGGTGGCCTTAGATTACTCCAGACTGTCCAAATTATGTTCATGCAGAAATGAAAGGGGCTTTTCTCAAACAGGGGTGGAGAAAACTTGGCTTTATTAACATCCCGTTCCAGCCATGATCCAGGAGGCCCGTGCACAGCGAAGCAGGAGGAAAGCTGAGCTATCACCCTATTAGTGCTCTCCCTAAGAGCTCCCTAAGCTCCAAGTACAACCCTTACTAGACATCTGAGAACCCACCAAGATGCAGACCATGCCTGACCTTCCCCAAAGACACAACTCCACAGAGGAGCACTCTTCATTCTTGCAAGGGCTGCTGCCTGTGGATCCATGTGTCCCTTTTAAAGGGGATGGTGTAGGAGCCCATTCAGAGCCACTGCTCCTGTCAGTCACTCCTCACTACTGCTCCCAGTCACAGGTGGTAAAATAAAGGGAAGCCTCTGAGATCCTGGATGCCAGCAGAAAATTAGCAACAGCCTGGTGTTTAATAGTAACCCTGCTTGTAACTACAGCATATGGTTCTCTCGATGAAACAGGATTTCTTTAGGATAGAGATTATAAAGCATTATGTTTGTTAAAGAACGACCACAACCATAAAAATAATAATGCAGTCAAGCAGTAAAGCTAATAGTGCCTTCTTCCATTCAAAGGTCTGAAGTTTAATGACTCAAACCTGGCAGCACCCTGGAAATCTTGAAAAAAAGAGGTTTTCCTAGCTGTTAGAAAAGGGCAAATGAACATAACAGAGGCAGATTAAACCATGATCCCTTCAAAGGCAGGAAAATAACCTGTGGCTGAGAGGAGGAAGTGCCCAAATTTCAGACCTATGGTTATATGCTGCCCTTCTCAGTAGTATCGTTTTATCAAGGAGACTGTATTACTGGACACCTCTATCTGTGCCACCCAGAAAATTTATAGCAGCCTAAAATGGTGAGCTGAGTTAGGTGGAGATATTCCAGCATGACTTCTGGAGTAAAAAGACACATTAATTTACTTTTGCCATTTGAAGATGTATAAACTCCGTCAAATAGTCACTATTACACTTGAATGAAAGCATCTATGCAAGGAATGATGTTTCTAACCATCCTGCTACAATTATGCAAGTATGACTGACAGAATTTCTTTATATGAACAAGCTCCTACCACCTCTGGTAATAAATTCAAGGACTTGACTAAATGGCAATTATATTTATTTCTAGGCAAATGAACTTTTTAGCAGAGGGGCCTGAGTGTTAGATGTTTGCCATTGTTGTATTGCAATACCTTGATAAGCATATATTATATATACAGTGCCAAGAGCTACTGGCACAACGAACCTTCGCCTGGACTTGCTGTGAGCCAAAGCAGGTTAAACTCTTGGGGCACCTTGCCTGTCCTTGAGCTTCAATAATACTGCTGTCATGGAGCTGAGCTACTCCAGAGCAAAACAACAGGAACCCATTTCAAATCCTGTTACACATACTCAGTCCACAACCCTGAGCTTCACCTGGGGCTCCATTTAAACTCTATTTGTAGGTATCACCCTATAACTTGAGGTGCTGCGAGTCCACCACGTGTGGGGCCAACCGATGGGAAGCTTTTGTGCTTTCTGCATGTGGGAGGAAGACGTGGTGTGATTCGGGAAGATGTGCAACTAATAGTCTCACAGAATCATAGAATCATTTAGGTCTCAAAACATGTCACCACAATGAACCAAATTCAATAAAAAGAAAAGAAGAAAAGACTTTTCTGGAGATATTTTCAGCTGGTGCATTTATAGTCTCCCACAGCAGTTCAAAAGCTGTGAGTCTTACAGCATGAGAAAAGGAATAGTGAGGGGAGTTTCTGGGATACCCCATGCCAGAAATGCAGGTTGGAGTTTGCAGGGCTGGATTAGATGCCTCCTCCTTCCTGCCCAAGGCCAAGGCAGCCCCATTGCCAGTGTGCAACAGCCTGGGGGAAACTGCGGGGAGAGGAATCCCTGGAAACATTCAAGGTCAGGCTGGATGGGGCTCTGAGCAACCTGATCTAGTTTAAATGTCCCCGGTCACTGCAGGGGGTTTGGACTAGGTGACCTTTAAAGGTTCCTTCCAACTCAAATTATTCTATGATTCTACAAAGGTGAGGGAGGATCTGCAGCTCCCTGTCATCATGCAGGGCACACCACACCACACTACACTATGCCACCACTGTCACTCTGATGCTCATTCCAAATGGCCTCATGGCACCTGCAGGGAAGGACAGCACAGTGGCCCTCTTGGGAAAAACCAGCCCACAGCACACAAAGCCGACAGCAGTGTAGGGTGCCCATTTTGATCCTACTTGTTCATGTCCTGCAACTTCCTCACCAAATCTCTCTGCCCAGTGGTCTACAGACAGGCAGAGCTGGACATTACTGGGGGTGGGGGGAAAAAGTTGTTCATAGCATCTCTAGCTCTTTTTTGCTTTTAAGTATCATTTATGCATAATAGTAGTATCTGCTGTAGAGGACTGCACGTGCACCCAACCATCATATTGACCTGAGCCATGGATTTGTAGGTCTGAGTCTCCTGTTGCTGGGTTTGAAACCACTTAAATCCCCCAATACCAAGGTACTTGCTGACAATTTACAGTGAAAAGCAAAATCAGATCTTAGGGAGAGGAATGAATGTGAAGCACTGCAAGTACAAGAAATGCATCTCAGCAGAGTGTGAAGCAGCCTGTTGTGCTTCATTACCAAGTGAGAAGAGGCTTGGTTGGCTCCCACCGGCAGGGATCGGCTCACAGCAGCTGAACACAGCACTGCACCTCCATACCATGCCTTGGGCCACTAAAGTGTTTTACACACTGCCTCAGTGTTTCCCAGTCAGTGGGGAGGGAGGGTGCGCAGCTGGGAAAGTGGAGTTACACCTCATTTCCCTGGACCAGGAAGGTATAGTGTGGGTCAATATGGGGCACAATTGGTTTCACTTCCCTGAAACAGATCTCTGCTTTCAAGCACCAGCAAAATACTCATAAGCTAAATACTACATCTGTAAGTAAGTACCGTTAGCAGTAAACAGCAGTATCACCCCTTCTGTGGATACAGCCCTAAGGGAAAGCTGCTAAGGGTCACTCTTACCCCAGAAAACCAGCTGGCACCAGTTAGACAGCTGCCAAAGCCAGAGGGCCAGACTCAGCCTGCCTGCCCCCACACCATTGCATCCTGCATCCCCCGTACTCAGAGATGACTCGGGAGCCACCAGTTACCCTCTTGGCACCAGAGGAATTGATCTCAGGAGGCTGGATCCCACCACTCGTCATGGCTGCTTGCACAGGGGAGTTCAAGAGTTGATTTTGGTACCACTGTTCACAGACCCCAGCACAGCCCACTCTGTTGAAGGGGAACACATGAAGGATCAGGAATTTGAGCTGCACGTGTTACCCAGCAGCTTGGTCTTCAGCACCTAGACCTGCTGTTCCCTTCAGAAAACATGGGATGCTAAGGCAAGATGGGGATTTCAGGAGTCCCAGAACAAACAGTACCCTGAGGCAAGAACCTTACCTTTGCCTTCATTGCCCAAGCTGAGAGAGCCGACACATAAGGAGGAAGAACCACAGGGAAGATAAAGCAAAGCCCACATCCAAATAGCTGCAGCTGTAGACTTGGAAACAAAAAGACCCCTGATATATTAACATTATTAAGAAAATACACCTGTGACCTCTTGCCTTCATGAAGGCAGAGATAAGTAATCACACAGACTGTACCGTTGACTGCTGGTTACAAAGCTATGGCAGAAACTCATTAATGCAGTTAGAAAGTTTCTATTCTTAGTCTGAATTTGGATGCTCCTCTCTTGTGCACATAGACCGTGGTTGAGAAAGTTAAATAAAATCCATTTCCTTATATAGCAGAAAGCTTTTAGGCTACAAGCATCCCATACCAGAAGGATTTTCAGCATAAAAATTACATTATGATGACAATTCAGACATTAAATCTTTGTTTAAGCCCTGTGGATTGAGCAGTTCTTAAAACACAATTCTTCTAATAAAAATAATAATGAAAAATAAATCCATGTATATATAGAAAAGGATTATAGAAAAGTCTCTCTTTAGGAGGAAGAAAAAAAGTTGAACAGATTTTACTGAGAACTTACAGTATTTTATAGCTCGTGAGGCATGTTTCTACTATTGTTCTTCAAGATTATCCTACAGAATAGTGGGGACTTTGTTCCCTACTACTGTGCATGGCTTGGAAAAAGGTATACTTTTGTGTAAAGGTTCACATTCTGTGAAAGCCCATTTTTTTAAAAAACACAGAATAAAACCCCCAAACCAGTCAACTTTCTAGAGATGCAGCCAAGTGTGGAAGCTAATACTTTCTAAAGCACCAGGAAACAGTTTCAGTAATGCTCTTCTACAGGATGTACCTACTTAATTTCAAGTGTCAGTAAACAGAGGGAACAAACATCCTAATTAATCTGCAGGCCACAGTCCCCACCCATTACCCACAGACTAGTTAGTTAGGGCTCTTTTTCTCCCTAACATTGATAAAATGAACAAAGAGCATCTGTCTGACTGAGCAAAGGCTGACCTGGCAGAGCTGGGTTCACCGGAATCTGAAGCAGTGCTCTTTCCTTCTGTAACACCTTCATCCAAAAAGCAAAAGATCCTTCCAGAACCAAATTCCACAAACTCTGTTTTAAAGAGGAGGAATCATAAAGACAATGAAAGGTTAAAAAATTTGCTCACATTTTTACACTGAATGAGTAGCTAGCCAAAGCTTGATTTCACGGTCTGTCTTCTAGCCACCATACTTGCAAGCTTACTCAGTAAACCAGGTGGGTTCTCACAGATACATATTCATTCGTAGATATGCATCAATAATAGCTCAACAGCTTGCAAAAATAAAAATAAAAAAGCCCAAAAAAATTTAAACTAAACATGAGCACAGGACGAGCATCTCCACTCAGACAAATGCATCTTGCATTTAATTCTGGGCACAGAGAAATAATTTTTAAACAGTTCTGCTAGAGTTCCAATCCACACAGTTCCTGTGATAATCCTGACCCAATGCATTCACAAACCTCTAAAGCTCCAAGCAGCCACCACCAGCACCTGTGGTGCTAAACCACAGGGCCAGTCCTGTCAATGTCTTGGACAGCCAAAAAAAAAGCTGCTAAAATGGGACCTTTTTATTTAACAAGGTAGTGACACAGGAAGGAACACAGGGAATGTCTTCACACACTGGTACAAAAGGTACAAGCCTATCCACCTGTCAAAGCCACGCTGAAGTTTGGAATTTACCTCTAGCTATGCATATTTATAGTGGGTGTCCAGGTCCACAATGTGCACAGAGCACAGCCTAGGGTCCTGTTACAGGCAAAGGCATTCTCCTCTGGCAGGGCCATCAAAGTGTCGCAAAGGATGCAGAAGAATCCCTTGTTTGTGGGCTAGCTTAGCAACCTTTTGCTGGGAGGGAGCAATTACATGGCACCACACTCCGTGATGAAGTTCCCCAGTTTAGGCTGGGTTTCCCTAACATCAGGTAGTCTTTGTGCCTAACGGTGAGCATAGACAAGGCAATAAAAAGAAAGTGTTGTCCACACTTTACATCAGAGGAGACATAAAGCTGGTATTTGGTATTTAGGCTCGCCATCCTGAAAACTCTCGCTAATGATTTTAAGAAGCTGTGAATTTGTAGCAGGAGAGAAGGAGCCCTGGAGGACAAAGCACGTGTGAGCACTGGAGGTGAAAGCACTGTTACATGCCAGCACCTGTGTGTGTGAGGGTGGAGAGAAATGGCTGGCAGGCACTGCAATAAACCCTTCACATCTCCGTGGCAATAACACAGGCATCATTTTTTATTGCTGAGTATAAAAGTGGTGTAAAGGCCCAGAAAGTAATCCACAGAGCATAAAGTTAAACCAACAACACTGGCCAGCAACACAAGATGCAGGAGAATCCTGGGTTAGCTTGATGGCCTCATTTCTCATCAACATGAGCAAAGAAGGCCTTGTTTTAGTAGATATTTTACATTAAATCAAGAGAAATAAATTATCTCAGGATGAACATTTAGAACAAAGGCAGAAGGTAAAGGTTATGTCCCCTTAAGATGGCCTGTATTTCTTAGGAGATGCACTACTGATTGAAGAATCTAGGAAAACCTGTATCTACTAGCTCTCTTGATACACAAGGAATCTGAAAAAACAGCATTAAAATTTAGTATTGATTCCTAAAATTCCCTTAATAAATACGAGTCAGTCAGTCTGAGATTAAGACAGACACAGACTAAGGCCCAATTTTTTGGCAAAGGGTTGCGGTTGGTGTACTTAGCTAAAATCAAGTTCATCTTAAAATGAAGACGTGCTCATTTATTTTGGTGTTGCAATCACCTAGGAACTCAGACCAGAATAAATGCAGAGGTTATTTAGAGTTGTTGGGTTTGTTAAAAATTATTTTTAGTATGTTTTTATTGAAAGAAACAAGAGTTAAAAATTAGGTGAGAGAGTGTGAACCCAACATTGCTGTCTTATCACAGCATATGTTAAATATATGATTAAAAAACCCAGCTAGGCCATGATCTCTAATAGCATCTGTGAATTTTTGAAAGTGCCATTTCTGTAGCCATCTGAATTGGTCACTGGAGGTGGTAAATAAGATGATCTGCCACAGATGCGAGGAACCACATCCCAGAGCTGGGCAGAGAACAAATGAGAGCTCTGTTCGAGCCACAGCGGAGCCTTCTTTCCTCCCCGTTCAAGGCCAAATGCACCCACAAACAGCTGCAATAAAACCATCACATCAGTTATGGCCCTACTGCTGCTGAGGAACTGCACAAAGTTGCATTTATTTGTTAAAAATGATTGATTTTAGCTCCCCTCCGTATCCATGTTCCATGCAATTCCCCTGCATGCTATACCATCTGCTGTAATCCTCCCAGGTTGGCTGTGGCATACCGTGACATACAAAAATCAATCAAAATCGCTCGATACGTCAGCACCCAAGGAAGAAGGGCCGCATGTGCGATCTCACCATTTGTTTCGCAGTGTACTTTTGCTGCCTGCCCAGCTAGTATGGAGACAGTACGTTTCTCCCCTTTCCAACAATGTGATCTTATCGCAGGCAGCTGGCCTGCACTCTGCACTTTCATTTTTATTGTGTGGGTTCTCAAACTCTGATGCAAATAGTCTGCCGAACATCCTCCCTCCACGGCGTGTGGTTTGTTTTTTTTTTCCTCTTCAACCTCCTTCCACGCGGCGCACTCCAGCGTCAGGCTGGCTCCGGCCAGCTCCCATTGTTCACATTGTTATTTTCATGTCAAGGGCGTGAGAGGAATATTTTTTATTATTATTATTATTATTTGCCAGAACAGCAATTTAAAGCCTAGACCTTGAAAAGACACTTGCCATTTGCAGGAAAACAGCTACTAGGCTCACCGCAAGGCCAAAAATGAGGGACAAACCACATGGTCAAAAAGGTGCATGCAAATATAAATTAAAGCAGAACCAAAGAAAGAAGCCATTTTACAGAAGAGGATGAAGACACCAAAAGTTTAATTTGCTTTGTAGTAGCCTACATAGAAGAGAAACTGCCACAGTGGATTAGAAGAGCAGTCAGCTGGGGCTGCCGTACCAGCACTGCTGTGGCTATCTCTGAAAGTGCGAGAAAGACGATGTGTGTAACTGGGAGTGACAAATGGGAAGAGGTAAATAGCCAGCTAATTGTGCAGGGCTCTCCGTGGGCTGTACGGGAGCTACTTCCCAATACCTGCTTGTGAGCAATACTTATTTCTTCAGGTGCTACAATACAAATGTTGCGTTCTGCTGCTAAATTGCCAGTCTTTCCACAATAAATCCACAGCGTTTATTTCACGTGCCTCCCCCTCTTGTGACTGCAGGCTGCAGCAGTTGATGAGGTGTTGGGAAAGGAAGTATATCCTTTGATTTGCTCTACATTTATGATAACAGCTTTACAGTATGGAGTGTGTCTTTTTTTTTTTTTTTTTTTTTTTTTTGGCTTCATTCAACAGGAAAAATAGGAGGAAATGAACATGTTTCACTATTCCCTTCATAGTTGGGGCTTTTTTTAAAAATATTTTTAGGTACTGATCTCCTTTACAGCTCAGAAAGCCTCAGGCCTGTCTCCTGTAACCCTTCTTCCTTAAAAAATCTCTTACACACTGATCCTGCCTCCTCCTGTGACTGCTTTTATCACATCTTTTCCAATTGCTGCCACTGAAGGAGATGGAAACCTTTTACATGATATTCCAGCCTGCCCTCAATTCTATGCTATGTAGGTTTATACCTCCTAGTTGAATTTTAATCCCCTCTTTAACATGAGTATTCCACCAACTTGCTTGCCTCAAGTATCTCCCCTGCCCACTGGCCCAGGATAGCCATAAAAAGCCCCATGTGTCTGGGGAGAAGGAAGCCATGAGAATTCATGGGAAGTTCTGGACCTTTCTGGGCTTTGAAGCTAATATGACATCTCCTACTTCTCTCTGTACCTTCAATGCCCCTCAACCTCCTCCTCCTCCTCTCCCCATCTGCTCTGGTGTTTGCAGCCCTTTTAGGTGCTTTTCATCCTCTACATTCTTGTTTTGACCTGAAGCCCAAGGGAAGTCTTCCCACTGATTTCATAGAGTTTCCAATTTACTTTCCATTCCCTCTTCTAAATCCTTGAAATCCCTACAATGCTTTTGGTTCAAGTGCCAACTTCTCCTTACTATGAGCCCTCTCTTAACTTTGCTGTGCTCTGAGTTACCACCAGTCGTCATTTATTTATTCTGTGGCTTCAGAGCATGCCCCTTGTTTGGCATAGCAGATACCTATGCTTCCAAATCTTACCTCATCAGTTCAAAAGAAGTGCTCCTTGCCTAGTAGCTCTGTATTTGCTTTCAAAGTTTCTTACAAAGGGCTACACCAAAAAGGTCTTAAAAAATGGAGGCACTTGGCCAGAAACTGGTTCTCCAGGATCAACACTGGCCTTTATCCTTAATTATCCTCTGAAGTGGCTCAGCAAGTAGTCAATAAGAGGCACTACAACAACAACAACTTCCTCTCGCCACAAACAGCTAGTCATAACCTGCTAAAATACAAAAGTCATTTTAAAGCTATCTGGTCCTTTAAAGAAACCAACAACAATTAAAGAAATTTCACACTTGGGATGTTGTCCTCCACCTGAAGAAGCATGCTGAGACTCCTCTGGTCTTCACTGGGATTGGGGTGAAGCCCACAGTTTATTTTTATGTTTCCACACTATTTATTCCAAAAGTCTTAGATGTATACTGGTACCTTTTAGTCCTGGTAATTTATTGAACTTCAGGTTCTCAAGAGGCTTTATATCTTCCTCCTTACATACTTCAGTCTCTGTTAAAGAGACACAGATAGGTTAAAACTGTATTTACAAAAGTCGGCTTTCCTCTCGCTGTACCAAGCAGCTACTAATATAGTACTTGCAGCTTTACCTCATGTTGAACCACCCCAGGGTTTGATCAAGCTCTCTTCTGAAAACAGTCTCTAGCTAAATTCCAACATGTCACTACTGATGATCATGGAAGGCCATCCTACTGACCTTAACATTTCTCACTTCTGTTGGCAACATATGGAACTAAACTACTCATCCCCTTCTGAAACAGACACCCGTTGCATGGTCTTCCACCATTGCTACAGTCACGTGTCTCAGGGAAGCCTCCCTGCCCACCCTGTCCTCTCACCCTTCACAAAGTATGTGGAAAACCATACCATTTACCCCCAGAAGTGCACAGGAGCCAACACATGTGCACAAGTGCATGGAGGAGTACATCATGGAGCTAACCAGTACTCTCTCCTAAAACTTTTTCTCATGCTGCAAAGACCCAGAGACTGACTGTAAGAGAGGAGCAGCAGGTCTTGGCAGAGTGCTTTGCTACTGGCCTGTTGTTCTTATTAAAAATAAGACCAGAAACATTATAAGGGAAACTGAATTCCCCCAGAACTTGAAGAATTTATCTGATGTGGGAAGAGATTGAGTCATCTGCCCCAGCTTAGTATGTGCTATGTGGTCTTTGAGTGAGATGTACTGAGACAGCCAGGGAAGCACCTCACTTTAAACAAAAGCTATAACCACATACAGTTTGCTCTGCTTAGAGTCATCAGTCCTCTAAACACTAATACCTTTGTCTTGGGCTTTGATTAATAAACCATTGCTTTATTTTACTGCTAGGCCTGACACTGTGGAACAAGGTGAATTAGGGTAGAAAAATAATAAGGAGGACAGCTATGACGCAGGAATGATGTGCACACCAGAAATATAGTGCAGGAGCTTGGGGCAGGAAGACAGAAGGGCAGGGGGAGCAAGATGCCACCCTTTTGCTGTAATACCACAAATCTCATATAGCTTGTGCCTCCTCTCAGATTCTTCTAAAACAACTACTGGGGTAAGGGCACAGACTCACAAGGAATACCTCACACCCCTTCCTTCAAGTCACTTGCCACATTACTGGCAGAGGCAGGCCAGGACATCAGTTCAATTCCAAACCTTAAAGAGGGGTAGATATATTTCGGTAAGCATCACACCAGTGTCCTTCATCAACCTGGTCTAGGTGGCACACTTCTCTGACAGAAAGATACCAGGGACACCAGCTCTGCTTCACACCCTGAGCCTTGGACACATGTACAGAGGAGGTGCAAGGACTCTACCACCCTACTCTGTTCTAGTAAACTTTACTGCTTCTTTCAGCTTTATGCTCTTTTGTGCTCATAAAATTCAGTTATAGCCAGTATCAAAGTGTTAGTAATTATTTAATAGTAATTAACCAGGCTAGCAATGGGTAAAGGTCCCCAAAGAGTCCTCTCATTTTTTCCATTTTGGACACTGACATAACTGATAAAGAGTTATTTCTCAATAAAGCTGGAGCTAATCCTTCTCACAGTTTAACTCATCACTGATCATGCAGTTGATCAGACTGGGGCAAAAAAAACCAGGAAAAGATCTGAAAGGAATAAAGAAAAGAAAGAGAAGAAAGAGAAAAAGAAACAAAAAAGAAAAAGAAAAACAAAGAAAAAAGACAGACAGATAGAAAGAAAGAAAAAGAAAAAAGCATTGGATTCCATTTTCAAAATTGTTATTAAATACTCTTTGGATTTGTCAGCTCTCAAAAATAGCTTGGTCTAAAAATTTCACATTCTTTTTATTCCTGCTGAGGAATGGTGCCCTTGACTGGTCTCTTGTGTATTTCTTTTTCTGTGAGGATTACATGAAGAATTAGACAAATTTATGAACTACCCAAAAAATACAATCATTTACTCGCAAGCAGTATAAATGACACATGCAATCAATCCAATACATTCACTGCAGACTTATTCCTGTCTAGCTGGTTCTTGGGAGGCCTAATTGGCAAGGGCTTCTTAATGAGCTAAAAAGAGAGGATGGAGTGACAAGCACCATCCCATGCTCTGGGGGTCTATTTCCTAGTAGGACTGGCTTTCTGACCCCTAAAACAGACCTAAGATGTGAAAATGTGAAGAAAAGTGAAGAATGACCAGCATGCTAGATAAGGCAGTTCCCATGGTAAACCAACAAGCTCCCTGCTGGGGATTCGTGATTTCTCCCTGTGCCCCAGGTAACACACTGCTACCAGAGGCATGGTCATGCCTCTCCTTCATTTTCTCCTTCTTTGATGCAGAAGATATTTCTTTGACTTACTTTCTCAACCTCTGCATTCTATTAGCTGCAGGACTTCAAAGCAGGTTTTGTGCCAAAAACAGGCTTGATTTGGAAGGGTTAAGTTCTTCTGTAACAGATGCCAATAAAATTCTTTAAAATCATATCCAGTCTAACTGCTGGCAACAAGGACTATTTGCAGCACACAGAGGTGCTGGGAATACCCTTCTGCCTCAGTGTTGCCGACAAAGAAATCATTGGTCAGCAATGATAATTTTTCTGTGGCACACTTTGCACACGCTGCTTTGGCTGACGCCACCAGGGATGGTGACGAGAGCGGTACGGAAAGCTCTCTCTCCCTAACCTAACTACAAAAAAACCAAAATCATGGCCAGAGTAGCTGCCTTCAGGCACTCCAGCCCCATGAAGCTGAAGGCTCAGAAGGGCATCTAAGCAAAGTGCATAGTCCCACCTTTCAGGAACCAGCTGCTAGTTAGGAGGGTGCTACAGGGGTGGAGGAAGGAGTGTGAAGAAATGGGAGGAGGTATAGCTAGGTGTGCAGACCAGATGGTTGGGGCTGTCCAGACGTACCTATTGGGCAATCCTGCCCTTGATTCCTGCAGCTGGGGCAGGGCAATACACCAGGTTTGACCTGTTGCTCAGACCATACCAGGCTCATCAAATCTGCCTATGCCATCAGGAGGAGCAAAGGGATGCCAGCTGCCTTCCCTGACTAGCAGGGGAACATCCAGGATGGACAGAACAAGCACACCACAGCACCCGTGCCCATCCAAGGCATATTCCTGGCAGCTTCCTCGCAAACACCTCTGTGTTCAGTGCCCCTATTACTCACAAGGGCAGCTGACCCCTGAACACCTTACTGTTCTCATCCTCCTGTATTCTTTTGGCTGAAATGAGACATCTTGCACAACTAGCATCAGGGGACGTAGTAGATATGACCACATAGCCTCAACCCTGTGCCGTGTCTCCCCCCCCACCCCCTTTCAGAGCAGGCTAATGCCTTGCCCCCAGGAGAGAGACTCTGTATTCTTGGAACCTGCTCAACTAATCACCTTCCTTCCCCCGCACCATTCTTTGTCCTCTAGCATGCTTATTTTTTGCTTCCTTCCTTGCTTGTAATCCTCACGGCCTTCACTTTCCCCTTCCACCGCTCACCGATGAGCTCTCCTACCCCATGTGAAGGCCTCCTGTATCCCATTACCAACCATGGGAACCTCCTAATCCCTTGTACACAGTTTTGAGCTCACATAGGTGAAACGGAGATTTAGGACTCCCAAGGCATCAGACTAAACATATTCTCTGACTTTCAGCTAACCTTCCACTGAGCAGCACTGTAATACTCACTTGCAGACATTGTAAGTGCAGAAGCGCTTTTTAATAGTAATAAAAATAATGTTCTTTTCACTCCGCTGAAAATATGGAAGATTTCCAGAAGCAAGTCAAGCAGTCAGCCTCCCCTCTACGCCCACTCCCGCAGGCGTGCGTAGGGAAGATGTTCACTTGCTGACATGGAAGCCTGTCACTCCTCCAACCCCTCTCTCTTCTCTGATGCCCACGTAGACAGTCTTATACTTTTTTCCTGGATGCCTTCCCTCCTTCAGAGCTTGACTGAACCTCCCATCCTGATCACAGGCCTCTACATTCCAGGCGTAGCTCAAAAAGTAAAAAGAGCATCTTTTTATAAGGCCGTAGTAATGTGCTAGGCTCTGACTCATTGAAAGAACAGACCGGTCAGCCTCTCTACATCATTATAAATTCACTTCAAGTGATAAAATAATTCAGTCAGTCTTTACTACCTCCTCTGACGAAGGCTGTGCTGGCCAATTATTTCAAGGAATGCCACATTACAAATGGGAACTCATTCACTGAATTATTTTATAGGCCAGCATACATCAATTTTGCATAGGCTGTTTTCATTTTAAAGCTAATTTCTAATTTCTAACTCACATCACAGATACATATCTCTGTTTGGATTAATTAAGATCTCAGAGAGAACCTTCTGCTCCATTACCCTCTGTTACTGATTTATAAAAGAAGCCATGAAGCAATGCTCTTAATGATAATGAGGGGGATATTTTATCCTTTAATGCCATTCCTGGTTCCTGTGCCTAAAATGCGAAGAGAGAAGAGATGTGGACATTTCAGGGGATGAAAAGAGAATCTTTGCTAGCCACATGACATTCTTCAGCAGCAGATGCAACCCTTCAGCATATGACCTATTTTTCTCTCCATAACAAGCATTTTGGTCATTGATTCCTCATGCTTTAAAACAGTAACTGGAAAGAGGAGAGAGACCACTGTCACCCAACACTAAGTGGACAGACCACCAGGAGCAGGAACTCATTTATACTGCTAACGACATGAAACAGCTCGACAGGACCAAAAGCAGTAAGGATCAAAGGAAGATGAAGCTTTCTTTGAGCAAATCGAAGGCCAGCCACTAGCAGACGAAGACAGGAAGACTGTGCAAGCCTTGCGGGTAATGGCAAGAGAGATGTGGGAAAGCACCGAGGAAAGACCCCAGGCCAAGTGAGTTCTCTTGCCAGGACTAACCAGGCTGCTCAGCCTCCTCGGCTGAAAGAAACCACCCAGGCTGATTTTACACAGCCAAAGTAAAAATGCCCACATCAGCTATGACTCACTGACTGGAAAAATTCAACAAGGTGAGTAGTGTAACATTGAGGATTTGCCCCCATCAAGCCTCCCACTGCTTGATGGGACAGAAATCCAGCTCCTGGCAGAAGGCGGCACCAGAGGAAAGGTGGAAAAGCTGAGTTACAGCAACAGGACTGAATTGTTGAAGCAGTCCAAACAGCCAAGGTCCCGTCTCTCAGGACTTTTGCTTCGACTTTATTTGAATTCTAATCGAAAACAATCCCATTCCCACCGTGAATTTCCCATAAACAGGAAGCAGCAGTTAAACTGATAAAAAATTACAGCTTCCCAGCACCATGGAGGGGAATCCCAGGATGCTCCTCTCACAGGTGGACACCACTCTGCAAGTGCCAGAGAGCTGCAGACCTTGGGATGACAGGGGATGAGTCCTTGGTAAAGAGAGACAACCTTTCCCCCAGCACATCCTTCACTGCCTGCTTCTCTGCACTACCCAGCATCTGCCCACACTTAGAAAATCAACTATCAAAAAAGTTTATCTTAATTTTAAATGGTTTACTTAATCTCATCCAACCCCAATTTTAACTATGTTATTTTTGCAAAATGGAGCAGCATTGACAAACCAAAAATGTTTGGTTTTTACTGATCTACAACATCATCACACAAAAAATACGCTGTCAAAAGCAGATCTGCTTCTTTCCAAAAGCACTGAAGAGCTAGCTGGGTAGCCTACAGAACCCACTGGAGGATTTACCTGGGCTGGTCTCTATAGCTTTCAGGAACATGTGTCTCTGCATTTTATACTAATTGGGCAGAAATATAAACCAGAAGTTGACTGACTTCCCTTACGTCACACAAAAAAATTCAACAGAACAGACAAGTCCTGACTCCTTCAGAACCTAGAAGTGACATCAAAGAGGAGAACAGGCCATGTAGACGGGTGTATGCAACACCAGGCCCACAGGAACCGTATCCCACTTGCCAGTTTGTACAAATCTGCTAAAAAAGTACATGTATCTCAGAGTGCAAACTGGTATTTGCCATTCTTGAGAGATTTTTAACAGAAGATTGTGTACCATGGCTCTGTTAGTGTCTTTATCTTCAGACTCAGGAATAAGTTTTTATGATTTTTGGATTAAACACTTCTGGTGTACAGAGAAAATTATTCTGTTCAAGTACATTGTTTTCCATATTTTTTATTTCTTTATATTAGCTTAATTTTGGTAAAACCTGCCAAAAGAAGAACAAGCTGAAGCATACAGCATTTACATTAGTAGCTATAGAACAAGAGAGCTATAATCCATGCTGTCTAGCATTTCTCTGCCAGAAACTCCCTGAGCCACTGAAGTGAAGGGGAATTTTACTCTTGCTAAAGCCCTAATCTATCTGGATTCTTCAAAGGACAAGGCAGAGCTACTCTGTCTCATAGCATGAGGAAGACATATATATTCACCAGTAATTTAATAAACAGATTAGTTTGCAATTCAGATGCGTTCGGCAGGGACAAAGTAGAATCAGATTAATTGGGTCAAAATAGTATTCAATCTAGGCCACTTAAAGGGAATAAAAGGAGAACCTGCTTACATTTTACAGAGTACTACCTGGAGGCCAGATTGCCTTCCCACCAGTGCCGAGATGCAGTGCTCTGCTGATTCAGTAGATGTTCAGAGCCAGATGGGACCTTTCCACTGCTCCCGGAGGCATGGCTAATGAGAGCACCACTGCGCTACAGAGCTGCCAAAAGATGATGGCCTTCACTCTACAGGACTGTTTCGCTGATGGCTGTGACTTCCCTAGCTGAGTAAAGACAACGAAGACAGACTCTAAACTTGCAGAATACTGCTGGCATTCATTTGCCCCCCACCCCCCATTATTTCTTATCTACCCCATGCCCCTGCATTTCAGCCAGAACCTCTCAGTTCCCAATAGCCAGGTCTGTACACCTGGCCCTAGGAGCACTCACCTGTAGGAAAGCTGTCAAGTAACCAGAGACCTCACAGCAAGGAGTACTTCCAGGAACTATCTGCAAAATAAATATGCATGCACGTGCAAACAAGTAGATGGTGATTCACTTCACATCCCATGGCCCCTATACAGTCCATATGAGGCACCATGTAGCACACAGAACTACTTGATCTGTGCATGGGAATCCTCTCCCAGCTTAAGACGGGTGCCTGGGCAACGTAAGGTGAGGGTAGAGCGTGTTCTGCATCAGCACCTCAAGCCTTTCCAGGACAGGACAGGCAAGGCCAGAATAACACATTGGAGAAACCACTGCAAGGGATCAGTCAGAGCTGAACGCCCAGTCAGCTCACACCCTGGCTACAGATTATAGAGATCTAAGGACTGCCCAGCTCCCTGGGCAAGTGAGGTCCAAAAAAAACCACATCCACCTTTTCCAGATTCACTATAATGATGGTAATTTCTCACATATATTCTGCCAAGATGGCTCAAAAGCCAGGCAGCAGAGCAACCAGAGCTGAAAACGCTCTTCCTGGTATTATTACCATACTGCAAGCAATCAGCTTTGCCTCCATTATATCCCTACACAGACACTCTGAGATTTTTTAAATTTTGTTATTTTAAGAGATGTGTAAGTGTTCTATTTTCCATTGATTTCTTTACAGACATATTTTCCAGCTGCTTCTGATTAACACCTCTTCATTCAGATCTTCCTTCCCAAAGACAAGGTTATAAGAAAAATGCCATTTACTGTCCCCATGTTTACAGCATTTCTAAAGCTGCCAGTTTGTTCTTCACGACTGATGGGGGTGAGGTGGGTAGGGAAGTTATTTGTTTGTTTTAAAATGAAAACAGGCTTGGGGAACAGAGAGAACAAAATCTCACAGGCTTCAAGCACTCTTTAAAAAATTTCACAGAAGCAGGTTAATAGCACTAAAGGTTGATTCACGTAAGAAATGATACATCAAATGCATATAATTTTCACTGTTACATCAAGAGCTTGGTCTACATGTATGTCCTCATGCATAGTCAAAGCCTGCAATGCAAATAAGGCTGAGTCAGACTGCAAAAAGGCTGTTTTGCTCTCTAACGTGAAACATATGTTAAGAGCATGCTCTCTTTATGAATTTCAGCAAAAATTCTGAGTACATTGATTTAGATCCCAACACGAATTCTGACAACAAAGTCCTTGAAGAAGGTATCTCTATTTGTGTCTTTCCAGACTGTGCACTAAGTAGCTGCATCCCAGTAAAGAGAAAATGGGTAGCAAAGTCTAAATTCTAAAGCTAAAAGTTTCAAAGTATTTAGTAATTTTAGATGCCCCCTCTGAGATGCTTTGGGCATGCCAAAGTTGCAGAAGACGAGAGCTCAGCATTTTCTAAATGTCAAGCTCTCTCCAAATTCAGATGTAAAAACTTAGGCACCTAGTTCTATATTTGCGCACATTCCAGTTTAAATCCTGACAGTTCCAGCACATAGCAATAATTCTTGCTTTTTCCAGAGATCCAGATTCCTACAGTCAATATAGTTAGTCACTTAAATATAAGCAGCTTGATTTCTTGGGTATTTATTGACTTCTCTTTTAGTTCAGTTGCCTTTGTTCACCACCTCTGAAAATTATGCTATTTCTGTTTAGGAGTCCTAACACAGAATTAAGCATAGCATAATATTTAACAGCCATACAAGTGCTGCCGGCCAGAGGTCTCAATACCCTGCAACAGTAGTGAAATACCACAATCCTTTCATAGACAAGAAAACTTAAGTGAGAAATACATTCCAATAGAGATGGCCTAAAAAAAAAATAATAAATGAGTACTGCTTTAAATGGGAAACATGCAAAGACTGCAGTATTACAAGCTCTTACAATGATAACACATTGGAGGTCCTTCAACAGCCAAACACATCACTCAAGTTTGGCAAGAAATTAGCCAGATACTAACAGAGGCAAGGCTTTCCTAGAAGACCAAAGCAACCTACAATTTCATAATAAGAAATCTGATCATTATTACCTAAAAGTAAAATAGCAAACATTAAACAATTAACCTTCTGACAAATAGTCCTAACAGGGAATTTCCGCAACAGCAAACTTGTGGACCAAGAGGTAGTGCACTACTTAAGTGGCTCATTTGGGAAATGTAACCCTTTGACAGTACTGGTGTGTCACACCACTCCCCTAGGTGCCTGAATGGTAACAAGTCCTATGCATTACTGAGGACTCTGGTTTATAAATCTAAGGATAAAATACAGCACTGGGAATTCTCCAGAAGTGGGCATCCTCCACCTTCAAACAAGAACCCCTGAGGTAGTCATGATTCAGAGAACAATTATCCATTGCTGCATATAAAATAGCAGTCAAAGCACTATCTGTTTCAGATCTCAGTTAAAGCTATGCTGAAACAGCTAAATACCAGTTCATTCAGGCAGCTTGCTGATCTGCTTTCTGTGCTTCCAGTTGAATATTAAGATGTACTTTTCCCAATTTCTCTCCTGTTTCATCTTCTGCATAAAGACAGTGCTGGGCATCACACCACAGCAGTTGTATCTTTCTTGTTTTCAAACTGTACGTTCTATTTACGGATGCTGATAAAACTGCTTTTGACATGTATACATTGCAATATTAAATGAAAAAGAACCTGCCATCCTGATAAAAATTTGCAAACTGTAAAAATAACTAACAAAACTTGGCCAGAGTGTCAAGACCTACAAACATGGTTTCAGTAACATCTCCATAAGAAGCTGTTTGTTTTGGTTGGAGTATTTAAAAAATAAAACGGTGAATTTGAAAGCAGCATATTTTATGTATTTGTCAACAGTTTTCTGCTGCTTTTTGTCTTGTTGCTGTTTTGTTTTATATAGAATGATTATTAGTCAGGGAAAAGCTGCACTTTTGGGGCAAAAGAGGATGCCAAGTGCCTGTGGACTACACAGGATGGGGAAATACTGTTTTACTCATAACTCTACGTGGTGACAGATTAACGGGTGGTTCTTGTTTCTGGTAACCTTACTGCCTGCAGTGTCACCATGCCAGTGCAGGGAGCCCTCCATCTTTATGGGCTCCAAACAGCTCAGAACAGGAGTAAGTTTCTGCAGTAGGACAGCCATCTGCCCACATCAAACAACAAAGTAGATTGCTAATTGGACTAGTTAAATTTAGACTAACTCGAAGGACCTCCGCAGACTTACTGAAAATTTATGTTAACAAATGCACATATGGGATCTCTTGCCCTACACAGGTAAAGGATGTATTAGAGAGAATGTAGCAAACCAGACAGAAAGTCATAGTAACATCGTTTCCACACAGGTCCCTACCCTTCACCATAAATCCAGCCTTGACATCTAACTGAGTATTTCTGCTTAGAAGCCCAGGTAGGAAGGTTGGTGGCCCATTGGCTGGCAACCCCACTGCCATGTTTAAAGGTCTTTATAAATTAATGTCAATTCTTCACGTAATTGTTTTTTTCAACCTGATCAGGTTTCTGTGCACTCTAATTGTTCTACAGCAATGTGGTAAACACTTCCTGCAGACAATTTGTTAGGAAGTTTGGATTTTATATAACCCAGGAAATGAAGTCACCAGACCTGCGGGCTGCCTGTAATGATTCAGTCCCCTGGTTCCTGCAACAAGCAGGCACTTCATACACAAAAATCCAGAGGCAATGACAAACTAGTGGAAAGAAAAAGGGTACATAACAGTTTCTCCATTCACTCTACTTGTATTCAGAAATTCAGAAAGTTGCAAAGAACTTCCACAGACTTCCAGCCATTTATTTTATATCCTTGGTGCCAAAATTGTAAGTTCTGATCCCTCTTCTCTTGTTTTTATCGCTTTGGGGAACAGAACAGGACATGACATGTAGGAGGGGACTGAAGTTTCTGTCTGTATTTTTCACTAAAGCAGCACCACTTTTTTTCTTTACTTCATATTTTAATTGGTTAGAAAATATTAACTTCCCTGCTTTTGCATCATCAACCACTTCATCAATGCTCTGGAAAAATGCTGTATAGCTACAGTTAGCACAGCATTCTGCAAAATGGCCTAAAGGGCTCCGAAAAGCTCTTAACTTCCTAGTTCAAAATTAACTTGGATTTGACTATCTTTGGAGCTTTCTGCAGGTTTTGTTTCAGAGAGCCTTCAAGGAAATTTAGGGAAGTGTAAGATGCTTTCTGACTTAGAACATTATTTGCATTTCACCTGAATAACTGTTTCATGGAAAAAGGACTAATAAGACCAAATTAACTATTTCTGGAACTTGAAGCAAGCAGCAGACCACTGGGACCCTCCAAACGACTGCTTTCCTGGTGCAAATCTGTGTTGGGTTTGCACGGCAAGCCTTTGGTGGGGGAGGGGCACAGGGGTGGCTTCTGTGAGAAGCCGCCAGAAGCTGCCCCATGTCCGATGGAGCCCATGCCAGCCGGCTCCAGGATGGACCCACTGCTGGCCCAGGCCGAGCCCATCAGCCACGGTGGTGGTGCCTGTGGGATAACGGATTTAAGAAGGGGGCGGCAAATTATGAGCAACAGCAATTGCTGCTGGGGAGAGGAGTGGGCCTGTGTGAGAGCAGCAGCCCTGCAGCCCCCAGGCCAGGCCCGGAGCGGCAGGAGGGGCTCCAGGCCCGGAGCAGGGGTTCCCCCCCAGCCCGCGGTGAAGCCCAGGCTGAGGCAGGCTGTCCCCTCAGCCCCGGGAGCCCACGGTGGAGCAGATCCCCCCCGCAGCCCCTGGGGACCCCACGCCGGAGCAGGGGGATGCCCGCAGGAGGCTGTGACCCCGTGGGCAGCCCGCGCTGGAGCCGGCTCCTGGCAGGGCCTGTGGCCCCGCGGAGGGGTGAGCCCAGGCCGGGGCAGGGCTGCTGGCCGGGCTGTGACCCCGCGGGGACCCGCGCTGGGGCAGGTCATGGGGGACCGTGTCCGTGGGAGGGACCCCGGGCTGGAGCAGGGCAGGGTGTGAGGAGCCTCCCCCTGAGGGGGCAGGAGCGGCAGGGACAGCGTGTGAGGGACTGACCCCAGCCCCATGCCAGTGTCCCTGCACTGCTGGGGGAGCAGGGAGAGAAACCGCCAGGGAAGCTCAGACCGGGAAGAAGGGGGGGGCGGGGGGGGGAAGGCGTATTTAAGAGTTGGTTTTATTTCCCACTATCCTACTCTGATTTGATTGGTAATAAACTAATTCCTCAAAGTCGAGCCTGTTTTGCCCCTGATGGTAACTGCCGAGTGATCTCTCCCTGTCCTCAGCCCACAAGTTTGTCTGTTACGTTTCCTCTCCCCTGCCCAGCTGAGGAGGGCAGTGATGGAGCAGCTTTGGTGGGCACCTGGTGTCCAGTCAGGGTTAACCCACCACAGCACCAAAATCATTTCTACATTATTTGCCAAGCACTGCCAGATTTTCAATCTTAGTTATTACACTGCCCCTATGCAGGTGCTCAGAAAAAGATTTATGCTTTTGTGCCTATCCCAAGCCTTCTACTTCATCTAACACTAAATTTATATTTTTTTAAAGACTGTTTTATGTAGCAGAAACATTACTTCTTGATGTAATCCTCTTTCTTGAAAGATTTTTTTTGCCTGCTTTATGCAACGTAAAATGTTGACTCCTTCACTGTGAGTAGATCTCCTGAGCCATGCTGTTCTGCAGCCATGGAAGCTCTTGTCTAGCCTTCACCACCATGCAGCTGTGGTGTGTGACCTCAACACAGTCTTCCCCCATAGTCCTCTAAATATGTAAGAGGAACCAAAATATTAGTAAGCAGAACAACGTTTCCTCCCAATGGTCACAACAAATGCCATTGCAAATGAGGAGGAAAAGAAGAGACAAAAGATAAAATGTAAAAAGACTAAAGGAATTTAACATTGCAGACAAAGGAATAATCCTTGGCTGCCTAATATCCTGGAAAATATTCCCCATTTAACAATAATAAAAAAGTTTAAATCAGGAAATATGTTCAATCCATATATGTTCAAGTGGCAAGATCAAGCCACAACATCATCTGCTTCTGAACCAACTGGCTTTGGGGACAGTTACTGGAACCTGAGGACTTTCATGTGTCTGGACTTTCTACAAAGGGAGGAGCAATTGCTCTGCAAACTGCTGTCAGTTCTTCTTTAGCAAAGCAATTTAAACACTGTATGACCTTCATTGTTTATGTGGGTGGGCACACAGGTATGTTCCCCTTTATACATGCAACACATAGGCAGAAGGTTTAATTTGTATAGCTCCTGCTGCCAGCCATCCTATTAGTGTTGTAACATCCTTCTCACAGAATTATACCACAATGGCAAATCTGGGTCTGCTGCTGGCATGCACATAACAGAGTGCTACATTATCCTTACACTGCTGCAAACACTATCACGGCTTAGCCCAAGCCAGTACGTGCCTGCGAACTCTGACTGTGAATTCAGCAAAATGTAGCCAGTCCCGTATCTGGCACATGTCTTTTCTGGCAGGGACACACAGAAAAATCCGAGTTGGAGAGGAGGAGGAGGAGAAATCTGAATGATCACACTGGTGCTAAACAACTCCAGTGACAGCAAGGAGATGAGAAGAGATAAGGGAAGCCCTAAGTCACCCTCTGTGCACTTGAATACTGACTGGTCAGATCAGGCTTTATGCTATACCCATTTCAACATTGTATACAAAGGGAATGAGTAGAAGACAAGTACTTTTTTTGAGTTTCTTGGAAAATACCAGTGAAAGCAAAGAGCAGAAAAAACAAGTGGGCCTAGAATGTGCGGAGATAGAAAACAGGTAGTGAAAGATACAGCACCAACAGCCTTGGGGAAATAAGGAAAACAACAGAATTTTGGCTCCCCCCATAACAGAACACAATTGTCCAGTATTAGATGTCATTTAGATGTGCCTACCCTACTTGGATTAAATGCACAATAGCCTCTTTCCTTTTATTGTTTTTGATATTTTAAAGTTATTAGCTGTACTGCAGAATTTACTTTATTTTGTTCAATTTTGCTATCACTGAGGTTCTCCTCTTCAGAGGTCACTCGATCCTGAAGCCAATGATAAAATTCATCTCAAAGAGATGAGTAGAAACAAAATTAAAAATTAAAAAAAACCCAACTTTCTGCAGAGCATCCTGCTGACAGCCTGTCCCACTGAATTTGATAGGAATACCCCTGGAAATTAAGCAAGCCTGGTTTATCCTTCCATTACTCTCAATGCTGACATTTATTAATTCCCAAGCATAACAACAATTCTGTTGCATGTTTTTACATATTATGCATGCACTCACACTGCTAAATTCTTCACAGTTGGAAAATAGATTCAGAGCTTCAAATGGGTTAGGGAGGCAACAGTCATAAGTAAACCCCAAAGGAGAAATAAAAGGACTTAATAGCAGGCTATTATTAAACTCTATTTGATATATTAAAAAATCACAAGGAAGCCTGTCAAAAAAATTACCATGATCAAATAAATTACAAGGCAAAGCTGCCAGTCATGTCTTGCAAACTGGTATGGCAGAGACACGATGGGAAATAAAAAGCCAGAGCCCAGCACAAAATCAGGCTCACACTGTCATACACACGCCTGGCCTGCTCACAGCCCCCCTGCCTCCATCCAGCCCACCCCAGCTGCTGCCCCGGCACCCAGTCCTTCCCTCCCGGCCGGCCACGCAGCAGCTGGGGGTGCTGCACAGGCTCAGCGCTCGGGCTGGGAGCCCCACTCCCACCTCATTCTACCTCCTCCCCAGCAAAACCGTTCTTCAGCTCCTTGTTATCTCCTGCCTACGCACCCATGGTATTCACATGTACTTTTCCACTTCGCAAAGTGCTCTTGGGATTATTTAGGTACTGCACCTACCAAAAGTTGCTCCGCTTTATAGCACCGCAACCCTGGCTTTATAAAACTCAACCTCACACAGCAGAGAACTGCCAGAGAAATAAACTTCAAAATGTTCCCTTTAAAGTGTACAGTGTCAAAACTCTACACAGTATATTGCAACCAGTGCTTCTCCAATAAAAAAGTCATCCCTCCTTCAGGAGGTTTGCCTGGTGAGGCGCCTAGGGGGCAGGCAGGGCGGGAAGCCAAGGCTGGACATGCAGCCTCTTCTCTGCCCTTTGTGCCCAGTCAGGCCAGTACAGTCCAGGTGTGGCTGTATAACCCGAATTTCTCTTTTTGCAGTCTTCCATATATGCATTTCCCAGGGAAAAGTGACTATGAGTTTAAAGCAGTAACAGTATTATAGCCTAACAGAGCAACAATATAGCAGGGTAAAGTTTGGAGGAAGAAGCAATACTTTTCCAGGCTGACTGACAAAGCTGGAGAAAAGAAAAAAAAAAGCATCTGGGCACCTGAGGCCTTTCTCAGATTTTAGGAAATTAATGGCTGCACCAGGGGAATTTAAGAGTTAAGGTAGATTTGTTAGCTTCAGTTTGTAATATCAGTCTGGTAATTTTCCCCTTCATTGCATTTACTAGACCTTTTGTTTGCTTGATTGTTTCCCAAGTTGCATGTGGCAAGATGAGCATCTGAAACCCTGACAAATCAAAAAAAAGCAGCCAGACGCCTGGGTGGCTGCAGGACACACATGTGCTTCCACACCTTGATGCCCCTGTGTACTTCTTAAGTTATTCCACTTGAACAGAAGTTTAGAGTGCAAAAACATGGCTCTACTTACACTTCCAGGTGCTTCTTGCTGTCCTCCCAAAAAGCATTGCTCCATTTTAAGGGACATCAAGAGCATCTCTTTGGTTGCCTTCTGCGCTCCCCGCCCCCACCCCCCCCCCCACCCCTTTAAAATCTTGATAACCTCTAACCTCTTTAACCTAGCTGTCAAATCTAGTACACTTAAGCAAGAAAACCCACTGACGTCAACAGAACTACTCACATGAATAGTTACAGCTTGATTTGGCCTTAAGGCTTTAGATGTGTTTAAAGCGTTTAGATCAATTCTAGGCTTTGGATTGCTTTTGCAGGTTCAACCATTTAAAACAAGAAGCAGCCCAGAGGAGGTCACAGAGGGAGCATGGGGGTAGACAGCAGAGCTGCCACCACTTTCACCGTGGAATGTGGTACGTGGCAGTTCAGGTGCACTGACACCAGCTAACATTTCTGTACATGCCCAAAAAAGCCTTTCTCCCAAGGCAAAAAGTCAGACTAAACCAAACCCTACCCCATGTCTTCAGTCCACAGTCATTCTGCAAACACCCTTAATCATTTATTTCAAAGCAAACAGAAAGCATTCAGTGACCAAGCACAACTCGGAACACTTTCAGAAGTGCCAGCCCTATGCAGGCTGCTGGGAGAAACCCCATGGCAGTAAGAAGTAGTGCTAGCAGGACTGTAAGGCAGGGAGACCCTTGCTGCTGTGGATACAAAAACTTCCCACTGTGATAACAGCTTCCATAGAAACCAGCCATCTTCCCCCAAGGAAACCCAAGAGATTTTAAATTAATAATAATAGTAATACTACTACTACTAATCATAATGATAATACTAATAATAACAATAATAAAGACACCCCTGCCCCTGATGGCTGGTAACCTAATCTTTGGAGGAAAGATGGTGTAATACATCCAGCATATGAATCATAATCCTGCACAAATTGGGTGTTCTATTTCAGCAGTCCCATTGGCATCAATACACCTAAGCAATCAATCAAATCCAGGCCAAACTGCTAGACAATGTTCAACGCCTAACCTGCATCTCCTAACATTTGCACCTTGGGTTTTGGCAGTGGAGAGCTTGAACACAAACCTGTTTTGAAGAACAGGTTTTGTTATCCTCACTTCCTTCGTTTGCACTGAGCTGTCACTGACATTTATTCCTGCTTGTCGCTCACAATCCTCAAGACAACTACCGTAATCCTTTAAACAACTAGCTCACAATCCTCAAGACAACAACAGGTTTTATGCAATATCACACAGAGAACCTGTCAGACTAGTCATCCTTGCAGGCCCCTCCCAAAAAAGAGTCCAGGACCCTAAAAGAAGAGAGCGTGCTTGTAGGTAGAAAGGCTGTTTTGCCCCAGGGCTCTTCCTCCAGCCATCTCTCTGCTTCCACGTTCAGCTACAGCACCTGTAACACGCAGAGATTCACTAGTCACTACACAACTTGGCTGTCACCTGATACTTCAAGACAAAAAAAGTAGAGCAGAATGGAGGAGTTATTGATATGTATATGGCATATGCCGATCTGCAAGGAACATATGTATTTTTAAAAAGTAAACAAAAAACCCACACCACAACTTTAGATCACTCTGCAGTAAGCACAAATACCATATTTAGGAATGTGCAGGCTACGTCCCTACCATTCACCTCAGCAAGCCTCACTCCTGCAGTGCTCTTCTATACCCCCAAGCTATGTCCACAGTTATTTCCAGCTCTCTGTCTCAGCCATGACCTTGTACACTGGCACCCTATGTCCGCTCCTATCCCCTACACATCCTCACACACACACCCTCTGGCATGTCTCTAACCTGTCTCTGGCCCAACATGAGGCAGTACATGTCATGACAGGTTCAGAGCCAAATGCACAACTGGTTCCCAAACACATTTTTGGCCAGCTCTGCCTGGCAGGGAAGTCCCATCAGAATTAAGGGCTGAACACCCCCTGCATCCCTCACGACTGGGTATTATGGGATCGCTACCTGCTTCCAAGTCCTGCAGGACCTTCAGGAAGATCTTGCTGCCAAATTGCTCGAACGTGGCTCCTGGACTGAAGAGCAATAGGGGACTTATATGATGAGAGACAATCTGACTCTGAAAGACTTGTTTTCTTTAGGCGCCCTCCTTGAAATTACAGGGAGATTCTAAATTATCCCCAACCCAAGCACTGCAAAGCCCAGAAATTCTCAGCTAATACACTGTATGTTGAGGTATATTACTGTATTTAACAAACATCTTGTAGTAAAAGTGCAACTATAGCACCGAAAGTAGGCCCTGCAGTGATGCTAGGCAATAACTCTAGGATGACGATGTGGACATTCTTGTGTCAGTATAGGCCAGGCAACAGAGGGGACTACTATGGCCACCTCAAAGAAAGTACAACAGTGTTGCTTCAGTGTAATCTACCCCTGGACCCATCTATCATCACAGAAGCCAGGCCACGAAGCTCTATTTTAATACGGTCTCACTGAAAGGCATTCTTCCATTCACTTCCTCTTGTTTATTATTCTTTCATGTATCTGATAAGATACTCTTCAACTGTGGCTATTCACTTTCTGTTTGCTTAGGTCTTGGGTTCATCACAAGCTACAAGGTCAGCATTAATGTAAACAATGGTTGGTTATGGGTGATTTTGACAAGTGGAAAACACTCTAAAGGCTAGATTGTTATCATCAATAGGGCAACGAGCAGGTGGCAGGAACAAGCCCTACATACACACATATGGACGAAGCAAAGCTACTCAGATGCCAGGTCATGAGTGTAGCACATGCACTAGAAGCCATGGCTCCTGCTCAGGGACCATTAAGGAAAATATGGAGAGGAGGAGGAGTCTCCCTTCTGCCCCAACACATCAGCATGGCCAGCTCTCTAGGCACCTGTGAAGAGGATGGAGAAGCCACCCAAAAGGTGCAGGAAAATACCTGCAGAGCATATTTAAGGCAATGAAATAGCTAGCAAAGCATGCCTTTTCCAGCTGTGCCCCATGCTGTCATCCAGCCCATAGCAAGTTCTTCTACAGGCAACATACTGACAAAGTGCCCTGAAGAAAATTAAAAATTAAAGCCAAACCACAGTACAAGTGAAATAATAAATCTGCATGAAACCTTTAAAAGTAATTTATTTGAGGACTGCTAATTGATAGCAGACACAAAAGAGGAAAGCTCCATTGGTTTGTATTCTCAAAATATTATAACTGTATTTACAGTCTGTAATTTCTAGAGCCAAAACCTTCCAAAATATACTCCCTGAACCTGGAAAGCATGCAGCTTATCTCTTGTCCTTTACATTCCCTTCTTCAAAACACACCCCTTCCTGCAACCTCACCAGCAGTGACTCACACCAACCTAATGAAAAAAATTAAAATCCCAAGAGTAAAAAAAAAAAAAAAAAAGACAACTACTAATTAAGCCTTACTTATGCAAGTAATTTCATAACCCTCTTTTACACAAATCTCTTTTCTGTACATCATCTGTCCATGACATAGACTGTGTTTCTCTTTGCCTACCTGTATGTTTCTCAGGCTGGGACTAAGCATGATGAAGACTGTAGTGCTAATACCCATCTGTTACCATGAATGGAACAAACTGCAAGTGATATTTGTTCTCCAGGTTTGGTTTGACCTCCAGATTGGCACATCAACCTTTCTGGAGTCAAAGCTCTTAGCAAAGGGAAGGTAGATACAAGCACTGGCAGCACAGGCAGCCCAGCCAAAGAGCGTTGACTCTGACGCAGGGAAACAGCAGCTCAGGAGGATAAATCTCTATGGCAATATAATTGTTGGTCTCTCTAAGAATGGTAGCTAGCACTTTTCTGTGATTGTTATTTTGCGATGAGAGCCAGAAATAACTAAATAATTTATTTCCTCTGCTCAATAGTCATGGTTTGCAGGAGCTGCTACCTTAAGAGAGATCTGATCTGGAGCCCTTCAAGGCAATCATTGCTAATTATCTCATTAAACACCTCTGAGATATCCTGTTCTCTATATTACTTTTATGAACACCTGAAGTAAAAATATTTACATTATGAGTTAACTATTCACTCTGATTGTGCAGTAACCTTGGGCTGACAATCCATATTGTGTTCCTTTAAATCCCATTTTGTTCAGCTATTGTTCAACACACAATGGCCTGATGGCCCAGCTGCAGCCAAGAAGCCCACCACGAAGACAAGGAAAGCACAGGCACCCAAAACTGATTCTCTGGCCATCGTCATGCCACCATGCAGCTAGCAAGGCCAGTTATCTAGTCCCTCTCAGCCAGATCAACTGCCAGCAGCTCCAAAAGGTCAAAAGATCTGCTGCGGCTGGAAGGGCTGAGGGGAAGTCATCGTGGCTTCAGCCATCATGAAGTGTGGCAGTAAAGCAGCTGCACATCTAAAGCTTTACAACCATGGAAAATTTTTATATGTTAAGGTAAGCCTCCAAAGCAGTGAAGGATGAGGACTCACCTCTCGCAACATCACAGCTGTTGTATTTGGGGCGATTACTTTGAAATGGTGAACTTTGAAAGGAAAAAGGGCAGAGGCTAATTCAGTCTGTATTACAAGTAGTTTGCTACTCTCTGTTTCTGCAGCTACACACATCTTCACATACTTCTAGCACATTCACTAAAGCAAAATTCCTACAACGATATTTAATCCTGTTCATCAAGAACAAGTTCAATGAGGGAAGCAAGATTAGATATTTTAAAAGACGTGCAATAGTTCCCTTCTGTTGCCATAACAAAGAAAGGTACTTTAAAACAACAATGCTAAGCTGAATTCAGATTTAAACAGCCCTCCTTGCAGAAGAACCCCCCACCACCACCCCCCCATGCCTCTCTTGTTACCAGACAGGCTGCTGCAGTCAGTTACATCATGACTATACGTGGCCTTCCCTTAGCAACCAGCTTAACTTTATTGATTTGATAGTTGATTATTATGGCAACAAGCTCAATTCTTATTGTTTATAAACTTTTTAAAAGGTCATCAAGAAAACAAAATTCGAAGCTGTTTTTCTTAACTATTTTTGTGGCATGAAGAACCCATGAATTTTTTGGGAGGAACACAACAAAAATGCAACAGGAAGGGAAGACACAACCCAAAAATCTCAAACTAACAAAGGGAGGACATACCCGTGGCTGTGGCAGAGACACCTGTATTCTCTTCTCAGCTCTGCCATAAGCTTCCTTAGCGACCCTGGAAGGGAACTGGGTCCCCCACTATCATTTGTGCTTTGGAAAGTCTCTCCCTCTCCAGCTTTTCTGACCTTACTTTATTATTATTTTTTTATTTTAGAGGCTGTTTTGTTGTTTTCTTTTAATCCCAGGAAAAGGTCATGATTAACTTCTTTAAAAAAGAGTTAAGAAACAAAAGTGAGTTTAATATTTTTTAAAAAATACAGGATTTGCAGGCAGATGGTTGCAGGATTTCATCAACACCTGGCAGAGAAACCTCCACCCAAGCTGCACAGATGTGAAAATACCTAAGTCAAAAGTGTCTGCAGTACCCCGAAAAGCAATGGTCTGGTTTTCTTCAAGCCTACTCCATAGCTGTGACCTGAAGCCCAACACAAATTACATCAGAAAGTTGCAAGATCACACATAATATTCCCGTTCCAATCACTCAAAGCTTTCATTCATATTCCTTTGACAGCACTGCTGAAGTATACCCTGATTCCTCCTGCACACACAGAGTCCTTCTTAACCCCACAAGAATCATCAAGTCTGTAAAGTAAGCAAAGAGCAGATTCTTGTTCAGAGTTTTGGCTGGGAAGAATTCCAACTCACGTGATGTGTAAGACCCCATCTTATTTTTAAAAGGAAATACCACTTAGCAATTTTTTAAATTTCAAGACAAGGAATAGCTAACTAAGTATAACATTTTAAAAGAAGAGCATTTCCTCTGCTTCACCTGAGTTATCCACAGGTAGCTCATATCACCTGTGCTTTCATATAGAGTTCTCAGAAAATGATTCGATACTATTTTAGAAATTAAAATAATGACTAGTTTTACACCATCATTTGAATTAGATCTGTGTGAGCAAACTACTGCATTTCCTGAACAGCACGAATATTATCCTTATGAATGAATCAACTATTTCCAAATATGGATTGGAAAATATTCAGCTACCAGATATTTGGAAGAGCAAGCACCAAAACAGGCTCAGAAGTCTGATACAGATGTCTAGGACTCAAGAAAGCATTCCATCCAATCAGCTGCTGGATTTAGAGTCAGTCATCTCTCTGAGTCACCCATTTCATTGCTATTCTTCACTTATTTTGGGTGCGGACTGAAAGCAGTTGCTCTTAGTTCCTGAAAACTCTATGTTGTGAAATTCCCACACCCTAAAGCAAAAGAAAAACAGAAAAAAAATCAGTTTCCTTCTGCAATGAACTCGCTCCCTTTATGCAGCAGCTTCTTTTCCACCTTCCCTATTGCTGCTGATGTACACAGCAAATGCCTGCCAGTACTGCCCATCTTCTAAGCTTTCCAAGTTCCTACTTCTCTGCTCTCTCAGCAAGAATTATTTATTGCAGGGCTTTGTACTGGTGCCTGCGACCGTAGACTCTGAGGCCTTGCATCTGTTAACCATGTTCTCTCATTAAGGTTCCCACAACAAACAAAAGCCTCAAAAGTCTCCTTTCTTCCTCCTTTTTTCATAATGATGCCCTTCATTCTCTGACCATCATAGCTCATACTTTATCCATCTTATTTCCATTATAAGTTCAAAATCTCAGCATTCCAAAACAGCATCCAAACAAAAGACTCTCCAGATATGAATACCATCTCAAATCAATTACCAGGGTATTCATCCTTCACAATAATATCTCTATTATATGCTCTTCCTATTGAATTCAAAGATTACACTGCTGACATGCTTTTAGGGTTTATAGCGGTGATGGTGGGGAGAAAAATCACCGCTTTCATAGCTAGTCAAGAGAATTGTGTTTTTCAAGTTCCTTAAAACTTAAATCCTAAGAGGAACACGGACCATCTTTTTTGCTACATGCATACAGCGTACATAACACCGAAGTCCCTGACACACCTGCAAGGTGCTGCCAGAATGCAGCCATTGTCAGAAAAAAATCACATTCAGTGTCAGGAGCATGACATTTCCATCGGAGAAAATAAGAACTGCACCTGCCTTTAGCCCTCTCTGAATCACATTACTTCAAAACAAATGGAGACCACAGAGAACACTTGCCTCTTAAGAAGGCAGCAGGTCCAACAAATGATCAGCAACCAAGCATTAGTTATCATAATCAGCAATTTCAAGATTCAGAGTTTTTTTTAATTAAGAGATGGAGAGTTTGGGTTATAGCAATCTAACTAGAAGATTCAGTAAGTCTAATAACTGTTTGTGCCAGGAATCTCCATTGAAGTATCTTGTAATGCTTTGATTATACTTGAAAACTTGATATACACAATAAACATTTAAAGTGGTCAAGTGCAAGCATGAAAACATTTTTGTATTCTATTTAAAACCACCAATCCCCTGCTATAACAGACTGAACCACAGCAAGATTATGCAATAACTCATCAAGACAGGTAACACCGCACTGACAACTACACTCAACTCACCCTTTTCTAAATACCTTCAAAAATGTTTAACACATTCCAGACTGTACAGTCATGCATGTCAACTAGGACTGGGTACACTAAAACCATAAAGAAATATATACAGCTTTCAAAAACCACAGCATGCTTCATGATTCATTCTCCCATATCAAACCTCATTTTGCTTCTTGCATCTTCCTACTGTTTGCATCTAAGTTAAAGCCCTTCACAGTCAGGATTCTCCCTTTACTTGTTTTGCACTCCTACTTCTAATGAAGCCCTTTGGCACTGTATCAACATCAGCAACAGGAAAGCAAATAATAGAAGTGCCAATTACAGGCATGGTTATCAGATCTCTGTGTCCAACATCCATTAACCACAGTCTTCTATGATGCTGTCAATACCTCTTCATACACAGCCAAAATGATATCACAGGGATGCTGCAAAGACCACGTCCACAAATCACTTTGCTAGTTCACACAGCTAATGTGTTTGGGAACACAGAAATCAAGTGAAAACTCCAGGACTGAACCAGCTGACACATGATTCACAAAGCTAGTCTGTGTTAAAAAGGCCTTGTGGTTAGTACCCAGTAGTTAAGTATTGATTTATTCTGGTTTTCAGCCTGTGCTCTGGATAAAAAAGCAAGCCTTGAGGAAAGCATTATGGAGAGTTTTCTGCACAGGACTTCACATTTCGCTCTGTAGCAGGGGAGCACACGCGGCTCATATGGAGAGTGGGGTGTACTGCTGCAAAACGTGCTAGCAAAAATACAATTACTTGTTTATAGACTGCATTACTGTCATTACATGGAAAAAAATGCTGAAGCAGCATGAACTGTCCAAAATCTCCTTCTGAAATTCCATCTTCCAGGTGAACTCAGAAGCAATTTTAAGTTGGCCATATGGTATACCCCATATATTACAAGTATTCAAACTTGAATTTTGGACTAGAAAAAAAATTATTAGTTAACCCAGTCCTCCTCTCTACCACAGTTTAACACATAATTTTAATATATTAACTGTATTTTTTATAGTTTAATGTGCTCTTTAATTCACTTGCCAGTACCAGCCATAAGATTTAGCTTCTCTATGCAAATTACATTTTCATTCTTGCCAAATTATACAATATTAAAGGATTTTACTCAAAAATTCCAGAAGAAAAACCACCTTTCTATGGGAAAGTCAGAAAGAAAACTTTTCATTCAAAAAGAAAGTTGTAAAGTGACAACCCATGGGCTATGATATAAATAATGAATGCTTTTTTATATGGCATGATGGGTGCTATTGTCCATTACTTTCATATTGTATAATTTCTGAAGAGTTTCTGGTAAATAAGTCAGGACTTGATCCAATTCCTGCTGAAGTAAATACAGATTATTTCTGAAGGCAAGATAGCTTTCTACACACTTGAAAGAGAATTCATCATTTTCCCAATGGGCATATAAGCTTAAATTTTAGCAAGATTTGGTCTTGACATTAGGAAAACCTCCAAAGCTGAGGCTAGTGAAACACCAGAGTAGATTGCCTGCAGAGGTCATCAGGTATTTGTCACAGGAGGCACTGAAGACAAACCCTTCAAAGAGAGGGACCTGATGGCCTCCAGCAGCTCCTATCCCAATCTTTTTACAAACCTATGACCCCAAGAAGCAGTTTCACACATGCTGCACTAATTCTATGTTTCCTACAGATTTCTGTCCGACAACTCCTAACACTCCGTCAACTCTCTCCTGTGTGCCACGTGGCTTTCCTCCTCCACGGGCTTCCCCCTCTACTCCATGTGGGCTAGCCAAGTGACAGCACATGCTTTGACCAGTCTAGAGCTACCTGTGTGCATGGCCGCTGACCACGTGTCTACTACTTCTGGGAAGTCAAAGTGCAGTATTATAACCTCCTTTGCAATAGAGGCATTCTTTTGACTCTCCTTTCTAGACCTAACCATTGGGGTTTTTTCTTTTTTTTTTTTTTCTTTTTTCAGGAAATTATCACCTCTATTCCTGCTAGCCATCCAACAACATATGTGAAAAATGGGTTAAAACAACAGAGAAATTATCTGCAGATAAGTGGAGGAACTGAAAGACAGGTAGAAAGTGTGGTAACATTAGCCTTCTTAAAAATGGACTTTAGACTAATCTCCAATGAGATGAGTTTGTTAAAAGTTCTGAATCTTTTTCAAACTAAAAATTAAAAAAGAAAGCAAGGCAGTTTTATGACACTACTTTTCCTTAGCAAAGTTTCTGTAAAACACAAAGAGCCTTAAGTCATCACATGAATCACTGACAATTTAATCAGCTTCTGGGAGTTTGTCATCCTCATCAAGAGTTGAATTTAAGACCTTCAAAAAGTTCTTTCACTTAATTTATGAACTGCTGCACCTACTGATTCAGCCACCCACACCACTTTACCAGAGATTCAGCCAAGAATTCAGAAAACTAATATTAATCTCTAGAGGCTAAGTGAGCTCCTACCAATGTAAACCCTAGGCCTCAAGAAGCAACAGCAGCACATTTTCTTCAGATGGGAGAGCTTTAGGAAATCATTAACACTCCACAATCTAGCATCATTGGGTGAGAGCTCCTTTTGCCCAAATGCAGCAATCTTCACAGACATTTTTTAAAGCCTTTATGTGAACAGCAGTGGGAGACCCCATACACTGCAACAGACATAGCTGGTGCAAAATCTGGTGCCAGATCCATCTCATCTACCCTAGAGCTCTCCTGAAAAATAACTTTAGACTGTTAACACACTTAGACCAGGAGTTATTTTTTAAAATAAAATTACTTAGCACGAATGCATGTGGCACGTAACGGGCAGCTTTTCAAAACTAAAGCTCTGCAGGTCCCAATCTGCTCTTTTGCCAGATTAAATGAATACTGCCATCAATGACAACAAGGCCCACAGTTCAAAGTTCTTGGGATCAGTGATTTTCAAAGACTGAAACATTAACATCTCAGATCCCCAGAAGCACGAGCAGTGTGCTTCCTAACACTTCTTTGGAGCGAAAGAATAGCACCAAAAGTGTAGATGTTTAAATTATGTAGTTTATGATATATCAGATTATGTCTTTGCAGAAAAGCCAGTGTTGCAATTTCTTAGCATCTCTGAGTAAAGAATCTTGCTGAAGTACAAACAAGTACAAGAATAAACAGCAAGTTAGCTATTTCTTCTGGCTTCTTTGGAAGAAGTCTTGTATTTCAGCTTTAAACAAATGGTGACTGTTCAAGACGAAGAACACCACAGTTGCAGGACTTTTATGGTTCAATTTTGGCTACAGTCTGAAAAAAGCTTGAGACTTTTTCTAAGAAAAGGGTTTGTCTATCATTGAAAAGACAAGGGCAAAGTGTTCAGCGCCCATAACTTGAGTACCTGGTACAATGTCATTCAGCTGCCTGCTGAAAGATTGTGGATAATGTGAAATTGTAATTTCTATAAATCAGATCAACGTATTTGCAATACCTAATTTTGTTTTCTGTTCCTTGACTTTTACTGACATCCAGTGGAGACACACTCAAACCTCTTTCAACTCTTCTTGTAAAGCACCTCTAACTTAGGTTACCATGGGATGGAAAGCCTGCCTTGAATGTAACTGGTTTTCAGAAGGTTCTTCCTTGTTCAGCCTCTTCACAATACACATTTCTTAAAAATCACAAACCTTAAAACTGCTTCATTATTTTCAAACGCGACTTATTCCCAGTTTTGACAAAACCATTCTTATGGTTTAGTTTCTGTCGTACTGGTACAATTTCATATTCTCCTCCTTCTTCTTATCAACCTACAAATTTAAGAAAACAGATTAGAAACAACATCTGTTTCAAAGACTGTGTCCTTATCACTGTCAAAAGAAGCCCTCTCTGTGTTCTCATTATAATTTGAAAGAAGGCCAGTGTGTTATTTTTGTATGTGTGAACTCTGCTTACTGACTGGAGGAAGACTGTGAATACCATAACTAAACCCTCACATAAGTACCCACAAGACACAGATCCCAACAAGGGACCATGTGGGATCCACTAACCAGAATCATCTTAAGAATAAATGGAAAATAAACAATCATACCTGAACTTTTTTCTTACCCTTCTCAATTAATATTAGCTCCTAGAATCCATACTTACTACTGATAGTTTACAGCCCAGCAATCAAACAGAGTTCAGTTCAGTGGATTTGGTCAGGCTGAGCTGCTCAGCAGCACAAAGCAAACCTGAAGTCCACATTTCCATATCCTCTCCACACTACTAACTGCTACTCAGTAGTATACTGAGAAAAGCACAGGTGCTCTGAGATTTACATCATCCAAAATGTCTACAACTCTTTCAAGAGAAAGAAGAGGGAAATATCTCCAGACCTGAGAACACGTGATTGCCACAAACTGAAATACCCCTGTCTCAAGGTGGAACACTTTCTTCCTCAAATACTTGCATGAAAATCCCACTTAGGTTAAAATGGAGCTCTGAACAATGAAGGGAGCAGCTAACGTAGCTTTGTATGAAAAGTCTGTGCTCGACCACTGAATAGGGAAAAGCAGGGCAGAACTCATTACCTGTGGTGAGTCATTTTTTACCAAGGAAGGGTGTTCTTTGCCTAGGCAATTGTTAATTGCAGGATTGAAAGACAATTTTCTTTTGAAAGGCTTTTTTCCCCCTGCAAATACATAATGTCTTTGTATATTGGAAAGGGAGTTCAGCCCTCAGTTTCTCAAGTAAGCAGGTTTGACCTGGATACTTAGGTTTCAAAGCATTCATGTAGCTTACGGTGCTATATAAACCATTCAAATTCTGGATCAAATGGCTAGCAACAACAGACAAGACAGCTCCTACAATGATGCCTACAGAACAGGAGAGACGTGAGCTCACACTGTGTGAGATACTGGTCTGGTAAATAAGCAGCAGTAGGAAAACTGCAATTGTCTTTACAATGAAGTTATTGTAAGATAAACTGTCACAGCAGGTCTCTTGCTCCTTCCCTTTTTATCTTAAATAATAATAATTGGAATAACAATAGCAACATCAAAGATTGGGCTGAAATGATTCAATACTATTGCTAATCTCCTCAAATTCAGGCAAAACTCATTTACAGCCATGTATCCAAACTGTGTGGTTCAGTTGCCTCCGAAGAAAAAATAATTTTACTAGATTCTCCTCATCTCAGTTCCAGCAAGGCAAAACAAGTGGGCAGTATAATTACTGTGTGCCACTGTGAACGCAAGAGCAGGAACACGTTCTCTGAAATATGTAATCACTCCCAAGACAGTGTCCTGGCACGCCTCAGACAATCCATATGAAATTCTGGCCTGTATCCCAAAGAAGAACACCTCCTTCATTTGTTTTCTTTAGTATGGATCTCCCTCTTACTTCAGCCTCCAGTTTAAGCTTCCTGTTTTCAGAAACTATTTCTCTAACAGACAGTGTTATCTAGCAAGGCTGGAGGAGTAATTTCCCCATGGGCAGAAAATACTACTTTCTGTAAAGCCTGGGTTTGCTAAACAAGGGATCTCCACCCACCCTGTTCTTCATCAGAGAGAACTCCTTTCAAAAACAGCTTCACCGGTTGTCAAGTATCATAGGTATCCTGATCTGCAGAGGTGCCATCTCATACCTATTAATGTCAAAATGACAGGAGGATGGTGGCCCAGACAAGGACAAGTCATCTCATTAGTAGTCACTTATCAGTCAGACCATTAGTAGTCTGTGCATACAGTCCCATTAGGCTCTCTGAGGTGCTGCAGCTTGCATCCTTTGAGGGAAGGACTGATAGGAAACAGGCCACTAGGATGAAATCCCAATACAATTCCAATAACGTCCAAGTTCAGCTTTCCATGGAACTGAGGAATGAAAGGCAAAAAGGACACAGTTTCTTCCTGCACTGGGAGGGGTCCACACCACCTTTTCATAGCCATTTCATCCACATGTGTAATTAGGAGACCCAAGTTTAGAATCTTCATCCAGTTTCTGCAGTTCTCTTGCTCCTCCTCCTGCCCCACGTCTCAGCTGCACACCCAGCCATGACCATCTCTCCAGCAAGAAACTAGGTGGCCATCACCTGCTTTTGCTTTGGGTTGGGACATGCTGTTACTGTTACATGCTGGTTTATGGTGGAGCTTAACTCTCATACCACCTCATAGTTAGAGCAGCTTAAATGATGTTTCAGCTAACAACAGGCAAGAGCGTGATACTGAAAGGAAACCCCAAGGAAAGGTATACAAGGCTTTTGCCTGAAGCTCGCAGATTAAAACAGAAGCCCTACTGAAAGATGACATTTTTTATTTTAAGTGAGTACCTGCATCACTGACTATATATCCTGTGATGCACTAACTGTTAAAATCCTGAATGACTTTTAGGAGGAGAAATGCCTTCAGAAAGCAGAAGCAACATTCCTCTCGGTAAATTGCACAGAAGCAACAACATTTGGGTTCCAGCTCCAGGACTCCGTTTTCCCACACTGTGCAGCTGACTGTAAATTCAACTCCACCCTTCTTAGGCACTTCCAAGCCCTACCACGGATACACAGGCAGGGTACTCAACTTTTCTTTATAAAAGAAAATGCTTCTAAAATGCAAGCCAGGAGACTATTACAGACAGAATACATTGCTCTGATGTGTTCATTTGGATACTAATCACTTGGTACTGAAAACAGAGGACATTTGATCATTACTCGCTTTCAGCTGCCAATGACTAGGGGACAAGGTAGAGAAGTTTTAAATAAATAAATAAAAAAAAAAGAATAGGCAAGCCCATAAGACTGTCCTTCAAAAAGAACAAAAATATTTATTAAAATATTAATTTCACACACAAACTACCTTGACGTGTCCCATACTTCTCAGTGTTCCAAATAATCTGAAATGCCAACTGTAAGTAGTGCATTAAATACATTGACAAGCTGTCTCATTTCATTTTACATGCAGCTCTTTGTCTTTTGTAAGTAATTTATTTAAGACTTTCTGCAGTTTTCTCAGTGAGTTGTCTTAAACATGCCTACCCTTGCTGGAGAAGTTTTAAGGCAGCACAGCCTACATCCAAGATTTTGTTACAAATGACTGATTAATAACACCTCTCTTTAAACACAGGCCACCATCACAAGAGTCAAGAGCAAATTGCTACTAAGCGCCTCTGTACACTCTGAAATAGAAACTGACGTTTTACAGAGAACTCATACCTTTTCACAGAATGGCCAGGGTTGGAAGGGACCTCTGGAGATCATCCAGTCCAACCCCCTGCTAAAGCAGGTTCTCCTAGAGCAGGTTGCACAGAGTTGTGTCCAGGTGGGTTTTTGAATGTCTCCAGAGAAGGAGACTCCACAGCCTCTCTGGGCAGCCTGTTCCAGCGCTCTGTCACCCTCAAGGTAAAAACGTTCTTCCCCACATTCAGATGGAACTTCTTGTGTTTCAGTTCGTGCCTGTTGCCCCTTGTCCTGTCGCTGGGAGCTACTGGAAAGAGCCTGGCCCCATCCTCTTGACACTCACCCTTAAGATATTTGTAGACGTTGGTAAGATCCCCTCTCAGTCTCCTCTCGTCCAGGCTGAATAGGCCCAACTCTCTCAGCCTTTCCTCATAAGGGCGATGCTGCAGTCCCTTGATCATCTTCACAGCCCTCCACTGGACCCCCTCCAGTAGTTCTCTGTCTCTCTCCCTTGACCTGGGCAGCCCAGAACTGGACCCAGCACTCCAGATGGGGCCTCACCAGGGCAGAGTAGAGGGGGACGATCACCTCCCTTGACCTGATGGCCACGCTCCTCCTGATGCACCCCAGGATCCCATTGGCCTTCTTGGCCACCAGGGCACACTGCTGGCTCATGGGCAGCTTGTCACCCACCAGAACTCCTGGGTCCTTCTTCACAGAGCTGCCTTCCAGCAAGTCATCCCCCAGCCTGTACTGGTGCGTGGGCTTGTTCCTCCCCAGCTGCAGGACCCTACACTTGCCTTTCCTGAACTTCATTAGGTTCCTCTCTGCCCAACTCTCCAGCCTGCCCAGGTCTCACTGAATGGCAGCGCAGCCTCCTGGTGTGTCAGCCACTCCTGCTGGCTTTGTATCATCAGCAAACTGGCTGAGAGTGCACCTTGTCCCCTCATCCAGGTCATTGATCAGTAAGCTGAACAGGACTGGACCCGGTAGTGACCCCTGGGGAACACCACTAGCTACAGGCCTCCAGCCAAGCTCTGTGCCGTTGATCACAACCCTCTGAGCTCTGCCATTCAGCCAGCTCTCAGTCCACCTCACTGCCCACTCATCTCCCCCACCTCCTGAGCTCACCTATGAGGATGTTATGGAAGGCAGTGTCAAAAGCCTTGGAGAGGTGAAGGTAGAAAACATCCACTGCTTTCCCCTCACCTACCCAGCCAGTCATTCCATCATAGAAGGCTATCAGGCCATTTGGATTAGTTCTGTACCGTTCATAGCACAAAGGGACTCAAACCTTGTACTGGGTTTTAGATACCAGAACATTCTATGAATGTAGTTTTTTAATAATAATTGTTCTGCATACCTCAGATTTGGGGTCCCAGTTTATGGTCCACATCTTAGAACAAAATTTGCCTACCTACCTGAAAAATTCAGCTTGCCAGCTCCCCTGAGCACCATGTTCTTAAACATTAGGTATGGCAAATTAGTGCAAACACTTCGGTAAACATAAACTTGGATGACTTGTACAACAGTGTGCAAGTCAGACATCAACAGAAGGAATTCTGAGCTCCCTGTTCCTGTCCGATCAGTCCACAGGCTGATCAGAGATTTGACAATACTTTATGCTCCCACATTGGCACAGTGTATGTGAGGTGCAGCATTACAGCTTCATGTGAGTTATGAACATCAAGATTTATGACCTAATCCTTTCTCTTGAAGGGGAATCCTATTTCCTACACACCCTTCATAATCACTATTTAAAGTACGTAACAAGAACTAACCCTTAATTCCTAGTACATGCAAAGTGTAGTGGGATGCACAATGGAGTTAAAAGGGACTCACTGTTGTTCCCCATCCTTGGCAGGTTGCTGCAGGAGAAATTAAACCAGCATGGGACTACTAAAAGATATGCTCTTGGGTTAGGACAGCAAGAAGCTCCACTTCACCACACATCTGTTCTGGCTCCTCCAAATAACAAGGCCAGAAGCTGAAGAGGAAAGAAGTTGTCATAGGAGACAACCATGCTACTTCTAGGGGCTTGCATCCCCAAAGACTCCTATAGGCAACTTCTCCTGCTGAATGGCATTCTTCTGACCTCCTTCACTTGGCACTGCCTGAGACTGGGTTCAGGAATACCTTGGCTTGGGAGACACACCGAGGCAATTTTTTTATATAGGGAGCATAGGCTCCATGAGGTACAACTACTGCTAGGCTACTGAAAACAGTGGGTGCAAGCAGCTGCCCTACAAAGCTCTGCTTCATGACTACCTATACTGCTGCTAGTCACCTGCAGTGTCATGACTCAGGTATAACTGAGAACCATTAAAAAATTCCAATCCAGGCAAAAATAGCACAAATGTTAAGCAATATATCTCATGATCAGGTTTTCTTAAAGGAAACTAATTATGCACACAATTATATAAATTCAGTAATACCTTAACACAACAGTGAAGTGTCACAGGTGACTTATCCAGCATTCAGAAAGTCTGTTTTACTTGAGCTGTACATTATGAACCATATGTGCCATTAGGTGTTAGCAAGAAAACACATTTTTTCCCCTCTCTTACAAGGAAAGTTTAGACAAGAGCTGATTTCCCAGCAGGTTTAAGCAAATTTGTGCTACTGCTAGCAGAAGTGTGTGTGGAGTGCACACCTCATGTTGTCTGATGTAGGTGCACCTGTGCCTCCCTTCAACACAGATCAGGGATGACTGTCTGAGACAGATTAATATGCTCAACTTGAAAATAAATTATTGGTCTACAAGATAACTTTTAAAAACAAAATTAAAATTGGCGTAATTCAAGAGTCAAAAGCCCTCACACTTTAATTTTAAATAATATTTTGATGCAGGATGTGTGGAAGCAAACCAGCTGATATAGGAAATGCCTTCCTGACACCTAAAGTATTTTAAAAATACAGGACTTCAGTCAACAACAAACAGCATGATGCAAATATAAAGTATAAAGTCTTCGTGTGCATCGGGAAAGCAAACAAAGAGTGAATCTTAGATCTGCAAGAAATTATACATGCAGTACGGGTCAGGTAAGGGCATGCCGTACTGGTTTTGTAGCATACACAAGCTATACTATTAAGACACATTTGGGTCAGTTTCATATTACACCAAGCGTATGTAAGAAGCACTTCACAGTAAAAGCAGAAAAATTGTTTCCCCTCAACCATCTTTCTAGAAATAAAAGGCAAATGCTGCTTTTAATTATCACAGATTAAAGAAAAGCCTAATAAAGTGGGGTGGGTTTTTTTCCATAATAAAATCATACAAAGCTAGGTCACAGCTGGTCTTTGCACAAATATAAGGCAGGTAGGAAACAGAAAAAAATGTGGGCCCTTCTCCTATCCTACTGTAAGTAACATGCAATTTTAGTTCCTGCTTTGAAGGACAGCAACAATTGCTCTATCCCAAAGCATGCACAGGCATAAACAAGAGTTTCATGCATATTCAAGAGCAGGAGATGTTTCACCAGGATCACTGAGATGTTTCATAATGCTCCGAGCTAAAGCGGGATAGCTCGGGCAGCAGAGAACTAGGCCTGTGCCTGAAAGCCAAAGCCAGGTGCAATTTGAAAATAGGGTGCAAACGCTCAACAGAGGAGATGATTAATTACTGGAACGAGCTACCTAGAGAAGCGGCAGACTCTCCACCCCTCGAGATCCTTGAATCACATTTGAGCGCTTCTCTGGAAGATCTGCTTGGCCAAAGAAACAGTACAAGACAGTTAAGATGGGTAACGTGAAGCCACCTGTATTACAAAACAAATCCCACAGGGCATCATGTCCTTTGTGGCCTTATGCCCTGGATGATTCTGTGAATCACACACAAGTATCTCCACAGGGTCACGACCTTGGACTTTTCACTTCTCGTGAAAAGAGAAATGCCTTCATACTTACTTGTAAAACACTACATGCGTAAACATGTAACAGGCAAAAAACAATTTCTGCAGCCATTATGAAAGAACACGGCTAACTTAGTAAGGTTTTCTCTAAGCTGAACTTTAAGGAGCATACTGGAAAGAAATATGGTTTTTAGTTAACTCTGGGGAAAATTAGTCTTCCCAATTCCACAATTTCACTTAAAATTAATGATCTGTATTTACATATACCACTATTCAGAAGTTCCATTTATTATAAAATTTTAAATGACTTCAAGTATTAAAAGCTACACAGTTATTATTTCCATACCCCAGTCTTTGTAGTGACTTTATACAATTTTAAGCCTGCTATGCAAAACCTGATGTACCTATCTAAATCCTAAAGGCTTGGCAAACCTGTCTTCTACCATCAGCCTTACAAATCAGTGCATCACATTCCCATTCTCAGCACATAAGAACTACCTTGCTTGTCCACCAAAAGGCTTTTCTCTCAATTTTTTTAGACGCTGTCTTAGAAAAGCAATCTTTGCTTTCTTCCTATAGTTCAGGTCAACAGTCATCTGCAGTCATTTTACTTGGCTGATTATTTTTTCACGATGTTACAATTAAGAACTTCATATTGGGGAAAAAAAAAATCCTGTGCTCATTACATTAAACAAATGACGAGTAAAGCTGTGTGAGGTTTGGGTTGTTGGGTTTTTTTTCTCAGTTCAGTTGTTGAACAATGAAAACTCTTGTGCTTGGATTAAACCAGCTTTGAAATTTATTTATTTCCTATACAAGAGACACACGACGGAAGACAAGGAAGTTTCCAGTAAAACAAACCCTCCTTCACATTCCAGACTTTTCTCCTTGTATTGAAACAGAGAATAAGCCACACACACACAATGTAATTTGCTTTGCACAGTTGTAAGAACGAAGTAGGACAAGCAAGGGCTAGACTCACAACTTGTGAGAACTCTTCACCCAATATCGAAATGGTCAGCGACTGGTCAGAGCACTCATACATACACATTGTGCTGCAATCTCAGCACCCAATTTAAATTCTCTTTACTGCCCAAGGGCATTTGAATATTTTTTTTTTCTCTTTAAAAAAAAATCCAAGCCTCTGGTCATGGAATATCCATAAAAAACTCTACAATGTCTCCTGCTACAGCTGTTCCAAAAAACTAAATATACCTGAGGAAATCACCACATTACAGCACTCATATTTGCAAGCCAGGATCCATGCATTTCAGACCTCCTCTGTCAAACCAGGACAGCTTCTGCAGGCAAGAGTGCATAGTCCCTCCCCCAGAACACCCTCCAGTAATTTGTTTACTGTACTCTTGGCAAATAGAAAATAAGAACTTTCAAATCTTCACAGCAGAGTATTTAAGTCTCCCATTAAACTTAGAGATAGAAAGGCAATTTTTTATTAGTCCTTATCATTTTACCCAGTCTCCTTCCCCTCCTCCTTTCCAGTGAAAATTGACTTCAACATTTGACCCCAATTTTCAAGTTGTCTCAGGACAAGAACTTGGAAGAAACTAGGTTTATTTCACAGATGTGAATCTTTGAGGGGAAGAGAAAGAAGTCATGTATGAAAAGCAGAAGGAAAAGCTCCAACCCCCAATTTAAGAAACAGGTATTTTTTTCTGCTGTAAAAAACAGAAGGGCTTACAGTTTTGACATTTTTAAATACATACACAACTGGAACCTGCAACATTCTGATTTTCCTCTTGCTATCACCCACCTTCCTCATTTTGCTCTCCAGATACAGTTTGGACATCCTAATGCAACCTCCCCATCTCAGTAACACTTAAACCCACACTTGGGGGGGGGGGGGGCATTGGTTTTGAGACCCATTTGTCTACATGGAGGGATTAAATTCTTTGAACTCTGCCTTAGCTGTACTGAAAAAGAAGTAGAACTTCCTAACAAGCCTTTTAGGTAAATAGAATCATAGTCAGCTTTACAGTTTCAGTCTAGAGACTGAAGGATGGACAGAGAAAAAGCATCAGGGTTGTGAGGGAAAAAACCCAAAAAACTTTAAGCTGAAGGGTATAATCTTATATTAGACTTTTGGCAAAGCCAATATTCAGGAAGAAGATAAAACAGACCTCACGAAAGGTGTATAAACTGTACTGGAACATGACAGGAAAGTCACTTGTCTCCGTCAATATTTTTCTTGTGCACATATAATCAGGCCAGATCTTTCAAGACACTACAAAGTCAAAGTAATTGCGTATACCAACAATCTACACATACTTTGAAAGCCAAAGGAAGTTTTGCTACCAATATCTGTGGTCAGACACAACCATGCTTGGAAAGCATAATAATTATGTAACTTACACTTTAAGGAGTACTTTTATCTGAAATTCTCCCTTTCTTTCATGGTGAAAAGCATTGTAGAGAACAAAAGCAAGAGAATAAAAAGCTTTCTTGAATTTTTCACAAGTTCTGGAAAATGAAATATATCCCTACATTGTATACCTCAAAACGTGGACCAGTCAGGTAAACATCTGTCCTCGAAGAGGTTGAAGAATTTAAAACAGAGTAGTAATGATCCACAACAGTTGTGCAGCACTTTACAAATATTTCTTTTAAATAGTTCAAGATTTTGTAACAGAACATCTACAAGAACAGTATGTTCTCTTGCTTAAAGACTCATTTTTAAATTGTTTCAAAAAGTAAGTTTAAATAATGTAATGGTGCACCACTGCGAAGTCAAATCAGTATTATAAATCATGCTAAATTTGCAATAATAGGAAAAAAATACAAACATACCTGTTTGCTTTCTCTAAAACCCAAAACAGATGGAAAATTTTAAATTTTCATTCACAAGTTTTCAAAAAGGCTTACTGCCATGACAAGTTGTTGCCTTGTGGATTCAGGTTCATTTCCTATTACCTAACTACAAAATATACTATTTAGAACCAGTTCCTCATTTTACATAAATACACATAGCATCCCTTATTTTAATGAAAGTAGTCTAATTTACAGCAGAAGATATAGCATTCACTGCCGACCAGTGAAAAGAAAGTTAAAAGACAAAACAGATTTAAAGGAGATAAAGATCTAAAAGCACTACAAATGGAATGTCATTTTCCCTTGCTGGGGACAATAATCTGTATGCCTGCCTTTAATTTCTTATCAGAAGGTTAAAATAGCCTGCTTTAATACCCTTCTCTCAACCTACTGGCACACAATGCGGCATTTTTATCACATCTGTAATAACAGCTTTATATTTATCTTCAAGCCTCAGCTCTCAGAGTGAGGTGCTTCTATAAGGATCTGAACAGTCATTTAAGAAAATTGTAATTTCCAGTTCTAGCAATTGTAGAGAAAAAATCCAAAAGTCTGGTTTAGTTATGTCCTAATGACTCAAAACTGTTATGTTATTGCACACACTGTATTACTCTTAGGTGATTCTGAAGACCCCTTCACTTGGTTACAAGCCCTTGGAGAATGGTAAACAGGCACATGGCCTTCCGTCTACTTCCCAAGTGGATCCCCCAAAAAACCACATTATTTTCAACATCCAAATGAAAGAGAAATACTTATCACTAGACAGGCAGCACAGAAGTAAATCCCATCATTTCTCGAGGTGTTTATACAAAGGTGCAAAATGAAATAAGGAAATAAAGGTCTTTGTACTTGTAGCAAGTCAAACAGTCTCCTCACAGAATTAATCCTCCTGAGAAATTCTCATATCAGAACGCTTTGAAAATGAAGCATATTCATCTTGCCTGCTTCCTTGAACTTCTGAAAGGACTACTTGGGGTACTAGCTTCCCACCCACAGAGCAGATGTTTCTTCCCTTCATTAGGGATTTGAAGTCCAACATCGGTATTTGACTCAAATGTGGTCACTGCATATTTTAAAAATTACTTCATCGAACAGTAACTGCATTAGGCAAAAAGAAAGTGACAGTAAAACATGTTCCATTCCCTAAATGTTAAAACAAGCTGGTTTGGGCTGCAGTCTTCAGTGTGCATTACAGAGGCATTTATGTATTGTTGAAAAATGACCACAGAAACTGAGTCATAAACCTCATTTACATGAGAGTAATCAGTATCAAAGAGAGGCCTTTAAAGAAATTCCAGGAGGTCCCATGCAAGTTGAGAAGTCAGCAACAACAGTTACATCCAAATATAACTTACATGCATTCTTGGCTCTAATGTTGATGTTGCAAGTGAGAATGACACTCACCGACGGACGCATAGTACACATTAACACGGAACTTGTTGGGTCTCAGGGTCCTGAACTGTCACAGCAAAAGCAGCACGTTAAATTTTAAAAAAGCTAACTTGCAAAAGGCAGCTTACTGAAAGTAGTAATTCCTCTGTTATAACAGAGCTATATGTATTTATTATCACAGAGGGTCTTAACAGCTGTGGTGAAAGTTAAAATTATGCAACAAAAGGGAGAGCTTTGCAGAGCACAGCTAAGTTGATTATTGTAATTCATATCTGGAAGTGAAAACACACATCCTGAAAAACCCTCCATCTGGCATAAGAGGTGACAGCCTGTTCAGCAGTACAGGTAACACTGAACACATCATCTTTATGCTCTCGTTGAATACTTAATCCCATCAGAGTGGTGACATTCAAACACCTTCACAGAATCTGGCCAAAGGAATCAGTGTTTGATCCAGAACCACACGTGTCAGCTACATATTACTGGAAGTACATAATTCTTGACCAAATGGAAAGGACAAAAGATTCACCAGAAAAAGGCCTGAACACAGTTAACTCTCGAGAGGAAAATGAATAAGCAACAGTTCTTGCTACTTTCCAAATACCTCAGTCAGATTTCTTTCTGCAAGGTTTTCATTTCTTCACCTATATATACGTCCAAGTAATCGCACGTTATCATAGAATCGTTTAGGTTGGAAAAGACCTTTAAGATCATAGAGTCCAACTGTTAATCCAGGACTGCCAGGTCCACCACTAAACCATGTTCCTACCTGCCACATCTATGTGGGTTTTAAACACTTACAGGGATGCTATTCCACCACTTCCGTGGGCAGCCCATTCCAATGCTTAACAACCCTTTTGGTGAAGAAATTTTTTCCTAATATCCAGTCTAAACCTCCTCTGGTATAACTTGAGGCCACTTCCTGTTGTCCTATTGCTAGTTATCTGGGAGAAGAGACTGACCCCCCCCTTGCTACAGCCTCCTGTCAGGTAGATGTAGAGTGTCAAGGTCTCCCCTCAGTCTCCTTTCCTCCAGGCTAAACAACCCCAGTTCCCTCAGCCGCCCCTCATCAGACTTGTGCTCCAGACCCTTCACCAGCTCCATCGCCTGTCTCTGGACACGCTTCAGCACCTCTACTCCCTCCTGAAGCGAGGGGGCCAAAGGTATTAGAGGATATATACAGGATTCGAGGTGTGGCCTCACCAGTGCCCAGTACAGGGGGACCATCACTACCTTAGTCCTGCTGGCCACACTGGTTCAGATACCAGCCAGGATGCTATTGGCCACCTTGGCCACCTGAGCACACTGCTGGCTCATGCTCAGCTGGCTGTCAACCAGCACCCCCAGGGCCTTTCCCACCAGGCAGTTTCCAGCCGCTCTTCCCCAGCCTGTAGCGCTGTGTGGGGTTGGTGTGACCCAGGTGCAGGACCCGGCACTGAGCCTTGTTGAACCTCATACAATTGGCCTTGGCCCATCAGCCCAGCCTGTCCAGACCCCCCTGCAGAGCCTTCCTGCCCTCAGGCAGGTCAACACTCCCCCCAGCTTGGTGTTGTCTGCAAACTTACTGAGGGTGCGCTCGATCCCCTCATCCAGATCACTGATACAGACATTAAACAGAACTGGCCCCAGTACTGAGCCCTGGGGCACACCACTTGTGACCAGCCACCAGCTGGATGTAACTCCATTCACCACCATGCTTTGGGCTCAGCCAGCTTTTAACCCAGGGCAGACCACACCCATCCAAGCCATGAGCAGCCAGTTTCTCCAGGAAAATGCTGTAGCAGATGGTGTCAAGGGCTTTACTAAGGTCCAGATAGACGATATCCACAGCCTTTCCCTCATCCACTAGGAGGGTCATCTTGTTGTTGATGGAGATCGGGTGCATCAAGTAGGTCCTGCCTTTCATAAACCCAAACTGGCCGGGCCTGATCCTCTGGTTGTCCTGCACATGCCACCTGAAGGCACTCACGATGATCTGCTCCAAAACCTTCCCCAGCACTGAGGTCAGGCCGGCAGTCCTGTAGTTTCCTGCATCCCCCTCCCTGCCCTTCTTGTAGATGGGTGTCACCTTGGCTAACCTCCAGTCTGCTGGGACCTCTCCAGTTTGCCAGGACTGTTGATAAATGATGGAAAGCAGCTTGGCCAGCTATTCCATCAGCTCCCTTAGTACCCTTGAGTGGATCCCATCTAGCCCCATAGACTTACATGTGTCTAAGTGGAGCACAGGTGACTAATCATTTCCTCCCGGACTGCGGGGACTGCATTCTGCTACTTATCCTTGTCTTGCAGCTCAGGGGGCTGAGTACCCTGAGGTCGTTCTATTAAAGACTGAGGCAAAAAAAGGCATTAAGTACCTCAGCTTCTTCCTTATTCTTTGTAGCAATGCTTCCCCCAGCATCCAATAAAGGATGGAGATTATCCTTGGCCCTCCTTTTATCTCTAATGTATTTATAAAAACATTTTTTGTTGTGTTTTACAACAGTGGCCAGCTTGAGTTCTAGCTGGGCTTTCGCCTTTCTAATTTTCTCCCTATATAGCCTCGCAACCTTAATGTCTATGTGCACAACACTGAATTAGCGGCAACATCTGAATATGCTCATAGGCAAATGTTAGGTAACACTGTGAAGAGTCCATCAGTTTCTCATCAGTATCAATCCAAGAAAAAGAAAATTTTGCAATTACTACCACACTTCATGGCAAATGTTACATGAGGTCTAATAAAGGTAGTTTTGCTATCATCATCATTCAGTCTGATGACCATACCTATAGTATCTCAATTGTTGCCATTAGAAGATAATGCCTGTACCTGTTTTAAATAGGCAACGCAGATAATCTACATGATTTGGCAGAAAAGCTAAATGCAATGCGGGTCTAAACTGAAAACCACTACTTGTGTATAGAAAAGAAAAGAACAGAAAACACAACTGAGATGGAAAGAAACCTAAGCGTGCTTGCTGCAATTTGCTCAGTAGGAACTAGAGAATCTCCATCCCAGAACACTAAAACACCCAATATAAGAAATTTCAAATCCAGGAGAATAAATTTTTAATACAGTAAATTCTTTCTATAGTGAATCCCTCTAGAACTGCCTCTACAGAAAGCAATGATACTACATCACTAGGAAGCAAGCATAGCATCTGCATTTAAAAGAGAAGGTGATGTGAAGTTGCTGTAAATTAAACTCCAGGCCTAATATTATATTAGCTTGTTCCCAGTAGTATAAAAATCTTTAAAACCAACATAAATTACAATTAAAGACATAGACAAAAAGGGAATTTGATAACATTACCATTTATCGAAGGCAGGTAGTGCCAGAATAGCCTATTCTTACACACGATAGCTAATTTTCTGGAGAAATAGAACAGAGTAGATGTTATCTATTCATATTTTAATAAACTATTTGGTGATGTGCCATTAGGGGAAGTTGTTAAAATGGTGATTGATACCAAAATACTACGTGGGGGAATATAGCTGAAGCGGACACTATGTAAGCCTTACTCCAAGCTGCCGAAGATCTAATAGAGTTCCTTCAGACTTAATCTTGACACCAACATTTTTTATAATGACTTTGGCACAAAAAATAGGCACAAGAGGATGAAATATGCTTAAAAGACCAAGCCCTGATTCTCACCAATACCTATGTCATTGAGGTATCATTCAGGAAAAAACAGAGTGTTCAGAAACAGACTGAAATGCAGTAACATGAACATAAAGTGATAAACTTCAGAACCCAAAAGCACAAATTTATTGTTTGGAACCAACACAGGAGACGAGAGGGACGTAATCGCAGGTTTGATTCAGAGATGACAGTGAGCCACCATGGATCAAGCAGCCTAAAAGAGGCAAATGTGATGTGACAGTGTGTCGAATGAGACATCTGACACACACATTTCTCATCTGCAATGCTGTGTGTACTTCTGGTTACTTGCATACAAGAAGGAAATAGTCCAACAACAGAATCATGCTATGAAAAGCAGAGGAACTGGCAAGTTTACCTTGCAAGAGGATGCTAAAGAGAATTTGGCTTATTTAAAGTATTGGCTCTGCAGAAAAGAAACTGAGAAGGAATATGTCCCTGAATGTAGTTCTTAGGCAGCAATTTGGAGGGGGAGGAATAGTCTTCAAGCTAAAGAAGAGGCCATGTGAAGCAGAGTCCAAGGTGATTCTGCTTAGTCCCACAGCTGGCAAAGAAAGCCCCCTGATCTATCATGTTTAACATCAACTAAAACTATTTTGGAAATCACAAGAGAGTGGAGCAGCACTGGCCCCATTTCAGGCTAATGAGTTGAACTCTAGACAAACCCTCGGGCGTATCTTCAGCTGGTTTTGACTGTTATGATCACCTTCACAGCAGACCTACGCTGCTGTGATTCAGCCCTCGTGTTTCTGCAGAAACTGCCGAATGAAGGAAGTAACCTCAGTGGTCACTACTGGACAAGGGACTGTTGTGAGGTTAGAAATAATGCATTCAGATAATTTAATATAACCTCAGAAGAGCAGAGTATGCAAACATCATATGAGAAGCCCTTCTTCAAGTCCTGCAGAAGTTCTGCTTTCACAGCAGTCTGAGCTGCAGACAACAGAAAGCAAAAGAGTTTCGAAAATGTTTTACACAGCAGAGATGATCTGAGTTAGGGACTGTTTGGGGATCAGAATTTACCATCTAGTACAGTTCTTGGAGGGTATTCAGCTGGAAATATGAATAAACTGTGTAATCTGTGAAATAAACTGGCAAAGCTTATTAACGATATGCTGTTAAGTTGTTAAAATTTGGCTAAACTTTAAAGATGCAATGAAGGTGGCTCAGGGGGAGTGTGTCCCATTATGCAAAATTAAGCACAGAATTTCAAAACCAATGAGTCTGAGTGACAAGTTGGTTAGTTAATTGCAAGTACAAATGGAGCTCTAAAAATTACAGGGAGCATAAACCTACAGCATTGTTACTTCTAAAAAGAAAAATCAAAGGAATATAACCATGGTACTTGAAGTGCATAAAGGAATAATGAAGCACAAATAGCTAGGAGTATTAAGACTAATAATAAGGGTTTTCAAAAATATGCTGGAAGTTTGAAAAATGCTAGAGAATAAGTAGTTCCATAAATAAGGTGAGAGTAAGGAAATATTTGCAATTGGAAAAAAAGAATGAACAAAATATATTCATTCTTTTTCCGCAGTTGCATATCGTGAGGAGACTATTGTCAAGTACAAGGCCTTAGAGAGCACACTGTGGTCACGAGGAATTCACGAGGCTGAGATTAACCTAATACTCTTGTTTAATGTTAATGAGCATCTGAGATCTCACTTCAACTAAAATGTTGAATCTTGAGCTTGCCTTGCATTTTTCATTATTTATAAAAAGGTGAAACTTCTTTTAGGAGAAAAAGCTCTAACATTGCTTGCAACAGAAATGCGAATCTAGCCAGGAGCTCCTATTAGGTCCACAGTTGCTTGCTGTCACACTGTGAACATTCACTCAGAAAGGACAGTATTAGAAGCAGTAGTAAGTCACCATCTGTTGACCACATTAAGCTCAGTGAAGCTTGTGGAGAGTCTTTAGTAAGATCTCTAGACATTCCCTCTGACTAAGCATGTTTCTCTGCATCATTCCCAATCAGTAACAGGGTGGGGGGTGGGAGGTGTGGAAATAAGGACTGTATTCTCCCCCAAATTACAATTATTTCACTTTTTCTTGGCAGACTTAAGGACAAAAACCCACAACAATCAAAACTGCCCAGAAACAAAGCTTTCCCACTGCCTGAACTGCAGCTTCTTCCTTCTGTTCCACTTCTTTCAGTGCCTCCTGGGCGCAGCTGGTCACTGCCCGCTCTTCCCCCCCAGCTCCAGGGACAGCTGCACAGTGGCAGGCAGGGCTGGCGGGCTCCAGTGCAGGCAGGACAGCGTGCACCAGGGATGGGATGGGGGATCCCTGCGAAGGGGGTGGGGGGAAACAACAGTGTGTGTTGTCGTTCACATGAAGGTTACTATCAAGCACACAGACGTGGTGGCAGAATTAAAGTTACAAGGGGTATTATCTCCTAAGTTTTCAGATATAAACAGTGCCTTTACCATCAAAGGGCATAGGAGTTTGGGGGTGGTTGGGTTTTTCTTCTCTTTGATTGCTCCCGTTTAACAGTAAGAAATGCACGGGTGGAAGGGGTACAGTGCAGCACCAGGGAGCTACCTGGAAAGCAGCAGAACGAAAACCTTTCTCATCATAGGGCTGAGCTGGACAAGAGAGACACTACTGAACCTAGGGGGAAAACTAATCCAAAAAATTTACAAATGCACAAGTACTGAATAGGGACATGGCTATTTTCAAATAAAACCTTCTCACTTCTTTCTAATCAGTAAGAACTCAAGGAGGTAAGAGTATGGTGAGTAACTCTTAGTTGAGGAAGTAATGTGTCTAAACAAGTGAATGGTTAGGAGTTGTAACAAGCTTTAATCCATTCTTTCACACTTGCCAATCTCACTTGTGGAGAGACAGATGGATTAAACTTCCCTTGATGATTTTCTTTTCTCTTTTTCCTGAGGGTAGATACAGCAATTGGGTTTTGGTTTGATTTGGGTTTTTTTCCTAGCTTAAATAGTTAATGAAATAAACCAACATACTCAAAAAAAATGCAGAGTGCAAACCCCACTCCACCACAAACCCTAAAAAAGGAAGGCTGTAGGGTGAATACTGTCTGTAGTTGTTCCTCAGATGGACGGTCCTTAGCTTGTTTCTCTTCCTACACAGCACTGGGGCTCATGGTAGCCAAAAAGGCTGCTGTCTGAGCCATTAGCAGCCAAAACAAACATAAAGATAGCAAAAACTAGAGGAAATGGAGACACTGAGCTATAAACATTCATGTTTTAAGACAGTGATTCAAGCAGTTCAACATTAGTAATCAGGGTGTGAGTGGTTCCCCACATGCCAAGGTATAGAAAAAGCACAGGATAGTTCAGAAATCTACACAGATACGGTCTTCACTGCTTTCTGACTGATCACAATAACCTTGTAAGCGCATTTGGGAGTATGTCGTCAGACCCCATGACAAAATTAGTCTAGTGACTAAATCGCTTGGTCGTTTTCTTGTTAGCTCAGCTAGCATGTTAATGCGCTGCAGAACAAACACAATGTACTACGCTGGTTGCCTCCTCCTCCAGCTTTTACTTCAGCTATCTGCCCTAATGCAGAATGGATAAACAGTTTTCTTGCCAAATAGTAGTGGATTAGCCAGAGCAGTGGTGACGACAGCACAGTGTGCGGAAGGATAAGAGTTACAATAGATATCCCCAAAGCAGTAACGTGAGCCGGGATGAGGCGGGAATGAAATGTCATCATCCCGTTGAACATTAACACGCTATGGAAATGATGACTAGCATTTGGATTGAGCAGAAGGGCGAGTTCAACGTCACAGCAACCCCCAACAAAGTTCATCAAAGGTCATACATATATGCTGCACTTTAAGCCCATGCAGATATTGTTACTAAAACTTATGCTCTAAAGTAAAACAAAATATTAATTCCCTAGTAGTCACACTATATTTCCTGTGATTTGAAATACTTTTCCTTTGATATTCTTACAATCTGGGCCAAATCCTGGGAGCTACCAAACATTTACATACTTGCCTGAAAGCCCTTCCAACACTCAGAGCTTCTCAAGGTAGGAAAGTTAATTGAAAGGATAGTGAAACTATATAAAACTTCCAAGTCTTCAAGATGCCTGGAATACTTGAAGTGAAATGCACAATTTTCTATACATAAAAAATAAAAGTATTGTGACATTATATCTATGCTCTTTAAATAAATGCAGTATTTAGCAAATCGAAGAGAACATTTTATGACCTGTTCAGTTATGCTGCTTCTGTATATACACATTAATGTAGTAAAACTCTCTACCACTTTCTGAGCTGGAGCATGTTAATTCCATTTTATACACAGTAAGAATGATGGGAGCACAAATGCTCCTAGGAGCAGCGCCTGAGCAAGATCCTAAACATTCAATCCAGTCCTGCCACAGATTTTCTATGCATCCAGATGGTGCTTCTAGTTGCCTGTCTGAAGCCATGGAAAACAGTCACACTGTATGGAAAACTATACTCTAGATTGCAAGGAGTTCTGGCATTGCTGGGATAGCAGTGGAAAAAGGCCCTGAGAACCTTGTCCAAGGTGCCACAGAGACCTGGCAGATGCGAGGCCAGAAGTAAATCTACAGCTATCAGTCCTGTACCTTATCAGAAGAGACTGCCGTTCCTTCCCCTGAAATGTTCATTGATTGATATAATCCCAGTTATTCCAAAATTCTTCGGCAACTCTTGCTCTATAACGCATTAAGCTATTCCTGAAATAACTGACACAGGGCACACTGTTCCACAAAACTTCCTGTGAGTCTGCAAAGTTTGGTTAGGAACAATTCCTTAAAATGTTTTTGGGACCCACTATCTACTTCCATTTTGCTCTGTGAATTTCTACCTGTCTCATCACTGGATGTCCTTCAGCTCTTTTCAGCAAGCCACTTATCCTCTCAGTCATTTCTGGTGCTTGTCCCTTCTCTCTTAGTCTCCAGCAAGTCTGGAGCTCTCTCTGGTTCACTGCCTGGGTTATATTTCATTACGGCTTCTACATTATCTGCAGCAACCATCATTAAAAAGGCTGCTGCATTATCACTATAAAGGGAGCAACATTTCAACAGCTTTGTGTGGTAAATGCACTGGGGGAGGGTTTCTGCCACCTCGTGCCAAATTCCCATTGCTTCTCTTTCCCCATTGGTTCTCCTGCTTTGTAGTTCAGGTTCTGAATTTATCTCAGGTTCCCTCTGTTTTGCTCTCATTAGGAAGGCATTCGGGCAGCATTCTTTTCCCCTCATGCTGCAGAATTTGTTCCAGGTCACTGCTGAACTGCAGACAGTGTCCTTGAACATGTAACCTGTAATGAAATGAACGCCTGCCCTACCAGCTGCCAAACTTCTCATGCAGGCCTCCCCATCCCCACCCCAACGGCTCCCCGCTGACCTGGATGGATGTAGAATAACATGGGAAAGATACAAGTGTAAATGAGAAATTGGAACTGCTCCTCATCTCCCAGCACATGTTTAGTAATGTATCTTGGGCAAGCCTGCACTCACCGAAAGCGTTTGGGCTTTGAAAATGACAGAATAGCTGTGCCATACACCCAGATCTTGGCAGTTTCATGTTTTCACGTAGATACCAGCCATGTGAATATGCCTTAAATTCCTAGATGCTAATCCAGTGGCTACTAAAAGAAAAAAAAAATAATTCCTAACGAAAAAAATCCTAGAAGCACTAGATCTACCAAAAGGCCCTCAGAAGTGTCACAGTTTAATTCACAGAAGAAAAATTTGAAAACAAACACCTGTTTCTAGCCATCTCCATCCAAATCCATGCTGCCATCCTCTTCTAAGCACAGATCAAACTGCCATGGTCTTAAAAGAAGTGAGTTTTCACTCACACAGTACTTAGTATGGGTTAATGGGGGTGTAGTTTGAAAAGTAGGATCTTTCACCTCTACAATACCTCCCTCCCAAGCATTCTTGGCTGCACCATTCACATCCCTTCTTGATCAGACAACCTATGGATAACCACCACAAGACAGCAAGAGAAACTGCAAACACCATCCACTGTGCTGTTGCAAGCGATGTGAGAGGACATGCACAAGTAATGTGGGGGGTATCTCTTGGCTGGAAACCTCTTTGGAAGAGGAAAGGGCAAGAAGCATTTCAAAACTCTTCAGTCAAAATTCAGCCCACCTAATATTGGACAACTGATCCTCTCTGCCTGAAGAGAAGCACTGCTGCTGCACAAACACAAGCAACTGATTTAGGAAGGGGGGTTCTTGCTAGGTTCTGCACGCTGTACATGTGAAAGGAAAATCTACCTTAGAGGGCAGTTCAGAGCAAGAGCCTAAACCTGGAGGAGTAAAGCCTGAGAACAGTGCCTAAACTGAGATGCAAGCAGTCCAGAATTTTCTCCCTTTTTTGTAGTTTAACTCAGATCAACACAATCACTCCTCATTCCTTTCCTCACAGGTTCCTCTGAACCTCTATCTGAGACTTCAGGAACTTGTTGGAGGGAGCTGAATCATGTATTTGTAACCTACTGACAAACACAGCTGAACATTTCTCCTTCAGCATTTCTGTTACCATGGCTGAAACTTTTGTTCTAACCTGCCTTTTCTTGGAGGACACGTGTACTATAAGACTCCATGCCAGCAGTAAAACTCCTTTACAAATCTGCTTGCCTCTATCAACTGACCACTGAAATCAGCCCAACCAAGAAAGTGTCATTTCACCATTAGCTGTGTTCATTTTTACTTCTTAATATTCACTGCCTTTCAGGGATCTAAACTTCAAGAGTTCCATGGGTCCCCCAAAAGAAACCAAGACCAAGCACGCTGCAGCTGTTTCTCTGCAGCATTTCTCTCCCTCTAAAAGTGTTCTCAAGTTAATTTTGATGAGATTTGAAAGGAGTAGGCTTGTGCTCCACGCTGAAAATGTTTTCAATTTGACAGCTCTGTCGGTGTGGGGGAGGGAGAAAGATCAGTGATATCTTTAAGTTATGCAATAAAAAGTTAGTTGTCTTCTTTGAATGCAGATTTCTATTGAAGTTTTAAATAGTCCTGTTCACTAAGGAAAGGATTGAAAAGGTGGTTAACATAAGTAAGCTGAAGAAGCCTGCTGCTGTTCCTGTAAATAAAGCTGACATTCTGGAGTAGTGGCAGAGGTTGCTCACCTTGTTTTTCTCCCATGCGCCAGCAGCTGCGTAGCCTTACACAAATATCGCATTACCAGCCAAACTGCCAGCTTTCACGTATGGCAGTAAGAGTAGTACACAGCTCCAGCATTCACTCAAAGGAAACTCGCTTGCTTTCAGAAAGACTCAGAGGACTAAAGCTTATGCTGAGCTTTGCACGGACTAAAACTTTCCCAAGGGATGGACAACAGATTCCTGGGTTTTAAAAGGAAAAAAGCATCAATAGTTTTGCAACACATTCCAGAACTCACAGGCTGTAAAAAATCTGATGCTGTAACTGCAGAAGCCTTGATGCAGGAAGACATGCTTTTACCTTCTTTCGTCTATTCCTACGCCACTATTTCAGAGTTGTATGGATAAGGGAAGGCATGCTTGTAACACTTAAAGAAAACCAGCCACTGAGAAGCCTAAAAAGATCACAAGTTTAAATTAGTTCTCTTTAAACTTCTCCCATCACCCAGTAAATTACCTTCCATTTACAGTAAGGCAAGTCCTTGAAGCAGATTTCCTTCCCCTTCCCAAGGGTTTAGAATATAGAGCTAGTACTCCAGAAAGCAACAGACCTCTCTCTACACGGATTTGTGTCAGCCTCATCAATGGAATATCAACACCTGAATCCATCACATGAATGAGCTTTACCTACACTGTGCTTCAAGTGAGGCAGGTATGCTTGTCACATTTTACAGATGGGGCTTCAAGATAGCCAAGGTTATGCAATTTACTAAAATCACAGGTGACGTTTGTGGCTGAGGTACTGCATCTGACCTTCAAGCCCAAGCCTCCTCTCTTTTGCTAGCTATATATACATATATATATTATATATATACGAGCTCACCTTTCTTTCTATTCTTCTACTCCTCCACAGTCCACTGAGACAAACTGTCTCTTTTTCCTTGCTGCTAGGAAAAAAACCCACCAAACAAACAGTAATAACAACTTCTCCCATTCCAGGAGGAACACTGCAGATCCAGGGAGGAGTCTGGCCACTTTTCCCATCACTTTTGCTTACCTCTGCCCCCCTTCTAAGATCACAAAAATAGAAGCCTAGGAACAGCTGTGGGAGCCTCAGGTTCTAAAAAGCAGCTTTCATTTTCCAGGTTCCCTTAGAAGCAGCAAAGGGGCCATTGCAGGACCACTGCAGGCAAGCAAGTGAGCTAGATTGACTGCCTGGGACCAGTGCTTCCATAGGTAGGACTCCAAAGGAGCTGGCCAGAGGTAGTAAGCCCAGTCCAGACGTTGAGGAGGACAACACTCCAACCCGATGCACAGCCTCAGCCCAAACCTTCTGCCTTGGTAGCCAATGACAACCCAATGCAAAGCACCTCTTGCTATGATGACCACCTTGGACCTGCACAGCAGTCAACACTATGAAAGTTATCGGGATATTAACTGATGGACTTATGGGAGGAAAATATTTTACCCCCACCATGTTTACTGCACGTCTGGTAGAAAATAAAAAGGAAAAAAAAAAAAAAAAAAAAGAGAGAGACATTTAGAGGAGAATAAAATATTCTCTTTCATAACTAAGAGCGATATATTTTTAGACTTTAAAAATTATATTACTTCTACATGTCAATCTTTCAGAATTTTTTCTATAATACATATCTATTTCAAATGAAGGAATTTAATTTAAAAAGTTTTGATATTGTGCAGTTACTTTTCTTATTTTTTTTTCTGCTCCTTATCTTCCTTTTCGATCTTTATTCTGCAGGTAAATAATATGCTGCATTAACCATATGATAATAAATGTTGAAATGTACACATCTCTTTGTGTTTATTTGTTAAAACACTACTCCTGAGCCCTATCACTATAACATTTCTTTTTGCCTACTAATCAACACCTTTGATACTTTCTATTTTCAGCATTATTATACCCCAAATTTTCTAAGTCTGTCAAATGACACAAAAGCACTGAAGAACCTTCAGATGTGCAAGAGCTCCAATACTAGAAAAATCTGTAATTGTTTAGAATTCAACAATTTGTAGAACATTATTTGTAAATAAATCTAGCAATACTTTTTATATGGAAAGGATGACACACAAACCTCTGAGCCACACAACGTAACTTCCAAGTTCCGCCTTGTTGAGTAGGGGTTGGACCAGCTGACCTTCAGAGGTCCTTTCCTATTACAGTTTCAATAATTACCATTTCATCTGAATAAGCAAATAGTTACTCCGCATTTTCAGTTTCTCAGATTATTTTTTTCCTTTTCTTGGAAAAGCATTTGGGGAGGGAGAACTTTTCCTTTGAAATGTCCAGCCTAATGGCCCTAATCACCACCCGTGCTCTAAGTCAGGAAACATCCAAACAATTCACCAGTTTCTAGACAGAGTAATGAGGGAGGAAGAATTATAATTCTAGAAAGCATCCAAGATACTTTCATTCATTTGCACTTCTCCAAGGAGCTGTTGAAATACAGTGTAACAGAGGTGAAGCTGCTTGCAGAATGCCTTGCTTGCCTTGCCTTCATGGAACTGCGCTGCCAGTGAGTAACTCCTGAGCTGTCCTGATGTAATCTACGGAGGTTGAAAGGGGCCTTAGGCAGGCTGCCCCTGCGTGACAGAAGGAAATAAAGACCCACACCTTTACAGACATTTGGCAGCCTCTAATTCTCCTTCCAAACACAGCCCCTTTTATTAACCTTCCTGTTCAGTTAATTGGGAAAAGCGCCATCAGCCAGGCTCCTTGGAGCGTGGGAACATGCCTGAGGATGTGCTGCAGCCTTGCAGCCTCTGCTGGCATTTGACCCCAAACCCACAGTCACCAGGACACCCGGTGCCTGCCGGTCCCCACAGGGCAGTGGGCTGACTCGGAACCCGTGGCACAGCATGAGCAGCCAGGGAGACAAGGCTCTGGCTGTGGCACACACGACCCTCTCACGCTACACATCCACAACCTGACATCTTGCTGCTCACACCACTGGGCAGACAGTCTGGAAAGATTAAATTTGCACTCGGCAGGGTGGGAAGGGAAAGACGTGGAACCTTCCTTATGTGAGAGGCACAACGAAGGCATTTAAATAAATGTTCTATTTTACACTGAGCAAAGAAGAAATGTGTATGAGAAAGCATGTCTTAAAAAAACCCAGAAAATTCAGTAAAAACAAAAGAAATAAATATCCCCCTATAGTGTCAGGAATTCAGAAAATTCCAGCCTGTCTTTGTAAAAGAGAAGTTTAATTTTCTGAATTCCCAGAACCAAAGCTGAAAAAAAGCACTAAAAATCCAAAAATAGTAGTGACAGAAAAAAGCCAATTTTATTGTACTTACTTCAGGTCTTACAAATTAATAACCTGAAGTATTATTAGAAAGAAGTATTTTGGTTTTTTTTTTTTTTTTTTTTTTTTTTTTTTTTTTTAAGATTCAGTTTAATAGTAAAATAGCTCAGTGATCACCTGTGCTACACTAATCCTTGGCATGCTCCTTTAGTGGGGTTTGGGTCCATGCCAGCTACTGTAATGCCTGGGCACATTTTGGGGTACAGCACGCACCCTGGCAATCCTCAGTGAGAAGTATGCACAAGACTGCAGCATATTTGGCTTCCTCAGTCCCACAGAGGCCTCCAGCGCTACGTTGCCGGCTCTTCCCCCTCCAGCACCTCCTCGTGCTACAGCCCAGGGTGTGCAACACCCCAGCTCAGCTTTCTGCTATAAAACCATCAAGCTCCAACATGGGCCAAAGTGCCTGAAGTACATGGAGAGATCTTCCCCAAACCCACCACTCAGGCACTAATCCTAATGTTTTGGGACCAGAATCACATCGCGCTCAAGGCACAGTGCCATGTAACACAGACATGGTGGGCTGTGACACTTGGTATCAGGGACAAAGAACTAGCCACGGAGATGCTAGTTCTAGTTTTTAAATTTAAATTTAATTTAATGCAGTTTTAAAAAATAAAAATTTAGCAGTACAGAGGGAACCTCAGTCAAGCCTTCAGTAAAATCTTATTCTGATATGGTTGCAGACTGTATGTTCAGCAAATCATGTGTTTAGGAGTTCTTCATGCATAATAGATATAATCTGCCACATTCATTAAAAAGAGTACTCCTCTCCCAATTTATTAACGAATTTCTAACAACAATAAATTTACTGCAGAGTAAAAGATCCTCCACAAAATAGTCTATAGAGCTGTCATGAACCCTATTATGAAACAGTATGACAGAGGCTAAACAAAGGCACATTGCAGAAGAAATTTCCCAGTTTCCTCAATATCCGTAAAACTACACAGTGCATAAACCTATTGCCATAGTCTGAGGTCTTCTGCTTAGTTTTCCTTACTCTGCCATCCACTGGGAAAAAATTTCAAAGGCTGATCTCAATTATCTCATGTCCTGTAAAGCTTTGTGAAAGATTTCAGGGTATCTAAAGGAGTTATAAAGGACAGAAACAGCTAATACAGGCTGAGAAGGAAAAAAGATAAAAGTACGCACTGATTGTTAACTGTAAGCAGTGCAACCTAATGCTTTCACCAAATGCCAGCAATAGTGATAAAACCTGACCGCAAAAAGGGTAAGTCCCTTTTTATGGTTTAGATATAGTTAAAATTGACAACCTAAGCTGTCAGTATTAGTGGAGGAAGAGGATACCAAAACCATCTGGAAACAGACAAAGCTGGAATAACTAACTTGGACTGACAATGATTAGAAGCTGTAGGAGAGAGGATTTTTATTCCCCAGATCTGCAAGTCTAGAGATTTAAAAACCAAATTGTTTAAGACATCAGATTTCTGTTGCAGAAAGTATTTGCAAATGAAAGAAGCATCAGTTTTTAAAGTAGATTTTTTAAAGTACATTTTCTTCTACTGTACCAACTTGAAAACAAAAAGAAGTTTCTTAAATGCTTTGAACATTTAGTTTAAAATCTGTTCTTAGTGTAGTAACCTAACTGAAAGAATTTGGTTTATGAACCAAAAGCTGCATTTTTGAAACTACATGCATTCAACTGCAACATGAGAAAGAAATGATCTTTGCTAACATTTGTCAGCCCCATCCACTTGATCTCATTTAGCCAAGTAGGTTTTGTAGCTTTTATTGTTCAATGGTCCAGAAAATGACTGTGCAAAAATATTGTGTAAAATTACATCTTCTCCTTGAATATGTTCATACTCAAAATAAAACTAATCTGCTTTACTGGCAGAAAGCAAGTTTCTACTTCTAGCAGTCCTGAAAGCATTTTTATTCTGCCATGTGCATTGAGAATATCAACAGCTAATTACACAATTATCTAACATAGAAAAGGGACACAATTACTTTCCAGAGTTCTGCTGAAGGTGGGCAAGAAATCAACATTGTTTTTGTGTGTGCACATGAAACTGTTAAGCTCCATGAAAGCAGAAAGATAAAAGCAACCTATACCCATCTCTTTAATGCTGAGTATCTCAGATAACTAAGAGGTCTAGTCTGGAGCTCTTTGCAAAGAAAAGTACATCTGCAAATATTAGACTTAGTTCACAAAAAAATTTTGGAGATAGAAATCCAAATAGGCAAAATCCTGTACTCTATGAATACAATTCAAACAGGATGACCTGGAAAATATATTTTCAGAGTACGGTAACACTCTAAAAGCATCAGCAAACTTTTTTTTTTATGGCTTACAGAATGAAATAAAAAAAAGAATTTTAAACTCCTGAATTTGCATTTCCTCAAGCCAAAGCATGCTGTTAAATTAATTTTAGGATACAGTTAAATTAATTGTGTGCTGATTTAATAATAAACTTTGGGATGTTCAGCTATACCTCCTACTTACAGAAGGTTGTGTTGCATAGGCAGTTTTATGCCAGAAATATACATTTAGCGTTTGTTCTACAAATATAACAAATGAAGGAAAAATAAATATTTACCTAAGCAGGACTAATATTTTCTTTGTGTGGGAAAAAAAGCCAGCTGCCAAAACCCCTTGTACTAATGACAACAATTATACAACAAAATCCAAGTAAAATGTAGTCAGTGGTACTTAAGCTCTGATGAGATAACACCGCATCTCCAAATGCCATTCTTTCAAACATGTTAGCAAAATAAGGTGGAATTTTGAGTTCTCCATTTTAGCACCTTTTTTATAAATAAAAAGAACTCCCTACAACTTTTCTTAAGCCAGTTTAACTGAGCTATTTTATGTCCCAGAAACAAGCTGGAATAATGAACGCTATCACACATCAGTTCCCTCCTTTTCTGTTGAGAACTCTCTTTATGATGAGATTACATAAAATCTGTACTTTAGAGACTCAGAGAAGCTCTTAATACCTCTGACAAACTTGACTGTATCTTCCTTCAACAATACAGCCCCTTCAAATCAGCCCTTCCAAGCAGATTTCTACTGCCCACACCCTCCAAGTAGGCCTCTAGCAAAAATAGAAAACCAAAAACTTAGCGTTTCTGAGTTAAAAAGGAAAATAGAGAAGCAGAAATAAAAGACAAGAAGAAAAATGTGGTTTAGGCTTTTATAAATTTTAGAACAGCTCACTGATATTCTCAGTCCCTTAAAGTAAAAGCCCCACTTGCAGTTCCTTTTGCTGATCACTGTATGCTGCATCTGAACCTACATCTGCTCCAGGCTCAAAATCAAGATGGTTTGGATGGTTTTAAATGACCCCACCAATTTTTTTCTTCCTCCCCACCCCCCACCCCACCCCCCCTCCCCTTTCCTGCCTGTCTTCTGCTCTCCTGCAACACACTGCCATATGCATTCGTATTTTCTCATTTCTCAAGTGAAACATTCAGATTTCAGAGCAATCTACTGTTCAGGGAAATGTACTGACAGGTTGCCTAAATAATTTCAAGCTTTCTATGCATGTATGATTAAAACATTAAGATATCTGAATCCAAAGTATAACTATATTATATAGCTATTAAAATACCTGTGAAAATTTTCTTCTAATTCTTCTCAAACAGCGAAGAAGAATTTAATCAAGGAGTGACTGTCAGACAGAACATTTTTGTACTTCATTATTTTGCAGACAGGTCAGTCTACAAAAATCATTCAAGAAACAACTTTCCTTTAGAGAAAGCCAATGATTCCCCATCAGCAGTATGTAACCAGACTACTGTTACAAAACACTTAGTAAGCATTCATAAGCTCTCAGCTCCAGAGGCATTAGATGCTCAGTACCTGGGAAACCGCTAAGCTGTGCAGGTTCAGATCTGTTTAGGACACTGAAGATCACACCATAAATGGAATTTCCAAAGACCTTCATGCTTGTTTAAAAATGTTATACTTACAAAAGACAGCTCTGGAGACTGTAACCTTTTGGTGGAGGCTGGCTAACAGCTGAACAGATAAACTTTTGCAAAATTTACCCTTACTTGTTCACAGTGCCTGTGGATGAGCCAGTTTACAACTGCATTGTCTAATTATTTGTAAAAAGAGCAAAGCCTTGATCCATATTACAGAATTCCACCCCCTATATTAAATATTATATTATGATATTGTAAATCGTTTCGTGATAAATGTTCAAGCAGTCATGGTATGAAATCCAGAAGAAAGCATAAACATTGTTATTAGCCTTACTGTGATTGAATTTCTCCTACTGAGCAACAAGAGAAGGGCAGCACAAGTACTGATCCAGAACTACTAGTGTTTTCTACCGTTAGGCAGGTTCCCAGTTCTAGGATTGACTGTGCCATCTGATTCTCATAATTACTAAAGGTACTGAAAGAATCCCACATAATCCAAATTTTCTTTGCCTAACATTCAGTATTAATCAGAATTTTTCCGGCATTTGTTTCCTGTTCTTGCTTCCTTTCCAAAAAAATACAGTAAGCATCTGAGAGAATGAAAACATGTAAACCATAAAGTGAAAAAGACTGGGAAGCCAGATTAGAAAGAGTTTTAGCGTAAAGAAAACCAACAAAACCCTACAAGCATTAACTCCTTTCAGTGCATTCTCTGCTGCTTCTATCAAGCTTCTGGCACTATTGTGCATGTCCCAATAAAATCTACAACAGATCTGGCAGCATTTCATTCTCTTGCTGCAGCGCTTTTCCTACCAGGAAATGAAAGGCTGAAACATTTTACAGTTATTTTGATTGCATTTTGTGAAAATTAAATGCTTCATTTTAATAAACACAGTATTTAGAATTTATTACTGATTCCTTTTAGGTTTTAATATTATGAAATATTTGAATTCTTTCACACAGCATTTTGTCAAAACAAGCTCCTGAAGAGACAAACATGCCAACAGGAAACAGGGCATATTATCATTAATTTTCAAAATCATCTTATTTTCCATAGAAAATAGATATGTAGAATTAGCAAAATATCCTGGGAAGACCAACTGTGTTTACAGAACTGAAAACTCGATCTTAGTCAAGTTTTCACAGCAAAGACAGTTTTGCAGTACAAAATCTTGCCAATAGCTGTGGAGGATTTGCCGTCATTTGATGCCTGCATGTCAATTCTGAATGTCTTTCTGATGAGCTGCAGCAGCAGAAATGGAAGTTACTGACTTAAGAATCAGAAAATTCTATTTGCCTTATGCAAAAAGTTGGATTACGGTATCACCCTGATCATTTAGCCTTAACAATGAGGGATGACAGTACAAATATTCCTCTGTATTTACAGATAAATGAGTCACACATCAGGAAAAGAAATATGTAAAAACTGCTGAAGACTCCTAGCAGTAGTTTTTAACTGTGGTGCATGGATCTATAGGCCAGTTTGAAGAGGCCCACAAAAGCAAGCCCTGGAAGGGCTGATTCAAATCTCATGATAAAGGAGTCCACAGCTCTACTTGAATATCCTTAGATATCCAAAATCAAAAACATCTGAAAGCCACTGATTACAACTATAGTAACAGATAACCATGTTTCTTCATAAGACTATGTAACACTCAGGTTTTTATAGCTCAGAGATCTGGCATCCAGCACCAGGTTCAACAAGTCTCTTCCCATGTTCTACCTACCAGTGTCCCAGCCGCTCATTTAGCTCCAAACAGCTCCGTGCCTGTGTTGCGTTGTTCCTCTGGGGCTTCCCCCACTGGAATATATAAATATACTTCCTCTCTCCCCGCACTGCCCAAAGAAAAATTTGCATATGAACAAGATATCCATACAATGTCTTAGCGCAGGAACAGGTTGTCCAGAGGGGTTTTGCAGTCACCGGATAGAACCATGAGCAACCTGGTCTCATCAGAGAGCTGACCCTGTCCTGAGCAGGAAGCTCCCACCTCAAGTGTCCCAAGGGGCTACAACAGACATCAAAGATATGTGGCCAGCTTTCATTTCACTCCTTTTACTCCATTCAGGTATCCCTAGAATGTTTTGCTATTTACCTTTTTTTACTTCTAATGTTTTCTCAGGCTTTAAAGCACATTCACATCATATTTGCATGTGTTTCTATATAAACATAAGGGTTTCCAAAAATATTTTTATTTTTTTTTAAAGAATGGGACAGAAGACCTGAGGGAAATTCTGGATTCCAGGAAGTCTTCAGAAAAGTCAAGTTATCAAGAGTCTTGCAGAAGAGATCTTTGTAGCTGGTCAAATATTAGTGCAGAGAAATCTAGAGGCAGGTTGTGTCTCATCTCCATGATTACACCCATGTTGCTTTTCAGAAGAACAGGCTAAAACTTCCACCAAAAATTGCTGCGAAATTTGTTTGCAAATTGATTTGAAAAGCTCAATGAAAACAAAAATGGAATAGCAGGGTTCTGTGCATTTATTCTCCCTGCATCTTCCAACCCTTTCAATTTTCAGACTGAAAGAGCAAATCCCTAGTTATTACAGAATTTGATACTGCTAAGGAACACCTACAACTGAAATGCAGCACCAGGACTAAGCAACTACATAAACACTTATCAGAAATCCTTGTACTTTAACTGCCCCACCCTGCATTTAGGGGACAAAAGATTTAAGAAGCTATTCTGTTTGCTTGACATCTATTAGAGAATTAATACAGCCTTCTCATAACGTAGGTGATTTGCTAAACATCCCTGCAAAGCACAAAAGCCTGCTGTCCAGTTTGCATGCCTGTGAGCACAGCAGCCCTGTGGAATAAGGCACAAGCTGCCATTTTGCAGCACTCTGGTACTGATTTCAAAGCCTTCTCAGAAGTCTAAATTTCTTTGTATTGCTTATCTACATAAGATTTGCTTTCTCTTTTTAGAGGCTACCTAAAGGTATTGTTTCATTTTGAGGCAGCTTGTGGGTCTGCATTTCTCCACATGATAATATACCCATACATTTCTCACTCGGCTTACTTTGTCTTAGTGGTCAAGCAGCTTGCTGAACTCATACCTGTCAACTGGTTTTGATGTGTAATATTCAGCCTTAATTGCTCATTTCTTGCATTTCTGTCCAAATTTCTCTCTGATGCACTGTAAGCAGGTCTGGTAACTTTACATCTCTGAATATCAACTGTACAGCCCTATGGATCTGCTCTCTTGTTTGCTCTCATTTTGCGTTTTAAACCCGCTGCTGAAGTACAGCCCGTATTGCTATCACAGTATGCTCGCCTTGCTTCTTTTGGATTGCTATGAGGTGATACTTCACTCCACTGGCTGTTACACAGGTTGCACTTCACAGCATGGACCGCATCTCACCTGCTTCCTGCAGTATCCTGTTGCTTGTTCTACCTGGTACAGGCATATATTTTCTCTATTTCCCCCCCCCTTTTTTTTCTGTCTTATTTTTTTTTAAGCGTGAGTATCAGCAGTAACAGAAGTGTTGGACTAGCAGTCCAGAGACAGCAAAAGCAATGACCATGTACCACAGCTGAGACAGACCAAGAGGACTCAAGGTGCCACAATACTTGTCCTGCTGAAGAAGGTCTCCTCAGGGCTGGATTAAGACAAGAAACACCGTAGCTACAAACTGCCAAAGCACCTTAGTGTGACAGTGGCATTCAGTGGCAGTTTGCTAGGCCAGATTTAGAAAATGAAGTCATCTGTGATCGGAGAGGCAGGAGTCAGAGATCACACCCCACATTCCCCACCGGCTCCAAAAGCCTTGCAACCCTCTCTTGTTCCTCTGACCACTTCACACAAGTAAAAAGAAAACCAAAACTATACAACCCTCCTTACCCTGTATCACTACAAAATTGTCTCCTCCACCGCTGGAACCAACTTCAGCAAACTGGAAGGATTCAGGCTGTGACAAAACCCTTGCTTAAACATCTCTTCCCAAGCCAAAGGAAATATATGGGGTCCCTGTTGGTCTCTTCCTAGGACAACTGGAAGCCGCTGACTGAAATTTCTGCATTGCAAGGTGCTGCGATTTGAAGCTTTTTCTTTAGCTGAGCATAACAGCTTTGCTGCCCTACCCCTACTCTTTCGAACACAGGATGAGCCCCCAAAATACCCTTTCCCAAACAACTGTATTTTCTTTTTCCCCCAGAAGCTGAATGTTATTGCAGATCCACAGCAGAAGCCCTGACATTTGCAGCAATTCCTCTCACAACGGAGGAGGTTTCAACCTATGTTTAGCCTGTACTGCAGATTTAACGGGAGGTAGCTGGTGGCACTTGAACCACATACCTGGAAACCTGCCCACTTTGGTGGCAACCAGAGATGGGACAAGGATGCAGACATGGGTCCGTCAATTGAGAGCAAGCAGCTGCAAGGCGGGGAGAGCTTGGGGAGGGGAGGTGACAAGGAAATCAGAAGAACCTCGTACAAACAGAAGGTGCATGCTGACGTTAATCTCCTCTAATGAAGCCTGCATGGAGCCCGTGCTCTGAGTCACCCAGCTCAGCCACAAGCTGAGAGAAAGCTCATGAATCAAACCACCCCACTGTAAGGAAGGGAAGCAGTTTGGCTGGGAGGAGAGCAAGACAGGGCTTGTGTCAGATCCACAGCCACTGGGCTCCATGCTGCCCCCGCCTCTGCCGCCCCGTGGGCGCTCTCACCCAGCCCCCAAACCCCTGTGCAGAGGCCCTACAGACAAAACACATCAGGGTGGCAGAGCAGATGCAGGAGGGCTTTGATGCAGCCCCTCGTGTTTACACTGGCACAGGCACGCCGTGCTCCATGACCGCTCTTACACCAGGGCAGCTGGCAGCTCTGGGAGGGGAGGAATGGAGAAGGCGAGTACCTGGGGACGTGCCCAGCACCCAAGGAAGGCTGTGACAATGGGGTCACATCTCTTCCACCATTTTGTTCATTTAGGTGCCTATCTATAAGTAAGATCAGAGCAGAAGCAACCAGCTGTGGAGAGTGGGCCCTAAAGACTATTTTTGCAGCTTCACCAATGTGCAAAGTGCCAAATAGCATGAGTACATACACCTTAACTGATGTACCATGTCAGCTCCGCACAGGCACAGGGACTCCCTTCCCTTCCAGCCAGCTGAAGGCTCACAGAGAGGACAAGTGGGTTACAGCCGAGCGACTGGCTTCAGTTCTTTTGTATAATCAAATATAAGTCTAGATTTAAAAGCATGTCAGAGAAGAAAACCGTCCTCCTCCATAATTACGTACACCAACCAGCAAGCCGTATGCATCTGCCCATAACCAAACAGGCTTTTTTCACAACTACCAAATATAATCTTCTGTTCTGTTGGTTGAGTTCTCAACTTGCACGCTGCAGTGGCTGGGTAGTGAGGGGTACGACGTGGCCATTCCAGGTGCTGGAGCAATCATACATCTCTTTATACACACTTAATCCTTGGTTATGGCAGGGTAGGCCAGGAATGAAAGCCGACAGCCTGCAACCTTTGTTGACTCCCTAGGCTGGCATGAGCAAGAGCCGCCATCTCTGAGCCCAGTTACTCAGGTGCTCCTTGGAAGGAGAAAATCAAATTACGCTGACAGGAGATGCGGTCAAAGCCCACTTGCTCTGCAGAACTGACATATAGCACAGAGCAAACTGGCTCTCTACAGGGATTGTAGTCAGTAAGGTATTTCTTTTATTTTTCCTTTATTTCCTTCTTGGGTAAGGAAAAAAAAAAAAAGCAAAGCCGGCCATCTTGCTGACTGGTACAGAGGGGCTGGCTGTACAAACTCCATAGCAAAGCACAGCATGGCCGTCAAACTGATGTGCCCTGGGAGCAGAAGCAGCACCACGAGCTCTGGGCTACTGTTTCTAGGCAAGGACCTCGAAGCCCAGTTACTACTACCCCCTCTTAGGGGAACCATCAGGAAGGAACAGGCGCTCTTCTGTGTGAATACAGTGCTTTACTTAATGCTTACCTGGAAGATGAGTAGGTTTTGTGACAACAAGCAAGCATAAAAACCTTGTCCTGGGGATGTTCACTTGATAGATACTAGTTTGCTAACTTTCAGGAGAAAAAAGCAAGAAGGAAACAGACTGGCATGAAAAAATCCTCTTCTCTGCAAGCATTTGAGAGTTGTTAAGACAGTGCCAGAAGACAACTGTATGCATCTGGGATCAAGGGGCTCCAGTGATTTTAAAAGGGCCTCTCTCAGGGAGGAGAGGAGTTACAGTTGCTCAAGGAAAACAAAGCCGACAGGGCATGTAAGCCTGCTTAGGTTGTCTTGATAGAACAGCAGAGCCTCAGGAACAGCTATTTGCATATACTTTTTTGTCTTAAAATTTCTGGTCTCAGTGCATCATTTCAAATATTAAAATAAGTTATAACATGCAGCCCTCGCAGACAGACATTGCTTCACTCTGTCTGGTCCTGAGCTCACTAGAAGGATGCTTGTTTCTGTTATTCTAATGTCAAGCAAAAGTCTATATACCCTGCCTCTCGTGAATGTGTATGAACTGGGGCTCAGTGGCTCACTAACCACCACTATGCAGCTTTCAAGCAGAACAAGCTCATGTCTGCCCCAAAGATACTGCAGGACAGATGGGTCCTCTTCACTGCAGGCCCCATCATGCCTAAGAGGAAGAACTGCAGGTGTCTGAAATTAGCTAGACCTGATGGATCAACAGAGTTGATATGTATCTATAGGCCAAGGTAAATGAACATTAGGGAAATTCAAGCTAGAGGGAAGTGAAAAGCACATAGCCTAAAGCCTGACAATGATGCCATTCAAAGACAGCAAAACTAACTACAAATGAAATTGATAAGGATGTTCCGTATCTGAAAAGCTCTGCAAGAGATCAAAACTGTTTCCTACAAGTTTAACTGTGACAGCTTGCCTAAGTTTCAACACTTGGAGATAGAGGAAAAATAATAGAGCTGCACTGAATTAATAAGGAAATTAAGTATTCAGAAAGCAAAAGGTAGTCAGTGCCATCTTTCTAGCCTCAAAATCCTTATCAGCTTGAAGCTAATTCTGCTGTTCCTCCTACAGAGTCACAATTTTTACTTAGAAAATGCATGCTCTATACCTACTTCTGCACTGAAGCTTTGAAACAGAAACTTCTGATCTCAAGGTCTAGAGAGGACCTGCAGCTTTCACTCAAGCCTGTTTGCAACCACAAGGTCTTCTCAGCTTTGGAGAGGAAAAAGTTGAGAGGGGAAAACAAAGCAGAAATTGTCCAAATGTGATTTCAGTTTACTGGGAACTTGCTTGCTTGTCGCAATCTGAAAGTGAAACTGCAGAGCAGGGGGAACAGAATCATCGGCTCAACTGCTGCCACTACTTTCTTTTAAGCTTTTAGTTACCACGTACTTGGTAATTTCACACCAGTAGTTCATTAATAAACTGACATTCCAGCACCACTACAACTGCAAGGCACCCTGCAGACCACAAATTTGTCTGTATGGGGGAAACGACCAACCCAGCTATAGCAAAGGAACTTTCCAGTTTTTATTCTGGTACCACTGTTAGCTGGCTTAAGGTGTTTCTTTCCGCCTCCCTGTGCACAGAAGAGTTAAAAGACAGGTAAGGAAAGTGTGCCCCCACTGCAGCCTGGCTAGGAGGGGCCAGGTTTCCTCTGCCACCACCAGCAGCATGCAAGGAGAAGCACACGACTGGAAAAATTGCCTTAGTTGAAAAGGAGGTGCTACACACAGTAGCTTTAGCTCTAAACACCGGAGGCTTGCCAATACATTAACTTCATGTTGCTGGCATTCAAGCAGTTAAACACAACTGTGAACTCTGGAAGCTTTCCCACTCCTTGCTGAAGCTTCTCCGCAGTACACTGGTAACTGGTAAACAGATGGTACAACAGATATGGTGTCAGCTCCCTCCTAGTTGGAAATGCAGCTATCCAACATTTAGTCAACCTGCCTACAGTGAGAAGTGACTGAATTAGAAGTAAAAACATGCTTGCATTTCCCTTTTGCTTTTAACTACTGCACGTACACAGCCTGTGCCTTTTGCATCTCTAACAGAGTCCAAAATCCATTTTTTTCAAGGGAGTCTTCTCTCTGTAACTTTCCCATCCTGGCTGTTGTGGCAAAAGGTGGTAAAAACTCCCCCCCTTTTTCAGTCTCCTATGACCAGTCTAGGATAAACAGTCATTCAGACTGGCAGCATTTTCCTCCTCAAAGCCGCATCCAAGGAATATTACAGACACTGCAAATAGTGTCATGAACTCCAACACTCAGGAACCAGCAAGACTGCCAGAAGCATCTGGCACTGTTTTGAGGAAAAGTTTTCAGTTTGCTTCTAGTTGTGCTTCCTCCATGCCTTGCTGCCATCTCTGACTTCCCTCCAGCCTTTCACAGGAGCTTCGCCAAACTGAGCACCAAATTCTGCTCTTTGATAAACACCTCTTGCAGCCTCCCCAACTCTTTTGCTCTCTCCCATGACTCCCCTTGCGTATTTCCCAAGATGTACCCACTTTCATCAGCCTCCCATCATCTTTCTGTTTTCTGATAACGAGGCTCATTTCTCTTCCCTCCATGTAAGGTCTTATGTTCATTACTACCGCACTTCCCTCATTGCCCGCTTCCCCCAGAGCTCTGTCCCGGAGCCAAACAAAATTCGCATCTTGTTCTGAATTCTGTACTTCTAGCAGAGCATACATTTTATCTTGCAAATGCCTTATATCAAGAAGTAACTATGATTCCAGACAACTTGCCAAGCAAATCTCCCTTTTCTTTATGTACCAAGCCATTTAAAAGTCACTCAACATGGATCAAAAGCACCAGGTTTTAAACAGGCTCTATTATTTTTGCCAGCAATGGATACAGCAAGGTTTGGGGATTCTTGTGTGTGTGTTTTTAGTTCCAGGCTGAGTCAATATATTATGGAAAACAGACCTGCCTCCAGTTACCTAGAGACTGCTTAACCACGGGGTTCAAGTGACACTGTAAAACCACTCCACAGGAATGCCACTCAATTGCTCAATTCAGCAAACCCTGTTGGTGGATTTTCCCCCCTTATAAATCACACTTGCCTGTTCGTTATTTCCCATACTGCATGAGAAAAAGAAAAGAAATAGGAAAAAGCTTTATTAATTGGTGGAGATTTAGAGCCTTATTAAGGCTGCGATTTAAACATACAATTAAGTCAGGAAAGTCAAAACTGTGTTTTTTCTGCTTTCATTCCCTTCTCTATTATTTCCCCATCATAAGTGAATGCTCTTTGTACTGTGAACTTTGCCATCAAGCACATATGCACTGAAAGCTTTGTTATTTCCAAAATGCCGCTCCAACGCTAACTTCAGCAGCTCGGCCCCACTCCTCCGCAGATACAGCTAAGTATTCATTGCTATTTTCACATGACTGAACTGTGCTCCTCCCAAAGGGTAAAGTTACTCTTCTCTTCGTGGGTGCCTAAAGCTTAGCTCCTTTTCCAGAGAGGCCAAATTCCTGTAAACCCCTTCCCTTCTCCAGGAGCTGCACCTCTGCAAAGTAAACAACATTCATGTGAGAGCCTAAATACAAGTCCAAGTGCCTATCTTTAGGCACCGGAGTCTGCAAACATTGATCTGAGTGAACCAGCCCTGCCTGTGGCATGAATCACTCAACACAGGAAGGTTAGGACAGAGGAGTTCCCAATTCTTAATTTAATTCTCTTGACCATCCTGCTGCTTAAGTGAGAAACCCAACTGGGAATCTTAATTACAGTAATATACTTACCAAACATTGTATTCATTTATTTGAATTCCTTTAGGAATGGCATCACCAGCCAGGAGAACAAAACCAACCCTACACAAAATAGATTAAGGCCTCACAGCCTGATGTAAAAGGAGTCCTTGGAGCCCCTCACATTTAGATCCAACCAAGGAATCCCACAAGCATCCTTAGCCGCAGAGGTGCCACAGAGCCCCAGCAGCAGGCAGCTAGCAACACCATGATGCCAAACCTACTGCCTTTCTCAGGTTTTTCTTGGGTAGCTCCTCTTCTACCTGGTTCAGATGACCAAGTATTTAAGCATGAATTATCATCACTGTGAATAAATATGTGATTTTATGCCCTCGTTTCTGTTCCTCGGCTGCTCACAGGCCCCTTGTTCATCTACTCCAGCCAGGGAGGAGCGTGCAGGAGCTGACACTCTATTTGGGCTATCCTTGCATAATCCCTTTTTTTTTTTATTATTATAGGGGGGTTATCTCTTAACCTTCTCCTATTCCTTCCCTTCTCTCAGTAGATACAGACCAGAAGAAAACAATGTGCAAACTAGCAGAAACTCTCTGAAAAGAGCCTAGTCACAGCAGAGGTAGGGCTGTTCGCTTAAGCCCCTCTTCGTGCAGCCTGGTGACATTCCACAGCCAGAAGTGATTCACTTAAATGGCAGCTATCAGACAGTCCTCCAGGTAAGGATACATCAATTATAAAACACACACATTTGCTAGGGAAAATGTAGCAGATCTAAAGTTAAGCCTAGATTTGTTTTTTCAGTTTGACTTGGCAGCTTCCATTTTGTCCAGGACATGCCTTTTAGGGATGCCAGCTTCCTCCTTCCCTTGCGTCTGCAAAGGACAATCTCAGCAGAAAGCACAGAAACATTTAGAAAGTCTTTGCATAAAACCCTTCCCAGCCAGAAGCTCTTTGAAGAGTCTAGAAGGACAGACTATTTGAATGATATAATCAGTTTGCCAGGTCTGACGAGGCAACACAACCACTTGGACACGACTGTGTTTGTTTGTCTCGCTGGTAGCACAACCCTGGATCCTGCTGTCACATGCCTCCAAGCACTTCAGGCCAGGGAATGTCTCTCATGATTGTTGGTAAATTCTTATCTGTATTACAGTTGCAGAGGTGACGCTTGCAGACGTAACCCTGAGCAAATCTAAGCCAGGCAGTAACCCTGGTAATTTGGAGGGGGATGGGGAGAACAGCAGCAGCCAGCTGGGAGGTGATCAAGATCCCTCATGCACAACCCTTTGCCTTCTACAGCTGCTAGGGATCAAGCTAGGACCTGTAGTCAGCAAGGCAGGTTACAAACATGCAGAAGAAATGTGACGGTTGCCTGAACACACTGCTTGCATCCTTGATGCCACAAAATAAAGTAATACTTCTTTTAACTACCTTTTCCTGATCTGCACTACTCACTGCACTTAAAGCTAGCTGAAATACGGGATGAAAAAGCATGTGTGAAAAATACCCTCTGTGTTCATTTCAAAACTTGCCAACTGGTTGTTCTGATGGCCTTTATTCATATCATCTCTAAGGGCCATGGTGTGTTTCACCGATAAGATGATCTTTCTCCCTCATTACTACAACACATCAGTTGAGCATGCTTGCCACAAACAGGAAGGAAAACCCTTTAGCATAAACCTCAGCAAAGATGCTTAGACAAATTTGTCTCACCGTGGGCTTGCCCCAAGCTACCAGATCAGTTGACTACTTCCTGCAGCTCAACTAATGTGTGGTAACTCTTCTAACTGTGGTAACTCAGCGATAGCTTGAACCCAGTCAGGACTGGGGTGAAATACTTCAGCCATTTCACAATAAGCATAAAACCCACATGACTAGTCCACATTTACATTCACTTTTTCTCCTCTTAACTAGTTTTGCTTCCCCTGCCTACATACTGTTCCTTGACCTGCAAAGATCTGAGTGGAAGACACCACTGAGAAACTTGGAAGACCTATCTTCATTCAGCAGTGAAGTCAAAGTTTAAAAAAATTAAGTGAAGAGTACAGACAGACTCGGATTATTTTTTTCTTTTCAAAACCAGCCCAAGTTAGCCAAAAATCTACACTTTCAGTGGATAGGAGGGAGAGAGGCAAATACAGAACTATTCCCATTTCAGGTCACATCTAATGAAAACGTTTGGCCAGAAAGAATAGGAAAAATATTTTAAACAATGCAAGGTTCTATTTCAACATTTTCTAACCATAATCATTCATTCAGAAATGCTGAAATGTTTCATTTCCATGTTATTACACATGTCAATGTTTTGCTATAATGCAGAATTTTTTAACTGCCTCAAATTTAAAGAGTTGTTAGAAATATTAAATAGATTAAAAACTGTTTCATGGTTATACAAAAAAATTTGAATTCCCACTGCGCCAATTTTTTTGATTTGACATCTAATCCAGGAAATCCCAGATTTCACTTCAGCAACACTGGTTGTGCAAGTGTCATAACTCATGCCCTTAGCCTGTTTGCTGAAATTTTGAACTGAATGTACTCAAAGGGTCTGTTGACTTCTCTCTGTCAGGTAACATCACCTCACCTTGAACAAAGCCAGTAGAACAGCAAGTAGTGGGGTCTCTGCCAATTCAACCTAGGTGAAAGCCTATGAACCCATTTCACTCATACTGGTGTCGGTGTTTGCACCTGACAACAAAGTGTCCTCAAATAGAAGTGCAAAACTGTTTTAGAGCACCGCTCACTTCATGCATCTCTGGAGAAATAGTCTGAGAAAGCTCCTTTGGGTTTTTCAACCAAAAGAGACAAAGTACAGCACTTAGTAACACTTTGCTGCTATGTCTGGGCAAAAGACTTTTCACCAGCTGGGATCTCTCAAGAGTTATTACCTTCCATTTTCTCCTGGAGGAATAGGCAGTTCAGGGGCTTAAGGAATCTCCACTCCCCACCTAATGACCTGTGCAGCTCTGTGCAAAGCAGGTGGTGGATAATGCAACATGAAACTGAGAACAGTTCTCTTTTCCTGAGCAATAAAAGTGCCATTTTAAACGTGCAATAGACATTTTGCCTTTACCATTAACAAGCAGAATACGTGAAGTATGACTGCCTTGATACCCTGTGGGCACTTGAGTTTAGACTTCCATTAACAGCCTCATTAGCAGTAAGAGATACTTATGCAACAGTATGTTGCATTACTAAAAGGATCGTAAATCTGTGCTTTTGGGAGCTACTGTATGTGTGCTGTATGTCTGTCTCTTTGAATTATGGATTCTTAGCAGGTAATCTAATCAAAATGCTAGCAAACCCTTTTCATATGATGGAACCTCTTTTGTATGAAAAAACACTGCACATTAAGAAACACAAATGATAAGCAACTGATACTCAAAATGTCCTTCTATGCCCATTACAGCGATGCTGGAGATGACATCTGTGTTCTGAGGTGAGCAACAGCAAAATCCCCAGACACGACTGGAATCAAGAAATTGCACAATAAAGCTGGTGCTAGTATCTCTAATAGCTCCAGGTTTAGTTGTCAGTCAACACCTCCTTCATCTCCGCGTATTCTGAACCGGCTCCTTACACCAGCCAGTGCTACACAAAGACAAATGTTAACAGCTGCTGAGCACCCAAAACTCTCTCCAAGTCTGTGGTGAGAAGTGCCATTCTAGGCAACATTAAAAGTGATGGAATAGAAAACATACTGGGGGGGTGGGTACCCAAATCCCAAAAAGCCCAGAGGAAAGCAAGGCTGCTTTTTTAACTCCCTGTGCCTTACCACAATTGGTTTCTCAAGCCTATGGACCACTTCAGCTAAATCTCATTATGAGGGACATTAGGGTAAAGCAGAGAAAAGCTGCCAATATTGGACACTCGAAGAATACAAAGCCCATCAGCAGTCTGCTGATCACAGCAATTTGAAATTTCCACTTCCTTGGTTGATTGCTTGTGTGTTTTTAAAATACCTGCTAATCTGTTTTCCGCATTTTCCTGTACCACATACATTTTTCCTCTGGGTTCTTATTTCTTCCTTGTTTTGTTCTCAGATCACCATCTGCCATCATCCTTAAATTTCAGGATAAATTTTTTGAAGTAAGAGTTGCTGCATGCCTTGAAGTTTCTAATCCAAAAATACCTCAATCACTGGACAAGGTAAAGGGGTATTTTTTATTTTTTTTAATTGTATTTTTAAGTTTTCTAGTTGAAAAGTAGCTTAAGATCCTAGTGCATATCTCAAGTTTGCATTTTAAAGCAGTGTGCTTATAGGCCTAAAAATCAGAGGAATGAAAAATGAGACATTGTTTTTCTACCATAACAACACAAAGAATAAACTACCTCTCTGAATACCAGGGGGGCAGGGAAGAAGGAATGGCTTTCGAGCAGGAATTTCATGTGTCGAGTTTAAATTCTCTGCAAATCAGGATTGCAAAACTGCCCACCTTTGAAACAGCAGTTCATAGCAAAAGTAATGCATCTTTAACTGGGACACTGAAAACGCTGCTGCCGGGAGAGAGACTGAATGCATGTAAATTAAAGACATATTGCTAGATATAATCAGTACTGTCCAGTATTTATAAGTTTTCTTAAAATATGAGATCTGAGCAGACATCATATGTCTCAATACGTTTGTTTAAAGTTAGAGGTTGTTTATTAAATGTTATTTATACCAGGTTAAACCTCTGAGGAAGAAATATTAAACATGTCTGGGATTCACAGAGTACACAAAACAGGCACTAAATCATACAGTTTGATATTTAACTTCCTATAGTGGATAAATCCAACAACATCTGCTAAATATGTAGATTTATTACATTTTCATACAGTTTACTTAATACATATACTTCATGATTTGGCAAGCAAAGCCTGACTATGAGGAAAACTGTTATTTCATTATTTTAAACCCTTTTAATACACGCTTTGGAGGATGCATGAATATTCCCGCGCTGCCCTCCCTGTCACCTGATGGTACGAATAGTCTCTGACCCATTGAGCTGACCGAGGAGGACAGAATTTGTGTCTCACATCTTGTTTATAGGATCGAGTCTTTGCACTTCCCTTGGCAGTTCCCAGAGCAAGGTACAGTCCTGCATATTATCTCTCTCCAAAACTTTGCTGACAGACTCAAGAGAGTCAACAAAGATCCTAGTACAGTTCAAAGACCCTCCCTCCCCCTGCGGGAGAGCTCAGCAGGCTCTCCTCCCAGGGCATGGTGAAGTCAGACATTTATTTTGGCATCCAGAAAACTCTTTTTGAAATCTGCGTGAAACTTGGTAAGTTCCCATAGTCTGTGAATCTTTGATGAAATACTGTTTTTTTCTTATCACCGGGCAATAATGCTCTATGCTAGAAATAGAAATGGAAAATCTGGGCACAGTGAAATCCTGTTTTCAGGAAGTCAGGGAAATCCCATTTGCCTCCCCCTCCTCCCCCCAACCTCATTTCTGTAGTTCTTGTTCATATAAATGAGCAGTCAAGCTTCAGCAGCAACAGTGAAATCAATTTCCCTGGGTTTAGATGAAAACCTGAAAGTGAAAGAAGCTCAATTCAGAAACCAGAGAAAGCTGAGATTTTTCCCATTCAGTGTGTCTCCAGTACCTACCAGGAACGTGACTGAAAGTACATAAAGGACAGAGGGCGACTCACCAGAAGCCAGACTTGAGGTTGCTGTCATTTACAACGTGAGCAAAATGAGGAGCAGCTTTTAGCCCAGGAATTACTATAAATATGGGTAATTTAAACAAAAAAAGATTATTTCCCTTCTAGTAAGCTCTCCATACATATCACTTACGATCTTGGGTTAATATAGCCTTCCCTTGAAATGGGCACACAGAGGTAAGCAATCCTTCATTTCTTCTTTCTGACCCTCCCTAAATCACTTTAAACTTTCTCAAAAAAATGGGGCTCAATTTTAAGGGAAATATTTGTCATCAGGAATCTGCAAATGGTTCCTGCAAGAAGCAGAATGTAGGTACAGGTTTATGATGGAAGGTATCTAGCCATATAGGATAATACTCAACAGATTAGCTGAAATGCTGATTTATTGGTACAGTCCTCCACTTCCACAGCTGCTTCTTCCTGGAGAATCATTATAGGACAGTACCTCTACCTCTAAATGGCTGCTCTCAGCCATACAAACACTTAACCTAACATATATTCATTTCTTCTCTTATACCCTGTCATCCAGCTGCATTCAAAACTCTCAGTCATGATTTGGTGTCATAACTCACTGTCCAAAGTTGTCCAGGACAGGGACCTATTTTTGCCATTTTGTAAACTTTGCTGGGTTCTCTGTGGATTGACAAGTGTTGGAGATAGACAAACAGGTACGTATACCGATAATATGGACTACCTCCTGCTAACACACTTAATTTCTAAGCATTGTGGTGAAAAACCATAACTTTGAATGTATCAGCACTGGTTCTGTTACTGTATTTATTATTTAACATTTGCGTGTTAGAACCACAGATGGGCAAGTGACAAGCAATAGCTATTGGGGAAAAATATTATTACTCCTTGTACAAATACATCCCAAAGATAAGTTGCAATATTCTCCTGCCAAAATGGAACAGCTAATGATTTTCTTGCAGTCTGAGAAGTCCCAGATCACAGATGGCCAGCTGAATAGTGGCTCAACTAGTGCTAAGCAATGAACAGCTGCTAACAATGAGGAAATTGTGCTTATAAGGCTTGATTCAATCCCCAGTGAAGTCAATGAAAATCATATAAACAGCAGCGAGTGCCCTAGTGGCACTATTCTTTGGCAAGAAGCCAAAAACCAGATAACAAAATATTGTTAAATTCTGCCAACCAGAATACTCACTGCTTTTACAGAGTAACTGAAACTTTGATCTCCAGGTAAGTCTAGAAGCATCCTAGTGAATGCAGCTGCATCTAAAGTGCTGATGTATGCTAAAATAAGAGTATTATATATCTTACAGAGGATTAGGTCTTTTATTTAGAATGGCTGCAGACATCAAGGGGTTTAGTTCATTTTCTGCACGATTACAGGCACGATGTAGAAAACCAACACTTAATTTCGATAGACCACTACTTGCAAGTCTTTTCTTTCAGTAAATGCCTAAACTAAGAAATGGCACCACTACTGGTTAGAGCACCACCACTGCTACTTCAAATAGTATGCATTTATGAAGCATGTATAAGAAATCAAGTGTCTGCCCCAAGTATGTTGTAGTCACTGCTTTATCTGGACTAATGGTGGTTACCAGCTGACAAGGAAGGTCAGAGAGCTAGGGACAGCTCAGTTCTGGAACATTATATGAAATAAAAAATCTCTTGCTGGTTTTCTTAAACCAAGAAGTATAAAATGGCAGGTACTGATTTTTAAAGTGCTTAGAAGGAGCAGCATTGAAAGCCTAAACACAACATTTGCAAACTTCACATCATGATCCTAACCTGAAGCAGTATGGATGCAGCTACATAAGCCCATGAAAACAACCAAGCACCTTCCCAGGAGCTCGGGACAGCAAGGAGCAGTCCTCGATAGGTGTGACAGAGCTGGAATACAGAAAGGGCAGGGCACTTTATGGGAACAAAACAGGATGCTCTTTAAAGCTTAGGAGGAACTCATTAAAATTCAGAGATGTATTGCTGATAAATAACATCAGTGTTTAATGCATCTCTCTGACCATTACCTCTTTGATAAATATACTCATAAAAGAACCACTGAATTCAGGGAAAGACACTTCTTACAGTCACTTCCCTGATCTCACAACAGATTTTTTAACTATCTGTTGCATGATGAATCTTAGCTGCGTTAGAAGCAAAGATGCACTACTTAGAAAGCCACAGAGATCAAAGACAACTGGTTTTAAGGGAGGCGGGTTTTTTTTTTTCTTTTTAAAATATGCCTGCAAAATGTCTAGTAACACACTCCAAATTTATTTCTTCAGCTTTCTGAAATGCTGCTCTCTCCTGGGTGCCTTTGCAGTCTCAGAAACAGAACAGATACTTTTGTGCTTCTTCGTAGATTTTCCATTCTGCTGCAGTTTGTTTATGTTCCATAAATGCACAGGTGCACACCTGGAGTCAGGTCGTATGGAAGCGAGGAATCGCTTCTCCTGCTATTTGCATAGGCTGGAAACAGGCGTAGTGCAAATAACTCTTTGCAGCTGTACCAACATGCTCCAGTCTCTACTTGCATTGACCAAATCACCCTGCTGAGGCACCTCTTCAGAAAGAGCTGGAAGACGTGGCTCATCACCAGGTTTACTAACAGTGTTACTACAAAATTTAAAAGATTGTACTGGGAGGAACCTCAGTAATGACAGGCATGATGGAGCTCAGACTCCCCGAGGGAAGTATATTAACCAGCATACGGTGGGTGCTAATACCAAGGGAGCCCTGACGGCATTTCTGACTGTACACGTCACTTGCAGCATGCATCTGCCACTCCTGCCACCTGGGTTCCTCACCTGAGACTGACAGTTTTGGTTCAGAGCCAGCTTGCAAGGACACCTTTGCTAGGGAGCTCCTCCTCAGGGACAACACTGTGCGTCGAGAGTGAAAGGTCTTCTCCTGCTGGTCTAACACTGCCAGGCTGGAGCCCCAGCCACCTCCCTGCCCAGCACAGAGCTGGCCTGAAGCCTTGCTGCCACCACTAGTGAGTCATTACATCCTTCAGGGAGAGCAGGAGCTTTCTTAAACTGGAATATTCTTCCCCAGTTGCTGATTTCGGCTGCCCCGGGCAAAAAAGATGAAGAGCACAAGCCAAAAGTGCTCCTGCTATGGCCACCACCTGCCATAGAGGTAAAGACACCTTTTGGCACTCTGGCTGAGAGCTGGGCAGCTGCAGGCAGCTCCATTTCTACTTTCCAGTCTGCCATGTACTGTGAGCAGCCTGCCATGATACACTGAGCTAATCACACCCTCCCCAGAGGCCAACATGCAACCTCTGGCCTATAGCATCCTAAATGCAAGTGTTTGCCAGGAAAAAAAGAAAAAGAAAAAAACCCCAAAAACTCCAGCAACTCCCATTATGGATGATGTAAGCAAAGGCACTCCCTGATGCGGAAGAATGCAGCCCCACAACACCAGCCTTACCAAATGCCCAGTCAAGGGTTCTCATGTGGCCAAAACAGTTCAGATTTTCCACATTAGCACAAACTTTTATACACCCAGCCAGTATTACACAAAAAGGCTTTTCCTCCTGCCCAAATGAGCTTGCTGCTCAAATGAGCTTCACCTCTTCTTCAGGGCACCAGACTGAGGATAAGCACCCTCAATAATACTTTTATGGTGTGTTTGGGTATCCTGACCTCTGCCCAAGCTTCTGAGAGAGTTAATCCTCTCCGAGGGCCTTTAGACCTGAAGCACCAAGAAATTAATGTTCGACAGGAAGCCAGCAGCACATCTAGGGACTAAATGCAGGTCTTCTAGACCATAGATACACTTTGGGACTACTGGACCAGCCTCACTTGCTGGTAATTAGAAGTTTAATGGCATTAACTGAAATTACAACCGATTTTACTCAGTTAGACTGATCACTGTCTAATTTTGAAAGTAGTTACATGTGCTGACAGGATGATTACAGCTTTATTCACCCATTTTAGACTCAAATTTTAAATAAAATACACTGAGATGGTATCACATGATAAATTGCAGTCAGCTTTTAAGTCTATTTCTTCCCGATTTAATTCTAACATTGTAAAGCTGACAGCCTCACACAGCTCAAAAGAGGAATATTATACTTTCTTACAGCAGAAGCTTGACAAAGGAACAGAAAACACTTGCTTTGAGGCCTGGAGGGTCCCAAGCTACTAGGCTCTTAGACCATAGTCTGGCTACTGATTTGCTTTAAAAATGTTTTGAAAACTCACATGCACTTGCAAATTCTCACTTATATTTGTAGCTAGGAGAGGCTAACATAGCAATAATTGTTCATGGCTTAGAAAAGTCTTTTGCTTGAGTACCAATGATTTTCCCTGCGACTCTGTACAGCTGAGACTATGACAAAAGAAGTATCCGGTTTGACACAAAAAAAACCCAGGCAATCAGTTAGGTAAACAGCTCTAAACTGTCCTACCTTGCTTCTAAAATGATCTTTCTACAAAACGCAACCTACAGAAATAAATACATTTTACATGAAGGAATTTTGATTGTCGCTAGGTCAGAATGACCTGCTTAATCCGTGTATGTTCTCAGTCACACATAAAGCAACTCTTGTAAATATGTGGTGACGACACACTGTTAACACGGCTCCTTGCACTTGAAAATAAACCTGTACGCGTCTACATCATACAACCGCCCTTGATACAAGTGCACGTAATATGGCTGTACGCATCCTGCACGTGTGAGCCTTTCATCTCTCTGCTGACGCTGCTAGCGCATTGACTTTCCCTTTGCTTTTCCAGGGAAGTTTCATGTTTGCTTTTCTAAGCTTGCTTTGATTTGGACTTGCTTAAATGTCGGCGTTTAGCGAGGCGGGAGCGAAGAGACGACTGTCGGGGAGTTTGTGCCCTCTGGTGTTCAGCGCTGGATGCTGGAGCGCCAGATCCATCCCCGCATCCTCCTCCTGCCGCATCCTCTCCTCACCAAGCCTTGGCCGCCTGTAACGCACCTCACTTCAGCAGGATGAAGTATTTAGCCCCGGTCTGCTTAATCGTGTAGTAGTTTCAGCAAAATACCGGCAGAGACCACTGTCTCCTTTTATGACCGTCTGCACACTTTACGTGCAAGATTTTAGCTCTGGGGATGACTGTGGCAAGATCCACATCAACTGAGATGTTTCCAAAACTGAGGAGAACTCTGCATGTGTCACGCCTTTGTGTTTTCGTTACTTCAAATCAGCAAAAAGGTACAACGAGTAACTAGAAAACCAAGTCGCTTACTGACCGAACCCGAGTCCCAAAGCTGAGGATACGCTCTTTAGCCTACACTAAACCAGAGAAGCTGCCATCGGCATGGTTTCCACATGGCTGGTTCACATTTCCTGTTACCATGCCTATAGTAAATTCTTCAAAATCCCAACTAAAATCAAGTTGTGGGCATAACATTAACACTCTGTTATGCCCACGAGCACTAAATCCTTGCCAGAGATGACTCAATTACAAATTTCAGCAGGCAAATTCTGAATAGAAAGCCAAGATTATTCCCCTTCTGAAATCCATCCAAACTTTCCACAGTTCACTCTGAAGACACTCCAATGTGGATTTGTTCCCTGTGGTAAGATTTAAGGTAGTTTGCAAGGATTTTAGTGATCAAACTGTTCAGTTTGCAGATACCACCACTCGACCATCCAAGCTATATACCTGCTGTGTTGCCATTGCTCAGGAGCTCTAGTTTTGGAAGAGCAGTTCACCTTACCACCTACCCCTGATAAGGATACCAGAGAAATCTACCCCATCATTTGAGGCATCCAAAAGCCAGTAACACTAGATGAGATTTTTCAGGAATCTGGTGACACCTACATCTATGACTTCTCCAACAGTCTCTTCTGCCCTGCCTCCACCTATGAACCAACTACAACAGCTCCTCTCTACTTTGCATTGGCTGCAGGTGAGTGATAAAGCTAGTTTAAACTCACATTCTGACCTAAATAAGCAATATCCTCGTATTATCCTTTGGAGGAACCATTTTCCTGATTTCAACAACTTTCCCCACTGTTCTGATGGTGCCATTTCTTCTTAGACTGCTAGAGAAAAAGACAGTGCTGAAGATCTGGTTTACAAACATGACCCTGTCAGCAAATGAATCTTGCACGATGACATTAAAAACAGTAAGTTACTGGTTTCCATCACTGTAAGGTACTACCCTAAACAGAAAAAAGCTCACAGAAATGCCAATTAAAAAAAAAAAAAAAAAAACAACAAAAAAACCCCAACAAAACCACCACACCAGGAGGGAGGGGAAGAGTTAACAAAGGATCTGGATTCAATAAACTGTTTCAGTGGATAGCCAGTAGCCAGGAGCCTAAACGCTGAATCTGAGCCTAATAGCCCTTTGCTACAATTATATTCACTTGAATGTTGAGCACTGTGTCATTAGATGAGTGCATTCAGATAGCGCACTGCAGTAATAATTCACAAAGTGTTTACATTTCAACAAAACCTTCTCTTGTGTGTTCTTCTAACCATAACAGCACATTTAGACATTTCATAAACACAGCAGATTTGTATTTAATTAAGGAATTTCACAGCAGTGAACTCTGATCACTTAGTATTTCAAATCTTAAGACATCACTATTACAGCATGCTAAGAGATTATTCTTTATATACTTCACACTCTGCATGAGTAACGTTTCCTTCAAAAATGCCACACTGCCAGCAGACGATGCACAAAGAGTGGCAACATGGGCCCTCCCTGCGGCTCTGCAAGAAAGCTCTACCTGTGACTCAGGAGAATACATGCAGAGACACTGCTTTCAGGACCCATCACAATCAGCTTCTACATCTCTGAGAAAGTCTGTATCTTTTAAGCAAAGCACAGCTGAAATCAATACTCTGCCAAGAAAAGTGGAGAGACTTTGCTTTAGTGCTGTGGGATTCATTTTCATGACTTGTCAATCATATGGTAATTTTCACAATTCCAGTGCTGCAGTCTAACAAGTGCAATAATCTGTGGCCCGGATTTCTTGCCAGGCAGGAGTGATTTAAACTAAAAGACTGGGACAAGGGAAAGAGGGAAAGGAATGCATCTTTCACCTGATTTGACCAGTATGCAATTTACACTTGAAAGAAAAGCTGGGGAAAGCTGGTAGGAACTCTTGGCAGCAGGGCCTGTTTGCAGCTAAGAAGCCAACAGAAGGATTGTATGGCAACAAGACTTCTGGTTTCTGCATGAATTTCAAATCACAGCATTATGTTTAACCTCAAAACATCTGAAAGGAAACTATGAACAAGCATCAATCACCAATTAGTCACTATTTCTTGGACAGTCCATGGAAAATAAAGAAGCTGGGTCAGATCAGAGTTTTGGAGCCACTACAAAGCTTTTGTACTATTACAGACCTTTCCTTGGTGGCTGCTGGCTTTTCTGCTCCAGCTGGACATACCTAGGATGGTAAATGCAGCCTACAAGAAAGATGGAAGCCTTACCCTTGGGGTGAACATTCAAGTGTCTCACATCAACGGGAGCACACATCCTCTGTGAGAATCACCAAGAGTAACAGAAACATCACCCCATCTCTAGGAGCACTTCTAGAAGGGATACCCTCTAACCACTTCATCGGCAGAACTGTTTATAGCTGCCTTTCACCAGTGGCTTGCAAGTGTCCTCAGTTTCCTACGAAGTTTATGAGCAGTCAGCAGCAGTGAAAACAAGAGGGAAGTCAAGCAAAAAATCTTGAATCAACCTCACTAACAGCAATATGAAATGGCCCTCTGTGGCTTTACACCATGCTGGTAAAGAACAGAAACACAGCTGCAGTGAGCATGGGTGTGAGACAGCAGCCAGGTAGCACCCAGGACCAAACACCAAGCTTAAAATACATCTTTACTATATCCTATATGTATTACACACACTCCCCAAAGACTGGGGGCAGGCCAGAGGTACAGGACAAACTATGTGAAACATTTAGCGTTTCCGCTGTTTTTAAAAACATTTGTTGTACTAATCACATGCTGTGCAGCCTATCTTTGTTGGGGCCTTCCTCCATAAGCTCACAAAGATTTCTGCTCATTTGTTTCCATCAGGCAATCAGTAACCCCTCCAGCAAGAGGGATGCTTCCAGTGCCTACCTGGCTACTAAAACACAGGTTGTTATTCACCTCAGCCTGCCCTTTGCCATTCACAAACATCTTCTGTCCACGTCTTGCATTGTTACAAGCAGGCTTGTTCATACAAGCCTAAGTCTTTCTGGATATTTTAAAACTGTATCAGGAACAGGACATAAAAGGGAACTTCCCAGGACCAGTCACTCCACTGGGAACAGCAAGTATGAAACAAGCCAACCCCACGCAGACTGTGAGCAACCCACAGGCTGAAATTAATTTACAGGGACAGTATACTGTCCCTGTAACAACTTATATTATTGTCCCTTGATTTCTGCTTGTTTAAAGGCTTTAACAATACATTTGGCAAAACCACTCCTTTTAAGCTTAAGCTCATCCTTTAATAACACAGATGGTTTATTTGACCTTTACCATCAAATCTGGGTATCTGTAACTTAATACGTGTCCTCTATGAAGTCCTAGTACTGTGCGGACCAGCACAATGCTGACCAGCCGTCAGGAACAATTTAGTTCACCTTCTGCGACCCAGAGGTAATTTAATCCTTGCTCCTGTGAACCTTTCCAGGTCTGAGAACTGCCTCTGACACTGAAGATGAGGGCTGCAGGGAACATGGAAAACAGAAGGATACCCGAGGAGCATAGTGGCAGCAAATACTTGTGTCACTGTTCAAAATAAGCATGTAATGCTTATTATATTACAGAACTTAATAAGATATAATAAGCTTTAATAAGATATTTCAGGTATAATATGAACTAAATGTATTATAAATGCTGAAGAGTAACTAGAATTGATTAAACTAGATAATGTTAAATGATATTTACTGCTAAAAGCGAAGATTTTCGTTAACCTGGCATGCAGAACTGACAATACTTCTTCAAGATAGTTTTGTTTACAGACAAAATCATACATCACTTTCCTTTTTAATTGGTTAAAATCATCAAAATAGCACAAGAGAATTTTTTCAAAAATAGTAAAAAATGCTTGCAACTGAAAATATACAATTGTCTAACAGGCAAATCACATACATGGGTCACTGCAGCATCACCTGACTGCCAAAGCTCATGAGGTTTTCCATATCCACTGTCATTCTGGCTGTTTGGACAGAAGTTGTTTCTGTAACTAACTCTTCAATCTAAATCTGTTCCAGGAAGATTCTGGAAGAGTATATCATACAGTTTCTTAATCACACATTTATTACAAAAAAAAATTAAAATTAATGTAAGAAAACAAGACAGTTTGTTATTAGTTGTGTTGGAACACAGGAAAGCTGTAGTATGGGCTCTGAACAGAGGTATAAAATTGCCCAATCTCCTCTCCACTCTCATACAAGAAATACAGAAACTGCTTTCCACAGAACTCCATCTGCAAACTGTCGCAGCCAAGGAGCCTGCAAGCTAGCTGCTTATACTCTGGCAGAGCAACACAAAATGGATAATATCCACACAGGGTCCATGCCATAGAGGCAAAAGCAGATAAACTGCATCACTCCAGGGGGTAAATTATATTTTTTAATCTATAGCAGCTGCCTATGCAAGATAAGATCTTTTTCTCAAATCTAACTGTAAAAATTGTCCCATGAACTAGGGAAGATTGATTTTCTGTGAGTTTATGTCCTTCATCCTTTTCTCACTCCCACAGTAACACCAACCCTCCTCATTTCTTGTGTGTAAGAGATGCTACGTGTTGTGGCTACTCTGGAATTAGGTATGCCAGCCTGAACATGGGAGGACTGGCCACCTGGATGCTCTCAAATATAATACCACATGGCTGCTTTGCCCAGCATTTCCTCTGCCAGGGAACTCATGTGGGTCTTTCTCTCCCACCAGCATTGCAACGGAAAGTAATGAAACTAGTGCTATTTTAAACTTCTGTGCTTTTTTAAACTTTGGCTAAATGTAGCCTGAGAGTTCAAAAGTCAGGGGGAGAAAAGGGAAGAGGAAAAGGCAAAGGGGGGTGACCCAGAGACACTGCAGCCCAACTTCCTTAAGAAACTACACTTAACTATCACTCGATCCTTCTATGCCTGGCATGTGCCATGGCTACTCAGGCTAGTGCACAGGTGTCCCCCTTAGGTAAGTATTGCCAGGTGACTTCTAATGGGGCTACCCACACCGAGCAATTTCTCAGCAGACAAAGTGCGTGCATCCACAAACTGGACTTTTAAAGCAGGACACAGCTGCTAATGATGACAGCCAGCGGTGAAGCCAACCTCAGTTCAAACTCTTTTGTGGAATAGAAGAACAGAGAGCTCATGCTGAGCATCTTGGCAAGTTTTGCTTTCTGGTGCTGTGCCTGCAGGAAGGCAGGGAGGAGAGCACACAATCAGCACACAGAAACACAACAGTGGAGACAGATAATGGGCATCGTTCTCTCGCCAGCAGATTGCAGAGTATATGATGCGCAAGCTAGGTTGCGAACTAATGAGGGTCAGCAAAAGCATCACTGAAAGAGATGCAATTTAGCCTATCAACAAACAATAAGCAAGCAAAGGTATGGTGATAAGTTAGCTATGCTAGCAAACAAGCCCAAAAAGTCATCGGTAAAGGAAAAGGTAAAGAAAAACATTTTTTTTGTATTAGCTTTCCTCACAGGTTTTCATTTGGTTTATTAGTCTGTCCCTACAGATACAAATATAAAATTTTAAAAAAAGAATTAGTCAGTTCAGCTCTGCAGTTTGGTTTGTACTTCAGTTCACAGACTGATTATGGCTGCATGGGCCATGTTCCAGGGAAGTCTCAATCATGGCAATAAAATTGGTGTTACATTTTGAAGTTCTCCACCCCACTGCCTCCCACTTGCTTCCTCTCCATCCCTAACTTGCCCCTTTCAAGAGATACAGAGATCCAAGGTTCATCCTCTTCTTCCTGGTATTCTGTTTTTTGTGGGCCACACCACGGCATTAACTCGGGACTGTGACCCCTCCAACCACACACAGAACAGGATTACCATGCACTAAAAGCTTAAAGATGGAAATAATGATGCCAGCCAGCCAAGATCTACAACAGACTTCTGCATGCCTGTTCTACTCTTTCAAATGACAAACTAAGATTTTAAACTAAAACTGTACCACATAGTCCTGCACTGGGGAGGAGGAGAGGAAAAAAAAAAAATACGGACCAGGTCCACGTACTTTGTTCAGTGCAGTCTCTTTATAAGGGTCCATGATGAAAGGCAGAAAGACATAGCTCTGCTTTACCAGCTCCTGCTACAGAGGTAGGCTCCAAAGCCTGAGTCAGGAGGGCCCCAAGGGTTTGCTCTGCAATATTATCAGATAGCAGAGAGGAGGGCAATATAACTATGCGCTCTACTGGAATTACCTAGAAGCCTAAAGGATACAGGAGCTAATAAATGAGAGGTATTTAATAACTATAACTATTTTCCTAAGTAACAGTGGGACATCCCACATCTACACCTTAACAGATTCCCAGGCAGATTCTCCTTAAATATGCCTAAATAGTTCTGGAGCTTCTATTTTGCTAGCAAATTAGTGCATGCAAATAAGAAGCTTCCATCTTCCATTACTAACATAGTAGAACATTTAATATAGGCCACAGGACTTCTATAAAGCTTTACCTCACTGCATCTTCACCACGTTTCCAGTCCACAGATCACTAAAGTAAACAAAAGGAGTCCTAAAGATTTTGAGTTTTGCCTCAGAACCAGTATTTTTTTCAGTATTCAAGCAACATAGCCACTCTAAAACCTCTCGGTTCCAAAGGGACTATAGAAAGAAGTGTGATAGCTGTCCTGTTTAAATATGAAATAATTCAGACAAATCAAAACAAGAGAACTCTAAAACACTTGTGGAGATTTATCCAAAAGGCATATTTAAAAAAATCCCTGAAAACTAAACCTCAAAAAAGTCAACAAACAAACAAACAGAAAACTCCAAAACAAAAAAAAAAAAAAGAAAATCACCATAAACCACAGACTCTCTTCCTCATCCCTACAGCTTTTGAACTGCTCAGAGAAGTACAAATAAATATTTAGCAAATTATTTCCCCACCACAGATGTACATACATTTTCTGTATTGTACAGATACGTAAATTATTTTTTCAAGTTTTTTAATAAAATTCCTCCCTTTGGCACCGAAGTAAATGAGAATAAAGTGTGAAGAATGTTTATGCAGCCATCACCACAGTGGTTACTATACAAAAAGGATGAGCAGCACACAGACAGAAAAAAATACAGCACTCGGGTCCACCTATAATTCACTTTCCTAGAGCCAGGGCATCTGCTAGGGAATCTGTCTTGTCTTTTAACCACACTACTGCAACGGTAGTGCAGAATGTGAGCCTTATACTGAGTCCCCATTAAACAAAAATCTCAGCTGGTATAGTTCAGTATAGTTCCACATTAGGTTTCTATCCTCACAGTCTGAAATACTTTCTGATATGACATGATCGGCAACTGATGCAGCATTGTCTGAACCTGGCTGAAATGACAGTGGCAGAATCTGCCCAGTTCTTAGATACGCTGATCTCTCTCTCTCATCTTTCCCCAAAACTCAGACCTTTTCCCCCTACCGTATATGAAAGCTACGTTACTCTTACCCTCTGGGCAGACTGTCCCTCTGCACGGCCATCCTCATCAGCTCTGGCATTAGGCAATGGCTCTGCCTTGAATATACTCACACTCTCAAAATAACAGTAGGGGAAGGTGATGATCACTCAGGAAAATGTTTGGGCATGTGGCCCCACTGTAGCCAGATGACAGAGGAAACAGCAAAGAATTAGGCAGCTGAGGAAGAAACAGTGAGAGCACCATTTTGGGGTAAAATGTGAAGGCCTGAGGCACCTTGCAGCAGGCCTCCGGCTCTTTATAAAGACCATCTGCTCTGCTAGAAAGGGGCTGGTTGTCTTGTGTCCAGCAGCACCTGGTGCTCCTTTAGGCTAAGACAACAGGTGAAAACAGAACTGCTACTCAAACAGGAGACCCACAACAGAAGAAAAGGTTCTTCAGAAACAGCGTTTCTTAACCTGAAAAACCTTTGCTGTTGGGATAACCAGCCATTTGGGGAGACTTGTTTAGATGCTGAGAAAAGTCAGAAAAGGAATGCAACTTCCTAGAACAACTCTAGCAGCAAAATAACCTTAAAATAAACTGAGTTTACCAGCACATCTAGCTATAGTTTGGCAGAAACAAATCCTTTAATACTCCAAACAACTTGTTCTTAGAAAAGTAATTTCTTAATCTTACCTGAGGAGAGAACGTACCCTCAACCAATTCCCAAGTAATGCACAGAAAAGTCCAGGAAGCAGAAACAACAAAACCACTAAATAAGTGACCACAACATAATTGCTATATTCCCTCTGGAGAAATTCACAGCACTGTTAAGAAGTCTGGAAGGGATTCTGTGCAAGTAGAATGGTTAAAAACAGCAGGAAGTAGCAAAATGAACATTGTTAGACTCCAATTTCAATGCTGATGCAAATGGTACACCCTTGATTAAAGAAGCTGCTGCACCTTTCAGCCCAGGGGTTCATAAAGGTGTTTCTATATATTCAATAATTCTGGAAAGAAATAAAGATGGGCAGGGAAAATCCTGTGCTGAATTCACCGTTACATGAGTTACTGTACCTCATTTAGGAAAGCATGATTAAACATAGGCAATACATTTATTTCTACATGACAATTGTGGGCTACAGTATACATAATTTATTACCTCACCTGCTGAATCAGAATGACAAAAAGGTAAAGTACTCTGTCCATTCCCTTCTCTCAGTTTAGAAAATAAAAACATGCTTGCTAAGAGAGAGGAAGAAGGGGAGAAAGTGAGGAAACCCCTAGCAAACTCCTAGGTAGCAACACTTTTCCCAACTAGCTTCGTTCTCCTCCCTTCTTTGGTTATAGGATAATATGTCAATTGATGTACTCATCACCTACTCAGATTTTGCTGCCATTTCTACCTATGTACTTTGGATAGCAGCCACTTATGAAAAGCTGATTTAATGTAGTTCCACATATTGATTCCACTCTAAGAAAGTAGTAAAACATAGTAAAATAAAAAAATAAAAAAAAAAAAAAAGATTGGAAAGACAGAGATGTGGATATCCATGTGGATATCCCTTGTTTGAAAGGGATGCTTTGAATATACTGGGAAGGATTGGGGTTTTTTTTAGGCCAGTATTTTTTGAACTATATAAAAACCCATTGCACAGTTATGGAATGGTACAGACTTTCATCCTTCCAAAAGCACCAGCACAATAGCATCCTGATCCCATATGGGGCCTTTAGAGGCTATCAGCATTAAATAAAATAACATCCCCTCTGACATTCACATACACTCAAATATTTCATAAGTCTGAAGTTCTTTCCACTGGTTCTGTCATTTACATGCAACATGACTATATTTAAGCATAATTGTTCATGTGAGGTTACCAATTAAAAAGCTTAAAAATAGGTTTCTATGCATTTTGAAGACCCTGCTATTAACAGGAATGAAAGAAAACTCACATTCTGCAATAACTTCAAACCAGATTTGTATGTATATTTCTAAACAGATATAAAAATCATGTCCCTTGTGTCAGAAGACAGATCATAAAACTCTTTGTACTTATTACACACATTTTCAAAAAAGAACATGTTGAAAAACTCTTTTCAGTACTGCCCAGGATCAACCTGCTAGCCTGAACAGAAATTTACTGACACCAGGGAAAAGTCATCACTTTAAAAAAAAAATAAAAATTGTTTATTTATTTATTTACAGGTGCTCCTGTTCTTTAGGTGAATTGTCCTTGGATATTCTGCTGGCAATGTACATGCTTAAGTTCATCAAACCATCAGAATCTACTAGGAATCATGTCTATATCCCATGCGCCTGTATCTTCAGAAGAGAAATAAGGAGATCCTAACTGTTTATCTCTCCAGGACAGGATGCAGAACTTGCTTATCTGTTTAGCTGTAGAGCGCACAGTCACAGAATACAGACAGAAGACACCTCTTCACAAACCAGTTATTATCACAGAAGTCACGCCTGCTTGTAATGCTACTTAGGTATTTTTTTTCCTTTGTATAAATGCCACTACTGCTGATTCACTGTACCACACGAGACACACCGAGGATGTGAACACATTGTAGCCCAGCCCAGCCAGAATTTCACGTAATCCTAACAACTCGTTCAGTAAGATGGGTAAATTTATTTTTATTTTTTATTTTTACTTTTTTTTTAGTATTCCCACATATCTTCAGTATGCAATCTTTAGTACTCTAAAGACCTCTGTTGCAATTAACTGACCTTTCACATTGTTCCCACAAATTAAAAACAGTGGGAGTGGCAGATTTAAATAGCTAAACTAATCCAGGTAGGGACAGAATTTCCTGAAGATCAAAATCATGCAATTTACCTTTGCCATTTTTTTTGTTCAGGCGTTTAAGGAAAAATGCTACATAGCTACATAATCTTAGCTATAATCTTTTTCTATCAGTGAAGTAAAAACAGCAAGGAAGATCAAAAAAGCAATACATCTTTATAAGATACCTCAGATGGGGTGCTGTCCCATCTACTTTTCTGTCTTCTACAATTTCAAACATAAAGACTGTCTGTCTGAAAGCAATGAAACTCATAACACAGACTCACAGTTCAAAAAGTAGACCCATTAATCTTATGACAGCATTTAGAAGCCAAGAAAGGAAGAATAAATATCAGCTCTCAGTGATTTTTTTGTTTGTTTGTTTGATTTGGGTTTTTCTTTGTTTTGTGTTTTGGTTTTGGGTGTGGGGTTTTTTTTCTGAGAAAACACTCTTGCATACAGATGTCCTGAACTGGAGACTGGCAAGCTGAGTTGCCAGGTATGTGAGCACTAGGGGAGCTCAGGCTCTCTGAGGTATCATAATATGGGCAATAACTGAGCTGGAAATGAAAAGATAAATTTCACCCTGGATTATTTTAATAAAACACTAATTCTTTATTTTAATGGTTAGATATTTTAGAAACAAGAGAAAAATCTCTGCATGCCAAAACAAACAGTTCTTAGCTCCCAAAGTAGAGTTTCCTGAAAAACAGACATGACTTATGCCTTTAACAGCCTACATGGAGTCCCTTCCTGGTACAGAGTGTCAATTAAAACCACTGATAATGGTGCAGAGAAGGGCACTCTCATACAGAAAGTGGTTTTTCCACCAATGTAATTATCTTGAGCATAAAGGGAACTAACAGGTCATAATCAATAGCTATTTGTATGGCTTTCTCGTACACCTTTAAGGTGTACAAGCCTTCCATGCTGAGCTGCACACACCTAGAAGCCACAATCCCAAAGTCTCAAAGAAGTCTTTGCCAACACCTTTGGACAGATTTGTAGGTGGATGAGAAGACCTGATATGATTTGAAGTCTTTCTTTGGCTGCAGTCACCACTGCTGTGGTACAGAATAAAGCAGCTCCTGTGAACACTTCCAAGCTGAAGACAGCATCAATTTGTCTTCACTTTTAAGCCAAAACCAAGCAAAATCAGCAAAATTTATCAGACAGAAATTGTTGCAGAAAATAACTGTTCTATAACACAGGAAAATGTTTTTTGATCCAAGCTGCAACATTCACTAGACATCATGCAAATAGCTTCTTTACTTTTGATATCGTAAATTACAGCACTCTGAACTGCTGTGGAAACTGGGATTTCAAGTGGACCGTTTCCATACGCTGCATGAATCGCTGCCTAGAAAGAAGCATCCTGGAGGCCATTAGCAGGGTTCCTTCCAACTGAGGACACCTGCAGCTAGAGTTGAAAGTCAGGAGTTATGACTGCCTTCTCAAATGTAATGCTTTGAACAGATAGGAAAACTAGTCTCAATACTCATCCTTTGCAGAAGAGAGGGAGGGAAGGATAAAGAAAAGGAAAGAAAGAAATGAAGCGACATCAGAAAGCAAGTGAAAGAAATTCTTATTTTCCCTGTGTTTTGAGAAATGCCTTCTGCTGAAGGATTTCAGTGGACCACACAAGAGTGTCAGGGCAGTCAGGAACTTATATGATGAATATATTGGTCAGACTGTGCATGTACTCCAAACACCTTTTAGTTATCTGGAACTAACATAAGCAACTATCCAGTTTTACAAGATAGCAAGATAGTGAGGGGACAGAAGAGCTTTGCCTAGGATTCCTCCTCAGACCTAAATTCTCTCTCTTCAGTTAGTGTTAGGGAGGACAAAGATGAATGGTGAAGTTCCTTTGTGTGGTTCACAAGATCAAGCCCTTCTGGAATGCAAGTATCAGCCTTTACAATGACAAATGCTAGTCAGTGCAGTCATGAGGATAATTGGAAGCTGTGTCCCTCTCCCATCTTCTGCGCCAAGGGTAGCCGAATTCAGTTCATTACAGCCGTGGCAGGCATCTTCCCAACACCTCTGCATGAATGCAGAGACTAAGTTTCACACGCATGATCAAAACCACAGGAAGCAGACTTCCAGAAGTGAAAGGAAAAAGGGGGAGGAAGGAAGAACAAACAAATACAGAAGAGATTTGATTTTTCCCAGCGGGAAAAGATGAGACAGGGCAAGGATAGCCTTTCTATAAACCCTGAAATGATACATAAACAAGTGGGCAAGAGGTAGTTCAAATGATGAAGACAGATCAAATCACTTGAATGCATAAGGCTTGCTTTTCAGCTCTCTAATTTACTTTTAAATTGTCTTACTTTTTAGTAGATTAAGATCAATTGTTTGAGAAAAGATTTCTTATTGAGCTTTAAAAGTAAGACAGAAGAAGAGATATGGCATAATGCTTCCAATTTACATTAAAGTCTATGCACTATTATCTTCTTATTATCTCCTAAAGATTTTTCCAGGCATTTAATTAACATATGACAAGATACCCAAGTTAGCAAGAAAAAAAAAGTCACCATTTAGTGCACTATCTATAGCCTTTCAGAAGTTAGTTTCCCATTGTTTTTCCTCCTAATGCACTACCTAGTGCACATCTATTATGCTATTTTAATAGCCAGGCTCTGTCACAAAAATAAAAAGAATAAAGTTGTCAAGGTACCCACATTTCATTTTCTAATTTGACTCCGGCACAAGTATCTTTCAAATTCAATGGAACATCGGTAAAGTTGATAAGTTTTCACCCAAGGGCTCTGCTGTGCCAAAGGGCACTGGTCTTCGCTGCCTGCAGGAGCTCTGGCTGGGAGCTGGGTCCCAGAGAAACCCAGGGGAGGTGTTAATTTTAAGTGAACATAACTGTGACAAACAGCCTCAGAACACCACTGGAAAGGTGGCAGAGCAATTACTGGGGCCCCAGTGGCTCCCTGTGGGCTGGGGGTGGCAGGGGCTGCCCATGGGGGCCCGCTGGGGCAGGGCCAGCAGCCAGGGCCCACCTCAAGCCACAGCCAGGAGCTGGCAGCAGGGGCACCAGGGCAGCCCCAGCCCCGGGCACTGGGCGCATCCCTGGGGACAGGCTGAGGCCAGAATGGGCCGTGGGCGCACAGGTGGGCCCAGCTCAGTGGGGCCCATGGCCAGGCAGGGCTGTCGGGGGCTGGAGACCCACTCTGCTGTGGCATTACTGGGACAGGGGCTGACAGCCCCAGGGGGAGTGGGTAGGAACCCCAGGCCTGGTGGTACCCCTAGAGCCCTGACAACAAACACCCCAGGCCCCGTTCTCAGAGATCCTCTGTCTTTTCCACATATTTCCTGGACACAGACCACAGGCCTTAATCACTTTCAGCCTGTTCCAATTCTGCCAAAAATAATCACCCTTGAACAAGAGGCAGGAGTCATTAGTATGTGCTTCACACTTAGATTTTATGCATCCCCTTGCTACCAAACTCACGAAGCCCTCTGAGCTGCTGATCCAAGGGAGATCTGTAGGTTCTGCTTTACTAACATGGTAGGAAAAGCCTGCAGTGAGCAGAAAAAAGAAGACGTGCTTAAGGTTGAAAAGATACTGTTCAAAGCAAATTGTCCCATCAAATGAGTATTTCTGTTTCTTAATAGCCCCGTATCTAGTACCTTCCACAGCATAAAATCCCTCTCTCATTCCTTTGTTGGGTTTTTTTCTGGAAAAAGTGCTTCTAGCAGCTTTTGCAGTTGCTCAGCTCAGCAGTCACACAGTCTGAGGATGGTGGGAAGGAACCTCTGGAGACCACCTGGTCCAACCCCCTCTGCTCAAGCAGAGTCAGCTACAACAGGTTGCTCAGGGCTGAGTCTGATTGGGTTTTTAATATTCCCAGGGATGGAGACTCCACAACCTCTTTGGGCAACTTGCACCACTGTTCCATCACCCTAAAGTTTAAAAAATATTTTTCTTATGTTTAAACAGTATTTTGTGTGTTTCAGTTTGCGTCCATTGCCTCTTATCCTGTTGGTGGGCACAACTAAGAAGAATCTGGCTCTGTCTTCTTTACTGCCCCCCATCAGGTATATATAAACATTGATCAAATCCCCCTGAGTCTCCTCTTCTGTAGGCTGAACAGTCCCAGCTCTCTCAGCCTCTCCACAAATATCAAACGCCTCAAGCTCTTAACCACCTTCATGGCCTTTTGCGGGTCTCACCCCAACATGTCCATGTCTTTTGCCTCTCCGAGGGAAGCTCAGACCTGGACCTGGTAGTTCAGATGTGTCTCACCAGTACTGAGCAGAGGGGAAGGATCACCTCCCCCCGCCTGCTGGTACTGCTTTCCCTGGTGCAGCCCAGGATACTGTTGGCCAACTTTGCTGCAAGTGTGCCTTGCTGATGCAGGTCTACCTTGCTGTTCACCAGAAAAGCCAGGTCCATTTCTGCAAAGCTGTTTTTTGACCAGTCAGCTCCCATCACATGCTGGTGCATGGAGCTCTTTCTCCCCAGGCTCAGGACCCTCACATTTGCCTTTGATGAGCTTCATGAGCTTCCTGTCTGCCCATTTCTCCAGCTTACCTAAATTGCAGCACAACCACCTCATGCATCAACCACTCTTCCCAGTCATCTATCATCTACAAACTTGTTGAGGATACACTCTGTCCCATCATCCAGGTCATTAATGAAGTTGTTAAAATAGTATTTGCCCCAGCGTTAATCCCCAGGGAACACCAAGTGACTGGACCCCAGCTGGACTTCATGCCACTGGTCACAACCTTTCAAGCTCAACACTTCAGTCAGTTTTCAGTCCACCTCACTGTCTACTTCCTAGCCTGTATTTCATCAGCTTGTCAATGAGGATATTATAGGAGACAATAGCAACAACCCTGCTAAAATCAAGTAAAGCATCATCCACTGCTCTCCCTGCATTCACTGAGCCAGTAATCTCATAACAGAAGGTTACCCAGCGGGTCAAGACTGATTTCCCCTTCATAAATCTATGCTGACTATTCCCAGTCACCTTCTTAGTTAATATATTTCGAAACAGTTTCCAGGGGGATGGGCCCCTGGAATGCTCTTTACCATTTTACTTCTGCCTAGAAAAGTGACGCACTACTTCACTGTCTTGGGTCTTCTGTGGGACTGTTAACATTTACAGCCTTACCAAGTCTTTGCTAGAACTAACAAAGCTTCTGTTCTCCACCCTTTTCACCTAGAATAATGGAAAGAAAACTTTTCCAGTCACACCACCCCACTTGGCACTAAGCTCAGAAGCAACAAGTACTTGCAACAGCCCTCACTAGAGAATAACAACTACATTTCCAGTTCTCTTTTCCTGGTGAAGAAAGGGAAATCTGAGTGCCTCCTACTTTGACAGAAGACCTTACAATCTCTCACTCCTTGAAAAGGCAAAATGGAAAGAGCAGTAAGAAAAATCTGGCTTGCCAAGAGGAATAAGGGGACAAATCTTATCAGAAAACACCAATGGCAAGTAACAGAAACCCGGGAGGTGGAGCCAAACAGTTCTAGATTCAAACTTAGTCCCATTTCCCCACACTTGTAGGTCCAATTCTAGAAGATTTCACTTTCCTGTACACAACTGAGTATGGCTGCCTCAGGAAAGGCACAGACTGCCTACTTTAACACTAAAATAAGAGCAGTACTATTTGTGGATTTTGGATTTTTTTGTCAACCTCCAGAAATCTTTGATCTCACTTTTCATATACCTCTACAATCATTCAGTGTGAGTCCATATTAATTCAACTATTTAGTAATTCTGAAATGCTTTACTGGACTGGGGAATGCCAACTGGGTCATGAGATGATCCAAGAGTCAAAAGGTCCTCTGATCTCTGTAGTATGCAAGAAACCTCTGGAACCCCTGGCTGGTCCCAGCTATCAGGCTGAATGCTCAGGAAGTACAGCGAAGGAGCAGATAAGCAAAGATAGAAAAGGAAGAGCCACTCTCCACTGTTTTCTTCCAAGACATTTCTTCTATTTCAGATTGTAAGTCCCACACACAACCGTGAAACATTTTTATAAAGGAATATAAACACTACTTTTATAGCTGATCTAAGTTTTTATTTTAAAAGATCTGTTACCAGACTATGCCAATTTGTTGAAACCAAAGCCCTCCCCAGGAAAGCCCCAAACCAATCATCAGGAATGTGTCTCAGATTTTGGGTGAACTTTATTGTTGAGAGCAACATGGAAACATTTCTATCCTCTATGTTGCTTAGAGTACCCTTCCTCCTCTCAAAGGTAACAATCCTACAAGATAGAAAAGATGCAGGTAAGTGTCTGACATACCTATTCAATCTTACACAATCAATGCAAGTACATGAGCCAGTAAGACACCAGCTAATCTAAAGCATTATTACCTTCCTTCTTGGTTTGTCACAAAAATTGGCCCTAGGTTTGCCTCGTCATTGCAGACCAAACCAGTAAAATAACCCAGCTTTCCTGCTCAGCAGCCTTCGCATGAAGCTTCTTTGTAGCACTGTGAACATTTTTTTCAAGTGTCTTATACTTGACAGCTCTTAAAGCATTTATCACTGCAATAGCTAAGCAGCAAGGAGGGAAGGTGTTTGAGAATTTTCTTTTTAAAAGAAGAGTTCCGAATTTAAAGCAGTCAAACTCAAATTTCCTTAGCACCTTCAGTGGAGCTACATAGAGCTTTTCTCCTTGCTTGCAGTGACATATAAGCCTTCCTCCTGGTATCTGCGAGGAAGAGGTGCACACTACACTGCTCAAGCTAGCAACAACCAAAGACTGCTGGCCTGTGTTCTCTTCTCAACACCTTTCTAGCTTCCTTCATCCTACATGTTTAAACATTTCCCATTTATGTTACTCTAACGTTTGTGTATGTGTGCCTCTCTCTGTGTACCACAGGATGGCAGCAAATGTTAGAATATAAAGAAAACAGCTGAGCCACAGACAAAACAAGAGTATTACAATTGTTTTATAAGTATTACTGTTACTTGAAACAAAAAGACTAGTTCCTGAACTGTAATCCAAATTCCCAAATGCATAAGCAAAGACACATGTCGTCAGGCATACAAACACAAAAACATGTGACCACAGCAGGTCAAAGGCATTAAAAAATATATTGTTTAAAGGAAAAAAACAGTATGAGATACCATTATAAAAACTAACTCTGGAATTAACAGGATGTTTTTTTTGATCCAAAGTAAATAATAATCAGAAAATTCTAGATGGAGAACTAATTTGTGTGGAATGACAGTCAATCATAATTGACAAGAACTAAATTGCTTAATTGTGTTGATATTAAAAGGCATCCTAAACCAAGGTAGAACATTCAAAATTCATCTCAAGAGAGAAATACTCTTCCTGTTTCAGGTACATTAAAAATTTATCTAAACTGTTTTACATAGATGGGTTCATTTGATTGAGGGCACTTGCCACAGGCAAAGATGTAGCTTATTTAAAAATTAAGTAAATTGTGCATAACTTGCATAGAGTTCACAATTGGTGCCTCACCATTTATTTAAAGCCTTCTCAGTAATGAGAAGCTCAAGCAGAAGACAAGGGAAAGGAGAACAAAGTATATGGAAAAAGCACCAAATAATCCAATAGTGGGTTTTGTCAACATTTCATGTGAGATGTAGACTTCAAAAGCTGGGATTTGAAAATCTGTATTTATCATTATTAGTACATTAAAGAACAAGAAACAATAAAGAAAACCTCACAAGCCAATAAGAACGTTTTTTGAACAGAACAGGATAAGGTTTTAATGTAAGCTTTGCAGGGCCACCTTTAACTGGAAGTTATGATGCAAGTTTCACAGGAACTTGTTCATACATTTTCTAGTGATGGAAGACTTTATAAAAGGATGCTGCCACTGTGCAAAGTTAATCTCTCTAAGCCTTTAAGCCATTTAAAAATTTCATAGTAAATTTAGATGAAATATTTATTTTTAATTCACGCCACATCTGCTTCTGCTCATAATTTTTCCACTTCCTTCCTACCTTACCACTTTGCTTCTCTGTCCAATGCCAAATTAATCAAGAGACATGCTAGCATAGTTGGTAAATCATCAATACTTTGCCATTATAGGCTATGTCAATTGTTTGCAATGTATTTTTTGCCTAAAAGATCAACTGATCTCCTTTGAATAAGCCGTAATTGGCATGGCTCCATTTCATTTCAGGAGTCTAGCTAATGAAACTTGTAATCATTGCACTGCAATGGCTAACTTGACTCTCCCTCCTGACTGCGGTTGAATGTCCCCATAAAAAAGGGTGACAAACTGCATGTTTCCAGTTAGCCCATTCTGGACATAAAATGGCAGGGGTGTTGGGGGGCATGGCGTGTGTGTGTACAATTGTTCCTAGGTGATCAGGAAGGTATGTGAAAAGAAAAGCTGGAAAAAGCTGCTCATGCCCTTGACCCAAGCACAAAACAGTTTGTGGCAGACATCTTGACTGGCCAAAGAAAATTTATACTAACATATTCTGGACTTTTTAACAAATAAGAGCATTTCATATATCTGATGCATGTGGAACAAGTGACTTCCAGATGTCACCAGCAGTTGTGCTTCTGTACTATATCTACTTGTGTTATACCCATGGCCTTTTCCCTCAAAAACTGTGGGGGGACCATTGTACGTGACTGCTCTCTTCTCATCTGCTGCCAGTTCCTGGCCGCGCAGTGAGGCAATTATAAGGGTGCAGCTACAAGGCAAGTCAGTACAGTATTTCTTCCTTTGAGGCCACTGTCATCCCACAGATATGAATGAGGATCTGGAAAATAAATGTTTTCTATAGTCTTCCGTAACCTTCTTGCTGTAAAAATAGATTGTAACCATGCTTATGTCATGTTGTTGCTCAGCAACGCCCCTCCCCCCTCCCCCCCCCCCCTTAATCTCCCTGTTCTCTAATGTCTTACTGGTCCTCACCATGATCAGTCTGCAAACGACTCGCTACTCAAACAGCACTGTCTGCTAAGCTTGCAGGGCATTTTGCCCTCCAATGATTACATAGGCTTAGGGAGATATACCTTATGGACTAACCAGAGACAGAATGTTGACCTAGGGGGAAAAAAAGGCTAATGACAAGCATGAGGGGTCAAGGGTGACGTTAAAGTGAAGGGGGGGAGGCGGGGAAGAGAAGAAAAAAAAGCTGTCCTCTATCTTCAGGAAGCTTACAAAAATAAAATAAAAATTAGATCTCTAATCCCTTTCCCTTCTGTCAAGGTCAGCAAAATCAACGACCTTTACATTACAGTCTCTTCTTTTCCCTGATGAGCTCTGGAGAAGGATCTTCCTCTGGAAGAAGAATAAGGACTGTCAGGCAGAACAGCAAGGACTCACAGCTCTGATAGCACCTGAAAAGCTTATTGTTTGAGAGGAAACGACAGGAAAACAAAATCTGCAAGCACAGCTTTTGCACACAGTCATTTGTGTGACTGGACTCAGCAGATGAGCATCCAACAGAGCAGTTACACCAGAGGGTAAAGCCTGGATCCACCTAGCTATTTGGAGAGGGACTCAAGTGCTTAAACTTCGGTAAGCATGAGCATTTTAGAAGTCATAAGGTATTCAGTTTGGCTTCCAGCTGCTGCCCTAGAAGAAGGTGGGCCTCCTGTAAACCTCGCATCGTATCTGCCATCTCTTTGCCAATGTCTCAGGTACCGCATGAAATCTAAACCTGCATTACATGCATGCCTGCGCTTTGGTCCCCGAATCACTCCTCAAATATCTGACATAATCAAATATTTCAACCTTTATTTTTTTTAATGAATTCTGGGGGAAAAAATATTCCTCCTAGAATCAGTGTTTAACATTACCTCAGATATCGGCATTGAAGTACCTGACAAAGGCGTACCTTGCATCTGTGATGTTATTTTTGCTGCATTACGACTCCACCTTCCCACACAGTTCTGATCAGCATCCAGCTGAGAAAGCTTGTCCTGATCTACTGGCTTTTGCCATCTCCTGAGGCTGTTAGAAAACTAACATTTCAAATAATTTCGGAGCTAGGCTATGTCAAACAACCAAGTTCTGGGACAAGATCTTCTACCTTCGTTGTAAAGGTTTAATCCTTTCCAGTGGGTCTTGTGACTAATCTGTCATTTTACCTCTCTACAACCTCACAACATCTCAACAGACCTGAGGTCATAGCCAAGGGATTACCTGACAGTGGCTGGGTTAGTCAGCACCTTGTGAATCAGCAACTCATGGGAGCGTCGCCAATATCAACCTTATGAACGAGTTAACAGTAAGGTAGATACTGAGATACTTTTACATTTCCAGATGAAAGATTTATCAGAAAAACATAGGTAAAACATCAAGGGAGAAATCTTGATGGCCATTTAAGGCAGCAGTAGTTTTAGCACAGACAGTGAAACACCGCAACAGTCCACACCAGCTTCTCAATGTACAGGAATCATCATCTATTTTTGTTCATATATTACTGATTCTTGAAGTGGCACTACATGTAAACTTTAATACTTACAATGAGCACACAAAATTTCACCAAACAGAAAATCATGAGCTATTCCAGATGGCTTTCTTCCAGACTACATCAGAAGTTTAATTTCAGCATTTTACAGTGAAATAAATACCCCATCTCACAGCAAAATGATAGGTTTTATTCAACAGCATTAGCAAGAAGTAATAATATTAACAATGATAAACCTTTTTCTCATACAAATAAGGAGCTAAAGATGACAGATACAATCAGCTACTCTGACCTCTTCAGTTATTCAGTGCAATAACCAAACCAAATTTAGGTTTGGTTTTGGTGAGCAGTAAGGACATCATAGAAAGTCTAGATGTAGAACATGACCTTGGACAGAATGATCACAAGACGTCTCTGTTTAAATTAACTGGAAATACAAAGAAAGCAAGTCCACAGCAGATTTCTACAAGGAAAGCAGACAGATTTGATAAACTCTATTAGTAAAGTCAGATGGATTGATGATGTCAGGGACTTGACTGTGAAGCAGGTCTGGAATTTCTCCAAGTCAGAGGTACCCAGGGTATAAATACTGAAATTATATTTTCAGTAATTAGGAGGGCTTGTTTTAAGGGGCATCAGATCTAGTGGATGAATAACTACCTGAAGGAGGATACTAAAAATAAGTGGAAAGCCTACCAAGTAATGGAAAAGAGGGTGAAACGGCAAGGAATGCAATCTTCCTAATACCAGAGATTAAAAAGGGAAAGGGTAAGTAAAAATTATTTTTAAAAGCAAGCCAAGATATACTTTGTGTTGGCAGAGGGTGGAAGGTTACTTTGTTATATAAACAAGAGAATAAAGACAGAAAAAGAAGGGGCACATTGCAGCTGGCACAGTGCAAAGACCAACACAAGTACGGTCTCAAGTCTAAGTGAATGCTTTGTCTGAGTTGCCAATAAGTATGATAATGAAGATGTCTGTTATAGCAGGATGACTAAAGAGAAAGAAGATATGGAAGCAGATCTTGCAAGCAAGCCAAAAGCTCAATGTACTCACAGATGTGTCAGTACACACAAGGAGAAGGGCACAGGTAACCACACTAGGACTCCAGAAGGTCTGAAGGTTAAAACTTCTGGTTCAGCTCTTCATCTTCCTAATGAGCTCCGGCACAAGGAGATGCCACTGGAGAACAGCAGACATAGTACCTTTATTTCAGAAGGGGGGTAGGGACGAAGGATCCAAGAATCCACTTTTACTTGCATGCCAGAATTTACAACAGAGCTTACAACAAAGGATAAAAGAAGACATGGAACTGAAAAGAAAATAGAATAAGGATAGATTAAGGATAGACTGTGCTAGTCTAACTTGACAGACTTTTTTAAAAGTAATCTTCTAGGCAAAAAAGAAAACAAAAACCACAAAAAAAAAACACCACAAAAAACAAAACAAAACAAAAACAAAACAAAAAAACCCAGAAGTGGTACTTCTTGCCTACTTGAAAAGTGTTTGATACAATGCCACATGGGAAATAACTCATTAATGGAAGAAAATGACTGCTGGAAGTATTAAAAAGGTGGAGAAATAGCTAGCACCAAGTAGTGCTGAAGAGCACTACTATCTATAGGAGAGAATTTGTGTTCCTCATAGGTTGGTCCTAATATTTTCAGTAAAGACTTCAGTACAAAGCAGCAGGGAGTCCTGATGCAAACATGCAGAAAACACAAATTTCAGAGGCACTGTCGACATGGACAAGACCCTAGATAGCAAGAAAAAGACAAACAAACGGAGAACTGCTGTTACAAAATTCTTCCTGTCCATTCAACCTCACTAAGGTCACACAGGTACGGGATATACACCCACAGAAACAGCAGCAGGTGCCAGGGCCATAAGGCCCCATCACTGTCAGTGAGCTGCCCAGCAAGAGGCACTGTCCTTTTCCCCACAACTACCTACCTACAGCATTTACTCCCTACAAGGCCATACCCATTCCTTTGAGAAGCATAAGCATCTATGCATGCAGAGGCGCTTCTGGTAGGACTGACAAGAAGATCTGCGCAGGTAGCTGAAGGAAAAAGACCATAGGAAATCAATACTGAAGAAATTAGGAAGGCAGCATACAGCGAGTGTGTCTCCATTCATACTACCATAAAATGAAGGTTTCATTTCTCAGTTACTTATATGGTTACAAAACAAAGCTACAGTTTACAGCTGGAGACTTTCAGAGTGATTCAAACTATGTAAAAGGATCCAGCAAAATAATTTCAGGAGCTGTCTGAGGATTTAAGCCAACTGAAGTGCCATACACTTCATTAAAATTGCCTTCACAGGATCTGGAACTATTTTAAGAGGCAGTGGAGTCTTTTAGTGAGTAAAGCATCCTTCTTTTTTATCTTTCAAAGATTTCCATGAAGCATCTTGAGTTAAATATATGCCTTTCCCCTGACTGTTTCAGATCAAATAACAAAGTGCATTTATTAAGGAGGGGAAAAAAACAAGCAAAAACACCGACCAGGGGGCTGGGGGTGGTATCTGAAGAGGCCTTTTTCCAACTGTCAACAGTTTGAAGTCGAGTAATAACGCAGCCTTGGGGTTGCCATGGGAACATGTTTCATTTCCTAGGTGACAGCAATTGTATGTCGTCACCAGTGAACCACACCAACTCTGGAAATATGTCAAGTTTTCTTCAGACATCGGCATCCCAAGACTTCCTGCTCCTGCCCCAGGCACCCACCCGGCGGAGCTCAGGACAGCCCCTCCGGCAGGACACAGCCCCCACGGGGCTGCCCTGGGAAGGACAGCCTGGTAAGGCCAGGGCTGGGCAGGCTCCTAGGCATCTTGATTGGAAGACCCTAATAAAGAACAAACACCTCTCCCCTCGATAACCTCTTCCATTGCCTAAGCAATGTCTTACAGGCACTGTTTCGTTCTCCCTTGAGCACAGCTTCAATTTCCAGCCCTTTCGCCCTGGATAAACCCCATTAGAAGGGCTTCTCAGTATTAAAAACCCCAAGAAGCCTTGCGTCATGCTAATAATGGACACATTATTTAAATCAACTATTTCTGAATCACCTGTACTAATAATCAACCTCTAAAAATACCCCTACAGCTCAAAGACTTGCTACACTAAGATAATTTTTTTAACCTGAAACCTTTGGTTGTACAACTGAAGACCCCTCTTTGCAGCACATATGCTCCTCAACACAACTTCAAGGCCACCAGCTGCGCAGTATGAGCAGCACCATTCACTTGTCTGTGAACACTAGGGAGGGCAAATAAAGTAGAATAAAGTAGAATAACTTCTCCATAGCAGCTCCTCAGTGCTCATGCACTAGTCCAAAATAAGCAACTCTGATTCTGTAATAATTATTCTACTCTGGAAGTAGAGTGATTATTTTATTCTGGGATAATTACTCCATTTCCAAAATGAAATAATTGTTATAGAATAAAATCATTTTTATTTTGGAATATTTCATCCACATGTGGGAGTTATTCTAGAACAGCTAAATTATACCCTAATAGCTAGAAGAGAACAGTCCTGCCAATCAATTTTCCTCGTAAAGGCGAATCCTTAAACTGCACTGCTACTGGAAGGAACAGTGCGGAAGACCTCACTGCACAACGAGAGACTCCTACCGTTTAACTTCAAGAAGAATCTGCATTCACTTACAAGAACTATGGCTTACAGATCCCCTATACAGAAGTCCATAAAGGAAAGCAGCAGTACACCAAGGGATTTCCAGAGCACGCTACAAGATTTACTGCTGGTAGACATACCTCATCACGGGGTATGAAAATACTATCCATGCCACTGAATGCCTTCTCTAGACTCACATGGTCCGAAATTGCTGCCAAGGATGGTTCTGGCCTACACCACAAAAAAAACCCACAAAAAACCAAAAAAAAAAACCCACAAAAAAAACCTACCTGCAGAGGTAAATATTGTTAGAGGTATGTACCTGCTCTACCAGCACTTGACTGGGTGCATACCCTGGACCATGCAGCTGTAATGCTACCTGTTCTAAGGTAACTAGCTTAGACAGAAGTAAAAGTTAAAACCCTTTAGTTGAAATTACATTCAAAATCTCCTTTGACTTTGCCCACTGTCTTCTAACATACCCAGCTCTCAGGAGACTAAGAAAGGAGTTCAATACTAGCACCATTTTACACTGCAAATTTTTATAATTGGGCATTAAGCTAGGCAAAGAAGTCAGGAGGCTCAAAAGTTTAGGTTCCCACAGCAACAGTAATTCAGCAACATTTAAGATCTATAGCAGAGCATAAATTAACAGTTATTGGAAATGCCGCATATGTGCAATGTGGCCATCTTAACATTGCTATGGGAACCTTAACTTTTGAATAGATAAGCATTCTACCAAAATAAAAACCATACAAAAGAAATAATCATTACAGATTTTGCTGGCAAAGACTACAGCCAATTCCTCATCTGCAACCTGTTGATGCAGAGTGTAAGGACTCTACAGCCTCAGAAATCCAAACAGGTTAAAAAAAAAAAAAAAAATCACCTCTAAGAGCACCAGGTGCCAAAGCCATAACCATGGATGATACCAATGCAGTAACTTTACTTTAAATTTGAGTTTACAGTCAAACAGTATGCAAAATCATTCCAGAAATTACAACAGAAGAAAAAAGTCGTCCACGTACAGCTATCGCCCTTCCCTCGTCTCCTCTCAGATTGTTCATGCATTAAATATTTTGGAAGAACAGACTGTTAATTTGCTACTGGCTTTAGTCTTTTCCAGTACATTTCCATTTAGGGGAGGGTAAAAAAAAAAAAAAAAAAAAAAAAAAAAAAAAAAAAGAAAATCAACCTGTGCTCTAGTTCACACATATTTAGTAGCAGCAAGTCTGGATCATCTCTCTCATATTATTCTAACTAAATCCAAAGTGTTCATTTCAAAAAAAATTTGATTTGACCAGGTCTTTGGGGGTGGAAATTTTTACATTTTTAAATAAGCCTAGTGACAGTAGGGCTGCTACGGAGGCCTTACTTTCCAGTGGACTGGATGTTGCTTCAGAGCAAAAGAGCAGCATTCTGCTCCTGGTTCTACCACTCCATCCCGTCCTGGGCTGCATGATCTTGGGCAAGCCAGGCTCACTTCCCTATGCTGGAGTTCCTTGAGCTGTGAAGCAGGAATAATGACACTCACCTTCTCTTTATGCACAGGTCTAGTGCTTTAACTAAGTGGGTTTTCTCCCCTGCTTAAAACAACAACAAAATCCTCAAGGCAGCCTTTTTACAGTAGTTGAATAGAATCCCAGCTGCATCTAAAATAATGGCTCTGCAAAGAATTCTGCTAACTTGCCATCTATGGAAAGAAAAAGAAACTAAAAGCTCCTTTCTGCCACTCCAGCCTTTTGTTGCTGTGTGGGATATAAGGTTAATCCTATGCAAATCCTGTTGAACAAGTTTCTTCCCCAAAGTGACTGCAAGATGACCAAATACTTTGAAGTAACAAATAGGCCAAGCTCCAGAGTCCTGGAACTGCAGAGGCAAGACAAATGGCACGCTCCAATCCAAGTCAGTGTGACAAGTTTTCTCTCCGATATCCTGGCATGCACGCCTGGAATTGTACTGACAGCAGGATTTCCTTGCTCATAAGAAAAGCAGGATATTGGCTCTGACACAAGCCACACAGTTCAAAGAGACCCTAATCTAAATTATTTGAAGTGACCCTGATTTCTTGGCATTTATAGCACAGGCTTTATGAAGATTACATGGGCATATCACTTGAACATGTGTTCTGTGTATCATTAAGATTTTGCTCAGGTCATAAACTTGAATTTCCCTAGAGTGATTTAGAAAAAAGAAAACAAGCTAACACTAGCCAGAATAGCTCTGCCTTTTACAAAAACAGAGATACATGCCTAAAATAGGTAGTGATATCCTTCACTAGTAAATGGGAGACAGACAGAAAATTTTGCCTAGTACATGCATGACTGAGTTTCTCACAGCAACAGCCATTGTATTATTTGGTCAAAATGGAAGAGTTTATACCCAAAACACTGATCCCTTATGTTCTTTCTCCAGACCCTACAGGCAGAGTACTGTATTTTCTGGACTGTAAGAAACAAGGTTGCTACGAATGGAACCTGTGAAACACAAAGTTTAGGTGGCAGAATTGTATTTTCAAACTGTGCTTAGGAGGTTGCCTGAGAAGGACAGAAAGCATGGGTTTATTTGAAACCCTTGCTACTTCAAGATGTTTGCAGCTCCCCTTCAGTGAATTACAAAGTGTATTGATAACAAGCTGCCTCCTGTATTTCATCATCCCCCATGAATTGTAACCTGAACACATTTCAGCCTCCATACCACTATCTTCAGTATCCCAAAACCAGTCTTTTGCTCCTGCCAGCACCCTCACTGTCTCTGCTTGCCTTGACCCCAGCCCCACAGCATGAAGGACACGTTTCTCTGGAGAGCCTCCATTGCTGTCTGATTCCCTCCAAAGACAGTTTTGTTCCTAGCTGCTCCTCCTATGCGACTGATCCCCACATCCTCAAAAGCCAGACTGTTGCATCCTAATTCTTTTGCTTCAAAGGTTACATCCTGTGATGAAGTCTAGTGTTTGTTTTCTCAGTCCATGGTGTGAGAAAAAAGGCATCACATTTTCTAGTGAAGCTGATAAATAACTTGCTACCTTTAAGTTATCTAAATTACCTTTTGTTCATCAATAGATCTGAAGTGAACTTTTTGAGACATGCAGGTGGTAAATTTTTGAACAAACAATTCCCTGCCTCATGAACTTAACTCTGATGTATTGGGAACATCCCTAGCCTTACAGTCTCACATTTATGACAGGCAGGAATTATTTAGCTTGGGTTTCTGGGACAGCGATGGGAGTCACCAACAAAGATCCTTCCATGTGCTTTGTGTCCATACGACAATACTCATCGGTTTGTCCCAGTTTTATCATGCTGCCTATGGAATCCACTTCTGCTGCTCCAGTGTGTTTTCAGCCATTAACTGTCCCTCCTCATCTCCACTACCACTCCATTCTGAGAGGCATCTTCCAGTTCCAGGATCTATAAAGCCATTGAGGCAGGAAGCAGCAGTGATGGTAAGGCCTGTGGCCAAGGGCTAGATTGAGGCAGACTCAATTATTGTGGATGTTTGATGTTGCCACAGGCCACCCGATCAGGAAGAGGAAGCCAATGAGGCCTTTTACAGACAGTTGGAGCGAGCCCCACTGTCACAGGCCCTGGTTCTCATGGGGGACTTCAACCACCCCCATATCTGCTGCAAAGACAACACAGCTAGGCACACACAGTCCAGGAGGCTCCTGCAGAGCATTGATGATAATTTTTTCAATGCAGGTGGTGGACAAGCTAACGATACAAGGTGCACTCCTGGACCTTGTACTCACAAGCAAAGGACTGGTTGGGGGCAGTCTTGGCTGCAGCAACCATGAGATGGTGGAGTTCAGGTTCCTGTGTGGAGGAAGCAGGGCAACAAAGTAGGACTGCAGATCTGGACTACAGGAGAGCTAACTTTGGTCTCATCAAGGACCTCCTTGCAGGAATCCCATGGGTCAGGGCTCTAGGTGCAGGTGTCCGAGAGACCTGGCTAACATTCAAGCATCTCTTCCTCCAAGCTCAAGATCGGTGCATCCCCACGAGTAGGATATTGAGCAAAGGGGACAGGAGGCCTGCATGGACAAGCAAGGAGCTTCTGGTAAACCTCAAACCGAAGAAGGAAGTTTATGGGATGTGGAAAAAGGGACAGGCCACTTGGGAGGAATAGGGGGGGTGGTCAGAACATTCAGGGAGGTGATGAGGAAAGCTAAGGTCCATTTGGAATTAAATCTGACAAGGGCAACAAGAAAGGCTTCCTCAAGTACATCAGTAGGAAAAGGATAGCTAGGGAAAATTATGCAGTAAATCTCTTCCAGATTCCATCCACTTACCCAGCACCAACCTCTGTCCTATGCATAACATTGTAGCTTTTGGTAAAAATAACTTTCTGTTAGCTCTTGCTACCTTGAATAACCACCATATAGCATCCAAACATTTAAAATACACATAATTTCTTCTCTTGACCTTAATTTTCTTTTTCCTTTCAACACTATCCCTTGCTAAATGTAAGCTCAAATAGTGCATGACTGTTTCAAGCAAGTTCATGACATATCAAGCCTCCCTCTCAGTGGCGTAACGTAGTAAGGGCTAGAGCACTGATAGGGAGGGAGTCAGCTTATATATGCAAACATAGTGCTTCCTGGCTAGATGCAGATGAGTTTCATTTACAATCTGATGCTTTGTTTAAAAGCTACATATCCTGTATGCAAACCATTATGCTAATGTGTTTTATTGAATATCAAAATTCATCACACTAAAATGTTAGTAAAAATGTTTCTGAAATGTCAGTGAGATTAAGCTCTGTCTAGATGTTTCTGTTTAGATAGTACTAAGTGCACAATGATACGTACCTTAACATATACAAGTTCTAATGAACACTGGCAAACTGGAAACGTCTGCACATCATGTCACAGGTGATTCAGTGTAGATCCATTTCCCTTCAGGTCTCATTCCATATTGCTTTTTAGTGCTCTTGCCATAATAGTATATTGTTCTAAAACACTTCAGACAAAATAGTAAGGATTGCCCAAAGGCCAGGTAAAGTTTCCATTCTGCACACCTGGTAACCGTATATCATCGTTGAGATGTTGAACTTCCTTTTTCTATTGTTGTCAGTGCCAAAGATGGCAAACATAGAAGTCCTTTTTCTTTGCCTCCTGATCTACTTTTGTATCAGCCAGCAACAAATTCCAAAACACAGCGCAAAACTGGAAACAGTTCCCGAAGGCTCTTAACTCACCCAGACTTTCAGAAAGAGGGAATCATCGAGACATTCTGTGTAGCCTCATTAACATCTGGTATTCAAGTTTCTTCTTTTCCCAAGCTCCAAAGAGGTAAAGCAAAGCAAACACTGGAAATTCTCTGAAGACCTGACTGATCAACAATCTGGCTGTTACATGATCCAAGCCTCAGAAAAAAGCTTACAAAATATGCAGGATTTTGGTTGAAGAGTTAAATTATCTTTTGTCATTCAAGATGCTTTCTGCCACCTAAAAGTTATGCCACACTTCTTGTGCATACTGTCCCAAGAACAAAATTCACTTTCCCGTCTTCCTTTACGATTCTGTTTGGTGCTAATAGCTGAAAGAGTAATTAAACAAAGAGGACATGCATAAAAACACAAAAGTCAAAAGATGATACATCTGCTGGCCAACATCAGGACTAAAGTATGCTACAAAGTCATGGCAGTTTGGCAGCAGCATGCCATTAAATTTACTAAAATCAATTTCTGCTTTAAAATAACTACGCTGACCACCATATCTCAAACATCTAGGCCTGCACAACTGTATCTGTCACACATCTACTTGATACAAAAAGGACCAAAAAAAGACTTCAAATATTACCTTGCTCCCTGCATTATTAAAACTTATTTTATTTCACCATCATTGAAACCCTCAAAATACTTTCTTTTTCTCTGTGTGATAGACTAACCCTCCTCTGTATTTACAGTGCTTCTCAAATTTCTGCCATCATCCAGTTTGATCATTACTCCCAGTTTTTATGCCCAAAATCAACATCACAACTTTACATGCAGGAGGTCCAAGACCAGTCCTACAGGAATTCCACTAGTAGATCCTAACTCAGCAAGCCTGGCACTTCCTTCTTCATCTCTGCCTGCCATCCTCCTGACTATTTATATCCTTACATATCACACAGTACCTGTTTCTTCCCCTTCCCTTCTGTTTAACCAGATGTTCTCTATGTGGTACTGTACTAAAAGTTCAACTTTACTGCCTTTGGAGACAGGAGCAATGTTTTCCTCACTGTTTAGTGTGTTTAGATATCCATCTAGCCACAGAAGGGGACTGCTATCAAGTGGGTGAGCAGATGGGGGGGAAAAGCATCCCCAAACAAGGTACCCAGCCAAATGTCACTCACTAGTGACAGCTGCCGCCTTCCTCCCACTCTTACCAAACCTGCTCTTCCTGTTCTCTATGGAAAGCTGCATGGTACAGCTGCCCTCACCAAATGAGTTATTTCCTACCCAAAAAAGACCCCAGAACCCAAACCTGCAAAGCAGCAGAAAGACAGTTCTTGTCCCTGCTCAGTATGAGATGACACCAGCTCCAGGCAAGGCTTAGTAACAGCAGAAAGCCAGCCGCCTATAAAGCAAAAACACCTAACCAAAAAAGAGCTGATCCTGCCTAAGCTGTCAGTAAACAGGGGCTTGCTTTCAGCTCCTCGGGCACAAGGCAGGATCAAGCCCCCAGACTGCAACGTGAAAAGAGTGAGACAGTTGTTTTTAATTATTTATCCATTCTAATCCCATTTATTGAAAACATTTTAAGGATTAGAATATATGACATTGACCTAGCCATGAACTACAACATGAGTACATTGCCCATTACAGTTACATTTTCACTGCCAATGTCATTTTCAGAATCCTTTTATTTTATGAAATGTTTGGGAGATTTTAACAAGCCAAAAGTGAATTTTCTACATCCATCCAATATAAGTGATTGCTCATAATAAGGATAAGCAGTCTTACCTTGCATAACTTTCCACAAAATAAACAAAGGTCTCAAAACATCAGTTTTGTTAGAGGTTTTTGTTACAAATTAAAACCAGAAAACTACTGGCTCAACATACAGAATACAAAGACTAACCTACCCGCCTTACAGAGATATTTCCATATGTTTAATACTTGGAGGGTGAATGCATCCCTCTCCCGATCACACTGAAGTAGCAATCACAGACTCCATGCAAGCAGGCAGCATTGCTCAAAAAATTATTCTCAATCTGTCCGGTAGAGGGCAATGACATACACACAGAGTGAAAAGTTACATTTGAAATGCACACTTGTAAAAATAAAATAAAATTAAGGTAAAATGAAACAAATGCTTTAGAACTTACAAGGATATTTTTTTATTTGTTTTATCTAGAATATTTATCTTCAGGGGTATATAGTTCACTGTCCCCCACTTTAATGCCTTAGAGGACTACAAAACTCAACACTGTACATTAAAAATCTTACTGACGTTTTTGCAAAACTGACTGCTATCTATACAGCAATAGGACAGCTTTCCATAAAAGAACTTATCTTTATTTTACATTGTACTGCAGGATGAACGCCAGAAGTGTTTTTGTCCCTTTGGCAATACAGATTTTAGTTGCTAAAAAACCTCTGCTTTTTGTTTAAAATTGGTCTGGAAGGATACTGTTAAAGCACTTTCTTCTGGCCACTCACCCATCTACTGCAAAGAATGCTCACAGCCATTAAATAAGATATCATGTTTATATGGAAAGCTGCTGCCACAGTCCAACTGTTTCTTTTACAGTTCTCAGAGAAGATCTGTGCTTATTTTTTTCCAACTACACTTAGAAATAACGCATAACTTCTTCAGATGTCTGCAGCACCTTCCCCTGACTTGCAGGTACAAGGCAGTCAGGTGCTGAAGGACTGAACCATCCCTGCCAGCTGCTCGCGGAGCCCAATAGCAAGGCAGGACTGCCAGCAGTGCCCAGCACCTCTGCTTCTTCAAGGGTCGGAGAACCCCTGCTTGGACACCACAGACACGGCAGAAATATGAGGGGGAAAAGCACTCTTCACACAAGCCACCATGACAAGTGGGTGTTTACATCTGGTTATGACTCGTTTCAGATACTGTCACCTCAGGTTATCGAGGCCCCCAAAGCTTTCCACCGCAGAGGCTGGTGTGAGCTCCGGTCACATTCCCAGGTCTCCTCCCTCCCAACTGCAGAAATGGAGAAAAAAAATCAGCTGTGAAATATAACCCACTAGCAGGCATGAAAACGCAAAGCTACTCACAAGTAATGGCACATTTTCTGATTTCTCCTTTTTTGTTGTTTTTTTTGGGGGGGGGTTGTTTGTTGTTTGGTTTTTTTTTTAATATGGCAATGAATGGTTTATGTCAACACATGTCAACATCTGAACAGTTTTTCCAGGGTATCCAACTCACTTGGCTGAACATGGTAGTTGCTGCGACAGCTGGTGAGGACTCAGCATTTGCTACAGGAACGCTGCAACACACTCCCCCCTTGGAGGGAGGAACAAGCCTCCCGAAGCCCAAGTGCACTGGCTGCTGCCAGAGTTCACAGGCAGCTGGCAAGAAGCCTCAGACTCCTGATATCAAGATGCTGGTCTCAGGATTGACTGGTTTCCTATAGCAGCTGCCGCAGCTGGAAGCACAAGGAAGCCCCCCAGATTGGAGAAGCACCCGCGGAGCAGCTGCCCAGAGCAGAGTTGTGGAGGCCCTGGAGTCTGCAGCACAGGCAGCAAGAAACGCGGGTTTCAGTGAAAGCTCACAGCTGATACTTTTAGGACAGCCTTACACTTCATATGGGCTGGGTTTGCCTGCGCAAAAAGGCATTTTTGGAAGATACACAACTCACACATCATGGAGTGACTGTCACAGGTTGTATGGCAACCCCTCACTGCTCTGGTTACATTCGCCTCACTTTTTTTTACATTTTCTTCATCATAAAGACACCTCAAAGGTGTTTTAATTTTTAATCAAAACAGATGCTTGAAGAACTTGATCGCAGTTCTAGAGAAGCACAGATATGACTACCTACCTATGCCAACTGGTTTAAAGCCTTGGGTATAGCCTGCGTAGAAAGCACCAGTGAAATTTGTTAAGACTGACAGACAGAAAAATTATCTTACTGGTAAAAAGTAATTCAGGTTAAAAAAATTGTATCAATTTTTGTAATTCTTTAACATAATATTACATTTAAATAAATTCTAATTCAGTGAAGAATTTACATGTTCTCAGAAAAAAAACATGAAGGCTACATACTGCTACTGGTTTTTCATAAGTTAGATGTTGACCAAATCGATCTATTTAAGAGAAAAATAGTACTGATTATTTCTTTTTTTACCATTGTACTTTCTCTATATATATTTATGGCACCATTTCAATAAGCAGCAATAAGAACTTCCCATACAATCTGCGACAGTCATTTTATGAGGTGTGAATTAGAGTTGTGGATCTTCCAAAATGAAACAGAATCAATAATCTACCTCTTGAAGGAGGGAAACACCTAATTTTAATGAAATTATGCAACCTTCACTATTGTGGGCTTACCTCATCAGGAAAGCAAAGTAACTAGATATATCTAGAAAGGCTATATCTAGACATAGCATATGATCATATTCCAACTGCAATCAATTCTTATCTGTCAACATACAAAGGGTTTCTGTATGCTTGGGCTTCTGTAAATTTGACTCAAGGAAATCCCTTCAAATCAGGCAAAGCAAGCATTTTAGCATTTCACAGCTGTACTGCAAAAGCACCTGCGTCTTTTGCTCAAGGGTTTGAAACTTTTTTTGTTAGATAGTATGCAAACCCCAAACAACAAATTAAGGTCGTAACTCAAAGAGCTTTTGGCAAACTATTAAGAAAAAAAAAAAAAAAAATGTCCTCTGTGATACACAGGACCTTGTTCAGATGGCACCAATTAGCAGAAGCCATGACAGCTAGGTTACATGCACCAAACATGGAATTAAGGTACAGCGTGCTGTGAACAACAGTCAGCATGCAGAAACTATGTGGGAGACATTTCAAAACATACAAGTTACCCTTATAAGAGGGCACAGCACAAATCTCAAGCGTGCCTATATGGAAGCCTGGTAAAGACACAGAAAAAGTCTGCAGCCAACACACTTGTACGGCATAGCAGGTTCTGCGCCAGGAAGGCAGAGAGTCACATAATAAGGCCTTGCAGGGCAGGTGGGATAAAGTCAAAGCCACCAGCTAGAAAAGCTATTTTGGGTTATGTGAATGGGAATTTTTTGAATGTGATAAAAACAATTCTCCTGCTCTGCCAGAAGAGAACAGTCCCAGTGAGATACCTGCATACTGTCCTCAGGTCCAGCAGCAATCATTCCACCTTGCCCAAAACCCCCATACACCATCTGCTCTTCAAGGAAAGGTATTTTCTGCTATAATTAACATAAATTGTCCCTACATTCTAGTAAGCCATTTATTTTCCCAATGGGCAGCAACATGCTAGCATAATTGCCTCCAAAAAGTTAACTTCAGCTAAGCCTCACCTACAATGTCATTTCCCACCTCTTGGAGGCAAGCATACAGCCCAGGTAAATCCTGATCCCTGTCTCAGGGTGAGACCTGGGCACACATCCCCCTGCCCTGCCCCTGCCTTCGCTTCCCCAAGGAAATGAACTCAAAGAATGCAGGCATGTAAGGAGCCACAGCAGGATACATCCTCAGCCCGGGCAATCAGAAGGTGGCTCATAACGTATCTGACCCATAGCCTAGATGTGACATGTTGACACTGTTCTGAAGATGATGAAAATACAGTTTTGCAGGGCATAAACAATACAGATACCACTAAGGCAAGCAGTCTTCACAAATGCTAGCAAGTGAGCAGGCATACGGGCACAGTTTTGCAGAATGGGGATTTTCAGCCAGCTTGCCTGATAGCCTCAGGAAGCTGAGTTAAGTTGTATGAACTGCACAGCTTGGGGAAAGGCAAGAGATCCTCCAATTTCCAGCCAGTTTGAAAGGAGTCAATCACAGCCAGTACTAACCACCTGAGGCTGAAGAGAACCTAAGCAAAGAAACCATCTTCCCCTTCTGAAGTTTGTTGCCTGGGTTGTAAGCATCCTTTACACACTGTTGTGGCTTAGCAAAGTCTGCCAGGAGCCCCGGGCAGCAGCTGGTACAAAACATGCTTTCTGGGGCTGATTTTAGCTATTTAAGACAGGTTCACAGATCCACTGAGCAAGGTAAAAGATCCAGGTTGCTTAAAACTGTAGAAAGCGTCCTTTTACTCCTCCCTGCCACTCATTCTATCCCAGCTTTTGAGTGTGAGGTGCTGGGTGGTGTTGCAGTGAAGATCCATAGACATCGAGGTGCCCTCTTTGGAACAAGATTGAACATGAAAAAATATTCATCTGGACCTTCATTTTAAAGCACAATACTTGTCTAATTCCACACCCAAGTATTTAAAGCTTAGTTCTGGAAATAACCTGCTAGCCTTAGCCATTAATGTCTAAAGAACCTATTCAACTGCTTTTCTTTGTATACCCGCTAAAGCTGAATCAACAAGATTGCAGAGAGATGTCTGAGATCAGAGTAACTGCAGAGCTGAATTTAGCCCAGCAGTATTTTTGTTTAAAGGAAAAGCATAGAATGGAGAAATACTGTACTCCCAAGCGTTTTGGACTGCATGAAGGACAAACTCATTAGGCTGAAAAGCAGTACTTCTATCTATATCTAGTAAATGTATAGACAGCATCTTAACCCGTTTGTCGGGAGGTTCCTTTAGTAACTACCGCTTTCTAAAGAGGCTTTTAGAAAAAGACCTTATTGCTGTATAGAAAAAAGGAACATAGCAATTGAAATATACAGAAATATATAAAATGTGACATGCCTAAATGTCATATTTTCACCAGTTCACAGAATTATTTCTCATTTCTTGCACAGTATTTTAAACAAGAAAATATGATCCCTGCACCTGCCTCCTCTCCCCAAAGGGAGCAAACAAAAATAATTTTAAAAGATAAGATAAAGGTGCTAAAGGTAATTTATAGGATCATAGCCAAATTCAGGTTGGAGGGATCTCTGGAGGTCTCCAGCCCAGCCTTCTGCTCAAAGCAGGGTCAGCTAAGGTCAGAGAAGGTTTCTCAGGGCTTTATCCGCTGGGCCTCAAAAAACCTCCAGGGATGGAAGTTGAACAACCTCTCTGGGCAGCCTGCTTCACTACTTGACTGTCTTCAGAGTGAAAAAGCTTTTCCTTAGAGCCAATTCAAACAGCTTGTTTCAATTTATGCCCATTGTCTCCTGTCCTTCTACCATGCACTACCACATGTGAAGAGCTTGGCTCCACTTTCTCAATAACCTGCTCTAGAAATTGGGGGGCTGCCCTTAGGTCCACCTGAAGTCACCTCTTCTCCAGGCTGAACAAGCCTGAGTCCCTCAGCCTCTCCTCACCAGTCGAGTGCTCCGGCCCCAGCCCCCTTGGTGGCCCTCCACACTCACTAGAGTTTAGCAATGTCTTTCTTATATTTAGAGATCCAAAACCTGACACAGTACTCCAGGGGCAGCCTAACAACTGCTGAGTAAAGGGGGTAATCACATCCCTCTACCTACATATACTTCTGTTAATATAGCCCAGGATGCTGCTGGCTGCCGCCTTTGCTGCTGGGGCACGCTGCTGACTCATAATCAGTTTGCTGCCCACCAGGATGGTCAGGTTCATCTCTGCAGAGCTGTTCCTTGGCCTGTACTGTACCAAGGCCAGGTTTCTGCCCAGGTACATGACTTGGCTTTTGTCCTTGCTGAATTTCATAAAGTTCCTGCTAGCCCATCTTTCCAGCCTGTCTATGTCCCTCGATGGTACCTTTGCCCTTAAGCGTATTGACTGGTCCCCCCAGTTTGATATCATCTGCAAACTAAAAGCAAACCTCCCATCACCTCTACCCGGTCACTGTCAGAGATGTTCATTGACAGATCCCACGATAGGACCCTGTGGACTCTGTTCAAGCAGACACATTACTGAGAACATATCCATCTGGTACACCCAAACTCTGAACATTTAATAAGCAGGCAGGATTCCAAGGCTTAAGATTACAAGTATAGCAGCATATCAAAATTTAATATTTAATCTAGCCATAGAAATCAGCTTTTAGAGTGGTATTTACGTGACATAACTTTAGCATTAATTCTAGTCACCACAGGCTTCTTTTATAGTCAGCAGAGAAAAAAAAAATCAGTACAAACTGGGGACCAACTTGTTAGACTGTTTAGCAGCTTTGCAAGGACTTCAACAGCATATTGACAAACAGGAGAAAGTACAGTAGCGGAGCATTAAATTACTAAGACTGTCACTTCAGCAGCTGGAGGTACTCAGAGATATACAAGGACAGGCTAAAGACACTGGGCTAGGTTATCTTGAAAAAGAGAAGGCCAAGTGTTGAATTTAACTAGCTGAAGGTGAGTTGTAGAGAAGGCAGCACGAGAGTCTTCTTAAAAGTGCACAACCTAAGGACAAGAGACAATGGTCACAAATTGTGATGCAGGAAATTCTGATCAGACATAAGGGGAAAATTAATCAAAGGACAAGTGTTTCAGCACTGAAAAAGGTGACCAGAAAGGCTGCAAACTCTCCATCCTTGGACATTTTCAAAACCCAGCTGGATAGGCCCTGAGCAATCCGATCTAACTTGGAACCTAGCCTGGGTTTGAGCAAAGGGTTGGACCAGTAACTACGAGAGGGCCCCATTAGTCTAAATTTTTCTCTGATCCTATGAGAAAGGCCCCTTCACTAGGTGATTCATCTTGTCCTAAAATAGGTGTCTAAAATAGATTAAGTGAATCACCATCTGGCGGTGCCTGTGCCTCCCTGAATATATTCTCCACTGAATACAAAGGCAACCTAAGCTGACCAGCTATGATTAGACGTCTTAGAGTGAGACATCTGTAAATTGGAAGAGACGAGAAGCAGTATTAATGAATTCCATCCCAAAACAATAAAGTTCTTGCCTTGCTTTGTATATTACCCTTTTAGGGCACGAACCACTTTCTTAATAACTGATCTCTTAATTGTGGGAGAAGGTGTGGACAAGACCCTCATGTAACATCTAAAAATTAAAAATGATAACTCAGAATTTGATCTCCACAGTTAGCTTAAGTAGTTTGCTGCCGTATGAACACTTCTCTTCATAATGCAATGGCTACAGTTTTATGATTGGGTATACTTTATAACATGTAGTAGCTTTGTCTTTGAAGACAGCTGGCTAATTAGAAGCTGATAGGATGTTCTTCCCTAGTATGAAGATACTTCTCTTTTGACAGCCTTACATATCAAGGCTATAGTCAACAAAGAAGAAATGGGTTTAAAAGTTCAGATGATTTAGAATTTTTTTGTTATTATATTTTATGGACTATAAATGCTTTAAGAACACAATCTAGAGCTGTCTGAAATTTTCATTGAAAAAAACCCCACATATTTGACATTAATGGGTAGGAACAGTTCAAGTTCTGGGCATTTTTTGGTCCTTAGGAACAGTCTTTAGCTAGAAAACATTTATCTCCTCCTTTTAACCTGAACAGAAAAAAAAAAAAAAGGGAGATAAAAAAGAAAAATCAAAAGAAAAAGATCAGAAAAAAAATCAGCCCTCCACATCAGCAGAACAATTTTATTTTATTTTATCAAAAAAAACCTGAAGCATAATTAAAAGTATTAAACTATTTTAAAAAGTCAAGTTTGCTGGTATTTTTCAACTTCTCTTTTTAACAGCTCTTTTGTCTCATGCTCTGCAACAAGACTGTACTAGAGCCCTGGACCCCACCCCTGTGAATTTAATCACAAAATATAAAGTAGGCACTATTTATTTAGATTGCTAAATGCTTTGTTACAAAGGAAGGGGAAGGGTCAGGGAATGTATAGTGGGATATGCACATTTACTGAGGTCAGCGTTCATATTATTTGACAACTTTGGCTTGTAATTTCTTTGGTTTTCCTTCAATAGGGTTTTTACTTCTAATAGATACGCTTGATAAATGCCTCCAGGTTTACATACAGAAGTTTGAAGTGAGAAATCTTCTGAAGAATGCTGAAACTTTAAACATGCTTATATATTGAGAAAGTAACTTACGCATTCCACTCCCAACAGTGCACATAGAAACCCAGCCTTTTTTGTGTGTGTGTGTGTGCTTTAAGAGGCCATAGCAACCTATATCTGTCACAGAAAAACTTCTTTGGACACCTTCTGTCTACATTTGTGTTTCCAGTACTGTCAAGTGTTCACATCCAGGGATACATTTTCTGAATACCTTGGAGTCAGCTGAGAGACCAGGCCAGCTCACACCTCCATTAGCACACATGGTGAGGGTCAGCTGGGCAAAACTGCCTTGTTCACCGTGCCCTTCCTCTGGAGAAGGCGATGGAAACAAGGACGAGCATATCAGGTTCTAGTTTTCCAAAGACAACATCAAAATAAATGTCTTTAAGCAGCCCATATGGGGAATCTGATGTGAAGGCTCTATTTTTCTCTCTAGGCTCTCTGGTTCTGACCCTGAGCTTGTACCCAAAAAAAGCTTTCTTGAGTCAAGATCTTCACATGCCCTAAGTATCAATACATAATCAGCAGTTAGATGTTCCTTTTTAATACTGAAGCCTTATCAGGGCAGTAAAAACAAGTCAGGTTCTGTCACAGTGAGGCAGACATTTCCTCAGAATAAGGTATACAGATGCAGGATAAACAAATACTCATAGTTTCAGGAAAAAGCAAGAACTAATAATCTAACTAACTTTTTTTTTTTTCTCCACCCAAAGCAATGTCCCATTGCAATAGACAACTAATTCCTCTAGACCTTTTGACTTCTATAAGACCGCACAATGCTCAAGCCTCAGTTGGCTCTCGGCACAAGAGGATACAGTGGAGAACAGGAGGTCAGCAAATGCAGTCAGACATCCTACAGCAATCACATGCACCAAGAAACAGTGGACTTTTGGAGGTAAGTTTTGAAAGATACCTACATGATCACTGTAAGAACTGGGATACTATAGCCATGGTATATAAAGATGATATAACACTTTGAGGAGAAAGCAGCTACCAGACCAACCAATAAACATTTGATAGTATAGAGAAATGCAAGCTAAGCATAAGAAACATTAATGTATATAGTGCAGAATTCTTTTTCAAAAGACAATAATGTACTTTTGATACATGCAGTGTTCACATTTATAGCCTGTAACAAGATTTTAACTACAAGGTATTTGAGAACCCAGGAGCCTCAGTAAAGCCTTCCATTCAGGAAAAGAAGGTTTAACACATGCTATACTTCTATACTTAACTATGGCTTTCATAAAAAACATTATGTACTTGCTTGGCATCAAAATTCTCAAGAAAAAGACACTCTTGAATTTACAAAAACAAGTTACATCCTATAGAAGCCAACAAATAAACACAGAGAGACACCTATATGCAGAGTCAAGTATTTGTTGAAAGCATTACATTATAATCATGTCTTTCACATTAGCATCCCAAAGGTTTTAATTCATATATGGCTTCCCCATCAATGGATGAGCCTACGTGCTCCAGCTTACAATTGATTTTTAATTTTTTACACACACACACAAAAAAAAGGAAAAACCCAAACCCACTCCACATAACATAATAGAAACATGAGTTACTTCTTTGTGGGATAAATTATCTCATTCAGATCTACCACTGCAAAACAAGATGCTTATTTAACAAAACACACTCCTGTAAACACAAGTCAGTTTTATATTCTGACAGATAACTGTGGTGAGGTTCTGCAAGACACGTGTTCAGCTTTGTCCAGCACTCCTCTTTTCCAAAAAGCTTACTGCAGGACACAGAAGAACACTATTTGCTCCTTATCCAACAGCCTGCCAGCACTTCTGAATTAGCTATTAACCTTATTAAAAAAGTAAAAAGTTAAACAGACTTCAGTTATGCCAGAACAAACCCAGAGGGAAAGAGAAGCTATTTATCATGGAAACGTTGAAGGATATTTTGAAGGAACTGTGACAATGCTTATGGAGAAAGGCTCATGTGCTGAAAGCTTCTACAGAATATCATCCTCCCTGTAAAACCTGTTAGATTAATTTAAAAGGAAAGCCATAAAAAGAATAGTATTTTCTGCTAAACAATTAATGCTGTCAAATAATGTCTATAGAGCTGTATTGGTTACACATCTAATAAAGTCAGTGTAACTTTTTCCTAAGGGAAATGGCATTTTTCCTACATATACTAAAAAGTTCCCTTCTCCATGTTCCAGAGATTCTCCAAAAGCCAGCTTCCCTTTTGTTAACTGGATATCCAGCATCCAGCCATTCTGTACATCACACAGATGAGAGGAAGTTCCCTGGCTGCAAAGAAAGACCCAAAATTACAGCACAACCATGGAAAACTAAAGTCAGAGGGGATAGGAAGAACAGAAGGAGCAAGTAACTTCTGCTGCGTATACTTTGTTTGGCAGCAGAAACAAGGATGGCCTTGGTGGGGCACACCAGGATGGGAGCGCATACATTCTGAGAAGACAATCCGGGTTTCACCACGCAGCTGACAAAGTCTATGAAACTCCCTCACAGGTCCTTCTACCAGCCCTGCCTGCTGAGAAGTCACTCTACACATCCATGAGCAAGAGAAGAGGGGAGCAGAAAGACACAGAGACAACTGGCAAACCTGTTTCCACATGAGGAACAGCCCCGAGCCAAGCACCAGCACTGAAAGCAACCCATTTGGTAGCTGAGAAACCAGCCTTGCTCTCTAACTATTTCCCTCCCACAGCAACTCAACGTACCCAAAGGCAAGTGCTCACACCCTGTTGTGACTTGGCCACCACTAAGAAAGAGGATGTCCTAAGGAACCTTTACTTGTAAGTTTCTGGACCAATGACAATCTGAATCAGAACTTAATAAAACCGTTAACTTTCATTAGGTTCAAACAGAGTTTACAGTGATTAAGGAGAAAGGCCAATCCTAAAGAAGTCTATGACAAAACCACCAAACCCAAGATTTTACATTTTTCTGCTGTTTCAGAGCCACTATTGGAACTGTTACAGTTTCAGCTATGCAAATATGAAAACTTTATTATTTTACAATTAACAGATACCAATGCACACATGCTTATTCTCAGTAAGTACTAGTCTTTACTCCAGAGGCATTCTGTCAGCTAATTGTAAAATAGGAAATTACTCAGTATGAACAAAAAGATTTCAGAGTCTGGGTTTTATTTTAGAGCATTAAGATTTCTATATTGACACATACCCAATACCGTCAGATCTTACTTGTCTTTTGAACTGGGAACTATGAAATATTGTTTCCTATGTGAGAACATGCATAAGACATCTGGTTTTAGAAGAAGTTTGCCCATGTTTTTCCTATAACAAGGCCAGATCAGAAACTGCAGGGGCAGGGTCTTCGAATTTTGAATGAGTTGTAGTCTTATGAATATCCTCAAGCATGTTCAGGCAGTCAGCTTTAATGCCACATTCTGGGAATTTTCATTTTTTTCCCCTGCACTGTTTCTAGTACTTTGTGCTGACAGTTCTCATGCTTTATTATATTTTGTGTCTTACCCTGAAATGCCATTCCTTTTTGCATGACTGAAGTTTTGAAAGCTCTAATTGATTCATTTAACTATAGTAAAATCACCATGTATTATGTTATTGCACGAGAAGTCCCCATTCCCTCCAAGGGGGGTGGGGAGGGAAATCAGTTAGCCATAATTGTTAAAAAAGAAGAGAAAGAGAGGAGGTGTATATGAAACTGCTTTTTGTCTGGCTTACTTATTCAAAACTTTTCCAATCATAATCTCGCAGATCAATGGAATATCCAGTTCAGGACTTCCTTGTAACTTCTAACAGTGAAACATTAGCAAGATCCTAGTACCTGTTCTCCAGTGGGGACAAGTTTGTAATATAACTTGAAATCTAAGTCATCATTGTTTTACTTCCGCAAATTTTACTAGTCCTGATTGTGACAAAAAGAACTGGCTCGTTTTGAAGTGAAAATATTTGTTTTATCAAGCTTTAGAACATAAAAGTGATGGAGAACCTCATTTATCAGACATATAAAAAATAGGTAACACTTGAGCAATAGCTAAGTAAATACAACTGCCATCTATCAAAAACACAGACAGAAAGACCAGCTTCAATCTAGGAAAGCATTCCAGAATATAAAAAAATACTTTGCGCTAAGAGGACTTCAGTTTTCTACTTAAATGTATTTAAATAAGGATTTATAGGTAAAAGGAGAAAAAGAGCCACCAGATTTTGAAAACCAGGGTCAAAACCAATCCACATGAAGTCCAGCTGCATATCGATATTCATGACCACAGCTTGTAAGCATGCTGACATAACTAATAAAACACTGCAAGCACCTGGAAGGCACAGACTCAGGAGACCAAGGGAGTGAAATGGAGGCACAACGCCGTTCAGTAAAAGCTCTGGTGATTTTCAGACCTGGTCCCCACTCTCCCACCCAAACTTTGCAGAAATTCGTATCTACGCCAGAACTTTAGCAGATCTTCAGATACATGAAGGGGGACAATGCTACAGCAGAGAATCCCAGAGTAAGTGAGAAAAAAACCTTTAGATGTCAGATTTTAAAAATTTGTTCCTAAAAACTTAGAAAATAGAAACTTGCATACTTTCTAATGGAAAAAAGGAGATAAGTCAAACCCCTACAAGGCATCGATCTCCTAACAGAAAACACTATAAACATTATTCAAATAAGGTATCACTTGACTCTCCCAGACCACGTTCCACTAGCCACAGCATAGTAACTAAATGCAGTCAGAGAGATTGTAAACCAGAGGAAAGAAACAACAAAAAGGTACAAAACAGCCTAAAATTTTCCATATTAGTGATGACACAATGAACTGGGGAAAAAAAATAGAAAAGTGACAGAAAACCAGTTTGTCCTCTATCAGTTACATCTGACTTTCCAAAAGCATGGACGAATGCAGAATAATTCAGCAATTAAGGGTCAACGTGACTTTACACTGAAAGAGTAAAATTACAACAGCTCTTTGACACCTCTCATGTTCTAAGAAGGCTTGCAGTATGACAAGTACACACTACAAATTCACACAGATATGTGAAAACATCATCATGCCAGGTTCACACGGGTTCTCAGCTGATTTAAAGTTTGGGGGCTGAATCATGTCAAAAACTCTAGGTACAAATTCTGTTTAGCATCAACGTAATATTTAAAACACGAGCAATCCTGAGGTTACTCCGCTCACTCTACAGGTTTCAGCTGAGCTTTCCAGCAAGCTGAAGCCTAGGTTGGAATATGTAACAAAACAAGTGGCTCAGGTGATGAGCACCAGGTTTCCCAGGCACAACCTGACAAAGCAGCTTTTCATAGTAACAGACACCAATGCGATCCAAAAACCTAAAAAAAGGTTGTAGCAACAGTATATGTATAACAGTATAAATTCCATAAACTCCATGAAATAGTCCTGAAGTGTTTATAAGCAAGCTGTAAAAGGAACAGGATGCATACAGTGGAACAGCTTAATATTTCATTAGATATTCCAAGCCTTTTTCAAGACAATTGGCAAAAGTTGCTGTGCATGTTTCAGTCACTCCCACCCTTCAACATTTAACTAACAGTTTCTGCAAAACCTGTATTCCCTCCCAAATATTTTAAAACAAGCAAGAAGGGTCTGATTCAAAGCCCACTGAGGAAGTCAATAACAGTTCTCCATAAAATTATTTCTTAAAAGAAACCCCTACCTGCACAGATGAGTCATAGCACCCACCAAAGTAAAAGAAAAAAAAAACCCAACCATACTCACTTCCATTGTGCTTTGGGGATTGCATCTCTTGAGTCTGGGGAGGCAGGAAGAAACCAGTTGCTATCAAAGAGATCACTAATATCAAGTCAGTTTTGAGAGCAATAAACAAGACAACTCTCCTTCGCTTTCTAGTTAAAAATAGAAGATCAGAATAATTTTGAAACCATTTATAACCTCAGTGCTCCTTTAGGTCTTCATCAATTAAAAAACAGTCATTGTGACACTACAATTGCCATTGGATTCACATGCTTCCAACTCATATAGGAATGCTTTTTGTGCATGTGGGGACACTTTCTGTGGTGACTTACAACATAACACCAGATAGCACTTCTAAAATCAGGTAGGTGTTGGGACCACATCCAACCCCCACCCCCCCACCACCTACTCGATAATGGCCAACTCTAATCACCTGTACCTTCTGCCAAGAAGCCAGGTGCTAGCCTCTGTCAATGTGAAGGTAAAAAGGTTACCAGAGGGACCATGAAAATGCCTCCACAAACAGGCAATACCACTTGTACCAGGCTGTTTTGCTTCCCAATGCAAGTGATGTGACAGGACAGAACAAAAAGCAGAAATGTTTCAGTGAAGTTGTAATTTTTAGGGCAGAAACATCTTGAGGAAATCATTGCCACGCAATAGCACCAAACACAGTGATTGTTTCTGTAACAAACCTTTTCTCGTTCCCAATTCCCTCTCCCCTCCCCTGCCAACACAAACCAGCTCCACAAGCTTATTCCCCAAGCAGTTGCAGTGAGGTCAGCAAGAGCTTAGTATCAATCAAAATTACTAAACATGAACAATGAGAATATTTACTCAAACCAGAGAGGCGCAATCATTCTGCTCCAGCCTACAAAACCATTCCCCTGCTGACAGGTGTCCGGAGCTTCCCCACATAAGAACTGCTTGCCTCTTCTTTGGGAGCACCCAAGGCCACTTGAGACAACCGGGTTACACTGGTTGTCCAGCATCAACGCCTTCATCCCTGAATAGCTGAGGCTTTTCCTTCTACCTCTCAACTACAACACAATTTCTCCAGTAGCTGGCTACTCCCAGCAGTGTGCAAGGGCGCTCCAGGGCATGGAGTGGAAGCTACAGACCCCCCTGCGTGGCTTCTCCATAGCACCGAACTCCAGTCTGGCAGTTCCCAATGAATGGTTTTCCCTGCCTTGCAGGATAAAGCTGATGGGGGAGCAGTATGACTGCAGCAGAACACATTATCCTAATGTGTCAGACTATCTAATAAGTTAAAAAAAGAAGAGCCTAACTTCATGATCAACACCTCTCTCTCTCCGGCTTTTCTTGGCACGCTATTTTTATACATATTAGAATAAAAAAGTTCACAATGTGTTCAGTAAGCTGGGAGCCAAAGTGAGGCCATCCTCAAAAAATGTTCAGTTTCCTATTCCCAACCAACTGCTCCTGGACTAATGTCTGCAACTAGACTCCTACTACTAGGATGGAGTTTAAATTTTTCACAGATTTCTTGTCGTTACAGTGAGCTAGGATTGTAGAGAGGCAAATTCATCAGGTTGCCCTATAATAAGAAGAAAAACCCAAACCAAAAAACAACCCAATCCACAGGAAGGAAAAGGAAAAAAAAAAAAACAACCAAAAAACAGAGAGAACAATTTCTGAAGGATAGGTTGTGTTATACCTAGAATTTACAGACTGTGTAGATTTCCCAGAATGAGTTCAATGTACTGACCATGAATGAGGAGAAAGAACGCAGGTCTGAAAAGGATAATAAAACATGCAAGAAAGACTATAGCAAAGCAGAACAACCTCACACTGATTTTGCTCAGACATACTCCTAGTTTGTCCAGATTTGGTACATTTGCTTTTGCTCTTCTCTAGTATTCTGACCGAACAGTGCTGCTGTGAGGCAGTCAAAGCTTTGGTACAAACCTGATCATTCTCCACAATGATTTTTAAGCCATATCATTATCGGTCAAGTCTTTATTTTTGTTTATTCATTAAGTAATCTAGCTAAATGAAATACTACTCTACACATCTATACATTATAACATGACTGGAAAATTCTGGTTAGAACCAAAATTTCCTGGCAGATTGTCAGCAATATCAAGACTCCTGTCCATCATGCCCAATAACTGCACAGACCTGACTGGTTTTGTATTGTAAAAAAAAAAAAAAAATCAGCCCATAAAAAACAGTAAGAGAACTCAGGAAGTGCATTTCAATGTGATTACAATACTTTTTGGGTAAATTAAGTCACAGCCTTTGGCCATAACATGACCCAAAGTATGTTGTAATGGTCCACAAATTAAGTGTCTTCTATATGTTATGACTGAGGTATGTACTGAAAACTTGGCTTCACCATACTTTAAAATATCAGAAAAGAAACTTTTATGTCCTATGACAGAATGTTTTATTAAAAATAATGAGGTTTCAAGAACTTATAATATTTTCAGGAAAGAACATGTCAGCAGGGAAATACATCTTTGCAGCGTTTATAGTTTTACAGTGAGGCAAGTTACATCAGCTTTAAAAAAAACAACAAAACAATCACAACAAAACTTACCAGCCTACACAAATATGTTCGGGTCCTCTCTTACTACAACATCAATGTGAGAACCTCCCTTGTGTACACACCTACACCAGCTAGACAAGTTCTCTCTCACACACGCACGTCCTTTGACACACACACTCCTGCCTTTGCATGCTTGCATACAAACACTGCGCTCACATGTTAAGCTTCTCACACGTAATCAATCCTCCAAGCTCTGGCGCGCTCTCACACAGACACAGACAAGCTTCATACCTTCTCCTGCATTAGAAAACCATGTGAACCATCAGTCACTATTTAATCTCCCAACCCAAGTCAGCCAAAAATGCCTCACCTCAGCCCCAGATGCCCAGTCAGCCTTTCTAGCAATACACTGCTCACAAACAGACCATTGTTTTTGCTGCTCCCTACCTAATATTAATTTGTTTTCCACCCCACTTCTCCTTTCACTGCCATATGCCTTATAGAAGGAGGATTTCTGTCGCTGCTCTTTCCAGCAGTCAGGCCTCAAGCAATCCAGCTTTGTATGCAGCCTAGCCAGGGCCAAGAGGTGTTTTGCAACATGCACCACAGGTTTCCCTCTTTGTCAATAATTTCACACATCACTGTTCTTTGATGGATGAGTTTGGGGAAATGGGGACAAAGAAAGAATCTTGAAAAAAATATCTAGTAATCATCGGAAGAAAAGAAAGAGACCTGCACTTCAAAACCTTGAATGACTATACTTTCTTTCATAGGTAAAAAAGGAAGGGACAATGTTCATGTTTGGGGCAAACCCCTTAAAATGCAGCCTCAGGACAGAGGAGGCTAAAAAAGACCAGAGCCCTTTGGTTCCAGTGTGAAAAGGCTGGCCAAAACACAGAAGAAAAAAGAAAGACCACTGCTGTTACAGATCTCAAAAGTGCTGCTGAAGGCAGCATGCTAGACATGGAAGGACCAGGATCAAAACCAAGGTTTAAGCACTTCTGGCATTTCAGGGAATGTTACAGTACACACACACACACACCCCAACCAGTGCAGAAGGTTGCTGATACTCACAAAGGTGTTTAAACTCTATGAAAGACCTCTCCCAGTTAAATGTCACTTTAAACCACTTCCCTTTCTCTCCCCAGATGCACAACAGAAGTCCACATCTACCCTTTGTACCAGAGATCCCTCAGTACCACCAGTGGTGATACTGCCAGACGGGAGCTTATGTCAATCCTGAAGAATTAGTGCAAATCCCTACCTGGAGATGGAACCAGAACATAAGCCTCAGCATCCCAGATAATGAAAAGTCTCCAAATTCAGGATTTAACTACAGAGTTTCTGCTCAGCAGAGTGGACCAAACCCATACCTACTACTAAAAAGGAACATACTCATAGTGGGTATTTTGTTGCTTTCTTCACAAGACGATTCAGTTGGTGTGCAGTTTAAGAAAGGCTTTGATATATCCAGAACCTAGCTTTACTTAAATATTCACTTTATTATCAGGTTTCTTGTTTTAGGTGTCGCTGTTAGGTGACCTCTGTTTGTATAACATTTGGGATAATGGCACCTACCAGGGCTGTGACTTACAGCAAAGATGATGGGGTCCCAAGAAGATTTGGGGAAACGGTCCACCTCCTCCTTTTGGGAGATGGAGCCACAGCTGGCAATCTCTGAAGGGAGCTAAGTGATTTTATTAACGAGCGAAAGAAAAGGTCGCCCATTAGGGAAACTGTCATTCAAAGTCTGGGAACCATAAATTTCCAGCAGGACTAGCAAGCAGCCTTTAGACATACTGCAAAACAGGGAGTTTTTACACAGGCAAAAACCTCAAGAAGCATAAAAGTGCTCTGCATATCAAACTTTGCTGAAAGCAAAGCCCCTAGAACTGCCTGCCTGTCTTCAGTGTATATAGCAAGTGCTATATATGCAGTGGCAGGAGCAGACTCCAGGACAGAGAAACCTGCCTGCTCAGAGACCCCCTGACCTCAGTGAAATTAGAGATGCTGTTTCTTCCTTGTTCTCAAGCTTCTCTGATACTTCATGCCACCTGTACCTAACTGTAGGTGGTGTTTGTGCCCCAGTAGAAACCAAACTGAGACAGAAAACTTGGGCAAGTAACAAGGACTAATAAAATTATTAGTGAGGGGAAAAAAAAATAATGAGGACTGCTAGCAGCAAATGAAAGAAATACAACTCCATTATATTCTAGTTGGGGCCCCTCTAGCTGGGACTTTTTTTTATTAAGCTATTTTAATAAACATTCATTTTGAATCATGCGCAAACCTGAAGGAAAGAGATCTTCAAGACAAGCTTCACCATAGAAAGCCATCAGCAAATGAAAGATGGTTGGACAGTGGCTAATCCCCAAATGCTGTCCCACCACTTCATTACTAGCAATGTCCCAAAAGCTTCCAATGACAAATTGTGTACGTTTCCAACTCAGAATGCCAGAATGGAACTATTTCAATGGAGCAGATTGCTACAGGTGGAGAGATCATTTGTGAGTGTGCTCTTTGGCTTCAGTCTCAAAATTACAGGCAAGCGGGGCACACTGTTAGCAAAAAGCAGGGAAAACATTTGCCTTTTACAAATTTACTAAAAACTTTGCTCTCAGCTTTCTTTTTGTTGGAACACCATGGAAGCTGGCCCTCGTACCTCCCACTTGGGTGTTCAGTGAGCCTGCCAGGAAACACCAGGTAACATTTCTCAGGATGTCTTTGGTCTCCTAGGATATAACAAAGACCTAAATAACCTAAGTTGAGAAGCATCTGGTCTGCTCTTTTCCAGTGCTGTCCTGCCTTGAACTGCTGACAGAACCTACCTCTTTGATCCCTACATACATATGAAAACACAAAGGGAACAAAATAAATGCAGGCCATCTCTTCTCTTAAAGCAACCGCTGCTCAGTGCTTTAATCAGTAATAGTCCTCCTCCAGCAGATCCTAGTGCTGGGAGATAGTTCCAGTAAACACAACAAAAGTCATGTCTTAAATGACCATTTTATTTAAAAACAAACAACCCTGCCCCCTAAAATCCCTCCCTTCCCCTCCACCCCAAGGCGATCCAAAGGATTTTCCAAGGGGAAGAGGTTGTTTTTACTAACTGCCTGTTGCTTAGACAAGAAGCAGGATAAGTCACTAATCTTGATACAAAACACATGTTCAAGCTACCACGAGATAAATGATCCACTATTGGAGGCAAAAAAAAAAGACCTCCTCAGACAAGAAAAAAACAGTTTGGTAAAAACTCAAAAGCGAGACTTTTCAAACAGTGATTGACCCCCACACTAATGTGAAGGTAGAACTGTCAAATAGAGAACAGGGCTGCTTGCAACTCCTACTAAAGGAGCCCACTCAGAAAGATAATCTGGGTAATGCACCCTCCTGCTGTGAAAGGACTTTCAGAACACAGGTGTTCAAAATGTGAAACTTCCAAAGACAACAGAAGACATTTGAATGCCATACAAGTTTATTAGAGACAAATATGTTCAACAAACCCTTCAAAAATGTATTACATTCATCCCAATCTCCCTTTCCCAAGCAGCATCAGTTTGTTGCTCTCGAGTAGTTAAGCAGAGCCCAGCTGCACCGGCCAATGCAATACCTCTAACTTTAACAATTTTCCCTATGTAAGGATATGGCTTAACATCACGTACCATATTCTCTGCCATATCAGCAAGGAAAATATTGATTCCAGAAATGAAATTCTATTCCTACCTATGCTCAAATTCAAAGTATTGCATTTAATAATGTAGATATGGGGGGAAAAGCTAAATATCAATATTTTATCTAAAATTACCGATTTTAAATCAGTTCTGGTAGGCTGGTAGAAGTCATCTTCTTAAGGAAGGAAAAAAAAATCCACAGATTCCTGCAACTGAAAGTATCTCTTCTGGCAGGTAGGAAAGTTCAGGCCTGCAGTTAACGAATACCAGTGGTCAAGCTGAGGAATTCTGGGGTAAGAGGCAAAAGCAGCTTCTCCACAGAAAGGTTTCAGACTTAGCAAGTATAGCATTTTTTTTATTACCATATATATTTTTTTATATATATATGTACATAGATTTATTACTCCACTCTTGTAACCTTTTCTCCCCCATTCTTTCAGTACATCCTTGATCTCTTACTGAGTATCATCTGCTCCACTTGGATAATTCAGCTAGCTTTTCTGGAGTAGGTTCTTCTCATCTTCTGCTACCTGACAAACAACCTCCTAAGTTCAAGTTATTTTAAAATACAAATGCCCAAATGCAAGAAACCAGTATGAGAAATAGCAGAATTCAGTCTGCAGAATGAGCCAGAAATGACACCAAAACTCATCTCTTTCCTTCTTTATTCCCTAACCCCATTCCTTACCAAGTCCCAGATCTGACAAGACAGTGATCATTCATGCTTTAGAAAGCAAGTTCTGAGCAAAGCAGGGTAGATTTAGAAAGAGGAAAAAAAAGGAGAAGAGTTTTTACCAGGATGAAAAAGCAGAAGAAAGCAAAATGAACAAAGATGGATACAACTACAACACATAGGCAGCACAAAAAGACATTTGGGTTTGTTCAGCATTGTCTTGTTGTCTTTGTGCTCTTCAGCAATTAGCAAATTGTGAGAAAAAATATCTTTTACCAATCTCACCAAGCTGATGGAACAGCTAAAGAAGTTCATAGTTTCTGACCTCAGCTGAAGGACTGGTCATGACAGCGCAAGACCCATTGTGTCTGGTCATCATTTAACTAGAAATAAGCAGAGCCTTGTGAGACAAAACTTGACAATTAAGGAACAAAAACCAAAACAAACAAAACCCCAGCAACAATAGCCACAAAAAAAAACCCCTAACCTGGTATTAATACTGTGCAGGCATATCATTACAAATATTAAAAACTTATGCAGGACTTTAGTAATAACTTCTGAATGCCATGCTCCAGACATACTCCATTTCTAATTAACTTCAGTACCACGGCTGTACAATTCAACAGCATTTCTAACAGCACCAGCACAACACTCCCTTTTATGCAAGGATATAAGGTAGATAAGAAGTTACTTAATGTCTTATTATTTTCTAATAAAATGAGAAAGGTGAACACAACTAAAAGCTACTGAAAAGCAGAGCTGTGCCAGCAGTTTCCAGTGATGCCCTGACATGATTTTTCCTCCCACTGACATCCAAGTAGTTATGGGGTTTGTATAGTCCAGCCCAGCACTCATTCCACAAATGAAATTTCTGTACCATGTGGTACTCCAGAGACATCTGGAGGATGGAAGAAAATGGTTAAGGAAAATCACTAGCTTATACATTATCATAGCATTATTTAGGTTTTCTAAATTAAGTATAAACAATTGGAGAGGAGGAAAGCACAGACAGTGTACTGCATGAGAACTTGGAGGATCATTTTAGAGGGAAAAACAAAAAAGGAAGAACTCAACATGAAACACCAGATACATGGTGAGTGGAGCTGTATAATGAAGTCACGGCATTTCCTGTTTGGAATCTTTTCCTGGATTTCCATTCTCAATAAGACTCTGTAAAGATCTTTATTGTAAGGAAGCAAATCCAACTTGTGTTCCAGCAGCCATACTGGAAGCCCTGCCCAGTTTACCTAGCACCACAACCAGTAGAAAAAAGCTCCATTGGTCAAACAAAGCACTATAATAATCTTGTACTACTATAACCTTCGCAGTGTCCTCAGTAACACTCACCCAGGCCCATTAAGTTTCATAAATTCACCTGCATGACACCCAAAAGAAAAAAAAATCCAAACCAAAAAAACACTAGTTAACCATTTTCCCTGATCACCAGGTGGGGTTTTTTTCCTTTCCACTAGATTTAGTGAGCAGTAGAAAATAAACAAAAAAAAACCAACCATCCTAAAACAATTCTCCCTCATGCTAAGCAAAAGCTGCCTTTAAATACCCCAAGAAAGGTGTTTTAATGCATAAATGACCGTTCCTTTCCTCTTTTTTTTTTCCCAAGAGAGTTTTCACAGCAGAATAAAATACTAAGAACATTCGCTTTCTTTTAAAGAAAAGTATTTTCGAATAGGTAAAAGAAAGGATGATTAAACAAGAACTGCTATACATCTCATCCCATTACTTTTAAAAACACTGACTTTTGGTTTTAGTAAAAGGAGATGGGATATTAAACTCAGTGAAGAAGTCACCCTCAAAAGCTACACAGTGCAAAGGACCACCTTACCACACCAGAATGAACCATCAGCTATTTCACGGATTAATTCATATAAACTAACTGGTTTCATTCAAGCTGAGTCATAACAAGCCTGCAAACTTGAACAGTCTCTGTATCTGGGAACAGAGGTCATTGCTTTGAAGGTCACAAGAAGCCACGTAAGACAGTATGTGGTTTGCCGTGACTATGAACATAGCACAACAAGGCGAGATGTTTTTTCTGAACTTTTTGGTTTAGAAGTCTTGAAGCAAAACATTCTGGCCAAATCAAGATTTCTTGAGTTTGACTTTGGGTATTTTGCTCTCACCTACGTGCGCTATTCCAAGCAAGCAGACAGAACTTCCCTGCCTATCTCTCCTGCTCTCTTTGCAGGCCTACCAGAAAACACTCCGCTCTGTTTGCTGCTTCCCTTCTGTCAATCTCATGGTTGTCTTCACAGGACTCTATAGTATTTCTGAGGTAAAGAAAAACAGTTTGCACAAAACTGCCTTGCTGGAGTATTAAGGCAGAGAAGAGTAAATAGAGAGCAATAAAGGAGGAAGAGTTCAATGACTTCAAACAAACAAAAAACCCCAAAGTCCAAAACAATAAAATGAGCAATTTCGAAAATACAGCTCTGTATGTGTGTGCCAGATTTATTAGATTGCAGACCCTTCGGAGCAGGGACCACGCAAGACAAGGTGCTTATTCAGTGCTCAAGCACAAACTTGCCATCAGCTGAAGCTGCCTTTGGACATGACCTCATTGTAAAAACATTACCCTTGATCGCAGTGGTCCTTGAAAACTGCCTCCTGGCTAGTTGATCCTTATTGCAGATTGCACAGTAGCCATTAGGTATATTTGCATTTGTGTCTTTAAAAGAGAGAGAGAAAGAGAGAGAGATACCTGGGGACTTGCAGAGGGAGAAGTAAAAAAGCACGTCTGAACAGATGATCTTTACAGTTTCCCCCCTCCTGCTGCTAGAAGCTTCCCACTCAGCTTCTGCTCCTATTTGTTCATCTTTCACTGGCAAGAACTACTCTTAACTGTGTTAATTTTCCTTTTTGTGGGTTAATGTTGGGTAACGCTCTCGCAATTGCCCACAACTAATAAATTTCCAGTGATTGACTTTACTGCACTCCTGGCAGTACGAAGAGCAGATTTCTTGAACCAGGGTCATTTTAAAGGATTCCAGAAAGTACCTTTAGACATTTTAAGGATTCATTTAAACAGCTACTTTCTTGGTTCCGTGCAGGATTTTGAGCAGGAGGAGGACTGTATCTTCAAAGGGAGGTCACTATCCCCTAGAATATTAAGTGAGAACCATTTCATGAGTTTGAACAAAGCATGAAGCATGACCTTTTTTTCATTTATTTATTTAAGGCTAAACTTGGCAGATATGAAAATATCCAACTATAGTTAGACAGCCATGATCTCAGCCTCTGGCTGTGCAAAGACATCTTAAATCTGTAGGTTCTGTGCAGATCCAGGGGATTTTTGCCAAAATGTTTCCTGAATAAAATTAAATATTCCTTCATGTTAAGCTTTACATTTTTCCTTCCTCCTTCCTTCATAGGCTATTATAATCCCGAATTAAAAATATATAATGCTTTAGGGTTAGCAGTGCTTATTCTGCAGTTTCCCAGTCAAAAATGACCGCTATAATGCTTTAATGATTAATTAAAGGTTAAGTGTCACACATCTTCTGCCTTTAAAAAGCAGTGAGGCGCAGCCTATTCCTAACCACTCTCCATTTACCTGGGAGTAATACAACAAGAGGGCAAGAAGCCACAGTCCTACCAAGGAAAATCTCAGGAGCACTCAAGGCTCGGGTTGCAGTCACAGAATGAATGGCATCTGCCAAGAGCATCCTGTTATGAAGCCGCATACCAGAAGCCACTTGCATCATTTGCTGCAGAAACATAGATAAAGGATTATCCAGATGCTTTGGCCCTTCAAAACCCAATAAAAGTGCTGTATAAAGCATGTATGTGTATAAGTACATCAGTCTTTTTCCCAGTGTTAATCCACTGCTTCCTTGGATTTAGAAGCTTCACGGCTTCATGAAAATCTTCTCCAAAGCTGCACGTGCAGCATTAGCAGAAGTGTACATTTAGGTTTCTTTGCAAGTAGTAGCTCCCACCAGTCTGGGCTGCGGCTTTGTATTTCACAGAATATATAGGAAAAGATGACTACCTGTAGCTTTCTCCCTACCTGCGCAGACTAAATGCAGTGGGTCTCTCTTTCCCCCAGATGTGGCAGAGGAAAGTGTGTGGCTAGGTCACAGCTGTCTTCTTCTGTAGTTTTAAAATCTGTGGAGCTATATACTGCATCGTTGATGGGCTAACTGTAGGCCTTTTATGTAGTCAAATATTTGTGTCTCATGTGCACCTTCAACTCCCCACCTAAACCTCAGCATGTGGCTCTTGCACACAGCACTGACTCCCAAGTATTTTCAAACACCCTCATGCTAAGGTAAGTATATACACTTTGAAACTGACAGGCCATGGAAGTCAATGGACAAGTGGTATAATAATGACCAATGTTCAGATAGGATCTTTTGCAGAAAAGTATCTAAATCTTAAGAACTAGCCTGTTTCTGGTGCCATGACCCGAACCTGATGCAATCCACATGACCTGCCTCAAAACCCTAGGTGAGCCACAGCACTGTCTGCTGGAGCCAGAAGTTCCATTGCTGCAGTTCTTCACACACTGTAAAGAGAATAAAACCAAACAAAAATTCCACCGTCATCCCCAAAACACTGAAGGCAAGGGCCTTAAGGTAATCAATGCAAAAACTGACCTGCGCAACATTTCTTGCAGTTCCGGGAAGGTACTGAGCTTCATAAGAAGCCAAGCCTTCTCTACACTGAGGAAGTGTGGCAGAGCAGGGAGAACTGTCCACAGCTCCCTCCACACAACTGAGGACACTCTTCATGCCCTGCAGGCACATTCAGCTGTTAGTTACCACTGCCCAGACGAGCCATGATGCGATTCCATGAGCCCATATTGGTTTGGCCTTGAAAGAGACTAGACGCACTCATGCAGTCTTATACAGACGGCAAGAAACAGTAGAAAAGCAGGAGGAAGGCGACTTAATTGTTTCTTGACAGCCTCTAGGTGTGAGTGCTCCTAGTCCCATTTCTGGCAAGGTCACATGAAGTTGAAGCCATCTGTAACTTACTTTTTTCCCCAAAGACAGGTGGCAAACTTGCATGGGCAGTTAAAACAGAGACCTACCATCTGATCTTACTCATCTGCAATCCTTAGTTACAAAACATAACATTAGAAAGTGATTAACAATATACACAGCAGATCTGCAAAGCCTGAAAAATAATTATAGACAGCATAAACCCATCTTGGTTGTATCCATGCTAAAGAACATATGACAGAAAAATAATGCAGGTAAATAAAGACTAAAAGTGAAAAATAAATCACATTTTCCATGGGCAATGTCTAGAAGGCTAACCTGATCACAAACAGAACAGAACAGTCAATTTACTTATCTTTCATAGATATTAATTTGTTATGCTAACCTAACAGCTACATAAAGATTAAGACAATTGCATAAAAATGATTATGAAGAAAAGGGCTATTCCTAAGGATAGTGTTCTTCTGACGTTTAGCCTATGGTCATGCAGAGGTTGCTTTCTCCAGGTGCTTTCTCATCTTCACTCTGTCATTTTTCTGCCTTCATCTCTAAACTTAAGTCTTCCCTTCAAGGCTGGATATCTGTTAGTGCTTTCCAGGTACAATCCAAGGATTCTCTTGGTTTCCGCTCTCATCTCTTGTAATTATCATTTCATACTGCTGTCATCTATGAATCCTCCACCTCTGATTTGTATTGTACTGGTTTTCACTTTTAATTTTGCTTTATTATGTTTGGGCCCAACACTAACTGAAAAACAATGTATGAATCAATCTTATTACTAACTGTCCCTCAGCTGACATACAGTACTCAGCTAAAACAGTGCAGATAGCTTTAATATAGCTTGACACCCGAAATACAGCTGCTCATTCCACATGTTAGCAGACACATTATGAATGAGCTTAGGAACACAAGCTCAATTGCCCCATGTGTGGGCACAACTTAAATGTCAACATTATTAACCATTACACCATGACTGACGTGATAAACACACAAACCAACTGTATTGGAGCTCATCAAAACCAGACAGCATCTCTCTTCCCCTCCTCCAGCATAAAGCCACAACTGTTGCTCACTGAGTTGCCAAGGTTTCTGCATTATCACTAGTAACTTAAAAACAGGACTATGCCCAAATAGTACAAAAACTTTAAGGCCACAGGGTGAAAATGCAAAGTGACTTCATTAATAAACAAGTAGAATCTCTGTTTTTGCATCTTAACACCACAATGCCTTTAAAAATAAATACATCTGCATTTCCATGTCACTTGGCTTGTGCAACTCTTGTCCTTTCCTGTACAGAAGCACTGGACTCAGATATGTTCAGAAACCTTGGCGAAGTGGTATCATCAATAAAACGCACCCTCCTGCCAACGCTGCGAGATCAAGTGAACGTGGGCACCCTAACAGGGAGACCAGGACTCTCCCTCATGCATTTCATAGTAAGGGGGGTAGATAGGCATTCCTTGGCTGCTCAGGAATAGGGAAGCAGCTTCGTTTGTTTGTTTGTTTACAGAAAGAGGAGAGTGGCTAAGGAAAACAAACAGAAACAATACAACACATTGTGAGTAAATCCAGGAGGCTCACACAGATTTTCATTCTACCAGAAATTAAAGGAAACCTGAAAAGTTTTACATTTTCAATTTCTCTTCCTATATAATCCTCTCATCTTTATGACTGCCCTCCCTATTTAGCTTTTTCTGCAAGTTTTAGAAAGCATCCTAACTTAAGAGCCTTTATTCTCTGGCAGCCAGGGTCCCAAGTACCCAGGGCACCTCTACAAGTCAAGGGAGCACCCAAGGCCAGCTGAGGGCTGGGCTCCCAAAGACCAGTCCTGGTCCCCTCAGCTCATTGTGCAGCCAGGAAGATGTCTCCATTGAAGATCTTTTTCAAAGCCACTCTCTCCCCATTGACTCTCTAGGTAGGGAGAAAGCAACCAGTAGGTATAGACTCAGCCAACTGCACAGCTTGACTCCATTTTGAACAGCAGTTGCTACCTTGAATTAACACTTACTGTACACTGCAGGATCACCGTCTGCATGCTGGGGCCAGCCAGGACGGACGAACATCTTGCACTCACAGCCCCACCATCACAGCAGCTATCCTACAGCTTTGTGGAGCTCAAAACAGAGTCTCAAATAGTCATCACAAAGCTTCAAGAGATGTTTTTTTTCCTGGAAAGGCTGGTTATTTAACCAAAGCCCCATTTTTAACAGTCACTCAGACTTCTCCACTGCTTTTAGCTGAAATTTCGATTCCTGACTCACTAGGCATTTTTTATAGCATTACCATACATGCTACATGACCGGCATAGCTGAAATATCTAAGTGCCCACAAATAATTAAAAAGTTATCTCCATTTTTAAAAGTTTGAGTGAATTTATTTATAGGGCAAGCCAGTAATTCACCCAAAGTCACACTCTCCAACCAAAGCAACTATGTCAAGTACTTAAAATATCACCCCCTTTCCCTATTGCTCTGCCTCATGACATCAGTTGGGATAGCTTTTTTTCTCCCTCAAATGCAGAGAGTGACCTCACATCTTGCTAACAGCAGCTCAAGACCAAGCTGTACCAGGCAGTACTGCACTGCTGGACAGAAAAGTCCTCTCCTACATGGAAATACCAACTCAGCAAAACACTCAAGCGTTAGCCTTTGTATTTTACTTCAGACAAGGCTCATAAACTTATACCTGGGCACACACTAACATACCTTTCTAAAACAAATGGGTACAGAAGAGCTCCTCAGTGGTCTTTATGAGACAGTGGGTGGGAAGGCAAGTCAGCAACAACACCTGAGGAAGGTATTTTTTTCCAGGGAGCGCTTACAACACTATTTCACAGCATATATACCTTGTCCTTGCTCTCTCTTCCCAAACATTCTGAATTCTCCTTAGCTTTACGTCTTTCCAGTATTGTCAGTTTGCAGCTTCACATACACTGAAGTGGATTGGTAAAACTGTCTTCCTTTTCATCACATTGAATTTGATCCTCTGAATGCAAAAGTTAGACCCCGTCTACTGTTCACAGTATCTGGAAAGCAGATCCTTGACTGTCTCAGGATAAAGAGATCAAAAACCAAAATCCAACCCAGGAAAGTATCAGTAACCATCGAGCTAATCAGCTTTGGAAAGCATGGCTGCTTTTCCATTAACAAAGCTCTTAAAAAGCTGTTGATGCATTTATTTTTCTTTTTGGTGACACAAACCTTTTTCTCTGAATGAAGTCAAAAGGATCACTTTTTTCTGTGCTGTGGCAGTATCAGCACAAAGCCCAAGTTGTACAATAATTCCCTTCTTTTTCCCATGCCCTCACAAACATGTAAGCCTCTGTTGCTAAACACCTTAACTCCGAACAGCCACATCTTCCGGAGTGGGATCCAGAGACAGAGAGGGCTTGATTGTTTCAGGGATCAGACGCTAAGTGGAAAGAAAAGAATGGCCAGAACACAGAGGATGGAGAAAAGTAAATACAGGAGAAACGGAAGCCTCAAATTACACACACAAGGGAAGAAATGCTTTGGTTTTCCACCTATATCAGAGAAACACAAAGATCAACAACAGTTTGCAGAGCTCAAAGGAATCCCAATAGTCACCTGTATGATAAAACAACAAACAGTGTGAAGACTGTAACTGTAGTTGTATTGATGAAGACCAAATATAAGGGGAAAACCATCATTCAGAAGTCGGGTTCTATTCCAATTTCTATTACATCAACATAAGCCTTGAATAACAGGACAGAATGTGGTTTCCTATGTCTGATGATCCCAAACTAAGATTTAATGATAATTAATAACTTAATACCAAAGTTCAAGACAAACATGAATGCTAAGCACTCACACAAATCATCTGGTATTAGTCAGAGAGAATAGTTTAGTATAAACTGCTCCCCCTAGTAATTACTAGGGAAGTATCCTTTGCATACAAGTGACCGTCAAGAGGGCTTGGTTAATAACAACTAAGACCCTCAAAATCCTGCAAACACTTCCTTACGCACATGTTCAACTTTTATGCACATGGCCAGTCCCATTGAATTCAAAGAAAGTAATCACATCTTAAAAGTTACTCTTGGGCAGACAGGAGTTCAACTTTGCTTCTGTTTTGCAACAGTTCTCTCTTTAGAGACCGATTTTGTAAAGCACAGAACACTCCCAACTATCACTCATATTTGTGACAGTGGAGACCATTCAGCACCCTGAATAACTGGACTGCAGGGGAGGTGGAAGAAGAAACGTGTTTGTTTATCTTCATACGCAATCCAAATAGAGAAAGAGCAGCCCAATGAGAATTTAGAGATTCTTCCTTCCCTGAATCCATCATGCTTAAAAATGCAAGAAAATTTCCAAAATACTGTATAATACTGTATCTGGGAACTACTAGAAAATTGTGAGCAGCATTATTGAATAATTCAGGCACAATGTTATGTTGCATTTGGTCCTGAGAAGCATCCACATTTTGTTTTTAAACCAACAGCCTCCATTTTCACATCTTCCACGCTAGCTTTCAACACATTCATAGAAAACAGCGATTCACAGAAAACAGGATCCTTCCTGAATTTTTTTGTGCTACAATTTTGAGCAAAAGGGGTTATGACCAGAAGGGAAGACCTCTTTTTCAAATACAGCTGAAAAATACCTTTGCCATTTGACTTGCACTGAAGCCTGAAAGATGTGGTCAAAAGGCATGAGTCATCTGCTGAAATACAGTTGTCTACATCCATGCTAGGTGTTTGTACTACCTTTATATTCAATTGGCAGAAACAGCACTTCTCAGATCTGATTCTGCTGACTAAATGTAGACTTCCACTTCAGGAAGAGATTAATTGCTCCCTAGAAATGTTCTGCTTCCTGACTATAAAGGGAGTCCAGATTGCTGCGTTTCAGCAGGCAGATCCCACCTTTTCCATGCTGGCGACTGCCCTGAATGACCGTATCTGGTTTCTCTGCTAAGACCCTATCAGCTTTGCTGGAGTTTCTGCCACTTAGACTGGTACAAGTGAAACAGTGCAGTTACCCTATAGGCTCCCTGCACAGTCAATGGAAAGAAGGGGGCACCTCTGAGAGGCAATTCAGCTCACATAAAAATTTGAATTCTCCCCAGAAATGCCACTGTCTCCACAGATTAGGGGAATGAGCCTCAGAAGCTCACCTCTTAATAAAGTGAAGCAGTGAAGTGCCTCAAGTTAGACAGGTTCAGGCTCTCACTGTTGAGAAGGTGGGAGATGCTGAGAACTCTCATCCCTCCTGTCCACACCAGTGAGGCTCGAAATGTAGAGCACCAGGCCCCATAATAAGAGGCAAGGTTACAGTAGACTAGAGAGTCCTTCATAAAGTACTTTGAAGGAGACTAAAAAACAAAACCACACCAGGAAAGTTTGAAAAAATCTGTATCGTGGCCTACATAGTGTCTGCCCACCCACAGCTTTGCCAAGCGAGGATAAACAAGAGCTGAATGAAACTCCGCAAGTGCACACTTCAGTTGGCCAAATATCCAACACAGTCTGGAGTAGCTAAGAATTTAGATCTTAAGAGAGTGCAGACTGAAGTGCAGACCCTCAGGTCTCAGGGTCTGAGATTCATCTGTTAGCGACACATGCCCTCAGCTGACTAGGTGACACAGAGACGTAAGATGGCAGACCTGGATCCAGGCTCTCGCATGCTCATGCTTCTGTCACCGAAAGAAGTCACCTCATTAGCAGAGGACAGCAGGGCTTCTGCATTCGACTTCTGCAGGAACACAGGATTTGGCAGCCTCCAGAAATCTGAGCTCTGTATTTTTCTTCCCTTCGTTTACTAATGCCCATTTCCCCTTCCCCGCCTCCCTGCTCCCAATGCACACACGTTTTAACGCTAAAACCCAGGAGTTACATGGCTTTTCCATACTTCTGGGCAAATATTACACACTCTCCCTCCAAACTAGCAAGTATGCCTTCTCCACAGAGGTAGCAAACCTGCTGTAAGAGCACAGTGCTTCATGGAGAAATACTTCAGATTAATAAAAAAAAAATTACCTGTACACCTCATGCCTTAAGAAAACTCCACATCCACCATCTCACACAAAAATACACTCCCTACAACATTGTGATACATTGCACATTCTTAATGGTTTCTACAGTTACGTAGTCACAGACAATGTAATTAACAAGCAACATTCCTTCCTGTGAAATAGGAGGGAGAAAATAAACAGAATAAAAGTTCACAAAAATAAATTTGAGCTCATAAATAAAACTATATTTTTAATTTAATTTTATCATTTACTGTGTCAAAGACAACACAAGCCTGGATTACCTAGGTGCAAGCACAGGTTTTCAATCAGTTTGATTTACAAAATACCTTGTGTCCCCTTACAAGGAAAATGATACTTTATTTACTCTCTTTAAATACACATCAATGCCTTATTAAATGTTATTTTACTTTGCATTTAATTTGTTTTGTACACACTGAAATCAAGAAAAAACAATCCTGTTTTAAAGTTATATTTTGTTTTCTGCTTCTTGTTATATAACCAGAAGTATTATAGGAAATACTATTGTGGAGTTTTTTTTTTTTAAAAAAAAGCAAGCATTAAAAAAAACCAGGCACACATCACTGCATCACAATAATGTGTAAGGTGCTCCTATACCCACTACTGGCATAGATTTACATTCAAATCATATGTAACCTATAGCCAACTTGCAGGTCTATGCTGAATGCCCTTTCTGTGTTTAACCTCCTCCACTGCTGACAAAGAGGTAAGATTTTCCAGGTTAGTAACAGCAAAATACCACATTGCAAAAACATCGAATGCTGTCATGCAAATAAAGTAATTCACAGGGTCTGAAAATGTCCCTCCCATGTCAAGACTGGTCTTAAGCAGAGAAATGACAATAAAATATGAACGTGGATCCTATTCTCTTGTGGGAGAGCCAAGCAATTTAAAACCAACAACCACATAAACCCTAAACCATATCTTTTGAGAGATATGGTGAATCACTACCAGTGCTCCTTTCTAATGAAACCACAAAAGCACACCAGCCACTGTGCTGGAGACATTTCCTTGCAAAAAGCAAAAACATCCATGGTGGCGAGTGAATTTCATGATCTGGGTGACTTGTGACATTATGATCCTTCACATCCTTTACAAAAAGGGCCACAGACTCCATGTTGGAGAACACACTCATTCCATCCCTCTCTGCTCTGTGCACACCTGCCCAGGCAACAGCACCACATTTCTGAATTCGAGCACACACAGAGACACATTCACATCGTCATCTGAACCCACCACACACCCACCATCTCCCACCGTAGCCTCCAGAGCCATTCGCAACAGCCTGAAACACTGCTCTGAGACCAACCAGTATTTTCCTCTCCTCTCTGCATTACAGCCACAAGCCCAGAGCCCTGTAGCTCAGCTTGGTTCATCTGGGCCCACTTAGTTAAAATAAACACAAAGGAAGGGAACCCACTGGGCTGGCTGAACAACAACAAGAAATTCAGCTGCAGAACTCCCTCACACTTGTGTGCATAGCTGATTTTACACCACTCAGCTGCTACATTGATATTATCTTGTCAAAAAGTACAGAGCAGCTTTCACCACAAATACTTGGAGCTCAAAAATTACAGCAAAGCACCAAGGCTGAGGGAAAACCAACTTTAGCTGGATGCAAAGTGTGCTGCAAGTGCAGTGTTTGAAGCCTCAACATGACGCAATCGAAATCGCACCAGGGACGGGGGCTTGCTGAAGGAAACTGGACCCACGCAAAACCGCAACGTATATATTAGGTGCCTATAGCTCATTTGCTGCCCAAACTAGGAGCGCCCTGCAAACAGATTTACACAAGCTACAAATCAATGAGGCAGCGTGGCTATGCCCATGCCAGCGACAAACTGCAGCGGGGAAGGGAGCCTGGACCGATCAGCAGTCCCGTCCTGCCGCCCCCCTCAGCCACCCTCCCACACCCCTTTCCCCTTGCCCCCCTTAACCCTTCCCCTCTCAGGAGTTTGGTGTCGGTGCGGTGGGGACAGCCCTGCAGTTTCGAGCCCGGCGGTGGGAGCAGCCTGGCCTAAACGCCAAAGTCACCCCAGTGTCGGTGGGCTGCAGGAGGCCAGCCAGGCTGACGCGCCCCTGCGGTGGGCTCCCGGCTGCCAACCGCCCGGCCACCTGCAGGCCTCCGCCGCCCTACCTTGCTCCTCGCCGGCCCCAAAGCAGGCTCTGGGGTCCTCGGGGGGGAGCCGGGCTCCGCCACCCTCCAGGGCTTTGCGTTTCTTCGACATCTGGTCGGTGTTTGGGAGTTGAGTTTCTCCTCTCTCTCTCCGGGGAGATGAGTGTATGTGGAGAGAGAGGGAGAGTGTGAGGGAGAGAGACACGGGGAGGGAGAGAGAGAGATTGAAAGAAATCGCTGCTTAAAGAGAGGGGAAGAGACTTTGGAGTGGCTGGAGAGCAAGTAGGAGGCAGGGACTAAGTGGAGAAATCCTACAAATCACAATCCCATCAATTCAGCCCCATGTCTAAAGGGGCTGTTGAAGGTCTCCCCCTTCCCTGCTCGTTCATCTGAGTGTGTGAGTGAAAATTAAAGAGAGAGGCAACAGTCCTCTGTTGTTTTTCCAAATGTTAGCGGGTGGTGCTTTTTTTTTTTTTTTTTTTGGGGGGGGGGGAAGCGGGGGAAGGAGGGAGCTGATGGATATTATTTTCCCCTGCTGGGATTCCTTCTGGTTAGAAAAAGGGGGGGGGGGGGGGGACACACACGACACAAAGGTAAAAGCTGAATGGATGGGGGGGGGGGGGGGGGCCGGAGGTGATGAAAGGATTAAAAAGAAAGCCGGGAGCAGAGGAGGAGGGATGACAAGAGCCTGCAGGTGCAGGGAGGCTAAATTCCCTGCAGGGGTCATGTGCTCTGGAAGCCGGGGATCCTGGGCTCCCCGGAGGCTGCCGGGGCCGGCGGCGGGCAGGGGCGGGGGCTGCGGCCACCCCGCCCGGCACCTGCGGGAGCGGCGGCGGAGCGGGGCTGCGAGCCGGCTGGGAATATTCACCAGCAACTCGCACCTTGCGAACTCCGCCGTGAAGTCAGTACCACCGCAGTCGGTCGGTCGGTCTTTCTCGCTCCCGCTGTAACCCTTTCAGTCCCGGGTGGAAGATGTGCCGCTCCCCTGGGGACTCCCGGCCGCTCCGCACCCCCACTCCCCCCCCGCCACCTGCCCCCTCTCCTGGCGGACTCCAAGGCTCGCTAGCGGGTATTTATTCGCGGGGGGGGTGTGGGGGGGGGGTAGGGGGGTGTGGGGGCGGGAGGAGGGGGTGAGGACACAACTTACCCTCCAAACTATGCACAAGCTCGTCTCTGCTTTCCCCTTCAGGTCAACTTTAAAGAGCAGATTCCCAGTCCGGGAGGCAGAGGCAGGGGAGGAAAGGGGAAATGGTTTATGAATAGCGGCTGCCAAGTGGGTGAAGTTCAGGGCACAATCCTGGCTCTTCCACGCTCCAGCAGCCCAGCATCTTCCCGGGGTCTGGAGAACAAGGTGTTCAACAAGTCTTCCTTGTTACCCGAAATTGACTGATGATGGCTTTCCCGCCGGGCTGTATTTAACAAAACGATGCAGAGAGCTACTCTGGCGAGCAGGAAATTTTAGAGGAGCTTGCAACAGAGCTGCGGCTTTAATTTATCTATTTCTGTCTCTCTATATACATACGTACAAACACACATACGCATACACACCTGTGTGTGTCTATGTATATATAAATAAAAAGATATAACTCTATCGATACAATGTTGGGTCCCCAGGATCTTAGAAAAGCCTGCCTGTCGGCTGCGTGGAAGTTAAAGAGTTTTTCTTAAGCGAAAGGGGCTGATGCTTGGACACATCTCACGTCCAACAGGAGGCAATGACGTCTGTAGCTTCATTGCTATAACAGCACCAAGGCTGCAATTGCCATTCACTGAAATGATAAGGGGCGCTCAGACGTAAGCAGTCTGGACCTCTAGCAAGAGGCTGAAGGGAAGATGATTTTTTCCCCTCCCAAAACAAATAATAATGCTAAAAAACACCTAAGGAAAGAGCCCGGGGGAGCAGGCAAAGGAATCTAGGTCTTGCAGTCACACGCTTCTGCAACATGATCCTTCAGCTCCAGAAACATTTATTTTTTGCAGCTGACTAGACTTTGGGAAATTTCAATGTATTATGATTGCTCGGGCGGGGGGAGGGGAGGGTTTTTTTTTTCTTAATTATTTCTGTCTCTCTTCAAGTAGGCATCGATGAAAGCCGGGTAAAAGTGCCCAGCCCCCATCCCTCCAAATATATTTAGGCTCGGATGCATGCTGAAGTGTTTCTGGTGTATGGCTAGATCTTCTTAAGTAGCAATTTCTTGCTGTATAGGCTGCGACGATATATATACATATATATATAGGGAGATCTATTATTTTTTTTTTAGACTGGAAGGTGCTTGCAAAGAAACGAAGAAAAAAAAGCCGATGCGAAGCAGTCGGTCCCTTTCCATGCAGGGTCACACCCCCACTGCCACGGCTGTGACCGCACACGGGGACCGCTGCGGGGGCGGCGGCGGGGGCTGCCGGGCGCGGGGGCGGCCGCACCGCGGGGCTGCCAATCCCCGCGGGCGCTGGGGCGCGGGGGGGGTGGCCGTGAGCCGCTGTCCTAGAAATGACAGCGCGGCCGTTAAATAACCGCGCCGGCGGCACGCGGCTCCCGGGCGGCAGCGGGCACGGCGGCACCGCGCTCCCGTGGCGGGCAGCGCGCCCGGCCGCGCCGCGGGGGAGGGCAGCGCCGCTCCCGGCTGCTCCGGCCCACGCGTGTCCGCGCTGCCGCTGCGCCGCTCTCCAGGCTGGGCCGCAGCCGGGCGCGGGGAAACCGAGCAGCCCCGACTGCGCGCCTTGCCCCCGCCGGAGAGGGGCGCGGGCGGCGGCAGGGGAGGCCTCGGGCACCCCAGCCCAGCTGGGTCCCCCGTTCTGCTGCCGAGCCATACGGGGGTCTGCGGCGCCCGGCGGCTGAGATGGCCGTCCCCAGCCGGCCTGTGTGGCCAGGGCCGTGAGCTGGGGTGCCCCGTGGATGCTGCTTTCTGCCCCCCTCTCTCCAGCCCCAGCCCCACACACAGTGCCCAGATTTTTCCTGCTGCGCCCTGCCAGCTCTGGGGCATGGCTTGTGCGGCCCCCAAATGATTACATGCAGGAGGCAGCTACTTGCCCAAACCATTAAGCCGGTTCTTTGCTGGAACAATTTTAGATCCTGGTGATGTAAGTGGTATCACTGCAAGCCCAAATCAGGTTCGCTGGCTGCTGGAAGCACTCACAAGGGGCCGGGTTCTTTCTCTTCTCAAAGTTTATCTCTGTGGGAAGGGAAAGACGGTGAACAGGACCGCCACGCAGGAAGAAGAGGCGTAAAGACTCCCTTGCTCGCATGGATGGTACATTGGGCATTCATGATGGCGTTTGGTATAGCTGTTTAGATAATCTCCCACACAAGGCATTGGTAAGGTTTGGCTGCATAATAAAGGAGATGCTCAAGTCATCAGCAGGTGATGCTTGCTTTCTTACACCGCCTGATTTGGCAAGGGGTTTACTTTTGTGAATGGTTTGTGGAATTTTTCACCACCAAGCGGTGCATCCCCTTCCTTCAGAGTGATACCCTAGCAAATCTGCAGAGACCGTAACTGGATATATTTGTCAAGCTTTAGGGGCAATCCTATGCTGTGTTGTCTTAAGTATTTATCATTTTGTCTTAAGTATTACATTTCTAAATGTATTTTTTTCACCCATTCAGCAGACAGAAGTCACAATCTATCACATTGCATTACCCCACATCTGCGTTTTAGGAAGTTCCCATCCAGATCTGCCTTTACACAAGAGTTTCCACTAAATTATCACCATGCTGACAGATCATGTCTTTATTACAGTATCATGGAAATTAGGGATGGAAATACAGAATAGATCATCTCCTGGGGGGAGGATAAGGGGTGAACAGCATAATTACATAAACAATAATCTCTGAGGCTGTACCAAGCCAAACTAACTCCCTTCGGGATTTTATTCCATCCTCTCTGTTGCCAAAGGAAAGCTTTCCATCCAGTTACTCCTAAGCCCTCTTTTTTAAATTTCTTCCCACTACATGCAAGATTCAGACCATCTCAGGGAGCAACCTTCTCCATAGCTGAACTCTTTGACATGTACAACAGGAAAGGAGGAGGAAGGGGAAAAGGGAAGGCAGTACCAGTATCCATGTCCTGTACCAATGCTGGCTTTCTCTACTCATAGCCTAGAAGTGATTCTACGCTTCAGATCATTTTGGGACAGTCTCAGAGGGAAACAGAAGAAGAAGAGAAGACAGCATGTCACTGGTTGACTGGATATGGTCCAGAGGAGAACAGTGAAGAGAAAGCTTTTGGGGTGGGGTAGTACAAGTCTGAAATGACTTACCAGTGTCTGGGGTTCCTTGGTGTATCACCATTACTTACTGATCTTTTTTTTTTTTTTTACATAAGATTTCTAGCACTCCTCACTCCCACCTCCAGGTGAATGCTGCCTTCCATCTCTGCCTGGCACTGTGATTAGCTATCACTCAGGTAGGCCTCAAGGAATAAAGTCTAATATGGTACACTGCTGTCAGTTAATTTTTAATGCTCTGAAAAGTAACATTTCTGTTCTATTACTCATTTAAATACTACCCACTTTCAGTGGCTTCAGTAACTTCTTTGGATAGGATTACATGAACCATTTTCTTTTGGCGGACTTAAGCCACCACACTTGAGCAAGTGGCATTCAGTATATCAAGTCCAAAGTCTTTTAATTAGAAGAGAAGAAGGTCCTGATCTAAACCTTGGGAAGGTAAATAGGAATCCTTACATCAAGTTCAGTGATCCCTCACTTCGGGATTCCAGAAGCAGGCCTTGGGACCTGGAGTTAACGGCGCCACTAAACACAGTTGTGCTCAGAGACAGTCTTGAAGTGTTTTGAGGCTTACAGATTTGGACTGGGTATTTGACTCATGTGAGTCAATAACTGAAATCATCAGGCAACAGACCTTCAATAAATATAGCTCAGTTTGCAAATACTTTACTTTTTGCCTTATTTTTTAAAGCATTACCAGCCTAGCCTGTCAATCATGTTCACAAAGGACGATTCACGGTGGTTTTCAGTGACTAGTCAGTCTGAATGCAGCATATTCTAAAAAGATATAAAATTAAAAGTTCAGAGGAGACAGAAATGGCATTGGTAAAGACAAACCTGCCTCTGTACAATACAGACTACACAGACACAGCAAATAACCAAATGCAACAGTCCTAAGACTGAGAGACGTCTTAGATCGCGTTTGCTTTCTTACTTTTTTCTTACATGGCTGACTCAGTTCAGAACTATTTGACTCAGCAATACGTAACCAACGCTTAATGAACACGCAATGAGAGAACCAGTTCTCTTTCATGCAGTGCCATCCTATCGCTTTTCCCAAGCAGTTTGTAATTTTCACTTAGTAAGTCTTTATGAGGTGACTTGTAACCCAGTGTTCCAGATATTGCAGACATCTCTACTATTAAAGCCTAATTCTTGCAAAAGTCCTCTCCCCACTCAAAGCTGGTAGTTTGGTATGTGTCCCTGAACTGTGAATACACTCCTGCACATCTTGACAGAATCCTTAGCATTTGTATAGCATTTGGTTATGTCTTCAAAGTGATTTGCTAGCATGAGCTAATGTATCCTTACAACACCCAGAACAGTTGGTAAATTTTATTACCCTCATTTTATAAATTGGGAAACAGGAGCGGAGAGGTGAAGAGTCTGTTCTATCATCTTCATTCACATTTGATTACTGCCTTAATCCCTGGCTAGTTCCACTGCTTTCAGTGGGAATTCTTGCACAGTAAGATACTATTTGAAAGAACTGAAAATCACAGTGTCTTCCACTAAGTGATTTGAGCAAGGCTGTGGAGGGACTTTAGTGCAGTTTTAGATCTGCAGTCTCTCTCTCTCACACACACTCTTGCTTCACCCATTTTCCCAATTTAAAAACGAAACCCAGAACTTACCACTGAATCTGTCATTTTTCCACCCCCAAGCTAATCTGCAGTAGTAATAATGATCAAGTAGCCCCACTGCACTGACATTACATACAGGCTGACACATTACACAAAGAAAACCTGCAGGACTGACAGAGTTCCCAATTTCTTACGCTATGAAAATGACCACCTTTTTCATCTCATAATTTAACAATTCAAAGGAGGGGGGCGAAAGGCACATTTAAAAGTTTCATATGAAATTCAGCACTACGAAGAAGGTGGTACCAAGTCAGTTTCAAGATACAAAACCATGCCTCTATGGTTTTTTAAATATTGTTCTCTCAGCATGAAATGTGTACTCTAATTTCACAACATTCATCTCTGTATTTTCACAGAACAGATGAAGATTGGTACATTAATTTAGAGAGGCCTTGCTGAATTTGCACTGTTAAGTTAGAGGGAACTGGCTGTCCTCGCCTTCCAGAATAGAGTTATTTTGTCCATTTTTCCTTCCTGCTTCTGCAAACACCTCATATACTTGTTCAACATGTATGGCCACCAAGTCCTGATCCATGTTTCCTCATAAACCTTAGCTATCTTTGTGTAGTAGCGTTTTTAATTCTAAAAATATGGTAGCTTATTTGAGCCTTTACCAATTTTTAGACCTGTGAATTTGTTGGTTGGATTTTCACACCCTTCTGCACTGAGAAGGATGGAAACGTTCAGGGCAGCAGCTACTGCTTAAGACAGAAAGGGAAGCGTACAGAAACTTCCCTTATCTCCTAGCGGCAGGAATTCTGATTCTCTAGCACTCTTCCTCCCCTACCTGTCTCTGCTCCAGCTCTTTCCTCTCCTCCACCGCTCCTATGGCAGAAATTTCACAACTCCCTTGCTCCTGGGAGGCAAAATCCACTATCTCCTACCCGGCTAAGGAAGCATGCCCCTGCCTTGTCAGTGTCTAGGCATCAATTGGATGAAACTGTAACTATGTGACATTTTCTAAAAGACACCCTGGGTTATTCTGCTCACAGGTTTCAAGTTTCTTAGACTCCAGCCCAGCATTAGGAGGTCGGTACTGTGAGTTTCCATGATGGGGGTATGTGAAACACCGTATGCTTGAAAAATAATTTGTGATACTTCAGGTAACCAAAAGGGCTGGAACAGGAGAAGATGGCCTGCAAAGGCATCTTGTCCTCAAACACTGCCACTCTGGGCTTTGTCCCTGCCATTTTTGGGGATGCTTTTTTCCAAGGATCCAAGACGTGTCTTTATTTATTTGATTTCTAGACTTCTACAGCCCTCTTCGTATAGCTTCCTATACAGACCAAAGCCTCTACTTTATGGGCAGACAGGGAGGCCGGCGCTAGGCTGCGGCAGGAGGCTGGCAGGGGCTGTGGTGGGAGCTGCCCTGCAGGATGTGCCACCAGCGCAGGGCTCTGTTGGCCGCTCCCAGCAGCACAGCATGGGGCTGGGAGGTGGGCCAGGGAAGCAGCCCCCAGCCCGGGCTTGCAGGGCTGTACTGGGGCCATTCTGCCCGAGAAGCTGTTGTACCTGGAGAGTATCAAGGTGGCTTACCCACTCTGCCACCCCACTTCTTACAGTCTGCATGTTTTGCAACACAGAGCCTGCCTTGGTGTCTCTCGTACTCAAATGGTTTGAGCAGTGAGGGGTAAAACCCTCTCAAATTCATCTGGGTACAAACTGTGTTTGATTATGAATAATTTTGATAGGAATAAGCGTAAGCAACTGAAAAATCAAGTTTTCCTTGGTTTTCAGTAAAAAGAACCCTTCATTTGAAATTGTATGGGGAGGGCAATATTTTAGTCTAAATAAGTTATTCCAGTATTGGAAATTCACACGATTTCCACAACCTGTTCATCCTGCTTTCATTCTGCTTTCAGGCTACATCCACTCAGCCATCCCAGTGGCTCACAGGAGTTACACTTTTAAACCCCTGCCGCAGTGTCCAACCTACAGGTTTTTTGGTTTCTTCACAATTTTCTGTGAAAAGAAGGAGAAAAAGGAGGGGGAAAAAAGAATTCTAACTACATGTTTCTGCAAAATATGCTCTACTCTGTATTTCCAGTGATTTTTAACCCTTTATTTAAGAAACTCCGAATAAAATCAAGTTCTATCAGAAACGTGCAACTCCTATTTGGATTCTTTTCTACAGCAATTCATCTACCCTTACAATTTTGGCTCTGACTGAATAATTGTTGGGTATTTCCATCTGAATATATTTGCTAACAGAAAGAAAAAATGAAAACCAAAATACACACTAAATGTAGGATACTGTCAAAATACACTGTAACTTTAAAGGAGTAGGTACAATGAAATATTTATAGTCTTTAAAATGCAATTCAGTGACCATACACAAAGAGTTTTTCCTTTTGATTCAACAGCAGTTGTTTCTCCTCTCCCTTGTACTAGTCTAGAGCAGGAATAACTGCATCCACTCCCCAAGAGTACAAAACTAGTACAAATGAGAGAAGGAAGAATCTGGTTCCTACCATTCAGACCCATCACCAGTGGCAGGTCTGCCAGACCTGCTCTAAAACTACCAAGCATGAGAGGAGAGGGCAGGTTTTGCTGAGCAACCTGGTCTGATCTCTCTGCTGACTCTGCTTTGAGCAGAAATGTGGACTGGACACCCTCTGAGGTCCTTGCCCATCTGAACCTGTAATTCTGCTCTGTAAGTGCTTTTCATTTGCATCTTCACCAGTGAATTTAATGGGAACGGATTCAGGCTTTTCTAAACATACTGGGTTTGGGGGGTGGTTTTTGTGTTGTTTGTACAGGTTTCTTCACTTCTTTTTGTATGACCAACCTATGTGACTACATCTGGCTGAAAGAACTGTTAACGCTAGTGCAATTGCTTCAGTACTTGCATCTGTGTAAAAGTGAAAATGTAAGGCAGGAACAGCAACAAACACCAGCACTCATAGTCACAAGCCTCAGCAATGTTCCAGATACCACTTCTGATTTGAAAATTCCATTAAAACCTCCAGAAAACTTCATTTTTTCAAGGACAGAATTTGTCTGGCAGAAGCTTTGCTTTGGTAAGTTTGGTAGAATGAAGACCTAGAACATGGGACAGAGACACTCTGGGGAGAGCAGAGAGGAGGAAGGATAGGATTCTCCTCTTCCACCAGTGTTAATCCACATATTTGACCAGAAAAAGCTTCTAGATTGCTCTGATATTAGAGTACAATCAGATGGCATGGGCTCATGTGTACTCCTATGTACGTCCTGCCTGCTTCAAGTAACATGCTGTTTGGTTTAACACTGGCTAGGACACAGCCACCAGCAGCCGCCTTTTCAGTTTCCTTCTACAGATTTTGCCACTGTATTGGCCTCTGATTTTTCAGTCAGGGCCTGCACATTACATTTTTGTTTCTCTTCAGAAGTCATACTGCTTGACAGAGGGGAAAAACTCTTTCCTGTACTGTCCTTTTGATAAAAAGGTTGTAGTGAATACAGAGCTGGAAGTTACCAGACTGATGACCCCAAAATGTGAGGTCCTTTCTGAGTAGCGTTTGGGAACAGCACAGTATCAGTCACGCAGACAAGGAGATATTTTCAGGGTTGCTTAACAGCAGTTGGAACACCAAAGGCAGGGAAGCACAGACAGAAAATTTAGTGTTGCCACCTATCACAGTTTTATGAAAAGTCTTCCGGTCCTGCAGACAAATTATTATATTGCAGTTGCAGAGAAAAGCCTGGGAATGGGATTCAAGTTCTCCTTGCCTAATGGAGAAAAAGTCAGCTGCAAAGACAAGCAAACCTTAAGCGTGTGTATTATCAGGAGTACAAGCATCACTTTCTTTTGGGTCTTAGTGAGTTTACAGGAAAACCCGTGAGAAATTCGCAGGAAAGATGAATTTCTCCTCCCGAAAGGCCAGAGTCCCTAAGCTTCCTACGAGCTGTGAGAAACAAACTGAAGGGATGAGCGGGCGGTTTTCAGTAGCGTGTGCCAAGTTGTAAAGCGGTAACTACCAGACAATCAGCACTTCCAGCCCGCAGCGGAGCCTTCCCCGCTCGGGCCCGTACAGGCGGGTGCTGCGGTGACCCCGAGCCCGCAGGCCGCGCACACGCCGCGGCCAGGCGGGAAGGACACAGCTCCTGCCCTTGCCGGGGGGCAGGGCAGGCGCCGCCGCCCCTCGCCGAGCGCTGCGGTGACCCACCGCCCCGCTCCACACGCACACCGTCCGCCCCGGGCCGCCGCTCCGTGCCCGGCACACCGATGAGCGCCGCAACGAGGGATAAAGCGGGAAGGTGGGGGGTGCGGTGCGGTGCGGTGGCGTCAGCGCGCGCGCTCGCGCGGGCGTCCCCTCCCCCCGCCCCCCCCCGGCGCGCGCGCCCGCCGCTCCCATTCAGCTTCGCGCCGTCCCCGCCGCGGCGGCTGCTGCCGTCAGAGCTGCCTGCGTCAATGCTGCCTCAGTGACACGCACCGGGGCTCTGCGCTCCCCACCCCCAGCCACCTCCTCCTTTCTCCCGGGTCTTTTTCTTGATTTTTTTTTTTTTTTTTCCCTCTCCTCGTTTTTTTCCTCAATGAGACGCATTAATGGGATTTTTTTATTATTTTTTTTTATGATCCCTCATCTATCAGGCCGGTTGGCGGGTGCTGCTGGCGCGTTTACACTTAACGGTTTCTTTGTGTGGGGGGTGGGGGTGACGTGTCCACCCCCCCTTTTTTACTTTATAAAAGAATAATTTTGATGAATAATTACCAAGTAATTGATTTATTTCACGCAGGCCCCGTGTCACAGGCAGACGTGGGTACCCTCAGGTAGCAACCGCCCCTCCCCCACCCCGGTGCCTCTGTCGCGGCGCTGAGGGGAGCTGGCAGCCACAGGCCCTAGCCAGCACACTCACGCCTTGCCGTATTATGACGGATTTCCCCCTCTCCCAGAAAAGCAACCTTTATTTTCTTCCCCCCCCCCTCCCCCTTCTGGCTGCCTACTCATTCAGTGTTTCTGCATTATCTGCACACCCACCGTTATTTCTCTGCTTCCCTTCCCACCGCCCCTGTCTGCCCCCCCCCCCCCCCCCCATCAATCATCAAGTCCTGGGCTGTAAAGGATAATGGTTCATAAAATGGTTGTTCTGTGCATGTCCTCAGCTGCACGCATAACCCCAGCCTCCCGCCTGCGCTCCTCTCCTGCTCATCAAGGTCAGAGGGAAGTCTCTAAACCCAAAGCTGTATTTATTTACATTTTATTCCCAACTGTCTCCTTCCACCCTTTTTCTTTTCCTCGGGAGAATGTGATGGCAAAGCTCCCTGAATTTTTGTGGGGTCAGGCCTTGCCCTACTTCAGAACATATCCATGCTTAGCTCGGCAGAGAGGACAATATCCCGGCCCTATTAAAGTCAATGGGAATCGGTGAATTCGAGCGTCACTGGATTTGGCTGGCAGACCGCACAGCCACGCTCTGGCCAAACCCTACCCCATTTCAGTTCAGCTTAACTGCAGCAGTGCCAAGCTGCTGCGAAGCTGTCTCCTGCTGCTGGCGCAGCGCAGCCCTCCCATACAGGAATCCTTGGTGACGTTGAGCAGCTGGAACGGATCCTGCACCTCCCCTGCTGCCACCACGAAAGGAACCTGAAACTAGCTTCCACCTCCTGGCACCTCCCCAGCAGATAAAGGTCCTTCGAGGTCGGGGATTGGCTGGATAAATTAGAGCAGCCTAAAGACTATATTAATTTAGTCTGCAAATGAGCCTGGTGCCAATCCAGTCCCAGTGGTATGAGGCACAGCCATTTTTACATCCTCCCAGCTGCACCTACCCCTGCTCCCCTCCAGCTCAGGACTGGGTGTGTTAAGAATTATATGGTAGCAAATCTTTTTTTCAGTTGATGCATAAAGCAACAGTTTCAGAAACAGCCTAGTTCTGCAACATCAACTACTTTGAATAACCACTTTGCTTCAAAATACGAGGAAAAAAATTTAAAAGGGCAAGCAATTAGAACACAAACTAGATTTCTGAAGAGAAAAAGGAATCTTAACAACTAACTTGTGCACAGCAAGGGCTTCACTGTGCATTTGAAATGTATGTTATTTGCATTTTTTACACAAAAAAAAGGAGACAAACCCGGTATCGTAAAGGCAGTGCTGGATGGCAATAGGGTTCCTTACCACAACAGGAATGCACTTACACATTTTAATACCCAGCTTATGCATAAACCTGCATTTACATTATCTCTTTTTACTAATTGTGTCAGTGGGTATTCTCCTCAATAAATATCCATTTAACAGGTAGGCCAGAAAGCCACTTGGGACAGAGGTTTCCAGGGAATCAGCCAAGCCCAGGCTCACCATATCGGGCATGATTCAAGCACATGAGTGGCTCAGCAATCTGTCCTAGTGAAAGGACATGTGAGGAAAGGCAGACAGGCGTTCCAAAAGGATCCTGCTGAGTCTCAGGCATAGCAAACAACCGGCCGTCACCTGCAGTCATTTATGTTCTACAACTGTGACTGCGCTATCATATACATTTTTTTTACTATTTTATTTCAGTGTGGCAAAACCAACCTCGAGATTCATTTGTGTATGTTTTTCATCTTGTGAATGATGCAACTCTTGGTATCCAAGCACATTAAATGGGAGATGGGGCAACTACCATGCACTAGTACATATTAATAAAAGTGACTTTACTGTTTATTTCCCCACATTAAAAGCTGGCCCTGTGAGAACAAGGGTAGCAGCTGCCAGTGTGTGCCATACAATACTGAAGGTGGACGGATGCCCGTGGAGCGGGAAGCAGCCTGCTGTCTACCCAGAAACTGTCACTTCTTCCAGTCAGCATGGTAGAGTGGCGCGGTGCCTGCCTAATGGACAGGGGGTAGCTCCCTGCGTTTGCATGGAATGCAGCACTACACTCACCAGATTTGCCTTTGGACAAGCAGGTTTGAAACAAGTCAATCCTTGCTCTGCCTTGGGAGTTGCTCCAAGTCTTTGGCTGCAAACTGCAGTGCTAAATTGAGACCGTTATTTTGCATTGAGCTATTTTCATCCCAAAGTGCCTTAAAGGCTTAGCAGATATATACAGGCTATGGTGCTATATGCACAGGAATCACTCCAGCCACTAATGAAATGCAGGCACCTATTAACCAGAGCCGTGTGATGCCTGGTCCCTAGGCGTGATGACTGCTAGAAGATTTTGTTTTATCCAGCTGAGTCAAGTCTGGTTTTTGGTTAGTGGAATACTTCATGCCATTTGAAAAGGAAAACTGGCAGGATCTTTACATACAGCATTGAAATAGGTATAGTTAGTTACACTCAGCACTGTAATTTGAAATGCCACCACTGAGACAAGACCTTTTCTGGAGTCTTGCATTGTTCCACCACCCATATTCAATATTAATTATCAAAACAGTCCTCCCTCCACTCAGTGGTGCAGTGAGCTGGGAATGAATACCTGGAACCTTTCACCCATGGAGTAGTTTTGTCAAAAGCCTCTAGAGCTAGATGTGGACAGGACACCATGGTGTTTTGGTGGTCTATAGACAATGAATAAGTAGTTTCGCTGCAGCGTCTCATGGATAGGTACCTGTAAGGGTAAAGCACCACAACCACCTCCACAACTGGCTTTAACTCACACTTGGCTGTTCTGTCTAGAAAAGGCAAGAGCACTGAATTACTGCATATTTGCCAAGATAGAAAATTAATTTTAAAAAGCAAAAAGTGCAGTAGAATATGAACTGTATGCCTAAAATGAGCATTACAATATCCACTCAGTACTGTATATACACCTTTGTATAGATTGCATGCACTGCATCCAATAAGCATGCTTCCCTGCTTCTAGTTAGGGTAAAGAGGGAGTTGTGTGGTGAAAGACGTAATTTGTACATTAGGAAGTCTCTGTTGCCAGATCAGCAGCAGCAGCACTGACGTCTGTACTCTCTCGCTTTGTTCCTGCTGCTATAAATCAAAATGACTACAGTCCAAATGCCTCACTTGTTTAACTATAAATGCACTGCTAGTCAGAAAAATCCGCACCAGGAGGGATCTAGATAATCTGCATATACTTTAAACTGATTAAATAGGGAAAGTCAAAAAAAGGACAATAGCATTTATAAATTTATGCTTTCAACATCAACAACAACAACTTTTAAAGGGTGGAACCCAGCAGAGCCATAAAAATTCTGTGTCTACAGGCACTGATGTCTTTGCTAAATGAACTATCAAATTTGCCTTTCTTAATGTGTATTGGGATTATATTTTTTCCCCCAGATTAATGCAACTTCTTTAGAAGCCTGTTTTCCCCTGTGTCCTCAATGTGTTTTCCTGCTTGTGTAAACTACTGGAAGCAAATTAAAACAGAGTAGATGAAGTGGGTCAGGTTTTACGTGCCTGTGTATTTATAATAATAAATACAAACATATATAGCTGAGGTTGACTCCCATTTATTTGGAATTTTAGAAAGCTAAATATTTCCTCTGCAGATGAGGAAGCCTAAAATACTGCTTAGATCTCTTCCAAGTTCTAAAAGAGGACTCAGTTACATAAAAACAATGGTGCCAATGCCTGCTGCTAACCTGTCGGCTGGGGGAGAGCAGAGGAACTCGCCTCCTAACACCTACTGAGAGCCTGGAATTATTATAGAAAAATGCAGTGCAATTTCTTGACTAAATGGAAAGGGAATGGGAGAAATTAAGAAGGTAACCTTCCAATACCAACATTAGCTCAGCTGAGCTGCAAATCCTGTGTATTGGGCAGCATAGCCAGAAATATGTTGAGCTGTACTTCTGAAGAGGAAATAACAGGATCAGAGAACAGCAGGTGAGTACATTGTCAACACCATGCTGACGCTGCTGTTGGAGCCACTGCGTTACAGTTCCCAAGACCATCAATTTTTTACAGCAAGGCATTCAAAAAGTATCAGAGCAAAAAGTCTGAATATATTTGTTTCATGGCGGCTGTGTTGTTAGGCTTTGGCTAATGAATTTGCAACCAGATGTTCATTTTAAGATCTGATCCAAAATGCACTGAAGTCAATGGAAAGTCCATTGGAAGTTCCAGATCACTGGAAAAAAGCTACTGTAGAGCCAATATTTTTTAAAAGATAATAATAAAAATAAACAGGATGTAGTCATTGGTCATTCAGCTTGGCAATGATCCTAGGCAAAACTGTAGAAGAGCAAAAGAGCAGACACAGGGTCATCAATTATGTGCCACTGAAGTTGTCATAATTGTCGTGTAAACGGGTAGAGATTATAACAAATGGAAAATAACTGGATTTATCTTACACCTCTCTAATTGCTGGCCAGCCTAGCCAGTATTCTCTCTCATTTGTCATTAAGAGCATGTGCACGTGGTTACTGTAGCTCAACTGGCACAACCGTAATATTTTAGGAGGTGGTGACTTACGTAAAAATAGAGTAGCATGATCAATGCAAGTTACCATAGTTTTTTTAGACACAGCCTAACCAGCCTCAAACAATACTTGATTTTTTTTGTTGTTTTGTTTTCTTTCCTTTCCATTTATAAATGCATATGTTGAAAGAGAACCGTCTTGAGGTAACAGGCTTCTGTAAGTCTTTTGGATGCAGTTCCGTGTGACGCTGACTAAAAAAAAAATTCACTATAAACAATAAGCAGTATAACACATATTAAAGAGTCAGACTGGGATCCAGTGTCTGAAAAATTAAGCTAAACAAAATCTGTGTTTTGGAGTAACTAATTAACTGTTGCAACAGCTTCCCTAGGACACAATTCACTGTCTGGAGTCTTTCACTCACTAATGGTTGGATATCTTTCTAGAGGTTATAATTTTGCCACAGAAATTTCTAGCTAAGATTCTCTGGGCCCCACTAGTTGGTAAGTCAGACAGTTATTCTAACGGTCCTTCTCTGAACACACAGCACCTTGATAACCAGTGAACTGTGAGTGTAGGTTAGCCTACTCTTATACCTCTTAGGTAAGGTTTCCCTTGCAGAAAGTTCAGTTTCTTCTTTTGCATACATTTACATCTAATACAATTTGCACGCAGATCTTAAAAAATAACAAATCATGAAATACCTTTGTAACACAAGGAGGCTGTAGGTTGTTGGACAAAAGATCAAATTTACAGGAGAACAGAGAGAAAACAACATAAAGTGCAGGGGGTCGGGGGGCTTAACCTTGGTTTAGTGCAGTCCTCTCTCACATCTACTGGATTAGGAAAAAGACTGAATTAAACTGACAGATACCCATACAAAATCTGGTGAGAACTGCAGTAGAGTGGAGACATCTAGCTGCCTTCTGTCTACCAACAGCATCTGTGAATGGAAAATCCTGGCTCTGGGGACAGCCTACAGATACCAGCTTCTTCAGGAGAAAGCAAACAAGCCTGCCCTTGCTGAGAGGGAACATAAAACTGGGATGGAGAGGAGATTATACATACAGTTTACATTTCTTCTTGTTCTCTCTGGAGCCTTCCGGAACAAAAGCTTATTTCCTTTAATTCCTTAAGTTTGGTTTCTTATGAGAGCTTTTTATTTTGGCAGTTTTGGTTACCTGGTCTTAAAAAGAAGCTTTGAATGTGCAAATTACCGTGAGAAACAATGCTGAAAATACCTCCTTGATCCAGAACTAAAGAGGACTGAAGTGCACTGATGGAGATAGTGTGAATAAGCCTGATTGCCATTGTTCAGGCTGCACCCCTTCCCTGATTAGAAAGTCTAGAAAAGGGGCAGCATGTCATTACTGTGGTATACTCTCCCTTGCATTGTACGCAGACCCACTTCCAAACTGCCACTACTTCTCCAGAGGCCCAGCAAATGCACAGGCTTCACAGCAAGGTGGGACTGCATGCAGCATGTCACACCTGCAGTCCCACAATGGGAGACCAAGCAAGCGGCATGGTGCCTTGCTCTGTTGAGGTACTTTTGGGGTTCTGTCCATGAAACACAGCCTGCTGAATGACCACATCCACACGTGTGAGCATAGGTTTGAACACACCATCAGCTGAGGGACTGAGGACTTAGACGACTTGCTGCGTATGTACTTGACGGTTTCAAAACATCAGATGTGCCCTCCGTTTTGTATGGCTCCCAGCTCCTGCAGCCAGTAGTCACAGCCTCTGGGACTGCACAGTCAGCCGCAGGATATTGCTGTAAGGCTACAGCCTTGTTCCTTCAGCTTCTCAGCACATCTTCCAACGTCAGCCTGTGCCTGCTCTCAGTGTACATAAACACGGGCACGTGCTAGCTCCAGCAGTAACCAAACTTTCTACGCTCACAAACGCTGGCTCTACAGATGGGGAACTATCCAAAATCACAATCGGAGCCCAGTTGTTCTCTACCATCACCCGGTAAACAAAGGCCACACAACTCTGCATATATGCTTTTTCAAGAGAGACAAGATCTGGGAAGCTTCCAAACAGGTTTTGCGTAAGAAAATACAGGGATTATACTAGTTACAACTATCTAATCACAACAAAATAATCCCCGTGACTGTGGAGGTGAGGCCAGTATTCAGATAATGACGTGCATCTAGAAATAGGAGATTTAGGACATCAGGACAAAGGAAGGATAATAAGAATACTGGCCCAAGCTCAAATACTAATGCATACCAAACATTAATGCGCCCCAAACAACAGCCGCTTCAGAGGAGTGGTTTTGATTTTCCTAAGGAAAAGATATCACCAGCAGAAAGAAATCTGCAGTGTTATTTTTTGGTAGATGAAGAGGTAGCTTCTGTTCCAAGGGCCATATCTATGTCAGAAACAACGTCAGGTCCACAGTTCAGGCTAAGGCAGGCATGTCTAGCTCAGAACAAGTTGAGTTTACAGTCACCTCTGATTGTGTAAGCAGCAAGGTCACAGGTGCACAAGCAAGTACTTTTCTCCTCTAGAGAGGTCCCCTGAGAATGAGTTTGAGGGTACCCTTGTGGCATCATATCAAGCAAGGAAGCTTGCACTGCAGCATCCACTCCTTTTTCTGTCGAACGAAGACTTCATCCCCCAGGGAAGTTAATTTAGCTGCTGTCCTCCCCTTCTGCTTTCCTCCTTGCGTCAGCCCAAGAGTAACAAGAGAGCCAACTGAGATCTACCAGCTCAGTCTTTCTAAACCGATGACAGGCCACAACTTTCTGGCTTCTGCCTTCAGCCCTTGAGATTTTCAAATAGCTCCCCAAGTCTCGGAGTGGTCTGAAAACACTTAGCTTCCAAGATCAAGTGTATTCATTGTAATATAAATGATGCTTAACACTTTTAACCAGAGCTAAATTTATCAAAAGAAATCATGAAGTGAGCTAACCATGAAGGTCATTATACTGAAAGGGAAATTTGAACATAAGGATTAAACTTTACCTGGAAAATTTAAGTTGAACAATTTTCTTGACAATTAGGGCAACAAGAAATTGAGGGATATATTTTGAAGAAAGCTGTGGAGAGAAACACTTTGTAGAGAATTTTCAGTTTTCTGTTTACAGGTGCCAATGTAAGCAACTATGCGGCTTGCCAGTGAAAGAAAGATAAATGAAAATTTGAGTTCAAGCCTCACTTGTAAGAAGCCCTCATATTACCATGATTCATTTTGGCAGCCCACCAAACCTGAGAGAAACTCAATGGACCAGTATAATTCCTGATCACTGAAGTTAATTGAGGTTGAGTCACACCTGGAACAATCTTGCCCATTCATTCATTAACAAGAGGAGACTGAAAACACTGTATAGGTTGTTTCTGCTATCTAGGGCAAGATGTGCTAAGACAAGACGTTTCTGACTTAAAAGCACAGACCTTCCTTCTGTTGTCTCTAGAGGAGAAAATGCAATTTTGTAGGAAATTCAGATCTAGGCTGTCAAGTTATCCTAAAATCTCAGAGTTGATATACTACCTTGACACAGGCAAGTCCATCGAAGTCTATTGTGCTATGAATGAATCTTCACCACCTGACTGAATTCACAGTAACTTTTTCCTCTACCTGCTGTACCGCACTGTGACAATTAAGAGTGCTTAAGTCTGGTCTAGTGTAACACAGTACTGTAACGGGGACAATGCCCATGGTAGCAACAGGAGAGTGTTGGAATAATGTTCTGCCACTGCCTTGACTTTGACTGAGTGCTTGTGCCTGCAGGATACTTTGCTTATTGCCTTGAAAATGCCATTACCAGTGAAAGATTCAGTATAAAGAACTCTTGGAAAATGAAATTAAGGAAGTTTTTTCATGCTGCATATGAAAACAGCATTCAGCCTTACGCATGAAATTTCTTTGAGTATCTTAAGTTTCCAAAGAACAGCTTTATTTTCATGGCAGTAAGCCCCAAAGATGGAGTTATAAATCTACTTCGTATTTTGTCACAACTATATGTATTAGGCTCATGTTCTTCCTAATCTTCCTAATCTTGGATATTATGGTAGTTATTCAGTCATCTCAATAAAGAAATTGCTTTATAAACCAGATCTGAGCTCGCTCCAATTTTGGAAGATACTATTGATTAGAGACTTCCCAAGGAGATATTTACCTTGGGTTCTTGACTCTCATGGAAAAGACTCACCAGGCTGGGACTTCACCTCCGCAATGTAACTGCCGTATTATTATCTTATCAGTTATGGAGTGTGCTAGTGCCTTTGAAATAACTCATTTTGATGTTTTGAAGCTAGGAACACAAAAATAGGAGCATTTATCCCTGGGTTTAGCACTGTTCATTTTTAAAAATAAAATAAAAATCCATGTTCCAGAAAGGCTTTTGGAACAACCAAAACAGAGACCAAGCCTAAATGATCCATCCCAGGTTTTACTCCATACTTGACTGTTTCTGGAACAGGACATTTTAGGTGTTTTGTCAATTCCCTGTAGATATCCGGTCAGGATGTATGTATTGAATAAAAAACGCAAACCTTCAACTTACTCGCTGCAGCAAAGTACTTCGGTTAGCTCTTTACCTGAAGTAATAAAAGCAACCCATTATCTGGGTTGAAATGCAACTCATTCTTCTTTCAAAAGCTTGACATTTACAGTAGAGGAACTCTTAAATATATAAACATTTCCCAGTTTTTACTACTAATCTCCTAATTCACTTCAACCACAAGTGGTTTTAAATAGCCAATAGATCTTTAGAATCACTTTTATTTGCACTTCTGGAATACTCATCTAATGTCCTAATATATCTACAGTAAGGGAATGTGTCCTGAATATAGTTCTAAGAAAAATTAATTAACATAGGAAAATATTTGGAACTGTTCTAGTAAGATTTATATATGAAAGCTGTTTCTGTGGGCAGGAGTAACTGTCATACTCAAGACTTGAAAGCCATCTTAAGAGTACCTACAACTAACTGGAATCAAGATTTTTCAGAAGAAAAGTAATGATGACAGAGTCAGGAAAGTTATCTGCCACCTGTTTGATTAAATGAAGACTATTTCCTCCCATAGCAGGCTTAGATGGATACCTCATTATGGCACTGGGAAACACTGTACTTTGCTGACGCTCTAATTCCCGTAGGATGTAGACAGAGGAAAAATAGTGACTATCACATGCTTTCACAGAAATATCCATGCATATTGGAAGATCGGCACAGTCGCTGATAAACATCTCTGTAGTTAGAACCCACATTTCACATGTCAAGAATACGCAGCAGAGAAAGAGCCAAAAAGTTGCTATTGGAGCAGATTAGGAACTAGAATTCGAGTCTTATGGAAAACCCTCATACATGTTTTTGTTCCGTATTACAACAGACAACTGCAACTTCAGATTTTCTCACAAACCAGTATTGAAAGCAGTCAGCTAAAAGAGCAAACTAGCACATTCTGTTCCATTTCATTTTAGTACCATGGATCAGTTGGTGCTTTGTGGGAACAGCAGTTTGGGTGCCTTTAACACTTTTTTCTTCTACAGCCCATGCCCCAGCTACATCCTTCCTCATGTGCAGTAGCAGCCTGTGCCTGCAACAGGAGAGCCAGTGAGCCCCATGCGGGGGAGCTGGAGGAAGGGGGGCTACCGATTGCGATAGAAATCAATTAGCACGTAAGAGGTTAATTACAAGCCCGCAAGCATTCAATCAATACTCAGGTAGACTGCCTGCACTACCTACCTACGTACTCACCCTACGTATTGCCAGTGTCTAAGTTTTATTGCCAGATTAGCTCAAACAACAGGGTGTTAGAACTGAGTTATGATTATAGCAAAGTGGGGGGAGTGTCAAAAAGTGGGAATATGTGATTTACTGTATTCTCATTTCAAAACCTTACGGCTTACCACCCTGAAAGGAGGCAAGGGAGCCAGCAACAAACAAAATCTTCCATTGTGAAAGCACTGACAAGTCTAATCATCATTTCTGCTTCAGAAAGTTTTAAAATGCAGTATGTGAAAACATGCTGACCCTTGGGAAGTAAGTGGGGCTGTTAAAAATAAATAGGTTCCAGCTTTTCAGGAAGAGCAGATTCACTACAGTGACGTAAAAACACCCAGCAGTTTGTCCCAGCTATTTCCCACGAGATACTGCTGATTTAGGAAGAAACAGCAGCTCACACAACTGCCTGGAAATTTAAATGCCAGGATGTTAGTTCTTGAATCTTATTTTTTCCACAGTTCACCTCTGACACAGTGTCAGTACTTGCACAGTCTCTCCATACCCTCAGAAAGACCCTTTAAAGACTTAAAAAAAAAAAAATTAACCTTCACAGAATATCCCAGTATGTCTCAAAATACATTAAGAGATCCTAATGGTCTTAGGAATATCCTCTTATTATTGGGAAAAGTTTTATTTTAGAAATAAAATGAACAATATGAAATATTTTAAGGGGTTTAATTTTATGTTGGAAGGGATAATGCATCCCAAGTACGTTTTGGGTGTTGTGTCCACATACTTGCCAGAAAAGGGCCAGCGTTGTGGTGTGAGACCTTGGTGCATGGAGGTGCAGCGTGTGGTCAGCCTGGACCAAGACACAGACAGATCAAAAAGCAAGTGCTGAAACAGAAGTTTCCCTCCAACTGGAATTACTGATTTACAGCCATTTCTACCAGTTACAGCAGACTATTTCTGTGATACTATAGCTACAGGTTTGGGAGCAGCAAATAACATTTCTTCATTTCAAAGCACACATGTGCATCTTTAATTCAAAGTGGTTTGTTTCAGGTCCATGTGGAAACTGCTAGGGTGGAGTATTAAGTCATTTTAGTTAGGAAGATAGTTTCTTCAGTAAACATTTCATGTTCCATCTGTTTTCTCTCTTTTTAATTCATCAGGATGTAGTTCCTTTACTTTTCCTTCTTAGATTTCCACTTTTTTTCCTCCAAAATCCTATTAAACCCTAACCAATGCTTTCCATAAGACAGAACGCACAAATTAGTGTTTGTTTAAAAAAAGGAGCGTAGGGATTACATGCTGGAACAGATTCTTTGTACATAATCACTTCAACACGTGTCTTTCCACCCCACTTACAGTAAGACTGCAAGTCATGTAAACAACTCTGCGACGAAGAAAATTGCTGGTTGGCTTGTTGTACATCTGCTCCAAGAGAATGAAGGAAGAATTTTTTTATATATCTAAAATAATTAAATTTTATAGAAAATATAAACCTGTACAAATATATGTCCAGAAACTGAAACAAAACAGTATCAATAGGTTCTGCTTGATAGATAAGGAGTCAGATAAGTAACATCAGGCAAGATCCATCATGCTATTTGTCCCAAACAGTATACAGCCTATTGCTAGACCAGCAGTAGAAACACATTTCACAGATTTCTGGGAATATTTGGTGGCAACATCCAGTAGGAATAAGCCACAATCAAAAACTCAGAGACATACGGAAGTTGCACACTTTTGAAGAGGAATCCTGTGGCCTATAATTTTTGCAGAACAGAAGTTACACAGTCAAGTGAATCGTCATACATCAGGGAACAGGAGAGAGCAACAACCAAACAAGATCCTGCGTTTTCTACCCAAAACCTTTCCCTTTGCCAGTTCATCATCACCTGAAACCTTCCCTTATCAGACCCCTTCATCAAAAAAGGCAGCCCCTTAAACACAAATTCAGTCACCCCAGTTGAAGGAAGGTTGATGTTATCTGCAATGATTTCAAAGGCTTGTAGTCCTAAAAGAATAAGCAAGAAGCCCTCAGGTGAAGCCAAACACAATAGGAAGGCCATCAGAGCCTTGCTGTTGGCTTCAGTGTGGCCAAAACTTTTTTTGCTGTTATTTCAGAGCCCAAGTGCTACTTGAGCAGTGAGAGGAGTGCAGCTCTGTGCACAGCCAGAAGTAGCAAAGCAGGCACAGCAAATGACTGAGCAACCGAAGAAGTCAGAGGAGCAATGCATCTCCATACGCAGGCTAAGAAGCTGTTCTGCAAGCAGCATGTGTAGCAAAGCCTGGTTTCCTGCTGGCATGCTGCAAGCGTTACTTCTCAACCACCTTTCCTGGCGACATCCCAGGTTCCTCCAGCATCCACCCAGCACCCTGTGGGGTGAGAGGCAGCCCATACTGTGTTCAGTCATCTTCTAGGCAACCAGCAAGCTGACAGGCCTGCTGCCACGCAGGGTGCTAGGCTGTCCCTGCCCTTCTGCCAGAGGGGCAGTAGCAGCAGCTTCTTCCTCAACTCTGTTCCCAGCGTCTCACAAACCAGTGGGAGTTTAACGGTCATTGAAGCCCTCTTTCAAAGTTGGTGGAAATGGAGGAGCAGGGCTAAAAGCTATGGGAGGGAAAGGAATGGGGATGGATAAACAGACAGTAAGCTTACATATGTCTTGTTTTCTTAGCAGTTCAGGCTAAAAAGGAACATTTTATATATACATCTATAAAGGGTGGGTAACTGGCAAGATTCTCAGTATCAAAAGCAGCTTGGCCCTGTCTCAAGAAACCAACAGCCTACTTGAAGTTAGCTGGTGTGTTTTTCTCTGGTAATGACTTTAACAGTGTTCTTACTTTTACTAGCCACATTGGGCACTAGTCCATCATACAGACTGAAGCTCTCAGTTCTCCAAGTAACTCTGCAAACCCAATAAGATTACCCACTGAATTCAACCAGAGATGTTGCATTCCTTCCTGACATGACCCTGTTGCTGGCAAGAGGGGGGAGACTAATCTGAATCAGAACAATCTTCTCAGCAAAGACAGAAAATTGCTCACAATTTGAAAGCGTCTATGTTTTGCCCTGCTTCAGGTGGAGACAGTCCAAATCCACCAAAATGGCCATTAATTGGAGCAGTTCTACTGTAAGGGGCTTTCTGGTGTTAGATGCCAAAGAAAAATGTTTTCCAGGCCTTCAACACAGCTGGAGCATTGAGCTTCGAGAAGTCTGGCTTTGATTCACAAAAGGGTGTAAATGTCACAACATTCACAACTGGGGCCTCTAGCCTTTTTGATAAATTACTGGCTCATCAAATCTCTAAACTTAGAGGTAGGGGGCAAATAAGTGAGTCTGGGATTTATTACTGAATTGGAATAAAAAAATAGTTTGAGGATGAATGCACCACTTCTTAATTTTGAGAAGTTTACTTCTCCTGATTGCTTTAGATTAAGTATATTCCTGAAACAAAAATCCCAAGCTTGAAATACAAAATTCAGTCCTTTCCAGAATTATTTATGACTTTTTTTTTTGAGGTATTAGAAGCCATTCATCACATTGAATGTGACTTTATGGCTAATTTTGATTGACCTGATCTGTTATAGCATGCAAAAGTCTCTCTGCCAGGTGTGAGTGTGAGTGGGGCCGGACCTCCTAAACAATTAAGTACTTGCTCATTCCCAATAGTTACTTCTTTTGAAGTTATTAGTGTTATGAATAACTGGATGTCAAACCTGTGTAGTTTATTCACTATCACACAGGCAAGAAATCAGAGTTCCCCATCTGTTACAACAGTTTAGCCTCTCCACACCCTAAATTAGTGACAGTTCAGAGTTGTAACTGTCAAGTTTTCCTGCTTTGGTCCAGAAATTGTTATGAAAGTTGTATTCCTTGCTCTGTCACTAAGGGCACATATGAGCCTCATTTAACTTTCATGCCGAGCTTCCATGTTTGTAAAGTTGGTGTCCCTCCTTTTTAAAGGCCCTTGCTTAACAACACTCAGAACTGTGTTGGATAAAAAGACTCAAAACCAGTCTTGTATCCTTAGTTTGTCATCTAGCTTTAACCTTACCACTAAGTGTAAAATAGCCCTCAGAAGTTTGTCTTTTTCTATTTACATTTTATAGATGAGACACTGAACCATTTACTTCAACAAAACAAATTTTAAGAGTCCTCATTAAAGAAAATGCAGGCACGGTAGTTACATAAGACATAATAGTTTTATTTAAGCTTCCCCATCTCTGGGTAAAATTGAAACTTCCAAGTTGCCTGCAATATTTTACAGAAAGGGCACTCAAAGTGCAAGATCTGCTCTATTGTGTTACAATTGCAGTGTGATCCAGCTCAGTTTTCATTCTGTATTATATTGTCAGTGAATCTGCCTTACAGAACCTTATAGCAGCCCCCCCAGTAGCTAAAGGGAGCCTACAAGAAAGCTGAAGAGGGGCTTTTTACAAGAGCAGGTAGTGAAAAGACAAGAGATAACAGTTTTAAGCTGAAAAAGGGTAGATTTAGATTAGATAGAAGGAAGAAATTATTTACTCTGAGGGTGGTGAAGCACTGGAGCAGGTTGCCCAGAGAAATTATGGATGCCTCATCCCTGGAAGTGACCAAAGCCAGGCTGGATGAAGCTCTGAGCAGCCTGGTCCAGTGGAAAGCATCCCTGCCCATGGCAGCGTGGGTGGAACTAGATGATCTTTATGGTCCCTTCCAACCCAAACCATTCTATGAAATCTGACTGCTTTCTCTTCAGAATACGTATTACACGAAGACACTGGTGTCTCTTTGGAATGTAAAATGAGGAGAGTTACATTTACATTTAAAGAACTTTACACAAGAATTGCTCCCCTACATCAGACCCATCAAACTTCTGAAGGGAAGCAAGAAAAACTTCAAGAAGTTACTTCATAACTGTTTAACTGGATTATTTATTTTTGACAACAGTTAGCATTTAGCTCTTGTCCCATCTAAATCATTCTGAGTTTTCAAATCTCAGCTTTGTAAAACCCAATAGAAGAAAAAAGTATATTTTAAGTTTTGTTTCAAGTCCAGTTAGGAATGAAAGATTAGCCTATAGCACAGGAAGCAAGCCTGTTAAATCTTACTTCAAGATGCAAGAATTGATGTATTTAGCTCTGTGGTTCTGTTATTCAGTCCTCGTGGGTAACAGAGATGATGGTCATCAGATGAACACACATAGTAAAGTGAATTCTGTTAGGATACCACAAAGCAATTGACCTAATTTTACAGTCAGTGCAGGCCAGCATTGACTGTAAAAAAAAAAAGTGAAGAGCAACCATGAAGAAAAATAAAGTTGAAAGAGTACTGTGTTTTTTTTAAGCTATATTCTCACATAAGTAAGCACACAGCTCCTCTGGTACTAGTGAACAACCACAGATCCAACTTTGTACCTCTTACAAGGCAGGTTTGGTTTTATGCCATTTCATACAGTCTCCTTTCACAGTTATGGTCTCCTTTTAAATCGCTGGCAGTTTCTTGCCTTCAAAGAGATAGCTGCTCTTGTTCTCCCACCTAAAATCCCAGCCAGATCTGATATCTAGACACACACATTGCTACAGTACTGAACTTACAAATCAGCCCTGAAATGCAACAAGGGTGGGTATTACAGACCACCTTGAATTAGTCAGTTTTCATAGATGTAAATGCAGGAGCCTTAAGCTATGCCTAGACACAACTTTATCAATCCTCCTTCAAGACTGTCAGCAATTACAGAAGCATCTAAGAGTATTTCTTGGGGATGTGTGTGTGTTTTATTTGCAATTAGAGGTATAAAAAGTACAGAAATACTGAATTCAGCTTACCTACCTGCTGAAGGTACTATCATTAACTGATTTATCATTAATCACAGCACCATTGGGAAGCAGTGAAGGATAAACCCCTCCTGCATCACCCAGTAGGATCAAATCCTGTCTGAAAACAGAACTACTGACTTGATTGCAATCCTGCCTGGAAACCTCAGTCCTGGATCAGGCACCCATCAGCTAGGTGTCATTCAAACAGCACGGAAGGCTGAGAGCAGTTTACTGAGAAAGTTTAATCTGCAAAATCTATACTCTGATGTTAATAATCTATATCAAGACTATACAGCTCCTATTGCTATGATAGATAACCTACCAAAAACCAGCCAAAAGTCAATAGCAGGCCAAAACTGCAGCCAGCCAGACCACAGAATAGTTCAGTGTAGTGAGACCCGTTTCCTCACAGTTTAACATGGCTGTGGGGTTGCTGGTCATTGCTATTACACCACAGTTGATTATTTTATCACCAGTGTGCACAGCAGAAACATCAAGCTGAAGTGTCTATTTGTCAGAACAAAGTGATTGACAGATGAATGCCATGGCAAGATGGCTTACAACCATGACTGCTGTGATAGCAAGTGGAAATTGCAAAGCTTGATGCCACATGGGTTGCATTACCCCCAGCCAAGAAAGTGAAAAAGAAGCTTTTCTCTCACTGCTTGCAAAAGTTTCAGCTGCCTTGAGTTATCAAAACCATAGCCTATGATTTCCTGGCCAAAACATGAAACACTTTCCTACTTTTTTCAAAACCTGTACAATCTTTCTGGTGTGCCTCAGTGGCACAAAAGCCCTGCCTATAACCCATTGAAATCAGACTACGAACGCCCATTTGAATAAAATCACGGAAGGCAAACACCTCTTGCACAAATGAGGAAGGGGCTGTACAATGAGGTTCTAGGTGTTGCACAAAATGTAGGATTTGCCTGTAAGAATTCCTAGGGTAACAAAGATTTTTATCCTAGCTGTTGAGACTGACCCAACTAAAACTTTTCCGCAAACTTTTTAATCCAATATCTCACTAGAGACAAGAGCACTCAAGCACATCAAGGTACTGTTCTGTGAGGGTACTCTGAAGCAGTCTCTCTATATTTTGCTCCTATCTTTTTTTTCCTAGCCATCAGCTGTTGAGTACAGTTAGAAACACAATAGATCTAGGTCTAACTCTGTGTGTCTTTTTCTAGTACACCCCTAAAAGATACACATCTATGCACAGCTAGGTAATTTAATACAGGGAGTCAACAGACAAGCTAGTCTCTGAAGAATGACTTGGGAAGTGCGTATACAGAGTAGTGAGTTACTGGACCTCCCCATAGTGAATGCCATGGTATATAACTAGATTCTTTCTGGACCTAACAACTGTATTGACCCACAGTGTAGGCACTTCCAGCTGTATGACATCCAAAGCAGCAAGTGCTCACCTGGGATTCTGCATTCATCTCAGCTAGTCTTGGTCTCATCGAAACAGCAGCTGAACCTGACTTCAGCATGACAGCCTCACGATTAAAGCATTTGACTGGGTGTTTCCAGGGCTGAATACACATTTTAAGCTGCAGAAATAACCCTGGAAATTATCATTGACACTAGGGTACAGAGTTATGTGCTTTTGCTTGGCTATAATTTGATATCATTACTTCTTTGCAGCAAAACCAGTCCAGAGTCCAGGTCCAGCCTGGACAGTTTCCCAGTTTTTGAATTAGGGATGTTGCTGGAAATTTGGAGATAGACTGCAGAAATAGCTGAACCCAGAGCTATCACTTCCTAGGGAGGAGCTGCAAGTAGCTGCCAAGCCACTATGTAAGAGGTGAACATTGCTTCTTTCTCTGCCTTTTTCAATGAGTAGCATGAGCAGCTGTTTTTTGTGTTCTTAGGTGTGCTCTGAGCATGTTGAGGGGAGCCCGCACTTTCAGTCACAAACACTACCTCAACTGTGGGTTATAAAGATACCCAGGTTGTCACAGGGGACCACTTCCCTATGCTTGGCTCCTTGGGTGTGTGTTTGCACATCCAACTTTATGTGCACAACTTTTGGGCCAAACAGGAAGGAACTTCATTAGTTTTACACATCTCTAGCTAGGCTGCCGTTGAGTGTGGACTGTCTAGCTTGTTGTCTTTGATCTAGGCAACTAAATAGCACTGGACTCCTGCTTTTGGTGTCAAAAGAAGCATTCAGAATCACACCCTAGGAGTCTTGAACTAATGGTGCTTTTCCATTTCCTGTAAACTCACTTTGTAGAGTCTATCACTGGAGAGGGAGATTTTAAGGCAAGGATATGTTTCTGTTAACTTCAACATATAGTCACTTGGAAATTGGCCAATAGCTATTCTTATTTATTTCCACCTACTGACACATTGAAAGATCACTAGGACTGATTATGCAATAGATGAATAAGATGCTAAGTGCTTAGGCATTATCCTACTGCACAAAAGTCACAGAACTGCTGAGCTAGGGAGGAAGTTCTGAAGATCATCTAGTCCATCCTCCCCTGCTCAAAGCAGGGTCAGTTACAGAAGACTGGTAAGGACTGGTTTTGAATATTTCTACAGAAGGAGACTGTACAACTTCTCTGGGCAACCTGTTCCACTGCTTGACCACCCTCACCATAAAAAAAAAATAAATTACGTTTCAATTTGTGCTCTCTGCCTCCCGACTTCGGGATTTTCTTTCAGATAATTCAACAAGTCAAAGCTTGTATCTAACAAAAAAACCTGCCTATTCCTCCTATGGGTCTTGACACCAGAGAGGTGCGTTAATTAGAAAGATAATGGAAGCTATGCACAACAGCACTGCAGAAAACATATCATCCCTTGAGAAACGTGCAACTTCCCTCCCAGGGCACTGCTGCAGAACTGTCACGACCTGCACAACAGCTAGCTCCAGCCCCACCTCTGAAAGGCTTTTCACATTTGAGTGACAGTTGTCCGTGCATCAAAAGATAAGCCAAAGCCATGCTTTCCACAGCCCACTCTTAACTTAGCAGGCATGTAAAAGTGCCTCCTCCTGAACAGGATGGAGCCCTTTTACTCCATGACAGTATGGCAAGACTTGAATTTCCTAGATTCCCAGGATCTAGAGATTCTGCCCATAAACTGGTACCAAAATTGTAAGCCAGAATACACAAAACATTAGTGTTACTTTCAGGTTTTTTTAATACTGGAAACTCTTCTAAGTTACAATAAGAACTTCCCTAGGCAAGGATCCAGCAGCAGGGAGAGCTTGAACGACATTTTAGAACTCATTTTATACATCAGCAGAACAGTTTCTCATCAACAAAAACTCCTGCTTACTTATGGAACTTCTACCAGATTTCCTCTGGCAATGCAGTTACAGTCCCTGAAGCATATTCCAGCATTTTTGTCATCTGATCAGCCCTGCATAATTTACTTGATAGCAGCTGCGTGTGCTTTCTTCATACTTTCCCCCCTAGTGCATTAATACTTTCATTTTTTTGAAAGCTTTCCAGGGATTGTGAAAAATGTCTTTTGTTTCTTCCTTTTCTTACACTCCTCCCACACTGTAACACCAGCTTATGCTTTTGCCTAAGGAAAACCATCCAAGATGCACCTTTAAAAGACAAGAAGCAATTCTGAAACTTTGTTAAAATCTAGGAGAAAAAAAAGGATACTTGCTTCTGCTATGAGAGACCTGAGCTTTGTTTATGCTTTGCCACAAGCTTCCAGTTTAACCTCAGCTGGACTCACCTAGCCTCTTGCCCAATTTTTCTGGAGAGGTATTGGGAGAATTAAATACCTGAAAAAGATATATTGGGCAAAGCCATGTCACATCACAAGCATTTTCCTACTATAACTTGGCGCGTTTTTGAGAATCAATTCCCAAGCTTTTTGCAAAAAGGTACTAGAAGATGACAAAATAGACTTCTCTCAAGACAGCAAATTCAGACTCAAAACGGCAGCTGGCATTATGCAGATATATTTTAGTGATGCTCATACTGAAAAAAAAAAAAACAGGGAAGAACAGCAGTGGAAATGAGCACATCACCTGTAGAGTTATGTTTAGTAAGAGCCTACTTTCTCAGAGAGGTTACACAGCTGGTGACTGAGATAAAGCAGAAAGAGTATCACAAACAGCATGCATCTTGCATGGAAGAGTCACCAGATTGTAATATGGGCTATTCCTGCAATTGTTGTACATGATGAGTTCTCCAAATCATGTTACAGTTTATTAACCAGAGAGGAAAGGAGAACAATGGAAAAATTGTTAATTTGTGACCCAAATTCCTTACAGTTTTTAAACCACTTTCCCCTTGAACAGAGTATCTGAAAGCAATATCCTGGCATGAGTTTAATCAAATTTAAAGTAACATGGGCTAATCTTCTGAGGCCTGTTATGTCTGTGAAAAGTTATTTCTTTCCTTAAGCCCCGCTTCCCTTCTGGAAGTCTGTTAGTCATGAAATAAGCAAGCAGCGGTGTCTGAGGCAGTAAATACAGCAGTCACCCCCACCTCCCAATCCAACTATGTTTGCTGCTTCCCCAAAGAATACAGGATCAAATTCCACTAATGAAACAACTCTTTTTTTCCCCTCAGAGATAAAGAATAATGAACAAGAGAATGGTTAACAGTGGTGGTAACCATCATAACGGACAGGCATTACAAGGTTCTGGCAGTCATTTTCAAATGCTGGAACCAGAAACTGAGCATTTAATATGATCCGAGGAGTCCAATTTGAAGCACCACTCTTCCTCTTGGGTTTTGGTTTGGGTTTTTTTTTTAAGAAACATTTTTCTTTGCACGTGAACTCAGTGCTGATAATGCATCTGCATTTCTGGTTGTTCACTGAAATGTCAGGGAAGTCCTTAAAAACCCCCACCTTCTTCTGCTTCCTTTTTTTTTGCCTCCTTACCCACAGAGCAGTATCTGGTTTCTTTCTTTTCAGTCTTTAAACAGTCAGTCTCACCAGCAGGACTAGTCTTTAGTTTCTGTGCTTTTCCTTCCTGGAAGGAAGGCCAGGTCACATTAAGCCTCTCCAGTGCTGAAGCAACCAGGTGTTCTGTTGGGTGCTCCCTGCATTCACATTAAAACTCCCCGTGCTCCAAGGCCAGTAAGACACAGCAGCCAACTGCCAAATGCTGCTGGTTTACAGTTTTCAAATTTAAGAAACAATCTGTATCTTAAGTCTAAGACTGCATCCCAATACTACCAGATTCTCCTCTTTTAGTGTGATGACTGAAGAATGTACCTCAGAACTCAAAAGCAGCTTAATTAAGAGGCATGGAGATGTATCTATGTACATGAAAAACATGACTGTCATCCTCCATATATTAAGCTTACAGGACTCTTCATGCTCCACATTCCACATTAATCCAATTGTGTAAAAAAAAAAAAAAAAAGGACAAGGCTGGCATGGGTCTGCCACAACCTTGGGGACAATTTCACACACACACACACACACAAAAACACCCCACCAAACCACCCTTCTACTTTTTGAACCGATCATAGCTCCAGACTCGGAGGCATTTTTTTGTGTGCAGAGAGCTTCTCACTACTTTCCATGAGAGATCCTAACACAGAAGAAATATTAAAAAAAAAAAAAAAAACAAACAAAAAAACAGTCCCCTGGGGAACAGGGAGGTTGGTTTCCAATTCCTTCTCTCAACCACTGTCAGTGCAATGGAACTTTCTGCACGTGTAGTTTTCCCTTGTCTGAAGTTTCCTTTACTCTTTCAGCTCCAATTTCTGGGATTTCTGTGCTGTTATTTTCCCCCTAGGCATGATACAATTCAAGCATCTCCTTTCCTCTCCCATTCCTTTCCATCCTGCTGAGAATATTGCAGGAAGAATTATAGCCAATTCATTTGCCTGCCTGCCAATTAGAAGTATACTATGTCAGAGTCAAATGAGTAAATACCAATAAACAATATGACAGCTATCCAGCCCATCTGACCCTCTGACAGTTTTTAGTGCTTTCCACTTTATTAAAATGAAGTATTAATAGAACAGATATGTTTCACAAGATGCAGCACTATGGTACTGTGAATCACAGAGCTGATTTTTATAGCCAGAAAACCAGATTCTTTAACATGCTTCTTTATGCCAGACACTGTTATATTGCAAAGTTTTGAGGGCATTTATTCTAGTATTCCACTAATAAAATGATCACACTGGTGAGCAGATATCCTCCTAACTCACCATCTTTTTAATATTTGCTTATGAATACTTGGAACAGGAACCAGTTCATGTTATTTGAACAATATCACAAGGTCAGAGGTCCAGATTTGAGTAGCCAGGTTCTCTTGTAAAACACAGTAGTTTAACGAACACTTTAAAAGTCAACAGATGCCTTCAACATAAATAGAAGGAACAAGTCTGTCCTCCAAGACTTAGCAATTGAAGACCTCAAGTCCATATTGTGCATGGTGCCAGGGAAGTTTTGCTTGCCCAGAAACACTGTTATTTGAAGAAGACTCAACATGGGCACAGAGGGCAACCACACACTTCTCTGTGAGGTGCTGGAACATAGACTACAACTTGGAAGAGGCAAGCAATCAGACATATGGTCTCATGAAAAAGTTATCTCGTGCCATGGATATTTTTAATACAAGGCAACAATTTGACATAATTCATAGTCAAGCAAGTTAAAACTACACCACAGCGTGCTCATATTAAATATGTAATACAAATTCGTAGTTTTAGAAACTGTTAATTTGAATACTGTGATTTTCTTCTGCAGGCAAATAACCTTAAGATGCATCCATTACTTTTTCATTAAAAAGTCACTTCAACAATGATTTCCAGCTTGCATGCATTTGAATGTCCACGCTTAAAAATGAGTAGCTGAATTCCTGGTGAAGGGCCAACCGGAGCTCTAAGCTCTGCAACAGAGCATGAAGCAAGAAAGATACCAGCGCTCCAAAGCACAAACACTCACTCTCAGACCAGGGCTGTGTAACAGAAGAGTCTCTTTGCAGCAGTAAAACCAGGCAAGTTTTAATATGGGCTGGCAAGAGTAAATAACAAGTGCAAAGCCTAATGTGAACAAGGCGCAGTACTAAAGGATGCTTCATGAATTTGCAGCAAATGACAGACCACTCTCTTCTGGCAGAGCTAAACAACAGCAAGTAACCAAGTCAGAGCATCTTGCTGCTCCTTGCCTGTAGCTTTCAGATAAAGGAAAACAGTTTCTCCTACCCCATTCTTCTGGGAGGCACATGCAGCTTCTGCCATTAGTATTTCTATTCAGGTAGGATGCTAATACTGACTCACTACCAAAATATCAAAGTTTACCTACAGAAACGTTGTGCCTATCTTTTTAAGTCTCTCCTTTAAAGAAGACCCTTTTTTTAAAAAAAAAAAAAACTGAAAAAGCTTGTCTTTTGCTGTGGGACACAGAAAACCACACAGTATTTCCATGCCAGCTATTCTTCAGCAATTGTGCCAAGAGCTTTCTCCCTCACATACACAATGCTGGAGCCATACTTTCAAACAGCTATTTTGAAGCAGCATGTCCTGTAGCCATACACCCCCAGAAAGCAGAGCTCATCATTGCCTAACACTTCAGCGAAACACAGCTTTATGCCCCAGCTCAGCCATCCTTTCAAATGAAACCCTAGTATAAGTAGTTATTCCTTAACAAGGTGCACAATCAATATTTCTCCACAATTAATAGAAGAAAAACATGTGGTTAACAGACTTCCCTAATGAAATGGACAAAACGCTATACTCAGAGCTACTAAATAGATTTAACTTACACTTGTGAAAAAAGTTCCAAACCACGATTCTCCCTGGAATAGTGATATATATTGCAAAACTTCCATTTCATCCCCGCATACATGTTAAAGAGAATAAAACAAGTCACACACTATGTAAACCATGACTGCCTCACTGTGGATTAAAGCAATGCTTGCTTCTGATAGAGTGCTATTATTACCAAAATACTAGCTTTATCTTCATCCCTTTAAAAAAAAAAGAAACTTTTAACAGGTGAAAATTGAAGGTATCTCTGAGCATACTATCACAATATTTGTATTGGCTGACAAAAGGCTTGAAATAGGTGAAGCTGAATAGTCAGTTGATCTTGGCTGAAGTCACAGCCATGAGTGTCAAGCATATCTTGAAGCTTGCTTTTTTGCTATATGTGAATTTATTATCTTTTTTTTCAAAACTCTCAATAGCTTTGCAAAAAACTATTTTAACATTGATTGAATACTGGGCATTACATAACCATTTACTTTCAGATAGGTTTTAACCTATCTGGTGACTTTATCACTATACCTGAGTTCACATTTCCTTCCTCTGGATTTTCTTATGAACTTCTCTTCCTTGGAGGCACAGGCTGGCTGAGCTCCAGCCATGAGCTTTCCAGAGGATTTTTGTAAACAAGTACTAGTTTGCACCTGATCAGATGGACAGCAACAAATCAGATTTTAATTTTCACAAGAGAATGACATTCTACCTCTCAGAGCATGACCCTTGCGCATCTTGGGACCTATTGCTTACCACGTGTAGGTCCTTTGAACTTGGTTCAGTTAAAAGAAAAGTTAAACTGGAGTTGCTGGTTTTTTATTTCCAGATCGTTTACCGCAGCTTCTGTAGCATCCCAGGCTGATACAGTAAAATCAATGCTTCTGCAAAGCAAGAACATAGTCTTAAACAGAGGACACCGGTACCTTGTGACATACTGAACACTTTGTATTTTGTGTGGAACCTCAGCATTGTAGCTGGGTGTTGTTTAGTTACTTTGGTGACTTCATACATGGTTCCAAAAGAATCATGCAGGCTATTGTATTGTTAAACACATACCTTTGGCAATTCATGTGTATGGCTCCTGCATGGAGACATAAGCTGGTTACAGGATGCAGTATTTACTTGGCTGGATCAACAGCTACAGCTACTGGTTGTCAGAGTAATGTATCTGGTTACTGACAATACTTCTGCTGATACACAGAGCGTGTTGCTCAACAAAAAAAAAATATCAACTTTTATATGATATCTGTATCAATAAAACTGAAATATCTTATTTCTTCTTCTATTATCACATGTTATTTTCTAGGACTTCCTTTAGACATAGACCCCACTGCATTAAACAGCCAGGATTTGTGCTCTTTCATCTGGGGAACTGTGCTCGTGAACCTATTTTTTTGTTCAGCTTTGGAATGTAAGAATCCCCTATGGAAGGGAGAATCCAAACCAAGCAAAACTGCCATAGAAACTATCCATGAAATATATTATTTTGAGCATTTCTGTTCAAAGTTTACAGCTGTATACTGCCAGCATAGAAGCACCCTCCCAGGCAGTTATCCCCAGGGACACCCAGGCACAACCCCCCTCCAAGGGCATCACCTGCCATTCATCCACACACCTCCATTTCAACAAAAACCATTCCCCACAGAAGCAAAGAAAAGCTCTTTTATCAGTGAATTCCTGCCCAGCCACCTTATTGATTTTAGTTTCCATCCTCTCAGTCTGATTCTCACGAACAACTATTTAGCTGGGGTTTAAAAGCATCACTAACTTCCAAGTTAAATTGCTGTATAACTTCCAAATGCTCATTAAGAGGTCTTGTCTAACCAAGAAGAAAGTAGAATATAAACAATGAAAAAGCATTATACATCCATCCAACGGCTTTTCAACCCTGTAACAAGGCACAGAAGAGCCTAGGAAAGGCCACAGGCAGAAGCTCCAGTTATGCAGGAGGCAGGACAAAGCAGAGCTGGGAATATTCCATGAGTCCTTAAACTGAAATTATTTGTGCAGAAGCAATTTCTCTCCCTCAGTCTCTCTCCCAGTCTCTGATTATTGTTTAACATGACAGAAAGACTCCAGGAGCAGCCTGCATTGGTCTGAATTCTAACAGTCCCAGCATGAAGTGATGGGATAAACAATCTCGAGAGCTGCAGTAGCTCCTGAAACTCATGGGCAAGCTGGTGATCATCATTCTGTTCAAGCTCTATAAGACAATTATGGCTTTATTGTGAAAGATTAAGTATCAAGGCAAATTCTTTGTGGAGAACAAAGGAGTAGGTAACATCACCTTAGTAACACTTGTGCAAGAAAAAAATTATAAATCTGAGTCTTAGCTCTCTGACCTTTCATTTTCCTTCTGCTTACATCAGTGAAGTCTATACCCTTTTGCTAACAGGTAGAACCACTCATTCTCCCTCTATTTATAATCTCCCTGACTTCAGAAGTACGCACATGGGGGTAGAAAGAGGCATTTCATACAGCACAGGTAATTTCTTCCCTGCACAACAGAACAAAGACAGCCCAGTTTCAGACAGATTCCCAAGCCATTTCATCACACCAGATACTCCTGCTTATGTGCTCCAGCACACGCTAAGGTGCCTGGTTGGCACACACAGGTCTGAACAGAGGGGTGGCTGTTGCAGGTGTGCAGCAGCCACTTGATGTGGAGACCTACTCCAAGTCTTCTTCCCACTGAGAGCATTCCTCATGCCTCAGTTGCTTCCTCACCTTTGGGACATCTCTGTCTTCCTGCTCACATGCAACAAACTGGGCAACAGCTTCAAAAGCTTTTAGAATAATACTGATCAACAGATTGACAGGCAGCCAGCAAAACCCCACTAGTGCCGTTTCCTTAGCAAACAAGAATGAGCATTTGGGAAAGGTAGCACTGGATGGCTGGAACCTCAAAGATTGATGGTGAGGAGGAGGATGATGGAATGTGCTTGAGGGCCGTTTTTTGTTCTTTGATGTTGCTGCTAAACATACATGTTTCTTGCAGTAGCCCTTCTGTTAATTTGAAAAATTCACTTTTGAAATTTTATACCCTCCCTGTCATATGAAGCATAATAAATTCGTAAGCTGCACTGCAAATAGAAAGCTAGTTAAACTTCTTGAGGGCCAAGGCGCTCCATTCCTGAACAAGCTCATGCTTTTCCCACATATGCAAAGCATCTGTGGCTAAAACAACTCCTGGAGGAAGCTCAGGGGAGGAAACTCAAACATTTTGAGTCAAAGCTGCAGGAGAGACTGTTCTTCACAGAAGGTTACAAAATTCTTTTCCTGCCCTTAAAAAACCCCCACAACATACAACAAAACACACAGGACAAGAACAATACTGCTCAGTCACTGTGAACGTAAGTAAATCTCACTTTAGAGACATCTTGCCCTGACGTACCTTGCTCTGGCCTGTTCCTTGCTCTTCCCCCAGCCCTGAAGGCAAAGCCTGCCCTGAGAATTATGCCAAAATAAGTGGTGAATAATTTGGTTTTGTTTTGAAATCCTAGCCTGGTTTTCCAGGGAACAGGGGTTTATTTGTCTATTTCTGTAGACAACTCTCCCCCTGACCCAAAGAGAGGCTAAGGGCTCCCTGTCCAGGGAGCAGCACGTGCAGCCTGTGCAGAGGGGAAGTGTTGAGAGGACGCAAGGGCAAAGCAAGGATAAGAAAAAGCCATAGTAACCATTACACGTAGAAGATGGTCTTTTTTGTGAATGAAATAAAACACGTGTCTTTAACAGCTTGTGGAAGGGAAGAAGAACAACACACCGTTAACGAAGTTGTCTGTGATAGACTGATTTTGCCTTCTCCCTGCAGAGGCTGGAAACAGCAGTTCCTTGGGCAGGTTGCCAGTGACACAGCCTACCCAACGTGAGGTAGGCCAACCCAAGACTGGGTTGCAGGACAATGAAGCGGTACCCGCACCACGTGCCACAGGTGCTCTGAAGTAGCATCGTGTATTCACTTTGGCACGGAGGTTATGCTAAACTTCAGGGTATTGCACCTTAGGAGGGAAGAAGTGCTTCATGCCTCACACCCACCCCACAGTGCCACAACACCACAGACCATTCAGCCAGCCCAGAGGAGGAGCCCCAAGGATGCCAGCGTGACCCACCGCTGGCATCCATCCGACCAGCTAGACGGATGTCAGCAGTTTATTCCCTGATGGCCTTTTCTCCTACCAGAAGGTCAATGTGACACTGTGCTGCCAAGAACTTTGTCCTAAGCCTAAACCCACGGTAAGTCTCACACAGCTCCAGCCCACCTTCCAACCTCTTCCCATTTAAAACACAGCACTAAGGGTTGAGGACTTTTCCCCAAGAAGCTTTGAGAGCTGACAACAGCCCAATAGCCAGAAAGCTAGAGAAGCACCACGAGCATGACAGAAGAACAAACTGCAGTGAAAGCATGAATACGAAAGCTCTGTTGAGTGTGACTGTGGCACATGAAGGCACAGACCCCAAGTGAGATTCTTTATTGCATACATAAGTGCTGGTTATATACAATTGCTTACACACCCAGGTTCTGCCTCAGAATGTGCCGATGTGCAACAAAGCACCTTTGCAGCCAGTTCATACTCCACCGAGCTGTTTACTTCCTACATGCTCATCCGAGGAGGTTTCTTCTTTCCAGTACTTAAGATGTGGGAGGCTTTGGGCATGCACCTTGTTATAGGCAGGTTTATACAGAATTGATTCACAGGTGAGCTCGGAGAGCCAGATTTAGTGCTAGTTGTTGCCTCACTACATCATTTTAAGGCACAATCACTCTGCAACCTGGCACCCAGACACCAAACAAAGGGCTTTTCTTGAGAAAAGGCTTACGTATGACTATCATCTTTTTTAGTTTTAAAGGAAATTTCACAAAAGGAAGAAACAATATTGGTATATATTGTGTGTGCGTTTGTTACCTGACCACTAAATGCTGCTAGGACCATTTAGTTCATATTTGTCTTCTATCCTAGGTCACAAAATTGTACTCAGGGCAGGTTTTTTCCAGCAAAAGCAGCTGTATCTTCTCTGAAGAGTAAATAAAAGCAACTACAAAGTTTAATATCAAATTACATCAGATTCCAGACTTCCCAAAGGATTTGCCCCTTTGGCAAAATGTTCCTTTGGAAAACCTGAACTACCTTCAAGAGAAGCAGCTTTTAAACTAGCCATGTACTTATCCAACACAAAGCTACATAATTTATTAGAGAAGTATTTTAACTAGTGTGTCTCATCTTATTTGATTAGCTATCCATACTTTTCAAAAGTGCTTAGCCTCAGAATATTTTTATACCGCTTTTGCGCTGAAGAATTTTTTCTTTGTGTATTTCCCCCTACCTAAACAGGGTTAACACGTGCAGAAATATGCAGTCAGTAATGAACACATTCATGTCTTCAGTGGTCAAGCCCTGTATGAAAAAAGTATTTGCTAGCAGCAAACATCAGTTCCCTACTCCCAAATTGCTCAAACACATCATTATCGGGGCCGACAGGAAGCCTCATATGCTCTCCGAGACAGGTAGTAGGTTAGAAAACGTCGACATGGAAATTGTAGCTGCAACGACTCATCTGTGCCTCCTGGCTTCACGTCTCAGTGCAACATCGTTTGGCGAGATGGTGCATTTGCCTTTTGCAAGAGGATTCCCGTCTCCTGCAAGGCAACAAGAACCAGCCAGAGCAGTGCAGAGAGCTGAGCACCACTCCTCTCAATCACACTGCCTTCCCCATGCCTATAGGGTTTTTTTTTATTGTTTTCAATTACAATTATTTTAAAAGTTAAGACTTCTTTCCAAACTAGAAAACATCTCTTGTCTAGCACTGAGGAGCCCCAGAGGGAAGCCCCTTACCACCGTCAATGCCAGGTAGGAGAGTCCCAGCCCAGAGGAGTGCTTCATGATCTCCTCTTGCATGATCTTGTGCAGTCCAGGCAGGCCAAGAGATACAAAATGAAAGGACACATTTTAAGTGCACTTGATTTAAAGTAAACAACCTAAAGCAGGAAAGTTTGTGTTTATTAACAGATTTTAAGATCCAGAAAGATAAGACCAACTCATGAGACAGTTAACTGGTGCAAGAGTTGCCGTGCTTTGCTGCCTTTATGAAATCCTGCCCAGCAAAACATTATTATCTGTCCTTGGCTCAGCTATACCTTTCAAAACTCCAATAAAAAGGAGATTTAAATGGTCAAGAAAAATAAACATAGAAGCCATTAAAGCCAAGTTAGAAAGGACAAGACTTTCAGCAAGGCAATCCTGGAACTGCTGTCTCAGAGGCAAAGCAGCTGTACAACAGTGGATTTTTTGCACTTGATCATGCGTAAGGCAGCAAAGAGAAAAAAAAAAGAGTGACTGCAATGGAGGCAAACATAAAGTTGCTGCTCTTGCAGCTTTCATATGTGCATTTTTTAAACTAAGTTTAATTTTGTTCTTCTCCTTGTGAAAATATCCAAAAACTTAGCACTGTAAGAATCAGTAGTATTTCAGCTGCTAAAATGCAACATACTAGCAATAGAAAAAAGTAGCAAGTGACAGCCAAGACATGAAAGGCAGCTTTTAAAAATGTTAGTTCTGCTTTGCCACATGCAATGATTGGTTTCTTCTGCAGCAGCATTTTTTCCACGGGGCCAGTGTGAGGTTAGTTCACACAGCGGAGTTGCACCCCAGAGAAGGCGAACCCAGTGGTCTTTAATAATTAGTACACAAAACATGCTTGCCTAGCAATTAATTTATATTAGTTGTGAACTGTGCCAAAGCCCCACGTATCGCTGCAACCTGACATGCTCATGGGAAGGAAAGAGAAGTCAGTCCACAAGAGGGGGATAGCAGACCAGCAATGGCAAAGCCTTTGGCTCTCTTACAGGTATAAGCTACAGGCTGGCAGAGGGGTTCCTCCCTCCCCTACACTGCGAGCTAGAAAGGATCCTACGAGGGGTGGAAAGGAGAGAGCGCAAGGGGGCCAAGGGGGGGAAAGGCACTTTAGAGAGTAACGAAGTACCCTGTGGACTTGCTTGCTTCAAACTGCCGGAGCTGGGCAAAACCCCAAAAAGGCAGATACAAAATCAGCTTTAAAACACCTGGTTATTTGTTAGATGCTTTTTTTGAGTATTTGTTCTGGCAATAACATTTTTGATTTTGTTGAAGGAAAGCAAAAAGGTGGCTTTTGAGCTATGGCTGGTAAAATTTATCTGCAACAGTAGCCCAAAGAGGAGGCCTGATGCTGCAGCAGGGCTGTTTCAGTTAAGAGTGTTTCATATCAAGTGTAAGACACTAAAGAACAAGCATTTATTTTTAAGCAGTTCATTACTGGGGTGGCCCCAGTGCTCTGTAACAGAGATGTGAGCACAGGAACAGTCTGTGCTCTGCAGGTGAGACTGGGGGTGCTTTTATTAGCGTTGCTTGCGGTCCAACAAGAGGTACTCTGCCACAAGGAACCTGCTTGATCTGTTCTAGAAATAACGGTGACATTTTATGGTCACTTGAGGACCTTGATGCCCCCTGGCATCCAGCAAAACTCAGGCTCCCATGCCTCGGGGAGCACCTGTGCCACAGCTGCAGCACAAACCTGGTGAGAGCCAGTGCCAGAGGCTGCATCCTGACCCCGCTCAGGTGCAACAGCCCAAGGAGGAGTTCAGCTGTAGTGCTCATTTGTGAGGCCTAATCACATCCATGAGCAGAACCCCCACCAGAGCCTCCTCACAGGCTGGCAGGCCCATCAGCAAATGCTAGTTTAATTTTTCCCACACTAGTGTTCCCCAGCAGTGGGAGCAAGCTGGCTGCTTCTTCCCATCTCTGCCATTGCATCCACACTTGTGAGTACAAGTCAGAGATTTGCCCCCAGCAGTACCTGCAGACCTCTTGGCACATTCCACATGGAATTTGCTCCCCAACCCTGAGACACAACCAGGATCTCTTCCTCCTGGGCTAAGGGCAGATTGTGCTCCCAAAGCAAGAGCCTTCAGCTGAGCCTCAGGTCATCACAAATGCTAGCACTTGTATCGGTACCCTGACACAGCAGGGCAAGCACACACTGCACCAGGAGGGGGGGGGGGGCGAAGAAAAAAGGATATTTAAAGATCAGCCATGTGACTTTGCATTTGAAAGATGTTTCTTGAGGTCCAGGTAGTGCCAATACACAAAATGTGTCATGCTTAAATCCAAAATGGAGAGGGCTAGAGACAGCACAGACAGTAGCACAGGCTCCACACATCAGGAAGGTCTCTATCTCTGACAAAGGTATTCTGCAGCAGTCTGAAGCCCAACCACAGTCACACATGGACATTGACATAACTGGTGCTCCCAGACAAGAAGATGGGATTTCAGGCTGGGAAATCCTTATTTAGAGCTAGCTAAACTCCAGCTCTAATCTCAGGATTAGCTTTTCAGCTAACAGTACCATTTTCACAATAATTGCCTTAAGTTTTCCAGCTCTAGATGCTTGCTAAGTGCCAGCAGTGCCACCCTGAACCCATTAGAAATTCACACCAGTAATAACAAAAAAGCACAAAGTGTTTCCACAAACATTTCAGTGTGATGCGGTTGTCCCTGCACAAGGGCTATTCTCCAAATCCCAGTAGCAATGCACCAGAAAGCAGCATGGATGGTGTTCCAAGCAGAGAGAATGGGGTGAGCCTGCCAGCACAAGCCTGTATACTTAGTGGGCACCATCCGATCAGCAGCCACACACCATAGCCCATCCCACCGGGTCTGAGCAAGAGCTAATGCAGAGAAGAAAGCGTCCATCAGTCTTCGACATTCTCTTAAAATAAATAGCTGTTCAATTTTCTTCTGTACTAATTTAAGTAATTCAAGGTTCAGGGGGGGAAATGCACATTTTAGGGATAAATTTCAATCTTTATGTTAACTGGGACCATCACAACTACATGAATTGGAGTTGAAATAAGACTGGGGAGAGTAACAACCATTTGATATCAAGTCTGCCAAAGCAAATTGGACTGTGCAACAGCCTATCTGAGCACGGACTTTGCAAACGTCATCAGCCAGGCTTCACTACTGCAAATTCGTACGAGGAATAAGAGAAAGGTGCACCTCACAACTTGGCTATCTGTTGAAACCAACTTCTGAAGCTCTCTATGAGCTGCAGATGAAGCTTGCCTTATTTAATTACCTAGCAACAAAATTTCAACAAAAAAAGAAAGGCATTCCTCAGACTGACAAATTAGCAGGCTAGGGAATGCTGTGATCTATTCACTAGCACACACAAAAAAAGCAGCAAGTCAAAATTAAGTAGTTTGTTTGCTGTCACTAGTCAGTTTAAAAAAAACAAATTCAGTCTTCTGACAGGCAATTTTTCAAGGGCTGTTTAATTGCTATCACTTTTTGGCACTCAGCATATTTGCAGAATTCCCTGGCATTCCTCAACAATGGTTCTGTGGTTTGAAGAACCAAGTCCTTTCAAGATGAGCACCATTCCTCACCTATATAAAAAAATGTGCCTGTAAGTAAAAAAAAAAACAAAACACACACCAGAAAAAACCAAACCAAAACCACACAGAGAAGAGACTGCTGCATGTCCAGCTGCAAAAGTTCATCTCTTTTTATTCATCCTGGAACGGAAGGTCTCACTAGCCTTATATTCAAGTTAGTATCCAGTTGCTAGGTATTTTTAGTGTGCTAAAAAATAACCTTAGCTTAGGTTAGTCATGCTTACTCTCATTAATTTTATGTTAACATCTGCAGCATGAAAACCCCAGTGACACTGTGTCAATGCTCTTCACACACTGTAAAAGAGATCACTACACTCACTACAAATAATCCACACAGGTATTAGAAAATTTCTGTAAATAAAAGATGGCAAAAAGTTACAGGACTCATTTTCTCAAATTTCCTCACTGAGTGCTCCCCTCCCACCTCCATGTCTCACCCTAAGCCTGGTTTTCCCCCTTCCTCTGCATAGATCCCCAAGCTCCAGCCGCACAAGCATCCTGGCAGCCCCTGTGCAGCGGCTGAAGCACCGCCAAAAGGTAATGGATTCTCTGGCTGCCAAAAGCGTAAGAAAAGCATGCATCCAGCCCGTGATGTTTTGTGGGTTAGGTAACTATTTGGTTGGGGCTTTTGAGACTTTGCATGTGTCCAAACCAAAGGAACAGGAAGAAGCCAGAAGTTTCCACTCACCCCAGTGGTAGAGCTGCACTTCATTTTGTAGAGACACAAACTAAGTACAGGAAATGAAAAATCCTACTGTTGGGGCGAATGGAAATTTCTGCCTTTTCCCTCCCACCCACCATAGTCAACGTATATCTAGCCAAGGAAGTGGCAGGTGATGGAAACTCATATGAGCTATCCATATATTAGTAAGAGAGGAGCAACCAGAACACATAGCTATCCTGGGTTACAAGTATTACAACTGCATCTCACACAGGCCAAACGCTTTTGGGCATAAACTCAGGCAGAGAACACAGCAGGAGACACCACTTCTAGTGTATTGAAACAGAAGTTTTCATGTGGGAAGTTCTCAGAATGATTAAAGTTTCAGAATTACTATTACTAATGTTGCATTAAGGTGAAGGATGGCAAAAGACACCAAGAATTACATTGCACACGTTCAGTACAGTGCCCAGAACCCAACTCCACAAGCCAAAACCCTTTGCAAAATAGCACCAGTGATTGTGCAGAGTTAACTAGCGGCAGCCACCTTGAATCCAAAATAGCACCAAGTTCATGAAGTCAAGACAAAGCTAAGACAAGCTACCAGCCGATTTCAGCTTTTCTCAGCAAAACGTACTCTTCTAGGAGGCATCAGAGTTTTCTGACACCAAGTTTGTCTTTTTGAAGGTGGGCAGAGCCTCCAGGTCCTGACTGCCGGACGGTTCCCCTTCCAGGGGCATGCCCTCTCCTCCCTGGCGGTGGCGGGTCAGGCAGCAGCCAGCCTCACTGCTGTCTCCCTGCCACCAGGGAAGGCAGAAGAATAAGCATTTTCTCCACCCTGGAAGCAAGAGGTGCCTGCAGCAAGCCTCATGAAGGCTTTGCCTTCCCAGACCACAAGCTTCTTGGCAGAAACAGCCGTTAGCTAATTATGTTAGAGAGCACCAGAACTGCCCTGCAGCAAGCTGCCCCTCTGGAGGCTGAGCCACAGGGCAGCCCCTGGGACCAAGCTGCAGGCTCTCCTGGCCATCCCACCACAGGACTATAGCCAAACAGCAGCTCTGCCCCAGGAGGACACAGGGGAAAAAGACCTCTCAAGCCCACAGCAGCTCAGTCCCCCAAACACCATCAGTCTCACAGCAGAGCCCCAGCCCAGCGGTCCCTCCACACCTACCTGCAAGCCCAAGGCCGGCCACTCCAAAGATCAAGGACAAACTCACTCTTATCCTGCACATCCCAAATATATCTGCAGTTCCTCCTCTTCCCCACTAGTGAATTAGCCTATCACACGATCAGCTGGCTTTGCCTGCTCCAAAAAGCCCCACGTGTGCCCACCCCAAGTAGCTTCACCTGCCTGCTCTCCCCCTCCCCACAGAGGCAGGCCAGCCACCCGGTGGGTCTGTGCCACTCGTGGGCCTCACGCAGCCCAGCCTCTGCACAGCCGTACAGCCTTCCACCACGGATCACGAGTTGTCCAGCATGCACACCAGTCCCTGCATAAATAGGAAGGGATCACAAATACGAGCAAACAGTCAGATCTCGTTCATGAGCTGCTGAATGTTCTGGTTTCCTTTCTGGGCATTTTGTTAGGCTTCTCCAGGCTTTTCTCCATTCAGCGAGTGGGTTTTTCCAGGTTGCCTGTGTAAACCACATTAACTCTCCCCGTACTGACCTACATCACTTGAGCCTCGAACGGCATTCCAAGGAGTCACTTAACACTCAGAAAGCTCAAGTGCCGCAAACCTGACATATTCCAGAGAAGGACCAGAGAAGCCTGCAGCCCATGTGCGTGGAGAGGAGAGAGAAATGGGGTTGCTGTGCCATTAGAGTGTGATGAAAATTAGGGCTAATATAGGGTTTCTTTTCACAAGCATTCATTAGCCTGCTGCTGTTCTCACTGAGGAGGAGGAGGAGGTATAATGCAAAAGCAGAAAGGCTAATGGGACCTAAGGCTTGGCAATGGTCACTCTCAAATGCAAACAAGGCAACAAGGCTCAAGCAGGTAAGTGTACTTGAGGTCAGGGAATAAGCACATCATTTCTCTTCCAGCATCTGGGGACTTGAAGTCCCAACCCAGCAGCAAACGTTTATTCCTCAGCTCAGGCCTGGTGTTGCACATTTAGCAAACAGCAGATGTCGGAGGTGTGTTTTACGACACAGGGGAAAGAAGTTGCTCGAGCAAGGCCAAGACTCACAGAGATGCCATCGCACATGACAGACTTTGGGAGGAGGTTCATCTTCCAGAACACACAGCTTCACTACTAAGTTTGAAAGAAAGGATAATGAAAGACAGGAATGGAAATGGAAGCTGGTATGGCCTGTGGGTTTATTGTTATCTGGTGTCAGTTGAAACACTAAGATGCTGCAGTTCCTTTCCAACCATCTGAGCCTCCCATGAAATGGACAGGACAAACGACCATCTGCAGAGCTTTATGGGGGGACTTCATGGAAATGCATCTCTCCCCCCAGCACCATTTCTCCCTGCTAGCTCTGGCCCTCACAGGTGACTTCAAGCAGGGCAGCTGCTGTCCCTATCGGCACAGGGCTGAGACCATCCTCCCAGATCACACATGGAGATTAGCGTGTGACTTGCAAGTCTATAGACTAGGTAAGGGCACAGCGATTGGGAAAGGGCCAGGCCAGAGAAAGGCTTCTAGCAGAGGACTTGGACCAGTCTTGGGTTAGCACATTCATTAAAGAGTTAGTCCAAACCTGAAGAGATCATTGACAAAATCTGCTGGAGTTGGGAGGTCGGGAGATATCATTAATGCAGAGAAAAATGGAAGTATCTCACAGGAAAAACTAGACAATTAGGCAGCAATGGAAGTGGAATAAAGCTGACAGAGACAAGGGTGAAGTCATAGTCAAGAGATTAATAGTACTTTCTGCTGCCAAAAGATGGGAGTTCATCAGCAAAAAATAGCTAAAGAAGGACTTGGATCACCATGACCAGTTAACCACTGATGTAACCCTAGATAAAGAAAATGTGATTTTCAGAGTTATCAAAATGGCTGGTTTCATTGCAGTTAGGGAAGCAGCACACCATTGCATAGGCTCCTCTCAAGCCCGTGCATTACACCGCATGCACGCATGCTCCCTCTTTCAATGAGCCATTCAGGCACAAAGGGCCAGCACGTGGGGAAAGCTGCCCCAGAACAGACGGGTTTTATAACCTGTCAAAAGAGAGGCAGAGAAATCACTGCCTAACTATACATATCAGCTTATACACTACTGGGGGGAAGAAGTATTTAAGCTGGGAGTAGGTTTTGGCTCAAGAACAGGTAGTCATGATTGTAGATAAATTTCAGCTGACAATTAAAACATGGCTCCTAAGCACTGAGAAGCAAGGGGACCGCAACAGTCTCCCAACAGAAAAAGGAGCACCACTGGCCACAGGCACTCAAAAATCTCCTCAAAATCTCACCAACTTGTTTTGAGACAAACCCTGGTGCTTTCCTAAAAAGTCTTGGTGAAGGGATTGTCTGTAATTAAGTAACTGGATTCAGGAGAGTCCTTCCAACCCTATGCAGTACAAGTCAGATAACTGCATATCACGGAGGAATTATTTGCATTGATGGACTGGCTGAGGCAGTTAATATAGCTTACTAGCATCAAGAAACAGTAACCTAATTTTATAATGCAGCAATACTTAAGAGAGGGAAAGGCAAAAATAAAGCTGCAAGCTCCTTGCCTAGCAAGTACAGCCAGCCATCTACAGGAGGATATTCACTCCTTTGGTCACGTACCCATGGCAGCACCCCGGGTGCTGGAACTGCACCATACACCACTCAGACTGGCTCCCTCATTTTCTTTACCTCCGTTTTCAAAGGCACAGAAATCCAGGAGCAGATAAAACCAGACTCTCTGAAGAGAAAATGATTTTCTCCACAGATCTAAGCCCCTGGAATGGGCCTGTGTGTCATTTTAAAAACATACATGTTTCTTCTTGTCTTCTTTACACCTGCCTAAGAATAGGTGTGGGGTTAATTTTTTTTTACTTTTTTAGTTAATTTTTATTTTAATTACATTAACTGCTTGGACTATTGATGCCAGTGATGCAATACCTTAATATATATTATCTCACTTAATCTAATTGACATCTATGGGGACGAGTCAGGCTGGAGACAAGTGTGGGAATACCCAGTCTGGTGTTTTACTCCTGCATGGGACTGAGTATTCATATGGCTTTTGCAGACAGAGCAAGACATTCGTGAGCAACAGGGCTGAGGGGTCTACAAGGATTTTTGCAGGTGGCAACTATTCCTTACCCAAAGGAAAAAAGCATTAACATGTGGAGATGGTAAACAATATAGGTTTCTGAAGAGTCCTGAGCATTTGCTGATGGCTTAATCCCCGAGCATTTAGACCTCTCCCAGTAATCTCTAGCCCTGGTGCTTGTCTGGCATGTGGCACGGGGACAGAAGTGGCAAAGAGCTGTGGTGGCACTGGTACAGGGAAACCACAGAGCCCTGCTTGCCAGCGGGCTAGCTGGGGCGAGCTGTCTCACACCAGCCTTTTTCAGCGTTCGGAAATGTCAGGTACATGTGTGCCTCCGCCTCGCCTCCGCCACCAGCCCCAGGGGTGCACCAGCAGGCGGCTGGGGCGGGAGCATGGCACAGCGCTGCTGTCGCAAGCCCACGGGTGAGAAAAGCCTCTCCAGATGAGTCACACAACATCCACGTGGTTTTCATGCTGGCTTGAGTATTTGTGGAGTCATCCGGGTCTGACTGCCCAGCTCCTCCAGCAACAGCAACCCTGTTTGTGAGCCTGAGGTGCTTCCGATGGCTGCTTAGCCACACGAACCCAGCAAGAGGAAAAGCACCATTGAGGAAGAAGATGGTGGCAGAGCAGGTGTGAAAAGACAGAAGGTGAAATGCTCAGTCTGCTTTAAAGCAGCACACAACTTGCCTTCAATGGCATGAAAGGTTTCGGTTTCTTTCATTTGAAAGTATGGGAGGGGAAAAAAAACCCACACCAAAAAAGGCTGATGAGGTAAAATCCACCTGCTACCAGCACCAAGCTGCCTGGAGATGTGCAGTGCTGCATCTACGAAGGCCTTGTGCATACATACTTATTCTTCAGGCTCAGAAATCTTTTCATAGCAATGAGTTTAATTTGATGGTAATCTGCCTTTGCCTCAAGACCTAAAACGAGTATGAAAGTACTGACCAGCAGAGAAGCTACCCACATGACACTGCCAAGGTTGCTCACCAGGCAACGACAGCCTCTTTCAGGACCCAGAGTTCAGCTCCCAGGTTAGTATCACATGGTCTTCCAGGCATCGAAAAGTTCCCACTGGCTTTAAGTTCACCTCAAAACAGTGTTATGGAGGCCTCCAAGGCCGCATGTCAAGCTATAGCAGGAGAGGGGCACCAGGCTCCTCCTCACATAGCCAGAGGGCTCCAGATACAGGCAGGTAGTTCATCCAGACCCAGCTAAATCTTAAAAGCTGATAAATAGCCCCAGGTGTTTTTGCCCACATAGACATAGGAATTGTTTCTTCAGTACAAGTTGTGCAAGAACCTGAGAAACCCCTGACCTCTGTGCTGGGCAGCAGCTGTGGACTGTCTTCCTTTGGAGCAAAGACAGCCCCACTGTGGGCTGCCTGCCAGGGGCCATGCAAAGGGACATCTTGCAGCCTTGGAGCTAGCACCTCTCTCCCACTTTACACCCCTCTCTCCATTTCACTGCACGGCGGATGGATCACCCTCTTTCCTCCAACGTGTCTGCTTTGAGGGCATAGCTCTGGGGCAAAGGATAAAGTCAGCTCCCTCCACAACACGAGCTGGGCTCCCCCACTGACACTATCAGCTCCCAGAAGTGACATTTGCGTGCTCAGCTATCTGCACAGTCACTGTAGTGCTAGATCAGTCTGCAACAGACTCCTTCAATATATCAGAGTATACCAGGCATTTATTACTGGGGTCATTATTCAGAAGCTCATTTGAAAAATCTGGCTATCAGGGTAGAACACAGCAGCTGCCAGGCTTGCATCCAGCACCAGCATTTATCCTACAAATTGGTCACTGTGGGAAAAGAGCTTTCACCCAACACCTCTGACCACGGGTCAGTCAAGGATTTACTGACAGGAGGGAGAAACAAAGAGGGGCAGGAAAAGGGGGAGAAGCAGATGAGGAGAATGTAGCATCTCAATAGATCTTTTTAAGTTCTTCATGACTAAATGATCATTGATTTGGTTATGAAGAACTCTCTGACCCTTCACCCACATCCGGAAGCCACCGTGCAGCAGGAACCATTTGTGAAACCGCTCTGTGGAAGGACAACATACTGTAGGTTTGATATGTCTGATGTGCGTTTGTTCCACCTTTCACACCACTCCCCACAAACTGAAAGTTAAGCATGAAGTTTATTTAAGAATCTTTACTCTTTGTTTTTCAATTTAAATTATACTTCCGAAATACAAGTAGAAAAAACCTCACAATGAAATACGTTGCTAATTTCTACAAAATAGTCTAAATAATAATGCACTTACATCATTTACACAATTTACCTTCGCAATAAAATAGGAGCGCTTAGATCAGTATTTACATATTGACAGAGAACACGGTCGTGCAGCCATTTGCTTCTGGTGCTGTCTCCCACCGGAGTACCGCCAGGAGACTGCAGCCTGCAGTCACACACAAATCCTTCCGCACGGACAAAGCCCTGCCAAAGTCTTTCCAGGTGCAGGGACCTGCCCATAGGGTGCCAAAGAGACCAAAATGGTGGCAAAAATTTGCTTTTTCATCTTCAAGCTGCCACCGTAGCACGTGAGCACACAGAGTTATTTAAGGAATTCCCTGATACAGAATTTTGCTTCACTGTATTAGGCACTTCACTATAAAAGTTATTTATTATGGCTTATGCAAAACAATTCACTTTCCTCTGGGCATGTACTCACCGGAGTCAGCGGGAGAAAGAGACATGTCTGAGGGCACACTTTGGGCCAACGTTTTGGGTTAGCCTCATCAGAAATTTAGAGCATATTACTTGATAACAGTCCTGACAGAAGTATTTTATCAAGCCCTGATCTTTCCAGCAAGTTAAGGCATCAGTGTATTTTAAAGCTTAGCACATCTGCAATTTTCCCCAGAATTATTGGTATCTAGGACTTTCCCCCCTTACAGTAAGTTAACTACTTAATATCCACGCTGTTCAATGTACCATTGGGTGACATATCCCACATATGATTGTCTTAAAAGAGTACACTGTAGGTTGAGGGATTATTTTCTACATGTTAAGATATGTAAAAAAGTTGTAATTTACCAGATAATAAATATAGTTCAACAGAGTACAATATTGAAATAAAATAAATTAGAATGATTCTCCAGGTGTTGAACTCCCTCCCTTAAGGCCTGAGCCAGAGACCATAAAACCAAACAAAACTGGTGTTTTTTCAGTGGCTCAAAGAGGTTTTGGATAGGGCTCCTAAACTAGACATTGGCTGTCTGAAACGAGGTGTTTAGCTAAGCTGACAGGTACTTGAAATCTATGCCATCAAACAGCAAAACTTACCTCTAAAAGGAATCTTTTGGGTGAAACAATTTAGGCCAAACATTAATACTGCGTTTATTAAGAAGAATATAGTTCTGGCAGATTGTCTCAACATTAATTCAGCAGCAAGGAAATAAGCATACAGTTAAGAACGCAACGTATTTGTGAGGCAAATACGTGTTAGTGCACATGATTTTCCAAAAACTTCACTCCTCAGCTACATTTGTGCATATTTCAGAATGCTTCTAACTAGACAGTTAATAAAAGTCTTCTCATGACTATAGCTAAGTTTGCCATTAAAAAAAAATAACTGAAAAACAGTTAGGAGTAACTTACTCAAGAACGACGCCAAACCTCAGGTCCAAATACATCAAACACTGAGAAATTTGGAATCTAAGTAAAAATCTTAAAAATTAGGTCTACCAAACTTAAAGAAAAAAAAAGATTAAAAGCAGTGAATCTGCTCTCAGAATTGCACGCTCACCAGGTTTGTAAACACTACATGAAGTCAATGATGTTCACTATAAGAGGTATAACGTAGACGCTTTATGCAAAGCGGTGCAGATGTTTTGTCTGTAATTTACTTCATGTCTCCTTTTTTCTCTTCCTTGAGGATTAAGCATTTAAAGTAATTCAGTAGCTAAAAAGTCTGTCTTATAGGAAAAGGTCTGGGTTTACATGGAAGGAGGGGTGACAGGCGTCCACGTGGATGCTAGCCTGGCGTGTGCAGAGGCATCATACTGGCTGTCGGGCAGGTCCGTGGGTGCCCCGCCGTCGTACAGGGGGGAGGCGGAGGAGGCAGCAGTGACGGGGTGCGGAAGGGCAGTGTAGTGCACTGGAGAGCCACGTAAAAACTGGGAGCTCAGGCCATTGGACATCCCGCTTGGCTGAGACACAGGTGTGATGGTGCTGTTACTCACAGACCACAAGTTAGGATACTGGCTGAAAGAGGGAAAGCGATAGAACAAGTTACTATAGTGACCCTAGTGCTGCTGGCAGTTGCTCAGGTCAGAACACAGCTCCAAGGCTGGGTCCATTTGCTGGAGACAGGGAATTTCTTTAGTATGTTCCCAGCCACTGTGAGGCAGGAAGGAACCCTGGGCAGGATTTGTACTCATGGCACGCCACCAATAAACCTAACCTCCCTGTTCTCCAACAGCAGGTTCCAGCGCTAGGTATTACCAGCGGATTTTGAGCCAAGCTGAGGAATGAACAGGCTGGCTGAAAAACGGGGAGGTTTGAGAGCTGATCCTAAGCCGTGCCATGCCCTTGCCTCAGGGGGAAGGCACATGGTGGAGGAGGTTGGACACCGCAGCTGCTGGACCTAGGCAGGTTTAAATCCGTTGCCATGGGCCTGCCAGAGCCCTAATCCCTCTTGGGTCCCTCTGTAGTCAGAGAGGGACAGGTGCCTCCAGACAGCAGTTCAGCCCTCCCTGTTCATCATCTCATGTTAGGAGGGGAAGAGCCAGACTGATGGCTGCAGATTGCAGATACTACAGAAACGACTGCTTGAAAGGAAGAAAAGCCTTGTGAGGACAGCCTCCACACTCTCTTGCCTCAGAGTATGTATATGCACACGCGTATGTATAAATATACATATTAATTACAAGAAACAAGGTGATTCAAGAGAAACACTATGAAAAAAGTTCAGTCCTGCTGTATAATACGACACAGCATTTTCTACCTATTTATCTCAAGCAGTTTAACAAGATAGATAGATATTATTCTTACTTTACAGATAGGGGTTTAGACAAAAGGGGTCTTTGGGGAGAAATGCCTTCCTTGAGGACCCACAGTTCCAGCTCTAATGGTTTTATCTACTGCACAACTCAGCGCAGCAACTGAAACTCAATGGACTTTGCAACTTCCCAAGTATAAATCCTGGGAGTCAGACATAGAAGTGCTAGGATGACTTGTTTGCTTCATTAACACATGTTCAGGACTAAAACTTATGTTCAGTAATAGAGTTATCTTATACCAGGTAGTAGTGCATACTCTGATTAACAACAAAGTGTCCATGTGCACGGTTCAAATAAAAATGCTTTCTGCAAATGGAGTTGTAGGTCTGAATCGCTGAGAAAGATGCCCAAACCTCAGCCCTCTGTGGTTAATAGCAAAGATTTTACCACCTTATCTGTATCTCTTCGATTTTTTTTTTTTGAAGTTTAGCTCTAAGGGACTGACTGAAAGCTAAATCTCTGCTAAAGGATTCAAAAGTTTAATTAAGATAATAAGGACAAAAAGGAGAAAGAGATACATTTATATGATCACAAAATGGGAAAGACTTTCACCATGTGTATAATCCCATGATACGTTGGTTTGTGTGGCAAATACTTAAGTAAAGAATTACTGCCCCAACCACTTGCTCTCCACACTATGGTTCACTGCCCCTTCGTTAGTAGAACAAGGGTTTGTTGAGATGGCTGGGAGAGCAGTGACCAGCTAAAATGAAACAGACCAAAAATAAACTGTTTAACCATCGTTTTGCTTAAAAGAGATGAAACTTAAAAAAGCATACTAAAATTCAATGGATATTTAAGTGATTTGCAATCCTTAATCTATCAAATATTGCTGTCACAAGTATCTACATTTCCAAAACCAAACCACAAAAACCATAGTTTTTATCTGTTTCTTCAATGTCTTCCTTGAGAACAATCCTTCTCTGTGCCCTTCCCCAGATAGCTAATGATTCACACATGGTCATAAGGATTTCCAATTTGCTGGTGACTTTACTCCTATTTCAGCCTTTTCTTTCTACGAAGTATCAATAGATCAGTTTGAGGGCTGCTGAGGGATGGACTCCTACCTGGAGCTGGTAGATGTGCCAGTGCTGTGACTCATGGGCAGCATCGTCGTGTGTGTGGGAACTCCTAGAGAAGACCAGTTGTCATGGGACTGCAGCATGGACAGGCAGGCAGAGGAGTTATCGGCATAGGCTGCTAAAAAAAGCAAGCAAGCACTTAAAACACACTAGAACCAAACCAAATAACAATTCTGTATTCAAATGCAATGTATAACTTCAAACCTCCCTCCTCCACTACTGCCTTGCAAAAAACCAAATAAAATTACATACACACAGAAAAATGAAGTCAGCTACCAGCTGTGTCAGGCTTACACTTCCACTGGCATTGCCCCTGCTGACATGTTGTTTTGCTCAACTTACAACCGCAAAGTCTTATTTCTATGTAGGATCTATGGCTAAAAAGCTGTCTTCAAACCGCCTGCTAATTCAGCCCATGCTTCCCTGTTTGGTCAGTGGGAAGAGGCGAGCTCCTTACCTACGCTGTCCCAAGGCACCTTTTTATCTGCATCATCTACATTGGCAGTAGCAGCCTGGCAGCCCTGAATAGTGCGCATATCACTGGATCACACATCCCAGTTTTGAGCTGAGCATGCCACCACGGGCTTTGAAGTCTGCCTTAGGCACCATCAGGAGTGACTGGACTGGGGCTTAAGCTACTTGGCTTGTGACCAAAACTGGCCAGCCAACACAGCAAAGGCATTAGGAAGCTATAAAGGGAATCCTATACAGCCATCCATAGTGAGAAAGAAGTTGCTGTGGCAGCTGGCTGAGGGACAAAGAGGTTCCTTGCTGAGGACTAGGAAGCAAGAAGGAACAACAGAGCCGTTTTGTTCATTTATGCTGTTTCAAGTCACAAAACTTGTATAACATCTCCAAGATGCAAGCCCACAGAGATCTAGTTAAATGAACTACAAAGCTACATACAAGATTGGTCAGGCTGCATCTAAAAGCTGGTGTATTACTTTAAAAAAAAAATATTTTGAATTGTGAAGTGGGAACCTTCAATATCCATACAGACTGAAAGGCAAAAATTGTTAACAGGCCTTTGCCAGAAGAAAAAGAAACCACACACACACAAAAAATCATTGTTAAAAATGTCCTTCTCTCCCTTAAGTACCTATGGCTGAAGGCACTTAGTCTTAAGCTATCTGGCTATTTCTGAGCACAACTTTTAAACTGGTCTGCAGTTTATTCAGCTCTGTATTGTTTCTGTATATCCAGTTGTGACACTCACTGAGAACAACCTTAACGTACTGATGTTAACTTAGGCAAGTAAAGCTGACAGAATCAGGCCCTCAATTATTATGTGTTAATAACAAGTGACACTAACAGAACCAGACATATGCTTCTTCATTTCATTGTATTACCTCTAACTAATGATTAAAATCCTCATTTTCAAACTTAAAAAAGTCAAAGTAAGCTTAAGCTCACTGGTTACAAGAATTCAAGAGCACAAGACAAAGCCAGAACCACATAATCTAACAGATTAGCACAAAACAGTTTTACACACCCTCAGGTTTTCCATCATAAAGAGACTGGGGAGACGTACTCATCAGCCCTATGTCTTTGCAATGCTGGCCCCAAGCGCTCTGTGCCAACTGAGTTAGATGGCGACCTCAATTTCTGTGTCATCGCTTGAGATGCCCACTGCTCAAAGCTCGCATCCCTCTGCTCATTTCCCATCTTTTTACAGAGCTGCAACATCAGACTTACTTGGCGAGTTGTTTCTATGGGTGTAGGGGTTGGGGTAGGGGGCAGGACGGTGGTTCCTCAGCGATGAGTACCTTTCACAGCTGTGAGCAGGGGAGAGCGACAGGGGGGCTCCGAACTGAGGGTGAGGATTGGCAGGTGGGCACAGAGTCCCAGTCCCAGGGATAAGCCAACTACCTACTGTGAGGAAGCAAGAGGTTTGTAAGGTGGGTATGTAATGCAGCCAGGCAGGGAAAGAATCACAGCAACCAGATAAATAATTGATCAGCGAGGACACACTCACTCGGGAAAGGAAACAGTTTCCACATGGCTGAAAAATCTGGATCTTTACAACTTTCATAAGAGATCTTATGAAGGAAAATTAGACAACAGCTTATAAGAAGCCCCCTGTTAAGCTAACACCATTTTTTAAATCATTGTTGAATTACCATCACAGCAAGGAAACACTGAAATGATTAAACCCTCCCTTACATAGGTAGTGTGTGCTCAGTAATTGCTAGCGTGATCTTCAGTTTTAAATTGCTCTTTGGGGGTCTCAATCTATACCAAAGTTCTAAGGTTTCTAAGAATGCTAAGAAGAACTCTTAAAAATTAGGCATCTTCACTGAAACAAAGCAATTCCTACTGCAACTCAACTTCCCACCTTTATAGGCTGCAGACATTTAGCAAGAATCTGTTAAAACAGAAATCATTAGAACACTAATAATTTTTACCAATCTGAAAAAGCTTTTTAAGCGGTTGCCCCTAATTTTCTTAGAGTACTTAAAACGTAAGTACCATTTCAGCAATTTTCTGCTGTATTTTGAAATTAACTTTTGCCTCCGTATCTATATGAATATTGCTGCCCTCGCATACAAAAGGCAGCTGTCTTTTTAGACATGAAGGTAACTGCAAGATTCTATTAAAGGATTTTGAATGTAATGCAGAAATCTTAACCATACACGCGCATATATCATAATACTTACACAATCATAAACCTGCACGAACCACAACCATGAGGATTGGTAATGTTATTCCCCCTATGAACTAACAAGCCAGCCAGCAAACTCTGCTCTCCAAGTTCTGCTTAACTTAACGGATAAGATAGAAGAAATCAAAGTTATCTCCACGATGCAAAATGAAAGGAAACGTACGCTGCGAATACCCAGACTGCTGGTTGTCTCCCACTTCCTCCATCATGTCTTTGTGATCACTTCTGTAAGAGAAAACGTGCCGTCTTAGTTAAGAATCTGCTTTTACAGACCTATGTAAAAAAATGCACACTTTAGAATTGAGTTAAGGGCTCTCACCTTTCTTTTGCATCAAGAAATGCCTTTGCAAACGGATTGTATTTAATTTTTAAAGCTGTGATCTAAAAACAACAACAAATACCTTTATTTGCAAGTATAACCATTCATTACCATACAGATACTAGGATTTGAATTAGGACTAGCCAATGAAGTTAGTGGAATCACAGATTTTTGAAGAAAGAAGATTAGGCCCATAACACCAACCTACGGACATCAATTAAACAGCCCCTAAGGTCTGAGCTGTTAGCAGAGGGCTAGGAATTAGTCCCTTGGCCAAATTCTAAGAGACTGAATTGTCTGCATTTATTGATCAGCTAAGGAAACAGCTAAGAAAGGTAGTACACTGAAGAGTTACAAAAACCTTCACATTTCAAGCCAGAGCAGAATGGCCATTAAAAAAAGGTAAATCTCAAAAAACTGGTCATTTACAGACTCATTAAACATAAATGTGCATTTTGGCTAACAGAGAAAGGCCAGCGCTGAAAGTGGCATGTCCAGTTATTTCATTATGTAGCCGAAAACGACAGCTGTATTTCTTACCATACTTGTTTGCCCCACAGAATCTTTTAAGAATTACTCTCCTGCAATCAATTTGCAGTACATAAGGAGACAAACAGCACTCAGATCTTTGTGCTATTGTACATCCATAGGTCTTCTACATATATTCAATTCTTTTTTCACATTTAGCTTCAAACAAAGCACAGCAAGAACTGACAAATGTGAAGCGAGATCCATTATTTTGCTCTGTAACATGCGCTTTGCCACTTGAAACCTGCTGGTACTCGGATCCTTCCCTCCCCGCCGTGCATACCTCTTCGTTCTGGTAGGCTGTCACTGCTATAAACTGGGTCTCGGGGAAGGAATGGCTGGTGATCATCCGCTGCGGGCCACCCACTCGCACTATATGGATCCTTGGCTCATACTTGTGCAGAGAGTTCAACATAATCTGTGAGCAAAGGGACAGAGCAGGTAAGCAGTGACAGAGTGGCGGCAGGCACAGCGAGCGCTCAGGTTGTAAAGTATCTAATGATCCATCTTTCCAGCAGAGGAGAAAGAGCCAACAGGTACGAATAAACCCTAAAAGCAGAGCTGCAAGAAAAAGAAGGGAACATTGCAGTCAGGCACCCCGACTTTTTGCCCAGTTATCCTCATCCCTGTTACCTGACAGGGTGGCTTGCATAGTCCGCAAACACGCTGGCGATGAAGAGCCAGAAGGATGCAGCCTACTACACTGCAGATTCGGACCAGGCAGGGATTTTAAAGCAGAAAGTCAAATTATCAAGGCACCCAGCCCCAGCGGAAAGACCAGCTCTGCTGAAAGCATGCGGGGGGTGGGAGGACGGGACACGAGGACTCACCCCACGCCGGCGCGTTTGCTAACAGCGCACGGACGAGCATTACGGAGGGAGCGAGCGGTGGCCCGGCAGGACGCCGGGACGGGAGGGACGGGTCGGTCCGGCCCCGCCGAGCGCGGCCAGGCGGCGAGGGCGGCGCAGGTCCCGGTGCCGGTGCTTACCTGCCCGCCGCCGTTGAGCTTGTTGGTGAGCTTGACTTTGCTGAAGGAGACGGGCGCCTTCATCCAGTGCGCGCCGAAGTTCGGCGAGTCGGGGTGGATGTAGACGCAGCTGGGCGCCTGCGGCTCCGGCTTCCCGCCCGGCACCCACTCCCCGTTCACGTACTTCCAGCGGTGCCCGTCGGCCGCCACGAAGTCCAGCAGGAAGGAGTACATGGCGTTGGGGTCCAGCCCCGACACGCTCACCTTCAGCACCGGGAACATCCTCCTGCGGGGCGACACGGCGGCGCGAGGCACGGCGGGGGGCAGCCCCCGCCCCCCGGGCTCAGCCGGGCTGTGCCGCCGCCCGCCCCCCCGCCGCCGGGGACACCCCCACCCCCCGCCGGAGGCTGTGCGCGGGGGCGGCGGGAGGGCGCGGGGCCGGCGGCACCCCTACCTGCCGTTCTTGGTGACGATCATCTCGTTGGTGAGCTCCTTGAAGCGCAGCCACAGGTCGTTGTCCTCCAGCGCCACCCGCAGCTCCCGCTCCGTGGGGTCGCCCTTCTCGCTGCCCGCCTGCAGCTCGCTCTCCACGGCGCTCAGCAGGTGGTCCACGCGGTACTGCGGGGGCTTGCCCGCGCCCTCCGCGCCCGGGGAGCTCATCCCGGCCCCACGCCCGCCTGGCGGGCCGGCGCCCTGCAGAGCCCCGAGCGGCGGGGCCGGCGCTGGCTCCGCTCGACCTGCGCCGCCCCCAGCGAGCGGCAGCGGGGAAGCGGCCGCTGTTATACCCCGCCATAAACACCCCCCCGGTGACATCACAATGCCGGCGGGGGGGCCCCGCTGATTGGCGGGCGGCCGCTTTGATCTCCCCGGCCGGCCTTTCCGATTGGCTGCCCGCGGCCATATCACAACGGTGCCCGGGGAAGCCTGTGATGTTAATTGCGGCCCGCTGGATTAAACGCGGCTATTTTATGTAAATCTGCCCCCAAATGTTTGCACCTCTATCAAAGCCGCCGGGGCCGGGGCTCCGGTAGCCGCGGAGGAAATGGCCCATCTCGGCAACAGCCCCATAACCTGCGTGCGGCACCCTCCCGCCGCACTCGCCAGCGGGGCCACCGCCGCCCGCCGCGGCGAGCCCCCGGGTCTGCTTTGGGGAGACAACCCCCGCCGCGGATCCAGAGTTAGGGAAAGAACGGGAAGCCCTCGGCAGGCTGTGCGCAGCGCCCTCCCCCCCGCCCCGCCGCTTCCCAGCCCCCCCCCGCCCCGGCCCCGCTTCCCAGGCTGCCCGGACGCAAGCCGTGGCGCTTCAGCTGCAGTGAAGGTTGCAGTCAGCAACCACGGCCCTTGCTGCAAAATTGAACCACAAAGCTAAAACCGCCCTGCAGAGCAGCTGCCACAGTGATGCCCCCCACCCACCCCACCCGCGCCACCTGGTCCTCAGCTTGCAGCGCCCGCCTGTGAGACAAGGCGCGGACCTGGCCTCCCACCGCCCGTGCAGGCAGCCGAAATGCTCGGACCACGACGGTTTCGAGCCATCCCACCTAAATATATATAATATATATATAAAGTCTAAAAATCAGATCGATGGTTACGAGCCACCCCACCTCCTAAACCCCGGGCCGACAGCTAAAGGCTTCGTTCCATACAACAAGGAGAAAGCCCCACCAGTTTCTGCGGGCAGGAGTGGAGCCTGAGCCTCACGGGTGGGACTTTGCAACGGGCTGAGTTTCTTTTCGAGTTGTCTGGGGCAAAAGCCAGGCTGAGGAGAGGGAGAGGAGGGCTGGGCTGAAACTCTCCCGCCCGCCGGTGGTTTGATAGTTTGCATTCTCCGGGGCTGCGACGGTCTGTGGTGTGAGAGAAACAGTTTATTACCTTTCCGTGAGAATCCCTGGATAGAGGGCGAGGGGGAGAGAGGTGACAATGAGCAGGAAATAGTTCAACGGGGTCTCTTTAAACAATAACAAGTTCTTTAAACGGGAGCAAAGGAGAGGGGGGAAAGGAGCGCTGCGGTGTAAAAGTGAGGGTTGCTTTTAAAACAAGCATCTCCTCTCCAAAGAACCCGCACCATCGCTGCCCGGATTTTTAAGATTTTAGGAGAAGGTGCCCGGGGTACACTGGCAGCTGCCTGGGAGCAGCAGGACCTGGAAGGCAGGGCTACCGGGGGGAGGCACGATGGCGGGGTCCCTCTTGCAGGGTGCAGACGACGGTTCAGTCTGGGCACAGGCTCTTTCTGCGAGCAGGCACCCCCTGCCCGCACCCTCTGACCGCATCCCTGTCCGCACCCCTGCCCGCACCCCCTGTCCGCACCCGTGCCCACATCCCTGTCCGCATCTCTGTCCGCACATGTGCCCGCACCCCTGCCCGCACCCCTGCCCGCACCCCTGCCTTTCCATGCTCCGCACACAGCGGAGCCGCAGCCCGAGCGCGCCTGGCTTCACCCAACCTGCACCCAAGCCAGTGCTTCTGCTATTATTTTCCGTTTCTTTTTGCTTCAGGAGCCGTGACTTACGGCTGTGTTTTCACTACACAGCACCACCGGGCTCTTGTGCCACCAACTTACTCCTCCGCGGAGCTTTTTTTTTCCCCTTCAGCCTGACATGTCACATTCCGCACACCCGCTCTCTGCAACCACTGTGCAAAAACACTCGGAAAGTTGCTACCCCTTCAGCTTAATTCTTTGCGTTAAAGTTTCTCAAAGCTTTTCCTGCCTGAGCATCTACCGCCCGCTTTTTGTCCTCTTCGGAAAGGGAGAGCAGCATTTGCAAAGAAATTACGGGCGAAGCTTGCTAAGCTGATACGTAGTAGCTACTATAGGTAGTTTGAGACGGTCTTTTCGCTATCAGGTATTTATTTCGCTTCAGGTGCGCCACCAGCCAGCGGGCAGGTCCCAGCGAAAGCCGCGGGGGCTCAGAGCCCGCAGGAGCCGGGCGCGCTGCCCGCAGCCCCTTCCTTTGGGCTCGTACCTCGAAGGCAACACCTCAAGCATCTTCATCCTGAAAAAGCCGAGCACCGCGACAAGTTGACCCCAAAGACGCGCACGGACAGTCACCCCCTCCGTGCAGGTGAAGGGGAGAGAAGGGACTTTTCCCCCTTTGCAGAAGTCGCAGGGTACGGCGCGGGGGGGGGGGGGTAAGGCGACAGTGGGGGTGTGTGGGGGTGTGTGTATGTCCCATGTTGGGCAAACTCCAGCCTCAGCTGTCCCTCGACTGGTCCTCGCCTGACGACGAACATGTTTAAGAGCTGAAGGCAGAACCAGCCGGAATTGAAAGCGACGGGGCCGTTTCGGTGGAAAACGAACGGTTCCGAAAAGGAATAAATAAAATAAATAGAGCCGATCTAAATATGTATTTAGGCGATCGCGGCTTTAAAAAACACTATTTAATTCTTCCGGGTGGATGCTTCCAGGAAGGGCTAATTCCTTATATATATATATATATATGTATGTACACAAGGAATGGGAAGCAATCTGTATGCTTTTTGCATATAGATACTTTTATATATTTTATATATATATATTAGATCTTATATCTACTTTTTGCACTGATCACTCTCTATAGGCGAACAAAGGAGAGTTGAATTTAATTTGATACATTTCATGTTTTACTTCATATTTCGCAAATGACCGTGCCGCTCACCCCAGACAATGTATACACTCAGATTTAGCTGGCCTTTCAAAAAAGAAGTCTTTCCAGCTTTACATTTTTAAGTGATCATAAAAAAAAGAAAAAGTTTCCAGAAGTTATATATAATCTTTGGAACGGGGCGGGCTGGGGGTGGTGGTGGTGAAACCCAAACCGTAAAGTTTTTGCTGGGCTTGGATTCCTGCCGTCTTTATTTTCGTTCCTTCTCCCTTTTTCTGATGTTAATTGCACTTCGGCTCTCAGGAGAGGACTCCCCACTTCCACAGCCTTTCACCGGGAGCTGCAGTGCATGACAGTTTACAGCCAAAAACTTCCTCCAGCCGAACAGCTATAAAGATTCCCGCTTTATAGCAATACTTTCCTTCTTGCATGGGGCGAGTAGTAGCCTCCAGCTGTTACCTCGGGTTCGTAAGACCTGTCCATCATTCCCTACCTTACTCCCCGGGGCGGCGCAAACCCCCAGGCACCTTCCCAAGGTGGAACTGGTCCGTGGCTGCTCCCGCAGCTCTCGGGTACCAGCTGACCCATGTCAGCTTTAACCGCCTGGGGATGCCGTGCGAAAGCGAGAGCGTGATTACATCTTGAAGGTTATTTGTTTAATTATCTTTTCACTTGCAGTCCGGGACGGACACGGACACATGCAGTTAACACTGCCCTTGCTGCTGGGCCAGCGCCCCGCACCTCTGCCCCTCCCCGGGGAGCAGCACCCGTCGTACCAGGGGATGAAAACCACCTTCCAAAGGTCAAAACATCCCACCCCTGAAGAGCAAACACCTACCTTACCACGACCTCCCCTCCCCCCCACCCCCCTTTTTTTCCCCTCCTTAAGAAAAATGAATACATTCAGCATAATTAAGAAAAATGAACACATCCAGCATAATATACATGTATCAGAGATGTATTTCTCTATCTCTACTTGCCAGCTGCTTTTTCCTGGACACTGGGTAGGAATGTCCTACTGATACTACCGCCGAGGCATTGACTGAGGATGTAAATGCCTTTTTCATAAGAAGCTTCCAGATTTTGTGTTAATCTGGTGTATCGTCTTCCTTATACACAAGGCTTAAACAAGAAAAAGCCTAAAGGTTGTTCTGGGAGAGCTCTTTATAAGAACTCACCGTTTTGTAACCCCAATGTACTAACATATACCTACATAGGAAACGACAACGTGTGAAAACACAGCGGTTTTGTCCATTTGAAGTTCATACATTGTGAGCATTAAGCCTCTGGAGTAAGTATGTTTCAGGTTCTCTACTGTTAGCATAATAACAGAAATAGGTAAGAAATAGGACTAATCTTCTCCAAAGGTTTTCATGCGTACACAAACTACTTTTCAAGTAGTCTGAATGGACAAGTAGTCAACATGTTGCGTTTGGTTTGTTTTGCTTTCCCCCTTTAGCATTTGGCAGGGCAAGGCAAAGGCAGAGTGCCATCCTGTATTTTTTGAAGGTGGCAAAACTCCCGTTGACTTAGTCAGATCTTTGCTTGAGCACTGCTAAGTACCCTCTCCATCTCAAATGCTCAGATCCTGAGGTTTCCCTCTTGAAAGTCAATGATCAAACTTCCAATGACTTCAGCGCCTGCTGAACTAGACAGCACCAACTGGGGGAAAACAACAACAGCATAAACCGAAGCTCCTATGAAAGCCCTTAAGGGAGAGTTTGGCTCAAAGATGGATGAAATCAGCAGTCTGGAGAGCAGAGTACTTTTGATTCAAGCTCAAAATTTTGAGCTAGAATATCCTTTTCAGAATCTTAATGATAATGCTTAGAAGACAAGAGTTATGTAAACTAAGCTATCCTGAGTAAGCCAGTGGGAACGCATAGATACACAAGTAAGAGCCATCCAACACTCCCAACAAGCCATTTCTTTAAAAACTGCAAAGAGGGACAGGCACAATGGACCACCAGGGCTGCTAAGTGAAGCAGTAGAATAATAGATAGTTCACTGCTTTATGCTGGCCTAAAGGTTAATCTTAAAAATCCAATCAAACAAAACCCAAACCAACAACAAAACAAAACCAAACCCCCTCACACACCAAAGACATATTTGGCTGCAAATGGGGACTGTAGGAGTCTGATGACAGAAAGTACTTGCTTCATCATAAATATCCTAGCAGGAGTCCTGTCAAGAGACCCTGCCATAAACAACACCTTTTCCTATACTTCAACCCACATAGTTCCCCAAAGGCATTAATGTAAGTGCGACCTTTCTTGCTGAGATACGTCAGGGTAAGTTAAAAAGCTAATGTTCAGGTCTCAAGTGCAGAAGTCTTCAGATTTTCTGACATTAATAACCAAAACAACATACTTTTACTGGGAATATTAATTCTTGCCCTGAGCACTATCTCTCTTCATAAAAGTATGCAGTGCTAAGAATCAGACAGACCGTATTCCTTTTGCAGTTCTTTCAATATCAATAAAAGATTTAAGGAGTTGGGAATCTGTATTTCTCCTTTCCGTCTCCTTTGAACATTTCATGGAGATTACTTGTAAGGCTTAAGACAAACCGGGTGCTTCACAGCTACATAGTATTAATACCTCTAGAAAAAAATATACAGGTCCTAATTTGTAATTGCAGAATTTTTAAAAACAAATCAACCCCTTTCCCATTGGTTTTTTTTCCTCCTGCTTTACTGTTTTACCACTTTTTTCCCTCCTCCTCACTTCTCCACAGGAAAGGGAAACATACAGTGTTAATGAGTACTATTTCATACTTTATAAATAAGGGTAATGTTTTTAGTATTCACCCTACAACTTCTGCCTAAATCTAGGTTATCTCATGTTTTGGAATTAGTAATTGCCTCGAATGCGACCCCAAAGCTTATAGCCTCTTCTGAGCCCTTTATTGCCAAGATTATTTCCTGATTTCTTGCTGTAGGTAACTCCCTCATCCATATGAAATAAAACGCACTTGGACAGCTTCAGCAATGAAGGATTACCGAAAGCAAATCCTCTGCTTCTCATCAGCAAGGAAGCTATCTGATGGAAAACTGTTTTTTTCTTCTTTACCTCCTTTGAGTTAATCTCCACTGCCTGATAACCAGCAGTTTTGTGTAACTGTGATGCTGTCTCCATCATCTTGATGCAGCTGGCTCAGAGGAAAGGACCAGAATGTAGCTCAGTCTAGATATTATTCGAGGTCACAGGCAGCATACCAACTGAGCCACTTTTTAGCCCCCTCTACTGTGTCCTCTCTTGCAGTGCTCTAAACGCAACTAACTTCTTTCTTCCAAGACCTACCTCTACTGTACATACCCAACCCTTCATCTTACCCACACTTGCTTCACCAACAAGAACTTCATATCTGATACAAATATTTTTGTAGCACTACTTTTAAGAAAGTGAAAAACTTATGAACCAGCCAAGTCACCACCATATTTTCCCATAAATCTTTTTTCCATTATGTACACAGCATTTATTGTGCACCATCCTGGACAGTTCTGCTCGGAGGAAAATATGTGGTAGAAGGACCGCACAGAGCAGAGCAGGACTGTGATGCCAACAACTTTAAACCTGGGCAAGGAATAAATAAGCAAGGCAACATTCACTGGAAAGTGGCAATTGCAGAGAAAAGAGAAACTGCTGACTCAACAGCTCCATAAAGAAGCTCCTGTTGGTCTTCTCAGGGAGACAACAGGCAAACTAATGCCAGTATCTTCCTGTCATACAGGGCTCAGACCTGGAGAGCAGCTTCTGGGACATACAGACATGCTTGTGGTCCTCTGTATCATGAAAGGAGTCTAAAATGTTTTGCAAATTTCAGCCTTTCTGCATTAAATGTACCCAACAAGTGCTGACACAAATGTTTCCTACAGTTTCCTATTTTGAATTCAGTAAAGGTTAATTGGGTCTTGGCCACTTTTCTTCTGCCTTATGCCATCTAACAAGTTTAGCTGTGGGAAGATGATTGATGTAAGAAAGCAGAAGCCAGGGAAGCTGATTCTAGGCTACACTGACTCACTATCTCACTTTGGGCAAGTCTTCAGGATTTCCACTCTGGTAAGCTGCTCTACTTCATAGTGAAAATATTACAAAGACATTTTCATTGGTAATATCCCATTCTTACTTGCTCCGGAACCGTTTGTAATGAAAGTAAGTATATGATAAACTAATAATGAGTAATGAAAAGTAATTACATGCCAAAACAAAGATTCACTATCTTTGCTCTCTGGTAATGCAAGCCCAGTCTGATTCTCTAACAAGGGTGCATTTTTCCTGCTGGATCCTTTTTGGACACTTGCATTTTTACCAAACTGCTCTTTTCAGTCCCACTTATTTCCAGCATGCTGCAGACATTGGTTCATTTTGCACTTTCAATTTGTTTAAAAAAACCTCAACAAACAGTCCACAGTAAAAAGGACTATTTAAGCCCTACCTTTTTGCCTAGCAGTCTGTGCTGTCAATACCATATGCAGATACAACAGAGATGATGAATGAGCAGCAAATGATGAATGTGTGGGGACCGCATCATGTAACAACCACCAGCACATGTGCCATGGGAGGCAGTGCCAGGAATGCCTAGGAGACACTGCAGACACCTGAGCTTCTCTTTGAAATCTCTGCACGTTAAGATGCTTTCCCAGGGCCAGAAAATCTTTCTTGCCCTTGCTAAGAAAATGTCAGCTGTGACCTAGGACTAGTGGCCTGTGTAGTCTGATGTCCTGTCTAACAGTGGTTAGTTGTTGCATAGGAAAACGTGATCCTTCACCCCTGATTATGCAGATTGTTTTGTAACGTTTCCAGTCAGAGAGGCATTGCCTTCGTGGTTCTATTGACTCACTTATTCCCCAAAGCATGAAGACTTATAGCTGTATTTTTTTATAAGCCAATTTAACTTTAAATGTTTTTCTTATCTGCCTTGAATTTGACCTTTGTGCTAATTAAAATTACTCATTCCTATGAAAGTATTTTTTATGGCTAGCTCAGATCAGTAGATGTTCACCACATTCCTGGGTTATCATGAATAGTCTTGCAGGTTGTTAGGAAAAATGTATAGTTCCCTTGCCTAGAAAATCTGTGCTACCTTTTCATATTAAACACCAGTGGCCTCATTTAGTGATTAACTAGTTCGAAACACTCTACAGAGGCACAATTTTGACAATGCTGTGCGCTAAGTTTCTTTCTTTCAGTGCTGATTCCAACAGCCTAAGATCAAATTCTCTGGTAAGACCAACTAAACAGCAGTGGATCTAACTGGGACAGTTATTGCTTTTTACTCCCTTGGACCTGAGAAAACTTCCCAAGCTTCTTCTCATCATGTCATAAGAGCTCTTACACCTGCCTGTATAGAGAAGATAACTGAAGAAGCTGAACCATTGATTTTAAAAGTTAATGATGGAACCACAGGCTAATTCACCCGGATCTCTAAAAGACAGACTATGAATTCAGGTATTCCCAGCTTTATTACTGTTAGGAATTCAGAATCTTTCAGCAACAACATCTTTGTCCCCTCCTCAGCAAGTACAAACTTGTAATTTGTGGTAGCTGGCTAGTCAGTGTTGTGCTACACGCTTACACAAAGGTAACTCTAGCGCAGTCACATCAGTATTCTTGCTGCATGCAATGGTGAACTTTCAGGTCTCATCCTTTTCTTTACAACTTTTGTTGTGGGAACAGAAAAAGACATTGATCCCAATCATGTCTATCTGCATTAGTATTTTTGATAGCTCCTAATTCAAGGGGTAATTTGTAATTTATCCTTAATATTCCACACCATGCTATGGGAATTCTGTCCCAGTGAGCACTGGAAACTTTTGACCCAATTACAGTGTTGTTCCAGAATAATTCAGTATCCCAGATACAGAAGTGGAAAAACAATAGCCATCATAAAAGAGGTACCAAGTGTTTTAAATCTCAATTACCTATCTGTTCTTTCAGACGTGTTCTGATATTCGAGAACTTCTGAAACCTGAAATCTGCAGTTGCTGCCAACTGTGCTCATTTCAACTGGTAAATCACTTTCAGTCACGGACTTTCCACTTGTTTCTTTGCTCATGCAATACATTAATAAACTTGTAGGCACATTGCAAGCATTTATTTGCCTTCTTCAGCTTTTTTAAACAACTTGATTATCTTCAATTGAATTAAAACAATCTCAGCCATGTTATATATCTATATTGTTGTTTTACACTAGTAAAAAACTCACAGATGCCCCTATTTGAAGCCTTCTTCAATTCTATCCCTTAGACAGCTTGTTATTTGTGTTTAACATTGGTTTTGCAAAACTTTTCCTTAAGAAACCAGAGGGAAAATTTCAGTATTGTCCAAGTCTGTAATTTAAGGTGCATTTCACTTTCAGAACTTGTGGCGGATGCCATGTATCCCCAGGAATTCACTCCTGAATCGTCCAGATGTCGAAGACAGGGACAATCTGAGCAGTAGAAAGAGAACTGCTTTACCTTCAAGGCACCTTCCTTTAGGAAAAAGCCCTTCACTTCAGGTCCCAACGCATTGGCAGCTTTGATAAAAACGGAATTTAGCTCCTGACTTCATCTTCAGCAGATGTCTTGTCTCACACCTTATGTTGTGTACACTTACAGCAAATATATTTCTATTCAAATAGCAACTCCCCATTTTACATCTAGAAATATGAGATTACAGTGTACGAAACTGAAATAATATTAAGTTAATAAATCAGGTACACATTTCTGATCAAGAAATTAGAAAATCCACAAGCTCATTTTATTAATGAACTTTAATGCTAAAAAACTTCTTAAACATCAGCTAGATTCTATAGATTTTACCTGGGGAAAATTTCTGTTGAAAGCACAGGAAGTTTTTCCATGAGTAATCCATACAAGAATAAAACTGAATGAAGCATAAATGTCTCCATAATTCTTACAATTCTTGTTCTCAGAGCAACAATGGGAAGCTGAAAGCTCTTCTGTTTACAAGACTGGGCAAGGACTTATGCCGCTATTTTCTTTTTTTGTTTATATTTTTTTAATTTTTCAGATTTGCACCCTGAATAGCAGTGAAGAAGAGGTGTAACATGATAGAGTGGACACATTACAAGTCTTCCTTCCAGAAAAGAAAGGACTGGAATTAACTAAGTCTCCAAATTTCTTTCTTTGGTTCTGACTTTCCTTAAGAACCGCTGTGTTGCCACAAGGAGGTTTTGGCAAAGCACTTATTTTGGGAAGGGGGGAGGAGAAGAAAAGCAGGGGGAGGAACCTAAAAATCTCCACCTTTTGGCTGTCTCAAGTACTTGTCTCCCTGGAAGCTCAATATGATGCAATTAATGAACAGCAATCCTCCACTTTCAGTGCTTCCTTCCCTTTCTTGAGACAGATGTGCTGACAGCATGGCACCTTCTTTAAAGGAACTCAGTTTTATGGAAGCTGATCTCTCAGCAAGGCCTGAGTGGCTACAAGCTTTTGGCTGCCCCATGTATTTTCAAGCATAATCACAGTTCGACACCAAATATCCACACAAAAATCAGAGATGAAAACCATTTCTATGCAGGGTCTGGGAAATGCCTCCTCTTACCCAGATCCCTTTCAAATGTCCATGCATGCTAAAATTTCCTTTGCTTGTCTTGGGAAGTGCTCTTATAGTCAAATATGCCTCACTTGCAAGCTATCTTTTTTCTCACATGCTGCACTCATTTTACTCTGCTTAGCTTCCATCCTGTTCCTCCTAGATGTATCTTTATATGCAATCTCAAATTAGTTCTCTCCCTCCCCTCACTTACATCCAAACCCAAGAAACAAACCAACTCAAAACTCAGCCTATCTGGGTGCCTAAAGTTAGACACCTAAATAAGTTACCTGTTAATCAGTGGTGCTAAATACCTACAATTTCTACCGAAGTCAAGAACTTTTGAAAACTAGGATGATTCAGCTTTCACAACCTCCATTTCCCACCTGCCCCCCGACACGGAGAGGTATGCATGTTCTCAGCTTTACTCACCAAACTAATTTTATTAGGCTCAATCACATGATGCTTCATGAATGAAGCAATTGCAGAAATGAAATTACTGAACTGGATTCACATGCTTAAATTTAGCCACAGAAGTTTGATACATTATTTGGTTTAAACATTAAAGAAAAAGAAAAGAAGAAGACAGAAGAAAACAGCTAGATAGACACACAGAATCCCAGTCTTTCTTCCAAGAGGAAGCACAGCTCCAGGAAGCCTTACGGATATCAACCAGCTGCCATGAGGCAGCGGTATGACTTAACTGCCTTCTCCAGGCTTCATGCTTCACAGTGCCTTGCAAAAGTCATCTGAAGGATTCCGAAGACTTTAGGAAACCTTCATTTTCCTAATATTGCCAATGTTCTGACTCAGAGAAAGATCAGCGGAAAATAGTGCTCCCCAGTATATTTGAAGCATTTGTGGACATAATTTTTTGTCTGTCCCCATACAAATTTGGATTAAGCTTCAATCACAATTCAAAATGAGATCCACATTTTAAAAATATTGTTTAAAAAAACCTGTGTTTTTCAAAAAATGTCTATAAATTGTCTCAGAGCTAACAAAAGGATATGAATGTCTACACAATACAAACTATTTATAAAGGATATGCCTTTTCTTGAAATAGTATTGAAATATGAAAGCTGAAGTTTCAACAGCTTTAGCCCGACTAATGCATTGTTTGAACAGAAATCCTGAACAGTAACAGTAAGAGGTAGGAAGGTGTTTTATATGGACATATTTGAGGTGCCTCAATTGAGAAACTTTGACACTTAAATTTTAAGTATAACCAATTATTTTTATTTCAATGTTTTGTTACTAGGTTTCCAAGCAGAAATCCTGAAGTAGATGCAAAGGCACTATCTTCCCTTCCACTTGTAGCTGAAGAGCTTTGTGCATAACACCAGAGGGGAGCTCCTGCTGCTGAAAGTCCTGGTGAGAATCTACTTCAAGAAGACAAACCAATGGAAACCTCAGGAAGGGAAAGGCAATTGCCCATTTCATACCTGTTTTGAAATTACTTTCTACATTCTACATAAATTAACAGCTTTAGAAGACTTTGTAAGAAAAGGAGATTCTTTTTACAGGTTGCGGGAAGCTGAATCCTCATGGAGAAGTGGCTAAACACCTTGCATGAAAAGGCAGTCAACAGAAATATGTTCTGGAAAAGGATACTGACTTAGTAATACACTTTAAAATACACCAATCACACTTAACATTTCTTCTGCCTTTTCCCATCAACTGGTCATAAAAAGAGAAGGAAAAAAAAAAGTTAATTCTATTTTGGGAATGCGTCCACCCTAAAGGAACGTGAGAGTAGATGGCTTAAGAGTCTTTACCTCAAGAACAGCTACTGTCATTTACAAGTATTTCTCCTCCAAAGGTGTCCAGGTTAAAGACTATAAACATCTTTGCTATACATTTTAAATAATAAACTCAAAATATTTTTATTTTGATTATTTGTAAGCTGTCTTTATCTAAGACTGAACTTCAGGTTTATATCACTAGCACTTGCAGTGGACTTCCAGTTAAAACTTGGAGACTGAGTCAATTCCCATCTCCATTCACCAGCAGCCAGCCAGCTCGATTAGATAGACTGTGGTACAGTAGAACAAAACGGGGTATTTCCCTTCTCATTGTTCCCCTGCCCGGCTTTATGCACACACTCTGTTAGTCTAGGGAAAGAAGCACGTGAATATTAAGGTCTATTCCTCTGCTTAGACTTCATTTTCAATGAAGAAAGATTATGTATTCTGAACCTCAGCCAAGCAAACCAAGCAAGATCTTAAGACACAATACTTTGTGATTTTCAGATTTTAATTACAGACTTCCCATGATTTTTCACCTGACCACAAACCCATGAAAAAAATGTGGAGTTTGTTGTTTTTTTTTTAACTCAAGTTAGCTTTTAGGTAAATCTTTCTCCTCTCTGAAAATTCACTGTGACTAATTACTACAGTACTCATCATTTTGAAGTCATTTCCACAGGAGCATAACCAAAATGTATGTGACAAATACAGATACATTGATGCACCATGTCCTGGTGTGCACTGCTGCATTCCACTTCTTACTTTCCAGCTTTGACTTCTAATCATTGGCTTGTAGTTAGCAAATTTTCATACATTTCAGAACAATGAAATAATCTGTGAGAGTTTTAAATATCTTACCTTATTTTTTGCCTGTTGATTTCTGCAAGCTGCTTTTTTTTTTTTTTTTTTTTGGTCTTGTCAGTAACACCTTCAACCAACTTCAACTTGGATTAGCAAGGTTCGATGCCTGGCAGGGCTTCCTGAGGATGAGGATGATGATATGTAGAAACTAAATATACGCTTGCACAAGTTCAGAAATTAGTCTTACATTTGTGAGGAGAGTAGGGGTTTGGATTCAATAACATTATTAATTAAATGTAACAACTGCTACCCTCATAGCAGTTCACAACCAGGTTTAGAAATACATCTGCACAAAATTAAATCATATGTAGCCAGATAAGTATTGTGTGTATATATAAAGAAATGTATAAACATTACATATATATATAATGATACCACATTTGGTGAGCTATAACTCAATTAACACAATTACTCTAGTTTACGCTAGCTGCAGTACAGCAAATTAACCTGTCTTTTGCAAGTAGACTGGAATTAACCATTTACTCAGATTTTTTCCAGTCTTTAAGCAAGGAAGCACATAGCAGTATCTTATTATGTTATCAATCAACGTGTTCAACACCTAAATAGTGTAACACGCTATCATGAGTAGGTGACACTACAAGTCCTTTCAGGGGAAGATTCTCAACCTGTGGACTGTTATACTTGCCTCTTCAGGACAGATCCATCAAAAAGGAAAAAAGGTGGGTATTCCCCAGAAGTTTAGCTAATAGAGTGTACTGTTGCCCTTTGTCTTTTAAATTTTTTTTTTTTTTTAAACTTCAGCAACAGGCATTAGCGAAGTCTATCAAGCAGTTGTCTCCGAAAGCTCTCTATGAAACAGCTGCATCTAAGTTGCATCTAGTAACGAGGTAAATTGCATCTATATACACACAGATGTTCAGAGGTAGTGGGACTGTAAGTGAACTGTTTGCTGGATGACTGGGGAAAGGATCCTTTCTGGTCAGCAGCACTGTGTTAGGCAATTAATGTATAAAAAGATCTCACACAATTTCCAGTTATTTAAGCATCTCAGAGGAAGGATGCTAAGATTCAAATATCCAATGTTTGATGCAGTGGTAATGACATAGCAGGGATTGATTTGGGAGAGAGAGTAGATGCAACCTATGAGAGTCAGTGCAGACTTTGGTTTCTGGATGTCAGGTCGACATATATCTCCCAAATGGATTCAGGATGGCTGAGTAACTAGTGATCACCAGGATTTGTGTAATAGTGCATGGGCAGGGGAATCAGAAGGTGAAGATCTGCTTATCTAGTCAGGTTTCTTCGCAGTGCAAGGTCTCCCTCTGTTACACTGCTGTACTGTAAATTGCCAAGGAATTGCCGGCAAGGATGACAGTGTTTTGTCACAGTTGTGATTGAAGGACTGAATCCTTAGGGCCCCTTTAAATTGCTTCTCCTGTTGTCCTAATTCAAGTAGAATTGCATTGTTTTCAGTGCATGGGAGGAGGATTCAGGTGAAAAAAATAGCAAATTTCTCTTCTGTCCCAGAGAGGTATCCAAACAAACAGCAGAAGCGAACTTCTAGAGAAATTATTTTACTGCCTATTAGTGTCTGACAGTTTTCATAGGTTCATTGGGACACAAGAGAATTCCCCTATAAAGTAATTTGTGCGCTGCGCTGCAGAGCAACACTTGACTCTTTTGATCTTTGATATTAGGGATAATGAATTTGTAGGCACCCCAGCTTCCTCAGCATTGCCATGCAACCTAAGCTGACTGCTGGACTGGTCTGACCACTGCTTGTTCCATTCAGTCAGTGGTAAGTAACACGTTATGATTATTTCAAACATAGACGGGAAGCAGACAGGATTGTTAAAACTGTTAGAAGAACCTGATTAGTAAGCAAAGGTGCTTCATTTGCAATTGTACCTTTCTCAAATAAGGTCAACAGATAAGACAGATATGTCAGTTTACAAACATTTTTTCTTGGTTGCTTAAACTTGGCTTAGCAGTTATTCTAGCAATCATAATATGGTGGTGATGAAAGTTGCTTTTTATGGTTTTAATGAAAAAATTGGGATATGTCCTTCCAAAGCTGGGAAAATTACAGCTGTGCTTGCTCTCCCTCTCTAAAGAGACTGTACTTCTCTTACCCAAACCACCACCATGCTAGCAGATTAACACTACGCACCTGAGACCTTCCTATACTCTAGCACAGAAAGCTAGTTCCTTGCTAAATGTTCTTACACAGATTTGAAAATACACTCATTTCTATGTGCAAAAGCTTTCCAAAAATCTTCTGAGGCAACTTCAGCCCAAATTGACTGTTTAGCTTAATTTCTCTTCACTTTCCTTCACAGGTCTAAATGTGCTTCCAAAAATGTTAAACATGTTATGAAGGAAAATCCCTAATTCTGTACAAATGACTTAAAACAGCGATCTATCATAACTGCATGCAAGTTTCATGCTGTCTTTCTTGGTACTTGTATATCTCATTCTGAAGGAAAACTTGAATTTTCTGAATGAAAATTTTCTGACACATATGACATTTCCTTCTTTCCTCTGCTATCTTCTTGTCTGCTGTCAATTGGATCGCAAATTTTCCAGGTTTCCCCCCTGATAAAAGTAAATAATTAAGACAACAAGCTGGGCTCCTTCTGCACATCTCCAGAGCTGTGGGAACAAAGAGACAGAAGTGCTGGGAGGGAGGACGGAAAACCAGTGGGAGCAGGCAGGAGATGGGTAGGGAGGTGGGGGAAGGGGCCATGGGGCAGTGGGGAGAATGGGAGCAGAAAGAAGCCAGATCTGGTAAACTGAGGAGAAGCCCAGTAGGAGAAACTTCTTTGGAGGACAGAACAAAGGGGAAGAAGAGAAGAGATGGTAGAAGCAGCATAGTTGTTGAGTTAAAAGAAATTTGTTATTCCTACCCACTCTCAGTCTGCACCAACCAAGGGACAAACGTAAACACACAGAGGGAACTGATTAGCATGTGCAAACAAACACGCTTCTTTTGCTCTGGCTGTGACAATTAACTATCTCTTTCTTTTTTCCCCTCCCCCCTTCTTTTGGCACTTAATTCACTTTGGACAAAAACAATTAAATATGAAAATGTAATATGGCAAGGCTACAGATGCTGACTTCACTCATCTTGACACATTGATCTAAATGTATATATTTGTAGCAGCTCAGAAGTACTAGTTTCTCTTGGACAGGGATGATGGTCCATACTGCAAAGAAAAGTAACCTGACCCACAGTTTCATCTAAAACTTAAATTTCTGATGTATCCTGCTTCACTTCTGAGGTATGAGAGATTTAGCAGGAAAAGGTTGGCATCAGTGTCAAAGCTTTTGTACTGTTTGTATACGTAACTGCTTTGTTTTAGGTTAAGAACTCCTGGTGGAAACCATTTCTTTGTGGAAAGCAGAAATGCCAAATCTTCATGGGGAGTTATCATATATCTTCAGTTATCAAGCAGACCACCTAAAGTATCAAAAATAGAGCAAGACTTATCTTTTCTAAGTTAACTAATATCAATTCTTTAGCATAGGGCTGAATGTTTTCCTCCTAGCAATTATTACAGCAGAGTAGTCAGCATTTCAATGTAATCTGCACTACAATGCCCTATGTTAATGCAGACAGATACTTCAAAACCAGAACAACATGTTAATGGTCCCTCCCATATAACTCTTGGGCCTAACAATTAGTAGCCACTTTTATTAGCAGTTAAGTGCAGAAATATACCATTTAAAATCTTACAACCTTTGTTCTGGATTTTAGGTGACTTCAACAAAATGTGTCTTTACTAATGCCTTTTGTAAGCTTGCACGTCTGTTGTAAATAGCATTTTTATCCCCTGGCTTGTTGCCTGGAGTATAAGGCAAAGAAACAGGACACCTTGTTTTACTAAAACTGTTGGTTCCTTTTTAAAATTTATTTTAAGATAAGAGTAAAGGCAGGCAAACTTTCTTTAGTGGTCCTGGATGATTTCCCCCCCACACACACAGTTCTTTATCTGCTCTACTTGGAACTCTGAAAGTGATAGTTGGAAATGAAGCTGGCTGTTTTGGCATGAATGGGGTTAAGCTCTGAATTTTCAGTTCTAAAACTGGATTAAACATCAATTTATTTGTCAACCCTGAAAAAATGGCTCAAAAGAGAGCACTATCAACTTCAGGAAGATTCTTCCTGTGAATGTGAATTGTTTATCAGAATAGCCCTGCTCTTGCAAAGCAGGCTGGCCATTCCCATTTTTGTTGTTTTGTAAAGTGTCATCACTGGCTTCACATTTCACACATTTATCATTTCAGTTGCTTCTGGTTTAAGACTTGTTGGTCATGTTCTGTGCAAGATATACAAAACCAGTGGCCATTTCTGGAAGAAAGAAATGATCTTGCTCTCTAGATGCCTTTTCCTGCAATGAAGCTACACTGCCTTCACATATGCACCCCTGGCCCTGCTAGTAACTGCGGTGTTCAAGCCTCAAACCCAATCTCTTCTGCATGGTTGCAGTGGGATAAATACCCTCCAAAGGCTTGCTTACTTAGCAGTGGCCACTGAAACATGGCCTTGTAATACCTGCTCTAGGGCTTTTCTTGCAACAGCTGGGCTGGAGGCAGGAGGAGTTGCTGGCACTTCGACTCCATCTATGTTTGAACAAACTGACAGTTGGCCAGTCAGTTCTCAGGGACCAGGAAGGCAGCTTACGTACCCGGCTAAATTTGAAATTTGCCTTGCAATTTCCAGCTGTGATAGGAAAACCTATCTGGCTGTCCATTTCATGTTCTAAAGAGTGAGGGAACCAATCTTTACATATATAAAAATGTGGGGGTTTATCTACATGCAGCTTCCTGGGATTTACATATTTCTTTCTCCATCATAAATAGTTTTTTGTTTTGTTGAAACCCCTAGCTCTCAGTGAATATTTCTAGTTTTAAATAGTGATCTATCTATGAGAGGATTTTTCTTTTCCATTGGCCTGTTTTCATTTGTTTGAAGTGTTCTTATCTCTCCCATGGCAAGAGTTGTGTTCTCTGAGTGTCTTGCCAGCAGTGTCTTGTCTCTGCTGTGTGAATCTACAGTCTGTTTACTTCTGTAAGCAGTTACTGAAACAACGTAAGACAGACCACTCATATGTAAGGTATGAAGTCTTTCATAAAATTAAACTGAAAACCATTTTCTTCAACAAACCACTAATATGAACAGACTTCTGAATATGCTTATTATATTGTTTCCTGGGAAGCTTAATTTATTGATTCATATTCAGTTTTGTAGCTTGTACATACTGCTACATGGAAGTCTTACACTAGCAAATATTTTCTTCCAACTTGATTGTAGTACAATTTTTTAAAAAAAAATTACTGGTATTGTGATTTTCAGTACTGTAGCTGTCTTAGCTCAAAGGAGAAATTAGTGTTTCATGACACCAGTTTAAGCTTTCAGCTGCAGTTAGACCAAGCATTCTGAAAGATTAATTTGCAGATTTGTTAGAGAAAAGGAAGATAAAAGAGCAGCAAAAATTCTTATCTTCATGCAGGGCCAGGATGATGGTTAACACCAAGACTTCCAAGTATTTATGTATAGTCTATACCTGATGTAGCTTTTCCAGAAATTATAAAAAGGCAATTTCTAGTTTCTACGTTTTAGTCATTCTTTTCCAGTTTAGAAGATTTCTTTTCCAATGTTTAAGTCTTGATTTAGGTTCATAAAGTTAAACAAAAGTTCACCATTATATTGAAGAATTAAGCCATGTACATTAATACTATCAGTCCTAAACAAGGGAGTTATCCTCGTTACAGTTATATTCGATTCTTAAAAATGTTTTAGTACTTTGCTACTTACTTAAGGAAGGAGAAAACTGCAGTATTCGCAAAGTAAGCGTTTTCATAGAACATGTATAATTTGAACTGGAAAAAAATACCTGGTTTTAAGTCAAATCTTCGTCCCAACACTGCTGTTTCTTAAACCAGTCTGAATGTTTGGAGCCAAGTACAACACCTGCCTGCCTTTAAGCCAGATTCTGCAGTAAGGATGGTGGCTTATTTACACTGGGGCTCCCTTGGCTGGACTGCGTATACTATATTTACATATGATGCAGGGAGGTCTCCCCTCTGGTAACGCCCTGGAGGTTTCACGAATGAGCATGGCACAGGAGGCTGGTTTGGTGTGGGAGTCTGGCAGACGTATTCTGTGCTTCACTTTTCATGTGAATTACAGTCCCCATGAGTCAGAAGGACATAATAATAATAATAATACAGGTTAACAAGGTGACCCAGAGCACTTGGTGTCATTGCAACAAACCAAACAACACAGTCTGAGCCAAGAACATCAGTGTTTTAGCTGAGGGAGTTGTTTCAGTTTTCAAGTCAAAATGCAGCTTTCCTATTGCCAGACTGAGTCTTGAGATTTCTTCTTGGGGTGGGGGGGAGGCGACACGATACGAAAAGATTTTACTTTTTTTGTTCAGGAAGGAGAAAATGTTTCAAAATTCATGCATTCTCATTTTTCATTTGATCTAATTCTAACCAGACTCCTAAAATCAGTACTTTTAAAGTTCCTAATACTATCTTTTTGGGAAAAGGCATTAACACCGGTGTGTGCATGCCCATACACAGACAGCAGAGTTGGAATCTGTGTGTTGCTACTTTCAAACTTGAGTGTAAAGTCAAACCCAAATCTCCCTTCAATTGATCAAAAATTGGACAAAGCCTCCAAACTTGGTATGATAGACTTAGGAAACTGAACTTAGGAAAGTGATGATGTAGAATAACTGAGGATCAACATAGCAGCACTGGATGCTTCAGAGCCACCTCTTGAAGAGTCAGAGGCACAGGGCTTTCTTCTTGTGGGGCTAAAGCACTGGCACTGGATTTCTGATGCTCTGGACTGTGAAATACATCAAAAACTCCTCTGAAAAGGTTTACTAGAAACAATTAATTAAGTAGATCTGATTTAAATGTCTACAACATAGTGTTATGTTTGCAAAATAATTATATTAGATATAAATTATCTATTATAATAAATTAACTTCTGATCATTTATTTAGAACACTTCTGCTTTGGTAGTACAATATCAAACCTTCTCTGCCTCAACTGAAAATAAACTTAGTAAAATGTTACTCCAAAACACCTAAACAAATCTATCTAAAATGAGCTGTGAAAATTGTATTTGCATGTATTTTTGCATTCAAGGAAACTCAAAATCAGTTTCTTTTAAGGTTACCAAAGTTGGCACAAATCATTGGAAGGTAAATATGTGCCTTGCTCTGTTTGAAGAAATCCGGCTTCAAAATAACAAAGTTATAGACTTTTGAAAACATGCATCCTGGTTTGCACAGCAGGTTTTTCTTAACATCAGAAGCAAACACCAGGATGTGATGTTCTGAATATTCACTTTCAGTATATTTGAAAGCTCACACCTACTTGTATTTGAATGTGCGATTACTTTAAGAACTGCATTGTTCTGAATTACAGTTACAAAAGGAAAAAGGCGTTGGAGACCTTATTGTTCATTATAAACAGGATTCTCCTTTCAGTCAGAGAATGAAAGAATATAGGCATTTTACTTACAGGAACTACTATGATTCTTGTAGAAATAAACTTTAGATAGGGCTTCCTGCAAGAATGGCTGTGATCTAGGAAATATGCTGATTCAAATCATTATGTGGAGGAAATATACTCACATTTCTGTGACTCAATTATCTTCATATCTCAATTCATCAAAAACTTTGCATGCTTTGGAATATCTCTTGCAGTTCTGTCCCTGTTGCTTCTTTCTGGCCAAAACTGGAAGTTTCTTTTCCTCCATCTCTTTCCCAATGGGACCTGGTGATTTATGTTCTCTTGGAAACAAATAATTCACTTTGCGATAGGAAAAACACGAACTTGTTTTGAGTAATGAAAAGCAACTCTGCACACTCACAGTGGAATCCTGCACACAGCTGAAAGGCATTAAATACGGTAACTATCAATAACATGCTCAGAACTCAATGCATCTTTACCTCAAGCTTTGGATAACATTTGCTAGTTACTAGAACTATTCGCCACCTTGAAGACTTGATAATAGCTTTAGACTGAATTTTGGAATGAGTAAGAAAGTCTGTTCCTGTCAGTCAGCATAGTGGGTGAGATTCACGGCTAACTCAATTTGAATTAGCAGCCCTGACTGATGAGTGACAGAGGGTGGATAGGTGAGACAGGCAGAAGGTTAGACATTTAAAGTTGGTGCTTCGAAATAGGCAAGGTAAATGCTGTCAAAATTAACTACTATTTTATGTGGGTTTGCTCTACCAGAGTAACACTTACAGTTAATAGCTCTCCACACACTGCTTGTTAAGTACACAGTATAAAGAATCACGCAAGAGAAGCCTGTGAAAGAACAGTGTTTAAAGGTTTTGTTTCTTAAGAGCCATACATTCCCGAGTGCAGAAAGAATGTCCCACAACCTGAGAATACCATAACCCATTTATAGGTTTTGCTGGTTTTGATACTTTTCAGTAAAATATTAGCTAAATGAGGGAAATATTTATAGATTGATTTATCACTTAATTATATCTAATTAGTAGTAAATATCCAGCATTCCCTGTTATGGTGTACTATAAAAGTAAGTGCTTACTCCTGGGCTTACTACAGTTCTGGACTCATACATGCAAACTGGTGTTCTGTTAGGAACGTAAGCCTTACTTTTAGTTTGTTATTTTTCAAAGGCATGTAGCTCCACAGCTCATTTTCTGCTACCTAGGATCCTGTTATCATATGCTTGAAAGGCTTATCTGTAGATACTCTATATCAGTAGATATTAAACCCTAGTTTTAAAGCCTAGATCTAAAAAAAATTACTCTGATATTTATTGCTGGGTTATACTTCAGAATAAAACATTTCTAACCTGTAAGGTAACAAAAATGTGAAATTTACATACAAGAACTCTTTAACTGTTTAAAATGTATTACTTCATGCTTGCCGCAGTGTCTTTTAATCTATTTTAATTAAAATTCATGCAGAACAGGGAGAGGTTTAATACAGAAGATGAGAACTCCTGTCACTCCAGTCTTCTGGGCAGATTTACCACTGACTCTATCAGAAGAGCAATTTTTCAAAAAAACCTTTAAAATAAACATTTTAGTTAGTTTTAGCTGTCATGGGAACAAGTAGTTACAAGTGCTCGAGGACATTCAGCCTCCAGCCCTTGTCCGTCCACAAACTACAACTTGGTATTACCAGATTTCTACTACCTCAGTCCTGAACTCATCCTTGTGCCAGTCATACCAAGCTGTGTAGCGGTTTCAAAGGTTTCCACGTGCAAACTCCCTGCCTCTGGTACACACCACTCATCTGCCTGCTGCAAGCTTTCACTACGAAGAAACTAATTTTAGTTTAGACCCACACACCCCACCTACAGCAATACTCTAGAAAGGAGCTTTAGTCCTTCCTTTGCCTTGCAAGCTCGTCATTAAAAAAGAACAAAGCAGTGAAGAAAGCTGCAGTCATTTGACTACTAACCAGATTGTGGACACTGTACACATTCTCAACAGCTGCAAACTGGTTGGTTTTTTCCAGCTTCCTGCTGCAAGTAGCACCAAATAGAGAAACACATTTGGAAGAAAGCAGTACAGTTCATCATTCTCTGAATATATAGCAGATATTATCATTACTGCCAAATTACCATTGCTTATGCAATACAGCATGCCTGGGATCTCACTGTGGAGCTACCCTGAAAAAACGCATCTCTGCATACCTCATCTATAATGGTTCTCCCTCAAATTACAATTACAAACAGTCTGTCGCTTTTCCGGAGGACTGAGAGACTTGTGTCATAAAAGCAAGCACTTCATCAGAGCTCAAGTATGGAAACAGGTTTTCTTGCACAGGGAAGAATACATGGGTCAGCTGTAAATTTGAAATAACTTAGCTTCCTAAGATGGAGCCTCCCTGTGACTTTGTCCTTGAGAAAAACATTAACAAGCACGAGGGACCATCAAAACACTAAGGGTGCTCAACATCTTAAGGAGACACTATAACAGTCAAGAAAGCCATTTGTATTCCTAAGTGTTTCTGAGAAGCTTGAGCAAGATGTTTGCAAGGAGGTTCTTCAGCTTCCTAAACAAGATTGGGATTCCAGGAGGAAAGGACTTTTTAACAACAAATGCAAGTTGCCACTCCGATCCTCCAGCTCATATTCCCAAATCAAGATGAATTACGTTTCTATTTTATTGCTCTGGTAGTTGAAAAAGGACTTTGAAATGGGAACACAGCTATCTGGGCCATAAGGCAACAGGGATTTTATTTAAGTGTTGATCTGTCTCTAAAGCCTTTTGGTCCAACATAAATGTATTCATTCGTACAACACAAAGCATAAAACACAGCAAATTTGTAACCTTGCTTTGCCTAAATTTGGTGTTATATGTGGAAAAATAAAACTGAAATTTAATCAGCTTTTCAGGTACCAACTAGCTGGTCTCTTTGTTTTGAGCACATGGTTAACATGGGAGCAGTAGTCATCTTATTTTAGTGATTTTTAATGTTTGTGGCATTTTTTTGCTTCACCATTTTAGTACTCATTGATTAAAAATTGTGAATAAAAACCTCACCATCATTTTTGCAAATGAGGAAATAAATTACTTGTAAACCAAACGGGAGTATAGTAACATCTTCTAAAATTCAACAGAAATCTGTTAAACAGTGAAGCTATTTGCTATCTTAGATAAAACTCAGAAGACCTGAAAAAGTCTTCATATATGATAAAACTAAATATCTTTTTATATAATGACATTAACTGACCTCCTAGATGATGCCATGTTAAGAAAGGCAAGATGACACATATGATGCAAGTAAAAAAGGCGCCTTTCACGTTGGAAATATTTCTTAGTCGTTTTAGAGGTTGTGTACTGTAAGTAAAAAAAAAAGTTAGAAACTGTGATTATTATAAACATTATTATAAACCGTGAGCTGACTTGAAGGAATTTTCATGTTTGGAACAACTCGGAAATAAACACTATTTTTATAATACTGTATAACACTTGGTATTTAAAGACCTGAAATTTCCTATTCACTTAGTTCACTTGATAAAGCCTTCAATCAGACTCAGAAATACTATAATTAAAAAAAAAATGCAATGTAAAAAACTATGGGTAAATTACAGTTTTCTACCATGTAGGAATAGCTGTAGAAAGATTTAATATTCCTTACAAAACATAATTTTTATATTATATGAAAATATATACTGTTTAACTTCCCTTATTCTGCTGACTGGTCCCACAAGCAAACAGGGCTTGTCACTAACACTCTTTGTCTTTCATTATTTCACTGTGTGACTGTGTCATTTTTACACACAATGTTCAGCTTGTAATTTGCAATGAATAAATGAACTGTCATTAATGACTTTGAGTAGCAATTTTTAATTGCAGCAATCTTTAATTTTTAAATGTATATGCTGGCAAATTCATTGAGTTCTTAATTTTGCTTTTCTGTACGAATTCAGCAGCTTTCCTGCCTCCTGAAGGAAGCAAATCTGGCAAAAATTCAACAAGGTATTTTATTTCTAATGAGGGTTATTTCATTTCTAAAATCCTAGAGTGACTTCAGGACTAAGTCACTCACTAAGTCTAGTGAGGCTTTGGAGCTGGGCTTCAGAAGCTTCAAGAACCATTCTTAATGCAGGATCCACTTTTAATATATAAATTACTGGTTCGGGTGACTCATTATACACCACCTTCAGCATTCTGTCTTCAACTAGAGCGCGGCTAACGCAACTGGTAGGGCTGTGCAGAAACAAGAGCAGGGCCATTACGCTTGGTGGGCTGCTCAGCTACACACTGGGAACAACTGATTACAGTACTGCGTAGGCTGGCGTTTCTGTCCCCTATGTAACACCAGGCAAGAATATACTGAATAAAACTCTTGAAATAGTAAATAAAATCAGACACAATAGAGTAGACTGATGTCATCTTTGGAAACAACGTGTGAAACCGATAGACTGGTACATATAAAATAATGTTTAAGAAGAACAGATGTGACATCCTATGGTCCTGACCCTCCAACATTCCTGCACCTATATGGAGTCCTTAGTATCCCAGTGACTCATTTATGCAGAACTCCTTGCAGAGCCTGGTAAAAATAAATCCCTGCTATGAAGAACAACAGACAGGGAAAGAGCAGCTTAACTTTCATCTGGAACTTCTGTCCCCAGGCCTTTTAAAGTTGTAGTTGGTAGCTGGCATGTCAAACTGCTTGTGGCACCTACAGACTTAAATACATACAGTGCTAGCTCTGTGACTAATTGTCAAACAGCTCATGTGCACCGTGTCTTTGGATGACTGGGATTTAAAGAGCAAATGTTCCCATATCTGCTTACTGGAATATTTGTCCCTTCACCTCTGAATCCAAATTAACATTTTTTTTTAAAGGGTCACCAAAATCCTCCCAGACTTCGCTAAATTATTTTGCTTTCTGCAGTGACAGGGCGGTCCACTGTTATTAGAAACTCCTCTGCCTTTTCACCACTTTGTCCTTCAAGCATCTGAAAAAACATCAAGGTGGGGAGGATCAGGGCTCCTGGGAAATATGGAGTTAACAGTAACCCAGGCTTGTTGCCATGAATAGGAAATAGCGTACCCCTGCAGTCAATTTGCCTAATTGATTAGAAGCCTGATTGCATCCCTGAAGGGCTAGGTGCCCCGAGGGGATATGCATGCACTGAGGCAGGGAGCTTAGGGGCACTTTCACAGAACGGGAGTCTCCTGGGCTGCCGGAGCCTGGCCTGAGAAATCATTTCCCGCTGGCCGCTTCTGCATCAGTGCTCGCACCCACCTCCAGCATGGTCCCAAGCACAAAATCAGCCGGTAGGCTTCGAGAGAGAGGGCCAGCAAGGGAAACCGGAGTGCTGCCTCCTCCAGGTTGCTGAGGGGCCCCGGTGGCACAGAAGCCAGCCAGCGTGAGGACACTCAGCCCCCTGCAGTGAGGCTCTCCAGCAGAAGAAATGAAGTTTTGCCCGCGGCTCCCCCCCACCCCCCAAGCAGTGAGCACTTTGCTGCTTTAGTCTTTCCTGCTCCTTCACTTCTCAGGAGAACCAGAAATGCCCAAATGACAGAAGTCCCAAGGCTTGGCGAGCTTCCCCAAGGGTCAGAGACAACTGGAGCGGCTCCGTGGTTCCCTAATCGGCTCAGGGAAGCCGCCCTGTGAAGCCCAGAGGCAGGAAGCGGTTTATAGTACAGTAACTCAGCCTCTTGTCTGGGCTTTTTCAGCTTGGCTTCATTACTATTACCATGATAAAGACCAGCATTTTTTTTCTACTTCCCTTTTGCCCCTTCAAGTCTCTACTTGCTCTTGACTTTTCTGAATTTCACTTTGATACCTTGACACTTTGGTTGTTCTCCCAGACAGATACAATTACAAGAGTTCAAATAAACCTCTTTTTTTGTTTGTTTGTTTTTTTGTTGGGGCAGGGGTGAGGGAGTGAGGAGAAAGCATGGATAACAAAGATGCTGTGAAGATTTGCTGGGAGAACTCCCCTCCTCACAAGGGTCTTCAGGTCTCTGCAGTTTGGAGGCCCCGCAAAGCTGCAGCTGTGGGACATAATCCAACACTAAAGTTTAGCATAAAACAGAAATAGCAAAAAGTGAGCCCGACAGCATAAATAGGGATTGCAGACTTCCAGCTGTGTTTCAGTGAGTAATACCGCACTGTCTTCCAATGAGACTTCACCATTCTTACCTCGAGAAAGAATATGAAAACAGTTCAACTTTTAAAAAGAAGAAAAAAACATGTGAAGGCTCGTTCAAATCATCACACTGTGAAACAGCGTGGAGGTGTACAGTCTGCTACAGCATTCATTCAGTGCTGATGTGAAGGAAAATGCCTTTTATTTTTTCCCCCCAGTATCTCCACCACTCAACTAGAATTCCTGGACAGTCCCCAAACCCAACACAACCTGCTCTACTTAACTTGTGGGACTTTGTGGCCCCCACGTTGCAAGGGCTACAAGGTACCAAAAGAATAATAAATGTATTTCTGGGGCCCCTTTTGATAGGTAAGCTCTCTGATCCAGACATCACAGAATTCAGCTCTACTTTCCTGAGAGTAGAAAATGAGTCACAACTTCAGTTATGGTTCACCTGGGAGAGGGAAACACAGCCATCATCCAGTCCCTAACGCAGCGTAAAAAGAATTATGGCAGGGGTGAGAATTCTCCTCTGGTGACATTCATAAACCACCTGGAACAAAGACACAGGGGAAAAGCGAGCCTAGCCTCAACAGAAGAATTTTTTCTGTTATCTCCAATTCAACATTTAGTTCTGTCACTAGATGTGCTACTACATTATTAGGAAGTGGGGCTCTATTTCTATCAGCAAGATCTCGTTGCTTTTTTGTCCTATTACTTCCCAACTCCTTTCTTTCTAGGCCTGAGCCCTTGTACATCCATACACTTCACCACTGTGGCTCCTGATTTAGTATTGAGGACCACTATTGGAAGCACTAGACACAGCTTAATGCTTTCGACAAAATATATTGATATGCATCCTGTATTAATCTTAGAGTCCATAATACATCATGCGGTGACCTGGATGACAGAGTAACGGGTGCATTTATTAAACCTGTGGATGACACCCAAGCGGGAAGAGACTACCAGGAAGCTGGGCTTAGAATACAAAGTGATTTTGACAAATCAGAAGTGTGATCTGAAGAAGCAGCAGGCTATCCAGCACAGACAAACGCGAGACAGCGTGCACAGGCAAAAATAATCCATTACAGGACAACAGGCTGCAAAACAGCTGGTTAGAGAGTGAGCTCTACAGCAGCGAAAGCTGAGGGGCTACTGAGGATCGCAAGCTTAGCAAACCCAAACACTGCAAGAGGAACTATAAACATAAGTCCAGCCTGGAAACCACAAAATATAATAATTAAATTATATGCTCTGCTACAGCTTCAAGGGGAGTACTGCACTCAGTTTTCTGCACAAAGAGGAACAGGTTTAAAGTTGCAGGAAGAAGGTTAAGATTCCAGCCTGAGAAATACATTTTAATGGTAAGGGGAGGGGGGGCTCTGGGCAGGGTTTGACAGGGCAAGCAGGTCCCTGAGAAAAAGTTAGATGAATATCTGTCAGTGATGAGTGAGTATTTTCTGAGGCTGTGCTGGGCAGGGAAGTGTATTAGATTATCTTTTCTTTAGAAGAAGAGAACCTTCCAGCTGTACTGTCCCAATAACCTAGTAAGCCTAAAAAAATTGCAGTTAATATAATTTTCCAAGATCCTCATCCCTTCAAAAACATGCAGGTTTTGACAAGGCTTTCATAAAAATAAAACAAGAAACTTATGAGCTAAGTTATTGATTCACCTATATTCTACCATCCTTTACAAAAAGCTGTTGTGTGCATAATATTTTATTGTAATATGATATCGGGAAACAATTTTTGTCTTATGCTTAACCAAGTAGAGTCCAACAACCCATAAACACTAGACAAACTTTTTGAAAGGCCACTTGTCTATAGAAATTGCTTCTGAAAACACCTTGAAGTCTGTCTATAGTACCTGATCTTCAAAAATAAAATCAACACTCCTATATTGGGAGATGTATCACCTGGAGGAGTCATCTTTCTGCATGCTCTCTTGTATGATTTCTGTTAATTCTTATGGCCAGAGTCAGAAAAACAAACACAAAGGAATGACAGGCAGATTTAATATGCTAGAGTATATACTAGAGTATTAAAAATAGATTATGTAAAAAGAAATAAAATAATAGCGTAAGCTAATTTACATAAATGCTTTACTTATGATGTATTATATATTTCAACTACAGTTTATAAACATGAGTTAAAACATTCTTTTTAATTTTCTGTTTAAAAACATTGTATGAAAAAACTTCACAACAAAAGAATGACTCCAAAATATTTTTGAAATGATACAAACCAGCTGCGTATATAACACAACATGCAGTTTGGTGCCCCCTTTTGCCCTTGTTTGAAGTCTTTAAAACACACTGACACACTGAACCAGATGCAACTCCTGTATAAAGCTGAAACATTTCTACCCGAATTCAGCAGACTTCTACTAGTAGCCAATGTTATTTTTTCTTTCCGTTTTTTTTTTTTCTTTCAAGCGGAGAACAGGCTTAGGCCTGTTGCAGTTACAAATCGCAGTGAGGTTTTACATCATTCATACTGCACCCTTGGACTTTTCTGTGAGGTCCCTTGCACTTTACAGCAGGACAGGAGATCGTTTTGTTGATTTCCACCCCCACTCCCACCCTCCACCCCCCCACTCTGAAGGTTTTTTTGCGCTTCAGATAACTTCCCAAATGAATTTTCCCAGGCTTGAGCAATACCCACTGAATGTAACCAGGATTTGCCTGCATTATCTTTTAATTGCCTCACAGAAATTCTCAGCCTGGTAGATAGCTCATTCAGTTCTGAATTATTAGAATGTTATATTTATTACTAAAATTATAAGTTAGGGCATATTTTGCATCTGCTTTCTTACAGGATCTGTGGCACTTAATAGTTTTGGTTTCCTTTTTTCCTTCCAATTGCAGTCTTCTATTTGGAGAATGCCTTTGCTGAATTTGCAGCAGGAGAAAAGGAAAATATTTCAAGTGTTTAAGTCTCTTAACACTTACCGTAAAGTATCACTATCATTGCATAGGCAAGAATATGCAAATAATTTGAATCCCCCCTATAAGAATTACTTGCTTTAATATCAACAACTATAAATCCTTCTGTGGGCACAAACAGATTTCCTTATCCTTAAAGCATGTTTAAGCGCAAGCCTTTAGAGTCATAAAAATATATCTTAGAAAAAACCACATGTATCAGGATGTGCCCCTAATATAAACAATTAATATCAACATACTTACTCTTGATTTACAGTCTTATAAATTAAATGCATGTAGCTCCTACATGGATGACAACTACAGTCTGTATTTTCTCCTTGAACACACTTAAAAGTGCATAGAATACGAAGAACATACTAGTCCAAAATTAGCTTTTGGCCTCCTGAGGGCACAGGAAAGTTTGGTTCCTGCAGTGGCTGCAATTCCTCTACAGAATCCCTCCAATTCTTCTTTCAGCTACAGTAAAGCAAATCAAAAGCAACCTCCTGGTGGTAGCGTGTATATTGACCAAAAGTTAAAACTATATACATGCATTAAAAAATTTACCTGTGTACCCCAGAAGTGAGTCCTAATTGCTATGGGAATGGTAACCATGAATTTTCTGGCTAGAGTGTGAAAAAAAATCCTAACTTTCAACACTGCATTAATGTTATTTTTCACACTTGCAAGATACAGATTTTAGCTGTAGTTCAGGCATTCCCAAACAGAATAAGCTCTTTTCCCTGACTTTGTGCTTCGGATGTTAAACTTAACAAACGCCTCAACAACCAAAAAAACCAAACCAAACCAAAAAGTTAAAAAAAAATAATAGCCCCATACAGCTGAAACCCTTACAGTATTACCTTCAGCATTTCCAACAAACCCCCACCAGTTCCCATTCAAACTGGTGGCTCAATGTACCTGAGACAGCTAATTAAAAAAGGAAGTGGTCAAAGTCATGCTTTTTTTGTAAACTTCAAAGGTGAACCCCCTCCTTCCTCCTCTTTACATTTTACTGTCTGGCTTTCTGCCCATCCTGCAGCTGTTAGCTGAGCCTGTGTTTCATGGCGTCAAACCTGCCTCCTCACGGTCCATAAAGTTACAGCAGGGATCGTGATACGCAGGTGTGGAAAAGCCAGAAGTGCAAGATGGGCCCGTTAATGATTTTTCTGGCACCCCATGCTGAGCTGCTGAAAAAAGAGAGCAGCTTGCAGAAGGCAAGGGACTCTTTGTTTGCAAAGGTATTTGAGATTGTATTACTTCTCCCACAGCAAAGGTGTTGGGTTTTCACTTTAAGGGCTGTTTACAGAAATGATTCACCTTTTATACAGCTTTTAAAAAATGCTTTGAGGCTTTAATTGGACACAGGATTTGCATCACACCAGTATGAAAACTCTTACTTTTCATTTAACCTCCCATTAAATCACTCAGTGATCTTACCCAGTGATAAGCAGGCAGCTCTCATTATGTGGCCTTAACAGAGGAAAACAAAAATCAAATCATTAGGGGTTCATTTATGTCATAAACTTTAATCTGGGATTTTCCGCACCCATTTACATTTGGGCAATGAGGGCAGAGGAGACCAACTGCTGGAAAAAAAACCCAAAACATAAAAAGCACAGTAATTTGCTGCTCTTCTTGAAATAACTGGACAACATAATAATTAATATCTAAAACTCTTACCTTGTAAAAATCACCTGAAAGTCTGCTTTATTTTAAACATTACTCAAGCTGTGGTCTGAACTGTGCCCAAAGAACAACTTTAAGCAATTCGAACTCAAGATTTTTAGAAATAAGTGTTTGAAACTAATAGCCTAGAGGAACAATTTTCCAGAACACACAAGTGACACATGATATTCTCTGCCACTCAGAATCAATGGGACTGAAGTTTGCAGATCATTCAAACACCAAGGCATGGCCTAGACTTCACAAAATATTTAGTGCCCAGCTTTAACTACTGTCCTTATGTCCCATTAGGAGAGAGAGCCTGAACAGCTGCATTTGGGCTTTAAACTCCATCCTCGAGCCCCTTGCTGGGTGTGGGACACTAGCACTTCTGCAGCCTCTAGCTCTTACATCCCCTAACACCCCAATCTTTAGGCATCTATATTTTAACCTTGGCCTTCCGCATCAGTATTTGAAAGCTGGGCAGTATCTTGATGCTAACAAAGCCTAAGCAAATAAGCAGCTAGTGAGGAACACATTGTGAGGCGATGGGAGGTTTAAGAGCAGCTACTGATGCAGAAAAGTGCTGGCTGCACCGTCGTCTCTGCTGTTCGTCCACACATCATTTGCATATATCAAAAGTTTTTACTAAAGTAAAGTAAAGTAGGGATTAGTCTACACATAAATCTGTAAGAAATTTACAATTTCTATTGCTACAGCTCCTAAAGATACAGAGTTGCTGGGCACTGCCCAAAGCTCAAAGATGCAAGTTCAGTTCTGGAACTGCGTATCCATCTATACCTGGGGCATGATGGGTATACCCCCTCTGGCAAGCAGTCGTAGATGAATTTCAGGCTTCTGGCCTGCTTACGTATTTTTTTTCCTAATACCTTATTTCCCTGAACAGCCATTTCTGATGCAGCAATTCCTAGAAACTCAAACTGAGGGAGCAATCACAAACCTGAAGAAGTGCCAACCATAAATGAGCTGGAACCAGGAGCGTTATGCTTCTGCTACCACTTCAGCATTTGGCTGTGTTATAGAGTGGCACCTGAACTTGCGAGATAGCAGGACGTCTCTTTAAGAAAGGCCAGTGGGAACCAGAATGGACCTTGTCTGCAATAGCAAAGAATGCAGTGTGGTTTTCCCTGTGCCTGCAGTTACAACTTGCTCAGGACTGGCACACCACGCCTTTGCTGACAAATGGATCAGGTGGTCTTTCTAAGGACATTAGGGAATGATGTATGTGTGCTTCATGCCACTCCTAAGTCCAGTTCTGACAACAGAATTTCAAGGGAACTTGGTACATGTAAGACACTGTCTCTTCTCTCTTCTAGTAATTGCTGTGGAAACTGTGCTGCTACCTTCAGCACCAAAATATAACACAAACTGCTTATCTCAGGACTCCACAAAGACTATCTATATCCCCAAAAAAGCAACCAAAGCTCAAAAACCTAACTCAGGAACAGAACTGTCAGAGTATCCATATTCAGCAGGGAAACAGAGCAAGATACAGAGAAGGTATCAACATTCCATATTTTTGCTAGAAACTTATTTCCTAGCTGTAAGAAGGATGGGTAAGGCGAGCTCATGAATAATTGCTCTTGCTGGTTCCCTTGACTGCCAGACTAATCTTTAGCTACCCGTTCTGCAGCGGACTGTAACAACCTCCCCATCTGTGTCAGCAGCTTTCAACAGCAAAGCACAAGAAACAGTATCTTCTTTTAAACTCAACAAATCTCAATAGCCTTTATGCTGCACCCACAAGCCGCTTAAATTACATGAACTGGCCTTTCTCCTTATGTTTGTCATGCCTCAGATGTCTTCCCAACCATATGTTACATAGCTCATGAAAACTACCTTGGCATCAGCTTTTCAAGAAGGATGATCTGACCTTGCGGTTCTGGAGGGCGATGAGCCATTCCTCTGTGCTCTCACAAGAAAATAAATTTGTAAAAAAGCATGTTAGAAACTGAAAAGCTGAGGGAGACTGGGCATGGTGTGTATGTTTGTTGCAGAATGCTATGGTAAATTATCTGTTCTGCCATGGGACTCTTCAACAGCCACATGTATGCTAGACAGCCTTTTTGCACCACAGCTCCTTTTTCTGGTGGTGGTGGCAGCACAACCCTCATCTCACAATGAGAGGTTGCAATGAAACAAGAAAGCAAACAGTGTAAAGGTTGTGAAGCGCTGAAATATAAAAATAATTGAGACAATGGATTTATCTCAGGCTGATTTTTAGGTTCTGCCTTTCTCTAGACTTCTGCAAGATTCTTTGTGCTGGGATTCCCAACCTTCTTTTTTGTAGATACTGCCAGCAAGCGCCACATACAGCACCCTGAATTTGCTGCATTATAAGTCCCCTTTGAAATGCCTCAAATCACTGTTTGGTAAAGCCAGCTATAAGCCTCAAAGAGTAAGCATGTCACCTCCAGGCATGCTCATGTGTTCATCACAGGCAATTAAGGACTCTGTCTGGGTTCATCTGCTGAGCATCCTACTGGGACTGTGCTATGGGGTTTTCTCTGGGGCAGTGGCAACTGCAGCTCCCAGCCACATGATACACTGAGATGACTTGCATGCCACAAGTGACACATACCACAGCAGGGCATCTCCTTCTTTACTAAATCCTATAGGCTACTTAAAACACAGAATGGTTATCAACATCGCACACTGGCAAAATAGTTTTTGCAGATCACTGTTGCCATCTCTGCTCTCCTATCAGTGTAGTCATGGGATATATTTTAATTTACATAAGTACCTTTGTGATACCAAACTCTCATTTCTACCAGCTTATTTGTCCAGCATTTAATGCTATGTTATTAGGACATGCTCCTTCTTAGTTTGAAATCAAAGGCTTAAACCCTAAGGCTGAATGAGGCACAGCACAATGCGGTGCAAGGTTAAATCTCCCATTTGAACCTGGATGAAGCACCAGGCTAGCAAGGCTATCCTTGCTTTTTTATAACCCTGCTAGCTTACTCAGAGAATAAGAAGTTTCTAGTACACCTTGATTTTCCCAGACTTGTTTGCAAGCTTTTTCTATTAAAAATATTTGGGGTTTGCAGTTTTTCTTGAATTCTGATTAGCCAGCTTAGAGCAACTGAAAAAACTATAAACTATAGCCAAGTCTAAGTGCTTTTATTTTTAAAGTGAAATACTGTTTTCAAACTAACAATTTCAAAACTATCAAAATGCTGAAAGCATGTGAAGTTTAATCCAAATAAAACACATTGCGAAAACCAGAGGATATGAAACATATAAATATTTCCCACTTCTACATTTCTCCCTTTTTCAGTTCATTCTAATTGCAGAAATGCTAAAGAACATTAAAACTTGATAAATCCATGATAATATGACAAGGGCCAAACCTTGTCTGATCTGGCAACCAAGAGGAAGGTGGGAGGAATTCTGAGGGAACAGACGGAGTGAGAAGTGAAACTGCAAGACTGTGAGATGATGATCAAAGGGAACAAGGACTCCAAGGCACAGTGAGAAAAAGCGTTACCATCCTGGAGAGATGAATGAAGAAAATCTGTAAAAACCAGAGTCTTTGTGCTGCAATTCCCCCATCGCTGTTTAGAAGAGTTGATTTTTAGCTGTTACATTAGCCCAATTCAGATAATTTCATTAGATTCCTTATCTCAAATCATGTCCCACGCTCTAGAGTGCATTTCAGTATGCACTGGGTGTAAATACACCACCAGATATGACCACATTTCAGGGACTATCCACCCGACTGGATGTCCAAAGGCTTAACAAGCTGATGTTCGAAAAAAATTTTCATCTAAGAATCTTGAAAGTCAAATAGGACAGCACTGTGTTAGTAAGAAACAAATTAACCAGTTGAGTTTTTCTTTTTATTGCTGTTGTCAATAACAACAGTCTCCATACATCAAATAAAAAACTTTCAGACTCAGAAGACCATTGTGTTTCAAAGCAATAATTAATGCAGTTAATTTTTCTCTTAGGCAAAAATTGAACTTTTCTCTATTGCAATGGTAAGGGATTTTTTGAAGCATTTTCTACTGCAATTTGGAGCATAAAGATCCTTCAGGTCTCGTATAGACAAATATCACAGCAATGGGAAGGAAACTATATAAATTAAAAAAACAAACAAGCAAAAACACACCAAAAAAACACCCCAAATCCCCAAACAAAGAACAGTCTGCTCCTTAATTCTGAAGTCCTGATACTGACCATTTTTTCAAGCTGGTACACTTCAGTGTTGACACATTACACTCACTCATATAATTTTATTCTGGTGCTGAATGGAGTAGAGGCAATTTCTGAGCACATACAATATTTCAGATGATAGAACAAGATCATGGTGGGGAAGACGGGAAGCGGTGGGTTTTAGTAAATAATTTGAATGTATTTTGGAATACTTCATCACTTCCAGCTAAAGCTGAAATTTAAAATGCTGTCTTAAGATTGTATTGTCTTTTCTGCTCCTGACTAAAGTTTGTCACCTGTTTCTAAGTAGCATCTATGGTTTGTGTATAGTAGTTTCTATATAGCAATAATTATTTTTAATGTTCAAGAAGGAATTGTACATCTCAAGTTGGCCAAGAGATTGACACACAGAAAAATATCAGTGAAGGGAAAGGAAGAACTTATACTGAGCTTCAAGATCCTCTCCAGTCAGGACAGCGAGGTGGACGGTTAGGATGACTGTCATCTGGGCACTCTGGATTTGCTCAGAGAACTTGTACAGTGCTTGGGCAGCACCATACAGGCAAGGAGTGGAGAAGAAAATAGCTGAGGAAATTAGAAAAGCAATGCAATATGAGATACTGCAATGGAGAAGAAAAGCTTTAAGGAACTTTGAAGGTAAGAAAAGATGGGGACCCAGTAAGAGATCCTCCCACACGGGAGTGGCACAACTCAAGCAATTATTTGACTTCTTATGCTCTAAAGAATGCAAGTATCTGTTCTGGAGAAGCGTGAGGGTGAGGGCTAAACATCACTGGATTATCAAAGTAGGACTTTGCTCTACTTCTTATGCTCTAAAGAATGCAAGTATCTGTTCTGGAGAAGCGTGAGGGTGAGGGCTAAACATCACTGGATTATCAAAGTAGGACTAACTGTAGGCCTGAACAACGGGCCTGTGCAGCAAAGAGATGACATTCAGCCAAAGTTCTCCCACTATCTACTAACTGGAAGTAAAAAAAACTAATTTAAAAACGTACTGTTTCATCCTGAAATCCCTTCCTATGTGCAAAGCGCAGGCAAGATCTTCACAACTCAAGTGATACACTAGCCTCATGTTGTGCAAGGCTGGACTACTACTCTTGCACCTTATGGACATACGAAAAAGTATGATTAAAGCAAAAAATATGCCTTGGTAAGATTTTATTATTATTATTATTATTATTTTAAAAAGACAAATCTGAGATGTACTAAAATCAGAATTAAAAAAAAGGATGGTTGTAACATAACTGCCTTTTCAACAGGTGGGAACTGACAAGTTACAAATATTTTCCTTTTTAGTTCAGATAACTTTTTACAGCAATGAAATCAGCTCTTAAGTGCTTTGAAGCCAAGTGTAACCAAACCACCCACTGACTTATGAGTAACTCTGCAGAAATGGCTACCAAGTGCAACTCTTGTAAAGCCACTGGAAAAAACTGCCGACAAATGTGGCCTTTATTTCATACACTCAGCTTAGTAATTATAGAGCAAAACTCAGCTGAAAGGACCCAGCAAAGGCTGGGATTTTCACACTTACCTTAGGAAATATTTGCTCAGTTTCTTTTTGGGGCTTCATGCGTTTATGACGACGAGGCGGATGTTGGCAGCATGCCGATCCCCACAGTCTGGCTTGGTGCTGTGGGCAGAAGAAAGAAAGTCAGAAGGATATATTTTCTAAATGGGATATTCAACTCATAATGGTGTATTTGCCCCTTGATGTGCCATCCTAAAGTGCATCTTCACCTGGAAAAAAGTAACTGACATAACAAGTAGGCCTGTTTTAGAGATTATATTTTCCTTATTCAAGACAATATCTAAGTCTTTGAAAGAAAAAAAGACCTCTGGGCAGACCAGATTCTGTTTTTTCCATGCTGCACTCTTTTTATCCAACATATTGTCTTTCCATTGGGCTGTGTTCTGCTGTCATTTACCTTCAGTGGAAGCAGAGAGTAAATGGGCTAGTGTCAGTGAAACAGGTGCAGTTTTACATGGGCATAGCTGAAGTAGCCCTTATGCACTCTCTCGTGGCCAAAATAAGTGGAAGTTACTGGCTGAAGGAGGTCCTGTCCCTTCCTTCTAGTATTTGTACAGCTACGTAGTAAGCCATATCAGGAAACCTGCTCAAAACCAACCCAAAGAAAAATCAGGGAGCAGAGTGAGATGATTTCCCTCTAGGTCAGCACCAAGATCTGACTCCCGACATGAGCGGTGTGAGTTCCAGCAGAAGCACAAGCAGAGAAGAGGTGGTAGTTATACCTTCACTTTACACAGCCCACATATAAATCCAAAATTATTGTTAAACTACAGTCCCAGCCTAGTTCACAATTAAGGTAGGAAAATCAGTAGAAAGAACAAAGAAACACTCAAAAATATGATTTGTTTTGTTTTGTTTGAGCTCTGTGAACTGACTCACTTTGGTGTCAGACAAGCACTAGCAGGAGACCAAGGACAGGAAGGGGAGGGGAGCAGGACTTGGCAGTGATAGCTGTTATATTAGCTTAGCTGTAGCACCAACTCATGCACTTACAGCATCTGCAGTAAACTGATTGTTAACAATAGCAAAACCTCAAAACTCTTGAAACAATTTTATTTTTTTCCTTACCAGCTAGGAAATTACAGTGGTTCTTTCTGAGATCTTTCATAAGATGCAGGTAAGTATACATGAAGATGCAAGATCTGGCGCAGACACCAAGAACTGAAACACTAGGGCTTGGAATCAGAGATTTAAAACCTTGTTCAGGTCACTTTACCCTTCTTTCAATACAAAAATGGGAGAGTGGAGAAGACTGTATTAATCTTTGTGCAAAGGCTGTTCTGATGAAACCTGAAACACAGTGATTTTATTCTGGGTGGTTATTACACTTCCATGAGATGTACAGTAGTGCAATTGCACAGGTTTACCATTTGTTCCCATAACTTCCATCTGCCTCAAATCACTGTTGATCGAGTGGCTGCTACGTGCAGCTCTCAGGAGGACCATACGAGCAGCACAGCACTCAAGTTTCAGAAATGCCTGGATCTGGCTCTGCTGGAAGCAGTGTAAGTGTAAGGTGTTTGCACATTTTCGCTTCCAGGCATGAGCCAGAGGTGCAAAGGTTCATGACTGAGGCAGCAAAGGAAACCTCAGCTGTGAGGTAGGTTTGATTTGCATCAGTTGATGGCAAGTTTCGTGCCAAAATTTGTATCAACACCTCAAACAATTTATAGACTCTTAGATAAAAGAGTTTATTACAATGATTTGCTGAATAAAAACATGATGAATGCAGTCAGCAGCTTTTCATTATTTAACAAGTTAGGTTGGCAATGATAACCATGTGAATGCAATACACTTTGATTTTGTAATGGGTCTGATCTAAAATTTCCCTGTGAAATTGCACACTTGTGGCAGTGGGCAGATTCAGAATAAGTATATCTAGACAGGCCAAGTTCAACTAGAAAAGATCCTGTGCAATGTGAACTAGATTTGAAGTTGGAGCAGGAGTCGGATGAGGAACCTCCAGAGGTCCCTTGTGACCCTATCCTTTCAATGCTTTTAAGTGCACATAGCAGTAGATTTGATCCAGTCGCTTTTAACAGAGGCACCCTGCTTCACTTGAGTACTTTACCAAGAGCCCATTACCAAGAGCACTTACAAACAGTAACAGCTGAGGTCGTTACTGAAACTGAATTGCTTTCTGGACTACCTGCTTTGGCCAAACACCAGTCACTGCCCTGTCTATGTGACAGCTGGGTGAAATACAATGGACCGGTAAAAAATCAGTTAGGCCCTCCTGGCCGTAAGATGTAATGAATAAAGACAGGATTTGATGCAGAGACGTCAGGGAGAAAACACCCTTTGAAGTTTGGTTAGTGTTCTTCAAACTACAAGATTATTAGTCTTAGCCTGGAGAAGAGTTTGTGTGCCTTAGAGACCATCTCCTTTTTCCAGCTGGTCTAATTACAGAAACCTACAAACAATCTTGTCTGTGTCTTTCTGATCATACAGTACAACACAAGCTGCTACCAAGAGGGAAAGTAACTACAAACATCCCAGTTACACAGGCAGATTAGGCAGGAGGCCAGCTGAGCAAAGAGAAAATGCAGCAGACCAGCCTCCCAGACCCAGTGCCAGGGTTAGTTATATATTGTAGTTTGTAAACAACAAAGTCCTTGTAGTTCTCTTCCTGCAGAAACCCCAAGCAGCCTGCAAACAAAAGTTAAAGCAAGGAAGGGAAGTTATTTCCAGCAACCTCCACAAGTGTGTGCATCCCACAGTTCTTTGTTAGATGCACACTCGGCATTAACTCTGAGATATCCATTACTTTAACTGAGCACAGTCGTTCTGACAAAAGTTAAGGAAGTGTCAGTATCAGGGCAAAGATATTCATTATAACTTCCCTAGCTCTTGTTAATGTGTTAAACATAGGAGCTCTGCTTTGATTTCAGTCCTGTGAAAAAATAAAAAGCAAAATCTTGCCACAATGCAAAACTATTATGCTCTTAAAAAAAGAAAATTGCTCAGTGCTTCAAAAGCAAGTAACACTTGCATTTCCTGTATACAGGAATCAAGAGGAAAAAGAAGACATCCAAAGAGGGAAAGGATCAGACATTCTATCTAGCCTCCCGACAAAGAAGAGTATGAGTAAGAACTGATTTTTATGCTGCTTGCTGTATGGTCCTGCAAGTCAATGCAGATCTCTACTTCTTGCTTCAGATCTGTTTCAGGAGAGATTTTGCACCCAGCAGGCAAAGTGTGCCAGCACTGGAGTGAGCAGTGTTATCGGGTGTTAGCTGCAGCACTCTGATACATCCTTGAGAACTAGCACATCATTAGGGATACTTTCACAGTGGAATGTGTGGGTCTTAGGTCCATATGTCAGACAAAACTGAGGATGCTTTTAGGGAGGAATTAAAAAAAAACACACCTTAACAACAAATAACTTTTAATAACTGCTCCTTTAAGTGCTCCTTTTGCATTCGATTTCAGCACTTCTACTGAAATTCTTAAAGAACAGTTTTGATAAAGGACTCTGTATGCTCTTCAGTTAACAAACAAACAAACAAAAAATAAACCAAAAAACCCCCAACAAAACCAAACAAACCCCCCCCCCCAAACCACCAAGCAACCAAAAAAACCCCACCACACAAAGATGTAGCTATTTGTTTGAAAAGTGCTCTAGAAGATAAATTCACAGGGAACATACTTTGCAGTGCAATACCAGGTATTATAGATGTAAAGTCTGATTCTCTCCTCTCTGCACCTTGGGCAGTCATTGCCACCTCCCTGAATTAGCAGTTTACACCTACTTGCACTGATATAAATGACAACACAAGAGCAAGGTGAAAGAAAACAGGTCTGCAAGTATAGCTTCAGCCAAACACCCCTGCAACCATTTCACTGCATATTGCTTTATATCTAACTCTCTGTATGTTACAGTAATACCAATAAGCTATATGGAACTATGTACAACATGATGACACATTTTATACTCTGGACTTGTAGGAGATTTGGCAATGACTCATATACACACAAACAGTAAAACAACCCTGTTCACATGTTATGTTCTAAGCACATTTTAAAACAAATTAGGATTCATTCTTTGGCACAGCTGAAGCAGGACCTGCTCCCCCAGCAGCCACCTTGATGAAGAAAACAGTGAGAGCTCACACTGATGGACTTGGCAGCACAAGGCATCACGGTTCCTGGACAGCATTTCCAGTTCCCACAGGCAAGTACCTGTCTCAGTGATGCAGCTTCAAGAGCACACCATAGTTGACTACGAGGTTAAACATGAAACTCCCTGGCCACACTGGCACATGAACTCGGCCATTACTATTTGTAAACTACATGGCTGAATAACCCCAGATTTTCGAAGAACAAAGTCATACTGTGTTTGCTTTTTCACTGTGAGGTTGCTGAAAAGCATGAAGACCTATGGTGCTCACTGGCTTTCCTCACCTGTGCCGCTAAAAATGAACTGACATGGGTCTCCCATTCTCCCCACCAGTCACCCGTGCTGGGAGGTCTGAGACCACCAATATCATAACTGAGACTCCTCCACTTAGGGAAACATTTGTAGTTAACAACTCTAGACTATTTTTCCCCAATTATCGAGTTTCACTCCAGAGATAACTGGGAATACTGAATTTGAAATACATTCCCAAGGGCTGTTTTACAGAATATTCAGGATATCTCCCTGTAGTAGCCCTGTGTAAAGAAGCGTATTCCTTAACATCGCCAAATGTGTAAAAGGAAGCTCACTGTCAGAAGGGTCACCTGTCTATTTACAATATACCAGCTACTTTGCACTGATTTCCACATGGATTGTTTTCCATCCATAATCCACCTGCCTCATAACCAGCAAGCTAATACAGCAGAGTCCCCTTGAGTACCTTTACCAAGAGCGCATTAAGCTCTTAATGAAAAACAAAAATTAATTTCAAACCAAGGCCAAATCCATGCCCTGTCTCTGATACAGGGGAAAAAAACCAACAAACCACCATTCCACTTCAGAACGAACCGCTTTAAATGTTCTAAATAAACACCGATTTTTTATTTTTAATCCCCAAATTCCATTCTTATAGAGCTATTCTTTCTGTGTCCTAGAAATTATGCATAATTACCCAATTTTTATCCAGTTTCTCAGGTATCTGCTGCTCCACATCTAACTTCAGTTGCTGCTAAGGTTAACAGTAACTTTAGAGTGAAGTGAATAACAACACATACAACTTCAAATAACAGAATTTCACCTTCATCTCAGCTTCTGTGTCTAGAGTTTAAACAGGAGCAGCTGGTGCTCAGCAGGCTCTGGTCTGGGAGTTACGGGTGCGAGTGGAAGGTAGCCTGGAAAGGGAAGAAAGTTTATTTATACAACTGATGACGATTTCTTGCCTATCAGTGGCTGCTTTTCTGGAATTTCTATACCAAAAAGTGAAACAGTATTTGGGTGGGGATGGCAAGGCTGGTCCTTAGAAAATTCACTTCCTCAAAAGCTATTCCACATCAAGAGGGGCAGCCTCTCCTCCTGCCCCTGCACTGAGGGCCAAGACCGCATTGTCCACAGACTGCTGCCTCCTCCTAAGGCAGGTGCATTTCAGTGATGCCTGAGAGGAGGAAAAGCCAGGGCTTTTTTCAGGACAAGAGGCACTGGACACATGTAGAGTGATACTGCTCCAGGAAAAGAAGGCTCTCTGAAGCATGAAATAGAGAAGTTCAGGGATTTATTCTGTTGTGATTAGAAGCAGGTGTGGGAAAGAAGAGAGGGAAGCCATTGTTTTCAGCTACTAACATTCAAGTACACTACAGCAGCCCCTAGACAGTATACACAAAACCTCAGGTCCCAAGTCTTCCTTGGTATTTAAACTTCTGCCTCATCCCTCTGAAGCATAATACTCCTACTCGCAATCAGCGCCTCTTCCTTGACCCATCCTGGCTTCTTCCTTTTCACCTCTGCTGTGCTGAACGCTGCATGCATCTCAGTTTTATCCCCTCCTCAGTCCTGTGACAGCCTGCACTATATTTCTCCATCCTGGCTCCCACCCTTCCTTGTCACTCTTTTTCTCCTTTAAAACTCACCTTGGATTTGGCCCCTAGGTAGAGCCATCCAACTTATTTTTAGCAGGCAAGCTCAAATACAGTAAGTATGATCTAGGCTGCAAGGAGCAAGCCATAGGCACTTCTGATGCCCCCCTGTTCTTACATTGCAGCCCAGCACATACATGGATTTCTCATCATCCTCTAACGGCTCCTCGTTGTCCTCTGTCTCTTCTCCCCAGTCTGCGAGAGCTCTTCAAAGCTCTATCCTGGTTCTCATCTTCTGTATCTTATCCTCAGGGAGCCTCCTCTCTTCACACTGATATGACTATCACCTTTAGGTAAATGGATCACAAATCTACATCTCAATACCCAACTGATCCTCCTTCAGTTTAGCCCTTCACATTTAATAAGCTTCTGATCTGCTGCCCTGGAAGGATGACCATTTGCCCAATACTAAACTTTGCTGTTTTTACTGAACAGCTTGTATTTTTCCTTTTATGTTATTTCCTTTTCTCCATTGCTGTTAGCAACAACACCCTTCCCATATCTAAAACCTCAGTTTTGAATACGTCTACTTATCAATGCCAGAATAGTTCCTGTCTTTCAGGTCATCCTCCTCAATAAAACAAATCCAGACAACGTGCTTGTCCACATCTTGGTCATCCTGATCTACTATAAATCTTTTCCTCTTCAGTTTTTCTCTGCTCCTGTCTTTATGGAACTGTGATGAACTGAATTAAATATATGCATCACACTCCCAGGATCTTGTGCACTTACATGTGGTAAAATAATCAGTCCATAGCAGCTTTAACTACATTAAAAATAAAATGTAACAGCAATAACAAAAATAGTTGTTCTATATCCTCTGTGACTTCCCTTCCCTTACTGTTGAATTTCCAATTCCTGCTCATTATCCCTAAATTCTATGCCAAAAGATAGGTAAAAGGTCTCACTCGCTGGCTCCTCACAGCGACCATGCTGAACATGTCCTCAAAGTGACATTAAAAAAGGCAGCTTGAACTTGCATTGAAATCTCTCGTTCAGATTCGTGCCTGACTCACACTCCTGTTCCCAGATAACAGTTTTCACAAACCTTTTCAAAACCTTCAGATGAAACTAGCCAGTGTGTTCAAAAGTAGGGGCAGAAATAGGGACAGACAGACAGCAGAATTACAAGCAACCCTCATTTTCTTAGAATAAGAGAGTGAAGAAATTATTTGCTTTCACATTTACACAATATACTTACACATTTAGTTCCCTCTGTTTATTTTCAGTTAAAATAATTCCAGTGAAAGAAGCAACAATTACTAAACTGTATCTTTATATTTCAGATCTAACTATCAAGAGGCACAAAACGAAGGGGGGAATGAAACAAACGCTACTGATTCAGGATACTCTGTCATTTCAGAAAGCCAAAGCACACCTGTTTGTTCTCAGCATCTTCACAGCTTTCTTCACATGCCAAACTACAAACCATTTCTTAGGAGCCGCTGATGCTCTGCCAACAATAGTAAATCAAGCGTGCCGAGGGAAGCTTTCTAGCACAGAAGCTAAGCAGCACGAAGCAGCTGGTGCTCATGCCAGGAAACTCTCAGCCTTCAAGCCCACATGGCTGTGTGCAAGCTGCCCATCAGCAGCCCTTCCTGGAGCATCACAGCCACCACTCTCTGCAGCAGGACTGTCTGCCACATTCTGGTCTCCACAAACGTATAGCCTAATGTAGGTGTCTTTACCTGAACAAAGACATTACAGTTGTATGCTCAAGATTGATTCAGTTAAAACTCCATCTTTCAACAGTTAAATATATGCAGTTCTGCTTAGATATAAACAAAACAGTGTTCCAAGTGTCAGGAACAGCTGAACATGGAATCTACTTTCTTGCTATTCAGCTAATCCTCATTCACTTTAAGAGTTTATTATGCATAGCAGCAACATCCAAGAAAAAACCCCAACCAACAACACCTCCTTGCTTACATTTTAATTGTTTTAATACCTACAATTTGGAACAAATTTGAAATAATTAATTTGTAAAATATTTTGCATACTGTTTTTTTCTTCTTTTTTTTGCATACTGATAGGCAGTTGAACTAGATGATCACTGTAGGTCCCTTCCAGCTGAACTAATCTATACTATTTTGTCATCTAATGCTCAGGAGAAGTATTAAAAAGTTAAAACTAAATTCTGAAAAGAAATGACATGGTGCATTAAACACTCTGGATCTAGTACTCCTTTATTCTAGGGTTGCTCCCTGCAACAAGCTGATATAAAAACTCCTTTCTCAGAGTAACAAGAAGTTGGCCTTCTTGTAAACTAAAGTCAGAGCTGGAGAACAAGAACTGCAGAGGAAAATTATTTTAAAGATTTTTTTTTTTTTAACTTCATGAGGCTGAGGATCTTCGCTTAACCTATAGCTGAAGTACACAGTGGAATTAAATGAAAACTGAAAGAAGACTTGCCTGTCTTTTTATGATGGGAACTTAAGTGGAATGGCACCAACATGTATAAAGGTCTGCGCTGTGAACATAAGCGCATAAACATACAAGAAAATCTTAATACAAGGGTTGAATATATCTCTCTAACACTGCTGGACAGGACCACAAAACCAGGAAACACTCTAAGCAATGTCTGTGTAAAATTCACATCAACCGCCTGTACCACTTACAAATCACAGATACATTTAAATCAGTGCCAGTTTGTGAACGGACACGGCCTTTGATTGAAATTGATTTGCATGTAATGGAGAAAACCAAAAGATTTCTGAGCCTGAATCTCCACAGACTTGCAACCAGGAGGCTACCTGTATACTTGCATTGCATAGGTGTACTGTTGTAGCTATAGAATTGCTCGGTATTATAACTACTTGCAGATCCTTGTGTGACTGGAAATATATTCCTAAAATGCAGAATACTAGGGGAAAGAAAGTGAGTATCCAGAAGCCAATCTGAATAGGTGCCATTTTCCCCTCTTGCTTTTCTTTCCCCATCCCACCCTTGGGAACACCATTAAAGCTGCCCCAAGCCAGGTAAGAAAAAACAAGCCAACTCGCTTCAACCAGCCCCTCTGAACTCCTGGCTAAAACTTTCTGTTTTCCATAGAGTATAATTCTTCCAAAAATACCTTGACTGCACTTCATTGTCTCTTCTTACTGTTCTGCCAATATAATAGCCTGAAACTTTTCAGGTTTTTCAAGCAATTTTCAAGCAGCCTTTTCCCCTTTTCAAGCATAAAAAGCTGCCCCTTCATTTCTCCACTTTATTTTTCTCTCACCTATTTGTGAACAATCACTTCTGCTTGAGTCAAGCATATAGAAACAAGCACTGAGCCAAGACATATTTGCCTTGGGTCAGGCAAACAGGGCCCGCAAGGCCCACCCTTAGCCTGGGGCAGGATGAAAGGCCAGCCAGGCCTCCTCACGGTTTGGTGACATCTGAGCTAATCCTCCCTTCATTTGGGAACAATTACAGAAAGTCACCTGAAAGCGTCTACAAAAAAAACTCTTTCCAGAAGCTAGGAGAGGGTGCTTTTTCACTTCCAGCACTTACGACCCGTTTTCTGCTGTCACTTACACTGGTGGGAACCCAGGGTGCTTGCGCACAGGGAGGTAATTTAGGACTTTCTCTGGGTGCACAACTTGGCTTTCTTGCAGCTAACCCAGGCTAGACAGTCATTCATGCGTGGTGTTTTTTCCTTAAATAAAGAATGAGGCAAATTATAATGTGTGTTTTCACTTTTGCTCTCTGTATAAGGGTAAAATTCACTTTTCTTTCATGGTCCTTTTCATCAGTTCTGCACATTGCATAATGGTTAATCTAAATCCTCCCACAGGCCTCAGCTGGTGGCTAAATCCTATGGAAAAGTAATTTTAAGAATAGACAAACCTGCTGTTTATAAAGGCAACATCTACCTAGACTGTAAAGATGGAAATTAACATGGCCTTATAGGTACTTTAATGGCAATAGAATAAATTGTTTTTAGTCACATGTGGCTGTCCAAGTGAGCCTTCCTGCCAGCCTACACAAAAGCACAGAGCTGGCCCCAGCCCCACTGCTCGGTGCAGGATGGCGGCTCGTCGGAGCTGCTCACTGCAAACTACTCCTGGGTGCATCAGGGCCATTCACTGCAAACTAGCTCCAATGCTAAACCCTACCCAGAACTCAAGTAACTCTTCATATATTTAAGTTCATTTATAGAAAGTGCATTTATTACTACCCAAGGCATGTTGTTGCCCTGGCAACATAAGGCATGTGGACTTATAAGTCCACACAGAACATTTTTCTCCAGTCTAACCGGGAGGAAAGAGGCTGAGTCTTAAGATGCACAAGAGGCTGAAGCCCTCTTTTGAGCAGAAGAAAAGTGTTCATCCGATCAAATGAGTCACCTCTCACATTGGAGGCCACCTTCAAGGTCTCAGCCTTACAGTTTAAATCCATTAAGTAAAGCCTAGCTTGTCACCTGCATCATGTCTGCAGGAAGATTGTGCCACCTTGACAATCACAGCAAATGCAAGAGACCCAGCTGAAGTTGTCCAAGCAAATAGTTGGACATTAGCAGGCCCATTCTCCACCACTGGAGCTGAGGACATCAGACCAGTGTCAGGGCACTGCAGCATTGCCACCACACTGGGATGGGAGCATAACTTGATAGCTTCTCTCTTCAGTGAAAACAGAAAGCAACCAACATTGCATGGGTAAGTGGTAGGGAGGAGAAAAGTCCTCTACACAAACACTATTACTACTGGTGATGATGTAACCATCACTTAGATAACAGTGTTGAATACACTAGAAGTCCAGAGATAGGGAAAAAGCTGTTCTGATGGTCAGTTACTGCAGTGTTTGGTTTCAGCTGTCCTGAGAAGAGAAAAAAAGCCTGTAGCACATTGGAACATCAAATGGAGTATCACTTGATAACATCTGCCCTGTGTTAAGGAGACCCAGAGAAGTATATGAAAATTAAACCAAAAGATGGTTAAAGTTCCATCTCTAAACATTCTGTAGCTTTTTTTCCTCCCTTTTTTTCCTTCAAGCCAAATACCTGTATTTGAAAAAAAAAAATTCACTTCTGTTTCCTGTTCCATCACTGGAATCAGGGAGGGGAAAACCACAAGGAAAAATAAAAGGAGAGAAACAAATAAAAATCTAATCTTTTACTGCAAAATGGCCCTAGCAGACCAGATATACCACCCCTCGGTTTCCTCCTGTACACAACTGCTTCTTTAACTCGTAGTAACATTGCCAGAATTCAGCAATGGTAACTCCTTCCAAGTTGTTAAAAGGTTAGAGGTCATGTAATACACTTTCTGTACTTGCAAATAAAACTTTAACCCACCTTGTCAAATATACAGGATAAAGTCCTAATTTTCAATTCTATAAATCCCAACCCAAAAACATACAACTTGTCGTTCAACCTGTTCCATTGTCTAGGTTATAATTTGGTAAATAGGCTGTAAATTTGTAAACATATTAAATAGAAAATTCTAGTATGGAACTGTATACCCAAATTATATAGCGAACATAGCAGCTTATACAGCAAATTATACGCTCCAAACAGGTAAATTCAGGCACAAAATGACCACAAGTATACCTGTGTACCATAAAGAAAATATCTGGATTGAAGATTTGAATATTTAATTTGTCAGGAGGAGGCTGAGGCTCACCACATTTTTCATGCCTGTAGAAACAGGATGCTATTTTTGTCCCTTGCAATATAAATGAGCTCAGTGTGCCCGACATGTGAAATACCTTCTGGACAGAACTGACTTTATTAAATTAAAAGATAGATGGATGGAACCATTGAGTTCATAATCATACGACTGCTTTTGACAGACCATGCAGTACTTAGGAAAAGAATGCAAACTGCAAATTAAACCTTAAGTTATCCTCAGCAACCTGACAGTCTGGCCCAAGAAATACTGCCAAGTCTGGCAGACTGGGAGAGCGATGTATGCATTGCACAGGGGTGTGAGGAACGTGGCCCACCCCAGCTCATCTCACAGGGCACAGCTGGTGAACTGTACACAAAGAGGGGCAACTAGCAGGTTTGAGGGGAGGAGGTGAGAAGGGGACTGAAGTAAAAATAGGAGATATTTTTACTTTCCTTCATATCCTGCTGCTTTTCAGCCAACCAGTTTTCATTGCCAGCTTATTTCAAAAGTGTTTTTTTACCAAAACAGTTTTCAGACAGCAGAATCAATCTCTCCAATGAATATAATTGGAACTGGGAATGCTATTGAGTCTCTTCAAGTGTTCTTCCTCACCAACCTTCAAACATTTTTGCATTTTCAGTCTACAGCACCTTCGCACAGGACACCTGGCAGTAATGAGCTGGAAGGGAAGGTGTTCTACCAAGAAGATGGGGTAAATACCAACAAAGCTTCTTCTAAGCATTTGCATTCTCCTTATCTCTGTGTCACTCCTCTTACACCCATATACCCTCAAACACTCTCCCTGCCTCCATACCACTTAATTTGCGTGTGTGCAACATTGAAAACTTGGACACTTTCTCCAAGGCTCTTTTCTTTATCTCTCTTATTTCCCCCTAACAGCAGCAGCAGGTCCCTGAATCTGAAACAGAACTTCCCTAGTCTGAAAACACTGCTTGAATAAATAATATTTCTCTCTACCTTTCTACAGTCCTTTCCCACCATACAGCACAGTGTTATTCGCGTGGTACGCAAGTGGATGTGAGTTCACTCTCAAATTTACAGTAAAATGAAAGGATCATCCCAAGCTCTCCAAGAAAAAGACAAGAGTACTAACTTTCCTTCTTCTCAACTGGGAAGTTAAAAAGAACTGAGAAGCCTGATGAGTGTGTTCCAAAAGCCAGGTCCACATTTTAAACCTTGCCAGGCAGCCACATGACTTAAGAATACTGTGGGGAAGGCAAGGAGCAATTCTACCACCATGGGACACAACTACTCTAGCAAAACCACAGTGAAGACACAGGCTGACGGGCCAAAATACTGTTCTACTGGGCCAACTTAATCTTTTCAGGGAACATCTATCAGCAAAAGAATTATTTTGCCTGTCTAAGCATTTGAAGCATGGAGGCAGGTCCTTTCAAGTTACTGCCAGGCTCTCAGTAACTGCCTCCACTATTCTCCTGTACCAAGCACAGCTTAGACACAGGGAGAAATTACTCTGGATGACATAATTAAAGTCTGAGCAGCACCATTTGAAAGCACAAGTGTTTTGTTTACCTATAATATAAATTGCTTTTTCAGCTGCCCACATCTTTGGCTTAGGGAAACTAGAGCTGGCTGCTCCATACTGGTTCTTACAAAGGCACCGAAAGGCAAACTTTGGGAAGCAATCATTGTAAAGTCAAAGCACAATCATAATCAAAACTTTACTGCTGGCTTGTGAAAGGAATAAAAATTGTTCAATTCTAACAGCTTTCCAACACTCAGGTACTCAGTTTCTAGACTAGCATTTATCGCTATTATTTTTTTTAATGTCTTAATATCATAGTACTCATAGATTTGTGTAAAACAAGATATTTTATAGTATATGAAGATATAAGTGCAGAGTAATCTATGCTCCAAATCTACTGATGGAGATTGAGACACCTCTATAGAAATCAAGGGATCAGGTTTAATCAGCTAATACACTTTTCCCTTAATTCATAGATCTGGCAGCCTTGATTCAGCAGGCAAGTTTAGATTAATGGAATAGCTCCAGCAAACCAAGTAGGTATTTGCAGGATTGTGGTAAAAATTTGGGTACAAAACAACATAAGGATGTAAAATAAATAGGGAAAGGTTAAGAAAGGAGCAAGGTAGCAAAGACTGAACATGCAATCTGCATATTTCAATGACTTTTAAGAGGATCAGAATGAGCAAGTGATACACCAATTCTTACAATGGTAAGGTCAAGGTATTTCTCATCCTAATCCAAAGATAGTGTACTTGAATAATCAGTTTAATGTTGTAGTATAGTCAGTCATGAAAACCACCTGTTCAAAACATGCTGGGCAAACTAATCAGACTTTCTACATACTCTGGCATATAGGCTTCTTTTTTATTAAAATAATTGAAATAAGATTACTTTGGAATTTGTTGTTTCATATTTCTATTTGAAATGGACTTCAGTTTTCCTTTTTCTAGACCCCGAGATATTTTTTGTTTAACAAGCGGAAAAAAAATATAATGTAATAAACAGAAGAACTGGTCTAAAGGGATAACACCACATTACTGGGCTTGGTTCTCAGGTGACATAAACGAGCTGCATTGATTTTAATGTGTTATACACTCCTACAACAATTAAAGGTCTGGCTTCTTTTCTTGCTGCCTTCTTCCTGCCATTTTTTGCAATCAGTTTTGCTTTGGGGTTATTCCCTGCACCACCACCACCTTCCCACCACCCCCCAACCTACTTAAATATTCAGATATACCCAGGTGTGCAAGAAAACCAACTTTTTGATTGTGTATCCTCTGGCTTTTCTTTGAGTTCCAAACGACAGCCCTGTGGAATCAGCATCCGAAAGTCTTCACGGTCCTGTTGGTTCTTTAAGGCCCCACACCTTGTTAGTTCATTCTGTAGTCTTCTAATCTGAGAGAGAAAGAGAACATAAAAATACTAGATTATTTAATACTCAATAACAACAACAAAAGAAATAAAAAGATACCAAATATCTTGCTAAAGGCCAGAAGATGTGTTAGTGACATACTTTGGAATGAGACTACTCTAATATATACTAAGCTTCCCCTTGAAGATGGGGCATATAATTTATTCTGCTTTTTTTTTTTTTTAAAATCATCATGTTCCTACTCAGAGGAAAGCAGTTTAGATGCCTCTTTATTCTTAACTGTTCACAATTCTTCACGAAGTACAGAAAAGGGCTCCCACATTAGTTAGATGTGCTTTTCCTGAGATCAGTCTGCAAAGTGGAAATCTACCTGGTCACCTGTCAAAAATAATTTTAGAGGCATCTTCCTTTCCTCTCTCTGGTATCTAGGTAAGCACAGATTAAGTATTTGGAACTCAATATCTAAATCCCAGTCTTTTACACTGGATGAAGTTTCCTTCAGCTCTTAGTAGCTTGTAAACTTGGTGCCTGATAAAGGAGAGTTCCAGGTGGTGTTATCTGGAGTGGTAACACAAAATAGCATGAGATAATACTCTGTGGAGAGTGCATCTGCCAGGTGTACGAGCCAAACGCACATGGAAGAGAACATGTATGTGGAACAGCTGACATGGCAGTCAATGGTAATCAAGGAATTATATTTATGTCCCCAGACAAAATGGCCTGCACTTCATTGAAACCTTCTCCCGCATTGTCTGGTTTGCTTCTGAGGGCATCGCAAACGCTGAATGAAATCTAACATATTACTGCTATAGAAGTGGCTCTCAGACATAGCCTTATCTCTAACAAACTGATTCAGTTCTTTGTAATTATATTATGTATTCATGTATCAGACTGTATACCCCTGTGAACAGAGGGCAAATAGCTGAAAATTCTTCTTCAGACGTATGCAGAATAAGAATTAGCTACTAAATTGGGATATATGCATTTTTTTCTCATAAATCTGCATTGCTTTCTAGGATTACGGAAATTAAATCTCCCTTGACCCCACTCAAAAAAACCACAATCCCACAACCCAGTGTAGGAGAAGCAGATGATTTAAAATTATGGGATTAGGAAGTTTTTACTAGTTCTAATTCTTGATCAGTAATGTATATACATGGTTATTCACCACAAATTATTCAGTAGCCTACTTAAAAATAGCGTTTACACTCCTTTTTCCCAGCAGGGAGGGGTTCACACCATAGCTGGCACTAACAGGCTGTCTTGTTAGGGAAACTAAGGACAGAGCAAGCAAAGGGTCTGAAAATTTGGCCTGGGTAGTTGGGGTTTTTTTAAGTCCCTTCAGATTAGAACAGAAAAAAATACCACTAAACGAGACAGTGGCTGTCACATACAGGAACTCTTTTGTAGGAAATTTCCAAGCATGTAAAGTTTCGTTCTTCCTCATCTGTCACAGACCACTCACAAGTATCCCATAAAATTTGACATCTTAAGAAAATAGATGCTTAAAAATAGACTGGTATTATCTGAGGTATTTTTTCAATGTCTAACCATGTAAAACCTTGCAGTAAACAAAGCCCCAGATATTTATATTGCATAATTTCCTCAGTTATATAATTAATATATTTTCCAAAATATATAATTTATATATAATATATCTTTTTTTCCAAAATAGAAAACAATATGCAAAACAAATGTAACTTTTGAAGTATACCAGATAATTATAGGACTGAGGAATAGACTCAAGGTATTTAGCATTGTGAGACAATTTGCAGCATGGCACTTGATGTCCAGGGATGTCCACATAAAAGTAAAATAAAGTTTTGGTCAGTATTTTTTTTCCTTCCAGTAGCTGGGAAACAAAGCACAAAACAAATGACAAGTAAACATTCAGCCACAGGAAGCCATTAACAACAGTGAGCACCAATTAGGACCCAGCAGGTATCCTTTACACCGCCTGGTGCTCTAGCTCCTCCTCAAATACTTTGGCATAACACTCACAAACTTAGACTTAGGAAACAACAGGCTGTTTCATTTACTCAGCAATTTGTAGCCACATATTCCTGCTGATAGGCCCATAAACCTGTTTGTAGTCGTCTTCTGTTTCCCTTCAAGTTTGTGTCATTAGAAACAACAATTACTGTCTGTCCTAAGAGAATACTTTTCAGGAAAGAAAATAAAATTGAGATACTGTGATCCCTTTTCCTCTTTGTCTCTCTCTCCTTTTCAACTTCTCTTTTGGAGGAGAATGCACAAACAACGGCTGGGGTCAGGAAAATGGGCTCACAGGGGAAATATTTGAGAATTCTCAGATTTTCAACAAGGACTTTCTTTTTTCAAAGCACAGCATTTTTAGAAGATCAGAGTGAAAAGAAAATTGTTCTTAAAATTAAGCCAAGGTCTTAAATAATTAATAACAAACAACATCAAAATATACTCTACTTAAGCCAAAAACATTGTACAAAATAGATGAAATTTGGGGTCCTTATATCAACTAAAATGTATTTTGTATCTGCTACCCAAAGAACCTAAAAAAATTATCCAAGCCTTTTAAAGTCACACACAGATTGTGCCTCACATCTTCCCTTGGGAAGTTGGGAGTTTTATTGGAATGTGACACAAAATAAGATTCTTACTTTTGTATCTTGAGATTGTAAATTTTAAGAAGCAGGTTGAATCTCCCAGACCAAGATTTTCCAGTTTGCCACTGTTTTGGCAAAATAAAGAAATACTTTTGCAGCATTATACCACTGCAAAAACCAGAGGAAAGTCAAAATCTAGCCCAGAAAATGGAGAGCTCTTTCTAGAATGTGTCACGATACGATATAACACGATATCGGTGGAACAGTCCACTCAGCTCCACTAAATCAACCTTGTCTTACCAATGCCCAGGGTGGAGGTGTGCTCATGTGCCATTTTTGCTTCCATCATCATTGCTAGCTACATGACAGTTAATCAAAACATCACCAGTTGAAGTTTAAACATTACTTGATGCTTTTGACATTACAAGAAAACAAGGAAAGCAGACAGTATCTGTGCTAATTCAGAGCTTCCCACGTGTATCTTTAACTTCCCTTCATTTTAAATAAACCCTCTTCCCCCCCTTCCCCCCCCACCCCGTCTCTGCCATTAAAAAAAAAAAGGAAAGCAAACGTCAGATGAGCGAGTTAGTTTCCAATAGCACTTTGTGCTAAATCCCTGCGGGCTGTTGGCAAAGGTGTGCCCAGCTACCCATCCCCTGGCGCTTTCCACCACCTCTGCCAACAGTTCCTATGGAAGCTCCCAACGCCTGTGCCTCCAGCAGCCTGCCTGGGCTGTTCACGTGCAGCCTCTGTGTGCAACAGCCCCCATAACCCCCACTGAAAATCATCTGTGGCAGAGGGATGAACTCTGCAACAGGGTTCCCAGGATGCCTCTCGGATGAGTCTCAGAGAAAAACCAGCTATATGCCTTAAGCCCTGTGACATGTATCTTGGTTCTGCTGTGTAGGTGTCCAGTACAGAGGTGCCCGTATAATTCCCAGATATTGACAGCCTAGGATTCGGAAAGATAACTCAGGAAGATCCCACCATCTCTGTGTGTACCCACAGCTCACCTGGCCAGTGCTCACTTCATGGGAAGCAGCTAGCAACCACCAAGTACTGCCACAGCACTGACTTCTCACTGCTAGCGCTTTGTAGCTCAGCATTTTAAGGAGACCATGTAGCCACCAGGATAGAGAAATTCAGTACTTTGGTCATTCCTTTCAGGTCAGCAAGGAACCAAGTGCTGAAGGGTCTGCATCAGTTTCCTGGTATGCTGGAGGACAGGAGTGCTGCATAGCAGTGGTTAGTATACTGAAACTATCCAGCCACTGGGGTTCCTCAGCAACACGAAAAACACTGCACTATGGAAAACCTGGGTACAGAAAACCTAACCAGCTTGCTCATTGCCATAGATCTAGACTTACCATGAACTAAACTGAGCTGGGCTCTGCTGATGTGCCACTCCACGAATACATGAGCTCAGACATCTTCCTCTGCAGCTAAAAGGATACAATTATGGTGGACATTTTCTAAATTTTCAGAATAAGGTTTATGTATCCCATTTGAGATCAGCCTAGATTGGCCTTTCCCAGGTACCAAACTGGTGGGAATTTCACTCGTTACAATGACAGGTGCCCTGTTCCTATGTGGGAAAGAAACTATTGTGCCTGTGTAACTATCTGCATATGCATATTTCAGTTTTGTCTTGCTACTTCTTAAAAATAAGTTTGGGACATGAAATTACACATTTAAATACTGCTCACTTAAGTGTACACAAATGCATACACAAAACACTGAGTAATAGGAAAGATGTTATTATTAGTACAACTACATGCATATACATCTATATATAAGCAATCCTTCCAGCACTGAGATCAAAAGAGAGAGTCTCCCTGGTCTATAGGCCACCTACAAATCAGGGGGCTTGGCAAAGCCAGTCATCCAGGCTCCTTCTGTAGTCAAGCAAGAGAGATAAGTGTCTCCAGATTGCCATTTATCCCATTCTAGGATAGGTGAGTAAAGCAGGTGAGATGAATCACCCTGGCATTGCTATCAGCTGGGGGAGGTGGGGTGTGTGTCTTAGATTACTAGTTTAGGTGAGATACTTTACTTTAAGCAGCTCGTGTTAAGAGAAATCCATGCTACAAGATTAGAGTATATAGACTCATACACTTGTGAAAAATTCATGTTATAGTTGGGCTTATGAAGAAAGTAAGACTTTAAATTCCCCATGGGAAAAAAATCATCATACAGTCTCCATCATTTAAGTTGTAGATCACTGAATCTATTATAGTCAGAGGGTTTGGGGTTTTTCATATGTTTTCCTAAAGATCAAAGGTTCACGCTATTCTGCTCTCCCAAGTCAATGAGGTTCACATTCTGAATTTTAAGAAATTATTTGTTGCAAACCTGTTAGGTGATTTCATTTAAATATGACAGAGATATACAAAAAATCTTGAACGTTTTGTAGCAGCCTGTTACCAAATAAAGGAAAGATCTGTCAGTGCCGGCCAAAGGGGAAAGGTGGGAGCATAGCAGCACCCCAGAGATGAAGCTGTAAGAGCAATCTTGAGGCACAAACCCGGAGGAGGAACTTGTTTAGCTCACTGCTCCCATCCATCTGACACCACAGTGTCAATTAAATAAAGTTTTTCACATCTTTTGTTCTTCGGCAGTGCTAGGTTTCTGTTTAGATTTAGCATAATATTCATTTAAACGGTAAGAACAGCTTTTGTTAGGAGTAACTCTCAAGGGTACCTCTTGCACTACTAAAACAGATTGAATTCTTTCTCTCTGTGCTAGCTAAGTATATGCTAGCATTTACCACTTACAAATATAGCTAAACCCACACAAACAAAAACCTCAGAACAAAAACCTACTCAGAACCAACTGGACACAGCCTGCAAGGTGCTTTAAAGCACTAATATTTACTTTCTATAGGGAACAATATTTAATACGTTGATGAGATTCACTCCTGGCATGCTTGCAAGGCTAGCTGTCAAAGGAATTGAAAAATTTCAGGCTAGTGTCAGTAACATACATAATCTTCAGTCACTTGGTGCCCAGTTTCTGCCTGCACGGGAAAAACAATGTGCTACTTCACAAGCCCTGAATAAACTAAACTCAAAAATTGGTTGAGAAAGGGTCAGATAGTGCTCTTAGTGTTTTTCTCTGTTTGTTTCCTACTCTCTTCCCTTTAGGATTTTCTCTTCTCATGTCGATTATTTGGAAGATGGGGAGAAAGCAAGAAAATATGATTAAGTGAGCTACTGATTGAAAATGGCTATAAATTCTAGAAGTCAGAGCCTGGTCTCACAAAGCAAGTAAAATGTAGACATGAGATTCGCCTTTCGCTGCATTGCTGTGCTGGATGGAAAGACTTACAGACACTTACCACATTTAAGTGTTAGTAAGTAACTCTCACAGTCACAACTGAAGCACCAGTCTCCATACAGTATCTCATGTTTTGTGTTCCTTTAAATATAACTATAACCCTGTCATGCTAATAATCTTACTGAAATCCAAAATGGTTGAGGAGAGGAGCAAAATCTTTAATATCCTTCTTAGTTTACAACCATTTCACCTGCCTTATCCCAGAGTCTGGTGCTGCATTCCAGTAATGCAAGCACTAGGAAGGTGAGAGAGATGTAAAAGGACCGTAAAACAGAAACACCAGGAGACACCATGGAGATCAACAGGTCACACACTGGGGTTTTATAGCCCCAGTTTCCAATGATGCTGCTCACAGACCGTCAAAGCCTGGGCATCTGCAGGCAATGAGCAGAGCAAAGCAGCGCCTGTGCTGTATATGCCCACTTGCTTCCACTCTCCATAATATATTACATATACACAGTCCTATGCAGAGCAACTGCAAGATTTGGGTAAAGAAAGGTAATGAACTAGAAGAGGGAAAATTCCAAAATTACTATCTTTGCTCCTACAGACTTTTATTTTTTAACACAGACTGGCACAACCAGGCCTGCAAGTCTGTAGGTTATTTGCTCAAAATAAATAGCTGCCAAGATTAAAAATGAGTGATTATTTGCTTACATATGAACGCATAACATACCTGAGCTAAAGATTTTAAGTCCTAATACAGTTTTACAGACTCCATCAGTACAAATGACTCAATAGGATCAAAAGTTTCACGCCCTCTACGATGCACCGCAGACACTGTAAAAGCAATGAAACGAGCAGGTTCTGGGTGCGCATCTCTGGCCACATCTACTTCAGCATAGCAGAGCAGAAGCTGAACCTGCAGAACAACAGTGATTGCTGAGGACCCAACATCCACTTTGGGATTTTTACTTTGGGTTACCTCACATCTGGATCTATGGACTGGAAAACCTGCTAGAGCTGGCAGGCATGAGGAGAAACACATTCTCCATCCATCTGACCTCAACTCTGCTCCATGATGTGAGCTGCTGAGTGCCAAGGGGGGACAAGTGGAAGCTCACTTCAGAGTGCATTGCATGTCTGAACTAATTAGCTCTACAGAGTTTTGCTACATAAACATTAGTATTTCAATGTATCTCAAGTATTTCCAGTTTAAAATGGTAAAGGATAAAACTGATATAAAGTTTGTCAGCAACCACGGTCACTTATTTAAATATGCTTGTTTTCATCACCACTGCTGTTTTCCTGCACGGTACCCAAAATACTTCAGGGCCCCCAACATCCACGCAGACACGCCTGCCAAAGAACATGAGTGCAATTAGACATGTAAGGGCCTTTACAGCAAAAGACCTGAGCTGACCAATTAATTTCTACAAATGTGGCCTCCTCCATAGGTAGATCTGGGGCAGAAAAAACCCTGTGGTTCTTTTTAATGTTATTTTATTCCATATTAATCTGAATGGTGTTTTATCCGTGTGTACAACTTACTGTGGAAAATAGTCACTTTAAAGAAGCTTAAGATACTGGAAGAGAACTTGACTTGGTGTTTCTTTTTAGACTTTGAGCCCCCTGTGACACAGCTGACAAGGCTACAAAAGTTCAACGATTTTGTGTGTGCAAGCCCAGGCAGAGGAAGCCTGTATTTTCCAGTCACCCATGTATTTATTTGACATTAACAGTGGGAAACAGCGATGTGGAAGCCCTGAGCAATAATGTGCAAGGAACTCCTGTAAAAAGAAGCATTAGCATACTTTTACAAATCTGAATGACAACTTAGTAATTGGATACAGTGACTTTTCCACACAGGCTTCCAGACCCATTGGCACACGAGTGTGGGAAGAGCTTGTCTGGAGGCTGCCCATGCTGGTTCTGCAGCACAGTTACCAGCAGGCATCAGGCTGCAGGCAATTCAGGGGACACTTTTCACTGGTGGCTGCAAGTCAGGAAAATGAAGGGGAAAATTGTTTCTTAAAAAAAAATCTTGAAGAATGACATATAAAAATAGATTTTTGTAGGTTTGAACAACATAAAGCTATTGGAAAATGTTTATGAAATGTTAAATTAGATTTATTTAAAGGACATAAATAGCTGGTCTGATTTTAAAAGCACACACTTCAGCTTCCATTGCCAAATGAGGTTTTTCTCGGGCCTCAAGCTTTAACAGAGTTCCCTCATTCTTTTCAGCGATTCCTAACAGTGCATGAGGCATGCTTGAGACTTTGCTAGGCACCAGACAGAACAGCATGTGCAAGGATCTATCCTATTCCCTCCCCACCTCAACTTGCTTTACACAAATGCCACCCTGAATACTATTCCCATTGTGGCAACAGTTACGCCTTGTGCTCTGCATCCTTCCCCTGTGCACAGAGCACCACAGCTCCTAACAATTTATTCAAATGATTCTGGAGCCCAGGCCAGGCTCAAAGGCGTAGCTTTTCAAACCAGCTTAGACCAAATGCACTTTTCCACGGCCAGTTACCACTGGACTCACAATAACATCACAGAGTAAAAAATAGTAATAGCCAAGTGGTAGTCTGACTGTTAGTACATACAGGGGAAAATATTATGAGATGTGTATAAGCTGACAAAAAACTACTTACCAAACTTCCAAACTGCAAATGTGAATATAAGAGTCAGTACTGTACTCGGGAAGAATTTTTTCTTTTCTGCCTGACAAAATTAGCAGGGTGTTTCCCTATCTGCTTGGGAAGAGGACACTGCTTAACTAGCATCAGACTGCAGTCTACGTGACTTTACAACTAAAACAGCCTCTGCCTGAGCACCAAGCTGCGCTGGTTTAGAAAACACTTCAATTAAACACTGAATTTTAAACTTGTAAAAACCTCTTATTTCAGTTGAACAATGACTTATATTGATTCAGCATAAACCAACTGCTTGCTACCATAAGCTAAACAGAATTCATTTTAAATTGCAGTGAGTGTTAAATACAAGGTTTTTCTACTGCATTATCTAAGTCGGTATTAAACCAACCTGAGCTTTAGAAGTAATTTTTCAGTATATATAAAAGCCCTAAAGTACTCAGAAACAAGTAGGCTACTATTTTTCAGGTAAATAAAACAGAGCTTGTAACACAGTGCAGCCTTTGCTGTCCTTTCTTCGTAATGTTTTGGTAAAACACAAGTGAACATACTCTCTACTCAACACTTCCCTAACCTTTACCTATAAAGAAAAAAAAGCCCCAGATGGTTCAATACTTTTCAAATTGATTAATATTTTACACAAGTCAAAATTAAGATTCATATGTCAGGATTAAAGCAATTCTCTCTGAACAGTAACTGTGTTGCTCCAAAAATAATTCAATGCATTATTCCCCTGTTAAGTATGGAGAAAAGTGTTTCCTTTAGAAGAGGAAATTCTCTTAAGGAAGTTGTTTTAAGCTAAATAAAAGTTCAGGATGAAGCCAGCAAAAGGTGTGAATGATTTCTCTTTGATTTCCCAGCTTGTGTATTTGGGCTCAGACACAGACTACATTTTATGCACATATTAATAGGATGCTAATAAGCCTACAACTCTACTTTAACAGGGACCTGTAGAGACAACCCGATACGTGGCACCAGATATACTAGCTGTCTTAAGCAGAAGATTTATTTCCCTCTCGCGCAAACAGAGACTCAAACTCCATATTTCTAATTACAAATTCAGACAAAAATGTCTTACAAAGTTAGACTGTTACTTCTGTTGGAGTGTTTCTCAGGCAAAGTAACCTTCAAAAGATCAATACCGAAACCGAGACTTTTAAAGCAACTAGGAGCAGCTTTTGCTCTTCACTAGTAATCTTATATGCAAAATAAGGCCACTCAGTTGTAAACCTGCTTAAATTACTAGGTCATTAAAACAATCCTGGTATCAAAATCATGGAGCACAGAAATTGGCAGCATGTATTTAAATAGCTTGCTGCATCTCATGGAAAACTTGGAGACATCTTATCTAGTTGTAAAGTTCAGAGATATTTCAAAGTTTACTCTTTTAGGTTTTTTAAACAACACCTGCAAAATTTATTAAAGTGATACAAAAAGCAATGAAAAGTAGTAGGTAAGACTATTCTCAACCATGTGTATATATCCTAGTTAATAGTTATCCTTAAAAAAATAATTGAGAAATTGCATCTAGTAGCATCTTAAGAATTAATTTAACCACACATTCAAACAAGTCTTCCATACATCATCTCCCCCAAAATAACTTTGTTTTTCACCATTTCAACTTCCCTTTTCACATTTCTTAAACAACAAAAATAGACTAGAACAACTTTGCTTTCATCATCAGCCATTAAAATAGTCTTTTGCTTAAAAATCACACACAAAATGGAATTAAAAAAAATCAACCAAACCACATATTATTTCCATTTGAATTTGAAATAAAATTAATTGGTTTTGTTATTTTGAATTTCAATTGAATTTGAAATAAAAATCCTTTAAAATACCTATTGTTCTTAGCCTGTTGACACAGAAACTTCTCCGTTGTATTAACAGTTGTTTTAATACAACTTAAAAAAAAAAAACATAACAAGAAATGTTGTTGTTGTTTAAAAAAATTCTATATGACTTAAGTATTTCACAACATATGTTTTTTTCAATATATATTCATCTTTCCAGCCTGGTCAATTGGCCAGCACATATGTGCCCAGCTAGTAAAACTGTCAAATACCTCCTCCTGTCCTGGGAAGCTTCTCAGCTTTAAACTTATTTCTGTTCGCTCAAGACTGTGCCAGTGTTTGGTCCATTTGATTTCAGCAGCCAACAAAAAAAATGGATAATTGTCAATCATCAGTTACTCGTATTTCTCAGCTTGAAGAAAGTTCCACAGCCTTCCTATTCGTAAAGCAAAAGCCAATAAATGTGTACAGTTCTGAAAGTACAAAGCAGTTTATTAATTTGAATGTTGGCTATTGTGGGATTCCCCTCTCCTTCCCCGCCATTTCTACATGGCGAGTGTCAGCTGTTCACTTGACCTTCTTCTCAAGAAGATAAAAAGAGCAGAGGCAAAGTGCCACCCAAAGATGACTCATGACTATGTTGCAAATGATCCAAAATACCCATGTGTCCATGCAACTGACTTCCTATAACTCTCACAAAAGAAATGAAGTGTTTTCTGAAATGAAGCACCTCACCCTACTCCAAAGGTGCTGTTCCTCCCATACACACTGCAGCCATCACGGTACAAAAGTTTACACAAAGTTGTTCTTTTTTAAGTCTCACCTGTTCACATGACCACCATGCTTGGGACAAGTCTCTCAACTTCCTCTTGCTGGAAGTCCAACTTTGAGAAGACACTTATGAAGGTCCAGAGCTTCAGGCACTGGATTACCTTGCAGATGCCAGAGAACAAGTTAGGGGATGGTCACAGTACCTTGAAGGCTGTTCTGTGATGCTTGTGTGACTGGTTACAGTTACACTGAAAGAACAGCAACAAGTCAACTACTGGTACCTCTTGTAAATCTACTTTGTTTTCCTAGTTGTGTGACCTTAAACAGCTAGGGTGCAGGCTCAAGGAAGGAACACTTAAATCTTCAGAAAATAGGCAAGACATAAACCAGACCTCAATCAACAATACAGGTTGCATGTATATATATATACATGCTGGTGTAAAAAATACATACAAATGCACTACTGGTTGCATTCTTCACTGCTGGCAGTGAGATATGAAGAGCACATGTGCCTGCAGCACTTGGGCAGGCGTCCTCCATCACTTTCGGTGTCATTCAGACAAAGCTCCAAACTCATCTTGCCTTCCTGGTTTAAGGGGATTTTTTTGAAACCAGTACAGTCTTTATTACCCTCTGCTTAACAGCATCCTTAACCTCATGAAGCCAAACCTACATCTGCAAAGTCAAGCCAGGTTCCTCCCAGTGCCTTGCCAGCTATTTATGTCAAGCTTGGGCTCAGTTCAAACTCCAACATGTGACAGCTGTTAAAGAGCACATGGGAGGAACTGAATTAACTTAAGAATGGTCGAATGCTTTGTGGGGAAGGGTCCTAGATATTTGAACTGTTAGGAAATACACATTATCCATGGGCAATGCCAACCCTGTGGTCAAAGCTGAAATTATAGTGTTTCTGGGTAAACACAAACTAATTTTGATCTCTGCTGTCGGGGATTCCTATATCAGAGCAGCTGCAGCAATTCCACTATTAGGGAAATTTCTGAAAGCTCCTCTGGGCCACAGTGTGTATCTAACCATCAACCTGAGTCCTGCCTACTGCCTCTGGCCAGGCTTGACACCTGAGCCAGCAGACAATCATCTTCCTCCATCAGCCTGCTCAGGACTTGTCAGCAATGCAGGAGATCTCTCTCAGCATAAACAACACAGAGAGCCCACCCCAAGTTAGTAACAAAACATTGCCTTTGGGAAGATGAGACACTCATTTACCCTGAGGTGAACCTGCCAAAGTCAGCAAGGAAAATAACCTTGGGAAGTTCACTTCACAGCACTTCAGGACAACTCAGGTTTGCTAACTGTCCTGACACAAAACTACACCTTTTTCACCAGTGAAGATAGACTAACATCTGACAAGATGAACCTTAAAGGGTCTGGGAGCAGTACTGGCAACTGGATTGTTCTTCCCAGGACAAAAGCGAACAAAACAAACAAACAAACAAAAACAAAAAAAGGAAACCCCAAGTTACAACAGCTTAGTTTACTTGATCCAGAACTATTTAGATTCACAGTAACAAGCTTGCTTCTACTTGCATTATGAAGGTACATTTTTCTCTCATCAGACTAGTGCATAATTGAACCAAAGTCACTTTTTCTGTGAAAACAGTCCATATTTTAGAAGATAGGTATCATCAGGGTATAAGAAGATATTTTATGCAAATCCTCTAGGTTTTAAAACCTGGAGAACAGAAGAGGAAGCGCTTTTCATTATTTAGAAATTAAAGCACCTTCTGTTTGGAGATCACCTTCTTTCTCTGATTTTTCTTCAATTTTATTTTTCAAAGAAGTTTCAATCTAACATTCAAACAGAAATGCAGATCCCAACCTTTCAATCTATTAATTTGTCTTGCAGTGTCCCACAGATGTTAACCGAGCTTTACTGACCACTGTAAGGTTTGCCTCTGAGAGCTGACTCTATTTTGCCCTACATTGACTGCCATTCCTTTGATTTGTCACTTCCCCCCGTGTCAGGACTGAAGACATGAACAGCAGCAGACATCCTGCGAACAGGGAGGGAAAGCCAAAGCTAAGGAAGACAAAAAATGCTGCTGGTCTTCATGGTCTTGAAATGAAAGACATGAAATTATTAGAACAGGAAACTGAAATTAGATGTTCACAGCTTCAATGCGAATAACCTCAGTTACTAGCTTTATATTTCTGCGTTATATATATTTCTATATATAATATATTATATATATTTCTATATATATAAAAATATATCATATCATTAAGAATGTGGCAAGACGAAAGCCAACAGGAAAAGTAATTAGCAGAGTCTGAATTAGGAATGTGCCACATTAAGAGCTCTATTTTATGCAGCACTTGAAATGCATGCTTAACCTGTCTGTAGGTACCAAACAGAGCCCAGAGCAGGGATCCTGTCCCTTCCTGAGCAAGGCCAGAATGATTGCTCAGCTCTAGGATGGATGCACTGACAAGTACTTCCACTTCTGGCAGCAAACACTCTGTTGACCTCTCTGTTATTTTAAAGAGTAAGCATCACATACCTGTTTTTGTTTACTTAATTACTTTTCTTTAGAGTCCTCTGGTTGTGTTGTAGTTTGACGCTGGCTGGACACCAGGTGCCCACCAAAGCTGCTCCATCACTGCCCTCCTCAGCTGGACGGGGAGAGGAAACGTAACGCCAGGCTGCTGGGCTGGGATCAGGGCAGGGGGAGATGGCTCAGCAGTGACCGTCACGGGTACCCTGACTCGGCCTGGGGGAGTTACTTTAATTTATGTAGTTATTATTAATATTAATGTATTCTTTATTTAAATCAGAAAAAAACACACCTCCCCCCCCCCCCCCCTTCTTCCCGGTCTGAGCTTCCCTGGCGGTTTCTCTCCCTGCTCCCCCAGCAGTGCAGGGACACTGGCATGGGGCTGGGGTCAGTCCCTCACACGCTGTCCCTGCCGCTCCTGCCCCCTCAGGGGGAGGCTCCTCACACCCTGCCCTGCTCCAGCCCGGGGTCCCTCCCACGGACACGGTCCCCCATGACCTGCCCCAGCGCGGGTCCCCGCGGGGTCACAGCCCGGCCAGCAGCCCTGCCCCGGCCTGGGCTCACCCCTCCGCGGGGCCACAGGCCCTGCCAGGAGCCGGCTCCAGCGCGGGCTGCCCACGGGGTCACAGCCTCCTGCGGGCATCCCCCTGCTCCGGCGTGGGGTCCCCAGGGGCTGCGGGGGGGATCTGCTCCACCGTGGGCTCCCGGGGCTGAGGGGACAGCCTGCCTCAGCCTGGGCTTCACCGCGGGCTGGGGGGGAACCCCTGCTCCGGGCCTGGAGCCCCTCCTGCCGCTCCGGGCCTGGCCTGGGGGCTGCAGGGCTGCTGCTCTCACACAGGCCCACTCCTCTCCCCAGCAGCAATTGCTGTTGCTCATAATTTGCCGCCCCCTTCTTAAATCCGTTATCCCACAGGCACCACCACCGTGGCTGATGGGCTCGGCCTGGGCCAGCAGTGGGTCCATCCTGGAGCCGGCTGGCATGGGCTCCATCGGACATGGGGCAGCTTCTGGCGGCTTCTCACAGAAACCACCCCTGTGCCCCCCGCTACCAACACCTTGCCATGAAAACCAATACAGGTTGATTAAATATATCCAGTGTTACAACAATTTACCTAAAATTTCAAAAGAAGAGAAATGCTTATTTTTGAGGAAGGTATACATGATGCATGTAGGCTTAAAAATGAAGTTCAGTTGATACTTATAAGGAAATTATAAATGTTTGGAAGAACTTATACTTCAACTTAATGTAATCTACTGAGTTAATTGTTTTTCTTTTTTATTTGCCATAATAATCAAGGTAGATATTTTGAACATTAAGTTTTATTTCCCTAATAAACTAATGTAAGGATATTATGGAATTGGGGATTTATATCTAAAAATCTTGAAATTTTAAATATTTGCATTTACTTCCTTCCATAAGGCATCTTAAACCATGTTCTACCATTTGTATATTTGTAATTACAGTCAAAGAAACAAAGAAGGGGGGCGGGGGGGGGGGGGAAGAGGATATTACTCCTGATCTTTTGGGAACCATGTAATCACATGTTTAAACCACTTCTAATTAATGAAACATAGAATGAAAGAAACGCTCAGGGTTCATACACTTTCCACCATGCGGTGTGTTGCATACAACGTTGACAAGTACTGTAAGAATATCACAGAAAAAAACCCTGAAAAACCCTAAAATAACCCTGAAGCTCACAGGCTCCACCCAAGCTGCCTTCAGAATAAGCATGAGACGTTCCCAAGTGGCCTGTAACATCGAGAGAAATACCCACTTACACTCTGCTTTAGGTTTTGGAAGCAAGCCTCCAAATTCTTTGATGTGGGGTTTGGCCAGATTGGTAGTGCCAGAAAAATACTTCAGGCACTGTGGGTGGGCTTTGCTAGAGCACGAATGGTGGGACGGAATGGCTTTGCTAAAGTTAATCAAAGAAGAGCCCATGGAAGCTGTGAGCAATAGATGAGCCACCTGCACAAAACCATGTTAACAAGGGTAGAAGGACAGCAAATGACAAAGTCCTGCAAAACAAGTGGCAGGTGAAAAAGGAACAAGGAAGATATTTATGGCACACTGGTGATCCAGCACCTATGGTAGGAATGGAATATGGAGATGTTGTTCAGGACATACGTTCTAACTTTATACAGCATTGTTTTGTATAAAAGCAGAATCAGAAACCACGTAGGCTTTGTGTCGGTGAAATAGCGCCTTTGAGATGTGCCAATACCCTTTCTCAGGTATACCTGCTGCGTCTGCCAGGGCACAAGTGCACGAAGGCTGTGCTTTACTAGACCTAAGTAGGCAGAGCCTTTGCCAGTGAAGCCAGCCCAGGGTCATTTTGTAGGGCACAAGCATCATCACCCTGGGGCCTCTGGGCAGGAGAGCCACCCCCCTGAGGCACCCACTACAACAAAACACACAAAAAAAATCACCACCTACTGAAGGTCCGGATCATGTAGTTACAAAGGGGGACCTCAGATTGCTGATGGTACTGCTGCAACCTGCCAAGGACCCAACACACAAATAATGCTGCAGATTTATAAGCAGTAGTGAAGCACCTCACTTCTTAGCACCGGGAATGGCCCTTGCCTCCTCGACTAGGCTAGTTCAGCTCTTACCTACTTCTTTGCAGTGTTCAGGTGCCTGTTAATGCCCCAGGCAGCATAACCCCCGATACAAAATGTAAGCCCCTGCCCACAATAAGATTACTAAGTGCCGCGGCAGAAGCACAGCTGTACCACCCGAACACAAATCCCGCACCACACGGGCTGTCACTCCAACAAGCCAGGCTGCTGAAGCCTGCCCACAGGATGAGTTAGTCTTCAAGAACTGCCCAACAAAGGCCGAAGAGTTTACCCTGTGGTAAAATATAAACACTTGTGCCACGATACGATTCGTTAATAGATGGTAAGCCATGATACTACTTTCATGTTTCTTCCTCTCCCTCCCCAACTGATTTGGCAAGGATTTATCAGGAATTGGTCTGGTTTTTCACTTATGTTTCAGTATATTGCTAACATAGTTTGTGTACTGGGAAAACTTCATTAGTTCTCTAAAAATAAAACATCTCCAATTCAAGTAACAGCACACGGCATGATTAACTAACTATTCATCTATGGAAACTATGGAGATGAACTGAATTTTCAGTTTAAGACAAAAATGAGGAAGCACGGATAAGAACATAATAGTATATTGCATACTTTTAGTTATGTTATACTCTGTAAAGAAACATGTTTTAACAGATGTCTATAGCAATTGCTTAGATTATCACATCCCATACATAAGTAAGAGTAAGTTTTGAAAGGGCAAGATGTGAGACAGGGAATGAAAAGTCCTGATGGAAGAAGCTTAAAAAAAAAAAACAGCTGACATTTGGGTTAAGTTTTCTTATTGTGGTTTTTTTTAATTATAAAGTTGAAAACAAACAAAACCCCAAAATCCTCCCACCAAACCAAATCTAACAACAGTAATAAATGCAGTAAACCCCAAAGTCAAATGCTTGGCTTGGCACAGAAGTGCTTGGTTTGGATGCTATAGCATCCATTGGCTTTGTCTGAGGCTGTGCAGGGAAGCTGCCACTCACACTGTACAAACTTTTTTGTTGCAGATTTCCTGAAACATTATGACCAAACTTTTTTTTAAAAAAAAGAAAGCAAAAAACCAAACACCACACCCACCCCGAAAACAACAACAACAACAAAAACCAAAACCCCACCAGTATAATGGCTTTGGACACCTAGTTAAGCAGCCTGTTTCCCCAAAGTGCTGATGAACCCAGGAGCTCCTATTCACTTCAAAGCTTAGGATTTGGGGATGTTTGTTGCTTTAAGATTTATGGTCTCCCTACATCCTAACTGAGAGATTCACGAAATTACAACTAGTAGCTCATCTCCATTAAAATTAGAAAGAAGTGCTAGACTGATTTGTGGCATCTATTCCAGAGGCCAACACGTTCATGTCTTCAGAGACCCTGCCAGAGGAATAACTAGTGTAAAGAAACAAGGATATCCCAGGGAAAGCTTTGCTAAGGGGCAACAGGGCACTTTGCTGCAAAATCCATGAGCTGACAAAAGCAGCAGCACATGAGAGTAAAGAATGAGAGCTGTTTCTGCTGCAGGCTAGTACTACAACAAAAAAAAAAATACTATTCAGCTCAGTGCTCTGACTATATTCCTGTCAGTGACCCAGCTTAACAAGATTTTCTAACAACAGAATCAGAAGCTGGGTAATAACAGTCCAAGATGGAATGTGGAAATTCATAGCTAAACAAAATACCATTGGGAGCAAAAACCTTGATGCATATGGGGCAGAAGAATTCTCACCTTGTAACAAAGCTGTTGTGCAGCCAAGCTGACAGACCAAACCTACAAAATCTGTTGAAACACCCTAACAGTAGGTATTGATGTCCACCAGAATTTCGGGGACTGGCGAACCCCAAACCCAAATGTATTATTTCACTACAGGCAGAATTGTTCCCTGGTGCTTCCTGAAAACACGGCATGCTCCACCCATGAAAATTTTGGAGGGCTTTCCCCTTTTCTGAGAAAAAAAAGTAGCAACTGTGAAGGAGTAAGAGTCCATAAAAGGATGCCAGTGCTAGCAGCCCGAGTGACAGACAGGAAGGAGATTTCCACAATTGACATTTGGTGAATTGCAAGCTATAAAAACTGGAGATGGCTGGGTTGTCTGCAGTTTCTAGGCACAGCGGTTAAATTTTGTCTCTTATTAAAAGATCTTAGTTTATTTAAAAGTTTATTTATTTCAGAATTTCTTTGTATACCAAATTAAAGCAAGAAAAGAGAACAAATCACACTTCTTACTCTTAGTAGGTTACATTTTCAGTGATGGCATAACCTAAAAAGTGGTTTTAATATCTCACATATCTTTCATCTATCATTGGAAAAAAAATCCTTACTATTGTAGTCACTGTTACAAATGGCTTTCCTTCCGTTTTGCCTGATCTATTTTGCTTTTATTGTGCTTAGAGTACAGCCAATTTTCTGCTTTAAAATCTGCTTAGTCTTTATTATTATGCATAAATTGCTGAATCATGTATGTGTCTATGTTGAAGTTGCCCCTTAATAATCCAGGCCCTCAGTGCCAATTTGTACATTTTAGCTGAACCGGAGATAGAAAATTCTTTCCTGCACCAAAAAAGCTTTTGGAGGAAAACCTGAGTAAAGTCTTTCCGAAAATAAATTTCTTCTCATAATTCAAAGAATTTCATACATCCATTGCAGCGGAGGTAGGGAAGAGGTGGGCCCTTTCTCTTCATTCAGCACAAAGTCATATTGTAAGAACAGATGGAAACCTTGAGACATAAAATTAATTTTTAAGGCTTAACATTTAGGCATTGGAAGACAGGGTAAAAAATATTTATATATAATTTGTTCTGGAGCTGTGAAGTGATATAGATCCACCACCACCCTGCTAGGCAATCCTCCTGCAAGGCAATGCCCAGCCATAGGAGTCGGACAAAGACTGCCACAAGTACAAGTGTCACTGCTCCCTTCTGTCGAAGGGAGCACCCTGTTTGAGCACACCAGCTCTGCTTAACCAATAATGACCGTACAAAGGCAGATTTTTGACAGCTGCTTTCGAACTCCCTCTCTTAATGGGATTTCTCAGTCTTCTTGGTTATTTTGTTTCTTGTAACAAACTGGCATTCCAGCAGTGCTCCCTAACTAGAAAAAAATATTAATTCCCAGTAACAGAAAATATGCAGATCTTCCCATGAACACACTGGTCTTATTATAAGCAATAAATATTGGCTATGCTCTGCCTGCTGTGTTACCCCCTCTGCCCAGCATCCTCGTGCCCCTCAACCTCACACATTTTTGCTCTTTGTGCTGTTCAAGATTTTCTTTGACCCTAAAATTCAGACTAAAATCTGGATTCTTTGCTTTTGAACTTTCCTATTCAGCAGGTCCTGGTAGCACACATACACAGCATTTCTTTGCCTGTAGAGATCCTTATACATTTTAAAGTGGCATGGGGGTGGGGTGTGGAGAGTCTCATTAACTAATGTATGCTTAGCGGATTTTTTACAAAATGTGTATATTTTTCATCTTTTATCAATATATATATAACCTGTATAGATGGAAAATAAAAGAAAAAGATGAAGGAGCTTAAGTTGTTTAGCAGGTTGAAACTTTAAACTATAAAAGCCCTTGGAAAAGTCCTTTCACATACTTGTTTTATTGTGTCTTTCAAAGGGAAGAGACAGACTGGTCTTTGATATATACCTAAGAAATATATCTGCATTATATTGTTAAAAGAAACTAGTTAATGCATTATGTTCCTCCTAACGCTACAGGGCCCTTGGAGGGAGAAACACACTAACGCTGCCGCTGGGTCGGAGGACGGGGGCTGGTTGGGAAAGGGGGATGTTCCAGGCACGGAGCGGGGGGACACAGCCCGCAAGGCCTCCTGCAGAATACTTCACAAAGAAGCACACAGAAGCCTTACAGACACTGCCTGAAGGTAACGTGGTGCTGGGGATTTTCCTGGGGAAAGGGACAGGCATTAGCAGGTTTAGTCCATGAACTCTTTTCCTTCCCTAATTTCTGGAAGCCTCTTTCCTCTAAACTCAGCTCGAAACAACCTGAGCAGGGGGCTTTCCTTTTTTTAGGTGCAAGCGTATACACGCTATTATTACCTGCACACTTTCAAACTCCAGGCTATCAATACCAGAAAGCAGATGTTTTCCAGCTGTGCGTCACTGGCCGCTCCTGCGATTTCCCAGTAGATGGCAACGTTGCTCTGTCACCTCGTAACACCCGCTGTCCCCGTCCCCCCGCCGGGCACCTGCCTTGGCCCCCCGGCCCCACCAGCAGCGCTCGCACCCCGCGGCCCGAGCCGCTCCGAGCTTGCCTTGCTAGCCGCCTTAATGAGAAATTATTTCAGCCACTCAACATGCTAAATAGCAACGTATACAAAGAGATACAGCAAAAGGGGGAAAAGAAAAGCCATAGCTGTCTGAAAGAAAACTACGCTCAAACTTGCAACAGAATAAAAGGTGCCTGTTCAGCTGCATAGTTACAATCTCTGGCACGATGAAATTATAGCTGTCATGCCACTGTCGTGCAAATAACACGGCGGTACTTGAAGAAAAGGCAAATCTCTTAGTTATCAGCAAGGCACGAGCTGAGACACAGGGGAGGCAGCTGCTGGCCTCCCACTGCGTTCTGTTGGAGGAGACACCAGAGATGAGCATTAACAGTAAGGAAATGTTGAGAGTATCCCACAACACTGACTACAAAAGGGTTTAAAAAAAGTCTTCTACATACCACATATTTGCACGTGCCATTATGCAAATAAATGCTGATGAATTCTATCACTCTCACATCTGGGCTAATCAAGGTCAGCTATCATTTGATGTACAGGTGAATGCTCTGTACTGAAAATGACCAGCTCGCTCCTTACCAGCCTTTGTCTGCAGACTCTCACCTGCTAGTTGTTGAAAACAACGAGCACTGCAGCACAACAACAGCAAAATACCACACTGAAAAATCTCATTTCCCTTACTTTGTAGGTACAACAAGAGTTTTTTTGAAAACTGTCTTCAGCATTAGGCTATATAGTCCAATTTTTCTCTTGCCCACACAGATATAAACAAAGAATAAAAATAAACAAAGGAATTAAAGAAACAGGTAAAATAACCACAACTGACACCAGAATTCATTCTCTTACCAGATAAACCAAGGTGCTCCACCAACACAGAAACTCTCCTGGCACTTTGGAGCTGAATAGGGAGTTCCAGCCTCTGGGCAACTGAGCCATTTCATAGAATCACAGAATCATTTAGGTTGGAAAAGACCTCTGAGATCATCAAGTCCACCTGTTAGCCGAGGACTGCTAAGTCCACCACTAAACTATGTCCCTAACTGCCATGTCTATGCATTTTTTAAACACTTCCAGGGATGGTGAGTCCACCACCTCCCTGGGCAGCCTGCTCCAATGCTTGACCACCCTCGCAGTGAAAAAACTGCTACTCGATCACAAATCCTGAAATCCAGCAGTGTCAGTTATCAGATAGCAGGCTATAATGGCATTACCTGATCCATCAGGGCTTGTTTCATCATACCTTCCTCATCTTCCTCACTAAATGCTGATTTGATGTTTCTCCTCTTTGCCATCTTTGATAGTCCCCTTCCGCTTGTGGTTATTCTATACAAAGATGCATCAGTGTCAAAAAGAGAGGGGCTGTGCAACTGTGGCAATGGATACCTGCTGGGATGCTTGTCTTTGCTAATGTATAATTCAGATCCTGCTAAAACATGTAATTCATGCATCTGAGCATGTAAATTTTAATTCATAAATACTTTTCCTCTTGCTACTATCAAGCAATAACACAGGCTAACAAACTACCTCAAAATATAAAGAACTTGCGCAAGCACTGTGTTTCTAAGGCTTTGAGTAACTGACTCAACATGCTGCCTGGGTTGCTACCCCTCAGTACAAAACTCAGGGCTAACTTCAGCCAGTAACCAGAATGAAGCTAGAATATATCTGGCTGTAACATGCTCTTCCATGCTACACACACCTCAAAACCCAAGAGCCTGCTTCTGGTTCTCAGACATCTCCAGCGAACTGAAGTTCTGCATACTTACTGACAACATACTCAGCAGATACACTGTTCTGCTGTCCAGAACAGAACTGGACAGCCAAAAACCAAAATCCAAAGATCCTACACAACTTATACATCCTGCTGAATGGGAAGGCTTCTTGTGTCATGTGTGATGCAATTAGTATATCAGAGACATCCATACCAGGTAGGCAGGTATGACTCAGGCCCCGCTGGACACAGGCAATAGCTGGAGGTCTGGAGGGATGGCCTGTGGCAGTACAACAGCTCTGGGCGCTCACAGGCAGGTAAGGCTTGCCCAAATTTTTGATACAAGCAAGAACTAAACTGTGTTGGTTGAGTGTGTTACACATTTTGAGAAACAGAATTTTATTGGGATATCAAGAAATCAAAGGATTTCTTAGAGTACAGACCAAAAAAAAAAAGAGCTGTTAAAAATGTTTCTCTAATGTCTCACTAAACCCAGGCTACTCCGAAAGAGCTGCACTACCTGCCTGAACAAGGTATCTGTCAGACTGTTTCTAAGCTTCAGAAAATGGCAAGCAATCCAGGCAAGCACAGCACGCAGGTTCAGGATAAGCCCCTGACATGCTCTCATTTTTGAGGTTGGGGTTGGAAGGGGTTGTTTAACGGCAGGAGCGCAAAACAGGTCAGCTCTGTGCCCTGCACTGACCTGTGATCTCAGCTCTGTGCCCTGCACTGACCTGTGATCTCAGCTCTGGCTTGAGGAACTAAAGTACTCACGTACCAGATACAGGACAATCTGATACTACTTAGTGAATTCTATCTGCAGCCTGTTGGTTTTTCTTGGTTTTATCTATCAACTGTTCAGCATCCAGCTCTGGCTAAGCCTGCTACTTTCCAGCATTCACTAGATTTGTGTCATTCCAAGAAACAGACCCTTCAGAAAGCACCCTCTTATCCCAAATCTTACAAGCAATAGCTTTTGTGCCAATGCTCTGAGGTGGTACAAGCTCCCACACCAGTGGTCACAACAACAAAACAGTTAAGAACGTATACGTTTACTTGCCCCTAGCAAGTACTATTTGAGATGCAGTCTGAACACACCTTTCTTGTTTGCAGGAGACTGACATCTGCAAAGGAAATAGTTACCATCTCACAGAAATACCTGGTGTTACTGAAAACAATTGGACTTGATGAAGCCAAAGGTCTTTTCCAACCTAAATGATTCTATAATTCTAAAACATTCCCACACAACATTGCTTCTCACTCTCACTAGTACAATTTGTTGCTATGAAATTTCAGGGATGCCAGTGACTGATTTTGAAAGTTGGTGAATATCTAATGTGTATCTAATAAGCAGCAAAATGAGGCAGATGTGACAACAAGCAAAAGGACAGTAAAATAAAAAAATGACTGACATATAAAAAGAAACTTTGTTTTGTTTAAAAAAAAAACCAAACAAAAAACCCCACAAAAAAACAACAACAAAAACCCCCAAACCACAGAACACACAAGCAAAAAGCACCACTACTTCCTCCTCCTGCTTATTTGCAAAATCCATCTCACTGGCTAAACACCAAAGCACTGTTCAATAGGCACACTGCTCGCAGTGGGAAGAATCCTGCTTGCATTGTAAGTAATCCTTTGCTACCAAGGACACAGGCAAACATGCATAATCCCAGCAGTTCCCACCCTGCAGAAAGGTCTGCACGCACCCACTGTGTTGAGCAGAGTGGAAGGCAGCCTTGGCACCCACCTTACAGCCCTCAGCCTCCAAGTATGAGGCAATAACAGTGCCTGGAGCGAAGAAACACACCAATGATACCTTATGGCACAGACTGTATTTTGTAAGTGAGAGAGAGAAGCTAAAGAGAGAAACTTAAAATCAGTAGCAATAATTCCACCCATGCCTGTTCTCATTTCTAAATCCAACATTTTAAGGATCCTAAGCAGCAAAGTAAAGCAAACCTTTACAGTCCTGTCAAAAGCAGCCAGGGGAATAAGCACTCATTACGCTATGAATGCAGATGAATGTACTCCCACACTGAGTTAACAGCGAACAACACAGGGATCTTCTGCCTTAGAGAGGATGAGACTGACAGATGGTGCAGGTGCTCATGTTCTCCAGAGGCAAGATGATGCTACTGAGAACCATGTGGACAGTACAAGATTTATGAGAGAAAAATGGAACCATGCCATAGACTGAGGTATTTTGTTGTTGTGCCATGTCCCTAAACTCCTGCCTACACTTCTTCACATCAACTCTAATTTTCTATTTCCCCCACCTCCATCTTGCAGCAGCTCCCTGGTGACATCCCGTTTGCCTCTTCCTGCACAGAGGTACCCAGAAACACCATTCTGAGACCATTTAACACACTTCCCAGAGCTGAGCTCACATTTTTAGTCTACAGTGGGCACTGACACACGGAACAGACGAGTAGATTAGCTTAGATGAAAAGGGACTGTTGTGGGTCTCTGACTATTCACCTATTCCCTATCAACACAGTTCTGAAGTTTTTTTCTGACCCATCATCAAAAGGGCTCGAAGACAGTGCAGCAAAAGTGCAGAAAGCTAAACAAAGAAGCAATTAAACCACCGTGAGAAAACTTTCTGAAACAAGACAGTCTAAGACTCCTTTTAAGCTCATGCAACTCTCCACCTGCAATGCTTAAGATTTTGCATGCGATTTATCTTCTACTGTAGCTTTCCATACGTCCTGCAGCATCAGCTGAGGGTAATTCAGCCTGGAGACAGGCGAGGAATGGAACAGTGGGTGGTTGTTGGAAGAAGAGGAAGCAACGTAAGCAGTGCAAAGCTGGCATCACACAAAAGTGAGTTATCCTCTGCAGTATCCTGGCATGCACACCAGGAAAAGCAGAAAAAGTATTCAACAGTATTCAACAGATGAATAAACAAATACATATGTCGACATACCTGTCCCTCCTTTACATGATTCAAATTTTGCCCCAGATAAACCCAGACGCTGACAAGTCACTGTAAATGCACTGTTAATCCAAGTGCGAACCTGCTCGTGTGTATGCTAATGTTCTTAACAGGTTAATTATGTGTTGAATTAATTTCTAGCTGTACACAAGATACTATGTTGAACCCACACAAACCACTGCTGCCTTATGTTGTCATCGCTCTGTTCTTCTGTTAGATGATGTCTTATTTACCTTTTCCAAGGAACTTAAATAAATCCCCATGGAAAGTACACATCATAGTCCTAACCTCAGTACTTTGCCATTTTCCCACACACACAAAATGATTTTTGCTGTGCAAAACCACCTGAATCACCATACATATAAATTAAGGCAAGGGTCTGAATCTACAACAGGTCAAAGAGGCAACAATGAGGTGACACTTGGCATCACCCCATCTAGTTTTTAGGCATTCAGCTCACAGACACATTCACCAGTCTAAATTAGACACCAAAACCCACATCGATAGTGCCTGACATTAAGTACTGAAGATTTGCCCTCCCACAGGTGCATTGACATTTTTCATAACGTGGCTGCAAAGACAGGTGTGTGTGGATAAAATATCCTGAAGTAACAAAGAAGTACTCAAGAAGAATGTTTCTCAAATCACTACAATAAAAGCTGCCCCTGAAAACCTAAGAGCTGTTTTTGAAACTGGGGCTCCACAAGTCAGATCCAACACAGGCTCACAGGAAAAAAAAGGATTTACTACTCACAGACAAGCAAAAAAAAAAAAAAAATACCCTTCAGGCAACCGTCCAAGCTGCAGAGACAGACCACGTTACACGATCTTTATTTGTTCCGTTCCCACACACAGACTCCCTGGCAGATGAAACACAAGAAAGCCCCCATTAGTATGCTCAGGAAGCAAAAGCTCGGGTTTGCCAGCCTTTTACCAGGCACCACGGTCAACATCAACCAGAACATGTCAACGTGCAGCCCAACAGGCTGCATAATGAAGTGGGTTCTGGCATTTTCCAGTTGCTGGTGCAGGGAGCTGTTGTAAAACCCGTCACAGCAAGGCATAACGAACCCCTAGCAAGGCCACCGGGCTTGCCGGGGCACAGCAAATCCTAAGCAGTAGGTGGTGGTGAGATCGCTTATAAAAGCTGATAAGCACTTAAATAAAGGGCGATGGATGAATTACTTTGTACATAACCTCAGCATGCTTGACCCCACCACCATGGTGTGCGTGTGTCTGTGGTTTCCAAGGCTGCTTTTTATAAGAAGGAGAAAGTGAGTTCCAGCCTTCTTCCTACCTTCCCAAAGAAATGGCACCACAGGCATTGCCCTGCCCGCCCCACTGGCTGCCGGCACGGCTGGGAGTGCCTGGGTGCCAGTGCAGAGCCCAGCAAAGGAGGCAGCTCCTGGGGAGCCAGTTTGTCACCCGCTACCTGAGTTAACTGCAGGAGGAACTGGGACACACGGTTTACTTTGGGGTTTCACAGGCGTTTGCCAGCACTCATCGCTCGGTCTCTGCCTCTGTTGGCTCCAGCAGTGACAGTCGCCAGCCACCACTCCTCCTGGCTGAGCACGCCCTTCCCTTCAGCCTGGCTCCGACCTGAATCTGTATCATTTTTCCAGGCATCTGAGAACAGACCGCTTTCCCCAGATACTCCAGCTCGCATCCTTGTTGTGTTTTAACCCCAACCAGAGGCACGAGAGGTTGTCAGAGCGCTCGTGGTGTAGGAAGCTGTTCTGCAGCCGCTTCCTACCTCCCCATCCCAGGAGGCAGCCGGGGCTGCTGGCAAAGTTCTGCTCCATGCTTCAAGCCCTCATTTTAAACACACTTCAGGTTGAAAAAGCCATGAAGAAAAAAAAAAAACAACCAAAAAACCCAAACAACCCAGCAACTTTCAAATTAATAAGGCCTTCGAGACTCTGTGTCTCCAGTAATAGATTTCCTTTTTAATCCATCATTTGATCAAATACTGAACATTTTTTTAAAAATATCTGGTTTTAGACACAGAAATATAGCAAGTTAAATGTCAAATCCTTGCTGCAAAGCACAGAGATGTTACAATATTAAGTGTTACACTAATAGCACACTGAAATGGGTGCACATTTTTATCCTTCTCAAATTTTACTCTTCAGAGTAATCAGACTATATTTTTCACTGAAATTTCAAAGATACATATTGTAACCTGATGCACACACCTGGAACAGAATTTCATCCCCTCCGGAGGCGGTTTAACGGTTAAAAAAATAGCACTAGGATCTAGGAGACATCAGGCAGTGCTAAATACACAAAATACTTTACCCACTTACACTTTAATCAGGATTAGAGCATAGCCAGTCAATGCTGCAGTACAAATATTTGGCAATAGCCACAGCCAACTGTCATGCCAGAAATGTATTAGGCAGAAGAGAGAGCTGTTCATCTCATGCAAATTTAATGTCAAAATATATTATCTGTGACTGCACTTCACAACTCAGCATGGCTTTGTGTGGAAGATAAAACACTCCTATTTGAAGCATTATAAATGTTTGCTAAATGCCTTAATTGCCCTCTCTTCTTACAAAGTGGCACTTCATTATTAGCTTACAGTGCGCTGTGTAAGCCAGATCATTTTTTCCTAATTCCTTACTGACACCTTAAAAATCTGTGTTTTACTAATATTCCTTTGAATAAGAAGAGTGCCTGCTTTACCTCGGCATTCGGTGATGAACTGCTGCATTCAGCTCCTTGTTACTATGGCAATATTACGTAGGAGGTACAGAAACAGACTGATGCTTTTATCTTCTTCCTTTGTACGTAGAATATAGTCTCTTCTCCCCCCGCCCCCCCCCCCTTTATTTTTGAACAAAACAGCCACAAAGGGAGATGGCGAATCATTCAGAGAATCAAAACAAAGGTTATTTTAACTTTGCTGTGATGTTAACTGAGGATAAATTGCAGGACTATGAATGAGATATAAACACCAAAGACCTTAAGATATGATCTGGCAAACAAAGTAGTTTTTTTCTTCTAATGAAAAAAAAAAATAAAAAAATGAAGCATTAGTGACCCACTCCGCTTGCTTCTCAAACAAAAGTGAACCCCTTTGCTGTTTAGCAGTACCCAGGCAATGGTGAGAGCAAGCATCGCTCACACAACTTGCTGTTTCCCCTGGAAACAACTAAAACAGTCAATGTAAGCACATTTGAGAGTGTCAGGTGAGATGAAACCCCACATTTTATGTGATCCTGTCCAAGGATCCAAGGCTGCTCTATGATTACTAACAATACCTCCTCTGTATTCATTTGTGTCTAACTAGCAACGGTTTAAGCCCCATCACCACCACCACCACCGCCCCCCCCAAAAACCCCCACCAACCCAACAAAACCCCACAGGATGCAGAGAAAACTCTTCTGGTGGGCAATGCAATAGGAATAAAGTATTCAGTCCTGCTGCATGCAATCGAGATTTATAGCAAAATATCTCATTGGCATCTGTCGACTCAGCCATTTGCAAAAGCTCTCCTTGGCTGTATCAAAACAAACAAGACGAGCAAAGGTCTCCAGCCCAGGGAGCAGGCATCTTCAGCAGCTCAGCGGGCTGAGCTGAGGGGGGAGTTTTGCCACAGCTGGGGATCAGCCAGCAGTGACAGAGCTGTCTGCAGCCAGGTTTGCCACGCTCCTCCTCTTCTGCTTACAATCTCTATTCATCCACCAGAGGTTAGCAAGAGGTATTGCCTTCAAATTTCTTTTCATATTCATCATGCTGAAGCTAGGAAAAAGAAAACATGGGATTTCCCGCCCCCCCCCCCCAGAAAAAAAAAAGAAATAATCAACTCTTCAAACTCAAGAACAGTATGTTTTAGGTTTTTAACTTGATATGCTACATTTCCTCAGTTACTCATTCAGACAAGAGCACAATTTGGCAGATGACTTTTTGTAGTCCATGGTCTACTTACACTTCAGTACTGCCCTAGACAACCCATTTTTTTTTATCCTTTGCCCCAAGTAGTCTGTAGTTTTGACAGCTATGCATTCTTAATATATATTCCTGGGGCTTTTAGCGTTTTTTAAATAACTTGCCAGTGGAGGTAGAGATTCTTTATTACCAGATCTAAGCCTATGGGCCACTGACTTTTTCAGAAATGCCATTAAGCCCTCGGAAGTAACCTTCAGATTCCAAGTAATCCACAAATCACAGGATTTTTAACTCTGGCTGGTATACAAACCAGTTTACTTTGCCATACTGCTGTAAATAAATGCAGAAAAAAAACAACCCAGAAACTGATTAATCTTAACATTGCAATAAAGCATTTCCCATGGGCAGCTGAGAGAAGCACTATAGAGACATATATTTGTAAGAACTCCAGAAAAAGTAAACAAGAAAGACACCCCCCCAACAGTAAACTGTCAGTATGACCAATAACAAGGTTAGCAATAGGGACGTGAATGCCCTACCTTGCACAAAAAGCTTTCCCAAACACGCCAGGAACCAAAAACCAGTCCAAAAGGCATTATAAGCATCAACATGAATTCAGTATTTGCTATTTCATGGTAATTTCCCCCCACAATCTTGGCAGTTTTAAATTAAAGATATCATGGTGATCACTAACAGTATCTGGATCAGACTACTTTCCATTTTGACAGAAGCTCATTGTAAGCTCAGTGGGAAAAATTAAGAAGCTATGAGATTGAAAGTGGGGGATTAAGACTTTCCTTCTATTTGTAGTTTAAAGGAATCACTTGCTAATGGGATCTCGTGCATTATCCTCCAGATACATCTGCCAAGACAAATTATTTCTACTCTAAGTTGACTTGCATAAAGTCTACACGCAACTTTTTACTCAAAGTTAAAAGCAGCTTAGTGACTACCTATGAAATGAAAAAAATTAACTCTCCATACAACAAACGTTTGAACACAGTGACCAGCACAAATTTGTAACAAGATCTTAACAGCAGAGCATCACAGCGTTCCTTTTTAATGGTGTTTGTACAGAGCATTTGTGCCTGTCCCGAGAAGAGATTTCAGTCATTGCAAACTGATGTGGAGAAGACATGTTAGTGTGTAAGACAGCTCACTTGGTCAGTCACGAAACTCACTCTTGAGATTAGTTCAGCACTTCACACTGGTAAAAAAATAAATCCTAATGACATGCAGTCCCACACAACAGCCTCCTAGAAACATTTATTCAGCTGATACGGAGAAAGGGGAGATGGGTTTAGCTTGCTATCAGGAACTCCAGGAGAAGTTATAATTGTAGTGGCCACAGGAAAAAAAAAATAATGAGAAGGGAGGGCAGGACTGTGTCATATGAACATCTATTAAAACGGCCAGATTTTAAGACCTTCAAATATTGGCCAGTAAATACATTAAAATGTTTTCAAAGAACATAACCATAATTACTATAAGGATTGTGTTTTAACAAAAACAAACACACCAAAATAAAAAGCAAAGCCACAGCTTCTTATTAAGCACTATTACCTGTTTCCTGCGATGAAACCAGTAACACCCAGAGCCGGAGGACATGCACCCTCTGGGCAGTGCTGCCGGGCGGCTGCCATAACCATAACTTTCCTGCTGGTCTGTCGAGAGAAAGAGCGAAGGTGAACGGGACGGCATGATACGGGGCTGCCCCAGCCCACCTCGGGGGTGAGAACAGCCCAGCCACAGGTCCCACCTCAGGCACACTTTGGGGGGGCTTTCATGACCCCACACCGCTACGGTGCTGCCCTCGCACTGGGCTCTCACCATCACTCCGCTCCCAACGCCACCATCACCCCGGCACCTGGGCAATTCTTTTCTTGAGAAATTTGCTTTCATTTGCTCCTACTTCGGTTCTGGTTGTAAACAGTCTGTGTTAGGTTTTAATTTAAAGCATTGAGAGTTTTGTCGCTTCGTGCCGTTCCCACTCGGGTTTTGCTGTTCAGAAAATGCCCCAGCAAAGGAGACGCTGCAAAGCATTTCCCATCCCCTCATTATGTGACTTACCTGATCAGCTCTTGGTACTACACTGATGGGTGAAACTCAAGCAGCCATGTGAACGTTAAAAAAGCAATTGAAACACCAGAAATTGCTACAATTTGCTCTCTTCTGTGCTAATTGCTAAGAATCTAAGAGCTTCCGTGCTAATTTATTTTTATGCTTAATTAGGAACTTTTTTTTCCTTTTCATTCAAAGCTCAGCTTCTACCAGCACTCAGAAGTGTAATAATGACAGGAAAGATGATGAAACTTATATTCCTTCAGTTCAGAGCACTGAAAGCTGAACATCAGTTGACTCTCACCCAGCAGTTCATTTAACCACAATGCAAAACTAATTTGGGGAGTGGAAATAATTCTTAAAAATTCTATCACACCTGGCACTTTCACCCACGATGCGAGCCCTCACAGTAAGAATGACCTAAGGTCGTTATCTCAAGACACCTCACCGCAAAACACAGGCTGGATATTTTTGATATCTTAAATTTATAAAACAGACAACCCAAGAAAACCTTAAGCCATTCCACAGCTCTCAAGCTTTCATCATACATTGCAAAGAAGGGAAAATTACTTAAAATAACATCCTTCCAAAAAACCTCTGACAACTCTTTCAGTAAATTAAAAGGGCTAAAAGCCCTTATCTCGTTGCCTATGCACTCATCTTACTGTGTCCCACTGGGAACCAGTGAACTCCCCCGGAAGCAGCTCCTCACCCACACCACATCATTTGCTGGCTGGCTGCTGAAGCCGGTGGAGATCCAGGCTGGATCCCAGCAGCTGAGCAGCCCTGCTACAGGCATTCATTCAGTTAGCATCAATGTTCTCCCCGTATTCTCAGAAGCAGCAAGAACACCTATGAATAACAAACTATAAGGTGGTATTTTGAGGTTTTCCTCCCTAGGAAGGGGAAAGAAACATTCGTGCCTTTCTCAGGCCAGGTACCAAGCTGCAGTAACCTCGGTGCTGCCTGAGCTGAGCAGAAACAGATCCAGAAGCAGTAGATCACCAGCATTGCTGCAGGCTGGGAGCTCAGACATCGCTGTAACCAGTCCTTGCAAAATGGTGATTTCTCTTTCAGGAAGTATCAAAGCCAAACCTTTTCAAAAGCTCTTCCTCTCTTTACAAAGCCACCACCTAGGAGAGGCTTTTCTTAAGAGAGAAAACAGCACGTGCCTTCAAGTGCCTCACAAAACCAACCCACAAACCCAAACACCCCCCAGGGGGAGGGGAGCTGCTCCCAAGGCAGACACTGCCCACCAGCCCCCTAGGAGAGCAGCTGCCCAGGTGCTCCCCCCCAGCGGGGCTGGGGTCCTTCCAGCAGGGCTGGGGTCCTGAGAGGGGCCAGCGGGGCTGTTTGACAGCTGCTCCTAGGGAACACCCCTTGTCTGGGCATTACAAGTGTTCTGGTGAGGAAGACCAGGAAAGAACATAAAAGCTGGGCAACAACATGCTCTCCCCTCAGCTTTGAGAAGAAAGATGGTGCTAATTGTGTCAGCAGGGTGGGAGAGCTGAGACTGGGGCTAGAACCCGAGAGCAACTCAGTGATGCACAGGGCTGGGGCTGTTTAAAGAATCATGGGCTTCACCTGTGCCTCGCTTCTCCAGGCTTGCTCAGAAACAGCAGTAAGGCTGAGACCATTTATTAGCCACCTTAAAAAAAAAAAAAAAAAAAAAAAGAGAAATACAGACCCAGAATGTCTTTTTTTTCCACCCCCCCTCCCCTTTTCCACCATAAATTGTACTGATGTGTTTGGAGGAGGAAGGGCCCTGAAGCAAGTATCGATTATTTTAAGCATACATGGCACCAGCTGCTCATAAGTCTCTTTCAGCAGCTGAAAGGGTTATGAGTGGGAGGCTGAGGCACTTTGAAGATGGCTAATATACTGTAAAAAGCAAATATAGTGACTTCCAGGCTGCTTGATCGTTCTTATGGCAAAAGCAGACCTATGGTACCTGAAAAGCAATTCCTGAACATGTCTGACCTGTTCACCAGTACAGAAGAACAGTTCATACTTAGGTCAATCCTTGCACTGGGGCACGCGGGCAACCCCACAGGCTGAGAACTGGAGGGGGGGGGGAGCCGACAGCAGCCCTACCCACCCAGGGGAAGCTCCCCTTGTGTCGGCTGAGCACAGGCACAGCCAAGGGACCAGAGAGATGCTGTTTCACAGCATCGTGCCCGCATTTTCCAGTTGTGCCAACAGCACCCTGCCCTGAACCCATGTCTCAGCTGGAAGAAGGCCCAAGCTGACCGGGGACCGACTGGGTACCCACCGGTGCTGTGGTGGCAGGTTTGGCAAGTTTTGGTTCTTGATGCTTCAGACGGCTTTCACTCTTGCAGCAAGAAAAGGAATCATGATTAGTTTGTATTTCAGTGCCTCTTGGCATACAATTAAATAATGGATCTTAGATAACAGCAGCGGTACTGCACAAAAGCAAATGCAATTACTTACTTGAGGGTTTTCGCCACTGTCTGAATCTCCATAGGCATTTTTGTCTTTTGAAGCCTGCCACTGGGCTCAAGCATCTATTATACCACATATTAACAAACTAAACAAGCAGTTCTGTTACGTTTAATTTACCTACAATTTCTGGATACGAGAATCCATCAGTTTTCTTTTTAACTGAAAAAATACCAAGAGCTAAGCTACATGCAAAATTGACAGAAGTTACTGTTAGGATGTAGGAAGTAACTTCGTCTGTCTATTTTACTACCATTTGTAAGATTTATAGGCATTTCAGACAAAAGCATTCAGAACACTAAGGGCATCATTTATTATTAAAAGAGAGCAGAAAAGTAGCAAATACAGAAAACAATAAATCCTGATGTTAACGTTTAATGAACATTCCAAGTTCCAAGCAGACACTAGTTATATGACTCCACAGAGCCCAGTGGATCTTAACATCCAGCCCCAAACTGGGACTGCATGTCCTCATCGCAGGAGGAGCCCATCTCAGGCTCACTTCCAATTACCATGTTACCATGACTTACCTACACAAAAGACCTTAGCTGCATGATCTCTGGGTAGCTTTGTTCAAACTAATTCGCGGGGGGGGGGGGATAATCAATCCACCCAGGCAGTTCCTGAGTTCTCAATTTCTTCTTTCTGGTTACTTTGAGCAGGTTTTTCCTTTGTCAGACTTGGCAGTCCTCTTCAATCCCCCCCCCCCCGTCTCAAGCCCCCAAGTCATGCTGTATTTGCTGTTGCGCATTCAAATTTATTGAATTTTGTGCCGCACTTCAGACTCTGAACAAAGCAGCTTTCAGCCTCACAAGCAAGCTTTATCATACTTCAGCCCTTAATGAGTGAATCGCTTTTTGTTGCAATTGGAGATGCTGATTATAGTTGATATGAAAGTGCAATGCAGTTTTAAGGAACAACATGTGTAAGAGTCTATGATGCTCCTTTATAAACCAGCATTCCCAAAAGAGGTACAAGAGTAAAACTCAGCTGCAGCTTGGCTGCTACTGTCTTCCTCATGGTTAGATGAAGGAAAACCAAAACAATAATAACAAAAAGTTGGTGTGACATCAATCCAGCATAAATTAAATTCGGCAGCAAATTTGCGATTGTTAAGGCAGATTTTCTCGAAGATGTTACTGAAAATTGATGAATATGGTAGAACCACTTGCAAACTCAGTTACAATGATATGAAGATCCCTGTCTTTCATAGCTAGCACTACAACCTACTCTACATTCGCTTAAATGAAACACAATTACTCTCCATACGTTCTCCTGCCCCATGCTTTTCTCTCTGGCCTTTGAGTATAGCTATTTCACACCTGTATTATATTGGTTCATTATTTTCAATAGCTGTATCAATGCATTTAATAAATAATTTCTCAAAACATCTCCCCTGTTATTCCTTCAGTTTCAGGAAGAAAAAAAAATGGAAAGAATGTTTGAACAAACCTGGAACAAAAGGGAATACTTACAAAATGTAGCACATCACTACATTATGCAACTAATCTATAGAAAGGCTTATCTCCTGTGATTTAATGGAATGATCAACACCGGCATAATTTGGTTTAAACAACTTGATACCTATCTACAGGACATGTGTAATTCCCAGTTTGTGGCACTAAACTGTGTTTTATTCTGCTACATAAATTCAACTTCACATGTCCCTACACACTGACATGCATTTTCAAAATATTTACCATTCCGTAGCAGGTATCTAGGGCTGACTTTTGTTCTGAGAAGCCAGGTAACAATACGAGAGCGGCAGTAAGCGACCGAGATAACTGTAAGCCTGTTAAGGTTCACCTTGCCCTTTCCAGCCGGGAGTTTTGCACACTTGGCCCCTCGAGGCACACAGAGCCCCGAGGAGCATCAGCTACGGGCACAGCCTGAGGCGGGGGGAGGCTGCGGCGGGTCCCGGGGGGGGGGGGCGGGGGACACGCTGACAAAGGATGCTGCCGCTGTCCCTCCCCACCCCCGTACGCTGCCAGCAGCCCGAAAGGTCGGATGTGTCTCCGTGACCGCCCAGCAGGGGTGTGACACCAGCAGCCCCCCGCCCCCCCTCCTCCGCCCAGCCGCCCCCCCCTGCGGTACGGTGTATAACGGGGCTCTGCGCGCGGTGGCCCCCCGCCCCCTCATCCCGAGGGCACCCAGGGGGCTCGCACACCCCCCCCGGCAGCCACGGACCGATCAGCGACAGCCCAAGGCGGAGCGACGGAGGCGCCGAGGCTGCTGCCACACAAAAGTTGAGTCATTTATTCAAATAAATAAAAACGAACTTTTATGTACAAATATACAAAAGCATCACGCACACCTTATAAAGTACTCGGAAGCCTTAAAAAAAACAAAAGACGGGCGGCGAAGCAGGACGCCCACAGCCGGCCCCGCTCCCTCCCAGCACCCCGGCACCGGCGGGCGGGGGCAGGCGCCGCTCCTTTGTCCCTCGCCGCACAGCGGCGCCGCCGCTCCGGGGATCGGCTCCGGGGACCGGCTCCGCCTTCACCCGCCGGGTCTCCCCCGGCGCGGCCGGCGTCACAAAGGCCCAGGCGGCCCCGCCGGGCCGCTCCCGCGGCCCCCCCGCCCCCCGCCCCGGTGGGGCTCAGAGGGTGCCCAGGTGCGGCAGCGTCTCCAGCCTGTCGGGGCGGTCGCGCCCGGCCGCGCTCTCCACGCCGCGCAGCCACTCGGTGCATTTCCGTACCAGCCCCTCGTCCACCGCGGCCCCCGCCGCCGCCGCCTCCTCCTCCTCGTACTCCTCGTCGTCGTAGCGGTGCCGGTCGTTGAGCAGCGAAATCTTCAGCAGAGCGCGCAGGTCGCCGCCCGCCCGGGCGCCGCGCCGCGCCGGGGCCGGGGCCGCTCTGCCGCCGGGGGAGGGGGCGGGCTGCCCCCGCTGCCGCTCCAGGTTGCGGCGCTGCAGCACCCGGATGGCCTCCGGGGGCAGGCTCAGCGAGAAGCGCAGCGCCGGCTCCCCCGCCGCCCGCCGAGGCTCTCGCAGGAGCGGCTGGCGGCCCCCGGCGCCCCGGGCGGCCCCGCGGCTGCGGCGGGGCGGGCGGCGGCCGCGACCCCCGCTCGGCCGGCGGCCGGCGCTGCAGCGAGGAGCAGGGCCAGGAGCTGGAGAGGGGCCCCGCCCGCTCCGGGGGCGCCCCCCGCGCCTTCCGCGCCGCCTTCTCCTCCGCGGGCCGAGCCGCTGCCTTCTTGGGGGCCGCCGCCGCTTTCCTGGGCTGCGCCCGGGCGGCGGGGGCCGGCAGGAGGGGCGGCAGGGAGGCGGTGCGGCCGGGCGCTCCCTCCGGCTCCTCGCCGCGGGCCCAGGGGGCGGCGGGGCGCGCTCCGGGCAGGGCGGCGCATCTCCCCGCGGGGGGCAGGGCCCCGCGGCGCGCCGGGGCTGCAGCCCATGGCGAGCGGCGGACGAGCGGCCCCCGGCCGGCGGCGGCAGCGCGGGGCGTGGGCTCGTCTGCGCCGACGGCCGCTGCTTTTCCCCCTCGGTAAGCCGGCCCCCGTCCCGCCCTTCGCCCGCCCCGGCAACACCCTTCCCCGGCGCGGGGCGGGGATGAGGTGTCCCCCCGGCGCCGGCCGTCCCGCGGCGCCTCCCGCGAAGGAAGGGTAGGGAACGGGGGGCCCCGGCCCCGGGGGCAGGCTGACACCTCCCCAGTTCCTCTCAAAGTCCTCAGGCCTCCCAGCGTGAAGGGGCGGGTTCTGAATGCCACGTTAAAGCGGCATCCTCCCGCCACCGTCAAAGCATCAGCGATACTTTGAGCAGCCTGGCCGTCGCAGCGCCACGAGGAGGGGCGGGCGGAGGGGGCAGGGCGCCGCCAGGCGCGCCGGGACCGGGGGCAGGCTGGCACCCCGCCGTGCCCCAACACGCACAAGTCAGTTCGAGGACAAGAGCAACTCGGCTTGGCAAGAGCCAGCCTGGTCCCGAGACCCTTCTGCCTCGCCTTAGCTCCTCCTGTGACTGAAACAAAGCTCAACGCTTCTGCAGGGTTTTTGTTATTATTCTCTCTCTCTTTTGTTGTTGTGTTGAGGAGGAAGGCAGTTGCCTCCTACCTTTTAAAAGTAACCTAAACACTAATAGAGGTTTGGGGAGGTTTCATAGGGTAGCAATAAGTAAACACGTATTCCTATGAATCCAAGATTACTACCTCTTCAAAATATAGTCTAAAAAGCCACCGCCTGTAATTTCTACAGATTCTACTTCAAAGTACTATGTTAATTAGGGTACCAGAATTTTATCAACAGATGGTGTAAGAGTCAGTCTATAGAGAACAATATTGTCTCAACATTGCCAACAGAGACCTGGAGATGGAATGTGGTCCTCATGGACACCAAGACACAAAGACCCTGGGAAAGAGAACTGCACGGTACGAGGAGTACTATGCCGCTCCCTGCAACCTGGGATTGAGTAAGGCCACATAACAGCTGTCCAGAAGATGGATCACAACTGTGGTCATAACACCGAACCAGAAAACAATACAAGAACACGCCTCCTGGTCTGAAGCTACCCACCTCTGGGGCAAGATAACCTGGCTCGAGAAGGCGGAGACTGGCGGGAGTCCATAGACCAGAGGAGGAGCAAGGTGTGTTGCCTGGCATAAAAAGTTGCCAACTTTTTAGCAACTGAACTTTGGAGATCTTCCCCACCAAGGATCACAACGATCGGAAGGACCGGTGGGATGCTGCCTGGACCTGGGACCCTAGGGACGCCTTGGACCCATGGTGGTAGCTATAATCCTCTTTTCTTTTTACTTTACCTTTTATTCACTTTCTGTCTTTCTACCTATCGCATGCTGCTTTATGGGCAAACAATAAAATTGTGCTGTTTAATTGAAGCATAACCCCTTGGCGTGGTCACCTTGATTTTTGCGCTTTGAGATCATAGTTAATGAACCATCACGAGTCCACTGAGTGGACCGTGACAGATGGGTAGGATGTATGCGATCCACAGGGATAAGAGATCTTCACATCTGTGGTTTCACACTGTCATAAAAGGGTATCATACAATGAGGATGCATCAGCTGTGAACTTTTGGAACATTCATAGACAACAAACAGGCAGATGTGAAGGTGCACAAATACTGACAAAAGAACACAGGGTGTATGCAAATAAAGAAAGTTTATCCTTACATGTTCAGGACAGAAAAAGAAGACTGCACATGATATAAACAGACCAAAGTGCATACAAAAACATACCAGTACATGGAACTTCTGGACCTCAGTTCTTGAACCCATTCTGTTCTGGTGATCTTGAGTGTTAACTGATGAGTGTTAGCTTTGTTATTTACCATAGCACATAAATTACAAAAACCCACAAAACAACAAAAAACAAACCAACCTAAATAACTACTACCATTCTAATTAAAGATCACAGTGAAGGTGATTGTGTACCAGAACTGGTGGTTGATGTGCAAAACCAGCTCCAGAGCAAACAACCACCCAGTCCTGAAGCACTGACCAGTGGAATGGGATCTCTCCAGTGCCAGCTGTGGTCAGCAGCAGCATAGTAATTTCCAGGATGACATCCATCACTACCTACACACATACTAGTTCATCTTTAATGCAAACTGAAAACCGAAAGGAACTAAAAATTCACTCAAGGGTCCATCAGCATCCATGGGCTGTGACAGGCAGAGCTGGAAAGGCTGTCATTACACCACGCAGCACTAACAAGCCCAAGACCCTGCTGCAGCAATCAGGACTACCTGGTCCCCTATCACCAGCAGGAAGGATGCCTCACTGGCACTTGTACATTACTGTTACTAGTCAGTTAAAAGGTGTGGCCTGATCAGCAGTTAGCTGCAAAATCACGCAATCATCCTTCACACAGCTTCCCAAAACATGTTGCTATTTTGTGCAACATACACTGAGATATACAGGAATGTACTGCAATTTGTCTCTTTAGCCTCAACCCTGAATACTTACAGGCAGGGGGCTTTTTCCCCTTCCTGAAACTGCAGCTCGCATCTCTTCAAATCTTGTCAGAAAGAAAAAATAAAACCCAAAACAATTGGGGTTTAGAAAGCACATAATCAAGCACATCCATCCTGTGCTAAAAAGAACCTTCTGTAATATATCAGCCACCAAATACCAAGGATTTCACTTTGATCCTGAATAACTGAATAGCTCTTAGTTGCAAAAAACCAGAAATGAGACATCTTATTGAAGCTAGGCAAAGTATTAAGAGTATTTCACTTCAATCTGTTATCAGTTTAAGTCAGAATAAACAGTTTGTCTAAATACTACACAAAGAAGCTTTAAAATCACTTCTGCAAACCTAATTGCCAAATTAGGATACAGTCATATATATATATCCCACTTTTTATATTTTCATATTTATTCAAGTGTAATGCTGAATTTTTTAGCCCTCTATAGCCAATTTGTAAAGAAAAAATAGTTTAGGCACCTTTAAAACTTATCTATTTCACAAATCTCATTTATACATTAGCCGTAAGTTCTTCTAGTAAAAAGTATTTAAGTATGAAAGTAAAAAAAAAGTTTTAAATATAGATTTTTAATAAAATCCAACAAGCTTTAAACAGACCTTTCACATACTCACTCTCATTAGGATTTTTCCATAAGGCACATGGATAGACATTTTAAAGGAGCAGTTAGTTATAACTTACCAAATCTTTACAACGTTTATAAAACTCTGTCTTTGGAAAAGCGTACAACAAATAACATACAAATGTAAATGGCACATTGCAAATTTTAGAACTGTAAGTGAAATCTTTATGCATACTACCCAGATCTTAGTGGCTTGCCTACACTGGGGAATAAAGTGTTACTGGATGCAAGGTAGTTTTAAGACTACTCTGCACAAAGTATTTAAATGTACTTTTTTGTTAAAAAAAAGTCTAAAAGTTCCAGGATAAACACAAACAGTTTAACCAGTTTATTTTTAAAAAAAGTTTCTAGTAAAAATTTTAATTAATTCCCCAAATGCAAAAGGCAAGGAACATACTAAATTGTTACTGGGTATTGCATGAGTGGAAAAAGTACAGTTTTCAGGGCAAGATTCACAGAGGAATAAGACTTGGCTTTTAAAGCATACAGCGGATCCTGTTTGTAATTTACCCTAGACAGGATGTGAAGCATTTAATCACAGCATCCCTTTAAAAAGAAAAAAAAGTCAATTAAAATGTTATTTTCTTTATATACATATCAACCATTACATACTTAAAATATTACATAAACTAAAGATAAAAATCAATAGTTTATCAAGTGCAGGACCTTAACAGCCATTGTTACATTGACTACATCTACAGCACCAGCTAAAGCAAAGGCTCAAACCCACTCTGAAGCTCAGGTCTGCCCATATTGGCTAAGTCTTTAACACTGTTTATATTCAAGCACATGCTAAAATGCAGACAGTGTTAAAAATTGTTCTGCAGCACACTTGGTGGCTTAACAAAGGTCAAAACCTTATTTTGCAAAGGCTGGCCAGCAAGGGCAGGGCTGAGGAGCACGCCAAATCCAGACAATCAGCAAATCACAGGTGCTCTGAGTCCAAGCCACACTGGAGTTACACCATGGTGTTGCAGGGAAAAAAAAGCACAGGCTGAAGAGTCTGAAGTGCCCGTACTAAGACTGCAAGGTGAAGAGCCGGCTCAGCCAGCTTAAACTTTAAGGTTTGAAAGATCTGAAGAGGTCTGTTTCTTTAACTGACAATAAACAAATGGTTTTCTCACTATTCTGCTTAGATCACTCACTTCAATCTCCTTTATTTTTCATTATTTAAAACGATGTAACAACTTATTAAGGAGTGGAATCCATATTTTTTTTGTTAGTCAACTTGAAAAATGAAGAAAAATACTATGACTCCTTAAAGTCAGTGTATGTATGTTCTTTGTTGTCGGGGGTTTTTTCTGCCATGCCAGCAGGAGAGCCACAATAAAAAGACCACACAAACAAAAAACCACAAAACCACAGACAAGTAAATTGTTGTTAAGAGTAAACCTTTAACAGAGTTAAATCAAGTAATGATAATTTTGTTAAAATCAAGATAAATGCATACTTTAAATAAACTATATAATACTGTTGTCTGGCACTTAACGTGGTTTAGATCACTGTTTCCAGAAGGCAGGCAACCTATACATTAAATTTATGATAGCATTCCACGTAAGCAAGTAACTCAATAATCCGTAAAGAAATCACTGCACTCTTAAAGGCAGCCTGTGTAAAATTAAATTCTTTGGCTCAAAATCTAGTAGACAAGTAAAACCAAATAAATTAAAGTGGTGCATATAACAGTGGTTTTGTGTCCAGAACTTGAAGTAGTGTTGGTAGGGAAGAAAATACCAGTGACTAGTAGCTCAACTTGTTTTCTGGGCAGAGCAGAACATTTAAAAGACAAGGAGGGTAAGGAAGGAATGACCCTACTGAGACTGTCACAAGCCCACAGGAATTGTAAGAACTCAAGAATACTACTTTTGACTGGGTTAGCTTGAGATGTCAGAAATAGTAGAGATGACAATTTGAAGCCTGAGTTCAGTTCACAGTATTTAATCCATTGTAATTATCAACTACTATCTTAAAACAACAACAAAAAAATTATGTGGCTTACTCATCCCTAGATCAAATCTGAAGCTTAAAAAAAAAAATAAATCGACAGTACAAATTTTTTGGCAAAGACAGAAACACTACAGGGAGATACCAGATGAAAGGGCCAGACAATACTTTGTATTTTTCCCCCACTTCCACTACAGAAAAACTCATTAAGTAATATATAAACATGGAAGCACTTTATTTTTTACAAAACCACACTGCTGAAAGACCAAATGCATTTTACATGAAACACTACAGAAAAAATAGATTCTTCCATTTGTTAACTTGCATGTGGTTTCATAATGTGTTTGGCTAGCTTCTGTTGCCTTTTTGTACACACAAGATTGAAAAGAGAAAGAGAAGCTTGCCAAAATGAAAATTAGCATGAAGCATTGCCTTTGCCTCTCCTAAAAATGGAGAAATTCAGAAGTAGACTTAGCAGCTGAAGCTATGCTTGTTTGTTTGCTTTTATCTAAGACCTCAGATCCATAAGTTATCTTTAATTTTAGTACTGAAAAAGTCACTATTGCATCAATCTTTTTAAATCACTGGAGAATTGAAAAAAAAAAAACAAAACCACCTCTATTTTCAGTGATGAAAACTAGAATGAAATTTAACAAAGAACTACTATGCACTTGTATTTGAAGCTTATATTAAGCATTACTTTGAGCTCAGCTATATCATTTTCTAAAAAAAGCAAAAGTAAACGGAAGAGGTTATATTTTTCACATACTACATTTACAGTCTTTTTTTCCCCTCCCTAGCATAAAGATAACTGACTGTTGTTAAGATGGAAGTTACTATGCAGACTCACCTTGCAAAAGGAATATATGACAGACTATACCTGGAAAAAAAAGGAAAAAAGTATGTTTGACTGAGTGTTCACGTGCTCAATTATTTCACTTTAGTCAAGCATTAATAAAAGCAACCTGTTGTAACAAAACTTTTAAACAAGATTACCTACTCAATGTAATGCTTACCCAAGAAAAGATGACATATTTGGGCAAGAACTTACTGTACCACCAAGGATTTTCCACTTTTTCTTGGGTTTTTATATCATTTGTAACTTCTACTGCACATAAACTTAAAGACTGATTTACTATCACGAGACTCAAAAGGAATGGATTTTTCTGGGAAAACTGTAGTCTTCAATATGACAGCTACAACTTTTTCCAGTTTAAAAATATACATTACTACAGAAATAGACATTAATCATATTATTTATGTAACTCTATAGATATATGCTGTAGTATGAATAGTACACTACAATCATGACACTCAGCTGATAATTCTATTATCCTCTGAAACTTGCTTCTCACGTGACTCCAGGCCATGCTTTGTTCTCATGCCCAGACTGACCACCTAATAGATGTGAAGCTGTCTGCTGTAAACATGTAGAACACTGAGTTAGCAGTCTTCCCTCTATCTGGCACCAAGCACTTACCTGGGCCCAGCACAAGGCCCAACAGGCCCTATCCTCAACAAATGGTTATTTGTCCTCAGACCCAAGTTCAGTAGAGACACTGTGTATTCAGGGCAAGTTCAAACAGGAACTGTAGTTACCTGGGGTTGTCTACTAGCACCAAGTAATTCACTTGGGACAAGGACAACGAATCTCCATAGAAAAAGCAGTAACTTCCAAAACTTAGGACAGGTTTGCAAGCATTCACCCAGTGTGCCTGCACATTCCCAGGCCCAGCCCTTGAGCGCACCTGGATGGTCATCACAGTACCCGCTGCACACTAGATCTACCCTTTCACATGCACCCGCTCTTTACCCAGTGCTGCTCAATATTCTTAGGCAGGACACACACCATAGAAATGTTACATAGTTTCCTCCACTTCAAAAATGAAAATTTAGTTAGAACCCAAAAAAAGAGGGAGATAATCAGAAGAAGGGCATATGGATATACAGTTACTTTCACAACAGAGAAAAGGCATGAGAATTTTTTTGCATCTATATTCCTTTCAGAATGTTTCAAATAAGTTCACACATCACAGAATATATTTAAAATTACCATTTTTGCAAGATGATTGCATATAGATTTTGCTGAAGTTACACAACCTAACTTTGAAAAACAGATTGAGGCTAGCATTTGGGCAAAATTACATTATGCAAAGCACATTATAAAGCTATATATATAATCACAGAGGTAGGGGCAGGGAGAAGAAATTAAAATGAATTTTAAGAATCTTACCAGGTCATTGCCAACATCTGCAATATGCAGAATAGCAGTGCCAAACCTTTTTTGTTCCACTAAGTAAAAATAAATATTGCAAGTTAGTTAGTTTTGCACCAGTCTATACCATAAACAATTGCAACAGCGCGTTCAAAAATTTAGTTAACTGACAATGCCCAGATTTCCTTGTCTTAATTTGCTAGTCCTTTCTGCTCCAAGAACTCTCCATTTATTTTTGTCACTCCATTAGCATCATGCTATGAAAACCTTCTCCAGCTTTGAAAATGCTTAACAGCATCAATGCTATTGCTTTCACTTTCATTCATGATGCTGTACTTCTGCAAATATGTCAGTTCACTTCAGCTACACGTTTACTCCTATAGAACATACAGCCAGTTTGTCAATCAAGATTCCTGACACTACTTTTTCTGTCTCTCTTCCTTTGCCTTAATCAGTTTAATATTAGAAACCCATGGTTTCTAACAACCACTACATGCTCTCTGATATTCTCTGACAAATGTAAAATTTGTATAATTACAAATCACTAAGTACATTTTAACTCGCTTTTCTTAGTTCTTATTCTGCAGACTGAACCTGATGCTCTAGATTTTGTACCTTCCACCTGCATGTGCTGTAGACGAGAATACATTTGCCTTGTAGCCAGAAGGCTCATCACGCCACCTAAACTCAACTGCAGTTGAAAACACGAATACCACACACAAGCTCATCTTTCCTCTAGAACTGAACTGTATGTTTAAAGCTGTAATGCAATTAACAAACTAACCAAGCTAGATTGCTCTTTAGAGGAACAAAGTATTCTCACTCACCCAGAATACAGCACACAGAGTCAATACTAGGAAAAGCTGGGGGAAGATGAAAGGACAGACACACATACACACAAAAAAAAATGAATACTCAAATACACAACAAAGCAAATACAATAACTGTTTTCATGTTTTCAATGGGTAATCAGCATTTTCAGAATTGACTCATGAAAAAAGTAGAGCCAAAGGCTGTCACACAATGACTATATGCTGAAATCCATGTAAAGTTGTGTTTTTGAAAGCACAGTATGATGTGCTCCATGGCCAGAAGGGCTGGGCCAAGTCTTAGAAGAAAGAGGCAGGAACCAATTTCAGGAACCAGGAGGAGTATAACCAGGTCTGTGTAGCCTTATGTGTTGGGTCTATTAAGAGGTGGGCTTTGGTGATAAAGGCTGATTGAAAGCAATCAAATAGCCTGGGAACTGCTATTCTATTATTTCAGTACACTGTATCATTTTGGATCTAGTATTCATAACATCAACCTCTGACAAGAAAGGTACACGCATCACTACGAACAATCCATTATTAAAAACACTCGTTCACAATTAGAGTATTTGGCAAACACAGGCTCTGCTTCTGCCAGTGTTTTTTCACCTTCTGCCAGTAATGAAGAGCCCACTAGGGAGCAGCTGCTTCATAGACAGTGCAAGACCTCACATGAGGCTTTATTCAAGCTACTTAAATACCTCTGATAGAACATTACAGTGATATGGTTTACTGTGCCAAATTAACCACACCATTTGTGCAAACTTAACCATCATTTGAACTCTTCCACTGAATCTCACCTGGCTCTCCCCATTTGTCATTACACATAGCAGAAAACAGAATGAAACTCTAATTTTCACTGGAAAAAAAAGTTTGCTTTTCATGGAAAGAGATAAAAATAACACACTCTTGAAATTTTTCAAACATTTGTGACTCCCAAGTTGCCTACAATTCTAGCTTTGTGTTAAGATGAGGATGAAAACAAACACATCCCAATTTTTCTAACCTGTAGTTTTCCAGTTCTTCCCCGTATTACTGAATTTTTCTATCCTAATGATCTTAGCTCTCATCCAACGTTCCTGTTCCTTATTAGATGAAACCTTTCACTCTGTCTTTTCCTAACAGTGTTGGTAGCTTCTCTGAACAGCTAGGTAGGTCTGTGATGTTTTCCCTACTCTGTTCTCTTCCCATTCCCTGACAAGTCTTGTATCTATAGCCTTCAAAGCAAGTTTTCTTTGTCAACCTGTCTGAGCACAGTGGATGATAGGATCATCAGAGCAAATAATTTTTGTGCTGGCTGTTTTACCGCCTGGCTCAGGCCCTCAGCTTCACCAGAAAAAGGCCACAGCTGTGAGGTATTGGAGAATTCATGCTCAGCAAACACAGACTCTGGAGGACTGGAGATATTCTTGGGGTATTTTTAGGGCAGACCTAGGAAACATAACTTCCCTAGGACTTAGTATGACTTGGAAGAGATGGCAAAATGTCACCTCTTTAACAAAGCTCGGAGTCCAAGCAAGGATCCAGGCACTTCTCCAGAAGGTGTGGGCAAACGTGAGCTTCTCTAGTGAGATTATAACTTTTCCCCCCCCCCCCATGTGGGTGTGTGAGAGAGAGACAGCCACCCAAAAAGAATTCACGAAGGGTTTCTTGTCCACATCAGCTGTAATCAACTAGAAAAGAAAGTTGTGTGACAGGGAGTATAGGACAGCCAGCTACATTTCAAAATAAGAGTTGAAAAATCAGGAGGAGCAAGAGAGAAAATAAGTACAAAACCAAAGCAAGCAAGTGTAGAAACTTGTTTTTAACTACCTAATACAGAGTTTTGGGATAGGAATTCTGAGATTTGGGACAAGGCTGGTTTTCCCATGTTCCTGGAAGAAGTGATCGTCATCAAAGTAAAAGGAGCCAAGGACCTCAGAATGGAGAAACATGAAGCTGAAGCTTCCCAGACATTGGGGAGAGAAATTAATTTTCTCCATTGCTTTGAAAGTGCTAAACCATTAAGCTACACAGACAGAGCTGCAGGCAACAAACAACTGTCAAGCTAGACTTGGTAACCACCGACTTCCCACAGCAGCTGAACGGTGTCTCTCTAGCCTTGAAGAAATGGTTTAGAAAATAAATTAATCTAATATTAATATTTAGTAAAGAACATTTTACACCAAATGATTAATTAAAAATATCATAAGCAACAAAACCACAGGCTCATAGAAGGGAGTTAGATAAACTTTATGATACACAAAGCTAATCAACTTGACTATTGTTACTCAGTACAAAGAAGAGGTAGACTGAGAAATAACCTCCCTTTAGTAAAGTCTCAAATTTAGCCTTGAGGCTAAAGGAAAACTTTTTAGCAAAAGGAAGTAAAGATAGTATATTTACCAACACCAAAATTGTAGCTATTAATCTTTTTGGCTCAAACATGGCTTTCAGTTGCTTCACTGGCCCCATCAGGAAACATGTACTAATAGGAGGGAAAAAACAAAACAAGTGGTAAATCACTTTCAAATAAACCTTTGTAAAAGACAATAGGTCATTAACCAGTTTTCCAACAGTCAGATGACTACAAAGCCTTTAAAAAAAGGCATTTCAGTGTGCGGCAACAGAGAGCTGCTAGAATGAAAGGTGAAATACTCCACTAATTTAATCCTGGAAACAGCTTACACATATTGAATCACTCCTGGTCAGGGAATTCTTTCCTTACCACTTATAGCAGAGGGTTGTCAAGTTGAAGTCTATTGAATTTCACATTGAGACTGTTCTACAAACTGACTTGCCAAAAGAATGCAAAGAATACAAAGACCAAACTTCTGTAGAAAATTTCAGTTTAACAATAAACTTCTTACCCAAGCAGCACACAAGTAGCTACAATCAGTATTACAGGGAAGCTCTAACTCTTTGCCCAAACTAAGAAAGAAAGAAAGAAAGAAAGAAAGAAAGAAAAAAAAAAAAAAAAAAGGAAAAAGTTCAGTAGTTTGTTTTAAATCCTCCTTTCTTCTACTCTGTAGTTAACTTCAAGGGAGAATTAGAACCATCAGCAACACTATACTGTACCGGTTCATGCAAAGAAATGCGATACGAACTAAAAATTCACAATCGTAGGAGTAATTATCTGGCTTCAAATATTCTGAGATGAGTCCCTCCCTGTCACTGAAGCCATTCTGCTTTATAGAAAAACAGAAAAACTTAGTAAGGGAGCAAGAATGTCTGTAACTTTGTGGTGGTCCGAATGCTTTACTACAGAAAGGAAATCTAGTCTAGCTCCTTTTCTAGGTAATATTTATATTAAATGAAACAACCAGTGGCAGGAAGGAGTTTGGTAAGCTCCCTTTCCAAAACCAGTCATAAGCCTGGTGAAGCACACATCTTCTAAGATGGAAGAAATATGGGAATCCACAGCCCAAGCAGTAAACTGAAGCCATGACCTTTCACAGCCCGATGTTGTCCTACCAGCAACTCTGTGTATATATCCTCTTCACTTTTTTTTTCTAAGTTGCATAGACAGAACTCAGAAGTCCATATTAAAAGGAAAAAAATGTTTTCTCAATTAAATAGAAAAAAAATATTTAAATTCACTGCAACCCAAACTAACTTTTTTTTCAGTATTTTTTAATCATGGCTGCTGGGCCATAAAATTAAGACACAAAAAAAAAAAAGAGACTGAAAAGCTACAATAAAAAATTAGCTAGTGGAAGGATTGGGATGATAAAAATATTGGCTAGTAGTAAAAACGAGGGAGGTTCACCACATAAAAGAGGCAGAAAAAATACAGAAAGTAAAATACATTGATGCCAGCCTGATTAGCATCGAAAGACAGATATCACAAGAGTTTCTCAAGAGATGTGAGAGAATCCATAGGGAGCAGGAAGGCTGGAAGAAATCTAGAGGTCCTCCACTTACACAGGATCCTCCTTATAGACAACATATTCTGTAGGAGATACACTCATCATCCCAGAGAAGGAACAAGTAAGTGTAATTGTTTTCGTGTTTGTGGCTGGAAAATCATAGTAGAAGCAGGCTAGATAGGACTACTTCATAAGAGTGTTAACTGCATTTGTTTTAAATACAGATTTGCAAACAAACCTGGAAAAGTTTAAATCTCCTTGTCAGTTTTGGAACTTTATTGTCATTTCCTACAGTTCTTAGCACATAGTTGCCTGTTGTTCATATCTAAAAGGACTACTGAAGGGGAAGGGGGCCCTTTTTTGCTTCTAACTTTAGTTGGAGTCCAGACTAAAGTTTTTCAGCATTCTCCTAAAAGAAATACCAGTCTGTAAAACCTTTCCTCTTAGTTCACTGACAGTTAGGCTTGATTAGCATGAAGTTTCTAAAATGCTAATTTGATTTGAAGCAGTGATAACACATACAAAATACTAGGTAAAAAAACCACACATAAAACAAGCCAAAACCAAAACAAATAAAAAAACCACCAACAAAGATTAAAGAGTAAGGTAAGGGAAAGAAAGGGAAACAGTCAATTTTGTCTACCTCCAATATTAACTTTTTGTCTTTTTTTAGTATGAGATGGAATAGTTACACAAATGAGACTCAACTCCAGTATAAACATTTTTGTCCCCTGACAAAATTGTTGAGGAAAAGCAATACACCATCACATTTCTCAAATGTTAACAGTACTCACCTGAATTTTAACAGATCAAGAATGCTTTGACTCAAGAGTTAAGTGACTCAACTAAGGTCACAGAGCCCATGAAAGTCAAGAGCAGACTCCATGGGTTTTAAGTCCCATGACCATGCTTCAGATACGATGGGACAGTAAGAGGAGGACAAACAAAAACTGAAAATACTTTATTGACATCAAATTCTTACACGTCTTTCAAACAGCGAAAGAAGTTTTTTGATCCTAGGAGGTCCCTGCTGCAAATCTTTTAAGACTAATTATTATGGGGAACAGAGAATCATAGAGTTTAAAAATACACTGTGAACGATATTTAGATTCTGCCTGGCCTTACAGTCAAAAGGAGGATTTCCTGAACCCCTCCTTTTTCAAAGAGTTTTCCCACAAACGGAACGTTCTCTCTGTTAAAAGCAAAAAAGCTCCTTCCAGTAACAAAGCATCCACACAGTGGGCAGACTACCAGTTTGCCCCTGAAACTGAGGTACCTCTGTACCTGGCAGAAGGACTTAGCTGTAAAAAGTACAAAACATTCAGCCAGCAATTTGTTATTCATACTTCAGATAGCAGTTGTGGTGTCTCCACAAAACAATCATGTAAGGCATCACAATGGGGCAATGACAAGTGAATAATTGATATTCACCAATTATGATAAACTTAAAACTTTAAGACAAACACAATTTTATGTTATTAGCATTTCAATATGAAAACAATGTTTATACAGCACAAACAGACATCATTTGAGAGTACAAGCAAATGGGAATGCAGATGAAAAAGAGGGTATTTTTCTATTAACAATAATTAAGAAATCGTACCTGGCTAATGCAGCAATATTTCCCAGGGTGTAAAACACTGCACAAAGTTTGATCCCCTTCAGGAACCATAGCGATGCTCCCTATAAAAGATAGTTTATCGGTATGTTTGTAATCAGTTAATTCAATTTACTTAGATTTTATAGCCTATAAATATACTTTCAGACTATGAAAAGCATCATTCTAACATATACCAGTAGACTGTTTTGCAGCAGTCAATTCAGCATACTTCTATTGCCACCTACAGGCAAAGTAATATATTGGTTTACTATATTTCACAATGTTTTTACAACTAAGCAATGTTTATTTATATTGCTTATAACGTTTCTTTGTACTGTTTCTATTCTACTTAGGACACTTCCGGTTGCGTTACAATGCCCCACTATACATCACACACACCTGCACACAAAGGATAATAGGTGTTAAAGCTCAGACATGGCATGTACTAAAATTTGTGATTATACTGGTTAATTATTACCTGCAAAAAAATATGGAGGGGTGGAAGAAGTCAACCAAATAATGCTTAAGCAACCCTAAAAAAGGGTGATTCCAACCAGTCTTGAGCTCCCTCCCAAGAACCTGCCCCCTCTCCAACGCAAGCATGTGGCCAGAGTTTGTCACTGTACTTGCCATAGATACCAATATGAGTAATACCACTCCCCAGTGCCTTTACTGAGCTGATTACCGCTTAAATAAGACTCCTCATGGGTAAGACCCGTCTCATAGGTAGGACTCGGGGACTCTAGCAAATCACAAGTTTTGAGAAAGAATCAGAAGCTTCCACCTGCAGGACAATCCAGTGACTGGCAATCTTGAAGTGAGAGCCTCAATCTACAGGCTGCTCTCCACAGCTGCTTCTTTCTGTCATTACATGTCTCCTTGGTTTAAAAAACTTTTCATGGTAAATGGAAGAGCAGCAGTAGTCATTTAAATAATGGCAAAACCAGAAACTAATACACACAGGACAAGTTTCTCCATCCTACTACCAGAATGCATTAGGAGGCAAGATGATCAGCCTGACAGTATCCACAAAAAATGCAAATGTTACCAACACACATTGGCCAAAGGCTGCTGACTAGTTTACATCAAAAGTCACGCTCCGTGAAAAACCAACACTCTACTCCATACTGAAAAAAAAGAAAAAAAAGAAAGAAAAACCAAAACCATCAGTCTGAATACTTCCCCAATGTTATTCCACCTGTTTCCTGGACCTTCCATACAGATGAAGAACTGCCTTGTACTGCAAGTTACCTGTGTCAGATTTTGATAGACCCAATCAATCAACAGATCTCAACTTTTAACTACAGATTTGAGCCTCCTGCCAACACCTCAAGTTCAAGAATGAACAGATGATCTGCTGACTGTAAGATCAATAGGAGTGCAGCAGGTTTTTCAATTGTCAACATGCTACCACAGTCATCACCTGTTGATTTGTGAGAATGACAGGTTGGTTACACCTGTGGTTTCTTCAGCATTTAAAAAGCTTTCAAGTCTCCCCCTCCTCTTCCCCTTTTATTGCAGAGAATAAAAAGAAGACGGGTACACACTGAAGAGCAGCGCAAGCTCTTTCCTAGTATACCAGTCACAAATCTAAATTAAAAACAGAGCATATTTTGTCAGTGTTCAAACCTTTTAGTAAGAAATGTTAATAGGCTACAATAAAAATGTTCTCTGCTGTGAACAGAAGAAAGATGGTCAAAATCATAATTTACAGAACAGCCCCTACATGCTAATTATAAGCTTGAAGTCCAGTTAAGTTTATGGATACAAAATTTAGGATACAGGATAAAGCAAACACAGAATCCTATAAAAAGTATGAATATGAACAAGATTCAACTGTAGAACAGTAATATAGTACTGGGGAAAAAACAAACCCGAACTTTACTTACAAGAATAGAACATACAACACCAGCAACGAAACATATGGCAAACCACCTGATTCGAGTACCAAAGCTGAGTGTAGAGGCATCGAGGACCTTAACAGAAGAGGGGAAAAAAAAAAAGGGGGGGATTACAAACCCAGTTTTAAACAATCTAAGGATATTTTTCTTTGCTATTGAAGTCCTTCATTTCAAACAAAATATTTTTTTAGTGAGAAAGTTATTTTACCTTGCTTAACAGTTGCTTGCATATTAATTATTTCAGTTTAAGAAATTGTATTAGCAAACTGGAAACATATTTCCAAAACAAACAAACGAAAAAAGACAAAACTTGTGAAGGTACATCCTGGCACTGAAGCAATACTGCTCCACTTGGAAAGAGACTTTCTTTTTACTGTACAGTTATGACTGAAAATAAACGCAATTGTACCAAAGCAGAAGAACGAATGGACCTTCTAGTAATTTGCAGATGAATCTATTTGTGCAGCACTGCATGTTCCTATAGACATGACTACCTTTTTCTGTTACTAGACAGAACCCATGGTACATGTTAATACAAGTATCCACTGCAAGCATTATGATCCCACTTCAACTACTGTTCCTTACAGGGCGAAAGTGCAGGCAGGTCTCATCAGACAGCCAGCTTGACCAAAGGGATCATTTTACTTCCTGCTTCTCCAAGTATGACTCCAGAACCTGTAAGACCCCTTAATGAGCTGAGCTAGCTGACAGCTCCCAGAAGCGAGAACTAGTGTTTCTTCTATTCTGATGACTTAGTCCCATGCTAGACTAATGAGCCAAACCAGCTCGGCAAGATGTCAGAAAAGTGGGGGGGCTGACCTACGAGCCAGGGCCACAAAGCTGGCAGAAGAACAGCTCCTTTCAGCAGAAGTGTTTTCTTAGATATGCTCAGCTCATCTTCTCCACCCATGCTTTAAGAACACCATATTTCAGCTTACTCTGGGTGACTAAAATTAAAATATACTTTCTATTCTAAATTGGTCTATCAAGTGAAGTGTTGCTACAGTTATGTAAGATGACCATAAAAAGCTAACTTGTCTATTTGCTCAGATGACACAAGCAAACTTGTCCTCTTGTTACCTAGTCTACACATATTTTTAATCAAGTATTATTAACCAAATGTACAAGTTAGGGCTTCCCCAGTCAATTTGTTTGATGTTTCTCCTAATCTCTTGAAAAATTTCTCTTTCAGGCAGTGGTAAGTGAATGAATGAAATTTGGTTACTGCTTAGAATGATTTCACATCTGTACAAATGAAGAATCTATACCTAGTTTGACAAAAAAGGGCCACAAACAAGCACATATTTATGTGCTGTGATGAATCAGCATCTGAATGTACATGAACACGGAATAGCTTGGCCTACTTATAAAGAAATTACTAATCTTATTTAATCAAATTAAATACTTTGAATGTTTACTTAAGAAGGGGGATCAGGGTATGTAAAATAATCTTTTACACTTGCATACTCTCCCAGCAGACTGAGAGCTGGGATACAACACTGTTCTGAATTCTCTTTCCCTGTCTCTGTGTTTAACAGTTAAGGCAGAACTTCCCAAAGGGCAGAAGATGCAGCTTACCTTGTTGGGTCCAAATTTTTATCCTTATGTATGCATTAAAGAAAGACAAAAACAGCAACTGAAAGATACCGTTGATAGTCATATTCCTGAATGCATTCACATGTAAGATGCAGGAAGAACTGGTAGGGCATAACTTAAGATAGCTATTTGAGTCATGCTTTTAGTTACACCTATTCCTGCAACTAACCACACATACACACAAAAAAAAAAAAAGAAAAAAAAGAAAAACGCACAACAAAAAAAGGGAAAGAAAAACGCACAACAAAAAAAGGGAAAGAAAAACGCACAACAAAAAAGGGAAAGAAAAACGCACAACAAAAAAAGGGAAAGAAAAACGCACAACAAAAAAAGGGAAAGAAAAACGCACAACAAAAAAAGGGAAAGAAAAACAAGAGTAAAAATCCTTTCCACCCCTGCACAGAAATTAAGTGTGGATGGGCCAATACTATCAGTACATGCAGTGCACACATTTCAGATTGCCTAGAAAACAGGGAAAGGATGAAGGTAAATAATTTCTTCAGATATATTAGGCACATGGCTGCTACTTACTGCTATTCTACTTCTAGTATTAATATCTGATGGTGTTCCTAAAACAACTACCAGGAAATGTGGGGTTTTTTTTCATATAAATTTGAAGTTAGCTTTATCTTCATTTAAATCCCTAACAGTTATTAGGTGGAAAAAAATACCAACACCATAAATGAGTGAACCACACAAAGGTTTGGAGCAAAAAACGCTACGAGATTTAAAGTGTGATTTTAAAACTAGTTTAATACATTTCATGGACTTAATTCTTAAAAACTTAAGATTGCCAATACATCCACATGAACTGCAAGAAGATAAGCTGTGGCACAAGGGCTGCCAGAGCACCACAACACAGCATTCTCTGTAATAATAAAACTAAATAAATTAATTGGCATTAAAATGAAGGCTAATCCTTCAACCATTCCTGATGTCATCACCATTTATGTTATCAAGCTGGACCTTGTTAATACAGTGTTTAAAATCCTGAAACTGGAGATCTGGTAACGCATTTTCTTATTCCCTGGGACCTAATACTCTTTAAGTTTCACGGAAGCAATGGAACTGGCTACCTCTCCGAGATGTCTGTTTCACACCTGTAGTGAAGCACCTTGCTGCAAAAGTTTAGTAACAGGTACATAGTTCAACTACTTAAACCACAGACTTCAGCTTGTGCTAAAATGCCAGGCTACAATCTGTTAAAAGTTGAGGACCTGACACACCCCCTGCCTATTTTGCCATGTGTGCTGCAGGAGCTGCAATTTCTGTAAAAGGAGCAGAGACCCCCTGAAGTAACAGCTTAATTTCTTATACCTACATTCAGAGACTATGAACCAAAACCCTAAGAAAAAGTTAGTATGTCTAAGCTGTCTTATGCAACAAAAGCAGGAAGCAACGTAAGGGTGATTAGGAATTTTGTTTGTTGCCTTGACAAAAGCTGTACAGCTAATCCTAGAGTTCAGATAAAAGGAGTCGGCGTTATACTCTATGGTAATTGCTTCTCAGGAGACTGAAAAAAGTGCCATGCAAATTCCACATCTGGTGGAAGGCTGATACAGAGAACTGTGCCGTAGCGGTAGCAAGGGAGTTCCTCTAAACCATACACTTCTTGCAATACTGCTTATGAGCTTGCTTCTAAGCAATATAAACCCCCCGAAAGCAACTAATAGAAATTCATAGTTTTCTACAGCAAAACTGTAATGCCAAGTCTCTGGGCAAGAAGCAAAGATTTTTATTCCCAGGATATTTCAAGTAAATATTACATCAAAGAAATGATCAAGACATCCAGAAATCAAGAGGAAACCCTAAGTGCAAACTGCAATCTACAAGGCAGACTTCCTGAAACATGGAGTCTTGCAACAGTCTAATTTCACAAGTTGCAAGCAACTGGTGTTTTTACTGAATGGCTTGCTATGAACACACACCAAATCATACAAACTATAATCTGCACAGCTGCCTTTGATCAAAAACATTTCTTGTGGTTTTGAACATCCACCTAGGCTCCCCCCATATATTAATGACCCTATAAAAGTTTTCCATGTGGGAAAACAAAAAAATAGAAACACTTTCTTTTACAGGTTTTAAGAAATGTTCCAGAAGTTAACAATTACATTTTTACTGACAGTAAATTTAAGAATACGAAAGTAACTGAGAAAACTCAATCTCAAAAAAATGTTGAATACATTTGCAGAACTGAGTTCCTAAGCAATATTTAAAAAAATATCTGTAGAGACATATTTTCATCTTTCCTTAGCAGGCTTCCTTATATGTATTTGTATCAACACTTTAGAGTAAAATGTAAGAATCATAAATATGTGGTCTATTCCTCCTTGCTTAAATCTTGTTGAATGCTTTAAGCAGTTATCAATCAACAAATTGTCATGAAACTACAGCCAGAAAATAAGCCGATCAAACAACGGACTGATTTTATATTGGTCTTGGTGTTGATAAAACTAAATAGCACAACGCTGCCCTGACAACAGCATCACACTGATACATTTCAGTAATGAATTCCTTTAATTCCTTTTTTTTATATATATTTAAGAATAATTGATCTAATTGCAGCTGAAAACAACAGCTGGTCACCTGAGGAGTTTAGAAAGTACAGAAAGGCTTCACTGAATTATCTACCAACACAGTTGTCTCACTATATACTTCTACTTTACTTAACAGCAATTACTACTGACTTTGTGGCAACAGTTCTGCAAAAAATCACAAAGGACAAGAATACAGATATCTGTGAATATGAACCATATGATGGCTATTACAAAACTATCAGCTATTCCGAAGAGAGGGCCACTGTTTTTAACCAAACACATGACACTGTTCCGGAAAGGTCACGTGAAATAGTTGATTTTTATACCCAAAATGCATAACCTTATTATTTTCTTTCACAACCTTATCTCTTAAAAAGTATCCTTCTCTGTATGGGTGCACGTATTTTATTGCTCTGTTAAACAGACTTTAAAAATAGTCGACGCCATTCAGCTGTAAAGCTGTGACTTTAGTGAATCTCACATATTAATTTCCTCACTAAAAAGAGGCTTGATTTCCAGTGGTCTAGAAATACATTGCTACTTTGAGAATACTTGCAGCAGAGACACTGCCTGACCTAAACACTGGAGTTTTTCTTTGGTGGGTGTCTATTTACTTTAAAGATGATCTTTCTGATTCATCTCAGCACGAAGTTCCTCTGCTGTACACCGAAGACATATTTTCTTCTATCATGTACTGGATAGGCTTTAAATATGGGCAGATTTTTGCTGCATTAAGTCTTCTCCAGCTATAACGTCATCATTACACTCAACAGTCAAATCATATATACTTTGGTTACTGGCATTTAACAAACACCAAATTCTTAGCTCAGTTCTCTCCACCCTAGGATATACACCTCAAACAGAAAAGTATTAAATACTCAGGCATGTACCTATTGATCACTGACTTAAAACAAAAATCACTGTGTCAAGCAAAGGAGAAGACTATGTCACTATCATGTGTCTCATGTAAGATGTGCCTGGGGACAGCAGATTAATTCATTCTCTTGCAACTGAACTAAGATGAACAGAGATGTAAGCATATCTAAAATAAAATCCGAAGGTGAAGCATCCCTCTCAAACGCTGGCAGCCAGTTCTGGTGTGGAAAGACACAGAGGCCACGCTGCTTCCACAGTCAGTCAGGCGGGACTGCGATTCAGCTGTTTTGTTGGGGCAAAGAGGCCAAGTTCATAAACCTTGAAGACCAGCAGCAACTCAGCACAAAGACAACTGAAGCATGTCAGCAGCAAGCTGCTAGAACTAGCGTTACGCCGTAGAAACCAACAATAGTGAGGTTATGCTAGTTCCCCAAGGTTTATTAGCTGCAGCTCACATCAGGGCTGCCCTGTGTTCCAGCTTCCTCCACCATGCTCCAGCAGCATGTAGCACATCAGGATATTCCATGATTGGGGGGAGGGGGGGGGAAACGACGGACACGGATGGACACACACTCTGACCTGCAGTCACATCAATTAAAAAGGACGTGACGGTATAAATGGCTCTTTATAAGCCTGCTCAGCTTTGTTTCAATCTCGAAGTTCGGTCTCAGAAGTGTATGGTGTCCAAACACAGCAAAAAACCAAACCAAACCCTGAAACTGACTATGAGAAAGACTGTGGGGAAGAAATGGAAAAATTAAGTTGTACTAGACGAGTACGGGGTGAAAAAGGAACTTCAGCATAATACACACAAAATGATCTTTACCTAGAGGAAGACCTCTGCTTTTGCAAATTCAAGGGCATAAAGGAATGGAGAAGCAATTTAGAAAGAAACGCTCTTGTTTAACTGATCATCAAGTACCAAGGCCATGCAGGAGGAATAGTGTGCACAAGACGAGGAGGCCCCGTTATCCCGAAGCGGGACGTGGGAAATAAACCCAAAGGCCCTGAAACCCCCGCCGCAGGGAGCTCCTCCGTACACCGCCAGCTCGCCAAGGCTCCCGCTACCGGGCCCGGCCCGGTGCCCGCAAGGGCCGCGGGGGGAAGTGCGGGAAACGCGGTAGCGCCGGAGGCCGCGGACACCGGTGCGGGCCCGGGCGGCTTCGGCGAGGCCCCGTCACGGCGCTGGCGACGCTCGGCCCGCTGCGGGGAGCGGGAAGAGGAACGGCCCCTCGCCGGGCGGTACCTGCGCAGTCAGTCCCTGCTCTTCGTCGTCCTGCCCGGTCAGCACCCGCCGCAGCTTCTCCATGCCGCCCCTCGGGCAGGGCCGGGCCGCGCCGCGCCGGAGGGGACGGGACGGCACCGGACCGCACGCCCCTGCCGGGTCCCGGCCGCAACCGGAAGTGACGCGCGGCTGCGAACTTCGCCCCCTGGCGGCGGTTGGGCGGTGCCGCGGCTCCGCGCCTGCGCGCTTGGGCGGGGGGCGGCCCCACGGGCGGCCCCGACGGCGCTACCGGCCGCCGCCCCGGCAGCCCCGGCAGCCCCCCCGGCAGCCCCGGCAGCGGTGAGATGGGCGCCGGTTTGCGCCTGGCCGGAGGCACTGAGGAGGAGGAAGGGCGGCCTTCCCCGCGTGTCCCGGCTTCACCGGTGCGGGCGGAACAGGCTTATTTCGGTGCGCACGGAAACGTGCTGTGCAAGAGCCCGGCAGTGCGAGCTGCGCGTTAAACAGCGCCGTGCGCGGGGGCGGGGCGGTGCCGCGCCGTGACCCGCGGCCCTGGCGTGTCCGGGGCCGCCTCCCCCGGAGCACCGGTGCCCTGGAGCGGCCGGCCGGGCCCCCTGCCGCCCCGGGTGGGCCGTGGGCGCGGTGCGGGTGGGCCGGGCGGGGGGGTCACCCAGCGGGCGGCAGCGCACCGGTGCGAACGGCCTGGGCGTGCCTCGAGTGAGGGACGTCTGCTGCGTCCCGCAGGCCGCCAGCGAGAAGCCAGGTGTTTTTCCAGTTACACGTGGGTGGGCTGGAAAGAAGTGGGAATAGCTGTAAAGGCCGCCTTCTGCGGGTAACCGTAACGCACATATTAACGTGGAGGTTTCCAGTATGGCTCTGTGTTGTCAACCTCTGCCCCTGGGAGCAGGGGTATGGTGGGGGCCACCACGCTCCCCTGTGTCTTGGCTGCCTCGCCTGCTCATTCCCAGTAGCACCGCAGCCATCACCCACTCTGCTCCAGCATGGTCGCTCCGCATAAGCCCTGTCCTGTGCTGCGCAGATGCTGAGCCCGCATGGCCTCTGCGGCTGGTCCTGCGCCCTGGCACGTGGCTCTGCCGTGTGACCAGCCCTCGGAGGAGCACCACAGCTCTGGCCAGGATGGTTTGCAGGGGGAACAAGGCTGGCAGCCAAGGGAAAAGGACCCAGTGATGGCAAGGTGTGCCCGGCCTGCTGCTTGTCTGCAGTGACAGCAGGCAGCAACGTGGGGCAGGGCGGGAGAGGAGCATGAGTGATAAGGGCAGAGTAACCTGCTGCTGTGTGAGTGAAACTTTTGATAAGAGTCAGGGCAGCGGAGCCCCCAGTGACGCCCTTCAGGACAGAAACCTTTCCCTACCTCTTCCTGGGGGAAGGTTTCCCCTCTCCGTGACAGGAGAGCTCCCACTCTGTTCCTGTCCCCACGCACACTTAAGAATCTTGTTTCCCACACACCTTGCACATTGGCTTTTAGGTGAAACACGTGGACCCAAACCATACCTTTCCAGCCTGATGACAAGCCATCAGCACCTCAGGAAGCTTTAGATCAAGGCCAGAATTCGGAATGGGAGAAACACTTGCAGACATGTGTAAAAGTAGTCTAACACACCAAAATGGTGAGCTTAATGTGGCCAATACCTTGCAAGGAACTAAGCAGGGAGAATGTCTGGAAGGGAGCAACATGACCATGACCCTCAGAACAGGGGAAGAGAAATGAGAAAAGGGATGGGGGGTGTGGGGTGTGTGCACAAAAATCATTTCCTAGCATGTGGCATGCCCAGTGGCCCCATGCCTACAGCTGCCAGGAGAAAGGGAGAGGCCCAGCTGGTCATGGCATCCCATCTGGAGCTTGCTGCCACCTGCTTGACTTGGATGCCTTGGGTGTTTTGCAGTTAAGATGGGCCAGAGGTAGTGAGTGGAGGTCCTTGGTGACATCTTCCTCCTCTGCAGCTCATCCAGAGGTGTCGACATGGGAGTGTCATTTAGTGGTGGCTCTGAACAGAACTGGTTGCCAGCAGGAACTGCTGTTCCCATGCCCCCCCTACACCTGCCACCCCAGACCAAGAACTGCTTCCTGGAGGATCGTGCCAGTGACTATATTGATGGGGTCCTTTCTCTCTCCTCTTGCCTCCCTGGGGCCTCTCTTCTTCATCAGGGGACCCCACAGAATAGAGGAAAGCATGCCTGCCTACCCTGGAGGAGGAACCAAGGCAGTCTGTGGCTTACAACTGCACGCCCCCAGCTTCCCGGGAGCAAAATTTTCTGCAGAACAGTGGGAGCACTAGGACAGACCCATCCCTGCCCTGACTTCTGCCTGTGAGGAACAGGGGAAATGAAGATTTGAAGTATTCAGCCCACCAGGGCCTGGCAGGCTACATCCATACAGCTTGAACCCCAGGAAGCTCTCTCCCCTACAGCCTGTTTAGTTCTGCAGTAGCAGAATAGCTAGAAGCTCAAGGCATTTGGATACAGGGGGCAGGGAAGCAGAGCTGGTATTAGCTGGTGGGAGCAGAAACTAGCTTTTTTGGTTTTGCACTGAATGGAGGACAGAAAACCTACTGGTGCTTCAGGTGCCTCTCAGGGAGGTCAGTGAGACCTTTTTAATACAGCATCCAGTGTACTTTGCGTCATGGCTGCATAATGCTAAGGGTTTTGCTTGCCTCACTGCTATTTGCTTGAACAGATGGATGGCAAAAATTACCCACAGTTTACTTTTGCTAGTTCCTCTGTTCCACAGAAATGCTGTGGGCTCATGCTTCTACTGGAAATGGCATGACAACAAAAGTGTCAGAGCATGGCAGCCTCCTCCCCATGTCCTCCCAAGCAACAGACAACCCGCAGATTAATTCTTTGGACTCCCTACTAAAACCAAAGCTGTGCAAGCCATTCTGTATCTCCATAGTCTTCTCACAAAGCCCCAACCCAAGTGACTACTCAAGGTGCCATGTTTCATCTTCAAGGTGGTAACGCACAGTCAGAAGAAGCCTCAGGCGCAGGACCCCCCTCCCCTCCTACTCATCCGTAGAAAGGCAGTACCTGTTTGTTCAAGTTGGATGCTGCCATGCTAATACCAGGAATTACTGAGGTAGGGTGTGGTGGGGAGCAGGCCAGAGAGGTGCTGCTGATTGTGCCTTCACAAAAGTCTTCTGCAAGATTCAGGCGTGGGGAGCTGGCTTGATGCCAGAGAGAACATTCACCTCTAGACTCGCCCTCATGGCAACCCCAGGACTCAGAGACATCCAAGCAGGCATTAGATTCCACCTGATCATCTGTTCAAGGCTTTTGTAACAGTAGCATGTCTCCTGTGCTGCCTCCAACAAGCAGTTGTTGGGTTTTCAAAATCACAGCCACCTTCTTCAAGGCTTTAATTTTTATTTCTTTTATTAACTTTAACTAGATGCAGCCAAAAAAATTAAGCCTAAAATTTAGAGTGATTTTCTGTATTGTTACAGTCCATGGAGAGAGAGTGGCACTTTCAGGGGGAAGTTCTTCTCATCTAAGGCAGTTATTTTAGTAAGGGAGAGATTGCCTTCTGCTCTCTGGTGACTGTAGAGGAAACATAGATGACTAGGTTACACCAGACACCAAAGTTTCAGTCTGGTGAATTAGGGTGAGAAACCTCACCATTAATTCTTCTAAATCAAATGTAGGACCAGCCTTTATATGTAACTTCTCTTTACTTTTACAAAAATCTATGTATAGTGAGCATGATAGGACTGCTACTTCAAGCAATGGAAAGATAGGAGATTAGGTCCAGACAGCCCAGAAGTAGCCCTCAAAAGTGATGGCATTGAAGTATTGCCAGTGATTTGTTACAAATGCATCTCAATTCCGAAGCATATCTGAGAGCAAAATATAAAAACAATTTTTAAAAGTTATTTTTGGTTTTTGTTTTTTTCCCCCCAGTTTACAGATAGCTATAAATAGCTACAATTTAAATCTGGGTCTACCCTTCTGGCCTGCATGACTTTATGCAGGAGTGTTGGGCTCTGCCTTGGATTACTGGTGGCTTTCTGGTTGTACAGGGAATACAGACACGTAAGCACCTGGCAGAGAGCAAGCTGAAGCTGTGGTTTTGCTTCCGTGTGAGGAAGGGCACAGTCTGGCTGCTGTAAAGCAGAGAAGAGCAGCACAAACGTGGCGGCCTGAGCCGGGAGCAGTGCAGGGGGCTGGCTTGCACCTCCCAGCTGCCCGGGCTGCGCTGCCTGGCTGGCACCCACAGCCGCTTCACTCCTGAATGAGGCAAAGGGCTTTGTTTGCTTCCCTGCCATTTTCTTGAGCAGCAGGTTGGCACAGTCACCCCAAATCTATTTTTTCCTATTTCCTCTGGTCAACAGAAATTCTCTTAATTCTCTGCACTATCACGAAATACCACGAGACTGCCATTTACCTTGCCATGAAAAACAGGCAGTTCAGAAGGCCTATGTTGTTCAATATTTCTGTACTGGTGAATTTTGGTTGATAAGGTGGTGGGATCAAAAAATTGTTCTGCTTGTCTAAAAAGTTCAAGTTCTTTTTCTGAACACAACTCAAAATAGTCAAAACAAAGTATCATTTTGCCTTTAGCTGACAAACATACCACGCTTGGAGCTAATCTCTGGTTTCATGATGAGGGCATTATGGTTTGCCAGCCTGTTTACTTCTGTATTCCTAAGGTGTGGTGTGGTGTGGTCTGCTCTTACAGATTTCACCGATTCTTGACCTCACTAGTTTGCACGTATCCACATCTAAATTTGAAGCTAGCAAGAAAATCTGCCAAGTAATGTTGCTTCCTGAAAAATGCATGAATTCAGCCAAGTTGCTGAATTGATGAAGTCAATGGCAAAGTTTTAATACATATAAAGCAGTGTCTGTACCCTTCAGTCTCATAGCTTTATCAGCTGCAAACCTGTAAAACATTACTCCTTAAAAATAAGAGTTCTGTGATTGCCTTTGTAACACTTTAGGGCTCTAATGTCCCATATCCCTCCTCACCTTTGCATTCTTCACCTTTGGAAATGGAATATTTGAATGAATGTTGCTGAAAGGTAAAAGCCAGGGATTACAAGTTGTCATGGTTTAACCCCAGCCAGCAACTAGGCACCAGCCAGCAACTAGGCACCAGTCAGCTGCTTGCTCACTTCCCCCTGGTGGGATGGGGGAGAGAAACAGAAGGGTAAAAGTGAGGAAACTCGTGGGTTGAGATGAAGACAGTTTAACAAGCAAAGCAAAAGCCACACGGACAAGCAAAGCAAAACAGGGAATTCGCTCCTTCCCACTGGCAGGCAGGTGTTCAGCCACCTCCAGGAAACCTGGGCTCCATCATGTGTGAGGTTAAGACAAACACCGTCACTCGAACATCCTCTCCTTCCTTCTTCCCCCAGCTTTATATACTGAGCATGACATCATATGGCATGGACTATCCCTTGAGTCAGTGGGGATCAGCTGTCCCAGCTGTGTCCCCCCCCAGCCCACTCACTGGTGGGGTGGGCTGAGAGGCAGAAAAGTGCTTGGCTCTGGGTGGGCCCCTTCAGCAGTAAGGAAAACACCTCTGCATTACCAACACTGTTTCCAGCACAAATCCAAAACATAGCCAGTCCTGTACAGGCTACTCTGAAGAAAATTAACTCTATCCCAGACAAAACTAGCACATAAGGAATGCTAAGTAAAGGATCTCTTATGGAGTCCCACCGGGAGCATGGTAGAAAACTGAAAATAGAGGTGCTTCAGGGATTTGCCCATTCTACTGGGTAAGACCCAACCTCAATCCTGCTGCTGGGTGCAAGTATCTCACATTAAACAGAGCAGCAGCTTCTGAAGCCCCCTGAAAGGAAGGGAGCTCACCAGTGTGGACGAAAGCCCCTTGTGTCTTTTGAAAAGATCCCATGCTCCTGAAAATGCGGTTATGACCCTCCAACAAGTCTGCATCGCTGACAGCGACAGGCAATGGTGAACCAGACACAAGGAGCAAGGAAGCAGAATTATGCCTTAGCTCAGGAAACAACATCACTTGTAATTTGTTTGAGGCTTCCTGCACATCACCCAGAGTCACAGGCGCACCAGGCAGAGCACACACTTGGCAGCTTTGTACAGCATCATGGTAATTGTTTCTATTGTGACTCAAACCATTCTAGATTTAGTCATCCCTTCTTCAGAGACGGAAAGTGATCTCACTTGTAGGTCTCTGATGTAGGGAGCTGAGGTACACAAAAACCAACTACAGAAATAAGAGCTGTTTCCTGGAGTGCCTGGCAGGCACCCAGTAGCTAGGTGTGTTTGTGGTTCACAGGAACACCGTGACCTACTACAAAGCTTTGGAGGGAAAGGTAAATTGGCCTTTAGCCGGCTGATCGCGGCTAACGCCACACAAGCAAGGAAGTAACAGCCAGCCTTGTGAGCTCATCTCCCTCTGTGGCATCGTATGCCCAGATCGGGTATCACAGAGACTTGGTTAACTAATACATATAATATCGGGTGCCCTGCCAAATCTTTGAACCTGTTCCTGTTGCTAACAATAATCCTGCTGAGACACAATGCTGACATTTACCAATTTACAGTCCAAGAAACACAAAGTATTAGAGAGGTTACCAGTCACACTGCCAGCTTTGTGCTTTGTGCTTTGCTTCCAGGTGACCCCTAACATCAAGCGCATACAAAAATACCTTGTAATTATTGCTTTGCATGGCTTCCCCTTGAACAAATACAGTAATTGTTTTAAGATTTTAAGTAATCCCAGGGGCAAGGAGACATGGTATATCCAAATGTGTAAAAGAGGAATGTTTGAGATAGTCTCACTATTCCCTTGGCATTGCTACAAGTCAGAAACTGGAGATCTTTCTGTGTTTAAGCCATGATCTCAGATCCAGGAAGGGTGCAGCGTGACAAACTAGAGGAGATTAATATCTTGTCCTGCCAGGAGACAGCTTTAAGATTTCTCAGCACCACATGTCCTCTTCAAAGAATGAGACAGGCTACCAGTATCATTTACACCACTCAATACCACTCCAAGAAGGCATCCATTCAGTTAATACATATCCTAGGACAACAAGCATGACGTGAGACTGTTCCAACAAACCTATAAATCATCGTCAATTACAGCATCATACTCCCCAGTGTAACTTATGGGTTAAATGCTTTCAAAAAATTATTAAATACTTTCAAAACTACAAGTGGCTTGCTTTGTACCTTCACAGTTTTCTATACAGTGGACCAAGTACAGCCATTACACTAAGTACTTGCAAGTGCTGCCTTCTCTTGCAGCAAGGGCCAAGTTTGGGTCAGTTATCCCCATAGAGTAGTTTCACTTAATGAGGAAGACAATGACCCAGATTTCAGACAAAATGAGTAAGCTCCAAATTCCCAGGCCTGTTGCCATAGTTACTCAAAACCTACTGGTAAAAAAGGTGGGAAGAAAGGGAAGAGGAGAAAAAGTAGGAAGAGAGCAATATCGTGGTCAGGGTTAGGCCATGTGATAGAGGTGATGATCTTGAAGGAGCAGGACCTCAGTGATGACACTCCGAGCAGGTTATCCAGGAAGCCAGTATTTCTGCCTCGTGGTTGCTATTGGGTTGATTCTGTGGACATTGGTTATTTGTAAGTGGTTACCACAGTGACTGAATGCAATGCACTGGCAGCTATTAGATCAACAAAAGCAGAAAAGGATCGGATGGGGAGAAACAGACTTCTCTACAATTTATTAATAAAGAAGTTGCCTCATTTTACACCAAACTGCTTGCTTTTCTGCTTTACAAAGATGGTGAAACTTGCAGCAATGTCTTATTCAACCAGAATAAACTTTTTAACGTCTGCACAAGCTGACAGCAGAAATTACTCTAGCTCTATAGAAACAGAACCGCAGACATACAACATTGCACAGTTAGCACTGTTCTGCCCCAAATGCAGAGAGGATCAGAGTATCCTGTGAGACACAGGCTGGAAACCTGAGCGCTGGGAACTGTGCTTGTCAATCTTTCCTGTAGTGCCATTTTATGTTGTTGGTAGTCTGTCACACTGCATGAAGAAACAGGCCATATTCACAAAGGGCTTTGTGCTAAGCCCAGCAATGAATACAACACACTAGTAGGTTTTATATTGTTCTTCTCTGTCATCTTTTTATTCCTGCTCTTCTTGACTCCCTTCACTTTCTTATGACTGGCACGTACCACAATAACACATCTGCGCCTGTGGCAGCATAATACAGATTCACATCAACTATGTGCATTTCCAGTGTAAGTAAATGCACTTGATGCCCTATATATTAGTTGGGCCACAATACAGTTTGTATCAGTGTTAATGCAAGAACACAGGGAAAGTGCTGGAGTAGCTGGAAGACCACTCTGTCCTAATCCGGGATTGTTTTTTCTGAACACATTACTTCTAACATCAAAACCTCTCCTGGTCCCAAGGGGCAAACTCCCCCTTTCTTGCTGCCTTCTCTCAATCTGCAAACTTAAAAGACTTTTTTTTGGTCCCCTTTCCCTCCCAGTTCTCTACACTGCTGTCCATGCTTAGACGGCACGATTGTGCTTTGCATGGAGAACTACTTTTTACTAAGATTGTGTTTTCTCCGAGAGCTGGCAGGCTGTATTTGCAGTACCATGGCCAAGAGTTTTCTGCAGGTTTTACAGTAGGGAAAGTTCACTTCTTCATACAGAAGTCATAGAAACAAAATTAAAAAAAGCATATATCATACATAGCCGTATTAGCGGAAATGATCATACCCGAGACAATTATGAGAGGCTGAATTCACTATAGGCAGCTGTTACTACACTCATTAAAGAAGCCTTGTAAGATGTTTCTTCTCTTCTAACCCCACAATTATCAATGTTTTCTGTCCATTACCCTGCTACAAAATGACCTCCACATCTGAACGATAAATCAGCAAGCTTCCAGATCAAGGACACTTACTCTTGTTACCTGCAGAAGAGATTGGGAGCTATTTTAATGTTGTAGTAAATTATGGTCTAAGTCTGCTCCTGAAGAAGTGGGTCAAGAGATTTCAAGCTCAAACTGGGGAGAAAGGGGGAAATGACGGAGACCGAGAGCTTAGCTGGTACTGTCTCCCACTTGAATTCCTAAGGGTGTCGCATTCCTTGGCGGTAGTCTAGCAGCACTTGCTCAGAAAGGCAAGAAATTCTTTTCTGTCTGAAAGCATGAAAGAAAACAGCAGCTGACACTGCAGCAACAGCCACTGCAGCAAAACAAGAACAGCCATGTGGTTCCCAGCCTTACCTGGTGGAACAGGAGCAGTACGCACAGGACAGCATGTAGGATCAGAGCAGCACAGGTTTCTAATGGCATGACATAAGCCACTATTGAAAGTTACGAGGACTAAAGCAAGCTGTGAAATTAAAACTAAATAGGTATTCCAGAATAACAGCATGTGGAGACAAGTCCTATAATCTTATGAATCAAATGTAAATACTGAGCGGTAATTTTTGATTATTATTAATCAGTGAAGCTGGCATATGTCCCATTCTTTTATCCAATGCTAGTGGTGTGTGGCAAATAAGGAGAGAGGAAAACAAAAAAAAAAATAAAAGGAAGCCACTAGCTCCATTAAGGTATATCTACAGTTTATTCTAAAATGTTCTTTTTTGGATTATCCCAAACAGCACCATCCCAAAACGGTCATGCACCAATGTGTCTTGGTATTTTGTACCAGAGTAAGAGGCTGTGAATTAACCATACGTTTATTGCAATAATTCATTTGTTAAGGCTCCCCACACACCATTATTTAAACATAGAAATGGTATGCAAATGGCTTGATAAATAATGGACAGCATACAGGTCACAAGCTACTCAGTGGCACTGCCCATATAAATTTTTGTCACTGGGCAGACAGGCTGCGGAACATCCACCCCACGCTCCAGTGCCCCATCCCAGACTGGGCCCTGTTCCTTCAAGTGTCAGGAAGGATCCTTTCCTCCACCCTTTCCCTTTTTTGTAGAAGCCAGTATGGCTTGCAGGAAGCACCACTGGTTTAAATGCCTAATCAAAGCAAGTTAGAGCCCACTTCTTACCTGCAACCCACTCATGCACTACTCCAGTATGAAAAGAACTTAAGCCTTGTCACAGTGAACTGACAGGGGGAAGAAAAAAAGAAAGGTAGACAAAAATACACCAGAAAACATGGTGCAGGCAGCTAGCAGGAAAATGAGAGAAGATAGACTCATGTAAATGGTATTCTCTAGGTAGGGAAGTTAAAACAATCAGCAGATAATAGTGAGCAAAGCACCATGTGAGGCTAGAATATTCCATGTATTGCACACTTTACCCAAGAGCAGCCTAAAACACTACATTTCATACCTAGGAAGTTCATACTCACCTGTCAATTATTTTCTCTCCAGAAATAAGATAACATACTATAAGGTGCTAAGATATCAGTTATCCTTATCCGCTTGTATCATTTACACAAAGGCCTAATGCTTCTTCCGTTGCAGGAGATGGGTGAGAAGGGGAAGAGAAGATGACTACTTTTGTGACAAGAGAGCAGTACTGAAGGGGCAGCTTTACACACTAACTAAAGCAACGAGTAGCAGTCAGTACTAGCTTTACCCATCCAGCAGGACATACCCTACAAGCCCGTTTCTTCTATGCCCATTACAAAATGTAGCTATCATATGATTTGGATCATAGCATCAACCTAGGATTAAAGCAAGTTTTTAACTGACTATCTTGTAATTGCTAGAAAACAGTATGTAGTATTTACTCACCTGCATAGTGAGAGTCCTGAATTCAACCCTGCCTATCACAGCAGGAATACTTCTCAGTCAAGTATCCACATCCCTTTTTCCTTGGAGGAAGTGCAGGGTATGAGGCTCCAGAGGACACTTGCCTAAACTCAGTACATACACAGGTGAATACCATTTACTTTTCCAGTCTGTTTTTACTTCATGCTGTTAGAGTAATAAAATGACATTCCATACTAAAATTTAACTTTAGGATGCAGTATCACAATACGACAAACAAAACTTTTCAAAAATGTTGAAGGGATTTATTGCCATTTGCAACATGTTTATTGTTCAAAACCACTGCACTGAAATAAAACCCATCACATACATTCTTTGTCATCTCTATCTTTACAGCAACGTAACTTTCAGGCAGGTCATGCAGGAAAACACTCTCCCAATGAAGTCAAAAACTACTGAAAGGCACCTTGTGTCCTTCAGATCTTAGACTCCAGACAAGTTTTTGCCTGTATAAGGATTACATACATCTAGAGCAACTCAAACAGTTGGAAAAAAATAAAAGCCATTTAGAACTTCTTAAAGAAGAGTATTAGACTTCATCGCCTTCCTTCATTCAGTGCTATGCTTTTGCTTTTCCAAGTCTTCTTTAAATAATGTGCGACATAAAAGTGTATGCTAATGAAGTCTCTTTACTGAGACAAGGCATGCAGTAAGGGAAGAGGAATAGCTGGTTACTTCCAGGCTGCCTATCTACACATTTGTTCTTGTAGAATAGCAAGCCACTGCTTAAGTTAAAAATAGAACAGGAATGAATGCACCCAAGTTAAATGGCTTTTAAGAGTATGTTAATACACAGAACAATGATACCACCTACAGTTCTGTTCACTGACCTCTGTTCATAGTGATTTGAGAAACAAGTTTTGTCAAACCATCATGGGCCACTTTTGTAGACTGTTAGATAAAAAAGTTGGTTTTCAAATATTGCTTGTTATTTGGATGACTAACTCTTTATTAAAAGGGTAGTTATTATGGACCTGTAAGGCTGCAAGACTTTAAATGCAATGGTTTACATTGCCGAATAGTACTTTTTAAAAGGCAAGATAAAAAAAAATTAGTAGAAGGATTCTTTGTGGGGTCATATTCATAGTAAGTTTTTCTGTTTTATCCCCACGTTGTAATTGTCACAGCAACTGTAGATGGCAAGTCTTCCTTGGTTGTAATTCAGGTTGAACACATTCCTTGGCTTATTTCAAGTTAGATGTTTAGTTCTTTTTCTCCATCCTGCCAAGAGAAGAACAACTTTTGTAAGAGTGAATACCGAACTGCAATTGCTATAAAAAAAAAATATCTGTACTTATAGCAGAACTTCAGGAATGAAGAACATTTGGCCAGTTATGTATGCAAAGGCTGGTCCACTTGCAGTTTTGCTCAGGTTTGGTTTTCCCCGCCCCCCCCCCCTTTTTTTTTTTTTAAGTTATAGTTCAGGAGGCTTCATTCTCCCATTGCTTCACATGGATTTCTTGGAGCAGAAGAGGGAAAAGCCATAATCCTGACTCATCAGGACTGCTTGGGGCAGTGTCTGCACTACTTGCTACACAATGAAGGACATGAGACTGCCTGCAGCCTGTTCCCCAGTCACACTCAGTTAAATTCATCCCATATATAGAACAGCCAGCTTAGAGAGGTTTTGCTTGATTTCTCTTTCAGATATACAATCCCTTCACAGTTTAATAGATGTTTCTGTCTCAGGAATTAGAGACAGACACATGTAGACTTAATACATGAAACACACCCCAAAATAGCCAGCAGATGCTGATAACCCTGCCTACATCCGTGACCATAAGGGTTTTCAGCCTTTTCTGTGTGCACCCCTCAGTTTAGGGGAGGTGCAAAGCAAGGTATCATAGTTCAGCCTACTGACAACAAGCCTGTTAATATGTTTGCAAAATGAAGTTAAATGACTCCAGAAACCACACAGAGGTTTGCACCACAGTTAAAAGGCACTAACAGAGTACTCCAAGAGCCATCAGTTTATGACTTGCCCTTTTTAAAAGCGTGACTTGCCTGTATTTGATCAGTCGTCCTCCTTGAATAAGTTGTGCAACTTCATTAGTCAAGTGGCATGCAAAAAGAAGCCAGTTCCTTGGCTGCACTTTGTAGGCAAATCTCATGAAAGTCAAGGAGTAACAACACAGTGCTGCAAAACATGATATTGTTAGTAGACTTTTAATATCTGCATTTTGTGGAGCCATAATTTTCATACTAGTAGAATGTAATGACAAGCAGAACACTCCTCACAACTTTGAGTTTCCCAGTAGTCCTACAAGCATGTCTACTTGAGGAATCCATGCAGGAAAACACACCAAATTGTTCACTTTTGCTACACAATAAATTTGCAGGGCTGCGGCTTTCCACAAAAACTCCTTTTCCTCAGACTTTCCTGTGATGCAACCGAAATCTTTTTCGTTTATTACCTAAACTATCTCAACCAGAGAGTAAGAGTCAATCTCAATGAGACAAGGCTTGTCCTACACAATTATTCTGACAATTTCTATGACAGAATTTTAAAAAATACTCTATTACTTAAACACAGTTCTTGCTGGGAACATTTTAAAATGGACTTTAAGAGAAGGAGCTTTCCATCCTCAGGAAATCAAGGCCATTCAGAACCATAAAGCTTTGTTACTTGTTTTTCAGCAAGATGAGAAACAATTTTAATCTACTCTCCCACTATAACTGCATTTAAATATAGGAAATTACAACTCAAAAAGTCACCAGTTTCACAAAGTTCTGAGAGTCTTAAAGAAAAGAAATAATTGGAAATTAAGTATTCAGGGACAACAGTCTTTTTTAAAGTACAGAACCTAGAAGATTGAAAAAAAATATTGTACACATATCACCATGTATATACTTTTAAAAATTAAAAAAAGTGCCTCGACTTTGCTGAGCTGGGTAGCTGCCACCAAAATGTTATTTACAAAACAGTTGTTATACCAGAGACTATTTAAACTGGTCTTCCATCCAGAGGAAGCTAATTAAGAGACTGAATTACGCTAAGCAGAACCTAGTGAACAGGAGGCTACAAATTTTCTTAACCTGAAGTATTTTGCTTTGGGGAAGAAGAATTACTCAGAATTAAGTTATTAACTGAGCTAAGGAAGAGACATAATGCCAAAATTATGCTATTAAACCTAGCAGATTTATGATCCTAGAGAAGAATTTGAACATAAGGACAGACATCTAGGCAAAGGCTACACATGTTCCAAAAAAGGTGGAAAAAGTATCGCTTATGCATTTAAGAAGAAATACACTTTTCTAAGAGTCACACTAGCCTCTCACAGGCAACTGTTTGCAAGGAGTTAATCTCCCTCAGCTGCTTTTTGCACCCTGCAGACCAAGCATTACCATTTCTTTGCTTTCTCAGGGTTGGTATTTGTCTTGCACTGACCACAAAGCATCATTGTTCTTTCTATGAAGAATAACATTGGGTAAAGAGATACATTCTGAACTAGTGTGTGCAGTAGTATAAGGTACTAAAAGAATGATATTTTAAGAGGGAATCTAGTGATCAAAACTGGTAAGACTTAAGATCCACCTACCTCTCCCCCCAACAAAAGTTACTGGAAAGCTCTCTGAAAGAGCTCTGCAATGTCTCAGCACTTCAGTTTTTAAGCGGCCTCTTGATATCTGCTTTGATCATGTGTTTGCAGGCAACTAGTAACAGATCACCGCTCAACAGACAGAATCTGTATTCTGTAGTCAGTGTACTGATGAAAAATTTGTCTTGGGTCTTACCAAATGTCATTCGGCCACTAATGATTTCTGGCGATTTCTTCATGTCATTAATAGCAGCAACAGGAAGTCCCCAGTTGGCAACTGGTCCCCAAAAGTGCTGTGAAGGAAAAAGAAAATGAAGTTACACAGAAACATGGTCCTCCTGCAGTGTTCCTATAGTTTTCCTTAGCTACACAAAGCTTCAGAGGACAGGGTCAAGGGTAAAATTCCAAGACAGGGACTACTTTTGATGCAAGAGAGAAAAACTAAACCCTCCTTTTAGCAGGATCTAGTCTTCAGGAGGGAACAAAGAACCACCCACTCTTAATCTTCTTGCAGACTGGAGAGGAACTACTCTAAGGCCATTGAAATCCAGCTTTGTGTAATTATCCCTCAGCCATCATTCAGCAGTCTGATTGGTATAGTCGTATAATAACCTTGATTTATATCCCACTTCTATGCAGAGAATTAGCATTCACCTCTTTCAAATAAGGCTCCACAAAAATGTAATGAAAACACAAGGATTTGCTGAAGTGAAGAAATGAACTGTTTCGATGTTATGCTGAGTGTTAAGAAACACTCAGCCAGCATATTCTTCCAAGTGCTTACATCTTCTCTTTGAAAGAGCAGGGCCCTGCAACCAAACCAAATTGTTACCTAAAGCTTCAACTACAATTGCTTGAACCACTCAGTGACTACCTAAAGCTCAGTGATTAGACAGATATGGCAGTAGAGCAGTTAGCTACAGGTATGTATGTACACAGAGAGAAAAACTGAGACAAAAAACAAAGAATCAACTTCGAAAAACTGACAAGAGCTCAGTTTGATGGGTATTATCTAAAAGACTCCGAACTGAGAAAAAATAGTGTCTTAAGTCCAATTTCCACTACTGTTACAAGTAACAGCTTCAGTAGAATTGTTTCCACAGTCATCTTCTAATGGGAAACAAACCATGCTCAAAATAACTTAGCCAGATATGGCAAGAGGTGCACCTTGTAAGAAAAAGCTTTGCAGATACCAACTATCCATTCTCCTGACACTTCCCCTAACACTGCAGATATTACAATTATTTGCAATTGTCAGAGGATATTTAAGTTTCTTGCAACATTAATTCCAAGACTTCTCTTGTAGTCTGGATACTAGCTTGTAACAGAACAGTGAGGTTAAAAGCCACACTTGCTTCCTGCAGATTTGGGTTGCAATGTAAGAAACTTAACTATAAAAAAAGTATAGAAAAAAGTGAGTTTAATTTGCACACACAGTTTTGACATTTTAACCTTAGTGCAATATGCAAAACAACATAGTATTTCAGTAAGTGTCTACAGAACATGCATTAATCCAAACTCAGATTCATAATAAGAGTATTTTGAAGAGTGCAGTAAGTGCATTTTACTACATTCCTACAGATAGGAAAACTGACATCTGTAATGGTTAAAGTCTTTCAGGCACATGAGAGGTAACATAGCATAACTGAGAAGATTGCATGTGTACAGCTATGGTTAGATAGCTAGTGTAAAAAAATGTACCTATAGCACCACTTACAAGATATCTTGCAACACAACACTGACAGAAAACTAAGTCAGCAGCACAGGTGTTATTTTATAGGCTTTAATGTAGCTATTTAAATAGTTTTAAAGGACAATAAGAGCACCAGAAACAAACATCTAGTCACAACCATGATCTGCACAGTAAAACAGCAAGACAACTCCTCTGTTGACCAGGGAGGCAGATTGGGAACCTTGTCACCTGAGATGGTTATCCAGTGTTAAGTGCCTCCAGGCAGGCTGCGCTTTAAAGTTTCCACACACAGAAACTGAACTACACCTATACAGTTTGTCTTTGGTCTGTGTAGGAGAGCAAGTCTTCCATAACATTATGATTCACAATATAAAAAACCCTCTCCCAGTTTCAGGAGCAAACTTAAAGGCTGAAGGAAAGAGTCTGTAGTGAGAGTTATATGGTACCATTTATTGTCTGACAAAGCTGGTTAAAAATAATCCAGGTAGTTTAGTTATGTACCTGTATTGTTGCTATATAGAAGAGTGGCTCCAGATTGATCTCATCTCCTTCGCAAGGAGTATGGAAAAAAAATGAAACCCCTTTAATTTTGTAGCAATTACTTTAGGAGACCTTAACCTCAGACTTGCATTACTAGTGCATCATTCCTGGAAGTCTGCAGCACGCTTATCAAATGCGGGCAAGGTCATAACAGTGCTCAGGCAAAAAGACTGCAAGTTACTGAAATTAGGGTGAACATGAAACTGGGAGCCCCCTCCATTTTCTTACCGTACTGTTTGAGTGGGCCATCATTATTTTCCATTCAAGAAGCACATGGAAGAAAGCAGAAAAAAAAAAAGTGTTACTTTCTTTCATAATCAACAAAGAGAGAAAGGTACCACAAACAGCATAGGTAGAAATCAGGAAACTGCCCCAGCATTAACCTTGCTTAATGTAACAGTATTAAAAAAAAGTAATCCCATTTCCCCTCAAGAGCTGTCATTCTTACAAGTATTTGCTGCTCAAGTATCTTTTTCCTAGAAAGATAAAATCCCATTGTGGTCTGTGGAAGACATTCACCCCCCATAGACTTCAAAGCATTCAAGATCCCACCCCAACTAGTTTAAAAGGATGCCAAAAAGCCATCAAGGTTTGTCACAACAAAGCTGAACAGCTACAATTCCTCTGTGGAAGCTTTGAAGAAGTCACTTGGAATTCTTTTTATACCTACCTACACAAGTAGGTCAAACCAAACATTGCCAGAGATCATACTGTCACTAAGCTCAGGCCAACGATGGCTGTACCAGACATGAGCTTTAACACACTTTCAGGTATTTAACATGCAACTACACTTGGGTCATGTATGGAGTTCATGTAAGTGATTGTCTAGGTACCAATTTATGTAATAACTTAATGATCTATGCACAAAAGCTTGACTACAGCATATATTCAAGATTGTTTGCTACTATACCTTTTAAAATGCCTCAGAACTTTTAAACATCCTCTTTCTAACAAAGCTACTGATATGACTCAGTTCTGAATTACTACTTATAAGAAACCTGCTAATAATATAAAGCCTATAGCTGCCCCAAGCTGCAGAACGCTTTGTAACAGTCACTTCCTTCACGCTGTTTTGCATCTTCTTAGATTAGTGTTTTACAAATAGCTGTGTTAAGGGAACAGTCAGGTCTACTTAGGAAATCACACTAGATGTGCATTTCAGCAAGTCTTTGTTGTAAGCCATAGGGTGGTTCAAGATCCTTTGTTAAGGTGTCCTTGACTAGTCTAACCACTTGTTTTTTGCTTTCTTAAGTGAACTGCAGCAAGTTCATTGAAGTTTGCAAGACAAGTGCACACTTCAATTTTTTCATAAAACTTTACCTGAACAAGTTCATATCTCATGATACAATGTTTTTGTGCCAACAGAAGTCAGCCTTCACTTCTAAAGTGAAAGTTGTTTTCAGGCAAGTGAAAGCCTAAAATAGAATCTGACTGATGCTATTTTAACAGAGTAGGCAGCCCTGGCTGAGGTCTCGCAAGGTTGTCCTCACATTCACATGAGACTGGAACAGTTATTATACTCCTAGAAGAGGGCAGATCAAGGTCATATAGACTCTTCCAGAAGCAGGCATCCAGCCCCAAAGCTCTGCAGCTGCACCAAATGCACCACATCCAACAGTGAGGATACTGCAGCAAGTACATGCATGTATTCCTGAAGAAGTGACTCTGTTCCAAGACTTCATTTCCAAGAACTCATTCAATCCCTTGACAAAGGGAACACTTAGTACTAATGTCTCCAGAACTATGAACAACAGTTGTTGGATTTACTCACTCAGTTTCTGTGTGTCTGCTTTCTAGGTTTCTAGACATCAGCTGATCAATACCTTATATTGCTACCACAATCCATCCCAAAAGGGCTATACTGGGAAAAAGATTTATTTTTCCAAAGGTTTTGCATGTATTTTCCTCATACTGGCAATGAGGATATTAATACATCAGAGAACATTCTGCAAATATAGATGAACTGTCAGCACTTGTTTCCCCCACACTACCATCCCCTAAGTGGAAAGGGTACCCTTCCGCAAAAGGGTTAGATTGTTCAGTTGTCAGAGCATACAAGGTGGTGACAGCAGGCACCACATCCTTCAGTTTCCAGCATAACCCAGTACAGGACTTTTCTTTTTTTTAAAGTCCTAATGTCCTTGTGTTTAAAGACTTACTAATGAGAACTGCAGATCAGCTAAATTTAGTTATATTACTGCCACTAACTCTTTCTAAAGTTCATTTCCACTAAAAGAAAGGTCCTGGACAGCTTAAGTCAACATAAGTGCTCAAGCTTTACAAGGAATGAACTATCTATTTCAAAGCCATCTACACTAACAGCCACTAGGTTTGCATTACTGCTGAGTCATCAGGAAGAGATAGAGAAGTCCCCCAGAAAATTATGATCTCCATGCTCATTCTTTTACCAAAAAATTTTGGGACTCCTTAAGATTTGTTACTGAACTAATTTAAGCTCTGGCACCGTCCTATGGTAGAAACCTGTGCAGAGTGGCTTTTAGGTCTCCTCTCTCAAAAGGAGAGGAAAGCTCTTTTACCGGATGATTTCCAGAAGACGCTGCTTTAAATCATTAGGATAAAAAGACGACTCAGTTGCCTACTATTACTGGCTTAGATAATACAACTTTAGTGACAGCTGACATTTTTAGGATCTATAGAAAAAACCCACAACTTCAAGTTCACAATACATAAGAGCTACCAAGCTTTCATAAGCTTATCAGCTAGTTTTAAATTAACATTACTGCTTCATTTGACAAGCAGCAAAATTCTACCTACAGCTTAGTCTTACTATGCTTACTTTAAAGCATTAAGACATGGTAAGGGTAAATTCACATGATTTACAGTCATTGTGATCCCCATTAATCACCACTTGAGAGAAGCCAGATGTAAAACTGGCAGAACAATTAATTATTAATGACAGTTTTAAAAAGCAGTTTATCTTGTTTCTTCATGCAAGATTCAAAAGCTAACCCATGATGTAACGCAATTCAAATGCCAGATATATCCACCTGAGAAAAGCAGTACGCATTCATTATTCTTGCTTTCATGTTTTCAAGTTATGAAGCTACTTATTCTGATAGATGTCTGCAGTGTTGACCACCCCAAGCCACAATAACAGCACACTCAATTTCACTGCTTTAGATAACCAGCTATTCTATTTAGAGTCAGGCAATTTAAAGCACAACACTGGTATCACAAACAGTATCTCAAGTCATCCTTTCCCACAAACAAGCTTCACATTCATAAAAGCCTTGCTTCACTGCAGTGATTAGATGCTGATTTTTATAACAGATACCACAGTCTCAGAGCTTGGAGGAAACTCTTGCTCTGTGAGCAAGGCAAGAAGGGAATTTTCTTCAGGACAGAGTCCTGTAGTCTGGGGAAGCAAGAGCCTTCAGGAAGGAATGGAAGGAATGTAAAGAGGTAACAGCTCTAAAATATATATACTCCATTTCTCCTATGGAGAAGACGGAGTACAGTCTTTTACTGACTTATTTAAGTTTTAAACTCAACATAGCCAACAACTTAGACACTTGTCTCCTAGTAAGCAAGAAACAATGCTGAAAGGCCACACCAGATGGAGCAACTGCCTTGAGCCCTTCATGACACACCCAGTAACAGAAGTACAAATTACTCAGGTGTCTTTGCACATAACAAGGCAGAACTCTTACAATGGTAGAATCCTGTGGAATGCTCCTTTTTGCAATACAGATTTATTTATATAGGTCATTTCAAGACTAGAACTAGGATGAAATGCATCTGAAAAGGTTCACTTCAGCTACCTTTTCAGTCTTTGGAAACTGGCACTTCTAGTAAGTAACTGTGGCAGTATTAGGAAGCTGCTGCTCCTTCTTCCAGATTTTTATTGTTTTTTCTAATTATGAAGCAGTCCCCTGTTTGACTGGCCATTTACATGCTTCACATGAATTTTGGTGTAATCAGCTAAATGTGAACATTAAAATGCATTTAGCAAGCTTACACTGTACCATCAAAACTTTCAAAAGGAATCCACGTAGAAGCCTGCTCCTGCCTTTCTTCATTTTGTTTCAAGGATGTTCTCATATTTGACTCATCTTTTTGATCCACTGTTTCTGTGGAGCCTGACATTGCAACTGCCAGCCAAACTCTTCTGCATATTGAGCCTTTTTGTTACAGTTCCTCTTCCACGCAGGCTTACACCATCCCCTGCTACTTTAACCAAGACTAAGTTTCTCAGATAAACAGATGTCCTCCTACATGCTTGCTCAACATCAAACATCAGTTGCAATAGATGTAGGTAGAACAGCAAGCAACTTGCTTGCTCAACCACCTTTATTAGAAAAGCCCGGTTTTATTTGTTTGGTTTTGTCAAACTGCTTGTCAGCCAAAGAAACTTCAGCCTGCTTGAGACTGTTCCTGCACAGCAGCTCAACCAGATTGAAGCAAGCAAGCATGCCCCAACTGTATCTTTAAAAGAGGTTCTTGTGATTTCAGTCCAGGATGCCATGCCCCTGGCCACAGCACACAGCCCGCAGCGTGACACAAGCACCGAGCTGTCTGGGAGGTGACCTACGCCACACTCCCGTGAAACCGGGGCTCTAACAAGCCTCTGAAAAACAGCACCTATTAACACACACTCAGAGCTTTAAATAACCGCTCTCAGAGCCGCATCTACCACCAGGCTCGCTGCCACCCACCGCCGGGCAAAGCTCCCCGTGCCCTTGCCGCCGCCTCCGCCCGGCGCCCCCCGGGGCCGCTCCGCGCCGGGAGGAGCCGCGGGGCCCCACAGCCGGCGACAGGAGGTCACGGGGCAGCGCGGCTGCCGCGGCAGTTTCAAACCGCGTCGCTTCAAGGTCAAGGCCGGTTTCACCGGGGCGGGGCGGGCGGGAGCCTGACAGCGCCAGCATGCGCCGCCAGCCGGGGTGAGGACGGGCGCGCCGAGGGCTGCACCGGCGCCGCGACGGCACGGCGGGCCCCGCGCCCCCGCCGCCCCCCTCCGCACGGCTCCTCCCTCGCCCGACGGGCGCCCGCTCCCTCCCGGACCCCCCGCCGGTGAGGGCGAGCTCGGCAGAGGTTAAACGGCGCCGCCCGGCCGCCGCCGCCTCAGGCTCCCCGAGGCCGCGGGGAAGCGGCGCCGGTCCCGTCCCGCCGCCAGAGCGGCGGCCGCCCGGAGCAGAGGCGGGCGCGGCGGCAAGCGCCGACCCCCGTCCCGCGCTCACCTCATCAGGTAGTCCCTGAACTCCTTGCTGCGCACATAGTCCACTGCCTTTCGGCCCAGCGCCCCCGCCATGGCGGCCCTCGGCGGCAGGGAGCGCCCAGCCCACCCGCCTCGCGCGCTGCCACCACCGGCACGGGTGACAACTCCCCCGCGCCGCCGCCCGGCGCCCGCTTTACGGCAGCGCCCGCGCCACCGCCCCCTCCGTCACCACGGCGCTGCCGGCGCCTATTGGCCTCGGCGGCCCCGCCTCTCTCCGCCTGGGCTCCGAGCCCGGGGAGATGGCGAGGGGGAGGCCGGGTGCCGTAAAGCAACGCGGCGGGAGGAGGGGGGAAGTCGTCTCAAGCGCGACGAGGAGGGTCGCCGTCGGCGGAGCTGCCGGCATTCCTCTGCAGCCCGTAGGGGAGAGCCGCGAGGCGGCTTTCCGAGCCACTATTGGCTGCAGGGCGGCGGCTGGTGGCTTCCCATTGGCCGCCGAGGGGCGCACCCCGCCCCCGCGGCGTCTCGCTCCGCCTCCTCAGCCCTTCAGTGGCGCGTGTCAGGGGCGCTGAGGGCGTCGGGGGCCTGCGGGGGGGGGGCGCGGCGCGCCCGCTGCGCCGGGGTGCGGGGTGCCTCGCGCGTCCGCTCGGAGCTGGGTGGGGGCGGGGGCGGGCCAGCGCCGCTGAGCGCCGGTGCCGGGTAGCCTGATCCGGCAGGTGCATCCGTGAGGGGAGGAGCGAGGAGCGGGACGCGCCCGCGGCAGGCCCCGTCGGGCGGGCGGCAGGCCTGCCGTGCCCGCGTCGCCCTTGGCCGTTACCCGCAGCCTGCGGGAGGCGGGTGGGCGAGTCCCGGCTTCCCTCCGACAAACGGCGTTTTCCCCGTCCCTGCCATGGCTGAGCTGACAGAGGACACGAAGCCATACGATATGTAATGCAGGACAGAAATCTGAGGGACCGGAATTGCTTCAGTGATCTTTTTCATAGGGTAGTCCCGAGGGGATTTAAAGAGCCCAGTTTGTGGACCTGGAATTTTTGGAGCTTTTGAAGTACAGGGTTATGACAGCACTGCAACACTTCAGCCTTTCCCTCTGTACCTGGACTGGGCCAAGGTGCCGTCTCTCTCACCAGCACTTTCTGTTTCATACCTGAGCAGAGTTACATGCTTAGAAGGGAAGATAAACTCTAACCCTGCTAATACCATCTCCATAAAATTTGGGCCATACAAACAAATACCTATATGTGAATTACATCTTTTATCTTTGCTGAGTGCACTAGAGATAGTGAAAATGGATGTTTATCTCCTGCTTTCCAAAGAATTGCAGCCTCAGTTTTACAGTCTGGAACTGGAGAGAGAGTGCAGCCTGGGGCGTACCTATGCTCTGCAAGAAGCCCTGGAGGCCATGGGTGCTGCTTTGTTTCCTTAAAAAAAACCACAAAAGCATAAGGGCTATGCACCCTTCTCTTGCTGCTTGCTTGCTTGGAGAGCAACAGGTTTGAGGCAAAGCATAGTGTTTCCTCTCCTTTTTCTGTATCTGCACCATATGATAGGACACCCCACAACCACCCCTGGCTTTGCTGTGTGGGAAAAAGAGTTTTAATCCTCTTGGTATACTGCATTACAAGAAGGCTTAACATATTAATTTCTGTGGACTCCTCATTTAAAAGCAGAAATGTGAATCTGAACGAGATCTCAAAGAATCATTTGTTTTAGCTGATTTGACTCGTGATGATGGAAGATGTATGGAAGTCAGTTCTATATGTTCAAACAAGAATTTCCTGTATCAGGATTCCATCTATCCTATATAGCCAGGCTCAGTCATTGATGTTAGAGCTACAGTTTACCTAAAAATGTAGCCTTGTTCTCTTTTACTGAAAATTTGTCATTTTTTTTCTTAACTCTGTGTATGGAGAAAAAAAAAAAGTCTGTCTGCATTAGAAGGCATCGTTGTTTAGTCTTTCTGGAGTAAACAAGTTCTTTCAGCCTTTTCTCACAGGCTGTGCCTTTTAAATCTCAACCTTTTCCTTACTCCATTTTTGTTTACAGCTTTCTTAAGGCATAGCCCCAACAAGGGTCAAAGCCTTCACCAGCAGTGAAGTACCCTTTTCTAATTTTGAGAGTATCCTGCTTTGTTTTCAAAGTGGTTAATGAAAGAATCATTAACTACAAATGTGCCCAGAAGAAACCAGTCCCACATGACAGGCTCTACCAGTTACACAACAAAAGCAGCTAACAAGGATCTAAAGTTTGCTTTTGCTGCAGTTCTGTATGCATTTATAGTAGTTTTATTTGCATACTATTTTTTAGGTTTCTTGTAGGGGTATCACAAGCTGTATAAAAGACTCCCTCAATTTATCACATTCACAGCTTCCTTTTTACCCCCTTAGCCTGTTCACCAGAGAAATTGGATTGGATTTGACATCAGTTGCTCTTGACAGGTCCGTGTTAGGGGTACTTTTAAGCATGTTGTTCCCTGAGTGAACATTAACTGACTGTTTAATAAATTATTCTAGCATTTTTTTTAAAATCAAAATTAGGCCATTTGACTTACGGTTTCCTGGGTTCTTGTTAACCCCTTCTGTTCAGACACATGCTCTTCTCCAGTGTTGGACTGCCCTGTCCTCTTCATGAGCTCAAGGATAATCATCGATGATCTCAAATTGCTTCTGCTAGGGCCTTGTGGACCTTCAGAGCAAGTTTCTTTAGGCCATGCCACACACTTTTTCTAAAATATATTTCACCTGTTCTTCTCCTGGTCTCAAGCATGCATCTATCTAATTTTTCATACTGAATTTAGACCTATTTGAGTTGTTATTATTACCATACTTCTGCCTTTACCTGTTATGAGCTCTTTCTGCATTATTTAGTGACTGCAGTTTCCTTTATTTTAATTTTTAATGCTTTTATCAAACTTTTTAGTTGTCTTTTTTGTCCGATGATAGTTGAAACTGATTCCATACCTTAACCTTTCTGATTCTGTTATCTGCAAGCTGACATCGTTCCTTTATTTTCAACTATTCATATGTTCTTTTGTCTGTGTACTGTATGTTCGCTTTTGATTTTTAGGTCATTAAATGCTTGTGAATAAGCCAAGCCATGTATGTCTCAAGATTGCTCCTACATTTCTTCTAATGAGAACAGGAAATTGTAGCTGGTTTGTTTTTCAGACAGATCCTCTGCAATCTTTTATCCCTTAGATTATCTTCACAAAAACCCTACCTGCCATTTCCTGGAATTTCTTCCTGGAATTCCCATTGCTTTCATTTGTTTCTCATTAGCCTTGTACTTCTGACCTCTGTGAGGAGATGCTTCTGAAGCTTATTAGGCTGACCAGTTATTCTCCTTGTTTTCCCTCAGCCTTTGGCCAGGTCACTACTTTTTTAACTCAGCTATTGACTTTACTGGCCGTCTTTAATCACTAGATTAGCAAGCTGGTGCCTTGAATTCCCTTCCTTGTTTTTAGCAGATAGACTCTAGGGTTGTCCAGCAGTTACTCTACATGGGACACGCTCTGATAACAGAAGTTTTATGTAGATAGCATTTCTGCAGCTCATCATCCCTTGCTGCCAGCACACAGCTGCACTCTCCTGAACTGCTGCCTGCAGCTGAGGGAACGGAGGAGAGCATCCCTGGCTCCTTCATCGTTGGTTCCAAAAATCTTCAGTGCTGGTGGTTTTGCTCACAAGGACGCATATGTAAGGTAGCCAGAGCTGTGTGAGCCTTAGTAATTTTTTGCAGTATCTTGGAATTTGTATCTGTGAGGAGGTGAGCTGCTGGATGATGGGTCTGTTTAGCAGATGAATACTGTGTCTTCCTTGGAAGAGAGTCTCCATATCCCACATTCCTTATCTCTGTGTGCAGGGGTGGCAGGGGCAAGCCTCCCAGCTGTGGTGGATATATAGCCTTTTCTTCTCTTCATCTCAGAACTGCAGCTCAAGAACCAGCAATTCTAGACCTCATCAAATGCAGATTCAGCTGCTGAGTAAAACAGCCTGCAATTTTTCTCCTTTTGGGGCATCTCTTTCTTCCTCTTGACATGTCTTTGTAGGCACATGCATGGTGGCATGTCCCTGTCAGGGTGAGAGGAATGTACTATCTGTCTGGCAATAAAACCAGTGAAGAAAATAGTGTTACGGACATTGCAGAACAATCTACTGAGGCTATGCAGTAGTTACGGTACTGGCATAAGACATGAAGTCAGTCCTAGAGGATGTACCTGCTATAACTGTTAACAAACATCTGCAGGGGAGAACGATGGTGCCTTTTCCCAGCTGTGAAAGGAATTGCAGGGAAACATTATTTAAATGTTGCATGACAGACAAGGGAACTACAATTAAACAAGCTGTTCAAGAAACTGTGACTTCAGGACTGAAGTAGCTATTATTTCCCTGCTGTGGTACTTCCAAAGTTGCAGAAAAATATGGAGAAATACGTATTGCTCAGACAGTCTTCCTAGACCTTCTAATGAAATACCTGTTCATTAAATGGACACAAATCCTATGGTATGTAGATGAGAAGGTTGACTAGAGCCATTGACTGACATTTAATCAGCCTGCAATATCAAATGGAGCCAAGCAAGAGCACAGGTTGATGTGATACTTGCATTTATCTTTTGTGTCTTTGACTACAAGGTACATTATCCCTGTGTGCTGGCAGGAGTGCTTGAAGAGTTGTAGACTGAATGCCCGAGAATGCTAACTCGGGAGGCTGCCTTATGCATCTCTGCAAAAATCTCTGCAAATGCGTGGTCAGCCCTGACACGTTTGCAGAGACATCCTAACAGAAATATGAATTTAGTATTAGTCTAAAGAAAACTAAAATAAATGCGTAACAACTAAATCACTTTAGAAGGAGCTATACCTCACTTTTGAAAACATTTCCTGAAATGCAGAAATTGTTTTCTCAGTGCTGAAAACCACAGAAGCTAGCAGGTAACAGTTTTCACACTGACCATGGAGTTGGCACACTATCACACAAGATCAGCATATATAATTTGCAAGTTTAATAGTTTCTATGTAAAACCTGATCAATTAGGATAAATTATTACATTATGGAACTAGAGGCATTTAATCATCTGCAGTTTTCAGTAGGTTCTGGAGTAGGATAAAACATCAAAAACCCCCTCATTTGATTCCAGCTGAGGACCTGCAAATAAGACAATGTTGTAATATTAATAAGACTGCAAGAAAAAGACAGACCCTCCTCTATTAATGGCCAAAGGAACACTATGATGTAGGAATTATAATGAACAAAGTAAAGAACTGAAAAATAAAATAGATGCAAAAAGGATCTGGAAAAAGCAGCTACTGTGATTAACAATCGTTGTAGGCAAGCCAAGCAACAGCTGTGCATAAGGAACTGAAGCAAGGGGTGCTACCTAAAACAAAGAAAAAAAGAAAGTATTTTGTGAGCATAGAAGACAAGCCTTCCAGGCAATTGTAATTGCTGCTTTTCCCTGCCTTACATGCAAAAAGACCTGTCTGTCGTGATTGGATTATGGTTTGGTGGGTCTGAACACTTGAAGCTTTTATTAGCGTAGTTATTCCTGTTATTCTAAATTTACATACGTAGGAAATCACACAGCTCTGGCCCTAATACAGTCTATATCATAGGCACATATAAAACAGCTTACCCTGTGCTGTGAAAGGCATATAACGTCCAGAGTTGCGTACAGACAAGGAGAAACAAGTACAACGCTCCGGCAGAGGGTTGGTTGAGTTTGCAGCTAGGCTGCACAAGTGCTTTTTCTCCATGCCCGAGAAACAGCTTGGATTAGATGGAGGCCACTGCTCAAGGGTGGGAGCAGCAACCACCCGGCTGCTAGTCTGACAGCTTCAAACCCTGTTCAAGGGGTGGGGGAAAAAAACAAAACCAACCCAAACCAATATCTTCCCCTACTTAAACTTACAGTACAACTGTTCTTATGGGCAAGTTTTCTCCTAAGATTTTTTTTTGCTAATAGCCAAATAGCTGTAGATAAAGGATGCACCCTGCATGAGTAGCACTTCATGTGTGTGGTGCAGCAGAGCCTCAGGGCAACTGGAAGATGTGGCTTTTCTGTGATGAGGCTGCTCTGAGTCTTTAATTAGTCACACATGATAAAATAGGCAGCCAAAATTGCAGCTGAAATTACTTAAGCCACCTTCATGCTGCAATACCTGTAGTGGTGATGACTGAATGCATCTGTTTTTACCATCATGAAGACTGAATTAGTTTTAATTGTTTTAAGATCTTTTACTGAGCTGAAGCTCATCTCTATTTATTTAATTATGTTTCAAATGAGATAATTGTAGGTTTTATTTCAAAACATAAAACTATATTGCTAGGGCTGTTTAGTAAATCAGTTTTTACAACATGGGGAAAGAATCCAGTTAATGGGTTTATTCACAGGTTGCTTATGCTCCTGCTTAGTAATGTAGATACAGGTGCTGGGCTACAAGGATATAGTGGTTACTATTTAAAAATGGACCTTTGTAACAGTAATTGTTTTTTAACTTATAAAATTCTCTTAAGTAAAGAAATTAGGACAATAAATGGTCATTTTCTAAAAACCATGCCACTCACATCCATGTAAGAAGAAACCCAAACCTGCTGTTTCTAGCATTGAACTGCTGTACTGCTGGTATCCTTGAAGCAATTGTGGATGATTATTTAGTGTTTGGGAAGGAAGAGGTGAGGGCTGCTTGTTCCATCAGGTGCACTCTGTACTTTATATTGCTAAATCGGGTCAGCTGAGGTAGGAGAGCCTCTTCCTGTAACATGACCTTACAAAATTCTCCTGCTTCACTCGGGGAAATCTTTTACAGTGAAATGACATACAGCCATCACTGTAATTATGTTCAGAGGAGCAGAGCAGTAGGGCTGGTGGTGCTCACTTGGCAGCCTGCATCTCTTAGCAGGCATCAAACTGGGCTGCAAAGCAGTGTTGGTTACCTCATTATGGAAAACCTGCTGTGGTGATGAATCCAATAGGATAACAACAACTAGAAATATCTTCTATTCTATTTAAAAAAAAAACTATTTCCTTTTTCTGAGGAAGAAGTATCAATGATGTGGCATGAACATCTCAAGTAACATTGTGAGAAGGTTTACTCCTTCCATCACTGCCTTGCAAAGTGTGTCTTGAAACACTTGTACTTCATGAGAAGAACTAGTCATGGGTTTTCTCCCAAGCTTTCTGTGTCCTTCTTAATGTGTTTTATCCAATAAAAACATCCCACAGGTTATAAGGAGCAAACTAAAATCAGGGTTCTGACTGATGGCAGAAAGTGAAGGGCTCAAAGTTGATACTGTTAGATAGGAACAGTCATTTTAGCTATGTAATCCTTTCCTCAGGACTTATGGGTCTTTTTTGAGCTGAATAAATATAAATTTAGTAGAACATGATAAAAATGTAAGTTCTTGGTATGTTTCACCACTAATAAATTCACTTAGCATATTTAATTATGCTGTTTCCCGGTGCCTTGGCTCTACCCAGCCTAAATAACCCAAGTGAGGCTGGAGGATGGCCAGGAAGGGGGGATCATTCCTACAGAAAAGTACAGTTCTGTGCTTCCCTCTTCTTCCAGCCTTTCCCCTGTTAAAGAATGACTACCCAAACTACTGCCACTGGAAGGCCTTGAACATAAATATTGGTAGACTTGATTTAGGAAAAAAAGCAATTAGCACACTTAAGCCAGAAAGGCATGATTACACCAGGGCTCACTTTGGTCTAATTACAGTATCCTTGGTGCTGTTTAATATGCTTAAGTTAGGGTCAGTTTTTCACTTGATGGACTGAGATTTCTCCTGCTCACTGGAGAACTGTGAGAGCAAGACAGCATCTAGGATGCCCCCGACTTACTAGAGGAAGCCAAAGGTTGTCTTTGATTGAATTGGTGATGCATGTCCAGATAGGGACCCTGAAATCACCTTTGGCCTATATCTTTAACTAAAAGAAAGGGGGGAAATTTCAGTAGACTACAGTGGATAAACAAACTGTGGACATACAAGATGAGTAACTTGAAGGTAAACATGCCAAAGTCCTTTCCAAAGCTACTGGGATCAAAGTGAAATAAACAATAGGTCCTGATGGACTTCTACAAGGCCATCCAGGACTCAACAGGGAGTTATTTAGGTTTATACAAGGTCTGAGAGAAAAAATAAAAAAGTACTGCTTCAAGTGTGTATACTTTTAAAAAAAATAGATGCATTTTACTCATGTACCCAAATGTGCATGTGCAAAAGTGAGATGGGTAGTTATAGACAACCTCCAAACTGGAGGGTCCTTTTCTTGTCAGAAGGATTTGAAATACTATGTCCCACAGACATCTGAGGCCATCTTTTGTATGGGTATTAATCTTTCAAATAAATATTAGTATTAGGTAGCGATGCTATAGTTTGAGTTCACAAGGACTATCTGTTTTTTTGCAAGAGATATTTTGTTTTTTACACTGAGAGCCTTATAAATTAAATATGAGAGCCAACATCCAAAAGCCATGCAATACCTTGCTCCTGATCCTTGGCAGCTGGAGTGGACCGCAGCGTCTGCCCTGCAGACCCAGCTTCCCTGCCAGAGTGGAAGTCAAACCTTTCACACTGAGCAGGAAGCTCAACAAAACCTAACCAAGAGGAGATGTGGAGCAGAGGAATGCCCTTATTGTGACACCACCCTGTGACTTTGGTGCTTATTTCTGCTTAGAGTGTCCCACCTGAAGGCTGTGCAGAAGTATGTTTTCACAACTTGCTGGGAGCAGCTCCTTCCTTTCTGTGGAAAGCTCAGGAGGAGGCAGCGTGAGCTTCACCTGTGCATCACATGAAACCCCTGTGGTTCCAGGGCTTGCCAAGGATGCTGCAGATCAGAGCAGGGAACTGCATCAGCTCCTTCCTCAGGCTGGTGTTGGTCAAATGCACATATCCCATCTCCCGGGAGTGTGATGCAAGCTTCCAGCTGTGTAGATTTATTTAAGGCTCTTTGGGCTCAAAAGCGGGACTGTCACTCTGCAGCAGGGCACCCCGATGGGGCTGGTTATGCAGCACTTCCAGACTAAGTGGCTGTCTTGCACAAGATCTCTGCCACATCATACCTCAGGGAGACTGCTCCTGCAGTGTTTGTCACAGAGGTGGAACAACTCTCACTAGATGTGATTGTTAGTGTTTAGGGTTTATCAAAAATTGTTCTTATGGAATTGCTAACATTTACAATCTTGAAGCTGAGGGAGGGAGCGGGGTAGTGTCTTCCCTGGAGAACCACCTTTTTTCACTGTCACTCTGCATTATTATGAACAGGATTTGCATTTGTTATTGACAATTTACTTCCCACTTTCCTTCCTTTTTTTTTTTTTCAATACCCAGGATACTGTGATTTGGACCTTGAAGCCTCTCTGTCTTTCTTGGAGTACATCTTACAGGTGTGCAGAAGCTGCATGAAGTCAGTTCATGAGTCATCATTCAGCTCCAGGCCTTGGAAATTTTAAGAATTCAAGGTTTTGTGGTCTAATTTTCACTCTCTCTCAAATAGCTTAATTCTAATTGGAGAGCTTATTGAAGATTAGACCCTTCTTTATCTCCATGTACTGGAAGGTTTCACTCATGTTTGACATCTGTTTGTTTAAGGCCCTCCTGTTGTTCACAGGATTAGGACACTACTAATGCTATTGTAACTGACTTCGATCTTAAGGCAGTGAGCGTTCTACTTTTTTTGGGGAACACCATTTATCCAGTCTTGCTACAGGTTTTAACCATATTGCACCAATGGTGTGAAACGGTATTCTAAATTAACATTATAGATAGTTGTAAACATCACAAAATTTCAGAGGGATATTCTATATTGTTAAAGACAGTAAAGACACAAATTTAAACAGAGCGAGTTGATTATTCCAGTTGTTTGTGGCCTAATAATCTTTGAATTAATCTTTGGAGTTCATCCATGAATCCTGTGGAAACCTGATCTGTTCTCTCAGTGCTGACTGCTTGTGGTAGGGCAGTATGAATGCATGCCATATTTGAGGCCAAACGAGACCATCATAGCATTTAAATTCATTTCCATATTACTGCAGACTATTGAAGTCATCCACTTGCCGCTGTACTAGCTTTGTGTCTCCTAAGGTGTGTCTACTGAAAGTGACTGAGAGGAATGGCAGACCCCTTTTTCTCTTTGTCTTTCAAACAAAACAGATTTGTTTTGTTCCAATGAAAAGACAGTCTCACTTCTAAAACTGTGGCTGCCTTATTTCCATTCTGCCACTGCACCCAGATGTTTGCCCGCTTTTGTGCTTCAGTCTGGCTCTCTGTGTTTCCAGAACGTGGGGGTTTCTCCCTGTGAAGACTCTTGTAGGCAATAATCAAGTCGCCTCTTGGCCATCTTCAGGATAAGCTGAACAGGCCAGGGTCTTTAATCATCTCCATGATAGGCATTTTGTGTTTTTCTCTGCATCTGAACTCGGCACACTTTAAATATATTCAGTGATATTCATTGGTGCATTTTAAAAACGGCACTTGAGGCCTGAATTATGGGTTTTGCATGCCGTTTTCTTACCTTTAACATATACTGCCTAATCTCTTCTTCAACTTTCCTTTAGAAGCCAGGGATGAAGCTTCCAGTTACACTGGTGAGGTTTTTCTTGTAATTCTTATAGATTGATTTTTAAAAGCATCAGGTGCTTGTTGCTGATATTGACTGAAAGTTTTGAGAAGACTGAAGCACTGGCATTTAAGCACAGAATGTGGCCAGTGGCAATGGATCTTCCCCAGTTAGGCATCCTACTTGAAATTAGGCATAATCTGGGAGGAAGCTTCTGTGACTGAGGGAGCCACCCAGCCTTTTTCAGACTGAGGTTTTAGCTGTTGACTGCATCACAGTGGGGGTATTCTTGACTTGAATTGCTATAAATGGTGTAAAAACATACCAAGTTTAAAGGTCATGCTAGTGTAAGACCAACAATATCTGCATATGTTGGTGGGCATAGTAATATATAACTCACCCTGTTTCAAATGTCTCCAAATACCTTAAAAGTGAGTGTTAAGAGGATGAGGCCAGGCTTTTTTTCAGTAGTGCCAAGGAACAGGACAAGGGGCAATGGGGGCATGAACTGAAACACAAGAAGTTCCATCTGAATGTGGGGAAGAACGTTTTTACCTTGAGGGTGACAGAGCGCTGGAACAGGCTGCCCAGAGAGGCTGTGGAGTCTCCTTCTCTGGAGACGTTCAAAACCCACCTGGACACAACTCCGTGCAACCTGCTCTAGGAGAACCTGCTTTAGCAGGGGCTTGGACTGGATGATCTCCAGAGGCCCCTTCCAACCCTGGCCATTCTGTGATTCTGTGAAATGCCAGTGCTGTGTTTTTCCTCACAGATTATCTGATGGTAGAACATGGGGCCACTTGGAGACTTCCTGGAACTAGGGATTGTGCAAATTGTGTGAATGTGCATGTTGGATACCTGACATGAGCTTCACAGAAGGTTGCTGTCATTCCTGGGCTTGGGAGAGTAATAACAAATTTGCACCTGAATCACAGAATAAATAATCCTCACCTTTGCTCAGCTGAACATGCACTTTTTTTCAGTGAGCCAAAAGCATGAATACATCTCGGCTGTGTATTCCACCTTATTTCTGCCTGTCTAAGCACACATTTGAGGAGCGTGTTCGTTCCTGGACAGTTTTTACCTGTGTGTATTAGTCCACAGACATGATAGAAAGATCGCAGCCCCAACAACTAATGTGCAACTCCGCTCAGAGTGTAACAGATGGCAGCAGACTGGTGCTTGAAGTGAGACCAGAGGTCCAAATAGCAAAAGATCAGCACTGTCAGGACTATTTAAAAGCTTATGGGTCACTCTTGTCACTTCTCTGAAGTGAAATGCAGGTTGTTGCTGTTCTCTGTGTTTAAGGTTCCATTGTAACAGCTAATGTTCCTAAAGACTAAATTGTTTTAGTACCAGCAGATGAAATAAATTTACGCCTTTAGGAAAAGTCTCATATGCTTAAATCCAAATTAAATCCAATTCTTTTCTCAGTATGCTGGTTTTGACTTCGAGGCGACATGGTTACTGACATTAGGGGATGACCACCCCACTGTGTCAGACTCAGTTGAGGTCACTGTAAATAATAGCATATGTGGAGGTTCACTTCTGAAATCCAAGTCAAATGCTAAGGTAAAACGCACCTTCACGCCTCACATTGACTATCCGTTGGAGAAGCAGCTAGTCTGAATGGGTGAGTAAAGCAGATCACTGATTATAACAGAATATACAATACAGAGAAGAGCCCAGACAATAACGTGACAATTGGAAAGCCTGGGTAAATGCCCTGGAAATCAGCAGCTCTTCACTTGCATGCCTTGGAAAGGAGACTTTCCTTAAAATAGAAGCCTGCTTTCTACAGTAGGGAAAGTGTGAAGCTTTGTGACTGTGGCTGTTTTTACCAGTGACTGCAGGATGGGAAGAATACTGAGGCAGGAGAGTGCCAAGCCAAAACAATGTGCAGCCTCACCGCAGACAGTGAGTCACCAGCCTTTTTATAAACCAATTTCCTCAACAAAGAATGGAATTGAACTCCGGCCAGCTTTGCTTGTTTAGAAAACAGTGAGAGCACCACAAACAGTTCTCCAGTCTATCTAGAAGAATGGACAGAGTTCCTCTTCTTCCATCTTGCATCTGGACAGCAGGAGTAGGGCGTCTTCAGCAGCCAGTGCACTGCGAAGTGGTCTATCGTTAACCTGAATAGCTGGGCATAGCTTGTCTTCAGCTTGTCATCACAGCTTTTAATGCAAAATCTCTGCTTCTTTTCATCTTCAGACATGAGCTATCATTGTTACTGCCTGTTATTTGCCTTGCTGTAGTGCCTGGGATGCTCAGCCAGCAGTTATCCTGCCCTTGAACAAGGTGCTGTACAGGCATATAACAAGACTTTCTGAGACTCAGGACCATGCTGATGGTACACCACAAGTGGGACACAAAAAGGGGGTGAAGCGGCCAAAGGTGAATTAGGATGGGATAAAGCAGGAGGAAGATATAAAAAGGAAATTAATATTGACTACAGAGCAGAGTTACAAGGGGGAGGGGCGTTGTTTGCTACTTTTTTAATTATTTTTTTTTCAACAAATGGGTTCTTTTCTATCCAGGGAAAAAAGCATGGTTGCGTATCAGTGAGTGCAGACACTGAAGATGGTTGCTAATGCAGATTTCCTAAAAGGGTCGTGTCTTGTATCAGGCACTTGAACATACTCTACAAAGCCTTCCTTTTAGACACCTCATTTATTTGTTTTCTGGGGTTGGAGGGTGACTCACATTTGCCTGCCCAGGGCCTGGCATGCCACAGGGCTTCCCAGCCAGGTCCTCTGCAAAGTGATATATGTCCAACAGTGGCTGAAGCTGGCTCATTCCTGGTCATGTTCGTGTGAAAGCAGGAATTAGAAGAGGGGAAGGAAGAGAAAGGCTGCTTGTTTTTTTTCTCCTCTCACTTTTCCCATTTGGATGTTCTCGTACATGACTATGGTTCTTCAGAAAAACCTCCTTTGTTAGCCACTGGGCCTATAAAAATGGATGTACAGTAGTCATTGGCTTGCCTGCCAGGGAGGGCAATGAAAACCACAAGATGGACCTGTGGGACAGAAGCTCGATAAGAGAGAGGAGGAATAATTCCTGGTAGGTACTGGGGTGGTGCGGAGGAAGAGGATGGGGAGGGACATACACATGTCTACACATGACATACACATACCATAAGGTCTAAAGGAGCTGGAAGGGTCCACTCTTTTAGGGACAGAGAAAAGAAAGGAAGGGCAGAAGTGGGAGAAGGAGAGGAGCAGCTGGCAGGAGAACAGAGGCATGAGACGACCTACGGTCAGAGCAGAAATCCTATGAGTAACATATTTGAAATCCAAGTTTGCTTGGTCATGCTCGCTTGGACCAGGATCATGCAGTTTCTCCCTGTCTGGTACCACATGCTGTTCCTGTGGGGAGCCTGAGCTGGGCTCACCACCGCTGTGATGCTGCTGGACATCCACAGACGTGAACGCCAGTGTCATGGTGTGCAGGCTCAGACATGGTAACACCAGGGAAGCAGAACGAATCCCTCAAAGCAGGAGAGGTTTCTTTTGCTTTTGTGGTCACTAGTAAGTTCAGCAAGCAGAAAGGATATGCAGGCTGCTTGCCAGTGGTGAGCACTTTCCAGAACCATACCTTGGAAGTTCCTTAAGGGGCAAGGGAAACCCTCGCCAGGCAGCTTGTGTGAAAGTGCTCATTTGTCTGACAGTGAAACCCCAAATTTGTCTGCTGGGTGAACTGCCTGACTGATGTGGGGTTAAAGGCTTACTTGTTGCTTCCCAAAGCGGAGGTTTGAGTATTCAGGCTGCACAGAGGTAACAGCTCCAGATACAGTTGGAAAAGGTAACTGTGCTTTTACTGTGACCAACACATGGCATTCAAACATGGCCAGTGCTTGGGGACTGGAAAGGAACTATGCAAAAACGAGCAGAATCCTTTATTTTCTTTTTTATTTCTTTATAAAGAAAGGAAAGGATGGGCATGCCAAGCCACAGCGGAGTACAGACAAGGGTGAGCACTGAGGCTTCTCCTTGGGGGCCATCCACAGTAAACTCTTGCCCTGGCATAGTACAGCTCCCCATCCCTCCTGCCAGGAGGGACCCAGCACGCAGCCAGCCCTTCAGCACAATTGCAGCTCTTTGAAGTCAGTTTGCACAGTTTCACAATACCGTCAGCCCACGTCACATGGGGCAGCAGCAGCTGAGGCCAGCAACAGTAGCAGCAGCAACACTGGGTACAGTGCACAGAAGAAAGGGAGCAAAGAGCTCATTTGCAAACAGTAGGTAACAATATAGAAAGTCCAAAGATCATCATTCTGCTATAAAAATATTACACTTCATAAAACCATGTACTATAAAAAAAATCTATTCAGAAACGCTGGTAAACATAATAAATATCTGTACACCGGCTGCCCTTTTCATACAGGAAACGTAAAAAGCGTGAGCCTCAGAAATCATGGTTTGTAAACATGAATATGGAGCCTGTAAACAAAGTGCTAGATCATGGTTCATTTCAAGGTCAAATTCATTTAATACTACCCAAGTAAACCCCTTGCACCGTGTCGTCACCTAAAGGCCACACTCCACCACTGGGACAGGAAGGGGGACGCTGCTCTGAGCTGTCCCCTTGTTTCACTGAAGGTGCACGTGAATGAAGGAACTAATACAGCAAGAGTGAAGGAAGCAGGATTTGGCTCTGAGTAGCAAATCAGAACCAATCTTCTAGCAACTGGTTTTCACTTTCTGCACTTCAAATGCTTAATTCCAGCCTCTCCTTTCAAAATCCGCCTTTATCAAAGAGGACATGCATTTTCCTCATTTGCCTTTCAAGCTAGTCTGAAAACTGCGACTGTAAAAGAAATTTAGGAGAAATAATGGAGCACAAATTGACTGTGTAACTACGTACAGCAAAGCAAGAAGCAGTGGTTGTACAGTTCAACACTGAACATTATGGTTTACACAGCACCGGCTGATGCAGAGGGCCAAATTCTTAATTCCAGACTTTCAACACTGGGCTGCAAAAGATTTCCATGTGCAAGCCTGCACGGACACGCATGATCAGATGCCTGATTAGCTGGCTGATGTGCCTGTGTTGTCACCTGGTTGCACATGGAAATGCAAGGTTTAAGCTCACAAAACTTACGAATAATTTTACCTAAAATTTGGCTCTAAGAACTACTGTGACTTTATTTGCTTTGTAACATTCTCATTCTGGACAGGCTTCTACTCACCCTTCACCTAAATACTGAGAATTTTAGTTCTGGACACAGTCAGAACCTTACTTTTAACTTCACTTTATCTTCTGAGTTTAAACACTCAAATTTTTGCTAACTTTCAGAATACAAGAGGAAGTGCAATTGTTGCTTGTGTTATGAGCATAAACGGCCTGAAGTTATGCCAGAGGAGGTTTAGATTGGACATTAGGAAAAAGTTCTGGACCGAAAGGGCTGTCAAGCATTGGAACAGGCTGCCCAGGGAAGCGGTTGAGTCACCATCCCTGGAGGTGTTTAAAAGACGTGTAGATGTGGCACTTAGGGACATGGTTTAGTGGTGGGCTTGCAGTGTTAGGCTAACAGTTGGACTGGATTATTTTAAAGGTCTTTTCCAACCTAAATGATTCCATGATTCTGTGACATGGAGGGGGATTATGGGACTATGTTCAAACAGGAACGGAGGTACCAGAAGCAGCTTAGCCACCATGTCCCAGGGCAATACAGGGGTTCAGGAGCAGGGTTAGCTATGAGGTGAGGATACACACTTCTAAATGATATGCTGTATACTTTGAAAGAGGGAAAGAAAATGGGCTTGCACGTTTTCCTGTTTTTGATGAACTACATTAAAGCATCTTATTAACATTATTTTAGGCCGTTTTATTTTAATGTAAGGAATATCTGGGGTGGTTGTCCCGGTTGTGCTGCTTGCCTGTCTTTTAGGATTCAGATACGTGACCCCGGAGCTCACATGGCTTTTGTTTAAAGGTGCTGTCTGCAGATGTTCAACAAGGTATCTTTGCTTCTAAATATTTGCTTTGGCATTTTTGCTACACATGTCTTAAGACAGCTTCAGAACACCTGAATGAAAATAGTTTTCCAGTGAAAGCTAAGATATCTTGTTTTCTGCTGTTGTAATCTGCTTTATCTTCCATGTTTGTCTGCCTCACTCCTGCTAGGGGTCTAGAAAGCTGTAGCACTCCACAAAATCAGGTATTTCCTCTGTAAAAATTGGTGATTTAAAAACAAACTCCAGGATTTTTTCTGTCCTCTTTATAAAGTCAGTGGTGGTAAAAATACACACAGTCAACATTATTTACCCATGGCATGTCATCTGCAGCCCTACACCGTCTGGTTACAGGGAGCTTCTATGAACTTGTGACTTTTCAAGCCTGGGCTTGTTCCCCCACTCCGTGCCCACAGGTTGGCACTGGTAACACGCTGCTGTACAAGTATCGCCCTGACTCTGAGCCACGCTTGGGCTCAGCTCAGCATAACTCAGAAACAGAGGGGCAGAGGTAACACTGAAGTTGTGGCCACACCGATGTGTTGACAGCACTGCTGCCAAAACAGATGCTGTTGCCTTCCTGCTGTACTCAGCCACTTGTTCTGATGCACAAACATTTGCTTTGCCCCATGGTGACCGGGATAAGGGAGGTGCAAAAGGACGGATGAGTAGCTGAGGTCAAGAGAGAGTGCCTGCCTGCCTTTTTTTGGCATCAGCACTTGCATATGCTGGCATGAGCTCTGTGGACCGGCAGCATAATAAAACCCTTGTGGCACTCATGGCTTAGGGAATGATGTAAGCCCTGGCATAATTCATACCATAGAATACACAGCAACTGCCATGCTCGACCAAGGTCTGTATGTATTTGTATGTACCAGAGCTGGGTACAAGTTGTAGAGAGATCACTGCACTACACAGACAAAGCCAGCCTGCCCCTTAGAGATCTGCATACTGATTTCTAATAGAGTCTGATCTACCCTGTAAGCCAACAGATTTATTGTCCCTTTCAAACTCAGTCCAAAACCTAGTCAACCCTAAATCTGGTTGAAAAGAGGCCCAGGAACACATCCAGGGTTAGATGAAACACAGGGACACACAATCTGTACTTCATAAGAGTGTGACATGCAACATCATGTCATGACATTGTATCACGTAAGACAAGCTTCTCCCGGCTCTCTGTGCCTGGGTTATCCCCAGTACCCAGGGCCATCTCAGGGAGCTGCTGAAGATGATTTTTGGGAGAAACAAACCAGAATTTATTATCAATGGATTTTTTTTTCCAGATGTGGGGACTGATTACAAAGTGTCTGTGAGGGTCACTTGTGGTTTGCTGAAAAAGTCAGGCTTTATAAATGCTATCTGCTCTTAAAACTTGCTTAGAAAAAATTGAACAAGTAAAAGATTCATGAGGGATGGGGGGCAGGGGTCAGCTGTCCCTCTGAGCAGCATCTCCCACACCTTTGCCATATACACAAGCTGTGGTGCTGCATAGGAACTGGGGTAGCTCTTCCCATGATCTTCTTCATCAGGAACATTTGGCTTCTTCAGAGTCCTGGAGCTGCAGAGATGGGGTCCAGCTCTGCAAAGTCTGGGGAGATGCCTCCTCCCTGCTGGGCAGACTACCCTCTACTGAGCTGAATGACAGCTTTTGAAGTGGCTCTCCAGATGAGCTGACTATGTTCTGTGACAGATACACTCCAGTATGCCTTGGACGGTCATTGCTTTGCACACATTGACGGTTCAGAAATGTAACTATACTATTTGCAATAGCCGAAGGCACTAGGTCATGTCTGGACTGATAATGTGCAAGATGGTATCTAATTCAAAGTGATTTTCAGACTTTTAGGAGTTAAACATAACATTTAATAAAAGTCCCTTAAGATTAAAAAGAGAGGAGAGAGTGAGCCTAAGCTTTTTTCAGTTACGTTTTCTCCTAGAAAGAATAAATGCTTATTGCTGAGCTATACTGCAGCAAGGAGTCTGGGAAGGAAATGCTGGTTTAAAAGCAGCTGTAGCAGTAATCAGGCCATGGCCATGCATCTTCGCCTGCATCCAGCTGGGCCAGGGCAAGTGGCGGGTGCTACCGGTCTGAAATAATGAGTGCTCGTGGCTTATTCCTCCCTCTCTGCCAGGAGCGACTATCCCTTGATTTGCTGATGCAGGCTCTTGTATTTCAGTCCAAGTGAACTGGATCAGCAAGACTGACAGCGGAAATGGTTTAATTGGGTTCATCTTGACTGAAACAGGTCAGAAAACCCTCAGAAGTGCACCTCCCGTGCACAAGCCTGGGGAGCGGGGGCTGATCTGCCTTGGGAGTGTGCGGGGATGCACAGCTGGGACAGAAGGGAGGCTGGATGGGACAGCTTCTTCCATGGATGGGCACGTCCATGGAAGCGGTACTTTATGCATACCCAGAATATGAATGGTATCCATTCCATACCCAGAGAAGGATGGTACTCTATCCATACCCAGAGTAACCACTACCATTTTCAATGTCAGATTTTCAAGAACACCACAGACAAAACTCTGCTGAGCATCACCTCAAGCGCTGACTACACTTCTATTGTCATTTGAACAAGCTGGGACAGCATTTTTTGTGTGTATGCATTTACATATACATACACATGTGCATAAATCTGGATGCACTGGCAACAAAATCTTAATAAGCAACCCCATTATATGTGATTTATAGGCTTATAAAGTAATTAATGGACATCAACATGTATCATTCTGTATGTGGCCCAAACCTGGTATGGTTAATAGGTGATAACTGGTGGGTTAGAAAGAGCTAAACTGAGAAGAGATTCAAACTATTAAACTTTGGGAAGAGCAACATCCTGTAAGTTTGGCCTACAATAATATTCAGATCATTAAAAAATGCTCAAAGAATTAAGACCAAGTATATCAAGAGGGAATTGGACTGTGAAGAGAAATCAAACTGAAGCAATGAAAGATGACCAGGAAGTCTGAGGGGGAGGCAAAACCTGTACATAATATTTACAACACTCTTTCTGCCCATCTACAATACAATTACACAGACCATTGAAAATTTATTTTGTTGAAACAGCACAAATCATCTGGGACCCCAGAAAATCCAGCCCTCCCTCCTGGTTGCACTTAGCATCCTTATGCTCATCTTGCTTCTTCCAGGACAGAAGTCACTTCCAGGGAAACAGGCCTGGCAAGAGCGTTTCTGCATCAGCCAGGGTATCACCTGCCTGCAGACTCGCCTGGCAGTGTGCTGCCAGCAGAAATATATGAGACTTAACTTCTAACAAGAGGAAAAGTATAAAGGCAGCAAAAAGCTGATCCTGAGCACAGCTTAGCCGGCGGGAGAGAACGATGGCTGCTGTGTACATAACCATGGACACACACCTGCACATGTTTGCACACATCAGTCCAAGCCAATTCAGCCACTGTGTGAAGTTTCACAGCGTTGTTTATTCTAGAAAAGAGAAGGGCTTCGTGGAGAGCTGCTTTGCAGCAGTCCTCTGTGCACAGCACATAAACCTGAACATTAAATATAGGTTTAAATTATTAAGAATAAATTTAAATCTAAAAATAGGCTAATGCAAACAAACAAATTTCAGTCAACATCGGAACAGAGCTAGTTTTAGGAAGCATATTGCTATAGCAAATGCAACTCCTTGTTCCCTTGGACACTCAGAGGTGTAATTCCAGTTCAGCACCGAGATGCACATACTACCCAGCAAGGAAAAATTACCATCTCTAGCATATGAAGCTCCATGTTCACATTTTTCTTTTTTTCCTGTCACAACAGAAAAAAGCCAACATAGAACATTAGCTTTTCCCACAAAGCATCTGAGGTGAAAAAATTTACTTGGAAAAAAAAAATTAACAAAAGCAGTACAAAGAAGAATCCTGGTCAGCTTGTGACCACTATAAGCCAAATGGGGAAGAAAAAGAATAAAAAAATAGTTCACATCCGGCACCACAAACCTTGCTCGCTTGCTTTGAAGTCAGGGAATGAGAAAAAAGGTCCATTTTGCTGAGATCATTTCAACGAAGTTTTCTTTCCCTGAACCTGGAAAATCTGGGTAGTAGGGTACAGAACTTTTGTTTTATATGTATATAAATACACATGTACATATTTATATAAATATAAAAGCAGAGCATTCTTCTCATAATTTATTATTATTAAAGCTTGTAACAGAGTTAGCTGGACTCTTCAGAAGTGGGCACTCTCTGTACACAGGCGGCACAGGGAGTTTAGCTCTGCTAGAGCAGAACAGCCAGGCAGGGGCACGAAACGCTGGGTGGTGGAGGCAGATTCGGGTGAGCGGCCAGGGAAGGGCAAGGAGCAATGACTGGAAGTGGCCTCACTTGCTTCAGGGTGGCACTCTGGCCTGCCAGAGCCGGTCTCGTGAGCAGACTCAGTGATGGTGTGGGAGGATGGCTGCACCGACCCAGCCAGCCCCTCGGCAGCCCAGCTGCCTTCTTCTGTACCAGCTGCTGAGGAGGGACTGTTCCTTGCTTTTAAAAGGAGTCCCAGTTTGTCCCCAAAGCATGTGCACGCTAGTTTGCTTTGGCAGTACCACCCACCATGCTGCCATGGGTCTTTCTGCCTACTGCCCTCAAAGTCACATGTCCCTTTCCCCTGACTCTGCTCGGTTCCCCAGCCCCCTCACCTGGTCCTCCCAGACCTCCTGCTTGCTGGCCAAGATCAGACACCTTTTCCTCCCCTGATCCACAGACTCCTGCTCACACTGTTTTACGTGAATGCTTTCCCACAGTCTTGTAAGACCCAATAATTTCCTCAGAGGAGTGAGTTTCTCAGAGGTTTTCTGCTTTCAGAACCCTCTGAGTCAGTCAGGGCTGGTTCGAAGCTCTCCTTGAGCGGTGCTGGCTTCGTTCCACAGAGGGCAGGGGCAAAGTGCAAAAGATTTCTTGAAATCAGAAGATATTTCCACCACCAACAGCTCGCTCTCCTCTTCATGTTGTATAGCACTTGTTTCAAGTTAGGTATTGTTCATGTGTCTCTGCAGCCTTCACTCTTCCTGGGGAGAGTGGAGATCAGTAGATGTCTACTGGTGACCAGCCAGGTCACTTCATCCTGATGCATGCTGGAACAGCTGAAAACGTTCAAACCTGATTGCTATCTTCATAGCAAAAAGTGCTTTTCTTGAGAAACAAAATGAAAACAGTGTTCCCATGGAATATCTTAAGGACTCAAAAACAGTATTTCCTAGGGTGGGAAGGATGAAGCACACCTACTTTATTTGGCTTTATCTCAGTAAGGAAACAGAGCTACTGGCAAAATTGGCACATCTTTGTGAAGTTGTTAAACCTGGGACCCTGGCTGGAATGTAACAGAAATGACGGAGCAAAAGAGAACTTTGCCTTACGCTGGGCTTCTGCTAGTCCTGGCGATGTCGTGTGCGGGTTGTCTGAAGAAGTTCTGCTAGCCAAGTAAAGATGAATTTCTCAAATAATAAACTGTAGGTTTTCAAAGAGGCCTTTTGGGGGTACTGCTACAACCTGGTAGAGGTAAGTCTTTTCATGCCCCGCCGCTGAGCCAGATTGGAGGACAATACAGGCTCCAGCCTTGGTGCCTGAGGTGCTCGGTTTAAAGCGAAGTAGGTGGCTGCCATTGCACCCTGTAAAATAGAGAAAGAGAGAATGCTGGGCTGAAATTCAGTTCATTGATGCTTTCCCCCTCCCTTCTCCTATACAGCTCCCTGAAAAAATGGAGGTGCATGGCTGATTTCCATGAAATGATAACAACATTTCAGCTGCCAGACATCTGGGGTGTCTCTCATTCAAAGTGGTGGGCAGCAGTATGTGCACGGAATGCCACCAGGTCATGATAATGCGGCTTGAAGTTAAAAATACCAAGCAGGTGACAGGTCAAAAACCTTTACTGTTAATACAGTGCCATATTAATTTTTAAATTACAAAAAAATCATCCTCGGTCCTCTATCATTTCCCAGAATATTTACACAAATGACAGCTCATTCTTCAAGGAAGGAAGAGGCAGGGGTATAGGATGTACCTTCACCAGGTGAACATCCTGTCTGCTGAGTTGGTTTTGAGACAGATACTCTCTGTTCACTATCCATGGATGTCTTAGGACTTGGACTGCTGTGAGGCGCTGATGAGGGTCTACATGAAGCATCTTAGACACAATGTCCTGGGTTTAAAAGGAAGAAAACAGCAAGGGAAAAAGTAATTAATAGCAGTGCAGTTTTCACTAAGATCTTCCCAGCGGCAGTGTCATCGTGAGCAAGTCCAATGGGGAGAGGAATGCACTTCAGATATGCTTTATATTTGTTAAGGGTAAAGTCTGTTCTTCAAAATTTTTATGTGCAATGTTCATCTTTCAGCTGATAACCCAGTCAAAAGATGATGTGGAGTGTGTTCACCTTATTGAGTGAGTGTTAATTACTGGTGATAAACACCTAGAGAGGATGCCATCTGGAGGCATCTCCTCACTGACTCCAAAGCATGCTTACAAGAGAAACTTAGAAATTTAACATTCAGGTGGCTAAAATTCAACCATATCAGTTCTACCACATCTGAGCATTTTCATTTCAAAACTGGACATCTGATAAGAAGACCATTGTGAGGCTCATAGGTGTTGGCAGCAAGATCAGTATGTTACTAGGATCGCTTGCAGTTCAGTGGTGGGATATATCAAAGTTCTTCCATTGGATACTACCAGTTGCTAAAACTGAAATTTCTTGCAGGAATCTCTAAATCCTGTCAAAGTTTCTGATTAATGCCAGGCAACTGAACGTTCTCCTGCCCATCTACATGTCTCATAGACTAGCGTGCAGCTTCATGCCCAAAAGTCTCAGAACCAGATGAATTTTCTCTCCTGGGGTTTCCATGCTTTGTGATAGATGAGTAGCCTAAACTGTGAACTATACAGAAGTTAAAAATGCTAGCTTGTGAACTGCCTGCTCCTGGTTAGCTTTGAGGAGCAAAAAGGTGATTCACGTAGAGATCATACACTGACAACCCTACACTTGCATTCACAATTGATGGTGCTGTATTATGCTTTAGTTTAATGAAATAAACTACCATAATTCCTGACACATTATTTCATGTGGAGTGGTAGAAACATAAGGAAGCAAGTTTTTATTTCATGAGGCACTGAGAAATAACCCTTCTGACTATCTCTCTCTTAAGTTTGTTATAACTGCAAACTGCAAGCCCATTTCAGAGAACATAAAAAAAAATCCAAGAAAGTGTTCACTGACCTTTGCAGTATCAGATACTGAATCCCAGTTTCCTCCTGTAAGTGCATATTTGCCACTGCCAATCCTGGCTAGAATCTCCTCTGGGGTGTCATCTGGTCCATTTGCAAAAGGAGTGAACCTATTTAAAAAAAGAGAAAAAAAATACAGTGTAATTTGCAAGTATATGATTTCTAGGATCTAGTGCTAACTGCCACCGATTACAGGAATTTGGTTCCAGAATGGACCAGATATCACTGCTTCATTTTGACTTAATCTATACAGCCCAGTGATTCCTCATATTAAGTTGTTTGGCAGAGGAAAAGACTGATTCCTTAATTGTTTTTTAAATTTTTGTTCTCTTCCCAGTTTTTTAGGAGTGAAATATTCTTTTTAAGAGATAGACAGGTTTTTACCTCTTTAAGTGTTTTAACTTTGCTTTATTGCTAATAGAAGTACCTTGATAATGGCAAGAAAGGAGAAAAATAATAAAAGGGAGAAAGTAGAAAAAAGAACCCTTTATAATCTATTTTTCAGCGTTTTGTTAACCATAACATGCAAGTCTGTTGGGCAAAACAAATGATCTGCAAAAGGCTACTTCCTGATCTAGCCAGTCAGAAATGAATAGTGACATGCACCCAGCTTTACAAAATCTGTGTCACATGCATTTGTCTTTATAAAGTGACAAGTGATACGATTTTTGCAGCTGGCTAAAATCTACCAGGCCAAATTTTACCCTGCAATCTTGAACAGCTGTGTAGGTTTTTATGTGGGTATTTTAATATTTTTCCTTCCTTCTGTCTTTTCTCTTCTGAAAACTTGCCAGTGTTTTTTACATAGTTAAACAGTTGGTTTGGCCACAGCTTCCTATCCCACCTGGTTTCTAGAAGCAAATTCAATTCCTCATGCTGTATTTTCTAATTTTCAAAAACATTGCAGACTTCACAGAAGTTCAGCCCAAAGAGATAAGTAATATTATTCCAGTCAGGAGGGATGAATTATGAGTTAAGGACTTGCTAAAACTCCAAGGTCTGTCACTACCTGCATTCACAGGATCCCGGGCTTGTGCTCCAGTCCTGGCTGTTTGGGCCCTCTCTGCTCATAGTGATGATGGGAGCAGAATAAAATCCTGGATGCAAATAAAAGTCAGTGCCTACTAACTCTTCTCTGGTGAGGAAGAACAAGACCATCCCTAAATGCAGTCGTGGCACTGAAAAGGTCAGCACTTCTCAACTGTTTCCATTACTCTGACCTTCTCTTTTAGCACAGAAAAAAGTGAGATACAAGTTAATAGCACCTGTTGGCAAATTTAATATTCACTAAGTTATGCAATTTGTATTTCAGATTCAAATATATTTGGATTTTTGTCTTCATATATGAAAAAGAAGCATTTTGAATACAATCAGCTAAACAAATGTAACTGTGGGTAATGTGTTGATTTTATTTTACTGATTCTGGTTGTGTATCACTGCAAATCTATGGCATTAGCCTAATAGAAACAGGTTTTTGGATATCCAAGCAGACTGCGACACGTACCCAGAAAGTCACAATATATTTCAGCTAATGGTGAATGAATTTTACTCAGGAACAAAATAGATGGGATAGAAACCTCTGGCACTTTTTCTATAATCTACGAGGCAAGAGACACGAATAACGGAAGGGTAGGGTCCAACTCTTCGTTTTCTGTATACATCTAGGAATGAATCCAAGCTTCTTGCCACAGCTGAATGATCAGGAAGCAGATTAAAGAGCTGTGAGAGGTCACCAAAAAAGTTTCAAGCTGCACTTCAAGTTGCACTTATGTGCATACCAAATGTGCACATACCAGACCTTGAGAAATTAATTTCAGGGGCCTGATAACTCCAGATTGGGTTTGCCCACTGTGTTTTCCATTCACCCCAGCAAAACTTATTCCTGTCCTTCACTGCTTGTTTCAGTCTCTCTCTTTTTCTGGGTCTTTTTGTGTCAGTATTTAACTTCAGTCAACACACTGATAGCAGTATTTTTGCCAAGTACCCCCCAAAAGTTCCTGCTGCCTGTTGCTGTTCTTGCTGGTCTGTTCATGTACTTTCTGTCCTTTCTGCAGCATATTTTTGAAATATCATATGAAAACTATGTTTGGAGGTTTTTTGGGGGCCTTTAAAGTTACTCAGATACTACAGTAATATCAACAGTAGAAGAAGAATGAAGCTGAAGAGAATACATGCATTAATAGAAATGAATGAACATCCTGTTATGGATAAGGTGAACATAGTATGGCTTTTCATACTCCTATGCTCCTCTCCTAGTGTAAAACTTTCACACTTGCTTAAGTGGTGAGTGAGCCTTTCAGGAGTCTAGGTATCAGTTGCTTATGGGCACAGGCTGTTAAAAACCTAAACGCCTTGTAAAGTGTCAAAGATATTTGTGTGCGTTCTGGGGAAACTTATTCTAATTCTAGGTCTTGGCATCTACTTTCTTGCCTTATACAACTGAGCACACTTCTCAAAGGAGGCCAGACAGTTTGCTGTCTCTCTCTGTCACTCCCTTCTGGCTTAATCAGTGCTGAAGTGCTGAGCCTACTGGAGACTGTTGCTCCAGGTAGACCTTCACTCACCCTGCCAACATGGTATACAGTAGGATCCCCAAGCTCCAGATGTCACAGGCTGCATCATAACCTTGGCGTTTAAGGACCTGTGTGAAGGAAAGAGAGAGATGAAAATAGGTTAATATGCATTCCTGCATTTTTAGCTTCTGATCTTCAAAAAGCACCGATTAGTGGCTATATCTGCTGACATTTCCAGGGCTTAACCGCATAACTGGCTTGAACATGTGGCTGCCTCAGGATCAAACTGTTCAGTAGTGGTGTGGAGCAAGGTGAAGCCCAGGCTAGAATGAGCTGGTTAGCATCCAGGTCCAGCACATCTGTCACCTCCACAGTGAGGCAGACGAGTGCAGTTTGGTGGAAGCCTCTCTGACCATCTAATACACAGCAAAGCAGAACAACATTTCAGTGTTTTAAAATGTTTCTTAAAAAAAGCCCATTAATACATATCCTCCTAACATAAAGGTCTCCCAGAACACTGTGGATGCAACAAGCATAGGGCTGAGTGACAGTGATAAGCATGTCTGAGCTCAGTTTGGACTTGATACAACAAATGGATGCACACTAACACATATCTCATGTCAGACTAATAAAGATGTATGACAACTGCAAAGAAAGCTAAAAGGCTTATTCTTATCTTACTTCTGTATTCAGAAAAGTAGCCACATTTAGACTGGACATAACAGATAACAGGCTAAAACTTGATCTTTTTCCGATGGGGAAAACAAGACCCATGGTACTCAGCAAAGATCTGATCAGTAGGTTCATTATTGGTACAGGATGGTGAGCTATGGCAGTAAGGGTAAAATCTAGATTTCATTTATGCCAAGTGAATAGTAGAAGAAATGCCTATTGGAGGCAGTGCAAGCCCAAGTGAAAGTGAAGTCACCAAGTGAGGCAGCACTTAGGTGACTTAGGTGAGGCAGAGATTAGGGGAGGATCTTTGTTTCTCTGTGGCACAGGAAAGCTCAGGGGCCACCTCCAGCTTTTCCGCTTGCTGGTAAAAGCAAACTACCCTTCTGTTCATTCAGTTCAGACACACAAGGAGAATTTTGTCCTCTTCTGATGGATCAGTAGATATATTAATTTTTTGCAAAGCACATGAAAAAGGAACGTACAAAATCAGCAAGTATTTCTCTGACCTGCAGCCTTTTTACCCAGGAGTGATTTCAGCTATCTGAAGTCTATCACAGAAAAGACCAAGCACTGCTGGGAAAAAACAGTTTCAGAAAATGTTGTCTCGACAGATTTTACATATGATGAGTGGTAAGGAAACCATCTGCCAGGTATGCTGCTGAGTGAACATTTGCTACCTGGAAAAAAAAAAACCCCAGAGAAGAAGCTGCATTTCCTCTTGTTGACAAAGCTGGTAATATTGTGCTTCTGTCCCTCTTTCCTGCACATCATATATACGCTCTCTGGCTGTTTTATTTGTTCTGTTTCTTTAGTTCCTGCATCCCTCTATTAATATTAGTTTTTATGGGATAAAGCTCTTTGTTATTTGAAAAACTGTTGTTTCTTGCTTCACCTGTGAGACTGAATACCCAACATTTATCCGCTGGTGTAGCCATTCTCATTGCTTCTTGAACAGTTACATTTTCATTGCCATTACTGTCTTCCTCCAATAACCATGGACAACCAAGTCCAAGGCAAATGACAGAAAAATGGGGCAGTGATGATATTTAGTGGAGCAGGGTATTAAGCAAGTGATTACACAACCCCCGAATGATGGGCAGCTGTTGCTGCATGTTATCGTGCAGTTTGCAACAACGCTGCCAGGTATCAGGGACATTCACGCTATGCTAGTGCCTTGGGGAAGCTTTGCTGTCAGTTACCTTTTATCAACAGCAACTTCACCCCATGGATAACAACAGGATCTAGTAAGAGTTATCGGTTAATGTTGCTGCTATTTGAAAATGTGTCCAGCAGGTCTCTGGTGATTAAAGTGAGAACACTGAGCTGGCAGGAGCAAGTGTGGGAAACCTTGGCCAAAAAGGTTAGTGTTCAATCTATGGGGCAGATGTTATCAAACAGTAACAGGCATGTGTCTTAGAAATAAATCAGTCAGGGAAAGAGCTTTGCCAAAGATGCAGTGGTGTCCTGCTCTAATGGATGCTGATGGATTTATGACCCATGAAGGGGTTTAGGTCACCTCAAGAATTTGATGGGATCCGAAATACAGGCATGAGCTGGTTCTTAGTGCCACACGTGGTAGTGCCACAAACTTCCCCTGGGTTCATCCAGTTCTGATAATGGCTGAAATATTTATCCAACCCCAACCCCCTTTACTTCTACAGGCTTTGATTTATTGGATTAACAATGTTGCAAATATAGCATTTTCTCAGCTGTGACACAAGCAGGGATGCGTATGGGTATGAAAGCTAGTAAACAGTCTCATAATTTCAAATGCAAAACCAGTAGTTCTTCAGGCATTTTGGAGGAGAACTGCAGAATAAAAAATTTTCACTTCATCCAAAAAGACCCTGCTGCATCAGTAGGGAAAGGGGAGGCTGCCTCTCCCTCCTGGCCCTGCCTCGCTCCGCGCTCCTGCACGCAGCACTGCTCGCACTAGGTGGCAGCTGCGTCTTTCTCTGGGAGAGTCTCATGTAACCCCCAAACGAAATATTTCCAAAATAAAGGGACGTCCAAGTGGGCAAACATGCCCTCCTTCCTCTGCCACTGTCCTCTTGTGTCATCAGCTCAGCCGACTTTCTGTCGCCCTTCTGCAGAGGTCGCAGCGGGGCTCACGGAATGTGGAAGTCAAGTCTAGGCTGGAGGGCAGCGTTATATCACGGCCAAAATGTAAGAGCACTTAAGGCTCTATGTAAGCCCTCTGCCAGGTCTGGTAATGTTTCAATTACTCTCCAACGTTTCCTGCACTAGCAGGAACTGTCTTACTGATCACAAATATCTGGCAGAGTGATTTCTGCTCTCAGTTCAGATCAGAAGAGTCTGATCTGAAACTGCGTTGGGCTGGCAACATTTGTCATTACAGACACAAAACAAAATGGCCCATCATGCAAAGTAGCTACACCTGTTTTAAGTGCATTGTATCTTGGAGAAAATCTGAGTGCTTTAAATCTCGTGAACATGATTATTTTTTGGTTTAGAAACTGAACTGCTGTGATGCCACAGAACTTTTTTACGTATTTTGATAAAATTTAAATTGCTCATTCCACTTTCTAAAATGAAAACCCAACAAACAGCAATAAAATAACAAACCAATCTGTCTTGGCAATGGAAGGTTTTTTGCTGAAAAAAATCTGCTTTGAATTTATATTGCTTCGGCAGTGGTCTCAGTTTAAGAAATTCTCCTGATGCTGTAAGGGTGTGATTCCTTTAACTTTTGGTACCATGAAAGCACCTTGTACAGAAAGATCATCCGATTTTCCTCTTCCTGGTTACATACCATATAGATTAACATTAGATGGAGGAGAGTTACGGGGAAGGAAAGAATGCAGAATGATACCAACTGAGAGAATGGTATTTGGCAGTAGAGGACAGATGAAATATTGAAAGGCAATAGTTCTGCATTTTTCTTGTAAGGACCGTAACAAGCAGAGGGAGACACACATCTGGAGTTGTGTATTGCAAATACTAAAATTGCTGATAAGCATCGCTCCAAGAAATGGACAATTACCCAGGAAATTAACCTCTTGCTCCTCCATCAGAAGGAAGCAGCTATAAACAGCTCAAGGGTCTAATACAGCAAACATCCCAAATAATTCAAACAGCTGTGGGACCCAAACCCACTCCCATGGGGCTGCGTGAAAGGAACAGCTCTCGCCAGTGATGCAGAGCCACCTCTCCACGTTTGGGGCAAGCTGTTTGGTCTTCCTCCATTTCCCCATCTGTAAAAACAGGAAAACGGCCCTTTCCTACATCCCCCATAATAAGAGGGATTGGTAGTAGGAAAACCCAAGAGGAGAGCTGTTTCTATAGCTCAGTGAAGTCAACAATAAAGCTCTCACTGACTTCAGCGTGCAAGGACTTAATGCATGGATTTTTCTTTTGATTCTTATTCAAGTTTTCCCTCTTAAGTTTTATCCTGTTCTGATGCAGTGCCCTAGAGGGGAAACAGCCTAAGCACAAGCAGCTAGAGAGAAACCTGGTATTTATCGTACTATGAGCCAAAGCATCGTGTATGTTGGTCCAAGACAGACACCACCTTCTGTCAGGAGAAAAACAACTGCCCTGACAAGACCAGGAATAGGAAAGTTATGGTAACAGAGGCTGTGCAAGTGCTGGTAGCCTGGTTCCTGCCTTGCTGCTCTTGTAGAGGCAGTGAGGAAAAGGGAGAGAAGTAGGAAGAACTGCTTCTTGGACATGTGTGTTACTCACAGCTTTGAAATGCGATCCTACCTCAGGGGCGACAAAGTTGGCCGTGTAGCAGGGAGTCATGAGCAGCCCGTTCTCTGCTCTCAGTTGCTTGGCAAACCCAAAGTCACAGATCCTGATGGAGTCTGGGTTTCCTGACTCATCCATGTAGAGGATATTACTTGGCTTGAGATCTCGGTGCACCACCTTAGCAAGAAAGCAGTGAGTAACAGGTGAGGAGAGGAGGTCAGGGAGCATCCAGGCTTGGCTGCCATTTCTGGTCTGCTGGTTGAGGTAGGTCAAGAGCTCATATTTAAGTTTTGGAGAAAAGTTGCTTTAAAAAGCCTTGGGCAAATGAAGGGGAAAAAAAGGTTAAAGCCTGCTAAATCAGAAAGAACGTGTCTGACAGCCTCTGCTGGTGTGTTAAGATGGAGACTGCTACTCTAAGGAGGGACACCTTTCCCAGGGGCAGTCAGTGGGCGTTGCTGTACAAACACCTCAGTGTCAGAGTCTCCTGGAACCTGAAAGCCCTAAAACATTCAGTTGAGAGGCAAAGAAGAAAGTGTGTAAGGGTCTTCCTGCAACTGTCCACATGAGTGGCTCACACACAAAAGGAAGGTTTCTTTTTTCCCTAATTTCCAAATGTATTCACAAAAGTCCTTTCTGTAGGCACACAACTTCAAGTGGCTGTGTTTTACCAGACATGCTGCATTTCCGTTGTGGGATAGCAACCTTTATTTTTTATAGCAAGACTGAAAAACTATCATGAAAACATAAAAGCCTAAGCACAAAATGCACTTGTTTTAACCGTGAAACAGAAAAAGCAGCAGATATTTGACTAGTCATCCAAAGTGCTTGTCTGTGAAAAGTGGGAAAGGAGAGATTTTCAAACTACCATATATAGAGAGCTTAGATTTTAAAAGCCAGCTCTTTAACAGCATGTCAGAATCCTTTCCCATCAGCTGCTCAGACTGTCACTTCATTTGGAAAGCTGACCATTTGATTTTATTACCTATCTGCTGATTCAGCTACCCTATTTGGAATTCTGTTAAAAGATCAGGTACTGCAACAGTGACTGTGATAAAAAGTAAAAAAGCAGTATCTCATCAAGGTACGTGAACTTGAAAATCAGTGTAGTTTGGGAGTGAAGATAACCCTTCAACATACTGCAGTTCAGTTGGGAAAGGAGTGAAGAGCCCATGAACCTATTTCACAAACCAAATGGAATTATAAATATGGAGAAAGATTTTTTTTTGGGGGGGAGAAAAAGGTATATAGATTTCAGAGAAGACAAATCACAGCTATTTGCTTTTTCTGTAAGTCAGATTTTAACAAGGTTGAGCAGACAGCCAATAAAGCAGTGCTTACACCCTGAGAGTGCAGGTAGTCCACAGTCCTGGTGATGGTGCACAGCACCGCACTGGCCTCCCGCTCTGAGAAACACTTCTGCCGAAGAATGCGGTCCAGGAGCTCACCTCCCCGCATCAGCTCCATCACAAGGTACACGTATTTCCCATCATCATAGACCTGGAAGAGCAGTAGAATAAATGTTTATTTTGGACTCGTTAACTTGGTAAAGGTTGGTCCTTTAATCACAGTGTTGGCTTGCTTATGTGAGATGTTGGAAGAAGAAAATGTCAGCTAATGTGCGGGAAATGTGCTTATTACATGTAACAACAAAAAAGGCAACTTTATAAAATTACTTTACCATTACTTTTTTCTTGTATCTGTAGCAACTCACTGATTTGTCCACACAGAAATGTAGCTTTCCTGATCTGCTATCTTGTCAGCAGAGTAGACTAAGCTGCTGAAAGCAGCACCACCTCACACAGCCTGAAATGTCTGCTGGCTTTCACTCAAGCCTCCTTCTCAGTAGTGTTTTCTCTTTCCACTTCTAAATGGTAACATTTGCCATTTCAAATATCAATATTTCCCTTTGAGTCATGATCAGCTAAATGAACTGTATTATTCTGTTGGCCAAGACCTCTTCCAATGACATTATATAGTTTATATTTGCAATTCTGGTGAATATATTGTTGACATCAGCCACAAGATGTATTTACCTTCAGCGTCAATTGCAAGGGGTGAGATATTTTTTGTCTAAATTGGAAGACAGCCCCTTTCATGTCATAATCCTTTATCTAGACTGCAATAACAGGCGGTGTTATAGTCATCAATGCTAAATGTTTTTGGAAAGGAATATGATACCTCTTTTGCATTGATTTTAAGATACTCTTTTAACAGGAAATGAATTAGGTGAGACTTTCCTAAGGGCATGCGATTAGAAATTTTTTGTACACTTCTCTAAGGTCTGAACCATAACATACTGGCCACTGACACCAGGAGGATTTTGTTCTGTAAACTCTGAATCTGGCATGATGTGGACAATCCTAGGTGAGGCTGCAGGCAGCGTAAGTAAAGCATCTCTGACTAAAGGTTGTTACTGCACCCAAGCATTGCAAAGGCTGTTCTTCGTATGAAATGCTGAAGAAAGATGCCTTCGTATCTTCTCAGGCTGCTTCAGTAGAATGTGCCAGGCTCCCTGGCATTAAAACACTGTCAGGGGAAAGAAACCCTAGAGACTTTGTGAGCTGTCCTCTTCCCAACAATGCAGATACCACAAGCTGCATGGGAGCGGGTGCTGCTCGTGAAAGCGTGTCCCCTGCCCACCAGCACACTGTGTGCGCAGAGGCTTGCTCCCAAACACCCAGCCAGGGAGATCTCGCTTCTGAAAAGTGCTGCAAAACCAAACACATTTTGTTGTTCTCCAGCACTGTACCCCTTTGGTTTTATTATAGTTGGTTAGACAGTAACTGAAGAATCTATAACCTGACTGGTCTTTCAACTGCTATCCAGCAATTTAAGTCACTTTTTTCCCCCTTTATTTCAATGGGTCTGGTTTTAGCTCTGACCTTCAAGCGAAGAATTTTCCAGACATGAACTAGAAGGTGACCCTGACCATAAGGTGAAAATCTTTTAATGCTGAAGTGCTCAAAGACTACTCACATCTTTAAGGGTAATGATGTTTGGATGCTGTCCATATCGCAAGAGGATCTCAATTTCTTCAGAGGGATCTCTCTTGCTCTTATCAATTATCTGGAATAAATGAAGCACAGTATAGTAAGATATCAGCTAGCAGCACTAAACACAAACCAAGCAATTTCTATAGTTTAAACAAATCAATATTTAAAAATCTTCTATTAATCATAACTGTAGGAAAGAACAGCTCAAACCCTGTGCAAATGACAGCCAAGCTGATTATATGCTAAAACCAGATAGAGCAATAATTTAGATTCTGGAGGCGTAGGCCCTCTTTTTGATGCCTATAGTTTTGTTTGCCCATAAATAATGGCAGTTAAAAGAAGCGTCATTTATAAATCAAACAACCTGGAGAGTTTTAAAATACTAATAGTTTTAAAATGACCTCTTTGATGTAAAAAATGGATATGTTCATAATATTGGCATATGCTCATACATCTGCTGATAAATTAATGGAAATGACTTATCGGGTGGGTTTGTCAGAAATGAAAATGTGTAGACATTTACTGTCAGAGAAGATCTGAGTTGAAGCTATTGGTATCACTTGGCTCTTCAGGCCATGCTGTTGTGATGAACAAGAGAGCGGCCAGGGATGGCATTTGGCCACGTAACCAAACTCTTCCCATTCCTAAGCTAAAGAGAAATCTGTTTTATATATCACTTCTTTGTATTCATCATCTTTTGCTTTAGCAAAGAATATAGTGAGACATTAAAACTTTATAGTTTTATAGCAGCAGATCTCAGAAAAACATGACACCTCTTGCTTAGAGAGCATTACTGCATGGAAAGGCTGCTCTTCGGATGGCACTTCTCAAATGCTAGAGAACAGCAGTAAGAAATCATGCCAAAATACTGTACTCCTATGAGTTTTCAGTAGAATGAGTCTTTTGCCGTTCCCTGTGCAGTTGCATTTGAGATTCCAAAATACTGAGACCTCGCTTGGATTATTTTATAGCTAATTTTTGTTTCATATTTATCATTTAAATCTGTGAAGGGAGAAACATTAATCAGTACTCTCAACTAGGCAAATGATCAAAGCTCTTTGATTGACATCCCAAATACAGGTAATAGGAGCACTGATGAGAAGTGCCATCCTCAGAGGTTTCATAGTTGCCATGACTGGCATGCATTTGCAGTGATAATGACGTTGCAATGCAGTTGTCCATGGTTGAGGTATGCATTTGAAGCCATATCAGTGTTTTGATTTTGAATTAATAGCAGCGTGACAAGTGAAAGTGCAACAGGGGGCTGATGCAGGTAGATGGCTGTTGTCTACATTTGAATAAACAAAAGAAAAACCTCAAAAACAGGTGAGTGGAAAAAATTCTACTAGCATTTTCTCCTTAGAATACTGTTGTTCTCCCTGTTTAGTCAAGACATTCTGAAAAAGCCAGTGAAACCCTGATTGAATGACTCCTCATAAATACAACCACAGTGACTGAATGTGTCCCACTCAGCCAATAACTCTAACATATAAAAACATCCTCAGGGCCACTTCCTTGGCTAAACTAATATAGCTCTTGTAAAGTTAATGGAGTTACGCACATGTGCGCCTGTTAGGATCTGCCTGCCTTGTACAAACCAGCACAATTTACTGCAGCAAGTATTACTACCAATATGTAAAGTACTACTGTCACTACGGCACTGTAGCAAGCAGTATATTCCAGATTCCTTTTTTCTTGTATTTTCCTGTCAAAGGAAATATCCAGAGCTGTGGAAAATTTTAAGTAACTATTAATAATGCAGGACTAGAAATGTATATATATGGCCTGCAAAAAATGCAAACCAAAAATATTCTCAGCTATTGACAAAAACCTCGAAATAACATAACCTGAAGCAGTCTGCTACTGATTTGGTAGCAACAGCAGCAGATGATGTGTAATGCTTCTAATTCACAATATGCTATATAAATCACAAGACAGTCCTCCTAAATATGCATGCTTTTTGCTTTAATGTGTGCACAAGCTGCAATACAGTGATTAAATGGACAAGCTGCTCCAAACCACACAACAAGCCATTTACAGAGCTGTGAAGGGACCTGCTAAATTCCTCTCAGCGGTCTGGTTGGGCAGACCAGAACAATTTTTTTCCCTCCACGGTGGGAGACTGTCACCCTGACGGTACCTCTTTTCAGTGTCCCTGTGGCTTACCCTTGGCCCACGACTAATAAAGTAGCAAAGGAGGTAGCTGCTCTGACTTTAGCAGAAATCTCTCTTCAGTTCGACTGGCTGCAGTACGCACACTTGCATTAGTCACGTGCTGCAATGGCCACAGAAGCTCCTTACCCCATTCTTCTGGTCATACCCCATTCTCCTGGTCTTCCAGGAGCCTTCAGAAAATGTTTTGGTGTGTTGTTAAAACGCACACCAGACTTTCCAAAGAGGGAAGCTGCCATGTCAGTATGGTTCGGCTGGTGGTTGCTGCCTCCTGTTGTGCCCCGAGGTGTTCTCATCACAACACGAGGTGCTGCATCCCCAGAACATCTGCAAATCTTGCCCCAGCCTAGTGCCAAAATGATCTGCAGTAAAATGCAGGCCCAGGGCTCCTTACTGAACACAGGAGCTAAGGAAGATGCACCATGGGCTCCCAGCGATATTCACAAGTAGTTCTGATGTTCTCAACAAGTATCAGATTAAATGATTTTGTAAGTGAAAAGGAGTGGTTTCACTAGACAGGTGTTATAAGCACTTTTTGTGCAGCTGTACTTTCTGATTTTCAGTGTGTTTCTGTATATAACACGGAGGAAAAGCATGCTCTGAGCACCTTGTGCAGACACAGCAGGAGGGAGGCAGGATGGATGCAGCCCCAGCATGGCTCCCTCTGCTCTCGCCAGCCAGCTGCCCAGACTGCTTGGCCTCCTGGCAAAAGCACAGGGCTTCTGCCACGCTTGTGCAGTAACCACGTGCTTCTCCAGACAGCAACACACACGCTTCTGGGCACAAGAGTCCAAAATCACCGTGGAACACCTGGTCCACAATCCTACATGCTTATCTACACACACATCTCCCTTCCTGGATGGGTCAATGCCAAGATATATGAAGCAGCCACGACTGTAATTTGAAAAGCGTTCACCAAGTCAGACTTAGAAATTGTCAGAGAAGGTGAGGGAGACATTACAAAGTCTATCTTGAGGTTGTACTCTGCCTCCTGGAAACACACCAAGGTGCTCTTCTTGCTAGTCCTTTTCAGGGGGCACCTGGCAATCATCTGCTGGCTCCTCGGGGCTATGCTGCCACTGCACTGAGTGCTGGTGCCCCCCCCCCCCCCCCCCCCCCCCAGGATCTCCTCGGGTGGGGAAAGAAATGCGCTTTCCAGAGGGCTTTGACTGGCAGTGAGCCATTACCAGAGCAGACATCCATACCAGGCACTTGGCTCTCCATTTCGGTGTTACTGTTCCTGCTTTGGAGTTTAATTAGCTCTAATTTTTGAAGATCAACTCTATTGACAGCCTGTGTATGGAGAGGTTTTAGGTTTGTCCGCAGAATTCAGTCAGTGTAGATTGTGTAGACCAGACCACAGCATATGTGGCACTTCCCACTCAACGGATGTAGCAGTTAGGTATGGTCCTCAAATTAATCTTAGGACCCATTTGCCCAGAGAGACCCCACAAGGATAGCCTGTTGTTGGCTACCCTTCTTCAATGAGGACCAAAGGCTCTGGATTCTTTCCTACCTATATACTGGAATCTACAATGCTAAAACCAGAAAAAACCATTAAATGTTACAGATTTGGATACAGGAACTGCCATACTCTCCTCAGACTTCCTACCTGAGACCACACATGGCCACAGCATGTGACACAGTGTCTGCTCTTGCTCAGAATGAATACTATCAGTTAATTTTTTTGCTATCTAGTAGCTTTCAAGCTCTACTGCTGGATGCTGGCAAGATAAATATGTCTTTCTGAATTTTAGATAGGCAATGACACTCCTAAACCCTGATTAAAAGCTGAGCAAAACTATGCAATGTCTAAATATTTCATGTAGTAACAAAGAGCATTTGCTATCCTGGTCACTGTTTCCTCTGAGACATTGTGTTTTGCCTGAAGACAGACTCTTCCCTGTTCCTCTCTGTGACAGCCTGTGAACCTCCTGCAGCTTTTCCTGTGCAAGGAACGCTGTCTTTTCTTTAGCAAGCTCATTCTGAGTTGAACTCAACTAAAATGTATACACAAACATCCTCTGTTACAGAATGAAGGGAAGATTTTCTCTGCTACTAGTGCGGAGGTTTAGTATGTAATTATGCTACTTTTCTGTTTATCTCTGTAGATGTGTGATGAAACGCACCAACCCAGAAAGCCATCATATTGTATAATTAACTTAACTGAAAAGGTAACAAGAGTTCTGTTGTACTTTGGCACATAAGAGCCATGAAGCACAGACGTATTCTGCTGTCCTTCAGAAAAATAAGAAACTGAGCCATACAACAAAATAGACTTTTCTCTATGTATTGGACACCCAGGGATTGCTTAGAAACTCATCAGTAGACGAAACAATTCCAGAGTAAAATGGTTCCAACACATGCAGTAGTGTCCTTTGTTCTAATAGGGGACTTGTGTGTTCTTTGACTATCACATCCTTTGCGTATTTCACTATCTGAAAGAAAAGGTGCCTTTTCTTCTGCAGAATTTAGGGTAAGAACCTCATGATATTTTTAAAATGAGTTGAGCTCCATCACAGGGCAATACTGAACTCCTCTATCAAGGGAGAAAGGATCAGAAGAGAATATTTTCAAAATCCTGATTAATGCATTTGGCCAGTTTTTACAGGTCTTTTTACAAGTCTTTTGCATGGGAAAAAACCCCACCAGATTCTCCCTTACTAGAGAGTTTTCAATGTTTTTACCCTTGCCAGAGTGGACTGATGAGTATGAAGGAGTGTATCAGTCCAGTTCTGTGTGGGTAAAGCCTTGCTGAAATCGGTGTACCAACTATATAGACAGTATATATTTATATCTGCTTGTTGCAGCTTTGTGAAGGTATTCATATGCCCTCTGACTGTGTAGATAATTTTCTTCTGGATTTAGTTATTCCATTAGCAGATGTTACAGTTCTCAGCTGTTTGATACCATCCACCAGCTGGGACTTACAGCCTTCACAGCCCTGCCAAAGAAACGGTATGTGTGAGCACTCCCTAATCTGCTTTCACAGAATTAGCCCTGTTAATACAAATTGCACTTTCAAGCAGCCAAAATTAACCTGGGTGACCTTGCATGAGGAAGACGGCTGTGCTTCTCACATGGAGTTCTCCATCACTACAGTTGTGAGACTGGAAAAAGGCAAGAGGTAGGAGGTGACAATTTAACTGCCTTTGCTGTCTGGAAAATGAACAGCCTAAAAGAAAGGTTGAGAGAAAAGCAACAGAGTGAGAAAGAAGGCAGAAAAGAAACAGGATATGCACTAATGGGAAGAGCAATGATACAGGCCTGACGAGAAAGGATGGGGCTCTGGCCAGGCTACGCTGGAGCTAGCAGTGAGGAGACTGCGGCCTGTCGTTGGGTCTCCCTGTGCTGGGGAGAAAGGACTTTGTGCATCTTCAGTGAACAAAAAAGACTGCAGTCAAACATTTCCTTGGGTCTGACTTGATTTTTTGCCCTGAAGGGCAACAGTAGCCATCTCCCTTCTTGGCAAAGCTAAGTGTGCCTGATCCTGGTGCTGTGGTTTAACCCCTGATGTTGTGGTATGTGCCACTACCACGGACTGCAGCAACAAGCCTTCATTTTGTTTTAGTGGATTTATTCCACAGCCAGAACCACAAACATCGGGAAGCATTAAAGGTACACCCTGCAGCATGGGCATGGATACAAAGTAGGTTGTGGGGCTCTGACTGAAGAGCTCTAGCGGGTCACGCTGCGGAGGGGCATAAGGGCTCTTTTTGCTCCTGGTCCCAAATGGGACCAGCATCTGCCTTGTCTTCAACTGCCCCAAGTGACCCTTCCTGACAGCTGAAACTGAGATACAAGAGTGTAAACTGGCAGCTGACCTACTGATACAGCCCTAATCTGCTGCTCTGGCTACAGCAACAGAAAGTCCAGCAGAAGGTCAGGGCAGACACCTGGGCACTGCGATACCTTAAACGGCCACAGCCAAGGCTGCCAGTGTGTTTAGGCAGCAGGCGTAGGTAAAGCTCCTTTTGACCAGAGCCAGAGAACTTATGATGACTTTGTGGAAAAAAAACATGGAGGAGGAAGAGAGCTTTATACACTTTTTAAAGCTGCTTCGTTTTCTATTACATACTTCAAAGTTTTTTTCTAAAGCCTATCCAGAGTGCAAGCATGGGTTAATCACATTTAAGAAGAGATTCATATAATACAGTGTGGTGCGATGTCCCTGTAGCCATACTTTCCTTTTCTGGGTGGGGAGGGATGTGCAAAGGGAGAATTAATTTTGCGTCCCTTTGCACATTAAGTCTATGCCATATCTATGATATATTTGAAAATTCAGGGCACCACTGGTAGAACTGACTATAGGTGGGATTTGCATCTCTTCTGAAGCAAGGAGGTGCAACAGCATGCACAGATTTTAACATGACAGTTGCATCTACAATATTAATTCCAATGAAAGTGTCAGAGATAGAGTTCTGCAGTTCTGTGCCACTGGAAAATGTACAGGTTTCCCCTTCAGTAATATTTCCTTATCTAAAAATAAGCCCTATTCATGCCAAGCATCTGTTTTAATTTCGTTCCTTTTTCGATGTCAAATTACTCAAGCAGGATGAAAATTATTGCAGAAAGGCTAATATTATTTAAAAGGATATGGTATAATTTTGCATTTAAGATGTCTCCAAGGAGAACTATTCCAAGCCTAATAGTTTCTGAGGGACTATTTGCTGGGCTATTAGTTTTGATTAGCTCCAGAAATTCATTCCCCCTATCCATGCTTAAATCTTCTAGAAAAATAGTGAAATGACTATTAAGAGAAACGGGCCTAATTAGCAATACTTTTCTGAAATAAGGACTGGCCATCAGATCAAACCGTGCAGGTAAGACATTAAACTTTCCGCACACAGAGCATGCCCACTCTCTGCAACTGTTTGCTGACTTTGTACTCCTAAACTGTCAGCTGGAACTGCAGTACTTATTAATTAGTGTTTATACAGTAGCACACGTTTTCTAAGCAATGCAGAAACATTAACAAATCTGTTTCAATAGCACCTGGGTAGCATAAAAGCTCATTTTAGAGAGACGTCTGCAGTTTTGGAGGCAGAATAGCTTGGTGGGAAAGGCTCTGCACTGCCTTTTAGCCTGCTCTGCTCAGCCCTAGCACACGTCCTTGGTTCAGACTGATGAGTTTTCAGTCCATAAAATGACTGCAGTGCTACTCCCACCTTCTTTCAGAAAAAGCTTCAGGGGATGGAAACCAGTATATCAGATTCAGATCCTATAAAAGGGAAAAATTATTACATCAATATGGAAGACAAATACAAGAAACACAGTTTAAATGGCCACAAAAGAGAAACAGAGCCACAAAGGACCAAATTCTGTCCAAAATACTTAGGTATTTGGCAAGCAAGCTAGAGAAGAGAAACAAGATATTACTAAGCTGTAGGAAAACTGCCTGATCCTAGGTCTCAGAAAAGGTCTAGTTAGCAGTGAGAAATACCATCATCTCACATTCTTCAGAGGCTCAGCCACACCAAGGAGAGAGGTACTGAGAGATTCATGACCAAATGGGAAGGAGGCTGCAGGAATCCATATGCCAGAGGGGATGTACAGCCACTGCACATCTAAGATTTGCTCTGAAGCTGAGTTTAAGAGATGGTCTGCACACATTTCTGTATTCCTGTCTGCCTCCTCTGTTATTTTGTTAAAACTTAAGCAATGCTTAATCCCATTTACCCAAAAAGTCACCAGCCAGCAATGGCTCTCACTCCTACAAAGAACCTTGCTGCTTACAGAAGTGCTCAAGGCACTCCTGGCCCTCTGCCTTGCCTTCTTCTCCCAAGTCCTTCAAGCAGAGCCCAGTACGCTGTACTGGCCCATCCTTTCTGAAGCGGTAGCTGCAGGCTCCTGCCTGTTCAAGCAGTGCCTCCTTTGGAGGACTGACTTATTTCTATGGGCAGAAATCCGAACACACTCAAATGAGAACAACAGAAAAGTAAGACTCACTGAAGTTTTGCAGGTATTTGACTAAACCCAAATCTTTAAAACTGAGGACAGCATGTAAAATATGCTACATTGCCTCCTGCTGTGGTGAGTGAAATTGTACACAGTGGCTGTGTTGCAGTGTGGAAGTTGGGCCTTGGATAAAGTTGTTTGAAATGGAAAAACCAAGAAAGCCTTCAAAAATACTCTCACAACCAGACATAAGATCCTCATAGACAATTTTCTCCACCACTCCTTCGCTACCTCATCCATTTTACTATAAATAATTTAATCTTTCCATCATATCTAGATGACACCCATCCCTACTGTTTGTAATCATTCTTGCTGTATCCACCATGTATCCCAGTTGTAGTCTAGGGCTCTTCATGCTGCTTTATTTGCAGAGTGCTCTGGAGAACAGCCCTCCCTATGCAGATCCAAAGAAGCACAGAGATTTGTGCCTAACTCTGCTCTGAAGCGTGTATCTCCTACATGGCGACCTATAGCCCACTGACTCTGGTGCCATACTACCAGCTCAAGTATCCTTCAGACAGTGGAAAACGTCTTTTACTGAAGTGTCTGGACAACAGGATTTCCTGAATCCCAGCTTTATAAAGCAAATTTCATGGGAGAACATGGTGTTTTCTGTGGTTTATCAAAGTAAGGACAGGTCTTATACCTCTGACCCTATATTTTGTAAGGCTGTATTTCCATTAATATGACAGATCAGGCTGTTTTGTGTGTGAGGGGGAGGACGTCTTGGTCACCTCCTTGAAGAGTCTGTTTTACCAACTGCTGTCACCATCAGACTTTTTTTTTTCTGAAACTCCCTTTTTTAGCTTCAAGACATTCTGCCTTTAGCAGCCAAATGGTTGCCATCCATCATTTATATCACCTTACAGATATTTATAGATTTGATTGCATCCCACTGGACTCGTCTGTCTTACATCATATATATTTGTAGCTCTCTTGATAGATTTTGCCTTGTAATTCTTGCATATTTTCTGCTATAGACTTTTTCTAATTTGTTTATATGCTATCTTAAACCATGAACAGCAAAATAGCACATGGTCCCACAGGGTTTAATAGTCCTACTCAGGTACTGCAGGCAATTATATGCAGGCATGTTAGTAAGACAGAAATCCATAGATTTGTTTTTCTATTTTATTAATAAAACTTTAACTATGCTAGCAATAAATTTATGCAATGCTTGTCTGATGCTGGTATTAAAATCTTCATGTTTCCATCCTACGGATTAGTTGAGTATATTGAACAGCTTCATTACATACCATTCAGGAATGAAAATTTTAGGGGACACTGAAGTCAGAGATATTTTCTCAATAAAATATTGGAAAGTATCTTCCAGAATCATTAGTATGATCTTGCAGAGGCAAGAGATATGCTCTTCATAGATAATTTGATAAGCCATTTTGGGGAAGAGCAGACAGTTAAAGGCTTATGGAAGCCCAGTTATCACTGCCATTTCCCTTCAGCTGGGTAACGGGTTTTTTAATGAGGTCTTTTTACATCATGTCATGTTCTCCCTGATGCCCCCCAAGTGTGACACGTGATAAAGCCATACTCTCATCCATACAAACCACACTGTGACAGCCACCCAGCAAAATCAAGATGAGTTTGCATGACTAGGGACTGAATGAGAACTGAGACAGGACCTCGGCATCTGATCCATACCCATTCAGCCCATCCTCTCCCTTGCAGAGTCCTGTTACTGCTCTGCTCCAGCAGCAGGTAACTTCTGCTAAATTTCAAAGTTAAATTTAAAGGGGATGCATTTACCAGTGAGTCTGACCTGGAGATCTGTTCACATACCCTGGGGCCTGACTCCTGTACCATGTTCTCGTGCAGGCAGAGGGAGGAAAGTCTGGATGAACAGTGCATGGGTACCTGCTAGTGATGACAAGCTGGCAGGCTCAGGACCAAGGAATCTGAGGTTATCCAGCAAACTTTCCACTGACTTGCCTATTAAAATACTGATATATTTATCCGTGTTCCACCAGACACTAGGTACCTCCCAGACAGACAAAAATAGACATAATACCTCCCCTGAAAGTTTCACGGTCTGTTTCACTTCAGAGGAAAGTCACTTTAGTGATTTTCTATGGTTAAGGAGAAACAAATCTAAGCAAATCGCTCTAGATCTGCAGTCAGCTTAACTGGCAAGGAGATTTGATGACCTTTGGACTGATCTTTTTTCTTCCTTTTTTTTCCCCCCCTTTTCCTGTTTCAATAAATAAAACTACATGTGTTTGGGATTCCTGTTTTCTCTAAAAGAAATGCAAAAGAGTGTACCACGCTGCATCTTAGATGCACTTAGATGACTACATTTTTTTTGGTTACTGACTCTGCACTCAGCACTAAACTCGTGATGTAAGCATAATATAGGTTATGGAGAAAATGTGGTGGAGCCACCTAAATACTGCTGTGTAACCTCCTGCCTTTAGATTAGCATGATATACTTACACCAACCACCTAAACCCAACCAAACTAAGACTGTGAACATCAATGAAAGAGGAAAATGAAGTGTAAAGAAATTATGAAGCAAGTGTGGAATTCATACAACTTTTGATGACTATGTCACTCACTGTTATGAGCAAATAAATAGACGTATATAGCAATTCTGATTACACAGGCCTGCTAAAAACAGCTCTCATGAGTTAATGACTACTATTTATTACAGCATGTTGACATCACTTCTCTGCTGGTATTGCATTTTTATAGCTATTTAAAATGCAGCTTCTCCCCAGTCTGCACATACCAAAACATGCTGATCTAGATGTACTTTCAGTGCTTCATAATTACCAGAATTATATATGAGCTGTAGGATTTACTAGGACTCTAATGTAAGCTAACCTGTATCCCAGAGGCAGACAGACTGCAAAATTTGGCTTTGCTCACAGCTGTTGAATACTTGGAGCCAAATAGTTGGTTACTACATTACAGAGATAGGAAAAAGTCATGAAATTCACATGTGTTTCAAGATCCAAATTCCACTGTGATATTGGCATCTGCAAAATTGGACTTGTCATTTGGGACTATGTCTACTGTATATTTTAGTTCTTCAAGGGAGAGAGAAATTTCCTTTTACCTAGTTGTTCACTCTGGCTCTAACAGCATGGAAGGACTAAAAATCCGTAAGACTTAACCAGTTAGGTATTTTTTTGACCTGGAGAAGGAAGAAGTTGACATCAAGCTGTTGAAGCTGGCACCTATGCCACCCACCTCTGCAATGTCTGGGGCAGTAATTGATTTGGGGTTAGAATAGACCATAGTAGCAGCAGTGTCTACTCGGCTATTATCCACCAGTAATCTCCCCTGAAGTTAAGGAGTGAATATAAATAGAGAAATCTTTAGAAAAAGGAGGATGCAATCAGGTCCTTTGCAAATTTACTTAATCTGGCATTAGTAAGAAGGAAATCTGAAAATCCAGCTTCAAAAACTTCACTACAAGTACGGATCCAAGCTTGAAACCAGCACAATGGCTTTAAGTAGAGAAAAATGTTTGTAATACGCTAATAGCATCAAATCTCTGGCAGATTTTGAAAAATCTGATTCACCAAGAACTCTGAACTGTAGCATTTCCTTTGTTTTCCAAATGAGAGCTCTTAATCTGTTTAGGCTTCCATTGCAGACTTTCTTCCATCCACAGAAATCCCTCCCATCTGCTCTGGCATCATTCTTTTACTTAGGCTTATTTTCTCTAGATACTGATGTGACTGAAATAGTTTGATCTGATTTTCCTTTGCTTCTGACCTCACTGTTACATTTATACCCATGTGAAGCTTGTAACTGTGATCAGCAATGCCAGTTCCCTTTGCTATTAAAAATCATTAAGCCTGCTGTAGTCAGGGGGATCAATATTCTAGCAGAAGAATCTGAAACACATTAGAGGTCCATCAGAGGAGAAACACTCTTTTTTTTCCATCTCTGTTCTTTCTACCAGAATCTTATAAAGCATTTGGAAGAATGAGCAATATACTTACTCATATTTCATAACTTTATACTTTTTTTCACTTGGGAATGAGATGGAAAAAAAGTCTAAGAGTAAAATTTTACAAGTACTTCGGAGTATGTACATGCAATAGAATATGATACAAAGATCTGCTAAACCAACATCTACCTGCACAGACCCAGGTAGATGGCTACTAGTTTCAGGGTAGACTCAGTTTGCAGGAAATCTGGCTGTCTACAAAGTTTTCTGTTGCATGGTATTGAAATGCTCTCAGAAGTGGAGATAGAAGTCTGAATTCTTAAATATTGCATTTAGAAGCCTGAAGGCATGTTTAAAATAGATTTAGAGTTGATTATTAGCATTTCATTTTTACAGAGGACATGGAAGAAGAGGGAATAGGTTACAAGAAAATTCTCTTCTTCTGCAGGTTCAGTCATTTGATTTACAAAGCCAGTTAGATGCCTACAGGTGCAGAGAGATGTCTGAAGGGACTTCCAAAAGCACCTCGGAGTGACATGCCTAGTCACCGAACTCAGAAAAAAGTGAAATTCCAAATCTGTTCAAGTGCATTTACAACACCACCAAAGAACTACTTTGCACTGCTAGGTGTCTAATTATCTCTACAAGATGTCCTCCAATTAGTTGCAGATGGCCAGCAAAAGGAAAAGGGTTGACGTGTTTTGCATTATGATAAATATATTCTGCTTCTGGCCTAGGAAAGGTTTTGTTTTGCAGAGTGGATTTTCCCGCTGTAGCTCTGACTCAGGCTACTCTGGCTCGGTACTCTGCTGTCTCAGTATGGCACTACACAGCAATAGTAAATAAGGCCTGGCGAGTGGCATTCTCCATGAAGGGATTATTTACACAGTGACACAACGTGTGTCTTTCCCGTGGTGATGCTACCATGCCACTTCCTTAACTCCTTCCCAATCACCAGCTTCCCCTGGGGAGAGGGGATGATGCTCTCTGACGTGTCAGCAGTTCATCTTAAATAGGGAGCTTTTAATGAGGTGGTGCCAGGCAAATGGGGCTGCTGCCTATCATACAAACTATCACTGCAGATATTTTTTTCCTGTGAATGTTATGTGTTAGGGAGCACTGAGAAAATTATATGTACCAAAAAGAAATCAAAAGCATCTAATTACAGTGATTTTTATAGAGAGAGTTAAAGGGACTGATATATAATTATGATAATATCAGTTGCAACTCCTGTACTATCTTATTACTTGAAATGGGTGGCATTGTGCAATCTTTATAAAAATGAGCTACTTTGATAGCAAAATTATATAATCTTAATACGAAATAAAAATAAAATTGAAGGAAAAGTAGAACTGATATATTGATAGGAGTAATAACCAAAGAGGCAGCGCTCAATATGCTGGGAAGACAGTACAAACAGAAACCCACCAACCGTCTTGTCTCCAACCCCAAAATCTGTGCTACACATATGACTCACACTGTGTCAGAAACTGAGATGCTGCATGTGTTGCCTAAACTGATGGTCAAAATAAAGACATGTGAAGACATATTGGCAATACAAGAAGAGAGTCATAAGATGTGGAGGAAGAAAAAACTAAAAGTGGAAAGATTAATAAAAATGGGAAAGAGCATAAACCTAGCATCAAGGTGTTAAAATTCTTTTGGAGTTTTGAGGTCTCCATATGTTGAGTTTGCTCTGGATCCTCTGAGGTACTCCAGACCCCCAGCTGCTGAGGAGTTGCTGGAACCTCTTCGGTTCAGTCACTCAGAAAGCTCTGAAGACCAAGGTCTTTCTGTTTTGGTTTCATGCTGGCTGTATTAAACTGATAAAACCGTCAGCAATACTTGATACAAATAAAAGTTATTACTTCAACATACATTTTGTTCATCACAGATGTAATTTAATTACAGTGTGGCTGTGTGCTTCTCCCCTGCCTTTTCTACATAAATAACAGCCACTAGCCACCAGCGGTGGTCATGATGGCTGCATCTGGCTGAAGTTGGACTTGGGGAGACAGGTAACACAATAGCTAAGGACCATAAATCTTGCTCAGAAGTTGAGAACTAGTTGAGCATGCACCAACTGAAATATGGCTGGTATGCAAATATGACTATACATCAATCATCTTACTCCATAAGTATCAGACAGCCCAGGGTCCATGGAGCTCTCCTGCATGGCAGCACACCAGGATCTCCCCTTGAGTAGGGATGCCTGTAAGGGTTACTCCTTGAGGCTAAGAGATTCCTTGCTGCAACAGATTCTGGGTAACTGATTAACAGCAAGCTGAAGTTTGAAATCTTAGCTAAGTGGTATAAAGGATTGATTGTGCACATATAATCTGCACATATGATCAGTCATATAATTGAACACCAGTCCTGTTCAGCTTACTGATCAATGACCTGGATGAGGGGACAAGGTGCACTCTCAGCAAGTTTGCTGATGATACAAAGCCAGCAGGAGTGGCTGACACACCAGGAGGCTGCGCTGCCATTCAGTGAGACCTGGGCAGGCTGGAGAGTTGGGCAGAGAGGAACCTAATGAAGTTCAGGAAAGGCAAGTGTAGGGTCCTGCAGCTGGGGAGGAACAAGCCCACGCACCAGTACAGGCTGGGGGATGACTTGCTGGAAGGCAGCTCTGCTGAGAATGACCTGGGAGTGCTGGTGGGCAGGAAATTGCCCATGAGCCAGCAGTGTGCCCTGGGGGCCAAGAAGGCCAATGGGATCCTGGGGTGCATCAGGAGGAGCATGGCCAGCAGGTCGAGGGAGGTGATCGTCCCCCTCTACTCTGCCCTGGTGAGGCCCCATCTGGAGTGCTGGGTCCAGTTCTGGGCTGCCCAGTTCAAGAGAGACAGGGAACTACTGTGAGGGTCCAGTGGAGGGCTGTGAAGATGATCAGGGGACTGGAGCATCTCCCTTATGAAGAAAAGCTGAGAGAGTTGGGCCTGTTCAGCCTGGACAAGAGAAGAGTGAAAAGGGATCTTACCAATGTCTATAAATGTCTTAAGGGTGAGTGTCAAGAGGATGGGGCCAGGCTCATTTCGGTGGTGCCCAGCGACAGGACAAGGGGCAACGGGCACAAACTGAAACACAAGAAGTTCCATCTGAGTCTGAGGAAGAACTTCTTTACCTTGAGAGTGACAGAGCACTGGAACAGGCTGCCCAGAGAGGCTGTGGAGTCTCCTTCTCTGGAGACATTCAAAACCCACCTGGACACAACTCTGTGCAACCTGCTCTAGGAGAACCTGCTTTAGCAGGGGGTTGGACTGGATGATCTCCAGAGGTCCCTTCCAACCCTGGCCATTCTGTGATTCTGTAATCCTTTAGACACAAACCATTGACAAAATCTGGGACTAAATCTGAATCCATCTGTATCTAGACTCCTCTCTGAGAAGACGTTTAGAATGCAAAGGGGTCCTTTCTGAAACTCATGACTCAATGGGAGGGTCTCCAAGACTGTTTTGTCTGACCTTGTCCTCTATGCAGTAAATAATTAAGTGTAACTTGCCATTGAATCTTGTTAAACTACTGTTGCATTTACTATGAAGACTTGTTAAATCGCTGTTCTATGTCAATAAACATATCGATACGTCCTTCTTATGAGCAAAGTGTGTTATTCCATCATGACACAGAGAAGCCATACTTACTATAACATAATGCCATCTCTTGACAAATGTCCTGGCCACTGGAAAACTCTAATTTTCCCATTCATTAGAAATGAAAATTCTAGTTTGTTCGTGAGCAAGCCACAGACCTGCTGGTAGGCCCAGGCTCCTCAGTATGCTGTAGCCTGGAAAAGTCAACTGTTATTTGAGCAGCGACATCAAGAGATTGTCAGTTATTAATGGTTTCCAGGTTTCTGTGGCCACCACGTAGAGGCTCTAAAACTTTCATGGACTTTCATGGATACTGCATTATCATGTCTTGTAGTGGAAAATAAGACTGAATAAAAGGTTTAGTATTATTCTTCTGACTACCTGTATCTCATTTATGTTATGGTCTGCAGTTTAGATCTTCATTAAGTTCCCATCATCTCATTTGATAGCCAAGACACAATCTCATTTATAAGCTATGTTTACATATCCTTTCTAAACTTTTAAAATATAAAAAGTAGAGTGCCAGTTGGTTGGAATCCCTCATTTACTGCAAGTATGGTAATAAATTTCTCTGTGTACTAATTTCAAGGAGCTACTTTCTGTCTTATGCTCACTTAAGGAATCTATTCCCATGAGATCATACAGAATGAAAGGATCTGACCTAACTGTTCATGTCTTTTCAAATTCATTATACTAATTCCTCATTTAATTCAAGCTTGTCTCTTTTTTTGGTGTAAGAACAAAAACATGAAATGCTTCTCTAACTTATGAATGTTTTAGTTGCTACATCTTTTTCATAAAGAAAATTGGATGTTTGGAACTCTCCCTGCGAGCTGTAACCTCACAACCATTTGCCACATACACGGTAATAGTTGCATACTGTTTATTCAATAGCATTTAACAGAGACCGTGACTTAGTCCTCTGAGCATGACCTTCCGAAGCAGTCCTACCAAAGTTCTTCCCTATTAGAAAAAGTTCCGTCACACCTATATCCTAGCAGCCTCCTGGCCTCTGCTGCTGTGGTAGCTCTGTTACATATTTTGTTGCTTGACCAAGTCTGTAGCTCACTGACTTGTCTTTAATATCCAGCTAAATTCCACCAAATGAATATTTTAACTCTCTGCTGAAGATTGCCTTTTGCTCCTTTGTGTAGCAAAGTGGTTTTGAAGGTGATCATGGTTTTCACTGACAAATCTGTCTAATTACAACAAAAAATATCAGAACTAAGTAACCTGAAAAAGAATAAAAAGCTATTTCAATGTTGCAATAATTTTATATGTTATTTTGTTTATTTATGATGATTCAGTGTAGGATCTGTTAAAAATCCCATCGTTTGCAAGGAACATGAGATTAACAAGATTTCCATGTGAGACTGTAAAGTTTTTTTCCATCCAGGAATTTTACTTGATGAGATTAAAGTGTGAGAAATAATATAAGGCTTATTAAACTTGTCATCTTCCAAAAGAGAAAAAACCCCAAGCAACACCCACCATGAAATCAGCCCGCAAAATATCCACTGACCGTAGTGCTGCCCAGGCTGGCAGAGCAGTCTCAACCACATTTCTGGAATTTACCACAAGACTTTCTTACCTTCACTGCAAACTCTGTTTCTGTAGCTTTATGAACACATCTCTTGCACACTGAATAGGAGCCAATTCCTATGTCCTCCTTGACCTCGTATCCATCTGTAAAGTGGATGTTGTTCCCATGTAACTGCTATAGGGAAAACCAAAGGAAACAAGGCAATCAGGATGTAGGTATGTAAAAGCAAGGACTAGCCTCGTCTTAATAAAGGAAGGGCTTGATCTCATCTCCTTCACAGACTACTCTTGTCCTTAGCAGTTTTTCTAAGCCCAGTTACAAAAATCTGAAGCTTTTTACTTAAACAAGCATGTCCCCTCTCTTTTTACCTTTTCCAGTCTGTAAGATGGAGTTGTCTATGTAGAAGCAATGGCAAAAAAGCAGTGATTTTCTGAACTACTTATGGAATGCAGACAATCACCTCCTGTTAGAAATTCACAATCAACTGTAGGCCCAAATCCCCTCACAAGCCCAGACAATATATTTCTAATACCGAGTCACTAGATAACTTAGAAACTACTAATAGCTCCACAGTCTTCAAAACAGATACCCACATATGTGGTGTGCCTCTAGACCACTGGAGTTCTTGTCCAGGGTATGTTTAATTATGATTTCTGTGTGAGAGAGGTTACTATTTTAAGCCAATCTAATTTAAGAAAATATATTACTAGTGAAAACAGTAGCAAAATACTTCAAAATTTCTAATTTTATTTATTGAAGGCTGTAGAATGAACTATGGCATCATTAGTACACATGCCCTTTGGAAAATGTCTGGGCAGGTGGACTGGTTAGATGGTGAAACCCAAATCTGATGCCTTGCTGCAAATTCCATCCCAGGATTCAAGAAATGACCAGCAGCTCTAAAAATCCTCTAGGATCTTCTGTCTAAAAATGTAACTGCACTAGAAAAGTCCACACAGAACCTTCTAGATTGTAAGGCATTCATGTGTTAACATTCAATACACTTTTACAAAGCAAGCAACAGGAATATTTATAAAATTTCTGGGATGTAATTGCTTGGGTAACATTTCACATAGTGTTGCATAAGAGAATCTTTAAGAATATGACATATTCCACTGTGAATTCTTAAAATAAGGATGAAAACTATGAGTACCTATGAAAACCACAGGCAGGAACTCTCCCCTTGAGGCATGTATACTTCTGGCTGTGGACAGGAGAGGAATTTTTTCCTTGTGGGAAAATTACTGCATCTTTGAGTAGTCCAGTTCTTTCTCTCGATTCAGTGTTCCCCTGGTGTATTGAGCCATTTGTAGCAATTTATTTCTGGTTTAAATTACAATAACTGGAGATCATGCTGCAGGGGAATGGCAGCAAAGAACCAAATGTCTGGCAAGTGTACTTCCCCCGTCAAGCTTCTCTGGGTTACGTGAGTACACCCAGGCTCCCAGGCTGTGGGTACAAGGGCAACAGGAACACCTTGGCCTCTTCCACCCAGGAACCCGGGTTTGGGGTCTGTGGGAGCCTACAGCAGTAGTGCATTAAGCTCCTTTGCCAACACAGACTGTACCACATAATCCAAGACAAAACCATTGAGAAGACATGCGCTTATGGAAAAAAACACTTCATTACCTGACCTGTATGCAAAACTGGAATAGTGTTTCAGGTATTCAGAAGTACTTTTCATTTCAGTTGTGATAAGGTGCAATTCTTATTTCTTTTGTAAAGCCTGTGGAGAACATGAACTTACAGACAAAAGCCTCTGGGAAAACATTCTCTTTTTCCATCTCCTACATGCTGCATGTAAACGCCTTCTACCTACACTGGGTAGCTGTGAAATATCAGTGAGAATGCTGAGGCAGTTTAAATATACTATGCACATATGTATCTGCCCACCAAATGTGAAGTGTAACATCAGCATCAGTACCTGCACAATTGGGTGAACGGTGATTTTGTGCACATCTTGTTGTGCAGGCTCCTGCACCAAGTTAGAGGCAACGAAGCTGAACCCTCTGAAAAGATTATGAGCATTGGCACTTGGAGGAACACCTGGGGAATCTGTAGAAGAAGAAAGAAAATGGCCTTATAAAGATCATAAAGAACACTGTACAGCACCTGCAACAGACAGTTACCCCTGTCAGTCAACAGCTGATCCTGCCAAACTGGCAGACACACGTAAATATAACTCAACTTCCATATAAAGGCTTTGGTGTGCCTTCTCCATCCCTTTCCTCTGGATCTGAACAGTGCAGGGATATTGTTTGCAAAGATCTCTTACCTTGGATATAAAGGTTTTTTTCACAGTACATGTTCATTCTTAGGCAAAGCACTGCCTGTGCGAGGAGTCCACACAGAGAGAGAAAGCACAGGATAACGAGGGCAGGAGAAAGATGGATGACTCAACGCAGGCCACCCGTTTGGCTTAGCAGAGGTTCACCAGGGGGTGGAAGAAAGCTGCAGCTGCTACATCTGTCTTTTGCAGCACAATTTGACTACAGAAATTACAAAGGCTAAAGTGCTTTCTGAGAAACGTGGTATGTTGTGTGGGTCAGGAGCATGTAGAGAAGACAGGACCTGAAGCAAGTGTAAAAGCACAGTGCTCCAGTAGTGGTGGTTTGTGGCTTCACAGGGATCTTCTGGAGCAGCTTTAGGAGCTGGGACTTACTCCAGGGAAGACACTGGTTGACTTGTCCTCAGGTGAACAAAATGACTGGGATGGTTTTAACTAACCTTCATGGAGATTTCCTCCTCATTCCTTCCTCTGACATGAAAAATCCAGGGGAGGCATAGCTGGAGTTCAAAAAGCCCTGAATTATTCTACCTTTGGAATGAAATAACTAGAGAGCAATTCCCAGTACCTGCACCACCACTCAGTGAGAGAAACAGCATGACAAAGCAAGAAGAGAAGAGTTGTGTTTCACTTAAAATTCTGAAAAGCTTTAAAGAGATCTTTCTCCCCAGTGTATGTTTTGTCCCAGGCATTTTCAAAAGCCAGAAAGAGTCAGATTGCAAACCATTCCTTGGTAGCTGGGTAGGTAGTATAAAATCTAAAGTACTAAAATCTGTACACTTTTTATTTGTTCTTTTTTTTTGAGGTTTGTTTTTTTTCTCCCTTCCCCTTCACATTTCCTCCAGTGCAACGTGTCATTTACCACGGCAAAGTTACAGAGCTAAACTTCCTTTAGAAAGCTATCTCCTTGTAGGAGGTGTGTAAAAACTCAGTTTCACTGATGTAAATACATCCCCCCCACTGGACCTGGCTTGGCTGCCCACATCATCAGCACCATCCGTTAGTGTGTAGGGCAATGGCATGGAAGACTGAGTATTGCTTGAGGTCCTGAAAATATATGAGAATGTATTTCCTTGTGTGGACACTCCCTGTATAAATCTACTGGTCAAACGAACAGAACATCTGAAGCCAGAATATGGTTAAAACAAATTATCTGCTCAGAAATGAACAAAACTGAGACTGTAGCTAATTCTATGTCTCATTACAAAGCTGCCTCAGCTTTGACAGGAGTCAGAAATAAGCACAGCAAGTCAGACCTCACTGCGAAGTACATGGAGAAACTTGTCTTTTGGTAAAATGATGCGAGCCATTTGTTTATCTCAGTGTATTGATGGGCACTCTCTTTGCAAATACATGGATGAATCACACCAGACTTCTTGCATCACTGGGTACTTCTTGCAGTGGCGTATATACAGCAGTGATTTTCCAAGAGGGATTAATGAAGAGAAAAGAATGTTTGCTTTAAAGAAGGAATGACAATAATTCAAATCTGAACACTTCCGAACTTCAGAAAAGCTGTGATCTGGCTCTAAAATGTAAGCGCTAGGTCATGTCTATTTAAAAAGAACTGTTCCTTCATAATTCACTGCCAATCTCTTCATCAAACACTGTAGAAGAACTACTGATAATTTGGTGTTCAGTATTAAATATTCATCACCACAAACTGATATGCCCATCATATGAATTAAATGTTAAACCACCTGTGCTAAGTGCAAAATTATGTTTAAATCATGTTAATTAACTGATAGCAATGAAACCTAAATAATTTTCCTAGTCTTGATAAATCCATAATCATTTCATATGTCTGAATTAGATCCACTTACAAACACTAATCTTGTACAATGGTTATCTTTCTCCCTGTGAAAGTCATAATGTTTTGTCCCACTAGAGCATCTAACTTTACAGGATTTTCAAAGGCTTCATAAGTCCTAAGTAATCTACTTCAGCATGCTTTACTGGGGTTTGCAAACATTTTATCTTATTTGCAGAGGAGGAAATTTAGATACTTCAGGTGCAATTTTACATATTTTTTCTCAGTAGTAAAGCCAGTGTAAACATCCCCGCCAGTTACAGCGTGCTGCCCCATCACTTACAACAGTACAAATATTTGTGGACTTAAATCTAAGTTGTGTCACCAGAATGATCTTGGTTTGATCCTTGTTCAAATCACCATTTATAACCTGGATTGTTTCAGTCTCCTGTTCCCTGTCAGGAGGCAAGTCAGCACAAATGAGATGTAACAATGGAGGACTTGTGAAACAAGCGGCCAGAAAAAGTGACTCCAACTCAGATGAATCCCTGAGAAAAAGTGATGTGAAACTATACCCATAGAGGTGAACTGCCACTGTCAGAAACCACATCTTTGGTTCACTCAGAGCTGAGGTTAGGAATCTACAGAAATATGTTTCAACCTCCAAGCTAAAGAAACTTTCTGATATGGCAAGTCACTGGATCCAAAACTTTGACATAAACCTTTTTCCAGGCAGGAGAACTCATTCATAAAGACAGTGTAAAATGACTGTATACATCTGGGCCACCTCCTTGGTAATATCTTTCTGACAGATTCATTAAAACACAACTGCATTATCATCATGAAACAGGAATTATTAGAGTGCTTTCTGTCTGGATACACATTCTTAGTAACAGGGTAAATTCGTATGGGGCCTATGTCATGACATAAAAAAATAAAAAAAGAAAGGCTCTTGTTTGATTCCACAGGCAATATGAGCCAGTATTAAACACTCTTGTGATGCTTTCCTTTTCTGGTTGACCCAACCAGTCAAGAGTCAGGGGCTGAAAAATATGCTGCCAGTCTGCAAGGGCTTTTCTATCACTCTGGAAGTGTAAAGGTATTCACGCTTCCAACTAAACCTATTTTGAAAAGACGGGGTTTGATTCTCAGGCACTCGCCGTAATAGCAGGAAAAAAAGCAGAATTGAGGCAGGCCGTCTCCCACCCCAGCCACCACCCCAAGACAAACTTTTGAAGTCAGTGTCTTGCATGTAACATCAAATTGAATTAGGCAACAGTAGTAACATGTACAGTGTAAAATATAACCCAGGGCATCAATACATGCATGGAGTACAAGGGCTTGCATGCCAGGACAACCTATCAGTGTGAACTTCCAAAGCAATCCAGACTCTTAATGCTTCTCTGAGACTTTCCAGGGCAGTACCAGCCCGCACTTCTCTCAAGATCAGACTAAATTGCAGTCTCCAATATTAACAGAAAATGAGTTCCTCTGAAATCTGAATTAATGCTAAAATCAAACGTGTGAAATAGCTGGTATCCAAAGACCATTTGTTTTCATGCAGTGGGACAGAAATATCAAAACATACTGGAGACAGGTGGATGTTTCAGTAGGACCTAAATAACCAGAGTGTAATATTTTTATAGCTTGTGAAAGTTGCCACAGCCTTGCCAAAAAAACTAGAAAACAATACTGAGAAAAGATTTTGAGTAGATACCACTATTTCATACCCCATGAAAGGAAGTTTGAGCCAGGCTTTGGATAGAAGTTTGGGCTAGTTTTAAGAAAAAGGCTGAAGGTTGTGATAAGCCTGAATGAAAACTACAGGAAATCTCAGCTCTGATTGATGTGCTATAATGCAGTCAGTTTTGTAATGAAAGCACAGATTTTTTACTCTCACTGCAACAGTTCTGGGGCAATTTGAAGGTTGAAGCTTGAGACCTTATACTTGGTTATTGCAACAATAGTACGTGATATTTACAGTGCTTACCATCTTCAAAGTGTTTTACAAACAACAGCTAATTAATTTTTTACATTTTAGAATGTATACGTAGGTACTTTACACAGGAATATCTCAGGCAGAAATGTAATGTAGCTTATCCATGTCTAGCAAGAGGTGACATTGTAACTGGGATTACCACGGTGAAGTTACTGGTATTGTTGCTTTCAACTAAAAGAGTGGAAAGATGGTGTTTTGTGCAACAATCGCCTTCATATATATAGTGCACAAAGTGTGATATTCCTGTTAGGAACCAGAAAGTATAGGAACAACATTCTGAATAGAAGGATTTTCTAAATACTGTGGCCCAAACTTCCTGATGGCATAACTCTGCTGATCTGAGAACTTGATGATTCTTCATTACTGTTAACCACAAACTAACTTCCAACAGTCCATAGTCTATAGGATTTCATAATTAAAGAAAACATCTATGGAATATATATCATATACTAACTTGCAGAGATGCAAAGTTCTTTGAAGCCAAGGTAATTTAAAATAGTTAAATTCAGCTAATGTAAGCAACAATAATATAACAGCAAATCAATAGTCATTTTTCCTGTAAAAATGTCCTTCATGAAGACAAATTGATGTGAAGTCGGTAAAATGCTTGTGAGCTTCTTTCCTTGGAAATGCAAAACAGCCTTTTCTTCCTGCTGGATATTGCAAAACCAATTAAACCCACAGGTGATCAGACTTTTAGACTCCATTGAAATGGGGAGGGGAAGAATGAATTTACTCACTGAAAAGATGCATTACCCATGTACCACCTTACTAACCTGTAGGGGTCCGAGATGTGAACTCTGGATCAAAATGAAAGGTATCTTCTGGCCGTCCCACTGCGGGCTTGAAAGGCGGCTTGATTTCTTTCCTGTAGAGTTTCTACAAGAGAAGAACAGATCTCCATCAATGACAAGCAGTGCACCTTCAGCATCTGCAGATAGGCTCCCCCATTTTGTTTAGGATGTCCCCTCTCAGCTCTGTGCCATACTTACAGGACTGACAAAAAAGGACGACATAGCCACAGCTCTGGCTCCTGATTGATGGGATGACTTAAAATCTGTGCTCTGGATGGTTCCTGCACTTTTTAGTTACTGGCATCCACAATGTAAACACAGATGTTTCTGGTAAAAAATTAGCCCATAGACTGGCACAATATTTCATCTGGGGCATCTGGAAATTCACTGGTCTTCAGGGCAGGACTGGAACGTGCAACTGTGTGTGGGTGACTTCAGCAGCGCAGCGATGGCAATCAGGACAAAGAACCACCAGGAAGTGGTGACTGTTTTAGCATTTATAATTTTTCAAGAACTAGCAATATGTTTGACACCCTGCCAGACTGAACTGAGCAACAGGCCTGGCTGCCTGGTGTTTACAACCTAAACAAGAGACTTTTCTTTTGGCGTATCTGGTGAAAGGGAAGGGGCTCACAGCTGAGGATTAGATGAAATTCCCATCAAAAGATGTTAGGAAGAAAGCACTGTGGATGGATTGGGAAACTTGTTGAAGGCTTAAATGTGGCTTGAGCAGAGCAGCAAAATCGAAGAAAACCGTAAGGAAGAGAGGAAGGTATATAACAGGTAAACACTGCTAGTGTGTGAGCTTGTGCTGGCGAGTGAGGGCGCATGTAGGGGATCACATAAGTAACACTGTAAATGCATGCTGATGCACTGCTTTTATGGCAAGGGACTTTGTGGCCTCTTTACTCATGCTTAGCAATCTTTAAGAAATTGCTACGCTGTGCTCCTTTGCTAGCATTCACACACACACTCACACACACACTGGGAGACAGACACACTGAGGTGCAGCACGTCTGGATCCGATCCAGAGCCTACAGGGGTTAATGGAAAGACCTATTGATTTCTGTGATCATTGCATCATATCTGCTTGAAAAATGGCGAAAAATTATCATGATGCTGATGGCAGCATGGTGAACAGAGCTCCAGCTGGAATCCCTGCTCCATGTTTCAGTCCCTAGACTGCATTCCCTTTCTAGCAATGCTTTTGCTCTCAGGTTTCAAAGGTCTGAATTAGTTGCCACAGACAGCGGCCAGTAATTAACATGTCCAAGCACAAATATAGTTTCATCTAAACTTTCAAATCATGATAAGAGCTGGGGAGCTCAATTTTATGTCTATTTTTAATATGTATTTTCTCTTAAAACAACTTCATTATGAGCTGACTTTTCAAAACATTTTATGGAGATTAGTACATGCCTGTCCAGTTCTTTTCATGCAGGAAGATTCTTTTTAACTGTGGGTTTTGTGTTGAATTAACTTCTGTAATATAAAGCATGTGGTCAAACCTAAAAGATATACATATCAACATAATTTGAATTTGATTTTGCATAGATAAGTAAAGGTTCTTGAGGCAGGACATTTTGTAGCATAGTATTATCATTCGCATAAAGCATATGTTTGAGGCTGAATCTATGATTCCTTGGAAAAGTGGAATGGTGAGGCTGGAAGCGACTGCAGTAATTAATGGCCATTTCACCATAAAAAGTTCCTGCTTGCGTAAAACTGCTCCATATCTTCTGAGAGAAAAAGAGATGAATAATTGCTGTGAGCATGAGCCACAATGGAAAGTCTTCCAAATAATTAAAAGCCAATTGCAATCGTAAGCAGGAAGTGTCACTCATCAACTGAAAAGTATCAACCTAGTAATTAACATATATCTTTTTCTTTCTGCACAGAAGTTTAAAGAGATCTCAGCACCTACTGAAGGTTTTTCTGTTGCTAGGATTTCACCTTGAGAAAGCTATATTTTTTTAAGCTCCTCTTTATTTGTCTTAATTCACAACCACAGTCCTTCTACTGCAGAAAGTAATATGGTCACATGCACATGCTTCCTCCTTGAATTAAATGCACCCCTCATCCTGTGAGGTCCAAAAACTGGAAAATGTTTTGGAGTCATACATCATTTGGGAACTGCACTCTCTTTTGATTATTGTAACCATATTCTCTCTGGCCTCTTAATTCCTCCCCCCATCTGTAGTTTCTTAAATGCTGTTGGAGCTGCATTTGTATTTTGAATCCCTAACCCACATCCTCCACTACTAGGGAGGGATTTGAGATTCATCATGAGTCACACACCACCTAAGATGTGTAATCACAAATTTGCTTGCTGGGAGGGGGTGGAAACAAAGAAGCTGCTTGTGAGTGAAAGGTACCTCCTCCAAGCGCAGCCTAGATGACTCCCTTTTCCATTTCCTTCTCCACTTGTGATAAAAATTATTTCTGGTGTTTCTAACTAGACAGCTAGGAACAGCAAAAGGTAAACTGCCGAAAACTTTTTTCCCCCCCAAGTTCTTGAATCGGGGAACTAAATGAAATCTTTGAGGAACAAGCACAAGAAGAGTAGTGTCATCTATGGGCTTTCCCATCCCACATTGGCTCCAGTTCCCTGAATGAACCACTACAACCAAAGGCAATTCACTGAGGCACGCTAAACCACAGGGCAGCCCAACACAGTTAAACACGAAGCATTGCTGCAAGCAGAACGCTTCTTCCTTTAAAAACCCACATCCTGTAAACTACAAAACACAGCACGACACAAGCTGATGTAAGGAAATGGTAAGAATCACAGCCAGTCTTTTCTATACACACAGCGATAAAAATCTCTTGGAGGACTTGAGATCCTTCTGGATTTTCCAAGAATATTTCTAATTTTAGAAATTTATTAGCATTATCTCTTACTGTGCTCCCAAAATTATTTGAGGCTGCTGGATCACCTTGATCTCTTCCAACAGAAACAAACCAGAGTGGCAAATGATATAGCAAGTTAAGTTTCAAATCTTGTCTTTGACTATATCTATCAGGCTGTCCCTTAAGTTCTGGTAAAGTTTAAAGTGTTATCTACATCCCAAATCATGGTAACCCTGGCTCTGCATCCAGAAGTCATTGGACATTCCACCACTTATTTTAATAGGAATAGGGTCCCAGCTGTCCCAGTTTAAATCCCAGTTTTCATATCCAAATTATTATTTTGGAGCATCGTATTAGACATTCAAAAGAGACTGGATACGTTCGTGCTAACTGAAGGATATAAATTTCAATCCGGGTGCTTAATATCACCATATGTGTGTTATTTGCAGAAGTATAACCAGCTGAAGATATTTATTTTTTTTTAATTCCACACTCCTTCTACATTTATAAAGGAGAAATGCATTCCTTAGTCCTCAACAGTTTTTCTTGAGAATGTGTCTTTCTCTTTCCTAGTAAAGAATAACCACCCCACATCCCACACCCAATATTTTATAATGGCCACAGCATTGACCTATCACAGAAAAATGTAACTGACAGGTATCAGGAATCACTGTGCATCACACACAGCTGTCAGATCCAGCGGCTGTCCGAAGTGCATAATCCACAGAATGAGGGGGATGAACTTCAAGGTGTTAAAGTACTGATTTAGATATTCACACCTGGATACATATCCGTCCTTCTGTCTACTTATCAACCCCTCACATCCTTCTGAGACTTTGATAATCAGTACCTTTAGATTAATAAGTGCCTATGGATTAACTAGAACACAGTTCTATAGCAGTTTGAGAAACCATGAGCTTCTATCAACTTCTTTTCTGATTTGGCACATATTTATTTTTTTTTTTCCCCAATAACTGATTTCCCCCAGGGCCCAAAGACCTTTTCTTAATGTATGTTACCAGATCCCTAATATGAGCCACATCTGAACACCTTCTCAGCTGGGACTCAAGTAATACACCAGGGAGACCAGTAACAAAATACTGCAACATGTGTCTGCCTCTTGTTATTTATAAGCAGTTATTTTTTCATAATCATTAAAAAAAATGCAGTCCTAAAAAATCCCAGAAATATAAATGCCCTGTATGTGTGCCTGGCAAATATCAAGAAAAAGAAAATTATTTAATTGAAAACTATTTAGTAATTTCCTCAACTCAGTTTCTTTGATGAAGACCTGAATTATTCCTTAGACACCTTCTAGAAAAAGAAAGATGCTACCCTCCACAGTGATGCACTCATAGTGTGAGAATAAACTCTTTGATTCATACACCTGTCATGGAAAATTCAATAAGCAGACAAAAGGATGAACTACCTTCTAAAATGCTTGTTCTCTCCTAGATTAATGACTCAGTGTTATTGCCTGCAAATAATAGAAAAGCTTGCAGAATTCAGACCTTGGGATAAATTTTTCCTGTTGGTAAAATCTGCAATTGAATAATTCACATTTTCAATTTAGTTTGATCTCTGATTAATATTGAAGGAAATAGAACTTGAGCCCACTTTCTTCCCACTCCTTCCCTCAGCTGTATTTGATGGTTCATTTTCTAGCATGTTATTTGCTCTAGTTCCAATTTAGCCTGTCATCTAAACAAAAACTACTGTTTATAGCCCACTCCTCTGACTGCAGTCTGCAAAAAGGGATTTCATTTTTCATTTTCAATGAAAACCCAGAAATTTTTTATGCATGACCTGGAAAAAAGAAACAGTAACAAAAAAATCAGGAACCAGATTCTGCTTTCTCAGAGTCAATGACTGACATGAACTGAGGTCAACTCATTTTGGGTCTGCTTGTCTTAGGGAGAAAAGAGGATGCAAGGGTAGTAAGCAGGTAAAACTCAGAAGGAGCTGGACATCTAATCTCCTTCCTATGAATCCCAACCTTGATCATGAAAGACAGTCTGTTCATTTAACAAAGGATCTATTGGATTTGTGTCACAGTGCCTGGTAAATGCCTTAGAGCAGTAAGGCATTTCCAAAACCTTTCATGTTTTTGGAACTTCTATGTGGCTGGAGCACCAGCCACCTTAGGTTTAAATTCTGGTGTATAAGTAGCACTAAGTGAACTGTAGACAATCTGACAGTTTTTATGCCCAAACTTAAATTGTGTCATGAACTTAATCTCTGTAAGAGTCTCGTTTGTATAGTTGTTTTCACCCAGTAACAAAATCCTAAATTCCCACTTCCCAAGGTGAAAAATACACGAAAGTTTTTGGAAATGTCTTACTGCTCTAAGGCATTTAGTAGGCACTGTGACACAAATTCAGCACTTGTGCTGAAGAATGGCACCCTGGAACATGGGAAGGGCATCTGGGAAAGGATAGGGGGAGGATGGTAATTCTCTGGCAACACTCATGTTTTCCAGGATTGCATCCATTGCCTATGTGTGCGGTGGTCACACGCTATCAGAACTGCTGTGTTGGGCAGGAGCATGTGCAGCATCGTAACAGGGGGCTTTTTTACACTGCTTATATTGTTTCCACTGTGTTCGCTGCCTTCGTCCAAACCAGACACTATGCCTGGCTGCATCTGTTTGAAGACAGTGAAAGATGGAAAACAAGTGGGAAATGACTGCTTCAACAGGTGAACACTTCAGTGATAGAGACAATAACCAAGCCCCAATCCAAAGACTGAGGGAACAGCTCTGACAGCGCTCTGAAATGAAGGTCTGATTTATACATTTCCGTCTGCAATTCTAATGACTTCATCACTGCGATATCTAGACTTCATACACAACTTGGAAGGAAGCAGCTAATTAATTTCTGTTTTGAGTCTTTTTAAAATCAGATGAAACAACTTGGTGGTTTGTTCCTGGTTATCATGCCACTCTTGTAGGAAAAATCTTGCTTAAAAAAATACCTGTTTTGCACTGGGCTTCTAGAAGACACTAACCCATTCTGACGTTTTGTGATAAGGGGGCTCTTGGTGGAGGATCATTTTAATGCAGTTGCTGAAAGTTTCTATGCTGTCAGTTGCAGCAGTCCTGTCTATCATAGCTGCCAAAGTAGTACAGAAGCTCTCCAAAAGACCTTGCCTCTTGTTCTCTGAGGTCTTTGTATTACCAAGGTATAAAATAAATCACCATTCATGTATTGCCTCAACAACGCTGTTTGCTGACTGCCTGCAAATTGATGTGAGGGATCTGTGTACGTGATGGGAGAACAAAATGAGGGCATCAGGGACTCTTTTCTTGAACTGTATAGAGATCAGCACTAAACACCTGTGCCCGATCCATTTCTTTTCTCTGACCCTGCTGTTTCTGTCCATGGAGAACAAGTTAACAGTTAGTTGGATGGTCATTGTAAGGCAAAATCCTGGGTTCAGCTCAGGGCCAGGCTGGCTCACAGCACTCTGAAATGCATATGATACTGCTGCTGTGACTAGATAAGCCTCCCAAGTTCTCCGTGAGTGACAGTAAAATTAGGATTAAATGAGCAAATATAGTACAAAGATGATAGCTTATCTGTTATAATGATCCATCTGTCTCCAAGAGTTCAATAAGCACTAATTGTGTTGAATTAAAACGGATCTTTACATCTATGTTTTCAGCAAAGTTAAAGGGCTAGATAAGACATCAAAGGGCAATTAAATCCACCTTCCTGTCTAGCTCCAAGTCATGTTCAAGCATACCTAGCCTCTCCATGGTACATACTTCCCTAAACTTTTCAAATGATGGAGGACTGTACCTTTTCCTTAGGAAAGCCATGAAATTGTTCCCTAAAGAACTAAGCTTGAAACAATCACCAATCATCATGAGAGAAGGTGGTCTTGAGGAGTCTCACAGTCCAGAACGGACTTCGCTGAAAACCTTTCCAAGATGCAGAGCTTCATTTCTCTGTGATGAGTTACTGAGCCACAAACACAGAAGGAGAAAACCTGCCACTGCCCCAGTGATCCTTATTACATTAAGACATATGCACTTGACTTGTATTTTGATTGCAAAGATGAGGACTGGAGGTATCAGAGGAATACAGAAAAAACCCACCCAAACAAGCCCAAAAACTAAGCCACAACCCCCCAACTCTTCATCTCTCCATTTTTTTCTTTTCAGTTAATATTTTCATAGATGTAAAGTCTTGATACAGAACCTCATGATTAGAAAGAAGCAGAAAAGGAGAGACCCTAGACTCTATGTAATGGGACTGAAAGTCAGCTGGACCGTAAAGGAAAATCTCAAACTCCACCTTCATTGATCATCTCGTAACAGGCTATGAGCTGTGCCAACTCTTCAACATGCAATTCAAATCAGATTCATGAGTTTTTCTAAAATAAATTATTTTGTAGCCCTTTCAAAGGCCACCTAGGCACCACAAAATGTGCTTTCACAGAGGAATTTGCTTTACTGTAAAAACTGGGCAGCAGTTTAAAAATGCGTCTGTCACATACATTCATGCCATTTAATCAGAATTTATAGTGAGAACTGCATCAGTGTGACCTGTTACACTAGCATTCATGAGCTAATTCAGATTATTATTCATGATATTAAAGAAACATAACAATAGCATAACAGAGGTCAGATAAAATTAACCTAGAAAATCCTAGAGGATGTGGAAAACAGGAGTTCTGATGCAGTGGCAGATGTCCAGATTAAGAACGGAAAGCGTTTGTCACCAGGTTTGTCTTAACAATAAGTCAATCTGAACAAATATGACACTAAAAATGTGAGAAGGTTTGACCTGTTGCAAGTCTAAATCCAATACGTAGCTAATCTCTACTGCCAGCTTTATGAGCTGTAGCTGATAGCAATAAAATAAATCCTTGTTTACCATTCTGTTAATCATGTCTGACATGTCTTACTTTAACCGTGTTACATTTGATCAAATGTTTGTTGTTCCAGTTTTGAGTGCTGATGTTAAATTAATGACTCACCTCAATAAAATATCAACCACTTATAAGAGGAGTTGCTGTTCCTGTTCTGGCTGGTTGACTTGTATATTCAGTGATGTAGAACTACTCTTCTGAAAATCCATCTACGTTGTGCTTTTCTGTAGCCCCCCATGACAATACAGTGGAAGGGCCAGATCCTGTCCTATGGTCACTTAGGCCAAAAGTGACAAGAAGGAGTTGGAAGATTTATGATTTCCCCAGTGTAAAGCATCACAACCTGCTATACAGCCTGCTGTACCAGCTCTACGGATACCCAGACATTCCCAGTAGCATCACACTCTTTGGGAAAAAGAGTGCACCTGGAGGTCTTAGAGCTCCTTGGAGCTAATGTTGGCGGATGTGTAAGAGCAGATCTGAGGTTGCTCTGAATAATCCCAAGAGAGAAAAGGATTCCTGGAGGTCACTGATATCGGAAAGGGTAAATCTAGCATTTAGTCCAGCTTGCCCAACCCAGTGAGCAGGGACAAGTATTTCAATATGGAACATAAAAGCAGAAAGGTGGAGGGACTTAGAGCACCAGTCCCTTTTCCTCTGGAGTATCTCATTCAAGGCCAGTCCTTTGGCTCTGTTTTCTTTTGAAATTGAAATATTACAGGAATTCTTTCATTTAGAGCTGCTCATTTTCACTCCAGTCCAGCTCCCACAATCAATGCATCACGTTTATTAGAGCTGAATGTGGAAATTATTCTGCAGAACACTGCAAATAGCCTCAGGTAGTACCGTGATAAGCCAGACCATCAGACAAAATAAAGACAAGCAGTTAGAAAAAAACTTGCAATGTTGAAAGCAGCTTTCTATTTCTTTCATTTGTGGGTATGTGAACAAATGTATATATAGAGTCACAGAATTATTTAGGTTGGAAAGACCTTTAAGGTCATTGAGTCCAGCTGTATACCTAATACTGCCAAATAGGTGTGCAAGTGATATAGGCATCTACTTAAAAGGCTCTGGCTCCTGGGTTCTCTATGTTAGAGTTCATTTCTTATTTTCTCTAAGCATGGTAGTTCGTCGTCAAAAAGGTAGCTAACAAAAATAACAAATTTTAAAAAAATGCTGCTCCACTTACATTCCAGTCTATAGTAACAAAGAAAGGATGACGTTTAATTTCTTCCACTCCATCGAATCCAGCACCTGACAAGAGAATGAAAGAATCAAAATGAAGTCATGCTTAGTAGAGTGCTGCATGACACCTCTTCTCCAGCTTTCCTCCCCATCCCCTCTTTTCTTCTGACAAAGCCAGAAACCCTGAACAGTGCAACTGCCATAACAGTATAAACTACCATAAGTACAGGCAAGGGCACTTTATTAATGAAAATCTGATGGCTGGGTATTTTTTACTTTTCTCTAATTGAGGCTGGTGCCAAGGCTGAATAGCTACTCTCTTCAGGCTTCAGATGAGACGCAGGATTTCAGCTGCAGCACAGCACATGCACCAGCAAGGCCAGGAGAGGCCCCAAGCAAGATGTCCTGATACTACAGCACTGCTGCTCCCTGCCACCAGCAGCAGCTCTTCTATCTGCACTGATTTTCAAATCTTGTCTAATGATCCTTTCTCCATAGGCGGAGAATGACACAGCTCCAAATCATTTGGAGCTTTTTTGGTATTTTGAGTCTGAACTTATGATTTGGGGTAAGCCACAGTTTTATGTTCTCCCTTTTCAAATACCATCTTCAAAATTTGCATGGGTACCAAAATCATTACTCTTAGTTTCTTTCACTGTTAAATTTTTGTTACATTACTATAGGAAACTTAGGGAAACTCTTCTGCGATCTGGTAAGGAACTGAATTCCTTCATTAGTTTTGCCTTATGTCTTCACTGAAGATTGCCTTTTTTATTCCTCTAGCTCTTTTTATTTGCATCAGTGCCATCAAAAACCCAACAGGTGCTCAGTAATAATTAAACAACTGTCAGAGATGATTTAGCATGTCATTTTGGGGGTTGATTTGATTTTATTAATAGCACTTTTCATTTTCCAGTAGGAGAAATAACACCTGGAAGCAAAGGCTTTGCATTGAAATTTTGGAATCAGTTCCTGAAAGGTACCCAGCACTTCTTTACAACGGTGCTGAGCATACTTGATTCCCAAAAGGACTTGGGATTCATAAGCACCTTGCAAAAGGCACTCAGCACCTCACAGTACTCAGCTTTTTATATGCAGTATTTGTACTTTCTGAGGATCAACATTACAAGCAGCTTTAGAAGGGTCTTATCAAGTTTTTGTAAAATGTGACATCCATTCTCCTTGTTAACAAGACATTACTGGTGTTTGCCAAAATGCACTGATCAGGAATGGCTTCCTACAGTCTGCTTTACATTCACTGATGAATGGATATGAAAACCAAACACTTTTGAACATAACGTGCAGGATTGCCTGTCAGGCCTGCTGCATAATAATGCAAGAGGAATGTTCTGATTACTTCTCCATCCTGGTAATCTTACAGTAGAGACAAATGTAAGTGATGTGCATAAGGATAAGCAATCCCAGCCTACCATGCAAAATGATGTGCTCAGAGATGATGGGCCCCACTGAGGAGTGAGGTCTTTGGGCTATGATGGGCAGACAGTTATAGGCAATCACAACATGAAATCAAATCTTAGAAAGAGAAAAGAGGAAAAAAGGGAAAACATCATTACATTGTCACTGTACAAGTCTTGTACACCTACAACTTGAGTACAGAATGTTTGACACCCTCACCTATAAAAGGGTATACTTACTAAAGTAGTAAAAAACAAAGAAGGCAACAAGGAATAGTATGGAATGACTGAGCAGGCCAGGACTTTTCAACCTGGAAACAGATGACTGAGGAGGTTTATGATAGATCATTAAATGATGCTAGCAGGTATCAGGTTCAGAAAACCCAGGAGATGTTTCCTCAGGCAACAGATAGTTGTGTGACATAAATTCCTTGGAAAACGTGATATGGATGCAAAATGTTTATATGGGTTCAGGGGGAGGTCAGAAAAGTATGTTGAAAAGAAATCTGTTGAAGATTACTTTAACAAACCACAAAGAGGTTCAGGAAACCCCTTGCTTGACCTTAAAGCAGGTGTAGATCGGGAGAGAATTTGGGTGAAACAACACATACGCTTACCCTATTCTTACTTTTCCCTAGAATGCTGTTTATGGCCTATGGGTACTGAACAAACAACTGCTAAAGCTTGGATAGTAATAAGACTTGTTCTATATCTTCCCTAGTATGTTTTCTCAATGCACCGTCTAACGTGGGCACTAGATTCCCTTGGAAGATTCATTCTGATTTTAGCAATGCCAACAGAAATATGAAACCAACACAGTTACTCTGAAGAGAATTGCATTAAGCAACTCTTCAGAGAAGAAATATTTATGAAAAATGTTTTGTGTTCAGCGGCTCTGACTGGAAACTTTGTAACGTGCAGTAGATGTTCTTTGCTACATAAGGATGAAATCCAAGTGCCAAACTGATTTTGAAGGACTGGGATAAATGCTACAGACACTGTAAGCTGCTGGTAATATTCCCTAGACTGAGGATAACTGCTAATGCACTCACTCTTCTCTGCTCTGTCCCTTCCCCTCTGTTTCCCTTTCCCCTCTCTTGTAGGCTTATGGACACATCATTGTGCGATGGGAATGACCCGCCTTTTTCAGAGGATCTATTTTGAAAGCCACAGTTTTGCTACTGTTGTTCTTTTTTTCAACAAAACCATAGAAATCAGGAGCAAGGAAGAAGCCCACCCATAGCTACTTCTCTTAGTGTGAGACTGCAGTGTGCAGCAAGGAATGCAGCATGCAGTTTGACATAGGAATTTGTTTGAAAAATCAGTATTTCCACTTGGGGCCACCTCAGAGCTCTGGCACAGAAGGAATACGTTGTTAGGAGTGCCGAGGCTTGACTCCATCTCTGGTTAGCTCAATGTATCAGAGAGATTTAGAATGGTAATAGCCTAATTTTGCAAAGAGTGAAGGACTTCCAATTCCCAGAAACCAATTTTATACCAAGGAGAAAGTCCAGTGTTTCCTGCAGTTTTTATTTCCTGATCTTCCCTGCCACAAGATCTGCTGGTGTAGCCCATGGCTCCCTCTTGGGCTGTGCGCTGTGGCCACAGGCAGCAGCGTGTGGCCTGGTCCTCTCCTCAACCGGAGGAGGGAGGTGGCCCAAGGGTGCGTTCAGGGACAGCTCTGGGAGCATGGAGGGGCAACCCTGACCCTGCTGCAGAAGTCCATGGGAGAGGTTAGGCACCGGTGCTTATGGTGGAGTTTCTGAATTTGCTCAGCATGTTTCAGCCATTCATCTACCATCTGCAAATCTAAAGTGGTACTGGAAAGAGATGTGCTTTCATGGAGAAAAAATAAGCACTGGAGAGGCTGTCACTGCAAAGTCCCGTTTCATGAGGATGGATGCTTCTTGGCATAGAGATGGCTATTTAGCAAACTGTTGAAGTGCAGTACACAATGGCACACTGCGTGACCAAACCCAGTTCACCTTCTTCTAGATTTCTAGTTGTGTTTTTAACTTCAATTTAACTTCAATTTTGTCATCAAGCCTATCTGTTATTATATTATTATTCTTTAATAATCAGCACAATCAAACCTACTGCCTGCAAATATTCCTTTGTGCCATCCACTCCCACGAGGATCCAAAAAGATAAATAATGCTTTCAGATCAAATTGCCAGTTTAAACGCATTAGAAAGCGCAAGGATTTATATAAAAGCAGCCTAATGTTAATAAATGAGAACTCGATTATCTAGTATTGTTTTATGCCTGTAATAAAAGTGTCTGTGGGCAGTAACAGTAGAATGTTTCATTTGTAATTGGTTTTGATTGCTGAATCGTTATGGATAATGTAAGTCTTGAAATATATTAAGGGGAAAAAAAGGAGACCTATGAAATTTGAAAGTTGATTATTTGTATATTCAAAGTGAGCAGAAAGAGTTTCTACATTTTTAGTTTCAGGTAATAAAATTTTAGTGTCCCCACACAGCTCAGAATCTTTTTAGTGGGCTAGATTTTTTGAAATGCATTCCTAAGGTTTATAAGAAAGATGTACAGTCACTGATCATCTTGCAAAATCAAGAAACAAAGTTCTGTATGTGCTAAAGCAGAATGTGTCTTCTCTGAGAACATGAGATTAAGGAAATAACAACTACTTTTTTGGCTTTTACTCTGAATCTACTGGTACATGCTCTTACTCTATACTTTCTCGGCCAAGCTTCTCAGTTATAAGGACTCTGGAACCTTTGTACTTCTCAGCAGTGTAGGGAGCTCCTGAAATGCTCTTTACATTCATTTACCTGCCTGAGCAGATCCAAGATTTAGGGCAAGTAAGAATTACTCCCTTGCCTAAATTTCTGGAAATGTAATGAACTAACACCTTCATCATACAATTTCCTTTCCAAGATGGTTACTCCTTGTTTGCCTGGATATTCCAGTTAGTTTCTTTTAAGAATTTAAAATTACGCTTGTCCATAGTCTGAAATTTGTTGTACTTAATCAGAGCAGTACTACCAAAGCAGTGCTGTGCAGACTATTTGTACAGGAGAGCATATAGGCTCAGAAAAAAACCAGACAGTGCCCATAACAAGGGATGTCAAAGGAAGAAAGACTTTCCATTCCTTAAAACTTTGTTCTAAAGCATTCATCGAGGCACCAGACTTAAAAATAGAATCAGGTAAACTGGATTACTCTGCCTTGTCTGAGTATCTCTCCTCAAGTCTATTTTTTTTCCATTGATAATCCAAAGCTTCAAAACAAAGTTTCAAAGCAAACTTTTAGAATACATAATCAGTCTTTACTTCTATTTGTGAAGATATCAAAATCAAATGGCAAAACACAAGTTGGTAGTCAGAATAAAATGGTTTTCGAAGCTCATCATCTTTCATCTTGCCAACATTAAAAACATGTTTGAACCAAGTACTGTTTCCAGATTTTCAAACTTCTGAAACAATGGCTGAAAACAAATGTTTGATCCATAATATCATTCATTTATTTTAGTGTGCTTCATTAAATTTCCAAAGATTTTTCAAAACAGGATATCTAAGTCTATTTTCTTTAAATTCAGACTATTATTCCTTCCCCAGAAAAAGCTAAAATCCACAAAGTTGAAGCAGTCCTTTTATCTACAGACTTATGTTCAGTTTTTAGGTCAACCATTCAAGTATTCCTTCTTCCATTACCAAGAAGTCTGTTTTCATCGTCCTTGTGCTGATTCTCAAATCAGTTAAAACAGAGAGAAAGCCTTCAGAAGCTTTCCATCGCCACCCCTGAAATGTTAAGATCTATTTTTCTGTGACTCTTTTACATTTTATTTCCCTGGATGTTTGTGTGATAAATAATCTTTTCCTTTCTGCCAGCCTTCCCAGTATTTCAATAAACCTCAGGTTTAAAACCTTGATCCTTAGCAATTCCCCATTATTAAAAGGGAGACAATATGGGGGCTAGAATTGTCATGGCTAAGACTAAACAACTTTGCTTATTTTAGTGCATAGCTTTTTATTTAAGGACCGGTATCCAGAAACTCCCACTGAGTTCACTGGAGCCCCATTTTGGATGGATAACAGCTTGTGGGAAGCCACAAAATGAGCAGAGCAGAATAAAACCAAGAGACGGAGACAGGGAGGAAAACAGCAGAAAGGAGCAGAGGGAGAGGGAAGAAGTTTATATCTGCTGCAGCAGTTTATTTTTTTGAACACAGATTAAACCTTGAAATCCCAAGACTCTAATTTTCTCTAATGTCAAGCAAACTGCTTGAGAGCAATTGAAACTTGCTGAGAAAATGTGTTCTTCCACTGTCATCTCTACAGTGTATCAGAGTACAAGAGCTAACACTTAGGTAAAGAGGTATAACTTATGGGAGGGCATTCCCTCCGCGGGCCATGTGGGTGTCCCCCTGGAGAGGAGGGGGGCCACAGCAGCATGCTGAGGGACTGGCTCCCCATTCCTGTACAGTCCCGCAGGAGGCCAGGTTGTCCCCTGGTCCCTGTGTGGAACAAGGGCTCTTGGCTCCTGGCTCTCTCCAGCAGTCACAGCGAGAGGCAGCCTGCTCCACACTGTCCTTGTCCACAGGAGCCAGGCTCTCTCAGAAAACAGCTGAGCTACTGTGTCTGACCTCCGCGTGAGGCAGGGGCTCTGGCTGAGCTGCTGTACCCAGTAGAAAACATCCATTCAGCTCAAATCTGGCAGTCTGTTGGTGCCCAGTTTAAAGCAGAGGGCTGGAGTAGCACACGCATTGCCTCACCTGAAGTGAAGGACAGAGCTACCAGCACATGAAAAGGTCAAGCAGAAGCTCAAAGGCACAGAGCAGAGTGTCCATCTTCCACACATGGGCATGCACACCCATGTGTGCCTATTAGAAACGGCAGGCCCCACTGCTCAGGCAGATGGTGATGGAAGTGGGCTGTCCAGTGTTTCGCGCTCTGCTGCCTGTCTGGCTACTGATGCTGACTGCTATGCAGAGGACCAAAAGTGCTACTCAGCAGACCTTCAGCAGCACCACCGCCAGCACTTGAGAAGTAGGTGTGGGTACTGCAAGAAGGAAAGGAAGAAACCTCTCTTGCACCTCTTGTTCCTTCCACATCTCAGAACAAGCTATTTCCTAATTAAGCTTTTTGCCTCTGATTTTATGTGTCCAATCTGAAATAACCTTACACTTGCAAGAGAGAAAGCAAATTGCTCTTCACGAGTCTCAATATTTAACCAGTCTATGCCATTCTCTAAAAGACAAGTCATTTATTAGCTGCCAGAACTCCTATGGATGGCAATGACAGTCAACCACATACTTAAATACATCAGCTTTCTTCTTGCAATACAGTTTACAGAATTGAAGGAATAAACTCCTGCTCTTAAGGTCAATTCCTGCTCCTAAGGTCACAAAAAACCCAACAGAGGTATGAAGGAAAAGTTTGTCTCTTTCCTTCAGAAGCAAATTCTTCCCTCGTTCAACCCAAAATGCAGGATATGAGACCTGTGCGGAAAAAAAGAAACCTCCAAAATTCTTCACAGAAGTAGATACAGTTTTCAAATGAAAATCAATGCAGTGCTATTATCTTCATATCATTCACTTGATATGACTGTTCTTATTTTTCCACGTAAAAACCAAAGAATGAAAATTATGCACCAGGCATTGTTCATGACCTTGCCAAGTGCAATTAATTTCTTAATAAAATTCCCAAACAAAGGTTCAGATGACATAAGATACATGATCCAATACACACTTCTAGTTTAGCACAATTGAAATAGGATTATTAACAAAGGTTGAATATACTTTAGTAAGAAAGGAGAGAATATATTTAGGGTAAAAAGAAAGACTACTGTGAAATTTTTCCTAGCAAACAGAGTGATACAGCATGAAAATGTATTTGAGAACAGGAGAGAGAAATTCTACTCCCTTTTGCTCCACACCTCAGATTTGCAGCTAAATTATACCGATTTTAAAAGATACCTGTTTCTCAGTTCTCTATGTTATCATAGGCAGAAGTTAACTTAACCCCATTTTAAATAAATGCTGGTGTTTTACTCTCCTGGTTCACTGAAAAAATAAAGTACAAGTTAATGTCATGCTTTAGATTCCAACAGTTTGCCTGTGCTCTTTGCAAGTTTCTCTAGTAATGCTCAAGGGTCACTGTGCTCTGGGAAGGAATGCAAAATGCTGCATAATGAAGAGGATAACTATCAGGGAAGATGCACCAAGAGAAATTATCAGCACCTGACAAGTCAGAGCGCCACAGCAAATGCCCCAGTCAAATGCACACACATACCTAATCTGTTGGAGGGGTTCCTTTTGAAGAGGGCTCGCAGCAGGCTCTGGGCTTCTATGCTCAAGAACTGTGGCATTCCCAGCTTGGCTCTGAAAGAACACAACACTTGAAAAGAAAATAGATTTTTCAAAAATTTTCTCCATCCTACTGTGGTTTAAAAAATGGAATTGTAGTAGTCAGGATGGGCAGATGCAAAGGCTGCTTCAGCATAATTGCAATGCAGAGTGAGGACCTGATACAGAAGGCTTTACTACTGGCTTCACTAGTGGTAGAGTACATCTAATGAATCTCCTAACACCTTTTTCAACCTAAATAGGTCATTCACTACAGAATTTTTTCCACTTTTTTAGCTTGCTGGAATAAATTCGGAAATCCCGAGGAATTTAAACAAACAAACAAAAATTCATGAAAATAATTATACTAAACCACATATTGATCAAAGACAATAAAGCTTTTCCCTTGGTGATTCACTGCTACAGAGCAAAAATGTAATATTGAGCAAAGATAAGCTTCAAGTATTTATGTCTGCAGTTAACATTAAATGAATGGGAAATTTGTAAAGGAAAAGATTTCTAACTTGGCAACAACAAGACATATGCTGTCCTGCAGAAATTTGACTGTTCCCACTTGTCTGTGGATAATGACATTATTATTACAGAAAGTATGATACATCTCTTTTGCAAGGCTCTCTGAGCAATTCACTTCCTACTATTTATTCTGAAGGCAATTTTAGAGTCACATGCAGGCATCAGCTGTGTGTGTCTTACCAAATTCATGCCTCACATAGCTTTGAAAAGCACATTATGCACATTATTATTCTCTGCCTTTCATATACTTAGGACCCATAGGCTGCCCATCGTAGTTAGAGGAATGAAAGTGGTTTCGGTACTCACTTGAGAATGAGTGCCATTGTCTCCTTTCTGTCTTTTCCCTGGAAGGGTAATGATCCTGTCAGCATCTCAAACTGTGGAGTAACAACAAAATGGTAAATCAAATGAGCACTGAGATGTTCTGCATAGCTGACAGATACTACATCCACCTTACACAACTGAAAACTTGAGGAAAAGAAATGGTCCAACAAGCTGTACTTCAGAAGAAAATGACACAGAAAGTCTGGATTACGCAGAACATGGAGGACCAACATGACTGTTTTGTTCAAGAGTCTTGTTACAAGCTGTTCACACTGATACTTGGGGCCAAGTTTTGGTATGTTTGGGAAGAAGTGTCATCATATATGCTGTTTCCTCCAGCACCTGTTTTATGGCCAATGCTGGAGACGAGATATTGGTCTGGAGGGACCCTTAGTCTGAATGGGTATGGCTGTCATGCAAGGAAAATGGGTTCAACATGTCACTCCCCATCTTTTTAGCTTGAGTTGAATCACTTTTTTGATTGTATATTTGCACCACTTAGAGGTGCCACTGCTATACTTTGTAGGAGAAACATGCAGAACCCCCACATTCTCAAGGCATTTGAGTGTGCTTTTTTCTCTCCCACTTTGGTTTCCCTGGCTGTATTTAGTGATTAATTTTGCAAGTGTCACATTTAACTGAACCCAAATTTCAAAGCAAAACTTAGCAATCATCATCAAAGATTTGCTTAATGTACACGTGAAAACATCAGTCAGTTATGGTTCCTTTGAAACAGATCAGTGCTTTCAGTAAATTTGACAGGAATTTCACATTTGTAATAAAAACTACAAAAACCCCAGCTAAAGAAGCTTGCCTGTTATACCAGATCTTTCACGCAGCTCTTGCCACCGTGTTTTGTGAGGGTATGAGTGGCAGCTGGTTCCTCTGACTGAGGGATGATGAAGGTTATGCATCACATATGACAAACACCAAGACATCAAGAACATAATGCAGCTCAGGCACAAAGGAGGACAATGTCCATTGAGGGTAAGGAGAACTGTTACTTATGTCTGTGACTCAGACTTTGGATCCCTTCTAATATATTAAGTACCTACTAATTAATATTCATTGCTATAATTAAAAACCTGTTAAGGTAGGACAGACTCTGCAACCTTTATGTAGTTTTTGTACCTTATTACACAAGTAGCTTCACTGCTCTCAGGAAGCACATTTGTGCAAAAAAAGGATGCTTTCATTGCCAAAACCTGTGTCAGACTGCCCCACAGCCTGACTCTTCTTTTTCCCCAGACTAAATATGGCCATACCATAAAAAACGTTAAGAAAACTGTAACCGTGAAATTGTTACTGTATTTTTGGGAGGAGGGCAGAGGCAAGGTTTAGAAGCCAGATTACTAATTGACTATAATTAATTGAAGGATTAATCTGCATTAGTAACAAAGTACCTCAAGGTGATAAAAGACATAGTAGAAATAAGGAGAAAATGCTTTTTAAAAGTGTGTACGGCTGACAAACATAAGCAAGATCTGGAAAACACAAATGTGTTAACTCCTGCTTGGCCTACCAGAGTCAAGAGAAGAGCTGCCTGGGGGAAAGCAGCTCGTATTCTAGAGAGAAATACGATGGAGAAGAATTTTTAAAACTGCCTAAATGACACTGGAGCTCAAACACCATCTTCAAGGTAATTCTGACCTATTACTGCCTTAGCCCTGGTAAAAGTGTTCAGATATGCTGAGGATGAGGAGCAGAGACATTGCTTCCCAGGGCAGCAGCAGAGGTGGTATGTATTGTACCAAACCCTCCTCAGGATTTCTAAAGAGTTTATGTTCAGGTAAGTACCTAATGTTCACTTACACTTGCTCAGATTATTTTATAATAAATCTAATGTAACAGTACTGAATGACTGCTACAGCTCATTTCTTCTGGCAGAAATGGGCTTGACAGTGCTGATGCAGATGATACAGATATAAGCAACTGCCTGGTCAGTGACTATGTGAGAAGAAGATGACTAGTTCCTACCCACCACGGTATCACAGAAAGAGCTGCAAATGCACCGTGGCTGCAAGGGGCCAAGAAACCTAAAGGCGAGAAATTCAGATGCAGTGTCCAAGAGAGTGGGAGGGAGAGAGAGAGGGAGGAAGGGAGCAAGGAAGGAAGGAAGGAAGGAAAAAAGAAATTTGAAGTTGCAGGAGGGAGCAGGGGAAATGACCATCCTGGAGGCTGCAGGGAATATTTACGGCTCTGCTCTAATGGCTAGCACTTTGTTACCACATGTCTCCAATTACGCAGCTCTAATGTTAAGATTAATTCAGGTTCAGAAAAAAGGCACTTAACATCAATATTTAAAGACAGCTACATGAGTTAAATGTACCAGAGCTTCTTACTTCCATGAACTCAACTAAGCAGCAGCTGGAAGAAAGCATCAGTTTCTCAATTGCAGTCCTGGTTAAATTTAATGAAGGTTAAAAATGAAATAACAAGACTGAAAAAAATAATTGAAATAGTTAATGTCATCAGTTAAAGCTACCACTTTACTGCATAACAACCTGTTTTTCTGCTTATTTTTTCAAAAAATCAAAAATCTGGCTAAACGCAAACATGCAAACAGAAGAGAGCACTGGCTGCTAACACCCTGGCACATGAATACAGAGTTGTATGGGTCACAGCAGGTTGACAAGGAGCTGAGCCTAGGTGTGAAGAAACTCTGTAGTGTTTTTGGCTCCTAAAGCAGACCCTATAGTTTCGCCAAGAGACTCAGTTTTCACTCTCCCCACATCCCCATCTGTATAAACCATCTGTTTACTCCTTGACTCCCAGTGATTTGCTTCCTGGGTATTGTGGAAGGCCACCTTCTGTTAGCCAGTACTTCAGAAGGCTGTGCCTCCCTCCAACTCTGACTTCCTTTCTGTACCAATATTCAGCAAGAAAGGCAAATATTCCCTGTTCAGGTTCAGCTGCCTATTAAGGGAACCACAAAATTAAAGCTTGATGGGAAGGGGCCTCAGGAGTCATCTAATCCAGCCCCTGCTTTAGGTCTTGGCGTACTGTGCAGTGCTTCCTTCTCTAGTTTTCAGGGCAATCTCCAACTTCAGTAGGTGAAACACCAGCACTGGAGACCCCAGAAGCAATACATGTGAGAAGACCTTGGCAAAGAGGGCCACCTTTCCTGAGGGAATACATTCAAGAAGTGACCCTAGTAGGTCATTGAGAAAGATAATGAATGAGAAAAAATCCACAGCCTGGGGTGATTGCCAGATGAATCTTCCCAGCAGATGGAAGGAGAGCAGACTGTGAAAATTACTTCAGCCCAAGTCTGCTAAAAGAGCCTAAGATAAAATTCAGTGTTACAGAGAAACTTGGTACCACTCAGTTTTGGAGAGCAGAGAGAGATGCTTTTGTCAGAATGGCTGGGTTCCCCTCACAGCACTTCCAGTCATTTTCCAAGTAGCTTGGACCTGGTCAGCCACCCACTTTTATAATTTGTAAAATGCTTTAAGTATTTTTCATTATTTGCTAGGTGTGAAGCATAAAGAATTAGTGTTTGCAAAGGGTTTGAATACCTTCATGTAGCGGCTAGCATAAACATTCAAAATACTGTTCATGAAGCCCATCTCTTGCACTGGGAATAAAACAAGTGTTATGATGGGATTTTGCAAAAGAAGATTGTATTGCTTAGATGTCTCACATTGATTTTTTCAATGCAAAATTTTTACTACTACAAAATTACTACAGAACTGACTACTTTGAATACGAAAAGGATATTTTCTTTCATTGTGAAGACTTCACTACTTACACATTCATACATTGCTGAGAATATAAACACATTTCTTTTTATTTGGGACTGCCTAATGAGTCATCAAACCTCTTCTTTCTCTAGTTATATTCCCCTCTCTGCTCACATGAATCTCAAAGGTGTACAGCATTTTTTTCTTGAACTAAACCAGATACAAACTCCATGAGGTCTGTGGCCTTGTAAATCAGCTGGTATGATGAACTACAAAACCACTGCTTTGAGAGGCCTTCCAAGAGACTTGTGCGTGCTATATCATGCAGACCAGTTTATCTGGGATTCAGAGATGGCAGTGTGGGCATCCAGGCTCCTGCAGCACAGCTGAAAAAGTATTAGTCATACACAAAACTTTTTAATAGTTTAAGCCAATTGCTTGTTCATTCAGATCTCTTGATACAAAGGTTTTGTAGAATATGGCCTATCCAGAATCTCCAATGCAAAGAGTAAGATGCAGGAAGGCAGAAAACAGAATCTGTCTGGTCATGATAAAGCACATAAACTCACCACTACAAAATTTTAACTGGGTCCCAGCAGTTGTCATCACACACTACATGAGAAGCAGGTACTGTCCTCTAGAATACTTGGAAAGGGTGAATTTCAAGATTTGTATAACTATACCCATTGACACATACTAAGCTACCATGAAACAATTCAAACCAACTGAGCAGCAAATGAACAGAGCAGGTAACGGTTTTAGTTCTGTGGCCTGTGTCAAAGACTTAGCTGGTAGTAAATGAAGTTTTACTGTTGTTGATAGTAAAACTCCCACTGAATAATAATAAAATAATTAATAACATAATGAATAAGTCAAGACCAGAATTTAGACTTTTTCAGACAAGTTTGTTTCGATATTAATAATCACAACACACCTCATTTAAGGTTGCCTTCAAGGATCACTCAGCTTGATTCTAGCCTGTGCCCTGGTCAATGCAGGCTGGCAAGTAGCTGCCAGCAACCTGCCTCTTCATACTGTAGCATTAATCCCTTATTCACAGAACAGACCAGACAAGAGAGTGGTTGGTTGCTCTTTTAACGGCTAGGTTACAGGCCATTTTATCACTATCTACCTAATATGTTCCCCTTTTGATCAAAATTTTAGGTGTGAGAGTTACACTATTGCATTCAATTCTTTTCAATCTATGCATATCCCGCCAACTGGTGTATTTTCTTTGTACATTTCACATTATATTGCAAATTACTTAGAGAGGAAATGCTAATAAATCATTTGGTTGCCATTTAATTTTCTTCGGTTTTTCTGACTGGCAGAAAATCAGCTTCCCTAATAGACCATACAAGTGACAGACCAAGGAAAACAAGGAGAAATGAACAGAGGGAAAGACAGCACACCTTTAGTGTATGGAAATACCCTTTTTCTGCCCCAGCCAGCTAATTTTCAAAAAGGAATAAAAGACTGAAATGATTACAGCTGCTTTTGTCTATGATGTGTGGTAGCACTCAAAAGCCTAAAGCATTAGCTTACAGATAAAAGAATTTACTCTAACTCGTCTTCTTTTATATGGATTGTTATCTTTTCTAATTCTAACACATTGAGTCCCTGGGGGAGGGGATGGAAAAAGAGATGGAGGAAAAAAAAAAAGCCTCGCAAAAAGCAGGGAGGAAGGAGCCGAGTTCATTAGCAGGTGAAAGAAAAACAATCTATATACCAAATATATCATCATTTAACTGGAGACAGATAGTGAGAAGGCACAACTATCCTCCAAAACTAAATACATAATAAAAAATCTAAAGCGTTGGGATATATCTATTATATGGGACATAACCTATTGATTTTCCTGAATAAACTTATATGGTTCAGAAGTGCTGAGCATCCACAAATGGATCTGTGGCCATAGGAGACAAGGCTGTCCCACTCCTTTTAAAGTCATATAATAAATTACAATACTTACTTAGACTAACTACTGTCAACAAGCTAGATCAGTGATATAGGCCCTCTCCACCCCAAATTCTCACTAGTTTTCATGTTGGCTTCCTATCCTTCCTTCCTTTGATGGCACCAGTTGTCTACTTAAGGGTAAACAGAATTTAAACTTCCTCTACAGATTGTGGTATGTAGTGTAATAAACAGCTACCTAAAATAGCTTCTATGCCACAGGAAATGGAGCTGTACTAGAAAAGCACATTGCCATGTTAATTTATGCTTCTGCCCTGGTTCTGCAAGGGAGCCATGATGACCATGGTGAGGTGCAGTATCAGCCACAGCTGCAGTGCTGCGCTGTATTGCATTGCCTATTGGTGGCCATGCACTGAACACATGAGTAGACCTGCAGCTGCACACTTCAGGAGAAAGCATCATCATCTACATTATCTGAATGTATCCCTATAAGAGTAATAAATGCATTTTTTGGGTTTGGGTTTGCGATCAAGGGACAGCACTATGCTTGATAAAATGATGCTGGGAATAACTGTTTCATAAAGCCTACAGCATTCATATAGCTTTAAAAAAAATAATGGTGTCACAAAACAACTTATTCTTGATCTTCTGTTCGTCCTCCTCAGCAACAATGGCATCACAGGCTGAAGAGGCTGGATGAGTGCTGGAGGAAGCAGGTCAGCACCTGAACACCTAATTTTAGATTGCTGGTTTGAGGGGGGGTCAATACCTCTCTGAAAAACTTTGCTGATGCTGCATCTCAGTGTCAAATACTGCAGCACTCAGGAGGATGTTATTGGGTCCTTCTCATAAGCCAAGCAGCTCCACTGTAGTCAGATACCTCTCGCAGAACTCTTCTTGGCAAGTGTTTTCCAGCGCCTCACTTCTCAAGTGGTTGGCAGCTTTCTTCTGCTTTCCAGACTAACGACATTTAACAAAGAGTTTACTCCTACCTGCTCTTGGGGCAACATTAGTCTTTAGCTGAAATAGCCCTTTTCTCTCTGTGGTGTTTTCCCCTGTGATGCATTCACAGATGGTATAGGTATGATACCACCTTTGGGCAACTATTGGACTAGAAAGTATCTTCAATTACTGAATTTCCCTTGCACACCGTATCAAATACTTTATTATAATGGAGGCTCATGCAATCCATTTAATTTACTTTGTTTAGAAAAAGACAGCTGTCTCATCAAGAAAAATATCAGATTAATCTAGCATGACTGATATTTGGTAAATTCATGTTGCATTTCAACTAACTTTTCATTGATTTTCATGTATAAAAATCAATTAGCACAGTTTCTCATATTGATTCCACTTGAACTACCTCCAGAATATCTTGCAGGATTCTTAAAGGTTAAGCAACAGTGGAGAAAAACTACAACTTTGGGATAGTTAATCTAATGCAAAGACATGGAAGTAAAAGACAAATTCTTAGCTATTCCTCTGTGTCAATTGACATTTATGTCCGTTTCTGATGATTTCCCCACTGTGATGAGCCGTTATTTTAAAACTGTTTCACTACACCATTTTAAAACCAACATCAGCAGGCACTCAGGGCAACGCGAACATCCCAAACTAGTCATAATCAAGGCACAGCAAAATGGGGCAAACCAAGAAAGGAGGGATGGTACAGTGCCTGTACGTATTTGTTTTCTTTTCCCACCAGAAGAAAAGAGAGGTTTTTGAGGTTTTGAGTGACAGTCTCCCACCAGCTAATAAGACTACAGGAGATCCACCACCAGTCCAAATCTCACCTGAATCTCATTAGTGGAACCAGAGTCAGCAATGCTGATGTGAAGGAGACAGATGAATGACAAAAGAACCACTGAAGTCCTGTGAAACATTCAGGGTGCCCACTAATATATGTCCTTTCTAATCTATATTTTGTAGAAAAAGAGAGTAAATTTCTGAGTTTGTCTAAGAGGATGTCCTGAACATCTGAAAATTGCTGCTTGAGGAACTGCTCCCTAATAGAAACCATGTCAGTGAAAAAGCAGGTATTTCTTCTGAAATGATTGTGCTCTTCCAAGCTTGCCCTGCCCTGCTTCTGTGCAGCAGAAATACTCATGACTCGTGTTAACCAACTGAGACAGCAAAGGACTGTAAGAAGGAAGAGAGAGAACATAGCACCAAATGCCACTCATATACTCCCAGGAGCAGCTGCTTCACTGTCGCTGATGCAATGAAAATGATCAAGCAATCACTACACATCTACTTTTCTATATACCCATAATTGCTGAAAGTGGCACTTTCTATCTGAGGGCTCTGATCACTCCTTCAGCCACCCCTCCAACAAAGACAACTTTTCCATTACCATGAGTACACCAAAAGACCACCAGTCGGCACTCTGCGTGTGTCCTCGTCGGTTGACCACCTCTGGGGCCATATACTCTATTGTCCCACAAAATGAATATGCTCTCTTGTCATGGTCGATGGCTTCTTTACTCAGACCAAAATCTAAATAGATTGAAATGAAAAAGACTTGTCAGGCCTATAAAAATGATTATTTACACTTTTGCTCACTTAAACTATTCAAACAAAACACACCAACCAGCCAGTGAAACACCCTTCTGCCTGTGTGGAGAAAGGCTACAGGCACATCTGTGTTGAAGCCCTCCCTATGTCGAGTGCCTGGTTGGCATTTGTTAATACATTCTGAAAGCAGGTGTATCATTTCCTTTGTTCAGGATGAGGTTCTGGGTCAAAGCAGAAGAGGGAGTTTAAATAAGCAGAAAAAATCACAGTTTGGGTTTGAAGAAGACAATGCTGGCAAGGATTCTTGCTCAGATAACCAAAGCATTAGGAATAATAACCCCAGGTGGACACAGTGAAAAGAATGGCCAGACAGCATCTCCAGGGTGGGAAAGGGATGTCTTTCCAGGTGTCCTCTGCACAGTTATAGCTCAGAGAGTTTAATCTGGAGTGAGCAGTCATATTGGAAGCATCCTTCCATCCACGGTGGTAGGCAGCCAAGCCTGCATGCTTCATATCAGTCGAGAGTATAATTTCACCAAGAAAATGCTATGTTCTCCATGTGCTGTGCAGCATGGATGCTTGATGAATTGCAGAGAAGAGAAGCCCAACACTCAAACTCTTCTGGATTCTGAGTTTTTGTAAACAAACTCTTTCCAAACAAAGACCAAGATGCATGTAACACACTGCAGAAAAAAAATAAATGAGCTTGTAGACATTAAGTTTTCCGTTCCTCACTTACCTGTTACCTTAATGTGGCCCTCCTCATCAAGAAGAATGCTGTGAAGTAAAAAAGCAAACATTCATTCATTAGGCAGGCATAGAGTGCAGTTAACAAACATGAATAAAACATGTTTAAGACTGATATGGAGATGTGCAAGACTCAAATACATATGTAAATAAACCATCAGTGCATTATAAGCCTCCAGAAAGAAGAAAGATCCTCAAAGCTCCGTCTAATTTCATGTCTGAAGCGTGCACGGCCTGTGGCAGTTGTATGGGGACCCTCTTCCTTACTCCATAGCATGCTCAGGGTGGGCATGCAAACTGAGCTCAGAAAGAACAGAGTGTTCAAAGCCAGCAACTGCAGAGTATCTGCTTCCAGCAGGAGAAGGAGCTACAGGTTTTCTGCTTTTCTCATACAATAAAGGCAAGCACACAAATAATCATGGCTTGGATTCATTGGACCTAAAATTAACTCCAAAGGTAGATACGATCATGCTGAAATAATAAAAGTGATCACAGAGCACAATGACTAGTCACTGCCTAACTGCATGGATCTCAGACCCTGCTGATTTATTCTGTCCAGAAGCATAAATGAAAATTCAGCCTGGAAGCCAAGTTCAAGTGTTCTCACGTTTGCCACCTGCCAACATACTTTATTCTCACAAAGGCACTCCAACATTTCTGTAAGAAAAATGACTGTAGTTCCCAAAAAGCATTGCTAGTTTTTATGGAAACAAGAAGGAACACCGCACTGAAAAATAATGAATTTTGGTAACTTTTCTGCCTATAAATACTGACACAGAAATGAGGGTAGTGTTTCTTCAGTTCTAATTAGATTTAGCATATTTCTCTTTTCAAAATGATCTAGCGAGGTGTCAGCTATCTGTGTATTTCCCTTCTCTTAGAGAGTCACTTTAATTCAATTATTCAGGAAGAAAATAAGACAGAAGTGAAACAAACACATTGGGCTGCGGTTTTGTGAAAGGTTGTCTCTGTGCTGAAATGTAATTGAAAAGAGAAGATCTTCTGTCATTCATTTGTGTGTTCAGAACAGACTGTTATTGTGTAATTCATCAAAGAAAGGATCAAACAAAGGCCAGCAGCTGAGTCACTACTGTGTGTTCAATAATTAAAGAATTTTCTTCTCAATAAAAGCATCTTTACCTCTATTCTTTCTCCCCAGATTTCTTGACAAGGCATAATTTTTGAAGTATTAGCCTAAACCAGGCATGTTTAAATGTATTTTTGTAACTGCAATCCCTAAATGAGAGGCTTGTGTTTCAGAAGAGAACAGAATAAAGCACCTGCCACTGTGGAAGTGAGCATGAACATATCAACTCCACAGACCTGGCTCTGGAAAAACAGCAAAGGGGAGTTAAGTTCACAGAAATCACCCAAAATTTTGCCCCACACCCACGAAGCCCCTATAAATAACAATGCAGTTCAGTTGTGGGGTTTTCCCCAGAAACATCGATTTTGTATTTTACAAATGTCCTACTGAAAATCCATGCTGCTTTTCTGTGTATACAATACATGTTTTTCATCCCTTCCCCTCATGAAAGGTATGGAGGCAATACCAGCGCAGCTATCGGGCTGATAATACTGCCTTAGGCTAAGCAAGCCAGAAGCATACAACAGGCTTTCTCACACTTAATGTTTGTATGAGCAGTAAAATGAACGGATCCTGGTTTCCTATGGATGTGTGTCCTATATCCCCTAAAACTTGATCTACAGTTCCCTCCTCCGTCTCACGTTCCCTAATCACCCTCATACAGTGCCCTCAGCTGCCTGCAGCTTCCCCTGTGGCCCCTGGCAGCACCCTTTGGACAGCTGGGTGTTTCCACAGTTGCCATCTGCCAACACATACAATGGTATGGTTTTGAACTGAAAATTACATTTGATGTAAATAAAAAAAAATATGCTAACAGTGAGAAAAAAAAAATCAAACCAAACCAAAACCAAAAACTGTTGCACTGAGTTATCTTAGAGTGACATTAAGAAACAAAAAACAACGCACCTGCTTCTAAGCATCCAAATTACGAGACAAATGGTTTTCCTTTGACTGTAGAAGCAAACTTACTATCTGATCATACTTTCTGTCTTCTCTTTCTATCTCTATCACTTTGCAGTTCCTTTTTATCCTATGCTGTCTGTAGTAGAAATTCTATTGTGACAATCACAATTACTTTAGCTATGGTTTGCAGGATCAGCTAATCTGAAATAAGCTAGTATTATTTTGCAGGAGGGAAAAAAGAACCAGAAGTTGTGATTCAGGCTTGGGAAAAAACTTTTACCTAAATCATTGTTTTGAAATTATAAAAAACTATAAGAAGTAGACTACTTTTAAATGTTCAAAGAGGCTATAATCCCATTGAGTGATAACCTTTCACTATGACTTTTTTTCCATTTTATTTGTTCAGTTTAAGGTTTGACTGTTTTTACAGGATGCTGTCATTGTCAACCTGTTATTTCAAAACAACAACATTTTAGCCTCAGACTCATCCCACAAACATTCAAACGCTTTCACTGACAATTTAAACGTATGCCTTGAGAAAATCAAGGCTGAATATCTCCATGTTAGAGGCAGGACAGCTAAGGTAGTAGTGGGGGAATGACATACACCAAATTACAGAAGCAGCTCATAGTAGATCTTAGGACTGCAAACTCCATATTATTTTTTTGCTGTAACTTTAGCAAGGAATAAAAAGCCTTTGTTATTACTTGCTGACATTATTTTATAGCATGTCTTGAATCTAGGCCAAAGCAATTGTCTCCTGTTTCTCTCTCTCTCTCTCTCTTCTTAGTTTTGAGTCATGTCTTTTAGGCTTCACTTCGAACTCTGACATATCTAAATCAACGAAAAGATCTGCCAAATCTATTAAAGCTGGAATGCTGGGGTTTTTTTATTTGATGATTTAAGTTTCTTTCCAAGTCAGCTCAGATTTGCAGAAAATTCAACCCACACTCCATGTTTTTCAGAAATGGTAGCCAAATTTTCAGGTTGGAAAGAAAACCTGAAACTTCATAAAGAGTGTTAAATTTGATCGCAGGTTTTGTCGTGAAAGTACCAGATAGAGTGGAGTGTCCAAATATCTCCCAAAGAGATGAAGGTTCTCAGAAACTCTCCATGTTTTCTGACATTTCAGTGGTTGCATGACCCCATACTATCTCACTGTGCTGAACACTCTTACACAAACTCGTATCTGCTGTGGCTAAATTGACACCATGAAGTCCAAAAAGGGACTGCTTACTTCAGTGGAAGATGATGGTTATTTTCCACCGTAAGTCTTTGTCCTTTGCTGATTCTCAGATCTTCCCTTTCTACACAGAGCAGCTACATTCATAAATTAATTAGTAAGGTTTGCAACATGCTGCATTAAACAGTGGCAGTTTGTTTGTTTGGTTTTTTTAAATATAGTTCGACATTACTTGAGTTGTTATATGAGCAGTTATATGAGCTGTCCCTTGTACAGACAGCTAAGGGCATTACAGCGTAAACCACTCCTCATAAATAAGCCCCCATGACAGAACTGTATCAAGGTGCATCTGGGTACCTGGAGATAGAAAAGGCAAAGATAAATAAAAAAGTCTGTGCATCTGCAGAACGTAGGGTTACTTCTGAGTCACTCATACCCTTAAACCACAGCATAAGAAATAACATACGCATCATATACTACTTTATAATAAGTTCCCATTTTTCTGTTTCGATATATTTAATGTACTTAATAGCTTGATCATGCAGTTCTTAAATGGAGACATGCCTCACCATGTAACTCACTCCATGGGTTTCAGTGTGACTGAACAGTATCTTGTTCCACAAGGGATGCCACTGAAACCACCAAGACAACCCAAGGAGAAGAACTGGGCTGCAACAATTTACAGGAAGCATCTGCTTGTTCTAAACAAGACTTTAACCAGAAAATTCAATTGCTTGCCTTTTTAAAGTAAGTACAGCTAACTTTATAAAAACTCCCAGAGTATATATTCTGGTTGCACTTAAAATTAATTCATAGCTTTGAATTGTTAATATGGATTTTTGCTCAGGGAATCTTAAATGTCGAACCTTAAATTTTAATGTACTGAGGATTCTTTCAAGTGGTCTGAACGGTGCTATTTTCTAACTAGTCTTCTTTGACACAAACAATTCTGATGAACTTTGTTTCAGGATACTTACAAAGCTGACTGAAGCAATCTCTAACCTATTAACAGTTACATTTGGAGGCTTCTGGAGGACAGCAAAAGCACTGAACAATGAAAGAAGGTCAAATGCAGTGTCTATCTTTAACAAAGGGGGAAGAGAGAATCGGGAAATTAAAAACTAATTAATTTATCTCCAGTTCTGCAAATCTGGTAAGAGTAAACATTGTGCTCTAATCAGACTGGTAACAGTTCTCCTGAAGACGTGGGTGTAATTCTGTACATTGCACTTCAGAGGAGACACAGGTCAAGAAAAAACAAAGGGGAGGAATAAGAATTCCTGAACCCCTAGAAAGACTGACTGGTGAAGAAGAGTTCAGCAGCTGGATTGTTTAAGGTACAGAGGAGGGTCCAAGGATAAAGATGTGCTCACAATCCCCTGAGACTACTGCTGAGAGCAGAGCAAGCACGTCGGGGAGTCTAGGGGCACAGGCCAAAGAGCAATGACCTCCAACTACAGCAAAGACATTTCAGATTACCTACTAGGTAAGCACTAAGTTAAGACTACTAGGTAAGACTACATTAGCAACACACCTGTAATGACTGTGATATATTTGAGCCTGCCCAGAGGCAAGGGGAGGATGAGAACATCCTGAGATGTTCTAATTTTATTTTATTGTCTTATTTAGAAAGCTATCATTTCCCAGATGTAACTTAAAAATACAGCACTTTCCCCCCCTTCAGAATAAATATTTTTTTTCTGCTGTACCTGATTTTTTAATCTGAACCTAAAGTTCCAGTGAAATTGTAGGCTGTCATACTCTGCTGTCCTAGGCATGACTACACATATGCTTTGCACTTATAAAGCTATTTTTGGAGGATATGGTTTTCAATCAGGTATCTTGATTTATCCCCAGGTATAAATTAGACTTATACTAGTCTAGGTCATTCCCTGTCCTGTACAACAACAGTTATATTTTTCTAAAGTAATTTTATACTATGACAGTTGTATCCAGGTTCAACTGTATCACTGGTATGTATTTAACTGTACATTAAAGACCATAAACCATATATTCAAAAGTTAGGAAATACAAGAACGAGGGCTGCCACCTTAACTTTACACAGTGATCTCACTGTGTAATGGTCTTTAGTTACATGATGATACTTTTTTGTTTTCTTCCAGAGAAAACTTGCTGCAGTTGTCAGAACAGGTAATACCCAGGGATTTTAGCAGAGCAGTGCAGTGAAGGGGCTGGCTGGCTGGTCTCAGCTCAGACAAAAATGCACAGAGAACAGATTCCATCTGTGCCTTTTCAACATACTTCTATGTGACAACGGCAAATCAGTGACACTTTCCTTTCTTAGGGGAGCTTTAAATTCTCAATTCACTGATCCCTGAAACAGGCACTGCAGTTTGGTCTGTTGAAATTTCAAGTGGTCTCACTTGCAGCTGAAGTCAGTGAGAGATGCACTTTGTGCACACAAAGTGGCACTTAATGCTGAGAATGCTGAAAAATCAGCTTCTCAGTATCTCAAATACAGTGAATAGTTTTGACACGCACTTAATTTTCTCCTTAGTTTCTAACTCCTTGTAAAGCAAAAAATTACGGCATTTGCCTATAAATGTAACAACACTGTGACTTATATTTGAATATACAGGCTCATACTTGAATGCCTTCTAATAGCAGCTTTGTATGTCATATGTTACCTTCAAAACCAGCATCACCTAACACCAGAAAGAAAAGTGGTGCGTGACTTATACTAGCACTCACTAGAAAGAAGGTTTAAAACGGAAAAGCTATAATTGGAGTTATTCTATTATGTACATGCTGGTTGATGCTGAATGAACAAAACAGCAATTGAGAGTTAAGTTAAAACCAAAGAGCTACTGGCAGACGATGCAACAGCACGTGATAGTGGCCCTTACAGTGTGACTGCTGCCTACCTGTGTTTCATATTAGTAACAAACTGGTAGCTTCTCCCTTCAGTTATTTAACTTGGAGGATGACTTCCTGTATTTGCCAAAGACTCTGTCAGTTTTGGTTGCATAAAAGGGCAAGACTGGAAATTTCAGTCACCTATGAAAGAGTCTATAGCCCAAAGGACTGAGAGGTCTCATTATATACATCTGTATGCATTTATATGGTACTACTACTATTATTTTTGTAACCAAAAAAATAAAATTCAATTTAAATCACATAGTACCGTCTTGTAGAGAAATCCCTTCCTCTCCTTCAACTCCTCACCTACAAAGTCCAACTTCCATCGCTTTTGGTCTCTATTTTGTCCATGGGTGTGAAAGCAATAGCACTCCATTTTAAAGAAAGAGCTGCATATTTTTTAATTTCATGTCATAGAAGGAAAAGGCTGCTCTGCTGTTATACTTTGGAAGTGTAAGCAACAGCTAGACTACCATCAGTGGTCATCTATTTTAAATGATGGTGACCATTACATTAAAAGTCTGGTAGCTTTGAAATGTTACGGCCTGTTTTACTGGAGTTGGCATAGAAGATGCAGGCAAGCACCAGGCAAGCGGCACAGAATAAAAGCAATATCTCGTCACTCCCAGTGATAACTCTAAGGGTGTCATTTAGTCCACAGACATACTGCAAAGAAAAAAGAGAAAGGAAAATGCTCCATAGTACCACATTAGGAATAGAAAATAGCTGCAAATATAAGCTAGACTAATTCTTGGGAAAATATTTTGGATTGTTAATAAAAGTGGTTTTAAAATCCTGATTATCGTGTCTCTCATGAACTAATATGAACTCTAGTTTTCAAAGATGCTCATTTACTTTAAGCAATGGCTACAATAAAACTGAACAGTACCATGACATATTTTGGATGAGCTAGAAGTGAAGTTGCTTTGAGCAGTTTAAACTGCAACAAAGGGATGGCCAGATAAAATGCTGCAAATGGGGGAATGATGCTGAAGTCACAGGCACAGAGATGTGAATCCTGCACTGAGATCATTCACTAAACTGAAGGCCGGGCACACAGAGGCCCCATCACACTGTAGCAGTCAAAATATTTGGCTTCATGTTAAAATATACGATGTGATATGATACGTTATGACATGACATGACATGATATGAGATTGATATGATATGATATGATATGATATGATATGATATGATATGATATGATATGATATGATATGATATGATATGATATGATATGATATGATATGATATGATGTGATGTGATGTGATATGATATGGAGATCCTACTGCTGGTGAGGGTCTTCTTGTAGAGTCTCACATACAAGAAGGAAGGCAGAGCCTCTGGCACCTTTTGACTTACTAGCATGACAAGGAGCAGAAATGACCTAATAGATCGCATATTTGCGTTTCAGCTCACTCTTTCTCATTAACTTACTTTTCTGGTTTTAGATCCCTGTAAATAATTCCAAGACCATGGAGGTGGTCTAATGCCAAGGCTAGCTCAGCTAAGTAGAACTTGACATCCTCTTCTGTAAACATCACCTAGAGAGAAAGAGAAGAACACATCTATTTACTGGAGAGTGGTGGGCTGGCTTGCGTTAAACAGACATGGGGAAGAAATTGTCTAACTCAGGAATACTGGAAGGACCATCATATCAGGTTCAATTTCCATAATTTGTCTGAGCTCACATTAACAATTCTTACCAGATTCCCCTTGTAAAACAAAACTTGATCTGTCAAATACTTCTGATCCTTAAAACATGCTGCTTTCATTCATCTGTTTGATCTGTTTAGATGACATCATGTCATAGTAATATGAATAAGGTTCTAACTCTTTGGAAATGAATGCAAAATTCAGTACTTTCAGTGCTTTGCTTATCTCTTAATTTGCTAAAATATTGGCATTTTGTCACCAGATTCCAATGAAATAACATGGGGCAACCTCTCTGGGGAAGTGAAATGCTTCCAAATCCAAGCAGAATACACAGCATGAAAAGACTCAGAGATGGATTTAAAACCACATGCACTCAGGGTTCAAGATATCTCAGTGCAGATGCCCTAAGCAGTGATGTGTTGTCTAAAACGCGGGGCCTGATGAGGTATAAAACGAGGGCAGTTGTTTCCTTTCTACAGCTGATATGGATACTGCTAACACTGAAAACTCTGTTTTAGATGGGAAGAAACTTCTGTAATTGAAAAAACACTCAGAAAAACTCAGATGGCAAGAAACCCCTTTGGTTCAGATTTCATTATATCCCAGGTGTTATTAAGTTCTCTTTAATTAAATCTCAATATGTACAATGGTAATAATGCAGAAAGAGAAGCTGATATATTGGATACACAGGCATGAATGCTATGTATGACAGAAGTAAAATGAGTTAGCTCAGTAAAAATTTACATGTCATATGTAAATGTAAATATCTACAGTAGAAGTTGCTGAGCTTATTTTTAAAACTAACTCTCTGCACTTGGAAAGGGGTAGAAACAATACTTGAGTGCTCTGAGAAGCTGCAGAGGGCTGAGAGCAAAAGAGGATTCAGATAACAGATGTCACAATTTAATTAAGAATATCACTGCAAAGGCTAGAAAGAAAAAGGATACAGAAGCAAAAATAGTTAGTCTAGTTAGTCTGAACATAAAAATTGCATTAATTATCAAAATAAATTTAAATTATTCATAAGATATAAAATAAATAATGTAGGCAAGAGATGAAATAAATAGAATCAGGAAAAATCTAATCTATACAGATATCCCTAGTTAAAGTCAGATGTCTCAGAAAGACAGAGCAAGAGAGACAAGCTTTGCATGCACGCATGCTGTAGTATATGGGATCTGACTGAAAGTCCACTGAAGTCAATACCGTTCAACCAAGTCCATAATTAACAAATTGCAAGCAGTACAAGTTTTCCCATAACTTCTTCCCTTGTGATACTTTGCCACTAAAGAGCTGTGAAGTATAGCTAGACAGGATGAGCTGCAAACACTGAAAAAAGGAGTATGTAAAAGGACTGTCGAGTTCAGAGGACTCAATAGTATAAATCAGAGAAGTCAATGCATTGCATTTCATTGGAAAAGCTTTGGAGAAAATGTGAAGTTTTAAAGGAGTACAAAATCTGAGCTGTTCTCTTTCACTTCTGAGTTCCCTGATTGTGCAGGAGGGGTAACTGCCCTCTGTAGGAAAGAGTTTCTCTCTTCAATGAAACCTCAGAGGCCCTTGCTAAGACAGTACGCTGCCTCGCTAGCAAAGCCTGATTTCATGCCAAACAGAAGAAGGGTATTTTTTGCTTTAATCTTTTCCCTTATACTAAAAATAACTGCTACCATGAACTGAGTACTTATACAAGTATCATTACTTGGCAGTGTAATTAACCTGTTGCAAAGGTATTCTTTGCATTAGCCCACAAGCCTTGAAGGTGAATACTTGGAGTCCTGAGCTGTGCTGCACATCACAATCTGCAGCATGTCACTGAACCAGGAATTGGATGAGGGGAAAAAAAAAAAGCTAGGGAACTTTTGAATAAAAGTACTGTCTTCACCGCTTTTTTAATTTTTAGTCCACCAGTAACTCTCCAAACCCAGAGAAGCAAACAGAGCCTCCCCTCAAGAGGATGGCACCTGAAAGGTCCCCGTCTTATCTTTGAAGTGTGTGTTAGGTGGTTGCCTACACTCTGTATCTGCACACTGGAAAGAGACCGAGGGCTGGGGACATCATGTTGGTGACAGAGAGTGCTGGGGTGTAGAGAAGCCCCAGGGTGGCAGGCCTGCCCCACCACAGCCTCCTGTACTGCCTGCAGGGCTTGTATGGGGTTTGCATGGCAACGTGTTGGTAGTGGGGGGCACAGGGGTGGCTCCAGGCCCGGAGCAGGGGTTCCCCCCCAGCCCGCGGTGAAGCCCAGGCTGAGGCAGGCTGTCCCCTCAGCCCCGGGAGCCCACGGTGGAGCAGATCCCCCCCGCAGCCCCTGGGGACCCCACGCCGGAGCAGGGGGATGCCCGCAGGAGGCTGTGACCCCGTGGGCAGCCCGCGCTGGAGCCGGCTCCTGGCAGGGCCTGTGGCCCCGCGGAGGGGTGAGCCCAGGCCGGGGCAGGGCTGCTGGCCGGGCTGTGACCCCGCGGGGACCCGCGCTGGGGCAGGTCATGGGGGACCGTGTCCGTGGGAGGGACCCCGGGCTGGAGCAGGGCAGGGTGTGAGGAGCCTCCCCCTGAGGGGGCAGGAGCGGCAGGGACAGCGTGTGAGGGACTGACCCCAGCCCCATGCCAGTGTCCCTGCACTGCTGGGGGAGCAGGGAGAGAAACCGCCAGGGAAGCTCAGACCGGGAAGAAGGGAGGCAGGGGGGGGAGGTGGTTTTATTTCTCATTATTCTACTCTGATTTGATTGGTAATAAATTAAACTAATTTCCCCAAGTCAAGTCTGTTTTGCCCATGATGATAATTGATGAGCGATCTCTTCCCTGTCCATATCTTGACCCAGGAGCCTTTCATTGTATTTTTTCTCTCCCCTGCCCAGCAGAGGAGGCAAGTGATAGGGAGGCTTTGGTGGGCACCTGGTGTCCGGCCAGGGTCAACCCACCACAAGGGCCTCCCTGAGGCTAAATGCAGGAGGATGCGCTGTGTCAAGCAACACAGCCAGCCTGCTCAAAGAGGCATTTGGAGCTGCAGGCAAGCGCTAAATGAACCCAGAAAACCTACTGCTACCGTGCTTTACAGGCACTAGCGAGACTCAAGTTTGGAGCGTTTCCTGGCTGCCTTTTTCTCCAGCAGCAGCACCCCTCCAGGAGCAGGAGCTGCGGAGGGCAGGGAAGGGATGGGAGCCCAGGGAAGTGATGGAAGCAGCAGCTGCCCCCCGGCAGGCAGGGGGAGAGCAGGTGAGGGCTGTGAGAACCAACCTCCAAGTGGGGTGGTGCGTGGGCTCCGACCTGTGGGATGGCTCTTTGCCTGCTCCCTGGCTGACGCCCTGCTGTCTACATGCTTGCAGGGGGTCAGCTCCTGACCTACGTCCATCTCTTCTTTTTGCTGGCAGTGGTTGTGTTTTTCCAGTGGTTCTGTGCCCGTGTCCAGGCAAAATGTGTTGGGGATTGATTTCTCAGACTCCCTCATCTCCAAGATATATTTTGCAAGCAGTGAGTCTGGCACTATTTTGCTACGGGAATGGCTTAGTAGTGGTGCAGTTTTCTCCGAAAATGATGCTTATGTGCTGCGTTACCTATGGCCTAATTCAAATACAATTATGAAGAACCCACTTAAAGATGCAAGATGATACAGATCTATTACATATATATAAGCAGGACTATTCCCAACACCATTTTTCATTTCCACCAACTTATTCTGAGTTCTGGAAAACCAGGACAGTCTTTCATTTCTAAGTTAAAAAATCTGTCAGCTTACCTCTTTGGAGAGTCTTGTGAAAAGGTCCCCTCCCCGCAGGAAATCTAGTATTAGATACAACTTTCCCTCTGTTTGAAATGCTGCATTAGAAAAGGATGGAGATGTTGGAAGTTTGAATCAAGATAAAATCTCCAAAGAATTAATCTTGTTGACTAGCAGCGTATCATTCATGCCATTAGCTTCCCTATCGTTTCAGCACTTTCAGAACAGAAAAAAATTAATTTCTGTATAGAACTAAACAATTGAGATTAAGACTATGGAAAAAATGGTATCAGCTGAGAGACAACAATGTGTTACTAATATATTTCTTTCCATGCTAAGCACCTACAAATTAATATTGCTTTCCATTGCACAATGTACCTGGAGTCACTGAAGACTGGGCATAGAGAGGAGCTCTCAGGGTAGTGTGAGAGGAGAGCCGGCACTATCCCAAATGTCCTCATAAGACCCTTTACAGTAATAATGGGGCTCCTCTGGGAACTGGTGAGGTAGAGGAAGGCAACTCCAGCAAGACACCACATTCATATACAGACATATATAAATTTGGATTGGTGCTGGTTGTTAAAAACAGTTTTTATTTAGATTCTCTGGTTTTCTAAATGATACCTGACAGCAGGTGAGGGGGTTGACAGATGTATACTCACCAGCTACCCCACCAGCACTATCTGTTACATCAGGCTTTATGACAAATGTATTTTGATGGAGGAATGACTAAAACCTACTTATACTGAAATTCTCCTTTAGCATAAATGAAGATTTTCACAAAGGTAGCCTCTATGACTTCATTAGAGACAAAGTGATGGTAGGCAGGGGGTATCTGTATGAAATTATAACACATCTAGTTACAATTCCTCAACCATTTAAGAACAAACATGAATTATATTTTATTATAGTTACCATAATGAAGCTTGACTATGAAAGGATGATTCACTTCTGCCAAAATATCTCTCTCCATTTTTGATCGTACCCGATCCCGAACTATAAAGAAAGAACAAGAACAGTGACATATTAAGAGGCAGCATGGTGACTGGATACAGTACTGCAATGAGGTTCAGGTGATTTGGATTCTGCTTCCTGCTCTGCTGATGGCTTGTGGTGTGACCTCTGGCAAATCACACCACCCTCTAGCATCCCTTTCTTCTGCCTGTCTTGTCTGTGTAGTAAGAGTAAGCTCTTCAGGAAGGCACCATGTCTTCATCTGTAGACAACCATCCTCACTAAAGGGATCACAGTATCACAAAACCCAGGAAGGTGATTATGCTTTGCAGAAGAGAATGATAATGCAAAAATGAAAGCTACAGAAAATTAATAACTCTATCTCATGTAAGATTAAACAGAATGTATCAGTCCCAGAGCTCGTTGGGTTAACCTTGTGCAAATTAACTTTTTGATTTGTGCTGATGCTAGCAGTGGTTATGAGGCATCACAGAGTAGCGCTCTCTGGAAGTGATTTATATAAAATATTTTAAGATTCCAATAAACCATCCAAATAATTGGTAATAAAGAAAAAAGGCTGACCGAAAATAGAAAAAAACCCCAATTTTATGTGCAGCGATGTTATTGTGTGATAGCAGTGATAAAAATACTTTTTGTGGTTGAGATGAACAGAGAGTAAGAGAAAAAAATAGATACAGAGGTGAGCAGAGTTCAAACTAATCAAAACTGACACTGAAGATTTCATAGCAAAAACATTTAGCAGAACGGTCAGGCATTGAGGAGGATTCAAGTCCCCACAATATCGGCTCTTCGATCTTACAGATTCATTTTTCAGTCAATCACAGGTTTACTATTTCCATAATGAAAGTATTGAATTTTTCTTCTTCTTTCTTTGTCTTACACAATGCCAATTTGCTTTCAGCAAATTCATCTACAAGGAATGTGATGAAACTATTTTAGGTGGTGAAGCCTGAGATCCCAGTGAGATTCTGTCACCTGCATGTGTTGTGGAGCTGCTGAGAAGCTGAGTACTCTCAGCACCCAAGTACACACCATAATGAAACCACATATTCTGTACTTCAAAAACTGATGCACAAAAATAGGTCCAAAACAGCTGATCTAAAAACCTTAAATAGGAGTTGAGAAGCACTTGGATTTCTTGCTATTTTGGTGCTTTGCTTAGTTCAATAGCAGGGAAAGCTTTACCAGCTCATTCACTCTAAGCTACTCTGTAGATAAAAGTCAAAACAAAGAGAATCTCAGAATCTTAATCTTATCTCATGAGTAAAATTCACCATGCATCATACACTCACAAAATGCTTAACCTACATGAAGGCAAAGCATTTTTTATGCTGTAAAACAGTGATGCTCCCAGGCAGAATGCCAGGGCGGGTGGGCATTGCTGAACACTCTGTGTGGGACATTTCCCAATAAGCTTAGTTAGATAGCCTAACAAAGTGCCCCTCTGTGCTTACAGGTGCACAGGTGTGAGAACAGGCTGGTATAACGGCAGCATGCCCTCCTGTCCCCATCGTTTCAACCCCTGAACAGGTAAAGGCACAGCTGACTAGGTGCTTTGCCATAGACCCTTGCACAGTGCCCTGCTTGCTACTGTGGTGGCCACCACTGTGGTGGTTACAGGCTGTGGACCTGTTAGGGTGCCACATCACCCTTCTCCCCACCTGCATACAGGAGGCACAATGACATTAAAGAAAAGGCTATGTCACCCCAGAAGACACCTCACTCTCCGAAGTCATGGCCCCGTAACCGCTCTGAACCTAGTATCCTCCAAAGCTGCTCTAATCACCACCTTCACAGTGGCTGCCAGAAAAGGTAACTGGAACCTGTAATCAGGATTACAGCTTGGCACGTGAGTTGGTGACCTGCCCTGTCCATCTTCCAGCATCAAATACTGCCTGATTTCAACTGAGGACAGAAGCTATACAGGGTCAGCTTTTTATGCAGTCTTACCACAAAAGAACTTATTAATTGTATTCTCTAGAAAGACAAGCCTACTAGCTTTCTCCTACTGTCTTTTTCTTACTCTATTGCCTCCATGTGCCTTGGCTGTGCCTGATTTTAACCTCCAAAGTAGCCTCCCTAGAGCTATCTACGTGCTTGCACCTGCTTACACACCACAGGGCACTGTCAGAATTAGTTATTGTACTGTATGCTGCACATTCATTGTCATATTTAATACATATGCAAGGTTAAATTCCTTCTCCTTTCTGGTTTATTATTAGATGTCATAGCAGGAGGGAAAACTTATTTTCTTTTATTCTATATACACCTAGAAATAGGAATTCACCTGCTCTTTTGCCACCTTGTATTTTGGGGATCGGGGTGACGTGGGTCTCCTATGCATCAGAAAAGGGTTTAAGAAGAGATGGCACTTTGACATAACATTTCAACAGCATGAGCCTCTGGCTCAGTCTGACTCCTCTGTCATCTTCCAGGTGTGGTGAGTGGGAAAATGTCTCTCTTCTGCACTTCAGAAATTTTTTTCTAGCATTGAGTGGTCCCAGTCTGCTCCACTGAGGGAATCTCCCTTCTAGTGCTTACATCAGGGCAGTTAGATAATTAATTTGCTAAAGTTTGATCTGAATTACTTCTGACTGCTTATTCAGGCAGCTAGATCCTATCTATGGAGGGACTCCTCCAGCAGCATGGGGAGACATGGACACTCTGAATAGCTGCTGTGGTGCCGGGGATGATGAGGTGTTTACCTCATTATCATTACTGTTAATGGCATTTACTGCTATACGGGTGACCTAGCAAACACACATATCTTTGCTTAGTCTTGTCTGGGGATCAGTGAACATGTACCACCATGAATTTCTCCACTCATTTCCAAAATAACTGGATCTCTGACAAGGACCTGTTTCTATAGATTCCCTTCTGAGTGAATCCCTTTTCTCTGATGGTATCTTCAAAGAACTTCAAAACCAGCACTGGAGCTCAGCAGCCTCAGTGAAGTCGACCGAGCAGCCCAGCTCAGTACTGCTCAGCATAGGGCTGGGCTCTCCTGGGCACATGTACCTGCCTAGCACTGTGGAACAGCCTCTCCTGCCCTCTCCATGGCAATGACAGGGGATGTACACCAAAAGCGCAGAGGAAAGCGCAAATAATTCAGTTCCCCCATCCTCATTTTGACCACTTACAGGGGCCTCAGTACAGTGCACTGAGTGGGGAGCACAGGCAGCTTGGGTAAGTAATTCTTACACCAGATGTTCACCGATATGAGTAAAATGCTCACTGGAAATAGCACTCATGTGCTAAACTCTTGCCCTTTCTACCAGTATTGAATTTGGTTCAAAAGGTGGGGTTTACCACTTATCTTTAAATTATGCATCAGACAGAAGCAGAGAATGTAACCTGGAGCAATGAGCACAAAGTCATGAAGAGTATTTGCATGAGCTTGGACAGATTAGTTCTCCCTGAAATAATCCCTGTCACCAGACAGAAAAGACCAGACTGGTGGAGCCTGTAACAGGGGAGGAAGCACCTCCCAGCCTGAAATAAAAACAGTTCCCATTTCCAGGTATTAATGTGGTATGAAAGAGAAGTGGAGGCAGCTGAGGATACAAGCAAATAAATAGAGTTTATCCATTTCTGTCTGTTGAGCTCTGAACATCGGAGGAAGATGTTACTGCTTGCTTTATTTAACACTAAATGCTTAAGCAGAGGGGTTTATTTAAGGTATGAGTTTTTACTTGGGTTGTTTTAATTTTAATAACCATGAAGTACAGAAGGGAAAGGAGAAAAGGGAGAAGTATATTCAGAGCATCTTCCAAGGAGAGAAAAAAATTTCCTTCTCATTAACAGACTAGATGTGTATTTTCTGAATAAGAAAATAAAAACATAATCCTGCTTCCCCCTCTGAAGCTCTCATATCAACTTTAGTTGAGATTTAAATATAGAAAGATAAATTAAATTTCAGCCAATGAACTTCTTGTCCATATGTCTCACTTAAAAGCTAAGAGTCAGCACATCTCTAGCTATGTATGCTGTAAAGTAATGATGATCTAGTGACATCCCTTGATGTACATGCAATGACACCGTATCAGTTCAGCAGGATGTCGAGACAGCTCAGTGAGAACTTTAATTAGGGAAACCATGGCCTACAGGAGCTGTAAAGGGGGATTTTATAGAAGAGACACTAATTTATTCACTGTAATACTGATTAAAATTTATTGCTAATTCACCATAAGGGGAAAGTAACTTATCATGTATCTGGTGACTGGATAGCCAAGCTGAAGTCACAGATCTGTGAAGTTAAACACTGCTCAGGCACTGGTTTCAGTAGAGCCAGGGTATTGCTCCTGGGATCATCTTGGTCAAAGAATAACTTCCAAATGTTTTTGTATCATACTACCCTTCTCACTGTTGCCCAAAGTAATTGTTAACTCTAGCAGAAAAAAAAATATCTTGAAGCTATCTTCTAAATTTGTGTGTAATACTTTGCTGGTCTTTTGTCTGTCTTCAGACTTACCTAGAGTAAAATTTAATGTTTCAACTTCAAGAAAAATAATTTTCAATCTGACTTGCAGTGCAGTTTTGGTTTTTGCATGTAGATTTGGTGTTACAAGGCAGGAGGCTTTTACCTACAGCCTTGCACAAGCTAAGACATGCATCAAATGTAAATTGGTATTAATTTATGAAGATTACATTTCAGCTTCAATTTTCAAGTGCCAAAGAAAAAGTAAATTGCCTTTGTTTACACACTGTAAATTAGTCATGGTGTTGTTCTTTGATGAACAGTTTTACTTGGGGAAGTTCTGGTAGGTATGCAAGCACGTACATACACACGTGTAAGATGATACACTTTCTGCTCCTAGTGACAAATACAAATAATGCTGAACTCCAAACCATCAAATTTAGCAACTCTCCTCTTGTTCATTAAAGATTTCTCTGACAAGATCCTGTTGGAGCTGAGGGTTTCTTAAACTTTGCCTTAGCCTGCAGAAGAACCTGTTTGAAAGCCACAGACACCTGGGCAGCCACAGCCAAAACTGTGTACTGCACTCGTCCCATACCATGTGCCCGCCCCGCCCCCGCCTCTGCACTGCCTCCCCCAATTCTAGCTTGGTTTAACTTGGGACAGGGAAATGAAAAGGAAAATGAAAATATTGAGTGTACTCACTTAATAGTCCCTACTGGGACAGAAAATCAAATGCTTCAGTAGCTATTGCATTATGGGGCTACACTTACTTTTAATACCTGTTTTTTGCCAGCAGAAATAAGGCTTTTGGGGCAGCTGGAGGCTCAGCAGCACTGCAGCTTGTCACTGTCAGGGCACTGCTGTCCCCCGCGTGGCTGAAGCCAGCCTGTGACGCCACGGGCACCATTTGCTAGCAAGACCACTAATGAGGGTGGGTGGCAGTGGGACAGGGTCTGCACTCCTCCTTAGGCTGAAACCCTGATGGTGTCCTGCATGTGTCCCACACTATGCTCCCCTTGGTCCCAGCTGGATCCCGTCAGGGCACAGACACTTGAAGTTAGTGCTCCCATGACCGATACCATTTTCCACTTACAGCTTTCCTCTTGAAAAGTTTTTTGTAGAGATAGATCCAGCAAGGGAGTGCATATTACAGACATCTTAATGGATTGCCTCAGCTAAGGACACTGAGCTGCAAATCATAAACATAAACATAAATCATAAACTTCATAAACAGCAAAATCCTCTGTATAGTGAAACCCAGCTCTGGCTCACCCGTGGGAGGAACCACGGTGTGCTGCATCAGTGCTGAGAGACAGGAGCTGAGACCTACATCTCTAAGGAAGACCAGCGCAGAGCAAGGGAGCGGGTCTGCCTCAATCCTGCCTGTTCCAGGGATCAGCAGCGGTGCAGGGAGCCAGTGACGGGGGCTGCCCGGCTGTGGCTGCCCATGCAGGTGGTGCTGAGGCGTATGCGATATATTCCAACTTCCTCTGTAGGTGTTGAACTCGGATGTTGCTCTCACCTCTGTCAGTCAACGGTACAGGGAGCCAGCCTCACAGGTGAAATGGTCTTTCTACATGTTAGCTGAGGTCCAGCACAGGTCTGCTTTGCTCATGACTGCAGTCATTTGTGCATTCATGCCCTGTGAACATCTCTGATTTACTAGTGTAGTCTCGCAAATGCAAGCAAAGGACTTTTGGATGCTCCAATACACTTCTAGCAATACTTAAATGACTTCTAGGGATGGAGACAGATCTTGTGAGCTCTGCAAGGCATCTAAAGCTGAAGCTGGTTCTAAAACTCTTCAATAGCACTAAAGTGATAAATCTTATTTTTTGTAAGTTGGTGTTAGGTGCATAGATCCTTTTATAACTCAGTCCCAGAACGAATATATGCTGGCTGCCTTGAGGCACAGGAGCCTGGTGCCGCCCCAGAGTCCTCTGGAGGTGGTTCAGGGCAGGACCTGGTGCTCTCTCTGCTTGCATCTGTGAGTGGGCCAGTCTCTTTCCAATGATTTTGGAGGCAATCTTGGTGTCACCAGACTGAAATTGGCATTTGAAAGCTTACTTTTTTTTTAAAACTAGGAATGGGTCGTCAGATGATGGGTTTGATGCCTCCAGTGACTTGTCCTTATGGATTTTTATCCTTTTTGACAGTTTTACCCAAAGTGCTGCCTAATCCCCTGACCCACAACACCAGGGAGAGAAACACCCCTGCGTGCCTGACACCAGCAACTCCACTTCGAAGACAGCTGTTCCTGCAGGAAGAGGTATACAAAGAAAATACATGAATAATGTCAAAGGTTTCACAATCTGCTCAGAAATGTGTGGCAAAAAGCATTATTGATTATAAATTATTTGCCCAGCCCCACCTTTCAAAATGACCTTTTGATAAGAGATGTCCCTGGTCTCCCAGGAGTGGAGCACTAATTAATTAACAAAGCAAGAACAGGGGGAGCTAGAAACTAAGTTAACTGAATTAAATCACCATCAGAAAATACTGGTAGCAGGAGAAGTAAATCACTGAATAAAAATATGGATTTAAATTTCATCCTTGACCCTCCCCACTTCCCTAAAACTCAGCACCATGCCTCTAATAGAACAAAAGCTCTGGCTCCGGAACATGAACTCAATTTCAAATTCTTCACATAGCACTGAAACATATGTGTGATACAGAAAATGGAATATATACATAAAACTATGTGTAACATCCTTTTCAATTCTATTTCTGTTATTTTCATCTGGTTTTAATGCTGGCCATTGTAGACAAAAGCAGAGAGCTAGATTCTAATTTCAAATCCACACTGTGTATATCTGGAAGACGAAGTACTTTTGTGGTGACTAATTACCCAAGATATGGAGAAATACAGGCTTTCCCAAAAAGATCATAATCTGGCTTCAATGGCCCTGCTTGGAAATACTATCTGCATTACTGTGCTTCTGCTCCACACAGTATTGTTCTCAAATCTTCTAAAGAGCAGCCTTTCATGTCCTACCTTACCAGCGGAGCATTGTAACAACACAAAGGAAAACAGAAAAGTGTCTTGTTGACACCTGAATATAGAAGTATATCAATAGCTTCACATAGGGATTTCATGCACATTTCTTTTGAAATGCATATAATTTTGTGAAGGTTATTTTTCTGGAAGAAAGATCATCCGCACCCCCAAGTACGGAACATTTTAAAGATGGGGAAAGAGCCATTAAAAACAGAGCTTTACCACTCAACCCTAGCACAGCAAAGGAAAAATATCAGATTCACAGAGCAGGAGATGCTCCTTTGTAGAAGGGCGCTCTGAAAAATCAATATGAACACAGACTGGGGTTTAGGAGTCCAGGGTCTGGAAGAGGTTACTTTATCTCCCCCTCCCTTCCTTTTTTCCCCCCTTTTACATGAAACAACATATTTGGCTTTAAAGAAATCAAAGACTTTCCTTTGTTTGGGTTTTGTTTTGGTTTTTTTTTAAGTAGCTTGGATGTTTTGAAATTGAGATTTGGAATGACAGATATCTCTAAATTAATAATCCTAAACTTCTAATATTGAACTTCCATTTATGTTATTTATCACCTATTCATTATTCTCTCTAAATGTTTGGAAAAGTTAATTAAATCTCGCAATATCCCTCTGAACTACCTCTGCTTGATTTTCCAACAAGGAGAATTAAAGGACAGATTGAGGAAATCTAATGCTAGCAAAAAAAAAAAAGTTAAAAAAAAAAGAAAAAAAATCATACGGGAGTTGTCAGGAGCAAACATGGGTTTCTAGGACATACTAACTCTGATGACAACAAATCCTCAGAACAGTAATCTGACTTCCCGTGTTTTCCTGACAGCCTTGCCCAGCAAGGAGCAGCCTGGTGGGCTGCGGGTGCTGCTCAGTGGGTTCCCTCCTGCCCAGTGGAGCCTCTGACAGCTGCAAACTCCCACTATTTCCCCACTGGGACAACAACTTGGATCTCTCTTCCCAGCCACAAAAATCCCATAGATGCTGCAGAAAGGAGCTTAAGTGCACTTCAGATTTTTGGCTGAAATTAGCCAGTGGGTTCAACGCTGCCATTAGAGAAGTACTGACCAACAGACCAGCCAGATGAACATATAAACCCCACGTCCTTATGCAGAGGTGAAATTTCAGTTTTTAAGTATTTTTAAGCAGAACTGGGCCAACTGCATATACATAGATGTGCTTGTGCACAGCTCCCAGGTGAACCCAATCCCCCCACCAAGGTCTGTGAGCTGCAAATGTGCAATGTTATCCAACAAGACAAATCCTATCGTGATGTACAACACCAACAAAGTCAGAATGACACCCCTTACAACTGCATAAATCAATTCTAACTAATGTGTTTAAAAACAAAATGAATAGATAGCTCAACGAAGAGCAGAGAAAACTGCCATTTGATAGCATGGAACTTCCTCCAAAAAGCCAAAACGTACAGCTGGAAACACATCTGTCCATGACTTGTGCAAAACTGAAAGCCTTCAATACTTCTGCATAGCTGCACCTGGGTCATCTATTTTTTCTTTTTTTTTTTAAAAAGTAAAGCATATGTTTTATTTAAATATATTTACCTTAGTGGATGTGATGTGATATCCTGTCAAATGATCTGTGAAGCAATATATTTCTTTCTTGAATTCTATTGTCACATACTCCTATTTTTTACTATATTTGCTTCTGTTGAGCAGATGTATAATTATTATTATTATTGCAGGCAATAGCAACAATTTCAATATTAACTCTTACTGACACGCAATAATTACCTACGCTTTAGGAATAGGTGTAATTTCAAAATGACAAGTGAATAAGAGGGTTGGCCTTAGAATTCAGAGGTCCCAGTAAACACCATTCATCAGTAACTCTGGAAATTATTATGACCTGAAAGGAGAAACTGGTGGCTGTTTCATATAGTTTTGCAATAAAGAAAAGTTGCTGAAAACAGTTATGAGACAGCTGGTCCTTTTGCCCTCACAAAATAGGTATTTAAAATTCAGTTCTAACATGAGAATTCAAAAGAGAAAAGATATACAGGTACATATACTCCTCAGTCCTACTCTTAAATACAGTTCAAAGAGGGATGAATTCTCACCATCCAACTTCTCTTGTCTCTCCTGTCAGGCTCTAATTCCCTTGCAGCTACTGCCCTGCTGCATTGGCTAAGTGTGTAGCTGCAAAGGAGAGGCAACACCGAGCCAAATGTTTCCTACCCGTGGGGCATTCTAGCATTAACTGAGTGTTGGCCTTGTGTTTGCTATTGTGATGTTGCTAGGTCAACAGAAGCAATGAAGAAACTGTTTTTCTCTTGCCCTGCTTGAGATGGAGATGATCCAGACATCCAGGAACTGCTGGGTCTCTCAGGTTAATGAGTTTCGCTGCCTTCCTTTGAAGCCCAGCACTGTTTAATCAACTGTTGCTGCTCTCTGCTCCTAAAACATGCCTGTTTTGTGGGTTTTACAGGCAGGGCTAAATAAAGTTTGCAGATTATTGTGGAAGTGTGAAAACTATCTGTGCTTTGGTATCCACCACAATCATGTTCTGCGGCGTTATCATCAAAGGCAAAAATAGTTTTTATGATTGAAAAGTATTGGGAGTGACCACGGCTTAGCAGTGAAAATGCAAAGATACTCCCTCTTATGCCCACCTTCTAAGAAAAAAAAATATCTTCCCTTTATTTAGTCTCTAGGGCCTAAAAAGCCAGTTGTACCGAGAGGGAGGTTTCTTCTCCAGGATCTTTGAACAACTACTAATTCACTTCTAAAGCCTGGAAGAGAGGTGGAAGGGGGTGAGGGTGGTACTGGAGCTTTTCAGGGAATGTAATTTTTAAAAAGATAGATGATCAAACCAGGACACTCTGCTGAAACACTTACTACCAATGCTTTTTCAAGTGAAATTTCACCCAGCAGCCCCGCTCCTATGGATAGACGCTCTACCCGAAATTGTACACTGAATCTTTTCTTTACCAATTGCAATGTCCATTCAGATGAATTAATAAAAAAGAGGATCTACGGGTGCTTCAGGAAAAATATGCTTGCCAAGCCCACCGGGAATTTTTAAAAGAGAACCCTCATGTCTTCCAAGTGTCGGGTAAACATACAAAAGTATGAAGCAATGGCCTAACTGGAAAGCAGTTTGCCAGCTCAGTTCTGGTACAGGTAATGCAAGGCAGAGACTGGAGAGTGAGAGGTGCATTTCTCGGAAGGGAGGGTTTGGATGGATTGGACATAGAGCACGAGGCAAATGTTAAACTTCACCCCAAACTATGCAGCAGCCCTGGCCATGACTGCACTAGGCTGACTTCTCACTCTAAACACTTCTTCCATTAGGCTGCTTGGATGAGGTAAACACAGAACCAATCCAATCTGACTTGCTCTAACAAAATGTTTTGGACAAGCATTTTAGTTACTGATTTCCAAATATTTTGGTTTGTGAAATGAGTAACTAGTATATTCAAGGCATCACTGACGAAGCCGGGATATTGGCTAATCATCCAAACCCGAGGACATTCAGTTGATTTAGGAGATGTGAAGCCCTGAGACAGCTTCTATTTGTAAACCATGCAGGATGAAGTTTATCAGGTTGCCTGCAACCCAGCCCTCCGAGCTACTTGCACACAAAACAGATGGAGATTTAGAACTCAAATATTACAAGAAAATTGTGGCATTGAATGTCAACATTCAGGCAACCCAAACTTTTGCCCAGGCCCTGACATGCTACACAGACACACTTAATATAGCTCCCTTGTTATGTTTGCCTCATAAAAACAATAAGCATCTGTGAGACGGCTGTCTGTCACTGAAGAAGCCTCCAGTCCCATCAGAAAGTAGGGTGTGAAGTCAAGGCAAGGTCATTTCCTAAATTAGAGCATAAGGAAAAGCCTGGTCTCCTGTTATTATCAACACACCAACTAAAGCTTTGCAACTAGCAGGCCTTGGCCACACAAACAACAAGAAAAAAAGGCTTATCTAGTGTTTTCTCCTGCGAGGAGAGACACGCAGTGCTTAGTCGTAAATTATTTTTCAGCCTGGACTTCACCACCGTATAGGGAGCCTTGTGGAAGATATGACTAAATTCAGAAAGTCTCTGGGTGAAATCATGGCCCTAAAACAGTCAGTAGTAAAACTGCTGTTGACATTAATAGGATCTCACTATCTACATCTCGGTCCCTGTATACAGTTCCGAAAATATATGTAGCTGCTTGAACTCTAAAAGAATACCTAACTGAAGAGGAAATCTTTTTTCCTATGTCACTGGGTAACTGCCAAGAGCTAAACATAAACTGTATTAAGCAATGACTAAAGGGAGACAGGAGGACAGCAGATAAATATTTAAAGGATATAAATGTGAAGGACAGAGAAGACTTATTTATCAAAATAAAAGGAAAGAAAGGAATATAAATAGGAGAAAGCAAGTGACACAGAATAAAGAGGAAATGTAGGCTGTGTCAGGCAGACCATAACCAGATGAACCCCTATGGAGCAGACTGAAGGGTTGGGACTGGAGCCTCATCACTTGACATATTCTGAAACACAACTGAACAGAAGAAGTTAAATAATGATTCCATAAGAAACCAGCCTACCTTGGCTGTGGGGGAATGAGATTGCATCTTTCCCAATGTGCTACTTTGCTGCAGTGACTCCATGTCAATAAAGTGCGTTTTCTAAAAAAATTTCTAGATTTCACTACTATGGACAAATGTTTGGGAGACTGATTGAAACAGAGCACTTGTACCAGTATTAATGCCTGAACATTATGTTAGAATATTCCAGCAAAGTGAAAACAAAACAGAAACGAAAAATTTGTATTGGGAATGGACTTAAAACCTATGAAGAGTGACCATAAGCAGTTAGGTTTCACACGGTGCTTTTAATTCTGAGATCTCAAATAGCCGTACCAAAAGCCTTGGAACAGTATGGCTATTACCCTGGATTTGATAGCTGGGGGTAACGCAGAGGTGCAATGCAGCTCCTCTGGGGCTACCCAGCACAGCAGCCACCAGTCCTGTGACACTCCTTCCAGACTGCTCAGCAAACTATACTCCTTACATGCAGAGTGCAAACTTTCAGGCTTCCTCAAAGCTTCGCTTTGGAAGCAACTACCTTTGTTCTGCTTGTAAAAAAAAAAAAAAGTGTTCTCAAACCCTCTCATGTGATAAACTCTCTATAGCAAACTAAAAACCAAGTGTGTCATAACAGCATGGCAGGAGTTCTGAATATTTCTAATAAAGGTGCATGTGAAGAGTCCCCTTACACTGGCAAATCTCATGTAATGAGATCAAGTCTTACACCTCGTGAGCACCTCCTTTTTGCTCCACCAGTCTCACCTACAGCCACCCTTCAAATCCCTTCCACCCCTGCCCCAGCAGCAGGGCTGAACAGCCTCACTCCTGCCATTTCCCTTCTCCACCAAGAGAAGCCACCAAGCGCCTGCTTTGCCAGTGCTGGAACTGGGCAGCCCTCTTCCCTTGCAGCCCGCTCTCGGGTCCCAAGTGGAAAGGGGCAGGATAAGGGATGCTCTGGAGAAGCTGCCAGACAGCTATCGCCTGCTTCCTGGAGTTGCAGAGAAGAGTAGCTCCGGTGCTGTCTTGCTCACACCTCAGAGCTCAGTCTTCCGCTTGGAAGTGACACCTGGAAAACGTGCTGTGCAAGATCTATGACCCTCTCTCTTTCTCACCCTCCACTTCTCCACTTGTAGTTTTGCCCTTCCTATTGCCTTTTGCTTGGCTCCACACACCAGACCACATCTCCAAGTCTGCCACTACCCCTAATGCTTGGCTTGGGGAATGGCAGCTTTCCACTGCCCCAGAAATCTGCCCTTGAGAATCTGGGAGGCTCCAGCTCAAGTGGAGACAGCTGGGGGGCTTCTGAAAAATGGGGATGTCCCGACTTCAGTAGGTTGAACAGTCAGCTAAATGAAGGCTTTGCTTTTAGTGGGATAGTTTAGGAAGAGCCTCTTGGCTTCCTTGCTACTAAGGTCAAAACATACTGCTTAAGAAATCATCTTCTGTTTAAAAGTCTCCTCCTGGGGGCTTGCTGGAGCTGCTGAGCAAAGCCACTGGCTATTTTCCTGAACAAAGCAGGAGAGAGGGGGCAGAAGCTGAGGGCCTATCCCTTTCCCTTTATAGGGAAAGTTTTCTAGGAGACAGAGATAGGTGGTGAAGGTTATGTAAATGTGGGGAACATCACGTAAAAACAAAACTACAAAATAATCCTTGTAAATGTACACTTGAAACATTTTCTTTCTTTTGATAACATGCAAAGGTCAAGTTAGTACCTACACCTATTTACATCTTATCTAGATATATGACATTCATATTTTACATTGTGTAGCTTATTGTATCCATCATGAAAACAAAACTGATCAGCATTGACAAAACCTATATAACAGTACGATCCCCAAACCTGAAACTCCCGCTGAGCACAAAAGGCAGTTCTGAGTTAGTGTTGGTGACAATTGCCCACTAAATGGTAACTATGTCACAGCACATATGAAGTCTGAAAGATGAAAGATGACACAGTGCAATTATCTGAGCAACTCAGACTTTTTTTTAATTACATTTTTTAGTTTTCTTTATTTTTATAAATATTTATAAATATTTATAAATATAATAAAATATTTTATTACATTTATTACAAAAATAATCTACCACTGCTGAGAAAATGTTAGTTAAATTACTGCATCATGGAAACCTCTCAAGTTGCATGCAGATAGAAAATGCTGTAGACAAAACAGAATGGAGAAGCTGCCATTGACGCCGATCGCTGGTCTGTGTTTGAACATCATCAAAACCTCCAAATTGGAGCAAATGCCACAGCCATGAGGAAGCTGTAACTGACATGTGTAACCCACATGAAGAGTATAAAAACACAGAGAATAATTTTGTTTCCGTTGAAACAAATCCCAGATGGTAGTCTCCCCACACTGTACCCTCTAACTTTTATGGAGAGCCAGCTGAGTGCTAGCACACCTCCAGCTGAACAGAATGCCTGGCCAGCTGTTTGGTGAAGGTTTACAATCTCATGGCAATGTTGTGAGGCAAATCATGGCCAGTGCATCTGACCCCCTGCCCTCTGCTGTCACTCTGACTTAAAACGGCATCAAGTGGCAGTGTTGACCTCTCTGTTAGCCTGTCCTCATGCTTCAAAGAAAATAACATTTTTCTGTGATGTTATAGGAACCAGTAAAAGCAGTGGGATGCAGCTCCCAGAGGATGCTTACAAATTGGTTTCCAACCAACTACAAATGCACTGCCGTCGCAGGCAGCTGAAATTGGTTAAATGGCAATTACACTGGATGCTCCAACCGGTGCAACTTATTCAGTGAACAGAATAAGCGAATGCTTTTCATATAGATAATGAATTTGTACCACAGCCAAAGATTTGCAGAGTCCATCAGGGAGGTTAAAAATCCCAGGGATATTTAGCTATAGTATTTCCAGTTTAGCTTTCCACTACAGCTACAAATTTATGCAAAGGTACAGCTGAGTCATAGCTCCAATTATTTCTAATAGTCAATGCGTTATACAGAAGAGACATTTCCTAACAATTTCTTGGTTTGGATTCTTTACCCATTAAATTCCATAATGCACCAGATTGCACTTAAGTGAGGAGGAGTGCTAATAACATCTCCATTAACATCTGACTGTAGCTTTTCGTAAGGACATCAAGCACTGTGAAGAGGAGGCTGGCGTAATTAGGTTAACGTTACAGATACGGAGATAGAGAAGAGCAGCAGCAGTAATAGTAGCTGGTTTATGTTCATGCAGCAGGCTGGTAGCAAAAATACGAGCAGAGCCAAAGTCTTGTAACTTCCAAACTGAGGCACCAGCTCCTATACTAAACACAGCCTGCTGTGAAAGGACAGAGTACATGACATAAATTCAAAGGGGACAAAGACTAAAAGCATTTGAGCCTGTATTTGCCAAAAGAGCACATTTTATCTTCCTGTAATTCATGCAGCCTCGTGGTACCAACAACAAGTTCTTGGACGTCGGGCAGGATTAAAAGGCTCCCAGTGGTTTATTCACGTGCTACGCAGCTGACTCGATGGGTTGCCAGCAATAGCTTTTCTTTTTCAGCAGAGGGTTGCTTAAAATTAGAAGTATTAGAAGCAAAGAGAAAGCTTACATAGCTCCTTGAAGACAGTGCAAGATAAACAAGACACAAAAAATTTCAAGCCCCAAGACCAAGCCAAAAGAAAACTAGAAAAGCAGACCTTCACATGAAGATTCCCGACTGGCCTATGGGATGCCAGCTAGAAGGGCAGAAGGAAAAGGGCAGCAGGCAAGATGAAACAGTGACCAGTGTTAGGTTTTCACTGGTAAAGCCTGACTGCCCTGGGTAAGTCTTGCCCACTGATGTTCTGCTTCAGCTCTGAAGCTAAACAATGCAAAGAAGGGCCATGTTACAAATCCTTCTACCTAGGCTGGCTTTTCCTAGGAACTTTATCTGAATGGGACTCCCCACAAGAATAAGCATTCAACATCTCGACAATATGGCCACTCTGCTGTCTTTGCAGCAAGACATTTTAATCTGTTCAATTAAAAAAAAAAAACAAACCCAACACACTGAATTTTCAATAATCTGCTTGGTAGAGCAGAGGTACTGCTACTGCTTCTGCAATAACAAAGCATTCACAGAGGACCTGAGAACTGGAACATTCAGCCAGAGCAGATCACATTTTGTTTAACAGTCACCTTTGACTTAACTATTTTATAACTAAATTTTCTAACCCAGACATCCACAAAAATTAACTCTGAGGAAGGAAAGGAAATTATTCTCAGCCTACAGAAGATGGAAGGTAAACACAATAACAATCTTCAAGATGTGGAAGAAAACTGCAGAGAGGAAACTGTTCTCAGTGGAGAGGATGTGAACTAATGGCTTCAGCTGTGGCAAGGCAGATATGGGACAGATGTTACGATGCATTTTTTAATAGTAAGGATAGGGACAGTCTAAGATTGTGTTAGGCAAACATCTGTCAGGAACGATACAAAAGCATAGCTGTTCTGCCCTAGGTCAGCGGTGGTGAGCTGTGGGACTTCTTCAGGTGCTTTTCAACTGATGCTCTAGGCGCAGTGCAAGGAGCGAAGTGCACTGTGAGAATCCCACACCAGCAGGTTTACCTGGCGCTGATCCACACAGGGTCACGAGTTAGGCTTCCAAAGCAGAACCACTGAGCCTCTGTGGTTGTTCCAGGGATCAGACAGCCCTTGCTCCCAGGTACTTGGCTTAGGCAGAGCCCTGCACACAGCCAGCAGTGCCTGGCTCACTCCAGACTCATACACTCAGCTGGAGCTTCACATCAGTCTTCATAGATCTGTTCCAATTAAACTAAGCTGTGCTTTTCTCTCCTCTCTCTGTGCTTTCCAGCTATTGCTGGTGAGGGGTGTGAGGGCTGACAAAGGCCATTGCACCTCCCAGTCCACTCCTGGGAAAAGTGGGTTTTCTACAGATAAAATGGAAATGTACCACATTTATCAAACAGGATAAACATTTCAGTCATGCCTTCAGGACAACTGTCTGTGTAGTCTCTCTATTCCTAAAACTACACCAAAAGCAACTAACAGCAATCTGCTACTTGACAGCAAAAATTACCAAATGTGCTCTTTTCTGTAAAGCAACCACCAATTTGGGAATAACTGCAAATAACTGTCATTTAATATACAGTGCAATGAATATGACAAAATGAATAATGCATGTGAAAGCAGGCAGTATTGAAAGCCCTTGATCAAGTCTACTATGGGGACATTGAAGAATGAATTTGGGTCTGAAAGCTTTTTACTGATGGTACCTATAGGAGCTGCAGTTTCAAGTGTCTCCATTGCTACTTATTCACTGTGCCAAGCAGAGCAGGATCAACTGAAACTTAAAGAGGTAGAGGGTAAATTGACTGAAAATTAGAAGGCAATTTGGAAAATTGCTTTTTACTATCAAAAAAGAAATTAATATGATGGACTACTCTTCCCTGGAAAAAAAGCAGCCTTATTCCTTGACTGGCTGGAATAGCTAGGGAACACATTCAAATGCAACCTGCAAGAGCTGCTGCTTTTTTAGAAACTTACAAGAAGTCATTCTTTCCATATTTCATTGACAGAAGAGTGTGATTCAACAAACATTTAGAACAAACTTGTATAATTTGATCACAGGTGAAGCACATATCCTTTCTGCCAAAGAAATCGGCAGACTTTCCAGTGCTCTCTTCCTCTGACTTCAGATTTGAATCTCCTTTGTGCTCTCTAGGGAATCATCATATGAATACCTGAATAATGCAACAATTTCAGCTGCTGCTAATGGGGCCCATGGTGTGGGCGTGTTAACTTAGCAAAAAAGATGGAAAAAATTAAGACAGCTCTGTGCTATACCTAGTGAAAAACACAAACACAGGTGCACTCAATGTCTTCACAGCAAAGTCTGAAACTTTGGCTTAAACCTACGACTCCACTAACAAGCAGTGTGTGCAGCCAGCAATCTACGGAAGTAACAGTGGGTGTTGGGACCTGAGGTTGCCTCACACTTGATGTCACACCTTGGTCCCATGGCTTGAATGTCCATGAGAGGGAGGGCACTAGCTGTGGTCCTGGTTTAGTTTCATCAGGAGGGAACCTAGCTTGTGTGCTCCAAAACTGCTGTGCCCAGCAAACCAAGGCACAGCATATGGAGATGACTGGAAGAATTGCTTCAAAAGCCCAGCCCAAGCCAAAGCATCAATGCTGTTGGATGCTAGGACTCTCATCACAGTTTCTGCTACACCACTGCCTTCTCATGGAGAAAGCTGAGGTTTGCTTCTACGTCCTGGCCTGTACTCTTTGGGGAGAATAAAACAAAGCCGTCGCGTACAGCAACATACTAAGCTGCTGACTGTGTTCCAAGTGAACATACAACTATGCAGTGAGCTATATTTTGGTGTTACTGTAATAGCAGAGTTGTACTGGAACAAATGTGTGGACAGCAAAGGATGGGGCAATATTGCTGCAGTTACCTACAGTAGGTATGACAAGTGCAGAAATGTGTACCCCTATGTCAATCAGCCTGGCTGAATGACAGGCAGAAAGATAGGGAGGCTGGACTTAATAATTCTGTCCTCCTTAGAACAACAGGAAGAACTTGGTACTATCTAGCAACCTGAGCAACAATTTTAACGAGGTGACCCAATACAGAACTCAACAGCCAAAACTTTCACGAAGAGAAAGCTGAATTTTCTTTGGCACTTAGGAAAACATCCATGAGGAATAACAGGTTTTTGTGTAAGAACAAACTAGCCAAAATGTTCCCTTGCTACAAAGCAGAGAACATTTTTAATACCAGAGTTCATTTCTTGAATGTCTAACGGTGGGAATTTTTGCCTGATAAAGAATCTTTACAATGCACTTGGCATTGTGAAGAAGCTATAATTTAATCAGGACTTCATACAATGAGAAGTCCCACATGGCTTAAATAGAGACAGATAAATCTTTAAGTGACATATGCTCGGTTTATATTTATAGACAAAAGTTTTCCCTTCTCGTGCAAACCTGAATCCAAACACTGGACAGAATCACTGAAGAGTATTAATTATCCAACCCAAAAGCTACAATCTTGCTTTTCAGAAAACGCTATGAAAATAAACTTCCAGCAGTGCTTTTTGTCATTTTTGATCTGTCAGGTATGCTGTATATTCAGGCTGGGATGCTCTATAATATTTGCTGACACACAATGAGCTAGTTGTGCACAGTTGCGCAGTTCATTTTCCTTATAATATATGAATGCATTATTCTGTACAGCCCATTAGGAACAACCTAAGCGAGCTCTCTCAAATGTACTGTACCCTTTCCTCCTTCAGAAAGCAAGCCCTAGATAAGCTGACTTTTTAGGGGAGGAGGAAAGAGGTGGTCTGACACAAGAAGCCTTGGAAAGGCACTGTAAAGCCACAGCCCGATAGTAACCTCTAAGCATTGTGAGTTGAAGGTCGTCTTGGTTTCACTTTCAAAAGTCCCAGGGGAGGAAAGTTACTTCTGCTTCCTTGGATGACAGCTACTAATTCCAGCTTGCTCCTACATCATGACGGGCAAGGTTGGCATATTCTGAAGCTCAGCACAAAGCTGGAGATCTTCTCCTTGGCTCCTGGCCCACAAAACTTGCATGCAAAGGGGCAAGGTCCAGATGGCAACCCAAAAGCATTGCCGTGTGGCTGAGCACATACTGACTAGGCTGATCTTTACATTTTAGGGCCACTTATGAAATATACACAGTAATCAAATGTTGTCATGTTTGTGCACAAATAAGTTGCTATTTCCCTCCCAGACTAAAAATTTAGTGTATGGCTTCTTGTGGATGGGGTCTATGTCTGTGTCTCAGATGGCTCTTTAAGGGCACTTCCAGGTCTAGCAATGTTTTTTTGAGCTCAGAGCCCCAACACTTGGAGAGTTACAATACTCAAGAGTAAAGAAGCTGTACATAGACAGTAATTTCCAAGGATGCAGAGCGTGTAACCTTTCCTCCAAACAGCAGGGCCTCTGCTGTGGGGTCTGGACTCAGAGGAAACTTCAAGTGTGGTCAGGACTTCCCTGGTGAATTGTTTAGAAAAGGGTAATAAGAGGCCTAGGAAGATATAAAAAAGATTGAAGAACACTTTAAGAAAAGATAATAAATCAAAATTTAAAGGGTGAACCTGGGTGAATAACAAGGCCTTTCACCAAACACAGGGGCTGAGCAAAATAGGACAAGACATCTTGAAAATTTCAGCACTGAAAAGCTAGGTTTATCTGAGTGAAGGCTCTTTCTGAGTCCTGCCTTATAAGATTATATTGCCTTCTGTTTTTTGTTTTGCTGGATTTTCATTCTCTTCAAACCAGAGGGAAACCACTGGAGTTCAGTATCTTAGATCTAAGCACCACAATCATTGCAGGGAAACTGAGTCACATGCAGAGGAAAACTGAAGAAGCTACTTCAGTTGGTGTCCAAACAGAGAAGCCGCTACTACAATTTTATCAAGTTTAGAAGAAAATCACAGTCCAGCTGATGCCATCTAAGTTAGTTGTTCAATTTAGTGTATAATTAATATAATTGATCTAACATCCCCAAGAACACACAAGCTCTCTGTGAGTCACTAAAGCTGCTCTCACTGCTTGCTGCATCTATAACCATCACACGCACTCAGCACAACTGTAAACCCATAAAAGCCTAGGGGCTTAGACTGAGTGGATCATAAACTGCAAAGCACTTCAGAGCTTTTGACAAAACAGATTATCATTTCTAAATCCCATAAGCAGAAACAGGTAGACTTTCAGTTCTCAGGGTCAAATAGCTTCCAGTGCAAGATTTACACAGCCCATTACCAACAAGATGGGCAGATGCAAACTACTTCCCTGTGACCTGTCACATAACCTTCACTAGATCACCACTGGAACATTTACAAAGTTTATACACATTATGTCAGTGAATTATGGCTTCATGCCACTTTTGTTAAGATTGCATGGCTCCTGGAGGGATGGGTCTTTTGATTTTCAAGCTCCAGAGGTAGACCTTACATTCCAACGCAGCAACCTGTTGGGGATTTATGGGCACTTCATGGGCATTTAATGAGGCTTACACTGTAAGTGATCTAAACAGCTCTTGTTCACAGAATCCTGAAGCACATCCAGTAAAGCTGATGGAGCCTAAGACACCCTGAGGGAAATACTGAGTGAATCAAAATAATCAGACTGCCCTTTCCCTCTGTCCCAGCTTTGCTGATGAATACAGGGCACACACATAAACAGAATAAACAGACTCTTTTCTTTGTTTCCTCAGTCTCACGGTGCATTCAGATCAGGCAGTGAAGACTCACTGATATGCATCTGTAAATTTTTAAACATATGGATCAACTATATTCTTTTTCAATTTTTTTATCTAAAAATCTGATTTTCAAGGAAAAAAAAGTAGAGTGTAATGAAGACATGAAAGCAACATTGTAAGACGGTATTTCATAGTATTATCTAATGACATTCTGAAAGGCAAAAGTCTCACTCTTGCAAGGTATTTAAGTGCCTAAATGTCTGAGCACCTGGACCATCCAAAAAGGGTTTATATTTTCAAATGTAGCTATTAGGGTATTGCAATTTAATAAATAGAGTTTCAAAGTTAGATGAATTAGAGTTGTATACATGCAGCCTCGAATGTGATGTATTTGCCAGCTGGCACTTAACAGATACAACATTCTCAAACATTTTGGGCAAGGTTTTCCTAAAATTAATAATCAGAATGTAACTTTTATCTAGTTTTTTCAGGAAGTTTTCTGCTTTGAAAACCAGATACCCACAAGCTCCTGCAAAAGGAAATGAGGCATGAAGGACAGAAACTTGTGTGTGATGCTCTCATTCACAACTGAGAGGAGCAGTGGCTTTCTCACTTTCAGGGATCCATGCTGTTATAGGTGCTTATTCAGATACACTCTGCATTTAATAGAAACCTTCATGAGGTAAAGATTAATTTTGTTTTCTCAAATGCTTGTGTGTACAGAATGTGCCTCTGAAAACTTCTGCAGTCTAAAACAGAAAATTTTGGATTCCAATTCTCCCTTCACAGCAGGAATGGTTCTACTGTTTAGCAGATCTTTTTCAAGCTTAAATCTATACATGCAATTGATCTACAAAGCCTCTTTTGTATCAAACAAATTTTTTGAGCTGTAAATGCTTGAATAGTGCTGCTGCTGATTGCTGTACCCTTCTTATACTACCGTTTGCTGTTGGTATGTTGGAATCACACTAACAAGGCACAACTACCCCAGAAAGAGGCAGAACTTGCTGGAGGAAGCACTGTTTTATACTTCTGCTTCTTCCTAAATATTATCAGCCAGCCATGGCCAGACTCAGGCTCCTGGGATACGAAACCCTTTGGCAGGAACCCCTATTGTTGTTCTTCAGAGCAAGGTACAAAGCTAGTTTTAATCCATCACTCCTGAAGGCATTTAACTCCCTCACCACCTTACTGATCCAGGTTCTAATTCTTCAGACTAATCCAGAAAAGAAAAAAGTTTTGCTAGCCTCTCTTTTTTTCTCTCTGCTTTCTCTATTATATGTGTTTTGCAAATTTGTTTCACCAAAGAAGAAAACTGCTCTGATATTTAGGGCTGTGTGGCAATGTCAATGGCACTGACACCAGGAGCTTTGCCTTTCCTGTTTATGCTGCACTGTGCAGAGTACAGGTTAGGAACAGACATCATTCAGGGATTTGTCTCGTAGCACACCTTTTTTCAGTAAATACTGAACACAGTGCTAACAAGTACTCAGGGCTTTGCTCCCACTACTTGACATGGCAATAAATACTTCACATTGGAGTGACTTCCTGCCTTTTTGAGTGTAGGTAGGCAGCAACAACCCAGCATTCTCACTTGAAAGATGAAATTACGCTATTAGGAATATTATCTCTGTGCCGAAAGTTACATGGAAGCTTGCTGACAATGATCCTCATTGTTGCTCGTCTCACTTGCCCTGTGCCAATAGGGTTTTTCCTTCCTTTTTGCACTTTGAGTTAAATAGCTATCAAGTTTAACTTATTTGTAGAAACCAGCATGGACAAATTAGTTCCTACTGATGTGCTAGTTATCTTGAGATTAATGGGAAATTGAGAGCTACCAGGCAGAGGGGTAAGTAACCTGAATGGGAGAAAAATGCAATCCAGTAAGACCACAAAGCAGCCTCAACTTCTGCATCTTGCAAACCATGCTTAAGGAAACAATAAGCAGCCTGCTGTAGTGGCCAAGGCAAGAGAGAAGCAGTGGTTCTGTGTTATAACAAACCCAGGAACTGCAAACACAGAGGTGTTTTTGTTCTTGACGGAAGAAAAATTTGGTGGAATACTTTGGGTAGTTTAAAATCACCATCTAAGTTTTGAGATTTCCTAAAATACTGCCATAACACAGGTTATTGGTTTTGGTTGTGGTTTGTTGTGGGTTTTTTTTCCAATGAAATATAACATTGCAGATTTAGGTATCAAATAATAAGTGACAATCATGTGTTTGGGGATGCAGGAGAAACCCGCCCCCTCTCCAAAGCTCTTTGTGCTCTACACACCTCAGATTTACACAAAAAAAAAAAAAGAGAGAACACCCAATTTTCACCTTGGGCAAAAAGTTCTGGGTTGTCAAAAGAAACAGAAGTAAGTCTCTGGTACGTGATGACATTGCGTGGTCACACAGTCCTTCCTCAGACACCATGCCTGGCAGGAGAATACCTGCCCCAGTAGGGAAGGGTCTGAGACTTGAGTTCAGCTCAGTTTGGGCACATCCTGGTCCAGCTCTTGGTTAAGAAATCAGAGAATCACTCTATTATATGTATTATGTAAAAGGCCTGACCTTTTACTTTTTATGTCATGTGCCCATCACCATTTAAGTGGTTATTTACACCAGGCTGTCCTGCCAGAACAAACTTTTTCATCTACATTCCAAACAAAAAGATCAGCACACCAGCATCACTTCAAACTAACGTTTCTTTGAAAAGGCTTTCTTAGGGGAAAGGGCTGTGCCGATACATGGTTTGCCATTTCCCTGTTTTGATTAGTACTCAGAAGAGGTGCTGTGCCTGCCTGCCACCACCTGCTGTAACTCTACCTTGCAGTTACCGGTAGCTTCATTCTTCTCTTGGTTCCCCAAATCGAGGCACGCTAAAGCAGCTTGGGTTTTTAAGCCATCAGAACTGTCTCCTCACATTAGGATAGAAATCGAGGCACTCTACTGCATTCTGTAAACCCACGCTGTCCAAGAAAGAGCAAAACAGCAGCTCTGGGCAAGATGAACTGTGTCCACCTTACCTGCAAAAAGTGTCAGGCTGCTGAGGGGAAAAAACAGAGCATACAGCTGTATCAGGGAAACAAGAAGATGACTGGATCTTCCTAACTCTGTGGAAGAACAAATGGCAAGGAAGTCAGCTGAGACTGAACTTAATTCTGTTTGCATTTCAGTCCTGTGCTTTACTAGAAGTTTCTTTTTTGTCTTAGTGTGGCTGTAGTAGCCAGTGGCCCTGTAAGAGGATGACCAGCTTTAAACACCAGCCCTGTGTTCATGAGCCACAAAGAAGCACGATCTCAACAACCTCAGAATGACTCCTCACACTTGAAAATACGCTCCGATGAATTTTCAGGCACATAGTGAGAAGCACCAGCTAGAAGGCTTTTCTGCTCAGTAGGAGCCACATTTTACTTTGGCAATATCCTTATTTAAAAATACTTCAGCAACAGAAAGATACTGACACTTTGATACAAATTAATATATGCCCAATAGAAGTGCTATAGGTGACACCAAGAAAGTGAAGAAAGCATGCAGCTGGAGAACTCCGAAGGCTTGTTTTCCTGCTCGCACACTCTATAGGTTATGAGTTTTGTGTGCTCCCATACTCTATATGTAATGAGTTTTGTGTATCCTTTTCTAGAACAGTGCAGCAGAATTTTGGAGGATGGCAGAGACATATTCATGCACTCATATATACAAGACAGCAGCAATGCAAAAAATGGTAAAAAAAGTAAATAACAAAATAGCACAGAAATAGACACCGCAGCCACCGTCTCAATCCTTACCTTTCAGAGTTGCCTTCTTAAGTACCTTCATGGCATAAAGCTGACCTGCATCAGATCCTTTGATCTTCCTCACCAGAAATACCTGTAAAAAGCAGATGTCTCACGTGGGTGAGTACGGAACTTCCAGTTACAAGCCTTGCTGCATTTGATAAAGGAAACTATGGTTCAGGTATTTGATTGATAGAAACTATGGTTCAGGAAATCTAATTAAAATTATTAGCTGAAAGTACTTCGTACCTATTTCACCCGCAATTGTTTGAGCTAGCTCTGGAAATCTTCAGTGTTAAGCCTTTATTGCCTCACAAAGAAAATACAGTCAAAATTATTAATTGCCCTTATGCATTCAGTTAAAGATGGGTGAAGAGTCAGAATCAGTGCACAAACATCTTTTTGTATTCTGATCAGCTTTATGTGAAAAAAAGTTATGTCTCATTTGCCCTTAGGAATGTGCAGGGTCTTGAAATTATTGCCATCAATTAAACTAAGGAGAAAAAAACTATTTGGTGTAATTGATGCTGTAAGTAATCAACGGTGACTTGCCTAAGATGTAGCTCAAACAAAAAGTTCATTCAGCTGAAAATCTGTTTGTGCACACTTAACAAAAAGTAGGACTACATTGATTAATAAAGAGGTTATTATAGTAAAGACAGTTCTCCCTGTTACAGTCTCCTATGCTACATCTTCTGGCAGTGTAAATTTTTAATTGAAATGAAATAAAATAAAATTGTAGTTAAAATTGTATATTTTTGTTTTATTCCATGTAACTATTTCTTATTTGCCCCAAGTGCGTCTGAGCACTGGAAGGGCAGTGAACAAAGGAATCAGTAATTTAGTTTGGTCTTTATAAGACCTTCAGCGTTTTAATAACTGAAAATAAAATAAATCTTTTAGCTGATTCCCAAGACTCACTTGGTCCGCTGAGGTCAGAAACACCAGACAACAGTGTCTCTTTTTTAAATTTCAGCACTTGTGTTACTGGACAGTAGCAGAAGCCAAATGCAGAAAAAAATGTAAACCCACATACACAGCATATACATCCAAATATATATATTAACAAAGGGTAGGTGAAATTATGTAACTAATGAATATCTAGTTGGATTACAAAAATCTGCAGCAATTATTTTATTCATTGCTTATTCAGGAACCACGCAGCTTTGCTAACGGTCTCTACCCATAATATAAAAAGTCAAAAAAAGAAAGGAGGAAATCTGTTCCTGGCACATTATTTCCAACTTGAAAGACTCTTCCTCCTGAAAAAAAATATCTGTAAACAGATTATGATTTTTCTTAAACACCCTTTAATGAAAAGGTTTGTGGGGAGGGAGAACAACTTCTAACAACCAGGTAAAGAAGCTGAAAAATATATAAAAAAAAAGGTAAATTGATTCTGAACACCTTAACCAAGGCTTTTACATTTGACAGCATCACAGCTACAACACTTCTACAATACAATTCGATATGTTTGGTGGAACTATCTTTCTCAAGATGTTTCCTGTGCGTATGAGATATGCACAGCTCCTCAGCCGAGCTGCCCTAACTAGCTGAGCTTGGGCACATGCTGCTTGTTCCCATCTCCTGTTGCCTAGTTTGATGAACACACAAATACCTCCGGTGCTCACAACTGTAGGAATAAATGATGAAATCTGGATGCAACAGGAACACATAAGACTTTTTGAAGTGTTTTTCATTAACATTCATGACAAATTAAGCTCAGCTGCTCCAGCATTAGCAGGAAGTAAATCCATTTAGAAGTTTGACTAAACAGAGGATTGTTGGGATATTTTTCTATGCAGCCCTTTTCTATGCTTTTCTAAAGCAAAAGATTTAATTTTTGCATTACATTGAAAAGGAGAAGAAAGTCAAAAGTAAGCTTGCCCAAACTGGATTTTCAGCTGTATTATTATTCCATACCCGTTTTACAGAATCTTTATACAAAAACCCCAAACCCTTAAGATAATGATTTTAAGCTGTACTGCACATAGGACAGCACAGCATGCTGCATCTGCAGAAATATTAGGCTGCAGTTCTAAAAATATCTTATCTGCCATGTAATCTTGCAAAGCTTGTAATACCCGTATTGCTGTAATAAGCAAAATTATCAATTTACACTACTAGTCACTAGTCAGCTGTTCCCTGTTGCATGGGATAGGGCACTTGTCTGCATTCCATCCAAAACAGATGAGTCAAGAACACTGTGTGCTGTTTCAGAGAACATCAAAATAATCATCAAACCAAAAAGGAAACAGAACAAATGAAAATGCACTGTATTGCAAAATGGTGCCATCCTTCTGATTATTCTTAAAGGTAAAGTTATATTGTTCTTGAAACCACCAAGTGGTCCTGGAGTGCTTACTTGACTGGCTACATTAGCTATGCTATACATGTTCACCAGAATAGCACAGGCATGTGGCTGAGCATGACTTTATATTTTCTAGTTTGATTGCAAACACCTCAGGTTACTAACACCTGAACTAGCAAAACTCCCTTAGCTGGAGCAATAGGTGTATCACCCAAATCCCAACCTAGAGAGCTAAACAAGTGCTGTGACTTGCAAAGTGTTGAGAACACTCGGTCTGACACCTAAAGCATCTTCTCTAATCCTGCAAAGAAATTATTTAGGCCTCAGGTGAACAACTTTAAAACTTACTGCTCTGCATCCTCAGGGACTTATGGATTTGAACCATTAGTTCAAATACCAAGGTGAAAAAAATTTAGGTAGTTGGGGACTGTATAAGAAACACAGAGCAGACTTCTCTTCCTTGCATCTTTGCTGCTCTTGAAAGTTTACTGACCTGTTTCACATAAGACATGGACAGTAATTTGTAATCAAATACAGCTCCAAACAGGTATGATGCCCACATTTACACTCTAATCGCCCAGGGAACTGGGTGGAGCATATCCCAGAAATCAGATCTTCTTTTGGGAAGTGGCAAAGGGCCTAGGCATTCTGATTATAAAACGCCTAAAGCTAGAAGGCCAACTTGGACAGTTAATGCGATACTCGAGTACAATCTAAGACAGCCAGTGAACCATTTCTAAACCCTTTACTGCCTGAATCTGAGAACAGGCCATCCTTCCTCTGTTACTTTTGCAAAAGAGATTTTCTTCTCTTGTTCTCCTTCCTGTATTAAGTCATACAGTAAATCTAGTTTTGACTTGTTTGATTTTTCACATTTCTTTAAAACTCAAATACCACTACTGTGCTCTCAAGAAATTCTCTAGATCAAAACTCGTTAGTGAGCACTAACTTTCCCAATATCTCTCATCTCAGGGAACTTCTAATAGACTTCCTTATCAATATAATTCTAGAATAGATAGGAAGTTGATTAGTACTCTCAATATAGCTTTGTTCAGGCATAAAACTAAAGGCTGTGATTCATCAGGGTGTTCAACTTTTTGCTGGGTACCTCAGCAACTTTCTGTGTAAGCCAGCTCTTCAAGTTAGCCAGAATGATTCACTGTTGAACTGAAGGCTGGGAAATATTTTTTTAAAACTCCACAAAATAATATACTTTAAATGATAAGGAATTCTATGCCTGATTTAAATGAGGCTCGCTGTTCCACAGGTTTCAAAGTCTTATTTATTTAAACCATCGGAAGAGTTTAAGACTCCTCCCTTTCTCTCCATCTTTCCTATTCTCATTTCCAACTGACACATCCTGCTGAAGAACAATTGTCTTTGGGATTAAGAAAAGCCTTGGACTTCAGATAAAAACGTTGTTTCTCTACACATTAGCTTGTGATCATACAGGTAGGTTTGCTCCCCACAGGCTTTCACCACGATTGTGTTTTGCCCTCACTGGGGAGCTAACTTCTTTAAGCCTCCAAATGTTCCTGTTTCCATCCTCCAAGTAAGCACACAGTGTGCACTCACCTCCCTGGTGGGTGGGTCAGAAAGAGGGAGAGGGGGTCTAATTTTATAAACAGTGATACTCACTAATGCTCGCTTGTGCTTGTTAATTCAGATCCAGAGCCATAAACACTATTTCCTAAACCGTTTTATGTACAGGAATCCAGCTAAAAGACGAAAGTGTTATTGAAATGAAGATAGAAGGGATTTGGGCTTGCTTGTCTGCCTGTACAGTACAATTTATATATGCATAATGTTACGAGTGTAAATGAACTCGGAGAAAGGACACAACATTTTCTGTGTTGCTCTAGGTGATTAGATGGCATTAAAAATTACCTTTCCATATGAACCTTGTCCTAATACTTTCAGCAGCTCAAACTGAGAAGGATCTGCTTTTTCGAAACCTTCCTTCACATGATGACTGATGTCTATTTCCTTCACAATACCTTCTTCCTGCAAAGGAAACAACAAAAAACAAAATCCCCAAATCAGAGCTGTTATTTGTAATAAACAAAACATATTGTTTATTAAAATTTCATCTTCTGTGATGCTACAATCACGTATGAAATTTTAAAAATATAAACAAATGTTTGTCCAAATATTCCACATGCCTGCTACTGGCTGGGGAGGCTAATGTCAGGGCATCCAGGCCTGCTGCTTCTGTTTATTGAGCCTCAAGATATGACGAGGTAAACAAGCTGAAACACAAAAATACTCTGCAGAGCTTGGTGTGCCCATCACAGACCTTGCTAGCAGAGCAGCATGCACACAGATCTGTACTACAGAGGCTCCGGTACACTTTCGTCTGCATGCTTTCCCATTCTCCCTCAAAGTATAATTTAAATCCATCTTAAAAAGCTCCCTCAGTCTTAAGCAGCAATTCTTCCTATGAATAGGCAATAAAGAAATGGCACTGCTAGAAGTAGCTCTCCCTATTTACCTCAGAATGGAAAGTTACTACCTGTAACCTTCTAAACAGAAAATAAATTAATGATTTAGATGTGAAAATGGGGTGGGGTGGGGGGGGAAGAATGACACACACTTTCTTGCTTGCAGGAATTAGCTTTAAAAACTTTGGATTTTCCAGGTTCTTTTGTTAAAATATTTCCACTGTCAATGGGTGCATAATCCTTAAAGACACCGGTCGAACTAGGACTTTTATCTCATAAGCTGTGACATATGGCATTTGTTTTACATGTTTGTTTTTATGTTACTTTGGCATATTCCTCTGAAAAGAGAGTGACTGAGTCATGTGAGACCCAGAGGGACTACACAGAGTTTGCAGCAACCCAGAAAGTCATTGAGCTGAAAAGAAACCTGGAAGAAAGGACCTGCTTTTCAAGGACACAACGACAAGGAAAGATAGGTTAAGGGTTTTTTTTTTTTTATTTTATTTACACACCTTTTTATTTCTGTGATGTTTTTTACACCTACATTTGAGCTGGTTTTCCTATTCAAACAACTTGTTCTAACTTCTCTACAAGTAAAATGTGGATTTTGAGCACAAAATCTTGTTTCATCTCCTAGATCAAAGGGAATTACTCATTTAGGAATAGGTTTGAATATTTCTGCACCCAGTAGGAATAACTGGAATCTCATAAACATTATTTTTATATGGAAATTTCTGGCAATTGTCCTTTTTATCTCAAGAAAGTATCTTGAGAAAACCTGGAAATAGAACATTTGTTTACCATTCCTAAAAATGATTGTGGAGAAAAGAGCAATAAAATCCTAAAATGAAAATGCATTTAAAAAAACATTTGGCCAAAACACATTCATTTACTCAACATTTACTAAACAAAAATAAATTTAATTCCCTTCTCCTCTAGAAAAACTGCTATCACTTTCTACCAGCTGTAATTCATCTGATGCATGGCAAGCATTACTCCGATTGCTCTCTATACTATAGCTTCATCCTTTCTCTTCCCTACCCTGCCTCCTTACACTCACATGCTTTGGAACAGGGACTATATCATCTTCTTGGTTTGGAAAGTTCCTCTACTTTGTGCACGCTACCAGAATCATGGAAAATAATCGTCATCTCACAGCAACTCATTTTTCTGATGGTAATTCCTCTAGTTTAAGGTTTGCCTGAAAGGAAATGTTTGAAACCCATAACCAGTTTTCACAGATAAATTTTCTAAGTACATAACTGCCAGGATTTCTCCTTGGTTGGTTTTTTTTTTACTTTAATTGCTGTGGGAATATCTTTTTGGTATTAAAAAATAATCTGTTTTCCAGGTGAAAGAAACAATAGTAAACTGATACAAATTCAACACACTGTATTAGCTGTTTCCTAAAGAAACCAGGAATTATCTACATGCCATTACCAAAGGCTCCACCAAGTTCTGAAGTGAGGAGCTTTCATTTTGAGGGACACGCATCTTTACATAAACTGCCTGCAGCTGAGAGACTTGCACCTCGGTTAAGACCATTATTTTCAGCTTAGCCCACCCTGCCGTACTACAGCTTAGGTGAAGTATCTGGACTGCAGGGCTCGCCCCACATCTTGTTCAGCAGTTACTCCATAAGTCTAAAAATCACTCCCCATAGTCAGGGTCCTGAATCACCTCTGCACCAGACCTCGCATGCTTGGGAGTTTGCTGCCACCGAGTGCAGGCAGTTTGGGAGGACTGGCTTCTGCAGGCCGGTCTCTGTGTGCAGACACCCCCCTGACAGCTATCATACAATGAAAACACTGCATGACATTTCCTCAGGTCAGTGCAGCTTGAGGGCACCTAGTCACCGTGTCACAATTTTGCCCATCTCTCTTTGGCACAGAAGCGCAGCTCAGCAAGGACCATCCACTGCAACCAAGTGTAGCAGGTTGTGGATGTGTTTAGGAGACAAAGCTCTGCAAAAAAGAAACTAACTCTGATTTTATGTACAGCAGGTATCTTCCTAAGATTTACTTCTCCTTTGACACCTTGATCTCAAAAACTGTGGATGACATCTACCGCAAACAGCAACCCTCTTTTTAATTCAGTTAGATTGCATTTCAGCCTGAACCATGGAGTCACTTCAGCTATATTTGCAAGTTTAAACGATGAGTGACTTTCAGTTTGTCCATTTATATTAGTCATCAGAATCACAGGCCTACAACCTTAAGCGTATTTCTCATTGTATTATTGAATTTAATATAATCTCTTTAGATTCGTGAAATGTGTTCAGTTACAGGAATATATTGGAGGAATCAAAGTGATAACTCAGCTTGCTGGAAGAATGGTTTAAAAATTCTACTGTTCCCAGAGAATAGCATAATTAATTCATAACTTACAATAAAAGCACAACACTTTAATTACATGCGTTTTCAGTTTAAATCTGAGAAAAATATTATTTAAAAAGAATGGAACTAAACACAAGGCCTAGCAGGGTTTATCAGAGAAGCACAGAAGGGGCTTCTGGGGGTCATCTAGCCCAACGCTCCTGCCCAAAAAATATCACTGACACTTGATCAGACCAGCTGGTTTTTGTCCGCTGTGGTTCTCAGTGCCTCAAACAATGGGGCCTGAGCCACTTCCTATGGAAGACTGTTCTTTTCCGATTTGCCTAGCTCAGAAATGCCCACAGTTGCATCGAGCTGCCTACTCCGCAGGTCCTTAGGAGGAAGCAGGATATTTTTCTAGGAAGGTAGGATTTCCTGTGGTCTCCTCGCTAGAACAGGGCAGCAAAGCAGCACTGAAGGAAAGCATGCCAGACAGCTCCTTTTTTTTCACTGGTCATCACAACAGAGGTGTTACATGTGAGCTGTCCAAGAGGTAGATGGTATTTTAGCTGGTGTGACAAACCCACTTCTCACTGGAGCAAAACACCCAACTATCAGTATTTGAGACTGAAGAAGAACACAGCTCCTTAAAGGAAATACTATTTCCTTTATATGTATATATCTAAAAATATATACACATTGATGTGTTTGCACACATACACCCATTTGCCTTGCATGCATTTCTATATTCTGGTTACTTATTCTGCTGCATGAATTCTGGAATGAGTACTGTTTGCTAGCTTTACCTTACTAGGAAGAAAAAGTAAACCAACAGTTTTACAGTTCTCTTTTAATATTCTTACTTAGTTGGAATTTCCCCCTATCATTTGTGTCTTTTGAAGTCTCCTTGTATTAAATTAATATGGAATAATTAAATTATTATGGCATATTTTTTTCTCAGGTACTGATGATCAGAGTAAACCACAAACTATCACAGCATAAGCATTGTGGGCAGATCTCCCAACTATTTTTGCTCTGAGTTGCATCCTAGAAAGCTCTCTAACATGGATTTTTTTTCACTGGTCCTACAAGTGCAGTGCATGTGCATAGGAATTCACATAACAACAATAAACCTGAGGCAAGATACTGGCAATACAGGCAAAGCCTGCACACTGAAGAAGCTGTTTTGATGGAAAGGATCTCACTTTAGAAAAAAAACATGAGCCAATGTCCAAAATGGTTCTGATCAATGAAGTTGATGGAGTCAAAAACGAATGTTCCACAGTTTGGTCTTGCAACAGCTGTGCACAGCAGCCCGGGCTCTTGCTCCCTGCTGACTTGTCCCGACACTGCATTAGCAGGAATGTTTGACTTGATGAAGCTTAATCTTTTGTAAACTTCTCTAAATATTTATGTTTGCACAAAAAGCATCATCCTGTGACAAAAGTGAGATGGATGTTCTTGGTGGCTTGAAGAAAGCATACGGTTGAACAGCACAGACTAGGGGAGGGATGACAATGACCAGCAATACATGATGAAAGCAGAATGGAAAGTCCTTCTCTGTGCTAATACAAGAAAGACCTATTCAGGACCTGATTCTATATTGCATTATTCACTTAAAGGCTTCCCCCAAGCCTCCCAAGTTGGCAGAAGTTCTGAACACATGAGAAACCCAGTATTTGAATGGAAAGGCCATTTTGATCTCGTTTCTTCTGGGATATAGGAGAAGAGAGCCGCTGTTCTGGCCCTGTGACTGTGGATGACACAGGCACATCTGTTTTGGTGCTCCCAGGAGGCAGCTGCTCCCTGTAGCACTGATTTCAGATCACTTCCAAGATTTCCTTGTGTAGACCCTGGAGAAAGAGAGGCACTAACACTCAGTGGCTGCTGGAGAGCAACCACAGAAAACTCGTCTAACTGCAACAATACCTCCCTACTCACTGTCACATGTCCGAGTAGGATCCAGAAGCGTAGGGGTACAGACCTGGGAATGGGGTACAAGAAGTCATGCAAAAGGGCAGGCCTTCCTGGACAGTAGTTCTTTTCTCTTCAGCCTCCTATCTTGCTGCTCCACAACCTCTCAGCAAACAGTATGGAAAGAATACCTCCTAGAAAACTGAGAGGTTTAACCCCATTTGGAGTCTTGCCTGGCTCTTCCCTAACAGGTTTCTGAAGGACCAGAGCTAAAGTCATCCTCAAATCCAGAGACCACCTTAATAGTTCCAAATATATTTCAACCACATGCAAAAACTTTCCTCAGCAAGGCTTCCTGAAATGGTCTGGAACATCTGGAGAGAGGGTCATTCCAGAACCAGCTACTTTTAGTGATGGAAAAATTTATGCAACCATATCACATGCGAAAAAGTGATGGTGCTAATGTAAGATGATTATTGTTTTGCAAAATCAGTAAAAGGGTTCTTATTTTTATTCCTTGCCTGGCCATCTCCTCAGTTTCACAGGATAAAGACTGCCATGCAGGTATGGCCGGAAAAGTTAAGCTTAATTTTCAAATAAAAATCTGTGCAGTTTTGATATGCAAGTTCTCCAGTCTTTAGATTTATTGGGCTTGCATGCTTTAGGGCCTGAGGTCAATGAAGAAATTAATGAAAATGTGGCAAAAGGAAATAAGAAATAACGGTAGTTCTTTAAGAGAATTTGTTTGAGAGAATCGTCTATAGCATACGCTCAAGATACAGACTTCATTTTGTTACCAGTCTTGCCATTTGGCAGGTTACCACCTAATGTAAAGTCAAATCATGACTATTTAACTTCCAAGTATCACAGGCAACACAACATTCCAAAATAATATGGTTCATTAGGAAAGCATGTTTAAAACTCCAATATGGGAATAGTTAGGACAGGATATGTCTGATAAAGATGAGGCCAGGTTTCCACTTGTGTGTCACAGGTTCTAATCTGGCACAACCCATAGGAGAGTAATTTTTGTCAAGACATAATAGGCTATTCAAATGCTGCCTAGTGCAGGAAATGAATCGCTGGCCTGTGTTCAGTTCTTTGAGAACAAGTATCCACATTAAAAAATAAATAAAATATGTATAGGAGCATTTTTATTAGCCTCTTCCCAAGCCAGTCTCCAGCAGCTGGAGTAAAATTTGTAAAAGAAAACTTCTATTTTAAGTGGTTTGTAATCCAAGTTCTGGCTTCTGTTGTGGTCTGGAAAGATGTAAACTGAGCAATAATACCATAAATGGGTTTGGTTGTTTTGTTCTCTATTGTCAATTAACATTTGCTTTAGCAACAATGGATTGGACTTATTGAGCCCTTAGAGAAGTGTGTGGAACTCACCGTGAACTCAGTGGATATTATGCCAGGTCTGTATTTGGCTTTCAAGCATAAGGTCACCTACCTTCTCAAAACTTCATATAGAGTTAAATAATGCCCAATAATTTTTAGAGCATTTGGGATTTCTTTCCCAGACCTTTCACAAATGTAAATTGAAAGTTTTATCTTGCATATGGAATGCCACCAAGCAGGTCAAAACTTGGTGGAAAACAAAAACCTTAGAGCAATTTCTGTGGAGCGCAATACTATTGGTCCCTGTTAAATTTAGCAGACTTCTTCCACAGAGAACACCTATTACACCCTCTTTAACACTTGTCTCCAGCTCAATTTTTTTATCCTACATTTTTAGTTTCTTCTCCCTAATGCATATCATTATAGTTGAGGTTCAGCTGAAATCAAACAAACTAAACATGAAGAGAGGAATCACAGAGAGAAAGGGAGTGAATACAATTTGCTGGGTAGATTGGTGAAATCCATGAGTTGGATGTTTTGAGTATTTGGGAAACTTGGGTTCAATCTTTTGTGCTACCAAGCTTCCTATGCATCTTTGACAAATCACTTAGGGTTGGATTCAGCTAAGTAAATGCAAGTATTTATAATGTTGGAGACAATATTTTGAGCTAATTGTCTAGCCTCACTTTGCAGTCAATAGAGAGAAGCAGGCACTCCATGGTTGAAAGAGGTAAGATGAAGTCACATCCTAAAAGTGCACATTTCTCACTGCTGACTAAGAATAAAGCCTAAGAAAACTTGCTGAGATGAGTTCTGCAATTGTGTAAGATGAATTAACGTTTACTGTAAAATTTTGTAAAACACTTTATAAATAGAGTATTGTTGTGGCCAGTTTTTTTAATGGCATGACAAAAAAGATGTCAACAGATATATGTCATGGAAATTTTAATAGAACTTCTATTATAATTACATATTTTTCAAAAGAACTTAGATACTTGAAACATCTTAGGCACTTAAAAAATACTCTAAGGTGTTGGGAGTAATCCAGTTATCAGGATTTTGCAGCTCTGGTAAATTAGACATTACTTCTACTTCCTTCCCAACCTGAAAAATAGGGATAGTTGTATTTTCCTATCTCGTGGCACTACTGTGAGAATTAACACAGAAACAAATGTGGAATTATCTCATACTGCAGTAATGGATAGGCAAATAGTCTGAAATGTATCCAGTAATATCTGGTATCAGGTGGCTTACAACCAGATTCTCCTTTAGCTCAGATAGCGACATCTTAGTCTTGAAGATTGGTGCTCTTTATCTGATGATTTTAGTGTCTTTACAGACTCAGTTCTTGACTAGAACAAATATATACAACATAATGACTGCGAAGATGCATAAGGAGAACCACCTTCTTATTCAAAGTGCAGATATACATGAAGTAGAGGGAGAAGCCAATGCTTGATCTAACTTTCATGCCGGGACTCAATTCATTACCCAGGGTAACTCTAATTTTTACGTTAATTCTGGTGCAAACTGCAATAGTTTAACGTGGATTGGAGAGTAAAAAAAGCTTATAAAAAAACCTTTTGAAGCAAGGGGTTAAAAAAAGCAGAACAAAAGCAGAACCATCTGGTCACAAAAAAATACAAACAGTTGGCCAGCCTTACTCATACAGCAGCACTCTATGAATACTCAGATACATTTGTGAACTTGAACAGAAACAGTCTCGAAATGAGTCACACCATTAAAGGACAAAGAACTCTGCTATATTGCTCTAAGCTACAATAAATAAGAGCAGGACTGTTTTCATCAACATCCCACTTGGCATGGTTTACAGGTGTGCCTTTGGCCTTTACATCTCAGAAGAGCTATAAGGTCCACTACCAATCGTTTCTGGTGGTTAACAGGCAAAAGAACACTTGCTGCTCATTCACCAAGGAACAAACTGCAAGTAAGTCTGGAACCAGTGCCTAGAAGAAATTAATGTTATTCCTAGAAGGGTAAGTATTCTTGTTTCCTTAGGCTGATGCTATGCCACCACTAAACATGGTTATGAAGATACATGCAATAGTAGGGGACAGTATACATCACCACATTTTAAAAAAATACTTACCTTTATACAGAAGGCTTTGCTATTTTACCCCCTACTACAGCTCAAGCCCCGCTCCCAGGTCAGTAATGTGCCCTGTGAGGTCTGGTTGGAACTTGCAGACTCTCTGGAATGCCACCACCTCCCACCACTGCAGCCTGCTCACCAGAGCTGCCTGGCAGCTGCTGCAGTGCACCAGCCCTCATGGGGAAGTCCTAATGTGATGGCAACTCATCGTTCATGCACTTCCATGACAGGATACAGAGAGCCCCCACACCCCTGCATCCCAGCTTTCCATCTGTAAAATGCAGGTAAGGCCATCTTCCTTTTTCATGTGGTTACTGGAGTATAAGGACACCGGAAAGACCATGAAATGCTCAGGTACTGTAATACTAGGCCCAGATAAGAAGGAAGGCAGACAGAAAGGTCGATCTGTTCAGGATACTATTCAAGAAACATAAATACTACAGTTCCCTTATTGTTGTACTCAGCTGCTTCACAGATGAGGGAAAAAAAAAAAAAAAAGTGCCTGACATTTTACTAGTGCATTTGAGTGTGAAATAAAAACTCCAGCTGCACTAGGAAGATAAACTGCTTAAGCAAAACATATTTGCAACCATTTCCTCACTGTTTCTCAATCCAAATAAAACACTGCTCACCATAGCAGTGTCAATGGCACCACAGCACAGTAAGCAGAAAAGACTCTAACAAAGCCTTGGTGCATTTGCATGGTGTTTTTAAAGAACTGAACCATCTTTAATATGCATGTTAAAGGAAAAATACCAGGTTTCAACTCAAAATGTGAGGTGGAGTGGACAAAAGGCTGTAATAAGAGATAATCGCATTACTGAAGCGTTAGATTAGTCAGTTTAGGAAAAACACCAGTCTGCTGTTTACAAATCACTTGCAGGATTTAGTAATTATCATTTTTTTTCCAAGAGCTAGCACATTTTGCATCCTCCTATTAATTAAATTAAGCATCAGCTAAGGGTTCAACCACCTTGTACTTCACAAACTGGCATACTGTTGCTATCAGGTTAGGAAAAAACATGTAATGAAGTTTGTTATCTCAGTGGCATTTTACAGGCAGAGTATTAATAGGGAAATGGAGTAATGTGAGATCATTATGGAATCAAGGCAAATACAAATTAGTTATATTGCTACTATTCACAGCTTGGAGCATCAGTGAAGGCACTAAAGGAGAGAGGATGATGGGGTGAAGATGACAAAAGGGAAATTCCGCAGAGAAAATACAACAAGGTTTAGCAGCATCATGGAGAGAGGAATAAGATGTGGAGGGGAGAGAGGAAAGGGGGTATCAAAAAGGACACCGGACTTACAGGACAAGCGCAACTGTGGTTTGTGCCTATGCCAACAGAGAAGTGAGACAAGACTGGGAGAAATTGTTTTGTCTTTGCAAACTGTAACAACTGTGATATCAAACAACCTGAAATGCAACTTCTGTCCCTTTTATGCAGCAGCTTAATCCCATTTAAATACCCAGCCATCTACCTGGGCTGAGGAGAGAGTGCAGGCTTGCACGTACATACTGGAGTGATCCAACTGGGAAGCTGGTAAGCAGCACTGGTAGACTCAGAACTGCTCCCAGAAAAAACGATGAGAGCACGATGGAGATGAGGCTTTGCTGCACAGCTAGCTAAGGGCTAGCTTACCATCCAGCCTGAAGTGCTACCTTATCATCCAGCCTTAAGTGCCAGCTTATCCTCCAGCCTTACCCAGCCACTCGGCTGTGCTGCCAAAACACGAATGAATGCTGTGGATGCAGGCACTGCTTACTTATATAGACTCCAGGTTTAATTCTTGATTTTACACAAAAAATCCACACATAAAATAAAAAGTTACACAAAGTGCCTGACAATATCTCATCTCATGCTAGACTCCAGTTTCATGGACAAATATTTAACAAGGGATACTAGGACTGCATATTTATCTCTTCAGCTGTGTACTTTTATTACTTCCACGGCTAAGACCCAGGTCATTATTTGCAGAAGTACGTTTTTCAGTGCCTAGGGGCTGAAATTACCACACACAAGTACCTGTCCAAACAGACTTTCAGCAGTCTGCTGGAAATCTGGCCTAGGAAAAGGCCCATTGCATTCTGAGGTTTTGTGAACTACTAATTTAGCCTCTAATTTAGTTCGTGTCCATCAAAGATTCACACAGTGGATCTCCTAGGAACAAGCTGCTAACTGCTTATCACACAACCTTTATTCTGTGAAAGCAAAAATTGTTTACAATTACAATGTTACACAGTACTAAACAGAAGCATACATTACATATATACACCAAACTGAAAAGATGTGTATTTTAGGAATGAGAATATACAAAACACAGAAAATCCATCTGCATGCAGAGAAACACCCTTGCAACACTGTTTGCAAGTCTCCCTCATTTCAAAGAGTTCAAACTGCTGCACCAGTCCTGCCCTTTTGCAGAGATTTCCAACGTATAATGTGGTTTTGTATGACAAAAGTGCATGTGTGGTAAGTTTGATGGTTCTCAGCTGATTGGGATCTCGATGAGCTTATCACTACAGCTTCACAGCTGCAAAAATCAAAAGCTTTGCATATAACATTGGAATGCCAAATTCCTAAATACTACCAGACCAATTGTTACAATTTTAATTATTATTTATAAACCAGCTATATATGTAAGTGTCGAAAAGAGCCATTAAATGAATACGCTCAAATACAGAAATGGATCAACAACAGTTCAGCCAAAGCTGTTCCACAGTCTATCAAAGTCTGAAAGGATTTCCAGAGTAGGATTCATCCAAATATGTCTCTCTATGAGGTAGTTGTCTGTACGGCTGACAGAGAAATGGATGCTTTTAGGCTGTTTTGTATCAGACAAAAGCAGGTCTCTAATACTTGGTAAATGCCTCCCCTTCTCTCTGCTGACTGTAAAGAAAGCCTATGCTGATGAGATACAGGTTTATTCTCCCCCCCCACACCCCTCAATGACTCCTTTAGCATTGAATGGAGCATACATGCTTTTCATAAGATGTACGCTGCATTATACTGGGTATTTCCATGCCAGCCTTTGATCGACCCATCTTTTTCACTATGGACTTTCTACAGTCTCCAACAAACAATGCAAGATGCTCCCATCGGTTCATGGCCTGATGTATACTTGTACCAACTACTGCAACATCCTTCTGCAGAAAGTTCTTACCCTGCCTGGCTGCTGCCATGATCTGCCACCGCCAATCAGAGAAATCAAGGTTCTTCTTGGACATGAAAGTGGAAGCAAAACCACAACACTGTGTCAGACGTCATGCCAAGCTTTCACACCGCGGGAAGCTTCAACAAACATGAGAACAGAACAGTTTCTTCAGTCTCTTAATTCAAAGTGTGTTTTACTCTTTAGCACAATCCTTGCAGTGTTTGGCCCATTAGATCCCCTGACATCAGTTAAAAGACTGCCAAGACAACTTAAAACCGAGCCCAGTTGCAGTGCTCACCACATGCCTGCAGACTGCGAGATGTGGCTTTCAGGTACCCTTCAGCCTTTTTACTCTGTCACAGCCATACAAAGCGATGTTTACATCAAGCACTCGTGGTTCTCATCTTCAGCCACTTTATTCACAAAGGCCCTATTAAAAGCAAAGGTACATGATGACGAAGGCGGGCAGTGGAAAGGACCTCTTTTTGTTTGATCCATTTCCGTGCAGAAGAAGCCTCCAGGGTTTTAAAGTATTGAGCATACCAGTTTCAGAGAAAATTCACTGCTCTAGCCTTCATTCTACAAGTATTTTTTTTTAAATTGCATATACAAACATCAGAAGGTCAAGCTGAGATTACCAGGTTCCTGCCAGGTGTTTTTTAATTGACCTGTGGCTACTTCAACATTTCTGCTGAAAACTGTTATAACAAACCCACATGGCATCTTCACAGGTAGTAGGTTTTTTTTCTTAAAAAAAAAAAAATGATCCAAATGGCTTTACTGAAAATTGTGATTAGCCTAGACTCATACCATACATGTTTTCCTGACAACATATGGCATATCTTCAGGGTGAAATCAACATACAAAGAGATTTACTGTGAAACTCAATGGTTCTGTGTAGTAAGCAGCTAGCCCAGAGCACCGGCCTGTTCAGGCCTGCCAGCCTTGGCGGATACATGGGATACGTCTCTTTCTGGCCTACTAAGGCAATCCAGTCCCAAAGGACAAGGGGTCTCTGCAGTCCCCTTCGCTGTACACTGTACAGGCACAAGATGAGAGAGACCAACCCACATTTGCTGTCCTACCAAACAGACAAATTTGCCCATACGTGATTACAGAGCTACACCTACACAGCTAAAGATCTTGATTATCTTTGAGCCATCAACAGAAAGGAGCATTGTGCAGCTCCATGACCTGTCCCGTAAGTGCATTGCCAACAAGCTGGAGGAATTAAAGGCTACTGGACAATAAACTGTGAGATTATTCCGATGCTCAGAGCAGCCACAAAGCTGTTTGGGACTCCTGGAGTCCCAAACTCTTCCATTCAGAGAAAACCACATGGGCACAGCCTACAGGAGTTCTTCCTATTATACTTCTAACTTTCATTTCAAATAGTTTCAGTTAGTAACCTGAGCAAAGCAAAATGAACAGCAAAATACAATGCCACACTTCCTACATGCATAATCCATTTTTTTAATATCAAGCTAATAAAATAAAAATTATTTTTGATGCTCTGTATGGTGGACACTATCACACTGATAGTCAAAATCACCAGCTGGGTCCACTAGGCTAGGATGCCAGTGAAATCCTTAATGCAGCTGCCAGACAAAATTCTGAAGAAGAAACTGACGCAACAGTAAAATCACCAAGCTGCTTTTTCTACATGAAGAATCAGAAGCCCACTGGAACTCAGTAATCCTGTACAAAACACAGGGCTACAACAGCTACTCGTGTTCCTTTACAGATAATGCACTTACTGTGCTCCTCAGTGAATCCTAGGCAATATCTGCAATAGATTATAGGCTTTTTACTGAGTCTTATTTTATAACTCCAGCCAACTAACCAAATCTGCACCACTTGTTACTATATTCATGTTTTATAAATAAAAGCAGAAAGACAACCAAATGGTAAGTGAAGCAATTCTATCAATCAGTGAAAACAGGAAGCTAAAATTAATATTATGGACTGAGCAAAACGAGACAATACAATCAGAAGATGACAAGTGAAAGCCAAAGAGGAAAGCTGAAACCACAGTAAAGTTTTACTTCAAAGAAGTGCTTAATCAAAGACACGTTCGTTGCTCATTTGTTTTCCCCATTTGTCCTGTCATAAACAATAAGCAATGCCACAGTTTTCCTAAGAAGCCAAAAGTTTCTGTAATTTAAGCCAATACTGTAAGCAAAAAAACCCATTTAATATAAAACACAGTGAAAAGCTGATTACGAATTTGTCACAAATTTTGCATTTTGTATTCTTAAAGTTATTTACATTTAAAACTGTTCCTTTTCTTTGCCATTACACAGCAGGGTTCTGCTGTGCCAAAGCAGAGTTCCAGTTTGCTTTGTTACGTGTTCAGTTTTCACAAAAACATTATTTTTGGCCTGTATCTTTTCTGATTGGGTTTCACTGTTCAAGATGTTTCTTTACCCACAAAGACTGAGTAAATTGACATCTGCTATCCTTGAACTTTATCCAGACCTTATAACTGAATTTTTTTGTACAGGGCAATATCAAAGTCTTTAGTCCTCATAAAACTCCTTATGTTTGTGAAGATACACATGGAGGTCATCAGTGAGTTTGCATTAAGCTGTTTGCATTACCGGATCCATCTGAAGAATAAAGTAACATCAGAATTACAGCCCTGCACAGTTGCAGTATCTAAACTTCCATTTATATGAAGTAGTAAAGCTGGGTGACATATAACACTGCTGTGTAAATAGTCTTCATTTGGAGGTAAGAGTAAAGAGAAGTAAAGATTCACATCAGCTCCTCATTTCTGTAACTACTTTTACGTCAACAAGCTGTATGTTTTAAGGACACTGGAGGTTGATTAAGTGCATTTATAACTAAGATTCCTGGAACTGCAGAGAGCAGAGCAATCTAAGCCATTTTTCTCACAGTTAAGAGTACTGAAAATAGGGTAAGCCTTTTATACACAGGCTGCAAGTTGACCCAGGGTGACATATATCAAACACAGTATTACAGGAAATGCACAACATTATTTCCAATTATTAACAAGAAGAAAAAAAGAATAATCTATACATGTATATACTGGGTTTTATCTGGAGAATAATCAGAAGAAAATTAGTTTTATTTTTTTGTAAAAGTTCACTGAAAGGCCTAAGGAGGCCATCACACACTAAACAGTGCCAATCAGCCAAGTTAGCTACTGAACACCTCTCCCTCAGTAGTCACCAACGAAAGGCACATAAGCCCTTGCAGTATTTTCTTCACCAACAAACAAGAAAACCAGCTTCCTCCCTGCCCTACCTGAAAACAACCTGCCTGCCTTCCACTCACCCCATCTCAAAAATCTGGGTTGCCAGCTAAGTCTGGGAGAGCGCTGAAAGGAGCATCAGGTCTGGGCTGGGTAGGAGCCGGGGTGGGATGCAGCTGCAGGTCCCTGGGGGCCACACCAGCATCATGAAGGACATGATGGGGAGATGAGCAGAGCAGCTGCCCCTTGGCCCCTCAGAAGCTCCCCAACACTGGAGAATGTTCCCAGCTGCTCTGCATTCAGGATGTTGTAACCAGTCCCTTAAAGCCCAACTTGAAACTGAGCCACAGGCGAGTGAGTTTGTAGCTCACATAACATATACCACCCCGGAGAAGCAGCATTAAAGAAAAGCGCCAGGACATATTGTACTTGCAGTCAGTTCTGGAAGAGATGTAAAGCAAAAAACATGGGGCATGTTCCAGTAGCGTGGCCTCAAAGTGACGACGGAAGGGTTTGGGTTGTGAAGAGTCACGCTGAACAAAGCTGTCACAACCTCCCAGCCTGCCGCAGCTGCACAACCGTTCAACACTGCAGGGTAATCCCTTGGCTATTATAAATGCCACAGAAATCCTGAGAAGGCGGCAACAAACAGGTTTGTAACCCACTTGAACACTGCAGACAGGTACCAGTGACCAGTTCTCAGACTTGGTCTCTTAATTACCTCCCAACCTGCTCTGGCACATAGGGAAAAACCAGTAACACTGCTGGTCTAAACTGGGGCTGTTCCCCAGCTTCTAATCTACGTGTGGAAACTGCAAGCCCTAAACAAAGCCTGTTACAGTATCTGCCTACACTAATTAGCCAACTATGTGAGACTGGAGACATGCACCAAACCTCAACTATAGTACGGATAAAGTCAGGAGCAATAAACCCAATCACAACATGAAAGATTCAGGTTAAACATCAGGAAAATCATTCCCTGGCCAGGGCAGAGAAACACCAGAACAGATGCCACTTAACATGTAACCAGCTTGTATCCTACCTTCCTTCAGCTGTCTCTTTTTTTATCTGATACTATACTCTTTTTTTCGTGTGTGCACATGGCTGTAAATACAATAAATACTATTAACAAATGGCGGCTATTACAAGATTTATAACAGATATGCAGGATTTACCTTATGAAAATAGGGCCCAGATCTAGAAAAAACCCTCACTTTATTAATAGACATAATTTTGATCTCTGTTTTTGGCTCCATTACCAGCAATGTAACTAGATGTTTGAGAAGAAACTGCTCTTGTAATACTTTTGCAGGATCAGGCCCTAAAAACGGAGGATACAGATGGTGAACACAAGATGCACACTGAGTGAAAACAACTCTTGCTTTTCACGGTGGCAGAATGCCAGCTAGTTAGAGGCTGCTGCTGATGTACAAGAAGAGGAAGAACTGTCAGGCATATGTGCCAAATTTATTCATTTAAAAAGTGAATTGGGCATCACTGTTGCAGCTGATCAACAAAATGAGATTAAGTGGGGCAACAAATTATGCCCCTTTTAATCAACTAGTGCTGTCATCTCCTTTGTAAATGGAGAGTTTCTAAACTTGGTTTTGGTAAGTTTGAAGCAGTAAAAGAACATGGAAACATCCTGTTAACAAATTACTGGCTCGATTCAAAGACCACCACAGGACTTTCTACAGACTTTAGATCAAGATCAAAGTACATAAGGAGCATCATTTCATGGAAGAAAATCAAGAATGAAAAACACACTGCTCACTTGGGTTTTTAAAAGTTATTTGAGAAAAAGAGTAAGTTATTAGATCCTGATTGTGGACTTCCAGCAGTGTGACTGCAGTATATTGACAAAGTTAGTCAAATGCTTGAAGAATTAGGCCTTTATTTTACTTGCTGCTTGGCTGCATCAGTCTAGACAACAACCAGATAATGCTGTATTAGTTCACCTATTTTTGTAAAAGGGAGTAGAAGAAAACCCAGAATTCCACCAGGTTATCTCCCTTCAGAATTAAAGTCTTCTCTGAGAAGAGACAAATGCCACCAACTCTTTTTGTATTCAGAAGGTGGCACCTGGACCACGTATTCCTGATGTGAGTATCTGCCAAGGGGGATGCCGAGTGCTCCTGATACGCCACCCCAGCCAGAAGAACTTCATCCCCTTACTTTAGTATCTAGCTTTATAACTCAGCACTCCTCAGTGTGAAAGAGCTCACTTCCAGAATATAATGCTACACAAAAAGCAACCATAAACAAACTGGATTAAAAAAAAAGATCCCTGGAACTGTCATAAGTACGTAAAGTAACTTTCCCTAAAGCGATACACATCTGAATGCATGATCAATTAAACAAAAAAAACCCCAGATATATAGAAAATGGTTATGAAAATCTAGGGTTTCATCCAGATTTCAAAGCTCCTTGCACAGGATGCCAGCAGATGTTGCAGTCTCTAAAAAAAAATCTTTTGATAATATAGAGCTTTATCAAATCCAGTAATTCAAAACTAATTCAACTGAAAGAGAAATGGGAAGCTGCATGGTTCACCTGGTTTACGAAAGACTCAGAGCCTTTAGTAATCCAGTTAAAATTATTTGCCAAACAAAACTACTTCACTACAGAAGGTGAATACACAACCTTTGCTTATAAACCCATAGGGTAACTGCCTGAGGAACAGCCCAGCATTGCATTAGTACTGCAATGTCCCTTCATTTTTGCTTTCCCTCTCTGTGAAGGGTAAATTAAATTCTCTTCAGAGTTTCTGCTAACATTGAAAAACATTTCAGCAATCCAAATACAGGGTTTACTCCACTGGCCACTAACGCCAAAGGCCCCAAAACCACTTTGAAAGAAGATGAGTTTTGCAATTTGTAGCTGCGTCTATAAAGCAATGAAAAATTGATGCTTTCCTTTTGACTGCTGTTAGAAAGGGCTGCTTTGTACATTTCTTTCCTCGGGGAACCCATTGCTATAATTTTCCATTGGAGAGTTTCTGTATTCCTGCACTGCTGAAGTGACTGCACTGCTGACCTAGTTTGGGTCATCAAAAACCTAGGATTAATCTCATGTCTAAAAACAAAAAAATTAATTCTTACATAAATTGACTTGCTTGATTATGTGTAACTATTTCTATCAAATACTATGCCAAAACACACAGGCTGTAACTTCTGCATTTTTTAACCTATAACAAATAAAAAAAAAAAAAGAGTAATCTACATTTCATTTTAATGTGTTGTTATTATCAACAGCATACGCACTGTGAACACCATCCATTGCAGGATGTCAGAGTAACAACGGAAACATTAATCTAGTCTCAGAAAACTCTGCAAGTTGGGTAACGATTAACCTTGGATGCTGTGAGGTTAAGCTGCTTGCCTATGGTCACACAGTGAATTTGACAGGACCAGGAATAAAGCCCACATTTCCTGATTCCCCAGCCCTATCACAAGACAACGCTGATGTAATTGCTAAGTTTGAATTTAATGGTCTGTACAACTCATGTTTCTAAATCTCCAGAGTTTGTAACAGCAGGTATTAATGTTTTACTTCAGGTTCATACGCACACAGTACACTGAAAGCTGTTTTTAGTTTAATGGAAATTAAATGGCCCATCTCAAAACACCGTGCAGTCTAGAGCATGCTAATGCTTGCAGAACTGTATGGCAATGTGAGGTATATAGCTCTCAGGTTTGATTACTCATGTCACCAGAGCTGGCAATGCAGTGCTCAGGTCCGCATGCACAGGGCTGCCTGGGACATTTCAATACAGCTCCTCTTTGTGTAAGGCAGGAGTAACCTTGACCCTGCCCTTGCAGGCACAGATCCCTTGAAACGCCACAATGAGAGGTCAGCCCCATTAGATTGTACAGATCTTCAGCGTATGCTCACTAGGAGGGATAAGTACCAAATGTGTGTTGGAGGGGGGTTACCTACTCTGCACTCAAACAATATTCTGCTTTCCAAAAGGTCAAACAGCAGGTCATTAGAGGAACTGCTGCAGGATTCAACTGCCTGCTCCCCAGTCCCTTTTCCACTGTTATCAGTGCGTGCCCAACATGCTGCTCTGGAGAAACCCCAAATTCTCTTTTTCCAGAGGTCCCAAGAGCCCTGACGAGTTGCAGGTACCCAGCTTTTGGAAATTCATCATTTGCACAGGTCACAGAAGCAGCATGAAGAGGCGTGCTCGCTTCAGACCACTATACAGGTGGACAACCCTTTCTGTGTTCAGAAACTACTGCCAGTACTCACCCAAACCCAAAGTCTGCCATTCCAGAAAGTTTTGAAAAATACAATTTCAAAATTTATTTTTAGTTTCACGGTCTTCATCATGCCTTCATCTCTCTTGCTAACTGACTGTCCCTTCCCCAACTTTTTGTTAAAGCTTTCCCCCTGACTTACATGCTTTATTGGTCTCTCAGATCTTACTGGTCCTAGCCATTTCATGGGTTAAGCAACATCCACTCGGATAATTAGAAGAGAAGAGATTAACAAGTCAGAGAACAGTCATTACCTGCAGACATTCTGAAAATAGCTATCTCCACAAATCCAACAGACAGAGCTATCAATTACAATAATCCTAGAGGTAGACTGTATTTGCACAGAAAGAGTATTTTAATCTTCTAAGTAGAACCCACAGTGAAACAGGTTTCTCTATTTCCAAAAAAACATCAATTCCAGTATTTCAGGAAATAAACAGTGAAATTGGTGTTTGCAGGGTTGCTAAATGAAGACTGTGTTGTGCTTCTAGTGATTAATCGATTCTAGAATAAGAGACTACTTAGCACGAGGGAAAGAAAACCAAAAACATTGAGCCAGTAACAGCTTCAGCTCTCACTGACAATTACCTCTTCATGAGCTTTTGGGACTACTTGCACATACAATAGCATACACATGCTTAATATTGGAACCAGAGGCAGCCAGTTATCTCAGTTACTTGGATAACGCTAAAATAAAGACATGCTTTCTCGAAGAACATCAGCTCAACTTAATGTAAGAACATTTTTTAACCTCTAATAGACTTCATCTTGCTTTGCTTTTAATTTGAAGAATCTACTTATTGGAAAGACTACTGTAGTCAACTAACAATCTGCTGGAAATTTTAATTAACTATCTTGGATTTTGTTAAAAAGTTCACTTGAGATAAACACATATATAAAGCTAGAACTGGATTTTCTTTTAATTGAGCATGTTTTGAGAACAGTTTTTGAGCTGGGTTTTTATAATAGGTCTTTAGAAGATGCTGGAAAAACTCATTTTCCTTCATTTTTTAAAATTAAATTTTCATCTTAGTTTGAAGGTAAGTTGAAAAAAATTAATACATTGCTTTTCAAAACCATTTCAAGACAAAAACTGAAAAACTACATACAAAAAGCATGATATATTTTTCAAGCAAAAATTCTGGGGAAATGTTTATAAAATTGAAGGAACTTTCGAAAACTGTTATAAATCTTATGACTTGGTGACTTAAAAAAAAAACTCGTTACATAAAAATGTCTGCATGGAAAATCATGTTAGCTAGATAGCTGTAATTTAAATTTCGTATTGTAGCAGTAAACTTATCACAGTAACAGAAGGTGTGGGTAAGGCTGAGATGGAAGGCACACACATGCACAAAAATCTTCCATATCACTTGTTACCTCAAATGACATAATTTCATAGCACCTCTCTTTACATGGGGAACAGCACAGGACAGACCAATTAACTCCCAAATTAGAAAAATAAGCCTGGACTGAACCACTTGCCCTGCCAGGGACCAGACTGGTCATGCTGCCGGAGACACCCGAGGTCTCACTGAAGTCTCATCTAGATCGAGCTGGTGACTGAACGCTTGTCCTGGGAACAAGGGTGTTCACTCTGCAACCTTACATGCAGGCACCGACCAGATGAGGAACCCTGCAGTCAGTGATGACTCTAGAAAGGGAAACCTTAGACCTCAGTAAACTTCAAATTTTTGGAAAATTTTGCGACAGCAGCTTGGATATGCCAATGTACCTATTTAAAATAAAGGAAACACACTGACCACAATGTGGCACACTGTTTTCAAGAGTTGCTGCACCCATAAACTCATATACTGGGTTTTTCCCATGGAACTGATGCGAGGTCGATAGCCACTGCAGAAAGTAAAGGTGCTCTCCTTTCTTCCCAGGACTTACTGTGAGAGCGTGGAGCAGATCCCCAGCTGAATAAGCTACTTGGAGCTATGGAATGACTGCTGGGGATGGTGGGACCATGCTCTGCTCCCTTGTCTTTGGTTGAGCGGAACATCCATTTCTGAGCAGTTCGCGCCCTCTTGGGCAGGGCCAAGCCCTGCTGGTACAGCAGAGAGGCAGAGCTCCGGTCAAGAAAAGCTAAGTGATCTGTAAAGGGCAAATATGTACCAGAGGTGCCATCTGGCAACACCACCACGAAAAAAGGCGTTAAGTGGCTTATATAAAGCAGTGCCATAAAACCCCTGTATAAAGGCAGCTAAGGACACCGCCTCTCCCAGCCTAAGGTGCTGCACTGCGAAAAGAACAAAATTAAGGTTATGCAATCCCAAAGTAAATAAAGTCAGGACTTGCATTTTGACAGGAACGTGAAGCAAACAAAGCTTGTGCTGCTGGGTAAAGCCCCTGAGCGCCTCGCCATTGTGGTGGTGAACGGGGGGACAGGGACGAGCAGGGGCTGCCTCGCCATGGGAGCCCAGGGGAGCAGGCTGTGCCGGGCACACACCGGCCTCCCACCCCTGTCCCCTCTAGCCGGGCCACAAGAGTCAGGTCCTCCGTGGCCCAGCTTACCACAGCACAGGCTCACCACAACAAAAAAATCCCAGCACTGCCAGGGAATTACGGCCTGACCTGAGGCCAGCTGAAGTCGATCAATGGCTTCCATGCATTTTCTGTCAGCTCATTGTAGCACCCTCTGCAGGAGTTAAAATCTCTGTCTCTCTGATCACCGCACCTTCTTCTGGTTCCTCAGCTGGAGGTAAATCTGCCCTGTCCCTGACCTTCAAGGACTCCAGAAACCAAAGATGAACACATCCATGCATTTCACACACCCACTGTTTTCCAGACCATCCTGGAGACTGAGGAGACGGCAAGCAGATGTTCTACTGCTTGCACTCACCACAGAATCCTGTGACTGCAGCTATCCTGTTGACTTTGCAACATGGAGTTGCTCACCCTTAGTAACGGTGCCCCTTACTGCCTCGAGGGCTGTGGGCCACAGGCCTCCGGCCATGGGGGAAAAGAACCAGAGAAGCTCACAGATGTGGAGGTGCTTTGAAAAAAAGGTTCATGCCAAAAGTAATTCACCAGCCCTTGAAACCTCCTGAAGCAAATTAATTCTAAACATATTTCTTCCATCTTTTTTGCTTATTCTTGTTTGATTTTCCCTTCAAGAAAGTTGGGTGGCCATGTGCAGCCCATTACTGTTACGGCAGTCTGGGCTGGGGAGCTTGTGGCTGAGCCTGGGTTAGTGGGTGCTCTTGCCATGGTACTATAGCACATCCCACAGCAGCAACTCGACTTCTCCTCCTGCTACGATTTGCCATGAAGAAGAGCTTTCAACTCCCAAAGTGCTGTCATTCCCCCTTTTCCTCAACACAGGATAACTCCAGTTCCAGGTAATTAAGCTGTCAATCAGCAGAGCTGTGGGAATACTGCCAATTTCAGAAGCACCCATAATATCTTTCCCAGGGAAAGTTCCACCTTCCAAAATCGATGTCAAGGCCAGTGCAAAGTGTACCTATGGTACATTCTCCAGTGGAAGTCTTCAACTCTCAGTCATAGTCAATGTGTGGTTCAGATCCCTCTGAGAACAGGGGAAAGTTAACTTTGTTAACTTATAACTTTGCTATAAGGAGGCATGCAGCACAACACATTTCTATGCAGTAGTGGTCCTGAAGTATTAATTGAGATTTTTACTTCTCCTGAATAATATAATGTGCAGAAAATAATATACAAGCAGACAGCAAGGTATATCACACATCTGAAGAATACAATCTTCTTCATTTTGCTACAAGTATAGTTATAAAAAGTTCACAATGCTGTAGTACTTTGGTATTATCTGTTGTAGTCAATCACTTGCAAACTGATCCATCTTTACTCCCAGCAGAATTAAAGATTTTGGTAACTTTTCTGTAAAGTAACATTTAAATAACACACGAATGCCAAATTCATATTAGCGTTCTCTATAGGGAACTGAATTTCAGACCAAAAGAAAAGAAAAAAAAATGACTAATTAAAAAAAAAATCTACTGTCTTTTAAAAGCTCTATGCAGTTACTTCAGATGATTGCTCATATATTTGACAAAGCCCTAAAGATTACTCACATCTAGCAGCATAATCATCAAGGGCAAAGTAACTGTCTTTTTCTTCTTACAGAGAAAATGGACTTTTATTATGCTGCTAATCACACCTGCACATTGAGTACCCATCAGCGTTAGAAGCTGAAAGCTATGAGCATGTTTTGTTTCTCATTTTTAGAAGACTATAATCTTTTTGGATTACTTCCTCAGAACTGGAAGCTATGGTTTTCCTAACAGTATCTATTAGTTCAGTATCAAGTGCCCTTAGGATCTTGCAAAGTATCTTTTAACTTAAAATTCCATCCAATCTCAAATATATATTGAATAAGAATTTCTAATTGCAACTGTAATTTTTGAAATGGAATCTGACATATAAAATTCACAGTGTTATATGTGGGGATCATTCATATGGGTCACTAATTTCTAACATGAAATGAAATTTTCTGCTGAAAATTCCTACTGCACATTCCAGAAATACATTAAAAAAATATGAAGATCCACTAGATTCCTCATAGTAAAACAATAAAAATATTAACATCTGAATCTGTTTTCATCATGGGTACAACTAAGAAGAAGGGAACTCTTAGCTTTTTAGATCTGTAACACGCCTCTTAACCATTTGCAGTCCTTGGCCTCATTTTTCATCCGTAAGTGTTGGCATAAAACATTCCAGAGTAAGCAGCTAACCCTTCCCAGAGGAAATTCCTTAAATATCCTCAGACTTTGTTCTTAATATTTACAACCAAGATTGCTTACATGCTGTCATAAATGTTAGGTGACTTTCAAAAGTTGCTAAGACTGAAGGAACATCACTTGCAAAGAACGGTCCTGAAGATTTCCTGCAACTGTGGCAGCCCTCAATAGCATCACACACAGCATTAACATGTCAAACTATTCAAGCAAGCCACTGATGAGAACAGTGTTAGGATTCAGAGGGTGCAGAAGAAAACATGTTTCCCTGTTCCTGACCATCTACCCTTTCCTGAGAAAACTACCCAAACCTAACAGATGTCCTTTTTTACTGAGTTTTTCATCTTCTTATTCATTATCTTAAGGTCAAGTATGCAAGTTTTCCCCACATCCGGTCTAATATTTCCATTTTTGTGTCTTGTGCGTGGAATTCTGGAAAAGTGTCAAGATTTAGTAGGAACTGACATAGAGGATGAATTACTGACAGGATTAACATTGCACATAGTAAAAAATAAGGAGTATGTCAAACACCTATTTCATAAGAAAAAAAAAGGAAAACAAAACTGTCCATCACTGGGGTTACTGGCTGCTGAGCATGTTGCTTTACAATTTGCTCAGTTTTATCTCATAGTTTGCTTGTACTCCCCTCTCTGCCGCTGTGTCTGTCTTGTTTTCCTCTGTCTTGTGCGTTCTGGCAAGATCCCTGGGCAAGGTCATCTTCTGTCCCCTGTGGAGCACCAGAGTGGAGGACCATGGCTTCTGGCCAGATATGCTGTTCATTTTGGTGATACATACAGTAAGTAATAACGATGCTGGAAAATTCCACTCATGTTTGATGTAACTAGTGACTATTAGTTTTCTGTGTTTATATTCATCATATGTCCCTAGGCAAAATTCTACTCAGACTACCCATCAGAGGGCAGCTGAGGGGAGCAGAAAGGGAGAAGGTCCCTGTGAGGAACCTGTGGGGTTGGAGAACTTCTTGCTTATTCCCAGCAAACATTCTGGGCAACTTGTTAGTATTTTGCCAGGCCACTGACTATAAGAATTTGACCCCACCATTGTGCTGAATCATTTACCTTACTCTGGAGTTCACTGGGAGCTGCTAATCTGCCTATCATGACCGATCTAAAACTGGAAAATGGTCACGCACATTTTAAAAATAGTCTGTTTATCACAGCATATATATTGATTATCTTTTGGAAACTCTCCAAGAGACATCATTCTGGAAGTCAATCTAAACTAAATATGACCCAAATTTATCCAGAACAGGTTGGATGAAGCTTTGTTACTAGGCACCCAGCTTTTTTATTTCCCGTTATACCCAATCATGCACATTTAAACAATATGTAACTGGCTACATATTAATATCACAGCCTCTTGGCAATTATGAATCATTAAACAGCATTTTACTTTAGCTTACTTCACACGAGTGCATTGATATTTGAAAAAGTTCAGTTCCCATTCTCTGAGTACTGAAATGCTTTTCAAAATCCTAGTGTAGTATTGCTAAAGTAGCCTGGTACATACCCTGAACTAACCCCAGCCATCTACCTGTCACCTTCCAGAAAGGCAGACAAACGCTGTCAGGCAGTAATGAACAGAGTGCAGAAAGTTGAAGCATAAAAAAAACTATGATTGAAAACACTGTGAATGAGGAGAAGCCGATGGGCAGCCCTGCTGCTAATAAAGACGTGCTGCTGTGTCTGGCAGTAAACCCGCTACGGCAAATTTTACCCGACTGAAGCTGGGACATGGAAGACACAGCTGGATTTGGAAGCAAGTTTCAAGTCATTCAGTGCTTGAGAAAGGCTGTCAACCTTTGATTTCCATATAAAAACAATTGATTGCTAATTATTGTGTAAATTACTTGCTTCTCAGGGTTGATTGCTGCCACTACTTAACTGCTACAACCTGAAGAAGTCAGGTTCTTCTCTTTAATATTTGAACATCTTTACGGTTTCCAGAAGCAGAAAGAACAGATTTAGTTTTCAGCAGTCTATCTCAATGCCTTTTCCTCAGTGGCATGAACTATGGATACTAAGCTTATGTGAAGAGAATTACATTGTACACCTGCTTCATTAATGCTGCTCATGAATAAGGATGAAACGTCAGGCAGAGAAGGGTGTATACTCTCTGAAAGGCGAAGGGAATGTAACTCTGGAATAACCGATTCCTGCAATCAATAATTGATAACAAATTATTATAGGACCCACATGGAACAGAAAACTAGTAACACAAAGTATTGTTACCTTATTGCAACTTAAGATCAAAAAGCTGTTGTCAGTTTTACCTTTCCTGCCCAGAGCAGAATCCCTGCATCACCTAGCAATCTGGACCTCCCTAAAGGACACCTGAAGTGCGGGACATCGTGCTGAGAAAGAGACATGGCTCTCCATCTCAAGTCTGCTTTGATTTCCCTCTTGCCCACAAAAGTGACAGCGTCATCTGTTTTATACACTAGATTCAGGTAGCAATTCTACACTGCCAGCAGAGTCGGAGGACATCGCTGTGAGGTGAGAAGCCCTAATGCAGCTGTGTTGGCAGGTGCAGCTCCATCATCTCTGCATGCATCCTTACAGCTAAAAAACATTCAGCCTTTTTAAAATATCTCTGTAGGTAACAACACACTGTTTTCCTTTGTCCAAGCTGTACTCTGACACAGCAAGCAGCAGACTCAGAAGCAGAAAGGTTTGTTTGTGGTTTCCTGAGCTGGAAGTACCACTTTTTGGCAAAAAACGAGAGCAGCACCAGTTGAGGAGCAATATCATCCCCTTCCACTGCATGTTCTGTCTCATCTCTTCTATAAGAGCATATTCTTTAGAAGAAACCACTACGTATATGGAAATGCCCCCAGTAAGGAAAAGTTTTCCATGAGGGTTTCCACTTGTCTTGCACGTTCACTACATACCATGTTGTATCAAGCAAAGAAACTTGCCAGAGTGGAGTATCCAGCCCACTACATTTTAAAATGTTTTTAAGTTGGAAATGGATCGTGCCACTTCTCTCTGCTCCTTCCTCCTCCTGGCCCCCCACACACCATGAATATATTTTGGAAGAAAAGAACACACCCACTACTTGAGCAGATTCTAAGTATTTCACAGACTGTGCATGTAAGGAGGAAATAATAATGTACCATTTCAGCAGATCTGCAGTGCTCCATGCCTGTAAAAAAACTGCAGGAATTTTAGCAATACAAACAGTTGGACAGGAGGTAAGCTTCCCCTGTGGAGCAGGGACCAAAGTGCAGCAATGGCTGAGACCTGCTGTGAATAATTAATGACATTTTTTCAGGAAGTGACTTATGCCTGAATTCCTAAAGGAAATAGTCTACTTAAACTGGTTTATTAAAGCTGTATCCCAAGGAAAATCCAAACTCTTGCTTTAATGAAGCAATCTGAACAATTTGTGATGCATTTTCCCTCTTCAGTTCTTCATGTGCTGTTCAGATCCATATAGCACATAATTAAATCAAGGATGTCTAAAATAACTCACTTGCTAAATTACTATACATTTGCCTAATTAGCAATTACAACCCACTGTTGCCACAGACACTTGCTGAGTAATACCTCTCTTGCCCTGTAGGCTTGAGCACAACTGCAGAAAGCAATAACACACAAAAACTGCTATAGTTAGATGCTTAACAGGCTCTATGGATAAATCAAAAAGAGGGTCACAACTTCAAAGGAACTGGAGCTTTAACTTACAGGGCAGAGATTAGCAATATAATTAACGAGAGAAATCACTGAAATCTTCTAAGCTTGCAGCTTTGCGAAAAGCAAACAAATAAACCCCAAACCAAAGCCAAATGTTGTCTAAAAGACTTTACTGGTGCACCGTGCTTCTGGTCTGTGATCTACCCCCAACCGTCCCCACCAGCCTCCTGTTAAAAAGAAAGATTTTACACCCATTTCATACTTCGGAACAAGATTTCAGGGAGCTTTTCTTCTCCTACAATGTAGGGAACAAGCAATGATAGGATCAGATAAAAGCACATAGTAAGATTAAGTCTCATTAAAAAAGTCCTCTTGCACTTCAAAGGCACTTAACTTTATTAGAGTGACTGTGAACGGTACGTACACCTACAAACACAACACAGCCGTGTGTGCAGAAGAGACCCTACACTACAGAAATGCATTTTGTGCCTCAAAGCAGTCACATCAAACGGCAAAACACTTTTCTGAAATGCACGGATTTCAGGTGATAAGACAAGACAATATTGGAGAGGGTACTTGATGCGCCTTATGCTGAAAGGGTTTCTAAACAGATAAGTGTGAAATATCTCCACGTTCAAAGGATGCATGGTGTAAGTAATTGCTTTTTTGCAATGAGCACCTGGTACGGCAGCATCTCAGGGCACTCACTGGCCACAAACGACTTCTGTAAGAATTTGTCTCCTGGTGTAGCCCCGTGTTACACATACCAGATCTCGTCTCAGAGGCGTAGCAGGGAAGGCAGCAGACCTGCTGCTGCCCTTGAGCACACGTGCAATGCTCGTCCCACTTCCTACAACCCACCTGTCTGCTGAGGCTGTGCACCTGACTGTGGCAGACAAGTCTGAAGTGTTTCACAGGGACTAGAATTTCTGACTTTCGAACACCGAAACTAAAGAAATGAAATGCCTGACCTTTAAGAGAAGACAAGAGAAAACTACCTGCAAAATTTTTGAAGCAAAACCAAATTCAATTCTATCAAATTTGATTTCTGAAAAGAAAGAGAAATTGAAATATAAATTCATATTATTACAGGAATTACTGGGATTTTAAAGAGTAAATGATTATATTGAAATAAATCACGTAACTGCTATTGAAAGCTAGAGGCTAGCTTGAATAAAATTATATTAATATAACTTTAATAGTAGCACTCAAAATTAAGAAACAAGTCAACCAATTCAGCAATGTACAGAATGCCCAAATGAACTATATGCACCTTTTTCCAACAAAAATGTTCTTATCCATTTGCTACAACTATTACATTAGTCATACCCTTTAAAATGGGTATGCAAAGCTACAAAAACAATCATACCTCATATCAACCTGTTGATAAACTTTTTTCTTTGTGAATGTTGTAATTACTGGGTTTATTAGCAAAATTCTTAAATTTCTGTAGAAATACATGATGCATAAAACATGCTTTAATTTCTGTTTCAAAGTTTGTATTAGTAAATTCTTTAGCTGAAATAATAAATTCATCCTCTAATAGACAATGTTCACCCTGATTCCGTGAAGATGAATGATAAAATTGCTTATTAGCAATGAATCCTTAAGTGTTCCATGGCATCCACGTCAAATTTAGCTAGAGACTGACCCTAATCCTAAATCAGATTTTCCAGCTAGCTTCTATTCTGCCAGCACAGAAAAGCTACAGATGGCAGCACGGAGGAATGCAACAATACCAAATAGGAACACTTATTTTTTAAAGACAACTTAAAAATAAATTTCTCACACAGATTTATGACTAAATTTGCTGTTAGACAGAAGAAATATAAAATAAAACAAAAAGATGCCTAGTGTGGAATAATGCTGAAAATACAGCATTTATACTGAAGCCAGCTCTGAGGCCAGACAAGGTCACAGGCCGGAATGGAGGTGATATTGAGGGCAGTGCTATAGGCAAAGGGACTTTTTTCATAAATTTTGCTCTCCCTTTCCCAGTGTCAGCTTCTCAACTCCTCGGCTGCATTAAGTGTCATTTTTGATGGTACTTTGATTTTTTTCTTGGCCATCTGAGTATAAATGAAAATCAATGTCTACAAGGATATTTCTATTTCGCAGTTCATACTACATCACTCCTTTCTTCATGTCACCCTGGCAATGTAAAAAGGCCTTGTAGCAGGAATATATTACGTATATTCTCAGTATGGGTCCCTTCAAACTGTAACAGCAACAAACACAGGAATCAGAACCCACTGTCTAAACTCCACCAGTTTCCATACAATAACCTCTTACCTGTTGGTGAGAGTGTTTCGCTCTTAACATTTATCTTCACAATTTCATACGTGATTTACAGGGTATAGGAGCGCAGCACAAAAATCATCACCTCTCATCCTAAAATTAACACAGTGCTCCCTTAGATTATGCAACTGTACTTAAATCCAGGCAGACTCAGAGCTGTGTTTGCAAGCAGCAATCCACGGATTTATCAATGCCATTATTTTAACAGAAGTTTAATTCAAAGTCAATACTTGTCTTATGATTAATTTTTATACATTTTATTTCACCTATGTGAAAATGTCTGCAACTGAAACTTTCTATAACGATAGAGAAATAGTCCAGATGGAAATGCCATGGTCACCAGGTACCACCACAAGACGCAGCCATGCTGTACAAACAGTCCAAAAAGGTCCCCAGAACCTTTTTCCACCAAACCCTGGGGGACCAGTTACCATTCAACACAGCAATAAAGCTAAATCCTCTGGGAACAGGCAAAGACAAAGAATGGTTTGAGTGCCACCTTTCTCCACAATACCCACCCTAGAACCCACCTGTCCCACAGTCAGCATGTTGAGGAAACCCTCAGAACCTTTACTGAAGCTCTGCCCCCTTTTGCGGACATGACCCCAGCCACGCAGCACACACAAGTCTGACCAAACAGCTGTAATCAGTGAATCTCACCCCACTAAAGTGCCACTTGTCTGGATGCAAAAGCCTCAGTTACAGGAAGTATTTTCAGCATATTTGTGGAGACGGGTAGCAAGGTCTTTTGCAGCATGACTTGGCCATCAGAATTTATAAGCAGGAAAATGTTTGATCCAACTTCATACAATGGCTATTTATTTTAATAGCACAGCATATAGAAAATACACAACCAGTACTAACGTTCTTGCAAAAAATGCTGTTAGCTGCTTCTCAGATTATAATAGTAATTCACACAACAACAGAATTAAAACCTGTTCAGCTATAAAAACGAGGCAATAACATGTCCCTCACCAGGAACTCTCTCTTCATTCACTTCAAAAAGCCTCTTTCCTTGACAAGACTTCCATGAATGGTTTTCCAGTTTCTCTGCCTTGAGGGCTGAAAAGTCAGATCACCACAAATACCCTCAGAACTATATATGTAAATATACACAGATCGAGCTATTATAATTACCAGCCTAGCAGCCTGACACTGGAGAAGGCAATGCAATCCATTCCTATGTGCTGGGAGAGGCAAATCTACTTAGCAACTGTTGGAGAAGAGGAACTGCTTGCAATGGGACAGTATTTTTTGCTACACGTGGGGACATTTTCTTCTCAAATCAGCTAAGTGGTAAAGCCCAGAAAACTATGACACTTATAGTCACATTCAGAAAAGACAAACCCTTCTGCACCTACACTCCATGCTGAGCAACTACTGTTTTCACTCTCCATGTGAAGAACTGCCGGGCAAAGCTGACTCCAAGAGTCCTTTTCTCAAGGGAATGAAAAAGCCCTTCAGTTAGGAAGACTCCCTTCCCTTTAAGACAAAGAGGACTGTGTGGCTCTTATGCTGTCCCAGGGGTGGCTTTGCCCAGCGGACAGACAGACTAAGGCTGAAGTCGAGAAGCTCGGGCTATAAAGAAAAGTGGAGAGCACTAAAAGGGACAATGTTGAGCAACCAACATAAGCAGTGGACTAAGATGAGACATTGTGTCATGAGGACCAGCAGCTTAGGTGCCGGGTCCCAGCATCCAGCAGCAAAACAGAGACAAGCTAAACCTAGGACAGCTGTAGAGACTCAAGAACTGAACCACCTTTTCCAAGGTGACAACTGGCCCACCAGACAAGCTTCTTTGAGGTGGACATTGAACAGGGAGCAGAGAAAATGGAAAAAGAAGGAAACCTCTGAGTCTTTTGCCTTCTATCTTGTATGATTTTGGTGTGTGTAGCTGGAGCTTGGGCTTTTTACAGCCTCACTGCAGGAGACTAGGTTTCTTCTGAAATGGGAGCCCAGAGCAGAGGTGGCCTCTCACAGGTCTGACATACAGGGCAGCAGCAGTGGCCACCAAAAAGACAGTAGCAGGGGCAAAGAAACAGAAGGGGTAAGGCAGGTGTAGGACCCTAGGGACCTAAAGGTGAGGTTGGAGAGGAAAACCAAGACAAAGCTTGGCATTGGCAAGATGGTGCAGGTGGGCAGGGATTTGGGACTGGGAGAGAAAATAGGGAGTAGAAACACCTGGAAGGGATCTACAACGATGGTTGGTGGTGTGTGGGGCTCAAGTGGAAGCGTATTTGGGGAGGAGTAAGGGGTATGAATAGGTCTGTGCTAGGATCAGTGGGTAACTCCAGAATGGGTGGAAGTGTTGGGAGGCTCTAAGGCTGGTGTGGGGACCTCTGAACTGTGTATGGGGGCTGGGGAGGGCAGGGGGGGGAGTGACAGAAAGGACTCCAGGAAAATACTTTTGGGAATCTTATCTGAGCTTACTGCAGCCAGTACCTCCTCCTGCTACTCCTGCTTAGGGGCAAAGGTGCACCCAGGACTACTTCACCTCTCTGCAGAACCATCCTCTCTGTGTTTTGGTTTTGTGGAGGGTTAATGCAGTGGGCTCGGGGTCTGTGGCAGAGGCTGTCTGGAAGAAGCGAGGAATTTTTTTTATTCCAGAAGTCCAGACAGGTGATTCAGACATCAGTCATGCCCACATCAGCACACCCTTCAGCATGACCCAGTAACGAGTGTAATGCAGCCGAGCTGGGGATTGTACAAAGTTAAGTTGCAGGCCTTAAGAAGATTTTATTGCAGAGTCTACAGTCTCTCACCTTCCTAGCCCTACTCTATGGCAGCACAAGTAATAAATAGTACCTGATGCCCACACCAAAGCACGTGAGCTCGGCTTTCTGAGATGCTGAATTCTTATGAATCTGTTCAGTCTGAGTTAAGACCGATTACCTTCTCTGAAAACTGGCACCCCTCCTCCAGAGCACCCCTAATCAGGAACTTTTGGAAGCATTTACTCCACATCAACCTTCCAAAACTGACAGAGGGACGTGGCCAGAGGATATCAATCAACTTGAGCTAAATTGTGATTAAGATTATTGTACAATACGGTAAGATTTAGAGGGAGAAAGCACATTCCTCAGGTAACAGTTAAAAAAACCCCAACACTTAAATAATGTGCTTTCCACTGCATGCAACAAAACATAATTTACCCTGCAACTTTAGCAGCTTGTGTTAAACTGAAGCAGTCACAGCTGACCTTCCTCAGTCACTCTGACAAGCCTATATTAGTCGTCCTCATTACATAAAGACAATCAATCAGAAACTGGAGAACAATGGCCTTATGAGGGTTCATAAAAATTGAATGCAAATTCTCTATGCCAGTCAGGGACAAGTTATACCCAGAGCTACAGACACACATCTGTGCCAAAGTCAACATGATTTTTTTTTTTCTGAGTAGGGTCTGGGGCTCAGAAGGGAGCTTGCAGATTGCCTCAGGAGGGACAATGGCCAGAAAGCTATTCCTGTTTCCCTGTTCAGTGCAACTCCTTCATCCTCTCTCATTAGTCTAACACAGAATAGGAAAGGTATTTACACAATTAGCTCCTATAAATACTGTTTGGTGTTTTGGTTGGTTGTTTTTTTTGGGGGGTGGGGTGGGGTTGGTATTCTGGTATTACTCTGACGTACATGCTCTATGCCAAAAAAATTTGCTAATTTATACACAAATTCCATTTCACAAAGTTCCTCATTACTAATTGGGATTATCAGGGAAGAACTCAGAGCAAGGAATCCTCCACTTTCCATCCTCCAGAAACTCCTACTGTATGAGAGGCCAGGCTGCCTCTACACCACTGATTCCTAGTGCAGAGTGTAGAGAGTACCACTATCACATAGATTGAAACAAGCTTAATACCTTCAATTTTCAAGGGAGCAGAAAAACAATTATCAAGGAAGAAATGAGATCCTGGATGCTTAAGTCATACAGGTCTGCTAGAGGTCACCAGAACTGCAGTTTCTCATATATCTTCAGAAGAAGAAATATGAGGTCTTGTTCAAAATAGTAACGGGCTGCTGGCGTATCACGTCTGGAACTCCAGATGCCTGTTAGAAAAGTCGATAGCTGATAGTCAGGGATCCTGTTTGGTACACATGAAAAGCAGCTGTTCCTAATACACTTGGTTAACCTGACACCACCAAGCTTATTTTTGGTCATTGCTGGGTCAACTACCATTTCTTCCTCCTCCTGCACATCCCCTTCCCCAAATAAAAACCTCATGGTCCAAAACCCAATTAGCCTTCCTCATAGTTTACATTTCTTAAATATTGTTTTACTGTTGTTTTTTGTTTTCTCCCAGTCCCATGTACAGATGTAAATCAAGATCCAAGTGTTGCTTCTGGTCCTGACTTAATGGGAGAAAACCTCAATATCTGAATAGAAAACTTATCTTGCATCCCCTTTAATGGGATTGGCTCCTCTACCTATATTTTAATGTGAAAGTAGTTTTCAGAGGCTAAAACACTACAAACTAAATTTTTCCAGTGGTCAACAAAACTTTGAATAGTCCTTTATCTTCTACTATTCTTTTCATTGAGCTGATCTTCACCTGAAAGACATTAAAAAAGGCAGACCATATTTGACAATTTGGTCTGCTTTGGCCATATAGCTTAACCAAGGTACTTCACCCAGTACTTCTGGGACCCATCTAAGAAATTCAAATACCACATGCAAAATACTCCCAAACTTTTGACATTGCATAATGCATCTGTTTAGCTTCTAGAATTTCCTCCACAATCACAGGTAAATATACTTACACATCAGTGATTCACAGTTCTCCAAGACAATCCAGGAGCAAGCACAGCCAGTTGACAAAATGTTAGTCTTATTTTCTTTCCCAAATGACAATAAAGAAGTTAATACACAAGCCATTTTGCATATATAAAAAGGCACCACTATCATATTTGATCTGAAAGCCAAACAAACCATATGACACAAGAACTAGCACCCAAGTAAAGCACCACATTTCACAGTATGCAAAAAAACCTCACAACCTTGAAGACATAGGAAGTCTCTAAAGTATGCTCTTTTCAGCTTCCATGGAAGACACATGCTGCTGACCTGTTAAATTCCACCCCAAGTTCTCTGTTGTAAAGCAATCACAAAGTATATAAACCAAACCTCACCTGTATCGGGGGGGTCACACAGAGCTCCTGAAATCAGGACCTCCAAGAGTTAACGCTAACTTGGTTCCTGGCCTCTACCTTGGACTAGGAAATTTTACCTCATACAATGCTGTCAGGCAAATTTCATTTACGCCCTGTAACTGCAAATAAAATATCAATATAGAGTGAATAAACCACACAGGGGTACAGTATCCAGAGACAATTTCTACAGAGTCAAAGAAAAGACAATAACATTATCCAGACCTAACAGTTCCTCGGCAGGGACACGTATATGCTTCCTGCCCCGTGCACTTGGAAGCAAAGGTCAGTAGGGTAACATCAGCAAGCTAGTTTGAATTGCTAACAAAAGGTACACATACTTGCAAACAGATTTGGAAGTCAGTCCATAAAATGACCCAGTATTCTGATGATAAAGATCTCAAATACTTAATTTTGTGAAGTAGCAGCTTCATCCTCTAAGGAAAATCTTTTCACAGAAATGTCATACGTGTTCACAGTCTCATAGACAGCTGAGCTCACCACTTTTCATGAGTGTGGGAAGGTGGAGAAAGAGGAAGTGATGTGTTGTGCAATGCGGTACTTGTAGCCGAGCAAATATAAAATACATTTGACAACTAACTACATGGAGATACTGCTGCTGCTGTCAAATCTATCTTTAAACGTGCCCAAATAAGAAACTTGGAGCCTGTTTCAAACACTCGCTGAAGTCCATAGGACTCTATTATTACTTGCTAAGAGCACTCAAGCACTATGTCCAAGAAACAGAAGCAGATACATTACAGAGAATTAAAACACACCACTATAAACTGGTCCTTAACACGTATCTGCTCACTGCACCAGCACTGTTCTCAGGACAAATGCAAATCACAACAAAGCTTCACAGTGCGGATGATACACAAACACATTCTCATCACTTTTTTTCCAATAGGTCGGACAGACAGTGTAGACTAGGGCACCATCTCAGCCCAGAATTTCATGACTACCACAGCTCAACTGTTTTTAAATAACATGAGCCTTCTGTTATGTTGAAATTACTCATTGCATAGAAAAATGTGGCCAGGTAGAAATCTGCAGCTGAAAAGGTTAAAAAAAAAAAGGGGGGGGGGGGGGGGTAGAGGAAGAGTTTGAAATTGTGGGTTCAGAGGTGATACTGAAACTGATTGACTAATACCTAGATTTCTGCTGCACTGAAGATTTTCATACTTTAATCCAGCAGGAATAATGCCATTTCAAAAAACTAGGAAAATATAGCACATACTTAAATAAATATAGCCATGCATTTGAGTTCAAAGCAGAGATTTTTTGATACATTCCACATCTTTGGGAAAAGGGGAAAGGAATGGGAATTATGGGATTTAATATATTTTAAGACTTTTGATCTTAAATACTGTAATCATTTTAATTCAATGTTGGAAAGAGCCTTTGAAAGCAGTTTCACAGCAGGAATAGAACTATTTTAAGTAACAGTGGGTAACTTTAATTAAACTCTTTGTGAGCTTCTAAACTTGAAGACAAACAAAAGGCCAAACCCCCCAACTCCAAGTTTGCACAGCAGGTAGTTTTCTCTAAGCTTTATGCAGCAGCTGGCCATCTGCTTAACTCCCCTCATTTAGCTGAAACTAATTTCTAATCTGGGTTTTCCTTCTCCATAAAGATTTCATTAAAATAAATTCCTGAAATCACTTCCAAGTAAAGTTCAGAACATGAAAATCAAAGGTAAAAATTATACACAGATAGACATGTGTTATATTGCATGTCCAAGATTTGAACTGAGTTAGAGCCTATTTCTACCCATAGCTCCCCTGTCCAAGCCCTAGGTGAAGGGTGATAGTTTTCCTCCATTCCGATTTGAACTGTGCATTAACTGCATCAGCCAAAGGGATGTGAGAACGCTTGGCATGTAATTTGGATTTACTTTGGAGAGACAGTACTTTGGTTGCAAGGATGAATCACATCCCCTCTGCAAACCAAGTTTGGTACCTCCAGAGGGACAAATCTGATTCTTTACCTCCTTGGCTGCCTTCTGGGCTGTGTGCTTTTCCACACCTGTGGGCTTCAGCAGCAGGTCCACCTAGGTCATCAACTCAGCTTTGCATTAAGAGGCTGTGATCACTATGGAAAGGAGTGGAGAGAGAGCCTTCCTGAAACAAAGCTGTTTCATCTTAACAGCAGGAATACAAACCAACAAGCAGTTTAGGCATATACTGCTCTCATCCTGAAATGTAACACTGGAAAGACACGTGAACCTGGGGAATATGCGATATGAATATATGGTGATATATGAACAGGTGATCGATTACCGGAAGAACCTGAAGCCCTTAGAGAAGAGTCATAGGAAGGTTAGAATCAAAACTGACGTTTTTTGTTAAAAGGTTGTGCTCCCAAGAGCTTTTTAAGAAAACACAGAAAGAGATCAGAAAATGAAGCGAGACAGGAGGAGTTAGCAAAAATACTCTTTTTGAAAACTGCTAATCTGAAAAGCTCTTGAAAAATGTAGAGAAGAGGCATGGATCTCCATGCAATTTTTATTACTTTTTCCATTCTGTATGTTCTTTCATGGCTCTTTCTGACTGCACAATACACTACCTACTCAGTGTCCCTCATGGCTGAGCTCCCCTCCACCAGCATAAGGACAGGTGTCCTGGCAACAACACTCACAAAGCAGCCTCTGTAGTTGTAAAGCCTCCTCAGGAAGGCTGGACCATTTCCCTTGCTTTACTACAAGGCTAATTTTACTGGCCTATGTTCTGCTACAGTCCTTGCCAACAGTCTACCAAAAAAGAAAAAAAAAATCCTGCATTGTCTACTCTGATAATGACTGCAAATTCTTATTCCTACCTAAGAGAAGCAAAGGGTGAAAATGGTAAATAGTTTTAAGATGATACCGTGAAGGATATTTAAGTTAGCGTGTAATAGAAGAATGACATAAAAAGGGAGGGTTTATCCTTTTGTTTTCCCCGTCCCTGTTGGAAATAGTTCTTGTTCCTGTAACTTCCCTGCCGTTGTTGGCTTCCTTTTTCTCTCTCTTACTGCTTCTGCTGTCTTTCAAAATTCATTAGAGTACAGCGGAATCTGGGCATGTTCTTCAGCAGTACTTTGATAAACACAAATCAGAAACCAGCTTGAGTCCTCTTTCTTTTTTCTGGCCTCATATTCTTCCTTTAGATGGACTGATATCAGAAGTAAATATTGTTTCATTTGCCTGCCACCCCTCTGTTGGTTAAATACTTCAATTTTATATTTGTAAATAACAAAACAGACATTTTTCTATGTTTGTTTTACCCAGGAGACAGAGCTTTCACAGTTCCCTGAAGCCAGGTTCAGCTCTGCTCTCTTCTGTAGGAGAGATCTGTTTATTTACATCTTTCCCCCAGCCCAGTCCCACATTGTCATTATCTCCCTGCAGTCAGGTATGAAAGAGTATGTGATGTATTGTCTTTGCTGAATTACCAGATGAACTATTTTAAGAAAGATGAGTCACAGAAGGCACATGGAAAAAAAAATCAGATATAAAGTACAATAGCTTATATAAATGCAATGACCAGGCTTTTCTATAGTTAGCTGATTCCTGTGGGTCCTCTGTAAATTCCACACAACATGTCTACTTATTGTAACTCACACTTTTACTGCTTCAGATATGCTGCTTTCCATTATCTTTCATATCTTTGAAATATGCTTTGTAGGAAAATAAATTATACCATCAACCTTCTGTTGAAAACCTAATAACTAAATCCAAATATATTTCACAAATATTTGCCTGCCTATCAATCCACAAATGAAATTTAGAAAGCATTATACAGGTACATACTTTGTTCAAACCCAGAGCAAGTGAATCCCCATAATCACTTCTAACGTAAAGGCTTGAACTACATCAATTTCCTCAATTTAATGCAGCATGATGAAAAATTGGTGGGTTTATTTAGTAATACCTGTTGACCTCTTTCATCCAAGAAATGCTAATATTTATGACCACTTTTACTGGAAGAAGGGAGTTGACAGAATCAGGTACTTTATGCAATCCTATCTACAGAATAAGGGCAGCTGTAAAAGAGGAGAAACTGTGCCTTTGATCCCAGGCGCAAGACTCTGGTCAGCAAGATGTTCTCTACAGGCCATGCAGAGTGCAATCCAGATTCTGAGTCGTCTCCTTTGTGGGCCTCCTTGCTGTTCTCTTCTTCGCGCATGCAGTTTCCTTAAGCTTTATTCATTCCCCTGAGTCTAAGCAAACCATCTCAGACAATTTTGCTTTGCATGTACCCTGAGCTGTGTTAGCGGGCCTTACTGTTTACCTATGAGCTCTGTGAAGGACCTTCTTTGCTTACCTTCACCCTAAATGAATGGTATGTGTTAAACCAGCCTCAGCAAGACTTTACCTGAGCCTTCACTGGGCATACACCTGAAATTTCATGGTGTGCCTGCACTGCCACACAGTGCTGAGCACCACTACATTTCCAATCTGTATTTTGAGATATTATTAAAAATTAAGGCCAGCTGAAAGCTGACACAAACTCTTAGCCAAACCCCCAAACTTCCAGCCAAATGTTGCTCACTTAGTAAAAACTTCATTGAAATTTCCACATACCCGAGATCATATCATGTTTCAGTGACAATTTGTTTTTTTCAGGTGAGGTGGTGTTTGCTTCAGTTAATTAGAGGGGTTAACCCTATGCATTCTGAAGGAATACCTGCAAGTTAATTGCTTGGGGAAGGGGCAATAAAGTCAGTCTGTCTTGCATTACAGTTGACTAAGCATTTGCACACTGGAGATTGGGTCTTTGGGAGACTGAGTCCTTGTACATCCCTGGTTGAATAGTTTGGTATGAAACTGTTAATATCTACTCGCACTGTGCTTTAGCTCCAGTGTGAGCAGAGCAGGAATTTTGCTGTATTAGGTCTGGCTGAGATGGCATTAATTTTCCCCACAGCAGCCCTCACAGTGCTGTGCTTTGTGTTGGTAGCCAGAAAGGTGTTGGTAACACCAGTGTTTCGGCTACTGCTGAGCAGCGCTCGCGCAGCACCAAGGCTGTCTCTCCACCAGCTCCCCCCTCACTAGTAGGGTGGGGGTGGGCAAGATCTTGGCAGGGGACACAGCCAGGACAGCTGAGCCAAACTGACCAAAGGGATAGTCCATACCACGTGATTCTGCTCAGCAATAAAAGCGAAGTGAAAAGAGGACGAGGGAGGCGGTTGTGATCATGATGCTTGTCTTCTGGAGCAACCGCTACACGTACTGAAGCCCTGCTTCCCGGGAAGTGGCCGGACATCACTGGCTGATGGGAAGTAGCAAATAAATCTTTTGTTTTCCTTTGCTTCTGCTTTTATTAAACTGCCTTTATCTTGAACCATGAGGTTTTTTTCATCTTATTTTCTCCCCTCCATCATGCTGAGGAAGGGAGTGATAGAGCAGCCTGGGGGCAGCTGACATCCAGCCAAGGTCAATCCACCGCAGTCCTTTTTGGCAGCCAACATGGGGCATGAGACAACGTCAGTTTTGTATGAAGCATGCTATAGTTTTAGGAGTTATTAAGTGGCAAGTTCCTGTGTGGGTCACAGAGTTTGTTGGCTGCACTGCTTATCTTTTTATTTTGCTGAGTCTGGGGACACGTTAATACAATTAACAGCCACGTGCTTTGCCCTGGCACTGATGGCCTTGCTGTGCTGGAGGAGCTATCTTGTGGAGGAAGGAGTGAGAAAATTCAGACAGGAAGGGGAAACTACACGGTCCTCGACCTCATCAGAACTTCAAGACATGCAGAAAGATTACAGCCACCAGCCAGGCGAGCGGATTGCTGCCTGACTGTTCCAATGCTGGGATAATGGGGCTGACAGTCAGAAGCTGGAAGGGATGGACGCCCAGCAGCTGGGACCCTTTGCTAGAAACCTGGGGACTGAAAGAGGAAATGGAAAAGCAGCAGCAATCTGCAGTCTGTGGAGACAGCTCCTCTCAGGTGTGAGGGCAAAATATCCATTCAAGGAAGATCTTGCGAACTCCCCAGGAAAGGGGATTACCACAGATCAAGGCATCCAGTACCTGAGGGAATTAGCAGTGCTGGAAGTCGTCTACAGTGATCTATACAACAATGAGGGTCTCCAAAGATCCAGAGGATGCCCTGTGCACATGGGCCATGTAGAGGAAGGGGATTCAAAGTGCCCCAGTGTCATGTTCTAACAGCTTGGCAGCAACTTATTACCTAGATATAGATATGCCAACTGGGGAGAGAGTGTCTTCTTGACTCCAAAATTTTGAAGAAAACCTCTGTACCTCCTCATCACTATGGGCCAGTGCCTTGATTGTCAGGGATGCCCCAAGAAATTATCCCTCTCCTGTCCCAGTCAGAGGGAAAGGGAGCCCCAGGCGCATGCAGCGTGGTGCACTGTATGACCAGGGGAAGCACGTAAGGAAGTGGGATGGGGATCCCAACTTTAATCTGGAAGCCTGTGTACATGAACTGAGAAGGAATAGAGCTGTTAAGAAGGGGTCAGCTGAGAAGGGTGTCAGATTATTTGCTGCAGAGACACGAGAAGACAATCAGCCGTCTCCCAGATGCAGAAGAACTAAGATCACCTCCCTTGATCCTAGCGAGGGGGCTTCTGATCCGGCACTGAAAGGGTCAGGCAGTGAATACTCTGACCAAGAACAGAAATAGAGGGTCCCTGCCTTTGGCCAGGAAGAAGAAAGGGATGACCCAGTACACTGGACTGTGTGAATTCGATGGCTTGGCACATCAGACCCACAGAAATATAAGGCTTTGGTAGACATTGGTGCACGTGCATGCTGGTACCATCAGGGTATGGGGCACAGAACCCATCTGGAGCTCCAGAGTGACGGGGGATTCCACAAAATGTCTGTTTTGGAGGCTGAGGTGAGTTTAACAGGGTGAAGTGGGAAAAGCATTCCATTGTGACCGGCCCACAGGCCCTTTGTAGCCTTGGCACAGACTACCTCAGAAGAGGGTCTTCAAGGACTCAGAGGGGTACTGGTAGACTTTTGGTGTAGTCTACACAACACCACAGAGAAGACTGAACAGCTGTCTATCCTGCCTAGACTCTCAGAAGATCCCTTCATTGTGGGACGTTTGTCTTCTGGAACAATCATTATGCGTACTGAAGCCCTGCTTCCTGGGAACTGGCTGGATATCGCCTAGTGATGGGAAGTAGAGCATAAATCTTTTGTTTTCCTTTGCTTCTACACATTACTTTTGCTTTTGTTTTATTAAACTGGCTTTATTTTGATCCACAAGTTTTTTCTACGTATTTTCTCTCCCCTGTCCAATTGAGGAGGGGAGTGATGGAGCAGCTTTGGTGGGCACTTGGCATTCAGCCAGGGTCAAACCACCACATTCACATACTTGAAATTTCTAAATTTAACATTTTGAAGCAATCTGCAATAATTTGAAGTTCAAGGGGACAACTTAGCTGCATACAGTTTCTTGTGTGTCTGAAGTACTTGCAGGTATTGAGGGCTTTCATTTTGAAAGTCAGAAAGTATATGCTCTATACTGTTCTTACTTACAATGCATCTGAATTCTGACTTTGATTTGACCAAAATTCTTTTACTGGATAATTCTGGTATCTGCACTACTTATTTAGAACTATATAATATCCATTGCTCTGTTCTAGTTTCCTGGATGCTGTGACAAACCTGGACAGGCCTTTTGCACTACAAGCAGTTTTTTTTAGAAGCTATAAAGATATTAAAATTTTGTAAAATGTGAATTGACAAAAGGCAACAATGTAAAAGTTCCTCCTCCCTTTAAAAACAGAAACCAAAGCATTATTCATGTAAACATTTATGCACATGATTAAATATGAGCATGCCTACTCATCTGCTACATCTGTATAAGTGTCTGCAGGATATCGGCCTAATTCCCAGTTTCCTTTCAACTCACTCATATTTCCAATCCATACTTTGGAACAAAAATAAATAACTCCAGTCACTCACAGCACACCATACTTCCAAATCACTGTATGAACAATTATGTAACAATTAGGGACATAAGTACCTCCGTTACATGGAGCTAAACAGAGACTCCAGCTTGGGACCTGAAAAGCATGAACCATGTTATTGCAAGCACTTTGCCAGAGTCATTAATCCTGTCTCTATACAGGATTGTGTAGCCCTGTGCTTATGATTTATAGTGTTCTTGAGACTCCAGCTAGTATAGGAACATGGCAACACACTGTGCTTTCTATATATGCCTGAAAATATTTATCACAGTCTTGCAATAAAATGCCTAATTCCCAACTGCTCATCCACAGCCTTAACGAGAGCAAAAAATTGTAGAATTTGCATCCTTGTTGCAACAAAACAAAGCCTCTGGTTTTAGTAAAAGACACGTTCACAGGTACCCTATGTTATTTCACCAAAAGCCTTTTTTTCTTTTCCACTGAAGCAGAAATGTGTTGTCTTTTAAATGTTACTTTAATGTGTATCCAAGTTAATTTTCCTGCCCCACTGAAGAAAGCTATCAGTTACAAATCAAATGGTGGAAACTAGTATGACAGTATACTGTCCCATAAAAGGAAATGGCAGGTACAGTCCTGAAGCAAGATTTTAAAATACAGATTTGATAAATGGAAAGAAAATGAACTGGAGAAACAGTTCCATGATTCTGCCTAATTTAGTATATTTGAGAACCAGAAATAATCAGCACAACAAAATCTCATGAGGACCGAGTGGCTGAGGCACAGCCCAGCAATTCTGACAAAGAATATCCCTAGTCCCTGCATGCTCCAAGTAAACTGCTAAAAATCACTATTACTAAACCAAACATTTTAAAAAATTAAGTAAATACAATGAGTCAAATTTTGTCATCAGTTCCAAGGAGGCACCTCCCATTCATCCTTCTCATCTATGGAACAGACCAGCAGAGAGCTGAGATATATTTTTTCCATGACCTTTTACTACTTTTCAGTGCCATGAAGCAGATAAAGAATTCCAGTGACGCAAGAGGAAACTGAAGGCATTTCTCTCTCCAGTTTTATGAATATGCTTGTCCAGCGGTTCACAGTTTTTGTTGTTTCTTTTTACTGTTCTTACCCATGTGAAAAATTGGTATTGCCATTTTTTTTTTTTTTTAATTTTACTTTATTTGGTTCCTGACAGTGAATATATAGCAATCTTATCCATCATCTGGAATGCCTCTTCAACCATTTCAAAGAGCCACTAACAAAGGAGGAAAAGCAAGCCCAAATTTTGCAGTCCAGCTACTGTTGCTCTACGATTGTGAGCAATTGCTGGCACCTTAGATGCACTGCTAGCAACACAGTACAAATCTTCAAAGGCCTTATTTCATTTGCAAGCCCAGAAACCAGTCACAAAGAACAAAAGTGTTATGACAGAGGTCACCATCAGCATACGACATACCTTCCAAAGAGGACTGCTAATGAGCTGCTATCTATCCTGGACCCCCTGAAATAAAATTGTATACACCTTTGAGTTCTCAGGAAGGTTTAAAAAAAAAAAAAAAAGGAAAAAAGTGATAAGAAACTCCCCATGTGTTTATGGGCAGCTGCCTCAAGGTGTGAAGCATTCTGTTTGTAGTTTGCACACATCTTACCATAAGCAGTTGGTTTTTCACCAGTCCATAGTGAGGGGGAACAGTAACAGCATGTGAGAAGGGAAACAGAAGAAAATGAGAAATTGAGAAAACAACTCTGAAGTGATTGTATTTCTTGCAAGAGAATTTTTTGTGCTGTACCTGCAGACTATTTGTGAGGCTCAAAACAAACTCTACCTTTCGGAATACAGAAATGGTGGCATTTAGGGGGAAAAGCAAGGCTGCAAACTGAAGAGGTCAAGGCTACAAAATTGACTGGTAAAAAATTAATTTTATCATTCAGTAAAATGCTGCAAGGTTGTAGTAATCAGAAGAAACTAAGTTGTATAAATTACTTTTATACTTTGCAATGAATTCCCTGTAAATGTGTGTGTGTTAAAAACTACTACCACATGTCATATGATCGGCAGGAATACGATTTGGTATAAAAACTGAATTATTATTTTGTCTTGCGCCTATTAGATCTGAAGTGTATTAGTAAAGTAGTACAGGGATGCTTGATTCTGCTGTTCATAATCAAAAAGACTTGTTCGTTTCCAAAGCTGTGAACCCAACAGTTTTCGTCCCTTCACTAAATTCCTACAAGAATTGAAGGAAATGGTTGCTATTGATAAGGCTTGAGTAAAACCTCTGGGAACAGCTAATGTGAGCTAAGGCAACTTGCAGCAGTTGAACATCTTCCTTGTCCTCTGCTGGACCCTCAGGACAATTCCAAACGACCTTGCCCCATCACTTCCAGAAATGAAGGACAGCTCAAGTGGCAGTTCCACCTCACTGCTGCAGCTGCCACAGTTCTTCAGTGCCCTTTGCATACCAGACATTTTGCAAGGCAGAGAAAAAGCCCCCAGCACAAAAGCTTGTTTTCTAAACTGCATGTGCACCTGCCTATTAAAACAGCTCCTGCCCAAGTAACCCACTGGCTTGTGTGAGCTTTGACAGGCAGGACACAGGCTGTCTCCTCTCCATTTTTCACTTGGCCATAGTGCTTTTTCAGTTAGCACACAAGATTCAGCTTGCTAACCTGGGCACATGCAAGTCAGTTTGCACACTTCTACTAGGTCTCCTCTGTCCTGGATTCACTGAAAATGCTGGGTTTGTGCATCCAATATCTGCCCACACACCAACTGTTTGTCCGAGGTCACCATTTTTTTGATTTTTTTTTTTAAACAGTCAGATGGCAACTCCACCTGTAAAAGGTATAGCAAAGATGGAAGTGAGAGGCTATGCCAATAAAGGGATGAAGCATGGAAAGGAAATTGCAGAGCAAGAATCTCCTGTGCTTTCCAACATATTCTAATAGCTACATTCCCACTCCACTCCTTCCAAGAACAATAGGCACGGTTGCCTAAAGGTTATTCTTTCTTTGAAAATCAAAGTTCTTTGATTGTCTGCTCCACAGACTGCTGACCTTTTCACATTTCCCAAATGATGTATTAAAATATGCCATTCTGTCACAGCAGCTTTGAACTGTACCACTAATTCTATGTCTATTGGAACCAATATGCTAGGAGGCAGTCAGGTGTGTCACGTCACTCAGAAAAGTCAGTAAAAATATGTTTTTTCTTGCTTGCAGTTCTTCAAAAATGGACAAGAAAAAAACACATAGCAGAAAACAATGGGCCTTATTATTGATGAAGAGACTATAAATGCATATTTGCCAGGACAATCCTTGTAATCAATGATTCATTACAATTATTACTGAGGAAAGATCTGTTTCTAGTAAGACAGGGAAGAAAGCACAGGCTTGCATGCAGCATCCGACTATTTCAGAACCCAGGTGTTCCCAAACATATTTTGAAAGTTACTTCAACTGATTTTTAAATACTTGCAGCCATGCATACAACTTTAAGCTAAGTGGAGAATCATTTTTATCTACCAAAGGAACCTGTCAATATAAATTACTATCATTGTTTTCATTACAATTTTTGCTACTTTATCTAGGAACTGATTACTCTTCCTCAGGGTGGAAGGCATGAAGTAGCCCATGACTTGCATTCCTTCCTCATGATCACCTAGGGGAACTCCATCATTGCATGTCGATGCAGAGACCACAGCAAAGCATGTGACAACTAGAGGTAAAGTATTTCTGGACAAAAAGTCTGAGCTGTAAAAGGTACTTCCAGAGGGGATGAGGTCAACTGGAATGAGAGCATCTTTAGGACACACTCTCTCAGGCAGTTTTTTTCATCACAATTTGTACCCACTCCCCAGAAATGCCTCTCTACCTAAAGACAGCAGAAGAGTGGAAGTGTGCCTGGAACCTTCATCACAAAGGCATAATTCACTAGCCAAGTGCTTAGAGACACACTTTTGACACATGCCACAGGAAACCCCTTGAACAACTAGAGGAGGAGAGAAAGAACACTGTGAACCAATACAGAGATGTAAATCCCTTCTGTTAATCTCCCTTTTTAGCTGCTTCCAAAATTCAACCTCATTTATATTCAGATTACTGTTTTATTGCAAAAGTAAATCCTTCATCTCTACTGTTCTACTCTCTTGCCTGAAAAGAAATCTCAGGAGGTTGCAGGTCAGCCTGTATGCCTACCGGAACCTGGGATGCATTGGTCAATGAAGGTTCCTGAAATTTCTTGTCATCTGTAGTCCCTCAGTTGCATGACATGAGATCAAGCTGTGCATAGGCTTTGGGGCAGAGGGAGACACATGCACTGTATTGCTTTAGCCTCATGACACAAGTGAATTTGGGAGTAGAACTGATGAGGGGAGGCTGGTGACTTGCAGCTGCTTGTCCCTGCAACAACTTCTTGAACGCCTTGTCTGACCTTACTGCCAGTCATGGTTATGGATGATAAGAAGCCTGCACGCCACACAGGCAGCCTCCCTTGCTTAACACTGTGTACCTCCATGCAAGAGGGACAATATTTTTTACTTACGAGAAATGAGAAATCAACAGCAGTGACTACACAGGGGACTATGCAGAAGGTAGCAGAGGAAGGAGACAAAGCAGAGAAGACAGCCTGAGGTCAACAAAAAAAACCCTAGGACAAAGTAGTGGGTGGTGGTGAGAAGTAAAAGCTACAGGATGTGCAGACCAACAATCTTTTTCCTCTGAGAGCAAGCAAGAGTTATTTAAGAGGAAGCTCATTCACCTTCCTGAAATAGTAAAAATTTTTGTAGAGAGCCAATCACAACTAAAACACAGTGCTGTATTATTCATAAGCATTTGAGCAGTCTTTGCCTGGACTTGCCTAGTGATTATGATTTTTATGACAAATGCAGCAGTGTAACATCTGCATTTTTTTTCCTAGTATGCAATAGGCTGTACCATTAATAATAAGCATGTAAACAGCACTACAAGGTCACACATTGCTTTTCATAGTAAAATAGTTTTCCTATCTTCCACCCACCCACCAAAGAGCATAAATACAGTCCAGATGTCACATTCCAACATAAGTTATATCCAATTTTATAGTATGATGGGGAAAGAAACTGGTTTGCCTTTCTCATAAACTGCTGAATACGACTTGCATTTGGCCCATGGCCACAGATCCATACCTTTGCTGCCCTGCCTGGACTCCTCGAATCCTTCCAGCAGGTCTAGGGGGAGAGGAGCTTCAGGTCCTGTGTGCCCTCTCCCCGAGCAAACAGTTTTCCTTGTACACTGTAATAATGGTGTGCCACAACACACCCACTGACCTGAGGTGGGAAAAGGCCAAAGACCCCACTTGTACTTCTTGTTGGGGACACTGGCATAGAGGTTGTGAGTCTTAACAATACTCAGTGCAAGGAGTAAAAATACAAGTGGAATGAGCATAAATTGCTTCAACAGAGACCAGTACAGGAAACCTATTTAAGAAGGCAGAATTTCACTCTCTGCCTTGAGGTGAGTACAGATACTAATCTCTACCTCGCTCCATTTTACAAGATGAGCCAGGACCAACTCACCTAAGATAAACTTATTCATACCCATTAAGACTTAAAGCCTTTAATCAGGCACCCTAACTGGAAACAGTCATATTTGTCCCAAGCATAATGTGAAATTCCATTAATTTCTGCATGCTGGAGCTCAGTTACCCTTCAGTCTTACCAGACACATTTCTGAGCTCTGTACAGATTACCATGGACATTTAAAACAAACTGCTTTGATCCTCAAGGGGAAAGTATATTTCTAACCTGTCTCAACTATTCTCTGAAAAAAAAATGAAGAAACTATATTCTAGTCTTATGAGAGAATTTTACTAAGCTAAATCTAATGAAACTAGTTTTACCTCCTGCTGCTGCTTAGTGTTGATGAATAGGGGGCAAACACCCCTCCCCCCCAAGTTGTATCTGTAGTTTCATTGTTTAGATATCTATAGGCTGGAGGTTATTTTTACTACATCCTGTCAACAGTGAGGGGACAAAACTGCCAGGAAGAGGATGCATTAGGCTTTTACATTAACTGGTGGTAAAACTGCCCAAGATAGCCTAAGAGCTGGACAGTCACTTGCTGACACAAGTGTGCTGTGTATTACTGATTTGTTTTTCCACATTAATGCTAAGTTCACATGACACTATAGATCCCACAATCTTAACGGCTTAGACCTCAAATGAAGAGAATCACAGTTTGCTAGAAGTACTGGGGAAGGCTTAGAAAAACCCAGCCTGTGCTGCTTACAGCAGTGAGCTCACACACCAGCAGCCCTGAATCACTTGCCTGGGCAGCCCAATGAACAACTGCACTAGTAACACGTAATCCCAACAGAAAACTGATCATCTGCGTACACCTTGTGCTCATAGAAAATCACTCATTCCACTGGCTAACAGTTGGAAATGTTAGTCAGTACCACAGTCCAATTTACTACTAGATGCTTATTGACTTGCATCCAACCAGAAATGCACACTCATTATAAGCACGGGACTGGGAGCATGCATTTGTAGGTTGCTATTTGTGTCTTCTGCAGTTTGCAGTACTACACAGACACAACAGCTAGAAGAAAAGCTCCCTTCAGATGAAAAATTGACCTAAGAGGCCATCACATCGGTCCAAGCTTCAGTCAAGGCCTCAGAGTGAATTTATAATAGCTAAGCCTTAAGCTTTATCTTTCATTGTGCTCTAAAGTATTACTTTTATATTCCATGTTAAATGGAGCCTTATGTCAGCCAGTAACGTTGGCTTAGGTTATGAAAATATATGATATGATTTTAAATTCAAGACCAAAATTTTGTGTTGAAGCCTTTGCTTAAACTTATCATCAATTGAAGTGATATTAAAATATCCTTTTAAAGTCAATAGAACTGGTTTTGAAAGGAATAGCATTACTTTTCAGAGTTATAGTGGTAATTTCAGTAAATGAAGTAATTATTGAAGAGTGAAATGAAAGACTTTTTTTTTTTTGTACGTCTTCAATGCATTGTAGCGATAGAGCCACACCAACGTTTTTCTCTCTAGTCTCATATACTATACAGACATTAACACAGCATTTTGTAAAAAACTGGCATGGACCCTATATTCTCAATAGCTAGTGACCTTGACAAATGAACATTTAAGTCTCTGGGCCCATTTTTTCCAATCAAATTAACACAGTGTACTCTGTAAAGAAAAAAAACCCAGAATCTGTTGGCTTAGATTCATTGTCCAAGCTTAAGGGAATTCAAAATATATGAACCATGTAGAAAGGAAAGTGCAAGTCAGATTTTAAGAATCAGTAGCACTTTTGTATTACAGAAAAATAAAAACACGATCTAGGAAAAACATACGGATAATAACCTAGTAACATCATGCTAGTGATATTTTCCTGGTCATGACTGTACCCCCATGTACATGCAGTAATGTATACAAACTGCATGTACATTGTAAAGGGCAAGTTCTTCTTTTAGTAAAGCACTTAAACAAAATCTTAAATGGCAGGTTGCCAGTGATGCTCTACAAAATAGCAAAATCTAACTTGGAAAAGATGCTACTGAAAATGGGAAATTAAGTTTGCTGGGCTTATATCTCTTGTGTTTTAGGTCTGATCTACAACATCAAGCTTTTGCTGGCCTAGCTTTGTTATTTGTGAGAACATGAAAACGAAATGTTGCCTGGTACACAGGTGTTAACTTTGACCAGCCACAATCCTGCTGGGTTTGCTTCCATCTTTCAGGGAGATGTTTTACTGCATTCCCCTGTAATAACAGTGCAAGCTGAATCTTCTTTGCTGGACTTTGTTATGCTAGAAAAAGTAGGAGCCTGTGGATTATCTATCAATCACAGGATTTCCAGCCAAAAACTGGAAACACTGGAGGATATTTGCTTTCCTCAGCTCAAACTTTGCATCTACAGCAGGAGGAGTTACCAGTTGTGATTCACCACAGTGCACTTTGGGGAGGGCAGGGGCCAAGATTTGCAGAGTACAAAACCAGCTGGCAGGAACAGCTGTTGAAACAGTCAAAATGGCTATTTTTTTCCAGACATCCAGCACTCTGCATGCTTCTGATGAGAACTTCTCAGCCTTGTGTTGATTGCTTGTTTACTTCAAACATCTCCACACGCTTGTTTCTCTGCCTTCTACTTCATTTTGCCTCCTTTCCTTCTCTCTCCCATGTTCCTCTCTCCTCCGTTCCCTCCTTTTAGATTTAGTTCTACCTGAGCCTTCCTCGCCTCCAGAAGCACCGCACCTTATCAGTCCAAGTTTTGCTGAACTTCCTCTCCCTGCTATAGCCCCTCATTGCCAGCTCCCCCATCACATCCCCTGCTCGCAAAGTCCTTAGGGCATTTTGTCTCTTCTCAGCCAAAACACCTAGCACAGCCATACCCCTTCTCCCTCAACCGGTAGGTACTGACACAGAATAGCCACAGTCAAGAGTGACAGCTCCTCAACCAAACTGAAAGCTCACTGCTGCTCTTAAAAATCTGTTATGGCAAAACATCTTAAAAAGGAAAGTATTTATAATCCATCATTCCTCCCTCACGCCCCAGCCCCTCCTTAGGCATGCCTGAGGCTCAGGGCATGGGCCAAAGAGTCAGGCTGTGGTGGCTGCTGGTCCCCAGGCAGGGACAGGCTTGTAAGTCTGTGAAATCAGCAGTCTAGAGCATGGACAAGGATGGAGAGACAGATGTGTCTATGCATGTGTGCATGAATTTGTGTGCACATGCCTGTGCACATCCAGGGGCTGCAGCAAGACTGCTGATGGCATCAGGAGCTAGAACTGGGGAAAGCAGACAGGGGTCATGGAGAAACCGCAGTGCTCTGTGTGTATCTGTGGTAGAGAAACTGAACACTTCAACTCATCACCACCCGATTGTCCATTTGAATTATAATCTCACATAAATATATAACATTTAAAGTGCACAAAATATCATATACTTTTAGAATAGGATGTAGAGCTGCAAAAATGCAGAGATCTGTTAGCAACACATGACAACAACGTTTATTTGGCATATAGAAACCAAATTCTTGATGATTTACTTGTTAATTCATGGTTACTTGTCTAACACATATTAGCTGTATATAACAAGCACTGCTGTTAAGACTTTCCACATCAGAAATAATGCTAGTTAATACCATATTAGAAAATAATTAAAATTCAATATTAGATAACCTCCTCAGTACAAAAAAGTCATGGAACAATTTGTAGCTTGCAGGAGGCCCCCAGCCCTAAGGGGCCAGTGGTGTATTTCTATTTGACACTGGATGGGCACAGCACTTCGCAGCCTTTTCTGCACTGGTTCTCCTGCCAGTGGTACCTCGATGTTGTTCTCGGGGACAGATGGGGTGAGATTTGTGGTCTTTTATTACTGTGCTCTAATCAGTCTAACCTTTTCAAACAATAAAGTATCTCTCTGACAGGCTGAAGTCAGGAAATAAACCCAAAACCTTGCAGGTCTGCCTGTAGGTTTTACCACAGAGGAGAATACGGAGTGTAGCCAGTCTGCAGCATTTTGAAGACTATTGAAAAAAAATGGTGTACATTGTCTTTACTCCCAATAAGTTTCTATTGTAATATAAATGCAGTTACTAATTCTTCCTCAACATTAACTAGTATTTATGGACAGTCAGAACAAAAAAGTAAACTCAATCCAAAATATCTGATCATTCACATCTTTCATTTTAAAGGCTGAGTAATTACAAGAGCAAAAAAATGTTTTAGAGTTCAGGCTATATTAAAAATGATCTTTAGAAACGTTTCTGCCATCAGAGAATTTAATTTTACCAATTTCTGTGCCCTTCTGTATAGACTGTGCAACGTTAAAATATTCTAAGACTGAGAACTCATAAAATACCAAAATGAGTAAGTCCCGTATGATCACTTCCTGAAAAAACTAAAGCTTGAGGTACTTGGGTGAAACAGTTAAGAAATATAAAGACCCTTGCTTCAGTCCTGCATTGAAGCAACAAGATTTGTGCATATAGAATATAGTCTCATCAAAGATGACAGACATTTCCACAATCAGACTAATATCAGAATTAGCTTGCCGCGCCTTATATGCAACAATATACATACACGTTTAGTTTGTAAAAAAAGAAATTAACTATAAAATAATGTTCTTCTAATCAAGTTGGTGATTAAAAAAAACAACAAAACAACAAGATAACTGAATTATTCCTCACTTTAGAACATTATAAAATGCTATTACCTGTGCTGCTTGCCTGATTTCCAAAAAAAGTATGCCTTTTCTATAATGATCTTATTTTTCCTCATGTTTGTTCAAACAAGAAAAATTTCCCTGAAATGAACATATGTTTCACTTCAAGAATAAGAGATAGGACGAGAATATTTCTCAATATTAAATGAGACATAGGATAGCTAGTTTCTGCACTAGATTTTTTTTTCCAAATGTGTTTCTAAAGAAATATGAGCAATTGCAGACTTCCACACAGAAGAGAAAGCAAAACAGTATAAAAATTCTTGGCAATATAAAAAGCCCCATGGAATCATCACCGTTCCAAAAAGAGGTCATCAGCAACAAAGAGTTTAGCCTGTGCAGATCCATTGGAAGCATGTTGGGGAAGAGAAAGACAGCACGCACTTGTAGAGAAACCGCTTGAGCACAGAGAGAAGCGACAGAAGGTTTTGAATCCAGCCCTAACTTACACAGATCCTTGGGTGTCCTTCCATGAACGACCTGAGGCTCCAACCACCAGGCTCTGTCAGATTTAGCAACGGCAAAGATGTTTTGCTTCCCACTGTTGGCTCCATCTCCCTTGGAGGTTACTGTCCCTATGCTGGAGGCAGCAGAACAGATAGTGCATCTGCCCATCACTGCCCTACTTCACAGCCTGGCATATTAGCACCAGTCCTGCTCCATCCATGATTTCATGATTTGGGCTAGCACACCAAGCAATTGTCTGCAGAGATACAGCCACCCATTCCCTCCTGTTGCCATTGCTGCAAGGCAGGTAACCTGTTGCAGCACAAACAGGTAGGCTGCAACAAGGCTTTACCATTGGTCAGATCCTGCTGTATCTCCTTCCTCCAGAGGCCAGATCAGACTGCCCCTCCTCCGTCTGACCCCCCTCCCACACGCCTCAGGGCTATTTAACCACTTAGCAGGAACAAGCTACAGCTGCACATCATCCATGTCAATCAACCCACTGCCTCTGAGGCAAGGCCACAGATGCATGTTATCAATGCTAATCAACCCACTGCCTTCATTCCTCTACAATTCCCTCTTTTTGTTTTTCACCAAAAACGCTGTGTCCATAACCTACTGTAGGGCCCGTGGCAGGGTATGTGGAAAGGCTGTTTAGGTTGAGTTAAGAAGGCACAAAGCTACGTCTGATTCAGCCTCCACATCAGGACACCCAGGTATTCTAACCCCCCTCTCAAGGGTTCTGTGGAACTGCCAGTATCTGATGTCCTCTTGTCAATTCTAGGATCTAAAACAGGCTTAACACACCTAGCTGGAAGCCACTGTGGCCCTGCATCTGTGGAGACACAAGTGTACCCTCATCCCCAGGTAATTAAATCCCATGGGCCTGTCCATTTTCCCGTTTGTAGATCTTGCATTAAAACCTTTGCTCGCATAGGAGGATCTCCTCCCTGCAAAGACAAGAAATTTGAGAGAATCACAGGACATCCTTTCCCAGCCAGCACAGTCAAATAATCCAATGTATAGACAGCTTTCCATAGACGAGCATGCAGAGTCTCAGAACCCATTCCCCCTTTTTGTTTTTCAAGAAGTAGCTTTAAAGTATGATGAATACGTTCCACAATGGCTTGGCCAGTTGGGGAATGCGGAATGCTAGGAACATGTTCCACCCTTCAAGAGGCAAGGAACTTGGCCATGCGTGCAGATGAATATGCTGGTCCATTGTCTGTCTTGAGACGCTTTGGAACCCCCAGAACAGCCCAAGCCTGTTGAAGATGTGAAATGGCATCCAGAGCCTTCTCCCCAGTATGGGCCGATGCCCATACAAGTTTTGAGAAGGTATCAACGGAAACATGAACATAAATGACCAAAAGAAGGCACATGTGTGACATCAGTTTGCCACAGATCCAAGGACTGATATCTGCATTGATCGACCCCTTGTGGAAACATTAGTCTGGGACCCAATCACTGACACTCTGGACAAGCAGCAATGATGGATTTTGCATCCGCAAAAGATACTTTAAATGGACTGACCAGTGTCTGAGCCCCCTGATGAAAAAATTGATGAGATATGAGGGCCTGTCATATCAGATCTGGTACTGGAGGAGTCCAAGCAGGAGCTGAAAGAGCATCAGCACGGGCATTTCCTTCACATATGAATCCTGGCAATCCAGTGTGACTGCAGACGTGCAGGATGTAATATCTATGAGTATGTTGACTCACGATTACTCATAATGTTTTTAATAAAAAAAATAATCGTTCTGAATTTACCTCAAGCAGCACATGATCAATGCGTTGCGCAACATCCACAACATAAGCAGAGTCTCTAACAATGTTTACAGCACATCAAGAAAACGTTTTAAAGGCAACAACAACAACAGCACTAAGTTCAACCAATTGAGGTGATCCCTGTGTCAAGTGTATTAATTCTTGCCATTGCTTCCCACCATACCAAGTGACCACTGCCTTTCCCGATTTCCCAGAACCATCTGTAAAGACTGTAGGGCCCTTGCACTGGGCTATCTGCTACCAGCAGCTTTTTAAGTATTTGTATGTCTAAGTAAGTTTGCAATAATTTATGACTGGCAAGATGATAGGATATTTGTCCCTTGAATCCTTCCAGAGCCAATTGAAATGGTAAACTGTTTGCCAAACATCAGCTTACATAAACATGTTCAATGGGAATTATCAAGTAATTGGGATCTTGGCCCGTCAGCTGAACACACCATGTACATCCTTTGGTGATGATTTTTGATACTAGTTCAATCTGAGCACTTACTGTCTTCCGTGGCTGTACAGATAAAAATAACCACTCTAAGACACGCAGCAGATCTTGCCAGCACTCATTCCGTTGGCCCAGCAATCCCATGGGATGGTAGTTAGCAATGACATTACATAAACTTATCAGAGTCCAACTCAGTCAGCCTCACAGGGGGCACCAATTGTTGCAGCACAAACAAACTAGTAGGCTACAACAAGGCTTTACCATTGGTCAGATTCTGCTGTCTGTGCTATATCTCGTTCCTCCAGAGGCCAGATCACACTGCCCCTCCTCAGGGCTATTTAACCACTTAGCAGGAACGAGCTACAGCTGCACATCGTCCATGTCAATCAACCCACTGCCTTCAAGGCAAGGCCACAGCTGCATGTTATCAATGCTAATCAACCCACTGCCTTCATTCCTCTACAGGAACCCACCACAGGGGCACTTCATCTTCCCAATTTAGAGGCACTGGTAGCAATGCATGCCTGCTGAGAGTTGCGGTGTATGGTAACTGGGAATATAGTCCAGTCCTGGTGCACGTGTGTAAGCAGACAGCAACGTGCTGTGGTCACATCCTACCTGCTTAGGCAGGAAAGGTAAGAGCTGGGTAAGGGCTGCAGTGAGGATGAGATGTATGGCCCCTCTTTCTCCTCTAAGCCAGTCTGTTGGCTGGCGTCTGTTAGACTGCTCTGGATAAGGAATTTGTGTTAATACAGAAGAGAATAAAACTAAAAACCATAAGAGAATGAGCAGGAAGATATCGAAAATAGTACCTTACTAAATTTCTCATGGTTTGCCATTCTGTTAAATAATGTTTATATTCTGTTTAATACAAAGACTAACATCCCCTGCCCTCTGCTTTGCCAAAACAGATTGCCCAGGAGGATGTGGCTGCGGTACCCAGGACTGTTCTGCTGATGAGCTTGTGATCAAGGTGGCAGATACACACAAAGTAAACAAGGTTTCAAGTCTGGTTTGGCCCTTGTTCATTATAGGCTGCTCCAGGGAGCAGAGGGATGTTCTGCCCACCTCTTTTCTCCCATAGACCAGTTACGCTGCAGGTCAATTCCCCCCACACACACACCAGCCCCAATCCCCATTGTTCATTCTCAACCCTCTCTCTCTCTTCCTCTAGATTTCCTCTAGGCCCTACACCATCTGTCCAAGCACTCCTTTTTATGCACTGTTGCATTCTATTCCTTCTCTCTGTGATCTATATTTAGTTGTTTTCCTGTTTATACATCCCTCCAGAGAGGGGTATTGTTGAATGTGACTTGTCAGGAAGAGAAACAATGTGGTTAGAGCACAAATCCTTTGAGAAGAGCAATTGGGATGAGAAGCCATACAGGATCGGGTAGGATAGAAAACTTTTTACTAAGATGAATCAGAAACAGAGATTTGAATATAAACCCTCTTAAGAGAAGCCTGATCAAGGCCAAAGAACACCTAAGCAGGGGAAGACACAAAGGCAAGGAAACACATGAAAATGTTTGTCTTTTCTTAACACTGCTTTCCCACCCACCCCCCATAAGATAAAACTGAGTTTGGAATCCTTAAAACATCATAGAATCATTTAGGTTGGAAAAGACCTTTCAGATCATCAAGTGCAACTGTTTAACCCAGGACTACCAAGTCCACCACTAAACCATGTCCCGAACTGCCACATCTACTCTTTTTTTTTTTTTTTAATACCTCCACGGATGGTGATTCCACCACTTCCCTGGGCAGCCTGTTCCAATGCTTCACCAGCCTCTCAGTGAAGAAAGTTTTCCTGATATCCAAACTCAGCCTCCCCTGGTGCAACTTGAGGCTGTTTCCTCTTGTCCTATTGCTAGTTATCTGGGAGAAGAGACTGATCCCCACCTCACTACAGCCTTCTTTCAGGTAGATGTAGAGAGCAATAAGGTCTCCTCTGAGTATCCTCCTCTCCGGGCTAAACAACCCCAGTTCCCTCAGCTACTCCTCATAAGACTTGTGCTCCAGACCCTTCATCAGCTCCATTGCCCATCTCTGGACACGCTTCAGCACCTCTACTCCCTCCTGAAGTGAGGGGCTCAGAACTGAATGCAAGTATTGGAGGCAATGCTTCACCAGTGCCCAGCACAGGGGGACGATCACTGCCCTGGTCCTGCTGGCCACACTGTTTTGGATAGGAGCCAGGATGCTGTTGGCCACCTTGGCCACCTGGGCACACTGCTGGCTCATGCTCAGCTGGCTGTCAACCAGCACCCCCAGGGCCTTTCCCACCAGGCAGTTTCCAGCCGCTCTTCCCCAGCCTGTAGCGCTGTGTGGGGTTGGTGTGACCCAGGTGCAGGACCCGGCACTGAGCCTTGTTGAACCTCATACAATTGGCCTTGGCCCATCAGCCCAGCCTGTCCAGACCCCCCCTGCAGAGCCTTCCTGCCCTCAGGCAGGTCAACACTCCCCCCAGCTTGGTGTTGTCTGCAAACTTACTGAGGGTGCGCTCGATCCCCTCATCCAGATCACTGATACAGACATTAAACAGAACTGGCCCCAGTACTGAGCCCTGGGGAACACCACTTGTGACCAGCCACCAGCTGGATGTAACTCCATTCACCACCATGCTTTGGGCTCAGCCAGCTTTTAACCCAGGGCAGACCACACCCATCCAAGCCATGAGCAGCCAGTTTCTCCAGGAAAATGCTGTAGCAGATGGTGTCAAGGGCTTTACTAAGGTCCAGATAGACGATATCCACAGCCTTTCCCTCATCCACTAGGAGGGTCATCTTGTTGTTGATGGAGATCGGGTGCATCAAGTAGGTCCTGCCTTTCATAAACCCAAACTGGCCGGGCCTGATCCTCTGGTTGTCCTGCACATGCCACCTGAAGGCACTCACGATGATCTGCTCCAAAACCTTCCCCAGCACTGAGGTCAGGCCGGCAGTCCTGTAGTTTCCTGCATCCCCCTCCCTGCCCTTCTTGTAGATGGGTGTCACCTTGGCTAACCTCCAGTCTGCTGGGACCTCTCCAGTTTGCCAGCACTGTTGATAAATAATAGATCGTGGCTTGGTGAGCTCCCCCACCAGCTCCCTCAGTACTCTTGGGTGGATCCCATCCAGCCCCATAGACTTATACATGTCTAAGTGGAGCAGCAGGTCACTAATCATTTCCTCCTGGACTCTGGGGACTTCATTCTGCTCCTTCTCATCCCTGTCTTTCAGCTCACGGGGCTGCGTAACCCAGAGGGAAGCTGGTCTTACTATTAAACACTGAGGCAAAGAAAGCATCAAGCACCTCAGCCTTTTCCTTATCCTTTGTGGCAATGTTCCCCCTCACACCCAGTAAAGGCTGGAGATTATCCTTGGCCCTCCTTTTGTTTCTAATGTATTTGTAAAAATATTTTTTTGTTATCTTTTAGGGCAGTGGCCAGCTTGAGTTCTAACTGGGCTTTCACCTCTCTAATCTGTGCCCTGCATAAACTCATGACATCCTTATAGTTCTCCAGAGCTGCTGGCCCCTTCTTCTAAAGGTGGTAAATTCTCCTTTTGTTCCCTGAGTTCTGGCCAAAGCTCTCTGTTCAGTCAAACCAGTCTTCTCCCTCACCAGCTTGTCTTTTGGCACATGGGGAAGGCCTGCTCCTGCACCTTTTAAGACTACATTCTTGAAGAATGTCCAGCCTTCCTGGACTTCTTAGCTCTTCAGAACTATCTCACAAGGGACTCTATCAACCAGGCTGTTAAACAGGCCAATGTTGGCCCTCTGGAAGTCCAACATAGCAGTTCTGCTGACTCCCCTCCTAACTTCTCTGAGAATTGAAAACTTTATCATCTCAAGATCGCTATGCCCAAGATATCCTCCAGACAGCATATCACCCACCAGTCCTTCCCTGCTTGTAAACAACAGATCCAGTGGGGCATCTCCCCTGGTTAGCTCACTGACCAGCTGCGTCAGGGAGTTATCTGCCACACCTCCTAGACTGTTTCCTATCTGCTGTGTTGTATTTCCATCAGCTATCCAGGGGGTTGAAGTCCCCCATGAGAACAAGGGCTAGCAATCTTGAGACTTCTCTCAGTTGCTTGTAGAATGTTTCTGTTGCTTCTTCATCCTGGTTGGGTGGTCTATAACAGACTCCCACCAGGGTATCCACCTTGTTGGCCCTCCCCCTGATCCTTACCCACAACCACTCAACCCTACTGTCACCATCATTCAGCTCTAGGCAGTCAAAACACTTCCTGACATACAGAGCTACCTCACTGTGTCTCTTTCCTTGTCTATCCCTTCTGAAGAGTTTGTAGCCACCCATTGCAGCACTCCAGTTATGTAAGTTATCCCACCATGTTTCCACGATGGTGACTGTGTCATAGTTTTCCTGCAGCACGATGGCTTCCAGCTTCTCCTGCTTGTTGCCCATGCTTCAGGCACTGGCATAGATGCACTTCAGTCATGGTGTTGAGCCCACATACAATCCTGGCATGCTGCCTCCACGCTTATCTCTAACAAGCTTGGTTTTATTCCCTTCCTGCTTTGAATCCGGATTAAAGCTCTCTCAATGAACCCTGCTAACTCCTGACCTAGGAACCTTTTCCCCCCTTCAGACAGGTGAACCCCACCTGGTGCCAGCAGGCCTGGTGCCATGTAAACTGACCCATGATCAAAAAACTTGAAATTCAGCCATTGACACAAGGCCTGGAACCAGGTATTGATCTGTGTGATCCTCCGATTGCATGCCCGATCCTTCCCTGCAGCTGGCAGGGAACTTCACGTTACCTTACCCTCCTCAGCTTATCCTCTCTAGCTGATGTCATTAATCTTGTCTTATGTCTCCCAAGGATAAGAACTTCAATATCTGTGTCTCTTTGCTCAAACTACCAGGAACCCCTGAATGAATCCAGAGTGCATACATGATGAACGTTCTGGGAAAAGTACACTTAGAGACTACTGGGAAGTTCAGTGTTAGTTGGTCCAGAGACACATAAAGTCTCTTTAGCGTAGGAGTAGTAAGCTGGCTCTCTAGAAGTTGGCTGCAGCACAACTGACATCAGGACAGATGAGAATGCATGGGCCACCATGGTGGGACAGTAAAGAACAGCAAAATCCAGTGTCCACGCCACAGGGAGTGTCCATCTGGCCTGCGGGACACTTGCTCAGCAAATAAACCAAGTACTTCCCATCTTCAAGTTTCTTACAATAATAAGCAGCTTGTGAGCTGGGGGGCGGTGGAGGGGAAGGTAGGATTTGGTTGTGAAATACAACACACATGCACTAATACTGAGGAAACTTGACAGCATGTGTATTCTCTGTAATAAGAGCTATTTATCATCATGAAATTGAGCCCTTCAGAACACAGAAATCTATGATTTGGATCAAAATAAATGTCTGGAATTCTGCTTTGGAATTTTACCTTTATAATCACGCAAAGAGTTTTGATTATCATACAGAATTGATAACTATGATGGTTCTTTAACATTATGCTAGTAAATACATTGGGAGCTAAGGGGAAGCACTGAGTGCAAGTCATTTGCTTCCCTGGTATCACTATGAAAGCAAAAGCTGGAGGACTTTGTGAAAGATCAGATATTTTATCAACACCAAAGAAGTGTGCAACTAGCGATTTTACATTTAATTTTGCCAGGTGAAAACCGGTGTACATCACTAGTAGATGGTGCACAGTGTGAATTAGAAAAACATCTGTGCAATGGTAATAATATCTCTCAGTACTTAGGACTTAAATATGAATGTGGATCTGCCCTCAATGACTAGCAGATGTTCCCTGGGCAAAGCAGGTCCACAGCCTTTGCTATGACACCAGAAGGGAGGACAAAGAGGAAGGCTACAAAGTGGAAATGAAAGCAACAGAAAAAACACGGGAGTGCCAAGGAAAGGACACTTGCAGCATGACATGCTCTATTGAGCTTGTTTTCTTCTGTTAGTGGCCAGAATGGGTGTTTTTAAGATATTTAAACAAGGGGAGGGAAGTGGTTTTGTCCTACAGGATGAGCTTCAGCAGTGGAATAGAAGATGCATCTGAAGCAACTGGGGAAAAGATGATTTCATTAGCAGCACTTTTCAGGGGCAGGAAGAGGCTTTTGAAGACCAAAGGGGAGAAGCCTGTGTCTGTCGGTACAGGAGATGATCTAGAAAAACAGCTCAGTCATGAGAACAAAAGGGAAGGAAGATGGTCAGAAATTGTTCAGTCATGCCCTGAAAAATCTCTTTAAGAGGAGTGAAGATCCTTGAAAGGAGAAATAAATTTTAAAATAAGTTACACAATACCTTTTTTGGGGAGAGATTTCCATTAATTACAAAAAAAAAAAAAAAAAAAGAACTTTCTAGTAATTTTCAGTCCAAAAGGAATGTCAGCAGCCAAAACCTGAGCTGCTAATCTGTTTGGTGTCCAGCAGAACTAAACAAACCTCTACTCTGAGTCAATAAGAGGTTGTGTATGGTATTATGAGATGAAATTCTAATCTTCTTAGTAGCATTTTCCATGGAAAAACTGCCATACTATTTGTATTTACACTATTACATGCATTATTTGTATAAATACTATATACATACACACACAAATATGGCTGTAATTACAACATACTCTTTTATAGTTGTATAAACAGAATCCTGTTCAGAAACTGTCCTAAAAAGGATTAAAAATGCCACTAGGCATTAAATGCTTATGTTCCCTTTACTATGAACAACAGAACAGAATGTCTGACAAAAAGATGTGTATAATCTGGTTAGTGTAAAACATTATATGTGCCCACATAAGTCCCCTTCTCTCCTGTATGCATTAATGTCTCGTAATTCAAAGCAAAGTGTAAGGAGGCTGTACAAAACAGGTCAGTTTTAATTCCAGGTTGTGGGGCATAGCTATATGGCCAGGGCTTGGCTAAGAAGTTTAGCAGCTCTGCAGTGTTACCATGTAGAAATCTTACTTTGTTATTTACACATCCTGCAATCATCAGAAAATGTCAAAAATTTGTATATTGACCCACTTGACCATTCAGCATGCAAATATAAGACATCAAACTATCTAAGTAATTTGATACTCTATAAATTTAATCCTATCCAACAGAATTCTGTAATAATTAGTATAATGTATTATTTCAAGGAGAGTGCAAGTGGGAAACGATATTTTTCCCAGACTTGCTTGCACCAAAGATTCCTGCCTGAGGACTCCTCATTGCTCACTCCAAAGGCTAGACAGTCTAAATACCCACTTTCATCCAGAGAAATTAATTATTCTTGTCAGCAAAGCCGATATCAACTAGCAAGACAGAATATTTCAAGAAAACACTGATGCTTTATTATAATTCTGTAACAAGCATTTTAAAAATTTGTTATTGTACTATAATTATTCTGATGATCTCTTACTTTAGCAGCCTGCACTTTCTATTAACATCTATAGGATTGTTAAAATAATTCTACTGATCAATCAATCAGTCATTTGATGTTAAGTTTCGCAAGTTTCTTCTCCATAAATTATAGTACAATGCCTTTTTTCTCCCTCAGTACACCATATAAGTAACTCCAAACAAACATCTTTAATATATTTCAACACAAAGATGATCACTGAATTTCAAAGAGAAAAACAGCCAGCATCATGCTATGTTGCCTGCCCCTTATATCAAAAGCATCTCAGCAACCTTGACAAAATACTGCTACTAGTCACTCCTGCTTCACCCATTAGATTAGAAGTAGAAATTGCTAAAACAAAAGAGCCAGCTTATTTCATAGGATGGGAAAAGATATTACTAAAAGATTGCAGTATTATGATAAATAATCTCATCACTGGGGTCTATAGCATTTCAAAGCCCAAATATTTATACAGGTAGACTGATCCACTTGGTTCCGCAGCAAATTCAAACACAGTCCTCAGAAAAAAATCCTAGCTTGCTTCCTGGCTTTGAAGTATAGAAACTGTTCTGTAAACAGTGCAGTGATGTATCCCAGGTTCTTACCAGGCTGCCCCCCTCTCCTGCCACTTTCCTCTGCTTGGCTCCTTCAGTGGCTAAGGAGTATGCTTCCACTCTTGTTCCCCTTGTTCCTTCATTTTGTGGTAGTAGGGGTGTCTCTTTCTCTAGCCCTGTATTTTCATGACTCTTACATGAACATTATGTCTTTAAGAACACTATTCATCTGTCTGTCTCTGTGAATTTGACAATGCTTTCAAAGCAAAGGCCAGAAAAGGGCAAGGGGATGTATTATGCCTCATTTCTTTAGACAACTAGGCTAAAAATGAATCCAAACCAACAATTCCCTTTTTGAATAATTTCCTGTGTTCACACACGGACAAACTCCTTCAGCTGACTGCGCTACAGGCACGCAGCACACCGACAGATCACCCTTTCAGAAAAGCAAATGAGAAACAATTTAAGACCCTGACACCGGGTGTAACTCTCCTTTACATGTCCAGTTTTATGCTAGCCCGGAAGTTGGTAATAATTTAAGATGGACTTAAATAGAGGGCAACATTTGTTCTGTGTAGTCCTTGCTGACAGCTTAAGGCCACCAACCAGGAGAGAGGCAGAAGCCAAAGAGGTTTACCTAGAGTAGGTTGGTAATGCATTCTGTTACATCTTGTGTTTTGGCAGGGAGGAAGGAATACTGCTGTATCAACAGCAACAACGCCAATCTGGTAATGTGTTAAGTGTCACAACAAAAGCAATACAAGTTTTCAAGTTTTCTTCTGATTCAGCTCTAATTACAATTCCGGAGAAGGGGGGGGGGGGGGGGTGTCGGGTTTTGAGAAGAGCAATTTGCTTTGCTTTCCCATTGAATTGCATAGGTTTGCACTGGTTTAGACTTTATAGCATTGTAAATTTTAAACCTCTTAACTACTAGAGTAAGGTCCTTGAATAGAAAATCTTTTTATTATTAATGCAGGCTAGTTTGAAATTTGTCATGAAAACCCCAAGATGAACAACTACACAAGTTTACTCCTTCCAGCAAGTTGAAATGGATGATGACCGAGCAGAAACCACATTATGAAAGCAGAAATCAGGCTTTGCGTGACTTCATGTACCTGAAATGAACCAAAACTGGCAGCTGATTTTCACTTTGAGGTTTTTTTTTCCTTCAAAGTTCAAAAGAAAATCCAGACGGTGAAAACACAGAAGCTGTCATGCAAAGTAAAATGGTAACATGGATATCTTTGTTTCACTATTTTCCAAGATCTTGTAGATGCCATAGTAACTGTGCTTTAAAAACAAAGTACAGTGCTGTGAAAATGGTACTATATAGAGCTAAAATCCCAGACAGACGTTCACGCACAGTTGGAAGCGGAGTTGAGTCATAGGTATGAAACCCTCAACAATGCATTCGGGAGCCTGTGATGCAAGGGGATTCTAGGAGTTTTTTGCTGCTGCTCTCCCTGAAACGATCACAAGACATTTAAACTCTGGAAAGCCAGAATGCAGATCCATTTGAAGAGAAATAGGTAAGGACTACGCTATAGGAGAGGGGGACATTTCTGAGATATGTAGTAAGTATTGTAGTTGGGATTTTCTTTGGAGCTATCTGACCATTGCCCAGCCTCAGAGCTGAGCGTCTCCTCTGAATCAGCACTTCCTCAAACAAAGCTTTTTACTGATGACTCCCAAGTTACCCCAGTAAACTGAGGGTAGGAAGTACGAAAACAGAAAAGAAAAAACATGTGGTTCCCATTGTCTGAGTCTAAAGCATAAATTAAAAAAAGCTGAATCAGATGAAGGATAGGTCGAGGGAGAAGGAAAAAGCAGAACTTGTTACCTTACAAGGGAAACATCTGAGAAGGCAAAGTGAGAGTTTCAGTAGGCACCAGGAGCCAAGAGCCTTGTCTCAATGGCACAGTTTCCATCAGTGTGGAGCTCAGCATTTTTGCAGTCCAGCTGTGGGACTCTACACGGCAGTGCACAGCGTGTTCAAATCCTCAACCTTTATTTACAAGAGGGAAGAAAAGCCTGAAGACAAGAATAAAGAACCAGATCCCAGGAAGGCAGAACAACTTCATTTCTTCTCCTCAGTAACTGGAAAATGGGGAGTTGATGTGCCTCCCTGAAGACATGATTCAAAATCCCAGACAGCAACAGCTGTCTGATCACCAGAAAGATAAATGAGAGCGTGTGGACCATAGTGGTACTCCATGGAGAGAGCTCTCAGCCTCATGAATGTCACACCAGCAAACGGATTTAGAAAGCAAGGGGGAAAGGACAATCTTTCTCTTGACTGTGTTGTGTGTACAGTATGTTAAATGGTTTGTAAGTCCCCACTTACCCAGGGAGGGGTTATAACTGCCATGGTCATGCATGTGGAAAATAACAGGGAGGAGAAGACAAGCACAAAACAGTCAGAAAAAAAGCTAAACCAATCAATAATAGAACAAGTGGTCAAGAGGGGAAGCAAAGGACTGATCTATTTTTCCTAAATAAGAATCTTCGAAAAGCTCTGGTTTTGCAATGACCCCGAGTGCCTTCATTAGAGAAGATTACATTTTTAATCCACTCATTTGACATGCATTATGAGAAATATGGAAATACTAAATAAAAAACTTAAGACTTTCCTTACAACTCCAAGGAAAAACTTCTACACAGAGGAAGATGTCCAAGAACGACTCCTCCAAAAAATCACATGTATCTGCTCGTTACAGCATTTCTTTCAATATAAACATTACTCAAATGAATTTTATGGCTTCTTTTATAAGCCTGTTACAGAAGGAGAAAATGCTTTTAAACCAAGCAGAAGAAGAAGTTGGCACCATCACATAATTATCTTTTCCTAAGCAAACAATATGATTGTAAGTAACTTAGACCCTTTCATAGAGAAATACCCATTTTCAAAAGTAAATTGTCTGTAAACTTTATCCTGATGTTTGGACAGATTATTTTCAAAAAGACAATTGGGATAAAATTAGTAGCTTTTGGCAGATAATCACTATAGGCAGTGTGTGCTTTGGAAGCAACGGTCTTCAGAACCATTAATGGTATTTCTCCTAGTGTCCCATCCAGATTTTCCTATCTGGGAAAAATGAGAATTTTATTTGCTAGATTACAAAATCCCTGTTACTGAGGCTTTTAGAAATTAATTTCATACCATCAGGCAAAAAGATGTCATTTGATTTTTATGTTTTTTCAGGACATGGCCTTTCAGAGAAAAGTAAATACAGAGTGAATTTCTCTGCTGTGCAAGGAGGGATGTTATAGCATTGATGGCATTAACAGCTGTAGAACGGAAAAAAGAACATCTGGATGCTGCCATATTTGCACTGGTGGAATAGAGGGAAGTAGGTGAGTAAATATTATCTGTGCTTACTCTGCAGGCATAGTAAGTTCTCCTGCCCATCATCGTCACCAGCATTGCTGCTCAATATATTATGATCGGACATTAACCTTTCCACAAAAATGTGGGGAAAAAAACCAGATGCATTGAAGTATGATTTTAGTAAGGATTCTTCCAATTCTGCAAAAGCAAAAAACCAATCCTGAAATCACAGAGAAAGAAAGAAAATTCTCAGTTACAAATCATGGGAAACTGTGGTTTCTCTCTAGCTCTAGTAACACTGGTGATTTTTTTTTCCCTTGTATCAGTTTGCAGTTAACAACTGTCTTTTCTTCAGACCTGAGCTAATGACCCTAAAATGCTCATCCTTATAACATAAAGGCTTGAGTTAGCCATCAAACTAAGGATGAAGTACACTAAAAGTTTTTGAAGGAGAAAGCAAAATGTCTCCTCACTCCCCCTCAGCTTAGTTTGACCCAACTTCTGCTTTATGTATTTTCTGCTTTACAATTGCTAAAACTTATCCATGAACAAAGAAGCTTTAACACTGAAAATGAAGCAGTTTTATTACCTCAGACCGTCAGGTGTCATAAACCCAGACAATTCTGCAATGCTGGAGAGACTGAGAGGGATAAGCTGATGCCTGCTTCAGTGGGGGCTTTCCTGCCTTTACACACAGGGCTTTTTCTGTGTGGATTCACACCACACACTTCCACACACTTCTCAAGTAAACCTAAATACGTGGTCCACCTTTGGAAGGAGAAGTTGAAGAGAAGTTGACAGAATGCAGAAGTAAGAGCTGAGATTAACTACCACACTTTCCTTTCCTCCTTTTGTGCCTATTCACTGATTGCCACATAGAAGGGAGAAGGTAGCTCCCAAAGGTGTGTGAGTCTGGAAAACAAGGACAGATACATCGTCTTTTCCAGAAGGGCATCTATTCTTTCAAATTAAGGCACTGCAATGTGCTTGAAATCAGCCTTAAAATGCCAGCACTTTAAAATTCCTTTGTATTGCCATCACATGAAAACCATTCACATTTTGAAACTGTCTTGGTTTAGCCACCTTGTTAATACCAATTTAACAAAATATTAAGTTCATTTCATAAGAAAAATTAGTGATTTTACTTGCCAGGAAAAAGCTTCAAGCCTTTTCAATATAATGAAATGTTATTAAAAAACTTTTGAAGTATGCACTATTTAACACCTGCACACATTTAGTAATCAAAAATTCAAATTCAGTGGTTATAAATGGTTTTGAACTGTGTCATGGAAATAATCTAATATAAAGCCTTGATTTCAGATTATACTTCAGTAATAATTGCAGCACATAATCATACAGGAATAAAGTAGATATTGTGCAGACCAACAGCCAATACAGCAGGATTTAAGATATTTAGACAGATGACTTTAAAATGAATGCAATTACAACATTTGATTGCTGTCTCAGGCATTTTCTAGTCACAAGCAGAGGTTGTCTCATACAGGAAAGACTGGTATGGAGAGGTGCTGACGCAGAAATCAAAGGCAAAGATATCTGCCAGAGTCACAGCACTTGTCTACTCGTTGCCCTCAATGTGGAAGTCGAGAAGACAAAGTTGAACTGCTATAGGATTTTCTTTATTACTTACTAGCAAAACAAAACAAAAAATATTCTAAAAGAAAAACTCTTCCCCCTCTGACTAAATATGGTGGGTTGACCTTGGTGAGATGCCCCCAAGCTGCTCTACCACACCGTTCCTCCGCACGATGGAGGGGAGAAAATAAGATGGAAAAAACCCTCATGGGTCAAGATAAAGGCAGTTTAATAAAAGCAGAAGCAAAGAAAAACAAAAGATTTATTTGCTACTTCCCATCAGCCAGTGATGTCCGGCCACTTCCCGGGAAGCAGGGCTTCAGTACGTGTAGCGGTTGCTCCAGAAGACAAGCATCATGATAACAACCGCCCCCCTCGTCCTCTTTTCACTTCGCTTTTATTGCTGAGCAGAATCACGTGGTATGGACTATCCCTTTGGTCAGTTTGGCTCAGCTGTCCTGGCTGTGTCCCCTGCCAAGATCTTGCCCACCCCCACCCTACTAGTGAGGGGGGAGCTGGTGGAGAGACAGCCTTGGTGCTGCGCGAGCGCTGCTCAGCAGTAGCCGAAACACTGGTGTTACCAACACCTTTCTGGCTACCAACACAAAGCACAGCACTGTGAGGGCTGCTGTGGGGAAAATTAATGCCATCTCAGCCAGACCCAATACACCAAAGGACTAAACATCTGCCCAAGCCCTTTACTTATTTTTCAGGAAAATTGCTTATGTAAGCACATAATATGAAGGTTTTCTGTTGTACCATTTATCAGTGCTGGCCACTTTACATATAAATTACATAGAACAGTTAGTCCTCTGTCCAAACAGGAGACCAAAATATTGACCTCTGGGATGGCCAGGCTTGATATATGCCAAGAACACACCCTATTGCTGTCTAGCTATGCATTAAATCCCTGTTATCTTATTGTTGTCAACATGAAATGACTCTCCTCTTCTAGGGAAGTTAGATTAGTCATCTATCTGTAACTTTGTATCAATGACTGTGCCCTTGAAGGAGAACTACAAGCCTGATAGGGGAACATCCTGCCCCAGGAGGTGCCAACAGCCAGCTAATTGCAACAAAGACAAGAAGTCAGCAGAATGAGACTGTAACTAGGGGGGAGGGAAAGGTGGCATGGGGAGATTGCAGCCACCAACTCAATTCAGGACTAAAAGATTCTCCTCCCCCAGCCCAGGACACGTGTAATAAATTAAAAATATGCTGTAACTTTAAATCAAAGTGAAAGATGTATAAACCAATAGAAAACTACAATTCATAACTAATTACCAATAGTATCTTTTAGGCAGAGCTTGGAAAATACATATTCTTGTTCTTCTGAAGTTGGGGCTTGCTTTGTGGAATACCACCTAGACCCCAGCCCTGTGCAAATCTGTAATAAATACATACCTGAACTCTGTGTCAATTGGCTCTTGCACACTGTGTGAGCAATCCCACTTTTTTGGACAACACTATTTCTCCAAAGAGTTACCACCCCCAAAAAGGCTCAATCCTAAAGCATGTTCTACAACACACAGATCTTTCAAACCAGTAAGTTTGAGCTTTTAAAGACCTTTTTTTACCATTTTTCAACAGTTTGCACCACCAACTAGTTCATTCACTCTTTATGGCATACAGCAGCCTATGCCATACTGCTAGCTGAAGGAAGTACTTGATTCCTTCCCTCCTAAGGACATGGTAAAGCTTTGAGTCTGGAACACATCTTTGTGTTAATTTGTCCATGGAGATGTCTAAGGCTCAGTCTTGTAAATAATGAGATGACTCACAAATTCAGCATGGAGTTAAGTTGTCTGTAGTTTTGAAGGGCAAGCTCTAATATTCCCCTGGAACAGAAATGTCATTTTTTTATTATGCTTAAATATTGTTTCATTATTTGTATTACAAGCAGCAGCCTGTACTAAATTCTGTAGTTTTAAAATTGAATTTCCATACAAAATTCAAAAAAATGTCTAATCATACTAGTTCTCTCCTTGTTGAGTCCTACAGAACTTCAAAAAAGAAATGCACAGCACAAAATCAGAGACCCTGAATGTATATACATGTGCATAAAATGTATTCCACATGTTTACATGAAATAAGAAAAAAAATACTATTTTCCTGCTTACCATCACTCTCAGCTCACCACTACTTTTTACCCATAATGTATAGCAGGAATTGACACCACTCAGCACTCAATATGTCCCTAAAGAAGCCCCATATCGCAGCACTGAGCTGACATTACCCTGTTGGGCACCACAAACTTGTCTGGGGAGTGATGCTTCTGAGAACAAGCAGGACTGGGTATCTCCTGTTTACCTGTTAACAGTCCTGTTAACAACAGTCAAAGGTAAGTTTTATAGATAAAAACCTACACACTCAGTTGTCGTGTGTCGTCGTTCGTCCGTGTGTCCCCCCCCCCCAAAAAAAAAAAAAAGCCTTCAGTTTATTTGTAATAACTCTTGAAGAGAACCGTTTACTGCCTTCTGCCAGTCACGTCCAGGTCCAAATCTGGCCCTGCAGGAAAGAGGCATGGCATAATTACTATCATTACTTACCACCTGAAAGCATGCTAGCAGCCTCTATCTCCCCTTCTTGCCCACACACTGCTACATAATACCTAATAATATCACTGCAATCTGAGAAGAAGGTTCTCCTCATTGGAAACACCGCTGTTTTGTCTTCTGCATTCTCAATGGTTTGCACTTCTAGTATCCTTGAACTCCTGGCACTCAGAGGAGAGCTCTAGGCTCTCTCACATCCCACAGTAAAAGCAGCTCTGCAGAAACACTGATACTGGCAACAAATTTCAAAGGAGCGAGCAACATTTCACAGCTAAGGGATGGCTGCTCCTTCAAAGTCTTCCATATCCATGCTGTGGCTGCCCCATCACCATGCACGCACCCACTGAGGGAGCCTCCATCCCAAACTGCCTGGAAGGCACAAAAGGTCCAAGTGTGCAAATGGTAGCTGTGCTGCAAGGACCTTGAACAGATGTATCGCTTGCTTCCTTACACATAGTCAGGAAGCTTTTTTCAGGGTAGATTGAAAATAGCAAGGTAGCTATTTTCAAGGTAGATTCAATGATCCACTCTCATTCTTTTCCATTTCCTGAGACCGTTCTTCAGGAAGCAAAGCTGTGCCCTGTAAGAGCTGACGGCATCACAGAGAGAGAGAGTGTGTATGTCCTGAGTGCAGAACTCATTGCTGCTTCTCTTCCTTGCCAAATACTTTTACAAATCATTGCAAACCTGGGACAGTAGGTCCTGTTGAAGTGAGCAAAAGGAACTGACTAGCAAATATTTAGATGAAAAGTATTTCTACTTTAGTAACTGGTACATAAACCTAAGAAGTTTCTTTGTTCTAATTTCTGTCTGTCCTTGGAAATATTTTCAGTTACCTGTGAGGACACAAATACAAAAAGCATGCACAAAAGGAGTCCTCTCCTGAGACTAGCAGAAAAATGGATGAATCAGATGCTACTGATTACAAAAATAGGTGCAGGAGAGCTCAGTCCTCTGAGAACAGACTTTTTGTGCCACAGGGTCAGCCAGGCCATAACATTATGAGCTAAAAGCTAGAATAAAATTACATGTTTTCCACTTCCATAGAACCAAGTTACTCTACTGCTAGGCAGGGGCCTAGCTGCCCACAGTTCCCCATCAGTCCACCAGGTTCAGCTCTTTTCCTCCTGAACACCTGCTTACAGATGCTCCAGGCTCAGGGAAACAGGACATTACCTTGCCCACAGACACAATGGACAGGCATCAGCCTCTCCGTTTCACTCTTCATCATTTGTCTGTGATCGTGACCAAACGTGTTCACCATACCACTGCATCATCGCCAGTCAAATAAGGTATACATGTGTGTGGCCCATCAGCTGATCAGAGAAGACCCATACCACAACTAAATGAAGACCTCGTCTGTTATGAGAGAATATCAGGTCCCTGCGCTATGCCCAAACATGTGTGTACCCTGGGTATGTGACCAAAGTCTGTGTTTAACTGTGTGATGCATGTCAGGATTGATCTAACATGAGAGCCCAGGATAGGCTGTCAGCTCTGGACTGGATGCCAAATACCATCAGATCAAGGCATCATGCAGGCATTTAGATCGTGGAAATGGAGCATAAAATAACAATTTGGATTGGTCTTTGACAGGGTAGGGTTCTTTGAAATAAAAGTGATTTTTACAAGGGACCATTAGCATCCAAAGGAAGGGCTTCTCCTTAGCAATGTTGCTGTGATTGGCACAAGGTCTTGCTCCTGAAAGTCCCTAACTTTCAGAAAGGAAGAAAGTAATTTTCCTACCCTACAGCAGAGACTGAGGAAAGGGGACCTAAAAAGCTTTCAAATGCATAAAATCTTGCTGCAAAGAAAAGGAAACAATCTCTTTTTCACAGTTACAACGGGCAGGACAAGATGACACAGGCTTAAATTGCCGTAAGAAAAGCTCTCAGACACTAGGATAATGTTGTAAAATATACCTCCTGGGGAGGTTATGGGCATTTACTGTCGGAGGCCTTTAAGAAGAGGTTAGAAAAACATCTTTCTTTCGTGTGATAGTTTAGATGTAGTTGATGCTGCCTAGGCAGGAGGAGGGGAAGTCCAGATCAAGGTTTTTTTCAATCCCTCCCAGCCCTATTTTTCTATTATTTTTCTACGGACAAGCTATCCCTACATCAACTTGCATAATTTTCCCTTTCTGTAGCTCAGCAGTTAATTTGAGGCTTGTGGGAAGGAGGACATCGCAGGCCTGAGGTGCAAGAGACTGTTTATTTGGTATAAAGGTAGAAGTATTTGGGGAGCTGGGGAGAGACTCCTGTATTATAAATGCGTACGTATGTGAATAACCTCTCTTAGCACCAAACCCAGTGTAAGTAGGTAGAATGGTATCAAAGGACTTGAATATTCATTAGATTTTCATTTTACAAATGGGGAATGAAGGACACAGAGGTCTGAACCATCTGCAATGACACAGCAAGTTATCAAAATGAGCCTGAAAATTCGATCCTGTGGCTCCTGAAGTGACCTGTCCTCCTCCTGCTCTCCATTCCCTGCCCTGCCCCCCTTCACCCCCAGCAAGCCATGCAAGACTACAAGAATTGCAGCATTTCCTCACACAAGTCTTGCCGGCAGCTGGGGGAAGTCAGACTACAATAGCGTCGGTAACTTCTGCTGTAACAAGAACACACATCACAAAGATGATCATTACCAAGGGAAAAAAAACACCTAAAGCTTCCTCAGCACTTGCACCTTGCAGAGCTGGTCTTGGGCTGTTAATCCCCATCTCTGTTCTTTAATTCGCCTCTTTCAGTCTAACCTTTGACAGAAAGAATATATTCTTCTACCCAATTATTATCTATAAAAATAAAAAAAAAGACAGAATGAAGGACACACTACTGCTAAAGAACAAAATTATTCTTTATACAAGTGCAGAAGAATTCACAAGCGTTTGCAAGTGAAGCATTGCTCCAGCTCACTGTGCAAAAGGAGCAGTCTAGCTCAGCATTTGCTGACCACTTTCCTAAGGCTGTTCTAATTAAAACCTAAAGGAAATCAAAATCAGAGCCTAAGATTAGAACAAAAAATCTATCATCATAAAGTATTATAAAGCCAGTGCCAATCCTTCTGCACTATGCCTTACCAAACTGCATAGGCTTGCTTCCATATCCCACATGCCAATGCTGGAACCCAAAGAGGACCCATACATGAATCACCCACAGGAGGTCCTGCCTCTCACAACTGACTATGCTGAGATGCACCAGGGTCCAAATTAATTTTGAATTAATTTGAAAGAACTCTGCTAGGCTCTAAAAGCCCCATATGTAGACCAAACAGAATTTGGATTCACCATTACCAGTGAGACAAAACAAGAATTAAAGAATAATGAATTAAGAATACATAAAGAATGCAAAAATCTGAAACATGTCCCAGAAGAATCAAAGGGTTTAATGTTTTAATTGGTCATTTTCTCAAAAAAACCCCAATATATGCTTCTGTGTCACTGGTATAAATATAATCAAATTCTTCGCATGCTTAAGTCTTTCCTAGCTTATTCAAATGGCATATTTAACTTTTGATTTATAAATCAAGGGATATTGCTCACTGCCATAAGATGCATTCCACTGGGGCTCAAAGTCTTTAGTAGATCCACACTGTGCGTACTTTCTCCTGATGGTTTCACATTCATGTTCATCAACACTCAGCAAGAACCATAAACAAAGCCCTCCTCTTGGATGCACACATGCAGTTCCCATTGACTTTGCTGGATTTCAGCTGACTTCAGTAAGAACTCTGTGCATGCAGAAGGGCAAAACTTGGCTCTGCACATTTAATAAAATTACATCACTAGATACCTTATAAATGAAGGGCAATGCAGGCCATACTGAAAAATAATATAAACTGAAAACCTGAAAGTATAGCCAGATAAGTTCAAATTTCAGCCAAGTTTTCCCAGAATAACAAAAAGGGGACACATTTTGGGCAAGATGAAACAAAACTCCTGTAACATCTCATTTACCAGAGTGTGCTCGGCTCCCTTTAGCAGGACAAAGTGTGAAACCCAGATATTTACATGGGGCAATGATCTTGTTGATACAGCAATGATATTGGCATATGAAATGATTAAGTAAAGGTCAAGATGCAAACTGTGACTTGCTAAGTCATTTTCTGCATCTATACCCTGCTCTGTAATTTATGAAGCTCATTGCAATGAATTAAAAGTGAATACCACACTGGAAAAAGTAATTAATGATACGATCTTAATAACTAATATTATGTTATTTTGAATCTACTTTAATAGTCGTACTTTAAAGATCTCAAATGCTTGAATCAGGAGTATCTATCTTAAAACCATTTTAATCCCACCCACCTGGTCAAAACAACACTACAACAACCTACACAAGCTAGGAACAACAGCCCTCTTCCAAATTTCAAATAACATCTAGCAACACATAACTTGCCAGGTACATTGGCTAACACACACTAAGCAAAGCAATGCCATGTGCTTTCTCCAAATTTCTTTCCTCTATTTTACACTTACTCATTCTATGATGTAATAACCTGTGCCTTTTACTGCCTCTTTAGAAATATCTACGTATGAGGACAAAGAATATTCTGACTTCTAAATAATTCAACGACCAACAGGCTTCCTTGCACTTTATGTTTGGCTGACAAGCGCTCATTAGCCTGCAATTACAAATTTATACACAGAAGTACTCAGGGATGGAAATCACAGAGGGGGCTTGATGTTCATGTTTGTTTTTTCCCCCTCTAAGCAAGAACATCTCTGATGATTTTCACACTTAAATAGCAGAACAGATTTTATGAATCATTTTTTCTTCTTCATTGGAACAACCCTTACTCCCTGCTGCATTATAATACTGAGTCACTTTGCATAAAGTTGGTCATGACTGCCAAGTCAAGGGGCACAGGAGGGAAACAGACAAAATGCTCTGAACTCACATGTGTGATGGGATACATATCAAGCTGCTTCTTGAAGCAAATTATTTAAAGACAGGGGGAAAAAAATCATTACAAGACAAGATCAAGTAAGGGAAAACTATTTCATAGATATTGAATATCTATTTACATAGATAGTAAATCTAATACTGATGATCAAAGGAATTGTAAAGAAGGTTTTTGGGGGGTTTGTTTGTTTGGTTTTTTTAAATGAAGCAAGGGCCTGGCTTGCTCCAAATGCTGAATTGTACTGGTCATTCATGCTAGGTCAGCCAGTAAAACAATTAGTGTGGTGAAATCTTTTTCTCCCAAACTATGGCACTGTCAGATGAATAGTTACAAGATCTGGTGGGGCTTTGCTGTCTCAAACCCATCTCCCCTCAACATCCACACCTTGACACTGGCAGCCTACACAGACACTCATCTGCCTCAGAACTTCTTCATGTAACTCCAGGTCTACTTTGTGTTGGCTCCAGTGGAGCACAAGCTTAGTGAATTTACAGTGTGTTACAAGGAACATCTATTTCAGGTTGGCCTTTTTCAATTCTGGGTTCACAACAGGGAAAGGAAGGGTTCCCTGCTTGTCCCCTCAGTCCTAGAGAGGCAGGGCTGGTGCAAGGAGGGAGCTTTTGATTTATTAGGGGTTTTAAATGCATAGCATGACTATTGGATGAGTGAAATAAAATTAGGTACCTTACATGACCATTTTTTCAAGACAGCTGATTTTAAAGAGTTAAAGAAAAAAAACACAGCAAAACATGCCAGCCAAACACTCTGCTTTTCTGCATGTCCTGTTTAAGCAATAACACATGAAGAACTTCACATTCAAACAATTACCTGGTACTTTAAATGGGACACTAAGAGAATAACACTTTAAAATGTATTCGCACAGCATGAGACTAATCCTCCTCCTGGGAATATCGGTGCAAATCAGAGTAACTCCTCCGAGGTCAACTGAAGTACACCAGCACAAAACAAATGTGAGGCAGAGGGGAATCAGGCCCCATCTACCTCTATTTTAATGCAGAGGTTGCAGATCATCTGCAATGATAAAGTGAACAACATAAATATAACTGACATCTATTCAATTGATCTCACATCCTGCCGGCTATTCACAGCTCCAAATATAGGGCTGAAGAACAATGGTTCAAGGAAGGGAGGCAGAAATCCTGGTTCTAACTCATTCACACATTCCTGTCTGCTAATACCGCCGACTTGAACTGCCTTCATCTCCTCACACTGCTAAATCATCGTAGGCTTAATTTGACATTGTCCCTTAGCTCCTGAAGAACTTCTCCTTACAACAACAACAAAACACCAGGATGCATGGGAGAGAAGAGACATGCAAAAATCTGTGCAAGCATAAGAACCTATGGACAAACAAGCAAGCAAATCCCTAACATACCGTATAAATAAAAGGCACTAGCAAACTGATTAATTATTTGGAAATCTGGCACTGAGAAAGAATGGTATATGCACAAGGGAGGAAGACTATAATATGAAGCTATTGTAAAGTATGGTGCCATTTGTGCTAATTTAAGTGGATCCGTAATTATTTCCTACAACTTCATGATGTCCTGAGCCAGCTTCCCTCTCCCCTGCCGGGCTGATAAAAGGATCCTTAGCAACACACTAAATACATTATGCAATGTATTGAATACTACCGAGAAAAAGCACTGAATTACACTGAAACAAAGAACATCAGGTGCGACTATCACCACCTCCAGGGAAAGATCACCTTTAACTATTTATCACGTCAGTAAACGCAGGATTCTCTTGTATTTCTGTCACCGGCACCTAATGGCATTTGCTACGTTTAACAAAGTTAAGGCGAATTTTACCTCAAATCTACTTAGGCTGGAGCTCTTTGACCGAGACTTCTTGCGGAGATAGACCGAGAAGAACCGACGCACTGTGAACTTCTTCATGTTCATGTCCATTGCCCTGTCCCAGCTGCGGCACGGAGCACGACAGAGCTGCGGCGCCGCCGGAGAAAGCTAGCGCATCCCGATTGCCCCCTATTTGTATCCACAGGCAGGAGATCCTCCAAATGTCTGCTTCTGTTCATCAAGCCGGGCACGGCTAGACCTGCAAGAGGTACGCTGCCGGAGCCATGGGAGCCCGCGGCCGGCTGCTGGCTCTTCAGAGCATAAAGGCTTTACACTCCCTCTCGCTTCACACTGTTTACATTTCGGTGCTGCGAGCGGAACTCTCTCCCTGCTCCCTCTCTCCCTCTCCTTAGGTCCTACTACACCCAATCAGGCTCTGCTCGGCTGCATGCATAATCAGCTCCGGCAGATGACAGCTCCTGCGTCCCAGGCGTAGCAGGTTTGAGATAAATATTAGATGTGTCTATTGCTTTGCACTCCCTCTCCTCTCAGTCAGGCTCTTTCAATTTCCTGGTTTCTGAATCACATGGGGAATAGGCACATGCTGCACTTCTGTTTTTAGCTCGGAATTTCAACGCTGCTATAATTACTGAGGGCGATGGTGGTCAGAGCCGAGAAGAAATCAGCTCCTGCCTGAGAGTCTCTCCTGGGAGGAGGCTGAAAGACGCCATGACCCCACTGCTGGAGCAGATGGGTCTGAACCTCCTTTTATTCTGGGGAGTATGCAAAACAACATTGCCTCCCCCCCAAATCAAAAAGCTTCAAATTCTGTTCACAGATTACCCGCCTGCTTTACACTGAAGTACCTAACGCTGGCTGGCACAGCCCTGAAAATAGAAATCACAATCTAAATGGTTAAGTATTCCTATTCTTACTGCACTACAGCAGGGAGTTACAGCCCTACTAAGAAGTTAAACGTGTACATCTATTTGCAGGCTGTAATTTTGAGCTGCTCACTGTACTGCAAGCATGCAGACTTAGAGCTGTACCCCCACCTCCCCCAACATAATCACATTTTTCAGCTTTTCTTCAAAAACTGATGCATCTCAGTGTGATCCAGAGACCAAAGAGCTTTCTCTGCCTGCCTGCACACAGCTCGGGGTCCTTGCCCTTGGCAGCCTTTCCTTTCTGACTACCAAGGAGCACCCAGACATGCCTTTCTCCCATAAACTCATATGGAAAGTGAGTGACTCTGGTGACTTATTATTGACTCAGATAAATAAGCCCAGGGAAAGCTGACACCACTACAGCCTGAGAAGACTCTCGGAGGTTAAATGATAATACCACTCCAGTCAATTTGCTTTAAAAAAAAAGAAATGTATTTTGCTTTAAGTGCATGTCTGGACTCTGCTGCAAACTACATTGGGTGGTCATGCTTGTCACTGCCTGCTTTGTTCACAGCTCCTTTGCCCCTCTCTTCTGTCTAAAGCTTACCACAGTCCATATGTACCTGGAAAGGCATTAAGAAGGAAAAAAAAAAAAAAGAAAAGAAAAAAGAGGGTTTTGGCATTTATGGTCAGATTGTGGTCAGATTCAGGAGGTCAGATTGGAAAGGCTACCATTACTGCTGGTCTCTGTACTACAGCCTCCGACTCCTCTGTGCCTGGACGACTGCTGTCTCCCCAGCCTAAGGTAACTGTAGCACAGTGGCAGTCTGTTTTATCCCTTTCTCTTCTCAGCATCTCCTTCTGATGGCTTCTCTAATTCTCTTGGCTGGCAACAAAAATACTTCTAGGGTTTCTTTCAGGGTGCTGCCCCAGTGTAAGCTATGTCAGGTGTAGGAGCCCTTTGCCACTACAGTTGTGTTGGTTCCTGGCTAAACAACCTGGAACAGGGGCAAGTGTCCCAGCAAAACTAAGCTACCTGTAGGTGCACCAAAGCCCTTTTCACCAGCAAAACAATAAACAGGTAAAAAAGCAATTTTGTTGGAATAACTCAACGCCAAAATTATTTGCTGATGCAGCCTGTCTAGTTTCATGTCTCCTCACCACTCTGCATCAGCAAAATCCCAAGTGGCAGAAAGGCCCCAGGGACTCACCTGATTATCTGACCACCCTGCCCTGCCCTGCTACACCGCACAGCCACTGCTACTGCTCTCAGAGTGCTGCCCTGACACCGGTGAGGCCAGGCTTCCTGCTGCCAAAGGCTTTTGGCAGCCTCACACATTCCTACCTGTGTAAGCCACCTAAGCTTTCAATAGTGGTTGCTACTCTGACAGGTTTAGAGTAGTTCCCTTCCCATCACAGATACAACAAAATCCCACCTGGACGCCAACATCTTTATTAGTGCAGAGGAAATGGTAATTTCCCAGCTTTGAATACACGCTGGGTATATATCCCACTCTGTGTAGTAACAAGCAGTATATGAATGCCTGTTACTATTTATACTTAAACATTTATCACAACCTTCCCATTCCATTATGCATGTAGCCCTTTCACATACAAAGACATGCCATCACCATTTAATGTACATGCTCTGTTAATAAACTTCCAAGATTACACAGGCTATGACTTAATACCTATCAGGTACACTTATTAGATTCCGAATTTTATTCTTTACAACAACAAAACCACCAAACAAACAACCAAAACAGTTACAATGTGTTGGTAATTTTTTGTGAACATCAGAGCAACAGCAAGCCTTCAGTGCTAAAAGTTAGACTGTAACATGGACAGCATGTCCAGGCTAAGGGGTAAGTCTCTTACATCCCTGTCAAGACACAGGCATGGCAATAGGCATGATCTCCTTGCTTCCTTACACCCCATTCAGCCAGGTGATAGGGACTAAATACAGAAAACACAACCAACCATCAGTGCCAAGACATTGCTCTTTGCCTTTTGGGCAGCAGAGCAACAGAGATATTGCAGAGTAATCTTCCAACTATAAAAAACAACCCAGTTGCAAAAAAGAACATTAAAAAGAGTAAAAATAGAGAAACGAAACAGAGTGCATCAGCATGTAAAACTAAAGCATACAGACAAATATCTGAAGAGCATATTCCACTGCAGTTCCATGCACATGGTATGCTTCAAAACACAGCACTTAATTTTGCTCCAGAAAAGCAAATGAGAAGAGGCTTCAAAAACATTAACTCAAACTTTTAGTTAATCAGACAATATCCACTTTTCCCAATGACTCTAATAAAAAGATGAAAGCTAAAAAATAAATTAGAACATTAATCATTACATTTATAAACATATAACTGTCAGATCAACCTACAACGCGAATAATTCATTGCACTTAGAAATTCATGGCTGTAAATTATTTATCAGCTCCCCTCTGAGAAATTTTAACTGATGAAGAACCTGATGTAAAAAGAATTCACCAAATGTCTTCATTTAAGACAAGAATAAACAACAAAACTGGTGGAGGGGGGCATATGATGCATTGTCATCAACCAGTAATATTCTATTCTGAATCTGTATTCTGAAATATACTTTTTAAAACTGCAATCACATTTGCGGTAACACTAAATAAATAAATACAAGACCATGGCAGCTGCTCCTCCCAGTGAATTTAATACCCGAATAAAGTTTACTTCAGCTGGAAAAGGGCTTTAAAAAAAAACCAAAAAAAGCCCAAAACAAGAATTCAAGACAAACTCACCAACAGAAATAACTTGAAATCAGATATTACACATCCACGGTTTCAGTTTTTAAAAGATAAGTGAAAAATTCCCAATTAATATCCAACAAAAGCTAAAGGTCCTTTCTGGACATTTACAAATGGACCAGATCAACAGTAGTAACAGACTGGAGGACCCAGACTTAGGAAATTCACATGGGGCAGTGAAGCAGCCTCTACAGAACTCAAGCGAGAAGGATGCCAGTGGCCGATGCTGGATGAATCATCAATTTCTAAAGAAACACAATAGCTTGAGCTAATCATTTGCATGAAAGAACACACAAGTCCAAGATGTCTGCCAGAAACCACAGGCTGGATGACAAAGTTATTGAAAAAAATGTGGTATAACTCTATTATACAACACATCAGACCTTATTTCCAATATTTTGCTGATTTTTTATGTGAATCAACAATTTATGAGCAAACCCAGAATGACTGCTACTTGAACAAATTTAGCAATAGCTGTAAAAGTAAAAACATGAGTCGATAGTATCTTCCTTACAAATGCAATCGGTATTACCTATCCTTCCTCAAGAAGTTAATCAGAAAACCAGAAAAAAATGCAAAGAGAAGTAAGAAAGCATCAGAGGCACAGACACCACAGAGAGAAAAATTAAGATTAGCAGAACGTGGCATGTAGAGAAAAGGGAAAACAAGAATCCCACAAGAGGGGCCCAAGAGACAATGCTACAGAAAAGGTGAATTAGACAGTGCCATTTATGCTGTCAATAAAGAAAATCAGAAGCAAGAACAGATGTTTCCAAAAGACACCAAATAGCAGAATAAGGAACAACACTTTCCCCCAGGTAAGTAAATGGTATATGACCCTTCGGTGATTGCCATTTCCTTGTCTTGAATGCTGGGCAAACTTCCACATGTTTTTTGTTTCTGCAATGTACAAGTGAGGTAGTTATTTTTCTTATTGATGACTCTTTTACAAAATATGATGGGCTTTACCCAAATAAATGCCTGGACTTTGCTCTCACTAGACCAGTGTACCAATGTGTGTCCCAGCCTTTCCAGCTCTCATACCTAGTTAAACACCTTGTCCAGGTTAGCATGCCACTTAGTTGACTGGAATTTTCTCTCTCTCAGAAAACAGGTACGCTACCCTACCAGCACTGTGGAATACAGGGAGTGACTTGCCACCTCAGATATTCTTCTCACCAGCAGTAATAAGTGATCAGCAATGTTGGCTGGATGAGCATATAAGGGAACAGGCAGGAAAGAAAGTGTTTGTTCTCCCTTCTCTCACCTCCTCCTGCTCCTATCTGCATATCACAAAGTTCAGTAATTTTCAACCTTTTCCATACATGAACCGCAAGAATTTTCCAGTGGAGGTGCAGGCCCCTTCAGCCATTTTGCAAACTAAAATCACTGCTTAGAAGGGAAAAGAAAGCAAAATCATACGTCTTGTCTATCTGTTTCTGATGAACTGGCAGGATGGTCAAAGAACTCTTGGGCCACAGCCTTCTCTACTCCAGAGAGCAACGTAACAGGCCTACAATACCTGTTTAATCTTGCACTTTTATAGTCTCAAGGCCTCGGGAGTCTGGACAAAGGTAGAATACCTCTTATACCCACATATGTGTAACTCCTTAATTGCTCAAAGCATTATCCGGCACACTGGCAATTACATGAAACGTGATTAGGATAAACACAAGTGCAGCAATCACAGGAGAGAATGACTCGCTTTGAAAAGACCAGTATTGCTCAATATGGTGATATTCCAATTAGTGGATTCCATGCAACATCTTCAAATGTTCTTAAAACTGAGCATCAAAATAAGTTCTTGGTAGATTTGAAGCTGGTGTTTTGCAGGGATATAAGTAGCTTTAGATGGAAAATCTTTCATAGTTTTCCATTAGAGTACTTCAGCAGATGAGATTAAAAGAATTTACTTAGTGGCACTGAGAGGCCAAACCATCTCTGTATGTGTCGTGCTGGTGCAGAAGAGGTCTATTTGCTGCAGTTGCCTAAAAATCCACTTCCTCAATCCCTCCTAAATGCCCACTAGTCACACGATGATAGAGTAGTGTTACTTTCAGAGATACCAAATGGGGAGCCCTGCAAGGACATATGGCTTGTTCTTATTTGTGCAGGGAGAACTGGGACTGCTGCAGAAATAATAGCTTCAGGACAAGATAACAAGATTTGATTGAGTTTTTGGCAGATGACAGGTGTTTTAACTCTCAAAAGCATCTTGTGTTAGTGCTTGAACATCAGATTGGCAAATGTCGCAACTGCTGCGTTGACTGCTCCCATATGTGCTTTGCTACGTAGAGACTCACACAAATGTGCAACAGCATCACTGGCCACATACACGTCGGTTGGCTGTGGACTACTTCTAGGATGGAGGTCAGGCTGTCTACCAATCTGCATTGAAAACAGGCCAGGAAAAGCACCAGCTTCAATTTTCTTTTTTTTCTTTTTAATGATGTTACTTCGAGTTTTACTTTCTTGGCTGATACTGTACACTGGTCTTGCTGGATTTTGGTGGCTTAGATAGGAGCATAAGGCAAAGAACCCAAAATCCCAACCTGCATTATATTACATAAGCTTCTACTCCAGCATGGTTGAAGGAGGTTGCTGAAGATACAATTCTGCTTTCTTGCCTTTGGATAATAAGTAGAAAAATCTTGTCTGTTCTCCTATAATGGACTAGAGGTTTCTTAGAAAGAAGGATGCTACTTGGTAACTCAATAAAGAACATCTCATCACGTGAGTATTTATGAATATCCACTTTGAGTGAACATTATCCAATACAAAATTGGATGGAAGAATTTCATTACACGCAGCATGTTTACTGTTTATTCAGACCAGCCATGAACAATACTAAAAATGAATACATTCATTAGAAATCTGCTAATAGGCAAATTTACCTTGATAGGCTCTGAAACATATCATACACCTAACAGGAAAAACAGTATGTGGAACAGCTATTGAAACCCTCATTTTTACTTTTAATAATCATTGACAGAGCGAACTGACACTGCAGTAAGCAGAAAAGCCAGACCAATATTTGCCATTGAAATCCTGAGAGAGAGACAAATGTAGAATGGAACTTGCAAACTTTTATTCAGGAAAGCATCAATTTTAGGTAAAATTTTCCCCTTCAATTAGCTAATAAAACTATACACCAAAGTACAGAAGTAAACTGGGTAGACAAAAAACTTCATATTTAGTTGAGCTGAGTGATCTGAATTAATATCCTTCTTCTATATCTGAGACTATTTTGTATGACCTTGGAGAACCTTAAACTCTCTGGCTATGTCTAGCTCCAGGGCATGTACAAAATGCAGTCACACACTGGATCCTCTATTAGAATGGGGGCACGGATTGCAGTTTTTGTCGTCTTCTTTCCTACTGGCACCCCATGTCCCCAGCAAAGAAAATCCAGCTATTTTTAGTCCGTAAGGAGCTGGAGTGCAGTCCAGCAAGGTTCCTGATTTTGACAAGTGGGTGTGTAAACTCAAGATGGACCCTAAAGGTTTGCACCTGCGCTGCAGTTTAGTCATGCCTGTTTCAAACTGGGCTTGAGCACTCCGCCGCCGCATGAGAGCTCTTTCAGAGTAAACACACAGATTGTTAGCCAAAATTTCACTTTAAGCCTGGCAAATGTTTGTTGGTTTTGTTTACAGAAACAGATTAACTATGAGTAATGTTGAAAAAGATTAAACCAAAGGGACATGCAAATTTACTTTGGTAGGCATTACATCTAGCAGGGCAAATGACATACAGGATATTTTCAAATATATTACACACCTAACACTTGCTGAAAAACAGGCTTAAGGTTGTATGAACACCTACCCCATGTTAGATACCACAAAGGTGAGATTCATAAATAAAAATGTCAGTAGCCACTCTTGAAATCTTTAGCACTGGGTTCTTTCTTGTTGGACTTGTATTTCTTTTTGGACAAATGCTGAAGGACTGCTTTAAACTACTGTAATAACAGTACTTAGGTCCAGATTACAAGCACAGCTCTCCCTGCCTATTTTTGAAATAGAAGCTGAAGAAACAGGCAGAGGGAAAAAAAAAAAAAAGGTCTGAAGCGTTGTGATACACCCCCTCTTTATGTCTGTAATACAGCTACCATGGGAAGTGTGAAACAAAAATCATGCAAAATTGTTTTCACCTTCAATAAAGTTAGCTGGATTCCATCTGATATTTACCAAACCACATAATTCACTTAGAACAATATAGCCCAAGGCTCCATTTTACGGCCAACAAACTAAAACCAGTATTAAACTCATCTTCCATCTACTTTATGTAGTAAAGCTAAAGAAATTGGCATGAGGACTTCATAACACCAGAAAGTGAGAAGGATGTGGGAATAGTACTAGCAAAATGTTAGCATCTACTCTAAGATGTGTGACATCATGAAGCAATAAAACCTGAGTTTGAAAACATCCCCATGCCCTGGGCTGCACATGTATATCCTCACAGCAGCATTCAACTGTAGAAGTGTATGTGTAGGCAGCTCATTTGGGATCAGTGACCTCCGCCTAACAGCTGACCAAAGACAGAGGGATGAACAGCGGGGCTCTGCATACCGCAACGACTATGTGTGTTCAGAGCCAGGCACTGTTGTTCAGTGAAAGCACCATAGGTGAAAGCAAGAAAGATAAGCCATACAAATGTCTCTGTTTTAGGAGTGATCGCTGTTACGAAGCTGGAGTCTGCTATAATTTGCCTATTTTCAATATGCTAGATGACCTTTTCCTTATTTGAATTCAGCTACATAAAGTGTCACCTTCTCTTAACTCTAGTGCCACATCTCCCACCTAAGCCGCCAGGCAGCAGGAAGCACAGGATACACTTTCTGCATAACTGAGTCTGCCTACGTTGGAGGTGAGCCTTCCTGACTGATGCTTCAACAAATATCTGGAAGAAATTTCAACATCTTGTATATGTCTTCCTACTCATCCATCAAGTGTGTGAAATTAGTTACAAAGAGCGCATGCAGAACATACAATGTCCAAATGTTTGATTAATCTAATGACAACCCAGTTGATAAAAAAGTGTCAACTCATCATACTAAGTCAATTAAAGTCTTTGACATCTTTCAGTGAATTTAGTATATCCTCTCAAATCCTGAAATAGCTCTATAATTCAACATGAGGTATAAACAGAAATAAGCAACACTGACTATGTATAACAAACACATATGAAACAAGAATTTATTTCCCATATGTGCAATGCCAAACTGGCAGTTTGTTGTGTCTGTTTTTCATCAACTAGAGATTAAAATGTAGAATTAATTCTATCATAAAGTAAGCCATACTATTTAATAGAAAATTCAAATGCTTATTCATACACGTAGATATACTGATTAAAATCCTACAGGTCTTCTGCTGTCCTCCTTAGTACACTATGGGGCACAACACACACTTGTGGCCAAGTGAAACTGTCTACCTAAATACAGTGATTGCTATTCAAACAAAATGAAATATGCTTCAACACACAACACAACTTCATTACTTCACCAGCACTTTGTTTGACTCAACATTTTTTTTGAATCAATGAAAAATCCTTTAGGAACCACCTCTGTCTGAAGTGTAAATTTAGGTTTATGTCACAAAGCAGCCATCTCAAATTCATAAAGCACGCAGTGCATAGCGTGTGATTCACATGCTATACATTCACTGAAATGTGACACTTTTGTCCTAGTACATTACTGGGATCTGGGTTTGTGTTCTGATACTTCCTTTGATGTCTGATATGCAATCTTATCACACAAAGTGATGTGGGACAGAACATCTACCCATTAGGAGACTGGCAAAGACTGAGATTGTTCTTTCACTTCAACTCCCAAAGGAGAAAGTTCCTTGGATACGAGGAACAAATAATGCAATTACTACACAAACTTGTAAGAAGGTTCCCTTTCCCTCCATTACAGACAATAAAGACTTTTTACATCTTCCAGAGCACTTTTAAAGGGCGGCTTGCTATGGTTGGACTTCCTAGGAAACATACACAAGCAAGGCCATCAAGGAACATTTCAAAAGGCACAGCAGAGCCTTGCTGCTGTACATCTTGGGGACTGGAAACTGCTTTATCACTGCAATTTTACTATATTCTTAACATTTACAGTATCTTTTCTCCCTTTCTTCACTCCTGAGTTCTCACCTCCTCTCTGACACCCTATTCCTCAGATCTTCTCTTCAGATGCATGATTCACGTCTTCTTACCTTCATTTCTCTTAAATCTTGAAATCTGAAATAGCAATTTAAGAAAAAAACAACCAACCAAAACTTGAGCTTGAAGGGAAAAAGATTGCTTTCTGATAGTTGATTTTTAGGGACTATTTTATGGCACATCTCTAGTGTTCAGAAGGTCCAAAAACATGCAAGAAAAAATATAAGTGGGAAGGAATCAGAAAAGGACATTCAGGGGGCTATACCTGTCGTGTAGCAACACAGGCTGGTAACAGAGAGAAATCCTTTTAGTAGCAGGACTGATTTTTGCAGTATTATTGGGTGTCTCCTAGCACACGTGACTTCAGAATCTCTTGGCTTCTGGAGTCACAGCAATACATATGAAATATCAGATTTCACTGAAAAAGAAAATACAGCTTGTTGCCCTGGTCCTGTTAACCTGCTGCAAGATGGGTGCAGCTAGAAGAGATGCTGGAAAATGGGAAATGAAACAAAGTTCATGGGAAGGAGGAGTGGAGCTAATGCCACCTGCTTCTCACAGTGCTAGTGGTGGGTTTGGAGGCTGTGTACAGGTTTGTTGCATTTTAGACAAAAGGATCTTGGATCATAAAAAGGATATCGTTAGTCCTGGAATAAGCCATCACTTGTGGCCTCACTCTGCCATCTCCAGGCCAGCATTTCCTTCTTGCTCCCTGTTGGCACAAGTATTCACACAGCCACAGGATGAACCAAACTGAAGAACTGGTCCAAGTTAAAACCACGACAAAAAACACCCTGGAATATTAATTTTAAAGCAGTTCATCTCCCTGATCTGATTCACTCTACAAATATCCATGTCTACTCAGTATTTTCTCCTGTTGTGGGTACAGAAATGTGTGCTTGCAAGGTGGCTTTGCCTTCTCTATTGACAGGGATGAGTTATACCAACACAAATTGCCTGCTTCCCGGATATGAAAGGAGCATGCTGCTGCTGCCTGGCCCAGCAGAACTAGAATCACTGATTGGGCCATGTCAAACTACCTTTTAGATCATAGCGGAGATTAAGGTAATAGTTCTGGTACAGAAAGAGTATTTTAAAACATCCTAAAGTATTTTTCTCTATTATAAAACTAGCAGAAGTGAATTGGCTGAAAACATACAAAACCTAGAACCATCCATTGCCATTATATGGTTTCCAAAAAGTTGAATCTATAAAAGGTTCTCAAGTTGTTTAAAAGGAAAAAGATCCCAAAGGATGAAAAAGAGTAACCTATCACTGCACTGCAGAAATACACAGGATAACAGAATGGCCAGGATTGGAAGGGACCTCTGGAGATCATCCAGTCCAACCCCCTGCTAAAGCAGGTTCTCCTAGAGCAGGTTGCACAGAATCATGTCCAGGTGGGTTTTGAATGTCTCCAGAGAAGACTCCACAGCTTCTCTGGGCAGCCTGTTCCAGTGCTCTGTCACCCTCAAGGTAAACAAGTTCTTCCTCATATTCAGATGGAACTCCTTACGTTGCAGTTTGTGCCCATTGCCCCTTGTCCTGAACCTTGGCACTAGTGAAAAGGGCCTGGCCCCCTCCTCTTGACACTCACCCCTAGGATACTTGTACTTGTCCAGGTCATTGATGAATAAGTTGAACAAGAGATTTCAGGAACCTACACTGCTGTTTTACTGACTCAGAGGTGCCAAGTCCACCCACTGGGAAAGCCAAGAAGCCTACTGGAATTCACTGCATTCCCCTTTAGTGCAGAAGTTCAGTCACTGGGAGCGTAGGGCAAAACTTACAGGGGCGTTAACTGGCATCACACTAACTGATTTTCTGAATAATATTTTCTGCCATTTGTCTGACCTAGTTTTCTGTGACTGCTAATGCTTTACCTGTCAGGCTATTCCATGTTCTGCTACATCTGTATAACTGCACACGCAAATGCACACATCTTACAAATCTTTGTATGTAACTAGCATTTACACTAGTACACTTAGAACTAGGTTAGATGCTACAGGTCTGAGACATCTGTGTGAATGCAAATGGCATGACCCGAGCTCTACAGTTTGGATGTTTGATGCACGTTGCTCAGTGAATTTGAGAGCCATTATCAAACGCAACATGGATGTAACCACAGGCAGCCAATCCACATATAAATTGCTCAAACTCTTATAAACTTGGTTTAATTGCATCACGAAGTCATCGCGTAGTTAGTTAAGTTTCCAGTACTTGCTGCTCCCCTTGGGAGGCTGTCTAGAAACTCACTTTCCTATTCACTCTAGTGCTTGCCCTAGATGCACCACAGCCAACTTAAAATCACTTGCTCCTATGCCAGCACCTTTCTTTAAGTATTTCTTTTCCCTACTTATAAGTAGATTTTGTTTTTTGAAGGTAATCATATCTCCTCCCAGTCTTGATTTGGCTGTGCTAAATGTGAGTGGGCTCTTTTAACCTCCCCTCTCTCAACCATCTCCCCATGCGTGTGTCCCAATAGACAGTCCTGTCCTAGAGTTGTTCATGTCTGTATTAATCTTCCTTCTAGATGCCATGAACAGAAGAGGTTTTATCAGAGCCTCAGTAGTAACATTGATTAGAAGTTCTTCATCGCAAGAAGTATTTCAGGGTTTTTCTCAATTTATCCATGACTATTTCAGATTTGTGGTTCACTGTTGCCCTGCACTGGAACTGAGCAGGAGACAAAGCCAGTCTTCCTCAGTGGTGTAGTCTAACTGGCATTTCTATACCTGTTATGTACTCAGTGGAGAGAGACAGAAAGCTCTGAAATCCCCTCTTTGGATCCTCTGAGGTGCACAGGGTAAGAGGTATTATTTATCTTCTGGAATGCCTTTACATTGACTGCAAAAGGAGCCTAGGCTATTATCTTTTATTAGATGTCTAACTTTAGGGAGCTAGAGTGAGACAAATTCTTTCCTTCAGTACCTGATTTGGCTCGGTGATTTACTGATTTAATTCTATTTTTAATAGCACAGAAATGAGCATCAACCACTTTTCCTATGCAATGATGTGGTTCTCTGTATTGTTGGCACTTCCAAATTCTATGCTAGCAGCAAATTTCACCTTCTTTTTCTTAGCTTTTGTTTTGATGCTATTTATAAAAGTATTAAACCAGGACAGTCTCAAGATCACTCCTTTGGGACCTCTAACATCAATGCCTTTCTGATGCCAAAGAAGATGTTCCTCTGGACAGCATATGTTTTCTTCCTTTTCATTTCACAAAATTTATATTCTTTCAAGATGGGGGGGGGGGGGGGGGGGGGGAAGACAAAGGCTAAAGATTGCACGCCATACACAATAACATATTGTGTAAGTATAAATGTAAGCCATACACTGAAAAGTATTTAAACTCACACCCAAAATGTAACTTTCTTTTTTTACAGCATCATTTTAAAAATCATTAAGATTTTGGTATTTTAACAGAATTTTTAACACATTTGGAGTTAGAAATACCACTATAACCAAAGCGTTGCTAATTATTTGCTATGTTAATGGCATACATCTAGCTTGTAATTGGACCTAAGGCTCCCTCTTTGCTTTGTGTGGGCTGGGAGGTGTTCTGCTGGACTTATGAAAACATTTTACAGCTCCAAAGCAGTGTTTCTTGCTATGAATTATTTCATACGCTGACCTGACTTGGGACCAAGGCCACTTTAAGGACACAGCGTGAACACACGTCTTCCATTTTTAATGTTCATTCAACAGGCAAAAATCTTAAGCGGTAGTTAGAAAATATGAGGTAGGAGAATGAGACCAACTTTTGAAAAAAGGATTAGCAAATCAAGCACTTGTCAGCCTTTTTTGTCTATAGATCTTCCACACGCTTCTCTCTCCCAATTCCCTGTATCAGAGAGTTCCAAATTATAACCTATAATCTCAGACACATGGGAGATAAGAAGTAGTGGAGGACAAAGAAAAGTTTGTTATGCTGCCAATTCGGAAAGAATTAAGAAAAAGGAGGTTCTTTGATAATGCCGTTCTTGTTCTGTGGAGCCACAGAGTCCCTCGCCCAAACTATACAGCATTAAACCAATTTTATCTAGCCACGGATCCTCCAGAAAGGGGGTTAGAAGGGAAGGATTTCAAGGGACAGGTAGGAAATCAATTTAAGAGAGACATAAAGCAAAAAAGAAATGGGGGACTCTAGAATTCAGAAAGCAAGCATTACAGCAGATAGGCCATCTCCCTTTTCCTCCTTCATCGCTCCCTCAGGACAGAAACCGGCTTTATAATCCTGTGCTGAAGTCATTAGTTAGTTGCATTACCACATCAGAGGAGCATTCTGACCTTTTCTGTACAACTGAATTCTTTTATCAGGTCTTGAATTTTACGGACCATTAAGAAATTGTGAGGGGTTGGGTTTTCTTATGTGGGTTTTTTCATGTTTTTCTGCCTCTTGGAATCATTAGTGGTCAAAATCCACATTGGTTGTATGCCCTAACAGTGCATTTCTTCCCTTGATAAATAAGCAATTCTCATTTAAAAGTATATAAACCTATTTATTTTATGAAGTAATTTAACTAGTTGTCTCTATTACTTCCATTTGGACATGTGCTTTTCACCAGATTGCTTGATACTTGTAGAAGTGAAGCAGCCCAAAATTTTCTTATCTCCAAGAATCTCAACATCACAACCCAAACATACACTCCTGTGACTACTGGCAACAGCAGCATTGCTTTCTCCATGCAACTTCACTGTATCAAAACAGAAAAAGAAAAAAAAAAAGGCAATTGCCCTGAACCAGAAATTGTTATTGCTAACCTTTATGCATTCATGATAAGCAATAAACTGTGGAAACACTACCTGCATTATTTAAAGTAGTCTTCAAGGATACATGGGATTTTTTATACTGCTTAAAGTTTCTTACAACTCAGTAAGTATCTTTCATCGACCAATAATTAATGTTTAAAAAAAAAAAAAGATGACAAGACACAATTCACCTAGCCACTAACATGATAGCCACCGGACATGCTGGCATGTGTTCTTGAAACTTGCATGCATTCATGTCTATCCTGAGGAATAATATGGGATTACCTTTGTTTTGGTTGTACAACTTGAAAAGTTTTGAAATAAATTTCCCTTCCCTCAGTAATTTCTCAAGACAACAGGCATTTACTGCTAACCTCTTCTGACAGCAAACTCAGTGTGTTTCCTTGGATTAGATCTGAATTTAGTGTCCTTTAATGAGAATTTTCCTACAGTTATGTGATTGTACCAATGATACGGTAAGACAGTTTTCTGTGTTGTGATTTTGAAGACACTGTTGTTCACAATGCCAATCTCTTAACTAAAACCTGGCATGTCCCTAGGCATTGGCATTACTGTTTTCTAGACTTTTCTTATTTCCTCTGTGACTATGTTTTCAGATAATGTACATGGGCTATTAGGCACTTATACTACAGGGGCATTACTGTGTGATTTCTTCATCCTTCTGCAACCCCTTCCCAAACATCCTACCTTTTCAATTGTTGGTGCACAGAGCAGATACAGTCACTGTGTCATTCTTGGACCCTGCTAACAGCATCCTAGTAGGGTAAAAGGCTGAATCACCTGTAACATATGTAATATATCCCTGCTAGGCCAAAGTAAATGTTAGTTCTTCTGCAACTGATTTTTAATCAGATCACTCACAGTTTCTCTGTTCCTATTCTTAAGCACATACCAGGCCTCCCATCAGAAAAAAATACATTTATCAAACTGGTTAATGGGAGAATATGAGATTTATGGAATACTCCTACTTCAGTTTTCTTGTTGGCAAACATGCTTTGTTTGTTTGTTTCCTTTTGAATTACGGTACCACAAATTACCATACTGTTCCAACTACCTTCATCACCCAAAATACATTTTCTAAACTACTGGCATGTAGTCTTTCAAATCTCAGTGACGTAACTTCTGCTAATCATATTGCCCCCATTTTCCAGTGAAAACCAGACCAGCCCCATCTTCACCGTACTCTCAGCCTGACTTATCTTCTGTAGCCACGGGACGGTACCAGCAAACAATAATCCCTTTGAGAGACATAAGAAGGAAAAAGGAAGAAAAAGTATCTGAAAAAGTCACATGTCCTTGGAAAGAAAAAGGAACACTTGTGAACTATAGCATAGAGATTTAGTAAATATAGGTTGGAAGATAAAAGAGCAACCAGCTGATGCTGGCAGCTACCACATGGGTCACACTGGGTAATGCAGCTGCCCTAAGCCTTCAATGACCAAAGGGTTATTACCTAACCAGGTAATATGACCTTTATGCTTACTGGGAAATGCATTCCCCACAAATGCTTCCATAAGTATCCTTTCCACTGTATTATTTCTAAATCAGGAGGCGCACAATACATAATTTTCATATACATTAAACGCTGACTGTTGAATTCACATCCAGCTGGGTTTGAATTCTTCAGACGCTCTGACAAAGTTGGTGGCTGAAGCTAGTATGCACTGGCTATGTAGACAACTTGTTATTAGCAGGTCAAATTATTCTTTACAATTTCTAGGTGTGGAAAATACATATTTATTTTTCTTTTCACCCTCAGTTATTATCAGGCTCAGTAACTTGTCTTTTGGGGAGATTATGAAGCCACGTTGAATGTCTTCCAGTCATTGGCATGTTGCAAATCTTTGCTCTCTATTTAAGATGACTTGGTCTTATTGCCTTTACTTGCCTCTCAAATCTAGCACATTTTCTGATGATATCTTGACTGACAACAAACAATGTCTCTAAAGCTCATACAAGGAGACTGCACACAAACTCCGTGTCAGCTCTGATTTCCAGATATTTCAGGGAATCTGCATATCCTTCTTGGGGAGTCTGGAGGCAAACTCCATACCCTTATTCTCCAATGGCAACATTGCTTTTTGGAGTTCTTTGGCAGGCAAAACCCACAAACAGCTTTTCCAGAATATTAAAAATAACTGAGATAATGAAAAGCTAATAGTTTCTAGCTTAAAGGGTTGCAAAGAATAGCCTGTCATTGTTCAAACAGCCCTGTAATAGAGTACCTTGTTAATTAGAGATGATTCACAGATGACTTGCAATAGATTCTGGTAGTTCTGAATAGCAATGATATTTTCATATTAAGCTCTTCTCTACTCAGGAGTAATGAAGCTTTAACTTAAAAAAGCAGTGTTCTTTTAATTAAAGCCTATAGGTCCAAGCAACACCAAAGCACAAAAAGTTAACATGTCTTTTCCTAATTTTCCATCTTTTCAGTTCTGCACTTTATGGTTTTGCTTTCATAAGAGTCCCTACCAGAGGACATCTAAGCACCTGAATAGCCTCTGTTGAATGGAAAGCAGTATTATTGCCACTTTAAATGGAGAAACAGGCAATGAGGTGGGGAACTGTTTGCTCAAGACCTCTCAGCAAGTCTGTGGTAAAGTTAAGAACAGAACCGAGTCCATCTTAAATACAGAATCATCCCCTTACCACTCCATGTCTCATCACATAACACCTTCTGCTTCACTTGATGGGCACCCAATGCTTTAGTTCATAATAATTACAGTGGTCCAGTTTGACATCATAACACCCTATTGCTACTGATAGAGGGGTTCCCATGCTCTGTCACCTTTTCTCTTCCTTTCCCTTAACAAATCCTCTTGCCTTTTGCCAGGGGACCTGCAGTGGATTGGTCCGAGGAGCAGAGGAGGAACCCTACACACACACATTTTCTGTTGGTTTAGCTCCTGAACTGCTCCCCCTTCCCAAGGGTTTGGATGAGCTCCAGTACCTGAGCAAAGGTTGATGGTCGGAGCATACAAGAACAGGTTAGCTGGTCTGCACCCTTCCAAGATATCCAGCCATGAGGTGGGATTAGCTGTAATGCCAAACAGGACCTTACGTGGTATGGTAAGTTGACCTTACCTGGCACTGAGTCTCCACACCTAGAGTCCTCTCTGAGAAGGAGTTTAGAAAGGAGGATGGTCGTTTCTGAACCTCATGACTTAATGCGAGGGTCTCCCTGGCAGGTTTGTCTGACCCTGTCCTCTGTTCAGTAAATAATCATGTACCTTGCCACTGAATCTTGTTAAACCACTGTCACATTTACCATTGAACTTTGTTAACTGACTGCTTTATCAGTAAAGTACATTGTTGTTTCTCTCGTATGAGCGACGTGCATGATTCCACCCATGACAATACCCTGAGCTGCCTTTAGCTTTATGTCTTTCACAGGGCCAGGTCCCTTCTTTAAACTGAATTGAGAATAATTCCTCTGATCATTGATGAGGATATAGTGGGTTTTTTAGAGTTCTCAAAGGTCTATCCCAAGTTTTCCATGGGCAAGACAAGGCAGCTTGCACAGCCAGCAGCGTGCAGGGCAGCCACACGGCTAATGCCATTTGCTGTCAGCAAGCCCATGGCTCTGACGATCCCAGTGCAGACCTACAGCAGCAAGGCTGGGGTTACCACACTTCTGTCTAGGATCCCCCATGGCAAATATGTACACATGCCTGTGTACAGTGTGTCCACTGGACCTCACATCACTTGTGCAATGTGTTGTGGGTATGCTGTGCTTACACAGGATGGAGATCCAGAGCAAGGCTTGAGCACACACACACAGACCAGGACCAACAGTAAGCTCTTTTATCCATTCTGACTTTACCTCTGAGCCTGGGAAGCTTCAAAACGTTTCTGAACTCCAGAGTTGCCAAGCTTTGAAACACAACATGGTGTTAATTACTGCATTCAAAACCCTTGGATAAGAAGTTATTAATTTACTGATTGATACAGGCAATGACACGATGCCTCCTCCCCTCTTTTTGAAAGGAGGGAATGAAGGACAACCTGCACCCAACAATGACATTGCACTTTCCAAAAGCTCACCACAATATTCCCTGAGATTTCTTGCCATCAATATAGATTTGCAGGATCCAATATTGTGAATTATTAGGAAAACAGTAATACTGTAATTGATAAAAAAACCTAAGCTAGAGACCCCCAAACCAAATTTCTCAGTCTCTGCATCCATTAGATGGAGTATGAAAAAAAAAAAACCAACCAAAAAAACCCAAACCCCAAAACCTAACAAAAACACTTGCAGGTTTACACCTCCAATTAAATTAAGCAGAGAGAAAAAAGAATACATATAACACAAATGCAAATATTTAGCCTTTTTACTTCTCATTTAGGACCCATGGCAAGTATATGCAAGCATGTTTCCATTCAATTCAATAGAGGTTAATAAACAAAAGAGTATTTTGGTCAGGAAGGGATTACTCATCTGCAAAAAGCTACCTGCATCATTCATTGTTCTCAGGATCAAGACCCTTTTCACAGTCAGTCTTTAGAGAAGCCACATGTTCTCTACATAAGCATTAAGTGCATATTAGGTGCTTGAATAATACAAAAATAAGAGTGCAAAAATCAATAATTGCTGCATCAATTTGAGGAACTGAAACATTTTGTAAAATATAGAGACATCTAATCAAAGACAATGTGGAAAAACACAGAAAAAGAAATTAGAACCTTTCATTATTTGAAATATAGGAAAACAGTAACAGATCATTAATTAATTACATGCTCCAACAATTTTCATTTCATGTAGCTGGTTTCATTGTATATCTAATAACACGATGTTAAATATAACAGTGTGAACTTACCTTTTTTACACTCACGAGAACAGCTGTTGATTATGCTTTCAAATGCTTTTTTTCCCTGTTCATTGATCTGAGTTTTACCAGATCCCAAATTAAAGAAAATCTTTCTTTAACTTAAGTTTACAGCCAACTGACTATAATTCAGGGACGTCTGAGATAATGAAAGCATGCTTGTTTGAATGTAAGCTGTATTCACCTTTCAGGCACACCCAATACGCACCTGATGCTCAATAAACAGCAAAATCATCACTGTATTTTTCATTTATCAAGGAACGGGGTTTTTATACTTTCAATGGAAAACTTTCCTTTTTCAGGGAAAAGTTCAAATGGCCAAACACATACACACACCCTTCAAACTCCACAAATCACTGTCTTTATGCACCGTCCTTTAAAAGCATTTTTTCCAACAGATGCTTCCATAAGTAATTTTTTAATATAAAATGAAACTGAAAATTCAGCTTCATTACAAACCTTCCTCCAAAAGCACTGTTTGTTTTAGAAGCCATAAGCTTGCATGCTAGAAAATAAGTAGCAATTAAGTGCCCGCACATAAGTCTATAAAAATCTTGAGTAGAGATGAAGTTACAAAATGTTATTTTTTTTCTCCCCAAATCTCTTTATGTGACAAAAAAAAGAATAAAGAATAACTCTACCATAAAAGGCTCATTATACATAAATACTTCTATTGTCCGATATGGTAATTAGGATTTTCTATATCACTACTTCTGTCAGCTCACACAGGTTTGTCAGGGGATGCTGAAAAGACTCTAATATAAATTCCTGAAAGAATGATTTTTTTGCAGGACTTCCATTTTTCTTGTCTTTTTAGCATATTACCACTTCCTCATATAGCACATAGATGCACCTGGCCCTCACCTTATCTGAGAAGACGCAGTGTCCCTCTAGGTTTCATGCCAGCCTCATGCCATCCCAGCGTACCGCTCGTGACAGTTCCCAGGGAACTTTCTTAAACAATCCAGGCCCTAAAGTTTGAGCATTCAGAAAGGTTTAGGTTTGAAAAACGTCAAAAGGGGTTTGCCTTGTTTTTTTTAAGTTATACATAGTATCTCTCACATCTGGAGAATGAGATGGAATGTTAACACAATTTTAAAGCTTATTTTGATCAGCATTTTGTTGAAAATTCCTTTTTGAGACATCCTATCCTACTTGTATCCATATCATCAGTTCCATAATCTTTCCGAGGTCCAGATAGGATGCTGCTCACGTACTTTGTAATGAGTCTTCCCACAGCAATCATAAAAAACCCAGACAACATGACACACATCTACAACAACTCATTACTTTCTGTGCTTCTAAGCACAATTTTTTGCAACCCATCAGCATCCTCCTTTCCCTGTGCATAACTGTGCTTTTCTAAAGGAAAAGCTGGATTTCAGTGGGGCCTTCACTCCCTATCATGTAAAAGACTTCACTGATATTATCCCCACGGAAGTCTCTATTTTGTTGTAAACCATCCATGATACTAGCCTCCTCCTTTAGCAGGAATTTCTGCCCAGTGATATAGATATGGCAGATGCTGAGTGCGTGCAGCCACATGTGGTCCAACAACAGCTGAGTGTGTAAAATAAATATGTCTACACTAAACAAGGAGGGAATCAATCAGAATCCAGACTAAAGTAAGGTTACTTCTTAATTTCAGCCCAGATGACTGGTAAGCGCATAATTAAAGGAAGAGTCACTCATTAAAATGTTTGTGCTTTTGGTGTTTTGGTTTTGTTTTTAAACACCTGGTCTGAAAAACTTAATTAGACCAGCATACAGGTGCCACACTTGCTATTTGGGTGATACTGTTAAGTATTACCATAATGTCAACAATTTTTCAAAGATAACTTCCTAAGTGTTGCTGCTTCATTTTTCACTAATTGGTGCTATAAAGAAATCAGAACACTACTGAAATCTGTGAGGCTGAATGAATCATAAGCATGCAGCAGCAGAATCAGCTCTATATCCTGTGCTCCCAGCACGCTGCCAGCCAGGCAGGGTTATGCTGAGCAGATAACTTTGTGAACAGTCCATTTGAAATCAAAGTCAGCTAGTCCAGCTGTTCACTGAGCATGAATCAGCATGCCAGTAAGGGGAGCAGGGGAGCAGTGACATACTCATTTTTGTTCTGAAGGATCAACACATTTATGCTAATTCAGTGTTATTGTCACTAGGTGGAAAGCCATGCACAATTCGCCTCTTTCCCCTGCAACTTTGAAAGGTCTGCTGCATCCGGAATTTGAGTTAAAGCAATGTAACTTCTGTTCTAGGTTTTCATTGTTCTCAAATTAAGACTTTCAATTAAAGTAATGCTCTAATTCTGTGCCAACAGCAGGGTCCTCTAAAAATTCCCTCTGCTGGAACAACAATTCCTATTCGGAGTATTTTTGCCTGTCCCCTATAAACCTGAGAAGTTTGACATCTGTTAATCACTGGACTTAACTTTGACAAATAACCATGGGGGAAGGTATTAACACATTCCCAGCTCAGAAAACAAGGCATAAGCTTGCAGGGGCAGAAGAGGCATGGAGTGCAGGGTAAGTTACGCTTGTGTTCAGAAGCAAAAGAGTCCTTCTGGAAGCCAATGCAGCCAGCCAGTCTCTGCAAAGGCTTCACCTTCCTTGCAATTTTAAGTATTTCCATGACAAAAAAATAATCAAAACAGAGCACAGAAAGCAAATACCATAAGGTTTTCCTCCATGATTTATGTACTACTCATGAACAGTATAATTATAAGCAATTCAGCCATCCTCAAATATTTATCAGTCTCATTTTATTAGACTGTTAATCCCAACAAGGATTAACACCCACTCAGTAGGTCAAACTGGTTTCTCAGTGTCACAGCTTTCAGGAGGTACCCAGCAGCTCAGTCACTGGGACTTGCTGACAGAGAAACATTCAGAAGAGCAGATTTAATATTAGCCACCTATAAGGACTGCAGTTTTTTTAATTTACATTACTGATTTTATTTTCCTGTTTCGTTTCAGGCATCTTGGAGAGGGAACAGGAGAACGGTGAAGAGTAAGGATTGCAGAGAGAAGAAGAATTAACAGGACAAGTATGTGACTCAGGGTTATTAAATTTGTGCCACTGATTTCTGCTCCAGAATGAAACTGCAGATTCTAATTTTCATTTTAAAAAAAGATGAAAACCGAAATTTAAAAAAGAGTGAGGGGTATGAACATGTTTACAGAGAAAGTCAGAATATAATACATTATCCTACCTTTTTTTTTGAAGCAAAACCTGAGAAGTATCTTGCTTACCAGACTCCTTACTATTGTTCCTGGAATAATTTCCTAGTAAGGAAAACAAATGTAAATTTTGTTCCTACAGAATGACATAAATCACCTCGTAACACTTATGTAAAAGAGCAAAATGTTCCACATAAATCTTTGTGGGACTGAATCCTGTAATGCTGTAATTTATTTCTAATTCCCTAAAACAGTATGCAGATGACATAGCAGAATTATACACACGTCATCCACAATGACAACTGATGACATTCAGAATCAAAACAGGGTTAGTACTCAGTCCTCTATCATCAGAACTCACAGATTTATGTGCTTCCCTACTTGCAGATTTAGGACATGATCCTGAATTGCACTTATTCCCATTGCACCTCAGTTTTCATGAAGAAATTCACGTGTAAAGGCAATGAGCTGTGTGATGTTCAGGGAAGTTGGTCTGTAAGTGCCTTCATAAACTCACTTTTCACATCTATCACAGAATGCTTTTTAGCACCTCCAGAGTTTAGCCCCTTCCCTAATCAAAGCTGCTTTACGAGTGCGGTTATTCTTCAAGGAAGGGTAGTAGATGACATCACGTACAGCTGAGCAAATTCACAGTCCCAGCTGAAGTCCCTCTTCATTACAATAACATAGGACAAAACATCATTAGTTATTAGAGTCATTATCATCTAACAACAACCTACCTTGTCCTGCCCTGTCAGCAGAAAGAGTCCTAAAAGTACAGTTTGCACCAGCTTGTACCTCCTCCTCCTCCATACCACCAGAAGGAAGGAAAGGGGCCACAATACACGTAGATGTAGCCCCAGCCCAGAGACAAAGGCGTTTCTTTTTCTGCTTGATGCCTGGAAATGAAAACTGACCCATTTATAACATTTGATCAGTTTTACTGCTACATTATTAATTCCCACAGCTGTGACAGAACATTGGGTCCTATGTTGGGCCAAGAAAGATTGAACTGTTTAGCTGCCATCTGTGCCTTTGAAAATGCAGAAAGTTTTGTATGCAGGCGTATGGGCACACACTGTTTTGAAATGCAACAATTGGTTAATATCAACAGCAAGGGGTTACAATTGTGAAAGAACATTTGTCTTTGAAAATGTTCTTACTTTTAATATCTTCCCTAATTATTCAGAAGTCTAATGGAGGATCCTCTCTGAGGAGCGTGAGAGACTGCATAATGTGCTTCTCATCATATCAAAGAAAAGGGAAGTATAAAAAAAGTGCCACAGAGCCAAAACCTAAGTTATTGATTAATTGCAGACATTTAAAAGAGTAGAGAGATGTGTGGGTACTATGGATCAATAAATTCAAATCTAAAGCAGGCACAGCATAAAGGCTGCATTTTGATTTTGAACACAATGGTTTTGAGATATCCCCTATGTAGATGATGAATACTGGTAAAGACTGATAGGATCCTTAAAACACTACGATTGTTTTATACAGTCATTCAATGTATGTTTAAATATCTGTATATATGAATTCTTTATGATTTTACTAGCTGACCCTCACCCTTTTTTTAAATCCCAGATGACAAGAGATATTCTGACCTTGAAAAGATTATGTGAAATGAAATTGCCACCACTGAATGAGATTTGTCACTCTGGGCTATGTTCTACATTTTGCTCAGCATCTATCAAAGTTAAAGTGACATAAAATGAGTATAACTTATTTTGCATATCACTAGGTTTTATTCATAGTACTATGACATCATCATTGTTTCATAGCAATGAAAACACTTAAACCAAGGAAATAATGTAATACAGTTGTACTATAATTTCTGTAGGGAGTGCATGATCATTTACTCTTATTTTCATCTGAAATAATGTATTAGTCACAAATGGCATTAATATGAGCTGTTACTAATGCACTTTGCCTTCAAACAGGCTCACAGGCAAAACCAAACCAGAGAGAAAAAGAATACTTTAGCTGTGTGACAATTAGACTGATATCAGACTTCCCAGAAACACTGAGTTTTGGGCTAAGGCAAAGCACAGAAAGCTTTGGCCCCGCCCAGAGCCTTTGGCACAAGGTCAGCAGCGACTGGAAAAGAAGAGTTTAGTGGAACTATGTCTGTTTTTGACTCTGTGCATGCTCACCTATCTTGTTGAGCTGCAGATGAAGAGATGTAAAGGCCAGACCCCACCAGGGGTGCCAAGGCATTGGAAGTTCCTCCTGTGCTTTTAAACCCTGCTCACAGCTTCCCAGGCTCCTGACAGACCCCCCCAGCCTCTGCTTCCTGGTCCCATTTTCTGTGACACTAAACTCCATCGAATTGTGCCGAAGCAGACAGAGCACATGAGACGGAGAAAAAAGGCTCAGATCACACTTCTGCCATTACCATGACATATATGCATCACCTTGACCTCAAAGAGCATGCTGCCCAGGCTAGTCACTCCTCTGAAGGGCTATGAGGGCAGGGAGCAGCAAATACACAGAGCAATGGGAAAGCATCACAATGGCTATGTGCCCTGCGGAGCACTGGGTCCCACACGAGCTCCGTTCCCAGCTGTCAGCTCCAGGCAGGAGGATCTGCCTGTCCTTACCCTGAAAATACCACCGCGTGCTGCAATTTGGTACCAATATAAAGCCAAAGCAAAATTTAATCTGAGTTGATTTCCTCCCACAGATGAATACAGATTAATCTTTTCTGATAGCAGGAAATAAATTGCTGGTACTCCAGATATATTTTGTTATTTGGACCCTTGTCATTTAATGACTGAATCAGAGGTGACATGACTGGGAGAACCAGAAGCTCATTAACATCCATCAACATGTGATATACAATATGCTAACTTCAAATCTGTCATTTGTAGCTCAGCTCAGTCATGCTCCTTTACTACTAGTCAGCTAATGAAAATTACAGCGTTTTGGATGCTTTGACAGAGAAAGAAACGAAACAGTGTATTGAATTGGCAGTGGCAGCAACACAGAGCCACTGACTGACGAGGAGGAGGGAGGAGATTGGGCTGCCCCATACAGTCATGACGGTTAGAGGTGAAAATAAGTTGTCCAAATGCCAGCATTGGTTGGAAGCCCTTATGGCCTCATGAGGATGACAGCAGTGACTCTCCGTGCAAACCAGGAGGTAGGACCTGAAACTGCAGAAACTGCTTCAGTTTGCTTGTTGTCACCTTTTCTCTTTAATGCAACTTAAGAGAATAATGCCTTCCTAACCTTAAGACATAAAATTTTCTACTGAAAAGAAACTGTTATTCCAGAATTTGGCTGGGTCAGGGGGTATATATGACCTAAAAACTTGTACAAGAAATCAGACAGCCAAAGTCCATACAGCACCTACTACGTACCTGGCAGAACTTCAGGAATATTTTACAGGACAGAGATGTTTGGCTCCTTGGGACTCCATGGCCTCACTCAAGATAAAACTAGCTACGGTGTGTAACGGTCCCAGGGAATTGGAGCTTTTGATATTACTTATTTTGGTCATTTCTTCCCACTGCATGGGATTCAGCTTGCTCAACAAACCCAGCCCAGCCCCAGCGCTGGCCAGCTGACCTTCCATTTGAAAGGAAACAATCCCTATGCAAAATCTTACACCCTGGTATGACAAAAAGAGCATGGCTCGACAGTGGCTGTAAATATTTACACTGAAAAAAATTCCAATGAAAGCTACCTTCTTTTATTGACATTTCTAGTAACATTTATATGTTACTAGAAATATTTTCAATCTGTATGAAGCAGTTCAAGGGCCAAAGGCTACAAAACAGAGTAGACTGCAACATGTAACCAGGACCTATACTAAAACACAGTACATACTACACTAGAATGTAATACGCAGCCAAGACATACAAAAAAAACCTTTTTAGGTAGTCAAAATAGAAAAAGCATGATGTTAGCAGACAACATCTGACATCTTTAAATTTCGTTCTGAGCTCCTATTCACAGCAAGAGGAAATTCTAGGACAAGCCACAATTTGACAGTTTTAGGCCTGTCCACTCCTTATTGTTTGTAATACAATGAAAATAACAGCTTAAACCAAAACTTGCCTCAAGGACTCTGATCTCTTCTTCAAATGAGTCAAAGAATGAGGGAAATAACTCCAAAGTCCTATTAAATACATACTGAAAAAGCATTTTAAAATCATCCATCTGGAGAGTTTCAAGTGACTTCCATACTGTGCATTATGGCATGAAGGGATTTCTCCATGTATTGACTTTCTCTGACAGGGAGTCAAATTAAAAATTATAAAACATCAGCCTAGAGGGCTTATGTTGTGAACAACGTTGTGCATTGCAGTCAAGATGAAAATTTGCTGCTTAGGAAGTGGGAAGAATAATTTTCTATCTGGGTCATGTAGCAGTTCACAGCAATTGCCCTATCCATAGCTACCCGCAGACGACTGCACAGCGTGCATTAGAACAGGCGCTAATGGAAGCGGCCGACCCGGCTGAGCGTAACAGGAGCTGACTGATCCAATGCATTGCAATTAACTGGCAGAGTCCCAGAACAGTTTATGGAGCTTTAAGTAAATATACAAAGTCGTGGCTCGACACCTTACACAAAAGAAAAAGTGGTGATTGCATTACGAATACAGACCTCTCCCTTTACCAGCTACCTTATTCATGGAACTGTAAATGAAGATAGTCACTAATACAGTACATGCACTACTAGATATGCATTATTTATGAAAGTAGTAGTATTTAGAGTAGAATTAAGACTTACCTTTTAAAACGTGGTTCTAGAGAGGTGACTTTGACAAGAGCACTTAAAATTTTTGCTACTAACAATGACTGTTTTTTCAGACTGAGAAAGATTAAATGAAATATTTTCTGAAACTTGCTTTACAGTTTTAAACAGTGCAAAATGGGTCTCACATAGCTAGCGTCTAGATGTATGCTGGTATGAAACGTGCATACGTTTCGCTATCACTCCTCTAACCCTGATGTATGTGCACAAAATCAATTTATAAATTCACTTTGCAGATTAAGTACACTTCAGACAATTCTTCCTAGGCTTATTTGGAAAACTGAGTATCAAGAATTTATAGTCTAAATTGACATATGAGAAGAAGAGTCATAATTTTCAGAACTAAATACTAATATGTAAAGAAAAGGCAGGTTGCAAAGACACTCAAGATCCCATTCTCCAGTTAACTAAGGTTTAAAAAGGTGGGGGGAGGGAAATCATGACAATTTTCAGGAGAAAATAGTTTTCTTAAAAAGAAACAAAGATTACACAAAATATTCCACCCCCAACCAGCAAACCGTTGAGTCCCTCTACCTCATCAAAACATGTATTTTCCTGCCGGCATATTTGCTATTCAGTTATGCATCTTTCCACCAAAAAATATTTCAAATAGGTAACTAGTTCCTATAACTAATTCCAATAATTAAAGCTTCTACTATTCATTTAAGTACAGAAGATGTCAACTAGGAAATTATGGAACTGAAAACAAATCAATGTCCTAGATCAACACACGACTTTAAAATTACGGACAAGCAGCATTCATTCCATGTAGAATTTTGCTTAGGTAAATAGGCATTTGTGGCTACCAGCTTTATTCCAATAGGAATGTTTAAGCTCCACTTTTTGTTTCTGAGCAAGGAAGGAAACCTCAGCAAATGGAAATCCACATACTGCAAATCCCAACTTGTTGGATTGTCCTACCCTTAAGATAACACAGAAGGAAACAGAGGTCCCCCTTATTCTCTGGCATACGCTTCTTATAGGCTAGGTCAATACAAAGTAGAGAGCAGCTCATGGTGGCTGTTGCTATTCTTCTCCAGCACAGATGACCAGGAAAAAGGACCAGGACTAACTGAAACTGAGTAGATGGCTTGAAACATTTTCCATACCTTTCACAGAAGGAAGAAGCTTTTCTGGGAGCTTATCTACACTGTGCAAAAGAAAACAAGACAGTTTCAACTGAGGTCAAGATTACAACCCCCTTGACTACTTCCGAAGGTGCAAACTGCCTTTTCACAGAGCTAAAATGATAATTTTCTAATCTACCCCCTGGCACACATCTGTTGAGTGGAACATCTGAGAAAGTAAGTACAGGCTTTCTCATCTTCTGAGGCTGCAGCCTCCCCTAGCAGACCCTGTGCAACCCTCCTCGCACCTGGGGAAAAGCAACAAGAATACACACAATGGAAGTCTCCAGGTCATCAGGATGCAATCTCTAGACCAGCTAGATACAGCAAGGCCGCAGCCAAACTCACATACACCACATCTGGTGGCATTTAAGAAAGCTGGACAGGCACCCTAGGAAGGCGGCTGGAGGTAGAAGATGCCCACGTATGTACAAGACCATTTGAATAGGGGAAGGTGGATACTGTTTTCTTGTTGGCTTTCTAAAATCATTAAGACAACTTCTCTTTATAACCAGTCTGCAAAAAAGCCCAAGCAAAAAGCCCAGAGTGCTTCGTTGAGCAGTCTCCTTTCCCTAATCATTCTGAAACTACATTTCTGAAAGAAGACAGAAGCTGAGCGGTCTCTGCCAGTTTGTCTTTCCAAGTCGCTGCTGTCTTCTGCTCATCTTAATTACCTGCTTCAAGCACAGGGCTTAGGTCAGGCGAACCTGTGATGTCACCAGGAATCAGGTGACAGCTGATGTAATTAGGTGAACCCAATCGCCACAGGAGGAACAGGGATCTGGGTCACAGTCTTGGCGGATTAATGAGTATGTATCCCCGCAAGGTCATTTGCCAGAAACTGAATCTCAGCAGCCTGTTGCAATTTTACTGCTGCCCTGCTTTGTGCTGAAGCAGGGAAGCAAAAACATGCAATGCTGAGTGTGACTGGATAACTCGATTTGCTGATACATTTTAATATTTATGCTGTTTAATTGACTTCTTGGAAAATTAAACTTATATTCAAATTCCATTTGGTAGATTAAGACAGAAACCTAATGTATCTCTAAAGATTTTCTTAGGACATGGCATGATGCCTTTAAAACACAGCATTCTTCTAAGCATGTATGCATTATGATGTTTCCTTATGCCACTGGTGGGATAACATGCCAGTTCAGTTTATGTTTTAACATTTTAGAAATAAAATAGCAAATTTTTTACATTTATACTTCAGCTTTTGCTGCTATCAACACTCTTCACCTCCTTTACTTTCTCAGGTTAGAAAAACAAATGGCTTGACTAGTAACATAAATAATTTTTCAATTTTGTATATGTAGACTGCATTGCTCTATAATGGGAACTATGTGTCCTGGGAAAAGATATCCTGAAAACTACTGGGGAGCCAAGGCTGCCATCACTGCTAGGGGCATAAGACACCAAGACACAGAGTGCTGTGATCTGTAGAGATGCAGCAGGAGAAGCTGAATCATAGAGGTGCACGAGGGAAGACCCAGACATAACAGACTGAAAAGCATCCACAAAAGGGAGACAAAAGCTAAGTGTTTTCAGGCCACATTTCAGAACCAGATTGGCAAGAGAGGCACAGAGATGGTGGCCCGGCTAAGCAGATGGTATCTCCCAGCACAGCCTGCGCGGAGAGCCTTCCATCTGCTAGCACGTTCAAAATAGACTAAGATAGGAATTACAGGACTTTTATTATAAACAACATTTTTAATACTCGATGAAAAATATTTATTTGATTCCATGTTAACATTAATGAACTCAGGCTACATAGCCCCAGAAATACTCAGGAGGGGCTGAAAGGATTAGCAGGAGCAGCAGATTGCTTCCTTTGGTGTGCAAAGTCACAGCTATCACACAAGCTGCAGAAGGAATTTCAGCTGTTAACAAGACAAAATCATTCTGTTGCTGCTGTTTTGTTTAAAAGAAATAGACACACATTTGCATATTTACCAGATATCTAGCCAATATACATTTTTACATAGTTGTGGAGGTTTGGGTGGGTTCTTTGTGGTTTTTTTTTTTTTAAGAGAGGTTTCTGCAGTTAGAATTATAGCACAGATAGCTGGCTCTTTAGATAGTAACTCCTGATACTCAGAAGCAAAATGGCTAATGAAGTTTTACACAGGGATGGTGCCACAGCCATAACTAGCACAGTTTATGACATAGGTTCATCATGGGATCTCTGTAGTGCATTTTTTTCCTTCAACTGCAATTGTTATTCTATGCTTATGTTAACAAAATTGTCTAAACAATATCCAGGGCCCAATAAACTGTACTATTTAGTTCATGTACGGTATTATTTAGTTCAATACATTTATTGCAACATTGTTATGATGCGTGGCGACACAGTAAGATCATGCAATCTAAGGCAGGCTGGATCATCATCTCTTGGACCACAGCTCTAAGTGTTACTGGAAACACAGCTGACAGGCACTGGGCAACACCTTAGGAGAAGAGCACATGTCATCCATCCTCTCCCAAGTCCCCATCTCTAACAGAAACATGAGCTGTTGCTGCTGTGGGTTAAATTCTCGGGGACATGCCATGAACTTTCCTCTTTTCTGGCCATCCTCTGGCTGTTGTTACCCAGCACAAGCCCACAGCACCCAAGGCACCGCAGCCATCCTCCCTCCAGGCTTGCTGCTGCCCTGAAGCCCCAGGGAAATGTGCAGGGCAGCAAGTCCTTGCACACACCTTCCCTCCACTTCCCCCCACCCACCTGCTCCTCCAGGAGCAAAGGGTAGCACACAGAAGCAAATGAGATGAAAACAGTTTTGGTTTACTTTTCTATTTCTCTAGAGAACTAAGAAATAGCTAAAAGATTAAATTTAAATGTAAAAAAGCAAGGAGAAGCTAATTGGGCTGCTAATAAGGGGATAGGGAGGATCATGCATATCAGAATTAGAGGCAATATGATAAAATTAACAGGGAATATTTAGGCTGCATATCAGATTAAATTTTTCAACATTACAACTTGTAAAATTATGTTAATGACATGGGTTTGGGCTATTTTACATCAATTACACCTGCTTGGATCATCAAAATGCTTTTCTGGGTGGGACAGCACTGAAAAGTGGAACAGTTGCTGGAAAGCCATTAAGCAACATTAGCCATTTCTTAAACCACCTGCTTTACACTAACGCTGTTTACAAAATAATATGTTCAGGGACTCTTTAAATTTGCATCTCAGAGTGAATGCAATATTCATGGACTGCAGTATTTGTTCACAGCTATTCCTGTCGTTAATTCTGTCATTCTGCTATCTCCAGTATTCAGGAATGGCAAAACTCAAATCAGAATAAAAAAAAGGTGTTGGGAAACTCATCCATATGTATACAATGGTTTGAAAATTGAAGGCTTTTTGTAAAACCTAGAAATATTTTTTAGAGTACTTAAGCTCATGAGTACATTAAGTCACAGCTCAGAAGAAGAGTTCACATTTTCCCTTGCAAAACATTTTTCCTGCACTGCTTTAGAGTCTGCAAGACAACACATGGAAGCAGATGGAACACCTACTATGCAGGGGAAACAGAAAATTTTTTTAAAAAGATGCTCAATGTTGAGAAAAAGCCACCTGAGGAAGAGCCCTGAAACAGCAGTGGTCCTCACTGATGCCTAGATGTCTCCTCAAACAAGAACAGCAGATAACTATTTTAACAATAACCCTGGAGACAGTTCGGGATTTCCATTAAGCACCTGAAAGCACGGGCATCTAAATAATTTTCAGCACCAGATAACACTACCCTAAACGTGGGCTGCAGAGCACCTTTAACCACAGCTAATTCTACTGGAACATGGATTACCCCCTGTAGAGTAGTAGTTAGCAAAAAAGGAGAAATGGGAGGCCAAGGGGCAGAGAGAATAAGGTCTATGGTACCCTAAGGCTCGTGAAATCTCTTTTTACAAATCCTCAAACAGGCTCCCTTTCTTCACACAAGAGGAAAACTATCTCCAAGGGGGAAAAAATGTGAGTACAGTGACCTAAAACATTTCTGCACTTTACTGGTCTTGTTAGCACCAAATGGCAATGTCTCAGTTGTGGATTAATAACTGCAATGGAGGGAAATGAATACTTCACTCCCAGAGAAAAGGAAAAGAACCAGCATCAATTCTGTTCTACAGAACAGACAGCAATTGCCATAAAATGTTAATATTCACAAAGTGGTATCATCCAGATTTGTATACTTGCTCCCATTTTAAGAAAGCAGAAAGAGTTTGGTACCTCAGACTGTGACTATCAGTGGTGTATAGCTATCAAAGCTGACGACTGACTGCGCTATGACTATTTGTCTCCCTGTGAAGGCTGAGCTCTGCTTAACACCCCATCCAGCATATATGCTACTTTTTTGCCTTCAGATTCTCTACAGGCTGAGTACATGGTATCACAGGTAAACAAAAACAAAGAAGGGCAGTAGAAATCATTAGGAACTATGAAAAATGTTCTAGTGAACAACAGGTGTGCATCAGTTACATATGATAAAGTTTCTGTGAGGTATTATCAAACACTGAAACACAGTACAAAGCTTGCTGAAGTAACAGTGGTGTTCTCTCGCTGCATGACCAGTTAAGATTGGAAGCTGTTTTCTGATGTAAATTGTTCTAACAGATGGTTTGTTTCAAGAGCCTAGTGATAAAATTGTACAGATGTCCTAACACTCACGCAACTTTAAATGCGTTAGGTTGGGCAATTCCTTCTTCACAGAAAACTATAGCAAGAACTGTAACTTTGGACTAAGGCACTTCTATTTCAAACAAGTTTATAGACAATGTATGAATTCTCCTGAAATTTAACCACAGATGTTTAATTGTTTTTGCATAACAAATCAATGGTTAAAAGATTAAGTCATAGCTAAACAAAAGGAAAGTGTTTTAAAATTGGGCAAAATCTTCCCAGCTGCTTTATTCTTTTGCTTAGCCTCAGGGGACACATCTGAAAGAGTGAACCAGCAAGGACAGATGGCAGCCAACACGTTCCTTGAGTCACACATCCTTGCTTATACTAGGTCACAATGAATGCCTCAAGGCAGTGAATGTGAACTACCAGCAAGTCATGTAAAATGTGCGCAGAAGGTACCATCCATCATTCATTTCATATAAATTAACCTGCCAAAAGGCATGTGCATTACTCTTTTGTTCTATATAGTCAACAGTTCCTAAGGGGAACCAACGCTAACAAAGCTTGGTGGCAGACTGAGCAGTTCCAGTACAACATTCAGCAAAAAAGCTGTGGTTAAGGGTCAGCACTGATACGCTTGGGGCTTCCAGAGAACAGCCTGAGGAACACTAGCACAAGATCCTAAAGCTTGGAAGTCATATTAACAGTGACTTATAAGGCAGCTCATCAATGAAGAAGTACATAGGTTATCACAAATAACCTATGTACCTATCAGACACTGGATGCTCCTCATACGCCTTCTATGCTCCTTGCTCTAAATAATGAAATAAGTCTCTACAGGCTACAGGGACTCAGGTGTCAACACTTCCTTCTCAGCATCGTATTTTGTAGCAATGATGGCCTTGTTACTACCACTGCATAGTATTTTAAGGGAACGTGAACTATTCAAAAGTGAATATTGACCCATTTTACCTAGACTTCAAAGGGCATCATTGCACCTATTTTTAAAAAGGGTAGAAAGGAGGACCCTGGGAACTACCAATCTATCAGCCTCACCTCTGTGCCTGGGAAGATCATGGAACAGATATTCCTAGAAGCTATGCTAAAGCACACAAAGACCAGGCAGGTAATTCAAGACAGCACAGATTCCCCAAGGGCAGGTCCTAGCCTCACCAACCTAGTGGGCTTCTAAGATGAAGGGACTACCTCAGTGGACAAGAGAATAGCTACAGATGTTGTTTATCTGGACTTCTGTAAGGCTTTTGAGATGGTCCCCACGGAACAACCTTCTCTCTGAACTGGAGAGGTATAGGTTTAATGGGTAGACTATTCAGTGGATGAGCAATTGTGTGGATGATTGCTTCTAGAGGGTAGCAGTCAATGTCTAGATGGAGGTCGTGACAAGTGGTGTCCCTCACGGGTCCATTATAGGACTAGTACTGTTTAGTATCTTTATCAATGGCATAGACAGTGAGATAAGTGCACCCTCAGCAAGTTTTTCAATGACACCAAGGTGAGTGGTGCAGCTGACACACCTGAGGGACGGGTACCGTCCAGAGCGACGTAGACAAGCTTAAGAAGTGGTCCCATGTGAACTTCATGAGGTTCAGCAAGGCCAAGTACAAGGTCCTGTGCCTAGATTGGGACAACCCCTGGTATCAATGCAGGCTGGTGGGTGAATAGATTGAGAGCAGCCTTGCAGAGAAGAACCTGAGGGCACTGTTGGATGAAAAGCTGGACATGACCCAGCAATGTGCACTCAGAGTCCAGAAAGCCAACCATATCCCTGGCTACAGCAAAAGAAGCATGGCCAGCAGGTTGAGGGAGGTAATTCTGCCCCTCTGCTCTGGTGACACCCCACTGGGAATACTGCATCCAGCTCTGGACTCCTCAGCACTGACAAGACATGGACCTGGTAGAGCAGGCCCAGAGGAGGGCCACAGAAATGATCAGAGGGATGGAACACCTCTCCTATGGGGAAGGGCTGAAAGAGTTGGGGTTTTTTCAGCCTGGAGAAGAGAAGGCTCCAGGGAGACCTTATTGCAGCCTTTCAGTACTTAAAGGGGGCTTACAAGAAAGATGGGGACAAACTTTTTAGTAGGTCCTCTTGTGATAGGACAAGGGGCAATGGTTTTAAAAAGAGGGTATATTCAGCCTAGATAGAAAGAAGAAACTTTACAATGAGGGTGGTGAAAAGCTAGAACAGGTTGCCCAGAGAAATGGTAGATATCCATATCCCTGGCAACATTCAGGGTCAGGCTGGATGGGGCTCTGAGCAACCTGATCTAGTTGAAGGTGTCCCGGCTCACTGCAGGGGGGTTGGACTAGATGAACTTTAAAGGTCCCTTCTGACCCAAACTATTCTATGATCTCTTGAGAGATGGAAGAGTAACTGTATCTAAAAAGCACTAAATATGGGGAGACAAATAACTCAAAGGTTTCTGCAGAAGATTGAAATGAAGTTTGCCCTCAAAGCAGATTGATGCCAGCTGCTGTTGCCTGGAATAAAAGTTTATGCTTTATATACAGTATGAAAGAAAGAAATCCAGTCCATCAACATCTGAGGTACATAAATGAATCAACATAAGACCAGAACAAATTGCAGAAGTAGGGAAGTGTCATATCTGTCAAGAGCAGAGGAGAACAAAGTGGAGAAATACAATAGCTTTAGACAAAATGAAAGTACAGTTTAATATCCTAGTGCACCTTAGGTTCGTGATTAAAGACAAAGTGAAAATAAAAACTGATTTAGCATTGTTACTTATTAATCTTTACACTTACATATTTTTATATACACACATGTTAATGCAGAAAGACATTCTGCTATAGAGATAACAAACTCTGCTAAGAACATCAGTAGTAAGAGTTCATTCCACATCACAGACAATAACCCTTGAATACAGCAGACTGCAGGCTTATCAGGATGGCCATTGCCTAGTAGGAAGTGGATCCACATCAAAAGAAGAAAAATTACAAGTTTAATGAAGAACAATGACAAGGGTTTTGGAAGTAAAGGCCCTTTCCCATTCTTCTAGTTGCACAAACTAAAGGAAATATATGACCTTCTGAAAAAAGGAAATTAACTAATTGGCAATTAGCAAAAATCTCTGTGAAACCTACTCCTCTTCACCTCAGGGCCAGGAGTACAAGGATGAGAGTCGAATAGTATAAAAAAAAAAAAAAGCAAAAAATTGAATACAAATTAAATTTTGTTTTAGGAAGCTGTCACTGCATTTCTTATATTCTTTTGTGTATAAGACATTCTGAAAAGATTTGAAGTTCAATGGTTAACTCATAATCTTGCATTTTTTAATTAAAACATTTTATTTTTCTTGGTGTTTGACCTCTGCTGTTTCACCTTGACTTAAACTTGAAAATATGCCCATATTTTCTCTTACACAACAATAATTGAGATAATAACAGTAACACATAGAAGTAAATCTCCTCCCTGAAGGTTTCAATATGCACTGTGTGTCAAAAGAGAAAATATTTTACTGGACTGCTACACAATTCAAAATGAACGTACTTTCAGGTAACACAGGACAACAATTGAACAGTAAAAGAAAAGGCAGGACCCACTTGAAATGCAACAGCCAGAATACAGCCATTTACTGAAAGGAAAGTCAGAGTGAAACACTTATGGAGACAAGCACGTAATTACCCAGGCTGAAACGTGGCCAGGACACTGAGTCAACACTACTTTACTTTTGCAGAAACAAATGGGTCAGATGCTGAGTTAGTATTTGCACGCTAAAAGTAGGGGATTCAGGAGCAATGTAGTGGGTCACTGGTGAAGCACAGAGTGGGGAAAGAATAAACATCATCACGTTATTTTAAGTAATTTTTCACCCCAACTGTACTCCGCCTGATCAGGCTTAGAAATTCCCTGAGCAAAACTGACAGCAGTAGAAAAAGGAAAGAAGGAGGAAAAAAACCAGAGCAGTGTTACACCACAGAGGAGTTGTTGTAAAGTGTTTACAGTTTTGAGACTGGTTGTAGATGAGTAAGATGGGGAAAGGTTTTCCAAGGAAGAGCTCTGTGAAGTTTCCACATAAACAAAAGTAAATATTTTGGGCATGATTCTGTTCTCCTTCCTGCAAACCAGGAGTAACTCCACCAAAGACAACCTTGTAAAACTTGTTCAAGAAGGCGCACTGTGAGCTGAGCTGAATGACCATGACCGTGCTAACGGTGGTTACCTGCTATCGGATTACACTTTTACAGCTCCTAAGTGCTGTAAGATAACAGCTATTTTCAGAGAAGTACTGCAAAATACCAAATCTATTTCTTTAATTGGTACTAAAGGATTTTTAGCGGTAAAATTAATTGGATGCAGATAATTGCTTCAGGTATCGCCTGTCACAAGGAATATGCCATCAGTCTCTAGAGAGAACAACCTAGATGGTTGTGCAACAGCTCGTGTCCTCCCAGTCAGGGCTCTCAGCTGCAGGTACAGTGTGTGCCAATAACTTGACTACACATTGCAGAACTGTGGAAAATTTGACAGGCCAGGATTACTGAACTAGAAAAATGTTCTCTTTCCCTCTTTGACCTGTAAACCCTGCTGGTTTTTTTTTTCTTTTGACTAGATTTCCTATGTAGCCTATGCTTCGAATATTATGCTCAGATTTTCACAGTGAAAAGAAAAAGTAGATGGAATAGTTACCATAAAGTACCTCTGAAGAGTACAGAGCAGGCAGATTTACTACTTCATGGTTTTTCTACAGCTGTACCGAAGGACATTGTTATGAAGATAAACGGCCTGAAATGTGGTAAAATCTACTTGTGATGAAGCACTGATGCAAGTGTTCACCAAACAGGGCAGAGAGCAGAACTGCTGCTCCACTTCAGCTGCGGGATAGCCTACAGGCACAGGCGGCAGCGCTACTACCCAGTTTACCTTTCTGCCCTTTATTAGGGTACAAATTGCTGTGCATCCTAAACTCCTGGGAGACCACAGAGCTCCGAACATTTCCTAATGAGCTGAAGTGCTGTCAAAAGGCATCTATTTGTTGGCTCCTAATATTTTCTCAGAAACATCTCAGGTTGGCTAAGCTTTTACTGCAGCCAAAACAGGAACCCTTGGTAGTCTGTCCTATGATGCCAGGTATTTAATGTCCCTGGTATATGTATAGCTCTAGAAATTGATCAGGAGTCTTGGAGAGGTCAGCTACAGCTGGAGAAAGGGACACTGAAGACTGAAACAAGGGATTTATCAGCCTTGGAAACAAGCACTCTGGCTCAGACCAAAGGCCCAAGGAGACCAGTATTTCTCTCCAACAGCAGACTCTAGCAGTTGCCCAGGAAGGAGGAGAACATGGCATGAACATCCTGATGGTTCCTGAATATCCTCCCAGCACTGGGTGGTGGGTCAGGGAATTCCTAAGCCAAAAGTAGCCTTTACACTCAGCAGCCACTTAGAGTTTCTTATACCATTAGTTTATCCAGCCTCTTTTGAACCTATACACACTATTTAACATCTGGTAGCAAGGAGTTCCACAGCTTAATTACACAGACCACAAAACAGTAGCTCATTTCATTGCTTTAAAGTCCCTCACTCATTTCCTCCTGTAGCCCCATGCTCTTACATCAGGAGAGAAGTTGGCCAGCCTCTGCTCATGTTCTCCAAGTGCCATGATTCCGTAGGTTTCTATCACATTTCCCTCAGCTGTCTCCTTTTCAAGCTAAAAGTTCTTATTAATTAGTTGTTCCACGCAGGGAAGATCTTCCACATCTTTGATTACTCTGATTGCTCTTTGTACTGTTCTCGTTTCTGTACCATCCTGTTCTGAAATGCAGAGATGCACACAGTATTGAAGATGCAGGTGCACCATATAATTCTACAATGTATAAAGACACTAATTTTGTTCTCTGATTTTCTCTAATAATTTGTGGCAGTCTATTGTGTTTTACATAGCTATTGAGCACCGTGCTGACACTTGCATAGAATTGTAATAACCTCAACATTTTTTTTTTTTTTCCGGAGTGGCAATTGTCAACCAAAGCCAATCATTGTGTATATAAAACTAAGATTATTTTTTCCCCACATAAATCAGTTTACATCTATCCATACTGAATATAACCTATTATTTTACTGCACATGCAGTGTTGCAAGGTCCTGATGTTTCTTCATAATCAGCTTTTTCATGATGCTGAGTGACACAGTACCACTAAACTCATTGTTTCCCTTGTCTCTCCCTTTCCAGATCATTTATAAATAGCCCAGGTCCCCACTAGTAACTTCCCTACGCTGAGAAAGCTTACCAGTTAATTCACTACTTTTCCTCATTTTCCAAAATTTTCTTCCTCAATGAGAGGATCTTCTTATTGCTACTATGGCTACTGAGCTTTCTTAGGAGCCTCTGACAGACATACCATATGGATCTCCAGATTTCAGTCTGTAACAATCAATTCCTAAGCCCTGTCTGTGGCTTTTTCTCTTATCCTTACACTAACCCAAATAAGATTCTTCCACTGCAGAACTTCCAAGCACACAATTTTAAACCATTTCCCTCTCAAGGGACAACCTCTAATGATAGTGTGGCTGAAGCATTAAGAGTGATTTGCAAGATTTTCACATCATTTATCCCTGGAAGAGGTAATTGCATTAGCTTCATATCTTAAGTTCATGCTGTTAAAGGAGAAGAAAAAAATAATCCTGCTAACTGCAGAAGAAAAAAAAAAAAGAAAAGAAGAACAAATGGATCTTAGAATCAGCAGTTCATAAAATTTCTCATTGTTCTCAATATCTTGGAAACCTTTCATCAGAAGTTTTTCCTCCTTTTAGCCGTCAACTACTCATCAGTTGAACTGGATTAGCATTAACTTCCTAACACGGAAAGGAAAGCTGTTATCTGTACATTTGGGATTTAACCTTGCCTGAAACTAGGATATTCTTAAGTGTCTGTATTACACAGCACCTGGGAGTCCTAACCATGGATCAAGATTTTACTGTGCTGTCTGCTGTAGACCTCAAGAGAACCAGCTTTGCTGATACAAACTAGACCAAGACTTCTCATCCCCTGTGCAGGATGAGGCTTTCCCCAAACTTCACACTGCCTGGACCCGAGTGTGTGGAATCGGAGCAATACCTACAGCATGCATGTGCAACTGGAGAAGCTGTAAGAGGATGATGCAGGTCGGGCAGAGGCATCAGAGACATGAGCTGTCTAAGAAACCCAGCCTCACTGGAAATGAACACTCGGTGAATGCAGCCAGCACTTTGGCTTAGACAATTTAGTCATGTTACTGTAACATTTGCCATTCCATTCACCTGACGTGAAGTATAGGAAGCACTGCAGATACTGACGTCGTCATACCCTTTACTGAGTACAAAGCTAGGACTTTTCATTGGCTGTGGTAGCTGGTGCGCAGGGCACTAGTCAGGCCATTTTTATAGACAAAGTAAAAATAGAAATCTAAGTCCCCCTTTCCATAACAGGCTTTTAGGTAGACAAGATTTCTGAATCCAGTTATGAACAATTCTAACCACCAGTGCCTTTTTCTTTTTATGTGAGCAAACTGAGTGTCAGCCTTGCTGGATTGTAACAGCATTCACCCACAGATAATGGTAAAGGTTTCATGTTGCTTGGCTGCTCCAGTTTGTCTGGGGTGTGTGAGAAGAAGCGTGGCCAGCAGGTTGAGGGAGGTGATCATCTCCCTCTGCTCTGCCCTGGTGAGGCCCCATCTGGAGTGCTGTGTCCAGTTCTGGACTTCCCAGTTCAAGGGAGAGAGACAGGGAACTATTGGAGTGGGTCCAGTGGAGAGGTACGAAGATGATCAGGGGACTGGAGCATCTCCCTTATGAGGAAACGCTGAGAGAGCTGGGTCGGTTCAGCCTGGACAAAAGACTGAGAGGGGATCTTACTTATGTCCACAAGTATCTTAAGGACAAGTATCAAGAGGATGGGGCCAGGCTCTTTCCAATAGTGCCCAGCAACAGGACAAGGGGCAACAGGCACAAACTACAACATAAGAAGTTCCATCTGCTGCACAGAGAAGCTGTGGAGTCTCCTTCTCTGGAGACATTCAAAAGCCGCCTGGATATGACTCTCGGTGCAACCTGCTCTAGGAGAACCTGCTTTAGCAGGGGGTTGGACTGGATGATCTCCAGAGGCCCCTTCCAACCCTGGCCATTCTGTTACAGTAAAACAGTAAATGTGCATGTTTTTCAATTGGTGTCCTTTTATGTGCATACTAATTCTGTGTTGGAACCCCCTGAGCAATCTGGATAGGCAAAATCCATACCAAGATGTTTAACATAAAATTTTGGGAGGTGTTGGGTTTTTGTTGTTTTTGGTTGGTTGGTTGGTTTGGTGTTTTTTTTGTTTTTTTTTTTAATTGTTTATAGTGCCACTAAGTAAGTGTTTTCTATAAACAGTATGTCAACACCAGTGTTCACTGACATGGATTTTTGCTCATGAGCACAATGGAGGAATGGATGCAGTTTGCTCCTCTACTGAAAAAAAAAAATCTTTCCAGAAAATGCCAAGAAAAACATTTTTAATGACAGTTTTCTTTGCAAAACTGAGATTATTTTGCCCTCAAAGTAGCTGAAGGGCAAATTTAAAGTCCTCAGTCTTCATTGGATTTTGAGTATTCAGAATTGACCCACATACAGACTTATCTATGCAAAGGCATCCTCACTGCAGTTAACAGCAGTTCGGCACTGTATGTACGCAGACTGTCAGGACCAGCAGTCCAAGCTTGTTAGCTCTGGCAGCTGTTTTCAAAAACCAGGGAATTGCTCTGAGCTGCCTTGGGCTGATCTATCACTGCAAGTGGCTGCGGGAACTTAAGGGCTGTGTACACTCAGCATCCCACCATGGCAGGTGAAGTGCTAGTGACAGTGGTACACCTTTTGTATAAATAAAATAAAGTACAATAAAATAATTGCAATGCAGGCAAGACTCAGGCATGGCAGAAAGACACATATGAAAGGGACAAACTACTACATTTTCCAGTAGAGAGACAGTGCTCATTTTTACGATTTTTTTCTCAGGCAGTGAAGTAGGAGGAGCATTGCTAGGCTGGTGAGTTGAGGTGACAGCAGTTAATTGATTTCTAAAATAGGTCTCTCTCTAAAATAACTAAGCATCCTTGCGTGGACTGGGTGCTGGAGCACAAGAATGCTCTGACCTTGCTTTGTCACCAAAATGGAAATGTCTATCCTTGCAAATCCCTTGCAGAGAAATTGAACACTGGGTATCAGGGAGGCACAGAAGTCAGTTGCCTTAATGTGATATTAAGCAGCTTAAAATCACTGGTAATGTTGCCAGGAAAAGCAAAGAACTAACAACTTTTAAATGACATACGAGAGCTGCAGTATGAACGCACACCCTGGCACAACAGTTTAACATACAGGTACACAGCATGAACAAAATCTTTGCAGCACACTGCTGAAGGAACAGATTTTGTTTCCAAATGCTTATCAGTGGAATATTTAAGGAATTCACTTTATAAAATAGTTGAAATGCATTTAACCATCACCAACACATGAAGTCTACTTACCTCATGATGACAGAGCTGCTATCTCCAAGGTGGTACAGAATTCTAAGTTCAAACTGCCTTTAATTTAGGTATCAGAATATTTTTATTACAGAAAATTATGTGGTTTCCACAGGGAAAAATGCACAAGCCTATCCCTATTTTCTTGCAGGAAAATAGAAACTAATATTGTAATTGGTGTACAACTTCATATATAAATTTACCCCATTTAAAGTAATAGTATTCTTCAACAAATATTTACACACATAAGGAACAAAATATAGGGTTAGAACAATAACTTTTACATGGCTAAAGTAAAAATCAAAGATGAGAATCTCAAAAAAATGGCTTCAAGTTAACAGTTCATAACTGAAAGCCCGAAAGGTAAAAAACTACCTTGAAGACTTAGGCATCTTGTGATAACTACAATTATTCCATAGTACAGCTAGGAAAGCAGAAGACTTTTCCTAACAGAATTAACAAAAAATGGAGTAACTTTCTGATGTCACTTTTGTAGCAGTAAGAAAAAGAAAGCAAAAGACTGCAAGAAGCTAGGAGAAAAAATAAGTGCCAAGTCTAGAAAGACACAGATTGAAAGGTCAAAATTAGTCTGGAAGAGGCTAAACAGCCAATGGATGTTTTTTAAAGCAGTAACAGCAGTCCTGCCCAACGTACAAACAGATTCTCAGTAAAGAACAAGTACCAAGAGAAAGCAACATTCAAGATATATCTACATTGTCTTAAACAGATCAAGCCTAAAAGATGGACAAGATTTAGTAATAAAGATCTTCTGTCAGTCTGACATTGATTTAAAAGCTTCAAAGTGTCAGAAATTACAACAGTGAGTAAATAAAAAAAGGGAAAATTGGTTAGAGAGCATTTGTTTAAACAAGTGGCAAATTACTCCATCAGTCATCTCTCATGGTTTTTAAAAGAATACGGAAAGTACAAGACACCAGTGGAACCGAAGAAAGACTCAGAGCAGGTGTTTCAGATGATGGTAGCACTGTCAGCCTCAACACCTAGCAAAAACCTGTATTATTCGTAACACCAAGGAGAGTGGGAAATAAAAATCAGGAGTTACTTCCTTCTGCAACCTGTCAAGAAGCAAGCAGGTTTCCAGAGCAGAAAACACCAAACAGATTTTAAATCATCGTGTCAAGTGGCTATTCTCATTTTATAGAACTAATGTGAAGTGACAAGCACCATTCATGAAAACATTAGAGATGTCAAAAAAGCTGTTGATAGCCATTGTGCTGTCAGAAAGTTCACTTGTTTGTAATCATAACTGGAATAAGACCAGAATGTATAATATTCCTGTTATTGTTAATACTGGCCATGACTGGTGTGCAACAAAATTAGTTGCAGAGAGCAACTGAGAAGTATCATGGACAAATGGTACATTTGGATGATTTTCATTTTGCTTCCCAAGTGAAAACAACAGCCCAGTTATTAGCAGACACAGCAAAGCATATTAGTCACTTTATTCACAGGGAAGACAAAAAACATGCCTGTTAATTATTGCAAACTAACCCCACAGCAGGTAAAGGAATATCAATAAATTTATATCGGTTTACTTTTTTAGGAAGAAGGTATACGATAACGCTGAAACTCTCCAACAATTCAAGCAATGAAAAGCAAGGCAGGAATTGGCTTTTATAGACTTGCAAAAGTTTAGAGAGGGGGATAAAAAAGAAGCAAGAATTGCAATTGATATTAAATACAAATATTTCAGTCATGTTATTATGTCTGTTCTTGCCCAGAGCAGAGTCACAGAGCTCCACAACAGCATTTGATAAAAGAGATCAACTTATAAAAAAAAAAAACAAACAAAAAAACCCAACAAAACAAAACCAGCTCATGGGAGAACTCCAGAATCTCTTGGACAGAAATACAGTGTCAGGCATCATAAGCTGAGCATGTGGGCATAAAATATTAAAGCCTAACAGGGAGGAAGTGACAGACAACATTAGCACATGCTTTAAGAATGTTGCTGATGGGACTCTAATATCAAGTAATAACCTGAAGACTGAATAAAGCAAAAAGGAGAGTAGAACAGTAACACAGAATGAGAGGGGCATCTCCAGTCAATTGACATAAAGAGAAAATTACAGGACCATGACATTAGAGAAACTGTTTGGTCCCCTGGCTGGGCTAAAAGTGCAGGAGTAGAAACAACTCACATTTAAAACTTCAACACATCTCAAATAAGGATGCTGACACAGAGGGCACCAGGCAGCTCAGAGTTATAACAAAAATAAGAGAAAATTTGACCTTATTACTGAATACCAATCTACCTGTGGTAGTGGATCAAGGCTTCACCTCAGTGCTTCCAATTACTAAACATTAGATAAAGCAGTTAAGCCGAACAAGGCTGCCTTTGAATGCCAAAAAGAATTGCCAAAAGGAATAAAAAGGTGCTGCCATGGAAGGAGCCATCTACCCTGTCTCTGTTGCAGCTGGAGAGCTGCTCCAGCCGAGCCTGGCACAGTGCATGGGCTTGCCTCGGTGAGAGAAACAGCGCATTTAGGATGATTCACTGGCACCAGGCAACACATGGAATTTCATTAAAAAAACAGAGGCTCCAAAGCCAAGAGAGTTTGCAGTTATGGGTAGCGACCATTTTGATCTGCAGAATCACTATGCAACACATTATCACAGAAACTTACCTCGGCCTCAGTGTGCCCGCTCCCTCATACAAATTACGGAGCAAAACTACTTGCAGACAATTGATGCAGGAAACAGATTGACTTTATAGACAGATTCAGCAATTTAAAGTAAGATTGTACTGCTAAAGCACAATTTTGCGTGAGTAGGGTTATATAATCTACTAAATGCCAAAGCCAGTAATTACCACAGGAGCACTTACCCTCTTATTTTCTAAGGCATGACACAGATTATTTGGTCATATGCAAACAGAGTGCCTTTAGAGAGGGCAAAAAGATTTTCTGTGAAGCTGTGTCCTGCTCAAAGCACGGTAAGAGTTTAAAATATTTTGGAACTCAGGTTCTTACTGGGTGTGCTGCACACAGTCCCAGCCTATTTTGGAGAGGAGTTCTCCATTCATTCCAAGAAACAAATACATCAAGAATTTGGGCAGCACAAGCTTCTCCACAATGTCCTCGCCAACATTCTTCACCGATCCATCCTGGTGGGTAGGGACATCTGAAAGGGAACAGCCTGTATCAGAAGTGTCTGGGACCTGTCTGTGGGGAGTGCCAGCACGCGTGCAGGCAGACACCACGTACCATGCAAGGAGGAAGCTTGTCATATCCTATGAAAGGCAGACAGGTTGCAACATTTCCTAGATATTGGAGTTTTGTTTTCCCAAAGGAACTGCTGTTAAGTATGCAGAATCTATTATAAACACAGTGCTAAGGCTTTTGCATAGCTCTGATGTCAGGAGAAAGAAAAATGTGTAAACACTTGGAGAAATCAAGACACAAATACAGGCCAATGCAAACATCTTTCCCATTGTCTACTTTTCCTATCAGCAACAGGAGTGACTTTCGTTATGTATTATTGTAAAGCATAATATAAACAAATTAATTATTTCAGAAGTCATTTATTATTCGTAAATACTTTTTTAAAAAAAAAATATTTCTTGATTTTGTGCTGTTATCCTTAATAGATCTATGAAGAGGAAACTGTTCTGCTACAAACAATTTTAAGGATTTCTTTTTCTCTTGTTCTTCATCCAGAGAAACCCCAAACCACCTACAAATTCTTATGAAAATCTAGACAAGCTTTCTCTGAAACAATCCACAATATAACCAGTCACAGCCTCACCAGAGATATGAGGTACCTTAATTCAAATCCCAGCTCAGGCTGTCATACCAGGAACGAGTGGGTCTCCTACAGCCTAGGCAAGTGCACTAATTACCACCACCTCTGCTATTCTCAGGTGAGCTGCTCTCAATTAATCTACTGGAGTAACCTCATCTTGTATAACTAATTAACATTCACAGGGCTAACTAGGCTGTTTTTCTAAGCCCACTGGTTATGGGACTCAACTCAAGTTGTGAAAGATCCAGATTCAATTAGTATTTTAATTACTTACATAAAGCAGAACTGTTTTCACAGGAGAGACTAAAATCATAACACCCCAAAAATTGCCTCAAGGTTAAGACATTCATATAGGACACAAGTGACAATTTCAAGCTCTCAACCTGAACTACATTCCTGGGACTTAAATATGTGACATCGTGTGTGTGCTCTGCCCAGGGTAGATGCTCCCACCTGGATGCCGGAAACTCTGTCTGTTGAGAAGTGATAAATGTTGATATGGAGAGACTGTTCCTAGGTGCAGCTATAACTATAAAAATAGATACGCACATATGTGTGCGTATATGTACAAACAGTAACATTCTCTAAATTCTTTTTAGCATGGAATAAAGAAAAATATTGTCTTAAATGGAAACAATAGAAACAACAAATATCCCAATAGAGTGCCTGATAATTATTTCAGGCATAAAGGACTCGTCTACAGTAGATATTTTCAGCTTGGATTATGTAGGCCATGAAGATCATTCTTTCTGTGAGATATTGGAAGCTTATGTGGCTCACTCCACATACAGTACATTCAGATAGTTCAAGGTACCCCAGTCTTTCAGTCCATGAGACTAGCTTATGCCTTATAGATGAAATAACTGGAACTGAGCAACCTTCTAGCTTTGACATTTTCAGAATGCGAATCTGGTTCAACTTGCTCTTAATATTTTGGAATTTTCCCTTCGGAAAATAAGAATCAAGCATTTTGTTTCAAGAAGTTTGTACTTCAAAATATTGATATTCTTCTAAAGCATACTATTTCATTTTTAATGTCTTATATGAACATTTCTAATGGATTGAATGTTCTGAGGACAAAAACAATTACCAAAGCTTTGGAACTTCCCCAGAGGACAGGAGTTGGATTTGGCAACTGCTCCAGTAATTTCTCAAAGGGGAATTACTCTGGACATCTTGTAGATTTAATCAGTTCTGTGGAGCCAAACAGTTTCAGCCCAAACCTTCTTAAAAAAAAAAAAAAAAAAAAAGCCACTCAATGGCATGTAGAGCTGCCTCTGTTCCTAAGGAATCTATAAATGGAAGTGGCATCGGTACTCATGACTCATACACGTTGGCAGCACTGTGTGGGCAATTCAGCACAGCATGTTCCCACCCTTAAGACTGATCTACCTGGCTGACACTTGTTTTCACTTTCACTTACCTCCTTCTCAATAAAATTAATATTTACATCCTGCCTTTTAACAAAATAAAGACATGAGAGTAACAGGATTCAAATAACATGGATTTGATAGTTACAGATTATCAACATCTTCTCTTTACTGAACCTCTGTAAACATAATAATAAAGAATGATTCCCTGACTCAGAGTCCATGAAGTTTTAATGAGTTATCTGGTGTGGTCATGATTTTGCTGGCTCTGATAGCCATAACACTCATTCAGAAACTACTTGTTTGATCCTTCCAACAGCTCAAAGATTTGCCCATTCCTCTAATGTTTTTTCAAACACTATTTTAATAAATAAAAAATATATATTGTAGAAATTTATGTCCTCCTTTTTAATTTAGTGTGTGGTTTTCTACTTCACCCTCCCTTTTCTAATAATACATCAAGCAAGCGACTTCATCAAGTTTTGCTATCCTGCATCACCTGTCCTTATTTATGTGGCAAGTAACCCTGGACAAGTAAGACTCACATCACAGAATTCTTCCCTTGTTTTGAATTGCTTTTATCTGATGTGCATTTTTTGTTATTTCTCTGAGTATTCCTCATGCTGCAGCTGGAGCTAATAGGTGTCCATATTTATCCCAGAGCAAGAAAAACAACCAACCAATATTATTTGGGTTCCTGCAATGTTGAAATTGTGGGAAGCAGTTCTCAGACTTGTATCAGGTCCCTGATTCCTCTCAAGTCCTCTCAGCAGTCACATGGTAATTCTCATTCCTGCCTCTGCTCCTCTGATGTCAGATTTGCTGTCATTTGCGATCAAACTAGTTCTGCTCAGCTCCTCGGCACTCACTCCTACATCCCTGAGAAGGACCACAAGGCAAACAGCTTTACTTGAGCATCAGCAGAACCTTTGCAAAAGGCTCTTCAGGAGGGAGTTGTGAAGATCTCTGCAAGGAAAACCGTCAAATACAGTCTGCCAATTAAAACTTCTACTCCCTGGCACACCGACGCAGACAAGGGGGTGAGTACAGAGGAGGATTCTGAGACTGACTTTTGAACAAAATGAACAGACAGTACCCACCTCGAAGAGCTTGGATTGGGGTGGGTGATGAACAGGGACTCCACACTACGTTCATTTTTGGGAGCTAAAGAATCATGACACGCTTGAAAAAAACCTAACTTAATCAGCCAAATTTGCTATACTAAAGATCAATTGATAAGACAAAACTAAAACATGAGCAATACATCTGTATTTTCAGTCAAATAGGAAAAACCTAACAAGAACAGTGAAAAGAACACAAACTCACACTGTGCCATTGAAGATTGCTGAGATGTGATATCAAACCAGGAGACAAAAATATCCTCTTTGCAGAAGGGATTTTTGTTAGGCACAGTTCTTGGCCTGGAGCCTCTTTTGTTGACAACTTTTTAATCTCCCTTTTCTGAGTAGAAGAAATCCAGGAGATCACAGGGGTAACTTTGGTGCTAACTAAGAACACAGGTGTGGGAGTCTTCCCCACCTTCCATGCTACTGCATTCTGGGGGTTTTTCTCTTCCTTCTCCATTGCAATCTCCCTTATTGAATGAATTGGAATACAGATAATTTTTAATGATTTAAAAACAACGACCGTTCCAGCCCTGGAAAATCCTTATCCAGATACCCGCAAACAAGTTAACACAAATTCCACTAGGAATACAGATAATGACAAAGAAAGGAAGAAAGAAAAGACCCTAAAGAAATGGTAGCAAGTACAAGAAAAATCACCTTTCAGCAGTCACAGGAAATTGAAAAAGAGAGGGGCTGTGGTTTAATTGAGAAGATAGAGCTCTCAGGCATATGGGTCTCTGGAGAAATAAGAGACATCCTATTGAATGAAGTTCCAACTGTTCCAGGAAAGCAAGCTGATATTCATTTCCAACTCTGAAGACCCAGGCCCATTTTCAAACTCAGGGGAGCAAAACTGGTGAAACTGAAGTTCACTGTGAGCAAAAGACGTCACCCAATCTTGTAGGCAGCTTGCTCTGTCCACTTCTGCAGAGCCGTGATGTGTGCTAGGAGGCAGCTTTGGTTGAGGTGGCTAAGCTGGCTAGAGACAGGCTAAATGGTATATTCAGAACATACCAGGTGTGAAGGACTGCCAAAGTTAGTTGATCCTGCTGCTTAATACTTCCCCGGACTTTCCAGCTATCCTGTATCTTCTTGTACTAACAGCTGCTAAACGATGCTCTCCCATATTCCTTTCTATATCCTCACCAAATCCACAGAAAGTCTGCATGAAAAACCAATTAATAAATATTTGTACCAAAAAGGAAGAATGACCATTAACTAGTAACTTTTTAAACAGAGGAAAACTAGGTTATGGGTAGGAATGAGATTTTTTTCGAGGGGTTTGAAACACCTTGCCCCTTCATCAATGATGTGCAAACATGGTCTGCTACTGCTGACCAACAGGAAAAATTTGCCTTTGCTCTCAAATACACGCTCTGGCTTCCGAGGACAACTTATCTCATGTCTTTTGTTATACTAAATCCTTTTAGTAAGAGGTTGAATAGGAGCAGATGAGGTGAGGGGAAGAGGAAAGGAAGAAAAGAAATATTTTTTAGCCCCAGACTAAACTGTGATAAAGATTTCTATCTACAGTACAACAATATTTGCCTCAAGAAAGCAGTTTATTCAGCTGCTCAGGAAAGAGGCTCAAATGCTTTCTGATAATGCATTTTCCTAATGATGCTGGTGAGTCAGAAGTAGCACATACCATACAGCCACTGAAAGCTTGAAGAGATTCTGTCAGGGGTGTGTGCTCTAATTGTTAGCATTTCTTTACTACTGGCAATCAAAAATAAGTACCTAGAAGGAGGTCTCCTCCAGCTCTACAGATGAGTCTGAAGGAAACCAAGCTGTTTCTATAGGTGGATTTTCTGAGGAGAAGGCTAGTCCTAAATTCATCTTGTTGCTCTGCCACAGACTCCTTTGTAAACCATCAGAAAGTCACTTGGGCATGCCTGTGTAGGCTAATTCCTACAGTTTACACCCTTCTCCCCCAAGACCTTAATGAAACACACCATTGCAAGTCTGTGTAAATCAGGAGAAAGTGATCTGCAGCCCTAATGACTCACCCAATGAAGGCTGGGCTGTGGCACCACTGTAAACAGCCCCTATTCTTGTGTGGGGCAACTGAAGCATTTATTCTTGAGCTCTGCTGTGCAAACATCTTTGACAATAACACCTCCAGCAACATCTAGAAGTATCCTGGGACAATGCTAAGATATCTTATTCAGCACCAGCCTTCTTGCATTTCATGGGAGGGATTTGGCAGAGTTGACGTGATGAGATCACCAACCAAGGTGATCTGCTTAGACCCTCTAGCACGTTCATCTCACCAGCATAAAAGACTAGGAAAGTTAATGGTTTTGATGTAGTTGCTAGGACCAGTTTAGCTTTTGTGTATATTACATGTTTAATTCAGCCAACAGAATCAATAGGGTTTTGCTATTTGCACTCTTCAAAGCTGGAAAGGCATAAAAAGCAGCATAGCAACAGGCCTGACCTGATTTGAGACAAAATACAACAGATATTGCAAACAATATAGCACAACCATGCAATCAATTTATGTCCCATCATCATGTTAAAAGCTTAGTACAACACGGCATACAACACTGACCACTTACCAGACTCATATTGTTGATACACTCCTGAAGAGGGCCTGAAAGTGTCTCCTCTTCGCTGTGTGTTACATAAGTTGACATATATGATTCATCTCTGCTATACCCCGCGTTGTTAAAAATATATTTTTAAAAAAAATACAATTCCTATATTAGTCTAACTTCTTTCTCAGACAAAATACACAGATAAAACTGTTAGGAAAAAAAATTGCTGAATAAAACATTGTGTCTGTTAAATGTATTAAGAAGCAGGTCTGCTGCTGTTATAATATTATATACTATATATATAGCACATATAATAAAATGCTGTTTAACATTAAGAATTATGCTTCCTTTACATGACCTTATTTTCAGCCACTTTTAACTTTAGCAAACACTGCCATGGGACTTTGCCTTCCAAACAGTCACTTTCCTGCCACAGGACTTTTGTAGGAAAGTTTCAATTAAAACAGTTCAGAATATTCATGAATTTTTGTATCCAGAACACTTTCATTTGCATATCTATGCCATAATTTCCCCATCTTCAAGCTGCACAACAGCCCTGTTTATCTCATAATGGTGCTTTTGCTGAAGCACCCCAGATTCTAACCATACACGCTATGTAAAAGCACCTGAAGGAAATGAACAACGTGGTCTTCAGAGCAGGTAACATGTAATGAGTTCAACCCTTCAACCATGTGTTGAAAAAGGATGAAAGAAAAGTCAACACAGATTAACTGAACACTCAATTCTGTTCAGTGAATGAGACACTTCCAAGTGTTTATGTGACTACGTAATTAAATGCAGCACCAGACCACATAATGACAAGTATTCAAGAAACCACAAGTTTGTCCTTTTAACCCTAACCTTTTGAATGTTTTGACTTAGAACAATAAAAATACTTCCTTCTAGTGTTTTTTTGTAATTCAAATGGAATTCGACAACAGTTTAGATTTGTTTTATTATTGTTGAGTTCACTTGAAGTTAATCTCACTCCGCAGTTTGAAAGCAGAGGCAAAATATCTTCAGTCTTCTGAGCACAATTTGTTGGGAACATTTCATTTTGGGGGCAATTTTCCCTGCCACTGTTTTTGTAAAGTGAATTCTGGAAGAATAGGCCAAAGGCTATGGCTCTCACCTGGACTGTGGAAGAAGCCAGGTTCTTGCTTGATGCTTGCTCTGCACCACGGGGTTCTCCATCCAAATGAACATTTCTGTATGTCTCTGCCTCTTCCCAGTGTAGGTTGTAACAAGATGTTAAAAAACCTGCCTGCGTGCTTGAGCAGTATACTCATTTTCTAGTGAGATCCGCTGCAAAATCCTGCCCCTGCCTGCACTGCCGAGCACAGCCAGGTGCCCTGATGCAGATGTGGCTGTGGCACGCACAAGCTCTCTCTACGCGCTGTGAATTACATCTGCTCAGGGCAGACCTACTCCAGGCTTCAACAGCCTCGCTCTCGCCAAGTCCCTCAATGGTGCTTTATCCCTTATCATTTAATTAAATCACCAATAATTGAATTTTGTAGATGAAGCTGAACAAAAATTACTACCAAAGGCCAAAGTTAAAAGATACTGAAGACGTATTTCACAAACTGGGAGCCTGGCAATTAAAGTCTACCAACTCTCTCTTACTACAGCAGAGTTCTGTGAAGAAATATGCTACAAATGCCTTTGGGCTGCCTGCCAAAGCCTCAGTCATCCTGACATGTGTACAACAAGGCAACTGCAGACTCAGCGTCAATATAACGTAACATAACAAAACTTCCAAGTCACTCTTAAACAGCAAGGTTATTGGCCAGACTATTAATTTTACGTACTAAAACTAAAATGAAAAAAAAAAAAACAAAAAACAAAACCCTACCATACAAGGTAAGTAAGTTCAGGTCAACAGCAGCCCTTAAAGACAAAAGTTCAATGGGGAAGCCACTCAGTGGGACAAAAACTCTATCTGCCTTTTTTTCCTGTACTCTTAACAACCAGTCAACAACCTTCGCTCTGACATGGGGGACTTACAGCATTCACAAAAAAAAATTACGTTATCCAGATGCACTGCACTGGCTGTAACGCAGGTGAGGGTACACAAATTCTGCCTGTCTGTCCAGCTGGGAATGTGAAACAACACATTTGTTGTTTCAGTGTATGAAACAACAGTGTATGAGCTGCCCTCACTTCCCAGGAATCAGCCTCAAGATGCTGGAAACACAACTAACCAGTAAATCTCTCACCAACGTACACAATTAAAAGGAAAAAAAATATACTAAGATGTTGCAAAAACAATCCATAGAAAGTATTTTACTGCGTATCTTTAATTAAGGATCCTCTTAATTCATACCTGGATTAGCAGCTACCACTTTGAGGTAATTGATTAGTTCCCAGATCATAAAACCCAGGGCGGGGGGAAGGATCCATCTTTGTTTTGACCAGATATACTGATCACTCAAAAGTTTGTAATGACATTTGCCTGATTCCTAAGGATGCTGCATAGCTTAATTATGGCTTTTGAAGCTCTTTGTGCCTTCAGAGAACTCACATAAAGCATAATTATCATTAGGACAAATACCACTATACAAAGGAATAGAACAAAAAGCAGAAGATGAGACAAAATCAGTACACTTAAAAAACAGATGATACTACTACTCAGGTTCATTTTAAAAGAAAATATAAATACATGTGACATATCAGATCTGTGGGAACTTGTTTTACATTGCCCTAGAAAAATTAAAGTAAAATTTAGGAACCAATTTAATCCCGAGTGTATGTCTACCAACTTCAGTGGAGTTGCACCAGGGTAAGATTTGGCTCAGCACATTAATTGAAGCATTCAAAGGTTGAGATTGCTCAGACATTTAAAATACATTTGAATGCAATTTCAATTGAATAGATTTGAAAGTCTCACTCTGTAAGACTTTCTGGGGTGTAGGGAAAACACAATGAGCTTCATTCTGATCCCTCTGAAATAACTTTATTTTACACTAGTGTTCACTGATGTAAACACCACTATTTCTTGTTTCTCCTCATGTAAGCAAGATCAGAATCAGGCTCCATGTTTCTTGCCAGCTGGTCTGAGGTCCCTCCAATCAGTCAGCTGTTGCTCCCTGAAAACATTGAAATCAATGCAATAAAAGGCTACTGGCATGCTAATTTGTGGACTGAAACAAACTGCAACGAGAAACCTGAACTGAAACAAACAACAGCTAACGAGGCACTTTTATCCACATCTTATGTAGCTTTGCTTCAGCAAATATTTGCATACTCCGGACAGATGTTTGTTCAGGACTTAGTAAGCTTCACTTCCTTCAGCTACCCAAGCCGAGAAAGAGCTAAGCATGTTTTCCCAATAGAAGATGCACGAAGTCACACTTCAGCTTGTACAATCAAATTAGTTAAAACATAGTCAGAATGTTGTACAAGTCCTCACTTAAACCCACAAGATACACTTATTTCCATATTTTATTCACTTACTGTACAGTATATCAGTAAATGGCCACAATCAGAAAAACAGTATAAAATTAAAAATCCCAATATTTTCCCATAGATAGCTTTTCAGTATGACAGTTGCACATGTTTAAGACAACCTGTGACTGAATTCATCCAAGATATAATTGGAGATTTAAAATTAAGAAATCTTTAAACACAGCTGTATTCCTTTTCTTCTTTACAGGGGCAAGCATTGTATTTCAAGCAATTTTTCCTGAAAAGCACTTCAGTCAGCTACCTAACTCTTGCTCAAGGCAAACACAACTGGCTTCTACACTCCTCAGCACTGAATTTTCAGCTGCCTGTAGCTACATCATTTTTTCTCATGCATACCAGAAAGGTGATGTAAATATATTCACTCAGTCTTGTCAGGTAAGGGCTCCCTTATCAGCCCTTAGAAGAGCACACAGATGGAAAAGAGCATGAACTCTCAGAAATTAAAATATTATTTCATGAGCACTCCCTCTTTTACTTGAGAATGGAGCACTCCTACTCATCCTGGTAAACAGGAGTTGTTTAGGATGTCCTCCCCTAGCCAGACAGGTTAATTCAGTGATCTCTAGTTTGAGCTGCAATTTTACTAGACTTATTGTGGAAAGCGAGACTCACAACACCAGCCCCTCCATCCCAACAGAATGACAAGTAAGGATTTACATGGCAGGGAGACCTCCTTTCCCATTAGTACTTCATGGCACGTGCACACCAGGCTAAAGAGCAAGACAGCAGCTATCCAACCAGACTGCTTGTCCTTGCCACCATCCCCATCCAGCTGCTTGCAGCACCTAGCCCTGACACTCTGCAATTGCTATATAATATACCTTGTAAAAGCTCCTCAAAGGCAAGAGGAACTGCTGCATCAAAGATATAAATAGAAGTATACTGAAGGAAACAAGTTATTCCCCTGAAGAAAATAAAAACCTTTATGGGTTGGGAAAAAATAATAGTTTTTCTAAATCCTGTCTTCTGTTTGTGCCATCAGATTCATGCTGTTATCACACACAGCTCCAGGTACATGGTCAGGACATAAAAGAAAATAACGAATTTAAGAAACCACACAGTTAAACTGCAGCTTGTTTCCTAGAGTGAAGATCTCTCTTCCCTGTTGCTTGTTTTGGAAAGAAATTAATAGCATGACCTATAGTAATTTTCTTGGGAGATAATCGCATAAGTTTATAGGCATCACAGAACTGCCATCAATGTCTACTTTCAAGTTTTCTTACTTAAATTTATGTTTTCCTTCCTTACCCTTCCTTTGGAAAACCTGAGGTGTGCACCTTCCTTTCCCACGTGCTAGAAAGGAGCCTGAGAGGTGCTTTACACTAAGTCACACACACAAACATTATCTCTATAATTAGTTATTAAAGGGGTTAATTTAAAGTTTTAACTAAGGACTAGTACAAGCCTGAAAAAATAATCAGATTGTTATAGAACTAGGAGGAAAATCACTGCCTAGAATAATGCCTATAAACGTGTGGTTAATGCATCTATAATTTTAATACTAATAAAGCATTGAATAACTTTATAGCATTCAAAAGGTTAATGTGACATTAATAGATTTACAAGCAAGCTGAGATATCAGGCCATAGCTAATGTTGGGAGCAGGTAGGAAAACTGAAACTGTGTTTAAAGTGGATTATTTTCCTACTAATTTCAGTATCTCTCAAACTATGGTATATTTAATTGGTATAATCAATGAAAGAAAAAGCGTATTACTTTCTCGGTAAAGAAGTTTCATTAGGTAAAATAAGAAATAGTGAAGAAAAGGATTCTGTGTGTAGGTGTTTTATTTCTTGCTAGTCTTCATGAATCTACAGTAAATCTGAAGCGAAGGCACTCCAATGTTTCTGAGAATATACATGTGATCATGAACACAGAACTGATCACCCTGGAAGTTTCCCAGCACAAACAGTTTGCCTGAGATTCTTCAAAGCATTTTGATTTTTTTTAAGATGACGTTTTAGTAGCAATTAGCACAATACGCTATTGTAAGAGATGCTCTGGAAGCACCTCAGTCATGCCAGTAACCCAACTGAATCATTTAAATGGAAACATCCCATTGTTCCTGCAAAGAGATTGTTAGATTTGTTCCTGTGTTGCACAGCTGGCTATATACCCAAATTTCATCCAAAGGTAAAGCTATTCCACTTCATATGTACTATTTAACCACAATATCAGAAGATCTTTCAGTAAATCTTTGACAAGCACAATGAATCTTTGACAAGGACGTTTAAAAACCTACAACACTAAAAAACTTCCTACCTGACAAGCAGGTGAAAGACGACTTGTTCTCTGCATCTTCCTCCTGAATTGTTTCTAACCAGTTACAGACGGGTATCTTCATCCTGCAAAGCACTTTTCCTCAGCAAGCACAGTGCTCTGCTAAAGGAGGGCACTACAATACAGTTCCTGAGGACTAGATCAGCAAAAGGACAGCTAGCTATGGCATGCTGACCACCTTCCCCTGCAATTAACCCATTCATTTCAGTCCTAAAGAGGGGAAAGAATGCTCCTGGTCACTCAGTCATTACTAAAAGAAAAAGAAAACAAAAAACAGACAAAAAAGTGCCATTGAAACGCATATCCTTGTTCTTTTCCCGTGAGTCAACATATATTGGTCAAGCTCCCTACGCTCTCCTAGCCATGCTATCTTTTGGAAGGTATAAACAGTGTAGTTTTCCATAGCCACAGAAACAGGTAGTAGAGCAGTATAAGTGCATTTCTTACTCTGGCCTCTAAGTATCACAGGAGTACACTGATACTTAAATACATTTATACACATAACCTGCTCAAAAATTCTTGGGTGACAAGAGCCAGGAAAGTGCCAAGAAGAGCTATTATAAAAAGGCAATAGGAACATGCTGCAGGAATCCACCTCCCTCAGTAAATAACTGCCTTTATATATATACACAGGGATAAATCCAAACGTCAATGCACAAAAAGAAGAGTCGTGCTCTGCTTTTATAAAATTGTAAGTGATGAAGCTGATAGGAAGGGGCAGTGCAGCTGCACGCTCACCTTATTGCTCACGCTCGAGTCCCTCTGCGGCTTGCTCCAGCACTTGGCACGCAGTACGCGTGGTGCCAGCTTGCAAGGAGGTGCCTCAGGGTGACCCCTTCCTAGAGCCGTGAGAGGCAATACCCAACGCAGAGGGTAATCTTGGCATAAGAAAAGGGAAAAAGTGACAGCCAGAACAAAGAGGGAATTGGGCCAAAGTCTAGGCATCTGAATCACCCGCTTGGGTGTCAGTTCCACAGCAGAAGGCACGGGCAACGGCACACAGCTCATGCGGAGGGGCTGGCTGCGGGCAGGCAAGGCTGGCTAGAAGTCCTTACAAATCTTAAAAAGAAAACAAACACACACACACACCCCCCAAAAAAAAAAAAACCCAACCAAAAAACCCACAATGCCTTACAAATTTTTTTGTTAGAAGGAAGATAAGGAAGTGAATTATTTCCTGTGTCTTAAGTACAACCACTTGGTTACCTGGATACCCCAGCCTTTCCACTTGCACAAAACTAATGAAGCAACTTCTGCTCTCGGTCACGCAAGCGTAAGTCTGGAATAAATCAACAGCTTTCAGTGGGGTTATGATTTACACTGCTGTGAATAAAAGAAAAATCTAACATTTTGTTAAGACAGAGATTTAAGATTTCTGAACCAATATGGATCTCTGTACTTGTGCCGGGTCCCAAATTTCTTAATTTTTTTGTGTTTAAATTAAGTATCTGCCAATTTTTTTGTCCTGCTTAAACAAAACCATGCCTGCAGCAGAAGTGACAGGAATTCTACATGTTGACAGGCTCCAAACTCTTCCAAATCCCCACTCTTTGTTCTGCAACAGTAGATTTACTTCAAACATTCTTAAGGAAAGAACGAAGGCAAAAAAAGAGGCTACACAAGTATCACCCAACTGCCCACAATATGCCTGGGAAAGACCCAGCTCTGCTCAGCGACAGAAACGCCACTGAGAGCCAGGACACCAAAAGATTTCATAGTTACCCAGCACCAGAAGAGGACCGAACCCTGATATTCTCTACCCCTCTGAACTCTATATAAATAGAACAGCTCTGCCCTGTCCCTCTAGCCCTGCCAGGATACATCAAATTTGCTGAGTGCTCCCTCTCCCTACCACAGCAGAGGGAAAGGCGTTAGCTCAAGCTTCCAGAAGCCTGGATTCAATTCCCTCCCAGTTACCCACTCCGGTTGCAACGCTGAGAAAACAGTATTCACCTCTGCCTTACTGGGCTGTCAAACTAGGGTAACATCCCATCCCTATCTCCAAAGGATGTATAACTGCCTAAATGACTGGGGATGGGAGCACATGAACATGTATAGCCTAATTCCATGATTATCACAGCCATTTTATGAAGTCATTTTCTGTACTTCCTAAAAAAAAATATTTTTTGAAATCTTTGGATGAGAAGAGGAAAATACTTTATCATGACAGGCAAAATGTATAATTTTAGCTGAAGCTATTCCCTTTAAACCTGCAGAAAGTTATTCTTTAGATAAATTTGAAACATATCACAGGTAAAGCCAGAAATTCTACAGTGAATGAAGTGTCTTTTTTTTTTTCCACTCAAGATCCCATCTAAAGCGCTTTCCTCAAAACTACAAAAACATATCTCTTGGCAAACTCAGGCACATAATTTTTGCCAGTGAGTTGCTTATTGCAAGGACTGTGAAAGAGGCGGTCTCAAAATTAAGCTCATTACAGTCTTGTGTCACAGTTATGACTTGCTGCATAAATTACCAAATTAAAAATGCATGCAAATATGTCCTATTAGAGAATTGTAAATAATTTTTAATGGATCAGAAGAGCTACAGGAAGCTCTACACATCCTAATTCAGTGCTATTATTACTCATGCAACACCCCATACTCAATACTCTGCACGATTCTTATTTTGGCAATGGTTTTAAAACAGCACACTCTATCCAAAGTTTCCTGCATAATGAGTGGGGCAGATAAGTAGCAGCTGTTGTATAAATCATGCAAAAGAAAGAAATTACCTAACTGCTGAAACTTTCACCAGCTCAGCAGCAGCAGGTAGCACAAGCAGCCTCTTTGCATTTAGGTTTTGCTGAAATGGGGCAGGTAGAGAAGTGACCCCTAGACATGCATCTCCACAAGTTCTCCCAGACACCAGTTAGAGCCACACAGACCTTGGCAGCTCGTTAGCTTTTCCTTTCTTTTAAAAAGTTTTTTTTTAAAAAAAAAAAAAGTACAAATTCAAATTAATTCCTTCATTCTTCACTTTATCATTTTTCTTCTAATTTTCCAGCTAGAAATTTTGCCTCTTTCAGACCTGATGAGGGAGTGTTTTCTAAAGGCTTTGATGCCCTTCAGTGAGAAAACCCATTACTTTTAGGGAAAGATTTTCTAAAACATATGGTCTTTACCAACAGTGGGTGAACAGAAACATCTTATCAAGAAAACACCAAGCTGTGTTTGCCAGTGACAGCTTCAAAAGGGCTTCACAGTACTTGAGCTCACAAATCCTGATTCAATCTTGGGACGAATGAGATCAAGCTGCTTTTTTTTTTTCTTACTTTCTTTTTCCTTCTTAAAAACAACAGCAAACCAAACCAAACACTGCTCTAGGCCAGAAATAGCTCTCTGTCCTTCTCCCTCACCAGACTTGTGTGTGGGGATTATATATTTGGAAGACCTAACCCAGAGCAGAGTAGAAGTTTTATTTCTCATCCAGTCTCAAATTCCTGAAGATCATTGACTGTAAACCCCCCTTTCTGTTTCTCTGGTAGATTATCTGATCCCTCAGTAGGGAATAAGCATACTTCATAACTCACTGCAGTACCGTATTAAATTATCATCCTTCAAAGCCCATGCCCTACAAGGTGGATACTTAGACCTCTGTGGGATCATAGCCCAGAGGTCTCTAACCATGGAGGCCACCAAAGCTCCTAGTTCCTTACACAGCTTAAGCCTGTTCAAAGAAGTCTCGACTTTAATTAACACAGGTGCTAGATTGTTGGTTAACTCCTCCAGCTAGATTCTTTCTCCCACAGTCGCCTTCCTCCACACTTGTTTGGTGCCTAACACAATGCCTCCACAGCTCTGACTGAAGCCTCTAGGCATTGCAACAGTACAAACAACATTTTGGTAGGTTAATTTATTTTATTTTAATGATTGCAACATGACATTTGCCTCCCTGGAACATGTTCTTTTCCTCAGGAAACACCTACTGTAGATTTTATTGCAGAGGCAGGGAGCAAGAAAGTTGTCATCTTGTTGTTAATGTAAAGGGCAAATACAGAAAAATTAACTTTTAGAGAACTATTATCCTTGTATTTGATGATAAACTCATATGCCAGACGAAATTCTGTATATCAAGCACTGTGAACGGATAACAAGAGATATCATTTGTGTCAGTTACTCCTCAATCTGTATTTTAAACTGTTAGCTACCTAGACGGATCAGCCTTAAATGAACTGCAGTGACGGAAAATCCTACCCAGCAGTGTACCTGCCCAAGTGCCCTCCTATGCACTTACGCACGTGATCATCTCCACATATTTTCTACTTACATAGGCATGGAAACTGTACCCCTGTTACCCATGGACTGGGGTCAAATTCAGTTGTGGTTTATTTAAAGAAGAAAAATGGTTACTTAAGGGTGAATGTCTTGCTAGCAGCATCAGCACTTACTGTCACTGTTGAAACCAAAAATTCAGATCTTTTATACAAAGAACTGCACACATAAGAAAAATAGGGTAGCATATAAACTGTAGTTACTTTGCTGTGAAGCGTGGTCAGGCACGCTGCAGTGTCCAGAAACCATAACAAACATGCATACTACAGATACTGCTTCCCAGCAACATCCATCAGTGGCAACCCATGACAGCCTTCACATAGAAATGATACATTATTGTAAAATACGTAAGGCATCATAAAGTTTTCCCCTAAAATTTGTTAGACAGCTCCAAAAACCATGACACGTGTAACACTTTGCCAAACCACAGGGGCAATTAGCAAGCCTGTTCTGCACACAGGGGACCGAAGAAGTCCATTTTACAGATGCATATCTTATATTGCTATCACCTTTTCCCTGCAGCTCCCATTCAACACAGCTTTAATTAAAGAAGTTCTCCCACCACACAGTAGCTCTGCCCCCCTGCAATACCCCTCCTCATCCCTCCTCAGCTCCTTCCTATGCCTCCCAAGTGCCAGCTGGCTCAGCCCTGATTCCAGACAGGCGACCACTGCAAGCCCACATACAGCATTTGCCTCTCTGCCAGGGCCACTGGTCTGAATGTCACGACGTGCACCCACCCTGTCATCCACACACCCCACAAACACTTCCTTACCGGGACCTGAGGGAAGCTTTCTTGACAAAATGTTTGTGTGAAAAGGTTTGGTCAACATTTTTCACTGAAACCAACCAAAACATAGAGATTCCACCCCCACAACAAGCGTGAGAAGTTGGAAATTTGGTTACAAGCTCAGCTCCACTAGAAATTGTTATTCTAAAACTCAATAATAAATGTCACCAGTGTTTTAAGCACGGTGAGTCATGTCTTTTATCCACATTTAACAATTTTATTTAGATTCTTTTTTGTTGGGAATAATTTTTTGCTTTTTCATTTCATTACTTCATAGTTCATTCTTCAAGCAATGAAATAATCCACACAGGACAGCTCAATGATGTTCAAAGTTCAAATAAAGGAAAATAATTATTTCTAATCAGTTGTTGTCAGAAACATATACAAGAGCCATTCTCACAGAATTTCAAAGACCTATAAAACTGCTGTCTAAACCCACTCAATAGTCTTCTGCAGCAGATACACGTGTGCTTATAAGCAAGCTGGAGCCATAAGACAAACAGCCCAGATCCATACGTAAAATCAGTATTACTTTCCAAACCAAAGTCCTGACCCTTTTCCCTACTGTGCCCTACTGAACATCATCTGCCCACGATGAAGGGCTTTCAGTCTTGAAACAAGCAGATTATGTTTGATTAGGTATTTAAATAAAAACCAGGAGCTGATCAGTCTAGGATTAAATGCTAATGAAAAACCTTTCAAGGTGCTTCGTAATTACTAGATCAAAAGAACAGACTCAGGTTACTGCAAATACATCTGTCAGGAAACAAGAAGCTCCGGATCTTCTGTGGAGAGGTTTGGGAGAAAATTTAGAGAATGGGCAGTACAAAAGTCAAGTGGATAGAGGGTACTACAAACAACAGATGATAAGAAGAACAGTCATTACTGCATAGAAAAAAAAAATGGTGTGATTCAGAAGAAGAGGATTTAAATTGGAAATTCAGAAACCCATATTCTCGCTCCTGCCACTGCTCTGCAGTGAGAATTTTACCTCTGTACGTGGGGCTGATCCAGGTCTGGTGCCCACGTCTCTAGAAGAATATAAGAAAGTCAGAGAAGATGCAGGGAGTATGAAACAACAGCTAGAGAACATATTAAGAGACATTTTTTTCCCTTTTTGATAAACTCAATACAATTAGTTCTTTAAGGAAGTGTCAAGACTATAGGACATATTGGAACCTCCAAAATACTTTTAACCTGAGCTGACAAGGATACATCAAGAAACAGTAGCAGAAGCCAAAGCCCACCACTTCATATTTCCAGTAAGACAAAAAAGTTTTTGAGCAAGAGTTACTAGGCACAGGAACAAAGTGCTAAGAGATGCAAGGCATCTGTCTGTCCCCTGAAGTCTTTCAGCAAAGCCTGACTGCATTCTGGATGCTCATAAATACAGATTGCAGGCTGTGTGTGGGATAAATGCAGGGATAATCAGAAGGCCAGCAGGATACATAGTGCAGAGGTGCATTCCAGGCTTATACTCTGTGAATACACGAAGTAGAAGTAGAATAACTTAAAGAAAAGGACCAGTTATCAGGATATGCTAAACCACAGGATGTATAACCTGGGGAAAGTTGCTGAGTGACTGTCCCTAGTGAAAACTGTGGAATTCAATAGAGTTATGCAGTTTTTCTGCTCTTTATTGGTGATGTACTTGCTGTTCCTGGAACTTTGTATGGTTTTCAGAGACATTCAGTGGCCAAACTATATACTGCAACTCAATGTTGTTTTTTTTTAAAAACTGAAAACGTAACAATGTCAGATACCTCTTAGAACAGTGAAAATTATGAAGAGTATAAACATGCCATAAACAAAGGACTAAGAAAACATTCTGTCTCTGTTTTCTAACATGAGATTTTTGCTTAGCAATACACTGATGTTAGCAAAAAATGTTTTAGAAAAGTCAATCTCTCTCCCGCAAGTAAAGATACACATTTGATCAACTGCTGCAAAATAAGAATTTGCTATCAATAGCTTTGGAACAACACAGACGACCAGCAGTATCTGGAAACTCCAGTCCTGGACCAATGTTCTGTTGTGCCAAAGATTTTAAGACAATGAACAGCTACCCTATTTGCAATAATGCCACTTCATATCACTGAATCAATCAGAAAAAGAAGTCTCTCTCCTGAAACTACCTTTTCCTAGCACTCAGCTTGCACACTTACAAAAATTCCCACCTTGAAATTTAACACCAGGAGCTTAGGGCAGACTCATCCATTACACACTGGCCACCTTTTAGGATTTCTCAATAGCTGGTAAGAGCTTCAGCATTAGGATTCTATCAAGTTCATACAGGAGTGCTGCTTACATGTCTTTAAAGCAATATTCATATTGTGTTACCTTATTCATTATCTGTACGCCCTAATTTATATTCTTAATAAGTTTATTTTAAAACTGAGGTGGGGGATTGATATATCACTCATTTTTAATTCCATTAGACCTCTTTCCCTGCATTCCACCACTTGCCAGCTGACGGGGGCTGAGCAACAGGATTTCAGGTGTGCTTCCCTGGGCTCCTGCAGAAGATGCAGGTGGGAGGACAAAGGTGCAGCTGGGGCAGCAGGCAGGACCATGGCTGGGAGCCACCTGGCACCCCCAGCCCAGCAGCACCCTGTCCTGACCCACTGCTTGCGACAGCTCCTGCGCCTTGCAGGGACACGGGAAAGCCCCCCGCCCCCCACCCCTACCCCGTGAACTTCAGCCTGCTCAGCTGCTCAACATTGAAGTTCAAAAAGGGGAGACTTGGCTCCTAGAAATAGTGGGGCTCACCCAAAACCAATGAGCTCTTCCAGGACTGACTAATATTGAGCTCTTTCTATTTGCCTTCCAGCTTTTCAGGCTACCGCACCCAATTCACACAATCAAGGCTTCCTCTAGAAGGGCAAATAGATGTTTTGCTTTAAAAAACAAATAAATCTATGCCACATTTCTAATGGATTAGCACAATTCTAGTGTCTGAGGTTTTAAAGATAATGCTAAAAAACATGACAATGAGCAATAAATGCTGAGGTAAAGAGCTGAATTCCTCTGTTTCCAAATCAAAACTGTAAATCTTTCGCTCTACCATCTTTGGAAGCTGAATAGTATAAGTGAGTTTGTGAGCTCTGAACATCTGCCTGGCAAACCTGGATAAGGTAAGATTCAGAAAAATGGTTCCTAGGACTACTAAGCAAACACCACTCCACCTGTTATTAACACCATTACTGTTAAAACACTTATCTGACAGAAACACCACTTTAATAAAATGAGGATAACCAGCTCATTCCCTAGACAACTTGCAACAAAACCACAAACAAAAAACTAGAGAGAGGGAAGAAAAACATGGGGGGAAAATACACTGATTCACATGGCAGATAACAGACACGAAGTGGTTTGGTTTTAACTGTTGAGAGATTTCAGAAACCCAAACACACCTATCTAGAACCGTACTGGCTTCGGCGTATCCATTAGACAAAGCGCTGAGGACTGCAAAAAACAAACCCGTGAGACCAATGAGAACCAGACAAATGAAACAAGATCCAGTTCTCTTGACTACTGCACCTTGAAGAGATCTAATTCTGCAGGTATGTAAACTGAGAAAGACAAGATGGGTTTTAATTGTTTGTTAATACAAAATGAAAACAGGCAAATCATGTGCTACATTTCTAATCAAGTTTGCCTGTCTGCACATTCAACAGTCTTACTCAAATCAGACAGCTTTTGTGTGTGTGCAGGCAGTAGCACCACACAAACATCTCAGGGAGATAAACTAAAATAAACCTTTAAATTTTACTTTTGTAAGGTTTTGTTCTGGTTTAGCATCCTGAATCAGTCCACACAGAGGTCTGCTAAGTACCAAAACTCACATATTACCAAAACTAAAGAGATTATGGGAGCACTCTGGCAGGGCAGCGAGGAATGAGGTGACCTCCACCTCTGGCAGCTACCCAACACACTGACTATGGGGCAGGGGGGAATTCTCCTTCTTAAGAAAGCCTGACATTCCAATGACACTGTAGACCAATCCTGAAAAGTTCTCCACGGCTCTTGAGCCCTTTAAACAATGGGCCAAAAGGAGAGTTAGGAACTGAAACTTCCCTCCAAGCTGCGAGTATCTTCCTGCTCTTCTTGCTGTTGCTGTGGTGTGATCAGGCAAAAATGTGATGTAAAGTAAAAGGAAAAGCTGGAGAAGTAGATGAGAAAAGCTGGAGAAGTAGATGAGAAAAGCTGGAGAAGTAGATGAGAAAAGCTGGAGAAGTAGATGAGAAAAGCTGGAGAAGTACATGAGAAAAGCTGGAGAAGTACATGAGAAAAGCTGGAGAAGTACATGAGAAAAGCTGGAGAAGTACATGAGAAAAGCTGGAGAAGTACATGAGAAAAGCTGGAGAAGTACATGAGAAAAGCTGGAGAAGTACATGAGAAAAGCTGGAGAAGTACATGAGAAAAGCTGGAGAAGTACATGAGAAAAGCTGGAGAAGTACATGAGAAAAGCTGGAGAAGTACATGAGAAAAGCTGGAGAAGTACATGAGAAAAGCTGGAGAAGTACATGAGAAAAGCTGGAGAAGTACATGAGAAAAGCTGGAGAAGTACATGAGAAAAGCTGGAGAAGTACATGAGAAAAGCTGGAGAAGTACATGAGAAAAGCTGGAGAAGTACATGAGAAAAGCTGGAGAAGTACATGAGAAAAGCTGGAGAAGTACATGAGAAAAGCTGGAGAAGTACATGAGAAAAGCTGGAGAAGTACATGAGAAAAGCTGGAGAAGTACATGAGAAAAGCTGGAGAAGTACATGAGAATCAGAGCTTTTTTCTCCTTCTATTTAAAATTTTAAACCAACTTTGGTCTCTTCTACTTCACTGAAAAAATACTGGAGAAAATACATAGTCATAAGAGCAGTGCTTTAATCAGTATTTGATAGGCACCAAGTACTTTGCGGATAGGTGCCAGATAAGCATGCAGATTTTGCGGAAGGGTCATGTTTGTCACTTCTAAGCACAACAGCTGAGCAGGAGCTAAAAAGCTACTCTGAAGTAAAACCATTGGGTTGCCAGTGGGGCCAGGTCACACGGACCTAGGCAGCCTGCGCAGAGACGTGCAGAGGAACTGTGCTGGATTGGAGTAAGTGCCAAGCTGTAACAGGAACAAGGCTTGAACTTGATAACGACAGATCTGGTGGTGCAAAACAGTGGGTTTATGAATTAAAAAGTAACTTTTTAAGTCGTCAGAGTCTCTTGAATTACAGAAAGGACTTAAGAAAGCTGGAGAAAGATTTAAAGGTGAGAAACAACACATCAAACTGGATATGTATATTAGGGGGAAGATGAAGCTGCATATAAGCCAAAGGTCACATATTCTTGCGCTCATACATTTTTCAGTCTTTAAAGCCTTTAAACTGAGAGTAAGCTTTCTTTCTAAAGAAATATGCTCCAGTTCAATCAAAAACTTCTGGTCCTTGTGTAGAATTGCTCAGATAAACTCTATAACCTCAGGTATACAAGGCAGGCACTAATTCCTACTTGTTCCTAAAACTTATGAGCCATTAGCACCTAAGGTTGCAATCAGCATATTTAAGTATTTACAATATAGTACCATTAGTTTCAGGGTTTGGTTGTTTGGTTTTTTTGTGGTAAATTCTTGCCTGATCACCCTTCAAATCTCTACAGTTTTTTAAATCGCACCTCTTCCCATCTCACAAGCAGTCAGCATTGGCATATGTTTACTTAAAAGATGCTAATTAAACACACGTATTACGAACTTCCAGCCACCCCATCCCATCCATTCCCACTGCTCACACTGTCACCTGCTCACACTGTAGATTCGCTCCTACTGCACACAGCCACGCCACTGGCAATAGATGAATGGCGATGCAAATCAGCTGCATGTCGTGCTGCGTAAGTCTGGAAATATCAGCTTGCGTTATTTATTTCCCAGGGAGCCAAACAGATCAGGCAACTACAGACATGCTTCGCTACACAGTTTTAATGATCTGACAGGAGAATGAGACAGGTGAATTGAGCATAACTGGAAATAATGATGAACCTTTTCCCTCCTCCAGCCAAAGGTGTTCTGTGTGAGGCTGCCGTGCTGCCCCTTGTACCAACAGGTTTGAAAAACAAGGTTGGGGAAAAGGTTAAGCTGATTCAAAAGAAACATAGGCCAATTTTTCACAGCTGCAGACTGAATAACTTTTTCACCGATTACAATTCAGCATACAGGTTGGATAGCCGATACGTGAATTTAAGGTCATCTCGCTCCACTCCTCACAAGACCTTTATCCAGAATATCCAGTTCTTGGGCACCTGCAAGGAAGGTTCGCTTACACAAGACAAACTGCTTCCAAAAGAAGAGTCCCTTTAACCCAGGTCCTAAACACACAGATACCAAAGCTGTGCTAAATTACAGTTCCTGCAAGCCTCATGCAGCGTTGCATGTCACATGTATGTCACACCTGCCTCCCTCGGAGCTGGATAGGGTATCCATCAGGGAAGACACTAGCTGCACACAGCCCCAGCAGCAGCAGCCCCACTTCCCTTACACGCAGCACACTGGCAGCCAGCACCCCAGAGACACAGACCATCGGTAGGAGGCTTCCCAGGAGGACTAAGGCACTGCTACAGGGACAAGTGGACACATGGGTGATCTCAGCATGGGCTGAGGGCATGCTGCCTGCGTGGATGATGGGCTTGCAGGTGGTGTTCTGGAATATGCCAGCAGTCCTGCAAGTGCTTCGGTGGGTGCAGCAAGACGACAGCCAAGAAGCCCCTCAGAGCAAAAAATTCCTGTTGCTGAACGTGGAACTAGAGCTTATATTTTAAGTCAAAACAGCGAAACAGGAGTGTAACTCTTACTATCAAACATCATATGAAATTACAGCAGTAACAGGGCAGAAAGATTTGTTTTATTTTCTGAAGGAAGCTCCTTGCACGTGTTGCTAGATTGTTTGCTGTTGCCTAAATATTTCAAATGGTGATACATAAAACAATTTGAAAAATTTATGGCACAGAATAGCCTATTGACCAGCACCATAGATTCACAGTGGGCAAGAAGGCGATGAAAGCTAACCTTTTTCTTTTCCTATGGTATCCGTAGAAGAAATGCTTTTTTAAATAGCTTGCTTGAAATTAAGTATCAAACACCACATTGCATAAATGTCAATTACTTCCGATTCAAACTCACAAAGGTTGCCAACCTTAATATGTGGATCAATACAGACCAAATGAAAGGATTACAGTAGTAGCAAGAAGGGATTGCTTTCTAGTTATCTTACAGTGGATAATACTAAATCAAAATTGATAATGGGTATGGGTTTACAAGCAATAAAGACTCCTCCTCAAGGACTGTGCAATACAGATAGCTATGGTTTCAAACACAGCTGTTACAGCAAAAATATTACTGCAAAAAAAAGTCTGCATAATGGTTACTTCTGAAAATAAGGGATGTAGACCTCCTGTGTGGGTGCATTTTTGCCACAGAAGCAGAAGTCTCATGCTATTTTGAATCAGAACAAAGCCATATCAAGCTGAGGAAAAACGGGGGGAAGGGGAAGAAAGAACTTTTCTGCCCTTCAGGGCAGAGTCAACTCTGAAGCAACAGATGACGCAGTACATGTCGAACAGACGCCGTGCCCAACAGCAATGAACTTGGATTGCAACAGCAGCAACCTTAATGAAAAGCTATTCAAAAAGGCTGCATCAGTCTCCCTCAGGCTTGTATTTAAAACTATCCCAGTGCATCAGGAGACTCGTGATTTTCAAGCATGATGGAGGCACAAGAGCAACAGGACATCCTGGGTCAGGCCAAGCAGGCCAGCATCTGCCTCAGAGGTGCCAATACAGTGTGCCCGGGGAAGCACGTAAAGATTTCTCTCTTTCTGCCTTTCTCCCTCAGCCCCTGCAGAACTTCCCAGCTCCTAATAACAAGTAGTTAACTGACTGCCCAAACCAGCAGCAGCTTTGGCATACACTAACTTACTGAAGGTACTGCTAAGTGTTCTTATAGGTGGATGTCGTGTGACAAAATGTATACACAGCTGTCCTAGTGGAGAAGTTAGCAAAACCTGGAATCTTTCAACATCAGGTGTGTGTGCTGGTGTCAAAAGTAAGAGGCCCCTGAAGAGGGAGGCTGCAAAAAGCACTAATGAGACTAGATACAGCAGTGTTCAAGAGCTGTCGAGCATGTCATGAACTTCAGTAGGTGTTCAGCAGTTGCTGCACCTCTGTCTTCGAAACCCTCACAATCGTAAAAGGCCATTTACCATCCTGGGTGTGTATCACTACTGCCACTCAGAGTTTAAAACACACACACATCACCACCAATGGGAAAACAGATCTAAATGTTCAGCATTATCAGATTTGCATTTCATAAATTTCAAATAAAAAATTGCTAGCACATGAGAAATACATAATACATCAAAATAAATAAATAACTACACCAAAACTAAAGTAAAAAAGATTAGCTGCCTCATTATCCTCAATAGTTGCCATAGACACTCTTCAGCTTGTCAGGTACATCAGCCAATATAAAATTATTGTAATGGGTATTTATCATAACTTTGGGAGAGTTCTGACTCACACTTATGATTTGAAAAATCTGAGGAAAAATACTGAGTTAAACTGTGTTTTAAACAGGAAATGTAACTTGGAAAAAACAAATAACCCAAAATTATCTACAAACAGGGGAAAAATTTTTCTTTTTATTAATAATGTTTTATTCTGTTCCACTTCTCTATTTGTTTTTCACAATGCTATCAGCAGTATCATATCCATACTTCTCTGTACTTTTAAGACAACATGAAAAGAAATGATTGCTGACATTTGATATTTGGAAGTTATGTCAGCTGTCTCTGAAAGCTGTATAGTGATGTCCATAACAAAGACTTAAGGTCCCACTGTAGCCAAGACCTTTTTTCCCCATGTACTGTTCAAATATAGTGAAAGGAAATCTTTCTTTTTTAAAAAAGTTGATTTACAAGCTACATTTAAACCTTCCACATGACACAACAACAGGAGGAAAGTGCAAACCCTTCCTCCCCACCCATTCATGGTTTGTTTATTGTTTGGTTGTTGTTGGGTTTTGTTTATTTGGTTTTTTGTTGGGTTTTTTTGTTTGGTTGGTTTTGTTTTTAAAATAATTCCATTTGGTTTTAACCATTTCAGCTGCAACTCTTCCGGGTGTTTCTGGATAAGGCAGTCTATGCTCAGTGACAGCACATGATGATTCTGTAATTCAATGTTGAATAACAGAGCATAGACATTAAGATATGAAGTAAAACATTACCAGGGGGAAACTATCACTGATTCTTGGCATAACAAGGCTGATTCTTAGCATAACCACTATAAATGACAAGGAAACAAGAAGTAAAACCCACAGTTTTTCCAAAACACCAAAAAGTACTGCTTTCTTGATGAGAAACAGCATTCAGGACTTTCAGGCCAAAATGGTATAACAGTAAGTGAAACTACACCAGGATACTGCAGCAGTTCCCCAGCACTCAGTTCTACAGGAAACAATCTGCATCTCCATCCCACCTGGCACCAGGCTTCCCCCTGTTAATACCACTCAAATTACTCAGTCTTTTTATTTAGACAATTCCTATTCAGAGTCTTATTTGACCCGTAGGAAATCAATACTGTCCAAGATTATTACATCCCATATCTGCAGGAGGAGCAGCAGTTGGCAACCAATTAGTTTCAAGCAGATTAGAAAGTTTTAACATACTTCATTTCTGGGGCAGCTCCTCTGAGAAGGAAGACTGAAAAAAAAAATAAAAAGCAACCATCAAGCCTGGAGAGAAGAGAGTCTTCTTTCTTAAATGCCTATAGCATTTGATAAAGCAAAATCCCAGTTCTGACTGAGTTATCAGATGAGGCTCTACTCACCCCATGTGTGATGATCTACACAAGAGAAACAGGGACATGCCATTAAATCTTGTCTGTGGAGTCTCTGACCCTGGCCAAGTGGGCTCAAACTGCAGCCCTGTCAGAGAATACTGAAGTGCGCTGAGGCTGTCAGCTCCCAGAGGCATAAGGCAGAGCAGAACCTTGCTTGTAATCATCTTTACCGCCTATATTTGAAGAATTATCTCATTGTCCCCTGGATGAAAGCACCTTCGCGAATGCAAGTTGTCATGCACAACACACATTCAAACTCCCTACACCACGAGGAGCTGGCAGGGATCTTTACCTGATCACGCCTGCTGAAACCCATACGTCCTCTCTAAGTTTCCCAAAATATTCTTATGACTTGGATAATACTGAATGAAAATCCCTCTGATGATATACAAGTTATTGTACTCTTTATACACCTTCTTTCTGACAAAAAGACATAAGAATTAAAGCTATGAAAAATGTCATCTACGTCAAGAGTTGAAGCACATAAAAAGGAAATTTTCTTAGCTCACTGTGTAAATTCAAATAGCAATACTCAAATAGCCTTGGAAGAATAAGACATAAGTTTTGTTCAACGACGTTTTCCTCAGAAATTTTCAAGTACTTGAATAACTAGTGTTCCATGAAATCATTAAAAAAAAACCCATGGCCACACAAGTCATTTACCAGGTTAACATTACAATAATCCATCCCCCTATTGAGTTTCCCCCTTACAAGTTTGCTGATGCTTTCAATAGATGCATGTTAATTATAAAGCACATGATATGCACAAGCTGTATGAAAACAAAAAAAAAAAAGTATTGTTTTGTTTTACAGAAAATAAGGATTAGATTAAGGTTTGTGATGAAGGAAATCTGTAGCCAAAAAGAAATTCCTCCGAAAGGTTATATATTTAAACAGAGGGAGGAAAGTCCTAGTTTAAGAAGCATAATAAAATGGATGTAGTATAACTGGAAAAAGAAGAGATGAAAATTCAACAATGAAATTGTTATGAGGTCCCGAGAACCTGTTAATTGCATTAGATATGCTGCTGGTACCTCAAAAACATTGGTACATTACGCATTGTGATGGAAGCTTAAAAGACGCTTACCCTGTTTCAAGGAAATATAAAAAAAAGCAGAGCATCTATACAGTTCACTAACACACAGTGTTTAGGAAAATTATTCCAGAGGTGCTCTTACAAAACTGAGACTTTCCAACTGGGGTGAATTTCCAAGGAGAAAAGAGGGGATATAAGCACAACTTGACTGTAGTTTTCTGTATTCTCCCTCATGAACTTTTACTTGTTGATGAATTAAAACCATAATTTAGTTCTGTGTATCACAAAAATAATTCTAGGACAACAGAATGGCAATGCTCATTTGCTATTTTAAAGTATTAAAATTGTGGAAGAAAAGTTCAGAAAAGGGTGGTGATGGTTAATAAGTCTACTACATTCTGAGCATCTATGGTAATACTAGAAAGAGTTCAAATTAACTAATCTATCCATAAATGAATCAACATCTCAGCACTTGTCAGTAAAGAACATTTTCCACTCATTGGGGAAAAGCTGCTTCTCCTGGCAGTTGAACAGTTAAGTGAACTGATGCAGAATGTTCCAGAAGAATGAGGTAGAAAAGGATTTAATCATTTTTATTTTGTCTCTTGATATATATTTGAAAGGTTTTGTTAGCAGAGAGCATTAGGCTCAAAGGTACAACATAAAAGAGGAAATCACAGCAGAAGGAGTCTCTGTGTATAGGTGTTTGGTTCATTTAAAGTAAGTTTATGGATGCTTATTATCATGCATGCTTATTCCAGTAGCACAAATCTGAAAAACAAGACATACTTACCTTTTTCCTAGAATCTCTCTACTTGAGATTTGAAGTTGGCACTTCAAATCCACTTTTTCTCTTCTCGGCTGAAATACCCGTTAGCCAAATATATTCTTTAGTGGTTACTCAGCACTCTGCTAGCACAAAACTTTTCAAGGGTATTTTTGCCTGTGGAAGATCATTTTTCAAAATAACAAGAGCACCACTGCTTTATTTTAGGTGCATCCTAAGTAAGTAGGAACATAAAAGTGAAAGTCCCACTGCAGACTCTGCTGACAGAGATTGATAAACTCTTGGAAGAAAAGCATGAAAAACAAATATGAGACATACAGACTGTCATCTCCTCACAGCAGTGCACCAGGCTCCAAAGCACTTGTTCCTTGCAAAGGAAGAGTATAGCAATTTCAGAAATAAGAGCTTGCTCTGCAAACAAAGAAAACTAGAGTAAAAAAAGGGGAAAATCATGCAAAGCTCTTAGCTAGTACTCAGTCTTATAAAACCGGCAAGAGAAACAGTTCTGCTGGGACTTCTCTCACCACCTTTCAGGGCTTGGCTTTGCTGCGGGAAGTGAGATCAAGTCCATGAAGCTTGGAAACAGAATTAAGCAGCTTGTGAAACTCCACAAAATCCAACAACAGAAAGAAAGGGCATCTCAGGAGCAAACATCTACTTTTTTCTTTTTTTTTTTTTTTTTCATAAATAACATCTTTTCCACAAATGGATCTTATAGCATGCTTCAATCAAGTTTTATTCATTGTACATTATCTCTCTGATGGCCTAGATCGCTAGCTGCAATACACCAGCATCACCCTTTTGATTTATGCAAACTGAATATTGTATGTATGTGAACATTTTCACTCCAGCTGCTGCATGGCCATTTCTGAAGTGGAAAATTGTAGAGTGTTCAGCCATCTCCTGGAACTACTCAGATCAGTAACTGAAAAAAAGTGTCATAACAAAATAAGTCCATAAAGAGAATTCAGGGAATAAACAAGTTGATCCACATCATTGTGTGCATGAACAATCTAGACATCAATCCACATGCTTGATTTTGCACAGTACAAATTAGCTGCTAAGGAAAGGAGACCAAGATGAAGTTATGAGGCGACAGTTCTGACCAGGTTAGCAAATGATGTGGAAAACAATCATCTTTGATTGCTAAGAAAGGCAGGGAACGCACTGATTACAAAATAACATTCATTCCCTAAGATTAGAAAACACCAATTCATCTGCTCCCATCACTATGCCTGCAGTACTGTTTTATTTAAGAGCAGTAATGGGATTATGAAGCAAATCCTCCCATCATCCATGCTAATTCATATTGGTTTGGATCACCTAGCAATTTCCATGCACGCATACTATATTACATCAGAAGAAACTAAATTGTAATTTCTTCTCCAGCCGTATACAAAATATGTTTCAATTCAAAAGGGACACATATGCAGTTGAACAAGTGTCTGGTCCTGTGGACTATCTGAGAAAGTGTCTAGAAATATTCATCAAGTAGGAGGACAAAGTCTTTTACAGCAGTATCTGACATTAAGCCCAAAATTAAGCTGTTAAATAGTACAACATCTACAAGACCATTTTTCATGGCCATCCTCTTAAACTAATATGAATTAGGCCTCCTTGCAATCATTTTATCTGCTATCTGTAACAGCTGATTAGATTCTTGGAAGTTTACTCAGCAAATATTTAATGTTATTGGTCATCATCAAATAGATCAAACAGATTAACCTTGCACATCAGGTCAGCAACATGCTTGGAAAGCTTACCATCAGCTCCGATCCTTAATGCCTCAGACCCTTAACAACTTCTCCATACATCACAAGCCCAGGCTCAGGGAGTGATGGGAGCATATTGCCAGCACTCTCAACCATACAACTGAGAGAAGGAAAGTATAGTAATGGAGAGAGGTGGAGGGTGCTAGTGTTCTAATAAATGAAATTAAGGGTGAAGCAGACTGTGGGAGAATCACAGAAGTTATTTAAGTGCATCAGAACTATTATTGCTGAGATTTATAACAAACATCTTTTGTAGGTAAGCCTCAATAAGAAACCAGAATAGGTGAGTTAGAGGTATGGGGAAGCAGGTGGAGAAGTAATCTTCGGAGCAGACTGAAAAGGCTGCAGTTATGTGTGTTTGGGGATATGTTCTGATCCTTTTATTTTACCAGCAGCTACTACTTAGAGCATGAATTTCTAAATTGATAGAAGTAGCTGGTCAGAGTTTTTCTGCTTCTGGGTCTCATATCATGTAACATTACCTCTGCAGGCTCTCCTGTATTTTTCATACAGCACTGTGTTTGATCATTCAGTATTTAAAGTCCTCCACCCTGCCCCCCTATTTAAAGTATTAACTGATCATGGGTAAAGTAATAGGAATTTTTCCATTACAAACGCGAGATTTATTTAATAAAACAAAGTAAGAAAACCTAAGCACTTTCCAGTGCCTCTCCCACATCATGCCACTTGCTTTTGATCTTTATTTTCCTTCCGCAGATTGCCATACATCGATAGGTCCCCAAAAATGGCTTAGCTCAAAATGAGTCATGAAAATTGAGCCTTCTGGAACAAGAAAAATATATAGATCATCTCTGTTATAAATAAAAGAGCAGTTTTGAGAACAACCAGACAGAAATAACTGATACACGTGTAGATGCAAGCAGCACATGCATTCTTAGTTTTTGGAAGAAAACCAATGCATACTCAAAAGTTCCTCTGCATTGACATTAAATCCTATCAGCCTGCACAACTTGGTGTCTTGAGTCTAGCTTGGATCAAAACTGCTCTACGTGCTTCCACGTGCTGTGGAAAGCAACAGTGATCAGTTACTAGAAAGATGATCCTAAACCACTAGTTCCACATAAAAATGCAAGAAAACTCTCAGACTGTCAGAAGTGTAAACTGTGCAATCATTTCTCCCCATACTACTGAGCTCCAGCACAACAAACAGCAAGGAACCAAAACAAAAGCCCCTTACTAGTGCTAAGAGAACTTGGAGCTGCTTCCCAGGCCAATACAGATGACTGCACACAGAAGGGGAAAACTGTGAACCAAGGAAGACTCACCAAGTTGATTTTACACTTTTGATAAGACTAAATATGCTAATATCTTGGGGTTTGTTTTTTTCCTTCTTCATTTGCATGTTTGACTTAAACTCTCTTGACAAGCCTAGAAAAGGCAGTGATTAATACCCATAGCCTTATCTAATAGATTAGTTGTTACCAGAATCAAAGTCCTTGAGTCAGATGATTTGGCAACCTGTATGAGTAATCACAAATTTATTTATACACACAAGATCAGTGTTTTGATTTGGTGGTTGTTTTTTTTTTTAAATTGCTCTTAATTTCTCAGTAAGACACCTTATTATAATTGCTATCATATTTAAATACCAATCCCTTCCAATTGAATAAAAGCCTTTAATTATCTTTAAGTACAAGTTTTATTTTCATCCAGTATAATATATTAAAGCTCAATCAAGAGTCCAGAATGAGACCATGAGAACAACAGTGAAGTAAAAGAACCATCTAATAAAAAATTAAATAAAAAAAACTAGGCAAGATTTTCAGGAGTTCCCATTACCACTTGTGTCAGGGCTGTCCTAAACAGTGCTGCGTCAATTTGTTTTAGTATTAGTGCTGGGGGTTTTCGCCCCTCCTAAAACCAGCTAAACCATTCATGCCTACTCTCACTGTTGATGAGGCAGGCAGGCAGGTAGATTTAATAGCACACCATCTGTCTGTCTGAACTAGTTGTGGTGGTAATGCTGCTAAAGCACAGCATGAGCTATTTGCACAGACATCAGTGCAGCAAAGAGTAAATAAAAGCTTATGAAGCTAAACTGTAAACAAAGCTGATTTTCAATTAAATTGTATTCCTAATGAAGCGTGTGCTATTTCAACTGCAATGACACTTTCCCCGTATCTACAGCCTTCTTCATTTTCCAGTGTCACAGATTCAAGACTGCTTTGAAGTACACCTCCATCTTCTGAAAACAAAACTCACTTTTAAACCTGGAGACAGATCGGGGAAAGAAGAGTGACGTGCGTGTAACAAGGAAGATCAACTTGTCTAGGCATAACCAAGACCCCTTTGAATTCCTTGCTCTAAGATGAGGGTTTGGATTTTTCAGCTTGTTTGTCTTGACAAATACTTTTAAAGTGGCAGGGGTAGAAGAAGAAATAAATGAGAGGAAACCATGGTAAGTCAAATGGTCCTTCAAGTAGACAGAGCATTATTAATCTTCAGCAGTTTTCGTAAAGAACATTAAGCCTGAAGTAAACAGCCCCAGCATGTGACTCCTAAAGAGAGATGATGAACTTACAGATGTTAATTTGCTTTTTTCCAGCAAGTCAGGAACTTCCCTGTTTTCAATGTCTCCATTCTTGACTAAACACAACCTAAATAAACCCGTATCTTTAGATTATTTGGAAAAACACGTTTGTGCTCTTTGCACCATCCAATGTAAGCTTCTTGAGGAAATCTAAGGCAGAGAACAAGAAGGAAGAGGATAACAGGGGCACTTCTAAATTTGAAGACATTCATATTTTGGTCAGAGAAGAAAATGATGCTCAATGCGGTTTCTGAGAAGTGCCGAAGGGCTACAAGCAATGCTGCAAGGCTGAACATCACGCTTACGACTACACTCCATGTACTGATTTTGGTGCCATCCCAAAGGATTATCCACAATCACACAGATTGGGGGAGACTAAAAGGAATTAACGGATTTTGTATGTTTTTGTACTCATCCCTCATTCAATTCAGTTAATGTGAAACGTTATCTGATTGCTGACCTCCAACTAACTGTCTACAGCTATAGGTCACTTCCAGTCTGCATTTTAGTTATTTGCAAAGGTATATAAACTTTAGGTGTTTTTCGCTGGTAATAAAAAGGTCTAAACCTGCTTTGTTTGGAGAGTCTTCTCAAACAGGCAGACTCAGTTGTCTTATGAGACATTAAGTTACTGTAATACAGTTTACACAAAATAAACTTCAGGCCAAAATTATGTAGTATTCCAAATTACGCTAGTCCAAATCTAACAGCACTTTGAAGACTATAAACTTCATCACAAGCACCTTTCCCACATCTATAGCATTACTTTGTCTTGAGTTACAAGACAGGGTATCTTCCCCCCATCCCCCACTCCCCTTTCACAAGCCTTTCACTGACAACCTAAAAGGAAAATTAAAAAAAGTCACTCATCTGTAAATACTGTTTCTCAAATCGGCTTGTAGGATTCCAGACTAAACTTCTTAATTAAAAATGTGTGTATATAGATCCTTCTAGAGTGACGCAAGTTGGGAGGGCTTGTAAAGCAATAGTGAGCTAAAGCATCAACTTCCCTTCTTCTCTGTTTGCATCCTGCCTGGGCATCTGCCCCCGAGAGAGGCAAGCTCATGGTCGGAAGGCTGCAGGAACAGCCGCCACCTGGGCCAGCTCCTCACAACAGCTTACAGATGCTCCCTCCTACCTTCCTTTTTCCTTTCCTCAAAACAGGCATCCATCTCCTCTTGAGTCACCCTGCTTTCTTTTTCCAGCTCAGTCCTCTGAAGACTGAGATCTCTCCTTTCCACCTTTTCCTCCTACTCCTGTATCTTTCTGACCAGAGACTTAGTGTGAGCCACCCATGTCTCTGACGGCTCTTCTGCCTTCTTCTCACTGTCTTCTACCTCTCCTCTCTGATGGACTTTGATTTCTATAAATTCTAGCAGTTTCCATGAGAGGCACTGCTGCCCAGCAAGCCCAGTGGGGAGGTTCCCCCCTTCACCACCTTGGCAAACCTGCCAAGAGTCATTAGCCAGGTTGGAGACTACCAGTTTGCTCAGCTGCATCTGGCCACAGTGTCCCATGCTGCCATGGAAACGATGGACAGAACCAGGACTCGGGCATATTTTATTTAGTAGGCTGCTGGCGTTCTGCACCTTCTCTGCCCATGAGGCTGGTTGCTCATGCAGCCTCGTTGGCTTCAGGGCTGTCCAAGGGGAGCATCAATTATACTCCTTCACCCTCCCTTCCTAAAGGCAGGCACCAAACGGCAGAACAGCTTTCAATATTCACATATGCACACACAGGGCACACCAAGCAACTACTGTTTGCTACTGGTAATGCTGAATGAGTGATCGGATCAAATGTTAACGGGTAAACAAGAGATTTCTTTTTCCCCAGCGTACCAGCTTCAGAGCCCACAACTGCACCCACCCTGATCCGAAGCAGAAAGCAGCATGCTGGAGTCTAACGGGAGGGAGAACTGCTAAAATGCTCGTGACAGGTTGCTGCTGAGTCACACGAGAAGCTTGTGTAAAGTTTCCATCAGAGCCTGTGACTGTACATTGACTTTCTTCTTTTTTCCACGGTAGCTCTAAGTTGAGATTTGATTACCACACTGAATCTATGTTCTCCTGACAAAAGACGTTGACAGTGTAAAAATTAAATATTTACAACAGTTTTCCAAAAATAGCAACATTCAGCTTTGACACCTTCTGTCACTTTTTATTTCCCTGGTGTCTGATGGAAGTGCCTTACATTTCAGGATTGTGCCAAATTTTGATGAATGTTGGGAGGAAAAGCTTTAAGTTTTGAATACTGAGCATGAAATATGAGAATTCACCCTCCATTTCTTCCAACAAATTTGTGTGTATAGTGGAGTAAGGAGGAGGAAAATCCAGAAATGCTTTACTAATTTAACACTGTTTTTTGGTACAAAGTCCACCGATACAGGCTGACATTGCTTAATTCAGGAGCCAGCTCTGCAGGCAAGCTCTTCCCCAAAATAGTTTAAAGGAGAGGAAAAAAAGTACTAGAAGAGTCTTACCCTTTTCCTTAACTTTCTCTTAAGTAACTGCATGGCCTTAATAGCATAAGTTTGTTACCCTTTCCTTAACCTCTGCCATCCTACATTGCCAGCTTTCCCACTGCAACTTACCAAAAACGAAATTCAAAGCTTAGACACAGACACATGACAAACACCAGCTGCACCTGCTGTGCAGCCAAATAAAAGCCGTTAGCAAATAGTTATTGTTGTCAAATTTAGCGCAACACATATATGAGGATCAAGACATACATCTGCCTTGGGTAACCAACTTTATCATCTGCAACAGTTGACTCTTTGGCCACTCAGAAATGTTCCGCAACAGAAGCGCATTGGCAGCAAGTAATCTGTTTAGCAGCTAGGGAAAATCATCATTTCTGTTAGCCTGAACTTACTTAAGTGGGCAAACACAGCTGCACACCCATCTGTAGAAGCAGGGCTTCTCTTCAGATCAAGCAGGTTACTCTCCTGAATCTTTCTTTCTCACTACAGTCAGATAATATGGAGATTTTACCTGCAACCTTTAATGGGATAAGGTTATTTAAAACCCACTCCTTTTATGTAAAGTTAAATGTGATAAACCAGAAGGCCATTCAAGGTGAAAAGAGTTAAACCTGCACTCTATTCCAACATCAAACAGGAAGACAAAGATCAAAACAAAGAAAACTTCTTCAGGTTTACCACAGTTTCTTCTGTAATTATTGGTTTTTTTAAAAAAAATAAAAATAAAAATCAACAGGTCTCTTACTGCCATCTTCAGCTATCCCTACAAAGGTTGTGTGTCATTCAGTGAACAACGCAGCCTATTATTACCCCAAAAGCTGCAATACTCAAGTGACAGCTTTTGTCCAGAAGCGAAGCACTAGGCAATTGTGAGACTTCCAGGGAAAATAAAGGAACTTCTAAGGTCTGGTGGGGCTTTTGTTGCTTGTGTTTGCTTTGGGGTTTTATCCCTCCCCTTCCTCTTTTTGCTTGGTTTTTTTTGTTGTTTGGTGGTTTGGGATTTTTTTAACAATGTTACTGCTGCTACATGTTTTCTTCCTCTATTGAGGGAAGATTGTTTTCACTACTAGATATTGTCACCCACCTGCACTTGTTGCTAGTTCTCTCCCAAATAAATGAGAATGTTCACAGTTTCACCCTGTCAGGCAATTCAGACAAATCAATACTAGAGGTTCAATTCTCAGTGTACAGTTCTGCCTACTCACAATATTGCTTATGAATGCGTGCGTACATACATAGGTGCACATAGCCATGGCAATCCACAGCTCGTCAAATTGATAGGCACTTCTACTTTTTTAATGCTTTCATAGATGCTTTCCATTTTTCCCTGCACAAGCTTGCACCATCTATTGTCTTCTGTTAAACAAAACCAACTCCGATCCCCTGAAGCAGTGTCAAGAAAATATCTTTAGACATTTCTAGTCAGTTTTCCTTCTGATTACAACAGTTGTTAGTCTTGCACTAAGATCACTCTGTCTCCCTCCAGACTCAGAAGTGGCACACAGCGGATGCCTTCCCGTGTTAACTGACTCTTCTTTGGGGAGGAGGCAACAAAACAAAAAGGGCTCCGGTGGCTGCAAGACCTCCTTGATTTTCAGAGCTGAACAATGCATTCTGTTAAAACCTCCAAAGATAATCCCGTTGAGATGAAATTTAAGTAAGCATTCATTTTCCTGTTTATTAAAAAGCTTAAGGAAAAGCTAGAGTATCTGCAGCAGTGGCCTTGGCCATTTCAGTCTATGTAAACGCACCTTTATCTTCCAGACTTGCAGGTTGCTTATATTGAGCAAGCAGCTGAGAAAGCTTGTGCTTTTATTATTATTTTTTTAACAGGGCTTTCCTTTATCCTTGAGGGAGGAGGAAAACAGTATAACTATCAAAGTGACAGACTAGGAAGAGGATAATAAAAGGGAACGAGATCCTATCGACATTCGGTCATGAAGAAACAGAATTATTTGCTTGCTGCATTATCCTTCCACAGAAATACAGTATCAACACCTTGCAGATATTTCCAAGAACTATACCAAACAAGTAAGCTCATACAAAAGCTTTATTTTGAAAATCTAGATTAATTTCTTATCTTGGTAACTTGAATGACTCACCACTATATTTATATTGTTATAATGCAGAGAACATCCAACAATTTTAAACCAGTTTGGGATGAGAATAACTTCCATACAGAAGACTCTTTATATGTCTATCACTTGGCTTGTAGAGGCTCATTTAGAACATCAAGCAATGGATTGAGAAGAAAAGAAAAATGATCACTTAGAAAAGAAATATATATTAAGATGCCTGTAGGTATTTTATTATGGCAATTTTTCAGAAGTGAGAAGTATAGTGCAGCATAATGGGGAGGGGAATAAATAATCTAGCACAGGGAAAAAAGGCACCAAGGCAAGTCCAAATTCCAAAGAAAGAGATAAGTAAAAAGCCACAGTAAAGTCCATTCATTGTTCCTTTAACTGCAATACTCAGAAAAGTGCAGGGGCCAGGGGGAATCATATAATATAATTGCATGGCTCCTGCTACAGTTTACTTCTCTGAAAGTAGAGCTGAGAAATACTTGAATCCTGAGAGCAAAGCAAGAAATTTCAGTATAAAATTGTATGATAAAAGAAGAGAAAGCTAGCCACAGTTCAAGATAAATATATTTTTTGATAACATTTCCACATCCTATCAGATTGTAGTATTGTAATGTAGAAAAGCACTGGCAATCCATTTCAAGACTAATTTCCTTGTGAGACGGCCATTAAAGACATATTAATATTTGCTTTTCCCTCAACACTGCCTGCTTCCCTTTAAGTTTTAAAGATTGCATAAACATCTCTGATTTCAATACAATTAAAAAAAAAAAAAAAAAAAAAGACACACTTATAACCTTCTGTCCCCTAATCCTAGTGTGTATCCCAGCTCACCCACTTTTTGGAGATCTTGTTGAACATGACATGTCCCTGTTAATACCTGCTGGACTCAATATGGCAAGCAAAAAATTACAGCTGAACGTGCAGAAATATGTATGGAATATATCTACTGCACAGACACCTGATACCCAGATTCAAGGGGATGCAACTACAGAACTGGAAGACCACACTAATTAAAATGAAAAGGCAAAGACAGAGAGAGATCACATTGGCAAAAGGGGGAGAAAAATTAACTTGGCCTGAACAACAATTGGAATGCTGGAGTAGTTACTAACGGGAAGGATGGCTTCTGCCTGCAGCAGACTGTGCACAGCATGTGTGCTGCACCATTAGCTACAGTGCTGAATCCTGCATACAGATAAAACAAATGGGAAATCACTCAAAAACAAGGCAAACAATGCAGGGATGGTGCTGGCAAACAGGAGACAACTTGAGCATTCAGCAGAGAAAGAGGTTAAAGTCATTTAAGTGATGAAAAAGGAGTCTTGTTTTTCAAAACGGCACCTTTTGAATGCAGTGCAAGGAGAAGGTGCAATAAACTTGACAGAAAAGTCTCCGTGCTCAACCACTAGTTTTTCTTTAAGGTGAAACACATGAAAATATTCAGTTTAAAATGTCTTAGATTCAGCAGGGGAGTGAAGTTTCTCCTTAAAGAGAAGCTCGAAGAAACTATTTTTTCCAAAATAGTCTACATCTCAAGACAAGCAAAAATGTAGTTAAGGAGTCGAGTTCCACCTGAACTAGTAGAAAGGCTTTAATACTGAGTGATTGCAAGAGAAAGTTGTTTGGACTTTGACAAAAACATTTTGCCAAAACAGTAATGCTACAACATCCATGTTCACTGCACACAAAAGAGTAGCTATTCAGCAACACATAGAAAGACTGAACCTTACAACATTCAGAGAACGTGACTTTGAATGCAGTTTGGAAAATGCTGCTTACATCACATTCCCAAATCTCACCTAGGGAAGAGACATGAAAAAAATAACCTGGGAATTGAGAAGGGGAAAACTTTAAAACAAGAAGAACTATTCTTTCACAGTTTTGCCTATAAGTCATTTCAGAAAAATAAAACTACCACAAGCTACAAGTTAGGGATGTTGTGGCCCAGGATGCAGAAACATTCAACCAAAATAACAGAACAGAGCTAGCAACAGCATCCAAATATTCTCTCTTGCAGCCCACTGTCCTAATTCCTTGCATTTCGTTTGGGTTTCCACAACCCTTATAAAAAAGTAAGTGAACTTAACATTGCTTTACTGCAAGACCAGCAATTACTCCACTGTTTGTACGTCTCAAAATTTCTGGGTAAGCACAAAGGCATCAATGGTATTTAAGGATCTGAGCCTCCAGGCATGTTGCCAACTACTGAGTAGACACAGTTACTATCAAAAACTTCAAAAGTAGTTACCCTGGACTTGCAACTTGGTGGAAGTAGCCATCTTACTGCACCAGTTACAGATAGTTCTCAAATGGTATTGCATGTGTTAGATACAAATTAACCTGCAAGGTTTATTTTTGTATTTCTACATGTCCACATTCTTACCCTGCAAACTATTTAGCTTACATCTAGTAACATGTATACTTACATTTTAAGTGCAGATGTGCAAGATTACTATGTTTAAACACCTGGCAGCAGTTGAAGTTCTTTCTCTTCTTGCCTCCCCAGTCTGCCCCAGTTTATTCAACAAGTTCTGCAAATACCTGTATAGATTTACAGTACAAATTTGGGTTCATTTCTGATGGATGTACAGAACTAGGTGTAACCAAAGAGATAGCTGAAGAAATACATGAACAGTAAGAATAGGAAGGAAGTTGTTGAAGCCTCTGCAAGAATAGCTCTGTGGCCTGTACTGTCCATCGGGTGCAGCGTTAGGAGGCTAAAGCATTGAAATGCTCACATATGTTGTATCAAGTACCATCAAATTAATGAAGGACTTCCCAGCATCCCAGTACATGGCACAGGAAAGAATCTGGGCCATTAACTCATAGCCAGTGACAAGGTGGGTGTTGCAGCTCTGAAGCTTTTACATTATAGAACTCATCATACAACCACCATTGAATTAGAATAGAGACTGTGATCCTAAAGTTAAAAAAACCAAACAACAAAACAACAAAGAAAGAAAACTAGAGAGGAGGTAGCACAAGTAAAAGGGCTCAAAGGCAATTGAGAATGTTTTATTTTGCCCTGGCATTAATAAACCTCTAAGGCTATTGTCAGGCAAATCCATGATTCACTGAACTATGCTATTAGCAGTTTATTGCTTTCTAAAATTGAAGATCTTTTTCTAAAGCAGATCAAGATAAAGAGAAATCAAGTATAACAGACTGAAGCTTTGAAAGAAATACGCCATAAAGTCAGCTAGGAAATGGAACAGCAAAAAAGTGTCTGTGTGTGCCGGAGGGGGGGGTGTGGGGGGTGTGGGGAGGGCGAGCCATATTTCTAACTGCTATTCAAGATACCTGTGAAGAAAATGGTAGTGCTGGAAGGAAATCAACTTGCTCACACGAGATACTCACAAATTGTTTCTGAAGCTGGTAACTCATTCTCCTGTCTAAAATACATCATGAGCTTTGTAGTTCAGCAAAGGATAAATAATCTGAATGACTACAGGGCACAAAGCACTTACAACTACATTCTCTGACAGACAGGTCTCCATGCAGGGAAAAGTACCTGATGGGAACCACTGAACAACAAGACATTTGGGAGAAAGCTCTGATTTCCAGGGCAAGAAGATGATATTTATCATCACAAGGTCTTGTTAAAACAAAGGACCTAGGATACTACCTGTGCAGAAAGTATGAACTGACTAAAGCCAACACAGAGTGCTGCCAGACCTCATGGAGAAATATGCACTCCTCTGAATGCATGAGCAAAACTAGGCAAAAAAACTGCCTCAAGAAAAATCACTTGGTGGATCAGAAAGCAAAACCCCTAAAAAACCCATCATCATCTTTGAACCAAAAGTCTATATTTCCTTAAAAATTACAGCTTTAGAGAATAAATAATATATTTCAAGCATCTTTCACATAAACATCACTTTCTGCCTCACACTCCTCTGCCAGGGCTACATATTTCTAACAATGACTTTTCTACTAAGAGTTTCCAACCTGTAATACATTTGGGGTTTTTTTAAAAGGCAATACAAACGTAGTACATACATTAAGCTCGGATAACAGGCTACAGAAAAAAAAAAAAAAGTGCAGGGTAAGTGGGAGGAATGTGGATCAATTCTTTCACACCAGCTTTGTCCCCACAAAGGCTGCTGAGCTAACAACTCTGCAGACAGACTCCACTCCCGTGTCACATTTCTGTGGCCCCACAGAACATGGGGATGACTCCGATCTGACTCAGTTCCCTGCATACCAAGACTGAGCACTTCCTCATACACAGTTCTGCTCCTTCACCATGCTCCTTTCAACTGTCACCTCATCACGAGTCCCCACTAGCTCTCAGTGAAGTGTTAGGGGAGTGAACAGTGTGGGACTGGCTCAAAGGGAGAATTAAGGGGTAAATCAAAACCTAGGGCAGGAACAGCCAAGCTGCAGGAACAGCAATCCTTAACAGTATGTGAACTGCCGTTACCTCTGGCCTTTGTATCCGTGGGAGCTAGAGGGGGATAGCCCTTTATGCTGTAGGGCTATTCTAAAAGTGCTATAGCAGGTGCAGAATTAGGTACAATGCACTGCAGACTAAAAGACATCAGCCATGCTGAATTCTGTGCAGCATCCTCTGCAACAAATCCAGTCTCCAGCATTACGTACCACATCAGCTAGAGTAGCGTGCAAAAGCTGCAATAAGTTGACCTGAAGATCACCACTGTTAAGGGTCATTAATAGAAACAAAACAAAACCAAAAAAAGCCTTTCTTAACAGAAAGCCACATATACTCTCACAGGAAGAAAAAAAAATGAACTACAGAGAAGTACAGAGAAAGTAGTCTTGATCTGAAAGCAGTGTCAGCTGTTTTCCAGAGATACATCTAGCAACTACAGTAGTTACACTTGATCAGTGTGCTGTGTCACAGGCACTAAGAATTCATATTTTCCCCACTGTTTCAACATACCAAAACTGAGTGAACTAGGGAGTTTACCCCAGTTCTTTTTAAACCAGTTGTTTTAATTTAAACCAGTTCTTATCCAATAGTTTCCTGAGCCCTATACTTTCATCCCATATCACACACAGACATTTGGAAGATCCTTTCAGAAGACAATCACACACCCACCACACACTGGGGGATAATTCCCTCCAGCTGTGTAGCTGAGCAGACAGGGCACATTAGCCCTTTTCAGACCACTAATTCATCAGCTCCCACAAGTTTCTCTTTTTTTGAGATTCAAAGCATATTCATAGTAGCAAGCCTCAAACAGCATCGATTTTGCTTTAAAAACCAAATACACATCCGTCTTCCTGCACCTTTGCCAGTAAAAGTTAATTCGTGGGTGCCCTTGGAGGCAAGCAGCAGGCAGCAGAGTACGGCCAGGAGTCAGCCGCTCAGGGAGCTCCTTTCCAAAACTCAGAAGAGATTTGTTATTTAAAGGGTTTACAACACTAGCATTTGCCCCAACACAGAGTCCAGGGACATATTTGAGGCCTCAAGGTATTTCCCCAAATGCCAGTGGCAAGATCCTTGTGAACAGAGCAACCACTTGCTTCCAGCCAAAAGAAAAAAAGGTATTTTGGGTGAGGACATTTATGAACTAACAGTGGATTAGTCATACCATCTCTCTGAGAGACACTGCACAATGTCAAGCAATGTGTTAATAAAGGAGAGAAACACGTTGGAGAAGAGAAGGGGGAGAGAAAGCTATGATATACCGTACCTCTCCCCCTGAACTTCAATTTTGGTTTGACCGCACATTTCAAGAAATCACTGTGCAGTACAAAGAACTCCCCAGTACTAGGAAGCTTCATATAAGAGTGAAGCCTTGCATTTTCCACACACAGCACCAGGCCCTCAGGCAGTAGTTGTTATAGCAACTAATCTTGAAGATCTTACTACTGTCCTGCACTCCAGGGGAGATGTCACCCCTGCACAAAAAGGATTTAGGGAGAACATTTCATGTTCTTCTAGCACACACCTACATAAGACAAAGCTTAGTGTGTGACGCACACAGTTCTTTTCTGTTGATTTCCTTTTATTTAATCTTACAATGGTGTTTCAGGTAGTCTCTTAACCTATCAGTTCTTTAAACTAGATAACAAATTACAAGATATACTTACTAGACATACAAAGTTAGCAACAGCAAGAAAATTCACATTGATTTTACAAAGGTTAGATGGAAAATCCCCATTCCTTTCTTCAATCCTTGTCAGTGCCTCTTCCCATCTTGAAGCCCCAGGCAGCGTTCCTCAGTAAGACCCTATTCCACAGCCTTCCCAGCACTACTGAAGAGCCTGCTGGTGACACACTGTAGACATGTAAACTTCAGAACAGTTCAAGCAGTCCTTCATCCTCAGCCAGGGAGGCAAAAGCACCGTCCACTGAGAGCACACTCACACCTCCACGCAGAAGGTGTCACTCTCCCCAGTGGTCCTCGGCAGCTGATGGTGGGTCACGGCCAGGGGAGATGTCTTGTGGAGCCAGGCAAGGCACGTGGCGGGCCAGCAGCACAGCCTGAGCCGTGCTGCAAAGAACACGGAGAGGCTGCAGCAGGCTGAAGGCAGAGATCTGGTAGCAGTTACAGTCCCCCAGGGTGTTTACTTGGCCAAAACAATACAACTTCTCTTGAAATGCTACCAAGGTCTGCATCACACTTGATCGACAGTTTATTGAAGCATTAAGACAGTGTTAGGCTCCACATAAGCAATTTTGTAGGAGGGCAACAAATATGTGTAGGAGGTAGGAATTTGCTGTCTCTTCCACAGGTCCTCCAGCATCACTGTCAGATTTTTCATTTGTAGGTTTTGTTTCTTTTTTTAATTAATTTTTGTTTTGGAGTTTTTTTGTTGTCTATTGTTTTAATTGTTTCTCGGTTGTTTTTTGGTTTTTTTGGTAAACAGGGGGAAGGAAGCCTGCCAGTAAACTGGCAGTAAAGAGCCATGGATCCGGCTCATCCAGCATTTGAGGCTCAGGAAAACACAACTGCCTTCCTTAATTCATAACACTTAAACACTTCCTTAATTCATATCAGAGATTCAGGGAGTTTTCACATAAAATGCAAGTCTGTTGCACATAACTACTGCTGTTCTATCCAAACCTCTCATTAGGGGCATCACGACAGTTGAAAAGCAACCCATTTTTCCAATGCTTCAAATATAGCAATAAAAAGTTTCTTGTCCATACACATCCCTGGTGTTTCTAGACCTTGAAATGTTTGCCATATCACCCGTAGCAAATGACATGCCAACACAACTCCACCCAGGCTGCACTGAGGCACATTCACCACATACAACAAATTCTCAGATTGGGTTTAATCTTCGTTTGCATCAGACCTGTAATCCAGTTACACAACCCTTGGATAGCCATAGCTGTCTACTGGCATAGTAGAGGTCTGCATAAGTAGACACTTTCAAGTTGTGCTCGCAGAACTGGGCATGGCATTGCTCAAGACACAGGTTTGGGCTGCGTGTGCACGTGTGTGTGTGAAGACCATCTCCCAACAGCTGAATTGTGTTCTCCCTCAGTATTGTGCCTCCCATGCCACCTCCACGAGCACCACCTCTTGTTGAATTTGCTGACACATCCCCATCACAGAACTATGCTTCAATTGCTCCTGTTTCTGCCAAATCAAATCTATTTAGACTGAAGTATTCCATGCCAGAAGACTGCCTCGGGCTCAATTCTTTTGCAAACTTTCAAGCTTGACTGGTTCAGCTATTTCTGAGAATAAGGTGAGAAGAAAAATATGTATGTTGCTTAGCTCAGAAACAAATCCTTCCCCCACTTCCCTCAAATGCAACACTGTTTTGCAATCCAGTTACCAATACAGAGGGCAGAAAATACATACCAGTCTTCTTGCATGGGGAAAGAACAGAATATAATCCTTTAAGTGTAAAGATTAGCTCCCAGTGTAATTTTGAAAGTAATCAAGCAATTTAAGTTTAAGAGTGCTTTATATTCAAACTTTTTACTCCTTTTTATACAGGGAATAAAACTTTTTGGTTGCAACATGCAAAAGCTGTATAGTGTTTTATACATGAAAGGCCAGTTAGCTGTGTATATTATATGTGTTGTAAGATACAACTGTAGCCATTATTAAACTCGGAATTTTATTGCTGGCCTTTTAAAAGCCTTGGCCTTGACCTGAAGGGAAGCTCCCTCTTTTTTTTGTGAGCAGTCCACTTCATTCCATGTTGACATGTTACCAAGAAGTGAACACAGTGCTTCAGCTACAGGAAACACATCTGCAAAAGCATGTGAGACTTGCATGCTTTAGAAAGCTTCCCCTGCAATTTTTCAAAACAGACTACCAACAAAACACACAGCTACCACTCACTGCAGTAACAAGATGGGATTGAAAAGCTCAAAGAGCCCTAATTCCTGCCACCATCATGCAGGCAGGTCCAAGACTTTGCCTTCTGAACCTTCAGTAGGTAAGCCTTTTCAAATGACCAAGGATGACAGGCCTAGACTGCTCCTGCCTGCAACTTTTCTTTTTAAGTCCAGCCAGAAATAACATCCAGTTGTTTCCTCTTTCATCCCCTCAGAAAACTGCTGCTTCAGGAGTTACTCTGACAGTGGTTTCTCTGTGTGCGATCGCTCGCTCAAAGGGGCATGCCTGGCCATCACCTGGTCTAGACTTCAGGGGTCTAAATTATTAGAATTAATTACATTTTTTCTAGAGTACAATTTTCAGCAAGGTTCCTTGCAAAGACATCCACAGACTTGCAGTTAACACCACATCTTCAAAAGATTACAGTTAGTTTTAACACCAGTTTACAGCTGGAAGACAATACAGCATTGGGGTCAACTCTAGGCACAAGCAAAGCAGGTGCTCACCTGGGGAACAGGCTGATGTATGCGGCAAAAGTCTTCCCCCTGCCCAATCCCACCTACACCACAGCCCCAGAGAGGCAGGGGGATGTTGTTGCAAAATGCAGGGTAGAGGTGGCAGGGCAGCAGCTGGCCCCACGCCATGCACAAGCAACAGAGCCCTCTCCAGCCGGCCCCATCCCGCCCCATCCCTCCAGTAGCTGCAGCAGTCACACAAGGCTGGCTTTCCAGAGCTCTGCCCCTGACCTGGTGTCCCAGCTCCAACCTGTTCTCCTCCCCTTGCCACACAGGGAAGATGCCTGGCTTGACTAGCCCCAGGTCTTCATACTTAGAGTCTCCTGTCACCCTCATACCCTGCCAGCAGCTTTGCTGGTCCCAGACCACAGCAGCTCTGGGCAGCTTAGCAGTCAGTCTGAGGCAGCGCAAGGGGACAATAAATGGGAAGACTCCTTTTCTGCACCTGGCTTCAACAGCATCCCTACAACTGCCAAGCTGAAGTAATTTTGCTTTCCTCTTAGTCTTCACAATAGGAAAATGAAGATTCATTAGCATTTACTTATGAGACAAAGCAGTATCAGTGGTCACGATGGGCCAGCAGCACCCACAAAATCAGAGCCCTCATGAGCCAAACTCCTCAGCCTTTACAGACTGAGCCAGGGAAGCTGGCTCCAGCTGACAGTTGAGCCAACCTGTACCTTCTCTGCACTAGATACAGAAAAAACCCCTCCATATATATGCACACACACACACCATTAGTGGGTTATTTAGAAAACAGCACACAAGAAAACCCCCACATACTCATTCAAAGCAGGTCCACAAATTAATTCTCATTCCTTCTGCACTCTCCAATATATTTGGAGAGGACTATCCCTGTCTTTTTCTAACAATGTCCCAGTCGTGACAGAAGTAGACTGTTTGTCAGATCAGGCGTGTTTCAGTATCTTAACACACAGGCCCACTGCAACAGTCGCGTGGTAAAACAGAAGTCAGTTAAACACTGCTAGAGTTCCCCATGCTCCCGAGGGCTGACCCTGTACTCACCAACATCATCACCAAGGACAGGAACTGTGACAGTGAATATTACAGGAGGTATGTGCACATTGGAGGAAAGGACTTGAAAACCCTTCCATTCAAAAGGGTTCCACCCCAAGTGGACAGGCAGCATCAAGATATGGCAGCCCCTTAACTCAACAAGCTGCCTAGGTCCCTCAGAAGACAACAGACTACACGCATGCATAGGACAAAGAAAGCTACTCTTATAGACATGTGTATAAAATATTGCTTTATATAAAATATGAAAACACACCAGAAACATTAAGAAGATCACAAAATACCTGGCCCATATGTATGACTCACGTATGTGTGAATGTACAGGGAGACATCTAAGAGGTCTGCACTGTCAGACTCCTTTGATGCTATGTATCTTTTCATTCTGCTCTCCTTTGTATCCTTTGACTCACTCACACATTCCCGAAGGACAGAAACATCTACTGGTGGCAATGAGAAAAAGGCAGAGACATTTATCACAAGCTGTAACAGAGCAATATTCTGCCAATACTGCAGTTGTTACCAAATCATTTTTCACAACACTGAAGAAAATTAAAAATCCTTCCTTTTAGTGCTACCAAGAATATACACATTTCAAGAAATCATACAATCAGCATTTACAGCACCAGATCCCTATAAAACAGCGTATTGGCTGAAGCCTTAATTTGTTTTGCTTAACTACTTTTCTCCTATCAGCAGAAATTAAATCTTGTTCTTAAACAGTGAAACTCTAAGTTACTCATTTTTAATAAAAACCTATTTTCCTCTGCCAGAATGCCATTCAAAATGTTTTTTAACTAGTTTTTCTTTCCTGCTGACTCAGTTACTAAATTATAGTTTACTACAAGCAGGAATTTTCATATCCATTCCTTAAACAGCTTCCAACACTAAATTTTCTATGCATATTGATTTTGTAAAGCATCCTACTTCAATGTTATTGCACTGTAGGAGGAAACCTCTCTCTGCCTTTGCATGATTGTTTCAGACAAAGCTTTCAGAAGAAATCCTGCTGCACAGATAAATTTACATGAAAGGACACTAGCACATGTTAAGCAACTGTCCTTTCTTTCAAAGTTCAGTAGTCAACAAGATTGTTAAATGTACTGTTACCAACTAATTTTTGCTGGTCCTGAAATAAAGTTCTTTTAGGAACTTCTTGTCTAAGAGCTGCTGGTGCCTACACAAATAGCAAGCTGCGTTAACATCTGATAAGATGTTCCACTGCTGCTTCAGTACATAATATTGAAGAGTAAGCTCTGAAGAAGATGTTCACTGCAATAATCAAGTTCAATGTAGTTCTTCAGCAGATACTTTTTCCCAGAAAATACAGGACCATCCCCAAGTCTGATATACTTACTTTTTTAAGGGACTTCTCGATTTGGGGCATTCTTTCATATGCAAAGTTACAAGCATGTTCTTTTAGTGACTTAATTGCACCAACATCTGAACAACATTTGGGTAGGCTAGCCATCAAGTAGACAATTGTAAAGTTATATTCACAAAAGAAAGGTGGGAGCTATGGGTCCTTTTCAAAACTTGCTTCAAAAAGCTATGGCTGTGACAGTGGCCATGTAAGTAAAGGAAGAAATTATTAGATTAATTCCATATCTGACTATTACAGCAAAATAACCCAGAAAATATCCATTAATTCTTCCCAACCACCACTCAAAGACATTCACCTAATTCATCTTACAATTACTGGAGATTACATTTTTCTTTTTTAACCACAACACTGCCTGCTCGCATGCAACAGCCATTAAGAAGGAAGGGAAAAAAATTTGCAGCACTAACTGGTATAATCAGGGAATCTGGGATCACATAGGCTACTGTAACAAAGCACAAGGCCAGTCTGAGTGAAGTTTCCCTCCTAATACATTCATGCACTCACTTGAGTCCAAGGTGTGCACACGTAGCAGAGGGCAGGATCTAGCCACTTGTGTGGTGCCTCCCCTTCCCAGCATTTAGAAAAAGGCCTCTAAAAAGGGAACTAGCATATAACTCTTAGAAGGACTACAGATGTTTTTACCAGTTTGTTTCACACATTACCACAAATAAAAGCATAGTTTGCTGAAAATACTCCTCCACCTCCAGAGAAATAACATGAACTGTCAACACAGGCAAATACACAATCCCATTTGATATCTCTGTTGTGTGGCACCACACAGACACCTCTTTTTGAGACAGCAAGTTGCTATGGGACTCAAGACTATGAATGACCTACTGCTATTTGCATGCTAAATTATGCTCACCACCTTCCTGGTTGCAGCCACCTTCGCTTCGTCACTTCAAACCAGTAGCTTAAATACATTTTCAGCAATTACATTAAAACCAAATCTAGCACAATTCATCTTCTCTCACACTTTAACCCACATTAATCAATTGGGTGCTTTCAGTCCTATATGCAAGAGTATAACAGAAAATCCACAGTTGTTATTATATCCCAGTGGAAATATGACCATCTGATCAGATATTGCAGACAGTAGGGAGTATATACTTTAGCAAAAGGGGAAAATTATTTTCGGTCAACATAAGAAACCCCAAAAGGGCAGTTCAACAGCATAAGTATGTCAACATTTAAATGCTGGAAACTTACTCCAGAGTAAGAGGTACAACCAACCATCTGCATCTGTGAAGGTGCCAAAAATTAGGGAACTGTGTGCCAGATTCTAACTTGCACTGAAACACAAGCGTCTTCTCTTGCACCCCTTTAAAATTGTTTTAGTAAGAATACAACCAAGTCAAATATTTTATTTTGAGGCAGCATATTACAGATATCAGTATGAAATCCCATACATGTGAAGTTATACTGCATTGTGAAAATGTGAAACTCCAACTGACAACTGAGAGCACCCTGCACTAGAATTGAGATGCTCTCCAGAATAAACAGATTGTGCTTCTGATCAACCACTAATAAACTGTGTGTATGAGTAGCCAAGATGAGAAAGAGGGGGAGGGGGAAAAAGCATATATTTTTTCATAACCTAGGGGATAAATGTTTATATGTTGCCAAAACGGGATTCATAGATAATGCAGACAAAGGATGCTATTTCAGATAGCTAATTACCACAGCACTCAATGTCTAGCTAGGTATAGTTCTTGACAGAAAAATATGATCTAGGGGCAGTTTTAAACTAAAAACCTGTGTTTGAAACTACTTGTTCTAATTGAAAATATCTGTTTGCTATTAGAGGTTACTGTATCTCTGAGTTACAAGGGTGTATTTGAAAACAGACTACAAATATACAGCCTACATGTAAATATACGCACATCATTTTTGAATATCAACTCCTTTTTTAAATGAGCACCAGTCAAGGAACAGCATTCTTTCTCATACTGCAAAAAACTTAGAAAACACTAAAATTGCTTGACAGATTCAGAGTCAAGGAGCAAGGTTAAGAGGCAGAATAACACAACAGAGTGACAGAACCTGTAAACTGCAGCTGTAATCAAACTAACCCATGTAGCATGCTGCTGTAGTATGCTTTGGATGGTTTTCATCATGTCCCAAACCACAAGCCAAGGATAACATTACATCAGGAGAACAGTTTGAGGCATCTCTGTGCAAAGAAATCACAAGGCTGACTGCACGAAAACAATGCAATTGTCAAACTTTGTCATCAACCTAATTAAAGCAAGCAAAGCAGCAAACAAAAAAAAAAAGGCATTTTACCTTTTTAAGGAAAAATTTCTGTAATTTCTTGTGAGGCAGCTTTATCATCTTTTTCTCAGCATTCAGGATATGGGTCAGACGCTGCAAGTACTTGAGCCATTCTGCAGGGGTTTGACACCTTTCGTCTTCTCTATTAACTCGCTGCAGCCAGCTTAGCTCAATGCGTCACCAGACGCCAGCCCAGCCCAGCAACAGATTAAAAGGCAAGAGCTAGGCTGGATCTCATCTTTGAGTCAAACAAGGAAGCTATCTATATACAGACACTACAGCTCCAGCCAAAGCTTATAGCTGTGTTCTCAGCATGAAGAAGAAGAGAACAAGTATGAGGTCTGCATCTCTCCCTAGAAAACCTGCAAAGTTAAAAAAGGTGCTTATCCAGAAGCAAGAATTTACAGGAGAATGGAAGACATACCAAGGTGCTCAGTATCTTGCCGATCCTTTCAAACCCTGTGCTACAGAAGAGACTCATTCAACATTCAGGACTCTGAAACCTGCCCGGCATTGCCTGCTGAGCGCTGTTTGCCACCCTGCACCTGTTAATTGTGCACATTGTATGTGACTCAGTCACACACAGGAAACAGCTTGTCATTTATGTTTTCTTTAAATCACTTGGAGACTTATTTCCATTGAATGGTTTTTAGAAAGATCTCTATGAAGAAAGAGATTACACACAAAGATGCTATATACAGATACACATAGAGGTATTTATAGAGTGTACCAATGCTGAGTTTGATTCAATGCCATAGGAACCAGAGATCACGGGCATCGCTGCCTTCCCTTTGGGAATTTGCAAGCAAAGTCCAGCTCCAGGTTTGGAAGGACAAAGGCTCAGCAGCACACCAGTGATGCTGCACCTCCTGGGCCTGGTGTCCTAAGCCAGCAAGGTGCCGTAGGACAACCTGTTCTGAAACACAGTGTGTTCTCCCACTTATGCCAAAGGGATAATCCCTGTTTAAGAATGGAACACATACTGAAGCAGCTAGTTTAATCAGTTTAAAAATCACTTCATCAAACTACCTCCCTGACCAGTACTGTAGCGCTTGAAGAACCAGCAGGTGCGAGGATACACAGAAATGTATTATGAGGGGAGTGTCTTCAAAACAGTGTCAGTCACTCCCAAATCTCCACCTCTTGTTTTTATACTAGAAATATCGTTTCACACAAGCTGCAGCTGAAAAATCCCACACCCTCAAATCTGTAATAGTCCTTCTCCACCTTTTCTGCCACATGCATCATCCCCTCACTGTAAAGATCCATGTTTGTTCCTCTGCCCTCTTGCTGCTTAATTCTTCAGACACAACTACCACACTCTTAAGTTTCACTGCAAAGTTCCACTCCTATAGACACACACATACTCAACCTCCAGCAAGTAGCAAGGTCTAGGGCAAACGAAGGAAACCAAAAGTTTGAAGTTAAGTGCACACTTCGCTGCAGAGGTTGTATGTAAGGATGGGCCAAACATAACAGGCAAACCACAGCTGCAGCAAAATGCAGAACCAAACTCTGAGAACAGATGCCACTACACACCAATGGGAAACTCCATTCCTATCAAAAAGGCACATTGACGATGCCACAGAACCAAAGCGCAAGCTGTGTCAAAGCACAAAAAAAAAAAAAAAAAAAAAAAAAGAGACCTAGGACAGCCACTGAAATAAATCAACAGCTGAAGGTAAGCGGTAGACCTGGTGAAAGTATTCAGAAAATATTCTGGCCATCAGATGTTCACCCTAATGGTGAAGAATTGCATTGCCATTTCAAGAAATGGTTCCAAAACTGGCAAATGGGGAAGCCAAGTACTGAGACAGGCAATTTCTTTGGGGAGTTATACACTTGAGGCCTTTGGGTGTAATTTTGATAAAAGACAAGAAAGAACATTTCTTATAAAAGTCTCATCATGTACCACGTAAGGTGGAGAAGAATCCAAACTACTTGTAAAAATAGGATGGTGAAGACACCATAAAAGCCACCTGTACAAATGCAGCAGGAATATAAATTGCAACCCTACCGTCCTTCTCAATAGTTTCTGCTATAAAAGGGCAGGCTTGGTTTGGAAACTTGGAGCCCTTCAAACTATACAGTTAAAAACCCTGACATTTTGGGGTATGCATTACCAAGAAGCATGTTACTTCTCATTTCAGTCTCACAACTCTTACTCCAGTTCACCAGGATTTGCATCATTTCTCAGTATCTCAACTTCCACCTAGAAGCTTAAAGTCAAACAGTATTGATTTAGAATTTCAGTTCTTCATACTGTAATTATTTGGCTGCATTTCTGTTTCTGCACTCACCTCTATAAAGGATGCAAGGTTTTCCTCTATATACACAAATAAAAATACTTTAAAGAGAGTCTTAAAAATTTCAGAAGACTTCCTTCAAGATAATGTGTCATCATTCCAGCCTCTAAGTTCACCTAGTTCTTTAAAGTGTAGCTCAAGTTAAATAATTAGATTTAATCTGGAAGTACCATAAAGACATTCTTTCATACCCTCTAACACATCACCAGTTTTTGGAAATAGATGCATTACAGAAAAGGTCAAGGTAGACTTTCAGCTATAAATCTAAATTTCTGAGTTTGGTTGTTGGGTTTTTTTCTTGTTTTTAAATCAAGGGGAAAAAAACACATTGAGGACTAAAGAAACCTTAACATTATTGTTAGGTATTTATGTATGCATGAATAAATTCTGAACTCTGTCACAGTTACTATGGTAGGTAATTGCTTTTTGTTAAATGTGACAGTCAGACCCAACACATACAGTCTCCACTTATTCATAGTTCTTCCAGCTAAACGCAGCTTTTAACAAACAAACAAGTCCTCCAAACTCCACATAACATCTTCACATTTGGGCACTGCTGCTTTTCAAGTCTGTGTGCTGTTTTGTGCTACATGGGTTTTGCTTGGGCAACTTAAATGAAAGATGCTTCATTCATTGACGTATGCTTATCTCATCTTTCTGACCTAACCAACAGAAGAAACGCCACATTTTTTTAATGAAGTATTTTTTATATTTATCATCAACTACACAGTTCTTAGCAGGCCTTCTCCCATCTAATACTAACTCTCATGGAAAAGATGGCATTAGCATCCCAAGAGGAGCTAGCTAGCCATAAGCACAGTTTGCAAGACTGAAAAAAGGAATAAGTACTCTATGGCTGCACTTAGTTTTGCATATATAGCATCTATTACAGTATTTAATATTAAAGACAAACATAGCTCAGATTTTTCTTTAAGTATAGTGTTACTGTTCACTGGAACCAATATTAAAGAGATCAATATGAAGTAGGTGGTATTAGACATATCCTTTTCTATGCCTATTTAAATTACCTTTCTAATTTCCTTGTTAACTCGAATCTGAAGATAAAACACCTTCCTGCTTTAATTCAGATGAGTAAAAGGAAGTGTAAGAGGAAGCACAATTTGAAAAAGTAATATTAAACTATTTTATAAGTTATTCTAACCAAACATCAGTCCCTGTAGCTGACAGTTCTCCACTTTACCTCCTGTTTTGATTTACAAAATCACAAACTTACAAAATACTAGGAGGATTGCTTAACACACACCAGTTTCTTCCCTGGTTAGCTGACCCCCTGCAAAAATCAGTCAATAAATTAGTAAACATTGGATCAAATCCAGCACTATTTGTTTGTGTTTAGAAATGGGACCCTCCAAAATAATTTCTTAATCTTAAGTTGGACACTCTAAACAGTGTGTGTTATCTTTAAGAGCTGCAGCTTCTAACGTGCAACTCCGGGTAACCCTAATGCTGCACATCTACACTGAGAACACACGCTCGGGCCCTGATTCACAAAGGGAAGGGCTACCAGCTCCACCATCACCACATGCTTCCCATCCAACGTGCAGAAACCCAGTTCCTGACACAAGGCTCTCATGAGCAAGGAGAGGGATTTTCCTTGATGTCTGTCTACCAGACCCAGCCATGACAGCAGCAACAAAAATTGCTGCTTTAGGACTCAAATCCCATTTCTTGCAGCTCTACCAGCAAACTCATAGCAGGGGCAGCGTGGCAGCTGCTGACACACGTGCTGCCATTGGGGCACAAAGGTCTTTGCTTGTGGTGCTGTTGATCTACATACGCGAAAAAATAAAACAGAAGTCTTGTTAAAGATCCCCCCCCCCCTCAATTATTTGAGGTTAATACACAGAGGAGTGAATTCTTTCCTTTACAGTGCAAAAAATATTTATCTTATGCTCGAGACAACTGGTTAGTGCAAATCTAGTCAAGATAATGGGGGGGGGGGCTGCACAGCAGCAGAACCGATATTGTTTTCTTACAGGTCATTAATAACTTAGATCCAGAAAGATTGCAGCACGAGACTGTGTTTTCAGGCTATTTTTCAGAACAGGTACTTATAAAATACCCAACAAACAGATGCAAACTAAGTATACTTGGTCAGGAAACTTGAGTTGCAGAAAACCAGATATTTTTTCTCTCCCTTCCTACTCCTCAAAAGGCTAGAGGTATGAGACACCTTTTTCTTTTCCTCTTCTGTCCTCATATACCAATTCCAGCTCCTCAAGAGCCTCCTTGAGGGAGAAAGGAGGAAGCCAAACGCAGGGGGCACTGCCTGTTTTCTGGATAGCACTTAGTTAGTGGCAGCTAATCAAAAGCATCGACTTTGGAAAATAGAACTCCACTCCCCTTCCAAAGAAACCAATGCCAAAATCCTCAGCAGTTTGGGCTTGGAAGCACCCACTGCAGTCATTTGCTGTGATTTTTCCCTCCTGTTCCAATTAGCGATCATCACTGCCTGGCAGACCCCGCTCAAGCTCTTAGAACAACTCTCACGTGAATCCCCATCCCCTCACACCTTCCCAAACACCTACGACAAAGGCAGTTTTCTGGGAGACTGATACCAAGGACTACTGCAATAAAAGCAAGAAAATAAGCTTCTCCACAGAACCTGCTTTATCTTCCTAATGCCCTAAAGACCCCAAGTTACCCTTTGAGATGCCCTCAATCAAGAAATGACTGCATCACCTTTTATCAGAAATCTCTGCCACAAAAAAAAAAAAAAAAAAAAAAAAAAAAAAAAAAAAAAGAGAGAGAGAGAGAGAAACACTGCTACATCACAGCTGGAGAAGTTCTAGGTGTAGAAATACCTTAACGGGAAATGAGAACAACTTTAAGAGAAGCCTGTTTTATTTTTGAAACTCGTTATACCCCGAAGCTTAAGGAGTCTTATGGCCAAGGTTTCAAGGGATTCACGCCATGTTCTACTGTGAATCTGGACATAGTGATCAAGGTTCGATGCAGATTTCTTTCCCCTCTTTATTACAGAGTTTTGTGAGGGTAAAACAGCTCTGTGTTGTTTCTCTAAATTTGTATGATTAATGCAAGTCACTCTCAAGCTGATTTCTATTTACATGCCTTTTTAAGCAACATCAGTACACAGTAGCTAGTGAAAGAAGATGCTTAATATAGCCATCTGCAAATCTTTCCAACAGCCAAGAGCTTTTTCAGGAGACTTCACACAAACTCACAATAATTTATTTTTTTTTCCTCTCAGAATACAAAACGTATGTTATCCTCAAGAGGTGCATTATGATTCAAATTCGTGCTGAAACGTTGGCCTGCTTTTAACTAAGCTTGAGTTTAGGGCTTCACGCTGCATACCGGTTGCAAAACTCACATTAGTTAAAACACGCGATGACTCTACCTCATTCCTAACATAGTCAAGGCTTATACACAAGTTTGGAAGGCAAAGAGGGGCAACTCATTTTACTCTGCAATTCCTACTGCACTCATTGGTGAAAACAAAGGAAATTACAATTTCTGACAATATTTTCAGTGTATTCTAATGTAGTAACTGGCTCTTATTTCACAAATGCCAGCACACGTTCCGTAGCTATCCAGTAACACTGTAGAGTGGAAGTGTCTTACACTTGGAAACCTAATTCGGTGCCCCAGCTAAGTTGTTCTCATGAAAGACGACTCTTGTAGAAGAGCCAGAGAACTCTTCCTCTAAATGAAGCTCTATGCTTTCAAATACGCCAAAACCAATGAAGTCTTGTCAAAAAATGTGATCGTACCATAGCTCATGAAGCTCTGGTGTGATCCCAGCAGCAGGACACTGCCAGCTGCCATGCTGTGACAGCTCAGCCTTAACTGCATCCTGACTTTTCAACCCTGAAACTGAAATGAGGGCTCCTTTGTAGAGGTCCGGTGCAAGTCAAGGTTGCTCCAGAGAAGGACCCTCATGGAAGTCACTGATGGGCCAGATCACATGCCTAACAAACTTTCAAAGAAGTTTAATTTCCAAGAAGTACATACCTTGCAGATACTTGCAGCTAAAGTTTAAAGAACTGACTTTGAGCAGAAATGAGACCCAAAGACAATGAAGCACACACACAGGAAGAACATCACAGAAACAGCCAACATTTTAAGGAAATTTCACTCCTCACCCACACTGACAAGGCTGTAACAAAGGTCCAGCTGCCACAGGGGCATAACAATAAACAGCTATGCTTTCCAGACAAGGCTGCGCACAGATCGCTGAGCTCTGAAGAATCCAACCAGCAGCACCCCAAGGGAAGCTGCTGGATCTGAAGCTTAGATATGCTCTTGGCAGGCTCTGCTCTCCTGCTGACCCATCTCTGAGGTGTCACACAACAGCATGGTTCTGCGAAATAAGAAGTCTTATCAAGACTGCGATGCATCATGTCTGCTAGGCAAGTACCAGACCCTCGTAAGCTGACTAACTCTTTGCATTGGAAAAAATGCAGAGGACACAATAGTCCCTTGACCAACAGGGTTTTGGGGTGTTGGTTGATTTACATTTTTTTTAACTCTGACTTTTCTGAGTTCCTTTTTTAAATTTTAAGATCAGTATTCAGTATGATATATCTCTCTCTAGATAAGGATTTCTTTGAAAGACAACAGAACCAGCAACTTAACAGCTATTTCAAGCGTTTACTTTTATCCACAAGTAGAGTTAAGTTACAATTTGGGGAACCCCAATAGTTAATTTCCGTCATAATGTTACAGATAGACCCAGTTTTCCAGCAATAAAAGAAGGTTAAATCCAGCATTTTTACAAGGCAGAAATGAACCACTATCATTATGATGGACGGGAGAACATGCCAACAGGCAATACTCGTGTCAAAGGAGACCAACACCGGATGCTCAAGCTCTGATCACAGAGAAAGCTTTCTATCTATAACACCACTTGTGAGCAAGGACTACTTAAGCAAACTGGGGGTTTTTTTGGACTTGAGTTTTACGCATCATGGACTTTTCTTATGAGCTACTGTTTTCATTGCAATTGTAGCTGACTGCTAGGACTGCCTGGAAAACAAGAACCTAATCTGCAAGATGCATTGGAGCTTTGACATTTCCTTTTATTTATCTTAGGAAGAGGCTTCAGCTCTTTCATTAGTTTTTTTATTTACTTATTTTTATGAAAAAGACAGCCATTCCAAAACCCAAAGCAAGAGCTGTGTTAGAAGCACCTGGAAAAAATAATGTTAGAAGTACAAGGTCAAATCGGCACCTTCCCAGTAGTGCACTTATTCTGACCTCATAGACACAGATGCATGTGGAGGGATGCACTCAAAGCACGGCTCTAAGCACAGACAGTGCTTGGCACAAATGCATCTGCTTTCAAATTTAAGTTTTAGGCATAAATTTTACAGTGTCCTGAAGGGAAGGGCAGAGGAAGGTGGGAATAAAAAAAAAGTTAAACCAAAAAAGGCTATATTCAGGAAGGCACTTCTGAATGTTAAGTCACTGCACAAAAATAAGCAAGACTGCTGCAGGAGGAGTAACTGATCATTCAGCTCTGGCTGCAAACTGGAGTTGCATGGACTTTCTGTGCTTTGGGCTGTTCTTTTGTGTCTTTATGTAACTTAGAGATATACTGGAAATATACCATATCAGTAAGTTATTATTGGCCTAAAACCTAACACTTAACAGCTGTGGAAGGTCAGATTTTGAACACCAATTCTTAACTTCTGACCTTTACAATTGGCAGAGTAATTCCAAGTCAATAATCCAGGTTGTTACATTGGTATGAAAAAGGATAAGCTTTTATACCATATACTGTTCTTACTGCGATAATAATTGTAAAGATGAATTCATGTTGTGGGTAATTCCTTGGCACAGTGAACCAGGAAAGTCTATTGCCCAGAGTGAATGTCTCATTCAGACTTACATCTCAGCATGTATCTAGAGCGCTCTAGCAAGTGTGTGTCTCTGCCATAATTTTTTGGACAGTCTAATCACTCTAAGATTACAGATGATGTAAGAGCATACATTTTCAGAATTACAAAAACAATGTATTATAATTGGTGACCTTTACACCCTGCTTATGGCTATACAGGATATAGAAACAGAAGTAATACACAGCTTCAGTGAAATACAGGGAACCAACAACCGCAAATGTTTCACATCTTTCCCTTAGGACAAAATACATACTTAGTTCTATTCTCTTAATTTACTAGCATTTACTTGAATCTATCTGCATTTTAGTTCTGTAATTCTTCCACATTTTAGACGTACATACAGGAAACAAGTTTAAAATTGCTTGACCCTCACCTCTACACAAGAGCAAAACACACAAACCAGAAGAACCGTCTCCTACTTGTTTCAACTTTAACTAAAGCTGTTTCATATTCTTCCTATCTCCTCATAAATATCTCTCCCTTCCTCTAATAATTTTCGACCAACCATTTGCTCTTAATAGCCATGTTTCACTCTGCTTTTTCAAAGGTGAAATGGCTGGAACTGAACACAGGGTTCCAAATGAGAACAGTCAGCCCCGCAGCACAGCTCTGCTGTTCCAGCCTATTCACTTGTCCCCTGCCTGCGGTACCTCCTGTGCACTTCACAAGCAGAAACAGGCTTGATGTGCCAAAGCCTGTGTTCTGCACCTCCCACAGGTACACACAGTGACACAATAGTGGGCACAATGGGCTATACCTGTTAGGTATATATACATAGAGAGATTATATATATATAAAAGTAGATATATACTGTTAAGGATTTTGAAAGATTTCTCATAATAGCTACATTACTGATTTTTTTTAAGTATTTTTCTATTCACCTTCAGTGTTTTTTCATCTTCTGATGAAAGATGTCATTATTCTTCTGTTGTGACATTATGTGGATATACCAAAAATGTGAAAGCAGAATGTAACGTTATTGCGACAACATATAAGTTCTTTGCTCATAAATAAAACATACTTCCCATCACCTTTGTTATCATCTCATTATCCCATGTAAAGTAGGGCAATTATATTCTGTTATAATTCCAGTAATTTTGGCAGGGGATCATAACTGACAGTAAAACAAACCCTACCAAATAAACAGAGTCAACTGATAACAATGCACAAGAGGATTCATGCTTGGAAAATTGGGTTTCTCCTAGGCATTTCATCTTTCAGGGGTAGTGGGCGGGTCCAGAATTTTAAAAGCAATAAGGCAGCAGAAACACCATCAACACTGGATTATTCTGAGGTTATATTTACAAGATACAGTTCAACCAAAGTCAGGAAGACAGCAATAACATAAGCTGCAGTTTGATTTAGGCAACTGCAAGATCTCTTTGATTAAGAATTTGCTAATGCAGGACTGTATTCACACTGAAAAGGAAAAAGCCAGTAACCTTCAGCTAAGCTTAGTTTATTTTCAGATATCCAATTCATTTATACAGAATTTCACACTGTGTTTACCTCTCAATTTCTGTACGGCCAAGTACCCAAAGAACTTTTCACAAATTGCTCTTTAATGTGAGAAACCAGTTCAATGTCATGGCCACAATGCTAGAGAAGAAATTCACAAATTCTTATCTGCAAAATTAAGAAGGAAAGTGGAATCAGGATTTCAAAATCTATATTGATTAGCAGCAAACATGCATTAAGTTTGGATGGAGGCAACAAGAACATCTGTACACTGTGTAGTTAGCCAAGTTGTATGATGTTTTACTTGCAAGATAATTAGCAGGATCTATCATAGTTTTGACTCAAATGGCAGATTCTGTGTTTGGTCTGAGATCATTCAACTTTAACAAAATGAAAAAATAAGTTTCCAATAGCTCATTGCAATATAGCATCACACCTTAAAGGGAAATATCATACCAAGACAGTACAACTAAGGGGTTAAAGAAAGAAAGATCACATACTTTAATAGATAACAATGCCAGAACTAGATGAGGTTTGAGTCTTAAGTAACACAGAAAACCTATAACAGAGACCTGTGCTTCTTAGGGGCTTGTAAAACAATTTCTAGACCCTACACAGTTCCTCTGCTTCATAGATCTGCCAGATAACTGGGTATGGGGAATACTTAGAGCTGATTTGGGCTGAAAGAAAAATTCTGGCAGAAGCTTTGTAGTTTTGTGAATTAACATTAGGAAAAACCCCCAAACTATAATAATCTATAACATTTCCTTTCTAGCCATGACCTTTCATCCACTTATGCCTATCTGAAGCCAAATAACTAGGGTTTGGCTAAAGCCTTTTCTGGAAAGGAATTCAGTTCTGACTTGAAAGCTTCAAGACAAGAACAGGCTCACTTCCCATCCGAGGTTTGTCCTATTGAGTAGCCACGTTTCCAAAAATCTGGCATGGTTTCCAGCTTGTTCTCAACTACTGGAGCTAGGGAAGGGGGTACAGGCTTAAGCTTCCAGTTACAGCTTCTCATACCAGTTCTGTGACTGCCAGTATTTCCCAGCCACTGGCAAGTGTGATTCACCGAACTGCATGCAGCACTTTCAGACCATCTTTTATTTAAAAAAAAAAAAATCATATTCAAAGAAACAGAAAGAAAACCCCACCCTAACATGACTGTAGAGCTACTGAAGTTCTCTGGTAACAATTCATTCTTAACTGATAAAAATCCTTCTTCCAAACAAGACAGACCTCTACTGCTGGACAAAGTTAGTGCAGGCTCAGCAAGCTTTCTCATCATCCCAGAACAATCCCATTGCTCCAGTTACAGGTTGTAGCTATGCACTGCAACTCCAGGCTCTTGTACCGCTGAGTGGGCTTGTTGGCAGAGGTAGCCGCGCCAAGGAGAGAAGGTGAGAACTGCCTCCCCGCTAATGACTTTCTTCAAATGAAACAAACATGAAGATGACAACGACAACGCCATCATAATGACATACCCTTTGTGGCACTGCTGTTGCTGCTTAAAATAAGGTGCTGCAGATCCAAGCGACAGGCTTAAAAGATGGAATAGATGAAAGTAAGTAATTTCAGACCAAGATGGATGCATATACCACAAATACCAAAATGCCTCATTGCAGCCTTGCTTTAGATTGGCCTGAACTGAGCTCTATGACAATGGGACTAATACATGTCACCCAGCTGGGTACAGCATCCCAAATAGCATCCCAGCCGTGCCAGAAGAGCTGTCAGAACTGTACCCAGGTTACCTAGTGCCAGTCTCCCTGTCCGATCCTATATGCTGCACCACAGTTACTGTTGCCTGCAACACTGCTATATGCCTGTGACAGCATTCCCAACACCGTGCAAGAGCTGACAATGTCATTATTTATTCATTTAAGAAACAACCCGCACTTCTCTTGTACCTTCTATTCAAATGGTAGACTATGATTTAAGGAGAAATACAGAATGAACCCTTCCTCACTCTTTAAAGCCAGAACAAGGGGAATACAGAAACCAAAAATCTTGATTCTTAGAATCATTTAGGCTGCAAGCAACCTCTAGAGGTCATCTAGACCAACCTCATGCTCAAAGCAGAAGCTGCTCCCAAGTTAGATTGAACTCAATCTGTGGCAGAAATGGCAGAATTGCAGGTTGTCATTTGTTTTGGGGGCAGGATTGGGACAGCAGGAGATGTTCCTTTCAGAATGTGGCTGGGGCATGGTTGTACAGAAAATTAAGATGAAGACTTGCTAAAATGAAGTAAACAATTACAGCTATGACACTTACTCTCCAAAATGCACTTCAGTACTGTCATCCGCAACAGACTTACATCACATCCAGTTATTAGAGTATATAGAGTATAAGGATACAAGACACAATACAGCTTAAAATACAGACATACAAAGTTTATCTGGAAGCTCTCCAATAGCTTAACTTCAAAACTAGAAATACTTAATCACCATGGTTAAGTTTCACCTGGCTTTTTGGGTTTGTTTCAGCTCTCCAAGACCTGCTTTCTTCCCTTCAAGATGACACTCAGTTATCACTAATGAAAAAGGCAGAGTGTTGTGTTAGTCTCAGTAGTGCAGGCATCATTATCAATACCCAAAGTGACAGTAACGTAACTGGGGCAGTTACATCTGTGGAAAACAGGGTGTCTGCCTTACATAATATGAAACTATTAATTTGATGGCCTAAACTAAGCCAGCTGGTGGAGGAAGTCACCACAAGTAACAAGGGACCACACTTTCCAAAATACCAGGCTCCCGAGGTTATGCTGCTTGCTGCAGCAACAGCGCTGCTAGGAAGATGAGCGAGGCATGCAAGCAAGCTATCTGATGCTTGAACTGAGAACTTGTTAAAGATCAAAATCTTTGCGACATCTTAAGCTTAAAGTAAGTTTACTGACCTTTGCAGGAGCTGCTGCAGCCGGCTGCTCCGCTCTGCGGAGCCCGCGCTAGGTGTCAGCAGCGCCCGCGGGACCGCGGGGCAGGCAGGGCTCCCTTCCGCACAGCGCTCCAGCAACAAGAATAAAGGCTGCTTTTTGTTCTCGCAGACAACAATTAAGAATCCACGTGTTTTATCCTTATAAATGTATTCTTTCTCAAAGCTGAGCTAGTCTTGTAGCTGCATCAAAGAAAGGTTAAAAAAACCCCACAAGTCCACACGTAGCTGCAATAAGCACAATCTGGTTTCTGTAGGGAAACAAAGAAGCTGGCAGACTTCCACCCTTCTTTTTGGGAACATGAAGTTTCCTAGAAGGAAAAGTAAAGCTCTTCTTCAAGTAGCAGAATTAACAGAGCCTGTTTCTCAACAGAGTCATGGCTACGGTACCTCAGATCCCTTTCTTCCTCTTGCCTTTTTGGACAGGGATGTTGCCTACAGTTTTCCTCACCTGCTTATCTCATTGAACAAGTGCTGGCTTGTAGCCAAGTACAGTTCTGCTTCTCCTTCCCTTGGTAAGGGCACTGCTTTGAGTCTCTCACCTCTATTCATCTGTCAATTTTCACAAAACCTTAGAGAACAGAGGTCTAAGTGCCCCCCCCCCCCCCCCTTCAAGTCTGACTGAAGATGGCCATAGTATTCAAAAGTTACTACTGGGGATGTACTATCAGTGTGATAGTAAATGTTGCTTCCCTAGGAACAAGCTAGGGATTAATCAACTCTCTCAACCTCAGCATCCTTAAGAGGAAACTGCTGCATAATTGCTTACTTACAGGTCATGCAGCCTTGGCATATGGGAGTTTTCAGCTCAATTCTTTAAAATGAGATTTATCTTTGTCCCCATGGCAACTGGCTGCAAGCATGTCCACACTGCACTTAGAAGATGTGGCTGCTGTTTATTTGCTAGCTTCAGCCTAGCTATTTCAAGAAAATATAGCAATATCTGAAGTAGCATGGGTTAGGGTCTTTGAACACCGAGTACAGAGTCATTAGCTTAAAGTCATGCTGCCACCCCTTATCTACTCCTGGTACTGAACCTTTCTGTCCCACAGCTGAAGAAAGATCACAACCAGCTAGACAGCAGCACCTTGTAAGAAGAGTACATCATGTTATCCAAAAGTATTTTGGTGTATGTTTTATAAAAGTGTCAGGTATTCAAATAAAAGACAGAAGGTATGTATTATGTATATCTGCTCCACACACACACCCTACCCCCCACCCCACCCCCCAAAAAAAAATCACATAAGAAGTTAATGACTGGTATTGACACAGGACAGGAGAGGCATCGCTTCCCGTACCACAGGCAGAGGTACCCAACAGACTTTGTTTCAGCTGGCCCCTTTGCCTATGGATGTTTCTAGGTGTCAGGTTATGTTAAATTGCTCATTGGCCTAAGAACATGTCTGAATCCAGCTCATCAGGCTAATACTCAAAAATCAAAATTAAATCTCTGCTTTGCTTAAGCAAAAGTCACTCCTACCTATCACAACACTAAGTCTGGTAGCCCTGTGAAATTCTGTATTATGTCACAGCAACCCATGATGAAAATAATTCCGATCCAGTTTCTCCTATGAGCACCCAAGCCTCTAAGGTTTAGGCTGCTTTTATGTTGAAGCTGCTTCAGCCTTATTCTTCAAATTAGTCAGAAGATCAGAGGGAAAAAAAATACTTAAGTGTATGCATCAAAACATCTTTATATACAGCTGGTACCATTCCTTCAGTCTCTGAACATTTGTGTTAATTCACACATGCTGAACTGCATCCCGGCAGCAAAAAGCACTCCACACCTGCAAGAAACTCAGTCCCCAGGTGAGTGATTCCCTTTCCATGTCTTCAAGCAGTGAGGAAAGCTGATCCTGGACTCCCATATCCAGTTTTCTTGTACTAATTGGAGAAGTCAGGGAAAGCTCTTTTACTTCCACTTCCAACAGATTTAGTATACTGTTTATGTTACCATATATAAAAACAAAATGTTTCAGAAACAAAGAAAAACAATAGAATTGTTCATTTCAGTCTTGGAGAAATTTTTGGTTACAATAACTTGCCATATGCAACATACAGACAGATTTGGATGCCTGGATCTGCAGTTATCTGACTCTCCATAAACAGCATGCCTAACTCTTGAATTCTACCCTAAGGACAATACTTTTCCCACCAGATCAAAAAAACCAAAACAAACCAACCCTTACTGTTTTTCAAATTTACATGTAAAACCTTGGGCCCTGAGGCAGGCCTCTTTTCTTCATAGGGGGGATGGCAATATATCTCCCCTAATAATCTGCAGCACACATACAGTCTTCAGTCATGGGCTTCATTAGAAAGTCAGCTATTCAGCCTCAGAAACATTCCGCAGGCAGAAGATACTGAAAGGCTGAAGGGTTTTGCTGTTGATGAGACCATAAGCAAGGAGGCTTCTGTACAAAAAGCTATACACTCCCAATCCCCACAAGCAAGTCTTCCATAGTTTCAAATCTTCTTGAAACTGGAGTCATGAGATCAGGTGAAACTCCTGTTTTAATTATACTTTCTGAAAACATTTCACTTGTTTGGCTATGAAAAGCCCAACAGAAAAAAAAATTAGCAGTATTCCATTACATGATCTTAATTCTCCTTTACTTTTACAGAGAGATGAAAGAGTTTTAGCAATGCAAGTTAGGGACTCTAAAGTCAAGTGATGAAGAGCAGTGTTTGCACATTGCAGGAGAAAGGAGAGCTAAGAGAAACAGTGCGAGAAGAGCTACACCTCTTTTTCCAAGACACCTCCAGATGATCTGGCAGCAAATCAACAGTAGCACAGAATTTCAGAGGGTTTCTCTGTCCCCTGTGAAAGACAGGCAAAACCAAAGCTCCCCGTCAGCTGCAGACAGAAATTCAGGTATTATTCACCCAGCAGCTGCCACAGAGGAGGCATCCAGCACCTGTATTCTCTGCTGCAACCAAGTGAACAGTATTTGCAGGTGCTCCCCATCCTCCAGAACCTCATTTATTCCTATGAAAGGAACACTTTGATTAACCTTAGATTTCGTTTTTGAAACGGAACAAGCTATTATATACAGACATCTAGGGAAAGCAGTCCTATGCAGCTTCTCCCGAGGGTCAGCATCTGCTTTGTATAGCGCTTATGGTGTTACAAAGCGCTTCCCCCAGCTGGCAGCCATGGATATGAACTGCTGGATCTCATAGAAAGATGCTTTTCCAACTGTTCATGCAGGATGCATCTACATTAGTTAAAGAATGAAAAGAGGCAGGAAGAGCAAGCCAGGAAAAGCAGTTAATGGTCCATTTCTCTCCTAGGGCCTGGGACTGATCTCATCCCATCTGTACAGCTGAGATATTGCACTTCTGCTCAATAGGAAGGATCAGAAGCTCTGCTCAAATTAGCCTGTGTGAACACACTGGAAACATTTGGTCTGCATGCATACTTCTCTTGCTGGACAGTCTGAAATAAGCGTAGAGCTGGATTTCTATCAATAAAGCTGAAGGCTAAGACCTTCAGCAAGGGCAAAGATTACTAGGCCAGGAATAAAACATAAATTAATAAGAGGAGGCTCTATAGACTGACATAAGGAAATAAGCTTTCTCGCTCAATATCCACAGCAAAGAAAGTGTTACCTTAACTAGTCCAGAAGCACTTTTACCTCACATTCATAACAGAGTCATAAGCAAAGCCAGATGGAAAGAAGGCTCACAAGTGTGCACTGATACTCACAGTTGTTTAAGCCACCAGACAGTAACATCCATTTTGTACACTTCTCCATAAGCATGCTTGCAATGTGCTTTAAAAAGTCACAAAGATACTATTGTAAATACAATGAAGTAGCTGTAATACCTTGAAGGAAACACAAAGACCATTACGTAGGAATATTTAGAAAGCACGTACCATATATAGGTCACAAAGGAAAAAAAAAAAAGCATAGCAGAAACAAGGAAGGCATTTCTGGTTTTGAAGCCTACTTCAACTCATTCTGCCATAGCTAGATCTTCAACTCCAGCCACCAGTGGTGAGAGTTAAGGGTCAGCTAATCCCCAGGAAAACATCCTGTGCCTATCCCTTTACACTAACTTGCAAAAACCACCACAGTCCCAGCACCAAACCCGGCAAACTGATGAAATCATCATTCCAAACATGTAGCAAGCACTTTCTGTAGCTCTAGTTATTCCCAAAAGTGAACTCTGCTGCAGTGATAAAACGTTTCACAAGCAAGAGAAGCAATGGGTTGCCATGCCAACCCACTCTGTACCTGTAATCACAGCCCAGTGTACAATTACTTTATTAGCATCTATACTACTAGAAAAGTTAGGATGAAAAACTTGGGTCCCTCCAGTGTTGCTGGTCTACAAGATTTAGAACTAAATACGTATTTTAGGTTTTTTAGAGAAACTTGGTCAAATTTTCTCCCAAAGCCGATAAGGCAAGTTAGGCTGCTTTAAGAGAACTGTTAAAAGAAAAACTAGTAGAACCTGGTAAAATCTGTAGGAACAAGAATAAAGAAGAATAATTTCCTACTGATCTAATCAGTCACAACAGTGAATCATCAGCAAGTTAAGAGATAAACAGTTATCCTACATAGAAGCTGAACTTCTAATTTCTTTTCTTCCAATTCATTCTAGCTAGCTTTCTATTCTTTGTCACAGTTAGAGCTTAATATATTCAGGTTCTTACAGCTACATTTACAAAAGAGTTTATTGCAGAACTAAAGTGTTAGAGAAAACAAACTGAAGATCCAGGAGTCACAATGTTAGAGGCTGATCTCCTGATGTGCATGAGAATTCCTGCTTGCCTGTATGAAATAAGGATAAATTTCCTGTTTCAAATCCAGGGAAGGTGCATGATTCCAGGGACAGCAGCTCAATTCTGCCTAGGTTCTTCATCAGTAGTATTGCATAAGCTTCACCTAGATATAAAAACCTCCAGGGTTTTCAAATACTATGATGAGCATGAAGCAAACAAAAGAACCTGTTTTTTTCATTTGCACATTAAGTATACACTCATTAATCTTGGGCATTTAAAAAATACTAATTAGATACTCTTTACACAGTTACTTCAAGGCTGACAGTATGTACACCAAATATCCCGCCCACCCCCCACCCAAAGCCAATTATTTATTCAAAGCTGGCTCTGTGAACCAAAAAGGTGTGCAAGTCTGCCAGCTACAAGCAGCACGACAAACCATATTTCAGGAAAATGACTCAGTAAGTTCAAAATGTTTTACACATTTAATTAAGACTCACACTAACTCCAGTTGGCAAGCACGAGAATGACTCACGGAAGCTAGATCACAGAAGCAAACTCAAAGCAACACAAACTTAACTGCTTACTCCTGGAGCTGAGCAATTAATTACTACAGGAGGAATCCAGGAGAAACTCCTGCTTCACAAGCAAGTATACTGTGGATAGGAAACAAGGTAAAAACCCCAAGAACTACTGTACTCTTGAAGCACAGATGCTACACTGACCAGCGCTAGCAGAAGTATTGCCATCAAGCCTTCTTCTATGACTCAGTATGTTATCAAATGACACTGCAATAATCTCCTGCTCTCCCTTTAGTGTCTTCTACAAAGCTATCTCCAAGAAAGGATGGCACATCAAGGCCAAAGACTACTTAGAAGAAGCAGTGGTAATGTTATCACCATGATTTTTGTGTCATCATTGTACACATCACTGCATTTACTCAGGGGTTACCATAAATACTGTTATTTGTGGCCTTCTTTTACATAATGTAAGATGCTACAATATTCTGAGCTTCAAGAAAATACCTTAAGATGCAACATGGAGATAAACTACTAGCAAAAGAAGCCTGCACAACATAGTGCTGGTGCTAAAATAAGAAAATATTGTGCAAATACGTACATTACCCTGTTGTTCATGGGTTGCTCGTTCCCGCTACTGGTGATGGTCAGCTGAAGTAAATAAGAAAAAAAGAGAATAGACCTCTAACATCTGAGGTCCCACAAGACCACAGAAAAAAAACATGCAACAGATGTTTGGTTTAGAGGGATCCACAGAACATCCATAACATGCTAAGCTACAAACCACTTCCCATCACATCCTGGAAAATTTGAGAGCAACGGTAAGTAAAGAAAAAAACCATATGCACCACTAGTTTGTTGCAAGGAAACAGAAGTGAAGTACAGTCCTTTGCACTCTCAGAGTTTGTAATGCCTAGAGTAGTTTACAATGAAATAAGTTCCCCCATGCAGGCAATGCTGTTTGGGTATCCTCTTTACCATCATTGTGCTGATCTGCAGGATGACCCGCTTTTCACATTAACAAGGACGGGCCTGAGTTCAGGGACACTATCAAACATCAGAAGATGCAATCTGAAATACCTCCACTCACTGCTTGAACTGACACTCAGGTTACAAGGTTGACACTGTAAAGGCAATATTCATACCTGTTAGTGTAGGGCACTAACATTTCTTACATTGTTCCTATTTCTTCTCCATGGAGATGAAAGATGTAATTACAACCCTCTTTCCCTGACACCACAGCATAGGCAGCAGCTTTGTTTACTCTAGAGACTAGGAATTTTTTTAGCTACTGGATGACAACCTCCAGAGCCAAGGCTTCTCTCCTTCTCTCTCAAAACACATGCCACAAACATGACCATTGCACAGAGTCAGGGTCCACCACTGTCATTTCAACCAGCACAAAGTTGTACAGCTGAGGGCCTACGTCCTGCAGAACAAAGATAACAGAAGATTAATGTCCCCATTAAAGCAATGGATCAGATCATCCACAGGCACGCTTGGAGTTGCTTCCTTTGTCAACTTGAAATCATTATGAAACATCCTGGCAGATGCAGTTACTGGCAACCCCCAGCCAAAGACCACTAGCCTTAAACATGTAAGTCAGAACTGACACACTTTTGACACAGGCTATACTGACTTTCAAGACCTGTCCCACTAATGCACTTTGTGATAAACGCAGTCATGATTCATATAAAAAATAGAATGTACTGTGATAAGTGTAATTGTTGTACCCTGTGTAAATCTGGGACCTGTATCGCAGTTGTGGTGAGTGGGCGCGTGTGGTTCTCCTTTAAGACAATGTGATGGCTTCCCCTTCCCCTGAGGCAACCACTGCCTGGAAAAGCCCCCAAAGGAGATAAGGAAAGCAAAACCATACCAGAGAAGAAGGCCCACCGAAGGAGACAAAGACCTTGAGATTTGAAAAAGCGCGCCAAAGGAGAGCCAATAGGAGGAGAAGGTGTACCCTGACGGCCCAGTGGGGAAAGGGCAGGACAAACATCCGGCGAGAGGAGATTGGTCAAGATCTGGGCATAAAAGACGCTGCTTTTAGGACTCGGGTGCGTGTGTGGTGGAACTAGTTGAGTTCTCCGCGCACCCAGAGCTGTTTTTGCTTATTGTTTCTCAACCTCAATTGATTGAACCCAAAATAAAATTGTTTTAATTGTTATCGCTTATAACACGCCTCAAGCTTCAGATGCCCACACCTGCTCTGTAGAAGATTACATTAGTCCTTCAGCTATTCCCACACCACAAATCCAAATGATGACAAACTCTTCAGCACAGTTATCAGTACTGACCTATGAGATAGTAAAACTTGATGCAACCTTAAAACAAGCCCAATTCAAACCAGTAAGAGAAAGGCTGTCACCTTGTCACATCTTTTCATTCACTTTTACATCCACAGTAAGATTTTGCATGAGATGCATCAGTTCTGGATATCAAGTCACATTTATTTGGCATTGTGCTTGACTGCTTCAGTTTTTGTTCGTTATGGGATTCAGATGTTTAAAGGATTTGATCACTTTGCTCTTTACAGAGGCAACCTAACTATACACTGCAAACTGACACCACTATTCAGATCTCTAACCTATATTAATCTCTCATTCACTGAAGATTGTCACCTGTGGCAATGTATTTGGAAGAAAAGGGACACCTGGCCTATCAAAAGTCACTCTTGCTTTAGCAGCTTCATGTGATTAAAAGTTTTATGCTCAGCAAGGCCACACAGTTGTGTGAGAAAGACACCTGGAACGAAGAAAACAGAATCTTTGGCAGTTAAGCAGGCAGAAGAGCTGAGCTGGGAACTGATGACCACAAGAATGTCAACAATTTTAATGATGGGACTAACCACTTGTATGCTTTTAACCAATTAGTATCTATACAGCAGCATGTGAACAGTGTGTGTAACCAATAGAATTAAGGTGTGATGTGTGTATGAATATTAACATTGTATATCAATTTGCAGAAACTTAAGTGACTTCAACTAGGATCATATTGATATGTGGTTGAGTCCATGTCTCTGCTCCTGCAGTCACCCACAGAAATGTGTCAATATCTGCAACAAGATTGCTTCTTGTACACCATTTCCAGAAGAAGAAACCTCTCTCTGTGAAACTAGAGGCACGTTGTGGAGTTTCGGGGTCACCTTCCCCACACAAGTGTGAGGAAACCATATGCCAGATTAGGAAAACTGACATCAGGAAGTTCAAGATTATAATGTAATTAGACACAGAAGTAATCCCAGACACACACCATATTCTCCTACCCTGACAGATCTTTGGACTTCATTCTCAGAGTTAGATGTGCTCTGTGCATCCAGTTCAGGACTACAGCAAGCCCATCAAATTTAAAGGGAACTGGTACTCCTGCAGTTTTCCCCCCAGGAGTTCAAAGCATTACACATATCAGGCCTAGCTATTCAGATTTGGCATGATCTTCTCCAAGTATTTGGTTGCTAACAGTGCAGGAGATCATTTCAGCATCTGTGGAGAACCTAGATGGTTGCTTGAGAAGGAACCTTCAAGCACCCTTCTATGTGAATCAACCTAGCTAGCACACCACCCCTGCTGGGATGGAGCTCTGACCTTGCTTGGCACCCACAGGGACAAGGGACCAAGGCTACTGCTGACAAGCAGGACAGACCAAAGGAGGCTGCCCTAGGGAAACTTCCCTCTGGATGGACTCCATCATCCCCACCTTCACAACCTCTGCGGTGCTGCTGCAGGACAGGCTTTAGACAGACTTCACCTCTGAGGCCCATTTTGTCAGGTGCAGTCAGGAATGCTGGAGTTAGGAGGCCTGGGAATGCTAATCATCACCTTGCTCTAGCTTTGATTTTGGGAACAGATGTTAACCCTCCTCCTCCTTTTACTTCTAAGGAGCCTCCCAAAATGACTTGAAAGAAGATGGAGAGACCAAGCACTTCAAAACCATCTTTTTTAGCTAAAAGCATAAATAAGCATGTGTGTGTATATATATATCTCTATATCTATCTCCTGCCCCTTACCATTCCTTCCATACTCAGCTGGGCAGAGCACTCAGAGTAGCTTTTGAGACCACAGCTGCAGCACTTCAGGCAGGGTGTGCTCTGCACCTTTAGCTACCAGTGCTATAGTCCATAACGCAGCCCTCAGGCACGCTATGCAATGTGGAGACTCAGGCACACTTCTCCTGTGTAAGTCAGAACCAGTTTTCTGATGACGGACGCTCAGAGAAGGTTCACTGACATAAGACACCACTTTTGCAGTTTAATTCCTTAGAGAAGGGCGACTCACAACCTTTAGTCCCCTAAAAAAGGGATTAATCAAGCAAATTGTGTTAAAAGCTGCCATAATGTATACAAGTAGTCTCTCTCAAGACTGTTTACCATAATAAAAGACTTCTTGCAGGAAAACACAGGGGATTATGTAAATTAGACATGCATCCTTATTAGCACATACCAGGAAGCAATCCCCTCAAATAACAGTCTCATGTGCGAAAGTATATTATTTTTCATATCTGTACTGTATCGCTCATTGTTCTGTTTGCAAGATTTTCTTCCATAACATAAGGGGTATTACTACATATATTAGTATTACCTTCTCACCACAGTGGAAAATTGAGAAATGGACCAAGGTAGAAAGTTTCAGATTGGTAAATGTTAAGAAACCCCCAGTTCCCAGTTACTGGAGGCGAGAACTGTGGTTACTACAATGTACAAAAGGATCAGGCTAGCGCCTGAATATATGAATAAATATGCTTAAACACCACACTTAAAACCCAGGACACCATAAATAACACAAGACATCAAGGAAAGGGATAGACTGTACTTCAATCATCTATCATACATGTGATTACCAATTAGTCACACTATGCTTTCCCTCTGATTTAAAGAACGAAGTCAAAACTTCTTAGTGACTAAATATCCTTTATTGGCAGCGCTGGATGCACGGGGGATCTTTCCGCCTAACGTGCATGTCTAAAGTAACTAACTATCTTATATTTATACCATAAAACAATGACTATTCAATTAATGCCTATACATAGTCATTACCTAAACCCGCCTAATCTCGCTTCGTATGTTAATTAGCTTATCAGTCTTTTGTGCTTGTGCAAATTCTTCCAAGAATTGTGGGCAGGGGTCCTCGGGATGTGAGCAGTGGTCTTTGGGAGGAAGGCCATAGGTCTTCCTCAAGGTGTACTTTTCACCTTTTGCCAGAACATGCTGAGTTGGGTGAGTTACCAGTTTCAATCAGCTCTTGCTATCTGTCTTTCCTCCTTGGGTGTGTTTTAGCTTAGGATGCCGACAGATAACAGGATGTCCACAGCCTCACAAGATGGTGGCAGACACAATACACAGGGGATGTCATGTATCTTATAATCATTACATTTTAACTACAAAATTCATTCTAACCTAGAGTGAGTTCATACAATATCACCTCCCCTTATCTTTATGTTTGCCAACAGAAAGAACCCTAGGCTGGGCTAAACAAACCTAGTAATCACTGACTTCACACAAACATACCAATTAAAAGAGGGGAGAAAGCTATGAAATAAAGACAAAAATAGCAATCAGGAAATCCAAGCCCACTTTTAATGAGACTAGTCTAAACAAGGTCAGAATTTGTCATTTCCTAAGCCACTCACTCATATCCAGAAAAAAAATGTTAAGACTTAAGGTTTGAACTTCATATAATTACAAAACATTTGATTATGATCCCTACACTTCAAGTGACTTAGATATGCAAGAAATTCTGCATAGATGCTGGATCAAAGTTTTGAACAGCCGGGAACTTGCTATTAGCTTCACATAGGCAATACTGTACAAAAACCCACCTGCAATCCTAGACATCAGATCTTTCTATTCAGCCCCACACTCTCCTGATGTTGATGCAGTCCTTTATCTTTAAGTCATTTATACAACATTATTTTTCTGGCCACCTGTCAGAAATAACTGACCAAGTGAAACAAAATATCTGCTAATTTTTAAGCTTTCAGGTGTTTGAGAGGTAGCTGGCCTTCCTGGACTCCCAAATTATATTTAGAGCAGCCAGAACAATAACAAAACCTACACACCACACATTTTACACACCACTGTAAATTTCAACATAATTTGTGTGAAACCCTAAGTGTAATAAACATGCACGTGTACTGATCAGGTATCCTATAAACTTGCAGAAGTTCTGGGCTTGACTCATTTGCTCAAATGCAGCCAGACTAGTTTATTACCCAAATTACCCAAAGCTCCCTTTCTAGTCAACAAGGAAAAACAGTCAGGTCTTGGATAAAATAAATTGCACTCTGAAGCACATAACTACTTTGGAAAAGAAAATTAATTCTTGACATCTACAATGACAACATGATAATTATTCTTTGTCTAACCATATTAATTTGAGGGTGGTTTTTTTTTTTTTTTTGAAGTCACAGATGGTAGAGCTACCTTCTGATTTTGCCCATCAAATCTTTGGAAAAAAGCAGTCAAAGGAAGGCTTTCTCTTCCAGAACAGCAGCAGTGCTTGTCTTGCTTCTTTATCACATCACTTATTCTTTGGAGAAAGCTATGCATAAACCTTGAAAGCAGCAGGAAAGGAGAGAAGCGTATTCAAAGGAAGAATTCTTATTTCAACACAAACCCCCTACATTCTTGGGAAAGAACAAACCTCAGAGTGAGCATGAAAACTAGAGTAAGCTAGGGAGAAAGATGGAAAACAATTGACTTTCAGCTCATTGTAATGAAGGAGGGGAAAAAATGGGTTTTCGCACCCTAAAGGTGTAACCACCTATGCATATGATGTAGTTTGTTTCCACTTTAAAAGATACAGCTCTCTAGGAGGCACAATACTCATCACAGAAACAATTTATTCTTGCTTCTAGGGACAGCCAAGTGACTCATCTCTCCTGATGACACAAATTGCTCATAGCCAGCACACTCCCTTGGGCACTGACTGCCATTATGGAATAAGTCAATTTTCACAAGGAAAGAGTTTTCCACAAATGAACTTATTTGTCTTAAATAACAACCCTCGTTCAAAATCAAGCAGCTCAATTCTGTGACTTGTTTTACATCTTGCATATACTTTGTCAGATTTTTTCCCATTTCAGCATGACATTTGCTTAAGTAGCAACTGCTACAGTTGAGTCTGCAAAGTTTATTTCAAAAGCTTCTGAACATATATATTACTATGCATCCAAGTGTCTACCCTGAGTAAATCGAAGCTGGCTGTTTGGGTATTTACTTAGGAAAAAAACCTGGTTGGTTAGGTGTTCTACAGATGAACATTGCAAGCTTACAAAAAAATCCACAACACCACACCCACCCCTCACACATTGTCCCCAAACTCTGCAGGATGCAGCACCTCACTGTGTCAGTACTTCTTGGAGCAACAGGAACAGAAGTGAGATCACTGCCACAGCAAAGTCCTGATTCAATAAAGGTTCAAGAAGGTCACGGCCAACACGTGCGAGAGTCACATTTCAGTGGGAGCAAGCATCAGCTGTTCTCTCTGGTAAGGAAAGCTCTGCCACCAGTTGTAATTGTCAGCTACCTTCTCTATCAGCTAAAAACGTATCACCTCCTCACTTAGAGTCCAATAGATATAGAGCCAGAGTTATTTTTTGGTTCTTGAAGACCAAGGTTTCTGAAAAACATGTTCTGTCACCTTTTGGCCATGGGGAGAGTAGTTTCAGTGCAGGCTGCCACTCACCATAGGTCATCAGCATCTTTGCAATGGCTGCAGAAAGCCAGAGGGGTTAAGAAACCCTGCACAAGGTTCACAGACATTTTCTGAAGTTGATTTTTCTTTAAATATCATCCTGTCTCTGATGCATCTGAGCCACAACAGCATGCTGTCTCAAAGCAGCAAGAGCAATACAAAAAAGTAGCATAAAAAAGTAGCAGAGGCTGTGCAATAAAAATAGCTACAAACCAAAGTTTGATATCCCATTCAAATGTCACAATTCTTTCAGTTTGTGCAATAACTTCTTCTACACAATACCTTGTCCAAAACATGAAGTTTATGTTTATTTGCTGGACAAGTTGTACAAAGTGGAAGAGAAAGAAAGAGATCAAAGTAAAGAAAATAAATTGGATTTTCTCCTTTTTATCCCAGTATCCCCCCTATGTCTGTCCAAACTCAGTTGACGAGAACAGCCACAACAAGAAGTCAATTTATAAGGATTCAGAGGTAACAAAATTCTCTTTCAAAGACAGTAGCGCAGCTGTTGTCCTGTCAGCTTCCCTCCACTGCTGGGATTCTGAACACAGGCTCCGAGGTGCGACAGGAGGAGACAATTCATTCATTCTGTGACCCCAGCTGTCCCCTCTCATGTTTTATTCACACAAAGTCAGTGGTGGAATAACCCTTCACCTCTGTCAAGAAAACACTTCATATATGCCATTTTGCATGAAATTAAACAGAAGCCAATACTCTCTTGGTTACCTGATCAATTTCATTCAAAAAAGTAAATAACTACAATTTGTCTAAGTGTTAGAAGTCTACACTATGGATTAACTCCCCAAATGTACAAAAAAACAATTTACAAAAGTTATTACCTACCAAATCCTTCATAAGGGCCAAGTACTTCAGATTTTATAAAGAAACTTCACATGTTTACTTAAGGTAAAACAGCTTGTACTACCTACATAACATTCTCAAAGAAGAGCTTCAGGAAGGAGAAAACACCTACCCGTAAGTCGTTTCTTAAATACATCACCCGTGTAATTTTGTAAGGATCTATGCAAGGTCATCATTTTCAGGTAGTCAGGCTGCAAATTGAGCTCACTCAGTATCTACTTCCATCTAAAGAAAAAAAAAGTCTACCTTGAAATGCTTGTATGCATCGCCGCTTTAAAGATGAGTATAGCATATCTGGAATCACAGTTACTTAGTTACTGTGATAACACATTGCTTGATAAGAAAACTTTTCATGACTATCAACTTTTTATTTTTTTTTTATTCAGATTGTTGGGGTTTTTTTATAGAGGAAGAAAAAAATCAGCATGTTAAGTAAATATTTTGCTATCATCTAGCAAACTGAACTAGGCTTCCGTCATGAAGAGTTTTCATATCCTGTTATATAGTTATACTTCTCTGCACTGTGCCTTACCGCTTATTTGGTGATCAGCTTCCTATTTGTTTTTCCCTGAAAGGACAGGCTGTACCTTTTAAAAAAGCGCTTGGGTCATAGGAACAGACTTCTTTGTGTGTGTATACGTATAAAACCACATACACAGATCCAAATAACCAAGAAGCTTCAGTCATTCTTTTTAATAACCTCCTGTACCAGGAAAAGCTTGTGCTCTGTGATCACTCCTGACAGCCAAACTCACAACTAATGAGGCAGCAGAGACACTCAGTTGTTCGGTTCTATAGACCCTCAATATACATACTAACTGGTGACCTGCAAGCTTTACCACCAAGATGTAGATAGTTTTAACTTTGCTATGTATTCATGATTGCTACTAAAAGTCATTCACAACATGCATTTAGTTTTATAATGGATTGAACAGTCCATACCAGGTGTTGAGACCTTTGATAAATTCAGGTGGGAGACAAGGGAAAGTGCACCAGATACTACTGAAAAAATAAATAAAACCAACCACCACACCTCCAATTCTGCAACAAAAGCAACTTTTTGATTGGCAAACCAGAATGTTCTGACCTGCTTTAAGTTAGATGACTTTTTTTTTTTTTGACAGAGAAATGAAGTGATATACCAGCAATTCTAGTATGTATACCCTGGTTAGGCTGTTTTGAGATAATCCTAGTGACAATTCCAGTCTGGAATTGTTCCCCATTGTCTCTGCAGTTGACTATTGCTCTAACACCTTTGAAAGGGAGGCTGATGCTGGCAGTTCAGCATCACACCAGCACAGATGTGCCTTGGTACTGTAGCAGGTACCTACTACGGACAACCTGACCAGTAAGAAGTAGAGGCCTTCTTCAGATAACTGGAAGAAGCCTTATGTGCGCAGGCCCTGATTCTCAGAAGATTCACTTCATCCACCATGGGATCTTCTGAAAGCACAGAAGTAATCCAGGGAATTTCTGTATTGATGAGTGTGCTTTGTGACACTGGTAATCAAGGAGCTGATGAGGGAAGTTGTCCTGCTGGACCTGATCCTTACAAACAAGGAAGAACAGGTCAAGATTGTGAAGTTCAAAGGCAGTCTTGCTTGCAGTTACCATGAGGAGGAGCTCAAGATTCTGAGAGAAAAGAAAGCAAAAAACAGGATCACACCCCTGAACTTCAGCCACACAGACTTTGTCACCTTCAGGCACTTGTTTGGATAAATCCCATGGAAGATGACCCTGGAAGGAAGAGGGGTCCAGGAGAGTTGATTAATTTTCAAGGATCACCTTCTTCTCCACGCTCAGGGTTCAGCTGCCTTGACCAACAGGCTATCATACAAAGGCAGCAGAAGGCCTGCATGGGTGAACAGGGAGCCTCTGACAAAACTCAGACATGAAAATGAGAGGAGAAACCACAGAGAGGCGATGAGGAAGAATACAGATGCTATCCAAGCGTGTAGTAATGGTATCAGGAAAGCCAAAGCCCATCTGCAGTTGGATCTGCAGAGGGACAGGGAGGGCAACAGGAAGGGCTGCTACAGGTATATCAGCAGCAAAAGGAATACTTTTGGTCCTGCTGCAGAGTGGAGAAAAGGGGGATGATGACAAAGGGTACAAAGAAAGCCAAAGTACCCAGCGCCTTCTTTGCCCTTGGTCTTTACTGGTAATGCCAGGCCTTTGGGAATCCCAAGCCCCTGAGACAGATGGGAAAGACTTGTGGAAAAGGATGAGGTTAGGGAACATTTAAACAAACTGGACATACAAAAAATAAAATCTGTGGGACCAAATGAGATATATCCGTGAGCGCTGAGGGAGCTGGCAGATGCCACTGTGAGGCCACTCTCAGTATCTGAAGACTCACAGAAATTAGGAGAGCCTTGTGAGAGGGGGAAGGAAGCAAAATATAGTTTCCATCTTCAAGAAGGGTGATCCAGGGAACTGCAAGCCAGTCAGCCTCATCTCAATCCCTGGAAAGGTAAAACAAATCACTCTGAAAAGAATTCCCAAACATATAAATGACAAGGAAATTATCTGGAATAGCCACCATAGATTTGTGAAGAGGAAATGTGGCAGCCTTCTATGAAGAGACTACTGTTTTGGTGGATGAGGACAGAACAGTGAGTGTCGATCTTAACGCTCTTGACATTGTTCCCCATATCATCTTGGACTGAGGGATTAAATATTGACTGGATAAGTGGACAGTGAGGTGGATCCAATACTGAACTGCTGTACTCTGGGTTGTGATCAGTGCAAAGTCCAGCTGTAGGCCCGTCACTAAAGGCATACAGCAGCACTCACTACTGGGTCCAATATTGTTTAACACCTTCATTAATGACTTGGATGACCAGACAGAGCACACACTCTGCAAGTCTAGATTTTACAAAATGGGGAGGAGTAGCTTATAGACCAGACAGTTGTGCTGCTGTCCAGAGGGACCTTTGCTGACTGGAAAAAAGTTGCCAACAGCATCATCCTGAAGTTCAGCAGAGGGAAATTCAAGGTCCTATCCCTGGGGAAGAATAACCCTATGGATTCCTACAGGCTGAGGGCCACACAGCTAGAAGCCATCTTTGCAGAAAAGGACCTGGGGGTCCTGGGGAACAAGTTGAACATGAGCCAGCAATGCACCCTTCTGGCAAAGAAAGTTGACGACACCCTGGGCTGCATTAAGAAAAGCTGTTGCCAACAAGTCAAGGGAGGTGATCCTTCCCTTCAACTCAGCACTGCTAAGACATCTGGAGTAGTGTCCTATTCTGGGCTTCCCAGTTCACAAAAGACATGAACATACTAGAGCAAGTCCAGTGAAGGTGGATCACTGCAAAAATTAAGGGATAAGAGGATCTGATCTAAAAGGGAAGCCTCAGAAAGCTGGAACTGTTTTCCCCAGGAGAAGACAATGCAGGGGGCGTGGAAAGAATGGAGGGTGGATCTCACCAAGGTGTATAAATACCTGAAGGTAGGAAGTAAAGATGATGGAGCCAGGCTCTTAGCAGTATCCAGTGAAGTAACAAGAGGCAGTGGACACAAGCCAAAGACACAAGAAGTTATATTTAAACATGAGAAAACATTTTTGCTCTTAGGGTTATCACACACTGGAACAGGCTGCCCAGGAAGGTTGTGGAGTCCATTCAAGGCCCAACTGGATGCAGTCCCAAGCACCTTCCTGTGGCTGACCCTGCTTTGAGCCAGGCAGTGAGGGTTGAACTACAGGATCTCCAGAGATGCCTTCCAACATCAGCTTTCTATGATACTGTCAATATTTATCATTGCCTTGATAACAGTAGCTATACAGCAAGCAATGTAAAATTTTTTCTGCTGTGGAGATTTTGTGCCTTCATCACTGACTGTTCAACAGTATCACATTAGCTATTACCACCATTAGTTATAAAAGCCTGATTTTTCATTAAGGATCTAATAAATCCATACCCTCTATAAACAGTGGTAGTGCCTGCAATGCATGCTTACGGTAAGACTGCACACAGGACATCCACCTTTGCTCCCTCCAATTTTATTATTCACATTTGCACAAGAGCACACAGTACCAGCAGAAGTTACATGCATCTTCAGAAACTTTGTACAAGAGTTAACAGTAAGCCCAAGTCCTGCTATTTTCTGTTTTGCCATGCAATTCTCATAGAGCAAAACTTAAGAGGATTTACCCAGTTCTGCTTCTGGTTGGCTATCAGCATTTCCACTGCATCTCTCCTCTACTGTCCCAAGAGCCACACACAAGCTTTCAGTTACAGCATACAAATTCCACTGAAAGAGTAAAACAGCTCAAAGCACTGTTAACAATCTAGCTTTTGAATGCTTTGATTTCAAAGTGCCTTGAACTGTATTGTACATGCTCACTATTTTAGGAAGATGTGACAGAGAATTTTGATACCAACTGCACCTTCAAGAAGGATTTAGATAGAATATCAATGCTTAACTTTGACCAAGACCAGACCACAAGGCACATCATCCTTGTTTAAGTATGTTTGGGCCTCTAATGAACACAGGTGGTCAAACTATCAAAAAACGTTAGTGCAGCAAAAAGAATCTCCTTACAGGAAAAAAATGCATCGCTCAAGAACTACTGCAGGAAGTTTTCTCAAAGAGATTCCCATCAGCTAACCTGCTTGCCTTTGTCACAGGACAAGCAGAGTCCATGGCTTTGGGAGAACATCCTATGGGAACACCCTGATGATAGCAACCCTGAGTCATCTAGCTGACAATTCTAAAGTAGAGCTGACACACTGACCAAGATGTGCCTCCAAAATGCTTGCTGTATCCAACAAAATCATTAATTTATACCCCCAAGACATTTAAAGAACAGCAAAATCAGACATCAGAAAAAGTAGTGCAGCTTTTATAACGCATTTTGTCACCATCTCATTTCTCCATGCTATACACAGGATAGGAGAAAGAACAAGAAACCAGCATAGCCTGAAGCAGGTTATTTACAAGAACAACCTTTAAGCAAATGTGATCCATTGTATTACATCATTTAAATTCACTCACTAAGTCATGCTTTAATGTTTCCTAAAAGAAAAATTAAAAAGGCTTTAGGCTTGGGCACAGTACAGCCACCAGTAAGAAAGTCACCAGAACAATAGACTCTTCTTTCCTACAACATCCCTACAGTAGGATGCAAGCTTCACAGAAATAGAACAGGCTTACAGACTAAGACAGTCAAGGGCTGAAATCACACGACAGCAGCAGTGTAAGGGTGAAAAACAATCCCAGTTTTTCTTATTGTATTTTTCTGCAGCACTGTGTAATGAAGGCACATGGAGAAAAGTGGAGTGAAGGGGTAGGGTACTTCAACATTGGACAGTGATATTTCATTGTAATTTGTTAGTGGTCACTGCGTACGTGTTTTGTAATGCAAAAGTGCGGCATGTTTTTCAATCAGACATAAGTACATCCTGCCACTTCGCATACAGACATTGCGATTGCCTTGCTGAGGCAGTAGACACACAGAAAGGTAAAAGCAATTACTGATATCAAATTGCAAATTGTAATACAGCAGTAAACACATCAGAAAATGAGAGAACACAGGACAGGTTTCTATATAAGTAGTCATTACGAGCAATTTGTTTTCTGCCAGTTTTAAAACATAGAATTCTAAGATGAAGCCCTAATCTAGGTTTAAATTGATTTAGGAAATTAAGGCTATATTCACACACACACACACAAAGACATCCTCTGAAAAACCTAACCCACAAGCCAGAAATTTATTCTTCAGCAATATCCTCAAAGATCATGTGATGAGTCCAGTTACCTGCACTTAATTTCAGCCCCAAGCTTTTTGAAGATTAATTCAAATGCTCCCTTTCTAAGAAATGGAAAGGGAGAGAAAAAAAATTACATTTGGAAGTTGCATCCATTTTACAGAGCTCAAAACGAAGACTTCTTCCTCCTTTCTATCCTTATGAGGTGTTAAAACTATTCCTTTAACATGGCAGGAAGTGACAAAAACATACCCTTGCACTTAAAACCAAACATCACAAAGGTAAGATTGACATTTCAAGGAGTCTGAGATATACTAGGAAGCTTAACATATTCAGAGGTGGCTATTTAGACAAGTCTTTTTGCAGCCTCCCTTCAAACCTGAAGGGATTCAGACTCCTTGATGTTTTGAGATCAGGAGATACCTAATGGTCTTTCAAGCACATCTCAGTTTATACAAGCCAGCAGCACCTTGTAATAACATCTGGGACCAACAACAGCCAGTTTTACAGTCAAGCTCTGCCCCCAGCTCACCGTAATAGTGAAGGCTGATTTCTTCTCACCTGGTTTATATCTTCATATCACCTCCTACCTCTTCTATTTGACATTTAAACACTTTGAAGCAAGACTTGTGTTTTTCCTGTAAGTTTGGATTGTTTTGGGGTTTTTTGTCTTCTTTGATTCTCACAATAATACAAACAACAGATGAACTTGAAGGAAAGAGTTAGCTCTGTCATGCTCTAAGAGCCAGCCTAGCGGACAATCATCAATTAATTCAGTTTAACAGTGTTTGGGAATTGACTCATCAGACATAATCCACAAGCATTGTTATTATGACAGCTACTCCTTGAGGTCATTACAAAGATCATCTCTGCAGGAAATCCATAGGTCTCGTGAATTTTTGTGTTTTCTTGGAAAGAGCACAACTAAAATTCCTAACCTCTAGTTGAACAAGTCTATTCTTTTTTTTCACTTGACCTTGTAATAGGAGACCAAGTAATGGGCGCATTTTGCATCTTCAGGGCTAGAAGCATGGGGAGAAGAAGTACCAGAGACGTTTCCAAAAAGACAGAAGATTACATTATAATAATATCCTAACATTTGTGTGATCTGGAAATTAACAGATTTACCTCTTTTACAGGTTCTTCATCCGGGGCAGCATCTTCTGCCACAGGCTAGCAAACAGACAGAAGGAAAAAAAAAAAAAAAGTCTTTTAAATATGTTATTGAGAGACACAATTCTAAGCCAAGTTCTAGCACAAAATACAGTCAGTTTACTTTTAGTCAGTTAAGTCACTCCAAGTTTATACTACTGTAGCAGGCATATTTGATTCTTCACACTTGGGTAAATTAACCTTTGAATCCATGAGGACCTGCTTTCTCCAAGATATATAAAATTCTAAGAGGTATAAGAGAAAGCAAGAGAACACTAGCACTATTGAAATTGCTGATGCATAGCCAAAAAAACACATTTGTCAGAAATCGCACAGGAATGAATGAAGAACTGAACAGAATTATTAATGAGTAAGCTTAACGAGAGAACTCAAACAGTATCTCTTGCTAAGAAGAGAGAATATGTGCATACATAGGACCAAATATTTTAAACACGCAACTCCCATTTAAATGTTGTCATTTAATGAGTGCTCAGCTGAAATCTATCAAGGGAGGAACCCTATGGAAAACAAGTAGTAAAATCATTTAGAGCTTGATCACACAGCCTTTCCTCAGGAAAATATTCCCAAGGCTGTAACATACCACCCATTCCATCCAGCTTGAGAGGGATCAATAACTTGGCCAACCCACAAAGAAATTCTAGACCCAGCAAATATCCCAATTTTCTTGCTTACTTGTCAGACACAGTTAATGACCTCCTGAGTCAATAGGCAAAAGCAGCAGGATTTTGCTCCAATCTTCCTTTATAAAAATATAATACAAAACATGCCCTCAATGCACTCTTCCTTATCAAGCGATTGATTTACTATAAATGCTGTCTTTAATATCTGCAAGTCATTCACCTGAGTCATGCACAGGCACTCATAAATTCCTCTATTTTAAAAGGTTTTTTGGCATTAGGGAAGGGGAGCCAAAAGAGGTCCATATGCACAGAAAAATAAAATAGTCTCCCTCCTTGTCTACTAACTGTGAAAAGCTTCCGTGAAAAAGAACAACTTGCAGACAATCATGAAAACATTTTATCCCACACAGATTCAGAGCCTGTGACAACTCCCTCGAGTCAGTCCAATCATTAGTGTTTAGGCTGCTTTCTGCTCATTACAGAGTAAATGCCATTACTGTTTGAAAAGACAACTGGTCTTCATAGACAATAGCCCACAAGAGACAAAACTAATTTCTATACACCTTAACTAGATTTGAGCAAACAGTATTTTAGTTTTATCTACAGCATGAATTAAAAGGGTTATAAGCTATAACATCTTTGATGTGCTTAGAGATAGCAATAAATAGAGCAAATGGATGGTGCTTTATCTGTTGGTCTCATTTGAAAAGTTTATGCCTGTAATTCCTTAACAACCTAAGCTGTTGTGAGTGAAACCTCAGCAAAAGCAACAGAACAGCGTAGCTCACAGCTATGGCATTCTTTACAGCAAGAAATACATAAGCAACCCCACCAAAACCCACCCAAGTAGCATTGCAATGGGGCAGTTACACTCTGTAAGGAAAGCCACGCAGTTCCTTCTGGAAGAAAGGTCTGAAGATCCTCTACCAACAAAACAGGCAACAATAGAAAGCTACTGTCCCAAGCAACGGACATTGGGCCTTAGTGCAGGATCTTACCCTATGATCTAGGGAAGTTTTTCCCCAGAAGTTGGCAGCAGAAAAGACAATCTCGTCGTTAACTGAAGTGTTTTCTGTCTGGGGCAGAAAAAAAAATACCAGACACATACACAAACTGCTTTTAGGAGGAAGATCAGGAGGAAGGAAGAACACACGCATGTACATGCTTGTTTGAGTACTGTGGTCAGCGGAAAGGCAGACTTGGAGGGGAGGAGAAAAAGCGTAATTTTTGTGATATTTGGCAGAAAACTTTGCCATAACTATAGTTCTACAAGTCCTCTCATTAGGAAAGTAACTTCACAAGGTGGCAGCTGTCATCTAAAACCAAAGACAGGAGCAACACGCCGTTTCCCAGATACAACCTGTTTGCTAGCACTCTGATGCCTTGCATCACATGAAGTGGAGCAAGCAGCAGCACTTGGAAGTGAATTACATGATTTAAACCGCTGCAAGCCCCTCATACTTGTTCTTAACCTAGGGACTCCAGAATAAGCCACACTGGTATAATACATTCCAGTATCATTTCTGTTGTATGGTTTAAACATGTAAGCTAACATTCTGCATGAAACCCTTTCCACAGTTCAGCGCCTCCTCTTTAGAGAGAAGTATTTTGTGTTCCCTGTAACCTGGCTGGATAGGCTGCACTCCCCCCATCCCTCTTCTCAACCCACTGTTACAGCACCCATATCAAAGAGCACCCCGGGGGACGGGGTGTTATGAAATAAACACAAAACCTTTCCACCTCACAAGTTTCACTCGTCTGTTTCTATTACCTGGTACAAACACATATCCTGTGCTGGAAACCGTTGACCTGAAATACTTTGGTTTTATTACACTACTGGAGAGCCACAGATACTTAGGAATCTGCTCAGCCGCACAAAAGGGGAACACTTTCCTTGACACAAGGCAATCTTAAATTGCAGGCAATGAAAACTCTACAAGGCAAATCGTGAGCACGTAACACAGCAGCCAGTTAGTTAACACAGTGTTGCGTTTCCAGCATGATCCTGAAAGCACAGTCCTGTGCCTAACGGGCGGGCGAGGATCTGACCGATTTCGCGCTGGTACTGAAAGCGCCCCAGGGAAGCTCAGGACTCACAGCGGGAGCGAGCACCACGGACCTGCCCCGGCCCCAGCCCAGCCACCGCACCGTGTCTGGATGCGAGCCCAAGCCCCACGCAGCCTGCTCGGCGGTTTCCATCCGTTTCAGGCGCTCCCTCCCTCCCAGCCGCCCCAAATCCCGGGAGCGGGGCTCGGACGCCGAACCCGGAGCGCGGCTCCGAGCGGGGCTCGGGGCGGGAGCGGGCGGGAGGCAGCCGCACCCGCCGGGCTCCGCTGCGGGGCAGCCCCGTTCCCCGCCAGACCGCTCCGCTGCGGGGCAACAGGTTTCCGAGCCCGGGCTCTGCCCTGGCCCGCAGCAGCCAGCGGCGGTCCCGGGGGGGCAGCGCGCCCCGTCCCCGAGGCGGTGCCCCGGCGGGAAGCGGCGCTGGCAGCACCGCAGCGGCCGCCCGCACCCGCCGCTCACCTCCGTCTCCATGGGCTCCACCTCTATCCCTTTCCATAGCTCCAGTAAGTGTGCGATCGGCATGCTGGGCGATGCCTGCCAGAAGCCGGGATCGAGCAGAAGGAAAGCGCGGCGGCTGCCAAGGAGGCGGAAGGAAGGTGTCGGTCGGCGCCGGGACACCCGGCGGGGCTCGGCCAGGGACCCTCCGCCCGCTCGGCAATATGGCTCCGCGCCCCGGGGACCCCGCAGGCGGCGCCGCTCCGCAGGCGCGGAGGCAGGGCAAGGCGACGGCAGCCGCTCCGCAGCCCGCGCAGAGCCCCGCCGCCCCGCCCGTCCCCCCGGGCCGCCGCCGCTTTTAAGCGAGGGGGGAAAGTTGAGGCCGAGGATGCGGCGGGTGCTGCCATGGCAACGGCAGCGCGGCCCCCCCCGCCGCCCCCAGCACCTGGCAGGGGAGGGGGCACAGCCGGGGGTGAAGGAGGAAACATGGGAATTAACACTGGCAGGTTACCCCCCCACACACACACAATTCCAAACGTTGATCCCATGGTAGGGAGAGCAGCTACAGAAGAATCTCTCAAGTTTACCGAGCCCTGTATTATTCCAGCCTTATAAAAAGGACTATCTTGCTTATCACTCGCTTTGTTATTTTATTTCTTCACTAGGAAACCTGTGTCTACTCAGTTGCCATTCCTTCCTCCTCTAGCTGTTGCAGCCTGTAACAACCTTACTATTACAAGCCTGACACACTGCACCAGATACCCAGCTGTTGATTTGGACTGTCCTCAAATTGAGGTTAAGACACACATACTACCTTGTTCCGGCAACTTTATTATCTTGTTCCGAAAGGCATTACTGCTAAATAAGTCACTGCTATTCAAAGAACAATTTCAGAACCAAGAGCCAATGTGCAAAGAGCATTTTTCTTCTGTTCCATGCTCAAAAAGCCACAGTTTATTCCCATAGTAGCAGTGCTGTACAAATTCAGAGCAAGGTTCAGTGAACAGCAAGAACTCCTCCGCCAGCCTACAAAAGACCATTTGGGGAGCGTTCCTCCTCCAGGCCCTTCTCAGCTCCCTCAAACTCTTTAACATGAATAATCTGCCCTGTAATTCTAAACACCAAGCAGGGTTAGGAGAGAATGTGTCAAATGTGCTGACCATTACAAAGGCAAAACAGGGGAAAAAACCAAATCGGACCCCAACCAGAGCTACAGACAGAGCCCTGCGCTCAGGTACAGCTGCCAGAACTCGGTCTTTCACTTCTGCGGTAGAATACGAACACTTGATATCTGTGCCAACACAGAACTAACAACTCGTGACACCAATTATGCAGCTTCATCTGCTTTACAGATTGACCAATTAAATATCTAGATTACCAGCTTTACTCACTGCTCAGAGAGGTCTGGTGGGAGCGATGTCAATCACAAAACAGACACGTACCTGAAATCAGAAGCGATAGCATCTGGCTGCTCGTTTCCCTGGCTCTTGTGTTCTGCCCCTGCTTCTTCCCCAGCAACACACACGATGCAGGTGTACTTGCTACCTTTAGGATGACATACACACTCTCCCAAACAGCCTTGTAGTGCCAACAGCTGTGAGGCCAGAGCCGAGATCAAGCACAACAAATCTGTAACCCAAACCATGCTTGCTTCACAAAACCCAGAGACCTTCATCAATCCAAACAGACACATTCCCAGAGAAGACTGTGCATGATTGTATCATGGGTCATCTTGATTTTAAAAGCTCTGCTTAGCTCCAATTGACAGGATTGCACTTTAGTCTCAGGGGCACACAGCTCTGATGCCACAGGCTGAGATTAGGGAGCTAGGGAAGTGGGATATATCCAGGGAATCCTAGGGGAGGCAAATCAAGATGGTAAGTCTGGGATCACTGCATCTGCAGTCAAGTTAAAAACACGTGCATACAGATCTATTGTTTCTACATCCTTTTAAGAACTTCATTCTTGAGACACGCTGTTACATGCTTTCTTAAGTATTAATCTGTTACTAAACTGTGGTATCAGAAGAGCCCAGTATATTTCCAGATCTGTTCATCATCATCATGTTCAGTCTAAACATAAGGTAGAAAAAGAGAAAACCAAGTGATGAGATCTCATTGTTGCGTTAGCATATACACTTCTGTTATAAGCACAATGTATGTATCCTGCAGTAGACTCACTGCACTCTTTCAGCGCCAAGATATGAATTGGACTTAAGTGTTCAAGTTTATTAGACTAACCAAAGCATGCATTTCACATCCCATTCCTTATCCCTACCTAAAGAAAAGCAGAATTTTTCAACCTCGGCTAAAAGGAAATTCATACAGTTTCCAGTCATTTCTTCCCCTTTATTTTCCTGCATTTACTCAGAGTAATCCCATGGAACTCTGGACTGTTTTTGACTAGAGGTTTTGCAGTAACAGGGTCTCCATTAATAAGGACACTGATTTTCTTCTGTAATAATTTAAGTATTCTGCTAGAATCTTCATTTGCAAGGAAAAGCATCTTTAGATGTCCACAAGCTTCAGATTCCCAAGTACTTGGCAAACTACATTCTCCCATATTAGAGATGGGCATATTTGATTTAATGAATCTTTTGTTTCAAATTCTTCTTAATCACATAGTGTTAGAAATAATTGTGTCACCACAAAACGCTCAGTCATTTTCATTACAGGAACATCTAATGGACGGCCAAGACTGACATTCTTTGGTATGAACAGAGCAGCAGAAAAATCCAGAGGGAAATTTGGGGAGGGAAGCATGATCTACTTACAAAAGACATTGGGTCTGAAAAAGGCATGTGTATCACTAAAACTGGGAATAGTCCACTTCCAAAAATACCACATTAGGAGTATGATAAAGAAATAAAAGGGAAAGAAGGGATGGCATACGTGGAACATAGCAGAGGAAAAACACGCAAGGCAGCAGATGGAGGTTCAGAGCAATTGGCCTCTGAAGACACCAGAAATCTGGTCAGAGCAAGAAGTAGCTATGGATTTTTTCCCCCAAGGAAAGATTAGCTAACCACATTCACACTTTCGCAGAAGTAATATTTGCAGATATGCGAGCTAGGCCAAGAATTGCAAGAAGATGAGTTCAATTTGCTTCAAGAGTATAAAAGCATTTTTATCTTCTTTGAAACAAAGCACTGGACTACTTACATGGTGATTTTTAATCTATTTTTACCTGTCTCCTGAGTACTAGCTAATGGCTGCTGCCAGATGCAGAGTGGGGGATTAGACACATCAATATTCTGCTGTGTTATGACTCCTACACTGGGAGGAGATGCATAAGTACAAAAGAAAATTTCTTAAAAGCATTGTCTATATATTGTATTAAGATACTCTAACACTAGTAACTTACACTGCCACTACTTTGTGAAAAAGTACTATTTCCCATTTGATACACAGAAGGGAAGAGGAGCAGAGAAATATTATTTTCTGTCAGTAGCTCAGCATGTTTCTAGGTTCATGACTTCAGTGTTAGGTTTAATGTAATCGCCTTACACCAAGACTCAGGCATTTATCTGCCTGCACATCTTCACTCAAAGCTTAAGCTAGATAACCTTTTCTGCCAGGCTATCTACACCTAGAACATGGCCAAGAGATGTACTACTGACGTAGAAGCCAGCAAAAAAATCCTCCCACCTTCCAGGGCATTCCCAAGCCCATGGTTCTTCCTGCTTGCCACAGCGTAAACATCACCAGTTACTGAGCTGGGCGTACCAGAACTATCTGCCTAACTTCTTTTTTCTTCTTCCTTTTTTAAATTTTCAGTTGAGTCTTCACCCAAGTGAAGTCTCCTTTCTGGCATGTAGCTTTTTAGGCCAAGGCTGACACTTACTCATCCGTACAGCTTCTTAAACTTAATATTCAGCATCTCCCAGGCACACAACGGCTACAAGGAACATTTTCTTAAATGAGGGATTACCTCAAGTACCAGCACTGAGAAAATGTTGGGTCTCTGAAGTGCCAACAGCACTGTAGAAGGAGGAAGGAAAAAAATTGTCAGGGGCAAAGAAGTAACACTCTCCCATCCCTTTCAGTAACACCCTCCTGTCCCTTTCAGATGTGGCACTAGAGAACATCCAGCCACTTGAGCACATCACCAGTCTGATGCCATTTTTTGCTGCCAAAGGGCTCCTGGAAAGTCTTGGATGCTCAACTGTCAGGGGCCCAACCACGGATCACTCCTTAATCACCAAAGCAATCGGACTACACAGAGAAATGTGCACTGAAGCTGCCTCAAAGTTTACAGGGTTGCCCAAGACAGAAGGACAAAAAGGAGCAAAGGCTTAGCAACATTTTCTGCAGATTACTTCAGTCTCCATTCCCGTTACATACTGCAGCCGAAGAAGATGGACCTCCCAGGGCAGGAACTCTGCCTGCAGCACATACTCACACACAGATTGCAAGCAATCAGCCAACTTTTAGCCTCCTTATTCTGGAGGATATTTGTATCCATGGAATATGCACATATATTGCCTTCTCCAACATACAGGCACAGATCTGGGAGGAACACATAAAGACACTTAAACACTTCAAAATACATCAGTTGACAGCAAATTGTTGTTGTTTTCCTCCAGTTTATGCCACAGAAGACCTGCTGATGGGAGAGCCTTCACCTAAAGGATTGGTCACCCCCTGTGATGAAGGCAGGCTGCTGTCGGTGCACAGCAGCAGAAGGCAATGCATACACAGGCAGAAACCTCAACAGCAAGTGGAGATGTCTGAGCACATCCCAGTGATCATGTTAGAGTCACACAGCCCACTTTCTATCACATGTGGATCTATCAACAGCCTCTCTAGTTTACCATAAAACGCAGCCTTCTTACAGGGAAGCAGAAAGCAAGACCATAGTCCCATATTAGCCTCAGTCTGTCACTGCACCATCCCAAGTATGGAAGAAACATGCTGTGCATGAGTAGTCTCCTATAATCTGTGTGACCAAGCCTGTGTTAGATGGATGAAACCTGTAGTGGACAGGCTGGAAGTAGTAAAAGTGGGGCAGGTTTTAAACTGCACAGAACCATGCATCATTCTTTGGCAGAGGGAAGTCTCAGTTGCCTATGCTTTTTTGATTTTATACTAAAGTTATCAAAAGCTACACTTCTTGATAGAAAGCAAGTAAACAAACAAAATCCCCCATGCTACTTTTTTCTTCCCAAGAGCAGACGTTTAAATGCTTTAAGCTCATTACTAAAACAAAATGACTACATTTCCTCAGCAGAAGCTGTCTTTGCTCAGTGCCTCAGCATTAACTGCTTCAAGTTCAGCACTTGGATGTTCACCATCACTTACGCAGAACACAGAGAAGCACAAAACACCACCTACACGTCGCTAAGTGCGCAAGGCACAGAGAAGTGTTGCTTACTTCAACAGAAGAGGTGCCCTTCGTGCTGCTAAAACAATTTACTATTTAGTCATGAAGTACATGCCTGGCCATCTCTGAGAAACACAAAAGGAAACAGTGGCAGACAAAAATAAAGCGTTCAGTAGCAAAGCAGCACACATCTGTCCGCTGCAAAACTCATAGCTTAACATTTTCAAATTAAATTATGTCTGCTCTATTGCCTGAAATATGAAATGCTCAGCACCAGAAAGAAGGTCAGCTTAATTCTTAGCCCTTGCAATGCTCTGGCTTCCCCATCTGTATTTAACAAGAAGGTCTAGATTGATTAGTAAAATCAATACTTAGAAAGCAACAATGGTAATTTGGCTCATGAAACAGACTGGTGCTACCAACCAACATGCTTCCTCTGCAGAAGAGGGAAGGCGGCTGCTAGGAGCTGTAGAAAAAGAAACACTTCTCACATTAATCCTTGTTAATTATCTGCATTAAGCTTGCAGGTACTTGACACATTCTGCATTACCTATTCAGTAATATTAGGAACTGATTGTAAACCAGAATTACCTTGAAAACAGAAAGCCTAGGTCAGATATCTGCAGTAGACCAACCCCCTTCAGTACAGATGCAGCTTAGCTGATGTCCCTGGTAGGGCTAACTAGCTAGCCTAGCAGGAGCCCCACTGTGTTCCTGCTCTGTGCCATCAGTTTAGTTGAGGTACAGTGTTGGGTCTGGCTTTATAGTCTGTGTGCCCTGGGGCTCGCAAGCCAGTGCAGAAGACCAAAAGCATCACCAGCGAATCAGCAAAGTCTTGTCTCCGCTCTGTGTCTTGAGTGCCACCTACACCACACCAGGTGGTAACAGGTTTCTCCACAAGCAATTTAGATGTCTGCAACATGCTTGCACTTGTGGGCCTACACACCTGGAGTGACTGAGCCAATTTGCTGCCAGTTTTCTCCACATCCAAAGCTTGTTGGCCTCCTGGCCATGTGAGACATTACCCCCTTGCAGAGCTGAGGGGCCGAACACAGGATACTCCTCCGTGCCACCTCCTGCACTTAAGAAATTAAGGGACCCTTGCAGCAAAGATGCTTACTCAGAAGCATTCCACCGAGTAATCTCTTACACAGAAAGCCCCATTACACTAAAAAAAAATCACCAGTTAAACACAGTCAATAAAAACTAGCTGTAGTGAAAGGCTTTCCTGCTGCACAAGGCTACAGTAAACTTTGTGACTTCATGTTTTCATTGCACAAGCGCGGCAGAGACTATGTTTTCCCCAAAATACATCACATGACTCCTCAAGGAGCAGCTTACAGTGCAGGAGGGCAGAGGCACCAAGGACACACTCCTGCCTCTGCCCGGTCACCATCACAGCAGTGGCACCTTGGCCACACAAAGGGGCTCCTGTGTGCTTGCTGCTTGCAGCCACTTCTGCCAGAGGTAGGACAGCCTGACACAGCAGCTCACGTCAGGCTGGATCGAGGCTTCTCAGCAGCTCTAGCAGAGCTTGAACATCTACTGCAGCCAAAATGAGGGGAGGAGAAAGGAAAAGGACAGTCACATTCCCCTCAATTTGGGGTCAGAAAGACTGATTTGGAGGCAATAAAGCAATTCAGGCGGTGATGGGAGAACATTTGAGCCAGGGGCTCCCTTCACTTACCCTGCCTTTCACACCCACTGCATCCAGAGACACCGCCACCCCAAAATACCCTCCTTCTCTCCACAAGGACCAAGGGAAGCTGCCTCAGGCCTGTCCCCTCAATGCCATAGCAGCGGGGCACATAGCCAGGCCTAGAGAGCACAAGGGAGAGAGACGGTAGCTGCAACCAACCCCCTCCAGCTGCTTAAACTCTTCCTTACTGCAAGGAGCAGGGACAGCTTTGCTACCTCGATTGGACCACGCAGAAAGAAAGCAACGAACAGTCTGGGACAGAAACACCAGCAAGGGAAGGCAACAAGCCTGCACCTCACCAGCGCAGATGTGGCTGAACTGATACAGGGTAAAAGCATCTGTCCTACTCCTGCATACCGGGGAAATTGAACCTGAGAAATAAATTTAGGTCTTCATTAACCTTCACAGATGGAACAGACTGCTCTCACATAGGTTGACAATTTTCTTGTACTTCTAAATGTAACTACTGACAAAGTGACCTAATTACATGATGAAGTTATTTCAGACACAGAACAACATTATTCTGGTGACAGAATGCTCAGAAATTAAATTCTCCATAGAAACTTCAAAAAAATTGAACCGACAACTAAAAACTGACATTACAGAAAGGAAAATGAAGTAGCTGAGGTAACATTATGATAGCAGAGAAGGCAAGATTGCCTAGAAACATATAGAAAAGTATCAGGAGACTGCAAGCAATACTTCCCAAGCACAAATCAACAAGGGTAGCAATGTGACACAAGATTACACGCTGAGTCATAAAAATCCCACACAGTAATTTACCCAATAACTGTGACACAGACACTTTAGGTGACTGAGGACAAGGGTACCAGTTCATTTTTGGGCACCCTTTCATTTAGATCCTGCTAAACATGCATTCTGCCTAAACATACAACAATAAAATAATAATTGTCAATTACAGTGTTCCTAAAAGAAGATCAATTTTTCAGTCAACATTAGGTAAAGTGGCAGTGTGTCAAGAAAAAGGACACTGAAATAGAGCATTTATATTTGCTAACTGACCACTTTCCTTTTAGCATGTCTACTCAGACAAAAGAAACTAATCCAACCTTTAACAGCCACGTAAGCTTTTCAGCAACTGCAATATTATTTGCAGGAATGGCAGAGAAACAAAAAACACCCATTCAAGAGACTCTTGCAAAGCCCTTCTGGCTTTGGCAGGTTGAGGAAGCTGCTCCCTTGAGTGGAAGGGAGGACCAGGATGCTGGAGCGTTTCATTCTCAATTTACTTTGGAGGCTTGTGCACACAGGTTGGGTTTTCACTCAGTAAATCTGATCTCACCCACTCAGAACAGGAGCCAATGCAGCATCGACTGAAGTCGGTGACATAGTTCAGCTGCACAAATTCCTTTTTGAGTGATCTAATCTACAGTCAGGAAGCTAATGAAGTCTCCTCAAAGTTAACAGCCCCAATCCTCTATTATTCTAAAAGCTTTGCAACATCAAGTACCCTTAGTTTCAAAGGGAATTATTACCTTTCAAACAGAACACGTGACATTCAAATCAATAAAGACTACAGAAAGCACATACACAAAGTAAATAGGAAATCAAGAAATTCTAACCCATAAAACAAATATGCAGTATGATTTCTCCCCCTCAACCACTTAACACTTGTCTTTTTGATGACATGATTTGATTATTGATTAAGATGATCTTAGCTTGAAGATGAGAAAGCAAAAATAGAGGTGCTAAATGCTATAGGTGTTAAGTATCCGAATCTGAAAAAAAAAAATCCCACCCCAAAAAATACCACCAACCCCCCAAAACGGAGTGAATTTCTTCAGAGTTTTGAATTTTAAACACACAGAAGTGACAGGTTTTGTAGGGTTTTTTTAAATGTGTCACATGCTGTATTTTGATTACTTTTTCCAAATGAACACCACAGTAGCTGCTTATTTTTACAGACATGTATGTGAGATGACTGAGGTACAGCCCTGAATATCCAAGCTCAAGAAATGAAATTTATTATGGGTGATGACTGAATTTTTTTTTAGATTGCAGCCCAACCTGTATCTATCAACTGCCCAATTCCAGGAAATATTCCCCCTCATCACTGCAGTTGATATTAGCAAAGGCAAGAGCAGGGGACAGAAAGCCACAGGCTGGAGCTACAGTCTTGTCAGACTGTGAGAGTGAACAGAAAGCCAGGCGACATGGCACAGCTATCTACCACCCCCACATAACTCACATTTCATGTTTCTTTGGGGGGGGGGGGGGGGGGGGGAAGAAAAAGCAGCTTGATGGGCAAGTTAAAACCATGCTGCACAAGGGATCAAATTATGTGTCACCTGCACTGCCCACTAGCAGAGCAGACATCCAGCTGCAATATAGCAGCTCTTTCCAAAGTAGACATTACAGGTCAAGCAAGTACTTCCCATGGCAATATCACCAAGAGTTACATGCCCAAACCAGAATTCCTACCTGCCAGCAGGACAGGAGCACACAAGGCTGGGACAGGGGTACCTGTGGGTGAGCCTGTCATGCCCCGCAGCCAGCCTCCCTCCTCCTCACAGCACAACAGCAGGACGACCCAGATAGAAGCAGTAAGCCCACACTAGCACAGGGAATACATTTGTGACTTTCCCCCCCCCCCCCCAATAAATAAGCCAGACTGGTAGCACATACCTTCCTCCCTCTAGGTACCCTTCTTCCCCCACCTGAGAAGGGGGAAGGAAATGGGGCTGCTCAAAGCCACTCTCCCACCTTCACAGGTCAAGATAGAGCAGCTCCAGAAGCCCACATCCATAGCTCACTTCCAAATCCAGTGTACAGGCAATGTTGCTGCCCTAGAGTACTGCTTCCCACACAGAAGCAGCACAAGCTACAGACAAGACCACAGCCAAAGAAGCAAAAAAGCTTCCACGTTCCCAGCCCATACTAATTTATAGCTCCTCATCAGCTTAGCAAGGGACACCTGGGCACAAGCCACCTGCTCCTAGGTCTTAGAGGGAAAGTAAGGTACTCATGGTGGTAGTGCTGGGAACACTTTCTGGACTGGACTTTTCCAGGAACAAAGTTTCCTGGGTAGGCTGGAGCAGTTGCTTCCCTGCTGCATCAGCAGCTCTCAGCCTCCCGTGGTCCTGTTTGCTGCGGGTCAGACACTCATCCTCCCCTCACGCAAGGGCAGAGTGTTTGTGAGGGAAGAAACATGGAGCGCAAGCACCCGCATAGCCTCAAATCTGGCCCATGGGGGTGTCAGGCAGGTGGGCACTAGCTCACTGCCACTTTGATTCAGATGAGTGTTAAATTATAGTAATAGTAAGTTATAGTGGTGTTTTGTTGCTAACAATAATTACTGAGAGAAAGAAGGTATAATAGAATAAATCCCAACTAGTAAAACAATCTGGTGTTCCGAGTTACTGATTTCCTGGGTTTTCTTTTATCATCCATTTGTTATCTTGCTATCTGTAAAGTTTGAAAAGCTCTGAAACACATGTAGGTTAATACATTTGTTCCAATATTCACCTGTTTTTCTTGACTGTAAATAAAATTAAGGCTGCAGTAGAATTTTATATTTGGCTTATGTTTGATGTTCCCTTATAAATTATGATTTCCATGTTCTGCCATAAGAACCATTATACGTCACTAGCTTGCTTTTGTACTTCTCAAAAAAAAAATCTAAATAAATTCAAAGCACAATTTGTGAAGGCAAAGCATGACAAGCAAAAGCCTGCCAAAGTTGCTGTATGAGTATTGATAGATAAAAGCTTACTTGTATTAGAAAAGAAACACAGTTGTTCTGCAAGAATAGCAGAATTCATTATCATAAATTACTTTTAAGGCCACTTCCAAGAAAATTTCAAGGCCTTACACACAGGTGACCAAATGAGCCTGACCATCAGCTAGCTGGCCAAAGGCTTAACAAAAAGAGACAAAACTAGACCAGAGCTGCAGCACTTCCCTAGCAGCACTCAATCAGAGGAACCAGGGCGATAGCAACCAGGAGCAAACCAAAGGTCTTAGTTTTGTGCCAATGAGGCACAATTTTCCTTGCAAAGAGCAGAATTCTGCAAGAGCAGTCATGCTTCTAGATTTCAAAACAAAGCTCCCTTGGCCTCATTAGAGCCATTCCAACAGACACATAGGGTATGTTGCAGGCTCTGAGCTGCTGTTACCCACTAGACCTGTAATTTGCTTTTCAAGCTTTAGCAAGCTTGTATAAAACCAAGGTCATAGCAGAAAGAATAAAAACAAAAGGTTCAAGTTTAGCTGGATTGCACAGGCTCTCAGTCAATTCAAATCTGGAACAGTGTGGTAAAAGTCCCTCACAGCATTTCCATCTATCCTCAATAAGCAGTAATACAAAATGCAAGGGATAATTCCTCCCTCATTCCCCAGCTTCATTTAATGTATCCACACGTGTTCATTTTCTCAAAGGCCTAGTATTTCCCCACTCTAGCTTCATTGTGTCTATCTGGGTCTTCAGGGTTTAATTAACTCTTACACAGAATGATTGCCTTCAGCTGATTTTTCAAGGCTAAAGTTGGGAATTAACCTAAATTTTCAGCTGTCCAGCTAACCTGGACCATCCATACAAATGCCACTGGTAAGGACTTTAGGGTCTTTATAATGCTGACAGAAGTGCTGTGCACCTCATTACAGGAACACCACGTTCAATCAGCTCTTCTCCGCAGGGTTGCAGCAGGCTGTACTGATCCCTTCCGCACGCAGCCTTTGACTGGAGTGAGCTCCTGCTCTCCAACTCTACAGGCTGTGCACATTGAACTGGCATCTTAAGGGACACTGCATGAACCCGGTCTCACCTTCGTGCTTCCCAGGTGGCTGCAAGGGCTGTCTGATGCCTCCTGTAGCAAGTGCACAATCCCCAGGCCATGGAGCCTGTCTGTGAAGTTTTTCAGTAAGATGCATTGAGTCTCTTTCCATCCTTTCAACCAGAAAGCAGTTTAAAGTTTGCTGGAGGCAATTACCAAGTTCAGTGAAGGGGAACTGGATTCTAAATTACTTGCATTGCGGAATGACAACCCTTATAAAAACAAAACACGGGAAGACAGAAAAAATAACGTTCATCTCTAACAAAATAATTATGAAATAATGAGTCTCCTGATTAGTTGATATGTACAGTGATGACTGTATCTATAGTACTTACTCCCAGCACTTTCTTACCCCATACCTCATTCTCTTATATGAAAATGTCTTCTAGGAAGCAAAGGAAAAGGAGTGCATTGCATAATTTGCCTTTCCTTTCCAGCACTGCAGATCTACTGCCACTGCTTTGCCCTGAAGGCACTTTAGCTTACACTTCCTGCTCTCTCCACACCGGTGGATGTCCTTAATTGTTATTCTCTGGGTACAGAAACACTTCAGTCTTGCTGAAACACCTGCCTAACCTTTCATAAAACATATGAAAATTCACTAAGATGTAGAAAAAGGACAAATCATGACTGTATTTAGCATCTCAGGTGTTCAGCAGATGGATAAGAGTCCCGAAACCCAGTCACATCAGCAAAAACTGTTGATCTTGTGCAAAGGGAAACAGCAACACAAACAGCCGATGCAATCCAAACCAGGCTGTTCTGCCAGGCGAGGGTCTCTCGTGAGTGGTAGGAAGCGTGGAGCCTCTTGGGCAAAAAAGGAAGCTAAAGGAAGGATCCCTACATCCCGAGTGAGTGTTTAGCCTCTTAACAAAGTGCCACCTTATAGGGGATTTCTTAGTATTTGTGTTGCTTTTTTAATTTTTTTTTTATAATTTCCTTATATCCATCTTTATAAGGGCATATTTAATTTTTGAAATCATTGGGATCTCATGCTTTCACTTGGCTTTAACTGAAGTATTTTTCCACCTCTCTGCATCAGAGGTATTGCTCTGTCTCACACATCCTCGCATTTCCTACAAAGTTGCCCCAATTTAAGCCTTTGTTTAACTTTTCTAAGTAATTTTCAGGCAGCAGTATCACACAGTATTCCTTTATGGTAAAAGTAGGATAAGATCCTACCTATCTTGATGTTGAAAATGAGCTTTAAGACCAAGTAGGATCATAGGAGCAGAGGATATTGCAACCAGAAGGCTGCAAAATGAGGTTAACTGCACAGAAGGTAAGCAGGAATTTCTGTCAAGTAGAGAAGGACTCTTGAATCCACTGTTCAATGCCAATCAAATGAAATGGCTATGTAAGACATCTTTGTCCCAGCTTAAATCAATGTTCTTAGGATTTGGGCTGGTTTTACACATGCACAACTTTTCCTAGACCTTCTTAGTAGCATTAATATACAACAAAGGAAAAGGATACTTGGAGATCCTCAAAAGATTTTAAATGTAATGACTTGCCTGTAGACTCTACAAACAGGACTTGAAACTGAGGGTCAGAAGTTCCTTCAGCAGGAATGATTTAGCATTTTCAGTGTCAGCCAGAAATAAAGCAAGGAAAATGCAGATAGTTTTAATGACATGCCTGACTTCATGCAGACCCTAACATCACTGCAATTAGAAAACTGTAATTTTTTTCTATGTAAACAAATCTATGTCTTCATCAATTCCCCCAAATGCTGCAATACATTAGCATAAATATATCGTACTATTACAGAAAAAAATCAGATTTGCTTAAAAGTCTTTCTACATTCTAGAATTTTTTTAAAACAGGAACAGAGATTCATGTACGTGCTGGAGGGACTGTTCTGATGTATGAATCATTACCTCTAGAAATCCATTTAGGTACAGGTTCGTATCATCTTGAAGACCTTTTTTTATAATTAAATTTTGGCCTGAAAAAGAAGTGCTACTAACGCTATGAGAAACTCTTCTACTTCCTTCCTGTTGTACCTGATACTCTGTGCCAGCCGTTGAAAGAGTAGGAAGCCCTGTGGCCTTGCTGAGGTGCTTCAAGACTTATACTTTTTCCAAGATAATCATTAGCCCTTATGGGTAACCTCCTGCGTACGATGTCCTCATGAAGAATACTAGTGTCCTCAGGGGTCGCTTGTACAGCCCAGACTGTCTGAGCTAGGTTTATTCCTCACATTTAAGAGTGGAGAAAGATAAGTGAAAGCCCTCTAGCAAAGCTCTCAGTGTTGTAGTGAACAAAGAATTGTAGCTTTGCAGCTGAACAGAACTGGCCAAATAAATAACCTTCAAAGGTTTTAGTAGTTCAGGCACTTCTGTAAAACCAAATCTGGAATTACATTGACAAATACTTCATGCTAGCAACTGGTATCTGCTACATATATCATTACTATCCCATAAACTTATAGAAGGCAATATCAGAGGGATCAGAATTACTCCGTAGATGGCATAAGCCCAAATATAAAATTACCAGACACATTTTGTTCTGCTGTAATTGCATAGATACAACAGAGAGTGAAATCCAGCCCTTTTGCTTTTCCACGTAAGGGTACAACCAGTTTTTCAGAAACTGATTTTGTCTTCTTTCCCCAGACCTCCTTAAAAAGTATTCCACTTAGTGTTTTTGTGGTTGGTTTTTTTACTTTGATTGGGGGTGGTTGTTTGAGATATAGGTGAATGGAAACTGGGCAAATAATGAGAATCAAAAGGAGCTCAATAGCCACAGCCACTAGAAGTCTGGAACTTTTTTTGTGCTGGATATTCCTGTCTTTCTGTCTCTTCTCCTCCCATTTCTTCCTTTATGGTTGCAACACAGGTAATTATATGCAAATGTAACTTTGCAATGGTTTCCATGACAATTCTGCGATGCTTCATCTTTGGATACATGTTCTTAGGCACCTTGCTCAACAAAGTTGATACACATATGGTTATTAAGTATATCTAATATATCTTGATTTTAACACCAAAATGATGGCTGAGCGTGTATTGTCTAATGTGGAAAAATGTCTATTTGCTGTAGCTACTTTAATAGTTTGGGTTTTTTGCATCATTTCAGCTTTTAAATTGTTCATAAAAAATAGTTTTATCTTAGAATTTGCCGTTTTCCAAAACCCTACGTTCCTACCTCACATTTAAAACATAGTGGTTTAAATACTTTCTTTTACTGCTTCTATAAAAAACCTCTAAACATGCTTCCACTGCTTAATTGGCTAAAATAACTGCTGGCTTGCATGTTCTAGAACCAGTTATACCCGTATCATTTCTATAGGTCACCAATAATAAGCTCTGTATGTATCTCTGAGTCTTCATTCAGCTCAGTTAATTGGTGCTTGGAAAACATTATTTTCTCATGTCAGAATATTCTGACTTGAGTAATTACTGGTACAATTTCCACCCTAATATCATCAACCTCATTATAAGCAATAATAAAGCCTCACAATAGCCTGCTGAAAGAAAAAATTATCATCCTTGTTGAGTAGCATATGAGAAGAAGGCCTATGAGACATAGTATTATTTTCAAACAGTGTCTTAATCATCTGTCTGTTATCACTGGAGAGGCAAAGGCTTACCTGAATAATTATGATATCTCAGTATCACTAAAACCAGACAAATGTTGCTTATGACATCCTAAATCACTGGCAAAACATTTGTACAATTTTGCTGCAATTTGCCTTGAAACATTACCGTGACATGGTTGACTAGAAGATTCTTACCTAAAGCAATTTAAACCATTTCTGTGCCTGTATTATCTTGCAATACAACATGGCCAAGTAGCTAAAAGTCACATACCAGAAAAAAACCCCAAGGCAAACAGCTGCCCTGACTTAGACGTATATCTAATTACCAGACCTCTCAGACAGCACCCTCCAAATGGTTTTAATAGAGACAATTTTCCTCCTTGGGCTCCTGCTCTGCTTGGTTCCAGCCAGAGAAATCTGTTCCTGATCAAAACATACAAACTCCACCACAGATCACCAGCCGAGTCAAGTAGTTCCATTAGGTTTGGCCCAGCCTACTCATCGCACTCGTGCTTATTTCAAAAAATAAGCAAATAGCTATTAAAAAAGTTCTTCAGTTTGTTTACTCCTTTCTCTCTGAATCTGATTGACTGGATTAATCCCTGTGAAACTGCTACCTGTTTCCAAACCTCTAACACTCAAAAGACCTAGAATCAGAAGTAAAATATCCACCAGGAAGACCAGCACTTCCTGACCTGTCCATCCTAGCTGCAAAGCGCTCTCCTGCCTCACAGCAGCAATCAAGGTGATGAATTTATTTCAAAGAAAACCTTGAACCTCTTGCAAAGCTGTAGGGAAAACAGCCCATGTGCATCAGGCTTTGCAACCTCTAGGTATGGTCTCAGTTTTTGGGACACCCTGATAGAAGAGCATATGCTGCTTGATAAGAAGAAAAGCTTTTTAATCCTGAGTAACCCAAATCAAGCAGAACAGGAATTTGCAAAAATGCCTCCCACAGGGAAGCACCCTTCGTGAAGTTTAGGAACGTTTCCCGAGGGGTCAGTGTTCTTAGTTGGGTACTGCACAGAACCCTGCTCTTCAGGACGACTGACAGCGCAGCTTCCCACCAGCTCCAGTTTACAAGGTTTTCAAGGACAGTGAAAATTCATCTCCACATGGGCAATGCACATCGTTGGGGAAAATGAAACACCTCTAAGAAGTGTTTCAAAATGCATGTTGACTCGCCTTAATGTCATAAATTATTACATTTTGAGCTCAGATATGTGGCACTTGTATTTTCAGACTCTCTTTCTCCTGCAGTCATTCTATTTGTAAACCAGCACCTGTAGGAACAAAACATAATTATTTATAACTCGGCTCTGTCACATAAACCAACCGTCTGCCAGATCCCTTACAATACTATGCAACAAAACAGAGCAACTAATGCTGCAAATCCAATTTTACCTAAAACGTGAAGCACTAAATGAGGTTCTGCTCATGGCTGGTTTTACTTCTCTGCATAAAATGCAGCAAGTCGCTTGGTCCTTTGGTTTCTCCCCCTCTTCTATAGAAACCAGAATAAGAAGGCTAATGTAAACAGGGCAGAAATTCAGATTAGAAGTACAAGTAATCCCAGAATTTCAGAATTGAACTGTCTGAAATGCTAAAGCTTTGATCTGGCTACAGGATGAAGCACATCTCTGCAGTGTGATACTTTCAGAACTGCAAGTATCTTGGCTGCAATAGGAACGATTTCTGGTGGTTGCTGAAGTCTGGGAAAGGCTCACTGGGAAATAAAATTCTGACTTGCTGAAAATGGTTGACTTGGGAAGTTGTTCTTCCAGGACAGAAATGGATATGTAGCCAATGACCACAGTGTGAGTAACTGAGATTCAGAAATGTTCTGGATGAGTCCTGGTATAAATCCAGCCTGGACACAGTTGGCATGCCAGCTAGTTTGACGATCCCCTCTTCTAACCATAGCCCACTTTTCACCTGAAAAACTGGGAAGGGTTTCTCAAAACTGTTTCCAAAAAAATGATAACTGGAACTGCTTATTTTCTCACAGAAATGACACCAATGGTAGAATTTTCTCTATTTCATAAACTACCCTGAGATGCTTCTGAGAGCAGGTCACATGGTAGTTTATTCCAGCAAATAGATAAAAGTCCAGAATAAAATCTGGTAATAAACTGTCTGGCATAGTCAGGCTGCACTGAGGCATGTTCACTGTCTCAGAGTCTTTATATCTTATTATCTATGTGGAATAAAGAAAATTACGACAAAACTGCTCCCTTCTTCCCATGGAAATGGGAACTCTTCTCTAAGGCAAAACTACTTAATATGTTTTTCTCTTCAACCCTTCTGCTCTGTTATTTGAATACAAATTCCAGTTGTCTTGGAATACCAACATCTCTCAGTGAAAATGTGCCAAGTTGACTGTGACATATCAGGGAATGCTCATGTAAATGGTATCTTCACAAAAAGTGAGTACAAAACACAACCTCTTTGTCTAAATATGAATGATGCCAAATAACCTTGAAAAGAAACATGCTGTTACTGAAAATGGGGAGATAAGCCAGGAGCTTTACTGTAAGTCATTCATGATGCAAAGGTTATTGATTAGCAGAGTCTGACTGTGATTTGTTCAACCAATAATAAAACTTTATCTTAAAGCAATAGGAGTCCCTGGTGCTGTAGCTGGGGGCAATAGCATTGGCCTTCTGTGCTGTAAAGAAATCCAAGGGAAAAAATGTCCAGCAAGTTTCACAAAAGCAGCCTCAGCTTGGTTTTCTTTCTCTAAATCTCGTGATGATGCTACTTAATATTTCACTCTGAAATCTTGGCTAAATGGAAACAATTTTATTCCAATTCCTCTGCTACAATGTATTAGTAATACCCCATTATTGGTAATTCTCTTATTACAGCTTAGGTGATCTCGTAAAAAAGATAAATACAGTGCATGGGTGGAATTGAAATCACTAAAAATTACAATAATGAAAAAACTGAATGTGTATGTATTTAACTATGGGTACCTTGTAATTACTTATGTCACTGAGCTCTAAATTACTGGAAAAATCCCAACATTTTCCAAGTGAAGCAAATATGACAAACTCAGCATATTAAATACTACTTTCCTTGCTGCTGCTTTTTTTTTCTTTTATTTCTTTTTTTTTTTTTCTTTCTGGCCAGTGTACTGGAAGTCACTGGCTGCTGAATCAGTTCCTATTGCATTATCTAAAGTAAAGCTTCCTCTCATTCTAGTCATCACAAAGACCAAAACTCAAAATAGATTGCTAAGAAATTGTCAGTAGAAAATACATTTGTCACACTCACTATGTAACGTCACAACAACCCATGATGACATAATGCAGTCAGAATACTGTAAAACATTAGGATTGGAAAAAGATCTCAATAGAAGTTCTTTATAAAGAAGACAGTGCTTTTACAGAATAGCAAAGAAGCAGCTCTTTCTTTCAAAATAGCTAGCAAAATATTCTTTTGAGAAACTGTGATAAATACCTGCAATTCATGTTCATGTAAATCCTCCCTGATTGATTATAATGAATCTCCATTTGTCTTGTAAACTGAATACTTAATCACTGTGTTCAAAATGACATCAGGTTATTACAGTGTTCAGTATGTCTAAAATGAAAAGTTATTAACTAGCTGATTTGCAAGCCTGAAGCAACTTCAGAATCTGTATTAAATACTACATTATTTATATTTCGGGATTTTATGGAATTGGCTCCATCTGGCTCTCTGTGGCTTATAAAACAAGCTGCCAGTAATTAAAATTTCTACCACTGACCACTGCAGGCTTCCAGCAGAATTCAGCTGGAGAAGGTGAAATGCACAGAAATGCTGCTTATCAAATTTCAACAGATGGACGTGAAAAAGCCTGTGTACTTCTTGTGAGATTTGGGGGAATTTAGGCATGCAAAGCATAAAATCTGATCTTAGGAAACTCTGGTTCACCTAGTCCTGCAAGGTCCTCACTCTCACCATTTTATGTTGATATTCCCCAGGCACTCGGAGATGTGCTGCTGAGGATGGCCCATCTGGGTGAGGAGGAGTTCAGCACCCAATGCACTCCTGCCTGGCCAGGTTATTCCTTCTCCTACCAGTCCTTGGGGCGGCTGCCTAAGAGCCCACGTCACTCACACCAACAGGATAAAGCTTGTTGCAAAAGACACCAGCCATTATGCCCAACACAGAGCTGAAAGGGCTGGTGCTCTTTGTTTGTAGGACTCTCCAGGACTTCCCCACTGAGCACCCAAACCACCAGACTGGGGGCTGTTTTGCACAGGGCCTCCTCCAGGTCTCCCCCTGTGAAGAAAACTGGCTGCAATTGCCTCAAGCAGGAAGAAGCCCGGGATTCTCACGTCTACTATAAAATCTGTTTGTGCGTTTTCTCCAGGGGCTGTTTGTATTAGCAGAAACCTCTCCTGGGTGACAGGAGGACCATGACTGTGCCACGTGACTCAACAGTGCATATTTACACTAACCAGCACTATCTGGGGCTCCTGCCAGGAATGCCATACCTGGTTTATCCCAAAAGGCTTAGGGAGAGCTGCCCCAGAAGAGCAGGACAATGCTCCCTTGCCACCCTGGGAAGGAGCTGGATTTAAGACTTAGTCCAACTATTGCATTAGTCAACCCTCTGCAGCGCCACATAGTTCCCACCATGCAAGCACAAAGGAGCACAGCTACTTAAACTGGGTTTTGATTCCATTGTAGGGACCAGATATTCTAATTGCTTCCAAAAGCCATGATATTTCTAAGCATTTAGACTTTAATTACTAATTAAATTAAATTAAAAAAGCCCAGGGTTAGGGATGATGAAATGCCCTCTGCAGACAACAACTGCATGTAAGTATTACTTGATTTGTGTAGGATTTGAAACCGTCACCAGATTTCAGGTTGAATTTCACTCACAGTGGGGTAGTGGCAGAGCTAAGTAAGAAATACTCTCATTTCCCTGTTCTTCCATCTGCCCAGAGAGACCAGGCCATCCATGCCGTGTTTCTGTTTAAATAATTATGGAGGCCCCAGACTGTTAACTCATTTAATGAATATCCATTTTTTGCCACCGATTTTAATATATTGAGACATTGTTCTTGGTCTGGTGTGAGTGTGACAGCAAGCCTGTTAATCAGTCAGACATGCCAAAAACCAGGATAACAGAAAGGATCAGAAGCTATCCATTAATATGCTTACCTTCCTCCAGGACTCTGGTGATACTTGCAGTCAGAATCTCTCAAAACAATAAGAGGGGAGGGAAAGGGGGGGGGTGGGTGGGTAAGAAAGATATTTATTTTGGGTGTATTTTGTCCATGAGACCTAAGAGATTTCCCTCTGCTACAATATCTGTGCCTCCATAAATGGTTTGGTTACTCTGCGAGATTGAAGAGCACGGTATGTTCATGCCTCAAGTCACTGAGGATAATTAAGGGAATTGCAAACAACATGAGGTGCTGGAAATGAAAGGGTAGTTTGTGTCCCAGAGCTATTTTGTTACAGTGATCACCCTGCAGTAGGCTTCAGAAATGACAACTGCTCACTGAATCCCACAGACACTGAGAGATGAAACCTCTTAAGATATCCAAGGGAGGGAGGATAAAGAAGGTAGGGCCAGCCCCAAACATCTGAGAGCCTGGGAGACAAGAAAGTGGTTCCTACTTCTCACATCTGTCAGCCAGCCTCCTCGCTAATAAATCCTTGACAAATGCATGCCTCAGGCATTTGGCAAATACCTGCAAAACAAGGTTTACGAGTAGGGACATTCCCTGCACAATATTTTTTTGAACACACACCTGCAACATCTGGCACCAGGAACCGATAGCACAAGTCACCTGGACACGTGTGGCCTTCACAATCGTAACAATATGAAATCTTGGTAAGGGAGATGGATCTATGGAAGATTGATGAGCTAAAATGACAGCACTTGGGTGACATGACAGCTCTTCCAGCCTCTGCTGCAACTATGCACAGCTACTCCTCCCTCAGCTGAGCACTCTGGAAAGAGAGACGCCTCTCTCCAAAGCTGCCAGCACTTAAGTTTTACTCAACAATATTAAGCAGAAGTAAGTGATCTAATGGCGGGTACCTGCTGGGATGCATCACACTTATTTATAGGGACTGTAATTATTACAGGGTAACTGCTGTGCTTTTAGTTCTTGCTAATTTTGTTTGGCTCATCTTCTCTGATTTACATGCAGAGCACGGGTTTCTTAACACAAAGAATTGTGTGAGTTACAGAAAAATCTGAAGTGAACAGCCTCTTTTCTGTAAGTGAGGCTGTATTCAGAAAAGCGCTTCCTACAGACAGCATCGTGGTGTTCTTCAGCTTGCTTAGGTATTTTCTATCACCTGCTCAAAAATTTTCTTATCAAACATGGTCACTTTTCCTTCTTTTTTATAAAAGGTTTCTGAAATGAAAGTCCTTCATACTGAGCACTGTGGTTTTCATGCTGAACACAGATAGGATTCATACCACCAGTTTGCAGGCATGGTTGGGCTTGGTTGCTTGGCTGCTAGGTTCATCTAATCCTTGCCCAATCTGATGTTCTGGGGTAAGGAATAATGAACAACACAAACATAAAATAATCTGCCCATCTCCCACATCAGGTCTCACTTAGCTTGTGTACTAAAGCTCTTATTTGCCAAAACATAAGAAATGAAATCCCTTCTAGGGCAACTTTATGGAGCCGGGAGTACTTACACGCAGAAAGGGAAGGCACACAGTGGGCCTTGTGAAGGAAGCTGTCTGAGCAGCAAAACAGTATGAATTTAGAATAAATACAACATCCCTCATCATCGATTGCTCCATTCCCAGGAAAGTGACTTGCAAAGTCCTGACATTTTCCCTTTGTATCATCCATATCGTCATCAGGCAGCAATAATACTGTTAGTAGCACCCTTAACCTTCTATGGTTTTGGCTTAATGGTGCTCAGAGCCAGACCCAAAAAACGCACAACTGCCTGAAGCACAACCACACCAGAAATGAGGTGACTAAATTCAAGAACCCACCCCTATGAAAATCCCCCTTCCCACTGCAAAAGCCAGCAGCTGCCGCTTTGCTGCTCTAGACACCTAGGCTGTCCACTTCGGTGGGACTTGACTCACAGTGTATTGATGTTGCTGCGTGGGTACTGCGGTCCTGCTGCCGCTTTTTTCCTTCTGATGGGCAGCAGCGCAGCTCCGTGCTCGCCAGCTACTGAGAGTGGAGTGGGGACAGGACACAGGCCTGTGCCACCTCCATTTCAGCCTGCAAAAGTATTTTCACCTATCAACTGGGCAACAGCAACTGGTTGCTGCCCCCACTAAGAACCAGGGAGATGGGGAGAAGGCCCTTCTGCTTCTCCCATCTCCTGTTCCTGCTGGCAGTGGCAGAGCAGCCAGCTGCTGGTAGGGAGAGACAGACATGGCTTTCAGTACAACATACACATGCATGGGTAGCTACCTAGAGAAACTGATTAGAAATTGTTTTTTCCAATCTTGTGTTTCCCTCCACATCGTAAACTTGGCTGAAGCTGGGCTCCTGTGCAGCCAAGAAGGGCTCAGGGCAGGCCAGGAAGACAGTGAGAGAATGAGAGAAGAGAACCTTCCCATGGTATTAGAGGAGAAACTGTCCTTGGAAAGGGGACAGACAGCCCCTGCTCTAACCTATGGGCCATGGGATACTCATGCATTTTGCAGGAGGGCACTCGGACAAACAGTATAAACAAGCTAATTCCCTTTGTGGAGTTGATTAGTGTTACAGAGCACTGAGACTGCACAAACAACACCCCTGCAGGGATTTACCTAATTTATTCAATGATGCAGAAAAGAATATAGCCCACATCTTCCCCAGGCTATACTGAATCTTCAAGGCTGACAGATTTTATTTTGCTTAAGAAAGTGAGTGACACTTTTAAGAACTGAAGTGATTTTTAAGGCTCCCAATATACCTATGTTTAACTCCTGTATTTAAATTGTGTTAATACAACCCTTGAGATTATACATTCTGATGAAAGGCAACCGCCAAGGCTGGTAACTGGCTGTAAGCCATTGCTAGAGAGAACAAAGGACATGATCTTTGGTCTGAACCAGTGCCACCATTCATTCACCTCTCCTGGTTGCCCACATCCAGACATAGCCCTTAAAGCAAGCCTTAAATGTATCACTTAAAACTTTACAGTGTCTTGGCACTCCTCTGCATAAAAATCAGTCAGTAGCTTTTAAAAGGCATTTTTATCTTCCTAGAAGCTAGGGAGGTGGGATTGTCAAAAACCAAGCAATGGCAGTCATACACAGTGTTTTATTACTACTACTAATAAATTAATCATAGCAAATTACAAAATCTAATGTTTAATAACATTGGTACAATTAAAAGAACGTGTGTGGTTTTGTTAATGCAGTACCTCAGGTATGTCCTTTAAACAGAACTTCAGAGTCTGTGAGGTTATTTTTAGCCAACCTTGACTTAACATCAGACCTGTTTTACTCAGTTGCAGGTTGTTGTTTAGCATGCTGCTGCGTTTGCCATCTCCCTCCCTTCCTCTCCCTTTCTCATTTCAGATTATACTAGTTTCTCCTCAAAGTTTTAAAACTTAGCAGGTCCCTCGCATTTCTTGCATTTGAAAATGAAGTTCAAAACCACATGGAAGCTATATGATCTACTTACTGCAGAGGCTGGTCATTTCTAACTCTTGTCTGTATCCACTGACTATTTGGCAAGAATCAGGTTTACTTTGAGCCTCACATTGTGGATGTTGTTAAGTGTCTGTTGTCACTTCCGCGCAAAGTACCTATTTGCAGTTGTTGGCTTTCCTTAAATTAATGCATTACATTTGAACTGCAGAGAACTCATAATGTATATTTTGTCTCCCTAAGCATTATGTGGTTCATAAAAAAAATATATAATTTATACTGCAATTAAAAATAAAAAATTAGGCAATTGATTTGAGCTTCCATTAAGCATGTGTCTGTGCAAGAACCAATGCCACCATTGCTTCCAAGTTTCAGCTTTTCTTCTAACGTGAAGAGGACCAAGGAATTAAAATTGCAGAAAAATAGGCAAACCCAACAATCACTCACTTGGCAGCAGCAGAGCATGTTGCTGAGGATTTCGTGGGATTTTTTTATACTGTACCTGCTCATCCAAGGTGGCAATATTTATAGTGAGATTTTGAGAAGTCTATTGTTTTAATTAAGGACTGTGTTCATAACTGAACTGGTGACTGAAAAGCACTCAGCAAGATGTTTATGAGATGGTCGATGGTAGTTACCAGCCTAGGTTTCCAGTTCCCTCACTGCTAATTAGCTTAACAAGCAAGGATATGGCATTGCACCCCGAGAACCTTGAAAGGAAAAGAAGAACAAAGGACTTCCAAGGATAAAAAAAATCCAAACCATTAAAAAAATAGCACAGTTTTGAGGAAAAGGTGAGTCTTGCTTCTTTTTAAAAAAATCAACTTATGTGAATTGTAAACTAATGTCCATTTTAAGTTGTTTGCACTCTATTTAGTCCGCTCAAAACCTATGTACTTTCTAAGTACTATCTGAAAGAGATGAAGAGAAAGTTTAAAAAAAGTACAGGGTTACTCCCAAATTTTGTCCCCTTTGGAAACGTGCAACTTTGTGGCATGTTATTATTATGGGGTGGAGATGCACTATTGCTAACATTTGTACTTCTCACTGAAAATCCTGTGGTATTTGCTGTTTCACCTATAAAAAGCTGTTTCTTGGAACAAAGTGATTACGTGACAATCATTTTTAAATAAAAGTGCAGGCACTCACACTTCTGTGGTAATGCTAAATGTTCAAATACAATGAAAAATTAATAACAACATACTTCTAGGGCCTAACATTTTCCTACACTAGCAAGTTAAGTTCTAAGATCGGCTGTTCTTCAAGACTGTATCAAGCTACCGTAGCAAAATCAATCAAAGAATAGGTAAGGCTACAAATAGTCTTCCTGAGGACCTTGACGCAGAAATGCTATAACCTGATGAATGTTACTTCATCCACTATGTAGTTATGCATAAGCTGTCATCTTTGGTCCACCATGATCTCCTGAGTGATGAAAGGTTTAATGCCTCAGAGGACCTGGCCCCTGTTCAGCACTTCTGGAGAGGAAACTTACACAAGGCAGTGGGTATTATGTCTGGGAAAGGATCTTCTGACAGGTCTCCAAGTTCTTTTTGTTTACATTACTTTCTTCTCAAGAAATTGTCATCTAATCTCAGCAAGACAAGCATTCTTTCAAAACAAAGAACGACTTAAATTCCCCAACTCACTGGCAGAAACCAAGAAGTGGCAGATTTAACTAAGAAGTCACAGTTCTCTTTTGAACATTGATTCTAAACATGAGCAAACCAAAAAGTCCAGGCAAAGCTGTAAATCAGATTCTGATCCCATCAATATCCAAGCAACGATTCAATACTTTAGCCTGTGTAACTGATAATACAATGTGGACCATTCTCCTTTAATGGCGAAAGTAGTATGTTTTCCAGCAGAAATCTTCCCAGCATGCCTGCAATCTGGACAGGGCTTTGGAATATTGCTAAGTCAAGGCCACTTTCCAAGATACAATGTTTAAGGGTTTGGGTTTTGTTGCTCCTTAAAAACTTTTTCAAACTCTTACGGCTTCATTTGTGATCTTGGACCTGTGAAGGATAATAGGTTGGGAGAGAGTCACTGCAGACAGACAGTTCCTCAGTTCCAAGCTTCAAGTCAGCCTGCACTGGGTCAGATTCACCCTCCAGTGCCGTGCAGTTTCTCAGCTGCAGTTCTTTGGTGAAGCAGAATTCAATCTGACCAATTGTTTGTGCTTTTTCACCCTAGAAACATGAGGGATGAGATCAGCTTAATGGGGAGAAGAAAATAAATAAATTCTTCAGATATACTGCCTTATCTATAGAATACAGTAGTGCTTATTTGTGTATTTGCCACTTAAAAATGTGAAGGAGACGGGTACCAGAGGTATCTGCTCTGGATGGACAGAAACAAAACACATCCCAACATTATTCAGCAACATGGGGAATCTGCCAAACTAGTCTCATTATGAAATGCCGTGACACAGATTATCTTGCCATTTATCAAATCTGCACAGTACACAGAAGCTGTTCACCTTAATGATGAGTTATGGCTGAACTCTGAATATTGAAGGGTATGTGTGACCTGAAAGCCACCTTTCACCAAATCTCTTGTAGCAGGATGGGAATTGAGGCAAAGAAAATTCTCCAAAAAGGAGCAAAGAAACTTGGTTTTGTAATAGCTTTTACTGAAAAGAACACAGAAGCAAGCTGTCAAAAGTAGCAGAAATGTCATTTTCGGACTACAGGACAGATTAGGAAGAAAAATATTGGCCACGAATAAGACAGACGGGCATGGAAGCCTTTCATGTGGGACAGAAGATTATACAAAAATCCCCCAAAATGCTCAGGTGTGACAAAATGTATGGTAGGAAAAAACTGGTTTTGAAACCTTTGAGCCGAACCAAAATACACATACAAGACAAAAGTAACTGTGGTGGAGTATTTTTTTGTTGTTTGTGATTGGGTTTTTTTACTGTTGGGGTTTCTTTGGGTTTTGGTGGGGTATTTTTTGTTTAGGGTGTGGGTTTTTTTAAGAAAGTTAAGAACACAGCAAATGTGTAATGTTTTAAATATCAAAGTATTTCCATAACACACTTCAGGCATTGACAAGGCTGGAGCTCTGAATTGGGTTATCTTCAAACAGCTGTGGTGTACTCTTTCCTCTCTATTACCCATTAGATTCAGCTGTTAAGCACAGGAGATTCAAGCTTTAAATTACTTCCACATAATCTGAGCAGTACCCCAACTGTACTAAAAGCAACGGCAGAACTCCAGTGAACAGAGCTAGAAACTGGAGTCTGTGTTAGCTCTGTATTTCTGCAACATCAAAAGGTGGGTGAGTGTGCAACACACATCCAACTCACATTCCTCTGTTGCTTACAGTAACTTAAAAATACATTTTGAAAATGCTGTAACCTAGAATTCTTTTTCACATGAAGAAACATCTGAGCATAAAAATCTCAGAGCACTACTAAAGTAAATGAGCTAACAACACAGAAGCTATTGAACTTCAACTCTATCTTGGCAATTTTTCATAAAATTGTCTGTGTATGGGCAATAACTCTGCCAAGTGTTTTGTAGTAAACCACTTTTATCAAGCTGAGATAATAAGGAAATACTCATAAGAAGGAAAGCTATCTTTTGGGTTTGTTTTTTTGTTTTCCTGTTGGATAAAAGCAAAGAAACCTAGCTGAAAAAGGGAAGAAACAGCTATGCAGCCTACCCATTTAATTGCTCAAAATACTATTTTGTTCCTCCAAAGGCATTTTGATTTCGATACGGAGACTTGTATTTTATGCTACAGCATCTGTGTGTTTCTCTACTGGATTATGATTCACAGTATAATCATTGGCAAGGAAAAGCAGAAAGAAATGGAAATTCTAGACACTGTTGGCTCGAGAGGAAAGAATATAGTCATCCTGAACCACAGTGAAGCCCAAAATGCCTTTTTCTACCTCTTTAGGTACAGGCTTTTAAGAACAACCTCAGAGAAGAGCCTCCGGGCTGCTTTATTTCTGAAGGAGTCTGTCCATGGAGGCAGTTCATGCAGAACATGAGCGATGCCCTGCGAAGGAAAGACTGCTGCTGACAGGCAGTACCTTTGTCAGGGCTGACAGTCACTGGCTCCATTCAGCTCACTCTTGTTGGTTACAGTAATTTGCTATATGGCAATTAAGCCCTAGCAGGAGGATTGAAAAGTACTCAGTTACTGCAGTACCTCTAGCATGGTGGTTACAGCACATGCAGGAGACGCAGGTTCAAATTTTTAAAGACAAAGAGAACTTTAAAACCCAGTGCTCCTACTTTCTGAGTATGTATACCAACAGCAAAGCTACTAGGTGAAGAATGGACACTTCCTGACTAACAGTTTTTCTGCATTAAGAAAAGGCTGTGGCAACAGTAATATAAGGTGAACTCAGTGATGCCAGTATGTAAGCAACGTTTTTATGAACTCAACTCCAAGAACTGAGCAATATCTAATCTGCAAAGAGATTACACAAGGAACACCGAGACCTAAGTTTCACCATGCTGAAGATTTTTCACTCTATTTTTGCTTTTGGTTTTTGATAAAAAGTAGTCTTTAAAAAAGTTGTTGGGTCTTTTGTTTGGCTGGAGGTTTTTTTGTTTGTTTTTTTGATTTTGCAGGGTTTGGGCTCTGTATATGTGTGTGTTTGGAGTTTTTACCTCTTCAGGAGGAAGACACTGGATCTTTGGTGTTACACCGTAAAACTTCGTAAGAGTTTCCTTTATGGCAGTCATCTGAAAAATTAAAAAGCTTAAAGAAATTAATAAGTCACTAGCACACGTTCCAACAGCTCCCACACTCGTTAAGTTCACAAAAACTTTTAGATAAATCAGAATGTTAAAGAGCGATTTAAAAAAGATCAATTATTCTCTAGAAATTACATGACTCCTGATGAAAAAAGTACCTGCACGTGATTTTATTTTATAAAAGATTGCCTCTTACCTGGTAATACGAACTGCTTGGCTTTATCCCAGCTTTCAGGAGACAACTGAAACAAAGACAAAACATTTTTCCACAGTTCCTGTATGCAAACATAACTTCATAGTCATTAGGTAAACAGATAATTTTCGTGAGAACTTGGCAATCATCACAACAATGGGGAGGAAGGGAAACTTGCCTTCCGTCCACTACCAAGCCTAGGAAAGGCTCCCCTTTTCTGAAAGGCTACTTCCCATCCAACTCAGTAGGGTCAGGAAGAACCCTCTCCCCTGCCTTAATCTGAGGAGCTGGGAGAGTCAAGTCTTCAGACATGGCTAGGGGAAAGGGCTGTATTATTGTTATTTACTGAACCTTCAGAATACTCCATTGAGTGGCAGTACATGCAATTTAATTGCCTCTTTTCCCCTGCCTCGAGCCACACCCCTATGCTCTGGCCACCAAGAAGGGATGGAAACAGACTTGTGAGGCTGCTCTAGGCACCCTCATGTCCTAACGTGGGGTGGGCTTGCTGGGGTGGGAGGTGCACAGCACACTGGGAGAGGAACATGGTCTGTGGATCTGGATCAACATCAATGCCAGGGCAGAAACACTTCCTAATGAATAGATTTTTGAAGAGGAAAGGTTGTTCACATAAGCAAAACAAGGTAACTCACAAAAACCTCAGGCCTATATATGCCTTTAGATTCAGTTCTGAGGGAAGTCCACACTTCCAAGCTGACAAGAGTCAGGACCCAATAGATCCAAGCCTCTACGTCCCAGCTTCTTCCATAAGGAGTGGGAATGTTCAGCATCTCACATGGATGTAATCCATGAGTGCTAATAATGCTCAACCCTTCCAAGGTCAGGTTCTGCACAGGGAAGACTGAACCCAGTTGACTAAAGGTCTAGCTGTTCATCATAGCCATTTTCCACGGGGTATAAGGAGGCCAATAAAATAGGCAATGTTCTGTCATTCTTACAAAAGCCTGCATGATATCTTCTTTTCAATAATTCCCTTTCTGGAAACAGTCTTTTAATCACTACCACTACTTTTTCTCATTCAAGTAAAATGAGGTACAATGAGATTATCAGCAGTGTATATCAGAGAGTATCAGAAAATCAGAGAAAATATTACTCTTTTCAGTAAAGATTAATTATACGCATTTTTACAGCGGAGAATATGCTCTGAGCAATTAATTTCAATGTTTCAGTTGCTACTCTTTTTCAGTGCTACACATGCTGGTATCAAGTCACATAACTGGTCACTGTGCCATCTGTAAATGTTTTAGTCACACCATCACAGCTACTTAGGCAACTGACTTATCAGACATTATTATTTTAATACTACATACGACATGCTCTTAAGCACTGTGTCTAGAAAAATCTGATTAAGTTTTACAAGACACCTACAAGAATAGGAGGCGGGGTGGGAGAAAGACATATTTCCTCTGTGCATGTGCAAAGTGAATGAGTGTCTTAGGAGATTGCTTGGAAAAAAACACCGACAGAAGATGATTTTTAATTTTTTTTTAATTATTTTTAAGATATGTTTCTAGATACAAAATAACTTCTCTCCTTTCTCTGATAGAGACACACAATTAATGGTCAAAGCAGCTGTGTGAAACGTTCTCCTACTCATATCAAGCACTGATCAGGAAAGGGCTCTGACCGTCTACCATTCACCTGCAGCCAGAACGTGTACATACAGTGCTTGGACAAGCCACAACATTCCCACCAACATTTTGTATCTGGAATGGCCAGCGCTTTGGAACCATGAGGAGGAATCAGCCCCTAGGACAAAGCAAGACTGTCACATCGTGGCTGTTTGAAAGGACAGCAGAGGGCTGCCTGCAGTGACTGAACGCTGCCCTTCAGGACACCCTCTCTTGCTGTTACCTCTCAGCCTCTTCCCAGGACGTCCTTCAGGATTTTGCCCACAGCTTGTCCTTTCCTCTGAGCACAGCACTGTCTTTTCTAAAAGCATGTGTTTGGCCCTCTGTATGACTCAGAAGTCTGGGGGAGGTTGTCACTTGATTTGTAAGTTTACAGGTAGAATAGCTTTTGGTAGCGAGATATAACTGATAAGGCTTCTCAAAATTTACTGGCTCACATTGTTTAGAATTATGCTGCAAAGAACACTGCTGGCTTACCAGACTCTGAGGTGATCAGAGACATGCTTCCCAGAGTAGACAATCCTTCCTCTGAACTCCAGTACTAAAAGTAATTTATGTTAATGCTCATTTCCCCTCTGCCATCAGATTTTTAGATTTTTCTTTTTAGGCTAGATTTGAACCTTTTAGAAACTGTTTGAAGTAAGAGGCAGACCACTGAGCTCATTTACATACCTGTTAAGATCAATGTGCTGGTAGAGTTCTAAGGCTTTACTAAAGTATTTTTTCTGAGAATTAAGGATTGGAAGCGTGGCTGCACAAGTGCCATGTTTCTCCCACTCATGCTTCCTATAGGAGAAAAGCAAAATTTAAGTTTTAGAAAACATTATATGCTGCACAAGCTAGCCAATACAATTAAAGCAAGCATCTGAAAGGCTGTATGTGTGAAGTAAGACACTGCACTCAGAAAAATACTGCACATGCAAAAAGGCAAACCAAGAGAACTCCCACCATTTCAATTACAACCATATCCATATATTGGTTTTTTTTAGTAGAATCATTTACCAAGATTTTGGACCTACCAGGAGAGTAAGGGAAAAGCCCACAAAGTCCCTCATTATGGTTTGTAACATCAGACTAAGGAAAAAGCCTTTCAGATAATAAGTGGTGTTAAAACAATACAAATGAGTTGGCCTTAACATTGGCAGTTGCAAAAGAGAGACTTCAAATTAATGTAAGAGCTGCAGAAGACAAAGGAGATGATGGTCTAACGGTTTGGATGGCCTGGGACATTCAGAATTAGTAATCTGTTTTCCTATAAATTATGTATATGAATTTGTGTGAAAGTCATTTATAGTTCAACCCTTCACCTGTTATCCCACCAAAAGGAAAAAAACTCTCCTCCCCCGTCCATCACCTGTCTTTGTAAGATTAGGCATTGCAAGGTGACAAGGTAAGATAGATACCAATGGAGCAAATCATTGCTTCATTCCAAAGCTGACTAAGAATACTTCGTGTCACAAGAGTGTGACAAAACTTTATTAAGCCAAAAGCAGAATTTGGGTGGGTTTTTTAGATTAAGTTAGCCCAAACAGCTGGAGTGTTTGGTTTATTTAGCTGTCTCCTTTGAATCAGCTCGGTTTTGAAATAATTAAATGAAGGAATTTATGAAGCAAACATGTATCATGCTCTTATGATACAAAGATCTCTCCATGTATTGCAAAGAGATGTTTGGAGGTCAGAATGGTAAGAATATGCCTAGAATATAAGTATTTCTGAATTTTGTATAAGTTTTAATGGAATCTTATCTGTTAAATGTACTTTCAAAGCACTAAATTCTCAAAACTGAACAGACTAACCCTTATTTTGAGTGTGTCCTGGTTTCAGCTGGGATGGAGCTAATTTTCTTCTTAGTAGTTGGTGCAGTGTTGTGGTTTTGGATTTGATTTAAGGACAACATTGGTAACACACTCATGTTTTTAGCTGTTGCTAAGTAATGTTTACACTAAGTCAAGGACTCTTCTGTTCCTTGGACTTTGCCAGCAAGAAGGCTGGAGGGGCACAAGAAGTTGGGACAGGACTCAGCCAGGACAGCTGACCCAAACTGGCCAAAGGGATATTCCATACCACAGAATTTCATGCTCAGTATATAAACTGGGGGATGTTGGCCAGGGCCTGCCAATCGCTGCTTGGGGACTGGCTGGGCAAGAGTCAGTGGGGTGGTGAACAACCTTACTGTGCATCACTTGTTTTCTTTTCTCACTTCCCTTTGGATTTTATTCCTCTCCCTTCTCCCTCCTTTTATTATTATTATAACAATAAAAATTATAATAATTATTGTTGGTTTTATTTTATTTCAATTATTAAATTGTTCTTATCTCAACCTTCGAGTTTTACATCCCTTCCCAATTCTGCTCCGCACCCCTCTGGGGTGAGGGAAGAGGGTGAGCAAGCAGCTGCAGGGTACTTAGTTACCAGCTGGGGTTAAACCACGACAGGGTGGAACAATGAAACTGCACAAGCTACTGAGACAAGACTGTTGCATCAGCTTTTACTTTGGCCTGTGGAAATACCTTTCACAGGCCTGCTCTCAAATCTTTCTTCTATTCCCCCATCAAGTCTTCTAATAAAAAGGAACAGTGCAAAAGAAAGCAACTCTTGCAATTTTATGACAAACTCAAATTGGACCAAAAAAAAAAAAAAAAAAGGGGGCAAAGCTCAAAATATATTTATATCAATTCTAAAGTCTATTGAAAGAATAAACAGTATAATCTTTAATAAGACCACCTGTGAATTGGGGAGGGGGGGAAGGAGTATGGGGGTGTTTTTTCTTCTTTCTTTTCAAGTTTTCATGAGCCCTGTATTAAATAGGTATCAATTCAGCAGATGTACACAAAAAGTTATCTAATCACAAATTCCTGCCACTACCACAGCATTCTCTGGCCTTATGATACCTTAAGTATGTCACAGAAAAGTAGAGAAGTACAAGGACAACTATTATTCACTTGAAAGCCTGCCTTTGAATTGCTCATTCCTATTAACTTCATATTTTTCCTCAGGAATGAAAACACTTTTAAAAGTTATGTTTTTACCTAGAGAAATTCGTATACTACTTCTGAACAGAGAATGAATAAAGCAGCTGTGGGGTCAAGAGATTTGGGGCAGGGTAGAAGATGTGTTACTAGAAGATTTTACTGTATGTTCCCAAATTCAGCCTTGTAGAGAGTTCTCATCTTCGCTGTAACACTGAACTTGACTGCATCTCATGTGAACTGTTTACTGCCTGGAGATGTCCACTTTATATGGGCCAAAGAGCAGATTTCTCAACAAGGGAATTAAAATTACTGATGAGAAAAAGAGACCACAGTTTTAAAACAAATGGAAGCTCTTTCAGGGATAAATTTAGCAAGAGATATTGAGCAGTTAGCTTGGACCAGAAGCAGACAACAGCCAAATCCAAAGGGCTACTGGAACCACAGTAAGCTGGAGGCAAGGCTTGGCATGTAGGATGTCAATTTTTCTTCAGAGAATATATGCATGCATGTGTGTAAAAGTAAGGGTAAAGTGTTGTGCTTGTCTTTGGAAGGCTTTCTGTAGTACTTGTATCAGAGTGCCCTGCTGTTTCCAGAAAGAAGGCAGAAAGAGAAGGGTAAAGATCTGATGGTGCTCAAGAAGCATATTACTGCTACCATGGAACCACTGCTGGAGTGGTTTGGTCCAGTTTGCACTGATACATGTCCCAGCCAATGAGGCTGTAGGGATCTCAAGTAAAAATACACAGACCTACCCACAGACAGTGCCTATGCATCATCAGCTGCAACAAGTCAAGAACACATTGTGCCCAAGTTTTTTTAATCAGTCCTGTGAACTTCCCGAATGGAAAACTACTTTAGAGTCACTAGAGACTCTAATTACTGAATTAGTGAAACTAAGATAACACTCTTGACAGCATTACTTTTTTTTTTGCATAAAAATATTTTTGCATAAAAATTTTTTGTGAAAAAAAATGCAGATACAGCTAATTCTGACCATTCAGCACAGGCATATGAAATTTCACCTTCACCTCTTCCATTTACATGCAAACTGAAGCAGTTAGGAAGGAGCTGCAGGTACTAAGGAATAACATAAAATAATCTGTTTAGAAATCAAAAGAATTAATGTCTCAATGTTATTCATTGAGACACATTACCCTTCACCTAGACCACAAAAGGACAAGGTAATTCTACTTGAGTCTCAGTTCACAGCGGGATGGCAGGTGGACACAGAACTGCCTGTATTCATGAAGGCCACCCATCCTTCTGTACCTCTAGACATACCAATGCGCTAGGCAGTAGCACAGAGCACAGGCTAGTTGTCAAGAACTTTGCTTTCATCTTTTCCTCCTTGTAAGAAGACACAAGTACTTTCTCAGCCACACAGGAGTGAGGCTTAAGGCACTAGACTGGGTTCCACCAGCCACCAATTCCTCTATGGCACTGCTAAGAGTAAGTGTTCCACTAGCATACCTCATAGCCAAGTCCTACAAATGAAGTCTTAGCGGGCTGCAGAAATGCAAAGGAACAAAACTAGTACAACTCAGCTCTGTTGAAAGGATTTTGCTCCCTGTTGTGTACAAGGCAAGAGTTCCCCCAGGCACAAAGTCACACAGATGTGACAAAGTCAGGACACATATCAGGTGGGTCTGAGGTTTATAGAAACCACCCAGCTGGAAGACCGGCTCATTATTAGGGTAGGAACAAAGGTCTGTAGAGCACAGCTGCAAGTGCTGCCCACAAAATGTAGATTAGGGAGACCCAGCTGTCCTATAGGCTGAACACCAATTCCTTCTCTATATATGTAGAAACTGATCCTGAAGGGATTCTTGACATAGAATTTTTTATTTGGTCAAAAAAATTACTAACTACTATAAGAGGGACAGTTTCAGTTAATAAATTGAGATATAAAGCACATATAACCCTTTGTCCTTAAGGCATTCTAGCCTGTCCAGTTCAAGCTCTTGGGTGGCGATTTTCACAGCCCATAAGTCAACAAGGTGAACAGAGATGTGCAACTACCTTTACAGAAGCACCCACAGCCATACTAAAATCACCAAAAAATATTCTTTACCTCCCCTTTTAAGCCAGGGATACAGTTAGAGGTAAATCCAAGAAGAAACATACACAATTATAGCAGCCTTGGGAAAACCCTGACATGATACAGTAAGATAGTCAATATCCATTTGGTTTGTGACTGCTCACAATCTTTACCCAATTAAGATACCCTTAGTCTACAACAATAACTGAACAGTCAGTTTTACTTTCAGATTCTTATTTCTGCCGTATCAGGAAGTTTATGCTACAGACAATTTTTGATTTTTTTTTGTTAATTTTGAAGTAAATGCAGTATTTTAACTGAAGGGGGACATACAATGGGATTTTACTGGCTTTCAGTTGGCTTAAAAGCTTACATTTACAAAAATATGCAGTTAGAGCTGCCAATTACAGTGCACTTGTCACCTTACTGAAAGGGAGTGAATTATCCTGTCAGTCAAAATATTAGTGACAGTGTTATAACCTGACATTTGTATTGCTTTTATGATATTTCTTATTTCCAGGTATTGAAAAAAAAGTGTTATTTGCTAGCCTGTAACTGAAGGGGAAAAGGTTTCGACTGTATTTGTTCATACCTGCTGCCTACCAAACCACCCCTGTTAGTAAAATAAGAACTGCCATGCACCTGTTTTTATAAATAGGTAGGTAGCCAGTGCATGAGAGATGCTAGACTTATGACACATTTTTCTTACTCTAATTCCAGGAACAGTTTAAGGTGGCATAAAACTGTGCTACCACAGAAAGAAGCAGTCGTGCTCTCCTTGGCACAGTACAAGAACAAAGGTGTGGAGGGAGAAAAAAGTGAGACCACCACTTTCAACAGGTACAAGTTTAGGTTGCCATAAGACACTTGCGGAACCAGTTTAAGACTCTGAGAAGTGCCTTCTGCAGAGCAAGCACAAGACTAAGAGAGATGCACATTCCCTTCAAAAAATTTGAATGCCCAAAAGGAAAGGTCTCTCAAGGCCCAGCAACACAGCGAAATTAGCTAGAAGAGGTCTGAAAGCTACTCTTGCAGTTAGATGTGACATCCCAGGAGCGCTACTGCTATTCAGATTTAATATGTCAACAGCAGCTGTTTCTCCTCCCTGGGGGTAAAGGAAGGAAACACATTCTCTTTCACTAAGTTTAATTTCTCTGAAACCTCTGCCATAGCCTTCTCAACAGCTGCAACTTGCAGGTGCTCTAACAAGAAAATAGATCTATTTTGCAAATGAGACTGACAAGATAGACTACTTTCAGTGGCTTCCTGGACACCACTTCCCAGGCACAACATCTCACCTGAAGAATTATCAAGTCAGATCAATTCATTTTTTTATAAAACAATATCCAAAATACTTCTTAGGTTTTTTTGTACTCACCAGAACTGGGTGCGATTCAGAGACGAATGAAGCACATCAGGCCAATAGTGTCTCATGTCTGACAGAAGATCCTAAAAGTATCACAATAAACCTACAGTGTTGAAAAGTATTTCTTACAAAATCTACACACGTTGCAACATTCTCTAGAATTGAGGCCTCATCTTTCAACACCCCCAACTAAAACATTTACCCACAGAAAGAGAAAAGGTCTTTTTCCCCAATATTCTGAACATGCTGCTGTTGAAGGTAACAGGTAGGTACAACTGGCTAAATATCTGAAAGTACTAATACCAACACACTGCCTCAAAGTAGGATTTTCCTCCAACTGTCCCTGCAGAAGTTGTTCAATCACACAGCTTTTCACATTTGTTGGTTCAAGCCTCCTTTCCCCGTTCACAACACATTTGCGTGAAATATGGATTTTTTTTTTAATTTAAAAAAAAATTAAAAATGCTTAATTCCCTGGGAGGAAACACCCAGAAAACTGTACTCTGAACTCATACTTTCTGTGTTCTTTGCAGTAGAAAATGGAAGAGAGAACATGGACTGACTGTAACCACATTTTCACAAGTACTTCTTACTACTGCAAATCCACTGCCTGTATTCTATATTTAAGGAGGATGTGGCTGTACTAGTCAAACCTCACACCTACAAAACCAAGCAGGAACAGCTGCTAATGACCACAAGCACTGCAACTTCAAGTAGTACCAGAAGCACCTAATGAATTTGTGGAGTCGTTAAAAGAACACACCTCTCAGCAAACATTAACAGTGATAAATTGTAAGCTACAGATTTTGCATATAGGATGTGTAGAAATAATTGCATAGCTCTGCTTGGTACAATTGTTTTTGTTTTAAATAAATACCTTAATCTCTGTGACATTGAAATGCCATGTCCTATTACACTCTTCAGTTTTGTCAGGCCTAGGGAAGGAAAACAAAAGTGAAAAAATATGTCTCCTAACTCACTAATGGTAACTAATATCATTCTGGTTTATTTCATTAGCCAGAATTTTAAATATGGAAGATTATAGCTAAAGATTTTATTCAATTCAAGTACAATTTTATACAATTCAAGTAACCCATCAGCATCCGCAATGTTTCAGAAATAAAAATTCAAGACATTAATTATGGCCAAACATTTCCACACAGAAGCTCTTTGTTAGGCCCTCCAGTCCCTCTCCCTATGTGTAAAAGTTCTGTGGGGGGGAGTAAATGATATGGAAGGGTCTTGCACATGATGCCCCTAATGACACTGACCTCCTCAACCACTGCACCAAGTGATGATTCTGCAAGTACCACCAAGACACTCACTGGAAATCTAGACATAATGCTGTACACCTTTCCAGGATGGATAGCTTAAAGTCCTGCACTGAATTTTCCCCTGCATTTGTCAGGAAAACCTTTGAAATGCTGCCATAGGCACCAACTCCCATGAGTTGATTCCCCTGAAGCAATTAGTTTTTCCTGTACTTTTGCAATATTTGTGCTGAGTTAAGATACTTAAAGCCACATGCAGTCACGAGACATTAAGAAATTCTGTGTACGCTGGGAGAGAAGGGGAAAAAAAAAAGGGAAACACTACTTCCCTTTCTGTTTAAGGACACTACTGATCTTAGAAAATGTATAAACAAAACACTCATGTGGCAAGACTATTTCAGGAGCTTTGCAAATCATGACATGCAGAAGTGTATTTCAGTTTTATATCAAACGACAGGGTTTTGATTTCCAACAAAGTGAAGGTTTTTGTTTCAGGGAATCATAAAACCAGAGAGATTAAGCCCTAAACCAAACAAACAAAACACTAACATCCTGGTACAAAATTTGATTTTTCCTTTCCAGGCTGAAATAAAAACACTCTATGATCATACCATAGTCCATGGATTGTCCAGTACTCCGGCGGGTCTTGACAATCATTAGCACTCATCTGTGGGAAACAAAAATACAGAATGTTTGTTATACGAGTCCAGGGATGATGTTTTAAAAGAGAGAAAAAAAAGAAAAAAAAAACCAAACAAACAGATCATTCACTGGTGTTCCAAGGCTCTAGTAAGACATGAGAACTTTTGCTTGCCCAAATCAGGAACTGGTAAACTCCAGTTACTTAAAGTATCCACTTGGTTGTGCCACTTTGCAGAGAACAACTAGCATTAAAATTCTGAAGGAGATCAAGTGAATACCAGGGAGTATCCTGAACAGGCAGTGTAAAAAGAAGACAAAGGACAGGTTCTGAGGAAACAAAGTAGCCTGATGCATGCTAAATGAATGGCACTAGATGCACCAGCTGGCAGCTCACTTATTTTTTTCATCATCAGATCTTTTCAGGGAATGCAGAGCCATTAAAATAAAAAATATCAAAATAAACTGGAATATTAGACAAGCACAAAACCATCTTTAAGCACCCAGGAGTAGTTTTAATGTTGCATTAAAGGGAAGAATACAAAGAAGATATGAAATACGTTGCTTATTGCAAGTAAAATGATTAGGAAATATTTTTTTTAATATTTTGACTTGAGCGATAAGGGAACATAGAGAAGAGGAAAGACCATATGCATTCAAAAAAAAAAAAAACAAACCCAAAAAACACCAAACACAAAGCCCCTAGTAAAAAACTTTTGATAACGCAGGAGAAATAGCCTACATAATCATCCTATGCCTGCGAATGGCATTCCTCAGGGGCTGGTATTGGGACAAGCACTTTTTAATGTCTTTGCCAGTAACATGGACAGTGGTATTGAGTGCACCCTCAGGAAGTCTGGCAACACCACCAAGCCATGTAGTACAGCTGGAAGGAGGAGATGCCATCCAGCGAGACCTGGACAGGCTTGAGAGGTGGGCCCATGTGAGCCTCATGAAGTTCAATGCCAAGTGCAAGGCCCTGCACGTGGGTCAGGATAATTCCAAGCACAAATACAGGCTGGGCCAAGAATGAATTGAGAGCAGCTGTGAGGAGAAAGATCTGAGTGTGTTGATAGACAAGAAGCTCAACATGACCCGGCAACGAGCGTTTGCAGCCCAGAAAGCCAGCTAAATCCTGGGCTGCATCAAAAGAAGCATGACCAGCAGGTTGAGGGAGGTGATTCTCTCTGCTCCCACTCTCATGAGACTCCACCTGGAGTAATGCATGCCACTCTGGGGCCCCCAACATAAGGACAACATGGACCTGTTAAAGCAAGACCAGAGGAGGGTCACGAAGATGACCAGAGGGCTGGAGCACCTCTCTAAGAAGACAGGCTGAGAGAGTTGGCATTGTTGAGCTTGGAGAAGAGAAGGCTCCAGGAAGACATTGTAGCGTCTTTCCAGTACCTAAAGGGGACCTACAGGGAAGCTGGAAAGGTACTTTTAACTACAGTATGCAGCAACAGGACAAGAGGTAATGGTTTTAAACTGAAAGAAGATAGATTTAGATTAGATACTAGGAAGAAGTTCTTCACTGTGAGGGGCAGTGAGGCACTGGAACAGGTTGCCCAGCAGAGTTGTGGATGTCCCCTCCTTGGAAGTGTTCAGGGCCAGGTTGGATGGAGCTTTGAGCAACCTGCTCTAGTGGAAGGTGTCCCTGTCCACGGCAGTGGAGCTGGATCTGGATGACCTTTAATATCCCTTCCAACCTAAACTCTATGATTAATTACTGCTTACAGCACAGTACACATTCCTGAACAAAGTCAAAAAAAGTCCATGTTCATACATCACAGAATACCATTACTGTATTTTCCCTGATTATTCTGCTTAGTAATTATGGCTCTTTTTAGTAAACACTTTTTGCCACTAAATAACAACCTCCTCAGACTTTCTTTTCCCATAATAATAGCTTCCTTCTTCAGCTGTGTATCCTGTCTTAATTATACCACAATGCCTTTTATGTGATGCCAGAGCAAAAGCAGTGTAGAGAAAAGCAGAGGCCTGTAATCTCACTAATTGCCTTCCACCTGCCACAGGCTAGCAGCAGCAAAACTGCAAGCTCTGCAAGACTTTCTTGTTCTGTGCTAGTTTCCTTCCTCTCCTCTCTTGCCACCAATAACAGAACCAATTAAACCCAGCAACAGCTTTTTTCCTGAAAGTAGTTTCAACAAACACACATTGCAAACACCTAAACAATACTGCTCCTGTCATGACACAAGCTTGTGGAGCTGAAAGAGTTCAGCTATCTAGCCCAAAATACAGCAAATTAATAGCCAGCAGCTAATGCATCATCCCCTGAAAAACATCCTGACAGCTAACCAGCTTGCTCAACCAAGGGTAGTAACAAGAACAGTGCAATTGTGTTCCTTATCCAATCTTTAACCACAGTTCTCAGACAGCTTAAAGGAAAGCCAGAAGTATTTTAAATCTGGAACCAGTTCTCCCCTATCACAACACTAACCTTATTAGGAATTTCTTCTACACATTTCACCAGGCTCTTGGTGTTATATTGTGTGCTGTCAGAACTGTGAGGTCAACGCAACAGCTACAATGCATCAGCTCACATTTTGCATACTTTGGTCAGCTTCATTCACCCTCTTTCTTTGTTGCTGTTATTTAGTTGTAGTCACAGTATTTTACCAATGTTCATTTCAAATCAGTATCATAAAATGAGCAAATGCTAGTCTCAGAAGCTGGGTACCCCTACTGCTTCTGCAAAAACACTGTTTATCAACCTTCCTGTTTATCATGTACTGATTGCTGAAGAATTAATTCACCCTCAGGCAATTGCTGACGTGAAACTGAGTTACAAATGTGTATTTTCAAGTAGGCATTGGACCCCAGAAAGCCTTCTGTATCTAGATTAATTTGAAAAAGGAACATTGTTTTCTCCTGTTTTAAAGCAATCTGATAATCAAACCAATCAAAATTAACTATACATGATCTATAACCCTAAGAAAAGTGCCAGTGAGCCTTTAGAGCACCCACCATGCTGAGAGGGAATGCTGCAGCAGAGAGATTAGCTGATCTGTAATAGCAAGACATCGGATAAACAGCAGCTGTCAGAAGCGCAGAAGCTCCTTCCACCTCTGAAATGCCAGAAAGTGAAACATCAAACTGTCATGGAAGTGTTACCTCTAGAGCTGCCCAAGTTATAAATCCCTTGGTATGGTGGCTTGTACACAGGAGAAGGTAGTGCTACTGGTTCATATACAGACACTCCAAGTTTAAATAAAAAGTAATCTTCTGGGAAGTGAAATATTTAATCCTGTTCTCCCTTTTAACCACCTTTTTAAGTAGACCATCTGTTTAATTAGGATTAATTTTAAGTGTTATTTTGTAATGAAACATCACAATTGCTATGAAAAATCCTTGCTTTTGAAGCTGCAGAGAAAGTTCACCTCTTCAATTTCTCTCCCTCAAAAAGTGTGTAATTATTCCCCTTCCTCCTTCCCCTCATCCCCTGGGGTAAAACCAATCAATGAATGAACCAAATTTATAAGGTTGCTGAAAATTTGGGAGGAGAGAAACAAAATTAATTTAATTCTTGCTGAATTCCTCTCTAGCACAAACTGATAAGCTACAACCTTTCACGTGTTCATCCTTACAGAAGATAAAGACCCACAAAAACATCTAAACCAGAGCTGATTCACAGAGAAGCTGGAGGCACAGATTAAGAGTTAGCTTATGAGTTATACGAGCATTTAGGGGAAAAAGAAAAAAAAAAACAACCACAAAACAAACAGACTTTCTTTTCTTCCAAAATAGCATGTCAAGAGCTGGACACACTTTGACACACCTGGCTTAGCACACAAACAAAGAAGTAAAGGTATCCCTTTATCTAAGGAACTTTTTGATCTAATGCTCGATCACAACAGTGTACTGCCCCCACCTTAAATCCTTTAATTCTTTCTATATTATGTGACTACTTCTGTTTAAAACAACAACAACAACAACAACAAAGTAGTTTCTATTCTTCCTTTAAGCCTCTGCTATAAAGTTATTGCCAAAGCCTGAAATTAGGAAAACATTTTATCACACATTAAAAAAAAAAATTCATCTGCTGCTTAACACTACATTCAAACTTGAATTCAGGCTGTTCCGTTCACCAGCCTATTCTGTTGTCCTTTCTTTGATTCTTTCATTTCATCAGCACATATGTGCAGTAAAAGGCACATGACAGCAGGTTTTAGTACTCATTTCTTTATCATCCTTCCCATTCTCAACTGAAGAGGAACCAAATAGCCTACAAACTTGCACCAGATTTTCCCCATTTCAAAAGGAAACACCCACATAAGTTTTTCTCTTGCCATCTCCAAGATGCAAAAGCTGTAATAATATTTGTCTCTAAGTTTTTGAATTACAGATCTTCACAACTCCATAAAAAGGGAGGGGGAAAGTGCCTCTTCTTGCTTTTGAGTTGCTCCTATTTCCACCCAACAGGATTCATGTTAATTTGTGACCAGAAAGTTTAAATGTGACATGAATTAACAACATGAAGTTCAGTAAGTTACACCACAGGCACAATTTATTAAAGAAACATTGAATTCATAATCACTTGAGGTCTGTGAATTTATCTTGGATATCTCTGTAGAAGACATAGTCACTTTAGGTCAATTACACGGTACTGGAATTTCTAATCACATGATGCGGAAAAACATCTCTCTTCACCCTTCCACTGCAGCAGTCAGTAGTTAAGTCTTGGGATTATTATTGCTTCCATGATACTCGTTATTTTATTTGAATGAATTAGTTCAGAAGATATGGTTACAAAACACTTTCCAGTTTAATGGTGCTGATCACACTCAGTATTAAAAAGCACCAACTGAACACGTTACAGTTTTAAGCACAGAAAGAGCTGGGAGATGTGTACTCTCAAATTTCTGGCATGCTGAACTGTGCCCACTAAATTTAAAAAAAGACATTTCAGGCCTTCAAAAGCCAAAAAACGTTTTTAACACAGATATGCAAAATAGGTAGGAATTAAGATGTAGGTCATCCACACACCTACCAAAAACACAGTAGTTTATAACCAGTGAAGTAGTTTATAACCAGGTGCCTTTACATAGGAAACAAGTTAATAAGCACAAAGTACTGTCCCAAAGGTTTTTACATAAATGATATGAATTTTGCAGTTTCCTTCACTCAGCTGTTTTTCCTTTCAGCATCATGTCAACAGTTTTAAACTGCAGAATGACATTAAAAATACTTCCTTCCTGAAATAACATAGCTATCAAATATAAATACACTGAACATGCAGAAGAATCTATGTACTTAAAAAAAAAAAAGCCCACAGCTGAATTTGGGAACTCCCCTTACATTAATATTAGCAAAAGAAAGCCTTTAGGGGAGTACAGTTGAGATTTTGTTTCTTCATATGACTCAGTGATGTGAAACTGTGCAAAAAGTCACTTACTATGATTTTAATTTCACTTTTTCTTTGCTCCTTTGCAATGCTTCTGTCCATCTCTTACTAAAGAAGATCACAACAAATACATAAAGTATAAGAAAGCCTACATTTTCTGATGCTTACTATCTTCAATTATTCATTACAATTTCACTGGAAAGTTATAAAGGTTATTTATCAATTTACTAATAGCATTATCCTGGAATTAAGAGTAGTAGCTAGCATGAATATTCAGTGGGAAAACAGGCTGGTAGGATTTTTGTGTTTGGTTGGTTTGTAGGGGGTTTTGATTTGTATTTTTTCATTTTTTTAATTGTTTGCATTTCATTCATGTAAGCAAGGGTTTGCACTGCTACTGACTCTGAATGCCCACTTGCGCCAGGCACTACAAGCTCCTGAACATCAACGTCTCTGCTTGAAGTCAGCAACAGCAGTGTTTACTCAACAGAAAATCAGACACAAATTGCATCAAATCTGCCATTATTCTCCCTCAAAAACAGGCAAACAAAAACCGTAACCGTGGCCACTCCTTGGTCTCAGTCACACATATCTGCTTTGTTATTGATACCTCCCCTCCACATTTAACTAATGTAAAGTACATCTACTTTTCCTCAGAAATTTTGGGAGTATGTGACTTTTGCTGCTACTGTTTCTATACATATTTCCAGAAACAGGAATTAGAGATAAAAAAAAAGTACCTAAAGCACAAAAAATAGGACTCTGATATTGTAATAAATAAACCTAAGTCTCCAAGAATCGGGACATTTTTGACTCCAGAGATATATGCCTGAAACCGAAACTTATTATCCACAGGGTTCTTCATCCTTGTGTCAGTAAATCTAATCACATCTTCCATTTTGTAGTATAGTGTATTTTTAACTTACCTGCATGAGAAGAGGCCTTCAAGTATTTCCAGCATAGCAAAAAGGTTCTATTTATCAGATGGTAGTAGGTATTTAATAGCAAAAGGGACGTAAGTACAACTCTTAGCTGTGCTTTTGACACACACATGTTGGAAAGTTTGGTTTGCTTTTGGTTCCCACCCCTCAAATACAGAAATGCTCAGAGATAACAGCTTTATAGTTGCCATAACAGCTTTATAGTTCTTTTTCCTGACTGAATCCATATTTGATGACTTATTAAAATGTTGGAGCCAAAATTACAAAGCTAAAACTCATCATGCAGTAACCAGTTCAAGTACTAATCTGCTGTCTTCAGTCAGACAAGACAGGCAAGTCTCCTTAAGAATCTGGTTGAAGTCTAGGATTAAGTTTACAACTAACAAGACATCACAAAATACGTAACAAGCAATTAAGGCTTAGCATACAGTATGTCCTGCATTGACTACTAGAGCTGTGACAACACATCCCGTCTTGTTTACTGCTACTCTGGAGTGCAGGGGAAGCAGTAAAAGTTGCACCAAGATCAGCAAAAGCTTTTATAAAGACATAAGGGCATAAGCATGATTAAATACTTGGTGGGCTTCTTTCAGTCTGTTTTTAAACACATCGTCTAAGGCTACCTTTGTCAGGATAAAAGAGAACAAAACACAAAAATCTTACCTTACATACAGTCACTGGCCAATGATGAGCAAGATACAGCTTTTTCCAGCTATGAGGATGGTTGTCACTGGAGAAACACAGAAATATTCATTTTTCCTCATGCATTTTTAGAAGGACAACACCTTCAGCCAGCAGCACAATGCTTACTAGCATAATGCATTGTTATTAGAGCTGGTTGTTGCTTACAGCTTCTATCACAGTATTTGAGAATTCCAAACACAGCAGGACCAAACTAAGAACTCGCATAGAAACAAAATATTTAGAAACCTGCTAATACCCCTTCACTGTTAAACAAATTCTACTCCTGTCATCCTATTTCCATATGCTTCCCATTTCTTAAATATGGAAGAAACACGTTGTTCTGTTTTATATTTAGGAGAGTGCACAATGGCAAGCTTTTACAACAATAATTACCAAAAAACCCTGATATCTTTGTTTAGGATGTTAAGAATCTTCTAGGTGCAGCCCAGTACTGGGCATTAGTATTATTGTTTTCCTGTGCAGAGGGAAAGGGAAAAGAAAAAAGCTTAAAAATTTTGTTCAAAAAGTGTTTGAAGCCAATGTCACGTCTCTACCACTTCTACAGAGGGAACAGTTCCAACAGTTTTCCAAGTCTGGAGCAGATCTATTCTGGATAAACTAGGAGTAGACAAAAAAACTTGCTGCTTCAGACAAAACAGTAGATAAATTCAGCTATTAGGCAACCACACTGAATTATTAAATAGAGCAGCAAGTAGGAAAATCAACAAAAACAGAACAGTAAATTGTTCAAACTGACAGCACTATGTGCAGTACTGTCAAAATAAATTGCTATTCTCTGGAAGCTAATAGACACATGTCCTTCATTACTGCTTGCCAGAGGTTATACAAGAAAAAAAAGAGAAAAACTAATTCCTCTCAACTTGAGGAAGCAAGGATGCTCCCACATTACATTACTTCTCAATTTTTTCCTCTAGTTTTGCCAGTTTGCAATGGACACGTTCTCTTAAGCATTCACATGTATCTGTGGTGTTTAAGTAATTTAGCAGAATAGCTCTGGCATCAGTTATAGCCACAGTGAAAACTATTAACATTTCTAACTGGTCTTCGCTGATGCTGTGGAAACCTGAATAGAAGAATTCCCCAGTATTGTACAGCAGTTAGTTTCCTTGCTTAGAAAAATATCATCTTTCATCTATATTTGAAATAGCAGCTGAACTTCTGCAACAACCAACATGCCAAAACAAATTCTCCCAGAGCACACTTTTTGGCTAAGGACAGGTCATAAAATTTTCGTTATTAAATAGACCAATTTATTAACGAATTGTTAATTAGTTAACCAAATAAAATTTAGAAATTTAAGCTCAGAACTGGAATCCAAGGAAAGCCATTTTCAGTACCTACCCAGCTTCAGGGATATCTCCCCTTTTTTTTGGCCTGAATTATCCTCCTCTATGCAGTTCAGCACTGTGCCTCTCTAGAGCTGCCTCTTGCGCCAGGACGGATGGCCAAGCCATAGCCCAAGTCCTGGGGATTCCAGAAACCTCAGTATAGCATCTAAGCTACCAACCAGCTACAAGGTAGCTGTTACATGAAGTTCAGCACTTAACTGAGCACCCTTAACCATTCTCTTGCCAAAACATTTAAGGAATGCAAAAAGTTTATTTCCTAGTACAATGCAACAGGAATTTGAGCTTATACTACAGAAAGGTGTGATTTGGGGTGTGGGTTCTATTAGTATTCAAGCTCAGATTTTGCCAAGCGCCAACCACCAAAGGGCTGTGCGGCACTAATACAGCCCCAGTTGGGATGCTGTGTGGAAAGGAATTTAAAATTACTGGAACTGAGAAAACAGCAACTAAAAAAAAATACACAGTGTAACAGTTGATACAATTCATGCCATAGGGATTATCCCAGTTTTTCGTTATAGGTCCCAAAAATATTTCTGATTTTTGTCATTACTATTACAAGTCTAAATGACTCATTTAAAGAAAGACTGCAAAGTTTTTAGGTGCAATTAATGTAATTTAAGTTTCCCTCTTTTTCTTCATGCTGACACATTAATAAATGTAAAGGTTTTCTTAGGCATAACACCCACTACTCCAGTTAATGTTGATGCCTCATTTACCAATGATCTAAGGAAATACAGCACATAATGAAATAAAGTTTACACTCATTAGAAGTTAAGTATTCTGCTGTGCATTTAAGAAAGAACTGTCAGGGCTTCTTTTTAAAGCCTAACTTACCTTTGAGTGAATTTATCTGAAGTACACCAACAACATAATGCCATAGAACACCAACCCAGAATCCAGTAGTGCAGCTTTGCAGGCTTCATTTTGTTAATCAAATAGCTGTAAAAAGATGTTAAAAGAAGAAATCTGTTACTTAGCCAATGCACTAAATCACAAGTATTAAAAACACAACTATCTCAGAAACAGCAGGTAAACTCAACTCTAGACTACATTTAAAACCACAGGTAAAATGAGGATCTCTTTCAAGGCTGTGCCCAGTTCCCCAGCCTGTACACCAATTTTCATAAACTCATAGATGAAGGATGAGATCACTGTTTCTTTTTTTTTTTTTTTTGCTTTACTTGCACACAGTCCCAATAGAGCCACTTTCCAATAAAGAGAGATTCATAAATCTTCTGTGGAACCATAAAGACTCTACTTGTGTTCAGCTGAAATGCCCAAAGTGATTCGTTAAAGAACCTTTGAACTTCATACTGAATACTTGTGTTGGGTTGATGAAGGCTGATATTAGAAACTCACTGGAAGTATGATGTCCAAGGACGAGACTCTCTAAACACCAGTCAACCACTAAACTGTTGTTAAAAAAATTGCTGCTAAAACCAGGTTAGTTTCTGTTCTTGTTATAAACCCAAGAGAGCCTCTATGTAACCACGCGCAATCTGCCTACTAGCTCATGAACCTTAGAAATAAGGGGATGACAAAAGGCAAAAAAAACCAAATAAACTTCACTTTCACCAACAGGAGGACTTTCACTGGACAGAGATCAAAAAGAACCAGCTGCCTCCTGTATCTGCCAACTATTTCACAGCATTTCAAATGCTACCTCCCAGAAGCCAGAAACAGATGTACATGCATGTATTTACATGCGGTTATTAACACCTCACCAAACCTACTTTCCAACCTTCTCATTTTGAGAACCCTAAAAAAAGCACTACAAGACACCACATGTAACCTATGTGTCCCTTCAAAGATCGTTCACGACACACGTCATATCCATTTTTCTAGGAAGGTTTTAAAATTAAACCTTTCTTGTTCCAATAAAGCTTGTTTTGACACCAGTAAAGACATTTCTGAGTCAGCTATTAAGGCTAACTTCAGGAAACTCAGTGTAATTCTGAACCGTACCTCATTTAAAAAAAAAAAAAAAAACAAAAAACCACACACAAAAAAATCCATTTTTCCAGCATTGTCCCATGGCTCTGGACCCTGCTTGCAGGCCCCCCAGAAGCCCTACCCCACAGCCCTGCAAACACCATGGCAGAGCTGATGTACAAAGGAGGCAGCCTCCCAACTTGCAAAATCCGCCAAGATTTCAAAACTGGTGGGGGGTTTGGGTAACAACTGTAAGAGCTAACCAGCTAGATTTATCACAAGGTTTTGCTACATTGTAAAGCAACTAGTCTTTAAGGGATTCAACTTTTTCATATGTTAATGTCTCTCTAATTTGCAATGGCTATATTTTCAAGGTAAACAGTTTGACCTAACAGAAGATATTACTAGATAAATATTGATTGGCAACTGTTAATTTTCTGATCTAATTTCTTAAAAAAAGGCCTGAAGGATTTTCACTCACCAGGCAAGATGAGCACAAAAAAAATAATCAAATAATTTAGAGTGTACTACTTGTATACAAAAGCAATTGATAATGCAGAACTAATCTTTAACAAAAGCTAAAGCAAGATGTGCAAAGAAATTGATATATCCACGTAACACACAAAAAAATTAAAAATAAGTAATTAACTATGCAGTTTCCCTACAAGTTCTGCATTTGAAGTGATCTTAAGTCTCATAACTTGAGCAGTAGGAATTGATGAGAGAGGCCTCACAGACCTGTTTATGATTTCATCTACTGTTTTTTCAACTGATAATCAACCAAGCAAGACCTTATTCTTCTGCATGATAAACTATGTACCCAAGATAAACCGCTGAGAGATGTAAGGAGTCTTCACATAAGATTCTGCCCTACCTATAAAAAGCACATTTCTTCAGAGAGCAGAAAGTACCACTTAAAGACAGTAACATCGCACACCACCACCAAAAAGGGCTGCACTGTACAAGGTTGTGGAAAAAACATCTTAAGGAAGTAGATTATGAAAGAAAAATAGGTCAGCAAGCATTATGGTGTTTCTTTTGCAACCTGCTATGACTTAAGTCAGGCACAAAGAAACATTTTACTCCCAGTAACTAAGTTGCAAAAAAGCACAGAGGCAATCATATCCCTCTCTTATTGGACTCCTACATTTGATCAAACAATGAACAGAAACGGGGGGGGGGGGGGGGGGGGCTTAAAAAATAATGCTGCTATCAGAACAGTGGAATCTACTTGTTTATTCTGCATATTGCTCTGCACCCTGGAACCAGAACGTAGAGACAACAGAGACAGCGAGCAGTTCTTAAAGTCCTTGATCTGTAACTTTTACATAACAAAATACATTTTTTCCACTCATAAACAATATATAAACTTTCTTTAAGGTTTTATCTCAGAAGACAATATTGCAGCTATCATGACGGAATTATTTACTCAAACTGATCTTTTGTTCACCTGTGACATTCAGGGTGGGAGACGAAAAGTCCACCAATCCCAACTGAAAAGCACCCAAATGATGCACATTTGAGGACATACATCCCAACTGAAATTGTATAACCAACTAAGATGTATGAAGCACATCCATTTTTAATAAAAATTTATTCTGTTTAATAAAAACTGCACTGGATAATTCCAAAAAATACAAGAAAGATGACATTAAAAATCTTACACCCATTTTATTCTAATAAGAAAAAGAGATTTCATATTATTAAAGTTAGTTATAAAGAAGTCATGATCTCCAAAAGACTTCATAATGAAGAAAACTTAAAATTTCAAAATTAAATATACATACATACATAAAATCATTATTTGAAACTAGGCTGTCTACTCATTTTCACAAATGATAAAATTCCAAATAAGAATAGCTTTGGAATGACTCTTGGTTTACTACACCTGGATACAAAAGCACAACACTTGTGGGCACGTTCATAACTGCGCCAGGACAAGGTCACTACTCAGCTATGCTAGCATTGTTCAATACTGGTGTCAAAATCATCTGCCCAGGCTTATCAAGGACTAGGGAGAACTTGTCAAAAATAGCGATGAAATCTTTAACACATTTACTATCGATTGAATACTAATATACAACCTTATGCTTCTTTTGAACATGAGCAATTAGTTACCTGTAATCTACTTTTTTTTTTTTTTTAACAACTAACTTGACTAATAAAGCCTATATTTTATACCGAATTTCCTGGGTTACATGTTAGTTCAGGCATATAGACACAAAACAGCAAAGAGCCTGCAGAAGAGAGCTTAAGCATTAGCGAGAGGACTCCCACGGCTAACAGCACAGCACATACAGCTAGATGTCGACAACAACTGCCAGAGATACGCATGAGGACACCTAGCCTGGCATCTAAAACCACAAAAATGAACACCCAAGGTTTTAGTACTATCTCAAACAACCAGCACACACAACCTCTGCCACGAGTCAGCCAGCCATGTTACAAAAGTGTATGCCAGAGGCATTAATTTAATTTACAAGGTTCTTAGCTCTAGCAACTTTTACCTCCACGGACCGTGCCCTGCTAACCACTCACCCCAAGCCCAAGTGCTGGCCCAAGTAACTGCAAAAAGCGCTTTGAAGACTTTTCAGAGGCAATACCCACGCCCCCCGACACAGCAACCTTATGAGCAAAACTCTCACGCTTTCTCTCACACAGTCCAAAGCAGAACTCGTGGCGCAGAGGTTTTAGGGTGAGCCCGGCACTGGGCTCAGCCCTGCCACCGCCTTCCTGAGGAAGCAGAGGACTGGTGTCCCCTTTGAGGACCATGTCCCCTTCGCACGCCACCCAACACGCTGCTCCACCACCAGCACGGCGTTGCACGGCCTCCCGACACCACAAAGCGCTTTCCTGAGATAAACAATCATCACATTTTATTACAAAGGAGTTCTCATAAATTGCAAAGAGGGCAAAACTGCAGAGAACCCAAAGCAGGATGCCTACGAGCAGCAAACAGGTGGGTGCTAAATCTGATGACAACTGTACCAAGAACTACAAGCAGTTTTCCCAACTCTGGGAAATATTACAATGTCTTTGGCCGACTTGCTTCAAGGGGAATTTAAGGCGTAAGAAATAGAACCTGAGACAACCTGAGCCCTTACCAAAACCCGCAAACCCCACCTCGCTCGGTGTAAACCTCACGGGAGGCAGCAGGCACAGCAGTTTACAGAGGAACGCCCGGGGCAGCCGAACGCTGCCTGGCCCCTGTGCGGCCGCGGCCTCCGGGCCGGGAAGCGACAGCGAGTCGGAGCGGCGCGGCTTCCCAGCCCGACCGCCGCCGCCGCGGACCCGAGGCCTCACCTCAGCCGCCGCCGGCCCGCGTTACCTTCCGCCCGCTGCTCCGGCCCTGTCCCCGGAGCAACCCCGCGGCCCGGGCCTCTCTCCAGGGCCGAACGCCGCTCCCCGCACGGCGGCGCTCCCGGCTGGGCCGCCCTCGCACAGCCTCCGCCCCGGAGGAGGGCGCGGGCGGGAGAGCGGGCGGGCAGAAGGCAGCCGCGCCGCCGCCCCGCCACCGCCCCGCGGGCCACGGCCACGGCCCTCCGCAAGGCCTGGCGGGGCCAGCCCCGCCTCTCGCTGGCGGCTGCGGCTCGGCGTGGCGGAGGGCGGCGCGGAGCCCCTGCCCAGCGGCGGGGGCGCCCTTCGGTTTCCCCGCGGAGCGGGCCGGGCCCCTATGTGCGCGGCCGAAGCATGAACCACCAGGTGCCTGCGGAGGAGACCATTTATACGCGTGGTTTTGCTCATCCATTAGGATGCTTTGGTTGGGTCTTGTTTAGTGTAATCCAGGTTTTAATTTTGATTTCCTACTGGACATTGGTGCAGCACAGAGGTCTTCAGGGGTGCAATAAGGACGCTCTGTGTTTTGAAGTAGTCTACTCGAGTAGCAAATTGGAGACTGCTGACAAAAAACAGCCCAAGGGGAACAGAGGACTGCTGACACCTGTACTTCTCCAAAATCATGAGGGAATTTTGAAATGGTAACAGTCATGTTTGGAAACACTAGAAAGTTTCTGGAAAAAGGAATCCAAAGGGATGAGTCATAAATATCCGAGGCAGGTCATGGTTCACTGTCTTCTCACCACTATAGTAAACCATGAAACATATTCCAACCCCTCTTTGCTGGTGCATGAATCATAAATACAAAGTGTGATTATTAATAACTATTACATAGTTTTGAACTGGGGGGGATCTGTCACAACCATCACCCATTAACACACTTGAGAAATATGTGGGCAGATCTACTTCCACAAGCAAAACAACATTTGTTTTGAACAGATTAATTACAGTCTGTGTAATAGGTCTTTGTTCAAAGTTACAGTATTATTCACTGGCAACAATTTTTTCATTATGTTTACACATTCACAGGATAAGGAAGATGAGGCGAAATGAATCTCTTTGCCCACCTTTCCATGGAAACATGAAAATGTCATGCTGGATGGAATCCATCTGCTGTTGTCTCTGACAGTGTCTGAGAGGTATCAAAAGTTTCAGAAATTTTGCTGTAAGAGTTAAAAATAGTGAAGCTCTCCAGATCCTTGTATTCAGCATTGCTCCTCCTCCTCCTCCCGCTGAGGGCATCGCCACTCCATCTGGCACTGAAGTCTTCATCACTGCCCATGAAGAGTCAGGAAACCGAGTTATTCTCTCAGCCTCAGATTTTATCTTTGTCTGCAGACTAGGGATGTAAAGGGTGCGCTGTACTGCACATACAATCTGGCTTGCAAGGTACTGTGCTCCAATGTTAGTCCTGTTTTGAGGTGCAATAGGGATTTACACTCCGAGGCTGCCAAGTTAGCACTCAGCATTTTGTGAAAGCTAAGCCCAAAGACAAGTTTCCCATTAAGGTGGTTTTAAAGAGAGATCCAAAGCTACTCTGAAATACTGTAGGCTCCTAAGATATTAGGACAAGGAAGCCATATTTTTATGTCACAGTATCATTACAAAATAGTGCATGTTAATAGTGGCTATTATTAAAGAGAATGTTTTTGAGGAATATGAGAAAGACAGTGGAGAGCTACGCTGGATAACTATATCCTTAAGACATTCCATTTAATATTTATCTGTTTACTGGAAACAAGAAAATTGTTAATGAATCAATAATTTAAAATCAAACATTGTGTCAGATGTAGATGCTGACACCTGTAATGAGAAAGCCAAGTTCTTCTTTCAGTTTTTTCAGCATTTTCAAGATTCAAAAATATTCTGCTTTTAAGAAATTACTTCAGTAATGTGAACAGTTGTTGTTGCAACCTGTTCGATGAATAAAACCAATCATCATGAGACTGCTTTCTCAAATAATCATTTGGGAAACAAAAATATGTTCACCTTTCATCAATAGTTGGCAGATAGTGACTTTAATACAACTCAGAATGTTAGGGATTGTTGACAAGCATATGTAAATATCCAGGTTTATAAGATGTAAAGTGGTGTCAAGACTTAGTTTAGTAATTAATGCCTGGAATTTACTATTTCTTCTATGTTCTGACATGTGGTTATATTAAAGATTGAGGCACTTTGGTCAGTTTGAGCTGTACTTTATGCTGCTGGTAGCATCCACTGATTTCGGTGGAATTATGCACAACATAAGAGGCGGTTCATTAGAAGTAAGGCAGAAAGAATTTACCACGTAAGTCATAATGAAAGGACTAGAAATTAACATGGAAGAATATCTGCATAGAGGCCATGGCAACTGTTGGGACCTTTGAGTGTTCCTGAAGTGTGACAACTTGAAATTGGATTATGGGTTGGTACCTGACTCATATCCATGTCCTGCATTATGGGGATGTGGCTCCACACACACACTCAAATCCTAGGACATGAGCACATACCAACACGCTTAGAATATTCTTCTGAATTGGGATAAAACTAAAAATTACTGAAGTGCTTTCCTGAACTAAAGCCTCCAACACCAATTTAAGAATTAAACTGGATTTTTAATGCTCTGTGTAATTAATTCTGAGAACAGGTTGGTCTCCAAAATGTGAGAAGCATTGTAGTGAAAAATAATAGTCCTCATTTTGGGAATTTCTCGTTAGAATTACTATGATATTTTATTTCAGCACTGACTTTTCTCTCCTGATCACTCCCTGTTAACACTCATGATGCTATGACTAGATGCTAGTGGTGGAAAACTAAGGAAATGTCAGAGCATTTGAAAAGTTTTATTTTTTTCATGAAAACAATATTTTCCTCAAAAAAATTCTGAACAAATGTAGTTGTATCTTAGATTTTTGTATGTTTATGTGCTGAAATGTGTTGCCTGAAAAGAACCTGACTCAAAATGAGGTTGGCATGATTCATCTTTAAAGATTTTACGTAAAACGCTTCAGAAGAATGCATTTTTCCAGCTTCCAGCAGTTTACATTTAGATTGGGATTTAAGACTCAAGATAGAGACTTTCAAATTTTGTCTCCCTAAAACAATGCATTGTTTTGCTTTGATTGTTCCCATTGCACAAATAGAACCAACAAATCAAACTAAGCTTTGTTCTTAATTGTGTGTTAATAAGACATTTACAATACTCTAAGCAGATGCACAAATTTTGGAATGTAGGAATAATCCCATGTCCAAATTTAAAGTCAATAGACTTGGTCCACACATGATTTTGAAAGCTTAAATTTGGTTTAAATTGTGTTGAGAGCCTGTAGCAATGCCACTGCAGCATTTTGGGTTTGCTTGTTTGGTTGTTTGGTTTTTTTTAATAATGCAGTGTTAATTTCATAGAATCTTATTAAAGCTATATTAGGTTTCCCATGAAAAACTTTTTCCTTCTTTTTGTGGTAACATGTTAGTCACATTTACATTGCTATACAAACAGTAAAAATAATTTTGGTTTATCTTCCTCAATGAGTTTCTATTATTTCCATAAAGATAGATTAGGGAATTGCATACATTCAAAATGGCAACCTTCAAATATGAAAGAGTTTGCGACAGTACATTGTGAGCTGAGTCAGAAGTTGGACTATTAGAATGCTTTGCTGCCCTCTACAAGGTGACCGTTTAGCTAAGTAGTATTTTGATATTTTGCAGCGCTCAAAAAGGGCTATCTGTAGACTGGATTCGAAATAGTTTATGTGTATTTGAGAGCAGGAAGCCACTGTTACTGAAATGCTGACAATTAAATTTTATAAATTTTCTTGTAAGTCTACTGATCTTTTTCCTTTGCTTTGCAATCTCCATCAAGTATTTTGTCAAGTGGGTTTTATCTTTGCATGAAGTTTGGAGATTTAGTGGAGAAAAAAACATGATAACTGTAATACCAGACACGTTTCTGCATTTATATTCTGATAGGGTTTTGAAAAATCACATGGAAACTATCACTATCTCGCTTCAGAAGTGCAGTGTTGCAGGTGTACTTTAACACAATTTTGTACTGAAGCAAAAGTCTGCTAGTGTTTCCAAAACTTCAGGACTTCAAGATGCATTGCTATATTCTTTGGGCAGCTACAGAAACCGGCTCGTGCATCCAGCGGTACCTCCCGTGGGTTCAGTAGAAGCAGAGGGGTATGAATGACACCTGCCCTCCTCCCAGGCGTGACTGAGCCCTTAGGGATCGCTGAAGAACCAGTGCCACCTACTGCATCTGTTCGAAAATCATCTTCCAGCAGCGCCCTGCTCAATCCGGGGTGTGTGTGTACTTATTCGTAGCTTCTGAAATTCTTTATCATACATTTGAGTTCTCGTCAAGAAAAAATCATAGGAAGTTCAGTTCAGCGTGGGGAAAAAAAAAAAAGGAAAAAAGGCCTGAAAGCAACACGTAGCGCTGCAAATTGAGCATTACAACTTGCAAAGATTTATACCTTTGTTCATAAGGCACAATAACGCTGAAGCCTCGCAGACCTACATCCCCGCCCTACGCTTTTAACGCAACGAATGCGGTTGTTATGAAACAAGGACTCTAGCAGCCCTTTTAATACTCTTATTTAATGCCCTTATGGGTGGCGGAGCAGGCGGGCTCGGCGGCGCTATCCTCGCCCGGGGCCCGCCGCCGCCCTGAGGCGTGTACCCCCTCAGAGGCCGGGGACTGTCGCCCTCGCTGCTGGAGCGAGCGCGGCTCCGGGGCGGAGGCTGGTCCCTCCTTAACCCCGCGTTAGGGTGAGAGGGCGAGCACAGGGCGGCTGGACCCCCCGGGGCGCGGGAGAGGGTGGGCGGGCTGGTTTAACCGCCGTTGTATCCGAGCGTGGCGGGAGGCGGGCTGAGGGAAGGGGCGAACGGCCGCCCAGCCCAGCCGTTAACGCCACCCACCGCTTTAAACTTCCCGCCCGCCGCTCGCGGCGCCGTGGCCGCGCTGCCTGTTTGCCGCCGCAGTTTCCAGGCGCCGCGGACGGCAGAGACGCCGGGCGGCCGCGACCTCTCTGCGTCCTTTTTCGAAGCGGTACTGAGGGTGGGTACCGGCCCGCCGCGCCTCGCTCCCGGGGCTCCGCCGCTGGGTTGGTGCCTCCGCGGGCAGCGGAGGCGAATCTGCCGGCCGCGTCCTACCGCTAGCGCAGTTTGGGCGGTTGTCAGGGAGAAACAAGATGGCGGCCGCAGCGACGGAGGAGGACACGGAGCTGCGGGACTTGCTGGTGCAGACGCTGGAGAGCAGCGGGGTGCTCAATAAGATTAAGGTGGAGGAAAGGAGAGGCTCTCGCCCGCGCACACGTCGCCCGGCGGGAAGGGGGCAGCGCTGGCCGGCGCCGGCGGCGGTTAACGGCCCAGCAGAGCGCGGGGGAGGGGCCGAGGCTCCACGGGCTTCGTCCCCTCTCGCTGCCGCTTCCAGCCGGTGTTCCTGGCCGGGGCCCTCTCCTGGCGTCACGGCCTGGCGGTGGCACCTGCTTCCCCCGCGGTGCTCCTCGGCTTGGGGCTCGGCGGGGAGCCGCGGCCAGCGCCCGCCTTGCGCGGTGCAGCTGGTACGCGCCCGACGGGGAGGCCGGGGCCTGAGGCCTGACCGCTGCGTGGGTCCGCCCGGCGGCCGCAGGAGCTGCAGGGTCGCCGGGGCGGGGCGAGGGGGTGAGCGGGGGGCCGGTGCCCGGCTCTGCGGTTTCGCCCCCCCTAGGTACCGTGCGGCCGCAGGGGCTCACCTTGGCAGCTGCCAAACCCACGGGAAATACTCAGCCGCCGGGTGCTGTGGGACAGGGTTTATAGTTTCTGCTTCGATACGAAAAGCCCCTATTGAAAATTTCAAACGGGTTTTCTTGAGGCTCGCTGTTTAAACGTTGCTTTTCTTGAGCGTGGGTTGCTTGAGCTGTGTCTTGGAGGCTTCCTAAACCTGGAAACTCTGGGGATGCTGATTGCCTACAGGGAGCCAATAATGCTGTTAAACACTATCTTCTGTGTATTTTCTTATATTGGAGTGTATGCTACTTCCAAGCCTGTAGTGTAGCCTGAGCTTGTGTCAGAAAGGATATGAAAATTGGTTTCAAGGATTCTTTTTAAGTTAGAAGCTTCTAGCAATAATTATTGAGTATAGCAAAAGAGCCATACGGATACAGAAGCATAAGTACTGCTGGATTCAGTTCCAAGCTAAAGGAGAAATGGAGTTTGGATTTTGGCTCAGTTGTGGTGGTGGTTATCCACAGCGTTCTTTTAGACCTTGAAGAGGTAGATGACCATTGCTGATGTTTCAGCAACAGTTCAACAACTAAGTGCTTAATAGAAGTGAGAACATCTTTGTGTGTGTACTTTGAAGTCGACTGGATTTTGGGCTAGTTGTCATCACATTTTTAATGCTACTATTTTGTTGAAATGTGTGTTCTGCATATTCAAATAGATAATCCTCGTTTAAACTCCTTAAGTAGTGAAGATTCTAGCTCATGTAACTGTTTTGAGCAGGAGACCTTTTTTCTATCTAAGCATCAGATAGGCTTTTTGGGCCACCTGTTAACCTCTCACATAGTGTTAACCAATAAACATATAGTGATTATTAAAAAAATCACAAGCCAATTAGGTCATTTTGAGCACATGACCTGTAGTTTCTTAATTAAAGTCTGTGTGCAGTATGCAGGTTTTTGTACCATGGTTGTCAGTTCATTGAGATTTGTGTTAAAAAGTTACATATATACACACACAACAGTTTATTGTAATCTTCACCATAATGCTGTAAGCGTATAGTATCCACTATGGTGTAAGGTATCCTTAAGGCAAACTAGCAAATGACAAATACAAACTGCATCCTACTTCCTGGGTTATGTCTCTCTTTGATATCAGGAATTACTGTTTAATAAATGGTATGATTATGGTCAAGGCTGTTCATTTGAGGAATTCAAATTGGCATGCAAGTTTGATGACTTTCTGTGGATTGATAGTATCAATGACTTACAGAATTTTTCTGCTAGTCCCTGACAAGAAGTCAGTTGTCTTCCAGAAGAATTAAGATTGAACAAGTAGTCTTAAATGGTCAGCTTTTAATTGAAATTAATTATGCCATGCATAAAAAAAAAACCCCACCATCATCCTTCCATTAAAATATAACAAACGTAGTTGTGATCGATAGTGTGTGTTTATCTATTGTGTGTCAGTATTTTTTAGTATGTGGTAGAACTGAATGAACATTTACATGTTATCAAAACAGTTGTTTATTTTATACTTCAGAATGAGTACTGACTGTTCAAGACTGATGAGGCTAGAAAGCTAACTATAATATATTTAAGATTCATTGAAGTAGGTATATTGAAGAGAAAGATATATGGTCAATGTATAGCTGAATTGGAATGAAGCACTATAGGTAGAAACAGTTCTGGAAGGATTTGAATTCAAGGGGAATAATTTCAGTGTTATATATCAGAATATATCAGGCTGTCAGCTAATACCTTTTGTAACATATAATGATGGAGTGATTTTTAGAAGGAAACTTAGGGTGATGCCTTTGTTCTCTAATGGAGTATGATTTTTATAATGGGTTGCAGTTTATTAGTTTACTCTTATTTTGAGATTAATTTATTGGGTACATTTGATATAAATTATTTAGCTGGAAAAAATGTTACTTGTATGATACTTTAAAAATCTTTAATTTAACATTTAATTTAAAAATACATTCATGATTTTTCTATTTACCATAGACATTGAGCACTGGAGTTTTTAATGAAGTCATATTGTGAAAACTGGAAGATGTGTAAATATATTTGCCACTCGTAATTGAGAATCTCCTGTGTTCTCTAAAATGCAGTGTGTTTGTGTATGTATATAAAGTTGTTAATCACTGGAATAAGTCTGAGGGATAAGGCTTCTTCCTAATGAATTCTGTAAACATACAGAATGTAACTGTGGGTATTTGTACTTCAGTGAAAATTATCACCGATAACTGTGTGATGCATGCTGTACAAATGGAGATGTTCTTCTGTCTTGAAGAGAATGTGATCTTTCTTTCTCCTATCGGAACTGTCATCAGAGCAAGAAGAGCTGTTATGCTTCTTACTGTGTTCCTGTATTACTTTAGGGGGTTTTGGTTTGTATCTTTTAATCTCTTTTGTTCTGGAAAAAAGTTTATGGCACCTGAATTTTTCACCTCTGGACCTTGCTGTTGCTACAAATATGAGGGAGATTAGCATCACTAATACCGCATGACTTAGTAATGCTTTTGGACAGCTGATACTGTTGTTGTTAATTTCTTGGTAATTTGGGAGCACACCGCCACACTCCACCCTGTGACTGTAGTCAATTCATCTTGCCTTCACAGAGTGGTGTTATGGTCATCTGTTGCCTCTGTGCCATAAATGGCATACTGATGGTTTGTGTGCTTATAGGTCCATGGTAAGTAGATAGTGCTTATTCATTAATTTGTTTGTTTTGTGTGGTTGAAATGGGGTTATTTGTTTTATATATAATTATAAGCAGTAAACATATTGGCGTCAGCAAAATCACAACTGCGTGAAGCATAAGATTAAACACTCCTGTTGCTGTTGGTGACCATCCAGGAAGAGCTGCCTGCCAATGGTGTTCTCCATCATTCTTCACTCTTACCTAAGACATGGTGTATCTCTTCTGTATCATGATGGGCAGTTTTGTATCCATTGTTTGAGACATGTTTTAGCAATTGACACAGGTCATTGTGCTGTAGTAGTTTCTTCACCCATCTAATATTAATGCCAGTGGGAGTAGGCAATAAATTTTGACTCATATAATGATCACAATTGATAAGATGGAACAGGAGCTGAATAATTAAAGGCATGTCCCACAACTTGATTAAAGTTACCAACAGAAGTATTTGGGTGATTGCTTTTATCTACAGTAATGTTATCTACCCATATAAAATCACAAAGTTTTCATGTGAACATATCCTTTCCCACTATATACAGGTACAGTTTCAGGGATTTTATCAGGATGTGTTTCAAAATGACAGACATTTTGTTCAGTGTCAAGGCAAATGTCTTGGGCTTTGGTGGTGTTAATGGTCCCACAAATAAATACTTGTTCTTCCCATACAATGCATGCATTAACATCAGTAGTTTGCCATTCGCTTCTGTTTTGTTGAGCCCATACTCTGTGTTCTAATGGACAGAGTATAGCTCCATTGTGATTTAATCCTAGTGCAATTGGGATTATGGTGTATACCAAAGCATTGCATATGGTTAAGACAAAAGCTGTGGCCTTATTCTTGGTGGGGTCATAAGTAAAATTGATTAAATACCACCAGGTGTGGAATTATATTTCCAATTTTTTATATTATCCAAAATTACCTTTCAAATGTCAGTGGGTAAAATGCCTTCTTCACCTCTTATGTAATTGCTGCTACTGTAGATGGCATCCACAGGTGAGCTTGGATACAACTAAGAGCCAGCACAACACTTTGGTCTTTACCATGTGGTTGTGGCACCAGAGTTGGTGGTTCCTTTAATTATTTCCCATTCAGACAAGAGCCATTGGTTAGTTCCCAGCATTCTAATTTAAATCACTTCTTGTGGTAGGTTTTTACAAAGAATGCTCACTTTACAGGGCTTCCAGTGGGCTCCTAGTGATTAGTTGATAGAGTACTTTGGGAAGTTTCATATCCCATGGAGCCTCACTTGGTTTGGGACTCCTTTTCAATAAGCCATTAACTGTACCATCCCATTTGATTGAGGGTAATATGGGGTGTGGAATACTCAGTTCCCTCCTTTTGCCCAATCTTGCATGAAGAATGTGTACCATTGTCACTTTGGATAACATCAGGAGTAGGTGGATTTGAGAACCAAAATAATAGCCCTCACGCTGTGTTTTGCCCATTGGCTTCCTGACACTTGGTCACCACCACAAGCAAGCCGATGACTGGACCCCTGTAAGAATGTATTGATATCCCACAGAGGATTTGAATGGTTCTATATAATCAATTTGCAGTGTAGACCGTAAGGTTTTCCTTTCATTGATATGTGGAGGTGGTGCTTTAGCAGGGTGTTCTGCTTTATTTTCAGTCTGTGCTGGGGACATTCTGTAAACATAGTTTCACAAGTTTTTCTGTTCATGGGCTGGCCTTTGTGCAGCAAAGTGCTTCTTTACCTTTGTGGCCTAGGTTTTGATGTAACCGTTCTCCCAAACAATACCACTCAGGATTTAAGGTGATTTTACTGATTTTAGTTATCTTTGATTCCACTTTGTGGCTGGTTGATTATCCTTAGCATGAGCTTTTACCCCCTCCCATCTTGAAAGGTGTTTTCCTGGCTATGTATAGTAATAATTGCCAGTCTGTGTTTCTCCAAATTGGGGACCTGTTTACTTCCCGATTCAAGATTTTTCATGACAGAGCTGCTGTGGCACCAGCCCACACAGCATAGGAGTCTACATAGATGGTTTTTGCTCCATTCCGTGCTGCCAGAACAACTGCTCTTATTTCTCCTACTTGTGCACTGCATTCACTTTCCTCTGTTACTTGTTTGCCAGCCTTATTTACCTTTTTTGCTAATGCATCTGTAAACCAAATGTTTTCTTTTGGTGTACCCTCAGTGAGGGGTGGTACATCCAGAAGGGGTGAAGGTTTAAAAAGTTGTTGTAACACTAAAAGGGCATCTGCAATTTGGAAACCTTAGGTAGGCATACCATTTTCTGATAGTTGCTTTTGTGCAATTCCTCTGGGGGAGAAGACCTCTTTAGCATTGCTTCTAGTAATGTGTCCTCTAGTTTGCCTAAGTTGTCCCCGATGCATTTTCTCAATTTGTATAATTGCTCAGACTGAAGATAAAAGTCCCTTTTCCCATTCAGGAAATCATTGTTCTGTTTCTTTAAGTGCAGTTGATCTGAACCATAGAAGCCTTTTTGCCCTGTGGGGACCAGTTTGGAACAGATTACAGCATATAGTGTGTTCCGTGCAACCCCGTTTGGCTATAATAGGGTTGCAGGGGTGTACCGGTCCCAGTATTTTTAATTCGTTGGTCAGAGTTTTTACCACCTCTGTATGTTCTAATTTCCACTCCCAGGGTTTACCTTTCTGTAAGAGCAAGTACAATGGACAGGCAATGGCAGATACATGCTTCCTCCAATATCCTAAAGTTACCATTAATTGTTGTAACTCCTTCCTTGATTGGGGCATTTGTGGCTCTCCGATTTTTCTTAAGGTTATCTGGAGGAATTGCTGTACTGCCTGCTATCCACCAAGTACCTAAAAAAAAAACCCCAAAACAAAACCCACCAAACCACAAAAAGACCCTACCTTTTTCACTTGGTCCCTGATATTTTCTGTGGTGAATCTCAATTTCTGCTTTACTTAGCACTTGCCATGCTGCTGCTGCTTCCCCCACCTTCTCAGGGGATGGTCCTCCAGTCAGAAGGAGTCTGCAGGTGTGAGGTAGTTAGAGGCTACGGATCATCCTTCAGTCCTGAACAGTCTTTATCTTATCCTTTTATTTTATTTTTTTATCTGGCATCTGGCTATGTAAGCTGCTGTGGATGGCTTTTACTAGTGTACTATATCAAACTAATAATCTTGTCAAGGTAGGTGCTTGCTATCTTACTGTTAAGACCATATTACCAAATTAGACTGGCATTTTTGAGATGCCACCTAAAAACTGTGCTTGGGGAGCTCTTGACAGAGTAAGAACTGTTTTTCCTTTTCCAGGGAACTGCGGACTCTGCGCTGTTTTCCTGTACAGTACCTCAGAGATATGCTAGAGGCTCTGTGTTTAGAACAGAATAAGTTTATCCAGTTTCTGAAGAGGGATGCTATAGCCCAGGTGCAGAAAAGATGCTTTCATGGGCTACAAGCTTCTGATTTATAGTACAACAGCAACTGGCAAGAGACTGTGTTCTCTGTCGAGCTGTACATGCCTGGGAGGAAAAGTGGAAATGTACTTCTGTTTCAAAATACTGACCCATAGATTTCCCCACTGCATACAGACAGTGGTTGTCATATGTTAGCCTTACTCGTTTTAGCTAAGTTCAGTGAAATCAAATAGCTGTCTCATTATTATGAGCTCTCACCTGGTAAAACTACTTTGGGGATAGAAGGGAATGGGCATCTTCCACAGGATGAGAAGGAAGCCTGCTGTTTTGGTGAATGCAAGAGTGGTAGATACACACTGTCACCTTACTTGTCAGCATCTTGCTTTATTGGTATAACCCTGTTTTATTGAAGACTTGGGAAGGATATGGTGGGGAAGCTGCATATCAAGCTTTGGTCTGCTTTACTACTAGACTAGAATAAAATTCTTCAAAACATGTTTGAATTATGTTGAAAACTGCTAGCAGAATGAAGCAGTGTGGAATAGGAGGATGGCAAAAGCAGATTGTAACAATATATGGAACACAAATTGGGATGGTGCCAAAGGGTACTAGGGCAAAGACAAATGTAAACCCTTCACACTTACTTAAAAAAGAAAAAAGGTGGGCAGGGAGAATAATGCTCTTTAAATGGATTAATCTTTGTAGTTGTATAAGCTTGCTTATCTGCTGGTGGGAGCAAATTGCTGTGACCATGCCTGATATTGGTCTCAGTCTCTGGTGTTCAAATTCTCTGTGACTTGTCAGGTCCTGAAAAGTTTATATGACATTGTCCATCCTACCGCGTAGTATGATTTGTCTCCTTGTATTGGGGTGATTATTCCTTTGGCCTTAGCTTTGTCGTTGTTGCTTTTTACTTTCTTCCTCATGAACCTGAGAGTTACTGCTTTAACCTCACACAGATTGAAGTGTATGGTTCCATGTCTAAATTTATTGAGATTATATTTTGAGAATATCTTGCTATCATCGGAGCAGTACCCAGCTCAAAGGGTGAAGGTCAGTGTGTTAGAATGGTGAAAGCTTTCTTGTGGAGATAATACAGGAGTGTTTAACTTCAAACTTGCTGTGACACTTGCAGGACTGAAGGACCAGTTGGAGGGCTGCTTAACTGTGGAAAGGCTGAAGGGTGGTGTTGCAGCACAACCAAACTAGTAGGCCACAACAAGGCTTTTACCATCAGTCAGATTCTACTGTCCATACTGTTTCTCCTTCCTCCAGAGGTCAGACCACACTGCTCCTCCTCTGTCCAACACCCTCTCCCACACTCCTCAGGGCTATATAACTACTTAGTGGGAATGAGCTACAGCTGCACATCATCCATGTCAATCAACCCACTGCCTTCATTCCTCTACAGGGTGGTATTCTAGATGTTGCAGGTAAACCAAAGGCAGATGTAGTAAATACCAGTGGGATTATTTTCTGTTGATGAGGTCCTAGCCATAAGGATATTAATTGGGCACTAAATGAAATAAAGGTGAACCTGCTATTAATGGGGAATGGCAACATTTGGGAGAAATTGACACTATGTCATTAAATGAATGAGAAGAGGAAGAAAAGCAATGCAGTCTGTATTTAAAAGCCACTGGGTTGACCTAGAGGAGTAGGGCAGACAAACAATCACAGTTAGGAGAAAAGGAATAACAGTTGTGATATTGTTGCAAAATCTCAAACAGGTCAGACTCTGGATCAGCTGATGTAATGGCAACTACTTACAGACAACTTTGTTCTACTGTCCCATGATCCAGACCCTTAAAGAGACTTACCCCTACCCATGTGTCTTTCATTTTGAACAGTTTAATGGGTTTTTTTGTTTGGTTTTTTTTCTTGCCCTTTTATGTCAGTATACTTGGTTTCTGTAGCATCAGTGGAACAGAAAGTCAGCCTTGCAACCACAGTTTTCATATTGACATAAGACTAAATAAACAAGTTGCTAGCTGTTGGTCAGAAAGTTAAATGTAAAATGATTTTGTAAGAATAGTATTTAAATTAATGGATTCTGAGAGGATTTGCTGGTTGAATGCTCCGTGTACCCCAGCACCTGAAAAAATGTAACTGCACTGGCAGTATGACCATTGCATACAATTGTGGTAAGCATTTCACACTTCTTTTGATGGGAAACATGTTAAACTTTGTTGCATTACTTTTTGTCCCTTTAAAACGTGTCCAAAGAGGGTTATGCTTAAAAAGGAAAGGTTTATTTTATTTTTGCCATGATTTATTTTTTTTTTCTGTGGGAGGGAACAGTTGCAGGGTAATCCATGTTTAGTTACCTTTCATGATATACATGAGAAAATCCAGATGCTCACCATATTGTTCTTGTTCTTAGTTATAGAAATCAATCTTTCTTTAAAGCTTGCTTGCTGCTTTTCTCTTAAGAAAACTACCATACAGAGTAGTACCGTCTCTTACAGTTTATTACTGCAGTGTTATGTGCTGGCTACTTCAAAATGTCGGATCAAGAGTTGATGAAAATGGCAAACTAATTCATCAAATGCAATGTATGTTGTCCATTTGATATTTTCAATGAAAGAAGTAGTGAAACTGTAGTATTAAAAAAAAAGTAAGCAAGGCTTAAGCTTAAATATGCAAAACAATTGTTGGAAGAATTCTGATCCTTGATATTAAGACATTCAAAATCAGCTAGGTAAAACCTCACCACAGGAGTATTTGAATGACTCAATCATGCTGTCTTTTCCTTGAGAAGTTCTGTTTCTTTGAGTGTGATCTGACAAGAAATCACAGCAATTTGTATGTCTTAACATTAACTTTCCAAAATATATTATCACAAGCTATTAACTCATGTCTGAAAGCTCTTCTTTGTCAGCCTCAAGTCACATTGCCTGTAATCTCAAGTGTATTAATTGCAGTGATGTAGATCACAATCAATGCCAATGTTGCTTGAAGAGAAACAAATAGCTGTTAAGCTAGGTGCTGGCTCTTTGCATTCTATTTGCATAGGGAAAACAGTGCTTATAGAAACGCTGTTTGTAGTTGTTGTTTTTTTTTTTTTTTTTCTTTGGCAGGCAGAGTTGCGGGCAGCTGTTTTTTTGGCATTAGAAGAACAAGAGAAAGTAGAGGTAAGAGAACCTTAAAAAAAATCAGCATCCTGATAGTTCTTCATGTGGAATTAAATACAGTAGTTTTAATACTTTCTATTTGTGAAATTTAACAAGAGAAAATTATTTATTACTGCATAAGAGCATGATGCTTAAAGAATGCAGAACTGGACTATCAGGGTATCGATGTTTAAGAACAGGAATTGTTACATAGCCTTTTGAGACTGTAACTTTAAGTAACTTTCTCTACTGGTTTTATATTGCTTCTGTCCAATTGACTGGAGTAACTAAATATCTTTTCCATTAAATACTTCTGTAAAAAAAAAAATATCTAGTTGACTGATTAAGGTTTTATCAAATCGGAATAACATCTTTTGATATTTAAAATATTGTAGTGGTTTTTTTGACAAGCCTATTGTGAAAGCAATTTAATGCAGTAACTTGCAAAGTATGCTAATGCTTCTGCTATTTCTCAAATGGATGTTGTAGGCTTACTTCAGGATAATTTGCTTATATTTGAGAAGGAATTCTGAATTAAGAGATGGAATATGTACTGATACCTTGACAATATTAGGGGTATGTGACACTAGCACCATAAAGTAACAGTACTGCAGTGGTATGCAGATGCTAGTTTTGTGACCCCTTCTACTGTTGGCATTGCCTCATTTCCCTGTGTCTTTCCTTTTTCTAGAACTAAAGGGGAGAGGGTGCTGTATGTCCAGGCTCTGTTTCAAGAGAGGAATGGAAAACTGCACTATTCCTCTACTGGTTAGACAGTTGTGCTCTTTCTGGAAAACTGCACAACTGTAACAGACATTACAGTCACATTAGTAAGGAAGGCAAGTAGTTATTCTATGGTATGAGATTTCATATTCCAGAAATCTAAATCTATGAAGAAGACATAATGGAAGAGTGATATAGCGGAACAGTGCCATCTCTTATGGGAAGCTTCAGAATATTATAGAATACCCAGAGAACAACTTATCTGAGGAGCACCAGGGCTAAAGAGAGATCTGCCACAGTTGACCTTGGCTCACCCTTTTTTCAGAAGGCTTAAAAGTATCATGATATTTTAATTTTATGCTGTGGAGATGCTGGAAATACATTAATACTTTTCAGTACTCTGAATTCCTAAATATTAAGCAAGATAGATTTCCTTTATTGTGCAGCTCTTTCTTGTGTGTGTTAGCATTTACGGCTGTAATGATAAATCCCTGTAACAGACCCTTTTCTTCAACTTAAGTTCTTACCCAGGATATTTTGGTATGTTAGGAGTGGCATGTAGAATTTGGTTTGAAAAATCCTTGAACAATTTTGACAAACTCAAACGTAGCACATTGATTTATCTCTGTTTAAAAATCAAAGTTGAAGAGGGCAAATCTAACAAGGGAGAAAAAGAACGTTTTGTATCTTTGAAGGTCTTTTGATTAATAGAAGATTAATATTGATCTGTGAACTACTAATTAGCACGATCCACGTTTTATCTAGATGATTTGTAAATTCCCATTTTTTGTAAAGTGGGACTGAATTTCCTTAAAACTGGCGCTATGTTAGAGGAGCAATCTGGGAAGTTAAGTTACCTTTTTAATCATTAAGTAAATAAAAATCAGTGTACTATCAAGAATTTTGGTGAAATCACTCTAGCTTTGTAGCTTTTATAATAGGAACACTGAGACGATTTTGATTTTTCCTAAGTAAATGTGTGGCTCTCCAGCTTTTACTTGTAGGTGGTAGAATTATTATAAAGGTAGATTGTAAAGAGGTGAATTACATGTGTCAGGCATCGTTCTGGAACAGTGTACAACAAAACACCACCTTGCTGTGATTTTCAGTTTCTTGCTAGTATGAGACTGATGTTAATTGCTGTTTGGTTTTTGCTTTTTGACAGAACAAAGCACCTCTGGTAAATGAAAGCTTGAAAAGTTTTTTAGGTACAAAAGACGGTAAGTTCTTTGTTTAGTATACTTCTCAAAATAATAAAACCAGGAAACAAAGGATTAAATCTTTGTATCTTTTACCTGTACAGTCTTAATGACATAAAGGATGCTTTTGTTCATGGTTTTGTTCATATTTATGACAAGGGATGTCATAAATACTATTCATTCAGAATACAATTAAATCTGTATTTTTTGAAGTTTAATATTGCTGAAGTGAGGTGACTAAAGCATTTCAATTAATACTTCATTATGAGTTATGATTACGCAAACTCAGAAGCATTCTGGACTGATAGAAACAGTAACCAGTGAAAACACACTGCAGAGGTACAGTAGTGAATGCATGCATAGGAGAAATGCCAAAATGTTGTCTTTAGAACAGCTGAATAGCCTAAAAAAATAATCTTATACCTGCATTTTGTAAGCAGTCTATATTTATGCTCCTGAAGTATTGCTTTTTCATACGATGGCTGAGTTAGAAATTGGTACACAAATTAGCGATGTAGTGGTAGTTTGCTGAATGTCTAAATGATATTTGTAGGACTGTTGAATCAATGCAGACGTTCATACTGAAGTCATGTTAATGTTAAATATTTGTGTCCGTCTGGTGTATTTTTATTCTTTGCATTCTGTTTTTAGGTCGCTTGGTAGCAGGTCTCGTTGCAGAATTTCTACGGTTTTTCAATCTTGATTTGACATTGGCTGTTTTTCAGCCTGAATCAAGCACAGTAAGATATACTGGTTTTATTTGTATGCTATATTGATCATTTGGAGTGTATGGCAATGAATACAGAAGCTATAGTAGGTTTATTTAAGCCACTTGCTTCTGTTTATTCTAAAAAAAAAATTATATTTAGTTTGTAAAGGGTACTTACTGCCTTAAAGACACATATTCCAGGAGAGTGTGCTAATAAGTGAGTATTCCCTTTATCAAAAATCAATGCTTGATAGTATGTTAATTTTGAATCCACAATTATTATTTTTTTTGTGAAATCAAAAAGCAGTATATACAACAGAATACTCCTGCAACATTTTTTGCCAATAATTTTACTGTGTCATGATATTAAGGTAATACTGTTACATGAAAATTAAAATAATGTCAGTAATATACTCTGAGAGAAATTTCAGTGAAACAAAGGACTTTGTACATGACAAAAAGTGATTGAAAAAAACAGTTCAGTTGGAAGGGACCTAAAATGATCATGTAGCCCAACTGATTGCTTTTAGGCTTTTGATACCAAGTTAGAGTTTTTTCTCATCACATTTGTTCATTTGTCCCCTTTTATGGTATAAAGATTTTAGTAATAAATTTGGGTTTGAAACAGTTCCATTTAATTGAAGGATTTCTCTTTACATCCCAAATACTCGTTTTTACTTTAATGTCAGTTTGAATAGTTAATTTATTTTTGTTAAGTCAGTTAATTGACTTCTGTTTCTCAGAAATTCATGTTTCTTTTTAGGGGTTTAATTGAAGAAAATCCCGTACACTCTTGTCCTTTACCAAATATAACTGCATTTATTGCACTAGGACACATCTGTACATAGATTTATGTTCATGCTATCAGACAGGGGTCCTCAAACTTTTTAACCAGGGGGCCGGCGCGTGGATGAAGTGGCAGGAGGTCATCTGCGGCTGCTTGGTTCCCCCCCCCCCCCCCCCCCCCCCCAACCCCCGGCGGTTCTGTAAATACCAGGGGGTCAGACTGAGGACCGTGGGGGGCCGTGTCCGGACTGTGGGCCATAGTTTGAGGACCCCTGAGATAGAAAGTCAAGCTTTCTGTCATGTTGCCACTCAGTCTGGGGACCAGTGCTTCATGCACATTGTAAAGGCATCTCATACTCTTTGAAATGCCACCTTTCCTTTTTCTAGTAAGGGTCTTTTTCACCTCTTGCAGTACATATATGAAATCTGGACAAAGTTAAGCTAATTGGCCAAGGCTGCTGTGTATAGTGCCGAAAGATTTTACTTCATCTACTAGCCCCTGTCTCTGAGCAGTCTGTTGTATTGTCTCTTTATCTTCCATGTTTCAGTGTGCTTGGCTAGTGGTGGCTTGCTTCTGTATTTGCTTGACCAGTGTTTTGATAGGAAGCGTCACTAAATAATTGTGACTTCAAGATGAGCTGGTGCGCTTTGCAGTATTGTCATTTGGAGGTTATGCGAACCAACCTGAATTTGCTGCAACATCCTGCTTCTGCTGTGAAGTTCTGTTTTAAAAAGTGTATTTTTCTTTTATTTTTTTTGTGTCAAATTTTTTTGGTTGGAGGGCTGATACTGAATTACTTTCTTTCTTGTTTCTGTCCAAATCCATAGTTTTTTAAAGTGAAACAGAGACTGAAAGTAAGTGTTGACCTCTGTTGATGCACTTCTATATGCACAGGAATGGGGACTCTCTCATCTATGTATTTGCTGGAACCCCTGGCTAGGTGTCCTAGGATCCACTTTTAAATCTGATAGGCTAAAGTAACTTGACTATATAAATCCTTACATCCTGAAACATGATAATGATGAATACTTGCATATTTACAACACTATGTGCTAAGTTCAGGTACAGGTCAGGTGTAAATAATGCAATAGGCTATCATTACTTTAGCCCACATGCTAACAGAAGTCTTAAATAATCACTGGTTAGTCAAAATATTGCTGTGTTAAATAAGAACAAAAAACTTCAGGAGTTATATTTCAAAATAAATACTGTTTTCTGACAGCTATTTCTGTGTCGTGATTTTATTTTTTTAATGTGTTGTTTTTGTTCCCCCCCAGCTAAATGGCCTTGACGGTCGAGAAAACCTAGCTCGAGATTTGGGAATTATAGAAGCAGAAGGTACTGTGGGTGGTCCCCTGTTGTTGGAGGTTGTTAAAAAATGTCAGCAGAAAAAGATTTCAGGCAGTGGGGAAGTAAGTAGTGTTAACATGTATTTTCTTTCTTTCTTCATAATTCTTTATTCATTTTCATTTCGGTGCTGAAAACCATGACTGAAATTAAGAACACTTGGCTATTATAGTATTTCACTGCTTCAAGGCTTTATTATATTTTATTATGCCTTCAATGTAACTTATCAGAAAACAATGCTGAAAGATAAAATTATGACTAATCTGTTACTTTTGATGTCACCCTAGTATGCTTTACTAATATTCTGCTACAACATAGTAACACAGAGTGAACCTAGTTAAATAGCACACAACACTGTCACTTATCTTCTAATTGCTAGTGTGGTTTGGTAACACTTTTAGCTGTACCTATTTTCTTTGGCATACTTCTAATTTTAATATGACTTGAAAAGCCTAGGTTTGGTTTTGTTAAAAGCTTTAAAGCTGTTCTGAAAACATACGCATTTAAAACTTAATATAGGGAAGTATTGAACTATCTAAAGGCAATGACAGTAATATTTTAATGGAATAAATTAAATTAATGAAGAAGCATTTGATTAGTCTGCTGTGATTGTGGCTCGAAAGAAGAATTCTCTGCACCCAGGATATATTAATTACCACAATAAAAGCTTAAATTCAGAAGTAGTTGTCATAGACTTCCTAAAATAACATCACAGCGTTGCAGTTTGCATACTGCGTGAAGATGGTAGTCTTGTTTCTTGTTGGATGGTATTATGACAAAATTCAATGTATTTTTAAGAAGTGTTTATGTTGAATTTCTTAGGTGGCTCCAGTTCTAAGTGATAGCCTGTGTGCCACATCAAAATCATCTGATGGAAGATCAAGTACAAACCCCATACCAAATAAGGTAAGATTGTGTTTATATATAATGAAAAAGCTACATAACATACGTGAAATAAGTAAAAGAGAACTGTTATGAAACTGCAGATACAATGGCATTAATTTAAATGATCTGTAAAGTCCTGTACCTTTCTGACTGGGTACATGACAGCACATACACACAGCCTCTGTGAGATGCAGACAGGTTGGAGCTGCGTTGCCCTGTGTATGGGGCAGCTGGCTGATTGCCCTTGGCATTGATAAGGGTGTTAGGATACAAGTGTCTTTGTGTTGGGGCCTCTGGCTTGTCTTTTCTCTGCTGCTTCCTGTTAGCACAAAACTGGTATTAACTAACATCTTCCAGGCTCTAATACTTATTTACATTTGACTGGAACTGATCGACACAAATTACCAGTGTGGAGCAGGAAAAGCAGCATTTCTGAAACCAGCTACTGCACTACACTCTGTAAAAAAAAAAAAAAACAAAACCCCAAAAATCCCCCAAAACCCAACCACAAAACAACCCAAAGGAAAACAACCCTGATTCAAGTACTAAAGTTTGTTCAAATTATTGATGTAATCTGATCACATAAAAAGTTTTAATAGCTTTTTTCAGGATTATTGGGAAATTACTTGGAAGCTTTCCAACTCACTAATCAAAGCTGAGAAATATAACATCACATAGATTTTGTTGTTAGTTCATGCGTTTGGAGAGGGATTGGTAAGGATAAAAGAAAATATGACCATCCCAGGTTGGATCTGCTTCGTTTTATTCCTCTTCCTTAGTTTTTTGCCATGCAAACCCAGAAACTATACAATTTGAAAAGCAAACTTCATTTCAAGATTGAGTTACCATATTAATTGCTGTGCTTGTTGGTAGTATTTTAAAAGATAATATTTCTTTAACTGACATTTGAATGGAAATTCTAATAATTTCAGACCTGCTGTAGAAGATAATTCTTGCTTGGCACTAGCTTTCATAGTAAAACAAACCCACTAAAAAGATCTGAATGCTGATTAAATATCACTGTTATTAATATTGTTGCTTTATACCTGAGTCCTTACTTTTGTCTTGGGGTTGTACTAGATTAGCTAAGAACTACTGAAGATGGGTTAGAAGTCATAAATATTCCCTTCTCCCTTGCATATACTACCTTTCATCTTCAATTTTAAATTACTTTTTTTGAAATAAGTAGGTCAGAAAGAGAAGAGGTTAGTGTTTGTTATATGGCTTTTCCTCAGGAGAAGTCTAGAAGAGGAAAAAAGTAGTTCCAGTAGCTTGTAGTTTGAACCAGGTTTCATATGGATGTTTTTCTGGATGTCCATGCACGCAAAAAAGTAGTTCCAGTAGCTTGTAGTTTGAACCAGGTTTCATATGGATGTTTTTCTGGATGTCCATGCACGCCTCAAGGCTGGTTCATCCGCTGTCTGGTATAAATCTTATTCCTTTATGTCTATTCTTGGCAGAACTTTTGGCAATGCAGTTATGCAGATGTTTGGGGCTTTTTTGAAACTTCTGCCCTTGTTACTGTGGTTAAACTTTGCCAGCCAGTCCAAAATAAATTGGTTAGGGGAGACAGAGTCACAAGCACAAAGGTGTATAGTGTCTTAAGACTCATTTCATTAGGAAACTAAATTCATAAGAATGAGTTTTAAGTTATGCCTGGAAACTGCTTTAGAGGAGGGAATAAATGGCAGTCTTAGTTCTTTTATCACAATTATTTGGGCCTGATCAAAACAGGAACTCCTGTACTCAGCTCAAACAGTGCTAGGTACACTAGTAGAAACTGGATGGAAAATAAATATAAACCATGCCTGAATGGTTTCCAAAGATTAATGCTGTTTCTCTAAAGTGATACTGTCTTGCAGTGCATTGCATTATTCTATGTGTTGAGGTCAGAATTCTTTTTCAGGCTGCTATCAACTACTTACATTACTAATCTATAGATGCACAAGCTTCTATTGACTGACTTCAGCTTAATTATAGTGACTGGGACTGGTCCAGTCAATAGTGGTGTTTTTTTAATGTGTATATACTTAATCCCCAATAGGTATATGGACACAAGAAAGTGATGCTAGGATTTATTCTAAGGTCTAAGTTATAAAGAAATGATGTACTTCACTTGTAAGAAAGATGTAGCAATATGTTTGTTGACATAAAAGAGAAATGTAAAAAAGTTTGATAATAGATGTGACAGTGGTTTAACAAGAATCGATGGCAAAGGACACTTATTTGCTGCATAGAGGACAGTCAGACAAAACTGCCAAGGAAATTTTCCCATTGAGTCATGAGGTTCAGAAAGGACCCTGTTTTGTTCTAAACTCCTTCTCAGAGGAGAGTTTAGGTGCAGCTGCATCCAGACTTTTGTCCCAAATTGGATCAATGTTTTGTATCTAAAGAGTTGTATGTGCGCAATCAATCCTTCTATACCACTTAGCTGAGATTTCAGTTTAGCATGCTATTAATCACTTTACTGAGTATCTGTCACAGCAAGGAATCCCTCAGCCTCGAAGAGTAACCTTGAGCGGTGTCCCTAATGAAGGGGAGATACTGGCGTGCAGCCCACTGCTGTGCACGAGAGCACAATGAGCCCTGGGCAGACTGATATTTATGGAGTAAGATAATCGACTTATAGTCATATTTGCATACCAACTACAGAAGTTAGTTTCTTTCAAACCTGGCTTGAGTTGGGCCTTGACCAGCACTGTTAAGTGAGCATATTGTTCAAATTAGCCCTTGGCTATTGCATTATCAGTCTCCCCCAAATCCACTTTGAGTCAGATGCAGCCATCAGGACCAGATGCATACATTAGGACTGCCACTGATGGTTATCACTTGATCATTGTTACAGGAATAAAGGTCAGAGTGGAGGGGAGGGGTGTGGGGAAGGGGAGCACACAAGAAACTACCAAATAGTATTTAAATCTGAGCAAGAAGTATTAAAGTATGGTAAAAGATGGTTCATTGAGTCATGTTTGCTTTTGTTCAGGAGAGTTTTGTGTGTTGTTGGGAGCTGAATACTTATAGCATGCAGCAGCAGCTGAGGTGGTGATAAAAACACTTTCATTTACATGCTTTTTCTGATGTAATGAGGTTGCAAGTAGAATATAATTTCCAATAAATTGGAATTTATGATCAGGCTTTTTATATTCTTTATACTCATCTGCTATGGCAGGCAAATCATAATTCTATTGCAGTGGGAGATTAACTTGTTCTGGAAATTCTTTACATAATATATTGCTGAATCCTCCATGAAAATATATTTATCTCAGAAATGGGAGAAAATTGGTTTCTGTATGGATGATTCTTACAGAATAGCAACAGCTGTTGGTTGGACTACATACTCCTCTAAGAATAAGTAGTGGCTATCTTAATGGGACTACAGTTTTTAGATGTATTTTCTTCCTGGTTCTCTCTCTCTCTCTTTGGTAAAGGCAGGATGGGAAAATATTCTGCCTGTGCAACATACTTGGAGGAAATTTTAGCCAGTCCCAGCTGGAGCAAGATGGAAGTTGCCTGAACACTTTAGGCTTCCTGATCAAACTTGAGATTCTCTGGTATTTTTTCAGCAAACCTGTGAGCTTAATTTGCTCTGACTGTGACTTGGCAACCAATACATGTAATGTAGAAGGAAGTGTGCTGGGAGAGACCAAGACCACAGCTCTTGGCAGCAGCAAAGAATTGCATTTGTTTAAGTACAAGTGTGAAACCACATTCTGATTTATTAACACCATTAAGTCTGAAACTCAAGGTAGGGATGTTGCTCTTTGAACCCTCAGCCATCATTAACCTATCGCTACAATTGTAAAGTAGTTAGTGCACTTTAGCAAAGCTTTATGATATATGAATCCAAGCAAAGCCCAACTGTTGTGCTTGTAGTTTCGTAGATGAGATAGCAGCAGCTCACTCCCTCAGGGCCCAGAATAGAAAAGTAGCAGTAACTTCCCTTTTACTCCAGTCAGGTTATCACTAAGCTCTTAATTTTCAACAATGATTCTGTTCCTCTAGGATAGGAAATTAAAATTTCATTGTTACTGCCACTTACTTGTTCTTGCCCTAGAACAACTGAGCTGTTGCCAGCAAGTGAATGTGGTTCTGTGACTGAGATAAAATGACCTTGGCAGGCCTTTTTCAACTTTCATGGCCTGCAGTTAAAAAATTACACTTCAGCCTTCTGAATGAAAGGTAATGACTGATAAAGAAATACTTGAGACAGTGCAAGCTACATATTGATTATCTGAATTAAGCAATACTGTTGTTTTTGTTTTAAAACTAAAACTGTTGCTATTAGTGTGCAGGAAGGAAGTTAATGTAATAAACAGATATTAAGTGGCTTAATTTTAATGAGGAGAAGATAGAAATTGCAGTACTGCTTGCTACTTAGAAAGACGCTATTGGTTAAAAATAAGAATCCATTTTTTTCAAGTGAGTTTAATTATCTAGGTAAATTTGAATATTGTTCTTTGGGCCACAAAGTTTTGCAAAGATAACAACTTGAGCTGCATTATTTAAAGTTAGTAGATAGAGTAGTCCTTACATGCTTGAGTATCTAGGATGGAGCCATAAGCATGGAAGACTGAAAATTATGTACTTTCAAAGTATCTTGTTTATGTCATTTTTGGTTTTAGTATTTGAAGGGAGAAAGTGTCATCAACTGCAGTCATCTTACACTTGCTAGTTTAAAACCTAATATTATATTGCTGAGGTTACCTTGTAATATGGAAGTCAGGGTAACTTGCATGGGTTTAAATTGATTTCTCTTGAAGATAATAGTTATAACTAAAAAAGTTTGTTTATAGATGGGATGTAAAATAACACTAAAAGCATCACATAACTTCCAGGCTATAAAACAAACAACCCCCTCTATATTCAAAGCTAAGAGATAAGAATCAATTTGTCTAGTTTTCTTTATTTGATGACCAACATCTTCTAAAATTGGTTGTTTTTATGGCAGAGGTGATCTAGATAGCAAAGCAATGCAGAGGATGAACAAAAAATTTTGATGGCAGCAACAATAAATAGCAGTTCCTTTATAAAACTGGTAAATCTAACTTTTTCCTTTTGTGTGATTCTTGATGATACTAATAAATTCCTGAAAAATACTAATAAGTCTGAGCTAACTTTTTCAAAAGGAATGGTAGGTGTATATGTTGTTTTACATCTTATAATACTCTTACTCCTTTCATTCTTTATCTTTCAAGGATGCTGAAACCACTCAAAGTGATACAAGTGTCTCATCAGGGGAAGCAAGCAAAAAAAGCATTCATTTTCTGCCTAATGAAACAAAACTAGATCCTCAACTAGAAAACAAAGACTTAAATACCAAAGAAAAAAGCGATCCAGGTGTGGATGAAGATGATGTAGAGGGAGATTCTTTTTTTGATGATCCTATACCCAAACCAGAAAGAACTTATGGCTGGTAGGTGACATGGATGATCTCCTTAATGCAGCTTTATTTTTGTCCTCTGTATGCTTGCAGGCCTTTGAGCTAGCAGATGTTTGATTATTTATGCTTGTAAATGCCAGTGTTTAGATCTGTTCTGCAATATTTTGTTTCTGAAAGGTGCATTTCCATGATTCTGTTCTTTGAAATGCAGTGTCTTGTGGGATCTCTTGGATGTACACTGAGTGGAAAAACCTCTATCACTTTTAGGTGCATCAGTAAGGCTATATATTTGGTAGAATGAACATGCATAAAGCATGGATGCTGGTTTTTCTTCTTGCAGCAGAGCTGCAGTAGCAATCAGTACTAAAGGAAGTGCACAATAATAAGGATAATGCTTTAGCGTTCTGGATGGCTTTGTACAAAAAATTGGTGAAAGTGTCAACTGGCTCCATTGTGAGAATGAGGACAGTTTTCTAACAGACGAGGGCTTCCTCTTCACATTGCAGCACCTTTTGTGTGCAGTTCTGTGCTTTCAGTGAAGTATTGTTATTTCTGCATATGCTAATTCTGCAGAAGCTTCCAAAGGGCATTTTTTAATTGTTCCTCTATGGAGTCTGATGACTGAAAAATACAAGAATAGTGACTGGACTATAAAATAGCTTTGTTTCAGAACTGAAAAAAACTGTATTTGTGCTATCATGTCAAGTTATCTTGAAGTTTAGTTTAGATATCTATTGATATCTAAACTAAATATCATTTATATGCAGTATCGTTTCATGGTGTTCTTTTGCTGTGCTCAAGTAATCAGAGTGTTGCTCTAGTTTAGTAGAGGTTACCAGAAGAAATGCAGAAGCATTTGCAAGTCAGTTTGACAGTAGATTCCCCTCATGTTGACTTTCCTCCAACTGTGTTGACAGCAGGCAGAACAGCATAAACTGTTTTGTATTATCACTACAGTAGATGCTTACTCTTAATTTTGTCAGACGTAGTTTTAGTTGTAAACCAAACCAATTTAAATACTGATTTATATTTGAATCTTTCTTCATGTGGCTGCGTTTGCATGTGGGAATAATGAAAGGCCCTTTGATAAAAACAGTGATGCTGATGGAGGTGCAGGAGCTCTGTCTGTGAAAGAAGGCAGGCAGAAGTCTTTGCATAGGTGAGAAAGTGACTGTCTTACTGAAGTCTCGCTTGACACTTGTGCCAGTAAACTGCCTACTGTTAAGATTACAGAATGATTAGTCCTTTGTCCCTAGCTCTTTTCGCTGTTAATATTGCTGTTCTTGTTTTATGACCATTTAGTAAATCATAGAAAAAGAAGTCACTACGCACATTTCACAGCTCTGTAGACTGCTTATTTGTTTGGTTTGTTTTAGGAAAACTGAAGCTAATAAAGCAGGAGGTCTAGCATCCCTTTCTGATGCACCACCTATAAAAAGTGGATTAAGCTCCCTGACTGGTGCACCTTCGCTAAAGGAGTCTGATAGTAGTAAGTTTTTACATGTTCTTATATTTTGATAAATGTAGGAGATATTTCTTGTAATATAATGACTGCACTACATATTCAGATGCAAATGTGATTAAGTATGTGGTCCCCTTCTTGTGTAATATGCTTTATAGTAATGCATTTTTATCTGAGTGATCTCTTAGCGGTTTTGATGTATTATGTCACCATTGGGGCATCTTAGGTTTTGGAGCATGAAATACTTATATACACTCCTTTTTTTGGTCTATATAAGGCAGTTTTCAGGAGTATAAAATTCTGTTGCTTGGTTTCTAACTGAAATTGACTTACTCCTTTGTATTGTTACCTTAAATTATTTGCGGAAGTTCTTTAAGGATATTTGCTTTCATGTTGTAAAACCTGATCCTGAATACTGGGAGACTGTCCATGTTTGCTACTCACGTTTTTAAACATTAGCGGAGTTCAGACCTGAAAATTGCATATAATATTAGCATACTACACTATAAAATTATATAAGATTATTGTAAAAGAACAGTTGTTATAAATGGTTGATGTATATGTTTTAGTGGGATGTTATTAAAGAGTCATAAGTCAAATTTCTGATATAAGTGCTTTTGTTTTCTTGCAGATTTGAATAGAAACTCTGTTTTGAAAGACCTGCTTTTGGTGAATGTAAAACTGGGATCACTAGAATTAGGCAAGTAACTGCTAAACCTGAGGAAGCTCTGATATTGTAAACCCTTAAGTTCTGGCCCAGCTTCTTAGAGGAATCTGAGTAACTGAAATACACATATTGAACTAAAATCTTCAGCTTTTACTTCTGTCATCGTTTAACACCGTTGCAAAACTTACTGGAGTTAAGAGCAAGATCTGATCTAAAGGAATACAGAAAAGTCAAAATGGGTGTCTTGTATGTGGATTAGTATTTTACATGTGCAGCAAAAATTTGATTCTTTCCATGCATATGTTTGCCAATATCAAATGATTAATTTTATTGGTGTCTAGTTTTCTAGGAAAAGAGGGGGTTTATATTTGTGCAAAAATATAGCCAGGCAAGTCTTACTGTTTTTCAGTGGCCTATTTTCTTGTCATCCACACATTTGAAAGTTTATTTGTAAACGATATGAATATGAAGGAGCAATATGAAGATGATGTGATATAAGAAGCATCAGCTCTCTCTCAAAATAGTTGCCATGTATTTTAGTTTTGACTTCAGCAATGTAGTCAATATCACGAAAATGTATGTTCAATTTCAAAACGGTTTGTATAAATGAGCTTGAGATTAATTAATGACAAATATAAAGTCATTGTCTCTTCCTAACCTGCTCAAGTAATTTAATCTACTTGACACTTTTGCTGGCCACCAAACCATATGCTTGGGTGCAGGAAGAGATTCTTTTTTTTTGCATTTCCTGACAATAAAACTTGTTTGATTAATACCTTTTAAAAATTATTTAGGAAATGGAGATGACGATGAGTATGCTGATGACTTCAACAGGTAAGAGAAGGATGATACTGCAGTAGCATAGTATTCCTTGCATTATAAGCATATACAGTAGCATATTTGAATTATTTCATAATATTTCGGCTAGTCACTATTGCTGGAGTCTGTCAGTATCTCGGAACTCCTTTAAACTTCCATTTGCTATTTTAGTACATGTGGTTACAAACATGAAAAAACCTGATCCCTTTTGTGTAGGCAGTAATGAGTTCCTTAAAAATCTGGTACTAACTTATTATAAGTTGTTGCTTTATTTGTGGAAGGTGTTTGGTTTATTCCTGAACCATGCACTTAACAATGCTATTAAACAATGAATATGGTGTGTGCTGAAATATTCAACAAAGAAATAAAGCATCATGCATGAGTAGTCAGTAATAAATGTTGAACAGCCTTATCCTTACGATGTTAAGGTATTGGTGTTGTAAACTACAGGATTGAGGCCTAAGTATTTATCATGGTTTCATCTAGGTAGAAAGTCTTTAGCTGTTATGGGGTTTTAAGTAACTTCATATTTAAATTGCTAGGAAGTGAAATCCCAGTCAAATGTCAAGTGAACGTAACACCTGGATGTTCAAGAAGAAAGTCTTATTTCCTCATTTATGGTTTTCTTTCTCTTTAGTACTAGCCATCGCTCAGAAAAAAGTGATATCAGTATTGGTGAAGAAATAGATGAAATTTCTGTGGAAACAGAAGAGTCAAATGCCAGTGATAAAGTATGAATCTTCTAAAATTGTTCTTCACGTTCTTGTGATCTTGCCTTTTTTATTTTTAACCTTCTGTGAAGGAAAGTGCCATTATCATATGTTCCTAGGATAAGGCTGTATTATTTGTTATGTTCTGTATCTTTACACCAAGTAGTCTTGCCAAGTCTAGATACTACACTGATTAAAAAACAAAACAAACCCCCCACAACAATTGTTTTGTAACACAATTCACTGTCTGTTTCTAGCCATGTAAAATGTATTTGACATTGGGTTAGTATTTGGCATAGGAATGTCTTATCCTTATATCTTTAGGAGGTACTCGGACAGATCTTCAGGAGTATGAGATGTCACTAAAAGAGCTTGAGGCCAAAAGAATGGGATGTTATATGAGGGACTACAAGAAATAATACTTATACTTACTGTTTCTATGATTTCTGAGTTTGTAATTTCATTTATTTTCTAGCTTGAAGGCATCACACAAGACCTTACCATTTCTCAGTTAAGTGACGTTGCAGATTATCTAGAAGATGTGGCATAAAACTGGACAGCAAAAGTGTTTCATTGTGCTGGACTAGAAGACTGCTGTGGACTGTTAATTTCAGACAATCACTATTTGCTGGAATGTCCACTCCCTATTTGTGCCTTGTGTTTCAAAAAGACTGTAGGTGGAGAAGGCTTTTAAATACTCTTTAACAAGAACTAAATGAAACGGTGCGTTCCCATTTGAGTCTGACGTCAGAATTACTTTCTTCATTTGGTTCAGCCAAATCTTTTACAGCAGGAGATGAATTTTCCAAGCAGAATGCCCGTTGCTGGCAGTGGGCATAATAAAACCCAATTGATAAGAAAACATTGACAGAGATGCATGTGGCTTTATAGTGAACTTGCACTGCTATTATAACAGTCTAATTTTTTTTTTTTAAAGATAACCAAAGCAAGAACCTTCAGAGGTAGCAGTTGAACTCACACTTCTTTTAACACAACTTTGTCAAGTCAGCAAGTAGTATGTATTTATAGTAACTCTAGCCACAATACCTAATTGCTCCAGACTTACTTGAAACTGCTGTTTTTGAGACTCTTCTGAAAGTTGGAATTTATTTTTTTTTAACAGCATATCAAATTGAGAGGAGCTAAATTTAGCACTAGTCTTAACACCGGATATTCTTGTTTAAATGTTTGTCAGGCCATTGATGTTAAGACCTAAGCTGTTTTTATGTATGATAATTTCTTCGATGTTATCTGTTGTTAAACCATGAAAAGTGATTTTGTAAGGATCCACAAATCATTAACTAAATCTTACTGGGTTTTGTTAAGTTTTTAACAGTGTGGTAATGGTTTGTGGAGCTTTTATTATGGAGGGCTCTTCATGTGCTCACTTTCATTCTTGAAAATACTTGTTATGTAAAAATGAGCGCCAAAAAGTGAAACCACTAGCGTGCTGTTTTTCGGATTCTGACTACTGTACAGAATTGAATCCAAATATTTAAAGATACCATACCGAAGACATTTATGGACACTAAGCTCTAGCTAAGAGCAAATTCTTGTATTTTCATTATACTCTTGCAAAACAGGGTCAGTAATGGAAACATTGACAGCTCTTTAACGATACTGTTGTACATGGCGCTGCTATAATATATAGGTCATGGACATTTGTAATACAGAAACAAGACTTCAAAACGTGCACTTTCTGAACACATTTGAAAAATATACATGTAAGTGAATATAAATAACTTAATTTTTTTCTTTTTTCCTTTTTTTTTTTTTGGCTTTGTAATTTTTTTCAGGAACACTGTTGGCCTCTCATCAGTGCTCACCACAGTGGAAGTAGCATGCTAATCTAAAGCCATTGGTTAAGCATATAGAGCTGCTACTAGCATTGGATGCTGACTTAAATCTTTTTCTTGCACTGGGCCAGCAGGCATGGAGCAGTGCAGTTAGGCTTGTACAGTACATAAATGATTTGAGAGGAGAGAGGAAAAGTGTGCCTTTTATTTATGTGCACCCCAAAACAGCCAGCAGAAAAGCATCAGGATATTTAGTAATGATGTTAATTTTTAACTTTGTGCCATATTGTAGCAGCTGAACACAGAGGAGAATTTTTTTCACCCCAAAAAATCAATGTGCCATAGGTTACAAATAGCGACAATGTTGTAACATAGGATATATCCTGTGTAAAATAAATTTTTTTCTCATTTTTTTTATGTATGGGGGGAACCTGTGCCTCGAGATGCTATGTATAAAAAATTTGGTTTGGGCTTTTTTTGTTTTGTTTGTTTGTTCCTTTTTTAATAAGATCAACAGCATGTCTGAAGGAAATAAAATTCCACTTGAACACCTGGGAACATTTGATTTCTGCCATTCATTTTTAAGGTGTATGGAATAATGTAGAGACAGTGTTGGCTTTTTTACATGTCTTGGGAAAGCCTGATGTTCCATTACCAGTTAGCTGTAGGATATGTGGCAATTTATCATACCAAAAGAAACAAAAATTTATTAAATGATTTCTAATTGCATTTGAAGATGTGGCCTTTTAAATAACTAATTAGATATTTTAAGTGTTAACATTACTTTTGTTAACAGCAAAATATTGTTCTTTTACCTTGGGGATTAATTGGAGACCCTGCACTTTGACTCTAACATAAGGAAATGCCAAAAAGTGGTAAGTCTCCTTGCTGTTCCTCCTGTAGGCTTTTACCGAGTTGTGTATAATAATTCAAATTGCAAAATAAAGCTATTGTGCTGGCTGAATTGTATTTTAGAGACTTCTTGAACCAAAAATCTTGACATTTAGGAAATTCGGGAAGCCCTGTGGGTTTTAGGGGGGGTTCTTGAAGGATTTTTTTTCCGAGTTAGTCCAGTCTGCAGCTGAGAATGTGTGCATGCTCAGGTTTTTTGTAAGCCCAAAGGATCTTGCAGTTCCTGATGGTGAATCCTAAAGTCTAATTAAGACCAGACTGATTAGGGTTACTGGATATCAGTTAGAGTTGTCAGATGGTGTATGATTCAACAGACAATGGGGGGAAAAAATCAAATCTTGATGAGCAAAAATTTGTCTTGTTTACCATTGATAGTTACTTAAACATGACTGACAAACTAAGCTCTCTTGAATGCTTGTTTTGCTGAACACTTCAAACTATCTTGGTTGGTATTTTACATTAGGCTTCTTGCTAAAGGACCTAATGCAGTTGAGTACCCAACCTCCTCTGTATGTTAGAATTAACAACTAGAGCCCTGTCATAAAACATGGGAATATTCCTGTTTTAGTGTTCTTCTGTATTGGTTCTGCTTTTCTGCAGGCATCTCTGTGAGCAGAGGAGGAAGTGTGTGCGAGGGGCACTTATGACTGACTGGTCTGTAGCAGCTAGGTCTGGTTAGAAACATGGTTTTTTGTTAAACACTCATATGCTGTAATTTGTTTAAGAAATAATGTGATTTCCAGAAGTAAACAATTAAGGACTCTGCTATGGCTACTACAGCCACATTAAATGGTATGGAACTATTAACAAGGATGGATTGGGTGATAATAGAAAAGGGGTTTACTATTTTGCTTGCTTTTTGGTGTAGAAATTTTCACTGATGAAATAAATACCTTCCACGAAGCCCAGCCTTCTCTTCAGGAAACAATGCATCTGTGGGTATTTCAGTTCAGCTGTAGATAAAGGCTAACAAACTTCTAGTGTTAGCATTGTCTAGGCAGCAGACTCAGCAAGATGACTACAGTGCTTCATGTTCATTTCAGGAAATGGTGAAATATTAATTTCAGATGCATCTTTTTTGGTAGGTCTTCTTGGTTTGATGTTTCCCTTGTAAGGTGAGCCAAGAGAGCAGCTGAACTGAATCTTAAGTGGTGCAGATTTGGTAGATTTGTAAGTGATCTCGTTTATCTAAATCCTCTACAGACTAGCTATAATGCTTTTGCAATACTGCATTCATAACTTGCAACATATGACTATCTTGTTTTCTAACAAAAAAAAAGGAACTGGGCTATCTAAGGTCATTGACTTACCCGAAGTTTGAACGTCTCGCAGAACTGCAATGAATATCAAAAAGCATCAGTTCTTTTGGTTATATATCGCAAATAGTACTCAATTCTTCTAATAAAAATGAGAAGAAAAAAAAATAAAGCCAAAAAGCCCAGTGACCTCAAGCATACAGTTTCTGGTTTCAGGCTTCTGTGGTACTAAAATTTGTTGCTGCTGTGATTTTTTTTATTATTTTTTTTCTTTGCTACAGAATAATAGGAAACATGCATTTAACTGTCATTGCATGTACAATATGTCACTTCTTTGGAATATGTCCATAATTGTCTTAGTCAATCACAGTTCAAAACTTCCTGTGTGACTTTTTCAAATCGTTTATTCTTTCTAGTATTTCAGAAATATAATGTAAGTATATGACTTGCTGTTCAAAGAAGTGCGACAAACTGTTCCCTCCCAGGCCTCAAAATGAATTGCCTTAGTCGTCTAAGTCCATTGTACCTCTCAGGGGAAAATGGTCAATGAATGAGTAGCGAGCTTTTCGGTACAGAAAGAGATTGGACATCATTCTTTTTTACAAGTGCAGTTGTCAAGCATTGTCTTGGTACAGTAGCTGAGAACAGTGGAGAGATGACAACAAAGTTGAGCAAACACTTAACAGGTTGTTTGGGGGAACCCTTCCTTTGTTCAATGAACTGAATGTTTGCTTTTAGTGTTGAGGTTTTTTCATTAAGTGTGTCATTTGACCTAGGGCGGGGGTCCTCAAACTACGGCCCGCGGGCTGCATACAGCCCCCCAGGGTCCTCAATCCGGCCTCTGGTACTTACAGAACCGCGGGGGGGGGGGGGAAACCAAGCAGCCGCAGATGGCCTCCTGCCACTTCATCCGCGCGCCGGCCCCCTGGTTAAAAAGTTTGAGGACCCCTGACCTAGGGGAACAGAATGGTTTGTAAGCACCTCAAAAAAGCTTTCTAAAGCTTTGTGCGGTGCTGGAGAAAAAATGCAGACCTGACACTTAAATGAACTGCAGCTGGGAACAAAAAGCAGGGTGAGGAGTTGTAGACTGTGCAGGAAACCTAATGGGGATGAGGCAGGTCTGTGTCAGGCTTGTGTGTCCTGGTCCGTGGGTGGTGCATGAGGGCACAGCCGGCATTCCTTAGGTGGGAGAAATGTAGCTGAAACAGGGAGTGAGAAGCTGCCTGCTGTGTACCGGGAGGTTGAACAGGTTCGTCTTCTTTCTTAACACCTAAGGACCACTGTGACCAGCTGTGCAAACAGGGAGGAGCTAGCGGAAGAGGGTGAACAGTAAGGCCATAGACAGTTCTTGGGACCAGCGGAGGACACAGTGATATTGGTGACAAGCCACAAGACGGTCCTTAACACTAGCCAGAGTACTACCACAGTGTACTGGGGACCTCAGCCCTGGGGGAGATGTGGCTGCAGGGAGTGCCTGGAGCTTCTTGGAGATTGGAGGCAACAGCAGCCTCGCCTGCGGGAGCTCTGCTCTGGTCAGGACACTGAACTGCCCGGTGAAGCAGCCTGGATGGCATCAGGGATGCCAACAGGAGGAGGGCAGAGGTACCTGGTGGCCGCTGTAAGAGCAAAGACCCCAATCGCCCATTGCATGGCAGGAGGGGAAGAGCAGAGGCAATGTTTAGTGAGGGGAGGGCTGGGGTTCCCATGAAGGAGACAAGAAAGCTTTTTCTCTAGCTGCAGGTGCTCACCGAGAGAACTGCAGAGCCCTGCCAACGGGACAGGGAGCGAGCTTTGTTGGGGGATGCATCCAACCGTGGTGCTGGAGCCAGTGAGGCTGAGAGAAAGCAACAGGTAACAGTACCCAGGGACTTCCTTCTGCAAAGGGATGAAGGCATGTCCCCTGCCCGTCAGACCTGTTTGTTCCTTGCCCAAGCTCAGCTCTAGCGTGTTGCTGGTGTCGTGGGCAGGGCTCTGGATTTTTTTTATGGCTATGGGACACTCTTTGAGGAATGAAGTCTGCTAGGAAAAGACGGGATGCACCTGATGAAGGTGAGTATCTTTACTGAAAGGGCTGCTAACCTTGTGAAGGGTTTGTTGAGTGTGGAGACCAAAGCCTGCAGGTTTGTGGGAGCTGAAGGGAGCACACACCGGAGAGTCTGAGGGAGGGACATCCCTCACCGCAAGCAGTCAGGGTGACTGGGGTCGTCTGAGGTTTTCTTCCACACAAAAATGTGCAACAGAATAAAGAGAAAGGGGAAGTCTGTAGTCACATAGCTGTGACATCACTGGGATGACAGGAATAGCTTGCATGACTGGAGTGCTACAGTGGGTGGGCAGAGAAGAAAAATGGAGGAGGTGAGGTTCACAGAGGAGTAGCCTGAATGTGCAGAGCATAAATGGAACAGAAAAAGCCCTCACGACAGGCTCGCCAAGAGTTTGTTGTCAAGGGTAAGGGGGAGGCCAGCAAAGGGGATATTGTGGCAGGCACCTGCAACAGACCATTTGAGAAAAGGAAGAGCATGGAACCTTCCTTAAACAATTTGAAGAAGTCTCCCAATCACACGCTGTGGTTTTCATGGGGATTTTTAACCACCTCTGATCTGCAGGAAAGGCAACATGGCAGAATGCAAACAAGCCAGGAGACTTCGTGTGTTAGGGATCATCTTTTACCTGGGTGCTTGTCAGGATGGGGGTGGATACTCTAGATCTTCTACCCAGGAATAAGGAATACGTGCTCAGATGCACGAGTCAATGGCAACCTTAGCTACACCAACCATGAGATGACAGTATTAAAAATCCTGAGAGCAAAGAGGAAGACAAGTAGCAGAGTAATAGTCTTGGACTTCAGGGTGGTGAAGTTCTTGTTCAGGGTTCTGTTGGAGTCCATGGGAGGCTGCCCTGAGGGGTATGGGGTTGCCTTTCCAAAGGATTCCTTCCACTGTGCAAAACAATGCACAGGCAGAGCAGGAGGACAGGCTGGCTGTTTGAGAAACTGCTGGCTCAGCTCAAATGCAAAAAACTGTGTGGAAAGTGGAAGTGAGGACGGGCTACAAGGGATGACTGTGGAACTGCATGGGCATACAGGAATGGTGCGAGGGACAGCCAGGCTTGGCTGGAGCTGAAACTAGCAAGGGATGTGAAGGCAGCAAGAAGAGCGTTCTGCAAGCAGGGCATCAGTAAAAGGAAGAGGAAAGAAAATGTGGGCCCACTGCTGAATGGATTGGGTGACTTAGTCATGAAGGTAAAGTAAAAAAGACCGAGGTACTGTTTGTTCTTCACCTGTCTTTACTGTCAAGGCCTGCTCCCAGGTTTCTTTGAAAGGTGGTTATCAAGGGATGTTCCTGATGACTTGAGAAGGAAAATGGTATGCATAGCTTTTAAAAAGGTGAGAAAGAGGATCCAGCCAAGCTATAGATCAGTTGGCCTCACCTCATCCCTGGGAAATTTGATGCAGGTTCTCATGGCAGCCATTTCAAAGTAAATGAATGAAAATAAATTGACTGAGAACCTGAGAATGAGCCAGCCTGGGTTTACGAAGGGCAGATCATGACTGACCAATGTGATTACCTTCTACCATGGTTCTTGGGGCCATAGTGGATGTCACTTTCTTTGACTTTAGCCAGTCTCCCAAAGCATCTATGTAACCAAATTGTAGAAAGATGGGGTTGGGTAAAAAGCAGCTTTGCAGAAAAGGTCCTGGGGGCAGCTGTGAAGAGTGAAAGCTTGGAGAAGTGACTCAGCCTGCTGGCCATGCTTATGTAGCCTGCATGCTAAAGGAAGTGGCTATTTCCCCTATGTCCCTTTCCTTGTGAGACCATACCTGGAGTATTGTGTTCAGTTTGGGTTTCCCTGGTGCAAGAGATGCCAAAAACCAGAAAGGGTCCAGTGGAGGAGCTAGAGGATGGTGATGGGCCTGGAGCATGTGGCCTACAGAGAGAGCTGGGGCTGTTCTGCCTGCAGAGGAGAAGGTAAAGGTGGGTGGTTAAGCTTTGGTCTTCCATGCTTATGAGGAGCTGTATGGAAAACAGACCTGGACTCTTCCTAGAGGTGCTCAGGGGAAGGACAACAGCCAAATTGCATAAAGAGAAATTCCAGCTGCATACATGAAAGAAAATCTAAAAAATCAACGTGAGAATGGTCTAGGACTAGAGCAGGTGCCCAGAGAAGCTGTGAATTCTCCCTCACTGGGAATTGTCAAAACTCAGATGGACTAGACCTGGATCAACCTGATCTAGCTTTGAAGTTAGGTCTGGTTTGAGCAGGAGGCTGGACCTCCAGAGAGCCCTTTCAACCTAAACTATTCCATGACTCTAGCAAAGCAGACTTTAGACAGAAGATTAGTTGTTATGGGATAGACTGACTCCATCTGGCCGCTTCTGTCTGTGCAGACTACCTTGTTTGTATGTAAACAGTTTTGCTATGGTTTATTGTTGCAGATGTTCATGTACATGCAAACTGTCCCACTGAAAAAAGCCAGTATTTGTAAAATATACTAATTTAACATCAACTGTACTGTAAGGTTTTAAACCTTATGTCCTTGAAGGAATCTGTCCTGGTTTCAGCTGGGACAGAGCAAATTTTCTTCCTAGTAGCTGGTGCAGTGCCGTGTTTTGGGTTTCGTGTGAGAACAGTGAGCACACTGATGTTTTTAGTTGTTGATAAATAATGTTTATACTAAGCCAAGGACCTTTCAGTTTCTTGGTCCCTGCCAGCGAGAGGGCTGGAGGGGCATGAGAAATTGGGAGGGGACCCAGCCAGGACAGCTGACCTGAACTGGCCAGAGGGGTGTTCCATCCCATAGAATGTCATGATGAGTATATAAACTGGGGGATGTTGGCCAGGGCCTCTGCTTGGGGGCTGGCTGGGCATCGGTCAGCGGGTGGTGAGCAACTGTATCGTGCATCTCCTCCCCATCCCTCTGGGGGTGGGGGCAGTGGGCAAGCACCTACGTGGTACTTAGTTGCTGGCTGGGGTTAAACCACTACATAAACTCTCAGAAGACATGAATTTAGGACATAATTGGGTAGTGTGCTGTGCAAGTAACTGCAGCTGATCATTACCCTTGGATCTATCTATGTTTAAAAACAAGCTGCAAGGATTCTAAAAGTTGTTTTTCAGTTCTTTAGCAGCTTTGTTTTGTTTCAATCACGATTTTGTTTCAATGTGGTTTCCATATAGGGAAACCACAACAGATACAAGGCAATAAAATCAGGTCATTTGCACAGTTCCCCTGTAAAAGTATCACATGCATCTTCATAGCAAGAAACTGCTGCTTTTTTTTTTTTTTCCTTGAAATGGAAAAACTTCTACTTCGTGCTCACAACATGGTCTACTTTGGCTGACAGATGTCCTTCAGGGCATGCTGCAAAGGGCACTATTGGGAAGGGGATGGCATATGGCAAAGCAGTGTTTCCGGTCACATTTTCTACTTAAATGCTCATGCAGAATCACTTTTAAACTGATGTTCACATCATGTTTTAGGCATATAGTTCTGGTGTTTTCTGTTAGGTTATGTGATTAAAAGCTCATCTCCACAAGTGGAAAGGAGGTCAGAGGAACGAGGTAACTCCTGCCAGTCCAGCTGCCGCGGCTGGGTGTACTCTGATCCTGCAGCTCCGTTCCTGAGGCGTGGGGCTGTGAGGCTCAGCACACCACAGCCACGCCGACCAGCACCCTCGGAGGTGATATGCGGTGGCACCGAGCCTTCTGCTCAGGGAGTGCAGCCCACCCAGGAGGTGAAACACTGTGCAAGGAGAGGGTATGGTGCAGTCCACCTAATTTTATGTGGGTGAGTGTTAGGTTAAATCCTGTTATATTTAGGGCAAGGACCAAAAGGGGGAAAAGGGGAGGGATCACGGTGGTTTGAGGGAACAAGCATGGGCAAACAGAGGGGTAAGAGTATAAAAGGGGCTGGTTGTGTGCAAACAGGCTGCTGCTCAGCAGCTGTTCCAGCTGTGCTGGCCCCTGACCAGCAATGTGTGTCCTGTCTCCTCCCTGAGCAGTTTCCAACCCTTTCTAAACACAAAGATGCTTAAAACAGTCTAAATAATTCTGGCTTGTGGATGAACTAGGGATGAATTTACGCAAAATCTTGACGTGTACATTTCCTAGAAATCAATGTGGTATTTGCCTACCTAAGAAATGTTTTACAGAGTCTGGGTTTTACAAAATTATTCTGGCAACCTTTGTAAGAAAAGGCACCTTTATGCTGTTAAGTAGCTCAGATGAGTGGCTGACATGTTGACTGATGTTTTCTTCATCTCCTTTGAACTGCAAGGTAGGAGGGCTGTGCTCTTCATTAAAAGGAAACTGATTAAATGGAAAGATATGTAGTTAAAAAATTCCAAGCAAACCAAGAGGGAATTACAAAATACTGCTTCTGGTTTTCAAAGACTAAAGCAATCCTGGAGATTAGTATTATGTACACTTAAACTTCATAGATTAACACACATTAATGGGAGAAGTATGAAATTTAAAATAATCCTTTAAGGAATAAATTGTAGATTAAGAGTGCTATAAAAAAGCAACACTTACCACCTCCTTGCCCCGCTGTTGTTAACTGTAGCATGCAAAACTGGTATTCCTCAGTTACACTCAGTCAGTAGACTAAGTTAATTAAGCCCTAAGTGAAATTTTAAATTGAGCACCTGAACAGGAACTGTTAAAACTATGAGACAGTCTGAATTTTGAGCAGGTTTTTGACTGAAGGTCCCTCTAAGGTGTGGTTACAGATGTGGGGAGGTGCTGACATTAGAAATCAAATGTTCCTGGAGAGAAATAAGACAAATTCTCATGGACTTCTTCCATGAAAGAGAAATTAAAATTCATTAATACCTTCTCTTCCACTAGTTTCTGATTTCAATGTGTGTGCTAATTTGATGGTACTTCATTTGAAGGAGTTGCAAGTACCAGTCAAAAAATGTGAATGCATTGGGGCCATCTAACCTGAGAAGCTGAAGTAGGATAAACTAGTGTGATGTTAATGCTCAGTAGCTCTTCTGCACTGCTTCCTTGCATGCATGCTCCTTTTGCACTAAATATCAAAATGAATTAAGCTAAACTGTGGAAAGATGCAAAGGAGTCCAGAGAAGTACTAAAAGTATAGGCAGAAATGAGTGTCAAAGAACCCAAGCTAATCCAGTTTATACTAAGAAAAAGAAATCAAGCACATAGCCCAAAGAAGAGCAAAGCTGGGAAGCAATGGGTGGTAGCAGAGAGCAAGTTATGTAAAACTGATTGAACATTAAAGTTAGGTAAAACTGATTGAAAGAGCAAGAGTGCCCACAGCCAGCAGGAGAGCTGTGGCTTGGTGCAGGAAACTGCCTTTGTGTTGCGGAAGGGATGGCTGAAGCTGTGCTCCCTTCCCTGGGGCGTACGGCCATGTGCTTGACAGTGAAGCAGATAGTGACTTGGGCAATTTAGAGCAGGGAGCTGCAGGTGTGGGGAATAGTTTCAGGATAAAAATTGAAAAGTCTGAAAAAATAACATCAGCACATTAGAGATTAATGGTGAGGAGCATTCTGGTTTTGAAGCAGAAAGTCTGAATCCCATTTGTAAACAAAAATTAGAAAGTGGACTTTGGTTTTGGCTGTGGCCTGGTGCTGTAGGGAGCATGCTAGAAAATGTTTGTTGGGAAAAGATGAAGCGTTGCATGCTGTAGCAGTGCATGTAGACTATATGATGTCATAGCTCTGGCCAAACAGTTCTAGCAGTGCACCAAGTGGGCATGGCTTATTTGCAGTGTAAACCATGTAAAGTGCTGTTCTGCCTGTGAAATGCATGACTTCTAGGGGTAGCTCCACAAATGTCACTTACTGCCCTCTCCCTTGTTAATGGCAGGAGCAGAACCGCAGAGGTCCCCTTCCCACGCCACAGCACGTTCACCACCACAGCCAGCAACAGCCAGTGCCCCCTCCCCGGGCCAGGGTCCTACCCAGCAGCTCAGGCTTGGGTGCAGTTCAGAAAGAGGTGCCTGAGGGAGGAGGCTGTTTATCTCTTTCTATGTCTTCCTTCATCCCTTTGCTAGAGAAGTAGCATTTAAAATTTGTTTCAGGCTTAAGGCAATGTGAAAGTCAGAGAGCGTGCAAGTTAGAGAGCCGTGTGCCTCATTCAAGACTTGCTCTGTACCCAGCATTGACTGTTTCTGCTCCTTCACAGCCCAAGCTTTGTACCAAAGGATCGAACCTCTGCAGTACAGCTAAAAACCTGAAATAAAAATGAGGTCACAAATATAGGCCAATTACCCATGCATCATGGAACAGGAAATCTTGCAGAACAGCCTTTTTCTTTTTTGTTTGCTCATCTCCCAATGTGGTTTGCTCTTGTGGCCTTTGAATTTGAAAATAAAAAGGATGCATCCTGACTCATGCTGTTGTTTGACAATGTTCTTACTGATCACCAAGGATCTGTCGGTCATGGGAAGCAAACTGAAGACTGTCCAGTTGCATGGTCTTTTGCAATAAATACTGTCTATACATTTTCTCATAATTACTGCACTTTTGCTCAGGTTGACTGCTTTTTTTCCGCACAGTAGAGTCCAATTCTGCTAATGAATCATTTTATTGTTACTTGATCCTCTCTGCGCTGCCTTGAGGGGTTGGGGAAGTGAATTGAAACAAACTTTCAACAGGTAGGAATATAAAAGAGATCATCCAGATCAAGCAAACCTAATCAGTCGGAGCTTACTTTCTCCCTGCTTGGTTCCAACAGTATGGGAGTCCAGAAGCTGTGATAAACTGCCCACACAGCTAAAGACAGACTGCTTTCTTGAGTACAGCTGATCCTTTTCTCCCCTGGCTTTTGTTCTTGATGTGAGTGTTTAATCTAAAACCACAGTAGCCTGTTGTTTGCTACTGACCTAGGGCGTGCAGTTATTTGGAATGATCATTACTGAACTGTGGTCGTTATTTTAACAAATATGGTATTTCACAGAAATTAATGCTACAGCTGTGGCATTGCAGAAAAAGCTCTGATGGTGGAGAATTTGCCAGGGATCTGGGGAAAACAGTTTTACCACTCGAGGTATTGCCCACCAGTGTGAAGGTGCTGAGAGGATGGTCCCCACTGAGCATTCTGGCGGGGAAGGAGCAGTCCCTGCACTGTGCGCAAGGCTGCACCAGGGGAAAAGAATTTAATGGTGTGATGGAAAACCTACCGAAGTGACTAAGTGCAGGGACACTGTCTCTTGTGGCCATGTGTTAACCTCTACCTGCAGAAAACTGCACAAGCACAGATTTGTATCTAGTCTCAGTTAGGCACAGAAAGGAGGTATGAAGGGCAGTGGAGGATCATCCAATGTGTAGCTAGAGCCTGAATGGTCAGTGGTGAGGCAATGTGGGGCCAGTCCTGAAGTCCTGGTGGAGCATGATGAGGCAACTCAGGCCCTGTAGTGCAGAGCCTTCCTTGCTCTCAGGTTTGTACAATGGTATTAGCAAGACGCTGGGGTATTCCTCCTTCCCATTAATTTGATGGGTTGTGGGAAGGTAAAAGCCACTGTTCCGAGCAATGCCCTCTGCATTCGTTAGACTGTCAGACTGGGAACTCAGCCACGCTAAGCACAGCATAGGTAGCCACGATATGGTGGCTTAAAAAGTCCCTTGACATTATTTCAAGCTCCTTCCCTTTGTATATGGTACGTTTCCTCTTTGGTTTCCTTTCTGACTTTCCTCACTTCCCTTCTTGCCTTTACTCCCCCATGTCTCCTACTGGATCCCTCTCCCTCTGTTGTCCCTGCGTTGCCCCTTCTCATCCCATCTCCTCCTCAGCTCCCAGTTGCACTTGGTTTCTGCAAGGTGACACAGCAAACCCAACAGATGCAGCTGTGCTCCTGCCAGCCACCCCTGCTCCCAGCACCAGGAGAAATTACTTTTGTCTGAAGATGGTCCAAGGAAGGGCCATCTAGTCCTTATGCCACCGACCCACATCTCCCAAGGTGTGTTCACAGGTCTGCCACGGTCACTCTGGCTAAGCTAAGCCACTTAATGTTTCTGTTTGCCAGGTCCTCAACTGTAAAATATGGGTGGATGCCCTTGCTGCAAGCCAGCCATCTGTCAGACCGTACAGCTTGTGAAGCTCATTACATCCCTGAGCACCACTAGTGCCCCTGTGGGTTTCCTTCCATGCTGGGCCAGTCACCCTGTTCCTCTCCGACCCAGGACAATGGTCTGTCATTACAGCTCTGCTGAAAGTGAGATGGTTTGTAGCTGACCCACTGTTTCAGTTCAGTCTGGGATAGGTCTGAGGAGATGGCAAAGCTATTGCTCCGAAGGAACCGAAACCCACCCTGGTGATGATCCTAGCCTTTAGAGCAATCTGGAGAGGAGAAAGAGAAAGGTAACAGGCTCTCAATGAGAGTAAAGACAGTTCATACTTCTGTATGTGGGTGGGAGGCCTCACTAATATATCTACTGGTCTTCTCAGGGTCCTGGAAGAAAACCCTTGAATTGCCTTCAACTCAAGCAGAAGACTTGGGTTTCCCCCTAAGAACACTGAACGAGTACCTGAGGAGCTCAGCAGTGGAGACCTGCACTTTTGGGGGCACATTAAAGCTGCTGTGGGGTGAGAGGAGATGCAGGCAGACTGAGAGGTTAACCATTCAGGAGGTGCTGCTGGCAGAACTGGGCACCCCAGAGACATGCTTAGAAGTCCTAGTGCAGGGGAACTGCTTCAGAGACTAGTCTGAAGTTCAAAGCATTTGAGTGGGATAGGGATGGAAGAGACCCACCTTGAGAGCAGGCTGGGAACTATCCCAGGAAGAAGCTGCTGTCTACAAGAGCATTAAAGCCTCAGTATGAGCTGGATGTGAAGGTACTCTAACACAGACTGAAAACCACCCTGGGCCCTGCAGGACAGCAGAGAGAGAGAAGTTGAAAGACATGTAACGTAGGATGTTGCCACCTCAGATATAGCAAGATAAAGCTGGAGACAGTGAGTGAACTCTGTATTTATGACTATTAAAAAAACCAGGTCTGACTCTAGCCTTTTCCAATTATTAGAATAATGAGATTTCAACTTCAGCAAAAATTATCTGAAGCCCTCTCCAAACCAAAGCACCCTTAGTACATGGCTTAGAGAAAACAGAACTCTCTCAGCTTCTTTCTTCTTTATTCAAATAGCAGCTTTTTATTTAACATATGATCAGAGGGGAGCTGTTAAGAATAAAACCTTGTACTGCCCTCAGTGATGGAACATCTTCCATAGTAGGAGCTTCGAATAACTTGTAACCACAAATGTCCTATTGCTTCTAAAAATGTCTCAGTCTAACATTGCCTCACCTTTTACAATTTTTGTTGCACTCAGCTGTGACAGAAAAGTAAAATTGGTGTAAGCAGAGGTTACTGCAAAGTTATAAGAAATCCTTTGGCAGAGCTGCAAAAACGCTGGCTTTTCCTACACACCTTTTGTCGCAGGCCAGAATGGCCTCACACTTACCCTCCATTTCACTTAATCAGGCAGGATCTACGTTACGTACTTGAGGGCTTCTCTCCTGCTGCTGGTGTGGCCTCCGTCTCACCCTTGGTGAGCAGGGTCATGCAGCTGAGAAGTTCAGCCTATCCCTTATCTACCACACCTTGCACGGAGAAGCGTCTACCTGAATATTGAAGCTTTGCAGCTGGTTCACATGATGAGGAACCCGCAAAGAGATAAATTACTATCACAATACCATATCATAACAAGAATTTGTTTCTTGAGTCATTAATCCTGCCATCAGTTCCACTTCTGTGGAAGACCCAGGGGAAGTTCTGAATTTGGAGGTGTAGCTCACAGTTATCGGGCAGTAGCATCTCAGTAACAGAGGACATGAATCTAGTAATTACAGTGCAGCTCCTTTCATAGTTACTTTTCAGTAATACCATTAAGTAAGGCACCATAGTGTAAGTTCTTTTGTTGTATTTTTTTGCATTACATTTTTTAAGCAGCCCCACATTATCACTTTAGAACTTCCAGGAACCTTCTGGCTGAGGTCAGCTAGTAGGAATCCATTCCTTTCTCTGGCACAGCCAAGGCACGGTGCTTATCACATAAAATTGCTGGGAAAATCGCAGCAAAAATCCTGTATTAGTGGAAGCTGTTTGCCTGTTTTAGGAACACTGAAGTATTAACAACAAGGATTCTTTGACAAAGGTGTGAGCCAGCCTGTGCTAGAGGTGGTGTTGATCAGGCTGGTTGGATAGGTCTGGCAGCACCTGAAGGGGAACAAACCCCTCTAGTCCTGCTGCCTGTGTTTGCCGTGGGAAGTGGCATTACATCCTTCTCTTTTGCAGCCATGTAGGCCGAGACCTAGAAGTCCCCTTCCCGCTTGTGCTGGGACTGGTGATGACAGGGAAGCAGGTTTTCCCTCTGTCCTTACAAAAGGCAGTAGTTCAAGCTCATGTCACGTACCACCTGTATATTGCAAAATGGAAAAAGGAAAGCAACCTCCCTGGACACACACACTGGCTGACAGTAGGTTGCTGTGTGAACTTGGACATGAGGAACACACTCCGTTGTGAGGCTGGGTGATGAAGACGTCCCCAGAGACCTGGCTTGGCAGGGAATGCCAGTCTTGACATCAACGTAACAGAATGTAACAGAAACCTCTTTCTGTTGGACAGGCAGAAGGGGGCTGCTGAAGGATGGGCTGCTTTATGCACCAGCTGCAGCAGGGAGACTCAGGCATGACCAACACGCACAACACATTGTGTCCTGCCAGGAAGATGCCATTGTCCCTCCAGAACCATGCCAGAGTGAGGCGTAGGGGATCCTTTCCAGACTTCACGTATCACTGTGGGCTAGTGTGGGCAAACCTCACCTGTGTGGGTGAGACCTTCCCTCTTGGTCACAGGTGGGAATGACAAATCTCATCAAGGAGAACCCTTTTTCCACAAGCAGAGGGAGGGGAGGCAAGCTAGACCCAACTCTAGTTAGGACCAAGGTCTGGGCTCTTCTTGTGGCTTTTGCCTGACCCCCGAAAGAGTCAGTTGTGTTTGCTAAACAAGGAGGAAATTCCTTACTTGGGGGAAAAAAAACCAAACAACAAAACAAACCAACAAAGAGAATGAACAGTTTTCTGTTCAAGGTAAGCCAGCCACCCAGAGAGAAAAGCAAGTGCCAGAGCCCAGGAGAAGGTAGGGGACCGCTGCCTGTGGCAGCTGCCATGTGGGCTCAACTGTCTTTTGAAATCTGACTGAAAAACACCTTTGGGACTACGCCCACATTTGGAAGTAGGCAGAAATCTGAATGTCTCAGGAGACCGAGGTCTTCCCTGATTCAGACGGGGCTGAAGAGTCGATGCTGCAGCGTTAAATGAATCACAGTGGTTAGCAGTGGGCGCGTTGACCCCGTGCCTTCATTCTACACTAATGTTGAGAAGTCAAGGAACGGATTACACAAACTTCATGTAACCAACATTGCTTTAAGAAACCAATTACAGTTCTGGATTCTGGCTTTGTACCTTCGATATGAAAGGGTAATCTGCTAAATGGTTCTTGTGATGTGTGCCTCGAGAGTTAGGGTACTTAGTCCTGGCACTCAGGACTGAACAGAGAGAGTATACTCGAAACAAATGGACAAAAAGTGCAGAGGAGCAGCATCTTTGCCTTGATGACTGCTAGCAGGTAGAATGATATGACTGGCTGGACCAGGTCTCATTCCAGCATTTCAGCTAACAAGGATCAGAGGTATTTTGGAGAGAAACTGAGCTTTGAAATAGGAAAAGGGATATTGTGCCTGTGAAGTAATCAAAGCAGAAGACTGCTGGCTCAGATATTCCCAGCTGAAGCATGATCTTGACTCCAAACACAGACTGGTGAGGTCAGTTGAATATGGACAGAAAGATGCTTTCAGGGTGAAGAAACATGTGTCAGATAGTCCTCTCTGAAGGGAGGAACTATGCTGGGGCATGCTAAGCGTGGTTCCTCCCTGTCCCTCTTTGTAGGAGGAAGCAGATAAAGCCAAGACTGCTTTGTGTGAGGCCACAGAGAGCAGCCATGGGGAGCTGCTGCAGATTCTGGTGAGGGTGTCCCTGCTCGTGTCTGGGTGGTGATTCCTGGGATAGGTGCTGAAACATTGGGGCAGTGAGAGCCCACTAGGGATGAGTGAAGGACTGATGCAAATCTGGATGTCTGCCAACTGTAAAGCATGACACCAACCCTGGTCAACAAAGTGGGAGGAAGCTGCAGCGGAGCAGGGAGTGGTTAATATTAGCACACTTCCCTAAATCTCAATGGTGGAGGTAACCAAAACATCCTGGGGAGGAGGGAGCATGGGTAGCTATCAGTTGCCAGCTTTCTTAAGTGTGTCCTCACGAACATCCATGCTTTTTCCCTTCATTAAAGAACATGTCTGTGCTGCACAACACAATCATAGAAACATAGAGTAGTTTGGGTTGGAAATGACTTTTAAAGGTCCTCTAGTCCCACTGCCCCTACAATGAGCAGGGACATTGACATGAAGAGATGAGCAAGGTGCCTGGGCAGGCATCAAAAGCGATCTAACTTGGAGCAAAATAAATGGATCTTTTAGGGACTGTACTGCATCTGACACCTGAGCTATCTGGCATAGCTTTGCACTGGATAGGAAAGATATACTGAGGGACCTGTTAAAAAGTCTTGGGCTTGCTGCAGATGGAGAAGTTTCCTTGCTACAGCCAAGATCCATAACCAGGTTTTTGGTTTTCTGGTTTGTATTGGTTTTGCATGGCAAGGTGTTGGTAGCGGGGGGCACAGGGGTGGCTTCTGTGAGAAGCCGCCAGAAGCTGCCCCATGTCCGATGGAGCCCATGCCAGCCGGCTCCAGGATGGACCCACTGCTGGCCCAGGCCGAGCCCATCAGCCACGGTGGTGCTGCCTGTGGGATAACGGATTTAAGAAGGGGGCGGCAAATTATGAGCAACAGCAATTGCTGCTGGGGAGAGGAGTGGGCCTGTGTGAGAGCAGCAGCCCTGCAGCCCCCAGGCCAGGCCCGGAGCGGCAGGAGGGGCTCCAGGCCCGGAGCAGGGGTTCCCCCCCAGCCCGCGGTGAAGCCCAGGCTGAGGCAGGCTGTCCCCTCAGCCCCGGGAGCCCGGCAGGAGAGATATACCTGGCTGTCTGGGCCAATCACCTCCTGTTCTTTGCTATCCAGCCTGCTGCCCTAGAGTATTATTTCAGTAGATCTAATATAGCTGTGCAGCATGGTTCTCCAACGTACCTGCCCCACAGCGTTATGGGGTGCCTCTCTCAGTGTGGGCTAGTTTATATTTATAGAAACAAACCCATTATCTCTCAACAAAGAGATGTAAGGACATGATTCCGTTCTCTTACAGTACAGAATTAATTGACAGCAGTTGCCAGATGGCTGCTTCTGCAAAGAAGTGATCAGTAATGTGCCTCCTGTTACTTCTATGGTGGGTTTTTTTATTTTTGGGTTTTTTTACCAGCTCTGTAATCACAGTGGAAAAATCAATTTTATCAAAGCAGTAACCACCAGTAAGTGACTGCATGCATGAAGGCCTGGAGATCAAATGATAACAGCAGTTGCCCACTCCTAGAAAGGAAGTGAAAGGTGAACTATCTGCTGCAGTATGAATTCTAAGAGCTGTGTTAGCTGTTTGTAGCAGAGGATCCTGTGACAGCAACTGCTCTCCCTGTCATCTGCATGGCACAGCACCCCAATGTGCATTAACATTCCCTCCCAATCCACATGGAAATTCATGTGTATGCTCAAGTCTCTAAAGGGACTGAGGTACCTAGCTTCTGTTGACCACAGCAACAGTAAAGTGACCAATACATTTAAAGCTTATTGCAAGCAGAATGATTTAAACATGTGCTTGACTATGACACTGATCCACAGCTGACCATAGAGAGGGTCTGTGATTAGGACACAACTGCCTTCCTATACCAGTGGCATCTCAGTGTTGACAGTTTAGGAACAGTAACTCCTGCTGTACAGAAAATCTGGAAGATTTTCCTCCCTGCAGAGCAATCTCTTGTGAGAGTTTTTCTTCAGGTTGCCTCAGATTATAGGTGTGGTTAGTGGTTATAGCCTACACTATGGTGTAGAAGTAAAGTAAGGGAGTCATTATCTCATTGAAGTGGCCGGCCAAACCCCCTAATTTGTCTTTACAACTGGGAAAATTACAGTCCACCAGCTGAAAAGCAAGTGCTGCGTCTTGGTTCATACAGGAATAAAGAAATCTCTGAGCTGTATCCAGCTAATCCAGGGACTGCATGTTTTGCAGACACAATTTCAAATTTCATTCTTCCATTTCAGCATTTGTGTGTTTAGTTGAGGGCCAGGATCCCAGATGCCTTAAAATTTCCATACTACATAACCAATTGCATCATTAGGTATATAAACACTTTTTAAAATCTATTTTTTTGCTCTTACCCTAGCCATGAAGGCCACTGCTGTGCGAAGAGAGGTCATTGGGGTATTCCATGGTTGTGGGTGTCTTGTAAAAATAGTCATATAACGAAAGCATAACTCTAAAAAGAAATCAGGTCAATGAATTCAACTTGCTCAGGTTGAAATGTCAGTGCCTGGGAGTACAGGCTGATGACAGGGTTTGAGAAACTACTTTGGTAGTTATTTCAATGAGACGTGAAACAGAGAGTGAGTGACTGAGTGAGCAAGAAAAAAAAGTGTTACCGCAATGGGTATGGTCTAACTACAGCATTAAAACCATAGCAATTATGTCAGCGACTGCATATTTAACTCTGCTTGTCTCTTTGCATTGTGTTTGCAGCATTTCTGATACAGAAACTCACTTGTCTTCTACAGCCTAATGTAAATTAGTCATGCATTGGCAGGCAATTCAGCAGAACTTTCTGGCAGGGGACCATTTACTTCAGCAAGCAGCAGTTACTTGGAGATACTTTGCAATATTTTGTCTTCTTTATAGTGATACATTTCATTTAAAAAAATTAGATCCACTTTAGCAAGAATCTAGCTTTAAGCCTTTGAGTGTAGCTGCCGTGTTAGGCTCGGTCTCATAATGACATATTGTCTAAGTGTTGCAGTAACATGGGCTTAGTTACATGGACTTAGTTACATTGACCCAGACGGGATCAAAGAATGTTGTAATAGGTACTTCTAATATGTAAAACTCCACTGGGCATGGGAGACACAGGAATGAAGCCACTTTCCCCCTCCGTGACCTCAGAAAGGACATTTACAATGAAAGCAATCATGTCCCACTGAGAAAAGAAAATATCTGGGTGATGCACAGCTGTATGCAAAGCGTTGTGCAGGTGATGGAGAATAAGGGACTGGGACTCGTGTTGCACTTTCTTCCTTGTGATTTCAGGAACAATTATGCATTTTCTGGACAGTAAAACAGTTTCTTGTGGGCAGAGAATGCAGATAAGTGAGATTACAAGTGCCTGGCATCTTCTTTCAGTTGTCCCTTGGCAATGCACAGGTTGTATGATTCTGTTCATCACTGTAAAGTTTCATTACTTCTGGCATAACCTTGGGTCATGGTTTCACCAGAAGTGGTTCTTAAACCTCTAAGATCAGCAGCTGAAGGGCAATAGTAGAAAACAGACCAAATATAATTCAGGTAAAAGTTCTTAAATTAAAGGAGTATAACTGACAGCAAATAGTCTGCTAAAATTGTTTCTTAATGGAAAAAAGCATGGTTTCAATAAAACAGTTTTCCTGAAGAATGCCTTTAGCTATCCCTGAAACATTTTGATGAAAAATTGAAATGTGTTAATTGGAAATTGCTACTCTTATGTCTCATGGGGGTTGTTGTTCCTTATGAATTCCAAGACTTTTCCTGCCTAGGCTTCTGTGAGACCCTAGGCCATGGAATGATGTTACTCATTGCCTATTTTATTCAAAGCAAGGAAATGTAGTCTGATTGGTAAGCTCAGAATAAAAGCATAAACAACTGGATCAGAACTCACCTGTTCATCTTGGTGCTTTTTCTGAACTGGCATTTTTGCTGTACAAACTTCCATCAAAACTGTCAACTTTTTGTTTAAAACTCTTGTTTTCATTAACGTTTTCTCAAAAAAAATAAAGTATTTTAAACCAGCTTTCCTGAAGCCAGTGATTATCAATGGGAGGATACACTTACTGCTCACTATGCTTCTTTCTGGAAGCCAGGCCAGCTCGGAACTGTGCTGGTTCTAAGAAGTGATGCTGCAGTGAAGCAGAGGAGTGCTCTGAATATGACTGTGCTCCTCCTTCAAAAATTCCACGTTCAGTCTAAGAAGAAATTACCTTTGAATCTTTACCATTTTCACATGACCAGCAGACTGTTTCCCTTCAATTTTTTGGTTTCCCACTGCTTTCAAATTAAATAGCAAAAGCATTGGTGGAAGAAAACTGATGGATTGGGAGGTTTTACAAATGCAATCATATGTCCCAGGCTAGGGGCAAGACCTAAACATTGATTATACAGTCCCTCTCCTTCCCAAGTGCTCTACTGACAACTGCTACCCATTAAATCTCCTAAACCCTATCTTCTCCCATGGCAACAGCCCTGTAGAAGGCCTTTAAGAGGGCTCTGTATTCTCTAACTGGTTTGACAGAGGTGATCAAGTAATTATCAAGTAATGATGGATGCCAGTCAATGCAATGTCAGTGCTGGTTTCATGCTATTTCAGACCCTCACACCTCATAATGTGTGAGGAGGGCTGCACCTGGCACGAGGGGGGTAGGTGGAATCATGTGGGAGGGAGGCTGAAAATAGGAACAAAAAAAGATCAAAGGGGAAGGAAGTGAGTTGTGCTACAAATTTTAATGCGGGAGAGAAATTATGAAGACAACAAGAGATGGAAATAAGAGAAATCTAGAAAAGCTGAACAAAGAAAGAGGAAGAAATAGGGAGAACAAAAAACTAAATACAGAAATACCAAAACCAGAAAAAGCATGTTTGACAGGGAGTGAGAAGCCAGATGCAAGTAAAAGAAGGAAAGTTTGGAAGAATTAATGAGAAAAAATATATTGATAATATAAGATGGTAGTGTTAAAAAAATTAAATAGGTAATATAAACAACCTGAATGTAAATGTATAGTTTACATTTTGTAGCCCGAAAGAATAAGAGAGACCAGAACCTCAGCTGATGGCTAGATTTTTGCATCAGATTAGGCTGATCCAAATTTAGCTGAATGAACATTAAAGTAGGATGGAACAGTGGGGTGGGGTGTGTGTGGGTGTGTGTGCTGCCTTTCTTTGAGAATGAAAAAATCCCAACATCCCTAGTCATTCCAGAAGAAACATGTGGATTCTGGAATAATTCAGGTGGTGGTTTTGTTTTCCTTATCTTTCAATATTTTCTTTCCTTAATTAGTGGTGGCAGAAAACTAACATGTGGTAAGACTTGAGAAACCACAATAACCATATTAGCTAAACGAGAGTAGATTTCCTTTCAGAGCTCTAACACACAAACAAAAACTAACTGTATGTGGGAGCTTCATTTGCATAACATGCAGATTTTCAAATAGCTAAAAAGGAAAAAAACCCTTTCCACTTGCCACAGTGCGAGGGTGAAGCACAAAGTGTCTGCAAGGAAGGCTGTCTGGGCTTTGTAACTGGGTCAAAAGAAAACGTGCTAAGAAGGTAAGTTGGACTGGTTAACTTGTATTAATTTTGGCATTCACCTACATGGTGAGTTCTTCACCTTCTGAAAGACTGTTCTCATGGTGAATATTGAATATATTGCAGACTAAAAGCACGAGATACATTTAAATTAGGAAACAGCTAAATACTGAACGAGATGAGCAATAGTTTTTGTAATGGATAAGCTAAAATTCTGATCTATTTTTTAATTAACCCTAAAAATTCTGATTTATCTTTTAATGACTCCCATTCCATGAAATTGTATTGATAATATTCAGCTGCTTCACAGCAGTATTTTAGTATTGTAAAATATTAATATTAAAATATATTAGAATATTTTAGTATTCCAAAAATAGGCTGTTGTCTGAGAGGGATGCTAGAAGCTGTTGCTAGTAGCAGAAGTGCTTGTTTGAGTATGTACTGCAATCATCACGGGCCAGGTTAGTGATCTGAAGTCTCATACATGTTTGTAATACAGAGGGAATTTCTACTTCTGTTACTCTTTATTTGCTGCTTACGTGACTGCCATGATCTGGGTTTGTGTAATGAAGTTTGTAGTCTGCAAGATGCAGATTCATCTCTTCAGTCCCAGAGTTATGAGAAAGAAGCACTTAAAAGGCCCACAAGGAAATGGACCAAAATGAAATATCAGCAATTTCCTTTACTGACATAGAATGTGCTTCTACTCTGAATTTGCTGTTTTTCACAAGATTTGAGCCCATGTTTCAAAATGTCAGACTCTGCGAGCAGGAATCTGTGGTTTGCTTCAGGCAGCATTTAGATAGAAAGTGAGTTCTTTGAAAACAGGATCTAGGCTGTCATAGCATTGTCAATACAAAAAGTATATGCACCTCAGCTTATCAAGAGTAAATGTAGTGTTCCTTACAGCACCTGAGGGACTAAAAAGGATTTAAAAATTAAGCTTGTATTTTCTTTCCATGAAGGTCCAGAAAATACCTTATGAGCCTCATCTGAAGCCCAAATCAAGTTAATTGGATGGTTTCCTTCACTACATTTTGACATGCAAGTAACAGCAAGTTAGCAAAAGAGTACAAAAATGCAGTTTAAAAAAGTAAAAGCCCCTCTTAGCAGAGGTTAAAAAGGTGACCTGAAAATGTGTGAAGTTTTAATGATGGAAATTGTTATGAATTATGAAATAAATAATACAGTGAAAAGAACTTCACTATTGTGGTTAAGGATGTCTGGAAAGATTCACAAGATCTGGGCACCTTGCCAAACATCTAAATGTAGAAAACCATAAAACAGTGCAATTGTTTAGCACCTTCCACGACATCATTGCTCATGCACCCTCCCCACTCACGCCCCTGCCTCTGTGCTGCCCTCTTACATTGATCAACAGCTCAGCTCTCCTTGCTCATCAGCATAGGCCAATTAAAACATAGGTGTTCTTCAGCAACTGTGGCAAGTCACTGAATCTGGACTGCTTCAGACAGTTAAGATACATTGCAGAGCTTGGTGGCTGCTAAGAATACAAGAACTGTCCCACAGACCAAAAGTCCATTCAGTGCCATGTCCTGCTTCTGAAGATAGCCAAAGGCAGACAACTGGAGAAAAGAACATCTGCCTCATGACTTGTTCTTTGATATCTTTGCAACTTTCAGGAATCTGTCTTTTGACCATTACTTCACCCTTGGTCCTCTAACTGCAGCTGCTATTTTGATTTATTAATAGAAACTTAAAATGGAGATAATATTAGTCGTCTGCTACAATTGCTTCTGTTGGCCTTCTGTCTTTACCTTTTTCTTCTCTGCCCTGAAACTCACACATCTTCTTTCCTCCATGTAACTGGACTTTACCAAACCATATTTCCAATGCTCAACTACTTTATGGATTTAATCATAACCTTCCCCAGATCTGTGATGACAGGGAACAGTTTAGTCCAAACGGTAATAAGGAAGCCAAATAAATCTTAGAGTGAGCTCATGGAAGTTATTGTAGTCACAATCCAGATAGATTTCATACTTTTTTTTTTGCTTTGCATGCATCAAACAGTGAAGACTGCTTTTCAGCAGCAACAATGAAATCATGCATGCACTGCGTCCACATATGCAGAAACACATAAGAAAAAAACCAGACTCATATTTCAGGATTTTAAAGTATTTCTGTGTTGTTCCATGCAAATATGTTGGGATTTTGTCATAGCTGAAGTCAAGATCTTGGATCCTATGAAAATCATCTATCAAGAATGTGAAAGTGCCTGTTTAAATGATTACGTACCATTACTTTAAATCTACTAGTCACATTTTGGCACTATCCAGCTTTTTTTGTTTCATTCACTGGGTACAGTTAGCAGAAAGCAGCACCATACTTAGGCTGCTAGGGAGCCCCTAATATTGTGATACACTCAGTTCTGAAAAAGACAAGCATGACACCTATCATACGGCATTTCTTTTAGATACAGCGTTCTGTTAATTTAATCATGCTTTACAAGGCTGCCTATATTAATGCCATCTGGTGTCTGTAACGAGAACACAAGCTGCAATGGAATGTTCACACACATAATTTCTAAAATAAATAAGTTTGAAGGGTTTTTTTACTAGTTTTTGGTTTTGCTGCTAATGCAAACATCTAAGTTGTCAGAAATTAAGGTTTGGAAAAGAAATATTTATAGCATTTAAAATTAAAAAAACACAAAATGAAACATTTTCATGTCTAGTTCCAACTGACTTTAGCAACAGACCTGAACAGTGTGCACACAAACAGCAAATGTTTGTGTCAAACAGGCAAATACAATTGCATTTTCCTTCTTTACCTGGGCATGTGCATGTGTTGTGTCCACAGTTCAGGCAAAATATTTGGATAATGTCAGCCTTGAGACAGATCAGATTATTATTTTTTTCTTCAGAAAACAGCTATTACTCAATTCAGTAATGAACACTTGTCTCAGTTTTGCAGTTCTACTCTAAGTGATCTTGTTGATTTAAATGATTAATGATTAAACTGCTTATCTGCATGACGTTAAGTGCACCCTTTGCAAAAATAGGCCAAAATTCAGAATGTGTTCTGAGCACAGTGACAATTACCATCCTACTTTTTGTGATTCTAATGCTAGCTTGATTGTTAAAAAATAGTATAATTACATAGGTAGCCTAATTAGTAAATTATTTGCCTCCAGCTTGCATGTTTCCAGCATAGATAAGGTTAAATATTTTCCTTTGCATAAAAAAGCAGGTTGTTATTATTGCTTGTCAGGAGGAAGTGATGATTATTTCAATTGAGCCCTGTACCTTCAACTGATGCTGTTATTTCTTGGTTTTTGCATTAAAGTGTACTCCTGTTGAGGCTGCTGGTAAATGTGCTTAAGGCAGCCACAAAAGAATGTAACAGAATCACACATCCTCTTTCACCTGCTCTTCAGAGAATTTGCAAATCTGGTAAGTACTAAAATAAAATAGGCAATCTATAATGTAAGTATGTGTGATGAATGTATTAAACTGAGCTCGTTAGTAGGAGTGTAGTTACAATGGTGGAGAATACTTTAAAAATACCTATCAGTTCCTTCCAAGTACTGAGAATTTTTTTTCTTTATAGAAATCTATCTTCTTCCTGAGTTATTTCTTTATCCATTATACTTTGCTTGTATAATTGAAATCATTATTTTGTATTCAAGTTTGTAGTTTAATCTTACTTTTGAGTACACACATATTGCTTTCATAGTGAGAAGAAATATGATAATGTGGATGAAGTGAAAAAATAGCAAGCATAAAAATGCAAGGCTTATATATTTAATATTCAGAACATAAGCTTGTGTGTACATGCACAGACATGTGCCTATATGTAATATATAAACAATGTTAGAACACACACCTGCCCCCTTATATATATGGAAATATATTTTCTATAATTAACTAATACCTTAATGTTAATTAAAGCCATAAATACGCAAGTTATAAATTATAAAGGTGCCTACTGAAAGACTCTTAAAAAGATTTACATTGAAAAGAAAATTGTGTTTATAGGAGTTGTGATTCAACTTCCTCTGCAGCTGGTGCATCTTCTTAATAACTTTGGTGAATACTGTTTCAAAGCCAGAAAAGGAAATCAGCTCAAGAGATTTAAATGAGGTCCTCAATCTGATCTCTGCAATTCTGGTTTCAGTCTGAGTCTTTCTTGACTACTTTCGTACCAGCCATCCTCAGGAAGCTTTTGCTGGACAATGGAAGTCCTTTTCTGAATAGAGTTGTGACTGGCAGTGCCTTTGTGAATTCCTGTAGCGTATAGGGAGGGTATGCAGTTCTTCCATGATGAACAGTTGTGGTTCCCTACAGGCTTTCTGCTGAGCTAGTTTGAGAACTAGGGAGCCCTTCTTCTAGGGCTAATCTGAAGAGATCTCATTTCTTAGCCCTCCTTGCAGGCTGTAGGAAACACCTGTGCTCCCTTTCTTCTAAATGCCCCCACCCTGTCTTGTTCCTTCTACACTGTCCTGGTTTCAGCTGGGACAGAGCAAATTTTCTTCCTAGTAGCTGGTGCAGTGCCATGTTTTGGGTTTCGTGTGAGAACAGTGAGCACACTGATGTTTTTAGTTGTTGATAAATAATGTTTATACTAAGCCAAGGACCTTTCAGTTTCTTGGTCCCTGCCAGCGAGAGGGCTGGAGGGGCACGGGAAATTGGGAGGGGACCCAGCCAGGACAGCTGACCTGAACTGGCCAAAGGGGTGTTCCATCCCATAGAACATCATGATGAGTATATAAACTGGGGGATGTTGGCCAGGGCCTCTGCTTGGGGGCTGGCTAGGCATCGGTCAGCGGGTGGTGAGCAACTGTATCGTGCATACTTGGTTAGGGTTTTTTTTCCCTTCCTTTTGGATTTTATTCCTCTCCCCTTCTCGCTCCTTTTCATTACAATTGTTGTTGTTGTTATTATTATTTCAATTATTAAATTGTTCTTATCTCAATCCTTGGGTTTTACCTTATTCCTAATTCCCCTCCCCATCCTGCTCGGGGTGGGGGGGCAGTGAACGAGCGGCTGCATGGTACTTAGTTGCCAGCTGGGGCTAAACCATGACATACACGTTACACTAATGTTTGGGAGTGGCTTTGGCTAAATGGAGTGAAGAGTGAATATTTTACAAAGAATATATGCTGTCAGGGTCTTTCTGTGTATTTTAGCCATGTATGTCCTAGAAAGATCTGACTGACAGATACCTAGAAAGGTATTTTTCTTGCAACAATAAAATAACAGTTTCTGGAATAGTACCTTAGACAGGTAGCCTTTCAGTGCTGTGTAACTGAAGAGTTACCGCAGTTGCAGCCAAGAGCAAAGGGTAACTGGAACACCAAGGAAGGCCATGAGTGTCTGACTGGATGTTATCAGGGGAGGGTAAAGCAGCAGATGGAGACTAGAGTTGCTCAAAGATGGGCTGGGGACCACAGCCCCAGCTGAACTGTACAGCTTACCTGCTTGCCTTATATATCTTTGCACTTCTGAGAGGCACTTTAAATGGTTTAAAGCTTTCTTCTGAAGGTGTTCAACTGCTTTCAGGCTGTCAAATTCCTACAGCTGCTAAAAATCAGCTTTGAAAAGCCAGCAGAGGAAGCTGGAGAGCTGGTTAAAGATTTATTTAAAGGGCAGGAAAGCCAGAGAAGCTGTCACGCTTAAGCAACATCATATAGTGTGGGTCTTTACCCATCTGCAGCCCTCTGCCATGAGTCAGAGAGAGTCTCACCCTCATTATGCTTTTGGAGAATGTTCAGTCCTTTCCCTCCCTCAGTTTCCCAGTTATGTCTGGACCACATCTGCCCCACTTTTACAGGTTATCTGTCTGTCTCTCTCTTTCAGAATTCAGGCAATTCCAGAGCAGGGGGGATTTGTTTATCTAGACCTAAAGTCTAAAGTTGCCATTCACAGCCTTTGCAAACATGGGACTTCATGTCACCCAGTCCCTGCAGTCACCGCAGTGCTGGGATGTGCTATTCCTGCGGAGCGGCTAACGGAGAGGAGGGCTGAGCTCATGCCAGGGAATGCCGAGGAACCGAATCTCCTGCCTGTGGGTTCCTGTGCACGGTTAAACAAGTCATTTAAGCCCAGCTTCGTGCATGTGGCATCCAGAGGCATGTTCCCCATTTTATCTATCTGTGACTTTAGACTCTGTGGTCTGATTTGCAGAAGTCTGAGCCTGGCTGCAGCCAGAGTCAATGGCTTTCCTTTATGTAACTGAAATTCTTTATAACACTAAATATGCTTAAAAGCGATGGTGGGGGGCACCCAAGCAGGCACATACTGTATTGACTCAGAGCCCAGGCTCCTTCTCTGTAAAATAAAGGTAGTAACACCTTGTCACCCCAGGGTGTGGTGCAAATTAATTAATTACCATTTGTAAAATACGTAGTTATCAGAGCGATAAATTGAGTTGTTCTCTCAGCCTGTAACACACAGGCCCATGCACTAAACACATGCACCCCGGCGCTCTCCACCCGCCTCACGGGTGCGATACGACAGGGCAAGTGATGCGAAGTGAAAAGTGCTGAGATACAGAGTAAAAAAATAAAAATTAAAATAATAATGCCACAGGAAAGATTAAAGCGCCGCCAGGCAGAGGCGAGGCGGGGGGCGGGGCGCTGCCGGCGGGAGCTTCCAGCGCGCGGGAGCCGGAAGCAGCGCGCGGGCGGTCCCGGGGCGGGGGATCGCGGGGGGCGGGGGCGGCACCCCGGGGAAGGGCCCGAGGTCCCGGCGGGGTGGTGGGCGCTCGGCTCGGAGTTAAAGCCCACCCAGCCGGAGCTGGTGAGGAAGGAGACGGTACAGGTGGTGGGTCTAATGTGAGCGCCCTGACTCTTCTCCTGGGGAAAAGGTAAGTGCCTGGCTCAGGTGTGTGCGGGCTGGTACAACAGGTGGCCGAGTTGCAGGAAAAAGGCTGCCAGTATCAGAGGTCCCAGGCGGAGGTAGACAGGTGGTTTCAGAGCTGTGCTCCTGTAGCAGACACCACAGAGAATGAGGCACCTTGGACCCGCGTGACCCGCAAAAGCAGGACTCCACTTCGGCGGCCACCCTCCTGCACCACAACCAGGAACAGATGGGAAGCTCAAACAGCTACAGACACCCACGAGCAAGGTCTGCGTGGAGATACTGCCCCAGCAGCACCGTGGTTACTGCAAAAAGAAACGTGGGGTGGGCGCAGTGGGTGCCTGTGTCACAGGGTGCTGAGGCGCCCATGCAGCCACGTCAGGTTTGCTGCCCCCCGGGAGCCGAGGTCCGAGATGGTGCCGAGAGGGTGCCGCAGCTTGTCAAGAGCGCAGACTGCCATGCACTGCCACTCTTTCACCTGGGCACAAATGACACCATAAGCCGGAACCTGGGCAGAATCAAGGAAGCTTGAATACAAAGCTCTGGGGATGCAAGTGGCTATGTACTTTTTAGGAAAGACGGGCCAGCAAGGCAAGGTGGTGGGGCTGCTCTTTATGTGAGGGAGCAACTGGGATGTATCGAGCTCTCCCGTGGGGTGGATGCAGAACAAGTCAAGAGCTTATGCATAAAGATTCAGAGACAGGCCAACACAGGGGATGCTGTTGTGGGTGTTTGCTACAGGCCACCTGATCAGGAAGAGGAAGCCAATAAGGCCTTTTACAGACAGTTGGAGCTAGCCCCACTGTCACAGGCCCTGGTTCTCATGGGGGACTTCAATCACCCCCATATCTGCTGCAAAGACAACATAGCTAGGCACACACAGTCCAGGAGGCTCCTGCAGAGCATTGATGATAATTTTTTCAATGCAGGTGGTGGACAAGCTAACGAGACAAGGTGCACTCCTGGACCTTGTACTCACAAACAAAGAAGGACTGGTTGGGGGCAGTCTTGGCTGCAGTGACCATGAGATGGTGGAGTTCAGGTTCCTGTGTGGAGGAAGCAGGGCAACAAAGTAGGACGGCAGACCTGGACTACAGGAGAGCTAACTTCAGCTACAGGAGGCCTCATCAAGGACCTCCTTGCAGGAATCCCATGGGTCAAGGATCTAGAAGGTACAGGTGTCCAAGAGACCTGGCTAACATTCAAGCATCTCTTCCTCCAAGCTCAAGATAGGTGCATCCCTATGAGTAAGATATTGAGCAAAGGGGACAGGAGGCCTGCATGGACAAGTAAGGAGCTTCTGGCAAACCTCAAACCGAAGAAGGAAGTTTATGGGATGTGGAAAAAGGGACAGGCCACTTGGGAGGAATATGGGGTGTGGTCAGAACATGCAGGGAGGTGACCAGCAAAGCTAAAGTCCATTTGGAATTAAATCTGGCAAGGGCAACAAGAAAGGCTTCCTCAAGTACATCAGTAGGAAAAGGATAGCTAGGGAAAATGCGGCCTGCTGCTGAATGAGGTGGGTGCCATGGTGACAAAGGACACAGAGAAGGTGGAGTTACTGAATGCCATCTTTGCTTCAGTCTTTACTGCCAAGGCTGGCCCTCAGGTTTCCCAGACTCTGGAGGCAAGAGAGGAAGTCTGAAGAAATGAAAACTTCCCCTTGGTCAAGGAGGATCATGTTGGAGGTCACTTAAGCAAACCTGACACCCACAAATCCATGGGCTCCAATGCGATGCACTCCCAAGTGCTGAGGGAGCTGGCAAATGTTATTGCCAAGCCATTCTTCATCATCTTTGAAAGGTCATGGGGAACAGGAGAGGCGCCTGAGGACTGGAGGAAAGCCAGTGTCCCTCTAGTCTTCAAAAAGGGTAAGAAGGAAGACCCAGGAAACTACAGGCTGGTCAGCCTCACCTCCACCTCTGGAAAGGTGATGGAACAGCTCATCCTGAACATCATCTCAAAGCATGTGGAGGAAAAGAAGGTTATCAGGTATAATCAACATGGATTCACCAAGGTGAAATCACACCTGACCAACCCGATAGCCTTCTATGATGGAATGAGTGGATGGGTTGATGAGGGGAGAGCAGTTGATGTTGTCTACCTTGACCTCTGAGAGGCTTTTGACACTGCCTCCCGTAACATCCTTGTAGGTGAGCTTTGGAGGTGTGGGGTAGATGAGTGGACAGTGAGCTGGATTGAGAGCTGGCTGAATGGCAGAGCTCAGAGGGTTGATCAGTGGCGCAGAGCCTGGCTGGAGGCCTGTAGCTAGTGGTGTTCCCCAGGGGTCACTACTGGGTCCAGTCCTGTTCAGCTTACTGATCAATGACCTGGATGAGGGGACAGAGTTTGTTGGTGATACAAAACTACACCAGGAGGCTGCGCTGCCATTCAGTGAGACCTGGGCAGGCTGGAGAGTTGGGCAGAGAGGAACCTAATGAAGTTCAGGAAAGGCAAGTGTAGGGTCCTGCAGCTGGGGAGGAACAAGCCCACACACCAGTACAGGCTGGGGCTGACCTGCTGGAAGGCAGCTCTGCTGAGAATGACCTGGGAGTTCTGGTGCACAGGAAGTTGCCCATGAGCCAGCAGTGTGCCCTGGGGGCCAAGAAGGCCAATGGGATCCTGGGCTGCATTAGGAATAGTGTGGCCAGCAGGTCGAGGGAGGTGATCATCCCCCTCCACTCTGCCCTGGTGAGGCCCCATCTGGAGTGCTGTGTCCAGTTCTGGACTTCCCAGTTCAAGGGAGAGAGACAGGGAACTATTGGGAGGGTCCAGTGGAGGGCTGTGAAGATGATCAGGGGACTGGAGCATCTCCCTTATGAGGAAAGGCTGAGAGAGTTGGGCCTGTTCAGCCTGGACGAGAGGAGACTGAGAGGGGATCTTACCAATGTCCAGAAGTATCTTAAGGGTGAGTGTCAAGAGGATGGGGCCAGGCTCTTTTCAGTGGTACCCAGCGACAGGACAAGGGGCAACGGGCACAAACTGCAACATAAGAAGTTCCATCTGCTGCCCAGAGAGGCTGTGGAGTCTCCTTCTCTGTAGACATTCAAAACCTGCCTGGACACAATTCTGTGCAACCTGCTCTAGGTGAACCTGCATTAGCAGGGGGTTGGACTGGATGATCTCCAGAGGCCCCTTCTGACCCTGGCCATTCTGTGATTACTGTTATGGAGTGTACTGAGGTAGTGCTGTCTATTTGCTTCGTATTTACCTCAATACACTGATTGCCATTGTCATACAGGATTTCTGAAAGTAAAACTTAATTTACTTTCATTTCTTGTGGTGTAATTTGTGAAGTAAAAGCCACTTATTGTCATATATTTTTATTAGCTGTATGAATAAACATTCCATATGTAAGATTGTGCTTTTAATGGTACTGATACAAACCATCCACTTTCCCCAACTGCATTGCGCTTGCAGAGATGTGTGATTTGTTGAGATGCCCCTGTGTAATGTTGATATAGTTGAAGTGAAGAGATTCTTTGAATAAATGTTTTATTTCCAATTGTGTTTTTTCTATTTGTTCACATTTCTTGTGCTGGTTTCCCAATCCACTTTATTTTCTTTTCAGAAACTCTTGGGAAGGCATTTTGAAGTTATTCTTCACATATTTTTCTTTCTGAGAAGTGTACTGCCAAAATGAGTTTTGTAAGTACTTAATAAACTATGTTAGCACATCAATAAAGCAATGAATCTGGAAGTCCCAGCTCTTTGCGGCTGCTGGTCCAAATGCCCTAATCTCAGGAGTGATTAGCTGAAGGGGGGGGTTCTGACAGCAGAGTTCACTGTCGAAGCACACTGTTTATTGGGTTTGCACTCACCAAATATAACTACAGGTTTGGTGTTTGTGGAGCAGGTAACTGTCTGAGGCTACCCATCCTGGATTGTCTGTCTAGCTGAGTGGAGAGAATTAATCATTTTTTGGGCTTAATTTAGCCAAGCTAAGTTAGTATCAGCTAGAAAGCCCTGTTCCTCTCCCTTGATGTTAAAGGAAGCCTAGACCCCCTACTTCAAATCCAGACTTTTATACTGTAGAGTCTTCTGTGAGGACAGACTAATCCTTTCTGCATAATGTATTTGAAGATGGAGACCTTTGGGCCATCCAAAAAGATTATCTCCGTGTTCATAACTTAATTAACATTTTATGAAGTTCCCTAGTTAGTTCTCACAAGTCTCCTCCGCAGTGTTAAATGCATTTGTAATTGTGGTGTGTGTGGTCAGTGGAAACAGTGTAAAACACGTAGTGTGTGTGGTCTGTCTTGAGATGAGTTTGATACAGACTTGAAGCTGAGACATGGAAAGGACTGAACAGAAGTATTACAGTTATCATAAGGGAAATGTCATTTCCATTTCAAGTCAGCAAGCCATATAATACTTGTATACTGATTTTTTTGAAAGATTTCCAAATGTATGACTTTGTTATCTATCATCTTTCTACTATATAGAAATTAGAGCACCTATGTGTTAACTGATGATCTTCTTTTTTACAGACAGAGCCTCGCACCACAGATTATCAATATTATTCAGACTATGCTTCTTTAATCACACAGCCTTGTTCTAAGTTGGAAGTCCGGAACTTCACAAAAGCATTTTTGCCAGTTGCATATTCATTAATTTGTATCATCGGCCTAGTTGGTAACATCTTTGTAGTGATGACCTTTGCTTTATATGAAAGAACCAAGTCCATGACGGATGTGTACCTCTTGAACATGGCCATAGCAGACATACTGTTTGTTCTCACTCTCCCACTGTGGGCAGTGAATTATGCTGCTGACAAATGGATTTTTGGTGATTTCATTTGCAAAATGACAAGAGGTATCTATGCAATCAACTTCAGCTGTGGCATGCTGCTTTTGGCCTTTATCAGCGTGGACCGGTACATCGCTATCGTACAAGCAACAAAATCATTTAAACTCAGGGCAAGAACACTCGCATATAGTAAACTCATTTGTTTGGTTGTGTGGGCATCATCAATTTTAATCTCTAGTTCTTCTTTTCTATACAGTGAAAGTTACAGCTTCTCCGTCAATGAAACCAAACAGATTTGTGATCAAAGATTTGACAGAATGTCTGAAAGCACGATGCTGAAATCACTGCTGCTGTGTCTACAAGTTGGATTTGGATTTTTTATACCTTTCATATTCATGATTTTTTGCTATACATTCATTGTCAGATCCTTACAACAAGCTCAGAATTCAAAAAAAACCAAAGCAATCCGTGTGATCATTTTAATTGTAGCTGTTTTCCTAGTTTGCCAGGTACCTTATAACATTGTTCTTCTTTTGACAGCTGTAAATATGGGCAAGATAGACAAATCTTGTGACAGTGACAAGATAATGGCCTATGCAAAATACACCACTGAAGCCATAGCATTTTTACACTGTTGCATGAACCCTGTGCTCTATGCGTTTATTGGAGTGAAGTTCAGAAGTTATTTCATGAAGATAATGAAGGACCTATGGTGCATGAGAGACAAAATATACCATAAACGTTGTTCAAAGACAAACTCTGATATTTGTCATTCAAGACAGACTAGTGAAATTCTGACTGACAATGGATCTTCATTTACTATGTAATACAATTTGAACTGTATTACTGAAGGACTCTTCCCACTGAGCAACCTAAACCAGTGTCACTGTGCCTGTGACAAGTCATTTGGGCTTCTCTGTAACTCTAAGGGAGCTCCAACTATCTACAACTTCTTTCAGGAAAAGAAATAAGATAAAAGAGTAACACTGTACTGTGGAAAACTGAAATCTTATTTACCTCTCTCAACATTCATGCTCTTCTAAAGTGCACTTTCTTAGAATTATCAGGAAAGTGAAGTTTACAGAGGAACCCTCCTTGTTTTCTAGGGAAAATGGCATCTCATCTGTCCTACATCACTGAAATATCCCTAAAGTACTACATAAATTAATCAAGTTATATCCAGGCTCATTCTGTTTACATTTATGTTATTTCTGTTAATTACTGCTACTGGAAATCCTATTTAAGTGTAGGTTTCCACTGTGCTTCTGTTACAGAAAGGTCACACTGTGACAATACTGACCTAAAGAGATGGCATTTTGAGCAAAGCACATCAAGGAAAGCAAACAGAGAAATGAAGAAACAGGGTTAAGGCTGCTGACAGAGCTGGGCTTAGGGGTTAGGTCTCGTGAGTCTTTGCCCAGTTCTACACTCCACCTGCTCATCAGGAGTTGCTTACACCAGGGATGAGGCTCATCAAAGCCAACAGTGACAGGTCTACTAAACAGAAAATTAGAAAAAAAGAAAATTATTAATCAAAGAGAACACTGAAATATCTACTGAAATTATCTTCTGAACAGAGAACTTTTTTTTTTTTGCTTGAGAGATGCTTCTCTTCATTGGCACAGGATTCAGATGCTGGAATCCATCAAAGCTGATAAGCTGGTGAATATCTCTGCGAAAAGTTGTTTCTTTCTAGCTGAAATCTCTTCACACTCCGCTTTTAAAAAGGCAACAAACTGTACAGAACCGCAGTTATTCCAACACTTCTTGTTGGAACTTGATTGGTGACAAAACATGATGCATTTCTTGGTATTTAGCAGCCATTAGCAAAGTTTCCTTAGGAAAGGATTTTCTAGCACAAATCTGCATATATAAAATTTGCTTTATTTGCTTCAGAAATTATTAAGGGCTATATCTAAAAATGAGACCATAATCTGGCTTAATTCAGACAGAATTTTTAGTGAGTCAGCATTTGGCTCACTATGAATATAGAAATATTTATAATAAATGCCATTAGTTTTACCCAGCTGTGACTTTTCAGCAAATCCTCAGTGGATCTTCTACTCATTGAGTGAGCTTCACCACACTGTAGCAGTCATGATGGGATGGCAAAGTAGACAGGAGCAGGAGCTGGAGGGCAGAGGGGCAGGATGGATGAGGGAGGAAGAGCACCATCGTTTGTCGTCTGCTGAAGTACCTACCAGCCCTCTGGAGTTCCGCTGCAATGCGAGTGTAAGCCATGATGGTGTCTGCATTTGTTGTTGTGTGGGACATTACACTCCTACGGCTGTGTCAATTAATGCAATCTGCAGCTTGCTCTTTACCTTGGTGGTTTTGGTTTTTTTAAAGTTCATGGCTGAAGAGACAGCAGAGCTGGGATCACTAACCATGTCATTCAGTGGCAACGCAAAAGGTCAAGAACGACAGTGGTGGAGCTGAAGATCCCTTGAGGAAGGGCATTGATATGGCATGACACGAAACTAGTGCTGCCTTGGCAGGTGCAGTCCAGCCTTGTTTACAGTGCAGTGTGAGGTTTTTAAATATCAGCGCCAGGTGTGATAAGGATTGCATATATTTATCATGACTGAATAGCAACTTAGGCAAGAATCTGATACAAAATTATGTAAGTGCAGATGCATGCATTTGCTGTATATAGCACTGATGATTTTCTGGAAGAGGATTTGGCAAATAAAAAATGAAACTGAAAAGGAAAAAATCCCCTCAGATCTAAGAGTTTCTTGCTACATGTATTGCCTTGAGACATTCTCTTATTCAGTGCAAAATCTCCCACACCTGAACAATGTAGCATCTCTCCCTCAGAGGCTGTGTGAGGTGTGCCGTAGGGCGACATGTCCATGACTGGAGCTCACTGGGTGCTATGGCGGCTCTTGGGCAGAGCCCCGCAAGGCTCAAAAGACACCCCCACCCTCCCACCGGTCCTGCTGCCGTGCCTGCACTGGCCTTCAGCCACTGAACACCTCAAGCACTGCCCTGATGGCTGCCGGGCTGGGGTTGAGGGGTGAGACGGTGGCCGAGGGGCAGTCCCTGCCCCTGTCACTGTCACCATCCCACCGGAGGGGGCTCACTGACAGACCCTGGGCAGAGAGGGAGGGCCCTGGGGCAGGGCGAGTGCACCACAGCCTTCATGGAGGCGTTCCTGGCAGAAAGGGCATCCTCCCTTGGGGTGAGGGAGCAGGGGGAAGATAGCAAAGCTCTGTCCCGCAGGCTGGGACCTTCCCCAGGGAGAGAGGCTGCCTCATGGGTCACCAGTCCCTGGCAGCTGTGAAGGACCCTAGAGATTTGGGAATGATGGTGGTGGGACACCTGCCTCATGCGGGAGGCAACACAGCCTGCCGGCTGCTGTCTCGTGGGAAGGCAAAATGCTCACTGGAAATGATGTTGAAAAGCAGAAAACATACCCAGCTGTTCCCTGATTCCCACGGGTGAGGAGTGTTGCTAAGGGAAGGGGAACACGGTGCTTCAGCTATGAGTTTTGTCAACGTCGAGGCCTCACTAAAAATCCTGCTTGAGGTACAGCCAGTGCAAATGATGGCCCTGTCTCTGGAGAAATGGGGTGAAGGACAGGACGGGCTCTCAAGGGGCTGCTGAGCAGGCAGAGCCTCAGCTCCAACCCACGGCGTGCTGGCTTTCTTACTCCAATTTTGAGGGCAGCTACAGAATGGAAGTATGGGTGGCTACAAATGTAATTGACATTCAATACCTTCTTACCATTTTTTGTGAAATATACCGTAAGGTAAAAGAGCAAGACCAGTTCAGAGCGAAAACAGCAGAGGGGAGCCCCACTGCTCAATGTGCAGCAGTGGATGGGGTGGCCACAGTGGCGGGTTGGCCAGTGGATGTTGCTGACGGGCCCCCAGATATTCTGTTTTCCTTCGGTGACCATGTCACCAGAACTGGCAGGTGAGCTGGGGTTGGTGTTGGGAGTTTAGGACATGAAAAGAGCACACATATATAGGAACTTGGGTGTTACTTTCACTGCTTATGAAGTAAGTTTTCAGAGCTTGCTATAGATGCTGCTTTTTATTATTATTTTCATGTTGTGGTAGCTGTGCAGTACACTGCATAGCAAATATGTAGTGAAATTTTCTTTTTTTGTTGCATGTATCCCATCTGCTGTTTTGAAGAAAATAGTCTTATTTTTATATAAGTCCTCATTTCCTACCACATTTAAAGAAAGAAAGATACATGCTGCGCTGTGTTGTGTTGCACACACAGAAGATGTGGCTATAAGCTTCGAGAAGACAATGCATATCTTCTTCCTCCACCTGGGGACTGCGTTGTGGTACTGGCTGCACGTACAAGGTCTCTGCTTGTTAGTGGGTTCCATTCTGCTTTTGATGGCTCCATGGTGGCCCTGCTTGACCCTTTGCATTCAAGCAGTTCAGAAGAAGGTGGGTCATCAGTACATGGTGCTAAATAAAGGCATAATATCTCAGTGCAGACAGCCTAAAGCTAATCCTGTTTTCTGACACATATCATCTGGAAAATGGACCTAATTTATTATTTAGCTCCCCATAAAAAGTGGCAACTTGCTTCCCTTTAAATTTCATGTGCTATCTTTTCTGTTTATGTATTAATTTTCTTATAATAATAATTACTATGAGCTGGTGAACCTGCAAAAGAGTCACAGTGAGCACAGGAGACCAAAATAATTTTGGGCTTGCTACTAGCAAGGAAAGGCAGAAGAAAGAAAATGAAAACTATATAAAAAATAAGTAACAGTTGGAGATGATGAGTGAAAACTGAAGAGAAACACAAAAAACCAGTCTAGAGAGGAACATTTTTGTGATGGAAGGTTATTGATAATGATAATGATAATGATTAAGTACATAACAGGTATAACTTGGATTTTATTATTTAGACCAAACTCTACTTTAGATCTTTGTAGGGCAATCTTGCTGACGAGAACTGTGAAATTGTGTGTGTGTCGTTGCTACAAAAGCAGCAAGAAGATGGTACTTGAAGCTTTCAGAACTTTTTCAGATTTGGAAAAAATAGTTTTAGATTAAGTGCAAATGATAACATTTTAAAAATGTCAGAACAGTTTGTCTCAGGAAACATCTAAACTGTTCTGACATTTCTGGTTAGTTTTCAGATAATATAATAAAAGCCAAGGAAATGATTTTACGAAACCACTGAAAGAGGCTCATAATCTGTTTTTTTATGTTGCTGCCGCTGAGCAATCAGACTATTCCCTCCTACCACCTCCTGTGGTAGGAGGCACCACCTCCTGCCGCCACCTATGGATTAGGAGCTCATACCCTCTTTGAAGCAGCCTATGTAAAGTACAGCTCCAAAAACAAAAAAAAACATGTTTCAGCCTTAATTTAGCTCTTAATTCTGTTCTGGGCAGTGTAGTTGCAGGTCCTGCAGGCTGAAGAGGGAATTCAATGGCATTTCTTCTATTGTGGGTGAATAAGATTAGACCTGGTGGTAGTGACGTGATCGCTAACCAAGGAATTGTTTCTGTGGGCAGCTTTGAGCATAGTCAAGTTCCTTTTATGAGAAGTTCCTTAAAACAAATTCTCCATTTTTGGTTGAATGAACTCCATTATCCAACCTAAGTTGACAAGTGTCTGGTTATTATTTAGTCAAGAGCACAAAACATGCTCATTAAAAACTTAATTTGATGGTGAAAGTTCTTACCCACCAGGTCGGGATCCCTTTTCCTACAGGCTGAAAAGCCTGTTGCTGTACAGTGTTCTAGCTGATATCTATAGACAGTTTTCTTTAGATTGATAGTATTATGTAACCCAACTGTGTATCCTGATCCACCATTCATATTTTTAATGAAAACACCATCTTCCATTTATTTTCATTGCCTTTTTATTAGAAATACACATTGAATTACTGCATTCTCAATTTGATCTGTACCTATAAAAGCTGAGCTAAACCAGTTGAATTAATACCCGTCTGTAGAGGAATGAAGCTGGGTTAATTAGCATTGATAATATACAGCTGTGGGCTGGCTTCAGGGGTGGTGGGTTGGCTGATGTGGATAATGTGCAGCTCTGGCCGGTTCCTGCTAAGTAGTTAAATAGCCCTGGAAGAGAAGTACTGAATGAAGAGAGACCTAGAAGAAGCAGAGGGACTGGCCTGAAGAGTACAAACAGCAGGACAGTAGAATCTGACCGACGGTAAAAGCCTTATTGCAGCCTACTAGTTTGTGCTGTAACACCCTTCTATCAAAACATTTTAAAGCTCTAACTCAGTTTTAGTATAGCTTTGTCATTCCTAGACATTTTTTTTAGTTAATACAAATTAACTTAATAAAATATATTTAATCTGTAGTAACTGAAACATTTATAAACTTGTGATTCACTGGGGGCTGGGGAAGTAGGGAACACTCAGCTCCTTCAGGAAAAAAACAATGGCTGGACATCAAAGTAAGAGCTTCTCTTCAAAATAGAAAATATCTGTCATCTTGATTGACGTCGGGCATAGACAGCCCTGATACTTCAGTACAAAACATGTTAGTTTTATTTGTGAAGGATTTGTGCTTAGTCCTATCTAGTGGTTATGAATTATAAAGGAAAAAAGCTACCTAATGACCAGAAAGCTGGTGATTATTTTTTTGTTTGTTTCTTAGCCTGCAAAGGATCATCCAGCTATGGTTTTATTGTGATTTCTGGTCCCGTTTCTGAAAAGCTTTTACAAAGGTATGGAGCCATTAAAGTAGATACAAGTGGAACTCTGCCTGCTGTCCTTGATTTTCTCTGCTCGTCTTTTATTAGTATTCAGTTTTTAACCTATGAATTTCTGGTAGGTATCAGATCAAGTTTTGCCTCTAGTCAACGTAATTTGTTATTGTTTTTTGCTAGTATCAAGTATGCTTTTAAAAAAAAACAATTTCTAGGTTCTGTATTCAATTACAAAAATACAGAAGAGAAAAAGGTATAGAAAATGGACTGTTAAAATGTGTGAATGATGTGTATTTATGATGCATGGTTTGATTTCTAAGAGAAACCTATTTATGAAAGTTAAAATAGTCTTATTAATGTATTGTTGGTGGATTACGATATGTTATAATCTGTCTCTAGAATTTTAATAGAAAAATGTAGACACCTTTGTATTTATTTTTCTGATTGAGAGTTAAAACAGATTCCACTCATAACAACAGTAATAAAAATAATGCTGTTTTCAGAGGCTTTTTTTAGTTTATGGTGTTTTTAGACCAGTGTATATATATGTTGATTTTACACTTCAGAAGCAACTGCTAGTAATAAAGGACAGTATCAGCAGGAACGCAAAAAGTTAAAACAGATTGAAGAACCTGGTGTACCTTTTACATTGTAGTTAATTTGACATGAACACAGTGTTTGCTAATGAAAGTATTAGGTGCTCTGGGACTGTCATAAACCTAAGATTTTTTTTAATAGGTTGATCAATGCAGGAAACATTTTCTGTTTTGTCTTCATTAACCTCTCTTGTTCTTACCTTAGGCTGCATGTGGCTGGATTCATTACAAAGTATTTCTAACCACTATTGCTCTCAACAGTTTTCTTCTTTCTCAAGTTTTCTATAAATACATGTTGTTCTGTAACTTAACTTTAAAATACATTATTGATGAAATCCATAGAAGTAATGGTTTTAAGATGGTTTTATTGGTTTTACTCCTTTTCACTTTGTTCCTTTTCACTTTTTTCTGGTTTTTGCCTTTATTTCCATAAGTATACAAATTATTGTTTTGTGGTAATGACACAACACTACAGAAACATGTTAACTTGCATAGAATTCTTGCTAAAGTTGCAAAATATTGGACAGAAAACCTCAGTGATAGCTAATTCTACTCACTTGATTTTTGTGTGAGGTAGTATCTAGAACACTTGCTTATTTCAACTTGAACAACATTTAAAATATTCATGCTGAGATTATCCTGAACTGACTTTCTATCTCTTAAATCTCTATAGATATAAGGCCCGAAGACATGCTTTTAATCACTTAATTTAGCCTTATAATATAATGATTGTATGTTTTAACTATGTAATGAATTACATATGTCCATTTTAAGCTTTCCCTTGTTGCTTTCCTCAAACCTAAGGTCTGTGGCTAAACTGGAACTGTGTGAGCTTGTTGCCTGTTCTCTCCCCCAGTGCACCTTCTGAGGGGGTGGTTGCTGCTTCTTGTCAGTGAAGGAGGAAGTGAAGAACCTCCTTTTCTCCAAAAATAGGTTTCTTCCTTTCAATCTTTAAGTATTTTTTATCTGATCTTACTAAGTTTATAATGGCGAGCTTTTACTTTACCATGAAACAATCACTGGCGAGTGGGATTATGTCTGAAGGGACAACAGGTACTCCTGTGCAGAATCAGGTGCAGTTATGCCTCATTGGGGTCTCAATAATTATGAGGGCTAGGCTGTGTGCTTATTGTGCAATTTCAACACGTATTTTTGCTGGCTTTGCTTATGAAACACTCAAAGCTAGATGAGTAATTTTTGTTGGATTTGCAAAACTTAGTTGTAACAGTGCATTATTGTTTCGCACCAGGAAGTGCTGGTTTGTTATGATCCCTGTAAGAAAGGCATTCAGACTCTGTAAAGTATCATTTAAAATGCTGTTTTATTAGAGCTAACGCAACAAGGAGAGAAGAACATAGACATAAAATAAGAAATCCTCGGCTGCACAAGCAAACAGATCTTTGAAAAATCGCACTGTATTATTTATTATAAAGGCATCTATTTGATACGTTTACAGATGAAAACTGTGAATGACCTAGACATATCAATAGATAACATACATTATGGTACACATTTACCCTTCTTTGAGGAGGGTGCTGGACTAGATGATGTCCAGAAGTCTCAATGGTCAAACTTAACCATCTGTTCTATGACTCTACTGATGGAAATAAGCAGGTTGCTTAGCTATCTTCTATTTGGAAGACTATGTAATATGGAAAACACCATCTGTCTTTGTTAACTGTGCACCAGATTTTTCTTAGTAAGTCAGATCATTTTTAAGATAGTGTCTTATCTTAGACTTAAGACAGTCTAATGGCTGGTGCTTAGCAGCTGAATGTCTGTTGGTTTTACCGCATGTAACTACACATTTAGGTGATTTTTCTCTGTATTATACTATTTTATGCTGTTGCAATTCTGAAAATCTGTATCAACAGATTGTTGTAGGTACTGATTTGCACTTTGTCGCTATCTCACTTAGACGGTTACTGAAATCAAAGAGGCTTTGTCCACTAAATTCAGTCCCTGCTCAGCTTGTTACAGTAAGTTTCTAGTCTATACCTATGTATTTTCAATTCCCAAAGTTATTTAATTTAATGATACAGCATAGTTCCACAAGGAAGGAAGAAAAAGCATGAATAGTGCCATAAAAACTCAGCTTCTCTTGTCAGAAACTTCTCTCTCTGGCTTCCCAGTTGATTGCATTATAGGAGAATATCGAAAGACAATTTCTTACGCATTTCAGAGTCTTGCAGCCAGAGCAATTTGTAATATTCACTAAGGGTGAAAACACTCAAGACACTTAAATGAAGATACAGCACAGGTAGAATGAAATTATTGGTGGAGAATATAAAAAAAGTTCTGTATTTTGCTGCTTTATTATATAGTGTGTGGTCTCTAATAAAGTAATGGTTATTTGGTGGGGAATGCAGTGAATTAAGGTGGAGTGTTTTTTTTTATTTGCTTGGCCTTTAAGTAAAAATATATTTTTGTGTAAAAAATTCTCCCAAATAATGCTTCATTGCAGAAATGTTCATAGCAGTTTTATCTAAATGTTATGTTTTCATAACAAAGGTTACAGTAACTGGTTTTAAGGGAAAAGGGAGAAGAAGGTAAAATAAAGGCAAACAAAGGGCCCAATCTGGATCGAAGTACAAAATCCAAGTTACAGACATTCTTAGAGCTTTGTGAAGGACTCGCAGCAAACCACAAACCCAACATCTCTTTGGAGGTTTCTGCCTGGATGCTGTGGTTGTAAAGAGTCTGTGAGCTTTCTGTCACTGCTTTTGATCATCTGAGAAAAATTGGCATTTATTGTTAGGGCTATAAAACCAGGTTTTTAGGAAACCTTCTTGACTCCAGTTTCTCTTCTGACTTCTACCCCACAAGACAACTTTTGGGAATGCAGTTATCAGAAATGAATATTCCTCAAAACCTGCTTCCTCCTACAAAGGCAGCTAACATAACTAAGACATGGACAAGCTGTTGGGTACTCCAGAGTGCCAGAAAAACTCTCGAGTATCTCCAGCAGATAACTGGAGCATACAGGAATCCTGTTAGATATGGACTCATTCATATCCTCCTTGCCTCAGGATAGGTGTCGAAGCATCTGAGTGGACTGAAATGATAAACAAAAGCTACCAGATCACAGTGCAGGATATAGGATCTGACAGCTACAAACATACTGGGTAATGATTTTAGCATATGTTTGTATATGACTCTTCCCATGGACCTTAATATCCTATAGAACCAGGCATCGGGGAAAACCTCATGGGCAAAATGCTAAAAGGAAACATCAGTTTTTATAGGATCTGACATCAACAGAGACACACTCATATTTACGGGGTTCTTGTTGCAGAGATGTTTATGCTCCCAGATGCCCAAATATTGACTGTCACTATCAGATGCATCTTGTTTGTGTGGGGAAGTTTATCCAGAAGAACTCTGCATGAAAGGAACTTACAGTGAGATTTTAAAATATCTTTACTTAATTAAAAACCAAAGACTCAGCTGTCAAAATAATACTGCTCCTGAAAAGCTGTCTTGCAAAGGAAGTAGAGGTTAGTGATAACTGGCAGAAAGCTGGTTTTGTTGATGTAAGCTGTACCCACTTATTGTTGCTAGGGTCTCTCATAGCCAGTGTAGCTCCATTGGCAAAGTGCCCTTCTGTGGACTTTGCTCAAGGTGGGCTGGTAACTCCAGCTGGAAAAGTGGGTGTCACAGTATAAACAGACTGAGTTAATTATGTGGTGTCACCTAGTTCAGAAATAGAGCAGTACTCCCATTTAAAAAGTGTCTGCAAATCATCGCTACTGTCTTCTTGACACGAGTGTGGAGGCTTGGATGTGTTTGGAAACTTTGGGCTTTTCATCAGTCTGAGTTTAATAGCCAGTAGGTTACAAAAAAATGCCACTGTTCACGTTCATTGATTATGAATTTTTGAATTTTCACGCTTAATATGAACATGTTGTGAGACAATCGTAACATGTTGTGAGACACTGATACTATCCTAAGGATCTCTTAAGATTACTTCAGAAAGCACGTGTTTCTTTTAGGTGTAAAATTATTTTAATTTTTACATTTTAAAAAATCACCAGTGTGCTTCGATTTTTGTCTGTTTACTCACTCAGTGCAAGATTTCCCTCTAGTGGGTAAAACCCATACAAATTCTCTGAAAGTATGAGGTAGTATCTGTACTATCTAGCTTTTGTAATTTTACATCGCAAAAGATGCACAGGAATGTCAGACTTGAAATAGATGTTATTCCTTTCTAGATGTAATCAAAGTTTCTTTGCAGACTGAATGAACAGAAAACACAGCCTCGACCCTTCCTCCAAACGTCTGCCAAAATGTAAGGGAGAGAACTGGGTCTAAGTTCCCCAGTCACAGGTCTCTTCTCTGACATTTTGCCCTTTTTTTCCTTGCATTTGTTCATTCTTTCCATTCTCTTACAGAGCTGTTTGCTTGTTTTGCATCTCTGTAGTACTACCTGAGTTGGTCTTGCAGCAGACAGGAGAAGGAACCAAAGGATCTGTCATGTAAAGGGAGCTGCGTGCCAAACAGACGTTCTTTCTTCGGTGACTTTTACTCAGCTCCAGCAGTGCAGAGCACTCCTGAGCAAGACAAACAAGGTAGCTGTTTCAGTGCTTCTTTCCTTCTCTGATTTCTCTCTCATTCCCTCTTCTGGCCCTGGGAGGAGCAGGGAAGCAGGGGTTGCCACTTTGTCTTGGCTGGAAGAGCTGCCTGCCACATGGCACACCGCAGTGGCCCTTTCTAGTCTGTTGTTTCATGTGCAGCCTTGCAGAGCTTCTGCTATGTATTTTCTATCTGTTTAATATCCCAGGATATCTGTAGGGAAAAAAAAAAAAAAGAGGGAGAAAAGAATTATTAAGATGCCTTTGAATCGCATCTTCGGAATGTTGAGCAGATTTAACTTTAACAGCTAGCTAAACCATCCTACCTTTAACAGAGATCTTATTATATATGGCATGGTGTGTAAATGAGAAAGAAAAAACCAAACAAACCCTGACCCAAGCTGATTTGGAAGTTTTCAACTGTGACAATAATTCTGCCGTAGTGAAACTTGAATGAGCAATATGCAAGGCAACAGAAATCTCTCCTGGGGAGTCTTTACAGAGGCCAAGATAAATGATATGCAATTCAAGCACCCTGGGATATCCTAAATGGTAGATAGTAAATGAGCTGTGCTTAAATGAGAGTAATTCATGTCAATGACATTATTACGCTGAATTGTGGCTACTGTTACTAAGCTGCTAGCAGTGTGCACTCAAAGCTGGTAAACAAACCACACTAACAAGTTACTGGTTCAGGAAGAGGAAGCCCTCACATTAGGCTGTTGCAGCTGGGTCCTGGGGGAAGTCATGAGCTGTCTGAAACTGCTTATCCAAAAAAGCAATAGGAGCAAGTACCAACAAGCTGAGCAAGGAGGTCACACTGCTGCCACGTGCTTGCAGGCTGTCTGGGGCAGACGGCTGCCCATGTTGCCAGCACCTGGGTGAAAAGGAGAAATTTTAAAAACATAGAAAAATGAGTCTATGCTCTACATTTTGGCTACTTTTAAATATTCCAGCTTGCTAGTGAGGCAGGTGGCAGCATCTTGCTGGGAGGACACTGGCACCCATTTGGAGAAAGAAGGGAAAATTCTAGAAATGTCAATATTAAGGTACACAAACTTCACAGAAGATCATTGCTGCAGCAGAGGCAGCAGGCCAGCTGGGGCTGAGAAGCAGCATCGCTCCACCACATGGAAGGGCTTCAGCACTGCTCCTTGTGACTACAGTGGCATGAACGATGGTCCAGTGGCAAATACTGAGACAACATGTGTGGAATTACCCATAGATTAGAAATAATTTGCCTGTGTTTGGTGTCAGTGCTCACAGTAATGAGTTTATCAGTTGTCAAATAACAGCTTTCAAATGTATCAACAATTGTGGTCATATATAACAAGTAACCACTTAATACAAATAAATGGCTATGTTCCTCACCTTAATTAAATGTATGGTTTCCTATTACATCATCAAACAATTGTATACTGCACAAGAAGAATAAATCTCAAAGTATAACGAAAAGCAAGTGTAAACATATCACAAAGCCATTAAAAACTTAAAAAACCTGTGATCATCCAACACACCATCTAAATGTATTTCTCAGCACATCTCTTAGAACAAAAGACTTGAAGATTATGATTAAATCCTAATTATCACTAGTCACTGTCTGGAAACTCCATTTTGTTTAGGTTGATACCAGTCTTGCTTTTCTCTTGAATCACTCTGAGGTGTGAAGAGTTAGATATGGCTCTGGTATTACTGATAGTTTGGTTTTCCCCTATGAAATTCGTTGGTTAGCTAAGTATTTTTGGAAATTATTCAGTACTTTTAAAGAAAAAAAAATGAATGGATTTTTTGTGTTGATGTATCGTAGTTTTCGCTACATCAGTTTAGACATATTCCAAAGCATACAGAAGTTAATGAGAATTAATGGACCAACTTAATCCTTTTTATGTTATTATTGCTTTTTACATTGTATATTTGTGTTTACAGAGGCCCAATATAAGCCTGAAGCAGCTGCACATTTATCTGAATAAGCAGATTATAAAAGAAAGTGTCACTTTGTTATGGGGTTGAACTATTCCCAGAAGAGAAGGATCGAGCTCTGCACCTGGGATTGTTAGGTATCAAGCAGTGCAGATACAGAACAATAAAAAATTCATCAGATTTTGGAGAATGCAGGGTAAGTCCAGCTTTTTCCATGCTTATTGAATATTTTATATGCTGTGCTGCTTAAAAGAAAATTATCAGCAATGATTTGTGTGTTCTTATTCTGTTTTTCTGTAAGCATCAGGTTTATGGCTGTTGCTCCATCTTGTTGCTATCTCCAATAAGGAGACAGCTGGAGAAATTCTCCAGGGTTTAGGAAGATTCTTCTCCCAAAAGTCTTTCAGGAAGAGGGCTTGCCTGGGGTGGCTTCATGCTGACAGCTCTTGCAGTGTTGTGTGTCTGGCTCCGAGGCTCTGGCTGAGGCTGGCATACCAGAGCGGCTATAGATAACTTCCTAACGCTCTTTTGGGGAACCTTATTAAAACTGTCATGGCTTTCAGTTACATTTCTACTTGTTTTCAGGGGAATTTGTGAGGATTTAGCGGTGTTAAAGATCAGGTCACATCTGTGTAAGCATACTGACTTTATGCAAGTAGTTAACACATAGAGTGTCTTAAAATTACATGGGTGGAAGGCTCTGTGAAAGTGCAAAGCATTTTACTTATTCATTTTGACCAGTATATACTGGAAAACTACCTGAGACAAAACACATTAGTCTATATAGCAGTTTTTGAGTGAAAACAATCTGCAAAAAACAGAGAATCCCCACAAATGCTTTACAAGGCAACCGTCAGCCTGCGCTGTGCTTCCTTGTTTGCTCCTGCCAATGCCAAGGTGCTCAGTGCAAAAGTATTTCTGCCTCACAGGGACTGCTTTTGACCTCTTTGGCCATATTTACTGAGGAACTACTCTGCCTGCTGGAGAAGGGGAGGCTTTGTGTGGCTTTGATTGAGTGTTGCAGTCCAGGAAGAATGGCAGGGATCAGGGCTGCGGGTGGGAGCTTCTGTTTACTCACCGATTCCCTGGCAATTCACAGCAACAAGGAAGCAAACATTGGAAAGGTTTGTGGTGCAGCAAGTTTTAGTGTTCAGTTCTTATCCAAACTAAAGTCAGCTACCAGCCTAGGCAGTGTTGACTTTTATAAACAAATTCTTACCTATGAAACCTCAACCATTAAGACTACACCCCCATGCCTTTCTGAGATTACAGGATACTAAACTGGTGGAGAAGATCAACTATGATGGACAGTTGTTGGGATTTTTATTTTTAGTGGGATAAAATCTGATACTGTCAAGTTAGTCACTCGGAGATCTCCTTATCAGCGTCAAAGTTGGAATATCTTCTTGCTGTTGGTGTCAGGGAGTTTTTCTCACAAAATCCAGTTCTTCATGGTTCCTTACCTGCTGTGCAGCGGGTGCAGTGCCTAAAGCGAAGTATGTGTTTGGAGAGACTTTTGGCAAGTGTCACCTGTTTCCAAATCGCACCATTCTTAGTCTTCAGATTATATTTCTCTTATTTGTATTTTGGATGAAGCATGACCAGGACAAGGAGTTTCCATGCTCCTGGTGCAAAATGTGGTGTTGGTGGGACAGGCCACCAACAGCCTTTTTATTGCTCCAGTACTCAGTAGTAACTGAGAGTAACCTTCATGCTGCTCAGCATTTGAACTTTGTACCCTATGAATAACTAAGTGATTTTTATGGGTACGTGTTGTTTCCTAGGTTTAAAAAAAAAAAAAAAGTCAAACAAAAAAACCCCAACCGACTTGCATATAGCATTATACTCAGAAAAATCATTGGCAGGTTGGAAGTTTTAGCTCCACTCGAGTTTGACCTGAGGTGGGGAGGCCCAGGAATGTGGTGTTCCCTTTTAAGCTTTGGAAGGAATTGCAACATAGGGTCGTGGGCTCTACTCTTTTCTTTAAATGTGATTTCTTAGCCCATACTTTCTGATCTGTCCCTGTCCAGTCAGTCCTCTGCCTTCACTATACCAGCTTGCTTTTTTTTTTTTTTTCACTCCTATTGAAGATTTGTTCTGTAGGGTTCTTATTTTAGCGTACAAGCACCTGCCCAGACAGCCCAGACTTCTGTTGTTTTACATTTGTAGATTTCCAAAAAGTTTCCAGTGGAAGTGCAGATTACTTTAAAGGGAGTTTAAACCTGCAAACAACATAATGTTTCCTAGCTACACATAATGTATCTGTCAAAGCAGGTATCGAACGTGGTAGGGTGTGTATACATCTTATGCAATCCACTTACATTAAAGTAGGAAGAAGACATTAAATAATTTTCCTGCTTGCGAATGAAGATCTTGGAGACTCTGCATTTCTCAAAGAATGTGAATAAACTACCATAGAAGACAAGATGGGGGAGCTCACTAGCTTCAGCTGCTGAAATATAGCCCCCACCCCAATTTTTTAAGGTAAGTAGCAAATGCCTGCCCCCTGCCTCAGAAAGACCTAAAGTGTCCAAGTGCCTAAACAGGCGAAGCAGAATGTTTGTGTTGTGCAGCTGTCTCTGCCATACCGCTCTCAGGGAGAACAGATGCAAGCTGTAGCAGTGTTAGTCTATCTTTCTGAAATAAACATTCTTGTGAGCTACTTAAACATCAGGCGGTTTTCTAGCAATGTTTTCCTTTGTGGTTTTTTTTCACTTGCCATTTGTTTTCTCTTGTTTCCTCCTGTTATCCCCATTCCCTGCTTTTTGCAGTCATCTTTGCACATTAGGCACTTTCTCTGAATTTAGAGGCTGAAGATTTAACTGAAAGACAGGGTCAGGACACTTTGGCAAATGCTTCTAGTGGTAAACAGGTTTTGGTTTGTGTTGTAACAGAGCCTTACATCTGTTCCTGTTTGTCTGAGAGTTTAGGATTTAATACTGAGAGAGCAGGCAGCACATCTGAGCCATTTCAGCTGGCAGAAGTATTGTGATTTTGTAGTGTTTTTGTATTGCATGTAACCTAACAGTATTTTCATGTGTGTATATTTATGTATACTTTTCTCTGTACATAAATAGATATATATATGTTTTACAGTTTCTGAAGTTGGAAGATACTCTACATTCAGCCTGGGCTAAAAAAAATAATCTCTTGCATGGAAAAAAAAGAAGGCAAAGCACAGGATTTACTATGTCAGTATGACATGACACATTTGTTCATGGTGGGTTTTATTGCACATCTCTAACATGGATTGCAGAAAGCAGGGCATGGAAGCAGATGCTTTTAAGGAGGAAGACCATATGTCACAGCAGACAGCCAGTGATCTGGCAAACACAGTGCCATCTTCCAAAATAATGATAGAGAAGGTCATGCCTCCTTTATCCCTGCGTTGGGTTGACAATACAAATGAGTCCTCTAGCAAGCAGTGTCCACTTTTATACAGTTCAGAAGCTAGTGGTATGATAGGCAACAGTAATGTCTCCACAGATAACTTGGGCCACAACCAAGCTTTTCAGCATGCAAGGCAATTGCGTTCTCCAGCCAGCTCTGATATTTTTCCTCAGAAGTTGACTCCCAGTGTAACCCAGGATGGAATTCATGATGCAAGTGACACCTTGGAAATGTTCACTCCTCTTCTGCTCCCTGCCTCAGAGCCTGGGACGAACCACTGTGCTCCTACCTACAAAAACATGGAACAGGTTAGTTTGCTTTATACAATCATTGAATTTATAACTGCATATTATACATTTCTGATAGCTGTACAGCCACTTCAGGAAGAAAGGGCCTGTAACTTTTGTGTCTGTCTATAGGCAGGAAGCTTTACTGGCAAGCACTGGGAAGTTCATCATAACCTGGTGTCTGATGCTGTTGCTCTAATGCAGGGGTCCTCAAACTACAGCCCGCGGGCTGGATACAGCTCCCCAGGGTCCTCAATCCAGCCCTCCGTATTTACAGACACCCCCCCTGCCGGGGGTTGGGGGGGGAAACCAAGCAGCCGCAGATGGCCTCCTGCCACTTCATCCACGCGCCGGCCCCCTGGTTAAAAAGTTTGAGGACCCCTGGCCTAATGCATCTACGTAGTAAAGTGCTTTTCCCAAGAGGCAATTAATCAATTTTTCTCTTGTTTCTCTTGTTTGATAGTTAGTGTTACCTACCTCCCTCTGGTGAAAAAGATTGCATGTTCTGGCTCCATGTTCTCATGTGGGTAATGGTTGTGGGGCATGTTCATGTTCTTGTTTCCATATGTCTTTCTATCAGTTCTCTTCTCATGCTCCATCTCCTTTTTACCTTTTTTTCCATTTCTTTTTCATTTTCTTCTTAGTTTTGACAAAGTGATGGACAGGCATAACTCCACAGTAACTCTTCCACTGAGTGCTCTATGTTTTTCCCATAAGACAGGAAACAATACACTGCTTTAGTTGCATATTTTAAAGAAATTTAGGTTTCCAATACAGTTGAAATTATTATTTAGGATGTGTCTATGCTGCCAGTCCTCAACACTTCCTCCACTGGAAGTCTATCATCATTTTAATATTTTTTGCTGATGGCAAAATCAGAAGTACCTGTGCTAACAAGTCTGCATCGTTTGCCTCTTGCCCTGAGCCCACTTCGCCTCAGGGCTTCTTTTCTTGACACCGTTGGTACCACCTCTGCACAACAGACAAGAGTTAGGAAAACTGTTGTTCTTCAGTCATATGTTGGGAGACCTGCAGCTGGGCTGTGCCAGTGCAGTGCCTCCCAACCATCTAAATGTCCTGTAGCTGAGGAGTGCCAAGGGGGGCATGGAGGCTGCCCTGCAGTTCCCCACTGCCCTTCTCAAGGGGATATTTAGGACCCAGTCAGGAGTCCTCACCACCTTCAGCTTTTATCTAGTGAAGACTTTAGTACTTTACACATAGGGACAGGAAACTTGTTATTCCTTGATTGCTGGGAAATTATTAGTGTAGGTAAGGCTGCAGTTGCAGATGACTTCTTGTGAGTCCGAGGACTCTGCTGCTTCTTTTCTTGGGTGACATAAACTGGATCATTAAGTTTAATGACCAGAATGTATCCTGTGATACCCTAAACTGTCAACAGCGGGTCATAAAACCTGATACTTGGTCTTGGGCATTCTTTGTTCTTTGGTGGCTTCTGGCATTTGCCTATGTGAATTATGTGAAATGTTCTCAAAAGATTCTGGTAAACAAAAAGTGAATTTGGGGTTTGCTTTGTTACATGGTGCTCAAGTGGTACCAGACAGAGAGGCAGTAGAGGTAAAATGATGCTTCCAGTCAAACTGCTAGGAAGCTCCTGGCACCAACAACATGAGGGTGTCTTCATGCTGGAAGTTTTAGTTCTGCAGCAGATCTGGTACTTCACAATAGATTAAAAAAAAAAAAAAATACAGAAAAAAAGACTTGTCTCTTGCACTACTGATCTCTGGTTATTTAGGTTGTTCTGGTTGACAGGACAGAAGAAACAGATGAGTGGGAGGAGGAGTCGAATAAAGATAAACTCAGAAAAGCAGAAGGCCAAGGGAAGCTGGATAGATGTGTACCTGCAGGGAGGCATGGGGGAGTGCCTGGCCTGCAACAGGACTGAGGAACTAGTGGCAGCAATTTAGTCAGGAACAGAGTCAGTCCTTTCTCTGCCTTAGTGAAGATTTCTGTGGAGGCAAAGGTTGGACTTATTCTTCTCTCCTTTCATCCCTTATTTTAGACAATGCTCGTATTTCCTCTTAATTGCATCTGTGCTTTGTGGATATTGACTTTTGAAAGCTGCTTTTCATTGATGACACTGGTAATTTCCATTTATCAGATTGTTCAACAAACAATTAAATGTTAGGTCCTGGTACATTTTGAAGTTGTACAGTGAAGCCTGGCTTGAGGGTAGCATCTACTCTGATGTTGTTCTAACATCTTCTCAGTGCAAAACTTCTCTCCCTTTTGTGCTTTATCTTCTGTGGTAAGGAGATCCCAGCACACAGACCAGAAGAAAATGCAGGCTGATGTGAGGCTGAGTAGCAAAACCTGGCAAGGCATGGATTGCCTGCACGCTGTCAGTGTACCCTTTGAGCTGTAAAATGGCAAAAGAGTTTTAAATGCAAATGTCAACATTCTTTATTAACAGTAATACACACTTTAAGAAATACCTACCCCAAAATATGGATATGGTGATTCTTTCTGATTAAAAACCATCCAGAAATATAGTTTAATACTCTTATCTTCATGATATTTTCAGACTCCAGGGCAGCAGGACCAGGTGATGAGGCAGCAGATGGAGCAGCTGCAAAGGCTGGTGGCTGAACAGCAGAAAATCATTGCACTTTACAACCCAGGTACTCAGGGAATCCCTCCTGGTGCTGCGGCACCCTCACTTGCTAATGTTTGCACTCTAGCAGTGAAATGCGGCAGTTTCTTAAAGAGATTTGATAGTTATTTTCGGGGGGGATCTTTCTCTGACAGTTGGACTGAAACATTCATTTCTTTACGCACATTACACACAAGCTGTAAACCCCAGAAAACACTTATTTCCAGCTTTGTATATTAAAATTCCAGGAGAACCATGAGGAGTCGTCCTTTATGTTTAATAACAGACCTGTACAGACTTCTGTTGACGTACAGATTTGAATGGTACGGCAGAAAATTATAGTATAGTGGTGAGCATTACAGAAAAGCTGAAATATCCTTTTTTTCTGTACCTATATATAAAAGTCACAGCTTTTACCTAGAAATAGGAAGAGGAAGAAAGTCAACACACCATGTTTCTGTTAATAGACTCTTACCTTTAATAGTACAGCCTGTTCCTCACAGCATGATACAACTCCTTGAACAGCTTCATTTTACCAGTGGCATTGCCAGAAAATGCCATCTGCTCAGCAAATAAAAAAAGAGGAGCCCTCCCTCCCCTTCCCACCCTCTATCCACACCAGTAGCACATCCTCCTCCGTATGTGACCCCATGGTGAAAGTGGAATTAAGGGAAATCCTGTAGACTTGTGACAGCATTGTCCTGGCTTTAGCAGGGCTGCTTGTGCATAACATGAGGCAGGGAGCATCCATAAAGGCATAGGAAGGCTGGGTGATCCTTGGATTGCTGCTGCTCCTCATATGACCTGCTGGGGAGGCAGCTTCGCCTAACCCATGTGGCAGGAGCCAAAGCAGCTGAAGGCATCCCCTGACTGCATCTGTACAGTGATCTGGCATGAGTTTTCTCAGTCTGATTTCAAGCTTCTTTGCTCAGTGGAGGACCTGCAGGGGGTCTCATTCTACTAAGATCTCAGAGGATAGTCAGAAGAACTAGGAGATGGTGTGCTAGAGTTCAGTGTAGCCTCATGGGATCTTGCAAATAGCTTTTTAGAGCTAAAAAGCTACATTTTTGTTCAGCACTTTCTTCCTGTGCTCTAACCATATATAGTGTGAAGAAGTCCTCTCAGTTAAAGACAGCCATGTCTTTTGCTGTCCATCCATGCATATATAAAAATACTTCATAGCATACATAGTTTGACTGATTTGGACAGAATCATTTATAAACAAAATTCTACTTCAGTTGCCATATAAGGAATATCTACTGTCAATGGTCAGCTCAAAACAATAGACATTACTTTAGACAGAGTTAATGATAATAATAAAATCATCAAGAATTTATGGTCTCTTGACTTCCCACTGTCCCCCACTCTGGAAACTCTAGGATTTGCCACTTATTAGTTGGCTTTAGGGAAACATGGCCTTACATTATTGCTGCCATAAAAGAAACAGAAATTTTAGCAAGTTTTATCTACCTCACTGATGTATATAATAGCAGTTATTAGCCAACAAAATAAAAGGGTTTAGAAAAGTGGAATTAAACAACATTGGCCAGGTAAATCCTTGCAGGCTTTTAACTTCCCTCTCCTCCCAGTGTAACAAAAATGTAAGAAAACAATAAACCCTAGTCTTTTTAATTTATGTATATGTATGCATAATTAGATCCGTATAAACATACCATATGGTCTCTGCTAGCTTCAAGTGTCAGTGTTTTTGAAGAATATCTGAGCTCTGGGGCTTTGCTTCATTCAGTCTCAGCTGAATGGGGTCAGAAAACCTCCTGAAGGAATGACATATTTACATACCCAGATGCATTTAGCTAGCATCTAAAGCCACAAACAACATAGTTACTTGCATGATAACTGACCAAAATCTGAAAATTATTATTTGTTAGTGGAGGCAGTGCAGGCTGAGGGTAGCAAAGGACGTTTCATAATTTGGTCCCATTAAGCTTTAAAGAGGTAAAATATGAAGAATTACTAGGGCTATGATTTATCTTATTATGATAAAGGCAATTGCTTTAATATTGCCATGCATTCAAAGACATAATACAGTGACCAACAGTACAATCAAAACCTCATTGAACTACAGGTTGTCATTTCAATGTGTCATGATAACACAGACAGAAGTGGCTTAGCCTGCCCGCTAGCTGTGCGGTTAGAGCATCTCTCCAGAAGTAGTGAGTTGGGCTTTTTTTGGTGTCTGTGCCAGACAGGATTTCAATCCAGAGATCAATCTTTTTCCAAAAAATGGCTTAAATGGGGGCTGAGGCAATATCAGTTGCAGTCACTCTCTTCTTGTTGAAGTCAGATCATAGGACAGCAGGGAATCATGATGTGGAGAAAAAAAGATAAGAAACAAACCTAGTTTTATAACCTTATAAAGGGGTCTCTTTCCTGGAAGTGGTGAGCCTGGCCTCTGGTCCCTATGCAGAACTGCTTATCTTTTCCACTTGGGAGTCTTCTAATAAAATATTAAATATTTTTTTATTTAAACATAAATATAAAAAACCCCTAGCTATCCAAAGCTGAAAGGAAAACTTTCTCCTCTTTTGCACTGAGGAGTCCCTTAGAGATATTTTGCAACACTTCACTTTCACCTGCTAAGGGACGTAAGGAGTCCTAGGGGAAATATGTGTTTCACATGCTTAGGAGTACTTTGTAATTTCTTTTTAATTCAGCATCCCCATAATGTATGATACTTTTGGTTATGACAGATAGCTGTAGCAAGCATGTTTTAGAATTTAAATAAAATAACAAAAGCAAAATTTGATTATTTCACTCTAAACATGCAAAGCACCTGGGAACATGAAAGCAACAGTGTTTTTGTGCAATACCAGTTTAGCAAGAGATTTCTAGTTTGGTGCAAAATATTTGCCTTAAGCTTCTCTAATTTTTCTTCTCTGCTAATTATTTTTAGGCTTTTCTGTTTCTCCTGGGATACCTTCCCACCTAGTAGCCACAATGCCACCCCTTCCATGCTTTCCGGTTGCTTTCACTCCTGTCCAGTTCCCATCAGAAAATTCTTCCCAAGTTGAGAGCCCAGAGTGGTTACAGACCTCTCCCTCAGCAATGCACTCTGCTTGGCAAAGCAGATCCACGCTGTTTGTTCCAAATGAAAGCAGTTCAGAAATCTCAGGAGAGCACATGCAGCTTTCAGATTCAGGTGGGTAAAAAGCACTGGAAATCTGAAGCTAAGGCTATTGTGCTGTGCCACTCCTGTGAATTTTTGCTCTTGTTGGTGAGTGTTGCTGATGTTATTGCAGGTCAGGGAAAGGTGTTTTGTCTTTACAGTGGCTTGCTATAAAAGCTTTTAAAATATTTTAAGCTTGTTTTTGCTTTTTGAATCACAGTCCTGACTCTCATACTGACAGAGAAATTTGGCCTTCTAGATATAAACGGAGCAGAAAGTCATTGAACTGGAAAAACTAAGTCATATGAAGTAGGAAGTATGTTATACTTAAGGGGAGAAGCATAAAAAGTAGAAAGTGGATATAGCTTCCAAAGATGAGAGAATAAGTTTCTTTAGCTAAGAAGGCCTGCTCTTTGTCAGCAATCTTGGTGTTTCTCACATTGATGCAGAGCGGCATTGTTTGGAGGAAAAGCAATGTAAGGTGCTACTTGGCATCTTGTCTTTGCTACACTTTGCCAGCCTTGTCATCTGTGGGAAGACATCAAGAGGCAAGAAAGAAGAAAGAGTGATTTGCAAGAAATCAAAAGTTGATTTCAGAATGAAGAGGAACAAAAAGGAGTGGGAATGAAACTGCTTAAAGGGGAAGATGATGTAAATCAGACCTGCATCCTGGATTCCTTTGAACTTTTATAGCAAGACCTGGCTGTGAAGCTGTTGAGACAGCCCTGTAGTACAATTGAGACTTTAATTTCATATTCTTCAAGCTAGCTCAGAACCAATACTCTCACTGAAAGTCTTGACTTCTTCTTCTGCCTTGCACTATGATTTTCTTGCTGGGTTAACCTGAACCTGGGTCAGTTGCCCAGTGATGTTTATCAGAGCTTCAGAAATACTTCTGCCAGCACAAATTGGGGAGGGGGGTGTGGGCTGCTGTCACATATGAGGACAGCAGAAATCTGTGAGCAAGAGCACACTAGGACAGGGGGAGGTATGGCTGCTTTTTTTTTGGCAGCAGCGCTGACTTAGACCTGCTTCATGTGTGTAAAACTAAGGCGTGAAGGTGCAGAGGCCTTAGTACATCAGGTTAACTCCTGACTGGCAGCTGGTCAGTGCAGTTGCCTTTGAAATACGCTTCGCTTGAATGTGTGCTTGAGGACTGGGCTGAACTGAGACCTTCCTGACTGTTGTGATGAGCGTGGGCTTTTTACTGCTGGAAAAATAAACGTGAGTATACCAACAGCCTGAGTAACATGTCACATTCTTATTTAAAGGGATAAGCACTGAGCCATTGCTTCCGTGTACTGAGCGCCCCACAAAAAAACTTTCCAGACAAGATGCTCAAGAAGAGAACAGAAAAGAAAACAAAGGTGAATTGCACAGCTGCTGAGACACATTGTTCTTGCCTTGCATTGGGAAGCGCTAGTCAAAAATTCCGGTGCTGGGACACGTCTCCTATTAGAGCATTCTGGAGACAGCATAGCCCCACACATAAGGCTGTGCAGAGGCACTCATGCGGTCTATGTCCCTTGCTGCCATCAGCCTGCTGTGTCACCTCTGCTTCCTCAGCAGTATTCTGACACAAGGCAGATGAGAATTTTGCAGAAACGGCACTGCTTGTCTGCTGTCAGACTGGAGATTTTTGGTGTGTAGCTGGGAAAGGCTGAGGGAAGGATGGATTCCTGCTGTTGGACCAGAAAGTCCTTTCACTGTGTTGCAAAGTACTTCAGTAGCGCTGGGTGCATTAATGTGACTGTGAGCTATAACGTTTCCAGCTACAGCAACAGTGTGTAGTACAAATGAGCCGGTAAAGGCTTTTTGCTGGAGTTGAAAGGCCGAACTTGAGCTAAAAAAGCAAGTCTCTATTAGCTGACACTTAGCAAAAAAGTTTAAATTAAGTGGGAGCCTTCTTGTTGTAGTGAACATAGACAGTAAGCTTCAATAGGAAGAAGTACAAATTTTCACTTTTGTGAATAGGAAATGCTCAGTCAGAAACTTTCATGTGTACAAATAGTCCTTGTTAAACTCTTTAGTGAACTGGGCTGCAGGTCACATAATTACAGACACATGAGTAGTTCTAGCAAAGTGTCTCCACTGCAGTGTTCTGCAGCGAACACATTAACCAAGCATTACAAATCTCTAGATGCAAGGAGTACAAATCATACCATTTGCCCTTTCCTTATTTCCAGCAACTAGACTTGAGGATCAGGAGCTTCTATTTTTCCTGGGTTGCACCCTTCCACCTACTTAATTCAGTTGTGTTCTATAATGTGTTTTCAAAAACCAAAATCTTGCATGTGCTGTTGAAAAGATAAACATTTCTAATTTATTTTGTGATGTTTATTTTACATTTATTCATTCTATAAAGGCTTTGTTTTCATTGACCTTTTTTCTGCTGCTTAGATAACAGTCAATTAAAAGAAAGGAGTTCCCCTGAAACTTTTTCTGCTGTCAAAGAAGAACAAAGAGAACAAGTAAAGGAGGAGATTTCCCCATCTCCCTTTGGCATAGAGGGGAAGATGAAGACTAGAATCACAGAAGACAGGTGAGAAATTATCTTCGTCAGACAAGCTACAAAAGCATGTTTTCCTTGATTGTACACATACTGTATGTGTTATATTTGCAACACAAAGGCTCTTTCCTTTGCTTGAGAGTGGCAGGTATGCATGGGCAGAGATTTGACAGGTCTAGGGACTGGCAACTGATCTACCTCTGTATAATAGGATGCTGGTTTAGCCAGTTTAGGTGAACTGGTTTTGCAACTATGATCTTCAAAGGGTAGAAGTAAAGCAGAAGTTGGCAGGGAGAGACAACATCTTTTGTTATGCCATCATTTCTTCTGCAGTGGCCATCAGTTTGTGATGGCAGCATCAGTCTGAGTAGCTCATTCATCCTTGTCCTTGCTCTATCTCTTCAGCTGTACCAAAAACAATGTTTATGTGCCTATATAGTGAACAGGTCAGCGAAGCGATCCTTCTTAAAATTATCTGGAGAGAGGAGATATGTAACTTTTAACTTGGATCAGTTCTCTGATCTAGTTCATCACTGCATTGCAGAAGGAGTTGTACCAGCACACTGAGGGGGTGCTCATGGCTAGGCAGGAATGGGTAGGTTGGCATTAATGATGGAAGTAGAGTTGTTACCTTTCCTCAGCTGATGCAGATAGAAGTGGGAGCTTTTTTGGCACACTGAGCCTTCCATTAAGTATAAAAGAGAAGCAGCAAACTTCTAAAGAAGTATGGACTGAGAGTAACTGTTATGTGTTTTATTGCTTTAACCATGAGGGCATTGGGCAGAGAAGGAAGAGAGGGACCTCCAGAACAGAAGGCTGGGAAGAGGTGGCAGGACCATGAGCACCTCTGGGCAAGTGGGCCTGTTCACATACACCTTTTTTGGATCAGCAGTGAGCTCCTGAAATCTGTCTCCCAGTCAGCCCCACTTGTGCTTTGGTTGACGTTGTGGTCTCAGCATGAGCCAGTTGACACTGAAGCCCAGAACGTACTCCAGCTCTTCATGACATTTTCGCTATGGGACCAGGCTGCAATTGATTTGAAGTAAATTTCCTTGAAATGTGTATTGCCTAACGTGTCCTCATCAACATGTTTTGCTCTACAAATCTAATCCTATTAGGCCATGCCAGAGCCAGACTGACAAACAAAAAAGATTGCACGTGGTGTTAGCTGTACGTGGGATATAGAACGAACAGGAATGATGTGCTGCATAACCAGTACCTCTATTACACCCAGAACTTTTTAATATTCAGCAGAAATTATTAGTAAGTGACTAAATTAAGGCTCTAAGCACATTTCCGATGAAATATGTTAATGCACGCTGTATTATGCTTAATTTTGAATCAGCGTTCAATTTGTCCCTCCACAACATTATAGACATTATTTTTCTCCTCTATTACTCTTCACCACCTAATTCAAACCACTCTGTCAGAGAGACAGTGAGTTCTTTGTGACTGTAACCAGCTTTAGTCTGGAGAAAATGTCTGAAATATTTTTCCTTTTGACAATTTTCTATTTTTAAGGAAAGACTGATACCAGTCAAAAAAATGTTACTACCTAAAAGCATAATTAATGTTTAGTCTAGACAGGATGTTTTAAAATTAGACTTAGATGTCACATAATAGTGGGTTTTTTACTAATATGCTTCACATTTGAAAAAAATTGCAGAGAACATGTCAGTTCTAAACTCAACATCAGCTCCATGAGAGTTATCAAAAGAAAATTAATTGGAGAATGTTACAAGTAAGCGCCTTCTTGTTCCTTGCCTAGACCAATCACACCAGCAGCTGGTATCAGACAGAAGACTTCTGAAGAATCTGTTGAAGAAAAACTCAAAGCAGACAATCATCTTATAGAAAAAGAGCAGAAGGAGCCGCAGGTACTGTGCTATTGGTGCATTCACTTTGGTTTTGACAAGTTCTCATGGGCTTGGGTATTGTGTGGGCTCTGTTTTGGCTCATTACATGGCAGCACATTTTTCCACTATTCTATCATGTGATACTGGAAGATTTTTCCCGAAAATAAAACCACTGTATTACTCATTCCCAGTCATACTACCCACTGTTTCCCACTGGATTCCTCTCTTTTCACATACTTTCTGGGTCACAGTTTGTGCCTGAGTCTCAACACGCTTAGCTAAATTAGACCTTAAGGTTGATTCTGTTTATTTATTTCATAATAAATAGTCCATGCGGTCTCTTATGTGCCACTGATGCAACAACGGGGGCATTTCTGAATACAATTTTTATACAAGGATCGAGTACAGTAATACTGTTCTGCTTTTTGCCGTATGTACGGTTTGAAATGGGTTTGTCTGACACCTCTAGGTGTCAGACTCAGCACTTCGTTAGTCGTGTTGACTTGGAAGATGCACATTTTGTCACTCAGGGATTTTCTCTGTGCTCCCTGGCAAAATAGCATCTCAGGCTGATGCATTTATATATTTCTGTGTCACACTGTAAAAAACACTCACACTTCCTTTAAAAACAAAGAAAGAAAGAAAGAACTTTTTTCATCTTCTATCATATAAACACTTACCACCATTTTAACCATCTGACTCTACTAATGAATTGATGAAGGTGTCATATAGCGACTGCTTCTAAAAGTTCCTATACCTTCCCTGTAATCTCAGGGCTGTTACTTATGTACTCAGTTATCCACAGCCAGTGTCTTTAAGACTTCTGGTGTCTCAGGTTTTTCAATTAACATAAATATCTTCCTTTTTGGAGAATGATTCTCAAACTGTGATTGTCAGGATTTTTGGTGGTTTTTTTCAGAGCAAGGCAAAAGTAACACCTCGGAAGGCTTTTCTGAAACGAAAAGAAGGTATGGCAAGGCTTAAAAAGAATAAACAGAAGCTTTTAAAAGAAGACAGCAAGCATTACAGAAGAGCTGGTTTGGATTGCTGTGGTCGTTTCTCCCAGTCTGGCCAAATGGATGCAGGTATACTGCAGCCAGGGGAATGCTCTCAGTTAAATCTGCAGGTCAGTAGCTCCGTGCAGATAAGTACACATGAAAAAAAAGCAGACTGTGCTTTAGCTGAGTGGGAGATCAAAGCTCAGGCTGACTATGAAGCAAAAGTAGTTGAGCAAAGTGCAGAAGAAAAAGAAGTGATTGGGAGAGATGAAGACGCAAAAGAAAATGATGTTGACTCACCGCAGAGAAGGTGGCCTGAAATCCTCCAGCCATGCCCTGAAACTGTAATAGAAATGAACCTACAAGTAGGTGAGGAAAGAGAAGCTCATCATATGGATTCTCTAGGACAAGCAGACAGAACTGATGGAAGACCTGTGAAGGGCACCCCGCAAAAGGACCTCGGCAGTGTGGATCAGCCTCGGAAGGGTCATCTTAAAGAGGGAGAAAAAAACCCCTTGGAAGTCCTGCAAAAGCATTATCCACTTCAGGATTTAGAAGGACACTGCATCAAGGAGGGGGAGTGGAAGGCAGGCCCTGCGTTCACACAGCATCAGAGGTGGGTTCAGGTATGGCCACAGGAACTTGTTTCAGGGGACCAGAGCTCTGAAAGCAAAAGACAAATCCATACTGGGTTTAAGATGGTCAATGGTAAGATAGTAAAACTTACAAGTAGCTCACCTGAGGCTGTGGGAGTGGGAAGCTCATCCTCAGCCTTGCATCAAGAGTGGCAAAGGAAGGGGACAGCTGCCTTGACCTGGCACGTTGCATCTTTGCCCTGTGAGTCAAGCTGCTTGTCCTCCAACACTGAAGATGACCCCAGACCTCACCATGTTCAGTACTGCTCCCAGCGTGAACTTCAGGGAGTCGATCACACTGACAGACATTTGGATCTCTCTGATGGTGATTATGCTAGTGATGAGCCCAGTGGAACTGAAAAAATATCTGTTAGAAGATACAGCAGATCACCCCCAAGGAAACAAGATATTCAAGCCATCTCAAGACAGCAAGGTCTCTCCTGCAGCACAAGCAGCAGCGATTCCAGTACTGGGGCTGTCAGGCTGAAAGGGAGCAAGGCTTGCTCTTCTCTTCAGCAGCCCCCCTTTCATCTCACAAGATTGAAAAGGAGAGAGCATGAGCCTGAATCAAAGAACAAGAGTAGGGCCAGGTATGCTCAGAGCCCACATCTGCCATCCTCAACAGCGGCTGGTGAGATTCGTGCTTTCGAGATTAAAGGAATCCCTACAGTGGAGGAACCACAGAAAAAACTGTTTACAGACACATTAGGTAAGAGCTACCCAAGTTTTGATTTACAATTATTTTCTATAGGGGGAAAAATTTTCTCTTGGATTTATGATTTGTTCTGCCCGTGCTCCCTAGATAACATTCACCTCTGTCGGTGTCTCTCAGCCCTAAACTGGGGGGAAAAAAGAAGAGGGGAGAGAGATATTTGCAAGCCCCCTGTTGTCACTAGCCATTTTTCCTAAGTCTGTTGCTTGAGATGCACTTTCAGGTGCAGACTTTAAACCCATGAGATGAGTGAGAGGTTCAGAGAGTCCCTGGAGTCAGGAACTCCCCTGGAGTTCCTGGTACCTTAGGTATGTTCTTCCTACTAATGCCTTTACAGTGAGATGTTCATGTTTTCTATTTACCCTTCTCAGAGATAACATGACTTTAACAAAGGTGGGCAAAATAATTTCTCAAATTTGCATGTTTTGTTGCTAAGACACAGAGAGCCTCACATCAGTGGAAAATAATGACTGCCTAAGAAAATCTTCACTCACTTTGTCCTGAATGAGCTCCCGGTTCTTTGGTCAACCAAACTTTCTAGCTGTTTGGCCCAGATGGCAATGAAACAGTATCCTGCTTGAGCAAGATTTAGTCCTTTTTATTAAACTGTTTCTTGACTTTTCTTCTCTCTTGGTTTCCATTAAAGGTCTTCACCCACACTGGCTCCTCATCCCAAACCCACTGTCTGTCTCTTTATGTAGGATCAGTCAAAATCAGTTGTCCTGCCTGCAATAATCACCGGGGCAGAAATACTCTGTTCTGATGGCTCTCAATTGCTCTTTCACAACTTGCTAAGCACACTCTGTGTCAGGCTGCTGTTAAAAAAGGGTTCCTGAGGCCTCTTTGAAAGTTATACTCAAAATAAGGTTGAACAATCACGTGACATTCACATTCCTGAAAAGGAATTTGACTTCCGACACCAATATATCCCCAAATCCGTTTCACTTATCACGCTTTGTAGGGCTTGGATTGCACTGCTAAGAACTGTGCTAGGAATAGAATACTTGCACAATTAGGCAAAGATATATTAATTTTTTTTATAGATTAAGCAATAAAGCTTAATGCGTTTATGCAGCCTGTGGTTTTAAATACATAGAGAGTGTTCATGTGTATTCACAAAGTTCAGTGTACTAACACAGATGTCTTTATAGAAGAAACTCAGAGCATCCTTACCAGCGGATTAGAGAATGGCATATATAGCAGAGGAACCCCTACCCTGAACAGGGTGAGAGAACAAGAGAAAGGAATGCATTTTCACAGGTAAATCTGTATACACCAGAAATTGATTTGTGTGTGCAGCGAGGCAAGTATTTCCTTTAGGATCCTTAAAATCAGGTTGCTAACTCTTATTTATTAGCTAGCTTCTTTTTGAGGGCATCTATGTTGTCTCAGAACTCAAACGCTTATTTAGCTGTCTAGATTAAAAGTAAAGCACCTAACTGAAGGGGGCCAACTCTGAAAATACTAATGCAGTTTGCATCTCAAAGCTCAGTAATGCCAAATGCTTTTTGAAAGTTGCTGAACAACTTCAGACTACACTGAAATGAATAAGAACTCAGGATAAGTTGTTTTATGGCATTGTGCCTCTGATGGAGTAAAGGGTAAATATCTCATATTCTCATAACTCATTCACATGACGTGCACCCATATTTCTGAAGTTAACAAAAAGTATATAGCATATATCAATGACACAGCATTGTTATTTCAGGAATACCTGTCTTCAGACTAGAGGATGCATTTGGTACCATATAAATTAAGAACTTGAAAATTCAAGAGAGTTACTTCTGTAATTTGTAATTATTAAATACTGAAAATTGGTTTGGTTTGGTTTTACATCTTCATAGAAGTAAAATAGTTCCTTACCACAAAATCCCTGCAAGAAATAAGATTTGAATCTATGAGGTTTGAAATGGAAGTGCCTTCACAACTGTAACTACAGGTTATGCAAATGCCTCTAATAAAAATTGAGCATGCTCACAATAAAATCAAATGTGTATTTTTAATGTGATGAAATCTGCTAGAAATTACTAGGTACCATCTACTGTAAACACAGGAGAGATTATTTTCCTCTTTGCATTTCAAGCCTAGTTCTTAACTAGTGCCAAATTAGCATAATTTATTGATTTGGATTTTTGTTTTAATATGTAATGCAAAGTAAAAAAATATTTTTCACATCTGCTTGTCCATTCCTCTTAATTTCAAAGACCATGGGATTAGTGCCAAAGGATATTTCTGAATTACATTTATTGGTTTGTATAATTTCCTCTTATAGCTGCCTTTCAGCAAAATACTTTCAATGACTTAAGAATAAATAGTTTCATTAAGGATCCTTCTTGCTTGTGATCTTGCAAACATATTGAAAGATGATCTCCAACTGACTGTGATAAGTGTTCCAGATGTGAATATTTGTGGGATTTGGCAGTTCATAAAACTGCTAATGAAATTAGGTGTTGCTCTTACTTTTACTGGTGTAAATTTGAGCTGTGGAGTGATGTACTGGTGCAGAATTACTGCAGTGCTGCACTCTGCCAGGACTGCATTCGCTGCCTACTGACAGTGCTGCCTCACAGATGACATGGCTTTGATTTTTTTGTAATAGTGCAGCTTTTTTTAAGAGGTTTCCATGGATTTATTCATGTCATTAGCCATAGTAGCCCCTAGCATTTCCACACAGATGTTTATCCAAAAATGCCTGCCTGGTATAATGTATACATCTTTTTGCTCACTTTTTGTAATTTATGAACTAAAACTAATTGCAAAAAGCAGCTTATCCTCCTTGACTATATTGGCCCTGTGCTGAACCATGCAATCCAAGAATCTGCTTTGCATTTTTAAACCAGTAACCCTATCAGGAACACAAGATGGCCACCACATAGGTAGCATTTCATTTATGCCATGTTGGCAACTCGTGCTTGCTGGAAGCAACAAAAATGATTTTGAGAGCAGCATGGCATGCCTGGACCTGCCCAGTCTATCCATTCTTTTGTTTCCAAGCACTTTGTTTTCAGACCTCTGCAGGCACAAACAGTGTAGGCAAGATGGTGAAAGCTGTTGGGATGTAGTGTGGTGTGTGCATCTGGTGCCTAATGGAGCCTGAGCAGTGCTCCAGGCAGCAGCCTGTGGCTCCAGCCTTGCAGCACTGAGGTAGTTGCTGCTGGCTCTTGGCATCAGTCAGAGGATTCAGTCTGGTTATTTCCTTGTCCCTTCAACAGGAACGGGAGGGTTGTTTGCCATTTTTAATACATAATTTCCTTTAGAATTGAACCTGTACTCTTTCTGGACAAACAGCAGTAGCCAACACGTTGGAGTTTTTTTCCCCTTCTACATTTCACTAAAAGACTTTGTCTTGGAACAAAGACTTTTGCGTCATGCGTGTTTTTGCCTCGCAGCCAGTATGCTGTGATGTGCCTCACAGAGGTGTGTCTGGGATGCATGCAAAAACCTGACTTAGCACAAAGTGCTTAGCCTTTTTAATGCATTTTAGATATCTGATGTGCATCTAGCTCCTATTTGTGTTTTATAGCTGGGGCATGAATGGATTTTCAGAGGCTCGAAAGAATTATGGTGTGTGCTCCTAATGTCTTTGGTTATTACATTTCCTCAGGCCAGGATCTGTTTTCTAGCCTTGAGGCAGAGGCACAGCAGAACACCTCCAGATGACTAAGCTGTCTTACCCTGCAGACCAATGTGGTTGCATCTGAGCTGTCTGCTGGACCTGATCCCTGGCCTGCCCTAACTTCCAGACCTTGCTTGGCATGGCCCGGTGTGGTGCTGGATGGCCAAGGCGAAGGCCAGAGGTCATGCTAGCAAAATAGCGCTCTGCACTGTGCACCTGGGGTCATGCTCCAGCTCTCATTAGTTTATTTGTACAGATGTAAGTCTTGTGTGATTCCAAAGATGCTGGTATCAGCTGAGATGCTGGAAGGATAGCTACCTGGATTTTATTTACAGGGTGCAAAAAACTTAAGACAGTACTTTTCAGTGGAAGGTGTTATGTATAGATCTTACACTTCTTTTCTGGATCATTGTATTTCAGGGCAACTGGTCTGGATATGGAGCAGTGGTAGGCTGGACTTAACCATGTGGGGGCTATATTGGCTAATTCAACTGTGTTAATGTGACAAGAATTAATACTTCTGTAGACTATTGCTGAGTCTTTAGCATGCCTTAATGAGAATATTAGACAGGCTTATTTAGGATAGAAAACAACCAAAGGATAAAAATTAGATAATGAATTGTAAAGAGCAGTAGGGTATGGGGATTTCATTTATCCCTTAGTATTTTTGAGAACTTTCATGTTTGTCTGCTGAAGTGCTAAACTTCATCACTGAGAGGAGGAACACATGAGGTCATGGCTGCCTCCTGCAGCTTGTGTTGCTTTTTGATTAATAGTGATGGCCAGATGGTGGCTGTAGGTCATGAAGTGAGCTGAAGCAGGAAGCTAACAAATAATTTAATATCATATTAAAACTGAACTAAGCTGTTAGATCATAGTCATACAAATATACTTTGAGGATACATAAAGATTTATACTCTTCTCCTCTTGCTGAGTTTTTAAGTGCACTTCCAGACCACTCATGCCTTGAGCCATTGAGTTCAAAGGTAAAATCTCTTCTGTATGCTGAGCTCCAACATTTAACTCTTGGAATATATTTACCTATGGAAAGTAAAGTACTTTACCCCCTTTCGTTCAGGTCCATGGCTGTTCTGATTTGTAGTAATGATGAGGCTGCTGGAAATACAGCTCAGTCCCCAGCCTTGCATGATGAAGTGCTTCATAGGTGCAATGCCGGGGAACAAGCTGTGCCTTCTGCGGATCTGCCCTAATTTAGCGTTCTCTGAATAGAAAAGGTGTTTCAAAGCCTCGAAGTTCATGGTCATTATGTTGTCAGAAAATTTCAACACAAATTGTTTTCTTCTGCTCAATAGAATAAATTGCATGAGTGTTCCCAGTGATGAAGTACCTAGATTTTGACAGGTGCTGATAACTTGTTGCCACTCCCAGCAGTATCAGCATATACGAGACATGCCCAAGCCCTCCAAAAATCATGCCCAAAGAAGGGTCCTTCATTATAGTCTTTATGCCAACTCCATATTCTTTGTTTACCTTCTGAACAGAGCGCGAATGGACCAGCTTAAGACTGTCAGGAGCCAGGAGCTGACTCACTCTTTGGAATACAATAGCAATGCAATGCACCCACTGCAGAAAGAAAAAAATGCCCACAGCAAGTTCAAAGGGACAGCTACAGTCACTGGTGAAAATGTGAAATTGGAAGAAATACAAGTAAGCTGTCTTCTGTACAATAAATATGCAGTTCTCATCAATTAATATCCTTCCATGCAGGCATCTTATGGTAGTACCTGAATCCTTCCACTTGCCACAGATGGCCTGCTTCGTGCTACTTATTGAGGACAGCTGTATATACAATTGATATGTTTTATGTTAACAGGACATTGCTTTGATTTGTGTTTTAAATGCACATCCAACTTTATTTAAGGAAAAAAACCCCAGGTTTTCTTTCTATTTCTTAAGAAAGGTTGAGAAATTCCCATTTTACTTATAATTCCTTGCACTGATTTGCCCAGATCTGAGCTGCTCCTTGAAAAAGTTCCAACTCCTGCCACAGCGGGCTTTACATCTTCTTCATATAAGAAGCCATTGTGCCAGTGGCACAGAGGTATTGGCCATCGTTCTCTATTCTCATCCCTGAGTTGGGAGTTTGTTGATTTTTTTCTTTAAACTATCCTGATCTTTGCCTTTGAGGTATTTTGATCATATCTAGCTGTGTATCTAACAACCTAACCTGCCTAATAACAACCCCGAGTCATTTATTGTGGTTTCCTTTTGGGGATTCTAGAGGTTTGAATCCTCTATTTCAGCCTTCTTAGTGATAAAGTAATCTCTCAATATCTCTAGCTATTATCCCTATTAAAACAGCTAGACATAATATGACGAAGTAATTTTCTAGAGGAAACACTGATAAAGAGAAGAAAAAAAATGGTGAGCCATGTGAGGCAGCGATAAAGGGGGCAGCTAGAAGCTATATTTTTATAGGATAAAAGGATAGGCAAAGGTAAGGCTCAGAAATGTCTGGAACAATGTTCTGCTGCAAAAGGATGTCTAAATCTGATATATTTGACAGCATACTGACAATTTCAATTATTTTCTTGACCAGAAAATTTTCAGAAAAAATAAAACTAGCAAGATAGTACTTTGTTCAAACTTTCTATACTTTCTTTATTTTTCATTTGTATATTTTTGAAATACATGTTTTTGTACCATACACATTGTGAGTGTTTTCTCTGCTTGTGTTCCATATTTCTCTAGAGGTAGCATTTACAACAGAAAATTATTAACTGTTTCAGTGAGGTCATTTTAGTATTTTGAATAAAAATAATTTAAATGTCCTCTCTGCACAATATTGAAACATCAGCTTTCTTTCCACCTGTGATTAAAAAAAACGTGTTAGAATTTCTACCAGGGAGTAACTGTGGTTCCTGACTAGGTCTTAGCCCTAGAGATGAAGTTTGATATTTGTTCCTACCTGACAACATGAGTGAGAGTGCAAAAATTTAATTTTCCACAAAACAATTACGAAACACTTTCTGAGTCACTTATCTGTGTGATTCTCAAGTTCAGAAGTCTGCTTCTTCTTGAAAATGGCTGATGGATATGCCAAATTCTAACCAGGCAGCTCACAGCAAAGAAAGGATGGTGATTGGGTCACAAGTGGGCAGATACAGAAGTGAAGGGAAAGTTGGAAAGGGATGAATGTGACAATTCATTGATTACAGTGCAAGCTGCACATTTCTAGCTTAACTCCACCAATATTCCATTTGCAGTATCCAGCATGAAAGCTCTGAAGGAAAAGAACTCAGTGTTGGCTTCAGCATGGGTGAGGGAAGGAGAAGGGAGTAGAGAAATATAATGGAGATGCATGCATATGGAAAAGTCCTCTCCAAAATGCCTCAGATTTCATTACTTTCATTTTACTGAACTGAGTTGAAAATTACATATTTGAAATCCCCTGCTGTTTGTAAAGACCATTTAAATATTCAAGTACCTTTGTCACCACATGAAGCTCTGATGAACTGACACTTTTGCCATTACCCTGCATTCCTGCCTTGTTTTGAGAACATTTCCATTTAATGATGCTTGTTTGCATGATTAGTTTGCATTTCCTGATTTTCCTTCACACAGCAAGGATTTCTCTCGGCTCACTTTGTAACAACTGGTTTGTTTTAAATATAGGAGTTTAGAGGATAGTGGGGTTTTGTTGGTTTGGGAGGGTTTGGGGTTTTTTTTTGGGGGGGTTGTTTGTTTTTTTCTTTGAAGAAATAATTTCAAAGACGTTCTTTTTATATTGCAAACCTTTATATCAACGAACTTTATACTGTAGGCCAGGGGTCCTCAAACTTTTTAACCAGGGGGCCGGCGCGCAGATGAAGTGGCAGGAGGCCATCTGCGGCTGCTTGGTTTCCCCCCAACCCCTGGCGGGGGGGTTCTGTAAATACCGGGGGCCGGATTGAGGACCCTGGGGGGCCGTATCCAGCCCGCAGGCCATAGTTTGAGGACCCCTGCTGTAGACCTTTAATCAGAGCAAAACACTCCATGCTTCCTTCTGGATGGGTGAGGTGAACATGCCTAGTGCAGAGCAGGGAATGACATCGCACACTTTTTTTCTACTGATAGATATTAAAACAGCAGATTGCTGGACTGCAGGAGGAGTTCAAGAGAAATGAGTCCTGCTGGCACGCTGCCTACAGCAAGCTGAGAGACCAGGTTGAGATGCTGACCAGACAGAACATGGAGCTTCGAGATGAGCTCAGTGTTTCAGGACATCAGAAACAAAAAGCAGAAAAAAACCCCAAAGCTGTGAATTTCATGGACAGAAAATCAGAGATCCTGGTACTGGAAGATATTATCTGTTTAGTACTATCTGGAAAATGCAGGAGTAGTTTTTCTTTGGAGCTGGCATGTGTGAATACTGTTCCACCTTTTCTGCCATGCTTAGCCTGAAGGGCGAAAAATCAGCTCTGTAGTGAGCCATGTTAAAGTACATTCTTTGTGTGGTCCTCTACCACTTTGCCTTAGATATTCGTGTGGGGGGCACCTCTACAAGGTGATTCAGCCAAACTGTCTTAGACACATCAGGCCTGATGTCTCCCTCCACTACCTAGGGAGGAAGGCTAGATAACTAATTTACATTCAGTACCTAAATTAGACAACAAAAGTCCTCTGAAATTAATTCTACTATTTATGTGTATGTATATATATATATATATATATATATATAATGCCATTCACCTTTTCGATAAATCAGCTCTTCAGCTAGGTGCAGGCTGGTTTCTGGCAATAGATATAGTGGGACCTTTTCAATAGATATGGTAGGACCTTTTATTAAATCTCATTTCAGTTCTTATTTTGTGCTGTAAACTTTCTGGGACAAAAATGCTGTCAGTGGCCTGCCTTACAAAGGCACAAGTTGGGATTCCTGGATGGGCATTACAGTGGGGTGGAGCAGGGAGGATAATCGGGGTGGGAATTATAGCTGGCTAGTGTGAATGTCTCTGGCGACCTCCTGAAATCAAAATGGTTTAATCATAGGTTTGCAGGTTCTTTTGTAATTTCTCATTTGGTACCCAATTTGTTTATTATACTTGTAGGGTTACTTGTTACATTACTATGTAACTGGGTAACTTCATTTAAGGGAGTTAAAAGAAGGGAGAAGGATGCTTTTACCCATCTCTTTCACAGGAGACAGCAAGTCTTGGTGAAGTTAAATGGTTCAGGCTAGAATTCAAAAGACAGAAGTCTAGTTTGACTGGGTCATTTAATTCCCTGTGTATTCAAGGATGGAAAATATGTGCCTTTAAAGAAGGATCAATTTCATCCTATGTGTGTCAAGGCGACTAGAACAAATAATTATCTTCTAGACGGTGCAGTCTGGTGAGATGAATCCTACTCTTCCACAGAGTGGCTCAACTCAGGAGAAAATAAAATTGAGCCATTTACTCCTAGGTATTTCCCTAATTTGCAAATCTAATTTCTGGTAATGTATCTTTAAAAGATGTTACTACCACCAATTAACCTGTCCTTTGCTTTATGGAGTGAAGAAGTTTTGTTCTTTCTTTTTATTTGATTTTAATGTACTTGTTAATGAGATTTTCCACCTAACACTATTAAGTTCCATTGAAAATGTAATTTCAAGTCACATTTCACTTTATTCTTAGTTTTCCCAAACCCGCCTGTTCATATGGCTTATTCTTTTATAGATTGTGAAGGTCAGAAAAAAAGATTAGAGTCACATGTACAGAATGAAAAACCATAAAGATTCCAATAAAAGCAAGGATAAGAAAAAGCTAATTGACTTCTGTAGTAGGCCAGATTTCTGTATTATTTCTACTGCTTTGGGACACTCACTGGTGTAGAACTACTGCTTAAGCCACTGAAGATTTTTGCTGTGTGAAAGTAATATTAGGATGCTGTATATAAAGATGCTAGGATGCCGTATACAAACATTCTTGTGTCTGATACTGGGGAGTTTCAGTCCCTAGCAGAACAAGATGTGGAATTTCATTCATTGTGTTTAAATATAATATTTTTTATTACAACAGAAAAGCAGGTGGCTTTTAGGGTTATATGACTCTACTAGCTGTGACTTGAACTTGCAATTATGTATTTATAACAAATTCTTCACTAGGTTGCAGAAGCTATTCTGCGAGAGACAACATCATCATCCAGACAGGAAGAAAGATCATGGAGAGATAATCCCAGGAGCCACAGTGTCTGTCATGTGGGGCCGAAGACATCTTTGCAAAAACACTTCTTTAGAGATATGAATAACAAAGTATGCATTCCTATTGCCAGAAGTCACTTTTCCACAGTTTCAACTATTTATTTAAGAGAATGTTCTTTGGAATCAAAATCTGTGCAAATGAAAGTATCTGTATAAGCATGGTCATAATTTCTTGCAGTGGGCTTGTGCTGTCACTCAGCACAATTTAGCTTGTAGGTTTTCTTCTGGTTTTGCAGTAGCAGGAAACAAAACAACTTCTCCTTTTCCAGACCTAACTGAGATGCCTGTTATTCGCATGTATGCTCTGAATTCATTATACCAGCAACTTCACAGATTGGTTTTAGAGGGAATCACCATACCCTGCCTCAGCAAACCATAAATCCAGTATTTTGTCATTAAGGGCTTTACTTGCCAATAAGCACTGGTGGCCTTCCACCTGATAAAGTCAGTGGGAAAATCACTTAGCTTTTTACAAATTGTGACAGGTTAACACATTATGTCAAGTGAGGTGCTTGTTTCTGGCTGGTATTTCTATGACTGTTTCTCCACAGCCGGTTTACCACATTTCTTACACATCTCATTGTTTAGAATCAATTGATATCTAAATATTTTGTTGTGCTTTCCTTTCTCTTGGCTTTGTATTTCTTGTTTCTTATTATGAACATCTTTAATATTACAAGTCTCCTTTCTTCCTTTTGTTCACATTTAGTTGAAATCTGTGCTTTGTTCAAGTGAACAGTCTCTGAAATTCCTCCTACTTACTGGAAACTAATCTGATTTCACTGGCTAAAGCAAAACTTAGCTCACATACACACCACTCTCCCTGCCTGTTCAGGGATTGAAATCAAATGTAAAACTTGTCAGATGAGAAAGGAGGCAACTATTCCACTCTAGTGATCCTGACAGTGTGTGTTTTGAAAGTCGCTAGACAGCGGCTTTGGTGAATCCTGCATGGTGCCAGATATGAAAGAGAGATGATGATAAGAACAACTCTAAACTGTATATGCTTAAAAGAGCAGAATCAGTCATGTGTGAAATAGTGGCTTCAAACAGGCTGCAGATATTATGTGCCTGTCTTCAAGACTGGCTATATTTCTAAGCAATATATGTTGTTTGTAACTCAGAAGGTGCAGGGTTTCAACTGCAGGGAATTGTTTTGTTTGTTCTGTACTGACGTCGGATCTCCCCAGTCCCTTCCGCAGCTGGGATGTCTCCATTCCTCTGTTCTGCGGTGGGCAGAGTTACTAACCAGACAAGTAATGGGCAATATACTACCTGCAGTTGAAGGGGCCAGTAAAGTCAAAAAGCTGTCTTTGATAGCTTACCCTAGAAATTTTCAAGGTATGAAAGAGTTTGTTTCATCTGAACATCTCAAGTATCCTTGTGAAATGAGTTAAAGCCAGAAACATTTATTCTACATAGAGATTCCCTAAGACCCATTGAGTTAATTTTCATCCTGTGGCACACAGCCATGTGCAAAAAAAATTGTGGCTTCAGCAACAGTTCTGAGAAGGGGGAAGATGAGGACAGCAGACTTTTGGGCTCACCATTCTCTCCGCTTTCACCAGCCAGCCAACATTGGCTCCAATCCAACTGGAATCCAGCACAAGCATGAGCTAGACTGGTGGGCATAGTGCCCAGGTGTCCTGAGTGAACTCTGAAATGTTTGACAGAGACACATGTTCTGTATCTGGTCTGAATGCAGAAGGCAGCCTTGCGGTGAATACAGTAGGTGCCAATTGTTTGAATCCGAAATTGAAGGCTCAGGTAAATGGAACATTAAACCGATGCCCAAAATCTGTGCCGAATCTGTACTTCACTAGCTCCTGTGACAAAGATAAAAAATAAGCTGGCATCCTCTGCTTTCTACCTGTTCTTCTAGTTTTGAAGTTTTGCTTTGTAATTAAAATCCATTTGTTTTGTTGTCACCAGCTAATCAGCTGATTAATTTTTATTCGGTTTTCAGTGGAGATAAAACCCAGTTGATCTGCCTTGTGCATGTTTGGAGGCTGCTTCTTCCTCCGACCCTGCCAACCCTTTGTACCAAGGGCTTCCTTTACTGGCAACTCACATGTTTCTGAGGAAGAAAAGTAAAAAGATTTATTGAGATAATTTGATGACTTTGTTTATGAAAGTGATGGAATTGAGAGAATCTTTATCAAGAACCTCATCATGTGTGATTAACCCAAATACTTAGTACTTGAGTCTTTAAAAAGTGTAGAGCTAAATTGCAGTGGTTGCCTGGGTTACAGTGATTGCTATGATTTATGAAACAATCTCTTAGAATGACATCCATCTGTATGAAAACAGAAACCACACGTAATTCACTAAACCTGTCTTTATTCCTCTGACATTATTGCCTTAAAAATTGGTATGCTAGTGTATTTAAAAATGTGTAATCTATGTGATGCATAAAAAAATGAAATCAGTAGCTTTTACAGTGGCATATGTAGCAAGCTGAAGTACCTTTACTAACGCTGTTCTGCATGGAGGCTCACCCAACTCAGTTGGTTGTTCTTTAAATACATCGTGAACAAAACTTGCCATGTTCATGGAAACACCTCTTCTTTCTTTCTGGCTTCATCCTTCTCCTTCGCTTTTGCAGTCCAATACATCCTGCTTCATGAGCTTGTTAGTTCTTGAAATTATAAAGAATGAGCACGTGCCTTTTCTCGTTATATTTTTAAGGTCTGTACAGGTTTCTGTCCCTTGGCTATGGCACCACCCATTGCATCAGTAAATGTTGACTTCTGGACACACTTTTCAGAGGGGGCTTTTAGACAGCTGATGAGACCTCCTTTTCTGAAATAAGCTTTCTAGGCAGCTCTGTGTTAAAATTCTTGCCATAAAGTATTTCCTATTTACAAGTCTTGTGTAGGTAGCTCTTTAAAAGCTTGAATTGCAATGTTCTTTCTAAAACACACCACAGCAAAAAACAAATGCTGCCACATGTTAGTGTCTGGCTGAAGCTGATGGATATTTGAGCTGCTGTGGCCCTCTTGGCACTTTCTGATGACAGTGAGCTGGCTGGCTCAAAACCAACCAGGCAGAAAAATCAGCTCATTTTTGCCTGTTTCTACTTGCTGAGCCAGGTCAGTCCCCCACTGTGCTTCCTGGTGCCACTTAAAGGAAGGGCTAGAAATGTGGCTGGGGACAGAGGAAGAGAAGTGGGACTCCAGCAGTCTGGGCTGAGAATGGCTTGAACTGCTGTGAAACTGCAGCAATGGCTTTTCAAGTTCTTTTACATCACTTGGTAGTTTTAGTCTTGAGATCTTTAGCAACAAAATGATGTCTTAGGAGCTCTTTCCTTCTATTGTCTGCAATTTCTGAGATAATATCTCTTAATCAAAAATAGTTTTAAAAGTCTTTAGTACTATACCACTTGTCTCAAGCTGAAATGCCAGGCATATTTTGACAGTTTGCCTACTCACTTGTATTTGAAATCATGATTATATTTGGAGAAGTCAGGCATATTCAGTCTGCCTGCAGAAAACATCTCCACATTTGAAATAGAAATCTTATTCCTTTTACAATGAATTCTATTGATTTCTGTACCTTTTAGCATCCTTGTCTGAAAGAGCTAACTAGTTGCCTATCTCCTGCTCAGAATGTTTTATGCTTAGAGGAAAATATTTAGCCTTTTAAAATTCTACAACTTTGTGGTGTTGCAATAGGTTTCCTTTCCTGGCTCATTCCTTGTAAGCACATCCATTTCATGGAATGTCATTTATTAACATAAATAAGAGATCACGATCCACAACAACAACAGATTGCCTAAATTTGTTTGATCAAATGGAGCAAATTTTACAGCTGTCAAAAAATGGCCATAGGGACTGTTATCAGAGAAGGAATTGTGCAGTCTTCCAGTCGTTGTGCCTTGTTAGTCCCCTGTCCCTTGAGCAATTGCTCATGGACTTGGCCAAATTATGCTGATGGTAAAAATATTCTTTCAATGGACTGCTCACACTTACCTTCCCAAGCAGCCACTCTCCAGTGTGCAACACATTTCAGGATCGAAGTACCTGATACCATTTCTATGTTGTTGTTTTTTTAATGTTTCTTTGTTTCTAAATGTCATGTGCTCACTGCCAGTCATTCACCAGCTCGATGCATTGTCTTCTGCTATCAGTTCTGGCAGGCACAGACATCATGTCTTGTCATGTCTGGAACGACTTCAACAATGTGGGCAGTGAGACAGTGCCTTTGTCTCGTGCTGCCAGGCATTTCTACATTAGGTTCAGTACCTTCAAAGTTTTGACTAGACAAGGGTGCAGCCTAAGTTTTCCTGTCATACCAATGTAATGTTTTCTTTGCAGCTTCCAACCCCTGGCAGTCATTGTGTAAATCTCAGATACCTCCTGGGGTCATGCAGCAATATTGTATGTTTCCTCTGTGCTCTGATCTAAGGTCTCCCAGAAAACGTGGGGAAGTGCTTTTGAGTAACTGTGGTCTTTCCAGTTAATCTGCTATAGTTTGTTTGAAACTGTTCACATCTGATTTCCCTCCTGTGGCTTGCATCTATCTTAGGGTCCTGCAAGGCTTGTGTCAGCTTTGATTGATAATGGCAAAATGTAAAAAGGGTGGACAACTGGCAAGTAAGAATGAACTGTCACACAATATATTTTATGGGGGTCAGCTCAGTTGCAGGATCCCCGAGAGGGATATCTTTGCTGCTGTTGGCAGCGTAGTTGGGACTGAGGGATGAGAGCCTGAGAGTAGCTGTTGGCCTCTCACTGTGTGCCTTGGATTAACCTTGACTTACATCGTTGCCCAAGTAAAGAGAAAGGTGGGAAGGAAAAGAAGACCCCAAATAGAGAATTACATATGAAATATGCGTGTGTGTCTGTGTGTATGCCCACATACACAAATACTTTCATAAAAGTTTTAAACAATGATGCACCTGTTGTAGGATTTTTAATGCTGTTTGAAGATGTTTATATCAGCTTAATATAAATGTATCCAAACCTTTCAGGCAACAAAAAGCTCTGTGCAAAGGGCTGATCCTTTGCAATCAGTGACAAAGGAACATCAAGAAAAGAAACCATCTAACTGCTCCCTTGGCAGAAGCTCAACACCAACTGGCAGGAGGACACCTCACCAGGGAAGACTGACACCTCTTGAACCAGAGAAAGTAAGTTTGGTTTTTCTTTTCTTTTTTATTTTTTATTTTCTTTTTACAGCATTGTTTAGTAGGTGGATTGGGATCCTGGTCCCCATATAGCTGCTGCTGGTACTGTAGGGTTTTTGCCAGAAATGTTCAACACATTGAGCCAGACTATTCATACATTAAGGTATTTAGGCATCTGCAGGGCAGGGCACGGGTGAATGCATTGAAACCTGCCCCCCTTGCCCTCAGAAAAAGTTCAGAGGTGATCACATGCACCAACACTGCATGGGCCAGTGGCTCCCTGGGGTCCAGGGGCTGGGAGCATCAGGGGGTCCCATGGGGTTGGGCAGGGCAAGGCCCATCCCACAGGCCCAGCCAGGGAGGAGGGCAGGCTGGGGATGGAAGTCAGGGTCAGGCCAGGATCCCAATTGTCAAAGCCCATGGTGATAAGACAGGTCTGGGGTCACGACAGCGTCAGCCCACGGGCCAGGGTTAGGATCCAGATCCATGAGGTGCATGGCCAGGCACAGGCGTAGCCACAGTGCAACCCAACAAGGACGAGAAATGCAGCTCTCAAGGGAAGAGTCGGGATGGGGGGTTGGGGGTGGCCCTCTCAGGCTTTTTCCAGCTCCTCCACCCGCGTCTCTCTCTCCACAACAGTCTGACCTAAGATTAGACACCCATACCACATCAGCACACAGACAGCTGAACTCCTAGGAAGGGGAAGTATGCTCTTGGCCATGTCACGGATAGATCCCATGTTACAGTGAAGCATGACTGTATGTCAGGGCTTTTCCATTTTGCTTCAGGTTGGACACCAACCCTCTCCTACTGGGAGAAGAACAGATGACAGGAAATCACCTGGAGCTGTCTTGTATCTGAGTACTGGTTTTAAGGAGCCTAACTCATCTTCCTATGTAAAAGGTAAGATTTGTGGGAACTTTCTGCTTGCTTAGAGTGGTCTGCAAATGACTTGGAGACACTGGTTCACAGCTCTTGGCTCACAGGCAATATGTTGTCACTAAAACTCTCCTGTGATTCTTAGAAGAATGATGAAATTTGTATTGAGAAGAAAGGGAGAGCAGATTGTGGTGTTGCCTGCTTACTCACTGAGTTTGTTGCCCTGGAAGCCCAGAAGATGGGAGAATGGATGTGGTCTGCACTTCGCTTTAGTCCAGGACAAAGCACCTTCAGGAGGATGGAAAGCTGTTAGCAAACATTATCAGTATAAGAAGCAATGTGCTGCAAGAATCTGAGAGCTAGCATCTTTAAAAAACCTTCTGAGATAGGTATGGAAACATGTGATTCAGCAATTTTCATATGTTTTCAATGACCCCTTTTACTTTGCTTTTCTTACAGGTTCGTCTATGCCCGTTTCAGGTAGCTCAGAAGGCATGCCCCTGTCACATAACCACAGCAAGGACACTTGCAGCTTTGCACTCTGCAGTAAGAATGAAGAAACAGAGGTATTTCACCGTGTAACTCTGTACAATAACTCAGTGAGTCTGCTATCTTAGTTTTCATATACAGCATGCTAACTCCCATTCAGCTGGGGACAATACTACCCTGGCTTTATTTTCTTGCATCTACTCATGGTAAGTACACTCTTAAAACAATATTGCAATGGCTTACAAATGATATAGTAGATTTCTGTATCGAGAATTCCTGCACTACTGTTGGACATTAATAGAATTATGTTGCCAGTTAAAATTTTAATTTAGGTTCAGGAAGAAGAGACTCTTATTCTTAAAAAGACAGAAAAATTGCTAAAACCTCAGAATCAAGTGGCTTTTTTGACCACAAACAGAAGTGGTCATAACTGCATATGACAACAAAGTATCTACAGACAGTTCTGCTTTTCTGGACGCTGAAGCAAAGGTTTCAATTCTGGCTCTTATGTGACCAGCAGCTGTCTTCTTTGCATTTGCGAACTAAAATAAAACACACTGAGAAAAAGAAAACCTTACATTCCCCTTTCCTATGCTATGCAGCAGACACAGCGCTCTAGGGATGGATCTGGCAACATCAACAATTGTATTTGCAGCCTTTTACTGGAGCATATCATTGCCCTGTGGGAAGCAGTACTCTTGTTCCTTTGAATCCCACAATTCACATTACACCGTATCTTCAAGCTGTAATTAACATCAGTTAGTAACTGTTCTGGATGCTATGTGCCAGATGTCAATTAACTTAAGGTTCTTTTGTGCTGTCAGACAGTGCAAAGAACACTCATTGTAACGATAAATTGGTAGTGTAACATCCTGAATAACCCTTAAGTTAGCATTACCTACAGCTAAGAACCATGTAATTTGTTTTGGAAGAGCGGGTCTGGCTAATACAGGTACTTTTCTTTGCAAATCAGTAACCCGATATTCAGAGATAGTTCTATTCTTTGTTCTTGTGTTTGTTTATTCTTTCCATTTCCTATAGTGTAGTTTTGCCAGAATGCGCTTGTCACCTCATTTTTTTGTTTTCTCTATTCTGCCTTTTGCTTTGTAAACTGAAGTTGATTGGAGTTAATGTGCAACATTTCTAGTTCTGACTAAAAGATCAAAGTTCATTACAAATGCAAGGCAATACCAAAAAGAAGGGCAGCTTTCCCCTCTGTGTATGAAGTAAATATGGGTTTGACACATTTGATTAAAATTAATGGCACTATCTTCAAAATTTCTGTTTATATAACACTGACTGTGATGTTTTCATAACGTAGCCTCCAAAATCGATAATGTCTAGAAGGTCAATGTTTCATCAAGAAAGAAGAAACAGTGAAGAAGAGGTGCAGGAAAAAATAGAGTATCGTGACGGAAAGGTGAGATAAAACAGGATGCAAAAATACTTGAAGAGATCCCCAGTAGGACTGCAGTATAGATGGGAATCACTGCTTCAAGTAGCCATAGACAATTATGTCTCCAATTAAGTGTGTGTTCCTTAAAGGAGAGCTGAAGTGTAAAGTTCAAACTATGGAAGGTAAGAAATACGTATAGATGGGCTGGTAATCAAGTAACCGAGTTACTTTCTTATCTGCCACACAGATTTGCTCTATGACTTCCACCAAGTCCTTTTTCTTTCAGCCACCTCATTTGTGAGCTGGGAGGAATATCTGTTAGTGGGGTAGTGCTGGTGTTTTTTAGTGCCAGATTACAGGCCACTCTTTCCTTGGAAGTGAATCTAATGGTAGTGAGCTGTGCCAGCAAAACGTCATCTGTGGGAGAAGTCTTTCATTATACACAGCTGGCTACACCTGGAGTAACATCAGTGGAGTTGGGCTCCATGCAGCCTGCCCAGTTTGCTCAAGCCACCTGTCAAAATCCTCAACGATTCCCCAGCTGCATCTGGAGATTACTCCCAGCTGCCCCTAGTCCTGGGAGTAGCTGGTTTCATCCCTTCCCTAGAAGTCCCTGTCTTCTAGGAGGGGATGAGTGGGCAATTCCTGCTGGCTTCCCATTGTGTTCCTTCAGTCCTCGCCACAACACTGGATAACACGTTCCTCAGTGGCCATGTCACCTTTTCCACCCAGCACCTCAGGAATGGTCTTGAAAGGCTGACTCTGTAGATGAGCCTAGGCATTGCAGATCTGGTGCGTTGCTGTTGGGAAAGGCTGTCAGCAAGGCGACTGAGCGAGCTGGTGCTAGTTTCACTGCTGACAAACAAGCACGCTTTCCAATGCTGTCACTGCTCAGCAGGGCCAGATCTGAACTCGGTCTCTTCAATTACACTGCTCCTAGCAGGCTTATCCTGTTGAAACATTCCCTTGATATTGACTGAGTTGCAACTCTGGATAAGGTTTTTAGCTAGATTAAGGCAAGACAGTAATTCAGTTTATGCACCTGTTCAGTCCTGGGCTTCTCATCCCACCCTGCCCATACAGGTGTTGATTAATGAAACCATAAGCAGTCACAGAAATGGCTTCTGCAATATAACCGTCATTCAGGGAATGTTGGTTTGAGATGCCAATTCCTTTATCGCTAATGCTGCGATGGGGCTCTGTGAAAGTTTCTGCCAATCATGATTGCCTGTGGTAGAAGTAGCAAAATGCAGTATCTGTTGTTTTGACCCTCAACAGAAAAATAATTGTGAAAAAAGTTCACTCTGACATTTTTACCACTGGATTTAATTCATAAAATTGAGTGGTCAACTAGACTTTCTTGTACAACTAGAGAGAGGTCAAAATGGAGATTGATGCCTTTAGAAAGACATATTACTTCTCATTTAAACTATGTGGACTTCTTGTAGCAATGTCTTTTGTCATAAGTAGGTGTAAGACCATCTTCCCATTACTAACTAGTAATGTTTAAATGAAATAATTTCTAAAACCTAAAATCTTGTCCTCAGGAATCATTACAATGCCTGCTTGGGGAAATACCACATCTCTCTTTCCTTTCCCCAAGCATATTTATTCCATTATTTTCTTTTTTTGTGTTTTTTTTTGTTGGGTTTTTGTTGGTTTTTTTTTGGGGGGGGGGGAGGTGTTTTCCCATTTTGTGCAGAGTCTGTTAAAATTTGAGCCATATGGCAGAGCTATACCACATCTTCTGGTTGTCTTCTTCTTTAGACTTCACCAAATTATATTATGGGATTTGATATATGCTGAACAGAACCAGCCACCATAGTAAGTCCAGGAAAACTGATTAATCAGAGGCTATGCTAGGTATAAAGTCTTCCTTGACCAATGCATTGTTTCTAAAGCATGCTGATGGCATTATTGCCCCCTGTTGTTAAGAAGTCTTGAGCAATTTTGCAGATCTCCGCATGCAGTCACATTTAATTCTGTAGTACTGAATGTCCACACAGGGTTCTGTTACTTGAAATAAAATGGTGGTCAAGATATGTCAGCAGTCTGTGTTGATACAAGTGGTTCAGTCCTTTGGGTTCACACAATTCAGAACTGGGATCTCTTCAGTGACCTGTGTGGAAAGTGTCCCAACAGATGTGAAATAAGTACAGACAGTAACGCACAGAAGTTGGTCAAGGAAAAACCCTATTGCCACAAGGCTGTGCACCTCACCTCTCTTAAGAGAAAAACAAGGTGGTGGAGTGAGAATTTGGTCCAAGTGCTAGATGTAAGTTAATTTTGTGAAAAGAAAATTACTTTTAGCCTCTTTTACACACAGATAAGGCAAAAATAATGTATCTGTGCTGCAGAGATAGCTTTTGAAATACAAAGGCATAGCATAACTTACTTCAGGCTCCAATTTAACTGGAAGGCAGTGCAATATTACTCATTTCCTTTGATTTCATTTACATTAGATGCTTTATGTGTTTGAAGGTAGAAGAGGTGCTTACTGATGGACGTCGAATCATCACTTTCTGCAATGGCACTAAAAAAGAGATCAGTGCTGATAAAAGGATGACAACAATTAGCTTTTTTAATGGAGATGTAAAGAGGATCATGCCAGATCAGAGAGTGGTGTGTACTTTTTTTTTTTTTTTTTAAACAAAATAATTCAGTGATTTTCCAGCAAGGTCCTATCATTTTTCTTGATATATGAATTATGGGAGAAATTGATGAGGAAGGGTGTTGGTTTAACAACCCTGAGCAGTGAAACTGCTTCATGTACAAGGACAAAAGTGGAAAGAGATGAAGGTAACAGTCAAAAGAGATGAAGGTAACTGTCAAGGCAACTGCCAAAGAAGGAACAAATGGGTAGCTGGCCAAGCAGATAAAAGAGAGTGAAAGAAGGCAAAGGACAGGGGCAGTCACCTGAAGCAAGGACTGGTTTTTACACATTTGCAGGGTAGTTAGCCCAGGAGGTTCTTCCCTCTTGGCATTATGTAAATATAAATAGTTAATAAAGAGAGCTAGAGCAGAAAAAAGTGAAGCCTTGGCAGCAGTGGAACTATTTTAAATTAATAGTGCATGGGTGGGAGCCAAAGTGGAGGTGGGAAGATGACTTTCATGTGTGCACTGTTCTCTTGCATGCTGCAGAGAGGAAAGTAGCATCATCTAGACACAGCCATGAGGAGGGGAGTGAATAAGAGAAAGGAACAGCAATGCAAACATAGCTACTTTTACGGATGGCAGATGCAGAAAATGACCTTGAAATGACTTTTTTAAGATGGCTTATTTTTAAGCACAATGTTATGGTTGAATCTGCTTATGCAAATATTGTGAGAATGCTGCAAACACTTCATTCTCCTTCCAGATTTATTATTATGCAGATGCACAGACAACGCACACCACATATCCAGATGGCCTGGAGGTGCTGCAGTTTCCTAATAATCAGATAGGTATGCAAGTGCTCGTAAATGTGAACTCTATGTGCAGGAAGGTTTCTGTTAAGAAAGTGTCGTCTGGTTCTGACACCAGCAGATCGGGTATTTTCTTCTCATTTTGCATTGTCTTTGCATTTCACTTCCAGTGTGCTCCATCACTTTACTGCTCAGTTTCCTCCTACAAAGCAAAGATAATAATGGGATGTAAATGTGTATTTCCTAATTTCGATTATCTGATTATTTGATTCTTTAATTTCTTTAGCAGTATGCTGGATATTATTTCCACCCTCACTATGATATCCAAAAAAAGAAATCTGATCTAGCTTTATGTAAAATAACATGAAAGAACACTAGACAGACTTTTTACATCTTCTTTTCCACAGAAAAACATTACCCTGATGGCACACAAGAAATTGTATTCCCAGATCACACAGTGAAACACCTCTATAGTGATGGATTCAAGGAAACTTTTTTCCCAGATGGTACAGTAGTAAAAGTAGAAAAGTAAGTCTCATGTTAATGACAGGAACCAGGCATCTGACACAGGTACAATGATACTGACATTTCAAACTGGTTGGAATGTGCCTGGCTGGTAAATTTCCAGATGAAAGAAGACAGGAATTGTAAGATAAGGAGGGTTTTGCTACAATGAGGCCCTGAAAATTGTTCGCTTCCACCTTGGATGCTAGGTGACTGGTTAGCACTGGCAAAGTGACTGTGAATTATTCCTCATTTAGTTCCATGTAACTTCCCACTGGCCAGGTGGGAGATCACCAGCTGTCTGTGCGGGTACTAAAAGACTCAGGGTGAGGACTCCTGAGCTCCATTCTTAGCTTTTGGGTTCCCTTTCTGATCTCGGGCAAAGCATTTCATGTATTATATCTCTATTCCTTTATGCCAAATGAGGAAAAACAGCAGCAGGACTTTGCCTCTTCTGGGCTTAGGGAAAATCCTGTTGTAAGACAGATTTCCTGCTTGCAAAATGCCTTGAGGTGCCTCTGTGAAGAAGCCACGTACAATGCAGAGCTCACCAACCATTAGGTATTACACTATGTGCTGCAGTACCTTTGTGTTGAAATCTCATTGTGAGATCGGATATCTAATGCCATCCTATGTAAATTCTGAGGTGAATTATAACCTGGCTGAGGAAGTTTCCTCTTGACGTTATTTTCCTCTTTCATTGTGTCGCATTAGACAGTTCAGTGAGACAGGTTAATAACAGACAATGCCTTCTCGTGACTTCTTCATTCATTGCTATTTCTTTCAGGAATGGAGATAAAATAGTGGTGTTCAGTAATGGCCAAAAGGAGATTCGTACTGTGCAGTTCAAGAGGCGGGAGCACCCTGACGGCACTGTAAAAACGGTGTACTGCAATGGCAGGCAGGAAACCAAGTACGCCACTGGAAGAGTTCGAATCAAAGATGAAGAGGGTAATATCATCCTAGATAAGAAGTGATTCCTGCCCTCAAAGGGCTCCAATGTACGTAAGTAGCTCAACCCATTTTCTTGGCTGATCAGAACTGTTAGGAAGATTTAAGCCTTGTGAAAATGAATGGATGGATCTGTAGGGCTGAAATTTACTTTGGCTCAGTGACGGGTGCTTCGTTTGGAATAAACTTACCTGAATGAAACGTCGCTTGAGTGAGACAAGAAGGAGATGCAGTCAGGCTCTGTTTGTGTTTTTAACATTAAAATAAATGCCCCTAGTACTTCTCATCAAAGTGTTTGTTTCATGATACTGATCACACTTTCCCTTTTCTGCTAGTTAGTTACAGAAGTGACTACAATTAAGGAGCATGGCATAAGAACCTCAGATCTACAAAGCTTTTTGAATTTCAGTTCAGTGCTGCCTTATGCTGACTAAAACAAATCTACATGGCTTTTTTGTCTCAGTCGGCCATCATGAAAAATGTGGAAGTAATTAATGTTTGGTTGGGTTCTTTGAAGCAGAAGATCCCAGCATGTATCAGGCCTTACCATGAGCTGTATGTTAGACCAAAACTCCTGAGCAGGATTTGAGTGAACAGTCACAGCTCTGGATGCTCCTTCCAACCTAAATTATTCAATAATTATATGATCATAATCTAAGAACTCTGTCTTGGGCAATTGAAGCAAAAATGTAATGTTTATTCCATCCCGGTCATTATTCCAGATGAAACAGCCCTTTATTCTTCCTCCAGCGGTCTTTCCTCAGACCTCCTCTGTGTTGCTTTGTTTTTGAATTAACCTCTCCCACTACCGCCTTTATTCTTCCAGTAATACTTTCTGGGCAGTGAATCTCTCCAGCTTTAAGGCTCTCTGGATGGCACATGATACCAGGGGGATTAATCATTTATCAAACGCTGCTTTCAGCTGCCTTCCCCATAGACTGCTTGTCCATCATCTGTCTTGAATTTTTCCAAAGCACTGAAGCATTTCCCCTATACAGCTCAGCTCATTACCTGCCCATTGACTGGGAAGACCAGTTATCTCCTTATGGTCTTTGGATTCCTGTAGCAACAAATGCACTTCAGTAGCATGCTGCTTTAGCCTTTTCTCACACCTAAGTGCAAAATAATTGCAAGATTATGGAATTCAGTCTTTCTTCTCTTCAGTTTCCAATGGATCAGACTATCAGCAAATCACCATTCAAATTACAGACCATCTTTGGAAGAAATAGATTGAATAGAGCAAGAAGTGTTACTAATACTGATCGTACACATGTTTCAGTTTATTAATTTGATTATGATGCCATGAACATCCATGCAGTTTGATGTTGGCTGGTGTGATAATAAAATTGCATTGATTTTCCTTTACTCCTGTATAACAAAGGAACAGTTTATAAGCCTGTGCTTTTCACTACTGAAATATTTAGTGTATGTCTTGTAAAAGAAAACTCTAATTAAAAGAAATGCAAGATAGTGTTCTTTTCAATGTTTCACCAAGATTTTCAGTTGAGTGCTGCCTTACACTGACCAAAACCCACTATGTTGATTTTTTTTTCTCAATTAAACATCATGAAAAAGGTGAATGTGATGAACGTTTTTAGTTTGGCTGGAAAACTAGATGTGATACTATTGTTTTCTAAAGGACCGCTGTTTTTATTCGCAGGAATTCCTTTTAACAAAAGGTTACTGTTCTCCAGTTAATACGCTGACATTCCTTTTGTTTCTATAGTAATACACGAAACAGGCTTTGTTTGCAAGCCTTAAAATGCTGTTTGCCAATCAATAATCTGTGCATATAATCCCTTCTAATTGTAAATTAAATAAAAAATAATTTTATTTGTGTGCTGCTTGCTTCTTGCTTCATTAAGCATTCTTGACTGTACTTGCAGGAAGCATTTTGATCCTGAAATAATTTGTCCTACAGTCCTGCACAGGTGTAACAGATAGGGGATATGTGCAAGTCAGTCTCTGAAATTATGCATGCAGCGATGCACGTGTGCAAACACCTTGCTGATGTATGCATTGACCCTGCTGATGCATGCATTCACCTTGTTAGCACCTGCTTACGGGGAGGTTATAATGGTACCTAAGTATGGGCCTTGTTCTACTTTCTGGCAAATCAACGGCAAACCTTCCATTGGTGTAATCAAACGGTGGGACTACTGAGGATTTCACAGTATTTTTGCCAACCCCTGTCTGGCTACTGTTTTTACCAAGACATGTTTTTCAAGTAACATTTTATAATACAATAGCAAAGGGTTTATGAAAGTAAAGGCACAAATTTGGTTTGAAAAGGAGACATAAAAACACCTACATAAATGAGAAGCTCTGTCAGGTGCTATAACTTGGAATCCTTCACAGACCAGTTATGACACATGCCACATTATTTTTCACAGGCTGATTCTCACATCCTATCTCCTCCACCTTCCACTTGCATTAATTAGGTAACCAGAAGCAGTGATGGCTCTACCAGCTATAGTTCATAGTTGTAGGAACACAAATAATCCAAATTAAGTGTGACTGCATATGGACTTAAACTGTAGTAATACACATACCTACTTTACTATCTTTTTTGTCCTAGAGGGTTTATAGCGAACAAATTCTTGTGAATCCTTCGGGGATGTGGCACACAGCTGGTAAGCCCCACTGCTCATCTTTCTACAGGTTTTCTGGCATTAGTGAAAGCATGCTACAGCCAGCATTTAGCCTAAATTTTGATTCAAAATTAAAATAGTGACTTCTGAACAGTTACTTCCATTCAGACGGCTGGGGGCAGCAAAGATGTACAGGGGAAGGGCGGTATTTTGATCACCATCTCAAATGCTTCAGTTCAGTGTTAGTATTTTTCCGTGCACAGATGATCACCAGTTTTAATGCAAGCAAAACAAAGCTGCCAAACCACTGTACCCATCAGGTGGCTAATGCAGTCTGTGAGACAGAGGTTTGATCCAGTCTTCTGAACGTGGTATTTGCAGTTTATATGCTGCCCTCTGATAATGAATTTCTCTGTTATCTTGGGAAGCCTAATTATTTCTTTATTCAGAGCTTATCTGAAACAAAATACTGGAGCAGTATATAGATTTTTTAAAAACTACTTTCCATATGAACTACTACAGAAACCTTCCAGTCATAAAATGAAAGTTATTTCATACTGTTGTTTCATACAATGCAAAATTAATTTCTGGAAATGAATGTTGGGAAGCTCACCGGATTCTTCAATGATAATTTTGTGTCATTCATATTATAATGCACCTTTGTAAACTGAGTGCGTGTTGAATGCTCCATGGTGTAAAGTGACCAGTTTTTCAAGTGATAAAGACCCCTTAGTTAGGAAAAGAAAAGAAGCAAAGATCAGTAGGAAAAATAATTTCGAAAGACTGGCATTTCTGAGGATGTTTTGAGAAATGCAATTCTCTGTTTTTATTCTGGAATTAGTTTAATATTGCAAGAAATACTTTTAAAACCAGTACTTTAATTTTAATTTTTACATTGTGTATTGTTTGAGTTATCTCTATTTGTAATACAATTCCAGTGTACATCTGCCTCCTGCCAGCTAAAATTGTTGTTTATGATGTCTATATAACCTAACATCAACACAAAAGTTAAATAGCCTACCCTTTTCTTTGTGTTCTGCTGCTCTGATGTTAACTGTTTGCTCACTAATTTATTTCCTTTATGATGCTTCTGGGTAGTGGCTGTCTGCCATGGTTTAATGCTGTGGTGGTCTGTCACGCAGAAAGGTGAGTTCCACCAGTACAGATTCCAGTCTGAGTCATCTTGCTCCTTTTTGTCGAATTCAGTCCAGCTGTGTTCCAGTAAAACCTCACAGGCTACTGCAGGGACATTCCCATGGAGATGGAACACCAATGGCCTCAAGACATCTCTTCTATCATAGTCCTCTGCCATCATCTCCACCTTATTAGCTGAAAGAAAACATCACCACCAGAAAGGAAGCAATGAAATTAATGCCACAGATTGTGCTAGCAGTCATCACCTTTGCTGTATTCTTAATACCTGTCACTCTCAACATATTCTCAAAGCATGTCGCCCCTGTGTGTTTCTATGGTCCACGACTGAGAAGTCAAAGGCCGTTTTAGCTGAAAGCTATGTAAAGGCCACTGATTCCAGACAGCTGTTAAGACAGCACAAAGCACTGACTGCTGCAAAGTTCTAGTCTCCACACTATTTACCTTGTTTTTGAGGTAGCTTACAACAGCAGTAGCTGTCCTAAAGCTTATAATTCTTGAATACTTAAGACTTTTTGGTTTTTGCAAATGCCTTCAGCCTAATGGCTGTAACTTTGCCTAGTAAAACTTACCTGACACTGCTGCATTACTGAGACATTCTACCAGCTTAGCATGTTGCCCTGCTCTGAGCAAACTCTCTTGATTAAGATTAAAAGCCCAATGCAAAACTGACGGGAGACAATAGGAAAATGCCTGTTGCTTCCAATGTTTTTTTCCTCCTCTGACATACGCTCATTTATCTCACTGATAATCTGCTGCTGCTCCTCCAGTGAGCTCCACCCCAGTTCCTGAACAGCAGGGCACATTCTTGTCTCACGACTTTCCTCTCAAGGCAAAAATGTTCCATAGAAAGGTATGTAGATTCTGAATGAAATACCATTTCTCACTATCTATAGTGGAAGCAGATGATGGTCCACATCTATTTTTATGGATAAAAAAATGGTTTTTGGGTTATTTTGGGCATAACAATTCTCAAACAGTCCATGGAGTATGCTTTTCCCTCCCCAGCTAGTTCGATATATACAAGACTCAAACTAAAACACCTGTCTTAGCCTGTCTGGTGGCATAGTGGACAAAAAGTGCCATGGATCTATAGATTCGAAAGTGTTGCTGTTTCTCTCAGTTTTAATTTCCTGAAATCCTACAGACCTGCTCATTGAGGATTAGACTCCATGTTTGGAACAGAATGTCTTGGGTGAGAGAAGAATGTTTGTACTGAGGACCATTCTGACATGACATTACCATACAGACCTCCACCTGCTATCAGAAAGTAGCAAGCAAAAGAAATACAAAGTGAGTGGGACATATGCTAGACAAGACTCCTTCACATCCAAAGTGACATCCTTTCTTTCTTCTCAGGTTGAGTTTTAGACTCCAGAATGAGTAGCCTCTGCCTTCCAAACAACTACAGAAACCCAGGGAACCTGTCACACCTGTAAGTACTGCAGGCAATATGCAGCTGATTTGGCCAGGGATGTGTCTTCTATGGAAAAATTACAATCTGTTGAAATGGAAAGCTTTTTTCCAGTGAACAAAAATAATCTTTTGCCAGCTTTTTATTTAATTTCAATTTTCTTGTTTTGAAATTTTCAGAATATCTTATTTTCATTTTTTTAAAAGACAATGTTTTAGAAAGTTTTTTAAAATGTTAATTTAGTTTTAAAACTAAAACCCCAAACGTGAAATGAAATGCTTTACCATTATCAAAATGTAAGTTAACATAATTCAAAAGTTTTGCAAGTTGCAAAGCAGTTTAAAATTCTCATTATTTTATTTGTATGTGGAAAGCAATTTAAAAAATCATGCGGAGTGAAAAAGCATGTTTCTTTCTCCACTATGACATTTGGTATGATGTACCTACATCTTGGCTGCCTAATGCATTCTGCTGCTGCTAACAGGCTCTGAAGAGCTTGCAACTCTTCTACAAGCAGGTTGTGGGGTCTGTAAGAAGTGCGTTACAATGCAGAGAGAAAAACCAGAAGACTCTATGGGGACTTGATGGGAGGAGGGTTTTACAGAAGAGTTTGGGTGGTATTTCAGGGAGGCTGGGAAGCTGGACAGCGGTGTTGAAATATTTTTTTATACTTTTATACTTCACCATAGGACTGTCATGTGCAGGTTAAAAATAGCCCTGGACCATCTTATATCCTGAAGCGAGGGAATCATTGCCTAAAAATGAAAGGATTTGAAGCAAGCTTTGGTTCAGGATGTGGGGAAAAAAGCTTCCATTCAAAAGGGACTTTAGGCCTCATTAATGGACTGACACTGTGGTCAAAATTTTAATATCTGCATATGATGACTTTCTATATTCCAAAGTAGTATGTAATTCTATCTTCCGGTAGTAATATGTGTATTAATATATGTAGTGATGTTTTACAGGCAGATTTGCAGTGCCCTTCTATTGCAGTTTAAGCTAGTGTTGGAAGGGAGCAACATCTAAACTGCACTGGGATTATTTCTCTGAATCCCCTCAGAGAGCAGAGGTTCCCTCCCTCTCAGACTGCAGCTGAATCCTCCTTATGAGAGCTTTCTTTGGTTGAGGAGTTTGTAGGGAACGGGAGAGAAACATGATGAGTAGGTACTGAAGAGTGGTCATGATGTAACAGGACTTACATAAAATACCATGAAGAGGAAAGTAGTCTTGCAGAGAGTGCTTCCTTTCAGACCCCAGGACGTTTGCTGCTGAGCTTGTGCACAAACCTAGTGTGGTGGCCCTAGGAAACTTTGCTTCCACTGTCATCTTTGTCATCTTTGCTTCCACTTTCTTTCCTGGGAGTTCTTTTTCCTGTCTGTTTATTAAACAGCATTATGTCACATGCTAAAACACAAAACAACAACAACAACAAAAAAAAACCCAACCCAAACCAAAACACCTATACAAAACTAAACAAGTTTTATAGTAGCTGGTTTGATTCCTTGAGCAGATTATTAATTTAAGAAAAAAAAAAGTGTAATTGAAAGTAGCCATGCTAAGAATTTGGATGAGTCAACTTACAGACTGCAGTTAGCTTTGTCTTTTCTGTACATCTCAACATTGCTATCAGCAGTGTTTCAGTGAAAGGCACTCTTGTATGTGAATCCAGCGTGTCATAAACTGTGCCATCACAGTCTCTGCTAGGTAATCACGATTTAAGCTGTTAGTAATGTCTGAACAATGAAGCCTTCTTTGGTGTTTTGTTCATATAAGCTTGTATTAATGGAACACGTTTCATACCTCTGGCATTCCAGGAGTAGTTTGCAGGAAATTGGCCCACCAAACCTAGATATGACAAATGTCAGCTTCAAATTCCCTGGTAATTAACTGCAAAGAAAATCAAATATTGTAAGTAACAACAAACATGTACCCACTTTTAAGGAAGTCATATCACTTATAAGCAGAAGCTCTTGAAATGCAATGATGAAGCAGTAACTCTAGGATTAGGCATTAGTCTAAATGAATGAACACAAATTTAACTCACTTTGCTCTGTATAAACGTGTGCCCAGATGAACACCCATCTCTTCACAGCCTGCATCCCCAGAGGGCTCTGTGTTCAGCCCGTTCTTTAATAACTTGGAAACCCACCCACGTGTCTGCAGACACTGTTCCACAATGCAAAAACTGCTCGGGCTGTCTCTGACCACCCTGGAACGTAACACCTGCCTACCCAGTGCTGGTGTTCCCGGGGATGCGCGCGTGTCCCCTTGGGCTTCGTGCTGGCCACAGCTGCTTCCAGTTGCTCGGTTTTACACCTATGGGAGGAAATACAGTCCTTAACGGTCAGGCATTACAAGTGTGAGTTTGCTGGGTCAGGCACTACAGGCGTGTGTTTGCCAAGTCAGTGCAGAATATCTCTGTAATTAAACTCGGCAGATCGACCAGCGGTCTTCCCTATCGCCTTTAAGGCGTTGGGGGATGGCAGCTTAATTTCAAGGGTCGGGACATGGCAGCTTAGCTCTGCCACCTGCCCAGGGTGGACTCCTGCCCCCAGGATGGACCCCCACCCCCAGGATGGACCCCCACCCCCGTGGGTCATGGAGGGAGCCTGCTGCACAGCGCCATGAGGCAGGTGTAGATGTCCTGGCAGCTGCAAGTGTTGGTCAAGCCCCTCGACCTCCTGTGTGTACATCTGAGACCCTCCAGCTGCCTGGACCTTTGGTTCATGCCATAAGACACCACAGTATTATGTGCCTCATTACTTAATATATCATTATTAATTACTTGAACCTACCTTACATTGCACATGAAAACCATAATAAGTGGGCTCCCCGACACCTACATCCTCAACAGAGATTGATGTATGGCCCAGCCTCAGTCCTTGAAATCTCTGGAAGAAATGACTTGGCTGTCCTCTCTCAAGGCCTCTCTGGCATAGGTAGCCCCACTCAGTGTCCTCATTACCTTCATGTTCTCATGGTTCTCTTGTGTGCAGGCCTGACTCTCCTCCTATACCTCTGGGGAACCACAGTTTGGGACTGAGGATACCAGGGAACACAGGGCATTCTGTAGGTGAGCAATAGCAGGTTTATTACCCGTTGCCTGGTTTAGAGCTCTGGAAGGTTTCAGGCATGTGTCTGGAGGGGGATTCATTTAGCTACAACTTCAAACCCTGAAGCCAGTGTCCATTGAGATGGCCATACCTGCTCTCATAAATATCAGACTGATAAAAGCTAGTGTTTCTTTGCAGGATGAACACTGTTGTTGCCGTGGGTGAGGTAAGAGCTTGTGTGGCAGTGAAACATGGGATGAAGAAGGATGAGTCCACCTACACCGTGCTGCTGAGTGAGCCCTCAGCACAGACAGACCTATGCTGCTCACTGGCTGCCAGGCTGAAGCAGGCCCTGTGGGGTCTTCCTTGGCTGTAAAAGAGCAGAGGCCTCATGCCACAGCAACTTAACCATCATTTTGTTTCTTGCATTTCAGTGAAGAGGCGTTCCTAGCTGAACTTCTGACTGAAGTTTTTTTGATATGCTATGCAGCAAAATCCCCGTTGCCTCTATAGTAAAGAAAATCACATCAATTTTATAACTGTATACTATCCATGCATAATGATGTCCTAAATGGAAGTTTCCATTTAGGTCATGTCCAAAACAGATGGGCATCTTTATCTTCACCCTTTCCCAGGAGTAACCATGTTCACTGCATCACCATGTGTAGCTGTGGTTTTCACTACCACAGTACTGGAGTTTTTCCTCACGTTACCTGTGGGGTGGAAGAGTTGGATTTCCCCCTATTTTACAATTGGGGAAAAGACTGCAGTAAGGTTCTGTGACAAATAAAGAGTGGAAAACAGCTCCCCAAACCACAGGCCACAAAGTCCTGTCTCCCACGCTGACTCTATCTGTGATACTGAGGTTCTCTCCAAGGTCAGAGCACCTTTTTTTTGCTCCTTCGTAGCTCCTCACAGTTTTAGCTTGAATCTGTGGAGTGAGGACTCATTTTCTGGGCTGCCATTGCTAAATTTTACTGCAGACAAATCCTGGGCACACAGAGTACAATACAATTAAGGAGGTGTGCTGGGTTGCCCCTGGCCACCAAGAAAGCACCCACCTGGTTGCTTGCTCGCTCACCCCACCAATGGGATTGGGGTGGGGGGTGGGGGGAGAATGAGAAGAGCAAAAGTGATAGAACTCCTGGGTTGAGATAAGGACAGTTTAATGGATGAAGCAAAACTGCGTGTGCAAGCAAAGCATAATAAGGAACTCATTCACTACTTCCCATTGTCAGGCAGGTGTCCAGCCACTTCTTGCAAAGCAGGACCTCAGCACACGTAGTGGTTGCTTTGGAAGACAAACTCCATAGCCAGGAACACGCTCACTTCCTCCTCCTTTCCCACAGGCTTTTATTGCTGAGCATGGCATTGTGTGGTACGGGATATCCCTTTGGTCAATCTGTCTCAGCTGTCCTGGTTGTGTCACCTTCTAGTTTCTTGGCCACCCACAACCTATTTACTGAGGGGGCAGAGTGACAACCTGGAAGCTGGGAGCTGTACGGCTCAGCAACAGCCTAAACATTGGTGTGTTAGCAACACTGGTTTAATTACAAAAAACCAAAACACAGCACCATATGGGCTGCTATGAAGAAAATTTACCCCACCCCAGCCAGACCCGGTACAGGAGTAAAGAGTAAAACCTATCAAGCTGTACATCCTCTGAGGAAGGGATCATATTTTTGTTCTATAGCATCTCATGTAGCGTGTCCCGATTTCTGTGTTGGGCTGTTACAAATAATAAATGATTACATTCACACAGATCAAATTTTCACTGATATTGATCTCAAAAATCCTCTTTGCTTCACTTGCCATTGAATATTGCTGTGTAAAAGAGAATCAGAAGAGGATTTGGAGATGAGTTTCACTGTTATCGAGATGAATTCAAGTTTCTGTATCAGATGGAAGCAGGACAGGGTGAGAATCAGCAGCAGCCTAGCGAATCCATCTGTAATCTCGGGGCAGCTGGGATACTGTCAGGATTCTGCAGCCACAGTAGTTATGCCATTTGTATTTCCAACAGAGAGATTAACAGCACGCCTTTGAGCTGACAGGACAAAGGCACAAGAGAAAGGTGGATCTGTGAGGGAGCCACCTGTCACCGCCTTTTCTGCAGGACATAATGAACTCTTAATACTTAATTGTATGAGACCTGGAAAAGAAGCTTATCGTTTGAAACTCCATGAATAAACACAGGTGAAGTCTGAAGGGGGAATCTAGGTGCTTGGGAACAAGAAATGTTAGATAGTAAATTAGCATGAAAGGTACAGTTATTTAAAAGCCCTAACAATTTGGGGATTTTTTTCCACATCAATTGTATTATTGATTTCTATCATGTTGTCACACCATATGGTGCCTCATCCTTCTGTTATGGTTAATAACTGAGAAGAAGTAGTTTCAAATGTTAGATTCATGGCATGCAGCAACTTAACTAGCCATGTAGTTTATTTCCAGGGGCAGCACTCATCTTGGAGATGAACAACATTTGTCTTCAATTCCTTTGCTGCTGTCTGCCTCCCACAGAGGGTCTGATCATAGCGTCATTACCAATAATGATCATGATACCTGTACAGTGCTTTCTCATCAAGACATAGGGACACTGGCAGTAATTGCACTGTAGCATTCTTCCTGCAGTAAACCCACAAAAATCCAAATCTGGAAACAATACAGTATGGATAAAACTATACAAAAGTTGAAATGAGATGAGGGAAATCCTCACTTGAGGCACTGCTAGATGCATATAGGTCACAAGCAGATACTATAGCATTGGCCTATCCTCCTTTTCTCCTTCTCACTCTATGACTTTCAGTGTTATCTGCATCCTTTTCATGGCTGTGTTCCCCAAGTAACATGCCCTGGCTGTTTATCTTGAAAACAGCTCTGTCCATGGATGGGTAAGTGGGAAAGTTCATAATGACTGAAGTATTTGGTCATGTGCAAAGTACCTCTTTTGGGAGAAAGGTGCTGTAAGTGGTGACAATAAAACTGGAGACAGGAAAACCAAAAGGGAAAGAGTGCTGGGATAGAGGGATAACATGGACTGAAACACAGTTGTCTGTTGTCTGCTGACAAGTTTACTTACAGCAAGTGTTAAAGAATGCAGGTTAAGAACAATGTAAATCTTTATAATTGGTGGTTCCATGAAATGTTTTGTATGGTCTGCAATCAACTGAACAACTCCAGTTGCTGTCATCTTCTGATTTCACATGCGGGCTTCAGTTTTGATTGTAAAGCTATGGTAATAGGTCTCATCCACAGATACAAAATGCGAGGACTTTTAAGAGTCTTGTTTGCATTTATCAACATTTTATTGATTAAAAAAAAAAAGAGAAAACTTTTAGTAGGTCATCTGTATGAAAGGGTGAAGTCACGTAATCTTCCTTTATAAAGCTGAGATGTCAAAAGATATTTGTACTCCTAAGACATTTGCATTACACTGGCCTTGAAATCTGTTCCTTTACCACCTTTCTGGAGACAGCACACATTGGAAGACCCTTGGAGACATGTCTGTAGGAGCTGGACAGTTTGCTTTGCCTCCATTGCTCTGACCCTGTTGGATTACATGTGTGTTTCCTGGACGAGGGGTCCTACATTTCCCTTCTTTGTAGCAGTACCTGTCCCAAGGGAGCTCTGGGCTTTGAGGTATTCAACCACTCCATACATCACCATAGACAACACAAGCACAGACAATAAAATGTACAGTTTGATGTAGACTTGCAGTTTGGTGCTATAACCAAAGGCAATGACAAATCCAACTGATTCCCAGAGACGGTAATTTGCAAAGGCAGCCTCCTTGTGTTTCTCAAATAAAGTGCCATAGAGTGCTGGAAGGAAGGAGAGACACACCTTGTGAAGATTAAGTCTACAACCATGTATTTTCTGCAAAGGGAATAAATAGACCACAGTGGGGAAGGTAGACCCTCCCTCAGGAATGTCAAAGAAAGGAAAATACAAGCTTTGTCTTAAAACATTTTTATGCTCCTGTGACTTGTTTCAAGTGAAATAACAGACCAAAAAAGATAAAATAGAGACTATCAGAGAAAAAAGGAAGAAAATGGGAGGAAGGAAGAAAGGATGGGCTCTGTTGCAGTTGAGATGGCAGGAAGTTTATTTTTCAAACTATCAGCCACAGAAAAAGATGGTTCTGGCACTGACAAGTGAGTAAGTCAGAAGGAAGAGGAGATGGCCAGAAATGGTCCTTGACTCTATAGAGTCTCCATGTGTAACCATTGAGAAGGTTATACCAAGTCCTTACAGGCTTTCACAGAACAGGTGGTTTTGTCTAGGGACAACATGGCTCTCAGGAACCAAATTGCTCTTTCACTGTGGAGCAGAAAGGGTAAAGAACAATAGGGACCTCCCTGCTGCCATCCTTCAACATTTTTTGGGCAACCTGCAAGGACCCTGCATGCACCTGTTCTTCAAGCTGTTTCTTTTACCTACCTAAGAACATGCAGAGACTGTTCATGTAAAATGCATGTTCTTTGTTTTCACCAGAACTTGGCCTCAGGGCCCTCCTAGGTGCAGCTAGCACAGTGTTGCTGATGGTAGTAATGTGTGCTATTCATACTTGCCGAGTTAAGGGACGTGAACTTACCCAAAACACTGAAATCAGAAAGTTGAGGAGAGTGCTACAACTGGGCTCAGATTTAATATGCGGAGGAGGTTTACCTCTCTGAGATAACTAGGTTTTCAGATTTTCAGCTCCTGGATGGTCTGGCAAAAGAATATCCTTGATGCATACAGAACCTCTGGGCAGCAACTGGAAAACTTGCTTGACATAGAGATATAGTTAAAATGATAATCCTAACGCAGTCATGTTCGGTGGGAAGCTCCCACTGTGTTCAGTCAGCTGCACACCCACAGTGGGGAGTCAGGGAAGGATTCCCAGCCTCTGGGTCCGACTAGTCGGGCACACAGGGAAGGTGACAGAGCTTGCTTTCCCCTGGGTGCTGAGCTAGCATCAGTGGTGATAAAGAAGCGGGCGTTTCCACTGACTCAGCTGTAGTGTACAGGGAGGGAAGGAGAGGAATATCATGAACCTTGACTCTCCTCATCCGCTTTTCTATTTAACAGCACATCTTTTTGAAATATTCAGCCAAAAGGCACAGAGGAGTACAGAGTTATCTAAAAGTCTGGGTAGGCTCAACTAACCCTTCAATTTTATTAAGAAGGAGGAGACATCATCTGTATGTAAAAACTTACTACATTCTAATTACTATAAGAGGACATTTCCTGAGTATTTAATTTTAGAAATGATGGAAAATCTGGACAAGCACATCACAAGATGTACTTAGTTCATTAAACTGGCTGAGTGTAGTATAGTGTGAGTTATTTGACGGTCCTTCACAGTTTTGCCTAATAAATGAACAAGTACAAGTTGTTCATGTAACTTTGCTGATACACCCTGTGTTATCTTCTGGAAAAGGAGTAGTGAGAAGAGTTTAATATAGGAAAGTTACTGATCCCATGACAATTCTATGTGTAAAGATTCTGGCTTTCAGCTAGTACTTGTTTTCCCTTGCTATTTTGAAGCCTTCTTTTCCAATCAAAACAACGTAAGGACTGAGTGAGAACCTAGTCCAAGGTTTAGCTATAGGAAGGCGTGACTCGGCAGGAAATTTCTTGTTTCCAGGATTCATTCCAGGAAAGCTACATAGGAGCACAGTGGTGGTTTGGTGGTTTTACTTCGAACTTAAACATTCGTCATTATCACAAACACTGTCAAGTGCAGTGTGGTGCAAGTTGCCAGGCTGAAGTTTTAGCAGGACCTGCCAGGCTGGCTGAGTGCAGAGGCTGCTAGGTCTGAATTCTTGCAGGTCACTTCCATGGAAGTTATCCTCCCTATTTACCGTTGCCTGTTTTCCCACTCCTTCCCCTGGTACTAGTAGGCATGGGTATATAACAGGACCGCTGGAAATCAATCCCAGACTGATTCATATCCTTTCTAAAGACGCACGTCAGCCTGGAAAAAACTTTATTTTACTGTAGTCTGCCCGATAGCTCTGCGCTAGACAATTGTTACACCCCAAGCACACTTATTGCCAGTGGGGTAACAATAGCATTTGTGTTCAGGTTAGATAAGAGAGGGCACTATACACTCCGAAATGAATCAGCTTTCGTTGGAAATAAGTGAGAGTGTCTACAGACGTACACAAACATATTAGGAAACTTTTGTAAGATGAAGTGACTCACCTACTGGCAGACCATACATCCTCTAGGGGGAACTCCAGTATTAACTATCTGCAGCAGGCCAAAGCAAGCCATCTTCTGTCACCACAGAATGACTTAAGTATGTGGCACAGTGCCACTGTATTTATTCAATGGTTAATCTACTGAGGCCCAAGCAGCTGTCATGGGAGCTTGCCGAAGGAAGGACTGCAGAGCTTAGTCCCCAAAGCTGTTTTAGAGGTCTTATCTCACCTTTTAGACTTTGGGGCTGGAAATTTCTCATATGATGTATATCTATATAAAACTGATGAAAAGGAGAAGAGATTTAGTCCTAAATGGGCATTTCAAACTGAAGAACCTGTTTGGGGATGCAGCATTATGGAGTAATGTCACTGCACCTCTCTGATAACGTTTCATGTCATCACTTGATGTTTCATTGTGACAATGTGACAAAGCAAACTGTATAATTCTATAACTGGCAGCTGTGGAACAGCTAAAGAAGGTACAGACAAAAAAAGATACTGTGCAAGCATAAGGAACATTTGGGTTTTTCCCAACTAACACAAAGATGAAATTTGAACAAGTATCTGTCAAGAGTCTGGGAATGGACATGACCTGTTACAGTGCTGTAATAGAGGTCAGTCTTGTCACTTAGCTGCAGAGCTCACTTGCCACCAGGTGTGAAGCGTTGCCCACCATCTGTGCCTCATTGGGAGGTTGGGAACTGCAGCCACTTCCCAGCCACCTTCTCTGACACTTAGGTCCTCTGTACTTACCCCTTTTTTCCTAACAAGGGCATCAGGTCCATCTGTCTCAGGCATGCAGGGACCTTACTGAGGGGATGTCCACATCTCAAAGGACATCTCAAATGTATGTAAATCCCTGAAGAGAGGGTGCAAAAAGGATGAGCCAGGCTTTTTTCAGTGATGTTCAAGAAAAGTGGGCAAGAAGTGGTGAGCACAACCTGAAACATGGGAGATTTCCTCAGAACATCAGGAAAAACTTCCTCACTATGAGGGTGACTGAACACTGGCACAGGTTGCCCAGGGAGGGTGTGGAGTCTCCCTTCCTGGAGATATTCAAAAGCTGACTGGGCATGGTCCTGGGTAACTGGCTTTGCCTGGGTGGCCCTGCTTGAGGAAGGGGGTTGGACCTGGTGACATCCAAGTCCCTTCTAACATCAGCGCTTCTGTGATTCTAAAAGAAGCCAAATGTCTGAGGGCAAGGCTTTCTGGAAAACAGAAAAGTGGGATAAAGGACCCACCTTCCAGTGGAAAAATAAGATATGGCTGTCAAGAGTGTTGGGAAGAAGCCTGATGAGCAGTCAGGAAGACTGGCTGAAGGAGCAGGAAACAAATGAAGAGTTTTACTTCAGAGAGAGCAAATCCTCACTCTTGTCCTTCCATGAACCTCATCAATGAGGGCACTGATTTAAAATTGTACCAAAGGCACAGGACTGTGGGCTGTGATGAGAGAAGGTGCGAGTGTGTCCCTTGTATGTAATAGCTCTCCTCTAAAGGATATGAGCTGGAGCTGCTGCAGGGACAGAGAATCTGGCTGGTCACTTCCTCATGTGTAGAGGCAGGGACCCTACATGTGCTTGAAAAGAGATCACAGTGCCGGGCAAAGGACTGTGGTGTTTTCCCTTTGGCTCTCTAGGAGGGACATGACAATTTATCTAGTGGGCAAAATCATCTAAGCTGCTGCAGCGACCAGAGGGACCAGAGGGAGGGAGGCCAAGACACGTAAGCTGGTGTGGGCCCAGATGTCTAGTTCTGTCACTTGCATATTCCTATGGCATCTGCCAAATACAAACTTGAGACAGAGGAAAATATTCATGGAATAAGAGGCAAAGTAGTGGAGCAGATGGGAGAGCATTTAACTATCTTTCTGACTTGGGCTATGGCATTGATTTAAAAAGAATGTGACTGACAGTCATGAGCAGACTTTACTTCATCATCATAGACTATAGCTCTTTCTTGCCCATTCCAGCATTTTAGAGTCTTTCTTTAGTGCCTGTAAGAGAATTTCCTCTAATTTTGACTAAGGGAAAAATTTGACTAATTCCTTAAGGAAGTTGGTTTGTATCAGCTCATTATCTGAATTCTAAGTACATAATAATTGCACTATATCATAAAGCAGAAAAAAAGATTGTAAGAACAACCATAATGCACCAGATAAGAAGTCCAATGGTATACTTCCAGTAATAGACTCCTGGGATAACAGTGTAAGAAATGAGGCAAGTATACAGTGATCTTTCCCCTCCAATATCCTCCTGATGCTGGCAATCAAAGACAGGGACTTCTGAATTGGAGATTTCCTCCGGACCACCAGGTTTTAATAGCTCCAAGAACTTTTCCCCCTGAAGTTATGTAAACCCAGCTTAAAAACATTTACAATTTTGGCAATGAATTCCATACTTTGGTTATACATTGTGTCAAAAAAAGCATTTATTTTGAATTCTATAAAGCCTGCTACCTGAGAAATTTATTTGGTGCCACTAGTTCTGTTATTAAGAGAAATAGTGAATTTCTAATTACCTTCTCCATTCTATTAATGATCTTACTGACTGCTTTCCTTACTTATCACTTGTCCAGGGTAAAGAGCTCTATTTTGTAGGTCTTCCTTCAAGTGGAAGTCTCCCATGACTCTGCTCCTTTTTATTGCCTTCTTATGCCTTTTCACATCGATTTTTGAAATGGAGCAGATCAACTACATGGATTTATTTGGTTGCGTAATGTTGCTCTCTGTGGTTTTCTCCTTCAATTTTTTCTAATAACTCCTAACAACCAATTTGCTGCTTCTTTTGTTGCTAGCCTTTGAGATCATTTTTTATCCAGAGTGCTTTCCTTTATTGCAAAAGACAGACTAAATGTATCATTCTTGTTAGGTTTCTAATTTTCTTTAAAATATGTATATTCCTCCAGAATATTTATTCTGAATACCCGTTATCATCTTCTGCAGTGTTCTTCTCTCTTCATCTTGGAAAAAATTGTTTAATGAGTATTTTACTTTCCTATTTCGAACTTGTTCCTATTTCTTCTACTTTCCCATGAGCTGACATATTACTTTTAGAAGCTGTCATAAACCCATTATCATTTTTATGCACACCTTGTTTTATAAATACAAACATGCAGATTTTTATACCTCAAGAAATACATTTTATTGTCACCAGGACTTACCATTAGTTTGTGTCTGCCAAATAGCATCAGATAGACCCCAAAGAGCAGGGAATATGAAAAACACAGCAAGCTGCTTAGGATGAGGTTTCCACAGCAGTAGTGCTATTATACATGCGGTGTTTGTAACCATGGCTGTTGATTTAGAAAGGAAGAAGAGAAATATAAATGTGATTACAAACAGGATAGATAGTGGTAGATAACACTTCTAAATTCTTCCTCCAACTAGAGCACAAGGCAATCTTAAAATCCTTCCAGTTCAATGAGATTTTTTGCTGACTGAGTTGATATCACATGAAACGTAAGACAATGCAGTCCTTTGACAGCCTTCAATTAGTAATTGTGAGCACTTTTCTGAGCTGGGAGATCCTGGGTGCTGGTATGGCTGTTAATCCAAAGGAGAGAACTGCCACTGAGTAGAAGGGGCTGCTGAAAGACTTGCAGTCACTATGTGAAGCATGTGGGAGCTGGGAGGAAGCACTAATATGCTCTCCTTACCTAGTCCTTAAGTGTAGGTTTTCTTTCAGGACCGCAGGAGACAGTTAAGGATATCTAGAAGGTCTGGTGACTTTTTGTCTTGCTTTTTAAAAGCAGTTTGTAAATGAGTCATTGATTCCTCTGCCCACAGGTGCACCTTCACAGGCTGAGTACAAAGACCATTAAGCAGAACTGAGAGGTTCAGAGGTCTTGCTTTACTAACAGTACAGTAATAATATAGTAATTTGGGTGTAGTAGTACTATTGGGGGTTTTATACTCTAAAATGCATTTCATAGAGTGAGACATACACCTAGGACAGAGACATACAGAAGAATCTCTGAACTAGTCACTGTAAGATAAAGGGCTCCAAATTTCTTCTTCCTTGCCCAGGTTTAAAATTTCCTGTGGACCGTGGAGGAAATGCCTAGACTGTCTAAATGCACATTGACTCAGTCAGAAATGTTTCTAATAATACAGATTACTGTGTAGTGGAAGTAAGATATCAGTAGACTTCAGTATGCTTAGTGGGTATAGGGACAGAAATTAAATACTTTTGGGTATTTTATATGCCTCCATTACTATGTTATACACTGGAGAGGGAGATGTTCTTAAATATACAAATCTCATGGCAACATGAAAATTACTGTCCCATACATGAGCCCTCAAGCTGTTCTAGCCTGGCATATGATTTAACTTTATTTTTCTCTCTATAGCACAAGTAGTGAAAACAACACAAGGCCAACCTTTAAAAATTTTCCTGAAATTCCCAGACCGGTTGCTAAAATTTCCAAGTTTACCATTCCCTGAGTTTCAAATCAAAAACTTATCTCATGAGCTTCTCTGTTGCTTTTGCTCCATGAAGGTGAGGAGGTTTCCCCCCCCAGTGGAGAAGTCCTTCTCAGGTATAGTGTAGGCCACAACATCTGTACTGTAAGACCATTTATCATTGGTTGCATTACAGCTATAAAGCATCAAAGCTGTAGGGCACTTTCTGAATAGATAGTGCCCTCAAAAGCAGGGTGAACTATGCCACCAGCAAAGTGATGAAAGGCAGTGACCTCACCACAGTGCTTAACTGTGCTGCATCTCTTCTCATGAATGAAGTTTGCCTCCAGATTGACTTTGATTTTAATTGACAGCTGACAGAAAGCTCTCCCTTTGTAGTGCATACAAAGTGGGGAGCACTGGATTTGATATATTACATGAGATGATCAGGCCTTCATGTGACCTTTACATACCTATTGCAAATAGAAGTTTTCTACCCGTGAAGTGAGAGATCTTTCCAAAGAGCAGAGAGCAGAGGGAGTTTACAGCTGAGAAGCAGATCATCACATAACCAACATAAGGTATGCCCAGGGCACAGGTCACATAGGTCTGGAAGAGAAGAGACAGTGGTGCCACATTTTCTTCAGTGAAAATATAGAGCTAAGATTCAAGGGTCTTAGCCTGAGTATTCGGTAAAGAGCCAGCACGGACAAGATCGAAAGAGCACAGCTAAAGAGTTTGCTGACAAGTCCCTGGTGTATTGACATAGTTGGCCTTCAGCAGTGATATTCCTAACCTATTTCCCAATCATGCTGGTGCCATGCAAACAGAGCAGTAACAAGCCAAAAAAATCAGAGCACAGCTCACTATGCAAATAATACTCCTGAAGGGGGCACGAGGAATTCTCTTCCCTTCCCTTCATAGCCCAAGAGATGAAAATTGACAGTCAGCACTATGGTCATTACAGAGCAGCTCACAAGAAATGAAGATGACCTCACCTGTAAGAGCATACGACCAACGGAGGTGGCCACAGAGCCTCCCTTTCAATCCATTTAAACAGAGCAGCAACCACACTCTTCTGTCTGCTTATATGTAAGGTCTGAAAGCTTAAGTGTCAAATAAGCAGCTCAGAAAGGTTGCCCCCTTTCTTTGGAGGCTTTCTCAACCAATGTCTGGAGAACACACCTGCTGTATGCCTAGGTTTGTAGAGAAACTGGAGGAGCAGAGGTGGCTTTCATCGTTTCAGTCCTTCAGGGTTTGGACCTGTTGCACTAGTGACCAGTGAGGGCTTTCGGCCAGCCACATTGAGGATTTGCCCTCTTACCGTAAAGGCTGTCAAAATAAAATACGTGGTATGTGTGCTGACTTGCACTTATCCAAACTCTAGGGAAACCAGAAGGAAGGAAGATATAAAAGCTTTGCAGACACTTGGCTTTTCTCCCAGTTTGTTATTTACAACAAGCTGAAGAGTTTGAACCTGTAGCTCTCTGCTGTGGCCTCCGCTGGTGAGTTAAGCTCTCTACAGCATTCTTTTTGAGGCTGTTCCAAGGGACATATTTACTGCTGGCCTCTCCTGTTTGAAGATGTCACTCAGAGTTCATTCAAGTAGAAGTAAGCAGTAATTTAGCAAACCACAAATCACCATGGAAAACATCTTCATTTAACAAGTAAATATAGATCAGATGCAACAGTAAGACACAAAGACACAAAAAACAGTCAGGCAGAAATAGTTTTCATTGTCATCCACACCTTTGTGTAGTCACCAGCAAGAAATCCCTGTTCAAACCCACTGTACATTGTCAGAGGGATTAGAAGACACTGTCTTTTATCTTTAAGATGCTGGAAAGTTGCTAGGAACGTAGACCAAAAGGATGTTGTCTCTAGTATTTCATTCTCAGTCTCTGCTTGATCCAATTTGATCTGGTCCAGAAATATAACAATCAGCAACACAGCTAGCACACCACTAGCTGCAAAAACAAACCAAAACATTAATGAAAAACTGAGGAATGCTGGAAGAATGATGGGAAGTCGCTTGCTGCTGTTATTGTTCTGACTTAGTGCTTAGGTCTCTGTGGGATGTTTTGGCAGATGCCTTTGATTCCGCTTCAGTCTAAAGGCCATTTCTGTGTAAACACAGTGGGCTGATCTACATTCACATCTTCTGCATACAGCTGTGCACCTCGCAAATCCCCTCAGTTTAGCTGTGGCTGGCCTGTTGTGACAGCCGCTGGGCCAGCTGCACGGCCACAGAGGGTGATGGCTCACCCTTCCAGGGCAAGCCCAGGGCCGCAGGGATGGGGAGCTGGCCAGAAGCAGCTCCCTCGGGAGCTGTAAAAAGGCTTTACATCAACACAAGAGAGGAATATTCACTTCCAGTGCCAAGGTTTTCATGGCTAGGGGGAATCTTCCTTCAAATACATGGAAAGAAAAATAAAGGACTTGAAGTAGAACTGCTGTCTTGGATCCCAGTATATGTTGCTTTTTTTCTTTTTCTTTTTTTTTTTTTTTAGGTCAGCTTGGAGCCGTGCTTTGAGTATGGAATATGTGCTATATTAAATATGATAGTGAACAACTCTGGATGACTTGAAAAAGATGGCAGTTACAGCTTTGAAGCTATAATTTCCTAGCAGAAGCAGTATATGAAAGAATACGTGGGGCAGTTAATCATAAAATGGTCATGTATGTATCAGTCTAGGTTTGTTGCTTGTGGAGAGAATCAGTGTGATTTTTTTTTCACGTTATCAAGTAGGTAACTGTGTCTCATGATATACATGAAGCAGCCACAGATTCACAACTAATTGCTTCGTTACAGATGCCAGGCATGATTATGTTTCCTCTCTTACCTATGCTGACTAGAATTCCATCCTAGTGGAATTCAGAGTAACAGGAGAACCACACACCTTTTCCCATCTACTTTCCCTGTTTAATGTGCTCCTATGATACAGTGTATGGGCATGCTCTTTTCTGTGAACTTTTAATGTCCAGATACATTAGCAGATTTTCAGTAAATTGCCTCAATTTCTTATTGCTTATTATTTCTCATCCATGTCTCCTAGAAGGAAATTTTATTCTCCAGTGTCCTGGTTCTCCACCGTGGCTGAGCTGTGAACCCTTTGTGATGTAGGTCATTTCGGTTTTGCTAGGGTGTTTATTAGTGCTTATGGACTGCTTGCTGGACTTATAAGGGCAAGAGCAGAACATCCGCATCTACAGGACAAATATTCTAACAAATATGTCCAATGAATCAGGAACATTTGTAGGAGATAAGTAAATGCATGGCTTAATAGTGGTTGGTATGAACATAAATAGAAACATCCACGGTCCTTGAGAAAACTAAACAACAAAAGACTTATCCATTATTGTCTCCACCCAAGCTGGGCAAAATATGTATTCAGCAACCAAATAGAGGAGACATCTTAAAAAATGTCTGTGAATGAAGTATTTAGCTATGCCATTTCCCTCAAGGTAGGAAAAGACATATCTTTTATGAAGAGCTTAAAAGAAAAATGAAACCCTACCGATGCAGGGTCAGTAGACAGCAGGGCTGCATTCATTTTGCATGAGCAAAGCCTAAGGGAGTGTTGTATATGTTAGTCATCATATTTAAATTTAAACTTGTGAGCCAAATCTGCCTTTAGCAGAAAGGCATCAGCTCCAGCACACTCTGGAAGGGAAGTGAGGGGATATGCTTTGCATTTTCTCACCCATTAGGAATGGAGGCTGGGGAAGCAGGGAGGGTTTGCTGCAATGCCCTTGTCCAGTGAGGGCTGGCTCTAACCAGATCACATACTCGCTGTTGGAGCATATGACAAATTCCATGCATCTGTCTCAGCGTAGAGAGTACACCTATGTGCAGAGACTGCAAAGATATTTTAATAGAGCTAAGGTGACATGTTACCTTGCCAGATACTTCCTATTTATACAGAGAATAACTTGTTTTGAGCTGGATACTTTTTGAACTTTCTTCACAGAATGAATCTTTACAGATCTATTTATATCTTTCCAATTTTTGATGGCATCAGCTTTCCTTGTCTTTGACTCCTCCTAGCCTTATGCAAGGAAGGCCTATAGCAGCTGTAGCTACTAAACGGGACATGCGCCAGTTTGCCTAGTGCTTCTTTTTATCTTCGCCTTTCACACTAAGGTATTATAATTCAAGCATCACAGCTGACAATTGACTGCAGTTGTAAAATCTCAGCAGGGATCCAAAAACCTTCCCCCAAATGATCGCAGTTCTGGGAGCCGTGGTTCTGGTCCACCTCTAATTACAGTGCAATTTTTGTGCTAAAACTGTTTTACACATGGCAGGACAGCAACCATGCATCCCCAGGTGACTAGAAGCTGGTGAGTTCAAGTACCACTAGCTGGGCTGCTCTTAGCATCTTGGACCTCTGCCTGCATATATAAATCTGCCCAATGCCATCAGTAACTAGTTCACTATTGCTTATCCTGAAGATGGTGAATTTAAAACTGTCTCAAACATAACTGGATAAGCTGCTGTAATCCTCTAAATGCCATGTGGGCATACTTTTGATTCTAGCCTGTAGAGCAACACTGACTTTGGTTGAAACAGTGGGGTCACCACACTGGGTTTCAGATTGATTCCAGATGAAAAGTGTAAAGAATGTCTTGTTCCTTTAAATAAAAATGATACAGCACTGGAACAAAGCATTTGAAACTATTTAGGAAGGAGTTGTTTACATCTCTCACATATCTTATTTCCTTTTAGCAAATTGGATTGAAGGAGGAAGTTGGAAACTTGATCTGTAAAGTCATACTGGGTTTCACAAAGAGTAGGTTCCCCATCAGTGATATTCATTAAAGACTGCGTGGGTTACTTACCAGTGTAGGTTCCTAGCACAGTGTAGATTAAGGAGCTGGAGGATTCTGCTGACCCGGTGGTGTTGGTGGTATCAGTCATGCAGTCATATGCTCCGCAGCATGCCAGGTTTTCTTCTGAGATTTCCACTAATTCAGTAAGAACCAAAAGAAAGGCAGGTCACAGAAGAGATCAGATGAGTACACACTATATGTGAGGACATAAGGAGAAGGGAATCCAGTGCTTGGTGATTGATCCTGGTTTCAAGTTCTTCCTAATTAGAGATGCTTAACTGCAGAATCCCCTTTAACACACAAAAATTCGGTTTAACAGAAACAGTTGCTCAAAACAGAACACTGAATTGATGGGTACATGGAGTCATAGACTAAAGCCAGAGGCTGAAATCTGAATTCAAGCTCAGTTTGCAGTATTTAAAGTTCCAGCATGTATCTGTACCTCTTAACCATAATACCCCACAAGACAGTCCTTCAGTTTACAACTCCAGTAAACGGATCGACCTCAGTTCTTACAGCCAGAGCACATGATTCCTCTCCAGATAATTTCTGTATACATTATAGGAATGGAAAGCAGCTCAAGGCATCTTTTTGTTTTATAAATTCAAATTACGATTACCCACTAATGCAGTCTTCCAAGAAATCAATTCTTCCTGGCTTTATTATTTTATTACTGGTTTTATTACTCTTTGTGAACATACTTGAAACTAGAACAGTTTGGCAGGGTTTACAGTAAGACCTTTGCTTTGTTCAATCCCACCTGTGTTGTGCTGGGCACGTGTCAAAGCCATACACATGCATGCACTCATGTACCCTGTGTGTCACCACAACACCGTGCCCACTTCCTCCAGTACCTTTTCTGTAAAGAAAAAATACTAACCAAAGTGTAAACCTGAATAAGCTGCGTAGTGGGGGAGGGTGGTCAAAAACCACATACAATTATTTCTGTGCTTTCACTGAAGGATTTGTCACTGGTCCAAGCATAACAAAGGGCAAATACAGTGTACCTTAGCTGATTCCTTAAACAGGACTTGATCTGTAATTTTTCAGTTAAGGTTATTGTGTAACTACTTTTAGTGTGCTTTTCCCCATTGCTTGTGATTAAAGTTACTGCAATGTGAATCAGCCGTTTATATAGCTTCATAAACAAGTTCAGGTTCAACATCAGATAAAACCTAATAACATAAAGAAGGAAATCATTGCCTTTCTTTAGCCAGTGGCTACTGCTATACAGTTTTGAACAAACAGACCCTCAGCAAAATTACCATATGCAAAAGGTGAGTCACACTAGTGAGGTGTGGAAGAGTGTAAAACAAGTTTTTTATCTGTTCATGCATCATCTGAAGATGAAGATGTGCATGCAATTAGTGATATGGAAGCTGCAAGGCAGCTCCGTTCCTCTGGAAATAAGGCTGAAACATTGATGAGTGACAAAGGGTAACTCTTGTAATTTATATTGATTACTGTCTTCTGTTGTAGTATTACCTCATACTGTAGCGTGCCTTGCTGTGTCTGATGCAGTGATGCAGGCGTTGTGTCAAGTGTACATATGCATCTGTATTTTATGCATTTTGATTCTGCAAATACATACCATATCTTTCCAATTGCTCAGTGAAATTATATATCTTAAGTACATGGACAATATGGGTGGATATGTTAGAAGAGAGCAGAAGAAGTGAGTGGCTGGAGATCCTTACCCCCTCGCCCCCCCAAGAAGCACCCTCTAGGTCTAGGTTAAAGCTGAGTCTCACTGAGAAGGCATAGTTGGGAATTTTATGGTATGGCTGCTCATCACTGTTGTGAAGATATGTAAGGCCTTTGGCTTTGAGAGCTGTTCACAGCACACCACCCAGGAACGCAGCATTTCCTGAAATCCAATGTAATTAATATAAAAGAAATAAAAGAGTTTCTTTAGAATTTAAAGGAAGATCCCCAGATGTAAAACTAGGAGGGGATTCGCAAGACTAAAAAAAAAAAAAGAGTATTTTAATCCTCCTAATATGATATGTGCTGTGAAGCAGAGGGGAGTAAAATGGTTGCAGTCTGTGCAAACCCCATAGCTGCACCACAGCCTCTGCCCTGCAAATGAAATCAGAAGAGGCAGTCCCTCCGAAGACATTGTGTGGCTCACTGATCAGGTCAGCAGGGCTCTGTTGCGCTTGATACAGTCCTTTAGCATTCTGCTTCGATGGTGTTTCATCTACAGTTGCTTGGGTTTAGAAGAAGCATGATTTAGCCTAAGTATCACACTTTGTGACGAGTACTTTGCCATAAACCCAAGGATTCAAAGATTAAAACGTAATTCTAGTTCCCTGACATTTAGTTTTAACCTTATACCTATTTGAATACCCTCCAGAGGACATACTGTTTAACTGAGCCAGGGAAGAGAGGTAACTTCTTGCTATTCATAGTAGCAGTGTATATGGAAATCACTTTCCATGTCCATCCTGTTCTGAATTTGACAGGATAGGGAATTCATGGGAGACTGCGATGACAATACACTGTAGCACTTTGAATCTCTGAAGTGGCATCCAAGTATTAATTTATCTTCAGAACTGCCCTTTTAAAACTTACATCAATTACAAGCATGGGAAACGAGGGCAGCACTGTTAAGTGATTTCTTCAAGCTACATCGGCGTCTGCTGCCTGAGCCTGAAATACAGCAGAGGAGCCCTGGCATGCAGACTCCTGCCAACAGCTTCTTCTGTTCCTTGACAATTCTGTAAAGCACTCATTTTCAGCAAGCACCAGCATCAGCTTGACTAACCTTGAATGTTTAACAGCAAATTAATCCAATACTACAAGCTTCGTGAAAGAGCTGCTTCAGTGTTTTGCCTTTTGTTTTAATCCACTTTAAATGGAAGTCAGATGTGAAAGACCGTCACTGCCATCCAGCCTATCTATGCTTTATAACACAGGAGTGGAATTCAAAAGGAATTCAATAGACTTCTATTTTTGAGCTAGTTGTCTGAACTGTCTTTATAGCTGATGAAGGGTTGATAGAAAATAGACACTTCCAGAGAGCAATTTAGCCCATGTATTTTAGATATCTAGAGCTAACTCCCATCTGAAGTGTCTGTTTTCACTGACTATGAGGGCTCAGCTACAGAAATCTACCTTTTAACTGTCTAGAACTAGCAGATGTTTATAGAAAGAAGGGCCAAGATTTTTAAATATATTTTACCTTTGGTAGAAGCTTGACTAAATATCAAGGATGAGATAAGATTTCCGCAGATGCCAGAGGACTGAAATATCAGAAAGAAGACCCCAAAGTATTGGTTGATAATGTCTTTCCCATTTTTTCCTGCTTTCTCAGCGTATAAATTGCCAGCAACAGTGAGGTAAGTGCATTTGGCAGACCAGAGTGGTGCTCCTCCTAAGCCCAGGATCACAGAGGTAGGGATTAGTGTGTACCTGCCAAAGAACACTTTATTTAGCATAGTTATTATCCATTAGCATAATAATCATTTACCCAAAGATCCAGAGGCAAAAAGAGACATCAAAGAAATAGATTTCTCCTGTGTGTGATTCAATAAATCTGTTACATGGAACCAAGAAAGGGGCAGTCCTAAGAGGTTTAGGATGTGCAAGCACCCCCTGCTGTGTCCAGGGGCTAGGCCTAGGCTGGCCAGCTCTGTGCTTACGTAATGGAGAATTAAATTGCACCTGCCCTTCAGAAGGTGGATCACAACAAATTTCCTTTGTGGAGTTGTGTCCCCTGCCACTGGAGAGCTGACGTTGTTCATCCACCTCTGAAAGGGCAAGGGCAAGGCAGGAGCTGGCTTCCTCCTGTGGTCCTCTGCTCTCAGAGCCACTGGCTGGAAGGCAGCCTTCCCTTCAGTCTTTTCAAAAACAGTCCTAAAAGTAATTTTAAACAAAATCTCTGTTCATTTTTTGTTTGTTTGTTTGTTTTGTTTTATTTTGTGGTTTTTTTTCCTTTTCTGAAGGGAAATCTCTGCTACACACATGAGCTAAAGAAGCAGCTTCAGGTAGGTGGATGGATGCATTCTTTCTGGCTTTTTGCACATTTTCACCTCTCTGCTTCACCTGCTACTGGATTTGTTTATCCATGTTTCTTGCAGGTAACACCTTTTGCATCCAACTTTCAAATCCACAACAGAGAGGTAGCATAGGAATTAAGAAAAAGAGTTTTGCCCTTACTGTTTTTGTTCAAACACAATAGACAGGGTTAAAGTATTTAAATTGTACCAGCTAGCATAGAAGTTCCCTAAGGAGAATGCGATGTAGCAGCACATAGAGCCTGTGATGGTCCACTTGCAGCCCAGCTTCTTGATGAGGATTGGAGGGAGGAACATGGATGAGAAGATGAGTGCAGCATAGATAACACTTAGGGAAGCAACGCCCAGGCCTTCTTCTGAGTGGAGACTGCTCTGCATGGACAAAAACAGTGGCTGAGACAAATTTTATCACAGGGACATGTTATTATGGCATATGGAGAGAGGCTTCAGGCAGAAATAGAGGCACACAGAAGCTGCGGCTGTGTAGTACTGTCTCTTTTCCCCAAAGCAGCCTGATTATGGATTCATGGTTTCCCTCACAATGATAGCCCATTTGTCAAAATACGATGCAAAACCAGGTGAGGATTGCTTAGAGTCAAAGCCTTGGTAAGTCAGATTTTAGATTATTTAATGTAATTCATTCGAGTTTCTCTTTGAAAACAAGCTGAATGAAGGGCAACTTCTTTTCTTGGCCTTCACTTTTTGTCTCAGGCAGGAATATCCTCAGATCTGCATTGCAAGGGCTGACTTAACAACAGTGGAAGATTATTTACTTTAAACTATGGGTCTGCTAATTTCTAAATTCTTCTGAGGCCAAGGTCCAAATACATTAATATGTTTTCAGCAGCCCTTTGTAATTGGAAGTAATTGATTTACCCATATTTTCTCAAGGGAGGAATAACATTTTACTGATCTAACCAGGTTTTATATTTTTACGCTCCAAATAGTTCTCCTCTTGGCTTGACACTGTGGAAGTTGCAATGAGAAGATCAAGATGCTGCTTAACAGTGTTTTCCTGTTTGTTTTCATTAAAAGCTGACACAATCCAGTATGACTTTGGAAGGGGGAATGGATGCTGGGAGGGTAGCTTTGGAGAGTGCTGGAGGAGAGGGGGGCGGCTGGTATTTGCACTGAACATTTCCAAACACTTCCAAGCCCTGTGGTGGCTGTGTGGTCCAGCCATGCAGGACAATGGTGGCAGCTGGGCAGCACCCTTGGCAAGGAGCAGGGATCAGGACCATGAGGTGAGGAGGTGCTCTGTTGAGCAGTGTCAACACATTTGAGAATCAGAATGGTTGTTTTGTAAACAGGCAAAGAGCTTTCCTGGTAACAGAGATCTTATTTCTGAAATACCACATGCCTGGTTTTGTCAGCTACAGCTGACAAATTAGAAGCCAGGCCTTCAAAATCATATAATTAGCTGATTTGTTACTGGTTTCTTTTGTGGGGTTTTTGGTTTTTTTGAGGCTTTTTTGGTGGTGGTGATGGTAGTGGTTGGGAATGGAAATAAATGAATAAATGACGAAAATTTTCAATGTTTCTCCTGCAGGCTACAATATAGTAAAATAACTTATTGCTGATTGCACCTTAGCAAGTCCTCTTTAACCAGCAGAACAAAATGAAGAGAGAAGAGGGATACTTCATGAATTGGCACCACTCCCTCCTGCAGCATTAGGGAGGCTTTATGTTCCAGCACTTAACCTGAGCGTGCACCGTTTCAGGTTATGGGGCTAACTTGTGGCTTCTTGGGTTTGTCTTTCCCCTGCCTCATTAGTTTGCCCAGCTCATAACATCTCCATCCACTTTTGGGACTGTTTTTGCAGAACTTCCCTGAACTCAGAATCTGACAGTGTCAGCAAACAGAAACTGCTCAAGGAGGGGAGGAGATGTGCAGAGCAGGGCCCTCTTCCTGGAATGAGGTCCGCTCCTTGTTATTGCAAACAAATACATCATGGTATGTATCAGACTCCACCTTTAAAACATATAGATGCCCACACCAGTGAGAAAATCCAAGCTAATTGATCAGGGTCATATTTTAATATCCTGCCTAAAGTTACTCATGGATGGCTTATATCCACTTATTTGTTATCAGACCAGCAGAATCTTCTAGTTTGAGAAGTTCCTCCTTGTGATTATCTACTCTGAAGTATTCATAGACAGCAACAGTAACCCTTAGTCTTTTATTTTGGCTGTGCTAAACCAGCGAGATCTGATGGTATTCTGAGCCTTCAAGTCATTCTTGAAACCCGTCTCTGCTACTGTGGTTTAAGATGTTCATGCCAATACAAGCCACAGCTGCCTTTGATTTAAAATAATTTTTTTATTATTATGTTATATCATGATGCCAGGAATTATTGTATTATTTATACTTCAGTCATTTAATGGATTTGGCATACATTTTTATTATTCCACGTTGCTGTATAATAATAAATATAAAACAATTTAGAAATATTCAAAACAAACCCTTTCCAGAAATGGAATTTGTTTTTCATTTTGCAATGTCTTCTTTTGAGAAAAATCTCAGAAAAATTTAGTTTTCACCCAAACAACTTTTATGGGCCTAAAGAAGTAAGTCTGACACGATTATTCAAACTGTTTGAGAAGTACTAGAATAAAATATTTAAAAAATGCTATGGATCTGGATGACGAATACTAACCTGCAGCCAGCTGATGTCCTAACCCACCTCATAAAAAATAATTGCACGTGCCTTCCTCCCAGAAACTGTGGAAAGACTGACAGTTTTTGCACTACCAGGTAGGTGGCCTAATGCCCTGCCAGCCAGTGGGAGATACTCCGCTTACCTGTAGACTCTGGAGTCCTCCATAAGCAGTGAAGAGAAGTAAAAATCCAAAAGATATTACCAAAACATTCTTAAGATTCCTTTCCATGTTGATTCATACAAGACAAAAGGTCTGGCAGTAGACAGAGCTGATCCAATTATTCCAGGGGGTGCACTGAGTTGGAGAAAAACAGCTTATGTTTCGTTGGAAGAGGTCACGTCTCACTGCACTGGTAGTGGAAAAAGTTGTTAATTATTTGAGGATTGGCCAATGAACTTTACTTTTACTGATACTGAAAACTCTTTATGGAATTGTTACTCATTTACCAGTTGTGACAGAGGCAATAACGAGTGCTCCCAAAGGACATCTATCAGGTTTTATTAGATAGGTATAAAAGTCACTTGCAACACTTGGACCAATTTTAGTCTTGCAGTCATACATTATATGGCTCTCTGCTATCACTAGCAAAGGAGAAAAATGCAAGCAGTGAAATGATGCTCTGTCATAAAGATACACTAATCCATAAAGGGCGAAAACTAAAGGATCATACTGAAATCTATGTTAGGCCAATTGCTCAGCTAAGGTTAAGGAAGCATACTAGGAAATGAGATCGATTGTGTTACAGCGTTGTCTGTACACCAGCTCTATACCTGGGCAGTGCAGCGAACCAAAGTTGCTGGCTGCTTGGCAAGCGGGAGAGTCTTCCTCCTTGGTGAACTCTGTGGCTTTGGTGTTTCAAATTGACTAAGTCATACTCATGAAGATCACTATTTCCCATCTTTCCCATCAGCCCAGAAGCCAAGAAGCATGAATTTAGCAGGTACCCAGAAAAAACCCAGCCTTTGTGGGATGCACTTGCCAGGGCTACCTGATTCAAGGAGTGAAAACTTTCCTCCTAGCCAGCCCACCTTGCCCTGCGTGCCCCTGCTTTCCCCTGTTTTCAGAGCCTGCCCTTTTGAAACTGCATTGTCCTCTTGTTCTTGAGGCACTGACCATGCTGCAAGTCCTCACTGAGTTTTTGAATATTCCCCTACTGAGCAAAGTCCTGTTTGCCCCTAAGCCTGGCACGTCGAACAGACCCTTCCTGCAGCTGTAGCAGAGGAGAGATTTGAACTTGGGAGCAAAGTGGAATCCCAATAAAGTCCGTGCTATAACGTCGACAGATTCAGGCGGAGGTGGTCTTTAGGATGTCTGCAGTGTCTGGTGGCAACGCACCGCTAAGACTTGATCTAAACCCCACTAGGTGGCACGGTTTTGCTTCCCGCGGGGACACTCGGGGGGGGGGGGGGGGGGGGGGGGAAGCTTTAACGCATTAGTTCATTTAATACATTAAAGAGGTCACAGCTAGTTTCTACTTCGGAGAAAATTCCAGTATGTGATTTTTTCATTTTCTTCTTTTGTCTTATAATCTTCTTGAATGAAATAGCACAGAAAATAAAATCTTCTAATTCTCTGTTGTTAATGGCACTTCTATATTGCAAGCCTAGATAGTGAAATGCTGGCTTTTTGTTTTCCAGACTACTATGCTCAGCATGCAAACACTTTCAAGTAGATCACAATGCTGCTCTTGTTTTGCAGTATTTGTAATCCTCTACAAGGCTTATAAATGAAACTGGTGGTAGTTTTTCCAGTCTTTTTAGATTTGTAGACTCTTGCAATTTTCAGGTCAAGACATTTCAGAAAAAAATTATACCTGGTGATAACATGCTTGTTTCTGGTTTGGATCCCATAGAAACAGTCTGCAAAATTTTAGGGGTTTGAGATCACAGGTTTAAAACCACTAGAAAAATGAATGAGAAAATGTAAGAATAATGCTTAACCTAAATAAAAGTATAATTATCACCTGCTCCAGCAGAGGCAAGAACCAAGGATAGTGCAAAGTGCACTCAGTTATAAAAGGCTTTATTTTAGTGCTCTTTCTTGACATTAGCAGTAATAACAACACAGCTTTAAAAAAATCAGCATTAACTGGATGCTATTTTTAAAATGTAGTGTTGGATAGGTTATCTGATCAGCAGATCTGCTGCTTCTGCTCTGGAGGAATTCTTAACTCCTCAGTCACGTCCTCTCAGCAGCACAGCCTTGAAGAGTATACTGGGGAGGATGGTGGGGGGGTTTGTGGAGGTTTTTTTTCTCTCCTTTCAACTGATCAAAGACATTTCAGTCTATTCCACATCCCTTGCCCAGAGCTGTGGCTTATCCAACTGCCTGGTCCTGAGCCCCTCCTTAGGAGTCTTTACCAAGGTGATCTGATAAGGCAGAGGATCTCTTCCTTTGGTACCAGGCAGCGGAGGCTCCGGCAGGCCTGCTGTGTATCACCCTTGACACCTCTTTCATTCTTTCTGCCAGCCTAACTAAGATTAAGTGACCCTCAGGAGCTGTGCACTGCATTTTGGGCCCAGCTTTCCTATAGGAGACTGCAGCCACCAAACTGAAATGCCTCGCAGAATGCAATCACAAAAATGTGAGATAGAAGAGGCTAGTTAATTGATGACTCCATCCCACAGCTGATTACGTTTGTTTTCCCATGTTTATTTTCTCAGTGTAAATAAGGACAGCCTTTGCTCAAAAGATTATAGTACCAGAGGCTAATCTTCGGAGGGGTTTGCGCTTCATAATTATAATGTCCCTATTTACTCTTGGCTGGTTAAATATATTGTTTAGGCAGTTACTTTAACAACAATAACAAAAAAAATTACCCTACACCCAGAACACTCACCGTAGGATTTCTGCCTTGGGAGGCTTTTAATTGATTAGCTCCTTGGTGGTATACGATGATATCCTTTGAGTCTATCTGTAGAAAAGATGAGTATTTTTATATGCCAGCTGGCCCATGGTTTGGCCACCCACATAATATGGACAAGTGTTGCAAGAGCTGTTCTCTGAGCTGACCCTAACTGGCACTGGTCTCCAAGGAGCTGACACTGACAGGAGGTGCAGGGGACATGTGCTTGCCCATGGATGCCTCCAAACAAAAGGATGGGAAGAGGGGAGAGTGGACATAGAGTCTACATGTTCCAAAATTAAACTGATTCTTCCCCTTTTTCCATGGTGAAGGCACTGCAGATGTACTAGAGGGGAACATCAGCCTGCTGTCCTGAGCTGTAGCAGTACTACCAGGCCCTCAATATGCTGTCTTGCATTTGGAGCCCTCAACTGTGGTAAAGCCAGCAGATTGCATGGTCCTTCTTGGTAAGCTACAGAAAACCACCTGACTCACACTCCCAGCCGGTTGAACCCATGCTGCTGCTGTTTAACCCACCCTGTTAGACACATGAGCCCTATAATGTCTTTCCAGAGACTAAGTGGGACAGTTGGGACACTCCTTTGACTAAGCTACCACTGCCCCAATTGCCCACCTCCTGGGGCTGTCACACAGAAGACACCTTTCATGGGCTGCAGCAGTGTGAGTGTCCTGAGGCAGTAAGGTACTTCTCCAGAGAGTGGGGTAACTGTAAAACATAAGGTTGGTGCGCCAGGCAACATTAAATGGTCTAGATGTGAAAAATCTTTCACAGTTTGCAGATGGCATAGGAAAGTGTGGCTGAATCCTAGGACATGCCCAGGCACATCCAACTACTGCAGCCACTCTTTTTTCCCAAAGTCCTGTTCTCCCAGGAAATTAGCCTGTCCTGACAAACCTGCAGTGTTCTCACCTGCCAGCCCAGTGCCCGAGTTCTCCATTTTGATTAGCCCCTTCAGAAGAAAAGGGGCTAATTAAAATTCAGGGCTGCTTGGCCCAGGCTGCCTACACGGCGTTTCCTTTCTTGCTGCAAAAGCCTGGCCATGTTGCTCTGTTCTTCCCCTCCTCCTTCACCTGCACTGGTGCCCTGCTGATTTTGGAATTGATACAGGAATGGCTAAAACTGATGCACGTGCCTTACGAAACCCAGCCATTCCTGAAGGGGCTTTAGAAAATACTGGCTGTTACATGTTGAGAGAGGGTCACAACTCAGATGTGAGGCTCATAACGCAGAGCTGAACAGATTAAGCAGTAAAAGCTGGTTTTGCCTGGGAAGGGGGTCGGAAGGGACTTGTTGGTCAGTGAACTCTTACCGGCCACAAATCGGAGGAAAATAATTTTTGTTGGGCCAAAGGCTTCAGCAGTGTCAGTTGCTCCTGTGTGCCTTTAAAGGTCTAAACATCTCCCCCTCCTCCAGCATTTCAGCTCTAATTTCCAAATTTCTTGTATTTTCCTTCTCTCCTTTCAAATACTGCTCCTTTTCCATCATGCAATGCATCCACAGATGCTGTCCTTTCATCTGTTCTCCCAAGGCCCCTCTACATGCATGGCTGCATAGACATTGGTATGCCATTTCTGTCTGAATCCTACCTGGAGGCACCAAACTGTCAATCTCAATCTCCCTTTATGTCCTTGATGTATGTAGTCCTTCCTTACTGCTTTTTTCCTTTTACTGTTCCCTAGCCATTACCCTGCCTTTGTCTCTCTGCTTCTTCCTTCCCTCATCTCCTGAGTGCCAATGGACTTTTTGCTTCTTAAGGGAGTTACCTGAAAACTACTGGTGGTGTTCCCGTCTCACAGACTGCTACACTACTTTTAGCCTCACTAGCTGTAAGGTCTCTCTCCCTTCTCCGTCAACACTGCTCATAATATCTCATGAGGCTCTTTTCCAGCCCCATCATCTATCACTTAAGGAAGAGGAGGGCACACGCCTTGTTTTCTGGGCTGGGAGCCAGCTCATGGTAGAAGTGGGACCAAATGGAAAAAGAGCAGAGAGGGTGCAGGCCATAGGCTTGGATGAAGTTGTGACTTTTCTATCAGGAGAACCACATGGGAGACTTTCCCCACAGGACACTTGTCTGCTCTGCTAAATGCAGCTGTCTAAATAACCAATATAGCCTCCATAATAAAGGCAGGACTCAGTTTAGGATAGGATGACGTGGCTCCAGTCCAGGTTCACTGCCATGGTTTAACCACAGTGCCACACAGGTTCTCGCTCCCCCACAGTAGGATGGGAGAAGAATTGGAAAAAGGTAAAACCTGTGGTTTGAGATAAGAACAGTTTAATAACTGAAATCAAGGAGGAAAAAAAACAACAAACCAAATCCCAACAATAATAATTGTAACTAAGAGGAGTGTGAGAGGGAGGAATAAAAGCCAAGGGAAACAAGTGATGCACAATACAGTTGCTCACCACCTGCTGACCGATGCCCAGCCAGTCCCCGAGCAGCGATTGTCAGCCCCTAGCCAACTCCTCCCAGTTTATATACTGAGCATGACATTGTATGATATGCAATATCCCTTCGGCTAGTTCAGGTCAGCTGTCCTGGATGTGTCCCCTCCCAGCTTCTTGTGCACCTACTCACTGGCATGAGCATGGGAAACTGAAAACTCCTTGACTTAGAGTTAAGTGCTACGTGGCAACAACTAAAAACATCAGTGTGTTATTAATATTATTCTCGTACTAAATCCAAAACACAGCATTGTAGAAGTGTTTCTCACTAAGAAGAAAATTAACTCTATTCCAGTCAAAACCAGGACACTCACTCAAAAATTGTTATGAGACAGAAAAATAGTTCCCGTAACTGTTAGGCTTCTTATAGATGTTACCTCCTGTGATTTCCATCTCTCGTGGTGGGAACTTTCAATGCATGAACACATCTATGAAAGTGTTCACAGACACTAAGTCTAACCTTGGGAGAGATTCAAGCATTTTGAAGGTAAGCCCCTGCCCCTGTGTGGCAGACGACCTCTCTGCAGAGGACACCTAAGGAGATCAGCCTCTCCAGGCTGACAGCTTCCCCGTGAACAACCCCCTGTTTCTCCATCAGAAACCAGTATTGCATTCATTCTCTTATTAAAAGGTGCTTTCATCTGGTTCAGACTCAGCCTACTCACATTTTACCTCCTTAAAACTGTTGCCTGACCACTGACATTGTACATGCGCTTTGTCCTGCATTTTGGATGTTTTGAAATAGCTGGGGTAAACCCATTTCTATCCTAAAGCAGTGGCTGTGACTCAGTTGGTAAGACTTAACACCCTGTTACGATCAACATGCCACTGTTGTGATCTGTGCTTTTGTAACGAAAGGCTGGGGAGGCGGGTCCTGCATATGAACAATAGACTTCTGTATGGCAGCGGCTCTGAAGTCTTAAGAGCCATTTACTGGAAACTGCTGGACTGCATACTGGTTGTTCAGATGAGCATGCACCACAAATTCCTTATACACACCCATGACGTGGGCTGGGAGGATAGGATGGGACTGTCAGCAACCCAGACCCTGTCCTTTCACCTTCCTTTTTTAGTTCAGAGCTGGCTGCTCGTGTTATTAATGTCCACTATCAAGCTAGCACAAAAAAAAAGGTCTATAATGCTTAGCCAGGAAGCCCCTGATTTTGAAAGGCTATTGCAAAGATTTGTGACCAGTTTATCAGCTTGTGGAAACAAAAGGGGGAGGAGAATGGGGCTTGATCCCAGACAGCGGGATAGCTTAAAGGCGTATCAGTGTAGCATTCCCAGGATGTGGAGGTTCTCGCTCTCCAGTGCCTGCCACCTTTCATTTGTCCGTTGGTTGTGCCCATTGGGTGGACACTGATCTAAGAGAATATTTGCCACCTATTTACCAACTTGCCATCGATGTAAATATCTATGGCAGATAAAAGGAAAAGGTAGCATAGGTCTCTCTCTCTATAAGCCTTGCTCCCACTCGCTTCAGCTTTCTGTCACTGAAGATGCTGTTACCACTATACGAGCAGTAGCTACCGAGCTGCAGAAGTGTAAGCAGGGGCTCTTGAGAGCGGAACATAAAAAAATGGCTGTTCTGTACAGGCCGGTGTGCAGTATGGCATGAGAGAAAGGAGTTGTTATAGGCACAAGAGATCTATTAGAATTAATCAGAATAGGCAATTTTGTTGTTTTCTTTCCTGCAGTAAATTTTGAAAATAAAACTTCTTCCCTGTCCCGGTAGGTATCACTGATTGCCTGGGGCAGGGGGTTACCTGTTTTACCTGGCCTTTTTCGTGACAGAAAATATGAGGAAGTTCCATACCCTTCCCCTGTGGTGACAGAGAGTCTCTCGCACGTCTGAGCAACAGACTCTTTCCCTTGCCCAAGTATTGGTGAATCATGCAGCTGTCGATGACACTGTTTCTCTACCAGCTATCCCTGTCCCTTTTCCTCCCATCCGCAGCCCTGCCTTCTCCCACACACATCCCTCAAGTCTCAGGCCCATTAGTCTGCATCTCCTTGTGTTCAAACAAATCAAATTACCTTTTCAGGTGGCTTCCTGTACTTTGAAATTATGGAGTTATGATAGATCTCCCTGGAAACAGGTACCAGAGTCCAGGTGGGAACGTCTTGGCGGTTGCTGCTCTGAACAAGCTTCACATTTCACATCTGCTTCAGGGAGACTAGCAAGCCCTCTGTGTTATCTTTAATCTTGCGCTGATCTTTAAAGAAACTGCCCCAGCATGCTCATAAGGATCGCAAAACTCCTATCCCACCCTTCTCTGGAAACTCCTCTTCATTTTGTTAGTCCTTATGTGGGCCCTGAACCAAGAAACAATATGTTGGAAGACAGGACAGCTACAACTCCACTCTTGTATATCATCTGAAATGTGAGTAATCACTGTTTTGATTGTATTCTTGTTTGTCTATTCATTTCTTATCAACTGTTGATATTCCACTAAATTGCCCCTGCCTCCAGAGAAGTACTGAGATCACTGATCAGTCACTCAGTCCATTTCACAGAAGCCATTCCATAACTTCAGGATGGTGAAGACTATCAGTCACCCCCAGCATGGTGTGGTGGACACTTAGTGGGGACTTGAAGGTGAAAAGTGACATCCTGTTACCACTAATTCCTTAGTCATTTAGCAGTACCACAGGAATAGTCACTGCATACAAATAGTTTCAGCCTGAATTGTATCTCTGGAAAGTCATCATTGTTGGTTTTTTTCCTATTAAATCACTCACAGATTCTGTTCCAGGATCCAGTGCAACCACTGGAAGACTGCTGGCTTTGGCAACAGTAGATTCAGTCCTTCATATGCCAGTGGATGGATCCCCTTGGCTTTCCCACATGAGAGAGTTAAAGCTTGGTGAAGTCAGCTTAAGCAGGAGGCTAAAGACTTCCGAGCATTGTAGAACAACTCTGGAGAAATGTGGAGGAAAAACGGCGAGCTTAGTGGGCAGGAAATCTAGAAGCAATATCTAGTTCCTAACAGACTGCTAACTTCAATAGGCTCTGTGAGAAAAGGCATTTCCATTCTCTTTGCTAGATTCCCTAAGGCCAACAAGCAGACCGGAGTGGACAAAATATGTTTGTGGCTACTTAAAAAAAAAATATATTCAATATACTTGACTGTCAGAAATTACAAAAAAAATACTAAACATGGATTTCTCCTTGCCAGTCCTCTGGAGGTATGGTAGCTTTAATTCAGCAGTAAAGACTGACTTGATTAAGTTTTATCTTAAACATTCTGTTCCAGAGCTAGCTTTTTAAGTGACTATGTGTTTTTCTTAAACAGACAAATAGGAAGAAATCCAGAGTATACTACAGAAAATCTCAGTGCCTCTTCATTGTGAGATGCCTACCCTGCAAGGGAGAAGAAACTTAGAGAATAAAACCACATCATACGGAGAGGGAGCACCAGGGGGTTTACTGGAGTGGTTAGAGAAAAGCCGACAAGCTAGTGGCCTCTTTTTCTGATTACCAAACCCTTAAACAAGAAAAATCTTCACATCTTCTTGTAATGATCAGAGGCAGAAGATACACATTCACACCTCTCTATTAAAAGACCAGAACACACGTGAAGAGGGTTTTAAGCATGCATTAGTCTAGTTTTATGTGTAAGTATGTCCAGTTCCTTCTGATACTTCACCTCCTTTAAGCTGAACTCTTATTGGGCTTTGAGGCTGTTTTAAACTACAGCCCCTGGGAACAGCTCTGGTGCCTTTGACCGGCATGGGAGTTAGATGGTGTGGGACGCAAGGGCTGTTTCTCCAGAAGCCCTCCTACAATGGAGAGGAATGGTAAAAAACAAGTGGGACTTCAATATGAATTGAACTGTTTGTGGTAGCTTTTGACTGGAACTGGAGCTGTAATGAGACATGGTTTGGTACATAACGGTGCAGGCTATAACCTAGCTGTCTGCTGTGCAGAATTCCTCTGCAGAGATGATAACCCAGCCAGAAGGAGTCATCAGCTTCTTGTCCTTTGCATTGCTATTGGAGAACCACCAGGAGCTTAATCCCAGGGGCCAAAAGCATTCTGGGCTTGGTTTTAAAATGTGTATTGCTCAAGCATCTGTTTTGGGTTGCAAGCATTCTTTTACCCTTTACAAGTCAAGGTCATGATACGGGCTTATAATTAATTATACTTTTAAATCTTCCTCCTTTCTATTTAAGTTTCAGGTGTAGGTGCAGAATTCCAATGGAGATCAGCTTCTGCTAAGACAGAGCTAAATTCTTTGGCAGCATGAGTAACTCAGACCTCAGAGAAATAAATTAAATATTGCAGTCTAAAGTGTTTGCTGAAATTAAAATTCAAAATGGGTGAAAGTTCTTTCATTTCAGCTTTTAAACAGAAGGACGGCTCTCCTAAAGATGTAACCTATGAGGCATGTCAAAGGTTTTTTGACATTTGAAATTATAGCTCCAGTACTGAGGGGAGGCGGTCAATTTGTAGCTTTGTGCTTTTTCTCCCTGTAAATGTGAGTAATTTCTTTTAGCCCTCAGTACATCACCAGTATATTGTTGTTTGAGGAGCTGCTTGGATTTAGTAGATGAGAATCAATACATGAGCCATTTACTGACTGTGAAATTGACTTTTATAATTGAGAGACTGCTGAAAATGTATGTATATCTAAGGGAAGCAAAAATCAAACTGCATTATATTATACGTTTGCTGCAGATCTGAAAGAAGGAAGTTGATCCTTTTGGATAAAAGTCACAGAATCACATGAATATTGGATGGAAGGGAGCACTGGATGTCACCTACTCCAACCTCCTACTCCAAGCAGTGTTGCCACCAGCACTAAGTCAGATCAGCCAAGGATTTGTTTAGCTCGGGTCTTGAAAAACCTCCAAGGATGGAGCTTTCACAGCCTTCCCCATGCTGTGCTACCCTCCTAGTGAGGAGATGTTTTCCTTTGTGTAATGTTAAAGTAATCACTCATGGTTTCTACTTATTTTCAATATTCTATTAATATTATTCTGATAGGAGAAAAGAAATCCTATCTGCACAAAATATAAAGGCATGGGAGGAAAACCTCTTTCTATGAGGCATCTCAGCTACTTAAAACAATCAGTCTAGGCTCCCTAGATGCACTTTCTATTAATAGGGAAACAGTGGCTCTCCAAGACGCAGATTCAGAGGGACCTCGCTAGGTACTGGCCAGAACGAAAGACCTTCTGCTACTTCATCGCTGGAGGCAGTGGGATTGTTTATGAAATCAGCTGGCACTTAAAGTTATTGAGTCAGGGTGTGTTGTGCTCATTGTGTGTAATAGACTGAAACAGTACTGAAACATAAGTGGAAAAACTGCTGTGAGACCTGGAACAACATAACCTGGGCTGAAGTTAGTGTTCCTGTACCAAGAACCACCCCAACATTTCTCTCCAATGAAATGATACAGGATAGTGGGAGTTTCCTGCGGAAAGTTCTGCTGATGAATCGTACTCCTCAGGCAGGAAGCCCTGCTGCTGAGACTTTTCCTAGGGACAAACGTGAGCAGCGTGTTCAGACACTAGATGTTTATGGAGAGCGTCTGTTATTTTACAGACCGCTTGGATACCTTACATGGCCTTATCAGGGAAAGGAGTAGCTGGTCTACAGAATCCATGACATCTATGACAAGTACACGGTAGTATAAGCACTTGTTAGAAATGGTTGTAGTGCAAAATTAGGCTTATAGTCACAAATAGTGCCTTAAGTCTTCATTTTGGGTTCATACCTTGGATCTTTGCAGGTAATGGGCTAGTGCAAATCTCTGGGTTAAAATAGCTTTTTCTTTGGAGGACTGACAATTCAGATAGAGATACAGAGTTGGAATACCTAATGATAGTTTTTGTAGGGTTTATATACTTTTCCTGCAGAGTTGTCAGTAGGCCCTTTTTTCTGGAGTGGAGCATTCTGGTGCTCCAAACGCTGTGGGGTTTCAGGAACTTCCTTTAAGAATTCAGAAACACTGTTTAACTTGCTGCTCAGGTTTGATGCAGTCTTTCTGTCTGGTGAACATTTTCCATCAGATCAGTTCTCAGGTATTGAACTTATTTGACACCTTCTCTCAGTAACTTCCCTTGACTTGCTCAGCATACTAATTTTCCTCAGTGATTCTTCCATATTTATTAAGAGGCTGAGTCTGACCTATGTCACAGCTGATCTTTCTTTTACCCTGCTTATCATATCATCTCCCCCCCCCATTCTCTGAGCCATGAGTCAATAAAGAGAGAAGCTGAACGTAGCAGATATAGTTGACCTGTCAACTTGAACCTGGAAACCTGCTCCTTCAGCATCTGACTGTTTAACAAAAACTGGGCGTGGCAAATTACCAAATGGAGTTCTGTCTGTGACTTTCTGCTTTTCCCTAAGAACTTTCTGTGAAGACCAATTTAGTATCACAAAGCATATAAAATGAAGACAAAAAAGCTGCCTTCCAAAGGTTCAAAGACTCCCTTAGAAATGTGTTGGCAGAAGTTTCATGAAAAAAGAAATCAGACATCATGTTAAAAGCTGCAAAGTCAGCGTGAAGATCCATAAGGGCCAATGCACCTTCAAAAGGATGGGGTGGGGTAATGTGTAGGTACTGTGTCATGGCATTCTGTGTTTGTATGTACTTACTACTTTGAGCAACTAATACAGAAATTCCTTTATGAACAGGGGCCAGACCAATCCGGTGACCTAATTTGCATCTAATTTACATAAGCTATTGAGTTTTAAAACAAGGGAGGAATTTGACAATTTAGTAACATGAAGAAACATTTTATTTTTGTGTGGCTACTAAAATTGCACTGTATTTAGAAATGAGGCAATCAAATAACAAGTTTTTGATTCTGTTGTTCCCAAGGAGAGAGAATATGGAACCAAGGAGGAAAGTTGAAAGAGAAAAAGAAATGTGCCGTGTGACTTAAAGAGCTCCTCTGGTTCATCCATCTGTCTCATGGCAGGATCACGTCCACCTAGGTAAGTTCTTAAAAATTTGTCGAATCTCTTCCTAAAGATGTCCAAGTAAATAAGTGGTATGGACCTCTCTTGGCAATGTGTTTCAGACCTTTTACTCTTACAAACTTCTTCAAATATATAACTTGAGTCATTCTTGCTTCTGTAGGAACCAGTTATTGGGGCCTCACAAATTCCAGGCAGAACAAGGAGGTAATTTCGACTGTCCTGCAGATTACACGCCTGTCTAAAAAGTCTTGGATGACACTTCTAATATCATCTTGAATTCTAATCCTGTCTTGCTTGTGATCTCAGTGTCATATCTTCTGCAGATGTAGTTGGTTCTTTCTCCGTTCAGGCCTTCAGGTCATGAGTGAAATCAGTAAGCAGGACTAAATCCAGAACAGATACCTACAAACCTCTTACTATGCCTTTCCACTCCAATTGTGAACCAGGCTGCCTAGTCACTGAACATAGCTCTCTGTGGGTTTGCACACAACCTGCACTAGTGTCACCAACACTCTAGCTGGTTTACGGAAATGTCACATGAACCAGGGGTGGGAACATAATGAAATAAAGATATGTGACTCCTACTGCTTCTCCTCTAGCTGCAAAGCCTGTTACCCATTATAGAAAGGAAATTGTGTTGGTGTGACATAACTTTTTTCTTAACAAATCCATTCTGGCTGCTACTTATTTTTGTTTTTCCTTCGACAAATATTTCGTAACAAAAAGACACTAATTCTTTCTTTTTTTTCTTAGTCCCCACACCCCCACCCCCCCACCCCCACCCCAGGAATTGAAATTTTGGTGACAACCATGCAAATTTTAATGCATTTTTCAATCTGTTTTTAAATACAGAGGTGATCTTCACTCTTCCCCTGTCTATGGAAAAAACTTTCTATACTGGAAAGAGGGATGGCAATATGCAAATCTAAGGACAGCTAATTAAATGCACAGGTGGGAAGACCTGGCTTAATACAACAAGCCATCTGAAATAAAGGTTATTGGAAAATCACTTGATAGGCATGTATATTGGAGCATGTACTTTCACTAAAGTCAATGAGTCTACTCTGATTGACAATAGCTGAGCATTACTGCCAGTATATAATTAATCTGTGGGGTTTGGGTTTTTTTCTGCTTGATTTGACATCCATTGAAAGCCAAAGTACATTAATGAGACTGTATGAATTTCCTGTAAAGGCAGGCGTATCTTCCTAGAAGCCTTGCTGATGAGCACATAGGAGTACTGTATTGCTAGTCTATCCAAAATGATTCAAAGAGTAAACAGTCCATTCCTCTTATATTTGACAGGGAAACACAGGGCAGGAGAAACAGCATATTATGAACCCTTTTTGTATTTGTGGGGAGTTAGAAGCAGATCCACAGAAGAACATAAGGCTTTGCAACTCTCAAAGCATCACTCTTATGGCGCCTAGGAGAGGAGACCTGGATCTGGTCCCTGCTCCATGTTTTGCTATTTCATAGGATAGTTTTGTTTTGGTTTGGTTTGTTTTTTTTCTAGTACATAGGATAACATACAGGATCCAGTATTCAGTCTGTTCAGTCTGCCCATTTCCTCTTCCCCTACAAGGTGAATACCCGTGTCACTGGATTACAAAATCATTCACATGCATACTGTTTTTCCCCCCATCTAATGCATCTTCTTATCTTTTTTTCAAGTGGGAAAGGAGGAGATGGATCATATAGCCCATAAGCTAGCAGGCTGGGCACCCTTCTCGCAAGAGGTAAGAGAAATGGGCTTAAGTCTCTGCAGAGAGAAGGGGGAATTGAATTTGTTTCTCACAGCCGGTCCTACAGAGGTGTATTAGGCACGTCTCAACATACTTGGGTAAAGACCCTCTGAGGAGATAGGTCCTATGGGAAGTATCCCCTAGCCTCTTATTGCTAATTATAGTTGTAATCTACTAAAGGCAGCCATCTGGGAAGTGGTACTATTTAAAGAACTGTAAGACTCTCTAGCTTTGGAAGGTACTGTGTAAAATCAGGTGCCATCCTGGTTTACATAGGCTGTGCTCAATTATCCACAAAATTCATGGGCTGTTGGGAGGGACTTAGGTCTTAAAGTTTCCTGCCATCCTTTTATGGGTGGATGATTTGGAATCTTAAATGATAGCTTCTTCTCTTTTATTTTGCTTAACCATTTCAGATTTAAATGCTGAATTATCATATATTTGAGTGTTTTGAACTGGGACTACTGGTAGGTTTTTTTCCTTCCTAAACCCCCCAGAACTTCAATGTGCTGCATTAGAAGAACGCTATTGTTGAGACAGAAAGAAAATCCAGACCCCTCCTTTGGAGACATCACATGCAGTCCCAGTCAACCATGCTGAAGAAAAAGGCAAGGGGGGGCCGGGGGGGGGCGGGGGCAAGGGAGGGAAAGATTGAGGGAAGAGAGTCTGTTAGATAGGAAGAGACAAAGACAGCAAACCAAAGGCTGAGAATCCGTGTGCTTGCTGACTACAAATAAACACACTACAGAAGGGGATTTATGTAGGTTAAAGGACAAAGTCGGTGCAAGATCAAGTAACAGTGAAGTAGCCACAGTTAAATAGAGGCTGCATATAAGCAAGCTGTCAAAGCATCAGAGGAAAGACATTCTGGGGTGTCTATCAGAGAAAGTGACCTGAGAGAAACCCAGATAATTTAAAAAATAATTGTATCGGTTTATGAAAGTGACAAATGGCACCTGTCAGACTGAATTCAGTAACCCAAGATGTCCTGCTTAGTCCTGTGTCCTATGTCAGCTTTTCAGTAAAAGGTTTATTTCTTGCTAATTTTCTGGGAGGTTTATTTTCTCCTGTGATGGAAATGCATTACAAATATGGATTCTGATTGTTGTTCAAGTTGCAAACTGAAATATTCAGGTTCAGTATATATTACTCATTCAGGAGTGCACAATCATGCAGGAGGATACTGTTCTAGCAGCTAATAAGCTGCTGGAGGAGACTGCATTGCTTTCGGCCCCAGGCTGTCTGAAATGATTTTTCAGTGTCTTCCATTCCCTGTGCTCATGAGATCACAAAGACAGCACTACCAATTCTAAATATTCAAAATTATACCCAGAACTCTTGCTGTAACTGCTAACATCATCATTTTGTCTTTAAGACAGTAAGATTTCAAGAATCAGAAGTGTAAGATGTCATTTGCCCCTTGGTTTTGGAGAACAGTCTTCACTTTTTATAGTTATGAGGATAACAGCTTACTGTGTGTTTTAAAATAAGGGCTGAGATCCTTGTACATAGTTCGTGAAACTGGGACTTCACAAAAATACCATGTAGCATGAGAGTCAAAACAAAGCCTCCATCAGCATGCCATCTCTTTTCCCAGGCAAAAACATAAACCAAAGCAAACTCTCCAGAAGGCATTCTGGTGACCTAAGTGGTTTTGTAACCCATCCTTCCTAGCAATGGGTATAGAGGAAAAAGCAGCAACATGGAGGTGCAACGTGAGAGTACTGGTTTGGTTTGGGACCAGGGATCAGGAAGGACCTAAGGGCAAGAGGCTTCCACATGCAATCTTCCTTACTGGGGGCACCCAGCTCTGCCTTTGCCTGAGCAGGCAATAGAGGAGGGACTATCCTTGGGGCTTAACAAGGAAAACTTGGCCCCTGGAAGAAGCAGCAGGAAGCAGAAAAAAATGTCTGAACCACCTATGACTTTAATTACTTATTCTTAGTAAACCAGACCCAACCACCACCAGTGCAGTCTAGAAACACTTTTTCCTGAGAGCAGCCAGTCCATGTTGATGTTCCCCAGGTACGTGTAGCACTAGAAGCAGTAATGCTGGAAGCCCCCAGGTTCTGGGCATCATGTTCCAGTTAACCAAAATCAGCCTGACACTCCTGACCGTGTCCGAACAACTGGGGAGCCTGGACACAAAGTTATGTGGCCAATTAGTCAAACATAATGTTGCAATGCTTCTTGACCTTTTAAAACTGGAATGAATTTGCCAAACAGGAAAGAGTAGGAATGAAACAGAACCAGTAATTCAGAAACCCTCTGGGTCTAATCTGTCAATGCCTTGCACCTTCAGCCTCACTTCTGGTCTCTTAGCAGAGGAATTTGTGAGTGTCAGCAAATTTCCAGGGGTGAAGAGCAGAATCCTGCAAAACCTGCTCTGCTGCTTCTGCTTGTGTGAATTAGAAGAATGTGGTGTTTTATCCCCATTTTATACTGACAGAAATGTGTGGCCCTGTGTACCTGTGGCAAGTGCCTGTCCTGGTTGGGTTGTTACCTGAAGATTGATTATGTGTGACCAATGCACCGAGGTGAGGACCCAGAGCAGCCGTACCGGTGCATGCCTTGGGTCCCTCTGCCCCACAGTTTGATTTCTGACTGTGCCATAGGCAAAGGCATGGGGAGGAATAAGGCTGGGGCAAGAGCATACCGTGCTCCTCTCTGCCACTACCTAGTTGTTTTCAGGTTATTTTCCAGAATCTGACACAGTACTCTTTAGTAACCCTTAGCTGATCAAGTACTCTTCAAGTACTCTGAGTCTTTTGACCACCCAAAAGTACAAAAAAGTTCTTGTGCCCCCTCAAACCATATCAACATAATGATGAGGGTTTTTTCTGTTTTGTTCTCTGTCTCTTTCCTGATAGTTCCTAATACCTGATTTACTTTTGTAACCACTAACCCAGCACTGAGTTCATAAAATACACGTGGAGGAAAACGGCTAGCTGGGTGGCCCAGCTTTTACCATTGTGTTCTTTGAAGTCATCTGGTCCCCCTTCAAGTTTTCGCCTAGTGATGAATACTTGGCTGAATTAAGGGAGAGATGTAAGGGCTGAGGAAGCCATGGGAGAAAAGGGAGAAGCAGCAGTGACTGTAAGTGGGAAGGCAGCTACGGCTGCACGAGGAGGGCAGCGCCTGGCTTCCCTTCCAGCTGTCTTTGTTCTTCCCTCAGCAGGTTCTTGAGAAAACTTGGGCAGTTAAATGCAGAGGATGAGGTACACAAATAGCATCACCCCAGCCTCCTCCTCCAGTGGTTGCTGAGGACAGGATGGCTTTTCCCAGCATCTGCTGAAAGCTGCTGCCTTTACACCTTTACCCTCAGTTGCCCGGGCGCATTACCCTGCACAGTGCCTGCATGGAGCTGCCAGCAGCTCTGCCCCTCAGGAACATGCACGGTCAGTGAAGACAGTGCCAGTGAGGCAGCAGCTGCCTGGATTTAGTCGTCTTTTTTTTTTTTTCTCATCGAGATTCGCATGTTCTTCCTTGATAGCTGTTGCCTTCTCCTCTGGAAATAGTGGCTGCAGTCTGTTTTCCTGTTTGTTCTACTTCGGGAGTATTTGCAGTGAGGTCTCCAGGGCTGCCCACCCTGGCCCCAGCACCCCATTCTTCCCTTGCAGCCCTTGCCCCCTGCCACCTCCCTGGGTGGCCCTGCTGCCAGGACCTGCGGGCACTGCCCAGGTACTCCCAGAGAAAAAAACAGAAAGAAAGGAAAAAAAGAAGTAACTCATGAATAAATGGAGTTGCATCTCCCATCATCTAAGAGTCATGGAACTGCCTTCCCTGGCTTCAGACCAAGCTGCAAATTATTTTTGCTGGGCTACCCAGGCAAGGTGGCACAGGGAGCCAGCAAGGGCACCCCGAGCAATGAAACTAGTGGCCACAGTAGTCCCCCATGTCACAGCAGAGCAGTGACTCAGTAGGAAGGGGGCTGCTTGGTGGGTTACTGGCAGTGGTATGAACAACACCATGATCAGGCAGGGGGTTTCCTAGGAGAAGGCTCCTCCCTCACACTGGCAGTGTGTCAGCCCTTCCCTGCATTGCCCAAACTTGGGAAACTTGTCTATATAATTTGTGGTAGTGAGAGATTACATCTGCGCTTTTCCCAGGGAAAAATAAAAAAAAAATTAAAAAAAAATAAAAAGCAATGCAAAACCTGGAGATGGATTTATATTGAAAAATCAGGCCTGGGCACTAATTTGGGGAGATTTGAACTGGATGCTTAGACTGGCTTCTACCTTAAATGAACACAATGAACACCAGATCAAAACTCACTGAAAGCTTGCATCTAAATCCAGATGTGAACTGTGTGGCTTGTAATTTTCTCTGCAGGAAATTGGTTTTATTTAAGTAATACAGTAGTCTTCTACCTGGGCATTCATTCAGTGAGAGGGACAGTAGCAGGATACCCTGGGGATGGCCCTTTTTTAGTTGCCTGGAAAAAATATTGTTGCTGACAAATCCGTTAAAGCAATAGCTTCCCCTTAAGCCTGTGTGATATGGGTCCTTATGTGTAGTTACTGACCATGTCTTTGCTGAGAAAGCTCATCATTGGTACTGCACCTTTTGGTCTGAGGAAAGGTGAGTACAAGTGGAGCATCAGTGCAATCAGCAGCATGACTGGAGAATGTCCAGCCTTTCCAGACCTGCCGCTGTTCACATGCTGCACTGATATTGTGCAGCTCCTAATATTTTGCTGCCCTAGGCAACCACCTATTATGCTTTTTTGTTACAAAGCCAGTCTGCCATGGAAACACTTCCAGTCCACCAGCAACTGCTGTGCTGTTAGGTCATTCCAGAGATGTTAAACACGGATTGCAGATGTATGTGTTGGGACCTGAAACATGAAGTACTGTGTTGCTTTGGGATTAGACTGCCTTCACTCTTGTTCATGCCAGCAGAGTCTGGTGCAAGTTCCCCTGTATCGCCTCAGACTCTGTTTATGCCACGGCAGGTAGAATTGTGCACCCAAGCTCTGCCTTTAATTCTTGTTGATGTCTTTTCATGAAATGCAGTATTAAATACTGCATAAGCCAACAGAGTGACCACCCCGACGTCACCAGCAGCTGCCCAAAAGCCCAGGGTGAGTTGTGCTGCATGAACTGCTGTCCTCAGGACAGCCAGGAATAGGGAGCGGTGTGCGTCAGCTGTCACTGCAAAGCAGGCAGTGACACAGTGGCATTGTTTCACAGGGCTGAAAGCTTTACTCATGAGCAGCAGCAAAAGGACGGCAAGGGTTCATTCAACCCACAGGTTCTGCACATGCTCAAATCATGGCCTTTTAAAGCCATGGTGTCTGACCTCAGTGACTCAACACGAGGAACACCAGCAAAACAGAAAGGAAATACCACAGCACCACGCCATTGTTTCCAGGCGAGAGGGTTTCTGGTAGGGAGCCAGGTGCTAACACCCTGCCTCACACGGCAGCCGATGGGCCCTGCGGGGCCAGGTGCTGCGCACTGTTTGCCTGTCAGAAGCTGACCTGCCTTCATGCAGACCAAAATAGGCTGTACGTTTCTGTGAGCTGAGCTCTGCCACTCCACTTGCATGCAGGATATACAGTATATCTGGAATAATTAATTTTTCAGTCTATTGTTACTTTCTTGTGGATCAGACGGTCGCTGCTTCTGAAGCCTGTTGACTATTCAATACCTCTTCCTGTTAAACTTCGTTATTCCGGCCTCCTACTTTTTTTTGTTTGGTTGGTTTTTTTAGGGCCTGTCTTTTCATTTTCCCCTTGAACTAGAGAATTTGCCTGGAGTATGGATGAGTCACAGATACCATATTTCCTCTTCTCTGAAGCACATCTACATTTTTGAAGAATTACAGCTGACAGCGATCAGTCATACGATCAAAAATATCATTTCAAGGAGGAGAAAGGAGAAACAATGATGCTGAAATCAGCCTGAAAGGTGAATGACTGAAAGAGGGAGAGAGAGAGAAGTAAGACACCATGAGTCTTAGAAGGGCAGCCGGATGCAGGCACTCACTGTGCAGCATTTGATGGCACTGCCTCAACTGATAATGTTCCTGTAATCAGAAACACTCTGTCATACCTGTCAGCAGCCATTCAAGCATATTACAGGCAGCTCTAAATACAAATATCAGAAGCAAAAGGGATAAGCATCCAGAAATTCAATTGATTTCCTGTGCTCGTAGCCCAGCGTCTTCTGAAATGAAAGAAGGGTAGTTTATAACAGGACGTAAAATATACTGCCAGCCCTTCATTACCCCATCAAAACCATTGGACTGGTTTTAGGTGGGATAGAGTTAATTTTCTTTATTGTAGCTGGTATGGTGCTGTGCTTTGGATTTGCAATGAAAACAGGGTTGATAACACAGGGATGTTTTAGTTACTGCTGAGCAGGGGTTACACAGTGTCAAGGCCTTTTCTGCTTCTCACACTGCTCTGCCAGTGAGTGGGCTGGGGGTGCACAAGGAGCTGGGAGGGGACACAGCCAGGACAGCTGACCCCAGCTGACCCAAGGGATATCCCGTACTGTATGGTGCCATGCTGAGCAATAAAAGCTAGGGGGAAAAGTTTGCCAGGGCTGCTTTGCTTGGGGACTGACTGGACATCGTTTGGCTGATGGTGAGCAGTTGTAGGTTTTGGGGATTTTTTTTGCTTCACTTGTATTTTCTTAGTTCTGCTTTTCTTTGTTTCCCTTCTTTACTTTTAAACTGCCTTTATCGCAGCCCGTGAGTTTTCTGTCTTTTGCCTTTCCAATTCCCTTCCCTACCCCGCTGGAGCCAGGGGGATGTGAGCCAGCAGCTGTGTGGTGCTTAGCTGCCTGCTGGGGCTAACACACAACAGCCACACAGCTCCAGAGGTGCTCCACATGTTCTGGCTCTCACCTGAAGTATTGCAGTAATATATTTTTAAAGCCTTTCATTTTTGTCTCAGAGGTCAACTGAAAATGGAGGTTCCCAGCTTGTCTTGTGTCCCATGCTGTTTCCTTAAAGCAGGTCTTGTGGTTTTCTTTTTCATGTTTCTGTGGGATTTTTTTATTGAAGGCTTTTGGTGTTTGTTTGGTTGGGGTTTTTTTACATAAACTGTAACAAGTATTCATTTCATAAAGAAATCTGCTAGTGAGGTTACTAAAGGCTAAAGTTTATAGGGCTACTATAGCTTCTGTCTTTTCATCCCCAAATTGTAAGGCTGTGCGGGGCTTAACAATGGAAGTCCTATCTATGAGTATCAAAGTGAAAATCACGCTTCTCATAATCAGTCATTGACATGACAGCCTAATTCCACTGTCTCTTTCCGTATATTTGAGTGTCTTACACGAAAGTCCATCAAGTGCTCATCTGTACTAGAGAGTGTTTGTGTAACGATCAGTGATGGCACGCTGCAGTCAGCTGGAGCCCCAGAGAGGGTCATTCTGACCTTCAGTCATGACTAGACGAAGATCATGTTACAATCTCACTGCACGGAACAAGTTACTCCAATATATCTTTTGTAGCTTCAGCAAAAAGTAGGCTCCATAGCTTCTCTTTTGAAGAAGCATTGGTAGAAAGGGGTCTGCTCATTGCATCTGCCTCTGAGATCTCACTGCACAGCTGAAGGATGCAGCTAGGAAGATGCAGTGTGTGCAGCCATCCTGCTTTCTGGCCATCTCCTCATTGCCAGCATCATGCCTTGTCTCACCTGACAGTAACCAAAATGTTACCAATTGTTCTCGCTACTCCCAGGCAGTGCACAGGACTGAGGACAGGAGAGTGCCAGCACTCAGATGCTGCGTGGTGGGAGGCTGGTCCTCTGGAGGCCTGCTTGGTGGGGAACAACCTGGGGTGGGAAGGACAAGACAGCAGTAGAGAGTAAGGTACTCGTCATCCATAAAAAATTATCACTGTGGGCTTGCTTACTTGTCTGAAGATCTGCTGATAAATCTCAAAATATTGAGAAAAACAGTGATGGAATGGGAATTTATTTATTTATTTATTCTATTATTATAACTATTTATTGCTTTTTCTTTGTATAGTTAGAGCCTTATTTACCAAATCTGTGTTGGATGAGACTTTTTGCTCCAGTAAGTGAACTGTCGCTCACTTCCTCAAGGACTATCTTCACCACCTTGCAGTTCTGGGGAAAGTGTGACCCTTTCTTCCCTCTGCGTGTCTCAAAGACATTCCCATGATGACAGGCATTAAGGCAGTTCTAGGTGGATGGCCTTCCAGCCCTCCATTGATGTGTGAGGGGCAAGCTGGCTTAGTATGAGCACTGCAAAATGGGTAGTTGCCTGAACAGTGTTCAAATGGGGTCTCCCTATCTGAGAACATAAGTGGTCCCTAAGCAGACCCAATGAAGTTGGTAGCACTCAGCTAACAGCAGGTAGTAGGATATTTGAAGGAAGGACTAAGGAATTAGTAGATAAGAGAGTGAGGCTTCCAAACTACTTGCACATGGAAGAGTATTGCCTCTGAAGTTTTCACGGCCATTTGCTCCAGCATCATGGGTTACTGTGCAGTAAAAGCACAGATGCTTTGGAGCCAGCCCTGCCTGCTGCGGTTAGTATCTGGCAGTGGGTTATGTTATTAAATGCCCAATGATAGCTTCACTGATGTTGCAACCATTCCCTGACAGATTTGAAATGTTGCTGTGTTTGCTAAAGGGGATGTTATTTCCACAGCTGTCCAGGTTATCTCCACTGCTTTGCTTTAACATGGGTGAGTGTGTCAGCCATGGCAAGGCTAATGAGAGATACCAGATCCACAGCCCGAGAAACTAAAGAGCTGGAGCTCCAGCAAGGCTTGTCTTTCCTGACAGTTCCTTGTTCAAAACACTTGGAGGGAGGCTATTGTCTGACCCAGTGAGTCCCTGCTACTGGGAAAGTCCCTCTGGACCAGAGGCCATCAGTGGCATTTAGGAGAGTGCTTGAGTTCAGAGCTGACTGAGGAACAAAGGGTCACCTTCTGCTGAGCTTGTCATTTCTTGGACGTGGCTGAGAGCTATCTGTTCTTTCTTCCCAGTAGCTTGCTCTAGTCAGTTTTGCAGAAAGTCTTAAGATTAGCATAACAGCAGTGACTGTAGCACAGGTCTTTAAGATCAACTCAATACTTTCAAACTTCAAACAACCAGACATCTGGGTACCTCGCTAAGTGCTAAGTGTGGATTAGCCAGTTTCAACTGTGTCCCCAGACTGCGTATTCTGACAGTTCTTCTTCAATGAAAGTATGAGGCACGTAATCTCTGGAGCTCACTGCCCCTGTTAAATCACTACACACCTCTGCCTTTTCCTTTTTTCAAAAGATAGCAATGACCATTCATGGACCCCATGGCAGTGCTGCTTTTTTCCCCAGCATTTCACGATCCAAATTAAAATTCATCACCCCTGTTCTAGAGCCAGCAACAGTGAAAGCACAAGTGAGTACCAACTACCAGCTTTTCAGCCACCTCTGCCCATACTCTTGTTCAAAGTAGCTTTTGGTAGTACAGGAGCAGCTGGTGTCTTATCTACATTACATTTCCTCCTTGACAATGCTGAAGTCATAATTTTGGGAAGTTTGAAGAAAATAAACCCAAAGTAGACAAGGGCAATCAGTTTTTCTCCTGGGGTTTGAACCAAGAGGACCTACTACTGCCAAATACAGTTGTCATGCCAGAGTAACTTGATACAAATCACTGGGGTTACAGATAGTGCAAACTGTATGGGAGGGGAAAGACAAAGTCTTTGCCATAACCACATGTCCATTGCCTTTGTTGTCTCGCTTGCTTTAGTGCTGTGAATACCAGTAAAGGGCTGTGGTATGAAGGAGAGGACTCTGTTAGTTTGAGATGAGAGAAATGGAATTGAGCAAAGGTTTGTGCAATGCAATACAGCAAGACTCAAGGCAGAGATGTTCACATCAGCACATAGAAATGCCAGACTCCCAGGAGTGACAGCAGAGGTGCTTGCCAGAGTTTACTTTCAGGTACTGAGGAGGCAAGATGACAGCAGGCTTCAGTGTGCCCTGTTTCATTGCTGCTTTCAACCTCCTTCATGTTGATGTCTCTGTGGCCTGTACCTCTAGTTTTGTTGCCTTGGTTCCTTGGAGAACATTGTGTCTTCTCCAAGAATACACAACACGAGGCTTAGCAGCCAGGATAAGCTTTTCTACCTGAGGTTGCTTTGGATGACACCCCAAAAGGGACAGCTTTTGCCTCTGGCCTTTAGAAAAGTGCCCCCGTGATAGCTGATTTTCCTGATTCTGCCAGTACTTTTGGAGCATTGATTGTACAAAGGCGTCAACCTGCAATGGAGTCAGTTCTTGCCTTTACACTAACACTTACCAGTGGTGCAGTGATGTTCTGCAATTGGTGGTCAAATGTATAATAGGAATCTTTATAGTCTCATGGGATGCCCGTTTGGCTCCTTTTGTTAGGCTGGCCATTTCTCACACTCACATCTACGTGTGTCTGCCTGTATATACAATCCTGAATGAATTCCTGGTGATAGTGTACATTGAAGGTGTACCTGGATACTAAGGGAAAACCTCCAAACAAGAGCTCAGTTTTTTGGAACAACTTTTGAAGTCTTAAATTTTGCTTCCATTCTGCTTTGGAATAAATTCAAAGCTTTTCAATGAAAAAGAAAAGGTTTTCAGTTCAGGCTGTCTCTCAAGAAATGGCCAGAGTCCACCTTAGAGCTTTGCGACCTTCTGTTACAAACATCATTAAAATCAGTATATCTTGGTGAAACATTTTGTCTTTGAATTAATCAGCATTTTTATGGAATGGCCGAAAACTGGAGAAGTTCTTATTAGTTGTGCACATCAATCAAGGTCTCTTTAAGATGCCTGTTTACTCTGTGTATTTGTTATGAGCTTAAAGATGGTCAAATGGTTTAACAGTTCAGATTGAAAGACTTTTTGAACTTCCTGCTCTGCGCAGATTCTATTCTTCCCTTTCAAGTGGAAAAATTAAAGCAGTGATTAACAAATCTACATCTGAAATTGGGAGATCTCCCTACAGACTGCAGAGGCTGCTTTATGCAGGAAATGTTGTTTCCAGTAATTGAATACGGTGATATAAATTATAGCTGCTCAGCCAAAAGTTTGCACAAATCAAACATAATGCCTCTGATTAATTAGTTTTTCTGTTTATCACAACACCACAATCTTCAGGCCAAAGATGCTAGTTCCGCTTTTATTTACAGCCTTCCAGGAGGCAAAAGGCTTACAGAGAACGGGAATTGCTTGGCTTCTCACATTGCTGCCCATCACGTTGCAGCACTTGTCATTGTTTGCCCAGCACTGTATGTCCCGTTGCTGAGTTAGCTGTCCTGTGATCCTGGGACATGTGTAGCATGTGCACGTGCATAAGGATGTGCCTGGACATGCATGGCAATTATTTGGTGGTGTTCTCTGTCTGAAAGAGATAAAGATAATGGTTTTGAGTTTTTTAATGTGAATTGGGAAAGCAACTCCTGGATTCCAAGAGTGAGGGTTTTGTAGATGATTCCAGAATTTGTTTGTGGTTTGGTGGCTGGGTTTTTTCTGTATTTCCCTAACATTTAATGTCCTCGGGTAATAAAATCCCCATGTAAAATTGTATTGCTTGTTCTGGAAAACGGGTCTGGTTAGCTCCAGTGAAGCAGAATACTGATATGATAGTCTATTATTGTTACTTTCTACGTTTTAAAGCACTAGCGTTGTGTTTAGCATTGACTGAAACACAGGAGATAATGGGCAGCCTATTGACTGTCTCTGAGCTCACTGCTCAGACAGGGGTTGGGATGGCAGAAGGTGATCTGTTCGGTTCCTCACATAACTCTGCCGCACTCTGCTGCTGAGCACTGTAGCTCCATTCTCATGTCATAGGTACAGTTGTCAAGCCATCCCTGGCTTTGTCAAGTCCTTAGTCATTTGGGTTCTGGAGAAGGGAAGAAATTAAGCTAAAAAGTGAGAGCTCTGGAATTTTCCTTTACTAAAGAAAGTAACATTGTGTGAAGTGCCCTGATATACGTATGGTTTTGTAGTCCCAAAATACAAAGCATTGTTAAAAACCTGACCAGAAAACCTGATTTGCATGCAAAACCAAAGTAATACACAAAGTCTGTGCAGATGCTGAGGAGCAAGTGAGCTGCCTTCCCAGAAGCCAGGCTGCCCTCCATCCTCACAGGAGACAAGCAATTTTGATGCTTGTGGAGCAGGTGGAACGGTGAGTGTGGAGTGCCAGGAGCACATCTTCCTTACCATGCAGCTTGGTAACCTGCTCCTTCCCACTACACGGCTGTCACAGAGGTTCCTGGAAGAGGGGAGGACTCTCTGGTTTGCTTTGTGGAGGCAAATGGCAGTCTTGATTAAGCTAGAGCACTGAAAAGTATCAGGTAATATCGGCCTTTTTTCAAAGAGGGAGGGAAGAGATAAGGGGGAAAAAAGGGGGGAAGGGGTGTGAATGGGAAGGTCTGCTGGCACCTTTAGAAAAGGCGGAATGCTGTTCCATAGAGGAAATAAACTAAGATGTATAACGCTCCCTGTAACATTTCACTTCTTGATCAGGCAACGCCTTTTTGAAGTTAGTGGGAATTTTCCACTGCTTTCAGGGGATTTTAGATCAGGCCCATCCAATTGTTTGGGTTGCTGATGTATATACGGCCCTTTACCTGTTGATTTTAATGAATGCTGCAAGGGAAGAGTATCGGTTTCCCCCTCACTCAGAAAGTACATCGTGTGATGTAGCTGCACCCTAACATGTTGAAGTGAATGGGTGGACCCAGCAGCCCGGTGTTTAATTACCCATACTAGCTCTGAGTTTACTTCAGCAAGGGAGTTTGTGCAGAGGACATGGCTACGACATGGTCCTCTGGAAGCTGGACCCCAGGAAGCAATAATCTGTCCTGCTGAGCAAGGGCTGCTTTGGAGCCAGCTACCGTGCCGGGAGCAGAGGCATGCCCTAACCCTACCCATACAGTACAGGTTCCTTTTTGGCACCTGCAGCTTTGGGAGAGGGCTCTGCTCTGTGCCAAGCAGAGGGTTAGGGCATTTTGTTTGCATGGTTTGGGGTGGGGTTGAAGTTGTCCTCTGTTTTCAGAGGAGAAAAAAGAGAAGCAGAGTGGAGATGTTTGCAGAGTATGTTAGCAGCAAGGTCAAGCCTGTGGGTTCCCATCGCGCTGCCTGTTTGCAGTTTCCAGACAGACTTTTATGATTCTGAGTATCCTGAGGAAAAACCTGTATTGGAATCCTATTAATTCTTTTAAAAACACAATACGAATAACTGAGTTTTTATTTTTAATGGCTAAGAAACAAGTGAGAGGCCCGATGTCTATCTAAATGTAGAATCACTCAGTGTTTTAATGTGCCCGAAGTTAGAACTGAACCTTTGTTGTTCCATAAGGTCAGATAACGCACTGAGGGGGCCAGGTGGGTGTTACTGGCTTGCTGCTCCAGGCTCTCCAGTGCTGAAGTACACTGCTGCCATGCTTTCCTACAACTTCACTATTCTGGCTTTGCAATGTCCCTAGTTTGGAATTCTTCATACCGATATTTTTGTATGTCCTTTCTGAAATGCTCTTACTTGGGATTTTAGTAGACATTGCTGAGTTCAAATCCATCCAACAGCCACTGAAGTGAAAAGACTATCTCTTTGGATGCATCCACTGTTCTGACAAAACACAGGGGACTGGTGTCATGACTGGGGAAACCTGCTGTGATTTCTTAGGACTTCTGGGTAATGAGTATGGAACTGGTTTTAATAAAGTGCTTAGCTGTGTAGTGAGTTGAGCAGAATACCCCTTCCTCTCATTATGCAAGAGGTGAAAACCAAACAGAAACATTTAGGATTAATGCCTGTGCCGGGACTGGGTCAGGCACCAGACTGGCAGGACAAGAAAAGAGACTTTGCCTCTGGAGAGGAGGGGCTCGGTTCCCTTAGAAGAGAGTGCAGGAAAAATTACATGCAGGAGAAGGACTGAAGGGTATGAGATAGACTCAATGAACACAAAAGACAATGGAGAATTGCATACAGGTATGCTTGTTTTGAATAACTTTGAGGGCCACCTCTGATCTCAGGAGGGCCACAAGCAGGCTGAGCACAGGTCTCTGCTCCAGGATGGCTTATACACATCCAGCTAGATAAGGATGCCAGAAGCAAGGGACAATACTGTTAGAGCAGCCTCCGCTCACTCTCACAGGAAGCTCAATATGCAACAGCAGCATGTTGAATGTCCAGCAAAGGATTTCTACAGGGGTGGTCATGGCTCCACAGGGGAGCATGATGTAGGAGTGATCAATGTGCATTAGGCACGGCACTCCAGCAATGCGGAGGGGTAGCTCAGTTAAGGAGCAGTATTTCTATCAACACCTGTACATCACAGTGTACAGGGTTTGCAGCCGGGCAGGGTCCTCTTTAACTAGCACGCTGCTTGGCTCGTAAGCTAAAAGGTTGTGGCAGAAAGGGAAAAATATGAAGATGCTTTTTGGTGTAATACCTATCTGAGTGTTTTAACATATTCATCTCTGTACCATCTGAGGACACAATTTTCAGCCATGGCCCTATGAAATCTTGTCTCCCACAAGGTGTGGTTGTGTTTTACAAGTAACCTTGTGCTGGCTGAAATATGAGCCCACAGCATTCAGACCAACAATGCTGTACAAGTTGTAGTGTTTTCCTCATGCGCCTGAGTATTGGTTAGCTGCAAAGCTGCCAAAGGACATCCCACAGTCAGAGGAAACTGAGTGTAGGTGGGCAGCCCAGAGCCCAAGTGCATACTTTACAAACTCTCAGTTGCTATACTTATAGGGGAGTCACACAATACTCATCCTACTATCAAATTCACTGTTGGGTGTGTTAGGATTTTTCTTTTAATTCAAACAGCATGTAAAAGTTGCCAATATTTTCCAGAAGTTTAATTTCTGAATGTGGGAGAAAATTAATCAAAGCAAGCTAGCTGACACATTTATATGTGTGCAAATGCTACTTCAGTTGCACACTCTTTGGTTTTTCTAAGTGCCAAAAAGTATTTTAAAATATTCTTGTATTATCTGAGGCTGAGGGACTCTGGCAGAAAAAAGGAGCTTGAACATCTCCATTGTCTGATGGCAATCTTTCAGTGTTGGATGGGCCTTCAGTGCTGGAGAATAAGTGGCTTTCTAACTGGCCAGCATTACCAGCTGGGTAAGGAAGCACCCACTCACAGAAGGCTTATGTAAAATATTTATATTTGTGCATATACAAAAACTTTTGCCCCCAGGGATTAATCCCGTCTGGCATAAGATAGAAATTGTTGGGGTTTTGTGATGCCTCAATCAAGTTTTTAAAGCAGAGAGCCTTTTCTGAGAGACCTCCTAGGGTAGTGTCTGGTGCAAACAGCACTGGTTATGGCAGACTTCAAGTGACTGGCCTGTGACGGCTGCCGCTGGTCTGCACGCTGTTCCACAGAGTCAGTCGTGTCTGTGGGGTTTGCTGACACCACAAGTGAATGGGCCTGGGAAGAGCTCCTCAGAGATTGGGAAGGAGCTGTGTGGACATTGAATGTCCCCCGGTCCTTTTCCAGTTCCTGCTATGCATGTTGTGCAAAAGAAAGCCCCAACCCCTGCAGTGAACAGTCCCAAGGAGGGTCTTCTGCCAAGGGATCTTCAGGGTTTGTCTCTCACCTGCATTTGTCTCCTGTGGCATTTTAGGCAGAGGAAGGGTGGAGCGATGTCTTAGTCAGGAATATCTTCCATCTCTTTTCCTTTCCTATGATGGAAGAATTTTAACTTGGCCTCTGAGGCCACCAAGGTCTTGCCCAGCCCATTGCAGGTTGTGTCCATGAGTCATGGGCCAGCAGCAGCTGACATGACTCCAGCTGGCAGGAAACAGCTTGGAGTCAGAAAGGCAGAAACAGGAGGATGAGAGGAGTATCGGCAATGACAGTCCTCTCTTTTCACTCGGTTACTTCTTGGATTAACCAGTTTTAAAAGCCATTAGTATCCTGACAGCATAAATGAGGAGAAGCCTGTTTCATTTAGATGATGTCAGGAATTAATTCTCTACTTTGAAGCCATTCTTTCTGCTCCCTGCTTTGTCCTTCAAAGACATCCCAGACAAGGCAAACCTCTTTACTCACACTGCACAGTCCCTATTCCTGCTTCTTTTTTTTCTAAACTACACCCCAAAGGAGCAGAAAGGCTATAGCAATATTACCTAGCCCTGAGACAAGCCAGAAAATAGGTGTCCTCAGCCATGCACCATTCTCCATTCGTAGAAGTCCTGGCCCAGAGGTGACTCGGTAATTTCATTGTTGGAACTGAGTGTTTTGCGGGCAATAGTAATGGTGAGGAGCGGGTAGCTGATGGCTTTTTTTGCTGAAGATAAAATTAATTTCTGATAAGTGTAATGTGGTAATTGTTAAGGGGGAGACAATCACTTTCTTTGTGTTGTGCACATAAGCAGCACAGGGAGCCTTGACTACACATCAGGGTCCCTACCCCAAATCCATATCTGGGTACTTCCTAAGCCTGTGTTCCCTTCATTTCCTTCTAGCGCTCAGGGGCCATATGAGCAGGCAGGAACTAATTTCAGAAGAAAATACCCTTCATTTTTTGTGACTCAACCTCCATTCTTCCTAAGGAAGCTGAGAAGCACGCCAGGTGGGGTACTGTACAGGTGTCTTCTGGATGCTGGCTTAGGCATCTGGGGCCTCCCAGTCCTGTGCAGTCACAGAACATTTCCTGACATTGTTCATGGCAACAGCTCTTTGTTTCATCATTTTTTGACCGAAACCACATTTTCCCACTGCTACTGCAAACCATATTATTCTTGAGGAGGCCGCATTTCAGTGGTTCAGTGACCCATGTATAAACTAGCTTTTGTACCAAAACGATTAAATTACTGTTTTGCGGTTTGAAATGAGCAGTGTTGCAAAAAAGCTGAACATTATCATTTGCTGGTTTTATTTCCTTCCTTTGGAACAGGAGTGAATGAAACAATTGTGATAAATAAGACTATATTACTCATGCCTTGTACTGATAACTAATCTGAATCTGAGAGGAGTGTATTTCCCCTGTAGGACAGATCTCTCTCCAGACAATTTGCAGCTTGAGTGTTGCATTTTGTTTGTTACTTCTCCCCAGGGATTCAATCTGATGTGCTGTTCTCCTTTGCTTGCCCCTCCACCCCCAGCATTTGTCTTCACGTGCTGCATCCAGGCATTGCTTTAAGTCGTTACCTTTTGGGTCTGCCTGCCTCACAGTGCCTGGCAAAGCTGAATCAGCTAGGACTCTGTCCATATTACTGAAGCTAATAAAAGCTTTTTCATTAACATTAATGGGAGTTCAATCTTCTTTGGGTATGCTGCTGCACATGCTGAATTTCTGCTGGTTTTTAGCAGAACCAAGTGGCACAAAGCCACTCCAGTGCAGGCCAAAAGTGTGCTCTGAACTCCCACCGACATGCACTGGTGTAAGACACATGGCAGATGTTGAAGGTCTTGTCCTTGGACTTGTAATGCATTCCAAGGGTTTGGTATGAAAGGTACTATAGATGCACAGCTCAGTACTATAAAAGTAGGAAAATAAATATAGTGGCATTTAGCCAGTTCAGTGGCTTCTGTTGTACAGTGTATCCAAGAGTGACCAAAACAAACCACTTCAAAGAAAGGTGCAAAAAATCCCTCCATCCCACATTAGGTAGTTATGGGATAATTCCTCCTACTGCTTCTTCCAACTCACCATATTTAATAGCTCACTAGTGCACTGAAGCTTACAGATGTACACATCTAAAATTCTCACATCACTTTTGAGAATTAGTATTTCTGATGCTGGATGTTCTTGTTTTCTGTGTTAGTGACTGATCCTTTTGTCTCTGAGACCTTTGTGGGGCCATGAAGTTGTTCCACTGAAAGGTGTCCCACTAAAAAACCCACTCACTGCTGTCACAAAGCACAGACGTCTTCCTCTGGTCACTACTGGCACAGCTCAACAAGCAAAGTGAGCTTTGTGGAATGGTGAGAGGAGAAGTTTTAGGGAATCATGTTTCAATTTCAGTCTTCCATGAGGTGTGTCATCAAAACAGTGAACAGATTGTTATTTTAAGAATATTGAAAGACCTCTTGTCTGTGTCCTCTTAAATAAATGTGATTTCATTTGGGTTTCCCCCTCATGTAATAATCATGGGCTACTTCTGCTGTGCTTGCTAAGCCTGTTCACTCTTCACCGGATGAAGCTTACCTATTAGTGCAGCTTGCACTAGAGGTTATTCAGTGCGGCTGAATCCCAGTTTTTGCTCATTTTGTGGCACACTGCTCATTAGGCAAGGTGAACGATGTTGTCTCTGTGTAGAAGAACAGCGTGTAGGTGCTGTCTCGTTTTCAGTCTGTATCTCATTACAGATGTCCAGTTTCTGTGGTCACTGAGTTTCCCCTTGTTGCTTGTTAGCTTCCCGCTTAGTGTTATCTCCTCATCTTTCAAGGATGCAATAGTCAGCTCTGCAGGGCAAAGGATCTCAGTAGGTAGATTGTTTTGCTGAGGGAGAAGCACACACACATAGTTTAGCATTTAATGAACAGATTCCCAAGAGGTGCTTTTAAATCAGCACTTAGAGCTGAAGGTGTATGGAGAAAGATAGATAAAATATTATCAGTGGCAAAAGAAGTTATATGAAATAAGGATGGGAGGATACTATGCTGTAGACACAGAGCTAAAATGCTGAGACTTTCTTGTAGGTCAGATCCTGTTTATGAAACAGTAGAAGACTTTTGTACAGTTAGTGATGAATGCAGGCGTGATGGAGAGCTGAGACAAGGTATGGCTGTTCCCTCCTCATGTAGTGGGCGTGTGAGGCTGTGTCAGGTGGGGGAGATATTTCCCACATGATAACGGGGTGGGAGAGGCACTGTAGCTACAGCCTACTTACACTCTGACACTGAGAAGGTGATGTCTGTGATTTGGACTTGTTATTCCTCCTTCTGACTGTGGTATCCTAGTCTCCCTGCCAACAGCCTCATGCCATTCCCCTGCTAATAAATGTCCATGATTCCTTCCCCTACCACCTCCTACCCTCACCCAGCTCTTTAACCCATTGAGAATCCCATTTCTGGAAGCAACACTGCCTATCCTCAAATTGCATCTTCCTTCAGGAATGAGGAACCTCTTTCCTATTTAAAAGTTTCCCAATTTCCTTCCGCATTGAGGCAGTCCTAGATAACTCTTCTGCAAGGAGACAGTCCAGGCAGTAGTGATGCAATTTAACTTCTTTTGTGTGGGAAGGTCAAAACCACTAATGCTGTTGCTTGCCTTTCTAAAGGGCCCCTGCCTGTCAGGAGCTGAGAGCTCATGCATTTCTGGAAAGCAGGTTCCACTAAGAGGTCTCAAGTGGGTCATCCACAAAGTGATGTACTCCAAATCATCAGGTGCACGCTTTCCCCCTTGCTAAACAGACAGACTTTACTGCTTCCTTTCACTCTTCATTTGCTCTCTCACCTTTTGCAGAGTCCTGTTCTCCCTCCATGTCTTTTCTTGGTCGTGCCAACTAGATGTCTGTGTATCATCCTCCTTCCCCTGAGCATTATTTTCTCCTGATAGCTTGTATACATTTTGACTCCTTCAGCCTGGGTGACTGAGTTCTTCTCTCGCTGCTTTGCTCAAAAATATTTCTATTTTTCCTCCAGGTGTTCCCCTCTCAGTCATGACTGACAGTATACTGACTCTGGTTTCTGCAGAGGACTTTGTTTCCTCTCTTCCCTCACCAGCAGTGACAGGTTTTGCAATTCATCAAAGTGAAAGTTTTAAATACTCATAGATCTTCCAGGGATCAGACTCTGTGACCCTCAGCTCTTATTCACAGTATTCCCCTGTAGGAGGAATCACTCCTGAACATACAAAGTTTAACTTAAACCTGGGTCCAAATCAAGTGTGGTACCTGCACATCTGTGCAGGTTGAGTGATGATCAGTTTCTGAGCTGATCAGGGTATTGTGCCTAGGTCCATACCTGTCATGAGCTGATCCACATCTGCTGATTCAAAAACCTGTGATCACTGGGATACATCAAAATCACGATACCATTCTGAATTTTAGAGGCTAGGTGTGTTCCTTCTTAGGCAGCTGGAAGCAAGGAAAATTTCAGGACATCAAGCTTTGCAATGCACTCTCATTCTTCTCTGCTCTTTCTGCAGCACAGAGAAAACAATTCCCCTTTGGACTCAGGAGTAAGAATCAAGCAAAGCGATAACTTAACAGGGAGGAGCAGAGTTGGTTGGTTGACTGTTCTCCAGTTGTTGCCATCTTTCAGGTGGCTTTTTATAGCCCCCTGTGACTCAGACAGTCTAGAGGATCCTTGAACTAGCAAACGACTGCCCCTGCAGAGACAGCATCCATGCAAAGGCAGAGTCCTTTTATACAACAGGGCTCCAGGGAGCAGATGGACAAGTATTTTCACCAAAATGCAATGATGCTATTTAGATATCGGTGAACACTTTGGAGAGCATCCTTATCATGGCTCTACACATCCTATGTTGCTTACTGGAGTTAGGGCAAGTTGTCATTCTCAACAGTAATGCTTCATTCATGTTGCAAAACAACTGCAGCATAGATGAGTGAGAAAATCTGTCCAGAAAGCCTTTTTACTGGGTAGGGAGAAAGGGAAGGGGCAAAGGAGAAACCCCTATACAATGAAAGCTATATTTTACCAAGTTGACTACAGAACAGAAAGACAGGCATTAAAATGCCTACTGTAATGTATGTTAGATAAAAAACCAAGAAAAGTTCAAAATAACTTCTCAAGGTTAATTGAACAGGAGTGGTTTTTTCATTTTTTTCTGTACAAAAGCTTTTCTATCTCTGGTGTTTGAATCTTCTCCCAACGTGCTGTACAAAGCTGGTGTATCTCCTGCCCTTAAGGAGAAGGGCTATTGGTCTCCATACTTAGTGTGGGATTTCTTTAAGTTCCTGTTCACTCCATTCTTTTCACTAGACCTTTATCTGTGTATCTGGGTGCACTGAAGCAGATGTGCTGCGAATAAGGAACGTGTTCCAAATTCTCCTTTTATTCCTTCCTGATCGATCTGGAGCTGAGAGCTGTGTAAAGTGGCAGTGGATTTTGATTTCCCATTGCTCTTGTCGGACTGGATTTATGCTAGAATAACAGCCAAGCTGTGTATCTCTGGTCTCCCACTGTAACTCCCGTTGAGACAAAGAAAAGGGCCTACTTCAGCAATTAAACTAGAAGACGTCTCAAAAATAAGTAACATCTCCATGGCTCCCAACCCCAAAGGCTCCATATGGACTCACCTGGCTGGGCATCTGTGGAGTTTTGGCTCTAGTTCAAGAGGCACAACTGCTATTCACATGTGTGTTTCTGGGTCTCCGTTTCTGCCTCATCCACCACCACCACCACCACCCCAGCCCACAAGCCATCCCATATGCATAAAGTTTTAACACTGGCTTGCTGCAGATGAAAGATGGCCACCAGCCCCAGCAGGTCAATGTAAACCCCTAATAAAACATCCACTGGTATTGGCAAGAAAGGCTCTAGGGAATATATCTTCTGGAAAGACAACGATTAAAAGAGATGGTTGGGGTAATTGCTCTTGATTAAAGAGAGAAATACTTCTTCTAGCAGAAAAATGAGCACTTAAAAATGTTCGGCCAGCCGAGGACAATTACCCTGCTGGTGATGTGCAAGTACAGAGGGCAGTTAATCCATGTAAATCACTCTTGCAGTCAGGATAGTGACTGGAAAATACCACCAGGCTGGCTGTTGCTCTGGATGCAGTCAGGGGGACTTTGGTGATGGCTGGGACCAGGCTTGCTGGGCACAACCCCTCTTTTCCTTGCCATGACTTCTCAACAAGTGTATTCGGTTGGTAACAAGGTGTTTTCTTCCACCTTTCAAGCCTGCAGAGATAGCCTGGGGTCTGAGCACGGAGAGGGAAATGATTCTCCCCTCCCAAAGTGTTGCTTGTGACACACAAGCTGCTTCCAAGGTTTAGCTGACAACGCTTTGTTGTTTCGGGAGCCTGCCCCACATACTGACTGCCTACTGTCGTGGCACTGGCCCCAACAGGAGAAGCTGTTCTTCCTGTCAAAGAAAATATACAGGCGTGACTGAAATGCATGCAGAATACACCGGCTGAGGAAAACAAAGCCGTTTCTGTGGTCTTTCCCCCCACTCATGTGTTTTAAATACTGAGTTACAAAATCTTACACACACACACACACACAGACCCCGCCTTCCTTGGTTGCACTGGGATGATGAAAGGAGAGCAAGCTGGTTTGTGAGTGATACAAAAATGGCAGTTTTCTAAATTTACTCAGAAGCCTTCGGAACCAGTCCATCCTGGGATTTGCCTGCAGCAGGAATCAAACCACCTGCTTGGATTTCCTTTAACTTGCATGAATAAAACACTTCAAACTCACTTATGTGTTACAAAAGAGGGAAGGGAAGAAAAGCTTGAGCACTGGCACGCTTCCCCGCTGCCCCCTTTTCCCTGTAACTGTGAAGTTCTGAATTCAGATGCTCGTTTGCACCAGCACAACAGAGAGAGACAAGCCTCCCAGTTTTGTCTTGTTTAAGGAGAATTAAAAACCACCGAAGCGCTGCCTTAGAGTCTCAAATGCAAGCATTACCTCATCACCATGTAGTGTTATTGGCTGGAGATAACTGGAGGTGGGGTGTTGGTGCCTACCCGCTCAGTGAGCACTGGATTTTCTCATTATCTCTTTCTCTTTATTTCAAAACAACTGACCCTTCTAATGGATGTCACCTACAGGGACAGCCTGCCTTTGTGGGAGCATCTTACAGAACCTGGGAAGAGCAGCACAAACATGATCATAAAGAGATTGAATGAGATCAATAGAAACAATTTTTAAATAAATAAATAACTCTTTAAATGCAAGAAGCAATTGTGTATTCAGTATGGCAGTTTTAACCATGCTTTTAAAATTGCTATTAAATCCACAGAACAGCTCTAAAAATTATTAGTCATTAGACTATTAACATCCATAGTCATTAGAATCCATAGGGCTTCTTGATATTTTTTTTTTTATTGTTAAGTCTCTGTATGCTTCATAAGGCTAAATCATGTCATTTTTATTCAGGACCATCCTCTGTCATTGGCTTTTAGAAGAGTCGTCATTGATTGCAGTGAGCCTGAAAAGCCTGATGACATTACTTACCTCTTGTGAGGACCTGGCTTCTCAGTCATTGGGAACATACTGCCCTGTCAGCAGGCAACAGGGATTTAGGATTTCAGCTCTAAGGTAAATTTCCAAATACTTTCTGGGGGACAAATTTACCTCTTCTTTCACAGACAAGGAGAGCAGCAGCAGTTTAAGTCGCCTGCTAATGTGATAGCTGCACGAAAGTGGCAGAATCAAGACCAGAGGGGCTGTGTGAATCCAAGCAATGCTCTTGCCACTGGCCTTGGTTTTGACTTAGATCTCACTTCTGTGAAATTCCTTTTGGCACGAAAGCAATTCAATGTAAATTAAGCAATGATCTCAAGGTTTACCTCTTGATGAATAACGTGGCCAGGTGCAGACCCAGTTCCAAGATCCTCTTCAGCATCTGTGCCATACAAAGCTGTATGCCATGTGTGCTGCGAATGGCCTTTAATCCTTTATTTCCTTTATGGTGGTTATTAATAGGGGACTGAATTCTCTCTCTCTTTGTCTCTCTGATGTCGTTTCCTTTGTTTCCTTTTAGGAGCAGCACAAGGGGATAGAGAGCAGACAAACTGCATTATCCTGGTAATTGACTATCAGCAATATAGTGGCACCATGGCAGTGGTAATGCTGTGTAACAATTTGCATACATTAGTTTTCATGTCCCAGGAAAGCAATTTCTGTAGCATTTAAGAGGAAAATAGGGAGGGAAGAAGGGTTGATCTGGGGTGAATATATGATTTTAATTCAGAATTGTATTCAAAGAAAGGGAATGAGTGAAGCTCTGGAAGTGCTTGGAGCCTTGTTAACACGGATGCAATTATTCCTGAAGCAGTTAGTTACAGTGCTGATGCAGTTTGGAGAAATACTCAGCAACTTTAGGACCTACTGATTTCAACCAGCACTATGGGCGCAGACTGTCTCAGCCGTAAGCAATGTCGTGGCCCTGCATGCGCAGCGCTCGTGATGCTGCACAGTCGCTGCCCACTCCCTGCATTGCTGCCTGGCTTGTGGATTTCAATTCCTGCAAGGAAAAGAGCTCTGAGCCAAAGAGAAGTCCCCCCAAACCTGTCACCATATCAGATGATCATGTACTAACAGTGTTTCCATTGGAGAGACAGAAGCTTTGGCAGTGAAAATTTATGTCACTGCCAAACTCCTTTGCATCCTGGGGTCCTTTACACATCAGGGCTATTAGAAGAGATGGCAATAGCCTCTTGGACATTAAGGGAAAATAGGGGCTCTCGGAGCTGGAATGGGATTAAGGAGCCCATTGCAGAGGCTGCTCAGAGGTAGGGAAAGAAAGTCCAGCTGCAGCCGGTGTGCTGTGGTGGCTGCCAAGTCTCAGCTGCCCCTGCGCTCCAGATACAGGGGTGAGCTTCAGCAGAGGAACAAGTAAAGCTCCTATACAGGCAAGACTAAAAGCCCTATTTTCCTTTGACCTAAACCGCTACATGGTGGTACTGATGCCACTAGTAATGCCACGCTACGGTTATCTCAGCATGCCTCTGAGCCCAGTTTGGTTGAAGCATTTAGATCTGAAAGAGGGGTCCTGTGGTCTGGCAGGCAGCAGGGGAGGGGGTACCCCAAGCTGGTTTCACATCAACGGGAACCTGCAAGATCTGTGTTACCTTCACAGACATTTCTCCATGTTTGTATCTGTGTGACCTGGGTGCATGTGGCCTTGGAATTCTGTTCTTTTTGATGATTTACTCTGTGACTTTGGGAAAATTGCTTCATATCTGTGTGCCTGAATCTGCCCATCCATAACATGGACGTATTAATTAAACAGCTTCCTCAGAGGGACGTTGTGAGGTTTAATGAATTCATGCTTGCAAAGTAATTTAAGATTTCAGATGAAAACTGCTAGAGAAGTGCAAAATGCATTACGATTAAAACAGAGAGAATACAAAATAATAATAATCAAAAGGCCCTGAAGCTGCTGATCACTGTAAAGGGGGGATATTTATATTTGAACTTACTAATAAAAACATCAATCACTGTGTTACAAAGTAAGGTTTTTTAGCTATGCAACATTAGTTAATATTACGCTATTTATTATTCCATTTAACATTCCCATTGTTTTGCACAGAAAGAAAAATCTATTAAACTGATTTACTCTGGATTTATATCAAATGGAGGTGGGCATTGTGCCCAAAGTATGTCAAAAGGGTGGAAAGCGCTGGCATGCCTGTTCACAGGGCTATCTTTACTCGCTATCTTTACTCGCAGCAGAAGTCTATAGGATGACCTGCCTGAGTGAGTGCAGAAACTTTTGTGGCATCAGGGCCTTGGTGTGCAGGAGCAAGGGAATGAAGAATCCTCCTCTCACCAAAAGCAATGGAGTCCGCACAGAATACCAGATCCTTGGAAAGGAAAGAGGAATTGTGTAGCACATGCCAAAGCCTTTTCGGCTATTGTAGATTTCATTATGTAACACAGAAAACACGGGGATCAGTGTGACCTTACACACCTCCATTAAACGAATGTTATTTTTGTGCATGCTCAGACGAAAGCTAAAGAGAGGAAGGCAATGACTCTTGTGAGGTATTTCAGAGAAAGCTGTTGGCAAAACAGCAGAGCAAAGCCACAGCAGACCAGGCAAGGACAGAATTTGCATTCTGTTCGTCAGGACACAATCAATTTGTGTCTTGATGCAAAACGCAGAAACTTTTGAATACCAAAAGCCAGACCAAGACTGTGTAAGGTTTAGGCCAATTGGCTCAACGTAAACCTTATAAAGCAAAATCCTTGCTGTGCAGCCTGCAAGGCCTGTGTCCCCCCTCCACGACAGGGGAGGCAGTGGATCCCTTGGCAGGGAGGTACCCGCAGGCACATCAGTGCAAGCTGTCAGCACTGAGCAGACAGGTAAGAGCTGACCTACCTTACAGACAGGGACAAGTCCTCAGACAGCTGCAATGGTCATTGGTTTCTGTGCTTCATGTACAGCTAATAGCAAATAAAGGCCTGTGCAATCTTTTAAATAAAGATGTTATGCATGCCCTGCCTTCAGAGGTCAATGCTGAGTTGGGGAAGAAGAGCTAAGAGAGTATTTTGACTATTCAGAAGAGTAAGGGCTTAAGTTGGACTTTGGATTTCAGTTTCCAAGGTACACCTATGAAACTTGGCTCTCACATGGGTAAAACATGAGCATTTTTAATGTAGTCTAGGATCTGATTTTGTTTTCATGCAGCTGTGTTTGATCCCTCTTGAGTTTAAATGGGCATTTGTCTTGGCATGGGAGAATCTCGGAGGCTGGCTGCTCTGGGCATGGCAAGCCCACACAGCCCCTGGGCGACTGTCAGGGTCCCATCTGATACGAGACTGAGTTTTGAGAGCTCTCTGGCCTCAGCTTCCCATTTTGAGCTGGGGAACTCAAGCAGTGCTGGTCTTGGGACAGCAAACATACAGAGCCTTGATCCTGTAAGCCAATTCCTGGCTCATCCTCAGACTATGAGCTCCCAGGAAAACAAGTTACAGAGTAATCTGGTTTAGGAAGTATCATACATGCAACATAGCTCTTAACATCCTTGGACATTGTGTTTCAATGAAATATATATTTTAGGGACTTAACAGGGAATGAGAAAGGGATAATCCGTCTCTATTGAAAAGACAAAAGGGGAAATGTGGGAAGTATTCCAGCCCTCTGCCATAAAAATACCTTAATGTATTAGTCATCTGGGTGATTGCAACATGTTCTGACAGTTCTGATGCCAAATCTGTGACTGAAACACCGAGGAAAGCCAGGTGTCAATAGTCTTTCTAGCAATGAGTGACACCTCAGATACAGTCTTTGAAAAAGCCTGTTTTGTGTTTCATAGCTTGGGGTCCAAATGTTTACAAACCCAAACTCTGAGTTTACCTGCACTCTGGGAAACGTTTGTGGGTCTGAGAGTGGCTGCATTTCTAGAGTGGTACAGAAAGCCTCAGTCTTGCTGTTGTGAAAGTAATTGTGTGGCTTATGTCACTGAGAGCAACTTCACAAAATAAGAAGTTTCCTTAGTGCTGTGGGCAGATGTGAGCCAGCTGTGGAGCTGGGACTGTGTTATATGAAGTAGTTCGTGTCCTCTTACAACTGGTCTCATCTAGGGGAAGGGAGGAATAATTTTCCCATTAAATCTGTTCCTGCCTAGTGTATTTCAGATACTTAGCATTCAAATTTCTTCTCTTCTTGGGATATAGACAGATACTGAAAAAAAATAATGTGTTGCAACTGGATATCACTCTTCACTTAAATTCCTCAAAGTGTATTGCAAAAGTGAGAAAATGCTACTTTCCCCTGTTCTCACAAATGTAAGGGGTATAATGCCAGGACAGAGGCTGCAGGTGGCTGAAGAGAGTGATGGAAGAGGGGGGGAATAGGATGCCTATGTTGGCTGTGTCCAGGGGTTTTCCAGGCTCAGGAAAGCAGGTGGAGGCTGACAAATGAGCTGGAGACAGTTCTGTAATCGTGGGCTCTACTTGCTCACCTGCTAAGTGTTGGAGTCCTGTTCAGTGCCAAAGGAAGGAACTTTGGAAAGGGCACCAAAGCACATTACATTATGAGAAGTGATCATAAATATCTCTGTAGTGGAAGAATAGTCCTTGCTTAGAGCCATCTGAATTATCAGAGGGCTTAGTGCTCACTACATTGGATTTCGACGTCTTATTAGCATTTCAGGTTGTCAATAAAGCACTTCAGTATATAAAAATAGGCTGTCTGTGGGGAACTATAGGTGTTAAACCAAAGAAGATCATGAAATATCCTGATTTTGACTTCCTCCCTGTAAAAGGTCACCAAACTTCATCTAGTTACTTGCATACTGATTTTAGCAACTTCTGCTGGGCTAATGCAAGTTTGATTCTGATTTGAGGGTGTCAAGGACGTAGGAGTCACCATTGCCTTTGGCAGCAGCTATTCCATGAGTTTGTGTCTCTTACTGGAGGGCCTAGGGCTGAGCCTGGTGAGAGGAAAGACTGAGAACAAGGTTTATTTATAACTGACTAACTAACTTTAATGTTTGGCCGTTGACTCCAAAGAGGTTTGCTAGCTGCTTGTTTATCCCAGGGAAATAATTTCTATATACTTTGTTAAATCATTTCTTGATGTCTGTCCTTTATCTTGACTTCCTTGTTCTAAGCAAGCTGAGCTTCTTCATTCTCCCACTGTAACACATTCTCTCTGGCCAATTAAAAACTTGTCTGGCTCCTTTCTGCCTCTCTTTCAATTTTCAAGTGTCTTTTTAAAAACTTAGATAACAGATTTGTCTACAGTATTCCAGCATTGACCTTGCAAGTCTCACATACTCTGATAGAAATTTTCATCTGCTCACTCCTCCTCTGTTCAGATACTTCTCTCTTCTTGTACAGAGCCAAGAACCATGGTAATGAATGTGAAAATTCCTTTTTTCTAGTTCCAAATATAGGTAATTGTTTGGAACTACATGGTGTGAATTTCTCAAAGTGGAAAATGGAAATATACTAGATAGGTAAAGGAAGCAAGACAAGAGCCTGAAAATAGCCAACTATTCCAGAATAGCTCCAAGAATAGCTCATTTCCCGTATCTCTAAACCTATTCTTAGGCTCATCATTTACTGGATGAACTCTTCAGTGTACTTCTCTTGACACTGCCTCAGTTAGGGAGGGCTAAGTGAAGTCTGGATAAAACAGTCTGCCCCTTTGCAGCTCTGTGCTTTCTGTGTCGGTATCTCTGTTGGGGTTTATATCCATGCACATGTGACTGCACAGCTGCTGCTTCTTCCAGTTGCCCAATCTTTCATCTTCTCACTGGTCTGTGAAGTACATGGGTGGAACCTTTCTTTTCACTTGGAGGAGATGTTGAGCCATAAATGTGTCTGTATTGTTAATTTTACAACAACTTCACATTAAACTAAACACTATTATTTTATCACACTGACAATGATCCACCTGTATTACTTTTCTAAGTGTGAATAGCAAGGAACTTCGATTTAGGATTAGAAACAACAGCTACAAGCAGATGTTTGAAGACATATTTTCAAAAAGTTGGTTTTCTTCAATCTGAAAATGAGGCCAGCCAAAGTGATATTGGTCAGCCAAATTTCCAGCAGAAATTTTGGAGAACTCTTGAGACTCTGGCAACTTCTTGTTTAAAGAGAAGCAGATCTCTTCTGAGTATCTAGCCAATAAACCCCAGAGCCAATGAAGCAGAGGATTTCATAACTTTATTAAAAGTGGGGTAGAACAATGCTGATTTATGAAAAAAAATCAGAAAAAGACAAAAAGCTAGAGTGTGAAATAGAGTGCATACCCAATTATAAATTTTTACATTTATAACAGGCCAGTGGATTTTTTATAATAGGCCAGTGGACCGTCCTGCTCCCACTGCAGTCAGTGCAACAGACCCCAGGGAAAAGCAGGGCTGGAATATCGTCAACTGCCCATTTATATTTGTTTATTTATTTATTTATTTGTTTGTTTGTTTGTTTGTTTATTTATTTATTTATTAAAAAAAGATAGTTTTCAAGACTGGGCAAAAAACAGTTCCAATAAAAGTCAAACTGATCACAGAGTTCTAGCCGACATTTCTTGTCTCCCAGTTTTACTGATTCTTTGTGGATTCCCTAGCTCTTATTTCTCCAGAGCAGGAGAATGAGGGCGATGAGCCAAACGGGCTATTATTTATTACAGTCTGTAGTGGGAGTGATGGCAGCTGTTGATGGTAGTTTTTCATTAACAGTTAAGTAAAGCCAATAAATGCTGTAATGCACTGCGCAATGGCAGATGGTGAGCTACAGAAAGAGTTTCTACCCCAACCAGTTCTTCATGTTCATCTCCACTTTGAACTACCATCCAAATAGGAAAGAGTTTTAAAAAGACCACCTGTTCAGCTACCTTATTCCTTCATAACTTTTATGTGTCTGGAAATGTAGTACAAAAACAAACTGCTAGGATAAAACAGAATTCTTGCCACCAAAAGGAGGAGAAAATGTCCCTTTCCACAGACAATTTGGCTCCTACCTTCAACACAGTTTCTAGCCTATTTTATGCTTTTTCTTTGCAGAACTGAGTGGATGCCTAGGCCTGGAACAAATCACCAGCTCATGCTGAACCTCAAACCTCTACTGCTTTCTTTTCCGTAACCAGTAGTGTAGGTTAAGGTAGACCTGTTCCACACTGTTCTTTGTGTCCCACTTGGAATTCCTCCTAAAAACTTGGTTACGTTCCTGGTCAGTTAGCTTTATGCTTAGATGTTATAGGCAAAAATGTGATTTCCCACAGAGAAGCCTAAGCCTGACTGTTTGAAGTGGAATAATGTGAAGGACAAAAGCAATATTTGATTCTTGAATTTTGGTGTTATTATCCTGGGAAAACTTCTCTTTTTCTACCAGCATCTCTTTCTGCAAGGTCTGTAACTACCAGCAGAAAGTTCTTGCTGGTAGCAATAACAGCATTACTTTGGATACTCTCGTGATGTCTAAAGTACTGGATCTAGAGAGATGTTGTAAATGCTTTCCCAGGCATTTTGTAGTGTCTTGCATATCTAATGATGGTAATGCACTTCTAGCATTGTAATTTTTATGTTGAAGAGAAAAGAATATCAATAATGGATTGGACCATGGTACTAAACCTTTAAGTAGTTCCCGAGTCTACTAGTGGTCCCTGCTGTATTCTGAGTCAGGAGCTAGTGAAAACAGCAGCGCACTTATAGGCCCTCCCTGCCAGTAGATAGGTTATTTTGTGCCTGAAGCATCAGTGCAGTTTCTGTACGTTATTACTGTTATATAGTGAGAATGATGCAGCACCATATTTCCAAGTGAATGCACAAACTTCATGAGTCATAGCTATGCACTGAAGGGAGGGACAGAAACTAATTTTTGGTTTATCTGTACTGCAGTGACTGGAAAGTTAAAGCAAAACAATCAAAACTATAACGTCAAAGTCTGGTAAACTGGTATGCCGACGCCCATATGAAAAAGTAACCTAGTGCTGAAAAGTAAGATTGCTGTAGTTTAATCCATGTGCTCCAAAAGAGCTGCTATTCTGAGAAAGGCTGGTAACAGCAGGTGTATTTCCCATGTCCCAGCTGCTTCTTTGCTATTGTTTGGTGAGATCATACCATTTACAGAAAAATCACTATAAACAGCAATCCAGCCAAAAGGGATTGCGTAGGCTTTCTGCAATACAGCAAACACCTCTCAGCAGGATCACTAGTGCAAAAGCTGCGGTTTGGTGTAGGATGCTATAACTGGCAGTCTGCCTTGAGGACTAAACCGAAAGTGTTCTGCTCTCCCTCAGTCTCTTGCTGCAGCAGACATGGACAGCAGCTGCTTGTCATGAAGGTAGCTGGAAATACATGGACCCTGCCTACACTGTATGCCACTTCTTCATTCAGCCTCTGGGAAGAAGTATTTGTGAGCTTTGCTTACTTGTACCTCTTTGCAAACACTCATTTCCACTCTTAAACCATTAAACATCAATTGTAGCACTTTATGTACCTATGAAATGGTGGCTTTCCATGGCTGTTAGGAAAAAATTAGTAGCAAAATGTTCAACGATGGCGTTGTTAAGACTACATGATGAAAACATACCAGCATTTTTCTTATTAGGCGAACCTGTGGAAGCTCTTGTGGATACAGCTTTGACCTGTACAATCTACAGAGAACACATTGATCCAGTTGTGACTCTTTTTTAGATACAGATCTTAAATGTGTGAGAAAAACATACAGATACAAAACCTTATTTTTGGGTGACAGTGTGGTCTGTTACAAAGTGGAACAATATCAATGTCACGGAAACTTTATTATTGCTCCCAGCTGATGAAATCTGCTTTATCGCCAGCAACCTTAATATACTTCTTTTCACAAAAGGAGCATAAACTGTACTTAGTTATTGTTTTCGGAGGAAAGTCAATGAGAAAACAGAAGACACTTTTCCATGAGGGAGACTGCAATACATATTTTTCCTCCCAAACCATTGCAGCGACACTGAGAGCAGAATCATGCCTGCCTTTGCATGTAATTACAAACAAAATGTCTGCAATCCCAAATCAAAAAGGACCTCACACAGCTGCTTAAAACATCTTTTTGGGAGCTACCTCTGCTGCATGTGCAAGTGGTTCCAAGCATCTCATTTGAACATCAGGAGATCTGTGACTGCAGCCTGGGACACTATAGAGGTGATTCTGATCCATAGCGCTTGGACCCAGGCTGGACACCAGCCCCAGGTTACAGGAGGTCTCTGTCTTTGATTCAGTTCTAGACTTCTCGCTGTTTCTAAATGTAAGAAACAATGACAGTCCTATTAATTTCCAATACAATTGCATGTTCACCTCCTATCTAAAAATCTCCTTATGATTAACATCAGCGGAATGGATCTTCAGGAACAATTACTCTCTTCTGAGGTGGCACTGCTTCCTTCCGCAGAGCTTGTCGTCTCCTCCCCACTGGGAACTTCTTGGTTAAATCCAGGAATTAGCACCAGCCACCCTCAGTGGGTTTAGCAGCTCTCCTTAGCCTCTGCTGAGCTCCAGCCCTGCGCCAGGGGAACAGCACACATCTGACCAGGTGTGTGAAGCCAGTGGATGCTACGGTCTCTGCCAGTGCAGCCATCTGCTCGCAGCTTACCAGCGTGGAAGGAGGTGTGCTGGTCTGAGCCCACGGCACAGCTCTCGGCTTTATAAAGTGCCCCGGCGCAATTTCTCTTCAGTGGCTTTTGATTTGGCTTGGAGTGGTGGGGGGAAGGGGCAGGGGCTGACTTGCTTTTTCCTTCCTCAGCTGGGGACTTCCAGTGTGTCATTTTCTTCTGCACATCTTAACTCTTCAATCAGGGGCAATTATCATAGCGCATTATGTAAATATTAAAGACAATTGCAGAGCTTCAATTAAAGCCAACTTTGTTTCTTTTCCCCCTCCCTCCCTCCCTCCTCTCGATTTAGTCGAGAACACAATAAACCTAATCAGCTGCCCCAAATTATGCATGCATTAGCCCGTGAGATTCAGCAAGGCCAGGCTTCTCAAGAACAAAGAAATATACTGAGCTCCAGCATCTCACTTTGTTTTCTCCAGCCATCTTTTGTGGTGTGTCATGGGAAAAATTCTAATGAGTCTCTCCGAGAAATTCCTGTCAGGCGCAAGCCAGTTGCTCTCTCTACTCTTTATTTTCCAGATAGGAATTTTCTGTTATGCTCTCCTCTTGTGAAGAAGGAAAGTTTCATCAGGATAGACTGGACTGGCACTAGCTGATCATAATCTATAACAGTTTTGTTTTTCTGGAGTTGATTTTCCTCCCTTCTCACACAACTTGAAGCTTTTTGGCACTATTACACATTGACAAACACATGTGGGTTTGCATCTATAAAATAGTTTCTCTAAGTCTACTTCCATTGTGCATGGATTTGATTGTACTTGTCACATAGTATTTTTTATAAAATCTGCTATAAAGCTGAGGATGTGATAAGAAGTCTTCTGCTTCTAGGGAAATTTCTGGCACAGTGGAGATGCAGAAGAATGTGCTAACCCTCCCTCCCTCTAAATCTTCCAGCTAGCAAAACTACTCAAATTAACAAAGCTTCAGGAGGGAGATACATGCTGTCCTTCTGACTTATCTTTAGGAGGGGAGGCTGCAAGCTGGTTCATCTTTTATTCTTCCCCCTCCCCCCCTTATCTCTCTGCTGTGGGTTTAAAGACAAAATTGTTTTCATTTCCAGGTCTGGATTCCGGCTGGTGTGACCTGTGCGGCTCTGCTTCATGCTGCCTGACCATTCCAAACGTGAGCGTGCTTCAGATTAGCCTGGTTCTGCAGCTCTCAACAAATGAGTTGTTTCCTGACACCGGGGTTCTGAATCAGCTGTGTGCTCACATGCGTGCGCAGGTGGGGAGGAGGAGGGATAAGGAGGGGATGGGGAGAGGGGGCAGCTGGGGGATGTGGACCTCTGTCCCACTGGGGCAGCGGCTGGGCTGCCAGAGCCACCTGGAAGCACAAGCTGGTGCTTTGGGGTCTGTCGTGTGTCCCCAGGCTCAGCTGTCATTTTGAGGGTGTGCTGCATGGTAGTGGCAGGGAGCCGCTTGGACTAAATGGTTATGCGTGTTGTTGTTTGCTCATTGACAGAATAATAACTTGCTGCTCTTTGTATTAGGGGGAAAAAAATCCCTGAAAACGCAGCCTTCTGGAAATATTTGTGCTTATTTATGTCAGTGCGGCAGTCTCGATTTAAGAAGATGAAACATAAATAGAAATTTCTGCTGGTCTCTGGGTGGCTCTCTCACCAGTGTGCCACACATAGTTTAGCAGTAGGCAGGCTCAGTGTGTGCCTGGGGTAGGAAAGCACCGAGAGGAAATGAGGCCAAAATGTGAAGCATGACATCATGCCATCTACTGAACCAGCACCCATGCTTAATTTCTCCAGATTAAAGACAGATATTTACATATCTAAATTGAAGCTGTTTTCTTCAAAAGGAATTAAATTCATTTTCATTTCAGAAAAAAAATAAATAGGAATTAAATCTATACCATTTAACACCTTTCCTGAGATAATTATTTACTATTTCTTAGAAAATAAGTATCTTGGATTTGGTTGGACCTTTGTGTGCTGATATGAGGAAGCCATTCCTGCAGCACAGCCCTCTGCCCGCAGAGGAGGAAGGTGGAGCGGCCTCCTCGGAGGTGCAGGGGACCACCCAAGAGCAGGGCCGTTGCAAGGGACCACATCAAGAAGGGAGACCAGCTCTGAAGCAGCTGAAGGGAGAAGGGAAAAATTTTTTTATTTGCCATCTCTGCAAATCATCTTCCGTCCACCAAGGTGAGTTCAGAGGGGTTCCTAGGCCAAGCTGAGAATTTGTTATCCTGTCTCTATGTTATCCTACTCGGGTTTTGTTTTCACTGCCAGGAAGGTGTTGATTTTAGTGTGGATTAGCTCACTTTAGTTTCCCAAGGTCAATTAGGTGTCAGGTGTGTCCCACTAGTTTGGGGCACAATGCTTTCTTTATTTACCTAGCTAACAAAAAAAAAATCTACAGGTGCCTAGGCCCCATATGGATTTTAAGTGACATAGATATGTCTTACTACATATTTCCTGCTATCACTACTGTTTTTTCTGGTGAAAACACAACCTTAGATTTTTTTACTGCCTGAACCACACAAGAATATACTATGAATATACCAGTTACTGATGGGCAATGGATTTATCCTTTGGGCTGCAATGTAGTGAATTTTAGCTGTGTCTGAAGTCCTAGTTTTCTGAGCCCATAAAATTTCTGTTCATTTGGATACGTGTTCCCTCTCCTTTGCTGTAATATACCAAGGTATATTACACTTCTCAGCAGAAAATGTTGGCAAATGAGAACAAGTGGGGAAGTGAATTTTCAATCAGAAGAGAGTTGAACTATTAAATTTAGTGAGACAGAGATGATTTTAAACATATGGTGAGTAGGAAATTTTGTATTAATTTACCTGATAAATGGCGTTCTTCTTCTTAAGCCTAGAACAAATAGGAATACAACAGCTTCTAAGTCTTTTGACAATCTCATCTCCAGGTTTTAAGGATCTGCCATTCAGCATTTACATTTAATCTTTAATTTCAGAAGAAAGGTGCCCTTTGGTCTGGCTGGCTCTCTTCTTTTTATGGAACAATCTTCAGAATTCAGTTGTAAAGAGGAGAAAGAAAATCTTGTTTAATAATGAAGTTGCAAACATTCTGCCTTTTAGATCTTGGCAATGCCTGCTTGCCTGTTGTGTAATGTATTAAACTGTTATTTGTTTGGGGTTTTAATGCTCAGCTCTCACTAGCACGACTAATGCAATGAAAACCCGAAGGATTTGACTTTGCTGTGATAAGCCACTGAAGGAAATGAAATGCATTTCCAGAATCTCTGGACAAAAGTTACCACAATAGCTTTAGTGCAGTTTTGTTAAAGAGGCTTATTGAAATAATGCAATGGAGAATTGTCCAGCATACTGCTGCACAGCTAGAGGGTAGAAGTTCTTTGCACGCTACTAAACAGCCAGTCTGTTGAGCTGGTCTTCAATATCCCAGGCGAAGCTAAAAGGAAGCAGCTGCCTCATAGGCAGGATGCAACAGCACCGCAGGTATAAAGGGAGACCAGGGGTCTGAGCACATAGGGCTATAGAGAGGGAAAAAATATGTCCTCTTATGTGTGTATGAAAGGTGTCTGACAGCTGAATCTCCCAAAGCAGTTTAAAGGAAGGGCAAAGACAGTCTGGGAAAAAAAGCACAGTAAATGCTGTGCCTGCCACATGTGGTGTTATGCAGAGGGTCACTGAATAGCAAACAATGATGCACCAGGTACAAGTACACTAAGGTAATATACAGTTAATATTAGCTTTGATATATGGTTTATGAAATGAAATAACAATCATGGAACATTTTAACCTGCAGAAAAGCCCTCCTGGGTGGAAGGAATAGGGTAGCAGAAGGAGTGTAAGAGATGTATACCAAAATTATTACTGTGATCACAAGGCATAGGCTAGCTGGTGAGGGAACGAATTGAGGACAGAGAAAGGAAAAGTTTTTGAGGCATTCAAGTAGTTCTTGTTAGGTCCTAACTTCAAGCCATTATGAAACTAGACCAAGATGCCCGTTTCTTCATCAAAGCACTTCACCTTGCTGCAACACACTGGTGAGAAAACTGTGTTAAGTTAGTGCCACTGACAGAGAGACAAGGAATTGCCTTGCTTCTGCATTTTCATAAAAGAGTTCTATTATTAGAGGCTTATCTGGTATAAGTCCTAGAGTACTATTTCAGAGGGGGGGTGGGAGAGGTGGGGGGTAGGGATGGGAAATCAGAAAAAAGGGCAAAGGAAGGAGAAAAGTGTGGGTTGGAGGTTACATCAGATGCTCTGACTTCCAGACAGTAAAAGAGATGGTCTGGCTAGGAGCCAGGTAAGACAACTTGAGCAAAAGGCACATTTCCATTCAACTTTTTTTGAATCCATTGATTTTTTCCAAAACTTAAAAATCTAGCTGCCTCTGTGGAACATAATGGTTTTGGAGAATTAGAAATTTTAGCAGCTCCATCTTCCCCATCTCCCACGCCTGTGGTTATAGTTAGGGTTTAAACCAAAATCTCTCCCTGAATTATCTGATGCTACATCTCAACTCTTCCCCTCTTGGCACTGCTAATACAACCCCATCATCTTCACTCTTAAGTTGATAGAATTGCAGATAGTATCATGCCACCAGCCGTGGTGAAGCACAGCCTGAAGACCCTCCCTTTTCAGTCAGCATGAACTTGCAGCTCCAAATCCAGTCTGCCTTTAATTTAGAGACTTTCCGGTCCTTTTAGGCTGTTCATATATATGGGCAAAGAAAATCCTCAGTGACTGGATGCAGAGTTTCAACCTCTTAATTCTTTGGGTTTCTCTGTCTCTGAGACATAAATGCAAATCATAATGGTCTCTCAGACACATGTGGAGCAGATGTAACACTTGCAGGTTTGGGGTTAGTTTTCTTAAGGTTCTGTTGCAGTTATACATTGAGGGAAGAAAGTTTTGGCTCTTCAACTTCCTCCTTAGGCCACAAACTCCCTTTTTTTCTTTCTCTATTCCTTCGTGTGTTCTAGGATTCATAAGATCTAGGACTAAAATAAGACTTTTGCACCACATATACTACTTGGCTCTGACCTGCTTCTATACGGTTTCTGTGGATGGGATACAAAGGTACAAACATGCGGACTTAGTCCACTTGCTGTTGGACCTAAGAGAAGAACCAAATGACCATGGCTTTCAGACTCAAAAGAGCATCCCTGGATGACAGCAGGTGAAGGTCAAGATTTCTAAAGGGAAGTAACTAATTTGAGCACTCCAAGATGTATATATTTTATATTTTGCAAGTATAAACAAACTTTGTAAAGGCAAAGGTCTGAAATACACGTGTCAGAAACAAAGAATTGAGCACTGAATTTAGCTGTCTTGACACTCTGATACTGCTCCTATTCTGGAACTATAACTACAGGTCTTCAGGCCACAAAGGGTGTCTTTTTTTATCCATAGAGTTTCATTGTTGGCTAAGCTTTTCAGGTATCTGGTTCAAACATACAATATATTCATGCTGAGTAACTTAGCTGAACAGTTGACTCATCAATATTTACATCGGAGACCTTTATAAATAACCCATTGGATTTCCACACACGCATTTACTAAACTTGCAGTTATGACATCCACCACAAGCCCCAAGAACTTGCCTTTGGAAATGGTTGATGGAGGTAAGTTTGTACACTGCTTGAAAGAAAAAAAATCCAACAACATTTATTGGCATTTACATCTTTAAAATCTGCCTTCGGAATTACTTTGTTGTGTCACTGCTGTGCTGCATTGTTTTCAATTGTCATTTGGCTGGTTGGGATAAATGAAAATGAACGAGTCGATGAAAAGGCTGACTGGGTTTTAATGCTGTCAGTAAAAATGAGAAAACGATCTTCCATTATCATAGAATATCCCAAACCGATATGAGTTGCATATCATCACAGAGAATAAATAATATATTCAATTTATTTCAAGATTTTACACACGTTCATAAGGAGCTCTTCTTTTCCAAATGATTTGTAAGTGATCGTAATCTGTTAATATCACTCTTTTTTTATTAATGGGAATTGTTAATCCAAGGCTACAATGCTTTTTTTGAAAGAAGGGATGCAAAGGGCAGCACAGGTGTAAATCTGGAGTGGTTGATTTGCAGGCAGTGGCATTATGCTACCTGTAATGGAGCCTTGCTTCTTGGAGTCTTTTCAGTGATGTGGAGCTGAAACTTGCGTGTGTGGTCTAACACCTTTGTGGTCTTTCTGTCCCGGGGTTGAAACCCATGTGCTAATCCTTGATGACTGCACTAGCACCTCCTGCTGCCTGCAAAGCTGATCAGCCTTGCCTGCCCTTCCCGTTGATTCCTATTTAAAGGCTGCTGAGGAACTCAAACACTTACCGTGGAAAAGGGGTGGAGTGAGGGGAGAGAAGGGAGAGCTCCTTGAGAGTGATCCTAACCCAGGCGGACCTGTCTCTCTAGACTCTCTCCATTGATGGGGAGAAGGGGACCTTTCTTCTGAATACTCCGCTGAACACCTGACTTCAGGCACTAAGGAGCATGCCCTGGGAGAGGCTGTTGGAAGGACAGTGTGCCTGGTGGAGTCACAGTGACTTGATGAGCACTTGGCTCAACTTACAGAATCTTCACATCTACTGTGTTGCAGGATGGTTTTTGCAAGTATCACAGCAAGAACGAGTTTTATAGAGGGATTCAAACTCTCTCTAGGTGTTCGCAGGGAACTCCCCACAGGCAGCAACTTGAAGAGAAAGAAAAATGCTGTCTCAGGATATCTGCTTCTTCCCATTGCATCCCCGTGGCTTGTAGAACGGAGGCACATCACATATGCATCATGTGAAGCTGAGGCAGCCTCATGCCCTGCCATGGGAAAGGGGCCTGTGGTTGGGGAGACAGAGGAACTGAGCCTGCTGACAGGCAGGATCCTCAGGAAGAGGTGAATGTCACTGCAATTTGTCTCAATGAGACCTTTGATGAAGTGAGAGTAATGATAATTTTGACATTTTAAGGAACTCTTCTCGCCCCTGGCAGCGTTTCCACTGACAGCAGAGCCATTTCTCGAGCAGATATTGTAAACAACAAATACAGTCAGCTTGTTTGGTGCCATGTATCTCACTGAGGACTCATCCCTTTGGAGGAAACAATCATACACAGCCAGTGTTCACCACAGCAAATAATACTCAGTATCACAGGCAAAAAATGAACTTTCAGCTGAAGTAGCTTTGATCACTGCTGATTGCTGCGATGTTAAATGTTGCTTGCCCCAGATCGGGAGCAGCCAACCTTCCAGAGCCTGACAGGAAAGAAAATAAAATGTGTAAAGTCAGAGAATCACAGGTTTTATAAGCTACTCAATTTAGCATTTGGCAGGTATTTTTAGCATGAAGCCTAATACAGCTATACTACGCAGAGTCAAATATGTCCAACTTATCCTTTCACACAACAAATGTAGCATACCTAAGGCTTATTATTGAAAATAGTTATAACAATAATTACAAAATTTTGCACAGAAGAAGGCCAGTTCTGGCCTCAATGCCAGCATTGGACCAGACCAGGGCTCCCACTCCAGCCCTGACAGCAAGTGGCACAGTTTGCAATCACACAGGTAAGCTGTCACCCTCCCAAAACGAAGCAACCTCATCAATACTATCTATTGTGAAAAATTCCCAGCATCGAAACACACCCTGGCATTGCCTGGGACAGTTGGCACAGGCCAAAATTGTGCCAGTAAGCACACCAACAGTTAAACAGTGCAGATTCTTGGGTGCCAGGGATTGGATCCATGCCCTGGACCATTTCAGTTTGCTGCTGCAGTTGCAGCTGCTGTGACGTACAGTGCTGTTTATGTCCTGCGGTGATTTTCCAGAGAGATGGCTAGTGTTCTGCTGCGCTCACATAAAGAATTGCAAAATGCAGCACCTTTCCGTGGTGGGCTCATGATAAATAAAAGAACTCACAATAAAGTTATACTCCCTTGGCTAGCCGCAGAAAAATAGAGCCTTCTCCCTCTCTTTCCCTTGCCAACTGGTCCCTAGTCCCTGCAGAGGGCCAGGCACCATCCATTCCCTCCTCAGTTGGTTGGCAGGTCTCTGCACAGCATGATAACTGGCAGCCCCTGCTTTTCCTCCTCTGTCTCACAGAGCCCATTCACATCGTTTGAGAGACACCGCAGCTCCCTGGTGCTTCAGTTGCTTCTTCCCCCTTGCAAGGCTTCTCCATGGTGTAAGCTGTGTACCAGCAATACACAGAGGGATGGGGTGCTGCTGCCCTGCACAGACCAGTCACCCCACCAGGTGGTCCCAGCATGGACTGGTGGGATGGACAGGCAAATACAGAAAAGGACGCTTGATATGCCAAAGAACTGCAGGCAGCTTGGGAGCTGGTTTGCCTGGTTCATGTCGGCCTGGTTCGCATCTACTCTTTGAACACCATATACTGTGAAGCGGGCTGTGACAAGCCAAAAAGCAGCAAGCGCTCTGCCTGCAGAGGACTGACTGCCTCTTGCTGTGTTTATCTAACCTGATCATTGCCTCCGTTCAAATGGTTTTTTTCATGTTTTATAGAAACTGCCTGGTAAGGTCTAAGGAACAGTTCAGGGATTTTCTAAGGGATCGATTAGGCACAATTCTTGTCAGGCTTCAGCAGGCTTAGCGGCTCACTCCAGTCGTGCCTGTTGCAGGGGGCAAGACCCCTTGGCAGGCATGCCTGGATAGCATTGCAGCAGAAGCTGTCTGAGTGCGTCCTATTGCAAAGGCATCCAAGAAGTTGGAGGATGAGTTTAGCAACCTCTGAAAAATAAACTGGTTTTATAAAAGCCACAGTCCAGCTCTGCAGCTTAAAGCCACTGACAAGGATGTGATTCAGAGGGCTGTTTGAGCAGGTACAGAGTAGTTTCTCTGCAAGTTCAATTCCGTATCTCGCTAACAGGTTGGGGAGAACAGGCACTTCTTCTGCTTTCAATCAAGCTAATGAACTCTCATATTGTGCTGGCTGGAGCAGACGAGGAGATACAGATATAAACTTCCGTCTTTTCTGCGTGCTGTACAAATATTGCAGCACGTTGTATGAGAAACATGCAACTCTGAGATCAATATACAGGATTTGTCATTTAATTTCTTTTCAAAGGGCTATTAATAGTAAATGAAACATCAGTTTAACATAAACAGAGTGTGGGTGCCAGCTCTCCCTTTATAGCACAACATATACAGATCTTCACTCAGCTTAATCACTGCAGTGATAACACTGAAGCTTGAAAGAAAACTCCACCAGCATTTTAAAGGTGGAAAATCCTGTAGGACCTTGATTTTTGATGAGCTATTTGGAGTTCACGGTAGTCTTAAATTCAGTGGGGAAAAAAACCACCTTTCTGTTGTCCACAGAGACTTGGTTGTTTGATAGCAAAAGCAAGCCTGGCAAAGAGCCAGGGCAGTGAGAAATTCCAGTTAAAGAGCTTAGGCCTGACTGTGGCTTTTTTCATCCTTTTCCAAGAAACAAAAGACCATGTCCTTGTCAGACAGCATCAATGCATCTTGCTCAGGGCTGATTAGAAGGTTGTTGTGGGAAGCCATGGCTAAATAACAGAACAAAGTCTTGCGTCTGCTCCTGCTAGACTTCTTCTAACTTGCTGACACATCTTCTTTCTGTACTGAACCACTGCTCCACACAGTCATTGGAAATACTACTGACACATGTGGTGCCTTCAGGCTGAAGGGATGAAAGCTTGGTAGAGAAATGGCAAAACAGGGGAGGAAGCAAAAGTTCTTTCAATGAGATGTTGGATTTCAAGTTTTCGTCACTTTCATAGGCTTTTGATTGCCAAGAGTAGGCATGGGTTTGGATTACTTCTGCTTTTGATACGAACTGAAGATAGAATGTTGCAAGGTCTTAATCTTCACAGAAGAAAGACCTCTTTTTAATTGGACCTTCAAGGAAGCTCAACTACTTATAAAACTAGATGCTTGCTTTCAGGTAAAGGAGTCTAGAGATGATGATTGTCTGGTTTTGAAGACGTTTATTTTTGTTCTGAATCTTATTCAGGGAATTGTTAAACTATTAAATCTTCAGCTTTTGCCTTCCTTTCAGAGCCATAGTGGTTATGGAGAAAAGAGCAACCTCTTGGCTGCTTTTTAAGAGCTTTATTTTAATGATAAACTCTTGAAATGGCAGTGAGAGGAAGCAAGGAAGTACAGTCTAATATCAAGACAATGCTGTTATCCTAGAAAGCTTGCAGACCTACATTCCTCCATCCACAAACCGTATTTAGCAGTAAGGAGAAAGTATATGAGGGAAGAAAAAAATCAGAGAGAGAGAAAGAGTGACAGTAAAACTACATGTAAGACAAGCTTAGAAAACCCCTCTGGATGAAATTTTCAAAAGATTTTTCTGTTTCTTTTTCAGTACAGGAAGGCATACAGCAACTTCTTGCACCTTTCACTTAGATGCTGACACTTTCACCTCTCTAGAGTGAATTGCAGATGAGCTTTGTGAGTGGGTCCTCCTGCAGGTTACAGTAACACCAGTCAGTTTACACACTGCAATTACAGATGTGGTTAAAATATTAAAGTGTGTGCCTATGACCCCTGAAAGAGGATGTCTGACCTGCCTGCAGCTTAGGCTGAAGGAAACAGAGCTGATCTTTTCTTTCTTGCACAGCCACCAGTCCTATGTCCTACTCTGCCTTGCTGAGTGAAGCTGTGCATACACAGCACACTGTATGTACACAACACTGCATTATTGATCAAGGCAAAGTAGGTCCATTTAACACTGTAGCTAACAGCTGGAAAGCTCTTGGTGATGCTAAATATGTCCTGGCACCTGAGGAAGGCTAGAAGCTGTAGAAAGAAGACCAAGTGTAATACCGCTAGAGAGGGTGAGCAGTTGGTGGGTGGGAATGGCCAATGCTAAAGAAGGGATTGGTTCAGTGGTTGCACAGAAAAATAGAAAGGAAATAATTTTGACTGGAATAAACTTGTTGTTGTCACTTGGGGTTATTCTGGTGTTTTTTCACAGTATTTTTATTTCTAAATTCACATCAGCATCACTAGAGATGCCTGTTGAGGCTTGTGGAGGTATCAAAGGGAGACATTAACAGAAAATTATTTCTTCTCTCTGGCCATTTTTGATGGAGAAAAGGAAAAGGAGAGATGACTAAGGGTAAATATAGAAGAAGGTAGAAGAAGAATAGAAACTACATGCAGCAAGGAAGGGAACAGAATGAACTTCCACAAAAATCTGACCTGTGCTTAAACACTTATCTCAGAATGGTGAGGAGGCTAGAGCAGGAGACAGGCTGAGGATGCGTTATTGGTCTGGTCTAAGCCTTTTTTACTACAGTATACCTAAAGTTCAGTGAATTTGTCTTAAAGACCTTTGCAAAGGCTGTGTGGGCTTTGAAGGGAGAATTAAAAATCATTTCCCTGTCTTGTAGAGCTTGGCTGCTCCATTCTGCACATCCATTCCCTATGGATATGCAGCACAACACTTAGTGTGACTTCCCAGAGAGCAAATCCATCTAAAGACTAACCTGGGGAGAAGAGTTTTCAACCAGATCCATTTCCTGATCTCTGAGAGGCTGAGCTGGCTTGTGGCAGTTTAGAGCAGTCACCATAGTGCACGTAACATCACGATTATTACACACCATGATCATACACACCACACCCCCAGCCAGGCAGGGAAAGCTGGTGGGGAGGCTGCATCTGCTGCTGGGGTGGGACGTGCAGCAGCAGTGGTGGGCAGACAGCTGGAGGTAGCAATGTCTCCAACCTCTGTGCCAAGATTTTCCACGGGATGTTCTAAAGAGCCCTGATATACAGTGTACTGTATAAAATGCAATCGAAGAAAAAAAAAATATAACAAATAATAGTATGACAAATGGAAAAATGTTAGCAAGGACTCATTCACATGATGTTTTGGGTAAGTCTATCCTTCGAGATTTACTCTAAAAGCTGTGGTTTTCCTCTCTGCACTGGGGATAGTGTTGCTTTTTTTTCATATTATACATTATATATTTTTACTCTCCAGATCAAGCAGAATACAGTCCTTTTGCCTAGAAGAAGTGTGGTTTTCTCCTTTCTAGATGGATTGTTATTTTGGTTCCATTCAGCTAATGTTATGTATACTTCACAGGGTTTTGTTCTCCTTTAAGATTTGTGGACTGAGATTGGTTTGTTATTCGCATATAATAAAAGCTGACAGGAGCCTTAATACAGGAGTATGATTATACAGAATAATTAATAGTTTTTTCTTCTAGGCAAACAGATGCAGTTGGAAAGCATGTCCGTTTGCAAGGACGGCTGTCTTTGTTCAGTTCACAGCAAGCCTGAACCATTAGGGAGTTTTAGGGTGTAGAGGGTTCAGGCAGCTGTTCTGGTCATTTTCAGACTCCAGATGTCCAGCAGAAAAGTCCCTTTTCTTCCTGTTGAATACATTAAGAATAATATGTTGTTAAAGAGGACAGCCACATGCTAGAAATAGGAAAATACTACTTTAAAAAAGGAACAAAGGAAGGGGATACTGGCTTTAAACCTTGGCTTTGTGTTTTCCTTTTCTTTCTCACTTTGAAACCTAGGATAAAAATACCTGTATTCTCAGAAAGGATTGGAGGCATCAAATATTTTATAAAGCTTAGTCAAAATTAATCTAGGCAAAAACCCTACAAATGCAAATCAAGAACCAGAGAAAGAAATTCAACTTCTAGGACAGAAAAATGGCCACATTCAGTGTGACTGAAACTAGATATTAAAACACATTAAATGATGACCATCATTTTAAAGGGAGTAGGGGAAGAGAGAGACTTTTAAAATTAAGTCTAAATACTTATTTTCCCTGTTCTCAGAATGTTTCTACTTTCCATTTTGATATGGTGTTTTGTTCTGCAGTATATCTAATCTTAGTTTTTCTAGGAGGTAAAATGAATGACTTAATGTTTTTTTGTTTAACCAGTCATGTGAAAAAACAGTTATATTCACAGTTCTGTTTGAAATGATGAAATGCAAATGCATCCTTCCCTGTAGGGGCTGTGTGCTTAGGATCCTTCCACCTTTGCACGGAGCTCTTCTTACAGCAGCGGGAAGACGGCCTGTTTAGGCACAGGAAAAAACCTTCCAGTGGTGAGAATTAACATTAAAGATATGGACAGGCTGGAGAGGGTCCAGTGAAGGGCCACAAAGGTGATCAAAGGACTGGGAAGCCTGCCGTATGAGGGAAGGCTGAGAACTGGGTTTTTTTCAGCCTTGAGAGAAGGCGGCTTAGGGCAGACCTCATCACTATGTTCCAGTATTTAACAGGTGGCCACAAAGAAGATTGCGACTCCTTTTTACAGGGCGTCACATGGAAAAGGTGAGGGATAATGGCTAGAAGTTACTCCTAGGGAGATTCTGGTTGGACACAAGAGGAAAATTTTTCATGCTGACAACAATCAGCCATTGGAATAATCTCCCCAGGGAAGGGGTGGATTCCCCAAAAAGGCACACTTTTAAGATTCAGCTGGACAGGGTGCTGGGCCATCTTGTTTAGACCATGCTTTTGCCATGAAAGATTGGATCAACCAGATGATCCTTGAGGTCACCTCCAACCTGGCATTCTATTATTCTGTGGTTATGAGTGCTGGGAGAATGCAGGGGCTTGCTGGTTCTGTTTCATACAAGGGCACTGTATGCACAAATTCAGTATGGATTGCCCATATCAGTGTTGTGGGTGCATTTATTCACAATCTAACTTGCAACTTCTCTAGTGGCTTGATAATTGTTTTATGTCTACTCAGTGACCTCATCTCCTCATAGCTGCCAAATAAAAATCAAAAAGTGTCTGAACTTCTGCTTGTAAAAAACAGGGATGATGAGTTTTCCATCTAGGCTCTGTATATGCTCATTCCCTCCTGAACCGTCACTTCAGAATCTCATAGTTATTGCTGAAAAGGAAATCTGTGAAACACTTTTTAAATATTCTTGTCAGTTATATTTCACTTTTCTTTTAAATCGTATCTCCACGTATTTCTTTTAGCTAGGCTCAGACTTATGTGAGACAATTGCGGTTGAAGTACCCCGAGCATTTGGATGGGCTCTGATGTAGGTCCTCTTCGGTTTTTCTGAGGTTACAGCAATCCAGAATGCTCTTCCTTTTTTTCTTCTTTTTACTCCAAAAAAGGGTACGAATGTCACACCTCCTTTATAGCATTTGGGACTGGAAAACAAGATGCAGTTATTTGGTGCGTGCACATCACCTTGCATTCCCTCAGCTAGCAAATCCTGCAAAGCACTAAGAACACTTGGAAATGCTCCTCAAGGGAAAGGGATGGGAGTGGGGGAGGGATGGAGAGAGGGAAGGAGGGAAAGAGTGAGCAGGAGGAAGACTGGGCTCCTTGGACAGGGTCAGAGACACTCTGCTGCCAAACAGTATTTGCCACTGCTATGGACTGACTTCCTCTCAGGGTGCAACACCCACACCTGGACTGTGGCTCTTCTTGGTTTCCCTCTTTGGAGGTGTTTGCATGGGAAGGGGAAGCCCCTTAAAAGAAAAGCTGTCTGAAGGGCACTGGGAAAGGAGAGCTTGCTGATGGACCACTAAAAAGGAATCCCCAATCATGACATGAGATGGCAATGGAATCTTCATATCTGGAAAGCCTATGTGTCAGCTGTATTATGCCACTTATCCCAGTCACTGCTACTGGTTCATATAATTAATTTCTCCTGATCCAAGAAGATGACAGAAAGAAAGCTGCATGTGTTTGAAGCCTCAGCTAGGGATACGGATTAAATGAAAGTTCAATGAAAAATTTAGCAATGAATGCTACAGCACTTCACTGGGAGCAAAATATGGGTGGAACAGGCAAGGGCTGGGCACATTATCGTTTCTGACATTAGGTTAATTGCATTGCTGATACTCTTCAAACTGCTGACTGAGTAGAAGTGGCTTCTTTCTGGACTGCCCTTCTTGATGCCAGAGGGAAAAGTCTGGATCCCACCTCTTTAAAAGCCTTGCTGAGTGAGTGAAGGAGATCACTGGCAAATGATTGAGAAAATATGCAGGAGAGACTTCTATGGGGGGATATGAGCATATGGGGGGAGATTCTTCATCCAATGAATGATAGGGGTAGCACTGGGAGTTAAGCAGGATATTCAAGAGCATGGGTGAAAGGGGAGGAAGGAAATCATTGCTATGCAGTGAAGCGTCTTTCAGCTGTGACACCATCTTCACCATGCTGCACCAGGACTAGGGCAATTCCTATTTTTCCAGGTTTAGTCTTGCATGCAGAGTGGGAAGGCTACCTACAGTGGCTGCCACACATAAGCTAAGGGAGGAGCATGCCAAAGCTATGTATTAGGCAGGGCATTTCTAAGGCTGCTAATAAGAATGTGGTGCCTTATTCCTTCATAAAGACGATTCAGTCTGCTCTTCGAAAATCAGCCATCAGGGATTTGCAGGGTAGTCAAGTCTCTACAGAGCAACACAGGAGCTAAAGAGCATTTTTCACCCCATCTTGTCAATCAGAAGGCAGCTTTGCTTTCTGTGCTGCTCAGCCATGGATTGGTGTCATTTTATTTCAGCTAATACAGCCTGATTTTGTTACCATGCCAAGTAACCGAAATAGGAACACCTCTGGGCAGTGGAGAGAATAATAAAAGTTCCTATCATGGAGAGTGTGATGATCAGTTAAATTACGCAATTACAGAAGCTGGGATTTGAACCTTTTAGTTCCCAAAACCCATTGCACTCCATGAATTGGACCAAAGAAGAAATCCCACTGTTTTAAGCAGTAGCCTGGCCCAGACCCCTTCTGCAGCCAGTTTGCAGATGGCAAGGAGACTTCACTGCAACAAGCTATGGTGGGAAAAATTATTGTCAGTAATCTGCCTACCGAGGCTGAAAAACATCTGTGAAGACCATGGTGAAAAAGGCACACATTGCTTGCAAATGTCAGATGAAGCAAGAAGTACCACTCATTTGTGGACACATGCATGAAACACAAGGCAGAGCTAAATGGTCTGAGGAGGGGTCAGTCCATGGGAGCCTGAACCACCCACATCAAGGCAAAGGGGTAAGCAAGTGACTCAAGTTCATGTAAAATTGGAGGGAATTGGGCTTGGACCAAAACCAAGTGCCAAGCTGAACTGTGGACTGTTTGAGTTTCAACCTAAATCAAAGCTAAGCAGATCGAGCCCTTTTCTAACAGAGAAATATTTTGCACACCATATAAAATCATATTCACCTGATTTAGTGTCTAAGAATACAGTTCTCCTTCAAAGTATGTTTTCAGGGAGTTAGTTTTATGGGCTGTTGTATATGGAAATCATGTTATAAACTATACATATAGAAATGCCCTGTAGGATATTAAAGTTTTGTTCTACAGGCACTTTAATGATGTCAAGGATTAGATAGAGTATCCAGCTCTGCCAAACACAGAAGTGGAAGTTCTTTACAGTCAGGAGAAGAGGAAAATGTTTTGGTACAAAGGTCTTACAGAGATCACCTGAGACCAAATATAAAGCGGCAGATGTGTCACACACTCCATGAGTGAGAGTGGTATATCCTCCCTCTTTCCTTAAAAAGCAGAATTAATTACCTGCTTTAAAGCACGCACACACACACACACCGAGAAACGATGTGTCCTTTGCCAGAAAGAAAAGAATCCATTTGAGCTGTCAGATGACAAGGTGATACTTTTGCATTCCTTTTCAGTTTTAAATCATAGGTTGTGTTTAAAGCAAATTCTTGTGTTCTTCTCTGTTTGAATGTAACTCTTTGAAAGGTAGAAATTAAGGTGGCTGATGCTATTTATCCAGCTAATTGTGTACTAATTTGGTAGAGTACAACATGCTTATAGTTTTGGAAGGAGAAGAGAAAGTCTAGAAAAGGGGTGAGATCCATCCTGGATAATGTCCTGATGAAATATACAAATTATTTTTTTTCTACTTTTTTTTTTTTTCAATTGAACATGTGAGGAAAGTGAGTTATGGAAGAACTGTAGATACCATGACACCTTGTATGTGAGTAACTGAACTTAAACGAGATCAAAACATCATCGTACCCATATAGTAGGTCCTGAATATCCCTTATTCAGCGCCTTGAAGTGTCATTTATAAAAGTACAAAATGAGTATAAAGTACTAATGAGGTCGTGATCTGGGTATTTTTCACCAGGCTCAAAAGGAGTCCCTGTAGAAGATAGCAAAGCACTGCTGAATAAGGCCTGGGGATAGGAAGTGGCTTGTCATACAGCAGTCACTAATACACCGGGAACAGAATTTGCAATAATGAAACACCATGTTTTAGCTGCTAAAAGTGTTTCTTTAACTTCTTCCTATGTCGAGGAAGATGGAGAGAGCAGAGAGGGAGAGGGTTGGTTTCCAGCACAGGGGGCTGCCTGTGGAGCCTGGTGAGGCTGCAGGGGATCTGGCTTTCCAGCTACACTGAGACGCAGCGGCAATAAAACTAGGTTTAGTAATTTGGCAGGGGCCAGAAAGGTCATGACAGACTGCAATGTTCACATGGTCTCTAGTAGGAATTTGAGATGGTTCAGATGCAGGGATTTTGCTTAGGCCCTGTGTAAAGGAGGATTTGAACACAGAAAACTGAATCTTACAGCCCAGATTTTGAATAGTTTGTGGGTTTTATGTGCTTTTATTGTTCACACCCTTCCTCTTGAAAACCATTGCCCCTGTACACATGTTGGAACAGAGCACTTATTTGATTGTGGTGATTTTCTTCTCCAACAATCATTTATTGACTTACCTTGAATTACAGAATTGGAAAACAGCTGACTGTGAGGCTATGGGAGCAAATAATGCATTGCACAATAAAGTGAAAAGTAACTGGAATAAAAATCCCACCCTGAGCCTTTGCTGAATGGCGCTTGGGAACAAGAGACTGTTTCTGTACAGTGCAGCTGGTGGGTGGCATGTCATGTGGAAGCTCAGCATGCACTTTTCAGGTGCTACATTTTCCTTTTCTTGACCTTTCCTGGCTTTCAAATCTGATTTAATCCCTCCCTCAAGGGAGTAGTATAGCAGCAATAATCACTTAATTTATGCCCACCCACAAGTGACCGCAGGGGAAATATAAGAGAAAAACTTTCTATTGCCCTCATTGGGGAATAGGAGAAGAGATTATGTTAGACAAGAAAAGAGAGGGAGAGAATGAGAGAAAGACATGCATATGTTTTTTCCGTATCAGAGCTGGTGTATCCTCCAGGCAATTATTTCAATAGCTAAGGGTATTTGGGTATGTATGACTGACAGGGGAAAACAGACTTCACAAACTTCACTGTACAGAAGAAAAAAGGTTTGTCTCACATTTCTGAAGCCTGGTATTTGACATTTGAAATGCATATTGCATGTGGTTTGCACCTACTGCAGTCAGAAATAACAAAGTTTCACCTGAAAAATCTCTTGTAGCAAAAGCCAGAACCCCAAACTTTTGGCCATTTCCTTTGCTTCTCTTTTCTTTGAGCTGCAAAGGCTCCAAAGGACGTTTTCTGAAAATATATTTTTTCCTCTGGAACCTTTTATCAGAATGAAATCTTCAGGGTAGCTTTAAATGGAAAGAGGGAGTTTACCAGTATGCTACATTGCTCATCTAATGGATTGCTATGTAAGTAAGTGGACAGATATTCTAAAATACTGATCATTTCCTGTCTTGCAGGTGAAGTACATAGATACTACTCACTGTACTTCCCAGCTGTTGATTTCTTTTTTTTTTTCCTTCTTAATAATAGCTGCATTAAAAAAGTTATTTGCAGATAATATTTTTTTTTCTGTCAATCTTGCTCTGGCATCACCAATCTGGAGAGCAACTGCAGCCTAAAAAGCAATTATTTGCAATGACACTGGGACACACGGAGAATTTTAAAATGTGTCTTTAGTGGAGATTACATCAAAAAAAGCCCAGAAAAACCAAAACACTGAAACAGAGCGCCACTTACCTTTTAATGTTTCACAACAAATGTGTCCTTGACAAGTGTGCGGAGGGTAGCTACAAAAGAAAAAAATTACCTTAGCATAGGAAGAACTAAGCTGCTAGAAACAAGAGATGCAGCCACTGCACTGCAGGATCTTGTGAGGGAAATGGGGGAATGGTGTTTAGGACCAGTGGCTTCCATTGACAAATAGTCCTTGAGGTCCCCCATGGAGTTAGGACCTTTAAAGGAAGTGGAAAGGCACCTGGGAAGATGTGTTAGTCCAAGAACCATACCTGAGGCAAAAGCCCAACCTCTGTTCCCTGCCAAAGCAGCCTTTCGGAGCTGCGCTAGCAGGAAATGGGGTTGCCAGGACCAGAGAGCCACTGCAAGGTTTCATGGGTGAATATGAGTTTTCACGGGTGAATATGAAGTTTCATGAAAATATGCCTTGCCTGCAGAGAATTTCCTGAAGGGTAATCATGTTTGGGAAGACCTATTTCATGCAATGTCATGTTGAGTGATCATCCCACAGGTGGAGGCGGGGCTGTGTGTGGGTGTGTGTGTGTGTGCACATGGAATGGGGTGGAGCAGAAAGGATGAAGAATAAACTGTGTCCTGCTCCCCTTGCATAGAAGAAAGCTGGGAGGGGATGTCTCAGAGAATCCTCCTCCATGGGGTCAGGAGCAGGACTGTCCTCCACACCTTTTTTACCAGGCAAACCAGCTAGATTATTCTTCTCTACCTCCAAATACAGGTTTTTTCTTATTTTGAGACTTACAAGGGAGCAGCTGAAAGTCACAGACCACAAGAAGGGTATCAGAGGTTTCTCAGTCTAGCCCCTTTTCTTTCCTTCTCTCAAGTGTTGCATATTCCTACTTTATTTTAGAATAAGGTTCTCAGAGTTGGCTCTAGACAGCAATCAGCTAGCAGAGCACAGCATGAAAACTATCCCAAAGGGCCTTTGAGGGCCAACTTTTCATCCAGGAAAGTGCCAAAAAGCCTTGGAACAATGGCCATGAGCAGCTGCAGTGGATTTCTGCTGCCTCAACGTTTCCCTGTAGATGAAGAGAAGCTGAAAAAGGAGTAACTATTGCTGTGACCTTGCTTATGGCTCAAATGTCATGGAATCCTAATTTTTATTTAAGAGAAGCCAGTTTCACTGAGATTTTAATTGGAAGAGACTGTGATGCAACGGAGCAGAAATTAACCCACAGAAGGTATAATTCATCTAATTTCCAAAGGTTTTTATTGCTGGTCCCTTAGGCCCTAAGCACACCCCAGTCTGTGTTTGGGATAAGAAATACTTGATTTCTCTTGTCTCTCATCAAATTAGACTAGCACAGCCAGTACTTAGAGGATTGTCATTCCCCAGAAAACTCCATGTGTGGTCCCTGTTTCAACTCAGCAAAAAATTCAAATGTTCTCAAACAAAAATACATAAGGTTATCTTAGTCCCAGGCTCACATCCCCCAGTTTCCTTAAGGTAGAATTTTTCCACCCACTTCGTTATGCAGCCGGAAATATAAAAAGTTGTATAAGAAATGCATTCCCATTGCCCATCCATACATGCCCCACATCATCTAGGAGAGAATTATGTACTACTCCTGGAATGAAGCAGCAACGTCCATCTTTCCTCCCAAGCGTTCGAGTACTTTCTCTGAGGGTGTTTTTCCAAGAATACCTTTCCAAGGCTGTCACCTTTTCCTGTGGACCTATTATCAGCATGAAAAGGTGTGCTGCTGTGCAAGTCTTTCCTTGCCTCTACCTTGCTGTTATGTGAGCAAAACAGCAGGCTTGTCCAAGGGGGCAAGAGTGAGCTGAGAGCTACCCCGTCTTCAGTCCTCAGTGCATTCAGTCATCTCATCATCCTTGTTTTCTTCCAATTCTTTGAAATCATATTTATAAAGTGGCTTTATCCAAGCATAACAATGTATCCACCCTGGCCCACTCTCTTCTCTTGGTCCAGAGCAGAACTTAACTGTGCTGGTATCTCCCTCCTTAACATGGAGGCTGAGAAGCTGGAGCAGGCTATCCTTGCTCCCTTAGTGCTACGGCCCTCTCTGGTATGTCCTTGGCGGCTCATGTAATCTGTCTCTGCCTGCTATCCATGTATAAAATGCCAGTAATAATCCTTGATCCACAAGTAGGATAAACTACCCTATATGTTTAAGGCCATGTGGACACAAACTTTGCTTGTAACATTCTAGCTGTGTCAGTGAAGTAGCTGAAACCCCTAATCCTGCCAGACACGAAGGCCAGCAGGGTGAGGACAAAATGCCTGGCTCTTGGCATTCAGTGCAGATGTTTCTTCTGATGTCTTGGAGGCCCTAGTAATGAGAGGGAGATTTTTCCAGAAGAATTTTGGATAACAGAAACATCTTGACACATCAGCATTGCAGGTCATGGGTGGAACATCTTGGGCACAACCTCTCTGCCCATGGCAGCAGCATTGTTGCTGCTGTGTGAGGCTGGAGTCCACAAGCATGGAGAGCACATGTGGCCTTTTGGAAGAAATATTTGATTCTGTGTACTAGGCTGCAGCCTGCTCTTATTTTCCCAAGCTTAGTCTGAAATATATAGTCAAACCCCTACAGCTGAAAACGAACTAAAGCTGAAAAAGAAGCCAAACCTCTAATAAGCAGTCGAGCAGCCTACAGCAAAGTAACAACCTGGCCATGTGCTTTCCTGTTTCAGCCATCTCTCTCCAGCAGCAGAGCTCTTGCATGCAAGCAGCCCAGCCTAACTCATCCCACAAGTGTTTTCTTCCTGGACTCACCCTCACTGTTTCTTCTCAGCTCTCCATTCATCTGTGTTGATCAGTCAATTAGATGTTCGGTGAAACTACCTGCCATCCTTTTGACAACACTCTTACACGCAGTGCTCTTGCTTGTAAAAATTGCTAACCAGTCCAAGTTGATGTTTAAGACAGCCCGTAAACATGTCCTCACCAGTGACTGATAAGGGGTGTTTCTGCACACACTAATGAATGCATATATTGAGATAGATGCATTTCATCACATCAGGCTTTACACCACTTTCTCTGGGATGAATTTTATAGACACAGTAAGATTTTTACAGCATCTGAAAAGACTCATGTACTGAAAGGTAGATTTATGCACCCTCTAGTTTTACAAATACGGTGTGCAATCAGTGGTCAGCGGAGTTTAAAATGACCTCATTAAAGGATTTTGCCCTTTTAGCTGCAGAAATATAAGTTAAGTCCTGAAGAGTACAGAAATGAAATACACAACATAGTAAGAATGTAAAATGGAAAAAATTAGGTATTTTATAATTGGTTGCTCATTGCTACAAACTTAATTCAGCCCTTCATTCAAAAGAGGTCCGTAGATATAACCAAAATTTGTAGATCATAGTTTAAATTCATTTCATATCCATTGTATTATGTGGTGTGATGGGTTGACCCTGGCTGGACACCAGGTGCCCACCAAAGCTGCTCCATCACTGCCCTCCTCAGCTGGACAGGGAGAGGAAACGTAACGCCAGGCTGCTGGGCTGGGATCAGGGCAGGGGGAGATGGCTCAGCAGTGACCGTCACGGGTACCCTGACTCGGCCTGGGGGAGTTACCTTAATTTATGTAGTTATTATTAATATTAATGTATTCTTTATTTAAATCAGAAAAAAACCCACCTCCCCACCTCCCCCCTTCTTCCCGGTCTGAGCTTCCCTGGCGGTTTCTCTCCCTGCTCCCCCAGCAGTGCAGGGACACTGGCATGGGGCTGGGGTCAGTCCCTCACACGCTGTCCCTGCCGCTCCTGCCCCCTCAGGGGGAGGCTCCTCACACCCTGCCCTGCTCCAGCCCGGGGTCCCTCCCACGGACACGGTCCCCCATGACCTGCCCCAGCGCGGGTCCCCGCGGGGTCACAGCCCGGCCAGCAGCCCTGCCCCGGCCTGGGCTCACCCCTCCGCGGGGCCACAGGCCCTGCCAGGAGCCGGCTCCAGCGCGGGCTGCCCACGGGGTCACAGCCTCCTGCGGGCATCCCCCTGCTCCGGCGTGGGGTCCCCAGGGGCTGCGGGGGGGATCTGCTCCACCGTGGGCTCCCGGGGCTGAGGGGACAGCCTGCCTCAGCCTGGGCTTCACCGCGGGCTGGGGGGGAACCCCTGCTCCGGGCCTGGAGCCCCTCCTGCCGCTCCGGGCCTGGCCTGGGGGCTGCAGGGCTGCTGCTCTCACACAGGCCCACTCCTCTCCCCAGCAGCAATTGCTGTTGCTCATAATTTGCCGCCCCCTTCTTAAATCCGTTATCCCACAGGCACCACCACCGTGGCTGATGGGCTCGGCCTGGGCCAGCAGTGGGTCCATCCTGGAGCCGGCTGGCATGGGCTCCATCGGACATGGGGCAGCTTCTGGCGGCTTCTCACAGAAACCACCCCTGTGCCCCCCGCTACCAACACCTTGCCATGCAAAACCAATACATGTGGTGTTCTTTTCATAGTGATCATAGATAATTGACTATTAACTTAAATCATTGGTGTAATTTCATCTTTTGCAGTTACTCCTAGCTTTCTCAAATGTGTTCTTTTGTCGATGTCTAAATAATGGAAATGTCTTGAGTCTGACCTATTTGCCATCTAGAAAGTACAGACTCTGAGATGGATTACCACTTAAGCCATGGCCACCTAAGTTATATGGAAGTATAATTAATGACCAGATTTAATGACCTTTGTACTGTCAGAGCAATGAAAAATTAGCCTTTCTAGAATTAATCCAGCCAAATTCTGCTCTACTTCTCCTATGCGTGGGAGCTGAAGTACATGGGAGGTAAATTTCTGAAACTTGATAACAAAGATTAGTCCAAGACCTGAGTAATCATTGACTTATCCAGGAAAAGCATAGTGGGCTGTTGATGGTTGAAGGTCTGATTTACCTTTTGTGCCGGTATAATGTTTTGCCTTTAATGGATTCATTTCCAATTTATACTGCTGTAACCAGTAAGGCAGAAGGGAAGTCTGTTATGATAAATAACGAATGAGGTTTTCAGAATTCTTTAAGCAATTAATTAACCCATAACTTCAAAACAGAAACATTCTTAGCACTGTTTTCTAGGGCTTCCACCAATATTATTTTAAAGGTTTCAAAACAGAGAGCCTTTGCTTGTTCCTGTGAGCAACTGTTGTGCCATCTTAAAGATGGCATTGTCTGCAAGATACCCTGGGTGCTTCCTTTAAAATTTTCCTTCTCCCAGTCTCATCATGTTTGGAGGCACTATGGAAAAGGGGTCATTCCCCAGCTGTTATCCGCAGCTCCCAGGTGGGACATGGTGGGTGTGGGCTGTCCTGGGCATCACACCCCCAGGCTATCTGCCTGCAGCAGCGTGCCACCCTGCCACGCAGAGGGCTCTCCAGCTGGCACTGCTGCCTCTGGGTAGCTTTGAAGAGGAAAACATATTTTGGGAGCCCTAACCAGAACAGCAGAAGTGGCTTGGAAAGACAAGTCAGACCCCTTGAAAGTCAGGAGGAAAAAGAACCCAGTGCTAAAGACCTAGAAAGCAAACTGTGGGGCATGGGCCAGCCATGCACAGGGAACACACATAGCAGATTTTTGTCTGGGGTGAGGCAGAACTGAGTGTCCCAGGTCCCAGGAGCATGTGTCATAAACTGCTTTGCACAGAAATAAGGTGTCTTCTGTCCTCTGGCTGGTGGTTTTGCCTGTATCTGAGAGACAACATCTTCCACTTGATTTCTACATCCCACTTAACCTTTACTTTGAGAAAGAAATGTACTGTTGGGTGCACACCCATGGAAGTTTCCTGCCTCCAGCACATGTAATGGACCGACAGCATTAATTCTTCTACCAATGTTTTGCCAGAAGGCTGGAGCTAGTGTATGCTTCAAGTAAACCATGTCTTATAGCCCCTAGAGTAGATGCTATTTGACTGAGGTATTTTTATGCTTTTGCACCAAATTCTGCTCTCATTTACACATCCCCTTTTCTCCTCCTCTGATATTGATGTTGCTCCTACAGCAGCTTCAGAAGTTTGCCTTTCATCTGCCTATTGCTATTTCATCAGTACTTAGTGCAGGCAAACCCTCTCTTGCTGTTTGAGTTAAGAATCTTCTGAGGCATTCTCATGTCTGTGTCACCACCCTTTGTGAGGAGGTTTACTCTCGTTAATTATTGCTCTTGGATTTCCCCAAGTAGCAGAGTCCAGGGAAGGAAGAAGGAGAGTTACCCACAGATCACCTTTATGTGCCATTAAGAGACATGTCCATCCTGTTGAGTTTTAATGGCTGTAGCCATTCTTTCTACAGACCTCCGTACTAAGACAGAGAGCTTCAAACAATGCAAAAGTCTTTGGTCGTGTTCAGTCTATTTCTACAAACATATGCAAGATAAAAGATCCTCAGCTAAAACTATCTGAAGGCTTCAGACAGTCCAGCCACTGCTTCCACACAGATGTGCTTTTCATCCCACTCCTGAAAACCCTCCTTCATCAAGGCTGAAATTCTCGTCCTGTAAGAGCCAATTAGCACTTTGCCGTGGACTTCAGTAGAGGCCAGATCTCTGCCCAGATGTTCCTCCTTTGCTTTAACATCTTCCTGCACTCCTGGGCTCCTAGTACCACTTTGTTCCGCTCCCCGTCACACACTTCATTCCTTTTTTTCTCCCTGATTGACAAACAACTATTTCTGGCAAGCAGCGGAAGTGGCAGAGGATGCTTGCTAATAGCCTTGCCAGATGATGTTTCCATACAAGCGTGTCAGTGTCGTGACCAGCGCAGTCATTCTCAGGGATACTGTGCCCTCATTCATGGCAACAATCAGGCTCTCAAAATCCCTCACATAAAATAGCTGGCAAGAGCATCCTGTTATCTCCCTTTTTTGACTGTTAGCTGGTACAGGCTACTCTGCCTCACGCACTCTGTGCGCTGGATGCAGCTGTTTGAAGGTTTCAGTTTAGTTCTTCAGTTGCTTGTTCTACTGGTTTCTGATCTAATTGCTGTCAGGATGCGTAGCTGGTGCTTGAAGTGGTAGTGGGAAGATCTAGGAAATTCTTTTGAGCTTTAAAATCTCCTTAGAACAGCTCCTTCCCCTTCCAGAAAATTTTCTAAGCTTCTAAAATTTGTAAAGATAATTGGTCAGTGTGGGAGAGAACTTAGACTATAATACTAATGCGCACACACCACGGCAGCACTTCAATAGATACAGCTTAGCAAGCATTAGATTTACAGCCATGTTTTTGCTAGCACAGTCTGCAGAGTTAAATTCTTCAGCAGTCCTTAGGAATTTTCTGGATTATTCTCAGCCAGATAGAACTCATCTACCCCCCTTCCCAATCCTAATAGCCTCCCACATACAGTCCCCTTTTCTGGCTGTTGGCATTTGCCTCCTTTAGCATTTGGTTTCTGAGGACTGACAGCTCCTGATTTACATCTTGCAAAATGGCTGCTTCTCAAAAGGTAAGAGGTAATAGGGCTGGCTGTTACTTATCACATTTGATTATTTGGTATCTCCAGACTGGTGATCCAAACACTGCCTGCTGGCTCTGGGTCAGTCTCTGTTCCTTGTTCTGGCAGGACTGGCAGTGTATTATAGGGCAAACTACAGAGCAGGTAGGACTTAGATTACTGTTGTCATTCCCAGTTTATTTCTCTTTCCTGGGTTGGTATGGCAAGTTAATTTATTTATTTTCGTACAAAGAGCAATTATGGAGATATTGTGAGCTCCTAGTTGGACCACTTCAGTGTTTCCCTGAGACCAGCTATAACTGTCTTAGGTAATTTCAGCGTGTAATGGGTGTAATTAGACACACAATTCTTAGCAGTTAATTTCTATACCTTGCAGAAATTTTGAACTGTGCCAATTTAGGAGGCACAATATGTGCTGTACCTTTGGCAGGAGTTAGCAATAAATCTCCAAGGAAACCCCCTGGACACATGGTGTGTAAAAATCTCAGTCTGGTCATGGACTATTGACACCCTGAAAGGTACAATGCTGGTACAATGACCTTGAGTTGAGACCCCATGTGATGAAATCAGGAATGTGCAATTTAAAAGGAAGATAGCAATTTCCAATACGTAAGCATGGAAGGATGCCTTAAAGAGTGATTAATGTGGCATCCCATTAGCTTTAAGTACTACAGAACATCTGGCATATTTCCCCCTTGACTGCAAATTTCTGAGCACTGGTGTTATGTCATCTTACAGTATTCATTTTCTCCCCGTCTCTATAAATCATCTTGGCAATTGTTGTTCATATGAAAGTAATTATATAAATTCACTTGATTAAATTAGCTTTCATCTAGTACAGTTTTTGTTTTTTTTATATGGGCATTTCCCTTCCAAAAATAACTCGGAGGAACTGATGCATTAGGTTTGTGCCATATGACGGAGATTATAGTCCCTCCGCATTGCTAAACCAGTACATTTCAGTACAGCTAGGGCCCAAGTGCTGCACCTGGGGTCGATCCACTGGGCTTCTCTCACATAAGCACCTGGGCAAAATTTTGTTCATGGTTGCAGCCAACTTACCGAACTGTTAACAAAATTCTGGAAGCTGCTGTTACTTGTTCAAGTTGTGCTGATTTGTATTGCCCTTGGAGGTTTCATCTTCTCAAAAGTCAATCAGAGAATGATAAAGACCAGACTGCATGGCACAATGACCTTGGGCTCTATTTTCTGTTACCACGTCTTGGGTGCTTTAACACTGAGCAGATTGGGCCCAAGTGTAAGAGGATAAAGTCAGAGCGATTAGGGATTTGTCCCATGACTTCAGCACAGTTGGATCCTCTTGAATGCCTTAAAAGCCCTCATGATTTATGGACGTAACTGTGCATGCCAACACAGACTTTTGAAATGCTAATTTTTTTGACGTCTCAGAGTTGATGAAACAAAACAACATAACCCACCACCTCGAGGAAGGTAGCAATATGAATTAGGCCCTTTGACTTTCCTCAGCTCCTGTCCTTTAAGTGTGGATCAGAACAGAACTGTACGCGGTGGCAGCCACAGCAAGGGTGATGAATGGCTCCCCATCCTCACAGCCCTTTTCTGACCATGGTCAGCATCCAGCCTTCAGTGTTGCACTGCAGTCATTCACCTTAGAGTGTTACCCACCACTTAAAGTATGAACCTCTTTCTCCCCCCACCTGTATTTTGAAGAGCAAAAGAAGGAAATGCCTTTTACACAGGGCTGATAACTCATTGCTCCTGACCACCCACTCTCCTTTCTTCAGCATCAGCTGTTGTGCTGTGGCAGGCTGACCCGACTTCACTTGGATGCTAGACAGATCTCGTCGTGCGAGAGTTTAGATTTGAGCAACTTGCCTGAGGGAATATGAGGTGGGAGGAGGAGAGATGAACATATCAAACCTGATACGTTACCACTAGTCCCTCATGCTGCATACACTAAGGCAAGAATGACAGAAGGCAGGAGCATGGGGAAGGGAGAGGGGGTCCTTCTCTCCACAGGCACTTGAAGTAACTAGTGCTCTGCTGTGTTCACAGAGTAGCAATGGTTGTGCCATTGCACTAGGCAGAAAACAGCCCCACGCTGTGTATTTTGGGGGTTTGTTTGGTTTGGGGTTTGTTTGGGGGGGGGGTGAGTGTTAGGAGCTCTCTGACCATCTCATGAGGCACATGGCATGAGTTCCTATTTAATGTCCAACTTCTTTGCCCTGCTCAAGGTTTCAGGAACTTGGAGACCACGCAAAACTAGCCCAGAGAGCTGCTGCCCATTCCACTGAGCCACTCACTGGCCTTGGCAATGGGGTGTAACAAGTAAGGGGGAAAGGTATCATAGATAAACACAGACCACTGAGACCTCTCTTCCCTGCCCTGCCTGGGCTTACTCTGGATCTCAGCTTCTAATCTAAAGAGTGGGAGAATGGTACTGCACTGTCTCCCAGCTGTGCTATAAGGATGTATGCATTTCAGCCCTCTCTCATCCTCTGGGTACCAGTGAAGTATATATATTAATGTGCACTCAGGCAGAGCGACTCAGTTTTTTTCTTTTCTTCTTTCTACAGCTGGAATGAATAGAAATACCCTGACTTATATTATCTGTGTATCACACCACTTCAAATAACAGATGCCACCATTAGTATCCCTCGAATTCAAACAGGCCCTATAAAAATGCTTTTTTCCACCAAACAGGTTCTTGGCTCCAGAGGAGGAAGCATCCTCCAGGTCTTGAGAGGGGTCTTCTTATTCTTTAAGTAATTTTATACAAAACAACATCTACTATCAACACTGTAATTAAGTCCTGTGAAATTAGGGGAGATAAAGGTTGAGATGAATTACATGTTTGGAATCTTCAATTAACCTTTTGATCCCTAGGTCATCCAAAGCAGGTCACCCACACCCCACTAAAGTACAGCACTGGCATCCCAAAAAGTCCCAAGAAATCCTATTAATAGGATACAGGATTAATAGTAGGGAGCGAACATCATAAGAGGTTTGGTTTGGACAAGGATGCGTAAGGTTGGCTGCTTATCTGAAATGTATCCAAATGACTGTAGCCTAAAAATCTTGTGGGAATGGGCTTTGTAAGGTGACTTGCCTTAGCTTGTTGGGTTAGTTGGTCAAAAAGGGAAAAATGGGAAATGATTCCATATTGGGAAAAGGCCCAGTGAGGAGATGGGGTAGAATTTTGTACAATCACCTAGGTTTGCCCTACATCCATTTATTTTTTGTAAATAACTTCTTTAGAAAAGGCAATGTGCTATAACAGAGCTGGTTAAGGTAGGGATTTACACTTATTCTGCACTGTGTTTAGCTCACACAACCCCCTTCTATTAAAATACATTTTCAAGGGTACAAAGTCATGCATTTATATTAGGAAATGCCCTCATTAAAATCACCCATGTGGCTTCAGTTCATCCCGTTCAGAGGCTAGATTTTGCGGTGGTCCATAAGCCCCCAGCACCGCACAGCCTGTGTTACGCTCACCCTGCCTCAGCCCCTGGAATGATGGATGGTGCTCACTTAGGAAGAAGCTGTGCAACACATCGCTGCCTTGGTGTTGTTTGGTGTGCGGTCCCACACCTTATTTACCACACACCACTGCAGGAAGAATCACTCCTTTCTTCATGAGCCTTCCTGCAGACTTCACAGTCGGCAGTGAGATGCTTTGCAGGCATTCAGAAATACCCTCTCACAACAACTCTTAAAAATGAAAAGCAGTTCATCCCCTTCCTACACATGAGGAGTATGAAGCAAAAAGAGACGGAGGTGAATGTTTCCCATGGACTACAATTGCAGCTTTAATTGTTCAGCACTTCTGCCAGTCAGACTGAAGGGTTATTAGGCAGAAATCAAAATGGAGAGTAAACAATCCCTAACCCTGTCAGAGTAGGGGGGTTGGGGCATGAGGGAGGGTGCCTACACCATTTTTTTTCTGTGAAAAACACAGATTTGAAACAGCAACATTTTTTGCATAGAGTTTGCTGTGCCGTTGGTTCTGAATGTGAAAATCACTTCATTGCTATTTTTATTATCTTAAAAGGCTATTTTTGTTTCAATCTGAAATCTTGCTTTGAATTTAAAGAACATTTACTTAATGTTAAATTTAAATGAAAAAAATATTCATTAGTCACTATGCTTGTTGGCAACCATGTGTGAGAAGTCTGGTCCCAGACTTGGGGGGGACTGCAATTTCTCCACAGCAGCCCTCAGATTATATTCCTCCCAGTCCTCTGCCTCACTGGGAACAGCTTTTCCAGCTTTCTCAGCCAATGAGGACATTCAGCAAGGCCAATGAACATGCTGCTGGCTCACCCTGGATCCTGATTATCCAGATCAAGATGGATAAATTCTCCTGAAACTCACTGTCGTCTCCTGCTGGCCCTCACACTAGGTTTTGGTCCCCTGGAAACCAAAGAAGATGAGAAGTAGGGTAGGTGCAGAGCAGCATCTTACCAAGATCCTGCACTGGGTCATGGCCGAGGCATGCCCTAGAAGCACATCAAATCCCTTTATTCAGGAGAGCATCTTCTGCCCCTAGTCTAAAAAGAGGCAAATTACCTGATCCTCCAGGCCATAAATCGTGTGTGAGTGGGGTGTCAGTGTCGTCACTGTTTCCCACTTTTCTACTAGTACGCTGATTATGGCATTTGCATAAGCAGAGACTCTGCTTGCACAAAACAGGGCTTTTAAACTTTGAAATCAGTTTAGGAGAGCTGGGCAGAGCTTTGTTACTCCCTACAGCAGAGGGCATGTTTATTTGCAAGACTGTCTCAGTACCAGTATTTCACACAGCAAGTGATGAGACTCGGAAATAAATATGGGAGAGAAAGGGAAAGTTGCCAAGAAAAGGCATTTTCTTGAGAAGCTGAAAGCTGGGTTTATACATTTCGGAGTGCTCTGTCCCTTTGTTCCCAGACAAGAAAAATTCCAGGAGAAGGGTGGTTACTCTTCCTTTGGCAAACCTTCCTCCTCCCCAGAATGGTTCCTCTGCAGAGGCCCCATCTCTGTTAAAATAGGTGAAGTATGTTGGCACTTACCGCAGGAGGTTAATATTTGAAAACAAAACCAGGCAGACTTTGTTCCCAGGAATCAGTGCTGTTGGCAACATACATGCTCATTCAAGGCAGCTGCAAAACAAACCCTGTTCCTGGTAGCGGTTGTTACTGTGAGAATGTAAAAGCTGCTCATCTACCACAGACAGGAGCTGTTACTGGAAGACTTCTGGTACAAACCAACACGTACTGACTGTGGCAGCATTAGCAACACGGCCAGCACAGGCTATTCCTAAATATAGTTTAGTCTTTTTCAGGATGAGCTCTCATTCATTACATGAATTTAAAGCTCCACAGATAATAATCAAAACAAATATAATTTTTTTTAAGTTTTTACATGGCTTACTGCTTCATAGGGAGGAGTGTTCAAAGTTGGGAAGCTCTGCAGTGCCATGAAGGTGTGATGAGCTCCAGATGCTGGCTGAGCTGTATCACAGCCTAACTGTAAGGAAAACACGGCACATCCACTCCTGGTGTCTCTTCGTTGTCTGATTGGGAGCCCTTCTGGGATGAACTTGCCCTAGAGAGTTTTGACAGATTCCTGATTGTGAGTCAGAATCGGAATGGATGCAGAGGGGCCCCCAGACTGAACACATTGCTGTCCTGGAAACCACCACAGCACAGCATGATATTGTCCTTCTGTGCAGTTTCCAAGTACTGCACCTTAACAAGAACCAGCAACATAAAGTATGTTTGTTTCCGTATGCAGGTAACTGAATGCCTTTCCTTGACATATATACAGAAGATAGAAAGCATGGCAATACAGCATGGTATTATGCAAGATGATTTACACCTAGGGAATGCTTTAACTATCTTTTCCTCTTTCCTGTATGATTTTGCATTGGGTCATTTCACTGCAAGCAATTGAACAGGTCTGCAAGCTGAGCCAGCAGGGGAAGCAGAAAAGCGAAAATACATTAATAATGCTGGTAGTGCCCCCATTAATGTCTGTCACTGCCAATCTGTAGCTCAGTGCAATTGTCAAACATCTGATGGGAGGAGTGATAGCCTGGTGCCGTGCAGCATGCAGCCAGAAGCCCTCCTTTGAAAAGCAGTGGGGCAAACCCAGTACATCTGAAGGGATTAATGGCAAATTGGCGGCAGGCAGGCAATATTGAAGCAGCAGCCGGGACAGCTGTTGCTGATGTTCCTCTGTTTAAAACCATTCTGTCACCCTGCCTACGTCATGCAGAGGCTGCCAGTGCATCCTGTACATGCAGAAAACCTGAACTTTGCCTTGGCCAGCTTATTTGTGGTGAGGTTTTTTCCCTTCAGCCATCGCCTTGGCTTTTTGCAGCTTGCTTTGATTAAACTGGTAGTTCGCTTTAATATCAGCCTTCAGTCCTATTATCCTTTCTTTTGTCTCCTCGTCACAGGGTATATTAAAAGCTATACATAATCCTTTGCCACAACAGAGTTTAATTTTACCCCCTGCCTCTGTTTCATACTTCTAAAGGAAGACTGAAATGGGAAAGGGAGAGCAAGGCTTAGCCAAACCATTCTGCCCCTCAGCCCACAGCAAGACATGTCCTGGGGGACGATACAGGTGTCTAATCCTAGCAGCAGAGTTACACTTAATGATCCATAGAAATATGGGGGGAAAAATTAAAAGCAGATTAAGAGGTTTAATGAGTTATATGGGGACAACATTTTGTCAGGAGAGGGAGGCAAGGGGCAGCTCCATCCATCCACCCACACGTTCCTTCATGCTTTCTCTACCCAGGGAATTGTGTGGTTGTGCAGAAATCACTTTCATGAGGTTAATATGTTCACTGGGCTGAAAAGAATTGCCCTCCTCACTACTTTGCTCAGGAGAGCAGGAGTAGCGCTTTTCTCTCATGCTCAGGCTGTGAAAATCCAAAATTACTCCACAGAAGGTAATTAAGCTCTATGGATACAGGGAAATAGGCTAAAGTAGCTCAACACTGATGATCACATCATCCTGGAAATTGATTCAGGAGCAAGGCTGACTACAGAAATCTAATTGTTATAGTGCTATGGTTGTGATGATGTACAACAGGTATGAAAATATTAGTGATAACGTACAATAGCCATTTTGGTAGCAGAACACAGATTTTTGCATCTCACTGAAACCTCGGCTGAAACATAGGATGCTTCATGACAGGGCTTAGGGGAAATTTTATAGATTTGAAAGTGTATTTTTTGTTCTCTGTAAAGCAGTGTTCTGATTTTGGAGGTTAGCCTAATTGTCTAGGGCTCCATGTGTTTATCCAGCAAAGTAATGTCATACTTTATCTCTTGGAGAGGTGCTAATAACAAAAATTTTTTCTGTTAGATTTGTGATTATTGTTTCTATTATGATGCTCCTAGAGAGCCCAAGGCTGTGTCAGGGTCCCGCTGTCTTAGGCAATATGGAAATTACTATCCTTGCTCTCAGAATCTTTATATCTGGAATAATACTGTATTTTCAATGTATACTTCATGGCAGTGTATTGATACATTACTTTTCATCTCAAAGACTCTGTAAGCATTTCTTATTACACAATGTAGTCACTGTGCAGGGTAGAAGAGTGCAAGTGCTAAATATTTACTATGCAGTACAACAGTGAAGAGATTTTAGCTCAAGACAGATGAATAAATGTTTTATTGGGGTGAGCGCTAAGGAAGGATGAGTGTTCATACAATCCAGACAAGAGCAGAGTGTTTAGTGTCTTGCTTGAAAGATTCATGGGTGATAAACTACACAGTTTCTGGCTTCATCCTACAAATATGGAAATGATCCTGCTTGGGTATGAACATTAGCTGCTGCAGTCATGCATCTGCCTGGCCAGCATAGCCGAGGAGCATCCCATTTATCCATTTCTCCCTGCCTCTGCCCAGCTACATGACTTCCCTGCTAGCACTGCTGAAGTTAAACAACTCTCAGCATTGCCAGTCCAAATCCTTGCTCGGTGGTTTACTTAACTGCGCTTGCAAAAATTGGCTTAAAACGCTGTGTGAGCTGAACCTTTCAAGGTCTATTACCTAGCTTGGTGGTAGCATTCTCTATTACATCAAAACATCTCTCCTTGCAATAGAGGCTGTCGGGTTTTTGTTGTTCTTTTTCCCTGTGTCTTGAAAAGTGGCATGAAAAAGCCCCAAACAGTCATTGTAGGTATCATGCACAACTAGTATGAAAAAGCAGCACTGCTGACACTAATGGCATCATTTTCTCAGTTGAAAAGAAAGCACGGGCACTGGGCTGAAATGCGTTTGAGCTGAGCAGATTGCTTTGTTAGTGGCAATGTTGCCCATGGAATCTGTGGTATTGCTTACAATGGTCTTCAGCAGAAGACAGAACTTGGCTTTTTCATGTTCTGTTTCTCCCAGTATGGAGTTTCTCCACACTCTGTGTGTGTGTTCCTCCCACTTATGGAGCTGGTGTGAAGCATTGCATTTCAGGCCTTAAGTGCCTGATGACTGTGATAAATGTGAAGATACGTGGCAATGTGCATTAAGATTTCTAGAACCCCTGTTAACTTCTGTCTCCTGCCCACCTTCTCTGCTGATCTCAGCATTTTCTCTAGCAACAACGCTAATAATGTTAATCTCATCCAGATACATGTAAAATGGTTATAAAATGTCCATGAATTAGCAAGTGCAAAGGACACTTAATGGTAAGCAGCCATCACTGACCTGATATTTACTATGTCCACATATGGATTAAATGTCAGTGAAATTTCTATAGGGTCAGCAGAGGGAAGTGATGATGCTTTAAAAGCAATACTTCCCCTCTCCTCACCCTGCCACCTTAAGCAGGTATGTACATTGGATTCCTCTGAGCTTCCATTATTGAATCGGGAAATTTGGCACCAACACAAGAATTCTGTGGAGATGAGCACGTTATATTCCAGGCCAGCAACCAACCTTGAGCATGAAACCCCCATGTCATAGTCAGAAAACCTCCTTGTTTCATTGACTCACAGTCCTTGAATGGAAATAAGGAGCCTGAATTACAATAATTGTACAGCCTATGAGGAACAGTTCATTCTCAAGTATCCACAGCATCTCATTCTCTGTTAATTTTTCTTACCTTCTCTGGGAAAAAACAGCATGTCAGATTTACCATGCTGCTTTTTAATGTAATGTTGTAATGTAGTGCCCCTTAAGTGTTTAATTTCCTTATTAACCATCAACACCCTGTAGTGGTCTATACGACATGGCAAAAGACAGCTGGTTTTCAAAGAGTTTAAAGAGTTAATGGTGTGAGATAAAAAAACAAGGTGGAAAACCTTGAAAATCAGTAGTTGTACTTAGTTTAAATATAATTTTCTTGCTTTTGTGCCTTCCCTTGATACATTGGCATATTCTGTTGTGACTGAAGTGTGGTTTTGAGGGACCTGGAATAGTCTGATGGTCTTTTGACAAAGTAAGGCATCAAGAGGGGATGGCAGTTATGGTCTCTGTGTGCAGAGCTACCAGAGCTACCAAAGCAGCAGGCTCCTATTTCCCAGTCATCCTGCAGACGGGTCAGGATGGTGGAGGAGGAGATCCAATGGCATGGCTGGGAGCAGGAACGGGAGAAGGATATGCTAAAGCTTGATCTGGCAGTGCAAGGCAGATAACCCTACTTATTTTCATCCCCAGTCTTTCCTTTTCTCTGTCCTCTCTCCTACGGAAGATCTTTCCCTTCCATTTCTTGATCTTGTTGCTGCAACAACATTTAAATGCAATTCATGATTCCTGCCTGTTTGTTTGCCATATGGATCAGCCCCTCATTCAGGGCCTGTGCAAGTGTGTAACTCAAGGACTGCGTTTACAACCTGGAGTTTTGAAAACATGATGGTGTTTACATGTCATTTGGGCTCCAGCTGGCATCAGCTCTGTCTTCCAGCAGGAGACCAGGTCATACCATGTGCTCAGTGCACCTGGGTGAGAAATTGTTTACCTGTCCCACAACAAATCTTAAAAACCTGCATTTTTGTCCTGCTGTCTGTGGGACAAAAATCTATCATTTGCGTTTAGAGACAGTCTCCTTCCTTGACATCCCCAAGGCTGAGGCGTTCATCTGGGATGGTAAGACTCCAGGTTCATAGCCTGTATGTTTCATATTGGTTGTGCTGATTACAACTAAAACTAGCTTATGGGTCTATCCTAAACCATGTGCTGTTTTACCAACTATGCCAGCTGACAATGCCCTGACTTACTTTCCTGATTAAAATGTCAGAAACTGAATTTCTGCAAGCAATGAGCACTGGAGTCAGTGAGCTGGCCAAGTACAAAAAACATTTAATCAAAAAAAATCCCTGAAAACCAAAAGCATCACATTCTTTAAAGTAGTTGCATATTAAAGGATTCTAAATCTAATATTGCAGGTACTATTTTCCATCAAAAAGTTGCATTTCAGCACTTGAGCTTGGCTCTGCTCTTGCAGTGATGTAATTCAAGTAAAATTTGCTATTTTACCAGCAGCCACTGGAGTTAGCAGATCCCATTTTCTTCATCAGATTTGGGCCAGATGGGCTAAATGTTTCCACACAAAAGGTGGGCCCATGTACTCATCTAACAGAGCCTGCCCTCTGTAAACTACCAGCTCACTCCTGATCTCATCCCACATGCCTGCGTTTCCAGCTCTTTACAAAAACCTTGAGCTAAGCCTTTCTTCCTTTGAAGGAGTAATTAGCTACCAATAGGGAGGAAGTCCATCCTGCAACACATTGTTGTTTTCTTATTTTTTTAGCAGGTACAGCTATTTTTCAGTCTGATTGAAATGCTGCAAATGACCCTTCACTCAAGCTGTCAGAGAACTTTCTCAGCAGGAGGTAAGGCAGTCAAGCCTTGACTGTTTGCTTTATAAAAAACCTTTAAATCCTTTTGCCTGACTCTGCTTAATTGTTTTGGAGTCCTTGGCAATTGTCTTTGTTGCTATGTAATTTACAGTTAATGTTGACCCAGCAGCTTCTGAGTTAACCTCATTGCTCAACACCAAGGAAACCCAGCAAACTGGCAAGAGGAGCTCCAGGGATGCTCCTACTGCAAGAGCAGCCCCTTATGGCTTTCAGTCAAGCCAAGCAGTCAGCGTTTGGACTCTGTTTTGTTATTTTTTTAAATAAACGGTTTGAATTCAAACCATAGAGAGCATGAGTAAAAATCACAAGCATTTCAGGGCTTCTCAGTGGCCTTTGAGGTTGTAGGAACTTGCCCTGCTGCCAATAAATAGATGTCCTTGTTTTTAAAACTGCTGTTGTAATTTCCACCCTTTGCTGATGAAGTCAGCAGGAAGGCCAACGCTGAATGGATGTGAAGATCGAAGTGATTCCGCTGGATCATGGTGGATGGGTGCTGGTAGTGTCAGGGTCCTTCTCATGCACTTTTGATGTTGGAGCTGTATCCTCAGTAAACAGAGGAATGCCAAATTCATCTCCCATGATGCTTGAATTCATGTCATGTTGAGATATTTAATGTGCAGTACAGAGATGAAGCCACAGTCTGCCTTTAGCTTTTCTTCATCATGAACAAAAATGCAAGGAGTGAGGGTTCATGAGCAGACCTGCAGACCTCTCCCTGGGTGGGGAGAGGCTCTCTCCAAGAGACCAGTCAAGAAGGAATGAACAGAAACAGAAAGGAGGACGCCCTCCTGACTGCTGCACAGACACAGCCATTAGATGGACCTGTTCATGCCTCCTTTGCAATTCACTTTTTAATTGTAATTTAATAAGAAAAAAATCCAGATGCTTTGGGTGTTTGTCAAGGACCATGGAGATCCTTCTAGTCCTGTCCCATTGTCCCAGTTACAAAAAGAGAAAATCATGGTTTACACTGCATAAGCAATGCGTATGCCTCCCAGGATGGGTATTTAAAAGGGATTTCACTTGGTGCTCAGACTGACAATGGAGTTGTGGCTGTTCAGAAATGCCAATACACTAGCCTGTTTGTATGTTCTTTGCCTGCTCCAAATGGGAGCAATTTAACTTGAACACCTCTCTGAAATTACCATAGCTCAGTTGATGTTGCCACTTGATAAGTGGGTGCACTTTGTCTTTATGTCTCAGCCTTCAAGAGTGGTAAAACTGCATCAAATACTTATTTGACCCCCTTTAAGGAGTTTATGGCTTCATTACATTTAGCCTAGCAAAACTACCTCAGAATTACAAGGGGCTTCAAGGTAGAGTTTTATGCAGGGAGGCATCAGGGCAAAATTCCCCTTCAATATATCATTAGGAGTGGCAGAAGCCAAGAATTCAGGGATAAATAAGCTCTATGCAAGATGGAGCTGGCTTTTTGTGTGTCCCTGGTAATCAGGACACCTGTAAATGATTTTAAATCCAATGAATTATAGAAGATTAAAAACTCAGTTGTCATAGGTCTGTTGCCACAAAGAATGACTTGAGAAGGATAGGTAAAAGGATGCTTTTTTCACGCTGTAAAGCAAAGTGTATCTATAAAGTATTATATCCAGTTATGATCTAGTTGGTGCTCTTGCCACTAAAAGTTGGTAATGAAATTACAGACTTCAACACTGTTTAGCACTTAGCTTATGCTGAGACATCCAGCCTACTGATTAGACCGCTCAACACTATACTTTGTTAATTATCTTTCATTTCTCTCCCTCTGCATTGCAAGCAAACAGCTGAGGAATTATAGGAGCAAGGACAGTGTAGAGTTTTATTACCTATTATCACTACTTGTATTATACTTCTTGAAATTATCTTCCATTACACATGAAAACCATTCATCAAATAGAACTGCAAACCGAAGCACTGAAGGGCTATAGCTGAGGCATTGAGGTCCCAGGTTTTGGGTTTAAGGGCTTTTACAAATTCTGAATTAGCTACTAAGAACTCTAAAGGCAGTCTCAGTGCCACATTGGTATAAGCACCAGTAATTGGACTTTGTGACTTGTTGATACCAGCTCTAACCCCCCTCAGTGTACCATATTTCCATGCATGAAGCTGCATGCACCTAACGATGGCACCTCGTGTGTGGGGCTCCAAATTACAGAGTGCAGTGGGGTTTGAGTAAATATAAGGTCTGTACTGTCTTTTATGAAAGCAAACTGGGAGGAGGAGGAGGGAAAGAGGCCACTCCATGAACAAACATACCACATGCATGCTCGGTGCCTCTGGACTCACTGCCCATGGAGGTTGTGCTTTTGCCTCCCCTGCCTCCCCCTCGGGAGGACCAGATGCTCCCAGGCACGCTCCTGCACAACGGCTGCAGCTCTCTTTGGAGCAAGGGGCTAGAAACAGGGCTCTCAGGTTTTATTCCTGTGTGATAGTCCCTGCTGGGCCAGTACTTTACATTCAGTGGGTGTATCTGTAGGAAACCCTTGAGAAAGAAGAGAGCGCAGCGTTTCTTTTACCCCAGAATGAGCACAGTAGGGGCAGCAGCGATGCGCAGCATCCCATGTGGCAGCTCTGTGATTCAGCCACCTGAATGCATGAGAGAGCAGATCTGGCTCCACGTCACTCACTCAGCAGCTCCATGAAAAGCCTGCCCGAGTTCAGCAGGAAAAGGCAACCTTCACCACGATTTTTCAGACCTTCCAAAGAAGCACTTTCTTCTGCAGAGCTATTCTAAGTTGCCCAAAGAGGCCCATTTAAAGCACTTACTACTGCTCCCTGCCAAAAATAATGCCAAACAGTGGTGGCAAAGTTTGTATGCTAGACTCCGTTCAGGAGAAGCTTGGTCACTAGCTTAGTTTTGCTCACATCCCTGTCACAAGCAATGGGTACCAAAAAAAGCAAACACTGACCCTGTCGAAAAGGGCTAACAACCCCAAGCCAGTCCTGCTCGTGCTGATGTTGATACAGCCACTGTGAACAGAATTGGAAGAAGAAACTATTTGGGATACCAATATGTGCCATTGTTTTACCACAGAAAGCATCCTTCATGTAAAAAAAAAATAAATCAAACCACACGAATGTAACGGGAAATGTGAGTGAAAAAAAGTGAAGGAGTTATGCTGTAGACATTGGAAATGGTAAAGCACATCTCCTTTTGCAGGCTGGTGACGTTAGAGAAATGCTCTGTGACCTGGGGACTAAATAAAATGTCACCAGGCTTCCAAGTTCAGCCAAGCAAGCCAGTAAAAACTGAGTGTTTTCTGAAAACATCTCTTCATGTAGTTCAATGCATTTTCTCCAAAATCTTTTCATGGCGTATCAGCACTGGCAAACCAGATAGCACATTAATAAATAAAAAAAGCTTACAGATTGTGTCTGTATATATAAATTTACTTTATCTGATAAGATTAGATAAGTGAGAAGTAAATCTTCTAAAAAACAGAGTGATTAAATCAGTTATTTTTTAATGAGTCCTTTTATACCCTGATTTTTAAAGTCACTACTTCTATACTCTTCCTGCATTAGAAAATGTGAAGGATCAAGCCTGAATTGCTCTGTTTGTTTTCTTGGCATTAGCTAGCATAACTTACAGCATGGATCCAAGTTCTTGTGTCTATAATACAACATTTAAACATTATAATTTCAAATTATGTCTATAATCATATTCAAAACTTCAGAGTGCTTTCCAATGAAACATGTTACGTAAGATGAATTCCTGAAGCTATAATATTAGGCATCATAAATACCAGCTCCAAAAACAAAAATCCCTCAAATAAATTTTAAAAAATGTACTGTATTCTGGAAACAAAATTTTTAATTCTGGCTAGATGCCAATGCTGGAGCTGTCAGCCTGCCTGTGAGCACTGAATTTGCAGTGAGGTGTTCAGATGATGACATTGTTTTAACTGATAAATCCTGAAATACTGTCCTGATGTTATTAATGTAAGGGAAATTAATGTGAGAGACTTGGACTTGAACCAAACTCAGTCTTGCCTTTGAATGTGCTTAATTTATGCCAGTCTTTGGGTACTTTTCACAATCTAACACAACAGAGAAATAAAGTCTTGAGTAGATAAGAGGGCTGTGGTCCCCAGAGCAGTGTTCACAGGATGCAGGTGCTGTGCACCAGCAGCAGTGATGGAGACACAGTGATCCATGGGCATGCTGTCCAGCCAAAGGGAATCCTTACATGCTTCTCTTCTGCTGGAGGCAGGAGATGCTGGTGGTACTTACTAATTTGTGCTGATTTTTGAGAGCTGTTTTTGAAAGACCAGGGAATTAATCTGGCCCATTTTCAAAACCTGCTTGAATGTGGTCCCAGAGTTAGATCTGGTACGTTGTGAGAGCCTTGTTTCCTTCAGAAGACTGCCAGAAAAGCAAACTCCTGCAAAGGAATCAAGTGAGAAAATGCAGCTAGTGGAAAAATAATTTCCAAGTAGCTGTGAAAATGAAGCAAAGGAAGCGAAAAACAAATGGAAGTGCATGTACAGTCCCTGTACTGCCAAGAGCATCTGCCTGTCTGAATTGAGAGCTAACGTTCTACCCCATTGTTCTCTCCTTAACTTGAAGCATTTTTTTATTAACTCCACCCCAAAGGAGAATGTGTGGGCTTAAATTACAAGATAGGAATAGGTTCATGAACTCAGGCAGGTTCTACAAAGAGGCCACAAGGTTAACAAAACTCCGTGGGGCTCAACCATCCCTTGTACAAACATTAGCTAATTGACAGTGACATGTTTCTCTCACTTCTTATCCTGCTCCCAGAGTGAGACTGTCAGGGCTCGGAGCAGGACACCTTCCCCTGTCAGCTCAGCTGACACCGACTAATGCCGGCGGTTGGATGGCGATGGAAAGGTGATATTGTAGTGGAAGGCACTGAGCAGAAACAAAGAGATGATGAAAACCTCACTCCTGTGGGACTGTTAGGGCTAAGCTTTCAGCGACCAAAAGGCATCTCAGTCCACAGTCAGCTAGAGAGGGGCAGTTTCGCAGAGGAGTAGGGCACAGGTGATGTTCTGGTGTCATCTGAACATAAAGCAGCCCCCAAAACTGCTTTTGTCCCATGGACTCTGCTCATCAGCCCTCCCCAGGGGCCCACAGTGCCCCACTGCCCTGCTCTCTGCATTCTCCCTGGTTTGTCTCAACCTGCTCACTGTCAGGGAAAGGCAGCAGGCGCTAAAGTAACCCACATGCTCATTTAAAAATGCTCGCTCGGGCATTTGGTCTCAAAGATAACATCAGCTCTCATTAAGCCCACACTCTGAGCAAATGTTTTCCTTCAGCCCACTTGTCAGTTTTAGGATGACAGAAGTGCATCTTTCAAGTTTCTTGGTAATCCCAGTGAGATAACATATGCTGGAGCAGGGGTGGCAAGGGATTTGCAACCCAACACCAGCATGCTCACTGCTCTTTGAAGAGTAAGCTGTTTTGCTGCAGTGTTTAAGAAACAAGAAACACATCCCTGCAACTAGCAACAACCCCTGATACCATCAGGCTCCAAAGTCAGCTGGCTTTCTCTTTTCCAGATGTCACCAGGATAGCTTGGTCCCACAGGCAAACATCCACAACTTCTGGACCCCTGCTTTCCCCCAGACCAACTCTAACAGAGCTGGAAAGCACCGTGTTGTACAGTTGGTTAATTTGGTTAAACATTTAACAAACCCTCCCTTCATGATTGCAGCTGTTTCTTGCTGGTCAGATCCCACAGGCCTTTCACGGGCAATGCATTCACAGCTTTCGTGCAGTACTCGGTCTGTGCCGCAAATGCAGGATTCATCCCATTATTTATGGGCAAGCTTCTAAGTGTCTGGTAACTTATGACAAAGACAGATGCCACTTGACCTTTACTGGCTCACTGATGTGAGCAAAAAGCATCATCCAGAAATGCAAGAGAATTTTCTTCTCCTGGGATTTTCCTTTTCTTTCCCACCTCCCCCCCCAATCTTTCTAAAGACCCTGGAAGTGAAATGCAGAAGACCCCATGGGGCTGTAATGTGGCTTTTCTAAAATGGCTAAGCTGCCCAGGGTGCTAACTGGAAGTACTTCAAAGAAAGCCCGACCTACAGAATTTTCCCCCAAACTGCCCTTTGAAAGATTAGACCTCTGAACGTTCTCTGCCTGGGTCACACACACACAGCGAGTCCAAAGCTTCTGCTTGCTTTTGGCTTACAAAAATCGAAAGTCAGCAAATTCTTGATCCTCAGCCTGTATTTTCCCTTTTTCCTTTACCTCCAGTACTCCTAATTTAGGCCTCAAGCATCACAATAAATGCTTCTAAATGAGGACTCGTTGCCTGCAAAGGATCTGTATACTGTTACATGCTTCATTTAGTAAACACATAGCTGAGCCATACATATTATTATTTTATTCCCATGAGAACTCTGGTTTAGTAAGGGAACCGAGCACCTGCCTAACATTAGGCAGGCCAGTATTTTATTCAAACCCAACTGGACTCCTGAGCTTACACACCTTGCTAGTCAGTACATCAATAGCCACTTCAGTCCCAAATCTTCCTATCCTGGTCTTGCCAGAATTTTTTCCAGTCAGTGTTGTGCTTTTCTTTCCTCTAGGAACCAAATGCAGGGAATGCCAGAGGAATTCACACAGCAAAGGCACCCTCCCTGGCTCAGGACCTGAGGCTTTCACTAACACCACTGAAATCATAATGGCCTTTTCTGCAGACCTTCATCTTGTAAACTTGTAAATAACAGAATATCATTCAGGATTTCCTATAGGTTGCTTTAGCATTATTGCTGCTCATATTTCTCCCAGGCATTGAGAATGCTTTATATTCCCCCAGATACATTAATATGATAAAACAGCAATTGTGACTTGAATGCAAGAATACATTGTCCAGCAAAGATGGAAGGAAAAATGTGTATGGTAAGCTAGCAAGCAATGTATCAGTGGCGTCATAAACCGGAGAAACATGAGAAATAAAGGCACAGGCAAAATGGATTTGCTTTGGTAAAGTCACTTGGAGAAAGAACAGCGGAAGAGGCTTTGTAGGTTAGTCTTCCACTTCCACATCAGATCTCTAAGCTCCGGGTTGGAATATGAATAGAAACCTCTGCACAGCTAAAATGAGAACTATTAACCATGCACAGAATCATTATAGAAATGTTATCTTTCCAGCTACAGACTGCAGAGCTAATCATTTGAAGTCCGGTTATTCCGAGAATGACAGCCAAAAACTTTCATCACCAAAAATGTAGTCAGGAGAAAATGATGACATTTTATGTGTAGTTTTGATAACTGGTGAAGATACTACAGACAAGCTTCTCTCAGAAGATAATTGTGGAGCAACTAGTCACAACATAGTCATTAAATGGAAGAGAAATGAAAACATGATGAGTTTTTTTTTTTCCAGTGCAAACTCAGAAATATGTGGGAATGAGTCAGTGAAGCCAAGTGGCCTGGGCAGCTCAGGGACTTAGATGGAAAAGCATATTGTTTCCTTAAACCAGGACTTCTCAACCTTTAATAATTTGCAGCCTCAGCAAAAGGAAAACAAACACTTGGGAAGAGGTCTGAACTTAACTGGACTAATGACTCCTTAAAAGAGAGTGTTAGGAATCAGACGTGATTGAGCAAAGAGTAGGAAAACAGATGTAAGCAATTCCTTTCCCACTTTACAGTTCTTCTATGGAAGTGGCCCAGTCTGATTTAATATTTTCATGGATGATATTGGTTCAAAATGAATTGGTACAAAACAGAGCAAGTATGGATGAAATTTGCAGGTGGCCAAAAACTAAAGACACTGCAGGTATAACAGAGGATCCAGATACCACACAGAGAGATGTAGATGCTTTTCAGAATAATAATAGCAAAAGGGGCTGAAATTCACTTGTTCAAAGTACTGGAGATTAATAACAAGAGGTTTTATCCTGACACAAAGGTTCATCACTTGGGAATGATAACCAGAGAAGCCTGCATAATAAACAGTTTAAAAAGTTAAATTTCATCTGATGTGTCTCCAAGAAAGGTATTTCCAATAAAGTTAGGAAAATATGAATGCCAGACTGCAAGATGCTAACAGCACTTTATCTGGAATATCTGCAGTGTTCTGCAAGCCAGGCTTGAGAGCTCACAGGTTCAAGCAGAAGCATGAGCAGAAAAGGGTTACTAGGATGAGCAGAGAAATGAAAGTCCCATCTTACAGAAAGAGAACTAGAAGAACTTTACTTGTTTGCTTTGCTAAATTAAGCCTGAGAGTGGTATGATTGCTTTCCGTAAGCAAGTAAACAGAAGGGAAAAGAGCTGGGAGCTGAACAATACTGGCACAAGAACAAATGTGTATAAATTATCCATGAATAAATTGAGGATGAAAATCAGAAGATTTCTATTCATCAGAAGAGTGAGGTTCTGCATCTGTCTTCTGGTAAGAATATTCAGAACAAAGAATTGCAACAGCTTTCAAACACTGTGAACGGGAATATGGCGCTGGTTGTCCTATCAGCAGGATAAAGTCAGTAGCCCCAAATCCCCTCTTTGATATTCTGACTTCTGCTCAAATAGCAGACAGCAGAGGTGCTCTTGGGATATTTTCAAGATGTTATTATAGATAAGGAAACAAATATGAAGGAGTGCTAAGGTTAAAATTAAACTCAAGCCCTTTTACCTGCGTTGGGTAATAATCCCCTGCAAAGAAAATTACTGAGTCACATGGATGCATTTATTTCTTGTTCCATTTTGTTTGCTGTGAGAAATCTTTGCCATAGACTCAAGGGAATGGCAGACAGTCTTGGTCCATCACAACAGCATTGTAGTACCTGACAAGCGGTACAAACCAGGTCACTTGCTTTGCGATCACAGACTGTGAGAAGAGCTGTCATAGTTTGAGATCTTGCACCAACAGGGCCCCTTAAAATAAGTTGTTTAATGTTTCTTATCACCAGATTTTGGAGTTGTCTGCAGGAACGAGAAATTATTTTTTGTGTGGCTGCCCAGGCGTTTGTGTCTGGGCACCCACTGAGCATTTTCACTCCACCGGGCATTTTGACCCTGGTCCTTCCTGCAGATTTCCCAGGAGTTTGGCTCTCCCCCAGGGTTGTGGGTGCTGGGTACCCCTGGCAGCCTCAGCACTTCCATGAAGAAGCCAGCATGAGTGCGGAGAAAGTCAGAGGAATCTCCAGGAGAGAGGGAGGATTCCCTCTCTGTAGGGGAAGGCACCGTGCTTAGGAAATGCACATCTCTCCCAGGTACAAAAGTGTGGATGATTCGTACTTCTTTTCTTCACCAACATTTATTTTTTCTCTTTTAGTGAAACAAACCCAAATAGTTTGCTTTTTAATAGTCACTGAATTGAAGAGAAAACCCAATCTGATTCAAATTATAGGCTCCATTTAAGAAATCCTTGGGTATTTTCTACAATGAAGGAAACTGGAAAATAAAACACTGCCTTTCCAGGGGACGTCACCCATGCGTGAGATGAGCAGTGAGGTAGAATTAGGCAGAAAGCGTATTTGAAATAAATTCCCAGGCCATAGTCCTGGACATAAACCTCCGGTATCCCATCCGAGCTCTCTGAGCTCTGGCCACAGGCACAAGAGTGTGTCTCTTTTTTACAGTTATACTCTGCAAAACTGTTAAATACAGATTAGAAAAAAAGAAAACCTTGAGTGATTTGGTAGCCTGATGGCTCAAGCAGTTGACACTAGTCTTTGGTCCAACTAGTGCTTAACCACAGGCGCAAACAAAATATTTTTACCATGAGATGCTGAAAGGGCCTTTTTGTCAGACCTCTGTATGGCTCAGCTGCTAGGGCACTTTCCTGAAAAATAGGGGCTGGGAAGCCTGAGTTCGGCTTCTGGCTACCTCCTGGCAGAAAATGGGTTTGAACCATGATCTCATCTACCCTTGCTGGGTCTGCTGACACCCAAGCAGCCAGAGGAGAGCCACCCTTGCCTTGTCAATTTTGGAAATCCACCTTTGAACCCAGCTTCAAAATCAAAGCAGCTCCTTTGAGAAATGCCAAAGCAAGCCAGTTTGCATCTCAGCCTCTTCCCTATTTTGGTCCAAAATAGTGAGCGCAAACTGATTTTGCAGGTATTTTCAACCATTCCATTTGCTGATTGATGGATTTTATTTTGGTCAAATAATGCATTTGCCACAAATGTTTGCCAGGCTCCAGCCTCAGGGTTATATGGATGAAAAGTCCCTTCCCAGTTAGGCCTGCCCTTGTTCCAAGTTCGGATCCCTCCTTCTCCACTGCCCTCTCTTATGTGGGCTGTCTTTACTTGCACAGAGTCTTTTGTTTGTTATCTGCCTGTGGATCTGGAGCTGCTGTTCTTTTTCTTTCCATCTCAAAAGCATGTTGTGCAAAGACAGCACTGTGCTGACAAATTAACAAGGGAAAATAGCATTATTTAAGCACAAACATCTCAAACTTTTTCTATGGTGCTCTATAAATACAACACAACAGCATACAGTGTCTGCTCGGATCAAATGTTTGCAATGAAAGGATGTCTGCGAATCTATTTAAAGGGGATTAAGATTTTAGCTGGCTAGATTCTGGGTCATTGGTTTAATGTCTATATTATTCAGTACTGTAGTATCTGTCTGCTAGACAGATTGCTTTAACATCTATCCTACGGCATACTGTGCTAATTATGCTTCCCATCCTCTGCAAGGCATTTTCAGATCTGAGCACAAAAACTGCTGTACGAGTGGCTGCTAAGCCTATGACACTTTGTTAGCTGCCTGGCTCTCCCCTCCCACACCCCCTAGCCCCCCGACCGACACACACACATCCACGTACCCTGCTCCTTTGTGAAGTCCTTGTAGGCACATCCCTCTAACAAGCCATGTTTTTGCTTGCCACGCTAAACTGTCAGAGGCTACAGTAGCAGCCAGCAGCAGCAGTACTATAGGTTGTTATTAAAACAGCATGAGCACAAATATACCTAGAACAGGCCCAAAAATTTTATTTTTGTTTTAAGGGCCAATGAGAAAATCAATGGGGAGAGGATGGTGTAGGACAGGGAATTATTTTGTGTCAGAACACTAGTCAACCAAGTATATTTTGACCTGAAACTATTTTATTTTTTTTTTTTGGGGGGGGGGGGGGGCGGGGATGTTCAGATTATTTCCTTGCTTTACTCCTTTCAGCTGTGGGTTGTTTTAAAGGAGAAAATAAAAATAAGAAGCCAGGCGGTTTAGCACAGAGGACACCAGAACAGATTTGTTTGGCTGGTGGAGGCTGCCCTCCTCACTAGAGGTGTGGGGGGCAAATCTGCATTTGTCAGATGCAAACTGGATTTCCCACTTCAGCAACACACACACACCCCCCCCCTACATACACACTTGCAAAGGCTTCATTCTCCAGCAAATATACTGCTCACTGAAAACACCCCAGCTCTTCCCTTGCCAGCCCTTTTGCATTTCCCAGCCCTGGTGTTTGAAGATTAGCGGCAGATGTGCCCACGACCAGCATCCAGGAGCTTTGTCTGCCGCTGCAGAAGCCCCCCCTCTGCTCCTGCCCCCCATGAGATTTCCCCAGCAGAAAGGCGTGCTCTGTTGTCCTCAAAGCACAGCAACAACAGACCTGTGATGACAGAAGTGTGATAAATAGAGAATAATATGTCCTGCTAGACAGAATAATGAGATTACGTATGAGCTGCCATATCATATCAATTAAACCATTGGCCCTTTTAGTCTGGCAAATCCATCCTGCCACAGCGATCAGTGCTTCGGGGAGAGAAGGCAGAGGGAGGGAGGGCAGGGCAGGACTGACATAACCTGCTTAAAATAACTCAGACGCTCCCGCTGCTGCTCGCCCAGGCGGGATGGGTCTGGGTCTGGCACAGAGCGGCGGGGTCCCTGCCGGGGCAGCCTGGCAGCAGGAGAGGCTTCCAGCGGCACCAGGGCTCTCAGCACAGCCAGCCTGGAGGACTCTGCCCCAAACAGAGAGTGGTGAGGGACAGATGGTCCCAAGCAGCTGCTTTTGGGGGTTGCAGAGATCCTGGAGGCTTACATGCCAGCAGCATGGGTGACATGATCGTGTCCTTCAGCCTGGGTCTCCTGGCTCCAGTTGACTGGAGCGTTCATCCCTCCTAGGTGACAGTCAACAACGTCTGGAGCGCTCACGAGGCCAGTCTCACAGTGACAACTTAAGTGCATGCAACATGTGCTCATCTGGCCCGCTCTCCACTGTGACACAGCTCTTTTCCATGGAAGATGCAGTGCCTGACTTTTGCAGACCTGTCACAGGAAGACCCAAGAGGCACAGTAAAGCACTCGGCAGAAAATGTCCCTCGCTTCACCCTGCTGCCCACCAAAGCTCTGCTGACACCTTCTCAGGCAGCAGCCCCAGCTGCTAATGCAAGGGGAGGAGTACCCTGCTCTACGGGGCCATCGTATCCTCAGAGAGACTTTCTCAGACTTTCTCAGAGGGTATTTCTCACAGAGAGACTGTGGGTTTAATTACATGTGTTTTGGCTATTCACTCAAGTAGCTAAGTAATGTTCTGCCTTTCAGCTGTCATGAGCTAGCCATCTACATGGTCTGAGAAAGGGTTTAGATATAAGCCACTGAAATGAATTTATTTATAGGGCAGTATAAATCTCCACTAAATCAGGGTCAATTGTTCCCCATCTGACCTGTGTTGGATGAGCGTGCCTGAACGCACAGACTGTCCCCCAGGTACTTACCCTGACAACAGGATGGGATGTCAAACCTTCCTGCTCTTTCTCAAGCTGCATTCAGCACACCTCTTGTTTAGAAAGGTTTAGCAGATTGTTCCAGAAGCATTTTAAAAAAATCAAAGCCTGTTTCCCTATCCTTTTCATTCTTATGGCTGGATTAATTGATATATCCAAGAAGACACAAGCTCCACGTGACGTTTTCCCTGGCGTTCAAGTGCTCTTAGTGTCTCTTTCTCATGTGAGTCCACCAATGACTTGGGGTAAGCTGCCACACCAAATCTCCCCATAATACTTGCCTTCTTGTTACACCTGCTGTGAACTTCCACCAGCTGAAGGAATCAATGGAAAAAAAAAAACCAGTGACACCAGCAGAACTGGTCAAAACTTCCAGCAGATTTGTTGGGATGTCTCTAGACAGGCCATGGGAGACCAACCCCTGCATCACAGCTGTCCTCCCTACACCATGATGTGCAATTCTCCTGGCTCTGGCCATACAGCAGGTGCCCATGACTGGTTTCTCTGCTGTGATCATGGGTACACTGACCATCAAGGTCCCCTTCCCAAGTAGGATGTGGGACCTGGCCCCTGCACCCTCGCTTTAGGGTAGGAGTGGATGCCCAGCAGAGGCAGAGGAGCAGAAAGGAGTGAGGAGTGCACAGAAGATTAAGCAGCAGAAAAAGAGTTAAAGTATAAACTGATTGGAAGAGACCTGCAGCAAAGGGCAAGAGAAGAAAGATAAAGGAAATCAAAGATAATTCCTAAAGGAAGCAAAAGATGAAAAGATCAGCCTTTCCAGAGAGAGGAAAGCATTCTGGTCACATATAGCACCATTTCTCAGGTGGGCTGGCTGGTGCCAGGGACAAAGCTCTCACTCCCTGACGCAAGGTGTAACTGAGCAGAGGTTACAGCTCCACGGCAAAGATGCAGAAATGACATTGGTTTCTAAGGCAAGGTTTTTTGCTACCTGAAACGGCAGTATGACTTTAAAAATTCAGTATAATTTTCTGTGTTGTTTTTTAAACACAGCTCATACAGAGTTTTAAAGGCAACCACGGATTACAACAAAAACAGAGTTACAAAGAAGTATTTTTACCTGGTGAGGCACGGTGCAGTGGAAGGAATTAAAAAATGCAGTGATTGCTGCCTGGAGTTTTGGCAGCTGCCTGCTGGTTTTGGCCATCCCAGTCTGTGGAAAGATACCCCATTAACGTCAGAAGGTGAGAAAGGTTATTTGGGTCAGATCAACAGTTTGCCTGCCTGCAATGCAATGCAGCAATGCTGTGAGAACAGTGTCAGAGTGGGGCCAGCAAGCAGCGGTGGCTCCCTGGCATGCCTCTTCGGCAAATAAGCACACTTCTGCTGGAGCAGCTTTGCAATATCATTGTTTTCCTACCATTGTATAACTCAAGAAAAGCACATCGAGGGGCTGTGGAGGGGTGGGGGTCTATGACTGTGCTTCAGGGGATTCTGGGAGCAGGAATTTGGGAAGTTACCTGGCTCTGCCCCACCTGGGCCAGGGGTTCAGCCCCTCCAAAGGGCACCTCGGAGCATCACCTTTGCTGGTAATTTACTTCTGAGAAGTGGCATTATTTTGGAGAAATATATCTTTTCCAGCATATTTCAAACAGTGGGGGAGAAGGTGTTTTAGGCTAAGGGTTTGCTGGTGTAGAAAAAGGCCATATCTTAGAAGTGGTCTGTGTCTGGAGGAGAGGCAGAGCTGGTGGGTGGTGGCAGTGGCCATTGGATGTGTCCTGGTTTCAGCTGACTCCATCCCAGCCGAAACCAGGCCAAGATGCGACCTCCTGGGCAGGTGCAGCATCAAGGACAGAGGACCTCCTCAAGACTCAAATAAGCTAGTGAATGTTTTTCTTCCCCTTTGGCAACCAGAGGAACTCTGCAATATTTAAGTGCTCAGCAGGAGCAGAAATGAAGGGCTGAGTGATGCTCTGGGCCCCGTGCACAGGGAACAGAGGCTTCAGAAAAGATACTGTCAGTACACCTTGCAACAGCCTCCCTCTGAGGAACCTTCAAAAGGATTTGGCTCCCCTCAAGCTGGTAATGCCTGTGCAGTTTCAAAACAGACCACCTGTAAGGTAATGAAGGAAGCCAGTGGAAAAATACTGGCAAGAGATAACAGATTCATCTGAAAACCCATGCACACACACACACACACACAAAAAAAAGAGAGGTGGGGAATGAAAGGTTTTCAGTTGATTCTGTGTTGTACATCAAGTCAAAAATGTCTATGACATTTTGGAAATGCCGATAGCTTGGGGAAATGAAGCAACTTGCTATGACTTCAGAGTCCCACTTGTCCCAGCAGGGATCAAAGCAAAGGCCCAGTAACGTCCCTGGAATTGTTAATACCTCTGCTCTGCAAAGCAATGAGTGTGCTGGGCTGCAGCATGTGCCAAGGCACTGGCTGTCTGGGAGAACTGGGCCTGAAGGCACATGAAGGAAATGCCCCATATGGTGAAAGCTCATACCCCAGTGGCATCCCACCTTGGAGGAAGGGGAACTGGAAGGACTGCTATCGCACCGCTGCCAGCTGTGGGTGCTCATGCCTGGCTGCTCTGTACAGGGAAAGAGCTGACATTGAACAAGAGGCTGAGAAACGTGTTTATTTTTGCTCCAAGTATAAGGCTTACTGCCTAGGGGACAAGATGTGAAAGACTCAAGGCTCATCACGGTGAATCAGCACGCCTCAGGGTTAGCAGGTAATACAGGTTTTTGTGGAGACACTTGCAGCAGCAGAGGCAGGGGCAGCTCCGCACTCCACCTGGCAGCAGAGGAGAGGGTCCCATGCCTGGCAGGGAGCCAGCCCAGCCCCTGTTGCATGGGGCCAGTAACTCTGTAGGCAGTGAGTTATGGTGTTTGATGAAACCTGCTTGTAGTGTAGGAGCATCCTGTGAGTCCCAGCTGGCCTGGGCATTTGCCCGGAGTGAGAGTGCTCAGCTGGGGTGGGAGAGTTGCAGCTTCAAGCTCCTCGCCCACCTGGGGTAGGTCTGGGACCTGGCTCTGTTACATTGCTGTGAGTCTATTTTTCCTTTGAGCAGGTCTACAGTGAGGATTGGCTTCAAAATCAGCTTTTCTAATGAAAAAAAAAAAAAAAAAAAAGTCTTTCAGCCCAGTATTCAGCCGGCTCACCCAGGAGAGGACATGACATGCTCACCACCCCAGCTGGCTCCACAGCTCTTGCTGTAATAAACAAGCCACTCAGCCCAGGCTGTCCTTTATCCTGTTGACTGATCCGAGTGCTCTGCAGGCCAGGGACGGCTGGCAGAAACTGGGGGTATTCCCACCCCACAGACCCAGGGAGCAGCGCCAGCAGCCCTGGGTTGCACACAGCCAGCATCCGAAGCTGGAGCCCTCGGGAAAGGGGAAGCTGCAGCTGACAGCGCTGGTTTATTCTGGGGAAGGTTTTCTCCACATGGAGCCAGAGACAGGCAATACTTTGAATGATGCATAATAATGACATTGCAGCCATGGGGGCAAATTCCTTCCTCACTGTAAGAAAGGAACTTTGAAATCTTGCTTCTAAATTTAGGGGGAAATTTCTACATCAGCTAGAATTTCTCGGTAAGCACGTTGTAAATGATTGCCCAAGCCATGAGTAGAATAAGCAGTGACATTACAAACGTCAAATGACTGCCGTGTGCTCTCTGTCCCTACCTAACCTCCTTAAAATCTCTGAGAAATAAGAAGTTGGGGAACGCATCTGGGCCTTCAGTGAAATGCCACACAAACTGAAGGGAGACACCACCTCTGTCACAGCCCCCTGTGAGACCCTGCCATCTCCTCCCGGTTGGGATGCCTCGCAGCCAGAGGTGCAGCAGTGGCCCTGCTAGCGGTACAGGCTTGATGCGGCCCGACAGGGTGCGTGTCCGGAGAAATGCCTTTAGCTCCTGCTGCGGCTGCTGGGTGCTGAGGAGGATGCTGAGGATGTCTACGGCAGAGCTGAGGCTCAGCCGGCAGAACCCTCCACTGTTACTGCGGGAGAGAGGCAGGAGAAACTCACTGGTACCTGCATGACCCCAGCAGAGCTGCCTGGAGCTGGGAGATGTCCTTCGCCAAGACATCACCCTCCGTGACAGTGGCTGCAAAGGGGCCCAGAATTAGTCTGTTGTACAAAGTTGTTTAAATATCTGTTATTTTTATTTGTTCGTGTGATTTGATGAAGCGGTCAAGACAGGCTGGATCACACTGCTGAGCCACAGACTGTTTACATTAACAGCAGGATGGGATACCAGAACATGAAGACTTTTTTTCCTAATTTGATAGTTCTGAAGTTCTTAATAATTTTTAATAATAATTTTTGTAACACTGAAGTTACAACCAGCTTAGCGTAGAACTGTTAACTTCTAAGACCACAATTTACCTAGCAGTCTTTTTTCATATTATGTGGATTTATACTAGCCTGCTATGTTTCCCTTTTGGAGCAGTTAGGATTTTAATATCATTAGCCTAATATTTAGTCACAATATATATTTTATGATCCTAATAAAACCTAATTACAGTGAGGCACTCACCTCATAAGTCATGCTGGTCCTTGAAGATGTTACACATGCTATTACTGGGCCTGAGGAAAACTTGACACGATAAGATGCAGCACCACGTCAAACCACAGAATAGGTAAAATTCTGAACCCATAGTCAAATGAGGGATATTGTAATGACTGGCCATGTTGAAGGTTTTGCATATATTGGGAAGAGTATGCTATATGGCCCAGATTTTTATATCCCTGTGTGCTTTGGCACCAGTTTAAACTTGTTCTAGGCAGAAACAAGGTTTTCTATTGTTTTACCTCTGTTCCTCACCTCTCTTCTCACATCATGTCTCTGGTACCCTGCTCCCATCCCCTCCCCAGCCCTAAACACTGGCTGCCCTCTCCACTCCTTGGAGGGAGGCTTTGCACCTGGACAGCTTCCACATGAGGACCCAGCACTGCCCTGCACACTGCTGCCACGGGGAAGGGAAGAGGCCACCACGCATGCTTGTGCGGGGCTTTTCTCTAGATTTTATTGTCACTGCATTATAAGACAAAGGGAAACGGTAATTTCCTTGCATCCCAGAAGTAGATGGCCTCAGAAATTATCCCAAAAGGCCTTGAATCAGTAAACAGCAATTTTGTGAGTTCTCTCTGAGGGAGAGGGTGATGTCATGGTAAATTTGAATAAATAAAAGCACTTCAAAATTATAAGATCCCAAGCAATTTTACACTGTCATCCTTCCAGATTTAACTATTCATATGTTGTGTTTCAGCTCATTAAGGCTGTTTCGCAGGCAGGTGACTGCAAAGATTTGTGTCTTTTGCCTCATCCCTGCCCACCCTGGGCTGTTAGGTCCAATCCTCCATGCATGTCCCTACCTTTCTCCCAGGCATCTTGCTTGGCCTTCACCATCTGCCTGCTTGAACCCTCCTGTGGCATCCCAAAGTCCCAGTCTTTGCATTTTCCGGCAGGCTTGTCCCACTTCAAGCATGTGGCAGGCAGCTGCCCCAGCACAGCTGGTCTTTGTCCTGTGGGCAGTGGATGCCCTTTCAGGTTGCCACATGGACCTCCTCTGCATACTTCTGTCTTCCCCCAGTACCCATGCCTGTCATTCTGCCCACAGTGCTCCCACACCCCACACGACAACCCCCACCTCACCACCTCCTGGCCCCCACAGACAGCTAACCCAGCTATTTGCCTAGGCAATCGCTCCCTACTTTCTTAAACTTCTTCTGACCTCCACCAAAACTGCCCATCTGTCTTCTGCTAAAGGGTTCACGTCAACGTGGGCCTCTTTGGTAATTCATTTCTCCACGACCATATCTCTAGCCTTTGACCACAGCAGCTAAATTTCTTGATTGCTCATAGATTATGTAGTTGGATGTGATTGCTGGGACCATCTGGTCTGATCTCCAGTACAATTTAAGCCACAGGTCTTCTCTGAATTATTTCCTGCTGTCTTTTCTATAAATAGATGTTCAAAAATGCCAACTCTTAGCTCGCTCTTTCTGATGATGGAGCAGCCACCACAAGTGTTAGCTGTTTGTTGCTCTGTTTGCTGCTTACTATTAAAAATACATGCTTTATTTCTAGACTGAATTTGTCAACTTCAACTTCCAGCTGTTAGATCCAGTGACATCTTTATCTGAAGAGTCCTCTTTCCCATTTCTGTTCCTCAAATAGATGCTATGATTAATTCATCTCTTAAACTTTGCTTTGTTAAAATTAACCGTCTGAGGTCCTGTGCATTTCTGCTGTGTTTTTGAGTCTCTGGATTGCTTTGAAGTATCTTGAGCTGATTCATATAATTCCTGCACTGAGCACCATGGAAGGGTACAGTAATACAACTGTCTAGTCCCAGCTGATATTCTGTATATTGAAAGACAATGTTTACTCTTTGCCGCAGCAATGGCCTGGGAAAGATGTTCCCCCTCCTCAGGGAATAAATGCTATAATATTTAAGAGTGATAAAGCAACCACAGAGAAAGAAAGCCTTTTATCTTTGCCCTTACAAGATGTAAATCACCTTGAAGTCTTAAGATACATATCAGTGATGTATCCTGCTTCCCTTCCTGTTCTCGCAGTATTACCTAAAATAGGGATGAAAAGGTTCTCAGCACTGTTTTCTATGATCATTTACCACATGACCATTCCCAATTAATTTTAAAATTAACTGTTATTCTGTAAATATGACCTGCACTCTTTTCCCCTATGTGTAGGACTTTACATCTGGTAACATTTTGGCTGGTATTCTTCCCTTGCATCCAGCTTACAAGTGTTCCAAATCAGTCTCTAGTTATCATATTTCCAGGTTTTTTACTGTCTCATAAACTTTGTGAGGGATTATTCTGCATTTTCTTCCAGATCAGTGGCAATTGTTTAGAACATCATATGTAGAAAAACTAAGCTTCATGGAACATCTTCAAAACCAGGCCTATTTGTAGATTATTTCCCATTTACAATTGTATTTTCACATCTCCAAGTTAACAAGTTTCTCATCTCATTTACTGTGAGGATTTTGTGCCTTTCCAGTTTCGTACTCAAACTGTCAAGAGATACCAACCCAAACATCTGCCGAAGACTGTTGTTTCAGCGTTACTCTGTATGAGTCAAGCTTAGAATTTAACTCATTTTTAAAGAATAATATCATATTCTTTTAATGAAATTGTATTTTCTTCAAAACCTGTGTAAATTTGTACTAATTGTACCTTTCTTTCTTTCTTTCTTTCTTTCTTTCTTTCTTTAGTACATGAAATTCTTTATCACCTATTTGATTATTCTGCAAAGGATCAGTTCAGTTTCACAGGACTGGTACCATGGGATCATCTCATTTACCTTTTTTAATGTTGCTGTCTTATTGGCTTCCTGCCAGTGCCCTGGAACTTCCCTGGTGTTTCAAGATGCATTGAAAATTAACATTAGTGATGCAGAGAGCCACTCATCATCTTTTCTGAAGATGTTGATTACAAGTTTTCTGGGTTTTAGAAGCCCAGGGAAAGTAGCTGCTGTTTAGCATTACCCTTCGTTACTTTTGGAATAGAAGGTATTGTACATAGCTCAGAAAATCATTGTGGTGTCTGCCTTTTTCCAAATACAGAGCAGATACAACTATTGAACACCCTTTTTTTTATGCCTTTTACTGCTGGGCAAGGGCAGTGGTTAAGATTCCTTAAACTCTCTGCCTTGTTGTCAGTGTTACCCTCCTTCTAAAGAGGCCAACCTGTAGAAATGGTAGAATTTTTTTTTTGTTAGAAATCTGCTAGGTACATGCCTGCTCAAGGGGGACAATGGCATGTGTATCTCATTCTAATGAACACACTGGTCAGCTTTGCTCTAAAGTTCAGATAATTCCAATTTGGATCAAGAGACCCCCACAGATTTCGATGCACCAATTAATTTTTTTAAAGGAAGTTCTGGTGGTAATTAATAATAATAAAAACAAAAATTGGCACAAAAATAGATGGCACATTTCTTTTTCCAAAGGGATTTTTCTGAAATGGTCCTTTTTGTTGAAAATTATGTTGGCCTGCCACGGAACTTTCATTCATCTATACTATATGTTCTGCATGTGCATACAGTGCAGTGGTGGCAAGTATTAAATATTCAACTTTTTCTCCAAAGGAAAGCGATCTGAAAAGACTTTGCTTAAATTTTTGCTCTGCTTAAAGCTTGCTCTAGCTCAAAATGAAAAGTGAAGTTAAGACTAATATAGCATGTAGCACCACCGTCACTCTCAGATACTAAAGGCAAAGAAATACAACTCTCCTTTTTAAGTGGTTTCTGAATCATTCTGAAGTATTGTAGCATATGTTCCCATTAGGAGCAGCATAAGTCGCAGAACAGTCTTTGCCTATGGAAGGTTCATATCTGAATTGCTGGGCCATTTGGATTAAATTGCATTTAGGTGCTTAGCAGAGCCAATGAAGGTGCTAAGGGAGCTGCTGAAAATCTTTCCTGCAGTAGGAGTTTGCTCCACTGTGTGTTTAAATCACTTGCATCAAAATTCTCACACCACTCATGGAAACAAGCCTGGTTAAAAGGAGCTGTGGATAATGGATTTAATGAACAACTACTCCAATTGAGAACAGCTATTTGGTTGCCTAATAGCCATCACACATTTGTTAAACTAGACCTGTGAGCCATAAGGAGTTTCAGCTCTGTGATGAGTAGTAGGAATCAGCAATATAAAGATACTGCTGCGGGAAAAAAAAATCCAGATTTTTTTTTTTTGTATGGGTGAAGAGCTTTTTTTCAGCTTTTCAAAAATTATATTCACATTAAGACAGGCAATGGAACTAGAAATTTCACAAGCTGAGAGGCCAAATCTGCAAAAGAGCAGATTGTAATGGAAAACCTGTGCAACCTGACATGCCGCTCTTATGACAGCTCAAAACCTTGTGTGGCAGGAGTGTGTGCCTGCACACCTATACTCTATTAGCATTTCATTTTTATTCTATTTTCATGTTGGAGCTCCACATAGAAACCCCAGCTGCAACCAGTCCGTATCCTATGCGCAAACACACAGCTGGAGATTTGTTGATACTAGTTGAGCTAAACAGACAACAGATGATGGGAGAGGAGATGCCTCATTACAAAGGAGAGGAGAGGAGGGGAGGGGAGAGGAGAGGAGAGGAGAGGAGAGGAGGGGAGGGGAGAGGAGGGCAGTTGCCCCTTTGGCTCACCTCCCCAGGCAGAACCAGGAGTCAGCTGCACAGACAATGCTGGATGCTGAGTGGCGATGAATGAAACAGATCATTACCAAGCTGACTGAGTTTCTTGGGAAAAGAGCTCTCAGGATACAAAGAGAAAATCTGACTGAACAGAACCGATTTTTTCCCCCTTTTATTTAAGCAGTGTCCAGTACAATGAGTCTCCCTTCTGTGGTTTTTGTGCCCTGTGACAATGTAAATGTTTACCGCTGTTGCTGATCATAACTCTAGCAAACACAGTTTGTAACAACCAAAAGCACACCCTTGCCACTCCATAAAACAATCTGAGTTTTACAGTGTCTGGAGTGTGTCTGTTGGTTACAGGAACGGGAAATGATGCACCTCAGTGGCTTTACAAGAGGTCTAGGCTGAAGGAAGTTGCTCATCCTGCACTGACAGGCAGTGGCCTGAGATCAAAAGATAAATTCAAATTGAACAGGAAAGTGCCTTTCAGAGAGCAAAGCCTTAGCTTAGGAATCCTGCTGGTTGCTGGGGCTCCCTTTGGACCTTGTGTTGTGGAACTGTATTTGATAAGAGCATACCCAGACGCACACGGAAATGGAGAAAATGGAGGCATCAGCCTTGCAGACTTTGACCTTGAGCAGGGCACTTGGTGGGGCAGAGCTCATCCCTGTTGCAGCTGTGAAATTAGTGTCGACCTCGCAGAGCCAGGATCAGGCAGGAGCACTCCTGAAGGCACACGCTTTGGGTGTGAGAGCTAGAGATGTAAGTTCACTGAGGTACCAAATGACATAGAAGTGCAAGATGATAGATACAAAGACATACATTGAGAGAGGATACATCAGAATAAGCAGGAGCTTAGGGGCATGATGATTTCTGTGAATTAAGTTTTCATTCGCTTGCGGTGATGGTGAGGCAGTTCCACAAGTCAATCATCAGCCTTGAAGCCAAGTGGCAATTTCTCAGTGTGGGAGAGTTAGAGGCCTTCACCCAGTCTTGTGCTCCAACCATTAGGATCATCCTTCTCGGGCTACGCTTGTTTATGGAATGAGTGCTTCTCTCCAGGCATCCAGGTCCCCTTCCTGCAGTCTGGCATTTCCTGCTTGACTTTCCACTGTTTCTGAAGGCAATGTTTTCTCATAGAGACAACGAATCCTAAGAACTCGATCACTGACTTGGTACCAGCCTTTAGGTAAACACATTTGAAAATGCTGGCCTTTGAACCTCAAGCTCTCCCTAAGAGTAAGATGCTATTTAATCTGTCATACAACTATGGGGCTAAATATCTGCAAACATCATCAATATTTGAAAATCTGCAGTTTGCAATACTGCAAATATCCCAGACATTGAAGAGCTGATGGTTATATTATTATTTAAAATGCTGAAGCACAAAGGACCATACGAGCTCCTACAGCCTGATACAGAATCCTCAATGCTTTGAATCCCAGACTTGCTGCAAATCAAATGTGAAGGGCTATGAATGTGAGTGGGGGGTTAAGCCATCATGTAGCGCTACTCTGGAGACAGCTGCTATTTATCATTGCCCCCTACTGTGAGGTTGGACTAGGCAACCTGAATGTCACATATACTGCATTTATAATGCTATTTTAAGGTCATCTCCATGTGCAGATGCTCTAGACAGAGAACCTTACAAGTACAGATGTGTCTGTTGCGAGGCACTAAATAGATTTGAAATGATTATTTTATAAAAGCCATATTTCAGCCAGAACACTGCTGCAGTCACTCTATCTCTGGCAACCTTCCAGCCACCAACAGCTGGCAATTAACACTTACACAAAGATGCCCAAACTTTGTCCAGCCAAAGGCTTCGGTGGCAACTTGCCAGGAGCTTTAGAGCTCCACCTATTTTACATAAAATGGAGCAGATTGTGGCTGATTTAATCTTTGCTATGGAGCTATGGCCCACAAAGGCTTTTGCTTCTGGCATGCTTTGCTGTACCCTGATCAAACCATTGCCCCATTGTGGAGTTCAATGGGCCACATTTAGCCTGAAGGTTGTATTCTGGTTTCCCGTGAATTATGTTAACTACTGACAAAGCCCACAAAGCCTTTCAACCCAAGTGTGGAAACGCAGCAGTTAATCACATCTCTTTGTACATGAAGACACTTTGCCAAGATACAATACAAGTTCTGATGATATAATTTTAACAGTAACTACGAACAGACTGCTCATCATTTGTGCTGAGCATTATGCAAGCAAGTTTCTGACCTGAAAATATGCAGACTCATTACAAGGCAAGGAAAGAGAAATTAGACCCAGAAAACTCCTTTTGAAGAAGAAGCCTGAGGAAGAGAAGATGCCAGTCAACGTGAAAGACAGATGGCAATTTCAGTCCCCACCTGGAAGAGGAAGGGATGATCCTTTCTTGGACTGCACTCGAGTTTGGTGATCACAGGGCTGGGTTTACCCTCCTGGGCTGGAGAAGGGTTGGACCCACAGCTTCTGCTGACTGCATGGGTGGTGTATGGCTCTTCCCCCGCGTAAGGTAAGGTGTGGGCGCTCTGCCCCAGCCATATTTTTGCAGAAAAGACTGGCACTCCTCCTCCCTCCCCCAGCTGTCCTGTTGGAAGGGATGCTTAACCATCTAACACAAATGAGAATTACCGGCTGTGAATCCCGGTCTGACAGATTGACTTCCCTGCAGTCTGGAAATAGATGACTGAGCTCCTAGGAGGGGTACAATTTAAGAAGCAATCTTTTCTTCAGCATGTCCCATTGGCTAGCCTGGACACCTCCTGGTCACTGTGCAGGCTGCTGGGGAATGCCCCTGTCCCCACTGGCTCTGTGCGGGGTTCTGATTCCTGAGCGCTAAGGGCTCCATGCAGTGTAGGAGCCCAAGCTTGGCAACCTCAGGCTCTCTTTGTGGGCTTACAAAATCTGGCACTGCGCACAGGGGTATGTCCAGGCTTGTAGCTATGATGTTTATATGATGTTTCGGACAGGCTGGATGTTCAGGGGCTCTCACCTGACTTCTGCTTTATTTGGCTGATAAAGCCGTCATCCAGACATGCTTCTGCACACTGTGCTTCACCAGTGTTTTCTTTGCCTTCTTCCTTTGTTGTGCTGAAATATATGTGGACAGAAATATATATTCAGTGCTGAAAAATGTGAATTAGTGCATAAGGGAGAGCATACAAACTTAATTCTATGTGCCTTACAATTGACTCCAGATTATTTTTACCTTTCAGGAGTGAGGTCATGAGGACAGAAGAGAGAGCGCTCCTGAAATGGCAGCTCGATATTTGGAGAGGTCAAGGCAGAAAATAGAGCATAAGGAACCATGAAGAAAGGAAAGATAAGAAATCATAACCCATTATTATTCTCTTGAATAAATCCAGGGTGCGCTTGCATTTTTAGACTGTGTGCGCACCTTATGACCCTGTCAGCCACGGCAGAACAGGGAAGATTACAGCAAGGGAAGCTGAGGTGATCCAGTGTATTTACAGCAAGGGAAGCTGAGGTGATCCAGTGTATGGAAGGGATGTCTGAAGATATTAAATACAAGAGGACTCCTAACCTAGAAAAGGGGTGGCTGCAGGGAAACATTACAGAGGTCTGTAAAATCATCAGGTCACTCAAATGGGTCATCTGTGAAACTTGTCACTTCATGATGTCCTTGATGACAAAACTTTCGTGTCAGGTCAAAAGAAAATTAGATGAACTCATGGAAGGTGAGTCTATTGTGAATTACCAAACACCATGATACCAATTGTCAATCCTGAAGTCTTGAAGGTGCAGATTATTGGAGACGAGGTTGAAAAACCAGGGCTCTAGCTCTGCACATTTGTCCTGTTCTTGCGTTCTTTCTCCAAGAATCCCTTGCTAGGAGTTGTGATGCTAACAGTAATGGACACAGAGATGAGCCCAATATATAAGAAGCCTCCAGTTCTCTTTTGCCTTTCTTGAAAAGGTTTCAAAGGGGAAAAAAAGTATCAGTCCAGACAGCTGCTTGCCTCTCTTCCTGCATAATGAAAGAGATTATTCTTCAGATGTTCACCTTGACTTGAATGTATTGGCCTTGTGCGTTGTTTTCTAAGGCGAATACTTGGTAAAACACTTCTACATACAAACATTTCACATTATATTCTTTCTTCCCTCCTCATATTCCTTGCAACAGTGAAATATTTACATGCATCTTGCAAAGGAACCCACACAAGCTTACCAAAACCAAATCCCCCCATGCCTTGAGAGGCAGAATTTTAGGATAGGGAGATAAACAGTGTGACAGATAGAGTCAGGCATTTGCCCAAGCTTACACACAGAGCCTCCAGCAGAACAAGGACCTCCAGAAATCCTAACAGCCAGGGCTCTGTGCTGAATGCCACCGCTGCCTCTTCCCAATGACCACATGCCATCCACTTACATTCTGCCCCTTTGTTTAGAGTAGACAGTGATTTATTTTATTGCCAAATGTGAGCACATATCAGTATGTGTTAAGACTATCAGTGCCTCAGATGGGCCCTTGCTTCAGGGCAGGTGATAGTTGTATGATGGCTCCCTGCATGCATCGGTGGGCCTGAACCTGCACCCCCATGTGAGGAGCACTCTGCTGGCAGTGTGCCTAAGGGACCCTTCTCAGCACGGGGCAGAAAGCTCACACCTGAGCACTAACAGCTGTAGGCATTAAAGCCTCACCTCCCTGCTCTCAGCAGGACACCCAAAATACTTCTGCGGCAGGACACCAGATGAGCCTGTTGTGACGAGCACTAATTTGACTCTCCAAGATGTATAAAAAATACTCAGAGTGAAGTAAAAGGAGATTTTTATCTCTTGTGAATCTGTGTTGGTGGAAAGAAAAGGATTATTTTAATGAATTATTCACTACCCCTCTCCCCTCTGGAATGGGCTAAGGAGTGGAGATAGGCTTCCTGCTGAACAGGTTGAAAAGAACGCTGTTTTTCAGAAGGACTGAGCCACCTTTCTGCTGAGCACAAGTAATTCAATGCCAGGACATGCATTAAAAGGGTAGTGGTAAAAGGTGGGGGGGGGGGGAAAGTTAGTTGCTAGCAATGCACATCTTAAAGAAAAAGAACAACCAGATGATGATGCAGAGAGGGGAAAAACTGTGGATAGAAATCCCTGCAGCTTCACATGCCATAATTACTTCATCAATAGCTGGATGAAAATGCATTGCCTCACCCTGATGGAGGGCATCAAACTTTCCAAGGACTCCGTTCTTCTAGGAAAACTGATTTTCCCAGTGTTTAACAGCGTCCTGTTTGCATCACAACTGCTCGGGAACAAGCTGAGGGCGGCAGTGGCTGCACTGCAGGGTGGGAAGGATGTCACAGGGGCACTCGGGAAGCTGAATTCCCAGAGCAGAGACAGACTGCACAGGCTCAACCTCCTGTACCAAACTGTCACAGTGATCTAATTACTGGAAGTGAAGTGTGTGACATCTGGAGAAGTGCCCAAGCTTCAAAGTGACTTAGGCAGCCAGTGAACCATGCCCTGCACTAGCTCACGACTGCTGTACACACATACCCACCCATCAACTGCCACCGTGCCAGGGAGGAGGAGCCGGCTTTATCCACTGGGCATCTTAACAGCTGCAAATGCAAGTTTGGTCACCAGCCGGCAGGCCGGGTGTTGCTTTTGGCTGAAGTCGTAGTGTATAGCTTTTGTAATGAAAAACAACATCTCCGGAAGGATTTTCCCATGTGCTTCGGTGAGGAGGTATTAATTAACGAAGGGCATGTGCTCCAGTGTGACGCAGCCACTGACACCTTCCATGCAGCCAGGAGTGAGATGTTATTAGGATTTCTCAAAGTTACAGGCGATAATTTCCACAGCTCTCAGAAAAGGTACTGCACTCACCATGAGGTAACCCTCTTCTGGGTCTCATTAGGATGGGTGAAGATGAATTAATCGCTTGTCTGGAAGCGCCGGTTGCCTAGGGATCAGCAATCGTGACCTGATTGCATTCACTGTGGGCAGACAAAAGATGGTTGCAGTTTGGTTCTTCAAAAGGGCTAATTTCCCAAAGTTAAAGAAAATTACTAGTGAAATTAATTGGGAGGAAAGGTGTAAAGAGAGAAACGGGAGTCCTTTAAGAGAACTAATTAGCTGGCCAGAAAGCCACAGTTTCACACTCCAGAGATAGGAGAGCTCTGGCTAACAGACCTTCTTGGCTCATCTGCAGAAAGAAAGCAATTAGAAATAACAAAGCAATATATCACACACAGAAAATAGATAGCAAGGGGTACAAACAAGTAGCTATTTAAAGCACAAGGCAAGGCACAATAGGAAGAACTAGAAATATATTAGAAACAAACACAAGAGTAGATTAGATTTAGGCCACTTGCTAGATAGGGACAGTATAATTGTTAGTAATAATGTCGAAGAGGCAAAAAGGGCAAAACAGTCTGCAGGGAAAAGAGAGAGAATGGATACATATTACATGAAGCTGAGTCATATAACAGAGTTGTCAGGTATTGTGTCAACATTTTTTGGCAGATATAGTATTAAAACTTCAGAGACTGTGAAAAAAGGAGCCACAGAATCTAGTTGCAGGCTTAGCTACCAGGGCTATTTGATTACAAAGTATTTTCTCCTTTTGCAGGCATTAAAATAATATTTATTCTGGCAGAGAACAGTAAACCGTGAATCAATGGCTGGAAGCTGAGTCCAGAGTGTACTTTTCTAACCACAAGGGTAATTAACCATTGGGACAACTAGAGAAAATCAGTGCCCCTCTTGCAGGTACATTTCGGCCACAGCCATGTTTGCCAATTCAGCGCCTGGGCAATACTCACAATTTAATGAAAATAAAGGTTGTTCTGGGGCTGGTGGGCGAATGGAGCCTGCCAGGTTCCAGCAAAGTATCCAGGAGGAAATTACTTTCTCCAGCAGCAGAGCCAGGGTGGTTCACAGTGCTGGGGTGTATGGGGGACCGAAGGGTCTCCCTGTGCCCACAGCAGAGTGCCCCAAACCACAAGGTCTGTGAGAGCAAAGAGAAAAACCAGCTTTCCCTGAGAAACACAGGGGCTCAAAGCTGGAGTTAAATCTGAAGGGCATGAATACTTTAAAAGGTGCTTGTTTCTTTCACTAGCACTTAGGAAATATTCATTTAAGGAGAAAAACAAAATGTCTTGGCACTGATTTAGCTAATTGTAAAAGGCAGCAGGGAGCTGGCTGGGGACAAGTCAATGCCAGAACTCACCTTGCATGCTCTGAAACTTCAGCCTTGCCCATCAAAGGCTTGATGATAGCAATATGTTTCTGGAGGTTCCCAGCTGGCTGTAGCCAAGTCTTAAAGATTTGGGCTTGGTTGATACCCAGTCAGGTTCAGCACAAAACTCATGCCTACACCCACTGCTAAACCAACTAGGCACTAAAAACCATTTCCTCCTTCTTGATGAGGAAACAGGGCACAAACAAACTCCCGTCTTTAAATATCGTCATCTCAAACAACCATATGCATTGAATAGCTGCATCACAAGCTTACCACAGTCCATTATGGTTTTTCATACCCCAGGCACACGCGGAGGCTATGACTAGCGATCATAGCCCTGCTCACGAGCTGGGTGGGGACCGCAGCTCTGGGCAGTACTGGCAGCAACCTGCACCGCCTGCACAATCCACAGGCCATCACCTTACAACAGGCGCATCAAAATTAGGAAGCAAACATACCGTCTATTTGCATTTTAGGGGAAGAAGAGGAGAAAGAGTCTGATCTAAATGACATTGATGTCACTGGGAGCTTTTCTAGTCAATTAAGTTGGAAGCGGATAAGGCACAAGAACAAACAGAGAATGCAGAATAAGAAGTCTCCAGCTGAATGAAAGGGGAAACCTGATAAGGAAAGGCAGAGACTGAGGCATATTAAGTACTCCGCAGTGTGGAAAAAAATAGGCTGCATGTTACCCAATGGGAGCATCAGAATATTTTGGTTTGTAATGGTATTTAGTTATTTTATGCTGAAATGTATTTTCATATGAAAGAAGAATTATATATATTATGTATATAATATATATATGTATATATATTATGTTTATAATGTACAAATATATAAGAATTAAAGTGCCTACCAGCAGTAAAATGGGAACCCAGCCTAGCAAGGGTATCTCACAAATGACCCAGGAGCAGGACCAGGAACTGCTGGTGTTTAGAGTGGAGCCAGTCTGATGGGGGTCCTGAACACAGAAAAGTGAAAGCATGCCATTAGAAAATGTGTAGAATGGAATTACAACCTTTCCTCTCCTACTCTCTGTGGTGCTTAGGGATGGAAGATGAAAACCTGGTGTCAGTTTTGCATGCTTACAAAACCAGGCTTCTGCTCAGGGTATTATTTGCTACAGTCTCTAGCTCTGATTTCTAAAGCTGAAAAAAAATTAGTGCCCTGATATTGAAAGTGACGGACAGGTTACAGCACAGCAGTGGATCAGAACACTGCGTAGCTTCAAAATGCAAAATGTCAACACAGTTCATAATATTTTCCTATATTGACTTCAACCAACAAGTTCTTTGCAAACCTGTATGGCCCGATTATTATTTCATGGGTTACTGACTCCTAGGAAAAGGAAGACCACATGCACAGAAACTAATAATCTCATGGTGAGTTGCAGTCATTTGCTATAATTGCTGGATCCTGGTTCGCACTGATGGGGGCAGCACAGTGGCTTGATGCAATCAAAGGTCCTGTAATTAGGAAGACATATCCTGGAAAATAGCCACACCTTCTCTCAGGGGTGTCATTGAATTTAATTCACATCATCTGAAGTCACTCTGAGCCTAGCCTGAAGTTGAGCTTGTGGATACCTTCATCCGCAGAACTTCAGCATTTACTCTTATAGAGTCATAGAATGGTTTGGGTTGGAAGGGACTTTAAAGATCATTTCATTCCAACCCCCCTGCCACGGGCAGGGACACCTTCCGCTAGAGCAGGTTGCTCAAAGCTCCATCCAACCTGGCCTTGAACACTGCCAGGGATGGGGCATCCACAGCTGCTCTGGGCAGCCTGTGCCAGTGTCTCACCACCCTCGTCATTGCAGTAGGAGTTACGTCCACGCAAGGATGTCAGCACTTGGTTTCTGATAAGATGCAGCACGGCAGTAAAATGAGGTGCAGTTATTGGCTGATAATAGGGCTCTTGACAACATATAAATGTGGTGTGGCCAAATGAAATATATTCTGTGAGAACAGGCTACTGTCCAGCACTTAATGTAAATGTTTTTGAAGTGCTGGTAGATCTGCTCTATAAAATACCCAAAGCCTGTGCAAGGAATGCTAATCCATACTGGCCTCCAGGAAAAAAAAAAAAAAAAAAGAAATTTAAAGACTAGGAACATTTTATGAGTGTGGGAGGAAAACCTGGTTTTTGCCAACATTGTTTCCTAGATTGAGAACTGTTTGTGCTGCCATCGTAGTTTTCCTCAAAATTTCAGACTCGACTGCTCCTTCTCAACACTGAATCTGTCATCTCAGGTCAATCCAACATCCACCTTATCACACTGAGCCCCATTTAAAAGGGCTCATTGGAGTGTGCTGATGAATAATTTTTCTTGCACAGGGCTGTAATGCCTGCAGTAACCTCCCTCTGTTTTGTCAGTGTGACTACTGCAATGTGTGCATCCTGACACACATTAATAATGTTTCATGTTTAAACAAGTCACACCGGACCCCTAAAAAGACTGTATAGCTGCATATTCTTCATCAAGTTAAGCCCATATGGAACCAGAGATTACAAAGGCCATAAACTGCATGAAAATAGACATGTTCGCTCTGGCAGGAGGAGGTTTTTCCCTAAGGACCAATGATCACATCCGAGAGTAAGAAGATTTTGTTTCTTCCAGGCCCTTCCAAATTAAATGAGTAAATTTGAAGTCAGGCTAGACAACATTGCTAATATACTTAGACAGCTGCTTTCTCTGGAGAGGGACCACCACCAGCACAAAGAAGTAGAAGGAAATTTCAGGTTTAGAATGCAAGATTTTGTTTCATAAAAAGGAATTGAAAAATGGAAAATTATTCCAACTATTGCAATTATGCCAAAAAAACCTTTGTTTCTAAAAATCCATAGAATCTGCAATCCTGCCAGTAATATGAAGCTGCTTTCTCCAGCGAGGGTAAACTGAGAGACTTGGAGTACTAGTCTCTTCTGTATCTGTTACACTGGCATAGCTTCATTGACTGCAGCAATTATTCCTGATTGACATCCAAGTGAATTAGAAATGTGCGTTGCACATCTTAACTGCACGTGAATTATTGCATTGTGCTCAGCAACAAATTTGGAAAGCTTCTTTTTTCACCCCATGGGACTTTCTGGTGTTTCTTCAATGGTTTTAGACCATGAGCTGAATTTATAACATCCCATACATGATGTCACATCAGCTGTTGTAGCGTGTAATTAGCTCTATTTCATCTGAGACATCTCATCTTATTTTCCGAGAAAGTGTCATCTAAGTGAATTTTGGGCATTTTTTTAAAGGGTTTTTGTTTTACTTTCTGGATGTGTGCAACCTGAAAATATCTGAAAATGGACATTGTGGGCAGTCAGAACCCCATAGTTGTGAATACCACGTGTTGGGGATATCATGAGTTCAGATCCCTACAGCTTTTTTCCTCTGGAACTGAGCGCTGAGCCCTACATGTCAGGCCAACTGCATGCCCATAAACCATGTGTCCTTGTGTCTATACAGAAAGGCTGGTGCCCTGGATAAAATATGGCAACCCCACACATGGCAGTCATGGTGTGACTGTAGGCTCTGGCGCCAGCAGGTCTCAGCTGCAGAGCAGAGAGGTGGCCTGAGGCCTGAGGGGTGAAACCAGCCCTCCTGCACCACAGTTAACTCAACTGTTAGCTGGAATGGTGCCCCTCGCTGGAGTCCATCCCCACACACAGGATTCCCCCCCTTGGGCTGGGAGTTTAAGTCAAATGGCTGGTGGAGCCCCACCTCTGGCAGTAGTCCCAACATCCAGCCATGGGACACTAATTCCTTCCTCCAGCTGGGCTGATAACACTTCCCATCATCCTATGCTATCACAGGGCTAAACACAAGGTTCACTCTCTGGGACAGACCTTATGCTGTCCTGGGAAACTCCTGCACCCAGGAAGCCTTGGCAGGGTGAGAGGGCCTCACTGAAGGGCTGTGACAAGAGAGCTTGAGCTTGAGGTGGCATCTGTCCTACCACAGGTGCAGCACCAGGTGGTGCCAAGCTCCTCCGCCATCCCCACCACCCTGTCCGCCTGCCTGCTCCCTGGAGGAGGGCTGGGAAGGGTGGCGAAAACACTGTGCAGGTGCAGGTGTTATACTTCTCCAAGCACTTCTGGGTGGCCTTGCTAGCTTCTGCTACCCTGGATCCCTCAGGTTCAATCTGCCGCCATCCCACACGCTGAGGTCCTGCTCAGTGTCTGGACTCCTTGGCTAGGATTTGAGTTTTGCCCCTGTATAGGAGATATCTTCTGTATTTATCTTCTTGGTGAAATAAAACGTATTTGTGTTCTTGCCATTTTTCATCTGACTCATAATTTATGATAGACCATAGATAGTTCAGCTGGCCCCTTAGGACATCTGAAACCTTTATGGTAAATAAATAAATCAAATACACCAGAATGCCCAGTAAGGACACTTAAAACTAGCCACAATGATGTGAAGCAATGTATTTAAACAACAAAAGAAAATTTAGCCCATGGGAATTTTTTAATTTTTAACGTACATTCACCAAAATTGTTTTATAAGTATTGTGAATTTTGGGGAAGAAATCTGTTTCTTTTTAGATAGAGAATTAGAAAAAAAAAAAGTTGATACATTTCCTTCTGGAATTTTTAAATTAAAGATTCTGATGTTCATTCTGAAATATATTTTTAATTTAAAAACTGATCCCATTTTTAAAGGGCTAAATCAAACAAGGATTAAATAGGTCAAGATGAAGCTTTCATCCCATAACAAAAATAAATAATACATATCCAGCATTAAGCAATTTTTAAAATTTTACTTGACAAAAATGTCAGACCATTTCCATATGCTATCATCATATATCAGCAATTAATTTTCCCCTCTTCCTTTCTTTTTTTTTTTCAATGAAGAAACTGAAAAATCAGCTATTTGCTGAGCTGTGCTTAGCAGGGCAATGCATGCGTTGCTTTTTTTTCCACAGTTATATGTAGCAGAAAGGCATGGATTGAACAAAGTCCATTTCTCTAATTGTATGCAATCCTCACTCATGCACATTCTCCATTGTTTTTATAGGATGTTAGTCTGGATTAGGAAAGTAGGAGTCTGCAGAGCAAGACCAACGGTTGAAGGAAGCTTTTGAAACTGAAAATGTTGACAGCAGTCTGGACCATTTTCAGACCTCCTTACACAATGTGTCTGTGGAGCCATCATCTCACAAAGAGTTTTTTGTGGTTTATACCTAAAGGTGCCACTCGAATCAGTGACGCCACCCAGGGAGAAGTTGAGATGTTTTCAAAATGACGTAGATGTGTATTTTAATATGACCTAGATACAAAGAGGAATGAAATGATAGAAGTGGCATGCTGAGAGGTCTTGTTAGAATGGAGTTTTCTCTCTTTGGGGAGTAACATTTAAGGTACTTACTTCTTCCAGATCTTACAATAGGGAGTTCAGTCTGGGGGGAAACGTGCCAACCAGCTTCGGTTTCTAAATCAAGTTTCAGTCCTTCTGACTTCAGCTGAAAATCTATGTCTGAATAACAGACCCAAACACAGCCCAAATGGAAATATATTCAAAGCTGACAGTTCCTGCTAGTTTACAGCCACAAGCTTGTCAGATTGAACTTGAAATCTGACCCGAACATACTCAAAATTCATCCCAAGTCCTCCTAATGCTGCCTGATGAATTTTGCCTAGCAGCAGGTTTTATTACAAGGGGATTTCTTAAAGTAGGAGAAGGAGCTCTAAGCCATCTCAATAACCATAATTATTTCAATGTTTCCTGGTTGCTAGATAAAACCCAGGCGCTTGGAACTGTGCAAAAAATTAATAATTTTGCGTCAAGTCAGCCTGAAAATGCTTTGAATTTATCACAGAAAGGAGCCTTGTGTAAAATATGTTTGAGACTCAATGAAACACTTTGTTCAGCCCAAACCAAAATGTTTTGTTTCATGCGAGGGAGTTTTTATTCTTGCAAAACCAATGTGGGTCAGTCCTATTTAGCAAATCTTGTTTCCCAAGATGACAGAATAACTTCCCTTACTTCCCCAAACCTTATCATGGGAGGGGAAGGTAGGAGGCATGTGTGAAACTTCAATGAATTTGACTTCATTTGTGAATAGTTTCCTTTCATCTGAAACTGTTTATTTTTTAGGTTAATAAACATTTCTACGGAACTGTTTCAGTCAGCTCTATTTGGACTCAATATGAGGTGTAAGCATTCATCATTCTGCCAGTTGCAGTGAATCCCTGTGACTGGTGGCCCTGTGGAGTTAACCCGGACTATCGGTGATGTGTATGCGGCAGACACGCCAGAGGACTGCTAATTGCTTGGCTAAAGCTGTTTTCCTGAGGTTTGGGTTGAAATGACTGAGCAGATCTGAAAGGCTCACGGTGTAAGGAGAGAAGAGCAAGTTCTCTTAGGGCTTCCTCATACCCGTCTCGCAGACCCATGGACGCATTCCTACAGAGGCTGATAGGGGAATGAACATCTAAGGATGACTTCAGGCTCTGCTATTTTTGTTTTGCTTCCCATGGACTAGACCTTATTTCAGAATAAAAAATCGGGCCATGAGGAGCTCACTATGTCAAGGTCAGAAGTAAACAGCCACATGAGATTTCTCTGTTAAGTTTATAAAGTATCAGTGGCGTTTCTTGGATGTTATTTAAACAGCTAGCTACCTTGTTAGCAGATTAATTTAGCAAGGCACCTCCCACGTGGCAGAACTGCAGCAGAAAAAATCAAATCTGCCCTCCTTTCAAGTTGAAGGGGCTTTTGAAACAAATTTAGCTTAAGCAGCTGAACTTCAGTGGGGAATGAGGATGGGGTGTCATGGACCACACCTCTCCTTGGGCAGGATGGCTGGAGGCGGCTGACCTGAAGTCAGCTCGTGGCTGGTGAGCAAGTTCACACCAAAGCCACACAATGTGAAAATGCCCCCACCCTCAGACATACGACTGAGGATTTTCGGCTTCACTCCATTGCAGCGAGATGAGCTAAGCTAGGCAGCTGGTGCAAAGCAACACGCGTCCAGGTTTATTTTCTGATTTTGCCGACCTGCATCTTAACAAATTTATTTACATATAAAAATAATACTGATGCTCAGAAGAATCAGATAAAACTCTCTCAAAGGTTCACAGCAAACAACATTTCTACCTTTTTTACCCAAATGATTCATGAAGCACAGTTTCTGCAGCTTTTTAAGCATCCTGGAAGTCTCTGAGGTTGACAAGACAAAGGGCTGAAAACCAATTCTACCAGACTCTATTCTTGTCTTTCTCTAATGGCTTATAGATCTTGCTATTTCCATAAATGCTCTTTGAAGGGAAACTATGCGGGATTTTAATGGCTTTTCGAGCCCATGTAGGTGTCATCTGCTTTGATGTATTCCAGATACAAAACAGTATGACTGAAGGAAACATTCAATGGGGTTTAAGGTCAATATCAAGCACCATGTTTAGGAATTCACCTGTCTTGGGGTCATAGCACCCTGAACACAGCAGCAGCATTGAGCTACCAGTCTTCTGTGGCTAAGGAAAAGTCTCTTTATTGTATTTTAGTGGGCATACTAAAGATGCATTATGCTTTTACAAGTGAGATATTTTTGCCCATTGGTGACATGTTACTTATTACCTCAAGATTAAAAGGAGTGCTTCCAGACAGTGATTGTACTCAGATCTAACCTACAGCCAGATTTTCACAAGCCTTTTGACAGGAAAAAGTTGTCTGGAGTTATCTGCCTAAGGGACAGCAAACATCTAGCAAAGTGTTTTACTGTTGCAATATTCAAGATAAACCTGAATTGTAACACATGTGGGAGAAGCTCTAAGGCAAAATCACATCGGGAATGATTCTTGAAGAATATTCTGTGAGGAAATAATTGGGTTAAGGTTTCTTTTTCTGCTTTCTGGTGGTGAGGGTTTTCAGCTCTTCTTTTCAGCCTGTCCCTTCACAGTATGTCACCAGCAAGTGCAGCCCCCCCAGCCCAGCCATACCCACTACCCCACTGGTATACTCACTTATTCCAGGCTAGACCTGTGCATGTGTTCATGTCCTTGCACAAAATGCATTTGTTATTTAAACCTAGGCTTATTATTTCATTTTTGATATCACATTTGTGGGCCAGGACTTTGAGGACTGTGCAAAAAGCAGTGCAAAACCAGCTGGTGCCTACAGCATGCTGGATATTTCAACTCCCTGACACAGAAGGTGAAACTTTGGGAAAAATACTATCTTGCTAAAGTTACTATTTTCGTTGAAACATATCCTCCCCTATTAGGTTTCCATTTATCAGGGACATCCAGACTGGTTGACAGCATCGGTACTTTCAAAGTATCCTGCAGCAGTTTTGTCTTTATCAAGGGGTTAGATGTAACTGGATCAGGGGGTATATGTCCCTGACAGGACAAACAGAACAAATAGGAGTGAGAGAGAGAGAGTACGGTTTTCAGCTGAATGTGCATAGCCGGGCTAGGCTTTAAAGGTGGGTGTGAGCAGCCACCGAGAAAGCAAGTGTTGTAGTCACAAAGAGCAAATTTTGAAGTCCATTGTTGTGATTACCTCGTAAATATAATCCCCTTATAAATGTAACAAATGGAGAAACCTATACAGACTAATGCATAGAAGTGTAAAATGCCAGCTCAGATCAAACCAGTGAGCCAAAAGGAGGTTTTGCTACCTGTGTTGGAAGGGAAATGTGCCTTATTGCTCTTGGATAAGAATGAAGAAAAGTGGGTTTTTTTATGAGGTTTCTGCCTGTAAGGTGTATACAGGGAAGAGCAATATCTGTAATTGTTTTGGGGCTACCTACAGAGACATTCTTGCAGTTCACTTTCACTAGCAAATTATTTAAGTAGTTAATTTTCATGTATTCTTGCTAAAAAGAGAACACCGATCTCTTTGTATAGAGGAGAAAAAGCATTTTGACCCATCTTGTGCAGGTGACTCAGCTGTTACTGTGTCCATTGGAGGATGGAGAAATGCTGTTAACTGGGAGAATTAAGTAAATTTGGGCTGTGATTTATAACTTACTGACAACAGTCCTAAACAAGCTGACATGGCATATGACCAAGCTGAACTGATTGATCCATTAGTAACCCAGAACTTTTGACCCAGGGAAAAGCATTGATCACATGAAGAAGAGACTAAAAGGTAGCCCAGTGATTATATCAGTTGCTGACATCCTTTCTAGCAGACCCTGAGAAGAGGTGAGCTTTGCCATCTTTACTTGAAAGATTTTTATGCAGGTAGCACCCAATGCATCCCCCTCTTGTTTACCTATTATAATAGATGCCACTGGATTCCTGCTGTATCATTTATTCTCACAAGGCTCTATACTGCCTGCTTGAATTTCAGTCACTGAAATGATTACTCATCCTTGCTCTCTGCTGGAGCTGAGAATTGAATATTGCCAGGAAAAATCATCTCCATATTTCATTTCCATTTCTTTTAATATCCCTTGAATCCAGCCCATTCATAGCTTAATCATGCCACGGCACTACAGGCTTGAGGGGAAGAGAGGAGTGAAAAGCAGCCTAGTTGTGAACAGGTGATGGGCAGAAGATCATTGCAGGAAAGAAATGTCCTGCTTTTTGTCTGCATTTTGAGACAGATGTGACAGCTATGGTGATTTTGAGCTTGGAGTACATAGGTTGCTTTTTCCACACATACAGCAGCGTACGTCTGAAGGCTCCGCAGGTGCTGGGCTTTGGGCAAGCTGCCCCAGTGGCTCGGCTCACTGGAGCACTGGAAGAAAGCTGCAGGGTGAGGCCAGGCACGACAAGGCCTGTTCTTGTGTGGTATGACACAAATTCATTGCACAGGTCCAAACCTGTGTGGCTTTGACATCCAACTTCAGCTGGGAGACAGTGGAAGTCCTGTGAGGAGGCATGAGAGAAAAAGGAGTAAGCGTTGGCTGCTCTGTTAAGGAGAAGAGCATTGAGGTGCCATTAGGAACGTGTGGCCCCTTACAAAAGGAAAATTTCCAAGAGTCAGTGCTGGGACCATGAGGGGCTGGGACAGAGTCTGGAAAGAGGGAGACCAGCAACAGTCTGAAAAGAGGGAGACCAGAGACAGCACTTGTCTCTGAAGGGTGATGTTCACATGGGCAGCCCAGGAGAGCAGAGTTGCCGAGCTGGAGCTGGCAAGTCAACATTACACCAAACAACTCCAGGTGACTCTCGTGCTTGGATCCCCATGATTGCAGGGAATAAGGGAACTGAAGCCTCTGTCCTCTTTCCTCAGCATGTACAATACCCAGTTGAGGATGATGCCCAAGCTGGGACAGGCCTGAGCAAACCTGAACAGCTCCTGGGGAGAGCACATTATGTTTTCATCAGGATGTATACTTTAGAGAAGTATATTGTCTTGCACAACAGCTGAGGGAGAGTCTTTTTTGGTCCTTACTTATACTTTGTCCATAAGCAGTTTGGTCTCCTGTTTGGAAAGTTTCCACATTGTCATTTCCATGAAGTCCCACCCATGCTTGGGAATTTGCAAGGAGACTCTTGGGAAGAAAAGGTGCAGATGCCCAGAAGAACCTGTGCCCAAGATGGGAGGCATTGGTTGAGCCCTACTGCCAGTTGTCCCTCCCTCCAGCTGTCTCTGCAGCAGGACCTGGCTGCAGCAGCGAGACCTGCACATATGCTCTTCCACCACAAACACCCGCTTCGTACCAGAGACAAAATATCCATTGGATCATGTTGTCACTCTCAATCACTGCAGCAAAGTGATGGGCCAAAATGGGAAAGGCTCCATCTCCTGCGCTTGCACAGGCCATGGACAGTCTGTGTTATCTGCTGCAACAATACTTCACCTTGCAATGGCTCTGACAAAGATCCTGGAGATTAACCGCTCCTCCGCAGGTGTTTGCTGCTGCCAGCCCATGTGCAGCATCAATCCCAGGTGCCAGCTGCCATGTGAAAGCAGATTTGTGAGACTGCTCTGTGGTGGATGGAGTCAGTAGGAATTACTGACATGCTGAGCAAACTGGTGTGGAGCCATTTCTTAGAAGCTCTACAGCAGAGACTCGAAGTGATTCCCTCATACAGAAGTTTCTCAGCCCTTGGTTTAGGCCAGGGGTCCTCAAACTTTTTAACCAGGGGGCCGGCGTGCGGATGAAGCGGCAGGAGGCCATCTGCGGCTGCTTGGTTTCCCCCCCCCCAACCCCCGGTGGTTCTGTAAATACCAGGGGCCGGATTGAGGACCCTGGGGGGCCGTATCCAGCCCGCGGGCTGTAGTTTCAAGACCCCTGGTTTAGGCAGACCTCAGAGATTCTGCTGTCCCCTACTCTTATTCCCTGCTCCACTCCCTGTTGCTGGCAGCAGTCTGCAGCCCCAAATCCCTGCATCGGGGTGAGGTGGAAGGAGGAGGTGGGGCATCACCTACATAGTGACACTGTACCTTTTTCTCCCTTACTTTTATCCCCATATCCCACAGCGTCGTTTGTGCCTTTCAGCCCTTCTTTAATGAATCAGCACTCTGAGCCCAGGCTCAGGGAATAGGAAACTGTGACAAACAGAGAAGAATCTCATTTGTCGTGCTTCTCCCCTCAGTATGAGTGAGATGTGGAGGAGACACAGCAGTAGTGCTGCCTAGGGCAAGTAGTATCCCCAGCCACATCCAGAGTATATCCCCACAACCACCGTACTCCATGTCCAAGGGAGGAGAGTATGCTTTCAGGGTGCTCTGAGATGCTGGGAAAGCAGACAATCACACAGGATGGTGCTGCAGCTAGTGATTTTATATTAGGTAAATGAAATGTGTTGTTGGAGGTGCTGGAAGTGATCCACACTCACGTGCTCTTCTCACAATGCAGACTGTCATGGTTGGTGGTGTTCTTTTTATTACTATGGGGATTGCGAGCCCTGATCATGACCTGGCTTTGCATTGCGCTATTTGCAGTACAGAACCGGAATGAAGACAGTCCTGGCACAAAGGGCCATCTGGAACTGGGGCAGGAGCACTTGATTCAGACGTCTCAGGGATGGTCCTGTTGCTTCTGTGGTGGGGCTGCTGAGGAGCAGTGGGTTGGTCAGCGAGACCTGAAGCTGGGACTGTTTAGAGGGACAGATAATGAGGCTTTGCTGTGGGACATGGGCTTGCTTCTGCCCAGGGGTGGAAACTCAGGAGCGGTTCATTCTTTCTTTCCTGTCTCGTTGCCAAAGGCACACATCAAGCTCCTCTGGGGAGCTGTAAATGAGTATAATTTGATACAGGGGCCCTAAGTAAGCAGCAGCTCACTTGGCTTAAAGCTATCCCCATTACAGCCGGAGGCAGGCATCTGGAATCAGTGGATGGATGATCTGATCTTGTGTGGAAATCTCATTGTGTCCCAGCCACAGTGCTCCACTTTGTTGTAATAAAAAGTTAATTTGATCAAATATTTTTGCACATTATTCTTCTGTTAGAATAATTATTTGGTGTGTGCCAGCTGCAGGAGTCCTTACAAGTCACCCTCTGCAGCATCTGGGACCAACTTAACACACTCTTCTTCTGGATACTGGAGAGGCTCCTGCACCAACAACTGCTGCGTTTATGCAACGGGTAATAAAGGAGAGAAACATTTTCTTCTTTTTCAAGGTGCGTGAGTTATTTTATGTCCTAAACTTAAAGCAGAGCATGTGCAAATAAAAGAAACCTGAGAATGGTTCTTCCACCTGTTCTTGTTCACTCTGGGGTAACAGAATTCCCTCTGTTCATTTGATATTTAAAAGTCTGGGATAAATTAAACACAAGTAAACTAACAAGCAAGGTGCAGCTACCTCACCATACTCTTCCCTAGTGGTTTCACAAGAGGAAGACAAAACTATGCCTCACTTAAAATCATCATAAACACTTGTAATATTGCAGATGGATTTTTATTTTTTTTTTATATTAATAATACACTTCAGTGCATCCATTTTGTGAAGGTGCAGAGTTTGGGCTCACTGCTGCAGGATGCTTCTTAAATTAAGGTTTAGGTTTTTACCCCCAGCCTTTCCTCCGCCCACCCTAAAGGAGTGCACTCCTGGAAAAAAGTGGCCTACTGTGCAGCGTGATCATTCCTAATAGCATGTTGATAGGCAAGGAGCACAAAATGTACCGCCTCCCTGTTCCTGCAGCTAGTCTCTACGGAACAAAAAGCTTGAGTTGCTTATCTCAGAGAAGTTTGCTCTTTTTCCCAGAGAGAAAATAATTTATGGTCTAACTGGTCTGAGCACTAAATCCAAGTAACAAGGATCCAGCCAGAGATTCCTATTAAAGGGTTAGTATCCATCATAATTGGTTGATGGGGTGTTTTGAAACTCCATTAATCACTGTGCTGGCAGCAAGCAAATTAGAAACTCTGTGTTCTGCCGCTGACTTCCCATTTCACCAAGCGAGTTAAATACAAAGCACGTGTTACTGGCATCAGCGATTTCAAAAGTGGGTGTTCCTCTGGATGTAAATGGTACTTAATAATGTTCCACCTTTGACTGAAACTAGGGCACGCCTTGCCATGAGGTTCTCATCATCTAATTACACTTACTCAATCTAAACTCAGCGGTATCGTGCAACTCGGGATGGGTCAACCTGCCAGATTAACTCTTTGGCTTGTCTCGGCAGAAAAGCCATACCCCAGGAAAGCAGAGCCACCTGGCAGGGTGCTGGGATGGGATGGGCTGAGCCATCCACACTGCCTGCCTGCCCCGTGGCTGCTGCCCTCTCAGCCATGCCTCTCTCTGTTTTCCCACCCGTCACAGTTATTGTGAGAAAAGGAGGGTCAGTCACTTGCAGAGGACCCTCTGTTTCACACAGACCTGATACGAGCAGTGCCACAGGGCGGATGCACGTTTGACACCAATTGCTGCTATGACAGCCCTTGAGCATCGGTATTTTGGGTTTATCCATAGAAGCAAAAGCAAAATGAGGTAAAAGCCTGTTGCCAGCTCTAGCAGGACATTTTGCATAGATAAGAGACCAGCCCATGCCTGCTACAGCCACAGATTCTGTGCTCAGGCTCTCAGCAGCTCTCTGTACAAATAAATAACACTCCCCAGAGACCATTTTTGGACTCTGAGGCCAAGTGAGGAGTCACAGTTTGTTGCTTTCACTGCTGTATTTTCTTAGTCCCCAAAACAGGGTGGATCATCTCTGGTTTATGTCGCCTGTTGCCTGCTGGGGGACTAGCTGTCATGGGCCAAAATCATGCCAGTCAGCTTGCTCAAAATGTGACGGTACAGGCAGCCAGAGGCCAGAGCCAGTGCTCATGCCCTGACCCTGCTTTGTTTCCTGGTGCAGATGTAGCCAGCAGTGCCAGGTGTGGCTGGGTTCTTCACCAGCCTCAGTACTCACACAGCTGCAGTGATGGTTCCTTAGGGATGGGTGTGCAAAAGAGATGGGGGCGGAGGCAGTGCCTTCTTCCATGGAATGAGATTCCGGTACTCAGCTTCACTTCATTTTGCTTTTGTAACCATAACCTAAAAACTCTCCAGGGCGAAGGTATGAAGAGGTACAGATGTGGCTCTTCTCAGCTCCACCCCCAAGTATTCAAGAGTGCCTTGGGCACACTGCTCTGAGCTGCATTCCTGCCTGCGGACAAGGGAAAAAATGCTCCTGATCCACCTACTCCCACACATGCTGCTAACGGTCCTTCAAGAAAGTCCTGCTCTTGCTCTCAGAGCTTTTTTTTTCCCCAGACAAGGGAAAAAATGCTCCTGATCCACCTACTCCCACACATGCTGCTAACGGTCCTTCAAGAAAGTCCTGCTCTTGCTCTCAGAGCTTTTTTTTTCCCCAGCAGTTTGGGATGCCAGAGGGGAGAGAGAAGCCCAAAAGAGAACAGTGCATGTCTCATGACCATGGATGACATTTTAACTGATAAGGCTCTCCTCCCTGGTCTTCATCTTGTATTTCAGCTGTTATTAATGAAGCTAATGAAAACTGCAGTGCACGAAGTGAGTGGGCGGGTTCTCCAGAGATTTCCTTCCCTCTTAATTGTTCTTGGTGAGTAAATGCCTTGTCACTGGAAGCCCCCATGCCCTAGCACACAGGAGGAGAGAATCCCACCTGCCATGTGCAGCAGTGTTGCTGGCCATGTATCAAATAAGGCAGCATACATCAACCTTACCCGCCCCACCGCTCTGTTCCTGTCCTCTAAGGTGGGAAAGACCTTGACAGAGAGGTGTGATGCTGGAGAGCTGTCTCTCTTGGATCATTTCTGGTTTAGCCCCATAATCACCGTAATAATGCTTCATAATTACATCTTGCATCTTTCATCTCTATATTTCAGCTGAAGTTATGAATGTTTAATTATACAAGTCTCATAAATACCTTTTGGGGCAGGTGAGCATTCAGATGATATCGATTTTCATGAGGTGTTTGCAGGGATATATAATTGCAGAGAAAATCAGCCTTGGAGAGTGGTACAGGAGTAGCCCCAGCTAAGCCAAGGCAGTCTGGTCTGTGCACAGCCTCATCCGCCCTGTGGAGCCTGAGCCAGCGTAACTGTGTGCCCAGTGCAGGGAGTGGCCTGCGCCTCTCAAAATGTCATCCCTCGAAGCAGGGACCAAACTCTGCTTTCCTCAGCTCTAATCCAGCACGCACCAAATGCTGTCTGGCACTGGTGGGATTCCCAAATGCGTAGGGAGAGGAGTGTCAGGGACTGCAATGACACACATGTGATCTGCCAAGCCCGCTGTGCCTCTGAGACTCATTGGAGTGCATTGGCCAAGTATAATACCAAGGGTGCTTCCCCTGCAGGTTTAAGTCCCCCATGTTAACCATGGCAAACAATCCATTGGCCTTTCTTTTTTCCCATCAATCACTTGTTTGCAGCAATTTTCAGGCCCTTATGACAAAGGACTATCACTGCTGGCATTTTTGTGTCTCCGGTTTTTCACCTCTCAGTTGAAAAAGAGTTGTTGCTATCTTGATTTCCACTGCCCGGGAAAGTACCGTAACTTTGCCCAAGAAACATCCTTTGCTTGGCATGCACTGCATCCACACTGGCACAGAGTGGGGCATCAGACAGCAGGTCTGCAGTAGGGTGGCTAAGCAAGACAGACAGGCCTAATTTTTATCCTCTGGAGAAAGATCCTGTATTGGTTTTTGGTTTATTTTTCTTGCAAGTTCATATGCATTATGGGAGAGTTCACGTCAAATATTTGTTGGCATTTTTAATGCAAAAGAACTAATAAGCCCATTCTGCCATCTGCTCTGCAGTGTGCAACGAGTGAAGAGAGAGTCAGCTTGCTCATTATGCTGATCGCCAGGGTGTAAAGGGCTCAAAGGAGATGGCAGGGCTGCCTTGCCTTCCTGGACACAAGCAGAACCTTAGTGGTGTGCACTGCAGAAGTGCTCAGGGCTTTACTTAAATCAGGAATGTACTGCATCCATGTAAGCAAAGGTCCAGCTGCAGCAGGTAAGCACTCGACGAGGGAAGGCACTTTTATTACCATATGATGAAAGCTAAGCTCTGATGCCTCTTGACCCCTAGCCAAGGACTGGCAATCGTGACACTCGGAGAAACCTGCTGCAAAAAAACAAGGAACTTGTAGTGGCAGAAAATTATACTTATACAGGTAAATATGTAATGCAATGAGCACAGAGAAATGAAACAGAGATAATGGCATGCAGAAATCATGGGCAACAGTGACACAGAAGTCATTGTGTGATTATGTGTATAAAGGGCAAGAGAGACAAAACACTCATTTTTAAAACTGAAGATTTATAAGGGATGTGCATAGCTGAGCAGTCTATTAGGAAAGATATCCTACCTGACAAAACTCAGAAAATAAGTTTCAGGGGAGATCCCAGGGCATCTGCAGGTGGAAGTTTCAGCATGGATGGACACCCATTCCTACAACCCCAGTGTAAGCCAGAGCCCTCCTTTAATCATCTTTCTTCCAACCTCATCACTAATATAAAATTATTTTAATCTGACCGGGAAGTTCTGCTGCTTTTAATTTCAAATAACCTACACCTATAAAGGTAACCAGTAATACTGTTCGTATTAAATAACTTCGAGCTATCCAAAGTTATATTATCCTGTATGAGGTGACAAATTCATCTACTGGCTATCTGTGATAAGGCAATCTTGCTAAATGATGCCCACAGGAAAGCTGGGGCTCTACTTCTTAATCTTCTCACGTCCAATGTTTTTTTGGTCACCCTATTTCCTATATCATAACTCAAGCTAAGGTCGGACAATCTTGTCCATATATTTATTCTAGTTTTGCTAAACCACAGTTTACATACAGCTTCTAAGCACATCTTTAATTGTCTTCAGTAAACAAGTATCTTAACAGGCTTAATCTGTCTTGTGTATTTAATATACTATAACCTGCTGCAGCAGTTAAGATTAAATCACGCTGGTATGCAGCGCCATAAAACATGCTCGCTAGAGTGGAAACCACTGGTAGGAGAGGAGCCGGTGCTGGGCTCCTGGCAGCGCCGCCATTTGAGTACTGGCTGTGCTCTGTGCTCTGAAAAAGCAATCTCAAGCAGCTGTGCCTCACTGCCAGCTGCCTCTTACACAGCAGGCCTTGCAGGCAGCTGGCTGGTTGCCTGGCCGGACATGCCTGAAGGTGCCTTGCTCGGGTAGGCAGGTGCTGATGTCCAGGGTCCCAAGGCTCTCCTGCGGTGCCCAGGCCAACACTCCTTCTACCGTACTGGCAGGTTTGAGATCTGCTACCACACCCAGTGCTTTGCTCTTTCCAAACCTACCTCTGAACATGCATTTTTCACACAAACACACAGTAATAGTCAAGCCCAGAAAACTTAGCAGGAGACGTTTGTGCTGACATCCTGCTCTCTGTTTCACCAATGCATGAAAATGGCATTTCTGAGATTTGTCCTTATAGTCTGAACCAAGATTACACTGAGCAACAGCTGGGGCCTCTAGTCATGACAGCAACGCTTGTTTCCTACTCTTTCAATAGGAACATGCGTATTTTCAGAAGGAAAGTAAACCCTGTACAGCATGTTTTGTACTTGGTGTCTTCTCAGATATTTCTACTCTAGGGCGCCTGCGTCATGCCTCTGTTTGACAGTAGTGCAGGGCAATGAGTGGATGTGCTGGCCTGAACCACTGATGCTGATGATCCAGTGATCACATTAGATATCCTGACGCCTTAACATTAGCAGGGGCCTGTAGACATTGGCAGCAGGAGTGCATCTCACTGCTTAGTTTAATCTGAAAGAGGTCTCAAGTGCCCTGAGACCTCTCTGTAATGTAAACCAAAGAGCGGAGAGTGGCCATGATCTGGAGATTTGCTTCAAAAGCACATGCCTGACCTGGATTAAAATATTTAGGAGATTTCCATAGATTCAGGAGGTATCTGTAGATCTAGGTTAAAGCTAATCTGGAAACCAGGTCTGGATCTAAACCTGAACTTGGTCTCACCTCCAGTTTCAGTGTCGAGAGGCCTGGAGCAAGAAGAAGGCACCAGAAACTGTCTGACTGGTGTTTTTAGAGGAGCCATGAAGCTTACTGAAATGTACTCAAAAATCATCGTCAGGACCTTTTCAATAAATTTTAGCAAAAATTACCAGCTCTGTTCTTATTTGTGGACCTAACAGACAGACTTGCTACCTGTCCCCTTCAGTGTGAATATGTGGGCTCTGAGTTCAGTCCAGTCCAGCCGCCCCATGGAGCTAGCCCAGACCTGCGTTTAGTGGGCAGAGAGGTTCGGGCAGAGCTGCTTGTATGACTGTCATGTGCATGCTGACAGCTTCTCTGCTTTCCACCAGAACATCAGGTAACTTCACCGATTTTATATTTCTGTTATTGCCCTTTTAATGGATTCCAGCTATTAATTTGAAATTTAATCTGCCTCATCTTAACTCTACTCCTATACATCTTAAGTATATGTCAAAGTTCATTAATGAGCTTCAGTAGCCTTAATAAACGCGGGCTGTGCCATAATTACAAATGTCTACATCACTCACTCAGTAATTCAGATCTTTGCATTCAAGTGCAGATACTCAAAGGCATACTGCTGTGTACAGATGCAACCACCCACATTCATACTCATTTCTAAGGCTGCTCTCACGGTACTTATGGACAGAATGAACTCTGAGCCATGAAGTTGTTTTAGTGGAAACACAGATGAAATCATCTTTCACCTCTAGGTCACCAGTGTGATTCCATCAGAAAACAGCACTGCTGACTGAAAGTTTTCGGTTGGACACTGAGAGCTTAAGAAACCCCATGATCTCAGCACAGCTGTTAATAGAAAGCAAACCTAGCACTAACTCATGTCACTTTTGGCAGCCACAGCAGAAAGGCCAAACTCCCAAATCAGCATGGGGGCTGAACGGCTCTTTTAGCCCGGAGGTAGCTCCACGGTGGGCAGTGCATTATCCTGGCAGGGTGGAGATTCAAAAAACTTGTATGGCAGCCCTTTGGACTATCCCTGTTTCTGGGTTAAGAGGAGGTCACTCTTCATCTCATTCCATAGGCTCCCTATTTATAGAAAAGGAAAAATATAGGAAAAAGTGGACAAAAGAGCCACTTGCAACTTTTATTGTATTTATTCAAACAAGCCAAATTCTGAAATGAGGGTTTGAACCTCCTGGGGCTGGATCTGAAACTTATTAATTTCATTCAGTTTGTGTTCAGGTAGAAATTCCTAGTGACCTAACTAGGAGCTGCAGCTCTGCAAGAGCTGAGGACTTACAAATGTCTTCAGAGTTTGGACCCTTCACACCAAAGTTTGCCTTCACATTTCACTGACAAGGTGCTTGAGGCAGTTTCTCTCATTCATTCTGCTGATGTACAAAAAGTATTCCTCTTTGGATTAATCCATCCTCACTTTTTTGCTTGAAAATCAGGGCAAAATATAAATGACCATTTCTCTGCTTACCAGCATTGTGCAGAAGGAGAAGAGCGATTGACTGCTTCTGCTGCCCACAGAAGTGTAAAGATGTAAAGCTACGAATTTGTGATGATGATGCAGGCATGAGGAGCATGAATTTGCAGTTCTGGCCTCTGCAAGAATCTATACAAGGTGTAGGTGCCAGCAGTTTTCTTCAGCTGACTGAATGCAAAGGTGAAAACAAATGTGACAACCTTTCCCTGCCAAGGGAGAGAAGGTAAGGGTTAGAGAGATCCATTATTCAACAGGAAGTTTGTTTTCATGACACATTCAGATCCAGGCACCTAGTTATTGTAAAGTCGACAAAATAAAGGGCACTGGAACAGGGAAGAAAGGAGCCTGCAAAGAAGTCAGTGAGAAGGACTGGAAGAGCTAAATCTAAAATCAGGGAGTAGGATCGGACTCAAGGTCTACAACAACTCAAACAAGAGTTTTTGAGTGCCAGAATGAGGAAGGACTCATCTCTTACAGTTGTGCAGCTCAAGGCTGGTGATACCCTTCGGTAACTAACACACAATCCACCAAACAGCTGTTTCCATAACAGCTGAAAGAAACTTTTCTGTTCTTATAAGGGCCCTCTCTAAAGCATAGTGACTGATAGCTAGTAGGGAGTGAGCTCACACTGCGGCTTTGACTCAGGACTCTTGTCTTTTTCTCAGAAATCAGTTTCCATAAATCTTGTGAAAACTTCATATTTTAATCTGTTGAATGTGGCTGAAACTGGTCAATTAGTTTAAAAGTCTGTAGGGACACGGACACACACACAAGACACAGCCTAAGCCTTGTTTCCAAGGAAAATGAGGTTAAAATACTTCAGGATGTGAAATGAAAATTCTACGTAATGAAGACCAAGTCTTTGTTTTCCCTGTTGGGACACAGGATTTGAAAACATCTTGGCCATACCCTGAGCCTTGCCAGCTTTTTGGCTGCTTCATTCCTTGGCCCAGCACAGCTCTCGCTCAGGCAGCAGTTCCCATCATGTGGCTAAGAACGCGCAGATGAGTTTATTTAGGCTTCATACCTTAAAGGAAGGTCTTTTACATCTTAAGAGAGGGAAAGACTTTGTGTGTGTGTGTGGAGCTAGGAGAGTGAAGAGGTTGCTTAATGGCTAACCTGTTTGATCAACGTGAGTTGTACTATGAGCACATTGTTTGGGGAACTCTTGTGGAGAGAATGCTGCAAACAACTTCTAAAAGACTTCTAAAAGGCTTTAATGTGGGTTAGGCCTTCTGTAAGAGGGAGGGGTTGGAATTCATGGGTGAGCCTGTAATTAATGTACCTGTCTGATGCTGGCCTTGTTGAAGGCCAATTCAGAAGATGAATAACTTTTGTTAAAGTGAATGACAATGTAATTGCTTCCTGAGCAAAAGTGTTGGTGTGGGTGGTGGGAAGGGTGGAGGTGATGATCTCAAACAGGGCAAGTAGATGGTAGCTCTGTTCTGCTGTCCAATTGTAATGAATTTAAGAACAGGAGTGACTGGGCTGCTCCTGTTCTGAAGCTTCCCAATAGAAACAATATATTACAGTAAGTAGGTAATCTTCAAATGTGGTGGTTAGTCTCCAGTGCTCAGGCCCCCTGCAGCTGCAGAAAGGTTGGGAGGTGGCAGGGGAAGTGCTTGACATCTTAGGGCAGCTGATTTAGCAGGGCTCATGCGGCTTTGCCTGTTCATCATCTCAACAGGTACCCAGTGTTCACTGACTCATCTGGGCAATATGTGACAGGCAAAGCAGTAACACCAAGCTGCAGTTGGGTACCTTTTCGTCTGTGTAGTCCCCTGGGTGACCCCAGGCAGCTGGAATAAGTCACTAGTATGCTTGCTTTATTGAGTTTTGGTGCTGACTCAGACTGGAGGAGTTAAAGTCATAGCAGCAGCTTTACACCTGAATGTGTCTTTCTTTCTCATTAGGACATGTATAAATGCGGCACAAGAACTATAGGATTATTCTTAGCTGCTTCTCCCAGCAAACTGGTTCTTCCAACCCAACATTGCTTCCTCCTGCACCTCCTTCATTCTTTGTTCTCTCTACCCCCATCTAGATAATTGCAAAGCCATATTCAGGCCCTTGCTAAGACGAAGGAAAGGTGTTCAAGTAGCCATCCATGGGAAGGGCACTGTACTTTATGGAAGAGTCATGCAATACTGGGTTTGGGGTGTTTTGGTATTTTTTTAGCTTCCCCCATGGGTGACTATCAAGGGCAAATGGAAGATACTTTCTCTGCAATGACATGTTCCCCTGCTCCACCATCCTGAGTGCGTTTTGTTCCTGTCCTTCACTGTCGATCACTTCTGGGCTTTGGCACTCCTGGCTGTGGGCCAGGAAATCCTTCAAACACCGTAACACAGGCATTGGTGATGCACAAACTGCCTCTTAAAAAACCTGGAAAGGGGGAAACTCACATAGTAAAAGAAAAAAAGGTACTAACTGGGTCTTTACTGGGGTCTTTTCTCAGCTACAGTTGAAGAAATTGAATCTGAATGAGTGATCTTTGTCTAGCAATTCAGGAGAAGCTGAAAGTGAACGCAAGGCCCTGTATGCCCTGCTGGTGGCTCTCATATAAATCACCTGACGAGCCTCTAAAAAAGCATTGTTTCCCTCTGCCTTCTATAGACATTGTACGTTAGGGCTGCACTGCTGGAAGAGCACGTGCCTTCCTCATGCGAGCAAAGCTCCAGCTTTAGCTCTCACAGACATATATGGAGACATATATATATTGTGCTTTCAGACAGGCAAACACATTCCTGGCCTCAGGCACCCAGAGGTACCAAATTGCTGGTGGGGTGACTCAGCCCATGAGATACTCAATCAGAAAACCCAGCTGGGCCCAGCACATATGATAAAAGTGTGCAAGATTCCTGTCTGTCACAGCAGTATTTCTTTTCCCAGTTTGGGAAAAATGCTAAGTAAATAGGCCTTAAGCAGAGTCCAGCTCATGCAAGGGCTGGCAGTTATGATAACCGTTCTCACTCTCACAACTCATACGCAGAAAGTGTGTCTCTACATGTTGTACAGTCATTCCCACTGCAGTCATGGGAGAATAAAGTATCTGCCATGTTAGTCTGCTGGGGTTTGATGGGCAGCTTGCACTGAAGTGTATGTTGGACATGTGATTGCATGGGCGATGCCAGGTGACAGCACTAAGAAAGCTGGAAGGCTTTTTGAGGAAAGACCATAGGAAATAGAGGACAGCGGTCTTGCTGCAGCTCCTGGGAACACACTGTAAGGGAAAACTCTTCCCTGGTGCAGGAAGGAGTATACGGCAGGCTGGGCAGGGCAGGGAAGGTATGTCTGCACCATGCGCTGCTGCTCAAGAGCTGCTAGCAGCAGAGCCATCCATGGTGATGCTTTACCCATGCTGCTGAGGTCTGTGGAGCAAGAAGCCCTTATGTGGCTGCATTGCTCCCAGCACCAGGGCTGCCATCTCCAGCCAGCACTCCTGCTATGGGCACGCTCTGGAAGAGGTAGTATCAGGAAGGCTCAGTCAGCTCTGGTGTCCTCAGAAGCCTCAACTCATTACAATGGAAACAAAAGATGTTGGAGTGTTCACCTGTTCATCCTCTTATCTCTGGTGATAACAGCTCTTTCAAAATATGCATGAAGCTCCAGGCTCCTGGCTAAATCTGTCCTTTCTCTCCTTCACTCCTCTCTAGGTTTTAACTATGCCCATATCTGAGATTACTCTAGGTGAATACCCTGTGACAATGACTCCCTGGCAGCTTGTTAACCAGTGAAAGCCTGCAGTAGCCCACAGTATAGTGGTGTTTGGACAGGGCAGGGGAGCATGGCTGGCAAAAAAGTCCATAGGTAGTCTCCACCAACAAGATGTTTTTGGGAGGCTCAGAAGCAAGAGACGGGTCTGCTTCATATGGTGCCTTGATAAAGTGCATAACTTTGCCACATGTTGTAAACCTTTAGCATCTAGTATGTGAATCCAAAAAACAATTGGAGAAACACGGGGGAAAGAGATGACGGGGGAACCCAAATACAAAGAAATTACTTTGGGCTCTGGGAATCCCAGAGTCTCAAGCTGTTTGAGAGAATGTGCACGGAAAGTATCTCTGCTTGTCTTGCTCCTCTCTAGGTATCTGCAATTGCTGTGTAAGGTACTGGCTGGTTGGACATTTGGCTTATGTTACATTTTTATGTAAATAGAGCTGCCTTTGAATGGCAAAATCCACAAAAAGAAGGTGAGAGTCTAGATACAGTGGCTTGTTTCTATTTTGCCAAGGTATTGAGAATTTGAGCCAGAGGAAGGAGAAAAGCTGAGCTTTCCTTTGCCCTGCATATGTAATTGCTGGGTATAGTAACCTAATGAAAAGAACCAGTGCAGGTGTTAAAAGGATTAGCAACCTTAAATGCCACTTCCAGCGAACCACAAAGTGCTGAAAACCCTTCACAATCGCACCAGAACAGCATGTCTCTGACTGTCCTGGAGGAAACCTCCTGGCCTATCTGAGAGCAAATCCTGGAAATTCCTGTGTGCTTAACAAACAGGTCTGCTCACAATGTCCCATCCTGCTTGTTCAGAGGGTGTTGGAGATAGGGAGTGGTAGATACTCAAGTCATTCGGGTGAAATAACATACCAGGCATTCGTGGGGGGCTGATGCCGCGGCCACTCCCCTTTCCCCAAGCGTCCAGGCAAGGGGAGAGTCATGGTCCAGCCCAGATGCACTGTGCAAGTGGTCTGGCAGCCTGTGTTGGTGGACTTTTGTGACCCTGACAAGCACATGGTGGGGCTGCCGGGCTTGCATGCAGGGCCCTGGGAAAGCCACCATCACATGGCTGAAGCAGTCTTGGACTCTCCTCTCATAAATAAGCAGCATGTGTAGAGAGATCGGGGCATGCGTGGTCTATGCTACAACCTAAGCTTCAAATTGGCCTTTAGTTTAATGGAAGTTTGAGCTGTGAGGGGAATGGTCAAATCCAGAAAAGTATGTTTAGAAACATACGGGCACTATTTTTTTCAAAGTTGTATTCTGCTAATTTCAGAGTGGAGCAACACCTGAAGATACCCAGCTTTCTGACCTGAGGGCTAGTGTTAGGCTGGGCGTGGTGTTAGGCTGATACGTCCCTTCCATTCTGTTGCACTCTCTGCTGCCTTTGAGGGGTGGGTAGGGAAATCGGCAGAAGTCCTCCAGGCTGAAATAAAGAAGAGTTTAAAATGAAGACACAGTGCTAAAAGTTGCTTTATCTGTACCATGTTTGTAACCTCCAGGTACTGCCATCGCTGCTTGCACAAAAGCAGCAGGCTGATGTGCAGTATTACTACCATAGAGATGTGGGAGCTGCAACATCAGCTGTCACAGCAGAATTATTTTGTGGTTTCTCTGAGACGGCAGGCTCTTCAGTGCTCCCTCTGGTTGTTGCTGGGGCCTCAATAAGTAGTCCTAATACATCCTCAGGTGAAGTGTGATAGAGGAAAGGGGGCCATACGAGAAGAGCAAAGATCAAAACCAGCTCCGAAACCTGCCCCTTGCCTCAAATAGAAGTTATCCAAGATGAGCCGGGGAACATCCTCAGGAGCCTGGAGGAGAGGTCACAGCAGCTCACAGCTGGAGTCTGAGTCATCTCAGAAGCAATTCCCTCATCTGTTAGTTTCATTATCTGTAAGCGAGGTATCTCCTACAGGGCTCGTACAACATGCTGGGATTTGTGGCAATCAGTTACGGGGCACATCTCATGCTCTATTTAAAGACTAATTTTAACAATGATGCGCCATATTAAAGTGGTTGGCAGTCTGTGTTTTGAGGGACACATTTGCTGCCATACAGCCATAATATATTTATTAGAAGGGAGCATATTGTTTGTGTAGCTTTTCTTCTACACTATAGCACTGTTCCTGACACTTAATGTCTAAACCCATTTTGTATGCATCAAAATTCTCAGTGATTAATTTCTCTGCAGCCCACAGAGGAGCCAAGACATAAAGCACCAGGCTGTGGAGGCTGTTAAAATGGATCTGCACAAGAAGAGATCCTGCAGTGAGGTTTCTTCAGGGCTTTTACTTGGACATCACAGCTAGAGGAAAAGGGGTTGAATTCTTTGCTTGTTCTCTCCAGACTAGGTATTCTGAAGTCTAGCCCTTCTCATGGGGCTGCTTGAAGACCAGCTTCTTAATCTTTGGACGAAGGTTTCTAAAAATTTTAAGGTCTTTTGACTAAAGGCCCTGGAGGTACAAGGTATTATTATGGTGTTATGTAGTCATAGAGATTCAATTGAAGGTGTTTAACCAGTGTTTCAAAACAATTGAAATTATACTTGACCTCCTCTTTGGAGCAATGCTTTTAGATTAATAAGGCAGGTAATGCTTAAATTCTTTCTGCCTTTCCTGAGGTTTTCTCCAATACACTTAATGGGGTTTTCAGAACGCAGCCAGATTGGCGGGTATGAGGAATTCTAGTAATTATGCCCCCTAAATTCCTTGTACTTCTTTCCAACTGAGTATCTCTAGGATCAAAGTAAACATGATAAAAACTGTCTGTAAATGACATGTTCTGGAATGACATACAGGGAATCCAGCCTGAAAAAAAAAATAATCAAATAATAAGTGTCTTTCCCAGCAAATCAGGGCCAAGACAGAGTCCCAGAAGACTTACTGACAAAGCCCTGCATGTGCATGTTTACAGGTTACTTGTTTAGTCACAGGTGTAGAAATTCATGTGGTCTCCCACCTTAAGAATTAATAAACCAAAGAGGCTTGCTAATTTAGCCTAGATGTTAATCTGAACTTTGGTTGAACCTGCTTGCTCAAGTAATCTACCCAGCAATCTCTAGGAGAAGAGACTTTTTCTCATGTCGAGCCAGCCTAACAAAAATGTAAGCTAACCTCTAACTGCGATGGCCATGGAGAAGTTTTCCCTGTGGGCAATTTGTGTGGGCATGTGCAGAGGGGCGGGCAGGCACCTAAACAGTGTCTCTTTATTAGGGTAGTTCCTCATCTGGTCCCCTGTGTTGTGGGATGGGCAGCTGGAAGCACCTGGTCCCAAGCATGTCCCACAACAAATGGGGGTGCTGAGGTGCCCCCTTTCTCCTCGTCAGTGTACCCCTGCTTGTGCACTTCATCTTCTCTTGGGTTAGACAGTAACCGAGTGGGGATTTAGGCTTAGACCACCTGTTCCTTGCTCAGTCTCACTGAGGTACCTTTTAATGGCTCTGACTTAGTTACCCAAAGTGACCCAGACACATTTCCTTGTCTGAGGACAAATTGCACTACATGGAAGCGCTGGGGTGGCCAAGGTCAGGGGCTTGTCCTTGTGCCCAAAGCCTTCCTTCCCTAACAGTCACAGTGCTCCTCCTCGGGCAGCAGGTAAAGCTAGGAAGCATTTCTGGGGCTTGCCCAGTGTCATGCAGGAGATGTGGCCAAAGCCTGTGTCAGACCAGCCCCCCAGCCCCATGTGCCTCCCATTGGAACATTATTCCTTTGCTGTACAAGTAATAAACCGAGCTCCTGCAGTGTTGTCCTGTAGGTTACAGGCAAAACTCCCACTGATGGTAACAAGACTCACAAGGCAGGGTCAGAACCACCTACTTGACCTTGGGAACTGGTCACAGACAACATGACAGGTCTCCCCCCTCTCTAGTGTTAAGGGTGGTGTAGTAATTCGCTGATGCATTCTTGGAATAGTTTTGTTGGATTTTGTAAAGACCTGTTTAAATAAAACATTAGATATACTTTTCCTTAAGGTTTGCAGAGGGGTTGTGATTATTTTTATGCTCAGTTATAAGTCTAAGAATAATCCCTTACACCGTCATCCTTGGCAGGAAGGGAAGCAATATACTGGCTTCAGAGGCTAGAGAGTTACCTGTTTATTTTGAAATAAATGTTTATCTGTGCTATTCCTGACAGAGCATCAGCCTTCCTGTTCCACCCTTACCGTTTAATGTAGGAGGGTCATGCACTTTTGTCCTAGTTAACTCAAGTCCTGCAACCATGTAAGCTTCTGACATTTTATTTCATATTTTTTTAGGTCAAACCAGCCTCATGTGACTGTTTCAGTAAATATGCAGTTGACAGAAAGCCACTCATCTTCATGTGCAGCAGGCAAGTGAGGCAATGGGAGTTGTTCAGTTGCTTGCCCAGTATTTCTTGTGAAGTCATTATTGCTTTTCTCCTGCCATCCACACTTTGGGCCAAGTGTTGCCTTGTTCCTGACTTGAAAAATGAAAGGAAACAGAGAACACTATGGGCAGGGGAATGAGTCTTTCCTCATTCCTCTGGCGCAGAGTCACAGCTCAGGCTTTCTGCTGTATCACGGTTATGCGCAAGGAAGACGGTAATCAGCTCTATTCCTGGCCATGTCACAGGCTCTGGGGACCTTTTTCTCAGCTGGCTGGAAATTCACAGGTTCACTGTCACCTTTCTCTAGTGGAGGTAGCAGCGGTAACATCCCAAGGTGCCATCTCACTGCAAGCTCTATGTGAGCAATGTTCTCATGAAACGAAGGCACAAAGCTCCCCTTCCTGGCACCACGCACTCTCAGGGTGGCTCACCGGCTGCACAGCTGCATTTACGGCCTCTTGCACTGTGCAGCTTCCATGTCTGCTGGTATTTTTTTGGATCCTCTGCTGGAGAGGACTTTGATTATCAGATCTGACGGAGCCTGTACAAATACATGTACTCTAAAGGTACATGCTTGAGCAGACGGCAAATGGTCAGGGAAGGAGAAAGTACTTGGTTAGATTCAATTTGATGACTTGTAAATTTGCTCCCCGTACAATGGTCTAAATGTTTTTCTTCCTTTTCCTGCCTGAGGCTCTTTCTCCCTCAGCTTTAGCAACTCACTGCTGAACTCGGTGCCACTTTCCAGGCACGAAGCGGTCAGTGAGCATTTCTCCAGCATGATAGTGTTTCTGCCTCACTCCAATACTGTTTCTGTGTCTGCTTGCTGGCACCTCAACATGTGAGCAACACTCAGGCTCTCCCGTCTGCTGAAAGGGTGGTGGTAAGCTGCTCTGTGGGACTCTGCACATGTAGGGGGCTGTGCTCAGCATCATTTCACACCATGCAAGAGCCAGGCAAGAAACACGTCCTTCTTCTGGCAAAAGAGGAAAAGTTCAGAAGTGCTCCTTGCTTCTGCTTGGGATGAAATTAAAAGCTCTTCAGGTACCTTCCCATCCTGGAATGAGGCAGGAGCCTGCTGGCTGGGGACATGGGAGACACATGCACAAGTCATCTGTGTGTGTGAATCAGTCGTGAGTTAGAGCTTGGTTTTCCCACATCTAAGGCAAAACTGAATCTAAACACTGAATCTCTTCTGCAGCGGCTGAATTTTGTTTTGGCCTTCCTGCATCCTTGCCGTATGCGGTCCCACCTGAGATCTCTTGTTTTGCTGACTCTTATTAAACAAACATTACTAATTTCGCTGATCAGTGCTTCATGCTCACTCTCAGCTTTGCACCAAATACATTTGCCCAGCTGGCCAGTTTTACCCCATTACCAGCATGTATGTGGTTACCTAGGGCATTGGTATTTGCTAGGCTCTTCATGGCACTTTGCTCTTGACCAGAGCATCACATTGAGAGGATTTCGTCATCCGATCCTCCCGTCTGCCGGTAATGGCCACGCAGCCTGCCCCATGCAGCTGTCTTTGCTGTCAACATGGTATTGCAGCACCCAATGCATAAGACGTTCAGGTAAAGGTTGAGCATTTGAGTTTTGCATTGCTAATCTTTGCAATAGGCTTTCGTGCCAGCCCCTGCACAGCATTCAGTTTCTGACTGTGGCTTAGCACACCAGAGTCTGGTCCACAAGGAACAGGGATCAGTGGCCCTGCGCTGGCTCACAGCCTGTCATCTACCACATCTATTGTCATCTCTGCTCTTCAGTTCTCTTCAGTAAAAGGCAGCAAGAATTAGTCTCTTTCTCAAAAGTTGTAGTATATAAAGCAATAAGAAGAGCCAAACCTGCTGATGTTTAACTAATCAGGGAGCATAGTTTTGGATTTGTTTATTTGGGGTGGTGGGGGGTGGGGGGTGTAGTTTAATAAAAAGAACTTCAACAAATCCCTGCTCCAGCTGTGACTGAATTTCAAGCGTATGCCATAGGTCAGTGGCTTTTCTAGAAACAATTACCCATATCCGTTAGTGTCTGTGCTAGCTTTAACTGAATTGCCTGAAAAAGCCCTCCCATCATCTAAATTTAGACTTTAAAATACAGCTAAAGAATGCCTGGTGGCCTAATGAATAGCTAGCCAGTCCTCCTACAGGGTCCTGCCTCTGAAAAGCAAATTGCGTACAAGCACTAATACTGCATCTCACAAACTCATTCAACTGCAAGCTTGGTCAGCTCTAATCTGGCTTAAATTGGCTTTGGTTATTTTGTTTCCCTGGTCTATTTCTCTCTGAGGTCTTTTTTTATGCTGCAAAATATAACAAGGTATTTTGTTGTGAAGTGATTTTTAGTTTTGGCTTAGGTAGTGACAGCTAAACATCCTGGGAAATGATAGTATTATGTAAAAATGAGCATATAAATTATTTGGCAAGGAAAAATAATTAACCATCTTTCTGTCTCTTCCTTCCCAACTTAAATTCTAATACATGTCCTCTATATAAATTCCTTTACAGCAATAAAGAACCAGCTACAGAAAAGAGAGGCGTATGCTAATATATCTGGTAAGATTTATTTCTCTCCCTGATGATGGTGGGAATACACTTAGGCATAAAGTAGAAATCAGAGGTGTATATTGGTAACAACATGACACTCGCCTCTGCAGAAATTCAACAGCTAGAATTAAAATTAAAGGGGATAGACCTACCAGCTGCTTAGATTCAGTAGTTTCATTCCTAACATGCACTTCAGTAAGTTTCCAAAGAAGTGTGGGCTTGGATTTCTGTGAAATTTGTCTTGCTAAGATTATGCAGAAGGCTGGAAAGGAAGGAAGGATGAAAATTAGAGTTCACCCACAGAACAGCTCTCCTTCCCCCACCACACACCACACAGCAACACGAGATATCAGTGGCAGAAGGTCACATAGATAATTGCAATAATATTATCTGCTGTGTCTCGGGAACTTGGCTCCTCTCAGAGGGAGGGTGATAAATAAGACCTTGTCAAAATTCCATTCATGGAAAATACCAACATTGCTAAATCTGGAACTGGGGCGGTAAACTCCAGAATTTCCCAGAGAAAATAAGGTCTGGAATTTAAGATTTTTCCAAAGTGAAATGTTTATCCCTGGCTGCATTCTGCATGTTGTTTGTCTGGGGCTTTTTCCCCTTAAAAAACAACCTGAACAACAACTTGTGCCCAGTTCCTGCGTGCCTGGGAACCTGAAACTCTGAAATCCCTGGCCTGAGCTAGCTCTGCAAGTTTCCAGGCTCCCTGAAGTGCAGCTGTGAGTCTGAAATTCCCGAGTGAGACATTTCTGTGGTGGGCCCACCGTGAAACCAGGTACTCTGGAAGTATGGCTTCTCCATCAGCCTGCCCCATGGACTCGCAGGAAACCTGACAGAGTGGCACTTTGCCAGCAGACCTTCCTCAAAACTGAGCATCTACTACTAAAACCTTTTTAGTTTTGATTAGTCAGATTGGAAAATTCCTGACCAGGTCTAGTTTAGATCTTTCTGTGATTTCTGCTCAGTCCACTGAGTTCAATTCATGAGTCTAGGACTTAAATGTCTTTCAGGTTCTTGATGCCCTTCTTAGTGGGTTTTGCCTTTCATGTATTAAGTCCTACTTCATGCATTCCACCTCCATGCTAGAAATGTGGATTTACAACACAGGCCACTTCTCTTTGGCTGCCCATGTCTAGGTGACAATGGTGGAGCTCAAAGCAATGGTGCCTGGTACCTGCATTCACAGCCCACTGGGCCAAATGGACTTCTTCATTTCTCTCTGAATATTTTGCAGCCTGCTATATGTAGCGTCAGGCGCTCTGGGCTGCATTGCTCCTGCCTGGTCACACTGGAAAGTTTTGTCTGCAATCTGTGGCACAACTGTTAAGACATGGTGGACCCAGGGGTAAACGTTTATGCTTTGCTCAAGAGTCTCTCTGAAGACCGTTCCCAGTCAGTAATAGCTAGTGACTTTGAGGTGGAGACATATGGCGTTCGCAGCCACAATCCTCTATAGAAAATGGTGTGCTTTAGCAAAGAAGAAAAAGTCAGCGCTGGTGGGTTAGCAGCTATGGCATAACTTACAACAATGTATGTTTGTCTTGAATTAAAGATCTCTGTTTCATTATATGTGAGGACTTCCTAGTCTAGGCATGTCCTCTGCAACTACAGATTTGGAGGTTTGTCTATCAGAGGAGGAAAACCTGTGTACCTATTCCTCAGCTAAATGAATGCTGGTTCTCGGTGGTAACAAGACAGATAAACACATTTATCATCAAAACACAAGGCTGGAAATGCAGAGAAGTTCCTTGCTGGGATACGGACTCTCCTATTGGGCATTACCTGAGAAACTGAAGCTCAGGATGTGTCTGAGAGAGGGATAACATGGTTATTTCAGTGGATGGTTCGAAGGGCTTAAAACCCATTAGTGCTTTTGATTAGGTGAAGTGTAAATGTCAGTAGCACTGGTAATTCCTGCTTCTACCAAGAAGTCAGCTATTCCTTCTCCATTCATTCCCAGGGTCTATACCAAGCACTACCCAACACTACAGTGCTCCAGAGCACCAGAGCACCGTGCCTTACCGCATCCTTCTTGAAATGCCAGTAAACTGAACAACGGTATTCATGTTAATTATATTTTTTCCCCCTTAAATCAACTGGCAAGGTATCACCATAACAGAAAAATGATACACCACTTCTTGGACTAGGGCCCAGATGCTTTCTGTGACAGTAAATCAATTGAGACGCATCAATGCTGAAATCACAGTGGGAAACATCTCTAAATTCTTTGTGTGACACTGCAGCATATTCCTGTAAATTAGCCCCAATGGCAGTCATTTTACCAATTCAGTTTTAAAGGTCAGAATCAAAATGTTGCACTAGATGGTGGTATTTGGAAGGCAGGGTCCCCAAAAGCAGGTTTTTTAGGCGTATTTAACAAATAGGTAGGCAATGGTTTCTGGATCCATATTAAAATAGAGGGGCCTTTTCTTATATAATGGTGACATGTTTAATGGTTTAAATGGTGACATGAAATGCAGTGAGTTACATTAGCTGTCCCAGCCAGCTTTCATTAACAAGCTACATTTAACTTCCGTCCACATGAAACATACTTGTGGCATTTCCATAAACCACTTAAAAGTTTGCTTGAAATCCCATGACATTCAGAAAGACACAGGCCAACTCCTGGAATGGCAGAAGGGGAGGATAAAAAAAAAAAAAAAAAAAAAGGTGTTTCCACTCCGCCAGCCAAGAGGCAGTGGCTTGAGTACAGCAAAAGGCCCCTGGCCCCTCAGGGTTGGTATGGGCAAGCCCCAGAGCAAGGATGCAAGCAGAGGGGTGGTGCTGGGCCATGTGGCACCATCTTGGAGAGCTGCTAGGGGCACGGAGGTAGCCCCCGTCCCTTGACAGCCATGGGTGCCAGCCATGGGTGCCAGCCATGGGTGCCAGCCATGGCTGCACCGTGCTACCCCTCTGCTGAAGGTATGAGCGGTTCAGCACGGGGCAGTGCTCCCCTCGCCTGCTCCGCCTGTATCTGCCCTGCCAAGGCAAAATCCCCAGGAGTGCTCAGACTCTCTTCCCAGTCACTGCAACTTTGCATGCTCAGCCCTCACCCTCTTCCTTCAACAAAAGGCTGTATTTACCCCTACCGCTCCCATCTGGCCTTCAGCAATTAATCTCTGTGCCTCTAACTGCAACACATTATGTGATAATTCGTTATGTTAATCCCATGTGTCAGTTCCCTGCTTCTCTTTGGGAATAAAACCTGGGTTTTCCAGTGATGCATATTAAGAAATGACAATGTTCTCTGGCTTTCAGGTAAACAAGGCTAAAGTTGGGTTGCTCCTTTGCCTATAGCACTGCGTTCTTACCTAGTTTCAAAATTTTGAATAATGAAGTTAAGGGGACCCAACTACACATTTGAATCTGCAAGCTTCCCTTTCTCTTTTAATTGCAAATCTCTAGGGCAGAGGCAGTAAGGTATTAAATGTATTCACACTATTACAAGGCACTCTGTGAGCAGCAGTGCTAACGAAGCCTGGTTTTGTCCTGTCTGCACCCAGCTGCTGATTCTGGTGAATCTTTCAGGAACACCTTTGAGACCATCACTGCCTTCAGTGGCGTTCAAGATCATCCAGCAGGCTAAAATGTTCCTGGGGGGTGGGCTGGATGACAGACAAGACAGAAGGGGAGGCAGTGAAATCAATAACACATCCTTTTCTTCTGAAAGCAAGCTGGAACCCCTCTCACTAGGTGCAACAAATCTGGTCACCTTGCATTATCAAACCCGGGTTCAGCTCCTCTTCCCCCTCCTCTCCCACTGAATGGGGTTGTAGCAAGGGTGGGGGCAGTTTCTAAGGTGGTCTGTTCTGGTTGCGGGCATCAGAGAGATTTAGGAAAGATAAACCAGTATGGTTTGAAACAGGGCTGTGTTTTCCTGGCACTGATAGGAAGAGCTTGTTGCTGCTCTTGGCACGCTTCCCACACAGGCAACGCCTCGATCTCCTGCCGAGTCACAGCAGATGAAAAGAGCGTGGCGATGCTGACCCACCTCCTGAGCACACATTTTGCATTTAAAGAAGGAGGGGAGGGAGGGGGTCCTGCTTGTGTGTAAAGAACAATTTGTGCTCGGTCCCTCCAGCCAGTGCCTCCAGGCCGGACATACACAGCCTGAGAGGGAAGTACCTTGAGCTGCCACTGACTCTGGTGTCCTATGGCCACTGAGGGCTGCTGGCCATCCTGGGGCACTTTTCCCAAGAGCTCAGCCCCTCAGAAGCTCTTAAGATGGGCTTCGACAGCCCTCAGCTGCCTGAGAACCACTGAGGATCTGGAATGAAAAGCACACAGTGTCTCTGCAGCAAGCCACGGGCATCCTTCAGCTGGGTCACGGCAGCGCTAGGTCATAGCTAACAGTGGTTTTCTTTTGCTTCTCTGGGTAGCTGAATGCCACCCCTCTTGGGTCTGTGACTGAATAAAAAAAAATAGAGGAAAATTATGAAGCTAATCCAAGCTATTTTATTTCTTACGTTTTAGGTTTTCCTCTCTCTGCTTTCAAAATTTTAACTTAGCTACAATTCATTTTAAAATACATTGGGAATGTTTGAATGCTGAAATGATGGTTCGATTTTTCTCCTTTTCTTTCCAACTAGATTAGTTGGGCCACGTTCTGCCTGAACTGACAAATGTTTTCAAGTGCCCTTTTTCTTTTTTTTTTTTTTTTTTCAACTGAATGAAATATTTCTCCGGCATAGTGTTATCTGAATCCAGCTAAGCAGTATAAAGCATGTTTCACTTGCTTCAGCTAGCCAGTGGCATAAAGATCCAGTTAAAGATCTCTGTGCAACCGTCTCTGTGTTTTTGTTTTTAAATTAAGGTTTTCTCCTTAGGGCTATTGCAGCATTGGTATTCCTCAGACTGGGAAGAATTGCATGCAGGACTATGAAAACCTGAGAAATTGCAGGAGGAGCCGGAGCCGTGGGCTAAATAACATGCTCCAAATATGCTCTCTAATATCATAGGGGTAGCATGTTTACGACTCAGAATGAGCAATGGTTTTTCCAAAAACACTGATTGGGCCCAAAAGCTGAACTCCAGGCAAAATGAAAAGAACAAGGCTCCGAGGTTTCCTGCAGTCAGCCAGCAGCTCTAACTCTTGCTGCTTTTAGCTTAATGTCAAGCTTCCCTACCAAGTGTTTACATGTGACTCTGCTAATCAGGCAAACTGAGCCTGCAAATGAAAGAGCAGCATCCCTGCTATCAACGTCTAGCACAATAAATCCGGTCTGTCCACTTCAAATGGCTTTAGGTCTGTTTTCCCAGCCTTCCTCCTTGCCTCCTCCCTGCGGCTCCTCAATCTTAATGCAAAAGCAATAACAGCCTATTCCTTAAGGCATATTTCCTTAGCATATTGTCCCCCCCAGCCAAAGCATTGCTTTCCCGGCTTTGTTTTTAAACCAGCAATAACAGAGGGAACAGAAGGGCTTGTTAATCCTGGGGAGAGGCTGCATGCCCAGCAGGAACACAGAGCAAGCTCGGTATCTCCTCTGCCAGCCTTGCGGGGAGGCTCCAAAGACCAAGAGTCCACTGACATGAGCAGGGGTCCCTCAGTGCCCTGGGGTCAGCTGGAAAGGTTGCTTGAAGCCTTGCTGGCTGAGAGGGCTCAGCTGCCTATGGTGGCAGATGGGGAAAGAGGGATGTGAGAGAGAAGCTTGCTCAGGGCCACCAAAGCACGAGGTGCAAGCAGGCTTCACGAAACACCATGCTCCCTCTGGAGCTCTTTCATATTAAAATAAGGTGGCTGAGGAAGCTGAAAGGGAAGACTAAGGGAACCGAAAGCACTTACCCACGCTTCCCTGAGCATGTCTAAATGCTCAGATAAGCACAGCTTTGTGTCCAGTCCTGGGTGAGGCTCTTCCCACCACCCTCTGGAGTGGCACCAAGGCTGGCATTGGTGCCAGTGCTGGGCTGACTCTCCTAAGGGTCTTCCAGAGGGAACCAGCAGTAATGAGGCTTGACCTGCTGCCATCTAGACCCTGAGCACCCATCCATCCTGAATGATTTTTTTTACCTGTGCTCTGGATGTCTGTGGTAGCGTGCACCCTGTTGCAAGAGTGGTGCTGACATCTGCCAAGGGACAGCAATGCCCAGAGAGTGAACACAGACCATCGGCACTGTGCTCACATCTGGGCCTGACCCATGTGGCAGGGATGGGCAGAAAGATCGGTTACTTAAATTTAATAATCATTAATGAAGACTATGGACTTGGTAATAAGCTGAAAAGAGAGTTTTCTTGTGTTTTTTTGCAAGAAACAGAAGTCACCAAGGCATTTCAGTACATGTTGTAAAAGGACCAGTACAAAGCCCACTGTTTCTTGGTGTCCAGCATTTGTAAACACTGCTGACAATGCATCATCTGATTTATGAAGAAAGTCAAGTTCAGATGGTTTTGGCATTCTGAATGCTATCTAGACTTTTCTGGCTTTCATGCATGAGAAATTCAAGGCTTGGATCACAACTTCAAGAGGTCGGCAAAAAGCCATAAACCTACACACATCAATAGATGAGAATGAATTCATAACTTGTCAGGATGCTGAGTATTGCAAGATCTATCAAGCTAAAAAAGCATGGCTGGAAGGAAGAGATGGTACAGGGATGAATCCTGAGATGGGAACATGGACAAAAATCTGATTTCTAGGAGCATGAAAATGTCTGCTGAGGACTCAGTCCTGACTGACCTTTCTTGTTCACTTTTTCTCCCATATCATGATTTTATTGCTTTTATGGAGTAGATTTCAGAGGAGTCTGACACTGCCTCATTGGCAAAGCAAGAAGATTTATGCTTAGCTTATTGCAGGCAGCGGTTATGATTTCATTATAGCACACTAAGATTGTAATTTTGTGTGCTTACACAGAATGTTTAATGCATACATTGTTAGATGCGTTTTATTTCAGTTTGTATAGCAGCTTAAATGGCATAACAGTATGATGCGCTTGTTTATTTGGCATTAAAGCTCAGATTCAGTGCTTAAGTATCTTGCTGAATTGGGGGGGGGGGGGGCGGCATGCTGTGATTTAATGGTTCAAATAAGAGTCTTGCCATTGATCAAAACTCATGGATCTGTAAACTCACAAAATTTTCAGACTGGTGAGAAATAATACTGTACCAACATGGTAACCTTGCTGACCTTTCTAACCCAGAAGACAGTAACATTAATGAGCCCTGTAGATACTATCACAGTTTTCACATGTTGGTTCAGTCTACAGGTAATGATAATGTCAAGGTTATAGCGTGACTTGTACATTTTGAGTGTGGAGTTTAGAGTTGCAAACATAAAATGCTTCAGAAAACTTAGATTTCTTCTACTAGTTTTGTGAACTTTTTTTTCCCTTCATATTACTTGAAAACGCATTCCTCCCCATTTAAAATTGTTTTACTGTAAAAAGTAGATATTGAAACTGGGTTATGTCATTCCAAAGCTTACTAAGATGTCTGAGCTCATGTGGGTTTGGAAATAGTAGAACTGTATCGCTCTAGTTATTAATAACACAGTTACTACTTGGACTCAGGAAATACAGCTGTTTAAAAGCACAGAAAAGATTCAGCTTTTGATAGCTTGTTTTCATAACCCATTATCATAAGATGTGATGTGGTATATTCCATAATGTTGAATTTTTATCTAAAAAAGATCCTTGCATTAGGAAGACTTCAGTTTTAAGAATACGAGTTAATTTAGTATTATGGAGAAAAGCGTATAACAGGGAAACCAGATTCTTGCTGTGCACTGGCTGTGTGTTCAAACACCAAGGTTACTGAAATCCCCTGGCTGAAGGCTCAGCTCTCTTCCCTCTAGCTATGTAGTGGTAAAGGACAGTCCTGACTGCAATAAATTAAAATTTAAAAAGGCTAGACAAGGGATCCCTCTACCCTTTCTCCTTCAGACTGGTTGCCCAGAAGGATCAGTAGAAAAATCAGCATCTGAGGACTAGAGAAATTTAACTATTTAATGAAAAGAATTCTTTCAATTTGATGACCCCAGCAGGATCAAACTGATTTAGCAGAAAAATAAACATGAGTTTTAGCAATAGTCAAGGTTTCTTTTTCCACTGTGTCAGTTGTATTGGGAGCAATTGCTGACAGCTGGTTCTTCCTGAAGAACATACCTCAGGACATAATGGAGATGCCTCTTCTAGCTTCAAGGCCCACCGTTTAGCTAAGATTTAACTGTTCTTTCAGCTGCTTCAGAAAGGCCTGTTTCCTTATTTAAATAACAAGGTTGGCGTTATTTAAATATCTTGCATGTATATTTTCCCTTGGTTACCTTTAAGCTGATTTCGCCATCACTGAAAATCTTGCTGTGACTCAACAGTCACCCGCAAGATACAGAGTTACCCACTTACCAGGGACTTTTCAATTTGGTTTAATATCTAGGCACCGGTTATTTAGGCTGTGAGACACTTGCAGACCTGTAGAACCTTACCTGATAGCTCTCTGTAGGCTACTCACAGTCCTCGTCCAAGCCATGCTCACCTCGCAGGGCAGCTTTGTGTCTGCAAAGGGCTGTTGTCAGCACAGCTTCTGCCTTGCTATGACCTATTATATTGCCGATCCAGCTCTATTTTTCTGGTGGCCCGAAACGTGAAGGAATGGTTGTGTATCACACTCAACAGCAGTAGGGGCGCTGGGAAAATACTCAGGATCCCCAAAGCATTCTTCCCTATTGAACCCTGTTCTGCATGGGGAGGGAGAAGTGCAACCTGTTCAGCAGGACGTTCCTACTCCACTGTCAGGAGATGGCTGCCAGCTTTTGCCCTCTGGACAAGACCAGGATAGAATGATTTAGATGACATTACTGATTTGATAATGAGTTTTCTTACTTCCCTGCCACCCTCTTCCCCCTTTGGTGTGAAGAGTGGCGTTCAGCCTGGCTGACACTACCTAGCAGTCTCATTCTCAGGGCAAATACCTTGCAATGAGGCTTGTCACTTTATTAGAGTACAGGCTAGTTATAACACGAAGGACTTCCAGCCTACCCATCCCCACCGCTTCGCTTGCCCCTCACCCTTCAGGTGGCCAGCTCAGGACAGAGAGGCTGCACAACATGGATGTTAGACGGCACCTAAGGGCATGCACGTCATGCTATTTAGGGAGGATGTCAGGATGTCGTCTGTGCCCAGAGCTCAGCTTCCCAGGCTGCTCCTGAGCCTGGACCATGACATCAACGTGGGGTTTCTCCTGTGATTCAAACTATGACTTATGGCTTCTCAGTGGTTTCAGCTCCCTAAGCTCCTATTACATTATGCAGCATATATGGCTCTTACCTTAATGTAATGAAGTTACTAAGTAACTATTTATTTTTGTGATTAGCTTTTACACCCGCTCACAAGCTTTTAATTACTGAATTCCCCACATAGCTCTTTAATTCAATTTGTTTTGACCTTTCAGTGAGTGGGGAAATAAAAGAAAGGTGAAATCTGTGTTGTGCCATTATATTGTGGCATTTAAAGCTGGGGAAGAGGCCTTGGCAGCAGTGAGCTAGGGCACATGGGCTGAGCTGGGACAGTGTGGCACGACAAGAGCATTGGTCCCTGTGAAGAAGATGGAGTATTTTATCTTCTCAGAGGAGAAGGCTTTGACACCTCTGCTGCCTACCCTGTGAAATAGATCTCTTGGTCCTAGATACCATTTGTTTGCATATTTTTCCCAGAAACCAGAAGATTGACACTGACATTTTTGCCATTGCTTCTTCCCAACTGCTACCACAGGCAGCTCTAGCTGTGCTCTGACTGCAAATGTGTGCCCCATAAGCACAGCCCTGTGCAAACCTGCTGTACCAGTCAGAGCTGCGGGGCAAGGGACCATGGAAAAAATAGGCCCCTGAGACATGGAGAATGAGGAGAGGTTGCTGATGTTATACAACAACCATCCCCAGCTGTTTGGGGAGCTAACAGTTGGCTTCCACTTGAGGGCAACCAATGTGCTGGTCCAGCGAAGCCTGTGCTGGTGGATATTTGGGATTCCACAAGGAATATTTGATCCTTGTCCAGCCAACCCGGATGACTACGCATCTGCTTGGAGTATTTGCACTGCAAGGTGCTGGATTAATGATTAGAGACATTAAAATCTACAGGTGTAGCCTGGGTTGTGCCAGAACAATCTCCACCTGGCTGTCAGCAGACCTGAACATGGGTCCAAAGGGCCGTACTGAAGGGTCAAGCGAGTCCAGAGGGCCATATCTAAGTGCTGAGCTGCTGGTTGGCCTATAGGTTTGGCTTCAGCACTTGGTTTTTCTGCTGAGATTACTAACAAAACAACTTTCAGTGCAGGTTGGATGGCTGGCCTTGGCATCTGTCCTAAACCAGACTGGTTATGTCAATTTAACTTTCATAGACTCTTGATGCAGGGTGCCAGAAAAGCCCAGGGGAGAACACCAGCAGCAGCAAGAGGGGAGTTCAGCTTTTTGTGCAGGTCCTTCATGTGAAAACAAAACCAGCCAAACAGCCTCGTTAATCTTGGGTTGATTACATGAAAATTGTCCAAGCTCTGGCAAAGGGCAGATGGACAGGGGACGGGCCAAGTGTACTTGCCCCTAAGAGTAAGGTGGAAGACTCTGGCTTGACCATTGTCACAGACTTTTGTGACAATGGTGGGGAACTGGATGTGTGACTACTCAGTGAGGTGAGGATCCTTTGCTGGCTGGTTCTGCTGGGATCTTGTTTGCTTTACACTGGTGATTCACCAGAAAGCAATTGGGATGAGAGTCTGCTAATGAGGCCAAGGGGTGCTGATAGAAGCAGAGGAGCTATTATCATGAGTCCTAAGGAGATTTTCTGAAATTAGTCATTTAAACAGGAATGGGCAGCATTCACATGAGTACACTTCATTTCACATCAGCAGAGATGGACACAAATTCCTCCCCTGTCATACAGGGTCCTCGTCTTACCAACAGGCTTTTGTGTCTTACTTCTTTCCTAAGAAATTCAAACCCAGTAAATAGCTTTAAATGAGTTTGGGTCTGGTGATGTTAGATCCATTTTAAAGGAATGGGTCTCAATCATAAAGTTTCAGTAAAAATCTGTCTTTAAACAGGAATCATTGTTTTCCAGATTGTACTATCAAGATCTAAACCATTTCAGTTCTTCCTTACTATTCTTATGAATAGTTTCAATATGTACTATAACTTAATTCTTTTTTAAACACAGTCATTCAGCTTACGAATAACAAATGGAAAGAATTGGAAGGAAAGATTCTTAATATTAATATTAAGTCTGGTTTCTCAAATATTGTCCTAAGTCCTCCCCTAAGGAACAGAGAAAATATTCCAACTCCACATGATGGAAAAGCTTTAATGCAGAGAACTCTCCACAGGACTGTTTTCATTTTGTAGTGTATTTTAAACATATGGACAGGGCAGACTGTTAATTATTTCTTCTCCTTTTGGCTCAGTTCCACGTACAACTCAGCAAAAGCAGAGCTCTACAGACTATTCAATGGATAATAAATGGCTCTGCATTTGCTGAGTGCTGAACAAAAATGATGAAAGGGTGTTGTGACTAGCTCTCGAGGCACTTGTTGGCCCACAAAAACACATCCTTGCTCCTTCTTACCCCAGCTGTTGCATCTTGTTCCTTCCATGTCGGTTCAGAGGAGAAACATTTTGAGAAGAAACAGTTTAATAATCCTACACATGGTGTTGGAAATAGGGTGAGGGGAAAGACCTTGCAACTAGGGGGACCATGTCCTTAAATACTGATGGATGCAACTAGAGTGCAATATGACATGAACAGAAGGGCATCTGCAGCTTCTGAGGGACACACCAAGGAAGATCTAGTTGCAAGGGCTTGAGATGTTGCAGCCCATGGCTGTGTGCAGGGCTCTTTGATGCGCACTGTTGGCTCTCAAGCAGCAGCATCAGCAGAGGATGTGTCTCTGCCTCCGCTGCCTCGGCTGCTCCCTGGTTCTTCAGCACAGGCCCAGCTCCAACAGCAGCAGCACTGTGGTCAGCTGAAACTAGGAGGCTTCAGAAGGAGCACTTATACCCATTGGTTGCCTGAATTGGGCTAGTCTGCACCATATCTATGGCGGATGGGTGGTAATCATAGAATCGTTTAGGTTGGAAAAGACCTATAAGATCATTGAGTCTAACTGTTAACCTATATTATAATAACAATAATAATAATAATAATCATATTAAAAAAAAATGGAGTGGAAGGGGTGGTAATATCAAAAAACACCAAAGGTGAACTCTGGCATAGCCCTGGGTATGCCCTTGTTCATAGGTCAGTTGTTTCCCATAAAGGAGCAGAGTTTGTGCTGGTCTTTCCCAGCTTGTCCTCCCCACTGTGTCTCTCTGTCAATCACTACTACACCCTCTGTTTCTAATCTCCCAGCAGGGCATGTGTGTGCTGCAGCAGACTGGAGCTTATCTTTGTGTCTGGGGTCTAGCTAATGCATGTACTTTTACCACTGGGTCCTAAAATTCAATGAATACCTAATTACTATAGTGTTTGTTCTGTTAGCAACACTTTCATTCTGCTGCAAACATTTTTCAAATATAGTGGGGATAAGGTCTCTGCCTGATATCGTTTTTAGTCTGATCATGTAGCTGTAACCTGGAGAAAAAGAATGAACAGAAATAAAGTGTTAGAGTGATGGTTTTAAGATGACAGAAATGAACGCTTGGGGGTTTTTGTGCTTGTCACTGGGATGAGAACACATCAAGAAGGAGGGGAAAGCCTCAGATTATGGAGCTATTACTCATTATTAATTATATATTTCGCACCATTACAACCACTCTGAGATTTAAATGTACCTTGCAACCAATAACAAATTAAGCTGCATGATGGCCCTTTGGTGTTAATCACGGAAGACCGAGGATTATGTACCCCTGACCAGGACAGACTTTGTTTTGCTTTCAAAGAAGTGTGGGGAAGGCTAACATCAAGTATAACTTAATTGTCCACATTAGATGCATTAGCAGGATGGCGATAAGCACGAGTCACAGCACTTAGATCTGCCTCACAGATACCATACCTTCTCCCGTGTTTCAAGACGGAAGGAAGTGGTAGCCATGTCAGCTTCAAATCTTTCAGGGTAGCTGGGGCTCCAAAATATATTCTCTGTGGGTTTCCCTGTCAAGAGACTAAATGCAACCTTAAATAAAGCAGATGGAGGCCCTTGCCCTGTCCTTTCAGCTGCTCTAGTAATTTTTTTTCTAAGACTGAGCCCCTGCTGGTGTGCCCCTACCGGCTGCTGCTGCCTGCCAGGTACCCTGGCACGCTGATATCAGGTTTCCAAGGATCTCCCCATGCCCAGGGAGGCAGGACCATGTCTGATAACTGTGGGGACCCAAAGCCCTCCTGCCAGCCCCTCTAGACAGCATTGGCCATGACAAGCTGGCACCATGACCCACCAGGAGAAACGGCTGAGCCCCAGGATGATCCCAAGCCTGCAGAGAGGGCAAGAGCAACTTCACTGGAGCGGTGCCAGTCACAGCCCTGGAGCCCCCTCCTGATGCAGCTTACTGGCTGCTGACAAAATGGCATGTGAAAGACAGTGAAAAATTATTCAAAGTGCAAAGGCCCCAGCCCTGCAGCCAGGCTGAGGAGTCTCCTGCACCTTGCCTTGGCAGCAGCTCACCCCGTGGGGCAGGGGATGTGTATCTCAAATGCCCGGTATTTCCATGCCTAACTAACTGGAAAGCTTCTAGAGCGGCAGGTCTGAGAACGGTTCACATCTTTACTCTGCTTTGCTTCTGAGTCAGACACAACTCCTGAACGCAGGAGAGGGTGGATCCCGCTCAGTCCCTGGGGATGTGCTCAGGCTGTTCACCACCACCCCCCCTGCAGAAGGAGCAGGCTGGCTTCAGCGGTGCTGAATCACCTGTTTTCCCTTTAGAAACAAATCCCTCACTTTGACGAGGGATCTTGGAGACTACACAAGGTATTTCCCAACTGGGATTGCATCGATGTTAATGGGATTTACTGAGGCTGTTGATCTTCCTTCCCCTTCCTTTTCCTGCAGGATTTCTTTGTGCACCAGCAAATGAGCGGGGTTTGGGACTGGGTTCCCCTTCCCCTCCCTGGCAGGGCTGGCTGCAGGGTGGGCTGTGGCCTCCTTGCACCAGGTAGGTCACAGCTTGGCTTGGCACCACAGGGCACCGCAGGGCACAGATGGGGTGCCTGCCGGAGGGGACGCAGATGGGGAAGCACTTGCAACATCATGCCCTCAAATCAGTACAGCCAGACACGCTGGTGATTTGCAGTCTGGTTCTTCACTGTGCTTTAGCATCTCACCCCTTGTAGAGATTTCAAAAGAAAATAAAAATCCAAAGCCAGAGTGCTGGCAAGCAAAGCTGGCGGTGCTCAGCAGCTGCCCAGCAGTCTGCAATGCTGTCCCTTCCCCCAGCCACCGTGAGCTGATGTGTTAGTCTTGTTTTGATGTAGTCTGTGTTCTGATTTTGCCTTTATTTCCCCCCAGTTTTTTACCCTGAGGCAAAATTCAGCTCTCACGCCTGCATGGGGCTGTGCTCTCCCCACTCCCAGAGCCCAGAGCTCTCACTGTCAGGGTGCAGCCATCAGCCCCAGGACAGATGTCACCATCCCTGCCAAGGGACAACAATCAAAGTGGCTGCAGAGCAAGAGATTTGGATCGGCAACAAAAAGGTATAAATGTAAGACTGCACGCATATTAGTTTGGAATACTGATTAGATCCAGAAATAAAGGGATAGAGTAGCCAAATGTTTTGGGGACCCAGCATTTTCTATCATTTATTATTCATCAGCCAGCTTGAGCTAGAATTGGAATTGACCGAATGCTTGAGTATCACATTGTCAGATACTGGTACTGTTTACGTCAGAGTTTTTGGCTTAGGTTCTACAAATGATTTGGCAAGTAACCCAGATGGCTAAATCTGACCTTTTTCTAAGGTGGGGGCCAGGGATCCCACTAAGGGGATCATAAAATCTGTGGGGGAAGCTGTTCCTGTTTCTTTACAGTGCTTCAGCTGTACAGTTTTGACATCTTGTTTAATGGTGTTTCTACAGTTGTTAGAGCCAGCCAGTGCAAAAGCATCAGTGAAAAAGGAGCACTGCGAGACCTCCGCAGAAGGCTTCTGTACATTTAAGATGGGGAAACTTGAACAGGAGACTCTAGTCCAGCAAAGGGAATACCCAGGTAGAGAAGACCCCACAAACTGTTAGGAGGGAGGAGCCGCTGGAGAGGCGGCATGCCTGGTGCAGCCCGGTGGGCAAGGGCTCCAGAGGAAGAGAGAGGGGCTGGAGATGCAGGAGAGCGGTAACAGCACCTGCACAGAACTGCCCGGAGCCAGCTGTGAGGAGACACCCCCCCTCCTTCCCTGTAGGACTCTGAACCCCAAACGCTCGCCTGCCTGTGTAACGTTGGGTTGGGAAAAGAGGTCAAGGTCTATGGAGGAAGTTCTCCGTGGAATGTACGTGTAAAAGCAATGCCTGAAAAGGCCTGGTCTCCCTTGGGCTTTGCCTTTCTCCTCCCTTCTCACACAGCTCCCTGCACACACTCATTGCTCGCCGGGTCTTTCTGAGGATTATCTGCTATCTGCCTCCTCACCAGCTTCTGCAGAGCCCACCCAGAGCAAGGCTGGGGTGTCAGTTCCTATTATCACTTGCTGGAAGCAAGGGGTGAGGGGGACTTGGCTATTTATATGGAGAGTTTCTTGCGCTGCAAACAGCTTTCTCACCTCTCATAAAAGTGTCATTGGATGAGCACCAGTATCACTGTCACACCGGGCCACCTCAGCGTGTCAGTCCCGAACTCTTAGGACATCCTTGTGAGAGAAAAGGGTGACTGCAACAGAGCTGGGCCTGGTTTGTGGTCCTGTGGTGTCACTGGAGACAGAACTACTTGTAGTTTTGTTTTTAGTTTTGCTTCTCTAGAAAAGGAAAGAGGTTGGTGAACAGCAAGAGCAAACTTCACAGAAAAAAAGAAAAGGAAGATGATGCCATCTAAATAATGCACTCTGGGGTGTAATTATTTATGTGATATCAAGTAGTTTCTGTCCTCTGTAAGACTCAGTTTTCAGTTAGCTGGAAGAAAATCCATCAAAATCCATCCAAATAAATTGGTGGTTTAATGTGTTATGATGTATGTGCACTGCAGTATGCCTACAGGGGCCAATGTCCCAGTCTGCACTTCACTAGAACTCACGTAACTAACTTTACTTCAGAAAGTTTCAGATGTAAGATCCCAGCCCTGCAAACTTCGAGATGGTGATTTCCAGCCAAGGCTGGGAGGAGGGCAGTGTGGCCTGTCATAAGTCCATCCTGAACACGGTTCTTACATGGTGACAGTTAAATGATGCCACTAGCATCCCATCCTGCTGCCTCTGACTTCCCCAGATCAGAGGAACAGCTGCTGGATCCAGCAAACTGAATGAGACACCTGAGTAAGAGGGGAAGACAGCAGGGAAAGGAAGCAGCAGAGCCCATGGCTGTGTGTGATGGCAAGACAAGAAATGAATTCTGCAACCTGTACTATGGTCATTATAACAGCACGTGTTTCATCTACAGTATTTAGAACAGTTTGATGTTTTACTCTGCTCCAGTTGGCTGTAACAATATAGTACCAGTGTATAAGACAGGTCAGAAAAGAGAAGGAAAAGAAATGCTTCTCCTGGCATCCTTGACAAATACTGGGTTTAGCAGGGAAGGCAGAGTACCATGGGAGAGGTTCTAGCATCATTATCTACCTAAAGTCTCCCAACAGCACATGGATGTTTTTTCATTGATCTTTAAGTTATGCCAATGTGGTACCAATATTTATCATCACAAATTATGAATTCCATTCTGCATAGAAGATTTGCTTTTGACAGTTCATTTTAGGTAAAAGGGTGTGTAAAATCAATCTTAAGAAGAGATTTTTATCAGTATATTCTTAATGATACACTTGTGGATCGAGTGTTTAAAACATTGTGTGCAGGCATCTTGCATTACAAAACTCTGGAAGAGGTATTGAGGTGAGTGGGATGCATAGATGTATCTTCTTTAGATTCCTTTTTCAGGCAGCTGGACCGGCCTAGAACAGGACTTTCAAACTCTGCAATCATATCTACATCTTTCATTCCTACAGAAGGCTGACAGATTAAGGGATGTAATACAGTCTCCTCTGTCATAATAGAAAAGGGCTTGTATGGGTTTTGCAATGAAGATATGATAAAGCTTTAAGAGGTTTGTACAATTTTATGCTAATCCTTGGCAAGCAGATCAGTATCAAGGTAGAAGGCATAATGATTTTGCAAAAGGAGGGATCACCACAGATGTAGGCAGATGAGAGCCAAGGCTACAATCAAGTTGTCCAGTGACGCTTGTAGTACAAAATTAAATAAGGCAAGATTTCTTTTTGCAGGCACAGTAAGACTGTTTCTGTTCTTCAGGAACCATAAATGTTAAAGGCACATTTGATCATCTGACCTAGTTGAATCGTTTAGCACATCAGGTCTCTGAGTGGCTTAGTGTTGCTGTGTGGAAATTTACATTCCCTGGAGAACACTCATATACACTTATGGGTGTCATTAAAAAATTAAATAACATTTAATCATGTATCTCATGCAGAATTCATCAGTGACAGTGGTTATTTCACTGAGCAGGTTTTCCTCTGCTGTAAATCTGTACACAGCAGTAGAATAAAATATAATAAGATGAGAATGAGTATCTAATTTGGAGAGAGCACAGCAATTGAAAGTGATGGTTTCTCGACTAAGAACAATTGGATTTTGCAGACATGCACAGAATCTGTTATATATTTGTGTCCTTGAAAAATATATTGATGGGGTTACTGACTAGTCACAGCTTTTAAATTAAGAATATTTCTGATCTATTTCACAGGGAAAAGGAGGGAGCAGAAAGGGGGCCTACAGGCAGGGCCTGGTGCAGTGGAAGCAATCCATGTGTTGTGTGATTGTGTAGCCTAGCTTGACGAACACAGTGACGAGAAGAACAGGGGCATAGTTTATATATAAATAAATATATATATATTATATATATTTATTTATAAATATATATTATATTTCTATTTCTATTTCTATTTCTATCTCTATTTCTATCTCTATCTCTATTTCTATTTCTATTTCTATTTCTATTTCTATTTCTATTTCTATTTATATTTATATTTATATTTATATTTATATTTATATTTATATTTATATTTATATTTATATTTATATTTATATTTATATTTATATATATAAAGTGCCTATCACCATATTGGCCTTGATACAACAGATTAATTTTGTAAATGCACCAGATTAATTTTCTGTAGCCTTGGGCTACTTCTCTCCCTCCCTCCAAGAAGTCCTGCCCAGGCTGTCTGCAGTCACCAGCCTGCATGCCAGAAATTGCCAAGAGAACTGCCGGGAGCAGCCGGTGGGGCTGGGAGGAGGAGGAGGAGGAGTGGGGTGAGTGGGTGGGCTGGGTGGTGGAAGACAGTATCAGGATCTTGGAGCTGGGACTTGGGCAGGAGAGGAGAGCTGTGGTCACCGCTGGGGTACGGCAGGGCTGCATGCTCACTGCCTGCCCCACCTTCCCACACCAACCCTGCTTGCTTGACAAGTCAAAAGCCACCTCGTAAAATTTCCCCAAACTGTCATAGCCCGGCAAAGCTGCTGAATGCAAAGCAGGTAATACAGCTGTCTCCATCACTGTCAGGGCTGAGACAAGGCTGAAGTGTTGTTTTTCTCAAATTCACCCTGCAGAGCCACGCCAGCCCAAGGGGAGTGGGCTGGGTGCTGCTCCTTTTGCTCCTGAGCAAAGGCTTCCAAGATCCCGTCAGACACACATCTGCAAACACAATTACGCATCCATCACCACCAACTTGATTTGCAGAGAGCAGCACAGGTGTGTGAGAGAAGCACCTGTAGCCTGCACAATATTTTTTTAATAGCTTCAGCAAATACAATTCTCCATTTTCCATGCAAGCAGCCAGGTCAAATACTAAAATGTCTTCCCCCCAACATGAGCACTTTCAGGAGAGTTAAATACTTGGAATTCAGGGCCCATAAGTCTGGGTTTATGTGAGCATGCCTTCTTTTTCAGCATAGAAATTTTGTTCAAATGAGGAAAACAAAAAAAAGGAATTTGGAATTTTTCCAGATTTCACAGATGTCAAATAAATTTTCTCTCATCAGACAGCTTCACGCTGACTTCAAAGGCATTGTATACACACACACATACACTCTTACACCAACGATGCACAAGGCAGACCTTCTCTGAGCATGCTGGCCAATCGACCTCGACCTCCTCAGCAAGTTCCACGTGTTGTGGATGCCTCTGATTTACAATTAGCTGTATAGCACATGTGATACAGGTCAGTTTGCCCCAAATTCTGCAGAGATATATATTGGCGAGGGGTAAGTACTAGAAGCTTGAGAGACCTAACAGACTCTGCACATGTGTTTTGTACCCTCTTTTCCACCCAGGACTCCCCACCTGCAGATATAGGGGCTATTAGTGAATAGCCTAATAAAATGACAAGCATGACTGACATGCTACACATCCTGTTCAATGCAGCCCCAGTTTAGCTGAGGGCAAGCGCAGGTGGCCGTGCAATCCCACAGCTGCCACCAGCCCACGCAGCCCACAGCCCACACCATGCGCAGTGACACTGCAGGGGACCTGGGGCAAATCCTCAGGCTTGTGTTGCAGTTACAGCCAAGCACCCTCAACTCCTGAGATCTGTGAACTGGAGATGGTAGCTACTAATACATGGAGTACTTGCTTAACTTCCTTCACCCTTTCAGTCAAGAAGCAAAGGCAAAAGCAAAACAAACAGTGCTAAGTGTATTATGATGGGGTTAGCTAATTGAGCTCTTTGGCAATTTCAGAGGTATGCAACTGCACAGCCTTGGTGGTGGCATGTAATCATGTATTTGCACAATGGTGTGAGGAGAAGAAAGCCAACCAGATTGGAATTCAGTTACAGGTTTCATTCCATCAAGTGAGAAACTTGTTTGGTAATCCCTCATAACTCCAGGATTTTAAATAATGTCTTCCAGACTCATTCTTCTTCCCGAGGAGGCCTGTTTCTGACACCAACAGTGTGCTTTTCAGGGCTGCCTTGCCCCCACAAGTCCTTGGACAGTTGCTGTGTTCACAAGCAAAAAACCCTGGGATGCATCGTGCCTGCTACGCAGTAATGACTGGACTAAATGAGGCCCTGGGTTGGTAACTGCCCCAGCACCCCTAAGGCTCTGTAAGGACCACAGCACACGTCTTGCCCCATGGAATCATTGGCATGAGTGTGGCTTCCAAATCCAGCAACTCACCAACTAACTTTACAAGAAGACCCAACTTTCCTGATAAAAGAAAAATGTGCTTTGCGTGCTCCTTGTTCTAGCAACTCAGAAAGCAGCTGAATTAATTTCTTGTAAAGTAATCCCCCAGACCTGTCCTGCTGGCTGCAAATTTCCACACTCAACTTGTAGAAGGAGGACATATTTTATCCCAGAGAGTAAAGGGTGAGTAAAGCCAAAATGCTTATGAGGAAGCGCACATTGCCGTTTTCAATATAAGGGCTAATGTAGGGAAAGCTGTCAATTATATTTACACCAGAAACAAAGTTTGTACTGGCAGGAGATGCCAAATTCTGGTACTTGAGAATGAAAATGACTGACAGTAGGGGGATCTAGCATCCCCCCTAGTGAAGCTGGGTTGAAAATCTGAGCCATCCATTGATCTGATCTTTGCAAGCAGGCACCACTTGCATCACTGACAGAAGAATGTGGATCTGAACAACACTGAACACCAGAAAGTTGAAACGTCAGGGTTAACATCAAGATTTCTGCTAGTCTGAAGCCTTAATATATCACTGTTCTCAACCTCCTTGAGCCGCCTGAGAATTGCCATAGCTTGTTAATCTTTTGCTGTTGAGACTTTTTTTGGAAAACAACAGTAACAGCTGGTTTCAGAACCACTTTTCCCCTAAGCATTCAGCCTGCCTTTGCCCTTCACACAGGGTGTATAGGGCACATCGTTTTATTATTGTTATTTCCAAATTAACTCTTCTAGGTGTGTCTCCCGCCTTTTGTAAATGGGGATGTTAGGTCTTGCAACTGAGTAGCTATCTAGATTTCAGGATTTCTTTCTAGTTGCTCACGCTTGTGGCATCTCAGCCTAAGCATGAGGCTTAGCCAGAAAGAATGAACTCCCTGCAGTTCATTTCCCCCACAATGTCTCCAGTGGGTCTGAAGACAGTGAGAAAATGGTGAATGCAGGATGAATATGTGGGGAATGGATACAACTGGAACCGAGGAGCAGAAGCTTATTAGAAGATAAAGGAAAACAGCCTCAGAAAAGTCCACGCTCATTTTGAGGCTGTGGGGGGCTGGGTTTTTTAGTCTGTCTCTGGCCTCTGAAAGATAAATGGCTTTTCATCAGCATGGCCTGGACCCTCCATAAGGAGAGCCTGTCCTGGGGAGGCTGCTGCTCACCTGGCCAGGACAGGAGAGACAACATCCCGGCAGGCCTCATGACTCTCAGCCTGTTGTCATCCAGCTGGGTGCTGAGAGACTGGCTCGGCAAGTTCAGCAGCTCATAAAATACTAGATAATTGCTGCTGGATTGTTGTGCGATGAGTAGGCTAGATAACAGGACTATTAAGCACTGTTTCATCACCACCCCCAAACCAGTATACCAGATACTTCCTCTAAAAACATTGTTTTGTCCCAAATATAATAAATGTATCTATGCTAAATGTCATCTGTCGTTACAGTATTTAATTAACGGGAAAAATGGTCAGTGTTGCATGTGATAGCTCAGGTGTAAGTTATCATGTAGCAGGATCTGTTAATTACCTGCAAAAAAAATAAGAGGTAAACACTTCCTTTGTATTTTTGTTCTGGTCAGATAACAGTAGTGATTTTTCCAAGCCTTCAATTTCCTTAATGTTTTCGCCACAATGCATTAAGACTCCCATTCAGCAAGAAACAAAACCACATGCGTAATCCCAGTGTAACCATCAGCAGCTGCTTGTATTAACTGTAAGATAAATGCCTTGCTGGCAGAGGGCCTGAGAGACCTGGGAGCAGCGATACCTGGTGGACTCGTTGTGGCAAGGAGAAGCAGCGGCAGGTCCCTCCTCGAAGCACGCTGCTTTGGACTGCATGTGAAATCCCACCTGCCCAGGTCAGGGGGCAGCTTTAGGGTGTGTTGGTGTGAGGTCCGCAGGCTCTGCTCCCCAGCTGCAGCTCATGTGCCACCCTGCCATCGTCCTGTACTGCCGAGGGTAACAGGAACTGGAAATCACCATTTCAAAGCCGGTTTTCAGCTACAATCTCCAGCAGCCTTCTATGGCTTTTGGAAGGTCAAACTGTATCCTGCCTCAGAGGAAACAAGAGGGAGACACAGGGAGGTCACGTCAGCGGCAGCTAGGGGATCAGTGCTGGGATCTCCTGGCTGCTTGCCCTGGCTTGGAGCCAGCTGCTCCATGTTTCCCCTTAGCCTGCCACCGTGCAGGGTAGGACTTACCAGGAGCAATCATGAGGGTGCAGCCCTCCCATGCTGCAAGTAGGTCTTGTACAGGGTGGGGGTTGTGTTGGGCAATGCAGAAAAGGCTGTGCTACTGCACGGTACCCACCTCGCCATGGTGATTGCGCCCATGTGCAATACCTGGCCACAAGGAGCATTTTGGCAGCAGACTTAGCCACTATCTGTTGTCTCCCAAATAGCTGGCAAGGTGGCAAAGGGATTATTATGGGTTTAGATAAAATACATAGGCCACCAAGATCATTGTCTTTGATTAGACTGTACACTCTGCCAAAAACATCCTCATAGCACAGCTAGCCAAAAGACTGGAAAGCCATAGTTTCACTTGTGGAAAACCTTCAGAAACATCTGGGATCTGGTCCATCTCTGAGTTTTGCCAGCAGCGTGGAAAGTCTGCAGAGCAAACTGCTGCAGCTCTGTTAGCTGATGCCCTGTGGCACTTTGCTAAGGGGAAAGTGTTTTTGTTAATATGGTTCATTTAATTTCAGGACTTGCAAGAGAGCTTTTTTGCTACACGTTGCTAGGTTAGACTTTGCAAAAGAGCCAGCATCCACCTTTCAAGGACAAAAACGATTCCATGAGACATTTTAATCTTAGTATAGGTCTGCTGGATTATTATCACTTATAATTAGTTCTCTACATGCTGCGACATTCCCTGCTGGCAACCTCTTTTTCATCTGTAAAAATACTGTAAAAAAAAGAGTTGTAAGAAGGAGGAGGGCTTGCCAAGACATCTGTATCAAGGTTGTTAGTGTAGACAAGGAATATGTATCCCACCTGGGAGAGTTGCTCTGTTTAAGCCAGACCCATTCTTTCTGCATTATATCCTCTCAAGGGGTATGGCTACGAGCTTTAACTCCTTATTTTTTGTACAATAATAGATATTTTGAACCCTAATGCGTTTTTCACTGTGACTTGGTGAAAAAAATTAACTACCAGAGAAGTGGTGCTTTGAATTCAACCTTGTAAGTAATTTTCATTTTTAATGGTTTGCCCTGCTTCTTTTTATACACATCTAAACACCCTTTGAGTCTGGACCAGTTTGTCGCTTTCTGTGCCCTAACACCCACCACATCAGTTAGGCTGAGCATTTTGCACCAGTTGAGCTTAAGAGCAAACATATGCACTGTGCTGAAACAGCTGAATTTAAATGTAATGATAAACAAGGTGATGCATGAACACCACTACTTGCCAAATACCCCACTAGCCTGGGGGAAAGCTTGCTGGGCTGCAAAAGAGGAGAGCAGAGTCTGAGACATGTTTAAGTTCCTGCACCCTTTTTCACTCACATTACTGAATTACACCACACACTTCACCCAGAGGACATTCTGAGAAGATCTGTGCTCTTCACTTTAGCAGTGGTCTTGCTGGTAGCCAGGCCAATTGCTTCCCCAGAGGCACAGAAGCTGCCAGGCCCACATACTGGCTTGTGCAGATATGCACAAGCACGTGATGGGGGTCACTGTTATGGCTTTGCAATAGAAAACAGGTTTGCGGAATTTGGGGGTGAGCTCTGATTTTTCTCATCCAGCAGAGAGGAGTGCACGTCTTATGAAATGCTAGAAGGTGGGCAGGGTCTTTGCCCATTGCTGTTTCTTCCCATCCTTTCACTGGTTTGAATGACCAGAGTATGTCCTGCCTCACACTTAGCTGTCATGAACTAACCTAACACTAGCTACCTTCTCCCATTAATTTAAATAGCAGCCCACCTCCTTCTAATGCAGAATATGTTTTCCACCCACTTTGCTGCTCCCTGAAGGCAATGGTCACATTCTACCTATGCAGTCGTTCTGCTGCTACCAGGGTCAGCCTTGACCTGCTGAGATATCCTTACACATTTCTAATGGCATATGCATGACACTTGTCTGCTTTTAATCAGATTTACATGGAAAAGCACACTTTTCAATAGCAGATTGAATTCTCCAAGGAATTTAATGTCAAGGTATGTCAGTCAGACTAATATTAGTTCTAATTGCCACTCTAACTGTTCTTATATCCCTTACCTGCATCCCCTTTCTTGCCTGAGATTGTATAAATGACAAAAATGTTTTCTATCTCATCATCAGTTCATTGAGTAGCACAAGGGGGTACCTTCAGCAGCAGCAGTAGTATATGGGTTTGGAGTGCATAGTTTGACCTAGGTATTGTTCACCAAGTCTGTGATTCAACATTCATTAATACCAGTTCTGTATCTACCAGATCATCTGGCAGTACAAGTTTAATCCAGATCAGAAACAAGCCCTCAGCTGCATTTCTGCCAGGTTAGTAATTGTGTACGTCAGGGAGTCTGTGCCAGCTTGCACCACGATCATGACCTGGTGTTGCATTTGCCCTCTTTTTTTGGTTGTCTTTGCATGACTGAGGAACATCACCCCACTTGTGTTGAGGGGATGTTTAGAGGTGGCAACCCAAGGGACCAGCCTTCCAATTTTAAGGACAGCATACGTGTGTTTCCACAGGGGTCCTGCAAAGGGTGTTCGGGGGAAGCTCAGCACTATGGCCAGCAAAATATTTCCAAATCACGTTAAGCAGAGGGATTAATTCACACATAGCTGCATCCTTACACCTGGCAGAGCTGACTCAGATCCTGTTAAGTTAAATTTCCCGATCCCTTGCTTGTTGATGAATGGGTCCAGCCTAAGTATTTAGGGAAGAGTTACCCACCACGTGCTGCCACTCTGCTGGTTTCCAGGGACAGCCCAGTGCATGGACATGTCTCTTGCCAGTAGTTGTACTTGGGTCCAGTGGAGCCACGCTGCTCACGCTGTGCATGAATGAGTCCAGGCACTTACACCACTGGGAACTGAGGAGTGTTGGCAGCAGGCAAGGAGAAATATGAGCACAGTTCATGCCTGATGAGTGTGCAAAAAAGAGGAAGTCCCTGGGTCCAAACCTGCTTACAGAGCAGCGTTGCAATAGCCAGAGACCATGACCTTGGCACGCAGATGGCAAGAAAAGACTGTGGGAGGTCCAGTCAAAGGCCTACAGGCAACAAGCCTGGCCGATCTGCTGGGAAAATGTTATCAAATGTTAGCACATCTGAATCGGTACTCTCCTTAGACTGATAAATGGCTTAATGTCCTGTGGCTGTCATGTTTTTGACACAGTGCCAGATGCCCAAAATTTCATTTCTGTACTTGTGGAACCATGGCCCAGGGGCAATCCAAAATAACTGTTTTGTGCCCTTTGCATATAAGTAAACTTCTGTTTTACAAGCAGAGATCAGACAACTCACACCCCCAAAACCCAAAACCTAAGCAAAATGCAGTAATATAAACTTTAACTGTTAAACGGATAACTAATCTAAATGCTAAAAGTAGGGGATTTAATATTAATATGAAAACTTAGAAAAAACTAGGAGATAAAAAGTTGCTACAGCTGATTGATAGGAAGAACCAAGCATCTTCTTACCATTCTTTCCATGGTGGTGTTTTTCAGAAATAACTAATCAGATCACGTATTTAAATGTCAGAAGGCTTCACATTGTTCCTCCCATCTCATAAAAAGGAAGAAAATGGACAAGGAAGGGAGATGTTGGTAGGATTTGCAAGTTCATCCCTGAGCTGCCGCAGTGTAGTTTCACCATTATGCTGATTACTGAAGGCTGAATCACCAATAAGTAAATGGCCCTTGCCAAGAACTGCAAATGTTCCAGCCACTGTGAGAACAAAAGTATGCAGCAAAAGATTACGTCCAATTCTCTGGGTAATGGCATGCCTTCAGTGGGGGAAAGGGGCCTTAAGAAGTGATTTTTCTTCCACGGACTTTCCACTGAGGACTATTAAATACAAATGCACTTCCTCTTTTTCATGGAAACCCAGAGACAGAAATCACTGGAAGATGGGAAAGTATTCCAAGAAAATATCGCTGTATGCAAGCCCTGTTCTTGCATTCTCCCTAAGCACCTGCCACTGACTCCTGTCCAAAGCAACACGTCAGGCCATGGTGACCCCTGATCTGATCCAGTGTGGCTGCTCTTCTTTTCCTGAGGCAAGGAAATCCACTTATTTTCAGTTTGAGGCATTCTTCATTACCTTTATCCTATTGGGGAGTCTGGGTCTCAGTTATTGTCTCTGAAACAATCTTCAGTCTTGCATATTGCCCAAAACCTGGCAGAAATGAAGAACATTTGCCAGCAACATGTGGGGGTTTCCACCTCAGTCCAGAATAAATCAGTCTTTGAGGGATTTCATGTTGACATTCACCCATACATTTCTGGGTAATCTTTGCTGGCTCATTTACGTTCAAAATATTAGGTTATCTTTACTTTGCTGTGAACCTTTCATTGATCATTGCCCTTCTGTTTGACTCCGCTCATTGCATGCTTGCACAAAAGATGGAGTCAGGCTGCTGCTGCGAGGCTGCCATCTTCCCAGCTGCTGAAAGTTTTAGGAGCAGAAAATCAACCAGCACACCTGGCATGGACTTATCGGAAACTTCTGCAGTATTAAATAAAATGGATGGACTAGAAGTGCAGCCTTAAAAAAAACAACAAAACAACCCCACCTCAACAACAAAAAAACCCCTTTGCAATCTGGTATTGAACGATAAAACCAAGCCATCCTCTAGAAAACCAAATGTTTGGAAATCTAAGTGACTATTCTATTCAGGGAACGAGGACACTGACTTGATGAAACCAGTTAATTTTCAAGCTAATCAAGCAGAGGTAGAAAAGAATTAAAAAATAATAATAATAATAATAATAATAATAAAAAAAAAAACAACAGAAAGAAAGGAAGAAGAAGGACAGCTTGCCAGCATCCAGTTAGGCCAGTCTGTCTGACCAGCTGTCCAAAAAAAAATCAGCAGGGCATCTAGAGGTAAAAGGCTGGTATTGGCCATTTTGAGAGGTGGGAGTTGGCGGTCAGTCTACACACTTCAGATGGACTTTTGTTGGATATGTACACACTTCTCCTCAGAGCTTTCTCCAAAGTACCTCTTCTCTAGCTACCTTGTGCCTTCACTATCAGTGCTCTGACCAGCACTCAGATAATTCTTGCCTTAGTACTTTCAACTAGAGAGGTGTTACCACACCGGGTCTTTGTAATCATCTCCATGTTTTTCTGGCAACTGTAAAAAATATAGCCCAGCCAAGTCAACAAAAACTGCCATCCTGTAGATCAAACCACGAGCAAGACATAATATGCCGAGAACATTAGTGTTTAAAGCCTGGAAAAGGGACATTTCAAAACTCCCTCTCTTTAAAATGCCATAGATGGATTGCTGTCAGGTGTCTTTCAAGATCACTCCTTGGGATGGAATGTGCCAGCTGGCATTTTTACTGGAAACAATTTTATTTTGAAGAAGTGTAAGATAAAAAATTGGCCTAAAAACTAACTTAGGTACACAGTGGCTCCTGCTACCCTGTAACATTTAGGCCATTTATCTTAGAGCAAGCAATAAAGCAGCTACTGGAAGCAAACAGCAAAGCAGGTCAATAAAACAAGTTCTAGTCCCTTTCTTTTGCAAATTTTTTCTGCCTCTTTTCTTCCATATCCATCTGTCCAAGTGTTAATTGTGAAATCCCTGGATTTTATTTTTTTTTTTAGAAAAGATTCCCACAACTACCTAAGAAACTGCACTGTAATGTCCCCTGGAATGTCTTTCATGTTTCCATGCAAAGCTTGGTTTTGAAGTCACTTTTATTTTTACATACATATAAATATTATTTATGTGTGTGTGTATGTACACATGTATATTAAAAAAAAAATTATATTCTAGCACCCTTTGTTCTGCCTACAAAACTTCATCACTGATAAATTTTGCAGCATGGTTCTGCCCTCTGGTTTGCAAAGCTTGTGCCTGTTCAGAGAGGACAGGGGCTGAGAGAATTAAAAAATGCAGAATGTCCTTAGGGGCTCACTCCCGGCCATAATTCATGCAGTTTGCTGCAAGTAGAGATGTGAGTAACATTTCTGATCTTGGCTCCACCCCAAAGAGTAATGACTTTCAGTTTTCATTCTGTCCTGACCTAGGTTTCAGACACTGGGAAAGCTTAGAGGAAGGTTTCATTAACTAGTTCCCAGCTCAAGTAATAATTTTTGAAAAATCAGTCTCTTCAGCAAAAACTATGGGTTTTTTTCTAAGATGACTAGCCCAAACTTGGGCACAACGCTAAGTCTGAGTAATTTCACATTCTTTCTTAAAGCATGCTTTTTCTGTCTTCATTTAACAACTTACAAAGTTAATAAATATTTTGAGGAAGAGTAGATCACATTGCCGCTGTCCTGTGCATTTACATGTGTGTATATACACATGCATATATATGTGCGCTATATATGTGTGTGTATATGAGTGTGTATATACATAAACTCCCCAAGATAAGTAAAATTGTGGCAGTATGCGTGAGAGCACATAAACCCCTAGCTCTTACATTGGAAACATAAACCATAACAAAGCCAAATTTGCATAGTTATTTAGATCAAAGAGTGCAATTAAAAAATATATTTGCTTCCTATCTCTTACAAGAGACTTTTGTTAGTAAAAAGGATTAAAAAATAGTATATCACTGCCCACACTTGAATCTTTGTATATTTTTTAGCCATAAGGTAACACTGGCAAAGCAAAGCAAACCAAAAGGCATCTCTTCTGAAGAAGACTCAAAGGTGAACACAATTCTGCAGTCAAGCAAAATTGCCAGCACAGTCTTCCCCGTTGTTCCCAAAATAAGAGGTGTCAGTAAAATTCCAGTTCACACAAGGTCATAATGATTTCTCCCTCCACAAATTACACTGCAATTTTAAAAGAGGGAAAATAATCCGCGCCCTCCTCTTGACTGTGCCTGCAGTAGTAAGAGTGTGCCGGGGGTGATGGTCTCCCGGAGCACAGACCATCACAGGCGGGAAGCAGGTTCTCCCTGGCTCATTTGAGCAGTCAGAGTTCATACCACAGAAAGTCAAACCAAGGATTAAGCGAAGACCTAAGGAAAATAACCAGCTAGCCCATCTAAAATTGATCCTGCAGCCTGGATAATTGTAGTGCTGTAATAAATAGGCTGCTTTGTTTTCTCATCCAGATTTTGTGTCCACTGCAAGCTCTATTGAGCTTTCTGCTATTACAAGCTTACAAGATTTGCTGGCCCCCATTTGTTTTATTCCTTTGTATGCAGCAAACTACCTGTAAAATATTAATACATTGCCAGTAGAAAATGTGTGAGATCCAACTAGGTGCAGGTAAGACTGCCCTGATAACTGCATATCACAGTAAAGACCCTTAGTTTAACGTGGTAAGTACGAAAGTCCTAATTTTCCTGACAATTGCTTATCCAGTGTTTCAATTTTTCTTTTCTTCTTTTAGGTAAAAAAGTTATTTCTTTCAGATCCACAGTGAGCGGATAAGATCAATAAAATATACATACCATTCACAAAAGTGCCAGGCTTTTCTTTTATTGAAAAATGTAGTAGTGATGTGTAATAAAAAGTGTTCTCCCTTTGCGGAGGTGGAGAACAGCTAGTAACGTTCCAGAAGGCCTCTTTTTTCTGTACTCCTCCTGCATTTTAAGAAGAGATCACATCCGCTCTCACTTGCTTTTGAGTTTTGATTGAAACCAACAGACACAGGCGAGAAATTAAACCTGCATAAATCTGACTCCACATTGCAAAGTTTGTGTACATCCTCAGCTTCTCACTAAAGTATGGGAGCTGTCCCTGAATACAAAGTAGGTCTTCTAAGTAGTCATTGTCAATATAGCGGTTTTGCACATATGAATTACGTTTTATTTACTGGATCCTCTTTATTGTGACTGTTTGGGGTTTTTTAATGCTATAAAATATGCTAGTTATATAGCATTGTCACATAAACATTTCGAAAATGACCTTGCCATTTGGAAGCTCCTAATTTGGCAGTGCTGGCCCCATTAACTTAGCACTATTTTTTTCACCAACTTTTTCCATTTTAACTAAATCATCAGTGGCTCTATCTGGTCCTGGGTCCAGCCTCCCTGAGGTCTCTCCACACCAGCTGGCACAGGGAGGCACAGGTTTCCATACCCAATAACCTGCAGCCAAACAAGGGCTAGTCCTTCTCCACCCCAGCAGGGTAGGAGCGTGTCAGGGTGATGCAGTGATGGTCCATTTCCAGTGCATCCCATCCAGCTGCGCTCAGGTTGCACTCACAGGGTTGAGGGGCCCTCTCCCCACACCTCCAGGGGCTCTCTGCAACCATTCCCGACCAAATCTCTTTTACTTGGCAGACTTCTTAAAGGCGCGTCCAGGAAATATTTTCTTTAAGCCAAAAAGCACTGATGAAACAAGGGAATTAAGGAGACAAAAGCATGAAATGAACGGCCTGTCAGTACAACCACTCTTGGCCCCTGCCCTTGCCTAGCCCTGGCGTAGGCGAGCCTGCCCATTTTATTCCCATAGACGGTGAAAAGTGCTTCTGTGCCAGGGGTCAGCACAAAGCCTATAGATCATTCCAGACCTTGGGCTGGCCTTCTGGGCAGGGGTGAATTTTGCTCAGCCAACATCTTTATTATCTTGAAGTAATCTCCAACCTCTTGGGTTCAGTGCCATGTGGAAAAATACCTCTTCTGGGAGAAAAAAAACCCTCCTTGTTTATTTGAAAGGTCTAGACTGGATGGAATTTTCTTTTTCCCTAAAATTATCCAGATGATATATGTTGCATTGTAATTTTGATCTATGTCTGTTAAGGTTATACTTCTGCTCCCACCAGAGTCTGTGGCTAGCACACCCTTGATTGTAGGGAAGCAAGCCCTTGATCCAGAGGGAGTCAGACCTCCATGGAAAGAAAAGCAATTATAAGAAAATTCTAACTTCATATCTATGGTAATAAAAGAGAGCAGATCAGATAAAAATGAATTAAAGGAATGTGAAAGCTTCAGGTTGCAGGCAGTTTATGGAGAAAGAGTATGCTCTGTTTTTAACGCTGTCTTAAAAGTTAGACTAGGAAATCAAAGTTTGATCCAACAGTAAATCAGCTGGTTAGTACAAAATCTGATGCATTTAAAATCCAGCTTCATTAAAATGTCATTCATTGATGCAGTATAGAGAGACTGCCCTGTCTGTCAAACACCTTCAAGTAGGTCAACTTTTAGGGATTAGTCTAAGTTGCTATCTGTTGACATTTCACGTGTGACATCATAAGCTTCTTAATATGAATTAAATTCTGTTTCTTTTTTTTTTTTTAAGGTAAATGATAGCGGCAGTCTCGCAAGGTAGAAGGATTTGCAACACTGGCTAGTGATTTTGGCTGTCTTGTATTTGGAGCATCCACTTTAAAGGACTCTGAAGACCTTGTTTGTCAGGAAGTGAGTGCTTATTTTTTTCTGAAGTTTGGACTGTCTTTCTCAAACTGGAACTCAAAACATGAAACATTGCAGGTGCTCATTGCTGGCCTCATCCCTTGGGCATTACAGTCCTCTTTGAAATGACCCGTGAAGGTTCCTGTGCCTCAGCGTTACTGTCTGCGCAATTGCGGCTCCTATTGCAGAGGAGCACTGTGAGCACAAGCACTGTGAGTACACACCATCCACATGTAAAATAGACCAGCGAGACCTACACAGCAGGACTACAGGGCATTAGAATACACAGATGTTTCTTCTCCATATTCTATTCCAAGAACGAGACAAAATAACAGGAATGTCTCTGAGCAGGGCTTCCTAACGGAGTGGCAGAAAAGCACAGAGGGGCTGCAGCTTCTTTTGGTTGCTCCTTTCTTGTTTGCCCCTGCAGTAACCGTGGGCTCTGGTGTTGAGGTCAGTGAAAGAAGCAGAACTATGCTGGGAACTGAGGTTGCTCATGCTAACAATAAGAGGAAAACAGGACAGATTCTTGGTTTATCATGAACAAGACTCATAACTTGTCAGAATGCATTAAATTAAAATGAGAGACATTATACAAGAATATTTATTTTTACTGTAGTGAAGCATCATCATTTTGATGTCCATTCTAACTCCTTAAAGCCATCGTGTTGGTCATCTTGAATACACTTAAGGAAGATATTCTTATGGAGTGACTTTCTTTTAAGCATTAACTGGAGAAGAAAGCTAGCATGAATAACAGTACACTAAGTATACTATTTATAGATGTCATTTATTTATACATCCTTTGTATATTTCTGTATTCATTGAGACCTTAATTTCTCAAGAAACTTATCTCTGTGTCATATTTACTTGTCTGGAGTGGCTTCCCCTTTCGTACCAGTAAACTAAACATACAATTGTTTAGAAACTCTACGGACTTGCCAAAATATGAACTCATGCGCATGGAAGGGGGCAGAAGTTCAGATCGATCTGGCCATGTAGGGCGGCACGTGCTGTCCTAAGCTGCTCTAGTGAAGTTGTTCATCTTAGTTGCTCTCCAGAGGCTCTTTTATTGGGAGAGAAAAAAGATCTGACTGCCAAGAAGGAGGACGATGCTGTCTGCGGAGACGTACCAAGGCTCTAATAGGGAAAACAGAATTATTTCTTTTTCCTTCTTTCTCCCCCTGTTCTGAGGGACTCTGGAAGAGAATATAATCCAAAAAATGGTAACTCTTTGCAGGGCTGTATTTTCCACTCGAGGTCATGCTCTGGCCCTTCAGCTCCCTGTGCTGGACCACTGACTGCCCCTTTCTGTTTTCTCTCTTTGCCACCGGAAAGGAGCCCCTAATTCCTGGGTCACAGCCTTCTCCTATTTTCTCCGTGCTCCTGCAGTCTTCCATCCACCAAGCAGCTGTAACCAGAACTGCAGTCTGCTTTACTAACACCTAAGTATTTTCTTGCACCTTAGACATAACTCATGAGCAATATGCTATCATAGAGCTCCACAGTACAACAGGACACAAACCCCCACTTCTTTTTTCCTTGGCCACACATTCAAAGGTCTAGTCACCAACAGAGAAAAACCTATGGATTCAAGGAGAAGTTAAGTTTTTCACCTTTCCCCAAAAGCAAGAAAAACATTTGTTATCAGCCATATGGAGCAGAAAAAAAGGATCTGCTCCTTTTGCTTTTAATTGCTCACAAACAGTGGGATATCAAAATGACTAGAGAGCACCCTATAGCTCTCCCATGCCATACAGTGCTTGGGAGGTTCAGTTTTTCAGCAGCCTGGGAGGCAGAGATCACATTTTCTCCCTTTCTGTCACAGCTTCTAGTGTTATTTTCTCAGGGTGCTGAATGGTACCCATGCTGGGAGCCTCCAGGTCTGCCATGTAGCATGGGACCAATGTCCCTTCAGGTGAACTTAACTCTGTGGCATAGCAGCAAACAAAAAGGTGGCTGCATTTTTCCTGCCCAGTACACCTTGTATCATCCCAGCTGGCACTTGTGGACAGCAGCAGCTATGCTGCCAACTTGCACAGCATCATTTCAGGCTTTCTGTTTTGATCAAGTTGCTCAGTGTAAAATGCCAAAGCACGCTGCTGACCCAGAGTCCGGCAGAGCAGGTGGTGAGGCATAAACGCTGTGAATCCTGTGAGCTGGGGTCTTGAGAAGCTGTTCAGCAGTAGCTGTTCTGTGCATCTTCAAGGGCACATCATGATAAAGAGCATTACAGCATCCTAGAGCCTGACAGCACAGCCTCTTTGCCACAGACAGCTCAGCATTCAGGCAGCATTTCTCAGCACTTCAGAAGTCAACAAACTAAAGACAAGCACTCCTGTGAGCATGCACAAGATACAAAGCAGTTACGCAATGTGAATGGCACACAAGAAAAGCTCAAGCTAGCCTTCACTCTCCCCACCACTTGGATGAGCTGGAATAGGTTGTGCAAGGAAACCACGCTGTGAGAAGACTGCTGCTGCTCCCTTCTGCAAAGGTTTGCTCTTCTCTAGGACATGGCCATGTGTTATGGCTCCTCTGGCAAATTGCTCATCAGATTGATTTTTCTTCCCCTCCTTGGATAATACAGCCCATCCCTTCCTTATTCCTTATGAGGTACAGTACATCTGGCAAGGCTCAGTGCACAGAGGGGTGGGAGGAGGTGGGTGCGCTGTGCTCAAGTGCCTGCCTCTGGGCCAGCACGCTCGTGAAGGCTGCAAGCAAACCTCACAGCATGGAAGGGCTGGCTGGGAGGACAGGATGGCACAGGATGCAGGGCTGTTATTGGCATGTTCTATAAAATGTCTTTTTACACATTTTGGGAGATAGTGCAACAGACATGCATATGCCACCTAGCACACTTCTGTGACCATGGCAGCAATCCAGCAGAGTTACAGATTAAAGCTAAAATGGGATAGGATGCCATCGCTCATTTCAAAGATGTGTATCAGGCAGTCAGGTCAGACCCTCTGGGTAAAATTTGTAACTAAAAATATTTTCTGCAGACGATTTTGTAATTTTTCTTGTATTAGTGATGACCTGTATTTTATCTTGATCAGCAGTGTCATGGTTTAACCAAAACCAGGACAGCAGATATTTCATCTCAGACTAATTATGTCCTTCCTGTGTGCTATGAGGGACTCCTAGATCCAAACTCAGAAAGAGTCCTGGGGAATGCATGCCAGCACTTTCAGGGAAGAGGTGGGGGAATGATGTGGTTACAGGAAAATCTAGGCTGTGCTTTCTTGTCCAGTGTCAGTTTGATTGATTTTATATGGAAGATCTGAACATTTTTTTGTGGGCAAGAGTAGTGAAGAAAATGGTTGCAATTCTCTGCAGATGTATTGGGCACATGGAGGAGAGTCTTGAAATCCCAGCCACCATCCAGCCATTTATCAGAACTACCTTTTTGCCACAAAGCACTCCAGACTCTTCCCTGCCAATATCTTCCAGAGGGAGAAAACTGTATGGGCAGCTCTCTGTCTTCCTCCTCAAGGCATGGCAGGAATTCAAAGCACTTCTGAAATCTGATAGAGAATCTCTATGAGGATCCTGACAGTCATTCCGGTTTTACACTTCTTTGATGTGCAGAAGTACTCCATCAGCACACTTCCTCTTCTTGTGTGTCCGTGACTTCCAGACACATGCAGTGTCTACAGTCTACAGTCCTTCTAGGAGCATCGCACCAAGAGGACAACGTATGCTGTCTGTCTTCTGTTAGTATTATTCTCCATCTTCCAATTCTGCATTGTTATTGACTGTGTGCTGGCTGGTTGGCTCTAATAGATAGCTTGTTCACAGCCTTTAACTGATAGCAAGTTCATCATCCTTTGCCCAGTACCCTGAGCAGATTGTTATTAATTACCACTTACTTATTTCACAATACTATTTACTGTTATCTTCCTTCTCACCAGCTTTTCTCTTTCCCTCTCCTGTCCTTTTTGCCTCCCCTTTGCCCCTGCTCCCCCATCTCTCCCTCTGCCAGGGTCTGCCCTTTTCCTCCTGTTACCTCCCTGCCTTCCTGCATCATGAACCTGGTTTTCACCATGGTATTGGTGAAACTCGGGCTTGCCAGTCTCCCTTCTCACCACCACCTGTCTTTGCCCTCTCTGTCCTCTGTTTCGGGGGGGTGGGGGTGGGGGGGTGGGGGGCTGTCCTCACCCCCTGCCCCTGCTGCCCACAGCAGCTCCCAGGAGCAGGAACAGATGGGCTGGCACCGAGCACAGCCCAGGGAACGGCAAGGACCTGAGCCCACGCCTGAGCAATACACAGTCCTGAGCCCGTCCTCAGGAGCTGCTCAGGAGATGCGCACGTCACCGTGCACCAGATGAAGGAGATGAGAGTGATAAAAGGCAGGAGTTGAAAGCCAGCTTTCCTCCAGTACAAGGAATAAGACAGACAGCAGCTGCGCTCTGGAGCCGGAGTGTTTTCAAAACCCCTCTGCTGATCTACACTGTGGCTACCAGTGTAGGGGCACAAGACCCAGTGAAAAAACTACAAATGAGCAGATATCTTGTGTGTTGGATAGTGACCCTCTTGCTGGTGTGTGTGAATAGTCTTCTATGTGGCAATGGTGCATGTGCTTAAGCTTAGCAGGTGATGGCCCGTGGGACTGTGGGCAGCAGCATGCTGGAGGATATCCACTGCACCCGCTGAGAGCCCTAAGCGTCCAGTATGTCCTGCTGTACTTGACATGAGTTGAGCCAGAATGCAGCCTGAGAACAGCACCCCCATCTTAGCACTGCTCCTCAGCATGTGGAAGGAGGTACCTCCACACAGCAGGGTACGGTGAGCCAGAGCTGGAGCCTGAGAGGGACACTGGGGACAGCATGTTCAGATATGTCCCAGACACTTAGGCATCTCATGGGTCAGCACTGGGGAGGTTTGTGCTCCTCCTTGCCTGCCTTACACCCTCTCAGGCATACTTGGTAGCCGGAGTGCATCCCCTTCCCAGGCGGTGGCTGGCCCCACAGCAATGCTCTGTGTGCATGTATTTTCACAGGCAGGAGAAAAGGGTGCAGGCAGCTGACCCTCAGTGCTCCCCTTTGGCTCCTGCCCAGGCACAGCGACATTACAGACCTCAGAGGAAGGCTATCAAGGACACTCAGAATGCTAGACCAAAATCAGAAAAAGAAGGCTCATTTTAATAACTCCGAGCCTTGCACTCCTGTATGTCTTAGAAGGAGCTCTATTGCTCTCCAAGCTGAACCTTTAAAAATAGTCTGTGTTTTGAAATCATCATAGTGCAGATCATCCTTTAGTGGAGGGTTGATAGCAAGGTGTGAAAAAAAAAAAAAAAAAAAAAAGCAGACAAGGATCTGGAATCAAAGGCAGGGAAGCACTTTGAGATGTGTCGACAAGAAGTGCTATATAGATGCCACATTAAAAGGACTGGCAGATTTCTATCTAAGCTGTTCCTCCTCCTGGAGGCATTCATCTCTCAGCACAGTGTTTCTTCATCCATCCCATCCCTGTGACTGTGATGGTGACTTTCCAGAAGATGCATTTTGACCAGAGGTAGCAGATCTACCCACCTTCCCCGTTCATATGCTATTACCCGAAGCCAGCGGGGTCAGGCACTGACCTGCGCAGAGCGGTGATGGTGCGGTGGTAGGCGGAGTGCCCCCAGCTCCAGCCCATGCACATTTCACACCTCCTTTAGACCCATGATGAAAGTAGACCAGGTGAAGATTCACTCCTGTTGCAGAAGCTTAAAGATATCAGTTCCAGGTGGGGCAACACATTCACAGGTCTCAAGCACATACCTGCAGGTGACCAAGGAGAGAGCCGAGAGTTTTCCTCTGTCCATAGGCACTGCACACGCTGGCACGCAGCTGCAAGGCAATGCTTCAGGTGTATTTTTAGATGAAAAAATTGAAGCTGTTCCTCTCACCCAGCACAGGCCAGAAAAAACACAAATGAACAGCACAGTTTTCAGTTAATTTGCTGGAAAAAATTGTATCTAATGAAGAAATGGCATGGGGGCGCTGCTGAAACGAAGGGTGCGGGGAAGGGAAAGCCACGAGAGACGCCAGGGCAGGTGCCGAGGCGATCTTGAGCAGCAGGGGAAGAGCAAAGCCTCCCTGCACCAACCCCCGCACCTCCCTGATGCCCTGGGGGTCCCGGCACGGGGGCGACAGCGTGGTGCCCACAGGGCTGCTCAGGCCAGGCGGGTCCTGCTGGTTTCAGTGTAGGGGCTGGTGAGGGTGGCTGCAGGCTGGGGACCCCTGGCTCACCCGCACAGCCCAGCACACCCAGCAGGCACTGGTGTGATGCTGAGGAATTTGGCACTCACCCCTCTGTCGGCAGCAGGCAAAGGGTAACACGGGAACCGAAGCCTCATCTTTTAAACTGGTCTCAGAAGACACGGTGATAGAAATTTCAGTTTCAGAGTCTCAGTTTTAACAAATTAAACTTGATCAAAACATGACTCATCATTCTTATGGTTTAACATCAGAGGGAAATGAAAAATTCTCCAGAGAGAAAAGACATGGCTGAATTCAGGTGTGATACAAAGGTGCTTTAAATTACCTTTCCTTTATCTTCATTTTTATCTTCCTTTAATTGAAAAAGGTAATTGCTTTTTTTTTTTTTTTTTTTCTGAATCAAACTTGGTAGAATTTAGGCATTGACCAGGAGAGAAGATGCATCCACCATAAACAAAAGATAGTTTGTGGATGTTTGTATTTGACAGCTGTCTTCCAACAGGTAATCAGTTGAAATAAATACTGTTCCAGCGACTCACCGTAAGAGAGCCAACAGTGACATTCAGGAAGATGTGACACAGTTGGTTTTGATGGTTTCCCCTGTGGTTTTTACTTCCCCTTTTGGTGAAAGTGATGCAACTGTGATTTCTCTCATTTCCGCCCTCTTCAGAATTTGTGAGAGTATTCTGTCTGTGTTTCTTTTTATATCAGCATCTCCATTTTACTGTCAGTTCAGAAGCAAATCCTGTTGTCCAAATGGATTAAAGTTAAAATGAAACATAGCTGGAAGACAGCATTTCGTTCAACCATTTTATGCATAAAATCACCAAGTCACAGAACTGTGGAACTGTTGAGGCTGAAAGGAACCTCTGGGAACCTCCTAGTCCCTGCCTGCTGCTTAAAGCAGCTGACATATGGGGACCAAAAAATAGGGAGTGTGCCCTGCCTGTCACTTCAGTGCAACAATTTCTGTAAAATACTAACACTTCCTTAGTGCATCTAATGAACAGTCTTTGATTAGATATCTTGGAATACAGATGGTATTCAGAATTTCTAAAGTGGGCCAGAAGCACTCCCCTAGTCTTCATCCCAGAAATTAGCAACAAAGATATAAAATTAAAGGAATACTTGTGCATTAACACCCCAAATTACAAGGTTTTGACATAATATCATGCCAATGCAAAAGTACTGAGCAATTTTCCCTTAAGTGGAATGCAATGCATTTGCTTTTGTGTTTGCAAGCCCCTGGCTGTGTGAAGACTTCTGTCTTTTCATAGCTTCCTTAGCCACTAACTTGCTATACACACAGGAGATGCACACTCCCCATCAATGTTTAGATACAAGATCAAGCACAGTGATGTTTCTGAAAGAACGCACAAAGGCAGCTGCATCCAGTGTTTCTCTATGGGGACACTTGGCAGCAGCACACCATGGTTGGGCACCACCTCATTCATCACAAGGTCTGTTTGCATCTTGTTCTGTGCCACTTACCCTTTTCCATGCTCTCTCCAGGCGACTAAGCCCCTAAACTTAGGTTTATATGCAAGAAAACATGCAACACTCTGGTTTTAGCCACCTGAACTCTGTTGGATCTAGTTCTTCTCGTCCAGCCCTATACTATATCACACTGTAGGAGCTGAGGCCACTGAACACACATGTGCTTGTGCTCACATACGGCTCTGCCTGAGCGAGCAAGGGGAAGCTGTCCAAGCTCGTTTGCTTTAGGGGACAGGCAGTCCGCTGCAAGGCTCCCCCTACGTACAGGGTCTTTCTTGTTTAATCCAGCAGCTGCAGACTTACCTGCAGACTCTTTCTTCAGGTTAAGATTCATTGAGGTCTTCGGTTCATGTTCACAATTCCCTCGAAGAGTTTCTTACCCTCTCTTTCTTGCCACCTCTCCGCCAGACATCACTGTTGCCATAGCAGAGTCAGGACAATGGGCCTCAGCCTCTGGTTTATGGGTGGCCTGTCCTGAGGAATGAAGCCTGAAACAATGATGCTTTAGGTGTCTTCCCCATGTCCGCCATTCCTGAATCGGGGATGAGCTGCTGTGATTTCCAGCTGAGCAGCAGAAAGCAAACCCTCACCAATTTTGGTTTGCTCAAGACATTCCGTTGTGAATGGCAGCAGTGGAGGGACTGTTGCATGAGCAGCTCAGGGATCTGCATGGCAAAGAGGACAGCAGAGGCAGTGAGGAAGAAATTTTGTGAGTTGTGCCAATGTAAGTGGCTAAGCCAGCCCCATCCACCCATGCTGCTCCCCAGTGGTTTCACCGCCATGTCAATGGACACACGAATGGGCAGCTGGGATGCTACCGTCAACCACTGGTGGCTTTGGCACGTCTTGTCCTTCCGCAGCTTAGGTTCAGTTTCAGTCTGTTCCTGAGTGCTTTGGGCAAACTTCAGCTTAATGCAGAAGATTTTAAATTTAAATATTTTAAATCACAGCTTTTTGCTGTTCTTAATCAGCTTTAAAATGACAACGAAGTTCAACCAGCACAACTGAGTAGGTGGGAAATCTTATGGCATTGGATGGGGATCAGGGAAGCTGGTCAGGTGTTTAGGTTGACCAGCTGACAGCCTCATAGGTCCTGAGTGTTGCAAGAAATGAAACTCAGTATCTACTCTACTCATTAATTCAAACACTTAAAGAAGTTATAAAATTAAATATTGCTATTAATTTAGAATTAATTAAAATTATCATACTAAAGTTGATGAGCTTCAATATTATACAGGAATTTAGTCAAATTACTTCACAAATAACAAGTCCTTATCATTTAAAAAAGAATCAAAGAGAGATGCCCTCTGTTTAGAAAATCCAGCTGAAGAATTTTACCAAAACCTGTCAAGTTGTGATTGAAAATGTTAACCTTTGTGCCGAAATAAAACTAGTGTCTGACAATCGGATTGTCTCAGGGACAATTATTAGTTTTCTTCTTAGAATTATGCTGCTGAATGACTGCATACATAAAGAGACAGCCTGCTCTGGTGCTTTTGAAAATCATATTGGCAGCCTTGAAAATCTAGTTGTTACCTTTCCCTGCCTCCACTCTCAGAGTTGTTTATACATTTGATAAGAAGTTCAAAAATATTATTTATCAGGAATTGTAGATAATTGAGTCTTTTCAGACTTGTAAACATACAATAGACTCTAAAACCCAATTTTATAAAATAATATTTGAACAGTAAAGCCTTCTCTAGATTGACTCTACATGTGCTCATATGCATGCATTCGATATGCCTGTTTTCACACGTAAGACTAAGGAATATGAAAAGACCACGGCACCTCACAGCATAGAAGAATAGAGGAGGGGGGAAAAAATAAAAAATTTTTGAAGGTAGCTGGAGTCTGAAAATATCAGCTTTTTGAGGCTTCTGGATTTGTACAAAAACCTAGGATTGCAGCCAATAAGCCAGATGGTGATCTGCTGGACATCACATCTCTTGAACAGACATTTGCTCCGTTCAAGATGACTAGTCACATGTTGGTAGGGGTTACTTTTTAGTGCTGTGACTTTTCTCTGCTCAAGGTGGATGGTCACAGAGATTTTAGAACATTAATTTTCCTTATCCTTTTTTGGGCTGGTTCTTTACGCTTTCTAGAGCATCTGTCCAAAGTCTTTGGACAAATCTGGTATAAAGCCTATCTCAGAGTTATGCAAGTGAACAAAAACTTTCAGGTCAACTCCCTAACTAACATCACCTTTTAGGAATTAAAAAGTAATTTAAATACAGTCAAGTGTTTTGCTTCCCACAATGCTTCCCTACCCCTAATATGTACAAATTCCATAGACAGAAAACCTTTTCTGAGGGAACTGGCATGGTCTTATCTGGCTGAAAGGTCTTGAGATAACATTGTGTCACCAATTTAGAGAAAGTTCAGCACAAAAATAGAAGTCAGTACTTAAAAAGGAACCACGATAAACATTAATCGCCAAGCATTTGCCCATCAGAGATATTTTGCATGGTTATTCTAAAAGATAAGTTTCACTATGATGAGTTTTTTCTCAGAAACAGCTGATCCACAATATTTTCCTAGCACAAAAATGGGCTCCAAGTCAAGCTGTTTGTCAACTGGAAATTTCATCTTGCAAGGGGAAAGCTATTTTAAAGCTATTCAGGAGTGAAACGCATGTAAAGCACTAAATTGTATATACCAGATTTCATTGCTTAAACTGCTCTTCCCATGCAGGAAATCTGGGCTTTACAGCTCCTTGTTGTTGATAGCAGAGAATGGTTGAAATATATAGCAAATGCTGTAGAAGCTTCTTCCATTGTGCTGTTTCCACGGGGAGCTGCATCCATGGGAATGTTACCATCACCCAATATCACCGGCAGTAGAAAGTATTATTTAAATGAATCCACGATGATGTTTACATCATTCTTTCCCAGGATACTGCCTTTGCATGCCATAGCAAGCCACCTTTTGTCCAAAGTCAGAGCAAACAGAAGAAAATAAACATTGTGCTGGGAAAGGTGATCAACAAGACATAAACCATGACACCTGTGACAACTCTTAGAAGGGAATAGAAGCAGAAATGCTAACTGATTCGTTGTATGTCCTGAAAAGCAGAGCTAATTCATGCTGCTGGCAGTACTACTGTGCCACAGGTAGTCTTATAGGGAAACTGTTCCCGTGAGTGACTCTCTGCAGGGAAGATGTCATTTATCCGCAACCAGAAGGCAAGAGCACACAGAAAGCTCTGCTCACAAACGGCCAGTGCCGAGAAGGACCAACCCTGCAGGCTGCAGGGGTAGGTTATCAGAGAGGCTACAACTCAGAGACAGTTTCAAAGCTGTGATACCTGGATTTGGGTGGAAACCTTCCCTTACAATCACTTAGGAACTATTTTTATTTCTTTGGTCTGTGCCCTGACACAGTTATATTGTCATCTCTATCTTTACCCATCCCTCTCTGGTCTACATGCTTTACCTTGCATCTCTTGCCCGCAGTTCTTGTCCTACTGTCCCTCACTTTTAATTCTTTATTCTTAAAATGTATGTTCCTTCTTCCTCTCATCTTTTGTGGTTCCAGTCCCTCTGACCATTCTCCTGCACACCAGAAGGCTTGGGGATGGGGTGTTTGATACTCCAGGGGTCTGTTTCCCCAGGAGGCTCTGACAAGAGCTGTCACCACCGTCACAGTGGAGGGAAGCCTGGGCTGACGGACAGCTACTGGAGCTGGTGGTCATACAAATGGGAGCTTCCACACCTGGATAAGCTACTATTTCCATAACACAGAGGGAACCTGAGTATTGTGTAAGAACCCACCTTTAGCTACAGATGCAGTGGCACCAGGAGTGGCGCTCATAAGGAATGAGTGGACTTTGGGTCACTTACTTGTATTCCCTTACATTAATCCGGTGACAAGCACTGGGAAGTAAAACATATATTCATACATTTTTAGATAGATAGCCACATACATATGTGTTACAGCCAAATATTAAAATTCCTATGTATCCACGATTTCACACTGACTTTGCACTGTATTTATATCACTACAAAAGAGGCTTGAAAAAATTCACCAGATTTTCAGCAAATGTAAATCAGTTTAGCTCCACTGCAGTGCATTTCCTTGACTCTGGTGTGAACGTAATCCAGACCCAAATCACTGAAGATGCACTGACTTGTGCCAGCTAAAAATCTGAATTAAAAAACCTCATAAAACAACTAATGTGTTTTTTCTTCTTGTATCAAAACAAGCATGGGTGAAAGCAAGCCAATGAGTCTATCTGTATACATACTACTTTCCATGGGAATGCCAACAGTTTTTGGTTTAGGAGACGTGACTGACATATGACATTCTCCATGGGAATCAAACACAGAACTGTTAAAATTGCCTTTCTGCTGCTAATGACTTCTTCCAGTTCTCATCCATATGACTGAAGTTTGCTTATCTGATAGCTAGAGCCAGGGTACTATTATGTATTGGTAAAGTAATTATTTTTATTGAACTTAGTGACAAAATAACTGGATGGTTTCTTCCTGTCTAAAGGACAGGTCAATTTGTATTGAGTTTGCGTTGGTTTTCTTTAAAGCTCTTTAAGAAAACACATTCTTTTTTTAGGGAGCTATAAAGTGGATTTAAGCTGATACCCACTGACACGATGTAGAAGGCAAATTGCCAGCACTGCTGACATACATGAGTATATAATCTGAGTAACCCTTAAAACTCTCTCTGAGTCTTGCAACCTGTTCTTGCTGGCATGTCGGTGCCGTGGACTTTGCTACTAGCTCCTCTTCCAGACGCCTTTCAGCATTCACCCCTCAGGCATAGCCTGAACTTCTAGGATCCGATCTCTGCTTAGCGCCTAAAATTGGAGCTTTTTAAATTTGATTGTAACACAACTTTGACTGAGTAAGTGACAACAGAGTGGTGCAGTCCTGCCTTTGAATGGTTGATCTGAGGATGCAATGGAGCCTCTGCTGCTGAGATTCAAATACACTTTCAGTGACCTCCCTCCGTAACAAAACTCTTCACCTGCGAGGGGCACGCCTCAGGAACAGATTGTGGGTGGGGAGGTCCTCATGCACAGCTCTTTTTGGGAGAATCTGATGACAGATGGGCAGGCGGTATGCTGAGGCTGCCGCTGAGCATGGAAAATGCCATTGCACCTCCCCTCCACCCTCTCCACAGTCCCTAAGGTACGGGAGCCATTTGGACCAGCACTCGTCTGGGTGCCTGGATGTATCTGAGCTACTTGACAGGTATTCAGCCCAGGGTGGCATCCATGGGGTCTGCCTAGGGACAGACAAGAATAGCTGCATTTACTAACACCTCTAACAAATGTTAGCCAAGAGCAGCACGACAGGTACCTATGGGCGGTGCAGTGCGTGAGTGGGTAGGGAGGAGACAGAAGCCTGCTTCCTCTTTCTGCTTCATTGATTCACTTGGCATCTGCTTCCTCCTCTGTATAAAATGGGAGTTTCTAAGTTCACTCCCAGTTTTGATAGCTGGATGAAAAGAGGTGATGCACATTATGATTAATTTTCATACTCTAATTTTCATAAGCAGCTCTTAGGGCTTGCTCATGATTTTGAAAAGCTCTGTCAAACAGAGAGTCAGACTGAGATCATGATCTGACTCTTTCTCCAGCTCTGGAAAGACTCAGTAGTCAGTGGATACCAAACCTCCTCATGCAGCAGGTTTATACTCCATTCTTTGAGGTACAGCAGTTTCAAAAACGTAGGCAAACGCACCGGTTGGACACGTCAGAGGAGAGTATTCCCACAAGGGAAGTCTGCCTGACTTGGATATTCAGATTCTGCCAGACAGGATCTCCCTCTGTGGTAGGCAAGTTTCTTTCTGCCCTGTCTAAGAAGCAGTGCAGGCATTTGTTCGGGAACATGGCGTCATTAGGTACTCAAGCACAGGAAAAAGGTGGGTGCCAAAGCAGGGTAGATTGCGGCACAGCCATGAAAACACCAAGCGATGGAGGATCCGCCACAGTACAACATGAGTCTGGGACATATGGCTGTGTCTTCTTCCCCTTCTCATTGCTCACGTATGTGTGGGCCATGCTTATCCTAAAAGAAAACACAGTATGATAAATGTGATGGACTTGTCAACCCTAGCTTTTGCCCAGCACTCTCTCCTCAGGAAGAGCCACTGAAGGGGTGGTTGCTGCGGCTGATGTTAGTCTGGGGGAGCAGGTGTCCCTCAGCTCTGGGGGCCGTGGTAGTAATGAGCCTGAGGAACGTCACCTGCCTGCCTGCCCTGCACTGGGCTCCTTTGCCCGCTCCTGCCTCCCAGCCCCACGGAGGCCAGGGACAGGCACCGCATGAACGGCAGAGATGGTGACCAAAGCCCCTGGCTCCAGGGCTGGTGTGGGAGCTTCCACACATGGGGCTCTGGGTCTGGCACGTGATGAGACGAGAGGCATGTGGTATGCAAAGGATTTCCTATTGTTGCTCCAAAATTAAGGAAGAGAAGCATTTCCAGGGGCTGATTCAGAACAGCAAGGTGAGGATCCTGCTCTGAAGTGGCCTCCGGCAGAGCCTCTCTTCAATGCCAGAGAAGCTGCAGTGAGCTTGGCTTTCCCGTGGTAAAGGCAGCCTCTCTGAGCATCTTGTTATCAGCCAGAGAAATCCTTGAAGATCCTAATTAAGGCCTGACTTCACCTAAATATCTGTAGTCAGGAAAGATATGGAAGCATATGCATAACTTAGCATGAGCTGAGTTAGGTTCTTAGTAAAGAGGAACTCGGCAAATAATGTGACTGCCTTCTAGAGTGGGCAAGGCAAGGCAAAGAAAGGCAAGGAAAAGAAAGAAAAGGAAAGGAAGGAAGAAGGAAGGAGGAAAACAGCAGGAAAAATGGAAAAGGTAGAGTGGAAGAGGGACTTTCTTCTAAAATGGACAGCCTTTTATTTTATTCTGCTCTCGTCCCTTCTCTGTGTATCTATTACACATTCAATGTTGCTTTTGTTTTATCACTGTGCATTGTGTGCCAAATCCCTTTGCAAAAAGTCTTGAACCACAAATGAGCCACAGTTTTGGTTTTGCTACAGTCAATAGTCAATAGCAAATCCATTTACATCAGTGGCAAAGGATCATGGCTTTGCTTGAAAAACATTAAATCGGTAGCGAGAAGGTCACTTTAATGTGTTAGGCTTGGTTCTTAACTACTTAATTCAGTTTGAGTCTGGTGTAATTTTATTTTTCCAGCACTGGTGTGAAACCTGGAATAACCCTTTTAAATCTCCTGTACAGTTAATCCAACAGGCTGCTGTACAGATATTACAGCAAAGCCAGGCAGTTGCAGTCTCTTTAAGATGCTCTTTAAGGAAAAAAATTATGTTCAAAAGGAATAATAATTTCTGAAGACTTTCTTTTTCTCTGCTCAGTCTAACAGAGCCCTTTGAGCTCAAGACTTTATTTGTCTATATGTGACACCATTAAATTACTATTTTCTTTACATCTGTTTCAATATCTTACCCTTGCTGAAAGGTTGAGGGCTTTCTGTATATACACTGGTATATCTGCTTTCCAGGGGCAAATGCAAGTAACTAGGACTTTGGAAGATCTTGTAAATATTTCTGAAAACACATTTCATATCCTTGCATATTTTTTCTCCTTCTTGAAGTGTATGTGCTGTAGCTTGTTCTGAGGAAGAAACCCCCCAACCTGGCCACTGAGTAAAGCTATGGATCACAGGAATTTTTACCAGTGCCAGTCCTCTCTGACTTGCAGTAATGCTCCTACTGTGTTTAACAAGGAATAGAACAGTCTCTAATCCTTAACAAAAGAAGAGTAATCACATATACAGTCTTCAGAGCCATTGCAAGTGATCTGTGATTCACCTGCTTTCCTTAAGGATGTCTTAGCATTTTCTCTATAAGCAACCCATCAGATCATTAGGACTGAGCTTTAGACTATCCCTGATGTAACTTAACACATCACTTCTTGGTCTAAAAGAATGACAAGGGGAAAAAAAGAAGTATTGACTATATATTTATTTCCATTTAGAGAGATTTGTGTTTAGAGGCTCCTTTGCACTTACAGACATCAAAAAGCCTGGTTATAAGCAATGAAATTAGTTGTATTACTGCAGATAGAATGTAAATAGTTCCTCCTTAAAATATTTTACATTTGTTAAAAAGATGTATGGCTAGAAAGAATGCTACTGTGCACATGAAGGAATGTTGTCTTCATACGTATTTTGTTTTTATTAATCAGGTAATGCTCTGTACCCTCATCTGAAACCATACAGTGCAGGAAGTGCAGGAAGAACTTGATATGAGACGTACGGCCTGATTTATGCAGAGCTAACCTCCATGCCAGGAGGCCCTGAAGGATTCGATGAGAGCTTCAGCTCCTACAGCCAGAAAGACAAATTGTTGTTTTGCTGGATGCTATCCCCTTTCAGAAAAGTCAAGATATGCTTGCAAGTGAACAGCCTCAGTGCTTACTTCCAAGCTAGAAAAAGTGTGTCACAGTGAGAGGGAGGGTTATCTGTTTAGTTAGTTAAAAAGAAGATAAAGTTAGTGTCTTTATAAACCAGAAGGTAAGATATAAGTGTCTTAAAAGGGAGAAAATACAAAGTACCAAAGGGCTATTGAACAAAACAGAGAAGTGTGACAAGAGCTGCTGGCTGGAAGTTGAATTTGGACACATCAACTACGACACACCTTTCAGTGGTGAGGGTGATTAACAGCTGGAACAAGCCCCACGAGGTTCTGTATCCTCTGCCTCTTGCCGTCTTCAGGTCAAGTCTTTATGAAAGATAGGACACCAAATGTAAGTCCCTGATTTAATCCAAAGAGCAGCTGAATTAAATTCTACAGTTTGTATTAAATAAACCAGAACAGATCTGCTGCTCATTCTGCCTCATAATCTACTGGAATATATATGAGTCTCTCCGTTGCTCCCTCTGCACTGAGGCACAGCTCATGCCTGCAGCAGGGCTTTTTATATTACATCTCCTTAGCGGATGATGTTTTCTTAGCCCACTGTCAATCAAAAGTTACAGTGAGAAGAAGCTGTAATCTCACTGTGCTGCCTTCTAACATGATGGTAATTCTGAGGGTCAGATTAGGGTCAGTAACTGCAAGGAAATTCAACACAGGCTGAGGATTTCCAAACCCTACTCAAACTGAAGTGCCCGTGTCTTGGGATGACTACCCTGCCCTAGGTTTAAAAAGCTGCTAGCAGCATAATCCTGACAGCCGAGAGGCCCACCAGCCTGACCCTGGGCTGAGCAGCACACTTGGTGAGCTTTGCTGAGCTCCCTGCTGCCATGACATCCTTGCTAGCGATACCCAAAGCAGTGCCATGTGAACACACCGCAGCCAGCATGACACAGGCAGGCACAGGGTGGCCGACCCCTGCTGTGCTCCGGGGCCAGGCTGAGCGGGCAGAGCCCCTGGCAGGGCAAACCTGCAGCCTGGCAGCATGCCCCAGCTTCGGAGCAGCGTCTCCGGACCCTGGAGATTTGTTACATTAAGCAGTTTACATCCCTCTGCCATAACCACGTCGGGTGAAGTTTTCTTGCGGAGCCTGTCTGTTGAATTCCCATATTCAAATAGGTGCTGTTGGGAAGCAAAGGACACATTTTTCATGCCTCGTGGTCTAAATTTGTAAGTGCAGATTCAAAGGTGCCTTTGATGGCTGGGAATTTACAGCATTTTGGAATACAGGTCATTAATCTAGGTGCCTATTTCTGCATATGCATTTCTAACTTTGGTCAGAGTAAAAGCAGTGATCTTCCCATTTTGAAATGCAGAAGTAATGTGATTCAGGAGATCCTTCTCCCTGTGAGCCATAGTCCTCCATAATCTTTGCAACAATCTTTCACTTCTTGGTTTCTCATTTGATTGGCCTCCAGTGCTGGATCTGGATAGCCTTCCCTGGGATATATACCTTGGAAACCATATTTTGTTGATGTCAGATCCACTCCCAAACTGTATGTTTTTGTTTGTTTGGTTGGTTGGTTGGTTGGTTTTGTTTGGTTTTTGTTTGGCCACATCTAAACCCACTTTTACAATGTAAGGACAAATTTTGCACTTAGAATAACTGCAGATGGGAGAGCTTGTCTGGGAGGTGTTGACCCTGAAGGTGCTTACAAGGTGGAGTATGCCGTCTTTAGGATTTTCTCGAATAGATCCCACAGAGTCTTGCTGGGTAACATTAAGTAAGGTCAGTCGTACACATTTCTTTAATTACTGATGAGGCTTTACGTAGTGCATGACAGGGTCATTAACAACAAGCTCTAACTGCCACTGTGTCAGCCTGTCCGTGCTGCCAGGAGATGGTCTGTTTTTTCCATTCCCTGCTGTTGTACAAAATTGCACTTATGGGAGAAGAAGCCAAGAATACAAAACGCTGATGCTCATTGTACCAGGGTCTGGTAGTCACACTTGCTTTCCGGCAAGCCTTAATATTTATCATGTGGTGATGCATCTTGCCCCTACCGCTCTGAGCTAACTGCTGCATACGTGCACAAGAAGATGGTCCCTGCCTCAAAGTAATATGTGGATCCCAGTACATACTGAAACACAGTAAGGAGGAAAGGAATATAATGACCAGACAGGAAGGGGAACGATGTGGAAAACAAGGTAAAATGTGAAGTTTATGGTTAGCATAACAAGCAGAGGTCACAGTATACCAAGTACCTTATCAACAGGCTGGTTAGCAGCTCACAAGCCTTGGGACTGTAGTGAATTTAGAAGGATCTGAAGGGAAGTACCTTTGTGATTTTGGCTGGGTCTCTTCCCACGGTCAAGGAGCTGCATAGGATGAAAACTGAGGGTGTTTGAGGAGAAAACACACAACCTCGTATTAAAGATCGGTCTCACAGAGGAGTCAGTGCTTGGTTATTTCAAAGCGTATTGAGTATTCCTGCGCTGGCAGATGTGGTGCTGAGCACAGACATCCCAGCTAGCTGTCTAGGAGGTGAGGCAGGAGAGAATTTCACATGGACAAGTTTGGCCAGCTGAAAAGGATGTGTTTTTAAATGTAGCCCAACTATCTCTAGTTCACATCCTGCAATGTAAATACACCCAGTAATATGCTGACCCCCACCCCCGCTATCCCCTTCTTTACCCAGTTGGGCTGGACTGAGCTGCGACATCCATAAACTGAAAAACATATCCTTCACTGAGTCTGATGCTCATTTTAAAGTAGGTGGAGGACTCCTCGTCTTTGTATAAATTAGATGACCAATACAGTTGTATCGTGCCTGGTACAAAAATTGACACCACTGGCTAAAGTAACGGTGGGCTTGGAAGTGAAGTCGATGCCACAATCAAAAGACTGAAGCTTTGAAGAAACAGGGATGGCAGCATTACTCTCAAGAAGGGATTCATCTCACTTCTTCGTAGCCATCTAAAAGTTAAGGTTTAATCCTGTCACTAGGTCTCAATTGCTTCTCTCCACTACCTATAGAGGGAGTCTACACTTACCCTCTCACTCTAACTTTTGGACAATTCAGGTTAGATAAAACAAATCTCACCACCGGTTTCTGCAGAGGAGTTCCCTGATGCTTTCCATTGTTTTTCATTCATATGTACAAACTCCACTTCTATTCCGTACTTGTTCTGGACAAAGTCCTCAAGAAAGCAGAAACATTACTAAGGAAAACTTGCAGGAGGAAGGACTGGCCTTTTTTTTCTGAGCAGGCACTTTCATTTCACAGGTTTACACCAATGTCTTCACTTACAAGCTTCCTGAAGTATTATTTTTTTTTGAGGCTAAAGCTCTCCACATGCAGGACTTACACATGTAACATGATTTAAAGGAACAGCGATTGTTGGAGCAAATAACTGAATGTTCTTAGCTCGGTGGTAAGATGTTTTTAAGTGAAAATCCTTTTGGTACTTTCGGATTGATTCTAAAAAAGTAAAATAAAAACAAAATGCCAATGGCATGCTGACCCAGTTTGCTTCCAAATCAAACTTTTCTAACAAAAACTACTCAGGTTTGACTACTCAGGTGGTCAAAAGACTTCTGCTCTACGTGGCACAGTCATCAGGTGAGTGTGAAAACAGATTAAAATGAATGCTCTTTCAATTTTCTATACAATGTATGCTTTGAATGGCTTTATTTTTTTTCCATCAAGTAATTACAGGATGGAGAGAACGCGTGGCAAATGCCAGCAGGTTAATTACAGGACCAAGCACCCACTACATCTTGCTCAAAGAGCCCTGAAATGATTACACATTTCTCTAACTAATAGCTTGGTTTGGACTGCTGATTGGAGAACTACCCTCAACTTGAAAGAAATGCATAACTTCTATCTAAGCATCTTTACCATTTTTACAAATAATGCTGTACACCACAGACACAATAGCCACATTTCTGGAGACAGGGGATGTCAGTTTATTTACACTGTGCACCTTACAATTTCACATAGACTCAGTTTCTTCCTTTCCCTTCTTAACGTTGGCCAATTTCTCATCTTTCACAACACAGCAGTCTGGGAGAAAAGGCTTTAGAGATCTGTGATTAAAAATAAAAACTATCAGAAAGTTTTTGTGGTACCTGCAGCAGCTCTGTACTTTAACTGATTGTATTTTAAATTACACAAGAGAAGGCCAGGAGAGATCATCTGGTAATCTAATGTGTACACCAGCCATTAAATTTCTCCTCAATACCTCTGCGTTGACAGCAGCACTCCCTGGATAAAAAGTGTTTTCCAGAAAAGCATTCAGTATTCATCTGATGATGAATCCAGCAAGATTTCAGTATTAGGCTGATGTCAACTGCTAACCAGGACCTGACTCTCTTCCCATGTGCTTCTGATTTCCAGGAGTCTTTCACCTGAAGACAAACATACATCTTGCCAAAGTCCACATGAATGCTCAAATGCATCAGGACAAACTCTCACGCACCTTGCTGAAAGGCACACTTCAGCGAAGACAGGACAGAGGCTGTGTTTGCCCTGAACCTACAAACAAAAGCATGCCTGAGCACCCCGTCCAGGGAGAGGACCCTGCCTTGAAGCCAGCTGAGTAAGAAGAGCTTCCAGGCTCTTTCTCCATTGCAAAATGTTCCACCAGACCATTTCAGCACCCAGATCCACTTCCTTTGTGCCTGACCTTCTGTAAGCAAAACTGTAAGCGTGGTCTAGCTATGAACTGGATAGCTCACAGACAACAACTGGGCACAGTCTAGGAGTTTGCAAGCGCCAGTGACCACTCCAGCAGGCAATTTGCATGCAGCCACCCTGTTTTAGAGCTAAAACAACTAAAACCAGGCTAGGCCAGTTGGCTGTAGGGCTAGAGAAAGGCCCTTACACCATGTGTTTTATTAGTACAAATATAACTTCAGGGGTCTTGACCTCAGAAGCATTTACCAATAAATTACTTTTAAAGATCTTCTATGCATAATAAAAATTAATTATCTGCCTTAACGGAACTTTCTTGACAGTTTCTGTAATTCATCAGTATATAAACCAAGAAGTAAGATACATTTATTAAGACAGCTGCCATTTACACAGTTTTGTGCTTCCCTCTCCCTAAAAATAGAGCGAGGATAATTGAACTGAAAACCTGAAGATTTCAAAAAACCAATTACATAACTTGCCACACTTGCCCTGTTTTCCCCTCTACTCCCCCCCTCCCTTTACTTGTATTTTAAAGAGGTCAAGGTTATTAAATATAAGCTTCTACATTCATATGTGAGAAAAGTGGGATCTAAACATACAGTAAAGATTTTTCATGCAGCATGAATTTGCCCACGTAGCCTGTATGTACTATGTTTGTTTACCAATTAGGCTATGAAATTGATACTTTGATGTACACAGTGTGTGCAATTCATGCAGGTGAGATAATGGTGCAATGAAAAACTTCTTTTCCCTCCCTGACTCATGTGTGTTTATAGTGTCCAAAGCTGCAATCCTTATTCCGGCTAATTTATTTACCTCAGTGGGTGTGTTGTCTATGTAAGGACTGCAGTTTGATGACCCAGGTTTGCCACATTAATATTGCTCTAACATAGCTTTTGCATTGCGTTATACAATGCTACAGCTCCGATACTTCTGCTCTGGAAAGGCATGCACACTTGGGAAGCCATGAGAAGCTTTACTTTAATAATTGCAGTCTTATCTATGAATTTATAACTTCCAATAGTGTGCTGATTTATACAGCGTGGCACTACACATCAGAGGCACGCTGCCTCAGAAAATTAATGCTGCATTCTGGCAACCATATGGGCAGCTGGCGAGCAGCCAGGAGACCAGCAGAGCACGACCCTACCTTCATGCGAACCTTCCCTATGCACGAACTGCACTAGCTAAGCAGCAATAATAAAGGGATCCTGTACATTGTTGTTGCTTATAACCATCAGATCGCCCAGGGACAGATAGATTTTTGCCAATATGATTAATGACAGAAGCTGCACAGACAGGACTGCCTCACGGCTGGTAACCACATGGGCACCGCACTTCTATATGTCTCGAGGAACAGAGAGGATGGCAAAGGCCTCCTTGTATATCTGCGTTTCTTCTTTATGGATCTCTCCTCTAGTTGTTGCTTGCACTTGCGACAAAATTTAACTTGCAAGCTTTACAGGGAAGGGCATTTATCTTATTTGTCCTGTAAAATGCATATTATACTTTGTGTGCTGAACAAACAATCACAGTAACAGCTTATGGTAGCTTAGTTATCTTAGGCACCTTAAAAAAGAACATTGTTCAGTAAGGGAAAAAGTAAAAAACATTTTTCATTATCACTTACAAGTAAAGCAGGTTTTGCTCCCCATTCTTTTGCTTCTCTCGCCCTATTATTTCTTATCAAGTATGTGATCACTTATAGAGTTAAATCTAACTCTGCCACTGGCTTCACTGGGACTACCTACAAGAATGCTGGGTTGAATTGGAATCTCAAATAGGATTCTGTCTTCTCACTACGTAAATGATAAAAATCTCAGAACACAGAGAAAAAATTAATGTAATGGTTTCTAGTAACTGTAGGCAATACCTTAAATGGAAGATGCATTGATGACAGCTCAAACACACAATCCTGTTTATCATGTATTTTATGTGTATAATGCTTTCCATTCATAAATACCTCTGAATTTTTTTTTACGACTGTTCACTGGAATCATGTCACTTGCTAGGCTTTATAGCAGCTGTTTTACTTCTCATTGCAATAGCCCTATGAAAAAAATAGGGATTGAAAGTGAAGCAGCACACATTTTCCACTGTAAATTAGCTGGTACACTATAATGTCATGCTTTAGCTGCCTGCACACCAGCTTTTCCAAGGAGATCAAGGCTTATGCTTTATCTCCCACAGCGCAATCTCCATACATGTACCGTCCTGCTGGTTTACTCAGGCAGCTAAATTCTTGTCTACATTATAATTTTTCTTAAACCCCGATGTCATACCAAAGCTGCTGCCCCGTTTGACTGTTGACGGCAACAACTTGTTCTGCAGGTACAAGCGGGCCTGGTTTCTTTCAATACTGCTTCAGCACTGTCCAGCTCAGCGCAGAGCTAATCAGCACTGTGGTCACTGCTAGTATCTGACTATCCGTAGCATTTCCATTGCTCCTGCCACTACAGTAATACATCATAGTGACTTGTGATTCCTGAGACATGACATCTAAACTTTATTAGCTTGCTCCAGTTCTGCTCAGTTTGAGAGATTTGTTTGTATCCAGGCTGGAGTCTAGCTATGGTTTAGAAATGCTGACTAGCTGCAGTTAAAATAGAAATAAATTCACAGCTGATTATATACACCACGTGGGTCCAGCACAGTGATAATTTTACTCCTGGTGCTCCTCAGCATTTGAAAACCCTGGCATGCCAGCAATACTAAATCAACAACTTTCAGTAGCCAGTTTTCCCAGAGCAATGGCCTCTTTTGCCCTGGAAAAACAATTTTATCTATGTAGCCTGTAATAGCAAGATGGTCATCTATGAACACCCTGTACCTAAAAGCGTCCTTCTTAATCCTGAATACAGCCAGTTTCTCATCCTGTGTCTTGAACAATTCCCCCGCTTCACCAATATCCAGGCAGAGCCAAGCATCTAAATCAGCACACCACTCCACAAATGTCATCTCTAAAAGAGCACGCAGCTATCTGTCTGGGTTGTGGACTATCGCATCACAAATTTCACATGGTTTCTTGATCTTTGCAGACACTGCCAGAACATCAAGTTATCTGGTAGCACTCTCTTTCTGGATATAGAAAAAAAATCCAGCATGATTTTTCCCCCCCCTTTTATGTAAGATGAACTATGTTTGTTTGTTTTTTCCTTGTTCTCTCTACACTTCCAAAAGGAAGTAAACTTTAGGATGATATTACAAGAAGTTGAGGTTTTGTTCCCCCCCATCCAAGTTCTCCAAGAGCTCTCAGATGGGTGTTCAACACCTCCCAGAGTCTGGGACCCAAGTAATAGGATCTCTTCCGTCCTTGGAACTGTAAAGCTCTAATATGGCACAATTACAGATGTAGGGCAAAAGTGTAACTGACCTTCGCCTGTAAAACCAGAACTGCTGGTACTTATACAGGAGCTATACTGCTGGATAAAAACAATAATTTAATTGCTTAATGTAGACAAGGCCCCTGAGGAATCTCCTTCTTCAAATAACCTAGCCAATCAAAACTTCATCAGCAAAACCCACTCATCTGAACTCCCTCAGCAAAGACGAACTTGAAATACTGCCAGGTACACTAAAGGTACACTGAAAAGAAACAGTACTTGTTAACCATCTGAAGAAACCACAAAAGACATGCACTCGGACAACCAAGTTGAAGTACGGGTTGTTCGAGGACTAAGTTCCAGAGGATGTCTGTTGCAAAACAAATACAGCCGCTGAAGTATCAGGATGCACTACTTCACAGGTTGTAAAGGAGCCCAAGCCCCAGAGCTGTCCTGGATCCCAGAGCCTATACAATGGTCGATGCCTCTTACAGGCAACCGACACATTTGGTGAGAAACCACACGTAAAACCTATTAGAACACATCCGATGCTTTAACTCCATCTCAGGTTCATCTAAAGGTGCGGAAATTTCTGTCAATACAGTCTTTTTAGTCAATTCCTTTCAAGCAGCCCTCCAAAACCACTCCACAAACGTTATGGAGCACGGCCGCGCCCGGGGAAGCGGCGGCGCGTTACGCCCCGGCTGGGCAGGCGAGACCGAGGCCCAGCGCGGCGGGGTGAGGGGCCGCCGGCCGCGGGTGGCACCGCTCCGCTCCGCAGCGGCCGTGACCTGCCCCCCGCCGGCCGTGCGCCTGACCCCTGCCCGCGGGAGGGACGGCTGGGAAGCGGGGAGGCTCCCGCCGCCCGCCACGACGCGGAGAGGCCACGGCGGGGCCGCCACAGCCGCCGCCCGCAGGGTCTTTGTTCCCGCGGCCGCGGCTGCCCGGGCCTTTTGTTGCTGCGAGCGCCCGGCCGCGGGCCCCGGCGCGGCAGGCAGCGATCCCGGGGCCGCTCCCGCGGCCGCCGAGAGGCCTCCTGCCGGCAGCCCCTCCCCGTGCCTGTCCCCCACCGCGCCAACGGCCGCCGCCTGTCCCCGGCCGCCGCCCCTCCCCCAGCCCGTTCACCGCGCGGAGGCACCCGCCGCACCTGGCCGCGCCCCGCCCCGCCCCGGCCCCGGTCCTGGCCCCGCGCCGGGGGCAGCGGGGGGGGGGGGAGGGGGGGAGGGGGCGCCCTCCTGAGGCGCGCGGCCGACGGCGGCGGGAGGTGACGGGCGGCGGGAGCGCGCGCACGCGCGCGCACGCCCCGGGAGGAGGAGGGGGAGAGGAGAAGGAGGGCGGGCGGGCGGACGGGGGCGCGCACGGGACGGTGTGTGAGGGAGCGAGCGAGGGGAGGGCGATACCGGGGCGGAGAAAGGCGGCAGCGGCGGCTTCGCTCGGCTCAGGGCAGGCGAGCGGGGACAGACGCTGCCGAGCCGGGGGACACAGCGGCCGCTGCCGCCGGCTCGGGGCATCCTTCCTGCTGCTCCCCGCCCCCTCCCCTCCCCGCCCTTCCCCCTTTCTCTTTCTCTCCTTCCCCGCTGTCCTCCGGGGCCGATCGCTATCGGCGGCGCGATCCCGGGGCGTTTCCGCGGCGCCCGTGCCGGCAGCGGCCGAGGGGAGAGCCGGCCCCTCCCCTCGCCGGCCGGGACCGAGAGACCCCCAGCTCCGTCCCCGCCTCCGCCCCTTGCCGGGGCTCGGCGGACAGGGCCCGGCCCCAGCTTGGCTCCCCGGCGGCGGGCTCGGCGAGGATGTCGGGCGGCGGCGGCAGCCGGGAGGAGGAGCGGCGCAAACTCGCCGACATCATCAACCACTGGAACGCGAACCGGCTGGACCTGTTCGAGATCAGCGACCCCACCGAGGTGAGCGACCCCGCCGCGGCCCCCCCCGGCCGGCCGGCCCGCCCCGCCACCCTCTCCGGGCCGCCCGGGAGGTGAGACACGGCGCCCGGGCCAGGCCGCACCCGCCTCCGGCCCGCGGTCAGCCTGGCCCCCCGCGCCGCCTGCCCCCCGCCGCGGCCGGGGGTCGGGCACAGGCCTCCCCCCGCTCTCCGTTAACGTGCGGCCCGCCCCGGCCGGGCAGGAGGCTCCGCTCCCAGGCGGGGACGGTCGGGGGGCGAGCGCCGGGCCCCTGGCCGTGCCCGGAGCGGCGCGGGCGCAGGCAGGTTGCAGCGGCCGGGGAGAGAAAGGGAGCGCAGGGCCGGAGCCCGCCCCGCCGCCCTCCCCTCCCGCTGGCACATGCCGGCCCGACCCTGCGGGACAGGCGGCTCCGGGGCAGGAAACCCTCGGGGCGCTGGAGGTGGCGAAAGGGGGCGGGCAAGGGCGGTAATGCAGGAGCTGCCCCCCTCCTCCCGACCCCCAGGCGGGTTACCTCGGTGGGCTTTTTTTTGTCTGCCTGCGACTTAAGCAGAGCCGAAAGGCGGCTGGTGGCAGAGGAGGGCTGAGCAGTCTGGTGGTGGTGGTGGGCTTTAGTTGTTGCTGCTTTTTTTTGTTTCTTTAAATACTCGGCTTTGTGCAGAAGGCGCCTCTTGGGAAGCAACCTGCTCTACTCCAGCGGCTGTCCGGGCCGCTGGTGCAATCCCCGGGGTGGCTCTCCCAGGGCGTGACGGACGGAGCGCTTCGGCTCCCCGTCTCCGAAGGCTGCCAGCCCTCTGTGTAAAGTAAATATCGGGAGCAGGTTCGTAGTCCCGAGTTCACGTGTTGTACTGGAAAAACACAGTGGGTAATTTCTTCCTAATGAAATGGGTGTTTCTGATGGCTGAGGGAGGCTGGCTTTTGCTCTTTTTATAAAAAGCAATGGCCAAACCACACCCTACCGCTACCCCTTGTCATGTTCCCTTTGGCTGGTTCGTGCTGTGGGTCTGGTTTGAAAGCGGCGGCGGGGGAGGGCTGGGGAGGCAGGTTACAGCCCTGTTTGTGTGTGACAGCGCTCCCTGCTCGGAGGGTGGAGGCTGGTCATGTGCGTGTTCCCGGGGAAAAGGAGGAAATTCACACTTGCTCTTGGCCTGGCCCTGGTCCTGGTTGTTTATTAACACAAGCCTCTCAGAAATCACGTTGGCTTGGGCTTTGGAGCTTGCTCCCGCTTCTGCGCCCAGGTGCTGGCTGCTGGTGTAGCCACGAAAAAGTCTTGAAAGCGATTGTAAGGTTGTTAAGGCTCTGAGAGCTCGAAAAGAATCGCTTCGGGTGTTTTCAGTTCTGCTCATTGCAAGCTATTTCTTGAATGCCGAGATGAGAGTTTTCTGTGACTATTTCCTACATCTGGCAATATTTATCATGATTAAAGCTCCTTGCTTATATTGCATAGGTTTTAACAGTATCACTGTTGGCTGACAGTCGCTTGTTCAAAAAAGTGGGCTGATGCTAGTGTGAAGGAGCCTTCGTGATTGCATCTGAGAACATAGCACAGTCTTTCTGGAACTGCAGGTTGACTGCTAACTGTGGCTTATTTTTTGTCTGATTAATACCTTTGTCCATTCCCAACACGTTCTGACTCCAACCTATTTTCTTTGTGTTTATGTCAAATTGTGCTTCTGTAGTTTGGTTAGTAAGTAGTTTAAGAAATCCTAGCATTTTTTAGGTCAGCTGTACATGTTTATTATAATTAAATAGACTTTGCACAAAAAGCTACCAGCTTCATTATAGTTATTATGAAAAGAAATAGAATTTTACTTGCAGTAGTTCCACACCTCTGCAGTTAAGCCTCTGAACCTGTATAGGAGGATACTTACTGCTGTCAATGATGTTTATTTCAGTTGAACTACTGATAGTAAAAATTAAGTGCATGCATATCTGTTTAAATGTCTGAGCTTTTTAGACTCCTGGTTCTAAAAATGTTTAATAAGACTGCAGGTGCATTTACAACAAACTGGCAGTAGGTAACAGTTTTATTGAGAAACTATATTTTCCTTCTGGGTAATTACAAATACAAATGTTTGCGTTTTTTTCACTATTAACCCTGAGCTGACCCAAAATTGGCAATATTTTCAACCCAGTTGGTGGTGCGATTCACATGTGTACTATTTATCAGCTTAAATGAAAGCCCTTTTACTAAACTGCTTGGGAGCTGACAATCCTCTGTTGTTTTCCCTGCTTTTCCAGTCTCAGCTTGACCGTAAGGCATGTCTTGCTTATTGTAGGGGCTGCAGCATGCATGGCATCTGTGAAGATGCAGTAACCTGGATATGACTTTTGGTTGGGTATATCTGAGCTGGGTCACGTGGATCATTTTAAACTGTTCAGACATGGTCATTGGCCTGCGATGTTAACTTTGCAACTGGCACGTGCCTGTACTGCAAACTGTCGCCCGGGAGCTTCTGGCTGTATATATCATGTTTAGAATATCGAGACTTGATGCTTTATAGTGATTCTCCAGGCATTTCTTCAGTGTAAACAATCTGGTTTAAGTGACTTGTCTGTTAGGTTTCCTGTATAGCAAGAGTAGGATTTTCCAGAGGAGCTAATCACTTCCTTAATAATAGGGTTTCAGGGAGATCCTTCAGAAAAGGAAAGGAAAAGTGAAATCTAATGTAAATTGACTATAGAGTTCTGACCGTATAGCTTAAGCAGTGACAGTGAAAGGTACTCACATGTAACCTACTGATGTACCTTGGTGTTAGTTTCAAAAGTGTAATCCTTTAGTGAGGCGTGGCTGCTCTAAATCTATTGGGTCCTCATCACTTGAATCTCCATTCAGTGGTGGAGACTTGGTTTTGAATGTATAGAGTAGTATTTTGAAAGTAATTTAAATGTGTGGGTTTTTTTCAGAGAAGTGCTTCATGAAATGAATCAGTTTGAATTCCTGTTAATATTTTATTGTGTAGATACATCCTAAGGGATTAGAGATCCATTTGTCTACTTGCTGCTTTTGAGAGTTATGCACAAATTATTTTTTAAAGCCTGTAAGATTTTGAAAAGCAAGGGCCTTGGGTAGGATATATTGTTGAGTTCTGTTAGTAACTTTTTCTTAACTTGTGTGTTAGGAAGTTACTCAGGTCATTCAGTGCTACATTTGCCCAGCAAAATGGGGATAAAGGGAACTTTCTGTTCTATGCTTGAAGTTGAGTATTCCTCCATCTGTATCCCATGTGAAGGAAGACTTCTTAGGAGTGAGGTTTTCGTATCTTCACATGCTTTCACTGAAATTACTTGTGGATTGAGAGCAAGGTGGTAGTTTTAACTTCATTAGGTATTTACCTATTCTAACACTAGTTGCTGTTCTGAGAAATCTGTTAATGATTTGCATTATATTAATTCTGATTTTTTTTTTATTATTCAAAAAGTAGCTGGGAGAAGCTCTGTGGCTTCAGAAGCTTATAAATGAACAAAACTAAAACCTCTGTTCTTAAAGTTCTAGCAGCCAATATTATGTATTCTCAAATGTTGTCAGGAATGATGCTAGGTACAAAGCTTTCCTAAATAAGTATGTAATACTGATATTAATTCAAACTTGATTAAGCTTTACTGTCACTACTTTAAATGATGAGGTAGCTACTCGCTCCTGCAAGTCTAAGAAAGATATAGCAGGTTTTGGGGAAATGTGAAGTGAATCATGCTTTTGTTTGTAGATAGATCAACACTCAGAGTCAAAATGAAACAGTGTATTAACACTTTGCCTTAAATCTGCTTCCCCTTTCTGTTCATTGTATTAAACAAATGTGTGGATGTTTTTACTATTTGGCTTGCCTGTGTTTTTTTTCTACACCCCACCTGGCCCCAAGGATAGAAGCACAGTAAAAAGACCCAGATCTTTTGCAGTAGGAAATAAGTTGATGTTTTGATCTTGATTGACATCTTGGGTGATTATAGTACCGAAAGTTTACAAAAAGGAGTAAGTTTGAAGTAATGATTGGGTAACAAGTGCACAGTTATTCAGAGTCTTGTAGATAAAACCTTATTTTGCATTTATACACTTTTTTTTTCTTCAATTAAAGTGCTTACTGGAATTAAGTGACTGAGTATATAAAATAACTGCATATGGATATTTTGGGGGAGAGCAAGGAAAACAAAGGCACTGTAGACTAGTCTGTTTATTGACTAGAATAAATCCTCCTGAAAGCATTTAAGGCTTGGTTTAAGATGCCATTTGTGAACTAGACAATTATTGTTGAACTTGATGACAAAATAAGGTTTTATCTTTAGCGTATGCTTGGAGAACTGTATATGAGAGGAAGAACACTGGTTTTTCTGAACATGGTTTGTGGATAAGGAATGTAAATTGCATTTAATTTTTTGAGATGGACACTTTAGAACAGGTGGGTTTTCTTTGGTAATTTCCCATGGGTTCAGGGATTGTTGTTGGAAACACTGATCTGTTGTAGTTTTGCTTTCCGATGGAGAAAGCTGTTCTAAACTGACCTCATACTTGCATATTAGCAAAAGTAGAAAGGTCTAATCAAAAAGCTTAGAGAAGTAAAATGCTTTGTGTTGAGAGTTGACTCCTAATGAAGTATTTTTAAATGGTCATAATTAAAAAAAAAAAAAAAGTAGTATTTGGAAGGTCTTTATGGCTATTTGATGATTTTATTTTTTTTTATCTGAAGTAACTTGTGTAACACTTAGCAACAAGATATTACAATAAACTCTTCAGAATGAGGTGGAGTTTTTTTGTTCGGAGTGTTCTTGGTTTTGTTGGGTTTTTTACATTGGCTTCCCCCTTGTTTTCATGTTACATACATTTGGTCCAGTCAGCATGTTTTAAATTCTTTTATTTGGCTTTGAATACAAATAGGCAATCTATTCACAGAAAATCATGCACAGTACATTGGATGACAGTATATTTTAGGGTTGATGCAATTTTTGTCTTTGTTCTTTGGGTTCAGATCTGATTGTGGTTCACTAAGTGGTGTTATATAGGTTCGTGGTCTTTTCGAAGTAGTTATGCAAGCTTGTTGTTTAAATCTAGTTAAAGCAATAAAAATTTGGAATCTTTTCGGTTTTAACCCCCTGCAGATTCCTGTATGCATGGCTGCTCACCTGTAGACTTCGAAAAATCTGGCTCTGAGACTTTTAAAAGGACTCGTGTTTTAACACTGGGATTACCAGTGATTGTGCCTATCACATTGTGCATGATACTGGTAGTAGAAGTGCAAGCAGGAGGTAGGGAAACTTAATGTAAATGGTAGAAATGCTTGTGCCTTCTCCACACGTTGAATTCCACAGCTTCAGTAGTTTTAACTGGTGCAGCTCTGCAGACTGTATTGATCTTGATAAGCTGGTAATATATTTGAAAATACTGTCGTTTTAAGTTTTCCAAACCTATGATATGGAAAATAAGTTCTTTTTGCAACAAATATTTAAGCTAGTACCCAGTCTGGAAAGGTGGCTTGGAATCTTAAGGACTGGTGCCTGTGCTTCTTAGTGAGCAGACTATTCAGTAATGACTACCACTAAACAGACACAGTTAAGAGGAGGTAAAAACACTGCAGCATTAAGTAGAGGTGAGCAATTTCTAATGGCAGCTTACTAAGTCTGAGTTCCAGTTCTGCATTGAAATGGCTGGAGAAAAGAAGTCGGGAAGGGAGAAGTCTCCTCATTAGCATCAAAAGGACCAGTTTTCTTTTAACTGCATAAAAGTGAATAATCTGTCTTTACAAATGAAATGTAATCATTACTATCTAAAGTACGATAAGTTGTTTGAATTAAGATCTTGACTGCAAACTACAGAAAACATAATGTAATGAAAATATTTCTAGGAAGAAGCTTGATGCTGTGCTTTTAATATTCTTTGTTAATTCTAAGTTATTTCTTTAGTTAGTGGCTAATTAGGTCCATACAGTTCAGTCATACTGGCTTTAAGAATTCCCTCCTGATGTGTGAATCTGTTCCCTGGCTAAAATGCTATTGACAAACAGCATTTTTCAGTTGAAAAAAACCCTAGTCTTCTGGATATGGTAGGGATTTACTTTGTTTGCACAAGTGTGTGTGTGTGTGGGGCGGGGTCTGACAAAACTTTTCCTTTCAGAAAGGTTAAAATAAAATGAATGGAACGTAATTTTTGTGGAAAACCTTGCTTTATAATTCATAAAATCTTGCTTTTGACCATACATGCTTTTATCATCTAAACAGGGTAAGGAAAACTAAAACTTAGCTGGAAGTTGTTAAAAAAGTTGAAGTGAACTGGTGTTTGTGGTAAGGATGTAGATCGTAAGAAACCACTCGGAATTTATCTTTCTGTCAGTGTTTGTTTGAAAAGTTGCTTTGTTACAAATGAAGGATAATAGGTAGTGGCTATGCAAAATTCAGTGTGTTACATAAAGAATAACTTCTGGTTTTGACCAGTGGTTCTGATGAAGGTGAAATTGAAAATCATGGTGTGAAGTAATAAACTTAGTGTTATGATAAACCCAAGTAAAGTCAAATTTAGCAGATATTCCAGGTTTTGCTCTGTCTTTTCAAAATGAACTTCTCGCTAATGGAGGCCTCTTCTGAAGTGTATTTGAGTAAAGCCCTACTTTGGTAATTCTTGATTTTTTTGAGAGGTTTTTGGCTAGGAAAAATATTTACCTATAAAACATATATTGAGTGCTCATTTCAGTGAATAGAGATGTATGGGATTTTGCTTTTAGCTTCTGAAAAGGCTAGAGCCTGTTAATTTCTGCAGTTAAAGTTGTTACGTGGATTTTGGGGATTTTTTTCTCCTCACAACATAATTTTTACCTCCAAAAAATCAGCTGCTGGCTTTAAATGCAACAACATTGTAGGATAGTTTTTTCTTTAACTGGATATAAACCCCAACATATGAACGATTTCAGTACTGTTAAGCAATGTATTTGCATTAATTATGTTTGTTAAGTAGCTGAGATGAAGGTAGGAGGGCAGCATGTTGCATTAAGTATAGCTCATAGCAGAGTTAAGAATTGCCACATAAACAACTGTCTGCTATCTAGTTTGTTAACTTCAAGATCCAAAATGGTAAATAAGGTTGAACACACATCTTCCTGTAATTTTTTTGAGGTTTTGTAAAAATATAGCACAATACATTTCTCATTCTGGAAGGAATCAAGATCTTTGAAAGTGAAAATGCTCAAGGACCATTGGGTTTTATAATTTTTTAGGTTTCCTTTACTGTCTTGTCTCTCTACCTTCTTCCATGCTCCTGTGTTGTCGTTTTCAAAGAAGGAAATGTAAACTTTGCTGATTTGTATCAAGATGATCCTTTAATTTTTATTATTTGCTAAGCAATTAAGAATGGGAAATTGAAGGTAAATTTACAGTAACAACACTAATTTTTAGCATTTTCATTCAGTTCAGTGGCCTTTGTAAAGGAAATATTCCTATCTTTTCTTTCCTGAGTTGTTGCTCGGTGTTTTCTGTAATCAAGGTGTGTATCACAGTGAGGTTTTTTTTGGTCTTGCTTTATCTTTACGACTGAGGGGTCAGAAATGCTCTTTAGCTAACTTTTTTTCTTTTTCAGCAAATGTTATCAGGTTAAACCAAATTAGCTATTAGATAGTTCTGGATGCATGCATGACGTAGGTCATAATTCTAGTTAAACACTCTGCAGAGATTCTCCTCACCCCTATCTTTAATTGCAGGTAAAAATTACTTCTTTTCTGTAACTGTCTCTGTCTAGAAACTTAATAAACCAAGATGAAAACAGGAGACAAGAGAAAACTCTTGTAGTAGAAGTTCAGGTCTAGCAGTAAGATTCATTCACTCCATCTTCCTGGACTATATCATCCCTTGTGAGCTTCAGCATAACGAACAAATATATGAGATTCTAACATAACTTTTTGCGGGAGAGTTGGGGGTGGGGGTGGAGGATAAATTTTCCATGTGATTGGTTGCACTCAATCACCAAACTGCAATTTTCTGCCTTTCATTGCTGTCTAGTTTGGTTCTGTAGTAAAACTACAAAAAAAATCTGCTCTGACATGAAGTCCAATGTTCATCACTTCTTTTTTTCCAATACTTGCCTCTTTTGCTGATACCTTCTTATTCTTAGGTGACTTTTTTTCTTTTAGATATGTATAACTTGGTAAAACCATTTTGTGTAATACTTCAGGACTTTGATCATCTACTTCTGTTACAGGCTTTAGCCTCAAGGTTATCAGCTGATTAGTATTACCGTATGTTATATTTCATTAGGTATTATAGAGCTGTTTTCTTTCTTTGTGTGCTCACCTGTAAGTTGAACGCTTTGCTCAACTACTCTTCAGATCATCTTCTAGCCCAGATATTCTTACCAGGGAGTCATTCCTCTGATACTACCTTAATTTTTGTCTCCTTACGAAGCAGCCATCTGTCTAGATACTGCGTTCTTCATTTTTCTCCACACGGAGCATGACAGGGTTGTTAATTGCCCTGGTCTGTCTTGGACAATTTTGCTATAGATCACTAATTACTTCTGGAAATGTCTTTAGAGTCTGAATCCTGAAAGAACTGGAAAAAAAGTCCTAGGGCTAGGGTGGTCATCTAGAACAGGGGTCCTCACACTTTTTAACCAGGGGGCCGGTGCGCGGATGAAGTGGCAGGCAGTCATCTGCAGCTGCTTGGTTTCCCCCCCCCAACCCCCGGCGGGGGGGTTCTGTAAATACCGGGGGCCGGATTGAGGACCCTGGGGGGCTGTATCTGGCCTGCGGGCCGTAGTTTGAGGACCCCTGATCTAGAAGATCAATATACGGTGTTAGTTGTAAGTGCAAATGGGACCCTAGGAGATATAAATAATACTCTGATACACATATTTCTAATCTGTCTTTTAATTTCATCATATAAATAGAAGAATCTGTTCATAAAGTTTGATTGTACTGCTGAAACTGTGTATGCTCCTCTTCTGTAAGTTTGTACAACCATGTCATCTGTTCCAATCAAGCAGAAAATACATACCAACTTTGCAAGGTTTAAGCTTTTTTTAAATGTAGCTTGGTGTATCTTAAGAATAATTATCAATGGATTTCTAATTTTACTCATGTATTCTGAGTGTAAGATATAGTGCACTTAGAAGAAAAAAAAAAGGTAAGGAGTTACTATAGTGATTCTTCTCAAGGACATTAGAAAACCTGCTGGTTTGCAATGTAATTGGAAATTGAGTATCTGTTCAAATAAATGATTCCTAATGCCAGCTCAAATCTTGGGTAAATATTGTAGCATAGGTTTTGTGTAATACAGCACTGGATGCTATGGAGTGGTGGCAAACTGAAACAAAAATGATGTTATATGTTAATGGCTCCAGGGTAGCTTGGTGGTTGTGGGTTTTTTGTTCATAGTTTTTATTGTTACTTGTACTTGTAACTAGAACTAAGGAATATGAAAACTCTCACAATAACTTAGTAACTAGTACTAGATTCGTTTCTTGATGAATTGTTACAAGACTTGCCCTTGATTTATTGCATCCCAGGGCATGGCTGAATTTCTGGTCTACTCTGCAGTGAAAGTACCTTCACAGTGGGGAAAATGTGAAAGAATGAGTTGTCTGGCAACAACATTTGACCAACAAAGTATGTTGCCCATAGCTGTATCTATGAACTAAAGTTTCAGTGCTTAGGTTTTGCAGGCACCCCTGGAGCTGTTCAGTAGAGCTTCCGCTTCGTCAGGTGAGTGGTCTTGTCAGTCCACACTTGACTGTTTTCTTACAGACAGATAAATGGTTTAATCACAGTGCCGTGCTTTTGCACACATATTGTATTGCTCACAAAACCCAGTGAAAGATCAGAATCCACCTTCTTAAAGAAGATTACGGGCTGTTGCATAGCCTGTGGTTGAGCAAAAGAGTTCAAACAACGAAGAAACCCTCCCACGATGACCACAGCAAGAAAGGTGTCTCCCTCCCTCTGCCTTCCCAGAAGGTGCTCTACTTGGAGCAGTACATCAACTTGAAATTGAAAAGTGCCCTTCAACCATTTTGTTGTTCTCAATTTTAAAATAATTATTCCATGTTCTTTATTTAACAAATATCAGGACAGTGCTGTCTGTGATACAGTGTCCTCCTGGACAGAAAGATATTTATGTGGAAACAAACCGAACTGTACCAGGTTGTGTTTTAGAAAGCTTTGCATTGATAAGTGATATTATAAAGGCTATTTTATTTTATGTTGAGAAAAACTACATTCGGATCATATCCAAGCATTGCATGCTTCTTGTAGAATGCTGGATGTTTTATTAGGAAACATTTAAGTTGTTTCCATTTAAAGTGATAGCCTTACTGAATATGAATACTATTTATTTGCAATGTAGACAGAATGGAATTTTTAAAAGAGCTCTTTAACACTTACTGTATTTATTCTGGCTATTGCAAGACTGGGATAGACTTTTCTTATCTGGAAAAGGAAAATAATTTGAAAATTGTGATGGAAAGACAATGTTTAGTAATGAAAACATTGTTCAGTCCTGCTAAGTAGTTTTCGTGGATTGCCTATTATGTCTAGTGTTTGCTGTATAGTTGGAAAACTCAAAAGTGGAATTACTTAAGATTATACTATTTAGCGATCTAATGCTTTGGCTTTGAAGCTTTTAAAAAATAAAAAGGCCAAAAAACTGTTTCCTCCTTCAAAAATTGATGAAATGCTCTAACAAAGCCCTTCTTTGTTTTGTGTAAGAGATGTATTGAAATATTTTTGGTAGTCTCCAGAAATACTGAAATTGTATCTAGTATTACAAGAGTGTTTTTAGTTGTTGCCATAGTGCGAGAGGGACTATTTCAATAAATTCAGCTGTTAAGCCTATAGCCAACTGTTTTCAGGCAGATAAGGACTGATATGTAGACAACAATTAAAAAAACCCCACCACAATGAAATAATTTTATGCACTGACTATTGGCATATTCACTGAAGCAAGCCATCTACAAGCATGTAAAGGCCTAACCATCTCAAAGTGATGAAATTGTCAGTCCCAGGAAGTGCTCAAGACATAAGTTGGGTTTGCAGTCTGTCTCAAGTGTTCTAACCATTTATTAGGAAAAAAATGTGGAAGGAGAAAGATATCGTTTTTATCCTAGAGCCTTTCTCAGGATTTAGAGTGAAAAATCTGGTTTTCTGTTACCTTCTGATTTCTGTCTGTATCTTTTGCCTAAAGTTGGCCTGCAAGGTAGGGTCTGTGGGACCTTACAGTGGTAAAATTTTACAGTGTTCAAAATCCTAGTAGAATTTTCTGAAGTAGTAATCATGAAAATATCTTAACAATCTGACACAGACTCAGTATCTTGAGTGTTAGTAGTTCTGAAGGAGTTGCTAATTTTTCTTGTTGGAAAAAGTTTGCAGTCTGCTGCAGGCTCTGGGATACTCATTTCATGCTTTGCTTTTTCTTCTACATTAAGGTTGTGTGAACTCAGAAAATCAGTTCATCAAATGGATGAGACCTTAGCCAAATTTGAAAACTTTGCCTTCCTGAAGTAATCTTCATTCATCTTGAGTGATGTGTCAAATGGCAGCACAAAACTTGGATAGCATTGTACCGGTGTGAGAGTCATGTACTGAAACAATTGTACAACACTCTGATAGTGATAGTCTGAAGCTTGTAAAAAGCTATTGAAACTCAGCACTTAAGTGTCTGTCTTATCTTCAGTGTTCCATGCTTGCCTCCAGGTCTTTCAGCATCCTTGTGTGCGTGGATGCTCATAAATATCCATGTCTATCATTATAAAAGCAGTGATCAGCTCTCTCAGTAAACCTATGTAGAAACCTTCTCTCTCATTTTTCCTGCCCCCCCCCCCCGACCCTGACTCAGCCCCAAAATTCTCAATTCCGCAACCCTAAACTGGGCGCCTCCAGCTGTCTACCTGGGGTGAAAAATGTCAATTACAACAGTCTTGGGATGTGTTCATCCTGCTACATAGGCTTCAGAAAGAGCCTGGGAGCATGACTTTATCCAGCTTTGTCAGTAGCTTCCTGTGAGATTACTGATCAGCTAGTCCTCTGGTACGTGCCATGTGGACTTTGGAGTTTGGAACGGCTCAACTTTTGCAGTCGGGCCTCTTTATAACCTGCTAGTCCCTGCGCTGGTGGTGGCTGTTACAGTGGGCATTTCTTCTAAAAGAGTGGGGAGAAAAGATGTTTATTTCTTGCTTGCTGTACTGTTAAAACCATATATGTGTATGTTTTCCTTGTTTTGGAGAGGATTACTTCATCTAATATGCTCTCACCTTGAGTGTCATCTCTTCTGGGTACCTGCTAGGTAAAGACAGAATGAGTTTTCTGGATTAACTTTGCATTGAATTCCTCAGCTGCTGAGAAGGGAATCTTACACCAAGGGGAAAAATTCCTTCCTAACCACCTCAAAGGTAATTAGGATAGTACTCACAGCAGGTAGAGCTAAATTTAGCCAAATCCTGAGGGTAAACAGGGTGTTTCTTTATAGTGCAAAATGGCCAAGGCAGTTGCTCTGATGCTGTTACACAATTTTTTCCTAGTTCCATCTCCAAGGTAATACTGTGACATTATCAGTTGTAGTGGAAGTCTGCAAGCAGAGTGAGATACCAGTATATTTGTGATACCTTTATACCCGTAATTTTTTGAAGTAAAGTATTGAAGAACACTGTTCTTTGGCATGGCTGATAGATCAGTAATGTGGAGCCTCTTCCACCTCAGCAGCTCTAAAAGAGGATGAATAGTTTCACATGTACGTACATACTCAGTTCCGCGGCCAGTTCTTCACCCGCCTCTCAGCACTTCGGAAGCACAGAAAGAAAGCTGGTAGCATTGAACCTCTTCCTCCCATCACTGCCATCTGATTGCCGTCATGGAGGTTGTCTTCTGCAACCCTGAACTGTCCCATTTTTGATTCTCATCCAGCTCTACGGTGTTGATGATAGTGAAAGGCAGCAATGGGATTTTCTGCTGCTAATGTTTAGCAGTTGCTTTGAGCTGATCCTTACTGCTTTCACAGTATCCAGAAGTGCTGAACAGTAGCAGTTAAATTTGTATGGTGGTATTTTCTGTAGTTTTCAAAACTTTGGCCGGTCCTTTCTCTGCCTTATCCTCCACCCACAACATCCATCAGACTTCAGTGTCTTTAAATGTTGATAACATTTTAATTGGTGCTTAGTTTATTTCAAAAATTTCTTTCCATGTTTACAGATGTGAAATCTATGTGAAATGAAAAACAATTTGACAAGTTTAGGTTTTGCTAAAGCTTACTGCATTTGGAAAAAGCTGCTTACTTGCTACACACAAATGGACTTTTTTTTTTCCTACTTTTTTTTTTCTTTTTCCCCTGTATTACTGAGCTTTCCTGCTTATCTGTGCCAGTAGGAGAGAACAGGGTAGTCTGACTCTTCCGTTACATTTACATTACATTACTACATGTCTAAAACAGTTTTGTAGGTAGAACATAGATGATAAGTTTTTTACGTAATGAGTGATTTTGAGTCCAATTAGTGAAAGAAGGCAATGCTTAATCAAAAATGTTTGGAACCCAATGATAGTACTTTTTTTTTTTTTTTTTTTGGCTTAAGAGTGCTTCTGCATGATATTCAGCAAAATGAGATTGCTTAGATCATACTCCTACTTGTGTGTAGTTGTAGCCTCTTAAACCATTTTGTGTCTGTGTGAAAGACATCTAGCATTCTCACTTTGTTATAATGTCTTTAGGACAGTGAGATGGGAAAACAACGATGCAGATACATGAAGTGACGTGTTGAAAACTGTGTTGTAAATTTGATTATTACAGAGCCAGAAAGAAAAGCCTGATATTTATGCATGTATGCAGTTTCCTGTTTGTAGGTATATTTATCTGCTTACAGTGAGAATGTATGCATACAGCATACATACAGGTTATGTATCTTCATAGGTAACTTGAATAATTTTAAACTATGGTTTGGTTTTTTTGTTTGTTTCAAAAAGACAATATCAAATCTATATAAGACTGTCATTTCAGTAAATAAGTAACTAAAATTTTGAACCTGATGAACAATTTCTCTTTTCCACATGTGTAACTTTCTGGTATTCAAACTGCTCATTAAGACAAGTATATGTGTTTTGTTAACATTCTTAAAGTGAATACTAAATATAGAAAAAACTAAAAAATCCCCAAATGCTTTACAACAACAATAATAATAATAAAAACTCTTCTTGAACAAGTTGTTCAGAGTACCTAATCTTTAGGATTAGGTACTCTGAACCTAAAGAAAGCTTGCTTCTCATTGTGGATGATAAAAATACACAATATGGATAATACTGTGTGAACTAAGAATATATTAAATGTGCATGATTTTTTCTTTGTTTTGTTTGTTTGTGTTTATGTCTGTACAAATAAAATATTATACAAATAAGCCTGGAAAAGCTTACTGTCCTCAGTAGTAGAGAAACAAACCAGTATCCCACACACATATCACACTGGGACAGATTATTGGTTGTTTAATAAGAGGAAAAGAGACTAGAGACTCCTTATATTTTTAAAAACCTTTCTACTTTTGTATACTGCAGTCTTTGCTTCTTGACAGTTGTTGGTCGTGTTTGAGTGTTGTTTTTTTTAATATTTTTGGTCATCTTTTCATAGTCTTGTGACATGCTCTCACTAATAAGAGGATAGACCTGTCTTTTGGCATAACTTCTCAGCCACGTTAATCCTGATTTGCAGCAAAAAGAATCTTTGAGTAACACCACCAGTTAAAGCCTAAATTGTTTCACAGTGAGTCAGAATATACTTGAAATCTTGCATGGTAGTATCACTTAATGCCTTCATTAACTATGTTTTAATATCTGAGCAAGCTAAACCAAGTTACTAAAAGCTTTTGTAATCTGAGCCTGTTTAAACTGGAAATAGTCCTGTTCACAGTTAATCATCTGCATTAATGTTTGTATTGTAACTTGTCCTTGGTCCGTGTGCCATTGCAATGGCAGCCCCTTGATAAGAATAAAATTAAGGTTATTTGATAGAATTGTATTTCAGAGCAAGAAAATGCTTGAAAGTAAGGAACCAATTACTTTCTGGTAGGTTTTTGCAATGTGGTGGTGACAAAGGAAAGGTGGGAATTTCCTACGTGGAGTTAAACTAAACATATAAGCCATGTCACTGGCTGCAAAGCTACCTACTGGGCAGAAGTGTAGGACTTGCTGAAAGTAAGAATTCATGCACAGTACACTGGCAAACTCTTCTGGCGACTCATGATTAACACAACTGCAGAGACCAGTTTTGTTAACCAGTGCTACGTGATAAAAACAGTCATTTGCTGACCTAAAAGAAATCCTTAAAATAGAGTTGGTAGTGCTTTTCAAAACACAGCTCCTTCGGTAATCAAATGGGCCATGTGAAGAATAAAATGAAGCACCTTCATGGGTGGATTCCCCAGTGCAAATACCTTCTTGACTGGGGAAGTGCTTTTCACTTTGTTATTCTATATTTTTAAAAAATATGGTATGTATATTTTCTGTATACCTGAGACAGATTATAGAAAATTTAAATGCTGCAAATTGCAAACCAAAATTTACTTCAGTGTATTCGGAGATTTAGATTGTATTTTCAGAGTGAAAAGCATTTCAAGCATATTTTTTTTTTTTCCTAAAACTGAAGTGTGTTCCAGAGGGCTGGAATTTTGTAAGTAGGGAACAAATCTTAATTAAAAAATATATGTATTTTTTTGCCTTGTTTTAATAAAAATGTATGTTATCTGGGCTTGATTATTGTCAAAATCTGCTCCTTGAGATCACTTTCTCTGTGGAGCAAGCATGAAAATTCTCATTGCTTAGTCATGTAAACCTTACTGATGATGAAGAGTGGGTAGCCTGTGGCACAGGGAGGAATTGCATGTCTAAGCTCAGTAGTTCTTGATCAGAAGTTAAAGATTAATGGATGATGGAATTACCGTTTCTGACTCTGACATTGCAAATTAGTACATCTCACTTTATTAGGATGAATCTGTCCAAATAGAACAGGTTGCAAAATGGAGACCTATATCCTTATACAGAGAGTTTTTTTGCTTCTTTTTGTGTTCAGCAGAAGTTCCGAAAAATTGGGCTTTGGGGAAAAGATGCTTTATTTCTGTTTATTTATTTGTTTACCTTTTAATGTCTCTAATTGCTATAGCTTAACATTTTAGATTGAGGACCTTGTGGAGGTGATGTCATTGTAAATTAGCATCTTCAGAGGGAAGTGAGCTTATAGTTGGTCAAGACTTCTGTATAGTTTGGTCATGTATATCGATTTGTAAAGGCCCAAATGTGTGTGTTACTGCATGGCAGTTTGATTTCAGGACAAAACCCTAAAAATATGATTTCTGTTTTCTATGGTTAGTCAAACTAGTCAATTTCATTATTCCTAATTTCTGCTGTATATAAATTTAATTAAAAAAATAATTTGCTGGACTGTAACTTTCGGGTGCTGAAGTACGTGCTGTCTCTTGGATATGCATTTGAAAGGTATGAATCAAAAAGATGAATGAAAAAAACTGTTCTCTGCATGAAAGGAAAAAACTCAGAGCTAATTTTCCTAGTTCTTCAGTGCTCAGGTAGCTCACTTAGCATTAAGAAAAAGCTTGTTTAATTCTTGCATTAAATAATTTGAAAAGAAACAGATATGAATTGCTTTAATAGTTGCCCGTATGCCTTTTGTATTGAGAATTTCCAAACTTCTAACAACGAGGACCACATTTTTATAGTGCTGAAATGGGAGAGGCTCATCTGTGTGATTTTTGTGGACATATGTATTTTTCAGATAGCTACTAAATATGAAGTTGCTCTAAAAAATGACAGGGTGATCCACATGTTAGAAGTGATGTCAAATACATGATTTACCATGCTCTCTGGAGGAGCAGTCCTCTTGACTGCTCTGGGTGTCCAGATTACAGTTTGGAAGCAACTCTTCACTGGCAGATACAGGCCATGTAGATTTTACTATGTTAAAACATTACAATTGTTAGTCTAGTACTCTCAGCTGGGGTGAATGTTTACTTGAGAATTTTTGATCATGAAATTGACAATGATTAGGAAAGTCTTCATTTTTGGTGGTGGTTGTTTCTAGAAGCAGTGCTGTGACTAATTCACAAGATGCAGATCCTAGACCTGTATGATATAAACAGATCTCCATTGTCATACAGATGTAATTATACAGTGGCATTTTTTTTATCATTGCATGTTGTTACATACAATTTACTAGCTACATACTGGTGTGCCAGTTAAATTCATAAAACAAGATCTTACATCTGCAAATTGAAATTAAGGAGAGATTTAGAGTTCCATTGGTTACATAGTATTTTGAGATCGATAAGATGATCCACAAGTGTGTTTTTCTTCTTAGAATAAGACTGTTAATTTCTTTCCTATTTTTTTTTTTTTTAAGTGTGCAGGAGGAAGGCTGATCCTCTAACTGTTTTGTGGATTTGGGGCTTTTTATTTATTTTGATTTTTCTTCCATAAGAACACTGACACAAAGAGGCTTCCTTTGGTGTCTGAAGCTCAGGTACTGCGTTTGGGCTTCTTTCCTCCTTCTGCCCCCTGTCTATACTTGTGTGAAGTGAATGAATGAGAAGCATGAAACTAGACTGTTAATGTAATTAGACCAGTGTTTCTTCATTCTTCTCTTGATCTGTCTTTTGTCCTGGTCTACCCGGCTTTCCTTTCATTCCTGCTTTCTTGGCTTGTTTTGTTCTGATGATGTTCTATTGCTTTGTGGAGTTCTCCTCCAAAGTCAAGTTGTACTGCTGTGGTTAGTGGGTGATTATTAACAGTAATAATAAAACTATTTCCACCCACTCCTGCCCTCCTGTGCCCCACATACCCTGTAGCGACTACAGGATAGAAACAAATTTGGTATTGATGGTGGTGAATCACTTTCCCTTTTGCACTCAGATGTTTGTCTGGAACTTCGGAACGGAACTGTATTCAAAAGTAACATATACAACCTGAGGAAATCTCACCAGTTTGAGGACATAGGGAGGGCAGGGAATATTTTATTATTTTTAAAAGCCTCTTTTGAGTCCTTGCCTTAGATTTCTGTGTCTGTTTTGCTTTTTCTGATCTTTCATTGCTTTTTGGTTGTATAATCTTTCTTGAATGAGCAGGACTTACATGTTAAAAGAATCATGAAAATTCCTGATGACCTATTTATGTTTTAAAATACCACTTTGTAGTCGTAAAGGGAAAATGTGTTAAAGACTAGTCTTAGTATTTTGCGCTGGTGAATAGAGTGATCAAGCTGATTTTGGAGCCACTATACAGTGGTTCATCTGATATTTGAAAAAATGTTCTCAGGCTTACAGTTCACCTCATCCATATTTAAAATGATATCATCATGTATTTCACTAACTCAAATGTATTCTGCAAAATAAAACTTCTCAGATGCCAGTGAATAGTCAAGTAGTGGGACAGGTTGCACAGGGAGGTTGTGTGGTTTCTGTCCATGGAGATTTTTAAGACAAGACTGGGTAAAGCTGCAACAGCCTGAGCTTACCTCAGAGATGACCCTTCTTTCAGCAGAAGGTTGGATTGGAAACTTCCGAGGTTCCTTCCTCCCTGAATTATCCTGTGATCTTAAATGGATCAATGGTATGTGTGCACATCTGGGATGGACTGCATTGCATTAGTTGGAGAAATGACTCCTGATATGTAGAACCACTTATATAGGTTTTACCGTCTCTACTCTCTACCAGTTGGACTCATACCTGGAGAGAAATTTGCAAATGTTATGCTGCTACTTAAACTACTTTATTTGGCTTTTTTCATTCCTTCTTTTTCATGGCCTTCCTTGTGACATGTATGTTGGGACATCCCAGTATCGGAGCTCTCCTGTTGATCTCATCCTCTGTTATTCCGTGCTTGGAGGTCAACTTGTGTGAACTAAGGATATCTGCCTAAGCTAGCTGGTGTAATAATTGGTGTTTTTGGTAGGAGAATAGTCTTGAAAAATCGGTTAGCCTGTTTAAATTAAATGTTTGAATAAGAACATAGAACAGTTTGGTTTGGAAGAGACCTCTGGAGGTTTCTGGTCCAACCCTGCACTCAAAGCAAGGTCAGCCCTGAAGCCCATCAGGGCTTTACCCAGTAAGGTCTTGAAAACCCCTAAGGACCAGGCTCTATGGGCACCTTCCTCAACTGCTTGATTGTTCTAATGGTGCAAAAGCTTTTCTTTCTATCCAGTTTAAAGGCCTCTGTTGTTTCAACTTAAGTTTGTTGTCTCTTGTCCTCCCACCATACACTATTGTTAAGATCCTTGCTGCATATTCTGGATGGCCTCCTTGTAGATATTGTGGGCTGCTTGGTAGATCTCCCCAAAGCCATCCCTTCTGGAGGAACAAACCCAGTTCCTTCTGTGTCTTCTCCTGAGATGGTTCTCCATCCAGCCTCCTGACCGTCTTGTGACCCTCTGCTGAACTTCGGTTTATCCCTGTCCTTCCTGTATTGGCAGCCCAAAACTGGACTGATGGGTAGAGGAGGATATCATTTTACTTGACCTAAAGCCTGTATTCCTCCTATTAATACAAGTCAGGATGATGTTGGCCGCCTTTGCTGCCAAGGCATGCTTCTGAATCATCTTCAGCTTACTATCCACCAAGATCTCCAGGTCCTTTTTAGCAGAGATGCTCCCCAGCCAGTGATTCTTGAGCCTGTGTTATTGCAAGATAGTATCCCTTTCAGGGCAAGGACTGTGCATTTGTCCTCATAGGATTCCATAGAATTAAAAAACTGCTCAAAAACCCAAACAAAAACCAAAGTGACAAGAACCCAACCCAAAACCCAAACACCCACCTTGAAGAACTTCCTCCAGCAAAACATTGAGATGTGCTTGAGTGCTTTGAATACTGAAATTCTTAGATCCTTTTCAAAGTTGAGCACAGCATTTTTCTACCCCTGTCCTACCCAACTTTTATGACTGAAAGTACTTTGATGTTTCAAGATCACTTTATGTATCCTTTGATTTAGGCATACATTGAAGGAACATAGTTTGCTTATATGATATTGCTGTGGGAGGTGGCATGAGGTCCTAATAGTGCAGGACAAGAAGTAATTCTAAGTTGTCTAAATTCCGCTCTTTTGTTCCCGTTTTCTGCTCCTCTTTCCTCCTTCTCCTGGTCACACACCTGTACCAGTTACTGGGGATAGATACTTGCAGTGATTGAGTTATGCTGGATTATTTTCATTGTGAATAATATCTGCTTTCACTCTTGGTTATTATTAGCTTTATAATACTGTATTTTGTGCAGTACAAAATTAAATACTAGTTAAATTCTTGGTACTGAACCTCACATTTTTTGTGGTTTGAATTCTGTCACTGTGATACGGGTATTTGTGTGATGCCTTAAAAAAAAAAAAAAAAAGTCCTAAAAACCAGTGCACATTGCTTAGGGCAAGTGGTAGCTGCTGCACGTATCTTGCATTTGTGATATTTAGAAACAAAAAAGATGTATCTGCGGAGCATTAGTTTTAACCACAGAAAGGTCTTTTTTCATGGTATCAGAACTTCAAAACATCTGGTATAGTTGGTTAGATACGGAGATTATGTCAATTGCATGGAAATATAGCTATGCTGATAGTGTAACATTTTTGGTTAGAAATGCTGAAGTACTAGTTTGAAAGTAGACTATAGTCTTATCTAGTCACAGATGTTTAATATTACTATTTGTCGCTTCAATGGGGCATTTTTGCCATTAAAATTTAAATTACTTTGAAATATGGGTAATATCAATCTGTTAATTCTGTAAATGTTCCAAGACCAGTATTAACATAGCAGGAATTTAAAACTAAAATAAGCTAAGCAAGCAAAACCCAAACCCTCAACATTGAATTTTATATGTTGATATTAAATTTGAACAAAAATTTAAAATTTCCTTTCCTGCATGTTATGTTGAAACCTATTTTGATGCCAACTTGCTACCCATTCTTTAGCATCTGAGTTACCGCTTCAGCTTGTAACCAGGTCCAGCTGCTTGTTCTGGGATTTCCACCTGAAAAGTGTGGTTTAAAAGGTTTATTGTGCGCTCTGGGAAGTCAGTAGGTCAGGGCTTGTTTGCCACAGAAGTTCAGAGATCACAATCTGCAGTTCCTCAAGAAAAATATCCTTTCAAAAGTCTCTCTTCATAAATGGAAACTGTTCAGCTGAAGAGAGCCGCAGAAGTGTGTGGTGGAGAGAGATGGCCTATGTTATGACAATATGAAACTTTAATGTTGAATGAGCAAACCCTTGAAGGAGCTACCGAGTTGTATTCTGTAAGATCTGTAGCCATCTGATCCCTCAGTTCTAGGAGTGAAGCTGCCACCTAGTCTAAGCAATGTACAAATACAGAAATGCATTGTTTTATTTTTAAGTGCATTATTCCAGGCCAGGGGTGGATAGGAAGGGTGAGGAAGAATGCAGTAATGTGCAGGATGCTTATGTGATGACTTAAAGGATGATTAAGCATTAAGCTTTTATGTTGTTCCTATCTCCTCCCAACTCCACACACCTGGTCTTACAACTGGTGATCTGACCAACCTGCCCTCTGAAACTTCCTCACTCTTCTGCAAGCAGCTGATGGCAACCCTTTCTGAAACAGGGAGCAAGCTGCTACAGAATGATGGAGTAGTCTTGGTTTAGTTGCTGATCTGTTAGAGTAGATTTGTTCTGATGCTTGAATGAGAAGTGAGCAAGTGACTGTGGCTACTTAAAGATTTTGAACACTTAATCAACTGAATCAATCCCATACTTACCTTTCAACCCTTCATCATGACTAAAAGTGAAGACAGATTCTTCACTTACCTGGTACTGCAACAAAACAGTAATTCAAGATGCTTTATATCACTTTAAAGACTTAATGAACTATCAGTGTTTATGAGTGGGGAAAAAAGCTGCCTTGCTACTGTTTGGAAATAGAAATTTTTCATAAAGCATGAATAGTCTTGCACAGGACGCTTAATCTAATTAGAGACTCAACCCCAAAATATTTGAGAAGGTAAGATTGACAATTATAAGCTAGTAACTCAAGCTTTTTTTTTTAAAGTTGGGCATATATCTTAGCTCTATTGTTTGAAAAATGAATGGTGATTTCTGACCGAATTCCTTTTGACAAAAAGTCACTAAAATTGGTCTTTATGCTTGTACCACATGATACCTTTTTCAAGATTATTTATGCTATTATGAAGAGAACTGCAAAGGAAATAAGGAGCTTCCTATGTAATCAAGTGGTCAACTGCTGTTTCCTCTATCAGGAATAATGTTGCCAATTACTCACAGTCGCTGTATTTGCATTGTTGTCTCAAGTGTGGAGTAAGAGACTGAAGCAGTAGGAGGGAAAGAGAAAATATAGTGGCCATGGCTGAAATACTGTGATTACAGAAGAAGAGGAGCTTTTTACTCCCATAGTTATGAGGTGATTTCTAGTGCTTCTTTGTTTTAATGACTATTTGGTGGCACAGGTAAATGTTACTTTTAGCTGGTTTAATTGAGCTTTTAACCCAAGTTTAACCCACCCTATTTCTTTCTAGACTTTCTTAATTATGATTGCTTCTGCAAATCTTTTTTTCCTCTAAGTCTGCTTACTTTCCTCTTCTGGCTTGTTTAGTTGAAGTGATGCTACTGTCATCTCTGCAGGATTTCAGAAAGACCCTCAGGACTGTGAAACTGTCAGCATTTGTATGTGGACAATATCTGATGTAGTGTTTTACAGAAGGTCTCTTGGACGAGTAATTCCTCCACCATTTGTGTCATTCCTAAGTTAACTGAATCCTTGTCAGTATTGTCTTTTTATGGCCAGGACATGACAAATATTTCAGAGAGTAGTGTTGGCAGCCAGGGATTGTGGCTCTGATGTACTCTGTACTCGATGACTCCTGACCTTTTGGGGAAAATGTTCTTTCCAGTAGAAAATAACATCACCTTGGTATTTGATAACTTTAGTTACTATTCAGTTACTTTTAGTTGAGATAATAGAAAGCTGTGTTTATGTTTATGCAATGCTACTCATAGACATCAGCTGCTGTGTTCTGTAGTATTGTAAACAAAAATATGACTTCTCAGTTAAATGATTTACTAATTGAAATATAGCCTGATTTTATTTTAATAGCATTTCTTAGGCCTTTTATACTGTTTCAAATACAGTATTACTTTCATAATATTTTTTTTGTTGAGCCTTAGAGAAGTGAAATAGTTCTTTAGACAGGAATGATGAAATACCTTAATTCTTATAGATAACCAATTTACTACTGCTAGATGCAGTTAAAGCTAGCCTCTAACATACTCCCGGTTGGTTAGTGTTCTGGATCTGCAGAGGCATTCTGTGCTTCTGTAAACTATTGTTCTTGGAGTTTTTTTGAGTGTCAATAGCTACACAAAGGGAAAGTATGAGGATGAGATTTCATATTTATAGCTTAAGCTAGTAAAATGGCTTTCTAGCAGCAAAAGAGTGCTCGCCTCACCCCTTCTTCAATTGACTATTTTTTTTTTTTAATCCCTCCTTTATGCTGGCATTGGGTTTTACATGACTCCATGGTGAAGCCCTTAGTAAAACTGGGGGACTAGGACTAACTCTTCTTAGGCTTTTCTCTCTGAACTAGCTCATTAGAGTTCACCTGAATGCTTGTGTTGAAGCAATTGAAATTACATGTAGTTGGAGCAGGGCAGTGGCAGGTTGGGGGGCGTGTGGAGGTTGGTAGGGAAAGGGAAGGGCCCTTTACATGTATGTAATCACTAGTTGCGATTGGATTAGCTTGATGGCCTACTCTCCCTCAGTCGTGGACAGACAGGACATATGCAGTAATTTTTCTGCTGACATAACCTTCCCGTAATTGGCAATTAGGGACTTAGAGGGAATTTATTTCTAGGACTATAGGAATAGTACATTCCATGTTCTATTCTATGTATCCTTCACATTATTATTATTAGAAGAGGAAAGCATTCAGGTATACAGATTTCCTTGTTGAATGAGCCTGTGTACAGAGCGAGACCTTTCAGCCAGTGAACTTGCTTCCAGTCTGGCAAAATAGACACTACTGTAGATGGGGGCAGGTGTGGAACCCCCCTAGGAGAAAAGGCAACTGGTAGGTAATTGGAAGGTAAAGTGCTGTTGCTTGAGCAGAAGGGTTCCAGCTCAAGTACAGAGCATTAAAATGTATTGTATGTTGATAGATAGCTACATGGTATCTTCTGCTACAAATTTAAAAGTAAATACAGTAGTGAGGGAGTAAAGTCGGAACCAAAGCAGTGTTTTGGTTGTGCAAGTACCTTTGTAAGAAATCAGTTTCTATGTTTAGGGCTACTTTGAACTGGCTTTTGTGTTAGAATGGAAGAATTCGATTGTAGTATGAGAACAGTCAAAAGAAAGCTTCACAAAACAGTGAGTGCAGAATCACTATCAGTCTGGAGATACTGTTGATGGTGTTACTGCCGAGAAAGACCTTTTTTAACTTGTCAGCAGTTGTTTTTAAATGCATCTGACTGAAGCTGAATGTCATTCACCAAGCACAGTGCTTGATGAAATTGTTGCCAAAGATTATACAACAGGATTAAATAGGATTTGCAGAGAGAAGACTATCAGCAGATAAATTTTACCAAAGTATTAAATCTACTGTAAAAATTTTTTTTCCAAGCTATCTATGCCCTTGGTAGTCCTATCAACCAATGTTAAGGTAACTAACGGCATTAATAAGCTGCTTTGTAGGTTTTAAGGAATGGTCTGATTCCTTTAAATAAAAAAAAGAAACAAGTCATTGGAAATTATAATTCCTGGAGGAATTTTTGAGTGGCAGAATTTAAAAAAGCCCATCCTTTTTTGCACTCTACAGTTTGGAAGTTGCAACATGGACCCAGTGTTTCTTTTAAATGGTCATAAAGGTTACAGTTAATGCTTCTAATCATGTCTAAAACTGGGTGGTGTTTTCATGTGTAAATTTGGCTACCTACTTGGTCGCATCTGTAGTGAATTAATAGCCTTTTTCTGGATGTATGGTATGAATAAATAGAAAGATGCCTTAGCTTTTTTCCTGTTTGTGTGGACTCAAGATGAAGCTGTGTATAAGCCCTGTGGTTGTGCATCTTTGCCCGTGACACAGATGATCTCACTAAATTTCATTCAGCAGTGCAGATTTTGCATTTGGGTTGGGTTGTTTTGCAGAACTAATATTGTAGATGTTGATTATATAGCCTGAAGTATCAATTTTTTTCTTAAAAAGGAGAGGGGAATGTAAGTATTTCAGGTAGAGCAGAAAAATAATAATAGTTCAAAAAGAAGTCCTTCTATTTCCATAGGATTTGTTACAACAAAAGCGCGTTTTGGGCTATATTTTGAAATTGCATTATTCCTTCAAACCTGCTTGACTAACGTAATTTTTGGAAAATAACTTTCTGGAATCCAGTAGAACATGGGGTTTGAATCAATATGATCTAGAATGTATGAATTTAACGATTGTAGACCAAATTCCAAGACATTGCAACAATAATTGTGCAACTGGAGTGAATTTATATGTTGCACATTAGTGTCTCTTGAGGTAGTAAAACAGGTAATAAGGTTAATGAAGCTGGCAACAGTCCCAGTGCAATTCCTGTGCTATCACATTGCTTTTTGGCAAGATCTTGACCTGCTGTAAAACCTTTACCAATGTCAATTTGGCAGTGAGCTCTTAACAGTGCTGTAAACAAGAGAGCACAGATTGAGAGGGATTTTTGCATTTGGGACCCCTTTCTTCCCAAATTTATGTGCACAATAATCGCTTCTCAGCCTGCCTGTTTTGCATTTTGCCAGATAGCATCCTCATATGTTTTGTTTGGCTGTATAATTCTTCATACCCATAGCTACCCTAAGGTCTACCAGAAAAAGAAGTAAATACTTTGCTCCTTTTAAAATGTTTTTAAAGAGGGTCCACCCTGTCTCAGAGGATAGAGTGGGACATCTGGGAAGTGCATCTAGTAAAGAATAGATACTTGTGTTAAGGTAAGGGTCTAAGTACGTTTTAGTGTTGAATGAGTTTTTGAATTGTCTTTTGTTTGGCTTTGAAGTTGGTGTCGTGTGTGGTGGTTTTTTGTTTGTGAGTTCTTCATTTTTTTTCAAGTAGATTCCCTGTCGCGGTTTGTCTACTCCAGGAGAATCAGGTGCTTGTTTCCTATTAGGCTTGTTAGCATTCCTACTTCAAACTCCTGACTAATTAGCCTGGTTGCCAGAGCACTTGCAAGCAGAGTATCAGATAGCACCCGAGTTTTTCTAGTTCAGTCAGTGTAGCTGGGTTAACCCTGTATGGTGCAGATTCCAGCTTGTACCACGAGAGTGAAAAAATAATGTAACGCAATCAAGTTTATCATTGCAGAGTAGGAATCAGGTCAGTCTTTCCTGGCTGTGTCAGCAGAAAAATAAATACATGACATGACCCCTGGTTGATAATGTAAAAATGACCCGGCTGTTATAGTTTCTTTTGATACCCTGTTGCATCATACTGAAGTCTGATACTAAAATAGTAAAAATGCAGTGTTAGTTACAATAAATTAATCCAGACAACTGCTTAGTTAAAGGATTATTGCTATCACATTTTTTTCATTATGAAATGAGAGTTGATTTCCTGTATTTCCAGGATACAGGTTATACTGAGAGCAAATAAAAAGGAAACTTTGTCAGGTGGTTGAAGTGAGGATGGTTTCTGAGCTGCTCTGTGTATTGGTTGGTGTTAGCCTATTGGGTAGTGCCAGCTTGTCAAACTTGGTTTTTAATTGATTTATTGGTGGTTAGAGTGAACCTTCAGCTCATGTCAGGAATGTGAAGTTGCTGCAGTAAGTGGTCAGTTAGAGACAAGACATCAGATTTAGTTTCCACTATGTAGTGTGTGTATTTCTGGATGCTAGAGAATCCATGTGTGACACCTGTAATAAAGCTGTGATCAGCTTTGGGAAGGACAGCCACAAGAAACTAGGCTTCATGAGTTTGATTGCTGGTGGAAATGCTTGTTTCAATAATGCAGCTTTCTGCCTCAAGTAGATTGATTGGCATTTCTGTTAGAGGCATCTGTTGCTTCTTAAGTGAAAATTATCTTTTCAGTTTTTATTAGTTTCACTGATGAATTTGAAAACTAGTTGCACTGTCATTTTTAAATGGATTTAAGATCATTCCTAATAGGTTCCTCTATCAAAGTTTTATTATAGAGGAAACAATTTGATCTTTTTTAATCGCAGAGAAATTATCATGTAACTCCTGCATCCAACAACTCTTGCAGTATGCCTGTTATATAAATGCCAAGTATTCTAAACCTGAATTTGTCACTTTAAAAACTTCATTTTTGTACATGTTTATTTTTTGAATGAGTCTTTCAAATATTTGAGAGATTTGCCATTCCTGTAGCAGACCACAGTTTTCACTTAGTTCATCAGGACTGTCAATCTCTGCTACGGCACAGTTCCAGCATCCTCAAGAACTTTTTGTGGTGCTGCTGCTGCTGTATAGGTGTCCATCCAGATATTAATGTTTTACATACAACATTCAAAATGTATTTTTGGAAACCTGCTTGCCTCTAGCTTTACAATTCCACTTTGAAAGCAGGATTGTCACTGTATGTAGAAACAGCTTATTGCTGTGCTGTTATACTCGTTAACTGTTCCTTCAGAAATGTATAAACAGTGCATGAGAATACAGAAGTGCAATTAAGTGTTGCCTGGCTGCAGTCAAGTCAACCAGATGCACTGATACCATGCTGTGGAGCATGTGTGAAAGCGGGAGCAGTCAGATAAGGTTGGGTAGATGAGCTGATGGCTGCTACGTTTCTGCTGCCTTCTTTGGTCTGGTCCTTGCCTGACCTGTGCAGACTTCACAGCATGCCAAACCAGTGCAGCCTGAAACAAAACAAAGTAGTACCCGCTGGCTTATAATGCTGTTAAGTCTCAGTGCGGGGTCACGTATGTGCGGATGCTAGTGCAGAAGTGGGAATAAAGTGTCTAGCTTGGCAGAGGTTGCTGTTTCACAATTCCTTCAAGTTAAGAGAAGATGCCAGCAGAAGGACAGTTTCCTCCAGCTGCTAGCCCTGACAGCTCCGCATTGAGTGGAGGGCAGGGGGGGAAACCCCTTCTGAGTGAGTTAACCTGATTCATGTGGCTGTACAGCTGCAGGATGCTGGTGCCTGGCATAAGGGAGGAGGTGGGAGTGTGTCTTGCTATGAGGAAGGGCTTTCTGCAGCACCTAGAGTTCTTGCTGCTTCATTTTAGACTGTGCCTACACTGTGAAGATTAAGGTGAGTAAGGGCACACTTTTTTGTCATCTGATTGATGTCTGAAGATGCTTAAATACAGGGATTTCAGCTCTGCAGGTTGTTGGCAAGTAACAACGCCGAGGTAAAATCAGACTTCCAGTGCCTGAACTTTCATTCTCCCCCTTGCAATTTTCCTGTGGTGTTTTGGTTTGAGGGGGATGTAATAACCTGTTCCTCTTCCTCGCAGTCAGACTGTTTAAAAGGAACAGTCTTTAACACAGTAAATAAAATGGAGAACTCTGATTTATTTCAAAATTTTTTTCCTAAGACATATCTGAATGTTGTAGTGGATTGTATGTACTTGTACTTCTCTAAATTTTCTGTAATTGCTCATATGCATTTGGCTCTTGGTTCCACAACAGTGACAGGTTGTAGGCAAGTAGAAAGGTAAGCAGTGTATTCCCGAGGCTTATTACAGTTTGTTGTCTTTGCTCTTGCTTTTAAATATGTCATGACTAATTTAAAGGAGACTTTGTTTTGGTTTTGGCTGGTTTTTTTACCTGGTCTCAAATGTGATTGAACTCTGCCTATATCTCAGTTTTGTTGTTGGAGACTGTTTCAGGGTATTTTTGGTACACCAGATGTGTGTCAATTACTTTTTTTTTGGTCGTGCTACCTCCTTCAAACAATTTTCCTAATAAATTTTTTTTAAAAAACTTTTTGGGTTATATTTCAAAATATCTTTTGACAGTGACTACCAGACCCTCAGTATTACAGTATTGGGAGAGTCACTGAATGACACCAGCATCAATACAGTTCATAAAGGGTGGTATAATTTAATTTAGGGGTATGATTTAATCTCTTGTAGCTTTGTTACATTTTTAGTTTATCAGTCTAGTTTATCGAATGATTAAATAGTTACAAAATACTTTTGTTTTAATGTCTTTCAATTAACTGTAGTAGGTTTCATTTTGTAAGAAGTGCAATTTACATTTTCTCTGGTTAATTGTGAAAGGTTAAATGACTGTCCACCACAGCTTAACAAAAAATACCCTGCAGGTGGCAGACAGTAGCTGTGTGTTGCCAGTGCTGGTAAGAGTTTGCTGAAAATCAGCCTTAGAAGGTTAAGCCGGTAATGCTTTTGGGGAGCACCCTTGGCAGATTTTTGTTTAACGGTAACTGCTTCTGGAGTCATAAATCTTGAGTGAAGACATTTCATGTTGCTTGTATAACAATGTCTTTTGCAGAAGATTATGAAAACTTCAGTGTTTTCAGAACGAGGCATGGTTGATGGCTGCATGCAGAGTCTGGTGGCTTTGGCAAAATACAGTTCTGAAAACAACTTTATTTTGAATTAGGTAGGAAATACCCTGGTTCATCTACCTCGTGTCTGTACTGAAGTTTAGTTTTTTGAACTGTGAGGTGTTAACTCATCAGGAAAATGTCCAAGGTTGCAGTGATGTTTGTTTCATCCCAACAGTTATTATATTTATCAGTCTTGCTATGTGGGCAGGTAAGTAATGGCAAGTAGGGAGAATGCATATAAATTATACAGTAGAGTATTTACCTCAGTGATAATTTAAGGATCATATGGGCATTCAAGCTGCATTTGTGAAAGTAGATCCTTTTTTAGGGTTTGTGTTAGTTGTATTTATAGATGTGAATGTTGACCTTAGTTTTAAGACTTAATTTGTATAGCATTTGTTGTGCAGTGCGTTTTGTGTCAATTTCATTGCATTACATTAATATTATGAAAATATTTGTAGCCTCTTGTTGTTTGATCTCAAGGCTTTCTTTCATATTGTAGTGGGGCTAGTTCCTAAAATGTAGTTTTCCTCAGGAAAATAAAGAGGGGGTTTCATTTAAATACGTTCCTTGTGTTGTGGGTTGTTGATAATTCACTCTGACAGAAAGCTCAGCTGTTGGTCCTGCTTCTGTGAACATTAAGGTGCGTGTAAATTGTTGTGGCAGGATGGGGCATTCTGTAGTGGAAAGTCTTTGTTGATCCAGGTGTCAAAGGTTTAGAAGAGGAAATAAAGTTGACAAAAATTATTTTTATAGGAACTGGGGTTTTTTTTCATTTTTATTGTTCTTCCTCTCTTCTCTTGGAACCCTTTAGGGTATTCCATCATTAATCTTGAAGCTACACTTTTTGAAGGCATCTGAAAATCTGTAGTTTTGCCAGAACATGGTAGCTAAGCTAACATTACATGGGAAATGGTTTGTAACAGTTAACAGGATTTATTTTTCTTGAAAGACCATTTGGAATTCCTTTTTAATAGTTGGCTGTAGAATCTGTATATGAAATTATTGTCTGTCCTTCGATTTCAGGTTGAGAATTCACTCTGGGAATGTATGCTAGAAACCTGATCCTTGTGTAATTTCAGTGCTTACTCCCTCAGCAACTTAATATGCTTGGGGTTTAAAATCTTGTAGGAATTATTTCTTTAAATATTCATGTATTCATTAGAATTGCACAGACTTGTTGCATACTCATGGCTTTTGGAGAGGCAAAGGAAGCAATTCCGTTTTGCTCTGTAGACCAACAACAGGTCAGGTATGAAGGTGTTACATGAATGTCCTGCCATGACAATATTGTTGCTGTGCTGACCTGTTACATCAGTATTGTGACCTGAATTCATTTGAAAGCAACTTGTATTTGCTTGAATTCTAATTGTTGCACTGTGGATTGGTTTTATTGTGATTTATATTCTTTTAGCAAAACTTCTGAGCAATAAGTATGCGTACCTGAATAATAATAGCAGATTAGTTAGGAATTAGTCTTCTGTAGAATTTCAATGGGGCAGGAAGAAAGACGTGACATTCCTAATGCTGGTTTTTGGTATTTTCTAGATGCAGTCATGCAGGATGCTGCTTACAAGGCAAACTTATCAATGCAGATAAAAGAGATCAAAGATAGACTCTTATGGTGGCTACAGATGAGGATTTCTGAAGGGAAACTTGTATATTCTCTGCTGCCTTTGATTGAATAGTTTACAAAATGGATGGTGTGTAATATGCTTAAGTATTAAAGTATATATTGCTTTGTGATTGAGTGGGATAGTAGCTTAAAAGCCTACAAGTGTTCTTTGCCTGGCTTGTGGGATAGTGATCTTGATCTTCTCATTCATTGCTGTGCCCTGCAGATTGGGATAATACTCTCTCATTACCTCCTCTGACACTTTAAAGGAGGGGTTTCCTTCCTCCTATGTGATCATGGCTATGAATTACTGTTCCTGGATATTACTGCTTTGTTTGCAGAAGGTTCTGTGATTCTTCAGGAAGTCCAGGTTTCCCTGCTACAAATCCCCTTGTGTCGCATTACAGCCTTTTTCCAAGCCTCACTTATAGCACAGTCTTCTTATCTCTTCCTACTTCTTTTTCATATTCCTTCTTGGCTATGTTCTTCTCGTGTAAGAGGAATTGGATGATTTAACAAAGAGAGCTGGGTTTTTGTGGGGATTTTCAAATAACCAAAGGATTAAATGCCTCTGTCTTCCGTAACTGTTAACTCTTTTTGTATGTGCATGTACCCAGCCTCTATGATCAGAGGTGGAAGCTTGAGACTCTCTTCTCTGCCGCTTTTTACATATTTGCACTTCTGTATATCATAACTTCTACTGAGTGATTATCTTGACTATTACTGATCACTGCTTTAAAGCAGAACTACCTACTTGACAGTAAGTAACTAGGAGCTAGATTTAAAGACCAAACAAACCATTCGAGGAACAGGAATCACTTTGCTGAAACTTGGTGGAAAACTTTGATTATGATAGATCTGAAAACTTGCATGACACATTTTCAATTTTAAATGTGACTTAAGTAATCTGTGTGACTCTGTTATGTATTAAAGTTTGTTTACTTCCTGCTTTTATAGTGCTCCTTTTCAGTTCATGATGGTCTGAGGTCATTGATGAGGGTGTCAGAGGAGGGCAATAGCACTGGGAACACAGATGTTTTCTAAACATTTCATCAAAAGTTTTCACAAGATTTTGTAGAGTTTTGAAGCATTTCCATATTGTGAAAGTGTGTCCAGTGTGCCATTCTGAAGCTTTCGTGTGTTTTTATTTCCTTTTTCTAAAGATGCACTTTTGGAACATTTAACCTGTTGGTTTTGAAGCAGTTACTGCCTGTCATTGACTTTATGCAAAATGTTGTAACTAAGTAGTTGAAGCATTTTTATCATCTCTTTTTTTGTGCTTAATGAAGAGGTGTTACAACCTTTTGTAAAACCAAGGAACAGTTTTTAACTGGCAATTTTTTATTAGGTAAGTTGGAACCTTCTTTTGAGTAGGATAATACTTTTGGAAACTACTATAAGTTCTTCTGATAGCAGTAAGAAATTTCAGGAAAATGGCCTTTATGTTTTCAAGGGCTTAAAAGGAGCTGACTTTTGCTAGGTGCTCTTTGAAAATGTATTTTCCAGTCTAGGTGATGAGAATTTTGTGAAAATTGACTATACTTGTCTAACCAAAGACTGTTCTGCATCCTCAAGTTCCTACATAAGGAACCATGGACTTGCACAGCAGATACATTAAATAGCTGAAATGTGATTAGATGAGAAAGATAAAACTGCTTATGATGCATGTAGACTCCCAAGAGGAACTTAAAAGAGTGTTCATGCGCTTACATAATTAGTCACTTTTGAAATCTAAAACCACTTTATTTTCTTTATGGTAATTTATAAATGGCAGTTCTTATCTTTAGAGAAAGATGGTTTTTAAGGGATTTGTAGAAGTTGGGGGGGGATTTCTCCACTTAAAGGTATATGTTAGGCAGTAACAGATACTTGTTTGTCTATTTGTTTAGGACAAGTGAGTTTTATTCTTTAGCCTCTTCTCTTGACACAAGTCTATGTTATAAATTGCAATGAACCTACCTGGCAGTCTTGACAAAGAAATTCTGAAGTGAGTCGTAGGATGAAAGGTACCTCTGAAAAATAAATGCTTTAGTGCAGTTGGAAATTTAAGTGTGGTACCTACCTTATTTTCAAAACTAACTTTATACTGACATCTTGAGTATTCAAAATGCAGTTTTGTCACCTCTCTGCTTTGTTAGTGTCTGTAAGTAGAAATGGGGTTTAGCAATAAAACTTTAAATAGGAATAATAAAACCCCCATGGTTGTTTAGAGAGCTTCTTGAGTTGTTTCCTAGATCCCTGAATTGGATCTATGTTGCAATCCCTTGCTCTTGAATCTCTGCTGTGGTGTTCTGGAGAATTAAAAAAAAAACCTGTAGGATTAAAAGCATGGCTGATGGACAGTGGAATGTGCCCTCGGTAAACTCTTCTCCTTTTAAAAAAAATAATTACCAACTGTAACCTTATCTGTGTATAGGAACTTGCACAATACCTAACACCTGAAAAAGAGATTTGCCATGTAGTCATTTCTTTCTCTTAAGGTACAGCTGAAGCAAGAATTAAGGTGGTGGTGTAAAGGGAAATAAATGGTGTAAATGGGCAATTATGCTTCATGACATTTCTGCAGAAAGCTCACATGTCTTCTTTTGCAACCATCAATCAAGCAGATCAAAACCTTAAGTTGGTTAAATAGCCTTGGCTGTTTTGTGAAGCGTCATGGTTAAGGAGTGTTTACAGAAGAGGCAACCATTTAAATCGGTCCAAAAGAGTGTGTGGGATGTGGCTGAAAATGTTACCTGCCGAGAATGCTCTTTGTACTAGAGATTGTAACATGCTTGTATTCATTTTTCTTGCAAGAACTACAAAATTTTCCAGCCTAATTGGAAATAGAGCATAGCTATACTAGGGATGCTTGTTAAAACTAAAAGAGGCAACTAGTAGCAAAGTACTTCCCGCCTGCTGAGAATTAAAGATGCCATGCTGGAGGTACAGACCAAAAGCATGCCAGCTATCAAGGGAGGTGTGAAAGGAAGCTGGCATGGCTGAACATCAGGCAAAGATAGTTATTAGAAAGCTGAAATGGTATCCAAATGAGGAAAATTGTAAGGATATAAAATCTGGCAATAGAATGTAAAAGCCATAAGACAGAACAAATGAATTTGAGTAGTAAATTTTGAGAAGTCTTCAATAACTGCCTTTTAGCACGACAGTAGTAGCAAACCTAGCACAAACCATAGAGCCATGGGATGAGTGCTTTGTAAAAGAAACTTTCAGTTAAGGCGATAGAAAAGTTTTGATTTGCACCCGTGTTCATTGTTGAAAATCTTGGAAAGGTTGCCCTGCCAAGAACCTTGTATGAGTAACTCATCAGAGGAACGCTCTCAAATCAGTATTTGTTGAGTTTAGAGAATAAACGGACAGCATGAAAGCAAGTTCTTAGAACCACACAGTGGGCAACCAGTAGAGTAAATGTGGCAATGTCATCTAGGGCACTTGAATCTCCTTGGTTCTTCCTGATTGCAGGGCCCCGTGGGTGCTGGGATTTATGCAAGGGGCAAGAGTCAGCTAGGTTGAGGCTCCTGGGAAACCAAAACTTGAATTTGGAGTCTATGTTCAGACCAGTAATGGAGTTGCATGAGCACCCAGTATCCTCCTGCAGTTCGGTAGGCTGGAGTGGAGGACAGGACTCTGATGGCTAAGGAAAATATTTAAGCATGTGGATTAAGAATATTTTGAAGATCAGTGTTGCAGCTGTGGGGTGAACAACTTTGGTCCCTTTCTTCCTGTGTTGGTACTGGAGCTATTCTTCTGTCCCAGAGTGTTTAGGGAGCTGTACCAAAGACTTAACTTTTCTGAAAATATAAAATAAACAAATCCAGTGATTTAGCTTCCTGAACAGGCTGTTTCTGGAGCAAAGAGATGCCAGCATAAGAGAGGGGAGCACATGAGCAGGGGAGGAGAGGAGAGGAAAGATGATGCTTAGGACTGCTGTGGCAGAGGCTGTTCTCTTTGAGACATGTTGCTTTTCTTTGAGCATATTTAGCTTGCATTCTTGCAGATCTGGGATACAGGGGCCTGCTTTGGGTAACAAAACATATTGAGACCAGTCTTACAATGTGTTTCTGGGTGGGTTTTTTTTTTTTTAAAAAAAGGTTTTGTTATTTCTTCAGGTAAACCTGACAATAGCTGTAAATTTGAATACTTAAAGATTTACTTTTAAAATATTTTCAGTAATACTGAGTACTTAATTTCTTTTTACAGAATATCCTTGTTTTTTCAAGTTTATGGTGTTCTGATTAGCTCTATTGTCCTCAAATACTTGTTTATTATTATTATAATTGTTGTTGTTTTCCTGTTATCCAGCACTTAGTTTTGTGGTTTTATTTCTTTGCAGGATCTGGAGTTTCATGGAGTAATGAGATTCTACTTTCAAGATAAAGCAGCTGGAAATTTCGCAACAAAATGTATCCGTGTCTCTAGTACTGCCACAACTCAAGATGTGATAGAAACTCTTGCAGAGAAGTTTCGACCAGACATGCGAATGTTGTCATCCCCTAAATACTCGCTTTATGAGGTGCATGTCAGTGGAGGTTAGTATTTATTCACAAAGTCTTTCTTGCATCCACCCCCAACCAAAATATCTTTAGGTTTGCCCCCAGCTTCTGAACCACATCAGACTTGGGGGTTTTATTCCTAAGTACACTAATAGTAACTGTTAAGGGGAGTGAGTGTTATTTTAAAATGTAAGTACGCATATCAGGCCTGCAGTTTATATAAGTTTTGATTATGATCTATTAAATGCTGTACTTGACATCCTGTTAATTTGTTGACATTTGTGAGAGAGTTGCTATTTTTAGGACTAATAGGTAAAGATTAAATTTAGAATGGGAGAATGGGAGTGTTAAATTGGAGCACTTGTAGAGTACATCCTCAGTTTTTTGATGTTGTGGGCCTTTGATAGGTACCCTTACAATGCATGTTCCGTTACTGCTGAATTGGGGGAAGTTCAACATATTGTTTGAAGCAACTGTGTCTCTTAACAGATCCTTTCATGCTACCTGTGAAGAGCTTAGATACCTAAATAGTCTTTGGATACTACTAGCATTTGTGTCTCCCCGCCCCAGTAGAAAGCTTGAGATTGGAAGGTGGTAGTGTGTCTGGTGGTGGTAGAGGCAGGAATATGAGCAACTAGCTTTTTGTCGTGCTTTTTCTTTTTGTACTTTGGAAGCTTAAAGAAGTGGTTTAACTACATTAAATTCTGCTTTTGAAAGATTGAAGTTAGTTGAATTTGAGATAGAGAATGGAAATTTATTGGGATATGTGTCACATCTTGTGGTCTGCAAATGATCACTTGATACGAATTGTATGGGATTGGGGAAAAGTGCTTGCCATCACTAATTTAAGCAGTGAACAATATGGATTTTTTCTGCTTTAGGTTTCTTTAAAAATCTGTTAGCACCGTACCAGTAGAAATGGTTTCCTTTGCAGAGCGAGTTCCTGATGTTTAAAACCTGACTTGTAAGAGAGGCACCTCATTCAGTAGGAGTGTTTCTCATTAAATAAAATGTAACTGCAAAGAGATCACTGTCTTTTTATGCATATGTACCGTCTCCTACTTCTAGAAAGGAGATCAAATGGCAGCGCTTGTTTAATTTTTTTAACCACTTTCTCAGATTTTTTCATATACTGAAAACAGATATAATACACTAAATGAAATTGTCTAGTATATGTACATAATGAATTTTTTTTATTGGTAATGTAGTTTATTGTGCAGTCTTTCCAGAATAGTAGTTCTTGGGCCACAATCAGACTGGTTAAACTTAAAATAAGGAAAATGAGTATTTGGAAGTGTTGTGAAGTTATGAAGTTTGAAATAGTCTAACTGTAGATGTAATTTCTCCTGAGTGATAATCCTGTGTTCCCAGACTTACTTCAGACAAGGTGTGCAAGACTACTTTATGTGGACCTTTAGGTTATGTAGCTAGAGGAAATACACTTCAGGTGGTTGCTGAAAATGAGACATTTCTACCTCCCTAGACTTTCTTGTTCCTGTGCTTAGCAGGGAAACATTAACTTGATGTGTACTGTTCAGCAAACTTTTTGGGTTTTTTAAGAGCATAACTTGTTTATAGATGTCTTTGCTCTTGAGGTGCCATGTAACTGTAACTTACTGCTTTTCATTTTTTTGAAGAAGAAAGAAGATTAGATGTAGATGAGAAGCCTCTTGTTGTACAATTAAACTGGAACAAAGATGATCGAGAGGGAAGATTTGTTCTCAAGAATGAGAATGATACACTTCCTCCAAAGGTGAGTCTTCAAGGATTATGCTAGTGGTAAAGCAGTTAAAAAATGTGTTGGACTTGCTTATATAGCGAAACAGAACTCACACTTTTCTAATTCCTGAAAACAACTGCTGATGACCTTTGATGTCTGAGCAAGGTTTTTTAAATTCTTAAAACACATCGTCACAACACAGCATTTTTGTGATCTTTCAGATGGCTTGTAATGTTTTGATCCATGTAGCTGTCTAGATCTGGAGCACATAATGCCCAGAGAATTTAGGGCTTGTTTTGTTCTAATATGATGGATTAAAACTTTCCTTAAATGGTATGTGATGCCAAACACCTAGGAGGTAGTCCTGCCTCTTACAGAGCATTTAAAAGGGGCTGCCAGAAGGAGTTAAGTAATTAAGAATTATTACCTCCCTAGGTAAACATTCTGTTTCTTTACAAAACTGATGGGAAACTGTTCCCTTTTGGGGAGTTTTGTTGGATTCCGCCCCGCCGTCACCCCCTTCCAAATGCAAAATGAGAGGAACATCTGAACATCAGTCATACAAAAGGTTTTTTTTTTTTTATTGGCCATTTAAACTTTAAAATATACCAGACTTTGGCTCCCGAATTCATATAATCATACATATATTATATGTAACTGATGCTTATAGCTATCAAAAATGTACAGTTCAGTATGGGCTGTCTTCAGGCAAGTTTTTCATCTTGGGCTGAGCCATTTCTTTTGCTCTTGGAATTAGTGCTTGTTAATTTTACAGTTGTTTTGGGTATATGTCATGACCTATTCTTACAGTACAGGATACATCTATATTAGAGGTGGAGAGAGAAAATTAATGATGTCTTGCACTAGCAAGTGAGTGTGGCAGATATATTCCTATTTGTTGTATTAAGTAATCTTCAGTCTTTCTCCTCAGTGTTATTAATTCCTGATAGAAGCAAAACCCCCTGCATCATCTTTCTCATCTTCTGTTATTTTTGCTAGAGAAGGCAAATGAGTTTAGGATTACAGGTATCTTGTGTATGCAAGGAGCAGGAATTGGAGAAGAGAACACTGGAAGGGCAGCTCCAAAAAATGCCATGGTGGAAATGTCCTCTGTAATGTTTTCCCTTGTGCAGCTTGTTCTTATCTGATGCTCCAACATGGTTGTCTTGAAAACAGATAAAGTGCGGTGTTGTTTTGTGGAGTATTTGTCCTGAGAGGCAGAAATTTGTTTTGCAGCCTTCATTTAATATGTGAAGCCAAGTAGATAGTAGGTGTTATTCAGATAAAATTCTGCTGTGTCTTCACTTTCTTAATTACACGGTGCTTAATCAGTTAATACCTGCTTTGGAATATGAAATTATTTTTGCTTCCTCTGTTATTTCAGAGGGTATTAGTCCCATCCCTGAGTAGCGGAGCGTTGTTGCCTGAACTATTGTTTTTGTTAGTGATGCTATGTCTCAATCAGATTTATCTGGAAGGTGAAAACCAATAACTTTTCACTGGACTAAAAATGATGGAAGTTGTTTTAAACTTATTTATTTCAGAAGGCTCAGAGTAATGGCCCTGAAAAACAAGAAAAAGAGGGGGTAATTCAGAATTTCAAAAGAACTCTTTCAAAAAAAGAAAAAAAAGAAAAAAAGAGGCGTGAAAAAGAGGCATTGCGACAAGCGTCAGATAAAGATGATAGACTTCTTCATGGGGATGATATGTAAGTGTGTTAATCTTTGATCAGTTCATATAACCTATGTCATACTCTAAAGGGTTCCCCCTCTCTACCAAATAAGTTCTGTTCTTTGAAAAGTAAGTAGTTGGCGTGGGTGCAGTATCATGATAAACTGAAATATGTGGTGGCAATTTCTGTAGTTTGTATGTACAGTTTGCTGCAAGGTTTGTTTTTAAACCATGAAATAAGCTTTTTTCCCTGCCTTTTTTTGTGCTTGTAAGAAATTGACACATGCTTGGTGACATGGACTTTCCCCACTATGTTTATTTTTGAGCATTTACCCTAGAGTGGGTTTATTCCTCTCTCTGTGTTTGATTTTTCTGTCTTCTGCCAGAAAAATTAGTATGAGTAGGTGTTTGCATTTCACTTGCCACCTGACTATCAGTTTGGTTTTCTTTGAGATGTATTACGGTAACCAATTATTCAGGTTTCTTGACTCTTCTCCCAAGGCTGTTGTACCTTACTTATTGAGACATTAATCCTTGTACAGAAAAGAGTCAGGCATGAATAACTGTATGTAGGACTAGAAAACTGAGAAAGGTCTGCATTAAATAAAACTTTGTAGCAGATTCTGTAGATTTCATGTGTAATACATCAGAAAAAAAAAAATCATTCATGGTGGATGCCCAGAAAGAAAATGAATGGTGAAAACTTACTAATTCATAAGTGATTCTCAGAGATGAATTCTGCACCATTACTTAGCTTGCTCTTAAATACAATTCTACTTTAATTTAAAATAATTAAGTGCATTAGCCAAAGAAAAGGCATGAGCTGCAAGCACGTGCTAACTGTGCTTCCAGATGATTTTCAGTATTGTAAAGCAGAATAAAGTTAGGGGTATTATGTAAAGTTTCTTTAGTGTCTTACCCCCTCTTCCCTGCCCCCGAGATGTAGAAGGCCTTTTTCTTTTTTTTTTTTTTTTTTTCTTTAAAAACTAGCAATCAAACTTAAATTGGCTGTTGTCAGGTGATCATGGGTATGTGAACAGTGTTAATCTTAGCAAATGTGAAGTTCACGCAGAACCATTTTACAGTAACTTAATTGATCTCCTATGTCCTATGTATATGGATTCTATTTGCCTTTTATCCTTTATGAATAGATGAGGATATGCATATTGTAAGCTACTAATGGAAATTATTTTTTTTTTATTTAAACTGACTTGGCAGTGAGAATTCTCGCCTTGCAGCTGAGGTTTACAAAGATATGCCTGAGACCAGCTTCACTCGCACAATATCCAATCCCGAGGTGGTTATGAAACGGCGGCGGCAGCAAAAACTGGAGAAGAGAATGCAGGAATTTCGCAGTTCTGATGGCAGGCCAGACTCGGGTACTTCAGTTTCTTCTGGCTGATTTGTAAACAGTAAACACTTTACTGAAGGAGTATTTTTAAGGCCAGCAGCTCCTGTAAATTTGACTTAACTTCTGCTGTCTCTAACACTTTTTGCACTTCATGGTTAATTTTATCTATGGTGTAACTAAATGAAGGATTTGTAGAGGTAAGATTCCACAGGAGTATATTCTGTGATGAGTGGAAGTCAAAGCTTTCGGTGATGGGCAGAGTGATGGGAGAGAATATGCTGATTGCTGTTGCCAGCAGTGCTAAACTGGGAAAGAAGGAAGGACCCAATTAGACTTAGTAAACTTGACGAACTGAGGAAGTCTTCTGAAATAAGTGTCATTCGTTTTACTACAAATAAGCTGGATGACCTGAATGTGAAAATGCAATCAGGAGCACAAATACGGGATGGCAAGGAGTCATTGTTCAGGTCTGCAGGAAGGGTCCTGGTAGATCTTGTGAATATCAATGATTAAGTATTTCACATTCTTGGGGAGGGTGTATGACAACAGTGGCTGTATAAACATCAGTGTTAAATAAGCGAATGAAGCAATATTAGTACTGTTAACAGCTCAAATGATGAATTCTGTCCATGGAAGAGTAGCGAAGAAGGGGTTAAAAAAAAACATCACCTGAGGGAAATCCTAAGTGGGCTTTTAAAAGAGAGGGGAGATTCTCCAAGGTCATCACAAACTTGATGTCAGGATGGGAAAAGTTATTCATCCAGTCATTGTTACTGTTTCATTTTAACTTCAGGTAATAATAAGAACGGTGAAGTACTGGGAAAAAAGACTTTCTTAGGGTAATCAGGAAAGCATCACTGGAGGCTTTTACCGGTGGCAGAAACAAATTTATTTTGAGGATGTTATGTAACTTTTCTTATATTCTTATATTATTAAATGATTTCTGCAAGGAGTTTGTTCTTACATTCTGTTAGAAATGTAATAAATGACTGCGTGTCTGTCTTTTTATTCTCTGATAACGTTGTTAATTAAATTTTCTTTCCAAGGTGGGACACTGAGAATTTATGCAGACAGTTTAAAACCAAATATACCGTACAAGACAATCCTGCTGTCCACTACAGATACTGCAGACTTTGCAGTTATTGAAGCACTGGAAAAATATGGTCTGGAGAAGGAAAATCCCAAGGATTATTGTATTGCACGTGTAAGTGAAGTTATTAAGTCACGATCTTCTAATGCTTTGTATTTTTTTTTTCCCTTGCAGTAGCTTTAAAACTAATCGGAAAGGCATCGGTAGCTCCGCAACTAACATATATTTATTTTTATGTGTACATATATACACACACACACATACACTTACTTATTTATTTATTTTTACTCTAACAGCCTTGGGAATTATGAAGTGATTTGTCAGGTTTGTTTTTCAGACCTAAATCTTCCAATCTTACTAAATTATTACTTGCTACATAGACAAACATTAATAATGAAAGTAACATACTTCTGTATTTGGCACTGTGATTTTATACCACTAAGCGTGTTTATGGTTCACAGATAAATAAACTTAATAGTTAATCCTGCGGATACCTAAATTTGTGCCATTTGTGCACAAAATCATTCCCCTGAACTAAGAGCATCTTCTCAGAGGCAAAAGTGCCAAGGCAAATTCCCTTACAAAAGGTATGTGTTACATGCTGTTGCCTTATACTTTTCAGCGGCAGCTCACCCTCATTACACATGAGAAAAGGTAAAACATTTAAGTGAAACTTCGGCTTATTTTTAGAATTTAATTATTTTACGAGTACTAAATGAATTGTATAGAATTACTGTTTTAGAGTTATGGCTTTATCAAAAAGTCCCATAGACAGTACTGATAAAAGGTTACAAACCTCTGTCCCTGTTGTCTTCTGAAGCAGAATAGTGAGACTTGAAAGCATTTCATCCTTGTTTGAGTCTAGTCTGATGACATTTCTGGCTATTGCTTGTCTAATAAATTTGCATTTATTGCTCCTTAAAATGATGAAAAAAGGGAGAAATATTTGCATCTCATCATATTGTATTCTCTTCCCCAATCCCTTCTCCAGTGCTTAAGGTGCCACTGGGAAAGCATTAAGAAAGCGTATATTATTTGCTATTCTCTGCACTTTCTAGCTGCTCTAAGGGATGTGGATATATCTTTGGTCTTAAAGTTGCTCTCTGATACGTGTTTTATGATATCTTTGAATCACCTTAGTGTCTACTTCTGCCGTGCTTACAGCCTCTAGTGGTATAATTAGCTGTGGATTAGAAACAAGGAAACAGTATGCTGGTAGTGCTTTTGTAGTTTTGTAACAGTGAACTAGTCTTAAGTTTTATTGTTTCAACAGTTTTGTCTTAATTCTAGACATATTTTTAATGAAGTTCTGGACAGGGTATCCTTGTCTTCATTAACCTGTGAGAGGGGTTTCAACTGTGAAAGTTTAGTTTTGCTTAACTTCAGTAAAATTTTACATAGTTTTTTATTATAGAGGGGAATAAATTTGTAAGTAATAGGTTTTTTTTTATGATGCAGCATACTAAAAATTGATTTTCAGTTTTGGCTGCAAAGTATTTTCTATGTGTAATTATGACAATTATCTTCATGCTGTCGGTTCTGTAAATGGAATCCATGATTCTCAATCATTAATGTTACTAAACAGGCTGCTGGCTTGACATGCTCGTTTTTCTGCTGGTTCAAGAGAATTGTGGAAGCTAGTTTTGCATTAGTCTGATTAGTTCAGAGTTAGATGGCATTATGATGTATTACAAAATATTTATGTTCTAGGGAATTTTTTGAAGCGATTGCACACTTAGCAGGGAAACTACTGCAAGTCACTGTTGTGGTGGTGGTCTCTTACTCTCCCTTGTTCTCTGATCTTGTGTGGGGCTATTTAATGTAGAAAATAGTCTGAGGAATGTTGCTTTCATCTTGGGAAGGATTAACAAAGTCTTTGCTGTGAAGCAAATTGATTTAAATTAGTTTACTGGAAAGCAAATCTGGAAAAATATTTTGTCTTTTCTGGGCAGCACATCTTCTTAATATATATTTCTATACTGGTGTAACTTGTGTGTTTAGGTTAATGTTTGAAATATGTGAGTGGTCTACACTGGCTAATAGCAGATCTTTTTTAAACCTTTAAGTGTGTGAGACCTTACTGTTTTGTTCATCATAAGTCACTGTAGTTGTCTGAAATCTACTTGGCCTTTCTTAGTGCCTCTTCTGATGTAGTGCTTGGGTTTTAGATATGATAATCCTTTTTTAAAAAAAAGTTGAGTATTTTTAACCTAATTTCTAAAATCTCTTTTTGCTGAATATTTTATGAAGTTGCTTTCATTGCTTGAAACGTTAACATATCCTAGCTTTAGCTCCATGTGTCTTTCGTCATTGTTTTCTTTTTTGGAAACAAAAATGGTGCTAAATAGGTTGTCATGGTCATTGGTACTTCTTTACACTGAAGTTTCATAGCTGTCTTTTTCGTGTTCTCTGGAAGACAAATCTGGCTTGCACACATTTCTATTATTTTTGTTGGCTTTAAAACAGTGTACAGTGGAATGTATAACTTCAGTTTCTTATTGGTTGGGATGTTAAAAATGTTTTATTCTCTTTGGGTGGTAGGTGAAGCATCTTCAAAGACTTAAGCAGCTGAAATTTACTTAATAGTTAAGATGAGTTTTAAGTTACATGACAAGAGCTTTATAAGGCTGCATAAGTACCTGTAGTAAAGTTCACTCAGTTCTGAACTTTGAGTGGAAGGATGAACATTGTAAGAATTTTTCTTAATGGTTACCATTGACAACCTTTATTGTAAATGGCAGTTTCCTGTTAGTTGCTTGCTTCCATACCCTGGTTTGTGGTGTGTCGGGCTGTACCTTTATGCCCTCTTCCAAAGTGCTTTTCTATGTAATCAAACAGATGTACATTTGTTCCAATGTTTTGTTTGTTTCGGTTTGCTTGGTTTGAGTTTCTCTGAATAATACAGGGTTCACTGCACGTCTCTCAAGATGTCAAATTAATTGGACATTCCAAGCTACCTGTGCATACTCACTTAGGGCATAAGGTTTGAAGCATGCGGGAAACCAGTTATCTCTCAAGTTGAATCTTGATTAGACTTTTGTTTTAGCGTGCTGTTATTTTTTTTCTACTCGAGGATAAGGTGTAAGTAATGTCAAGTAAATACACGTGGTTCATGGTGATTAGTTTTGGTTTTGTGGTTTTGGGTGAGTGGTTTTTTTGTTTGGATTTTTTTTTAAGAAATGGACATTACAGACATGAGGCATTAAATATTTTCTTAGCAAGTTCCAGTGTTTTGGTTGTATTTTTTTTTTTTTTTTTCGTTTTAGGGGCATGTGCGGAGCCTGTGTTCCCAACTTGTAAGGAAAATCAAGGATTCATTCATTTAAATAAGCAGATATACTAAAACATGCAGTAGATAGGAGGTTTTTATTTAAAAAGCATTAAAATAACAAAAGAGCTTATTGAAGACTTATTACAACATGGGTTTTTTTTTGTGAAACTTTTGCTAAGGATAGGTCTGATAACTTTCTGTGTAGCTGTTGCTTACCACAGAGGCCTCTAGGTATTATCTTCCCTTACTTGTTTATCCCAGCAAATGTCTTGGAAGTTCTAAGTTGCTATGGACTTCATTTAAATTTCTTAGCTTGGATTTTCTGCATGTTTCACTGCATTTTAAATGGATAAGTGTAGATTGGAATGGCTTTACGATAATTTGTATGTGCTCATGAATGCAATTATGAGGAAGCAGAGTATGTTGTTCTTAATTATCTGTTATGCATTGTTTCAGTTCATAGGTTGTCAGCTGACAAACTGCTTCCAAGACTTGTGATCTTAAGCTGGTTTTACCTAACTCGGTTTCTTACGCTGTCACAGAAATCAGGGAGATATCTGTGCCTGATCTCAGCAGTCTGTGTGGATTCAAATTCATGAAAGGATATTTAACAGCATCTCCTATTTTTCAAAATGAAAGCAAATCACTGCCCATAAGCCAAAACCCAATCGTAATATAAACTTGTTCCCTTGTTTTTCTGTTAACCTAGAGTGTAGGGATTTCAGCTTTGTGGGTGATGGTGAGGCAGCATTCGCCTAAAACACAGAAATGTTTTCTAAAATGGCTTTATCACAATTAGAAGTCTGCTGGCCTATGTAAGCTCAGATGTGGTGTTTTGTGTCTTTCTGCAGGGTAGGTCATACACAGTCTTTTAAGTGAGGTATGTCTGAGTTACTGCTCACATTTCCCAAGAGATGGGAGGAATGGTAAGGCTGCAGGGGTGAGGGGATTAGTGCTTTTGTGACCACTTTTCTCTCACTTCTCTAGTTTACCGTTGCTGCCATTAAGCCTAGTGCTAATTACAGATGCTCATCCAAGTTCCAGTGCAGAAGTAATATCAGAGTCAAGTAGTAGCACCTATGTATTTATATCTCATCTGTCCTCTAACTTCACTGCATTTTGGTTTTCTTCGGGTTGCTCCCTAGTCCAGTATTGGTCAGCCCCTGGTACACATGCTGTAGAATGTAGTTCTTGTGTTGTAATTGGTTACCTTCTCTTTCCAGGGCTTTAGAATTTAAAAATTGTTGCTTGTTGAATAAGGCTTGAAACACAGTGTTACTTTAATTAGCTAATCAAAATTATCCTATAGATATAATTGATTTTAAAATCTGAGATGTGAAATAGAAGAGAGTGGTTTGCCAAGGTAAGATCTGAGTGTAGATGTGTTCCTGGTTCCCTTTGGTTTAGACATTTTAATGTTTTCCTTGTTTTATAATACCTTGTCTATTTGAAAATCTAATTTAAAGGTAATTTAATTAGTCCTAGGTTTAGCCAGGTTTTGCATAGAAGATGTCTTAGAGAACGGCCAGTGACTCAGTTACATACATTTGATCTTAAATGTACTTGTTTCCTTCTTGGAAGAAGATGAAAGGGTGTTTGGGGTGGATCTGTGAGAACTTGGTTAGCACCAAAATGGGTGTGGGGAGGAGGTGACAAACAGGAGTGGAAAAGCCTCTTGAGGGCTGCAGCAGGCACCGTGCAGTTGCCAATGGCCATGTTACTTCAGAAGGTGTTACCTGGGTCATGGTTCAGAGATGGGAATAATTTTGAGTAGTTGATTTAAAATAGAGCTGTGTATAAATTTAAATAACATTGAGGGAATAAAGAGTAGGTTGTGTGTTGTTTTGGGTTTTTTTACTTTGAAAGATCTATCTTTAACTTAGAAGGTACTTATGCACTATAATACTGCCTGTCATTGTGTTTTATGCTTGATGGTTGTGGGGAGCAGTAATGCAAATGTGCATTAAATCACAGGCTGTGTCTCTTTTAGAGTCAGAACTCATGAATCAAGGTTTTCTCCTTCCTCCGTCTTCTAAGAATGTAGTTGTAAAAGTTATGAGTCGTCTGCGGTTCTGTTCCCAAAGTATACTTAGTTTTGGTTCTTCCTTAAAGCTAGACAGCATGAAGCAGTTGTGTGAAATGCTCCAGTCATGCCTGTAGTGTCTCTGTAGAGCAGGTAAAGGTTGGATAAGACAATGATGTGGAAGGTATTATGACATTCTCTTTGCGAGCTTGTCTTCCCGTTTCTAAAGATACTTGCATGTTGCATTAGCAGAATGGCATTAGCAAAATGAAAGGCTGGTTCCAATGTGTGAGATAATAAGGAAGCGTCAGTTTCATTTTTTTGCTTATCACCTCCATGAAGAAGTCTTACTCTTTTTTTTTTGGTAGGTTTTTTGCCTTTTTCTTTTTTTTTTCTTTTTTTTTTCTTTTTTTGGCCTTTTGCTTTTTGCTTTTCTTTCTTTGCTTTTTGCTTTTCTTTCTTTGCTTTTTGCTTTTCTTTCTTTGCTTTTTGCTTTTCTTTCTTTGCTTTTTGCTTTTCTTTCTTTGCTTTTTGCTTTTCTTTCTTTGCTTTTTGCTTTTCTTTCTTTGCTTTTTGCTTTTCTTTCTTTGCTTTTTGCTTTTCTTTCTTTGCTTTTTGCTTTTCTTTCTTTGCTTTTTGCTTTTCTTTCTTTGCTTTTTGCTTTTCTTTCTTTGCTTTTTGCTTTTCTTTCTTTGCTTTTTGCTTTTCTTTCTTTGCTTTTTGCTTTTCTTTCTTTGCTTTTTGCTTTTCTTTCTTTGCTTTTTGCTTTTCTTTCTTTGCTTTTTGCTTAGCTGTTGAGAAATTGGATTAATTTTGTTTACTGGAAGATTGTCTTGTCTACCTTAAGTGTAAGGTAGCTTTTTAAATATGTGTGGTGCGGCTGGGAAGTGCGATTTAACTGTAACAAGAGGCAAGAGAGAGAATAAGTCTTGGAAAGCAAAACCCATTGCAGTTTACTGAATTTTTTTGCTTAATCTGTTGTTATAAATTAACAAAGAAAATCAGAAGATGCATCCCTGAACCCTCTGATCTAATTGTCCACCAACAGCTCTGAAAACTGATAATGGTTCTTTTCTAGGTCATGTTGCCTCCTGGTGCTCAGCACTCTGATGATAAAGGTGCTAAAGAAACTATCCTTGATGATGATGAGTGTCCACTGCAGATATTTAGGGAGTGGCCTAGTGATAAAGGTATGTCAAAAAATCTTTAAGAGATTTTTGTGCCTTGGATGTTGTAAATTAATGATGCAGACACCCTGAAAAGTAAGAAATCTGAACATACATTTTAAAGTGTTTTGTTTTTCAGGCACTTCTAATTCTAGGTGCATTTAGAGTTAATTACTATTTCATTCAGCACTGTTTATAGTAATAGATCTTTAGGCAGTAGAAAGAGTTTGCATTTTATACTGAAGTTTCTATATTATTCACTGTGGGGAAGTATGCTATTAATGTTTTAAATAGTTTTAACTTAAAAATAACTACATAAAGTAGTGTCAGGAACTTAGTAAGCTGAAAGTAATCCTAAGGAACACTTAAAAGTAATAGATGTTGGATGTGTGCTTGTTCACTGATAGTGAGACTCAAAGGATGTATGATACTCTGTTTTAGGAATACTAGTCTTTCAATTGAAGAGGCGGCCTCCTGATTATGTCCCAAAGAAATCCAAGAAAATCATTGATGGAAAGCCATTAAAGGGGAAGGAAAGAGTTGACGGGTCTGGTTACGGCTCTTGCCTTCCTCCAGAGAAACTACCATACCTGGTAGAATTAAGCCCAGGTAAGAATGCTGGTTATGTAATAGCCAAAATTGTTATACATAGTCATTTAGATTTTCCAGAAATTTCATTGGAAGTGTAAGAAAGTCTGGCAGTGTAAGTGAATATCACATCAGTCATTCTTCTGATGTCAGGTTCTGAATTAGAGCTATCTAGAAGTAGGGCTGCATGTTGCTGTAATACTGAATTTTTAGTTGCAAATGTTTGGACTAAAAAAAGATGGGGAATGATTGACTGTGACTTTGTCTGTATTGCCACGGTTTAAAGTATGAAGTTTTAAGTGTTTCAAGAACCAAAAAAATCATGAAATCGTTCAGTCTTCAACTTCCTTTGGATTTGGGGGTTTAAAACTTGGTAATAAGTAAAATAGTTTAACGTGTCTTTTTGTGGTGTGGGGGAGGCAACCAGAAAAGCACTACTTAAATCTGGTTTGATTTACATTCAGAAGGATACTGTAACATACCTGGTAAGATATATTTAACAGTGCCATATATGAGAAATACATTTTTAAAAGAACAAGAACATGAAATTTTAAAATCAAGCTTACTTTCTAAACATTTTTCAGCCTATATGGAACCTTCAAATCACTAGTAGTGCTGGGGTTTATTTTGGCATCGTTGCAACTCTCTGGGCTGCATTGCAGTTTACAATTAATTTTATGATCTAGGAACAGCCAGGGGAGCTTGGATGTTTATAGCGCAACTGATAAAACACATATAACTTCTACTTTTAACTTCTGTTGTCTTCATGTTTACAGATTTGGATATGAGCTTTCACTTTTGGTGATTCAGTTATTTGCAGCTCTTTTTTCTTATTAAGTGTAACTTGAGTACGCTCAGGGATCCAAACAAGTCATTTACAGTTTAAAGTCTGGTTGTTTAAGTTTCAGGAAGCAAGGTTGGAAATCAGTGCTGAAAACTTTAATCAGAACTGCAAGAAAAGGTTAACTTCATAGTCAAGTAGTGCTGGTTTTTGTTTTTGTTTTGGTTTTGGTTTTGTTTTCATTTGCCTTTTTTTTAAAAAAAAATGAGCATTACAGAGACTATATTAAGTATTAAATGTATTTTATATGGTGTTCTACATGCTGAGGTTTGATTTGCATGATTTTGGCTTCTTTTAATAGTACTTTCAATTTCTTGTGCTTTGAACTTTTACTTCTGATGCAGCCTAGTTCCTTGAGTATTAAAAGGTTGTGCTTGGGCAGTGGAGCAAGACATCCATTAGCTGAGAGAGGAAAACCAATCTGAAATGCCACAGGTGGCAATGCTGTTGCACTGTGCCTGTGGGACTGACCTATTGTTCATGTTTTTCTTCTAACAGCTTGTTGTCGCTTTTCTAAACAATAAGGATTGTTTCATTCAGTAACTGTGTAGTATTGATGTCTTTATATTCTATGCAGTTTCTAAAGTTGAAAGAGTTTAATGCGCTTTGTCCTTATAAATTGAATAAGTGTTTTCTGGCTACAGTTTCACCCTTTCCTGTCTTGTCTTTTCCTGCCCTCTTCCGCATGTTCTGCATGGTATCTGTCCTGCTGGTGCTGCCTTCACCTGGGTCCTCTGCATGTGTTTCTAACCCCAGGGAGAAGGAATCACTTTGCCTACTACAACTATCACGCTTATGAAGGTAACGCTATATTTAATACTGTTCTCTCATTAGTCACTAAAAACATCACTGACTGTAAATCTTTTGTTTCTTTTTGACAAATGAAAGGCTATCTTGCTTATTTTTTTTTCTAAGGGACTGCTTCTGTCAAGTAGTTACCTATCTTGTCAGCTGCCATTTAATTATTCAGTCTGTGAACAAACATCAATTAGGTCATGAATGTGCTACCATCCAAAGAGTTCAACTTTCCAGTTAAGGTTAAGAACTAAACTTCACAGGGTGGTTTACAAGCAGTGTTGTGGTAGAAAGAAAAATGTTCTTTGATCCGTTAGCTTGTAAAATTCATAGTTCAAAAGTGAAATGGGTAAATGGCATGGAACTTAACTGTACTTTGTAGTGTTTGACCGCATTGATGCAGTGGATGAAATCCGTGATTATTTTTATGTGAAATTGTATTTGGACTACTGGTGAAGTGACCTCACTTTTCTGCTCTGTGGTGTTCCATAGCATCCTTTAGTATTTCTTCTGCCTGGTTTGTGGTGTTGTCTAACATGAATGGTGTAAGTCAAAGAGATTTAGCCAGGTTAGACAGTAGAGACTTTTTCAGTTTGTATCTGCAACATTTGAAATTGATACCCTACAAATCTTTATGGATCTTTAGTTCTTCTTAGAATTTAGTATAATGTGCAGGTATGGCCTGGTTTGGTCAAATAGACAAGAATACAAAGCCACTTTCTTCTTCACTGTGAAACGTCTACCAAAGTACCTTTTTCTTTCCCTAGTTTTTTTAGCATCTATTTCCTCATTTGTTTTCTAGACTGCTATAAAAGTACTGTGTGTCTGTCATTGTTGCTCACCCCTTTGTGGCTATGGAGTACAATACTGGGATTTAAAGAACTCTGTTCAAACTTACACCTCCCAAAGCTCAACTCTTTGAATTCAGATTTCCATTTCATTAACAGCATTATTCCAGAGAGAGAAAAGTTCTGCAGAGTGTGCTGAACTAGTATGCATAGATAAGCTGTGTAGGAACATCTGACCACTGAGCAGAAAGCTTAAAATTTGATTGCAATTCACTGGGGAAAAAAAAAAAAAAAATTGCAATTACTTAAACATTTATCTCAGAGTGTGAAAAGAGGTCTTAGTACTCCAGAGTCCATTCTGTCTCTTTGGAACAATGGATTTCAGGATACTTGGATTTATTGTAGAAGTAACTCCTGTGAAAGTGTCCTTCTTTCAAAACATTGGCTGTTTATATTCTTGTGGAAGAACCTGGCAGAATTCAGTTTCATGCCCTGTGCAGTCGCACAATTTTAGTAAGTTTGCTGCTGGACGTATATCCCATTTTTTCTGCTTCTCAACAGCTGCTGGTGTTGCTGATTGTATTGACTGCTTTACATACTGAAGATTAGATTCAGCACAGTATGGTAGAGGATACACTTCAGTAACTTGTGGCTGTAAGTGTGGCAGTCAGAAATTGTCTCTTGTCTTCCGAGTCATGTAAATGAACCAATAAACTGAGATAAGTCTGATAGAAATAGACTGAAGTGAGACATGAAAGCACTTTCATACTGTCTGTTATCTGTGAATAACAGATATAATCTGCTGATGAGTTCCGGGAAGTTTCTAATGTCAGTTGTTTGATCGTAATATTTAAAGGCTAGGAAAAATGACAAAAAGACATTTTTTAGGATGTGAGCACCTGCATTTTACCCTACAAGCCTGAAGTAAAAATTATAAAAAATTATGAAAGTAAAAAAAAAAAAGAAAAAAAAAAGGCAAAACCTGAAGTCTTTTCTCTCTCTGCCTCATCACAAAAAAGCAACCCTGAGCTGTAGAACTGACAGCAGTGGGAGATGCGGACAATATGCAGGTATAACTCCAACAGAAGAATTACAGGAGGTTGAAGCTTGTAAGCCTTGGCCAGGGCAGTTTCCCAATCCAACCTTTTTTCCAAGAAGAGAACTGCAGTTCTCTATGTGGTAACACATTTACGTGTTAGTTTGAGGGAGCTTTGTTGTCTGTCACATTCCTCGCTGCATCTTCCTTTACCAAAAATGTTTACTTCTGCTGGAAGTGCACACCCTGACTGAAATACAATAGCAGAATTATCTCCTGAATTTGACATGATATTTTAAATCTGCCCAACCAATCTCTTAAACTTCTTACTGTCAAAACTCTTAGCACTCATAAACTTGTACAGGAGGAAATCTGCTGCTTTTCAAATGTGGATTTAACTAATTTTTAATTGAATAGGTGCAGTCTCTTGTGTGCACATTTTTGTTCAACTTTGGGCTTACTTGTTTTCTATGATCTGATCTTCATCATCTGGTTTAGTCTGGTTTTAAGTCAGTACTCTTTCCCAGCATTGTTTCAAGCACTGGATTAGCAAAATCAATTGAAATTATAATCTGCAAAATGGTGTAGCTTCACATTTTAGTGGTGAAGTAATGCATTTAAAATATATAGCCATGAAGGGCTTTCTTTTCAGTCCATCAAAAATGTATATTTGTGTACATCACTGAGTTGATGAGCTTACAGTGATTGTTTACTTCTGTTCCATACACAGGTTTTTTTGCTATTTCAAGTGTGATTGACCTGTAACTGCATAAACCAAGTCGTGAAATCTTTGTATTGCATCCTTAGTGTGGAAATTGATAGAAAGCCACAGTTTTCACAGTTTTTCACAATTTTACTAATGACTACATGTGAATAGTAATATACTGTGCATCTTCTTTATACTGTCTGTTTTATAGAGGTTTTTACTGTACATTTATGTGCTGTAGGGTTTTTGAATAACCCTTTTCTTCCTAAATCATTGTTTCCTGCCTGGCCTTTGATGATAAGGTCTGGTTTTTGGCTGAGGGTACCTCTTGAAATACCAGTTTTCAAACTGCAGTAGGCAGTATACACAGATGTGTATGTATCTTTGTACATGTATGTCTGTCATGGGGGAAAATAACTTGTGAAACTTTATTTCTAATGCAAACCATACCAAGTTTGTTTGAATTCTCATATGTTGTCACTGGGAAAAGCTAAGTTTAGTGTATGCAGTACTGGCTAATGTCCTAGGTCTTGCTTCTTCAGCTTGTGTCTGGGAGGTATGTGGCAACTCAGTTTTCTAGGCTTAAAAAACCCAAAAACCCTAGAGGTTTTCTGCCGCCTGTTTAGTTCTGCTAGTCAGTTGTGGGTGCCATAAATAGAGTACAGGCCATCGTTCTTCCATGGCACGTGTTTACTTATGCACACTCATAAACCGAACAAGTTTGTATAGAATTCATCCATTTTCCTTAGGCCTCTTCCTGCTTCTTCTGATTACTGCCCACCTTTCTGAGAACTTTGAGCTTTCAAGTTTCTGAATTAAAAGAAAGTTATTGTTGTGTCAGAGAAGAAAACCCATATATATTCACGTGTGCCTCTCCCTGCCCCCCCCCCCCCAAAAAAAAAAACAACCACCAAAACATCAAATTCTGAACTTTTAGTCATATGACTTAGAACATACGTGCTGCCTTTCTGAGCCATCAGTAGTCTTTGAAAGTTTGGTGCTTTGAGGCTAAGAACAGTCTTCTTGGACTGTCATGGTTTGGGGAGCAGGGACTTTGCCATAAGTATGTCAGAATCTGTATCCCGCTGCAGGGAGCTGAGGAATGCATTCCAAACAACATTTAGAGCTTTCAGCTGAAAAACAGGAAATACAGGACTTCACGCTGTAGTATAATGCAACCTTCCTTCCCTCTTGCATCCCTCCCCTAGAACAAAAAGGCCTTTCATCCTGTTTAGAATTTGTAGCAATTCTCTTCAAGATTAGAATACCTTTTACTGTAGATATTAGATATTGGCTTTTGCTGATGGATGATTACTTGGGCTCCAAATAACTTTCGGTAACTCCTTGAATCTTTCTCATTTTCCTGGGAGGAAAAAAAAGTGTTTGTATCTAGTGCTGTGGTTTTAAAAGTTTATTCTTGTTACATTGGACACTCCAGAGAAACAAGACAGTCTTAATTTGTCTCAGAAGAAACATCGTGATGCTAAAATATATTTCTTATGTGAAAGCACATTTTACATGACATGAATCTGTATTGATACATACAGTAGTGCAAGGCAAACGTTTATTAGCAGGATCTTGGTACCGATCACTTACGCACAAGTGCTAAACTCAGCAATGAGATCTAGAAGTTATCTTAAATAAACACTTGAAACCCACAGTATTTTATCATGTGTTTTACAGAATAATTCAGAAATATGTAGGAATATTTTAAAGTTGTGGTGGTGGTTTTAAGAGGTCAAAATTGAAAAAGTGTGGGGTGGGAAATACTTAGTATAGCAGTGAAATCACTAGACCATAAAGCCGCCTCTTTAAGCTATATATAAAGGGCTTAGGAGAAGGTGCCATAAGAAATTATTAACAGAACCCCTAGATAACTATCCCTGACTTTTATGCCACTGACTTCTGAAATTCCAGTATTTTTGCATGTGGAATAAGGGTCTCTGCATCCAAACAGAACCTTGTATCTTTTGGGTGCCGGTTTTAGCAAACTGCATGTGTATAGGAGGAGGAAATGTTTGACTTTTGGATTCATAAATAAATAAATGAAGAAGCTACTCTGGTTTTAGATGTGTAAGTTGTGGGGAGACATAATAACAGCTCACAGAATTGGGGGTAAGCAACCAAATGTATTCAGTAGTGTATTACATGTCTGCATTTGGTGACATTGAAGATATAGCCATATAATTTATAATTGGCATTGTTAAGTATTAAAAACTGCACATAATTTAAATTGCTGAAGATACTGTATTAGTATTACCTTTTCAAATGTACAGTGATATTTGATGTATGTCTCTAGACTCAAATATTGTGATTTAATGAAAGGTTTATCCCTGTACCTGACAAATACTTAGGGGACTGAGTGCTCTTATCTTTAATACTTCTTTTGTGATGGATGACATACAACTGGTACAATCGTGATTCTAAGTATGTTCAATAAGTGGATATTACTATAGGATCAGCACTTAACTCTGGTATTTATAGTAGTAGTCTATGGACTGTCTCTGCCTGATGTCTTTTATGTCCCAATAACATCACAACACCCCAAGGAGTTAAATGGCTCACATTCTGTTTTTAATAAACAGATCCTGGTAGTAATGCTGGAGATTCTGTTTATATTGACTTTAATTTAAAATTTGAAGATGACTAGTATCCTACTGAAGACAGTATCACTGTGTCTGCCATGGCTTTAGTAATATTCTCAAATGCTTTTTGGGGATGACTTGAAATCACTGTTCATGTCCACAGATAATCTTTGCCTTGCAGCCTCCCTTTTTTGCATCTTCCCTTTGGAGAAGAAATTGAGAAGTCAGAAGTGGCACTACTAGTTTAGTATCTGATAGTATTTAAGGTTGTAGTCTTTTCTGGGAAGTGGGGAAGATTTATATGTATACCAAAACCCATCTGTGTTAGCCTGTGAAGGCAACAGCTAAATCTGGTGCTGCATCCAGTGTGTCTTGCGAGATTTTATTCTATTTGGACAATATGTTCTTCTGGGGGGAGGAGAAAGTTGAACTTTATCTTTGACTTCATTTTCTGCAAGATGAACGTATAGGTCAGTGGCACTGTGAAGATAAGCCAGAAGTGCTGTGTATCAAGACTAAATCGGTTATTGGCAAATATTTTGTAAGATGCTCTTCCAGTAGCTATTTAATACCGATTTCACTGTCTGATGAACAGGAAACAGGTTTGGCATGTTGGCCACCTCACAGAACATATTGCTGATAATCTGTACTTTTACTAAGATAAATAAATACTGTAATAATAGAGATCTGTAGATACCTTGTTTTCTAAATCTTTTTAACCTGTATTGGTATACATATATAAAATCTTCGAGATTAACAAAAATTGTCTTACTTAAACTACTGAGGAAATAGAGAAACTTTCGCAAAGTATGTACAGAATAGGAGTTCTGGATTACTTAGTTCTTTGTACTCGTAGAATACAACCACTTTGAGTGGGCTCTGTCTACTTTCAATGTTATCACACTACAACGAACAACTTAAGTTCCCAATAAATCTTGAAAGAATGTCACTCATTTTTTTTGGTGAACGTTGCTACTCTGAAGTAAATTGCAATAATGTAGAAATACTGTGTCAGTATTTGAAATTTTACTTGCAAATTAATATTTGTCACTTGCTGTACAGATGGTTCTGACTCCAGAGATAAGCCAAAGCTTTATCGTCTACAGTTAAGTGTCACTGAAGTTGGAACCGAAAAATTTGATGACAATTCCATTCAGGTATGGGGGGGGAAAGCAGACTCAGATGACAGAACTGATCTGATCTCTGGTCAGTTATGTATAATTGTGAAAACTATTAAAATATTATGTGAATACCCTTCAAAGCTAGAAGGGTAAATAATGCTGCAATTTCATGTTAATGGTCGTAACTCTGATGATTTATTTTATTTCCTCTCTCTTCCTTTAAGAGGAGAGAAAGGGTTTCATTATTTTTCATGGGGTATTCTTTTTCATCACTAGATCAGATGGTATGTACCAGTATTATCATAACTGCTTAATGGCTTTCAAGTCCTAGTTTCAACCCCTTTGAGTGAGGTAGGATTTCTTAAATGTGTAATGCAGTTAGTTGACTTGTAAATACATTTTTACATCAAAATGGCAAGTGGAAGAAAGCAGTTCTGAACGGCATATGAATTAAGTGAAAACCTCCTCATTAAGGGATTTCTGCTGCACGTTTTAGTTTAATGTATGTTTTATTATCTCTGTTGCAAGGAAGATTGAAGTGAAATTAACTGGTTTTAGTACCACTCATCTATGTTAAATTCCTAAGCAAGCAAAGTTACTAGTCTGTAAATAGGGTAAGCTGCAGCTCAACCTTTTTGTTTTAATTTCTACTGCTGTATAATTTAGCTTATTCTATGTTAATGAATTCTTTTTCCAGTTATTTGGTCCAGGAATTCAGCCTCATCATTGTGACCTCACTAATATGGATGGAGTTGTTACTGTAACCCCAAGAAGCATTGATGCCGAAACCTACGTGGAAGGTCAGCGTATTTCAGAAACCACTATGCTGCAAAGCGGAATGAAGGTTCAGTTTGGGTCATCTCATGTATTTAAGTTTGTGGATCCCACTCAGGATCATATTATTCCTAAAAGACCTATTGATGCAAGTCTTATGGTCAAAGGTCCAAGACACAAAACTGGGTGAGTAAAATTTTTTTCCCACTGAGGTGAAGGGGGGGGAGCCTTGGGGGGGGGAAGAAAAAAAAAAAAAGAGAATGAGAGCATTATAAATGGCCTGTGACTAAAGTATGACTTTAAGTGACTTCTGTGCAGCTGCTTTTAAGTTTTAAATATGTAACCATTTTAATACTTGAGCTCCACCTTGTGATTTTTTTTAGGATTAGCAAGTGTCTTTTCCATTATGAAGTATTCAGATGAGTTTTCCTGATGCTCCTTTCTGTATTAAAAACAGTGGAATACCTTTTTTAAAATGTATTTTGAAGTTCATCCAACCTCCAGGAAAAGTAAAGAATTTGCTGAATGTTTTCAGAGAGCCTGTTTTTTTGTATTTTCTCAGATAGTAAGTTTTGAAATTTAACTAGAAGGATTTGGAAATTAAGTAAGGTAATCACAAAATGAGACTGTCAAGGTAGAGAACTAAATGCCGTAATATGGCAACCACTTCTTACAGTGTGATTACTTATCTTTTAGTTTCTGTGTTGCAAGGACTAACAGTCCAGAAGTCCATCCTTTTGTTTCTTTGTATATTCATATTTTTCATAGGTGTATAATAAAAATACTAGTTATACATTTAGTGACTTCTAGGGGCTCAGGTATTTTGTTCAGTGACTGTAGAAGTATTCAGGAGAAACAACCTTAAAAGCAGACTGTATAGCATGGAAAAAAATAGCATCGTATCTTCCATCCTCTTGGTCCAAATGGGGCTACTATTGTAGTATACTGTGGTTTAGGGAAGAAATAAATTGGCTTGGGGATGAATGAGAGAAAGATACTTAGGAAAAGAGGCTCTTCTGGCTAATCTGCTGAATTAATTTTTATGTATACTGTAACCATTTTCTCTCTCCGCTTTATTTTAATGTGAAAATACACTGTGTGCCTGTTGTAGGACCTGTCTCTAGGAAGACCTCCAGCCATTTATCTGTTGTGTAATGTATCTGCCTAAATCTTAAGCTCGTTCTACATGTAGCCTGCAGATCAATAAAAAAATGCTCTTGCAGGTTTACATAGGCAACTATACTGTACCACTGCAGAGCTTTACCTGGACAGCAGAATCTCTGGCAAAGGGCTACTGCAGCTTGAACAATCAAATATTTTTTAAATCTTTAGAGTAAGCAGATAATAAAATCCATTACTGTGATTTATGAATGATTTCCATTGTCAAGATTGTTGCACATACAGTACTGAAGAGCTGAGCAAAAAATCGTAAGTCTACTACAGTGAATACAATACCTTGAACACATTTTTATGTGGTTTTATATTTATATTATTTATGTTCATGTGATTTATATTTTCTCACTTGACTGGGGAAAAAATGTAACTGAGAACCTGTTTTTCCAGAGGAATTTATGTGTACATATTTGAGTGCTTTTGTATGAAGAATTGATGCAGTGTTTTAAAAAGTGAATATTAACTGGACTGATGGTATACCTCTTGCATTTTAATTTATTAATTTTAGCTACTCTGTTCCTTGTTTGTTAAATGTTTTAACAATATAATATTGGAAATCGACTTGAAATGTTATGCTTGCTTTTAGAGCTGTTCAGGAAACCACATTTGATCTGGAGGGAGATGTTCACAGTGGAACAGCATTACCAACAAGCAAGGTATTATAGTATGACTAAATTAGCAATAAATAATAAAAGATCATGTGTAAGTTAGGTCAAAATTATAATATCAGTAGTATGTGGTAAAGTGCGGTGAGTTCATCATTCTCCCCATCCATTTCCTGGTGGTGGTGGGCTTGGGTATCAGGTGTGCTCTCCCGCTCTCCCTCACTCTGTTCTGTTCAAGTATGTATTAGCATTTGGCATGCATTTTGTGCCAAGAATTTTTCTAAGAAAAGGAAATTTTTCAAGCTCAGAATAGTTTCTTCCCAAACTAACCTATTGAAGGCAGGTTACATGCAGGTTAGAGATTCCTCTTAGAAACGATACGTCTTTATCTCATGTGTGTAGGTTATGACTATTATCTCCAGTAGGGTAAATACATGTTTTATATAAAACTTGAAAGGATGTTCAATCTCAGTTTAACTAGACTTAAAATTTAATGGATGTGACTTTAACTTCAGTAGAGCTCCTATGTACACACTGACTAAACAAACTGTCTCTGCAGTCATAATAATACACATTTTATAAGGTTGTAATCTCTTCTTGGTTTTTTTTTTTTTCTGCACTATCTTTCTGCTAATAATTTATGTTCCAGAGTTTCATTTTTCAAGAGCAAACATAGAGTAAAATGACACCATAGTTAATGCCTTTCTTGGTGCTATGATCACATGCCTCAGATGAAATGAGAGAATGAACTATTTCGGCAGTATGAGATGTGGGAGTCCTCCCAGAAATGCATTTCCTTTCGTATTTTATTACTGCTATTATAAAACTGAAATACTTGTAAGGAAATGTAGTGATATTGGTACAGTGGAGGTATTAATAATGCTCTGATAGATTTTAAAATATATTTGTTAGTCTTTCAATTCTTTTTTTCTTGCCACAGACTTCTGATTCAGTTTTTGTCCTTTCTCTCTAACTTTGAGACTGTGCTTTTTTTTTTTAATCTTGGATGCCTGCTTTACCTCTGATATGAATTTATTTAGTGACATCTTGGGAGAAAAAAAAAATTGTAAACTATTAAAATGCCTCAAAATTTCTCAGAATTGGAGTTTCTTACATTATTATATAGCGTACCTCATGTTCTCCTCAGACTCATTAGAAAAATACTTTCGGTGGACCTAAGAAAGCTTGGGAAAATTTAATGGTTTTGTTTGATTGTTTTTTGTTGTTGTTGAATTGTACTGTTTTGAGAATGTGCATGACACTTCGTTAAATTACGGGTGAATTACTTAATTTCTAACAGTTACTCATTGAGTTTGCTTTTCTTTTTGGAAAAGGGGTAACTAACTTTGATTAAAGTTCTTTGAGACCTGATGAAAAGAGCTTCATGGATTGGCACATCAGTACTGAAAAAACTAGTTATCAAACTCGTGTTTTGAGATGCACTTTTTGCTAGTTTTCTTGTCAAAGCAAATTATTTACTTCTAGAAATTTCTTAGGCAATAGGAAAACACTTGAAATCCTACCAATATTTTGTTTTCAAATGTTTATACTGAAAAGTAATTGCTACATATTTTGCAGCTTAAAGCAGCATGTTTTATCTCTTCAGGGTTTGATGTAATTTGAAATCATAAATTAAAAGCTTCCTATTAAGGAGCTTGTGACACTGAAAGAAAACAGATGAAACTGCACGTAAAAAAAAAAAAAAATGAGTAGTTTGAATTGCAACGTCTTAGAAAATTCTGTGCTGTCTAGCAGATCAGACTTTCCTTAAGAACAGATAAATTACAGCATGGATCAGTAATGTAGGGGAGCATAGCCAGTTTCAAATCTGTTAGCATGTTTAACTTTGTCTCTTAGCTAAAGTTTTCTTTAACAATTCATTCTTATTGTGTAAGAATAACTCATAGTTATTCTTAAGAGTATATGTTAAGAGTAACTGCGCAACTCCTACAGAAGGACATTTGAAATTTTCATTATATGTTCTTGCAAGGCATTAACAAGTAGCTGGCCATTGTCATCTGCTGAATTGCAAGTGTGCTCTTTGATGCGTCTTTGTGGTGAAAACACCTGCTGAGCTGCTGGATTCTGTGCTGTACTCTTTTCTGTTTTTCCATCTCTTTTCAAGCCTCAGATTGACGCTTCATTTTAATAGTGCCAGGCACAAATACTGACTAATCCAATGTTTGCATGCTAAGCACCTGTCCTGCTGTTTTGAATTAGAGCACCAGCAGGCTTGATGGTGACAGGACATCATCAGCATCCAGCACAGCTGAACGAGGAATGGTGAAGCCGATGATTAGAATAGAACAGCAGCAAGATTACCGCAGACAGGAAAGCAGGTAGGAAATGTGTTTTCCATTAGTTCTCATAATGGAAAAAACTGGATATGTTTTCCTGATAAATCAAGCAGTGTGTTAGAATATTTTAAACTACCTGACTTTCCCTATGGAAAAGGATATTTCTATTGAGATCTCATTCCAAATAAAACCCAGGATTAAGAATCAAAGCAAACCCCCTCAGAATATTAAAAAAATAATAAATTATTACTTTGCTTCAATATTCTGTTACTTGTAGTTCTCTCTTTTGTAAAGCCAAGCTGCTTGTTATGTCACAGTATTGTTGATTTGTGGTTAGGCATGTCATATGAAATGCCTTTAATAACAAAAGTACAATTATTTGAAATTTTCATTTGTCAGTGGCAAGGCAATGTGATTTGCTCTAGAGAGGGACATAACCAGTTCATTCCTATTTCTACAGTAATGTTGTTGGCAAGTCTTGTGAGCAAGAATTTTAGCTACCTCTGAATGTTTGTCTTGTAAAGTTATGTACTTCATAAATATGTGTAACATCTAGTCTTGATGTTTTGCTTTTATGATACAGTGGCTGTTATTAGGTAGATAAATGCTATCCCATTTTGCTCATAGCCTCATCAGGTTTAATTCAGGCCCTGGGAAAACAGTAGAACATGTCCTTGTAGAAGCTATCGCAAGGCACACAAAGGTTGTTAAGAAAAGACAGCATTAATTTACTAAGAATAAATCATACTTGACCAACCTGACTGGCTTCCATGATGAAATCACTTGCATAATTAATGAGGGGAGAGCTGTGAGCATAGTATCATCTACCTTATTCTTGCAAGGCACTGTCACAATTTCCCAGAACATCCTTGTTGATAAGATATGGTCTAGATCAGTGGACCACAAGATGGGTGGAAAACTGGCTGAACTGGCAGGTTGAAAGCGTGATGATTAATGGCTCAAAGCTTAACTTGGCAGCTGGTTGTGCATTGAGTTTCTGAAGGTCAATACGGGATCTGATGCTACTCAGTAACTGTATAGACCATCTGGGTGATGGGATTGAATGCATTGTCGCCAAGTTTGTGGGTAATGCCAAACCTGGAGGACAGCAAATAAGCCACAAAGAAGAGCTACTGTTAAAACAGACCTATGCAACAAGAATTTCATGAAGTTTAACAAAAGTAAATGTGAAGGCCTGAACATGAGACAGAAAATGCCAAGAGCAGTGTAGGCTGAAGTCTGTTTACGTTTCAACAGAGCTACAAAGAACCTGGGGTCCTGGTATACAGCAAGCTAAACTTGAGTCAGCAGTGTATTGTTGCAGCAGTGAAGGCAAACTATGTCCTGGGCTGCATCAGCAAGAACACAGCCAACAGATCAAGGGATGTGATCATCCCACTTTACTTGGCATTCGTTAGGCCACACTTGGAATACTGTGTCCAGTTTTGGTGCCCCCAATTCAAGAGAGAGATTGGAAAAACTGGCAACAGTCCTGTGATGTGAAGGGACATCTCCACCAAGATGTGTGAAGAAAGGTTGAAGGGATTGTGGGTTTTTTTTCAGTTTAGAGAGGAGGTGGTCTCAAGGTGGATCTAATCACAATCTTCTACTACCTAAAAGGGTAGTTATAGAGAAGATGGAGGCATTGTCATCACAAGGATGCTGGTTGATGGGTGGCAATGAGCACAAGTTGCTTAGGGGGAAAATTGCCCAGCTGTAGGGAGCAGAGGGGAAGAATAGTCACTGTGAGACCAAATTAACGTTGTGGTACCTTGTCCAGAGAACTGGTAGAATCTCCCTCACTGGAAATTGCCAAGGTTCTGCTTGACAAGGCTCTGGATAACCCTGGATAAAGTTCTCCTTTCAACAGAAGGTTGGAGCACATGATCTCTAGAGGTCCCTTTCAACTTAGGCTTCTGTGCAATTGTTTCTTCTCTGGAATCCAATGTCTTGGTCAGCTTTGACAAAAAGAACATGTTTATGAAAAGAATGACTGGGTACCTAGAGTTGGAATTACATAGCTTTGATAAGAGAGTGCGCAGGACAGATCTTATCAATGTGTGTAAATACCCAGTTGGAGGAACTTACTTGTTGTGAAAGTGAGTGAACACTGAATCAGGTTGCCCAGAGAGGATGTGGAGTCTCCATCCTTGAAGATTCTCAAAACCTGACTGGACAAGGTCATGAACAACCTTCTCTAACTGACCCTGTTTTGAGCAGGGAAGTTGGACCAGATGAGCTCCAGAGGGCCTTTCACATTTTGGCAATTCTGTGATTCTGCGAAAACAATTTTTTTCAAATCTTAAGAAAAAATACAAGATTGTATTGCTGTCTACATAAATCAGCTTTTAAATCTAGATGAACTGCTATGATAAATGGATGAAAGATAAGGTACATGTAATGCAGGGTTTCAAGTTGTAAAGCTTCTAGTACCTTCAGGTAGATTTATTATTCACTAGACAGAAAACAGAGTTCAGAGATGTGAGCGGTAGAAAAAAGAATAAAAAGGGGCAGAAAACTGTGCTTCCACCTGAACTGAATTCCTGATGTTTTAGTGTTTTGTAGCAGGGGTGTCTTAAATGCTTTCAGTGAAGTTATAGTAGAATACAACTTGATTCTACTCTGCATTCTTTTGTTAGGGTGCCTGGGCATCCTGAATGTCTCTTTCAGAACTGGAAACTTTCTGAAGATTTAACTCCTCCTTGTTGAATTGCTAGTGTTTTAACTGTAACTTTCCTCTTACAAAAGAGAACAAAACCTCTTTGTGAACCTTTTATAGCCTGTCAGAAATTTTTCAGGCTTTTACTGTTAATATTTCTTGAGTTCTAGCTGTACATTTGTATGTGTATGAAGATCATTAAATTTCTGTATTTCTGCCTTTCAGCAGGAGTACTTGTTGTAAAGAGGATTATCTTGTGCTATAGTTGTATGTTTCAAAACTACAGAGCTATCTGTGAGCTGCAGCTTACCTTTACTTTGTTTTTTAAACTTTTAAAATTCCTTCTGAAGAGAATAAGCGTGCTAGTCTGTTACTATACACAGGGGGTTTTTTCACCTTGGTAGCTGTGTGCAGAAAATGTTTTTAGAGAGGCATTCAAATTGCACTTAGATTTGTGATAGCTACAACTGAAGAGATCTTTTTGTATCACCAGTGTTGACATTGATATTTCATTTGTGTATATACCTTATATGTGTGTAGTACACATTGTGTAATTACATTGAGAGTTTATCTAAATACTGCATCTCTATCACATAGTCTTTCTCGGCTATATTAGCAGAGTCAGGCTGTCAAACTGGGAAATGCCAGGCAATGAGTTGCTTAAGTAAACTGAATTTTCTTCCCCTTTGTGGATATATTTTGTAAATCTTTAGTTAGCCTTTCTCTGTGATTCTCTGGTCTCATTTTGTGAACTTTAAGGACAGTAATCATGGAGTGAAGTAACTGCAATGTTTGCTTCAAAACCCAAAAAATCTTCACAGTTTCAGGTTCTTGTTACTGTACAAGTAGTCCACCTATATACTAAGTGTCCTTGTCTTTTCTTTTTGTGTGTGTTCATCACTGCAGTTCAAAGGTGAATAATAAGGCAAATAAGTCTTTCATCCAGCCACTCACTGAATGGGTTGAAGAGCAAAGATTAGAATGTGGCCGTCTTATTTCTTCATCTCTAGTCTCTAGAAAAAATAATGGAGTCATGCTCTCAGAGTTCAAACTTGTAGGGTACGGTTGTTCTGATTGAAATGTGATTCTGTGAAACTAAAGATGATGACTATTTAGTTAAGAATTATGGTTATACATCCTCATTAGGTAACTGACTTCAATTAGCATGAGAAAGCATATAATAAAAAAATAAAAAAAGATTGTTTTTTGTCTTGGATACCCTTCAGGAGTTCTTAAAAATGTGTTAGGTTGGAAATGAGAATAATAATATGGAAGTGATGTTAATGGAATGCAGACACTCACCTGATTGCTAATTTTTAACATGCCTTATAAAATTCATATGTAGCTAGGATGCTGGCTAAAACAACCACACAAGGACAGAGGATGTTTTATTTTATGTAGTTTGTTACAGGCAATTAATCTAGGAGAATACAGAAGTATCTGGAGAATGTGTTACTGTTTGTAATGCAATTTTAAAGCGTAATATTACCTGACACTATTTAATATTTTATGTCCTTGCTAGACATACCCTAACTAGACTTTTAGACTGGTTTAGCTCAGAGAATTTAATCACCACAGAGAGGATTTTTCTATAAAAGCAATAGCACTAAGACAATATATACTTAAAATATATCTAGTAACAAAGCAGGTTGGGTAGCTGCTATCATATCAGAAGCACAGATACATATTTCAAACTACATTTCCAATTTGCAGAGCTTAATTAGACAGTTTTTCTTTCGTGTGTTCTTAGGGAAAGCAGAAAATGGTACATTAGGTGGAGGACGCTCATATTAAGGTAGCTAAAATAATTGACTTTAGTGCATTTTTTCCTAGAGAACTAATTTACAGGTAAAACTAAATCAACATTTTTAAAAGTCTTTCCTCTTCCTACTTCATATTAATTTCTCTTTTAAAACTGATTTCCAAAATTCTCTAAGCAGTCTTGCACTAATTCATATCAGTTCTTATCTCTCACGCTGCTTTCTTTGCTATTGGAGGGAAGACTAAAAATCCTGTCCTTTTGTGCTGAAAGGGATCGCTATCTTTTTGTTCTAAAGAAAAGGAAATAAATCATCAGCTGGAATCTGTCATTGGTTTACCAGCCAGTTGAAGTATTTCTTTGTCTTATTACCATTCCTATAATAACAGATTAATAATTTCTCTGGAGTTGTCACTGTAGTTCTATTTTGGTAACGCTACGTGGGTATTATTCTTCTACGGAAGTAATTAAGTTCTCAGTGAAGACGATGCACTTTTGACAGTGTGGAGGTAGTGAGAAATCAGTTCATCTTACATTTGTGGTGATAAAATCAGAGGAAACGCTGCAGTTTACACACCAGCTGAGTGCTGCTAATAAAGAGAGCATGCTGTCATATTAGAAATATAACTGAACTGGCAGAAATTTGTGTACATATTGTTCTGTTGTGCCTGCTGTACCTTAACTTTCAGCTCCCCGGAACTTTGTCTTGCTGAGCATGTTTTATAAGAAAGCATTATCTTGATGGCATACCTGAGTTCCCTGTTGGTTTAAGTTTTTACAAGTTTAAAAAACAAAAAAAGCTGCCACCAAAACCCAAAGGTATGATTGAATATGCTAAAATATAATTTTGGGGTTTTGACATTAGCCTTCGAAGTTATCTTGTGGACTTTTACTATAGGAGATAGCTGAATAAAGGCCTTCAGCATCCTGTCTCTGCTTAGTGGCGTAACTAATAATTCTCAGAAGAATGAGGCTTATATAATCATATTACATTCCTTTCTTTATCAGAGTTGCTGGGGAGAGTAGAAAGCTACCTATTATGTTACATGTGGTTAAAAATGGCTATTGCCTGCAGATGTTAAGCTTTTACATATTTCCTAAAAATAGGTGCCTAATACAGAGAACAGCTCAGTTAATGCTTTTGCTTAAGGGAGGAATAAAATACTTGCTTAACCTTTTGTAGACAACAGAAAAGTCAATTTTCTGTTAGTTTTTCTCCTCTGTGGGTTCTCTGATAGGTACTGATAAGAAAGAGTGCTGCAATCAGTTTTAAGTGAGGAGATGGTTCTGGGGCTCATGGGATGGCTGCTGTTTCTTAACGTAGCATAGCAACAGCCAGATGAGAGTAGGGTCTAAATTTTACCTCCTTTTCCTCCTTACCAGAAGAAAGGACAAATAACTTGACCAAGTTCTCATCAGTTTTGAGGGCATTAAAGATAGTATGTTGTAACTGAGCTGGTCTTTTAAGTGAAGCTTCATTCGCTTTCTTTCATGTGTCCATGGGTAATTTGTTATTTGAATCCTGTCAGTGACAGATGGCAAACTGATCCTATCAGTCTGCCATACAGTGCAGAAGAGGATGTTCATTAATATCAAAGGCTTCACAAGACTCCACAGTTCAAGTCTGTGTTTTGATCTTTTGTGTTGCAGGCAAATATAGCTTGAATGAATCTAGAGGAAAGGTAAAAAGAGGATTATTTTGGGGAAGGATGTTGGATCAGCATTTGGAACCAGCGTATTGGAGAAATCTGTTATTTTACAGTGGAATTCATATCACCAATGTGGAGTGCTTGTTTCAGTTTTTGTCTTCTTTCTTTAGACCTCAGGATACCCATGGACCAGAACTGATACTACCTGCCAGTATTGAATTCAGGGAAAGCTGTGAGTAAATTGTGAAGTTCTAATACTAACCTGTTGGCTGTAATATTTCAGTCAATTTGAAAACTTAAGTAAACATTGGAGAGAATAATGACTGGACGGATGATAGCTAATGAAGTAAGAATTTATTTTGTTGGTGAGGGTGAACAGACACTTTGAGTATGCATATCTAATTCTAATTGCATTTCAACTCTTTATCTTCAGATACTCAAATTTAACTGTGAAAAAATTGTTAATCCCACCTCCTCAACAGTACGTTGAATTAATTTTCTTCTATACAGTTCTCCATGCCTTGGATAATAGATTGCATCTTGGTCAAAATGCATTTTATATAAAATCTGACTTTAGAATTTAATTTTTTTGTTATTTTGGTCCCCAAGTTTTTAAGGTCTCAGATCTTGTAGAAAAATGTCATACCAGAGATTGATTATCCAGACTTCAAATATTTGAAACTAAGTAGATTTGTGAACAAGCCATAACAGTTTTTTATTAGTATAGAATTCCCTGTAGCAAGGGAGCTTTGTAGGAGTAGAATGGACAAGAGAAATCTTGAATTTTCCTGTTCCCTTGAAGATGCAAATTTTCAGCAAAGAGACAAGAAGTAGTACAGAAATGTTTCCCGATGATCAAATTTTCTAGCTTTATATACAAGTGTGTTGTTAGTGTGCCTAAGTAACTGTAGTACATAATAGACAATTTAGAGTTCAAATTCCTCTCCAAAGTTGCTCTTCCTCCAAAAGGAAATCCTCTGTGACCCAAGTTATGAAATTGTTTTATTTAATTTTCTTTCTGTCTTTGGCTTTATGACATGTTGATTTTTTTTCCTCTTTCTCTACAGCTGAAGATGCCTTCTTATCTGCCATTATAAATTACACAAATAGCTCAACAGTTCATTTTAAGCTGTCACCTACGTATGTTTTGTATATGACATGTCGGTATGTATTGTCAAGCCAGTACAGACCTGACATCACTCCTGCTGAGCGTACTCACAAAGTCATTGCCATAGTCAACAAGATGGTGAACATGATGGAAGGAGTGATACAGGTGAGTTTCTCTGCAAACACATGTTAAGGGAATTAAGTACATGTTGTAGATTATCTAGTGACCTTCTTAGTCTTGGTTTTTTCAGTGTTTAGCCAACTACTGTTATGTGTCAGACCAATGCATGTATTGGTTTGCTTTTGTGTCACTGAGTGATGTCAGTGGTAAGAAACTCTGTCCTGAGCAATGAGGGAAGTTAGGGAGGGGCTGTTGCTTTGAAGATGTCTTTTCTGACAAGAAGTTACTCTTCTGTTCTCTAGAAGGTAAGATCTTTGCAAGCATTTCTGGCTGCGAGCCCTTGTAAAACAAGTTGGATGTGCTTATTAAAGAACATTGTTATGGGTAGCAGTTGTTCGTGCTGATTGATGCCTGAAGTGAACATAATAAAAAGAATGTGACTTCTTAATTTTGATCCTGTTACTTTTACAACTTCTGTAACCAGAAAAATGGTAATAAAACTGGACTTTTTGAGCGAAACTGACACAATTGCTTTATAAAGAGAAATAAAAGTTCTCAAATGTTCCAACATTTTATATGTAATCTGATGCTGTTACATGTGCAAGACTTCTACAGAAGCACAGGAAGAGTTCTGTTTTGTGTAGGAATGCAGAGTAAGATCCAATGGGTTGTCTGAAATTGAACTACAGGTTGAATTATGTAGCTTGTTAAAATGTAACAGTCACTCCCTGAATAAGGAGTGCTAGTTCGGGTATCCTCACTAAGTCAGTTATGGTAACTTCTTTGTCTGCAGGTTTTTCTCAGAGGAAAAATTGGAATTTATTTCTGTACTGATTAAAACAGATATATTTGTTGCAAAAAGTACTGTCATACTTGCTCCATACAGGCTAGTAACCTGCCTGTGCTAAGTACTGCCCAAGCGTAGCGCTTTAGTCCTGCTTTAGGGAATTGATGATGAAAGTGTTGCACAACGGGTTGATTAAGGGAGAAAAGGAAAATAAACAAGTGAGTAGCGTGAAAGCCACAGCAAACAAAAAGCTGTTCAGCTTTTGTTCAGGTTTTGAAGAGATCTAATGGAGTTTTCAGCAGGGAGAATGTTACAAATGGACAGCTCTGTGAATAGTCACAACAGGCTCCCACCTTTCACAAGAAAGAATGGGAGAAAATGCCAGTGTTGAAGATACTTTACAGTAAGAAAACAAAGATGAGTCTTTCATGTACATTCTGAAGCTGATGAAAGGGTAAAAGGTGGTTTGAATCTTAAGTGAAGAACTAGTACATTGAGTCTTGATGCCGTGGTAAATGGATATTTGATAAAACTGAAATGGTATCAAAAGTTAAATATTCAGGTTCTGCTATTAAAAATAAAATCTGGCTGTAGAAGAGGGAACTTGTTATGGTGAGAGGTGAGACTGTAGCAGTAGTGGAGAACATGAAATACAAAGAGCCTGAATGTAAGCAATTTAATCAGGAGAATGGAAAGTAAGCAGTGAAAGGGTAGGCTTCAAATATAATCTGGAAGTTACAGGGCTGAATCAAAGGAAGTCACTTGGTGTGTATAACCAATGTAAACTAGTAACAGTGACCCCAAAAAGACATGGGGTGACAGGGATGTGTACAGTGAGAAGGTAAAGATGAAGTTTTGCAGTCTTTGTGTTGAACTAAAATGGATGGCCATGTAGCTGCTAGAAGATACTAGAAAGGTGGGCTCCAACATCAGTTTGATTTGAAAACAAATAGAAAATAGATTATCCTGTGAAAGCATTCATTTACATCACTGAGGAGGGCTTCCCAAATTAAGTCCAGCCTTGTGGTTGTTGCAAGCAAGTGTATTTTTAATATTCCTGCTTAATAGTATCACAAAACTGTTTAAAACCGAGTATTTGTCTGGGCTGTCCTTTGTGAAAGGCTGTTTCTACAGCCTTGCAACTCTGTAGTTACAACATAATCTCCAACCTGAAATTTAAGGAAAACGTCAAGAAAGAAGTGGTAGCTGCATTTGTGGTTTGTGAAAGACTTATCTAGTTGCAAGAAATAAACTGAAGAGAGTTGGAAGCTGAAGAAAATTGAGAGGAGGTTCTTGCAAATATGCTGAAGAAGGTGTAGGAAAGGGGGAAGATTACATATGTGATGAAAAGTAGAACTTAAGTGAGTTTGAAGGTTAATGGGCTGGAGACAAAGAAATGCATTGATGATAAAGCTTGATCAGGAAAATGTCATTAGCTTGGACCTGTCTGAGTGGAATATGAATAGTAGTACTACCTAGGCTTTGCCAAATTACTTTGTCTAAGCTGTAGAATGAGTGGTTATATTGATGGCTGTCACAGTTAAATTACCATGTAATAAGCTGCTGTATCAGGTGGCTTTTTTTAATGTCTCAAAACATGCCTGCACTGGGAGGGATCTGAGGGGCGTGAAAGAGAAGATAGATGGGAGGGAAGGGGAGAGAGGTACCCAAAAGAGAAGTAGAGGGAAGGTGCACAAATTCTTGTGCTGTAATGTGGGAGTAGCGTAAATTGTGTAAATCCTAATTTTGCCTGTTTAGGAGACTTGATAGCTTTCTGGAGTTACTCCAGAAGTACTTGCTAATAAATTAAATCTGTGGCTTTCTGTAGTCTTTGCATTAGTGTATGCAAATATAGAAGACTTCATATGAGGTAGGGATAAAATTGGAGAGATCTGTGAGAAGGCTTAGTGCTTTCAATAAATCTAAGAATAGAAACTTAATTCTTACAGAAAAACCAATTTTTTGTAAATTTTTTTTTTCTTCAAATCATTCTGTGACATTTCTGATCCTCTGCAGATTTTAGCATTTGTTTGTAGAAGGAGCATCCCCTTTTGGTCTGTGCCCGCACATCTTCAGTCAGTTCAGAGTGCCTTGGTTGGAAAGGGGGAAGAAAAAAGAAAGCAGTGGCAATTAGGTTTTTTGAGCTTGAACTAAAATTGCAATAGTAACAGCAAATGACACCTCAAAATTTTGCATCTAAGCTCACTGTATTGTAAGAGCTCAGTTTTAAATAATGAGACAAACATACTTGGTGGTTTGGTTTTTTTTTTTTGTTTGCTTAACTCAGTGTAGCTTATATGTGCCAGCATTTAAGCTTAGCATGGTATTTCATTTGATTCTTTTCTGTTGTTTAAAACAGTCTTTTTGTTCTTTAATTGAAAAACCATGTATTAAATCTGTCCTAGGTGTTTCGTGTTTTTTTTGTTTGGTTTGTTTGTTTGGGTTTGGTTTTTTTCTGCTGGGGATTTTCTGTCCCCCTCTGTGTGTGTTTGTACATTGTCTTCATTGCAGCAGTGTGGGCTAATAGCTCCCTGGATCTGTTACTTGAACAGCTAGTTACCCCGTTGCCTGCAAAAAATTCTGCGGGGTTTCTGTGGTGCACTGAGCATGGAATAACAAGCTAGTCTGGGATGTCAATTAGTACAGGGCATTCCCTGAATTAATTGTGACGTGGTCACTTCAGTTCTTAGCTGTCGTGCTACTAGTCTAGTTAAAATAATTCAGTTTTTTTAAAAGGGGCTCAGTTGCATCGCAGCTACTGATTAATGCATCTGTGTATTAACTGTGAACATAAGTGTTGTACCTTCATATGTAGTGTTTGATTTCTAAAGCTATCATGATTGTTCACAAGTTTCTTTCTTCTGTTTGATTTCCTTCGTCCGTTTTTCTCCAGGAGGTAGACCAGGTTGATCAGGTAGGATATATTGCTGGGAACTGATCCTAGCTATGTTGGCTTAGCTCAGTTTCTCATGCTGCTTCCATATCAAAATACAATACTCAAACAGCTGGACTTGAACAGTTCATAACACTCATTCAGCAACTGGAACATGCAGTACTAAAATCCTTTTTTGACTTTGCAACTTTTACGGCATTCCATAATTTCTGCTTAACGCACTTCAATGTGGATATGAAATGACCGAAGTTCTTTTTCTTCCCTTTATTTTCTTTTGTTGTTGTTTGTGGTTCCTATTCTTTGGATTTCATCTGAGGTTGCCTGGCCTGGCATTTGTGGTCGGGAGATGGTGAGATAGATCAGTACTTGATACTGAATCACCTGGTATCAAAGCCAGTGAGCACAGTATCAGAGTGGCAGTGGGCAGTAGTGAATATGCACTTAAAAGTGCACAGATTACCAGATACTGCATTTCACTAAGCTCTTAGCACTATATAACTAGATGCTTATGCCATGACTTTATTGATATGGCAATTTAACAGAATTTTGTATGTTCAGTGAACGTGTTAAAATTGAACTTAACAGTTACAGTAATTGCAATGTTACATACAAACATTTTGCAAATATCTGGTATCTGAGATATGTTTGGTGAAATGGGAAAAGGTACTGGTCTATCTTTTGGAGCCTTTTTAAGCTGCCATGCTTTATCAGAAACTCTTTCCCTGTATTATTTCTTGCTTCTTTCTACTTACAGAAACAGAAAAATATTGCTGGAGCCCTTGCCTTTTGGATGGCAAATGCATCTGAGTTACTGAATTTCATAAAGCAAGACAGAGATCTTAGCCGAATTACTGTGGATGCACAAGATGTTTTGGCACACTTGGTTCAAATGGCATTCAAGTAAGGCTATCAAACTTCTGTTTCACTTAACATACTCTGTTTCTGTGGTTTTTAGAATAACTTCACATTTTTGCCAAATTTTAGGTATAGCAATAATGTCTTTTGTGTATTGTTAAATATCTGAGAGGATGACTTACTAGAGAGGTTAGACTCACTTTTTTAGAAACTTGGATTTATGAATATGGATCGCTGGGCTATTCAAGGAGTTTCATCTGTTAGCTGTTCTTGGTGATATTTGGGGCTGCCAATGAAAATTAGAGGGAAATGTTACTTAAGTTTAGTTTGTGTTGATTGCTTTCTCTTAATTTAAGTTTTTTATGGAGATGTGGGGAAATGTTATATTTGCTGTTAATATATAAATACATAGGCTTAAATATTTATGGGTCTGTAATGAACCTTGCTCTCTTTGAGGACTTCTAGTTATCTACTTTGATAATTTGCATAAATAGCAATTTGCATAGTGGTTTTTTGCACAGTTTTTCCATAAAAACATAAAGATAGGGTATTAGCTTGGGATAAAACCAACCTATGCTTGTCAGCTCAGGCAATTACAGTACTGATTAAAAGAAAAATACAATGAAGTGTCCAGTGAGAAGGGAAGTCCTCTGAGGAGAGGGTCCTTGAACAAAGATGACAATATTGAGTGAGCAGAGCACTAATCATCAAGAAGGGCTAAATTTTCGTTCGTATTTAGATGGATTTTTTCCCCACTAAGTCACTATTGAACAAGTATTTCTCAGCAAACTTGTGTCTCTGGAACTAACATGTAGAGAAGTCCCAGTTCACCTTATGTGACCTATACCCAGCCTTCCCCCACATGTAGGATGTCTGTTTTAAATACAGTCTTTTCATACTTCTGTAACAGCACAGAACGTAATCTTTCATTTTTCTGTAGCATGACAGGATTGGGAGACCTAACCATGGTTTAGCTGTTTAGCTTTAAGGGGGACTGTATTGCTCTAAAGAGCATCATGTGGTACGTGAAACCTTATCATTGCTTTCTGAACTTTTGGAAGTTATCAGACATGCACCAAACCACTTTGTATGTACTCCTGCAGATTTTTAGTTTCTTTTTTCCTGTTGGTGAATTACGGGCAAATAGGGTATAGTAAGTAGCTATTTTGACCAGGTCTCTCAATTTTTATACCACCTCTGAATTACTGAAGCTATGCCTTTTTGATGCAGGTCAGTGTTTTGGATTAGGGTCTTGAAAACACTTCTCTACTTCCATTTGCTAGATAGTCATTAAAGACAGAATATGGCTGTGGCTAGAAGGGAATGGCACTGGGTTTTTTTCCCTGTATGTGATGAGCAGACTGGATACAAGAGGGTATTTCTGAATTTTAGCTGCGTGAATTCTCCCCTAAGTGCACTGTAGGGTGACAGATTGCAAATGGATGTATTAAACTTTTGGAGAACTGTGGAATATGTATTCAGAAGGCAAATAAAAAAGCACAAAACAGAAGCCTGAAAATAAATCTGTGAAAATATTACTTGATTGTAACAACTGGTATATACCAGCATTGGTTGAAATCATGGTGGCTTTTGTTTGTAGCAATTGAGGGTATTTCATTAAAAACGTCACCAGTGAAAGAGAAAGGGGAGTTGTAGAAAGCCATGAAATATTATCCTTTATATATGTGATTACAATTTGATTACTTTTTAGTTTCAGTTCTTAAGAGAAAATGTATAAATGAATAATGAAAAAGTGTTAAAGAAAATGTTTTATTACTAGAAGAGAAATAATACTAAGCCAAGCTTTTAATTTCACTGCTGTTAAAGGTAAGAGAAATACAAGAATCAAAAAGTTGTTTACGCAAAACACTAAAGCCACTTCAGGTTCTTGTGCATTGGCTCAGAACAGGGAAACTTTTGGTTTTTTAGTATACTGTTGGTACACTTTAAAACAGGGAAAACTGTATTTCATTTTGGAAAAATAGTTTTTGCAATCTTACAGAACCAGAGTTTGGCCTGACGGCAGCTCTTTATGTAGCATAAGCATATGACCTTCACTTACAAGTATGGTAGCGATACTGCATTTAAGTGGCTGTTTGTTCCCTGACAACCTAATTCTTTTTCCAACATCTCGGACAGGTGTGGCAGAACTGATCTCTCTGGCCATTTAAAAAGTATTTAGTTCCCTATAGTCACGTACATAACACTGTAATTTCAGGAATCTTGTAGTTTGTAATCTGTTGTCTTTAGAAGCATTCATAATGAACACATACAGGGTTTTACAATTTTTTTGTTGTTGATGTTCTCTCTCCCCTCCTCCCCCCCCCCCCCCCCCCCCCCCCCCCCCCCAACTCTCCAGGTACCTGGTTCATTGTCTGCAATCAGAGCTTAATAACTACATGCCGGCATTCCTTGATGATCCAGAGGAAAATAATCCTCAGAGGCCTAAAATAGGTTAGACTGCTTGATCTTTTCTTGTGTCTTCTAAACCATGCAATTAGTAATAAGTAGAATTTTTCTTAACAGTGATACGACTTTTGCAAGTTGCCCTAATCCCTGAGAATTGTTAGGATCGTTTTGTACACATGATAAGAAAGGACAGTAGTGACATTCAAATGATCTGTATTGGATTTAAAAATCATATAATAACTTAGTTTGGAGGGGACCCTCTGGATGTTATCTAATCCAGTGTCTTACTCAAGGCAGGTGCAACTGAACCAGGTGGTTCAGAGTATTTTCGAGTTGAATTAATGATCTCCAGTGACAGATGGAGATGCCACAACACCTGAGAGTAACCTGTTCCAACACTGACTACCCTCATGGTGAAAATACTTTTTCTGTATCTAATTGGAATTTCCCATACTGCAATTTTTGTGTTGTTTTGTCTGTTGTTCTGTGTTATCGCTGTGCACCTTTGAGAGGGAAACCCTCTCAAAACTCTTTGAGATGGGAACTGTCCCATTAAGTAGATGAAGACAGCAATAAGCTGTGCCATTAGCCTTCCCTTTCCCCAGGATGAACCAAATCCACTTCTCTGTTCGTCTTTTATACCCTTTTTCTCCAGCCCCCTAATCATCCTGGTGTCTCTCTACTGAATTATCTTGGTTAAATCAGTATCCTCCTTGTGCTGGGGAGTCTAAGACTGGATGTTGTGCTCCAGATGCAGTCTCACAAATGCTGAATGCATAGGAAGGATTGCTTCCCTCCCTTGCGCTAGCTGCACTGCTGCTAACTTAACAGCTTAGTATGCCTCTAGCTACCTTTCAGTGAAGGACGTGCTGCTTAATCATATTCAACTTGATCTTTACCAGGATCTCTACATCATTTTTGGCAGGGCTGCTTTCTAGCCAGATGGCACCTAGCCTATACTGTTGCATAGGCTTATTGCTTCCCAGATGCAGGACTTGGCACTTGCCTTTGAACTTCGTAAAGTCCCTGTCAGCCCGTTTCTCCAGCCTACTGAGGCCCTTCTGGAAAATACCGCTGCCCTTCAGAGTATCAGTATTTCCTCTGCTTGGTATCATCTGTGAATTTGCTGAGAACACGCTCCATCCAGTCGCTCAGATCATTAATAAAATCATTAAACAGTATCAGCTCCAGCCTCAGTCCGTGAGGGAAGCCACTGACTGCCAGCTGGGCTTTGTATCCACAAGTCCACCAAGTGCAGTAGTCCAGCCAGTTCTCTGCCTACATTATCATCTGCTTATCCAGTCCTTATCTCAGCACTTTCACTATAAAGATGCCCTGGAAGAATCTGATGAAGTACCTCCCAGGTACTAAAGATAAACTGGCTGGCTGTGTAGATTCCTGCCAAGGATCCCTGCCATGATACTTTAAATATGGAATCATAGAATGATTTAGGTTGGAAACTTCAAGATCATCAAGTCCAATCATTAACCCAGGACTGCCAAGTCCGCCACTAAACTATGTCCCAAAATGCCACATCTAAATGTTTTCTAAACGTCTCCAGGGAAGGTGATTCCACCACATCCCTGGGCAGCCTGTTCCAATGCTTGACCACCCTTTCAGTGGAGAAATTTTTCCTAATATGCAATCTAAACCTCCCCTGGTGCATCTTGAGGCCATTTCCTCTCGACACCTGCCTTGTTACATGCTCCTTTCAGGTAGCTGTAGGGAGCAATAAGGTCTTCCTTCAACCTTTTCTCTGGACTAAAAACCCCAGTTCCCTGAGCTGCTGCTCACAAGACCTGTGCTCCAGACCCCTCACCAGTTTTGTTGCCCATCTCTGGACATACTCCAGCACCTCAGTGTCTGCCTTGTAGTGAGGGGCCCAAACCTGAACGTGGTATTTGGGGTCCAGCTTCACCAGTGCCACAGCAATGCCAGCCTTCCTGGGCTGTTCTGCCCATGAGAGCGCTCTGGTCTTGTGTGCTGTCCCGCTGTGGCTGTAATCCCAGCTCAGGGACTGTGCTCAGCCTTCTCATGCCTCTTGTTGTTTTCCGTGCTGAACACATTCACGCACAGGCCCCTGAGACAGGAACCCCCTTTGTGCTTTTCATGGGGAAAGTGTGAGAGCCTCCTATGTTATGTAGCTTGATGATGAAAGAAAATGGAAAAATATTCAAGTTTGAAGGGATTAACCAGGGATAAAAGGTTAGGAAGAGTTAAGAAAATAGTGACGTTCTGAATAATTGGAGTAAAGATGATCTGCAGAGCTATTAAATATGGTCATTCTGTTCAGCTACAAAGAGTATTTATACAGAATTCATATATGCTTCCTGCCCTTTTGGTTATTAAGCCTTCTGTGCTTGCTTTTTTCCTGTGTTGAACATTGAATGAAGAATATAAAGATGTACTGTTATGTTTTCAGTGCCCTGCACTTTGAGAAGGTACTTTCTGGGACACGAGCCCTGAAAAAGTGGCAAACTGATATTAGAATAAAGGCAGATGATGTTCATTATTTTAGTTATTTTTGAGCTGTTTTATAGACTTATTTTTTCAGGCACAATCCTGTGTTTCAATTCTAAAGATGTTAATTTGGTGGTGTCTTCAACAGAGAATTCAGATATAAGTATTGTCTTAAAAGAAGACTTGGAGATAAGTGTTATACTTGCATTAATACCTTCCGCCAGGAAGCATATAAGATGTTTGCTCTTGGTGAACCTTGCAGGAAGTCCTGATTGCTTATTACATAGTATTGCAGTGAACTAGTGGGCAAAAGGAAATTTGAATAATGTTTTTAAATGCTGATGTGTAAACAGAAGATGTTGTGCAGTTCTTTAAGTCATCATGCAATGCAAATAGTTTCTGCTGAAATTTTTGAGTATAACTTGATATTTAACTGCAGTGAACTATGGAATAATTGCAATATGCATTTGAAAAAGTAGACTATAAACCTTGTAACTTCTTATTAAAAAAAAACAGAAAAATGAGTCTACTCAAGTGATGAGGATGTGATTTAATGTGAGATATAACCAGTGATTTATTTGCATACCAGATGTTTCCCCAAAATAATTTATTTTGATTTCAGGAGTTAAAAAGCATATTTCGGCTCTCAGTTTAACGTTGCTCAATCTTGAAAACCATATAGCAGTAAATTTATTTCTGGAAGTCTGTATAACGTAAATACCTGTAGATTCCACCTAGCATTCACCAACCTGACTTGAGTGCCTCTCTATTATTTTTTATGGCCTAAACCAGTTGTATGTTGCAGTATGTGAATGTGATTTTGTTTCATCTCCGTAGATGATGTGCTGCATACATTGACTGGAGCTATGTCCCTGCTGCGACGATGTAGAGTGAATGCTGCTCTGACTATACAGCTCTTCTCCCAGCTGTTTCATTTTATCAACATGTGGCTCTTCAACAGATTAGTGACGGCCCCAGATTCAGGGTTATGTTCACATTACTGGGGAGCTATTGTTCGTCAACAGTTGGGCCACATTGAAGCCTGGGCAGAAAAACAGGGTTTAGAATTGGCTGCTGATTGCCACCTGAGCAGAATAGTGCAGGTGAGTGTGTGTATTTCTGATTAACACTTCTCATGTAATTGTATATTCAAAGAGAATATTTGTATATTCTGTGGAACAGTGTGAGGACAAGTGTAGTTTGTGTGACTCAATCCTGCAACACTGAGGTAGCATGCAAAGACATGAAGGATGTTTTCAACATCATTAATATTGAAGTTGCAAGTGAATTAATAATTGTGATTTTAGCCAGTGTGTTTGACCTGTGTTTATAAGACTGAGCTATAACTACGCTGAACAGAGGCGAGTAGCTGAAAAATTGATATGCTTAATTTATGATAGATGTACTATTAATTTAGTCTTATACGTACAGGGGATATAGTTAGTGGTTGTTTTGGGGATATTTATGTTGCTTCTGTTACAAATCTGGCTTCCTGCTTTGTCATCTTCTATCTCTTACCTAAGAAAGACTTGGAAACAAGGCTTAAGGTTTCATTCTGGTTTGGATTTGTCTCCTATGACTTTTTTTTTCCTCCTCCAGGCAACCACATTGCTTACCATGGACAAATACTCACATGCAGATGTTCCAAATATTAACAGTACTTGCTTTAAGCTGAATTCTCTGCAGCTACAAGCTTTGCTGCAGAATTATCACTGTGCTCCAGATGAACCACTCATCCCAACAGTAAGTTTCTTCTATCATCTACTGTACTGTTTTAACATACCTGAGAAATATAGACTCAAAATAAAAACACTGGCTGGAAATAGCAATCTTACTGTTTGGAATTGTTATGAGAAGAGTCGGTGTGGGCAATCCGCTCTTTATACACTAAGAAGTATTGGTGCTATCACCCTGCTTCTGGCCACCAACTTTGGGTGTACTTCACTGCAACTTGAGCAGGGTATTACCAAAAATCTCTGTTACACTGAGCTGGAAAGTAAGGTAACGCTGCATGTAGAGCATACTCAAGAAGGGTGTCACTGCACCTTTACACCAGTTGTGGATGAAATCCAGTAAGGTAGTAGAGGAGGGGTGCGCAGAGCACTCCCAGAAGCTGGTTCTATGTATAGCCAGAGGGAATAAAGATTGATAAATCATAGAAATCAAATGAAAGCAGCAGGAACACTTAAGCTTTTTTACATGTGGGGTGGAAAAATGAATGAATATTGGATTCTTTTATACAAGCAATGGACAGATTGTCCTTTGGATAGATTGATACGTAGAATATACAATGTTGTTTTTGGAACTGGTTTCTATCTTGATATTTGTGACATAACTGACTATTCTGAGTTTTATCCATGGGAAAAATCATCTTGGCAAAAGTTGAAAGAGGTTTTGTGTTCCTTGCAGAATTGTAAGAAACACTTAAGGAAAACCCTGATAGTTGACTGATCTCAAAAAAATCTTAAAAGGTGAAGGTAATCTAATACCTACATAACTGAATACATTGTCTACAAAGTCTATTTTTTAATAACTTTGGATACATCTGTTTATTAAATCAAAGGTACTGACACAATAATTTTAAATGTGTTTAGGAGGACTTGTAGCTTAGATATATTTTTATATATTGGCTACCAAACCAAAAAGTCTTGCTGAAGAACATAGCTTATATTCCCTGTTTGTACATGTAGGTAGAATTCCACAGCTGTATTATTATTATTATTATTATTGTTATCATTGCCATTATTATTATTATTATTACTTCTACTATTATTTAGAGATCTCCAAAGAAATACAGTGCTAGATTTGACAGGCTGCCTTTGTGTCAGAGGGAGGGTTGCAGTAAGACTAGTTTGTCCTGTTGTGGTGCAGTGGTATTTGGGACGACTTTGCTTCTTGCTATGAGAAGGACTTGTACATGCAAACCCTGACTTAATTGCTGCCAAATCTGAAAAATGTAAAGGTTTGGAATTTGTTCAAAGGAATACAAGTGTATTTGCTTTTACATATTTTAGTGTCATTGTAATTCTTTTAAAAATTAGCACTTTTTGTGGTAAAAAGGCCCTTCTTGAAGAGCACTTCTAAAGGTGGACTGGATTTATCTGACTTTCCGCTGGGAGTTTACTGAAACTGAACATTCAGATGAGAACACTTACATGGTTTTGTCTCAGCTGTGTTCTGCATTGTGCTCCACTAATAAAATTGTTGCATCAGGCTTATAGACTCTGAGTTGCATATTAGTGTAGCTGAGGTGAGATTAAGACAGAACTGTTAAGCTGGTCTTGGGAGCCAAGCAAAAGCTGTAGAAAGAGGCTGGAAATCACATCTGAATCTTTGGTAAAGCAAATACTTGTAGTAAATGGATCTATATGTAATATTCATAGCAACATCAGGTAGATGGATTATAGTAATTCTGTCTTGATGCCAGCAAAATCACACATCTCTGGGGTGAGTGCACTTCCAGAAAGAATGGTGGTTAACTAGAGGTGCAGATACTTTTAAGTATCGCTCATTCAAACGTAGTGATGAGGTAAACCTAAGGCGATTTCTTGGTTCCTAAGGCGGAGCATGCAACTTGGAAGAGACTGAGTGCTCAGAGAATTATTACTTACAAGCAACTTTTAAAAAAGATGTAACTTTTTTTATTTTCATTATTTCACTTAACTGAATGCTTTCATGCTAAAACTTAGGCAGCCTAAGGCATATAAGGTAACAAAAATGGAGGAACTGCTTGAGGAGAGAGAAGAGCCTTTGCACTGGGCATTCTTGAGTCATTTGCCATAAATAGAAGAGTGTAGAAACAGAAAGTGCTGCTTGGACCTTTAGTTTTTACAGAGTTGTTAGGAATTTGATTTTTGTGAACTTTTGAATTGATTTTCCTCAGTACATACAATCCAGTAACAGATAACCTACTGAAATCTTAAGAGATCCCTCTCAATGTGGAAGGAAGGCTACTATATGCTGCATGCACCCACAGTAGCTACATTGTGAAAAGTACACTGGTTTTACAACTTTTTGTGATACTAAGCAGAAGAGTTGTGCACCAAATGTAAAAATTCAGCATTCCTTTCTGCACCTTGAGTAATCCTGCTCTCATGTTCTGTGCTTCTACAATGTTACTTAAAAACCAGATATCTATCTTAAGGGATGCTTCACATCCTGAGCTCCCAGGAAATGTAGAATTAAATTGGTTCTATAAAATTTCCCAGGCTAGGGAAATGTATATGCCGTTGGTCCTTCGTGGGTATATGTGTCCTGATGGAGCTGAAAATTCTGGTTTACACAAGTTACCTGTTTCCTTTCTATATATTTAATCTTACAGAAGCACATGTACACTTAACAAAGTGTCAAAATTTTAAAGCTGCCTGTAATTCCACCTCTGCACATGCATGTTCTCTGCTATATATTTTTAAATACAGCTCTCTTATCAAGTAAAAACATGCACCACAAGTTCTGAAAATATTGAAGTAAACATTAATGCTTCTGTTACATTCCCTAACTATGTAATCTATGGGATTTAATCAAATTAAACAGTGCAGTGTACTGACTACATAGTGGAGCCAAAGAAGTTTTATATCTAATAGATTCCCAAATTCCGTTTCCTTGCAGTCTTAGTATTTTCTTAATGTTAGGGTTTTTTCCTTAATGAAAATTACGCCTTTATAGTAACAATATCTTTTTCTGCCTGCTGTAGGAATTGATAGAGAATGTAGTAACTGTTGCAGAAAATACCGCTGATGAACTTGCTCGCAGTGATGGCCGAGAAGTCCAACTGGAAGAGGATCCTGACTTGCAGCTACCTTTTCTTTTACCAGAAGATGGCTATTCCTGTGATGTTGTCAGAAATGTTCCAAGTGGTTTACAAGAATTTTTAGATCCACTCTGCCAGAGAGGTTTGTTCTAGTTCTTCTGTTGTTTTACAATGATCATCTTTTTTTGGTGTAGTGAATACAGAATACAAAATATATTTTAGTTAAATGTAAACAACTTTCTTTTTCTTTATGTATGTTTCAGTCTTCTTAGACTGTTCTTCAAGTGTTTACTTTTGCAACCCATAAAAGTATGCAGGATTTGTCAATCATTACCCTCTCTCCCTGTCCATTTAATTCACTTTCAAGGTTCTAAATGAACAGTGCTGAGTTACTGGTGCCTGCTGAAACTTTGTTTTGCCTTTCCTCCAGACCTTTTTTGGATTATGGTGCTAAAGCAACAAAAATTTAAATAAATGCAAATTTTCTAATACTTCAACCATTTCGCAGTCAACTTACTTTTAAGGCTAATGTGAATTAAATAGTGAAATCACTTTTTTTACTCATCAGCTTCTCCCATAAACATTAAAAATCCATGAGCTTAAAATAGTTCTTTTCATGTTCATCAATTAAAACTGTATGGTTTGGGCATTTCATAGTCCAACAAAATTTGAAATGACAAGTGGAGAGCTCTTGTGGTTGGAGAAAAGTGACCTAAACCAGAGAACATAAAGCAGGGGGTCTGTCAGAGCATTTATGGTGAATGAACAAGTTATGATTCTTATCTTCTGCTACTCAATTTTATTAGAAGCTTTTTTGGGTTTTGTTTCTTTATAAGTTAGTGCTTAAAAAGCAGTTGCTTAAAAATTTCCACAGGAATATTGTGGTAAGCAGAAAAGCAAAGGAAGCTATCAACAAAGCAGACTTGCTGTATCCTACAGTGAAGTTCTGTCATTGTTGTTTTCAACTTAGTTTATAGAAAAGCCATATTATTGCATTTAAAAAACAAAAACAAAAACAAAAAAAACCCCAAAAAAACCAAACCTAGGAAACTGTTTTGAAAGTACAGTGAGTTAGAGTGGATGTAGTCTTTGAGACTAAAAGGAGACTCCAGGCGAAGCCCCATCTCTGCAAAGTTAATGCTGTGGCTGATTAGCTAGACTCTCCGCAAAGCAGAAGATTTCTGTGGTGCTGTCTTATTCAGAGTTCTGGTGGCTTGTGTTCTAAAAGATGACTTGGTGTTTCGTGTCTCTTGAGTCTGGTTGGTACAAGCAATATTTTGCAGCCCAAGAGTTTTCTGTGAGCTTGTAGTGTGTTTAAGTCTGTTTCGCAGCAGCAGGAGCTACAAAACCGTAGGATTTTGTAGATACTATAAAATAGCAGTGAAGCGCATAATGGCATCTAAGATGCAAGATTCCACATACTAATGAAATACCAAATAGCAGTATTTATCTTTTTATTTCCTTGTGGCATGCTATTTTATTTTAATTAACGTCTTGAGAAAATACCATTACTATGTTGATGTTACTTTCTCTTTTAGGTTTTTGTAGATTAACCCCTCATTCACGGTCACCAGGCACGTGGACAATATACTTTGAAGGTGCAGACTATGAAAGTCACCTGTCACATGAGAATGCTGAGCTAGTAAGTATTGATTCAGTGACCAAGGGTCAAAACTGCTATCTCAGCAAGCCATCGTTTTTTATGTGATGAGTTTTAATCCTTATTAGGAAGAACAGGTTTAGTCATTAAAAATGAAGTTCATCAGTGGTTTGGTGAATTTAGAGAACTATTTCTGTAAGTCTTTTTTTTTCTAGGCTGTGGCATGATAGAATTCTCAGGTAAGCAAGCTTTGTCTGTTATGTTCTTCCACCCTGAGGGTAAACAGTGAAGAAATTCCTTTTAAACATGGGCAAAAATATATATGGACATGTATCTGTAAATGATTTGTAATGTGAATGGAGCTGCAGGGTGCTTTTATTTATAAACCAGCAGTTACCAACTAAATGTTTAGTATTTAGTTGTAATCTGGTACTTTTTTTTCCCTGCTAGGTGTTTAGGAAAAAATACTTAGTTTTCCTTTGCATTATACTTACTAACAAAGCATTTCACTTCAGTGTGAGGGTGGGGTTTTTACTGTTGTAGGTTTCCTTAAGGGTTTTTTTGGTGTTGAGTGGGTCTTTTTGTTGGTTTTTTGGTGTTTTGCTTGGGGTTTTTTTTGAATATGTAATAACCAAGAATGTCAAAGTTTACAGAACAACTTGGTTTTGGAAAGATGGTAGCTTTATGTGAAATAACTTTTAGAGCAACTGAACAGAAATAGCTTCATATTTATAATTATTATTTCAATGAAATCAGGAAGATCAGCATGAAACTAGAATGATGTTCCCAAGGCCTGCTATGAAAAATACTTGTCACTCACTATCCAGAGGGACTTTAAAGCTTCATTTACTCTGTTCAGAACCCAACATTTGTTATATGACATTACACGGTCTTGCTGCAAGTGGCCTGAAGAACATGTTTATTTGCAGAAGAGAGCATCTCCTAAATCTGTATGACTGGTACAGCAGAGCTCAGTCTTGAATTGATCAGCCAGGATCTGCAGGCTGGTTATCTTGGTAAACGGGCATTTGACTACGGAAAATATAACAGACGTTCTTGAGACATGTTCTTCTTCCTCCCTTTTGTTGCTTTAAAGAAAGGCATGTTTTAGAGCTAGTGGAAGCAAAAAGCATCTGAAGTTATACTAGGTACTTCCTATTCCTCATACTATGTATGAAAAAACTAAAAATAGAGTTCTTCCTTTAAAAGGCTTGATAAAGAAATGGAGGGTGAGTGGATGCTACTATTTCATTCTTCCATGGAAATGGACACCATGTAAAACTGTTCAAATAATCTGATCTAATCATTCTTTTGTTTGGTGCTTGTATGGTAGTTGAATGTGCTGAGCCTGAGAGTTCTAAAAGACTTTAGGTGTCTGAGCAGTGCTGTAAATGCCACTTCACAAATCACCTCTTGGTGCAACATGTCTACATAATTTAAATACAAGGTAAATGTTCCAGTTTAGAGCTGTGATGTTTTTTGGTTTGTTTTTTTTTTTTTTTTCCCCCTCCCCAAGTCAAAACTATTCTCCCAATTCAGTTCCGCTGCTGTTGGTAGCCTGGGGAATTGCCCAGGCTGGGCAGTCCTCAGATTTTTCTGAAGAATTTGTTTTATTCTTAGACCAAGAGAGAAATTCAGTATAGACTAATGGCAAAGTTATGTCCCCAGTGGCTTACGTTTTCCAGTATGTGTTTTTTGTTGAATTAGTTTAATAATGTTTCTATTTAAATCAATGGTAAAAATGTTAAATAGAGTAGGAACAGATTCTGTTCTTCCGCCATCCTTGGCACAGGAGTGCTAGAATATTCCTAGCTTTAAAACTAATTGCTTTTCTAATACTTGAACTTAATAACAAAGTTTTAATATTTTAAAAATGAATTTCCTTTTATCATTTTAATTTTTCGTGGGTCTTGTGGAACTTGTGGTTATGTTTTAATATGAATACAAGCTAAGGTACTTTAACTTGCATGCTTTAGCTAATGAAGACTGGCAACTTTTTGAGCAGATGGAACTGGCAATGTTGAAAGATAGAAACACATTATTGAACACATGAGGTTCTGTATTTGAGTTACAGAGTTTTCAGATGTGAAATTTTTTGGAACTTCCTTTCAAGGCTTTAACACTACCTTTTGAAATTAATTGGCCCTTTAATATCTCACATAATTATCTTCTAGATGCAGCACTAAAAACAGGAACTCTGTAGATCACCCTCACCTTTCTGATAGCAGCCTACTGAGTCTGAACTTCAGATTTCATTAAAAGTTACTACAGTTTCAAAGACCTGTTACATTTCAAATTGTGAATCATTAATAATCTCTTTACTGAATTGGAGAAGGAGAAACAATTGGTAGACTTCAAAGCTTTGGCAGTACTTGTAACACGGGTGTAGTACTTGATAATGTGAATCCATATTAATCAAATGTTAGAGATTCTACATTCTAAAATGGAGTACCAGACATATTATTTAGGATGAGATCTTCTGCTGCATTAACAACTTAATTTTCATTGTAGATGAACTATTTTGCACAGTGATTTTCCTAGCCTGGCAGTGAATGTGAACTCTTGTCTTTTTTTCTTCCTTCCCCTTCCCTGTTTGATAGGCTCAGCCTTTGAGGAAAGAACCTGAGATTATCACTGTAACACTGAAAAAACAAAATGGAATGGGCCTGAGCATTGTTGCTGCCAAGGTACGGAAGTCAATTTGTTTAAGTGTTATTGAAAAAAGCTTTTTTTTTTAAATCAGTCTACTGTGGAAGAGGTTAATGGCAGAATCTGTTTCCCTTAAGTTTGTTGCGCACATCATGTTGATCATACTTCTTTTCTGGCTGGGGAATGTGTGTGAATGTTGTGAACAATACAAGAGGAAACATAATACAGATGTAGTTACTATGGCATTTAAGTTTAAACCTCTACTGTAGGTTTATTCGAATAATTTTTCAGAACCAAGAATTGGCCATATTATCTAATGGAATTAATAAACAGGCTTATCTAGCACTTCTGCTGAAAAGTAGCAGAAGTACCTAGGAAAGAAAAGCAAGAAATACAAACAATAAAAATGTGTGGGGTTTTTATTTGATGAGTAAATAAGTCAGCTATATATGTTGAAAGTTTGTATACTTTCTGGTGTGAGGACATCTTATCTTTTGCACAGTGTACAGATCCTGCGTGTGTGACTTCAGTTTTGCTTCTTTATAGTAGAGAGCTACAGCGTGTTAAGTAGCATGGTGAAGGAGGGTGTAACTCTTGCCCCAACTTGCCAAAATTGTGGGTGTTTGCTACTCTTAGTAGCACTAGATAGTAATGTATAGAATGCACATACAACTCCAGCCACCAGATGGAAGACTCCACTAGTTGGTTGGTTTTGCATTATTAACTGGGTCACATAGCACACATAGTCTTTGAGTTTTAAGCTTGTTATAAATTATGCAGTGGTAATACCCAAAAACCCTTGTTGTAATTATGTGGTGTACAACAGATAGAACAAGTCTTTCCTAATGTCTTTTTCAGTGTCTAGTACCTGAAACTTCAGCGTACTGTAGTCCTCCTTGGCACTTAATGCATGGGCTGAAAACGTTGTTTCACTGCTTTTAAGTTACCTCACATAAATAATTGCTTCTAAACAGAGCTTTTTTTTTTTTTCCCTACCAACTTTGCTCATTTCATAGTCCATTCTTAAAACTGTAATCTTGCATGGTACCAGCTTTTAAGATTTATTTCTGACATCTGTAAAGGAATACCAGGTGTCAGGTGTATGTTGCTGACACTCTGAAGTTACTGAGGAAACAATTCAGGATCTGAAAAATGTAACTCAATATTTTGCTCTCTGTTTTGGTGGAGTAGGCTAATAATTTGAGAAGCAAATACTAGATTTTGACCAGATAAAATATTTGTCAGATTTCTGACTGCCATCTGCATTTCTGTTGAATATTTCAAAATGTGAAGTGATTTTTTTTTTCCTACTTTAAACTGTGAAATCTGATTTCTCATGTAGAGAGAAGCAGAATATAATGAGGAGGAAGTTTCCCTTTTCACTGGAGGTGGCTGGCTTCTATACATTGTTTTAACAACTGACACTCTTAACTTCTGTTAGCAGTATGTAACAGTGCTACTGGTCAGTGTATAAGCTTGGTTTGAAAGTTTTTTTACAAGTTACTTAACCAAATTCATGATTTCTTTAGCACAATCAGCAATGAAAGTGGCAGTCTTCATTTTGGCACAGTTGCAGAAACAGTCACAGGTTCAGGCATTTCATCTTGCTGCTGTGTGCCTACCACAACATTGGAATTCTGGTTTTAAAATAGTTCTGTCTTAAATCTCGATCTGAAATAAGCAAGAGGCAGATATTTATTTTAGTGTCAGTGTATGTAGAATAGAAATTTTTGCTTAATTTGAAGTCAGCAGAATGTTCATTGGATAGAAATAATCATCTTGCATTGGAAGTGTTTAAATGTAGTAGTTAAACGGGATTATTTCCAAGAGGTTATTTCAAGGGATTCAAAGTTGCTTATTGTAAGTAATTAATGGCTTGTTTTTCCTCTAATAGGTTTCATAAAAAACAATGCAGTAAGGAGGAATACACAGGCATTAATTTTCTCAATGTGGCCAAAGCAGAACAGATTAGAGAATTGAGTAAGCGTGACTAAGAAGCTAGCGATAATGTGTGGATTTTTTTCTTTCTGTTCCTGTCTTGTTGACTTTTACTACTAATTTTTCCAGCGTGTTTCAAGTCATGTTTCTTTTACCAGCATAAAAATGAAAATTCTCTTTTTTTTTTCCCTTGGCTAAGGAAAATGGAGGAGGAAGTTCAGTGGACTATTTGTTAAAATTTTCTAAACATGAACTGGATATGGATAGAATATCTGAAATGAGAGGGAGGGGCAGGTGTGAGAACAGATTTAGAATTTCCTAACTTTTTTAACAGTAAAAGGTTGGCTATCAAATGCTTGTATGAAGGTACTTTACAGTTGGAGAAATGAAAGCTCATGTTCAATTTCTGAAATACACAGTTACTGCTGCCATGCACAGCATCCCAGTTTGATTGTTGACCTAATTACATTTATTGAACTATTGGTTTCTAGAGTGCTTCAAAAGTGCTGTAATAAAAGAAATTGCAGCGGCTGGTGAACAGGTGGCCCTGCTCCAACCAGGGAAAGACAGCCCTGAATCTATTCAGCTTTGGTTAGGAAAAGTTGGGGTTTTTTCTATGATACGACAAAATAGTTGCTCTCAGTAACATACTGTGAAAATGTCTTTGCATATCAGCCCTGACCTGCCTGCCTTGTTAAGTCTTAATGGGCTCCTCATACTTGTCACTGGCTTTGGGTGAAGTGTGTTAAAATGCAGTTTGGTAATATTCTAGAAATAGATAAACTGGGCAGATTCTCATAGATTGTAAAGAAAAAATAATTCCTACTGACAGCTTTTCTTCCTTCCACCCATTTGCGAAAAGCGTAGACTTTTCTAAGTAATCTGTGCTCATCTCTGAGGAAACATCTAATGGATTTATAATTTGATAATTCTTTGATTTTTTTATTAGTTTGCAGGGTTTTGTAGATAAATAAAAGCTGTGCCAATTTAAAGTTTTTAATCAGAAAATTAGATAACCATACCTTACCCCCTTCCACACCAAATGTTCTTAATTACCAAATGATTGTCACACCTTCTCTGCTGCAATCAGGAAAAGATGCTTGGAGTTGAAGCTGAGGTTATACAAGCAGAGAAGTGATGCAAGTTGCATTGAAATACTGTGCACCTGCTTATTCTTAAGATAGATGGTTTCATTTTGTGATACTAGGTGATTGCAAACACATTGACATTCACGTAAAAACAAAATAAAACCAAAGGAGGTGAGTCAAGGAGTATATGAAAATGTTAGGTCCCTGGGGAACCCTGTACTTGATCCTCTGTCCACCTAATGACAGGTGAAATGTTTTAAGTGCGTTACTTCTATTTAAATAAATTATGAGTGGCTGTGAAATAGAAGTTTTAATGGCCTGCCAGGAGTGCTGCAGAGAGCAGAAATGCTGTGCCTCACCTAGTTCACCTCACTTTGCTGTAAGGGTGTTTTCTGAGGCAGGACAGCCCCTTTGAGCAACGATGTAGTAAGCATGTACACTATATGGATAGATATCAGGGAAAACAAGTTAGTTGTGAAACAACTGTTAGCTGCCAGAGCACTGTAAACAGTGTTGTGTTTGTTTGGGGTTTGTTTTGGTTTTGTTTTGTTGGTTTTTTTTTTTAATTTGGAAAATACCTAACAGCATTTCTTAAACAGAGTACTTTACAGGGATTTTTATGTAAAGTTAAATTCTATAGCTTCACATGTGATTCAAAAAGGTAACTTGTTCTGCCCTCTTGTAGGTGTTGCATGTTTTCTTTCAGTGTTACTCCTGAACCTTTATTGGCAGTAGCTTTTGTAATAGGTATATGGAAATACAGTTGGTAGGAGTGGTTGGGCATCGGGAACAGTATTGCTTTTTGAGGTTGTGTGCAGACTTTGGTTGCTCTAACCCTGAAAGATGTTTTGATGTTAAAAGCTGCCTGACTCCCAACCACGTTGTGGTTAAGTTTTTATGAAATCCAGATGATTTGGAAGCAGCGTGTGCATACAGTTTACTTTAAAAATATATTGCTTTTTGGGGGCTTTCGCATGTGACTTCTTAGCCATCTGTGGGCCAGCACATTACTTCCTGTTTAATTTGGAGGGTTTTTTTCTTTTGTACAAGAGGGCTCCCTTTTTGTTTTTTCTAGCAGCTCTCGAAGTTGGATAAAGCCTCTAAAGTAAATGGAAGTCAGAACAGCATAACTGATTACGTAAGAGTCTGAATATTGTATTGGCTATAGCTGGTGTTGATAAACGCTACACTGTGTCATAGCATCCAGCTCCGAGTTATCTTGATGGGTATCTTGGAAAATCCAGCAGACTAGAGCGGTGGTTGCTGTTGAGGGCTGGAAGAGAAGTGGAGAATTGTTTTTTTTCTTTCAAGGATCTGTAGTCCCGGAGATCAAAATGTGGTTTTCTGTTGTTGGAAGAACAGAATCCATGGTAAGTCTGTTCAGGTTTCTGTTGGGACTGTTTTTCTCTGAAGTTTTAAATACTATCCCTGTACTTTTTCCTGCTCTCTTGCTTGTTTAAACCTGCCAGTAGTCATTTCTTCGTGTAGCAACAATGTAATACAGCATGCAGTTAAATATAGTCAGATGTTAGTACCTAACTTTCTAAAATCTAGAAAGAAAAAACTAATTTTTTAGCTTGTTCTTCATATGCACTTCTCAAATTTGTGGAAGTGACTATTAATATTTAAAGTTTCAGGTGTAATAACTACTGTTTTACTGTGGCAGAGCATGAATAGCATGACCTGTGATCTGTTTACTTGTCATATTAGTTGGCTTTTATCCAGGTTCCTCTAAAAATCTGTTTTCCTCTTATAAAGTCTTAGTAGAATAATTAAATTGACATCCCAAACAGTATATATAAGATTTTTCATACTCTGTAGACCCTTCTGAAAAGATCATGCAGATACATTGCAGTTAGGATATCTTACACGTTCAACACCTTCACAGAGGCATTTAAATTCTGTTTAGATTGCTACTGCAAAAAGGAAAGGACTCCCGTGTTCTGCAAGAACAATAGAGCAGGTTTTGTTGATATCCTGATATGCTGGTTGTATTCATTAGTATGTTATGATTTAATTCTTTAAGGTATGACACACTTCTGCTTCTTGCTCAGTCATCTGTCATCAGTGTAACAGAAAAAAGTTACCTTAAAATATATATAAGCACCTTAAAATACATATGTATACGCCCCTACTGGCACATAAATCAGAGTGTATTTTCTAGAGTTTTTTAACAGATGGTCAGATTATATATTTGCATAGTGATTGCTTAAATAGGAAGAAATGGTGATAAGGTATTTCTTTTTTAATAGAAGCATTTCAAACACTGAATGTGACAGTTAATATTCTGGGGATGGGGCTTACGTTTCTGAAAACAAATGCGTGGAATTTTTAAGCATAAATCATTTGTATTATTTGGCAGCCTTGTTTGTTCTTAAGGTTTAATTAAACCATTCTAAGTTGCTTTATTTTCTAAACTGTTGCTTGTGATTTTACATTTGACAGTCAATTTAAAATGTTGAATTTAAGGAGGGTTTAAGACTATCAGGGATATCAATTTCAATGTGAAATTTTTCTGAAAGTTTGTTCTACACTATCTTGGAGGTGATCTGTGTAGAAGGAACAGGCTTAAACATTCACTTAAAAGTCTTATTTTTACCCAGAAAATTGAAAATTGAGTTTATAGTTAATAATACCGATAACATGATGTAAAAATTTGATTCTCTCTACTCTGCATTTGCAAATATAGACTGTTGGTGGGATATTTTTTTTTTAACTGTTTCTTAGCTTTTTATTTGTGCTCCCGGTCTTAAGGTTTCTTAAGATTTCAGATCCTTTAGTATCTGAAGTCTTCTTGTGACTGTGCTTTCTAAGTATTCAAGGCAAATTTTTGCCCTTTCCTCTCTGCATGAATTAGTTGAAACGTTTGAGAAGATTTAGTTGTTGATTTGTTTTTTTAATGTTTGATACTAATTCCCATCAGCAGTCTGAGCTACTGATATTGCCTAACAGGGTTCTTAGGAGGAACTTAAAGTAAAAATACAGTATTTAATTGTCTTTTCCAGCACAATTGTCTTAGTCTCACAGGTATAAGATAATATGTAATTTGCCAGTTAATCTTAATCATGAACAGTGAAGTAGTTACATGTTAGCAATTTGCCTGTTTCTCGTTGATTCATAACTTCCAGCAGGAGTTTTGGTTAAATTTGGTACCCTGTAGATGCTCTATAAAATTTTGCTAATGCTTTCATATGCTGTGTAAAAACTAAAGCTTGTGCCAACACAGCATGGTTTTTCTTCTCACTAGCTGTGAGACCACAGCTCTGTGCAAGTAGAGCGTGTTTGGGTTTTTTATTCGCTTGTATTTAGATTGATACTGCAAATGGGTCACCCAGGCACTTGTATTTAATGCCTTCTTGGAGCAAAGCAGGTTTTAAAATTCATGTGCCTGTTCCTTTTTGCACTAATACCTTCTGTATGCAGGTCCTTGCTAGCAAGCCTGCAAAAGTTATAGTGCACATATGCTTTAGCTAGAATTCCTCTACCAGACTTCATTTAATTCTGGCATTCAAGTAGCTTCCAAAATTCTGTTTAGATACATGTTAAAAGAGTGTGTTAATTTTTTACATTTTTTACTCCTATTAATGAAAAAGACTTTCAGAAGTTAGTCTGTGTAGACTTTCTCCTGTATGAATAATACTCTCAGTTGGAGTAGAAATTTAGGTGCTTAATATTACGTGATAGTCTATGCATCAATACTGGATTAAGTTGATCCATCTGAAACTGCAGAGCAGCATTATGTGGAAGGTTGTGCTGTGGGGTTTTTTCAGCTGTAATTTGTCCTTAGTTGCAGAACCAAGAGCCATTTCTTTGAAGAAGCGCAGAAATACAGGGTGGTGTTTTGTCTAAAATAGATTGCCCAGTATGTCTTGCCTGTGAAGTCCTATCCACAGACCTAATTAAGCTGAGGCATTAGTTCAGAGTTGTCTTAACAGGGAAGAGCACAACAGAATCTGCCATACGACTTGTAGATTTGTACTTCACTCTAAATAGCCCTTAGTCTGTCACTGCTCATAGAGTATTTGCAGCAACCATACATTTAAAAGTTAACCCTTGTTTGGGGAAATAGAGCTCAAGCAATGTATTTTCCTTGAGCTCAACAAAAGTTGTTTCCTTTGAAACAAAAGTGAAATGGAATCAAACAGGCCCATGTATTTAATTTCTTTTGTTAAAAATTAAGAGTGCTTTTATGCATCTGTAGAATGTCATATGGATATTAAGTCACAGCATTTATAATAATGAAAGATATTTCCTTTTCAGAAAGGTTTAGAAATTTGCCTAGTCTTTTATGAATGTCATATATTAAACATTTCCCATTACTTACCAATTTTCCTGTTTCATGAGAATAAGAATAAAGTACAATTAGGTAGGAACTGCTGCATACTTGATTCCGGTCTCAGAATGAGACTTTTTGCCGGTTGTTTTAGCTGGCTCATTTAGTTGCTTTGGTTCTCATCAAAGAAGGCATCTTGTAGAAGCACTCAGTTTCCAGAGTGTGAGAGAAATCATGCTGTTACAAATTAATGTACTTCTGTCTAGCGCAGAAGACACTGCATGTATTTGTGTCAGCAAGCCTGCTTGCCATGTTTATGCAATTGCCTTAGTAAGGTTTCTGAATACCATAATTTATTTGGTTTGGTTTTGTTCATTTGTTTCTTCGTTGTTTTTGTTGAGGGGGTTGTTGGTCTTTTATTTTTTTTGAAAAAAAGACTACATATGCACAAGACTACTTCATATTTTATTAATGCCGTTTCAGGAAGTTTGTTCCAGAACATCCTGGCTTTTTTGGTCTTATCTCCTGGCAAGAGCATGCTTTAGGAAGAGAGAGGGTATATTCACTTGCGTGCTTTGTGTGCAAGTCAATTGATTGCAAACGTTCTTGTATAAAAAAAGTAACAAGTAACCCTTATTCCATTAATGAGAACAACAAAACTCTTCAGTCCTTTAGTCCTCTGAGGCTACTTGTAAATAAAACCTCTGGATACACTGCGTATAAAGTTTCTAGGTTGTCAGATGCTTCAGAGTCCCACGATGTTGTACTGCTTGCAGTCTTGCATTGCTTTCTTTAAGAGTAAGACACCGATTTTTAACCTGTTTTCCCACCCGGTGCAACTTAAAGCTGCAACAGAGTTCATGGATGTTAATTGCTTGATGTTTCTTTACCTGTGAATAATGTTGATTGTCACCAAAGTTTGAATCTCCACTGCCTTTTTTTGTTTAACTGGAAATATTTTGCCCACTTGTGACTGTAGTTTGTACAGCTCCAGAAATGTTTGGTGTTGTGCCTGCCCCCTTCCTCCTGGAGGAGAGTTTGAGAGTGGACAGCAGAAGTTTACATATGTGGACCATGGATCAATTTTAAAGTTCTTTTTAAGTCAGGGTATGACATGACTCAGATGTTGTAGGCATAGTATATTCAGTATATAAAGTAGATAAACACGTACTCATACAGGTACAACCTACAAAATGCATGATGCTTTAGGGAATGTGAGTGTTTAGGTGATCAGAAACCTCTGCTTTTGCCTCCTAGAGAGTACGTCTGTAAACTGGCTGCATAGTTTAGTAAACTGGTATTCTTCAAAATGCTTATAAGCTTGGGTTATTTAAATGCTTCTAGACTAATTACTTGCCAGGGAGGTCAGACTGAGATTTGATTCTGTTGCATAAACTTGCCTTCAAGGATGTTTATAAAAAACTTACAGAGATCTTCTATGTAAACGTAAGAGTCTGGAATCAGAGAATTAGCCTTGATAAAAATCAGTAAGATCTACTCTGAGTATAGGCAGATAAAAGATTTCAGGCTTGATGGCTGGTGTCAGGCTTGGTAGCTACATTTCTGTCCTGTTTTCTTTGGAAACATTTTAGTTGCAGGGATTCATTCTGTTTTTCAAACTGCTTCATTTCTATAAAATACAACGGGAGCTTAACAAAATAGACCAACTTGGGGAAACAGTGTCATCCTTGAAATGTTATGAGATACTGAGTCCTAATATTTCAGCTAGGCATATTTGTGTATGTATATACGTACACATATATTTTATATCTACATTATTAAAATGAAAACGTTCTTGGATTTTGCATATTTATGCACATATTTTAAAAGTCTTGGAAATTATTTATTTTTTAAAAATCTCCAATGGTGTATGTGAACTATTGGGAGTATTTTGACATGTAACCTTGTTATCTGAAGCCACTTAAATTGGAATATTACTTTGAAAAGGTTAGTAAGTGGATGACACTTTTTTTTGTGGATTCAGTTCAACAATAATTGCAAAGTGAAGATACCTTCACTTCAGGACTATTTTTTCATATTACCATTTATGTGGAGCTTGAAACCATTTAAATACTTGTGTATTTAAGACAGAAATCTTCAAATCAGTATTGAAAGGTTTAGAGTTCCTTGCTTTTTATGTAAATAATAGTAGTTTTTAATACGCATAGTATTTTTAAAAAATTGTTATTGAAGTGTGTTTTTTTCTTTAATCAGATGTGCTTCTACTAGTTTTTACTGGAAGCTGTTCATCGCTCCGGTTTTATTGGAGTGATAAAGTATGTGAAGCAAAACAGGTATGGGCAAATGACGGTTTAGAACAAGTAATGACAAGACCTTATTGTTAATTGTCTGGAGCATTACCGGTTTGGTTAGGTGCCGTACCAGCAGATACGTTTTGCACATCCATAGTTTTTCCTTAATTACTTAATACTACTATTCTGCTGTCATTCCTAACAACTGGAGAAGTGGTTTTTTAGTAGTTTTCAGAGTTTTAATTCTAGTTGTATGTACTGAAATAACTAGGTCATCCTATAGATCTACTAAACTGCAAGAATATTACTAGCCTTGCAGAAAGTGCAGCTAGTTTGTGATCCACTGTTGTGTTTTTATCCTGGCCAGTAACTAGGCACCAGCCAGCCCTCGCTCACTCCCCCCTGATGGGATGGGGGAGAGAATCGGAAGGGTGAAAGTGAGAAAACTCGTGAGTTGAGGTAAAGGCAGTTTAATGGGTAAAGCAAAAGCTGCCCACCCAAGCAAAGCAAAATAAGGAATGAATTCATCCCTTCTTATCAGCAGGCAGGGTTCAGCCATCTCCAGGAAAAAGGGCTCTATCATCTTAATACCATCACTCCAGATGTCCTCTCCTTCCTTCTTCCCCAGCTTTATATGCTGAGCGTGACATCGTTTGGTACAGGATATCCCTGAGGTCAGTTGGGGTCAGCTGTCCCAGCTGTGTCCCCTCCCACCTTCTTGTGCCTACCCACCCACCCCCCAGCCTACTTGCTGGTAGGGTGGCGTGAGAAGCAGAAAAGTCCTTGACTTTGTGTAGCACTGCCCAGCAGCAGCAAAAGCATCTCTGCATTATCAAGGCTGTTTGTAGCGGAAATCTAAAACACAGCCCCATACTAGCTACTATGAAGAAAATTAACTCTGTCCCAGCCAAAACCAGCACATCCACCTAAGCTATTTGGGGGGCACGATGTTTGAGGACGGGAGTAGCTTAACTGCTGAGAAGATATCACCTCGTCAACAGATGTGGACCTTCATTCCCACTCTGATACCTGTAGATTGGGGTACTGGTGGGGCTGCATGGGGTGTCAGCACCTCCAGCCCATCATGCTGCTGGTGGCAGGTCCCCACGTGGCATGGCATGGGTGGCTACCCTGTGAACCCAACTGCGTGTTGATGCTTACTGGAAGAAGCTGCCTGTTGTTTCCACCATGCCATTATGGCTGCTTGTCCTGGCAAATACCAGATGGGATTTCATCTGCCTGCTTTTAATGCTTCCATAGTGACTGAGTCACCAGCTCGTGGGCTGGCTGTGACGCTGCCATTAGGAAGACTGTATGCTGCTTTATATACAGTTGCACTATATAGCATGTTCCAATTATATGACTGATGTAACGTGTGTGAGCCAAAGTTTCCTGTGTTTGTTACTGACAAGGAAGTCTTACAAAACTCATCTTGTGACATAACAACACTAGCAATAAAATCTGTTCTCCTCAAATACTTCCTTTAATTCCGTCACTTTTATGAATTCATTAGTACTGTAGTCTTGGACAGCCTAAATTTTACATTCTTCTAGAAGCAGCTGTTTCTTTTTTCAGATCACTGTAGTTCATCTCATTCTTTTCTTTGTTGGTCTGATTACTCCATAGAACTATCTGCAGGTTTTTTTTTTTTTAATGCTGCCTCTTCTATTTCTGTAGTTCTCATAGTAATCTTTTAAACAAATGCTGTGTTTTGGGCACAATCCTGTTAGAGCAAGGAGGGGCTTGTGAAATAACTCTAATTGTGAAAACAAGTATGGACTACTGTACTCTGATGTGTTGCTTGATAGATGGCCCAGATGATAAGCAGATGTGATGGAAGATCACTTGTTTCTTGTTAGGCTGTCTCAAAAGCTGAGGTTAGGTCACATTATCCAACTCAGTCCTTTGACAACTTTTAACATTGTAGAATCTTTGTACTCAAGCAGAGAATACTACCGGGCTTAAAAGGGGCAAATACCCATTTAAACGTCAGGTATGAAATCTTTGTGTACCTTTGTCTGCCATAAATCTTAGTCAGCTGAGCATATTTTTGTGGTTTTTTTTTTCCTTTTGACACATTAAATGCATGATTGATTTGCCTCTGTTATATCAACTTTGTTTTCCTTCCATTCTTCTGCTCCCAGCAAACTTCCAGATTTTTTTAAGGTTGCAGTCTGTGTGACTTGAAGAGTGGAAATCCTGTAAACAAACCTAATATATGGGGGGGGTGTCTTATTTTATTCACCTTCCAGGTTCATAAGTATATTATACCAGCATTCCAGAGACTGAAGTTGTACAGAGTGGAGGTGCCAAAATTTGCTCTTTTAACTTCTATAGATTGCCAGACTTGCATGAGTTTTCAGAACTTTTCTGGTCTTTCAGGCCCTACAGGAAGTAATTGAGACAATTAGTTTGTTTAGATAATTTATTATTTACCAAATTCTTTTATATTGGGTGATATGTCCTGGGATACTAACTGAAGTTTTCCAGTTCTCCTACTGCTTAATTAGAAGACACATATAAATGAAAGTTTACAGAGTTTTTGTTACTCCTTAATTTTCCAAATATAAGTACATAACAAGTACTTTTTTTAATTACTAGAGAAGAATATGTATGTATGTGTATATATAAAGACATACATGTCGGTATATACCAATACTATTTATATTATATATGTAATAAATTTTAAAAGTTGTATCTCAGGTGAGATTTTAATGTTAACCCTTTTTTTGCTGGCTCCAGTCTGTCTGAATTCATTAATCTCCAAAACAGAGAGGTATTTTTCAAAATAACTAAAAGCTACTATTTACTTGTTCATTAAATCCTCTGCTAGTTTAGTATTTATGCATGTTGTTTTGTGGTTTGGGAATATAACCTGCAATTTTAGGGTTTTTTTTCTTCAAACAGATCAGAGTGTTTTGCTTTGAAAAGAATTGATTTAGGGGGTATGTTAATGTTTTTTTCTGATGAGTTCATAGTGTTCTGGTGTTGAATTAGAATATCAATGTATTTTACGGTGTTTGGGAGTTGAATTGCAATATTTATTACATGCATATACTTCAGATGAAAAAAATTCAATGGCAGCTTGTGTGTAGGGTCTCCTCGGTTATTTGAGAGGGTCCCATGTCAATTCAACTACAAACCATCAGAAAAATAAGAAACTCTTGTTATACTTAAGTTTTCTTTCTGTGGATTAGACAGATTGGAACATAGCTAAACATAGTTGAACAATGCTTACAATAAACCTAGGGCCTAATTAGTACCACTTCAATAATTTGAAGTTTTCATTTAATTTCAAGTGATGAGTTAGATTTGTATGGACTATGTAACCCGTGTCCTACAAACAGCATTTATGTGAAACTCCCAGCAGTCATCATCATCCAAATGTGTAATAAACTTAACAAGCTTCTGTGTGTTTTATTTATGTCCTCAGGTTGTAATTTTAGAGTCTGTCTTGTAAGATTTTTCTGAATGTGTTGATGTTCTGTGATAAGAACTATTTAAAACTAGGCTACTATGACAAAAATAAAGGTAGTCCTCTTTTCTGAAAGATTACCTATCTTTATCCTGTCCCACTTTAAATATTGTTACACAGTGTATGTGGGCCGCACAGATGCAGTAAAGCCAGATCTAAGGCAAATAGAACTTCTGTTGAGTTTTAATTGCTGGATTTATTGGTAGTATTTCATACCTCAGGTTTTTGCTTACCCTCTTGACTTGTAGCTCCCTTTGTTCTTGCTCTCAATGAGGACTTATTGTTTATTTACTTTTTACAAGGTAGTGTGGTCACTTAAATATTTCCCATACGTTCTTTTTCTTCATTTAGATTTAGGATAAAGACCTGAGTTGCCATTCTAAGTAGATTCCTGTATGCAGAACTGTCCTGTGCTTGCCTTTACCTCCCAAGTAGGATTAGAAGATATATTAAAATTCCATCTAAATGTGAAAGTTTCCCATTGTCATAGAATTCCAGCAGCAACCCATAAGTCATAGTAAATTTAGGATTAATTATTTTCATACTCTGAGAAATCAAGGGCATGCCAGACTTGCAAGTGCAGTATGTTAACATCTTTCACCTTGCGCTGTTTTAAAGCACTAAACTACTTTAAGATGATTAGAAAACTTTATACAGGTATTGCATCTCATACAAATGCATGACTTCATTCTGGTTACTGGAGCTCATTGTTTTCCTCAGTTTCCCATGTGTGTTGGCTTCATCCATCTTAGAAATGAGTAAGTCTAAGCATGGAGAAGATAATTTTCAAGAATCTTTCCATGTTTTCACTCAGACCTAATTAAACTTCCGGGGGGGGGGGGGGGGGGAAGTGGGACATTTTTATCCTATTGTGTAATTACATCAGTTATTTTTTGTGTGGTGTTATTTTTTAACAGCATGCATTTGCTTCAGTTCTAGATATGCTGTTTCATCTCCATCCCTTGCCGAAGTTCGGATGATTTGTATTTTTTTATGTTTAGAAGGGAATGGGTGGGCCTTGGCAGAGCTGGGAAGTGTCCTTTGGGTGCACTTGCCATGCAAGCTATCAGAAGCTTAAGACACAGATTTTTTTTCCCACTGTCTAGTTTGCTCCTCTGTGTGGGAATCTGCATATGTGGGGTTTTGTGGGTTTTTTTGGTTTTGCGATTGTTTTGGGACTCTGTTTCCACTAGAATACTGTTGCTGTGTGGGCGCTGCTCAGAGCTGCTTGACAAGTCAGTAGGTGACCTATAGTAGGATTTAGGAATTCAAAACAGTTTAAATTGTTGGGTTAAAAATCACATTATTCACCAAATAGTGAAGTCTAAGTGCAGCAGAGAAACTGATTATTTTATGTCACGCTGTTTTAGCCTACTTGGGAATTACTTGGGCAGTGTTTAAACTGAAATACTCTGTTAGGTCAAACTCCCTTGGCATATTTTTTTTTTTTTATTGCTTATTAAAAAGAAGAATTTCCTGTTGGAAGTTCACAGATGTGCTCTAAAAATGGGTGAGTGTTCTTATTTTCCTTCTCAAAGACTGCTTTTGGGTTTGTAGCAGTGAAAAGCCTGGTTCAGGGTCTGATGTGAAAAGCCTACCTGATATTTGCCCTACATATTCACAGCCCCTGGCAATTGCGGATTTGTTAGCGCCAGGAATAGGGTTGCTGTAACCTGACAAAAGCTGGCACAACAGCCTAACAATAATGTCAGCCCCCTTTTATTGATCCAGGCCCCTCCGAGAAGCCCCCTCCCCTGTATGGTTATGAACCGTCGCTCTGTGCTGTAAAGAGTTGGAGGAAGCTGATTTGGTTGAAAACAAAGCTGTTCTTTAGGAGGAGGGGGACTGGGGGTGGGAGTCAGTTTAGTCTTCAGCCAGGTCTGTGATGGGACCTGCCATGACACGGTAGTGCCTGCGCAGGTCTGAGCGCAAGACAGCATGGGACCAGACAGGTGGGCATCTTTCTGACACTGTATGAGTGCATTGCTAATGTCATTGTAATTAATTTAATATAACATTAAAAAATACCGAAATGTGTGAACAGTGCTGCACTGCTGGCCTCCAGATTTCGTTCTCTGTGCTTTATGCACTTTTTTGTGATCTGGGTTGTTCTTTCATATTATTTAACTGTGTTGTAAAAGCGTAGAATGGAGGTGTTACTCATTTTGAAGCTTAGGTCTAATGTACTTGAGTTATCAGAATTTTTAATTATCATGTTCCCTTTCTTCAGTCCACAGTTCGCTGTTCATCTAATTCTAATCAGCTAACACCTTCCTTATAAAACTACTTTTGGCTATGCATTGTAACAACAGATATCATTTAGAGCTAAACAAATGGGGTCTCCAGAGTAGAGTGTTATGCTCATGCAGTTCAGTTCAGGAGTATTTTCACCCAGGTGAAATGAAGCAGCAGTAGTAGGTTTGGGTTTTTTCCAGTTACACAATTTCAAAATTTTCCTTAAATTATTACTTAAGGGAAAGGATTTCCAAATTTTGTCCACAAGAGAAGTACTATCACTTCACTTTCTGCAAAGATTATGGGGAAAAGTCAGTTCAAGTATGAAAGAAAACAGGTAAGTTGATAGCACTAGAGAGTTTACTACTGTGGATGAGGCTTTTTTTAATCTAGAATTTACTGCATTATTTTTTGAAAAAATATTTGGAAAAGCTTTTGGCGTTTTGTAGTTGGCTCTGTATATTTGAGAAAATGTGTGGTAGGTTCTGGTATGTTAATCTTGGGCGGGGGGCAAAAACCATCTTTTCTATGCTTACTACATTCTTGCCTTCCACAGTCATCTAACCTCTCTACAGTTGTGTTCCTTCTGTTCAGACTAACCGCTTTAGAGATAAAGTTAAATGAAAGTAATGTTTCACGTATTATTACTGATCCACACATGTCATTGCTCTGTCTGTTCGTAGGGAAATAGTTTTAGTTCTGTTGATCTTCACGTTCCTTTGAAAGGAAACAGGTTAATAAGCAGTTTACAAAGAAACCTGTTTTATTGTAATGTCAGTAAATTATAGGAGAAAGATCCATGTGACGTGCATGAGAATTTTGCTCACTTTGGAGTTTAGTATGCATGTCTAACTATATATTAACATCCTTTTTATGCCCTTAGTAACTGTACCTTTCCTTCTAATGCATTCTCCTAGAAGGTGGAGCTGAAACAAAATTAAGTCTGTTTCAATAGAAATTAAAAATTTGGATTCAAATTACTATAAAGCTTAAGGTAAAAGTTGAAGGAAGATGTGTTAACTCTGAGGATGGTTAATGAGCAGTCTTCCCAAGCATAAGTGAGAGCACAGGCATGTTGTTACAAACATATTAAATGGCATGTGAACTAGGCAGAGAAGGAAGTCATTTGTCCTAATAATATGCGAGTAGATGTGATAGCTGATGAAGATGTTTTAATGTAATCTGAACAGATTTATTTGCAAATCATTTTTTATGCTTTCAAAATTCATTAGTTTTGTATTAAGCGAGATGACTTGGAGCTAACACATCTGCTCATAATTCCTCTTGAAAGAACAGGAAAGGGATTGACAAACTGTATAGGCTTCATAAAAACATTTAAAAAGAAGAAACAAGGAGTAAAATGCCAGCTCATTGAAATCATAATGAAGAATTACTGTAAGGCTAAAGAGTACAGGAACAGTTAGAGCAAAAATCCATCTGGGTCAGTATGCTCCAAATATGGGTTATTTAGCCAAAGTACAGAACAAAAAAAAATTAAGATGATTCCTCCTGGTTTCTAGCTTTCTGTAACTTCAGAATTTATTTCTGTGTGCCTTATATCTGTATCTTGCTGCTGCTGCTGCTTCTCTGAAAGCCCTTAAAGGGCCATACCATGAGCCTGTGATCTTTTTTGTGCATGTTTACACTTTGGCATCTACAGCAGTCTTGTTCCTGGCAGTTTCTCAATGTAATTATGAAATCCTACAGAAAATGTTTTTGCTTTTGGTTGGGGTTTTTTGTTTTGTGTTTTGTGTATGTTCTTGGGTTTTGGTTTTTACTGTTTAAAATACACTATCTGTGACAGGATGAGTAAGAAAGCTTTCTTTGTTGACTGATGAGAGAGATGATAAACAACCCAATCTGTGCCACTTACAGTCCCGTAGACCTTCACTTCCTTGATTGTTGCTAAGATAAGGAGTCGGTGTCTATTTATTTGGTTCTCTTAAGAAAGCTATTCCATTTTTTTGATCACCCTTGTTATCCTCTCAGCCTCATTGTTCTGCTGGTGTCATTTTGTAAGGGAGAGATCAGAATTAGAGTTTTCTAATGTGAGCCTTTAGGTTTTAGTAACAACGGGTTTTTTTGTTCTTTTTCTGTTAGTTCTGTTGGCTTCCAGATATTTCAGGTTATGTGTGAAGGTGGATCTGAAAGCAGTGATTAAAAAGATCTTTCTCTGAGTTAAAGCCAGTTTATAAACTATTATAAGGGTATTTGTGCAATTGCAAATGTTCATCTCATTGCTATCTGCAATCTAGTGAACATATCATGGGCTTAAACAAAAGGTTTCAACATTTAATGTACACTAGCCGTCGTAATCAAGCATAAGAAAAGTGATGTGTATGGATATAATGTCTAATGTAATTCATGAGTACCAAAGCCATGATCTTTGAATTGGTTGATTATGTGCACTGTTTTAAATTGCAATGCTCTTCCAAAGGCTTGCTGTTTTTACCTAATCTTTGACTGTATTAGGCAGATCGTTGAATTCCTGGACCCAAGGGAATGAGATTCTTGCTAGCATCGTTTGAAGCAAGGACTGAATAAAAACAGTGTCAATCCCAGATGCTTGTTTAGCCTTGGCCAGTCTGGTCCCTGAGAAGAGCTGCTGTTTGGTCCCTGCAGTTACATATGTGTATACGTGTGATGTGTGAGGGTATAAATACAAGGGTGGGTGGGTGAGTTGCTGGTGACTCTTCTGCCCTTTGGAACTAAAGGAGTTTGCCTCTAGGTATATTTAGTGGTTGGAGGCAGAGGAAGGAGCGTGTAAACCAAATCGTCTTAATTTTCAGTTCCCAACAAGGGGAAGATGGTAACTGGTTGTGCTGACAGCGCCCTGATGGAGACCAGTCCCTTACAAGGTTGGAGCATGACTTCACATTTGGACCAGTGAAATACAATTTACTCCCCCACACTGTTGCTCCAGTGTTCAGCATTACGTGGTCCTTCTCCAACTCTTGGTTTCGAGTTAGTTGATAAACTTTCTATATGGTAAATTTAGTTAAATTATTGTTTACCCTTTTTCTGGAACACTTATAAGCATGGTGAATAGCACATTTATTTAGGCTTCTCTGAAAACTACTCTTCCTTGTGACAACTAACAACTTCCAATCAGTTGAGCAATTATTAATACACAAAGACAAGTTCCTTCTTGTCCCATGTCACGTTAAAGTCTTGAAGAGCTCCTGGTAAGAGATCTTCCCGTGTCCCTCTTGGAAGTGTAGGTGTTCTGTCAACCAGGTCATCCTTCCCCATATGCTTCTTGGTTGCTTAGGTGGGGGCAAAAGAAAAAGATACTTACTTACAAAGCACGATTTCATTTTTCATTGTATTTATCTAGCTGTCGTCTGACTTGTGTTTCTCATAACTTCAACCAATTTTTTTGGTATAAAGTTAAAAATACTCTGTAGTTACCTTGATGTTTCTTTAGAGCCCTTTAAAAACCAAACACAAAAGTAACTAGTTTTTTTTAACTGCCTTTATATTCTTTCCAGACAGAAAAAGTGTCCTTACTTCAGTTATTTATTGCGTATTTTTTTCTTTTTTTTTTTTTCTGTAAGTATGGCTTAAGCAATTATTATGAAAAATTTGGACATGTAGAATGTTAATCTGGAATCATGGGACTTGAAGGAATTCCTTTTCTGTGGCTTTTGAGTAAACATTTGGGATTAACTCAAGATTTAATGCATAAAAATAGGTCTTTCACTTGCTTAGAAAACAGTGTATAACACTAGCTTCTGAATAGCCTTCACCTTGATTTTTCTTTTAATTTATTGTAACAGTGGGAGCAATTAATGTTTTTGCTGCCAAAAGAAAAGAGTTGGAAAAGATGGGGGGGGGGAAAGGAGGAGGAAGTTGCATATTCAATACCAAATCAACTTGGGGGGTTATTTTAGGAAGCAACATTACATTTAAAAACCGTACTCTTGAAAACTTACCTAGCATTCTTCTTCCAAGTGACTTACAGGGTAAAATGGCACTGTTTGCTGTAGTAGATAATGAAATCACAAGTGGTTGCCTTATGTTATCAGTGACAATTTCAAGGTTTGTGATACTAACATTTAGACTGATCGGTGTGGTGCCGTGTAAATTGGAGCATGTGTATGATGCAACAGCATGGCTTGAATAGATGCTTCTGTTCTCTTGTCTTGAATCTGTTGGATGTCTCGTAATAAGTTCACTGTTAACAGTCCTTTCAAAATCTCTAGTGGAATACTTGGAGGCAGATGTTTCACAAACAAAATTGCATGGTGTTGCAGTAGACTTACATGTTGGCTCTATCAACTCTAAAAGACTTAGTAATTATAATGTCTACTTGTTTATTGTAAAACTAGAGGCACTGTTTGTTTCTTTACAGTAGCTCCTTTATGGTCCTAATGAATGTGAAAAGCATTTCTATTCCTTTTTTCTCGTAATCTGCAGTTTACCTTGTTTCATTTTGGTATTAGCAAGGAAAACAGTGCAGTCTTGTGCAACAGAATACGTAGAGGTATAAAAAATAATAATGTGTGTAAAAGTGCGAATAAGTATTTCATATTAGAATGGGATTAGAACGAACTTGTATAACTTTCAGTTAATGTATTTTCTTTCTTACTCGAGCTTTCAGTAAGACAAATATTCTTTGCTTCTAACAGTGCTTGCAGGTTCAGTAGGCATAATATTAAAAATTTCTTTTGACTTTGAATGAGTGTAACTCTCTACTGCATAATCTTTTTTTTTTTCCAGTTTGGGAACATATAAAAGTAGTGAGAACTTACAAGTTTACCTAGCTGTGTAAAATTGTGATTAACACTTGTGGAATGCTTAAGATATCAAATACAAATGTAATGAATCAATGCCTCTTTCTCTGTAGGGTGCTGGTCAAGACAAACTTGGAATATATGTCAAGTCTGTTGTGAAAGGAGGTGCTGCAGATGTGGTTAGTAATAATCTTAAAACATCAGAAGTTAAAAGGTAGAAAGATCCTTTGGAAATACTTCTAAATCCTTTGTTTACTAATATGTGTGAATAACTCCTAATTTAGACCATGTTAGTACAGGTGTATGAATTTTCTTCTCTCTTGAATATGTATTTAGGATGGTCGTCTGGCTGCAGGGGATCAGTTGCTCAGTGTGGATGGTCGAAGTTTGGTGGGCCTGTCCCAGGAAAGGTATGGAATGCTTTCCTTGGGTGTCTTTACATGAAGAAAATGCTGTAGTCATAATTTACCAAGAAGGACATAAGCTCTTTTTTTTGCGTGTCAGGCTTTGTCTAGGCTTTTTATAACTGCCTATGAATAACCTTAGCAACAAGTTTAACTGTTCGTGTAGTATTTTCTGTATAAGATATAGGTTATCTATGTAGGAGAGATTGTATTACAGGTTTGGGCTTTAGTTTGGAGCATAATTTATTTAGCTCTTAATTTTAAATATTATGGCTTCTGACCTTTATCTGTAGAAACTGAAAACAGTACTTGCCTGTAGGTGGTGTATGTTTAATAATTACATCTTCTAGTCATCATCTTCTAATTTTTTCAAAGTGATTTTAAATATTAATCAGAGAGTGTTTTGTCAAACAGAAGATTACTCAAACATGAGAAGTCATGACATACCAACTGATAATAAGGAGAACTAAGTAATACAGTGCCTAATTTTATTTTATTTGCTTTGGCTTTTATTGCAGGGCAGCAGAACTTATGACTAGGACAGGTTCCGTAGTAACACTAGAAGTAGCAAAACAAGGAGCAATTTACCATGGTCTGGCAACTCTGCTTAATCAGCCATCCCCAATGATGCAAAGAGGTAAAAATGCTAATATTATTTATGTTGAAAACAGTTTTGTAAGGCTTAGCATGCAGAAAATATAATTCACAGTAGCTTGCCACACATTACCAAAATATTAAATCGGAAAAGAAACATAATTTCACAGAGAAGAAGCATCTCTTTCTTATCAGAAGTTCATCTTATTTCAAGTATTGTTTGAAATTATGCGAGTCTAGTAATTAATAAATGCTTTGTATATGCACCTGTTTAAAAAAAAGCATTTAAGCACAGTTCTGGTTAAAATAAAAATTGCTTCAGACAAATGGAATATAATGAATACAAAGGGCATTAAACTTCAATGGCTTTTTTTATTCCTTATATAAAATCTTCTCTCCTCCTCTCAGAATATGACTTCCTTGTAACCACAGATTGCAACGTAATTACTAAGAGAGAAATAAATAGAAACAAAAGCCCCTAGTACATGTTTTGCCACTGAATTATTTTTCTTTAAACTAGAAATACTGAAACGTGTATTCTTAAGTTTCCATGTCTGATCATAGGTAGTTCTTGGATGTTTCTCCAATGTTAGATTTTATCATCCTACTGTAGTGAACTAACAACAGACACGTTTAAGTCTTAGGTAAAATAATGTGGTAAAGGAAATAATTTTGTAAAGGAAGACCTTTTCTACATATAGGGTAGAACTACAGTGTAGAAAAGAATGGGTTAAAAGACTAAACCCTTATTATCACAGTTTACAACACCATCCCAGATGCCATATGCCTCAGTCAGCAAGAGGCTTTTCAGTAAAGCACATTTGGCTTTTCCAGATACTGTGGTACCTTCTCAAAAGCTCTTTTGAAGCTTACAAATCAAAGGAATCCTGTGTAGTTGATACAAGAGTGGGATTGTGTATCTGAAGAAGTAAAAGTTTTAAAGTCTAGCATTTGCTTTACTGGGAACTGATTTTTAATTATAAATGCAAGGTAGCTCTGGTTTGGAAAAGAATATGCTAGATAGTAGTTAATATAAGTGAAAGGGGGAAAATACATATCCAACTGTTACAGTTTCTGACCGCCGTGGCTCAGGTAAACCCCGACCAAAGAGTGAAGGCTTTGAGCTGTATAATAACGCCACTCAGAATGGGTCACCTGAGAGCCCCCAGCTGCCATGGACTGAGTACAGTGAACCAAAGAAGCTGCCAGGGGATGATAGATTAATGAAGAACAGAGCTGATCATCGCTCCAGTCCCAATGTAGCAAGTAAGTAAGATTATCCTTCTTTTAGGGGTAGATGCCTCCACCACTATTTTAGAGGCTGTTGAATTTAAAAAAGGGGGTGATTGTTTTAAAATACCAACGTAGTAGTAACATTTGGAGCAAGCCTCTTGTTAGAACTGTTCAAAGGAAAAATCATATTTATTTTGTGAATGCTACTGCTTTACTAAATCACGTAAATTATTATTAACAGTCATGTAAATGCTGCCTTTAACTTTCCAACAGATCAGCCTCCAAGCCCTGGGGGAAAGAATGCTTATGCATCTGGAACTACCACCAAAATAACCTCAGTCTCTACTGGAAATCTTTGTACAGAGGTCAGAAGTGGGAAGCAAAATGCTTGCTATTAAACTTTCCTTAGCTATCAATAGTGCCAGTGTGCTTCAGTTAAACCAGTGTCTTAAATATTTGAACATAGTATAATGCTGATTCTAGTGACTGGGTGGGGGTTTTGCTTATTACAGCTAATGAAAGATCGAGACAGCTTTCAGTGATTTTATTAAATTTTGTTCATGAAGTTGTCCATGTGATTTCTTAGGTTTGTACAATATTGTGTACTTGTTTGCAGACCATAAAAGCGTGAGTCATAACCACAATTATATTTGATACCAGACAACCTCTTTATCTCCTGTTCCAGACAAATAATGCTGTTATGAGCCAAAAGAAAACATTTGGAGAATGCATGTTTAGAATATCATTATGTACAGATCTGTGTGATCAGAAAATTCTACCTTACGTTCTTTCAACCTTTTTCAGGAACAGACTCTGCCCCCACGACCTGAAGCTTATCCCATCCCAACACAGACCTATACTAGAGAATATTTCACATTCCCAGCTTCAAAGTCCCAGGATCGAATGGGTCCAGCTCAGAGTCAGTGGCCAAATTATGAAGAAAAACCACAGGTCCAGGCAGAAAGTAATCATTCTATCAATACTACAATGCAGGTGAGAAGTAATTTCTTTCAATACAAGAAAAAACCAGAAAGAAACTGGTTGCTTTCCACTCCCAGACTGCTGGAGACATTTTTGCAGAACAGTCAACTCTATAACCTCTGGGCTGTTGACGAGAAACTATACCATGGGAGGGGAGCAACTGTACTTTTGCCAAGATTGGCTTGGGTTCAGAAACCCTACTCTTTTTATTTTTATTTTCTTTTTTCTCCCTCCGTAGGATTTTATGTTATCATGGTCTGCAGTCTTGTTATCTGGGATGGTTTAATACCCTGTTAGAGGTAATGGGTTGTAGATGGTAGTAGGGTTTGTCCTGTAAAATGTTTTGTGGCTTTCTGAAATGCAAACTAAATATTTTGCTCTTCCAAGAAGATTTATGTGGAAAAATCTCTTGCTTGCAGAGTGCATTGTTTAAGTGACAGGGCGAAGTACTAAAAATTAAATAAAACACTACCTCGAGATCTATCCAAGGTCTTTACTGAAACACATTCCCTGCTCTCAGTTAAAAAACAACAACATGCAAATTGCATCTATTATGAAAGTGCAGATGCTTCTTGACCTGAAGTGAATTTACCCTTCCCCTGTACCTTCTATAAATTCAGAAAATAATGTTGTTCTTCTCTTTTTAAATGAGGACTTTACTCAAATCCATACAGGAAATTAAATCTAGATCTACTGAATCCACTCACTGGACCATCTTTTTCTCTAATCCACCAGAGACTTAAAAATATATAGAGAAAACTTTTGTTTTTCTGTTTCTTAATTTGTGATAAAAGCAGAGCCTTACAGCAGGATCAGCATGGTTTTTTTTACTTTTGGAAAAACAGTGTCTGGTAAATTATCTTGCGATTGTGTCACAGAAGCAAAGTAAGGATTGGTTATCGATTACTCACACATGTATCAGCAAGTAAATTCAGTAAAAGGTCAATTGAATGAAAACTTAGTACTCTTCCCCCCCCCCCCAGTATTATAGATACCAAATCCTAATTATTGCAGCTGTTAAGAATATGGATGTTATACCCAAAGTAGGGTGCTGCAAGTTAAATGACTGTGGCAAATCACTATGGAAATATTTTGCTGAATTTCTGTGCTCAACTCATTTGCATTTCATGATTTCATCTCAATCTTAGCTGCACAGCTGAATACCTATCCACTCTGTCAGTGATGGGACAGGCAGGCTGGTAGCAGGGAATGGTTCCTACGCATTTGTTGTAACGGGCTGAATTGCTGCCTGCACATGCGTTTCTTCCCTACTTAAGACAAGCTTAAGTGAGTAGCTTAGACAAGGTAGTTTAACCTGGTGAGACACACCTTGTCTGTTAACGTTGTTGACAGGTACCAAATCTGAACTATGGTCTTAAGGCTGAATGCAGTGCAGAAAAGCACTTTCATACAGCAAATGTCCAGAAGCTTTAGCTTCTTACAAACACTGAAAGTGTACGCAATTTTCCTGCACCACACGATAATTCTTTGAAGTTGAAAATTAGAGGAAAATAGACTTTAAAAAAAAATACTTTAAAAAAATCCTTGTAATCTTTACAGTGAGAACTGGCCTTGTAAAAAAAGTTGCTGTAAGCTACTGACTGATGTGAAATGCCTGTTTACTGTTCTGAAGGCATTAGCAAACTGTTTGGCTAGGTGCATCTGTACAGCAAATGTAACACAAATAGCTGTGTGTTCAGCTCTGCTGGACTAATAGAGCATAAAAAATACGCTTGTTCATCTCAAAGAAGGCATTCTTTAGAGGTCATAGTTAAGGTCATTGATGGAGAAAAAAAGAAAAAGATTTTGCTTTGTTAGTCTTCTCTCAGTTGTTGATAATTGGTACATTATGTTTTCAGTGCTTAGTACTTCCTAACATTAAAAGTACAAATATTTGCTTCACAAAAATCATTAACAGATTTGATAAGCCTAATTTATGGTCCAGTATTTTTTTTTCAGGAGGTTGTACAATGCAGTGAGACCTTGAGGTTGTTAAAAGACTTGCTGTTTGACATGCTAAAAAGGTGACAAAAGCGCAAACCAACACATCCATGCCCCCAGAGCAGGTAGAATGAGACCTGCCTGCCCAGATCCGTTCCAGTGAGTGGTGCTGTAGTAACAGGAGCTTCCTGCACGCGCGGGTCATCCCGCCTGTTAACGGAGGAGGATGGGCACAGGCTGTCTTGTCTCTCCCTCTGCAGCTTTTCTGGTTGCCTTCCCAATAGGAAAAAAAGTGCAGTAAAGCCAGTTGAAGCCTGAATGGCGGAGCTGGTACGCCTGAGCTGCTCTTCCGAGTTGCCAGGACTGTCATGCTCACATGTGGGGGAGGGGGTGTCAGGGATAGCCGTGAGAAATTGTGAGCTGGGGAGGTTTTCAGCTTAGACTCCATTTTGCCTTCATCCTTCTTCCCAGTCCAGGTTTCCAGGCATTTCGGAGGTTGCAAAGTCTTCCATCACTTGAACGATCTAAAAAGACTGAGAAGAATATTTTATTGTTGATTCTGGGAAACTTGCTGGGCATGGAAATGCTTAAACTCATTAAAAGTAATTACCTTTGGCAATAAGAATGCAGTTTGTGAGCCATTTTCAAATACGTTTTAATATAGACAGACTGTGAAATACATGCCTTATTTGATTTTTTTTTTTTTTCCAGCGTGTAGCTCGTTCCCAGGAAGAACTCAGAGATAAAGTTTTCCAGCCAGAGAGGAATCGTTTGGAAGTTGTTATACGGAAGGATGTAGAGTACCTCGATCGGAAGTCAGACAGTGATCAGTGGATGAATTCATCCGTGGATTCTAGCACGTCTAGCCAAGAACACCTGAACCATTCATCCAAACCAGTCTCGCCTGGTTCCTGTTTAACTAAAAGTGGACCTGGCCGTTGGAAAACTCCAGCTACCAGCCAGCCGACTCCAGTGGCCATTTCCCAGCCCATCAGAACAGATCTTCCCCCTCCACCACCACCGCCTCCAGTGCATTATGCAGCTGAATTTGATGAACTACAAATGGATTTGCCTCTGCCTCCCCCTCCCCCTCCAAATCAGATAGGAGCACAAGCATCCTCCCAGGTCGCTGCTGCTGAGCGTAAAAAGAGAGAAGAGCATCAGAGGTGGTATGAAAAGGAAAAGGCACGTTTGGAAGAGGAGCGAGAAAGGAAACGTCGTGAGCAGGAGAGAAAACTGGGCCAAATGCGTTCTCAGCCACTAATTCCTGCTCAGCCTGTGGTTCCTCCTGTTTCTCTTCAACAAGTGAAATCAGAAAAACCTTCAACTTTGCAGAGGTCTCAAGAAACTGTCATTCGAGAGTTGCAGCCCCAACAGCAGCCTCGGACTATTGAGCGGAGAGATCTCCAGTACATTACTATCAGCAAGGAAGAACTGTCCTCTAGTGATAGCCTCTCTCCAGATCCCTGGAAACGGGATGCTAAGGAGAAGCTGGAGAAGCAGCAGCAGATGCACATTGTGGACATGCTGAGTAAAGAGATTCAGGAACTTCAGAACAAGCCCGATCGTACAGCAGAAGAAAATGACCGCCTCCGCAAACTCATGCTTGAGTGGCAGTTCCAAAAGCGACTTCAAGAGTCAAAGCAAAAGGATGAAGATGATGATGAAGAGGAGGATGATGATGTGGATACTATGCTCATCATGCAGCGACTGGAGGCAGAAAGAAGAGCAAGGGTAAAAAGGGATAATCCTTTCTAGATGAAAGTATTGTAAATCTGTATCTTGATGGGTTCTCTGGCTTTGTCTAAGTATTTTGATGTTCTTACAGAGTAAAGGAGGATGAACCTTTCTTAAATACCTTGAATTTTAAAATTGCTTATTTACAGTGGCTTGACCAGTTAAGTGATGTATTATGACAGGATTGTAGGATCCAAGTTGGCAGTCACATTTACTTTTCTGATTGTGGGGAAAGAAATTCCCTTTGGATAGAAGGATTTTGCTATGTACCTGGAGCAGGATTAGAAAGTTAAATATGGCAGGAGTTTTCTTACTGGAAGGTAAGCAAAAACATTTGAAATTATGAAAGTCTCTAGGAGAGTCGGGAACAAAAATGGTGTAATTCCTAACCCCCACCCCCAATATGTTTGCTTTTAAGAGTTCTTACAGTCTTGGACCTGAACACAGACACGGAATGCATGCTGTTTCCAGAAAACAGTGAACTGAACTGAGATTCCACCTTGCTGGTCTGCTCCAAGTAAAAGCTGGGGTATAAAGTAGCTGCTACCTCTACCACCACCTCAGTGGTGACCCCAGTAGTGCCGGGGGGAGTGAAGCGTTACGTTGAGCCGTGTGGCTTTGGTGGTTCTCTAACAACTAGTGCACCCTGTCTAGGGCTCCAGCTCATACATAACTGCGTTTTGCATGATGTCCAGCTTAATCAGTATCTGACAAGGTTTGCTTACCTTAGCTTCAGTACTGTGAAAGCTCATAATGTATGTAATGAGGTAATACAACTAAATAGTGTGATAAAGTTCTTAACGCTGCTGATGGCTGTTGCCTCTCAGAATGTGTTAAATCTATTGTTACTGAGAAACAATTTCTATAGGAAAATCTGTCTTCTCTGAATAATAGCACGGATACCAAAGTTATATACCGATAGCTGTGCTCTGACAGGCTTAAAAACTAGCTCTGTAATATGCTGGGTGTCTTCTGTCTGTTTATCTTGAAAACTGGATTTAATTCTGTGATAGGCAGTTTCTAATTCTTAATAAATGTTTGTACATGCTTATTTTGATGTTCAGAAATAGCTATTGGCTTGAGTAGTATTTGAGTTAAGGATTGTTTTGGCAGCTTGATTTCCTAAACTTAACTCTTCTCATATTCACTGCAGTCTGCATTGCTTTCCTTTTTTCTTGTGGCTAACTTTATTACTGTGTAAAACAATAGATACCTCAAACTTGGAAACTGAAGAAAGGAAAAGCTAAATATATCTTTGGCAAACGGGTTATGTTAAAGCCCAGCATCGCTAACATGTAATTTGTAGCACATAGGCAGTTACCTGTGGGCATAAAAAATCCATGTAAAACTGCCATTTTAACAAACAGTGTCTTCAAAATTTTAGTGTAGCAAGGCTAAAAAAGCCATCTGTCATTTATAGAAAGCCAGTTGTGTTGCATAACGTTATATCAGCCTTCTCTTTAAGTGCTGGATTTAAAATACTGTTTGTGCATAAAGTTCTTCCAGCATTTTGGAACATTTTGAAACTAAAAAATAACAGTTGTTTTGAACTGAAGTAATGTTTGCATTTTGGTACATTACACTGTCTATACTACTAGAGATGTAATAAGTAGCATCTCTGGAGAATTACTGAGGTTTTGAATGAGTCAAACCAATACTGATAAAAACTTTGGATTAATTTATTGTTTTCATTTCTGTATTTCAGGATTATGTCAATTCAGTTCCTCGTTCTAAAGCAGCTGACTTAACAAATAAAAGAAAATGCTTTTGAAATAGCGCAAGTCTAACCTATCTTTATTTTCACTGTGCATCTTTCTTTTTTTTCCCCCCTTTCTTACTACCTGCAGCAGACTGCTGTGCCAGCAATCTCTGTTCTAGATTTGGTATGTTTGTTTCCTTCTCTTCAATATCCTTTTCCCATTTCAATTCTTGATATTATTAATAACTACCCTATATGCCTTGGATGATGATTTGGCAGCTTTGGGTGTTCAAAAATTATTGTAATACAATAAGCAGTAAGTTAACTGTAAGCATGCATTTGAATGTTTCCAGATGTGGTGACTCCTTTCCCTGTGTTTCCTTCCTTTTAGATGTGTTCTGCTTGCAGGCTTGATTTGTTTGTTGTAGTGGTGGTCTAATATAAACCTGTTTATTTGATGTTTTGTGCAGTCAGGTTTATAAAAATCTTACTAATAACTTTGAATGAACAGGCTGTGTATGAAGTAAGATTTCCTCCTTTCCCTTCCCCACCCCTGCAGGTTTTGGAAGAACTCTAGCAACACCATTCCTTTCCAATTTGAAGTGAAATTGTCCTGAGAGCCTAATAATACAGCATAGTGTTTCATGCTGAAACCCTGTTGTTTACAGGTGTTAAAATTTTCTCATTAAAGTAAAAATGCATTGTAAACTCAGAAATTACTTCTGAACTATGATTTCCAAGTAGGTCACGTAAACATGCAATTAAGTTACATATAATTTCAGAATACCATTCTCCGGCGTCTAAAACATGACAGCTTTCAAACTGGAGCAGCAGTTGCTGTGACTCCAGCTAATTCTGTATTTTATTGCTCTCATTGGAAATGGGTACATGGAAGAAGAGTTCTGTAGTCTTCTAGAGAAGAAATACATTCCCTTCAAAGTGTGTTTCTATATAATCAGTATACCAATTTGAAAGAAAGGTAATGCTTGCAAGTCCTGTTAGTACAATTAATTTGTGCTGCTGGGAAAAACTGTAAACATGTCTGCTCAAAATACAGATTTGGGTAATTGGCGCTACTTTATTTTTAAGAAAAAAAATCCCCTTCTGAAATGCATACTTCTATCTAAAGACTTAGTAAGTGTGTCTGAAGTGTTCAGTTTTGTGTCTGTGTAGTACATGAGCATTAAGCAGTTGACAGCAGTGAAACAGGTGAAGTGTGTCAGCTTTCTGGATTAATGGAGAAGCCAGGAGTCATGGATTTTTCAGACTTGGTATCTATCAATATTTTTTCTTATTACTGCTCCAGTATTTTTTCACTTAAGCCTTGGTCCCCTGGAGCTGCAACGGGATAGATAAAGTACTTTGCCAAGCAGGCTGTAAAATTCTGGATCTTTCTGCAACAGGAGGCTGTGAATGCAGACAGTATCATCAGCTTTACAAATGGATTAGACAGATTCATAGACATCACACCTGTAAACGGCTGCTCAGAGGATTACACCAGGCTGCACCAGCCAGCAACTCTAGCACCGTGCTGAATGCTGTGGAAGTACTAGAAGAAATGGCCAGGCTCACGTGCAGCCCTTCTTGCCATGGTCAGAGACAGAATACTGCGCTAGATGGACCCATGGCCTGAAATTTATGTTCATAAATTTAGCTTTAAAAAAAGAAAGCAAGCTAATTCTGAAATAGATGACATTGAATGCTATACCACGCAAATACCTCTTCTTCCTAATTTCATCATTTTCATACTGTTCACATGACTTTCTGGGCATAGTTGTAGCTATCCTGTGCCACTTCATGTACCCAGGCAATTACTACTTTGTTTCTAGAAAAAAAAATACACTTTTGAATGCTCAGTGCTTTTTGTGTATGTCTAATATGAGCACTGGTGTGATAGCTGTACTGCTAATTATAAAGCTGATGAAAAGTGGCTAATAGTTAATGCAGGGTTTGTCAACTTGGCTAAAGTTTGTCTTTTTAAATTCCCTGGGCCACTAACAGATCTGAACCAGCTTTAGCTGGTCATAAATAAATAGGTTTTAATGTAAAGTTCTTCTGGAACCTCTTTTAAAGCATTCTAAGCAGTGCTTGGAGAAATAAATTTTGTCTGGAATCTGAGACTTCCTGGATCGCTGCCAGTCCTCTGAATATTTTAATGTTTCTGATAAAGGAGCCCGATGGGCTGATCCTTACGAGGAGCAATAGCTCAGAAGAAGGGTGGCTTCTTGCCCTCCTAGGTAGGAATAGTGCTGCAAGTGCATGTTGGCAGTAGGGGGACAGTTGTGCAGCTAAGGGAACTGCTGGCACTGTGCCGTAGAGCTGGGACAAAGCAGGGGGGAAGAATTCATGCCTTGTGCTTAGCTGGTTTGCTCAGTTAGCTGGGAGATTCCTCTTCCGTGGCCCTCTGGCTGTGCAGATCAGTTGTTTCTCCCTGTTACAATATAAACGTGCTGCTTTGGAGGAACCCTGAAAGTCAGGGGGGACCTGATCGCTCGCTGCAGCCACCTGACAGGAGGCTGTAGGCAGGGGGGGTCGATCTCTTCTCCCAGGTAACAAGTGACAGGACAAGTGGAAACAGCCTCAAGTTGCACCAGGGGAGGTTTAGACTGGATATTATGAAAAATTTCTCCGCTGAAAGGGTGGTCAAGCATTGGAACAGGCTGCCCAGGGATTTGGTGGAATCACCTTCCCTGGAGTTGTTTAAAAAACACATAGATGCGGTGTTCAGGGATGAGGTTTAGTGATGGACATATGGCAGTCCTGGGTTAACAGCTGGACTTGATGATCTCAAGGGTCTTTTCCAACTTTAATGATTCTGTGATAAGTACAGTACATCGCAACTGAAGAAAAACTGGGATAGAGAAGTATCAAATCAAAATACTCAACCTGGGAATCTAATAGCTCTTGTACTTGAAATGGGACGTGAAGCTGATTTTCCTTACCGTCTTGAAATTTTGGGATGAAGTCTGAGTTGGGTGCTGCCGTATGCAATTACAAACACAAACGCCTGCAAGCGCTCTGGCGTGCCTTGCCATCCCACTGCTCCCTGCCTTGGTCTGGGAATGCTCCAAAGTAGAAACTAGGTACTAATCATAAAGAAATGAAATGTCACTCTCTTATCCCTGCTTGTGCCTTACATGGAGTTTTTTTGGCTTTTTTACTAGGTGTTATGTTTAGAATAGCCTCTGACCTGGGTACAGTTGTCTTTACATTTGTTATGGTTCAGATGTTAACAACGGTTCCCAGGTGGGCACCCTGCCAAGTTTTCCCTCCTTTCTTTAGTTAGGGTCACAAGAAATTAAAAAAGACCCAGTCCTATTTCCTCTTTATTTTAATTTGAAATATTTCCTTAAAGTTTTAAGTGCATTTGAATAGGAATATTTGCTACTAAACAAAAAGGCGTCCATGCCGTAACTTGGGATTAGTAACTGCCACGACCAGAGTTTTTTCTCTGAATGCAACTGGGACAAAGTCGAGGAATTTTCCTATATTTTTTAACTGTGCGGTTTTTTGCCTTTTTTTTTTTTAAAAAAAAAAAACAACCCACAACCGGAAATTACTTCTCTTCTAGAAACTCTTTCAAATTAATAGCTGTCTTTCCTTTTGACAGCAATATTATCTCCTTTGCTAAAATAATGTCTTTTTAATAACCAAGACAAGAAGAGGACTTAATCCAAGCAGGGAGCTGGTTAGCTACTTGATTCTCTGCTCTACCATGTATGCTGAGCTTGATCTCTATGTCGTTTTCAGTTAGGAGTTACAAAAGTTTTAGCCCTAAATAAGGGGAATTTGCTTGGAGGTAGCATCCTCTAGTATACGTTTGCCAAATTACTGCCTAAATGAAATTAATTTTGTTCTTAAACTTTCATGCTCAAAACCGGTAGGTTTTTAACACTTCAAATGAGAGGTGTTTTCACTGCAATTAGTCCATATAGCTGCTTGAAGATGTAGAAGGCAAATGTTTTCAAAATTACCTGTTGAACAAGGTCATAAAGATACCCATAACACAAATATGACATGAACAGCAGGGGAAAATAATTACCAGAAAATTAGTCCAAAAAACAAAATTTGTTTTTAGAATTGATTGGAAAATTGATTAGGAAACCTAATCTGCTTTAAAACACATTTCCTGTTAATTAACTGGGGGAAGAGATATCTATATGAATGTTCTCCTCACAAAGTCTGTTAAAGCTGCTTTGTATCTTAGGGGCCTTCCTCTGTAAATGAAATTAGATTGTGAAAAGAAATCCAGGAGTAGAGAAGTATCTGTGTTACATGCAGCTTATAGCAAGATCCAATGATTTACTGATTTATACCAATCAGTATAAAAGATCTTGGCAGGGGGTGGGGCAGAGTGCTGTGGTTGTCACGTTAAAACGTATGCTGCAGTAAGAAATAACACAGCACGTAGTCCAGTTAACTTGTGAATATTATTGCACCAGTGAATATTCCTGTCCATCAAGGGATTAGATACTGTTAGCTTTAGAGAATCAGGCAAAGTTTGAATTTTTGTAGCTTTTATGTGCAGCTTTTATGATAAGCATATGTAAAGTAGTATTGTGTGTTGGACATCAGTTGTTCGTGTGAGCTGTTTAATCTCATTAGTCAAAGATTTCTTTGCCTGGCACTCTGCTTTTTCCAAAACACATCTGTTGCAGATACAGTGGGAGATTTTATTTATCTCCCGAGACTATTTGCAGACTTGCTGAATGAGCCTGTTACTTTAAATGGATTGACCCTTTGACTAATGAGTCATGATTTTCCGGTGCTTAAATACTAATCCAAAATGAAAAACCAATTGGCTGCTGGAGCTGTGGACTGTTGGTTCCAGGTATTTAATTTCACTTTACTGCACCTATGAGACTACGGTTGCTGAAGCTGTCCGGAATATTGAATTGCCTCAGCCTGCTGCTAGGGGTTCATATATGACTGCAAAAAATGTCACTTGTGTGTTTTGTGTTTTGTGCTTTTATCTATGTAGTTCTGTACATTTTTATTTTTTTTTTTAGTGTAACCAGTGTAACCTAAGTGTACTCTTAACAGCTGGAAATTATATTGATTTGTCTGTAGCATATAGCATTTTCTACTGAATGAGTTACTTTTAGATGCAAATACTTGGGTTACTTTTTTTTTTTTTTTGGACACATCTTACCCAGAGGAGTAACAAAAAGATTAAAGATGTGTCTCTGTTAGTTACAGGATGAAGAACGCAGACGGCAGCAACAACTTGAGGAAATGCGCAAACGAGAAGCAGAAGACAGGGCCAGGCAGGAAGAAGAGCGCCGACAGCAAGAGGAGGAGCGGACCAGAAGAGAGGCTGAAGAAAAGGTTGTGGTCTTCTGAGTGCTGCAGGGGTTCTTACGGGCCTCTCTCCTCTTTAGGCTGGCCAGTAGCAGCTCAATGTTGGGCTTAAACACGCTATTCCTAGTGATAAGGGCCATGGCCAAAGGCTTCAGTTTATCCAATATAGAACAAGAAGTAATTCAACAAGTAGCCTGTTTGTGGTGACTGCATCGGTATTGCAGAAACAGTAGTGTAGGCTTTAGCGGCTGAAGGTTTTTAGCAGGGGCAGGGGATGGGGTTCGGAACCTTTTCTGAAGGCTACGGCAGAAATCTGTCATCTCCTGGTTGCCTTCAGCCCCCGCGTGCCTTACCTGCCACCTTTACTGTGATGGCTGAGTTAGTGGTGTTGGGTTTTGCTGTGTCTCGGAGATGGCACGTATTTTTGCAGTAATTGTTTTACAGATAAAAATATAAAATACAGTGGAGATGAGTATTCCATAGTGTCTTTTATGTTTGGACTATAGGAGGAAAGGGAATTGGTTTCCAAGAAGGAAGTAAATAATTTCAGCAGCTAAATCGCTGGGCCATCAAACAGATGGCATGGTCCTTTAGAACATGAATTTGAGAAGCTTTATTGTTCAAAACTGGAAATCAAAGCACCTCATTTGATTCTTAGCACGTTTGTTAAGACTCTCTTCTTCCTAAAGAAAGAACAGTTATTGTTGTCCAGATTGAAGGCTTTCCTGTTGGTAACACTGACTTCAGAATGAAGAAAGCTTTTAATGTTGAGAGAAATTTCATCTTGGTAGACTGAGCAAATATATTTTAAACAAAAAAAAATAATCAAAAACTCAAAACCCTTGGATGTATTAACTTCGTTAAATTTGTTTTGTTAGGTGGTTTTCAAGCCGTGTTAGACACTTTTCCGTGAGCGGTATGGGGTGATGAGTAGGAGAAAGCTAAGCTGAGGGTGGTGATAGGTGAGGAAGGTCTATCTGGATTGAGGAAAGTACACTGTAGGAAGTTAGAAAAACAAACAAAAAACACAAAACAAAAAACTCAGCCAAGTTTTTCTTATTTTCTGGCAGTGACGCAGCCAAAGGACATTTGGATCACACACTTTAAAGGGTTTTCACTGACAGGTCTTGACTGAGACACTTGTACATCTACCACCTCAGAGCTCAGTACCATCTGACCACTACCGTGGCTTTAGAGAATAGTACAGGGAGATGAGTTTCATGACCTTGCTGTAGATGGACGAGATCAAATTTATTTATTAGTTTTTTAGGATAACTGGCTCATGGTGTGAGGAAGATAAGCAGTTAAGGTGGAATTTTTTAAACGTACGGATTAAAAACAGAAAGGATGGTGATTCAAAACGTCACATATTCCCAGCAGAAGTCATATTATGCTTAGACAAAAGTTTTTTTGTAGCATACAGTTTCCAAGTATGTTTTCATTTGTTATCAAACAAAATACTGAATAGACCCTTGTATGAATTTACGGTGTGGGTTAGACAAGGGCTGAACAGAATTAAATGCTGTTTAGTTTCAAACTAGTAAAAATCTTTTAACTCAAAAAATACAAAGAAGATATTTCATGGCCTTTTAAATGGTCAATAGACTCGTATAAATACCATTAGCATAGAGTTTTTTTGGTTTTTATAATTTTTTTTAAAACCAGTTACTTGATGTCTGTTTCAGAAAATTTCTGTTGTTTGATTTCTATGTGAAAGTAGTTTTCCTGGGATTTATACTAGAAGCTTTGTTAGGAGTCATCCATTCCAAGACTCTGTTGGTTAATTTACATTGTATAAGCATGCAGCAAAATTACAAAGTTCCTTTTTTAAGATGGTAGTTAATTTTAGTTATTTTCCTCTCCCACAGTTTCTTTACAGCTTTAGTAAACCTGCCCCTTATTAACTCTAGTTACGTTCTGAGCAATAAATGCTGGAATCACCCTTGGTTCACACAGGCAGTTGCCTTAGTTACCACAGGCAGTGGTAAATCTGGAAATAACAGCAACACTGTGTTACAGGACAACTGCCATTTTTTTCATCGTAGTAAATATTCTTTGTGTGAGTCCATATAGATGCCCTGCTTATTGCCAGAAAAGGAGACAAAAAAAAGTTGTTTGTGGTTCAGTGATGGAAAACTTAAATCTTTCTAAGATTGAAAGGTCTTGCCTTTCTGACCACTGTGTTTCTGTTTCCTCTGGACTTACAGAGGCGGCAGGAAGAGGAGTATTACAGTCGCTTAGAGGCTGAAAGGCGCAGGCAGCATGATGAAGCAGAACGAAGATTACTGGAACCTGACGAGCCTGGTCTGTACAGACCTCCACTTCCACGGGAATATGAACTCCCATCCCCAACCCCTTCATCTAACGCTCCTCCTCCCCCACCTCAGCGAAACACCTCTTACCTCAAAACACAGGTCCTCTCCCCTGACACGATTTATACTGCCAAGTTTGTTGCATACAATGATGATGATGAGGAGGAGGAGGATTCCAATCTAGCAGGTCAGGATAAGTACTCCAGCACAAGAAAATCTTATGGTGACTTCCCTCCTGCCACCCTTAAGCCACAGCAGTCCTCCCGCCAGCCTCGCCCAGTTTCAGATGGCCTCTTTCTTTCGAACTCATTCCAGTCATCTCCAGTCAATGCCAACAGTACTACTGCCAAAAAAAGCCAGCCCCCTCCCCCACAAAACAAACAGAGTATCATCCATGCCAGCAACTCTAAAGGTAGACACCATGAAATCAGTCGTCTCTACAGAACTATCCTCATGTTCTCAACTCTGGTGCTGTAGATTGAATCGCTTACTTTGTGATTATTTTTTTTTTCTTTCCCCCCCCCCCCCACTTAATCGCTATTTTCACAATGGTGATCTAACTTAAATCCTGATATTAATACATGAATCCTCCAATTTTTAATTGTTTTGATCTCTCAAATTTCCTTGTTCCTTACCCAAACTCTTCAAAAGCAAAAATTCCGTCTTTCACACAATGAATCAAATTATTTTAACTGTTACTCAACCAATTCAAAGTACTGTTGGTTTTGGCTTTCACTCTATTTTTCAGTGATTTGTTTTGTATGACTGACCACTGTTTACTCAGGGCATCTGGAAGTGCACCTTTCTTAAACACAGGAAGCCTTTTCTGATGGGTTCGTGGACAGAGCTTATCTTCTGCTTTCATTGGTACCAGGGTTCTCTCTTTTACTAGTGTGTGCAAATGGCTTTAAAAATTATCTCTGTAGACATAGTTCTTAAATATACAAGCACCAAGAGATGTAGGACATGCAGTTAGTTTCATATATTAGGCAGCATTCCTGTACTTCTGGTTTGCACAAGTGCAGTTTTCTTGCAAAGAGAGACAAAAATCTACATTTCATCTTGGTGCTTTCTGCCTTACTCATTTCCTCCCCTTCTACACCCCTGTATTTCTTTGTCTCCTCATCTTGTTTCTTCTATAACTCCAAATGGGCAACCATAATGGCACTGAATTTCAAGTAGAGCTCTAGATGCTAGTAACTTCAGCACAATATTTTATCTGCAGGGTACTAGTTTAGCTATACTCATGAATTCAGAGCTAATTCAGCCCAATTATGTGTAAAGTATTTTTAGACCATTGCCATATAGGAGGAATCTTAAGTACTTTACGCAGACACGTACTCAAAGAGTAGATCTCACCGTTAACAGATTTGTAGTTTATTAATATAATATTTTGTCTTTAAATAACTGCATCTGCCAGCACTTCCCTTAAGTTTGTTTTCTTCAGTATTCTTCTGAAGGGAATGGTGGCCATGACATCCCCCTAGTTCATTCTTTTTACTTAACGCTGGAAGTCAACAAGTACCTGACAACCAACTCCAGCCGGTTAATCATCCTCCTAAAATGGAAAGGGTAGCAAGGCACCCGAGAGAGCGAAGGAAAGTGCTTATGCTGGCTTCCAGCCGAATGGCTAACTTGTTTACTGGATTCAAGTCTCAGTGACAAATGTGGAAGCCATCAATATGGTATATCCCTGATCACCTTTTTGGCCACCTAACAAATTGTGGAAGTAACTTATTTTCTTCTATCAGAGGTGTGGTGTGGCCTGGTGACAGAGAGCGCGTGAGCCTCAGAATAGGTTCCATCTCTCAGAAGCATTTCTAGTCCAGCTCCGGTAGTGTTATGAACCTGGTCTGGGATGTGTATGAGGCCGTACAGGTACATGATACTCTGAGCCTCCTCTCTGCATCTTTTTCAGCTGAGACTCAAGTCATCACTTTCCAGCAAGGCATCCTTTCCTTTGGAAGGCAAATTAGGTTCTGCCATGGTTGGACTGCTTCCAGTACCGAAGAGAAGCTTTGCACCTTATTGTGTAGTTTTAATATTGCTGAAGGGGCAGTAGTGTAGCTCAGCTACAGGTACTGTCCAACTGATACAGTTGATGCTTGGAAGTTTCACTGTTTGGGGTCAGTACAGGACCCAGGTCGCACAAAAATGTATCAACACTGATACTGGTTTAAATGGGAAAAAAGGAAAAAAAAAACCGGGAAAAAAAAAACCAACCAAAAACAGAAAACAAAAACCCAACCCTCTTTATTTACCCTGGTGTTGATTGTGAGATCTCGTGGTGTAGTAGCCTCTGTGGATCCTGCAAACCTGTCTGTCACTCCTGTCTGGCTCTGTCATATGTTCCAAATCTTAAAGGAAGGTGAGGGAAGGTTTTAGCTTTTCAGTGTGTCTTCGTTAGGCTGAAGTATAAGTAGATAGGCTGCACACTCCCTGATAGGTGCTACCACTACAACACAAACAATTCCATTACACCAGGCTACCATGCACGTGAGCCCACCGATAAACCCACAACCAGTGAACCCAGATCACAGTATCAGAAGGACTCTAGCTTTTGAACACCTTGTATCACAAAGAATTAATGAGTTAAAATAAGATAAAGATGGGAAAATGCAGAAAATATTCTCTTTAAACCCTGTGGCTATCTATGTTGTCAGCAGCTTGGGAATATTCTGAAACAGCGGGCTTCTGACATGAAACTTTCTTACTGTGTGTCTGTACTGAGCTTCTGTTCTTTCAAAGGACTTTCTTTTTCTAGAAGTTCTTTTTTGAAACTGACTATAACAGAGTGGAAAATGTGCCTTCCATCACAACACATAGGCTTCCGAAGGCCTTTGCTTCCCTTCCTTATCCCTTCCTTATTTGGCACTTTGAAGGCTGTACATGTAATAAATTGAGTAACTCCATCAGTTGCTAGTTGTCACCACCACACGTCCTGCCTCCCATCATCCACAATCCAGAATGCCATTTCATATGTAATTGCATTTCCCAGTCCCACTTTCTGTAATGGAAAAATGAATCTCAGGGAAGTGAAATGTCCATTGATATTTTTGTGTGTGTGCACGCTTTTTGCTGGAAAACAATCAGAAGGACAATCTACAAAGATTTCGTTAGGGTTTTGGTAACAGTTAAGGAATATTGTAGTATGATGCTTCGCCTTTAATAACCTAATTCATAAACCATACAACTAATTCTGAATACTCTTATCTCATAATTTTTAAAATAGCCATGAGAACAGGTTAACTTCACCTGATTGCTCAAGCTTCTATGAAGACTGCCTGCGTAACGTACAAAGCCGTTTGCACAAAATGCAGAATTCACTGTGCAGTTTACCATCTCCCATCTCGCTGACTCTTGTTACATTACTGTCCTTTACAGCTCTTTTCTGTTCTGAATGTTAACTCTAGTAAACCATGCTTTGCAAATTTTGCTCTCGTACCTTCTTCCACTGGGTCTCTTAAGACCGCTGGGTCTGTCAACTAAGCTAAGAAAAAAGCCAACACCCAAATCAAACCTACTGTCCTAAAGCAGGTGGAAGTGTGAACCACGGCATGTGGATCCAGACTTTTCAAAGTCACAAAGGTAGTACTTACATGCAGGACTCATGTCTAAAAGGAAAAAATCTTCATATGCCTGGCGTACCTAGTATGATTTGGTCTGCTACAGGTTTTGGGGGAAAAAAAATTTAGCCTACAACACACTAGATAAATTTGCTTGTGCGTTCCAGCCTCATATGTCTCTTATTGAATATTTATGAGAAGTTACATATACCAGTGGAAGAAGCAAGCATACTTCCTTTTGTACTGAAGAAGGTTCACAAGACATAACATGTACGATATTAAGACCAGAACTGTCTGAAGACAAATCTGAGTATTATGCTGACGCTTCCTGACAGTGATTAAGAAAATATGGTCTTAAATGTAGATTAAATTACTGAACTTTTTCATTGGAAAGCAAGGTTTTGTCTTGTGGCCTTTAGAAAGAATTAATATAACGTGTAAAACTTGTGTTTTATGTCAACTTAAACAAAAGGTGCAGTGTTGCAAGATACTTGCTTGAAATTTAAATTTAAGGGCGGTGGGGAAGGGGGCATTTTCTGAGTCATATAATTTATTTAATCAGACTGAACAGAGCTAAAACTCTGCTGAATTGCAAAGATGGTATATACTAATCGTAGCTTGCTTTTAGCCTCATAAAGAGAGCAGCTGCAGCTAACTTGCTGCCTGTGGAGCTTGTTACAGGATCATGAAGTGTGTTGCACTTTCCATCAATCTCCTTGAACAACTTCAAATGTCTTACAGTAAGCCATAATAAGATCAAGACCATGATTTGATATGTGCAGGATAATCTAATAAAATCTGATTCAAAATCAGGAATAAAAAAAATACAGTTGTTGGAGGGGGGGAATTTATTAGTATTGGTTTTAAATACTCTACAGGTCAGATGACCTGCAGAATTTATGATTCTAGTTTGAGACTGTTCCTTGAAAGAAGCACTGCACCTTTTTGAAGAAATACAATATAAAGCTTCTGTGTTTTAACTGTGATCCTTCAACTTGCTTTTTCTTTTGCATAAGGAATAAATTCATACACTGGATCTACAGGAGCAGCTGTTGGAGCCCATGAAGTTTATCGGGATCCAAGAGACAAAAGATCTAAAAGGTGACATGCAGGCGTCTGTTAACTTTTATACACCTGACCTGGCTAACTTCTACAGTATTCTCTGTGGTTGTTGCACCTCTGTGGGGGCTATTCAGGAGTTCCGTAGTTGGCTCCAGAGCATCTTTTACTATAAAGTACAACTAAGTTCTCCACAAGTCTTTAGGTAATCTGGAGTACTGATTCACAGCAGCAAATTTTGGTGCTACAAATGAGTAAACTGAATGGTAATCGTAAACGAACAACCTAACTGGTTTAGGTGTATTTATAAATCTGAATGGTGACTCTCGAGTGGGATTCTGACTAAATTTGTAGTAAGCATAAGTAATACAGGCTGTATCTTATACGTGACTGGCAGGCTTTCCTGTGTAGCACGCTGAAGTTGTGACTGGGCTTGGCTAGGGCTCTGTAGAAGCTGTTAGCCCAGTTCCTGCATTTTAAAAATGTAGTTAATGTTTCAGTGGAGTATGCAGACCAGAGACCTCTCGGAGCTAAAAGGGAAGCCTCTTCTGATCAAGAAATTGAAATACATATTAAGGCTTTATTATATGAGAGTTAATCACATATGTGAAGTATTATTAGAGCTACAACTAGGAGTGATTTGAGATCAACACTGTGGTGGTCAGAAACACGTAATACAAAAATGGTTTGCTACAAAGGTAAGAGACAAGTGCAAGAGCTAAGGCAGTGTTTGCATTTGGAAGCTTTGCCAGTATAGAATGAAATACAGAGGTGCTGCAGCTGCTACAGCATACCTCAGTACTGTAGCTTTGTTTACCAATACATAAAAGCTTTGTATTCCAGTGCCTTTTCCTAGCCCCGTGCCACTGCAGAAAGGCTTGCTAACGTAGCCGTAACTGCAGTGCCGTGCTAATAAAGACAGAGCCTTGCTTTACACACTGCAGTTCACTTTGAAAGCTGGCAAGTGGTTTCCTGTGTGTTAATATGCCAGAGATGGTCATGAGCCATTAATTTGTCGAAGTGACAGCACCATGTCAGAATTAAAGGTATGGGTGGGGAACAAAACCTTGCAGAATGCTAAATGGAGAATCTTCTGCTGTAATCAGAAAAGCTATCAGTAAATACGTGTCACTAAGAAATGTTATATATAATGACGTAGATAAGAATAAAAAAGACTTTTTTTTTTTTTTCCCCTTCTAGTCAAGATACAGATTTACCTGGAGCACCCGAGAACTTGACGTTCAGGGAACGTCAGCGACTCTTTTCACAGGGTCAGGATGTATCCAATAAAGTAAAAGCTTCTAGGAAATTAATGGAACTGGAAAACGAGTTGAACACAAAATAAGATTAAAGCACCTTATCGGATGTATCTGAAGATCTCTAAATTGAGGGATGGAGAAGGGGGGGCACACTACTAATGAACAGAAAATGAATGTTTTCTGAAAGGAGTGACTTTGATTCCTCTATATCTAAGACTGTTAATTAAGATTTAGAGATGTTGCAATAGCAAGAAAACTGATTACTTTGCCAGGAGCTTGTGGTTTATACAATGAAAGCACTGTAAAATTTTAAAGATACGAATCACGTGAAGGTAACTTTTTTCCTTTCTGTTTTGAGGGTTAAGTTCTTGTCCACCAGACCAAGTAGCACTTGTCAAAGATAAGTTCTGTTTCCTGGTGTTTCACAGACACATTTTTGTTTTAGCTGCTGAGCAGAGAAAGTGAGAATAGCTTGAACTGTCTAAACTAGACTGTGCACTAGAAATTGTTATTCTTGGTTGTTTGATAAGAAGCCAATATCTGGGCCACCTTAAATAAGGCTTTATATCCAAGTTTGACATACTGTATGATGTTCATAGAATGATCAGCCTGTCATTACAGATCTTACCATTACTTAGTACTGGAATAACACACATTCTGTAGGTAGAACCTTGAAATAAAAACGTTTCTAGTCCTACAGATCTGTTGGGTCTAAAGTGGTTGCCTAAGAGTTTATCTGTAGTTATGGCAAAGTCTGTGTGTTGATGCATCCCCCACTATACGTTCTTCAGACTTCGAAAAATTGGAAGGTAAAACCTTTGGATAACTGTTATATTAAAAATTACAGAAGCAATAGGTAGTAGGCTACACTAGTGGCCCTTCATCAGCTAGAACCAAAATGTTAGCAGTGCGTTAAAGGTGAGGAGTAATGTTTCCAGTTCCACGGTGAGCAGAACAGATACGTATGTTTTCTGAGAAAGGTAGATTAGAAGTTATTAGGCAATTAGGCATGGAGAAGTATTGATAAGCCTGCTATTATCAGTTCAGCAATATCTTTCTTGGGTTTTTTTCTACGGAGAACTGGTATGTTAGAGGAAAAAGTCTGAAGTGTGAGGCATCCAATACAGTACTGCTGGCTGGGAGTGGGAATGTTAGTAAAGTCGTTAACAGAGCTGGTGTGCTGGCAACAAACCATCTCTGCTTGTGCTGAGGAAGCAGTGCTAGCAGCTTTTCTTTAGTCTAGCTGGCTTTACTGACATCCTGTTAATGTTGTACTGAAAATCTTTTTGGCAGTTCAAGCTATTTTTTCACACTGTAATAGCCTTATTTAATTTTAAATTGTTAATCTTTTTCCTCCCACTATTTCTTCAGCTATGCGTATGTGGCTGATGATGCTGGGAATAAGGACCTCATCAGAGTTTTTCTCATTGTGTGATGTTAAGACAATATATATTGTGATTCCGAACAAATTTTCTATATGACAAAGCCCTTTACTGGCTTTAGATGATTTTTTTTTCCCCTGTATCATATTGTTCTCTTATAAATATATATTTAGGGAATTGTGCACACTTCCAAATACAAAGGGGTAGACTTTCACTGCCTTAGGAAAGAAATCACTTTTAATAAGAGTTGTATGATAAATAAATGCAAGTTAATGAAAATTGGAGTGTAAATATTTTTTACGTATTTCAGGTTTCTTATTTGAAAGTGTGCTTTTACCGTTTCACCTGTTAAATATGAAGTAGAAGATTAAACTGGTTCAAAGTGTTAATGAAGGATCTGCATGCTTGCTATGTCTGTTAATCAGGAAAAGCAAGCCTCTCCCAATTTATCTTGAGAACACTAGCAGCCTTACAGTGATAAATTTTTCTTAAGGAAAAAAACACCTTACGCTGTGGCTGAATTACTGTTGCTGCTGGAATCTGAAAAAGGCTTAGCAAAAAAATACCTATAACCTTCAGTTGAGTGGATTTGGCCTCTATTGGGCATTCGGGTCAAGTGTGAATATGTGTAAAAGTGCTTTTCATATTTGTCTGTGCATTATTATGAAAAACATCAAAACTGCTGTAGTTTCCCATTTCTACTGTATTTCACTTGCAACCTATTTTTAATAAAGTTTGTATTGTATTTAACTTTGCATTAAATGTTTTTTGTACTGTCCCTTATTTGATTCTGCATTCATAACAGCATTATCATAAACCAGAGGGGCTCTTGTTAATATGTTTTGCCTTGCCTGTCCTTTTACAAGCAAAGTCAGTGTATCTCATAATGAATAGATGAAAACCTCAAATTAATTTTACATGAAAATTCAACAAAGGAGGCTGTTTCTCATTGATCAGAGGGGAGAATTTCTTGACCTAATGCTCTTCAGTTTCTGTAGCAGTGACCTGAAAGAGGTAGTGATTTTTACAGCTTAAGCAGCAACTTCTGAAATAGTAAATATTGGTGGCATCAGTTATGCAGGCTGGTGTTACCGTATTTGTATCCTTCTCAAGTGCAAAGTTGAACCTGGAATGTGGCTTCTTTTGGAAGAGTAAACAGTATTACAACCAGAGCCTCCATTGTTATTGCTGTGGTTAAAAAGGCATTTGGTCTCTTTATTTCAAACATAACTTTTTGTCAGATCTGTGGAAGAAAATCAGTTTGACCTGGAAGCTTGGAGGGGCAGGCTCAAATTCAGTATGCAGTTTTGAATAAAGGTTGGGTTAAAGGATTTAGGAATGGTGGTGCTCCTCTTTTACGGTTGGATTGAAAAGGTTAGATGATGACTTCTGACAGGAGACAAGAGCTCAAGCCGTGTTTGGGGAAGGTGCCTAGGGAACCGGGCCCTAGTGAAGTGTTGTAGATGCCTTCTGCTGAAGCTGAAGGTCCACTGGAGCTGGGATTGAGAGCCATCTATGTCTCTTTGCAGGTGAGTAGCTTAATCTCTTGAGCTGTGGGGTCTACGCTCTGGAATTTTCAAAGTCATTACTGAAGACTTCCTGGGTTTTAGTGTGATGTGTGTTTAAAGGCCGGGAAGAAGGAACCACGGAAAGCCAGAAGTGCTGTTTAGTATGTTGCAATGAAATGACTGCCAGGACCTCAAGGCATGGCTGAGGGGAATCTTTTATCCATGTTTTGAGTCTGTAGCTTTGGACTGTGAACAGCCTAAAGAAAAAGAACTTTTGAGTATAAACATGTAGTCTAGATGTAAAAGGAAACAATCTATTGTCCTTCTGTATGGTAGTCCCTCACTCTCAGCAAGAGCAAGAAGTGATTTATTTGACAAGACCATAGTTGTTGCAGCTGTGAGCTGTCATAGAGTTGTTTATTTGCAGACTAAGGTAGTCCAGGGGTCGCAGGGGAGGCACTGTGTAATATGCAACAGTGGTAATGCATTTTCGGTTGGAAAACAAGTTTTGGGTGACGCCTTGCACGGTTCAGGTCAGGTTTGCAAAGTGAGCGCATTAGCATGATGCAGTTGGACAGTGCAGTATCTGCTCCGCTCTGGGGACATGAGTTGTCATCCTTAGTAGCAGAGCTCTTGATATGTTAATTGATGATTACCTTTATGGTGATAAGTCTGTGAAATTACATTTGCATATGCAGCCAGGTCTGCTGCTGTCAGCAGACTCATTATTTTAAAGCTCTGTCAAATTCTCCCTTCTGCATCTATCATCCACATACGCTGCTTTTCAACTGCTTTTGTGTGCTGTTTGTACTAGTCTTGTAACTGAGGAAAAGTCAAGGAAATTAAGAAATTGACTATAAAGTCCATAGCATGTGTCCTGCTTACTGAAATAATAAATGATGCACTTAATTATACAGATTGCTGTTTGTAGGTCAAGCAACGAGTACACAAGCAGCAGAATAAACAAGACCATTCCTTGCCTCCTAATTTAATTAGATAACATGAGAACTCAAAAATAGTGATGGTAAAAAATGAGCTTCACCCAGAACAGTCGTTAACACACATAGTAACTCATATTTGATAATAAGAATGGGGAAACACTGGGCTCTTCCCCATTCTGTCAAATGATACTGCTGTCTCAGGTCAGTTAACAGCTGTGTAACACAGAAAGCAAAGCCTCGCAGATTAAAAATTCGGAGTCAGCTGACTTCTTTCCCAGCTGTAACAGCAGGTAAACTCCTTAAGGACAGCAAATTGCAATACACCTGCTTAGAGAATCTTTGTCTATTCTCAGTAACAGATGGATGTTCAGAACTGACCTACAGTTACCAAAGCAAACGTCTTGCTAAAAATGCAGATGGAATATTTACAGCTTCACTGCAAAAATGTTTTGGGAGGTTCACATGATAACAGTCTGTGTGCAATGCAGCAGCCTCAAGTTACTGCCCGCTGAGCGTGGCAAATGCGATTGCACGGGCAGTAGGAAATACGAAGGTGGACAGCAGTGAAATATCTCTGTTTGGCATGAGACAGATAGCAACCTTCTCTCTTGGAGTTTTTCCCAAGTGCTTTTCTGCCCATTTTGTTTCTTGTTACTGCAGTTGGGAATGCTGTAATGGACAACTCTTAGCAGACTGCTGAAGCTGGAACCTCGTTAGTCTTGTTGATTCCACCACTGGGGTTAATGGGAAATGCATCAGAGGCATTCGAGACAATTTTTTCATACAAGTATCTTAAGATTTATAATTCACCACGATATTACACTTATGCTAACATTAATAAAGTAAAATGTGGATTTAGGCAAGTTCATTAAATTTCTGGCCCTTTGGTTCCCCAGCAGGGTCTGTAGTAAGGCAGGGCTCTGCATTTGCAGGGGGAAGACAGGATGAGGTTGGTAGATGGTGGGGGGGGGGGTGAGGAGGTGGTGGAGGGAAACAAGATTCTTCAGAGAATCCGTGTAGAAAGGCATGCTGGAATAGAGCCTTGCAGCCCTTCCAGAAGACAGCTGGATTTAGTATTTGTTTCTTGTCTAGATCTCACCGAGAGCGTGTTTTGTTCCCTGCCCATCAGTGAGCAGCTTCTCCTGAGTTTGGAGGTAGAAGGAAGATCCCAAAAGAGAACTGCGGCTGTTAGGGTGAGTCACAGATCTTGTGGGTTTTATTATTTATTTTTATACAGATGGGGCTGAGTTTTCAGTGCTATCCAACTTTCAGGTGTGCATAGAGAAATGACTAAAGAGTAGTCCGGGCATGCTCAGTTTTAGCTTACTAGTTGAAGCAGCGATAAAATTGTCTTCTCTGTTACAGCCTACAGAAACCAGATTCTTAATCTCATTCATGGTGGGTAAAACCCACAGTAGGGGAGAGATCAACCGTTACACTTCAGAGATTATCTTTCTGAGATTAAGATGTCCTGTTGGAAAATAACATTGTACTGATGCAATTGCTGCTGTAGGATAAGCATTACATATAAAAATTACAGCTCAGTGTCAAGAATTGAGAGTCACACCCTCCAGGCTACTAAACCGTTCTCTCCCCAAAATAGCTGATGTTGATAAAATTCTGTCTGCCTTACTTAGTGCCAACATCTGCTAACATCTACAGTATTGCAGTACTTTGGAACTCTTTTTTAAAAAATAAAACCAAAAAAATTAGCCTATATCCATTTGTCAGCTTCACTTTTCCACCAATGCAGAACTCCTTGCAAGGACGAACTGCTAAGGGCCTCGCAAGGGGTTTCCAGCCTGTCTGTTAACAGTTTTTTTGTTGTTGAGGGGTTTTTGGTGGGTTTTGTGTTTGGGTTTTTTTTCTTACTGAGGCTATAGTTTGTGGGAGGAACTTGCAGTATCATGGAATACAGTTGATAGAGCTGCACAGGGATGTTTGGTTTGGTCTGTGGTAGATGGGCTGCATCTGGGTTCCTCTGTAAAGCATTGCTATCTATCATTCTTGTGCCAGACATGGAGAGATTCACTGCTGTATGCTTTTGGATTTTCTACTGCCTGTATAACGGCACATTTGCAAAGTTCAGTAGACAGTAACTTGAGACTGCTATTTTGTAGAACTGGATTCCTCTCTAATTATGATGGCTTTGGGTTAAAAAAAAAACCAAAAACAAAAAAACCACACCACACTCACAAAACTGTAGTGCAAAACCAGTGTTATTTCCCACTTCCAAGAAGCTGACATGTTTGTATCTGACACACTTTCACGTTTACTAGCCAAATAGTATTATGACTGCTTTCAAGATAACAATGCTCTTCTGTATTACACAGAAAGATTAACAAGTAGCATTATTAATGTAAGTTACATACTTGGAAACCTCAGTTTAAGACCCCCAGCCATAGCTTGAATGAATAGTTCCTGTCTTGGGCAGCCTCTTAGGCTTCTCACACCAGCTAGACCTGCAGGCTTTGTCCATCTCCCAAGAGTAGCCCTAGACAGTGGCTTTGTTCAGAGTTAGTAACAGTTGCAGTTGGTAGGGGACCTCTGCATCCCAGGCAGCCCAGAGTCAAAGCAAGGTCAGCTACAGCCAGCTCAAGGCTGTGCCTGGTTGGGTTTTGAGTGCTGCAGTTTCACGTGCCTCCATTTGTGCCTACTGTCTCTTGTCCTATCACTGAACACCGCATGTTGTTTTTATACTCTTCCCCTACCAGGTATTTATAGATATTTATCAGATTCCCCTCAGCTGCCTTTCCTCCAGGCTGAACAGCCTGCAGCACACCCTGTGGAACAGATGCTCCTATCCTTTAATCTGCTTTGTGGCCTTAGCCCATAGTACACAGCACCAACTGCTCAGGGGAGAAATCCGGAGCCAGCAGAGGAGCTCTAGGTCCTGGCCTCCCCCTCACCCTTTGGTGTGGCCGCTGAACCTCAGCGCGGGGCCTGTGCCCTGTGCCCCCTGCCCCTGGAGCTGTGGTGCTCTGAAGGGGAATCTGTCAGTAGCCTAAGGCTAAGCGCCGCCAGACCTGGGAGCTCCCGGTTTTCCTTCTGTCTCCGCCCTTCCCACCCTCGTTATCCCCAGTGACGAAGCAGAGGGAGGGAAACCTCCGCGCTCGTTCGCCGCTCCGTGGGGAGCGGGGCGACGGGGGAGCGGTGCCTGCGCCCCTCCGCAGCCGTGCCCTCAGCAGGGCCCCGCCCTCTCTGCGAGGGGATTGGTGCGCCTGCCTGCCACTCACGGGCGCGTCCGTTGCTGGCAGGCGCTGCCGTAGCCCCGCTAACGGTCGGAGTTGGCGCCGTGAGGCGCTCGCCCAGCCAATCGAAGCGGTCGCTGGTGGGCGGGGGGAAGAAGGCGGGTCCTGTCGCCATGGCAGCCGGGTGGCCGCCCCAGCGGCACACCTCATTGGCCAGTTTAAATCCCCGAGGGGGGCGAGGGGGAGCTCCGAGCGAGGGCCTGCTCTGCCACGGCGCGGAGCGGGGCGGGCGATGCGGCCGCGGAGCGGGCCGGACCTGGGCTCCGTGTGGGCGCAGCGCCTCCGGCAGCTGGAGCAGCGGCTGCGAGTGAGCCCCGCGCGGCGGGGGGCGGGCGGGGGCAGCGAGCGGGCCCGCGGCGGGGCGGGGCACGCGGCGGTGGCCGGGGGGCGGGCGGCCCGGGGCGGGGCGGGGCGTGGCACGGGGCGGTGGGCAGCTCCTCGGTCCTCGGAGGGCGGCCCCGCCCCGCCCCGCCCCGCCCCGCCGCACGCGCGTTCCCAGCGCCGGGCTGAGGCGCGGTGTCCCGGCTGCGGGCCGGTGCCGGTACCAGGGGAGGCCGCCCCGCCTGGGACTGGGTTAGGGACGGGGCTTCGCTGTGGCGGGAGGCAGCGCCGGTGCCGAGGGAGGGTCGCGCCTGCGGCTCCCCAGCAGCGCGGCCGTGGGGACGGGAACCGGCGTGGTTACTTCGAAATAAATAACGTGGCGCTTCTCGAAGGACCATAGGTCTGGAAGGTGCCAGCAGATGTAAAGCAAAAGCAGTTACCATTTTGTACATATGCATTTCCACACGAGCAAGCAAAATGACAGAAAGTTCAGAAAATAAAGGAATATTAAGAATTTAATCATAAATTCTGTGTGCTCATAGGTGAATACTCTTGCTGAGGAGATCAGGGGATAGGTAGTCCTTTTATTTCAGAAGGCTGGGAAACAGGGGGAGGTAATAATGAAAACTATCATAATGAAATAACGTTCATCTGGCTTATTTATTTCATCTTTACTTGTGTGATTTTTGGGTGGGTTTTCTTCCTTAGGCCAAAGAAGAAAGAATAGTTGTCCTGGAAACTGAAAATGCTGCTCTTCATCTAAAGCTTGCAGAGGTAACTATTGCTTATTTCTCAAGAAAGAATTCTTATAAAAATAAAAAAAAAAAAAGACACTGAAATCTACCTTCCTATTTTTGGATTCTGCACTCTTTACCCATTGGGGAATTCTATGAAGGGATTAAGGCTCAGTGTTTCTTTTTTTTTTTTTTTTTTTTAATCATAAATGGTAGCAGTAACAATAGACTAAGTAAATAGTAGTTGATATACAGTTAAATCATCGCTATTGTTTGAAATCTATAAAAATGAACTGAGGGAATAACTCTGCAAGCATCAAATATGGAATATTGCTTTGTGGTTGCAGAGAAAATGTTTTAAAGTCAAGGGTAGATTTTGAAGGATTACTCTCAGACGTAATTAGGATGATGCTTTAAAAAGGATGCATCATTGAGTGCAGGAAAGAGATTTCATTATGGGCAGACTTGCCAGAGATGCCCTATTGCATGTCTTCGTAACACTGGTATTACACTTGTCTAGCAAAGGTGAGGTACTGTCGCAGAAGTCAGTCACAGAGCACAGCATCAGCTGGATGCCCTCATTTCCTTATACCCTTCTACAGAAGCATATGATACTAAGACCTTTAGTGAAACAAGGAGCAGCCTGTGTTAATGTTTGGGGTCTTCAAAGGTAGGATTTCAGGGATTTATAAAATTTTGAGTATCAATCTACACTGCTAGAGTAGAGCCAGCTGTATTAGTTGTGATACAGTTGGCCAAGGGTTTCTCATCTGGGCTGAAACATTAACTGGTTGGGTGACCTCAGGAAAGCCATTTGCCCTCCCTATGGGTTTGTTAACACCTGTAGATAAAAGTGGGTTTAACATTTTTCAAAGCCTGACTGGAAGCAGATGTTACATCTGAAATAAGTTTTACTAGGTATAAAGAAGAATACTGTAATTTAATTTGAGAAAATCTTTATATTATTTGTGTTCTGCTTTGCAATATTTACCAAAAACTTCAGCTGGTTGGTTTTTTTTGAGTTTTTTACTCTCACAAGCACAAGAAATAAACTTTTCTAGTCAGTTACATGCATCAAATGTAGCAAGAAGTTATCTGAGTATCAGATAATGAAGCCTTTGTTTTCCAAGCCTTGTTTATTGCAAAATGTGCTGGAAGATACAAGCACTTGCAGACACATGTGGAGCATGGCAGCGGTACCACCATCAGTCAGAAACAGTGTCAAACGATTCATGGAAATACTGTGCAATTAATCTTGCACTGATGTTTCTATTTAGGATGTTACTTAAGTACATGTAAAAGACTTTTGCTTTTCCGTAGTTAGTTTGCCCCAGCAATCGGAAAACATGAGCTAAACTGATATCTATGAAACGGTTTTACTTTAATTGAAGAGTATCTATTAAAAAGAATACTAGTTTTAGACTAATTTAAGCTTGTGCCGTGTTGCACAGTATCTCCCAGTATTTCACCAGGTATGCTGGTGTCCTTAGCTGTCAATCACCAAGCCTTCCGATCTGCTGATGGAGCTGCCTGAATGATGGAGTTGTAGCGAGTTCAGCCAGAGTGGCCAGGGTTAACAGAGGTCTCCTTAACTTGTGAAAACTGATTGGATTCATGTTGTCTGCAGCAAGTTAGGTACCTTTGGAGACAAGCTTATGAGGACAGCCATAAATTAGGATTTGCAGAGTAAATGTTTGTCTGTAGGTTACATCAGTCTAATAAAATAGTTATTTCTTGCCATAGACCTTGCCTTGTTTATATCCTTAAGATAATCACAATTATCAGCACTGCACTGTTTTCTGCAGCCCAGTATATTATCCTAGCAGCATATTGTAAGGTTTGTTATTGAACATAGTAAGTCACATTCTTTCTCTGTAGACTTACTTTTGCCTGTTTGGAAATTTGTTTGTCTACCTGCATGCCCCTTGCTTTCATCAGCAGTCCTTGAGGTCCTGATCTTGCATCCTCCCATGCATAAAGCCAGGTCTGCCAGAATGGATCCGATTGCAGAGCTGAGATTTCACTTTGGAGAATGCTATTAAGTAGTTCAGTTTCACTTCTGTTTATAATAAAGCTGACTATAAAAAGTTTTATAGTCAGTTCCTTGCTTCTCATGCATGAGCACAGATTTGCAAGCTCTGGCCTATGAACAACTGTGATGAATGCTAAAACTATTTTAATGGAGAAAACCTCAAAACCAAGGCAGCATTTGCAATAAAGATAAGCTTGATAGTGGAAGTGATGAGAGGTTGACTGCAATGACAGTAGAAACAACCATTCTGCTTTTATTGTTCGTGTTGAGAAAAACGGGGGTCAAGGGGAACCTGATGGTGGAAAATGTATTATATGTTTAAGTAGGTTTTAACTACCTTAACCTTATTTAACTTGAGTTAGGCCTGAGTACTGCAATTGCTTATCATACATGCTTCATTGTTCATGTGATTTGAGATACTAATTCTGGTGTGCTACTTGTATGCATTTTTGTCAAGTGTATTTGTAAATACTGCATCTGATTAATGTGAGTCTTAATCCTCAGAATAAAAGAACACAGGAATGCTGTACAGAATCAATCTCAATTTCTGGGAGCTTAATAAAAAATGAGAGATTTAAAAAAAAATTTCCTGCTATTTCTTTTTGATGTGAGAACTAGTGCTAAGGTGTTGTATAGTTGTGCAGGACCTCCAGTTGCATTTGTAAGTAGAAGATGTATGTTTTGTGAAGATGAAAAAGCCACATGAAAAGGTTTGTTTAGATGAGTGAAGTACTTTTCTTGGAAAATTGTAATGGTTCTTTACTCTAACAGCTCCAAGACATAGTACTGTTGTTTTTGCAGATGTCATCTGTAGTTAAACTGCAATTAAATGTTTACTTTTTACCTATCATTATCAGATGACTGGAATTATATCACACCCATTATGTGAGTAGATATTTAGCTCTTTCATGTCATTGTAGTCTTCTAAACTGTGTTAATTTAAATAACAAGGAACTGCAGTCACAGAATTTACTGCGTGAATAAAGTAGGAAATAAGTCTGTACTAGAGACAAGTGCATTCCAAAACCAAAGAAAAAAGCTATTAGTACTGGTTAAGGAGTGACAGAACAGATGTCATCAAGTGGCAGAGGAAAGTAGATGAAGAAGTTGCAGCTCATTTTAAGCACTATGATTGTCAGTAAATGACAAAAATGCAGTTTTTAATATAATACAGATTCCATCATGTTGTAGACTCTACAAAGATTTTTTGTCTGCTCTTGCCTGTATATACTTAAAGTTGCAATATTTATGTTTTCCTCTTGATTTCAACATCTCAGAAAATTTGCCATAAAAATTGCTTTTTCATAATAGGTAATTTTGGATTATTGGCATTCTTTTCCATGTCCTTTAGAAACTGTTTTGATTGCTTTGGGCTCTGAAGACCCAGCTTATTGCTTTATTGGTATTGGTTTGCATCACTGCAACTCTACTGAATGTGATGGTGTTGGCAGGAAGCTAGAGCAATGAATGCCAAGTGGGGGGCTGTTTATTACCAGTTCCTTCAGGACTTTAGCGGTTAGCACGTGTATGTTTGTCCTCTTTCTGTTTCATGTCCTTTCAGAGAGCTTTCTGCGTTAAATGTAGTTACCATTTTTTAGTTTTAACCATTTAGGTCCATCTCAAGTGTAAGTAATGGGGTTTAGGTATGGCAAAAGCATTTTAGTAACCTGATGCTGAGGTTTACCGGTTTACCACCCTAAGGAAGTCGAATATTGTGATGTTAGCCAGTTACCTCGGGGTGATCCTTCATGTGACTCTAGAAAAATGTAAAAGCAAGGAATTATGAATTTACAGCATCACATGTAATCATATAGTTGTGTTACAAATGCTTACAGGGACAAAGGGGACAGGGCGCAAGGGAAAACATGAAAGCTTTAAAGTGATTTTTTTAGGTTCTTGCTTTTTTTTTTTTTAAAAAAAAAAAACAAACAGTATCAAGGGTTGGCTGGAAGAAGCACTCATGAAGTATTGCAGCTCTACTCTGCTCATGGCCAGCAACAGAAATTGCAGAGGAGTTCTGTTGTAACCCAGCTGCATGGAGCAATAAAGGTAAAGACATTTGGTAATAATGTAGGCAATAATCTATACCCTAAACATTTACATGCTTATCAAATATAGTAAAACCCAGAAAATGGTCAGATGTGAACCTGATATATAGTTTTATTGTATTCACACAAGTGCTTGCAGTGAAGTGTGGCAATGCTTGAGTTAGCTTAAAATTTATAGTGGTTTTGCTGCAATACGCTGAAAAGTCACCTGAGATGCGGCTAAAAGCGGCTACTCCTGAGCTTCAGGATCTTATGTGTAGGCTGCTATCAATACCTGAGCTAGATATGTTTGTAATCAAAACCTCACACTCCCTGATTTGACTATCATGGAGATATCCCCTAAATCAATTATAATCGTGATATACTTTAACCAGATAGGCAGATCCTTTAAAAAGCATTGGAGAGCTCTACTGATTTCACTAAGAGTTCTGCTCAGGTGGACCTCACAAGAGGGAGTGGTTTGCTCTATGCACACTCGGATTGTCTTAATTTTGCATCACAGAGATTGGAACTGTTCTCCCAGTACCAGTGTCATAATATTTTCCTTTTGAAGTACTTATTCCTTAAGTTACTCCACAGAATAATGAGTTCCTTTTAGAGACAGTGACAAATGTCAGCTTTTGACAGGGCAACACTGAATGCCTACATAAAATTACTTGAAAAGTCTCAGGAAAGAAATCTGATTCATAACAGGCCAAAGGATGCAGCTTAATTGTAGCATAGCTGGACTAGATGGTTGTTGTAGGTCTCTTCAAACTGAACTACTCTGTTCTATCCAATTACAGTGATTCTGCTCTGTACATTTTGCAGCGGTGTTTTACATTTTAGGTTAGCTACAATGGTAGAACTGCTTGTGATGCAGTACCAGTGGATTGAGATGGTTTACTATCGGAGATCAGTCAACATTAGGAAGAGAGCAAAGCTCTCTAAATAAAAGTCTAGATTAATGATGATCCTCTACTCATAATACAAAATTTTCAAAAAAACCTTCCCAGTTATATTCTGTAGCTTCTGAGAGTAAGAAATGCAGTGATTTTCTCCCTTTAGTTTACAATACTGGTTTATCATTGAAACTAGTTGATTAATTCAAGGTCAGTACCGCAGTTGGAAAAATAAAATGTCACAGAATATGTGACACACTGTACCAGGCTGACTAATGAAACATCACAGTGCTTCTGTGAGATATGCTATTGTTAAGTTCCTCTTAGATGGCATTACATGCTCATTCCAAGACTTAGATGTCAAGAAGTATACTAATCCTAAAATCAGGTCAATTTGGTTTTACTTTATTTGTACTTTTAAATGAATATAAGCTGCTCTTATAAACATTTTAAGTCTCATCATGTATGTTATCCTGAGTTATATCCATTATACAATACTTTCCTGAACAATGAAGGTTTCTGATCTTTTCAAAATACATCTGTTCTCATAGGAAGGCATAGAACTGGCTTACTTAAGAAATGATTTAAAGTGAAGGTTAGCAAATACCTCCTGATCAAAGTGTGTATATATATATATACACACATATAAGTGCATATAAGAGATATATAGTTCACAGTTTTTCATTACTAATTCTGGATATGTCTTATACGTGGACAGAACACATACATGTTCAAACACACTTCTTTTTTTTTTTTTTTAATGGCATAAGAAAGAGACTTTGTTATACCTGAAGCTGTGTTATGGTCGAAGCATGTACTGTAAGATGCTAAGGATCCATAATGTCTTGCTGAAGGAAATTGCTAAATATCTTGCAGGATCCTTCTCTAAACATGCTGAAAAATATACTCCTGAAGACTTCCTTTCATGAAGTAGAGGGTTCTTCCTGACAGTGATATCTCACTAGAATTATTTGTGGTGCTGTTGTATTGATTCTTCCTTAACTGCTGTTTTTGTGTCTTTAACATGTTTTTCCTCCTTACTGAGAAGAGGTTTAAGCAAGACCTGAAGAGCCTCCGTTCTTTTGCTTTTGAACTTTCAAAAAAATTTCAGCGTCAAAGCCAGACTTATCTTTACCAAATTTTGACAGCAGTCCAAGGGATACAGCTGCAAAATGAAGCAATGCAAAGTAAGGCTCATTGTATTTACATTTCAAACATGTAACATCAACAGATGTCATTGTTAAATTTTACTAACATTAAAAGGTTGGGCTTGATTTTTCAGAAACGTGTCAGTGAAATTGTAGCACTTGGGTTTTGTTTGACATTAGATCATCAAGGAGTTCTTAAGTGTTAGTACAAATAACTGCAGAGGTTATGACTGATAATTTGGATTTAGCTTTTGTGTTGATTGCAGCTGCTACTAGACTGCTGCTGACTTGGCTCAGCTGTAACATTTTTAATCTGAAGTTCTCGGGCTTGTTATCCTGGCTTTTAGAATAGCTGAATGAAGGATGTGTTGTTTTAGCTGAAATTTGTCTGCTTTTGACTGTACCAGAAAAAGACTCGGGTGATTTCAGAGATTTTTGAAAATACTGTCTGAAATTGGGACAGATTGTATTTTTAGTGTTTTTGCGTATTTACAAAGAAAATTTTACTTCCGAATTGAGCCCAGTTCACTAGTCTGTAGACAATAACACCACATATACTACTGTATCAGAATTCAGGTCCTTCCTTGTTCATGCTTACATAAAAGTAGACCCTGCAGTGCAGTGGTGCTCTCTGCCCTTGTCACTGAGGGCTTAAGTGCATTGATCCTACACCTGGATCTCTCGGCATGGATCTCTGTACCTGCTTGCAATATCCTTGATTCTGGTGGAGCTCCTACCAGGCCTGAGAAGCACATGACACAGTTGTTTGATGCTCAGCAGCCTGATGAACTAACAACAAATACGCACATTTATAATCAGAGTCCCTGGGTGATGCTCTGATATCTGTGTGTTGCTGTTTAAAACGTGTGTAGTTTTCCTGCTTTGCTTTTTTGTTGAAATACTTAGTTTTGGGACTGATTTGATTCCAATGGGACTACTCATAGCAACAGCATTTTCAGTGATGGGTGCTTGCAGAACTTGTCCCTGTATGTTATGTATTAAGTTACGGTTAAAATTGATTTGATTACTGTATTATCCACATAGAGAAAATGCTTAATCAAGTTGTCTTTAAAACGGGGAAAAAAAAAAGTGGAAAATTAACCCTAGATAAAGATGAATATTTCCCTTATTGAAGCAGGGGGCTTAATGAATAGATAGGAGGTTGGATTTGGCACTTGAGCCATTGTGTAAATAAATTGTAAGTATTCCTTATGAGGCCTTGCCAATTCTTGTTGACTGTTCTCAGTTTGCACTTCGTGGTGCATGGTTCTATGAAATTATAACCAGGAGAAGCTTCCTTGCCTATAACAAAATAGTGTGTTGGTACTTAGGTGGATGACTTATATTTTTAATTTGGCCATTTTTCTGTCAAATGTTTTGGGTTGAGATTCTATTGTTAAAAGTTAAATATGACAGTCAGAATTGCCATCCTTATATTACATAGTCTTCTGTAAACAGAAAGCCCAAAGTATGTATTCTGGAGACAATCTATGTTATCAGTTTAATCCTAAAACAGAGATTGAAAATGAGGGAGAGAATTATAGAATTAACATTCAAGTAGGTTAATTTCAAGGCTGTAGTTGACATGCAGCAAACTATAAAACTTTCCTGTAATAACAGAGTAGTTCCTTGCTTAGAAATACTTATTCGCAGTCCGAAAACCAGGTTATTGCTATCTTTCCCACTGAAACTTAAGTAGTAGTAATTCATAAGAGAGGGAGCTGCCCATTCTTTTGTTATAGGCCTGTTCCCTTCATAAACACAGCTGCTGTCATTTTAGCAAAAAATATTGGCCACCTGACTGCAAATGATACTACTGAGGCAGATACAGTACTTCAGCAGATTTCTGGAAGGGTAGGAATTGCTAAACTTTTAAGATGACTTTTTAGATTGCTTCACCATGCAGGTATTATCAGAAAGAGGGAATGACAGTGTCTGTTTGACACTTTGAACTTATTTTCAGACCAGGGGAAACCACTGTTCTCACTGCTTGGCAAAGTGGCGGGTACTAAGGAGCAAAATCTGTCCAAGTTAGTAAGTGACAGAGAGGTCACTGCAGGTTACTGACATACTTTGTGAGAACAGCTGTAGCCCAGTGCCTTACGTATCCTTTGTGGTTCCAGGACACTTTGTCTCTGGGGTAGAGAAGAGGAAAAATTGGTTAAGGAGCTTATCTCCCACTTTGCCCATATGCTGGCACCTATGTGCTGTGCTCCTTTTGGAGAAAACTGAGCTCTGTGCTGTGCTGATGACTTGTATTTGGGGAACGTTAACTACCATTATCTTTTACCCTCAACTGGACAGCAGTTTCACCAGCTTAGCTGCCTTTGGAAAGCCTTTCCTTCTTGGTGCAAAGTAGGGGAGGAGGAGGGAGACCTTGGACCCAGCAACAGAAATATCGCAGCAACCCAAAGAACAATATTATAGCCCAGGATATAAAACACAGGTGAATTCAAAAGAAGTTTTGGAATTAAGTCTAATACATCATAGCTGCTTATCCTAGAAGGCATGGTCACATTGACCCTGGAATCTAGTATGGAAAGAAACATTAAAAACCCCAGGGAACTATGGGGACAGCTACACATCCATATCTGAGCTAGGCTGTGGCTGTGCTAGTTTATGCTGCTCATGTGGTTCATGTCCCCATCATGGACCTTTGCGTTATACTGGTATAACTGTGTGACCACACACAAAACAGATCAGGGGGCTGATCCAGGACAGAAGTTACTCAGCAAGGATGGCTTTTTAGACCTCTGTGTCTGTGGAAGCAGTTGTACAAGCTCAGCAGAAGGTTGGTGCAGCACTGAATAGGAGGGAATGAAAAGCTTCTTGACTAGAACCGTCAGTTAAAGAAACATTACAATCCTGAATATGTTAGCAAGCCATCACTCTTCTACAGTTGTTAATCCGATTATTGATTAACATCCTAACTGTGCTCAGTGATGTTTAAACAGAAAAATCAGCATTCCCAGCTCCCAGAGAATTTCCGTATAGGTCAATGAGTTGAGCAAAGTGTCGGGGAAAGGAATGTCTATAATGGCTGCAGGCATGTAGTGACTGCTTCAGTTGAATAATGAAGAGTGGGTTTCAGTATTTTAAAATATGCACCCAGTGGCTGCCCCTAGGTTATGGATAAAGATGTAACTTCTGAATAGCCTGCAGCTGATGCCAAGCAGAAACAGAGGAAGATGTTCAATGTTTACAACTACATAACTCCACTTTCAGAAAAATTAAAAGTTCAGAAATTATTTATGCATTAGGAAACTTGCTCTGTGGAGCTTTATTCAGTAAGTTTTTCTGTGCTGCACATAAAGCTTTACAGAAGATGGACATTAAAACTGATGGTTCAGTCTTACAAATATCAAAATGCCATCTGCTAAATGCAACAACCTGACTTATTTTCTAGAGATTACAGTCCTTCAACTGTCTGCTGAAAAACCCTGATGTCTAATTAGGAATCCCCAAGGTTGATTTCTGTTTTCATAATCATCTTTATCATAGGAGGGCCAGTTAGGAAAAAAATAAATCAGTTATTAGGGCCTAAATTAACCAAAACTGGATCTGTAATGTCCAGTAGGCTTCTCGAGAGTCCTCATGAAGACACCACTTAAATATTGAAACAAACTAGTAATTTATTTTTTTCTTTCAAGACTGGAAGAATACCTTAGCACCTATCGCTTTGCTTTACTGCTTATTCAAGAGACTTCACGAACTGAAAGAGTGTGTACACAAATTTATAAATGAAGATACTTATTATGGGGATTACCTAAATAATCAATCTAACCTCGTATTTTGAAAAATAATGTATGATTAAGGGTCAGTGACTGTAAGAGTCACTTTTGACAATTTATTGTAACACATTTGCATGTGATTCTCCAAACCAAGACATGCTAGTGTTACTCCGTATACAGGATGCAGAGAAAGGATTTTTTTTGTAGTGAAACTTCTGGATTTTGATTCCCCAGCTATTAACATCATGTTTTCCCTGCATGCATGCACTTGTGGAGGATCATTATGAGCTGGAGGTGAACAGCATGGGTATTACAAAAATAAGATCTGAGATATCTCTAGTGTAGACAGTGTTCCTTGAAGTTACCGGATTTTTAGTTTACAGCAGAGAGCATAAATCATGTGTGTGACATGCTGAGATTTGAAGTCTGTTCCTTTCTTTGTAAGGTAGCACATACTGAGGCTGATGGCCATCCTGCTAACTCAGCTTTCAGACCATGCTTTGGACTGCTTGATACTCTACATCCTCAAACTGCTCACTAATTGCTGGGGAGATTGATTTCCCACTAGGGTTCCTGAAAGCTTGCTTTTTACACAGGCTTAGTCACATTATGTGCCTTCTGGGTTGTATGTTTGTTTTAGGCCTGCTCAGTGTTAATGTAATTGGGCTGAAATAAAACCATTTGTGAAGTTAGAAGGCTTTTATAATGACCCATATTGCTTTCTTCAGTTTTGTGAAGGAGACTCCCTGGCGGTCAAATAATTTTTTATGAAACCCTACCCAAGAAGCGAAGGCATCTATCTTAAAAGGGAAGTTTATAGCTGTTTTACAGGATTAGTAGCACAGTAAACGAGGCTAAGGATAAATGATAGGTTAACTTCTTGTTAAACAAGGTTGATTCAAGTTTAGGTTTCAGGAATCACTGACACATAATACTACTCTGAACTGACACATTTGAACTGCCTTTAAATATCATGGGGTTTTGATTCAAAGTTTCACATGTATACCTGTGGTAATTATCTGTAACTTCACATAGCTGTTTCATAGCAAGAATTATGATGGGATTTTTCAGAGGTGTCTAGTAAATCAGGAACTAACCCTCCTAATTCAACTTTGGTAGAAGTTAAGAAGATTTATGCTTGTATTTCATGAGGTGCTACTGGAAAATTCATTTTGTAAAGTCACAGAGTTTAGTTCTTTGAAACAGCTTTCTTCTAGTATTTCAGATAAAAGCTTTTGATCTTGAGCAGTCTCTACAAGAGGTGACAGAGAGATATGAGAAAGAAAAGCAAAAGAGGAGAGCTCTACATAACAGCTTAGTTGTAAGTATATTTAATGACTGAGCACTTTCTTTTTTTATTATAATTATGCCTGTAATTTCCTTACCAATAAAAATAATGAATATACTTTTCATGGATATATCATCTCCCCCAGCTGTCTATATACGATGCATTTCTTTGCTGAGGTATGTTTGTCTTACCATAAACCCCACCCCATTCCTTTTACACAAGCATCTTCCAAGTGTACTCCTGCAACATATTGCTCTAAGGAGCATCATCCATTTTGAATAGTGGACAAAAACTGAGTTTCTTCATCTTTTCTCTATATTTGCAGCTTCTGAAATTGTTTTCGAATTCTTAAAATTATCAACTTGAAATTACAAAATGGGCATCTTTCTTTTATTTTTCCAAATATGTCTGTCTGTGTCTTGCTCAGCCATTAGTGATGGTTCACTTGGCATTAATTTTTTCCTTTTTGTGCTTTAACTTTACTCTTCTTCTCCAGCCCCCCAAATGACTAATTTTGGGTTGCCTGATTCAGGACCTGATTTTTAGAAACACAATCCACCTTCAAACAAAATTCTTTTAAGTTTTTCTACCATGGAAAATGAAACTCTTTGTTAAAAAGTACCTTCCAGACTCTGGCTTGTGTTGCAGTTCACTGAAAGGGTAACTGAGGACAATGACAGTTTCCCCAGGGTAGTGGGGAGTTAATGCCAGTAGTCACTAGTCATCACAGGCAAGCTGTTTTCACTCATACAAAGTGAGAAGAACTGATCACCAACAAAAAGGAAGGAAGAACACCAGGTTAGATAAACCGAAGTCTGAAACAGCCTGCAGAGAAAAATCAGTTACTGGTTATGTTGCACATATGAAGTCATGTATGGATACGTAGTGGAGAGGAAAAGGTACAAAATGTTTTATATTCCACATCTTCCTCAGGGCTGGTGGAACAGAAATAGAGTGTGTAATCTTGTCTGTTAATGGAGGTGTCTGAAGAAGCTCAAGTAAAGAGGAAGGAGACTGAAGAGGGGAAAATGGCTCAGATTGAAAGCCTTCCCCACCCCCCCATATAGACTGGAGAGGGCTACACCATTCCAGAGCTCAGAAGAGCTCATACTTCCTCAAGTACTTTCTCCTAACTTCTTAAAGCAAGTAACGTTGATACTGTTCTTCTCTCCACAGAGTCTAAGGTTGTGATGTTGTAGACACCTGCCGCCTTAAACACATTCATGTCTGCTTCACAGATTTCAGTGTGTTTGTCCTCTCCAGCAGTTTGTGTAAAATACATCTTAATATTCTAACCGTAGGAACTGAGAGGAAATATCAGAGTCCACTGCAGGATCCGTCCATTACTACCTTTTGATACTGCTGGGCATTCAATATCACAAGACAGGTAATTTATTTTGGCTGTGTTAGATCTTAGCTGACTCATAATTAATATACAGAGAAAACAATAGTTACATGTACATGAAAACAACAGTGTTCTTGATTTTTTTGCTTTTGTGTGTGTGGAGAGACAACGGTGGTATCATAGAAACTAATTGCTGTTTTCTTTCTCCTGCTAAATTGGCTTTAGCCAATCTCATTCCCTTGTTTAAAAGTATGTCCACCTGAATGGAAAGCCATAGCTGTTCTGCCAAACCAGGATTATCCCTGGCTTGGCAGAAGTAACACAGCTGCAATCAGTTTAGAGTATATTCACTCTCCTATACAAATTTTGGGATATGGTAACGTAATAACTGGCAGAAGTCATGGGTAGAGAAACATGCTCAGCATTACAGTTGTTTTGTGCTGCTATAGAACAGATTTGCTGTCAGCACAAACAGTGGTAATTCTATTTCAGTATAATTTGGCTCGGCATCCCTACTTTATAATACACCTACTGTAACTGAAGTGTCAAAACATTCCAAGACCCAAAAGGAAAAGAGGGATTAGATGCAAGTATGTGCTATAACAAGCTGAATTCTCCATAGATGACTAACATGAAAGAAGGCAGGGACTGAAACATACACAAAGAAAGAAAGAAGGGGCAAACTAGATGGGTGGCTAGAAACCATATGCTTTATCAGTAAATAGCTGATCTGGGGCTTTGTTTTACTTTTACTGGCTGGTAATTCTAAAAGAGTACATTCAGTGTTTTAAAGTTTATTAACTTTTGGAAAATCTTAAAGAAAATATAGAATTGTTTTAATTAAAACAACATCAGAAATAGCAGACGAGAAATTTCAAGGAGCCTGAAGGGGAAGCTTGCAGTAAACTGTGTTTGATATAACTGGGAAGGAGCCCACTCACTGTTTTTGTTGCTGTATGGAATGGTGCAATCAGGTGCTGAATTGCAGTGTGGAACAGAATGAACTGGGGAGAACAAAGAATTGTTAAGACTAACTTTTCTTAATATATCAAAAAGTAATTTAAATAAAACTTAGTTGTAAAACTAAGGACTGATTCTCAAAATGCTTATACACAGGAATGAATTTATACACCTCAGCAATCCCAGTCAGTTTTTGTACTAGTAACAGATGCAAGATCAGGGACAAATACCTAAAATGCGGGTGGTTTTCACATTAATGTTCTAAAGTTAAAGCTAAAAGTTCACATTTACAATTTCAAAATGATATAATGGCTTTCATGTGAATTAGTCTTAATTGGGTTTGTTCTAAATTTCTTTAAGCAGATTATTTTGCTTGATTGCACTTAAATTTGGGTTTTTTTTCACAGCTAACTGTGGTGTTAGTATGTACATGGAGTACAATAATAATGGCAATTCTGAAAAGTACTCTTCAGGCAACGTATATAGTTCACAGGCATTTTGAGTACTGACTTCCTCAGCTAAATGGAACACTTGTGGTTTGAAGGGTACCTTTTTTCCCCTTATTGGCTTTTTTCCTTTTTTTTCTTACAGGCAAAGAACCTTTTCTGAAAAAGTGGCATATGCAGCTGATGATGTGAGTATTTGATGGTGAAATTCAAAAGCTCATTCACAGATACTAGGAAGGAGAAATGAGGGACATGTGAACGATGGGTTTTAAAAAATAATCAGGTACTTTCTTGTCAGTTGGAGTCCAGGAGTCCAGCTTTGATCACCCATGGGTGCAATAGCAGGTGATTCATGCTATTTTCATCCTGACTGTAGTAGTAATAGCTTGGAACTTCTGCTGGTGCAGTCAGCCGTGAACTGGAGGTTGTGTTTGCCACAGACTTCCTGCAGTCAGTCCCTTTGAGCCACTTGTATTTGCTGTAACTACTTCTAAAATTATGTCAGGCTTTTTTTCATTATAGTATTGCAATGCAACTAATGCATTTAGGGGAGAAATATAATATCTCATGAACCAGAACAGCCTACATGGTGCTGCAGTCAATTAAAGTGTCCTGGCTTAGATCCATCAGAGGAAGGAGAACTAGCATTGAGGTTGCAAATCTAGATGACATTCCAGCATTAATTAAGGCCACTACCAAGATACAAAATCTAAAAAGGCACAGTGGTGTGAACTAAGGTCAAAGTATGAACTTGCTTTTTAGTTTTCCTACCTGCCATAGTTCTTAGCTGGCTTCTGTTACTTACATGGTGATTAGCCAAATGCGCTTCTGTAGTATAGTGCTTAAAATATTGCTGAAGTGACCTACAGTATGTTATATGTTTAAATTGTATCTTCATTAGGAAGATGTCACTTGCATAAAGTGGATGCTTAGAGAGACACAGAGAGAGATACGCAATTAGGAAACTAATGGAGCTCATCAGGAGTCAGTTAAAGAGTAAATATGTCAGGAGATAAACCCCAGGGATCTGTAATGGTAGACACAGTATTCTGGATGCAATGACTCATTTATTGTACTATAAAATGCCACGACTGTTTCTGATCTGTTAAATTCTATTGCATAAAGGTGAAATTAGATAATATTTAGGGTTTGGATTATTTTATAGATATCTGATATGTTGTAGTATCTATATGTTTACAGAGTCTGCTTGCTTATGCCAATTTATGATTTTTAGTTTGTATGAAACAGTAACCCAGTAACCTTCAGTATGGTAACCTGTTCTCACGCTTAAAAGTCCTTATGAAAAATTCCAGGAAAACTTGCATGGACTTCATTGCAAAATGAAATTTGCAGGATACTAACTTTTTTGCTGGTTTTGGAAAACACAACATTGTCTTCAAATGTTTCCTTGGTTAGCCTTGACATTTATTTGGTTAAAATACTTTGTAGTTTTGATCAAACACCTTTAGTCTTTGTGTTAGTTTCATAATATGAAAATTTTTTTAAGAATAAAAATTTGTTTATAAAGTATCCACTTTCAAGAGGGAGGATGAAAGTGTAAGTAACTTCTTAAAAAAAATCAATTTAGACTAGTCTAACAAAAGAAAAGGAAAACAATGTTTATTGCCTACTTATTTTGCTTTAACAACTGAAGATGTTTATGCTTGTGGCTAGGATAACAATGCAATTTTCAGATAAAATTATGGGACTTGATTTGTTATTGAGCTTTTGGTTGCAACACAATCAAGCTCATATTTCTGGAAACAAGTATTTTCCAGGCGAGTACGATTTAAAGGAAATTTTAGATGAAGGTGAAGGAAAGCTGTCTGTGTAAGAGATGCTGAGTTTATTAATTTTGCTTTTTAGATCATGGCTGTATTTCCAGATTTTTCCCTGGAAATATTTTATATGTGCAACCATAACCAGGCAGTTATCTGCTATGAACATTTTAAACCTAATGTGCATTAGAGTTGCATTTGAGAACCAGAGTCACAGCGCAGCCCAGCATACATGTTGAAACTATGATTTGGATCTTCTGGACAATCTTCAGCTTGATGCTGCTCCTGGATTGGACAGCAGCTCTAGTAATATGCTGATCTGCCATTGATGCTACAACTTTGTCATGTTATAACTAGAATAGGGAAAACATCTGTCTCGTAGTGAAAGACCACAACAGAATTGCAGTTATAAAGTAGGTTTGCTTCTCTCCTGCCAGGAGCTGTGTTAAGACTTCCTCCAGACTGTCTGTAGGTAGGCAGAACTGACACGTGGGCAGAATGGCTGTATACCTTTCTGTGAGACTGAGACTACATGAACTCCATTTAGTCTTTGACTGATTTTTCTTGTGTTATTTAGAGATTGATATCATTCTGCAAAAGACATGTGATCTTTTCTATAATCTTGCTTACTGTGTCTAGAGAATCATTATTACGATTCCAAGTCTAAAAAAGGCTTAGGGTTCTACTAGATGTACAGAAGAGTATTTAATTTCAGGTTTGAGCTAATTTAAGGTTTTTTAAGTTTCTTTTTTGCTTTCTGTGTATACCCAACTCCTCAGCATAACAGTAACAACAGTCTGAGCCCTTCTCCTGAAGCTTGTTATGTGATGGTGGAGAGTGAGTACACAGTACACACCAGGTTGAACTACTCCACACAGGTTAGGACACTAAGTAGCACTGGCATTGTCACCACCTCAGAAAATGAATAGATGAGGTACTGAATGCTCAGACTTTTCTTGGTGGTGACAGGACAAGGAGGAATGGGTGCAAATTGAAATGAGAAGAAGTGAGAAGAAGCTGTCAGTGTAGTCAAACACTGGAACAGGTTGTCCAGAGAGGATGCGGACTCTCCATCTTTGGAGATACTCAAAACCTGAACTGGACATGGTCCTGGGCAACCTGCTGTAACTGACCCTGCTCTGAGCAGGGGCTTGGCCTCAATGATCTGTCTAAGTCCTTTCCCACCTCAACCATTCTGTGATTCTGGTCTAGGATCCCTGCTGCTGCTTTTCTGTAATTTTGTCCATCTCTGGCAGGTGTGCTGTGTGCACATGTGAATATAGGTGTCACGTTTGAATGAGCAGCTATGGTTTTGCCTGGATTCACACCACCAGACGTGCACACTTAAATGAGATGCCTAATCACTCCAGACTCCACTTGTGGTTGCTGAAGAGAAGTAGCCACCTCCAGACGGAAAGTCATTCACCTAAGATTTGAAATAAACTTTAAATATGTTTGTCTGTCTCTATGACTACGTATGCATCTGAGACACCTGCCCATGCCTAATACCTGAAGTGATATTTGAATCCAATTTCCTTTGGCTCAGAAAAGAAACTGGCTGCCTGTACGTAATTAATTCATTTCAAATAATTTTCTGAAAGTTTTCACTTGTGAGTAGTTGAGAAAAAGGAGATGGCGAAGAGGCTACTCTGACTATCAGGGAAGGTGCAAGATTCTGCTGTTTCTTCAAGACAGGACTGGGGAAACATGAATTAATGCAGCCAAGACTCTCCTTTTCCTGGGAGATAATTCTGTAATAGATAGATGGATGCAGCTATAGCAGCTGGAGTCTTTACCACTCCCCAGTTCTTATCACTCCCCAGTTCTTCTCACCATCCCCAGCCAGAGTTTTCTTCCACTGGTGCTTACCCAGTGTGGGGGATCCTTTAAGCTGTCCGTGTCAGCCTCTGTACTGTGTCAGCCAGTTGTACTGGAGTTAACAGTTAAATGTGAGGAGCAGTCACAGTCTCCCTTACACTGCTCTGCTGTGGGGCAGTAGTCTTGGGAACGGGGGCATAATCTTCAGCAGATACACAGTAACAAGAGATAAATTATAATTACCACAGCTGGAGTCCGTGATCATGTCTGTATCCACTATTCCATATAAATCACTTTAAATGATTTCGCTGCCTTACTGAATTTCATTTAATGACCTGCTCCCCAGGGTTGGGTGTCAGGGCAGATTGTGACTTTTTGTGAAGTATCCTTTTGTCATTTCCATGGTTCCTATTGCCCTGAAAACTCAGACTGGGAGAATTCTGTGACTCTGGTCTGAAAAATAAGGTTCTTCAGCATTCTTGTGAGACAGCTCTATGGATTTCATAAGCGCTGTTGACAAGGAAACCTGAGGTTCTGTAGGCCAGCAGCTGTGGTGGATATGTTAGGCCATACTGATCTCCTGACAAAGGAAGGTCATTACAAATGCTCGTGTGAAACTTCTGCCTATTAATTGTTTTGTTTCTGTGTTACGCAAATAGAGGTTTTTTCTGTCCCCTTTCTCATCTTAAGGAAAGCTGGTCTGCAAGTAAATTTGGTATCTGAATCAGAAACGTGGTCCATAACCCCCCATGAAGAAGGCCTACAAGGAAGCTGGAGTGAGATTTTTTGCAAGGGCACGTAGTGATAGAACAGGGGGGGATGGCTTTAAACTGGAAGAGGGTAGATTTAGATTGGGTATTAGGAAGAAATTCTTCACTGTGAGGGTGGTGAGGCACTGGCACAAGCTGCCCAGAGCAGCTGGGGATGCCCCATCCCTGGCAGTGTCCAAGGCCAGGCTGGATGGAGCTTGGAGCAGCCTGGTCTAGTGGAAGGTGTCCCTGCCCGTGGCAGGGGGGTTGGAACTACATAATCTTTAAGGTCCCTTCTAGTCCAAACAATTCTATGATTTTACAATATCCTTTTTCTTTCACCCCCCACCCCTACCCCCTTTCCCCGCCCCCCCCTTCCCCCAGAGTCTCTTATTGATCCTATTAGAATTTCTGTGTCAGGCCATTCTGTAGCGAAGTGTCATACTTGCTGTACTGCTGCTAAATTTGCCAGTACTGGGCTGGGTAACACAGCTCATTCTGTAGAGTGAGCTTTGTCATTGTTAGGTTGATAATGACACATGGGCCTTCTCCAAAGAGGAAGAAATACTTATAAACTCCAAACAACAAATTTGATTTTTATTAGCGTTTTGTGTGGTGGACATACTGTGTATGCAATCGTTACTTGCTGAGCTCTTTACGACTTCAGTCTGTGGGAATACTCATTTGAAGGCCATTAGTTCAGCACTCCAAGCTACTTGTGTGAAGCACGGGAGGAATTTCAGCACTCCCATCAAATGCAGTAATGTAACCGCAGATTAGTAAACTAGGAAACCTCCTTGAATTAGATGAAGTATTTTGTGTGCTAGTGAGCTTCCACCCAAATAGTTTTAAACCCCCACTGTTTTTCTCTTCTCTGCAATTAAGCAACATTTGCCACGAGGAGCAGAAGGGCACAGAAGTTGCTATGTAAGGCATGTCAGACTGCTGTGATTATACTCTGGTAATAGTTTAAAGAGCTGCTTACTTATCTGTCAGATTTACAAAACTACTATTCTAGTCCATCTGGAAAGTGGATTGTGGAATTCTAGCAATTGTGCTAGTGCAGCTCTTTCTCACAGTTGTGGACTAGCATGTTGCTCTATGACATGTGCATCTTCTGCTCAGTTCTAAGCACAAATATATATGAAATCAATCTGAAAAGGCACTGTGAAAACTGGCCCTGTAATAAAAAAGGAGGCTCTCTGCCATTTTTTCTACCTGTGATGGCAGTTAGGGAGGCTGGGTTTACTTGCCTATGGCTTTCTAGGCCTATAAGAAGTTCAGGTGAGAGTTTGGATCTTTCTCTTGACTTAATTAAGTGCATATGTTTTCTTGGTTGGGTGTTTTTTAATAATCTGAATGTGTTTTGAGATTCTTTCTTGTGGTCTTGCACTATACAGGCTCTAAAGCCTCATGTGTTGGTGACTGCTGGAGATGGGCCTTAGACTTCATGATCCTTAATTACCGCTGTCACCTGGAACATTAGAAATTATAAATATTTCTTTGTGTGTGTGTGCCTGTGATACTAACTGTAAGTATTTTGTTTTTCTCTTAGGAAACTGTCCTTGTAAAGTGTAGTCGTCCTGGTCATACGTCAATAAACAAGACTTTTCAGTTTGAGAGGTGAGTAGTCCTGTGTACCCATCTGAATTGCTGGAAGATTTGTGTAGTGAAAGCTAATTTTTAGTAGGCATTGGTTAGATGTTAATGGAGTTTTTTTGGTTTTGGGTTTTTTAATGTGGTATTCATGTTCTTCCCAGGACAGAATAATACACTTCAGGATATAGATGACACCCTTAGTCTTCCCTCTCAGTGAAGACTACTGATACGCCCACGTTTGAAACCTCCGTAGAGACTTACTTGACCCTCTTCACAATCTAAGTAGCTCTCACAATCCTTGCAACATGTTGTGAGATAGCAAAGTATTAGCCACATTTTAAAAGTAAGGAAGTGATGTTTGCCTTTCAATACTTAAAAGGAGCTTATAAGAAACACGGGGGCAAACTTTTTAGTAGGGCCTGTTGTGATAGGACAAGGGGTAATGGTTTTAAACTAAAAGACAGTAGATTTAGATTAGATATAAGGAAAAAAAATTTTACAGTGAGGGTGGTAAAACGCTGTAACAGGTTGCCCGGAGAGGTAGTAGATCCCCCATCCCTGCAACATTCAGGGTCAGGTTGGATGGGGCTCTGAGCAACCTGATCTAGTTGAAGGTGTTACTGCTCATTGCAGCGGGGTTGGACTAGCTGACCTTTAAAGGTCCCTTCTGACCCAAACTATTGTATGATTCTATGAATTGAGGTGGATTGCACAACTTCAGCATTAGACATACAGCATGACTGAGCCAGAAACTGGACTGCAGACTTGTAAGACTTGATGTACAGCCATGCTACTTTTAACCTAGAGTTAAAATGGTCTGAGCATAGACAGTAGGGTAGCGCAATATAAATCAGTGCTTCACAAGGGAAGGGCTGTAGTGTGACTACTTTTCTTATTAGATGCTCAAGAATCCACGTAGACAAGAGAGATTTTTTAATGCACCAGCTGTGATAAGGGTTTTAATTGGTGTTTGTGCCTTACAGGACAGCAGAGAGTCAGTCCGCAAGACAGAAAACTGCAGGGGGTCAGGCTGAAAGGTGCCTTATGTTCTTTCAGAATGGAGCTGACCTCTGAGAACAGGAACAAAGAGATAAATGGGATCGAATGATGTCTCTGTAAATGAAAAAATACAAAATTTTGCCCCATACATTTTTCTAATGCATACTTTGCATGTATATGTTGCAGTGACTTCTTCAATAGGCTCTACCTTGAACCGTGTTTCAAACCCCTCTGGAAACAGAACATGAGGACAATTTTATGGTTCCTTGCTTGAAGGCACAACTTGATTAAAACTCAAATGTATCCAACATGAATTATCTGTCCTGGTTTAAACTTACGGTCTGAGCCTGTTTAGCCCAAACTGCTGTAGGGTTGCTAAACATTGCCAGTCATTCACTCTTCGCTTGAGGCATCCTTCTAAGATGCTGCCTTTTCCTACTCACAAAGACTGAGGACTGCTTTTCTGTAGGCCACCAAACAAGTGAAAATTCCTGAGATAATGCAGTTCTTGGGGAAGCTTTACTGACCCCATAGGTTATAGGACTCCTTTGATACAAGGCATATGAGATCTGTCAAGGTATATGGCCCCCATGCATGTCTGCTAAGCTACTCGAAATAATTCTTTTCACCCTCCAGCTATAGCTAACAGAGCCATACCAGCTCAAGTAAATGCAGAATAATACTGCAATTCAACTCTGTAGAGCAACACAGTTAATGGTATTGACATAGGACTCCAGAGGTGCTGTGACTCTGGACATGTGGTATAGATCCTGATAATCAGGAAAAGGGTTAAAAAAAATGTAACCCCCCCCAGAGAATGCAGTTCTTGGGAATGTTTTTTTAGTGTCCCAGCACAGCTCTTTTTTATAAACAGAAGAGCATATGGTTCTTATGAACTCAAAAATGTTTATTTTTTTAGCAATGTTTTATGGAACTAATAAATGTCAAAATATTTGATTTCAGCTCAGGAACAAAATTCCAGCTTTCAGCATGTTATGCTTTTATAATTTTATTGGCGAATCAGTTAGCAAAATAAAAATCTCAGAATTTTCAAGGTGAAATTAACATTAATCACTACACAGGGACAAATCTGTCATCATTCTGGTAAAAATACACAGGCTTACAGAAAGAGATTCTCTGGATTTGCTGCATCTTTCATGGTCTCAGGTAGCTAATTAAGTGGGTGTCCATGCTTCAGTCAGTGCTGTGATTACAGTGTAGCACAAGCTATTTCAAGCAAACCTTAAACTACTTCATTTGGGTACTGGTAGCATTTGAACCACAGCAGCTAAGCAGAGGTAGTAAAACCCTTTTAGGAAGTTGAGTAAATATTTGGAGTAGTTACTGTAACGTGGAGCCCTGTGCCTTTCCTCCAAATGGCTACCAGAATCTGACCCTGACATAGCTATTAGCGATGGCTGTACTACTTTGCAGTGCAGACTACTAAGAGTGGTTGATTCTAGCCCTGATTGTAGTCGATAGCAATCTGTTTGCTTTATTAGACAGCAAAACCCATCAACAGCAAGTGAAGACAATATGAATGTTCTGGTCTTTAAAGTGCCTTTTTAAGTTGGGGTTTTTTTTCATGTAGTAACTCTGATATTTTGATATGTTAAGAAAAAATACCATTTAAACACACACTGAGTTAGAGGCCTGGTTAGTTGAGATGGAGGACTTGGTGTTAATGAATATTTCATCAATTGCAGATGATAAATGAAGCAGAGAAAAGTGTTTGGAAGTGCTGTTGCTCTCTTATATTGACCTTGCAGATGTGATGTGCGATGTTTACTGAAGCACATGTGTGTATGCATGCAAAGCAAGGATGGAGTATTGCTATTCAGTGCCTGTGTCCTCCCAGTATGAACTGTGCCACATCTCTGCATATTTGTTGGTTTCTCAGTGTAGTATGACAGCACATCAGTGGAATGGCAAGACAAGCAGTATTTGTCCATCAAGCCAGACAAGTGCTCGTTTCCTGATTAAAGAGAGTACATTTTTGTGCAACTTACAATTAGTCTGTAGAACACATTGCCACAGGATGTTACTTCAGGCCAAGAATTCAGCAAGATGCAAAAAGAAATTGAATGCTAATTCTAATAATATTTTTTTTAAACAGAAAATCAAATCATATTTCAGTTTTGAGGCCAGTTTACAGCTTTTAAGGATTAGGATGAGCCACAGAGATTAATTACTGTCTCCAGGCACTAGTGTTTCCTGCTCCTTCCTCTGGCTATTTTCATGAACAAAATGTTGACCTAAGTGGATTGGCTCTAATTTGGTATCTGTTTGTCAGTGATCCTGCTGTACAGTCTTATTTATGGAGAACATGAATACAAAGATCTACATTTGTACAGGTTATAGACTGTATTGGGCAGATCATGGTCAAATATGCAAAGAGGCTTGAGTAAATGCTAAAGAGCACACTATGTCTTCATTCAGTTAAACTTGCTGTATCATATACAAGCTGTGAGATACTGCTAAGTGAAGTGTACTAGAATACTGTATACACGGGGAAGTGACTATGCTTTGTAATGTTTACTGCTACCAAAATTCCTGGGTTTACTTAGTTGTTTTGCTATAAGCTATAAAGAACATACATCACTCATTGGAAAACAGAGCTAAGCAAACAAAAAGAAAATAACCCCACACAACAGAAGGATATCAGAAAGGGAATCTTTTTCCAAAGATAAACATTCATACCTCAAATACGCAAGTGTGGCTAATGACATTCTTGTTTTAGATTCTGTTCATCTTGTATAAACAGTGCTTGCTGTAGGCTGTAATCTTGGGGAGGATGATGTTTTTGCTGTGCTAGAGAAGGAATGAATGAGTTAGGATGTCCATGTTTTACAATCAGAATTTCCTCCCTTTGATAATTCCTGTTTTCAGGTCCTAATTTTATGTTGTATAAACTTGGTAGTTGAAAGGGTTGAAGCGAAAATTTCTTTGAAGACCCCGGTGTTAGCTTATTTTTCCTTGAATTTGAAAAACATATGCAGTTGTTTTAGCCATCATTGTTTTGGCCCAGGGATTGTACTATTGCTGTTTTCTAAGAGGTGGAATAACTCATTCAATTTAATTGTCTTTCATTCTGTTTAAAAATTAGTCTGAAAACCTCATCACAATGTAAAAGAAAGTTGTTGTCTGTTGTCCCCGTACCCCCCAGTGAGCAGCGTTTATTTCAGAGTAGATCGTTCAGCAGGGGTGGAGTTGGAAATACTTTAGGCTAATGCTGCCCACAAAGACAGGGTATCTTTCAACATTGCCCTCAGGGACCTTCTAATTTCTGCTCTGCCACTGACCCTTCTGGGACAAGTCCCGAGACAACTTTGCAGCCTCTGTACCTCTGGGTTTGTTTTTTCCCCAAACCTTATCTACATCTAAAGGGAAGTACAACCTGACCACTCCCTTCCTTAGCCTGACATAAAGGATACACAAGTAGCAGGGATATTTCACAGTCTGGTAGGTGGGAGAAGGCAACAGGCATCTGGGACAGCCTGGAAAAGGACACTGTCTGCCAGGGGCAGGCAGGAGGGTTAGGATGAACGCAGAGAGCCACAAGTGTACACCTGTGGGCGTTCCCTCTAGCACAGGAAACAGCCACTTCCAAAAAGTCGGCGGGAACCTTGGAGTTCTAATTTTCAGTTCTCTGACATAGAAATGTCAGCAGGTCACAAGTTTTATGTCACTAGCCTACATTTTCCCTGGTTTGTGTTCATGTACTGTTACAACATATATATTTTTTCTTCAGTTAATCATTGTACTTTGCTCCTCAGAGTTTACAATGCTTCGGAGTCTCAAGACACAGTATTTGCAGATGTGGCCCCTTTGCTAACATCTCTTCTTGATGGGTAAGTTAAAACTGGGAGTAAGAAAGCTAAAGTGCAATAATATTCTGAAATCCATCGATTAAAAAAAAAATTACTTACTAGTAGTGGTTCTGTCCAGTTTTATGGGTTTGCAGTTCCATTTTCCTGTTTGCTTTCTACTCCACACCAAGTGAATGTTGTTTCCCCATATAAACAGTGAAAACACTATTTTCAAAATTTAGCAGAGCAGACAAATTTGGAAAAAAAAAAAAGTGGTTTTTTGTGTGTCTGGTCTCCTCCTGGCAAACAAGCATTTCTTGTAATGGAGGTTACTATCTTTTTCTTTGTGTTTTTGTAGGTTATGCTTTATAACTGTTTTTCAGTTGCAGACATGGTATGATACACCTTTTCCTACAGTGTGTTCATACATGAAAGGCCCGCCAGGGCCACTCTCTGATCATCTGCTCTGTTTTTGTCTATAGCATAGGCCATAAGAGGTCATATGATCAGTTCCTGGGTGAGCCAGAGCTGAGCATCCTCAGTCATAGCTTTAATGCTTCTTCAGGTGCTGGGGTTAAAACAGAATTCTGGTTTGAATACAGAACTGATAGGTAGCAAGCACTAACAAATAATGTGATTACTTCTAGCCACTTAAGTTCGTGAAGTGTGATTTTTCATTTATAGCAGGGCCAACACTAAGCTACTCTTGCTAAGAAGCCTTGAAGTGCATATTGTTATAATCTTTGAGGCTTGAACTGAGATTTATACACGACTTCCTTACTGCTTCTTTCTCATTCCCGCTCCAGTCCCACTCAGTTATAGATAGTTGTTGTAGAGCTGTCATGGACCTTTCCCTCCCTGTGGAGGTAAAGACGGTCCCTTTCCATCCACAGTGGCCTAGCTGAACGTGGCAATCCTTCTTCCTGGCAGTCTGTGCACTGAAGTTTCCTTTTCTTAAAAGCAGCCTATGAGAGGTACGTCAGGATACTGGGAATATTGGGAAATCCTAGCCATCCCTTTACACATGCCACAGAGGGCCCCACAACGGCTACCTGGGCTAAGGGAAGTCCTATATGGCATTATTCTAGTTTACCAAGGATGAGTAACCAGAGCTGAGCAACCTATGGACCACTAGGTTGGAGGAGTTTGAAGAAGTCTTTATAACCGTTGTTTTTTCCCTACTTTTCCTTTTGCAATGAACATAACTTTGCTTTGGCTCAATATGTCACTTATTTATCATCAAACATACCTGATCTGTACCTTGATCCACTGTACTTCACACTTGCTAATTTCCACATTGGGACAATCCTGTCCTAAATGCTAGCATTTTTATATTCAGTTAGGAGATGTTCTGTTATTGAAAAAAAGGCCTGTCTTGTTCTTCCAGAAGTGCCATTTAAACAGAAGCAGATTTTCAGGGAAGGCGAGGCTGTGCATACTCACCATGTTTCTCAGCTGCCTTCCCGTTGTAAATGGGAAACAGACATACTTAGTCTGAACCTCGAACCTCTTTGCTGCTCCTGATTGTTTTAGTCTGGGCTCCAAAGTGGTCTGTAAACAACGTTAGCTTAAGTAGAAAGGAGCATTATGCTCCTTTTCTTTATTTGTTCTTTATTTTTCTTTCCTAATGAATTGTTTCATTTTTCAGTATAAATATACGGGAAGAAAGGATTGTTCCATATGCAAAACAGACAAAGTACAGCAGGCTTCAAAGTTTACAGTTAGCCATACAGGGCCAGCAAGGGAGCAAGATAACATTTCTTTACAGCATTGAAGAATCAAACTTGTTTATTTATTTTAAAGAATACATTTCTCCTCCTTTGATTTCCTTTAACAGTGTTCTCTCCTGGTGATAACTGTGCTATACTGAACACCCACAATTTTTAGGAGAGAAATGCTATGAAACCATTGGTATTCTAGCTTGATAGTAAGAGCTTTTCTAAACAAGAATATAACTAATGAAGCATAGTGGAGAGAGAGAGATATCAGGGCACACAGGTGAATCAGAGTCTGAAATTTTCAAGATTGCTCTATTTGAAACCCTTATGTTGGAACCAGAACACCAACAAAGTAAACTAAGTAAATGTAGACTAGTCTTCTGCTTGTCTTTTTTGAATCACCCAGCAATTCGTTCTCTCCTGTGCTTATGTAGATACGATACTGTTTCCATAGGTCATCTGGGCTTACTGAAATACTGTTTTGGCTTTGGCAGAGAAGTTATCACTGATTGATACCCGATTTGTGTCCCTATCTTTCAGTGTTACAAGCACCTGTCTTCTTCTAATCATACCATTCAGACCTTGCCAGAACCGTTTTAACCATGATGCTTACTGTCTAACAAGTAACAATCAAGGAAAATTTGAATAGCTGGACTATATGAAAGTTTGAGAGACTTCTAAAAAGACTTCCGTTCTGTTTTTCCTAAGGAAAACTACAACTTTCAAACTTCTGGCTTTCTTTTTGGTTCCAAAGATCTCTTTGCTTTTGAAGTTTGACTAAAAGTCTCAATAAGCTACGGGCTGGCCAGGCAGTGTGTGTTAGGGGTGAATTGTGAAAACTGCTCATTGTTAACCTAGCTGAAAACTATCAATATTAGTGGGAGCTTTCCCACCGACATAAATACAAGTAGAGTTATGTCAGCACTGAATACCTGGAGAAATCCCTTGTTTCAGATTTACAGCCCTAATTTCTAGCACATTTCATTTTGCTGTAGTGCTCTTTATTTTCAGTTACAGTTATCTCCTTCACTTCATCAAATCTATGATAGACTTCTATTTTATACTCTGCATCCTGAAATGTGGAGGGAGCTTACTATAGGTTCACTGACTGCAACTTTGACTTCACATCCCCAGAGGGGTACCCAGGTATTTGCTTATACATTGCTTATCAGCCCATGTTTCTTTCTATCAAGAGAAAGCTTTCTAAATAATCCTCCAAAAATAATTGCTTCTAGGCATGTTTAATATGCGAAAAATCGCTACACATATATTTCTCTTCAGTGGCTGTGTTAAATATTTCATGACTTGAAACCATAAATTTAAAACAATTAGATGAGGGGTGTTCATTGAAATATGCTGGCATGTGCTTGAAACAACATTTTTGATATGAGGAAAAGCATCGGATAACCAAAAGCAGCTGTTCAGGTCTGCCCACAGAGGAGGTAGCTTAGGCAGTGAAATTTTACTCCCTGGCAGAAGAGGAGCAAGCCCATTCTTGCAGCTCTCTAGTAGAACAGAAATTCTAGCATACTGCAAAGCACTCCTCATGTATGGAGATTCTGTTGTGTCTCTGAACAGACAAAATAGTCCAGGGAAGAAGCAGTCCTGTCAGCATAACTGCAGGTCTTCCAAGAGCTTTTGCTGGCACAGTTCTGTGGCCAACACCAATGTGCTGGCAGGTGCTGCAGAGCAGATGCAGCTGAGTAGGGACAATCCTTCAGCTGCACAGTGCAGTGTTGGTCCTCAATACAAAATGGTACTGTGGCTGGCTATGTTTGTATCTGCCCACTTGCTTTGCTTAAGACGTTGACTTAGATCCAACTACATTAGAAACACGCTTACTGGATAGGATTCATCCATCTAAATCCAGATCCCTGTGGCACAGACACAGCACAGCACACAGCTGTGGCCTCTTTTATTATTATTTTTGGTGCAGAGAAACAGGCGTTGTCAGAGTTCTGTTCTTTAGATGTATTTTACATGTCTACTAAAGATGATGAATTGTATTTCATAGGTGCCTGTACCTCTGCGGTGACATTGTACATTTTCACCTCCTACAAGTCCATATCAGAGCAGTTCCTACCACCTTTATTCCAGAGTAGTCTTTGTGTGTATGCTTATACTGAGCTAATACATTTGGTTTAAAATTTGTGCCTCTTATTATTAGGGCTTTCTTATCTCTTCCAGTGACTGAGGGCTATGACTGATGAGCCTGCCTGAAAAAGACTACCAGAGCTGAAGAGTTCCCAGCTGTTAAGCTGTTCCCAGTTGTTAAGATATTAGTGCTGTGGTTTGCAGCGTAGCACTCTTAAGGCAAATCAAACCCAGCGATGGTTTACTTTAAAATGCTGTATTGTAAACTGCAGTGGTTCAGGAGCTGATTAACAAGCAGCTCAGTAGTGCATGAACTGGCAACTGGGCAGACAGGAGGTCTAACCTCATCAGTCATTCCAAGCTAAACATCCCTTAAACTCTGCTTAAAAAATAAAATCTGTTTAGACAGTGTTATGAGCAGTACTTTAATTTCTGTCAGATTGTGAGATCTCCAGAAAGAAATCTGCAGGGGCAGTGTATTTGGGTTTTGTTTCAGCTTGTGTTCCCAAACTGTTGTAGATTTGACTTGCCACCTAACAATCGCATTTAGTAATGGTAAACCAAATGAAGCCTCTTTTAAATTTCAGGTACAATGTGTGTATCATGGCTTATGGGCAGACTGGAAGTGGGAAGACATACACGATGTTGGGACCACAGTTAGAGGAGAACTTTCCATTCTCCATAGAAGACGAATCAGAACTTGGAATTATTCCTCGAGCTACTCAAGAAGTGTTCAGGTAACAACTAAGTAAAGGCTCGTGTCAGTGGCAGTCACCTCAAATTTTACAGAAGGGATGAAATAATGTATGTTTGTAATGTACTTACCGTTACAGATTTCAGCTGCACAATGATTATTTATAGCTTCTCTGACTGCCATTCAATATTTGAGTTTCGATACAGATTTCTAGTTTCTTTCCTGCTTAGTCTGATTTGCTAAGAAAATGAGATTATGCAGTCTTGCTGTGTGCTATCTGTCTGTGCCTTTCAGACTCCTAATTTTGAAAATGTTTCAGGCATAGCTGTGGGAGTCCAAAGATAACTAAGTTCTTACAAGTCTTGTGAAAATTGACAATTGGAATAGATGAAGAGGATCCAGATCAGAACCCAGTCTCCAAGAAGAACGATAGTAGAATTTTTAACCACAATCTGTTCTTGCTTTGAGAATTCTTAGATTTTTTTTAGTTGAACCTAATGCATGATTTGAACTGATAACGCTGCTATGTTGTAATAGAAGAGCCATTAGAGGTTTTTCCAGCTAAGCCTATTTCTTCTGGAGAAGGGTGTAAGGTAAATCCAAGACCCAATTTTGTACCAGAATAAATGTCTAACTGTAAATACTCTCCTGAATAGACAAGCCCTTAATTTATGGATTTTCTGAGGCTGTGGACAGATAAGCTCTTACAGGTCTAGCTGGGCAGTTTACCATCTCTGCCTGTTCATTGCGTGCACTCTGCCCGAGTATATCATACCTTGAGCTCTGAACGCAATAACGTCCACCAGGGAAATGGTATTAAAAAAACATGAGGAAGGAGGGAGGTTAATGGAGAAAACCAGTTTAAGCTGGCATAGCTGTTTGGAAATCCATATATTCTGATTATTCAGCTTAACATTAGCATGTGGATGAGGCAAAGCCATGGCTGTGGATATTTAATAAGCACTTTTATCAGACTGTAATAAGGTTACAATTAAGGAATAGATCTTTATTTACAGACTGTTCACTTGGGGTTTGATTTCAACATTTTTTGGCTTTTTTCTTCTTTTCTTTTTCTATTTTTATTCTCCAGGCTTATTTCTGAAAAGCCATCAGGAAGTTACTGGGTTGAGGTTTCTGTTGTTGAAGTGTATAATAATGAAATTTTTGATCTTCTGGCCAAAGACAGTTGTGGAAAAGTATTTGGCGTCAAACGTGATGTTGTCACAAACAGAGAAGGAAAGAGCGATGTTCCGTTGCTTACACATGAGTAAGTACACAATTTAATCCTTACCATCCAATATATGCAATATATAGCTGTCACAAAACTGCATTATAGGCACCAGTTATCACTTTTGAACAATGAGTCCTTACCATATGCAGAAGAACAGTTTTCACTGTTTCCATTAGCTCAGTCTGTAAGACTTCAGCTGGCTGCAAATGTCAAAATACTTCCAGAAATAACAGTACAATTAGTTTGGGTTATACTTCTGTGTTAAGCACCTTCCACTCAGAATGCCTGAAGATAACTGTGTATTTTGTTATTGCTGAATCTATGGCATCTTGTCAGCTGTAGAAAAAGAAGGGTTAACCCAGACAGAAAGCACTTGCCTTCAGTCTTACTAAATTATAAAATTTACAGATGATAATAGAAATGTATGTACTACTACTAAATTTTTAAGCAGCTGTACAGTGTTAGTTTTCCCTACATGCATTGGAGTTAAAAATTAAATAATTTAAAAAGAATAAGACTTTAAGTGATCTTACCGTATAAACAGCAATCTTACACTGCTTAGTATTCTGTTTTCATAACTGGAGGCATTAAAGTGGGAATTGATTTGCTGGCATTTCAACGTGTAGTTCTTGAAAATCCATTTTTTTCAAACTAAAATCTAAGAAGTAGCTAAGCTTCTACCCATTCAGTTTTAAGATGTTTACCTTCCCAGCGTTGGTGTATAGTAAGTGTGATTCTTTACACATCTTGCAGTGCAGGAAGAGCTAAGGTATTAAGGCTACAGCTATACTAATTTTAATGCCTTCTTATACTTACTAAGCATTACAAAGGCTTGTTGTAGTACACATGGCAATGATTTTTGGTGTTACGTATATGTAGTACACAAAGCAAATTATTTATATTTCTTGTTATATATGAAACATCTTGACTAATTAGCTGATAAAAATTACATCTTCATAACAACTCATCCATTAATAAGGGTGAATCTGTTTCAGATGCTTAATTTTAGTAATGGCTGTGTTGTTTATGCCAGTCTTAAATCAACATTAGCAAAAGAAATTATGACAAGCAGTACTAGGGGCACCAGAGAGGGTGGTGCTACCCAGTGGAATTAAGCTACTGGACATCTCCCTCTGAGCGCCCAACACATGAACAGATTCCAGAAGGGAACAGTTCTGCTTCTGCACTATAGGGAAGTCTAGACACTTAGAAAAAGTGTTCTGCTTCTTGGACAAATAATGTTTGTGAAAAGAAACATCTTGCCCTGTTGAAATGTTTAGCACAATATTAAAGATTTGTATTTGTCTGGGGGAAACGATGTTTTTCTCCACTTCTGTATAATAATGTTTGTCATGGTCTAATCTCTGCTTTTCCAGGAGGAATTCAAAGTCGGATATGAAAAGCATTCCCCCCCCAATTAAAATAAAATGCTCCCTCAGTGGAGATAATTTGAAAGCAGTACTTTTTTCTTGTGGGACTTAGTCACATAAGCAGGCTGGTTGTTGTTTATTTATGTGGGTTTATGCTATTGCCAGAAAGCCTTGATAAAAATACAAGAATGTACTGCAGGGTTGTGCAAACAGACTTTTGTTCTACCTTGTTACATGCACTTATTGAGTTGTATTTTCTAGCCATTGAACTGCTCATAAAAAAGCAGGACTCCAGAGAAATTGTAAAGTGACTTTCTTTACCATGGCAGCTGTATAACTCTCCTTTCTTTCAATGAAATAATAATCATTGCAGTATTCTAGGAAGGATTAACATTTGTATCTGGGGTATGCCTGCTTTTCAGTCTTGAGGTTAACTACGATTTCCAGAGAAATTCTGCATCCTTGACTGCACTCTGTATGCTCCATAATTGTGTGGAATTAATTAAAAATTACTGGAGCTTGAAGTTATGAATCCTTTTGCCCTCTCTGTTTGTATTATGCCAACTGGTGGGTTTCTCTCAGTCTCTGTCCTTGGATTTCCCCAACTGTGACTACTCCAACTTTTGCTGTGTGGTTAAAAGCTCTGCTCAGAGGAGGTTGGGAGTAGAACCTAACCTGTGTGTGCTGAGTCTTGAAACAGCTGATCTTTTTCCTTTGACTTGAGAAGAAAGGAACCATATGACTTAAAAAATGATGATGGGCACATATAGCATGGCTATGATGGGAGTTGAACTTTATCTGCTCCAAGTAATTTTTAATTATGGTATTTCAGTAAAGAAGATTCTGGCCTGGTTTCATTCCTGAAAAATGCCTACTCCCCTTCCCAAGGGAGCTTTGCATAGTTAGTGTGTGACCCATGTCCTTTCCTAGGCTTTGGGGAAGGGAGAGGTGAGATGTAGCTGGACTTGTGCCACAGAGACAAGAACTAGAACCTGTTTGAACCAAACTAGAACCAAACTAGAAGGTTTGGTTTATTCTTCTAGTTAATCAAATGGCCGCTCTGGGTTTTTTTTCTGTAAATTTTAATTTATGGTAAAAGAACCCGGCTCTTTGAGCTAAACACCTCTTAAAACCCACTTATCGCAATCAATTGATAAATATTCAATTCTAATGCAAATATAAATAAGAATATGGATTTGTATGTCAGTTACAGTGCAAGCAGCAAAAAAAGTCCAATTCATAAACAGGTTATATTAATAATTACACAGAAAGGTTAATAAGAAAAAGCAAACCCAAACAAAGTAAGGGAATCATTGAATGAAGCCACCCAGCTGCCTGAAATCTAAAGTAAACAGCTGGTGCTTTCAATAAAAACACATCCTCATTTGTGATAATATTTCATTTAGAATAATTGGTCTGCTGGGTCTCATTGGCTTCTCTATATATCCATTAAAATACAGTAGTCTTTTTCCTGCTAACATGTACATCTTACTGAATCACAAAACCCTCAGTTTCTTTCTTCTTTTATGACTTGGTTGACTTTGGAGAACATTCAGCATCAAATTTTTAACCTAACCACAACCGGGCTTCTCTTTGTAGAATCTGGTCCTGGAACGTGCGGTACATAGAGGATGATAAATTCATAGAGATTATACTAAAAAATTATTACTGTCCATCCTGCTGAGATGCTACTGTGCCAAGCATGCAGCGCTGCACCGGGGATGCTGTTTACCTCCAAAGTCAACTGCAGTTTCCCAGATGGTGATGAGCACTGACAGCATACCCTGAGGCCTGTCTGCTTCCGCAAATCCGGTTAGAGGACAGCAGCTTGTAGCACTGAGCCCTTGCCAGCACACAGGAGCAGCTTGCAGAAGCCAATTGCTTGTTGCTGCATCCTAGTGAAGGCTGCTTACTTCTCAGGCCGTCCAGTCGTGCCTGACCAGCTACTGGAAGACACAGTTCAAAACTCAGGAAGGCAGGATCTGCCTCCTTGGACTTCAGGCAAGAGTCAGATCACCCCAGTGTGAGGCTCTGCCTTCTCTGACAGTAGGAACTAGAGCCACTGCTTCTCTGCTGGCGCCAGGTCAAACAACCGGGGAGACATTACCAGTGGATGCAGAGGTACAGATATTACAGGGGAGGTCAGCATGTGTGGCTCAGGGTTGATAGGTAAAGGCTATAGTGATCATTTAGCTCCTGCAGCCCTGGTTACACAGGGAACTTTGAGGTGGCTGCTTTTCTTAAGCATCTATAAGCATGGTAAGGCTAAGTGTTTTTTCTGTTCTTCAGATGCCCTCACTCGATTTTCAAAGGCATTAGTTTTAGTTGGGTATAGCTCTTTTGCCTCTAAACTCTTCAAGTGTGGCTGCTCTTAGCATAAAGTACGTTTGTGCCCAGTGTGACTTCCACTGAAACTGGCCAAATCTAAGCCACGAAGGATTGCCTTGCATTGCATGCTTGCTTGTGCTGACTGCAGCAATGCAGAACCCAGGCTGTAGCCTGTCAGGAGAGTTATTAATGGTTCTGGTGTTACAGGGCATTCAGTAACCAGGCGGTGATATGCCATCGTAATGATTTTTACCCCCGTCTACAAACTAGTATTTAGCTGATGTAACTTGAGTGATTGCTAAAGAAGGCAGTGCAGTGAAATGAAAGGGTAGGCAATCTTACCTCACTTGTTTCAAACACTGCAAACCTGGGGGAAATCATAGTGGTTTTTTTCTTTACCTAGTCAGTTTATTTCAATTTTTATGTTAGGTTTTTGCCCTTTGATTGATCATATTTGCAGAATTTCCTTTAACTGGAAAAGAAAACTTATAGTATAAGATAAAATGATCTATAGAAACTTATGCCTGTCTATTCTGACACTGTGATGGAGTCCCCGCTCACTGAACAGTGGAATTGAACTTTTTTCCAAGGATTCTGAATTTAAGTTCAAATGTGAAATAAGATTTCCAAAGGCTCAGAGCAATTTGGGGGTTTTGCCCTATATTCTGTACCTTCCAGGAGCTACCTTAATATAGACTTAGTCAATTCCACATCTGTAAGACCGGAGGTTCCAGGAATGTCTAAATCTGTGTCTTTTCTTCTAAAGTGTGGAGGTGTAGAAATTTTGGTCACTTCTAGAGCTGAGCTACAGTACCTGCAAGGCTGGCAGGCATCTTCTTCAGCAGTTTCAGTACTGCATTACAGCTTTTGTCTTGAATTTTCATCTTAGACTGTATCCCACCCGAAAAAGTCTACATACAGTTGTCTGTGCAGCTCAAAACTGAGATTAGTATAAGGAGTTAGAAGAGCAAGAAAGTGGAAATGCTCAGATTCACGTCTAAGTTGTGAGCTTTCTCGTGATTTTTACTGTGAGTCAGTTAAATTTTCTGCTTGTTTCTTTACCTCCTAGGACTGTTGAAAATGCATCTGAAGTTTTGCATTTAGTCAGCAAAAGCCTGCAGCTAAGAGTCAGGCACCCAACACTGGTGCATGCTCATTCCTCTCGTTCTCATCTGGTAGTTACATTGACCATAACTACAGTTGATTCTGGAGAAAACTTTGGTAAGTAGGGTGTTACTAAAATACATCCAGAGCCAGTTAATCCAGAGTCTGTGGATTAAGATTTTCATATTGTTTTTTCCCGTGTTTAATATATTTCCTCAGTTCTTTTCCGTTCTTAACTTCTACATACCTTCTTAAATAACAGACCATTTGATGTTTGAATGCTACTGGAAGTTCACTTTCATAAAAACTTTTCACTTTTCTTTACATGTCTTGCCTTACAGAGTTCTTGAAGTTCTACAGCATGAAACAACTAATAAAATAAATGTTGTAAGTCATAAGATAAGGTGTAAGATAAGATAGATATCAATTAGATACTCAAATACAGTAGTTAAATCGCTTTGTATGACATGAAATTATTCATGCTAAGTTTGTGATATAGCTAACCGTGCATTTCAGGGATCATCATATGCTTTCGGGTGAGAAAGAATTGGGTTTTTTACCTGCTGCCTTGCAAAAACATCCATTAAATTCTTCATCTCTTGAACTGTTAATAATAGGCCACTGTAGGAACAGACAACATAGTTGTCTTATTTACTACAGCAAAACCTGCATTTCTATTTTTCAGTACCACACCAAGACTTAACAATGTATTGCTTTAGGAATAACTTTGGCTTTTAGGGGTTAATTTTGTTTTCTTTTGCTCGTGTTGTAATTAGGCTCTCTGCTTCCAGTGCTAGGTCCATCTCCTTCATACTCTGTAACAACAATATGGTTTTAGAAAGTGGAAAATATTTAAGATTTTTTCCCTTAGATCTCTATCAGAAATTAAACAGACAATATTAGCAAAACAGAACAAACAGTGCCCTCGCTTACCTGTGGGCTTGCCAAAAGACACAGCTATTTCACAAGTTACAGCTCCAGCATTCCAGATGTTAGCTCTAGCAGTTCCAGATTCTTGTCAGTCAGACAGATGTTACTTTTCAAAACACAGTGTTTGCACCGTTAGCGCACCAGCCCTGTTGTCTAGCCCACGCTTCCCTTTGCCACTTCTAATTGCAGTCACCCTACTATGACACGTTGTCTGGCAGCACAGCTCCACAGAAATGGCTCGTTTACATTGAATGCAGATTGAGGCTTTCAGCTTATAGTGCATGGACAAGATGTGCAATGTAGGGGGGCAGAGCAGCACTGCAGATGGGACCTCTCTATAGCAATGTGTCAGCATTCTCTATCTTGTTTAAAAGGGGAAAATCCTGATTTAAAAGCTAGGTGTGATTGTCAAATATCTCAACACCAGAGATCTAAGTCACTAAATAAAAAGTTGTAAAGTCTGTCATGAGTTCTGCACCTAAAACAGGGTTGACAAGCCAGCACTTCTTCACGTTTGATTAAGGTTTTTTAGCATTTTGTTTCAGTATTATCTGTTGTTTGAGGGGAGCAGTTTCTTAATTTCCCTGTCTCAAACCGGAGAGGAGTGAGAACACGTATTTTTGCACTGTGTGGCCTGAAGCCATCTATTCTGTGTAAACCAGCACAGCTGCTCCATCTGCACTGTGAGCAGCTAGCTCTGGTTTTAGCGATAGCCTTGCTGGAGAAGTGCAGAGCTCTGCAGTGCAGTTCAGTCTGCTCTTTACTCAAGTTTTGCAGCAGGGAACTTAGTACTACTACTCTTAAATCCCAACAAAAGTCTATTGTCACTATTACCGGCAGCAGAGTACGTGCCTTTTATTCTTCTGCATCTTAGAGAAAGAGAGAGAGGAAGATGAAAACCAAACACTGAAGAAAAAAAGCACAACTTCTTTGGGAAAGCTCTTCTGCATATACTCCTGCTAAACTAATGTGAAAGCATATTCCCAAAGAATCTGTCTTCCTCTTCCTTGTGGCAGAGAGTCTGCTGCTGAGGAAGAGGAAGGATATGAAGCAGTCTAGCGCAGCTACAGAACTACCAGGAGCAGTAGGTGACCAACCTGAACAAGTGGGAGTAACGCTGTTGAGGCTAAGAACTCATCATGTGGAGATGCAGCAGTGGGATATGAGGGCTGAAAGAAGTCTAGAGGGAACAGCAGCGAAGGACAAAACAGAAGAAGCAGGATGAGGATTTTTTTTTCTTGCCAGAGCACCAGCAAGTGATGTTTTAAATACATAGAGACAGACTTCAGAGCTTACTGCTCCCAAACATCTAAAATCTCACTTTGGTTGCTGTCAATCTAAAACACAAAAAAATGCCTCTTTAAAGTCCTTACTGGACTCCCATTTCTTGTTTTGCACATACAAATGAGAACAATGGGGATATTAGATTTAGATGCAAAATAACCTACACCATGTCTTGTTACCAACTGGTACGATCGGTTTGATGAGCAAAACCTTAAATAAGATAGAAGACGCCATTCAGCCTGCCTGTGCCATTGCTTCTGACTTGTATATTGCTTCTGTTAGAATAGCCTGAAGCAGCAGGTATTCTGCTTCGCTTATTAATGCCCCATTTTTCCTCCATCTCTATTTCCACTGTCAGTGAGAAGCTCTCCTTGTTTGTTTTTTCTCTTAACCAGGTACTTCATGGGAAGAAGAACAAACCAGTCAGAGATTAAATAAAGAGGTTTCTTGCACCTTTCCACAAAAAATGAGAGACAATAAATCCACCTCTTCTTCCAGACCCTCTTCACCAGCACAACTTGAAGCAACTGAGAAAATGAAGCAAGTCAAAACTAGACTGCAGCTGGTGGACCTGGCTGGTAGCGAGTGTGTTGGTAAGTGAATGCATCTGTTTGGGCATGGATCCTCCCAGATCTAGGTGACAATAGTTGTCTTTACCATTTCTGAAGGGATACATGCTACCCCGCGTTCATACAGTGGGTGCTTTAACTCCACAGATCCTGGCAAATTTCGGGGGCTGATTGTTCCAGTTTTACACTGGTACAGTTTAACTGAAAGTCTGTTTGCGTAAGCTTGAAGTAAGCCTAGGGCGGTCACCCATATCATAGGTACATTATTTGTTCAGACTGGTTTTATTAGGCCTGTTTTTCTACTCTGAAAATTAGCATGTCTTTGTACAGAGATGTTTAAAGTGCGTAAATTATTTAAATATTACAAATATCTTTAATAGCTGATATCACCACATGTGGGTTTTTCTGCCTTATAGTGGAAGTTAGTGTTGAAAAGATAATACTGTTTTCATTGTTTCTTCAAAGAATTTTCTTCCTCCTGCCTCCTCTAGGCACACAATAATTTCAAAAACTTGATTATTTCCTAAAGGACAAGCTTTCTTACCAAGAAAAGCCATGCAGCCAAATGTACCATTCCAGAAATAATGTTTTGAAAACTGAACCAGTATTATGAAAGAGTCTTTTACTTTACTGCCAAAAGAATTCTTGCTGTTGCTCACTGTTAAACCTTTGTTCTACAGAGAAACCTAATATAATACATTATTTTTTTTCATTTGCTCTGAGTACTGGAAGCTGTTTGGTAAACATGTAATTGAGCAACAGTGTGTGTGTGTGTTTTCTCTCAGTTCAACCAGGACAAGCATTTACTTGGTTTGGGGCTCAGTGGGCCAGATCCTCCAGCAAAGCCGGAAGAGCTGTGCTTACTGACATCAGTGTTCGATGTGGCCCAGCACATGCAGCAGCTAACCTCTGCCATCAGCTATGCTGGTGGACTTACTGTCATAAAAGTGAGGGCAGCCATTAACTCATAACTGGTTTAAAATGTGGACAAATCTAAGTGAGCTGCAGTACAGCAGGCTTCTCACACACTGCGAGGCCCCGCTCTACAGCCATCCTGGGTCATTTACAGCATATACAAGCTAAGTGGTCTGTTTGTAGCAAACTAGGTTTCAGTTTGAAAACTCAGCTAAATGCTTCGTGGAAGTTTATCTAACCAAATGTAGATAATCAGCAATTTAAGCATGTACCACCTCACCTATCTGCAATTTTTTGCTTTAGGGTGATAATCCACTGTCTCAGGAGTCCACCTTTACTTGCTGTAACAGAAGCTTGGGGGTGGCTGTATACACAGTGACCCCAGTAAAGCTAGTTTGAGATATGTCCTATCTCAGATTATTTGTCCACCCTGTGGCAGGGTCTTCCAAACCACTTTGCTCTGTGCCTCTGCCAAGAGACTCTACTACTCCAACTCCATCCTCTCCCACAGTCACATTCCTCCAGCCCTTACTGTCCAGACTTCTGGGCGTTTTGTTATTACTGCACCTTTTTCACATTTGCCTCTTCAACACCTCTCTTGTTCTCCCAGTTTGAAAAATGGTGGCCTGAAGGGAAAACAAGATCCCTAGCCTCTCTCTGCACTTCTCTAGAGGTGGGACAGTAAGCAGCTGAGGAAACTATTAGCCCTGTCTGCTCATCCCGCTACCATTAGCTCTGCCTAGCATGGATCATGTGCTCTGGGTAGTAAGAAGTGATTGCAGATGCCTCTGTTCCTCATCCACTTATCCTGAAGAAAGGTTGAATTTGAATAATGTGATGCTAAATGCCAGTAGCAAATTTCTCTTCCCAAAATGGCAGAGGTAAGGACAGGAGGAATTAATTACTTCTAACTGCAGACTGATCAAAGAGTTGCATTTGCAGCACCTCTTTAAGTTGGTCCAACGCGGTGTGTAGACCAAACCTGTCCAGTGCTGCTCAGGGGCAGCATAGCTGCATACCACCGTGCTGGGTGGATGGTAGAAGGGCATCATTTTCCTTTATCGCTTTCCTTACTGCAAATGATACTACAAAACAGGATCTTACAGACTTTGGTGAACATAAGCCCCTCACCCTTACGGCTGCTGTACAGTTGTGTTTCTGCAGCTTATGCCATCAGTGTCACTCCTGTTTTTCGTAAGGGATACAGATGGGGCAGTTTATTATTAAAAATGGTGGAACACAACAGGTTTCTCTCTGGGGACACTGTGGACTGGCGTTTTCAAAAGCAGCCTTGTCTTGTCTGTTCTTATGGTTCCTAATTTCTCAGTTCCCTGTTCTTAACACATATGGAGCCAAGATGCATTGTACAGATGAAGAGATCAACTTTAACATGAGATGCTTCAGACCATCTGCAGACACTGAACCTCCTTTAACCTTCCTTCAAAAGAGTAGAAGTGCTGAACAATGTATTGGCAGTCGAGTGAAAAACCACTGCATCTTGCTTTTGGCATGGGTGGACTGGAAGTCCTGGTTCAGAATTTGTGTTTTAAAAATGTTAATGCAGCAACAGAATTTTTCATCCATTACAGTTGAAGTAGCTTTGCTTAGTCTTACCATTGCCTTTTTCTACACTGTACTAGGTATGTCTGGAGTGACAGGTGCAGCGCTGAGAGAGACGTCTTTTATTAACCGCAGCTTGTCTGCCCTAGCAGATGTTCTTGGAGCAATAGCAGAACAGCGATCTCATGTACCGTATCGGAACAGCAAACTTACACACCTGCTTCAGGACTCTGTAGGTGAGGGATTATTCTGACTTTCGTTCAACAGTAGAGACTACTTTTCCCAATCTTTCCCCTCCTTTGTTGTGTAAAATTAGGGAATGATCTTGTACTCTTTGCTTGTATGTGGGCCTCTATTCAAAGACTGGCTTTGGAGCAGTGTGAGTGCACAGCAAGAGTTCTGAACTCCTCCTGAATTCGGCTAAACCTTGCTGTTTCCAAGGTTCACTTTAGGAATACGCTTGTAAAAATCACAGCATCTCTAATAGGATCGTTTAAAGGGTAATAAGTGCATTTCATTGGTGTTTCATGTCAGGTACAGTTTACAAGTTAAGCTTCATTCTTTTATTACTACAGGGTAGTCACATACTTGCACATTCCTCAACATTGTGCCCTGTAGCAGTAAGACAAAGGAGGGAGACAGAACAGACATGTGGTACTGCACTACAGCTTGTGTTTGGGTCACCTTCTCTAGCTCCTCATCTATGCAGAAACAGTTTTAAAGCAAGTGTAATTCCTGCAGTAACGTCAGATTTGTGTCCATCCATATGGTGTATTAGTCCATTTTTCTGCAGCTATAAAGCATCAGCCCTTGTGCTTTTAGTCTCCAGTTCAAGGCATTGGCAGTGATTGAGGGAACAGTTCTTCAGAGTGTCTGAAAGACTCTTAATTTTTGCTTCAACTTGCAATTTCACCTAGTGCTGAAGTCCCCACTTTTAAAAGGGAAAGCCAAAGAAAGGAGTTTAGGAGCTATGTTGTATTAGCATTGAGCCTGATTTTAACTATGCCTGGTGTATGACTTGGGTAACACTGTGTTGAAAGGAGGAATTTCCTTGTTTAATCATTCTCTGTGAACCTCTATGTCTGTTTTGCTTTATTGTCACACAAATAAGCCATTTTGCCATTACCCCAAATTTACAAACATTTGACAAAGTTTAATGAGGTGCCCTGACCCATAACATACATGCTGACTAACTGGTGAAGCTATAAGGGGGGAAAATCTACATTACAAATTGTGAAACTTCTATTCTGCTGCGGCAAATATATCGTTAGACAGACTTCCCTTGAAGGAGCCGTCTGTTTTCAACAGCCTTCTTCATGGGCAGTCTTCTGCTTCATAAAAACAGTGGTAGCCTACGCTCACTGTGGTGTAGATCAGTACATTAGCAGCGTATAACTTACTGAAAATAATGAGGTAAATACGTTTTGTCATTTTCCTGCTTTTAGGAGGTGATGCGAAACTGTTGGTGGTGCTGTGCATCTCTCCTGACCAAAAGTACTTAACAGAATCAATGCAGTCTCTGGGATTTGGAACTCGTGCTCGGCAAGTTCAGAGAGGACAAGTGAAGAAAAAAAATTTCCCAGTGCCGAGTAAAGCAAAATAAAACCTAAGACTCCTGTGGATGAAAGTATTATTAATGAGTTCCTCAGACTGAAATGTATATTGTTGTCCTAAAGCCATTATTTTAGACATCAACTGCCAGATAAAATAAACAATCCTCAACATGGCATTAGTAAGCCATAACCCTGCTGATAATGTTCCTGCTCCAAAGAAAATAGCAAGTATTGACAACAGCTACTATGGTGGAATGGCTTAGAAATAAATCAGACTTTTTTTTAGGAAAGCTGCTTCAAGACATGGTTTTGGCAATGTGTTTCCTTTGGGCAAGTAGAATAAGTTGACAGAGCCCTGATTTAGGATGGCTCGCTTCAGAAAAGCCAAGGGTGCGTTCTGTTTTCGCAGTAGAAGACATGAGTCTAAATATCATTCCAGGGCTTCAAAGCAGCAAGTGAAATAAAAAACATGGCTTGGATTAAAATGTCATCGTGGCTTGGTCTTCTGTCTAGCATGGATGGGGTCATTCTTAACGCATGGTCAACAGGTAGGAGTGAAAAGCAACCCCTCAGCTGTACTGAATGGAGTTCTGTTCTCTGGTTTTAGGTAGCAAATAATGGCGTTAGTGAGATGGAGAAAAAGGAGTAAGACTATATCTGTTATCCCTCTGGAATGTAGCTTAGGAAGCAAATGAGGGATTATACTGCATTTTGAAAACACACTCAGGTTAAATGGTTGGAGCGAATCCGAACTCTACTGAGTTCACTAAGACTACAGCTTTGCCTATTTTGTTGTTGGGGTTTTGGGTTTTTTTCCCTATAAATGCTGAAAGGCTCTGAACTAATGTGCCATCACAGTAAAAAAGGATAACTACACACTTCCCATCCATCACCTGAATAAAACACCAAAAACCCAGCTTGTGATATGATGCTTGTCATCTTCAAGAGGCTTGTTGTTGTGACATCATCACGCAGGGTTTGTGAATGAAGTTACCCTGGAGCGGTTGCAAGGAAATTTAAGCAATGTTGGAGACAAGAAGCGGTTCTGAGATGAGTTCAGTTGGGTTCAAAGAACATCTGATGTGTTTTATGCACCACGTTGTTGCTCAGCCGATGCCTCAGGATCTGCTCTGAATTCTTACCTCCAGCAATCACTCGGCCTCTAGACTGAGAGAGAGAGGTCATTGGGAGGTCACGGAAAGAAGGCTTGAATTGCAGTGGCCTGCCCAAAAGGCTGGAGTTTATAGTACTCCAAGTCACTTAACCTTCACAAGCATAAATATTTATCCAGGGATTATATAGCATACTATTATTGGAATTCCACCCTTGAATACTTAACAGCTGCTGTGTTGCATGCCGTGCTCTGGTGCTCAGAATGTTAGCATACAACTGGAGAGCTGTAACAATACTTGTTTTCCTAAATAATGTTGTGATTAAAATGCCTTGACTTCACCTGATTCCTGCAGTAATAGATGGGTTAAAAAAGAATCAGGACCCAGGACTTCAGGAAGCTGCACGGTCACTAAGGCAATCTCAGGTGAGAAAGTGTCGGTGAGCAGTGTTAGCCTGGTAAATGAAACACAGGAGCAGGCAGCTTCAAGCTCACCTTAGTCTCCTGACAGCTGGGCTATGAAAGCAGCCCAGATTACAGCTCTAAGAGAGGTTAAGTGACGAGGGAGGGCTAGCTGATTCCACCAGCCTCTAAGTTCCTCAAGTATTTTTAAGGATTTGCCATTTCTTAACTTGTCATGAACTGCACTTTCTTTTCTGGAGCTGCTTTTTAAAACTTGGCATTTATTTACAATCTATGTGCTAGGGGAAAAGCAGCAATACTTATTGCTAAAGCTCAGAAATAAACCCCTCAAATGCCAAAAGTTTAAGTTTCTACATTAACGTTAACTGCCAAATTGTGCATCTGCCGCATTCCCTGTTCTCATTTCCCTCGTCAGCACAGTGCATCGCTCACTCTTTGACAGCACAGTGACGTGTATAGGATATGCAGGGCAGCGAAGTTAACATTTTGCTCTAAGTACTTACGGTTTTGGATTTTCCTGGGTTATAGAGATGCGATTGCTCAATCTCGGTGTCAGATGTGACACACTGAAGGAAAGAAGGGTAAAAGTTGTAAGGGTGAAATGGCTTTACTCCAGCATTAAGCTGAATTGTCTTCTGCCTGAAGATCCACTGGGACCTGCTGAAGGAGAGGCAAGGATCTCCAGACATGTAACTGCTGTTCTGAGGAGCAAGGAAAACGGTATGTGCAAGGCCGTATACTTGTCTGCTGTAATTTTTTTTCTTTCAGATCTTTCATGCTTTGAAATAACAGCTACGTTAGAAAAGCAGGTGTGACGTATTCATGGAGCTGACTTTAAGGTTTCCTTTGTTGACTGAAACCGATCCTGATAAACCAGTCCTCATCAGCTTCACGTTGTAAAGCTGAAACACAAGTACCAACACTGGGAGAAAGAAAGTAAGTGGTATTTGAAAGCGTTCTGAAAAATTGAGACAGGAGGTCGTAAGTACCAGGAAAAATGTGATTATTTAAGAGTGCTCATGCGGTCTATTTGCTAATACAGGTTTGTTCTCTGGGAGCAACTGAGAGCAAACGAGAGTAAAAACCACATAAATCAGGAGAACATCCTTTCAGTAGAGCCCGTGAGTGCATAATCCAGAGCTCAGCTGGTCTCTTGTTGCATTGAAGCGAGAGCACCCTCAACCCTACTCTGCCTCCTGCCTGCTCAGCCAGGGCACTGGGTCACTGTTTGGGAGGGAGCCTGCTCAGTGCAGGGAGCGGCCTCTCACCTACCCATGATCTGTGCCAGCTGCCTTGGCCGCAGTCAGCAAGTCAGTCAACCTTTCACCGCTGGGCTCTTACTCTCCTCCTGTCGTGGTTTAACCCCAGCCGGCAACCCAGCACCACGCAGCTGCTTGCTCACTCCCCATCACCCAGAGGGATGGGGAGGAGAATCAGAAAGGAATGTAAAACTCAAGGGTGGAGATAAGAACAATTTAATAGGTAAAGCAAAAGCTGTGCACGCAAGCAAAGCAAAGCAAGGAATTCATTCACCGCCTCCCATGGGCAGGCAGGTGCTCGGCCATCCCCCAGGAGAGCAGGGCTCCGTCACCCCTAACCGTTACTCGGGAAGACAAACACCATAATGCCAAATGTCCCCCCCTTCCTCCTCCTTCCCCCAGTTTATATACTCAGCATGACATCATATCGTATGAAATACCGCTTTGGCTAGTTTGGGTCACCTGTCCTGGCTGTGTCCCCTCCCAATTTTCCATGTCCCTCCAGCTCTCTTGCTGGCAGGGCCCAGGAGACCAAAAAGTCCTTGACTTAGTATAAACATCACCCAGCAACAACTAAAAACACCAGTGTGCTATCAACACCGTTCTTACACCAAGTCCAAAACACAACACTGCACCAGCTACTAAGAAGAAAATAAACTCTATCCCAGCTGACACCAGGACACCTCCCTGGGACCCACTTTCTCCTGTGACAGTTCGGGCAGTATTCGGCTGTGTTGCACCTTCCACGGCCCCCTGGCTAGCGGTAGGAAATAGACATGGCTCCAGACAGCGATGCCGGGCACCACAAACCCTGGCTACCCACTGGACTGGCCTTCAGATGCCCCTCTTGTATTCTGCCTTCTTCCTTGCCCTGCGGATGAGCTGAGAAAACCATGTGAGCAACAGCAGCTAGGAGCCTCCACCTCCTCCTCAAAAAGCATACCCATTACTGAAACCACAGCAAACACAAGAGAATTTGGTCTTGCGAATTCCTTGGTATTCAGCATCCTGGTTCAGTGTCAAGTTGGCCAAAGAGTCAATGGCGTGAAGCCTGACCAGCACAGCAGCTGCCTGGGAGGCCCAGGGTCTGGTATTCCTGCCAGTGTACCCCCAAGAACCTTACGTAAAAATGGAAGCTGCATCCACACTGTGACCGCCACTCGCTTCTGGCACCCTACTCACACCTCCTCTAACCTGTGGGCCAAGCGCTTCTCCAGAAAGCAGAAAATTTGGATCCAGTTCAAAGACGAAGGATTGAGCCTTGTGCCTCTCCCTGGACAAGCGAATGCTCTGGCTTGTAGGACGTCCAGCAGGTCTGGAGATGGAGCAGGGAAAATGGGACTCTGCCAGACCAATCCCCAAGTCCTAACAGCAGCAAGTGCTTGTCTAGAATAAAACACACGGATAAGCATACACACAGACCTACGCAAAGTTAGCAGAAGTCTAGACTTGCCTAGAATCAGACCATAATCTTCAAGTACAAGTCAAAAAATTTGGCCGAAAAGTACAGCCTGGTGCCCACATTTCCCAGAGGATTTATCATTACAGATGGAATTTATCAGCTCCAGTTGTTGGTTCCCCTTGCAGCCAAGGGAAAGGGATTAACAGGATAGATCCATTTTCAGCAAGTACCTCTGCCTCCCTAGTCTAGCCAGAGAGACCAGGGTTTAGAGCCCCAACTCTCAGCCTGCCACAGCCAGGGAAACTAACGGCTCAAGGACCCGATTCTGAAGGACCAACAACTGCTGTGGAGGTTTCTCACTTATTTTTTCCAGCCATGATCCCTACCCTACCTGCCCAGCTCTAACGCTGAGCTCTGTAGCTGTGGTCCAACACGCCTTCTTCCAGCCCTTGCAAATCTGTCCCCAGTTCACGTGCTTTCCATACAGGGGAAGGCGGCGTGCAATGGGGCAGAGCAGAGCATATGGCACAGGAGCTGCTCCCCATCAGCTCCTGGTGAGGATGTTTTTAGTGCCTGCAGGGATCACCTTTGTGCAGGGCAGCCTACCCTGCTGGGAGAGCTGCCCTGCGCTGAGCACGTGGCTGGCACGCTGTGCAGTCCCACTGCAGTTCACAGCACTCCGCACGCCTGCAGACAAGCCATTAATCTTCCTCACCACCTCGGAATACTCTTAATCGGCAGAGCCCAAGGAAGGTATGTGACCCACCATTGCTTAACAGCGCTGCATCTCATCACAGGGTTAAAAAGAAAGCAGTAATTAAAGCAGCCAGTGCCTTTGGCCCACTCTTAAACAAAACCTTGACCTATGCTGATGTTTGAAAATTATAGATTTAATTTCCACATGTGGCTTCATGCCTTGGCAGCAGCCACGCCACAAAGAGAGGCTGCTCCAGGTTTTAGCCAGGCTAGGAAAACCATAATAAGCATTGGAAAGTTCACAAAAATGTTTAATTTGTTATTAAATTGCTGATTCCATTTTATGAAGCACTTTTCCAAACCTTTGCAGAATGAGGATCAGGCAGAATGAAGCGGTTATTGGAAAAAGGCTTTTGGCTCCTGCTGTGGACAAGCAGTTGCAAGCTGATGGCTTGCAAGCCCCTTCCAACCAGAGGAATAACCGGTAGCATCAGCTCACGGAGGAGCAGACAGGCCCAGAGTGCAGGAATGCCAGAGGTACCACGGCCTTTCCCAAAACCAACTTGGATTTGAGCAACCATAGCCCTAGCCAGATAAAAAAATGCCAGCCACATACCAGACAAAGGAGGGCACAGGGTGATCTAATTGAAGGGCAGAAGTGAGGGGAAACAGTGCCTACAGGTTTTTTTGCCTTTTCTTACACCCATTGTTATCAAACCAGGTTCTACCTTGCAATGCATTTGCCCCTTTTTATTTTGTTTATATAAAGGGAGACCAAAAAAAACTTAAGATAAAATCTGAGCCTTCCTGAATTCATGCAAGTATGCGCTAGGAGGCTCTGGGAGTGGACAGCTGCATTTGGTTTCATTGATTTGAATTCACCTTTATAAAATAGAAAGGTGCCTGTGCTCTTGACTAAGGTTGGCAACACGTCCAAACAATAACTGTCCCAAAGCAGTGTCGAATAGCCTTTGGTGACCTTTAGAAGTGAGCCTTTCAGAGCATGCCCCTGGGGGAGGGAGGGCAAATGCAGCGAACAGATGGGGCACTACAGCGCTCCAAAGGTTTCAGCTTGTGCCAGGGACTGAGGTCGGTGGCCGCAAAGGTGCCATTTGTTTCGGGTGTAACCCATGGCCTCCCCAGTGATGCTGGCAGTGGCAGGAACGGCTGCACGGAGCGTGCCAAAGCCACCAGGTAATGCATCTTTATGCACATCCTCCTCAGCTCTCAGGCTGTGAGAGCATCTTCAAGAGATGATCTTAACTGCCCCCTTACTTCATGACAACACTCCCCTCTGCCTGTGTTTTTACTAAAGATCTCAGATTATTAAAAAAAAAAAAAAAAAGCGATGATCCCTCTTCCCCATACCTAAGTGTTTCAGATTGATCAGAAAAAGCGTTTGGAAGAGAAGTCCAAAACTCAATACTTGAATAACATGACAGGATGCTCCAAATTCACCTTGTGTTTGTTCAGTACACGATGTGTCTCTAACGACTGGGAGGTCAGCCTCAAAAAACCTGCTGAAATGCTGGTCAAGTGACCAGACACATCCAGATGTCAGTCCTACCAGTTCAAACACCAGGGCCTACATTCAGAAACAAAAGAAGAGAATTGCAGTGCTCCAGCTACCAGGACCAAGTGTTTAGCATCAGCTTCGATGGAAATAATGTGGGGGGGGAATCCACAGTTCTTAAACTCCAGAAACATGAGATTTGCACGTCTAATCCACAGACCTACGAGCTTAAAAAGTTGCACCTCTGCTCACTTCCCTGGGGATTCACAATTAAGCTGAATTATCACGCTTTTGCTATTTCAGCTCCTACGGCTTCATACTCACAAGTATCTCCTCCAGCACGTGTCTCCTCTTGCCCATTTTCTGTTACATGAAATTGCTGTCCTGGCTGGGATGAGTCACTGCCCAGCAGTTCACTTCAAGGCATGCACCAGGAATGGTTTTCCCTCCCATTTTCCTCTGGACTTTACTAATCAGTTCCTTCCCTCTTCTGAACAAAAATAAAAACAAAACAACCAAAAAACCCCACCCCACTGCTATAAAAGTTTTGGAAGCCACACCAGAAGCTTTGAAGATCCAAGAGACAGAAGATGATACTTCCTCCCTCCCTTCGACATTTGCAGCATAAGCCTCCACCTCTTTCTGAGCCCGTACACACACGGACTCTGCCCACTACATGCTCTGAGGTGGCGTTTCAAATTACACAAGCTTAAGGTTAAATGCACAACCAAATGCATAACCACAGAAATGTGAGCATTTTGCAAGGCAGCCGAGGCATTAGCAAGCAGTCCTTTACACCCTAGCCACAGGCCTCCAACACTTCCAGCCCTACGTGCCTCGGCCAGGCAGCGCTGATATTCCCAACACAATTCCCCCACACCTGCTCTGATGAGTTTCATCTTCATTTGAGATCCTGGTGTCCACACTCCTTTCCTCCCGACCCATTTCCCAAGCCCTCCCCGAGGAAGGTGGCTCAGCACGGGCAGATGAACACACTCATCCACCTGCTACTTCAAAAGGAGCTGGAGGAGGAGCCCATGCTGCTCCCACTGGGTCTGCTACCCAGGCTGAATCCATGGGGAGCAGCTAGCCAGTGTTAGCATGCCGATGCTCAGTGCTTCATAACATAACCCCGCTTACGCAGCCAGATCTGACAGGTCATTTCACAGTGTCCGACTTGCGAGAAGCACTTCCCACCAGAGACAAGACAAAGGTCACAAGAGGCAACTCAATATTGCAGTATCTCAACAGGGACACCTCACGGCAATGGCACAGGGCTCAACCCAGAGGGCCTACAAACGGGATGTCGGGAAGGTACCAGGCAGTGTGAGAGCCACTGCCCGGGCTATCTCTCCAGCGAGTACAGGAGGCCATAAAGGGCATCGTGCCTCTGGACAGTCCCCACGGATACCATCTTATGGACAGACATGTGCCCCATCCACTGCCCTCCCAGTCTCCATCCAGGATAGAGGCTTTATAATGCCTCTATGGAAAGCTGTTGTGGATTCACCACAGACACATGCCAGCTGGAAGTTACAGCAGTTCTGCTACTGCTGGTTACCTAATGCCATGAGAGCAGAGAAACATCTCTTGGTAGCAAGCCCCTTAGATCAGTCAAGACACTCGGCGATGTACCCCTTGCACTCTTTACTTCTCCTCTTCCCTTTGTTTATAAAGACTCTGAAACTGCCCGCACCAGCTACCAGACCAGCAGCTGTGATGCGGGGAATGGACAGTTCGAATGGAGGTAAAAGACACCCATAGTCAGAACTGAGCCTGACTTCCATTTCCTTACCAGAATCTGGTTTATCTGCTAAATTTGGCACAGCATTTGCAACAGCAAGAGGCAGGAAGAAACTGTGATGCCTGGACACAAGAAGCTGTACCTGCACATTCACCAGAATCAGCTCTTTTGTTTGTGAACAAGTAGAGAGGGCTTACACTGACGCAGACGACTGCACAACTGCAAGGAACTCCCAACAGCCACTTTTGGGACAGGGCCATAGTTTGTCAGCACAAGCAAGTTTGTATTAAACCCTTCTACATCAGTCCCATGAATCCAGAACACATCAAAACCTCTGCAATCCCAGCTGAAAGACATGCGCTTCATTCCCCTGGCATACAGACAAAAAGCAGAAGAACTGACAAATAACACAAATGTAAAGACGTGCAGTTGCATGGGGACATGGCAGAGGAAGAGAAGCGAGCCACCTACACGGTCACGGCACAGGTCCTGGGAGGGCTCCTGCTGGTGAGGATACAGCAGCTCCTGATAAAAATCCCTCTCTGGTCAAGTTACACAGCAAGGAAATGCAACGCCTGGGGAAGGTGGGCACCCAGGTACTGCCTCCTTACATCACCGGGACCGCATCCAGCCCGGTTGTGGAACTTGTATGAGCTTAGCAATAGGTTCAGATGTCACCTCTGGCCAAATTCAGGCCAACAGAGAAGCCGCCTTCTCCACACTCCTATTTCTCCATCCGCCTCCTCTTGTTGCAGGTGAGTACCCGTGCTCGCTCACAGGTCTGCTCCTGCTGCGTCTCTCCTGAAGTGAGCTGTGCACCACCACGGGACAGCGAGGTGGTCCCTCTACAGAACAGACCAAGCCAGCCCAAGGAAGGGGAGGTGCCCCTGGGGGACGCAATGCAGCACCAAACTGCCTTCAGCCAGGACGCCTTTTTGGAAAGCTCCCCCAGGCACTCAGGATACCAACAGTATTGTGCTTGGAGCTTTGTGGGCACATACCTGGAGCTGGGGAGGCAGCTCTGATCCTGCAGGATGGCGTGGACAAAGCAGGGTCAGAGTGGTGGTGGCATCGATCTGGGGTAGCAGCTTTGGGGAGTCTTTAAAGCTTGTTAACCTTAAAGGTGCTGGGCTGACCAAAAGCTCGGCCAATGCTCTAGCAATGTCCTTGGGAAAGGCAGCCCTCAACAGCTCCCACCCTCCTCTTTGTTCTGAAAACAGGTCAAAGTCAGCACCATAGCTGTAGAGTGCTCCCTTAGCATGCTAGCCCTATATTTTTACAGCAGTAATTCTGGTTTGGATCTCGAAACGGTTTGTGTTGAAGCAGACTGGAAAGCAGTGGTTTGTACCCTCTCTATTATTTGCAGTGGACACAAGCAAAATTGTAGCCAGCTGCTCCCACAGCAAACCCTGCCGCTCGTGCCCTGCTGCAGGACGTGGCCAGGGGAACGCAGCGCTGGCAGCGGGGCTGGGCTTGGACTGGCCAGGGGCTCCAGAGAAAGGCCCCATGTCCACACCCCCAGCCTCAAGGCGTTTCCTAAGTGTGAGCTGGGACCCAGACATTCAAAAACACACTCCTAGACGGCGATCTCTTTATTGCCCTTCTAGCACGGGCCCTTTGAGCGCTCCTATGGCCAATTTTTCCCTTCAGCCAGGTATGCTAGGAAGGGCTACTTGTTTTTCTTATTACGAGCTGCAAGCCTTATTCAAAAGTGGGACCCAGGGTGCTGGGGCTTTAAAAGGAGAGCCCAGAGCACTGCAACACCTGCAAGAAATGCGGTCAAAGCTAGCAATACTTTCTCCCTGCCCCCAGATGCCTCACTTGCTTTAATGCACTCCAGTCTAGCGACTGGCGTGTCCTTCTTGACCATTTCAAGAACAGGAGTTCCCAAAAATGCATCTTGTAACCCATTAGCACTTTAACAGAGGGATTATGGGAGCCCTCTGTTCATGTCTGACTAAAAGACCATAGGCAGAAAAGTTTGCATTAGCCACAGAACCATGGTATCGGCAGAAAACGCTCCCAGATCCCAGCAGTAGCTATGTGTGCTAGAGGAGAGGAGGGGGGCATCGCTGGTGTCACTGGTCAAATGCAGAGAACTCAGGATCCACTGGTCAAACGCAGAGAGCTCAGGATCCACTTCAGGGGAGACTGTAGACAAATGCCAGGCTGGCTTCCCATGCTTCCTTCATACACACAGCGAGCCATTTAGCCCTAAATATAGAAGCGCAGCCCACAAGCCAGACAAGAAAGATTTCAATGCTGCCGCCAGGAACAACAATAAACTGCACCACAGACCTTATTTCCAGCGGTGGGTAAGCACGGATGCCTCAAAAGAGGGCAAAAAGCTTCCTCACTCTCAGACCCTGAAATTATGCATTGAGGAGATAAAAGTACCTGGCTTCCTATAGCGTGCATTTTTGCTCAGGAATCTCCATCCCAATAGCCACAGATCTCTTGAACACACCTAGGTCTGAGATGGTGCGGAGGGAAAGGCGACCCCGAAGGCAGCAGCCAGCAGAAGAGCAGGGAGGGGCTGCCTTGCGCAGCCCTTCTAGTCCAAAACCCCTCGGTTAGAGAGCAAGCCACGTTCAAAGCTTCATTTTCTACAAGGGCGGGGAACGTGGCTGTGGGAATCGGTCACTGTTGCCACAATAGTCAAACAGCTCAGACTATTTGTCAGCTGGTTGCAGCAAGGAGGTCGAGTACTTTCTGTGGCTGATGCAAATTAATTTTTCCTACACCAAATGCTCAGCTGTCGCTAAAGTAGTCAGCGGTATTTTCCATGTGGTGGCTTGAGATTTAAGGCTTCTAGCACGTGCCATATCCAATTATCTCACTGCGTATTAAGAACAGCACTGATTGTAGAAAGAAAAATAAAGATTGGTCTAAATGTATCTACGAGATTTAAAGTAAAAATGTGAGGCTGATATTTGCAGGAATAAAAATAAAGCAGAATTGTAAAATACCACAGCTATGTTCTTCAATAGCCCATATTCAGCTGCCCCTGAGCTCTACCGTAAAGGAGACACACAATTTTTGCTCATTACATCTCTGTGGTAGAACGACAGACTTCCAGCACAAGGGTTACTCTCTGGACCTTACTCTAATGACTACAGCCTCCTCCTTGCAGAGCCCAACTCAGGGTTCAGAAGCGCCCAGCCACACGCGGGCTGCAGCCCACCACCAACGCCCGGCTGCCCGAGGGGTGTGGAGGGGGGCCGGGCAGCGAGCAAGCGACGGGAACGGTGTACGGATGCCATTAGAAATTCAGTCCATTCGATTTCCTGGGGGGGAATAGCATTTCCTAGGGGAAACACTGAGGGATGCTGCTGCGGTGCCTGCAGACGTTCTGCAGAAAGGATGCTCGCCCCGAGAGGAGCCAGCCCGGCAATGGAAGAGCCGCTGCTTCACCGAGCGGTGCCCCAGGCTCGCCCGCAGCCGGCCCGGCCCCAGCGGTGCCCCGTGCCCGGCGCTGAGGGGAGCTGCGGGCGCAGGGCGGGCACAGCCGCAGCTACCGCCGCTAACGCTTCCCATCCCGGGGTACGTCGCCTCGAACGGGCTGGTCTTCCATAAACCGGCTTGTCGGAAGGTTTTTTCGACCGACACCAACATTTTTTCCCCCCAGAGCACCGAGCCCCCCCCGGAGGCTGAGCAGCAGCGGCTCTGTGCCCAGCGGGGCCGGGCGTACCCTCCGCGTCACGCCGCCCCGGGCCCGGCCGCCCCCGCCTCAGGCACCTTCTGCTGCGGGCTCAGCAGCGCCCGGCGTCCGCGGGCCCCGCTCCCGCAGCTGCGGCGGTCTGGCCCGCGCTGCCGGGCCCCCCCCGTTCCAGGCCGCATGCCCAGGCCCCGCGGCCGGCCCGAGCGGCCACCCCCGCCCCCGGGGACGCGCCCCCCACCGCGCCTCGGCGTGAGGCCGCTCGGCCCCGCCGGCACCCGCGGCAGGAGCGGGCAGCGCCCGGCCCCTCCGCCCGGAGCCCCGGCGCTCCTCGGGCGCCGCCCCGCGGCCCGGCCCGGCTCTGCCGCCACACGGCCCGTTCCCCCCACCCGCTGCGGGGACGGGGCCGCGCAGCCCCAGTCTGGCCTACGGGGCCCCGTCGTGAATGTAGCGGAGGCGAGCGGCGCCTGCCGGGGGGGGCGGGCAGGCAGGCTCCCTCCGGCCGTGCCCAGCTCTGGCACCGTGCGGTGCCTCAGCTCAGCCCGCTGCCGCCGGGCACTCGGGAGCGGCCCCGAGGGGACGCGTTCGCTGCCCTCCTGCCGCCCCAGCGGGGGGGCGCAGGGGAGACACGCGGCAGAGGGCTGCTCGGGGGCTCCCGGGCCGGGCCGCGGCGCAGGCCACGGGTCGGGATGAGGAAGGTCCAAGACAAGCGTGGCCAGACCGACCCGGAGCCGGTGCCCAGCGGGGGAAGCTGCTGGCAGGCGAGGAGCTGCAGCCGCGAGCGCGCCCGCCGCCGTGGGACTCACCACCCGCTCCAGGCTCCCGAAACACAGCGGCCTCCAGCGCCTCCAGCCTGGCCGCCCAGAACGCCGGGGAGGAACTGCTCTCACTTCAGCACACGTACCGGGGGGCTGACCCCTCGGTTTAGCACGGCTCAGGCCTTACCCTGCCTCAGCGCAGGGCCAGTGCTGTGACATTTCCCCCGTCCCACGCCGCGCCACTCCACTGAACCCATGCCGGATCTGCTGGTACCATGAGAAGTCCCATCTTCAGAGACAGACTCATCCTATATATTCTGGTCAGCAGCAGTCCACCCTAGCAGGCAAGGAGGTGCTATTGCTTGACAAGCAGAGAAAGAGAAGCCTCAAAGGCCTTCCAGTATCCCCAAACCAAAGCTGGATGAGTCTCTGAAGTCCTTCAAAATATATATATATACTGGAAACACAGCAGCTGCTGGACAGAAAGATGAAGTACAAGAAGAGAAGTCATAAGAATAGGGGCAACACTATCAAAGTACACTAAAAAATTACTATTTTTTTTAATGCTAGCTTTAGTGGCCCATAACATATCCAGAGAAAAGAAACACACACCCAAACACTTACAAGGGAACCCACCGGCAAACTTCTTCAAGAAGAGATGTGCAGTTACACCATGGCACTCCTCCACACATCTGTGTCCCAAGAAAAGCAAAACTTTCCTTTATCCATGCCAGACCCCAGGCCAGCAGGCTAGGTGGCTTAGGGCAGAACAATCGCCAGTGGCACTTTGCCTCACATGGGCTGGTGTGCCTGTCCTTGGATGCAGCCCCTGGGAGGATGCTGACAAGATCTCTCTACATCCTCAAAAGTTCACACGCTCAGTTTTCTTGACTGAACGCCATGAGCAGCTTAACTCATCTCTTCAGTTAGATTCAGCTCCCATTAGTGCTCCCACTGACTCTAACCTGAGCGACTGGGTCCTCAATACCTGACAGAGGCCCCTTTGGCATCGTGCTACTGAGAGCAGCCAGGAGGAAAAGAAGTTGTTCCAGTGACTACAGTGCCTCTGGGTTTGCCATCACAACCCGAGCTCACACGGATTACAGTCTGGCCGCAAATTCATTTCTACAGCCTACCTATCTCAAATGGAAGATGTCACTGACATGCACCTCTTGGAGGAAAAAAACCACAATTATAATGATACACTACTACCTTTTTCTATCCATACTTTATTGCAAGTGTACATATAATTATTTATATTTTATTTTAAACATGAAATTCCTTTCATGGAAAGGAGAAACTTTTACCATTAAAATAGTGATTATACCACGAGTATTTTACAAATATGTACAAATATTGGCAGCTAGTTTCTAACACCAACTGTTAAATGCTTACATAACCCTCTACCAAACTAATTAAACCCAAAAATAATAAGACCTTCTAAAGCCAAAGACAAACAAAAAAATAAGTCTATTGCTAGCAGGAACAGGCTTTTTTTCCCCCATATGAATACAAAAACTTGCATGATAGATATTCACAGTGCTTGTAAGATACTAGTTCATTCTTAGTCTATACACGAAAGTGTCCGGTCTCCCCTTCATATGCATATGTAACACAGTACTGGAGGGAGCTGCGCAGACCACTGAGAAAAGACAGTCAGACTTGAAGAGTTTGCCTTCCCTGCCAGCCATGAATATATACAAGAAACCCTCAAGTACATACAAGGCAGCCGATGCTCACACAAGAGCCAATTACAGTTTTCAGGCATTGGTGTATTTTGTAACCAGCAACAGGAAGATTACAGCATTTCACCAAGTCTATCGAATGTTCAGTAACTGCAAAAACAAAACTCCAAACTGCTTGGTGTCAGTGTCAATAAATACTTCATCCAGTAAGGTGGATTAGGCCAAAGCAGGTACGAACGTGATTGTCTGAGACAAGTGCGCATAGATGTCAGCATTTGGTGCAAACATGTTTATGACACTTACTGCAGCAACTATACGCACTGAATTTTGAGTTTTTTTTCCCCCTACTAAAAACCATTGCCAGAACCACAAGTAATCGTACATCTGCATGGGTGGGAAAGCAACAGTTTAGCAGGGCTGTTGCTCCAGACCCCTCCCCTCCCCCCCTTTTCCATGGACAGACATACAGACACGCAATACAAGCCATCTCTCCAGCTCCGTGATGGCTGCAAGAACAAGGCTGCTCCCTGCAGCACAGCAACTGGTCCCCTGGATCCTGGCCATGCCTCTCTCCCACAGCTTACAGCCAAACGGGCCCCAGGTAACGGGGAGCAACCCGATAGTGGGATGCTTGACCGAACTGTTCACGAGCAGCCAGATGTCCTTTATTCATTTAGATCTATTTAGGAGAGTTTATTTTGGATGCAGTAAACATACCTCAAGTACTCTGTAAAGGCATTTGGGCTTTGCTTGGAAGACATGGAAAGAGGCTATGGTGAATACACAGCTCCTCATCTTTCATCACAAAAACAAAGAACAGCGTGATCGAAGAGGGCACAGTCAATTAAGCTGCGTCTGCAGTGAGCTTGTGCCCATTATTCATTCCTCAAACATCATAGCCAGGGTTTGGTGCTGGATTCATCTCAGAGGATGTACAGCTGCTGATGCTACTTCAGTAAATGCAGATGCACCTGCATGCTCTGCCTACACCACATTCACTTGCATAGAAATAACGAGATGACAGACTTCATAGATGTGCTATTTTAACAATTTACAGGAAGCCAATTTACCAGACAACTACTAAGCCCACAAAGCCCACCGTCAAAGCAGCAGCTCAAACCATTCTCATCGTGGCCTGGCTTGCTTCCTTTCCTGAACTCAGCTATCTTCAGCTTTTGAGTGATCAGCACTGCACAACACGCACATCCTCAACCAGCAGAATAGCATCAACCTGCTTCTAGAGTTTTCCAAAAAGTTATTACTGTCCACCTGCAAGGTTGTCAAAAGCTGGGCGCAAGGTTACACATGCCTTTAAGTACAAGCTTCCCAAATGCTGGGAATTGACGAGGGGAGGAGGTAGTGGGGGAAGACAGGGAAGGAAATCAAACAAACATACATTTATTTGCATGTAACAAGGTAGCAGGATGTTTTCCAAACCAAATGCTTGAATCAAACAGCATAGTTGTTATTTTCCTAGTGAGAGCCAGCACAGCAAGGTCCACCACTCAGAATCACCAAATGAGCGCGTACCCCTTGGCACACAAACATCCTACACTTCCACCACTATGAGCCCTGCAGCACTACACACTCCCATTTGCATGACCTATCCATGACTAAGCAGGACACAGTCACTCTGTGTGTCCTTCCAGAGCAACTTTCTCCAGTCCATACTTGCACCCTAAGCAGAGGAAAAATTTCTAAGGAACACATATATTAAAAAAACCCAACAACATAAAAGTACAATTCAGTAAAGGGTGATCATGCCTGGACAAATTCTCCAGTCACACTCCTGTCTTCAAGAGCCAGTCGATTTACACTCTCAACTTGTCTGTTGTACTCTCAGAGGCAGCTTACTAATTTGTTTTATCCCTTTCCCCATCTCCCCAAGGACATAAGCATTTATTTACCAATCTGCATCATGGCAGTAGTAGACAGCTGAGAGACAGTTCCATTTGTTGCATTAAAGGGGGAGAAAAAAAAATAATGCATATTGTATTTGACTAGATGCTTAAAACACAAATGACAAAAAAAAAAAAAAGAGAAGTAAACTCCTGGCAGAGCAGGTCTTGCTCCCCATAAAGCAAATAGGCAACTTGTGTTCATTATAACAGGAACAGGCTAGACACTTCCACATACAGCCTTCCAAATGTGCTCAGAGTATATCCTGGCCTGACAGCTGTTGGCAGTGTTGCAGCAGCACAAATTCAGGACAACCAAGCTATCCGTACACTAGCATTAACAGAAAGGGACCACAAGAGAAAGGCAGAAAGATAACTGACACAGACTTTCAGTTTCTTTCTGATAAATCCATTTAGACACAGTGTTTGCTTTACTAGCTCAGCATCAGTTTTGGTCCACTGTTTTTGGTTTTTATGTCGGTTGTGTCACTGCTAATGGTGCAGGCCACTTCCATTTTCTGCTCAGACAGACGCTTCAAATGCCAATGTTAAGTGCTACACTCCACTTGATTTGCCCTGTAGTCAGGTCTGCAGAAGTGATGCCACTTACCGATTATGGAGCTGAATAACAAAGCTGCTCACAATCTCCTGCAAAACCAGAGTGACATCACATGTGTTAATGAGGTATATATTTCCATGATGAGCTCTTTCCTGGTATGGAAGAGCTCCAATCTCATTACACCACAAACTCCTCTGGGAGCTGGTCCTCTCCCAGAAGATCCAGGGAGAGGCAGTTCATGGATCGCTTCCCATAAAGGGCTGACTTGGTTTTGCAGTCTGCTGTGGAATAAACGCAGCCATAGATAGACAGCTTGTCCTCCAGGCTGCAGCCAAACGTGTAGCTGTGGGACGTGTCTGAAGACAATGTGGCACTTAGTGGCGGGTGCCGGTGCTTGTGAAGGCGGATGTCATCCAAACTCTGGCTGTGCTGGTCCGTGCAGCTCCTGCTTTTGGGTGATCTGACCTGACGGTTCAGTAAGACACACAGGAATAAAAACAATGAGCTCAGACACAGCCTAAGGATGCTGGCTATGCATGCTACAAGTTTTCCAAAATTGTTCTTCCACTCTTTCAAAACAGCCCCACCAGTCTTCTGTATCATATTGGCTTAATGAAGAAGCTGTGACTCATCAAGAAACTACAAGTGAACTGAACTGCCATGTTGAGCCAGATTCTAATCTGTATGCACTGTGTCCTCAGTGTCCAGTACAACGGACAAAACACTTGACAGGTATCGACACCTGAATGACCCTGACACTTCTTGGCAGATCCATGGAGTCATCCTCAAATGGACAAAGTGCACATAAAAAAAATACACCAACTGCTTCAACACAGTGAAAGAGTTCAAAAGAGAAGAAAAAAAGAAAGTCCTAAGGAGTGATCGAAGTCCTTGTTCAGCAAAGTTCAGGGAATGAAGGGAAAAACAATGAACAAGCTTTTAAAATTCTTTTAGCAGGTAAAATTAATTTGGATTCAGAGACAGAAGAAATGGTGGAGGGCTGGTTTTTAGTTTTGTTTTTTTAAAAAAAAACAAACCACAGAACATTTCTACACCAGTGGGTACAGCTATACTTTGAGAAGTAGTATTGTTTGGCCTTAAAAAGACATCTTAACTTTTTCCATGAACAACTTAACACATGACATTTTACCATATATAGTTGCCTTTTCTCAGGGGTTTGATGAAAGGAAAACACTGACAACAAAGACCTCAGCACACACAGAGTATAATCACACAAATGATAGCAATTGGGGCTCGAACATCTGGTTTTGCTCTGATGTGAGCTCCTTCTGGCTCCATGAGTAGGAAGATGATCAAGTCTGCAACCCACATCGAAACTGCACGAATGGTCTTGGCTGTATATTGCACTGAAAATTTGGAAGTTATTTATTTTCCATTTCTAGTCTGGAAGCCCAAGACAGACAATAGCTGGCTTGCAAGATTTCCCTGCTGATCACTCTAAACCTCTCTATAATATTCTTGACCCAAACACTGCTCTCAGCCTATTCCTGATAGGAGTCGCTGGGCAACAGCTGGTTTTGGTTACACCATTTAAAGAATCAGTCAAATCCAGACCAATGAAGTTCACCCGATTTACAGCTGTCTGCATTACGCTGGTTATCTGGTTTCAATGCCCACACAGAGGCCCTCCTGCCAAGCACTTACCTGGTGAAGGGATTCCACACTTTGGCCTCTCATTTTTATTAGTGTGACTTGCACCACAGACAGCGATTCCTGATTTATCGCTGCAAAGGAGAAGGAAGAAGTGAAAAACATAGCAGGTTTGAGGTTTTGTGGGCTGTGGAAAACACAAGGTGTTCTTGCAGGCCACATTCAAGCAGTGCTATCCTATAAATATAAATATACATCAGTACGCACCTTCAACACCCGGAGAGTTTTGCTCACAAGTACTCCTTCTTGCCCTTAAGGATCTATGTTTAAAAACTCTCAAAAAACCAGCTTCTCACCTCCCTGTCCCACATTCACCTATCTTGCTTTGCTATAAAGGCCGTCTGTCTTATGGCCAGGCAGCTCCCCCACGATCCCCATTGTCTAGCATTCCCTGTATTGCGAGCCACAAAACTTTACCTTTTCAATCCCTGCAACTAGCTCGTTACTCTGTGGTTGAACTGTTCAGCTGTTTTGTGGTATACAAGATTTTAAAGCAAATTCCTTCACCATAAGAAGGTTTACCTCAGTTATCTTTTTGTCATTAACTGATAATAAACTTGGCAAATTTGGAGAAGGGAGACCTTGAGGAGCACAGAGGAGAGCAGCACTGTACAATATAGGGTGCTGGCCTTCAACCTCTAGATGAGCTGACTTAAATCCTGTTGCAGCAGGGCAGTAAGTAGCACTGGCAGTAGACTGGAAGACGACAGAGCTTTCTTAGATCCCTCAGCTTATGCCTGTGGCTAGAGCCTAAAGAAAAGCACTGAGCAGTAGCAGAAAGCCATCTCACCTTGGCAGCTAGCAGCATCTAGAGGAAGAGATTCAATAGATTCTCCCACAGTGGCCTCCTCTAACTGGTCTCCCTCTAAAGGCTCATCTACAGGCACCTCCTCTGGCTCATCTACTGCCAGCTCAAGCTCTAGGAGGAAGAGAGTGGCAGGAGAAGGGTTAGTATTACACTTCTCCAAGCTGCTTCACATTCTCTTACTCCCCATTCTCCTGCAGGAGAAGACACGAGTGGTCTTAGAAGTTGCCCCACATCTCCAAATTCTTTACCATCATCCTGAGAGTCATCTTCAGCTCGCCCTTTGCTGCCACTGTCAATGCCAGAGCTACCGTAGCTGATGGTTGAGCTGCAGGATTTCTCTTTCCGATGCACCCGGTCAATGCTGAAGGGCTCATCCACGGACATTTCCACCGACACCCGGTGCCTGGAATCAGCCTCAATGCCCGACGTGTGAGAGCTGCCATGGCTCCCTGTGGACTGGCGTGAGAGGCGATTATCCCTCCGGCTGCCCCCACTGCTCCCGCTGCCACGCGAGTTCTTATCGCACGGGTCCAGGTCCATGTCCAGCGTATCACTGATATAGGACTCCCGGTAGCGCTTCTTCTCTGAGGAAGAAAGAAGAGAGAAACCAGTGAGAACTTTAACCCAGACCAAAGGAAGGGTAGCAAAAATAATCGGTAAGCTCTGGGACTGGCACAACCCATCAATTAAGAAACAGCTGCTGCAGCTACTAAAAAAAAAATACAGGGACAGTTTTATATTTTGTTTGCTCAACAGATACTGGGATGCTCCACTGGTTGTAAAAGAATTAGTCAGTCATACTTGCAGTAAACCCAGCATTCCTTGAATTAGAACAGGCAGGTAGAGGCAGTTATGATACAGAAAACAGTAGCTTCCAGAATGAAATGCCAAAAACCAAAAAGCAGGGGGGCAGGGGGGGTATTACTTAGCTAACCTAAGTGTCCAGCCTTTAAAAAGCAGAGTACATTGACTGTTTCTTGAAATAGCCATCAATGTGTGGAGACAGCCAAGAACAGGATCCCCATGGTTGGCATTTATTAATGATGTATTAATTATTTCTTCCATGGCTTGAATCTATTACCTAAAGAGAGATGTACTGAGGGTGGTCAAGAAATCCATGAGACACTAGCAGACACAAAACAACCGAAGGCCTTTTGCCCACACGCACTTGATTAGTGAGGCTTTCATCAGGTGAGCGGCACCTGCCACTGGTCACACTCACACAGCTCAAGGCCACTACAATAAACCCACTGAAGGCAAAGACAGAAATAACCAAGCTAGATGAGACTAAGGGCTGCTTTGCCCTGTACACCGACTCCACGCAACCAGCAGTCACCACTTCAGAGACTGATATAAGCTAGGCAATAACCAGAAACAAGTTTTTCCCGACTTCTGCCTGGGAGGAGTCAGACTATGCCCTCAGACAAGAGGACCAGCTACTGCTGGCTGACTTCCACCAACACTGAAGGTAACGATACAAGGCTTACAAACCTCAGACAGAAAAAGTGTGGACGGAGAACACAGGGAACAACAGTCAGGAAAAAGATAGGTGGGAAAAGCATTCAGGAGAAGGCTAGATGGAAAGGGACACGATCCTCTGGAAGACCACCAATGCATTAAAAACAGTCACTGGGGAGAAGTAGGCTGAGAAGTTGTAGGAGACCCAGCTTGCAGAGTTGGAAAATGGAAAGGGGCAAGCTGAGAGGTGATGAAATGACTAAAGTTTGTCTGGAAGCATACCAGGGACTGTCAGAGCTCAAATCACTGGTCCTAGAGGGGAGACCCCACTATAAAAGACAGATTCTGGGAGTCCTGATAGCTCTCAGCCTGTTTCTGGCACCTGCAACTCCTAGCTCTTAGTTGTTGGACACTGTAGACGAAATTGTGTGCAATGTTTAGCAAAGGGTACTGAAAAATTAAGACACAGGCTCACAACCCATACTGCTGCCTGAACACAAGATGATCTTATCCCAAAGGAAAGCTTTTTATTCAGAATTGTTTCCACTTAGAAGCATGTGTCAAACATGGAGAACTGGGAGCACAGAGAGGGAGGATCTCCTCTTAAAGGCAGATATTCCCCCTCTACTGCTCACGCACACACACTTTCTGATCACAGTCTAGCAATGTGGGAGGCATAAACACTTCCTAGTAATGGACTTGAAATACATCTAGCACCTGTATTTCTCTCACCAGCTTCCTGATAAGGCAGAAACACCATCAATTCAATGGAGAGCAGCCACTGCGGAACAGCAGCAGAGCCTACCATGCTGTACTCTTCCCCTTACTAAAGTCACCTGTTCTTCCATCGCATACCTTCAGCCTCCTCCAGTTTTTGTATTTGCTTCAACACCGGCTGAATATTCAGAAAGAGTCGGTGGCTGTTACTGAGGAGCTGCAGCAAGTGCCGTGACCTGAAGGGGCAACCCGTATAGTAAACCAGTTTCCGTGCAGAGGGTAAACCGTCTGGCTGGATCTCAAATTTTTTCCCCTGCATAAAGAGGAGAGATGCCAGTAAAATGAGCAAGAGCATGCTTTAAGCAACACAGCTACCAGAGATAGCTGCAGTCTTATGCGTGTGAGTGACAGGACTTGACATGGCAGCACAGGCAGGCCAACAGCTTTGCCAGGTCCCAGGATGACAGCCCGCTGCCAGATGGCCTCCATTCCGTCATACTCACCAGAAATGCCAGCTTCCCAATGTGCGACCAGGGAAAGTCGTAGAGGAGCTGGCGAACGTGATTCACCTCCTGTAACACATCAAACTCAAGAGTGACACGGGGACTGGCAGGTACAGGGTGGAGTCATCGATGTGCAAAGAATTTGCAAACAACCAAGAATTTGAGATATGCAGAGCCTGGCGCTTGCAGGGGAGGCAGAGGAGCCGAAGTGCAGGGGGAGGACAGGGGAGCTGGGCTGAGTTAATGCTACACCAGAAAGCTTTCACGGCAGTCTGTTACCTGATAGATGTGCATTCCTCTCAGGGTCAGGCCCAGGATAACAGTCGGGCGATCCTCCTTCTTATCCTAAAAGAACAGAAGAGCCTGGAGTCAAAGGTTAATCTACAAAGACCACACTCTTGTTCTGGCACCTACTGCAGGAGAGGTAGCAGGACTCCCCATCACGCAGATGCCATCAGCTCATTTGGTTTTTATTGTGTTTGTAAAGTGCACCTTGCCTTGCTGACCCCTGAAATATCTACACCTAAAATCCCCTCGTACTGGGTATCTCAAGCAGTTCACCAGCAAATGCCCCAGCTGCCCTGGACAGGGAATCCTGTAGCTTTAGTGATGTGAGGGCATGGACAGTTACTGCTCTCCTACTGCCACACGCCGTCTCTAGTGTCTCCATGAACATGCCCCACTCTTGCTCTCCAGGTTACAGTGACCCCAAACCAGAAGGGATGCTTGTCCCCTTCTCCTTGTCCTGTGGTTTTCATCCAGGGACCTGGTGGACCTTAGGTGTCCCTTGGCCAGGAGGGAGCTAATCAATACCCAGAGTTACAGGGACCTTCCTTCTAACCTTTTGATCTCAGTGTTGGGAGCAGGTGGTTTAAAATCTTTATGGCTGGGTTGAAATACTGCCTTGTTTTTCCTCATGCTGTATCTTGGTACGACATACTCTGTCTCTAATAAGATTCTTCTGCTTGAAGACCAAAAAATATAAACTAAAACTCTAGTTCTTTCAGTCTCTCCTGGCACGGCAGAGTTAAGGAAGGGAATACATACTTCTCTTGCTAGGAGGAGCAGGAGGAAGAAAATTTGGAGGTAAAAATTTATGGGCTCACAGAGCTCAAACTTTACATCAAAACTTTCTCTCCTTATCTGGCTTGTCAAGATGCAAGTCTTATGCCATCGCATTACCTCACCCTTTATCCCGGTACCACCCGTGTCTCTAGTTTAAAGTCAATAAGAAATGCTTTCTGCCTCCTAAGGGCAAAGAGCTTTGTAAATCAGTATTGGTCCGGAGGAGAAATACAGAGCTCAGTACTTCGTTTTCTTTTGGAGTTCCCAACCTCAGTAGCAGCCATGAGGAGGGTGCAAGACAAAAGTGACTGCTTTTGAAATCTCAGGGCAGCCAGCGTACCAACACCTTCACCTGGCATCTGTGTGCTTGACTGAGACCCAGGTATCACCTAGGAGGAGGACATCTCATCACAAGGCGAGGTAACCATGTCACATAGCAGGAAGAGCAGCACTTTGTGGATCAAACAACACGCGAAGGAGTCAGCAATGCATAAAATACAAGTTCAAGTCAGACAGGAATTTGGATATTAAAAGCAACCAATTTCACAGCCTTGGTACTTTCAGATATAAATTGTATCATGTCCTGTCAGCTGGACTTCTTATGGCATTCAAGTGTAATCAGCCCTCTTATGACTGCGTCATTAACAGCACCAGAATCAAAACGGAGAGGACAGAGGAGAGGTAGGCGCAGCACCGATGGTTTGCAAGGAACTGAAACTAAACCTGGACTACAGACCAAACCGGAACTTCTTTCCTCCAGAAAATGCATGTTTCTCCAGCAACTAGAGCTGGTAGATCTGGTCAAAGGGCACAGATACCTCCCAGACACAATTCCCACTGAGCACAACCAACCCACAAATTTAATTACAAGTCTGAAAGCGGAGTAACACCATTTTGAAAAAAGGTCTAAGCCATTCCCAATTACACAAGCAGGTTTCGCTCGTCCAAGTGGAAAATAAAACTGCTCTTTAGTTCTGTTTCTAGACCTAAACTCTCTTAGCATGTGAAAATGAAGCACATTCTGTTTAAGCGGGCTTGGGTAAGTAGTTTAAAACTCAGGGACAAGCAACAATCCAGCAATCCAAAAACTGACATACAGCTGAAAAAATACCAGTCACCAACAGGGTTGGAGTGGTATGAGAAAGCTGAAATGATTCAGTGTCACCTTCAGCTATCACACGGCATTTGTGTGAAAGCTGGCTGACCTCTTGTCACCATTTCAATGGACTGCAACAACAAAAAACAAGACTTCTCAGTGATTTCCCTGGTGCAAGTCTGCTGACAGGCAGGGACAAAAATTAAGTTTTGCCATTCCTGCGGCCAGTTTCTTGGCTGAGGTACAAAACTAGATTCCAGTATATACTATACCTGTACACTGGCAACAGATTTGTTTGTGGGGGACAGGCCTCATTGGCTGAACATTTTAGACTTGTTTGGCCTCTCTGAATCAGAGCCAACCATCCCTTAAATACACAGAAAGCGAAAAATGCAATGGTGCACCCAATTAACGATGGGAGAGAAGTTCAAAATAAGCGGCTCTTTGTTTAACCTTCTGCAGCCTGTAGAAGTGGACGGGCACATCTTCCAGCAGGCAGGACTCCTTAATGAACTTCAGCACTGCTTCTTTAGCGCTCAGCCCTTGCTGTTCTCGGTGCATCTCTGGGGCATGTTTCAAGATATAGTCGCTCCCTCTCTTTGCAATTATCTAAACCACAAGAAAAACAAACAGGTCAGCAACTCTTCAGCAATCCCCACAGGAGGCAGCTGTGATCAACAGCAAAGCAGAAACTGGAGGCGGTGCAGGTTCATACGGTCCCTCGAGATGTTAGCCCTCGTTCACCTCCACCTCCCTAGAGGATAAGCATTTAAAGCAGCCCAGATGATACTGGTATCTCTAAACAGATCCTAGATGGCAAAATCATAACAGACCAAGACTACAGAGGTCGCATCAGCTCTTTTCACTTTTAAGCACTGGAATTAGTTTTCCTAACTCTTGGCATCCATAAACGCTTACGGGCAGATAACAAATAGTGTTCCTCACGCCAACACAATCAACAGAAACATCTCCAAACACTGCAGAAATGCTAGGTGGTCCTTTCAAGACCAGAAACTACACATTAGGCTTATTTAGCATTTCCATCCTCAAAGGGGTAGATAACACTATCTCAAGGTATTTTTTTTTTATCTGTTGGGAGTGCTGGCAGGCACGTGGCTTTGCTAAGCAGTAGAAAAATCCTCACCAGGCCTTTTGCTTTTGCCCTGTGAGCGCCTAGTTCCCATGCTTGCCAATGTGCCCTCTCCATACAAGCTTACAGGGCAGCCCGGCTGCCTCCCATGCCAAACTGGGCCCTTCTAGGCTGCAAGTGGCATTGATGGTTAAGAGGGGTGCTGGTTGAATTCACTTCACAAAATCCACCACCACTGGCGGCATTTAGAACTGGATCCCACCACGTACCTGAGAACATCCTGCCAGGAACAACGTGCCCAGGCTCAGAACAACCAGAACCCATCACCACTTAGTTCCCACTTCCATTTTATATTAACTGCCTTGTTCACTCTGTTCAGTAACACCTCTGCCCTCCTCTGTGTGCCTTGCCAGATTAGTTGCCCTCCCACGAGGAAGGCTGGGCTTGGTGGAGGACAACACCGATGCCATCAGTTGTGCAAAGTCAGCAGAAAGAGGCATGCCAGCTCCACAGTTCAAAGCCGGGTTTTATCACCCCAGGGCAACACCACCTCTCCTCACTAGCACAAGGCTTGGGGCAGCGCTTGGCCAGATGATCTGAAGCACGTGTTGGAGGAAGAGATTGTGTTGGAGGAGGAGATCACTCAGTATCTCCCTGCAGGAGCCTGGGGCCAGGGAGAGAAGCGTCCCCACGCCTGCCAGATTTTGCTCTTTGTAACGATGTAATAAATCACCCACATACTTGCTTGGGGTTGCGGCTCAGCACAGGTGAGCCAGGCTTTGTCTTGGCCTTTGCAATGTTTGCCAGATGAGCAATTGTAACCGATAAGACTTTTAATGCCCCAGAAAGAGCAGCGTGAGACCCACCTTTTCCAGCCCTTTGTTAGCCACCTCCTGCCAGGTGCCCCATAACAAGGAATAGCATGGGATGAAGGCCTGTTGTCTGGGAGAAAGGTGCATTTCTGCACAGCAAGGCAGGCAGGCTGGGACTCATACATAAAGGAGACTACCAGCCTTGCCTCCCCAGTGCAACCCTTGTCACTGCTCTGAACCTTCCCCCCAAAGCAAGGGACAGTGCCACCTTTCAGGGGAGACAACTCACCCAGAGACAAGTGACCAACTACCAGAGGCATCTGGGTTTTTTGACAGCTACCCCAAGACATGATCTGGGCTAAAATCCAATGTCAGAGGAAAAGGGGGCTCCAAAATTAAATCAGTTTACAGAGGAGGGTCCGTCCAGGTCCCTCCAGCAGACATCAGCCATTACAGTGATGTGTCTGTAGCAAAGCTATCTTCCCTTTCTGTTCTTATGGACTCTAGTGTGTTTATCAACAGCTTTCTTGCCATTTTACCACAAGAGGAGTACTCTCTGCAGGTAACCAGCTCTGACAGAGTCTTAGCTGATCTGCCTTCGTTTGACAACTAAACCAACTCTTGGCTTTCTAAGCTGTTTGTAAGACTTGAAGGGCACAAGCCCATGTGCACATGCTTATAAACAAAACATGCAAATCCATTTCCAGGCCCTTCCCTCTTCTCTTACTGCAGTTAACCCAGAGATTAATGACAAAGAAAGCACCAGAGGCACCGCACAGCAGTACTACCCCTTAGGGTTTGGGTCTATCCATCCCAGAGGTAGGCATTAAAGAAATGGGAACAAAGGGCAATGGACTTGGCTTCGCAGCCCTGAGGTTTTCTGTAGAGCTTAGGTTGTGCAGATCTGGCTGATACACCACTGCAAATACACAATCCTTTAAGCCACAGAAGAATTACACAGCCACAGTCAGAGTTACTCATCTGATACCAACACATTCCCTCACCAAGGAAGGGTACACACCACCCACCTCACTGATGAGTGAGCCCAGGAGGAACAGGCACCTGCATCCAGTGGAAAGAGAGGAGATATCTCCTGAGGGAAATTCAGGGTGATGCTTTACCACTGCCTGATCACTGAATCATTGCAGTGGGAGCTGGGGAAATTGCGTGCCTGCAGTTAGGTACCACCTTGACATAGCTCCTGCTGTGCATGCAATCTGTTGACAGAAAGATCCCCCAAGACTTACCCATTGCGGGAAGTAAGCCTGAGGTTCAAAATATTTGCCAGCATGGACCTTCTCCCTGTAGTTGCCCAAGTCTGCCTGTAAGCTGTAGGCAGCCAGCAAGAAGTAGATTTCTTCTTTGTGGTTGCACCGAGACATAAGTACTTGCTCTTTGAGATGGCAGTAATAGAGCTGCCGTGCCACCTTATCGCTGCAAGACACAAAGGCAAATTTACTTGAAGAAGAAAGTTCAGGCTGAGATAAGGCCCCTCAAACACATCCTCCTTCTAAGAGGAGGGATTAAACTTTGACATCCCTGACGTGTGCAAACGCCACCCTGATACAGTTGTGTGTGTGTAGGGAGCATCAAGCCAAGATCAAGGTCTCCTCCCATTAAGTGTTGTACAAACATGGGAAATGGTAGCTTCTGTCCTGAGGAGCGTAAGATCTAAGAAGTTAAGGCAGAAAGTAGATGAAAGAAAAATCATGTCACACCTGTTTTGGAGACTGACTACATCAAGCACTTCTGTTTTTCTGGAAAGCCCGTAGCAGTCGGGAGAGTCAACTCCCTTGAATCCCAGTCCTGTTTCTTGCACACCTGTCCTCCTTTCCCCTCTAAACCTGGCACTGCTTTTCCAATTTCACTTTGCCTTAGGCTCAAGGTACTTTTCAACAGCTTATTCCCTTCAAGGTAGATTAAAAGACACAGGAGCCTTGGGCTTGTTTTTGTCTTCTTCCTCAAGCTGCTAAAACAGAGGTAGTCTGATAAGGCATAACTATCACACAGCGTCGATAACCCACATACCGCCCCGCTGTAAGAGCTCATGGGAAGCAGGCTGCCGACAGGTACATATAGATGAGGTGCTGGACACTACAGTCTGATCATAAAAATGTGTGCGTATAGTTTGAAGGGGCCATGTAATTACCTCTGCACGGCTCCACAAACCTCTCAAATTACTAGGGCAAGAGAAAGTTGCTTGTGACACTAAAGGATATGTACATCGGGGGTGGTAGAATGCTATGCAATCTCCCTTTGTACCTACAAGCAAATCTAAATAAAACACACTTAACAGCCAAACAGACTCCAGAAGAAAGACTCCTCTGTATCCAAAATTAAAGAATATGAAGAGAGAAAAACAAAAAAAAACCACCAAGCTTTGTCTGAGATGAGAACAAATGCCAAAAATTTGGTAAAGATTTTAATCCACCCAAACGATCCCAGCTCTTGGCTTGCCCAGGGGTCACAGCCACGCCAGAACTGCTGATGCAAATTAACTCTGTCAGTTGTTCATTTTTAACTACCTCATCCTTTGTTCTGTACCATGGGTAAAACTGGTGGTGTTTTAAGTACAGCTCATATTCCATGTGAATGGACTACAAATGCAAAACTCAAAGAGACTTATGAAGTAATGTCTTTTGTCCATTTACAAAAGCCCATTTCCAGGGGCAGATGACAGCAAGCACTGCTCAGATCAGAAAACAGATCTGAAGTTATTAGTATGTGCTCTGGTGTATAAACAGTGCTTTTTTGTATAGCCATCTGATGTTTTTCACACAACCAAAAAATGCAAGCAAAAGAGTTAATTTTGACATTGTTGTCATTCAGCCTGCTCTCTAAACACAGATGGAAAAGCAGTCACAATTTTCCTGGGGATAAGGAGTACGATTCAGGGGGAAAACATTCATAGTCGAGTGAGGAAGTCTGTGAAGGTCTTAAACAAAACCAAGGGGATTTTTTTAAGCTTATTTCTGTGAGATCAAAGATGAGCTTAATGAAACATTATCTTTCTTGCCTTTTGAGAACACAGTGAATAATTCAAAATACAGCAACTACCGCAGAAAGGATCTTACCTTATTACTCTTCCATTTTCTACGTAGTATTGTACTCTAAAGAACGCAACAAAAGGAGGGCTGAATTTCTCTGTTCCCTAGAGCAGAAGGGAAGGTGGTGGAAGACAAGTTCAATAAAGTTCAGCATCCAAAATCCTGGTTACCCTGTCTAGTAATGTACTCTTCTCCCAAGCTCACTCCCCATACTGCTTTTAATTTTCTCCTTTTAGCTCTTGGCAAGTTTTAGGAGGGGGTGGGGGTGTAAGGAATCTGACTTCTCAGTCTCACAACAACGAGGCACCATGAAACATTTAAGACAGGCTGAATGGCAAAACATCCTAGGGAGGGCAGAAGATTTTAGATGGTGAGTATAAGCAGGTATGAAAGCATCCCAGTGTAGCCTGGGGATGCCCAGCCTGGCCCAGTTACCTAGCTCAGCACCTGGCAGCACCGCAGACGCATTAGTGCTGAACGCAGCAAGTTTAACACAGCCTCCCTCAAAGCAGCAGGCAAGGCGGCAGGGCAGCGTGCCACACTGGCACGGCTGTGGTGGTGCCAGGGCACACCTGGGAGTAACCAGCTCCCTCTGCACCGCACCACATCACTCACCACATCACTCAGCAGGGACACACGAGCTGCCGCGTTCAGCATTTACTGCCCAAGGCTGAGGTGCACCAGCCTGATATTAACTCCTTGCCTTTTGCTTGGCAGGGCTAATGTTTAGTTATTCACACCTTCCTGCAGCCACAGACCAAACGGAGACATTTATGTCTGCTTCACACCGAAGCTGTCTGTTAGAAGCAAGCCAGCATGAGTTCTGTTGTTGTTTCAACTACAGCCTACCTTTCAGACTTACAGACTTGTTTAAACAGGAGGAAAAAAAAAGAAGGAAAAAAGGAACATGTTATCTTACTAGCTTATTCTCTCATCTTCCCTACTTTGCCACTTGCTTCTCTAATGTTCATACAGGTAACTTTGCTCACAAAGGCAGTTCCAAGGCTTTGCTGGTCAGACCCATCTCACTGGGACAATGCTGTGCACATCTGATGCAGACAGCAACTTCTTGATCACCATGCAAATATTTACATTTTATTTCTGCAGCTTACTCACAGTCCTATTTTATCAGCTGGACTGGGCTTTCCACCTGAAACCACTTCATAAGAATTAAACCCCTGTCTGCTAAGCCAGTCCAATATCCCAACTCCTCTCAGATTTCAGTACTGCCAATAGCAACTCTTTCAGCCTTTTATGATTCACCTCACACCAGAGGTTTGACACTTACCCTGACTGAAGAAGTCTTACAAGAATCCAGCCTCAAAGCAGCCGCAAAGCATACCCCATCCTGCTGTGACCAGAAAGAAACACTTGCCTCGGGAAACCCTCACTGGCTGGACAGACAGCCACCCCGCATGACTGGCGGCTGTCTTTGAAGTAACCCTCACTTGTCTGGGAGAAGCAGTATGGGATAAGAGATCCCCAAACTTCACTAGTCATCTGCAAACTTCTCTAAGCAGTAGAAATGGAAAGCGTGCCTACTCTGCAAAAGAAAACCCTTAAGGAAGGTGGAAAAAGTCATAATGAGCTAATCAAGATACTTGGATGTAATTGCATACTATACCTTGTTCTAGACTGCAGCTCCTCTAATAATGACACGCACAAACAGGCACTATCATGTCTGAATGACCAGCACTAAACAATTACATAGGCTTGTCTTTATTTCACACAGCTTTTCCTTTTCTCTCTCTTGACAGAGCTGGCTAGCCTTAAAGAACTAAGGATCTTCTAGAACAAAACATCCTTCCTCTTGCCCCACTGTCCTTTCGCACTGAAGAGTCACAGCTCCAGCCCTCTCCCAGGGAAGGTTCAAGTCACAAAAGGTCGTTTTAGGCTGTTCTGCTCAAGGACAACAATGACCTCTCCAGACTGTTCATGGGTTTGGCTAAGTTCAAAAGGAAGACTGACCAACTGACCTTTTCCACTCCTGTAGTGGTTAAACAGCAACTATGTGGCTACAACTGCTCAGGTAAAGTTGTGCAAGGGGCTGGTTTTGCTCTTTTAATTAATTGTGCAGCCATGCACAAGTCACTGCATCTCGCTACTGAACAGCATTCTGCAGACCATCTTTAAGAAATGCTTTACAGATCTAGTTTAAGAGCTTTATTTCACTGTGTAGTCCACTACTAAAGAAGTAGCCTCTGGAATTAAACAGTTGTCTTACTTTGGTGGTCTCTTTTTTCCATTCCTTTGAAAAGTATTTGCTAAGCTTCTGTTCCAGGTCTATAAAAACATATTCATTATCTGAAAAACAAGAGGAAAAAGCATTTAATGTTAAAGATTCAGAAATTCTTATTAATTAAATACCTAGATGACTATACAAATTGTTTCCAAACAACACACTTCAACACAAAGCTGACCAGGGATAGACAGAGCAGGGAAAAGAGAGGGCACCGAACCTCTTAAGTATGTGTACTGCTCCAGACAGTACGGAAGGAAGGTCAGCTATGCCTTGATTCAAGGTATGCTGAACTAAAGCTTCCCAAACACCTTAGCCAGAAATGCAGAATTCTTGCTTTATAAGAAGCCACTAACAGAAGGCAAACATCATCTTACCAAGTTAATTGCACTGTCAGTTTAGTGGATTCAGTTTTTTATTACTATTAAACAAGCAAGCCCTACCTAAACTTCCATTCTGCTGTCACATAGCACCATTGTCCAGCATGGCATAAGCAAGTGGACAATCAGGTATCTGACAGGTTTCATCCTCCACATATGAATGGGATCCTCCGAAATGGTGAGAAGGAGGACAAGCAAACCCAAATGCTCTCCCCGTAAGGTCTGGCGTCTCCTGCTCACACCCAGATTCTTTCATAGAGCAAAAAGATGAATGAAAAAAAGGGAAACCTGGCCTGCCTCAAAGGACCAGGACTTTCCACCCAGGTGAGGATGAACAAGAGACAGCCTGAACAGCACATCATCTTGAAAGAGCTTTGTGCTGCTTTCAAAGCCATTGTTCTGTAACACTGCTTACCAATTATCAAATCCAAATTTAAGAAGTGAAATATTTTTTTCTGAGCCTTCTCAAGTCTCTTAAAAAAAAAAAAATATCTGATGGGTGTTTCAGACTTCGGCAGCAATGCCAGCTGAGCACATTCACCTGACCAGTCCCTCTACTCTTTGTTCTTGCCGAGGAAAGTGTTTTCACAGGTGACATAACTGCCAAGTTGAAGAGGTTGTTCCTTAGAAATCAAAGGAGCAGGGAAAAAAGGGGGGGGGGGGGACGGACATGACCAACAAAACCCAACACCTTCACAAAACAACCTTCTGCTGCTGAAGACCAGTCCAGACTTCTAAGCTTTGACTTTTACTTTCTGATGTTTGAGAAAAAAAAAAAAAAAAAAGAGAAAGGAAAGGGAGAATAGAGGTAAAAATTTCCTAATGGAGGTTTACAACCAAACGAGAGCCTGCACTCGTCTCTATACAACAGGTGAAGGACTGGCTGGGGCCAGTGGTAGACCAGGTATCCAGGGGGGGGTCTGAGCTACCTCGCAGCCATCCTCCCAGAATATTTCAGTTCCTTGCAGGGGCAGATACAGCAAATACTTCCTTTACAAGCTTTTAAAAAACAAGGAAGCAAACCACCACCCCCATCACCACCTCCTTCAGCTCCCACGTCAAGCGAAAGAAACCATACCTCAGGCGAGCCAGAATTGGTCCACACACCACGCTAACAGGAAGCCTTGTGTAAAATACCAATAACACTGAAGACAGTAAAGAGGATCTTTCCTGCACTGTACTGATTGCAGCTGTACTTTTAATGTAATTACAATACTGTGTACCACATTGCTTGAAGTGTCACATACATATACAGCACAGTATTTAACAGCACTGCTGAAAAGTGCAGAAATCCTGAAAATTTTAGTGGTGGAAACTTAAGTGCTGTAGTACACAAGGTGATATAGCAGTTGTTTTGCTATTTTGAGGAGGAGAGGAATATGTTTTAGCATCACAGAGACTGCATCTTGTACCTGCACCTTCACTTATGCCTGTAAGACAGGGTGGCTGGCAGGCTCTGCTGACCCCCCAGTCCTTGCTTCTCTAAGTCCACTAAGATCAGATAACGCTGCCTTGAAAAGGTTGATAGAAATCCTAGTCGGTGAGAGATGGGTTTGGTCCATCTCTCGGACTTTTGTCAGCTGCCAAGCTGATAAGCGTCTCTAAAGCTTTTCTTAAAAAGTTAAGTAAAAGCTCATTTAGGAACCAATTGCCCAGCAAGCGACAGGAGTGGGTAACAGAAGCACAGCACCCAGCCTGGGCTTCGGCAGCCCCAGGGCAGGGCACTCACTCCAGCAGGGGTTCCTGCAGTGGGACTGGGGTGCTCCTGCTGGCACGGCAGTGCCACCACGGCCTGTATGGGTTCTGCCAGCACCACTGTGCTTAGCTGCCACTTGTAAAGACAGCAGGGAACCCGCATGGCTGTAACAAGCTGTGGGGTCAGTTTTCCCTTCTTGTCCAGGAATGATCCCATGCTTAGAAGTGTTTACGGGAACACATGAATTATCACTCAGCCACGAGGAAAAGATGGCAACAGCAAGCACATACCTTGAGCCACCACATCACACATGGATACTGGGACAGAAAGAGAAAAAGGATGACAGAGCAGTTCCACTGTAGTAAAGCCGTTTGTTACCCACACTCCACAGCCCCTATTTATCTGTTGTATTAATTAGCTTAGAGAGATGACTCTGGGAGAGCCCAGATGCCAAGCCTGAGGACTGCAGGTCATTATCATGCCTACTGAGAGGTATACATAAACCTCAAGAATAAATAAGGCTGAAGGAGGAGGACACCCTGATGCATCAGCTCTCCCTGGGGGTCCCACTCTTCCCCAGCCCAACATCCTCCCTCCCCTGCAAGAATGCAGCACTGCATTCCTGCCTTAATGAAGTTAATATTGCTGGAATGTCAACCTGAGTGCAAACCTCCATCTACAAAAACAAAGAGGTATTTCCCTCCCCAGCCCTATGTGGGCTGTGTTTTGGGATTTTATTTTCCTTAAGCTGGATTAGTGGTGAAACTTGGCAATTTTTTGCCAGATGCTAAAAGCCTCTGGTTTGCAACCAAGCACCTCTAACAGATATGAGAGCACCAAATCACAGCACCTCAGAGCAGTGCTGTAAAGGACAGTATAGAAATGCACAGATGGGCACCTCTCCAGGGAAGAAGTGCCTGATCTGTGGATCCAAACAGGGCTGGATACTCAGCAGGTACAAATTGTCATTGGTTCACTGGCCTCAGCTGAAGGACAACTGAAAGGTACTAAGAAGCTTGCTTAGAAGCATGTATGCATGCAGATACGCACCCATCCACCTGCAGCTACTGACACTGCATTTGTTAATCTCACCTCAGCACTGTCAGTGAGCTTAAAAATATATCATATATATCATATCAGCTTCTCTTAAAAGGTTCCCTCATATGTATGTGGGATCCATCCATCCAGATACCATACCTGGCATGACACCACTGCACTGCATTCCCAAGAAACATACCTGACCAGCCAGCCAGCTTGCAATAATACAATTTCCACATTTCTCCCAATTACAGCTTTTAAGAACCCTCACGTGAAATGGAAGGTTTATGCTATAAAACCTCACTTCAAATTAGGCAGTCACCAGAAATGCAAATACTCAAGCGCTCCTACTCTTCAAAATTAGCTTAGCACGTTAACGTATTTAAGCAAATACAGGATGTGCATTGTTGCAAAAAATAAAAAAATAAAAAAATAGTGGGCCAGGTCTCCAGTCAGAAAAAAAGTGACACAGTTCCAGTAAGTGATGCAGAATTACAATAGGCATTATTTACACTGCAGGGAATATGGGAATAGAAAGTTATGACTGTAATACAGGGTCAAATCAGTTCTGAGTTGTTACTCCAAAACCCATTATTTTGTATTAACCAGTGCCTCTCCATTTCATTTTTTATGAAAGGTAAGTAATGGTGAACACCAATAACCTGTTCTCCTGTGCTCGTTTTGGGCTAGGAGCACCGAGAAATTCAACAGAGGTAAGTCCTGTCCTACCAAGAGGCAGAGCTCAGGCCCCGTTGACAGCCAGGAACGTCCCATAAACTACCTTGCTTGAGTCAAGTATATTTTAATATTATAACTATTTAGACAGTCCAGAAGATTAGGATTCAAATAAAATGTGAAGTAATGTAAAGCCAAACTTCCACATAGCAAGCATTTCTGTCTTAAAGAGAAGGGGGCAAAATTATTCTTTGCTATAGTGCTTCTCAGATGCTGCAAGAAGCCTTATGGCAACACCACTATCTCCCTTGAAAGGCAACAGGAAAGAGACTGGGAACAGAACAGAGAGATGCTGAGGCCAGGGGAGAGCTAAAGCTTAAAAGACAAAAAAGCACTCCAAAATACCTCACGTGCTGTAGACCTCACACAACCTGTTTAGCTTCCCTCAACACCAACACGGATTTTTTTTGTTTATTGAAGAAGAGCTGGCTACATACTCCTCTCGCATGGGGAGCTCCCTAAGCTTCCAAGTGCTGGTGACCTGGGAATGTCACTGGGAACATGGCATCTGCTCCCACCATCTCTACATAACTTCTTGATGCTCTTGGTGTTACCTTTCAAGCTGACAGAAGGAAACCTTGTCCATTTTTCAGTACCTGGTTGATTAGTTTACTAAGGGGTCTAGAACAACCTTGGGTTTTAGCATTAGCTGGAAAGTACACATATCCCAAGCGAAGAAGGGAAGAACCACAACAGAGGCTGGGAGTAAAACAAAGGAGGTCCTGGGACAGACAGAAGGTACATGGAGGGGAAGAATGAAAAGAGGCAATATCAAGAAGCCCAGAGGAGGTGTTGAGGTCTGAAGACCGAGATAAAGGCTGAGTCATTCCTGATGATGGGTAGGTACTGCAGGAATTTTATGTTGGCACCTTACAGTTAGTAACAAGGCATGCTCAGGCAAAGATCTTTGCACTTCCAACAGTGTTGCAAGTGATTCTTCTGCACAAGAAGAGCTGCAGAACCGTTTCCAGCACTTCTCGCACAGGAGCGAACAAACTCCTTGGAATTCTCAGGCAGGAAAGCACTTGGCTGGCTGTTGTACTGATGCTGAAGGAGAAACAGCTGACAGCAGGTGCAGGCAAAAAAATGCCTTCCTAGGAAGAGAGCACACAAGTAAGAGAGCACCCAAGTACTTCCAAGGAGTATTATATACTTTTTGAACACCTGAACCCGCTGCAATTCTCTCAAGGTGGCATACTTCTGCATGTTCTTCTTACAGTGCATTTAACTCACGCTGAGGTATCAACACCATTATAATTAGAGCTGTATCTTAGGTTAGTACAGAAGAAATTCAGAAGGGAGATGCAACTATCCAAGCAGATTTAGGGAAGGAGAGGCAGAAGCAGGGGTAACAGGGAAAGACGGATCTAGAAATCAGGGGGTAGTCTGGAGAATTTCTGTTGTCATTTGTCTTCTTAAAAGGCCCTTTGTTACAACAGATATCCACCTAATCTAAATGTAACATGGTAGTGTATTCCATCTATGAACTTCAGAGGACACACAGATGCAGAAGAGTTAACCAGAGGCAGAGTGGTCGTGGCAGAGTCAGCCACCAAGCCCCTTGCTAAGCCTGTGCTGGGAGGCATGGGTCTGGCAAGGGGAACAGCCATAGCTGTAATAACTGAAGGATGATCCTTGAGAGAGAGAAACTGAAGCAAAGGGATTTGGTTTTGCTAGAAAGCCAGCCTGACAAATTGATAAGAGGACGCAGAGAGACAGAGGCAGGGCGTAGGAGCTGCAAGCTTGCTCCTTCCGAATCGAAGGCTTTCATCTGCTCGGGCCAAGCAAGGTTTGCTCCTAGAAAGAAGGCCAAGATTCAGGATCGAAGGAATCTGAGTTATAACAACAAAGAAGGCCTGGCTGTTCTTTGTCTGCTGGCAACCAGTTTTCTTTCAGAAGACCAAATTGTGCGGCTGCATATACTTTCTGACAACAAGAGGGAAACCTCCTGCAGGGCACCAGATAAGGTTGACCCTGCAGGAGGAGCTGCAATGTAAGACCCAGCTGCTGAAGCCTATGGAGCCACCTTGAACCTGACAGGGTTCCAGGGTCTTTCACTGCACAAACTACAAGGTAAAAATGCACTTCAGCAGCACACAAGGTATAGCTTGCTTGATGATCTGTGACAAAACCAGAAGAGCAACACATCACAAGCTTTGTGCTGCCGTGGCCTCCCATTAATGTACGCTCCTGAACTCAGTTTTCAAAGCTTCTTATAGACACCAGCTTTCCTCCTCCCCCCAAATATAGTTTGTTGAAGTGGCTTTCATCCTGAGAATAAAAAAAGCTTGAGTGCGAAAGGGTTGAAAAATTCTGTCCTGCCGCCATTACTGTTACCTTAAATCCTGAACCTTGCCCTCAGCATCTATAAGTCAGAGGTAAAGGCAACAAATTTAGGCAACGAATGCTGGGAGACATGCTCCAAGACTACAGCTTAGATCTCACAGCATTCATGGTTGTCAGTTTGTATAGTGCTTTGTGGTGCTGTTTTCATTTTTGCCACACTTAGGGGTTAAATTTCTGTTTATGATTAAGGACCCCAACCTCTCCCCCTCACACACATACTTACTATGAGACCAACTGAGCATTAGTGTATCTGTACAACGTCTGCAGGTCAAATGGGCTCCTAATCCAGATAATCCACCCAGTGTGATTGGTTACAGTTCTGTAGAAATCCTTTCATTTTCATTCTCTTGCCACTGCTGACAGAGTTTTGTTGACAAATTAGCCGCAGGGTAATGGATGCATGAAGATTAGAATACCTTGGTTTGCATGCGGCAACATCAAATCACCAAAAATAAATACACATTAAGAAACCGGAAAATATACCCTTATTAAAACAGGGCAGTGGTTTCTTAAAAAATGACAACTTAGAGCTGCAGCACAGAGGTAAAAGCATGATGCAGAAGAGGAATACTTCGGTCTGAAATGCAAAGGCTTCCTCTCCAGTTTTCAGACATCTAACTCGCCTCTGCCTCGTAGACCCGCCTCACACCTTCCCTTCACAGCCTCTGTAGGACATACACCGACTTGCTGCACGGCCAAGGCAGTTTACTTAAGTACCCACAAGACACCCCTGGGCAATGCAAAACTTAGCCAGGCCTCTTGAGATGATAGCTTGCCATGAAACCAAAAATCCCTGAAAAGAAGGCAATGCCTTAAAGGCTACTTCCAAATGCCAGAGATGCAGAGTGCTACATTTGCAATAGAAGCAAGACCTCACCACTGGCAGCAAGGGAGATGGATCACCAGTCTATTGGCCAAAACAAGGTGGGGGGGAAATTAAGCTGGGGAACAGAAGACAAAAGATCTCCCTTGCTACAGCTCTACAGTAATAGACCTGGATCTATTTTAAAAACAAAATAAAGAAACCCCTAAAATCCACCCCACAAGACTCCAGTCAGCAGGATACTGGACTTTCAGACTAAAGGTAGGGACCAGAAGCAGCAGTAACACACCAGGTTTGCTCCCTCTAAGAGCAGGGCTGCAGCCTTCCTGGTGGCTACTGCCATTCAGGCTGAGAAGCTCACTGCTGACACTTTTCTGTTGTCTGGCCCCAAGAGTTTCTTAAACAGGCACAAACAAAAAAAACCAAAAAAACAACCTTCTCATCCAAAATCCTGACACCTACCTGGGTGACATAGGGAGGTGGCTGTCAGGAGGAGCCAGGGTGAGCATGAGGAGCCTTCAATTAAGCAGCTTTACGAACTGAGCTACAGCAAGCAAGAGTGAGAAATAGTCAGGGAAGGGGAAGCAAACAGTTAATTCAGGCTACTGGGCTCCTGCAGCTCTTTTCCTTGACATTTTTCTAAGAGTTTTGGGAAGAATTAGCTGCTCTAAAAAGGAAGAACACTTTTGTGAAGAGAGAAGGCTGCTTATGTTTAAACCTATGGGTAATATACTTTAAGGTCTAGCCAGCACAGCTCTACTATGCCCTTTGGGTTGAGGTAGTTACACTGTGTTTCCAACAGGCTGGAAGGCATCTGGCACAGTAAGAGTATTATGGGGCCAGAGCCCCTGTACTTGACAAGGTGAAGGAAACTGCTCTGCAAAAGATGGGAGAGAAGGAAAAAGCAGGGTTCAGACAAAATGAAGCAAGATACATATGAAGGGGAAAAAAGTGAAAGAAACAAGGAGAACAGGAGAAGAGCAACTAATTCAAAGAAAACGGGAATGAAATTGCCCCATCTTACAGTGGAGGACAGGAGCTCCAGTTTCACCCAAGATGTCCTCTAACTGGAACAGGCAAAAGTTGGTATTAAAATAAAAAGGGGGGGGGGGGGGGGGGGGGGGGCCGGGAACTCACAGGAACACAGTTGTAAAAAAAAGTTAAGAGCATTCAGGTCTTCTTCACATTAAAAAAACCTGCACTGGTTTAGAGACAGATATATTTGTTAGCCACCGGTTTAGTTAGATTGATGGAATCTCCTGGAGACTCTACAAACCTTACAGACATAAGTAGCTTACATTGGTCTTTTGAGTGCTGTGCTCAAAAAAAGCAAAAGTTCCTACAGAATGAAAACAGAAAGCAAATGAGACAAGTAAACTTAAAGAATATCCCACATACTCATAAGGAGGCCAAAGAAACCTTATTTAGGAGGACTCATAAAAGACTATACTCATTTCAATGAAACAGTATCTAGAGTCACAGTACTAAATAATAACACACTTGAGAAAAATTCAGGAGGCAAGCAAAATCCTTCCCACACTTTTGGAAACGGGGAGAGGCAGAATAAGGAGGACAACAGATCCCTATCTAATTACCAAGAGTTGTGGGGAGGGTGCCAATGCACACACCATCCTAGAAATGTAGTATCTCATACAAGTTTGCTCCTTTAAGGCATCATTTTACACTGTTCCCTAGTCAATACTATGCCATAGGACCAAGCAGACTGGACTTCAACACACAGACTAAGAAGTTTTGTATTTCTCATGCAATATTCCAAACCCCAGTGTCCTCCACTTACACACTTAGTCCCACCATTTGAGTTTCCTGCCTCTCATGCCACATTCTTTGCTTGTGACTTCAGAAGACAAGTAACACTTTCAGCTCCAAATTCCTTCGAAAACTCACCTCCTGTTCAACTGCTGACAGTTTTGAATTCAGTGACAAGTATGTTGGCTAGCAGTTCAGCTACAGGAGAGAAAGAAAACCCCACAAAGAGGTGGAACAAAGGTGGAGAACAAAAGCCCCCCCCTTCTCCCAATTTGTCTGCCCACATACCGAAGATCAAAAGAGCTCCAAGAAGACTGTGCATAATCTACATACTTTGTGACCTTATTACAATCAAACTCCCCGCAGGCACGGCCGCTGTGTATATATGCACGCACTGTAAATACACAAGTGGGCCTATGGACGTTTGCCAAGACATTTGTTCCATGCATTGAGTTTGCTTACTTTTAACAATGCTGAGGCCAAAGAAGTGAGGCTCTTTAATCTTCACTAAATCACAAACTTGCTGAAAGAGCTCCTGTCCAGTGGCTTTAACCTGAAAGAAACAACCAATCCAACATTACCGATGGCTCATACCTGGATGGAGCAATTCCCCTTCTTTATATTGGCCAATACGTTCTTCAGTACCATAGCACGCATACACAAAAAAAACCCAAACCAAAACAACTCTAACCAACCCACAGAACAAACTTTGTTTTCAGTATTATTGCTGTTATCACAGAATAAAAATCAACATGTCATTCTCCTTCCTTCACAGTGCAAAGTGGCTCAGCTCAGTAAGCCACGAATTCAGTTTCCTATCTATTGGCAACTTTGTGTAGGAATTTGGGGCACTGCTGGAGCCCTAGTTTTGTGCAGTACTGACCAGGCTATTTACAGGTGCTCTTACAAAAAGTGTGTTTGTAATTACAGAAATGAAAACACTATTTGCAGATTATTTTTTTTTTGAGGTTAAGAGAAAAAAAAAACCACAAAAACAAAAGAAAACTTTCATTCAGAAGTACTAAAAACAAAAGTACACAAACAAACTCAAGACTGCTTGGTCTGAGCAGAAATAGCTCAGGGTTAGAGATGAGGTTGCTCTGTATCCCACACAGAAGAGCTTGTTCTGTCCTCTGCTGACTTCTGGTCACACAGCAACTAACACCTTCATCTTCTGAAGCTGTCACTACAGCCTGTAAGCTCTTGCCTGTTTCCGTGCCATACTGACACCTCCCAGTACCTTTGCCTCCCATAACACTGTGCACGCACTGGGAAGGCAGAGCTGCCAGCACATGCTCCTGCAGGGGACCAGAGGCTGGGGAGTAGTTGCAAGCATTGGCAAGAGCATAGGGCAAGAGAGCTGTGGCACAGCAGCACAGCTACTGAGTGCACTTTTCTAGCAGGGCTGCTAAAAGCACAGGCTACCCCAGCAAGAGCGTAATTCTGGCTACCTGCACGTGCAGACCTGGATGTGTACTATGATCAGAAGATTCCCCCATTAAATGTCCCACCACCTACAGCTTCATTGCCCCCTGCCCCATTGCACCACCCCAGCAGCACAGACAACTCCAGGCCCAAACAAAAACCTCAGCCCTCAGAGGCACCGGGGAAGGAGTTCTGAGCAAGAGCAGATGGGGAGAGCCAAACAACACTGACGGACCACCTCAGCTCAGCTCAGCCCAGGGCGCAGCCAGCTGCAGCGGCAAAATGGGCCAGAACCTCTGAATTTCATTAAGCCACTGCTGGATGGTGGGCCTGCCTGAGGGGGCACAGTGTAGCACGATCTTCACAGCGGCAAAGGGTGATAGGACAGAAGTCGACTACTGAACTCTCCTATAACCTAATCACTGCCATCAAACTAATCGCCACGGTAATTCTTCAAACCCTTTTAGTGCAGGTGTGCCACACTCCCCAGAAACTGGCTGTGCTCTGCCCCAGGATGTACCATGTCACTAGACATGGACAATGGGAAACAGGAGTTATTTAAGTACCCATTTTCTTCTGCTTGACAAGGCATTACTAGCCAGCCACTCACTACTGCTTTATGGGGAGCTTTGAAGCCTGCACTACACCAATACATACTCACATGCATATATATGCTTTGGGAGGGGAGGAGGCAGTGCACAGTTCTGGTAAGACCCAATACCGCATCTGGGTCTTATTATAAATGTCTGTGCATGAGACTTCACCCTTGCCTAATGCAGTATTTGCTCAGCTGCCAAGAACAAGCAGCTGGAAGGGAAAGCTGGGCACAGGTCTGTCTCCTTTCTCAAGGAAGCAAACTCTGACCATGTTCTCCTACCTGGGAGGACTCACTAAGGAAAAGGTGACCTACCCCTAGCCAAAATGGTTACGTGCATACAAGAGTCACTGGCAGCACAGGGCTCTATGTAATAAAGCCTTACGATTAGATGAATTTTGTAAGTGACATGCTTTCACACCTAAGGGAACAAAAACCTGCTTTAAGATACATAGTTCTAAGGAACTGAGCACTTCCACGTTTTGTGACACTGAGCTCTAAAGCACTGATTTAATCAGACTTCTTGCACAGCAGGTATGTGTGCTACCACCTTGTCCATTCTCATTTTGGCACTTCCCTTCTGGATCAAGTTTTACTCCCAGCCTTCAAGGCTGTGCAATACCGATTACACTTGCAATCGTTGTTCCCTGCTCCTGCTCAAAGCAATCAGCATTTCCCTTTGCATTTTTCATCTGTGCACTTCTCTTTGGCCTCTCCTCCCTTTACATACGGCTCCTGTGCCAAGCTCCATCCCAGACACTATGAATCATTCTTTCCACTGATACTCAGATTTGCCCCATGTCAGACTCAGTGCTTCTTGACACATTAAATTCAGTCCAAAATGAAGTCAACCGCAAGTTTACAGAAGGTAACTGCTACTCCAGGGTCATTCTCTGTGCAGATATTAATGTGTATGAGTTACCTATCTCTATTTTTCTTGGTCCATATGCTTTAAAACATCAGCTCTCTTGCCTCCAGAACAACTGAAAAAGTTCAGACCTATGCTTGCCATTTGCCAACACACAGGACCTCACCAGACTTCCTCCCCTCCAAAAACTTCTGTTCATGCTCCCACTCTTTCTCCAGCAGCTAGACAAGGAGCAACATCTGCTGTGGCTGCTTCTAAACTGCCCAAACGCAGGTAGCATGGCTGCTTGCCCTGCTGCCCTCGTTGGCAGCCAGACCTTGGCTAGCATCGGGGTCTCTCCTTTATTCAGCTACTACCACCCCAGAAAATCTCCAGAAACTCAGTCATAAAAACCAGTTGATATTGATCAACAGGTTCAAAACTATCAGGGAGATAAGCCACGATGCTGGCAGATTAAAAAACTAAATAAATTAGATACCACTCCAAGATCTTTGGTGCAATTGACACAATTTTTAGTTGCACCATTCTCACTGACATCCTGCTTAAGCTGCCTGGTGCTCACATGCCATCTCCTTCCTGCGGCAGCCTGGAGCACAGCCGACTGCTTTACTCTGTGCTCCAATGTCTATTCTCCCCAGCAGAAACTTTCCACTTCACCTCCTCATCCTCAGGGCAGCTAGTGAGCTGCAGCACCCACTAGCTCTCCTCACTGTTTTGCTTCTCCTCACATTCACGGTTGGTCCCAGGAAGACAGATTTTCCTCCACACCAACCCCTCGAATTCATCTATATATCCAGACAGGTGGACATCAAAGTTAATTAAGAGATACCCGATTATGAGGAAGAGACTTTAAAATGGCTCCTGCTTTTCTCTCCAGCAGCATTATCTGTGAAGGGCACAAGACAAATCAATTTTAAAGAGCAGGCTTCAATCTACATGTGACCACATAAAACACATATAGGTAAACTCTTATCTGGAAGGGTGGAATTTATGGGATGGGAGAGAAAGGAATTACCTGCATAAACACTGTGCTTATCATGAGAAGGATCTATAATTTATTCTGCTGAAAGGATAACTATTCCTACCTACCTCACTGAGCTGCCTGCTTGTTTAGTATTTGCATTCCACACTGAAGAGGTAAAAAGGCTTTGGAAATCTTAAGTAGTGGCATTATTATTCTAATAAATGAACAAAGTATCATATGTGGTTGGGCTAATTAAATTTGGGTTCTACCAACATCACTAGAAAATTGCCTTGATGTTCCTTTAAAAAAAAAAAGCTCTCTCCAGCTGTGAAATCTTAATTTCTGTTGTTGTTTTGAAGGGGTGTTGTGGTAAAGACTGAAGCCAAATGAAAAGCTGGTTTTGCTGACTTGCCCAGCTGTAACAGGTCATGTTTCACACTCTATGCAATTAGGACACAACTATGCACTGAGGTCTCATGTTTTGGCCCACGCAGCTATTCCCTTTCACACAGAGGCACCTCCACGTACGTGTTTTCACAACTCCACAGCCATCAAAGAAAGGGGCAGAAGTGAGGAGGGAAAGCATCTGGGGTCTTGTAGCAGGGACCCCTCCGTGGGGCAAGGTGGTGATGCTCAAGGCTCCCAAATCTGTGGAGGGGCAGCAGGCAGGAATGGGGGGGACACAGAGCCTCCCCTCCATCCCTGCAAGCTCTCAGTGCTAAAGACCATTTCTTATGCTTATTAAATAACCTGGAGGTATTTAAAAGACATGCAGATGTGGCACTTGGCAACACGGTTTTGTGGTGGGCTTGGCAGTGTCAGCTTTATGGTTGAACTTCATGATCTTCAGGGTCTTTTCCTGAATGATTCTATGATTTTAGGATAAACTGCAGGTATCCAAGATTTACCATATGGTTTAAGTGCTGCCTAAACTTAATATGGTGGAGCGTGACCCAGTGGTGTCAGAGCCGTGTGCCCCACTCAGGCATGAGCACAGCAGGCAGCAGTGATGGCATCAGCCCTGCCAGCACACTGCCCTCCTGCACACCAGTCTGCACCTTCCCGGTGGCAGGGCAGGCTCTGTTATCTCAGATCTTTAGCTTCCCTGATAAAAACTATAAGAAAGTGATATTTAGGGTCAGCCGCAACAGACCATTACCCAGGCCTGCACACCTGCCGCCAAGTACTTAATTAAATCATCATTTTGTGGCTTGCACAATAGCCAGAAGATTGCAAAAGCCTTCTGGGGCAGTAGATGGGCTGAGTTCGAACAGGTAACCTAGAAGCAGAGCACCCCAGATTTCGCTGTTAAGCCTTGTTCCATCCAGCCCTGATGGCCGTTTCAGTTAATGCCACACTTGGGCACAGCAGGTAGGAAAATTCCTACATGGATTTTGAAGATTAGCATGCATAGTTTCAAAAACCACCGGTTCTATCCAGTGCTTCAAATACCAGTTCACCTCAACTGTCTTCTCCCCATCGCCATCCCAGAGGGGGCAAAAACCCCCACCCAAAACAAAACAAAACCTCCCCAGCCCACAAGGAGTGCACCACATGCTCACAAGACAGCGCTTATCTTTGAGGGTAGTTTGTCATCTGAACATGAAGTGCCTCTGTCAGCTCAGTTTCTCACAAGTTCAAGGAGCAGCTGGCGTTGCACGAAGAGGCACCGTGCCATGGTGGACAGCATGCCACAATGGGCTGCCAGCTGACGTGGCTCTGCTGTCACCCGTGCACACATTCTTAGGCATTTGAAGTGAAGATCAAAGAAACGAAACAACTTACTTCTATTTCTTGTGGGTACAAGTACTCAAAAGAGGGAAAAAATGCTACCCTCAATGGCTGTTTACTCTGCCTTAGAGTCTTTGAAGGGATCTGCAGACTATCAAAACCTGAAATAGCTAAAACGCCAGAGCAAACGGTCGTGTGTTGGGCACGCTTGCTAAGTCATCAAGGCATTTCAGGATCAATTTTTTTAAAAATTATGTATTATCATCAGTGGCAAAAGCACTTAGAGAGAATAAAAAAGGAAACAACAACAGAAAAAGAACAGAGGGGACCCCTGTCCAAAAACACAACTGGGACTTTTAAGGGACTCCGCAAATGAGTTGAAGCTGCCCAATTAGAAAATGGTGCACCAATTACCTTAAGCTGGCTAATAGCCTTTTGGTGTCAGCAGACCAGCACCAGGCTTTTGGGAGAACAATGGGAGCTAACAAAACTCAACCGAAGCCACCATGCAGCGACCTCCCAGCCTCCCTCCTGGCCACTCACCCCGACGGCTAGGCTGAGCTGCTCCCGGGTGGGCAGAAAGACACAGACGCTCCGGCTCTCCGGCTGCATCCTGCCCGCCAGCAGCGCCCTGCTCATGGTAGGCAGCTCCGCGGGGGCCAGCGTCTCCTCTCTGGGCAGGTATCAGGCTCCCTTCATCCCACGCACCTGTCAAGAAGGTGAAAGCATCAGTGCCACACTCCTGCCAGCACTGGAAGCAGCCTGTGGCACACATTTGACAGGATGTTTTCCTCCTTGCTGTTTTTAAAAAAAAAACAAAACACAACTCATCCATTTCACAGCACCATGGCCAACATTTCCACCAGCATCGCAGCACAAGCCAGGCAAAGTCAGCCTTTAAACACCTTGTGAGCCCCAGGAGAGCGCCACAGAGTGATGAGGTCTCCCTAGAATAACAAACCAAAGTCAAGGTTTCAAGATACACGTTCAGTGATAAGACAGATGCCACCTTGGACTGCTTCCTGAAAACGCCCACAAGAGAGGGGGGAGCGTCCCATCCTTCAGCCAGGTGCCACGCTCTCACCCAAAGCAGAGATTACAATGAGTTGTCAGCAGGCACCTGTCAGTGCAGAGGGCTTCATCTGAGCAGTTTTTCTGCCTCACCCCACCCCCAGACCCTGGGAAACCACTGCCCCAAATCCTCTATACCTCAACTCAGAGAAAGAGGTAGAAGTGCATAAACTCACAAGGCTGAGCTGCTGTATCGTACTTTTTGTCAGAAGCACTGCCAGCCTCCTCGCAAGGACTGAGCCCAAGCTGCAGAAGCACCTTAGAGCTGAAGTTATTATCGTAACAGAAATAGAGACAAAAATTCAGTTCACACCCAAAAGCACAGTAGCCAACATCATTTGCGCGTTATAGCTGGGTTAGACAGTTTCCTCAGCAACTTGTGACATTTTATTTACAACCCTCTCAGCTCTGATGCTCTCCAGGACAGGGAAGCATCCTGGGGCACCTAACAAAACTGCTGGGAATGGGAGAGGCTCCTTGAGGATAGGTTAGGGATGAAAGCTGGCAGAGACCTCAACCAGCAAGATACCAAGCAGTTATGGAGTCCACTCCATCCCTGTGCAAGATTTGATGCAAGTCAAACCCTGGCTGCCTCAAAGTCACCCCAGCATGACTCCCTTCCACCAGCAGCACCCAGACACTCATCACCAGCACAGTAACAGAGGTGCTGCTGGCTGGCGCCTGCCCACAAAGCCCCCCCATGCCCCTGGGGATGGGCACATACCCAAGCACTGGCAGCCAAACACACTGGCTCTGGCAGCACTACCCTCTCCCACTGCCCACGCCACAGCCCACCGTCAGGGGACGGGCTGTGAAGGGATGCACAGGGTTTACCTTTGCCCTCCAAAATGGATTTGAGGACAACGGATCATAAGCAACCAGGAAGCAGGTCATGCGAGGTTAACACACGTACATATATATGTATGTACACATGCATATGTGCATTACATGTAAGTTTTAAAAACATTTTGTATTTAAAATCATGTTTTTCCTGTTTTAGGGGAAAACTACAATGGAATCAAACTCTTGTGTGGGAGATGGGAAAAGCAAAGTGTCATGGGAAAAAGTACAGTACAAAGTACTTGGATTTACCCCTCTCCCTTCCACTGTGCTCAAGACTTTTTTTTTTTTATAAATACAGGAAAAAGATCTGTAAGTGTCCTTTTGCAAGTACAAAAGTTGTTCCATGCACCTCCTTCCCTGCACCAGCATACACCATGATTCTTAATAAAGCATTTTTTATACAAGTTCTTTATGTAGAGCACCATAAGAACACAAACATTGCATTTATTGTATTAATGAAAAGAGAGGGTTATTAAAGACTATTATTACGACTTTTTTCCAAAATCATAATTTAATTACACGAGAACTAGGAGTTTTAACAAGAAGATTGCTCTAAATTATAAGCAAGCAGAAAAATCACATTTGACTTCCTTGGACAGGTTAATATTTCATTTAATAGAAGCTTTAAGAGAAACACTCTGATTTGTCCTCTCTTGTCGATATAATTAGACCGATGAGCTCTCCTAGGCTTCAGGCTACACACTACTACCAGCTGTATATAAATTACAAATGTCTACAGAATGACTCGAGGGCAGCAGGTCACCATTATTATTGCCAGCTGATGTCATATGCACCATAAACTTTATCAACAGCATAAAGAGCTCGGAGTATGAGCTCAAGCTTTCCAACACAAGCAGGTTTGTCTTAATTGTCAAACTGCTGCACTGGCTGGTACACATTCCCACTCACCAGGGGAGATCATATCCAGCAAAGACATTAATGCATCTCCTAACAGAACTGAAAATAGGACACAGAAGCAACCGTGAAAAACATGTGCACACAATTTTCTGTGGATAACTGAAGAAATTGATTCCCAGTTCCCTACAGCCTCTATAAAACAAAGCTTTGGGAAAGCTTTTCCACTGGTCTCACACCCGCTTTGTCCATTTCAGTTTTTAAGAGAACTGTGGACCCTGAGAGCAAGGAAGTGAGAAAGGAGGGGGAGAAGGTGTTTTTCTTCTTGTTTTACAACAAATAAGCTTATGGACCCTGCCACAGCAGGTAAGAGGTTAAAGAAGCAACATTCTTAATCTGCAGGGGGAGGTCAAACACAAGCACAGCTCAGCCTTCTCTTCTTTAGAAGTACATCAGGATGTGATAAAACATAATGAATCATTAACTTGCTAGACCTGCAAGTGTACACCTTTAAAAAAAAAAAGTTGTGAGCCAAGAGTAACTGCCCAATGAAAACAAGTGGCCAGAAGGAATGCTCTTACTTACACATACACAATTTCAGACTGCCCATATGCCATTCTTTTGTTTACCACAGATTCCAACCTCTTAACCTCAATTAAACCCTAAAAGCTCCAGCAAATGCACCACAGATGAATTAATAAAAGCTGAAGTCAATCATCAGCCTCTGGGACACCCTATAGGTTGGTTGTTTTTGTTGCTTGGGTGTGTGGTTTTTTTGTAAATAACATCACTTCATGTTTTAGCTCCTGGAGAAGTGCATTTTGAGATGTAATTGCTTGGTCAAAGGCCCAGCAGTCTATCAATGAAATAGTCAAAGGCGCTGTTTATTTGTATTCTTCTTGTATCAGTCAGGAGGCTTATTAGTGCCCAGAGTGGTGGCACAACTTATTTAGCACTGTTTATTTTACCTAAACACACACGCAGCGGAGCTTTGGAAAACATGCCTGTCATTAATTTCAAGACTCCTCTGATTAAACAACTCAAACATGGCCATAAAAACTAATTAAGAAAAACCCTAATCTTCCCCTTCTCTCCCCACAGCTCCTCGAGCTGCTTCCCAGCACCAGACCCAAACCTCAGCACTTGCTCGGTCAAAGTAGGAATTGCTGAGGTTTGCCCCAGGGAGAGGGATGAGTGGCAGAGCCCTGCAAGGGGGGAGGATGAAGAGGAGGAAGGAGATCGTTTGCTTTGGGTATCAGCAGGACAGCTACGTAGACCACCTCACTCAGCCCATATACACAATGGCACAAAGATGGCCAGCCACCGCTGAATTTGGGGCCACGCTACAGCCAGCCTGTCTAGAAGCAGGGCTCATCCAGACAGCATGTGAGGAGTTTGCACAGCCTTATGAGTGCCACTGTATTTTACACATCAGTTGGTGGAACCATGGTGAATTGGGTCCTAATCCTGATTTCAGCCTCTAGGTACTGCCACAAGCACATCTCAAGGGGATAAAGCAAACAGAGGAATGAGCAATTGCTTATAAACTCAAAGCAGCAAAACTGTACAAACTCCTCCCTCTACTGAGAAAAAAGCCCAGGTAAATCTGTGCTTCTCTCAAGAACACCTGGAAACATGCTTTATAAGGTTGAATACCATAAAACATCATAGGAAAGCTGGTTTTGCTAGAGCTGCCAGAAAACGAGCATTAAGCATCTTCCTGATAAGATCTTCCCAGAGTGGCCCTATGGAGTCCCATCAAAAACTGTCTAGAAACAGTAAGACTCTTCTTAACATTTTCCAGACATTATCCAGAGACGTCTTAGTCTTCTAAGACAACTAGACTCTTAGGCTACAGTTTCACAATCAGCTTACACAGCTTTAATCAAGGCAGTCCTGCAGCAAGACAGACAGAAAAACTGCCTGGAAACAGATCTGCCTTCGGCTGCAACCCACACTTGGGCTGCCTCATACCAGTGATGAAATGCAGCCTTAAAACTGTGACCCCCCTTCACCTTCCAGGTATTTTTGTCCTCTCAGAGGCACACTGTAGGGCACCAGTCTTATCTGCAAAACAGAGTAATAAAGACTCTGAGCAAGTAAAAGATGTAACAATGGAATATATTAGCCTTTCATAGCAACTTTAAGACCCTACCCACCTCCTTTGACTACCCCCAGAGATGATGAAAATTTCTCTGGAAAGACGCATCAACCAGGAGAGAGGGGAAAAATAGTTGCTTGTCAGGGCAGAAAACAAGATTGATGCTAAATAGCTTTATGTCACAGCTGCAGATGATGTGAAAAGTGCCACCTGCAACCAACAGCCAGGACAACTAGGTCATGTCCTGCAGCGAATTCCCAGCACACTGACTTTTCCAACATATCTGCCTTGGCATCACTCCAGGACCTGCACAACACATTCAAAGCAAGGAGGCCATAAGGAGGCAAGGTACTGAATTTGGTGTCCACACAATGCTTTTGACAGAATATACACCTGCCTTCAAACACAGCACTACTCTGTAGGAAGCCCCGACTGAAAGCCATCGAATGAGGAATACCAAGACACCTCCCAGACACTTGGGTGCTCTGAAGGACTGGATCCCAGAAATGATGCAGCTTGGCTACAGGACAGATGCAACACTTGCAGCAAAGGCAACTGATTTTCAGTCCACAAACGTGGGAAATGCAACTGCAGCAGGCCTCCTCCATCTGCTAGCATCACCTGTTAGATTTGAGTGCCATCCTCTCACAGGGGTGGAATGTAGGCCTGGTTCCCACCATTCCTTTAGAATTTTCAAAAGGTACAATGGGAGATGGCTCCAAAAACTCCAGAGCTGCAGAGCCCTAGCAAACTTAGCTGTCACCTGTAGCCTTGAGACAGACAAGGAAGTCTCTGAGCATTGGTCTTCGATATGAAGGAACATCCTTTTTCCTTTCTTCCCGTACAAGCAGCACTCCCTGGTGATGCTGAGTTTTACAATAGAGAGGAAAACGCTTTCTCGTTAGTCTTCATCACAGGATTAGACACAGCTCTTACTTAGGCATGACCGCCCACACGCCACCCCTGTACTGTAAAGGTTTCCTGCCTCACTTCAAGCAGCACGAGCGCTAAAACATGAAACACTCTTGAGTTTGCAGCTCTTCTGCTCTGCACCCCTCACAATGTGGCCAGTGTGCTCAGGAAAAAGGGATCTCCCAAAATTCCCAGGGACAGCCATTCCTAACCTGGGACGATGCTACTATGCTACTCTGTAGACTGCCCTAGTCCTTAAGCTCAAAGACGGGGGACAACTCCCTTACCTAGGGATGGCAGAGCTCTCTGGTAGCCAAGTAGAAGTGACGCACGTTTTAGGGCATGCATCAGACCTTACTGCTGCTAACTAGTCCCGAGAGGAAAACTGCTTAGCTGAGAACAGGGCACCAAAGGAGGTGCTCCTACTGCACACAGATGCGCAACAGCCCAGTAGTGGTGGCAGGACCACGCAGGGTGTCTGCCACGCTTCCAATCAGCTTTTCCATGGGATGAAAAAAGCTCCAAACAGCAGTTTGTTCCCTGTGAAGACAGTCCAGTATGAATCATCTGGGCTTAATCTTTCCTGAAACCAAAACTGAATTTAGAAGCTTTTTGAGAGAAGCAGATGAGTATTAAAGGCTCCAGGCAAAATGGGACGAATTAGGATCTCACAGGGACTACACTTTTCCATCACTTCCAAGTGATGGAAAGTGCCTTTGATTTTTTGTACACAAAAACATGCAGTCTTTTAAAATGCATTATTTTATCAGAAGCATATGCAAAACTTAGTGGCATACATGCTTTACACAATACCCAAACAGTAAAGTCTGCAGCTAGAGCATGCAATTCCTCTCCAGCATGCCTTTTTCATGGAGAGACAAATATTCTCTTGTCACCATGGGAAAAGCAACAGACCAACCGATCCTGCCTGTTCATTGATTGTGTTGTAGCATGTACCCTATCACATCTGACTACCAGTGTGAAGTTTCTCATTACAATTAATTTGGTTACCTCTGAATAATCTATTCATAGATTTGTTGATTGATTACCAAGCTTACAGGGCTTCCTCATACTTCATAAATCAAGCTCACTGAAGTTTGAGTAAGTAGCAACTGAAGGTATCGATTGGCCTAGGTAAATGCAGAAGCGTAAGAAAGGACCAGCAGAACATGGGACAAGGTGTGAGCCAGCCTCGGTGTCCGCCACACCTGGCATAAAGTGGCTGCAAAGGGAGCCTGCTCAAACTGCAAAGCTCTGTTGCCTCAGCTGGATGACCAAGACAGCACTGCATGAGATCTTGCAAAGATTAAGGGAAGTGAATTGCTTGAATAGCTGTTCAGTAACAGCAAGCTTGCCTCCGCTGAAACACAGGGACACATGTCTTGAGATGGACCCTTACAGAAAGCTTATTCCTCGGCACATGTCTGCAGAGCCAGGAGTGCAGGAAAGAAAATGCTACAGTCTTGTACCTCAGGGTGAAGGACAGCAACAGAAGATACTTCAGTGTGGTACTCCAGTGCTCGCCCTGCACACTTCTGCCAAGTAGTGCAATCCTTACTAAAGACTGTTCATCTTTTGTATCTATGCAAAGCAGGAGAGGCAAAGTACTGTACTTGGAGACCAGCTGCAGCAAGGTCTTTAAGGGAGAGCGAGGCTTCCTTCCCAGCCACTGCAAATGTCAGGAAGCTTAGGAAGTGCAGCAAGACCTGGCCTCTCTACTAGCAACTCAGGAGAGAAGCCTCTTTCTGTATCATGCAAATTGCAAATGCACAAGTTCTCATGACCCAAAAACGTATCTGTTAGTTCTCCAACTGGAAACTTACTCCTTTAAGTCTACCAAGGCTCTAAACAGTGTTTCTCCCAAGCAGATCTGTTACACGCTTGCCTTAAGCACAACAGCCAATTCTACAAGACTGCCCTTGCAGAAGTTATTCCATGGTGACAGTGGTTTTATATTGGAGCTGAGCTAGACTCAATTGAAAGAAATCACCAAGCCTTCTGGAACACTTTGCAGAGCTGTCCAAAAAAGTGTGAATAAACTCTTCCTTCATTTTCTGTTCTCACCAAGATCTTGTAAAAGTTCTGGAAGTAGGCAGACTATGAAATATTTAAAAAAAAAAAAAAAACCACAACAAAAAATCCCACACCAAACCCTGCATCATTATAACTTCACAGGCAATACCTGAAGCTGCAGGACAAATAAGAACAGACATGCTTTTACTAATACATCACAAAGAATTCTTCTGAGCTGGAATAGCTTTGCTACCAGTAATAACCAGGTAAAAAAAAAAAGTTGGCTTACTTCGCCAGAGGAAGGAGAAAGTCCATGCTGATCTCATGGCATCTGATTCACTGCCTAAATATTCATACCAACTAGACAGCTTCTGCATCAGCTTGCTTCTAACTTTTGCCTCCTAAAGTCTACAGCTAGTCTTGAACATATTCAGAGCAGAGAGAAATTCCCATTTATGTGAAGTGGACAGAGTTCCAGAAAGAACAGATAAAATTGTCTGGAACACAGCTTGCCTCTATTACAAGTGTGAAAACACCAATCAGCCAATAGCTTGACAAAATTAACGCAAACAGCGGGGTCTTTATAATTAGATGCAGCTTCAGAGGCTGCACACAGTACTGCCAAGCCATCACCAGCAAAGTGATGGTGAAATGAGAAGATGCAGCCCCCAAAAAAGAGACAGAGGAAAAAAACCAGCTCTACAAGGTGCTGCATTTTTGAGGGGATGATGAATTTTGCAAAAAGAGGAAACATAGCAAAAAAAAGAAAAAGTGTAAGAAATGGTTTTAACAAGAAGCAAATTACTTCCTTCTGCAATTCTCCATGGAGCAGCTCCTCCCTGTCAGAGGACTTCTTTTGGGCCAAGACCGCTGTTCGTCTGTGCTCAGTTACTAACAACACGTTATGAATTAAGGTACCGCAGCTAAACACCACCAAGATAATCAAGGAGCAGTGCAGTAGCAGCACAGAACTTTGTGCAAGAAAAGGAGCGTAACCCCGGAGCACAGTAAGCATGCAAGTAATTTACATTGTCTTGCATTGGATGAACAGTAGAGCAACAACACTACAAAAGCCAGTTGGTACAGAGTTAACCACTGCATGCATACACTTTTTACCTGCAGTGCTGGCAACAGAAAAGTGTGCTGTAGCTTTAAAGCACTACCAGCTTTGGGGTTTGTTTTTTTTTAAAAAAAACCAAACCCCAAACACAAAAACACCAAAAAAATGAAACGACATAGCCTTTACCTGCTATCAAAAAAACCCCTTCCCCTATCAAAAGAGTTAAATCAGAAAAACACATGTAAACACAAACTTTTTTGTTTGTATTAGGATTTTTTTATTTCAGGAGGAAAGTTGGCACAAATTTATTCATCAACAGTATTTATCCCAGTTTATCATGTTTACATAAAAATCTAGTTGAACAACAACAAAAATTCCTAGGAAAAAAACCTGTCCAAAGAGCACAGACAGTATTTTTTGGTAAGTCAGTGAAAAGAATCATTACAACTGATGTTCTTCAATAGCATTTTGTAGACTTTTTTTTGTTTATACTTTTCTTACTCTGTGGGTGTGCGTCTCAAACCCCCCCCCCCGCTTAAGGCAATCTCTGAAAAAAAAAAAAACCCCAATTTTTTTTCCCTTTTGGATTTCATGTTCTTCTGGTTTGGCATTCCTTATCTGAAGCCAAAACACTGGCTACTACACAGACTCTCAACATCACCCGTGCTGAAAACAGAACACTTTGATTAAGAGTGCACAGCAATTAAATGGGAGGAATAAACAGAAGATGAGAGCGAGGCTAAGGCATTCTGTTGTCATTCCAAGTTTTCCAGGAACAAAATAAAGAAAGGGGGAAAAAAAAAAAAAGATAAAAGCTAAACAAATGAATGGGAAACTAACATCCAAAATATTGTTTGGGGTTTTTTTGGGTTTTTTTTTTGTTTTGTTGTTTTTTGGTTTGGTTTTTTTTTTTTTTTTAAGATTACTCCAGTGCTAGAAATACATCCTCGTTATTTTCTCTGGGAAAGCAACTTATGTTTTTCAAGTATTTATTGTCAGGGCCTGGGCATCACAGCAGCTCTCTGAAGAAGGGACAAGGTTCAGACTGTTAGAGTTTCCTGGTGTGATGGAAAAAAACAGATGTGCATTTTAAATGCCACAGGGGATTTAACCTGAGAGCTCATCGCTGCCAAGCAGCGGGAGGAACATCTCTCCATGCCGACGGTGACCGGTTCTCAGCACAGGGCACCCAGAACCTTTCCCTGTAAATCGTTACTAGGGAAGAATTCAGGAGGTGGAGAAACAATGAAGTAGAGAGACTTTTTGACGCCCACCGCTTCTCCCGCCCACATACACCTGCTGGGACACTCGCCTCCATCCCCGCCCTGTCCCATACCCGTAGATGAGTGTCACCGGGGCCAGCCACCCAGCCCTGTCCCTCGAGGAGCACGCAGCCCCTCGGGCTGCTCCGGGAAGGGGGTGGCAGGGCGCCGGAGGGGGCCCAGGTGCCGGGCGCGCTGCCCCGCAGGGCTCACCCTGCCCGGGGTGCCGCAGCCGCGGGCCCCGCCGTGGCGCTTCCCTCAGCACCTGCGGGCAGGTGGCCGCCAGCCAGGCGCCCCTCGGGGAGCGACCCAGACCCGCGCCCCTCACCGCCCGAAGGGGCCGGTACGGTCCCGGGCCGGGAAACGCGCCCCGGCACCGCCCCACCTCCTCGCAGCGGCCGGACCCACGGCGGCGGGGGATGGCAGCGAGCGGCGGAGGAGCTGCCACGGCTCCAGGACTCCTCCCGAGCCCATTCCCTGCTGCTCCCGGCCGCCGCCTGCCCACCCTCGCCGCCCCCGGGAGCCGCGGCTCCGACCTCGCGGCCACCCGCGCCTTAGCCCGGCGCTCACCGCTGCTCCGACGGCAAAGTTCCCTCGTGTCATAAAGCCACGAGCGGCCACGGCGCCGCGGCCGGAGCCCGACCCCCCTTCACCGGCCAACTCGTACCCCTGCTCCCGCGGCCGGCCCGCCGCAGGCGGGAGCCCCTCGTACCCCGCGGTCGGTGCGCAGGGCTCGCTCACCCGCCCCAGCCGGGCGCAGCGGGCGGTTCGCGGGTCTCGCCCGTTCAAAGCGCCGCCGGCAGCCGCGCCGCCCCCCCGGGGTCCCCGCAGCCGGCCAGGGCAGGTGCCGCTCCCGCCCCGCAGTTGGGACCCGTCCCCCGGCAGCGCAGCGGAGCCGCGCCCGCCCCCCCGCTGCCAGAGGAGCCCCGGAGGGACGCGGGAGCCCCGGGAACTCCCCGCACCGCTGCTCCGACGGCGGAGACCGAGCCCCACCAGCTGCGCGGCGCCGCCCCAGCACTTACCGCGGGGTGGCCCCGGCCGCGGAGCTCTGCGGGGCTCTGCTGTCCTCTCCGGGGCGGCATACAGCGCCCGCCGAGCCGAGCGAGGCAGCGTCCGGGCGGGGCGGCACGGCACGGCACGGCACGCTGCCGCCCTGGGGGAGGCCGGGCGGCGGGGCGGGGCCGGGCGCGGCGGGGCGGGGCGCTCCGCCCTTCCCCGGGACCGCACACCGACACCGGCGGCCGCCCCGCGCGGGACTGTCCCGCCCCCGCCGCACCGCCGGCTCAGCGGATTGGCAGAACGGGCAGGGAGTGGGCGGAGCGGGTCCGCGGTGTGGCCTTGGGTTGGCGAACGCGGCTTGTCAATCGGACCTGAGGCGAGGGGGGCGGGGCGGGAGTGGGACCGGTGGCCGGTGGTTGCGGGTGGGTCGGTGGCTGCGGGCCGGGCCGGTACCTACCGCTGAGGGGAAAGAGGGTGCGGTGGGGCTGGCGGTGCGCGTGTAGGGGGGACCCCGACGGCTGCGGGGGGGGAGCCCGCCTGCGAGCGGGTGGGAGGGGGCTGCCTGCGGGGCTGGCGGGGGTTTTGTCCCCGCTTAGGGCGATTTTATCTCGGCAGGGTGCTCTGTGCGCCGCGCTGGCAGCTGTGAGCTCTGTGCTGTTGAAACTTAAATTCAGAGTGATGACACGACCGCCAGTCAGGAGAATTCAGCCCGGGTCACTGCTGCAGCCGGGGGAAGGGGTGGGAGTTGTGGAGTGTCGTGGTGAGGGAGCCGGAGCCGCTGCGCACCCTGCGCCTCTGGCAGCCCCGGGCAGCAGGGCTGTGGTGATGGCATGCCGTAAACCTCGCCTCCCTCCCTCCCTCCTCTATGTCACAATTTGCTTTTTAACGCAGTAACTTAAGCCTTAACTTAAGTAAAAGAAGGCCGGCACCGTCTCAGGTTCTGCAGGCTTGCTCCCTCTCCCTCAGAGCTAGGCCGGTGCTGAGTTTCCCCACACACCGGTTGTATTTGAGGGTGCAGCCCACATGGGGATGGGGATGGCGGTGAGCTGTAAGGGCAGCAGGTGGGAAGGCTTTCGTACAGTGTTTGCACTATGCTGCAGGAGAAGAGTTGCAGTTTGCCCAGGGGGGACCACAAGAGCGAGCCTGACTTGCTGGTGTGACCTGACTGCCTGATAGGGTGTGGGAAGCAGGGCATCAGGTCACCGGTCCTTGCTCACAGGGTTTTTTCCTGTGTTTTAGGTTGGACACAAGGATGGATAAAATCTCAGCCTTGCCAGCGTCGCTGACAACCTGTTTCTTCCTCTTCCCAGCTGGATTGTAATAGTGAAGCTGCTCTGTGAGTGCAGAGGACATCTCATCACCAGCTGTTTCTCTTCCCACAACAGTCCTCTCAGAGAAAATACTGGCATCTTACTTACTATGGGAGCAAATCTGTAGTCACCTCGTTTCAGGAATGGTTGCAGGTCTGTGGGACCCAGATGAACAGAGGTGACCTACAGTGGCCAGGGTTGTCCTTCATGGTTTGTTCATTTGTTAAGCCTAGGGTGACTTATTCAGTTCCCTTCTCAGCATGCCAGCTGCTTCTGGTGCTGTTCTGAGGTGCCTAATGCGTGGTTTCGTGGGCACCAAGCTGGCATGACAGCTCTCCTCTGACCATAGAAAGATGTCTCGCTGTACTCTCCTTTTTACTTCTTCCCGTCTTCAAGTCTTCTTTTCTCCTTCACTGCCTTTGCTCATGGCTGTAGCACCTTCCTTGTACCAGAGCTGGAGCACTTCAGACTGCTAAGATGGTTGAACTCACTAAAGGGACAGAAAATTCAAGCTTTTTTTTTGCTGGAAGGGTGGTCTGTCATGTTGGTAAATTAGATTGTCCCATGGAGTGGTCCAGCCAGTGCTGGAGTCAGCATCCTGTAATATCACCTACGTCTCCTCGCTTACTTTCGAGCATGGATTGCAGGACTGAATGCAAGGGCAGGGAATCTGATGCCCAAGTGTAGGCTCTGTTGGTGAACTAGTTCTTATTTAACCTGCTCAATACCATGCATGAAGCCTTGAGCAGAGCCAGCAAAGTGCTCTGGTTACGGTAGGACTTTCTGTCATGCCCTGACAGCTAGTGGAGAACTTGAAATGTTAGCAAACAGCTCTGAGCAGTTGCTACATGCTTCTGGGTTTTGATCCTTTGAAGAAGAAAATGCTGCAGTTGCTTATAAACTCATAGCTTGGCTTTCTGTGATGGGATTCTTTAGCTATCACAGGAACAAAGACCGCATCTAGGCTGTTGAGACAGGAGTCTGCTTTATGGCACGCCACATTAACCTGCTGTCCATTTTGTTCCCATGAGAAACCTTAGGGCTCTCTCACCTGTGTTCCCTTCCCACAGAACACCAGTAGAAGAGTAAGAAAAGTGAGGGTCATGTGCAGCTGATGCTCCCAATCTAGCTGCAGTCAGAATGGAATATAATACAGTATGTCAGGTATGATTACCTTAATTAGAATAGAGTAATTATCCTGCATAGCTTCTAGGATTAGCAGACTTTGCATGTCACCGTAGAGAAAACAAGGTACATTTGGAGAAACACCAGAACTACAGGACAATTGAGATAGTGTTAGCCTGTTTGTTTTTGAAGGGGACATCAAAGTGGAGAATGAAGATATCTCTGTTCTAAGGAAATACCGCTGCACATTTTCAAAGTGTCAGCTCCAGCTCTACTTCTTGCAGTGCAGATAAGCCATTTCATCCAGCTTGCTCTGTAAAGTGGAAGCTGGAGAGGGGGATTTGCAGAAGGGTTCTTGTAAACCAGTGTCTTGATTCAGAAAATTCAGAAAATTGAGCCCCTTTTGTAAGCCCGTCTCATGCAGTTGTGTTGAAGCCAGAGGGACCCCCTGCAAAAGTAAAAGTTTGCATAAGCAGATGTCTTTGCTCATGGTCTTGTCTGCATTGCATGTAGACAAAGTGATATCCCAGTGCAAAAGGGAAAGCTGGGGTTTGCCTTCACAGTCTTGGAAAAGTATCCCTTTCCTTTTCTCACAATAATTCTTGCAATGCATATAGGACATAATTTTGTTGCCACTATTTATTGTCTAGTTCGCAAGCAGCACCTAACCTTGGAGAGAAGCGCGTTGTTGAGTCTAGAAACAAAAGGGGTTTTCACTAATGATCTCGGGGAGCTGAAGCTGGCGTCAAGCTGTTCAAGTCATGAGAGGATGACTCAGAAGTCAGAAATTTGAGGCATTCTTATGTCTAGCGTTTAATCAACAGGCAAGCATTGGGAGGTAAGCAGAGGAAATCAATGGCAAATCAAAGAATGGGTCAGCTATTCATTAGAGAAAGGATTGATCTCAGGGATATTAACAGAAAGAAGGGAATGAAATGAATCCTAAAGAAAGTTTGAACTAGCTGTGGCTGCAGCAAGCTGACAGTCAGGGAACCCTAAAAAAAAACTACTTGACTGTCTTTCCTGAAAAGTTATTTGCAGAAGTCTGCATTCTCAGTTTAAACTGGTCAGATTTAACCAGCACATGTTACAGAGACTTTCCAACCATAATGCCGCTCTTGCAGCAGTAATAATTATTTGCTTATATTTGTCATTGTGTATACAGTCATCATAGGTATTACACATAAAATGATAATCTGCTTTCTGTTAGCACACATACTGAAGCAAAATCTTATTTTGTGATGTTTTCAGGGCATGTTAGAGCTTGATTTTGTTGGCTCTTGTCTTATTCCTAGAAAATCATCAATAGCTTCACTGGGACTATTCATCATACTGGGCCTTTCATCATTAGCGTGTTGCTAAATCAGGTTTAATTTTGAGCTCTGGGACAGGGAATATTTTTTTTTTTTTTGCCTGTAAGATATTATATCTATCTACAATAGCATGCAAACAATAAAAAATACTTATAAAGTTGCAGGGTGTCTTATATGCAAATAACAATATCGGTTACATTGTTAGTCAAAATTAGTCATTATTATACCAAAAGCTGCGTACAAGATATAGATATAATCGGAGAGGTTTAAGACACCAATTTACATGAAATAAATATCAAATGCTTTTTGCAATGATCATTAACCACATTATGCTGCAAGTGAGGCCAAAGTACAGTTCTGGAGCCATAAACTGCCTGTGGGCAATTGAGGTATGAGCTCCTGTGCCAGGGATGTGCCATGGAACTGCAAGGACACAGGAAACATTGCATTGTACCCTATTGTGTCTGGTGCCTTTGTGTTATATCTTTCATCCCAAAGGATCCTGATGTGCTTCCTCAGTAAGTTTTCTCCATTTGCCGTTGAAACAGGAACACCTTCAGGTGATAAGGGAACAGCTGTTTAACATTGCTCCATCAACAACCTTTGGAAACCATGTGGGGAATCTGGGTGGGGAGAATGGATTAATAAATCAAATTTGGCCCTAGAGCACAGAGGCTGTAACTCTTACCCTTAGCAGAGTCTCTGTGGGACTGCATTATACTAAAAAGGTCATAAGATTCATTTTACTTCTAAAGCAAAACAGAGAAATAGAATCTTTCAGTAACACTAAATCATTTAACATCATTATAGGCTCATGATTTTATTCTAACTCTGACCAAATTCCCAGGGCCCTTCATTTCAAGATTTCCTAACCCAAGCTCTAATCAAGCCCAAACCTGCATTCGTTACACAGCCTCCTGAGATCACAGCTCACTAGTGGTGGCATGGCCGCTGGCCGTGAGGGGTTTAAACCATATTGTCTCTGATGAGACCCACTTGATGCATATTTGCCTATACAGGTGCCCTGGCAAGTTGGTATCTGTAGCTGAATACAAAGTGTGTGAGCTGCTGGCAGGAGTCCCTTTCTGGGGTCTCAGTAGTGCCACTTCCACATACTTCATCAAATAAAACATAAAAGATCTATAACATCACTTCCCCAATGGGGTTTGTTAGTGTTTAATACTGTAATGACACAGAAGTTGTCTCCTTATTTAATCATATGCTGCAGTCTGAACTGTGAAGTTTTGGTTCCTTTCAGACAACTTTGAAACAATGCCAGAGCTGTTAAATCTGTGCCCAGGGTTCCTCAGTGCTTATCATGTCTGTGCTAGGCTTCGATCACAACACTAAAATAATTATATGTCCTCTGTATGGCAAACATATACACACATTGTCAGTCACTGCTTAATAAAAAAATATTTCCTGGTGTTTGTGCCCTGCAAATTTTCCTCTCTCAGCCCCTAAGGACAACAACAATGCTGCCAAAGCCATACCTCCCAAAGGAGTAAATGCCTCTGCTGTCTCTGAAGATGGGCTTTTCTCTTGATTTTGTTTTCTTTAAGGTATATGTTTATTTTCACTTTGATTAGAATTACTTTCTGTAATATTGTTTTCCTATTTTTTTCCTTTTTTCTCTAGCTTACTTAAATATTTTTAATTCAAAAGGAAGAATAACACCACTAGATGATGGGGAAGGGTAGGTTTTGGTTACAATAACTAATTGACTTTTGAAATATTTGGAACAATATTCCCTGATTAAGGGTTGGGCGTTTTTTTAATATCAAATCCAGATTCTGTTTTTCATCTGAATTTCAATAGTTTACCTTTTTCATGTTTTTCATCTGCATTTCTGCGTTCTTCCCTACATCAAATAATGGAAACGTCTGCAACTACAAAGCGTTGGAGTATTAATAAAGGGGCTGTAGAACCCAGAAAGATTCTTGTACAAAATCACTGATTTCATGCCAATAGCATTGCCCTTTTGTGTTTTTTGAAAATGCTGCATGTGTTCCTTCTGATTTACCCCCCAGCAAACTGAGATGTGGAAGAATTGTAGTCTTGGTTGCTGGGAGCACCTTGCACCTTTACACAAAGGAGAGCTGGTGTTTCTGGTGGGGGAATGGGGAGGGGGCCTGGAGCCTGTGGGGAGGGAAACGTGTCTGGGAGCAGCTCCTCAAGCTCCAAAGTCCTACAGCCAGAAACAATTGGCTGCACAGAGGCCACCGCTTGCAAATGCCCGGGCCCTTTCTCTGCCTCCTGCTACCAGGCAGCGTTGCAGATTCCCCTGCCTTGGGAAACCTCGCACCTATGTGAGAAAACACTGGAGAAAGTGGGGAGAAAGCCAAAAATGAAGGTACAATACTGCAAGTTTAAGGGAAGAGAATAGATACCCTAATGTGCTGTGTCATCCTGCTTCTTAAATGAGAAAAGGGGGATGAAAGGGGGAAAAAAGGCCACATTTAGGCTTAACATTTCCATGAAGTAATGGCACTAAAATGATTTGAAATACCTACAGGATGAATTTAGCCTGATGTGTAAAATCTGTTTCTGCCATTATCACTGCTAACCTAAGCCTATTCACAGATAATTACAGTCAAGTGCTTACCCTGCTCTTGCTCATCTGTTTTTCCATCCTGCCCATTTAGTAAAAGCATCAGTTATGTATTAACACTGGTATGCTGTGTCAAACAGCAAGAGCTTTGAAATTAGGCAGCAGGAGTGGAATATAACATGGCAGAAAGAACCAGTGAACTCTGTAAACAAAGGGTTGTAAAAATGATAAAGAGAAGTCAGTTGTGTTCTAGCAAATTAAGATCTTGGGGTGAAATAATTTGAATTTACAACACTGTCAATGCAAATGGAGGTCAAATGTAGCAACAGTGGCTAAAGCATGTTTCTAATTTTTGCATTGCTTGGGGCAAAACAGTTCCAAACACAGTGGAAAGGCATTGCCTCTACCTGGTTTAAAAAGCTATTGAAATTCACAAAAAGTTATCTTCTACTGTACTGTGGCTCCTGCGCAGATAAATTCCATAATTCTCTTCAGCATGTTCTGGATAAAGTTTCTAATGTGTAGGTCCCGTCTGCCTCCTTCCTCATCACATTACTTGGGCACTGAGCAAGAAATTCAGATGAATTCCCAGCTCCTGTGCAAAGCCAAGAAAGATCACTGGGAAGTGTGCTGTGATACCCATCCATGCAGGAGGTGACAGACACTAGGAAGAGTGCCTGTAATACGGGGTTTATTCCATGCAAAAAGCCTATTTTTAAGTAAATGAATAAAAGACACAACGAGGTCTCCCCTCATTGTTTTCTGAGCGGTCAGGTGGGTGCCCCAGGGTGGAGTTAGTCAGGCTTTGCTCTCACCTCTGAAAATGGGGGCCAGTATTAAAGGGGCTCCACAAACTCCACACACACCCCTCTTACAGATAGCACTCTGCCCCTACCCATCACCAGCAGCACCGCTCCAGTCCGAGGCTTGGCTGCCTGTAATAATAGCCCCTGCCTATTTGTGGTTTTGCCTTGGCTTTGGAGGGGATGGTGGGTCTTTTAGTCCCTGAACAAAACAATTTGCTCAGAATTGAATGTTTCAACCTGTCATTCTCAAGGAAGAAAAAAGTGACTTGTTCCTGAAAAAAAATCAGAGCTGACTTGAAGCTTGTATCAAGAAATATAATCACATTTCACAAAACTGCAACAGTTTTAGAGGCTGCCTGTAGGTGTTAAATGTCTGCTGTCACTCTCCTCCTTAAAGTATTTCTGAATTGAAAGCTATTTTATCACATTATCATTATAAACATTTCATCAGGTTATAAAAACAACCAAGGTATCTTATAAGTATAAAAAGTCTTGAGCACTGAAACCCCCTTATAAATTAAGAATGTGGCTGTGAAATACAATCCTTGGTGGGATTGGTTTCTGACCTTTAGAAAGGACATTACTTCAAGAGAGGCAAAGACAAAGTAAAAGCTGGAAATGCAGGGTGGGAAGTGGAGAAAAGCCTGAAGTAATAAAAAATGTTCACACAGAGGTTACTAATCTGCAATGACTGCAAGCATGTCTTGCTGACTTCAGTTCTGAATAAATCATGCTATCTCTGTACCAAGGTTATCTCCTTTTGTCATCATATATCAAGTAAAGATGAGAAATACAAGTCATCCTGGTTCATTTAAAGTTGCTTCCAAAATATATTTTAAAACTTTAAAAGGTAAGAAGTGTTCTCTAATTCTTTGTATATATCAGTTTTGTTCCATCAAGAGTGTTACTGTTATTGATTATTTTTAATCTAGTTTGAAGTTGAAGGCTGGGTTTTGGTTGTTTTGGGTTTTTTTCCACAGGGAAGATGTCTACAGCTTCTTTGAAATGTTCCCATAAAGAACTGAGTCCTACTTTTTTTTAAAATAGCTGGTTCTACTCCTTCCATTAAAATGACAGAAGAAATACTTGTCTTATAGCAGTGAAAGCGGTTTTTAAGCGTCATCCCTTGCCATCTCCAGTGGTGAAGCTGAGCCGTGGCAGAGGAAACACACAAGAGAGTTCCTTGGGGGTGGGTCCCATTCTCAGGGGATGCGGTGGGCTCTGGATGCTGTCCCAAACATAGCACTTGGTCATGTAGACGTGAGCAAGTAAACAAGCTGCTGGAAGAAGTTGTTTCAGCAAAGGTTAAACCATGTTCAACCAGGCATCCTTAGGCTGTAGGATCCCTTTCTCAAGCCACTGAGAAATTTCCTGTTAAGGTACACAGCATATTATAATGCCCATCCCATATTTCTTTCAGTTGTTTGGCTTGCTTTTAGATGACAAATACCTTTTGTCATCGGTTTTTGTGTTGAAAAGAATTATAAGAAAAGTAGTCCAGTTGTTATAATTGTACCAGTTGTGTGACCATCTGTGCTCATCAGTTTTTTTATTGACTGCATTGCGACTCTACAGGGGTAAAAATAAGTAGAGTGAGTACTTTTAAGTAAATAGAGGTACCTTTGTCAGGCTCTCAATTGTTTGTCGGGTGTAGAAAACCAGTCCAGAGCCCCTGCACAAACAGGTATAAAGTACTTTCAGACACCTGCAGCACTTTTGCTATTTAGCTCTTCCACCTGCAAGCTTACCTCTCTGAAACAGAAGATAGTATTTCCAAAATAACTGGGACTTGATCACCTCATTTTACTTCATCCATAAATACTTGCGTGCATGCATCCAGACACGTCCTACATTTCAAAGCAAGAGGGGAGCATCACTGACACGGATGTACCGGGGATGCCCATGGTAAAGATTGCTCTTCTGTGTTGCCCACACGTGACCTGAAAGTAGGGATGTCATGACCTGCTGAGGAGGCAAACAGATCGCATGGCTCACTGCTGGCTGTGTCGCTGCCATGTGGTCTAAGCATTGCTCCTGGGTGGCAAGGGGGCAAATTCCTGCTGTGTATCTATGGCATGGTTTCAGGTAACAGCTAGGCTGGTCCCAACAAAAGGAAGGCTCTGCTCCTCTTCCTCTCTCAGCCATACGCTTCTGCTGCTTCTTTGGGGTGCAGCCCAGTGATTGTACAGCTGCAGGGTGAATCAGTCCATTTGGCCAACCCCAGAAGACTAATTTGTGGAAAAACAGAACTATTTTTATTCACTTCGAGCCAGCTGAATTGAAGCACCTTGCTCCAATAGGATATGGGGAGGGATGGCAGCTGGCAAACGACCTTTTCAACAGAAACCTGTTGTTTAATTGCGGTTCCTAAAATGTCAAGTGGTGCCTAACTCATAGAAAGAAAAGGCCTAAGTCTTGGCCTAATTGCCTGCCTGCCAGATCTGATGTGGAGCAGGAGAGTGGGAATGGATAGCCAGGGCAGCTGCAGCTGGGAGATGAATCTATCTGTGTTCCTAACAGAGGCAGAAGAGATGCTACTTAGCAGAGGGGATTCTCAAACTTTTCATACCATACCTCTTCTCTTCTGGAAGAGTTTTGGCACTCCATATATACCTGCCTTTCCCAGTGTGCATTCTCTTTTCCCCTCCCCCGGATGGGGCACATGAGCCAGTTCAAGAAAGAAGCAAAAAAACCTACCTCTGACTGGCCCTGGGAGGCTTCTCTCCCTTCTGTCACTATACCTAAAATTAGGCAGCATAAATAGCTGTCAGTAGTCCAGGCCTGCATTACTGTGTAGGCACCCGGCTTCGATGATTTGAATGAATTTGAGTACGTAAATAGGACTTCAGTGGTTTTAGATCTGGACCTTCAGTATTTGGTCTGCACTGCTAGCAAGGAAAATTTGGATTTTCTTCGTTAATTGTAGGTGGAGTGAGAGAGAGGTCAAACCCCGGCCATGACACCTTCAGTCTTGGGGGGTGAGAACCCTGCCTGAGTCTAGGAAGATATGCTAAGCCATGCATGCATTTGAGGTTGTGGATGGTACTTGCAAATGATTGCAAGGACTAAGGTTAGGGATCTCGGTACTGAGTCTGAATACTTTGATTTACAGAATTCCCCCTGCATGAAACACAAGTCTTCATCAGAGCAGGTAGATGCCCTACTGAAACTGTCAGTAACTGGTTGTTCATCCTAATTTACTAAAGGTAAATATTGCACCATCACTGTAGGCGCTCAAGCAAAGTGCAACCTCTTCTTTGTTGGGACATCAGTTAAATGGCATCATCCATCCTGTATTAACCTACCCTTAGTCTTCCATGAGGATAAACCAATGAATGAAGCCAAATACGATGAGATAGTGAACAAAAAACAATGTCAAGATTTATTTGAGTTTAGTCAGTAGCCCAGGAATGAGAGCTGTAGTGGTTGTGGTGATGAGCCAGAGGAATGCTGCTGGTATTGAGAGCTCTTTGCTGTGTCACACATTCTTGGATTTTGTAGTCACATTAGGATCTGAAGGAATTAGCCTCAGGAAAGCTCAGAGTTTATTTCAGGTGGGTAAACTCTGTTTTCTGGTCTTTTGGTCAGCACAGGGAAACATTCATAGGGAGAGCAATTGAAGAAAAGATCAACAGGCTAGATAAGGATTTGTTATCTTCCAGATGGCAGGTTATGAAAGCAGAGAAGAGGGCTGCCTCTGTCAGGTGTAGGCTAGGAATGACAAAGAAATTTAACTCCGTTCCAAAAATGTTAACCATATTGTTCACGCTCAGCAGTAAGGAGGCCTGTGGCTGCTGTGAGATTAACCTTGTGACCCCGACAAGAGTTTAGACCAGCCTGTCAAAAGCATTATGCTTGAAGGCAGTAATTGTTCTTTATTAGAGGAACGGTTACTTTGCCTGGTTTCTGCTGCCCACCTATGGATTGCATTTTGACTGCAGCACCACCTTTAGGAAATGATGTATAGTTTAATCATTAACAACAGCAGATGCCTGTGCACAGCCTCTTCGATGTGGTTTAATTCACCCTTAAAAAGCAGGCCAATGTAAAAATGTACTTATCTGGTACAACGATGATTGTCCATAGGGCTGTTATGGGGATGCTGGTAGTCTTTATTTCAGAACACACAAATATTTTTGTTAAAGGAATTTGGGAAAGATTGAGCTTATACGCTTTCAATATAAAAGCTAAGTTTTAAAATGGCTGTGCTTTTATTTACAGCCAATGAGTTTAGGATCAGGCTGTTGATACATCCTTTGAAAGACTGGTCTGAAGAGTTGCAGGGCTGAAATCGTTGCATCCTCGGTGGTCCAGAGAAGTGCTATTAGGAGGCAGTAACAGCTCACACAGCTGCAAAAAGTGAGTGAGCTTTCGGGCCCAGAGGGTCTTTAGCAGGTTTGCAGAGAGCCATCAGCTGCTATGAGTGCTGAGCTCCCATAGCTTGGTGGAGCTGTGGCTGCTCTGCCAAGTCTCCCAACAAAAGTTACAATTGTAATCGTTTCCCAGAGTTGTGGGTTTTATTTCACATTCTCTGTTGACAAGTTCTCCGTAAGATAAAGTGTGAAGCCATTTAGTATCTCATTCAGTAGGCCAATTCATTCAGCATCGCTCTGTAGTGGTTCAGATACTCTCTCACAACCGTATCACAGCATCTACTTGTAATAAATATGCACTGAACCCTGTGAACAAGAAAATAGCTAATGTAGGCCACAGGATATATGTGTTGTGGTCATAAAAACTAGTGTCAAACTACATGAAAAACATTTTTTAAACAAGAAACACTCCTTTAATATTATCATTTCATATGGAAACCACTGCAGAGACCTTATAGCCACAGCAGACAGCTTACACAGTTCCCTGCAAACATTTGGATCCTTATGCATCCACTTGTCTAACCTTAGTCTTTCTGTCCCCACATGCTGTGTGGATGCTGAGTTACATTTGGGCACATCGTGATGGAGCACATCTCATACTTATTTTTTTTACCTTTATCGCATAAAGGAGAAAGACAAAGGATGTAATTTCTACTTCTCAGGGGCACTGTGGCTGTTCACACTAACTAAAGCAGCCTGGAATTACAAACTCCTACTGTTGCTGACTACTTACACCCTAGGAGAAGCTAAACCAGTGGTATTCCTGTAAGCTCCCCTTTCCCAGTTTGATTTACTCCTGTGTTTATTTTGATGGCAATGCTGTCACCTGCTTTTTGCAATCAATAGATGCTGCCAGCATGATTGTAATCGGGCACGTTCAGCTGCAACCTCCCTTGGGACTGGCGAGTATTTCACTCCTAGCCTTTCAGGACAAAAAGCTGCAGCAAAGCCGTTCATCTCAGGGCACAGGCATTACACCACAGGGGGAGGTGCGGAGTTTTTAATGCATGAAGTCACTGCCATTCACAGCGAACTAATGAAAACACTGTCTTTAGCTATGTTTTAAATCCCTTGGATGCCTGTGTGTGTGCGTGCGCACTGAGGGACAGATGAATGATACTGTGAGGTCTTTGATACCTTTTTCAATGAGGCTAATTGTCTCTGCATAATTTTTGGACAAGCCTGCAATAATGATGTTTCGTTGCTGCGTGGGATTAGCATGTTTAGCAATAGGAGAAGGAGAAAAAGGGAGAGATGGCATCCAGTATCTAGGTGATGGGCCTGGCTCAGTGACATGCATCTGAATGAGACATGCCTATTTAACCCTAGAATCATTTTTCTAGCTAATCATGGAATGTGCATGACATTTGTTATTACTGACATTATAATGCATCCATTCACACTACTAGAACTGCTAAGCTGTTCCCACTGGAAGTAATGTGAGCTTTGTATAAGCTGAAGGGAAGCAGAATTGGGTCTCACTAGAGCAGGTCAGGAAGTTTCACTACTCAACTTCATTTTTAGGAAGGTGGATAACCAAAGCAGAAGCCCTCCTGCTGCAGTTTTGGTAGGGACACATAGGCAGATTTAAGGTTATACGCCCTATATTAATCTCTATTTCCACATTATAAAGGTGTTTTAAGAGAACTTTGAGTTTCTTTACTTTCTCGCATGTTATTTATTTGATTTTGCTTCATCTTTATTACAAAGAATACTGCAATTCAGTTTTCATTCCCATCAGCAGCACTGTGCGATTATGGAATCACCTTAACACCTGGTGGGTAAGCTAGGAGGCTGAAGCAGCAGCCTTGGCCCTGGTCCTCCTGAAATCAAGAGGAGTTCTTCCATCTGCCTCCGTCAGCTTCTTGTCTCAGTTTTGCCACCAACAGTGACCAAAATGCTAGCCATTTTGCTTACTGACTTTGCACTGGCTAAAAACATCATTGCTGCACTTGACTTGCCTTCCTCTCAGAAGGGCTGCAGGAAATGTTTGAGATCCTCTAACAAGGTCCTGGTACTAAAAGACATGAATGGAAAGAAGCATGGCCGGAAAAGTTAGTCGCTTAACTTACTTATGCATATGTGCATCTTCTGGCATCCCATGTATCTTTGAAAAACTGGGCCAAAATGTGCTAGGATAAGATGTCAGTATTAAAGCACTCGGCTGTCTGCAAATAGGTATGGAACTGTGATGTTTTTGGTTCCCAGGCAGGAATTTTCTCAGTCCCAGTTCGAGTTACATATTGGTTTGCTGTTGCACAACCAAAGAGCACTGTAAAGATTGTTTTGAACACTGTATTTTCCACTTGTCTTTTTTTTTTTATATCCTTTGAAATACCAATTTCTTGTTGAGAACAGAAACTAGGCTTACGGAACAGGCATATTTCTGTTGCTTCTCAGTCAATCTGGCATGTGAGTGGTCTGATGCTGAGATTTTCATTAAATTCAAGGTGTTGTTAAAGAATTGATTAGTCCTCACAATGCCAGTGGTCTATTCCTGCACTTTATGTAACTGATTTTAGATGACCATCTAATAAATGGATTTAAAATATAACAATAACATTGCTCTCTTTTGGAAGCTGGTGGCAAACCGCCAGTTCCCCTCTCAGTAGTCATCACCTGTAGAACACAGCAAAGCTTCAGGGAAAAGAATAATGCTTTTTTGACTGTTACATAGTGTTAAGTCCACAGATCATGATTCCCTGGAGCCTAAGCCTCTAATCAATATGAAACCATATTTCTGGAGGATACAGTGCTGCAGGATTAGATGAATTATTGAAGACGATGGGTAAGAATTCATCTGCGTCCATAGCCAGGATATGGATCTGAGTGGACAATTCTTTCTTACTGTGCAGCACTCTTTTCAGTCCTATACTCAGGCATCAACAAGGAAAATATTCCGGAAGAAGCCTCCCGACTGTATCCCAGAGGTCCAGGTGGGGATGTGTGAGTGAGCAAGTTAGGCTGACACGCTGATAGTGACACCAGAGTCCTGTCCACCGCAGAGCTCCTGCCACGCTTCTGCCAGGGCTATTGCTGCGGGGGAGGGAGAGCAGGTGAAACATGGCACTGAAGGTGCAGGCCTGAGTGATGCAGCCTTAGTGGGAGTCAGGCAGCCCGCTCTTTGAAGTCAGGGAACAGTTTCCAAGTGCCATTTGTGCCCCTGGCTTAGTTTGCATACATGGCATTACATCACCCAACAAAGCAGCCTTCAGCCAAGGCCGGCACAATGGTGGGGGGCTGGCTGTGCTCAGTGGGGGGCTAACAGTTGCCCTGGGAACACCGCATTCCAGCATCAGCTGCTAATGTGCAAAGCATGCTGCTGGGGGCTGGCCCGAGCAGAGCATGGGAACATTCTTGCATACTTTATGAGACAGAAACAAACCGACTTTCAACAGAACAACGGCCAGGCATAATCCTCCCCACCGCCTTTGCCCACCCCTCTGAAACCAAAACACTCTGGACCTTTGTGTGAGGGCTAGGAGGTTCATACTCCAGGGTGTTTTGCCAATAAAATGAACTAAAGGTATTTTCTGATCCAAGTGTGAATTTTCCACATCTCGAGAACTGAATGGCTTTAGTGTTAAATGTCTTAAGTGTAATTTCATACAGTCTTTTAGCCTAGAGCATCCAGGCAGTCTTGGCTGGGCCCTCGTGGAAGGTTAACACCTGGGACAAGAGGAGCACCAGCTGACCTAACATCATGAAACAACTGCCTGTCTTTCTCAAGCCTTCTTTCTCTCTTTTTCTGCCCTGGCAGCTTACCGCTCAGAATAACAGCACCACAACATTACCCTGTTGCCCCCAGAGCCCCTATTCACACTGAAGCAGCCTGCTTATTTACCACGGGGTGGTAGTTCTGGATACCATTACAAGGCTTTTGTGGGAAAAAAGTGAGACCAAGGAAGGCAAAATAGTGCTGAGGACAGCTTCTCACCGTGGGGTTTAGTAAGTGGGAGTGCATCAGTATGTGCATGCATGGGGTTCTCACCGTACTCCCCTCTTATGGGCAGAGATGGCTTCAGCAGAGGCAAAACTGGTTCATCTTTGATTAACAAGAGACTAAACAATAACTTTATTGAGTAATTCAAGGCCCTCTTTGTAGCATGTTGATGTAGCAGAAGGATCGGTGGTGTGGAGATCCTGTTAGCAAAACACATTACCGAGCCCAGTTTTAATACTGTTCGTGGTCCTCTAATTATACAAGGTGTCCTTGTGCAGCAGTATTTGTGGTTTTATCTTCTACATACAGAAAAACATACAGCATCACCTGTGTAAGCCAAGCTGCAGCTGCAGAAGGCAGCTCACATCCTTTTGCAGATGCTTTTGGCCAGGAGCAGAGCACTGAAGTATTCCAAACCCACACCGTGTTTGCTTCAGAAAGCATCTTTAGGAGAAATGATGGGCAGGGTTTGTGTAGCTGCTTTACAGTTGTTGGCCACTGGGGCTGCAGACTGGACCACAGATAATGGTCTGCCACAGATAATGGTCCTCTGATACTGAAATTCTGTGCCCCTTCATGCAACTACCAGAAATAAATTTGATGACAGCCTGCTGTCACCAGTAAATAGCATTTGCTCCTAAAGCAGGATTTTAAGAGACAGCTAATGCTGCAGCAGCACGTGGCAAACTCTAAAGAAACATCAGTTGCAAATCACTGTCTCATCTCTGCTGTGCTAATGCTAACAGCTGCGATGCTGTATGCAGTCTTCTTTAACTGAAGATTTGAGAGAAGGTTTGCTTTTGTCTCCTGGGTTTGTTTATTTTTTAAACATGATGTTATGCATTGTCAGTTCAGCTATTTCCCCCCCTGCAGTCCTGTTGTGGAGATTCTTTGTATCTAGCTTTCACACAGCATCCAAGGAGAGAAATTACTGTACAGTAAGCCTGGGAAACTCTTACAATTAACAAGTGAGATGAATAGTAGATACAACACTTACTGCTACTTTAAACTTCTTTTTTTTAAAAAAAAGTTCTGTGACATGAGGATGCAGGATGCAGTGTTTTTGATCTAATGAGAGCCCTAAAGCAGGATTTACATCAGGGGTCCTCAAACTTTTTAACCAGGGGGCCGGCACGTGGATGAAGTGGCAGGAGGCCATCTGCGGCTGCTTGGTTTCCCCCCCCAACCCCTGGCGGGGGGGTTCTGTAAATACCGGGGGCCGGATTGAGGACCCTGAGGGGCCGCATCCAGCCCGTGGGCCGTAGTTTGAGGACCCCTGATTCACGTCATCAAGCTATGGCCTGGTTTCTTCCTGGGGCTCTGGCTAACCTGGGACACATCTGTGGTAAATCTCTTCCATCTCTAGTGCAGTGCTTTCAAACTGTGTTGGTCATGACTGAATACTGCTATTGTTCCTCGCCTTCTGACACATCTCTTCATTCAGTTGCTCCTCAGTTGAGTGGTTGCACATGCCTTTGCAGACTGCCTTCCCCATGATGGAAGGATTCCTGAGCTGTGAGAGACTAAGCCTGGCCATTTGCAGCACTACACAGATGTCCTACAAGAAGTCTGGAAGCAGTCCAGCGATGTTTACACTGTACTGAATTTAACAGTTTCAGATGTCCCTGCATCATGTTCCCCATGATGCCTGATTCTGTTCCCACGGGTGAAGGCAGACCTGAAGTGTATTTTGCAGTGTTCACAGCACTCCCGAAGGAAAAGGCCAAGTAACATGCAAGGTGAGCCTGTCCTCCAGGACCCTCTGCCCAAAGGCACCTGCAGCCACAAGGATTTATCCTGTTCAAAGTGCAGGCAGAGAGCGAAGTCTCCAGCTGCCAGTCCCACTCCCTGCCTCCTTAAAATGTCTCCATACCACTACTTAAGCCACCATCTGCAAAACCATGGTGTCTTCCAAAGAACCAGCATGTTTGCATTAAGAAAAAGCAATACCCGGAGACATCTGCCTGACTGTTACCATCAGGCAAAATCTGCTCCTAAGCCAAACAAGAGGGAAACATACTGAAGAACACATTTTCTCCACAAAATGCCTTTCTGATGAGCACCCTTCCCCAGTGACTATGAAAGCACACTGGGATTTCCAGCTGGAGATCCTGTTCACCACGGCCCTTTAGGCTGTCCACTGCTGCAAGAACAACTATTCAGAGCTGACCAAACTGTGCAGCCTACCCCAGGGCTGGAGCTGCTGGCTGCAGCTGCTCTTGCATTTGTGAATATCAGCTTTGGCTGCAGGGCTGCCGGGAGTAAGGATGGACAGCCCAGAGAAAGCCCACCAAAATTTAGAAGCAAAATTCAGTGCAAAATTTAGAAGTTGCTTTGTTTAACTGTGTAAATGAATGGCTTCAGTCCCAGCATTTCTCTGCATGGAGAGACTGGTCTGGGCCATCGCTGAGCTGTTTGTTTTATGGGAAAGTTATTACTAAGGGACTCCACACAGGGCTGAAGGGCTGAGTTAAGGAGGCAGTCCCACCAGTTCTGGGAGAAATACCACTCCATCAGTGCGGGTAAATTCACCATTGCTGTGAACATTGCACAAGCACATCCCCTCTTGGTAAATAAAAGTCCAACTTTATCACGCTCTCTGGAATTTTGTAGTATTTAAATCTCCAGTTCACGTAGCAGGAATCTTTGATATTCCTGAGCTGCTGACTACTAAAGTACATCCAAACCAGATTTTGTTTGGCTTTCCCATGCCTCGGTAGTCCCCAAAAGGTGTTTTTATTATTTTAAGTATTAGGCATGTGCATGGGAAAGAATTTTGTTAGTTCAGCTCGACCACTCCCTAGGAGTTTTCTTGTCTCTCTCAGCGTCTCCTTACCCTCAGGCTGCTCATATCTTTCAGCAGATCTCACTACTGGACTCAGCAGCTCTCCTCTTCTTTCCCTGCCTTTCAGTGCAGATCCTGGCAGGGCTGGGCACCCACCAGCCTCACCGGGCAGGGAGAACCCACAGCCTTTCACAGGGAGGGGTCTGCTCTTTTCAAGGGTGGAGACTGTAAAGGTAAAACTTAGTGGAGTGTAAAAGCCAGTACAAAGTTTGTACACTATTTAGATTCCCATCAGATCTCAGACTTGATCTTAACCAGTATGTAATTAATATATGACCTGTGCTGGCCTTCTGCATGCTAGTGAAATCCATTGCTTGCCTTTTATTCAAATGCACTGCTTCTTGCTTGTTCTGTCTCTTGTCTGAGTAACAACAGTGCAATGTAGTGCTTTCCTCTGGCTAAACAGTGAGGAGACCACGCTGCATTTTACACCATGTGATTTCCGCCCCCCCCCCCCCCCCCCAAAGTTTCTGAATACTGAGTGGCAGGTGAACTGCAACGGAAGGCAGATATATTCAAATGGGAAATAAAAAGCATGTTTGTTTGAACCTTCAAGCACATTCAGGGTAAAGCTAACGAATGCTTTTGGAGAAGAAGGGCCAAAATGTTGATGCCATAGGCAAACAGAATATTGCAAACTAACTCCTTCCTATCTGTATTTAATACTGTTTGTATTATTTGAATGATGCGCCTCAGTTCAGCAGAAAGCATCACGCTGAGTTTTCTCCGGGGCTCCATTAGCTTGTCAGCCACCAAACAGGAAGCCACAAGCTGCTCTCAGTTGCTCTGTTCTTTGTTGGAGCTGGCTGGGTTCACAATATGGGCACAAAGATGAGGCAACACTCTTTTGTTGAGCATGTCCAGGTGCTCTTTGCTCACCAGACTCCTGCTGTGACTTTGTCTTTTGTTAGTTCAAAGTCTGGGCTCTCACAAGAATGAGCTGATCAGGTCAGGAAGAACAAAGAATAAATGTAGGTGAAGTGATGAGGCGCAAGAGAAGGTAGAAAAGCTGGTGAGTCTGTGGAAACATCAGTCCTCCAGTGTCACCAGGGCAGCATCTGGAGGATTATTTGCAAAGGCTGAAAGAGGCAAAGAAAGAAAATGCCAAGAGGTGTGGTGTTACTGGCAAAACAGTCTCAGCTCAGGGAATTTTTACTTAGTTTATTGCCAATTAACACAATCTTCTAATCACTGATTTAGATGATGAGAAAAAGAAAACATGAACAATTAAACAAATGTTTGGGTAATAAGCTTTCTTTAGCTTCCCCAGACACAATTTCAGTTAAACACCTCAACACCTCTCCTCCACTCTTCTCACCTCCCTGTGTTTGCTGTGGGTTACACTGAGTAACCCCAGAGGCTGGGGCCATGAACATAAAGGTTTTGGTCTGCTACTCTTCCATGCTTCTTATTGAGGTTCCTTTGGTCATCTGTCATTCTTACTGGTTTTCCTCGCTCCTTTGTGCTTCTTACTGTTTTGCCTGATGGCCACAGTCCCTCAGGGTTGTCCCTTCCCTGGTGTTGGTCACCCACAACCACAGTCCCACAGTGGTGTCCCTGCCTAGTCTGGGTTGGTGTCCCCTTTTGACGTGGAGCTGCTCCTTCCAAGAGTGCATCTCCTGCTCCATGTCTCCACAGTTGTCTCTCCCTCCGTTTGTCTCCCTAAAAGTGTCCCCTGCCTATCTCCTGCCTGCAGTGGCTGCTGGTCTTCCTGAAATATGTCTGAGCCAGGGTGCTGTGGGGTCCCCTGCCTGGCTGCAGCTCTGGCGTGTGATAGTCACCCACACTGGTTTCAGAGGTGGCTGGACCCAGCTGCAGCTGACACTAGGCAGCTCACGGCTTCCCTCCACACAGGTCCCCACAGCCCCCACTGATGAAACCCAGCCGTGCATGCTCCATGCATGGGGAAATATATCTCAAGTGAGACTGAGAGATAAGGAAACTACTTTTTTCAGGGAATGGGCAGAAAGTTGAAAAGGAATGCAGCACGCAGGAAGGTATACGAGGAGTGAAGGTATAGCTGAAATTGATTTCTCTTTGTACAGATAAACCTTTACTCCTCCTTGTGTAATACAGGAATATTCAGTGAAATGGAAGAGCAGCACTTTGAAAAGGTGATCCCAAAATTCCTGCTGTAAATAAAAGCTTATGTGGTATTAGGGAACAATAAAGAGCAGGAAGGGGATCTCTTCCTCCCAGTAATGGCCCCTCTTCTCCTGCCAACCTTTATTTTCCATACTTTTACTATACCAATGCGAACATAAGGATCCTACTGGGAATGATCCTACTGCCATATCCTGTTTACATTTGCCTTCTGCAAGGGATGAAAAGGCAAAGAGCACCTTGGCCCTTCTGCAGGAATCCCAGTATCCATCCACCTGCTTTTGTGGAGAGATCGCCAAGGGTGCTCATGGACCTGAAGTGAAAGACAGGGAGGATCCATCACAAGCCCGATCGGGACTTTTAGTTCTTTACCTGAGTGAACTGGCATGATCTGTCCTCGCAGCAAATGTCCTGCACAAGTGGCAGGAAAGGCCAAGGTCCCCAGTGGGGTAATGTGCTGAGTTTGCTCAAGTATGACAGAGATTGTTGTGAGAAGTTGTAGACCAGCAGTATCTCCTGTGGTTGAGAAGTAAATGGTCAGGCACATGTAAGAAGCTACAAAAACATACAAAAAAAGCAAATGAAAATGCTCTGAGTTTTGTCACAGAAAGAAATAGGACTTAAGGTGTGAAAAGGGGGAGATGAGAGAGTAAGTTTTGTTGCTGTGGCCAAAGTCCCAATTTTACAGAGCAGAATTGCTTTCTAGGACTGCAGGACTTGTAGGGATTATTGGCACGGGATCAGTACCCTCCTGGAGTAGGAGTGTTTGACCAGATTCCTAAAAATAGCTTTAGAAACTGACTTTATTCTTACACATGATCCATAAGTGAAATGTCCCCACCACCAAAGTCAGGATATTGACAATGAAGTAGCTACAGCAATCCCAGCTGATGTGGTAGAGGGTTCCTGCAATAAGACTTCCAGTAATCTCTGCCCTACTTCCCCCATTTCACCACTCCCATACCAGCTCGTGATAAATAGTCCATGCCAACCTCAAAGCCTTTCCTACATCACAGAATTGCTGCTTTTTTTTTTTTTTAATGAATAATGTAAGAATGTCTATGTATGCCATAAAAATAATGGAGTGAGAAAAAGATGTTGTTACCTTGGCTATAAATCATCCTGGGGTTCCTGATGTAATCGCCTACCTCTCAAAAGACCTTTACAAGGTCTATGATGTAGTCAGAGGGCCTGGACTTGCTTAGACCCCTCCTGGTACAACCTGGCTATGCCTGGTTGTGATTTGGTTGATATAACACCAGTCCGCCACAGTGCAAAGGTGCAAATCGTAGCCCCAAGTTGCTGTTGCATTCTGCGTTGGGAACGGAGAACACAAAGCCCCAGAGAGCCTGGCAGAGCCCTGGGATGGGCTTTCCATGAGTTCTGCTCTCTGCAGGCCTCTCTGATGCGAAGATCAGAAATGCCCGAGGAGGCTGGGGGCTTGTGTTGGGCTGGAAATCACATTGCAAGCTAAGCCTTTAGCAAACGTACCCATGAAAGCCAAGGCTGCTTCTTCATTCTCAGCGCAGGAAGGATAGCATCAAACAAATTTATCTTTGCAACATCTCTTTCTGTATAGCTCATAGATTTAATCTGTCTCTATAGGGATTCCTCTCTGCTGCTTCTCTCAGCTAACAAAATATGTGATCAGGGATAAGATTTACCTAGCTTTTGTCCGTGAAAAGTTAAGCACTTACTCTGTGCTTCTTGTTTGCCTTACTTTTTAATCAGTGAAGACAAAAACCTCCTCCAGAGGGCAACTGATCCAGTGTTAAATTAGAAGTCTAACATAGGTAGGAAGAACTGTCTTTTTGAGTTGCTTTTAATGCTGTCTCCATTGAGTGTAGATGAAGCTCAGATAACTAGATTAACACCCAAATTTCAGATGGTTTGGGAACTGTTGATGTCTGGAGAAAGGCAGAAGCTGCTTTTCATACTCTGATTGAGCAAGCAACAAGACTGTCCATCAGCCTTTTTGTACATGTCACTTTCCTGGGCTTTTGTGAGGGTGGAAGGAAAGTCCCAGCGGAGGTGAAGGGTGTTCGTGGAGCCTGGCCAGTACCACAGGCTCAGCTGATGGCTGGGTCCCTTCTGAAACTGAAAGGGGTGGTACAACAGTATGGGTATCGCACACCACACCGGAGGGTTGTGTGCATTTGAAAAATGAGGTGCAAGGTGATGACAGTCAGCTTGCAGCTGGCCCTGCCATACACACAGTTTGGCCAGGGGTGCTGCTGTTCAGTACTCCAGAAAGGAAATACGTGAAGGATAAGTTCCGTGGAGCAATTGTTACTGGCCTGGAGCTGAAGGGTGCTTAGGGATATGGTAGCACTTTAAAACAAGTATTTCACCTTATATAAAGCATCTCTTTCATGCCTAGTGCTTAGTATGTATCAAAACTTTACCAGTTTATGAAATGTAAAAAGCCAGTGTGGCTCAGTTATTTTAAAAATATTTTTGTCTAAAGTTTAGATTTTGCAGAGATGGAAGAAAATGTTTATTTTTATAGTCACAGATGTCAAAGGCAGCCAGGTGGGTTTTTCTTGCTGCTTCATTATGATTCATGCTTTATCAGTGGAACTGAAGAGAGTCACAACTGTTCCTGACTGTGCTGCAAAGAACATGTGTTGTGCAAAGCCTGGAGTATGATCTGTATATTATTCACATATTTAAGTAGAGTTGTAGGTAAGCTCTAATGAATTAAGTAAATACCTGTGGTTTGACCACTGAGAACACAGTGTCCATACACAACACTCTCCTCCCTACCCCTCTGTTCATTCAACATACAGGTCAACCTCTTCTTGCCTCACACCAAGAGATAATTATTAAGTTACAGATCCTGTTTAACGGCAAAGTTTCGAGGCTTTCTGTTCTTCCATCTTTTGTTTTGTTCTTCAGATCCTAAGATGAAAGCTTCCAGCACAAGTTGCCTGCTGTGCTTGGCCCCGGTACCTGGCTAGTGAGGTCAGGGCTATGTGTGGTCAGGAGCAGTGCTGCTGGTACTGATCCCACCAGCAGCAAATGGATGTTTCGCAAGCAAGCCGAGTGTGACAGCCTTTGGCACAGCTGCGTATTGACCCCAGGGTGAAATCCTGCCTCACTCAGCCTGTGGAAAATCTTGCTGATGGCAGAGGGGCCAGAAGGAGCCCAGTGAAGCCCAGTAAAGATTTGAGGGCCTCAACCGTTGTTGCAAATTAAAGATGCTTAGGGCTGCCTTCTGCCCCTGGAGCTGACTGGCACAGTCTGAAGACACCCGACCTGCTCAACTCCTTGCGTTCAGAACAGGGTGCTCTCAAACCTGGCCTCACAGGATGCCTTGGAGAGTGCTCATGGTCCTCGGCTGAGCCCTGCCAAAGCTAACTGTGCAGGCAGCTGGTGGGTGAGCAGTGCAGGCAGCTGAGCCGTGGCACTGAGCTCTGCACCAGGGTCTGTGTAGCACAACTGAAGTTGAAACTTTAAAATAATAACAAAGCAGGCAAAAAGGCATGTAATAGTAACACCCTGGCACTTTCACATTTTCTGTGGAGATGATCAAATAATAGACCACATGGCTAATTTGGGATACTGAAGTTTTGGCTGCCTTTGCCCAGAACTGACCTCCTTTGTTACCTGTGATGCTTCAAAACAGCCTACACAGTGTGTTGAAGCACACAGCCTTCAAGCCTCTGAGTGTTTAAATGGTAAATCCTTGGTAAATCCCTCACTGACTTTATGGATTTGTTGAAATGGTGGTTATTTGGGCTGGGGTTATCTAAGCTGCTTGTTGTCTACGAGGTGTGAAAGCTTGACATTCCTGTTACTCACATGGTGACAGTTTCTCAGATACCAAGCAGTTTAAAAATACTAAGGCTGGAGCCAGAACACTTTCTGAGCAAGTTAGGTTCAAGAGCTGGTGCACAACATGTTATGAATCCATTTTTGAGGTGGGCTGCTCAGTCAGGAGCGGGAGGAGGATGAGGGCAGTGTCTGAACGTGCTCGTCAGAAGGAGCCAAATGGCACATGAAACTCAGCTTTAACTGTCCTGTTGTATCTGGGGACGGCCTGAGGTCTGGCAGGGCTGAGGGGAACTGGAGACCAGCCCTGCTGCAGCATGGCTGGGGCAGGGGCTGGTGGCCCTGGGGGCTGACACAGGGTCCTGCACGCCCCATAGGCAGAGTGGAGGAGCCCCAAGGGGCTGAAATGAGGTGTGACTGGGACAGGCAGAGCAGGCAGTGTCCTAGCTCTACATCCCTGAAACCAGAACCCCCTTGCTCCATCCTGCTTGATGGAGATGGTGAAGATAACACTGAAAAGCCATTCCAATGGACACTGCAGGTGCTCCAGGTTACACCTTGTAGTAGTTACTCAGTATATACAGTTCCCCCACCTGTGTACGCTGTACAGGGGTCTCTACCTCACTATAAATTCTGCCCTTGGTTACACATGGCCTCTTCCCAGATGCAGCTGCAGGATCATAACTGAAATAAAAATAACTTGAAAATATTACATTTAAAGATGTTAGAAAAGTCACACAATTTGGAAGCCAGAGATGGGGCTTTCTTTAATCTTTGGCTGCTGAGGAAACTGCCCTATTAAATCCCTCCGGGAGCCTTGCAGGTGTAAGACATGGTCACCCACAGACTTCAGCTGAGCTCATAAAGATGTGCAAAGGAAGCTCAGACCTGAATTTTGTCTTCCTTTTTTTTTTTTTTTTTTTACAGCATAGGTAAAAGTACAAATATTTTTCTAGTGCCTTCACTGAAGGCTTTTCTGTTCAGCTCCTCTCCACAGCTCTCTGTGATTTGTGCCTGGCACAGGGCTGACGCACTTCACACTGAACAATGTTCCCTGGGGCTGCAGTGGAAGATGAGGAGAGAAAAAAGTAGCTTATGTGGAATGAGGAGAGACTGATGACAGTTGGTGAAGTCCTGTGAGCAAGGACTGGGCTTTGTAAACCTGTGAGCCAGCAAGCTGCCTCGATGCAAGCGTGTGGCTCTGTGCATGTGCCTGTGCATGCTGTCAAGGACAAGATTGTACAGACTCAGAAGCACACCCTGCCTTTGGTGCCACCCCAGCTTCTCACACAGGTCTGCCGTGTCTCCACTCCCGCAGATGTCTACCCAGGGCAGGTACAAATGCTTTCTCTTCCTACAAAGGCTCACAGGGAGAAGCAGGGGAGTTGGACATCCCACCTTCCCCCCGTGCCCATTCCCAGGCCTGTAGGAGTTAACAGCATCATGCAAGGGGCAACTCCAGGCTCTGGTGGCACTGCACCGGGGTGAAAGCCCCCTCAAGCAGTCCTGGTAAATCCACTCATGAGCCCAGTACTTCAAAGCACTAACACACATCCAGTTTTGTCAGAAACTCTGTGGTTAAATGTAGAGAGAGAAAGTGCAGATCTGGTGGTACAGCCATACCCACATAGGAGTTCTTGGCCAGCATGGTTGTGTCTGCCAGGGAATACTGTTCTTCACACTTTTGGCAGGTGTAGCTTTGCTAATCAGAAGTCTGTGCTGTAGACTTGGCCTCGCCTCTGTCCTTCATGTTTGCAATGTACTCTGAGAACCACAGGTATCTTTCACACAAAATAAGAAAGCAGAGGAGGAGACTGAAACAATGGCCAGATGTTTTCCATTCAGGACAGTTTTGTTCAGCGGGTTTACCTTATTAATATTTTTATCACATCACCTCTCAAATGTGTCTGTACTATCTGCAATATCTCAGGAAAAAAGGGAAGAGGAGAACTTGGAAAAAGGAAGGTTTGGAGTCATTTAACCCGTTCAGCTATGGGTCTGGACAGCCCAGCTCCTGTGCCAGCAACCCTGTTCTCACTAAGAAACATCCCAGCTTTGAATGAGTGATGGCAGACGAGCCATGCTGCAGTGCTGGGGCTGGCAAAGAGCATCCCACAGCTGTGCTCCAGCCTTGGCCAACGGACAGTGCACAGCTGGTGTCTGCAAGGACGAGCACTGGAACAAACATACCTCTCACTGGCACTGTGAACACTATTCCATGTCTAGATAACTGGCAGACCGCCAAGAGGTGGTGGAAATCCCGGTTACGGTGCATTGCTTTTCCTGCCTGTGCTATGTACCTGATATCCATTTCAGCTATTGGAGGTGGAGGGAAGGAAGAAAATAATGAGGAATAAAGAAGTGTAATAACACTCCAAACAGGCACATTACTGAAAGAGAACAGGGAAAGCATAGCTATCCTGGGTACAATAAATCTTACCTTTAAATACTTTGAGCAGCTTTTTCAAGACGATGGATTCCTTGGAGAGACTTAAACTAGAACAGTTAGTTAGGGAGCTAAAGTCCTGATTTGAAATCAGCTCTTAAAAGCAGAGCTAAAGCCCTGTCTGTATTAAAATTCAAACTGAACTGGCTAGGCAATAATGTGTGTCTCCAGGGTGACTTTGTAGGCATATACTTCCGAAAATACTACAAACAGCAGAAGGTTAGAACAGAAGAGCCTCTGATGGTGTTAGCGTACTGGCATGGACAGAGTTATAGGCAATCTGAGGCTAACTATTGTCAGCCTTTGAAAGCAAAACGTGTATATACTTTAAGACAAAAAAAATATACAGAAAGGAAACATTTAATAGACACAGTCCCATGCTTGCCTGAGATGAATTCTGATACAGAATACATTTTCTGTCTCACACATACACATCCGTAATGCTCAAGTCATGTCTGAGTGTGATTATAAGTTGTGACCTTTCCTATTGCAGTAGCAAACTTAAAGAAAAGCAATGGAGAAGATTAGATGGGAGAGCAAGCAGACCGCCATGCCAGGAGAAACAATCTCTGCTGCAGTCCCATAGAGCCAATAGTTCCCTCTGTGAGATCCAGGCTGGGTCTGACCTGGGGAACCCAAATTCATCACTGCCACCAGCACTAGCAAGGGCACCTGATGAAGCTGTTCCTAGCTCCAGCTGTCTGCTCCCACTCTTGCCAGGGAGCATCCCTCCCTCCAGGGCAGGACAGGTGCTGTGCTTGCTCCTCAGCTGGCATTGTTCAGTCTATTTTAATAATGATTGATTGAATTAATGTGTTCAATTAATGTTTTGAGTGGTGAATGGGGCAGTTCAGCTGGGGACAAGATACTTGTTCAGCCAGCTCTGCTTCAGTTGGGAACATTGATCTCTAAGAGATTGGGACAGGTGCCGACAGCTTGTCTTACCATATCTGACAGCAAGTCCCTGAATCAAAACCCTGGGACTAAGACAGGATGGACAGCGTTGGTCTTTACATGTGGTCACCTGCAGTGGGGCAGGGAAACAACCACATCTTGAACTACAGCGGCTTCATCTGAGGACATCTGCAGGTCAGAGCTCTAAGCCCTGCTAAAAGTAATGCATATTTTGCCACAGGCTTTAACTGAGATATGGGCTTACCTTGAGATAAGACTCAAGAGGTGTGGGTTTTGAATGTTTTGAAAGACTTTCCTTCTCAAAATATCCCCCCCCAAAAAAGGAAAATAGTATGTGCTCAGTAGCTATATTTCCAGGAATGACAGGAAGCTTTCTATGAGGACTGCAGCAGGTGTCACAGGTGCTGGCTTGCATGGGGGCTTTGGATGATTCCCCATTCAAATACATACAGTTCTCCTCTACAACTATATAAGAAGTTTGTAAAATTTCTATTTGGGGCTCAGGAGGAGCTGTTGCCACAATGTGGGATGTCATGAGATCATGGTACTGGTTACTTTTCCACCACTCCTCACAGCTGTGTAGGCATTGCCAATACCTCTGAACAACTGTTCTATACCCAGCATCTGTGAGGAAGTTCTCCCCATCAAATGTAATAGGTTCAGAGTTTAAGGAACTACAGCAGCACATGCTTTGAGACACAGAATACTTGCTGAAACAATACTTGCACTCACGTTGCTAATTCACCTACCCGACAATCATGAACACCGTAGGAAGACTAGTATATTCCATGCGGAAATAGACATCTTTGTTCAATTTTTGTACAGCCTGTCTAACTGGCACGTACATGTGCAGCTACTGTGTGAGCATGTTATGCAAATGACATGACTGGCTTGGTAAAATAAACACAGCAGCTCTTTTCTGTATTTTAGTGTAGTTATATTTTAATAATACGTTGTATGACTTAACAAAGACATCCCTAATTGATTATGGAGTAGGGTTGACCAGGAACCTTAAACCATTACCTCCCACCCCCATGACATAGGCTGCTGAATGAAACTGGGTGGATAAAATTAGGTGTGTTGAAAGGGAAACCCTGAAAACTTTGTGGGAGACAGAGAGAGTTGTTATTGGTCTCCAGAAATCAAATGTTCTGCATTTTGTTGCAATGGCAAAATCTATATGGTGTGCCTTCCAGTGCTGTGTGGCTACTGCACAAAGGGCTCTGCTCATGGGTTCTAGCTGCCTGGTGTGAAAGTAGCTCACCCAGACGTAAAAACAGCAGAGTTGTTCAAAGATTACATCTTTGCATGCAGAATGGTACGAGGCTTTTTTCCCCAAAAAAGAGCTGGAACTTAAAAGTTTGGAGCAATAATGTGCAAGGGCGGCTTGGTTCAAGTGTGTTTGATCTGTTTTTTGCCCTTCCTTAGGCGAGATGAGTTAGTTCAGCAACAAACAAACTTCATTACTATCACAAGTTGGCAGCCAAATGTGCTAAAGGTATACTTACTTGTTAAATAAATACAGGGAGTCTATTTCACTGCTTCACCACACCCACATGAAGCTCTGAATAATTACAGGCTTGATGCCAGACAAGCTAGTTGTTGGGGTTTTTTTTGCAAACAGAGGTCTTATTCATAAGTCATAAATAACTGGCTTTGGTGGAAGAGCTAAGTTCTCACAGAAACGCTTAATGATTGTTCTGAGTGGACTTCTGCAGCCAGAAGGGGGTGGTGGTGATTATGTTTAGTTATTACTAATAGTCATTTGCTGCTAAACCTTAAAAGATAAGTTTTCTACCAGATAGAAACCAGTCTGAGAAAACAAAGCATTACGTAAAATAGGGATGCTCTCTCCAGCCGCTATCGCGTGTTAAGAAAATTTGGCTTCAATCACTTAAAAATGCCTTTATAGGTGCCAAACTTATATACACTTCAGTGTGTCTAGCTCCTGTCTAAGAAACACTCAGAATTATGTCTTGGAAAACATATTTTGCATGCCACCTAGGAATGCATCAGTCCACAGTGGTGGAGTTCTGGCTCTGGGTATCTTCATATTCTGGTGGCTGTCAGTAGTCAGTGATCTGTCTTGCTTTCTTGCCCCATTTTGTGGGGCCCTCAGGGGCGGTGTGAATATAGCACTTCTCTGTTGACTGCATCTGTTCCTCATAATTGTCTAAGAGGATGAGTGTGAGTCAGTGCTCTTTAGACCTGGTCACTTCCTGACATAGTGGGAGAATAGTATGGAGAGTCAAATCTCCATAGCTTTCCAGCTGCCATATTTCACCACGTTTACACAATAACTAAAAGAGAGGGAAGGATTTCTTGCTCTAAATATCCTTTTCCGGTTAATGTGTTTAGTAGCATCTTAAGCTGTTCATATTGGCTGGTCAGCAGTAAGAGCCTCGACAACCAGCAGAGCTCTAAACATCATATGGCCATGCTGCTATGGAAATTACAACTCAGCTAAGCAGCCAACAAACTGGTGAAAGGATATTGGATACATCTAGTGGACACTTTCAGCTTGCCTACCTCTTCCTTCTAACAAATCAGCAGGAATCAGGCCTTGTGGCAAGAATGGGAGAAGCAGAGTGTTGTGCACTGCTTGGAAGGACACGATGGGCATCCGCTGCTGATCAGGTACCCTCCGTGCTGTGGGAGTGGAACTGAGAACCCCGTCAATATCCACCCAGTTCTGCTGCCTTATGCTCCATTTTAACCTTTCATTGTTCTTGTTTAGAATTCAGCCAAATAACAGTCTTAGCAGTTCTCTGTCGATGCCATGTGGTCTGTGCAGGTCTGCCCACATATTGGTAGCGTTGGTGGGAATAACTAAGGCCAACAAGCCTTGACTGTAAAAACAGTCAATTAACAGAGTGGAGCAGAGTATTCCTCTCACAGATTTTTCTCCCTGTGATAAATGGCCCTTTTGGGAATCAAAGGGGTCATTTACTATCTTTTAATCTTTTTCCTCTTCGATACCATTTTTGCTTGTTCTCCTATTTATCTTTCCCCTCATTTTGATAAAAAAGGCACATAAAGTATGTCACAACATTTCAAAGTATTGATACATTTTCTGCACAAATTGTCATTTTTTCCTACAACTCTGCTAAGGATGAATGCATGCACTGTGCAGTGATTCTGAGTCTCATAAACATTTGTTTCTGCCTCCGTGTCTGGATTCTCTTGTCTTAGAAGCTCTTTAGGCTTTTGAGGATTTATTCCTCCTATAGTTTCATTATTCTCAGTCTACGTTTTCTGACATTTCATTATGGCAAGTGAGAAAAGGCTGTCGCTACTGTACAACAACTGTTGTTTCAAGCACCCTTTATCCCTAGCTGATTTATATTTCTGAAATTTGGGGCAAGGAAGAACCGTTGCAACAATGTGTGAAGAACAATGGCATCCTCTGTCTTACAGAGGGAGGTTAGATCACAGTCAAGAGACTTGGAGGTAAGCCACTCACTAGATTAGGGTTGCAAAGTCTACAGTAGGTTGAATGCGAGAGGTGGAGGGGAAGCTGTGAAGAAATCTTTTTCAAAACCTTTAATGCGTGGCATTTTTGTGGCTTTCCCTCTCCAGGAGCTGATATTGCTAATCCCTTTCTAAATGGTGTTTGAACACCGCTGTCCTCAGGGGTCCACCCGTCTCTCAGCTCCACCTCCTTATTCCCTGCTCCTTTGTTTATGCATTCTGGTCTAAATCCTTATGGTATTGATAAGGAAAATAACTGCCTTGGCATTGCATGCTGTGGCACCGGAATGGTTGCCGAAGTTGATTAACATTGGTCAGAGAATATTTTCGGTTGACTAATTACTTGCCAGGCTCTGGTAGTTAGGATGAGGAAGCATTCACTTCCTTGAGAAACTGGTCCAGGGAAGCTTTTCAGAGGGAGACAGTGGAAAAGACTGGAAAATACGGTGCTTGTCATAGCAAAGTTGTTAACTATTCCCAGATTAGTGAGGGCCCTTGTTTTTGGAGGTTGGAGAAGACTGATCATAACCCATGGTGATGTCCATCTGTTGGACATTAGAGATTTGCAGCCTGATATAACTATTCCTCTGCTGCATGAAGCAGCCTTTTTCCAAGGGAGCAGAGGTTCCTCCTTGCATGTCAGCTAACACAGTTTTCCTCAAGTGAGTGGAACTGATCCCAGCTGAAGACGTGGCTTAAAGGCTGTAGTCTCAAAATCTACCCTGATTTTTTTCCTCTTGCTTTTTATTTCCTAGTGGAAATTCAATTCTCAGTAGGATCTGAACACTGTGTTGATGGAAATCACCCTGGAATTTCAAAAGGATATGATGTTCCCCTTCTTTTCCTTGTAAACTGTTCTGTTGTGCACCCTGGTTTATTGTAGATTGGTTTAGTAGCATTTTGTGAAGGTGCTAGCATGCTTTAAGTGCAGACAGGTTATTTCTGATCCTTCTTTTAGTACACTTGAGAGATCATTAACCAAATACACATTGTCCACCTTCAGCAGAGAATAATCGCAAATAAATGAATGGATTACTGATTATTTGCTTTTTATCATCGTCTTACTGCTCTTTACAAGTTTTGTTGGAAACATGCCAAGTATGTTAATATTAAGAAGAGACGTCAGCATGATGGGATTTAGACAAGTCAGGTAATAAATATGTTTGTTTTGTGATAACCCATGGAAGCACATTGTGCAGGTGAGAAGACTGCTCCTCAAAACAGGATATGGGCATCTCCAGAGATTTACTGAAGGAGTGGCCAGATGTTGGACCACTCTGTTTAGCTGTAAAGATGGTTAAAGGCACACCTTATATTCATTATAGTTTCCTTTTATTTTATAGCCTCACTCAACCAAGTGATAAGACAGCAAATAGCGCAGTGTGCATTCTTGTCACTGGCAAACAACATGGGGTAAAGTCAGTCAATAAAGCTAATTGTACCTGGACAATCCTCTTAAAAGCATCATCAGCCAGTTGCCAGGCCTACTCCTGCTTCAGTCAACAGAAGAACAACCACTAGATATATCACACTTGGACACTTCTGAAGTTTAGGATTAGGTCTTACCCTTCAAACCCAAAGTGCAGACCTCTTTCAAACAAACAAAAGCAGGCTGGCTTTGCAGATGTGTGCTCTGCAGGGATAGGCACCCTCGTCCAGCCAGTAACAACGGTGATGTTAATAATAACAGTACTAACGTATTGAAATGTGAAATAATAGACCCCTAAGCAAACAGTTACTCTGATCAGATGAGTTTGTACTGGATGTGGGTTTATTTGTGATGGGGAGCCGGGTCTAGACATTGCTAACCACTTTTGAAATAGTCTTCACTGTAGGTAACCTGCCATTTTTTTCCCATGAAGGCCCACGTGAAAACGGAGGGGTTGATCACGGATAATAAGACTAGTGAGGGTTATAGTTATTGTTGAGTGTTTTGGAAGAGATGTGGTAAAAAAAGATGTATCTGCTTTAGGGGACACTGTATTTTCAGCTGGAGGTTGGATGGGGAAGAGAAGGCAGCCTGTCTGCCTATGGAAGCCTCCCACAGCTCCTTTGGGACGTCCCCCTCTGGGTCTGCTCCGAGGTGTTGCTGAGCACTGCATCTGCAGCCGGACTTAGTCCCTATGCACCTGTGCCTTATTACCAGTAAACTGCTGAAGCTGTTTCCTTCAGACGTGGCTTTGACCCCATAATCTGTTTAAAGACTCGAAGGGGAGGGATGACAAAGAGAAACAGAGCTGCACTAAACTGGGGATGCTATCAACAGTGCCAGATAAAGTCATCTCCTGCTCTGGGAGGCAGCGCAACTGCACAGTTTCAGAGACTCAGGCTGGTTCAAGGGTTGGGTTGGCTGCTACCACCTCTCCCTCACAGGCAAACCTTGGCCCCTTTCCCTTCTGAGGTCTACCAAAGTGCTCAGGAACAATCCAGCTGTGCCAATGTGTAACCAGGGCTGCTGCCCTGGCTGTCACAGCTCTTGTGGCTGGGGACACAGGAGCGGAACGTGCTGGTGTTCAGCCAGGCAGCTGGGCTGCCGCTGGTTTTACCTCGGAGGCCGGAGGAAATTTTAAATATTCTGTTCAGGAGGGCAAATGTCGAGGCTTGGATTTAATGGAAATATTAATCCCAGAGGGAGATGCACGTCACGTGGGGCTCTCACAATGAGATGCAGACTTCCGAAGATGTCTCTTAATGTCATTATTTATGTTTATTTTTCAGTGCTGTGGTAGTTCCCAGGAGCTATGAACCAAGTGCCTCTTAACCCTGGGACTCTATAAACACAGACTAAAAGGGTGATCCTGCTCCAGAAAGCTTTCTGTCTTTGGCAAGCTGACATTTGAGCTGATACTGTTTTACTTAAATCAAGCTAGTAAAATATACAGCGAGCGCCTGTTTTTCTGGATGGGTGCTTACCTGTTTCTGTGCTTTGCTTGGCCACATTTCTTTCGCCTGTGTGCACTATGGAATTCCTTGTGTTGCTTCATCATTTCCATTTTCAAGTGTGTACTCTGATTCAGGGATGCCTGATAGTCACTTGGGGTAGTGTAAATAAAAAACAAAACAAAATGGGAGGGGGGGCAAATGCAGTTTTTTTCCAGTTTTCCTGACTTTATTTCATCACGTTAGCAGCTTTCTGATAGGGAGAATGATGGTCTGTGAAGGAAGGTATAAAACATCACTCTGAGCCCTGCTCAGCACAATCCCTGTCCTAATTTGAAATGGGGCAAAAATGAGGAGCTTATAGACCATCTTATTCTGGCTGGACACATCTTGCTTTGTATGATGGGCATCTGGCAGGCTCTAGTCTACTTTCCACATTGTTTAGCACTCATTTTCCCTGCTACACACAGTAAAAAGATACGTATACAATTAAGAGACAATTTCTGCTTTGGTCAGAATTACATCCAAGTGTAATTTAATATTCCTTAGGGAAACAAAAAGCCACACAATTTTGATGAAATAGGTTCCTTGTCTATATAAATTATTTCCAAACTGTTTTTTATGGTGGCTGGAAGCACCGTTGTCACTAATAGAGACAGCTTGTGGAGAAAAGGTATTTAATTTCTCCCAATTTATTATGTACAAAATTGCTGTAGCCTAGTTTGGCTTGTTAAAGTTAACCTGGAATTAGTGCTTTAGATGCTAGGCTCTAAATTAGTGGTTTGGCAGCTGTTCCATGAGTGTCTGAGCAGTGCTTGTGGCCCAGCTGATGCTTTTGAAAGCAGAGCTGGGGATGAGTATTAAAGGTAGGAACTGTTTCAGCAGCCCCCAACAAGCCAGACCCCCCTGGTGGTACGAGGGACTCGCAGCAGCAGGTCTGTGAGGACCACTGTAGTCCTGCCCTCCATCCTGCCCATCTACCTCCGTGCATCCCTGCCCTCCCCACTGGTGCTTCTCTGCTCCCTCAGTGGGTCAGCCTGGACACCTGAACAGGCTAAAAAATAACCCCACAAATAAAAGCCAATAGTCTGCAGCTGATTAAGATCTCTGAGCAGATGGCAACACACAGTGTGGCTTCATGAGGAGGGAACAGGAAAAGAAAGCCAGTGACAGAGGGATTGCATCAGGGTAGATTTGTACCAGCTGCAGGTGCTGTGGAACCCTTAGAGACCCAGGACAGGGATGAGAAATATGGAGAAGAAAGACTGTGTTGCACCCAGCATGAGATGGAAATGTGAATCCTAATTTAACTACCTGTAGAACGGGAATTCACCTGAGCGTTGTCAACACGAACTCAGTAATACTTGTGATGCATTCAGCTCTTCATCAATCTCTTGGGCTGGTAACAAGAGGTGACCGAGAGCACCATGAGTGGTATGAAGAAGAGAACAATTATTTACCTACTAATTACATTAGGAACTAAGAGGCAGCCACTGAAATGATCAGGTAGCGAATTAAAAGGAAATGGAGGGAAATATGATTTCTCACTATGCAGAATGTAACTGACTGGAGGTTGGGGCATGGACCTGATGCCCAGAATAGCAGAGAGTTGCTCCACACACCGAGCTACACTGGTCAAGCCTGGAGGACACTCACCAGCAAAAGTTATAAGAAAAGTCTTTATAGATCATAGCATATTAAGCTTGGAAAGGGTCTCAGAGGTCATCTGGTCCAAGCCCTACTCAAAGCAGGGTCAACTGTGATGCTAGGTTACATTGTTACATGATCAAGTAACTTCAGCATCCATGTAGTATTCAGAAAGAAGCTGGTCTAGGTGTCCATGGACTACTTCTTTTCACACTTTTCCTAACTTTTGAGTGCTTGACTTGTTAACAAGGTTCTTGCAAACCTTGCAGAAGCAGTTGGGTAGTTTGCTGTGTAAGAGTTACAACTTGTCCTAGCAATTATAAACCCCACCTGCAATTATTTTTAGGCATAAAAGGGTAAGCTACCTTTAAAAAGCATGTCTTAAGAGCTGTATGAATCTAGCAAAATTGCAACATTGCCATGAAGAAATGTGCTGAGGCATGTGAGCCTTGGGCAGATTTAGTCTGCTGACAGGCTGAATCTTGAGTGGCACCATCTTAGTGAACCAATTAAATAACGGGCGCTAGTTTCCTAAGGCTATGACCCAAGGGAGTTTTGCATTGTTCAGCTGAAAGTAGGAATTAGTGAGTCAAAGTCTTCCCTGAATTGCATTAGTTAAACAGTGACCTCAGCTTTGTTACCCCAGATTTCCATTCAGTAAACATAGGGCCTTATACTGCAAAGGTGCAGTAGAAGGCGTTAACTTTCTGTCCAGTTTTGGAATTAAATCTTTCTCATTTTCTCTGAAATGAAGTAGCTACAGTGTGTTTCAAGAATATGATGAGAAAAAAGTTTGTTTTAATTGGGAATAAAAAGGGAAAACGAGGGGAGAGGATAGTCTACGTGAAGGAATGGTTCATGCAGGGCATGAAGCTTCAAACTTGGGAAAGTGTGAAGCCATGGATTAATGAACAAGCAGGAAGGTAAAATAGGATGCAAACTCAGAGCTCAGTTTCTGATCTAGGGTCAGATGTACAGGGCAAGGGATGGAGTTACGTGTGAAAGGCTACACTCCACCTGTCAGTGGCACTGACTGGAATGGTGGGTGACACCTTCACATACGACAGGTAGCCCACATTCAGCTGGAAGCTCTGGGAGCTCCAGAGCTTTTCTGCACTGGCTGTCTCTGTATGCACTGGGACCCTGAGGTCTTGCAAGGCAGTATGCCACAGCAGGAAAGAAGGATAGCCTGGGGAAGGACTGCCATGAGCACAGCCTTGTAGCGCAGAAGACATAAATGGGATCAAACTAAAGGAACCAGGAGGCAGAAGAGACATTGGTCAATGCAAATTGACTGTGGAAAACAGTGCTTGGATATACAGTATATGAGCTGTGCAAGGCAGCGCAATAATGAAGTGCAAAAAGCAAAATGAAACTTTACAGCTTCATACAGGCCAGAATAAACCCGTGCCGTCTTAGTGGCAAGAACAGCACAGTCACAGTTCGTCTCCAGGAAAAGGATTCTCTAGTGGGCGCCCACTGAAAAGCTGTGATCAGGAAGCAGAAGGCCTGCTTTGTGGTATCTAGGAGAACTCATGTGCTACACTGAGGCCACAAACCACCTAAAATTCATATGATGCAACAGTAAATCGCATGAAGGAAAGATGCTTCCCCATGAGAACTCACAGAGCACTGACAATATTGCATCAGGAGCACAGACAAGGAAGAGTTTCATGGCAAAAGCAAAGCAGGGATACTTCCCTGCCAGTGTTTCTCCATTGCTGCTGGGTATATGCAATCTACTGCCTCCTTGTAATGTGCTAGGCTTTGATGGGCTGGGCGGCCAAGGTGCTGCTTTCTCTCCATGAGCCTGCCTGCTGCAGCTTTTGAGGAATGACATCTCACAGGACACAGAAGCCAAAAGATCACCAATCCCTGGCCAGGCAGTAAATGGGAGAAAAGGAGCTGAAGAATGGAGCCTGCAGACCCATGATGCAGTCAGGGTCCCACTGGCTAACAGCCCAACAAGGCAAAAACAAGGGCAGGAGCAGCAGCAGTGAAACATAGATCATGGGAGAGAGCAAGGGACTGGGAACCATGGTGACAATGAGATCAGTAACGCAGTGGTGTCCTCTAGCCAGAAACTTGGAAAAGGTCCAGAATATGAAGAACTTCAATTTATCTGTTTATGGAGAAGACCCACAAGCAAGGCAGATGGGTAACCAAAAGGGACAGCCAGACCCTGCCCTGCAGAAGGAAAGTGGCTTGAAGACAGAGCACCAAAACATGAGGTGGGTTCAGTGGGCACCCCAGGATGGCGAGGCCCATCTTTCTGCAGTGGGAGTTCACTGAAAGACATGCCCTCAGGAAAGGTTATGTATCAGGAAAATCCTGCTGTGGTGAGTCAGAAAATTCTGGAGCGGCACGCAGAAAGTAAGATTTGAAGAAAGTCCTCAAGAGGATGGAGAAGGAGGAATTTGGATGCAGCAGCATGAGGCTTGCTCCTGCACACCAGGTCACAGGCTACAAGGGTAAAGTGTCTGCAGACCTGGGCCGCTCGGGTTTCACTGCCTGGAAACCTGTCACACTGATGGCCACAACAGAGCCGGGGCCCACCAGCACCCTGTTACTGTCCCTGCTGCTGGTTTTGAAGCTGGCACTGGCCTGATCAGTGCCCTGCTGGAACCCTGCTTTTCCCACAAAAATACTCCTAAACCAGCTTAAATTCTTCACCTCAGGCTTTTGGTTTTTTGCCTTTGTGCCTCTGCTGGGGAAAAAAATAAATAAATCAGGAGGTGTTGCCACTTTACAGTGGGGTTCACCAGCTTTGACGCCAGCAGGAAAAGGGCTGCCCTGTGGCGTGCCTCAGGGGGCTCCTCAGGCTGCCCGCGGCCCCCAGAGCCCCGCGGTGCCCTTCCCGCCTGGCGCGAAGCTGGGTGGGCGCAAAGGCGCGCGGGGGCGGGGCGGGCCGAGGCTGGCGGGGCGGGGCGGCGGGGGGAGGTGGGCGGGGCGGCGCGGCGGGGGGAGGAGGGCGGGGCGGGGCGGCGGGCAGCTGCTCCCTGGCCACGCAGCCACAGCGCCACCTGCCGGCTCCGTCTGGCTTCTCCGCGCTGGCGGTTCGTGGACTGCGTCGGCCTGTTTCCTACCCCGTCACGTTGTTAAATGTGATGGGCAAAACCCCCTCCCAGAGCTGATGTATCCCGGAATATATTTGATAGCAAAGCTGCCTGCGAGTTTTGCTGCTTGTCCATCATGATACTGTCAATGGCTTTTTTTTTTTTTCCCCTTGAAATTCTGCTCTTATTCTCATTTCACTAGCACATCTCTGGAGGAAATGTATTTTGCTTTCTCTGATTGAGTTCACAGAAATACTGTGTGGACTTGGTTTGCATATTAACAGAAGATGAGGGTGTGACAAGTTTATCTGAGATCTACCCTTTTTGATTGCTGGATTCCATCCAGCTGTGGCCATTCCCTGCTAACCCTGTGTTTGGACATCACTGTTTTTCTAACTTTCACGTCCAATGAGAGCCTGGTAAGACAGAAGGAAGGTCCTCATCCATAAATTAGATATTTCATAATCCTAATGAGTGCTTCATAAATTACGTTCATGTGCTGGAGCTGGAAATGAAAAAAAAAATAAAAATCCTGCTTTGAGTAATTCCCCCATTTCTATTATTATTTAAGAGTAGACATCAGTCCATCTGAGAAAGAACTCCCAGGGCTCTATCCCATTCCCTGCTCAGACACATTCATTTCAGCCTTGTTTGCCACTGGGATGGACCTTGCGTGGTTACAGGTCCAATCCCCTGCTGCAGCAGGCAACCGTGACCATGTAATTGCTTTGCTTTGCCCATGTGGTCAGAGAGGTCTGGAAAAGCAGCGGCTAGGGTGAATGCCCCTGAGAAAGCAGTATTTCAAAGCAGAGTAAACTGATGAGCTGGAGAATTTATTTGCCCAGAGTTGTGAGTTTTGATTTTTTTGCCTATACTGAACATACTGAATGCCACTAAATGATTTTTGTCAAACCATTTCAGCAGTGCTGGATAGCTGTTGAACAAAATACACATACACCCCTCCGAGCTGGTTTGAGAAATACGTGCTTTGAAGTCTCATCAGTCCTCAGGACTGGCTCTGCATCGTTTAGTTTTTACCACACTGGGTGATATGGACAGCTTCATTGTTCGTAGTCATAGATTTATACGCTGTATAAATTGCTGCAAAATTTCACATCCTCTCCTCTTTTGTTTAAAATGTATCCCAAATGGAAGAGTACTGGGCACTGATTCCACTCATTACTGGGTCTTTCTAGCAAGCACAAGCTGGATCTTTTGGGACTCTGGTCTGATTGCTACCTGTATGCGTGTGGCAATGTCTCCTGCAGGATGCTTTGAGCTCTGCCCTCAACTAAGCTGAGAACTCAAACCCAGGATAAAATTCTCTAAAACTGAGGTGTTTCGTACTCAACTAGTTTAGGCCATAACTCTGCTTGGAATAACTCAGGCTTTGAACTGGGTTTGTAGACATTTGACTTTCTGCAAGCCTGAGGACCCGAGTCATCCTTTACATTTTTCTGACTGCAAGTTTTAGGACCTAATGTCTTTTTTAATGTCACTTTTATACATACTATAATGGCCTTGCCCATAGACCACTTTTACTGAAACCAAATAAAAATAAAAGTCTGAGAACTATATGGAGTTCAGATTCTGAATGATTCACAGAAATGTTGACAATTGCTGCTCCCTTTTCCTGCAGCTGCCCACACAAAATCTCTTTCTATGCCGTTGCTGGTGTTTCTAGCAACTCTAATCAGAACCCCTGAAAATGATTTGAACACAGTAGTTATACCCACATGCATAAAAATTATACATACATGTATGTATGTACACACACTCACATGCACTTAGCAGTCAGGAGGAGCAGACAAGTGGTGTATGCTTTGGAGGCCAGCTTTTTTGATGAACTGAGTTTCGCCACATCAGCGTTTTGAATCCATAAAAGCCAGCCTCAGTGGAATTTCCACCCACTGCATTTTCCAACCCTGAGGCTTGCTCCACATCTCAGAGCTTGACTAGTAGAAATATTTTGATTACAGGTCTAATTGCTAAAATAAACCCAAACCGCTTAGATAGGTAAAAGCCCAAGCCTTGATACAGTTTAACTAAGATGTAGGTGATATATACAATGCATTTTATTAGCAGGGATTAATTAGTTATCATGTGGCTTTTTGTGTGCAGAAACATGAATGAATTCTGGCCAATTTCACTTCTAAGCTCACCTTCTTCTCCCAGGTTTGTAGCCAGGACTATGTAGGGTTCCTATATACTTCTGCATCCTCTATAGCTAGACCACTGTGATTTTTTCTTCCTGGTCGAGGACTACAATATCATTATAAAGTAAGTTTAGCAAGCTAACATACAACTGTGTCCAAGCTCTATCTGTGTAGGGTGAGGTGTTAGTGGATGGGTGGGCAAGGGAAAGCTGGATCACTTTGGTTGTGTAAGTACGGTTAGATAAATGTCAGAAATAGAAACTGGTTCGGATCAGGTCTGCCAAAACGGTGCATTCAGATTCTATAAAACATGGAAATAGGAAAGAAAAGTCAACATTGTGACTGAAATTTGCCATACTTCTTGCTGCCTTTGTTGGATAAATGGCCCTAGTAGTGGCTTAATGTGTTAGGCTGTCCCAGGCTGTGTTCTGCAAGGTGGAGGGAGGGAGTGCTTGGACATCTGTTGCCATGTCCTTCCCAAGGTGGCTGTGAGTAGTGGGATGGACAACCTGGTCTTCTTTGTATCTGGAGTTTCCAAAAATTAGCATGTTGATGAGGGATTTTTGGTGAAGTGTCTGTGCAATAACTGGGCTTGATGTTTTAGTTGTTGGAGCCTGCTACTCTTTGAGAACCACACTCGGGGTTCTGCTGGGTGCTGGAGGTGGTTGTTGATAAGAGGGATTTAAAAAATGGATCAATGATAATAAGCCATATAAAATACTGTAAATTACTCTTAGTGTACTTTCTGCCACTTCAGGCATCAGTGCATACAGGTCAAACAATACAAGTGGTGATGAAAGGTATGCATTTTATTGGTGTTCATATATAATGACTCATGTTGCTCAGTTGAGATTTCTGTGCTTGTGAGTCACGTAGACCTCTGGAGCAATTATTTCTACATCTTTGACACTTCACAGTGATCCTGCTAAGCCTAGGATGACCCTGTACAAGATTGGAGAAAGAAAAATAATGGCTTAGGGAAAAAGGGAAGAAATAGAACCAGACCAATTAAAAAGAAGAAGGGATAAGGTGTGCAGACTTCAGTGGAGTTGGGGGGAAATGGAAGAAGCAGTATCTGTCTTGAGATAAAAAATAAAATGGAGCTAGAAAGCTCATAGCAAATATGATTTAATCCAGTATGACACATTGATCCGTGTATTCATGTAGTAGTTTCACTGAAACAAACAAAAAACCCCTGAGAGTTTAAATGCTGTGCTTCTGGTAATGAGCTGCTCTATCATATGACTCATTTAGGCAAACACATTGAAGTTCCTTTAATGCCAATTTTATAATTTAAGTTAACTGGATACACCGAAGACTTCCAAACTGTGACTGCTTGGCTGAGCTGACCACTCAAAACCTATAAAGCTCAGAGTGGTGATCTGCACTAATCTGAGTCATGGCTTGAAGTTGTCATCCACATCATCCAGGCTTCTTCAGGTCATTTGCTTTAGACTCATGTTATATGGCATGCTCACTTGTATGCAGCAGGGCAGAATTATCAAGGCTTCTGAAGGAAAAAGGAGCTTAAATCATCCTGCCTTCACAGCTTTGCTCAGAATGAAACTCAATCCTTCCTACCAAGATTTCACTTTGGCTCTGAGTCAATTCCTTAAGCATTTCCTAGGGATATGTGTCCATGTGAAGCATGGTCAGGAGTGTCAGCTGAGCCTCCACAAGCAGAAGGCAGCTGACATAGTGTGTGGTTATCCCTGCTCAAAGAACACACTGGACAGAAGCTGGATTTGCTGTCTGCTTAAGCCTTTCCCACACTTATCTTGCAGGAGGGCAGCAGAAGATGCTAGAAAGATGTGAAGTCAGAAGGAGTTTGCCTCTCATAGCCAACCTACAATACTACTCTTTAATTTAGAAATGCCTTCAGGTGCAGATAGAGCTGAGAAGTTACTAATTCATTACTTTAATGCTCAGTGCTGGGGACAGACATTAATGCAAATCTCATGGAAGTCAAAAGGATCTGCACAGGCTGAATGGAGGTCACAGCTGCACTGTGGTGTATTACGCCACTGATCTAATGTCACGTGCGTACCACATCACAGATGAAATGAAGACTAAATAAACAACTCTACCACACTGGCATGCCCATGGTAGGTAGGAAGCACCAACAGAATGGAAAATAGATGTTCCAGTTCACCCATTTGCCTTTTGGCACTCACAGGAATTGAACTGGCTCATCAGACAGGATTTTGTCTGAGTTCAGAGAATCTAATAAAAGAAGTCATACCTGTCAAGGACTTTTTTTTCCAAAAGGCTGCTCTGAATCAGTACACTGGAGATAACAGCCTTGAACAAGACTAGCTGGAGCAAGGGTTGTTTTGATAGTTATGCATTCAATACTCAGGCTCGTGACGTTCTCCCTCAGCAGCACTTGGACTCAAAGCTGAAATATTCCTGGTGACTGGAACAGTAGACTGCAGAAATGGGGAGGGAGGGAGTCACAAGGGGAGGGAGGGAGCAGACAAAAGGCCATGGGTCACAGCAGGGAGTGCACAATGCCAGCAGGATTAAATTTCCCTGGACCTGTTGTAGCTATTTTCCTCGATCCTATGGGATCCTTTGTGGATCACAGAGCAGAGCACAGCTGTTATTTTTCATTGTGGCCAAGCAAATCCCAGCTATCTGTCCCTGCAAGAATGGTTCACTGCATTTTTTTTCCCCAGCCATTCTTCTCTTCCCTTCATGTGTGTTACAGACTGTGGAGAGCTACTTAGAACACTGCTGAGTAAAAGTACGAAAAAGTCATCAGAAAAGGAGTGTGATTATTTTCTAAGTGTGCTAAGTGGAGGATGAAACTGACTTAAAATAGCACATCTTGACTAGATCTTCCTTGTGAGCTGTCAACCTTGTTACACAGGAAACTGGATTATTTCTGACTATGACTTCACTACAAAGAGAACTGTAGGTGACATATGCATAACAGGTTGCCAAGACCTCAGCGGCTGAGAAGATGGGTAAGAAGCTGGATATCTTTTCCCACCAAGGTTGGTGGTTCCAATCCAGATGTTGGCATAGCTAAGTTCCCTAGTGCAGACCAGCATGTATTCCTGATGACTCTTCATTTGTCTCTACTCAGTGATACGATGGTTTCACTCCAGTCTCTGGATATCCTCCCAGACATGGAATAGAGGCTTTTTCTCCAGCAGAGTCAGCACAGAATATGGTAGATGGCATGATCAGTGACTTTCAGCCATACTACAGTTCCCACAAATCAACATAGCAGCCGAGACAGAAATTGCTGGTACCATTTCAGAGTGCTTTGGAAAGGGATGTGCTTATTTGTTTCAAACTTTCTAAAAGTCTTAAAGAAGCAAAAAGGGTGGAAAGCTAGAGAGGTAGCTGGTGCTTATAGCAAAGAGGTCATTCTGCTGTAACGAGAATTTGAGTAGAGTTGGTTCTTCAGGCTGAGAACAGGTGAAGGAAGGACACGCTTGCAGCTGATGTCCTTGTCTCCTGCTGAACTAGCTCCTGGGAGTGAATCCTGAGAGTTCTTGCCAACATCCATGTTTTCGCTGTGACATTTTCTCAGACAGGAAGGAAAAATGTGATAAGCAGCATAAAAACTGTTCAGAGCATACAGGAGCATTTTGTGCTCGCAGGAGATCAAGCTAACTTTTCCTTTCTCTAAAAGCTTTCTGGAATACATCCAGCAGCCTTTTATTCCAGCAATTACATAGCTGCACTTTCAGGCAGTTGTATTCTAATGGTTCGTTAGCTTTTTTTTTTTTTTTTTTTTTTTGGTTAAACTAATGATATTGCTGGATATATATTTAATTAACCCTTCAGGGCATTAAAATAACTGAACATTTAGGAAAAGCAGCCAAATCTGACATTGTGTCGTAAAATAAAGGAGCTTGCCAGAGCCTGGACATAGAAGCCTTGTGCGTGAGAGCTTGGCCAAAGCACAAGCAGAAACCTGATAGCTGGAGAAATACCCTGTAGTTAACGGGCATGTAAGCCGAGGAGCCACTGGGAGATTAAGTATCAGGTACTATTACACTCTGCTGCACTAGGACATCTCTTTGGTTCAAAGACCTATTTATACTAGAGCCCTTTACCAGGTCTGAGCTGGGTGTATAAATGCAGACCCTCTCTATGTATAAGGAGGCCTTTATTTTCTCGTAGTGAGACAGAGGTTCAGCTGTGACCTTTGTTGGCCCTGGCTCCCACCTCTTCCCAGGTCTCTCTTCAAGCAACTAAGTGACTGTTTGAAGCTGGGGAGACCAGCAACAAGGGGAATTTGTATTTGGTTCCACTGAGGCTTAATGAGACCTTTATTATTGCTTGTCACTGCCTCTACTGATGCTGGAGCTCAGGGAGTTTTTTAAACAGATCAAGGCATGTTTTAAACTCTTACCCCAAGGCAAATTGGCCACTTTGTCTGATCGCAGCCTCTGTACTGATATAAAGGTCCATCTGTGAGATTGCACAGACAGCTCTTGTAAAAGCCCCACTGACCTTGGTACGTGCTTCAAAAGTTATGTACTTAGTATTAGTCAACAGCTTCTCAGCTGCTAGATTTTTCTTAGGGCTGTGTGTATGTCTGTCTGTCTCTTTATCACCATAAGGGCAATATGTATTCTTTGAAACAGCTAAGTAGCTTTTAGCAAGATATTGGAAAGGTGAGATGGTAATAATAGCTGCAGAGTGACCTTCCTTGTTAGCCAAAGTGCTATTGAAAGGATCTTAGCATTTTACACATACAACTGCTGTGTTTGGACTAGGAGGGCTTGGAAACCTTGAGGTGCCAGGTCTGCAGTAAAACCGTACAAATAAGTGATTTGCAGTTTACTGGCTGTGCTAAAAAAATCCAGACCAGGAGAACAAACAACTTCAATTCATCTGACTTTAAAAAAATTTGAAAGCAAAAAATTATTTTTGTGTAATTTTCAAGACTATTTTTATCTTTCTCAAGCAAGAAAGTAGTTTAGATACATTGTGGAACAAAGTTGGTTTGAAATAAAACCGAAAATAATGGTTTTGAAAAGTCAGTTCACAGTTACAGGAGCTAAGACTGTTGGGGATTTGTAGTTTCATAATTATAAAAACAACAGCACATGCTTGTATATCACTTCTCATCCTCCAGTGGGTGGATCAGTATTTGCTGGAATTTTGTTGAATAACACTAAAAAATGTTCTGGTCATGGTACATTTCTTTGGGAGAAATGGTTTTGATTTTTCATTTTAAAGACTTTTTTGCTCAGATGTGTTTAAAACTCCATAGTTTATATATAACTTGTGGTGCTTAGGTAAGGTTTTAAACCACACATTCAAAATATAACATCTAGGGAGCCTATATTTTGAATAGTATTGAAAAAAATATTTTTAATAGATTTGAAAGTCTCCAAGTCCTTCAGAAGCTTTGAATTTTTTTCCAACTGTTCTGTTAACTATCTGTTAACATGAGGAAAAACAAAACTGAAATAATCTTCGCACATCAAAAACTGAAATAAAAGAATAAACATTCAAATCACATTAAAAACCAAAAAGCATTCATGGAGGCACTGTAGATTAGCAAGACCGTAGGGAACAGCTCTGATCTGTGTATTCTGATATCTTTTCTTGATGCTTCAGTTCCCTTTTTGCCAATAATATCCCACATTTGTAAAATGCTTTAAGCTTTAGGCAAAAGCATATGAAGTAGGGCAGTAGTATCTTGTTATCAATACCGGGAGTGTTACTGCAAGTGACACGTACTTTTGCTGTCTTAGAATCTGAACACCCTGTGTTGCCTGCCTTCACTGAGTACGGAAGGTCACTTCTTCCTCCTGGAAAGACTGTCCTCTGAGGACAGATAAATACCAGCTGAAGCTTGTTGCATTGCAGGCATACTACAAATTTTAACTTTCTGTAGATATTGGCATTGAGCTACCCTTCGGTGTAACGTGCATGTGCTAACCTATATAAAAGCAACGAGGCAGTTGCCTTCTGTTCTTAGCCTGAACTCTTTCTAAACACTGCTGTAGCATTTGAAGGCTGTAAATGAAAGCAAAGCACAGTCCAAGCTGCTGCTTTTTGAAGTTCAGTCTCCAGCTTGTTGCTGTTGATTTTTTTCTCATGAGAGGCCTCCTGTTACAGTAGGACATCTGTCCAGCTAGAGAGTCCTCGTGCCCTTAACAGCCTGAAACATTTTGGGGCTTGGATCTTTACAGATGGGGTAAATTAAAACTGGTTTGTGGGTCAAAAACAGTTCCTGTGTTGTGCTGTGAGTTCAGTGACCCTTGGCTGGGATCTTACATCCTCAGGAAGGGGCACCACCATCACTGTCATTTGTTGGAATCATTTATTTGATTTGTACCAAGAAGCCTGATTTCAAAAGCAAAACAGCACATAAAAAATGATTAAATTGATACACACCTTATTTTTAAACAAACTCTTTCTTCCATCTCTCTGTAGTCTAAGCAGCGTCCTTTATCCGTACCGCAGGGTACAAGAGCAGAGCAGTTGTTGTTGTCAGGAAGCAATTTCCCCTCTAGCTATGAGGGAAAGGTCCCCCTCAGCCCTTCTGGGATGATGAGCAGTGGAGAAGAGTGAATAGTTACTTCTTTCCCAAACGAGCCTAATGAATGCTGCATTATGTATAAAATATATAGAAATAAAATAGAAATTATATTTAGTATATTTAAAGACATTTGATGTAACATTTGTATAACATTTATTTAATATAGTAACATATTTATAGTAATAATATTTAATTATATAATTTAAAGATAGCCAAAATGACAGCTGCTGTGCTCAGTGGGCATAGGGTTACTTATGAGGCTATAGTGGGCTCGGTGTTCAAAGGTGCTTAAGTGTCGGAAGGTGTAGGATTGGTATGAGCTTGTAAGTAGATTCGGTTTCTAACTTCCATTGCCTGCTTTAGGAGATTTGGAAAGTCTTGATGGGCATCTCTTGCAGCTTTCAGCTAAATAACTTAGAAAACCTTCTCCCTGATGTCTCGGGAAGGCTGAGGGTACACGGAGGGCTAGCCAGGGCACTGAAGCCTCCACCGTTTTCCCCAGCAGGCTGGCCAGCTCGGTGGGGTGGGCAGGCAGCTGTCATGAGGGGCCGCTTTTTGTGCACCCTCCCCACCGTGCAGGCTGAGCACTCCCTTTCATCTATCTTGTATCAGCTCCTTCATGAGACAAATGTGACATGAGAAATCAGGATTGATGGGAATACCAGCTTATTAGTCTCATCCTGAACGCCTCCTGCTAAGGGACTGGTGTGCTGGCCTGTCTCATTGCTCTCCTGCTGGCAGTGTGTTGGTGGTTTTTGCTGTGGAATAGCTGACTTTTCAGTGTGAAGGAGAACATCAGAATGAGGCCTTACATTTTTCCTCAGTCCTATCTCAAGCTATCTTCAGGGGAGTTAATAGCCCTCTGCCTGACGAGAGTGGTAGGGACTTCAGAGCTTGGTCTATACTTAGGTCTGCTGTAGGTTAGAGGCTGTCAGAGCAGATGATTTTGTTCCCCCAGAGTGACTGATAGAAGAAGATAGTCCGAGGTGTTATAGTCTATACAGTATGGGGGAAGCTGCTCTGCCAAGGCTGGTGCTTTGCTGTCTTAAGGAGAGGTGACAGAAAATCCCCTTATCTCCCTCCAAATTTGCATGATCGTCCTGTCAATGTTTGGTGGTTGGTTTGTTTGGTTTTTTTTCCAAATATAGGGACATGCCATCAAGCAGCAGACAGCAAGTATATGAAAGTCTCTCAGGTTATCAGAAACCTGGAGGAGTTAGGCTGGGTAATAGGACAGGGAAAAGACATTTGCTTTCCAGTGAGGAGTGATGTTGTGGTTCATCTTGGCAGTATCTGGGCCCTTGGATACAGTGGGACCTACTGCAGCTGTTTCCAGGGAAGATGTCTTCTCAAGGCGTGGTGCTGCTGTTGAAGTATGACACCTCCCTCCTGCTCTGGGACTCTGCACATGGGGTGGTCGTCTGTGCTGGCATGTGAGTGCTGCAGTGGGGCAGGCACTGATGCTGCTCTGCAAAGCCGGGGGTGGTGTGGGGGGCTACCCTGCAGCGAGGCAGCAAGGAGGAGAAGGGACTGACCCAGAGTCTTGCACTCAGAGCTGGCTTGAGATATGGATCTGGGCTTTTCCCAGGAAAAGAGTACTGAGATCTCTGCAGCTTGGGGGTGGTATTGAGATACCTTCTCATCCGGTTTGCCAGTCACAGCTGGTAGAGGAGGATGGTAACACTTGAGAGTGACAGGTCCATTTGCCCTCTGTAGTGCAGCTCCTGGCAAGGGAATCTCTAGGTCCTGGCTGAAACAGAATTTTGCTTAACAATCAAAAAGCCCCAACAGTAAGACTATAAGTATTTTCAACAGTAACTAATGGATACGTAGGTGGTGAAGGTGAACTCTGATGTCCCAGCTGAAAATCTGAATGAGAACTGAAATAGCCATTAAGTTATTCTTTTATTTCTGTTCATCGTGAGACAACAAATAGATCTGGAGTTCTTCCAGTGTATTTTCAATTCAGAATAATTCATTGGATTTCTTCAAGTAATTGACTTTGCAAATCTTTGCACATTCACAATAGCACAGTTGCGCATCACAGTTCACGCTGTGATAGTTAATAGATGTAAGGCTCTGATCCTACTGAGTATGAAATCCTGGAATTAGTGAAACCAAACAGGGGTTATGACATTAATTTAATTGAGACTAGGATTGAATCCTGATGCAGTCCTACCAAAGCCTTTTTTACAGTCTTGTATTCATGACAAAGATGATGTTCAAATACGTATGTTGACTGGGTGGTGCATGCAGCCAGATCTGTTTGAAAGAGAATTCAAACATCTGTGCCACATCGCTTGATTAGTGAATTTTAAGAACTTGCACACAAATCAGTAAATCAGAAGATTAAGCTTCCTTCCTTGCTAACAGATCATTGCAGACATTTTCACTGAACTGCACGATGCTGACAAATTTTGGCAGATGGTGAATGACTTTGTTTTTCAAGAATATTTTTCAGTGGCTGATTGACAGCTGACAGGCACTTTTTCTTTAGATAACAATAAGTCAATTTCCCTTATCATTCTATTTAGGGATGGCAAATGCTCTCCTCATTTCCAATGGGTATGTATGGTCTGGACCTTCCCCTAGAGCACAATATGGGAAGCTCACACTCACAGAATTAATTATTTGTGAGACTTTGCAGGGCTGGGGCACCCTCATGGCATCCTGGCCTTGCGGCTACCGGCGCAATGAAAATGCGGGTAACGGCGGTTTTCATATTTACGGACCGAGACCGATGTTGTTGGGCTTTGCACCAGGAGATGGCAGGGTTGTGCTGTCCACGCAGCCCTTACCGGCACTAGTTACTGATGCCGTGCCTTTCCAGGACGGGATTTTAAAGCTCTCCCAGGAGCTACTGTATTCATGGAGAATACACTGGCTGTGCTCAGCAGTTTATTTAAAGAGCTATCACTCTTGACTTGAGACTGACCTGAGTTAAATCCCCCAGATTCCAACAACCACAAGCTTTATGAAAGTGCAGATGAAGGACAGAAATTTCAGTTTAAGCTGTCTTTTTTTCTGGATATGTCAGTTCCACTGGGTGTTCCTCAGACACCGGAGAAATAGGTGATGCCAACCCAACTCTTCTAGCTGACCTTTTCTGTCCCCTCCTCCCTGCCTATGGTTTTCTTTTAGTATGTGTATGCTGAAAGTAAGTTCAGGTGGTTTGTTATTTTTTTTTTCTTTTTTTTTTTTTTTTCTGTTATGCTCATCTTTAGCACAGTTCACTCTGTCTTGCAAGTTCTGAGAGGCAGAGGGGTGATAGTTTCATGTGTGGCACAGAGAGGCAATCCTTAACTTGTTCTACCTATTAAGCCTACCATCTCATTCAGCAGCCACAAAATCATACGATAAAGAAAACATCACTGCCTGTTGCCATTAAGAGAAAAGCCTGCTTTGTTTGGCTCAAGGAAAAAAAAACCAAGGTAATTTGTGCTGATCTCTTGGTAAACGTAATATCTTTCCACTACTATATTTTATAGCCCTACCCCAAAAATTAGTTATGTACTGCAGTGACTTTCCAACCACTGGCTAAGTGTGAGGTTTGTGGTAGGGGATTTTTGAACTTCTTTTGGGTAGGTGGCTGAGGCTGTGCAAGCTAGCTGGAAAGCTGGATTTTTGTTATTCTGTTATATATATAAGAGTGATTGCCATAAAAATGGATCTTTTTTCCTCAGTAAATCATTAATCATAGTAATAGCAGTAGCAGTGATTAATTGATCAGAGAGGAAGAATGTGCCTGACACATGACAGTCACTGAAAACGGGGTACTTTTTAGTCAGTGACAACTTGCCTGGGAGACCACAGTCTCTGCCACCTCCATGGACAGTGCCCAGGTCAGCACAAGTGCCGGCAGAGCCCATCCATCTTTCAGTGCCAATTAATTCCTGCCTGCCTCCAGTCATGTGGTGTTTCAGCATGAGAAAACTCAGGTTCACCAGCTAACCCATCCCACTGCCAGCCAGAGCCTGCTCTACATGCTCTCAGTGGCTGCCCTTGCTGTCAGACAGCCCACAGGGAAAGACCAGCAGCACCTGTGCTGGCCAAAATATGCCTGGGCATTGCTTGGAGAGATCCAAAACCATGCCAGAAACTTGGCTGACTCTTCCACGTTAAGGGGAGCCAGAGCCAGCACATGGACCTGTGCTCGGGGAGTGCTGCACAGCAGAAGGGGGGGAAGAGCTGTGTGCCTGGGGCTTATGCCCTGGAAGGACAGTACGAGACTGCAAGATCTGCTGGGTGATGTGTTGAGGGCCTGGGGAGATGTATGCCTGCATCTCGGCCACCCTGCTTGGAAGGGTGCAGTGTTAAGCCAGTCATTCCTATGTGCTGGAGAGCCAGCCGTGCTTGTGCCAGGCACTACTCCTTGCCAAACCCACTGTGCAGGCAAGGCAGCCAGCCACAGGGCTTAGAGCGGATGATGAGCTCAGGCAGATGTAGTCTGAGGGACTTTGGTTCTTCTTGGACTCAGATCCTCAGCTAATGAATGTACCTTTCGTGAAAGCAGTGGAACAGGGTGAACAGCAGAGCTGCAAGGAGAGGGGAGCAGCCTCAGGTTTTTCTGCAGTTCTCTCCCCTCTCCCTCCTCCTTGGTGTCAGAAGGCTTTAGTGGTGATTGCTGTTTCTTCGGCTGTACAGCAGCTGTGTGGACAACACAGCACTGCCAGGACAGGAACAACGAGTAGGCAGCGTTAAGTCTTTCTTTGTCAAGAGCCCTGGGTTGTTATTACAACACATGCTCTGACTCTGGCACAGTTCATTGGGCACAAGCAGGACTTTAGTCCTGAGCAGCACGCATGATTTACAGCTGTCACCTTTATATTATCCTCCTGCCAGAGCCTCAGTATCCAGAGCTGCTCCAAGCCACACTGTGTTATGGCAGTGGTGTCTGATTAAACTGAGGGCACAACCGAACTGCTCTGCAGTATGACAGAGACAAGGGGAGAAGATCTGTGTCAATGCCAAAAGCAAATGGGTTCCCTAGCCTGTATATTGTTTTGAAAAAAACTGCCCAGTCAGGTTTATTCTTGGTAGCGCCAAAGGCATCACCTCTCTGCCATCACTGGCTCAAGGGAGCCAATTAACAGCATGGGGAAAAAAATATTTTCAAGCAAATTTTCCCATCTCAAAGATCCTCTCCGAAAGCTCCATGTAAAATAGTGCTTCGGTACCATGGGACTCAGACAAACTGGTTGTGGTTATGACCATCTTGCTTCCAAGTTGCTCTCTGAGATGTTTTGAAAAACCAATAATTCACTACTTTCTGTACTCAGACCACTTCAGGAAGGGGACTAGGTTGGTGTCCATTGCTTGAGCTATTTTTGCTGACACACGAAGAAGGGGACTGTATTCCACACCAGGCCTGGAAATCAGTTCATTGACATTATCTCTGACTTTTTTTTTCTTAGCTGCCATTTCTTTTGTTCCAGACTAGATCCCTTTTTGTCAGCTTCTTCCCATCTAATTCAGAGGACCAGCTCGTCTCTGTGCTTCTGAAAAGGGCCTTGCAGTGTTGTCCGTTAATTGCTCAGCACACCCTTGCGTACATCTGGGGGAAGGTGTTGCTCTGGGCTTTGGTAAGACACATTTGTGGGTTTTTTTTAAAAACTGGGGGAAGATTCAGAGCCTGCAGCTTGTAGAGGCAGCCCACTTTTATTTGGTTGCCCTATCATTTTTTAAATGCTTTCAGTTGAAAGAACAGGAGGAGGAAGCTTTGTATGTGGAGGTTTGAATGGGCAAAGGTAGCTCAACAGGGAACCATGCTCTTCACCCCCTGATTTAGCACTGGTGGTGCATTTAGCAGGCACCACTTCTGCAGCTCGGGAGTTCACAGTAGGGTGGTTATCGGTGCAGGCTCACCTGGCAATGCACTGGGTCAGCCACAGCCCATGGCAGTTTGTGCGTGAGAAGGAGTGTTAGAGATATTCCCTCTAGCCTTGCTGAAGCATCATAAAGTTACTTTTTCAAACAACTTCGCAAGATTTTTTGTTTTCACCTCTTAAAGCTTTATATTTCTGTTCTTTCCTCCGAGATTTTGAAGGCTAGGACTGCACTATCTTATGTAACCATATGAAACATGGAATGACTGTTCTAGGGAAAATAGCACATAAGCTGGCCACATTCTCTACGTAGAATACAGATATGGGTCAGAAAGGCCAGGTCAGCTGGAGGACTGGCAGTGCCAAGCATCAGGGTACAAGAAAACCTGAACATTGTGAGCACTACAAAGCATCCCTTGGGTAAGAGACTAGTAGTGGTGGGTCAACTAGCAGCATCAGGAGATAAAGCACCTTGTCACAGGTCTATAAGCCCACGTTCAAGTGCTTCCTAAATCTTACAGGATTTAAAATTGTGTTTTCTGCCTCACAGAAGAACATCCAGGCAAACAGTTTTTGGAGGAATTTCAGGTAAGGACTGTCCCTTTGCCTCCAGTGAAGCTGTTGGACACCAAAATACTTAAAGTCCAGACCCGATTCCCTTCCAAAAGAGAAGGGAAGCTTATGCCAAGCCCTTTTCTTTTGGATTTCTGGTGACTGCCCCCAGCGGGGCCTTTGTTAGAGCCTGCTCCCTCACTCCTCAAGCCTGCGGTTCAGGAGAGAGCTGGGCAGGAAAAAAGCCAGTGTGTTCAACAAGCGCCTGCAGTGCCGTTGGGTTCAGGTTTTGCTTTCCTTTTGGAAGCTGGCCTGGACATTCGAAGTCCTTTGAGTGCAGGGATGAAGCCCTGGCCTTGGGCTGCTTGCTGGGGGATTGCACTGGACCTGTAGACCCCGGGGGGCTGGGCAGCGGGGGCACCACAAGCCAACAGGTCACGAGGGACCAGGGCTGTGAGCCCAGCGTGGGGCATGTCCACAGGGGGCTGAGCCAGTGTCCCCTGGCTGGGGGATGTGGGACAGTCTCCATGAAACCTCTTTACTTGCGTGTCTTTGCTGGCCTCCTGGTAAAGCAAAAAGAGGTAATTTTGGACTGCATCTGTAAGGCATGTCTGGGAAGCTGCTAAAATCCTTCTGGCTTCACAAGGGAATTTTGGTGCTAATTTGTTGATATTTCATTTCTAGAGGCTCCTCTCTGATAAACACCTGTCCTTCATGTCCTCCATGGCTATTTCTCTGTTCTCCACTGCAGCCAAAATGCCGTTTACTTTTGAAGGATTAGGAGCTGTAGCTTCTGAGCAGCGTCTGGAAAAAATTACTTCAACAGCAAAAGACCCTCTAGCAGAGGTGCTGGAAACATTACCTGCCAGCAACATCAGAAACAACTCGACATAGCAGAGGTGCCCACGGTGCAGCCTGAAGGCGGAATGTAACCCCCAGTGTCCTGGAGCGTGGCCCAGGGCTGCCTTCCTACCAACTGGAGCCTGGGAACACAGGTCTGGTGGTGCTACATGGTTTCCATGGCAGGTGAGCGAGACTGTCTGCTTGCTGGGAAGACAGAAGATACTGTGCCTGCCTTATTTAAAGGTAATGACTTTTGAAGCTATTTAGAGAATGACTGCTGCCTTTGAACACTCCCTGTATGCAGTAAAAATTGGGTAAAAGCACAGATAAGATTGTACCATTTCCCATTCATTTACTTAGAAATCCTCTTTTTCACCAGGTAACCATCCCTTCAAAAACAGATCTTCACATGTCTTGAAATGGGCCTGCAGCTTGGCCCATTTGCTTGACATCTTAGTTGTTCCCCTTTACTGCTATATGGGTTTCAATTTTGGAAACTGTGCTGTTGATGAAAGCATTTGAATGCATGGAATGAGATTTATCAGACCATCTTCGTGACACAGGAACACAGGAATCTACAGTCCTACTTCAATTAGCAGTTCTCTCCTGTATTTTGCATCAAGGACATGCTGAAGTCTCGTCCCATCTGTGTGATGAGAGCAGAGAAATGACCAGTATGGCTAATCTCTGCCAGATTCAAAAGGAGATACTGGGTCTGCTTCTGCCCCGGGTGCTAAGCCATGAATCCCGATATGAAGCATCAAACAAGTCAATAAGTGTGAAGGACCAAGGGGACTTGTTTGACAGAGAGTACAGGATAGTTACTCTTCCCAGAAGAGCAGATGGAGCCATCAGGAAATGACAGACATGGAAAAGAGAAACGACAAAGTTAGGCTGGGAAAGGTGAAGTCCCACGCAAGTAAAGAATAAAAAACGCATGCTTTAGTGCTATCTTGAATCAACTCTCAAAAGTCTTACAGACATGCAGCTAACATAGAATAGTCAAGATCTGTTCTGCTTTAAGTTTGCTATATCATTTTAAATTAGTGTGCTAGCTGGCATCAAGTACATGCTTTGTAAATTAAATTTTCTTTTCTGAGAAAGATATTTTAAAAATTAATCAGTTATCCTTCAGAAATGGAACTTTGTTGACAAATATGGTTTCTGTTAATGAAAGACTAAATTAGATGCATAAAGAATGAAAGGAATAGAAACCATATGCTGTTATGTTTGGTGCACTAAAAATGGTTCTTCTCCCTACTGGATTCCCTGGGGCTGTTTTCAGTCTGGAGGTAATATATATATTTCATTTTGTGGTTTAGCACTAGATAGCCCAATTACGTACAAATTGGAAGAATTGGATATTCTTGGTCCACTTGAAAGTCTTTCTGTTGAAAAACTGAAGGGACTAATTCTGAAGGTCTCATTCTTCACAAGACAAACCCTAAAACTAAAATAGTTGCTTTTCATGGTTGAAACTTGCTTTGTCTCACTGCTTTTCTATATTTTCACTGAAATTTAAGGCACGTATAGAGCCTAGAGTACATGCTTCTTGAATAAAGAACATCTTATATTTTATGCTGGAGGTTTCGTTATTCTTTCCACAGAAGGCTGCAAACCACTCTTTGGAAGGAGAGTTTGTATCACTTTCAGCAGTTGCCTATTTACAAGAAGTTGAAGACATTGAACAAACTGCATGAATGCCTCTCAAACAATTTTAATACTTTCATTTTAGGATCTTTGAATTTAGCAACAAATCTTGGCCTTGGCTTCAAGAACCACCATTCTCTGAAAGCTAAATTATCCAATGCAGGGACTACATATGGTTACAATAAAAAGAAAAATTCACAAATATTATTGTAAGTAAAAGAATACCATTCAGATTGATGTTATTCTTATTCTGATTGTGCTGCTAATGTTTATGAGAATTTGGACAAGTGATGGGCAGTTGTGAATATGTTTATGAATCACAAACAACTCTTGTATTTTTGTAGGAAAAAATGTCTTTATACTGTTTGTATTCCAAGTGCATTACATGTCCCCCAGGTCTAGAAAGGCTTTGAGCAATTGCACTGGCCTCAATACAATGTCTTCTTGACTGTCTCTGTTAAAATCAACATTGTGTTTCTTGTAAAGCTTGTAATAAGTACAATCCTGTTTCTGTTTGAGACAGTGACAGTATTTTCATCAACTTCAATGAGAATTTTTATTTATGTTAATGGAACAAACGAATTCACTTCGGCACAGATAACTGCCATATCCCTGTCCTCTGAACAAAGTACCTCATTTAGCTCCTCAGCATCCAAGCTTTCCTAGTGAGGTCTGCAGGCTCAGTCTTGCATGTCTCTAAACAATGGTTGGACATTAAATGGGGAAATTAAGCTCACCTGAATGAGAAAGCATACCTATATTAAAAGTTGGTAACATCTGTTGCCCAGAACTGGAAAGAAGAAAGCTCTGTTCACCTGTAGCAGTGGTACAGCAGTGGTACAGCTGCTTGGGAGACAAAAAAGTTTGTGTGGTTCCAAGCAGTCACAAATACCCTTGCTTATCCAGACATATCCTACTTCTATATTCTAGCATACCTGGGCGTTGGTAAAGAGAGGGTTATAGTGTGTTGGTAGGGTCTTCTTGAGTCTTGGATGGTCTGAAATTAACTTTGAAATCCCTGCTGTTGTGTTTGCTAGCCTCTTGCTACTGATCTACTTGATGATCCTTGGGATCTGTGTTATTGAGTGATGTTTTTTGGTCTCCTGATTTGCAGAAGATCATTGGTTGTATCTGCAACTGGCACTTAACAGGCCCATCACATGGATATGAGTACTGGTTTGGAAAGATTCCTCTAAGCAACTGCAAGCTTCTTTAGGGAGGTGTGTGTACTGATTTCAGTGGGAAACTGGGGCACAAGGACTGCTGGAGAAGACCTCTTGTAGATTAGTCTTTGGTCTGCACTTTAAAGTGAGGTATATCATGATGACATCTGTTCTCATTGCTCTGTTGAAGATTCGATCTCCCTTTGCTGACTCAGTGTGAACTGCACTTAGCTGGGTAGTTTTTGGCCTCTTTGCTAATCTTTTCAATATATTCCTTAGTGCTGCAATTTAGTGTTGCCAATTCAGGTTTCAGGCTCTTGCATGTACCCAGGATTCCTTTGTGAATCGAGATGTTGCACTTGCTTGTATCATCACCTCATCAATGTCTTTAATTTTCTGAAATTAATTTAATATGAAGGTACACTGTACAAGTGGAGCGTGCCTTTTGTATTCCTTATGAAACAAAACAAAAGCCCTGTAACATTAAATAGGTAGAGCTTGTGTTTCTCCTGCTGTGGTGTCCACAAATCCAGTTTCTAAGCTGATTTGGCCTGTATTAAGTATACGTGCAATGACTGCCAACATCTGCACATATTGTACTCATTATACCTACCAAAGCATTTGTGAAGTTTTACAAAAAGGATAGAACACTCTTCTTTCATCCTTCCCTGCTTTCCTGCTTTCTTTCTTGGCAATGACATGTATCTAAGGAACACTACCCCAGAGCTTGTGGGAGCAAAGTAAATTCTTCATAGAAGTGATCTGAGATATGAGCTTATCTTAAGTTTCCAATATATAGAAAAGAAAACCTTTTTGTCAACTGGAAAAAGTGTTACACTCCACCACTGACATGATGCCAGCAACTGAACAAAGTACTTACACCTGCCCCCATATGTGTGTACACCATAGATGTTTACAACCGTGTATGGTGTATGTGTATACTACAAAAGCATTTCTCTTCCGGACCCTGCAGTAAATGCAGCAGACATTGCTTTTAGAGAGAAATGGACCTTTTCATTTTCCCCTCACAACCACCTTCACAAAGACATTTTATAAGCCACAGTCATGAAGACAGTTCTGCTGAACAGCCAAATGCATTAAGTATTATACACTGTTTTAGAATATATTATTTTTATTGAGAGCACTGCTCTGTTACACCTATGAACCCAGAAAAAAATGTCTGTGTATGCAAAGATAATTTTTAGAGTAGTTAACCAAGTAAAATGGGGAGGAAGCAAATAGTCATAAAAATGTGCCTTCGTTCAGCTGAGTAATTGAGTCAGGTGGTATATGCCTGGTGGTGATATTCCCAGCTTCCAAAATACACAACATGCATCCCTCCGGCTGCCAGCAACTGCCACATTGATTAGTATTTGAGTTTTCACTCATTTCATAGTTGTTTTGAATGCAGAATATCAGGTAGAAAGAAAGGGAGTATTTTATCATTTGGCAGGCCTCCAAACAGCACTGGCAAGTGACATTTTTCAGCCTAAGTCTTCAGGTGCTAACAGTCAAGGTAGTGTTCGTACCTGATTTTATGAATAATGAAGCTACTAATAGTGACATTTAGTATCACCCAGAGCCAACATAAGAGAATTGTACAAGTGAAGAAAAGTATCAAGCAGTTTTACCCTTGAAATTATTTATTTCTATTTCAGAACAGCTGACCCTAATCGAATTAAATAATAAATGAGATGTCCCAAATGGTAAATCTGATTAGATTTTTATTACAGGGGATAGTGCCTGTTCCCCTTTGGCAGCATCCCTTTCCCCTTTGGCAGCATCAGCCTTTATGGTTAAATAAACTTCTGAATCACAGGATGGTTTAACTTTGATGCATTGATGCAGAGATGACAATATAGCTCCTTTTTTATAATTAGCATCTTTTAGTGGAAGCTGACGGATTACTTATGCTTTCTTGGCTGAATTTTTCTGCTCCAAAAGTTAACTGCTTTGCTTGCTTCAGTCATTATGTTTATTTGTGTTTGGGTGTTTTTGTTTGCATGGGCTTATAACAAAAAATAAAATATGATAAATGATGGTTTTGAAATGGACAAATGAAATAGCTCCTGGCATTGACATTCACCTGTATTCTGGCATCAAGACTACTGTCAGACTAACCTCTGTTGAAGTAGGAGGGCATATATATACCTTTATAATTTCTAGCAGTAAATTCTAATAATGTTTCTAGGATGTCATCTTTTGGAATGGTCAAAGGAAACATGCTTACGTGGGGTAGGTAGAAAAACAGTCATTCTACTTGTTTCCAGATAAAAGGAATTTTTATTTAAGACTTTTATTGAAGGTCAGTTTCTGCTCTATTTTGTTTCCCCCTATGTACCTAAGCCAGAAACAGAATTTAGCCTATAACTTGCTACCATTTGAAAGGCCAGAATATCTAGTTACAGGTGCCTTTTGGGCCCACCTGCCCTCTTTACAAGGAACTCCTATCCGTGATGCCTTCCATGGCCCCTATTGTAGCCCCTTTTGGGGACCTGACACGATGCTGGAGGCGATTCAAAGTACAGCCCAGCCCTCCCACCACAGCTGCAGCACCACTGTTGTTCTACCCCCCTCGGATCATTAACGATGCTCTGGACAAGTGGAGCAAGTTGTTTGCTTAGTTAGTCATAGATAAAGCTCGAAATATTCCCCTGACATATGTTTAACCGCAGATTCTAAGTTGCTTTTCCTTTGCAATGGGTATGATTAGCTTAGGGAACAAGGGTTGGTCTTAAAGTATATGTAGGAAAATACTGCCATACAGAAGTGACAAGGTGAAGAACACATTTTTTTAAATAGAACTTGTGAGTCTTCTCAAGCCCAATGACTTTCCATTTTCATGAGCTTTGAATAGAAAAAACCAACAGTCTCTAAATCATTCCCGCAGCCCATTCTCCTCACACCCTCCCCCAACTAAAAACATAGCTTATAATTTGAAATGTATTAAAATGTACGTGTAAATATGGACTTGGAATTACAAACATTTAAGTATTAACCATTTAACTATATTGCCTTTTCTTGCTGGTGCCCTTTCAGGTTGCTGTTTTGAAATTCAAAGGACCTGACAAATGTGTGCATTGTGGATCTGTTTCAGGAAAATCTGTCTCTTGACATATATGCACTTTTTATTTTAACACAACATAGGAAGATGCAAGCAACAGTAACGGTAGGCAAAGCGCCTTTTCTTCTTCAGCTGTATCCTTTCCAGTTTCCTAATAGTTGTTTCTAAATATTGCAGGAACTCCATGGTGGCATGTTAAAAATCTCACGGAGAAGCAGGTTCCTCACGTAACACACCAAGAGCACTGTGTGCTGAGGCAGGGGAGCCGCTCCTGTACAGTGTACCTGGTAATGCCCTTGTTCTCAGGTGGGGAGTCAGGGTCTAACAAAGTCAGCAGCTGTACTTATAGTCAGCGTTATTTTTGCTTTTAACAAACCTCTTAATGAATTAGCAATTACCCAGTGGTTGCATGTTGCGGTCATGCAAACTTGTTTAGTGTTTCTTCCCAGAATCACTCATGAGCACAGCTGGAAGGGACAGGGGTCCTCGGGGGCAGAAAATCTCCAAGCAGCAATCCTTACCTACTGAGACATGTGGATGGCAGCATCCTTCTCTGAGGTACCAGGGAAGAACAGGTGATACGGGATGCTAAGAAGTGAGAAAGGGGCAGACTATTCAGCAAGTTCTTTGGGATGAGATGGAGGGGTGAAAGAATTACTGAAGGTGTTAGTGGGTTATTATTTTTATGATCTCCAGTGGCAGGTCATCAGGGTTAGAGGTGAAAAGCTCAGTGAGTGATTAGCTGTCTCCTGAGATACCCAGGCTCTGGTTCTCCTGCATTTTTTAGTTCTTAAGAATAGTAACCTTTTGGCCCAATCTGAGGAAAATTCACATAATTATTCTCTGTAGAAAAGCATTAGCAGAGCAGATTCATTCTACCTTGACTTTCAGGATCCAAAGCAACACATCCTCAATGCCCTTACTCAAGGGGCTACTTAATCTTTTGAGCAAGTGATGCTACTCAATGACAGGTTTAAAATAAAAATCCCTCTCTGAAAACAAATGTATGTGTAAAAGGAAGCAGCACAGGTCTTGGAGAGAGTCATCCCTGAGGTTGGTTAGTGAGTACAACCACAAGGCAACTTTCTTCCTCCTTTTCCAAGCCAACAGTATTTTTGCCATTTTTTGAGGGCAGAGACTTCAGCCTGCGAAGATTTTCTATAGGAAAATAGTGATTTTTCTTCAAGTTTAATTCATACCCAGACCTACATCTGGCCTAACCTGCTTATGTACAGAAACCCATATTTCTTCCCTCCGTGCTTCCGTCACAGACACCTCTCTTGCTATGCTTCCCCATCTCATAAGAAATATGGGAAATTTTGTGAGTTCTTTTATTTATGGTTTGAGAAAAAAATAATTAATCATTGGAAGATGCTTTTAAGTGACTTGACAGTGTTAAAACCTAGCAGTATTTCATAAGCTTTAAAAACAGACTTTTGGACAGAGTAATTCTCTATATAGTCCATGAATTAGCTACAAAACCAGCTTCTTGCCACGCATGTTCATAGGACTACCTCTTCATTTTTCTGCAAAAATTTAATCAAATAACCAGCATTTGTGACGTGCTGGGGCCATGTTGGGATATTCTAGAGAAACAGGGAATGCATAGCTCCTGGCCGGGAATCTACTTCCCTTTCAGTGCAGGGATTATCCATCTTGGAGTCTCACTAGCCAAAGCTAGGGCCATCTGTCTGAAAGGGTGCATGCCTTTCTTCTTGCTGCTTCTGTCCTCACTCTTCCCACTCTTCTTTCCATATTTACTTACAAACACTCCCCTGACTTCTTTTTTGCTCTTCATGTGGCTGGCATTTATAGCCTGTCTCTATTACTGTTAAGTATTTTTCTCTTTCAGCTTTGGCTCCTGTCCCCCTCAACTTTGCCTCTTTCTAGGACATTTCCCCCCACATCTTGTGGCAATGATGCATCTGATCCTGCCCCACTCTGTGAACTTGTGCTACTGATCAGTCCATCGGAGCGCACAGAGGTGACATTTGTTGGGAGGCCAGAGTTTGCTGACGCTGTTACCCCTGGTAGAATAGAAAGCCAGAGGAATTATGGTACATGATGCAAGTCTTAGAATGAGTCAGAGGAATAAGACACATAATACAGGTAGAGAAGTCAGGGAATGAATGGACGCGGGAGACATCCCCTTGCATACAGGAGCACCGTGTTTACACAAAAGCCTTTCAGCACGGTACTGCACCTGGCGTATTAGCAGAAGGGTTTCTTATTAGTCTCTGGTTTAGAGCTGTGTATTAACTGACTTTTTTGTTTGTCTGACCTGACTGAACATAAAAATAAAAGAAAAAGCTAGTATTTACCTGAAACAAAATGTGTTTAGTGTTCTTGGGGAATTGAAATGGAAGCAAAAAGGAATTACCTTGGAGGACTAACATACTTTTTCCCTTCCTAAGTAATACATTTTATGTATTGGTTAGGGTTGGAGGTTAAAGGGTAAAAAAGAAAATACTTTTCCTAGTCTGTATAAAATACTACATGGTTTTGGACTTTTGAAATGGATAGGTCAAAATAAATTTTTCAGATTTTTTTTGTTGTTTTCCTTACCTTAGACATGGATGTCACTGAAACAATATTTTTCAGGAAACTATTCTTTGCAAAAAAATCCTCATCCAGTCTTTCAGTAGAACAGAACAGTGTCATATCCTCACAACTTGCTCTGCTGTTAGAGCCTGACTCATGAACAATGCCATATCCTTCAATGTCACTGGGTGCTTGAGAGGGGGCTGCAGATTTAAATCAAGCAATTTAATGTTTCCAATTATAGGAAATGTATTTGGAAGGATGCCAAAATGCTAAATAGATTGATAAAAAAGAAAGGTTCTTTGTTTCAATTATTTCTTATTGCACTACATGCTTCCCCTGCCACCACTTAATTAGAGATGAGAACTCCGCAGGAGATCCTGTTCTTTATTAATTTATTTTGAAGTTATTAACTGTACTTGCAACAGCAACACCAAAGCCTGAATTCAATGGCAAGCTCTGGGTAAGGAAAGACAGTCCAGTGGGTTATACCATTAGTTTGCGACTGGAGAGGACTGGCTGTAATACCCATTCCTGACGAAGCCTCCTTGTGCCATCAAGTCACTTGGAGCCAGATGATTAGAGGTATTTCATTTTACTCCCGTGGAATATCGTGCATGTCAGGAACCTCTAGTGATCTGTTGCTTCATCTCTCTCTGTGACAATTTCTGCTTTTGGAAGGGTTTGTGAGGATAGCTATCACAAGAATTGCTCAGTGACTGTTTAAGAAGTCCTGGAAGAAATGTAACACACGCATTTTTGGCTTTCGTTACCACAGTTTGTTTCACTTTGTAGTAGCTTGTGGGAATAGGGTTAGATTTGCACCCTGTTGGATATCAAACCTTTGGCCAGGTGTCAAGCAAATGCTCCTCTTCCAGGCAGAGGGAATGAGCCGTAATCTTTTCTGTAACTCTTATGTCCTTCCTGATATGAGTATTGATAGGAATGGTAACTGGAAGCTAGGTTTGAGATTTTTAGTCCTTTCAATACAATTCTAATTAAAAAAGAGGCTTTATAAGCTCATGCAGGAGAAGAGTTTGCTACTTACCTAAGGATTACAGAGGTGAAAGGGTCACACCTTCTTGTAGCAACTAGTTGATGACTTTAGGAGCTTAATCCTTGTTTGGATTTTGCCAACAAAATGTAGGTGAGATAAGAAAAAGAACCCACAGCAAAATTTACAAACCAATTAGTCAGCATTATAACAAATCACTTCACAAATGAAGACACCAACAGAAATGTTTATGTTGGGGATTTATCTAGGCCTTCGAGCTATCTTGTTTCTGGTTTAAAATACTTAGGTTTACTCACTGAAATATTCTGCTTGTGACAGCATTGGGTTAAATACAATAGAACAACATGTTAAATTGTTTGTATAGTGACTTGTGGGACAGGTCCTCACTCCTCACTTGGTGCAATTTGGCAGGGATTATACGAGCTCAAGAGCTGTAACCACATGATTAGTTGTCAACCAATTTGTTCTAAGGTAGGATCACTTAGAGTGAATTTTCACTAGTGATAGTTACTGAAATGTGTGTTTTACTGCTTGTGTTATCCCATTGCTGGCATTCACGTTTTCCCTTGAAACACATGCTAGTGAACTTTATAAACCACAACATTCTTGTTACTTTGTGGCTCTGGATATTTGTGTTGCTGCCCAGGACATCTGTGACACAACTGTCTGTCTGTCCTGCACTGCTTTGCTGTCTAAGGTATGGATTTCTTCGAGGAAAAAGCATAGCCATGTTGGCCATATAACAGCATTGCTAAGAATGGTGAGATGGAAGTTGATGGAGCTGCTTTGAGCAAACCTGTCCATACCTGCACTGTATGAATGTGTTGGACTATCCCAGAGCTCACAGGCAATCCTGAACTAATGCTTGCACTAATCCTGTTGAAGATCAGAATTTCTTCCTTGCCGAGCTCCAGATCTTACTCAAAAACTTCTCTGGAGCACTCTCTTAACCAAGTTTGGCCTTGGCAGAAGACTAGGAGCTATCTTGACAGCATAGTGTAGCTTTAGCCCTTTTCAGGGGTGCTAAGGAACTGCAGAGCTCACAGCTTCTGAGGGTGCTCATTACCTTTGAGACCCAAGTCATCCGAGTAAGGTGCTTATGCCAAGGAGCCAAGCCTGAGCTTCTCAAGGCAACTGGTACTCTAGGTGCATTCAGTTTGTGTACCTGGCATTGAATTGAACACTGAATTCCCTGGGGAGGAAGAAAACCAGAGAACTGGCTTTCAAAGGCCAGTTGCTACTAATATGGCAATACTGTCAGAAATCCAGAAGTATTGGACCTAAATTTCAATTAAATAGTCATCATTGTAAAATATTACACTGCTCACTTGTATTTACATGCAACAATTCCATTTCATTATTTTTACTAACCATCCAGTAGTTACAAAGGCTCATTTATGACCACTTAACAACCAGACTCTTAATATTTGTGGTGCAATTAGCCTGAAACAGTCTTGAATAATGTCCTGTTTACAACTGAAGTAATAAACCAAGAGCACCAGGGGACAGAAAGGCTAATTAAAGGGGACAATCGGACAAACAATTGAGTGTTGGATGGCTGGAAACATGCTGTTATTGTTCCTGTACAGGGTAGATTTATGCTAAAGGTGATTAAACCTTAGAAGTATTTGGTTTCCTTTTGCATTTCTGTTTGGACTCAGTGGACCTGATTCTCATTTACAGCCAGACTTCTTTACACTTCCAGTGGCAGTATAAAAAGTCCTTAGGAGGATATTTACTGCCAAAGTGGTCTAAAGAGGGCCTAGCATAAAAAGGCAATAAAAATCAGACTGGACAAAAACGTTAATAGGAACAGTTTTCCTGCCCTTAAGTGCTCAATATTTTATAAAGGCTGTGGGATCCTGGGGAATTCATATCATTGCTGTATAATGAACACAGACTGACTGTGTCCAGATATGTTGTATAATTACTGCTAACATCCAAACCCTTCTTAAGTCTGCTGGAGTGCTTGGCCACCACTCATAAACTGAATAGGGTAGCAGTGATTAGGGGACTCTTGTCATGCTTCCAAAATCTGCTTTTTATGGGGAAAAGTATTCACTGAGTGTCTGCCACACGCATATTCATTGGGAACATAGTTTTGTAGTTTTATGTGTAGGCTTTTAATGAGATAGAACAGAAAAATCAAGAGACCTGAAGCAAGTTTGGAATCTCATGTTTTCAAGCTTTCCTCTGCAGGCTGGAAAGCCAAGATTATTTTTCTGTTTAATCTTTTAAACAAAAGTTAATCTCCTCTTCTGATCATACAAGTCTAAGAGCTTTAGGTTGCTTTCCTAAATATACTGTGACGTGTGACAGAGATGCAGGCGTTGATAATGCTGGCAGTTTGAGACTAGCAGAGTTGCTTTACTCATGGGTCATGTGAGTACATTGTGCTTTCAGCTGAAATCAGTAGGAGTTTTGCTACTGTTGGCTTCAGTGGGGAAAAAAATCAGACCTGAGTAATGCTACCATGTTAATTCCTGAAGAATTATCAGATTAGAAAATATAGTATGCATTGTAACACATGTAATAATCAGCACTATGTTCCTCATAGTGTTGTTTTATACATTATGTATTTGTCCTATATTTGACATATATAAATTTGGTTTTAAAGGTCTTAAGGTTCATATGAAAGACTATATTTTTTATCCCAGGTTAGTGGTTATGCACACACATAGGAATTTAATAGGACGCTGGAGATGCTGCTCTTCCACAAACAAGGCTCCACTCAGCTGCTTGGAAGTAGCTTGCTTCAGTGCAAGGTCTGAGCTCCCACCTCCTGCTGAGTGTGAACTCACTCATGTCAATGCACATTGCAGAATGCCATGGCCCTCAGCTCCTAGTCCTGGGCTAGCAGCATTTTAAGCAGGCCTGTGTGCCATCTTTGCTGTTCATACTGTAGGTATCAGGCTTAGCCAGTGTGAGAAACGTCCTGCAGGATTAATTACAGTCAATCAAGACACTACAGAGATTTTTTTAACATAACCTGTCTATTTGGGTCATGCCTAACACTTTACACAGTCCTTAATGCTTAATGCATGACTTTTCTTTTTCTTTCTTTCTTTCTTTTTTTTTTTTTTTTTTTCGTTCTCCTTATTTTTATCAGCTAGATGTGATGTAGAAGATGGGCTGCACCAGCTCTACTCTTGTGCAGGTCAGCCTCATACCAGGCTGGTGTATACACCACTCATATACCTGCCAGTTCTGATGTAATTCCATTAAAGCTGGAACAGATAACACGTGGGGAAAATCTAACTGTAGAGCTTTCAGAGATATCTTTCCATCCCTTTCCACTCCTTAACCAGCTGGGGGAATCATGTGATGAATGTTGCTTTGTCTGTGTTCCAGAGGAACATATCAGGCAGCATCACTCAGGATGTTTTGAGAGGGTGGAGATATGCTGCCTGAAGAAAAGGTCTTTGAAATGTTCAGAAGGTTCTAGTTACTAAAAGACTGCAGTTTAGGTGAGCTGGGAGGTCCATGGGGGACTGGGGATGGGCCTGCAGATGTGTAAAGGAACACTAGGACTTCAGCAAACAGTATTCAGCATACTGATTAGGGACTAGACACTGGTGGTATGAAGGTGAGTTGTATGGTAAAAAACAGGAAGAAAAAGAAAAAAATCAGATGTGAAAATTGAAGTAGCCTGATCAAATAGGCTACTGTGAGCCTCGGCTGAACTAATGGGAGAGTATTATATAGGAAACAGTCATGTCAAAACAGATTTATAGATAATGATCAGACTCAAATTGACTATAAATTCTCAGTACATTTTTCCCCATAATAAGTTAATGCTCTTTTAAGCAAGTTATATACAGGGAAAAGATTTCTTAAAGGGCAGGAGAAGTCATATTATTTATTCATAATTTAACTGTATAACTTTTAAAAGGACTTTTAAATGACAGAAAGTTGAATGAGCAAGGAAAGCTAGAAAGTAGCCTGTCTTCTAAGGAAACTGGAGTGCAGAATTTATACGTTGCTTGTGATGGATCTCATTCTCAAAATCTGTCTAGGCCAGGGTCTTTGGATCTGGGAATCATCTTACAATATTCAAGGGTCTCACCATTCAGATTCCAGGCTTGTCAGTAGTGCAAGTGCTGAAGAATCATGGATTTGAGTCAAACTCACTTACTGGTAAGGACAGCTTGTTAAAAATGGTTCCCATCATACATTCCTCTGTGTTCAATATCAAGGTGATAAAAAGGCCAGTTAAATAGGGCAGGTTGTTATAGGAAATGCCTCTTTTTAGAGGCTGCTAAATTGCCTCTACATAAGCAGCACTAAATGCCTTTTGGTTGGGTTTTTTTTTGTTGGTTTTTTTTTGTTTTTTTAAATGAAACCCTGTGGAAGCTGTGCCTGGAGAAGGCTCATGAAAAACCACCAGAGGCACAACACTTTAAAACTCATTTAGGAATGGAGCAATCTACAAGAAGTGGTGTGAAATGCTCACAGTACCAGGCTTAGACTGATAGTTGGCAAAACTTCACAGGTGATGGTGTCTTCTGGGGACTTGAACCTATAAATTGGGATTTTATCACAGGCTAGATTTATGAAAGTAGTATTTATGTTGGGGAGGGAGAGGAGAGAAGGAAGATTTTAAAAACTGTTTAAAATATTTTTTTGTAAAAAAAACTAATTAATTTTTATCTTTATAAAACAGCTGGATAAATCAATAGAGAGCAAATGTAAAGATTTTAAGATTTTGGGAAGGACACTTGCATCTTCTTTTAGTGGTGGCATTAATTTCCCTGTTTCTGGAAGCCCCTGGTGTTGGGGTTTTTAGACTCTTCTTTACACATTTATGTCTGGGCTTAGGCAGGTCAACACATTTCTTTGCATCCCAGGCTTTGCTGGGTGTTCACATGTGGGAGCATTGAATCAGAGCATTTATAAAGAGGTATTGGATGTTCAGGAAATAAGTAATAGGCCCCAGATATTTTCACCTTGAAATCACTGTGCAGAACCCAAACTTTGAGTGACAAAATGTTGGCATTTGTAACCCTCAGTCTCCTGAAATCCTGCAGTTTTCATGTACCGAGTCCTTTTCCCTCATGTCCCCCAGGGCTGGCCTTCAGCCACAGCAGCTTGGATTGTGAAACACAAGCCTTTGACAACTGCTATGTGCTGGTTAGCTTCCTCCACCTCCTTAAAAAACAAGAGATCCAGTTTCTAAACCATGTGTCTATATGGTCTAGCTGCCCAGGAAGTCTGAGGTGCAGATCTGTCTTCAGGTTTGTAGCCCACAGAAGATCCATCGAGCTGTTTTGACTCTTTGGGGATGTTCATTGAGGGGGTTTGCATCTTGGGAGACTGTTGGCTCTGTCTGCATTTCTCTGCATGACAAAGACTCTGCTACAAGGAGAGGGGAAAAGGGTGGTGGCCATCTCACCCCTCCTCAAAGCCAGCAGGGTCAAACTTCTTCCCTTAGGAGGTCATTTCTCCCCCTACCTTCCTTCAGTGAAGACAGAGGCAGGGACAAATATGACTTATGACCCGGAGCTGATGGTTACTGGTCCTGTGCATAGGAAACCTGGTGTGTGCTTAATGGTGGTGGTTACATCTCTTAGACCAGGGGTCCTCAAACTTTTCAAACAGGGGGCCGACACGCGGATGAAGTGGCAGGAGGTCATCTGCGGCTGCTTGGTTTCCCCCCCCACCCCAACCCCTGGCAGAGGGTGGGGCAGGGCAGTTCTGTAAATACCGGGGGCTGTATTGAGGACCCTGGGGGGCTGTATCCAGCCCACAGGCTGTAGTTTGAGGACCCCTGTCTTAGAGGAGTGAAGGCAGTGGATTGATTGACATGGATGATGTGCAGCTGTAGCTCATTTTGCTAAGCAGTTAAATAGCCCTGAGGAGGCGGAGGGGGGGTTGGATGGAGGAGGAGTGGTGTGGCCAGGCCTTGCTTTGCCTTACTTCTGGAGGAAGGAGAAACAATGTGGGTGGTAGAATCTGACTGATGGTAAAAGCCTTGTTGTAGCCTACTAGTTTATTTGTGCTGGAACAAATCTGCTTTGTATGCCCTCCATGAGTGATCAGCTGGGAGGAGCCTCAGTTCCACTGTGGCTGTTAAGTCTCATTCCCTCTAGGCATCCAAGGCCAGTGCTGGTTTTTTACATCTAGAAGAGATGGTCTTTGTTTTCTTTTTGAGGCCCCCAGGGAGACACAGGAGCTATATGCAGGTGTGTGGATTCTTCCCAGCCCCTGGAGTGTGAATATTTACTAGTTGTAGGATAACTGTCTTGACATTTGCCAAGAAATAGTAGTTGAAGTTTCTTTAGCTGATTTCTTGAAATGCCTTTAAAGGGTTGCCCATCAACTCCCTCTCAGGACCAGGTGATCCTTGAGGTCCCTTCCAACCCAGTGTTCTATGATTCTGTCTATGATTGATATGCCATAGGGTGGAATTTAGGGCTCTAACAACTTCAAAACCAGTTGAATTTTCAGGATAAAATAATTCCTGCAGAAAACCATGGGATGTGGCTCTCCAGATGGCCACTCCTCCAGCAGCATGCAACTGACAGCAGTGCTGTTGCCTGCGTAACATCCCTCACTGCAGCAGAGCAGGGCTACCACGTCCTGCTTTCTCTGCTAGCAGCAGGAGCTGCCAGCACTGTTATCCAGGGAAAATCTGGCCTGTGAGGAGTAGTGTCTATGCAATTATGCAGTATACCAACATGTCTGCCCATAAAGACATTTATGATTCATGTCAGTGCAGTAGATGGCAAGGTAGGTATAATTAGACCAATAAGAGAAGATCCACCTGGGGTGTGGAGGATTTTCTAATGCTGCCAGTTCCAAGGGGTAGCAATGATGTACTAGCCCAGGTCCAGACATGCTTTAATCTGCTTCATCTTTATTATATGGCAAACAAACTCTCATGCTAAAGCAGAGAAAACCCATGCAAATAGGTAAGCCCTGTGGCCTGCAGCTCTTGAGGGGAGAGATCTCTGTCCCATCTGGGGAGTGAGCAGAAACCCAGGTGAGGACCAAGGAGATGCATTTACAGATGCTTTCCTGAGTTCCTGTTGCAAGCACATAGACCAACTGAAACTGCTCCCTCAGTGCCGAACTGACTGGCTGACAAAGCCCAGCAGTGGAAAAAAGGGTCTGTGGTACGAGCAAGAAGGTGCCGTTGCTGAGGTCGAGCACTTTCCTGGAGGATTTGTGTGTCCCTCCATCCTCCCTTCCCTCCCTCCCTGAAATCCCGTGTCTGTGGGAGAAGTGTAACAGCTCTGCTGTCACGTCACTGTGGTTCATGACTGTCCTTCCTGGTTACCCATTTCAGTTCTTACTCTGGCCCTTCCCAGTGGTGGCTTGCCATGCCCCTACATTTGGCTATGAAAGGGGACAAAGTCCAAAGACAAACTTGGTCATTGCAGCCAGGGCCAGGCACTTGTCCAAGCAGACATCACCTCGGCCACAGCTTTCAATGCTGGTATAGACAAGATCTTTGGGGACAAGTGGAGCTTGCCGAATGGCAGAGATTAGCAGCAGTGGTGAATCAGCTTTTGCCAACCTCTTCCTACTAACATCACTCATAGGTTGAAGTATTCACAGCTGAATTAAATGGTAGAGTTGAAGACTAGGACCAGGAAGCCTCTGCAGAGATTGTACACAGCCCGGCCAAAGTGCCTTTCAGGGTCTGGGAAAGTGCCACCCACTGATGACAAACCATGAGAAGATTTACTGGGTAGGGGGTGATGTAACAGAGGGATGTTTGTTTGTGAGATGCTTGCAGTGGTGGGCAGGGAGGGAGCTGTTAGATGTAGTGGTGGCAAATGCGGAGGAAGGGAAAGGGAAAAAAAGCATTTGTTAGCTCCTGTTGTGGGTAGGCTGTTGCTGTGTTTTCTTCAAATGATCACGAACTTTTCATGTTTCCTAATGATCTTTTCCCTGTGCCATTCCCTTGTGTTCAGGGAAACATCACTGTTAGTGGTTCCAGGCAAGGAAGTTCATCATCCAATATTTCCAATGTCTAAGCAAGAGAGACAAGTTCAGTAATATTTGTTAGTTTTAGGAAGGATCTCTTACTGCTTTGCACCTACCCTGGGCAGTTACTGACAACGCCTGGTAAACGAGGATGCTTTTGTGGATATTGCCTGTGGAAGTAAGAGTATGATACGGAACATTTGTAAGACTTTTTGGTCGCTCTGCCTTCATCTGTAGGAGGAAGGGTGAGAAGTGGGAGAAGAGATGGGGAGAAGCTGCGGCCTTACTGCAACACTTCTGTGTTTTAAACTGCTTTTCACACAGCCTGATGTGGCACAATGGTAGGGCTGTCCGTCCTATAGCCCATTGTAAACCTGTATGCTGAGCCCTCTTCAGGTTAAAAAGCACAAAATTAATCGATTTGTCTTGGAAATCTGGGGTGCAATATCTAAGAGCTTACAATCTGAGCAAACTGGAGATAACGTGGAAGAACAGGGACATAACATTAATGAAAAGCCATTTTTTATGACAAATGACTTAGCCGTGATTTAAGGTATTGAAGTATTATCATACAAATAAACACTTGATGAGATCAGAAAGAGAAATGCCTGAGGTAATAAAGATTTATGGATTCCTGGTTGAACCACAAGGATTTAGATCAGAATGGGAGTGAAAAACCCAAGCTCGTTGAAGTGAAGATCACTTTTGAAAGAAACTAACAAGGAACTAACCCCTGCCTAAGTGAAGGGAAACAGCAGCTGCTGGGGGTGGGAAGGCTTTTCTGTTTATAGCCTTTATTTTTCTAATCAAAATAAATTACTCCTTGGAAAAAGCCAGCTGTTGCCCCATTTGATCTGTTGGTTATCAGAATGGTGGTCGTGGTGGTGAGAGTGTTCATGAAAGAAACACAAAACTGAGAAACAGAGCTGTAGTGTTAAGGCTTCACTGAAGGAACATTGGGAGTACCTACACTCAGATCTGAGGGACTTGCTGTTCGCGAGAGAAAATTGTAGCTCAGACTGATGTCATGCAAGTACCGTATTTTTTTCACACTGATCGTGAGCCGTGGATAGAGAAGAAAAAGGACAAAGTCATAAAATATTAAGCACACAGTAGAAAACAGATAAGAAAGTGCCATCACACTAATCAAAGTAGATACTCTTATGGGGAAGAGCAAGGTCATAAGGGACAAAATAAACTCTAGTAATGCAAACAAATCAAGTACAAAAATGAGGACTTTTCTGACTTATTACCTAACTGACATGGTGAATTGCAAATGCACAAAATAAAACTGGTCTTTAAAATGACTGAAAACCCTTTTAAAGCTCTTAGCTATCTGAATTAGATTAAGCATGCTGCATATGTATCTCAGATAAAGTGATTCACTGAATGAACTGTGTAAATAATACTAGGTAATTCCTTTAGGGTGAATTTTTTCACTTTCCTGTGTAACTACACAAATTCCAGGCACCTTCCAAATTCTTTATCATCCCTAAAATAAGATTAAAGAGGACGTCAACCATTCACAGACAGGATCCTCAACCCTGTAGGATTATTTGAATGCATACACATGGACACTACTGAGGCAAGTAAACACAGTAACTGTGTAAAGCACGTTTGCTTGAGAGGAAGGCAATAAAGTGCCGTAGATGGATTTCTTAGTAATGAAGATCTGTGTGGAAAGGGCTAATATATAATGTGCACCTGTACAGAGCTTAATAAAAGGAGCCTGTGATCATGACTGATTCTTCCAGGCATTACCTAAATGATCACATTAGTGTTATGTATAGGCAGATATATAACAGTTCATTGTCAGTACGAAGTGCAGGGGCTGCAGCCCCAGAAACGGCGTGGAGAGCCAGACTGTGCTGTGCCCTCTAGCTAAAATGATGCTTGACTTCATATTGGAAACTTGAGCTGCTTGTGGAACAGGACTAAGATTGGATGCATAATTCTTTTTTTCCTTGCTTACTGCTTTGGTGGATAGTGAGCTATTTCCTCTCAGCATCCAGAGTGTTCCCAAAATATTACCTATCATTTACCATGAAGAGTTTTCATCATTTATCATAGGGATGTGGTTTCAGGGTTCTCCTCCTGAGTCACAAGCATACAGCATCTTCAAGATAGTTACAGGAACAGCTTCCCTGTTACCACTGATATCAGATTGACTCATTGACACAATATGTGCAGAACCATGTCCAAACAGGATGTAATCAAGGATACGGACTGGTGAATATAAGTTACCAGGAGCAGGAGAACCCCCTGCGTAGTTTCAGAGTCTGGGCACTTAGGCTATGGCTGACCATAACCAAAGCAGCTGACACTGGTCTCCTGATCCACCAGATGCAGTTCTCTTGTGGGGAAGAGCCTAGAAGTCTGACAGTCTTCCTCAAGCACCTTCAGGGGTGCCTGCAGCATTCCCTGCTTGACAATGCAGCATTCGGTATGCTAGACTCATGGCTATTGATTTGACCTGGTGCTGTGAACTTTGTAGCCCACTGTAAAGACTTATGGGCTTGGCAGATATATTGGTGGAAATATTAAACATTTCCAACATTATCTACTCACTTTTTTAGTGGAGACTGTTCCGACTGGGTCAAGTTTATTCTTTGCTTAATCCCACAGCCCCAGGCTTTCACAGGGGAGTAAATGCCTTGATGCGTTCACCTTCCTGACATCCAGATCTAGGCACGACTGAGCAGTAGAAATATGCTCTGACACAGATCTAGGAGCAGATACTTCAGGTCTGCTTCTTCCTTTCTTTCTCTTTCAGAGGTAACCTATAACAAATCAAGGACATGAGAGAACCAGGGACTTGAGATGTTTCCTGGATTCATTAATCCTATGTCTCACCTACCCATGGTGCTACAGCCACTACACAGGTTTTTCACTGGGAGTTTGAACGATGCTGAGGCAATGGCAGGAAAGAGGGGAACTGGAGTGGGGTGATAGGTAAACCTGTCTCTGCCTTTCCTCCACCGCTTCAGTGGCCACTGTGGTGTCCCTGCCAGGTCTGTGGGGCAAGCTGGGGACTCTGCTACCCCTGGTGGTGTGAGCACCAGCCCCAGTGCACAGCCCATGCTCGAGGGAGGGTTCAATTAAATTACCCATTAAGGTAAATAAATTAACTAGAGAATTCCTGACACACAGTGGGAAAGGTCCAGGAATCTTTTTGTTACCTTTTTTGGCCCAGTCTGGGAGAAACTCTATTTCAGCACGCCTGAAGTATCAGACAGGTTTTCTGCAGCTGCTTCTGCATCATGAACATTCTGATTTCCTTAAACAAACACAGAAATACTTCACCCTTTAGGCCAATCTGTTTCAAACTCAGATGCCTCCAGTTATGCTCCTCAGTCTGAACTGAGGTACTTAAAAAGAAGTCAGTTATTTCAGTCATATATGTGCTAATCAGAAGTGGAGGCAAGCCCAGAACTGGATGAATCCTCCAAGGAAGTGCAGTGGAAACAAGTCTGGACAATTGATTAATGTGGAAAAGCTGACACAGAAATGAGAACCAGACTTCCATAACACCCACTGTTTAAGTTTTCATTTTTCAAGCTTCGTAAACAGCAGAAGTTTCATCTGAAGGGAAATTTGAGTTGAACGCACTAAATTTCAGCTACATTTGTTTTCAACATGGTCATATATTCTATTCTTAGTATACTCAGACATATGTGATTTTTTTTATTATTACACTATTAGTTTATGACGGGTACATATTTTGTACATTGTCCCAGAATGTAACTTCATCAATTATGAATCCTTTAGCTTTATTAAAAAATATTAAAAACCAGATGAGATCCCAGCATAGTGGAGCAGAATCAGTAAGAAGTGTCTAGAGTATGAGGGCAGAATTGAGTTCACAAACCTTGTACATTGTACTTTATGTGATTCACAGGGTAGTCAAACACTGTGATGCTATCCCCTTTCATAGGTGAAAAGCTGAGGTTGCCTTTTGAAAAGTTCCATATTACAAAAATGGGAGAATAATTGCCTTCCTTACATATGTCCTTCCTGAGTTCTCCCACTGTACCATGACCCTGATGTAGACAAGACCCTGATGTGGCTAACAAGGTGGGTTGTGGTTCACTGAAGCTGTATTGACTGCTGGGTTAAATATGCTTAGTTTCTTCAGCTGTAGAGTCAGGATCACAATACTGGACAGGCAAGGGGTGCTATGAAGACCTGTTCATGTCTTAATCCCAGTTACAACATGCAAAATACTGTCATAAATGCAAAGGGTTAATTATGGTTCTTATGACTAAAATTGGTCTGCCAAGAGGAATGAAATAGCATTCATATTTTTTGGGGAAGAGCAAGAAAATGTCCTGAGAGTTGGTCAAGGTTTATCTTTTATCCTATACATTCAAAAGGTCACCTACAAAATGAAATGTCATTTCATGGATGTGCAGCATTGACCTGTTAACGATAATCAGGTGGGGTTCTTTTTGAATCTGAATCAAAATGTTGCTGCGAGCTGTGGGCAGGCATCTTCTGGACTGCTTGGCAGCAGCAAAAGAAAGGACCTGTCTCTGGTTCATCTCCTGCTGTTCCTGGCTGGGGTCCCTGGCTGGACCCTAGACCTGGCCCATCCCCTCACTGTGCATGGAGCTGCCTATGGGCCATGTTACCAGCCCTGGCTCAGCCCCTGGGGGATGGTCCCCATGGGTGAGGTTATGACCCACACCAGGGCCATCTCTGGTCCTGGCTCACCCACCCTGGAAGAGCAGCTGCTGTCACCTGACAGACATGAGAAAGACAAGTAGCGCCACGGTAGTTTATTGGATCCACCGGTGTGGTAGGTGTATGTTCTGCCTTGGTCTCCATCCCTGTCAGTGTAGATAGTCCTTCAAGGAAAGTCATCTCCTCTTGGGTGCATTGGACTCCTTCCAAAGAGTGGAGTAGATTAGAAGAGTGGATACTCAGAAACCCTAAAAATCAGGTCTTGGTTTTGGTGGCTATATGTGCATGATGCACTCATGATACAGCCTTTCTGGACTTTGGAAAAGGGCTGATCTGCCTTATTCTGCACCCAGATGGGTGATTAGTTTTGATGTAATGTAGAAACACCCTGCTGGGAAAGTCCAACCAAAATAAAGTCACACATCTGTGGCCTTTCTTTTAATTCCTCAGCCAGCCTTCATTGTTGGGCTGACCTAATCATGCCCACTGGCTTCTTAAATTAGCTTTGTGAATCTTTAAAATACTCTGTACTTGTTTCAAGAGCATATTTAATTGAGCTAAGTTGTAATTACCTGATGCAAAACTCTCCCAGGTAGAAAGAGTGTATACATGCATTGGTATGTACGTATCTGAAAGTATGCTAAATGAACCTATGTATTTGTCAACTACAAGAAGAATCATGTTGCTTGTACTGTTGATTACATGTAATTAGGATTTAAAAGATATGCAGATGGAAAGGCAAACAAGCTAGGAACTCAGCTTGGATTGAAATTACTCATTGCTCTCAGTCATTTTCACAGCAAGAATCAATTGTCAAGGGCTCCTTTATTTTGTTATTTAAATTCTTACTCAGACCTGAGAGTTATTTTAATTAGATTAGGTTATGGCAACACATTTCCCTCAGTGTGGTCTTGTCCATTCAGAACCAATTAGTGTATCATTTCACCACAGCTAGTGAGACCAAGAGAAGGGTGTGGGTGTGTGAAGAGAGGGAGAAAAGGGAAAGCAGATGTGGTTCAGAGATTTTTTCCATCTGATTTTCAAAATAATTACCCACCACCCTAATTCTACTGCTGCTGGCGTCAATTGGAGCTCTGCCATAGATTGCAGTGGGAGTAGGGCTAGGTCAGTGCATGACCCTTTTGAAACCACATCCTCATTTGTTGCATAAATGAAAACGCTGTGAATCATTTCTGCTTACTGCGATAGTTTTTGAAATTGAAAACTGTCAGGGATGAGGAAACACCATTGATTTTGAAGTAGAGAACACAAATCTCAGTACAGGCATCTTTTGGAGTTGCTCCTTCAGATCCTGTGATTTGTTTCTCCATGCAGAGTCATGGGGCTCATGCCATGTAACCAGTGTTCTTCTCTCAGAGGGCTGAGAGACCAGAAGTCCTGCATTCTGTGACATGATGAGGTCAGAAGACCTCAGAAAACCAGAAGAAAGTGGGAGATTGTGCTGGTGATTGGATAGATAGAGACTGTAAATCACCCTTTGTGCCAGAACCATCTACCGAGCCATGCCAGGTCATGCTTGGGAACTGGTGAGATTTCTTTTCTCCCAGTTAGCATAGGAGTTTTTTCATTCCTTTTGCTTTGGTTTTGTTCTGTGTGAGGGGAACATGAAACTGCAGGAGGATGGAGAAGGTTCAGTCAAGTGGGTAAGAAAGCCAGATAGCTCTCCTTGTTTTCTTTGAGACAGAGGTGTTTGTCCAGGGAAGACAGGGCTGTTCAGAACCCTCCTTAATGAATTTTTATACCCAAAGGTTATATGACTTCATTCCCAAGTCTATGCTGCTGAACAAGTAAGTACCACTGTGGGTTCTGTGATAGTGCAGCTCCCTAGGACATACCCAGTACAGATCTTGTATTAAGGATTAAATCAGAAATGCAGCCCTTGTATGTTCTTTTGGCTTGTTAACTACAAGTACAGGCATATGTAAAGATCAAATAACTAACTTTCCTGGCTGCTTTTTAGTTAAAGAGGTGGGTTTATACATGTGTATATAGAGATATATATAATGTAAACATATACATATATGTCCCGTGGCCACTGGTGAACCTTTTTGGACCATTGCCCTGAATTCCTGCATTTTATGTAACACTGTTTTCATCTATAAAAGTTCTGAACATTTTGGGGATTTCACTGCACTGTAATTTGCTCAGTGAGATGCAGCTTCTTGCACTGGTGAAGACTTTATCTATGAGCAATTCCTGAGGAGTATGTCTTTAAATAAATTCATGAATAGAAAAGAGTTACATTCACAGAAAGAGAGACAATGCGTTATATCACAAATGTGATAGATGAATTCCATTATTAAGGGGGAAAAAAATCCCTCAAACCATTCTGTCCATGAGCAAAGTACCTATACAGAAGGCTTACTAGCATATGTTTTTGAAAATTTCAAGCATACTGTATAGATGGCAGGGATTATGTGCTGACACACACCCATCCCCCCTTGCCCCCCAGCTTTAAAGTTTAACCCAAGACCCATCGAAATCAGTGAAATTATGATGTTGAGCTTTAGCCCAAGCTCTCACTATGGCAGCAGACACTTCCAAACAAATGTAAGGGGTATCCTGCAGTGGGGGTGTTAGGCTGGTACTCATTGGTTATGTGCTTTCTGTTAGCCCTGGTCCCTGCTCTCAAGTGGAAATCGTTTGTCCCCACCACAGGCTAGTTCTCTTATCTGTAGTACTGTGCTACTAGAAGTATAATTCCTTAACATTAATTAACAATCATTGTGAGATCCTCAAGCAGAAGATGCTGTAGAAGTGCACAGTATAATCTTATTTCAAGGTATAGAAGAACTGATACGGTTAAAGTGGAAAGATTTAATGTATTCTGTGCAAAATAGTTTTCCCACAGATGCTTCCTTGGAAACAGGACTTCAGAAGTACTAGGGGAGATAATAAACTCAGTGTTCTGTGGCCATCTCACAGTGTTGGATATTGAAAAGAAATGCTGGAGAAGCCAGAATTTTGCCCAAAGAGAGATTGGTTATCTGCACAGAGAGCTGAAAACTAATTGATCACAATACTTCATTCTCTTTATTGGGGTGCTCCTTATGACAAGAACACGTAGCAATTACAGGACACTATACATAGTTTGGGTTTGGCAATGTTGTGTTTGCTCCTACAGCTCATTTGTCTGAACATGCTAGAATCCTGTTTTTGAAAAAGAAAACTCACTATAAGTGATTGATTTAAGTGATCTATCCATTTTCAGGTACATGGGTACCTGACACATGGGAAGACATTTCAGTCTGAAAATTTCCTCCAGCATTTCTAGGTGATATGCTAATTTGCATGCCAAGTTAATACACGATGTCTCAATAATAAATGGCTTTAGGAGTTTGAAAGACAGTGTGTAATTCAATAGGTCCTAGCTTTGGAGCCCATATGGTAGTTGGTGGGTTCTTTCTCTCAGATTTTAAGGACATGGGTGAAGTTTCTGTGAAGCAGAATCAAGTCTGTAGAAGTTTCAAAACAATATTCTTGAAATAACATTGCCATATGTTAAGAAACAGACAGTGTTTGCTGGTATCTACCACTTTCTGTTGTGAATCATGGATATCAGACAGCAATTACCTTAAATATTGTCAGGTCCTTTTCCATGCTGGCATATCTCCTGTTGCTAGGTTTTAATTATGTTTCTCTAGGTCTTTGTCCATCCTAGTGCCTGGATAAAGACATTGGAGACCCTAATGCCGAGAGCTGGAATGTCACTGTGAATACATAAAACATAAAGTTTTTCACGGTGTTACTTTGCACCCCTTCGTTAAATATTGCCACCTTAACCTTCTCGACAGGTGCATATCAGACTTCTTAGGTGGCTTGTTTCTGCCTTGCTGCAGTTTCTACCTGAAATGAGGGTGCTTTCTCTGTGGATGTACACGTGCTGGAAATTACAACAGAAACCATAGGACTGACTAGTACAGATGGGTTTTTGTCTCCCGTAGTGTTGTCTAACAGCCTGCTGTATGTTCAGAGCAGGTAAGTCCCTGGAGTTGGCCATGCAGTGCTTCTGGAGGGCACTGGATGGGCAGGGTTGGAAACTCAGCTCTGGCAGAGAGAGGGGCAGCCCCAGCTGTTCCACTGACATGTGAAATGGCCTGTTGAGAGTTTAATGGAGATGTGGCACAGAAACAGCTCAGGCCATCATAATCTGTTTTGTATTGATCCACTTTCAAGCCCTGACAACCAGGGCATGCCAGAGATGGGCAGGGCTGTGTTCATCATGTTCTCAGCTTTGGGAGCTCTCCGATGCTGCTGTGTTTATAGATAATCTGCAAACAAGATCTGCAGTGTTTGGATGGGGTGGTTTATTTCCCTGTTCATGTCATGCTCTGGAGGTGTCCCAAATCCATGAGACATGATGGTAGATGAGAACCACAGTTTCTCCCCTCTTTCTGGGTGGTTACATTTGTGTTTCTGGGAGCACAGCAGAAAGCCTCACACAGATGCTCAGATTCTTATGTCATTAAAAAAGTATTTTGAATACAACCTCAATTTTTTTCCTTTTTTTTTTAGGCAAGGAACAACAGCTTTAAAAGGAGTCATAAAAAGATTTTTTTTTTTAAAAGAGTGCAAGTGGAAAAGAAAGAAAGTTAAAACCTCTTGGAAGAAAGAAATAACAGTGCATAATCACACTCTGGCCTTCCCATGGGGCTGTTTAATTAATTACATTTTACTCTTACCAGCTCATTTCTACTCAAAGATTTTCTTTTGTTAGCTCTAGGCAGGATATGCACCCAAGCGGAAATTTGTGTGAAAGAGACTAAACCTGTAAACATCACTTCCTAAGTGGGAGCACATGCATTATTATAAAACAACTTTAATTATAGGCAACTTAAAAAAGATACCATCACTCCAACAGCAACTACTGTGTACTGAACAAGATGAAACTCAATCCCTTGCAACCAAAACAAACAGGCCATCACAAGACACTAAGATTTTGAAATGTGTTGCTTTTACTTAGGAAGGAACTGCCAGAAAATTGGATACCAAAAAAGCATTTTCTGGGTCACTCACCAAATCCAAAGGTTTTTAAAGGGTCTGGGGACTAATAAGTCCCTAGCTTGTTATAAGAATAATATGAATCTATTCAAAAGCTGCAGGTGTTTCATGGTTTTCCCTCAGCTCACAAGCTAGTGAGTCTTATCTCAAAGCTTTAATAGCCAAAATTCCAGAACCACAAGGAAATTTGTATTTGGTTGCACTTACTTTCTGTTATTTATTACCCTCTTTTGTGAAGGTACAGACTTGCCCTAGTGACAGACCAGGTCCCACACTGCGCTAAGTGCTGTGTGGGCAGCAGGAGAAAGCTCTCTCCACCCTGTGTGTTTAAAATGTAATTTGGAACAGAAGGCAATGCACAAGATCGTCAAAACTGAGGGACAAGAGGAGAGGTAAGACGAATGAACCATGGTGCGATCATGTGGGCAACTAATTGGGTAGGTGAGTCTACAGTAAATGTATACATGCACTACAAATGTAATGAGCGCAGACAGCTTTGGTCAAAATCAGGAGTCAGTAGGCATACTTGGAAATTAGTGGAAGAAACCACAGCACAGATTTGGTTTGCCCCAGCTAACTTGTTTCAGCAAAGATGCTGCCAGCGTGTGCTTGCACTTCTGAGCATGATGACTTCCACAAAGAGATGAAGTGAGCAGGGAGCCAGCTGCGCCCACGCTCTGTCCTCTGCCTTATAGCCCTAATGCTGCTGCTACTGTACGCCTATAGGGGCAGGGTCCCCGTGAGGTGTTTACGGTTGCTGTTGGTATGAACAGGGACAAATCCTGGTTGTGCTCATTTACTGGAGGTCAAAATTTGCCCTTGAAGTTAAGACTAAACAGTAGGATAAGTGAACCCCAAGGCACACTTTTAAGTGGCTTTGGTAGTGTTACACCAAACTTGCTTTGGTGCCTGAAGTTTGCTAGTCTACCAGAAAAACTCCACCAACTGCATTGCATCACATTTTTGATTTAGGTAACTGAATGCCAAGATTTAAAAAAGATGAGGGAAACATGTGATGCCTGCAAGACTTAGGAAGATCTTTTTTGTTTTTTTCATTGCCCCGTTCAGTTGGCTGTGTGCCTAGCAGGGAACCAAGAGTTGAGAACTGGCATTGGGAACAGTTTGTGGTAGCAGAGGATGATAAATACATGCTGAATAGCGGCAAGTAAGCCAGTTTCACTCCTAAGCTGAAAGCCTGTGAGGGAGATTGGAAGGGAATTTATCAATCCTGTGTAGCACTTTGAATAATGGATCCAAATCTAATACTTTTTACTACAAAGGATTGAGTGTCCTGGAAGGGCATGGACTAAAATGTGATGATGCTGGCATGTGCTAATGCTCAAAGTGAGATGCACAGATTTTTTGCTTTGGACATTACGAATCTGGATGGTAAGACTTGTCCAGGAGCAGTGAGGGCCAGCTCCCATAGAGGCTGTGAGGGCAAGACCTGTCAGCCAGGGCTTGTCCCACTGCCCCAACCACTGCAGGGTGGCTGGTGGACCTGACCATCAGTATATTTGTGGTGACGATAACGGGGTGAGGCTGAGATGCATGTGGGAAGTCAGTCTGTGGGTCAGGGTGAGTGAGGTACATGGCCAGAGTGAGGTACATTCCCAGCTACATTGCAGTGTAGCTCGGGAAGCATCAAGGGTAAAGTGAACTAAAATCAACCCCGAAGCAAGCCTGGAAAAGCCCTGACAAGCCCCCTTACAGCCCTTCCTCATGCAGCTCTTCTCAGAGTGGTTTGAACAGAGCTCCTAGAGCTGCACGGTCCCAGGGCCAGGCAGGATAGCATGCTCAGGGCTGTGATGGGATTTTTAGGAAGAAAATGAACACATATTGGTTCTGCTGAAACAAAATATCAGTGTGCACAGCGTCCCTTATTTAAAAAATCCATTTTAACATCCAAATCCAATAATTTCTGACTGTTTATTTACTATCATATTATGTTTTATAAGTCAGGTCTATTTTAAATGCAACTTACACAAATCAATGTTCCAGGGATTAATTTAATGCTTTATGTCTGCCCCGCTTGATTTCCTTCAGCTTTGCTGGAACAATTTGACAAATTTACTGCAGCAAGATTGGTGCCTCTCAGGGTACTGCAACTTGCATTGATTGTGGGGCATATGGGTGCTGCTGTGGTCAATGCTGTTGAGCTTGAACTCTTCCTGCCACTCAAGTGGGCTTGCAACAGCCTTTATGTGAGCTGAGCAGTGTGGCTTTGGTCTTTCTGGCACTCAGCGATGGCAGGCTGCAGCACAACTGTTCTTGGAATAAAGCAGGCTGCCAGGGAGTTTGACCTTGCTGGACTGGGATGAGGACATTGCAGAGCAGTAGGGTGAAGTGTGGAAATCCCATTTGGTAGGGCATATACACCTGCAGGCTCCTTGGATGTGTCCTCTGCCTCTTTTTCTTCTCTTTCCCTACCTCTTCTTTTTTATTGAACTGGAAAGGAAACCACACCCATTTTTGGTTAGAGGAAGGTAGTGTAGACTTTGCAATGGCTGGAAAGTAGGGTAAGAGAAACAATCAGCCAAGGGAAGGGTGTGATGCTGTGAAACACACTTGTTCTCTGAAGCAGTTCCACCACAGATTAATTTTCCTTTCATACCAAATTTTGATTTCATGCTTTTGTGTGCAGATGCAAGTACGTGCACGCTGCAGGACACACAGGGTCAAATTAATCACTGGATGCAAGCCATTTCTCAGTGGCATTACCCTGAGTATTAGCTTCACTCATGTTATGTAGCAAGAACACTAGCTATATGTTTCAATAACAACTGGAACAAGGAAGCCCACATATATATTGCTCTAGATCTCACTGATTTAAGTCTCCATGCTGTGTGACTATATACTTAATTGTCAGTCTATTGATTTGGTGACAGCTGTTCAGATGACTTGTCTGAATATTGAAGATGAAAGCATTCTAGGATATATTACCTTTTTTCCTTTTCCTGTTTGCATCCAATTTTTATCTCCGTAATAGCCACCTCTGCTGATCACACACTAGTCACAGTTGCTTTAATGAGCTGAGGCGAAAGGAACTCTACATGTACTATTTATCAAGTTGATAGTTTCCCTTTAATAAGTTCTCCTGTTACTCTGCAAATCTTATACAGCTCACCGGATTTACCCTTCTTCAATTAGCAATCAAGCCTCTCCATGTGCATGAGCGTTGTGAATCAATACACACTGAATATATTGCTCTTTATAGTGTTAAGAATAAAATTACTGGTGGAAGAAGAAGTAGCTGTAGGAGTTAATTTTAAAAGATTCATATGCAAGTGGAAGAGGCACATGACTGCAGACTAGCTGTTAGTCTGTGTGCTGATAAAACTTGGGTAAGCCCAGGCTGAATGGTTTTGCACTGTAGCAGCCCGTGGAGTGTACCAGAAGGCTACACGGGAGCATGCTGGAGGGGGCTGGTGCCGTCTGTGCAAAAAAGACTTTGGGGAGCCCCCAGTTCTTCATGTGACCCTACTGCAGTGCTCGTGACACCTCGTCTATGGACAAAACTCCGCAAGGCTTTCCTTTCCAAAATGTGTCTGTCTTCAGGCTCACGTGTCCTGAACAAATACCTGATTCACGATTTCATAAGAAAGATTCTTTCATATTCAAAAGCGTGTATTTATTTCAAGGTTTTGTTTTCCAGATGGTAGATACAAAATTGCCAGCATTTCTGTCTCTCTGTTCTGTAGACTTAAGGTCTGTATTCCTCAGTCCCATTTGTTTAACTGGAAAGTATCTTACCTCTTCCAGCCCACTCATCAGAAAGCAGCAATCCATTTGTCTGAAAGGTTTGAATCTTTTCCTGACTAGTGCCTTGGGCTTGCTTATACTAAATGTTTCAGTGTGTTTGAGGAACTCTGCCTATTATGAGTGATAGCAAAGCGGAGTGATCACCTACGTGCCTTTCAGAGTGAGATTATAATGGATAACCCCTAGAATTAATGAAACTGCTATGCCTGATCACAGCTGGCCAAGCAGGCCGGTATATTCAACTCTCCTTTTGCTTTTATTGCACAGAGTAAGATAAAACCTGTAAGGCTTGTGAATTTCTTGGCCAGGTCTGTTGAATGTTTAACTCTTGCCAGTGAACTCCCTAACTTTCTCTGGATTCAGAGCTATTAAAAAGAAGTAAACACATGGGTGTTCAAAGGCTTATGCTTCCCTCTGCGGCTCTTCCCATGTTGTTCCTAACCGGAGAAGTAAAGAAGAGGCCAAAGACTGCTCTGTCCCAACACGCATTCCAGCTAATGGAATAATTATCTTACAATGTGGCTTAGTATGGAGTAATTGTAAAAGAAAGCTGCTTGGCAACGTGTCTTGGGGAGGGCGGCTTCTGTGAGGTTTCCACTCCTTCACTGAGGGAGAAGCTAGGCAGGAGGGATGGAATTATGAAACACTGCATGTTTTGGAAGTCCCGTCACTGGGCTTTGCACAGGGTGGTGCTAGCGTGTGCTTTTCAAGCCTGTAATTTCTTTCCCAAATTTGCAAAAACTTGAGGAGTAGCCAGTGCTTCATCTTCTACAGCCGGTAAAGATCCATTAAAATGCTTAGCCTGTCTCATATATAACACCTCCAAATCCAGTACCATTTTGGCAGTCTCTGAATGGATGCCTAAGACAGAGATTGAGCGATTCCCTTGTATACTTTAAAAATTAATTGCTCCAGAGCAAGGCAGAGAACTGATGGCATGGGTGCGCAGTGAAGCCTATGCTAGCCTTGCCAGCACATCATATATATCCTTTTGGGAGTGACAGTCTGAAAAATTACAGTCTCTAGGCACAATAGCTTCAAATTGTAAAGAACAGACTAGGAGGCAGCCCAAATGCCACCTGACTGTTTATCAGACCCATGTACTTGTCCCCTTTTTGGTGTAATCAATGGTCACCTCTGAGTGAGATTTCTGAGTTTTAGGTAACAGGAGACATTTAGTGGGGGGAGAGTGTCCTCATCTCACTGCAGGTTTCGTGAAGGCACATTTATAATGATGAAGAGTGAACTGAGCTGGGACAAATGTTCTGTTAGTTTATGAATTCTGAAAGGTTTATAAATCACAGCACCACAAGCCAGGCAAACAGTTTATTAGACATGCAAATCCCTTAGACAATGCTATAAAAGCATAAGATAGTTGGCAAATGCTGTATCTCTTGTCCTGAAGAAGCTTGCAGCTGCAAGTTGTGAGAAAAATGTTTTGCAACTCCAGGAAAAGAATTGTCCCTTAGAAGTGGAAGACTATAATCACAGATGGAGGAAATATTAACGTAGCCTGACCTATCAGGAACTCAGGTTTCCAAATTTACTCATGTATTTGAAAAAGAGGAGTGGCGTTGAAGGAAAAATTGATAGGTCTGCAGAGAACTTGGCCCTGATTAGTCTGTCTGTTCAGCTCTGCCTCAATGCAGGGCTTTGTAAAATGCAAATAAAAACTTAAAAATTAGTATGGTAAGATGCATGGTGGAGATACATGGTCCAGGGCTTATCTATACAGAAACTATTTTGCTTTAGTTGTTCAGACACTTTTTCCAGCACAACTCCACATACGATCACTCTTAACTCAGCGCTGTTAAGTACCTGAAAGTACAATAGTTATCAAAAAGGAAATAAATTATTTTCAATGCTGGACTTGTCTCATTTTCATGAGGCTTCTCGGCTTGCCCACATGACCCATCTGTCCGAAGATCTGCCAGACCTCTGTGCCACGACAACATTTGATTTTAATGCCTGGTTCTAAAGAAAGTCTCCAAGATGTCTCATTCCTACAGATATTAAAAGCAAAGTCTCGGTGAAACAGTGCCCCGACAAAGTCTCAGTTTGTCTGCACAGGGCTTTGTCAACACTATTGGTCTGACATTCCCCCACCACAACTTTGTGGAAGGGGTTTTGCCAGGGGACAGCAGCTGGTCGCTGCAGTGGGGCTGGGGTGCTGCTCCTTGCCCAGCACCAGCCCATGGCTGGCCCCACAGTGCTGCTGCTGTGGCCAGAGCCCTGAGTGCTGGGGGGCAGCTGGGGGTCCTGGCGAGGGGCTGTAGCTGCTTGGGTGCTTGCAGTGGCACTGAAGGCCGTTGGATGTGGGTCATGGACAACCCAGCCAACAGCTTATTTTCAGCACTAATAGTTCCAGTATATGCCACCATCATGAAGTATTGTCCATCCAAAGACCTCTGTTAAAAACAACAACAACAAAAAATCCGTATCTATAATGGCAAAAAATTCAGCTTGTAAGATATAATTGACCTGTGTGGGGTGGGGGAAAAGGAGCAGATGTCCGACCTTCAGCCCCATGACATGAGCCAGGACCAGGATGTTTTGTGCTGTGAAAAAATCACTCAGACTGGCGGGTGCAATTTCCTATTAGGAGTGTGCATCTCTGCAGCACCTGGTATGGTTCACTCTGAACCCAAAATACAGCATTAGATGGGTCATTAATATTATTCAGTGTGACTGTTTCTGTCCCTCAGCTTACTGTATATCTGTTCCATTAGTGGGTTGCAAATCTTCTGGAGATAACTGCAGGGAGCAGTGTACTAGCTTTAGTAGAGCAATAATTTGATATGTTACAAAGAATCCCACACTTTTGCAAGGCACACTAGATATAAGAGGAAGCACTTGCTGTAGTCCTTTACCCAGCATGAAAATTTTAGAGGGCATGTATTGTGTAACAGACCTTGAAAGTGTACTTTTTTAAAGAATAAAGCTATTCTTTAACCTCCCTCTCTTTCTTTCTTTCTTTCTTTCTTTCTTCCCCCCCCCTAAGTTGCAAAACCTTTTTTTCTTTTTTTTTTTTTGATGAAGGCCTGGAGCCATTCTGAGGTGAGGAAGTGTTGGCTGGTATAAATAAAAAAATCAGGGTTTCCTTCTGCATGTATGTTTTTCTACAAAGAAAAAAGATCCATCACTAACGAGTAATGAAAGATGAACCTGAAATGAATTAGCACATTTCAACTGAAGATCCAGATGGGCCGGAAGATCTGTTTAACGTACCCAGCAATGAAAGTGCCCATTGTTTCTACACTCCAATATTGACATAATATAATTTCCCTTAGTCTTTCAGGTCCTGGAAATGCCAACATAAAAGTCAATATTTAACACTGAGTTTGCATAGGAGTTCCTTGTCTTGACTGGGCTCTGCTGCCTTCTTTTTCTCCAGACCTGATAAAGGCTGCTCAGATGCTGTTGACCTTATTGGAGAGTCCTCAAGGAAAAGCTAGCCCCTATGTCAGTGTGATTGTCCTTTCAGTTAGGTTCAGCACAGTAAAAGAGCTATACCACTTATTTAGACTTCTAAATATGAACTTAGTTTCATTAACTTGACCTGTGCGGCCACCAGATCCTTCCAGTCCCACCAGCCCACCAGCTGCAGGGCCATACGTGATGGTCCAGCTCAGGAGTGAAGGCTGGGAGCCGAGCTGGCTGGGGGTCAGAGCTGCAGGCAGGGCCCCGGGGCTGCGTCTGCTGAGAGCAGCCAGGGCATCCAGCGGGGCTGCTGGATTTTTATGACAAGAACATGTAAAGGCCCTGGACTGTTGTTCAGACGGGGAATCTGGCCAATTTATCAGGTAAGCGTGGTGTTCAGGCACAGCGCTGCAGGAAAATAAATGAGGTAACTAAGCTAGATGTCTGCCCCGTGAAGTTCCTCTGATAGTAAGGGATTGGCGCAAGGTGTCCTATCGTGAAGACAAGCTCATGCTTGTTTTTCTTTCTCTTTCCAAATGGATGCTGAGAAATTTATGCTGCAGTCAACCATAACCCCATACCCTGGCCAAAACAGTGACCTTGGTCACTCCTAACGCCACAGAGCTATACTGAAATGGTGACTTGCAGCCTAGCAGGGGTGTTGTGAACATACAGTTAAATGGTGACACACATTCAAAATCAGTTAAAGGAGTAAGATCTGTTGGCAAATCCAGTCCTTTTGAAAACAGAATACACTTCAGAGAAAAACTGAACCGGGAATTTGTACTTTGAATTTAACCAAACCCCTATATAAACAGAAAAACCATTCCGCACACATTATTGTATTCAAAGTAAGAACAGGCTTAATGAACCAGTAAATGAGACCAGGGGCAAGTTTTTGACAGGTAACAGCTGAGGACTGCACAGGTCTGGCCCACCACATTATGTTCAGAGAAAGTTTAAAACTAAATATCCTCAGCATTTTTAGCTTTAACGAAACTGTTCAAGTTTATTTGCTTTGCTGCAACCATGCTTCTGTTTGCCTTTTTTTCTTGAGACACTAAAATGTAATGAGGATAGTGAATAAAAAATTCTCTCTGCTACACAAACCAGAATTTTGTTTTAACTGTATCTGAGACTTACTTTGCTATATTGTTCATATAAATGTTTACTGAAAGTACATTTTAGGATCTCAAAACAGATCTAACTTCTACAAATCTAGTATTAAAAAAAAAAAGAAGAAAAAAAAAAAGAATTTAAATCAAGGCATTAGAATTGTGTTTGTAAACCAGAGCCTGAATTTCCTTCTCTTAAACCTGAAAATTGGTAGAAAGTAGACATTAGATAGATTTTTAACTCAGCAATTTCAAACATATTAAATTTTTTTATATAGCATAAGTGAACCATCAGGAATGTAAGGGAGTGAATTGTGATTATCCAGTGCTGGAAGGAATACATACAAAAAATAATTTGTGACAAAATGGGCCATTCAAATTGTTTAAAACATTAGATCATTTGTAAAACTAAATACTTCTCATTATAATTTGTTCTTAGAATTCACAAAAAGGAGCAAAAATTAAATTAATTATTTGTGTGATTGTACTTCTGGCTAATTTTCTGTTGTTCTTGGCGTAGTAGGACTTTGAATCCCCGGCCATGAATCAGTACCCATTTTACAAGGGACTGTTCAAGTATGGAGAATCAGTCCTTCCCCAGGGTGCTGGGGAGTCTAAGTTTCTGGGAGCTGGGGTTACCCAGGGACTGGACAGAAAGCTGATGTTATAGGACTGGAAACGGGTTGAGAAGATAAGGACACAATAAAAGAACAATTTCTATTGAAAGCGGGGCTCTAGAAACAGGCATAACTGGAGGAGCTACAGTGAGTTACATGTTAACCCTTATGCATATATTAACCCAAGGACTGGCTGTCATAGGTCCTGAAGATGCTGAAAATGCTGGGAAACATCTTAGATTGGGCTCGCGTGACCAACTGGAGCCAAAAGGTAATGCAAGAAGGTGCTCCCTGAACAGGTTGGTCCTGGGGGAGGTGTGTGAGGGTGCGAAGCAGATTTGTGTCTGGCTTATGCTTTCTGGACACATTAAATTTACTAATATAGGCATGGCCTTTGGTTCTTTCTGTGGGTACCTGTCTGAGTAGTGGCTGATGCTTTCTTGTACATGCTTGGCATTTGGCACACCTTCCATATCTGTCACTGCATCTCCAGAGACCTTGCACACCTATTCCCCAGCCCTTCATTCCTCTGACTGCACCAGGTAGCTGGCAGAATAATTTTTAGTCTCAGAAAAGATTTAGCCTATCCATACAATGGATGAATCTAGATTGACAGAATTTTTCTGTTATCAAGTCAGCATGGCTGCCATGTGTGTCCTGAGAAATGAGACGATCATCTGCTTTTCCTACTCAGAGGGTGCCAGTGACCTCTGTTGAAAAGCCTGAGAAATCTCTGCCTTTGAGAGGCCATCGTGGTAGTACATGTCATACCACTGCCCAAGGACCAACAAATTCTACCAACATTGGTACCTTTCGACTGGTTGACCCTTTGGGATCCACTGATGGTACCCACACCTCCTTCCTGTTGGAGGCCCAACAGTCAACTTACAGTCCAGTAGTTGCTTCAGGTAACAAACATGAGGAGGAGAAATAGGTAGCCTACACTGGTGAGCCAGTGGGAAAGAGTATATACACTAGACTGCATGTTGTGTCAGTGTTTGGGTGTTGTGGGAACATGCACGGCATGTTTTGGACATGATGGGTCATTGTCCAGGAAAGCATTATCAAGCATGTCTGGTTAATCATGGAAAAAAATGCATCTCTGCACTGAACTAGTGCATGGGTTGTGTGTCAGCTGGTCTTCTTGGTTCAAGGGGTTTAATATAGCTGTGGTGACTGCCTTGACGTACAGCCCTACCAGTTTTTTTCTCCCCCCTGCCCTAACCTTGCTTAAAGTGGGCATGAACACAAGTGGGAAGGAAAGAGTAGAAAGGGTAGCAGGAAGGAGTGGGGATATCTCAAAGCAACCCAGAGATGTGACAGCTGGGAGACCAAGGGATGACATGATTCAATGACACGGGGGGAGCTCAGAGAAGAGGCTGCAGAAGTTAAAAGCTGCAGCTGGAAGAAACATAAGAAGACACTGAGGGCACTCATTGGCAAGATCACACAGAGGCACAGATAGGTGACAAAGGCAATCCAAGGGCAACTCACATGAGGCCTGGCTAGAAAGAATGAAGGAATGGGCCTGAGGAGGTGAGGGATGTGAGGTTCACACAGGGATTAAAAAGATTAAAAGGCATAGCTGGGGGGTAGGAGGAAGATGGAGTGAATGAGGGAGCTTGCAAAATGGTGACGAGTCATGAGATGAGAAAAACCGATAAAAACTGACATTGGTATTTTTCTTTAATCATTACTGGAGGAAAATAACTAATAAATAGTTTTCAGTAACTTCTTTCATCTATGTTGTGGTTTAATCCCAGTCGGCAACTAGGCACCAGCCAGCCGCTCACTCACTCCCGCCTGGTGGGATGGGGGAAAGAAACAGAAGAATAAGAGTGAGAAAACTTGTGGGTTGAGATAAAGACAGTTTAACAGGCAAAGCAAAAGCTGCGTGCACAAGTAAAGCAAAACATTTTTTTCATTCACCCCTTCCCACCGGCAGGCAGGTTCTCAGCCACCTCCAGGAGACCAGGGCTCCATCATGCATAACAATTACTTAGGAAGAAAAATGCCATCGCTCCCAAAGTCCCCCCTTCCTTCTTCCCCCAGCTTTACATGCTGAGCATGACATCATATGGCACGGACTATGCCTTGGGCCACTTCGAGTCGGCTGTCCTGGCTGTGCCCCCCGTCCTCCCCCAACTTCTTGTGCTCCCCCCAGCCTACTTGATGGTGGGGTGGGCTGAGGAGCAGAAACATCCTTGGTTCTGGGGAGCACTGCTCAGCAATAACAAAATCACCCCTGAATTATAAACATTCCAGCACGAATCCAAAACATAGGCCCATACTAGCTACTATGAAGCATAACTATCCCAGCGAAAACAAACACATTCCAATACACTCTATGTCTTTTACAAATGTTTAGTTGTGGTGGGAAAGTATTGAGTTGGGCAAACAATTCTTTCATTGAAACTTTGGACAGTTTTGACCATTATTTTCATGACATATCTTGGAGTGTATGTTGATGACACCCTTGACTGTATTCATTATTCATTCAATACATTTCCATGGTTCAATTGATTATTTGTAGTTAATATTCATACTCCAGTGCCACCAACACCAAGATGTTATTGTGAACCTTGTTATCAGGTGATTTGCATAAATCTTCAGCTGAAGAAATCAGATGATTGTAGGATCTTTACCTTTCAGTGATGACCTGCAGTTCTCTTAGCCATAGAACAAATTTAAAAAAAAAAGAACTGTGAAGGGTTAGAAACAAAAAGAAATCAAGAGTTCCAGATACATTGCTTGAAATATTTTGAGATTTGGAATCCATTATTCAATATTTAAGCCTATATTTAAAACAATACAGATTTAAAAATCTGCTTTTGCACATATTCACATATTGGATTTTGCGCTTAGTAGTCAGCGAATGTTAGTAGCCATAAAGTTCAAGAGCATGAATCTTTACCTGAAAGGTAACCAAACATGGCAATAATGATTTGAGCAAAGGTCAGAATAATGTTCTTGTCTGTTTGATCAAAATTCTTTAAAATGTTTATTTAAAAGATATTTGAACTAAAGATGTCATTCAGTTATAGCAAAGGGAACTGCAACTGATTCAGTTGGCCACTCAGAAGTGGGCAACTCAGCTCAATATTAAAATATTCACAGTCAATTACATAGGGAAACTGAGGGACAGGGTGGATGATGCACATAAGAGTAGGGGAAATTCTGTAGAAATGAGATACCTGAAAATAAAACCAAATTTGAATCCTGTAGTTCAGACTCCACTGATATTTACAAGTGCAGTCTCAACTGTCTATTTAAAAAAGGAATGGATCGTTTGATATATATATATAAAATATATATAGATATTTCCCTGGGTGATATAACCCAGGGAAAGAGAGTTCCACCAAGCCCGTTCAGCCCAGCCACGTGAACCTGGCTTCGCTGCTCTCCCCTCCAGCTGGCTTGCTGTCTGCAGGCATAGTCTGACTCACCTGCTGCCCGAGCCGTCTGCTGCTGCTTGTGAAGCCATTTCTTAAAATAATGGCTGACCTAATTATGTACCATGTAACTTTACCTTATATGTATATGGTGATTGCGTACAGAAATGCATACTGGGTATTTTGTAAGCCAGTACCTAAATATGACATAATTTCATTTCACATCTCATCTCATCTTCCTTCACTGCGTACAATTAAAGTAGATATGTATTTATGCACCAAACATTAACACAGACTTAGAAAGCAGTGGTAAACTGATTGGTTTTTCACCACTAGTCACTGAGGAGGTGGATAAAGAGGGTGGAATAGTACTAGTGTCGTTATCCAGCTTTAATAACTGCTCTGATGCAGGGCAGAAAGTTCCTAGAGGGGTAAAACTGTCTGTGCAGTAATACTACCGAGCAGATATATGTTTTGATTATGTCTTCTTTATATAGGCTGCTAGGTTTTAGATCAGACTAATGAGTTATTGTGAAGATGTCAGACATTGCATGCATTCTCTCAATCAGGAATCTATTTAGCATCTGCTCTATTACAACAAAAAAGTAACATTTTACGGGTGAAATTACTGGAGATAAAACTAATGACCTACCACCCACAGATTAATAGGTTGCAGGGTAAAATTATCATCGGTACCAGAAACAGATTTGCAAATGGGCCCTACCTACTTTCTCTGTACAGAAAGTTTGTTCATAGGCTGTACAATAGCTGTGTGCTGTTGTTATAGAGGGTTTGCACAGCTCTTGTTCTCCACTGTCTCTATCGCAGGCACCTTGGGTGTTTCTACAAAAGCTGTTGTCACAGCTTCAAATGCATTGTAGACATCGTTAAATTAAGGCTTAGACTTTCCCCTACGTGTCCCTTATCCTGAGGCTTGTGTTGGACCAGTTGTTGCAGAATTGGTTTTTAAATGCTGCTGAAAAGTAATGAACTTTAAAATGTCGATGTCTCTTTTTAGAGTGTTTGAATTTAAAGATTATACGATTTAAACAGGTTGCATCAGTATTTTAAAAACGAAAGTTCAGATTTTAATTTTTAATGGTATTTTTCAACTAAAGTTGAGTAAGTGCTATTAAGAGAGAGAATAGAAATGAAACGTTACAAGGTGGTTCGATGGTCTGAAAATGAACTAAGTTTAGTCAAAAAGAATGTCTTGGATTTACCCAGATGATTTTTTCTTCTTTTAAAAATCCTCTCAAAGTTTTATATTGCATTACTGTAAGACATTCATCCCACATTGTTCTGTTTTGTTTTTGTTCACCTCTCAATTAAAAGACCAAAGACTTTATTTATCCCGGATAGTCTACCTCTGATGTCCCCAAGGCTTTCCACCCTCCCTGACCTTATGTACTTTGTTAAAACTGGAAAGATCACAAGCTGACAATGGTAAAATGATGCAGCTGGAGGCTACAGTTACCTACCAGTGTTACAGACATTGTGATGGGCAACCAATGTACGCAGGGATCTACGCACAGAAGGAACACAAGCAAAGTCTCTGGAGTATCATACACTCCTGGGTTTTGTCCTTCCTTTATATGACAAGTGACAAGGCAAGTGCAGGGCCACCTTACATTCCCAACACATGGAAGGATGAGGAAACAGTGAAATTTGTGTATTGTGGAAAAATAACTTGAGGGTAAAGGTGTTTCCACAAGTGAAGAAGAAGCAAACAAAACCCAGGAGCTCCACAGAAACTTTTTTTGGAATGAATTTGCCTCACAGGTCTACGATATAATGTGCACAGCTGATCCCACCCAGCAGGCAAGTCAAAGGGGAGTCCCCATGAGAGAGTCACCAGTACTGCTCGTCTGCACCTCCAGTGCCTACTGCGCCTGTGTGCCCGGTGGGATTAGATACTTCCTTCTGAGCTTCACAGGTAATTAATTCTCTGCTGGGGGCCCTGGGGAGGAATAAATATCACCCTGCACTTTGATTGCAGGGAATAGAAAAGGCCGAATTTCATGTCACTCCCTGTGGTAGGAAACGGGGTCTCTTCCCCCAGATGACAGCTGGCTCATGTCCACGCTGCACCTGCAAGGATGCCAAAGTGGGAGAGAAACTGCAGGCTAGGATGTAACTATGAAATGTTGCTGAACCTCTTAAGCAAGCACAAATCCACCAAAAAAGGAGGGTTGTTTTTAGCTACTGATTTAGCCTGTTTGACTCTTGTAAACTGGACTGGCTCCTTGTGATATTCTCACAGATTAAAGCCCTGGGATGGATGGGGGGGGGGGGGGGGGCATCTAGAAGGTTGTAGAGGAATTATAGAAGAATGAAGCTGGGTTAATTAACATTGATAATATACAGCTGTGGGCTTGCTTAAGGGGCGGTGGGTTGGCTGACGTGGATAAGATGCAGCTGTGGCTGGTTCCTGCTAAGCAGTTAAATAGCTCTAAGGGTTAGGGAAGTGGAGCTTTGGATGAGGAGGGACCTGGAAGAAGCAGAGGAAGGAAAGAGTGTGTATTATGGATGTAGGGGAGGCCCTGGGAGAAGCAGGGGGCCTGAGGTAGATGCAGCAGAGGCAAGAAGCATGGCCTGAAGAGGATGAAGAAACAGCACGGACAGCAGATGAACTTTTGAAACCTTGTGAGGATTTAGTGGCTGTGCTGTGGCAAGGTGTGGGAACTACTTATTGAAGTTCACTTGGTATGGGATGGTAAAGGCCTTGTTGCAGCTGGCTAGTTTTGATAGTATTGTGACAGAAAGGTCAGATCATATTTTTGCTACAATTACAATAGATTAGTCTGCTCCAAGGTGATAGTTCCTAGCTTTTCCATGTTGAGTATATTTTGTATGAAAGAACAGAGTTTTTGTCTCATGTTTATAAATAAGACTTACATGCACTACTCCAGTGCTTCCAAGCTTATATAATTCATAAAGATACTCAGTATCCTGTGCCTAGCAATAACCTGGATGTATGTGAAAAACAATGTTAGGCCAATAAAAGGATTTAAATGTAATACTTAGTGGTGAAAAAGCATCAGAACTACCTGAACTCGTCTTCAAAGGCAGATAATCTTCAAATAATAAAAATATTTATTGCTTAGTCTGGATGATTGGCACTCTCAAGGTTAAAAACCCCAAAAGCCTTGCTTGTGGGTTTTTTGAAAGGTTTGGGTTTTTTTTTTTGTTTAATTAATAATACAAAGAATTAACATGTTTCCTGGATAGCAGAGTAACTCATACATTCATGAGGTTTAATCTTACTGATGTCAAAGGAGCTAGGTTTTATCTAGGTTTTTCTTTCCCTTTCTGAAGGATCTTCCTAGCTCAGTGAAGCACTTAGGCGTGCTTAGATCCCTAGGTTGAACTTGATTTCAGTGGAGTTTAGAGACATAGGAGCCAGAAGAAATATGGAGGTGACACAGCAGCAGAGCACAACCATTGCCATCAGTCATATAACACCAAGGAAGTGTTATATATAGCTATATTCATGTCAGGCAACACAATGAGAAGCTAAGTGTCAAATGTGTATTGGCCTCTCCTGCATTTATATGTTGTAGAGGTGTGTTGAAGAGCAGTATATTTTGCCATAAGTTTAAAGACTGCTGTCATGCACTCACTGCCTGCTCAGTGGCTGAAGAACTGCTGAAATCCTTACAGCTAACTTCCAGCCTTGCTCCAGGCAATTAATCAAAAATGGTTTGGGAAAGTTCAGAAAACCACTCTGCACCACTTTGAATTGAACTTGATTAGTGAAAACCACTACAAAGAAATAGATGCTAGTGAGGGTTTTGGGTTTGGGATTTTTTTGCTTTTTTTTTTTGGTGTGCTTTCTGCTGAGGCAAGAGGATTTTTTCCCTAGTGTGTATTTTTCATCACATTGTACACACTACTTAAAATGAACAGGCAATGGACTTCCCACATTTCCCTCAGGAGGCTATCCCACAGTCTAATAGATCTGGCCCTTCCGTTTTTTTCCAGCTGACACTGAGCCAATGTTTTCTTTTGGCTTTGTCAACCCGTGCTACTAGCTGTGCCCACACTGAATAGTCTCTTGGCTGTTTTAAGCTCTGAAAAGAATTAAGAGTTTTATCATCCTCTTTTTTTTTTTTTTTCATTTAGCCATGCTAAACATATTTAACTCCTATCGCCACTTTTCACGAGTTGTCTTCAATCCTTTCAGATGTTTTAATTTCACTTCACTGACTTCTCTCCTGAACTGTGTTCATTAAGTCATTCCCTGTTTCTAAACTTCCCCTCGCCTTAAGTGCTGCACGCATGCATAACAGAGGTTATGAGGTGTGGCGTAGCCTGTGATCACTGCTTAAAGACAATAGATGTCCTCCACTGCCTGTTGCTGTTTTATTGAGTATTGTGATAATGAAGACAAGCCCTGTGATATATGCATCCTAATGTACAGTTGCTTAGACAGGATCCTGAATTGCTACTCCTAGCATAGACTATTAACGTCTCCCTCATTACAAAGACACTTTTACTTTATCTTTTCCTTTCTGCACCATGCACTTGAATCACAAAGACCATTCTTTCCTTTCCCTTGACATAAGCATTTAAATGTCTTAGTTATGTCTTTCCTCCCATAAACTGGTCAGAAAATGCCAGATAGCTTTTCTTTTGTACAGCTATCTAGCACTGCTGTATGTGAAAACAGTTTCTAACATTTTCTAACAAGAAGAATTGTGTTGCCCAAGCCTGAAGGTCCACCTCACCAAGCAGCCGGTTTTTGAAGGTGACCTGAACTGCCCTAATCTCTGCTCTTCTGAAGTGCTGCTCTGTGGAGGACTGCCCACCATGGGCTCTGCAATAGTCTGCGTTTGGGAATAATCCCAAAGGTTAACAAACCCTTCAGCTTCATGTATGAAGAGAACTGCCTTACTTGATGCTTTGTAATTGCATTTGTCAGGTCTTAGGACAAAAAAACGCTTGTTTGCATTTTCAGCATGCCTATAGTCCATCAAAGGGGGCCCTCTCTGGAGAGGTAGAAACGCTGATTCCAAGCCAAAATGTCTGTGCTTCCTAAAACCATCCAGGCTAAGTCCACTGACAAATTAGCTTGGCACCCAGAGATCTCAGAGGCTTTCAGATGTAGACTGCAGCTAAGCAGAGGTGCTGAAGGCCAATACTTTGGCCGTAGACTGTCCTTGTTCCCTGCTAAATGTAGTGCAAAGCTGCACAAATACTTGTGCTGGGATGGTGCAGGGAGTGATGCACAGTGAGAAAGCCACAGCTGGAGAAGGCATCTGGAGAGGTTGCAGATGCCATTTAAGCTTGATTGAAGAGCCTTGCTGCTGAAGTGTAGACACTGAAAAGTGGCAGTTGTGGGTGAAGTTTCATGGGTTTTCAGTGCAGCTCACTCTCACTTCTCTTCCTCTTCCTCCTCCTTATTTATGTTATGGCAGTGCTTAGGAGATGCTTGGCTTTTTTTGTGAGCAGAAAAAGATATACTTTAGCCAGTGGTCAAAACCCTGACCCTGAAGCTGATGCAGAGCTCTGCTGCCTGGCTGCCACCCAGGCAGAGCTGGAGCTGGCAGTGACGGGTGTCACGACATACCCTGCATCCCTGCATGGGCCAATGCAGGGATGGGAGGCATCAATCCATGCAGCTGATTTAAGGGCAGCAGGATAGTGGTGGTCATTTGGTGCAACGTGATCATGATTGAAAATGAAGAAGGGAGGCAGCATAATTAAATGATAATAATTTTTTAATATAAGAGGCTAACATTTAAATGAGCCCAAAATCTAAGCCCTGGACGTGGCCTCTGGAGGTGCAGTGGAGAGACAGAAAGTGGGAAGCTTGAGCTACTGCTAACTGTACTTTCCTCTGTCCAAGCAGGAGATGCTACCCCATTTCTAGAACTTCCCAGAGACTCAACGTGTTCAGAGCAGTACATTTCTACATTTCTAGTGTCTGACCAGCAAAGAATTCAGTGCCCTGTGTCCCTCCCAGCCAAATAAAGTGATTTTCTATCAGCCTTCCCAATTTGCAGGGCCCAGCTAGCTTTGTGGTTGTGGTTGCTCCTGGAGCTGGGACCTGGCCCTTTCACCAGGGCTCCAGAGTGGGAATGACTCTGCACAGGCATAGTCCTGCCGCTGTTTGCCTCCAGGCTGCTGTACTAGCCACCCTTCCAACACCCTGATCCTGCTTTTTCTCAAACCTCCTGCAAATAGGCATCCCAGAGGGCTGAAATGCTTCAGCAGGTCACTACAATAGCTGGAAAAATAAAGGGCCTCATGGGTGTCCAGGTCCCCTGACACGTGGTAATGCAGTTGCCATCTGATCAAACAGCTGTGTATTGCTGAGGGCAAGAAGCAGGGGAGGCAGCAAGCATCTTGTCACCAGCCTTTTCTGGCTGGCCATCCCTGTGACAGAGCCACAACTAGGGGGGCAGGGGAGCCAGGAGGTTGTGAGGGTCCCCACCTTTGGCTGGACATTCAGCCTTGTCCCTTGTGATTTGCACTGAAACCCTTTTTTGACTTTTCCCTTTGTGGAAGGGTCAGAGGGACAGGCTGAGCAGTAAGAGGAACGGGAGGCAGGAGGAGTTGCTGCCCTCCGTCAAAACAGGACAGGCTGTGGGCAGTCTCTGGGACAAAGGTGATGGTGTCAGCGGTCACTGTTCAGTGCTGTGAGACTTGACGCACTGGGAGACGCGGGGAGACGTGTCATGCATTGTGTTTGTGTCCCTGCCAGCTGGTGTCTTCTGGAAGGAACAGCTGGTTTAAATTAGCAATGGTCTTCACTGACAACTCTTGGAATAGGAGTGCGCTGTGACAGACCTCCACCCGTCTCCAAATGCTTGGCAGAGTGCAGGGCTACTTTGGCTGGGGAGGGAAATTCCTTGCTGCTTGGCGGACAGGGAGGCGGGAGGGGGGACTGGGCAGCAGCCAGAGCCAGGGCTGGGGTCCCCAGTACTGATGCCAGGGCTAACCCACCCCTCACCGCACAAGCAGGGAGCAACCCACCCTCTGGGCTGCCAACAATAAAGCAAAGGGTAAACAGACCTAGAGGGGAGAGGGGACAAAATGCCTGTGAGAGAAGGAAAAACCGTTTGATTGTAAAAATGATGTGAGGGTAAAGCAATGTTGCTGGAGAAGCGATTGTGCCCTATCTTTAGCGGGAAGTGTTGTGCGGAAGCGGCTGAAGCCGAGTGGTGTCGTTCAAGCGTTTGAACCTGAGATAAAAAGATAGGGTTTCCTCAGTACCTTCAGTATGCCCTTGGTCAGCACTTCCCTATATTTACTGTAGGAAATACCTCCAATATCTCAAATGGTGAGGTTATCTGACAGCAAACACTTATTTAGTCATCTAAGCAACTTGCACCAGGGCAGAAAATAGGTCGTTTAAGTAATGTTGGTCCCTCAGTCCCCAAGGGGCTGCATTAGGTTTGCTGACAGACTCAGCTCTGTGCACCTTTGCATCACTTATCCTCTTGCTTGTGATCCCAAGCACTACCGGGATTCACCAAAATCCCAGCTCTGCTCACTTGCTTTCCATGCTGTGAAGTTTTAATTAGTCAACTACTTTTAGGAGGGAACTAACTCTGCTTTTGAGTGGCTTCCACATTCAGCCTTATCACACAGGCCTTGAAATACTGCCTTTTTGTTCCAAACCTCTCTACAGGGTAATAAGGTGTCAGAAGTGCAGTAGCACCTAAGAGGCTCAAACCCCCACATCTTTAGCAAGATTTTTGGAAGTGCAGATGGCTTTAACCTGTAGTTGGCTGCTGAACACACAGACTCGGAGGGTAAAACCCCTGCAATCCAGAGACATCAGCCTGAGGAGGGCACACAAGAGGCGACTGTGCACAGCTCTCCCAGGCAAAAAGCTCACCATGGTGCCTGGGATGGTGCAGCGATGGTCAAACACTTTGGTGTAGAGCCCTGGTGAGGGATAAGTGCAGCGCTGACAGATGCCATTGTGGCGGGAATGTCTCCACGTGTGTCTCAGACTTGGATTGAAAATTCCTCTCCTCTTCAAACATGGGTCTAAAGCACCAACCAGGTTTTGGGAGATAATTACTTTATTCTGAGAAGTGTTGCCTCAGAACACTGCTAATTGTGGCATTAGAAGTATCCTAATGACTCTACTAGCAGCATTGTTTTATCTGCACTTTTTAGTAACTAGGAAAGGATCCTGCTCAGAATCCTCTGCAGCAAGACAGATTCTATTTATTATAAATGTGTAGAAAATGTCAATAACTTGCTATATTCACTAGAAAAAAAAAAAAAAGGAGACTGTTTCTGGTCTTATAGACAAATTGAGAATAAAGTATTTATCAAAAAATTAATGATTGATCCATGCTGTTAAATTTCTGCCTTTTATTTCATAAACAAAATGCACGGAGCAGTAACAGTTTACAGTTCAGGAAGGACACAGCTATCCCCTCTGCTGACAACCACTTATGCTCTATTTAACACGTGGAATTTAAGTGGTGCAGAAAGTACACTTGGCCAGGAGTTGCTGTCTGAAAGCCTTTGCAAAGGAAAATGCATTTACTGCCAAAATTAGTTTTCAGTAGGAAATTTCTTAGTATTCTGCCGTCACAGACTTTCCTCCTGTTCTGTAATTAGACATCAAAGGAAAGCCTGTCATTTAAATTAAAAGATACCTATTGAGATCCTTTGAGACAAGCAGCACGCTGTATATAAATAATTAGTCATATTTCTATTTATTTTAATCTCATGAGTTTACTGTTGAAAGCCCATTGTTAAGCATGCAGTCTGACATCGGAAACACTCCTATTAACTTTCACAGGCTCTGGGATGGGCTCCAGCCCTTAACAGGTTGTGTAGATGAAATAACACCCGTGATCCACATTACTCACATTTGTCCACAGCTAGATTGGAAAGATTATGTTGATTTTGCTTTATATGTAGTGACCTGATAAAAATGCAGGAGGTCAGAGTAGATAGCTTGTGCCTCCCAGACTTGTGGACTGTACATTTACAGCTTAGTGTGGCGTACGCAAGTGGGGTGGGGAAGTCTGGGAGACCCTTGCCAGGGAAGAGGTGCTAGTCAGGGCTGGAGACACAGGACACATGATCTGTTCTGTCCTGTTTGCTTCCCCAGTTTTACAATAGGAAATCCTGAATCTGGGAGGCTTAATGACAGACTGAGTAACTTATATTGCCTGAGGCATACTTGCTTCTTTAAAAGAGAGCTCGCACAAAGCAAACATCACTTCAGATTGAACAGCAACAGACTCAGAAAGGAGAGAGACAGCTCTAGGAGTCACACGTTTTGGGGTGAATCCATGTGCATGCTGGCAAAGTTTGTCGCAGTGCCCACCTGGCTGCCTTTCCCACTCCCTAGGAAGAAATAAACTCAGGTCAATGGTAAAGGCAGAGGTGGCAGTTCAGGACCTTTAGAGGGTAACCATTGCTATTTTGGCGTTCATTTGCTTAACCCATGGTGGCACAGGAAGATCAACAGCAAGAATGGTTGAGAACAAAAAAGATAAAACCAAAAGAAACAATAGTGCTTAGCTAGTAATCAGGGGTGTGGTAACTGGATGCCGATAAAATAAAAAATGACAGGCAATGCGTAAGTCCCAGGTATTGTTATCCAAATTATTGCCCTTTGAAAAAGGCAGTCTAGCAAAGATACTGCTTAAAGTATAATAACCTACTTTGCTATGACTGAGTGTAACAGTTGAAAGAATCTCAGCTGCATTACTGAAACTCTTCAGACATTTTTTTTCCCTGTTATTAGTATTTGGTGTTGAATTGATGTTAATTGTTCACAGAGTCCAGAGCTGGGTGTTTGATGTATGTGGTAAAAAAAGAAAACTATAGAATATTCTGTTCATTACAGACACTCCTACTCAGAAGACGATAACAGGGTTTTTTTCCTGATACTTTGCCTTTCTTTCATCTTGTCACCTAATAGAAATCAACAGAACAAAATTAAAAGTAGTAGAAGGAAAGTTTCTGTTCTGCTTGATTTTTATCTAGTAAGACAATCTTGAACTCTCATGAAAAAAGTAAAACACTACAAATATCAATGTGTTTGCTCAGTCACTCACAATTATGGAAAGTGGCTTCTAAACACCCTTTGATATTTCTTGATGTTTCTTTGTATTATACTAGCAGTGGGAGACCAGAGCCCTATTTTTGTTTAGCTCTGAAGAAAAATCAACAACAAAACAGGGCAAAGTCTTTTTCTACTAAAAATGCTTCTGATACAAACCTCATCCAGGAGGTAAGAGATGAATGCAGCAGCAAGCTGCAGGGTATTGAAACAGCTTATTTGCAGAAATCACATCCCCTTTTTAGATGGCGTCCATACTCCTTACAGTCGTATTGACTGACCAGCTGTCAGCAGTGGATTCTCCGGAGTGTTTGCTCATTTAAACATTTCTCCATTTACTAGCACTTTAAAACCAAAAGGATTTCAAAAGCTCACTCGTTGTCCTGTCTCTTTGACACATTCTCCTACACCAGACAGATTTGCAAAACAACTAATGCACCAAGTTCCCCCTATCTGTGCACCCACAGAGCAATGCAAACTGGCTATATCAACACCAGAATCAGGTTCTATTGGAGTCTTTTTGATTGTAAAATTACTTAGTTAACTCTGTGAATGCGTTCTTAAATGAAATATTGCTCTAGCCAGTTTCTTAGCAATCTCACAGTAAAAATCTTTGAAAGATGAATGCTGCGTGCAATATGCGGTAACTGTCAATTATTTCAATATGCCTTGGGCATCAAAGTCCTGAGATGAAATCTGCTGTGCCTGGAGTCTGTTTGTGAGGCTGTTAATGATGTTATTCCTGTGCTGAGAATGGGAACCAGGATTCCACCCATCAGCACTCATTTGCTGTGATTTACCTGAGGCAATGGGCAGTGTCTTAGGGCTCCTCTGCAAGGATATGCGTCAACCACACTTTATGGTCAACTTTTTGTTTGGGAGCCACAGGAGAGCTCCCTTTCAGTTGGTTCTGACCCTTACCTCCCTTCCCAAGTACCTTCCAAAGCAGGCTGGCGTACTCCTGCCAGCTTACGGCTTTGCTCTGAGATGGTTACTCTGCATTAAGCTATACTCAACACATGCTCAAATAACCCAGCTAACCCTGCAAACCAGGCCACTCTGTAATGCTGCCCTTGGCTATATCTAACCAGTGTTTGCAGTCTCTAGGTGTTTTACCAGCTAGACCTTTGCCACAGAGCCTGGATTTGAAGGTTGTGACTTTCCCAGGCATGAAATCTAGATTAAGTTGCTGTTTTTGCAAAGCCAAGAGCTTTCTTGTGCTTGATGGCCTGAGGCATTTGGGTAGGTGTAAAGGGATACATAGCTTTAAATAATGTCTTTGGCCTTGAGTTGTTGCAGTATAACTTCTTTTACCCCTTGCTGTCTCTCCATGCCTCTGCGACAACATATTGGCACTTCAGGCACCTAAGGCTGATTTCTCCCACAGAAGACCCAGAAGGCAGCTGAGCAAGGGGTCCGCTGATCATAACCTGGCTTCACTGATGGGAGTATAACAAATCCTTAACAGTGTGGCGGAGCAATGCTTGAAGGTGCTTCTGGACCGTGGCCACCCTGACCATGGCCACCCCCCAGCACATTGTGCTCAGAGGTGCCCAGAGGTAGGAAGTTCTTCCATCTCTTTGCCTCTTTTTTTTTGTGTCAAGCTCTCAGACAGGCTGGCATTTATACCCCTTTGGTGACTTAAGCCTTGCAGAGCAAGGATATGCTCTCTTCTGTGATGGGATCCTTATCCTGAGCAGGCTTTTAGGCGCTGTTATAGTAAAGGTGGTTTTATACTTTTCAGTGTAGCAATTTGCATAACAGGGAGCAAATACAGTGGCTCCTTACTGAAGGAGGCCAGATGATGAGCAGTGACACTCACTCCATAAGCACATAGAATCATAGGATCATTTAGGTTGGAATGTGAGAAACTAAGTGACTGATGCCTCTTTTCCATCTGGCTGAGCTTCTCTACACAAATACGTACATATATCTCATGTTATTTTTAATATGAATTGAAAAAAGGAGGTTGAGAGTCATAAAAAATTATACAATTACACTTTTAAATTTGAACTGGACTTACACCTCCAAATGCCTATTCAGCCCTAAGCTTAGCCTACCAGCTGCTTTCCAACCCACAGTTCAGGTTCCTGTTTGGTGCCAGGGTGGCTCTGCAAGAGCTGAGACTCATAAACATTGGTCTTTGTATTTCGTTCTGCGTTTGCACAAAGAGAAGTCAAAAGGCACAGCACAGAAGCACAAAAATTGAGACTGTTTTTGTACTTCCAGAGGGAGTGGAAGCTGAAACAATGTGCAACGAGGGGTGACTCACTGATATTTTCAGACCTGGTCCGTATGGATGGGTGCAAACAGGTCCAAGTTCCTCTGCTCTGACTGCGTCTGGTTCAGAAACCATGGAGCTGTGCTAATGCTGCATTCGAGCTGACTTGCCTTGCTGAGAAGCTAATACAGTTGTGTGGCTTTCAAATCAGAGCTGGCTCATGGCCAACCAGCCCAGAGCACAGGCAGGGTGAGCTCATCTGCTGCATCCACCCATGGAGACAGGGCTGTAAATGTTACATTTAAGGTAACTGCAAGGATACTGTTTGTACGTATTCCTGGCTTTAATGAGCATCACACTTATGACCAGGCTTTGGGTTTGCCTTGATCAGAAAGAACTGTGACGTGTAGTACGCTCCAGGGAACATGAGCTGAAGGCAAGGGAGGTAAAGAGGACACTTGGATTTCTGAAGCACTTTGAAAACCAGAGGTAAACTCCTTTTTGAGTATGGCTTATTGGATGGCTGTGCTACCTAGCAGCAGATACAATCTTGTTGAAGTTTTAAACGTTCTGAGTTTTTCCAAAATTAACTCTAGATGAGTTTCAAAATTGTTTTGTTTTCTTCCAGTATCTTCTGCTTTTGTTTCTCTATCTCATCTCATGCCAAATCAGAGGGTTCTGACTGGAGTTTCAAACATTTCAAAATCTGTCACTTAAGTCTTTGAAAAATCAGTCTGGTTAGACAGAGCCTATTTACATACACCCAGACAGCAATTCCAACCAGCTATAGTTCTAACATCACAAAAAAGAAATTCAAAGGAATAATTACTTTCATATTATGTTAGCTTTAATAAAGCAGCCAAAGAACAAATTGCCATCTGTTTTCTGGCATTTTTTCCATTATTTAGCCATAATCTCTTGAATCATGAAGTTTCTCTCAAAATACTGAAGTGTGATTAGGTTGTAAAATCCGAATACAATTAAAGAAGATCCTGTGCTAGAAGCGTACATCACTGTCATGAGGCCACCAATCAAATTTCCAAAAAATAAATCTTTAAAAACTGTTATCAATTTACTGTCAATTTTTCACCTAATTAAAGTATGTTAGCCTTGTAAATACACAGATACCTATTAAAACCTCTCCTAAGTGAGAAAATGAAGTTGTTTTCAAAGTAAAGTTGTAATTTCATGATTAATTATCTTTTAAAATTCCCAAAACTTTCATAAAGCAATAACATTGCCTCAGTGGAGGTACAGCTAACTAAAAAATTGTCCTCTTATAGGGTAAGTAGTGTCACACTACTCCTGTGGAGAGTGACACCAAGGTGTAAAGATGGTTTAGGAATGTACTGCTGCTGCTGCTGTGGTTGGAAATTCAAATCGAACTGAAAAGTGGGGAGTCTGGGTTTTGAAGGATTTCTGAGATGTTTTGGCCCAGATTAATTTTTACACAGTGATTCCCCCAGACCTCCCTTGTTTCAAGATTTTCACCCTTGCTGTCAGATCATCTAGTTGCTCAAAATATCTGGCTCTTCAGCCTGATTGAATGGTAGCTTTTAGTGGTCACAAGGTAAAGGACACTGGTAAGCATACAGACAGTCCTAATGGTCCTGTGGTCTGTTATTTTTGTCTGGGATGCTGGCCAGTGTTTGAATCAACATTTAACAAATCTCTCTGAAATGCCATGGCATGATCATAGAAGACATCTCAGCAGTCGCACTTGTCCTGTGCTATGAAGAGCAACATCCTTGACCCCACAATATATTATATTCAGATATACCTAATGTAGACAAACTTCATCCTTATGAATATTAATGTTATTTTCTAAACTCTTTCAAAGCTTTGGGCACACAATGAGGCCTTGAAGTAGCAATTATCTGCAGCAAGTATCTTCCAGGGAGTCCAGTCTATTTGCATATTGTTTCTTTAATTTCTTTCAATCTTGATTTAAGTATGAAGGGCAAGCACATGTTAGCAATGATTCTGAACCATTCATTTTTTTTATTACCTCTATCACGTCTGCTGTACATCTCTTAAAACTAATGACTTTTACACTTCCTATACTTGCATATTGGCCAGACTCTCTTTAATTTTCTCCTCAGAAAAAAGCCTCCCAAAAGCTTTTTTGAGATGCTGAACAGAACAGGATGTTCACAAGGAGTGCTTATGTTCTCACAACAGTAGCAAGTTTTCAGCGTTATGTTATGGCAACACAGTATTTTATTAACCAGACTGCATCTGAGGACTGATCAGAGGGCTGTTCTTAAGAATACTGGAACAGTTTCCAAACTCTCCATCCTCCCACATTAATCAGATTTTAGCAAATCTAGTTTTGATTCTACCACGCAGCTGGTATTAAAATGAATATCTTTATGAAAAGAATGTAACCTTTTATCCATCCACACACCATTAGGAATATCCTTTACACCAAAGGGTTCCAATGATTTTCTGAAGTCAATGTTATGTCATTCAAAGGCTGGACTTACATGTGTTTCTGAGACTTGTCTGAGCAATGGTTAGCAAATTCAGGGTATTCCACTATGTACATACACACATGTCAATACCTCCTTCAGGCAACTGTGATGAGCATTATAGGTCATAACAAGGACCTTACACTTGAGATCAGGCATAATGTTTTACAGTAATAATAGCAGGTCTCCATTGCCTTTTTCTAGGTGAAGCCAGGGTTTGGTCCTGTATGTTGGAACAGGCCAAGAAGATGGCAGATCAGCAACCTTTAAGAACATCTTTTGTTAACTGCAGACAGCATTTGGAGCTGCCTTAAAAGGTATGGAATGCTTGCGGAGCATTCCTGAATATACACTGGAGAATTCAATTCACCTTGTGTACATGGATAACCCCAGCTCCTAAAAACAGCTCCTAGACAGGGAGCTCCAGCATTTCCTAAAAGTCTTGTCAGTGAGAGGGAGACCTTCCATTCAATATGCCTAAAAATATCATGCTCTTGCGGGTTGCTGTAGTAGCTGAGCTCCCGCCATGCGCAGCTAAGTGCTAAGGGCTGACAATGCATTTATGGCCAGTCTTTGAAGATTAAGATTAGGCAGCGGCTGCCTTGCAGGGAAGACAAACAGTGGAGAGTGCCTCTGGAAGTGTGCCACTTCTGCTGGCACATCTTCTGCTCTGCACCCAGATAGCTCCTGGGATGCTGCCAGGGAGCCACCTCAGAGGTTTGCTGCCCCAGGAGCCGGCAGAAGCACATGCAGATGGCACAGCGCTTCGCTTGGGACTGCTCACGTGTGCTGCTTGGGCATCGGGGGCTCGCTCCCTCGTTGTACTGGTGGACTCTGGTGGGAAGCACCACCTGAAAGAGGTATGGGCATCTCTCTCCCCTTATCAGTTTTATTGCCCAGACATCTCTCTGCTTGTTCTGATGCCCCTTGCATTTACTGTGCAGCCCCCTGGCCAGCCTGTCCATGTGTTAAGCCTCTGCACCCCTGAGAGTGGCTCCGTTGCTGGCCTGAGCATCTCCTGGTCAAGCTGGCAGAATTTTTATACTCTGCCACATCCTCCAGCAGCACTGAAAATATTTGAGAAGACCAAGAAAAGATGGTCAACAACACTTTTTTACACAATGAGATAAGTTAGTCTAATGCAGAATTTCTAGACTGCCTCTAGAAAATTTCCCCTGTGCTGCCTAACCGTAAAGGAGATGTGACTGTGCTGCTGTAGTTCTTAGCACTGTAACTGGGGAACAGTGGAGTCTCATTTGGCCATGGGATGGTGTCATACAGGACCCTGAAAAAAGGGCGTTTAAACATTTCTAAGAGAACATCTATATGTGTCAGGCCTTTTCTTCTTATCCCCAATCATAATTCACCCATCAGTTCAACAGGATGACCAAAATGAATGCGTATTTGGGCTGGTGATTTTAAAAGGGATGTGGTTACGGGCAACTGACAGGGCACTTAGGATGTACTTGAGGGTTTTATGAGTAACTTTACTTTCCTCTGTACGACTGAAGGAAATGTTGCAACTGCACTTCTGAACAGTGAAGAGCTACATGGCAAGTGACATGTCGCTATTGCCTTTTCCCCCTAGATGAATAAATCAGCTCTAATTTTATAACTGCCACCTGTCCAGCCACATATTGATACTACATGGTAACTCTTAGAGAAACACTGCTGGGACTGAAGTGGGCAGAAATGACAACATATAATACAACAGGCAACAGCTGTTGTCTTTAGCATCACAAAAAGTGAGTTTTGTGCCCGATTTCTTGTTGAAAAAAGCATGTGGTCTGTCTGGTAACACAGCAGGGAGCTGTCACGTTACTAGTCACATGATTAAGCACCTGAGCTTCCAAAGTTGTTTTCAGTAGGAAAGCTGGAGTTAATAAAGCTGGAGTTAAAAAGGCTGGAATGAAGGATACAGGACAGCAATCATTGGAGAGGTACAGAATATAAGACCATCTCAGTGCCGAGCTCCCATATGTGGGTTTATGAGATGAGGAACGAAAGGCACAGAGGATGAGGAGTGGTCAGCAGAGGAAGAAGTGTGATCTTGAAAGGAATGGGTAGAGCCACAACGTGGTTCAACAGGCACTCAAAGGGAATGGCTAGTCTGAGGAATGTTATAGGGATGGTACCATAATATCACATAAAAAGCAGTACTGGGCCAAAATAGACATCCACATCTCCCCTGTGGCCAACAGGAGCCATGAACACAAGTAGAAAGAGAAGCATCTTCAGTTTTCCCCCGTTATGCCCCAGGCTTCAGCTATTCTCATGTCAGGGAATTCCCAAGTTTGATTTCTGGCACTTTCCCAAGCTGTTCATCCCACAAACTCCCAGGAACCAGGGAACCTGGTCCACTACAGAGGCATATTCTCTTTTAGTTCTTCCTTAATAATTATTTGCCTATCTTAAGTTATCATCACAGCTATTGTTTAAAGTTAGGTTTAATTGATAACATCATACTCTTCTCTGATTTTATGTATGTACCATAATGTCTACACCTAACACCAGTATATAAGTATATATTACTTATGGATAAATACGTTTTGAAGTAACTAATTTAAAATGCCATTAAATAAAATTCCTTGATCAGCCTATTACTGAGTTAAAAAAATAAATAAGAAGAAAAAAACCAAATAATATTCAAGTCAAGACTCAACAAAACAGAGCCAAAGATGTCAGAATTTGAAATCTTATCCTGAACATATGCTTCTCTGAGAGTATACAGCTGGGGAGACTCAGAGAATGCCAACTAAAATTATTGCTATTTGTATAATGCAATATTGAATACATTTACATTACAGATGATTACTATTGTTGCAGAATGCAAGTAATCATGTTAAGTTCAATAACATCCACTAGCACAATCCTGTATAAGGGAGGATTTTAATTTCCTTAGGAGGGTGAATCCATTGATTTTCCAGGTTTCCTTGCCACTATTAAGAAATCAAATTTTTCTAAGACTCTCAGGATATCCTTTTTCTTACATTGATATGCTCTTTTCTGTAAGCCAGGAAGATGTAAAACATTTTTAAAACCCTTTCTTTCCATATTCCCGTTAGTGAATAAAAAATTAACTTTGTGGATTAAATTTGCAGACATGAGGCAAAGAAACATAGCACATCTCATTTTAGAATATGGGTACTTCAGTTCAAAGCATCTCCTTCCTGAGTGGGTTCAACAAGTTTACAAAGTAATGAAGCATTTATGTTCAAAGTCTCTTCTCTTAAGAATACCATGTCTCTAAGTGTACTTGATGGTGTTTGCAAGAAATGTAATTTCAGTGAGTAAAATTTCAGCAAAGTGATCTGGCAGAAAGCGATCATAATGGGTTTGCACATGAAATGGCCATAAACTGCCACCAAGAGACAAACCCAGAATACTATCCATGGGATCATGTAATTAATGCCTCAGAAAAATCTCCCTGTTACAACAGAAAACAGCGATGAATTAAACAGTGCCCCCTTCCAGAAGCTGCGCTTTGGCAAATTAAAACAATTAGAATATATATTAAAAAATTTACATTCTTTCTGGACAAGAAGATCCCATTTTTCTACACACAGAATGTAACAGAATACTTCTTGTGGCATCTCCGGTCAGTGATCGAGCTCTCATCTGAAAGGCGTTGGGTCAGCAGTACGTGGGGCCATTTTCAGCCCCGGGAGAGGCGATGTCAGCCTCACCCCAAAAAGAAGAGCGGGCAAAGGAACAGCTGCAGATATCAGCTGAGGAAGGCTTACCGGTACAGAAAGAATGGCTCATTTATAATGTATGAAGCCCCTTGGCCTTCATTAAAGGATAAGCGTGCTGTTTTAGATACTCTTACCTCACCCCAGCATCTAAAGTCCTTGGTTTTGGAAAATGCCCAGATGAAGGCCATAATGATACGTAAGAGTAAAAGGGAATGTGATAATGGATTTGAGGTTGTAACTTGCTCAGCCTATAGGACATGTAAAGGGAATTCAGCTGGGATATACAAGCACCCGTGAGAGAAGCAAGCATTAAAATGTCCTGAAAGTTCCATCAGGTGCTGGCAGCGCAAAGCCCACGGTGTGGGTGTGTGTGCGGTCAGCAGTGAAGGTGACTGCGGGCAGAGGAATCTGCTCTGACAGGAGAATAAAACCAGGAAAAGCCATGGTCTTCAGATGGAGTCTCTGCTCAGGGGTGTGCAACAGGGATGTGTGTTAAAAAGCAGTTGTTGGCTGTTATGTGCACCCCTGCAGAAGCGTTTTGAGGTGAAAACTCCCAGGGAGTATCTGGCTGGCTGGTCGGCTTTGCTGCCTGACTGATCGTTGCAAGGTAGAGGGTAGGGAAAAGACATAAAGAAAATGTGGAAGCTCACTGTTTTGAGCCAAATCTGCAAATCCTTATTCAGGGAAAGTCAAAGGAGGTCAAAACCGAATCTGCCTAAGACCCAGGGATGAATGTCATGATTCAGGGCCGGAGCCAAAGCCAACTGAAGCTGGTGGGTTATGTGCTGTTGTAAGCAACAAACAGGATGTTACCATGTCCATTAGAGTTGCAGAAACATTGAATATCAGACTGGAAGAAATATCTTAGATCATCACTTCCCATCCCCTTTCTATCATAGTTGACCATGAAATATAATCCCATTTATAAGTGCATCAAAGGGGCTTTGGTAACTTCATGGCTATGTACAATAAGAAATCAGCTGAGCTATGCTGAGGCAATGGGGAGGGAGTTAAGCTGAATTAGAGGAAAAGACACTAGATATAATCGTCAGACAGTTAGAGACAAAGCCTGTAATTAAGGTAGAAAGTGTTCAGTTGCTTATTGAGAATAATTTTTCAGCTTCCAACTGACTGTGCATTGAGTGCATAGGATTTTCTGGGAATTTCTGTATATCAATGCACACGTGACAAAAGGGCATCGCTGAAACTAATGTGACTAGAAACATAATAATCTATAATGTAGAAGATGTTGTAAAATATGTTGTTAAGCTTCTAAAACACCCAAACATTAAAATCAATTGCTAAACTGCAGGCCTGGAGCGTAGTGAATTTAAAATTGAAATCTGTGGGGCAGGAGCAGTAATAGACTGATGAGCCTTCAGTGGGAGGCATGCTATTTTAAGTAGCTGTTATAAAACCACCTAGATGAAAATCAGATGATTACAGAAATGGAGCTGATTTATGCCAAAGGAAAGCCTTGCTTCCAACTATAAGGATTCACTAAAGTGTCAACAAATTAGTGGGTAAAGAAGCACTGGCAGATATAATTATTCAGATTTTTCTTAAAGTCCCTTAAAGAGGTTATTAAAGAAAACCAAGCACCCAGAAGGTGAAAGGTAATGTTCTGCCTTGCAGTGGAAATGGGTTGGGAGACAGCAAATACAAAGGATAAAGAGCCAGCTTTCGTCTAGAAATGAGGTTAATAGTGAGTGTTTGCAATGCATCTGCTGGGACTGAGGCTGTTTATTAATAATCCAATGGCAGAGTAAAGTAACAAAATCTGCAGATGATGCTAAGTGATTTAGATTGGTCAGGGATTAAGACATGCAGAATGATGAAACTAAGCTGTCGGGCAATGTGTTATGGGTTTGATTCTGGTTCTTTGTTTTGGGTGGGTTTTTTTTCTTCTTTCTTTTGCTATAAGCAAAAGCAAAGTCATAAGCATTAAAATAAGTAATAAAATTCCTTGCACCACTGGACTGTAGGCCAAACGAAGTGTTAACAGTTTCAGAGCAAGATTTGTAAGTTGTTACAGATGGTCCAGAAGAAACCTCTGCTTAATAACAACAAAACCGAAAGGGTTTTGATGGTATTAGGAAAGGGGCAATAGGAACAGGACAGAATGCTCTAAGGCTGTCACATCTCAGTCCTCATCACCCGCTCACTTTTAATAATGTTTACAGTTGTAGTTAGTCAGTCCTCATCAAAATGTAACCAGGGAAGAAAACTGGTTCCTCCTAAAGAGCAACGGATACTATCTCCAACAAGGAAATCTTTCCAGACACTAAGAAAGATCAGTGAAGACATTGATAAGAGGGAACATAAGCTGAGAGGCTCATGAGAAATAAGGGATTTTTCATCAGTTTTTAATACACCTTTATTATGAGAAAGAGAAGAATCTGGTAAAGACTAACAGTTCTGAAAGGGAAAACCATCTATTCATGCATAGTGTGTAATGAACTTGCAGAATTTGCTGTAGGAAATATTGTTAAAGCACATAGTTCAGGTAGACTGTCAAACAAAAAAAAGTAGTGTACCATCAATACTCAGATGGATGAAAATTTGGAAAGAACTGCATTTTTATAATAGTGCTGACTCTGCGGCATGAGCTAACCACGATGTTAACCCCTATATGGGGTTAGGAAAATTATTTCCACTGTAAAGCTTTTTCATGTACAATACATAGTTATGGCTGCAGTGGGGGACACATTTTGTCATAAACCCTTATTGCACTTTGTTTCTCCTCCATTAAATGAATCAGAGGCCCTGTGGTACCCTCCAGCCTTGGAGATCTATATTTTTATTTAATTATTTCTGAAAGAATGCAAGGCAGCAATTGACCCTTACCAGTGTTCAAAAGCGCTGCATTAAATATGCTGTCTGAACGGCAGTCAAGCTGTCATCTGCTTCCTTGGCAGAGGTAATTTTGGAAAGACTGGATAGTAGTTAATATGGCAACATTATTTCTGCTGCACTGTTAGCATCAGTAACTTAGATTTAAATGAGAAAGAAAAGAAATATAGAGAAGCTCCAAAGAACGCTCCTGTATGTGTTCTAGGGACACAAAATTAATATAAAGGTCAACAGGAGGAAGACGAGACATTGGGAAGTTAAGAAACACCTTGTATTAATGGATTATCACAAATTCCCATTGACAATCCAGTAAGCTGTTCTTTCTGTCTTCCTTCCCCTTCTTTCTTCTTCTTCTACCACTGCCTGGTGTTTTATGTGCACATTCAGATGCCAATCATATTTTTGTAGGCCTTGCATACAAAATAAATGTCATTGTTGTCACCATCAAATGTATTTATCTGTCCATTATCTCTGTTTAAACATATAATTGACTTACAGAAACGGAATCTAAACTCCCATTTTCTTAACATAATAGACCTACCTCAAGGACATACATTTATCAGCATGGATGGAGAAATTTAAAATTAAAAGTGTCACTCGTTAGGAGAAATTTAAAATTAAAAGTGTCACTCATTATTTCTGTAGACTGTATTGCATTTTACAATCCAACCCAGGCGTCTTTGGAGAGCTTTCAAGAAGAATGAGAACATACAGTGCCGATCTAGATATTTCTTGTGGTGGCCTTCCTTTTGGACACCCTTTCTCCACTCTTCTCAGCGAAGAGGCTGGTGCATCCTGGCAGAAGAGGTTGCTCTGGATGGTGTCACTCCACTTGCCAGCCTCCATCACAATTCTGCAGCTGAGTGAGCCTCCTGGACAAAACTCACACCTGGCATAAGGCACAGGACTTTACCCCCTTCCCTGCTTTCCTTGCTGGGCTTCTTTTCTTCTCCTCCCCCTTCCCTGCCACCCTAATGTCACAGCCTCTGGGCTGAACACTGCTCGTTATCACAGGGCTCACATAGGCTGCTGGGTGGCCCCAAAATGCAAAAAATCAGTGCAGCTCTCCCTGCTAATTAAAGGCTGCCCCGTGGGCACTGCCCCACTGCCCCAGGCTGGTTATCATCCTGGCTTACCCTCGCACCTGGGATGATCCCTGTGCAAGGCTAATCACAGCACAGGATAGAAAATTATTAGCAGATTTAGCCCTGTTCAAAGTGGAAAATACATTTGTCAGCCTGCCACCCCTTACCAGGATGACGGGCATCCTCTCTCTCAGCAGAAAGGCTTTGTGCTTTTAAAGAAACTGACCCCAAATTATTTACAAACAGCCACTATTTCTCTGTGATTTCTCTTTCCCACTGGTCCAGGCAAGCTCACCCTCCACCACATGTAGCAGGAGGCATCCTGCACTGCATCTGCTGCTTTTGAAAGTCATGTAATTTCTCTGCAGAAGAAGAATCAGGTGCAATTTGTTTCACCCAGGTGTCGTCCACTCTCATTGATGGGGTGGAGGCTACATGTAGAGATGGGCACTGTAATTTCCATTTTGCAGGCAGACACCCAGTGGCAAGGTGACTCTCCCAAGGTGGTATGGTCTGCAGAGCTGAAGGCTGCAAACCAGATGCCTGATGCCTTAGGTCAGGCTCAGCTGTTGCATGTCTGGAGAGCTACCATGGTTCAAGTGGGATGGACCCCAGGCTCATGCTGCTGAACGGGATTTATATTGCTGTCCCCATCTCTTGGCATTCAGAGCAGAGGAAGAAGAAGCCCATGACAGTTGCAGCATGGCTAGAGCTTGCCTAGCTCACTGAAATGGAAGGATTTCCAGCTGGGACTATATGAAGATTTATTAGTTTATGCTTTTTATCACATTTTTTTGATTAATATAATGAAGTATCAGTATCATTTTAGGGTTGTTATAAACTGCCATGGGCATTTATAAACTGAACTGGGGAGATTTATAAACTGAGATGCATACTACTCTGCTCTGAACATATAGTAATGAAGGGGAGGGCGAGAAGACATAGAGGTTTACACCGAGATAAACAGCTCTGACCAAATAACCTGGCAAATAAGGGAATGCTCCTAGTGCCTAGGTGCAGGCAGTCACCCATAGCCACATGTCCCTCCCTTCCTAGGGCATCAGGGCACATCTCAGCTCTCCATCTTCTTTTCCTTCTCCCCAGCACAACTTCCCATGCCGAGGAACCCGCCTGTGCCTGGGTACAAGGGGACAGCAGCACGCTCCAATCTGTCCCCAGGTCTGAATGGCCAGCACCGCAGGACCCCATGGCATGCCACGGTAAGCCTCTTGCCCTCGATCGAGTTAAAGTGATTGCAATACAAGAGAACCCAAAATAAGCACGATGTACTTATTTTCCATTAATTAGGGCTGTTTCCCTGCTTCCTGAAATCTAAATGGAGAGCAAACTATGGGATTCCTAAGGGAACTGTGATTTTGAGATATGCTGGGTGCACACTTGAGCCTCGTCCTTTTTCTGCCCCTGTCCCTGAGTTTTCCACTGGAGATCTCACCCAATGCTTCATTTCATTTTGCACAAAGGTTGTTCTGAAGCTGCTTAACCAGCACAATGTGCCCGGAGGAGCACCAAGGCTTGGGGAGGCTGTCAGAAGCCATGTCCTGGCAGCTGCAGAAGGGGAAGGGAACGCACGGTAGATGTTTCCCTTCACAAGCCCTTGCTCTCCTGCGCTGCCTTGCCAGCACCATGCTCCAGAGAGGTGAGCTCTGCCCTCGGGGAGCAAGGCAAGAATATGGCTCTGACTGTCCCCCTAATGCGGTTTTGATTTATCCACTGAGCAACTATCAGACTCCATTCAGCTGAAGCCAGCTTTATGGATATTTACAAGCAGGCTTTTAAAAACAAAAGGTTTTTCTTTAAATAGTTTTTTTGAAGTCTATAAGGCCCTTTGATACTACCAAAGGCAGAGGTTATCATCATTACTTAGTAATACTTGCCTGCACATTCATTGTGGTTTTCAAATCTGTTCATTCCTTATTACACCTATTTAGATGCAAGAGAGCCACCCAGGTCCAGATGTCACCAACTGTCATGGTTTAACCCCAGCCACAAACTAAGCACCACCCAGCTGTTGGCTCACCCTGCCTCATCCCCAGAGGGATGGGGAGGAGAATCAGAAAGGAATGTAAAAATCAAGGGTTGAGATAAGAACCAATGAATAATTAAAATAAAATAGAATAGGAGGGAAAACCCAAAACAACAACAATAATAATCATAGCAACAACAACAATTATAATGAAAAGGAGGGAGAAGGGGAGAAGAATAAAATACAAAGGGAAGGGAAAGAAAACAAGTGATGCACAATACAATTGCTCACCACCCACTGACTCTTGCCCAGCCAGTCCCCGAGCAGCGATCGGCAGGCCCTGGCCAACATCCCCCAGTTTATATACTAAGCATGATGTTCTATGGTATGGAATATCCCTTTGGCTAGTTTGGAACAGCTGTCCTGGCTGTGTCCCCTCCCCGGTTTCTTGTGCCCCTCCAGCCCTCTCATCGGCAGGGCCTAAGAAACTGAAAAAACATCTTATAAATATTACCTAGCAACAGCTAAACACTTCAGCGTGTTATCAACATTGCGCTCACACCAAATCCAAAACGCGGCACTGCACCAGCTACTAAGAATAAAATTAACTCTGTCCCAGCCGGAACCAGGACACCGACAGAGCCATCACTAGGGAACCTGGGTGTGAGGAGGAGCAGGATCCATTCCCAGACTATAGTGGGGTTTTAATGTTTTAATTACCATTAAGGAGGTAGGGTCATTCTGAGCTATGGTAAACTAGGACAGTTCTGCATATTTCCAAACAGTTACCAGAATTTATACCACCTGCCTGGTTTTACACTAGTGTAAGATGGGGCTGTGATTCAATAGAAACAACGTGAATTTTGCTGTTAAGGTCAGTGAGATCCCACTTTCAAGACTTTAAAGCAGCCAAGTAGCACAACATTTATTTCAATGCACCATTTTCTTCTTTTTAAGGACATTTTGTTTCTTTGATGTTATATTTGAAGTGTTAGAAGTAAACCTGCAGGGAGCAGAAAAATTAAAGTTTGGACTTTGGTGTATTTTGGCATAATGACAGAAAATTCACTGTGGGGAAAACCAGTAGAATTCTGCAACCCAAATGAAAACTAAACCACTTTTCTGAATCAAAGGCACCAGTCACATGGGTCTGGCTCTTCTGGCAACAGTTCCAGGGAAAAGACTCTTGACTGGACTACCATCACAGAGAGTCAGAGTTCTTTGCTAAAATACCAGAGATTATGATTTCCTTTTGTGTTAGAAACTGACTAGCACTGAGACTCCGGAGAGAGCCGGACTGAACCTAGCTGATCAATACCCAAAGCTTATGCAACCATGTATTCTTCTGGGTGGGGGAAATTCTTCGATCCTTCATTGTCCGGCTTCATTCTTCAGTGATTAACATCTCAAATGACTATTCAGGTCACATAGGTTCAAGTCGCTAAGGCAGAAGCAGCTTTGCCTCTTGAGGACTATCAGGCAGCAGGGAAGGTAAATAAAGGGTTTTGTTTAACGTTTAAAAGAGCATACTAATGGACAATTAGTCAGGAGATTTTTGTGGATTTTTAAATCCACAAAAAGCAAAGCCTCTAACACTTGGCAAACCCTGCCATCCAAGCTGTGTTTTGGGTTCACACCACAGTACACATCTCAGTGCTGATGGTGCTGGTAACCCATGATTGTATCTGCTTCTGATGGGAAGTGGTGAAAAGAGGTTGCAGGTGTCTTGAAGAGAGCAGATAATCTTCAGCAATGTATGCAGGGTGAAGAAACATCATCTAGACTAAATTATTTACCCTGAACTTCAGGCTTTGACTGGCTCCCATCTTTAGACCAGCATGGCTGCAATGTTACTCTTTGTAATATAGATGATGTGGGAAGAAACACTGAGTCATCTGGTGCAATGAAATCAATACAGTCATGCAATACTTTGGGTGCTGTTCAGCTCTTCAGAGAGCAGATCATATTTTAAAGAACATGACTCGTAGTTATTTAATTTCTTATTTACAGTGGGTTGAGAAACAATCCACAGTTACGCTGCATGTTGGTCACTTTTTTTTTTTTTTCACCCCTACTGCAAATAAATAAATTGAAAACAAGAAAATGTAATTTTAAAGAAATAGGTTATTTCTGAGGTGTTTCTGTGAAATTCTGCCTCTGGAAACTAGATTAGGCAGTACAAATAGGATTGGCTCTTCACTGTGTCCAAATTTAGATGGTTCCCTCACTACTGAAATGAAAAGCAAGAAGGAAAAAAAAGATGGCACAGGCACTTGAAATAAAGCACCTATATTCTAAGTTATTTTTGGTTTTAAGTTTCTCGTACAGGTCAGGCTATTGGAGTTTGTAGCTCTGGTGCAGAAACATATCCTGCTTCTGAAATGAGCTTTTCCAGCTTTGTGGGAAGCCTTGTTTAAAAGCAATTTTTCCACAGTGCCATTGCCTACTGAGTCACCATCAGTGTGAGCAGAAGAGTTGTTCCTCACTTTTGAGGAGTAATTCTTTGTGTTGGTTTCCTAGTCAATTGACTGATGCTTCCTGAGTCTGAGAGCAACAGCTGAAGTTGTCACATGTGAGAGATTGCTGAAGAACCCCTGGACAGAGATCCCCAAGTATAAACATAAAAGGAATTAAACAAAATAAAATAAAGTAACCAGTAATGAACTAAATCATAGGTTTTGTGTCATAAGTATCAGATAATTTCTCAATTTTCTGATCTGCAAGTGGGTTATTTGTTTCTCTGGTGAAATTGGTGACAAGATAAAAATAAGGGGATAAATATATTTTCTCAGCTGGGAGACTGAAACAACCCAAACAGTCGAGATTACCGTTGTGAACCTTCCAGTGAAATATGTCATAAAACCCAAATTCAATAAAGGACTAAATTAGTCTTAAAACTTATCTGTGACACAGCTTCTTACAAATTAGGTTTGGCAGGTATCTGAGACATTCATTTGACCATCAGTCTGTTAAAAGAAATCTGAAAAGAAGTCTTAAACATCTGCTGATACTATCACATCAATGAATTATTGGGCTGCTTGGGACAGCTGGGCATGCCTGTCAGTGATAGCAGCTGCTGGTCAGCAATTTTACTTCCTCCCAGGTTACCATTTCCTAAATCATACTCATCAATTTTTGAGATACATTACCCTGCTACAGCATAGAGCGTGGCAACAAGTTGACATTTTCCAGACATTGGGTCACCTCTTGCTTTCTGCGCACAGCTAGACCCAACTGAATTCCCAGCCCGAATTAGACCAGGACAAGGACATCCATAAAATAATAATAAAAATTTCTCAGCCAGCTACAGAAATGCAACTCACAGACATTTCCCAAGAAGTTCAAATTTATCAAATTGAGTAAATAAGTAAGTAAAAAAGTTTCCAGGAGGGTTCATACCCTGCACTGACACGGCTTGGAGTTGTGTGTACATGGCATTTCTGTACATAAAATGAGCTGCAAGTATGTTCCTGTTATGTTATGCCAAACCTGACCAAATGACTAACTAAATCAAGATGAAGCCCTTACTAACCTTTATTAAAAACATGAAAAGTTGGTTGTTTTTTTTTAAGACATGAAAAGTCAAACAAGAAAAGTTATAGTACACGTTAAGGACATTATTTGAGCACATCTTATTACACTTTTTTCTTCCAGATAAAAGATCATGATTATTCCTGCACCTTTACAATATAGGTACTAAGGTAGAAACATGATGTGTTCAGTCCTCTCCAGACACAGCACACATGATCTGTGAATGCTTAAGTGTTTCCTATCCATGACCATCTTTGAGATCTAAGGATAAAAAAGAGAAACTCAGAAACTAGATACTCTTATTGCTGAAAGGAATGAAATTCTCAGTGAAAAGGTTATTCAGTACCATAAAACATCTGAAACCGCTTCATCTAAAACCCTCTGTAGATATCTGTAGTTTTATTGGATTTGTGTCTGATGCTGGAATTGATTTCTGGTTTGTCAAAATACCTGTGAAATCAGGTTCGTTCTTGAATTTGTAGCCGTATTTTCAAAGGAATAGAATTTTTAAAAATGTTTCTTCTGCAAGTATTTCAGGAGCAATACCAGTTGTGAATTGTGCCGGAAGTTGTAACTGACCTTATAATGAGGTTATGGCTGTAATTGCACCTGTACTTAGGGGCTGTATCACATGTGACAGTAGCATAACAGCCGTGGTCAGTGTGCAGCCACTCCTGGCAGCCCACAAATCATGCAAAGAGCAAAAAGCAGCTCTGAAATGTGTGTAGGTATGACAGATTGATTGACCTCTGACAGGTATGTAGCTGGGGACAGTGGTAGTGATGACAGCCTCAGTGATGCCATCCTCCACCTCCCTTCCTTGTCATCCTCCGGGGCTGTGTCTCTCCCAGTCAGGAGTGCTCTGGTCCCTGGAACTCGATGGCCTCAGCCGGTACATCCTTAAAAGGGTCCAGGGGCGGTTTTGGGCTGTGCCGGCCAGCACTTGTTCCCAGGCACAGTCTGGGCATTAATGTGGGGCCAGCTGGGCAATAATGCCAGCCCTGTGGCTGGGCTGCAGGGCCGTGCTGAGAGGGCTCAGTGACACAGACCTGGCTGCTCCATGCTCGCTGGCTCAGGGCAGAGGGGCAGCAGGAGCTGTGTCCCGGGTGACACCTTCAGTCTGGTTCAGATGAAAACCTGGGGAGTGTGTTGGCATTAGGAAGGCAGCAGGAAGAGGGTGCAAATAAGGTAATGCTGTGGTCCATGAAAGCGCATGTGTGCCACCACTAACCCCCAATTTTCTCCACTTCATCTTCCTTTGGTGGGAAGAGTGATGGGCTCATGCTGCTGTCATGAACTCCTCAGCTGCCACTCCATTTACAGGATGCAATGCATCCTCTCTTGCCTAACACTTAATCTTTTATAATCCACTCCAACTGCCACTTAATCAGAACAGAACTGTGGATTGTAGCATAGGCAGGAGCAGAGCAGATGTTTGGAAGCAGGTTCTTCTCCTAATGAGCTGTGACTGTGCCTCAGACAGTCTCAATACACAATTTTTCATTCTTTCTGTTTTTTGCTATGATGGTAGCCAGGTGCAAATGGATGCCTTACATCTGTAGGGCTTCTAACACTCTCTCATGGACTATAAGAACCTTTTGTAGGCTGAAACCTCATTTTTATTCCGAGGGTGACTTGAAGCTCCTGAGGGAGACCAGAACACCCTGTGCTCATTGCTGTGCTGTGGAGACAGAGGCAGCATCTTGTGAAGAGTAGTCAGTCTAACTTAAAGCCAGTAGGTGAATAACAACAAAGAAGCAAAACCAAGTGATTTCTGGCTAATTTAGCAAACAAGATCAGCAAGCCAGCTGCTATGTTATTCTTAAGGTTTACACAGACATCTCAGCAAAGTTAATTCAGTGTCTGATGCTCAAAGAACAGCAAAAGACAAAATAAGATCCTTTTCAAAGAACTAGTGTTTAAAGTATTACAAATAGTTAAAATTAAGTAGTAAGAAGGTTCAGTGCCTTTGTAGCCCTGGAAAACTCAGTTTGGAGGGTTTTCAATTCCACTGTTATCTTGCTTCTTTTACACTTCCCTTTATTTGTGAGCTGGTCTGAGTGTCTACTATCTATATTGCAGGGGTACTTTCTCAAAACCCATCAGTACCTTTGGTTATTTTTACCTCACAGTACAACCTGTGAGCTGGCATTACCCCTGCCGCATACATGTGGGATAGGGGACAAATGCATCAAAATAATCTGCTTGGAGTCATCTTGGCAACCTGCCTCAGACGCAGCAGCAAGCTTGAAGCCCCAGGCACAGGGGTGAGCCAGGGAGGGTTAGTTACTTGTAAAGCATTTTAAAAGCCTCCAGCCATGGGCTCTGAGGGAGAGGAAGGATCCAGGCTGAAAAACACTTCACTATGGAGACACCAGACCAGCTCTCTGCTCTGCCGAATTTCTGAATTGATGCCCGGCCAATGCATTAGGTCCTGTGCAGCCACCTCTGCTGTGCGGTGCGTAGGAGAAGGCTGTGCAGGTCTGTGGCTACTGCCCACCCCTTAACTGCTGCAGTGCCCAGGGGTGAGGTGGCATCCTTGCAAGCTCCCCAGCTGGTCTGCCTCAGCCCACCCTCTGTCTCCAGGATCAGCTGCATTATACCAGTAACAGTCTTGCAAGTCCACAGCTCATCTCAGTCCTCACCCCTCCCCACTCAGAAGAGAGAAGAAAAACTGTTTTTAGGGCTGTCAGTCTGGAATCTTTCACAAGAAAAACTCTCTGTGCCACCCCCACCCCCACCCCAAATCTTGAGACCATGCCTTTTTTTACTGAATCATTTTAATCACAAGCAAGAAGCATACTACACAACTTAGAAACTCTCTGTACCTGTAACTCACAGAAGACAGGTTAATATTTCAGTACTCTGCATCAGGAAGAACTGTGGAGTAGTGTACAAAACAGGCAAACCCTCATTTTTTCCAAAGATACAGCTGCTGACTAGCACCACAGAAGCACACTCTGATGTTTGGATTTGTGTCAAAAAGAAATGATCAGCAGAGTCACAATTTCATGGAACTCTCTTAAGCTGTTGGGTTTTACAGAAGTTTTTGTTGTTCTTTTCCCCCGTTGAAGAAGCACATCCACCCAGTGACAGCCAGGAGTGAGGCTGTGGTCTGAGGCAGCAGTCACGCCACCGGGGTGAGGTGACCAGGGCAATGACGAGTTATCTGCCTCCTGACTGCAAGCTTGTGTGCCCACCAGGTCAGGACTGGGCTGGGTAAACCTGTCCCATAGGCTGGGATTTACTTACTGTCAGTAGTACTGGCAGGATTGTGTCATTGTGTAACTTGTACAGTTAGTGAGGAGGCTTGTAGGGAAGCCTGTTACTCGTTGTGAGCCTTTGCTCTTTGTTTAATGTGTTTGTTTGATCCTGAGGGATACAGCCTGTTACTGAGAAATCTAATATATGAGATTTGACTTTAAAAATACATCACCATGTTCTGTAAATTCCAGCCAGGAGATACACCTCCATTTCATTCACTGTTCCCTATGAGAATTCTCTTTCATAATTTCTGCAAGCGAAAATGTGAGGGATAGTTTACTGTATTCCTCTAATATACCTCTCTCGGAAAGCTTAAATGAATTTGATCATCACAAACCGCGAAACATTTCTCAGAACTCAGACAGACTTCACAGCAAGAAAAAAGCTGTGGGAAAAAATGCCAAAAAAGCCCACCATGCAGACTTCAAACCTGCAGTAGGCCTGATAGAAGGAGGTTATTGAGACATGCCTTGAACACCCTTTTCCATGTGCACTGGGTATCAGTTGATGGTGTTTAATTGTTCCTTCTGCTACCATAATGTTTATTTTCTGGATGATTATCTCACATTGTTTGTGATTCAGATCTACTGTCTGTTGACAAGATGCTAGAAAATAGTATACCTGTTCCTTTTTGTTCAAAGGCGTATTGATTTCTAAACAACTTCTTTGATAGCTGACAGTTTCTGCCCAGAGTTTGATGTAATGGTGTGTGAAGAATCAGCTGCTGACTGCTGGACTGGTATTTAGTTTTAAAGCCTACCACAAAAACATGTCCATGATTTACAATTAGGGATTTTCAAAAAGCAAGACTTCATCTGAAAAACAAGGCGAGTCAGATGTTGATGTGAGAAAACTGATTAAAACATAGTCAGAATAAGAAAATAAAAGGACCAACCACTCAGTTTGATACTTGGTCTCTTGCAAGACTGAATTGCTATTAGTCATTTATAACCTGTGCAAATGCATGGTCTTCTCCCTGTATTTATATGCCAGATTTTATTCTTACAGGAGGGAACGCTTGAGCTCCAAACTGAGACTGGAGCATAAGGATACATACCTCTGAATATGTATGGCAGTAAGAATATGGTCTAGCTCTTGTACTGAAGTAGGTCAATACCTGCACTCCCATTTCACGCTGTCAGCAAAGAACAAAGTTTACAATATAGACAGGAATTGAACTTGCATCTCTTGATCTTGGTTCACACTGACCATCCACCTAGACTTTTCCCTTTCCAGCTTCTTGGCATACGGTAGTGGAAGCCAGGGATCTCCTCCATCCTTAGACAAGCACCTTCCCCAGGGAGATGCCAGGCCGTGCCTTAGATAAGCCAAACCATCCAGAGACTTGCTGTGATGAAAAGGTGAGTTTTCATTCCTCCATTCCCATCTCCTTGGCTCTTCATATCAGTATTGTAAATGCAGAGATTGAGGGATGCTGTTGTAGCCTTGCTTGCGCTGCAGATACGCACAAAAACCAGACAAAGAACAACCAGGAGTGTGTGTGGAGGGACTCCGCTTCCCAAATGCATGGGCATGGATCTGTTCCGAGTCTGCTCTGTTCTGAATCTGTTCATGAATCTGTTACAGAAGAAAGTAACCTCTGTGACCTTTTGTGACTGGGGTTGAACAATTTAAATAGCAACAATTAGAGGAGAAAGAGGCAAACAGCTCTTCTCAAGGGAGTTTTATTTTCAGAAATGAAGGTACTATGGTAAATTGCTGGCATGGAACATCAGTTATGTTGCTCATTTCTAAAGTACCTTCCATGGTGGTACCCATAATGAGGGAGAATGAAGGCTACACATGGTTCACAGTGACCCAGTTTCATCTTATGCCTCTAATAAGGATTCTTCACAAGATAATTTTTAAACGAAGTGCTAAAATCAGTACTTACATATTGCACTTTTTAATCCCGAGAGCTTCAATGTACTTAGAAGGCAAATAAGTAATTTATCTTTACACTACCTAAGTACCTGGTGTATTGAAAGTGCACATTAAGTGCATTACTGTTCAGCACTAACCCTTCCAAGCATCAGAATGATGTCAGTCTCACATAGCATCATTGGTGACAGAGAAACGTGTCCTCTTTATGTGCATTTGCAGCTTTGCCTGGTGAAAAAACCCACAGCTCTAACACTGAATGAACAACCCCAGTGGCCGGGTGATTGTGCCTAGCTGTCCTGTGCCCTTTTGCTCGGCACTGGGTACCCTCCCTGTTTAGTTCTAAGAAACACTGCAAATAGATCCCTACTGCTCTTCTCAGTTCACATAGGTCCCGGGGACTGCTCTAACAAGTAGAACACTATGAACAGTTGAATTACTCAGGAATGTCCCCTGGCACTGTTTAATTGACTAGTGTAGGCATAGCCCACATCTCTCTTTGAGGACAGACCTTGAAAGCGAACATAGCTGTGAGCGGTGAGATCTGAGCAGGATGGAGTGCTGCAGTACATGTGTGTGTGAGCATGTGTGCACCTTCTGCCACTCCTGGGCTGATCTCCCGGGCATCGTAAGTGTTTTCTAGTTGTTTCCACTGCAGAAAAGGGGCGGCTAAAGCTTTTGACACACACACACACAAGATGCCATGTTTTTGTGACATCTCTTCTCCTTTCATTTTCACCCTTTGAGAATGGAAGTTTTTTTTGAGGCTGATAGCCCTCCATAAAGACTCCTGGGGATGGCTGAAGAAAAAGGTGCCTGACATTCCTTTTTTCTGGTTTGATAATGGAAAAATTCCCATTGATGTGAATGAACTTCTACTGCTGTAGATTTACTGTACATTCTTAATCCCAATTGCCCTGAGGCAAAACCATCCTCAAATACTTGCATGTTCTCTGTTTCCTAACAAACAATCCTTTTTCTGATTTAAAAGCAAAAATCTGTAAGGAATGACTTTTTGAACCAGCTCAGCTGAAAAGACCGGTTTTCCTGGTTTTCATGCAGATCCAGGTTCTGAAAGCACTATGCTCATTTTTTATTAATATTCAGCCTCAGTTTTATTTCCTCTCCAGCACAAAAGGTGATCTGCAAACTATTAGTGTCCCACCTTTGAAGCTTAGATCAGCACATCTGTTGCTTGTAAGTGGGGTTTGATATCAGTGAGAGATGACTCCATCATCCACCAGATTTATCATTTTAAGGGGGAGAAAACCTGCCCAGCTGAATTCGCTGCTAGAAAGTGTACGTGTCCCTTAAGTAAATAGGGTTCTGCTTGATTTTCCTATCAGACCGGAGATAAACAAAATAAAAATCACGTGCATCCATTGCTACCAATAAATCTCCATGCACTGCTGTTATCAAGGTGGGCAAGTATTATAAATTCAGTGGTTCCAAAAGGGGTATACCAAAAAAACAGAACACTTTTTGTTTCATCTTTTCAGTCATTATTTGGATCTCTCATTCAATTTGATTCAATAGTAAAGAACATTACGGTTTGTTTTAGAGTTCATTTCATACTTAAGGATATGGAGGCGATATTTCTAGGTAATATATTTAGGCATGTTCTTCTGCTTTATATTGCATTATACCAACTCATTGTAGAATTGATTTTGGTGAACTTGGAGTTCACAGATCAGAATTTGCCCATCAGGGAATATTTTTAGGAGTGAGTGAATTGGCATTGATGCAGATACTTGTAACTACCTTTTTTCTCTTTCCACTTACAGGAACGGGTTGTGTTCGTTAAAACAGCAGATGGTCACCAAAAAAATACAGTGCCAAGTACTTTTTCAGGTGACTAGTGCCAAGGCTTTACTCAAGAAAGCAAGGAGGAACACCAGTTTCACAGTCCTGGGAGTCTTTATAACAGATAGACGAGGACATGTCCACCTATGAAAAATGCAACCACATCCTCCCAGCCCTTCCAAGATACTTAAAAGTGTTGCAAGCATTTGTGTAGACACACTTGACAGAAGCTGACCAGTTGAAGTCTTTCTTTTATAAAAGTGTTTGGTCTTTCATGTCCAAATGTCAGCTTTGCTCCATGCAGGCTTCAACTTGGCACATTAGCTGAGCCTGGCTAGAGATGCCCAGTCTCACAGCAAGGCTTTCCAGTCCTGGCTGGCTGTGCTACTCACATTTCAAAGCTTCTGCTCAGCTGGGGGCACTGGCAGCCCTCACTCAGTCCTGGCTGCAGGAAACGCTGCAGATGATAGTCTTAAAAAAAAATTGGCAGCAAGTTTTACTTGGCTTCAACAACTGGGCAAGACTGGATGTTGGACAACAGCAAAACCCACTAAAGATCTTGCTTGCAAATTATTGACTGAAATTGTTCTGCATGAAAAGGTGCTCAAATAATGTTTTATGGATTTTCACACACAAGCAATGGAGGCTGTTTTCAGACAATTTGTTAGAGGAAGAAATTACAGTTGTTATTACAGTTATTGCAAATACACCATTAGCAGTGCAATAAAGCTTCCTTAGTTCTTTCACAACTGGTGAAGCCAAGAGAAATGGAGAAAAAGTAGGAAAATAGCTAATGTGAGGGTATAGTGAAAATATATGGCTTTCTTACAGTAAAAATCTCCCTCCACTTTAGGGAAGGATTACTCTGAGGTTAAGGAATACATGGTATATAGCTTGTACATGTACCCTACACCCCTCCATTTCTCCTCTGCTCTAGTGATTAGAAGGCAGATAAAATGGATACTCATATTCAGACTTCAGGGTTGTCTGTTCCAGTGACTGAGTGACTAGAGACCAAAGAAAGCCTGTGGCAGCATAACTCTCTCACCTGCTTGCCCTGATGTGTATGAGTGTGCACTCAATGTTTTTCTATTGTGTCTAGTACGCTAACCAGCTTAAGAAAAATATAATTTGCCTTTGCAAACCTTGTCTTGTTTATAAACAAATGTACAGAGGGAAAAATAGTGAGAATTACAAGTACAACTATTAAGGATGCCATAGCGTTAAGTACCCAACAGAGAGCTGTCACACCCCTGTGTGAGCTGAGTTAGCGCAATGTCTTTTTTTCATTCATGAAAAGAAATAAACTTAGGTACTTCAGTGATTGCTGTTCAGTAACTGATTATTTTGTAATATAAAATAAGTGCAGCTCCTGGGATGCTTTGTTCTGACTGCTCACATCATGCCTTCAGTTTACTTCTATTTTCACTATAATATGTTCCTTTTACTTGCCATTACAGATGAATGAAAGCGCAGTTATCAGCACAGGAGTTACCTCTGGTGAAGGAAATGTACTCAGAATAGAAGTATTGTGCCACCAGCTGTGTTAAATTGCTGCCTTTAAGCTATTGTGGGACAATTCAACCCTGTTGTAAAATAGATAGCGGAAGGCATGTGTGTTGCCAAGGAAACACTTGGCTGCAAGTTTATTGTAGAAATAACACCGGGATTGGGAAGATGTGGCTAACAGAAGAGTGTGGAAAAATGAAGAAGTGCCTGGCAAGTCTCTGTGCCTGGGGGAGGGTTGGAAGCAGAAGCAGTGAGACAGATTTACCACTACAAGTAGTTGACCTTTCTTCAGCTGAAGAAAGCAAGGAAAGTAGGTCCATAATTCAGGAGTGATTGGTGGAGCAAATAGAGGCTGGAGGGTAGAAATATGACCATGACGGGCAAGTCCATGCACTCGGGGGTGGAGAAGCAAAAGTGACCCCTGCACATTTGGATACTCACTTGGGGAAGAGAGGCTGGTGTAAACCGCTGCTGGATTTGCCCAGAGCTACACAATAGAAGTGGCAGATGAGGTCTCCGAGAGGTAAGGGAAATAAGGAAGAGGGGAGCCAGCATAGTAATACATTTGAACTTTGGGACAGACTCAAAACCAAGAGTAATACCTTTATGTTCTCCAAAGATTATCTATGCATAGCTTCTATAAGGTTTGTGGGCAAGAGCTACTAGAATTCAAAGCAAAGCAGTGGGCAATGAATTGAACTCACTGCAGCAAGTCACACTTATGCCATGACAACATGAGTGTGTGCCAAAAGCTTGTCTCTTCATCTAGACCTTACAGATAGTGACTGTCAATTATCAGTGGCTTCAATAGTCATTAGCGAAGTGGTCACATTAGCTTTTATCCATTTTACATGCTTTAACGCTTTGTAGCTGGAACCTGAGCCCTGCGGTGCTGTGAAGAAGTACAGCTGGGGTAGCGGGGTATGGCAGAGAAAGCAGAGGGCTTACAGCTTAGAAGAAGGGCCAATTTCCTCCCTGCCAGTGACAGGAATAGCTCGTTTTACCTCCCCATACCTTACATGCCTCATTCAGTAAAATGGGATAACCTTTATTTGTAAAGCAGTTTGAGCTATGGGTCAGAAGAACACTCCGTAAGAGCTGGCACTTTCATTAACTTCAGGCATCTATGCGAAGTCCAAATCAGTACACACACATAAGTACTCCAGAGCAGACGAGCAGCAAAAATACCCACTGGGCTGTGGCACCTGGCGTGCTCCAGCACATGCCTTCACACTGACCTGTAAGATCTTGCTGACCTGGCCTCCTGCTTTCCGACTGCAGATGGTTACAGCAAAGGCAGGTTGGATGGGAGGCAGTAAGCACTTGACACTCGGGATCATTGTTATTTGCCTTAGGCAGCTAGATTTGGCCACTGAGGGAGCCTGGCGTGGCTACTAACTGAACTATCTGCCCAAGTCTGCCAGCTACCACTTGCCCTTTGACAAAACCCACTGCCCTTCCATTTTGATGGTCTACCAGTTTCCGTGACATTGGGCTATCATGGATGAGGGACATCCCACAGCCCTGGACTGATGAGCATAGCCTGTGCAGTATGTGTTGCTCTGTATGCATGGTCCAGGCTGTACTGGTTTGGGTATGTACTGCTCAGCTGCCACAGGATGCTGGTCCATCACTCCTGGACTTGCTAATGCTGATGGGTATGAGAGAGGGAGATAAAAGACTGCTTGGGTGATCTCTTCTGGAGTGTCCCCTTGCCAACCAGCAGAAAGGCTCAGGAAAGGGAAGAAACCAGTCTGGTCTGCAGCCTCAGTCCGTAACAAGGAATGTAGCCATGAACAGTAGCCGTCACAGTTCAAGTCCCAAAGTATTTATACCCATTGCAATTCATATAATTTTATATTAATTATTTTTTCTAATTCAACCAATACTTCCAATTTTCTTCTCCTGTACTACTTTATATCATTGTATATATTGTATTTATATATATATATATATAGTCTATTACAACTTTTTGCAGTTGTAATTGCCCATTTAACATCCTTGCGTGAGGGTTGTCAGTCTATTTGGAAGCATGACAGAGCTAGACCTTAGCTTTGGAAAAGCTCCTCTGACAGTGGAAGAGCTACTGAGATCCACACTGGGCAACTTGCAGGATGGGACCCATGGTGCCCCACTGCACAGGCCAATGCAAATATTGCAAAACTAAGGCCCTGCAAACCAAGAAAGGAAACATCTGTGTTAACAGAAGTGATCCAGAATACAATCTCCCATTCAGGAACACCATCAGGCCTCCTCTGAGTCCATGGCAAGTGGATGAGCCCTTCAGGTATTTTGCTTTGGAAGCTGCCACGCACTATCCAGCACCATCACCTTCAGTGCTTGCACAATAGTGTTTCCTTGAGCTGGAAGTCACAGCTGCTGGATTTATGATGCAATTTTATGAAGGGGGCAAGCTTCCGAACATATTTTAAAGTGACTTGGGGCAAAAATATCTCATACTTGATTTATTAAATGAATGAATTACAGACTAACTATCTTTCTGCAATAGTTTGTTTTAATATTTTAATTAAGATGAAAATCATTAATCCAATTTTACCTTAATGAATAAACACCTCAAGTCAGCATCTGTTTCAGAAGAAAGATTTCAGAGTAATTTTTGCCTAAAGAGATGGTGGCTTTTTTCCACTTTCAGACATGCCATTGCTCTCAGAGGTATAAGATGGAGAACGCAGGATGAAATAGATACTGTAATTAAAAGTATATGTCATTGCCAGAAGATCTTGGAGGATTTCTTCTCTTTTCAGACTGTCCCTATTTTCACAGAGCACTTATGGCTAGGTGATACTATACTATTCCATACATGTCTCTGGATTTCTAATAAAAACATACTTTGTTCCATTTAATTTCAGTCCTCAATACTGTCAGACTCTATAAGTATTAAGTTGAACTTCAGCTTAGAAAGAGCTGTTCCCTTAATTCAGTTCCATTTTCCTGTTTCTATACAGGTAATAAATATCCATTTTACAGGAAGACTCCTTTTATCTAGTAATTTATAGACATCTGGGTTTTTAAGCTTTGGTGAGTTTAGGATTCCTCAGATGGAAAAATAACAGAATAATTCTCAATGGAGATGTTGGTAGGTCTGATATATTTGCTGAGAACTGAAAAATCAAGATTTTTTTTTCCATTTTTAGTATGATGAAAAGAAACAGGTTTTTCTTGCAGTTTATGTGAATTCCTGCTTCATAAGAATTGTATATTTCAGACAAATCACTGCCCTTTATTTCCCTATAAAACACATTCCAATTTTTAGTACAAATTTTAGTAAGGTTTCAGATATTCAATTCCAAATAATAGGAAAGCTAGGCATTTCACAGGCTTTCTCCCCTAAATGAGTGATTAATTTTTAACTTCAGCAAACCTGTTAAAAGCTGAGCTTTCAGGCTCTGTTATGAATTTTGTTCCTGCTCTAGTGATTGCTCTGAGTGGTAAAGTGCAACCTGATTTATGACACAGGATTGTCAGTTGGGAAAGCAAAATGCTGAATGAAACCCCAGTCATGCTCTCTCCCATGTTGTTGTTGACTTGAATGGGACCAGGACTTTACCTCTGTTCTCAGCCCTAGACTTCATCTGATTTCATCTGATTTCATCTGAAAGGGTTCTGATGAATTAACATGGCTGAGGTTGAATTCAGGCACCTGAACTCAAAAGACTTGTGGCCCAAACAGCCGATCAATCTCAGAACACTTTGGCTGCAGAAACGGAGATGGTGCTGTGTGCTTAAGTGCCTTGTGCCGTGACGTTTCCCACTCCCGGCGTGCAAATCAGCTGATTTATGCAGCATGACTATCTTGTTGGACTGGTGAAGAGCAGTAGGAAGACTGGCCCTGGTCCCTCCTCCCAGGGCATTTAGCATCGATTGTGGTGCACATGAACAATGACCCAGATGAAGAGTGCGGTGAGGACACCTATACATGAAGAAAGCAACGGTTTCATATTGGCTTTGCCTTGTGTTTAGTTGGTTTTAGAGGCTACATGTTCTGACAGGGGCCAAATATCAAATAAAATGCTGCTAGTGGGATTCATGGAGTGACATTAGTTATTCATGACACATTTTAAGTTTCTTGTGACATTCTACATGCTGAAAAACACCTTCCTGAAGTTAAAAGTTTTCAAATAACCCTTGCAGAAAGGTAAGAGGAAAAGCAGAATGATTAGATATGCAAACAAAACCCTAACGAGTTCTGAAGGACTCTCGTTTATCAAAGAGCATTTCAAAACACGAACAGATCAGCGCTGTGGTGTGCCAGCTGCCAGAGCTCTCCTCCACCAAAGAGGCACAGTCAAATGCCTCTTTCCTTTGTGCAGTCAATCTTTATATAATTTCTGAAAAACATTCTCAAGTGCATCTCTAAAAATCATTTCAGGCAGCTGCCCCAGCTTTCCCTTGCCTACCAGGGGTTGTGTGGCACATTAGCCTCCTTGCCTTCAGAAGAAGTGAAAGGCCAAAAGTCCACAGAATAAACTGCAGATGAGGCAGACTAATTGGTCTTAAAATCGAAACACATGGCTTCTTTCAGGATCTTGACTTTTTAAATACTTGTTTAAAGTAAACATTTGCAATTCCTTATGAAAGGCACTTTCCTCCCTGAATCCTCTTGACCCTCAGTGACCTTTCTTACCAATTGCACATTGCTTTACCCTTGGGGATGATTGGATCTTAGGAGGTTTTTTTTTTTCTTTTTCTTCTTCTATTCCCCATATTTGTCTCCGAGGACTAGCTTAAGGACTGGCTCGAAGAAAGCTAACCTGGGTCAGAAGGACAGAAATGTGCCAGATGCCCACCTGAAACATCCACAGGGGTGTCTAAGGCTGGGGCTGGAGGGAAAGGAAGTCACACATGTGACATGTCACACATGTGACACACATGTCGTCACAGCACTTTGTATTAAAAAAAAAAAAAACGGGCCACAAAAAATAATCACTGAACACTGACTCACCACAGCTAAGTTTTCAAGCTCATCTTTGAACTGAAAAGCAGCTGGAATGCCTTGTGTCCCACCGGCAGAGGGGGAGTACGGGGAGGAAAAGGTGGCCTGAGGCAAAGTCATTGCTGAACAAGACATTTTAAAAATATGGCCTGTGGCTATTGTCTCCTCTGACAGCAAAAGGCTAACAAAAGTGATTGACTCCAGACTGTAATTGCTGGCGAAGGCAGGCAAACCCTCCCAGTTTGTCTCCAGGGTGTCAGCACATGAAAGCTGACTGAAGTCTCTCTGAAGTCACATTACTCATAATCTGTGTTCCGAGCTTGAAGGCACTCCCGAGAAGCCCTTGTGTCGTTGTTAGGCAGTGCCAGAGCTTGTGCCATGGCCAGGTGTCACACAGCCACTTGCGTCCCCACGCAGAGGGCGCAATGCTTCCTAACAGGACTGGGAGGAGTTGTTGTCTAAGTCCAGGCAACAATTGTTCCAGACTTTCTTTTCACTCTTGTTTGCTGAGAAGCTAGGAAGAAGATTAGTTCTTGTAAAGTACTTAATTTTCAAAAGCTCTGCTGCCTAATTCCTCTGGAGCGAGATGTCAGCCTGCTCCCTCCATCTTCAATGCACAGACTGGAACATGCCTACAGGGCTGTGGCACGTGGCAGGCAGCGCCCGCTGTCTGGAGCGGAGCAGAGGCAGCGGGAGCATCCCCACATCCCTGGATGCAGGTGAGAGGGAGTCATGGAGGTAATGAGACAGAGCAGTGCCACGCAAAAATAGCCATGTGAAGCGGGCTGGTAAATTGGCTGGACACAGCATCCCTGTCACTGGAGAGATCTGCATTTGCAACCAGCTCATGCAGCCCTATGTGACACTGTGCTGCTTTGTGCCTGACAGCCTGGGAAATTCTGTGCCCAGTAGCTCCCCGTATGCTATACAGAAGAAGATGGGCTATCTATACTGCACCTGACATCGCAACACACGTGCTTACCTGAACTGACTCCAACCTGCCTGCTGAGCAGCTGTGGGCAGGCTGAATAGGTATCTTGTCCAAATGAAGGGTATTTTGCTGCTTTTCATCCTCTGCTGAGTGTGGTCCTCCTCATGGTCTTCCAGAGATTTCTGTACCAGAGCAGTAAGTCCTGCTCTGAGACCTCAGCAAGCTGGCAAGGACCTGCAAGGCTAGGCAGGAAGATTTGTCAAGGAGGTAGGCTGTGCCTAGGTATGGGCACAGACTATATGAGAAGGGTACCTGCTTCCACCAGTGATTCGTCAACCCACAGCTTCAGTAAAGGATTCAAAAGGAAAAGAGACATGCCTATTACAGGGTGAGGGCTCTCCTTTGCAAGGACCTGAGCTGTGCAGGAATTCCCCATTCCACCAAGTCTGAATTAAGACCTTGAGTCCAGATTTTTCATGTTGTCAGGGATTGTGCTCACTTCTGTATTGCTGGATACTCTGTCCTCCTGGCTGAACCTGTTTCTGGTTTGTGTAACTTAAGATTCACGGGAGACACGTGGCTTGTCTTGTTGCATGTCTGCTAAGTGCTTTAACCACTGTGCTATGAAGTCACAGTTTTCTGATCTCGTTAATGTTTATTCTTGAAGAGTGGACTGACTTCAAAAGAAGAGCTCACCTCATATTCCCACAGCCTAAATGCTACATCTCCCACCAGATCTGGCTCTGGGCCCCTTTCTGAGCAAGGTAAAATAGGGCTTTAATGCTGGGTCTCCTAGGCTGCAGGAGAGTGCCCTAAGCTGAGGAAACAGTGAAAACAGATGCTTTGGTATTAGGAACCCTCTGAGAAGATGAAGTAGAGCATGTCCTTCAAGCAACAGACAGGCATAAGCAGTCTCTGAGCATCCCTCCAGGCCTTAGGCATTTGCCTGGTCTCTGTACAGCTTGGTGGTGTCAGAATGTGACTTCTCCATGTCCATGGACAAAGTCTTGGGTGTTTAGGGGCATTCAGATGTCAACTGGTCATACAGCATCTAAGTAGATGTCTAAAGCTGGATCCAATAGAGATGTTGATTTAAAGTATCAAAATAACCTTTTTTGTGGACCTGCTCTTTCATAGCAGCGAGCAAGCATGTTTTTCTGATAAAAAGTTATACTACTTTCTGTTTTCTCTCATTTTGAAGTAATCTTGTTGGTCAGTCCTGGATTAGCAAGAGATTCTTACATTAAAATCACATTTGTAGGTGAAGGGATAGTCTTATATGACATTGCTGACACCAGGAGAGTTTAAATGCATGTGTTACCTGAGATGGATTCAGTCTTCAGAAAAAAAAAAAAAAATTTAGATTCTCATTTGTATAATCAAGGAATAATTAGGAGATAGTAATTCAGTAAGTAATGTCTTATTGTAGGATTTAGAGCTAGAGATTGAACCCACAGTTACCAGACTCCTTCAGGATGTTCTCCTGTGCCCCATTTCTCCTCCATCTGCAAAATGAGGGATCTTCTCCCATCTGTGCCCAAGGTACAACTGTATCAAAGGCCTAGACGTAGTATAACCGATCTGATACCAGATGGGATTTTAGCTGACTTTAAATGGAAGAAGCAGTGCCAGCTAGGCTTGAAGTACAAGCGTGACCAAATGTGAGGGCTTGCTGTGGCTTAACTGAATAAGTTTATAAGCTTATTTGTCAGATTCTTTCATATACCAGGTCTCAAATCTGGTGCATATGGCCGTACAAACTGACAAATGTATGTCAAAAGTGTTCAATGTCACGTGCCAGCAGGCTGCACAGACATTTTATAGGGAACATTTTTTCAGAGAGCTGAAGGTACGCATGCCTATGCTTATCAACTATCTTTGTTGATGAAGTTATCCCTTCAACTATTTTTTTCCTTAAAGGAACCGGCATTTTATCTCACATTAACATAGCTCGTGGAACTCGCTGGGGAAAGTTCTCTCCTGCTTGCTGATAAAAAGGCCCCACAGCTCTCATTTTCACTGCAGGTGAGATGGAGATATGCATAACCTTGTCTCTGGCTATATCTAGACTGTGGGTCTTTCTTAGTCCTTTATCTACGTCTTGGTCTGGCTGGAGTGTGCTATAACTCCTTGCAGCTTGCATGCCTGGATTCCCTGCTCAGATATTTGGGAAAATTGTGCATGGCCAAACCCTTTTCAGCAAGGTGAGCCTGGGGCATCTTCTCTCCTAGCCTTTTTTGGGGGGTTCAGGGAGGGAGATGCTGAAGAGCTACACAGCAGGAAGAGCATCCTGGAACTCTACAGAGCAGGACAAGAGAGAGTTATTACTCTGAAGATTTTAATAGAAAAATATTACAGTTTCAACCTGAATTGAAGTTGTATTACTTATTCAAATATTGAGGCTGCCTCTCTATCTGTTGGATGAAGAAGCTGTACAACGTAAATTTCAAACTACCTTGGAAGTAACACGCTAAAGATGTGCAAAGAGGTTTCTTCATCTAAGTTATTTCTTTAGGTGCAGATAAGAAACTCCTTCTTCCCTACTCCCACCCTAAACCTCATCATGAACATTCAGCAAAAGCAACTCTCCCAGTCTCCCAAGAGGTAAGGCAAACTCTCTGCACTCCACCTGCTAGCAGTGACGCTAGCGTATTTATACACATATTCTTACATCAGTATGGTTCAGATGATGTTGAACGAGGAGAGCACCCATCTTGGGGGCTGTCCCTGTACTGTCAGGCTGTCCCGTGATCACACCCCTGACCTTTAAAAGAATTCTTTTTAATCGCAGAGGACCATGCTGGGAGGGGGCTGTCCCAATCAATGTCAGACACAGACACACAACTTCCCTGACATAATTTGGCAATACAACATAAACAAAAGACACACTTCATGGAAAAGGCATGAGGCACACCCTGACCCAGTTGCTCTGTGCGCTCACCACCCAACATACAAAAAGGCTGCATAGCTAGACGATTGCCATTAGCTGAAGTAAACACCACTTGAGCAAAAGTAGGAGGGAGTCATACCTCCTATTGAAATATTTGGGTCCTTTCTGAAATTGACAACTTTCAAATGTTTACTGTCTTTTTCCCAAGACCCTGTTTATGGTTACTGTTAGTACTGTGCAGTAGCAGTGCCACCCAGCACCCCTCTGTTTTCTCATGAATGAGATTTTGGATGGGTTTGTTCAGATTCTTTTTCTGGGGCAACATACCTCATGGAGAAGACAAAAAGGAAAATGACATTTACAACCAGAGACTCACTTTCTTGTTCAGTTTTAAAACTGATCCTGTTACAGTTTTCCCTTCATCTCAGCTTTTTCAACTCTCTTAAAAGAACTGGAAAGTGAAACATATTTTGGCTATTCCGATAATCAGGGAATCAACATATGAGGACTACCGGTACTTCTCCAAAGAGTGTATCACCCATAGCTCAAGGGCTGATTCCTGGCAGAGGAGGAGATGTTTAGGAGCTGCCATCTCACCTTTCATTGCCTTTTGAAATTCCTGCCCCCGCTACCTCCACCCCACCACCCCCCCCACCTCCCCACCCCACCACCCCCCCAGTTATCTGCACCACTGATGGCAGCCCACAGACCTCTGTGCAGTATGGGATTAGAGGAATACTCACCCCTTCTCTCACTATTTTTTAAATTAAAGTGGGAAAAGCATGCACAGGATCCTGAGCCCATGCCATGCTAAGCTGGTGCAGAACGAATGATCTTGCTGCCTTCTCCAGCAGCAGCACCAGCCAGGGCTCCTCTTCTTTTAAACTGCTATAAACCACATTCTGCCTCGCAAGAAATTATGAGCTTTTACTCTGGTTTCCTCACTGGCAGTCTATGAACGGAGTGCATCTGTAGAAGCTTTCACTGTGGTCAGTGGTGGTTGTTACTGTGGCTGAACTAGTAGAAATGGAACAACCCTGCTGCTTCAGGCAACTCACAGTGAGAATTTCTCCGTGTGGAAATTCAACAGTGAGAGTCCTGGGTATAAAATCTTTATTAAAATATGTCTGCCTGAAAATTACAGCTTAATAGACAATACTCATTTTAAAGACTGACTTTTAGATGATCATTAAGTACTCAGGCTCCTCAACATCTTCCTGACCAAGCAGCACAGAGACCCTGGCTTTTCTGCACCAGCTGTACGTGTGGGGGCACTTAGCTCCACGCTCTGCAGGACACTGGCTCGAGCCTTTGCCCAGGCCAGGCTGGGCTTCACTGCAGCAAGGACAGGGAGATGAGGGGACGTGACAGTGAGGAACAGGACTGCTCCCAGCAAGCAGAGAGGCTGCTGTGGCTTTCTGAGCTGAGCCATAATGGCACCACTGGGTTCCTGGGTGTGTTTTCCAGCCAACAAGCTCTGTTGCCATTTTAACTTACAGGTCTGTTCCAGCAATACTCACATGCTTTCCACTTTCTTGACTTATAGGAAACCTTAATTTCTGTATGACTGAATATACTAAGGTCTGCTTTGATATTCTGGCCATCTGAATATCTGGCCATCATTATCTCTTGTTATGCCCAGAGTAGCTGCCTCCTAACACGGCCTGAGCTGACCCTGGCTTCCCTCTGCTTGTCTGTGCTACCATAACAGCAGCCCTGAGATTAAATGAACACAGAAGACATTTACAGGGAGTCTTTTCTGGAAAGTGGAAGCCTCCCTAAACCTGAAACTGCAGAGATGCTGGTAGGATGCTGCTGACAGCACCCCAAATTGATCACATTCCTGTTGAATGACAAGTTATTAATCCTGGGCCTGGAGCTGTATTAGTGCAACTGTGCAGCATTGGTCTGGTTTGCAGAGCAGACACAATGAATCTTCTCCTGCTGGCTAAAATAGTGTGAACATGCCTCAGGGCATTTCCTTTCTAAAACAGGAAGGATAATACGTCCCCAAAAATTAGGATGTTGCACAGCAAAGTCTGCAAGGCTCTCAGATGCAGTTGTTGTGATTGGGGGCCACATAGATATCAGCAATGATATTTCAGGTAAGTAGGTTACAATGTGATGATTGACTTTGTCAGCTTCTAGCTTACTTTGACTATACTCCAAATAAGAAGAATTGAAGAATTTTGCTGCTGAAAGTTTGCAAAAACTTTCATCTCTCAGATAAAGATCTACCTTGCTACACCTAAGGAAAAAGTTGAAACTGCAGAATGACTGATTTCACCAGGACAAGGACAAGCACAAGCTATTGCTGTGTACAACTGGCAGCAAAATTCACCAGTGTGAAGGGTCACTGTAAGAAGGTATGAATATAAAGCGGATAAAAACTAGACCACTAAGGTGCTGTACTGCAAATTCATGCACATGAGATATGTGATGCAATGAACAGCCAACCGAGGTTTTCAGCCACAATTTGGTAAGCCTTGAGTGGCTCTAAATAAAGTGGAATAGAAGAACAGAGCCAACAATTTGCAATTCTATTTCAGATGAGTTTCTCTTAATACATCCACACTTCAAAAGAGCATGAGTGTTATTATGTAGAAAGAGAGGAATGGAGAGTGATTTTGTGCTGTCTGCAGTGATGTGAAGAAAAACTTTGGCCAAGGATGTTAACCACTCACTGTTGTTTCAAATTTGCCTCTCACCCATCTGTTCATTATTGCAACCTCAGCACTGTAACATGGCCTGCTTTGTTTTTTTGCAGGTTTACATAGCACAAGAAAGCAGGACACTGAAGAGTGAGTGACCTCTGCAAATAGCTTTCCAAATTAATGTTCCACATCTCTGCCTGCAATTAGGCACTGATAACCACAAATTAACCTTTCAGAGCAGTTTCATACTTTGCAAAACTCAGATGGTTGAACAAATGATGTGTCCAAGCAATAAACATCTTTCTGGCATTCATAGGCAGTTGCAGCTGTGGAGGCAGGCAGTTGTTTTCAGAAATCTGATCATAAATGAGAAAAGAATGGACTTCTTAGCTGATGCAACCAATGTAGTTGAATGTAGTAGCTATAGTTCAAAGGTGAATTAAACAGACCAGTAAAAAGGGCACATGACTTGGGACAGTATGGATAAGCTCTTCTATCCTTAAACAGGTTGTTCAGGTTTAAATTACCTATTTGGAACAACCCCATGCCCATGCTGTGTCCTCAAAATATGTCCATCCCTTTTCTGGGAGAGGTGGGTCACCATGAGGACAAGCCTAGCCTGAAAGCCTGATACACACGCGTGCCACTGTCTGAGCCAGTGCCCTAGTCCTGCTGGGCTCACTGGTATAAATGCAGACACCGTTGACATGGGATGATGCAACAGCAAATTGTGGCTGCATCACGTGGCTCCAGCAACATGAGGTGTCAGTGTGGTGGAGTCAGGAAACCTGAGCCTGTCCTGTAAAACTGTCTGTTATAGAGCAGCGTGGGGTATATGAGGGTAATATCTTAATGCCATTCCTCCTTTCCTTGCCCCTGACTTGCTTTGAAACGGAGGAAGAGGGAGCAAAGGCACTGCATCACATAACAACTGGAATACTGACCTTGCATATGTTCATGCACAATCTTAACTTAGTATACTATGGTGTAGTCTGATTTAACCTCAAATGTGATCTTAGAAACACTTTAACAGCTATGTAAGAGTTTATCGTCTATGCAGGAAAGTCTCCTTCCTTGTGTGCTTTAAAAGATAATCATGCTGTTGATCCAGGCTGGTTTTTATAAGACTTTCACAGTCATTTTTTTTTCAAGGAAAGCTAAGAGACTGACCAAATCTTAGAAATAATCCACTTAAGCCTTTAAACAAAAGGGAAATATTGACACAAGGACATGTATGTACAAACCAGGTAAGTAATGATAAGGGGATACTCAGGGTGGAGCAGCTTTATGTGGAAGTAGCAGGACAAAACAGTGCACTGCACTAAGGGATGATGTGATGTGGTGGCTGCAATAGCCAGGGACTGGACTTTGAATCTAGGGAAGATGGCCCTGCTCCTGTGCTCCTGCCAGATTGCTCAGTAAGTAACTTCAAAATCCACACACACATTTTTACTGGCATGAGGCCTTAGACTGCCCAGTCTTTGATCTTCTGCATCTTCTCTGTACAGGGAGGGAGAGAAATAAGAAAGAATGCTCTTTCTTTAAAAGCATTAGTGTCATCATAGGAAAGATAAGTTATCCAGTGTATATATTCAGTCTCACACTGGTCTGGAAGGTTCATTTCAGATAAAGAACTGTTACCAGAGTTGTTTAAATGAAGGGCAGAAGGAGGCAATTGCAATTTCCCTCACTAAACATTTGTAGCAGAGTGGAAAAAAAAAAAAAGGAAAGTAAGTAAATATAAAACACATAAATTCCCCAGAAGGAGAATGAAAGAAATGTCACCACGGACATAGTTGCTGTGCTCCCTCCCAGCAAGCTGTCTGGGTGCACGTCATAGACTTTTCAAGGTCTGAGGCCATTACTGAAGGTAGCTTGAATAGATCAGGAACATTTCTCACTTTTATAATCTCTTAATAACAGGCTACACTCTCATAGGCTATGCTAGGGACGTTAACTTCTGCTATAAATTGCAGGAACTGCGTGGTTGTTTACTTGTGCCCTGAGCACCTAAATATTCCCAAGGAGGAAGATGAGAGCCACCCATGGTCAGTGAGGACAAAAGTATTTGCATCTATGTGGGTCTGCTTAGAAGACATTGTTAAAAAAATGCAAAAAATCTGACATTTTAATTGTAGGTGTTCCTGACAGTAAAAGCCTTTCAAAATCCACAGACCACTGCATTAATGAGCTAGGATGCAAAGGAAGTACAGTACTGCTGTAAAATGTACTGCACATTCCCTCCAAGTGACCAGCCCATCTGAAAGGCAACGGGGTCTAGACCCATTTAAGTACAGTCAAAACAATCATCTGCCCAAAGACAATTACCGCCTCAGGCCAAAAAAAACCCAACTATGTTCAAGCAAAAGAAAGGAGTTTATATGGATTCCAGCAGAGCCTCAGGTCTGCAGTCAGGATCAAGGGGTGGTACAAATGCTAAGAAAGAACAGAGAAGTGAGGTTATCTTGCTTATTACAAGAGTACTTTGTCTGGCCCATACTTGCACTTACATGTTCTCTCCTCACCGTAAATGGTGATGGCACTTTTGTTTCCACTAGAAAAAGCCAGCTTATCAAAACAGAGGTTTCTGTTGTAACACATTAATTTTAGCTGAATTTCTTCAAGACATCAGTTACAGAAAAGCCCTTCCAGCTCAGAGAGAAGGGAGGAGAAACACTCCAGAAAAGCCAAGCACCTGGGAGTGACAGTGCTCACCTCGGCGAGAGAGCAGAGTCATTCATTGGATTACATTAACTGAAACCAACAATTATTGGTCTTTGCCCTAAGCTTGAGTACCTTCTAGAGCAGGATGTGGCTGGACAGGAGGAGCCAGGAGGAGAGGCAACACAGAAACACCAGAGGGCATGTTTACATGTTTGATCAAGCAAACCTCAACGGTTAATTTATTTCAGGAAGGACAAAGACAAAATAGATTGTAAAGCAGTAGCACACTTGCTCTATGCCTTTCTCAGATACCACTTCTTTTTCGCAGTCAGTATTTCACTAGCAAATGGAAGCAGCCTTGCGTAGTCTTACCCAAAACATTTGGCTCCAGGGGTAACTTTAGACAGTTGAGTTTCAGGAGGAGGACTACAGCCAGGGAATGCCAAATAAGTGAGGTTACTTGTTTACAGAAGAAAAGCATCTGATTGACCTGGGAGAAGAATTTCAGAGGGAGGAGGCTTAGGCAGAAGTCCCTTGTGACCCTCAGGACAGCCTAGCATTGATGTCTTGCTACACTACACAGACAAGACAAAAAAAAAAAAAAAAAAAAGATGAAAAAAGGAAGGCGTGTGAATTTAATATTATATTAATCAACTAAAATAGATTACTGTAAACTCAGGAGCACTATCTAGCATAACAACCATAATGATCTCTTAATAAGCTTGTTCAAAACCCATATTCTGCCTTTCTGGTCCTTACTTATTTCCTTTCAACTGCCTAAGGGCTTCCTCTCAAAAGGTGTCACAACTTCTTCCTTTCCTACTTCAAAAACTGCTTTTCATTTATTAGTTAATAATTTACTAGGAGCCTCAGGTAGTTCTTCTTTGTAAAAAATGTAAGGGCAATCCCAGCTGTAGTGTCAACCCTGGCATTGTTAGACCCTCAGATCACCATTAAATTACCTTATAGCTGTTCAGCATAAGGTAAAGAGCCTGGCCGCTGCACCCCTGCTTCATCAGTACTTGTTAGGAAAATATCTGCCTCCATTTGGAGCATCCTAAAGGGCCTGAAACACTCATGTTATTTTTCCACCACGACATAGAAAACAGGTCTAAAATTGCTCAGAGCCTCTCTGTTTTTGTACCTTCTGTTCAGAGGATCCACACTGTTTGTAGGAAAAGCAGACCTTGGTATATTAAATAAGGGAACCATCAAAGCGTGTGGGATTATAAGTGGATGTTCCCCTGCCAGGCCATGTGGATGGGAGGTGGGGCTGTACTGTTGGATCCATGAGCAGGGTGGGCTGAAGCTCAGGTGAGGCATCCTGTTGAGTGAGGTTTTGAGGGTCTTCATTGTGGGGAGTAAAAAAGGCCAATGTGCAGAGCAGGTTTCCAACCACACTTGCCTGGCAGTGCTGGTGTACCCCAAGGTGCTTAAATCCCACTGGGAACACACAATAATGGTTTCCCAGATAAAAATGCATGTCAGTGATGCACCAAGGAGGGGGAGCATGGATCCACTGGACCGCTGAGAAGAAATAGGTTAGGTAAGAACTGGTAAGGAAATGGGTCAAGACGGTCGCAGGTAAGGACTGGATATGTCACACCTATTTTCATCTGAGAGCTGAGGATTTGCTGCTGCCATTGAAGCATTAATTCTTTTGAAGACCAAGTCCTTTGCTCCCTGGAATTGGCATTCTGATACTGATTTAGTTGTTTATTTGCATGTCTTTTCCTGAGGCAGATCAAGTGTTTTTAAGCTGAAAGTTCATTTCATGATACAACTATTGGCTTGTGTAAGTTTACTGAAACAACCACATAAGATTTTCTATTGGGTCCTGCTTTTACAATGATGACAAGTCACCATTTTCTGTGGTGTACAGTTGAATAATGAAACATAATCCCCAGCATACACTACCAGTCACCCTAATGACACCAAACCCCTTTGTTTTATTGGGATTTGATCCCAGGACATGATCCCAAAGACTTGGAACTTTCAATGATATGAAGAAAAGCTGTGAGTAATCAAAATCTGCCAGAATTAGACACCTAGCACCTACTTAGGTACTTAGGGACATAGTTTAGTGGTAAACTTGGCAGTGTTATGTTTAGTTGACTCGATGATCTTAAAGGTCTTTTCCAACTTAGATGATTCTATGATTCTGTGGAGAGCCTGACTACTAATATCACATGCTATGCATCACTGAAAAGCCAATTACTGGACATTATGTAGGAAAAATCTTACTTGATTTATGTATTCAAATAGTAGAGGCAAAACAAAATTCACATGCAACTTTGCTAAGACAAAGATTTTGGTATGAAATATACAGTTTCAATGCTCTAAATGTTCTAGTTTTCTTCATAATTACATCAAATGCTTCCTCCCCTGTGTCCACTACATGCGAGAACAAGCTGTGTAAATTAACAAAGTTTAGTTTGTGTCTATAAACTTGCTTTACACATACAAATACTTTGAAAACTGTGAATAAATTTATACAAATTTTGCATGGGTAATGGAATAGTAAGTGTTAAAATGCAGAATTCATATATGTATCTATGTGTACAGGTAATGGTTGCAAGCTGAAAAATGACTGATGGCTCTGGCCCAGGATGCAGTATATCTAGAGGAGAGTTTCCATGTTTAGTAACAGCTTTTCTCTGTCAAGTTGATTTAAAAACTGCAGCTGCTGTTTGAAGCTGCTGTATTTCTTGGAAACTCATTATAATCCCAACAAGATGTTTTATATTTGGACAAAAGCAGTGCATTCTAATTTTTTTTTTCTCACATGAATTTCTGTGACAGTTACACAGGATACAACAGATATTTGATAGAATTTGGAATACATAAAAAGGGACAGATGTCTCAAAGAACTTTGCAGGTTGTATGCAGAACTTTTTTTAACTTCCTTTTTAAAATATATTTCTGTGCAATACTCCCATGAAAGCCAGATTTTTTAATGGTCCCAAGTCAGTAGAGCTTTAGATGACTTACACCAGTCTCCTAGATGATGTGCAAACCGTGAACCAGATTTGCAAAGGTTGTTCTATGTAAATTAATTTTTTTGTAGCTATTCCTTTTGCAGGTCATTATGAAAGAAAAAAAATGGTGTGACTGTTTTTTGACAAGTTCTAGTATATAACATCTAAATTAAAAGATGTCCTTCCTCTTCCCACCTTCCTACCATAGAACTTTTTTACCAGGTGTAATATACTAATTGGTATCTTAATGAAATTTTCCTGTTATTTCTCCTTAGTCTTGCTATTTATGCCTTTCCCCTTTATTTACACCCCTAGTACATATACTCTACTCACACTTTTTTCATGGCACAAGTCTAATGCAGTGAGGGGAAAAGAAAATGAAGCCTGCTACTGTCAAATCCCTCTCCAGCCCCACTCAGGCCCAGACATCTGATACAAATTTAAGCTTTCACAAAATACGAGGCTCTTCAAAGACAGAATTACAGTTTGTATAATCTATATTTTGCCATATACAAGATCCATAAGAACCTGCCATCATAGCTGACAGAAATGAGAAGCCATAATGCTGCACATGAGCTAGCAATGTCCCTAAAACTGCTCTGACAGATGTAGCCGTAAATTGCATTTTTAATGTACTCAAATAAGTGATCTTTAATTAGGATTAACATTGCTGTCCCCTGACTGATTCATGATTAGTATGTGTGGGCTTTAGTAACACTTAGAAAAGGATCAAGTGACCTTAATTGTATCCAGCTTGTCCATTTAAGTGCTTGATTTTTTCTAAAAGTTGTTTGTATAAATAACACATCTCAGTGAAGGGAAACTGATCTTGTTCTGGTTAACTTTATTTTAAACATAGTGTAGACTACAATTTCAGTTATTAATGTCTTTTGTAGAAGTGTACTTCAAAACATTTCATATTAAAAGTAATAGAGATGAGGAGGCAATGCATGAAAAAGTAGGAAATGAGGTTCAGAAACCTTATTTATATGCATCAGAATAATTACTCCAGCCTGCAGAAGTGTTTCTTTCTCTTTGAGCTAAATATTTTCTTTTCCAATTCACTGTTAAAGCAAACAGAATATGTATGGTTTTGATCTTATTGTTGATTAAGAAGACCCTCCTAAAAGCCTGAACCAGACCTCAGAAGCATCATTGTGCAGTGACAAAAGCTTTTTATTGCTAATTGTAAAAGCAGGGCAGTCTCCAGCAGAGAGTTGCTGGGTTGCTGACTGATGCCTTGACAGATAACAGACAATCACTGCAACACTCCAAGATTCCTGGTGGAAAAACAAAAGATGCTTAATTTATGAACAACAACCAGGCATCCACTTAGCGATACCATTATGCACTGGAAAAGACTCTGTGCCATGCAGACATACAATGAGCTTGCTACAGAGTCGGGAAAGAGTTGGGTTTGTCCATGAGTGGGCAAATAATGAAGGAATGGCCATGACACTCATTAAAAGCCCCGAACCTTTTTTCCCCAGCTTGGGTGGGGCTGTCTGGTGTTTGCACAGTAGGTCTCAGAGACAGCACGGAGGTGAACTGTGTCCACTTGGAGATTCAGACTTATTTTAAGGGATTTTCTATCCCTCTGCTTGTCAAAATGAGACTTTCGGGGATTTCACTCCTGTACTGCACTGGAATGGGAGGGTGGCAGCCAGTAAAGCTACCAGAGGACTTCATAGGTGAGGCATGAGCCATCAGGACACTGGGGACACAGAACAAAGGTCCAATGATTAATGGGGTTTCTGAAGCTTCCCAGTAGCTTATTACAGACAAGCTGCAGCTGGACTCTTCTTCCTTTGAATTTACATCTCACAGCAAATGCACTGCAAGAGTGTGAGTATGAAGTACAGAATTGTGTCACCAGCAAAGGACAAGTTTCCCTGAAGCAGTGAGGTGCATCTAAGTTTGTTGTGTTTGCTTACCCCATTAACAGCCCCTTTTCACCCTTCATCAAATCCCTGTTGTTGTTGTTGTTGTTATTATTAATGGATGCTCACTGGGGTGACATGTACGTGCTAGCCACAGGCAAGACCCTGCAAAGGCAGATGTGGGCAAAGAGGCAGAGGGGGTCTCTGCCCCACAGACTCTTAACACATGTGACAGAAGGGCTCAGGCAGATGCCAGGGAAATGTATGAGAAAAGCTGAGGATGCCAAAAATTTAACAAACAGTTGAGGGATGCTGGGATCTACAGGCCTTGCAGAGCAGGAGCTGGCTGGTTCATAGTGCGTGAGAAACGCTGGGTAGGGCAGAGCTGTCAGAGCAGCCCTGCAAATGCAGGGTCTCTGAGCACAGCGGTTTAGCTGCTGTCATTGGTTTTATTAGGTCTTTTGCTTTTAATGTCACTCCAGCATCTCCAAACACTGTCGTTTCAGCGAGTGCTGAAGCTGGGTACGGTGATGTTTGCATTGTGGAGTTATCTGTACCTACAGAGCGTGGGAAGAGGAAGAGATGGATAAAATACATATAAAACCTGGTTGGTTACAGGGAAGACTTGTTCCTACACCTGCTGGCTATACGACTAAAGCCACACATAGTCTGCCAGTGCCTCAAGGAGTGCTGCGATGGAGGCTGGCATATCCAACAGCTTGTAATGAAACCAAAGGTAGGTTTGTCCAGACATGGAAAAGCAGTTGTGTGGGGAAACAAAGCTGGCAGACCTTCAGCATGGAATCAGACCAGCTGGGAAGTGCCTGGAGAAGAGCAGAGGCTTGACCAACAGATAGCCAAAAAGCCATATGAAGAATAATTTATGTGACGATAAATTACTGACTGGGATGAGGTTTGGTTAGCCCAGGCAAACCTGCATCTGGTGTGATGGCAAAGCTGACTGACCAACTGCTCCTCAGCAGTAGTCCCACGCAAGCACATACAGCTTCTTTACTGGGATTTAGACGCTTTGCAGGATACTTGAGAGAAATGGCAGTTTTCAGACAGTCCTTAGAGTGGAGCTGAGACACAAGCAGTGACCTTTTGACCATGTTTGGTGATTTTTAACACTGTGCTGGAATGTACACTGAACAAAGAGAGCAGTTTCTATGAAAACAGGTGCATTTGAACTGGTTGACCAAATACAGACTGCTGAACAAAATGGAAATGCTACTGAGATTCCTGCCAGACCCCCTGGGTGGGGAGCTTTCAGTTAAGACCAGAGGAAGCTATCTCTTGCATAAGATACAGCTAAGTCCTGTGGCACCCTATAGCTGAATGACCTGCCATCAAAAGCTACCCTTCTCCTCTGGCATGCAGGAAAATTATTCCTTCCCATTCATATGTACACGAAGAGCTCATGGAGCTTGCAGGAGCTTGCTCTGAAGTTTGTTGGGTTTTTTTTGTTGTGTTTTTTTTTTTTTTTAAACTCTCAATATCTGGATTACATTGCAGAGCTGAAACAAATACAGCAATGCAACCATCAAAACTATCAGCAATTTCCCTTACAAGTTACGAAAGTGCACCTCTTACTAAAGGAAAAAGAATACGTTACCTTTATTCAGCCCACCCAATGGAGTATCCTGCTGGGAAAATCCCTGTCTCTGAGGCCATAAGCTTTCCTCCTTTTAACTCCTTTTCTTCAAAGTTTGCTTTTTTGTTTTTACTTTAAATTACCTAGGAGAGTCACAGGGCTTCAAAACCTGAACATGTGTGCTTGCCTAAGTCGATATAGTTTATTTGTTTACACATTTAAGTATCAGTAAATGAAATGAGGTGCAGTACTTGATGTTTATAGTTCCTTTTTCATAAAGATGTTTGTGATAGGTCTTCTGGGTTCATTACATGAAATTGTGTATTTAGGTAAATCTACAGAGGTTTGATGGATTTGTTCCTTCTTATCCTGCATCTGGTAATTTGGACTACTGCAAACAGTACACAAACAGGTCAGAAATATGAAGGAATTAGAATTGTCATAGCTGTACAGAGGTCCCTGTGAAACAGGCACTTTTTCTGTTGATAAGTATATCTAGGACTAGCAGGCATCCAGGCTACCAAAGACATACTCTCTGTTTCCACTGAACAGTTTTATATAAGTGGAGAACGAAGCTTTAGTTGTGCCTTGAATTGACAGAGCTGGAGATTGTTTTGTTTTTGTTTTTTTTAGTTAGTATTTTTACCCTGAATAAAAGTTGGGTTCTTTTTTTTTTTTTTAATCATTTAACTGTTTATTCAGAGAGAAAGTCTCTTTTACCTCCTTTTTTTTTTTTTCTGTGGAAACAATAAAAGATTTCATTTCTTTGCCTTTGGAACAGTGTAAAGTTATATGAAAAACAGCCATTTTAAAAATCAGCTGATCTTTCAAAGCCTGTGAAAACCAATTATGTGCAAATTCCCTTTGATTTGATGTAAGTGACTACATAAGGTGCACAGGAATGGTAATCTGGCCTCTTTGATTCTTAAACAGATTATTGAACAGAACAGTAACTAGAGCCCCAAAGAAAAGGACGCAGCATTATGTGCTAATGTCTAAAAAGGTAGATGCTGCAACTTTCCAGACATTATTAGATATCATCGAGTTTTTGCAAGTCTGTTCAAGCTCCGGTGTCCTCTGGAGTAAAAAAATAATTCATCTTCTCTACAGAAGAAGAAGAAAGAAAAGTGCAGGTCTAAGGGATTTTTAATGTAACAATTTTTGATTGATAGGTTCCTGTTTTATTTCTTTATTCTTACATTAACCCAGCATTTGGATATAACCTACAACGTCTCACCTCTATACTGTGTATGTGCTATGGCTTGCCCCTACTTGTACTATCTGTATGTTTATGTGCTGTGCCTACCCTGAAACTTACTACCAGTATTGTCTAAAATAACTCCTTTATAAAAAACCCAGAATGTATTAATCCCATTCCATTTCTTCTAACAATTCCTTAGATATCTCAATGACAGCTGTATACAATCAAAAGCAGCTACCCACACCCTCAGAAATCAAACGTGTCTAACCTGATGTTACCTATTCAACAGTCAGGTATCGCTGAACTGAGTCATTTTGGCTCTTTACAGTCAGTACTTCCCGAAAACCATTCAACCCACCTATCTGGGAGACCTTGTTTGGAATGAGGTAATTTCCCAGCTGGCGGCAGCAGGACTTGCACTCTACTGGCAATACGAGGTGCCTAGTGGACTGGTTTAGCCCAGATTCCTAAATTTTAGATGGCTTAAGATAGACGTAACAAATTCCATCCTAAATGCATTGATACTTGCCTTCAAGGCATTGGAAAAGACTTTTTTCCCCAGCTTACTGGGAAATTTTAAAATTGCTTTGTGATCTAAGGATCAGTCTCCCCTTAAAAGAGATATACAGTAGAGGAAACAGAATAAAACTTAGTAGACCCTAAAGCTCAAAAGGATTGCAAGAGGGTTTAGTCTGACCTCCTGCACATTACTAACCACAGGCCACAGATGAGATGATCTAGAAAGATATTTGTTTTTTTCAGAATGACAACATGGAAAGTGTTAGTTTTCTAGCAAAAAAAAGAGCTTTTAATGAAATAATGGAATAATTTCCATTGAAGACAAATTCCTGGAAAGATACAATTTCTTTTTATAATCTTCCTAATGTTTAACTAGAAAAATCATTATATACTTCTGGAGATTTGGTTTAATCTGGCTTGAACTCAGAAATGCTTATTGAAATGCTAGAGGTGAGTTTAAAACACAGAGATAGTTTTGGCTCTGAGTCTCTTTAAAAATCAGGTTTGTTTTAGGAAGATTTAATTATCTGTTTGCTTCTTTAATCACAGTTTTATAAGTTGTCAGACGAATATTCAAAGCAAACCATAATCATTATCCAGGGTTTTTTACAAAAGGAAGAAGAGAACATCTGCTAGTTCAGGAAGCCAAGTAAACCATAGATAGGAGGCTCTGTACCTCAAAGAAAGACATTTAGCTTTACAGGAACAAGCTGCTTTTCCTGGGTGTTTGACTAAATGAGAGCAATTAAAACTGATGCAGCATTGTGCAGCCATGCAGGCCCAACATACAAGGACTATATTATATATTACAAGGGATACTTTATTTGTTGTATTCAATGCTGTGGATTTCTCTTAGCAACACGTGTCTAGTGAAGACAGTAATTATCCTAGCTGCCTTCCTTATAGTGTTGTATGTGTCTGTATACTTACAGTATACACAGTATTCTTACATATATAGTCTGGATACAGACTTGGCCTTCTTATACCTGGAAAGTTGATGTAAACTGAATGCATAGGGAAATACAAACAGCGGCTCTTTGTTGCAAACCACATTATCATATGGAGTTTTGTTACAAAACACATTTTTACTAAAGACAATTTGCACTCAAATTAATCTTGGAATATACAAAAAATGGTGCTCTCTATCAGAGAATCAGGCAGTATAACTTCAGATTTAGAGAGAGGCAGCTCAGGAAGAAGCAAAGCCTGCTGTGATAAAGGAGACTGCAGGTCATGTCTCTGCTTCCCAGCGCATGTTAGCACAGACAGGCACCAAAAGGCACGGAGCCTGGAGCACACCCTTGCCTCGCCTCAGCAGGCTGGGGTGGCCATCTCAGAAAAGTCAGGGAAAGCATCATGTGAAGGGGAAAGTGGGAGGAATTAGCTCTGTAATTATAGTATCTTATGACAGGTGATGGTATAGAGAAAAGTTTGTGTGAAAACAGCTGTATTTAATTTCTAGTCATTCTCCTGGCTGCCTGTGGAGCGTTCAGCTTGATCTTCCTCTAATCTGTGAAGGTGAAAATCACATATACTTGTGCCAGGGAGCTGAGCTGGTGTGGTGGGTGAGGATGCTGAGGGGTTGTGTGGTGAGTGGGATCACTCATCCCTGTGTAACTTGGGCCCAATGTGAGACCCAACACACGTGGTGTCTGCTTTGCGTGACGTGCCTGGTTGCACCTGGATAAAAGGCAGTGGAGGGTCTGTTCTTTGCCTGTTTGGTTTTGATTTCTAGCCCAGGCTGCATCCCTCTCTGCAGTGGCTTCACTTGCTATCTAGGCAGTTAACCCTCAGTGTCCCCAGGTTACATCCCCCAGAGACACATGAATGAACGCGAGTCATGACAGTACATTTCTGCAGGCTGATTGTGGAGAGATGACCAAACATTTTCTTGTTAAAAGTTCTCTGCACGCTTTGAGGTTAATCTTTATAACTTGATGAATTTTCTGAAAAAAAGAGTAATTCTTCTGGAGGAAAGTTCCCAGCTGCAGGTGTGGGACACAGCAGCCAGGGAAATGATGGAGGCTGGGTGGAGGGGATGGGGTACTGCAGCAGCCCGGTGGGAAGGTGACCCCCAGGCAGCTGGCACTTGGGAGGGTGCCTTCAGCTCTGGATGATGCAAACACGTTTGGGATACTTGGTTTCTAATTCCAGCGCATTTCCATGGCACACATGCCTCCCTGACAACCACACTGATGTTACTTAATGTGGGAGGCTGCTGTGATTATATACTAACCACAGTGCTAGAAAATTATTAACCATCCTATAATAACAGAGCTTTAAAGTGCCCCCTTTTATCACTCTCCCTGTCTATCTTGCAGCCTGTTTCAGTCCTCTGTACTTATTTAACACATCTGTGGAGGGCTTTTCCTCTTGATTTGCAGTAAGTTATCATCAGACTGTGAAATTGTTTTTTTCTCATCTCAACTCTTCTGGAATTCTTCCTACTCCTGGCTTTATAGATTCTTTGTTCTGAAGTCCTCTTCATCTTGAGCACCTAGGAGACAATATGTCATTTTCCAGCCTTTTTTGATTTGTGAGCTCCTGAATATTTGAAATGACAGTTCACACTGTGGTACAGTGTAGTTAAGCCTGCTGGCATTAGGCTTACTATTCATAGTTACCTCTCTCTGACCTCCTGGAAGCAGCCTGCACTCTATAAATTCTGGTTATAAAGCTGTGGTTGTAGGCATACAAGTATTACATCAATTCCAGTGCTCCAGTGACAACAAAGGAGACCCAGGATACAAACATAATCAAAAGCACAAAACCTAAATGTAGCAGGAAAAGCTGGAAAAGCCATTCCACAATCATACTCATTTTATTACAGGTACTTTGTATGTGTGCAACATATGCCTATGTTTTGGGGGAGTGGGAGAAAAACGGGCAGAATTTTCTATCAGATATTTATGAATAAACTTCAGATGATTCAGAGTTCAGGTGCAAATCAGGTAAGCACACACAAAGCTTCCTTGAGCATCTTGGGTTAACAAAATACATCATGGAATTATTTTCAAGAAATTCAGCCCACTCCAAAGTCAGATTTGATAGAACCATCCCCAAACTCGTTAGCTTCAGTAGGTGTGATTAAAACAAAAAAGGAAAATGTTCACAGTACTAATTTTAATCAGCAGCAACTCGTTCTCAGTACCTCTCCAGTACTGAGACCTATTTTCTTTGGAAAATATAGTCGGGGTCAGTGACAAGATACACTGTAGTCCAAAACCCTTTCTGTTTTGCTTCCAAAGCACTGTCTGTGGACATAACCACATCCACCCATCCACTGAACTGCCTCTTCCCAAATATCTGTATATACATCTAATGCTATGAAGACGTATGGCAAATTTCCATTCCAACAAATAATTTCATAAACTTCAGTCCTTAAGAAATGTAGAGTTTTATGTCAAGGTGAAATTCTCAGCAATCAGAGGCCACAGTGTAGCTGATAAGCATCCTGTTCTTCCACTAATGTCACCATGAAACAGCAGTATCGGGGAGACAAGAGATATTGATTTGGTTATGCACAGAAGGATGGCGAGCAACACAGTGAGCACACTTAGCATATAATCAGGAAAATCTCCTTCCCTTTGCAAATAATTTCTGTTCATGTAGCTCTTTGCCATACATTGTGTCTGAGATAAGGAATCTGTTTGATTCCAATGATCTCATAATACGAGACTCCGGGTATGCCCTAGCCATTAACTTTTTCCACTTCCTTACCATTGAATAGGTTAAAAAATGGTTTCAGCATTGAATGTTTAAGATAAAACAAATTTTCATCCTGACTGCAACTGTCTCTGCTCTTGCCCTTTTGCACGTCCAGGTGTGTCGAGGGAGGGTCAAGTCAGACGACCCTCCTAATGAAAAGCATGAAAATGAACTTCTGCTTCTCTTCTTCTGACTTTATTCTTTAGGGAATAAGTATAAAATGAAAAAAAATGCATAAAAAGCCATACTACTGGGATTTTCTGTCTAATTCTTTATATCGACAGTGGTCAAACTCAAAGACTGTTTTCATAATTGAATTTCTTGACTCTCATTAATGAATGAGCTAATAATCTCAGAATATTTAAGATTTTATTTGTGTTTTAACATTGCAGTGGTCCAGGCAAAATCGAGAACTTTTATATGTTAAATAGAAAAGTGTTTGTTGATGCTACAACGTCTTGTGTGGGTGCAAGTTTCGTTTCGGCATTCCCGCTGAAGGATGCATCCTGTTACCTCAAGAGTCAATGTGTTTATATCATTCCATCTTGGAAATTGTAGAAAAGTTAGGTAGTCTTAAGCAAAATACTGTACAGAATGAATTAAGACCTTTACCTTTTTAGATCTACTTTTGGAACACTAAGAACGGAGAGAAAATATTGCATGTAAATGTAGGAGTGAAGGTTTATTGTTATGCGTATTTCTCAGAGCCACTTGTTAGCCTGATGTCTCTATCTTGGATGCTGATGAAGACTAGGCACCCAGAGTGATGTGATAGAGCTTTTGAGCACATCCAGCTGCTCAAGTGTCCTGCTGAGACTGAAATTCTTCATTTCAGGCTTGTAAGTCTGAAGCTTGGGTTCAACATTGCCTGATCAGCCCTGCCTGGTCAATTTGTGGGCTTTCTCATGTTTTGGTTTGTAGCTTTACAGTATCACCAGACTGCTGATACGCTTTCAATTTGTGCTTTGAAAACCAATATAAACATGAAATTTTTCTATCAGAGTGCAATACTATACACAGCCCTAACCACCTCCCCTGCTCTGCCACTAACACAGATGTGACACAGCAGCAGGATTCTCCCCAGGCAAACCAGTAATAAACACAGTTACTTCCACAGCCTACAGCCTGATCAAGAATGAAAGTGAGATCTAAAATCCTTATTTTCCGTCTGTCATGCCAATCATCCCACTCGCTGACATCCTGAGAACAGCATGAGGGGGATAAATGAATCTGTGGGGTAGCTCAAGTGACTTCCGAGGAATTATGTCATGGGTGAATTTGATGCACTGCATCACTTACAAATGCTGAGCCTGGAAAAGAAAAACACTGGAATGCTTGGGGGAAAAAAATCAACATTAGCTAACAATAGTTTCCAAGCTCTGTTATAATGATAACTCATGGAATTAATAGAATTGATGGTGACTGGACTTCTGCTCATTTCAGCTGTTATTCTGCTGATGTTCTGCATTGCAGTATAATCAGACATACTGCGGTGGTTTTAAACCTGAGAAGTGCAAGCATCAAACAAACGGCCCTTAGCTGAGCATTTTCCTGTTGATTGCTCTTCACCCGGAGCTGAAGTAGCACCATAGCCGTCTGCAGAGAGTGGCAGCTAACGATGGAATCCCAGGTCTCCTTCACATCCGTATAAGTTATGGGAGATGCTGCCTAAATGCTGTATTGGTGTCATGGTGTGTTTCTATTCCTCACAGGCAGGTTTCAGACATAAACGTCTTGTTTTCCAGATTAACATGTTTTTCCCTTTACGCGGCCATTCAAGCTGCTCATCTCAGGGCGGGTTCCTGGGGAGCCTGTTCAGCAAGGAGGGCCGAGTTCATGGTTAGGAAGCGATAGGTACTACATCTCTCTGCAGGAGCCAAAGGGTTTGCTGTGGTGTGGAGGGCAGAGGGGTTGCTGTAGTTAAAAGCTGAGCTACTCTCTTCCATTGAGCACAGCTGGGGTGACCCCTTCAGCCTCAGGGTGGTTGAGGAGGGCTCAAAAGGGGCTTGAAAATGAAAGCTGCTGCTGTTGCTTCAGAGTAGCAATTGGGCAGGCCTTCTCCAGCATGCTGTTGTCTTGTTCCCTGTCAGAGACAGTGGTCACAAAAGCCTTGTTTTGCTTCAGGCTTCCTTTGAACAATCTTTGCCTGGCTGGGGATTTTGCAGTTGGTAGTCTGGAATGACTGGGGCGCTCCCTGACCTTGTAGCTCAGGAGTGATCAGCCCATGCCTTTGGGTGCAGGTGGTTTGTGACTGTTTCAAGTGCAGCATCCACACGCCAGCACTGCCACATGAGCAGCGCTGAGGCTGGGTTAGGGTGCTAGCAGTGATAAAGAAGCCAGCAAAGGCTGCTGGGGCTGGAACTGCCCAAGCCCTCCGGTGCCACGCTCAGCCTGCCTCATCCTGAGGGCAGCAACTTGCTTCCCAGAGAGCCACTGCTGTCACCTGCCTTTCAGCTGCTCCTGGAGCACCTCTCACCTTCAGCTCTCACCCCGTCAGAGCTTCAGGCCAGGATGAGTAAGCAAATATAAAACAGACTACAGCACAGCCTTAAAATGTTCACCGGACTCAAGTTCACCAGCATGAGCATCATTTGTAGCTGGTTTTGAGACTTACCACATGACAATTTCACTGGTGCCCTGCCTGACCAGAAGTCACTTCAAATGAAGATCTGGTCTGAAGGAAGGCATCTCCAACAAAACATCAGTTCTCTGACATTATCCCATGGTTTGGGTACTGAATGTGGACTTGAAAATCCAAGACTCTGTCAAAGCCAAGAAGACTGGTAATTATCCAGTTCCAAAATTATTAGAGCAATAAAAGGATTAATGAAGTTTTTAAAATCATGATTATGATCTATTCTGCAAATTGCTCTTAAAGCTTCCTTAATTCCCTCTCTATGCTCTCTTTTTTTCCTTTCATTTCTTTCCTTTGTGGTTTAGGAGCAATTTGCTCCTACACCAAAGTGTAAATGTCTGCCTTTGACAGAAGGAAACTGCTGATCTGGTGCATAGATTTCAGCAGTGGATGATTTTGATTCACAAGAGCCTGAAGCAATGATGACAGATGTTAGCTCCTGCTACAGCAACACTGCATAAAGCTGTTCTGAAACAACCATCAGATCTGTACGCTTGCTAATCAAGTCACAGTGAAAGTGCTAAACTTCTTACTCCTAAAGTGTATCAGGTTTGGTGCTAGACTTCTAATTGAATCACCAACTGACATTCTTTGCATTCTTTTAGGCCTTTATAGTACAAGATGCTGGAAAGTAAAACGATTTTGTGGATTCCTTCTGGAAGGAAAAATAGACAGTGAATATTTCTATGTTGTATTGCCATAACCAAGAGTAAAGCTGGGCGTCTCTTATTCTCACGGTGAGGCTTCATATGGAGCCGAGAGCTGGTTTTATGATGTTTAGTATATACATATGAAAGAGTAGTGCATCAGAGGATTTATTGACATTTCTTGATTTTAATTATGTTTCAGATCTGTTTGCTTAGCAGGCAGGTATTCCTGGCTGCTGTCAGCAGTGCTAGCCCATAAGTCTCCAACGGACAGAGCACTGACAAGCATCACACTCCTACCCAGTTGTTATCAAAATTCTCAGGGTACATGCCAACAAAACATACTAATTTTTACCAGTGTACTGAACTAAAATCATGAGTTTGGTGCCAGTACAGTTGGTCAACCACTCAAATCTCCTGCCCTGCTTTGCACTGTCCTACTTCTTCCTTCCAAGAGCTCTGATCCCAATGCAGTTTCTGCTCCAGCAGAGGAAAGCAGTGTTTCCAAAGGGCAGTGGTAGGGAAAAGGTCCAATGTCCCGGAGTAGGGAGGGGTGGCATCACTTGTTCTGCCCTGCCCAGGAAGTCACAGCTCAGTAGCATCACTGAACAAGGTGACACCTCAACCCCTAACAGCACGTTTCCCTGCATTGCTGGGGTTCTCCAGCACCACAGGTTTCCCCTGGATCAAGCGTGGGCACATAATCATATTTCTGTCAAATTAGCCAAGGCACAGGATGATGACGTTTGTGCCAGCTTTATGCTTTTATGTTGGCTTTATGCTGGCTGTGGAAGGAGAGACGTTATCTGACCTGGCAGAAAGCGTGAGCTGTAGAGGCAGTGATACCTCATCTGGCATAAAACCTGTCAGTACAAAATTAAGTCATCATTTTTCTTTATTTGAATTGGCAGTGTGAGTTCATTCTGGATCAGCACTTTCATCATGTGTCTGGCAACATTTCTGATGGAGTATTAACAGCCCTAAAGCAGGATTTACTGAGTTGTGGGACCACAAACTTATTGTTTGAACTTACTCTGACAAAAAGACAGGGAGCTACTGGGTGGTGGTTTTTACCAGGTTTCAGAATGCTCCTACCCAGAGCAGTTTTCTAGTTAGGAACAACTTCCTCTCCCATGAAAAAAACACTCTCAAAATTCCTGTCTAACCAATAAACCCCACCCCAGCACAAAAATCCACAGATTAAAGGTTCATATGTAACTTTTGACACACTCCCCCAAACAAAACCTTTTGTGTAAATGGGAAAAAGAATCCTTTTGTGGTGTAGAAAGTCAACAAGGCATAAATCACTATTGTGTTTGTTCTGTTGCTTGACATGCTGAACAAGAAACCACCACCAGACTTGTGAAATTCTCCCATTAATCCTACCGGAGTAATTACATCCAATATTCTTGGGACCATGAAAAAACTATTTAAACATATTCCACTGACTAAAATGTGTATTTTTCTAGTTGCAGTAAGGATGGTGTTATGCACTAGCTCATATACTTCAGTTAAATGACTACGTAACTTTTACTTTTCTCTACCTCATTTTCCAAAAATTACTTAAAACTAGAGTGGTTTAAAAACATAATGTAGCTTTCAAAAAATAGAAGGCATAGGGCTGAAAGTTTAGTCTTTCAATATCTCATTTGCTAATGAATCCTTGGAGTAAACAAGCGCTCTTTTACCCTCAGTTTCTGCAAAGCACTTGCCTTTTGTTTCAGACCCAGCACACTTGGCTGAATGAGGTAATGCCTACATCTCCTAGGCCAGGAATGTATTCAGATTGGGCACTGAAACAGGGTAGGAGGATAATACCTGCTCTTTGATAAACACAGGGTGAACTTCAGATCAGCTTCCAGATTGCTGTGCTCAGAGGAAAGAATTAGGACTGCTTGTCTGAACACAAAAAAATAGCTTCATCAGTTTAGCAACTGATTCAAAGCTTCACATAGGCCCTCAAATGCATTCAAAACACATTACGTATACATAAACATGTTTTAAATTAAGAGTATCTTGTGACAAAATTGCATCAATTTGAGTCAGTTAAACACTATGCGGTCCTCAATAAAAATACTTTTTAAAAATTCATTCATTTTGAAGCAGATGCTGAAGCAGGTTTCCTGAGGTAGAGGCTGAAAGGACCCTGAAAGGTTCTGACCGAGCTATAGCAACTCTCCGAAAAACTAAGAACAAACCCCTCTGCACAGTGACCATGAAAACACAGATCTGTTTCACCAAAGAAAGTTCCTCTGCAGTCCTCACATGACATTGGAGTTCAGAATAATTTTCTTGAGACATCAAAGTCAGACAAGCACAATTTTCAGAAGTACATTAAATAGTATTTATTGAGTTTGCAATTTCAGGGGCAAAGCTATAATCTCAGTCCCAGCTATTCACACACTGTGGCACTGTGCCCTCATGTTCTTCCACCCATTCGACAAATGAACAATAACATGGAACATCATAAAGAGGAGGTTTGAAAAAGAACAACCCTATACTCTCAGTTTTGAAAACGGGAAGTAAACTGAAGTCTTGTTCTCATTCACAAATACATTTGACTTCTTGATTAAAGATAGTATGTGTTTACAGAAGAATAGACTATCCTGATGCTTGGGAGAAGGTATGGGATGGTTGATCTGCAGGAAGTAAAATTGTGGAGGGCACCGAGAGCTTTTCCATAGCACAGTGACAGCTGGATGGTTAATGCAGACTTCAGACTGCAAAGAATTCCTCACTAGAGGGAGGGATGCTACCAAATATCCAGCTGGGAAGAGCTTCTCTTCTTGGGAAGCCTTTGTGTCTGGGACTGATTCTGTGGGTGCATATGGTCAACAAACCATCAAGAGCCAGCCTGTAAAATTTTACGGCCCAGGTTGTTTTCATTTTCACCATGGTGACCCTTCTGCGTAGTAAAAAAAGGCATCACACAATATACACAGATCCATATTTACACAATAAATGTAAAAAGAGGAAATTAGATACAGTGACATTTATGTCCAGGCATTAACAAACAAGATCGCTTGTGTTGATTCAGGGGTTATTCATAGTTCATTTAAGCAAGTCCTTTTCTCCACACATGGGTTCTCTTGTTTTGCAAATGAGAGCCAGCAGGATGTCTCACTGTAAGAAACAGATGCTTGCTCACCCTTAAACCATGGTCATGACCTTCAGAGAGGCAGGCTGGAATCTCCTAATCTTCTTCTTTAGTGCCTTTGAAGCTTTGATGCGACAGATTTTGGGCACTGGGGGAAGAGGCTTGGAAGCGGCCTGGACAGTCCCCGCTTGTCTGACGGAACCTTCAGGCCAAATCAGCTCGGTTTCATCCCCCTCATCATAGTCAAGGGCAAGGCTGCTGCTGCTACTGCTGCCATCCAAATCGCTTTCACTGGACTCACTGTCCCCAAAACGGTTAGTTGTGAAATCGCTGACCTCCCCTTCGCTGGTCTCTGCGATGGTGGAGTGGAAGAGGGAAGCACACTCGGCAGAGTACTCCGAGTGGTCCGACTCGCTCTTGGCATAAGCGCCGTGGCGCTGGCTCTTGGAGCGCGCCCTCATACTGACAGTGCGCAGAACCCCAGCTCGCCTTGCTGGCTGCCTGGGTGCTCCCAGGCCAAAGCTGCTGGAGAGGCTGGCCAGGTGGGCCTTGGCAGAGATCTCCACCGTGGACTGCCACTTGCGCTGCTTCTTCTTGTTGGCTGTGTCTGTGTCAAGGGAACACAGTGCATTGGCAGAGGCTCTGTAGAGCTCCGGCCTGGATGGTGCTGTGGGGAGCCGGATCTGCACGGGGAACAGGCTAGACTCAGAGCACGACCTGCCGGTCACGTCACCAGAGTATGAAGGTCTCCGTGCGAGGCTCTTTGCTCCATGTGGCCTTTGGGGCTGATTCCACTCAGCAGGGAGCCTGGCAGCCCCGTGGGACCCTCTCGCCTTCTCCATGCAAAAGGCTGGCTTTCCAGGACGTAGTACCTTTTCACTGTTCCTCCTCTTTATCTTCACTGCTTTTGTTTTGGAGCTGGCAAACTTGACCCGGACTTGGTGGGATTCTGCAGGGACAAACTGAGCATGAACAAACTCACTCCGTGTCACTCGCTCATGACCCCCAGCACTAGCCAGTTTGGCGTTGCCACACCTTTTGAGGGGCAGTTTTCCGGGTGGAACAGCTTTAGTGTTCCAGGCACTGGGGCTGGAGTCCTCCTGGCACAGCTGTGAGCCGGATGAACTGTGCTCCACACTGCTGTCCGTTGCTTCTGCCAGAGGAGAGCCCCTTGCTGCTGACTTGGCAGGGTAACAACTATTCACAGCTGACGGCTCTGTGTCAGGCCGAGCGGATGGCTGTTCTTCATTCACGCAGCGCATGGTCTCCTGCTGCTTGGCACATTCCCCCTCCAGCACCTCTCTCTGCAGCTTCCCTTCAGCTTTGTTACTTTCCAGAGAACTTGCTTGTTTTTCCAGCTGGCTACTGCTGCTGTTAATTTTCACTCCACCGGCACTGGGGGTTATAATGAGTCTCTGGTGCATTGTGGCTGGCTGGCTCTTTGTTGAAACCCACTCACTGGCATCAGCCCGACTGTTCCCTTTGCATCTTGTCAGCTGCAGTAATTTATTGATGTAACCCCCTGGCTTGGCCTCAGTGGTTGGCCTAGTCCTAATCAAGCTGGGACCTGTCACACTAGGCATGGGTTTGCTGGGAGGAGCCTGGAGGTCTGCTTCTGGGGATGTCCCCACCAGGGAGAAAAGGGGACTTTGTAAAGCCACCGCATGAAGGGGGCTAGGGTAAGGGTACACATCAATGCCATTCTTGGAGACCAAGTCATTCTGGAATTTGGGGTCCATGCTGAGCAAGTGCATGTCTCCGGCTTGGCACAGAGGCAACATGGATTTGGGATCTGTCTCTTTCTGAAATCTAGCGTCTGCTGGGATGAGTCTTTCCAAGTCACCTACAGAGTGGATGAAAATAAACAACCTAATTAAATCACAGACAATTACATTCAAACTGGCTTATGCTAAAAGTGCTATTTCAGAGGGGTGTGCTAGCTTTTACTAAAATCAGTGCATGAATGAAGAAAACAGTTTCAGTCCTCCAAGATCACCAGATTACTCCAACGCTTTTATTCACCTGAGCATAACAGAGATTAGAATGCCTTTTAATGCCAATAATAAAACTCATGCCTTTGCAGGAAATTTAAACTGTGCCACTTGGATGACAGTAAATCTGTGCATTTATAAAAATGTTCTAGAATGTCACAGACTAACAGGAACTCAACCAACTAAATGAAAATATGGGATTACTTTTAATTCTTAGCAGACATAAAAAGTAAATCCAACAACCAGAAAGCCTGAAGCTGAATGTCATGTAAAATTATCCATTAAAACAGATACAGTTTTTGAACACCTTCCTCCCAGGACAGGATAAAGACTTCCTCTGGACATATGACTATAACTCAGAAATTTCTGAGATTTCCAGCATGCAGAGCCAGTGGTATTTTTTTCAAAGTGGTTAAATTGCATTCCAGCTTTTCCTCCTACCCTTTTATATCATGTGTCTTGGAAAAGTCTATAGTACTCTACAGCTGTTTTAAGAGGACTTAAGCAGACACTGGGTTATAGTTTTTCTTAACCTCTTAAATGCTGGAAGCTGTAGTTGCTTTTCTTTTGTATTTTGCTTTAGTAAGGCATTAGTAAACAGAAGCACCCAATGCACACAGGAAAGCCATTAAGACTTATATGTCCCATTGGCCAGAGAGTGGAGTGATTCTACTTTTCCTTAATTCCACATCCAGTGGAAACTCCTAACCAGATCTCTCATTTCATTTGGTAACATTACCAGTCTCATGCCTTTCTCAAGTAAGTAACTTTTAGAGTATTTAATTTCAGAAAGAAATATTCAGGTTTTATCAAAAGGCAGAAAACCAGGAATGCCCTAAGTCTGTGTGTGGGTTTTTTAAAGTCAACCTTAAGGACATAGAAGAATGTACTAGAGAACCTTTACTCTGACAGAGAAAAAAAATCTAAGGGTAACTACTTACGCAGATGGGAGGCTCAGTCCCTGAAGATGGCATTTATGGCCACCAGTTCATCTCTCTTAAATTTTGAGTACTGTCAAGGTTGCTGCAAGTTACACTTGACTGCTGCACCTTCCTCTCAGGAGCATCTCCTGTGCACTGAGAGGACAGGTTGTGTGAAGCAAGACTGTTCCACTCAGACAAGTCATCTGATAGAGTGCTATGGTGCTATGTTACCTCTGGTACCAGAAGTACTGGAACCATCTGCAGTCATCCTGGGTTTCTCTGTACAACAGTGCAGACTTCAGTGCCAAGAAATCCTTAGCTAGCTGATTTCCTGGCTGCTTCATTCTACCAGGAAACCCAACCATCAAATCCAACCACATATTGCACTTAGAGTGACTATTTCTGTCCTGTGACAGGAAGCTTTTGAAAGACTTCAAAATTTAGCACTGTCTGCAGTACCCTACCTAAGGCACTTACAGACCTGTGGTAAGGATGATTTCTCAAACAGCGTATTTTCATAATGAGAATTCTTTAGGAAATTGTTGGCAATGTGTAGTGGTGCTCTCTTGTGCAAACCAGGAAGGTGTCAAAAGAATGCTGTGCTTGTGGTGTCTCAGCAAGCTTTCCACTTGCCATGGAAAAAAAAAGGCAATTGGTTTGTACCTGCAGTTACCTGTGGGACAAGCTAAGGAAAGGAAAAGAGACATTTCTTCCCCTTTCCAAATGATGCTTTTCTGAAGTAACTAACATCTTGCCTTACCTCCTGCAATGTTGTCACCTTAGCAGGAACTGTTTCTTCAGCACTTCAACCACTACTACCCCACTACTTATGTTTCTCACACTGAAGGAAGTCACAAGTTGTAGCCAGGAAGAAGGGAGGTGGTGGTGGAAAAAAGAAGGATGGTTGAAGGAGGTCTGTAGCCTCATTCCCACTTACTTAACATCAACTGTCCCTTTTTCTGCTAGTCTACGTCTGTATCCAAAAAAAACATAAAGCCCCAGGGGTCTTAGCAAAATGTTGCAAGGCAGGAAAGCTTCTGATAGAACACACTGCAATGTGAACATGGAAGCCATGGATCATTAAGCTCAGCTCCATCCCCATCCTCTGAGAAGCCTTGAGGAGACTTTGCTTTTATGCTATAATTTACCACCATCGCTTCAGGTGGGTCAGCACAGATAGGTACAGAACAGGTGGTCTTTCCTTCCGCTCCAGGCAAGCCAGAGATGAGCTAGCTCAGGTCAAGGAGCTGTGGGGACTCCACAGCGACAGGACTTGAAATGATGTTCCCAGTGGCTTCCCTTTTTCTATAATGGAACTGTCACACATTCGGCTGGGTCACTGTATGAACTCACTAACACAAGATTGCTCTGAGGCCATGGAAGGACCCAAAATAAGACACAGTATGATGCCAATTCACTGATGGGCAAACAATAGATTTGGAATATTAATGTACTTATCTATTTTGTCTAAAGGTATGATGTAAATTCATGGTTGATCCACTATTTGGGCTCATGACTGGTTCCTAGACAGTCAATTAACTTTTCCTGTCTGTTATCTCTAACCGTACATAATAAATTATGAGTACTGTTTGAGCCCACATTCATTTGGATAAATACAGAAAGGTATATATAAGTATTATCATACTCATTTTACAACAGATGGAGAAAACAGGCACTAAGTCTGGAAGTGTCTCTCCTTAGATTTCTATAAAATCTTTCCCAGTAAAATGCATCATCTCTAATTTTTAATTCACCTTACATTTTTCATACATTCTTGCACTTTCACACAAGGTACTTCAAATACTGCAATTTTTCTGATTTCACAAGCAGGTAAATTAAAAAGGTATCTCAACATTCATCACAATTTTATCTCATGCACTTAAATATTCTTCCATTTCTAAATACATATGTCTTCATATTTGTTATTGTTTAAAAGTATCTGAGTATGGAGACAAGTGAAAGTTGGACATTAAATGGTTTGGCTCTGTGGTTTTGATTAATTCTCACTTTGTGTATTAAAAATGAGTGCTATATATTGACTACACATTGGTATATTAGGTCCTAAAAGTAATAGCCAGGATTCTTCCCTTCTCTTGAATGAGTATCCAGTTCTGCAGTCAATTACCTGTGGAAACTGGCCTTGGTCGGGACCTGGCAGGAGTCCCAGAAATGTCTGTGCTAGCTGTAATCCGACATCCATCGCTGACATAGGTTCCCTGCTGTTGGAAGCTGGTGGTGTGCACAGTAGTTTCATCTGCAGACTTGGGTCGGTAATCAAACACAGTGAGCCTTGCTTTAGGGTGTTGAGAGCCCGGCAAGAGACTGGTGTGGGAGGAGGAGATGGACTCACTGTACACAGAGGTACAAGAATTGGAGAGTGAGCAAGAACCACCGTCGCTAAGGTCATAGAATCCTGCAGTTAAAATAAACAGGAAGATATTTCTTATTTACAGTAACTAAACATGCTCCGTAGAAGAAAAATGCAGAGAATAAAATAAATCGTTTGCTATGTGCCACAGGCCTAAATTTATGATCATTTATTTAGGTAACTTTAACAGAGGTATACTCTAATTCAACCAACTTATATTGGGCTTCTGCGTATTTACTTAGGCCCCGAGCCAGCTTGGCACGCACATGCATGCTTAGTTCTGAGGGTGGGATGGGGTGAAGTGCAGCACCATCACACCCAGTTCTTCACTGGAGAATGTCTTTGGGGACTATTATGCAACTGATGTAAAACAGGGCCGTCTTGCACTGTTGTAACTTGTGCTAGGTGCGTACAAGCACAGCTTGCATGGGAAAGTAGAGTAAAACTAGCCTGTGGTCAGAGCTGCCAGGTCTGTGATAGCTGGAACATCTAAGGGCAGAGAATAGAGGCTGTGTCCCCTCCCCAGGTCTTGCGATCCTTGCCAATTAATTATGGAAGTATTAAAAATGGTCAAGATAGGAATTTTTATTATTCCTCTCTATATAAAGGAAACAGAAAAGGAAGCTGTTTCCTTTTGAACTGTGTGTATGTGCCTAAGCACACAAGTCCTGAATTTAAAACACTCAACAGAAACTTGCACTTTCTATACCCACTCTAAGTACCAGGCTGCAAATTCATATGCTGTAAATAAAAAAAATATTTCTTGTCTCACTGAAGACTTAAGGCATTTCAAAATTATGTTTAAAAAGAAGTATTCCCATTGTCCCAGACTAGATGACAGAAACCGTTTTTAACAGACATCGTAGCTGTAAAAGTCTGCAATACAGCATGCTCTGTGAATGGGACCAGAAAACTGAAACTCAATTTCCTTCTGTCTATGACAGCTTTAGTCAACAAACTGTTGGGGTGTTTTTTCTCACTGTCTTTTAATAGAGCTGTTTCATTTTTATATAAACTATCAAACATTAACTTGGCCAGAGCACTGCGGTGGTAGTGATCTTCAAAGCTTTAGTGAGGTTCAGGACCCTTCTTGGATTCAATCAGAGCATTGGTATGGATGCTGATCTTCTTCACTTCTAGCAAATAGTTTAGCCACTTTGCCAATGGTCATTCTGCCCTTGACAAGGTAATTTAACAAATCTGTCTGCCTCTCTTTCCATTTGTGGCTAAAATGTCCATTTTAAAATAATAATAAAAAAAAAATCCAGAAAAAATGCTGTTTGAGTGAATAAGGATTTTCCAACTAAATGAACTTTGCAGGAAAATTTCCACCAGCGATGTGAGTGTGCTCTGTGCCGGAGGGCTACTCTCCACCTCAGCCATGGGGCACTGTTTCTGACCAAACAATACAGAGAATTTTGCTTAGCAGTTGACACCCTTCAGTTCTCCTAGCACTACAACACGGGGAATAAATGACCCAATGCACATTACCTGAGCTGGGCCGGCTGTCGCTATCCAAGTATTCACTGGAGGTCTTACTGACGTCTAATTTCAGCTCACTTATTCGCTGGTCTAGCTGATCAAGGTGGCTTTTCAAGCCGACATCCTGTCTCCTCAAACGAGACTAATTCACAAGTGAAGGGAAGAAGGAGGAAATGAAAAATAATCACAGTTAGAATCTCAGCAGCAATGCATGAATTCAGGCCATCTGTGCTGGACAGATTCTGCTCTTACAAAGTGTTTTTCTTAGCTAGGGACTGTTGCAATTGGCTTTCTTGCAACAAGACTGACATAATGGACAAGCACAAAACATTCTGCTTCTCAGCATATATTGTCTTCTGCCCAGCTGAACACATTCTCAAAACTTTTCATACTAAATATACTTACTTTAACCTTTTGTTACATGTTACATGGCTGGAACTGTATCTCTAAAGAGGATGCAATCTTTTAATTAATAAACATATTAATGTTATTTTGCCATATGCTGCCTCTGAGCAGAGGACGAGATAAACATTACAGATTATTTGCATGAACTCTTAAGACGCCACCTGATGAAAGGAAACCACTGTATGTAAAGGTATCTTACAGTCACAGAAAGTAAAGGCAGCACACTCATTTCTGCAAAACCCTTGGCTTTGACGATGCCTTTATAGTTGAAAGCGTACACTGCACAAATTGTGCCATCTATTTTGCTGAAAATTTTCCTTGATTGTCTCATGGCTAGATTATTTCCACGCATTTTACACAAGGAGAAGGTGGCATTTGAATACTGCTGTGAAAATGACTGCATTTAAAATAAATGGTGCCTTGAGCTTGTGAATAACCTTTCAGGAGCCAGCAACAAGGTCCTTTGCGTACTGTAATCACTGACCAGGCTGATCCGAGGTAACAGCTCCTGCAGTTGCTCCCCCAGTATTTATGCCATCAGCTTGGCTAGGCAGATGGCCAGGCATTAGGTAGCAGCCAAAGAACCACAGTTGGTTTCTGTCACAAACTTCTCACATGGCACTTGGCAAATTATCTAGGCCCGGTCGCTATTTAGGCAGCTTCTAATTATATCACCCTTCAGCATCCATCCAACAGTACTTTGCAGAAAGGTGGTTTCTTGAAGTTGGTTGTAAAGTTGTGCTCACAGCCCTCGAGGGGCTGGACTTCCACACAGTAATGGTGAGAAAAACATGACTAAGATGATGTGTATGTTTCAGATTTAAAAATAAAAGTGGCAGTTCTAGCAGCTTTACCAACCCCCAATATGACAAAAATATAATCTAGCTCCCTTGAACTAATTAAAGTATCTGTAAAATTAAATGACATGCAGAAAATAAAAATCAGTATGTACACATTTTTTACTCCACTTTCCTTGTATTCAGATTATTCAGCTTTTAATACTTGCATTTTTAGGTTTCTCCATAGCTATAAATACTAAAGGCAAGGACAGCTAAGGTCCTACGGTAATCAGTAAATGATTAGAAGGTAGGATTCAAGGAAAAAAGACAGATGTCCTGAGTCTCATAAGACAAGTTACGGCTGGTGATGCTGCTGAGAAGAATAAAAGGGTATTTTTAGCATGCTTTTATGGAGAACTGGAGGAACATATAAAACACAAGAAATAAAGCCCCTTTTTGTTAGTGTCGCACATCTTACAGTGAGCTCCAGAGGCTCATAACTGCTTCCTAGAAAAATCTGTGCTGATTTTCCCTCTTCCAGTTTCATATAAACAAAAAGGAAGGGAAGAATTGGATAATAAAGGAGATTTTCTACCCCATCTGAATGATGAATGACTTCCTCAGTACTTCTTTATTTCCTTTACGGTGAAAAAGCAAAAACATGTCGTGCCTCCTTCAATCCTACCTACTCGGGAAATCACAAAGTTTTGTTTTCACGGCTGGAATTAATTGCTTAATGATTAATGTTTTGCCAGCCAATCCCTCAGTCTGTGGTTTCTGATTAATGACAGAGAGGCCACAAGGCTCTCAGGTATTCAAAGATTATTTATTATACCTCCAGGTTCTGTCTGCGCCTTCACAGCATGTTAACCAACACACATGATTTACATCATCATTTTTAACCCTTTTATGGTGTCTCACGCCACCGAGTTTTCATGTTTCCGGCAGACTTCATGGTTTTGATCTTTCAGTTAACAACTCATGCACTCCTAGATGAGAAGCATTCCTCAAACCATTTGGATGAGGATGACTTTTCCGGTGTGTTTGCTTGAGGTTGTTATTGCTCTAATAACCACATAAACAGCACCCAGAACAATAAACCCTAAAAACACTCTTTCTCAATTCACAACATGAATTTTACATGAGACAAAACCTTGCAGGTGAAACCATCTGTTTGCTTTGGGCAATGCAGCTGCGAACACTTCTGTACACTGCACAATGCAGGACCAGACTTTCCAAATCAACTTGTACTATTGATGTCCTACAGTTTTTGGGAGCCAAATCTGGGATATTGTCATACCAATCATTTTTCAAAAGGAAGAACACTCTCTGAAAAACAGGTTCCTTTATGTGAACACGAACTGGCACCCCAGATCAAGGCACCAAAAACTGCTGGTCATACTTGACTATTCTTAACTATTAATCCCTCCAGTTAAAGATGGGGTTGACACTTACTGGTTGTAGATTAACACCTGACAACTTTATTAATCCATCTCTATTTTGGAATGGACAAAAGATAGCATTACTCTTATCTAGCTTTGCACATGTAAAATCTATTCACCATTGGGTCTTTTTGTAACTGATGGTGCAAAGCAGCTAGTTTCAGAGGAAAGTTAATCTCACCTATCCCAGACCCTTACTCTAGAGTGAGAATTCCTTCTGGAAACACCTCTTTCTCTCAGTTGAGAAAAACTTTAAATTTTTTTAATATTTAAAAAAAAATATCCCTGGTTTAAAAACTATCTGAAGGGGAAAAAAATGTGTGCAAAATGCAAGGTACCAAGAGTTTTGGGTGGGTTTTTTCTCTTCAGTATAATGTGTCCCTTAACACATTTTTATAACATCATAAGACACCTGAAAGCTTGCAAAACAAAATCATCAGATTCAAATCAAATCAACCAATTTTTATAAATATGCTATATGAGGAAACAGCTGAGAAAATACTGGATGCTGCAGCCTTAGCCATCCATGATACAGACGGTATCATAGATTTCTTTCTTTGTATTAGCCCAAATTTGCATGTCTCCTTTTTCCTCTATGTCTCACCAGGATATAGTTTGGCCAAGAGACTAGTTTAGCACCTTTGGAATCACCGACAGCAGATGGCATCACATAACGCTGCTTCTCTTCTGCTACAGACAGTTGATCTTGCCTGCACTGTAGTAACAGGCAGCTAGCTGCCAGAAGAGCCCCTGGCCACCAGAAAGAGAGACACTGGCTGGGGCAAAAAAGGACATGACAGCTACAGGCAGCAGAAAGCCTGCAGTCCTGCTGCCTACAGCAGACTGCTGGAAAGCCAGCTGCTGGCTCTTGCTGGTGCTTGTTGGGGAATTGACTGGAATGATGAAGTGGCATCTATACGAGGCATTTGATGGCTCTGCTCCAGCCATTTCTGCTAGGGGCACCGGACTCCTTGAGGGTACTACCTCTGCTCTGTTTCTCACCTTACCATTATAGAAGCCTGGCTTGACTCTTTGTCTGCTCTGTTTCCGTTGCTGAGATGCCTTCAGCCAGCTCCAGCTGATACAGCTTCCCTATGTTATGTTGAAAGGACCAAACTTTTTATGAATTAGAGTGTGATCAGGCTAAAGCCCTACTTGAAACTTGGATCAAGATACACCGCAAGACAAAACTACATTTACGTTGTTAATGAGTTTCTCAATCTGAAAAGTTTATAGAGCAGCGATCACAGTCTACCATCCAATGGGCCAAGAACAACAACAATGAAGATGTAACACTCCCTGAGCAATGCTTTGCATTGCATTTTCTGTTGTTTTTAGTTTTAACTTAATTTTCTGTGATCGTGAACATAATTTTCAAGGGTATTGAGTGCAATACACTGCTTGTGTCACCAAGAAACAGTTTTCAGCTGTGGCTGCCAAGTTCCTACGATCTGTGGACTACTTCTAACAGGACTGTGAAAAACCTGTTTTCAACTGGGTTTATGCACCTCTACTCAAATATATCTCTGCAATTTGCAGGCGAAGAAAACCAGCGAAGGTACCAGGTACACCAGTCTGAAAAGCTTCCAGCAGCCACGGGTCAGTCGGATGAGCTTTTTTATTACAGCTTTAAGCATTTGCACTTTTTTTGAAGAACCAGCCCCTGGATTTACGTAGTTCTGACTCATCCCTCTCAAGCTTTATGGATACTTCCCTCCCAGGCACCCCTAGAAGACAAGTTTCCCATAATTGCACTGGCACCTACTGGTGAAATCTGTCCCGCTCCTGCGGTGTACCGAGTTACCCTCATCTTCCTGACTCCTTAATTTCTAAAGGCAGCAATTAAAGGCCACTTTTTTTCTTCTGTTTTAATGGTTAGTTTCTCCCATGTCCTTGGAAGGCCTTATAAAGTGCCAGTAAAGTCCTGCCAAACTAATCTATTTTTCATATTTTATTTGAAAAATATATAAACAAATGAGTAATTAAAGCACAACAGCCGACATGAAAAAAGAACAGTCACTATGGTCAGAGGTCATTGGTGTTTCTGTTAACCCAGTGGCCCCAGACAGGCAATAAATGCCTTCAATTCTTTCGTTTAGTTAAAAAAAACCCTAAGAAATAAAATAGGGCCATTAGTTAAAATTATCAATGACAGGTAATCAAGTGGTTGGCAGTCCACTGGCCCTGCATTTTTTACTTTAATCAAGATATGCCCGCTGCTGTGATTTCATGTGTGTGACTAGGTTTCCGTGAAGGTTAAAGCCAAATTTATTCCAAGATGCTGCCTGATAGAGCTGCCTCCCGACAGCGAATAACCGTGTCGTTTTCACACCCGACTGATAACTGACGGCCAAGCCCTGTACCAGCACAGGGAGGGAAAGGGGTCTGAATGAAGCCCGAGTTTACTGACGCGTGTAATTGCCCATACTAGAGATTAAAGTCCTTTACCCTTTGATTGTTGTCTCACCTATGAAACTTGTTTCAGTCACAATTCAGAATTGTTTTTTCTTTTCCAAACCCCCAAGTGCCTGGTGTAAGGCTTCACATACAAGGCCTGGCAGTCAGTTACTCTCTTTTGATCACGCGAACCGTGGCGAGAACAAAGTACTCCTGGCCCACCAACACCCTCCTGACGGCCTGACCCCCACCGGCACACAACTGCGTGGGCAGCCATAGGTGTGCACACTTACGTACAGCCACATAGGCGTGTGCACAGCGGGGTAGGCACATAGGTGGGTGCGCACACACGCCCAACACCAACCCCCTGCGCCCTTAGCCTATTTCTGCCTATCTCACTCTGCGTGTCTTTTGATCTCCCAGTCAAACGGCCGCTGCGATTAAGAGCTGAGCGCTCGAAGGCGTGATACACGTATTACTGAAGTTAATCATCTCCTGCTCCCGGGCTCCGATGAATGAGCAATGCCGGGTAAGAACTTCTCCCCGGCGCTGCCGCTGGCACACAGCCCTCTAGCAACCCTGCGCATTTCGGGGCGATGAATACTGCCCAGGTGAGCCCCGCCTGAGGGAAGGCGGCGACCGTTAGAGCGGCTGCGGCGGGGGCGGGCACCGCTCTCGCCCCAGCGACACCCCCGGCCCCGCCGCTCGCACCTGCCGGCGGGGGAGCGGGGCCGGCGGGGCGCCCTCGCTCGCTGCTCCCGGCCCCGGAGCGGCGCCGGCGGCTGCCGAGGGGCAGCCGGCTGTCAGGCAGCCCGGTGCGGGGCGGCCCGGCGGGGCTCCCCTCCGCCCGCCCGCCCTCAGCACCGCGGCCCGCCAGGGCCCCCGGCGGCGGGGAATGGGCCCCGGGGCAGCGGGGCGTCCCGTCCGGTGCCGTCTCTTACCAGCTGCTCCTTCAGGGCGGTGAGGGTGGCCTCCAGCCGGTGCTCCTTGCTGTGGGCGGCCAGGGGCTGCTCTCCGCCGGCCGCCGGCCGCTGCGGCATGGCCAGGGCGGCCCGCACCAGCTCCCGCTGCTTCTCCCGCAGCACCTGGAGCTCGTGGAGGCCGGCCAGGGCCGCCTGCAGCCTCTCGCCCACCCGGCCGCGATCCCAGCCGCCCGCCCGCGGGGCGCCCAGCAGCATCGTCAAGGCTGGGCCGCGACACCGTCCATGGCGGGGAGGCGGCGGGGCTGCTCCCGCCCCGGGCCGTGCCACCGGTGGGGTCCTCCCGCCCCGCTCCGCGGCTGGCACCGGAGCGAGTGAAGCGCGGCCGCGGCGGCTCCTGCGGTTTTGGAGGAGAGGTGGGGACGGGGGAGGGAAGGCGGGGGGAGGGAGGGAAGGGAAGAGGGAAGGGAACAGGGCTGCAGCGCCGGGGCCACCTCTCGGGGTGGATACGCGCGGCGAGGAGCCAGTGCCCGTCCGCTCCCTCCGCCCCGCGCGGGGGCGGCTCCTGCCTGCCCCGGGGGCAGCCCTCGCCTCGGCGCCGGGGGCCGAGCAGCCGACACTGGGGGCCGGGGTACCGGGGGTCCGAGCAGCCGGCACGGGGTGCCGGGGGTCCGAGCAGCCGGCACTGGGGGCCGGGGTACCGGGGGGCCGAGCAGCCGGCACGGGGTGCCGGGGTACCGGGGGGCCGAGCAGCCGGCACGGGGTGCCGGGGTACCGAGCGGCGGGAGCGCCCGTCGCGGCCGGGCGCGAGCTCCCGGGGTGCTGGGGCGGCAGGACCGAGCCCGCCGTCGCGCTGCAGCCGCCTGCGAATGCAGCCGGTGCAAGGGTATAGTGCGGTGGGTGCTGGCAGGCAGAGCATTTCCCTCACAAAACCGGGGCGTTGTAACTCCATCCCTTCCCCTCATTGCTGGAGTTCCCTGTCAGGCACAGGCACAGCACCGGCACTCCTCATCCTGCTCTCCAGAAACCAAGTCAACTGGGACCTAATTGCAGAAGTTCGCTCACTTATACTGAACTGTTGGTTGAGACCTGTTTTGTGAGGTCAAGGTGTGGCTCAGCTCCCCCCATTCCCCCCCTCCAAAAAACCCCAAACAAAACCAAAACCAAACCAACCAAAAACCCCCAAAAATCATCACCACCACCCCAAAACAGAAAAAAACCCCGACCCCCTACTATGAAGGGCTCAGGATTTGCTTTAAATGGGACCTGAAAACACAACTGATCATGGAAATCCAAGGTTATGATGCTGTTGCTACCGAGAAATTCCTGTCTTAAAGCTCCCAAGACAGGCAGCTCCTTAGGTAGTTGGTTAGCAGGCGGCAAAGCCAGTATGTGTAGTCTGCAGTGATGCAGAGGGGGAGAAGAAGCTCTGATACCAACTGTGGTGAACACAGTGGAGACATGCTACAGAAGACTCAATTTTCTGCTGCCTACGCTGAAATAGGAAGCATTTGGATCCCACAGAACCTGGCATCACTGTGTGCCCCACTCAAGAGATGGAAATAATTTCAGGAAGGGGGTTGATTCTCTGTGAAGTAGTGAGCACACATGTGTCCCATCTGTCCATGGTTATCTTCTGTTCACCCTGCGGCTTATCTTTAAAAGCTAGCATACTTTCATTTGAATGCCACTTGACTTTGTACTGGGATTACGTGAGTTGAGTGAGTGGGAACCAGTTGCTCTGTCATCTGTGTTTCAAGTAGCCTTCTTTCAACACCATGTGTGGGTGGCCGTATCCACTACAGAGACTGCAGCCAGCTTACCCTTCCCTGTAGCAGTCCCTACCTGTAGGAATGTCAGAAGTACTAGGGCATTGTCAAATCCAGCTCCTGCTCTGTGTGTGTGTGTAATTATTCATGTGTTTGTTCACCAAGTCCTGCACAACACATTATTTGATAATCCAAGTAAGACCAAGCCTTGCTTTCACCATGTCACCTTCAACAGTTTTCATGTAGCTTGAAGATTTGAGAACTGCAAAGTTGAACTATGTCAGAAGGGGTCCAGAGAGGTCCTATTGTGACAAGTCACGCACAAATATTCACAAATGTCTCCAGCTGCAGATGGAACTGCAGGAGCAGGAGTGATTGATGGTCACAGCACTACAGTGCTTAGTTAAAGTGTGTATGAGGTATGACATGTATGACATCATCTAAGGCATATTTTGGGGTTTTTTTCTTTCTCTTTAATGAATATGCTTCTGCTCTTCTTCCTTACCCATTCATCTTGCTGAACTTCCCTCTGCAGAGCAATGCCTCAGTGCCAGGATGACTGAACTCTTCACCTACAAGGTGGAAAGAAAAACTGAGTTTAAGACTGAGATGCTTTTGAAGGTGCTGACAAAAGACAGCATGAACTGTCACCCCTCAGATGGAGGGTGGCAAACAGCCATCATTGTGTGGCATGTGGCAAGAATCTTGCAAAATGCCATTGCAGGTATGAGGAGCTGAAGCTTTTTTGTAAATCACTTGGCTTGGCACTTGTTAAAACAGACATACACCGCAGTTCCTTATTTTATTCAAACCATGTTCTAACATGACCAAATACGAGTCACTGACACAAATACCAGTTAGTATATAGTTGCTAGGAGAATTAGATAATATAAGGTTATATATCTTTCTTTTTCTCCTTCCTTTACAAGGAACTGTTATCCCTTGCTCTTTGTTCTTCCTCTTCTTTCATCTTTTTATCTTTTCATACATTAAATCCCAAATGGGCTATATCACAGCAGTATCTTTATTCTAATCATCTTCCTGATTATCCCCTGTGTTGTACTGATTACTTTCTTCCCCAGAACCCTTATGATGTCACTTAATCTTTTCAGATAACAAATAGCTCGTGTTACCTGATTTCTGGAGGAGAGAATAAAAGGTGTGAAATGCCCCCAAAATGAAAACTGTGAGATTATGTGTGTGTGTGTGTGGGGGTAGCAGTGAAGGTGAAAGCTTCATAGTAGGGACTGACAAAACTTCTGCTATTCTTAATGACTGATAGAGTAGAATGTTTGATATTGGTGCTTTTTAAAGTTTCACTAGACTTTAAGGATGACTTAAAAAAAAGGTAGCAATCTGTAAGTAACACACCGTTTTGCTGCCTAGCTTTAGCACAGTGAATCCAAATGCTGAAATTTAGCTTGCACTTTTCAGGAGCCAAAAGGTTTGACTTTTCACTTATGTTACTTTAATTCCATTAATTTCAAAGACATTACTCTTGATTTAAGCAAGAGTTGGAGTAAGATTCCTGTTTTCCACCTACAGATCCTGAGGATCCTTTTACAAAAAAGCTGTCGTAAAGGAATTACACGGCTGCAAAATCAGACACCAAACCAGTAGGAAATAAAGCAAGCTGTCTACATAACCTGACTTTAGGTCCTGATTTGTATGATGTGATAACACAGTGTTGTTTCACAGGTCTATTCCTCAATAAGTGTATAGAATCAAAGATGGATGATCAGTGGGCGACTATTCGTTGTCCTCTGTCCTCATGTTCCAGCCCACGCCTTATTTGTTGCAGATCATTTAAGCTGTGCGCTGCCGATAGAATTTTCTTTTGCTTTTTAAAAATATACTTGGCATTCTCACTTTTAAGTGTCTTACGGTATGAATGAATAATGTCTTCACAACATCCCAAAAGGTATAAAGCTGTTTTTGTTTTCAAGGAGGGACCCGGAGGTGTTGAGTTTCATTTCAGAAATGCTTGCTCGTTTTAGGTGCCCATTGGAGATGCCTTTGGCCTGATTTTTTTTAGTGTACTTAGTAGTACGCAGTTAATATATATCTCTTTTATTGTTTCAAACAGAGTTCCCTTTGACTTTAGTTGCAGTTCTGAGAACTCAGCACTTTGGTAAGTTGAATACTGGGCATTTTAATTTGAATCCCTAGAAAAAACACTAATTGTGCTCCTCATATGGAGCCAGCTTGGGTGTGCCTGCACCTGTGGTAGAGACATGCCCTCAGAGCCTCATAAACCACCAGAAAGAAGGCAGGTGTTATTTACCCTGTTTGGCAAATGGAGATGTACAAAGAGGTTAACCCTTTTACACAGGATCGAACAGGAAATCTGTGGTAGAACTTGAAAGTGAAGCCAAATCATTCATGTGACCACAGAAATTACTTTACTCCTTGTTTTGTGAATGCTTATTAGGCAGTTTGTGTGGGACTAATGTTAAGAGTAAGACAACTTCTATTGACCTCCAGATGTGTTTAAAAGTAGTTGAATGTTTGCTTTGGGTGAAGTCCAGAGTACACAAAATGCTTTTGTATACCAGACAACTTCAAGAGCTAAATTGCAGTTTGCTTCCCACCTTTGCTTATGTTTTGTGGTGAAAAATAATTCAAAGGGGTTTTTTGGTAACATTACCTTGTGGAGGTACCATTACTACATAGGCTTCAGCTTTATTTTATTGTGTTTTTAGCCTGTACTGACATTGCCATGCATAGCAATAGCTGACGAAGAATCTGTTTGTTTAGGACTACCTCTTGACATGACAGAAACTCAGTACATGCATCAGCATCCTCACTTTGCCCACCATCCTCCCTGTCCTCTGTGTTGTGCTGTTGTTCCTGGGAACTCCACAACCCTCTTGCCATTGATCCTACTGAGAGTCTCATGTAGAGACACTGCTGAAGGGAATCTTCTAAGCTGTTGACATCTGGCAGATGTTTAGAAGGTTAGTTGGAGGATGCAGAGCAGTCACATGTGGACTGAGACAAGCCTGACACAAGCCATTATCCTGTTCAAGATAAGGCAAAGTGCAATTTTTATACTTGTTGATCATTATTGTGTGCTCCAGAAGACATGTACTGAACGTATATCCTTTCACGTAAAAGATCCAAGGCACTGCTTAGTGGTACAGGGTTCCTCTGTGACATGGGATGGAGCCTTCTGCCTTTTTTTGGAAATGTTAAGGTCAACCATTGAGAATATCCTGAAAGTCGCCTAAACCCTTACGTTGCCCTGGGTAGTGTTACTTCTGCACTAGCACTGTTTGCCAGAGAATGCATAGGATTGTATGTCCCTCTGTGAGATGCTTGTAAGTAAATTGCCATCATCCAGGCATTTTGTCTAATTAGCAGAGCAGCTGCCTTTGAAAACATTCTTCTTAAAAGCCCATGTCTGAAGGATTATTTTATTTAATTAGAAAGAAACAAGTCACTAGTGGGAAGGTCTCTTTGCAGAGTTCAGAGAATTTGATTTGAATTGGAAAAAATGACTTTTTGAACTATATGGATAAGGAAAAGGAAGTGAGAGTGCAGCTGACACACAGCTTCTGCTACAAAAACAGATTTGAATTGATGGAGGTCTTTAGAAAGAGGAATCTTTTAAAAACACTAGCAAAATCCTGCCTTCAGCTACCAGGGATTAAGAGATGTCCATCTGGTTTTGTGCTTATTTCTGTTTATTTTTCACAGGGTTGCAGACTGAGTCTCTTGTGACACTCACAGCACAATGGTGGGGGTTGCAGGGAAGGGAGGAGGGAGGAGGCTCTGCTGAGGGCTGTTAGAAGCATAGCATGAAAGTGCTTTTTCTTGTCTCTTTCCAGTTTATGCTCTCCATCTGAAATCTTTGGAACTACAAGCCTATATTTTGGACCATGTAGAAATGTGTGCATGTCCATAAATCTGTGGATAGATAGGTAAACTGGAGAGGCACATGAGCAATGTTGTACAGATGGGGACTCAAGAAGCATGAATACGCAGGCAAATGGAGAAAGTGGTGGGGACCAGAAATCCAGGTAGGCAGAAAGAGTGGCATACCATAGCCAGGATGAATCTGGAGGCAAAAGCCTGAGAGTTAAGTCAGAAAACAGTTAAGGGCATCAGTATTCAGAAAGAATAGGAGATGTGGGAACCTAATAGAGAGTGGAAAAAGTGTGATAAAATTTGGTGTAGCTATAATGGCTTCTTGCAAAGGATCTTGAAAACATTGATGTTCTAAACTAACAGGGAGGAACATGAAGAACTAACCATTTGAAGTGCAAGAGGTCTAAGTTTACAATAGATTGTAACCAGAGGTGTTGGGGGGGCACATGTACTGACTACAGTTGGCTTGGGGCCAGTGATCAGAGAGTCACTGCACCTCCACGTGTTCATGGACACTAAGTTGGTGTAAGACTTTGGGAGTAAAGGAAACAATTTGTCTTCTCTAAGAATGAGATGCCAAATGTGGATGCTGGGTGCTTCTGCCATGGGATGGACAGACCCAAAAGGGAGGACCTGGGCCAGAAGGCTGTCCCACAGGACAGGAGTAGGGAGGTTTTTGAAGAGGAGCTATCAGTAACTTGCTGCTAAGAGAGGCAGCAGCCCTCCCCCGTCACTTCAAAATCTCACCTCGGTTGTGATGGAAGGAGCCAGGCTGGCTGCTTGGGCTGGGACACAGGCAAAGAGGAATTGGAAGCAGGGTCATTCTGCTGCCCCTGCGGGCTGCGCCTCTTTTGTCACTGCCGGCACGAGCCCTCCTCTACAAGGAGGCTTGTAGCCTTGCACTGGGTTGTGCTCACTTGGGGCTGATTGCGCTTTTTCACCTCAGCTTCTGCTAAGAACAGTTTGCAGGTCAATGCTCACCTGAAATCAGGCACACAGAGCAGGGCACAGTCTGCCTTGTGCTGTTGCATCAGAAGCCAAGAAGAATGATGGTCATTTCTTCACATTGAGTGGTATCTTCTTTTATACCCATTGATCTCCCTCACTGGCGTCCTGATGAAAATTCAGAACTGACTGCCTTATAACCTAATTCTCTCTCACAGCCTCCCTTCTTTTCATATTTAATCCCATACATTATAGCTTGTATTTTTTTCCCATCAGAACCTCACTTTCTTCCTGTCCTTCTGATTTCCTTTGGCTCCGCAGCAATATTTTTCAGCCCTCATTATCATTCATAATGCTTAGCAAGTTCACATCATTACAGTATTGTTCAAAACCTTCTTCCTGGTCATTAATGTTAAATGTGAATTCCAGCAACATTGCAATACAGTTCCAGACATTCCTCCCAGTTCAGTCCTTGCTCTTCATCATTGCTTTTCCTTAACTTCTTTCCCTTCAATGGTTTTTCAATATAACTGATCATGTTTGCATATCCAAGCTGCCACCTTTTCTGTTTGTATGCCAGATTGCCAGGTGACCCCTCATTCCGGGGTACGCTCTCATTCTTAGATGCACAGAAATACTTTTGGATTGCACAGCTGTCTTCTAAAAATATTTGGAATCACAGTCTCTGCTGTTTTGTTGATTAATCATTTATAATTTTTATTTTCCTCTAGTCCAAGTGATCTCAGTTTTCTTCCTTCACTTGTCCACCATTAAGAAATTAATCCATCAAAGCCTTTAAAGTTATACCAATTGGAGGACTGTTTTTTCCATGCTTTATATTTCACATTGTATGTTTCACATTAGATTCTTAACTAGCATTTGCTTGTGGATTTGTCTTTTCACCATTTTTCATGTGTGTATATGTGTGCATGTGTGTGAAACGCTCTATGATCTTTCTGTTTTCAAAGTTCCATACATACTTCTCTGAAAAACAAAGCAAAACCTGGTGTGTGTAAGGTTCTGAGTCTCCTTCTTTGAAAAAGGAATGTGTTTCCAACAGGAGAAGCTTCATGCCAGTGTGCAGTTCCAGAGTATAGAGTATTATTCCTGCCCTACTTCAGGATTCCACTGGTTAACTCTGAAGTCTTATAAAGGAAGGGCACTACCCTTCTTCTGCACAGATGTAGCTTAAAGTTTAGTTAGTGCAAACCAACCTCATATAGTTTTTCCATTGAGAAAAAAACCACAATGCACAATGCCAGAGAAAAGAGGGACAAAAAGGGGTCCTTTCATGGTGATGTATTGACAAGCTTAGTTAAGGATGGCAGAAGTTTTTAGGACCTATGGTTAGAAAGCCCCAAGGCACCTATTCAGCAAGATATGTAAACACTCACCTAACTTTAAAAAGGTCAGTGGTCCCACTGAAGTCAAAAGCACTACTTCTGTGCTTAAAATTAGACACATGCCTTAGTATCTTGCTAAACTGAAGCCTAAAGACCCATTAATTCTGATCTTGCCAAATACTTCTGCAAATTCTGGGTCAGGGCATTCAGAACAAAACACCTTTTGTTAAAAATAGTTAGCTTAAGGATATTCAGGAGAAACATCGAAAGAAAGAGGAATTTCTCTTACAGTTTCACAGCATGCTGATTTAGCTAGTGTTTGTATTTATTTGCATTGGAAATCTGTGCAGGTAGTGGGGGTTAGACTGCAATGCGGAGAATGGCATGGTAATGTACTTTTATTGACTAACAGGCACTGAACGTATTCAGATAACGCACCCTTAGCTTGCTGGATGCTCATAGGCCTGCTCCTTTTGGGTTCTTTCACTAAAAAGCAGAAAAAACAAGACAACTTGCTGATTTGCGAGGACTGTGATTTTATTGGGCATGCTTTAAAATACATTCTCTTCTCTAGGAGAGATAAAATGGGGCAGATCCAGTTTGCTCCACTGACCTGAATGGCTAGTAGGGATATTTTTGTGAGTTTTGTGAGCTCATAAGATTTATACGATGGCTTGTAAGAATCACACTGAGCACTGTGGCGACTGGGAAATGTTTTCACTTAAATGAGTTCTTTTAGAAAGTGCAGATGTGTGTATCCCCACAGAAGCGCGTCAATCTGAGATGGGAGAAGAAACCTTATCAAATTCCTTGTTTCATTCCTATAATGTTAAGTCCTTTCCTTTCACTAGGATGGAAGTATATGAAAACTCATATACTGGATCCTGCATTTCAACCATTGCAACTATTCCTTTGCTTCTGTTTGTAAGAAGGAGCAGACATACGCAAAACATGCCTTGGGGAGCGCGCTTTCCTGCTGAGTCTACCCTGAAAGGCTTAATCACAGAGCTTCAATTGTGTCTCCATTTCCCAAAGCTGGAGCCTGTCTGGGCCCCATAGCTAGGTCAGTGATAAAACCATAGCAGAGATTGCTTCAGCATTATAAATTGGGAAAATGTACTGGTATACATCATACCACTGCAGCATTGCTAAACGTATCAGTGGAGCAATATTATGGCAGGCTTTTCTCAACAAAGCCTTGCTTCATTTTGTCATGTCTAAAAAGAGCAGTAGAAAATGAAAATAGTGATATTTCTTACTTACTTCTTTCCTATAAAGGTTAACTAAACTAGCTACTGAACAAAATTTAATTACTTTACAGACAATGGTTCTTTGCTCTTAGGCATGTTGCAGAGGAAGAGCTGTGCTGGCAGGAAGATGGTGCTTATTCTGCGAGACTGTATTTTCAGCATGTAATGCAACACCAGCAGGTTTGCAAAACTCCAGTTGCGTATCTGTACCATCAGCTAGCATTTTGCATGGACTACCATTTGCATGTAGGGTCTGCTGAATTCATCATCATCTTTGCAGCATGGTGATGATCGGGGCAGTTATAAGTCCTTAGCGAGCCGTGGAAAAACAAATGGAAAACTTACAAGCATACTGAGACACTGTGTGCTCAGCAATGGGATGGGCTAAAGCACATATTGCACATTCCAGGATGGGGAAGATGAATGGGAGATGCATAGCTGATCTCTAATTCCTCTCTACTGAGGCTGTGCAGTTTGTGCTTTGCTTAACATGTCTGTTCACAATTTTTTTTGGTGTGAATAGGCTGTGAACAAACACACACACATACACATTATCTATGCCCCGACCTTGCTATGTCATCCTCTCTACAACTTATTCCTTTTCAGCAAATTTATGTTTATTGCCAGGTGCCTATGAAGATTCCTTGGTTACCTTCTTAACTGGATTTTTATTAGACAAGTTTAATTGCAAAGTACGTTGCCATGTGAACACCTGGGACAGGGGACAGGAAATTTTAACTGGAGCTTTTTATAAAATACTGGGTTCTTAAAATCTCTTAAAGTATTATAAATATTCTCAATCCATGTCCAGGTAGTCCTTAATCATAATTTGATTGCAAAAAGACATATGAGACAGTTCATTGGACATGAGATGATTTGGTGTGGTGTGAAATACGTATTACTGTTCTGTACATACTACCATACGTAACATCTCATCCCTTGGCACAGGAGACTCACGTGGCCTTGTCTCTTCCCACATGTCTTTCTGATGTAAGAAGGTGAGCATACACGGCATCTCTTACCTGTCTTGCTGTCCTTTTGGCTGCAGTGATACCAGGTAGTCTTCCCACCTGTGCCAGGCTATAAAATATGTATCTTGAGACTCACCTCCTGCTGAATGTTCTTACACTCCTCTTTAGAGGTATTGTGGAGGGCTTGCTAGGATGGGCAGGAGCAGAGGAGCTTATAGAATTGAAAGAGGCTTATGTCAAGAGGGTGCTGGGTTAAATCTGCATCAGGATTGAGACAGCAGACAAGTTCTCCCAAAGGATGCCACTCTAATTCCTAGAGAAGCACAAGTAACACTAGAGTGTATTTCAGCTATGGCACTGCTAGAAAATGTCACGTATTAATGACTCAGTACTCCCTACATATAAATTATCTGTCTGTTAAAGATATTCAGCCAGGTCCACTTTGAGCATACATGAATCCAGCTTGAAAAATGTCCAGGGAATTAAGCTTGGTCTGAGCTTGACCTGTTGCCTGTAAAACAGTCTCCTGTGATTGATAATAGGTTTTCTGGACAACAGGCATGCTGCCATTGGGAGTGGATGCAGCACAACCGCAGGAATTGCTAGTGCTGCTGTTCATGCTCCTGTTCCGCTAACTGAGATAATTGTGCTTTGGTGTTGCGGGCACATGTGTTCTCTGAAATACCAATGCCAAAGAGTTGGCAAAGGAATTTCAGAGGAGCATTTACCCCTCAGGTGGGAGCCTTTGTAATTATTATGTTTATACAACACTGTAGACCATGACACAGTTACTGCCAAACATAATGGTGTGAGAACCAAAGTACGACAGTGCCACAAGGCAAGCATTGCTTTTAGGTCAGCAAGGGGCAGGCGTTTCTAGATCTCAGTCAAAGCTTTGCCTGACCACCTGTCCCACTACACTAATTTAACCTGGAGCTTGGAGAAGGGGTTTGAGGATGCAGCATCTATTTGAAAGTGTTTCCGCAGCTAGATGTTTAAGAATGATTATAGAGAAAAAAAATAATACCACCGTCAGGAATCCTGAATGACATGGAGAAAAATAGAGGAAATCCGAAGTCACTTAAGGGATTAACTGAACCTCCAAAAATTGCTCAGGTTATGTTTGGATTTGGTGGCTTGTCCTTCTCCTATCTGCACATGTTTGCTCTTCGTGTCTCAGATCTGACATTCTTCACTCTCAGGACAGACTGCTGCTCTTTCTGTTCTCACTGACCGTGGGATCACTGTGCCATTTTGGAGATCTGGAGCGAACTGCTATGTCAGTGCAGTATGTGTCCAGAGATACTCCTTCAGGTCCTAGCAGGACTGTGTGAGTGTCATTGTGTTGGTGTCCCTGAGCTCTTTCGTGCCTCAGCACTGCTCTAGCACAGCCGTGCTGTTTGTAATTGTGGTGCTAGCTCATGGCCTTGCACCATGGCTTGGGCGTCCCCTGGGAGCGTTGTGCAAGCCTGCCTGGGAGGCACCGTAGCTCTCTCACATCTGTGCCTTCTGCAGCAGCATGAGTAAAGTAAGATCAAGTAGTACAGACTCTTTTCTTTCCATTTACAAGGGTGAAATTGTCCATCAGGCCTTTCCATTCCTGCTTCCCAGATTCTTCTTCCCTGAAGCACTGCTAAATGTCCTCTCTTTTCTGAGTAGATACAATTCTTCAGAAGATCTTTCTCAACAGAGTAGATATATGGCAGAAATCCTCACCCAAAATTTGCCTTGCAAAATTAGTGCCCAAATCGACTTTAGCAGCAAGGTAGATCTTTTTTGCCCTATTCTTCTGACCTTAAGTGAGACATTAGTGCTTTTTTAACCTTGCTAGGTATGCCAGAAGCCCTAAGACCAGCCCTCTCCAAACATCAGCGTGGATCAAGTTCTCTCCATTCTCTCTTCCAAAACAGAGGCAGCTGCTATTGAGTTTTAGCTGTTGTTGCTACCAGGAAGAACATCTGCCATCTGTTATCAGGAGTCTGAAACCTTAGCTAGCAGCTACCCTGCTGAATGTTTTTAATACCTGTAAAACAACACTGATTCACCAGCTGCAGTACAGATTAAGGATAAACACAGAAACACTTGCAAAAACCAAAGTATCTCTGCATGTGTGGGGACCCAAAGAAATATTTCATCTGGACAGAAAAGAATATTTTAAATCAGATGCTCAAATCTCCTTTGGAAGCAAATTGTTGTCTAAATCCTGTAAAGCTCTTTCTACAGAAAATTTGGAAGACTAGATTTTCTTTGTGTGCATTTCCTGTTTGCTAATCAATGTATTCCATTGCAGATCCATCCTAGCTAGAAGACAGTAACCCACCCCTCCCAGGACATCAAATGAAGGCAGCAACAGGACGACTGTTTTCTTTATAGTCCTCTGGAAGCCATGTTGAAATGAATGGCATTGTCTCTTCTGTCCACCACATAAGGTGAGATGCAGAGAAGACAGCAGGCATTACTTTACTGTGACAGAGATTTGGGATGAGGTTCTGGTTGTCCCCTGGATAAATGTGGGAAAATGAGGAAAGAAGAGGAGACTCAAGGGGGTATGATGGAGAAGGAGATGCTCACTCCTCTTTCTAACATTGCGGAAGGTGGGACAAAAAGACACACTTTACTGTCTCACAGGCTGAGAAGACAACTGCCTCAGACATCCCTCAGAGCCTTCAAGGACACCAGCTGAATCATGCAGCAGATTTTCTGGAGAATGGTTGCAGTGCAAGTTAGCCATCCTTTCTCCAGCATGCAGAGCAGCAGCTTGCCCCTTGTAATGGTAAAGGTGATGGTGACAGGAGTTGAAAAGTATCGGTTTTCTGTTGGAAAATGGGCCACCTCAGTTTGAAATGCCTCCGTTTGAAATGTTTTACTTCTACCCCAAAGAACAATTCCTACCTGATGCTAATATCAAGTCAATGTTTACACACCAGGCTGGATTTGGAACGGTAGATTTTGCAGCACTCCCACATCCTTGGTGCCTGTGTTCGTGCCTGTCGTTTTGTCTCAGGCACACTGGGAGCCCCCTAAAACAGCACAGCCATGCGATGTGACCACCAGGAACTTGTGCTCTGAGTACCCATCTCTGGAGGAGGGATAAGAATTGCTTCCCTATGTCACTGGTTTCTGGGTGAGGTTTTCCAATGAAAGCTGTCATTTCTGGTACGTGAGCTCTCAGCCTGACAGTGCTATGCTTCTCGCTTGATTCAAAGTGAATTTCACTTACATGGCTCTCAGGGCTTATACCTAAAGCCGCTGTTCTATTGGCTTTTCCCTGTGTGTCTATATGCGGTGTGGTTTCTGAGAGGGTATTAATGCCTCTGCTATCAAAAAGCAGAACCTTTAATAACCTCTGGGTGTTATAATTCTTTCATTTCCTTTTAAATGAATCCAACCTTATCTTACTGCAACATATGAGGTGCTCTGCCTGAAATGAAATAAATGTGATTAGATTATGAAGTATTTCAAAGATGCCCCACCTTCGGGTCTTTGTGAGCTGCTTAGAATTAGTGGAACTATGGGGCAATGGGCAAAAGTCTTATTCCAAGCAGGACTTTTCCCTTTGGCTGAAATGCCAGGATGGGCCCAAAACTCCACAGCTGTTGTGTGCAATACAGTCATGTCAGCAGGAAATCTGGGGGCTTTTAAAATTTGTCCTGTTTTGACATGGCAGCTGTGTTCCCTGCAGTTCGTGCATAGAGTACCGTGATGTCTTAGACTGTAAGGTTGGGAATATAAGTAAGTGCAGTTAGACTCTGATCCTGCTGCCACAAGAAGTCGGTATGTGGGTTTCCCCCCTGCCCCAGGATTTCAGCATCAGCAGAATCCACCCAGCAGATGTGGGAGCACCTCACCTTGCCACTGCTATTACTTCCGACAAGATCAAAGTTACCGTTGCTCCCCGCTTCCCCTGGGGGAGTTGCCAAACAGATGAAATGCTTCACTGGGAACAACTGAGTCAGGAGAAAACTACAAACAAACAAGCAGAGCAACCAAAAAGACTAAAAGAAGCAGAAGACAAAAGAAGCAGTGCAGGAATAGGGTGGTTAGTCAGTTGGCTTCAGATCCGATCCACCAAACAACTCATTTGCTGGATATTTGCTCTAAGCTCTGATGCCGTGCTCGGCATTGCCCTCGGCCCTCCAGAGGGAGCGAGGGAACACCCTACAGCCGTGGTTTTTCGTAGTGTCTCTGTGTGACTGAAAACTACGGACCTTAGAAATTGTTCCTTCATGAAATAAAAGGATAGGACCGAGTTTTTGCTGTATGGCACCTGACCTGCTTTCCAATGTGTGCTGTTGTGTTAGCACCGCCAGTGCCTGCGGAGGAGCGCGGAGGTGGAAGCCAAGGTGTGCATACTGGGGAGGGCACATGGGTAAGATGCAGTCCTGGAAGATGTATCTCCTCTTTTGAAACTGGGGTTATGTTTGCTGATGGGAAGATGCTCCTTCAGGCTTTGGTCTTCTTTTGCATGGTCCAGAGTGACACCTAATGGCACAATACCAGACTGCACCGCGTCTGGGGAGACTATAGTTGCCAACCATCTATCAAAGGACCAGGGCAAAGTAAATTCTGTGTGGGTGAAAACCCAAATAGACTGTATGAAACTAAACTGTACCAGTGTTCGTAGCCACACTTTGATATTTATTGCTTGAATAAAGCTGGGAAGTTAAGTAGTCTAAAGGTAGGAAGTGGCAGAGTTAAGCTGCCTGTGTTAGGTTAATGAAATATTGGTGAATTTAAACAACACAAAAGGAGGAAGTCAGGACAATATTCCAGAAAGGAGTCAATCACAAATATTCTATTTTGATTTTAATGTTATGTACATCTTTTATATATAACTGCTTTTATATAAAAACCCACAAGATGCTACAAAATTCTTTTGCCAGTAACAGCATATTCTAATAAAAAATGCTCCATCAAATATTTTCAACCAATGCCATGTTGTGGCATCATTGTTTTGAACTGTGCAAGTTGTAGATAAAAGATCTTACCAACATGGAAATACATTTATATATGCTGTATGAATTCCCTTTTAGCGTGGATGGCACTTAAAAGCAATTTTGCATGATTAATTAATATTGCAAGAAAAATACTTTATCTATTGTGTTCATTTGTAGAAGGCGACATTTAAAATATGTAATCCCCAATAAGGGATAACAATAGCAAGAAAAGCTTTGGAATTATTCAAGCTAACTTTTGAGGGAGATAACAGTTTCCCTGTTTACTGGGTTTTATATGCAGCAATGGGCATTGAATGATATTCCATTTAGAATAGTTTCAAAACTACCAAATTAAAAGGAAAAATCTAACTACTGTATCTATGTACATGCATCTATATACATTTATATGTGTGTGTTGATGTGTAAAACACAATTGTTAGGGTGTGCGTAGTACACTGAAAGAGTGTTAATGCCTAAAAAGCGTTAGAGCACACACAGGTTTAAGGTAAGGTTTTCATCTCTGGTATGAATCCATAAAGCAAACCCACACCTAGTAGCACCAGAGACACATGAGTAAACTATTGGTTCTGTCCTTAAGGTGGCTGAGCAGCATACAGTGAGCCCAGGCAGAAGGTGGCTTTGGTGCATTTTGCGTCTCTCTAATCATGACCTCCTGACAGCGTGTTCCTCCTGTGATCCTTTAGACTTGCAAACTCATGGTAAAGATAATTTGTCAAGGAAAAAGGAATGAGTTCTTGCCTTTTAAAAAGAGATTTCTAAAAGGCAAAGATGTCATTTTCAAAGGATTAATTTCTTTATGGATTTTTACATTAGGGAGTTGAGTTTCTAGCTACTTTTTTGCCTGGAAGTCTTTATAGGGTGGTTGAAAAATTACGCTTGTGATAGTGGAGAAGCTGTAGAAAAAAAATCCTTTTTGCACAACACAATTCGGTTGAAGAACTCATTGCTACAGGATACTGTGGAGACTAAAGTTCACATAGCTAGACAAAGGGAGATTAGAAAAAATCATGAAGGATTGGTCCACTGGTGGCTGTTAAATGTAGCTGGAGTGCATCCATCACCTCAGGAACTCACAGCTGCTGATTGCTGAAGAACGGGTGTGGAAACAGTGGAAAGGATTACTCTCAGGCTGCACCATTACATATATATTTCCCTTAGCATCCAGTATTAGTTACTGTCAGAAATGCATTTCAGCTAGCTGCACTTTTGCTCTCTCCCCTGTGGCTGTTCCAATGGCTGACTTTTTGTTACACGAAACTCCAGTAACAGCTTTCCTTTTTTGTTTTTTTTTTTTTCTCCCACCAGAAACAACAAGCTGAACATAAGCTATTTTTTTTTTAATTGGGGTACCAAGTATATTAATTCAGACTGCAAAAGCATTTGCTTATTTTAATCAAATTATAAGTGGGCTCTAGTTTTAAAGGCAAAATAGTTACTGTTATGGCCATGTCCCCTTAATCCAGTATCAAATATCTTAGACAATTATTAAGCTGGCAGATCTGGAAATGTAGTTTTTGGTAGCCTCAGGCTTCCTTTCACTGTATATTGGTTGTGCTCAGAAGGGGCTTTCAGCCGAACATCTCCAGCCTTTAGGCAAGGAGCCTTTCTCTCACAAAGTCTTTGGCATCCAGCAGCTGGAGGTGACATTTTTAGACACTGGTCCTTTCTTCAGCTTTGAGGAAGGTGTTTAATTATATATCGTTTCACATCCAGGAAGTAGCCTGGGAATGCATGGACTACTCTGTATGCTGTCTTTGTGGAAAGACAAAGAACGTTATCTTTTCATTGTGTTGGCTTCTTAAAGACCCCTTTCCATCTCAGAGGAAAAACAGTACATTATTTGGAGATAAAAGGCATTAGAAACAAGGCATACTTTTTTGAAACTGGGGTAATTAAGCACTGGAACATTTTAAAACCAAAGGGAGGTGACATAAAGGGTTGGAAATTGCAGAAATCCTGAATAGGCTGTGACCTGTTGGAGGTCAATCTGACTATGATAATAGCGGGGGGGGACGGGGGGACGGGGAAGGGCCAAAAAAAAAGTGAGTTGGGGTTCTGAGTGACTATTACCTCTCAGGGACAAGACAATTATCATCGATATTTCGATGGAAACATCTCACCAGCACTCTGTGCAATCCGTGTGAGCTGCCTGCCAAGCTCCTTGGAAGCCAGCAGGTGGCGCAAAGGCGTCAGGCGGCGTCCCCGGTGTCGCTCGGGGCAGGGATCGGGATCGGCAAGAGGGAAAGAATCCCAGGAGGCGTGTAGCAGTGTTGCTGCTCCAAATCCATCAATGATCATGTGTGGGAGGAAATGAAAAAAATATGCGGCCTACATGGGTACTACACATAGCAGCTTTAAAGTGAACTGTCTGCAAAAGTTATCTGCTGAAATATTTCAATTACATTGTTTTACAAATACACCCTCACCTACGCCTTTGTAGCTTTTTCCAGTGTGACTGTTTTTAGCTGTTGTCTCCTTCAACTCTGGAGTTTCCCACTCTGCCTTGAGATGAAACAAAGCCTTCAGAGTTTTGCAAAATAGTCAATAAATTACTGTGCAGTGCTCCCACACACCCAGGTTATAGGAGAGGCTTATTTAGCGCCTCTGTTTCCAACCTCCCCTATATCCTTATTCCAGGCTCTGTAACTTGGATGCCCGAGTTATCAACCTGTTTGCAGCAGACTAGTCTCTTCCCACCTCTTCCCATGAAAAGTTTCATTCTGGAGCTGAGAAAATTTCCCCAACAAAAATCAGGTGTGAGTATTTTGGTGGAGCAAGTGAATCCTTATGACAAGTGATGATGACCCAGCATTTCCTGACAAAACTTCCCCTGACAGCTTTCGAAGCAGTTTGATATTTCCTTGCTCTGTGGGACACAGGAGCCAGAGACACTCCAGCCCCTGGCTCTATGATCATGGAGTTGTGGATAAGCAGAAGCCACACAGGCTCTACTCATGGCTTAAGTACATCAAGCCGATGAGTCTGCCAGTTATCATTTGCCCTGGCATCTCTATAGCTCTCCACACAGCTGCTGCCATCTTCACAGCCTCACAGGTATGTCAGTCGAAGGAACCACCAGGCTTCTCAAGTGGTCTCCCACCACTGTATGGCTGAGAGACAAAACCAGCTCAGACGAAGGGTCATAGAAATTTTCTGCTCTAGGTCAAAACACTCTCCCCAAATTGATTCTAGTACTTTCCTCTTCATGCTTTGGAGTCACTCAGCATCCTCTACTCTGGGAGGTTGGCAACAGCTCCTTATGCTACCGCTTTGATGTAGGAGACTCTCAATGAAGTGCAGGGGAGCAGCAGCTGCACTACGTGAAGGGCTTTTCTGGGATGTGGGAGGGGAGGTACGAAAGGGAAGTTATGGTGGTGATGAGTGGTGGAAATCAAGGACAAAGCTGTAACTATATGTAAGCCAGCTTGGTAGGATGAGGAGGAGAGAAAAAGTCTGGGAAACTGCCTATTTTGGAAAGCCAAGAGTAGGCAGTGCCTCAGGGATAGAAGTGTTTCCAGAAAAGGCACCTGCAGAGACTGTGGTGTGCTCAAAATTGAGCCAAGCTAGGGAGCAGATGTGGGTATAGCTGGGAAGAGCTGGAAAGACAGGTTTCCTACAGAGGAAGGTGGGATTTTGGCAGTAAATAGTAGTTATGGAAGGATGACTAGGCGTGCTAGGAATGTTGCTTGCACGCTGAACAGTGGGTGCCTTCTAAGGTGGTGGCACCTTAAAAGGAGAGGACCAAGGGAAGGCCAGGGATTGTTAAGAGTATTAGTGTGTCTGTGCATCCAGAACTAGCTGGGAGTGAGAAAACAAGCTTCATAGATCTTGAATAAACTGGGCTGCAGACAGGCATGGGAAGGAGAGTGGCTTGAAGAAGCAGCTGCCTGCCTGGTACATTAACAGAGGAGCTGGGTAACTGCTGGAAGCAGAGGTTGTTTGATGAAACAAGTATTATTTGAAAACCAACAACTTTTCTAATGGAAACATTTTCTAACAATGTATTGGCTTCAACAAACTTTGGGTAAAATGCAGGTAGTTTCTTTCTAGACTACCTGGAGGCAAACTCAAGCTTCTGGAATTTATGGCTATTGGCCAGCCCTGCTATCCAAATGTTTCCAGAGCTTTTAGACTTCTTTTTATCATATCCACAATATGCTATTGCTTGATTCCAGCCTCATTTACACTGAGTAATGGAGGTTTGTGGAAAGACATTTTAACTAGTGCTAACCCAAGCTGGTGCATCCACCTGATAATGTGATGTTGTGCAGAGACAAGAGACTGTGGCCAAAATCATTCCTACAGGATCATATCTGAGGTGAAAAATCTGCCCTTTGGTTCTCCTGCTTACACAGCTGGTCAGGGAATCGCTGTACCCTGCCCCATTAAGTGAGATAGATGCTCAGCATTTGCTGAGTACATTTGAGTACAAGGATAGCTGTGTCATTGCCAGCACTTCTGATACAGGGGTCAAATCACATGAATTTGTTGGAAGTCCTCAAAACTATCTACAGTTTATTAGTGTTATCTTTAGAAACATACAAGTTTTTTACTTAATTGCTGAGAAACAAATAACCTAGCTGCCGCTTCATATCCCTGCTTGCATGAATTTACACAGCCGTAGGAAAAAGTAAAACAGCCAAGATGAAGTTCATTGACATGCTGGGCAAGGTTATAACTGCCCTCGATAATCTGTCCGTGGAAAAGCTGATGTTTTGCTCCCAGGGAGTTTTGTACCCTGCTATGATAAGCAGCCAGAAATTTTTAAAGCTCTTAAGTCCTTTGAAGTCAGGAATGATGATGTATTATTAGCAGAATATCCTAAATCTGGTGAATATGTAATTTTTCTGAGCTTCAAGTGAAAGTATAAAATGATTGGGAAGTATTTTAAATGAAATGGAATGGAAAGGAGTCGAGTGAAAAACGAATTTAAATGAAATAAAATTAAATAAAAAAGAAATCATTGTTGCTAAGTGAATGGTAATAAGAAGTACATACAATGAACTTGTGTGTGTGTGTGTATAATATATTGTCTTTAATTCATAATTAATATAATGCAAAGGAGAAAATGAGCAGTAAAAACTTAACGTGCCCAAAGGAGTCTTGGACTGGCTTCCCAGAATCATCCAAAAGCACACTTTTATCCCCAAACATGAAAACACTAGCATACCATATCATATGGAAGAATATTGTGAAGACAAGGAAATTAGATTAGCCTTGTTGCCCATCTGAAATATAAAGAAAATGGAGTTACAATCCCCATTCTACACTTTTAATTGCCTTACCTGGCATTCCATGAACAATACCTTCATGGTGTTTGTGGTACTCGGTGTTTTTTTCATCTTTCCATTTCGTATAGACCAAATCCACCAGCTCTTCCGTTAAAGGGGGGGAGTTTTGGAGTTGTAAGGGATGTGAGGGCCATGGCCACTGAAAAGCTCAATTCTTCTCTTCTGCTATACCTAATGTGCCAGTGCCATGTCAGGGAGAGTTTTCTCTGACAGCTGAACCTGTTCATCTTTCCTTCCTACCAGATTCCCAGGCAGGGAGAGCTGGAACAGTGATGGATTCTGTCAGGTAACATTGCTGTGGGCTCTGAGTGTAAGATACTGAGATGTCACCACTGTCCTTGAGACAATTATTTCCCATCGTCTGTGTCAGAGGTAGTCACTGGGATTTTATTATTAATTAATGGTCAGAAGTGAATAAATTTATCTGCCAAATGTAGACGCATACAAATAAATAGACTTGACAGGAGCAAGGGGGAATAAAGAATACCTCCAGTGGCGGAAGGTCTGGGAGGAAATTAAGAGAAAGGCTACACTAAAATGCAGCCAGAGAGATGGTTTTCACTGTGTCAGAGTTATCCTGTTTATGTACCCGCGCACGTGGACCCATACGCTGCCGAATTTAACATTGTGGACTTGAAGACTTAATCTCCATGGGTGCAGCATTGTCTGCCCTGTGCTTCATTGCACCCTGTGATCCGCTCCAAAGACATGGGCCTCAAGAATTTCCCAGCGTTTCCCTCCTCAGTGCCTGCTGCTGCTGGTCGAAAAAAGGTGGTGAACCAGAACATTTGTTGCTCACTTATCAAATAAAATTCCTTAACAACAATTGTCGCTCTGCACATAATGGGGCTTTTTCAGGAGTAATTACGAATGGGAGGCCATAATTCTCCCCATTAAAAGCAGTTGTTAGGACAAGTGCACACAAGTGTAGAAGGCAGCAATTTCATTTCAAAATGGTTATCTGCCTGGAGTGAAGAACATTTTTCACCCTTTGAAGTACTTGCAGAAATGGTGTCTTCTTGAGATTTCATGTAACAAAGGAGAGTTTTTGAGTATTACTTAATGCAACTGTAAAATTAATATTAAACTTGCACAGGTAGTTATGTAACAGCACAAACATTAATAAACTTCTTTCTTGTTAATAAAATCAAAGCAAGATGTCAGGTGTTAACAAAGGTCAAAATATGGATTATCCAGTGTGACATAAAACTGGAAGAACAATGAATTATAAAAGAAAGCACAGAGAAATCCATGTGCCCAATCAGATATACATTACATTTTTTCTTTCCTTCCAGAAAGAAAAAAGAAAAAGGTTTGTTAGTATAATGCTGTGATTATGGATTTGTACACCTAAAGGGGTTAAGAAAGTAACAGGTGAATCCAGCAGTAAAAATAATACAAAATAACTCTTATTATACAACTTTTGCATAACTGGGGACTATTTTATGGACTATATAGTCCATAAAATGGGAAATCATGTTTCTCTGATTTTTTCACAGGAGTGTTTCACTCTATTTCTTTGAGCTTTTCAAAAATCTTTCTTCTAGGGTTCTACATCTAATAACCAGCTGTCTGCAAGAGAAGGACTGTTCTTTGGGTCTCATGCTATGCCTATTGGCACGATAACTATCTTCCAAAATGAGCGATAAATGAGGTAACTAATAACAGTTGGTTTAGGGTTTTTCCCATTACCATCTGGAGAGGAAATGTTGGGTGTGTGCTGATTATAAAGAAAATCCGTATGCTAAACAGCACAATGCACATCTGAACATCAAAATAACAGCCCCCAGATATTTGGCTGGTGTCCGTATGTGAAGTTTTAAAAAACTATCTAGCTTTGTATTCCAGACTTAAACACAATGAGAGCTCTGAGACGTAAAGGATGGGAGCTGGGGATTGATGCAATTGCAACAGTCAGTTTTAGAGCTCTGAAAGGCATTTTCTGTTTGACAGCTTGTACCATAATTCCCATGTGAGACTATGGGAAATATGTACATGTCACTGTGGATATCTATCTTATGATGTTCATTTTTGCTTTGATTATTTTTGAAAATTATTCTTCTTGCATTTGAAGATACTGCTTTTCAGGAGTCTCAACACACTGCGTCTGGATCTGCATCAGCAAGACTTGTCCAGAGAAGGAAAGACCAGAAACAGTTCTCCACTGAAGGCAGCAGCAACAGATACAGAAATATAATGTTAGCCAGAGCACTGTGTCATCGTATAGCAAGAAATTCAGAAGAATGAAGTCGAAGAAATTAAAGTAGAAATAATAATGCAAAAATGGGTAAATTTAATGTATGACATTGTCTTTGAAGACATTCTAAATTTGATGAAACTGCGTCTTCTCATTGAAAATGTCTGCAGAGTCATGTTCTCCTCTATTACACAGAGCTGCCACTGTAAATAATACGAAATTCAGCCTCCCTGTGTTTGTGGTACGCTGTGGAAAGTTCACTGATAGGAAGGTCATTAATTCCAAAGAGGGGCAAATGCTTTTATCAGGTACTTACATGTAGCTGTGCTGCACAGCAGGAAGAAACCTCTGTGCAGCGAACACAAGCATTATCATAGAGTAAATGTCCAATCTGTAAACTTCAGCATGACTAAATCCATTGCAAAGACTCAAAATCTATTCCATTGTTGTCCACATTTTTTTTGCCGTTCTTTTCTCTTTTCCCCCTGATTCATCCATCTTTCAAACTGCAACAGCTATTTTTGAGAGGGATTTGAATTATACACTCCGGGTAGCAACAGCCAAGGTCAGTCTTCCTTCAACCATTTTTTTATACTTCTTTCACAATCTCTTCTTGCTCCATTTTTTTCACAAGCCATTTATATAGAAAAAATGCCGGATATTTTTATTTTCTGTTTGGAGATATCAAAAAGTTCAGCACGAGGTGATGCAGTTGTTCAGTGGTGTTTTTTTTTTATAAACCAATTTCTTACCTGTTTCACAGAATCATTTCATTTGCCAGATATTGTAGGACATAGTTGCAATAGATTGAAAAAAGAAAAAATGAAGAGATGACAGTGTGAAAAATGATATATGACAAAGAAAAGACAGAGTACTCATATCTTGAACTGGGAGATCCAGGGAAGTCTCACATTATACAAGCACTCTGCCTTTCTTTGAACCTCCCCACCTACTATGTCACCAAGAGTGAAAGCTGCTTTTGCACTCTTTGAGCTTAAATGACAGCAGCTGTACCCCTTTACTAGCTCTGAGACAGGCTGATGGTGGTGGCTGAAAGCTCTTCAGATGGAGACATGCTCTTGAGTGGTTAATGACTATTCTGTTCCACAAGCATGCCCAGAGACATTGGTGCTTCTACTTCAGGCAGGCAATTCATGTGACTCATTTCAGTTAGCTGGTTCAGGGTGAGAAGAACGATGCCCTGGCAGTCATTACGTCTCTTCACTGACTGTAACAGAGTCCTGGGGGAACTAACTCACATATAGAGCTGTGGCCATGCTATAGCTCTTCACAAGGACATCAGCAGAAATGAATCCTGGTGCCTGCTTCTTAAAGCTGGAATAAATAGCAACTATACTGTACGAAGAAAGCCTTGAGCTTAATGAGTCCAAGCTAGTACAGAGAGAAAATGTGCACTTGTGTGGCAGCTCTGGCCTATCAGAGGTCTCATAGCTTGAAGGAACTACAGTCATTTATTCGCAGGTTGCTAGCTACAGCAGTATTAACTGATGGATATATCTCATAGATCAACATAGCCATTTTTGTTGTTAAAAAAATCTTTATTAAGAGGTTGTTCCACTGCTCCTGTTCCATTTCTTTCTTCCTACAGTCATAAGCCTAAGTGTTTGCTCTGCAATATCTGTGTTTTTCCAGACTGCTCAGGAAAACTCCCCATCTCTGTCTCCATTGCTAGTGTCAGCTATTTTCTTCCTTCCCTCGATCCTTGAGTTCAATTTCACAGGTGCTGTTATTCTCTGTACCCTCTTAATTCTCAGACCAACCCAGGCTGCTACAGAGGGTTCCCTTTTCCCACTTCCAACTTCGATGATATCAGAAAATAAGAAAAAGGCAAGGCAGCCATGCATTTAATTATTAGAAGAAAGAGGAGACCAAAGTTTCCCTGGATGTCCAGTACATCTTTCTTCTGCACTTTCTCTGCTGATGGAAACCTTATTTTGTTCCTGAAGAGGCTGGGGTAAAATGGGATAAGCTTTGAAAACGCCTGAATGGCTGCTTCAGTCCAGGAAAAAAAAAAAAAAAAGAAAAAAAAAAAGATAGTGGAGAAGCAACTATTTATAAAGGACTTTACACCATATAAAGGCAGTGTGAACCTTGCCAAAATCTTATCATTCATAAGACATTCATGAAATCTGTGCTGGCACCCTGCGATTTCCAGTGAAGTAAACAAACAGTATGTGTGCTCCTCACTCTGAGCTGCAGTCTGGTTAATATCTTGGAGGTTCTGAATGCACAGTTTTCAAAACAGGGATATCAAATCAGAACATTTAAACTACTTGAAAATGTTTTGGGAAGTCTATCTGAATTTCACATAAATTTGTTAAAGACATTTCCAGCACCAGACTGATCCAAAGCCCCCCCAAAAAAATATGTTCAGTGCCAGTAACTTGCAGTGTACCAGCTATTACTTTTCAGAACCAGATTCTGGGGGTCAAAAAAATAGTTGAACTTTTTCAGTTCTTAGTAACAAGGAAAGGTGTTCAAATCATTGTTAAAAAAAGTAACTTCTGGTTCTGGAAAAAAATGCCAAGAAAAGCCACAGACAATATTCTTTCTTCTGCAAAGGCAAATTACCAAAGATACAACTGTAGATGCATACCAATGAAGTATCTTCTTCGCCATGTGATGTAAGCTGTGAAGATATTAATGGAATTAAAATTCTGGGGATGGTATTTATTTAATAGATGTGGAGTTTTGAAAAGACCAGTGGTAGTCTTGTTATTATATTCTACGTATATAGATGAAGAATATTTGTTAGAAGAAGGTCTTGTATGGGATCACCATATAAAGTGGGATAAACTTTCAGCCTCAGGGCAAAATAGTAAAAAATAGAAAGCAAATAAGCTAAAACCTTTGTTTACTTAATGCTGGAAAAAATTGTGTTTTTCATAAATATTTTGTCCTCATTTTTCCTTAATATCAGCTTTAGGGCAATAATGGGCTCAAACAAAATAATTCAAATTATTTGGTTTCCAGAATGTGGTGCGGTAAGTGAAAGGATTATTAGCCTAATTATATCAGCAGGGTCTCATAAAATTATTCAATTCCCATAAAAATACATTAATTAGACTTTTATCTTTAAGACCAGTCCTATTCTCAGTCCTATTTCATTTCACTTCTTTTTGGCATAGAAGTGCCTGCAACTTTCTCCAGCCTCATAGGCTTCAGTATGGAAGACAGCAGGTAGATCTGCCCTCTTGGAATGCAATATTCCTGTCATGTATCATCCATAATTTGCTTATTTTTTTTAAGTATCAGCAGTAGAGCTGATGAGAATTTTTCTGCTGAAGTGAAGCTCAATCAAATACTCTGAAATGCTCCAAAGCAGTTTTATAATAATAGTATTTCCTCTGTGTCTTTGCATACAAATTCACCAAAACCATATAAATAGTTTAATTCTAAATTGTTCCTGTGTTCCAAACTGGGTCTCATAAATGAAATATATGTACATTCAGTGGTGCACATTCTATATCTCTATAAACATTGAGTAATTCTGCAGTGCTTCATGCCAGTAAGACTACCTAAGGAATAAGATAGTGTTCATCATATGATATTTCAATTATGCTTTATGTGTATTACATGGTGAAGGTCTGAGCTGGGAAATCTCGGTCCTTGGTGATATTCAAGCCTTCTGGGCACAGTCCTGGGGAACCTGCTGTAGGTGACTGCTCTGAGCAGTGGAATTGGACTAAATGACTGCCAGGCACCTTCTCCAACCTCAGCCATGCTGTGTTTCTGTGATACGGTGTGAGCAAAGGTGGCTAAAGAAAATCTCCTCTACTGAGTCTGCTTAAATAGCTGCCATAACAAAAAGGCTGTGTCACTGCTCCCTTATTGCTTCTACCTGGCTATTTCAGCAGCTGAACTATCGAATTTTTTTTTTGTTTTGGTTTGGGTTTTTTTGTTGTTGTTGTTTAAGAACCCTTTTGTTGTTAAGACCCAAGTATGTGACAGGAGATGTTACTACTGATTGGATTGCAACTTTGCCCAACATTAGCAGGAGACAGGACTCAGCCCATCTGCTCCTGGCTGCTCCCATGCTCTGTAGTGACCTGGGTTTAGTGCAATGTTCTGTGTTCAATGGAAAATTATGAGGTCAAATCCCTACTCCTTACCCCAGTGATGTACTTCAGCTCAGCTACCTGTGCAAGTAAAGCAAAAGTGGGCTCGTGGTAGCTGTGGCTTCCGTTCTGGTAATTTTGTATCATTTATACAAGAAGTAATGATAACACTTCATGTAGAGATTATTATTATTATTATTATTATTATTATTATTATTATTATTTTTAATTACTCTTTTCAGCATATGGAAGAAAATACAACTGGATAAAACTCATGTGATTTATACTATGCCCATTAAAGCTCTAACTAGGCTAAGGCTTGAAAATTTTTATGTTAACTTACTCTTTCGAACATGCAGACAAAAATGCAACCCAGTAAAACTCATATGAATTATACCATGCCTATTAAAACTCTAAAGAAGGCACGGCTTGAGTCATGACTTCAGTAATTAAGTCCTAATCCTAATGACCATAGAAAGGAGGGAAGAAACTCTTTTTCCAACCATTTTCCTTATGCTTAAAAGTAGCAAGATCATTTTCACTCAAATTGTCATAAAAATATAGCCTTTGGCAAGAAGTCAAATTCTTAGTCTGGAAGGCTTTGGGATGATTGACAGAAGTGACATGATTCATTCTTCATAAAATAATACGAAACCATACTCACAGACCCTACAAGTACATCCATCCAGAGTAGGCTAAACTCCTCTATTTTTAACTATAATTGTCAGCTAAGCAAACAGAACAGTGAAATAAAAGACTGAAAACTGATCCTTTCACCAACTGTAACCTGAGAACAAGCTTAACTGTGTACTTTAAACAAACATTGCATAATATAACATATATTGAAGCTCAAGCCATATTTTAGATCAGATATTTTAGTTATCCATTAAAGGGCAAATATTGATTCTGGCTAGAATCCTGTGACGTGAGGCCAAGTTAAAATGAAGTCCTTATAGAATATGAGGCCCTAATGTTCCATCGTAGAATGGACCAAAGTTGCATTTAGCTGTGCGCCCTATGTACAGGTGTGGCCAAAAGAATATCCAGCATATAATGATAATTCCTCAAAATAGCTTCCCAGTCTCCAATAACCTGTGACCTAAGGACTTGAATCTGGAAATACTTGTATTTAACAGCCCTTTGAGAATTTCTCTTCCATGAGGTTGTTGCTGCCCTTTGAAAGCTTCTCAGCTTTCAGTACCACAGTGTCCTGCAGGGTTTTGCTTGAGCTGGTTAGATACTTTTAGCATGAATCAATTAGCTATGGCTCCTCTTGCTTCTAACATGGCAGTTCTTCATTTATGTAACACTCGGAATGATAAAATTCTAGTCCAAATCATTAGCTCCCCATTTGAAACACTTTTATATATGGACCGTTGTTTACAGAATGTAAACATATAATTTACCTTTGGGATCGGAGTACTGCTGATACACTTAACCCATCCTTGTCTATCAGACCTTCCAGCACCTTTCCATGCCAAGCAGGACCATTTTATTGCCTAAGCGGCAACAAGATGTTGACTAGTTCGTAGAATGGTTTGGTTTGGAAGGGGCCTTTGAAGATCTTCTAGTGCAGCCCCCAAGTTGTTCCAGCAGATCTTATTTTTTAGGGAAAGGCAGAAGTCTGAAAACACACAATGTGCACTTTAATTAGAGCCTATTGATCCACTCTCTTTATCACACTGAGCCCATTGATCTGACCCTCGGTGACACTGCAAAGAATGTCCAGCCTCTCAGCCATCAAATCTCTTTTCAGGGCTCTGTTAACATGCTGCATTCCTGCTGCAGTTCCGCTGCAGTTCCTGCTGTCTTCTCTACACCTTGATCTGTATATCAGGCCAAAGCTCTGGTGCTGCCAAAATCAACTTAAAACCTACCAACACAGACAGGTTTTTTTGGCACTGTTTGCCAAATTTGGGTATTCAAAATCTCCTCTCTCCAGATTATTTGGGAAAAACCCATCATGTTCTCCCCAGATTAACCACGCATGTTACCATATTCACTTGTAGTCAAAGTAGGAAGCTTAATTGCTCTTAATTATCTCATGTCTGATGAACGTTGCCAGCAGCCATGTTAAAAATGATGAAATCAGAATAAACACCTGAAGATGCAGATTGTGTGTTAGCTGTCCTTTGAGCCATCATTAAAAACAAATAGAACCCTTTGTATTTCCTCTGGAGTCTATTTCTCAGTCAGGTCAAAGAGACAATGTTAAATGATTCAGCTGCAGCTACTTCAGGATCTTTTTCTGCAAAGGGCTAGGAAGGGAGGAGTTAAGAATGCACTGACACAAATAACCCATACATAGGTGACCTGTAGCTGCTTCTGTTGCTCATGATTATGCATCAACAGGGACTTTCAGCCAGCAGAAGGGAAGAAAAAGGAATGGAAAAGTCTAAAACAGCTTTAGCTGATGTGTTGGAAAAATCAATGCTTGCTGCTGACAGACTGGAACATAAAGACCTGATCTTTACCTGCGCAGGGACTGTCTATGCCAGTACTCTGCATGCCTGAAGTATTCCAAGCTATGGAGTCCTCTGAAGCCAGAAGAGATGATGTTATCCTGGAAAGCTTTCCTATATCGGGTATGTTTTTCTTGCTCCACAAAGGAGTTTGCCATAATAGTGCTGATAATCAGAACTGGTATAATAGCAGTGATAACAATAGCAACAGTAACAACACAACAATAATAGTAATTGCTGCTACTAATGTAATTATGGTGTTGCATTTAAAACTATGAAATATTTATTTTATGTTTTACATGAACGAGAATCGAAAGTGACATTCCTATTTGCAAATAAAAAAACAAAATACAAACTTTGTCATAAAACTAATTTATTTTCGTGTGTAATACTGTATGTTGTAGACTTTTTCTCTCCCTTTTCTATAAACTATATGAAATATTTCCACACTACAAAAATACAAATCTTTGCATTTTTTGTCTTAGGAAACCATAGACTCCACAGGAACTCAGACTGGAAAGGGACATGCACATAGATATCAGGTATATCCAGAGTTATCAGAATTAAGTGAATAAACATTTTGAAGGACATCTAGTTTTCCAGAATGTAAAATGCTATCCTTCATTTTTCTAATTGCTCAATATAGGCTATCCCACAGCCAAAACATCTTTCCAGTATATGTGTGTGTATGAAGTCAGTGTAACAAAAACCTGTGCAAGGCCTCAGGGAGAGGAAGGTGATATTTAATTTACAAAAATCCTCAAGGTAAGTTTATTCTATCTATTTGCATTCATTCTCTCATACCTATATACTTTCAAGCAGCAAGATGTTTGTATTTGAATGGTACAGCCAGGGACATAGAGGATAAATTGAGTTCTTATTGTATATCTTGGGTCGTTCTTGATTAGCAGTGGCAAACTAGTTTTTGGACAGTTCTTTTTTACCCCATAATGGGTGATGACTAGTTCAGTGTGATACTTTGGGTCCCAAATTTTGCTTACTTCAGCCTTATATTTGTTAGACAAGTCTTCTGAATGCCATAATCTTGTTGATACCTTCCTGTTGTCACAATGCAGGGTCTTCTGCCAACAAGTTGTGGTGCTGTGTTCTTATCAGAACACAGGCCTCCTGGGCTTGAAATAAGCACCACGTTCCTCAATTACATTGCTGTGAACAGTCTCCTTCCTTATTCATACGGGTTATCCTCTTAAACCTTGTCCTACTGTTCCTCCTGGTGCCTTCAGACATGCATCCCATTCATACTGCACTTAAACCAGTTTTAACTTTGTTGTTATACTTCCTGACATGAGTACTTTAAAGTTGGAATGATTTACAACTGCTCATATAAATACTGGATCTGACAAAAGGGAAAATTCAAGCTTATGATAATTCCACTGACCAGGAGTTGTGCTGGGGTCAGTTTGAGCGAAGATGTATTTTGGCAAGCAACGAAGAGGATCGGCTAGAGAACTTAATTTGAGGGAAACACAAGGTATTTCCTTATGGGTTTTACTAATATTCCTATGCAATCCATAAATAACTCTTTTTTTACTCTGTGATGTACTGGTCAACATCCTTCTTAAAATCATCTTGTTAATTAGCAGTAAGAGAAAGAACTAAGGAAGCTTGTTTGGAAAAATGGTCAATGTTTTTTACCTCTTCTTATTTCATGGTTTAATACAAGTCCAGTAAAATAGTTCCTCCTGTTCCTCTACCAGAGCAGAAGAGGCCTCAACTACTTCTTTATAGGCTTCAGCAATATTTTAAGTACCGCAGACCAGGCATATTTCTGGGTACTTGCCAACATTTCTGTAAGTTTTGTTTTCCTAATGAGATGTCACTGGTAGCATTCATGTACCATTTCATACATTGCATAGAAGACTTTTTCATAGATTTTTCAAAGCAATTCTGCTCTTTATGCTTCCAGGGACAAGCTGATTTAGACAAATATTAGGTGACTTCATAGCAACAGCTGCAAAAAAATCAACAAAAATGAAACAAATCATTCAGAAAGATGTGCTAGAAGAATTTATCTACCTTGAAACTGGATATCCTGAGAAATACAAGGTTGACACTTAAGCTTATATGTCATTTCTCAACTAAACATGTGACATATGGTATACATCCTTCCGGAGTAAGGACTATGGACAACTGCAGGGACTCCCTAATCATGTAGCCCTGTAAGGAGAAAAAGATTCAGAAGAATTGTGTGAGACACTCCAAAATTCAGTCCAGTTTTGTTCTGTAGAGCTTATAAAGGAGACATTTTATGCAAAGATAAACAAAAAGACTATATAATGCAAGATGAAATGCTGGACATAGTCCCATAAGGAACTTCTGTTTTACCTCCAGCAAGCCAGTTCAATTTGCTACTGCCTTGCTGCTTTCTGATGTCCAGCATCTGTATGACTAGTTCAGGTTTCTGTGCACTGTGTGGCTAATATGCTTTATTACAAATGCAGAATGACAAGCCCCAGGGACAAGTGGACAGCTCGGTCACCATGTGTGAAAAGACCTTGCTATAGGAGATGCTCTCAAGGAAGTTAGACACACATAGTGCCAGTCAAAAACTTCTGCTATTTTATTGTCAGAGTTCAGATCCATGGTCAGGACTTTTGGAGGTATTTCCTTTTTCTCCTTCTTTCTGCATTGTTCCAACTTTTCTCCTTCCCAGCCTAATCTCAGCTTCTTTCTCATGTTCCTTCTCTCTTAGCCTCCACAGGCTTCTCCGCTTTGACTCCAAAAGGATGAATCATTCTCACCTCACCCACCAAGATCCCACCCATTACATTTGAATTTCTCTCATCACATAAAGAAGAAACATGAACTCATATTTTGAAATGGGAGAAAAATTGTCTTCTGATCCTAAACAATTGTTATTAAGAGCTTTTAGGTTAAGGTTACTGAAAAGAGATGGTACTTGGTCCCAGGAAAAAGCTCAACAATTTATCCTCTTTCAGCTGAAAATTTTGCTAAGGATTTTGAAACTCTTCTGCTGATGCAAAAGGGTTTCAAAATATTATGTTAATTATGCTTTCTACTTTCTCTCTTCTTTGAATTTAATTAATGTAGGTGAAGAAATTACCCCTAAGAAGACTTTTATGCACCTGTATGGCTCCTCAAAATTTATGTGAGTTCATTTACAAGAATAAAGCTAAAGTGAGTGCTGCCTTCAGCGGATTTTCAAGCCAATTGACATTTGTTTTAGTAGTCTCCTACTGGGACCATTTATGTATGGTGTTGCAAGAGGCTGGACTCTGAGTGCAAGCCATCCTGAAAAGTACACTAGCATCTTACTCAAATATAACTCTTCTTGGTCTTTTATTGTTTTGTTCCGATTTTGGCTGGGACAGAGTTACTTTTTTTCCTAGTAGCTGGTGCAGTGCTGTGTTTTGGATTCAGTATAGGAATAATGTTGATAGCACACTGATGTTTTTTAGTGGTTACTAAGTAATTTTTATACTAAGTCAAGGACTTCCCAGTTTCCCAGGCCCTGCCAGCAAGAGGGCTGGAGGGGCACAAGAAATTGGGAGGGGACCCAGCCAGGACAGCTGACCCAAACTGGCCAGAGGGGTATTCCATACCATATGACCACATGTTTAGTATATAAACTGGGGGATGTTGGCTGGGGAGGGGCAGAATCTCTGCTGAGGGACTGGCTGGGAAGTGAGTGGTAAGTAATTGTATTGTGCATCACTTGTTTTGATTTTTTTTTTCCCCCTTGAGTTTGATTTCTCTTTCTTTTTTTTGTTGTTATCCCTTTCCCATTATTATCATCATCATTATTAGTATATTTTAATTCATTTCAATTATTGAATGGTTCTCATCTCATGGTTTTACTTGATTTTTTTTCTGATTCTCTTCCCCATCCATCAGGGGAGAAGGGGAAGTGAGTGAGCGGCTGTGTGGTATTTATTTGCTGCTGGCGTTAAACCACAACAGTTTTATCTGGTCTGCTTTAATAGAATCACTGTTCACCATAAATATACTTAGATTCTATATAATTGATTTACATCTACCTCATAAATATATTTTAAAAACTTTCCTCAAGGTGAAAGACAGTGAAGTAATTTGAACTCTGCCTATAATGTGAGATCAGGACTTCAAGATTAATGTACATGGTCCAAGAAATGTTTTCTGTGGTAGTTAAAATGACCATTGTTATTTTTCCACTACGGCCCTTTCCTAATACCTGCCTATGTATTTTAACATATATCTTTCAGATACCACTATTACTCTGAAATCCAAAAGATTTTGTGATATTTTATTATCTTCCCGTAGTCGTTTTCCTTTTCTATCGTATGAATCCTGGGACAGTTTCTTCAAAGACTTCACAGCTGTAAAAGGTATTGTATTCTTTCTTAATGGATAGATTCACTCGTGGTTACTGGTGTTTCACTGTCTTGAGCACCAGTGTAGAACAGTCTCTAACACAAACACTATCTTGCCTTCAAAGCTGCCTTTTCATAAATTGCTCTTCAGTTGTTTCAGCTGAAAACTCTAGCCAGTAAGGGAGCCTGCACTACTCAGCATGGCTTTTGATTATTAAAGGGTATTTGTCCATTATTTTCAAACATGAAAGTAATACTGGCATTTAATAACAGCATGGTTAAGAATAAGAAAACAATGATAACAGCAGTGATAATAAAAAAAACTCAGGTAAACAAGTATTTGCTTGTTTAACTCTATTTTATGACTGAAGTGCGATAGTTATTTCCAAAACAATGTATCCAGTGGATCAAATTGCCATAGTTATTCCTTAGAATAACAATCTGAGCTAATCATCTTGGCTGTATTTCCTAAACAGTCAAGAGGCTTTAATTTCTAAAGCTTTTTCTTGTAGAAGAAGAGCATGATTTTGCCTGGAAAGGAGCTCTGTCTGTAGTTCCAATGCATGTTTGAGATTGGAAAGTATGCACTCAGTCTTCAATAACATTTCGTCATCGAATTATTACCTTATTACATGCTTTGCTTTTACCTAGTGCTGTGGGGGTCCTATTTCAACTGTCTTGCTGAATGGAACACGCATGAGTTCATCACTGTTTCTGTAAATGCACCGGGCTCTTTATCACAGGACTATAGCCATACAGAGTCCCATTTGAGTAATCAGTTGAATTAGCCCTGGGAACATCTGTGTGTATCCCTGTCTTTACCTTGTCATCAACATGGTGCAAAAAGAGATACCCTGAGAACTGGAAGGCTAGAGGGAGGAAATGCTGTGTTTCCTTGGGTATCATCTGGTGCATTTATTTTTTCCTAACAGAATACATATTTAGCAATGAAAAATATCGTTGAATATTTTTTTGATTCCCTTTGAATGAAGAAGACATTTGTGCTGTGTAGAGAGAAGTAACTTCCAATCTGTGACAAAGACCTCTAAGGACACTCATGGAGTGTTTGGTGATGTTCTCTTCTATAAAGGTGAATTTTCAGCTTTTCTGAAGACATTCTCAGCCTTCCTATTGTTAGGTGTGCTATTACCAGCTTCATAAGCAAAATTTTGCTTCCATAAGTATTAGATGATTGCTCACATCACATTGTACAATGGTGAAAAATTCAATAGTTTTCCCAGCTTTAAGGGTTATTTTCAGAACTGTCTTGCAACTGGCTTTGCACACAGCTTTTTGGACAACTTTCCTCTTTTAAAATTGTGTGCATCTCACTCGCCAGAAACTCACCTAAGATGGGGGATGACAGGGAGCTGGTGATGTAGTTCACTCCTCCTCTGTGGCTAAAAGAACATTAGATATTAGATGACAGCATGACAGACCTTGTCCAGCCATTAAGATCATTAAGTCCTTCTTCCAAAGAAATATTTGCTTTTTTTTTTTCTTCTTTTCTTTGAAAAAGCCTATGGGAGCTTTTTGAGGAGCTATTGGCTTTCTGGAAAGAAAATATTTCGTTATTTCTAAGTATCTGTAAGCCTTTTCCTCCAGACCTTTGGTGCCATCTTGTAGTGAAGTAACTCTAAAGTTGCAGCCTTTGTGCAGGAATAACTAAGCAGCTGGTGCATAGCTCTTGAAATGCAATTGCCAGCCAGCTGGTCTATTAAGGTGAATAAAAAATGAGGCTAGTTAACTTTATTTGGCCCATATAACAACCCAGGAGTTGGTCTGTGGCTTTTCACTCATCCCTGCCCCACAACTGTTACATCTGTTGGGTAAGTGAAGCAGTAAGCTGGCCGCAGATTGACCTCACCCAGCGGATCTCTGCAGACAAGCAGAACTGCTCGACTTTGGAAAGGAATCCAATCCAATAATAATTTTAAAAAGCAAAGAAAACCACTTCACTTTTACCATATATAGAGATATAAATGCTTCTTGAAGAAAATAAATATGTTGAATACTAAACCCTGTGCATTACATCTTATAGTGTCAATAAGGGTTCTTTGTAGGTGGTATTAGCAGCTGGAGGAATCTTTCAGGAAAACAGCTTGAAGCTAAAGAAAATGTACAAGGAACTTTTAGCAGCAACCACTCCAGGTTAAAATATGATGTGTGTTTCAAAGCCCTAGAGATAAAACAGAGCTGTTAAAGCAATCATTCCCTGAACTCTGAGCAGGAACGCAGTTGCATTGTACACAGGACAAAAGTCGATGTTGCAGATAAGTGTTGTAATATTCAGACTACAGCTGCCTTTATAGTGATTGCAATGTATATCAGACATTAATGCTAAATGTAAGACCTTTGGCATACTGTTACTGAACAGTATTATAATTAATCACATACAAAGGAATCCAACAGCCCAGCTGCACAATATGCCTTCTTAAAGGAATATTTTATTTCCCCTTTTATTAATGAATTCTCTTAGTCTTTCTGGAGTACTTAAGTGCATTTGAAACCTAAAGACCTTTCTGAAGACTATCAATTCAGGTAACTTCCTGGCAAAAATATTCCTGCCACAGTTAAGCTCTCATCCAATTATGATTCAAATAAATGGAAAATTTTCAATGACTTAATTAACATTTGAATTAATTCTGCATTAAACACTGATGATAAAGAAGATCTTAACACATCAGTAATTCAATCTGTTTAAAGTATAGTTATCTTTTTATATCAGAATATCAACCTCTGTCTCAATAGCTTTGGGTAATTTTGATGCATATCTACTAGAAAAGTTTGGTCTGTAAATTATCTGCCAGGCCTTGTACTTTTTTGCAAGTCTGCGTCAGCAGGAATCTGAATTTTATTAACACATAACATGACAGCTTGAGCTTCTTGTTTTCTTTTTTTTAGCCTAATAAAAATGGTTGTCATAAACTAAACAGATCATGTTTATGTGTGTCATTCCTAGATGCTGCTGTTCTTGTTGGTTTCGTCACAATACAATAAAGCTACATTTTACAGCTGCCTTTGCTTCATGGATTTCTAACAAGTCCCAGACCTGCCTTGCTGTAAGGTTCGTTCCTGGTCAGAGAAGCAAGAGGTAGACCCTTAGCCATAATTTTGCTGGCTACATCACTGAGTGGTGTAATTTAGTTACCTACAGGTAACAACTTTTTGATAATTTTGGGAATATTGTAATCACTAGTGATTGCTTTACCTGTTAATCCACTGCTGTAAGGAACTGACTGGGCACAGATGTTTATTTACCTGACTGGTATGAATGTGGAAAAATGATGGGTAGATGTCCCGGCTTTGGACTTGGGTCTTGGGTATTTTTTTCTCTGTCTAGGTCTGCTCTGAAGTCAAAAGTGAAGTACTGGTCCCAGACTTTGAGACTTTCACCCCCTGGAGTTCAAGGCAATTCACTATACTGTGTCTGTGATAGACAGATGGTTTCCGTGGGAGGGATGTGTCTTTGCTCTGACTGTGGAAGTCTGCTGAGGTCTGCTCAGGGTGTTGGTCTCTGTGACTCTCACAGAAGCTCAGAGGAAACTTCCTAGTTAAGCTTCAGCTACTCTTCCACAAGCACACCCCTGCCTGGGCGCAGCAAGGCTTGTAACAGCTGCTTGTGCTGTGAAGTCAGTGTGCTGACCCAAAGGACATCTCGTGTCCACCTGCTTTTCTGAGGTCCTCACGCACATTGGAGTCAATGCATATGCCACCTCTGGACCATCTTTGCAGCCTTATGCACCTGACAGAACTCAACACCTCCCATGCTCATGCAGTGATTGAGCAGCACCATATTCCTCCAGACCAGGGGTAAAGGCTGTGAGACAGATTTTTTCTCTCCTACTGGCTGTTGCAGACCATGGTAGGACAAGGCTCTTAAAAACCTTCTCTGAATATGGGAACTCTGTCTTGCCTATGGTCCCAGGAATGCTTTTCTTCCACTGGTTCTTAAGCAGCAACGGAAGAAAATTGCATAGTTCAGACATGGGAGCACAGAAACTTAGCCAAATAAACCCCCAAACAAACCAACTTTTAACTGTCCAGACTAAGAAAGAATGCTTCCAAGCAATGTGCAATGCACTTATGCAGGTTTTCTTCTGCAGTAGTTAGTTCCCCACACAGCACATGACAGCTTTTGCTGCCTGCTCTTTGCAGATGTTGCATTAACATCTGTGTGGAGTAAATACAATTCATTTCTACCACTTTTCCTCCACGGTATGTGTCACCTTGACTGGAGATCACTCTACTCTTTTCCAAGTCAGCAGCTACCAAAAGTTAGTAGGAACGCAGCTGGGAAAAAAGGTAAGTGTGGGGGTTAAAACCTAATGAGTGAAACAGTAGTTTCCCACAATATGATCTGGTCTGTCTATAACAAGGCCCTCACAAAAGAGTTGTGCTATTCAATCTGAACTTCTTTGTATGATTTAATGATCATTCTTATTCTAGGTGTCCTTCAAGTAAAATCCATTTATAACCTTAAACCTGAAGGATGTCATTGATTCATTGAGGAACAGGGTGACCCATCAGAGCTAGTCTCAGTGGCCTCTGGTCAATTGGCCTCACTCCTTTCTGTAGGTATTCAAGGATCCCAGTTACCAAACAGCTTTTGCTGCTGATCACAAGACAGAGACTAAGTGTGGGAACAGCACTGGAACTAATCAGGAGTAAAAAATAATTTACTAACTTGGCACTCTACACTAACAGGAGCCTTTCTGTTGTCTTGGCGTACTGACTTTTAAATCCTGGTAATTTTGATAAAGGCTGCAGTTACAGCTGTTACAAAATTGCTATTAAATATGGGAAACACAAGTTTCAAGCTATATGGTGAGATAGATTTGAAACTGGACCAGACCCAGGTGTCTACACATTCTTACCATCATGAAGGACTCTTTCATTTCTGGCTGGAGCTAGTGGGGGAGACAAAGTAAGGCCTGGAAAGACTGAACTTTGGAAGGAGTTAATGAATGTTCTCACTGGTATATCAAGGAAAATGCCATCAGTTTAAGAATACTTTAAATTAGGATGGTGCAAATTGCAGGTATTTGGGAGTTTTGTCATTAACTATCTGTTTTTGCTCTTCGAAGGCCTCAACAGTGGGGTTAGGCACAGCTTAAGTCTGATTATATGGCTATCAGAAGACATACTGGGAAGCCCAATACTGATGCAGTGGCTTTGTTAGCCTGTGTCTTGCAGGGCTTGAATTGCCTGGTTGACATCAGCTTGGTCCCTGAGGAAGTGGTTAGGTTTCTCTGCACTAGAGTCTCCATGTGCTGCTTCTAGGAAAAATTGTTTGCTAAGGCTCAGTGCAGTGCAAACGCTGGAGCCAGCCTGGGTCCAGTGCTGCACGCAGAGCACCATCAAATGCATCACAGACATCTGGAGAAGCTCTGCATGGAGCCATCTTGTGTTTCTCAGGGTTTGTTAGATGTGATGCTACCAAAAAGAGCTATGCTGCTAAGTTCACCCTGGAAAAAGCAGAAGAGCGCTTATCATACAGTGGTGCCTGAGCTTTTAACTCTCAGTTCCGCACTAGCTACTGTTAATGTTCAGTCTGCTAAACTGCCCACAGATAGTTGTGAACTGTGTATTTCTAGGGAAGAGATGCTGAAATTATTATTTCGCCTTTATTCCCTTACATCAACTCACCTCTCCTGTACTGTCATCTCCGTACCCTATGAGGGTAAGAGGGTATAGATACAAAGTTCTATCTCCCCATCCTGTGTCCCTGCCTTGCTTCCAGCAGTACACACCGCAGCCCATGCCTTCCTCCACACCACACCACACTGAGCTCAGTCAGCTCACTTAGTCCTTCAGAGGGCAGCAGGAGGTGAAAGAAAGTGGTAGATCATGGGCCAAGAGTAAATACACTGTTGTTGCTGGTGTCCACATCGGTCTGGTAGCCAGCTAGTCAGCATGTGAATTAGCCCACAGGCCATTAGCTGCCAATTCTTTATACTTTCTGAAGGATTAATTTACAGTATCATGACTGGGACTCAACAAAAGCCATGGAGAAATATATTTTGAAAAAGATCAGAGAAAAACACTCTGCAGTTCTTTTTGCATGACTTTCCAGTCCTAATACTACAATATTTGAATAAAACTAAATGTCTTTGGTAAGTGAAAAAACAGGTAAAATATGGTCTTCAGACAAGAAATTAAATTATCTTCTCTGTGAATATACCTGATTTTGATTTTATGCTTAAGACCTAAGCTGCACGCTTCCAGCTCCTATAGGAATATATCCACTGATGTCACATATGCCCTGCTGAGCAAGTTGCATTTGCTTTGGTAATCATGATTTGTGCATTCAAATTCATATACTGAAAATTAAAAAGTAATTTTTATTTTTTTTGCAAAGACTGTGACAGGATTAATTTTTTAATGCATCTGGATAACCTGTTTCAAGACACATTTTTAATCAGCTTTATTTAGTGTACTTTACATTTGCATTCTATATTTGACCTCATTTGTATTGCCGCAATACATTTTGTGTGACTCAATTACTTCTTTACTAAAGGCTCCCGAGCTTTGCCTATTTCAGGGGCATAGACTATAACAGGATTAACAACAGGTTTGCTGGAAATCAGACATTTAGTGCATTTTCAAGAATCAGAAAATCCTCCATAACATCAAGGAGTGGTTTGTTTGGGACTTTCTTCTTGGCTCCCTCCTTTCTTTTTCCACCCCTCCTCTTTTAATGTCAGGTTGTATAGATGCACAATGAGGCAACAGGTGACTTCTTGAGGTCACTGGCCTCCAAATGGACATTTATTTGGTAACAAAGTTCTAGTCAGACTTCCAAATTTTTAAATTAATTTCACCAATAGGGTTGGGAAAGATCAGGTAAAACCAACAAGTAAGGAAATAAATCTCTTTTGCTGGTGGTTTGAGGAGTCTGTTAACATACAGCTGACTTCTTCAGGTTAGTATAAGAAGATGATTTCTCCAGCATTGTGCCATGAAATTCTCTGTATTTACTGGCATGTTTTTTTGTTATTACCTAGTGGAGTATTAACAAGAGGGAAAGGGCAGTTAACCTTTGCATCTGTACCTTGGCAACTAGCCAATACGTTAATAGAGATGATGAAAGCTGTGGAAAATTGCTGATTTCCTACCTTGTTCCAGAGAGGGGATTAAGAGAGTGGAAACTTGTCAGAGACAGCAAAGCTAATGCTGAAATTCAGAAGAGATATATGGGAAATTTTGGGCAGCAGAAAAACAGAGCTGAGTATACTACTGGTCTAATCTGATGTTCTGACCAGCTTTGTCCGGGTCAGCGATTGTCACAAAGAAAGCTTTACAATTCAGGAGGAAAACAAAAGGTGAAGGAGGATCCTAGAAAATTTTACAACAGATTAGACCCCAGATCAAACATTTGTTTTTAGAGGAGTCCAGAAAATGAGCCCAGATCCTGTACTGAGGATTAATTATTTTTAATCTCTGTTTCAGTATTTCCTGTATTTTTAAGTAAATTACAATAGTGTCATGCAAGTTGGTAAATAATTTGTTTTATGGTAGTTCTATCACACCTGTCATGTACTCCTGACAAGTCCTGTGCGATCATGAAAAGCTCTTCCCCTGTGTTCCTTAATATGCTTGTACCCCAGGCAGCAACCTCTGCCAGTCTTCAAAAGGTACTCCAGCACCCATCATCTTGATGGGTCACCTTTTCTCCAGGACACTGGGGCTAAAGCTCACCTGGGACAGCCCTAGAAGGGGCCCAGACTGGGTGTCCCTTTGTCTGAGTCCTTAACCTGGGTTCCTGCCTGTCTTTGTCTCTCTGTGCCCCTCTGGGCTTGTGTAGACAGGCTTTTGGTGGGCTGATGGCTACTGTGGTGGGCCTGGGAGTATCTGGGCAGGGTGTTATTTGGGCTTCCACTCCATTGTTTCTCTGTGCTCCTTTGTGGGTATGCAAAATTTTAGAACATAACCAAGACATCTTATCATCCTGGTCTCTGTTTGAAGGCTTTGACTCCCCTCTGATCAGGCACATCCTAAATTATCCAGAGGGAAAAATGCCACATATGGCATTTCCATTGTAGAGCCAATTCTACTTTAAGCCCTACTTTTCATGGATTCATTCATAGGGTCCCAGGGAATGTCCCTCCACTGAAGTCTGGGGTTTTTTTGCAGATGGATGATCAGTGGGCTTTTAGGGTACTTCCATGAATGGATCAGTCTTAATGGATCTTAAATCTTATTGGGTCATTTTGGAGGACTAATTTATGGAAGCCTTCTCCAGAGTCTGAGATTAATGCAGGTCATAGGAATAGTTATAGAAACCCACCTCTTCCCATTTACCACATGAAAGCACAAGGTTTGAGGATATTTCTTTGTTGTTTCATTTAACAGGAATAGATCTGCATAGGCAGATCAGTCCACTAAGCAACTGTCAGCTGGCAGTGTCCTGCAGCTATCACAGAAAAGGTCACCAACCTCTTTCTGCAAAGCTCCAAAATCAGGAAAGACCAGGTCTGATAAGTATGGGAAGTCAGAAACCTTTAGAGGCATTGTGGTGGCTTGAACAACAAATACCATTAATCTGGAGATTACCAAATCCTTTAATCTGTTTATAATCTCCTTGTTTTTAAAGCTGCTTCTTAGAAACTTTAAATGAACTGGTGTTTTCCATCGGTCTCTAGGTTCAGTATTTGGCAGGATCAGAGAGTCTTCTTGGTGTAACATGTATGGTGCAAGACATTCCTCCCATCTCCTGGCTCAGGTGTCATGGCAGATGACTGTATCAAAGGCTCACATTATTAAATCTTGATCCTGCTGTTTTGTTACCAGGAAATTTAACTCCCCTCAAAATCCCTCCTCATGACTTATGTCTTCTAATTGGTTTTTCTACACTAATACTGTTTTTTTTTTTTAGTTCCTAAGTTTAAAACATGCCTCCAAGGAATAATTGCCCTGATCGCCCTCTCTGGCAAAATTACACTGGAAATCCTTTGTATTTTCTCTATCAAAGTTTCTTTGGATTATTCTGCAGTGAGTGAAACGTGGGAGTGAAATGAGCTCTCTTTTCTATCATGCAAATCCTATTCCAACACTATGCTATTGCATGAGATACATTAATAATTCACATACCAATTCCCCTCTTTTTCCTTCCTTAGGGAATGAGGGTGAGGGACAAACATATCAAAATAATTTTGGCAACCTGCCTCAGACGCAGCAGCAAGCTTGAAGCCCCAGGCACAGGGGTGAGCCAGGGAGGGTTAGTTACTTGTAAAGCATTTTAAAAGCCTCCAGCCATGGGCTCTGAGGGAGAGGAAGGATCCAGGCTGAAAAACACTTCACTATGGAGACACCAGACCAGCTCTCTGCTCTGCCGAATTTCTGAATTGATGCCCGGCCAGTGCATTAGGTCCTGTGCAGCCACCTCTGCTGTGCGGTGCATAGGAGAAGGCTGTGCAGGTCTGTGGCTACTGCCCACCCCTTAACTGCTGCAGTGCCCAGGGGTGAGGTGGCATCCTTGCAAGCTCCCCAGCTGGTCTGCCTCAGCCCACCCTCTGTCTCCAGGATCAGCTCTCCCAGAACACGGCTGCATTATACCAGTAACAGTCTTGCAAGTCCACAGCTCATCTCAGTCCTCACCCCTCCCCACTTAGAAGAGAGAAGAAAAACTGTTTTTAGGGCTGTCAGTCTGGAATCTCTCACAAGAAAAACTCTCTGTGCCACCCCCACCCCCACCCCAAATCTTGAGACCATGCCTTTTTTTACTGAATCATTTTAATCACAACTGAGAAAAATACTACGTAAGAAAAACTCTCTACACCACTCCCACCCCAAATTTTGTGTATTGCCTCAACACTGGTTTTTTTTTTTTTTGCCAGCAGGTAAAAATACCAATTAAACACTTTTTCTTAGCTTCAGTCCATGACAGTTCAATGCACCTGCTGTGCATTATAAATGCTCATCATTGTAGCTGAGGTTATATTATGACCAATGCAGTAATGACTGATCAGTTGTTAAACAACAATTGAGCTCATTAAGGAAAGAACACATATAGATGAGTCATCTTTGTGTAACTACTAGAAAACTGGAACTCTGTACTGCGGTCCAAACAATGGTCAAAGAGTGTGTGTGTTCATGTGCCCTCCTGGGCACCAGCTGGAGGGAGCAGTCAGCCATCCTCGTGGCATGGTTCACAGCTCAGTTGCTAGTGCACCGAGTATTTTCTCTCCCAATTGCAACGTGGTTTTGATCCCATTTGGGTGAGTATGATGAGTAATATAACAAAAAAACAAAAGGTCCCAGCAGAGCGAGTACTGGGAAGAGCACAATTGCTATGAGAAATGTGATCGTGCTGCTTTAACACCAGCCTGCAATTCATGTAGTTGTATTTTGATACAATTTTTTACAAACTCTGTGCTGTAATCACAGATTTTTTGGCATGGTATTTTGAAGTTAGTTAAGCCCTTTAACCTAGAATGCAATTGTGTTTTCTTGTTTGCTTATATTCAACTTCTGCTGATTTCAAAAGGGTGAAATCACTTAAGGTCTTTGACTGGAGGTGTGTATTTCTGTATGGTTTCAGAAAGAGTAGTAAATTATTGCTCAAAGGGTCAAAAACCCCCAAAACAACCTAAACCCTTTTAAAAGGTAACCTGTGGTTCTTTCTGCATAGGATTTCACAGTGTGACGGAGCCTGTGTGTAAGAGAGAGAGAAGAATGGAGAAGTCCAGGAAAAATTTTACTGATTTAGTTGATAAGGCAGTAGCTGCTGCTAACACCCTGCGTCATGACGAACTGCTTTTTTCTTACAAGGGGATTCTCTACCCAGTTACTTTATGTAGTCCTGAAGTATTCAGAGCCATGGAGTCCCTTGAAGCCAGAAGTGATGATGTCATTTTGGCAGGATACCCTAAATCTGGTGAATATAATTTACTTTCTTCATAAATCAAGTAATGTAATGGCAAATAACAAGGTTTGTACTAAATATATATATAATATATATTATTATATTTAATGCTATATATTTAACTAAATAATAGTATTTAGACTTTTCACAAAATTTTGTAGAATTAATTTTGTTCTGAGAAAGCACAACAAAGTTAATGATGAAGATTTTATATAGGGAATTATTCAAGTGGCTGAGAAAAAGACATCTGATTTTCTTTTCTATAGTATGTAAAGGTTTCTGTTATATTTACTTTTTACAGTTATGAAATTAAATGTACAAATTAGAGATAATTAAAGTACAGTTCTCATACCAGAGATAACTAGACCTCCTGATAGTGCAGGATCTGCTTTCACATTTATATTTGTAAAGTTAATAGCTTTATATTTTCTATACAGAATGGAGCTTTTAGGACCTTCACATGCCACACTGCATATTCTCTTTCTTTTTTTCACATAGATGTCAAGAATATCTGAAATGCATAAGTATCAAAAATTATTTTTGTAACACTTGAAGTGAACACACAGATTTTTGACTATTGGGAAATCAAGGGATTTTTGCTAGGGTTGTGGTCTTTACTACATCTTCACTCCTGCCTGAAAGCACCCTATTTTGTCCCATATTGGAGCTACACATTTGGATTGGATGTGTCTCATATCGATTTTAATGTAGCTTTTTCTCTTCTCTAGTGATTGGATTCACACTGTTTTACAGTAAATAGTCACAGTTGACAGGACTGTAAAGTTTTTGCTTTTTTGTCGTGTTTTATTTTTGAAGAAATGCTATGCACCATAATGCAGTTATTAACACTGTAGTGACAAAGATGTGGGAATCTCTTGTCCAGAAGTCAAGAAATGGTAAACTAAAGATGCAAGTTCTCTATAGGCTCTTTTTTATGTTCTGAAAAAAAAAAAAAAGTGTTATGGAAATGTTACTTTAGAGAAATTTTGCTGATTGGTAAAGAAAATGAGCACATGCAGCACAAATTTCAGATCTAGTCCTGTTCCCCCCTGTGCTGAAGTTCTGCAACCCATCTTTCCTTCCAAGAGAATCCTGTGCAGCATGTCAGAAACCATATATAATAAGTTTTGAGGTATAGGTTTATCACATTAATCCCACTTATATTTGTCACAACAAAAAATTATTATATTAATGCATGTTTTCCTATTTGAATCTTTGTGGTTCTTCTCCTTTAATGGTTAGTTTACAATATACAATTTAATTTCTGATGTACTGAGCCATTAGAGTTGGAGAGATGTATCCTTAAAAAGGCAAAAGCTAGGACCCTGAGAGGTGATTGTCCAGATAGTCAGCTGTGATTGTATCACATAAAAGGAATCCAGGTAACTCACCTACCTCTTGACTTTCCTGGCAAATCCATTTCTGTTTATTCTAAAGGGTTTAAAAAAAAAAAAATCTTTTTTTTTTTTTTTTTCCTTTCAGGCACAAACTGGGTAGGTCAAATCTTAGGTGATCTGGTAGCCATATTTGAAAAGAAAACACAGAATGAAGAAAGCAGGGTGAATGATGAAGAACTAGAAGAATTCCCCTACCTTGAAATTGGAGATACTGGGAAATATGAGGTGGGCACAGAATACATATGAAAGCGGTCAAAATTTTGTGCTTCAAATACTGAATATATGGTGTGTGAAAATTCAACTGTTTGATAAGAACTCTCACACTTCTCTGTATGTGGCATCTGGTCAGGATGCTAACGGGTAAATGGACACTTCAGAGGCCTTGAGAGGAGCACATACTCATTAGATGCAGAAGAACTGCAGAAATTCAGTGTAGCATGTTTTCTATTTAAGAAGAGTTTCATGAAATGCCACATACTGAAATACTGGCTTCTGCTGCTTTTACTAGCTCTTCCTCCTCACCCCTTCTCTCTCCTTTTGAGATCCTTCAGCTTTCATATACCCCCATTTAGACTCTGCATCTTACCTTCAGATATGATCGCTTGTCTAACAGAACAAGTTAAATTCATTATCACTGAAGTGATTTAGCAATGGCTAATTTCTTTCCAATTGCTCATTCTCAGGGGCCTTTGAAGATTAGAGCTCCTCAGAGCAGTCCACTAAGATCCCAGGATAACACTTACAAAAAATTAGTACTTCTATCAGCCAATAACTATTGATAAGTTTAGCAAGACAATATTTTATCATAGGCTGATTAAAAGAATAGTTGTATTAACTGAATTGTCTACTTTCTTCCTTCCAATTCTGAAAGCGAATGAACAAACGAGCTTCTCGAAGAATTATGGTTACTCATCTTCTTCCTGAAAATCTTCCCAGCTCTGTCTTCAAAAATAAAGCCAAGGTGAGTGCTGATATTAATGTCTTGAAGAACACACTGACAGATTTTTTTAAGCCAATTTACTTTAAAGCCAAGTACTTTTCTGCCAGTTTTCAGAACCACTCTTATACTTAATGTGCGCAGGGTGGCCATTTCTACATGCTTGTTTAAGTATTACCATTCAACTCACTTAATCTTAGTTTGTCCTTATTGGCACTTTTGTATCAGTCTCCATAAGTGAGATGGGGGTGTGTGTGTGCAATAAATCCTCCAGTAGTAAAATGTATTTTGACACAATTTCCTATGGGATGTATTTTATGGTGTTGTCACAACCACTTTAGCATGTCAAGTTTTGGAGAGAATTTGTATTTTTGTGATTTTTCCCCACTACCTAAAAAACTAATGATGCTTGTATTGAGCAAAATATACTTAGATTCTGCATAATTTGTTTAAAATGCAAAAGATATTTTAATGATTATATGCAATCATCTACACAAGGTACGGAAGCAAAGTGAAATACTTCACCCTCTGAATTTACAGTGAATTTGCTATTTCTGCAAGTACCATACAAGATAGTAGAAGTTCCCCAAACTGAAATTATAAAGTAGACTATTGTTTTCTTCATACTATAGTCTGTTATGTCTTTTATCTTTTTCTAGATATTGTTGCTGACGCGCAATCCAAAAGATTTAGCGACATCTTTTTACCATTTTGCCAATGGCATACCTACTCTTCCCTCCTATGACACCTGGGATGATTTCTTCGTAGATTTCATGACAAAGAAATGTACAGTATATTATTCTGTGTGAATTATTCAAGGCTTTGACTTTGTCTAAAATAATTGCACTTTGTAAATCAGCTTCACTAATATTTTTTGGTTTACAGAACAAAAATGGAGATTAAAGGTTGAAAGTTAGAATTTTCAACTAAAGTTTACTGTACTTGTCTTACTGCCCGAGGATAAGACCTTATCAAAACTGCACTCCCACAAACTACTTTAACTGACACAAACTGCTATTTTCTCTGGAAGAAGCAGTTCCTCCTTATCTTTATCTTGGATCCCCTTCAGCCCGCCTCTCCAATGTCCATTATCTTGTGCCCATGCAGACGTCTAAACACATACACATAAAATTTGATGAGAGAAATGATTTGCACTAACTCTAGTGCATTAAAAAAGAAAGAAAATAATCTCACTAGTTTAAAGGTTCATAAATTCCTCAGTCTGGCATATCACATGGCCAGTAGAAGGGAGGGTTAAGCAAGGTTTTGAACTGGATTAAGGGAGTCAGAGATGGTTTGAGTATTAATAGCTCTTTGGTGGACTCACATCTGTCTTGAAATACTAACAAGTTTTACTGTGCCAACTTACAAATTGTTTCATATGCCTGAGACATGTGCAGGTGACAAAACAGCCTGGAGCAAACCCCGATAATTTGCACAAAAGGGTGTAAACTCTGGCATAGACATGATTAATATTGTCCATGGCTGAGGGATCAGTTTAAGGACTAAAACCTGGTTGATTTCATAAGGAGCTTATCTAATCTTCATTTATGCTTCATCTTATTTTTTTTTAATTTTATTTAGTGCCCTGGGGGTGCTACTTTGAATACCTTTCTAAATGGAACAAATATGCGACTTGTGAAAATGTTATGACAATAACTTACGAAGAGCTAAAAGAGGTGAGTTTACCAATAGTTACCAATATTTTATACATCAAAGACCATTTGTTCCTAATCATTTAACCATTATTTTCATGTAGTGTATTCAAATTGTGTGATACTGTATGAGAGAGAATTTTAATATAAGGGAAGGAAAGGTGAAATTCAAACTTAAAAGCCTTTTGAAAAATTTGTTTGTGAAAATGATTCTTGTTTTCTCTTTAGTTGTGATATAAGCCCAAGTCACTGTAAATCAAAATCCTCAATAATTTTTTTTGAGCTTTTATATATTCAACAGTGTAGATTTTCCTCAACTGTCAATGACATGCAATCTTTTGTGATCTATAGGAAGACAGCTCATATATCCTCTGAAATAATTACAGAAAAGAGAAACACTATGTACCACCTCCACTCCTGCATTCACTGCATGAATACTGCATATACGTAGCCAGCAGGGAGATGTAGGGACGTGCAAACACCTCAGAAAACAGTGTAATCTGTTCAAGTGCCATGTGGTATGTTACATTCCTCTTTTCAGAATCCCGTCCTGGGTGTGAAAAACATAGCTGCTTTCTTTGGGATTCCCCTGACTGAGAAAGAGCTTCAGACTGTGGTAGAGAGAAGCAGCTTCCAGTCAATGAAGAAGAACTCACAGAAGACCCATGGGACATTTGGCAATCTTTTCTTTCGCAAAGGTAGGAAGCTCCAAGAGGTCCAAAGGTAGAAATGTCACACAACCAAGAACCTGGGCCACCAAACCTTTGCTTCTTTTTTGCACACATACTAGCATTATAGATTGATGTCAAGCAGGTTATCACTGTTATGCTTGAGAAGACTAGTCAAGGAGCAGTGGTGAGAAGAGGAAGAGACCCAGCAAGGCTCTGGCAGAAGGTTGCAGCTAGCACAGGAGAAGCAACCACACAGAGAAAATTTTAGAGGCCCACACATGACTGGCAGGAGGGAGGAACTGTCACGTGCCTGAACTCCTGTCTCTGCACCAAGATCACTGATGCTCCAGCCATTAGAGGCTTGCTGGAGCAGGCAAAATTGGGTCAAACGCAATCTGAGTGGCATGATAACACTTTTTTAGGAGAGTGTAGGATCTCCAGAAAGGGCCACTGCCAATCCTCTGTTCACACTCACAGGTTAGAAGTAAGTCTAGCATACAAAAATCAGGTACATAAAGAAGGAGAAACTACTATTGTTTGTGTAGTATAGGGGACACAGACATGAGGGGGGCGATCTGGCTGTCAGAATCTATTTCTGAATTTTACTTTAAAGAAGTCACTGGATAAAAACTCAAGCTGCCAAGGAAACAGAAACCCAACTCTGCTTCCTGCCAGATGATTCTTGATCAAGTCCTCATGATCTTCCACCTTGTCAGTCATAACTCACTGGAGTAGAAAGCTGCAGGGAATCAGGACTTTAGGCTGCTTTTTTTGGACAGAGTTCCCTAAAAGGAGTATATTCTTCTGCATTATAGCAGTTTCACAGATTTGTAGCTCCACTGACTTCACGTAATTATATTGCTGCAAAAATGAGTGAAGTTTTATATTGAAAAATGGAACAACTCCATTTAGTGTACAATGGAACAAGAGTGACAGATCTATAGAACAAAACATAATAAAATGTATTGGTTTTCAAGACTTTATTTGTTTCTTCAAAGGTGGTGTCGGTGACTGGAGGAATCTTTTCAGTGAAGATCAGAACGAGAAAATGGACAGAGCCTTTGAAGAACGTTTAGGAGGAACTAAACTGGGAACAAAGTTAAAGTATGACGTGTACTGTAAAGCCTGAGGAGTACTTGAATTTGGTTAGAGCTAGAGCTTTCCAATGCACTCTCAGATTTTGTGAATGCTATATGCCAGAAAATTAGTTCAAATAATCCAAACACCTTAGAATTACTGTAATAATCCCATTGTAGCAGCCTTTACAGTGACAGTGATGAATAGTGGGCTTTTGTTTTAAAGGCGAGATCTTTGGCTTGCTTTGGCTACACTCATTTGCTGAAGAAGATGGCAACTAACCATATTCAGATAAACTTAACAGTCCTGTTTCTGGAGCTATCACCTAGAAGGAAATGCCCCTTTTCTATTTCTAGACAAACGTAGTCTTTCTAGACTACTTAAATTTATTTAATATGTAGGTTTTTTTTCCAAAAGTGTTTCAAAACAAGCAATATCTTCACAGAAAAGATCACTAGCAAAAATATGGCTCTGGCACAACCTTAACTGATGACAAAGGATATCTTCCCCATGACTTCAGCACAAACTGGGTCAAAATTAGAGGGAGGAGAATGAAGGGGAATGGGGATCAGCATTCTTAGGGATTTTAATCGCTGAATGTAAAATTTCAAGATGGATTCCAGATTATGAGCTGGTGTTAATAGGCAAGATCCTCTCAGAGGCACTGCTTTTATAGAATAATAGAACAGCCCAAATTGGAAGGGACCTCAAAAGATCATCTGGTCCAGCTTTTCCTGGGAAAGGGTGCCTAGATGAGATTATTGCATCTTGAAAACTGTCAGTGATGAGGACTCTTACTACATCCCTTGGGAGGTTGTTCTAGTGAATGGTTGTTCTCTCTGTGAAGAATTTATTTCTTATATTAAGATGAAACCTCTCCTGCTGTGCCTTGCACCCATTGCCTGTTGTCATCTGCATGTGGCTCCTTGTGAATAGAAATCCTCCATCCTCTTTGTAGCTGCCCTTTAAATGCTGGAATACTGTGACGAGGTCCTCCCTGAGCCTTCTCATTTTTGTGGCCCTCCTTTGGACCCCCTCCATTCTGTCTGTGTCTTTCTTGAATTGTGGTCACCAGAACTGGATTCAGTACTCCAGGTGCAGCCTGAGAAGTGCTGAGTTATAGAATCATAGAATCATTTAGGTTGGAAAAGACCATTAAGATCATTGAGTTCAATGGTTAACCTAGCACTGCCAAGTCCACCACTAAACCATGTCCCTAAGTGCCATGTCTACACATCTTTTAAATATCTGCACAGATGGTGACTTAACCACTTCCCTGGGCAGCCTGTTCCAGTGCTTGACAGACCTTGTGGTGAAGAAATTTTTCCTAATATCCAGTTTAAACCTCAGCTGGTGCAACTTGAGGCCATTTCCTCTTGTTCTATTGCTTGTTATTTGGGACTGACACCCACCTCACTGCAACCTCTTTTCAGGTAGTCGTAGTGATCTGTAAGATGTCATGGTTTAACCCTAGCCGGCAACTAGGCACCAGCCAGCCACTTGCTCACTCTTTCCAGGTGGGACGAGGGAGAGAATTGGAAGAGTAAAAGTGAGAAAACTTGTGGGTTGAGATGAAGACAGTTTAATGGGTAAAGCAAAAGCCACATACACAATCAAAGCAAACCAAGGAATTAATTCACCCCTTCCCACCGGCAGGCAGGTGTTCAGCCACCTCCAGGAGATCAAGGCTCCTTCATGCATAAAAATTACTTAGGAAGGAAAATGTCATCACTCCAAACTTCCCCCCTTCCTTCCCCCAGCTTTACATGCTGAGCATGACATCATATGGCACGGACTATGCCTTGGGTCAGTTGGGGTCAGCTGTCCTGGCTGTGTCCCCCCAACTTCTTGTGCACCCCCAGCCTACTTGATGGTGGGGTGGGCTGAGGAGCAGAAAGGTCCTTGACTCTGTGTCAAGGCAGAAGATGCAATAGCTGATAACATCAGAGAGGTTCTGAAATTATGTGACAGAAGAGGCACAATCTAGATCAACAAATGTATGGCTTCATATGTGGAGATTGCAACTTGCAAATTTGGTTATAGAAATAAAATAAAAATACTGAAAGTAGATCTGTGTTCCTAGAAATTCATACAACAGTGACAAAAGGCATTCAGAGGCAGGGTCAGAATATCTGCCTGTTTACATGGCAGTTGTGAACTTGGTGGCTATAGTGTGCTCATGGTCAAACTGTACGTGCCAGCTGACAGTAAAATTGGGAGGACAATTAAAGCAATATCCTTTAGTGGTGAGTCCTAATCATGTTCAACACTGTTCTTAACACAGTGGGCAGACAGTAAAGTATCATATATGACTGACTTTTCAGTCTGGGGATCAGAACAGAGGGCTGAAAGTACTGGGGTAAAATGGGGAAACAATTCAAAACACCACAACAAATCAAGAACAAGTTGGCAAACATGAAGTTCAGTAGAGGTAAGTTTAAAATGCTACGTTTAGAAAAGCAAAACCAGAGGCACAAGTAATTAATGGGGGCAAACCAGTCAAGCAGCACTTGGCATGAGAAGACCTGAGGAATCACACTCAGCAAGGGCTAACATGGTGAAAGTGCTGTGTACGAAAAAAGGTCAAATCTTGTTCTGGCCTACAGTGACAGGAGGATCATACCTAAGACACAGGCAATAATTATTACAGCCTATGGTTGCAGGTCAGACTAAACTGGAGAATGCTGTTTAGGGAGGCGGCAGAGAAATTTAAGGAAGTATCTGGCAGGAGGAAGATAAGCATACTTGATGTACTCTAACAATACAGGGGAGGACTAGAAAGTCACATTAAGTCCCTTCTAGATCTGTACTTGTAGGCATCTTGGAATATGGCATTCGATGTTCTTAATGATCCCCTGTCTGGGTTAATTCTTGTTAAATTGTCACCAAACACTCCAGTTTATGAAACGGGCAAGAGTGTACCAAGTCTGACTTCCTTAAGTCATATTTTTTCCCAGATTAGATCCATACCAGATTTTAGAGTTACATTCCGTACTTTCACTGGCTGAATCCTATTGAAATTTCAACTTTTCAGACACTGGTACTGCCTAAGAGCCCTTGCTTGTGGTGAGGCTTTCCAGGCACACTGGGCATTGAGAAGTAAATGTGAGTAGCACATTTACTTTAGCTAAGAAAGGGAAATAATTGATCTTCAAAGGCTGTTAACCTTGCAGCATATTCAGATGAGAAATTATTTAGGTAGTTGTTATTGAGTCTGGGAGCGATCTTTGGAAAGATTGGGTGCTACACTGCTCACAGGGGAAACACAAGCTCTATCAGTAGTTCCTCAGATATCAATTATACTACATTACCACTACTCTATAAAACTAATTAGATTAAAACTAGTTGGAGAACACCTAAACTAAAATAAACAGTAGACACGCCCTTGCTGATCTGATGGAAAACAAGACCATGACCTGTTTCTGAAGTTTATCCTCTCCTGTGTCATCCCAGAGCTAGGGGTTCAGTCCCTTTCTGCCCTTACAATCTCACCCCGACAGACACAGCTGTTCAGAGCAGTAACATCTCATGTGCTTTTGCTCCATTAGAGATACTCTGTGGATGCTTGCATTCAGTAGGGTAAGGAGGTGGGAAAGTGGAGGATGGAAAAGGCAACCTGCCATATCAGAAAATGAATGTGGGAGACTTGAAGGATGAGTAACTTTTGAGGGGGTGAAAAGTAATCAGAGGTGAAAAATCAATTCAGAAAAACTTGAGAATCTGTTTACAAGGTAAGACATAGTTGACTGACATAATAGCAGTGGTTTTCAAACTTTACCACTGCTAGATGCTTGCCAATTGTAAAAAAAACACAAAAACAAAAACAAAAACAAAAACAAAAGAAAAGAGAGTATCTTTCTTTCTGGTTTAGTCTTTTTTCTTTTCCTTTTAACCTATGCTTCCTGAAATTATATACTTCCACTGAAGAGGAAAGAGGATTTTTACATTGTATTTCTGTCTATTTGCTTTAAAGAGGATGAAGAAACCAGAAGAATTATACCAGCCCATCACACACCTCATGTCTTCTCCCCAATCAATTTTCCAAAAGAAGGCTAAGGTGAATCTTTTTGTGTTGTACTGCAAATGTGCCTGCTAACAGCATTTCCATCCAAGGCAGATTTTCAGGTAGATGAATTGAACAACTCAGAGTTTTCCCTGGAGACCATGTGAGATGTACTACAGTCGTACAGCCTTCCTCCAGGGTTGCCTGCTTGCCCCAAGATACTCAGTTGATGGGCAGACAGCTCTGAGACTGGGACTCCCGGCACCCTCAGGACACCTGGCTCCCCTGAGCCTCTCCAGAGAAGACAGGGCTGCTCTGAGCCCTCCCCTGTGCTCCCCTGTGCTTGGGCTCAGGGTCCAAGGGCTAAAGGACCCTGAGGCACCAGTGTCTGCAGTGGCTCAGGTGACAGGCTGTTAAAGATTTCACATTGAGGTGATCTGGCTCCCTCAGGATTCAGGCAGCTGGCTCTGGAGGCAGGAAGAAAGATGCTATTTTCTTGACGCTCTTACTCCTTACTATTGGTGAATGAGAGGAAATTTTCCTCTGCAACTCAGAGTAAACACATGGGCAGAAAATTGAAAACAATAACAAAACTGGTAGAAGGCATAATATATGAAGAGTTTCCCCAGTTTTTATGAGTAAAGTAGCACTACTAGAGAAAATATTTCCAATAAAATGGTCTATTTTGATGGTTCTGCATTTTGGGAGACCAGAAAAATAATTTGAAATGAATCTTTTTATGTAACTGTAAGCAATCTTCCTTCCAGGTCTTAAAATCGTGCTTATCTTCTGAAAAGGCATCAGCCAGAATGCCAGTAACTCCCACACCAAGAACAATTTTACCCAAAGATTAGGTTGTGGACGTGTGTAGAGAGAAATAAAACTGCAGTCATACAGGTAGAATTTGACCCAAGCTAATGCCATACCTGAGTATTAGATCTTCACATGAAAGGAACCCTCCTGTAGGATTTGGTGAAGTAAAAGTCTCAAATGTGGGTATTTAATCATGAGAAGTATGGCTTAGGTGTTACTTGTCCTTAGCTCTGGAGAAACCTGAAATGATGATGTTACAGTAAATGCCTGCAGGGTAGAGCCACCATCTGGAAAGCAGTTGCAGGCTTGGATGTGTATCCATTAGTGGAGTGTCCTGGTTTTGGCTGGGGTAGAGTTAATTTTCTTCCTAGTAGCTGATGCAGTGCTGTGTTTTGGGTTGAGTATGAGAATAATGTTGATAACACACTGATGTTGTAATTATTGCTAAGTAGTGCTTACTCTAAATCAAGGACTTTTCAAGTTACCCATGCTCTGCCAGTGAGCAGGTGCATGAGGAGCTGGGAGGGAGCAGAGCCAGCACAGCCACAGGGGTATTCCACAGCATAGAACATCATGCGGAGATTACAAACTGGGGGAAGCTGGCTGAGGAGGGGCAGGATCTCTGCCGAAGGACTGGCTGGGCATTGGGCATTGGGCGGTGAGCAATTGTATTGTGCAGCACTTGGGGTTTGGTTTGGTTTGGTTTTTTTTCTTCTCTCTCCCTCTCCTCTTCATTACAATTACTATTGTTGTTGGTTTAATTGCTGTTATTATTATTACTTTATTTTAACTACTAAACTGTTCTTATCTCAACCCACAGGTTTTACTTTTTTCCAGTTCTTCTCCCCATCCTACTGCGGGGTGGGTGGTGGGTGGGGAGTGCGGGGGAGTGAGAAGAGAGCTGCTTGGTGTTACTTAGTTGCTGGCTGGGGTTAAACCATGACATGGAGTCAATGGCAATCAAGGTTGAGATCCCCTACCCATGTGCCTGCTACATGCTGCTTCTCCAGTCAGCAAATTGCACTGCATTTTCAGTTAAAAATATTTCATGGAATATTCTTTATAGGTCTTTCTTTGGTTAATATTTAGAATGCTATTAGTTGTTGCCCCAATAGATTGCTGTTCCAAGTATCAGCAGCAGCACAGACTCTATGTCACTATTGTCAGCATCCGGTCCTGTAATTTCAAAAGGAGTCAGCAGAGTACAGAGTTAATCAGTGACTCGTACCTTCGTTCCTGAGTCAACACCCAATCTGCTACTATGTTGTATAAAGTTTTTCTGCACTGTGGGAAGACAGCTTGTATCTGTTTGTTTGAAAAGAGTTCCACAGTGATACAAACATGAGCAGAAATCGGGAAAGAGTCATTGAAATCTTGGATAAATCTTTTTCACAGAGTGACAAGGTTTCCCCAGAAGACACGCTCTTTTCTTACAGAGGTGTTTTATACCCAGCTATACTTACCAGCCCAGAAACTTTGGAAGCTCTGAAATCCTTTGAAACCAGGAGTGACGATGTGATTCTAGCAGGCTATCCTAAAACAGGTGAGTGTTGTTTTCTTGATACGTAGCACACAATGCTGCATTCTGGAAGTTTGTGCATCATTTAACACAGCAATAATACCTGAGAAAAGCTTATGGTTACATCAGACTGCATAGGATCATTTAGTTAAGTTGTAAGGCATCTCTGAACGTCAAATAATACAACCTCCTGCTCAAAGACCTAACCTTCAAAGTTAGGTTTGGTTACTCAAGGCTTTGTTCAGAAGAGTTTTAAAACTTTGTGGGTGGACATTCACCACTCAATGGAAATCTATTGTAGTGTTTTCCCACTGTAGTGTCTTTTTGGGGCTTGTTTCTTGGGAGTTTTGTTTGTTTGTTTGTTTGTGTGTGTACTTCTGTGCAGTCAGACATCCCCTTGTGATTTGCAGTATGGCCCTTTTGTAATTTTCTGGCCAATTTTCGGAAGAGTTGGCTCTGACTTCATTATAACCTCCAGTACTAGAAGACTGCAGTAAGATTCCCCCATGCATTATTATATTTTTTTTTTCTCCATCCTGACCAAACCAAGCCTTTCTATGCATTTCATTTCCTCCAGCTCCCAGTGATTTAATTGAAGCCCAGCAAGACTCACTTCAGATTCTCAAAATCACTTGTGCTTCAGTGCAGGAACTGCAGACAGTATTCAAATGGTGAACTCACCAGTGCTGGGTAAAGCAGGATAATCACACCCCTTGATATTCTCCCCAGTCTTGCTAATACAGGAAAGTATGTTCTTACCCTACTTACTGCAAGGGCAATACAGGGAGTATATCCTGCTAATGAGGGCAGACAAACTGCAGTTTCCACAGATTTACTGCATTGCAGGATGCAGGTGATGCCCCTGTATCTAAATGGAAAGAAAGACATAAATGCCATCAGGACTCTTGGATTATTTCCTCTCTTTCACTATGGGCATTTTAGATTCCTTCATTTTTTCCCTATTCACTTTAGAGAAATATCTTAATATCTTAAATATCTTAAATTTTCAGAAAACGAGGAATTGTTGGTCCTTAATACATCCCCTTTGTGTGCAGCACAGGCAGAAATGATTTAAAGGTGTGAGGGTCCACCTGCACATTCCAGAAGGTATTAGTTGAATACTGAGACTGAGACTTTCTGAGCACAGGCCCTCACATGCCAGTTTTTCTAGGTTGCAGAGACCAAGACAGCTAAGCCTGGTGCAAAGATGGTGACAGGATCCTGACGGTCTGGTGGTTTGGTTGATGACCCGTTCTGATGCCAGTTATGGAAGCCTAGCTGGGGGCTGGGAATGAGGCCAAACTGTGTTGATCATGAAGAGACTAAACCCAAGCTGGCTGGGAGGAGGGAACAGTGTGTTCCCAAAGATAGCACTGTGGAAGGAGAGCAGAAACAGCCAAGGGACAACTCAGTTGGCCTTGTGCGGGGGGCTCCACTGCTCTTGGGTAATTTCCACAGGGAGTAGTCTGAGGTGACCAAAAGGCGCCAGAGCTGGAAAGAGCAGTAGTGGTCTGCTTCTGTTTCCACTGAGGGGTGGGATGTACTTCTGAAGTGAGCAGGGTAGCACTCCACAACATCTGGCTGACAGCTTTGTCCCTGTTGGTGTTTGGCATCCTCTTCTTGATTATTGTCCAGTGTTGTGGTTTAACCCCAGCCAGCAAATAGGTACTCCCCCCTGGTGCAATGGGGGAGAGAAACAGGAGGGTAAAAGTGAGAAAACTTGTCAGTTGAGATAAAGGCAGTTTAACAGGTAAAACAAAAGCTGCATGCACAAGCAAAGCAAACCAAGGAATTCATTCACTACTTCCCATGGGCAGGCAGGTGTTTAGCCATCTCCAAGAAAACAGGGCTCCATCACGCATAATGGTTACTAGGGAAGACAAATGCCATCAGTCCAAACATCCTCTGCTTCCTTCTTCCTCCAATTTTTTTGCTGAGCATGACATCATATGGCATGAAATATCCCATGGGTCAGTTGGGGTCAGCTGTCCCAGCTGTGTCACCTGCCAATTTCTTGTGCACCCCCAGACCACTCGCTGGTGGGGTGGGGTGAGAAATGGGAAAGGCCTTGGCTCTGTGTGAGCACTGCTCAGCAATAGTTAAAACATCCCTGTATTAGTGACACTGTTTTCAGCACAAATCTAAAACATAGTCCCATACCAGCTACTATGGGGAAATCTAACTCTATTGCAGCCAAAACCAGCACACCCACTTGTTGAGAGGGTAAAGTAGAATATGGGTTCACATTTATTTGGCAGGATATCCTGTCAGCCAGGCTGACATGGAAAAATGCAGTTCTATGGATGTGTTACTGGTGTCTTTATCCTTTCAGGAACCAACTGGCTTGATGCAATGGTGAGCGAGTTGGAGTCAACTGATGCCAAATATACAGAAGAAGAAATGAAAGAGCGAATAAATGCTGAAAAGAAGCTAGAGATATTTCCACGTCTAGAATCTGGAGATCCTGGAATATATGAGGTTGGCAGGGACTTAAAATATCGGCATTGCTCTTCTTATGGGTAGCAATAGCTGAAAGGCAATGGCTGATCTCAGAGGTAATGGAGAGCCTAGAGCCTTAACAATAGCTATGGTCTACACAAGTACCATGTGCTATTGCCCTTGGTGTGTCAACACAAGGGCCTCAGTGCACAGACAGTGCTGAGAAGCCACAGGGGGCTTCACAGCCCTTGACCCAGTGGCTTTGATCAGTAAGACCTTTCTCTTGGTGTCCTTTCCTTAGACCTGTCTCATGTGAAATAGTGCTTTGTGGCAGAGGCTGGCAGAAGCCTACACCACCAGGGTATCCCCATGGGTTTTCTAAGGGATAAAATCTTTCTTCTATGGTCTTATGTTTTCTTATTACCCAAAATTCATGAAAAGGCACATGTCACTGAATAAGCTACTTCTGCCTTGTTACATTTCTTCCTATTTGCTTTAAAGAGGATGAAGAAACTGCCTTCCAGAAGAGTTATACTCACCCATCTGCCACCTCATCTCCTGCCCCCATCCATTCTCCAAAGCAAGGCTAAGGTGAGTATTCTTTTTGCATCACACTGCAAAAGATTTTCCATGGCAAATTAGCTTTCCTCTGTCTGTGTGATGTATTTTCTGCACTTTCACCTGGGTTGGTCAATGCACAGGCACATTTCCAAGGCTGAATAGGCAGAGTGCTCTATGCTGGGGTTGTGAACAGCACCAGCTTTGCTGACTCAAGAGGTTACTATCCGTGGGTTTGTTGCTGGCTGTCACTGTTCCTTCAAATGTCCTTCAGAAAGATGCTTCCACATTTGTGTCAAAAAATCAAGCAAGGAAAGCAGTTTGCTTTGGCTTTAACTTGCCTCCGAGGCCAGGGTATCTGTGGAAAATCCATCACAAGCTGGGGCTGAGATAGTCTTGAATGGAAATTGCTGCAAATAGAAGCAGGGTAAACCCACAGCCTGATTGTGGCTCTCCTGTTCAGTAGCCCATGAACTCATTTCTCTAGATTGGAACTAGCTCAGAAATATGTCCAAAGGCATCACTGAAAAGCATCTTGTTTTCAGTCTGAAGCTTGCATTAGTAGCCAGTGGCTTGCCAAAGCTCTGATTTCTTGGTCAAGACAAGGAATTAGACCAGCACTCTATATGGTCTGTGATTCTATGTGATGTCTTCAGAAGATGGTGTTTTGATCAGTCACCAAATCAGAACCAAATTATGTGTTTTCTTCCTCCAGATCCTTGTGCTGGTTCGGAACCCCAAAGACACCGCTGTCTCCTATTACCACTTCTACAACAACATGCCAGTGCTGCCATCCTTTGCCTCCTGGGATGAGTACTTTGTAGCCTTCATGAATGGGAAATGTACTTTACCCTGCATCCTCTGTCATTCCTCCTTACATGAGGGGCATACACAGGACCCTGTGCATGGTAGTCCTACTCCAACATGTCTTACCAAGGCACTCCCAGGAGAGGCAGACAGGCACATGTTATGGCAGAAACAGGGAGTACCAAAGAATCAGTTTCTTTTCTCGCTAACTCAGAATGAAGAGAAAGCTTTAGCCTGACTTTTCCATTCCTGCAATAGAACTTGTGGTTCGGTGCTACCTAGTGGCCAGAACTGGGGGATCCTTCACTGCCCTCAGCTGAAAGAACAGACATGTTGAGCCAGTCACCACTCCACCATCCTGGTGCCAAGCTTAGAGAGCTGTCTGGGCTGACTCCTCTGATTTCATAAGGGCCTGTTTTGGGGAATACTCTGCACAACTATATCTCTTCTTTGTCTGCAGTGGCCTGGGGTTCCTACTTTGACCACTTAGTGGAATGGAACAAGTACATTGATCATGAGAGGATCATGATGATAAGCTATGAGGAACTCAAAGAGGTGTGGCATCTCACCCAGCTCTTCCTTGATGAGCACACTGTGCACCCATCCTGATACGTATGGCTGTGGGGAAGAAGAAACTCTTGGATCAAGCTTGTCTGCCTCTTTAGAAGGCTGTGCCTTTCTAAGCTACTCTTTTATGTTTGGGTGAAGCTTGTGGGGTTTAGGAGGAGGATAGCCTTGCCTATTTGTAGAAGTACTCATACCTGGCACAGGCACAGTTGCTTTCGGGAGAGAAGAAAAGGCCTTGGAGCTGAGGATACCATGTAGGTTCCCTCTGTTAGAGCTCTTAGAGTTCCTTGGTGACACTATGGGAAACAGCCTCTTCTGCTGCACTTCCCATCAGATGCTTGCTCCATACCACAGCCATGGTGTCAAGCCTTTTGGTCTCACCTCTGTGCTATGTTCCTCTGGCCAGGACCAGGTACTGGGAATGAAAAGGATTGCTGCCTTCTTTGGATTCTCCCTGTGTGAGGAAGATTTCCCCAGAATTGCGAAGAAGACCGGTTTCCAGGCTATGAAAGAGAAATCCAAGGAAACCCATGGAAAGTTTGGGGACATCCTCTTCCGGAAGGGTAAGTCTCTGAAAATGGAGAATCTATCTTCTAAAGTAGAACCCCAGAAGGAGTTCTGAGTAGGTTTCCCCACTTAGCCATGAGCTCACTGGGCTTTCTTGGAAAGACAAGTGTGGGTGAGATCTCTTCTGTGGCATACTGTACAGCCAGCTTCTGCCATTAACGAGATTTGGGAGAAACGTACCAGAGTGCCAGGCTTAAGGTCCTCAGCCATTGCTTCCATGTTGCTCTATTTCCCTGTGGCAGCCCTGGTTAGCTAGCCAAGTGAGGTGTGAAGGTGCAGGCCAACACTGGTGTAGGTTATGCCAGCAGTTATGAACTAAATCTGCTTGGGCTGCATGGTTACTTTTTACAGAGGGGTTGTGGTGTGGTGATTGCCCAGCAGTGTGGTGATGAGGCTGGTCATGCATCCAGGCTGCACATGTCACTTCATGAAAGTCACCTTTGGGAGAAGGTGTGCTAATGGGACAAGAGTCTCTTGAACCTCAAGGGTTCTCACTGCCCTGCTGACCTCGCAGGCACCTTCTTGTTACGTACCCAGTGAGAACTAAGGAATGGTTTCAATATAGTTCCTCTTAACGGGTGTGTCTGTGGTGGCCCCAGAGATGGTCCCTGACCTACCTGGGGCCAGGGTCAGAGCTCTGGCAGCCCAGCTGTACTTCATGGCATCATGAGTCTTTGGTTTCTGACTACCGTGGGCATGGGCTTGCTTTTATCCCTTTCTTTCACCACTCCTTGGAGGAAGAATGATTTAACTACTCCCCTTTTTACCATCTGTCCCACTGTCTCAGATAACTTCCTCCTTCAGGAGGAGGAATGCATGAATGAGCTTTCCCTTGTGACAAAACCAGGCTCCACTCTCTTCTGTGTAAAAGCTTCATGAAATCACCTTGGAAACCCCCTTGTGTGTGGGTGTGGGTGTGGGGCAGGGGGGCGGGGGGAAGGCATGCAGGCAGCCCACCAGCAATGCTCCTTGTGGCCTGGCTGCAGCCTGTACTTCTACTTTTGCTATCTTGCCTCTTCCAGGCAACCTCAGGGGCATAAATCCGATCCTTCCAGCCTCATGAGGGCAAAGATTCTGAGGTTCTACCCCCTTGCTGCCTAGATATTATTCTGTCTGAGGACTGGCTGCCTTCAGCTTTTGATACTTCTTGTACCAGGAGTTGTTGGGAACTGGAGAGACCTCTTTTCTAAAGCTCAGAATGAAGAAATGGACCGAAAATTTGAAGCTTGCCTAGGAGGAACAAAGCTGGCGGAAAAGATGAAATATGATGTGTACTGCAAGGCCTGAGAATAAGCAGATGAGCAGCATGACCGCAAGTCATGTTCCAAAGGTTCTCCAAAGGTGGACAGTCCCCATGTTTTCTCCCCATGAGAAAAGAGAGAAATCCCTCAGAGATCTATCTGGCACCTACAAGCATTAAGATGGTAATTCTTAGGTGTTGTCTGGGTCTAGGGCATGTACTTTGCTTGGTGCAACCAAATAAAATGTGTGTGTCTTGAGTGAATGTCCGGCATCCTTGCTGGAGGAACATGGTGCACAGGCATCATAGTACCAGCCTCGTGGTGTCCCTGTGGCTGCTTCATGGCCTGAGATGGTGAGTGATGCCTCTGCAGCAGTCAATGGCGAGGCAGAGGGACCAACACAGCATCTCTCCTCCTGGCGCATAGTGACGTCTGAACCCCTAAATGTCTGTGTAGAGGGAGAACATGACAATCTAGATTTAGAACTGCTACAGTTACCATGGTGTTGACATTTATGCAGCAAGGTCAGAAAGGCCTTTGATGCTTTGGCAAACTACTCACTGTGGTGCAGAGTGGGACTCCTTGAGCTCTTACTGCCACAAACTCAGTAATGAGCATGAACAAGTAATGAACACCTATTTGTTTTCTGGAGTGGCTTGCTCCCATTGGCCTCTCTGGGGACAGTTAGGTAAGTGGCAAGTGGGAAGAACCATGGCTTTTGAAGGGAAGGATGGGGGCAAGAAGCCCCTTGATGACCCTGTTGCTAAACTATTAAAACTGCATTTTTTCGACAATAAATATATGTATGCTACATAAGTATGTTTTACACACCCTCCTTGGTGGTGCAGATGTCCTTGCTACATCTGTGCAGAACATGATGCACAACCTTTTGTCACAACCACTCTTCTGGAAAAACAGAAAAGTTGAGGAAATATCAATTCCATCTGGCAAAGGGAATTCAGTTCCTTGGAAGAGGGATTCCTCCGCCATATTTCCAGACATGTATCTGCAGGACTCCCGCACCAAATTAAGATTATAAATGGAGCAACCAGCAACCAAAAATGCAATTAACAAAACCGGGAAATTGTTAAGGCCCTGTCAAAGCCCTGACTGCCCCTGCTCAGGCCCCTGGGGGTCGCCCCACCCTGCCCATGGCCCAGGACACCATGTCAGCTCCCAGGGCTGTCAGCCCCTGCCCCAGCAGTGCTGCAGCAGGGTGGGCTCCAGCTCCTCACAGTCCTGTCTAGCCACAGGCCCTGCAAGCTGGAGCTATGCAAGGGCCCATGTCCTGACCCATCCTCAGCCCACCAGTGTCCCCTGGGGCCGGGGCTGCCCTGGCTGGGGTGGTCAGGCCCTGCCGCTGGGCCCTGCCCTACATCTCCCTGAGGGTTGCAGGTTCAGCTCTGATGCTGAACCACTCACAGCCTGCTTCTCTGTCAGATTTTCTAAACTTCCAGAGCTGCCCATGTGAAACTGCTTTGCACTGAGGTGTGTTTCTCTGAACATGGCAATTCTGGGTTTGTAGGTTTTCATTCCCAGAAAAGTAGGACTTTGTCTAACTCTGGGCTTCCATGGATGAAAAGAGACAAGCAACCATGTCCCATAATTTTAGATTTAGCAACATTTTAATCTATTCCTAAATACATGCCCTTTACTATTTCATACTGGTGATAGCAAAAGCTATCTAAATAACAGAAAGCCATGTGCATCTCAGTGTCTGCAAGGAGATGAACAAGGGAACAAGGCTGACCAGAAATGGGGAAACAGTCACTGAAAAATTCAAAAGGCAAAAAGATGTTTTTTTCCTGCAAAGGCATTTTGTAGCTTAAAGGCTCTTAGCAGCCAAGGAAGTTTGGAAGCTCTGAAATCCTTCAAAACCAGGAGTGATGATGTGATTATCAACATCTTTCCTAAAATGGGTGAGTCTTGCTTGCCTGTTGAAGCTGCTGCAATCCAGAAGTGTGCGACTGCACATAACACAACAATAATGTCCACGACAGGTTAATGATGACTTCAGTCTGCTGTGGAGGCAGAGAAGCAGGGGTTGTTCCATCAGGAGGGCAGGAGGATTGGTGTTTCCACAGACTTCTTCCACTGCAGGATATAGGTCATTCCTGTGTACTGGGTGGAGGTACAGACACACTGGACACCCAGACTCTTGGGCCTTTTTCCTCTCCCTTCCCATGCCTTTCAATCCCAGAATTTGGGATTACTGAATACCTTAATGTTTCCTCCTAATCACTTAGAGAAATATCTTAGCAGTCCATTTAAAGAAAAACAAGTGGAGGTGATGTTTGATCTGCATTACAGCCACTTCATACTCAACTCAGAATTTTATTTCTCGGGGAGGAAATGTATAAAATTGTGTCTCATGTAAATATCAAAATTATTTTAGATATTTGACATTTGAGTCATAACATCTTGAAGTTCCAACCAATCTTAAAAGAACTTTGTTAGAAAATCCTTTATGTGACTCATTTGAAACGTGATGTGGCCAAGATTCAACCCGCTTAATTAGATGGTGTGGTGAATAATGAGTAAGCTGAGAGAAATGCAGCCTAACTTTCAGCTCAACAGAAGGAAAGGGCTTCTGGCTTCTAAAACAATATTTCTTACAGAAATCGCAGCAATATGGCTTGGAGAGATGAGCTCAGACTCTCCTGCTGGTTAAAAGGCTTAAAATGCATTTGGTCATTAGGAGGTAATGTAACAATTGCACAGAAACACCTCTGAAAAGCAGTAAAAACATTGGATGGAACCTAAATTCTTTTAGTTTTTGAAGACTTATTTTTGACTGGTTCCTCCAATTTTTTTTTGGAGGAATTGATGAATTTTATTTCCTTTTGACTAAGTTGTCATGCCTGACTGTTTTGCATTTGTTTCTACAGATACAGTCACCATTTTTTTCTGATTTCTGTTATCATATAGTTTCCCAACTGATGTTACCCAACCCTGCTTAAAGGATTTATTTCTCCAGACCTCCCAGTCTATATATGCTTATGGGTATACAGGCTGAAAACGGGGGCTATAAAGAAACACCCCCCTTCCTAAGACACGCAGCTCTTAATATTTTTTCTTCCTTGTTTTTTAAATATTATCTATAGTTCACCGTGCTACCTATTTCTAGTAAAATGTTTATTTTATATTCATTTCCAAACCCATTAAAGAAAACAAAAGAATTATTTTCCAGAAAAGCACTATCAACCTCATGGGGTTTTTCAAACCCCACTTGTGGTTTTTCAAAGCAAGGCTAAGGTGAAACTTCTTTTTTATTTAATCTAAAACTACTGTTATTAATAGCATTTTCATACTGATTTGTTCTCCATTTCCTGTGTAAAATGTCTTTTCTGAGATCGTATGTAGGCTTTAGAGGGGTAATTATACATTTCTGAATGTGAAGTGATGAAGTGATGTTTACAGAAACTGTGGATGCACGTTCTCTTGCAGCTGCAACTATAATGGGTCCATAGGTTATTGCTGCCTTCAGCTCATCCCTGCCAAATAAACTGTTCCCACAAATTTCCTTGGGGGGCTGCTCTCGGTCTTATTTCATCCCAAGTAATTCAGACTAGGAGCTCTTTAACTGTGAAAGGACCTTGAGCTGTACAAAGCTTAGAGGTGAGCCTAACTGGACTTTTCTTTACTGTGGACACACCATATTCACCCAGAGGGCTGTGAACTTCTAACATTAAGTTTAGCTAGATAAGAACAATCAAGGTTTAAAATACGGAAACTCAGTTTCTTCTGAGTGAGAACATGATAATATAACAGACCTTTTAAGCAAATCTGCTTTCTCCTCACAATTTTTTGGCTCAGTCCAGCAACTTTCATGGTGTTTTGGGTTGCAGCAGGCTCCACACAGGCTGAGTATTCCTGAGAAATTTGAGCTAGTGGCTGCCCCAAAGGCCAGGCTTACTTCCCTCCTCTGACTGTACTTGTCTTCTCCTTTTGCATGAGCTCTTGTGTTTGTCTGACACCCCCAGCTTTTTGAAGCGGCACAAAACACTCACTTTTGGTGGCAGCAAGCTGTCATATTGTCCCAGCTGTCTTGCACAACCTCACCCCTGGTGCCTCTGGGTCTCTAAGAAAGAATTTTTCTGTTGCTTCAGAAGCTTGGCTCTGTCATTTTCTGCTTTTTTCAGGCATCTCCTAATATCTGCCCTTGCTGCAGGCTTCCTGCCTGCTGGGTCATGCACCCACTTTCCAGATGGCTTTCCCAGCTCAGGGCTCTCCTTCACCCAGAGCAGAGCAGGCACAGCAAGGCAAATGGGCAACCTCCTGGCTGGCCACTGAAAGGGAACAGAGCAGACACAACACTGTGCATGCACAGCCAGCCAGCATCTCTCACCCTCACAACCGGAGGGGGACAGCAGTGCTGACTGGTTGTGGATGGGCTGGAAGTTACAGCCTTTTAGACTGGGGGGGAAACTGGATACGATTCCATAAAGGGAACTTTAGGCCTAAAATCCAGTGGGAATCATTTAAGGTTTATTGTATTCCCTCTGGTTGCTTTAGCACAAACCTAATTCATTATTTGAAAAATAATGAATTTACATATTTGCTATCAAGAAACAGCTTGCTAGCAAAGGTATACGTTCATTATTTTTTCAAATAGTACTGAATTTTAGTAAATGTTAAAAATACATTAATTTCTGAGTATTTAACAGTTTCTTTCCAGGCCATACAGTTGCAGACCTATTTTTTCAGATAAGATCCAGAACATCAAAGATGCATTACTTCTACTTTGTACTCCTGGGATGAATACTACACAGCTTTATGAATGGGAGAGGTACTTTCCACTGTCTAGCAAGGTTCTGATTAATAGTGTGTACAAGTGAAAATAGTTGTAGCTAAAGAGAGCGTAGCTTTTTGGCAATGAACATGAAATTAGAATTTGACTTTCTGTTTGGTCAAATTCTGAGCTTTTTCTGACACTATGTTATTTATGTTTTTCCATCAGAAAAGTAGTTAGGCAAAAAAATTAGCCCTAAGTTCTCCCAGGTTTTGAGGTAATTCTCATGTATTATTTTTAAGGTTCCAAAGAAACAGATGTGATGTGGTTCCACAGTGAAGCTCTCTTAGCAAATGGCTGAACTAGTGTCTAATGACAGGAGCTGTTTTTGTGAGAGACTTGGTGCATTAAGCTTCTTCTCTCCAGCTAATGCAGTACACGTGTGCTGCTGCAGCTGGAACCTGATGAAGGGAGTTGCAGGGTGAGGCCACTGTATCTGCTTCAGCAGTTCCTGTGCCCATCGCTATCTCTCACCAACTTTCTGATGGCTGGTAACAAGCACATCTGGGCTGCCTGAGCAATGTTTGTTTATGAGAGAACTGTTCTGCCTGGACTCCAGGGGAAAAGGGGAGGCTGGACTGAAATATCAGGACAAGTTGGACATACTCCTCAGACTTCTTATTGGACAGTGTTTTCTACGTCTTATTTATTGTGGACATGTAATCATTTACAACCTGTGCAAAGCACAATATCACAGCAATTGGACTGGTTTAATTGCTTAAAAACTTGCTTATATTAATAAAAACAAATCCCCAAACACTAGGTTAAAAACATGCTAGTAATGTATGATTCAGTAAAAGCATATTCTGGCATCAAAAGAAAAAATATTCACTAGCTAAGACTGGTTTGTTGTATGGGCAGTTTCATTCATTTTCCTTGCCCACAATACGAAGAAAATATTGATTACCTAATTTTCAGGCTTTGTTGTTGCTTTTTGTAATTATTCCAAAGAGAAGACATGTTGAGTTCTATATCCTGCATAAAATTGAGCAGTAAAATTGTTCAGTGGCATGTTTTGAGGGAAAAAAGGGTAACATGACAATGAGAAAGGTTACTACTGTGAAAAAACTCTTACTATGTTCAAAAGTACAGAGATCAAAGGTTCTGACAGAACAGGTACTTGTAGACATTAATGATGTTAATTACACCACAGAGATGCATGCCAAAACATTTCAAGAATTTCTTTAGAGGGTTCTTCCAGACTTGAAATTTAATAAAGCACCTCTGAGTATCCCCCTGCTGTACAGAAAGTCTTTCTTCCATCTTATTCCTCCAGTCAGTTTAAAGAAAAGTAAATTCAGTTAAGTAGTTGGCAACAATTCAGAGTTCAATCGGTTATTCATCCCAGCTAGTAATGCCTGGACATTGAGCTTCAGTGTTCCTCTATTCCTCAATCCTTGCTTCACAGTTCAGATCCCACAGTTGAATATAAACCTAAGGTCAGGAAAGGAAGGTAGCGGTGAAGAAGAAAAAGAAGAAACCCTTTCTTCTTTATGTAATGTGTCTTTCACTGTTGCTGAATACATTTTTTCTTTTCAACAGCGGCTTGGAAATTGCCTTGACTGCATTTGGATGAGACAGGCATCTAAAGTCAGTAAGCTATGAAGAATTAAAGGAGGTGGAGTTAATGTTATTTAAAGAAAAGCATATTTCAGCTTTTAGTCAGTGTATTACTGAAATTGTGTATAACAGGTCATAATGACCCACTAAGATCAGTTCAATGATGCTTCAAAATAGAAATAATCAGGAAACTGCTGTTCTTGCAAGTGAAATTAAAAGAATGTGTATTTATGCAATACAATTGCTGGCTTTTATTGAAAACAGAGATAACAAAACATATTTTTTGAAAAAAAAAATGGGAAATTTTACATAAATTTTCTAGTCAAAAAGCCCTCTTCTTCTTGGAAAGTATCTTGGCTCTTACCATATATATTGACATGCATTTTGAAAGATTAAAAACTGGGTTTGAATATGACGTGATTCTAATGACATCCTTTTGCAAAGGGTAAATTCTGCCAATTTCAAACAAAAAATGTGCTAGAGAACCTAGGCTTCACAAGCAAAAGCACTTTGGTATTAACAAGCCATATGTCCAGTGCTCTCTGTAATGATCCTCAGCACCCAAGGTGTGCACATATACACATAGGTGTAAATCCTTAGTCTTTCAGCAGATCAGGACAACTCAGGTTCACCTCCTCTCCTAAGTTGTCTGGACGATGTTGGCATGTATGAGTAGAGTCAGTGGCTCATTTTCAAAATTACAGACCATGTATTCTCCATGGGTATCAGTAGATGATGATAGCATAGAATATTTCTTAAAATCATACCACCTAACATCATCATAATGGTACATAAAGATATATAAAGATACTTTGGAGGGAAATTTTGCCCAATGTAGCATTTTTTTTTTTTTTTAAAAGGTCCAATATCTTGTCATGGAATTTAAACTGCCTAAGACTAAACAGAAGAGTTAACCATAAAATATGTATCCTATAGATAGAATTGAAAACTGCATTGCAGTAACGTGAAATGTTGTATTTTTGGCAAAAGTGTTTAACTACTGCTTACATGCATCCTCTCCCATTGGTCTTACTTCAAATAAAAAATGTCTTCTAAGTGTCTTCAAAATGTCTGAGGTAGGCATATAGGGGATGCCACCCAGCTATTAGACAGGCTGCTGCCTTAGCTCGCTATGCCCCCGTCCACTGGGGTCAGCTCCCTGGGAAGCGTGCTTTCTGCTCATGGCCCTGTATCTTCCCAGCACATTCACTCTTAGGAATTTGGACTTGTAAGCTGTGTCAGTGAACCTACCAGAGCTCCCTGGAAGTTAGTGGTAGTGCAGCATGTCCTGTGTTCATCATTTTGTATGGGCAAAATAGCCTTGCATAAGGAGGAACATCTGCCCACTGGTTTCCTACCTATTCTGCCTCAGATTTCTTCAGCAGAGCTGGGTCCCAAAGACTTTTAATAGCAAGCCCACTCAGGGAAAGCAGTCAAGTCTACAGAAACAGTACTGTAACTCTACCAAAGGTACAGGCAAAATATAATTCTGTACAAATTCTCTGTCAGAATCAGATGCTGGAAATGAGAAGGGCAGCTGAACTCCCTGGGTCTCCTTGACTGATGGAGATCAAAGGAGCTGGAAAGAAGACCAGTTTTAAATCTATGAAAGAGAAACTCTCAGAAACTCCAAAACATTTGGGAATATTTTTTCAGGAAAAGGTGAGCTGACAATTGTTTATAGGCAGCTGTAAAAAAATCTGTTCTAGTTCTTAGTACTAATAGTATCTTTCACAATTGTGCTTAGATAGCTCATGGTGTACAAAAAAAGAAAAAAAAAGTGTGGATGTTTACAGAATGATACAAAGTAGCACCAAGATTACCTAGGTTCAGCTACCTAAAAGTGAGGTATCAAATTAGGCTGGTGGTCTGAGTATCTTCCTAAAGTAGAGAGTGCTTGCAGCAGAAAGTTTGTTACTCTTTTTGTTAGAGTGCTGTCTTGAGGTATTACCTTCTGGGAGTACCCATTCTTCCCTGAGAGTGTTTTACCCTCTAAGGAAGTTCCATTCAAAAATAAAACAATTTGTTTATCACTTACTTAAGAATAATCTATTGAAGGGTTATGTTATGGGAAAATGGACTATATTTTTTAAAAAAAGTTGTGAATTATAGCTTGTCAACTGAGCATACTGATCAATTACTTACTGCACACTCCTCGTGATATTAATCTTGTGTTTTCTTCACCAAGGCTCAGCAGAATAAGCTGGAATCTTACAATTTTGTCTACTGGTAAACATGACACAAAGTTTCTGTGAAGGAAAAAAAATAATCACTTGTTTTTTTATATGCTTGTGAGAAATTCCATTAATTCCATAAATGTTATGTTTGCTTTTAGATGAAGCTGTATGTGACTTATGGGACATGAAGATGGATTAAACGTCTCGAATTGACTTTAAGCAAGAGTTAAAGTACACAGATGTAACATCTTTCATCCTGTAAACCACAGCTCACATGCTGTATAACCCCAGAGGTGAAATGACTCCATTTTTGTCTTAAAGTTCTCTAGACACCCAAACGCTGCTTCAAGACATGTCCAAGAACACTTCTGTCTTAACAGGCTCTGAGCCCTGGGGCTTCTTGAAGCTGTACAGCTAGCATTTGAACTTCACAGTTAGATCTCCTCTTTCCCTTATTCTCAGCACTTCTGGAATATGAGGGCTCTTTATGAGCCTCCATCTGGGCCTTTCCAGATGGAAACAGCTGAAAATGCTAATAATTTTTACAAACCTTTTGCAAAGCATGTAGTGTTGATTCTCCGGAACAGCATTCAGCACAATAAAATACTTGCTAATACTGGTCTGCCTACACAAGCCCAGAAGAGTGATCTTGGTTTTACTAAAATTTTATTTTTAGCCTGTCACTTTTAAAATGCTTTCTTCACCTCAGAATTACTTGCAGGCTGAATGGCTCATAACAGCTCTTCTGGTAATTGCAACCTGGCTCAAAATTTTTGGCATTGGGCTGAGGAGAAATGTGCCAACCTGGGAAGCAGGGTCTTCTGATTGCCTGAGAGGAAACATTGGCAGGAGGCTAAGGCACTGTTGGGAAGGCATTTGAAAGCTAACGGCATATGAAATAGTGTATATGTGTTGGTTAACATAACACAGTATAATTATCTGTGTTTTCTGCAGAACAATTCAAGAAAAAAAAAGAAATTCCCATTTCTAGCAGCTTCTCTTCCATGAACCTAAGTTTACAGACTTCCCGCAGAAACTTAATTTAAAGGCCACTTAAATCTTTATGACATTATGAAAGCCAGCCGATGTTTTACACAGAGATATGTCTGAGAACAATTTTTCAGCTGCTCCTTGTCTGGCATGCTGAGAAGTCCTGGGCAGTTCCACACATTCATAGTTTCATATGTTTCAGTTTCATACCATTTAAAGATTATCTGGGTAATGTGCACTTGGGGCAGCATCATAAGGCTTCTCTGTAGTTACTGGAAAGCAAGTAACCCTTCTGACTAGCAAAGGTTGAGTCTGATCTTAGATGAGTTGAGGCAATTTCTAGTTTCCGTTGGCACTACAGCAACTGTGTTCCTACTTGAGATGTTGCAGATGCGGATGAAGATGGAGATGAATCGTGTCAAACTGCACCCAGTACCAGCCCTGGGCTTGCCATATCTTCACTCCACTAGGAATGAGTGATTCTGAAGTGAGTGGGTTTAGATTGCTGGGGTGAAAGGGAAAGCAATCAGTCCCCACATAAATAAGAGGGAAGATCACTAGGGATTTTGTTGTCAGACAAGAAGTCCAAGCTGTATTGAGCTGTAAAGGTTACACCCCCTGTATATCTTTGGTTTTCCATTTTCCTGTGTGCCTTTTACTGCAACTTACCTGTGAGAACATATCACTTAGAGCAAATCTTATAATTCACATGCTTATTCTCAACTTATCGAGCAGTATGGACCTGTCCTGCAGCAACAGTCACTCTTTCACCAGCATCCACTAAGATATTTTCAGCTTACTATTAGAAATGTTCTTGCCTGTTTTTCTGCCATTTTGCAAGGACGAAAGAAACAGGTGAAACACCCTTCAGGCTTCAGCAGATGGCCAGCAATGGCTCCCAGCTGCATACCGGATCAGGGGAAGTCACACAGGTCAGCCTGTCTGGTATACATGCACACATGCATGGAGCAAAAGGACTGTCAAAGACAAGTAAACTCAGCTGGAACATATTACCTCAAGAATCTTTCTTTTGAAATAGGCAGGGTTTGCATCACTGCAAAGCCACGCCTGGTCAACTGTCTTTGAAAACGTAGTGTGAAAAGGTAGTGTGCATCCAGCTGCTTGTGTATTGTCAGACATTGCTGTTTGTCTGGGCTTCATTCTGCTTTAGGGGCTTGTAACCTGTACAACCTCTGGAAATCCGCTTGTTATGTGTGCCCACACTTCTAGCTAACAGGGGGCATGAGGACCTTATAGGCAGCGTATTCTGAGAGGAAGGACTTGCTCCCTGCCTTTGATAGAGGTAACCCCACCCCCCCACCCCCCACCCCCTTCCCCTTGGACATATATCTCCCTGGACGTCACTGAATAGTGTTTGGCAAGGGGTTGTATTGTGCTGGAGCTTGTGCTGGGCAGCTTGGAAACTTAATTTTATGCAGTTGCAGATGTGACTTGGGACTGCCAGCTGGAATCAAAGGCCTGGGAAGACTCTCCTAGCCCCACATGACTGTTTTAACCTGTTCTGCAATCCCCCACAAGCACAGGTAGGGTAACAACACTACATAGGCTCTACCCAGAAAGCCTGTGGTATTAACATTGTAAAACTAGTGTTAAAAACATCTCTGATATTATATCTTTTCAGTTTTTCCAGGTGGGTTTTGTTATGGTTGTGCTATAACTAAGCATATCAGTTGAAAGCTTTTATGGTATTCATAAATCCATTAATAGCCATTAGAGATGGATGGTATATTTAGGCAATGCGGTTCACATTTTAGCCTAGTTTTAAAAGACAATGGTACTAACTGAATATCAAAAATGTTCATAGAATCTGATAGGGGTGAAACTAAAAGGGTTCCCTAAACTAAACAGGAGTGTTGTAGGAGGTACTGTAAACACAAAGGGAAATATATCCTCTCCAGAGTCCCTGACTGTTTTTAAAAAAGTCAGCTCTATTGAATTCTGTAACAAGAACAGATTTTCCTACTAAATACTTGCTGAAAAAAATTTTTAGGGCTTTCTTAAGTTAGACAAAACACAGAAAAGTAAAAGATTTTTCAGCTGTGCTGTGCATATACAGCTCCCACCAACAGTGACAGTAACAAGGGCACAAGATCAGTGGGGAAATGAGTCCATTAAAAAGACCAGCCCAAGCTTTTGGTCAGGCGATAGCTGTTGAATCTAGTGGATGTGACTCTTGTTTCTACTCTACCAATAGACAATACTTATTTGTGTCTCAGGGGTCTGCATTATTTTCAAAAAGGCCTCTGCCTTTCGTGTAGCTTCCAGATCCTTTGATAAGCTGCTGGCATTTTGATTTCAGTAAAGCCTTGCCTTCGCTGTGCTCTAGCAGTTGCAAGGTAACTATGCATACCTGTCAATGCTTTTAAGAGACATTCCTGAACTCCTAAATCGTTTGCTGCAATGTTTCAAAAAGGACACAAGGGGAAAAAAAAATATTTACTGGTTTTCAGAGCTAGGCTAGTGGGGATGCAGAGCACTGTGCGTCCCTTGCCCAGGCGTGAGCCATGTTTTTAGTGAGGCTGATGGGGCCAGTGGGGTTGCTTTGCATGGACAAACCTCACCCACCCTGGTGCTCTGGGCTCCTTCTGTATTGTTGCACTGGAGGCTGGTCCTCCTCCTCCTCCTGATTAAACTCAAACCAGATGGTACCTCCCAAAGCGAACAAATGCTTCTTCCTTTATTTAGCACAAGGGTAATCCATACAAAATGTTAAAAATGCAAAGTATAAAAAGTGGTGTGATAAATGCAGTTCCATGGCAAAGCAGTCACATGACTATGAGAAGGCCTGTTAGATACATCTTGATAAACAACCAGGCAGCTTTAAATATCTTTACCACGAAAAAAGAAATAAAGAACACATTTTCCCTTTGAAGTTTTTTCAAGTGTAGCAATCACAGATTGTACTATTTTTACTAACCTCACTAAGTATTTAACATACCTTTTTTCCACATGTTTTCTCTTTTTTTTTCTCCAAGACAGCTGTTAATAGGCAGCTTTAGGGTACTCCACAAAAAGAAATGTTGGAGAGGCTTTTGGATATATTCTCCCATTGTCTTCTGCATTGCAGTGCAACATGTGGGTAGGATTTCCTATGCCAAAAGGACTCCTCTGTGCTATTAGTACCAAGAACAACTGATTCCATTGTAGCAATGGAAAATGTAAAATATCAGCTGCAATGGGGCTGATTTTTCAATCTCATACTGGAGGGTAGATGTGAGGAAAAATCATGGCTGCATCGGATTATCTTATGTAGCATTAGATGGCAGAAACTGCAGTGCTTTATAAATCCGAAGTACCCAAAACAAGGGTTTTCTGGTGGCAAAACCAGTTTCTTCCAAATCAGACTTGTTCCCTTGGCAGCTGGTGGCTGTCACCCCATGGATGGAGTCTGCCATTTGTACAGCCCGTTCAGCCAAGAGCTGAGAAAGAACATCACGGATTTTGTTTCATCTCCAGATGTTCTGTGTGACAAGCCCTTGCCATAGCTCAAATGAAGCCCTTTGAGGCCAAAGCATGACAATCTAAAGGAACACTGCCAAATGTATGAAAATGTTCAATGTATTTTACACAAATCTGAACATCTGTGGTGCTCAAGGAAGATTTCATGGAGCTCTGTAAATATCGTTACATGTAATTAGCTTCACAGAATGGGTACATTATTACCCCCAGTTTATGGCTAGGGAGATTGGCACAGAAAAGATAACTAATTAGCCCTTGGGAAACAAAAATATTTTATGTCCCAGAGGGAAGCAGAACCCAAGCAAGTCAAGCAGTAAACCTGTCCATCTCTTTTTTTCCGTAACACCATTTTGTGGAACTACTGTTTCTAATTTGGAGGAGATGGCAAACAACAGTTCATGGTTACAAAGTAGTGTTGTGCTTTATAGCAATAAAATGGGAAGGGAAACACATTTCTTCTCAGATCTCCTTCTCATAGGTATCTAACAGCAACTGCCAATTCCAAGAACACAAGGTATAAATTCATGTAATTCATTATTTGGGCTTCAAAAGAGACAAGCCTTTTAAAGGCTGTGTGCTTCTTTTTAAAAGGGTATTTCTCTCTTTTGCCTTCTAGTTTCTCATTCTGTATGATACACTTAAAATATATTTTTAGCTTTTCTCCACAACCACTGTAATTAGAAGCATCCCTGTTGTTGAGAATGAAAGCTGAAATCCCTTTCAGAAAGGAGCTGGGGTTTTCTGGAAAAGGTGATTTCTGTGAGGCTTGCCATAGCCATCTGGCTCAGTGTTATTTTTACTTCCATTGGTTAGCAGTATAAAGTTTTAAAACATCCATACCTCTTCACAAGCAACACGGAAGGAGAAAGTGAACAGGACCTTTCTGCTGCTCTCAGATCACATAGCTGTAAACAATTCCATCTAGGGTGTTTGATACAGGTCTCTGGGTTGTCGTCTGCTGACTGACCAGGTTGAAGACATCTCCCACGTACATGGCAGTCCCTCCTGGCTCTGGCAGATGCTGCAATGCTCAGGGGGAAGTGACGGCTAGAATAAAAGTTCCCCTCTAATATGGCTTGGAGACAACATTCAGGAGTTCCATGGCTGCCCAGTACCACCATATCAATGTAGTTTACATAACTTTAGTGAAAAAACTGGTGCTGCTCCAAGAAACATTTAGTTGTGCCTTATCACACCTGTGCAACCCTCACTGTTACCTGGAGATGCATGGAGGCAACCAGATCCTGAGCAGTGCTGGTTAATACAAGAGTAGCAAGAGCCCTGCCAAGCATTTACGAAAGGGAGTCCCAGGCTCAGGGGAATGCAGCTTGGCTTCCAGATCCTATCCTGAGCTCTGAGGCTGTTAAAAAGAAACAGATTTTGAAAAAGTGTCATGATAGTAAAAAGGCTTTCAAATTTGTTTTGAAGATTTTGACACCTGAAACAGTGTAAAACACGTATGAACAGATGTCTCGGTCTTCCTGCATGGGAAGGAGCAGACCCATGGATGTATCGAGGTGGTTTATCAGTTGACGATGAAAGATGTGGAGTATCTGTGTGCTTCACACCGCCATGTTCGGTTTTACCCTTGTTGCAAGGATGAAAAGCCGTAGTGCAAAGCAGTGGGGATTTCTGTCTGAATCCAGATACATCTCCACACGTGTGGTGGGGGAATGGGCAGTGGGGGTGGGAGGTCCCATGGGTGGGGCCAGGAGGATCACGGAAGTGGTGCACGGGGTCCAGGGCCCCAGTGACACTTCATAATTGCCACAACAGGCCAACAGCCCCCCAGTGCCTTCTAAGTCACACCACTGGCAAACAGCACCGTCTCAAGCTGGCTGAGCGAAGAAGGTGCTTACAAACCCAGAACGGCTTTCTGGAGCCAGTGGTCAAAGAGCGTGGGGCAAAAAAAGATCCCTCCTGAAGGGCTGAGCCCTGTTTTGGATGTGGGTTAGTGTATGCCCTTCTCACAGCGTCAGGGGTCTGAGCAAATGGTCTGAGCACAGGTAAGTTGTACAAAAAATGCCTGGCAGCAGGCAAGCATGGCTGCTATTGTAAAGTTTGGGCAGGTAATGCAAGAGCAGATACTAGATTCACAATCCATTTGAAGGGACACTACCCAATTTCTATATACTACTGTATTATCAAAAATTGCAAACTAAATCAACTACAACTTACACCAATTCTTTAGGGAGACTTTTGTGGGAAGGAAGTGTTTGTAATTCCAAAACCCAACAGAATCAGAGGAAATAACACCTAACTATTGGAGATAATATGTTATACCGAGATTGTGTTTCTATGGAAGGGAAAGAGGCAGAGCTTCTTGAAAATGCCTGCAGTCCCACTGGGAAAAGACAGTGCTTGCAGAGTGACTTTCCAGCTCTGGCAGGAAAAGATGCTTGCTGTGGGATCTCTGTGGCTATATGATTTTGCATGCAGACTACAGTTCTGCCTTCCCCATCTTTAGGATACCAGCCAGCTGCTAATCTCAGGAAATGAAGGCAGCAAGCTGGGGGGAACTCCTGGTTTTGTTTGTGGTGTTTTTTGGAACAAAAGTAGAGACACTGCTGGTTTTTGCCTGCTCTGGGCACATTCCCAGTGGCTTGCACAGCATCGCATGGCAGCACCATGGAAACTGCAGAAACAGGCAGAAGGGAAACTGCAGTAATGTACATTCTGGGCTGTAGCAGTGCAAACACTGGTTTCACTGCACCGAGTGCTGCGGTTGCAAATTCAGCAGTGCTTGTGCATCACAGAAATGCAAGATAGAGGAAACCAACTGGTTAGTGGTATCCTGCTTCTTGTGAGGCTCCTTCTGACCGGCCAGTGTCTCACGTATACAGTGGCAGGAAAATCATTGCCAAGCACACTGTGAATCCCACTAGAGCTACTACTGTGTAAACTAAATGATAAACTGAATTAGAGATACTCCAAATACTTCATTTCATGTTAATAAAGACTGAATGCTCCTTCAGGTGCAGCAGTTTTTGAAACATATTGGACATTATAAACCCTGAATTCGGGGCTTTACACAGAGCATTTTGGAAGGCTAAACCCTGGCAATGCTGTTTGAACAGCCCCCCTAAGCCAGAAACCCAAATGATGCTTTCACGATCAGCTGAGATGTGGGAACATAGACTCATAGAATCGTTTGGGTTGGAAAAGAGCTTTAAGATAATCGATTTCAACTGTTAACCTAGCACTGCAAAGTCCACCACTAAGCCATGTCTCTAAGTGCCACATCTACGTCTTTTACATACCTCCAGGGATGGTGACTACATCCCGGCTGTGTGACAAAGCTGCTGTGGCTCCTGGTCCCCCCTTAGGTCAGCACTACCTCAACAGAGATTATCATACAAATGTTCACATTCAAGAGGCTCCCCCAGCACCCCGCAGACCCAAACCACTATAGATACAGTGGTGTGACTACGTTAACGATCTTGGCACTGTTTTCCATTGCATAATAACAAGAAAATGCTCAAAACCTGACAAGTGAGAAGCACAGGCTGTTCCTGCTCTAAGGCTGTGAGCACCAGATGTCACTGCTGTCCAAGGAAAACGCAGTGCCTCAAGGGCCCCAGCAACTGCCGGAGAAAAAGTAATTTTTGTTTTTGTATTTGAGAAAAAGTAGGTTTTGGTGGTGGCAGAGAAATAGAAGAAGACAACCATGTAATAAATACAGGTATAAGTATAAACATATATAATACAAATTTTATGTGGACAGCATCTTTTATTCAGAAGGAAAACAGATAATTTGTATGATAAATTGCAGTCTATTCCTAAGGATCTAATGGATAGATTCCTAATGATCTAAGGATCATCTTCTTTAGCATGCAGTGATAGAGCCCTCATCTCGTTTCAGCTGAAGACTCCCATCTTGAAAAGGGCTTCTGTACTGAAACTACTCGATGTTTTTTCCCTAATTAACAGCAATTTTACATAACTGATATAACACAATTTAAGACAAGTGGGGCACAAATAATTAGGAAACACCAATATGTAAGTACAGGGCATACTAAAATAGAAAGAAGCCTATGGGAAACATGCATACCCCTCCAAAACCTCAAATTTCCTTGTTAACTCATCTTTCTTACGCTTTTTAACCTTTTCTCCCTATTTCTTTCCCTCTACACCCTAAATACCTTTATCTCCTCTACTCTTCCAATTTAAATGTGTTCTGAAATAATGGCAGATGTTGTGAGTTCAAAAAATGAGAGCAATAAGTAAGAAATACAAATTTATACCCAGAGCCAATGGCCAATGAATCCTTGTATTTCTTCATGTCTGGATTTCATCATTTGCTGATTTGTAATGTAGAAGAGCAGTGTGAATGAAAAACAAAGTTCTGGCAATGGGTTTTTCTTTCTTTTTTTTTTCTGTCTTGTAACAAATGACGGCTTCTGTCAAAATAACTCCCCATAAAACCTTACATAGCTCCCTTGTGAGTTCTTCCTATGCCAATTAAGTTCAAATGAAGTGTAGTGGCTTTTTATTTACTTTTTTATTTATTAATTGTGTCCAGACAGCTTCTGGCTACCATTAGAAATTTTCAAATAAAACAGACAGTTTATTAATCTGTGTCAGCTCTGCTCAGAGTCCCCTCCAGGATAAACTAGATGTGTTCACCACCATGTCCTAGACAAGGGCCTGAGCAAACATGAGACATGCATCCTGGCCAAAAAATCAACAAAATGGGATACAGGCAGACCAATGGCAGAAATGAAAATCACAGGTAGACAGACGTCCTCCTGGTGGGTAGGTAGGAGGCAGTTACATGCTGAAATACCTCTGCTAAAAGTAACAGGTAAAAGAATATCCCTGCTGACCTCCTGCAAAGAAAGAGGGGGTCGGGAGGTAGTTTGGTATCTGCCATGCCTTCTCCCAGCAGTGGGCTCAAGGCTGAGTTCTGCAATCACCCTCTAACAGGAGGACTTTCCACTGAAACAGGTGGGTGATTATGCACCCGCAGAGGTTCTTTGCAGGGGTGAAGCTCAAAGGATAACACTGTTGATTTTGCAGTTGCAAGGGAAGAATACAGATTCAAGGCCCTGAGTGAGCTGCTCTTGACCCTGCTTGGAGTAGAGGGGCTGAACTAGAGACATCTAAAGGTCTCTATGCTATGATCCATAAAATCTTTTCCATTCCTAATTCCTAGTCTCATGAAATATGCTACAGAGAAAAGACAGAGAACTTGTCATTCTGGTTTACACCTTTGCAGAGAAGAAAAAACAGTGAATTCAAAGACATGGTAGTAGGATCAAAGCACTCTAAGAAAAGAATGTGACCTCATGGTGGCCTACTGAATTTGCTCTAGCTTAGTTTAGAAGCTTCATCTATTTTCACCCAGTTACTTCAAGTGCAAAATTATCCTGTTAGGAATGGGTGTCAGCAGGTTAAAGAGCTGCAGACTGATAAATGCAGATCTCCTGAGTCAAGCCTGAGAGGCACTTACATGCCACATGGGCTGCCAACAGGACAATCTATCAACTCTGTAGGTGTCCAGACCATAACTGAGGTAAGCTGGCAGATGACAGGTAATTATTTATAAACTGTGAATAACAACATGTGTGACCACACAGCTAATATCAGACGATGTGTTTTCCTTTCTGATGTAAAAAAATTGATTTAAAGGTGAGCGGAGGTAAACCGGAGAGTTTCTGGTTGTTGGCATTTTTTAGGGTTTAACAACCCTGTACATAATTACTGAGAGCAAAGATCATATAGTTAACATGAATTTAGTTTAAAATAATGTTTTTGATAACTGGTTGTGCTATATTAATTCAGGGGCCACATTCAGGGACCATTTCCCTGAGTAAGACAAATGCCTCATGAACAACCTGAAACAGAACATTTTGCTGAATTCTCCTTCTGACATCATTACTACAGAGTAAGGGCATGCTGCTTTCTTCTAACTCAGTGATAGCAAAGTCTACTGTTTTGATGTCAATCCTCGTGCTCTTGGTATGTTTGGTACCGTCCCAACATTCGCTTTTCTGTCCTGTATTTTCCCTCTTCTCAGCTTATTTTCTTTTATCTGGTCATGTTTATGTCTTTTCCATAAACTTCATGTGCTTTCCTCATTTTTCTCCTCTACTTAGACATAAGCTCTCCTTCACCAGGGCCAGTTTGGTAGATACCTGAGACTTGTGGAATCACTCATTAATATTACTCCACAGACTTTTCTTGAACAACTGTTTCCAACAGCACATCAGCACATCATGACTGCCAAAGAAGGCACTCAAAGGGAAACAAACTGCCACTCAACATGCCCAGCATGACACCAAACACATGTGATGTCATTCCACAACCACAGGACTTACTGTTACTCTGTTTTAATTTTCCCCAGCCACTGGTACTGGACAGGCAGCCTCACAAAAAACAGTTAGTTAATGGGAGCTATACAAGCCAGAGAGCCTGAGCTAATAGCTTTAGAAAGTTGTGATTTAATTTCACCCTGGCCAGCCTGAAAGTCATGTCAAATGACCTGACATTACACAGACAAACAGAAGACATAAAAGCGTGATTTTGTAAGAGGAATTGAGCTTTTATAATAAACTTAAGGACCAAAAGGTGAACCGCAAAGGTTACAGAGAGCATGTGGAAAGACACTGCCTACTTCTTTTTCAGGATAAAAGGGAAAATATTTGCCTTCTTTCCTCTAGCTGGGAGCATGGCAGAGCTCTCTCTTATTAGGTAGGAAAATCATATGACAAATCAAAATCTGGGAGCTTGATTTTGTCTATAAAGTGGCAATCCAGATGAACAGTCTCTTTCTAGCCCTTAACAAGCAGTCACTTGAGCACTATCATGGACTATACACGGCAGAGTATTTAACCTATGCCTTTTCAACAACACACAGCACAGCAGCTAGGACAGGAAGATCTAGGTCAAGTAGAGTGAGACAGACGTGGTTCTGTAATGGCTGCTTGTCTGAAAGAAGAAATGAACAGTTAGCTATGCTAACTTTCCCAAGAAAAAAAGGACACTGTCATCAGTATTATCTGCTTGAGCTAAAATTCAGAGGAAATGAAATTGCAGTCTCAGCACATTCTTCTCTGTGGCTTTCCGTTATGGATTGGTGCTAGAGAGCCCAATGAGCTCCAAAAAGAGTAGGCACAAGCACATACCTGTACCACCTTTCCACTGACTTCCTAGCAGAAGACATCTCCTTCCGGATGCATCCCTGTCTCTTTTTTTCTCTACCCCTCAGGTCAGACCTCTATCTTTGCCTTGCTTATTTGGATCTATTTTAAACAACACATAGAAGGTTTCTTCTGGGGTGTTTGGTCAAGAAAGGAAGTCCAAATAAGATTATCTAATGAAAATATGACAGGAAGTGTTTACCTCCCAGCAACCCCTTATTAATAAAATTCTAGTCCTCCCTAAAAGACACAAAATCTTTATTTGTTATACATGCTGTGCCATAAGGCTTCCTCTACTTCTAGTCATACAGATTCAACTTGCTGCCTTGTCTTTCCATGGTGCTTTGTGATGGGTGCTGCAGGGAGAGGTTCAGAGTGTGCACCAGCCCCATACCTCTGCCATGGCCAAACAGGATATTCCCAGTGTTTATGACAGACTAACAGTACAGTGACAATAAGTTTGCACATGTGCTCCAGGCATGCATGTGCACATGTTATGGAAAGGCTCTGAAAATATTCCTGTTAAGTATTTCTTCTATCACTCTGTGTTTTCAGATGCATGCTAACAATTCGAGACATAAAGTATTTACTGCTGTGGACATCATCTCCAATTCTCAGTCAATCCACAAAACCCTCAAAGTTTTCACACCGATACTCTCCCCTGCATATACTTTCTTCAAAATTTGTATTCCATAAATTTTCTATCTTCAAAATTTGAGCCTGGTTGTGACAGGCTTGTGGCATTGTATGATCTCATTTCTGTTATCTGGGTTTGATAAACAGGAAAGCATTTCCTGCAAGAATTGTTGCATGTGCATTTTTTGTAATAGTCTTATGGGAGAATATTCAACAAACTTTACTAAATCCTTTTCTTTGGGCATTCGTGCCAGTGAAATACAATCACTTCAGTGTTTAAGGAGAGATTGAAATGTTGAAGGAAAATAGACAATGGCATAAGCATACATATTTCCTTGCACTTATAGAAGATTCTTGGATTATTTTTTCAGTTCTGATCTTCTGGAGTGTTAAATGGATTCATGAATTTGTATATGCCCACAAAGAGCAAAATCTCATTTTAGTTGCTCACAGAAATGTGATTTATCCTTACAGATTTCATTGGAGCTTCATATTTCAGCTCAGGTTATCAGCACTAGAATCTGTAGGACAGAAATAGGAATGCCATGGTTTTTTTTTTTTAAAGACTGATTGGTTTTCTGCTGAGTTCACTAGATGTGCAAAGAAATATGCCAAACGTCTCTGTATTTTAACCACAAATTTGCATTTTATCATTGCCTCATTCCAATTTGCTTATTTCTTTTTCTTTCTAGAGGCCAAAGGACAGTTTTCTCTTACAAGAAAAACACACTTCTCATCAGAAAACTTTAAAAGCTATCAAAAGAAAGAATTATAATGATAATTAAAAAATACTTACTTTGGTTAGAGAATGTACTATCATCTATGAACAGAATACACATGGAATTATGAACCAAAATAAATAATGAAGAAAAATATATTTTAAAGGGTCACTTGAATTTCTCAGCAATTTTCTATTCAAGTCAACCCATAGAAGACTATTGTAGTGTTGGCAGTTCACAAAATTTAAGCTTTAAAATTTCAAAAGTCGGTGCTCTGCTGTGAAACTTGAAATTGTCTTATTTGCAAGTCTTAGGCTGAAACATCACCATGATGTTGAGAAGTGTCCACTGTACGTGCAAGTGCAAGTTATACAGTTTCTTTGGGGACACAAAACACCCAATCGAGAATAGAAATGGTATCAAAAGTCTCAGTTTCAAACCAAAGTAGCCCAACAGTGAACATTTAGAAATTCCTAAATGGAGAACGTTTAGTATTGTTAACATTGAAAGTAGGAGTGTTAAAACCACTGGGTACAGCACTTGCCATAAACAACATAGAAGACTGTTGCACAAAAGAGTTAAAAAACTTCCCAGGAAAGTTTGCTTCAGAAAAGTGTGTGTGATCTATCTCTTTTCCCTCTGCAAGTCAGAGTGAAGGGAAGAGGGAAGATAGCCCAGGGCTATTGCTATTCCTTAGTATAAAGACACCCATCACTCCTACCTGTAGAAGGTCATTACTTGAGCATGACAAGAGCTAATGCACCTATACATTGGATGTCCTGTTATTAATGGCCCTGCTAATAGCTGGTGACAGTGAGAGAGTGAATTTCCACAGTTCACAGCCCTTTGTAAGACTTCTTCTGGAACATTTCTCTCCACTATCATCACCCAGACTCCCCCTCTGACCTCTTTATCAGTCAGTGAGTGGTACCAGAGGCTTAAGACACACAATTGTGGCAGTGGGCCATGTGTGCTCTGCAGGGTGGCACAATGCAGAGGAAAAAATTAGAAAAAAACCATTGCTTTAAGAAACGCAAGTCTGTGTTAATATTTCATGAGGTAATGATGTCATTTAGTTTCACCTTCTCCTTTTGCACTTACTAACTTCACATGAATTTTCATATTTCATCCTCAAGTGAATCTTCATATTTACAGCTATGCAACATGATCTGCAACTCACCATGGGCAGTGAACATGCTGCCGTTGACTTCAGTGGGCTTTGGATTGAGTTCGTATCTACCTTAGAGCCCTGGCTCCCTTGGCCTTAGCCATGAAACCACAGTCTGAACCTGACTTACCTATATAGACATGGAATTTAAAAGTAACATTAAATGAAAATGCTGTTGTTTGCTTCTACTTCTGCCTCCCTTTTAAGAGCAAGAGAAGTAGGTGCTCATTGCAGTACACCTGCAATTAAAGGTAAAATCAATAGCTACAGGTTACAATATATTTTAAGCACGCTTTGTGCTTGGCAAACCTTAGAAAATGGAAGCTTTTCACTCCTATCTTTTTACTCTACAGATGAAGTGGTTGAGCAAATCTCTGTTGTTTGGTACAGATAACGTTACACAGAAGTTGCTGAAGAACAGTACTGGCTCTTGGACTGCATTTGGTGTCTGCAGGAGCACCTGGAGTCTTCCAGGACCTCCAAAGTCTTGCACTTGGCCTTTCACAGACATGTATCTAAACAAGGGGATGCTGCTGTTGGCTGTAACAGGAAGGGTGGCTGTAACAACGCACTGCTCCATGTGAGACAGCAAAGGCATCAAATCTCACTATTCCATATCTTGAAATTGCCAAAGCCTCTTTGAGATGCTTCTTTCACCGTTTACACTATTAAAGGTTACGGTACTTCCCCAGAAAGCTGAAGTGGTAAGGTGAGCAAAACTGTCCAAATGTCTTTCTCTAACAAGGGACAACAGGACAACCATGTAAGTACTTGACTGTCAACTTATAGTAACTCTGGCTTTGAGTTTGCATTTTGAGCTGTTCAAAAAGGTTTAAAATACTCCTTTTATTTTTTTTTCTTTTTTTCCCCAGGACCATCCAGGATTTTATATTGCATAGCAATTTCCATAATTAAAAGATCAATGAAGCTGTTTTCAAGTCTGCTTTACAGTAGAAGTAATTTCAGTCTTTCTGTTACTCATTTTGGTGTTTTTCAGCCTACTAGAAGAGCACTCAAACGAATCACTTAGGGTATGTTCAATTTTTTAAGTAAGTTCTTAAAGGAATCCTTCAGTTGGTTTGTTTCCTTAACACAAAATATGTATATAATCCTTACTCAAACTCAGAAAAGCTGTTCAATTAGCATAATGCAAAGGACTACCCTGCTTTGTGCAATAATGCTGAGGGCTGGTCAAGCAGAAAGAATTTATATAGTTTTTCCCCTCTTTGTTTTGCTTTGCTTATTAATACCAGAGGTACCTTTCCGCTTTATTGGGAGGCTTGGGGAATTCACGAGGTACCATTTTCTTAGTTTTCTTTCCCAGAAGTCCCAGCTCTAAGAGCCAGCTCAATATATGATGCACTCTGATTAAAGGCACACAGGACCTAGAAATTGTTTTGGAAGCACTAAGGATAATACTGCCTGGCTCCCCAGTAACATGTTGTATTGTTGAAGATGATTCTGATATTTCAGCATTTGGATGATTCCTTGACTCTGTCTTGGCATTTATTTCTGGCCACCTACTTTAATGAAATATGTAGGATCTTAATTTTCCCAGAGACTGCTATTCCTCTACCAAATTGATCAATGGATTCAAAGGAGAAAGGGGCAACAGGAGTGGTGAGACACAACTAGACATATGCAGATCATGATACATGTGTCATTTCTGTATTCAATCAGAGAGAAAATCAGCTATCAAGTTACATTTTAAAAGTGGATGGATTTCTGCATGTTTTGCGTGGGTAGCATACAGTTCCTTGGGCTGGGTTGGCAGGGAGAAGCCGAAGGTAAATGGTGGATTTGAAGCCCACCTTCTCAGCAGCTTCATGGAGAGATATGGCCAGCTGCTCTGAGCCCCTGTAGTCCTTTACCCGGGACAAGACCTTTCCAGGTGCTGCACATGCTGGCCCCATGCCAGCAAAGCACTTCAGCACATGCTTAACTTTCAACACATCAATTACTCATGGAGAAGTCAAGCCTGGAGAAGCTGCTGCTGCAGAGATAGCAATGAAAAGGAAATGGGGAGGTGGTGACCTTATTGCCTCTCCTTCCCAATGGCCCTGTCTGCAGACATCATTCAGGGCCTGGGGTAAAATGACGGCAGAGGCTAATAGGTCACTGACCTGCTACTCTGTCGTTGGCCTAGCCCCAACCTTAGCAAAAGAGAGGGGAAGGGAGAGGGGAAGATCTATGCAGTTTGTCAGATGTTATCACACTTGATAAGACAAAGCTTCTCTTTCAGGAATTTTTATTTCCTAGTTTGCTATGAAAAAAGATGGCAACTCGGAGATCTGTGGTGGCGAAGAGGAAACTCACAATCTTTTGTTCTTGCTCTGCCACTCACATCTGTGACAGGTTTCCTTTCTCCCTTAAGCTATTCTAATTTCTGGCTCTACATGTGTCAAAATAAGTTTCCAAAGCAAATCACAAATGCATGGGGTAATTAGAGCTGTCATTTTGATGTCAGGGGAAAGCACTCCCCTTCCCAAGAAGAATACACGTCCTGGTCAACGGCATATTGTAGTGATGATGAAGAATTTGGCATTTGTCTCTTTGGGTCTTTTTGGGGTTTGTTTTTTGTTTTTTTTTCACTTAATGGATGATAAGGAAAAAGAGAACTGCCTCATGCTCCTGCTGTATGAGCTTTCCTCTGCTTCAAAAACTCTTGGAAAGTGCTGCTGAGAAGTAGATAACTATGCATAACCACTAAAACACACAAAAGTGACCCTAGATTCACCTCTTCAGAAATGTAGACATCTAGCTGAATTTGAAGAAAATAAAAAATATATATATATTCAAAAGTAGCATTCAGAAAAATTGAAACAGGAAATCTAAAGATGAGATCCATTCCTTCAGGTGTCCAGCAACATGAAAAAATTTTCTAAATGTTTGGAAGAGTATCTTTAAAATGTCCTGTGATAGACAGGTGCACAGCCCAGATCCTTACTCCTCCAGAGAGACTCTCAGGGACATATCTGGAGCTCCCTTCACAAGACTGACACAGTAATGACATTTTCACCAGGAGTCTACTCTCGACTGTTCTCATAGTTTGTTCTTAATGCGAGCATTTTTTAGTAATGGCAACATATATGGAGATAATTATTTCAAAGGCTCCTTCTTTTCTTTGTGGGAGCTTAAGTGCACACAAAAAGAAATTCTTTTCCAAGCAAACTGCCCTGCTTTAATTTCATACTCCTGTGCCATACATGAGTCCTCAACCTCTGTAAAATTACGGCTTGCTCCCGAATCTTCTTTAGGGCACCTGCAGCATCTCAGTCACAGGAAATTTCAATCAGAATGGAGCCAAAGCTATGTTTTAGATGTGGGAAGAGTGGAAAAGGTTGGAAAAGCATCTAAAATGCATACTGCAGGGTGGGAAGAATAATGGGCTTTCTAATCAAGATGCAGGGCACTTGCACTCAGGTTTGCTCTCTTACTGCTGTCTGAGTCACTGCTGGTGAGTCGTTTACTTTCATGCCACTGGGTCCCTAGCTCTGCAGAGGGAATCGCTATGATTCCTTTTTACCATCTTTTGTGCATATTTTGCAACGTGGTGGTGTGCAGGGAGGTACTACTCTGCAGCACTGAGCACAGAGAGGGGGCTTTCTGAGGTCCAGGTCAGTGAGGGGTTTTGCTGCTGACATCAGGTTAAGGACTCCTGCCTGTCCCATCTGTTTGCCTCGGCCTGTGTACTGCAGTGCACTGCCCTGTCAGTTGTTCCACTCTGAATTTTTCTGGGAGATGCTGAAAGCAGATCAGGAAACTTACCTAGTTAAAATAAGTCTCCCTTCACCAAGATAATTTCTCATTCAGGTCAACGTACTGATAAGTACAGTGTGGCCCCATCAACAGATCCTAGCACAAGCAAGTGGGTTGTGAGACATAGCACAGGGGTAGGAAAAAAGGCTGGGATTTCTTAAATTAGCTTAGCCAGCATTTCATTTCACTGCATCCTGAGCAAAACTTTTTAGGCTGGAGAAGCATCACGGACAGTTATATGAGTCTCTGCTGCAACTCGATTATGAAACTTTGCCCTTCTACAGGATTTCTATTCAAGTACCACAGCAGCTCTCTGCAAACATTAAGTGCTGTGTCCCTACAACACACCTGGCAGGCAGATACAGTATCCTCTTATCAGATGGGCAAAATGAGCTGTACAGTGATCACAAGCCAGCGTAAAAGGCAGCAAGAAGCAGAAAATCTTAATTGCAGGACTGATGTTTTAACTACTAGGCTTCTGCTGGAAGCCAGTGGCCACTGATAGAAACTGCCAATACAAAGATGCTTCAAGCAGCAATAAAAATGGGGTGAGGAGTAACAATGATATGACTTGCAGATGGCTTTCATTAAATGAAGTTTTTATTGGATTAAAGGCACAATTTAAAGCCTACAGTAGAACTGCTTGAAATTCTTTAATCTAATCTTGAAGAGGCTTTTTGACCAAATCAAACATTTTGCTGGGAATTTTTCAACTCCACTGAAATTTCCTGAGGGATTCTTGTTTTGAAACAAAAAAGAAAAAAAAGTCCTTTCAAAACAGTCATGCTTGTTAGTTTTATCATTGAAGATGAGATGTATTTTATAGAAAATATATGTTTATAGATATGTATATACATATTATAGAAAATACTTTTTTATATATGTGTGTGTGTATATATATAAAATGTATGTTTATACTTCTAAGAATAAAATACTTATAAGAATTTTTGCCAGCTCTTTCCAGCAGAAGCTTTCTCAAGGATTATCATAGTTGAGTGATGGGGCTACAAATACTGTAAAAAATGAAATGGTTTTCTATTTTATAGTAGTAACAAGAAAATACTTATTCCAGTGATGAAACTAGTGGTGATTAACCTTTCCTGAAAGAAAGCTTCTTTCATGTTATGTTTGGTGTTTATCTTCAACCTTTAAAAAGATAACTCTGCTTTCATAGTAAAAATGATTTTTTTGTGGCATTGTTTTGGCTCAGGAGTTTTAGGAGCAGGGGTTTAATAGTCAAAAGATAATTGCATTAAGCCATATATTATGATTTTTACATATAGACATATCCTAACAAAAACCCCATCAAGGCACAAATTGCTTTGATTTGCAATGCATAATCCAAATAAAATTGTATAAATGTTTACAACTCTATTTCCTGCTACATTTTCAGGTGTTAACATAAGCTTTCTGAAGCTTTCCTTTTTTGGGACAAATCCACATAGGTAATCTCATGGATAGACACTGAAGATAATGAGTGAACAAGGTAAGAAGAAGTTTGCCTTCTTTGAATGGTCAAAAGAAGTAAAAGAATTGCCTTAGTAGGTTTTTGATCCTGTCTGTGATTGCTCAAAAACCAAACCAACTGAAATTTTAGCTGCACTTTCCTTCTAATTTTCAATGGTTCAAAATTAGCTGTGGACCTCAGGCTCCAGTATAGAGACCAGAAACCCACCTAGGCTGACTCCTCAAAGGCCAGAGAAATTCCTTTTGATTACCGTTCATAAAAAGAAAAAAAAAAGTTTAGAAGCATGGAAAATAATATTCATATTTTTGCAAATAATGAGAAGAAGTGGTGAGGGAGGTTAAAGGAAGCGATGGAGCTTGCAATTCTAAACCAAAGGAACAAAAAACAAAGCCAACAACCCCCAAAAAGATTCAGAAGTCCCATCAGACCAAAACCAAATGTTTTCAAAATCTGTGAAAACCTTCTGGTGCGAAACAATTTCAAGTTTCAATGAGAGTGTGGTTAGCAGTAAACTATAAATCACTGCACATAGAGGTTTCTAACTGGCAAGTGGCAAACACATGAAGGCTGTTTCTCCATACTTTTGGCTTATTTGAATATAATTTTTTTGAAGTTCACAAGGAAACAAGATTTATATAATATCACTGTATTTCTCAGCCCTTTCAATCTCTCTGATCCCTGCTGGCTAGCTCCAGTCCAAGCTGACAGAGTGCTAGAGGCTTGGAGAGACTGTGGTCCTAAATGCCCTGCGAATGTCACTACCCAGGTACTGGAGAGAGGCTCAAGTGGAGGCACCGAAGAGCTGCGGCAGGAGACCAGCTGCATCACCAGACACAGAGACACCAAAGAGGTGAAACCCATGCTGCATGTACCGACAACAGGGAAGGCTGTGGCTGGAGCTCACAGCTCACCAGCCATGGGGTGTTCCAGCTTCAGAACTGAGGCCAAAGGCAGTCTGCTGCTTGTTGAACAGTTTCAGTATCGTGTCATTGGTGATATTTGGGGAAAGAACATATGCTCACTCTCGGCTCTCCTCTTACTTGTTTTTTTTTTCACTTTGCTCTCCTTTGGCTTCATCTTGAGAGAAAAGTTAAAGAACAGGAGCTGAGAAAATGCCCCTGTGTATGCAAGGACAAGGGCAGCCAGATGGTTTTGTAACAGCTGCTGTATTGCTTTCTCCTTCACCTTCCAGAAATTCTTCATTACACAAGTGTTTCCACCCACAAGGTAACAAATTAAACATATTCTCAGTGTCTGTGGTAGTCACTGCTCCAATGGGATTGTGTAAGCCCCTAGTGAGGCTGAACACCTCTCCAGGATTCACTGTTTCCTTCTGGGGGCCAGAAGGCTCCTGGCAAAATGTTCTTCATAATCTTCCACTCTCTTAATGTCCTGTGATAACATTTTAGTCACAGGCAGGAAAAGACCTGTCTTCCAGCAGAGGATCCATACCTGATAGCAGGAATGGAGAAAGGTGAATGCATGAATCTGCATTAGACAAGCATCTGAGCCTCCGAGGGCTCTTTCCTAAGGGCGCATGGAAGTCAGAGTTCTCCCGTAATACCTGGTGAATCAATTTTCAGACACAACCTGTACATCTATGTCACCGACACTTCAGTTTAAAGCTGTTTCTGTTGCCATCTGCTGTACAGTGCAGACAAGACAGCATCCAGCCTTGGCCAGCCATCTGAGTGTTTAACATCTTCTTTAACAGTTTTTGAACATTTTATACTGGTTCAGGTTCAGCCTAAAGCTAGTGATATGCTTCCTAACTCCTGACTCCAGCCAGTCAGGAGTCAGGAACCCCCTTACACCTCACCACCCCATGCTATGGGTGCTACTATATGGTCAGCTGTGACTGTGAAGTACTCTTTGTCACAGGGAGGCATGGCAAAGCCCAGAGGTCTGAACCTTGATTCAACCCATAGTGATCCTCAGAGGTTGTTCAGAAAGGAGCTTTATCGTTTGGGAGTAGGAATTAGCTGCAGAGAGAAAAAGGATGACTGTGCATACTGATGCAGAATTAAACACAGGCAAAGAGACAAGCAAGAGAGAAGGGATATTCCCTAGGAGCATTTGACTGGAGCTCTGCTTTGGGGACAGAAATGAAATTAGCTAGCTGAGAGTGATGTTGGAGAATGAATGTGATTCATATTTTATTAATAAAGGAGGTCTCCCCACAAAGGAAATTCCCATTTTGGCCTTAGTGATGTAGCACTAAGCGGTAATTGATACATGAAATGCCAAAGCCCATAGATCTCTAGTTACACTGGAGCAGACACTCTTTGGGGCCTGTAATTACAGATAGCTGGCAGACATACAGATTTCATCTTTGAGAGAGAGGACTTGCTGCTCTCCTGCCAGCTGGGATGGTTAAGCTCAGTGCCAAGTTGGACATACCTTCCAGAGCCTTTGCAAAGCACTGTTCCATTCTACCTCAGGTTCTATTGCTCTCCAGGTTTCTGAAAACAAACTAATAAAATATTTGTAATGGCACCTGCAGCGGTGAGGCATCTCGGATAGAAAAGCCAGTTCCTGCCTCCCAGCCAGAGGAAGGCACAGCCTCAAAAAAGCGATAGCTGAGAGCTGCGTAGGAGTGAGGCAGGGCAAGTTTTGTAATGGTCGGGGCACAAGAGATGACTTAAGGACAGTGGATATTCCTGGGTTAAACCAGCGTGAGTTTGCTCTCTGGAGCCATCCTAATGGTGTGGATTAGGCACTGGTGTACTGAACCACGGGGCAAACATGGTTTTCTCAGGAACTCTGCTGAAGCAAGCTACCCATGCTGCCAGGGGACATCTGCATACTCCAGACCTGTTGCAACAACACCTGGGAAGCCAGATCTGCCCTCTGTTGCTCTTTTCAGATTATCTCTGCACATTTCCCCCCTGATTGTAGTACTGAGGTCAACAACATCAAGTCTGGCCTTGGTGATCTATGCTGACTGCCAAGGTGGCAGATGATCAGCTATCTGAAATTAGACATCTCCACATGAAATATGTAAAACCTGTGGGCAAAAGAGCAGTACTAATACTTTTTGACCAAATTCTGTTCTCAGTTACACCAGAGGAATGCAACTGAAGTCAATATGATTTACAGGAATTAAGGACAGCACACAGGTGGGGTTTTTTTTTGTTGGTTTTTTTTTTTTTTTTTTTTTTTTTGAGATGACATTTAGATTCTAGTTGCAGCTAATAGGGCTGGCCACAGACAAATCTCAAAGAAAAGTAACACTGTTGTTTGTTTTTCTTCCCTAACTCCAATGTCAGCCCCAGTCTAACAAAGCACCCTATAATATTTGCTTAGGCACTGAATTTGTTAGCCTAACTTATTTTTACTATTTATCCCACATTTCTGTAAAAATGTGTAAAAAAAATTCTGTTAATGCCAACTGTTTTAAATACTCTTTTTCACAGGCATAGTGCATACAAGGAAGAGCTTGCAAGTATAGCTATGCTGGAATTTTTATATCAATAAACCCTTGATGGGTGATGCAACTCCCAGCAGTGCACTGGTTCCAAGGATGAAATAACACATCCTGGCAACCCAAGTGGTTTTTGCCAACAGAGCTGCAAGGCATTTTTTTTCTGAGACAGAATACCAGCAAAAACTTCTCCTGAGAAACCAAGCAGGTGCTCCACATCAGCCAGCTGCTTGGGACACTCACCTGGCACGCAGCAGACAAAGGTGCCTGTCCCTTCTCTGCTCAAATCAGCTGCATCAGATCTGAGTTCCTCTCCTAGCAAAACATTTCCCTGTTTCTGGCCCAGCTGGCTGCCAAAAGATCCCTCTGTCCCTCTGTGCTCATCTGTCAGAGCTGCTCAAGGACAGTTCGATGAACTGGTGGTCGGGATGGGAGTTGGGAGAGCTGGGCATCAATCAGGCAACACAGCAGCTTGAAGAGAGGTCTCCTGTACCTCTGGACATGTCAAACACCAGCCTTTTGGCTAGCCTCAGGGGCAGAGCTTTGTCTGTTTTTCAGCAGAAGCACTTGTTGGAGCCCAAGAAATCGTTCCTGACGAGGATTTTGTTGCAACTGACGTGACTCCATGGAAAGCATAGCTTTTAAAAAGTTGCTGTTTTCTGACGCAAGCACACGCATCATCATATTTCACTGAAGAATTTCTGATCAGTTCTTGTGAGCTCAGGAAAGGCCAAATGACCTAAGGGTTACAAGGTGCCAGTTAACAGATAGTGTTTCACATTCTTTCTTAGAAAAATAGTTATGAAACTACTGGAATTTCTTTCCGTACTTTTTTCTGTATCTCTTCCAATGCAAAATACTTTGTTCTCCCAGTAGAAACCAATCATTTGCTAAATATTTAGTGTAATTCATATCTCTGTCTCTCAAGTGGGCCAGTGTTTACGCTTCAAAAGCAAAAATCTTTCTTCTCGTGCCATAGTCACTCCATAGAAATAAATACAAACCACAGAACCTGCACAAATCTTTGCTGAGGCACAAAATTTTAAACACCTTATGGATTAATGTTTACGGAGCCTGTCAGAGATTTAAAACCACAAGGAGAAAGAAAGGTTTTTTTCAGCTCTGAGAGATGAACTCCTCGCCTAACATCAGCCCTGCACTGAAAAAGCCTTGGCAGGTTGTTTCTCTAAGCAGACAGGTTCTCATTCAATTGTTTGTGATGTCTTTCCACTTAGTTCTTGCTATAAATTTGTTTCTTTGCCACCCTCTTTACACTTTACCTTGGTGTGCCTCAGAGACACGCAGAGCCAGCAGCTCACCACTAAGGCAGCCTGAGGGGAACTGCTAGCAAAAGACCAGCCTGCCAAAACCCATAAAACTTGCTGCTTTTTGCCTTGCTTTAAAACAAAAAAATAATATTGTCTTTTCTCTAAAGTGGTAAAGCAACACATGCCCAAATGAGTTCTTCACATTACACTACAGGATTTTTTAAGGGTTTTGAAGAAACCTTGGCACTTACCAACTTGTTCTTCAAAATGTATGATCGTTAATTAGTTTAGTAGTCAGCAAAAGTAAAAACAAAACTGGTGGCATGAGGTGCAACCAGTAGATTTTGGTAAGGCAATGGGAAGTTCATGAAAGTCACAGCCTCTGAAACACTGAACAAATCCAAATGGAAAAAAATGATTAAAAGCAGAAAGGTAGTCATGTCCACTGCCATGATAGCCACTGTTTCACTGCTGCCACCGCGTCTGTGAGAATGTACCTGTACTTACCAGCTGGGTAAAACCAGTTAATCGCAATCACAAACACAAAAGGAAATGGGTATTTTGCCCAAAGTGTGGTAATTTTTTTTCTTGAAGGTTTAACTGAGCTTCTTGCATTATTTGTCAATGTTTTCCTCTTTCTGAAGGGAGCTTGGTAGGAAAAGATGACTCTCAATGGACTAAAAGCCACGGTTACCCACTGCAAAGCAGAATTTGGCTAGGTTAACCATAACCATTTTTGCACAGCTCACAGCATGCTGATAAATGCCACTTGTCCACCAGAAGTGCCTGTTGCTCTGCTTACCTTCAGAAGCACTTGAAAACTGTCTGAGGGCATCTGCTGCAGACCTGCACCTCCCATAAGGGCTGTGGGGCAGCCGTTCCTGCTCTCTCTCAGTTATAGGGTCCTCCCCACCCTCTTGCTCACATTTCCAGTATTTCACCCCCACATATGAGGCTGTTGTTTGTAGTCATGAATTATGTTTTCCCATCTAGTGCAGATTTGTCCTGGCTTTCTTTGCACGGTCACTGAGGGCAGAAAGGAGAAAATACACTTTTCTTCCCTGTGTGCTCATTACGAGGAGGGGGTAGAAAGGAAGGGGAGAAGGGGTAAAGAACAGGTAGCCTATGCCTGTTTGCTTTATACCTCATAATTCCTTAAAATGCATTGATCTCTGTGCAAGGTGCCACAGTAACAACCCTGGAGACCAACGCCCTCTGTTTCTGTATGAGGCAGAATGGTGCAGGGACAAGGACGTCTGCCCTGCATGCTCGGGTGGCTTCGCCTCCATCCTGTCCTGGGTTGATCTCAGTTGGCGGTGATAGTGTGGCTCTGGTGCTGTGCCCGTTTAGGCTGAGATTGGGGCTGAGATTGCTCAGTGTGGTGAAGGCTTCACAAACACCCCGCACCCACAGGAGGCTGGCCGGGACCCACGGAGCTTGCTTTACACAGGGCTGAGGAAAAGACATGAGATGTAATGCGTTTTGGGTTACTACAGGTCTGTGAATCTGAAATAGCAAGCTGCTACACAATACAAATGCCAGTGCTGGGGACTGAAAATAAGAAATATTAAAGCACTTTACCTAGGTTTTTATTCCACATTTAGGACTGCATGAAATTTCCACTGGTAAAATACCACACTTTTCATGTGAAAGCATTTCATTTAACCCCACAACAGACCCCTTCCTATTTTTCTGAGAAACAGTGCATATGGGATGCTGAAGTAGCACAACTCTGACAGCTGCCCAGGATCTTCCCAGCAAGAAGACTTCTTACATCTTCACATTCAAACTGTTTGCTCCTTCTTTTATTTGCAAGTACAAAGAACTTCCTCCAAAAGATGATGAGCCATATGGCAAACAGGTAGTGCTAGAAAATAAGGCTGGCCAAGCAAAGGGAATAATAATAATATGAGATAAGCATGTTCTACTTATGTGCCCAATGATTTTGCAGCTATTTTATGACTTACACTTTCTGGTGTTATTTTGTGTTATTATTTTCCACTACATCCTATGTCACTTCAGCTACTCCACCAGCTCTCAGAAAAGCATTTACAGCCAGCATTTCACTTCATGTAATAGCTGTTTTCCTATACAATTTTCACGGTTGGTGCAAATCTAGTTACAAGCATTGGGGATGAATTTATTCTTCCCCAGGCAGAACTCTCCTGCTGACATTCTCCACATTATGGTTTGTTTCCAAGCCTCCGAGCATCATGCAGAATCCCGTGGCTGTTTCCAGATGATCAGGCAGCAGGCTGAGTTTGTCAGCAACATTTCCAAAAGTCTTTTTTTTCCCTCATTTTCTTTCTTCTCTTTATTGGTGCTCACATCCTTCTTGCCATCCTTGGGTGCTCCTTTAACTCAGGAGCCAACCGGTTTTTCAGGGTTTGGTCCTGATCCCAACCACACCATCCCAAGTTCTACACTTGGGTAAAGAGGAGTGCCTGTGGCCACAGGGCCGTGGTGATCCAGGAGGGTGATTTAATGCAAGGCGAGTGAGTGAGTCAGCAGCGATGCCTCTCTGCGTTGCAACAAGCAACCTTCTAAGAAGTCTAAAGAGCGTGCTGGCACTGGGTGATGGGGAGAGCGCAGCAGAACTATGTCACTGGCAGATGGGAAAGATACCAGCGCTGCTCTCACCCCACAAGATGCAGAGCAGGGATTTTTTGTTTTTGCCCTGAAGGATTAAGTCCTCTTCCTCATACTGACTGCTCACTAAAGTGTGATAAAACTCCACACAGTAAGCTTTAATTACGAAAAATGCAACATGCTGAAACTGGAAAATCTAAATGAAGGCTGACGCTTTTCACAGCTATCTTTTTCCCATGGACAACCAGCCACACACAGGACTGATCCTCCACAACTTTTACTTGATTTTTACATTCTGTCCCCTTTCTAAAAGGCTGGTTTGATGACTTTATTTTTAATGATCCTATAATGCATGGGCCTTGGTGTTTTGGGATGAGGGTTTGGCTCACCTGTGTAGCTCTCAAAAACCAGGATCTCAGCCCCTGGTTCCCATAAATACTTCTAAAAATTGCACGCCATGTTTCACATGGCACAGAGCACAGCTCAATCATCAGCGGCTAGTTCATAGTTATATTAAAACAACTGATGTTTAAGAAGTTTACAAAAAACATTTTCTACTTTAAAAAAGTAACTAAATGAATGAGTAATTTTTTATTTTTGCTTAAGAAGTCACACAAACTTATCTGTTGGACTCCATCTTCCCTATTACTCACAGCAAATACAAAGAAGCAGGACAGCAAAGGGTTTTTATTATTCCTTTCAACTAAATATATGGTATATATGGGATATCACCCATATCAAGCATGAAAACCTGTGACCACAGTTCAGTGATACCACTAGTATGGTAGGTCTGGAGTCTTGGGTTAAGATTTGTGCGCTTTTCATTCATATTCATATTTAAGTCATTGGAGACTCACCATTGATGTCAGTTGGTTTTGATTTAGTATCTTTGTTTATAAGAAACTAAGTGATAATGCTTTATAAGTTAAAAAAAAAGACTTCTATTTTGTCATTATTTGCTATGGGCCCAGTTGGTCTCTGTCACCAGGAGAGGTGGACCCTAGCCCCACAGCATAGCAATAGCTGTTCTGTACTTGTCTGCATTTTTGTAAGTGCCTGTATATTATCTAAGTATTACAAGAACGACTTGCTTGACTTTTAGTATTATTTCCCATTATTTTTCCAAACTTCAAAAATCAACCAAGTGTTTGGTATATCCCAAGTGGGGCTGCAAAATGCATTTGCTGCTTGAGAAGGGGCAAACTTGAAAAGCAAGTGAGAGCACAAGGTCTGCTTGCTAATTTGAAGGTGGGTGTCAGAAATCCATGGGAGAAAAAGAATCTCTTTCTAAGAATTGCCAAACAACACCTGATCCTGCTACGAGAATAAGACTCCTGAATGCTTACATACCCCAGCCAAGTAACATGGATTAGATCTAGTGGCCCATCCGTGTTGTTGCTGCACTAGATTGAAACCTAAGAGGATTTATTTCCTGTAGCCTTGATAGTTAAGAGCCAGATAATTCTCCCTTTCTCACAGTTAAGATTTCCAAGATCCTTATTGGAACAATCCTGTTGAATTTAATGCAGGATGGTCAACTGGCCACAGGATTTCAAAGCAGCCTGCACAATTCTACAGTAAAGAGATAATTCCCTTTTGATTTTTTTTGACCTAATTAAAAGCACAAAAAGAAAGCATTCATGCTCCAGTAAATTCTGCCAAGTATTTCCTGTATATTTGGATCCGCTGCTGTTAAACTGCACAGGATTGCTCCATGAGGCTCGTTCATCTAAGCAATATAACTTGCCTTCTACAACAGTTCTAGAAAGACTTGGAGGATAAGGAGAAAATGTGGGTCTCATTACGAGAGCAGAGGTGGAGGACCTCAGGAAACTTAGGTACAGTTCCAAATGTAGCACAGACCAAGTCTGGACATGGTCCTGGTGTGAGTGGCAGCCAGGTCAAAATTTATGCCGACACATGATGCAGAACTTGCCTGGCCATGGGGACCAAGGCTGCAAGTAATGTAAACCACAATTTTCCTTCAGTGGCATCCATGCAGAGGGGACACTCACAATGAATGTACGGCTGTGATCGGACTCATGAGTCCTTCACAAAACCTGTCTCATTCTAAATGCAAGATCAGCACTGGCAAGGAACACTGATGTGACTCTCTTGTAGTCCTTCCCCAGATACAATGAAGAAAAACATTTATTTCCCTTTTTATATCCCTTATCTAATTAGACTGGAAGTTCTTGGAGGCAGGTGGGTTTCTTACCACCATGGTGGTGGCTGGAAGCTCTGCTTGTTAAAATCACTCTGTCTTTTACGTTATAAACCACTATCTTCAGTTGCTTAAAACTTGCCAGTTTTTTATCACTTGGTCTCACATTTGCCTTCAAAAATACTTACTTGAGGATGAATGACCTTCTGGATGGGGGGCAAAGAAAAGGAAGAAGAAATGTTAAGTGGCATAGTCAAGTCTCTTTTGAGAAAAAAGGTTGGGGAAATCACAGCAGACAAAATAATAGTGTATGTTTTGGAAGGCATCTTTATTGTAAAACCATAATGCCACCAGTTTCTGGACTCTAGACTTCCTTTTTTGCAGAGTTTTGACCTTTTGGCTATTGCCAACTCTGTGGAAATCCATTCACATTTGACTAAGTTATAAACCCTCAAAAACCTGCAGCTTGTTTTTATTAGATCAATTTCTGATCTATTCTGAGCATGGATTTTTTCCTGCAATGTCAAATCCAAACTGCTGTGCTGTTTTGTAGGTCCTGACAGATAAACCGAGAGCAAAGGGGGTGTCCCGCTGTGAATTGCCTTTGCCCAGCTGCACGTCAGCAGTGCACAGGAGGGCTCTGAGCTGAAGGCAAAGGGGCTGTAAGGCCAGCAAGATACAAAGAGCATGGCAGAAGGGAAAGCAGGCGTGGGCCTGTAGGGCTGCTTGGTGATGAAGGTGACCTGGACCCAAATCGGAAGACAGGCTGGTTCGGATGGGCAGAGGTGGAAGAGGACTGGGATGATGATTCTGAAGAGGTGAGACATTGACAAGGCAATGGGAATGAGAGGTTTGACGAGAAAAAAAGGGGACTAGGTACATGTAGAAAATAACTTTGAGGTATGAAAGCAGCAGTTGCATGATCACAAGAAAAAAAGCTCCTTCTGGCTCTGACAGAGGCACCAACTTGGACAAGTTGCACCACCTCCCAGCTGAGAGGAAAGGGCTAAAGGGCTGTGAAGCCCATGCTGGCAAAACGTCCTGCACTGCCTACTGCAGCCAATGGCAAGCGGCTGTCTCTGCGTGAGACGCTGCTAGCCTGAGACTGGTGGAGATCTGTGTGGTGCAGCGAAGGGTCTCAAGCATGTCCTAACTCGGGCAAATGCATACAATAGCTTTCTTTTCATTTTTTACCATTTAAAAAGCCCTGGAGATATTACAAGCCATGCACACACGCATGCATGCACATACTTTGTGTTGATAATTGAGTTGCTTAAACGCACAGTTTTGAAAAGGGGGCTTTCCAAATTCTTGTGACTCTGTGTGCTCAGCCGAGACCTGGAGAAGCTGTAACTAGTTTGATGGCTGCATGCCTTGAACATCGTAGGATCTGGAAAAGTCAGCAGTAGGTATCTCGAGCAGGGCACCCGAGTCTGTCTGTAATTAATATTGATTCTGCCTTGGTTTAATCGTGCATGCAGCTACTGCTCCGGAGAGCAGGCTCCATCCCCAGCCCTGGCTGAGGCTGTGCCAGGGTGTGACAAGCTGGCAAGGTTGGATCTGGACCCGTGGGGAAGCGATCACTTGTGTGCTGGGAACGTGCCATTTTGCAGCCTTCCTAAAGTCTTTTCACGCCTGGCTCCATTCCCACAAATGCGCACCCCCTACGGATAAAGCAGCGCCCCAAGACCTGGGGGTCTCTGCAGGCTGGCAGCGAGCCGCGAGTCTCCGGGGGGCAGCGGGGGTCTCCTCCCGTGACAAAATTTCGGCGAAAGGGTTTCTTTCAGGCAGCCGGGGGCGGAGAGGAGACCCTCAGGCTGTTCGCAGTAAGGAAATAATCGAAGACCTCTGTTCGGCTCCTAAAAGATAAGCGCGAAAAGTGCGAAACCGTGGGCGGGAAGGTTCCACCTGGCAGCCGCTGCACGGTAGCGCAGCCACCAGCACCTCCCCGGGCCACTCGCCTCGGGCAAGCACTGGCCGCTCCTTGCCGTGCCAGTGGGCCTGACGGCCCCCCGCGACGCCCGGCTGCCCCCGGCCCCACAGGGCGCTGCTGCCGGGGTTCGCCCCCGTCAGAGCCCTGGCTGCCCCGGCCCTCGCTGCCCGCACCGTGCGGTACCCGTCGAGCGGCGGGGCCGGGCTCGGGGCGCACCGGGAGGGGGTCGGGGTGCAGCGGGCCGGGGGTGGGGGCGCTTCTCACCCCCTCAGGGGCTGCCGGTATTTGTACATGTTGATTCAGCAGGAGGCGGGGGGAAAACGAGCCGTTCGTGGGGAGCAAGCCGGCGTCCCCCCGGGAGCACCGGGGAGGGTTAATCGGCGAGGATCTGTGGGTCTGGGAGGAGAAAGCGGAGGCCGGGCTGGGGAGGGGGGAGGATAAGAGGAAAAGGGGAAGAGCGGCTCGGTGAGGTCGCACACCGCCAGGCTCCGCAGCCGCGGCAGTGCCTTCCCGCCGGCGGCGGACACCGGAGCGGTGGTGTGGGAGGGTTCCCCCTTCCCGTCCCAGTCTTTGCCTCCCGCTTCCCCCGCCCCGGGGAGACGAGGCTGTGGGGGGAGAAGCAAGCGACCCCCAGGGCTAGGCAGCACCCGCCCGAGGCGGAGGGAGGCGCGGCGCCCCGCGGTAGGCGGCGGGGTCCGGCGGAGCCCCCCGGGCAGAGCCCCCCGGGCAGAGCCTGCGCGGCGGGAGGGCGGCGGGAGCGGGGCGGCTGGGGAGCATCTCCCCGCCGGGGCTGGCTCTCGAGAAGCGAGAGAGGGAGAAACCGCCGCCTCCCTGCTGCACACCCGTCCCTAAAATTTCAAGGGCTGGGCTGGGGAAAAAGCAAATAGAGGACCCAAGCTGGGACCTCCCAGCCGGAGCGATTGAAAAGGAGCCAAAGCAGGCGTCGGGGGGGGGGAGCGCCATCCCGAGGAGAGTCCCCCTCCTCCGCTTCCCGGAGCCGCTGCGTGCCCGCCGCCGCCTCAGGATGTGGGTGCCGCTGCTGCTGCTGCTGCCGGAGCTGTTGCCCGCCGTGCCGGCCCAGAAGCTCTCCGCCCTGACGGTAAGGCCGCCCGCCGCTGGGCGCTGCGCACCGCCCGCCCGCCGGGTCGGTCCCCCGGGGCGCACCTGAGCGGGCTGATGCGCTGCACCCCCGGGCGGCCGCGCTCGCCCCCCGGCTGCCGGGCCGGGGGCTGCTGCCCGCTCCCCAGCTGAGGGGATGGGGGCTCCGCCGCGCCTGGCCCGGCAGGGCGGGGAGCAGCCGGCACCGCCGCCCCTGCGCGCTTCGCCAAGGCGGGCACGGCCCGCGGCAGCGAAGTGGAAGTTTACTGCGGGTCTCCGCAGCGCTTGGGGCCAGCGTTAACCTCCGTGCTAATGCTTTTATTTTCGCGAAAAGGAATAATGCTGTAGTGAAGTCCGCTTTTGGACCGTCTTGGGTTGACCGATTTTACTTTATTTTTAATTATAAGCGACGTGAAACAACCCAGTTTGGCTATTCCAGGCTCCATGATGCTAAACATGGAACTCTGCGTAGAGATGGGCGAGCCAATTCATTAGGCTGGCTAAATAAGCCATAACCACTTCTCTAGCCAAGACCTGAGGTTTGCAGCTAATAGCTCAGTTCAGTCTTCTTGTAGAGCTTGCAGTGTTTGCAAAGCTATAATTAATGCAATCTGTAGAAATAAAAACATTTTCCTTAAATGTGTTTTTAAACAAGTGCTTGAGTAAACATAACGGGCAGTGAGTACCTCTTTCAAGCTGTTTTAAGTGTTTTGGTGAGGGCTGTGCCCTTTAGAGTTTATTATGCTGAAGTTGCAGGCAGTTGCAAAGTGAAATAGACCCTATTTTTTTCTCAGTCTTTCAGAAAATTTCTGTAAAATACTGAGATGTTGGGTTTTTCCCTTTCTTTCTTTCTTTTTTTTTTTTTTTTTTCCTTTCTTTTTGAGTAAGGGTGGATAGGGACAGCTCAAGGAGAAACAGCGGTGGGGGATGTCTGAGCTGTTCATACCTGAAATTCTTCAGAAGAAGTTTTGCCTTCTTGTCTGGGTTTTTGTTGGTTTTTTTTTTTTTTTTTTTTTTAAATGGTAGATTAGAAGATGTTAATTGAAAACTTTAAAGGAATGAGTTTGCTCCATGAATTTTACAGTTTGTGGCACTTCAAAGTGTGGGATGGAGAAAGTCAAGTGATTCTCATCTTTTACTTTTTAAGACCCTCATTTGAAGCATTCTCAGACTGTTAGGTGACATATACTATTCTAGTTAACAGGTTAGCATTGCAATTTAACTCCAAGTTCACTTTCATAAAAGTGTAAACAGAATTTGCAAGGGATTACATGTTATATTCTTTTTTCTGTACATAAAAAAGTTCCAAATGTTAGTGTGGAAGCCAACTGGAAAAATGAAAATTAATTTGTCCAAATATAAAATAACAGTGGTTGTGACTGTTGTATCACCTTTAAATGATACATGACCCAGATGATGCCAAAGCCTATTGATAGATGTATATAAATCACTGCTGAATGTAGCTGTCATTCAGTGAGCGGTTTCCTGCCTCACAAAAGCGAAGAAAAATCTGGCCAAGGGCACTTGTGCAAACTCTTTAAAAATCAAATGTCATAGGCTCATGCAGATGTATTTGACTTCATTGTTAGCTAAGCGATGTCTGAAGTCCCTCTGTTCCATTTTTCACTCATCCAGAGCGTGTATTTTTCATTTCTGTACCTTATATTAGAGTGCATCTTTATGAACCCTGAACAGAAAAATCAATCCTGGTGGAATCCCCACCCTCTGCTACCAAAAAGGTAATGTCTTTGGAGACTGTAAGGTTTTGGACTGAATTGAACTTGAACATTTTGGTAGGGTTAGTTAGTTAGCCTTGTTAGTAGAGGACTGTAGGTAGTGAGCCCACACTAATTTTTCTGCTGCCTGTGCTCTTCTTACAGAGATGGCTAGCCTGCATGATTACTAGACTACATTAGAAATGTGTCCATTAAATGGGTAATGAACAGTCAGACACCTATAGGAAGAAAATGACGCACACAGACTTAGGCATACAAACTTTTTACATCTTCCCACAAGACTAAACTTTGAATGAGGCAGGTTTATTTCTACTATTTGTATACTTCCCTATTTAAACAACAAAACCAGCAGTGCTATTGCAGCAGCAAATACCACAGTACTAAATCATTCCTTACTCCTGCAGTCATTTTACTTATAGTCCTCAGAATGTATAACCCCTTCCCACATGTACCCTTCTCAAATATTTCATGGATTGTATCTGCAATTGTAATTGTAAGGAAAAAAACCTCCAAGCTGTGTAGAAAGACCAAGAAAATGTATGACTTTTTTCACCTGCTGTGCCAGTGGCAGAGAACTACCGTTCCTTTCTACACATCAGATGAAGATTTTCTTTTTATTTGTGGTTGGAGGAATAGCAAAGACTGGTATTTTCATAAATAACCAGAGGCCACAGGGACAGAGTGTGTTTCACTGCAGACCTGCGCTTCATGAAAACTGCAGGATGATTATGGAGAAGGTGCACACACCCTTGATGGCATCACGCTGTTACAGGTATATGCAGCTTGCCAGGTGGTGCTAATATCACAGGCACAGTCTCCTTAACTGCAAAGGTAAATCTGCCATAGGATGAACCTTAGGAACAAAGTAATAATAAAATTGAAGTTCCCTCTAGCAGAAGCAACTCTAAAGTTAAGGTAATTTTGCAAAAGGTGACTACGTGGATCAGAGTTTTTTTCCTTGCCTGTGTGTTGAACAGGTCTGGGTTCTAAGCGACAAACTGAATGATGGCCACACAGGGAGGGGAGTATCAGCATCTGTCTTTATGTTTTTCATCTGTCTAAACAGATTTTTGGGCTGTTTTAACTTCACGTGCTTACTAGCTCCAGAAGCAGAGTGAGTATTGTGTGCAGAGATGACTTTCAGTAGTTTACAGAGCTGTATCCCTGTGTAACCAGGAATAATATTTTTGCATTTCTCTTGGGCATAAATACCCAGAACAACCACTCATGTCTATAGTTCAGGTCAATATGTGATTTTCAGGTACTAGAAGATTTGCAATAGTCCAATGGCAAGAAATGACAGAATTTCCACACAAATAACACCTCCAAGAGATTTCTGATTGCCTAATAGTCTTATGTGACTGCAGGTCTGCAGGACCCGATGAGCATATGGCTTCTTACAACCTTGATAATAGCCATCAGGATAATTTCTGGCAGGTGGATACATCAGAAGAGTCAGTAGGTAGTTGAGATACATCAGGCAGTCTGGAGTCTGGTCCCCTGGTCCTCATGGCTGTATCTAAAGTGGGTGTATGAGTGTTTTAATATGTGCCTCTGCCCAAACTGTGGATGCAGCCAGAACTCTCTTGGGTCCCCCCTGTCTGTGTGTGAGGGTACAGGAGGCACGTGAGGGGTGGGTTGATGCACACCTGAATGTTGGGGAGCACCAGGGTCCAAGAGTTTTGAAGTTCTTGGGAGCTCAATAAGTTAGAGGTAGCCCAAAGGTACTTTGAATTTGTATCAATCTTGGCCTCTTGTAATCAAAAAATATTCTGCTAAAGTTGCTCCTGAGTAGGAGCATATTGCAATAATAGGCAAAGTGAGGGGAAACATAATATTGCAGTTCTGAATTGCTAACTGAGCCACAGGGATGCATGGGGGAGGAGAACATTATTTAGTATTATATTTATTGTTATTTCGAATAAACAAACATTGGCAACAGAACAATGAATTTCATTCTGGAAAGGTAGGCTGAGAGCTGTCTCATAACAAACCATGAGATCTGGATGGACTGTAGCCAATTTGGCTGCTCCTAGTTTTTCCTCCCCTTGTGTCAAATGCTAATGTAAAACATTCTTACATTCCAGAAAATATCTTAAGTAGCCTTGTCCTTTTACCTTGTTTATGGAAAGGCAGGTAATAGCCTCAAATTCTTGTAACACATTGTTGAGCATTTTTGCAACGCTGTATTTTTATTCTGCTTTGTGACATGTGCTCATTCTTTCTGGATGTATGAAACCGATGAGAACTGAGCCTTACTGGCATATCGTGTAAGGGGAACAGTCATATCTTGAGTATGTAGGTACTTTTGTTTTGAAACACAATGTTTTGTAGGAAGCTCATTTTGTTCCTCGAATAAGTAGGTTTATGATCACTGCACTTACCACCACACTTACTTTGGCATCATTCGTGCTGTATTTTTGGAACCATCAGCTTAGCTTTTATCTCAGTTGCGGTGTTGTGTGTGCATGTACTTGTACAAACAATAGGGCACAAGTGTTTCTTATTTTAAAATCTTGATGACTTATAACATACCACAAACTATTTAGTTTTATTCTTTCAAAGCCTTGCTGAACCATGTGTCCTTCTCAATACAATATTGATCTTAGATCTTACAAAGGAAGAAAGTTTGCTTGAAATCACTTCTTGAAATGAACACCTCTGCCTGTTAAAAGTTCCTTTCATCAGAAAGTGAATATTTCAGGGAACAATTGTTTTCTTTTTCTCCCTTGGCACATGCTTTGTGAGTATTCAAAAGCATTTAATGCCCTGGATAGCTTCCACAACACTCACCAATATAAGATGGACCACTAAGGTAGTTCAGTAAAGGGAAGCTAAACACAATCAAAGCTTTCCAAGTTAAGGACCCGTTTGGATGGCGCCTGCAAACCCAAACATTTGGAAAAGTTACTCTAATTGTGACTGAAAAACCAAGACCACAAATAAAACTGTAAGTGGCTCCAGATCCTAACAGCATTGTTACTGCAAATGGGCATTGGTACAGCCAAGGGTACATCAGCTCTGAAAATAAAACACTTTCAAAAACGCTTCCTAGCAATAAACTCTCAAGACAATTCTCACTAAAGAAACAAAACCAAAACCTGTGAGAGTTATTATTGAAAGAGTCAGCAAAACTTTTGATCAGGGGTTAGAAGTAATTTTTCTGTATGCAGCCGACATACACTGGACCTTATAATGCGAAAGACATAAGGGAGATGGAAGGCTGACTGCACACCCGTAGGATTTTAAAAGTAGAAGTGAAGACCACAAGTGAATGTGGGTGGGGAGGGAAGAGCAGGACAGAGGAAACAAAAAGAAGTAGATTATGCATATTCTGACCAGTTGTGATGCTTTCATCCATCCCCTCTTGCCCACTGAATACCTTGAGGAACAGCCATGTGTATTCCTTGACAGTCAGCAAGTCTCAAGGTTCATTTTGAGAAGCCTCCAAAGGTTTAGCTGCTATCCAAAACCTATCTGAACCCTATTGGCTTGGAAATTGGGCTATGAATCTTTTCAAGATCTGGCTCACGCAGGACTTTGCTAGTGTTTCCATTTCTTCAGCCAGACCAGCCTCACCACAGGCGCAGCCATTTTCACGGAATTTTGGTACTTGCATTTCCTGTCAGGGCTGAGACCAGGACGTGTGGAGGCGCCTGAAAATTAAAAACTGAGTAAGAAAGAGTTGGGATCAAAGACCTGTTTTTGAATGGCACATGAAGGCCTGCGTTTGGTTCAGGAGTGGCATTTTTGTTCTGAATAAATTTGTATGTTCTTGGGGAAGCTGCAGAATGCATGGAGCTTACAGTTTGCAAAGGACTCGGGGATTTCCAAACATTTTGTATTTCCTTTAGGATCAAACCCCAAAAGCTTCTTAATTTTCTGGTTGGTTCAATATTGTGTTTGGAGGAGGATTCTTAAAAAGTTCAGATGAAAGATCCATGTGAAGGTCATTTCACAGTGAGAAGTTGGAATGTTTTCTTCAGAAATATAGTCAAAACAGTTTTGACCTGTGTGAATACTACCCTCCCCTCCTCTGCCCCTCTGCTGTCTTCTACAACAAAATTCTGGTGATGCCAATCATTCTGGTCTTAATGACCCTGCGTAATCTCATGGGGTATGCTTCTGTTAACATTTCTCTATCCACTTCTGGTTATTAGTTGATAATCACTGCCTTCATATTTATCTACAGTGGTAGATAAAACACTTTCCAGTGCAGCATTGACTGTAAGCCTGAAAAGAGGAAATGCGTCAGGAAAAAACTTACAGTTTACAATATGCTGATGCTGCACAGAATAATTTGTGCCAAAGGAAAAGGAGGGATAACTTAAGATGTAACAAGAAATTGGACATAAGAAAAGAACTGAGCAGAGATGAGCAAGTATAGCATAAATAGGTGCATTTTTTCCTGCACTTTTCCAATCTTTGCCTAGTTGCTCCATCTACATAGGGAATTCCTCTGAATTACAGCCATTGGTGTAGTGCAACGGTGTGCATGGGATACAAGGATACAAACTTTGGTTACAGGGAGGTGAAAGCTACCCAAAAGCATAGGGACTGCTATTTAGATTGATGTGGTAACACTTAGTATTGGCAGTTTTCTTAATGTGACAACCAAATTATGAGTGGTCTTCAAAGAAGCAAAGTTAACATAGGGTCATGTCTTACCACAGAACCCGTGAAGTAAGTTTGTGTGGAGTCTGTCCCCCAAACTGAAGTTTTAGCCAGTCCTTGCAGAAAAAAATGCCTTGATGAGTTAGTAACTGCCCTCAGTAATTCCCCCTTCCCGCCCCTCCCCCCCCCCCCTTTCTAATTTATTAGCTTTTAAAAATGACCACTAAGTATTTCATCAGCTGCTGAAAATCCAGGCTAATAGAGAATACATCCTAGAATTCTTGTTGGGGCGGAAAGAGAAAACATTTCCTGAAGGCCATCCTTTCCAGCTCTCTCCCTGGCTTGCTCAGTGTGCTGCTACAAAACTCGCTCAAGAATGTTTACCTCATACCTATCCAAAACCTAGATTTTTTTCTTCGTTTACTTTAGGCTGCTTGTTCTGTCATCTTCAGAGCCACTGAGTACAGTTTTTTTTCTTTTGTGTTACCTTAATTTTTTTCTGAAGCTGTAATAGTATACCTTCTTGTCTTTTAGGTGTTCGTTTTAAACTGTATACAAATTAGCTGTCATACATATGCTATAAATCTTTGACTTTCTGTCCTAGAGCACCTAAAGAGTACTTACATGAAAACAAAGAAAAATTCCATTGCTCTGGAATGCTCTTTCTTTATTTATGCCATGGCTGCTTGCTGTATTTTACAGATTTTCAGGATAGAATTGCTGCCATAAAGTGCTCACAGTCTTTTGCTCAGGCTAGGTTTATCATACATTTATCAATATCCTGACCTTTGTTCAGGATTAAAGCAAGATACTGTCAGTGAATAAGCAGCGTAAATGCTCAGGAGAGGTCTGTACATTTTTCTGAAATTAAATTAATATCAGATAAAGAGTAATTTTAATGGTAATCAGGATGGCCTCGGTATGATCTGTGCAGCAAGCTGCAGTACAAAGAAAACCTATGGATTGCAGGCATACGTGGATGTTGGGGAGGGAAGGGAATGACTCAGTTTTATTATCTTTCTCTTGCTCTTATCTGGAGTAAAGCGGAGGAGTGGTAGAATTTAGTCTGAGTAAAAGTCTGTCATTGAGTCTCATTACTACTTTGGAGGAGGGGGAGAAGGGAGGGGGACATTTTGGTGGACACACAAAAACCATCTAGCCATATTTTAACCATAACACGACTACGTGAACAAAAACGCTATTAAACCAGACCACGTGTCCTAAAGTATCACAGGGCACAAAGTGTGGGTTCTAGGTCATGCAGTCTAGAGAAATGATTCCCAAACTTTTTTCTTTGCTAGGTGCTGCTCTTGACAGTGGCATCTTTCTGCTAATGGTAGAACCGGGACCCATTTTTGGAAAATACAAAGTGAAAGTATGGTGTTGGCAGCATGTTGGAAAGGTGGTGATATTAAAATGTGAGAATCTCTTCTCAGTGAGGCTGATACATGCATGCCATGCTGGCTGCAGTGCACTTGCCTTCATCCAAACACACTGGATTCCCATTTGGGTCTGCGAGATGAACCTAATGTTCTTAAGAGGAGGGTTACTATCAGAGTCAGGTATTGTAAGGACACGTTCAATATGGCTTCTGAACTGGGCAGTTGCCCCAGTTAATATATTTCTCCTCATGTCCATCTGCATAGGTGAAGAAGTATTTAATACATTTAGTCAGAGTGTTTTAATAAGTTCTTGTCTGCTTTAGCACCCACATTGGTGCCACTTATTGCAGCCGAAGGAGTGCCAGCAAAGCTGACCCAGGCTCTGTAAGGCTGTATTTGCCAAGTGCTGTGGTCACTGTGGGCCACCTTGTCGTGCCAATAGTGCTGTATGGCACCGCCCAAGGCCAGTGAGTAGCCATCATGTGGACTGATGTGCCTATCAGAGTGAAAAATCACTGTAGCAAATGTCACTTTCAAAGTAAAAATTTATATCTAAAAATTAAATCAAATAAGTGAAACCTGGTTCCAAGTATGCTACGTTGTAGTGGAGGTTAGCATATATTCTAAAGAAACTTTTGTTCCCACAAGAGGATACAGAAATGAAAAAAGACTGGCAACAAAGAAACTAAAGAAGGCTTTGACTTGACCATATGTTTATTTGTTTATTAAATTATCTCTGGTCTGTAGGATGGCTTCCTTGTGGGAGACAGCCATCACAGACTTCAGAGACATAAGATGAAAAGCAGAGAGGGGAGGTCTATACAGATCTTTCTCCTCCTGTCCATTCCATTGCGAATACACCTTGGTGGCATCACTTGCACAGTATCCTTAGGGGCAGGGAGGTCACCTGTCTTCTTCTGGGACCCTTTAGGGATCCACCACGGGAGGGAGTTCAAGTGCAGCACAGTCTGGGGAGGGCTGGAAGTAGGGGAACCCCTGGCTTCTCTACCCTGTGCCAGTCCCCAGGGGAGGAGGGGGAAAACTGGGGACCTTCTTTTTTTAGTACGTGCCCCTCAGGTGCCCATCAGATAGATCCTCAAATGGGAAAAATCTCAACAGAAACCACTGAAAGGTAGAATGTGGTTCTGTAAAAGTAAAATGTCCTTAATGACATGGCTCTCCTTGACTTTAATTATCCATTAGCACTCGTGAGAGCTCAGAGCAGACTGGTGTGGACAGGAGGGAAAATATGGCCAAACATATGAGCTGCTCTTGACTGTGGGACACCAGGAGGCATTCAGCCTGCAGAATGCCTATGGCCTATTCATTTCATTACATGCATCCATATTATTTCTTTTTGCAGCATTTATTACATGAATTCTGGTGAACAAGACAAAACAAAGTGGACAACTTATTTTCCACACTGTATTAAATGGGATTATATTTCAGACTGGGTCCTCCTGAGAAGGCATTTTTCAAGCATGTCAAATTCTTGATAGATTTCAGCCTAAGTGGATTTAGTTGCAAATCTGAACTTTGAACAGGAGATTTTATCTTTCCATCTTGTTTCCTTCTTGAAAGGTTCCATAAATTACATTTCTACGAGAAAGGGAAAGATTTTTTGAAAGAAATGTTCATTTGGTAAATTGCTCTTCTGTTTAAGTTTCCCCTTTTCAGGTGCTGAATGACTCCCAGAGCAAAAGTTCTGTCATTGCTTGGTGATGGACTTCTATTAGCTTGCAATAAAATTACAAGGCAATGTTCATGCACTGATAATGGATTTCTTTCTGAAGGAAAAATAACAAAAAGCAGAGCTCAAATGTCTACTTGTCTGCACCTAGTGCAGTAATTTTCTCCAGTGCAAAATGGGTATACAGTGCTGCTCTTCTGAAGTGTCAGCGTTTATGTTCATTAGACGGAAGACTGGGAGAGATGCAAGGCAATGAGAAAGTTAGAGTATTTTCTACTAGATGGTAAAGCCAGATCTGACACCAAGATGAAACGGCTGATGGAGATTGCTTTATGTGTCTGGGTGGCTGGTGACAAACCCACAGAAGCACAGCAGACAGCACTGCTGATCTGATAGAGTAAATGGTGAGATAATAACCAATTCACAAAACATACAGTGTTGAGGGAAAACCAAAATAAAGAGCTAGCAGAAACCCCACTAGCAGGAATAAGCCCAAGGGACTCAAAGCTGACATCCTTTGTGACTCACTTTTGACTGGGCTGTCTCTGGCCTCTGCAGATTTTTCTCCAACCTTCTCCTTCTCCATACAGTTGATCTTCTTCCCTTTGTACATTTTCTTCCCTAGTGTTTTTATGCCTTGTCTATGTATAGACTGTGAGCTGTTTGGGTTTGTACCATGTTTTGGGCAAAAGAGCCTCATTCTTGGTTAGCCCTCTTGGTCTACCATCGTTATCAAGTGCAATAATAAATAAGAGTAAATCTTGAATGAGACCTGCTTACAGATGAGGCTGAACACAAATAATGGAGTTAGCTGGACAGTTGTGGTCTAGTTCTTTACATCCTCTGCATAGTATCCAAGCTGGCTAGACTTGCCTGTTTGTTTTTTTTTTTTTTTTCCTTTTGAACCCAGTCTACCCTTTGTAAAGAATTGGAACAATCAGTTCAGCACTACAGGAAGAGATGAGCAAAAGATTCTATTCCCTGGTCTTGTCATGCTGCTGGCCAAAGGGTTCTGCATAGTGCTGAGGGCCAAGTGTCATCTGCTTGGTATTTCCTGACTTGCAAAAGCCTAGTGTTTCAACCTTATCATTGCTTTAAAGCTGGGGTTCTCAGGCTGTGGAATGTGTTTCCCTTTGTGGTGCAAAACTCTCCCCTAAAAAAACCCCACAGCCCTGCACCAGTGCAGCCTGGTCTTTCCTGCAAAGCATAAAGGGAATGTTTGGATGCCTTTTCCTCTTTTTGCATGTAGCTTAGCATGGAACTGGAAGCTTCTCTAACTGCTGCCCTTCCCCACCTTTTCTTGAGGAAGAAAAGATGGGTCTGGATGCAAGATATGTCCATCCTGTGGATGCAGACAAAAAACAGAGCTGTTCTTGCTGCTGCATTCACCACCTCTTGAATGTACTCTTTTTCTATAGCAGCAGCACCAAGAACCCTCTAGGAAAACTGGTCCAAAGTCTCTCTTGACAACCTCAAAGTGGTGTCAAGCATTATCAAGGAGCACAGATCTTCTTCCTATAGGCTACTTGGGGCTTCAAAATGTTATCCGTCAGCTGTAATAAATTCCCTAGATTGTTATCTCCTTTGTGAAGACTATCCATGTCAGTCATACATGTGTATGCAGGGGTGGACTATATACATTCCAACACAATGCTTTTCTTCCTTTTGTTTTCCAACGGTGATTGGAAAACTCCCATAAAATTCTGAAGTTTCCTTGGGCTTAATAACCAGAATTTAAGACATTTTTTCCTGAAGTCTATGCAATTTGATCTGACCCCTTTGATCTGATTTTTTTTTTTTTCCTTTTTGTTTATTTGTGTGTTTTGGTTTAAGAAAGGGGACAATGCATAGGAGGTTAGTGTTAGTTTTCATTTGACAGGATTTCTGAGTTGCTAGGTTTTGACTGTGTCGGAGATGCTGCAGGACAGATGTGTTTGGTAGTTGATAAGTTTGTGTTATCTAAAGACTGAAAAGAACACCACCTCCCTTCAAATCTCAAGTCAGGTCCACTTCAGGAACTGCCTCAGGCAATAGTTGGGTTTATTTTAGTAGCTCTCTTGACTATTATCCTAAATGATGAGAGAACAGAAAGGCCTTTTACTGTTTGAATTGCTTATTATGACAGGAGCAATCAAGAAGTTACAGTTTCTCTCCTTGGACACTAAAGTAAATTATTTCTTTAAAACTGCTATCCTGAGTCTTGTCCACACACCTGGGGGTGAGGAAGCTCCAAAGTGAGATTCATTTTACAAACATATCGGGAAATCACACTCATTTAATACGAGTAAGAAGCAATCAGAAGTGCTCAATGAAATTAGGTGGTTACAAATGTAAAAACTCCTTATTTCCTCCTGACAGCAACGAAAGCAGTGTCAGCGATGCAATGAAATTCCCTCAAGGGATCTTCATATCAGTGAGTTAAACATTAGAAAGAGTGCACATGATGGATGGAAAAGCTTGAGAGGAACTGACAAGTCTATCAAAGCTGTAGGGGGTCACAGTTCATATTCTACAGCTATTTTGTGGTATGCAGGATGTCTTTCAGGAAGAACCCTGCAGCTATCTGCTGTCAGCAACAGCAAAGCAGGTGTGCATGTGTGTCTGAGAGGCAGAAATAGATGCTTTCTATTTCTCATACCTGATGTTTCTTGCTTGAATGCAACACCTTCTAAAACTTTGCGATTATATTTTAAATATTTCTTTCTGGTTTTGCTAGAACATTACTGTTTAGTGGAGTGTCATTTAGATGTTGTTAACAAAGTATAATTTGAGCTAATTACTTAATTTCCTATCAGTTCTTTGTGACTGTAAAATGGCCTGAGGGCTGCATATGTCATAGGCACACATTCTGTGTCCTGCATTGTTTAATAAGTGGTGGGATGTGCGCCAGGTGTCTGCAAGGCAGTTCGAAGAGTGGGACAGCATAGGTGAGGGGAAGTAAGTTGGTTTGCCCCCCTACTACATAATTTTGAGAGACCAGAAATGATTCTGCCTCATCATGCTGCAGTCCTGCCCAATAAAAAGAGGGGTCACAACTGCAGCTTCTGTCCTGGCCCTCTGGAATATCAGTTTGCTTTTGTACACCCTCTTGTGACTGGGAGAGCGGAGATGCCCGAGGCAGGCACTCAACAGAAGTAAGTTTGAAGCTCTCTGATCGTGTCATGTGTGTCACGGATAGAGGAGCTGAAGGTACAGCTGCACATAGGTGCCAGAGGCTTTGTATGATGGTGATTCAAATATTCCACAGTCTTAATAATGGATGCATCCAACCTTCTCAAACCGCACCCTCCTGAGTCCAGTGGGAGTTTGAGCAATGCAAAGTTGGACATGTGTCTGTCCTCTTGACTCTGGAACAAGGGAAGCTTTATTTAGTCTACTGAAAGGAATGAAGGAGAATTAACTTGACTGTGGGTGTCCCCTGTAAGGGCAGGAGCTTGCAGAGGAGCTTGGGGAGATGATTGCAGTACCTGAAACTGATACTGTCGATGAGCATGTTTGGACATGAGGCCTTGGAGACATGATAAAATCTGTCAATCTGTACATGTCTGTGTGGTGGGACTGTTCATACCCCTGCCCCTCAAATATAAAAGAATCATGTTGTTAGCTTTTTGTACATACAGGTAGAGAGTGATCAGCTGAAGGATACCACTGGGCATATACCAGAGGAATGGCACAAAATCACCCGTCCCTGCTCTCTGCTGCTACCGAGTGGTATTTACTTTCCTGAATCAACCTTGTCATCATATTAATGCTTCTTGCATATTGTTGGCAAAAAACTACAGAACTTAAAGTTCCACTGAAATAGCCACTAACTTGTGAAATAAAGCTTGTTAAATCCTGTCCACCTTTCACTCTTCAGGGCAAATACAGCTCAGTCTCTTGACAGGACATTCATAAGTTGAAGCTAAATCCTCCATTCACCAAAACCATTATAACAAAAGTGTTGGTCCAGTATTTTTGGTGAAAATAATGGTTTTGATTTTGGCAGCAAGGGGAGACTCCCTTTTGAGAGCCAGCCATTCTTAAGTGGTATGCTGTGTGAAGGCTTCAAAGTCTGTTCTGGGAGCCAAACGCTGGCTGAAAGGTACGTGAATGTGGTGGAGGCACTGAGTCAGCTGAAATAGAAGTGAGCAGAACCTGTAATAAAGGTCAACAGAATGGGGAGCTGTACTCATGCTAAAAGTGTGAGAAGAAAAGAGCTCTAGTGTCAGTATTTTTCCTTTTTCTCCCCTCTCCCTCCAAATGGTATGTTTGTTCCAAAATAAAATGGACTATAAATAACATGGACTAATTTTTATAAATTTATTTTCTTACAAGCAAGCTATAAGGCAATCTCTAAAGGTTTCATATTCGTCACAGTCACATAGATTATCCGCACATACAACTCTTAAATTAGAGCTGAGGCCATGTATGTGTGTTGTTCATCAAGGCAATCATTAAGAGAAGCTCAGGGAACTGGGAACGCTAAGATACCTGTTACTCATCTTGACTGCATTATATAGGCAAACCCATTCAGTGTGTGTTAGTTTCACAATACACTTTGTTTTCTAAACTCACACCTCTCCATCAGTCCTGCTGTGCCCCCATGGCTTGGAATCCTGCCGAGTTTGATTGCAATGCATAAGGTGAGGCTCCTCCTGCTCACCTGCTGCTCCATTAGCTGAGAATCTGCTTGTTGTTCGGAAGTGTTTGTGCATTGTATTAAAACTCCTTCTGCAGATTGTGTATGAAAGCATGCAGTGTGGGAGTCTTTATTTTCAACTGCCAGCCTCCATCTTAGTAACTGTATGATGCATGAAACTAGTGAATGCTGTTATTTCAGTTAATGTGGCCAGTACTCCCTCATGTCCATTAACCTGAAGCTGTGAATGGTGCTATGAAATGGAGGGTTGGTCCTTCAGTGTAAGGGTCACTTGCATTGTTGTTGCAGCATATTTATCAAGGCTTTAAGTTTTTTCTATCCCAGAGATCTCTGCTGCTCACTGTTTTGCTTTCTTAAACAGCTGTTGACTATACACTGTCTCTCAGATACACTTTTTTCTTCATCACGCTTTTCATGTCAAAGGTGAACACCGCTTCATGATTGCTATTTCATTTTCCAAACTGCATTAGGATCTGTGCCATTGGAGTCCATTTAACTGTTACGGTGTTGTTCAAATACACTGTAACATGAATTGAAGACTTGGCAGATTTAGCCTGATGAACTGTGAATCCAGATGTTATCCTTTTTCTGCTCATCACCTAATAAAATATATACCCAGTGCTTTGTTACCCGAGTGATAATTTCTCAGTGGCACTCACCTTCATTATGGATGCTTCCCTTACCCTGCAGAGGGTGGCGATCTGTCCAGTGGAGAAGTGCGGTTCCATTGGACGTGGTAGGTCATTTGGGAATTTGTCTGGGGACTCCTTCCTCCTAGAAAGTTTATCTTAGGGCTTGGAGGCTAGTCCTGAGGCTCTGGTAATGGCCAAGCCACACTGGTCACAGTGTGCCTACAATGGCTCTCAGAACCAGAGGAGACAGGTTTGGTTCAAAAAATTGGACAAATATTTCTGCTTTATTCTTAAGTGACTGGTAAATCACTGCTGCCCTTCTGATTGATGGCTGAGTCTAAGAAGAAGCTCACACACCAGGCACAGCTACAGTTGTCCAGTCGTTGTTTATTTACCATCATCTCTGTAAAGCCTAGTTCTTTAGGAGCCAGGGGGAACTGTGTTGGTGAAAAGGATGGTTCCCTCATTGACTAAAAAAGCATTTGTGAAAGGCCAAAAAAGATATAGATATCTTCTGTATCTATATTACATATATATAATACCAACTATAAGATGGGCTGAAAAAATAAAGTCACGTATATCCAAAGATAGGTGCATACATATTTGAAAGATAAAAAAGAAAAGCACATGAGAAGAATGTTTTAATCAATATCATATACAAGGTAGCCATCTAGCTCCAGGCAGTCTAGAGAAAATGCTCCCCTCTTGCCCAAGTCATGCACATGCCTGTACTGACTCCTTTCTTTGTTTTTTTGTTTGTAACTGGTTTCTTTCTTTTATGGATAGATAGTTTTTCATTATCTGAGATTTAAAAATAATTGTTATCAATAACAAAAGAAGTGAAACCTCAGTCAATCTGATTAGCTGAATGGCTAAATGTTTTCTTTCATGACAAGAATTATGTGAACAAAGCTGCAAGAGATTAAAACCAGTATTAGCATAAAGGAAAGAAACAGAGAAATCTGGGCAAATTTCTTATGTTTTTTGAAAAGGCAATTTGCCTATGAAACGTTGTAATTTTGAAGAGAATATTTCTTAACAAAAAGCTCTTCTCTTTGAAAGTTTTGTATAAACTTTGTGTATTTTATTGAAATCCTGGGTTTATAGTGCTGGTGCGCTTAAGAGGATGGAGTAGTCATTACATTGTACTCTAGAAATGTGTAGTAATGCAAAGAGTTTTGTTTCCTAAAAGAGTTGACAGAAGAGAAGAGTGCTAGAAATCTAGCTATTTTTAAGTAGAAGGGGTTTTTAATTGGAAGGAACTTCAAGCAGCTGTAGTATTTCATGTGTGGTGTAAGATGGATGCAACTATGGGTTACTATAGTTAGGTGTATAGTTTTGTGGTGTACCAGTCACAGGATATCAACTAAACAGGAGATAATATGGTTTTAGAAGTAACCTTTCCTAACCTGAAATGTATTCTGCAAAATTTGCAAACTCTTCAACTTCCTTAACTTAGCTCTTTGTTAGTGATCAAACCACCTTATTTCAATAGTGAAGACAATATAGCAGTGCTCAGTGTTACCTTTTTTTGCAATTACTCTTTCTCCTTTTGAAAGTTCCTTTACCATTTTTAATATGAGAATATACATTTTTGATAAAAGATTTGGAATTTATAAAAGATGTGGCTAATTTAAGAAACAGTGTATCAAGCCATCTGTTCATAAAGGCAATTCATTCTTCTGTACTTCAATACAGAGTGGCAAAAACGTCCAAAGAGTTTACTGATTTTACAGAATGTTTTCCAGTGTTGAAATAGCTTGTAAAACTGGGCTCTATTCCTGAAACATTAGAAGGCATAATAAATACTGTTTAACTGATGTGTCAATACAGAAAAATCTCTCAGGTACATCTGAAGTATGGGCAAAATTGGTATTTGAATTTTGCTAACTTTCTGATCAGGCATATTACAATGTTCACAGACAGCTTTGGGTTTACCCCTGCAGAAAAAGGGGGGGAAAAATCTGTTTATATAATTATCATCAAAGACAAACGTCATAAAATAAAAGTGGTTATTTTATTCTCCCAGTTTTTTTTATCTTTTTCATACTCAGACTCTTCTTTGCATGGCAGATAAGATAATCTATAAAAGTTTAAAGAAATGATTAGTGAGATGTCTCCAAAGATCCATTCTTCAAACATACTTTAGAAAAATTCCAAGTTATTTCATTTATGTATTCTTAAAGATATCATGGGTGTTATATAGAAAATTACTTTTCAAGCTGCTTGTTTCATTGGGTAAGCACAGTTCCTTTACATTTATATCGCTTGCCTGATCTTAGTGTCACAGTGACCTTACTCGTATCAAAATCTTTAGTGTCCACATAGTCAGTCTTACAAATGTCTTCTCTAGTTACCCTAATTACCCAATGTCAAAACATCCCTATAACCCAGTCTAAATACATTTTAATCCAACAAATTAGCACATGTAAGGCTTTTTTTCCTCATATTATTCAATTAAAAATGAATTCCCCTTCCTCAGTCCAAAGCAAATCATGACACATCCCTCTCGGGGGACCAGTTCCTTTCTACTTGAACAACCACAGCTGCCAAAATCCTCTTAATATGGTAAAAAATGTAATGTAAAAGGCAAGCAGTCTACATGAGAGTGTCAGGCACTGTGAGGACCAGGGAGTGGGAGTGGTGGGGGCTCCCCATGGGCAGCCAGATCCTGGCCCACCCCCCACCCAGGAGCAGGGCAGCTGTGTGGGCCTTGGGCAGCTACAGCCCCGGGCATCAGGCATCTCCCTGGGGATGGGCTGGTCTTGTCACCCGCAGACTGGTGTCTGGGTCTGGATGAGCAGAACCCACGGTGAAGCTGCAATGGGGATAGGGCAGCAGCAGCAGGTCAGGCAGAGGCCGAGCAGCAAGGGTTTAGCTGAAAAGCAGCTCCCATGGGCAGGGGCAAGCCCCAGGTGGGTTGTCCCCTCTCTGTCACTGCCTGGGAGCCTCTCCCCAGGGACATCGGGGGCAAAGGGGCTGCCCACTGCTGGGCTGTCTCTACATTGACCCTGAGCCCAGGCAGCCAAAGCTTTGTGAAGGGCATGCTCTCAGGACCTGTGCTTGGACATCCAACATTATATTTAAGTGCTACAGTCTGGAATGCACCCTAAAAAATAGTTGTATAATCAGCGAAGTAATTCTTCCGACGAAAAATCCTAGCAGCCAGATTCTTGATCTGGGAAAGGTGACAGAAACCAACTTAAGGCAAGCAAAGACCAAGCTGTTTCCAGTTTTGAAGGGCGGAAACTGTGTTAGTTGGTGGCAGTGTAAGAACCCCAGTAAAACACCTCTGTGTTCTAGCTGGCACCGTGTAGCATTGTACTTTGTATAATACAAATTTTATAGCTTTGAGTTGCTGTGAAATACACAAGCAATAGAGAAAATAAACCTCTCATTTGATCACGTATGTTATGCTGAAGTTTTTTGTGTGTGTTTTTGTTTTTTTTTTTTTTTTTTTTTAATGAGTGAAGGCTTTTCCCTTGGAGAAGGAGATTTACAAAAAAGAAGCTAGCACAATCCCAAACCTAAGGATCTCAACATCCCCTTAGTCATGAAAACAGACCATACTGAAGGGGGAATGTGGGAAAAACTGTAGAAAAATGCAACCAGCTGTATAGAGGACTGTCTTAGACTGGAAGCAGTGTGTGCCCCACAGTCTCACAGCTATCACCCAGTATGCCTAGGGAGCGCTAGTCTTTGTAGGTTCCCACATAATCTTGAGTACTTTTTGCGAAACAGCAGTTACTGGGCTGTTGATCACTCATGTTAATATATCTGATATGATAGCCAGCATACAGATAAAGTTCCCCCATCCACAGTCTCCCTGAGTATGCGCTGGAGCAAGCTGCAACAGGAAATGAATAAATTGCTTTCCATTGTGCTTTCCCTGCTTTCCACATCATATAACCTGAGAGGTGCAAGTAAACCTTGTGAAAGCATGGGTAGGCTGCCAGAGACAGAAGTTGCAGAGGGGACATGCCCATGTCTGTCAATGTACATGCCTGTGCTTGTGTGTACAGGTGAAGGAAGCAGGATGGATGCTTTGTAACTGTTTCTGTGCTGCACAGCTAAGTATTGTACAAACACTCCTGAGTTACAAGAGACCACATAGCTCAGCGTAACTGTGTTACCATGGCATGGTGCCCAAGCTGCTATGGCTTTCAGATTCATGCAACACTGTGTAAACACGCCGACCCACATCAACCCTAATCATAGAATGGTTTGGGTTGGAAGGGACCTTACAGATTATCTCATTCCAACCCTCTGCCATGGGCAGGGGCACCTTCCACTAGACCAGGTTGCTCAAGATCACATCCAACCTCATGTGGCAGTACAGTTCTCCACCAGGCACTGCAGGGATGCCATAGTTTACTATGCTTGTAATCATCACATCATTTTGTCAACATTTTCCAATTTCAGAAGGCTAAACTGAATAAGCATGTTACAGGTAACTAACAGACATGTGACTTGCCTTCAGATGTTCAGCCCAGAAATAGCTTAGTGAAATCGGTTTCTATTATTTTGCAAGGTCTCATCAGAAATAGCTGTGGGACCACAAGAACTCATCTCATGTTGATGAAAGATCACATTTCATGCCTTGTAAATGCAGTTATGAAAAAAAAAGGTGCTTGCCAGCAATCAGCATTTCTGAGACAACAATAAAATTCTGAGAGATACTTTCTACTCCCTGAAGACTTTTAGAAAAACACAAATATCCATTTATCATTTCTTGCTCTACCAGAAATGATATTTTTGCTTTTGCATTGTTACTTCACCATATCAGGATTTTTTTCTGGACTTTAGGAGAAACTTCTGGACTGAAAGCATTTGCAAAGTAATTTATGTTACTGTCATATCTAGCCATAAGGGTGGACACTAAATCAAATTCAGTTTCAGGATTTGCAGAAGATTTTACATTCTTGATCAAATTAAATGAATAAAAGGATAGGAAGAAATTTTAAAGTTGCTTTGTACATTTTTGTAACTGATTTTTTTGGTGCAGAAAGCTTCTTTGACATGCTTTGATGCCTTTCTTGGGGATAGGCATTAGCTCACTGAATGATTAAAAGTTTTATAGAGGGGCTATTTGGTAAGAGAATATGTGGGGACAGGTATTAGCTCATGAAATGATTAAAAGTTTTATATGGGAGCTACATGGTAAGAGTATATGTGGAGACAAAATTGCATCAGTGAGTCCTATCTGCCTTCATAATAAATGCATTTACCTTGAGTGATCCATTCAGTTCCTCACTGAGGTTCCTTTTAGTGCAGATTTTGTCACCTCATTGCAATAACCTTTTTTTTTAACAAAATATAGTTAGAGTTATACCTTTTTAGCAACACACATTTTTGGGTAGCATATCAAATGAAGTGATGATATGGATTTAATGGGGGGAAGGAAGAAATAAAACCTGTTTCCCATTTGCATTATTTCCATTTCATGGAGATCAGCTGTGCAACTAGGTCACCCTCTCTCTGGCTTTTTTATAGCTGGTGGTGCCAGAGGGTCTGATACATCAGCTGAAGAGAGGTCTGGGTGAGCTGTTGGTAGAGCTGAGGTGTAGGGATGGGGCTAGTCTGTTGATGCATGTTTGCATGGATACTGTGTGGGTTGTTGGCTCTCAGCTGCTGTTTTGCTCAGTGCTGCTGATGACAGAACAGACCGGGATTTCTCGGGTAGGCTTTCAGTGGGTTGTTTCTCTGTGACTAGCAGCTTAAACCTGCTATGGGAACAGCTTCATTTGGTGCCAGTGGGTAGTGCTTGTTACCTAAATCATCAAGGCAATATTTGGTATTCCTGATTTGAACTAAATGTTCAGGCTAGAAACAAAATCTAGTGGAGAGACCATACTTAATGAAGGCTGTTCTTAAGGTGGTAGCTTTTCCCAGTATGACTTTAAAATAATTCTTTGCCTAATATGAAATGAGCACATGCCCTCCCCCTGCTCTCTGGAGCTGAAAGGAACCTGGATACTGCAGCTCTGGACAGGAGTAGTCTCCTGTTTTATGCCTTTTATATCTTGCCTCATGTAGGGGCTGCCTATGATCTGTTGTACAGCACTAGCAAACAGTAATCCAGGAAATGATTTAACTCCTCTGCTCAAGGTGGCATCAGGGAGGGAATTTGGAGGGTCAAAAAGCCATAATGTTTCTATCCTGTAGGAGCCTTGAAAATATAGATCAATACCCTGTCTGGGAATTAAGCTTTCTTTCCATGATGCCATCCAGTGTCTTTCAGGCCCTTTACTATACAGTGGCCTCACTGAGGGGAAGTCCATTTTGGTGGCCTCAGTCTCTTCTTTGCTGCCAGTACTGTACAAGCCTTGAGCAGCTATTTCAGCATGTGGCTACAGCCTGAGCCCTTCTGGCTTTGTGCTGCCTAAAGGGAAAGTCTCCCATGCAGCCAGGTTTCAGAGAGGGGGCAGATCCCTCTGCAGAACCACTGTGGCTACATCAGTGCCCTGCCCTATCCTCTTCACTTCTAACATCTTCAGGGCAAAGATCTCTGTGTATTTGTGATGAGGTAGGACTTTCTGAAATGTGAGGTTGTGAACTCCTGTGAAACTACTGGAAGTGCTGTTGTGAGGTGGTGTGTGTACCCCTGTAAGGCAGCAGCGGTGTCAGGGGTGCTGGTCAGCTGTCTTGGTTCGTCCAGTTTAACCTGGTGAAGGGAACTTTTGAAATCCTGCTTGAGGAGACGTGAATTAGTTGGAAAGAAGAGTTGAGAAACATCCTGTCCTCTCAGGGACTTCCAAATTAAGTGCATCTCAAGCTGTTCTGGCCTGGAGGCAGCAGAAGCTGGTGGCTATCTGGCAGGAACAATTGAGAACTTCTCCGCCTCTTTGTCCAGAGGAAATTGAAATTTTTCAACCTCACCTTTTTGGTTTAGCTAATGTGAGAATAAAGCTTTGCTGCCCATGTAATCCTCTCTCAGGGGGAGCAATGGGATGGAAGCTAGGATTTGTTAGGCATGTAATTGTGTCACTCAGTTTGAGCAACTACCAGGAAAATCTTACGTGGTGGTGAGGTGAAGAAGACCATGGGCCTGAACTTAAGAATGGACTTGATGCCAGCTTGCATGCCATAACATAACCTTGGTGCTCAGAGCTTTGTGGTTGCTCTCAGAAGATGGAATCTTCCCACACTAGTGATGTGTGGAATTCATTCCACAACTTCATGGTTGGAAGACTAACAGTCACCCCCCTTTCAGGGGCTGGTGGGAAGGGGAGCACGCAAAGAATGTTGAAAAGATGTTCCCTAAACCACATAACAGAAACAATGGAAAAAGGAAGAGTTACAGCTGAAGCCATTATATCCCCTGTGTATGTTTCTGTGAGTTGACCCAAAATTGCTGTGAATGCAGTGCCAATGTTCTCAGCTAAAGCTACTGCTGTATTTAAATTGCGTAGTCTTTGTAGAATACTGGAGCATCCTGTATCAGAGAATTTGCAGCACATGTTTCAAAAGGGAACTCTGGGGAATTATGCTGAAGTCCAGCTCCCAACACCCCTTAAATCTTCCACCTTTTATTTTACTTTTGTGATAAAAGCTGTTGTATATGTGCATTAGATAACAGGAGGAAAATTATTCCCTGTTGTAGCAGCGAAACTTTATTCCAATGGAAGTGATTGCACAGCTGCAACTTGGAAGAGTTTGACCTATAGATTTGGGATCATGGTGATGGCTTAGTGACATCTATTTATTTTGTCTTCTGTGAGATGCTACTGTGTTTAGTGACAATAGGCAGCATTCCTCAATGGTTCTTGATGTGCCCATATTATTCAGCTAGTAGTCAGACTGTTCATCTACAAGGATGAAATGAAAATAACTAAAACACCCTAGAAGATCCTATATTGAATAGGGACTTTTACCATAGGAAAAAATGTAAGGTGTCCTCAGATGAAGCGTACACGTTTCCTGAAATGAAAAGACAGAAAATGCTTTCTGGTCTGTGCACATTTCAGGATTGGAAGGATAAACTCCACTGAAGGTTGCATTACAAGTGGGTCCGTACAAAAAAACCTCATCCGCCTCTTCGGTTTTCTTGTCTGTTAATAACAGAGCAGATCCACATCTAACTGGCTCCTGAAAGCATGAAGATCATACTTAATTGAGAATAAAGGCACTATTGTTAGCAGCGCTTTACTAACTCCTGTAAACTGGATTGGGTTCACTAGTTCAGGAAAAAAAAATTAAGATTGTGTCCATGGCGGTTTCCTACTAATAGAATCTAAAAAGGATAAAGCACAGGATAAAATAATAAATTGATTCTTAGCCTCTTAAGTTGCTAGGAAAATTCCTGAAGCTGAGCATTTTCAGCAGAAATTCTATTACCTGCACTCACACCAACTGAAATGCTGTGATATAAAGTAATTTACAGCTTTCCTGGGTAGGCTTACAGTTCGTAAGAATCCCACATGATGCCTGACTCTTAGAAATAACAAATGGCAATATAAAGGCAAAGAGGATTTTAGTGTGAGTTAATGGAAGAGCAACCAAATGTAGATGGGGATGCCTTTCTGTGCTGGATCTACAGTTCATTTAAATATCAAAGGGAAATGATGTACAATTCATTGTGTTCAGGTCTGGTTTTGTACAGGTGCAATGTGTTGCCAACTAATTTCCCAACTAAATATGACAACTAGCCATCGGTTGGGCAAAAATCATGCAACATTGATCTCACCTGGAAACTTTCAACTCCCGATCTTGGAAAGAAATGTCTTTTGAGTTGCTGGCGCTGAAAAAGGGATACTTATTTATCTTTTGTTTATCCCAATTAATGTGTCCCATGAACAGGCTGATCAAGCTAGCTAATGATTTACGCTTTAGGGAGTCAAATGTGTTTAAAACACACGCTGCAAATCTCTTTAACTCTATCCGGTAGGTAGTTATATTTTCACTGGGACAATAGCACAGTGCAGGGAAAGTTGTGAACTTCCTTGAGGAAAATAACCCCTGGACCCGAGCGTTTTAAGTGCTGCTGATCTGGATTATGTAACTTGCAAGAAAAAGCAATAGCTGCGTATGCTGTTATAGTTTACAATGGCTTGGTACAGAGTCCAAAACCAGGAATTAACAGAAAAGCTGAAATTAATCAGTTATTTGGAAATATGTTTTCCAAGTGTATTAAATTCACGTGGACAAGTTATCATCTTTAATGACAAATAGCCATAAAGATCACTGATGTTTAGATAGAGATGGGTCTTTGGAGTCTTAAGAGTTAGCTGCAGTGTATAAAGCTCTTCTTGCAGAGTAACACAGATGAGCTATTCCACTTCACAGTTGTGTTTTTGCAAATGTCACACTGACAGTTTTGGAAAAATGGTGCTTTTTGCCCACCAGTCACAGAGATAGCTGGGACTCTAGTTCCCTCATCCTCTGAGCCACAATAAAAGACCACAGGAATTTTTGTTTAGCCAGTTACTGCTAGTGTGTGAATTCATCACTGTAGCTTTATTAATGCAAAATAGTTAAGAGTCTCCTGCCTGTGCCAGAGTGAAGACTCATTGCAGACATGCTTGGGTTTTCATTATGAACGCTTATCACCCTTAAATGTAGAAAGAAAATTCCAAGCAGCCAAAGGTCAGAAAAATCAAAATCAACTACTTCCAGAAGCCTGTATTTTATCTCTGTATATTCTCTTAAGATATAGCTGGGCTGACAAAGGGTCACCTGGTTTTCTTGGAAACAGCTGATGTTTTCCCACTTATTTCAGTATTGACTTGGTTTTTAATCAGACTCTAAATGTTACTTGTAGCTATGAATCAAATATAGGTGAATTTTTCCACCACTGCCTAATGGAAACAAAGTTGCTTCCTACTTTCTAGGTACCTATTTGAAGAAAGATACTGGTAATTAATTCAGTTTACTGAATGTATTTTCTTGGGTAAATTGGATATATTGGGTAAAACACCTTCCCTTGCTGCTCCCATAGTAATCACTCTGTTCTTTACTGAAACTGAATAGCAGCATACCTAAGTCACTGAAATAATCTATTTTTCTATAAATCTGACTTTGTGTGCTTTTTTAATGTTTAATATAAGGATCATAGTATGAGCAGTAGTAAAGCACGCTTCCTGTGCGCTTCCTTGGCAATGTGACCTTGACTCAGATACCCATTAACTGAAATTGTTCAATCCCCAAATCTTTCCAGGCTCAGTTTTTTTGGTGAGGTACTCAAAAAGGTGACTGTAGCAGGGCACATGGTTTGTACAAAGAAAACCCCAAAACCCCCAGACAAGAAACTTATGATTTCACATGTAAGCTAATTCTGAAAAGGTAGATAAGTATGCAGATATACACATAAACAGACTGATGTATTAACCCCCCCTATTTAAACAAACCCACCAAAACGGTCTTCCCAGCTTGTGAAAGCATTGAGTTTGCTGCTACAAAAGCAAACAAAAACATACAGATGTGACAAGTGTCGCAGTATGGATCACTCTAAAGCATTGGATTTAATTTATGGATGTTTGGAAACAAGTATAGCTTTGGTAGTTTTCTTCTAGTGAATGGTGTCACTGTTGTGGAGACTCAGGAAACCATATTTCATATTCACCCTCTTCATGCTTTGTGCTCACATGACTCACGTCAGTGTCATGTGGCATAGCACTGCTTGGTTTAGATTATAAACAGATAGTTTTGTCATATAGGATCATCCAGCTGGGGCTGACATAATCACTTAATGTCCTTGTAAGTGTTGCTGTTTTTCTGGCTGGCATGATGTTTTGGATCTGAGATCTGATTCAGAGGTTGCTGTCTTACCTCCAGACACTTGTTCCTTTTGCTGTCCCAGGGGAAATCTATGGAAATGGTGTAAGCGGCTGGGTGGGAGTAAGTAGGCAGGATATACTTACACAGGGAAAAGATGAAATATTGATTAGTTGTGAAAGTGTTGTGTTGAGAAAAAAGACTGGTATCTAGTAACTGTAAGTGCTAACATCATGCATAGAGCTTCGGTTTTGCATTTTTGTTCTTCAGTACTGCTTGCTGCAGAGAGTCTGAAGCTGTCTGACTACGGTACTATGAAAACTCTTCAAATGACTGGATTGTCATAGTTCAGAGTGAAAGGGGAAATGAAGATGTATTCTGCATATTCCATAAATTTCTGAATTGTGAACTTGGTTGGCAGCCTATACCACCTCTGAGAGAAAACATCTGTGGCTGGAGTCAGTAGATCTTTAACTTAATTCAAAAGCACTTTCTCAAACTTGGGATTCCCGGCCTAGGCTCTAGGAAAGAAACCTCTTTCCCACAACTAACTGCATAGTTGAGATATTTTGTTTTATTTGGAGACTGATTCTCAAGACTGAGAAGATGAGTTCATGTTATGACTGGGTTAATTACTTCTTATACAATCAATTTCAGTACATACATTTTATTCAGTACATACATACTTTCAAATTCAGAAAAATACTAGGCTGTCAGGGAAGGAAGTAAATACTAAGTATGTACATATTCATGGATGGGTCACTCCTGTTCTCATTAATGCTAATGAGTATGTAAATACATCTGATAAACTACCTTTCTTTTTAAAAGCTAAATCTTACTTGTGTTTTATGTTTTGCTGACTTCAGCTGCAAGTTATTTGATCTCTGCCTTTGCTGAAAGTTAAGGCAGAGCCTTTGAATGAAAAAGGTATTTTTTTTGTTTAATACTTTTCATAAAATTTGTTTGCATTTCAAATGTTTTCAGAATAGATAAGTTCTGCTTTCTAATGTGTAAGTGATCAATGACTTGTCCTATGGAAGGAAATGAGATTGCTGCTGTTAATGATGTTAACAGAGTTCAATCCCTCTCAAAAATATTTGAGCAAGGAAACAGCTGAGGTTGATGGATAATCCTCATAGAAGTAGAGTTCAAACTTTAAGCAGAAACTGGTTTTGGAGCCATGACATTTTTTTTCATACTGGAAATTAATTGGGTCCTCTCATAGATGTCCCTACTACTAAACTCTGTAGTGACTGCTTCTAATTATCACATATTTGCTGATACAGCAAATTAATGTTCACATCTGGGTCATAGACAATGGAAATCATCATTTCAGTGAAACATCAAGTTGGCACTTGCCTGTTAACGTGTTTATTTTCCATGTTTCTCTTTTGTTCTAGACCAGTACTCATTACTGTTCATGTTCCACAGCTTCATTTACCAGTTATGACAAAGCCTGTAAAATCCAAAGTAGGTGCTGATCTATTCAGTATGATATATTAATTAAAATCACAGTGAAATGTGAATTGCTACAATTTATGTAGACAAGGGTCTGAATCAAAATCTTGGATCTAAACCACACCAAGCTTGAGGATGATTTGGATTCAGTTCTAAACTCTGTGGTTTGGGTTTTTCTTTAATCACATGGTGTTACAAACATCTATTTCATGTGTCTAAACTGTCCCAGCTGTGCAGAGTATTTCCTTGAACACATTTGACTTATTTTTACATGGATGTAAATCAGGAGTAACTTTGCTGAAGTCAGTGCAACCGGTGCCATTACATGACGTGTGAGGAAAGGTCTGTGCTTTCCGTACAATGTCTCTGTATGCTAATAATATAAAATGACATGTATTCTTTGCATCAGCTTTGGGGGATAATCTATCTGCAAGTCTTTTCTTGGGCATGGACATGATGAAAATAAGCTAGCAAATACAAAATATGAAAGAGTTGGAATGACAGCTCTCTCCAATAGCCATCTGAGATCTTTCTTTTAAGGCAGGTCTCAGTGCCATTGCTGTATCCTCCCTGCTGCCTTCTCCCCACCTCACTGGTTCTTTCCCAACCCCACTGCCACCAGTGCCTTCTCTTCACACTTTCTGTAGCCACATCCTGCTGCACCCTGCCAGGGCACTAGCTTTGTCATTGTGCTGTTTGCTCTCACTTGTAAGGCTATCACTCATCAGCTATTAGGAACTAACATTAGACAAGTATTTGAGGTAAAGAGAATATTAAAGCTGGGTTGATTTCCACTCCAGTTTTCCCTATTGAATTATATAAAGGTTTCAAGTGAACTTGATCTGTAAAGAAACCCAAGCTTTTCTTTAGGTTGGACAGTCCTGTGTTTTTGTCTGTCGTTCCCCTTCCCTCCATCTCCATTATTCTTGCATGCATATCCAGTTCTGGATTAAGCTGTGGCTATTCTTGTGGTATTTCTTGTCCTGCCCAGAAGCAGAAACTCCTGGAAGCATTGCTACAAGATCCTTTTGTTGAGTATATTCCCGTGTAGTTTTCCAGGCTTGCTGAATCTAACCTTTGTGTATTTTCAGATTCACAGTGAATACAAATAAATTACTGTTCTTTTACTTGTGTCTTTATTTGGATGCAGTTACTATTCTTCTATTTAATCAAGGTGGGGGTCGGGGAAGCGGGCTTGACTTACCTGTCCCAGTGAAAGCAGTTTGACTTGCGCCATATTATGCCAGCAAGGAGAAACTGTGTTACAGATTTTTATTTTCTAAAGATGCTATGTGGTCTGTGCAGCTGCAATTCGCCTGGAAGAAGATGGATGGACTTCTCATTGGGGGTTGTTCATTCTTACTTCTAGCCAAGAACAACATAAACCAGGGTGAATCAAGGGTAAGATCTGTGCAGTTATCAGTTCAGTAATACTTAGCATGAAAATATAATCCACTAAGGGAGCACGAGAGAAAACAGCGAGGCCCATGAAATGTCATGTTGCATACTCTACCAGATAGAAAAAAACCCTGGTACTTCAGATAGCTCTGGGCCAGTAATAAAATAGAGTGCAAGAAGATGATTATATCTTTTTCAGCAAAGGATTTGGTCTTGGCTAAGGAACATACAAATCCCGACACCTCCTTTTAAGCTGCCATTCAAGTTTGTAACTTTGAGGCAGGTGAGGATGAGCAATCATAGACTGCCTCCCCTCGAGAACAGCAGTATTTCAAAGCCTGCAGACAGTGTGAATCCTTTAAGGAACAGTAGAGGATCTTCTTTTTGTATACATCAAGTACATGACTAGTTAAAGCCTTTTGAGATCATAGGCAAATTTTGCAGCAGTTTCAGAAAGCAGAGTTGTTTCAATTTCGTAATAGCAGCTTAAACAGGTATCACAAAAAAAGCAAGTCTCTTTTGGCTCTAGCTTTTTATGATATCCATGATACATCATACATGATTCATCAGAGAGATGAAACTGATAACACGTTTATGCTGTGCCAGAACACAATTTTATTTTCAAAGTGTTTAGTTTACATATTATACATAAACAAAAGGAGAACAGAACTGAGTAAAAATCAGAGGTAAAAGGCAACCTACAGGGTCGTTGGGGAAACTCGTACAACCCTAAAACTTTAAAGCTAGACACTTTTATAGTGGTTAGATAACAGTGTATATTCTCTTACACTGACAACTAAGGCAATCCAAGTTAGGGCTTAAGGGTTTAAATTAGAAGACTGTTCATTGCTGAGAATTGTGTTTCCCCCAGACTTAATCACTCTTTTTACTGGAATTTTATATATGCTTAACAGCAGATAACTTCTGGAATCCATCTCCTTTCTATTGGTGGCACCAGGTCACTCACTCCTTTATCTGGAGTTCAAGATTTAGCTTAAAACCTCACATTTGTCTGTACTACTTCTGCAGAGATTGTTAGAGATATCTTAAAATTCACGGTTTAAATTTAATCATGGCATTTTCCTCTACTTTAAATAATTCTCTGTCACTTCAAGACTTTAAGTTTTAATATTTACTGGGTGTGACTTTACTATAGCCAAAGAACAAGATCTTAACTAGATTCTTGTGCAAGGTTATGTCAGCCTTGCTCAAGGAGCTTGGAGTATCTCTTGACTGAAAGATTTTTTAGGCTTAGAAATGGGAAGAAAAAAGAAGAATGTTTAGTAATGGGCAGCAACAATTTGTGAAGCTGTGTATGCAAGACAGCTACCATATGAAAAAATACTGCATTTGTCTATTGTTCCTTTGGGTGTTCTGTGCACATGAAAACATACTATGTTTCATTTCCATCTGTAAAAGGCTGTTATATTTTCAGCTAGGGAGAAAGGAATTGTATGATAAATGGAGCTTGCTGTGCCTCTTGGTGTTTGCCTTTTCTCAAAGGTTAGGACTGGAACACTGTTGCAAGAAGCAAAGCTTTGACTAAACTTATTTAAGCCAGTAAGAGTGGGCTGTTCTTTATCATATTAATTTCAGCTGACTCATGTCATTTGACCTCCCAAAACCAATGATGGTTGGTTAAGATTATATCCAAACCAGTCATAAGTTACCAATGAATCAGTAACAATATTTTGGGCTGGTATACAAAAACATCTCTTGCTCCATGTTTAGTTAGCTTGGATCCTCTTGTGGTTTGACAATATTTCACAGAAACAAAACATTCTCAACTTCAAGCAGAGTCCAGTTTCCTTAATAAGACTTTTGGTGTAAGGAGGGTAAAGAGTTTAGCCAATTTTCAGCTTAATTCCTCTTAGAGCAGCTGACATACATCTTGCATGCTCTGTGTTCAAGACTTTCCACTGTCATTTATTTTGATTATCTGATAGATGTTGTGATGTTAAAAGCATGGTATGCTGCAGATAAATCATGATACCAACTCCTTGTCATGCTAATTCTCTTTGCTTTTCCAACTGGGAGAAGAAAATATTGAAGTATTTGGATATGGAAGCCATCCTAAGGAGCATATCCTTTTTGGTTGGAGTATTTTCTGGTTTTCTCTGGTAAACTTGTAATTTGGTTGAGATATTGTTGTTGACATGCACTATGGTATAGCTTTTAGACAAATTAGTGCTAAGGAGCAATGTTTAGGAAAACCTTGAAAAATATACTTCTGCTTTAACAATATCACTTTGCTATGGAAACATTAATGTATCATATATAGTTTGTGTTTTGATGGAAATGCTTACAATGCTGTCTTTTTTTTCTAAATCTTGCAGCTACATCAAAAAAGTATTTGAAAACTGAGGTGTTCCTAAAGCTAAAATCCCCATAACTAAATAAAACACTGTGCTAAACCGTCATAGAAAAGCCAAGTAATCCATTCCCAGCAATAAATAAGCCCAAGAGAACTAAAGTGAAAGTAGTCTGTGGCTTCATACAGAGCCTGATCTTGTGGCTTTGGCACTTATTTAATGTTTTGCTCTTATATTGCATTTTTCATTCATAGTTTATGAAATGCTTCACAAAGACAAGTAATAATAGTCTGATTTTTTTGGGGTGAGGGCTAAAGAAGCACCAAGAGCTAAACTGGCTTGCTGGCAATTTAGTCAGTTCATTGTAGGCAGAAAGGATGGAGTCCTGACTTCAAATGTTGCCTTGATTTTTAGGTAGACCTCTTTTATTTTTTTTTTTAAGGAAGAAACATTGCAGGTAAATGCCTCTTAAAAACTAAATGTATTATTGCTCTTTGTTCTTTGAGGCTCAAAAGTGGAGATCTCTGTGAGACCTTGAATTCAGGACTTGCCCTAAAAGAGCTAAAAAACTGCTCAGTACCGCACTGTTTTTCAAAACTTGAGAGAATTAATGGCATGCAGAGCCAAAACAGCTCAGTCCATGCTTTTCCCTTGGAACATCATCCTCTATCCCATTAAAAATGACCTTCAGCAAAGATTTTTTTTAATGGAAACAAAGAAGGTCATAATTTAGTTTACAAAACATCCTCAAATGTTTTTAACAAGAAAATCCACATGCCAGTTTTGAGGGATTCATACAGTTTCTCTTGCTGTGTCCTTACTTTGTTAATGAGCCGGGCCTGTTTCAGCCATGACTAAATCTTTTTGTAGGAAAGAACATTTAGAAGGATGATGCATGTGGTTAAAAAACAAGAATGAGTTTCTGGAGTCTTGGGTTTAATTCCCAGCATCGCCACAGACTTCCTTTGTGACTTTGGACAAGCCACCACATCTCTGTGACTAAGTTCACTGGCTGTAAACTGATGCTAGTGGAATTTCTCTTCTTTAGAAGCAAGTTGTGAGAAGGACATATATTTAGGTATCAACTGCAGCTGTGGAGGAACTTAGATTTTTAATTTTCTAAAACTTGGGTATCCAAAAGGATTATTTAAAGGTGTGGCCATTTCCTGTGGATTGTCTCAATAACGGGAAAATGCCACAAAGCAATTTGAGTCATCTGTGTCAGCAATCTGTGGCACTTCAGTACCTCTTTCAGACAGCTTCACCACTGAACATACTTCCCTACCTGGGAGCCTGAGTCCAAGCCAGTGACACAAACCTATGGCAAATGTGTCAGAGTCAGCTAGTGATGCTGCTCTAAATAAGTTGTGGCTGGAGCTGTGGTGTAGACTGCAGTAGCAATGGAGCTCAGGGAACCTTAATAAACCAGGAGGGCCTGGCCCTCAGGTACTGTGGGAGGTGGCTAGGGGTATCAGCCTAGTGGATGACATCCAAAAGATCAAGTGGCAGATTGTCCATTGACAGAGGAATAACTTAGTCCATGTATCAAAGGCAACCTGTGCTAGATCTGATGGAGGACAGATTTTTTTAGGTTTCCAAGCCTGCATCTTAACTAGAAGGCCTCTCCAGTAGTAATTATGGACACATTCAATTCACATAAAAGCTTTGCTCTTCTGTTTTCTGAACAGTTAAACTGTGAGTTGCATTTGCCAAGGAGGCTGAAAAAATCTCCTTGTTCATCTAGTCCAAGCCATATTCATGGCTGAATATGTTTGCACTGATATTTGTCATATTTATGCAGATTGCTTTATAATGTGGTCAAGCACTGTCCACAGAAAGCATCAGTAGCCTGTGGTGGGCAGGTTGTAATTCTGCTTAAGTGCTTGGCTCTTCCTACGGGGAAGGGAGGTGAATGAGCACTTGCCCTTGGGTCTTTCACTTAATGCTCCTTTTCCCTCAGGCAACAATGCCAGGGGAGGTGACAATCATCTTATCATCTGCTGTGGCATCTACTCTTCCTCCTCTCCTCGAGGCAGAGGGCAGGGAGCAAAGAAGATGCTTTTTTAAAAATGGCTTCATTATTTCTTTTCTTCCTCCCACACCAATGAAATTTGCTTGAAATTAGCCATCTCACTGCTGACTTTCTAGGCCACTACACAAAACGGAGAAACAAAGCTGTGGCTACAGTTGCTCAGCCTGAGCCAAAAAGCACTAAATGACAAAATATGATTTGCAAGAGCCAGGTCGCAGAGTCCAAGAAAGACAACAGCTTGTACACAGGGGAGGAAGAGGATGTGGAATTGGTGGGATAAGTATGTTTGTTAGAAGGGGATGGGCTCTGTTAAATATTCTTCCAACTGCTATCATCTGTGAAAAACTGTATCAGGGAGTTATTTTCCACAATGAAATAGGAAAATATTTCATAGGTGCCACCCTGTCCATATTTTGTTGGTCAGTTCCACTGCATATAAACAATATCTGTAACATGGAGTTATAATTATATGCTTCCAACAAAAATAATGCGAGAGGATAAGATTCTTTGATTTTTCTAGTATGACTAAAAGCCACAAATATAAAATATTGCATCAGACACTTTGGACTCCAGAAATCTTCACTCTTGGGTTGTAGAAACATGATGTTTAGATAAGCTGTTGGTAAGAACTGGAACTTGCTGGGCCTCAATTCTTCCACTTTGTGAGTTGCAAGAAAGTCTGATTAAAATTAAATACCTGTTCTTTAGACCTCTAGTTTTTTTATCTGTTGTATTTTCAGAGTCCTTGGAAGAGTTTTCTTATCACTAATACAGAATATCTAGGCTCCTTTATGTGTGTAAGAATTGCTTTTGATTGCATCCCATCAAAAAAAAAAGTCTTAAAGTATCTGTGATATAAGTGATTTTTTATCAATGGATCCCAATCAACTGATATAATCTGTGTGTCTTCAGCTCCGCTGTGTTTAGAAACAGCATTGGGTTTTTTCCACTTCTGGAGTGCAGTAGTCTCTTCTATTGTTGATTCTTTATCCATAGTACAGTACATGTGACTGTCATTAGAGCTTCTTTGCGTGTTTTTTAGTACAGCACCTACTATGGGGTCTTTGCTTACTGAACTAAAACGGAAACTGCAGTTTCTCCTCCATCAGGTTTCTCATCTGTAACAATTCCTTTTGTTATTGAGAAATCTCAAACATACGAGTCTACAGTGGAAACGGACTAAAGGGTTGCACTGCTGGTATGACGATTCTTTAACATTCTCTGGTATTGCTGGGTAATCTTTTAGGGCAGATTCAAGAGCTACTCATCAACTGCCATGTACAAGGCAAAGAACAGCAGAGAAAATGTCTTCTACAAAGAAAGCAAAGGCCACTTAGAATGTGACACAGAACTTGGAAAAAAAATATTTTTATTCTGGTAAATTGCCTGGTTTGGATCATGGTTTCTTGACCCCTCCCACCCACTTCTAGATACACACAAATTTTTGTTTTTCATATTCAAGGGTTTTCTTTTGCAAAAGTCTTCATAATAATTAGAAATAAATGGCTTCCTAATGTCTTTTTTTCCTTGGAAAACAATGGTTTAAATTAAAGGAAAAATGTTTTTGCCCAAAATACAAACAAACATACAAGAGTTCCATAAAACCCCAAAGTTGGGAGGAAGTAGAACTGCCAGTGGTTTGAGAAAACCACAGCCAGGTTCTTGTGTCCCTATGGAAAGTGGTTTTTTTCTCATTAGACTGCCTTGTTAAACCCTTCTGTATTCCAAATGTGTACTATCTATTTAACTGTTTGCTTTTAGCATGATTTCTCCTTTTAAAGATGACAGTATTTAAACCTAGCAACATGTTGTTTTAAGATCAACAGTTTAACAAGAACAAAATCTGCCTCCCAGACTCAGCTGCCTGCCTGCCTGCCTTCCAAAATACTTTGTTCTGAAGAAGCTGATGGCAGTGATAAATGTAAGAGAGTTAGAGCTCTGCAGTTATTGTCAGCAAGTTAGCTTTATGGGTTGGGGATTAGACCTTTGATGTCTTATCGAGTTTCTGCCCTGCGTGAATCAGTTGCTTACTTGATTTAAATTATAAAAAGAAATGCTCTGTTGTGATATTGTCTCATACTGTGTCTTCGTCATTTGAGATGCCCTCCGTGTTCTTTAGTTCCCCAGGAAGAGAAGGCAACCAGCCATATGGAGAGTGGCCAGTTGCCTGCTGATCATGATAGGCATTAAATAGAGTTGCATAGAAACTCAGATATAGAAAAGCCCTGTTTAGCTGAGCCTTTCTGTCCCCCCACAAAGGGAGATTGTTCCCTACAGGCCTGTAACACAACATCCAGTACTGTTTCACTTTAGTTTTTGAGGGGGTCCCCGTATTCCTTTAGTAAGTTTTGTCCTCTTCACTGAGGTAAGAGCTTCTTATGAAGTTGTCTTTTTGACATCCCCCAGTGTAATTGCTGCTGGACTGGTGGAGAGCTAGTGGGGCTTGGGCATGTGGTGGGAAGAGAGCAGAGGTGAGCTATGAAGGAGGCCTCCCTTTCGTGATTCCAGGGAATGATGAGGGTGGCAATACGTCACCCTGGAGATGACTGTTTGAGCCCACCTAGAAGCTAATTTTCAGGGTTTTGCCTGTCCTATGTGGATGAGGAGGTTTCTGGCCTTTCTGACAGACATTCAGCCTAATGCTTCTTATGTTAAGTAATAGGTCATTGCTCTTAGTTTTATTGTTTTAAGCTACCTCAGACACTTTAAGGGTGTGTGTTGATATTCTTCAATCCCCAAATAAATCCCTCAAATACAGAGATGTTGATCTGGCTTAGATTTTATTTGCACTTTAAAATAGCTTTTCAACATTTTAGAAGCCAAAATACTTTTCATGTGAGCAGCCTTTGAACAAGATTAAAAAGTAAAATGTGTCTATTTTCTCAAATCGTAGCTGTGGTTATTAAAGACACCAACCAGGCACATTAGCTGTGTGCGAGGAAACTGGGTAACAGGATGACTGGGCTAGTCCACTTGTATTCTGAAAGCTGGGTCAGTACTCATGAAAAGCTTAAGTAAACTAGAGGATAATTCAATACATAGACAATGCATCCCACTGTTTCTCTGTTTACTTTCTCCCTGTGTGACTTCTGGCAACTGAGAAGAAACACTATAAATGACAGCAACCAGCCAAAGAAAAGATTATGAATAACAATACCACAAGAATGAAGGGCATAAAGTTACCAGTGACTTGGGAAAAATGCAGAACACTGGACACATGACACATCTAGAAAGTAGTGGGTTGCAGTACATGTAGAACGGAATACCTTCAGATTAGAAACCCTTTCAGTTTGAGTTTCAGTATAAATTTGTCTCTGGTGACACAAGGTCTGTTTATCTGTAAGTGTTTTTTGACTCTGTTGAACCTCTACGCTTTGCTGGTAATACTCTGAAACCAAGAGAAGTAATGCCACTGGACACAGAGAAAGAAAACCTACATATTTACTGAAGAAATAAAAAGGCTGAGATCTCTGCTGTACGTATGTGCAAAGGACAGCACCTTCCTGATAAGAGTTCTCTTTCTTCTTTACCACATTTTTAACAGTTCTGCTTTCAGCACTGTATTTGAGACTGTCATGCTTTCCATCGCAATCTACAGTTCAATTTTCAGGCACCATTTACAGCAAGCTGATACCCTACATTTAGATACCAGTGAATTTTTTTGATGGTGCAAAATGAAAGAAACCAGCTGTTTATGTTAAACTGGAGTTCAAAATAAGTATAATAAAGATGACAGGGAGATGTTTTGACCCCTGAAAAGCCAGGTAAACTGTTTTTTTGGGAGGGGGAAGTGCAGTCTATCTGTCCTTGCTGTGATGCACTTTTATTACTTCTGAATACAGTATTAAATGTGTGAGCTGTTTTCGTCTATAGTGATTACACTAGGCTCAGTTTGCAAAAATGAGTAGTTTTGGGAAATATGGAGGACTCTTAGTCTTGGAAGTGAATGAATGTAGTCAGATAATGGGTGTTTTAGTGTCACTGGCAGTGCTTATCGTGTCCTGAAAATTAAGACCATTTGTTCAGTTGTAGCTATATGAGGTCAATGCTAACAAATTGGTTGTTCATACATTGTTTCTGATGCTTAGACTTTGCAGCTTCTGGCATGACTCATTTGGAGTGAGTAGTCTGTGCTTCCGAAGACTATATTGTAGGAAAATTCAAATGAATCAGTGAAAAGTCCTTCTGAAAGGGTAGTTCACCAGGGCTGAATGCTACTTAATAGGAGCCCAAGCCTGCTGCTATTGAAGTCTGTGTATTTACCTTAGTAGGGATGGAACCAGATCCTAGAATTAAGCTATTCAAGAGAATAGCCCTTCAAGAGGTATGATTGCACTACCTTGAAGTTTCTTTCCAAGACAAAGCCAAATGGAAGAAAAAAAGAAAAGACTTAGATCCCTTATTCTTGTAGTGTTTCCTGGTATCCTATACTCAGAATGCTTAAACAGTACAGAAAGCTCTTTTGCTGTAACTTCCCCTGTGCCTCCAGAGACCAAAACAATTCAGTTCATTTTCGATCAGAACTATACTGAAGAGAAGAAAAAAACTGCTCAACTGGTACTTTTGAACCCATTGCAGCGTCCTTTTCCTCCCTGCCTCCCAACAATTCTTTATATTAGCTGTGGTTCTCTGCCTCCAAAACCCCAGAATACTTCCATTAGTAGATTAGAAATACTAAAATACCATTGAGCCACCAAATCACATGAAATCTCCTTCAGCTGGTGAGCTGTTGGGAGGAACTTTATTTGTGATATGGTAATGATGAAACTTGGGCTTGCATGTGTAATAAATTGATGTCCATCCTTTCCTCAAAGCATGAAAGAATGTGTGTCACTTGGGTTTGCTTCAATTTCAGCTCAGTCCTTCCTAGTTTACATGGTTGCACAACTGAGAAGTTTTGTCTTTTTTTAGTTATTTGTGAAACAGCAGTAAAAAGAAGTGATGGATGTGCTGACATTCAGCCCTGCCATCCCTCCATCAACACAGTAAAGCAGAGCTCACTTAAAAAAAACACCTGTTGAAGCAACAAACATTTAAAAAATAACATGCCAAAGCAAAACATATAAATCGAAGCACAACCCTGTTTAATAATCAGTTTTCTGTGCTGGTCATAAAAAGATGGTACTGTAGTTTTGGCAGTGAGTCTCCAAGAGCTCCACTGCACTCCAGGCACTGAGGGAGTAAAGCAAAACACTGTCCTAGTCGATAGGTAATGTGGCACTGACTTTGGGTACTGACCCAAGGTTTATTAAAAAAAATGAAACACCAACACCATCACCACCACGATAACAACAGAACCCGACAAAACCCCCAGCAAACCAACCCTCACCTCCCCACTCAGTGAACTTGCATGCTCTAGCTGGTTCCTGCAACCATCCTTGCTAAAGTTTACTTGGAAAAGGTTTGCTGTCATAAGTTACAATGAAGAGTTTAATGATATATTATGAGGCAAAGGTGGTGTGTGTGTTCAGAGGTTTAAAAGGGTCCTTTTCAATAAAATGATGTCTCAGCAGGCATTAGAGACAATTCTCCCTTTTCTGTGCCTTGCAGATGCACAGACACCTACAGAGACTTTATTGGTAATGTTCTCTTTGAAACCTAAAGCCATCTCTGTTTTGGTCATCTGGAACCCTAGACTTTTAATGTTTCTTCCCCTTTATTTTTCTTTGACACTACGGGCTGGGTCAATCTCATAGGACTTCAACCATTTACAGGACAGCTAGTTGATCAGTCTCTCCAGTTCAGAAAGTGGAAGGGACATTTCTAGGATATGATCTATCTTCTCCTAAGGTAAATCTTATCCTAAAGGTGTTGTTTTCTAGTTTCTTTAGTCTATAGCAACTAGTTATATTTATATATATATAGCTATATATATATAGCAACTAGTTATGAAATCATGATCGTGGCGGGCTGCCCTGGAGAGTGCTGCACTATTGTGGCTGGAAAAATAATTTTTTTATGTGAACAGGGATAAATGAACTTTCAAGAACAGATGATCGCTTCTAGATGTCTGCGATAACCTCACTGAAGTCAGTAGTCTGCTTACTTGTCAGGTAGTGGAATATGATTCTGATTTACACCATGAACCTTTACCATGGAGAACAGGCACAGAAATGTTTTGATGAGGTTCTTTGTTGTAAGTGCAGATGACCTTGCCCACTATAATAGCAGGAACGGGCTCATTCTAGCTCATCAGAATGGTATCTGAGTAGGCCTGTGTGTGGTGGCTTTCTGTGTAAATTCTTCCATGCGAGCTTAACCTCGATGATGATGGCCTGTATGTTTGGGCAAAGGAGAAGCTCACAGTTTTAAGTAGGCAGCTCTGGGCTTGTCCTGGAACAGTCAGGAAGGACTGTTTTGCTTCAGTGAGACAGTGCAAGGGGAACTGATCGGTTAGATAGGTTAAGTACAGCAGTTGTCATCTTGAAGTTGTCTTCTGGTACTGTCCTAAATAACTCAATAACAAGGATAAGGGAGCTTAGGTTTTCCATATGTTTCAGCACTAGGGTTGAATGCTTTTCCATGGCACTGAGATGAGAGTAGGGTTTGTTCTGTAAATGTACCTTTCTCTTCATTCCTTGGTCAAAAAAGTAATGAAATAAATATTAAAAAAATGAGTGGCGGTTTAATAAAGCAGATTAACTGAAACAAACTAGCTGGTTAGAGCGCTCTCTAATGCAGACAGTAACATGTTGATGTTTAAACATCATTACCTTTTTCTGAAATATACATGGCAATATGACTTTACATATTATAGCCTGCACGTGTGGATATATATAGACAATGGTATGTGTGTATAAATATATACACATACATACACACACACACACACACACACACATTACTATTGTCTAACTCATTTTCCCATTGCAAATGAGCCCAGAGGGAACAAAATATTCCTAGCTTGGAGATTTCCACATCTGCCCTTCAGGCAGCTATCAGACAGAAACAGCATGGCTGCATAAATCACTGTAAATCAGCACATTTTTCAACAGCACAAAGCCCTAAGCACAGAACCACTTTAGAGCGTGCTGCTCCATAGTTTGTTCACAGACCTCCCATGCCAGCAGCAGGGAAGTCAGGCCGTTCTATTCAACATCTTACAGTAACCAGATACAGGATAAAGAAATTGCCTTCAAAGCTATAGTCTGCACTAGGCTTTTCCAAGCAAAACAGTGATGTCTAGCATCCATCTTTTCTCTTCTCCTTGTTTTTCAGGCCTTTTTGGCCCTCAGTCTGCCAGGATGAGTTGTTATTCTCCTGTTTTGCAAGCAGGCTTGAACTTCATTTTAGATTCTGAAGAAGTAGTTTACACTTGGTTGGAGAGAAGGTCTGTATGTAAGTTTTAAGGTGTCCATAAAATGCAACAGAATAAAACCCTGTTTTCAGTAGGTTTAAATACCTAGTCTTAGTGGTGGGTGTGTAGGTCCAATGGAAATCGAAGGGGTCTATAAATTGAAGAAAAGTTGAAAACCTCTGATGAACCATCCAAATCCACGAACTTGAAAGGCTTTCTTTTTCCTAGTGCACAGACTCTAACCTGATCTTACAGAAGAGGATGGAGTTTATTTCCACAGACAGAAAAGAAGCAGTTTCTGGGACTTTAACTGTAGTAGGAAAACTTATGTTAGAGCAACATAAAAATAGGTTTAGCATAGTTATGAGTTATGTTTTGTGTGCAGCCTGTTTGTGTTAAGGATGTCTCTACAGGACGGCAAGAAATCTTTCTTATAAGCTGGCCAGAAAAAAAAAGAATTTGGGGAACACTCCCCTGCCTTGCTCAGATTAATCAAATAGTGGCCTCTGACCAAAGACAATCCACAGCTGTGCGCTATATTGTGAAATGTAGAGCAGAGCATTTCCCATTACTGTTTAAAAAGCTGTGAGCCAGATTCAATAACTAATCTTTACACCTCAGCCTAAATGCATCTGTCGTCAGCTTCTCCTCCAATGGAGAGAGATGTCTGTGCTCCCCATGTCCGGACTGTAACACTGCTCTGGACTCTTCTGCTTTCTTGCACTGGCAGTTTGGTTTGTAGATGTATCCACTGTTGACTGTCTAACCGTGCATCAATTTTATCCCAATATTCTCTGTGATCCGCTAGGTGGAAGGGGAATTGCTCTGCACTGTAGATGGTGGGATCACAGATTTGGAAATGCAGAAATGTGCATGTGACTCTGTTTCATCAAAGGTCTTTTCTGCTGTAGCAGTGATGTGGCAGCAGGATGTAGACCAGAGACAATGACACTGAATCCCTGCATAAGCATGGGTAGTATAGGATAAAGAGAATATATGTGTTATGCCATAACAGTGAACAAGTTTATGGACATCTTATCTTGATAAATGGTTTAATAGCACAGTAAAGAAACCATCAAATGCCTACTCTTGAGGTACTGGAAAAAACTTTCTCATGGACTGTAACATGTTGCTTGTGGTTGAGGAAATAAGCATCCTGATAATCCACAGCCCAGATGTGGGACCAGTGACAAAAACAGAGATTAAAGATAAAGCAGAGCAGAAAACAGAGCAGAAATAATTTTCCCCAGTATAAGCAAGGTTTCAAGTATACTACTTCATACTCTGACAATTCCAGTGTTACCAAACTCCAGTAACAGAAGCATGACAGACCACTGGGGCCACTAGCGATACGGGGAGGGGATCACATTTCAACTGGTATTAAGACCCTTTGGTGCATGAGACAGTGAAGGAAAACACTGTAATTCCGTGACACTTGAAATACATGACAGTAAATAATATTTTATCAATGCTTATATCTGTCAATGACTACATGCAGTTTATAGTGATTTTGGTTTTATTAACTGGGGTAAACTTAATAATCAATAATTTTTCTAATATAGTCCCATTACTGTTCTTTCTTCCCAGAAATACTACCTGAGAATTTAAAGCAGTGCCTAGTATAGAATAGTAGGCCCCTTGGAAATTGGGTGTTGTAAAGTGTAATGCTTTGGAAAGGCTGAAATAGATTGGAGGCTGTAAAATTTTTTAAATGATATTAAAATATAAAGCAGAAGACAAGTTAAAGTAACTCCAGTTGAGGAGCCATGCCTGTTAATCTGTAGCATAAGCTCAAATTTGTAGTTGAAAACAATTTTCTTACACTTGACTAGGCTGGTTTCTGTGTGATTAGGGGCAGGAACACCTCTCTGTTAAAAGTGGTTTGCTTTTTAATAGGCATTAACCATAATTGTCTCATTTTTGCTGGTTGTTCAAAATAGTTCCACCTCAGGTTGGTCAACTTAATTTCGGTTGCTACCAGCATTCAACAGAAATGCTGCTTTAAGCTCGTCTTTCAGTGAATCACGTTTGTACAATAACAGATTTGTTTGTTAAATGAACTTAATGACAGGAATAGATGTGCCAGTATTCAGGGTGAGTCACCTTCTTGTCCATCTAGAACCATCTTTCTCTCTCTCTCAACTGTTCTATTTTAATCAAAAGGAATATTTTCACAGGAGAGTACAGCTCTGAAATGTGCATCAGTATGATCCCAGTTTTTGTGACACTGACTCCGCTTGTTCCTGTTGAAACAAATGGCAAATCCCATAGCCCTTGCTTGTTTCAGCATTTCTAGTAGTTTTGACATATTGATTCCTTTGGCTACATGTGAGCAAATAATACTTTTTTAGGCTTGTATCATCTTATGCTGCTGTAGCAAAGATGACAAGGGAGTACTTTCCAAATGCCAACCATATACTTTCTATCTTCTTTTTTTAAGTAAGTACATTTGCTAGTCTCTCTTGTATGCTATCTTTTCTCACAGCTGCTTGCCTTTTTGTCCTTCCTGCTCTTAAATCCCTCAGTTACTCTAGGTTGGTGGAAATTGTTTAATGTACAACCCAAATTCTCCAGTGAGGTTTGGCTAACCAACAAGCTATTCAAGTGGTTTTGTCTCTTGGGTATGTCTCCATCCTCTGCTTTTCCAGGTTGCTTGAGTATCCTTGAACCCATAATTTACCCTAATCTCCTCTAAGGCTTTGAAATAATGAAATACTTAAATACAACTCTTTGGATAAATGCTTTTTAAAATATAGCTTTATCTGTGAACTATCACGCTCTTAAGGGAGTGGATTTTGTTCCTGGGACGATTAAGGAGATTTTCTGTCCACAGTATTACTGTGGTTTGCCCGCTGTGATCAGGCATACCCATTGTAAGTCCTGCAACAACTCAAAACAGAAAAGATGAGGAAAGTCTGGGAGAAAAATGGGACAGAGGCTAGACTGTTGCTCTGCTTTTTGTGGTGCCTGGGTGCAGTTCCCTGATCCACCACATGATTCTCTGTGGGTCGTGAAGCCTTCCTGTGCTTTGGAAAAATGATTCTCTGCTCAACAGGGATGTTGCTGAGGATAAATTAAGGGTGGCAAAGTGCCTAGGCATTACAGAGGGGTAGTCTTATACCCACAAAAAGGCTGTACTCAGATCCTTACTTCACAAAATAGGAAAAGGGAGATCAATTGACTTGCCATCACCAAATCCACAGGGGAAGTCTGAGGCAAAGCAGGGGACTGGATCCGGTTTTTCTCCCAGAGGCCCCATGTGGTCCATTTTTCCATGAAAAGTCCTTTTTACCACCCTAGCTGGGCCTGAACCTGGTGTCCTGCAGATGCGCCTCAGGCAAGGAAGGGTGGCTTGGAGGACCTCACTGGGGGGCCCCAGCCTGCAGCTCATCAGGGCGCCCGGGCAGTGTCACGAAAGCCTGTCTTCACTGCTGCTCATTTTGCAGGTGAAGGGAGATGACTTCAGTTTTTCTCCCTACCCACTCAGCTCAGCTAATTATTGATTTCTGTAAGCAAGAAGGATCTGCAAAACAGCACTAAAATGGGTTGAAAAGGAGCATCTCTTTTCCACTTTTGGAGCTCTATAGCTAAATTTCAAGAAGAAAGGTTTGGGGTTTGTGTGTAATTTGTGAATGATTTGTGAGTAATTTGCTTCTGGAGATAATTGTTAAAAATGAAAAATTGCTCAAAAACATCAGGAAAAGGAAGCTTTTCTTTTTATGTTATTGTGCCACTAAAATATAAAAATTCTCATCAAAATGCAACCATATGACTAATTTAAAGTGATACCTTTCAGATTGTCTCTCCACTTTCAGGCACACTCTCTAGATAGACATCTGTATTTCCTCATGTTAAGTGACAGCAAATGCAAATAGGCCACTGTTTAAGTATGAAGATTAAAGAGATTTATGATTGTCTTTATAATTTTTTTTTTGTGTGTGTAATAAAATGCAGGGAAACTATATACAGCAAATGTTTTCTGATTTTTTTACATTGTACTACTCTTTCCTGCTGAAATACTGTTCTTTGTTCTCTTTTTTTGCTTGAAATTTTCCTCCTAGTAGTCCAAGTTTCCAGTCTGAAGTTCAAAATTTTCTGTATCCGAGGTTTGTGATAATGAAGTAGCACCACTGAAACTTCAGCTGGATGAAGGCTTTTGATCAGGTGCCTCCTAATGCTAAGGAGAATGATTATCTCCTGGTAGCTGTATTACTGGCTTAATTTTGTGCTTATTCAGAAACAGAAAAAGGATGAAGAAATTAATCTGAGGACTTTTCAAGTTCACCTCATCCCTAGTCCCCGCTTTTCAGGAGCTCAGAGGATAAAGTACTATCTTTGCTTTTGGCTGTCTTTGGTTTTGGCTGGCATGCAGCAACTTCAGAAATTATTAGTTCTTTGGCAGCACGTTTCAGGGTGAGCAGCTCCTGCTTTCCACAGTGCCAAGAGCGGTGCCAAACTCATGAGCCTTGCCTGCCATTTTGGGGGTGGAGGGATGAAGAGTTACTCCAGGTACAGTGTGACTTTGTGGCAGAACTAGAAAGGGGAGCATCTGATGAAAGTCACAATAGGAACAAACAAAATTACTTCTGTCAGCCTATACCCGCTCACTCTCTTCTGGAGGAGATGAGATGGAATTTCTGAGAAAGGGAGAACGTGGTGCAATGGCAGAACTGACAGGGTTTGAATAGCCAGGACCTTGCAGGGCTCTCCAGTGTGAGAAAAGGACATGAACTTCCCTGTGCCGGTCCAGAAAAAGACACCGTAGCCCACAGGTGACCCACACTGGTACAAGAACAGCCCCCAGGGACTGTGCCCCATGGGCAATACATGCTGGAGCAGGGACATCCCTGCGGGTTTGCAGTCATAGGCAACCCATGCCAGGCTCAGCCCATGCTCAAAACAGCAGTCAGAAGATTTTTTTGGTTGGTAACAAGTTGAATTTTTTGGCTCAAGACTGTTTTGCACACAGCACACAGCCTAGTTCAGGTTTTGTCTTCCTTGTTTGCCATTGTGGGACATTTTGGAATGGCAGCTGACTCATAGAATCATGGAATCATTTAGGTTGGAAAAGACCTCTAAGATCATCGAGTCCAACTGTAAAACTAACACTGCCAAGTCCAACACTAGACCATGCTCCTAAGCACCACCCTTCACCAGCTTCATTGCCCATCTCTGGACACACTCCAGCACCTCAATGTTTTTCTTGTGGTGAGGGGCCCAAAACTGGACACAGAATTCAAGGTGCAGCCTCACCAGTGCCAGCACAGGGGGATGGTCTCTTCCCTGGTCCTTCTGGCCACACTGTTTCTGCTACAAGCCAGGATGCTATTGGCCTTCTTGGCCACCTGGGCACACTGCTGGCTCATATTCAGCTGGCTGTCAAGCAGCACCCCCAGGTCCTTTTTCTCCAGGTGACTTTCCAGTCACTCCTCCACAAGCTTGTAGCATTGTGTGGGGTTGTGGCCCAGGTGCAGGACTCCATAGTTCATGTTACAAGAGTGGTCTCACTGGAAGAACTGCAAGCCTATAACATTTCCCTTGTCAATCTTGGCATGTATTTTTATAGGCAAGCATACACACAAATACAAACATTTCTATAAAACACATCTGAAATTTCTGTTTTGTTGAGGCATCTTTAGATTTTGACTAAGAACATTGCAAAAATAAATGATCTGTTTTGTTTCGTAAGGTGCTTTGTAAGATTTTCCTACCTCGCTCATTTTCTTTTCAGACCTCTTGCACTGAGGCCATTGGAGATATTGCAGGTGTAATTTTAGATAAGCATTGATGTTAAAAATCCTATTTGGATCTCAGAACAGACTTTTCAGCTTGTTATTTTAGAGTAGTTAATGCATAGCTAATAAAATAGACAAGTTTCCATTGCTGTCTCATTTTTCTTATGAAGAATATTTCTGCCATAACCATTTTTGCTGTAACAGCTCCAAGCCACTGTTTTCATAATGGTTGAAGGAGATTCAGAGATTTCCTAATTGTGATAGTGGATGTTGTGTATGTTAAAGAAATGTTGCAATCACTATCATTTCAAAGCAGCAGCTGAATAACCCCAGATATGATGGATCAGCTAGTATTTGAATAGGCTATAAAGGCAGAGTTTTCTTTTCAGTTTTGGGTAATATTTGTACATCTTCCCTGGGGAAAGGGATGACGAAACAGTTTTTGCATGGAAATAGCATTCCTGAAACAATAATTTATTAATTTCTAGTTTTTGAGAGTGGACCAAGACAAAGACAGAGAATGCAGCCTGGACTGTGCAGGTTCCCCTCAGAAATCACTCTGTGCATCTGATGGAAGAACTTTTCTGTCCCGGTGTGAATTTCAACGAGCGAAATGCAAAGACCCTCAGCTGGAAATAGCCTACCGGGGAAACTGCAAAGGTGAGCAAATCAAATTTTCCTTCATCATAATGAAAAATAACAGACTTTAAATAGTTTTTGAAAATTTCTGTGTGTTGAAAACTAGGAGCGCTGTACATGAAGAGTTTTCTAAAAGCAAGTAGGTTGAAATCCATCCTGTTAATTCTATAACAATATGCTACATAAAGATACATTAATTTTACCCGTGAGCAAAAGTATGACTCTCTGATCCATTTACACTATAAGTCACTATTAAGGCAATTGCAAGGTTAGGGCCTTATTCTGAAGGACCGTATCATTGGCAGGCTCAGAGTAACTTAAGATTGTTATCTCCCGAGGTTTCTTGCTACTGCAGTAGGGTATTTTGAGGTAAAGATGGTCAAATTCAGTCTTGTGTTTCCTACCTGCAGTCATTTGGAGGAAGGGCAGTGGGGAGGGAAGGGAAAAAAAAAGAAAAAGGTTTGTAATGTTTAGAGCCCTCACAGGCCATTTCTACCTACATCATCTACTCTTTTACATCTAATCTCTGCTGAGAGAAACTGCAATGTGCAACTGTAGCATTTCAGCTCCAATACTTACAAAGTATTCACAGTTAAATCTTTTCACTTTTAGAGTAGCCTGGTGGTGGAGAAAGCAGTTCCTTACTGAAATGTAGGGTGATTCCCAACACAATGATCTTCTTTCTAAGATGTAAGAATAGCAGTGGTCATAAAGATTTACTTTCCCTTTCTCTCTGTCCAAAAGAGAGGGGCAGGGGGGCTGGTGGTGAGAAAACCCCAGGGACCACACCGATTGAACCTCTAGGAGGCAATTTTCCACATCATCTCTCTCCATTAGCTCCAGCAAACCTCTGAAGCATCAAGACTGCTTCAAAGAAACATTCTGTCTCATCTTCTGCCTAGATGAAATCCTATGCTCATTCTTCAGCTCTTTCATAATAAGCCATTGTATTAGCTGATGGATCTATTTACTTTTGTGAACAAGGATAACATAATGAAGCTACCTGAGCCAAAGCTTTTGTTACACTCATGAACGACAGAGAGGATTATTGTGCACTTTGTATTTGTTCATTTTATACATTAGAGCATTATAGAATTTTATGCAAATCAGTTTTGAGTGGTTTCAATTGTTTTTTCCTCTTACCATATTGACAATGTCATCTGCAAGATTTTTTTTTCCATAAAGATGTATTGAATTGCTCTACTGAAGATGTCTTCAGCAATGCTGGCAAATTCTGTGCAGTCAAGAGCTATAATTTGGAGAAGTGCTCATCTGCCGTTTATTTATTAATGAATAGTGTGTCAGTACAATTGTAGACTTGGAATTAGACACCTTAGGCAGCTTAAGTATTGCTAATAGCAAGTACACACCATGCCCTCATCAATCAGATGTTTTAAATCTTACAATTAAATTAATGCAAACATCATTCTAATGTTTAAGTATTTTTTCATTTGATTGTCAATAGACACATGATTGCCAATAACATACTTGGTCAATATCAGCAACAGATCAGTGCTCTTTTAAATTTTACATTTTCACGGTATTGCTTATTCAATTAAAGCAGTCAGATTTTGAAGTGACCAATGTCTTTATTCCCAGCTGTGGCTGCAATAATCAGAAATATTTCAAGCTGTAAAAATATGTTTTGGAGAAGAAAAAGGAGATTCATAAGCCTATCTGAAGTTTCAGTGTTAGCATTGCTAGAGCTACTTTTGATAGTCCCATCAAACATTCTTCTGAAAGAGCTAAGGAAGTCCTCAGATTAAGACCTCTCTTGAGCCAGTTGCTTTTGGGTGGTGAAATTTGTTGTCACAGGTGATACTTTGACCAAAGAGCAGAGGGTTGTTTTAGTAGGGCTAATCAAAAAGTGATGGTTCCATTTCAGAGCAACTTTCAAGGTTTCAGAATTTGCTTTCATTTCATGTTGGAATGAAAGCAAATCCTTTTGGAAGTGTTCATCTGTCCCCCTAAAAAAAAAAGACACCATGCCCCTATCCTGTCCCTTTAAAACATTGGTTTTGGAGCAAGTTTTGAGGTTGCTAATGCAGGAAAAAAAGAAACATGCATGTTTGCATGTGGAAGTTATGAAGGGAGAAAAGACATAGTACCTGTACAGGGTTCAGAACTTTAAACCTGTGTCTGATATTTATCCATCATTGATCAGAAAAGCCAGCCTTAAGTCTGCGTCTGTCTCCTCCAGTCTTCTTATCAGGTAAAAATCCCTGTTCACCTCACAAAAATCCTGTCTGAAAATTAAATACTTCCAGGTACCATTTTAATTAGTTGAAAACATGGTGATCAGCTTTTTGTTTGATTCAGTCTATTCACTAGAAATCTAAACACCTTGACAATCTGTGTTGACAACCTTTTGAAATACTTTTGAGTCCATATTTTCTCACATATATATTCAGAATGGTGATTTCTTTTACATCCATAAGGGAGTTTGAACTACCACCAGACTGGTGGCTGCTTTCTTTGTGTCTTTTTTCTTGAAAAACCCAAGTTTGGATTGACTATCTTTTCTCCTACTCACCTTTTCTCAACATTTGTCTCATCTATTTGGTTTTGAGCGCTTACATACTAAAATTGCAAAGGGATAGTTTACTTGAAATATGCTTGCTTTGCTTTTTTTAATTCAAGTTTTATTCACAACAATATTGAAAAGCTCAGGTGATGCTTTAACATTTTAAAGCAAACCATTTTAAATTCTGGATCTTAAACTAAATGACAGAAAACTGGCAAAATTTAAACCATGTTGCTTTCTTGCACTCCTGTCCTGATCATCAGTTCCTGATGGCTGCAGCAAGGTTAAAACAGCTTAAACAAACCTGAACCTTCCTCTCAGTTCTGAAAAACAGCTCACCTTTGACAAAAAAAGCATCAAAACAGACTGTTCTGGTAGTGGGGTTTTCTGAAGATATTACAAAGCTTTATGATTTTTTTCCCCCAGTCCATTTCCAAGCAGTGCTGGAATCTATTGCTAAGCTTGGAAACACTATAAGAAGTTACTATCTCATAAAATTTCCAGCCTTCTTTTGCAGTTTCAAAGGTCTCAAATAATCTGCATATGCTGTAGATGAACATCGACATTTTTGGATACCTTTCAAAACAAAATCTAAGCTCTGAAGTTCTGGAGATTTGCCACTTGCTTGACACAGACGTTTACTGTGCAACAAGATTATAAATCTAATAAATAAATGTATTTTGACAGCTGAGAATTATTGTGTTAGGAGGACTGTTAAATATCACCTGTAATGGGGTTCCACTACACACCCACACGCACACACAAATGCTTCACAGTAAGTCTGGCCCAGCATAGCTAAAGAAACAAAACATACGAGAAGCAGAAAAGCAATATGATTGCTTTTAAACCATTCACAAAGACACAGAGGCTACATCCTTTAGCACTCACCGCTGTTCCCTCCACTACAGCTGGTGAGGATGGGACCGGAGAGCTCTGGCTGTTGCACTGGAAGGTTTTGTAACTTACAGAACGAAGTCTTTGATACCCTGTCAATGCATGCAAAAAGTACAGGTTGAAGTTTCTTAGTCTTGAAATAAGTCCAATCATGTGGAAGTATCATCTCTACAAAAAACCAAAAAGCCAAAACCAAACAAAAAAACACAAACAAGCAAGCAAAAAAGCGCCTTATTCTAAAAGGTAAAAAACCCTTTTAATTTATATCCCTGAACAATGCAGTTGCCCATTATGAGTAGGAAGTGTTGCCCAGCACTGCAGGCTCCCATAGGGACGGTAGCAACAGTTTTATATTTAATGGGGGTTTTACATGATTTGAAACATGGTATAGGTTACTCCAAAAGGCTGTGCTTGTATGGGAACAGAAATGTACAACGCATCAGCTAAAAGCATCTTCCCCAGAAGAAATGGGAGAGGCATTGCTAGGTGAGGACCCCCTTCTTTATCTTACAAATGCAAGGCTGAATGTCTGTCACAAATCATGATAGATAAGACTACCTGAAAGAAGCTGGTTTTTTTCATGGAGCATCTTGTACATGCCACATGTACAAAAAAACCACTGGGTTTTTTCCTTTATTTTTTTCTTCTTTTCTCTGGTAACTGTTCAGAATCGCTGTAAAATTTAGCCTTATCTCTGTAGAATGGCACAAAGAATATTCAAATTTGCTATTGTGATGAAAAAGTTGCATTATAAATAATAATAGAAAAAGAGGAAATTCTTAAACTCATTTCTGCAGACTCCTCTCAGTTTAACCTATGCTAAAATCTATCAGGTTTGCTACCCTATTTATTCTCCTCTACTGAATTTTTTTTTTCCTGTGAACATTTAAAATGCAAACTCATATTTTTCCTGCAGCAGTTTTCAAATAATTTTAGGCTTTTCAAGTAGTTTTCTGCAACAGTAAATAACATGTATTAACTTTGAAACCTAAAATTATGATGCTGGGTGGAGGCAAGTGAGATTGAAGGCCTTTTCAATGAAACTGCTCTTTTTTTTTTCCTTTTTACATGACAACAACCTTAGTCCTAGCTACATTAGTAGAAGATTTTCTATGGTATAAATAAAAGTCTTCAGAGTTCAGAAACTTAGAATAATTCCATTCCCATTGGACAGCTTTTCATTTCTCATCTCAGCAACTTCAGGTCTTAAGTGTAGAAAGTCTACTAAGTGATTGCATCTTGTCCAAAGCAAGAAATATCTGTAATCGGAGTGTCTAGTGGAGGGACCACAGTATTTGTCTCTTATGGACCATCAAGCGAACAGTGACTAGTGGCCAGCAGCAGTTCAGTTCACAGTTTTGCTGATGGTGTAAGGGTGAGCTGGAGCAGGTGGTACTGTAGTTCATCTGGGGTAGTTTGGACTTCATTTAAATATTTGAGCTTTTTATATGAATGTTTTCTGAGACTTAGGCAGCTTTTCAGTAGGAAGCTGAAAAGCATGTGCAACGCTGTGACTGAATTCTAGATGTCTGTGGCTACTGGCAATCTTCACCTGAACTGCAAAGCCTCTGTCTCCCATGGAGACGTCCCTCTTAGAGTTAGTAAGGGGAGTTCCTGTTGGTTTAACTGTAAGTTTGCCCTGAAAGTGGGCTGCAAGCTTTGCAGGATAATGCACTTAAAAATACCCTTTTTTTCTTTTTTTTCCTCTTTTTCTCTTCTCATTACTTAAATAACAACATGAATACTTGTTCCCTTTCTCAGGTTGTTTTTAAGTGAATGTACCAGGTCCATAACTGGGGCATGGGAGACTCATATTCTGAATGTATTAAGCAAGGGGCTCAGTAATAATATTTGGTGTTCTGACATTGTGACCAATGGAAAAAACAGATTCACAGGTATAGTCCTGCCAGCATACCTCTGCCCTTACATAGAGTTCTTGAAACATCCTCGCTGAGGTGCTTGAGTTTCGTGTCTTCTCTACCAATACTTCACTAAAATAAGACTTCTTTAATGGCTGGAAGATTGATACAAATTATTGATCGTTATAACATTTCAACTGCTGAGTTGCACCACATTGCCTTACTTCACTGTCATCATGCAGAAGCAGCCTGGGTTTACATGTGACTGCTAAACTGGACTCTGGATGCATCTCTGTGCGGTCTGTATTCAAAATGCAATGTAAGGAGCTTTACACAGAGTGATACTTAATTCATGAGTGGCTCAGCATTCAGCCTGGCTGGCACTGAGGAGTACGTGTTCAGTATTTGCAGAGGTGCCCCAGCCAGCCCTTGCTGCTCTGTGAGCACGCCATGGAGAGCCATCACACACAGTGGTGTCATTGTTATTCTATAACTGTGTAGATCCCCTTTCTGCATTGGAAACCCTAGATAGCTCATGTTTAGCTTAATTCATTATGGTATCTTAAAGAGCCTGGCTGTTTAAAAATGCCATTCTTTTATGGGCTATCATAGACATAACAAAATACTATCTTCATTCTCACAATTCACATAAAGAACTGAAGCACATCAAAACTAGAGTGGAGTTTTCCATAAAGAGGTATTTTACTGTTTGCTATTTACTTTCCTTAAAGAAACACTCAGTATTTGTTTCATTAAAATGAGGCTTTCAGCGAGAGTGAAAAGTTTCACTTGTTTGAACTATCGGTACAATGAGTTAATGAATGAATGAAGGACATGTTTAAATTATTTGAAATTATATGAATTAAGGTACCTTTCTGTTCTTGGATAAACATGCTGATATGATTTTCCCTTTGTGAAAGAGAAAGAAGACATCACTGGGCAGAAGGTTTTTTTGGCTCATAAATTAATCTTGGTTAGATTCATGAATCTAAGCATCCTTTGGGGAAATGTTACTGTTGCCTGTGAGCTAAAGAACCAGGTTGTAAATACTGGACATGATTTCTGAGTGCACAGCTTATCCTGTATTCTCAGGAAGGCTGCCCTCAAGCTCAGGTCTGCCTGTGAGCTGGGCGTGAGCAAGACTTGTATGTACGTGCAGTGCCTGGGCATGTCCCTTGGGCCAGGGACATTGGCTTGGCCACTCCAACTGCCGCTGGAAGGCAGCTCTGTGGGAGAACATACTCCTGAGATGTTTTGTCTGGATAGAGAGAGAGAGACATAGTGGGTAGGTTTGGTTCGGTTCTTTTCCTAACTGAAATGAGTGAAAGAACGAAGGTGTCAGTCTATAAAATAATCCTCAACAGACATGGGGAGCTTGCACACTCTACAGATTGAAAGCAGAACAGTTTTCACTTGACCTCACCCCTCCCTTTTCTCCTCTGCATTTTCATTTTTTCCCCAACTTCTATGAGGAAAAAGGAAAAAAGAAAAAAAAGAAAAAAAAAAAAAAGAGAGGGAGGCAGGTTTATTATTTGGACAAAAATATATTAAAATGAGAATGTATTGAGAAGTGGTATCAGGTTGTTTTTTTTTTTTAAATAAACCTTCTGGTAAAAAAATGATTATAGGGCTGATTTTTATCTTTAAATACTCTTAACTAGGAGCTGTCTTGTCATTTTTCTCACTGTAGACACTGCATTTAATGTATAGGGTGACTGCAAGTCTCCAGTCTGTAATACTGGCAATCCTGATACAAACCCTGATCAGCCCCAAACTTATTTTGGTTTTGGTACTTTATGTATGTTATGTGTCAAGTTGTTATCTATCAAGCCACTGTAGTAATACTGTATATTTGCGAAAAAAACCATTCAGCATCTTGGTGAGCAAAAGGTATCTACATACAGAGATTATAATTTATCTAGTCTCTGAAAACAAAAGCAATTGGCTTCTGATTATATACTTTCTAGTAGGTATTTAATAGGGGTGTATAAAGTTTTAAGTACATTCGGAATATTTTTTTGTGGAATTTCCTTTGCTCTTTTAAATGTGTCTACTGATATATGGAATACAGGACAAGTAACACTGAAATAGTATCCACAATTTCCTGGAGGTGGAATTGATCTCTTTTTAAGATACTCACATTTTTATTGATAATATTTCTCCAAGCAGAATTTGCCAAAGCCAGACTGCACAGAAACAAGGTGTATAAAAGCATTCGTAGGCACAAAAAAGGTATCTTTTTAGAATCAAATATTCGCTACTGCAATTGTATGAAATTAACCTTTTGTTTGTTTGTTTGTTTGTTTCATGAAGTTTTCATTTCTGCTCATATATTTTCAATTTGAGTTTCAGGCTTTATATAAAATGAACATCTTAAAGCAAGTGAAGTAGAAACTACTAGTGCTAAAGCAATAATACTTCAATGAAGGCTAGGAACCACAAATGCAAGCTTTCTCCAATTTTCAGTGCAAGAATTATAAATTGGCCCATATTAGACTTCTCCAAACTATTTATCAAATCTCTGTTCTGCTCAGAAAACCTAATCTAGCCTTTGGTATGTAAAAAATCAGAAAGCTCTAGCTTTGTTTTTTGTTGCAAACATTTGATTCAGTTCTAGTCAGGCTGTATCTCTCCAAATGTGACTGTTAGGAAATTGAGAGAAATATTATTGTGCCAAGAAGCAATCCAGCACAACATTCCTTATTTTATCTTAAAGTTAGCTATCAAAACTGCTGGGTGGTTGCAAAATGTGGAAAGAAAAAAAAAAAGAAAAGAAAAGAAAACAAAAAGAAAACAACAAAGACATCCCACATTGCCTGCCTCTGTTAGATGCCAGTTGAGGAGAGCTTAAGCTAAGATTGCTCTGCTGTTTTGTTTGAATCCAGAATGCAGCAATAAAAATAAGTAGTGAGAGAGTCAGCCAGCCCTTGTCACAAAGCAGTGAGTCTTTATTTTATGGCTGTGTCAGGCTAAATGTCTGTGCTGACATCCTTTCCAACCCAGGAGGCTAGTAATCTCCGCACCTTTGAAATTGAAACTTTAAGCATGTATAGCTTGCTATGTGTTTCGGATCACTAGAGGCCACAGCTATTTGTATGCTTTGTTGGTAGACATGATCAGCTCTTTGAAACTTAGGTCAAATATCATAGAAAATCTTAATGTTATGAGTAGTTTATGCTACATAAACCCAATGGTGTCTTGTGCTCCAAATAAAAATCTTTTGTGCTAAATTAAGGACAAATTATGACCATTTGACTTTTATTGCATCACTACCAGTTAGCAAAAGGGTAGAGCAGTAGGAAAGAAACACAGAAGTAGAGAAAAAATCTGGTTCATTGTTAGACAATTCAGTAAAGCGCCCAGGTAGATAGCTGACTTTAAACAGCTTGTTGCACTGTTTATTTCTAAATTTAAGGGCAAGGAAGTGTGTATATGTAGGTATTCTGGCATAATGGAGGGGCAGTATAGGAAACCTACAGAGAAAAGCAAGAGGTATTTGGATTATCTGTCTCTATGCTAGGTCTATGTGATTTTAGGAAAGCTTTCTTTTTAGTGTAAGAACAGCTAAGTATCTGTGGAAAGCCCTCAGGGGAACTTTTTCTTCAAACGATTAAGTTTAACCACTTTATAAGTAGTTTTAACAAAGTGGTAAATGTTTCTGATCTGTTCAGCGGGATATTCCATCTATAATAAAATAACTAAATAAACCGTTGAAGTGTATTTTATGAATAAATACATAACAAGCCCATGTCACACACAGTAATCTCTTTGAAAGCAAGTGAAGTCTGCTCAGTGTATTGGGACTGGGAAAGGTACTTTTATTCTTACTGAAATGTACAGCAAACCAAGAAATACCGGATGAACTAAATCAAAACCTTTGCAGGAGATTTATCTATTCTTTTGGCAAGCTGTTTACTTTTCCATGAGAGAGTCTGGGTTAGATCTCCCTGTGGAGCCCCAAAGTTGCTGTAAATTCAATTGTATTAAATGTCACTTTAGAGATGGTGTTTACACCCTTGATGAGTTTGTGTCATTGTTTTAAAGATAAACTTCTCCTTTGTAGTAATAAACTTCTCTCTGTGTGATATATTATTCAAGGATTAGCCAGCAGAGTTGAAGTTGATAGATGTTTTCTTCTTTTTTTCTGAAGCTCAGTGTTTTTGGTGCTGTAGTGTTAGAAATAAGGCATAAACCGAGATTAGTTCCAAGTCAGTCCTGTGTGCTTTGTGAAGCTAATTCTGTTTCCAGAACTTCCTTGGGTACTGAAATTTCCTATTGACTTCAGTGCTGTCTCAGGAAGTCCCATGCTCCCAGGTGTCACATGCCAGGATCTGGTTCTGGACCCTGCAGCAGTGTACTGGCACCACTCAACTTCATAGGTGAAAGTCTTGCCTGTTGCAGAAAATTAAGATGGCTTTATATTTCACCTGTGCCTTCCAGACACTGCTCTCCTCTGGAAGCCAGAATTCAGAAAGGGCAATTCAGAAAGACCTGCCCAAACAGCTACAACTCTGTAATCTCCTCAGTTCTGTGTATTTCTGTCCACTCCCACACACCCATTTTTGCTTTCACTTATGGTATATTTGCCTTCTTAAACCTCTAGCTGCCTTTGCAGTCCTGGTGCTAAGTCTCAGTGGTACAATCAACACACTGGCCAATGTACTGTGCTAAAATGCATCGAGCCCAGCCCAGTACCAGCCCAGCTGGACAGCTGATACAGACCAAGTGAGCTAATTTAAAGGTAAACTTGTGCATCTTCATGCTCAGTTTCTACGATTGTTTTCCCAGCAAGCTTCAAACCCATTTACCTCGAGTTGAGAGGATAAACTCTTACTGAGTCAGTCTTGACATCATTCAAAATTACAGCTGGGCATACATATCTGCAAAATTAGTTTTCCCCATTGTCTGAGTATAGGCAAGTAAGGCTTCATTTCAGGCAGCTTTTTACAGGTCTTAGAACCAAACAAGTCTTTTCGCTAGGTCATATACCAGATTCTGGCTTGAGCCTGCTGGCTCCCTTATTAATACTTAAGCTGTGGAGAGAAATAAAGTATAGTGGGAATTCTAGTCAGAACCCAGTAACATTTTCAAGCCCGTTATTTTTCCACTAGATGGTTCCAAAAGTTTAACCAAAAACAGATTAAAAAAAAAAAAGTGGCTTTTTTTTGAGCTAGAAATCCAGTATAACAACAGTGAAACAAGGCTGACTTGTTTCAGTGATGCATAGAATGGCACAGTGCTTTCCATCCTTCCAACACCTTGCAGATAGACTCAGAGTCCTTTCTGCTCTCAGGTGGTTTGTCACAGTGTGATGCCATTCACCCCCAAAGAGTTTAACCTGCTTTGGTCAGGGTGCATGACGATCAAAATCAAAGCTGTGGGCTGATTAATCAGGACAGAGGTACCAGGTAAGTTCCATCACCTTTAGTTCTCAGTCTTCTTTCAAAATATTCAGGGTCCATCCTGATCTGGGTTATTCCTGGTCTAGATAAAGAGGAAAGTTGGATCGGTATGTGAGACTTCACTGGTATCACCTTAGATGTCAATATTCCTATAAACCTCCTCCTGGCAAGCCACTTAAGCCCAGACTCATCCTAATAATCTGAGATTCATGTGAGTTGTCTTCGTAGTTACACAGTGCTCAGAGGGGCCCATAGACAAGAACTGTCTGAGTGCACTCACAGGACTTTGCACAGTGAGTCCCAGATATGGTGTCCCTGTGTGAGCCTGAGCAATGGCCATGTGGAATATTTGTTTCCCTATGGATCAGGTTCTCACCCATCACTGACTTCTGCTTGTTAGTAGCTGCAAGGTTTCCTTACATCTATCTCTTGTTTGATACTTGCATGTGAGCTCATGTTTCAGCCTTTCTCCCAGTCATGGCAAGAACTAATTTTCTTGTCCTTTTTCAGTTGTTATTTTACATCAGTGTCTAGCACCTAAATCTCTTGATTTCTTGTTTTCCTTTGGAAAATTTGTATGAAATCACACAGTAGATTTAGAAGGTACTGCAACCAGGACACAAATGAAGATGCTCAGATGGTGTAGTCTTACAAATTTATTATAAAAAATATTATAACTTATTTTGGCTTCAGTGGTGTTGTATTTGGAAGGAATTTACCTTCCCTGAATTAATAATTTTATGTTCATTAGTATTCTGAGGAAGAATGTTTTTATATGTTGTCTTTTTCTCTTGACCACCCAATTATATTTTTTCTGTCAGGTTTGGACCACATCTCTGCATCATAGTTATTCCCCTGTGGTAATGCCTTGGTGAAATAAAAGAAACAGAACTGGGAATATTTTGACTATACACAGTTTCAGATGCTTAACTTGATAAGAGATCTTCCCCATGGGTTTATTTTGGGTATACCGAAGCACAGTAATGCCCAAAAACTTTAAAATGTTTCCATGGTTATATAATACAAAAGAAAGCTTCAAATGTGAATTTTATATTCCACTAAATTTGGTCATTGTTGATTTTATAGCATATTAGATCATCCACAAATAGGAGGCCATTAGAGCATCAGGCTGTTTAGGAACAAGTTGTGGACAGTTTTGGAGAACTTCTCTTTCTCCTTGGCATGTTTTTATGATAATTCAAATATTGGAGTTAATTTACAACCCTGCTGGTACTATACCAGAGACCTTATGTGATGGAATTTATATCACTTTTCCTTTTAGACATTTAAACCACATGTCATTCTAGAAAAATGAGGACAGAGGTCCAACAAAGGAGTGATTTATTTTCAGTTAAAATACTAGCTACATTAAAACCACATGTTACTAAGTACTGTATAACCAAACCACGCTCAGAAGGTGGCTTACGACACAAAAGTTTGCTTAAAGTGTTTTGGTTTTTTTTCCCTCAAAAAAACCTTTGGTGGTGCATACATTAACAGATTTTACCTGAGCTGCACAGTACATTGGCTATAATTTTCCCTTCAGACATAAAGTACCGGAGTATAAACTAATTCGGTTCACTATTACTTCTCTTACATTTATGGATGGTTGAACTTCTCTGCCTGTTTTAGGTAACATTGCATCTCTGTGAATATCCCTTCTGAAAGAGCATAATACAATTAAGGTTGTTAAGACTGAAACATAGTTTTTCAGAGTGAAACAACTGTATTTTGGGCATTTTACCAACATACACTATCATAATGCTCCTGTGAGAAGAGTAAACTGATGCACAGAAGTAGTGCATGCAACTCAAGACCAGAAGGGAAATCAATACGAAGATTAGAATTACAGGGCCCCAATTTTGTTTTCAGGATGCAGATGCTGAGGACCACTTTCTGTCCTCATTATAGTACACTTCCACCCCAGGTTGCCTAGGACTTGAAGGGAATATTTTATGCTAATGTTGCCAGGTGAGTTGTCCAAAGCTTGGTGGAGATGACCAGTGAAGGATTTATCCTGTACAAAGGACTTCTGCTGTTGGAGCAAGCTTCCTTGCTGGTTCTGTGCATGTATGTATGAGTGATACTGGCACAGAGAGGATGCTCAGGGGACTGGGGTCTTAGGTGGCTCACCTGTGTGCTCCTGGGGACCCTGTTAAGATATGCTGGTGTCAGGTGGGGAAGTGGAAGTGTTGTTGCCTCACTGTTCAGATTCTGTTCAATGTGCATGGACTAGAAAGCCTGCATGGACTAGAAAGCCCATCCCCATGCTTTTGAAGAACTGCCCAAACATTCACAAATCACCAGAACACCCCTGTCTCACAGGTAATTGCTAGACAGTTTTAACACTAAAAGGAAACTAGCCAGTTACTGTCAAACAGACTTTAAACAAAACAGGGATCAGAAGCAGCAAATTTCTCTGCTTATATGTTTGAGATCATTCTAATTCAGATGTTGCAGTCACATCTTGAAATCATTAATACTACCTTAAGCTTGCCTGGTATTCTCGTTTCTCCTGAAATTGCTTAGCTCAAGCAGATCCTAAAGTATTGATTCTGCATCAGCAACGTGCTAAAATTTGTAGCGGCTTTAAAAAAAAAGGTACAACTGCCTATGTTATGTGACTTTCTCAGCCCTTGGCTGCCTAATTGAAATAAAGTATATGTAGCAGACAATATAATTTATTTGCTAATAGTAACTCCACTGAATTAAAGCTGTCTAGTTTGCTACCTTGTCCTGGATGGAAACCAGTACCAGGCAATGTCGGAGACGGTGCAAGAAACCACACAGCCGAAAAAAAGGACCATGTGGTAGACTTGACTTGTGCCATGCCTAAATCATAAACTGTCATATTAAATTTTAGCATAATATGAATTAAGCATGTCCAAAATTATTATTAAATCACCTCCTCAACAAGCCTTTATGCTGTACAATATATTTTATTCTATTTCTTTTACCAGCCTGGTAAAAAGGCACACCTGTAGTCGCAGCTGAGATTGCTGAATAACTGCAGTAAATGATGCTTAAACTCACAGTAGGAAATGCAAGGCAGCTGCATTCCTGCTGCCTGCTTTGCCTTTCCTGAAGCACTAGATAGCTGGTGGTGCCACCAGCATGGAAAGAATATTGTGGGGCACAATGCAGCAGCTATTGCTGTGTTAAATTGATAGGAGAAGCCCTGTCTGGGTTTCTGCCCTTTGGCAGCAGTTGGAGCAGAAGGGCTGTCTCTCCAGGCATCTCTCCATTTCATTTCCCAGTTCTTGATTATTGTCTAGAAATTACTGTCTTCCCTTGGTTTTCTTTCCTAAAAGTAATGCAACTGATTGTACATTTTCACTGATTATAATTCTGGTTTTCTTTATGTGTGTCTCAGAGTCTTCTTCCTTTTTCTTAATATAGATTGTCACCTATCTTTTCTTCATATTGCTTCATCCAGCTGACTTGTCTTTTTCCTTTCTCTAGATGTTTCCAGATGTGTGGCTGAGAGGAAGTACACCCAGGAACAAGCTCGCAAGGAATTTCAACAAGTGTTTATCCCAGAATGCAATGATGATGGCACATACAGTCAGGTTGAAAATATTTCATTCATTATCTTGCATGGCTGGAAAGTCAGGATATGTGTGTTTGCAAAGGATGAAGATGAGACAAATGTAATGAAGGGAAATTTAATTTCAAAGTGAAATGTAATTTATGCTACCACTGATGTTAACAAATGGAAGGGAAATTTGTGTTTTATGCTGAGTCCTTTTTCTTTTTTTCAGTTGGCCAGCAAAAGAGCCAGACATTACCATTGTTCATGTGATACAGTCCCTGTTCTAGGCTGAGGCAGCTGAGTCATTCTTGTAGCCCCCTGAATACTCATCAGATGGTAAAATGTTTGGAATTTCTGATCTGTTCCTGATTTGAACCAGAAAACTTGTGACCAGAGTCCATATCTTACGGCTGAAGCGTGAATCATACAGGATTCTTCCCTATTCTCAGCTGAGTTTCTGCAAAACCATGTGGTCTGAGACTTTGATTTAGGTTAGGTCATGGAATTCAGAGGGGGATGCAGGTAAAAGCTTACCCTGTGATATATATTCCAAACAAGATCACCTTCTTCTGCCTTGTACTGCATTTCAGTTGCAGAGTTGTGCAGAAGACGATCCTTCTCATTTTGAGCATGGTGAGGGAAGTGATATTGGCCCTCAGGAAATATAATGCAATTGATTTCTAAGAGGAATTCCAAGAGTTTCCTTTCTGACAGCTTGGGATATGAATAATGCTGGCAGAAGCACTCTGTCCTGCTCCTTCAGTGGGTGGAACAATATGTTCTCTATGTGGAAAAAAAATCAAGATTGCTTGCTTCAGGAACAGTTTATGTGTCCCTTGAGGAACTTTGTTGTAAGGTTCTCATAACACCTGCACCTCACTATTCTGAATCAGGGTGTAAACAACCACATATTTCAAAAGTCTTCTATTCCATTAGATTCTGAAGGATCTACCACATTTTTCTTGAAATAAACTGTTATTTATGCTAGAGAATCATACATAGAACTGAGATGAGGTCCATTATGGTTTATTGTTCTAGGTTTTGTCAATATAGTTTTCTGGATTAGTCTTTTGCACTTATGTGTCATGAACACTTTGGGATAAGAAGCATATGTCTGACAAACTGCACATGGTTGATGTCATTGCTGACAGGTTCAGTGCCACAGTTACACTGGATACTGCTGGTGTGTCACTCCCAATGGTCGTCCTATCAGTGGTACTGCTGTGGCCCACAAAACTCCCCGGTGCCCAGGTAAGACTTGTTTGTCTGGCAGGGTAATGACATCGTGTCATGAATAGCAGAGTTTATCTGTGGCATCTGGTTAAACTTAAGGAAAAAAAAATTCTTCACTGGAAGAGTGGTTCAGCACAGAAATAGGTGCTGGTGGAAGCTGTGGATGGCCCATTCCTGGGGATTTGCAAAACTCAACTGGATAAGGCTCTGAGAGGGTTGATCTAGCTTTCAAGCTAGCCCTGTGTGAGACCTGCTACCCTAAACCTCCCTGTGATTCTATGATCCATCTACGTTACTTGTACTGTAATCTGGCTGTTGAAGAGGGTTTCTACAGTGGTTATTTGTATGAAATTCGTGTGTCAATATATGAAACCGTGCAACTGACTTGCTGAGATAGTCCTTTCTTTATGCCAAAATTTGCTTGCACATAAACTAATTGCAAAAAAAAATTCAGAGGGCTTTGCCTTTTCTGTATTTTAAGTATGTTGAGTACAGAAAAAGAAAACCACTCCCCCCAAGATATGGTGTGTGACTGTCCTGATTTGTAACATAGCCCAATGAAAGAACTCCCACAGTTTTCATGAATGACCAAATCCAGAGGAGAAATAAAAACGAAACAAAGCATTAAAAACATAATGGAATCATTGTCTGTAGAAATGAATTAGCAAATCAGACTCATTGCTATGTGTACTGCCTTTTATCTTTCATTAATATAATTAGCAGGTGCACTGTTTTTTAGGAATTTGCTTCTGACACTATTTCATTGACGTTGTTAATAAATATAAATCCTGAGTGTATGAACAGTTGCCAGAATTGCTATTCACCTTCCTTAGGGCTGACAGAATTGCACAGAAATAGCTCTAAATATACTTGAGCTCCATGTATTGCATTTCTGTTTGTGCTGTAGCACCATTCTCTGTCAGAGAGCAGGAGAAATAGTTTTAAAAAGCTGTAAATAACCCTGTAATGTAAATGAAGCTGGTAAAAAGGCCTTGGAGGGAATTCACCTCGTCTGATCTACTTCAGTCATTCAAGCACAGTATTGATGTTTTTAATAAATAGATGGAGGAAAGAAGAGATCATGGAGAAAGTTTCAACAAAAATTATAAAAAGTTAATTCTTCTTTTAAGGTCTATCTTGTTTAAACGATTTGCAGAATCTTCCATGCATCTTGCCTGTAGGTGAACTTTAGCCAGAAAGAATACTCTTCAGATTAATAGTTTTGATCCAGTCTGAAAAGTCGCTGCAGAATGACAGTTATGAAAAATAATATATAATGTGCAGGAACCTTAAAATAGAGAAAAATGTGCATTCATTTTAGTGTAGTTATTGTTTATAACTAGATTGCCTCTTCAGAAGACACATGGTTAGGATAGTATTTTTGTGTTTCAGTGTATTCTTGAATAGACGTGCTTCTGCATGTCCATAGCCAAGGCTTCTCTGAAAGCACGCCTTCATGGCTTTTGTGGCAAGATCAATCTGTAGTTTCATCCCTTTCACTGACATCAGTGAAAAAGGGGTTAAGCTGATGCTGGAAGTTCAACACTTAATTGTTTGGCAAATGTGGCACAGCATATGGCATTATTTTTGGCTCAAAATGTTACTGAGTTATTGTACTTTCACTTTTTCTATTTGTATTCAGTCTTATTGAGGAGAAGCTGCGGTGTAGTTCCAGGTTAATTACTAGATTAATATCAGAATTATTGTATCTTTACAGGAACCAATTCTTAGTTCCTCTCAAAGGTATATTCATGTGCTTAGCAGATAAACTGCCAGACGGCTGCAGCTCATTTTTGAAGGGGTGGGAAGGGAAGGTAGTTTTACAGGAATGCTAAGGAGAAGGTGATAGCAGCACTCAATTTTAATTTAGTAGCTCAGAGATATATGGACTACTCCAGGGCCCAGGTAAGTATGCAGAGTATGATTTTGTTCCATGGAAGAGTGTGCATAATTTTCCAATTGTTATGAGACCTTCTCCTATTATCTCTGCACATTTCCTCCCCTGCTTGTATCAGTGCTGTCATGTTTTACTGCTCACCACTTCTCCTTTATCCCTCAGGAAAGAAGTCCAACTACAGCAGGGTTTGGAAATAGATTTGAAATGCCAGGGGATTTTGCAGTGGTAGTGGCTAAGGTCTCAGTCTTAAGAGGTCTGGAGAAACCATCCCATTCAGCAGAGGAGGCAGCTACAGATTTTCTCAGAAAGTTATGTGGTATAATAAGGCAAAACTTTGCTCTTATATTGCAGAATGAAAGCCTGAAGCACAACTGCACCCTTCTCCCATTTCCCAGTATATATTCAAAATTGCCATCTGTTTACGATAAAAGAAGGTTTCTTTCCCCCAGAAGGACTGTTGATGTTTTCCAGATCACCGTTGATTCCCTTCTGTACTTTTTCTTTAGTACCACTGTGCATGGGAATTACAATCAAAATTTTAGTGGGTGTACTGAAGTTGAGTAGATGTACTCCTGTTTTAACTAGTATTTCAGGGATTCCATTTCTTCCAACGCTGTTGTCCCTGGTCAGTCCAACACACCATGTTGTTACTAGCTTTGTTGCAGGCATTGCCTTGCTGTTTTTTGATTTTGCAGGCAGATCTGCTGTAGTGGTGGCATCCTGACACTAGTGCGCTTATGTATTTTCACTTGCTGCTGTGTATTCTGCAGACGTGATGCTATAGCTATTTCAAAGGCATTTTTGCAATTTTTGCAGTTTGTGTGTCCCAGACATTTTTTTCCCCAGGATCACTTTTGCCACCTTTTCCCTTTAGAGAATGTGCACAGACAATCAACATGGCAGGCAGTGTCAACTGTGAACATGTTTTTGAAATGATTTTGTCACAGGAAATGTAATATTATGGAAGGTGTGAAAATTGATCTTTTTAATGAAAATGTTCAGTGTTTCTTTTCAGTTCTAGGTTAGTACTTCAGTAACTTCAGATAGGGTTTGAATACATGTCTAATCAACTGTGCTGTTCCTAAATTATGGGGTAATTTCTTGTCTTTCATTTTCTCCCAGTAGAAACACCTTTGACTTTGGTGAATATTCAGAAATAGGAAAGAAGAGCATGGCAGCCTGGAAGAACTTGGATTTTAATAGAGGAAATCTGGAGCAGAACTTAGGATGGGCAGTTAGGAGCTTGGTTTCCCAGTTCCATCCCCTGTCCATACTTCACATGTACTATATGATATTGGATAGATGAAATAAACCTCTAAGTTAACTGTTAATATTGGTTAGCTGCTTAACGTGATGCTTCCTAAAGCTATCTCATGTCCTGGGACAGAAAAGCGTCACGTGTATATTTGTTATCTATCTATGCACAATAGTTGCATAAGCTGTTTTTTTGCTCATTGTGTTGTTCTTGTTGCTCTTATTGAAGTTGTCTTTTTCACTAGAGACACAAAGTGTGAAAGGATGAAGGTTATAAACAGCATTTAAAATGCAGAACTCTCCCACTGAAATATGTAAACCCTTTGCTTTAATTGCTACATCTTTACCTGGAAGAGCTCTTCTTCCATCCTTTCCAGTTGTTCCCTCACCAGCACTTGATACTGCTAAAACAGACATGATAAATCTCAGATTGTCATTCCGCTCCATGGAAATAACCTCGACTGTTGCAGGAGCAGTGGTGAGAAGCAGAGTAAATCAAACATATTCCCATGACAGCATTAAAAAGAAAGCTCCCTAAAAATGATGAATGTCCCCCAATACTTTCACTAAAGAACACCAGTCTTAAAACCAGACGTTTTTACAGCTCCCCATCTCTGTTATCAGCACTGCAGGGAACTGTAGAAATTCCATAGGCACAGAGTCCTGGGAAATGGGTCAGAAACTGAGAAGCAGGTGTTAAATTATCGTTGGAAAATACAATGTTTGCCTATTGCAGGTTTTTAATGCCTTATTAACTATTCTGGGCTTCTGCCAGTGAGATTGCAGAGGTGTGGAGACATATATTCTTATTCTGTGTAGTTTTGATACCTTACAATTAAGATGGTAGGATCACCTTTTAAAGCCAAAATACAAGTACCTCTAAAATTTCAGAACTCTTCCTGTTATCATCAGATAATGTAATTAAAAGAAATATATTGGGGAAGGCAGTGGACTTCTTAAATTTGCATGATACTGCTTCAGTTAGCTGGGAAAAATATCCATCCTTGGAATATCTAGATCTTTTGTCCCCATATGCAGGACTTTTCCTATACATACGCAGTCAGGCACACCCATATGTGAGATAAAGAACAGCATGGGAAGTTTACTTTCCTGTTTCTTGATATCTGCATTCAGTGATTACATATCAAATATTCTTTCGTAGATCAGAAATCATTATCTAAACTGTATAACAATGGACTTTCACCTTCTTTTTTAAAGACCAAGTCACATATGATCAAAATGATAGAATATGGATATGCTAAAATCAGAGACCACAAAACTCACATCCCATTCCTTGGAAGATTTATTGTGCCTCAGAAGTTGTTAGAGTGAAGCTGGGCTGAATTGTGGGGTTTGCAATAAACTAAGGCATGAATATTTTTTTTATTTTTTTTTAATTCATCAGAATTATAAATGACTAGGCAAATGCACAAGCTAGAATGATACTAAATACTCCTTGTTAAAATAATGCTGCTGAATTTGTTATCCCTCCTTGTCCTCTCTCATTCCATAAATATATTTATGTGGTGATTTGGTTGCTTGCAGTGATTGTATTGCCTGACCTTTAAATAAGTTATAAGTTGTTATTTCTGTTTCTTATCTAGCTGAAAATGTGAGCACTTTTCGTGAGTATTGAAGATACAATTTCCTAGAAACTTGCAAATGCAACTTCCTATCACCATTTAATCTAGATGTACTTCTACCTTAAATATATTCAGAAAGTGGTAGAAGAAACTGATACAAGCTCAGTCAGCCCTCCTCCTCACCTCAAACTTGGAGACAACAAGAAAAATTTTTCCTGCATAAATGGAAAATTTCAGGTGAAATTATGTGAAGGGTGCAGATTTCCCTTTGCAGGAAATTATGTGAATATTTCTCTTAGCTTCCAAAGACTATTAAAAAAAATTAATGTTAGCCCAGTGAAGCTGTTTTCCTGGCATTCATCTAATTTCATAGTGAAGTTAGATTCACTATGATAAAGTTAGCCTCTGTGAATGCCACGCTCCTCCTCTATCCATAAATTTTCCATCATAATTTAGGGTAAAAAAGCAAAGCATAGAAAAAATAATTAAATTCTTTCTGACTCTACACAAATATATAGTTCTAATTTCGTACCATTTCACATACAGATGGAGTAATCTGAAGGCATCTTGGTGTTAACAAAATCTGGAAAGATTTTTCTGGTTTTGGTTTAAGATGTGAAATATTATATAAATTTCACCAATGTCTGAAATTACTTAGGTATAAACTGAAGTTTAAGTTCAGCTTATAATACTGGTTCTAAATATATATAGAAAGACAGCACTGTTGTCAGACTGAGGCTTTACTCCTTTTAGCACAAGGGGGCTATCAGGGGCAGTTCATCACACACATTCCCCATGCTGAGACCTCGTTGCTACTCACAAATTGGTGTAAAATGCTTGAGTGTGGGTGAGAGTCAAACCTAAAATCTCTGCATTTGCAAGAGAATTACAATGATATGCCTGTGTATCAAAATTACATTGAGAAAGTACAGAGTTAATTATAACTGGATGAAATTTGAGGAAAGATTGGATCACTGGTATTTAGTGCAATTAGAAGAACCTGTAATTTTGTATGCAGTACTTCATAAAACTGGAACATCTTATTTGAGTTCAAGCTGAGCCTCTTATCAAATTCATGCCAAGCACCGAGAAGCTCAGATCTTCTGGCTTCAGCTAGCATAAATGCAGGAATCTGCCTCCTCTTCAGAGTGAACACCATGGATTAGTATTGCAGCCTATTTAGCGCAAGCTATCCCAAATACCTTTGGATATAATTCCTACAATGATAATTACTTTTACTTTTCCTGTCTGAATTAATACTGATGCATCACTATGTACATTGAATTTCTGGTGGTTCAAACGTAATACAATAAAAATACAATGCCACCAAAAAAGGAAGCAAGTTGAAACTAGAATATTTTTGATATGAATGTATAAAAACTGTATTAAAAGCTGAATCCTTCAGAAGGTAATATCAGCTTGGCTGCATTGTCTTGCATTCTTTTATGACCGTGTTAAAATCAGCATGCCAGATTTGTGATGTTAGCTGTCTTCCCTCTGGCAGACTCCCATATCTAAACTCCATGCTGAAGTAACCATCAGTTCAGCATTTCAAACATGGCCTGTGATTTAGTGGCTTCGCTTATTTAAATTGGCCTTTTAGAACAGATTTATTGTGCTGCAAGGTTTGGGGTTTTTTTTTTGTTTGTTTTAAACCCAGGGAATGTACTTATTCCAGAAGGAAATAAATTGAGAAAATGAAGGTAACGAAATAATTTCACACACTTCTGAGCATCTGTCAGATGTGGCATTTTCTTTCATTAAAGCAGGTGTACGTAAGAAGAGACTATGTGGTAAGAATAGATAGACATTATGCTTTTTAATTTTTGTTTGCTCCATGTGGCTCTTCAGAGAGAAAAATATCACTTTTAAAGGTTTGTTTTTAATGCAGCAGAGATACGTATGTTGGTAAGAAGTGGCTAGGAGTTAGAATTATACAAACGGTTGTAATAATGAGACATAAGCAAGAAATAAGGAGGTATTTCTATTTTAAACCCTAAGGACAGCTACCTCTTGTTAAAATACTAAGAAAACCAGTAGATTCTCCATTTCTTGACAACCTGAAGACAAGACTGGATGTTGGGTTGGAGTCCAAGCTGGTAGAATAAGCTGTTAAACCCCATCTCCTGCAAACGTAACTACCTTCCCACCACTGCTGTCTCCTTCCCTAAGGGCCACAGCCCTGGGGGTGTCTCCAGCAACCAGCCCAGGCTCAAACTCAGAAGCAGGCGCTGTCCCTGCCTCCCCCAACACACACGCTTTTCCACAACAGCACAGCATTTCCCAAAGGCTTTGTATAAGGAATTTTAAAGCAGAAAGGGGCAGGTTTTAACGTGAGCCAGGACTGGGTAGGGGCCGAAGAAGCCCCTCAGAGCAGCTGAGGTGTGGTGGGCAAGACTCTGTGAGCAGAAGGGATGTTGCCCTGCACAGGGGACTGCAAGGTAGCAGTGCCCGCGCCATGCATCTGACTGCAGGACCTGTCCTCGCTGGGTCAGTGGGGAAGGGAGACATTGATTCTGCAGCATGTGAGCATGTTCTTGCCCTTGTGTCTATGTAGTATTTAATGTTGTCTCTTTCTCAAGTCCTGCTGTGGCCAAGAAGTAGCGTCTGACAGTAAATTGATCGTATGCAAATGCAGAAGTCAGGCAAAGCTGAGATCTTTTATTTGCAAAGGAAGAATTTGCTGACATTTATTGCTGTAATAAACAAGAATCAATCATTGAAGTGGTACTGTGTTTCTTAGGAAAAACATTAAAAGTGCAATTAATATTTTTCTGGTTAATTCCTTTTTTCCGATTGCAGGTTCAGTGAGTGAGAAGCTGCCACAACGAGAAGGTGCAGGAAAAACAGGTAAACATCTTAGCTGGCCTTTAAATAGAAACAAAAATCACCACTGTGATTTTCCATAGGATTAAATTATCAATATGTTTTCATCATATATTATAGCTGCATATATGTATACATGCATACCTACTATTCATTTTATGTCTGCATTCTACATATTTAGTAAACTTATAAGTATAAATGAATATATATGTATGCATGTATTTGTCTAGATATGCACAGACATTACATTTTTCTAGTCTCAGCCCTACAGACTTTGCTATTCTGTGCTATTTGGAAGATAACTTTTCTTCCCATAGCTATACTCTGAAGTATTTTCCCATACTGTTTGCTTGCCCTGGAGGACAGATTATTCTGTCTGTTTGATAAAGACAGCATTCTGCAGTCCCAAAATCTCAGGAACCGGAGTCCACACTTTATTTCCATAGCAATCGGTGCTTGAGTCATCTTGGACCCAGCACTTTGCTCTATATTGTGAGTAATTCATCTGATGGCTTACATTCATGGCCCGGTGATTGTTGTTAGAGATAGATCATAGTGTATATCTTGTTAGCAGGAGAAAATCTGATGCAATTCCAGCATATCTGGTAGGTTTAAATGAGGGAGATGTCTATGCTTTAAACAAAATTAAAGCTTACACTCTCCAAATGCTTAAAAGAATTTTTAATTCAGCTCAAAATACTCAATGTTGCTGTCAGTGACACCTAGCATAAATTAATTTTAAATAAGTTATTCATATTCATGCTAATGTTAATGGCTATCTGTTTGGTGCACTGTATATATAATTGAAATAGTTTTTTTTACAGGAATTTTTGCAGCATTGTAATATACCCAACATTTAAATAAACTTCCATTGCACTCTTAGGTTGAGAAAATCAGTACTTCTTTTAAGGTTAATAATTAGAAAGTACTGGAAATTGTTCCTTCATGTATTTCCAGACAAACTGTGTGTTCCACTAACTTTAAGTTACCTATTTGCTTTAGGTCAGGAGTTTCATTTTCAGCTTTGAACTGAATGAACTATCCCATATATAAAACTTGTCTGGAATCCTTTATTTTTATTTGCAACTGTGGTGGCTGAGCCGTTGAACCCTGAATGAAGAATCATAGAACAAGGAACTTAAATGTTTATCAAGTCTCCCTCTGTTATCACATATATTCACATCTAAAATGACATGGTTGCATTTTACTCATGCCCTGTGTTTATTCTCCAGCACAAATCTGCAGCATGAAGGGCCACTGACCTGGTTCCCAGATGGTCCCTGGCCCTTAGATGCTGGCTGTGAACTTCCTCTCCCACCCTTCTGCCAGCCAGTCCTGCCTTATGTTTTAAATAAAGTCATGTTGTCAGAGAAATCACAACCTCTTTAGAGACCATCACAGAGCAGTGAACAGGATCAGCTATCTAAGTTAAAGGGATGTGCTTTGGCTTCACAGTCACTGTAGTAAGAAGTGTTTTGTAGCTCAACCTGAAAGGGTCCAGCAGTAGTTTTTGAAATAACCATAAAACACCCTGCTCGTCTTTCCTCTGCATGTTCCTGTGGACTAATCAGGGGTGCCTGGATGGAGTACCTGCCCGTATTGAAACTCAGCAAGCTTAGGCAGGTTCATGACATTCTTACTGCTGCGAAGGACATGCATCAGACCTTCAAGTGTGGTCCTGAGAAAGCGACTTTCAAGAGACAGCATAGGTTTAGCCAGAGACAGTCTCTTCTAACCTGTCCCACAGACACAGAAGATGACCTGGTGGGCCATATCTGTTGCAGACATGCACCTTGCTTTCCCTGGGTATTCCAATACTGAAAGAAAATTTCCAGATACAGACTTTGGAGGTCAGGAGCTCTGTTTGCATGTTTGCAAATAAACCAAACAGGAATAAAGCTTAAAACGTAATTGCTAAAGTATCTTCCCTGGCACTGCAGTTCCCTCCTCTATCCAAGGAAAATATTCATATTATCCGAAAAGCACAGTTGTCAGAGATGGGATCACATCCCTTTTTTCTGATTCTTAGCTGACTGCAGGACTATGTTCTTGGCAACTGGACTCTGACAGCAAACAGAATGATTTCTGTTTAAATGTACACACATATGGACTGGTATGCATGTGCCAGCCAGGAAGACCTATACAATTAACCTGTGAGATATCTAATTAACGTGAAGAATAACTACTTTACCTTTGTGACTCTCGTTGAGTTGTTGAACGTTGTTTTGATCAATGAAATGCCACATGCCTCTTCATTCTTACCGCAAAGGTTTTTATTGAAAGATGATGTACCTGAAAGAGTGCAAACAGAAAATTTATGTCTTCCTGCAAATAAAGGAACTACAAAACAGTTCAGGAACTGTTGTAGCTCCTCCAGTTCTGGAGTAAAATTTATACCTTTTATACAGATATCCTATACCAAATCTTTGGTTTGTTCTCTTTCTTTCTCTTGGGCGGGGGGAGACCTGAGGCCAGTTCTATGACTCAGTCATGAACATCTGTTAAGTTTTTGTAAAAAAAGGGAAAAAAAAATCTGTAGACTGTTTTACATGCTGCTTGAACAAAGTTCAAGAGACTAATTTTGACTGGACTGATAATTGCTAAAGTTATGGTGTTATATCTGAATTTTGGGTAGGAATATAAGATCAAATGTGTCACAAACTGAAATTGTGTAACAAAGATGATTAGAAAAATGTCATTTATACTGAAACCCAAGTTTCTGGATGGGCTTTTGCTAAGATTTATCTACCGTAAGCTACGCTTTGAAATTCTGGGGTTTCTGAATCACATACTGATTGGTGATGTAAATGTATGTCCTGATTCTCAGTACTTGATGGCCTCTCTGAAATGAATCAGTAGTCTTATTCCACCACCCAGAAGACACCACAAAAATGCCAGCAAAATTGATGAGAAATGGCGGTCTGTTATGGCATTGGAGCAAAGTATCCAGTCATTGCATGGACATAGGAATGAGCACTCTTTAGAAAAAGTTTCTTTATGAAAACATTTTGCAGTGAAAGTAAGTTTTCCTTGCTGCTGCTTTGATTTTGTGAAAAGCATGGAGGTTAGTGTTCCACGGCTGCAAATTTGGTTTTACCTGCTGTCAGTGTTTATTTGGTATCTGTATTTGCTGTGAACCTGGCTGTGGTCTCCAGAGGCAAAGGTCATCCTCTGCGTGATCTGCATAAAGATGGTGACAAAGAAGTAAACGTGGGGAGGCTGTTCCGGATTGCAGTAGCAAGAAGAAACGGAAACAGAGAGTGTGTTAGCCTTACAGCTGCTGCTCACTGTTACCCCGGTAGGGCTACGTGCAAGGGGAAGCTTCTCACTTCCCTTTGGTTCTAGCTTCTGTGAAAATGCCAAGAGAACAATCTGGAAACAATGTTGGTCTGAGATCCAGTTGTGAAACTGCAAGAAATTCTGATAAAACCCTTGCCTGAAGGATGCTGTTTACTGCAGGACACCTCAGTCTGGGAGTTAGATCCGTGCTACAGGAAACAGCAATGACTGGAAAATAGGTACTAGCAAGGCCTGCTAAGTTATGTTTACACAATATCCACAATAATTTTACATAACAAAAAAGTAATAAGGTAAAGATGGGTCTTTGGGTAATGCCCTTTCTCACAGAATGTCAACTTAAATAATTATTTATATTGATTTTTTCTTTTTCAGCACTACTTCCACTGTGTTTTACTGACCCTAAAGTTACTCACATCCTCTTATAATTTCTGTAAATTTCCCTCCCTCTTTTCTTGCAGCAACGGCTGGTAGTGGATGGATGGAGACTGCTGACCAGAGGATAAGAATTATGCAAACAACATTCTGGTTCTTTAATCTGTGAATCTTGCTTATAAAATCAGCTTGACTGTTAAAGAGATCCTGCTGTGCCAGAAGAAATTTTCCTTTCATTTTAAGGTGTCAACATGTCTGCAGCCAGTCATTTGACCCAGACTGCTTTTGCTTTCACAGGTCTTACTCCTTCTATACATTTATCTAATTACTTCTTTGGAAATGATGACTGTCCAGGGAGCGACCTGATAACTTCATGCCTCATCAAACACCCTGCAATCATTTCATCAGCCATAACCTCAAACCCTATCCATTTATAATCCATAGTCTGTAGATGTAATATATTTATGCTGTGTAGTACCTATAAATAATGTTTAAATTATTGTTTGTTTACCGGCCGGGGCTATGTGCAAATCATTAGTATCAATCACGTATGTACACTTATTTAGCTTACTCTCATAATTGTAGTCTCCTTGCAAATCTTTTCCATTCTGAATTCAGATGATGCCTCAGCTCCCGCGCTGGAGACTCAGCCTCAAGGTGATGAAGAAGGTGAGCATCAACAAGAACTTAATGGTGTAGTATTAAAGTCTGCAGTATGGACCATACACTACAACATCAAATGCTACCTTAAGAATTAGTTCAGCTGCTGGGCAGTTGCAAGAAATTGCAAGCATCTGTACCTTTTTCTAGATAAAGACAGCAAATACAATAGAGTCTTTACTTACAAGCAACGAATTTTATGTGATAGTTTTGAGATGACACTGTAGCTATGGAGTCCAACATTAGCAATTTTAATCATCACTATTCAGGGCAGAGAAAGATTTTAAACTTGAGCCAGAGTGCAGATTAAAACTGTATGGTAAAATAAGAAAGTTAAAGGGTTAATTCTGTCCTCAGCATATCACTTAGTAATATTAAAGGCTGATGTTTTGTCAGGCTTATTTGTGTCCGGGGAAATTTGGTGCATTGTAAATGCAAAGCTCAAAGCCTACATACAATGATAATCTTATATTGTGGCTGCCTTACCACTCACTGCAAATCTCACAGAGTCTGATCTGAGGCTGTTATGTACTTTGGGTCCACACTGGGAGATTTTTATTCTGATAAAACATAATTTTAGTCTAAAAGTGTTTCTTTCAACCTTTTATATGAATGGGGTCAGGAAGGAACTATTCATGCCATTAATAAAGTTTTTAACTGTACTAATAATGCAAACCAGTGTGCCCTTTTCTTTTTTAGATCCATGTATCTTTAAAACTAGACACTTATATTTCAGCTGCTAGTAACTTAAAAAAAATACTGTAATATTTTCAAACATTTTCTGTCATTTTTTTTTTTTTCTAGATATAGCTTCTCGTTATCCTACCTTATGGACTGAGCAAGTTAAGAGTAGACAAAACAAAACAAATAAAAGCTCAGGTAAGAAACTTGTGTTGTCCTGACTTTGCAAAGCTCCTGTGAAGACATGTATTAAGCCTAGTTAATACTGAAGTCATTTAAGTGAAAGCCATTTTAATAACTATTATGCTTCCACTCTCGTCATATGATAGCGACTAACTGATTTGCATTGTGATGATTTTGTAGGTTCATGCGTCATATGTTCCTTTTACATGGAAATATTTTTGGCTAGGCTTTACTAGGTGTAAATTGATATTACTCCACTAAAGTCTCTAGCTCACATCTGTTTGCAACTGTGAGTAGATCTGACATAAATTTCTGCATCCTCTTTAATCCTCTGCCTCTTTGTTATCTACTTGTATTTTCTTTTTTGTTTGGGTGGCGTGTAGCAAGGTGCTTGGAAAATGACAGTGAGTTACATGTGTTTGGTGGTAATACTTAAAAGGAAAACCTGAAAATCCTTTCAGAAACCAGCTGTCAGTTAACAGGAATTTGAAAGGCAGCGTTACCTGCTTTTTGGTACAACATTCACCTGTTATTGACAGACTGATCGCCAGTTCAGTGTGAATTAATTATGTTGCCTCTTTTATAATTGTGATTTTTGGCTTTTTTTCACCGCTCTTCAGAATTGAGCTTTGTAAACCTAGGCTAGGAATGTCAGGTGAATATCCTAAGAACGAAGCCTCTAAAATATTCAGATACATTCAATGCTTTGGTGGACTATACGTTTTGATGTCTTCCTCACTGTTCCTTGCTTTCATTGGAATAAACTTTAGAGAATCTTCTTGAGTTTCCAGTTTCTTTTTCTCTGGAAAAAAGTTTAATTTGAAAGGAAACATTGATCATATAGGTTGTGATTCAGTACATCACCCAAAAGAACACTTTGGATCCAGTGGAAATTGTTTTACATTAACTATTGTGCTTAAATATTCTGCTGAATTGAGCCCAAAAGGATTTAAAAAAGACAATCATCACAAGAAAGATATACCCTTACTAAGAGGTTTACAGATTGCTGTTATAAGCTATTTTTAACATCAAAGCAATAATTATTAATACTTTTTCCTCTCCTTGATTCTCCAGTAGGCACTTAAGGGAAGAACTTTAAACAGGGTGTAGACAAGAGTTTGAAGCAAACACTTGCTGTGCTGGAGATTTATTCTATCTTTTTTTTTAGTCAGGGTTAGTAAGAAGAGAATTCCTTTGGGATTTCTGTCGTGTAAAATATGTGTATAGAAATATGTTGCTTTTAGGAGTGTTTATTTAATTGTTACGGTCCTAGAGACTAGATCTAAAGCAAGAACTCTTGAGTTTGCAGTGCAGCTCCTGGAGGCCAAAACTTCAACATGCACATAAAAAACCAGAAAACCACTAAAGAAAAGGTGGGTTTGTTATTGGAAACTTGTAACCTTCAGTCCATCTAAAGACATATTTACAAAGGAAGAGAAACCAGAAGCATAGTCTACTTGTCTTATGGTTGTTAGCCCATGGTGCATTAGCATCACAAGCACAATTGTGTTGGATTTGCTAACCACAGGACTTGCTCACAACTGCATTATGTACAGGGCATCTCTGGAGGGCTAGGAGATACTACAGTCTGTATTGACATACCTAGACCAGCAGTAGTAAGTCAGCAGACACTACATAGCCAGCCTTGCTTTAGTTTGTAGGCATAGCTGATGTGCCAGAAGGGACCACTGCTTTCTTTGCTGTAACTTCTCTTGTCTATGTAATATGACATAATCAGTCGAGACGAATCTAGGTGCTAAAACCAGTGTCTTCACCGGCTGTGCTAGGCAGCACCTCTTTTCCAGACTCCAAAGTGTAACATGGTCATTGTTTTGATTGCTGAGCCTCACTGTAAACAGGTTTTCTAAGGTGCCGAAAAGACTAGGTTAGATTTTCCCCTTATTACCTTTTGGTGTGGTGCCAAGGCTTCTGGGAACATCCACAGGGAATAAACTCTGGGCTTCTATGTGTATAGAATAGGAGGGACCTCATTACTGAATCCACTGGATTGTAAACTAATGACCTTTGGACACCCAGGCTTCAATATAAGGGATAAATACAGATTTCTTCTTCACTCAGTTTGCATAGAAAACTCTGATTCAGACTTGGTCATACAAACCCCACAAAGCTTATTGAAAGATATTTGCCTGAGTAAAATGAGAAGAATTTATGTCTGCATATGAACTCTGTTTATAAAACAAAAGATGAAACCAAATTTATTTATAATGCACTAAATTTTCCTTTCTTCTATACTAACCCCAGTGCTTTCAAAGAAATTTTTCAGGTGCAAATAACACTATGACCTAGCCCTGCCTGTAGAAAATAAATAAAGAAAAATAATATTGCTAAAAATTTCAGGCAAACTCCAACTATACTACTTGAAAGCTGACTATTTTAGTCTGTATTGCTTTTATTTTTTCTAGTTTTTATCTGAATATATGTCTTACTATGTTATGGTCATAAAGAAGCTTGGCTTGACCTTAAGAAATCCATCTCCTTAGCAGAATGTTTTGTGAGTTTAGGATCACAAATGAATACATTGAATTTATTGTACTCATCCTGAAATGGGTTTGCTTTCTCTACTCTGCAAATTATTAATTACTCTTATAATTAACTAGTAGAATCAGCATAAGCTTTTAGGTTTTGGAAGATAGAAAATAATGGCTCAGGAAATTCTAGTTTATATTAGTTATCCAGTGTTTTCATTTGATTAAATCATCCTAAATTAATTTAGCACGGAGTAATGGCATTTGGAAGACTTACAGATGCAGGGCATGAAATTACTGGATTATATATCCATGCTCTATAATGACTTCTAGTGCATTTTTTTGTTGTTATTGTTTCAGAGAAATAGGCCTTTTCTGCTCACTAAAAGCATTTTTAGAGTGATTTTTGATCTATTAGCTTTTGATGACAAAATGTTACTGCTGGCAAAACCCTCAACATCCAGTCATGTAACAACAATATGATCTGTTTGGAGTGATGGATTTGGGTAGAAACATCTCTATTTTAGCTCTTTTTGTATGTTGAAGATGATTTTCAGATGCTGCTGTCTGTGTGAACTCCATGACTAAACTCCTGCTGTAGGTTGAGGGGATGCAGGCAGCGACATTAGTGGAGCCTAGAGAGCAGCCACCTCGTTGTAAGGGCATCACAGACACTTGGCCCGTTAATGAGAGAACTGCACCCCGCTGAGTGCAGTCACTCGTTTAGTTCTCTAGCCTATATGAAGGGATCTATGCTTTAGATGAACTTTATCCCAACCCGCTATCGGTTGAAGATCCAGGTACTATTCTTTCAGAGCTTTGTTTTTTTTTTTTAAAGACCAGAGGATAGAAAGTTTTTTGCCTCGAAGAAACTGGATATTTTGGACCCTGTCCACAGCAGTTCCCAGTTACTGTAGTTCACAGCTAGGTGCAGCCTTGATGTGGGTGGAGAACGCTACATGACAGCGCAAATACTTTCCCATCACCTAACAGGGAACACACAGTTCCCTGAGAGGTCAGGTTGGACTGCAGATCTCTTAGATTCTCCTTGCTGCATCTGTTCTACCGGCAGTTCATATCCCTGTGGGATTTTTGGGAAGCAAGTGTGGCATTTTCAGGGGATGTATGCCCTTTTTTGAGTTTGAGTATAGGCAAAGGAAGAGTAGTTTAATCCTTTTCACAATAGCCAATGGAAACTTAGGATTCATTTTATTAGCTTGAATTTAAGAGCCAATTTTTTCTAATCATCTGTTGTGACTTCTGTGAAAAAGAAGTAGGGTGAGTTTAACTGGTAATATTGTTAATGTCAAAAAAATTCTTAAAGTACTGAGTAATTTCTAAGGTCTGTCTGTACACCACACAAATAAGAATTACTCAATGTGACATTTCACTAATTTTGCAAATGCAGGATGCAAAAAAGTCATCCATAATCTGGAATATCTTTACATATATGCTTAAGGTCTTCAGAGGTTCTGGTGATAATATAATTCAAGTTATAAGACCCAGGGTTAAATAATGTATCATTGGCTAAGACACAGTACAGTTTCAAGTATCTACTATTCAGTTCTATTCTCTTGTTATTAATATTTTGGTGTTCTGTTTCCTTGAAGATTGAATATTATGGCATTATTAGCACTAATTATTTATATGTTCATTCATTAGTTGTGTAGTTTATTTAATGAGCATCGTAAAGTGATTGAAAGATTGGTGTTTGTTTTGTTGATAATCTGGTATGGCCAGCAAAATAGAAGACAGGAAGAAATTGTTGCATCTCTTTGTACGTTACTGAACTTTGATTCCTGTGTTAAAATTTAAACACATGAAATGAGTGGGTAGAAATTAGGGCCCCCTCACAGTCAGTGGCAGAACTCCCAGACAGCTTTTGAACAACCATTCATATGCTGGCTACATGCTACTAGTTCACCCAGTAGTTCACATTTCATCTGGATCAGGCACAGACATGTGATATAGCGCTTGTGCCAGCTTCGTGCTTTCTGCCAGTTTGATGCTCATATGTGTTAAGCAGGTGCTAGAGGACAGGCCATATATGATCCGGTATAAAATAGGCTTGGCCCAAAGGAAACCTGTTCTGGCATAAAGCCTGCTGAGGGTCAGGCTGTAAAAATTCTTAAAAAAGCAATGCAAAAAGTAGTGGATCATATGATTAGGACATTTTTCATGCTGAACGAAGAATCCTAAATCAGAATTCATTGTCCTCTCTAACTATGTCTGTAGTGACTTCAGGAGTGCCCAGATTTCAGCCACTGTACCTGGATGCTTTGATAATGTAGAACCATCTTCAATTTCATTTTTTGTTTTAGCTGTGCACATATGAAAGGAACACATAGCTTCTTATTTAATTTTCTGGCACAACGGAGTAGTGGTTTAGTGCTGACCTTCTACTACAGACCATCAGTTTTAGGGCTTTAAAAATCTGTTACAAGATTTTATCAATTAGCCCCAGGGGGCTTGATCCAACAGGAGTTTCATTCTCAAAGAAGCATCTGGGAGAGCACTGAAGTGCATATATAGTAATGTAGCATAGACTGGCTGCAAATGCAAATGCAGTTAGTGTAATGTCTACTGTGAATACATGAATACATTCTTAGTAGACTAAACCATGGAATTTAAAAGTGATAATGTTACTAGCAATTGCGTGTCTGCATCTATACCAAATAGCTGCTTGCATTTATCTGTCTATACAGTCTGAATCTGTTGCCAATTCTGCCAGTGAGACTTGACTAATGTGACAGAATGACATTGTAAGATTTGAATGCAGTTTTTATTGCCTTGTCATCTGACTAAAGCATTTGTACATTTGAGTTTTTCTCACATGGAAACTATGTTGGTTGCCAGTGAGGTTTCTGTTTTGTTAGCTTGCTTTGTTTTGTTTCTCAGAAGCAATTGTTCCAGTGGGATCCCTGTGCACTGATCATTCCCTGAAAGTCACCTTCTTACAAAGAACCAAGAGAAACCTTGTTCCATACTCAAATGCTCACATTCATTCCAAACTGAACCTGGCTAACATTCTCCTGCTATGCCTATCCTGGCAGCCCTGAAGTTAAAAAAAAGCCTGCATGAAAAAACAAACCCAGCATTTTCTTGCAAAGGAAATAAATTTAAGAGTTTGTGTATATGCCCAATCACATCAGTTCTAATACACATTCCTTTCTAAGCATAAGAAACCAAATAACTTATAGACAGGAAAATGAGTAACAGCTCAGTGACTTTGTATTTAATCTCATTAATTGTTGCATTCTCCAGATGTTGCTTTTAATATTGACTGAAGATAAATTACCTGCAGTTGAAGATGTGCGAGCTAGTGAGAAAAAACTCAGATCCAGTTGCATGTTCCCGGTTACATTTTTATTACAAATTCATTAGAAATTTTCTAAAACTATTTTGAATTAGGCTTGTTTCACAATGTGGATATTTGAGATATGAAACAATTTATAACAGAAGGAAATAAAAATAGATACCGTAACCAACTGAGAGAAGAACACAGGGAAGAGGGGAAAGAAAGTGTTTTAAAAGCTACTTGTCTCCATTTTTCAGCAGGGATCCCTAGTAAGTTGTGTGTTGGCCTGCAGAACCCTGGCCAATCATCCGTTCTTAAATTTCCTTGTATTCAACATTAAAAGAAGGGCAGGTGAGGACTTTACAGCAGAACATACATGTATGTCCAAAGAGTGCTACTTACTCTGAATGCATTATGTCTGTATTGGACACTCAGAAATTGAATTTAAATGAATATATAGAGTAGGTTTGCATAGGACAGTAGCCTGAGTAGGAGTGGTTCATTAATTGCAAACCACTGAATTACACAGCAAATAGTGTTTCCGTGTTTTTACCTCATTAGCCCTAAAGACAGTGTTTTGTTCTAACAGTTGGTGAGGTATCAACCACACTCAAAGATGAGATTTGCATTCCCAAACTTGTGATGTAAATACAGCCATTAGCTGTAGCTGGAGAAACCAAGAGCATAGGAGTAAGTTGCTGAAATATAGGCGTCTTGTGTCTTCATAAGGCCTAGGGTATCTGATATCTGCCTGGGCTAGGAGCTACAACAGCCTACTGGAAATCTGTGATGCTCTGGTATGTAGGTTTGATAGTCCAGAGTACCTGAAATGGCATTGAATTGAGCCCTAAGAACCTCAGCTCAAGCCCTGAAAGAGAAGTAGAAGGCAGAACTATTGATTTTAAATAATTCTTCAAACATACAAATGGAGTATTAAGTCCACACATGGATTCTATCAATGGAAGCTCAGTCCACTACAAATGGGCAGTCAGTCTGCCAAATTTTGGACCAAGTCAAATCCAGATATTATTACTGTGAACTTTATAGCTTGGGCTCATCTGCAGGTCAATTCCCTACACAAGAAAAGGCACTAGCATTTTTTCATGACATCTACAGATGAAGTCTAAATGTTTTGTGATGCCACAGATCTGGCTTTTGGGCCTTGTAAAAGTTGTTGGTACTGGAAGACATCAGCTGATAGAATACTTGTTTGGCCCATTATCTCAGCATGTTGTGCATGGAGCATAAAGAGAAAAGTGTTGTGAGGAATTTAAGAAAAACATAGTGAGGAGGAATGGAGGCTCCCAGGCCAAAGTCTTATGGCCTTCTCAGACTCTTTGGATTGGCTCTGGTTGCTAACTCACTAAGTGTTCCCTTTAGAGTTCCTGAATGAACTCAATTATTTAGAATGAAGTATAACTTGTTATTTGTATTTCACTATAAAAACATTGTTAAAAAACTGTTGGGGAGGGAGATGTGTGAGGCACTGTCACATCTATATCCCCTACTATTTAATTTTTAAATATTTTGAAGAGTAAGAGGTAGTTATCTTCCATTTTTTTTTATTTTTCTGTCAAGAGTCAGAACAGTTTCAGAGTAGTATTTTTTTTAGAACACTGGTGTCAAGATATGCCTCAGCAGCTGAAAAAGTGGTGGCTTTGAAGCTACTGATTGTTCACACCATTAGGGCCAATCAGTAAATGGTTGTCTTACTTTTCAGCAGCAATTTTAAGTTATATCCTAGTCTTGTTTTAGCTTACACACAAAGAAAGAACAGTATTCTTCACCCTCTTGATCTGTGAAGAAAATAACTTGATACACTTTGGTCCTCTTGCCTTGCCTTGCCTTTATTTTACTTGCCTTGCCTGTCCTAAATTGGTAAAAAAGAATTACAATTTTCTTTCAGTTCTTTCAGCCTCTTCCAAGAAGATAAAACTTTCCAGACACACCCCCCACACACACACAGAGAGCTTGTATATTATGATACATTCTTAATTTTCAGGATGCTGGATCATGCTTATTTTAGTACTGTTCTATCTTTAATAATCCTTTTCACAAGCATTTTCATTTATCTTCAACTTAATTTTACATATTACTTAAAAACCTTTATAAAGATCAAGCACTGACATTTCCAGTTTTTTCCTCCCACTACAGGGGAAGATCCTCCCATCCTAAGCCATTAAAAAACTAGAGTTCTGTTTTCCATCCAGTTGATGTTCTTTTTACTCAGATGTTCCAGGGTTTTATTAGACCCCCACTGTAGGGGGAAAAAAAAAAGAAAAAACCCACCCCCCAAAAAAAGAAAAAGAAAAAAAGAAAAAAAATCTCTTTTGTGCAAGGTTGTTAATTTCTGTTTTACTGCATGTGTTAAAAATGTATGCCAAAAGATAGCAATCTTTTCTGACCATTTTAATTATATCACATTACTTTCTGCGGCAAGTAAATGACACAACAGTCCTGCTTGAAGTTCTCCTTTAGTTTTTTGACATGCACTTTCCCATCTACCTTCAGCTTTCCACAGTTTACCAGACATCAGTACACATAATCATAAAAGCATCAGTAAGAATCAGAAATCCTAAGAGGGTTGTCACACTAACAGTCTATAATTTAACAACAGATGCAAAAAAAAAAATAAATTCGCATAAATCATGTTAATGCACAGAAACTTATTGGACCGGATAATATCTAAAGATATAATCTTTCTGAGAAAAAGATAGATCTTTCAGCCAAGACAGTCTGGATCTGGCTGTGGCTATATTGATTGCTGGATGATATATGGAAGATATGTCTTCCAAATGTTGCAGGCAATTGGAAGTCCAGCAGAGTCGACAGTAAGAGCTGCCAGCCTTCCATCATCATCCCAATGACCTGATAGGAGAAAATGTCCATGTTTCATGCAGAGATGCCTTCCCTTCCCTGGCCCCACCACAGCCAATAACCCTAAAAGCAACAAACATAGACAGTAACCTTTGTCTGTCTTTACTGATACAGTAAAGGCTAGTTTTATCTTGATTCTGTTGCACTTTCTTGGGAAAGAGGCCCAGGTCAATTGTGAGCATGTAGAATTAGGCATCTAAATTCACAAACTGGCATCTAAACAATTATCTTTTTTTTTTTTCCCCTGAAATATTAAGAATCCAGTACTACTCTTGAGGTCAAGTCAGTAAAAAAAAAATAATTACAAAATTAAAGAAATACCTTCAATGTCAGAGAGCTCTGAGACCCATATGTTCAAAACTTCAGTAAATTGGTGGTTATGCTCTTGAAGAAAAAACTGTGTGATGGAGGTTATTCCATCACTAAGGATATCCACCAAACTCTCTCCTACATTTTGCAAGGTTAAGAACTCCTTATGTCTTCCTCTGTGAGCTGACAAAATCTCTAAAAAATGCTAATATTAAACCCCCCCCAATTTTAAGTTTTGTTCTTAATTAATCAGTCATGCAGTGAGATTTCCTGGCAAGATAATTCTGGTTTTATAAGACAGACTAGAGCGGGGGTCCTCAAACTTTTTAACCAGGGGGCCAGCATGCGGATGAAGTGGCAGGAGGCCATCTGCGGCTGCTTGGTTTCCCCCCAACCCCTGGCAGGTGGGACCGGGGGGTTCTGTAAATACCGGGGGCCAGATTGAGGACCCTGGGGGGCCGTATCCAGCCCGTGGGCCGTAGTTTGAGGACCCCTGGACTAGACTGTTCTGAGAAAGGCAATTTTCTTTTTCTTCCATGAGGATAAGTCAAATGACCAAGTATCCATCTTTCCAATAACTGAGTAAGAAGTGTTTTAAAAAAGCCAAATACAGTTATGGCAAAATATTCCCCTGTTAATATCTTATGTGAACTGTGAAATTCTACTGCGTGATCTGTCCACGTTCTGCAAAAAAAGCTGACTGCTGTTAATGGAAGTACAGACCATGGAAGGACCAGTAACCATGTAAGCCCTGGTGGCTGGAGTCAAAGTTTTGCCTCAGTTTCCTGACGTGCACATTTCTGACAGTCTGAATTGATTTCTAGATGTTCCCTGGTAGGTCAGGTTATGGGAAGTCACAGTGGTTTAAATTTGGAGGGATTTTTAATGAGATGACTTATCACATGTCTTCCAACTTTCTTATTTGCCAAACCATATATCTCTGAACAAACTTCCTGAAAAGACTGACAGCTCGTGCTACAATTGAAATTGAAAAAATTGCCATGTGATGCACAAACATCTTGAGGCTTCATCAGTAACGGTAGCATCTTCCATTTGGTACAAAAGCAAGAGAAATTCAGCTCCTACAGGGAATTCTGTGGGAGGAGTGGAATTCACCCCAAAGCCTGTGGGTTGGATACATATGCAATGTGGCGGTTGCATCAGTCCAAACCTTTACTGCAGCATCTGCTTTTATGGACTGTTGAGGTCTCAGGTTAATCCTGTCATACATGGATCCTTTCCCCTAGCCTGCCCTTAATGCAATACACTGGGTTTTTTTTTGTTTGAGACTGGTGTAGAGTCTCCTTTCCATGAAAAGCCACACCAAGGGTCATAATTGGCACAAGGGAACTTATTCTAGTCAAATTATATTGCTAAAGTATGTAAAACCACTTTGAGATCTTTTCATCTGCAAGATGCTCTATATACCCCAAGTACTGTATTATTACTGGCGTCTTTTCTACTTCACTCCACTCTGTCCATCATGCTCTGTCCTCTTGCATAGCAAACTGTTCCAGATAAATACTAGATGCAATGTTTTCCCTGCACTCTGCACTGCCTAGAAATAACATTAACTATTGTTGCCATAATGCACTAGATTTCTGTGTTACTGGAGAAGAAGCAGTGGTTGAAGAGACAGACCACTGTTTTTCATTAAGCTATTTTTAATACCTGTTTTAGTTTAAGAACGTCAGGCCAAGTATCTGCATTCAACCACAAATAAAACTATATTTAAATAAGATTAAGGCTGTAAATTAAATTTCAGATCTTAAATTCTCTCGATGCATTACAAAACACAAGAGAAAAAGACAGGGCAAAGCTTAATATACCAAACTTGTTGAAAATGCAGCCTTCTACGGAAAAAATTTCTTCTTAGGGAATTTTTTTAAAAAAGATGCGCATTTTCAGCTGAAAAACTGTATTACAAGATGAAAATTCAAACAACAAAAAAAACTTTCTAAAAGCTGAATAATTTTTGTTCAAGACTCAAAATCTTGATTAGTCGTTGTAATGCCTTGTAGGAGCTGTAATTTTGAAACTTCATTAGTTCCTTCTTTTTCAGGGGCTGGGATCTTTAGGCTGGCTATACATACAGGGTATAATGGTCTCTTCCCTTTTTAAAAACTTAGAGATACCTCAAAAAACTTGTAAACATCTTGGATTTTATTGTTCTCTGGGAAGTTCAACACAAAGAAACAACCTGTTGTAGGGTGGGGTTTTTTGTTGGGTTTTTTTTTGTTGTTGGGTTTTTTTCCCCCATAAACATACACATTTTTTGTAAAACAAACATTTTGAATGAAAAACATCTTTTCATTTAAAGATCTGGTTTTCCACCAAAGCCAATCACAATGAAATTTTTCAACCAATCGTATTACTGTCATAACAAGTTATGAAAACAATTGCATTATTGCCACTTGAACAGTGGGTTACCTTGTTCCATTGTTTTCTGGTGAGATAGTAATGTTATTTAACTTTACCACTGTTATTGTCTTTCAGTGAGTAATGACAATTTATCAAAATTAAAGGACTTTCATTCTTCTCTATTTGGATGACTGTTAGATGCAGTTTTTGTTGGACTGGAATGCATTAGAAATACATAAATTCCTCAAATATGAGGGACCTGTAATGCCCATGAATTGTTTTCCAGTGCACCTAGTTAGATCAGGGCAACAGGCTGATTGATGTTTGGTCTAGAAGCAGAGACATAGAAAGTTAAATTAATGCCTCTTGTGCCCCCAAAAGCTGAGGTACAGTTTTGGCAAGAAGGTAGAATCAGAATTAGGCCAAATTTTCAGGTCTGTATTGAGGTAAACTCCCATCAATGCAAAGGCTGATAAGGGTTAATCCTGTGTGATTATGTTTATTTATTATTTAGTGAATTCTTCTACAGTATCCATTACAATGGAGACTCTTAACAGAGGCAGGGCTCTGATTAATTACAGAGGTTCATGACCATCACACTTTGTCATGGTGCAGTTCACCCTTCTATCACAACACACTGTGCCCAGTTATTCTGGCTGGCAAGGAGGTAGGGACCATTTCTTTTGCTTTACTTACCTAATGGGTTTGGGAAGCAGAAGTGTAAGTAACTTCTGATCTTGGATGTTTCCTCTCTGACTTTCCCAAAATTCCCGTCATGTACTTAAAGCCATAATCTCAATAGCCTTTACTGCCTGAAGGTAATGAGAAAATAATTATTCTCATTGCTCTCTTGTTTGCTGAATAAAGGCTACATCCTGCCTAGCTTAAGGGATTTATAATTTTAGTGTTCTTGCAGTTTCTAATCAGGTTTAAAAGGCAATTGAAGATAAATTTTAGGACATGATTTTTAGTTCCTTTGAGTTGATACAACAGAGAAGCAGCAAAGCCAAAATTGTCAGTATAAATGTCAGCGGTTTGAAAGGTCACTTCTCCCCCTTTCCCCACTAGCATCCCAAGTATGAAACAGTGACTTCTAATGCAGTCACACATCCTGTGGTTCATCCCTTTAACTAAACAGTCCAAAACAATAATAACAAATTACTGTAGGAGGAGATGTTTTAGTTTCAGCAGGCATGAAACCTCATTTTACAAAGGGCAGTGTAAACAGGAGGGACTGCACTACAGTTAGAAGGGTGATGCCACTGGAAGCCTTGTGAGGACAGGAAAGAATCAGGCCTGGAGGGGTATTTTTTAATTTTATTTTAATTTTCCTCTAAATGGGGACATTAATGGTGCAGGACTGGTGATGGTGTTATTGCCTCTCTTGGAACACAGTGCACAGTCATTTCTTTAAGTAGCTTGTATGGTGTGTATCAGTCTTGGATCAGTGATAATAGGACAGTCCACCCCAATCCTGCTGCTATTGCATAGCTGGAATTCCTCTGGACTTTAATGGATATGCTGTCAGCACAAGGGCTCAGCTACCCCACTTGTATTGCCAGCTGAAAGAGTGAAGAAAGTATTTTCTCTTTATTACCTTTCTTAACAACTTCATGCTCTCCAGATGAGGTCATGTGTTTTGCACATTGAAGCATATTCATATTCAGAAACATTGAATATTTGTGAATACCTTCATGCATGTCTGAGAATATAATGTCACATGACTAACCATAGTGCTAGCCTCAAGGATGCTATGGTACATTTACCTTTTCAATATGCTTGTCAAAATGAGCCTATGTGACTTTTATATGGAGCATCCCCTGTCCACAGCAAGGGTAGATGAAAACTTTTTGTTCCTGGTATAACTGAGTAAGAAAGTTTGTGTGTCAGAATACTATCTTTAAGCTTAATTCACCTTTATTCATATCTGCTTTTATTGGAGCCTTCTGCATTTTTGTCATAATCTCTGTTATCTCTGGCTTAATTAATCATCCTTACTGTTGGTTGCATCCGTAGTATTCCCTGTTCTGTTTCCAGTCCTTTCATTGCTGTCTGCTTTCTTGTCTGTCAATAGCTGATCTTCACTGCATATTTCTTGATTTTTGCCTAGATATCATTCTTCAATCTCAAATGCTGCTGGTTTAGGCTTTTCTTGTAGCACTGATTTTTTATCTCTATTATTCTGCCTGATCTTTTTGATTATTCCAGCCAAAGGCATAAACTGGAAGCCTTATGAGGGAGAATGACTGTGAAGGCTGTAGATCACGCTGTGAATTTGTAGGCTTTATTCTGAAAATGCAGTGACTCCAAAACCAAGCTGAGGGTTCTTCGGAGCAACCAGTTGAACAGTGCAATGGATAGGAGAGAGAGTCTGATTCCTAGATTGAGTAAGTGTGGAAAGGTGTCATTACCTATTTATGTAGGATTTCAGGGACCATTTCAAGGGTACAGTATCCAGTTGTATCCATACTGCAGGATACTGAAGGATACTGCAGAAGCAACTAGGTGTTTGATCCTAAAGCTAGTGGAGTATATTTTCAGCATTAATTTAGTGTTTTTCTGAGGAAGAATGTTTCCGTAGTCAAGGCTGTGAGTTTTTTGTGGAAGTTCATTTGTAGTTTTCAAATAAAACTCAATGCTTAAGTGTCATAACATCAACACTGTCAGTCTGAATGACCGGTGTGCAGAGTCTTGACCTATATTCTGTGCCAGTTTTACTTCCTCAGGATGTCACTGGGGAGACTTAAGCAGCCTACAAAGTATTGTATGCGAAAGCATCTGACGTCAGCTAGTGCAGGGAGACAGCGTGGTCTCATTGCTTACATTTGGGGCAGCTAGCCAGAAATACCAGGGCTCTAAGCCTGCTTCTGCTGCTGGGAAGGCTGCTGCAGCCTGGACAGATCAGTGCAAGCAGAAGCAAAAGTTTCAGCAGAGAGATGGTTGAGACAGTGTCTAGTACATTGACTATTGAATACGATAAGGAGCTTTACAGACTTAACATAGTATAGAAGGTGGAAGTAAAGAAAAAGATGTTGTACTGACCAGCTGAAATAGTTGCATTTCTTTAAATGAAAAGGCAAAACCCAAAGCCTTCCTCTCAGTTTCAATTTTGCATCTAGACTTCCTGCCTTTTGTTTTGTTTGTTAGTTTCTTTGTTTCAGTCATGTAAATCATGACATTTGATTTTCACCCTTTTTTTGTTGCAACTGATTGACAACTTCAAAGATTCCTCCCCTTCTGTCTATAAACTGTACCTGCCATTTCATGATTGCAATAAATATATAACACAAGCAAAAAAAAAAAAGGATGCCCATGACTTTGGTGCAAGGGAGAGCTAGTGTCTTCACCTCTATGTTATCTTTGTCTAAATGAGCCTACATGTTTAAGGAAAAATTTCTAATATTCTATGGTACTTGCTATGGGATCGTACCGTATTCACAAGAGTGACCCAAGGCAAGCAGGTTTGTAAATATACAGGCTTTTCCAGTCTTCTTTAGCCTGTGTTTGTTCCTCCTGATTGATGAAAACAAGTCCCACTAAAGGCCCTTGTGGGCTTCATTAATGATGCCAGTGGTTGATTGTTTTGGCCCAGAATGCTTTATAACAATAGACAAATTTAATCAGCAACAGCTCCGGTTGCAACAGCTTCACAGCCTCCTGGGAGCATCATGGATTAAGCTTCCTTTTGCGTTATTTTCAAGCCATCAAACAACCTTTAATCTTCCCAAATTAAGAAGGAAACAAAGCATACAATGTATAATATGTAGAAAAAATAACAGAACTGTCTTCACATAAGTGATAATAAAAATGTTTCCTTATTAGGTGACTGAATGCCAACATTGCTGTTTCCTGTGATGCTTGCTATCTGAAAAAGTGAAATATTTAGAATCTGGTTTACTTGAACAGTTCAGCCAAGAAAATTCCTTTAGATTTTCTCTTTTGGTCATAGGAAGCTTCGAATCAAATGATGCCTGAGGTAGACGTGCATGTGTGTGTGGGGAGACAGGATGGGAGCAGGTCTGAAAGGGTTGAAAATATTGGTGGAAAGCAAGCTAAGCAAACACTGTGAAAACTAACGCTTTCTGAAACCCGTTCTTTACTCTCACATACAATGAAGTTTTGGGAAGTATTTATGCAAGGCTTATTCCATTGATACAGGTCATTTGTGTGGTATGTTAAACTTTTAAAACTAATAATCTTCTGAGCACTTAAAGTAACCATGGGTTGTAAAGGATTAAGGGTCGTTAGTCACACTTTAAAACACTAATTTTACTGGTTCAAAAAGTTTTTGACTTTGCTACTGTGCATCATCTAAGAAGCTTTTGAAATTGTTCTGGATATGCTATGGACTGACTTTTCTGTTGGTGATCCCTGCTGTGTACACTGGAATGGTTCCAGTTTACAGGAGTAGAAATTGTGGCCTGGAATGTTCAATAGGATAGGGGCTTTCCATTCTTCAAAAGCATAGGGATGTTTCACTATCACACTATATTTGGCATTATCTACACCTCAGAGAACAATTTCTTTTTGAAAACAGAGATGAAAGTGGGGTGGAATTAGCATTTTTATTTTCAATTCAGATTACCCTTGTTTTTCTCCAAAGTTTGAAGGTAAAGCCAAGCCAAAGATTTGGCTTTGCTGTTGAAACCAAAGCACAAGCTGAGCTGTTTAACCATGGCCATATGAGAAAAGGGGGGAAAAAAAAAAGCTACATAAAACTATATTAAAAAGTTGTTGGAGCTGAATATTCTTATTGGCTTTTACTCTTTGGCTCATTCTCTCTACTGCACACAAAACTTGGCCGAAAGCAGTAAACAGTCTCCTATCTGACTCCTGTACCTCTCCTGTTATGAATAGTGACTTCCTACCTTCTGTATAAATAGTGTATTTTGGATATAATGTGCTGGGGTGGGGGAACCTGTACAGCATTTCATCTAAGATGAGCCTTTGGATTTGTGCAGGGTTAGAGCAGTGCAGTTACTTTTTGACCAGGTTTCATGTTCATGTTATTTGTCAGATCTCATACAAGAGTCAATGCATTCTGGGAGCAGTGTGGCTCAACAGATGATAGCACTTTACAGAATTTGCTTCCTGCCCTGTTAAAAGACTTTTGTTGCACAATACAATGTAATTAGAGACATGAGCAATAATATGCACCCTCATTTTCCACCTGCTTCTTGCCTTCTCTTTCACAAGATGAAGTGCAAGCCAGTATAAAAGTAGCCGGTTTTTAATTCATCTGTCATTAATTAGCTTTTAAGGGTGCAATTATAACTCACAGCCTTAATAACATTTTTAAATGTTGGGATTTTTAAAATCAAGTAGGTTTGAAGGGTACACATCTGAGATCTCTGGAGGTGCTTAGCCGCAGAAGAGGCAGTGGGAATGATGGTAACATGAAATTTTGCATTATGCCTGTCAAAGTAACATTCCCTGAAACACTGAGGAAAAAAAGGAGAATTTCTGTTTCAACAGCCTGTTTAATCTCTGTATTCCTGCTCAGTGTCAGAGGGCCAAATCCTTACTGTTATGCAATGCCATCCAGTCTGCTATGAACTAGACAGAGGTGCACTTTATATTGACCATTTTGTAAGACACTCTGAGACACATAAGGGAGAACTACCTAAATGCAAAGTAACGTTCTCTTATTTTTGTAATAAACCTGCATATTTTTTCACTGTGCACCTTAGATCACATTCCTGTAAAAAAGCCACAAGTCCTCCTGGCTTCTGGTGGCTTCTGCGACAGTAGTCATGGTTGTGTCTGTAAGGTGATTGGAAATTAGTTGATACTCAGAAAATAAAGCGTAGGTGGAGTGCAGCCATCTCAGGCAGGAGTTAAGCAATAAGGCTGGAAAACACTGCATGGTGCCAACAGCATTAGCAGTGTGGACCATTGGCAGGAATATGGCCCAAACTGCAGCCAGAGATGCCACTGTACACCTCTGAAATTAAAATTACTTGGTTCCTAAGGTCAAGTATCCAAAGTCATATCCAGGCACTGATGTAAGTATCTCGGTTTCCCAAGTGGTGAACAGAAACAACTGTTTCACGGAGGGGAAGTGCTGGGTTGATAAACATTCCTGTAAGCTGGCTGGTTTATTTTAATGCCAAAGTATGAATCTAGGCATCCCAGTTTGCACATTTTGTTTTGTAATATTTAGTAGAGCTATTCAAACACTTACCCTCAGCCCACCTGGCAAAGACTTTAATTTTCACAGCTCTGTGGAAAAAGTGAACCAGCTTTATTTTCACTTCAAATATTTCTTTAAAAATGAGAGATTTTTCCACTGGCAGAAGACTAACATTTGCTGGTCAATATACTCATAGAGCAAGAATGGCAGCTTTGCACAATTTTGTTTAATGAATGAGCCTTTAGACTGCTATAGCAAACTGGCCAGCTAGCCACAGTTTTGGAAAAGTCGGTGATTTTAATTTGCTTTAATTTTGGGTGGTGGCTTGTTTGTTTGGTTGGTTGGTTTTGCAGTTTGAATGCTGTGGTGCTGCTCTGCTTTGGGTAGGGTGAGGCAATACCTAGCAATAATGGGAATCGATATTTCCTCTTACGTAGGAAAACCAATATTCATCCCATTTAACAAGTAACTGCTTTCAGATGTATCTTTGCAGGATGGGGCAGTCTTTTGCACAGTATCCTCTCTCATTTTTGGGGAGCCAAGTTAACAAAGTCAAGCAAGAGCACCTGGAGATAACAATCCATCCTTGTAATTGAGTGAATGTCCTCAAGCCACTGAGAAAAAGGGATGGGGGACCTGATCTCAGATGACCAGAAGATTTTTCACTCTCCTTTTGAAGTCTTATGCCATGTGATTGACCAACTGGCTTAAAAAGATTTTTGATTTGTGTTAAGGTTGCATTCAAAGATCCATTGTAGAGGGTAAGGTGTAAACAGTCCTTGGATCAAGTTTGGCTAATACAACCCACTTTGCAAAGGTTTACTATCACTTTCACCACTGCCATTAAAGATTTCACAAAAATATGCTATGCTGGGTTCACTGCTCTCTCACATTTCATAGATGGTATAATAGATGTTTGACTCAGGATGTTCAGAATATACATTTTGGCTCTAATGCAAAATGCATCTTTGAAACAACTCAGATTTATAACCTAATGTAATAATGTTATAGTCTAATGCTTCTCTGTTATTTATCTACAGCAAAAGTAAATGCTAATACTTAAACATTTACAGACAGATTCTGTCATGCTTGTAAATGAAGACGAGCTTCTCTGTGAGTTGTCCTCAAGTCAGTGGACAGATGTCAAACTACTGTTTCTTTCAATCTGAACAAGAATAGCAAAATATAGAATTACATTTTCTTTAAAAACAGGTAGCTAGTTTGACCCCCTATGTGTACAATGGCAGTGTGAGAACTTAGTGAAGGAGAGAAAGGATTGTAAGCAAATAACTGAGTAGTTTAAATCAGTTAGAATTCTGTGAGATTACAAATGTGAATACTTACATAATATTTCTCATCTCTTTAACCAAGAAATTGGGCTAAAAAGTAAACAAACAAACAAAATGCTAAAATAGCAGACTTCTGTGGTAAAACAGTTCTTTTCATTTTACATGTTGTGGTTACAGTCTTTCTCACAGTACTCCTAGAATTTCAAATTCTAAGAAAAATAAAGAATTGCAGAGGTATGTGCAAAACCTTCTGTAAACCAGAAACTCTTTTAAAAATTCCAGTAGACAAGTGGGCTTGGATTTTGGTTAATGAGCAAATCATCCTATTTTCACCTGAGGTCTTTGTCTTATGGGCCCAAAAACTTTTGCCTACTGGTAGAACCAGAATATGTGTATTGCAGAAATCTTGATTTGACATAGTGCTACTTGGCTACTCAAACCCAGGGTAAAAGTTGAGAAAATCCTGGTGTAGACAGGTAGATTAGATTGCCTGTGATCATATTATTTTCAGGTAAAGCTAAATGGGAATTGGTGATCTCTGTGTTTTGGATTTTTGTTTAGATGGGCTCAGTGCATTTCCAGATGATCCTTCAGTGTATTGCAGTGCCTTTGCATATGAAACCACACAGATAAATGAGACCATCTGTCTGTGATTTATCCTGCTTTGTTCAGTAGAGTAAAGTACATAAATTAGTCTTTAGGGCTATGTTGAAGCCATGAGCTTTGTGTTTAGCCACAATCATCTACCCAGGCTCCAAAAGTGCAAAATAGTGATCAGCTTTAGATTTGAGAGCACTCTGCAAATGCACACAAGGGGCCTGAAATATTTGGTTCTCACGGGTTTTCACAAACAAGAAAAAATACGGGTAGGAATGTTGCCAGCTTTCTCCAGGCCTTGAGAACCGTGATGCTGGTGCGTATCTGAACCTAATGTAAATCAAAACATGTGGTGCCAGATGAGTATTGATACTGTAATTTAGTCTTAGGTTTTGGTTTCCATCTAGATGTTGGGGCTAAGGTTGAGTGTTTATTAAAGTTACCTATTCCTTACAATCAGTACTTGGTCCATGAGCAAACATTAGGCTTAACTGGAAACATACACGTGGATATATTTAGCTGAGGCCTGAGGTGTTGTCCGTTGAATTTAGTGGGTATTTTTCTGTGGATTTCTATTAGGGAAGATTGGGCCACATAAATACTCTTCATTTGATTGAAGTTAATGAATAATCTTTGTAAGAATCTAGTAGAATGAGTAAATGAATTCCTGCATTTGTTTGTAGCATTGAGCTGCACTTGATTTCTGTTAGTCAAGTTTATTTGAAACTGTCAAGTGAGGGCAGGCAGGCAAATTCTTGTAATAACAGGTCTTAAGAGAGATTGGTGTGAGGTGTCCATGCCCTGGCCATGAGGGATGAGGAGATAACTTTGGGTACATAAAGAGTATGAAGCTGGAATCTTAAACCACATTTGCCACCTCATCTGCCTCTTCAGAGAAGGACTCTGTCATGCTAGAGAAGGTCTAAATGAAAAGCTGGAAACCCTGACAGAATGTGTAGCTATGGAGTTACACCTCACCTTCATTAGAATGAAATAATTTAGCAGTTTTTTGTCATTTATATTAGCTGTCTTTATAGCAAGAGCGGACATGATGGATTCTGGGTGATGAAATTGGTCAAACAGAAGTAAAGAACTTACAAGTTCACCTTGAAGGTGCATGTTTGCTGGATTTAGGAATAACAGGACTGCTGCTGGAATGGATCATTTTACTATCCACTCAACCTAAATCCCTCTGCAGGGAGAGCATAGCTTGAACAGAAATCATCCCGCTTCCCACTGCCTTGCTAAAGCAAACATTTTGGTCATATGTGGAAATACAATTTGGTGTAGTGTAAGTGGAAATCCATTCAATGAAATTTGAATACTATAAAAACTATTTGAAAATATAAAAACACATTGTAATCAGTTTCCTGAGGGCCTATTAACTTCACAGGTTCAAGAAGGGTTCATCCTAACCAAATGGATCAAATTCTTATCCCCGTGAGATGTGAATTTGTTGAAGGGTTGCACAGGTGACTATTTAGGGTGGCCATTTATCCATCCTATTTATTACAGTTGTGAAATGAGCTAGCACAAAACTTGTTTAAATCAGTATTTGAGGTGTTCTAAAGGTGTGCCTAAATTAGGCTTAGTTAACTAGGAGAGACATGATTTGCATAATATTTTGATTAGCAGAAATTTTCGTACAATTTGAGTCTCTGTGTACTGAAATTTGGACATAAACACACTCTGTCTGTATATCCTCATAGAAACATGGGAGAACTGCAATATTAACTGACTGTAATGTTACACTGCAGTCCTCCAGAGCATGTGTATCACTTTTCAGAGTATTTTTGTTCACAGGTTTCTTACTACCTGCTTTCTGTAGAGGACATTGAGCTTCAAGCCCTAATAAAAGATCCCTTTACCCTGGAAACCAGGCTATCTTAATTGTCCTTTCATGGCCCATTATGATAATAAGAAAAGGGGGAGAGAAGGAATCAACTGAAAACAGAATTTCTTGGAATGGATTCTGTTTGTCATATACACATTGTGGGGTTAAGGAAATTGGAAGGAAATGTTTGTATAGTGGCAGGAAATGTTAAAGTAGCATTCAGACGCCTCTGTAATTTTCTGCAGATTTGGCAACTTGTTTCTGCAGAACACACTGAAATTTAGATATAAATACAGCGATTTACATTTAAGCAAAAAAAAAAAAATAATCAAGATTAATTGTAATCATGAAAATCCATATGTTGGGAGAAGCTGTGATAAGACACTGCACAATAACTGCCAGAATTTCTGAAACAAAGGGCTAAACCATCTCCTGTTACAAGACTAACAAGATTATTATCGTAACTTACATAGCATGGTACTTGATGTTTTAGATGTGCTACAGACAAATATACAGTTACAGAGTTTGTTCAGGATGACTTTTCCAGAAAAGCCACCTCTTTTCTCCTCTAGGACATTCCCTAGTAACCATTAATTAACAGTTTAAGTAACCCATCGGAGATGAATAAATGGAGTCTTTCATAAATAAGGATTTACAGTGTTATACCCTGCTACTATTGAGGTATTTTTTTCTTCATGTAAATTGATTCATTGAAATCCAGACTGTTTTCTTACGGATAATTGGAAACAAGAATTAACTGAAGACTTTATACAGAACGTGAAACTTATCCACAGAGTTTGTTATTAGCTAGAGTGTCTTTCTTGTTGGCACAAGATGCAGCATTTCAGCTGGTGGGTTGTAATGGACTATGAAGGCCCCTTGAACGAGAACAGGAAAAGTATATTTTTAACTAATATTTAAAATAAAAAGAGAAGAAATGGAATAGAAATATGACATAGGAAGAGCAACATAGAATAGATTTAAAGCAGATTTTTAACCTCATTCTTAGTGGTGTGCAAGAGTTTTACTTCATCATGCAAGAATTCCTTTTTCTGAGTAACTAAATAGTCATTAAGTGGTACAAGGGCTCTTGGTGTAAAACAGGGCAAAAAGGTTTATTTTCTGACATGATTGAAATTTGTGTGTTGAATCACTAATGCTTATGAACATGGAATAAAATATAGTTTTGGGTAGAATCTACAGAAAGTTTATCAACCTGAACTTAAGGATCCCAACTGAGCTATAGTGGGGCTGGCTAACATGGTAGACTACATGGAAAGGATTTTTCAGACATGTCTATTTCATCAAATTAAGATGCTTGGAAAAACATCCGTTTTTTCCAGTAAAATAAAAACAAAGGAACTAAGTGAAATAACAACAGTTTAAGCATATTACCTGAAAAGAAGCAGCTGGAGTATCCATGCTTTTCTCTTCCCAGAAGGAATGTTATTGTAGTAACACATTCCATAGAAAGTTTGATGCATTTTAATGTTTGAGGTATTTATCCTACGTTCATTGTGGCATAGATCTTTTTCCATACTATTCACTTTATGAACTTCTGGCATCCATCTGTTGTGGTTCCAGATCAGAGATTGTTTGGACAAACTCAGACATTTTCTAAGTTAATGACATTTGTCACTAGTTCTGGCAAAGAAATGTTTGTTGACCATGACTCTTCTGACATTACAAAGGCAATTATTTACAGTGGTTTGGTAGCTCTGGGGTAAGAGCTCTCGGTCATCAAAGGGCTACAATTGTATCTTTCCAGTACTCCTGATGTAAATAACAGAAAAAAAAAATAGTTTGAAAGGGAATGAATGGTTCCATCAGAGAGAATTACACAGAGGACTAACATACTGGTTCTGGGAAAAGCAGACAGGATCATAGGTAAGCACCTGAGAGTGATTTTCCTTTACTTCATGTAGAAACAGTGTTGTAGTGGGGAAAACAAACATGGAAGTAGCAATGGTAGCACAAACAGTCATGTCAAAATCATACAAGAGCATTGGATTCTGCAGAAATTGCTCTTTTGGGCAGTCAGTAAGCAGATTGCCTGCTAGCTGCCCTGAAGCTCATTAGCCATTGTGTAAGGGAGGCAAATAAACTATTCTGCATTTTGGTGAATAAAATGAATGAACAGGTTCAGCAGATTTGTAATAAGGCTTAGTTATTTGGCACATAGAGAGCTGACAGATGTAGTGTCCATCACACTAATCTATATTTTTTCCAATTTATCAAAAATAATCTACATTTTATCTGACAACTAGCTTAAGACTGATGATAAATTCTTCTTGTTACAATTTCCCATCTGTAGGGGTAAGAGTAAGAAATTAGAGGTTCCAAGAAGGGGAAAGTCCTTCCTGAAAATACTATAGTTTCTTTTATTTTTTTTTTTTGTCTTTAATGCCTGTGCTGATGCTGTTCTTCAAAGGCAGACTTTTCATCACTAGAATCCTCCTAGTTTCAGGACTTTTACCTTAGTGTTTGGTATGAATCCTGCTTTTTTTGTGTGTCTATTTTCATAGACTTGTGCCATAAGAACATTCCCTTTTATCTTTAAACTTTCCTTTGATTACTGTCACTGGCTGTCCTGTTTCCAATCTCACTTGCAATGTTAAGTGCTACCGGTCTTCTGATTGTCCTTCCTAAAGCCTTAAGTCACATTCACAACCCTCCTTTGAAATCTCTCCCATAATACTGCTTTTCTGTACCTTTGAGACTTAAAACCAGACATAAGGGAGAAAAAGGACCAGAACAAACCTGACCTCATGCAAAAGAGACAAGTTTCTACCTTGAGCAGCAGCTTGCAGAAAACCTTGCCTTAGTAAGTCTATCAGGAGAGTAAAGACCATTTATCTAGGTCTGTAACACCAGCTCCTAGTACACCACAACACAGGTGACTGCACTGGTCTATAACTCCAGTGGTTTTGAGTCAGCAGTGCAGTCCCTCGCTGGATATTTCAATCAGTGGAAACCAGAGCCTCCCTGAAATCAGGTGGTGTAGTTTAGGCTCACAGCTGAAACACTTCATATCTGCTTCTGCACTGGGAATTCTCCATCACACCCTCTCTGTTACATTTTGTCTGTCTGGATGACTAGACTATGTAGTCTCTATACGCCACTGTATTTTCTAAACAAAGCTGAGAGCATGAAAATATATCACTCCTCAGGGCCTGCGAGAGATAATACCTGCACATCTGCCAGATTGTGTTGCTAGTTACAAGGATGTAAAACAAGAGGCCACAGTAGCTAATGGAATGGTCCCAAGGTTTATCAGTATGAAAGAGAAAAGAATTCAGTGGAGTTTAAAGAGGAGTAATAGTTTCCTCCCTCTCACTGCAGCTGCTTCACCCCATTTGCTCCCTTTTGCTTGATTATACAAAACATAAAAAGTGAACAACTAAGCTAAGTGATGTGTTTTCCAGGGTTGTCGTACCTTGTAACTTGATAATCATCATAATTCATATTCACTGAGGGAAAGATTTATTTTCACTACTCTAAGAGGACGCTGGTGACGAATTTCTAATTTGTGAAACCATAGCTATTTCTGTGAAGGTTTTGACATGCAAATAATTGGCTTTTTCCCCCTTTTAAAGGAGCCTTTCTGTCCTCACTACACTGATTCTCTTAAATACAGTTTATTATCTAAACATTGTTACTTTGAGAGCTATTCAATCTCTGATTATGTCTGTGGGCAGACCAAGACAAAAACATGCAAAATCAAACAATTTATCTAGCTCTCCTGCTCAAATACTGCATGAAACAAAGAGGGAAAAAAAAAATTAACCAAAGAATGGACAAAACACTTCATCTGTGCCTTGCAATCAAGTTAGAAAGAAGTATGCTTTTTTAAAAAACCTTTTGCATGGATTGGAACAAATACACAGTTTTGGAAACCAGGCCATTGTGTAGATGGAATTGTGTGCCATGTAAAATATGAAGGTCTTTAACTTCCTCTCACCTTTTCTCCTGCGATAGAAGTCTTACTGATTTTGGTCATCTGCAAGAAGCTGGCAAGGAGCAGTAACATTCTGGACAAAACTAGTGACTTTCTGTCTGTTTTTGCCTACAATTTGCAAAGTATTTTCTGAACCCTGTGGATAAGAGTAAATGAGATTAGAATGAAGCTGAAACTCATTACAGATATGCTAGAAAACCCAGTCAGGGTTCAACTTATTTTTCTATGGGTTGAACTGTGAAAAATCAAGAAGTAAATCCTGCTAGAGATTCAGAGAATAAGTGTGTGTCACTGGTTTTTAAATTACTTGAAAGAAGAGGAAATATTGCCCACTTTTTTTTTTTTGATAACATTAAAATTACTTTTCTTTGACTAAAGAGAATCTTTTATTGATTGAAATTCTACTAACTTGAATTTTTCCTGACAGTAATTTATGTATGTGTAGTGTGCTTAACGTTCTTGTTTTTCAAGTATTTAATTTTTGTTCACTGGGTTAGTTTGGGAATTATACAGAAGCTCTTTTATTAACCATCTAAATTTCACATGATAGGAGAATGACTTTCAAGTTCCTGGAGAAATAATGGCTTGAGTAAATTGTCTGTCTTATTTATTGTCTCTGCAGTGCCACATATACCAGTTTATTAGTGATCAAAAATCCTCAGCAGAGGTGGTTTATTTTTTACTGATAGTTGTAAACTGACTGGTACTTTCAGGCCCTGGGTTTTCTTCTCTTTGCTTCTCGTTCATAGTTTCACATAAAGACTAGGAATATGTAGACATGTAAGCTTTTCTCATATCCAGAAGAGATCTGGGACATATTGTTAATGCAGAGGTAAAGAAAAAGTATTTTTTTCTTGTGGATCTTTGGTCTCCAGAGCAAATGATACATCACCAATACCAGAATACCCAGAAAAGAAGGTGGAAGAATTTTCACTGTATTAAGAGATTGTTCCAAAACTGGAAAGAAAGAGCAGACTATAAACATCTAAATGAATATCTAGATTAATAATTCATATAAGAAATCCTAAGATGGATTTTTATTGTTCCCTCTGAAAAGGATCAGTAGTTTAGGGACTGTGGAGCGGGTGAGGAATTTTTTAAAGGCAGCAGAGAAAGTATTTGGTTATTCATAGATTATATCTGGTATAGGAAAAGGTGTGTCAAGTTATTATTAGGACTGTATTATGAAGCAGCTCCATGAAAAGGAAACTAAAGTTCCTAACAGTATACAGCATAAACCAGTGTGGCTGGTAATTGAGTTGTAACGAGCCTCTTCAAACACAGTCCTTATATACAATCAAAGAAAGATATAAAAACTCTTTGATTAATCTGGCAGGCACTTTCCGTATAGCTTCTTCAGCATTTTTTCTTTTCCTTCCAAAAGCATCATCATGTGATCAAGAACTTCAGTCAGCCCTGGAGGAAGCTAAACAGCCCCAGAAAGACAATGTGTTCATTCCAGAGTGTGCTCAGGGTGGCCTCTACAAACCAGTGCAGTGCCATCCTTCCACGGGCTACTGCTGGTGTGTTCTGGTGGATACGGGACGTCCCATCCCTGGTACATCAACCAGGTAAGGGAATACACATCCAGTACTCAAAAGTGGTAGTGAGAAGTTACCTTATTGTGCATGTACTAGCATGTAGGTTTCTGTTGCTGGTGGAATTACATCATATTCTACTATGAAGTGAAATATTTCTAAGAAACACTAAAAGTTAAGGCCAGATGGCTACAGACTATTTCACTGCAATGTCACAATCAGTTTGCTTCCCTAGTCCTCTTTTTTTACTTCTATTTTGTGCTGGGAAGCCAAGGCTTGGAGCAGATCATGAATAAGGCCAGAGGAAACCTCACACTCCTTACCCTGAATATAGAACCAAGTAAGATGGTGTATGGCAGAAACCACGTCCAACCTCAGAAATGTTCAGTTATTTTTCCAGCAACCTCCTCAACTATTTCATATGACTGGCTTTGATGGAATGACTGCTTGGGAACCCATAGAGCGGAAATATCATTTTAGTGTGTTATAAATAGAAGCTTGGAGTTCAGTCGTCTGTGCTGATCCGGATACATGGTAAAGTGCTGTGAGCCACCTAAGGCAGATGCAGGCAAGGCAAGTATCAGGTTCCAAAGGATGTTATTTAGGCTGGTTATTAAGGTTTTGGCCCTTGCAGGAATGATATAGAAGCTCATGTAAAGCTGGCAGGCAGTATGGGTATCTTGATGCAATCATAAATCTTTTCAAGCTTAAGCAAAATAATTTTTCTTTGTTTGTATAAGGTTTGTGAAAAAAAATTATAAGCCACTTGCTGTAAACTATTATATTCTTGGGGAGTGTTTGTCATACATATTCTTCAAGTGCTGATTTACTGATAGCTGTTCATACTGTAGTCTAGACCATGCCGATTACAGTACCAGCTGAAGTGAGCATGACTTAAAGTTGCTGTTTCTGGCAAGTTTAGATCCATATATTGCAAAACAAAACAAAACAAAAAGTCCAGATTTGGTCCTGAAACTATAGAATCAGTACATGTGAGGACCTAGAGATGTCCTCTAGAGGTTCCAGAGGCTCCATTGTCTGCTCTTCCTCTGTTCTCCCTCCCTAAGTTTGTTCACTGTTTGTTGTTCTTAGTGCTAATCCTTCTTTGAGTTATAGTTAAATTATTTTATGGAGTCTTAGTTCCTGTTCTCTAATTTGTGTCCAAATCATCTTCTTGTGCTCATCAAGCAATGAGGATTCTGCTGAAATTTTTGTAGTTCTTCGTTATGAGTATCATTTTATTATAGAATCACAGAATAGTTAAGATTGGCAGGGACATCTGGAGATCCTCTAGTCCAGTTCCTCTACTCAAAGCAAGGTCAGCTAGAGTACATTGCTCAGGACTGTGTCCAGCTGGGCTTTGAATATGTCCACGGATGGAGGTCCACAGCCTCTCTCAGCAGCCTGTTCTAGTGTTTGATCATCATCACAGTTCAATAAATAAATAAATTCTTATATTTTAGTAAAATTTCCTGTATTTCATTTTGTGCCCGTTGCCTCTTTTCCGGTCACTGGACATCACTGGGAAAAGTCTGATTCCATTTTCTTTATTCTGCTCCACCCCAACTGCCCCACCCCCCAAATAATATCCTCCCTGAACCTTCTCTTCCTGAGTCTGGACAGTCCCAGTTCTTCACCCTTTCCTTATTACGTTAAATGCTCCAGTCCTTTAATCATACTCATGGCCCTTTGCTAGACCCACTCCAGTATGTCCATGTTTCTCTTGTTTGGGGTCTTTTTGGGGGAGCCCAGAGCTGAATCCAGCACTCCATATATATCTCACCAGTGTGCATGGGAGGGGAAGGATCACCTCCCTTGACCTGCTGGCAATACTCTTTCTACTGCAGCCCCAGAGGTTGTTGGCCTTCTTTGCTGCAAGGGCACATTGCTGCCTCATATTGAGCCTGCTGTCCACCAGAAATCCCAGGCCCTTGCTGCAAAGTTCTTTTCCAGCTGGTTGGCCCCCATCCTGTGCTGGTCCAGGGAGTTAATCTTCCCCAGGTGTGGAATTTTTGCATTTATCTTTTTTTGAACTTCATGAGGTTCCTGCCAGCCCATTTCTCCAGTCCATTGAGGTCAGATGTATCAACCACTCCTCCCAATTTTGTGTCATCCACAAACTTGCTAAAGCTGTTCTCTGTCCCAGAATCCTGGTCATTAATAAAAAGGTTAAACAATATTGGCTCTAGCACTGAAGTCTGAGGTATTCCACTTGTGACTCTCTTCCAGCTGAAATTTTTGCTGCCGATCCTAACTCTTTGTGACTGGTAGTTCAACCAGTTTTCAACACACCCCACTGTTCATCTATTTAGCACATCCTTCATCAGTTTGTCTATGAGAACATAATCAGAGACAGTGTCAAAAGCCTTGCTAAAATTAAGATAAACAATATCTGCTCTTCTTTCCTTATCCACTGAGCAAGTCATCTCATCGTAGAAGGCTGCAGGGTTGGCCAAGTGTGATTTCCTCTTCATAAATCCATGCTGACTACTCTCAGTCACCTTCTTGTCCCTCATATGTCTTGAAATAGATTCCAGGAGGATTTGCTTCATCACCTTCCCAGGAATTGAGGTAAGGCTGACTGGTTTGTTATTTGGCTTTTCCTTGCCCTTCTTGAAGATAGAAGTGACATTTTGCATTTGAAGTCCTTGGGAACCTCCCCCAGTCACTACCACCTTTCAAATATAAAGGCCTCACAAGGTCATCAGCTGGCTCCTTCAGCACTTGTGAGTGCATCCCATCAGGTCCCATGGATTTGTGTATGTCCAGTTTGTTCAAAAAATCCCTGACTTGATTCTTTTCAACTGAGGTTGAGTCTTTCTTGCTCTACACTTTACTACTGGTCTCAGGGATCTGGGATTCCTGAAGCCTGGCCTTACAAGGAAAGACCAAGGAGAAGGTGGTGCCTTGTGTACTTCTGCCGTCCTCTTTGTCCTTTGTCACAAAGGTCCCCTGTCCTACTCAGCAGCAGGTCCACATTTTCCCTAGTCATCTTTTTGCTGCTGATAGGCATGTAAGAAGTCCTCCTTGTTGCCATTCGTGCTTCTTACCAGATTTAGCTCCAGAGGACTTTGGCTTTCCTAACCACATCCCAACACACTTGCATATTGTCTGTATATTCCTCCTGTATCACCACTTTGTATTCCACTCTTTGTATGCTTTTTTTAAGTCTGAATTTTGTTAGGTGCTTCTTATTCATCTGTGCAGGGTTCCTGAAACGTCCTGCACATTGAGATGAACCATTCATGAAACTGGAGGTGGTGATCCTTGAAAATCAACCAGCTCACTTTCCTATTCATATATATGGTGTGCTTGCAGTGTGTATCATTTTGGCTTCTACTGTCATACAGACTGGAATTCTAGCTCTTCCCAACCCCTTGATGAATTACCTATGTATCTAGAATCAGTCTCTGTCTCCTTTTTTTCCTGTTTGGTCTGCTGACCTTTTGTGTTTGGCAGCTGCACAGTCACTCAGCTGTGGGAGAAGAGGTGGCAGGGAAGGCTTTCACTGTGCTGCATGTCTCCAAAGCTGGAATGCTGACAAATTGGATTCAGTCATTTCATGCATGTGGTTTAAACACAAATCTTCCTTTTGCTTGACGAGTGCTCTGCCTGATGACTGATACTCATAAGATCAACTGCTGTGGTCTTGACCGTTTCTAATTTGTTGAGCTTTGCTGGACTTATGGGCAGTTCTCAACGGAGGTCTAAGGAATTAATATTTAGTAATATCCCTGGAGAGGACATGCCTGAGCACAGATGCATAAGTAGAATACTCAATTTTAGGAGTTTCACACTAAATAAAGAATGACTGCTTTATCTAGGAATCTACAGTCCTAGTAAACAAGCAGGTGGGATTACTGCCTGGAGTTTAAGAAGAGTGTCTAGACCTCATTTATGAGAAAGATTTAGGTGGGCTGGAATCCAATTAATTACCTCTTGATGGTTTTTTTTTTTCCTATATTGACAAAATTAAACTTTTTCTCTAGCAGAGGGAAGTAAAGGGGAGTCAGAATATGACAATAAATATGCAGTTGTCTTTTTGTAATTCTTTCTTACAGATTAGGAAGAGTGAACATGTGAGTCTTGCCTAGTGTAAAGAACCAGGGCCTCATGCAAAATGGTGTACGCTATCTTCCAGCTTTCCATTGAAAAATACAAATTAGAAGAGTAGCTGTTAAAACTCTACTGCAGGAACTGATAGCATTAGTACTCCTGGTAGCAAGATGGATGCATTACATCCTGGAGTTTCTGTTCTGCAAATCTGGATTGGATCACAAGGAGACAACAGTGAAAGGATAGACAGATCTGAGAAGCTGTTGCCAGAACAGCTTAGCATTTTGCATATTGCTTGTTTTGAATACATTCATTAGGGTGAAATGTGTCATATCAACAGGCTCTGAATACTACAATAAATAGCAGTCACATTAATTACACTCCCAAAATGAAAGGAAGTTATTTAAACTCATTCACCTTCTAATGTCCCGTCATCTGGGGGGGGGGAAATAATTTTTCAGTGAAGGTAACCCAGAAAAACAAATCTCATTCTAGAGTTAAAATAAAGATATGTGAATGAAGAACTACTGTAGGACATTTAAGACAGTAAAACTCACAAGAAATAGCAAAATTGTGGTATAAAGCTGGCTCTTATGAAACTAGAGGAAACATCCATTTGACTAAAAGGGAGTAATGCATTTAAAGGGTACAACCAACCATTACCCCAACAGTCTATCAGTATGGTCCTCCCCAGCTGGCTCCCAGTGCCTCTTGGACATCACAGTGTGACCCTGGGCCTTTTTGCTCAACTGGGCCATATGGCTTATTAGCAGCTAGGGTCATGGGCAAAGTAATCACCAATGTACTTGCACTAGATTCTCTAAACTTAAAAAGGAACATAAATCAGCTGCTTCATGAGGTTGCTCACACTGCAAAAGCCTCCATCCTTTACTGCTTTGTACACCTCAGTAAATCTCAGTGCTTCCCAGCAGACTTCTCAGAGGTATAAAGCAGCCTTCATAAGCCCTTGCCAGCCCTAGATACACATTCACTGCTAGGAATTCTTTCCCCCTTAACATTCAAAAGAGTAAATTGGGATGACTTTTGACTACATTATTTTTAACTTGCCAGTGCTCCATTCTGACATGCTATCCCTTTCCCACCCTTTTCCCCTGAAAACTGAGGCAAGTGTGTTTTTCTTATCAGTTCTTAGCATGTCTATTCCTGTACGGTAAATTTCTGATTAATTTTCTTTCTTCAGTTGCTTTAAAGAGTTAAACATAGACCTTTCACATTGCAGCATTTTAAAACCTATTGGACTTTAATAGATTTAGTTTGTATGTGCTGAACTACATGTGTATTTAACAAAGATATAAGCCAAAAGGGTAGAAGATTAGAGGCCAAAAAAGAAAGTGTAGGCACAGAGTAGTAAACAACAGTGGAAGAGGACGAGGGGAATGCAGAATCAGGTATCAGATTAATAGGCTGTTTGCCAGATACTGCATTAGTGAGCACCGCTTAGAGATTTGCCTTTCACTCTTTTCTTGGCTGATTGAAGTGGTCATCCATCAGGTATCTGAATCCAACCCATGCTATCAAAGCAGCTTCTATTCCTTCTGTTCTTCAAGGAAAAAAAAAGTGTCTGTAGCTCTCTCTCCCATGTCCGTGAAAACAGCACTACCTTCTTGCAGCAGCCGAAATTTGATGGGCCAGTAGGCAGTTTCAGAAATAAATTAAGCACTCAAAGGAAAAATATCGTTGGGTTTGGTTTTTTTTTTTTTAAATTCTGCCTGATAATTAAGATCAAAATACTTCAGTATTATTTTTAGGGGCAGACTGGCCTGGACCCAGGACACAGCCACCATTTAATACTTTTAAAAATGTCTTGTTTCAAAAGTTTGGGCTAGTGTATTTTAATTAGACATTTTAGTATGCTGCTTAGTAAATGTTATTTTGGGAAACTTAGAATAGGGGAATTTGAAAGAGAGATGAGCAGTTGTATAAAATATGGAAGAACCTACATGAAGTGAACAGATACGTATGTGCACACACAGGTACATGGGCACAAGTCATATTACTAAGTGTGTTTAACTGAGATCTGAAACTTTCTCAGAAATGCTACACATTAAATTCTGCAGCTTCAAGCTTCTTTAGGAGAATGAGAAAATAAAATTTCTCAGAAATATTCTGTCAAGCTGAGTGAAAACCCACTAGGCATCGATAGGGGGACATAAGAAAAAAGGAGATTCAGCAGCAGATGCTTACATGCCCCCCAGATTTACATAAAAGATATTGCTAGAGATGTTGTGTAAATCAACCTTTGTAGGAAGTACATATAGCACAGTTTCTTGCTACCAGCTGGACAAACAAAGTGACTGTAAGTAAACTCAGAAAGCATAGAGGAACCAGAATATTCAAGTAGCAGGTGGAGATTCAGTTTTTCACAGTCCATTTCAAGCAGTTCTAGCCCAATTCCCTTTCTTCTGGAAACCCTACCAGTTCTTTGCTCGTGTTCAGAATGTTAGTATGTTCATGATTAAGCCTTCTTATGTAAACTAACTGTTTGGTGGTTTGTTTTTTTTTTTAGACAATACAGTAGCACATGGCTTTAGAGCTGCAGTAGTAAATAACTACCTGACTTGCTGTGATTTTGAAATTGCTTCTGTGGTGTTTCCCAACATAAATCCTGTGTCAGATGTCAGAGTTTGTCGTATTGTTTATGGCTTTTTGATTTGGTAGGTGGGAGGGGAGTCTGACTTTGGTTTTGGTTTTGGTTTTGGTTGGTGGTTTATCAAAGTTATTTTTTATTATGTATTACCTTATAGCAATTCCCCACCGTTTTCTCCTTCCTCAGTTTTCCTCCCTGTAGAATAGGCTTTGGAATAGATCGTAAGTTTTTAGCTTGTATCAACCCCAGGAGATTAAAGATGTGCTGGTTTCTTTGAGGTAAGTAGAAAATAGGCAGATGAATTTGCATTGCCCTTTCTGAATGCAAAACAGGCTTGTTCCCTGAACAAAAGAAGGTACAAGTATAATTTGGACTACAGTATTGGAAATAAATTAGTTGATGTAAATTCAATCACTGAATATACACAAGTTTGTAAGTCAAATTAACCTTGGCTGGTTTTATTCTCTCCCTGTTCTTTAGGTATGAACAACCTAAGTGTGATAACAGTGCCAGAGCTCACCCAACCAAAACCAAGGATTTGTACAAAGGACGCCAGCTTCAAGGTCAGTGAAATAGATACATTTTGTTTCATGCATTCCAATGCCTTGTTTATTTACTGCAGTACATTAGAAAGCAATTTCTTACCCTATATCTTTTAGGTATCGCTATATTGATTTGCCACTGACTGAAGTCTTTGACTTTGGAACAATGTATGTAAATATAAGTCCTGGGATATTGTCAGAGAAAGTAAGGCTCATTTTTCTCAGTAGCTTAAAGGCAGTTATGTTTTCTTACTGGTATTATTCCTTGCCGTTGTCATACCAGAGAAGTCAGCAAACATGTCCAGAATAACTTGGTCCATACTTCATAACCCTTGTTCTAACAAAATCCATGGGAGATTGGCCTCTGTCTTCAAATAAGCCTAAAAAATGCATCATCTACCTACTTTTTTCCAGGAGTATCGTTGACAGTTTGCCTCAGAATAGTATTATCCTTCTCTGTTGTAGGAACAAACCTTGGTGTTTATTAGAATTTTCTTTTATTCACACTTGTTAGTAGCATGTCAGATACCTTATCTCTGGATAATTGAGCTACACAGAAGTCAGTGTAGCTGACTTGCTTCACTTTTTAAACGGCCTTTTAATATGTTTGAATACCTTGAGGTGTAGCAGATTTAGCGATATTGCACATTATGAAGGAATTATGAATCACTGTCAGCTATTGTAAAGATCCAGAAAGAAGCAAATAATGTGGGCAGTTTTTTTTGGTGTCATGAACAACATTTCAGTTTAGCCACCCAGAGAAACTTCTAGACAATAGTTCTGAACTAAACATGCCCAGCAGTGTTGAAATGTATATTGAATGAAGCACACATTAGTACTCTTTGTGATGAAACAAATTTATTTGCAAGGTGTAATAAAAAAAGAAGAAATAGGAATGATATGTTATTATACCATATATAATTATGTGTTGTGTTCTACATAGAAATATATCAGTCATAGGATTAACTGTAAGCTGTCCAATTACTGTGGCTGAAAAAATGGCAAGTGTGACCCAAAAACATCTAGCTAGGTATGATGGGACAGACAGTGGGAAAAGGTCAGACAAGGCAGACAAGGAAACATTTCTACCATTTTATATAGCCCTGTTATTTTTTCTGGATTCTGTCTAGAACCATGGGTACAATTCTGGTTGTTTGTGTTCAGGAAAATGGATACACAGGAGAAGTTAGCTAGCACTATTGTATCACGGAAAGCAGCTACTTTCCAAAAGAAGGCAGCTAGCATTTGCTTCATTTAGACAAACAAGACAAGGTCTGGACGCAATAGTGTTTCTCTAAGACCATGAATAAAAGAAACATTTCCTCCATGACAATTTTGACACAAGAAAAATAGGTATGAACTACCCTGAATGAATGTCACCTGGGAGCTGTAAAGTGGTTTCCAACTATTAAAGCAGTGAGGGAACAGTCTTCTAAAGAACTAGCAATGGGGCAGAAAATCTGGTTAGGTTTTTAGGTAGATTTTGGTTACTTTATGGAAGAGACAGTGGGAGGCAGGGTCGAAGGATTGAGGCACTCACTCCACATTATGGCTTATCAGTGAAGATACTGAACATATATATATATACTTAAAGATGAAAAACTGATCTACACTAAAAATTCACCTTGGAGCCTGAATTTCATAGCCTTTAGGAAATTGTCTCTATTTCTCTTCCTTCACAAAAAAGGGATGGAGCATTCTTGACTTGCAGTTCTGCTGTTTAGCTGCTCACATTGTTGAGCAAGAACCATATGTGCCACATAAATCCTCCTATATATGAAACTTAGTGGCAAATACACCTCTGTTGACAGACAGTCAGACTGATGATGTTCAAACGTCATTTCATCAGTTAGTACTTGCTTACTGATGTTACTTACTACTGTTGTAAATTCAGGGAATTTAGCAGGTATTTCAGGGATATTTGGGAAATATTTTGGACCTTATTGCGGCCTTTCAATACTTAAAGGGGGCTTATAAGAAAGATGGGGACAGACTTTTTAGTAGGGCCTGTTATGATAGGACAAGGGATAATGGTTCTAAACTAAAAAAGGGTAGATTCAGACTAGATATAAGGAAGACATTTTTTATGATGACGGTGGTGAAACACTGGAACAGGTTGCCCAGAGAGACGGTAGATGTCCCATCCCTGAAAATATTCAAGGTCAGGCTGCATGGGGCTCTGAGCCACCTGATCTAGTTCAAGATGTCCCTGCTCACTGCAGGGGGATTGGACTAGATGACCTTTAATGGTCCCTTCCAATCCAAACTATTCTATATTATTTCACAGTCCTTACTACAGGGAAACCAATGGAAAGTTGGCCATCTGTGACAATTTCAAACAGCACTTGCATAGTTACAGACTTGGATAAAAGAACTTACACTCAGAAGAGAGTATAGCAGACCGGAAGCTGAAGAAACAAGTTTTGCACTGAAAGATATCACTTGCTGGCCACTCCTACCTTTTGCTAAAAATTCTGAAGAAGCATTTGCTAGCTGGAATCTTGGAGGGAGCATGGACAGGTGAAGGGTTTTAAGCTTTCACACATCTATTTCTTATCCAAACTGGTTGTGCTTTTGAACAGTACAGTAATAAAGATTTATCCAAAGTCAAAGTCGTTTATCCAAACTTTTCCAGCGAAACAATTAACAAAAACATTCCATGCTGTAAACTCCTACCTGACAAGTTCGTTGTCATTTAGTTAAGCAATGGTCTCTTGATTTTCTTTTTCTACTTTATGGTATTTTGCATTATGTGAGCTTCAGACCGATAAACCACTGCAGCAAAGTGACTTCATAATTATCATAAATTATTATGTATGATGTGTATTTGCTCTCCCATATGTTAACATTGCTTAATCTTTGACTTCCAAATGCTTTATAGTATTTTAAAGTAAGACAAATACCAAAATTTCCTAACATTTCTTAAATACTTACGGGTTAGATAGCAGAACCTCTTCCTTCTGTTCTGTAGCACCATGTAGTACCTGCCTATAGAAGTAATAGGTGGAAGAGGTTACTTCACAGTTGCAGTTGTGTTAAGGTGTTTTTTTTTCTTTCTTTCTTTCTCTCTCCCTCATAAAGCTTTCTTTTTTCTCTCTCTCATCTAGTCTCTTAAATGTCCAAGTCCCCAGCTGGCAAATATATCTTTTATGATGCAGACACTACATCAAGTAAAAATGAATTGAGTTTACTTTAAATAATTTTTTGAAAAAAGGAGGTTGAAAGATAATCTTGCACAGGTGTAGCTAATTGTTTAACACAAATTTGCACAAATGTCTAATATGAATCAACTTTTTAGTAGAAATGAACCACTGTTACTCAAAGTTTCTCTATTCTAAGCAATTTTGCAAAGCTATGTTTGCATTTTTGTTGTCTAAATTAAATACAGCATCTGATTGCTGAATACTGCCAGGACTGAATAAAAAATGTAAGGTAATTGTGTACTTAATTTCAAAGAATAATACATTTTTAAAAGGATGGGTTTGCTTGATTTGCAGCTTATACCCACAAAAATGCAGTAGCCTTAGGTGAAACCACTGTGACTGCCTCCTGTGTAAAACCAGGAAGATTTTAAAACAATTACTTCACTGCTATGAATGATATTAAATAGGATAAAATCCACTAGTACATCCTCAGGTGGATTAAATTGGCATAGTTCTGCAGCTATGCTGATTTATACCACCTGAAAATTTGACCCCATTACATGTTAAGCCAAATATTTTTAGCAATAATTTGCAAATAAATCAAGATGCAGTTTTTGGCAAACACTGATATCTTGTTAAGGCAAAACTGTAGAAGGTGAGGGCCCCTTGGAGTCTATGGCAAAATTCCTACTGATTTAAACCGAGCTAAGAATATATCCTCACATCCTAAGGGTAACTTAATATAAAGCATCTGAAATTGAAGGCTAATCTAACATTTGTAAGAACGATCCAAGCCACCTGTATCTGTTAGGAATGGGTAAGAAGTTATATAATAATAATTCTTCCCATTAGATTTCTTGTCCTTTTTTTAAAGCCAAAGCATTTTTCTGAGGTTACTTGTGGTTTTGATCCTTCTCAGAAACTAGTTATTGTGAGATAATGAAAATGAACCCAGAAAACTGTCTAGAGAATGTCACATACTGGGAAAACAGAAGGATTTTTTACTTTTCTCATGGTCATTTTTCAAATGGTCTTATTTTGACCTTTTGTTCTCCTCTGTGTTATACAGTAAATTGCAAGCCCTGTAATGAACTGACATATTGTGTAGAGTCTTGAATGGTTTATTTCAGATTTTGGATAACTGCTGTGTTAAACAGAAATTCAGTTTTCTACACAAGCTGGTCAAGAGCATTCAAAAGAGTATAGCATGAAGGCTAGTTTAGCTAAACCTATAGCATGATGGAATGAGGTGTAGGTGCCCCTGCATGTTTCTAAAATCATGAGTGGTAATAGGTCAAATTCAGCCAAGCTGAAGATATGTCAGTTCCTGGAACTGTAGTTTTTCAGGCTGGGGGTGTGAGTGAAGGTATATTCAAGCACTATATGTATTCACTACTTTTTAATACTCAGTTTTTCAGCATCTACTCTCAATAAATGTATATTTATTTATAAACTATATAATGTTCAACTGGGCTGATATATTAAGTACATTGTAAATCAACCCCAAATATAGAAATTAAAAAAGGATGAAATAAATGCAATCTTATGTATTAATAGTACAAAAAATATTTTGTTTCTGCACTCTAACTGATTGTCTTGTGCCCCTTCTGGGGTGTGCACCCCACTTTGGAGATCACTGCCCTAGACAATGGATAAGCTACCTGTTCATAAAGCCAAGTCTTGCCTCTGCTCTAAGCAGCTTGGAAGAAAAGGACTTGGATATATAAAAGAGCAAGACATGATAGCATTTTGAGACAGTGCCAGACCACTAAACTAATAATTTACCTCAAGGGCAAATCTTTTTCTTATTTCAAAAGTATGCATCAAATGCAAGAAGGCTCTGTTTTAGACTCTGCTGTGTGTGAGGGCTGGATAAACTATGGGTAATACTTTATATAGCTTCAGATTTTTGTATTTCTACTTAGTCTGCGAATTTATCTGGTTTTCCTGTAATATAATTCCCATTACCAAGACCTGAAATTTGAAAAGTAAGTGCAAAAATTTGAAAAGTACTATGGGAAATGTGATTTTGCTCACATAACATTATTTAATTAGAAGTAGCCTTGATTTTTGTGCAGAAAAAAAACCCCCACAAACAAATCAACAAAACAAAATGAAAAAAGAAATCCAAAGGAGTAAAAGGCATACAAATGAGAGGAGGATACAATGTCAAGCTGGTTTTCAGACTTTACCGGGTTTCCATGGTTTTGAGGCTTTTAGTCAGACCATTAATTTTTTTTACATTTCATTTTGGTTTAAGTTTATCCTTTTCTTTAAAACTACATTTTTTTAAGTTCCTATAGTTGTGATACTTCTCATACAAAAGGATAATTTGGGAGGGAAAACTGTAGTCTGGAAATGGCAGTACCTTACAAACTGTAACAGTAATACAATCTACTGACTTGGGTGAACATGCAAATTCATTAAGTCCATCTACTAAGTGTCCTGAATGTCTCCCTTTTCTATTTTCTCAAAGTAGCATAGCTTTCCCCTGCTGAATATTTCCTTTTCCTGAGATGCTGATCTCAATTAGCCCAGCTGGAATCCAGTAGAATTACACTGAAGTTACTATAGATTTCTACTGGTGAAATAATATCAGCATTTGACTCATATTTGTCCACTCTGGCAATCCTGCAGCTCTCTGAAAAGCCTCACTTCAGATACTTCTCATTACAATTTTTGCTCCTAAAGAATTTCTCCAAAAAGATTGGTATATCACGGTTTTGATAGCAGTGAATTAATAAGCATCTGAAAGGTTTCCAATTTTAATGTCTAAGGTTTATTCAGTGATACAAGAAGGATTTGTCCTGAAAGGAGTGGTTTAGGTCAGGTTGCTTAAAGAATTACCACCAGAGTTTGAGTGAAATAAGTTTAATATGAATTTGTGGAAAGGTGACTGTACAAGACTTGATGGTAAGGTTTGCTCTATGATTTATTACATGCAGTAAATGCACAGAGATAAATCAAATTGAAATCGAGTCAGAATAGATCTGGAAATAGTTTATAATGAACAAAGGTATAAGAGGGTAAAGGAGATCCTTCTGTTGAGTCACGAGTTTTAGAGTGGACTCCCTTGTTTTTTACACTCTTAGAGAGTTTAAGTGCGGCTGGATCTATTTCTGTTCTCAGAGTTGGACAATTGATTAGATCTAGAGAAATATAAAGAGTAAGGGGAATTTTACCATTGAATCATGAGGTTCAGAACGGATCTCCTTGCTTTCTGAACTCTCATGGAGTTTAGGTGCGGCTGAGTCCAATCTTAGTCTCAGACTTGGACAATGGTTTGTATCTGAAGGGTGGAGAAAGGATTTGTTTACGATTATTGTTCAAGATTATCTGTAGGATTTTAGCAACAAAGCAAATCAATAAAATTTGTATTAAATAACAAAAATAACCTAACTACTTCAAGTTTGCAATGCATATTATAACAAAGGTATACCTGTTATATATTCCCCTCGAGTTCAGTGAAATACATCTAATATCTTTTGCATTCCTTAATGGGCAAAAGGTTGAACATTGAGGAGCAGTGGTATCAGTCCAGGTCCCATCATTGGCTTTCTGCGACAGTCCCCCTAGTATTGCAGTCTTGGTGGTTTGCGAGCTCTGAGCAGTGTCGTGCTCAGAGAGAGATGCTGGTCACAGCCCACTGTGGTCCAGGAAAGTTCAGAAAGGTCTCACTTTAGGACCACTGTTTATAAGGCTGTGAGATGATCGGGTTCAGTCATCAGTGACTTTCCATCCTGGCCACAACCTGAGTTGGTAATTTTTCAAAATTCCAAGAATTGTGGTATCATTCTACTCAGGCTACCACTCGGGCTATGATCTGGGCAGGAGCATTCCAGGGTTGTCAGGGAATAACTGATTGTCTCCATTCTCATTCCCTGCTTCAACCAGTCAAGGGGAGATCCAGTGCGGACAGTGCCATTCTCTGGCTTAGCCAAGTAGAAGTTACTGGTACAATCAAGGGGTACTTAACCACCCAACCCATTACTCAAGGTGCTGATGCCTAGTTGGTAGCTCCCAGGGTCATAGAACAGCCCAGAGAAGGGACAGAAGTGCACTACTACATGTTGGTTTCTGATTTCACAGCCTACTAGTGACTGTCTCAGCTGTTGTTTTGTCCTATGGATCTTCATAAGCTTAGTTTAACCTTGGCATTTAAGCAGTTAATATTTTCTCCTGAAAATCATGCATGAGAGCTGTAACTCATTTGTTTATTTCACATTTTTGTTACTTAAGAGAAAGAGAAACATTCTAACTGCCCAATTTTCTTCTTATTGTAAAGGCTTTATTTGCTGTGTTTGTGATGGGATAACCCAGCACTGACTCTGAACAGTTTATATTTTGTGGAGCAAAACTCATGATTTAAGTTATGGGTGAATTATGTGTGGATAAGTACAGTTTGCTTTTGGTTGTTGGCAGTGCATCTTCTTTTTCCAAAGTTAAATAGTCGGAAACATTCAAACCACAATGATGCAAGACCCACAGCCAAACAGCCATCATATAAAGTGTCTTACTTCAAAGGCATCTTTAAAATAAAGAAAGTGATAGAGGCTTAAGTGCTTTTCCTTGTGAGGTAGGTTCCATTGCACTTCTGCAGTTCCTCTGCTTTTGACCATGAGCACATCAGATTTCCTAAGGTACCAGACTATTTCTCAGCCAAAATGCCGAGGTATCACCACTGGTCTGCCTCATCTTGCTTGCTGTGGTTTCACACAGTATTTCATTTCCTCTGTGTAGTCCGGTACCGGCACAGAGTAGAAAATCATCTTACTTTGCTACACTTCTTAAATGGTTGAATGATGAAAACTTCCCTTGTTTTTAAAAGTATCAATTAATTGAGTCTTTCTGATCATAATGCAGACTGTATATATACGCCTGCCTTTCCATGAGCTTCAGATTGTTAGGTCAGCTAGCATGTAACTTCCTCCACTAAGCTGTGATTTAAAAGGACTGTATTTTTATGATGTAACCAGTTTTTTGGCTGCATAAGCTAATATTTAAAATATCCCTTTCTGCTATTGAATCCGAAAGCTCCGAGTTGTCAACCACCATTTGAAGTTGCTGGCTGTTTTGAACGAGCCTGTAGCTGTTGTCCTGAGCCCTGTGTACTGCTTTGTTTACCAAGAGATAGTTGGCAAAAGGGGGTTGTATGGAACGGACCTGCCTGGTTAAGTGTTTGAATGATAAGCAGGAAATGTTGGTGCAAAGCTGGTGGGAAACTTCACGGCAGCGATGGCAGAACCGAATAGCTGGGTGGCAAGGATGATGGAGGGGATCTGTCTGCAGCCTGGTGGGGTCTGCAGGGAGGACGGGAGAGGTGAGGTTCAGTGGTGTGGTGCAGAGGTGTGCTGGAGGGCCAGGCTTGCTCCTCCTCAGCTCCGTAGTGCTGAGAGAGGCAGGGGAACGTCTGCTTCCCCTTCCAAAGCAGTAGCTACATCTCCTCTAATGTATGGGGCTGCAGGAGGAAGCCTGGCTTTCCAGCCCTCTGCTATCCTGATCATCTGGGTACCTTACCATAGGCCTCCTACAGGTTAGTGACAGCTCAGTGAAGGGCCCTTTGCACATGTTATGTCCGCTACAATGATGCTGTGCTGGTAGCCTGAGACAGAAGTGGTGGGGGATGCTGGCCAGGCAAAGTTGTGGCTGTCAAAAAGGAGATGTCCACGTCTGCAGTGCAGTGGGGTTAACGCAGCACCAGTGTGCTTGGCGGATGGGCAGAGGGGTGCACGCTGCACCCAGGCTGGTACCGCGAGCGCTGGCTCTGTCCAAGCCCCCCCACTGTAACCCAGACGCTAATTTGAGTGTGGAGTACGGCCTGGCGAGGCATTGGGCTGGGCAGAACTTCCAGCAGCTGCGCAGGTCTGCGGGTCAGGCCGCTGTGTAATGAGGGAAGTGTCCAGCAATAAGCCCTCAGGCCACTGCTGTGGCTTCAGAGCAGCTGAACCTCCAAAGAGAACTCTGTCTCTTTAACCTCCAACAGTTTGCTTGGGCTTTTGGATTTAGTACCTTCAACATTATTACCCTGTTGTCTGTCTACATGATGATATTGTCATCTCCCAGTGGGCAGTCTGGCTCCAGAGGAAGGCAGGCCTGCAAGTTATTTTTCAGGGCTCTACAGATCACATTTATTTCCTGCACACCCTCTTCTGTCCATTTCCCCATCCTGTATTTAATTACTAATGGTCTGGCCACAGTTCTTCATATTGCTTTATTTTTTCCTCAACTTGTCATTTCTTAACAAAACAATATCTTTCCCCAACTTAAAGCAGAAATATTAATATCTGAAATAAAAAAAAATGCTCAAGCACATAGGAGCTGCTGCAACTTCCAGTTATGCATGAATTCACTGAAAAAATTCCAGTGAAAGCATTTGAGCTACCAATAAAGTGCCAGTGAAAGACACAGCTGTGTCACAACTAGCAAAAGAGAAAAGCTGGCTAATTAAAGGTGATGCTACTGGCTCAGCAATAGCATTTCATTCACTGCTCTATTTAATGTTAACCTATAATTTTATGTTTATTTTACAGGACTATATTAGGACTAATAAACACTGACTTCATTTGCTTCTCAGCATTAAAAAAAAAGTCCTGGAGGCTATGCCAAAGAATATAAATTCTCTTTCTTACCTCACTTGTTGCTGTCCTCCCTTTCCAGACAAATCCCTTGTTAAGCAGAGCAGCCTCGCCTGCTGTGCTGCTCTGTGCCATCGGGTCCTGCTCTCAGTGGGAGCAGTGGGATGGACACCTCCAGGGGACACATGCCCAGAAAGGGAGAATGTCCTCCTGTGTCTGGCTGGCTTCCCAGGGGGCTGTCACCCAGCAGCTGTACAGTCACTGGTGCTGCACTAGCACTCTTCAAATGGGTTTCTGATGGTATTTTTTGCCTTCTGGGCCAAAGAATGATTAAGTGAGAGAATGCTTTCCCCCAGAAATGCTTTTTCTAAGGCCAAGTGGACACCAGAAATGCTCCACTGACTCACATGAAGCTGTGTTGGTTTAATCATCAATGATGTAAATATGTAGACAAATGCTACTCCCTGCAATTGATGATTTTGCCATTCATTCTGATAAAGATGGACCCTTTTCTTCCATCTTTACTAGGGAAATTATTATTTTTGAGTGAAAGTATATATAGATACATGAATATAATGTATATATATAAATACACATGCATAAAAAAATTGGTTTGCCATCAGTGAGAATTAATAAACTAAGTGAAACCTGTTCCACCATAAAACTTCAGTAAACCTGAAAAAAGACATTGCAGAAAGATTTGTTAATTCCTAACTTTAATTTGTCTATACATTTAAATCCATACATTCAATCCATCATTTAATACATTTGGAGTTCTAAATCCAGCAGTGAAAAAGCTTTGGTTGAATACATTTGTTTTTGTTTTTCTTTTTCTTTTAAAAAACAGAACAGCATCATGGATAACAGTCTCATTTTCATGAGTATTATTAACTCATGGAGCTGATTTAGAGATTTAATGTTTGTATGTAATTTTTACTGAAAAGTTTCTAGCTGCTTTATAAATCTGTGCTTATATTTCACATTTCCCTACCTCCACATGGTGTAATTTTGTTTGACTATCTCTGAACATCGTATAGCAAGGAGTGTACCCATTAACAATGGTCAAAACAGTGAACTTCCTACCTAAAAACAAGTATGGTCTTGCAAGACAGTGAAAGTTTGGACAGACTTTGTAATGTCATGGCAGATTAGCCTGTAAGATGTAATTACACAGCTCTCCTGGATGAAACTCAGAATGCATTACTGGTCAAACCACATGCAGCAGAGTAGGAAAATCTATCATGGGCTTGTAGTCATCACACTGAAGAGGGGGAAAAAATCCACAAGACATTAATTCTTACCCATTCAAACAAATGGCCTTTTTTGGTATCTGAAGGTAGAATAGAGATTTTGATATATAAATATTCAATTGCTTCAGATCCTTATGCTAGCATTTTGTCTGTGTGTCCCAGTGCTATCTCTTTTAGATTGAATCTCTTTCTGGAAGTGCCTGTCTCCATTAACTGTAGAGGGAGCAAGTATGACTAACAACAGTAGTTGAATATATTTTGATAGCTCAAGTTAAATGACGTAATTGACACCTTACCTAAACAAATCATGAAAATGAACAGCTGTGGTATTCCACAAGCAGTGAGATACAGCCTAGCTTTGTCTCTGCTGTGGTTGATGGTATTCAGCTGAGACTGGATCACACAGCAACATTTTTTTCTTGCACTGTTCCACTCTGAAGTGCTTTTAGCAGGGAAATAAGTCTGACAATACCAATTGGGTATGAGAGCATCTGTTTGAAAAATGGCATTTTTTCAGATACTCCTTTATCTCACTTAAGTATTTGGAATATTACCTACACCGTGGATATCAGGTCAGTGGGAGGGGGAGAGAAATGACTAATGGCTCCCTGAAACCATTTTAGTCTAATGAAATCTTAAATTTCATTCTCCTTAAACTAGCACTCCATCTAGACTGCTCGGCCCTGCTTACTGTTGAAATCCCTGAGCCTCTGTGCATGCAGTAATGCTCTGTACTTCAAGAAATTTCTGTTGGTCAGTGTTCAGCTGCTTAAAAGCACGTAGCATTAAGCCCTCCCTGGGGACAGAGATGCTCTAGAATGGAGAGCTGAGATACCTTCCTTTCTGTTGAGCATTATATTTACTCTCCTTTTATCTTTATTCTTTTTTTTTTTTCTAATACCAAAAAGACAAAGAAGGAAATGAATTTATGTGAAATGTTTTGATGCAGAGATTAGCCTAATCAAGAAATCCAAAAGAAAGTGCAAAATGGTGCATGTTAAACAGCTTTGTTTCTTTTAGCTCAGCAGAGCTCAGCAGAAAATGTATGTAAGTATTAAGAAAATCGGGATACTTATTGTCTTTTAAAAGAAGCCTGAAGTTTACTGTGAAAATACTTCAGACCCTTTTAAAACAGCTGCTTGTAAGTGCATGCCTATAGATACTGAGGTATTGACTGTGCGCAGCATAAGCATAAGCAGAGGGAATCTTTAATCACATTGGAACATAAAAGGGATTAAAATATTTGCCCTCATTGAAAAAACTTTGATGCTGTATTCTTAAAGCTACTAAGCTTCAAGAAATGCATTTAAAAAAAATCTTGAAATAATTTCTGGTACAGTGAAGACATGGGAGAGGTATCTCGTAATAACTTCAGGCAACTTGATTGTGGTTCTTGGGTGAGGAGTAGAAAAAACAACACAGGAGGGGAAGATTGATGTAGAATAAGCTCAGTGTTTTCTGCCAGAGTGCCTGCAATCATTATCATCTCGCAATCTGAATGATGGCAGGAAAAACTCATATAACTGAACAGAAAAAGAGAAAACCTTTTAGTCTGCCAGGGCTTTAATCATAATGAAAAATGACACCTGAACCTTATCATGACAGTGAGTGGGAGTTGCATAAGAAGACGCTATGTCTTCTAAGACGCATGGTATGGGGCTTCTCCTTTTTCATCTGATAGAGTATAAAATGAATGAAAACATGCCATTGGTTTTTAAGGCTGTTCCCTGCAAAATGGACATCTTGTTTTCTTGTGTTTTCATACTTGGATACAAGTTCTCCTTGATTATCTGGCAGAAACAGCTCTCATGTTTAATCTGTGGACAGGGAAAAAGAAATATTTTCATTTCTGAATGAATGTATATCTGCAGCTGTATTTTCAAGAGGGAACAACAATGGTTAGGTATTTATTCTTTGCATTTAGTCACTTGGAAAAGCGTTCCGGTTTTCATATAAAATGAGCACTTTGTTTCCAGTGCATTCAGTGAGATTTTCAGTTCCCAACAACTTTGAAAATACCCTGTACTGATAATAAACCACCCCAGTAATTTTGTGTTTTGTATCAAACATTGACTTTTTGAAATCCAGGCAGAGTTATGAGGTTAAGGCTTGTGAAAAATCAAGGCAGTGCAAGACTTCCCACTTCCTAACATTTTGAGTATGTTAAGGTATAACACAGAAATAATATCAGATTTAGCTGATGAGTAATGCCTGAAAGTGCATATAACATATAGATGGTATATGTTATATGTTCATATAAACTCCAGCAATGAGTTTAGCTCACTTGTCGAGGAAAATTAACAAGATGTAATCAAAATTGTTGATACTCTGATCTTTTATCAGTAGATATAATTTTCTGAAGAAAACATCTTTACTTTATCCTGCTTCATTAATCTTTCTGTTCATTTGTTTTTGAGAAAAAGGCTGTCTCTGAAAATCAGAGAGTATATTCGATGATCCCATTTTCTTAAATACTAGCATGGCTTACCTGGGAAGACCAGTGGAACTGGTCACCAGTGTAAGAGACAAAATCAGTGACAAAATCAGTGTTGCACGCTCTCACTAGTTTTATTTTAGAAAGTAAAATACCAGTATTTAAGCAAAGTTTCCAGCTGAGGCTTAATGGTAATGCCAGGTGGTGTCCTCCTGGTCATATGGGATCAGAGAGATGATTGACTATATGTGCTATGTCTTTGTAAGGAAATGCTGCAACCTTGGCACAGCCACAGAGGATGGCATACCTGCATGGGAATGAGCTTGGGAAGTCTCTGTGCTTAGTATAGGTAATTGTTTGTATCACAATAGTTTAAAGTTGTATAGTCTGGGATCCCAGTGTTCTGGGCACTGTGCAAACACAGAATAACAAGATGATGCCTGGAAAATTTGCAGTCTAGATGATTGTAAAGCCACTTGGACAATGGGTGGACAGATGCCATCAGCTGAAGAGGCAGTGAAAGTTCCTGCCAATTCCTCAAAGTGCTTCCGTCTGCCAACATATGTCACCTCTGTTTCACACTGGCTGAGCTTAAGCCAGCTGGCTTTCCTCCAGGTCCCTTTTTGCATCAGGTATTTAGACAGCAGAGAATGCATTTCTCTGGGCTCAGTGAAGAGATGTAGAAGAAATGTTCACAAAGATGACAGTGTATACGAGACAGTCTCAGTGGTTTTCAAATACACGATGTTATTGCTCGGGTTCAATACAACTTGTAGGCCTCCACAACTGAGAGCCCTCGAGCAGGAAATGAAATTACACCATGCAAACATCTGGGAATTCTTTCAAAGGATTCAGAATGCTTCACAGGATTCAGAAATTTGCTTCTCTGTAGCTCAGCAGGAGTGCTACTGTTCATAGATTCCTGATGTTAGCATATGGCAAAAATCCATGAATAATTTTGGGAAAAAATTATTTACAAATTTTGCCCTTTATGCTTGTGAAGTTCTTGAATTTGTTTGCTATCTAGAAATGTCTTCTGGTAAAGCTTCTTGCTTTGTAAGTCATCCACAAGCAATTAATTGTAAATCTTCCTAAAATACAATTCAGGACCTGCTGAACCCAGATTCTGCAAACATTTATCCACATTCTTCTTGTGATTGCTTCCATTAAAATCAATGGAATCTTTACATGTGGTTGTAAAGTTAAGTTCAGGCATAAGGGTTTGTAGAACGAAGGTTTAGGTTGGTTCCATAACCCTTGATATTCTACATGCTATGTAGTCTCTGACTGCTAAATCAGATGCAGGCACTCAGAATCAGTGGAAAGTCAGGGTTTTTCAGTCCCAGGGTATGAGTCCTATTGCCTAACTGGAGAGTTACAGAATCTGTCCTTACAAGTCTGAATGTTGGGTTCCTTGAGTACATAATCTGGATTTGCTGGTAGTGATCCAACTTGAAATTAGCTTTGGAACACAATTAAAGGCAAAGCAAGGGTTATTGAATCAAATTCATTTAAGAACCAGAGTGAATATTCATCTTCTTTTATGACTTACTCATCACTACAGACTCTTCTGTGCTGTGAACTTTATAACGAGGAAAAGTACCAAGAAACAAAGTGTTCCTAGGTTTTGTAGCCATCCACAGTTACAACAGAAAATGTTTACTAGAGCTGGGCAGATTTGTCCACAGAAAATAAACCTGGAGTTTGAAAATTTGACTCTCATAATGGAAACCCAGGGTCTAGACATAGCTATTGACTGACGTATTCAACTATGTAGTTAACTGTCCTATATCTACTATTTATCCGGTGGTGAAAAGAATAGAATGTATTTTGGATTTAACACATAGATTGCATTTAGCATTTGGTTCTAAAGTCTCACTCGCCATTACTTCTATGTGTCTCTCATTTTCAACATTTCAAGCAGGAAGGCACCATAAAAACCTCCATTAGTTGTGTGTAATGTGTATATGTGTGTATTGAAATAATCACCAGTGACTAAAAAGATTTACCCCTTCATGTATGCTGGAGATTTCGATCCCCTTACTTTTAGTTCAGAGAAGTAATACTTAAATCATCATGAAACAAGATCTCTGATCCACTGAGAAAAGAAGATTCCTGGTTTTCCGTTAAGATATGTAGCACATATTTCCACCCTTGCAAATTTTTCAGTATATCTGGTACTTGATCCATTAGTCTTTGAATGCAAGAAGTAAATTTTAAGTTATTTGAAGTATTTTATTTGCTAGAATTTTTATCTCCCTCTGAGATCTGTATAGCTGAATTCACAGGAACAAAGAAAAGGCTGGAATGATAAAAAAAAAAATAAATCCTAATAAAATGTTTTAAAACTCTCTAAAATATTTATGCAAGAGAGTTTTGGATTCTTTTTTTCCTGGATAACATGCTTGCACAGGATTTGTGAAGGTGCACTGGAGTATAGTTTCTTCTGGTGTTTGTTTGGTGTGGTGTGCTTGTACTTTCACAGTGCAGGAATAATGTGTTTCTGATTTATGCAGATTAAAAGCTTTTATATGATAGTTTATATAGCCCTAAATTTAAATCTGTGTTTATACTAACATGCACATGTTGTACGCACAGAGATCCTCTTATGCTTCTCAACTTACCCTTCTATGAAAGGGTCTTAAACAGGTTCTACTTATGAATATATTGAAGCCAGCTCAATAAAGAATTTTCTCATTTATTGAATTGAACTGAACCCGTTCTGTGAGCTGTATCCTATTTCTGCTGCTTGTAATGAACTGTTGTGACATACTTTAAAGAAAAAAATGAAAATTTTCCTTAGCCTCACTCAAGTTGGCTGTACTATTCAAATTTAAGAAAACAGTGGTTTTGCTATCATCAGTTTTAAAATTTGTTGTGTCATTTTATTAAGAATAAAAAAAATAAGTACATACATATTACGTCCTCTAACATTAGCTGATAATATCCAGATGATTGTATAGATAACTGCTTGAAGGTAGCTTTGTAATTGACTTAGTAAATAATAGTTTATTGCTATGCTGGGCAGTTACTTTTTCTAAAGCTATTTGTTTTATTTAATCTGTGAAACTGTGACTCAAATTCTGCTTTTAATTCTTTGCTTTGAATTGAAAAGAATCTCACCCCATTCTGTTAGGATTGAAACTGGTACAAATGACGCTGATAACCAGAACAGTGTACCTACCGGTCCCTACAGAGGGCTCAGTATAGAGAGCTCTGATATTTTCATTATTATTTTTATTGCTTATTTCACAGAAGGGAAGTAATAAGTGAGGTTCAGTAGCAAGGGTTGTTAGGTTTCAAGAAGTGTCAGTGTTACAGTCCAGGTATCTCTCACAAATACTAATTTTTCCTGGAGAGTGCTGCTGGCACCTGGAGTGTAGGTGTCTTCTGCTCTCCAAACATCTGAGCAGAGGTCTGTTCCTCTGCTTCTGCTCTCCTGCTCCAGAGCAAGGCAGTTCAGATGCCAGACTCTGGAGTGGCTGCAGGGGGGAGGTTGGGGTGACACCAGCTGTGTGCACTCGTGTGCTGAGATGAGTTGGGACAATCAACTCCTTCCACATGTGGCACAGGCCAGCTTGCTCAGACATGAGCCTGGGCTGGAGGCAAGATGTGATGAATGAGCTCTTTGTATCTTTTCCTGTCAGTGAGACCTAGCAGGGGTTTTGAACTCTTTCCCTGCCAGAAGTGGGGTGAACTGCTCTGGCCAGCCCACCTTTCCTGTAGGCACATGTATGTGCCTGCATTGTCTGCCTAGAGGTTGTTGTATGACATTCCTCCAGGGAAGAAGAGTTCTTTTTGGTGAGCTCAACAACCTCAGGCAATGTCAAGTTCCCTGCACATATGATGTGACTCCTTGAGCATATCTGCACTCTCCATTTATGAATGATTTCCTGTATGTTAAAGCTACAGAGTGGTAGTTTACATGTACATCACTAGAAATGGCAAGATTTTTCACCCCTTGGTATCTGCATACTTACCTTTCTGATTTTTCATGCAGACCTATTAACAAATTGGAGTGTTCTTAACCATGAGAGAAAATGTAACTTTCCAGCCCTTACAACTGTGTCAACATATTTTGTCTTAGAAATGCAGGAAGATTGCTTCCAAAAAGACACAATTGATGCATCTTGTGCTGTATATATATCAAAGGACTGGTTTCTGTATACAGTATGAGTCTTTTTTCCCCTGGCAAGCCAGGATACTTAGTTAATTAAGAACTTTTGTTAAATGTCTCACTTCCTCCGTAATCATTTAGTGTAATCCAAGTTTTCCTATCTGCTTGGGCAAAGCATACTTCAGTGTAATTAGAACACCAGCTGGGCTGGAGAGGTTGAGATTATCTAAACTACACAAATGGCACCTACAGACAGCTCATGCTCTAGATGTCATTGACATTGCCATATTGATTTGAACCAAAGTCATGGATAAAAATAATTAATTTTAGATACACAGTTCTGCTGTCAGATTTTGAAAGGAACTACGTTTCTCTAGCTGAACTTAAGCTGTTTCCTACTGAATCAAAGGAAACTAGTTTCTCTTATTAAAAAAAATCACTTTGTTTCCTGAATTACTTTTAGTTTTTATTTTTTTAATGAAACTTTATTTTTTTAATGAAAATTTACTTTATTTCCTGAATTACTTTTAATTCTTATTTTTTTTTAATGAAACTCCAATGCTTTCCTGTTGCAAGCTGAGCTAAGCTTATTTTTTTGCAAACACTTTTTTGCAGAATAGGGGGTTTTTGACCGTCCACTTTCTTTGACACAATGCTGGTTTCTTTTTCCTCTTGTTTTTGCTTCTTGATTAAAAAAATCAAGGCAAACAGCCACAACATCTGTGTCTCACATGTTTACAAGCCCATTTCATTAATTCTATGAGCTGTCCATGATTTATGCATAGCATTTTTTTCTCTAGATGTGTTTGTCAATAGCAAAAGTTTAATCCAATATGGATGACAAAAAATCACTCATTTGAAGTTCCTATTAAAAACCGGTTTCTTAAGACAGATATTTTGACACCTATATTAACAGGGTGCACAGTTCTCTTGGAGCCAAGTTTGTGTTTTAAGGCATGCATCACACAACCTTATTGCAAGCTTGGCAATTGAATCAAGGAAAGAGATGAATGTGCAGTGCAGTGGCTGGCCATGTAAGGTCCAGGAATCAGGCTTTAATTTACAGCTCCCTGTATGGCTTGGTAAAAAAGAAGGCACGCTGCTGTGGTGCTGGCATTTCCGATGTTTAGAAAAACAGGGTTCACTGTTCATCACAAGTTGCTTTTACTTTTGAAGTTCATTAATTTCCCTGACATAGGCAGGTGGCTTGGTGAAACTAGGGTTATTTGGGAAAGCAGAACTCTTCTGGGAGAGTGAAAACTGTACAGTTTATTTTACAGTGAAACCTTGTTTTGTCAAATTCCTCAGCTGCTTGAGCTTTAAGCTTGGAGACCTAACTAAGCATTTGGGTGAATGCTTTGTTGTTGCTAGCTCTCATTCGTATCTGGCTGTGGGGTATCTTGTGGGCAGGCTTCACTTGATAGTCACTTTGTGTGGAAGGCTGGGGGGGAAGGAGGAATTTGAACAGATACACACTGCTCTGATTCTTTACAGTCCGCCCAAGTAAAGTCGCCCTGGGAAGCAGGTCAGAAAACTCTGGTTTATGTGAGAGGCATGCGTTTCTTATCATAAAACTATTACCTGAATGAGTCTATTAAACCTGGACCTCTTGCTTCAAGTCAAACCTGGTCTTATGGAGGGAGAGTGAAAAAAACACACATTAGACCCACTGGATCTTATCCTAACTGTAATCTTATGCCATATTCTTAATTCAGGAGGATATATAGGCTGCTATACAGAAAGTAAGCTCATTGTGGGACACAGTGAATGTCTTGATGTTAAAACTTTTCCCTCCTTCTATAGTGAATTTCAGAACTTATTCAACTGTGCAGAAAGAGAAGGGTACTTTGTGTGCCTTATATCTCAGATGGCTCTCATAAATGGGCCAGTTTTCAGTCCTAATACTGAGGAATATGTTTATCTTTTTGAAGTATTCATTTACAAATGTATTTTATATTAAAGTAAGGATTCATACCCTGTGCATAGGCTCAAGTCAAGTTTCCCCTGACAGATCTGATTTCGCTCTCAGTTGTTTAGCTTCAGCAGTTTCCCTTAGTAACACTTGTAATTTGGAGAGAAGAAGGAATTAACTGGGTTAATTTACTTGTAACCAAACCAAAAGTTGAACTCGTTCCTTCAACAGCAAAATGCTCATTCCCCAGCCCCTCTACCCCCCAGCTGCCGCCTTTGTGATCTCTGTTTACAGATAAAGCAGAATGCTGTAACACAGGACAGATAAAGTGAGGACATTCTATACTCGTTATATTTTCAGCAGAGACTACAGATAAATGCCTGTCATAAAAGAAAAGCAATTTATTCTTAAAATGTGCTTTGGTAGCTAGGCAGTTATATTCTTTTGCAGTGTTTCCTGGTAACCATTTCAAAACATGTCAGTGGCATTAATGGAACCTCTCAAATAAGTGAGAGAAGAAAAGTGATCCTTTTCATGCAGAACCCCTCCCCAAATATAAAAACTAAAGGACACTCAAAATTATTGTAAAACTTGGATATGGAACTCCCATCCTCTCTCCTTGTCAATAGATGTTTCTATCTTTATACACCCATGAAATTCATAGATTGTATTGATTCTGCTTCAGTAGATCACAGGAATCAGAACAACCCAAGATACATTTAATATTACAGACAGTCCCAGGTGCCTTACTAAGTCATGTTATTAAGCACCAGGTTTGGTGATGTTTCTGAAGGTACTGTGTGAGAACCTCGAGTTCTCTATCCATGTAAAATTTAGATAATTGAACAAAAACTTTTTCATTGAAAGAGTAAAAGTGACTGAAGTGAAGCTTGTACTCTGGGTTGTGAATGGAAATTTAACTATCAAGTTGAGATAGAACCACTAAAGTACCCTATGCTTTTTGTTGCCCCTGTGAATGATCTTTCCTTTTTTGCTTTATCCCACGATATCTGAATGTTTGATTCCCTCCAGAGCCCCTATTTTTTGTACTGTGCTCTGAATTCAACATTATCCCACTGGAACTTGTATTGTCTACGTTCTTTATGTCTCCTAAGTGAAACATTTGTCTTGAATAATAGACAAGTTAAATGCTCCGTTTTAACTAGAATGGATTTAAAGTTAGAAAATAAACTCCAACAGACTTAATGAGTCCCTATATCAAACAACAGGCTTCTCTTGTGTGTATGCATTACTGAAAAAAAATGTAAACACTGACTTATAGTATGGCAGAATGATAAAGTACTGCGTAAGCATCAGTTCCCACAACTCTGTTGTTTGGTAAGGCAAAAAGTCTTGAGTCCCAAACATGCAAGGTAAAAAACTTATTCACTGAGAATTCAACTCTTCGGTATGCAAAGTGCAGTGGCCTTGATCCAGCAAAGCACTGAAGCCCATGTTTTTCTTTAAGCTCATGGATTCATTTGATCTAGTGAGATTATTCTGTTTGTTGACCTACTTGCCAGGCTTTTTGGAAGATGTTGGTTCCATTTCTGTACACCATGCAGGATTAAGCCTTAACTTAAAGGACATGCTGTCCAGTCTGATGCTATTGTTATTTTTCTGAAGAAAAAGTTTTAATGTAGCATTAGAAGTGGTTGCTGACACTGTGATTGTTCTGAAGAGTTTGCTCACAACAAAAGGAACACTTCTGTGGACACACGATAGCTCGATGATTAGAGCACTCAGCTGAAAAGGAAAGGACCTAGGTTTAAATCCCTGATCCAAACCAGACAGAGCAGGGAATTGAACCTGACTCTCTAGTGTCAGAGATTAGGGTACTCCGCTGGGATAACAGCAAGCCAGGTTTCAACTCCCTGCTCTGTCTGGTTTGGATCAGGGAGTTGAACCTTAGTCTCCCCCATCTCAGTTGCGTGCCCTCATCACCAAGCTATTTGGCCAGGATGGGATGGGGTGTTTTATTCTTAAAAAAAAGAAAGAAAAAGAAAAGGGAAAAAATGCTCGTTCTGCACCAGGCTAAAATCTAAATTACTTAATCCTGTCACTTTCCACATGATGGAATTTTTGTCTCCTGGCCAGGCCTAGAGAGAGCTACTTCATGGTCACATACCAAGAGTGCCAGAAGCAACAGGAAGACATATAAACCCTCTGTCTCTGCAAATGCAGCTAAAGATGCAAAGATTCAGCCATGTTATCCACATAGCTTTGGCAGAAGCAGAGAAAACAAAACCACCAAAAGCCTACTCTTGTGAACACAGAGCTATCTCAGTTTTGTTTGGAGGAGAATGGGGGAGGAAGATTAATATTCTGTCAGTGCTGTCGGAGGTGTTTGTCAGAGCACAGGCTGTCCGTGTGAGTTCACTTGAAACTTCAGGCAGCTTTTTTCCCCACTAGTTTCCATGCCTCCTTTTCTCCCTTGACTTTCTACCTGATCCCTTCTAATTTCCATGCTTGTCTCCTCCTTTCACTACCCTTGCCATATATCTATGTCCTTCTGCTTCACACAAGTAAATTGTTCTGGTTTAAGCTTTGGTCTTTCTGATGGCACACAGTTGAATCCTGCTGCAAAACCCTCTGTGAATGGGCTTGTACCAGCTGAAAGAAATGGATGGGTTTTAACTATCCATCTTGTCCTTGTAATCCACACACACACACACTGATAGTCATAATCTAATCTTAGGCATTCTTAAAGGTTTAAGGATATTTTTTCTTATTACCTTCTCTTCTGCCTTCTGATTGTAACCATATTAGAACACCTATTGATTTTTTTACAATCTAACATGTGAAGCCCTATATAGCCATCTGCAGAGGGCTTGGTTTACTCTAGTTGTATAAAATTCATGGTCTGAGACTGTGTTTGAATTTGCAGTGTTGGGTGTCTCCAAGTATGGAGTGTGGACCTCTAGTTTTGAATAAGTGCTTTACATTCGTTCGCTTGAGATGGAAAATGACCGCTGTTTACTAAATCAACATTAGAGTATGTATATTTATACCAAAGGAGTATTCACAAGAGAGTTTGAATGAAGATGTGGGGTGTATGGATTATAATCACAGTCATTATTTCAGTTCCCGTCACCAACAGGCAAGCACTTACTGCTGCAAAATTCATACCTGGAAATCAGGTTATTTATGCATGCACAAGAGGGACTTGATTTTGCTGGGTATGAGCATCTGGGATGCTGCTGTTGTACATTCATATTGTATTTTCCCCTATAGCCTGCAATGCCCTGGGCACAAAGGTGTAATGTGATGTCTTGTTCTCATCTCTCCATTTATGCAGCAGCAGACAGCAAGATGCATGAGAACCTCCTTTGTGTGTTGCTGTACTGTGTTATCAACAAATGAGATTTCATGGGCTGCTCCAGAAATAGGACACACACACTCCTATAACAGTGTCCACACACCAGTTTTGCAGCATGCCATGTCATGTCAGCCTCTGTATAAAATGGGGTCATGTATTTTATTTTTTCAGACCAAGCCTGACTGCTGGAGGGGTATGATAGGGTGTTTCACTATCTCTTTGTTTCCTCTCGAGTCCCATGGTCAGTAAGCCTGAGAAGGTTTTAACTTTTCAATAGCCTTTCTCTTCAGCCCCATTGGATATTACCTGTTAATACCAAGTGACTGACTCTGGGCAACATGATTAGCATTAAACTCCACAGCCTCTGCTGCAGCTGACAGCGTGGCCTTCTGCACAAATACAAGGAAATCCAGGCCTTGGCATGGCTGCAGGATATTCCTAGCTTCATTCCTGACCAAATGCAAGACGTGCAGCACACGAGGGAAACAGACCACACTGCACACAGTAAAACTGGCATCCGACCTAGTGATCCAGTGAGGAAACCATCCTCATGGTCCATAATGGAGTGCTATCGTGTAATTGGATCTCCCTGATGTAAAACGACCCAAGGCACTTTGTAATCAAACCACATGCTGTAAACTATTTTACATGAAGTCAGCTGCATTGCATCCTTCCTGGCAGACACTTTTGAACCATAATTACATTCATCTCCATCTTTAATTTACTCCATTGTGCTTCTGTCATTGCATGATCTTTGCTACCAAGCACTGTGTTCATTTCCTCAGCACTTACTGTAAATTGCAAATTAAGGGTGACATGATTAACTCTGAATTGCCCTGCTTTTTGGGGGATGAAGTCAAGCTCATAATTACTTGAACATTATTTTATTGTGGTTTAATGAGGTACACAGTATTGTATTTGGCTTGGAGGATCCATTGCAAATAGAGGTCAATTTGCAAAAAAAGTTTGTTTGGAAACCTGCTGTAGCTACAGAGATCTTGCTCTGTCACCCCTGGAGAAGTGATCTGGGTAATGATGACTTAGGAGTGCACCTTCATTTTTAAATTAAATGAATAGTGTCTAACTATTAAGGCCTGAGCCTTCAATCTGTCATAGTATGCCCACTTCCTTCAGCAGGAACTAAAGGCATTTCATTCTTGCTTAATATCATACCTTGTAAAAGTTTCATACTCAGCAATTGTAAAGCTGTATTTATGCATATGTATTAGTAATTTTACAGCTTTTTTTTATTTAGTAAAGGATGAACCACTGAGATTTGAAATGGTATTCGCAGAGGAAATCTGTCATGTTTCAGGGAAAGTGTCCAGGAAGGTAACACAACTGCCAATCCCAAATTAAATACTACATAAAGAGAGATAGATATTCATGATGCCAGGTTTCCAAGGACTGGTTCATTCCATAGTGTTCAAGTAATGCTTTAGTCGTTCTTGCTGACTCTTATTTCACTTCAGTTGCTTCCAGGATTTCCATTTTATAAACCTCTTTTAATCACTGCTGTAAAAAATTCTGAGTTAAAATTCAGTATACAGTTAATGTTCCAAGAATTAGCCATGCCTACCTCCCCTTACTACCAGCTCCTTTCTGTGTTGGAAATCCAATTTCTAAATCTTTCATTTGCTAGTTATGGGAGGGAGGGAGAAAAAATAATCAGATAGCATAGATGAAAATGTGTCCTAATTCAAATTCAGTACTTATAGGTATCTGTTTAAGCAAAATAAAGCATGGGTAAAGATTCTGATACTTCACCTGACTGCTTGCAACATAGCTAGATCTTCTGTCTTCTACCTCTTTTCTGCCTCTCCCTTATCCATCTTCTTTTCCAGCTCATCCCACACCACTCAACAATATGCTTTGTGCCCTTGTGGCAGTGACTTAACTTCATAATTGGTGGTTCTGCCACTGCTTCCATTTCCAGGATAGAGACACCAAGTCACTGCATCCATGGGACTCCCCATTTGTGCACCACAGGTCAGGGTTACTCTGTACCATCTGCATTAAAAAAAAAAAAAAAAAAAAAGAAAAAGAAAAAAAGAAAAAAGCACAGTTCTTCAAAGGCGCTTTAAAAAAAGAAATCCATCATGTATTTAGCAGTCTTTGAGGGACTGAAAGGCATCTTTAATGACTATTGGCCCTACATCTCCATCCATCCTGTCTTATGACAGTGTAAGAACTGCAGACAGGCACGAAGGTTATGCTCTTTTCTCTGAAAATCTAGTTCCACTCTGTGGGCAGGGACTCTGAATATTGCTCCCACATAAACGTGTGCCTCTGAGCTGATAGTTTCTAACTCAGCTCTGAATTTCCTTCATCTTTTGCTTTAATGAACATTAAAGAATAGAGACTTTTTTTTGTGCCTTTAGCTGAGAGTGGATGCTTTTGAGATTTTCAGTTGATGCCTCTGATGATAAAAGTGAGAGATACCCAGAAAAGTTGAAATCAACACCAGTTTGTAGAAAAGACTGTTTTTCATGCATGTTTCCAAGGAGAAGACTGCTTAGATTAATTAAGTAATGTAAAAAACATCCCCAGTAAGCAAGTCCCCATAGTTCAATTTTTCCAGCAGGAGACCTGAATTATGCACCTTATTTCTGGGGTCACTTCCATAATTGCAACAACATACTTTTTTTTTAATAGCTTTTCCTTTTTAATGGATATTTAAATGGAGGTGATTAAATTTGGTTATTTCATACCCATCTCTTGAGAGGAGACGTAACAGCATGATGAAAATACAAGTGAATTGGAAGTAATAAATGTCTGCTAAAAAGGGCTGCGTTTTGACTCCCTAAGTAATATTGGTTGTTAATTGTTGAGACTCTCAGAGTGATAATGCAGAGATTCAGATGCTTGCCATACTATACAAAACTGGATTCCAAAATATTTAATTGTAATAAGCTAGTGTTGAAAGTGTTACTGAAATCAGAAGTACCAGCTATATATCTCAGGGACAGGCAGTCATGAAATTGGACACGTGAAGCAATAGTATAACCTTTTGAAAATGAGATCCAGTCGCTTTCCTCTTCTGGCATTTTTGGGGGCCTCTTTCTAATCTTGAAACTCTTCTCTCCATGTCCTAATCAGTGGGCTGATTGACTTGTGTCACTGTGCCAACAGTTCCGTCAAATATGTTGTTTGTCTTACGTTGGAGCTGGACCCACATGGCTTTATTGTAGATCATGTTAAATGTAAGGTGACAAGCCTCTAAAGGTTAGGAGTTTGTATTGGCACAGGCTGAACCTAAATGCTCAGAATTTCAGATTCTTCTCAGCACACTGAAATGTCTTTGGCCTGCAAAACGGGGGTAGATGTTGTGTAGGCAGTGTTTACCCAGTAAAAACATCAGCTGCCTTGTGTCCAGTTAGGCAGCAAAGGAGCAAGACCTCCTTACCATCTGAGTTTTCAGATCTTTTTCCTGTTCCCAGTCAAAACTAGAAAGATGAGAGTCTACAAGAGAACGTTTAAAAAAAGCACATAAGGTCCACAGACCTTCTCAAGTTCTGCTTTGAGTTTTGGATAGCATCTGAGAGGATTACAGTGTTCTAGCTGGTTCATCCCTGCCTGTTCTCACAGTGACATTTCTGCACTGTTATCAGCAAGAAACTAGCTTCTCAAAAACCTTTCCGAGTCTCATGGAGGAAAAAATAAACTAAAAAGTGGTAATCAAAAGTTAGTTATTTCATGCTGCCTGTGTTCTGACGATTCTTCTTTTTCTTGTTTAACAATAATATTACAAGAATCGAAATAAATGTAATGAACTGCTTGCTTTTCCTATCAGCAAATGCCCTAGCCTAACTTTATCATTCAGTTCCCTGCAAAAACTGTTTATAGGATCATATACATTTCTGCTAGGAACATTATCTATTCTTTCCACAACATTTACCCAAAGAATAGCAGAGTAGTTTGAGTCTCAATGAACTTAGAAAACAGATACATATAGAATTCATCACAAGCAGTTTTACACCACCTGGAGTGTAAGTTAGCTGGCTGGACTTGCTCAGTAGTTGATGGGGAAGAAGAGACACATTTTAAGGGAGAACCTATCCTGTTCTAAGAAAAAGTTTAAGGTAGTTAGGATGAGGGCTTTCTGAATTGGTTCCTTTATATTGAGCTTAAATAACTGTTACGGGTGAGACACCTCATTTCAGCAAGCTCAAGTTCAACAAATCCCACTCAATGTACTTTGGTATGATATGAATGCCTGGGATTGAAAGACCGGGCCTTGAGAGAGCATCCTTTGTTAACTCTCTTGGTTTCTACCACCTGAAATTAGAACAGAAAGATCATTTTACAATATAACAAAAATAAGGTTAAATATATGCGGAGAACTGAAATCTGCTTCCTGCCGTTCTCCAGAAATAATGCTTCTTCCCTGTAAGACATCGATATCTGGGACTACAAAGCAATGGGTCTGTAGCTCCCTTCCAGCTTACATCTGCTCTATTCTACTTCATTATTTCTGAAATTTGGGTAAGCACATATGAAAGAGAATGTAGCTCTGAGTTTTAATTTAATTCATTTAATTGGTAAAATATTTGAGAGAGAAAAGAGAAGAGAAAATAAAAATAATTAAAAAATAAGAATAAAAGGAAAAAATAAAAGGAAAATAAAAGAGAAAAAGAGAAGAGAAGAGAGAGGAAAGGAAAGAAAAGGAAAGGAAGAGGAAAAGAGAAAAAAATAACAAAGAAAAAAAAGTAATCCCTGAGGGATGTTAGCAAGGAGAGAGATGATCATTTCCTAAGGTCCTCTAGGACAGAGACTAATAGATAATTATTGTTTGTGAGGAAACAAACTGCAACAAGCCATAAAATCACTGACTGTTGAGGCCATGACTTTTAGTCTCCATCAAAGTTACAAATTTCTGTTCCCAGGCTCTTCTTTTGAAGGGCTTTTTTTTTGCTGTAATTGGGCTCAGGAAGTCCTCCAAAAAATTAGCAAAGCCCTCAGCATATCTAGACAAACACAAACTTGTGATTTATATGGATCAACAGAAATAAACTCATGAACTGTACGTATAAGTGTGCGTAGAGCCCAAGAAAAAATATTTTCCTTGTAGTGTCTGCTCTTCCAGGATAACCAGTAGCACTGACAAGCTTTGTTAATTTTTTTTTCTGCTGTACCACTATATTTTAAACTAAAAGAGGGTAGATTTAGGTTAGATATTAGGAAGAAGTTCTTTACTGTGAGGGTACTGAGACACTGGAACAGGCTGCCCAGAGAAGCTGTGGATGCCCCATCCCTGGAAGTGTTCAAGGCCAAGTTGGACAGGGCTTTGAGCAACCTGCTCTAGTGGAAGGTGTCCCTGCCCGTAGCAGCGGGTTGGAACTAGATGATTTTTAAGGTCCCTTCCAGTCCAAACAATTCTATAATTCTAAGGATCTATCATTTCAATGAAGTAAAAAACTGCCCAAGAAAGATGAGTAGTTCTGATCATTCTGATTTTTGGCAGATCAAAACTTACTTATACTCTTCAAATGTGTTTCAGTGGTCATTGTATTTGAGTGCACTGCTAAGCCTGATAGTCATATTAGCAAACAGGGAATAAAAAAGAAGCTTTAGATTTGCTAATTGGAAGTTGTCATGCTTTTAATTACTTGAGTGACTGACTCAAGACAGTTTCCTCTCTTGCAGGAAGATTACTGTAAACTCCCTTTTAAAGTGATTAATCCTATCTATTGTATTCACATTTTTACAGAAATTAAGAAAATATTTTAATACTTTCCTAGCCATGACTTCAGATGTGTTGTAAAAGATAATCTTCCAAGACTGACAGTAGTAGATTAGTATCAACCAAGCAGGGAGCTCCAAAGCACTTGGGTGCATATTTTAGAAGGTTTACAGACAACTGCCCCACAGATTTAACACCCAAAATCCATCCTCAGTACTAAAGGTAGATATATTTATAGAGACACATGTACATATGAGATATATAATGTATAATGACGATTCTTTGATTACCTTTATATTATAGCTGAAATGAGGTGTTTGCATATTCCCGTCATTTGTGGTATGTATGTGTTGGTCTAAGGTTTACTTTGGGTAAAACTATCCTTAAAGCAAACATTCAGTTCTGTGTTATATCTTCGAACCTGTAGGTTAATTCCATGTGGTTTCAACTTCAACCCTTTAACAACAAATTATTATTTATGTAAGCTGTCAAATCCACACAGGACAAGCAGCTGCAGAAGAAGAAACTGAAGCACATAAACCATAGTGAGAAGCATAAGGCTCCCATAAAAGACTAGTCTTTCCCTTTCTGTATTTAGTCCAGTAAGAGTGAATTATTCATTACAATCAAGCTAAAGCTCCCCTAGTCTCGCCATTTCATCCACAGTTTGTTGAAAATTAAAGCTCAGTGTGAAGCCTCCAGAGAATTATTCAGAGTTAATAACACGTGCAAAGAACAGAGATTTCACTGTGAAGTAAATTGCTGTGTGATTGCCCACACATCAGCAAAAATTATAATTGGGAGAAACTGAATATTTTCTCTGTATTTAACTGGTGAGGATTTTGTGGGGTGTCATTTTACATTAAGTAGCAGAGTTATAGTTCAGAATGTTTCACAGCAACTGATTGTGTTCATTTTAACAGCGAGATTTCTATAAGAAGATTTCTGTTGCTGTCAGCTGCTATTGCAACTTCATGCAACACATATTTATAAACCTTTCTTAATCTTAGGGAGACTTGTCAGAGAAAGGTTTTAAACTATGGAATCTTTTCCCGTGATTTCTTGTAAATTTAGGAGTTGATACTTTCCCCTACCTAGCTGTATCTCATAAATAGCAAGCTAAGTCATGATTTTGATCTCTACATTTGTAGCATATGTACACTCAGCAGCTCCCTGAACAGCAGTGGAAACTATCTAGAGCATACTTTTGCATTTCTTCCAGATGTTTCAGGAATACACTCATAACTGACATGAAAAATTCAGGTGGAGCACCTAAATCAAATTGGATTTTAATATTATTATCTATCAAAAAAAGGACAGAGAAAGAAAAAAAGTAAAATTGTCTTTTATCTATATTGCACTGCATTGTTACATGCTGAGGTATTGTCTGCATTTTCCACAAGGCCAGTATCAATTCTCAACTCATGTTTGGAGCAAGATTCAGGCTTCTGCCTAATGACAGTAACACGACCTCAGCACAAAACAAAATAAAGCCTGTGTCATTCAAGATAGGTCTACACGGAGAGCCTCAGACAGACCTCTTTCTGCATGTTCTTTGAAGAGAACCAGCTCTGGTCCACAGGCCAAGTATCCTTGCTACGAAGATGTAGTGCTCAGTAGGTTTGCTCAGACATTTAGTTGCGTGGTTCAGACAGGTTGCCATACTAACATGACTGGATGTGCCTTCTGCATGGTCACTGCTTGGGCTCTGCCTGCTCATCTCTGGGGAACCATGCTTTTGTGACTTGCAAAGTTATGTGGCTTCTTTTAAATCTCAAAGCACAACTAAATTACACAGTTGCAGTGTCTGAGCCTTACAGCAGTTTCTTTGCTCTAGATAACACACTTACGCACAGAATGCTACCAGGAACCTGTTGGTGTAGTCTTCTGTCCCTTCCTAGTAATCTCTTGCCACCCTTCTAATTTCTGTGCCTTACAGAGAAAGCTCAAGTGCTTGTATCACTGAACTCAAATTTAGGATTATAGTCATAGCTGTGGGGTGGGGTTTTTTCTTTCTTTCTTTTTTTTTTCCTTCAGTTGTAATAGGAAAAAAACCCCACATGGTTAAAGGCTAAGGGAAGAGGAACATATCTAGGAGAGTGACAACTGGTTTCAGATGTGTACTTTTAGTACAGTGAAACTTGTTTCAGTGAATTCCTGTTATATGCCTTTTACAGTTACTGGAATAAAATGTCCTTGGTGCCAAAAGCAAACACATAAGAGACAGAGAACTCCTAACTGCATGAATGTGTTCAACAACAATATGTAGTGGGTGCTGCTGCTATGCATAATAGCTGAGCTATTCTTACTGCAACACAGCTAAGGGCTAATATAACACAGGTTCATTTCCTTGGATCAACATGGGATGTATTAAAAAATAATTTGCTGGGCAAGATGAGGCTTTTCAGGCTCAGATAATCCTATTGCCTGCTCCAGAGGTTGCTGAGAAGTGTCATGAAATAATGAATCCCTACTGATTGACTAATCTTCCTTTTCCACAACACTTCAAAGCATTTCCCTTTTTCACTTAAGAACAGAACTGTGGGTGAGTGGGCCTCCAGCACAGAATTTTCTGTGAAAGTCCTACTGTGGGCTCCAGCTTCAAGCTTGTCATATCTATGTCACTGCCCGTGGATCATCCTAGAGTTTAACTCAGGGGTCCTCAAACTTTTTAAACAGGGGACCGGCGCGTGGATGAGGTGGCAGGAGGCCATCTGTGGCTGCTTGGTTTCTCCCCCCAACCCCCAGCAAAGAGGGGGTGGGGGGGTTCTGTAAATACGGAGGGCCGGATTGAGGACCCTTGGGGGCCGTATCCAGCCTGTGGGCTGTAGTTTGAGGACCCCTGGTTTAACTCAACTATTGCAGGGCTAGGGGAAGACTTGGTGTTTGGCTCAGGGCTTTAGGGAAGAGAGGAGGAAGCAGGTGTATTGTATAAGCAAACCTCCATGTGTCAACATCCATGTGCTTGTCAGATGAATTTATCTGCTCGAGCTGCACTGCTCTAAGAATGGATCTTTCAGTATATGTTTATCTGATGTATTATGTGTCTGAAATGTGCTGTCCGTTTCCTTCAGAGAAGAACTTTGTGGCATAAAGGAATGTAGTTATGAGGATGATCTGTCATCACCATAGGATGTCACAGTATGAACCAACGTACCAACTTAGCAGGATCCAATTGGGCTAGGTGCCATATAATGGGAGTTAACCCCTGTCCAAGAGAAAAGTGAAAAGGGCAAGGAGTTGACTGTCATTTTACAGAGAGGAAGACCAATGCACTGGGAGAATGTGTCTTGAGAAAGCCAATGGTAATTCAGAGGAGCAAAAGTGGAAATCTGAAAGAAGTGTTCTGCTATGGGCTTCTAGTCCGTGTTTCAAGTGGTCTGTGTCATGTATTTTGTAATTTCAAAGCTTTACCTTTCAAAATGTGACACCCATAGAAAACAATACTTTGAAGAAGGAAAAATAATGGACAAAATTGAAAGAAAAGCACCTGTGGTATGCAAACCAGGTTCTCAGTTGGTGGAATTCAGAAGTATGTTTCTCTATTCCTGCTCTATGATACAGATACGTACTTGACTTTAGATGCTTGTCTTTGAATTATGTTATGAACTTGTCCACAATTTGTGAGCGTTTGTGTACAAGGGAGTCACATTAAGTTTGAACTATTGTTAGAATTTAGATTTTGTAAAAAAAGGAAACAAGAAAAAAAATAAAAAAAATCTTGTTTTCTAGGTTGTCCTGGGGCCAAGAAGAATGAGTTTCTGACTAGTGTTTTGGATGCATTGTCTACAGATATGGTGCATGCAGTCTCTGATCCATCATTGTCTTCTAGCCGGTAGGTTCCAGATCCTTTTAGTGTGTCTTTAAAAGGATTCTTGCAGTGATGAATGAATTGTTGAGGGCTTTGAGAAGTAATTATTCTGCCTTCACAAAGGGTAAATTGCCAAGAACTTATATGGGAGAGTTTACTTCAAAGTTACCACGGTGATAACTGTTCTTCATGGTAACCACTGTGGACTATGTCCACTTAAGAGATGCACTTGATAGCTGAATTCTCAGCAGCAGCACAGCTTAAAGTTTATCTATAGCTGCTGGTACAATGTGTCTCAGTCTTTGTTCTCCTCTGATGCTTTACTTAATGAATGTGTGCTACCTTCCCAATTCATATTTTGCCTAGTTGCTTGTAAAACGAACAGTCACAGATAGAAGTAAAAATGTGTACATGCTGTCAAACTTTGTGTGTCTGCAGGTCAGTTGCTCACCATCTGAGGAAGAGGTGACATTTATTGTTATAACTTACCCAGTAATTCAATACATTTAGGTATTTTATCTCTAAAAGCATCCATCATGGGTTGCAATTGGAGCCTAGGTATTTGGTGATGCTGACTGTTGACCTACTTCATTTGGGTATATTACATGTTTTAATGTGTCTGCGATCTATGAAACTGTCTTCTCTTTTATTTCTCTCTTCACTTTTCTCTGTTTCAGGAAATGAAAGGGGAAAGCACTATTTTCTGAGCATGGTGCTGACCTCAACACAGTTTCAGAGGCTTACCTAAGAGCAGATTACAGCTCTTAGTGTAAAATTTAGGATACAGTTGTCCAAAGAGAAAAAAAGAGGCATTTGCTAGAAGAAGCTTTTTGTCCAAAAGCAGAGAGGTTTTTGTAACAAAGTATCTGACAGTGATTTAACTATTCTGAAATAAAGGTAGAAACTGAGGTTTACGTATCAGAATGGAGACTAAATTCTTTTTTTCTGTTTCAGGGTTTCAGAGCCTGATCCAAATCACACTCTGGAAGAGAGAGTGGTCCATTGGTATTTCAAACAGCTAGATAAAAATTCCAGTGGTGACATTGGCAAGAAAGAAATCAAGCCATTTAAGAGATTCCTAAGAAAGAAATCAAAACCCAAAAAATGTGTGAAGAAGTTTGTGGAGTACTGTGATGTAAACAATGATAAATCCTTGTCAGTTCAGGAATTAATGGGCTGCTTGGGAGTAACAAAAGAAGAAGGTAAAGCAGAAACAAAGAAACGCCATAGTAAGAACCTTTTCTAACTATCCTTTTCGCTAGATTCTTCAAAGATGATGAAGTCTGATATTTGTATATGCCAGAAGTATACAAAATAAAACAATACACCTGTCTGTAGCTAATGCAGCTGTTGCTTAGGACAGATGGCAGGAAAGCTGCTTCTGTGTAGGCAGATCATCACTTTGCTCCAAAAGAATCAAAAACTTCCCATTTATTCTGACCATTAAATGTATTACAGTAGGAAACCTAAGAAGATACAATAACATTAACATTCATCAAAAAGTCATTTTAATGTTACTACAGTACTATGTCCTGAATGAGTGGAAGTATCACACCTGTGCTTTTTGGATCCCTGCTGGGAAGGAAGAACATTATTGAACTTTCTAATGACTTCTCACTTCTCAAATGTGGTTAGAGATACAGTGAGGAATGTGGTCATCTGCCAAACAGGTGGAACAGCTGCTGGTACACAGCCACCTTACCCTGCTGCCAAACTGGTAGAAAGGGGAATGACTAACTACAGCATGTAATGGTCCCTGCAGAGTTCAATCACACAATTCCTAAAATGAGGAAGGATTTAGAAAACCTTAATTGTAAACAACAACAGCAGATCCCATTACTGTAAGAAGTTGTAGAACACATTGTTTTGTTTGTCTGGGACCTTCAGATGAAGTCAGGGCAGTAAAACAAAGGTGTCATAGGAAATGAAAAGCAAGTCAAGTGGGAAATGCGGTCAGAAATAAAACAGTTTCCACAAAATTGGATGTATTCGAGTCTAGAAAGGGAATACTGCAGAAAGATGGAACAGCTTTACATTGTACTAATAAAGTAAAATGTCTGTGGCTCACAGACACAGATCTCTCAAAACAAATATATCAAATCCAGGGGTTTTTCTTCTGGGTTTTGTGGACCTATATAATAATACCTTGCAATTTTCACTTAGGTGATGAAAGTAAAAAAATGTATATGAATGTTACCTTTATGCTGTAGATGTGGATACTGAAAAATACCTTTTTCATTTACACTATTTGGCAACTAGTGTTTTAAAGTGAAGGCCATTATGGTCACTTCATATGTTAGCATCCATTTCAAGACACTTCTGTCCTGCTGCAGCTGACACTCCTTGGTCTCTTATTGTAGATTAAATTTGGGTTCAAAATCATTGCCCCAAGACATAAAGGAAAACTATAGAAAGACTGAAATCAAACCCCAGTTTTCCTTGTGCTCATTCCATTGAAAAAACAAAGATTACAATAAACTACCTGTTTTGGAAAAGGAAGTTGTAAGATGCATGAAATTATATGAAGAACACACACAGATCTAGCTGAAGTAAAAATTACATTCACCATCACTGGAGATTTTTAATAGACTGTATTCAAGAATAAGAACATGCATTTTTTTTTTTAAAGAAAAAATACCTCGGAACTTTTGCATTAAAACATAGTGGCAACCAGTTGGAAAAAAATTCTAAACCAAATCATTTGATTGCTTTCCTAGAAATACATACTTTTAAAGACAAGACAGTAAAATTGGCTTTTGTTGGAATATCAGCATTCTCTTTTGTTTCTCCTGTTTGACAATTAAAATTTCCTTTCTGATAATCCTTTCACTTGCACAAAATAAATCAATTGCCACTTTGCTATGGCTAGAGTTATGTTTCTAGGAATAGGTGAGACCCCATCACCTGAGGTGTGAGAGATGAGATAAGGAGGTGGCTCTGCATCATTCTGTGTGAGTTCCAGTTGTCTTGTGAGAACCACTGGAAGCAAAACATACTTTCTCAGGGGAATGCTAGTTACTGCAGTGTTTTTCAAGGTCCCATTTTGTTCCACTTTGTCCCAGTACAGCTTGACTGACTAGAAAACTGAGATGGAAATCAGAGAGTGAGTACCTCCCTAGCCTCCCAGATTTGCTTGTGGAGTTGAATGGGCCAGCAGACTCATGTAGCTGTGGGGTTTTTTTTCCCACATTTAGAGCACTGTCTTGGGCTTTGCCACTAAAAAAACTTAAAAAGCAGTGATAACCATGTTGTTTTACAGATTAAATGCAAACAATGTCTTTGGCTTGTAGAGCTGTTCCTGTGCAATATATTTAAACAAAGTGAATGCTTTCCAGACAGTCTGCTTGTCCATGCTTCTTTCCCACCAGGGATAGTAGGCTGTATTTACTACTAAAGATTTGATAAGTTGGAAATGCTCAACACTGACTAGATGCAATCTGTCCTAAGCAAATGTCACATATTAACTGTCAAGCAATGCTGTCATTCAGCTTTCATATAACTCCATGAAAGAAGCAACACCTGTATTGAGGAGAGAAAGAGTGGATGTTTCAATGAAAGATATGTAAAGTTTTATCTCATTTATTGAAAGTAGTTACCCTGCTCTAAAAATACCTTTTCAGAATGAAGGCTTCAATTCTTGGGGATGGTACATATAACTTAGGAGCTATATTTATAATGTTTTCTTTTCCCTCTTTTAGCAGCCCCTAAAACCAACACTGAGAGCACTTCATCCAGCAGGCAGGTGAGTAGTGAGGAAAGATCTCCATTCCTGCCTTGCCCAGCTGAACTTCTGGGGGTTTTAGCAGTTATCCCTACATCTTCAAACTGCATTCATCTGTCATTCTGCAGACTTGCCAGGAAAATGTAGAGCAGCATCTCGATTAACAAATTTTGACTTAAGTTCTATCTAAGGAAAGCTGAATCAGTCAACGACAGGTGCAGAGTAAATGTGCATAAATGCAAAGTGAAGTAGGCCTGCATGCAGATGTTCCTAGTAAAGTGGCATGTATGTTAGTCATAATTGGATGAAAGTAATTGAGCCCTCATATAAGTCTTCTTTATTCCTGAATGACAGCATTCCCATACACTTTTAAATGTGCACTGCTTTATTTTCATTTACCTTTTCCTTTAACTGAATTCCGTTAACTTTCTTGCATGTCACATGATAGACACAAACATACTGATTGCAATTACACTTTGTGAACAAAGCCATGCATTTCCCATGCTCTATGAAAATCTATACATTTCACAACCCCCATATTATATGGTGGCTTTAAACACCTTTTAAAATCTTAGCGTAGAGAAAAGAGCTGTCACTTGCAAATTCCTTTGCTGGCTGAGCAAAGTGATGCTGGAGAACTAGGATTTGCATCAATCTGCTGATGTGTTTTAAAACTAAATTTGGTTAGGTCTACAGAATGGTTGTAGCAATTGTCAAATGCCCTGGCAACGTAATCCATGATCTCTTTTTGCATTAATTTTCTACAAAGACTTTATTTTGTTTTTCCCAATAACACCAGTGTGTGTCATTTGTGGAGTTTTGACTACTCAAGGCATTCAGAGCTACAAAAGGCACAAAAAGCAGAGTTTTTACATCAAGGGCTCAAGTGGAAGCCCAGGAAAAAAGATTGAAAAAAAGTTTTAAAAAGGTTTCTCATTTGTGTGCGTCTATTTTTGTTTACTAATCCTAAAGATGCAGTTTTCTGTACATCGGCACAACTTCCTAGCACTTTTGCATGGGTCTGAAGAAGGACTTGTGAGTCTTCCAGCTATTGAATGGTCTAGTAAAAGAATCATTTTTATACCATTCCTGCCTCACTTTTGTATTAATTAGAGGAAATAATGATTAGTGCCCACAAAAGCATCAGTAAATGATGAATTTTTTTTAAAAAATATTTATACAGACTTACTATAAGAAAACTCAAGTAACCCTGCACCTGGGAAAATAGCAATTTGGCTAAAAATATCCCAAAACCATAGTTGTGGGTAATGTCTTCCTATCTATCAGAAACCTAGATTAATTTGTTAAAAACTGAACCCAGGGTGAACCTGCCTACGAGCCAAGAGAAATCTTCTTCTCATTGTTGCCAGTCAATTTGTTAATTGCTTTATCTCTGATTTGTTTGATGTTAGGTTCACACTTCCTAAGGCAAGCTCAACATTGGTTGTGGGTTCTATGAGAGACCTCCTACATACCTTTGATGGAACATAAAATATTCTCACAGCTAGAGGGATGTGATAAGTTTCTGTTTGTTTAAACAAATGTTTGTGGTCTTAACTTTTCAAGTTCCCCCCACAAATCACTTATGCTTTAAACAAGGCAGCCTGAAAACAATTATCCCGTCGGAACTCAAAAACATTCAAAAGGGTTATTTTAATTATATAATGGCAATTACTGGCACACGTGCATTACACTTGAAGCATGACAAGCCCTCTCCCCTTTCTTGTAATCTGATCCTGACTTGCAGAATGTGTAATAAAAGTGTGCTAGCGCGTCCATGTTTTTTAATTTTGTTCAATAATTTTGCTGACTCAGCACCAATTATTTTAAAAGCTGTTGCTGACAAATGATAGCCTTGAATTAAGGCTGGCTCAGCAAACCATCTGTTGGCAGTTTCGTACTTGAACAATACAAGGCTGCAAATGCAGAAGGTGGCTTTCATCATTAAAGTTTTAACTTGAAAGGAAGTTATTGAAAAGCAACTGGGCTGGGCAGGAGCCACTCAGAAGAAACCACCCTACGAAGATGGAGTTATCAGATTTGCATCACTTAGGAGATGGGCACTCAAGAGTTCATTTTCTGCTAGTTTCCTGTGGCAATTCAGTTATATGCATGTTTGTGTGTATTTCGGCATGTATTCCTAAATATTATTAATTTTTTTACATATCTGCACATCTGTATGTCTACACGCACATGCAATCTTACTGAAAGAAAGGACATATAGATACCTATAGTAATATGCTAACTGAGTCTCAGCTGTGGTCACTCTAAAAGAGGTCAAATACGTGATGGATCTGACAGAACTGGGTTAGTGGCCAGGTCAGCTGGCAGCCTTGCTCAGCTCCACCCTGTCCAACAAACATACACATACATGCACACACTCTCAATGAGACCCAGAGGACCTTTTGCAGCCTAGCAAAAAGTTTACAAGGAAACTATAGATTTTTCATAAGACTTTGGCCAGTAGCCCATTCCTTATACATCACATGCCATAGAAAGGTATATTGCACCAGGGACTTGCCCAGGCAGTTGCTAAAACTGTGTGTTTGACAGGTATAGATTTAAAGAGTCCATAAGTAAGGAATAGTAAAGATGTTGATGCCATGAAGGACTACAGGGCAGGGTTTTTTTATTCTCTATATATATTTCTGCAGAACTCTTGTTCTGATAGTGGTATGTGGACACTGCTGAACATACAGATACATGTTTATACCTGACTACTTGAAAACATCATTAATAATGCAAATTTTTTCAAACTTCCTTTCAGCAAGTTTCTAAGAAGCAAGGGTGAACACCTTATTGATTCAAGGCAGATCTCTGACATGTGGGAGATTTCCTCACCAAAAGGCAATAAAAACAACTGTAGTATTTGCACTTTGTACTTAAAAATGTAAATTCACTTTGTAGAAATGAAATATTTAAACAGACTTTTTTTTTAATCTGTGAAAATGTAATGGCTAGTTTTGAAAAATTATCACATACAATGTATGTGTATTCTTTTGTTTTCTGAAATATGTAAAACGTGTTGGAGATGTAAAAGTTTGCATTTAAACCACTTTTTAAAAAATAGCTTTTTGGCAAACAGTAGCATAGAAACCTGATTCTATGTATTCTGGTTTCAATAGTATCCCTTGTTTTTCTTAATCAATACTGTCATTTAAGTAGAGTTATGCTGAAAAGTCTACTGTACTCTCAATTGTGTCCAAGCAGTGTTGGATGTTTCAGGTTTGCAGGACTGAGGAAAGTGTGTAAATTGCTGTTTACTTGGGTTTGCAGTTTTTAACAGAACAGATTTTTCATTGTTGGCAATATTTTATTTCATTTTGGATTTATTGTTATTATGATGCTTTCCAAAGATCATGTAATGAGAATGCAACCACTAATGGATTCAAAACAGTTTTTCTGCACTTGGGATACTTGTAGAAAATTGTATCCATTTTTGAGGTGCCTTCCTTTATAAGTTTTGGTAGTATTTTTTTCCCTGTTTGTTTTCACTTGTGTTATTAATACGGCAAACCAATAAGGAGAAGGTGGATTGTAATGTCACTCCAGTCTGGTTCAGCCTGGGCCTCCAAGCATGTTTCTGTGGTCAGCGCAAAGCAGGAGCAGAGTTTATATGGGTCAGAACTGTAAATCTAACTATAAAGAGGCAAGGAAGGCTAAACAGGTTGTTCAACCTTTTCTTTCTCCACACCTGGCTGCCCCCATCAACTCTTTGGTTTGCCTTGGGGTCCACTAGAGGTAAAGCTGAAGAAATGATGAACAGTTGCCATCAGGAGGGACTACTAACATCACCCCTGCCTGAGGCTTTTTCCTTGCTGTCTGAAAGAACTTCTCAGAAGTTTTCGTACCTTCTCTGTCATTTTTCCCCCCAATACTTTTTGGTGTGTGTGCCTGAGGGGAATGAGAACTTGAGGATATGAATTTAGAGCAGGGGACCCAAGTGAAAAAGGTCCAGCTCTTTAACAACTGTGAGTTACAAGCAGCTGGGTTGATTGACGCAGTGGTAGGTGGACTGCTGGCATCTAGGAGCTGACATGAAACAGCAGGAATGTTGCAACAAGCAGTGATTTCATTCTGGTTTATTTAAATAATGTGTGGGATCTGACATGTGACTAGGTAATCATAATAGCACCCTGGCTTGAGCTTGTGCCTAGAAAAGCTTTTTTGCAAATTTAAATGTTCATTTCAATTTCAACATATGCTGAAGTGATAGGAAATACTGTATGCAATGGAATTGTACCCCAGAAATTGTGTACTCTAAGCTTTGGCAGCAGGAGGAACCAAGATGCAAATGAGTGTTATCTTTTATTTTTGTTTTAAAACGTATTTGTTATTCTTTTATACTGTTAAACTTTTAATTTAGTCCTCTTAATAGATTAAAGATCAATATGTTATCAAACCATGCTGGTGGATTTTCTTCTGCAACGCAGATAGCCATGTTTAGAAGCAAGTACACACAGTTATGACTTCACCACTCCGTTGAGTTTACAAGAAAACTCATGACTTTACCTTATGTCCATCTTCTCATCTTCCCTTGCCCCTTTATTGAATTCTCTCCTATGGTCATTCATGCCCTATTCATACCACTGCTTTCTCAAAATAGGCACTTCTAGTTTTAACCAAGCACAGCCCTGATACCAGAAGGAATCCATGTGCATAGGCCCTTAGGCTCAAACTACAGTACCAGTGTTCATTTAGTTCCACAGTAATTAATTAGTTCTAGTTTTTATCCTATTCCATGTGCAACAATTTAGTTTCAATTTTAGTTCTGTTCTTATTAAAAGCACAACATATACTCTGCTTCTCATTGACCAATATTTGTTCTAGTTCCAGCTATTTTTGAACAAATTTATTTAGAGCTTTTATGAAGTTGTAAGTAGAAGCATATTAACTTTTAAAAATGTGTATGTGTTCAATGATTTGTCCAGCTTGCTGCAACGTCCATTAGTCAACAGGCCACACAGTAAGCAATGTTCCAAGTTTTGTCAACACTTTGGACAACTTTCACATTTTATCTCCAGCCCTAGAAGTAGGCCAATTTCATAGTTGCTGTTTTAGCAGAATCACTTGTTTCTCAGTCTTGTCACAGTCTAACAAAATGCCTAGCTTTCAGATACTCCTTTTGCAGAACAGGGACCTAGATGATTGCTCGAAATGACAAATTTTCTTGCTAATGTAATTTCAGATAATAAGAGAGCAAAGAAGCATCAGTCCATATGAGAATAAGGGAGAAGGCTCAAGCTAAACACTCTACCGCATATAACAAAGGAATACACTGTGCTTTTCTCATTTTGACCAGGATTTTACCTGTCACAAGTGCCATAGGCTAATGGAGTAAGCAGGCATTCCTAGAAAGCTGGAAGGAGAAACAAAAATATAGATTACATCATCAAAAACATTTAAGTGTGTCTAAGATTTGATAGATTTAATTAATCTTTTCCTTTATTTTAGTAATAAAAGATGGATTAATATAGTTTAAGAAATCTTCCATGGCAAAGATAATTTAATTGTCCCTTTTAAATATTTACACCAGCATATTATATAACTAGGTTATTGAAACTAGTGTGAAAGAGACTTTAATGCAGAAAATGAAAGGTTTATTACATTTCTTTTCTTTAGGATGGCAAATTGATGTAATTTTGGAGTAATTACTTTGACATTAAACAACAACCAAGTAAGTTTATTGATGTCTAAACATTAGAATTATTATAGTAAATTACTGATACGAACTGTACTCTTTGCCCCATTTAATTGTTTCAGTTCAAGTTTTTTAAGTGAAAATATGTCCTTTGTTTAAAAAGCATAAATAATACGTGGGGTGTTTTTTCCTCTTTTCTTTAAACAAAAGCTCATGTGGAAAGCATTCAGAACACATTTCTCCAGGACATCCAATGAGGGGGGGTGTGTCAGGGAGAGAAGTCAATCTGTTTTTTATCTGGATTAACAATGAAAATATATGCAATATTTTGCCTTTCCTGTATCTACCTTCCCTATTTCATCATACACTATTCTCTGACTAATGTCACTGCTGGAATACAAAGCCTGTTGGAAGGAGAGATAGTGAAATGAGAGTCCATTCTGTGCATGTGAACAATCTTTTCCATAAAATACAGCCATCTGGGTCATCCTTTCTCTAGAAATGCTCTTTACTCTTGACATCAATTCAATGTATAAGGTTGCTTCCTTCTTATCAAATACGGAATTCTTCTTTGCACAGGCATGGAATCCATTCTTGGTTAAATAGAGAAAATCACTCATAAAAGATTAGTCTATGGGATCGTAGGTGGAATGCTGCACTTTTGTACTACACCACAAATAGATATTTATAAAGATTTATAAAGGCCACTCAGTACCTGAAGAACATGCATGAAGATGCCTATATCCCAAGTAGTCAGTCGGGGGGGGGGGCAAAAAAAAAAAAGCTGAATGAAGTTTCTATTAAGAAACATTGCTTTCACTAAACCATGACTGATTGATTTAATGTGATTGAGGGTTTCCATGAAATTTCACTTTAAAAAGTATTTTTTGGTTTAGTGGTTATTTTTATGTCGAAACTTCTTTTCCGTTATCTAAAAAGCATGAAGTGTAAACACTGAAAAGGGGCATTTTGACACCACTTTTATCCCCACATTAGATATTGTGAAAGGTAGCAGCATCTTTGCTCTTTCCCCAAGATTTTTAAACATCATATTTGTTTGAAAGAATTTAGGTTTCCAAACATTAATTTGTCATGCTTCATCTAAGTGTCATTTTACAGTCTTTGGGTACCTTGCTATCCCTGTATGAGGCAAAGAAATGCTACATTTTCATTTAACAGGACTGGAGCCTGATGAACTAATGGATTTAGCACTGTATGCACACAGAACATGAATAAAATTCTAATATGGATAAGAGTATTTATACTAATTTGTATCTATGCAACACAGTTGAAGCTCTGTGAATTAGTGACCTGCAGAACTTTTCCAGCTTGCAAAACAATCCTGCCATGGGACTGAATGCAAACATTCTCAAACCTGAAATAATATCCTAGCATATCTCTTTTACCATTCAAAGTCTGATACGTGTCAAACCCCACTTTGACCAATACATGAGGAGCACCTCTGGCTCTGTTGTCAGGTAGGTCCTCAGGCAGTCTTCCTGAACCCACAGCTTGGGTTCAGTCTTCTGAGACCCCTAGCCTAGGGCACTAGTGGAACCAAGACCCAGAAAAAAACACAAGAAAACCCACGATGACAGATGCTGTAAATTACAGGATATTACTCTATAGCTCAGGTTTTTTACCCTGGTGGACTGTGATCCGCTGAAAACTCTTGCCCTGTATCATCAATGACAAACCCTAACTTCTTGCTTTTTAATCCGTCAAATCCACACTCAGAGTGAGACAACATCATGATTCATCTGAGTGGAAGTCAATGGTCTTGGGTAAGGAGTATTTGAAAAATACTGTGACCCCTCAACAGATGCATGTGCTCAGTTAACTCCCATCTAACAATTCCTCTTTCTGCTCAGCACTGTATGATGGAGCAGTGTCCGTGCGTGTCAGCTCTTTAATGCTCTGCAGATGGGAGGTGTGCTTCTCTCATTCTGAGTGTATTTCTTTGTGTTGAATGCTCAGCATTGAAGGAGGAAACTTGTTCTCTAGCCCATCTCTTTCTGTTATTCCAGGAGCCTGAATAGTATTGTTGCTACTTTATATAGGTTTCAAGAAAAATTTTGCAAGACAAAATATATGAAGGATGAGGTGCTGAAAAGGAAAGAAAAAGAATATGCAATTTAAAAAACACTAATTAAAAGAGAGAGGGAGAAGGAAAATGAAGCAAAGGAACAGAGAGAGAGGAGAGGAATGAAAGGAGAATCACGGAGAGACCACAGGGGAACTGAAGAGGATGGCCAGGGCTCTGTGCTAAAACCACATATGGGAGTGAAGAAGGAGTAGTCATAGAGAAAGAACAAGTAAGGTAGGAGAGATAGAAGTTAGAAATGGGAGAACAGGGTAAAAAGGAAGGAATGACAGAGGAAAGAGGAATACAAGCGAAGCAAGGATAGAAATGGTAAAGACAAAAACAAACTGCCCATAAGACTTCCACAAGGAGGAAAAGTCTAAGGCACCCGGGAGAGATAAAAAATAGAAGGGTCACAGGTGAAAAGGAGGCAGAAAATTTCCTATTCCTGGGCACAGCATCTCTCTCACACAGCATGACTTTCTGACCTATACAAGAGGTCCAGCATGCCCTTGGATTGCTTCCTTGTCCGTGCATAAGGTCTGAATTTTGTTCTCTGTATCCCAGTGGCTCCAGCACTTTGTTCCAAGCAACATTTGTTTTCATAGCCAATCTCAAGGCTTCCTTTAGATTCAGGAAGTCTAAGCAACATTTAATGAAAATGTGAAAGCAGAAACCAGCATATTTCTAAATTAAGAACAGATTTGAGCAGGATGAGGAAATCTGAACCACAACAAAGATAAATTTCCTTTTGTATTTCTTTTTCAGTAAAGATGCAAGCGAAGTGTAATTAGATATTTTAATTATTTTTTTTTTAGTTTTTTATTTCATTTGTTGTACCAATAGATCCTCTACAGGCTTGGTTGATACCCTACAGTTTAACATTTCCTTTAATCAACACATTGATGGCAAAGGATTACAAGAGTACTGGTTTCTCATTGCCTTTTTTTGTGGTTGCCTTCATGTTCACTCTTGGGGTGGCTAAAAACTAATTGTTTAAATACTTCTCAAAATCTTTAATCTTTAAGAGTTTGTATCTATGTGTGAGACAGAAAAAGAGAAACAGAGTATGAGAGGTATGTTCATGAAAGTTTGGAGCCTATGGAAAGTATCACAAGTTCAGACTAGAACTATTTTCAAGGTAAGAAATGTTGCAGTGACCTGATAACAAGAAGTCAGACCTCATTAGCCTTGAATAGTCATCCAGAAAATTACTTGGAAACTAGCTAATGGCAAGAAATGCCTCACACTTTAGATTTTCAGTGGTGCAGTAGAGAAGGTAAAGGAACAAGTTCACCACATGCTGTACTAATGCAAATAGCAAACTGAGATAGGCTGGGATACCCCTCAGGAGGGTCTGGGAAGGTGCTTCACCTGGGTAGAGCTGGGAGAGAGGAAAAAAGCCAGCTACATGTCCATGCAAGGCTTGGAGGAGGATGGGGGAGAGGGACCAGGGAAGAGGAGATTGACCCTGAGGGTGCCCATCCAGTCTGTCTTACAACCAGTGCCTGCTGCACCACTTCAGGCCCAGAGACTTTTAACTGTCCAGAACATAAGTCCTGGCAGTAAGCAGTGTAGCCAGTCCATATTGTCGTTCCCAGGACAATCTCTGCCTGGAAGGCTTTCTCGTTGAGCCAGGCAGTACAGCTATAGAATGCACGAAAATGACAACTGGCACAGTTGTCCTGGGTTGCTTGCAGGGCATGTAGGGGTGCATCTGGGTGGGAGAGAGATTGTTTTAAACTCTGGAGTCTCTGGTCTCATGAACTCCTGAAATCTGTGACAAGGCAACTTCCCAGGGCTCAGCATCCTTTTCACAGGGAGAAATGAGGATTTAGGCACCAGTACGAGCCAAACATCTCTGTGAAGTGGTGGTCCAAATGCCACAGCTGTTTAGTCAGAAGCATCGAGCATTGCTTTTAACTAGAAGCTAAACACAAATTAATACTGGAGCAGAGACTCAATCATCATATATCCTGCCCCACACCTCGTTTTTTCTTTTAATTTTCAACATCACTTTTGATGCATTTTGCTTAAGAAACTGGTCATTATGGCCTGAGCCATAGAAATGAAGCAGTAAGTTTCAGAGAGATTTTCCATTACAGGTCTTGCTTTAGTTTGTATTGTTAGTGTATAGACCTTGTCATAGGGGGGAACCCAGTAACAGGTACTTTAGCAGCCATGGTCGATTGCAACTGTTAGTGTATCTTTTATTTTATTTTATCTTGGTTCTTCTTTTTCTTTTAGGCTTGTAACAGTCTTTTACACCATGAAACACTACACATATACCAATTGCTCTCTGTACTGACCAGCGTTGCCAGTCTTCTTCTGGACCATAGAAAACACAGTTGAGAAAGATCTAACATCTAACATGCTCATGCAGCATCGGTGTATTTGTGACAATGCTTTGCTGATGGCACTTTCACATTTTGCTCTTCATGCATTTAGATTATATTTAGCTTCCATCATAATTCTATTCATTGCTACTTTTAAAATAAGAAACAATGAAAACAAAAACTAATATATTTTAGGAAAATAAAATTTAATTTTTTTAGGGAATTGATTGCATCACAAGTTTAATTAACATTTATAATCTTTTACACACGTTTCCACGAGCAAAATTCAGCATGTGCTGATCTACTACGTGGCACTGTTATGCTACAGGATTTCACAAATTTCCCATTCCTTCAGTGTCTGCCATGAGTATAAGGCAGTTCACTATTTTTGTCCTAACCCCCATGTGGTTGTAGTATATCACAAAACTATGAGATAATTAGATGCGGCTGACAGCCTTTGTTTTGAAGATAGCAAGGAGTGGAATACAAATGATCCAGGTGGAAGTGCAAAGGCAAAACTGCATGTGGAAACTTGTAAAATGCTTTCTTGTGCTATGAAGTTTGCCTTTTGGTGAACTTTCAACTCAGATTTTTAAGAACAACATTTAATAGTGAAGTATGATACATTGGCTACAGGAAAATGCGTACAGAGGTTCCTGCATATAAAGATAATGCCCTCTGTACAATATCCTTTGTGGATTGCCTCCAATAAATACTCAGTGCTGCAGTTAATAGCAAAACCTATGTTTATTCAGACAACTTAACACACAAGCAGGTTTCTGTTCCCACATAAAGATCCCTACCTTTCTCTAAATCACTGTGCAGACCAGCTGTGCTCTGGTTCCCCAGGAGCATTAAGCCAGTGTTCAAGACCAGAGGCTGGGACTCCAATAAGCACAGTGTGGATTTAAAGAGTAAGCCAGATTTGAGAGGGGAATGGAAGCATCACTTTATCATGTCTCATTCCTGTGAGAGTCAACATACGCATACTCTCACAGGTAGTGAGTTAAGGTGTTCTGAAATCCGAGTATTCCCAGTTCCCTGGAACCAGGAGCTGATAGTGCAATGAGTGCGGGTTGTGAGCTAACCTGTTTGCAAAGCGCTGCTACCGTTTCCCCTTCCACCTCAGCCTACGTGCCACGAGTGTGCTAGTCTGTTATACTCCATTCACTGTGTTCCTCCTTATGCTCTTTAACCCTGTCAGGAGTGTGCTCCTAGATGGGCTAAATGAACCCCTGGTTAAGTGCCAGGTTTAAATGTGGTGCTTGAGTCCATTTCAAAGCAGGGCTTCAGCGCCATCACTTCAGATCATGGCTCTGTGGGCTCAGACACTGAGTGAGACTCTGGACAAGCCTCAGCGTGAACCATCCCTGCAAATGGTGCCAGGCTCAGAGCAGACTTTCCATCAGCCTTAATAAGTATGGGCATGACCAAACAGATGAAACAGATGGGACCTACTCTGTATTGCACAAGTGCGCAAGGCCTGGCTTCCATGAGCAGGGAGGAGAAATGGTCGTTTGCCAGCACTAAGTTAGGGCAACCATTAGTTCAACTTTAATTCACACTAAGACCTCAGAAAAGGGCATAGTTGGCCCCAGATGCAGAGGAATGTATCTCTGCTTACTGGCTGACTTTCTGAGTAATGAGGAGCATGTGAATCCAAGATAGGAATTTCAAGAACAAGGCCATGCTGGTTTTATGGAACAGATATATTTTAAAAGTTTAATTTTATTTTTTCTCATGGGTGAAGCTAAAATCAAAGTATCTAATATGTAATCCAGACATCTGTACTAATCTAATGGTTTAGGCCATAATCAGAAGGAAAAATGTTGATCCACGCATTGGGAAAAGTCAGCAAATTGTAAGTTTTAAAGTGAGTGATCTTAAGAAAATCAAATTAGAAGCAAGTGCATAATCTAAAATTTAAAGGCCAATCAGCAAATTAGGTTTATCCACTGTTTCTAATAGTGGATAAAATCTGTCCTGCTGAATAGAGCCACAAAAGTTATATGCAGTGCTTATATCCTAGCTGAGTTTCACCATCCTTGTACAAGTCTTCTGAGAACCTGTTTCCAGTAACAGAACAAGGTCGGCAGGCCAGGCTATACACACATCTGTTTCCAGGAGCATGGCAAATCTGCAGTTTGCATCACAAACTGGGTTGCACGTGTTCTAGAAAGCCTTGGGCATTGATTCTGAAGGGGGGGTGGGAAGAAAAAAAAAAGGTTGTTTTATAATGGCTTTCAGGTTTGATTTAGTTACTCTGAAAACAGTTTCATACGGAAATTCTCAGCAAAATTAGAGAGACTGAAGGCTTTCCATAAAGGTTTTTTGACTGGGTAGAGTTATGGTGAGGTTTGTGGTGAATAGTAAATTTGCCCCCCAAAAGCTATGCACGAGTTCTGGTCAGGCTGGGTGGAGTGTTGGCCACCAAAAGACAGAAAAAAGTATTTCCAGAAAATCAAAATAAGCTTCATTAACTTATGTCTCAACTGACTTGAAGCAAGTTCTCTTTGTTTGTCTGCCTGACAAGCACGTACATCACACAGGAGATTTGTGTTTGGTTATATTTTCCTCTTGTGGTCTGGAAACAACTAAAATGCAAGACATATAGTAGCAAATTCTAGGTAACTTTCCAGGCCATGAGCTGGGACAAAACCTTTGCAAAACACTAAAAATTATTTCAAACAGTATTATGAGTGCAAGTAACACATGGAAAAAGATAACTGAGGCAGAGGCATTGCAGCGAAAATGCATTTTCTTTGCAGGTTTAGAATTAGACCTGCCAATTCTGTTGTTCTGGACAACAGATTGACACCTTCAGTGCTAATCTATTGTCCTCCTAATTTAAGGCTGTAATCTACATTTCCAAACACAGAGAGACTCCCACCTACTATGGTCACTAGGGCCACCAAGCATGGGACATATTAAATTTAAATTCAGCACTTCCAATGCTACATGCAGGCCTGACTAGACTGGCCCCCAGTGTCATTGCACCAGCAGGTGTGAAAGCATATCATACCTTTGTGACTTTATAGTAAGCAATCCCATAGACTTCACTAGATCAGTAACCCAAATATGGATTCAGGCAGTAGCATTATTTAGAAAAATAATGTATGAAATTTAATTTAATTGTAACATTCTTAGGGCAAATGCTGTGTTTTCATAATCCTTTTATGTGGTGTTTTTGAAGTTTCTTTGTTATTTTTGCATCAATTTCTCTTCCATTTGTCTCAGCTTCTCTTTCAGGGGTTATCTGTCCAATTAATTTGCTAATGCAAAGAACAGGGCAACAGGCTTCTAAAATAGTAGTTCCTAAACTGTTTTAGTTTGTAGATTTTCTGATTTTTTTTTTTCAAAAGTGGTGTTTTCTCTGGTTTAGTCAATACAAGGCATTGACAGTAGATATTTCTTGACTATGTTCCATGGATTTCTTAGAAAAAGTCCATGTATAATACTACACATGAAACCACTACAACTCATTTTCATCTGCTAATAGGGATGTTAATTCTTGCACCTTGGAAAAGAATCAGTTCTGCCTTGAGGTTCTGTTGGAAAATCTAATTTCTCCCAGTTTGCAAATTAACTGATATTGCAGCCTGGTAAATTTGCTGGTTTGTGTTTTGGTATCTGTAGCAGCATTGCTGATTGCCTAGATTACAGTGTGTTTGTATGTCCTTTTGAATCTATCTCTGGTCACATGTAATGAAATGAAGAATTACTCAGAGCTCTAGAGATCAACCACTTCATCAAATAACATCACTGCAGATCCTAAACACAGAGATGTGCAAAGCAAATATTACCAGGTTCCTCTGTATTTCTTCATATTTGCTGAAAGTTTGTCATAGACAAATGTTTAGGTAGTAATTATATAGCCAGGATGTGGGAAAGACTTTCCATATGCTTCTGTGGGGACAGAATTTCACTTCCTAAATCAAGGTTGGTGTATCCCTGAAGATACTCACTGACTCAGCCAGAACGCTGAGCCTGGAGCAGTAGTGACTGAGCAAGGGTCTGTAGATCCCTATGGCAGGAAGTCAGACTGTAGATTATGTGGTTCTTCTTGGCTTTCGCAAGCTTGTGAATTTCAAAACAGATGGGTAATACATACAGAGGAAGAAAGGTAAAGTGCCTTTAACGCCACTCATTTAAAATGAACTCTTCAACATAACTTTTAATTAGAGGTGAGATTAATTTGTAGGATTTGGATCTGCCAAACTTTACTGATGTTTGTTTTCCAGAGGGAAATACTGGCTCCAGTGTTTAGGTTCAGGCATGCTACTTTAGATTTTTAAAGGGAATGAAGATTAAAAGTTTGCACAATATTGTGCCATTTGGTTGTCACCAAATCTCAATGGCACTTTTTCTTGTTAGTTGAAAGCTAGAAGGAGGAAAAACAAGCACTACCCATTCTTGTTTCAACTGATCCTGTGAATATTAGGCTTGTTTCTCATTTTATCTGCCTTTGTGCAATGAGATGTAGCTGTGTTGGAATGAAAACTTTGAGAGACTGGCCTGGCACCCATTGACCAACAGAGATGGAGCTGGACAAAGAAATGCTTGTTCCCCTGTTCCCTGTCCATAAGTAGTGAAAGTTGCCCTGGACCCTACGTCCCTGAGAGCCTGAGCTGCAACTCAGCAAACAAATAGAAATTTACTGAAGCACTTGCTAAATGAGACGCTCTGGGCAGGGCTTGCAGGTTTAAACGGTCAAGATCCCACATCTGGGCTGACCCATATGTGTCTAGCTGGGGTTCTCACCCCACATATTACATTATTTATGCATTTCCCAGGAATGCAAAGAGGTCCCACTATTTGATAGGGCAGTTTAAACAGGTTTCATTAAGCTCATTATATAGATAGACATAGAACCAGGTAAGTACTGGAAGGAGGCTTATAGAAAAAAAAAAAAGACTATATCTATGAGCAGGGCCTTATGTCTGATGGTTTGACATGTGTGACTGAATTTCCTGTTACCTAATAAAACACAACTTTAAAGATACTTGTGGAAACAATATCTTGAAGCTCTTCACTCCTTTGTCCTGAAATTGTCTGAGGAGTTCAAAATTTACTAGGAATACATATATACACATCACATCTGCTTAGGAGACCAAGCTAACAGTTCATAGTAAGGAACAAAATGTTTCAAGCGTAGACAGTTTAAAACAACATCTAAAGACATCCTGTGATGCTCAGGTTCTTTAAACATTTCTACAAAAGGCATGATCGAGTATTTCAAAAGACTCAGGTCTCTTCTTATGGTGACTAGCACAACAACTATGAATTATTTGTCCCAAAGCATAACTTGCATTCACTGATTGATATTAAAGCAAAATATTAAAGCTCAGCTAGCTAGAGTGTGTTGATAATAGCATCCTTCAAAGCTTTCCTCCAGATGAAGCATCTGTCCCCCCCGCTGCTGTCCCAGTGTCTACAGAATATACTATCACTAGCTCACAAAGAATTTTTATTGTGTAAAATGAAACCAGAAGTCTGTGTGGTTTAAATTATTGTTTCATTTATTAATATTAGGCATAATTTCCCAAAAAGGACTAATAAATAAGAGCTGGCTTGTGCACTATATCCAGGCTTCCAGTTAGTGCTTTAGGGGGACAGGAACACAGCAGTTCTTCAGAATTCTGTCTGTGTTCAAGCTGTTTAGGATCTTGTAATTTTAAAACATCAGAACTGCAGAGGTGTTTGTAATGATTACTGAATATGGTGTTCAGGTGGCTACATATTTTTCCTAACCAATAATAACATAAAATCTTACCTTTCAATTATAAAAGAAAAATTAAACAGTTTATTTTCTGTTCTTCTCTTTCCTTCGCCGCATCTGATATACAATGATCAGTTTAGGTTAGTAAAATATTCCTTCCTGGCTTTGTTCAATTCAACATCTACAAACTTGTTGCACGGTTAATTTGGAGCTTTCATGTTTCTCTTCTTTACCCTTAAAAATAGAGAAACTGTCATTAGTATGTGTTTCTTCAGTGTTAAATCTCCAAAGATGAATGTGTCCTAGATATGTACTTTCCATATACATCACCTGAAGGGACATCCTTATATTGAGCCGTTTGATGGAATATCCCATTTTCCCCTCATGGCAGCAGTGGGCCTGTGGCACAGAGCTTCCATGGAGGCTTTATTCACCTCAGCAGCAGCATGTTGTTGCTGTCAAACCATGAAGAATTATGAGAGGAGTACAAGTTACCTAAATTTCCTAACTTTCATGGAGCCAAGTCTTTTGTTCACATCTACAAATTTATGTTATGTTACACCCAGGAAAGGCAGAATGATTCTTTGTCTAAGGCTTAAGGATTTCAGGACTGACAGGAGATAAATTAACAGCTTTGATTTCATGAGAATTCATAAGGGTCTGAGAAGGACTTAAACATAGCTCTTCCACCTGGCCTTGTAGAGAACTGAGTTTCAGCTTGTGTGCTAAGTGCCTTAATCTTGTGCTAATTGTCTTGCTCAGCAGAGAAAATGATCACTGGTTCCAGTGGGAGTGAGATCTAGCTTCTAATCCTGCCTGTGTTAATTATGAAATGAATTCATCAGGGAGTTGGCTGGATGTGGCATTTCTGTGCTTCACCCACAGCACCTCACAAGCAGCTTCCATGTTTACTTCTGGTACCTTAATCTGTAAACAATTCTAGATAACAATCTTTTCTCACATCTTGTTAGGCTACCGGAAATTACTGTTTTCCTACCATCCCACAGACCTGAAAAATTAATGAGCATTTAGACTATAATAGCATTTCTAGAACATAGCTGCCACAGTTACCTTTCCTAGTAGCTGACAAGGTGTTTGTCAAACCAGAGTGAAGGGAATCTCTCAGTTCTAGGAAACATTCACCCAATCCACTATAGTTTTGGTTAAAGGTACTGAGCCAGTGACATAAGAAACTTTTTCAACTGAAACGATCCGTTGTCTTCTACCCACTGGAAGTCAGCAGAAGTCAGCTATTGAGCTAAGCCTTTACTGTGATTTACCTCCTACTGAAGCTAGGTTTTCTTTTCTTTTAGTTGGAGGGCCTGATCGCTCTTCCATATCTAATTTGTGAAGAAGAAATCTCAGCCTTCCATTACTGCTAAGGATGGATCCTATGCCTGGTATCTATTCTAGTAACATGCCTGTTCCAGTGTAGGGAGAAGCCTCTCCATAGCAATCAGTAATTTCTCTTAAGTGACAACATCTGCACTTAGTGTTTGTCCCTTCATTAAGGACTATCTGAGAACATATTTTTCTAGAGAAGAAAAGGTGGTTAGACAGAAATAGCAATTTCAAGTTGATTCATAGCATGAGGTTTGTCAAAGGCATATCAATTTGGGGTCCAAACCTGAGTATTTTATAACATTTGGAATAAAACTACTTCAGTGCTTGAGTTGCCTGATGATGGTTTCTTTGCTACAAATAAATCATGCTTTTGTCTCTCCTTTTCTTTTCTAAGCTTTATTCTATCACTGAACGCCAAGAACAACTTATCCCACAAACCTGTCAGGTTTAAAAATAGGACAAGGGTAACAAGCTTGACCCAGAGGAAAGGAAGAACTAGGTGTAATTTGTAGCAAGACCTGTTTATCTGTGTTAGGTGGGTCTGGCCAGACCTCAACAAAATTGAGCATGTCTCAGAGTACCCCAGTATGAAAAAGGTGGGTCTATTCTGCATTACACACAAGGTGCTGTTGTTATGATTTTGTAATATAATTAGCCACATGTACTGAAGGTCTCTGCATACAGCAGACCAGATTCAGATATGGCATCAACTCATAGAACTTAACTGGAGTCTGCCAAGAGGTGGGTCCACCTCACTTCCACTTTTGTTCAGTCTTAAGGCAGTTGAGAACATGTAAACTGAGGGTTTGTATTTTTATGCACTTCCAAACCAAGTTTAATACATGACATTCTGCAATACCATCAGAAAATCTGAATGCATTTCAAAAAAACATTAAGCCCTGCAGAACCTCAATAGAATCCAATAGAAAGAATAGCTACATTCTGTACAGAAGCAAAGAATAAGTAGTCATGGAATTTGCCCAAAGAGTAAGTCTGACACCATGAAATGGAAGCCTGGCTTTCTTTTGTCCACTTTAACTTCCTTCCCACCTGCCTGCGTTTATTACATTTCAATAACTAAGTGGAGCTAGAAAATATCACCTTCATTCTTGGGCAATTTCTAATTAATAGATTTTGTATGTGGTTTGCTTAATTCCTGTAAATAGATTTGCTTAGGGAGCTGTACACACATGAAAATTAATTTAAAACCATGATCAGGCTATGGAGAACACAGTCCAATTATTCTTTCCCAGCCAAAATAAGCTCCAAGAAATTTCATGCTAGCTTTCTTCTGTGGGACGGAAGGTTGATGAACAAAATTATTATCTCCAAGATCTTCATACTTTCTTTCCATACCTTGTGTTGAACAATTACCCTAATTCTTCTCTTGCTGTTGTGTTTGGGATCTGCTAAGACAATTTTTTGGAAATACAATAAATTAACTGCTCAGGAGCTTGTTTGCATTTGAGCTGTGAAGAGCATAGCTTTTTCTCAAAGAACCAGCTATGTTGGTATTATACTGATGGTAATTTTTCCTGTTTGTTTGCTCTTAACTACCAGATCTTCTCCCAGGACACACTTAGAGAGGGATTTAAGCACTGTGGGATTTTTATTACTAATCTGCCAATAATTGTTACGTTGTTATGGAGATGCAATATACTTAAATGAGGAACAGAGATCTAGTCTAATCTGTGACCTATGTTTCACACATAGCACAGAACCTGACATTTTTCACTATGGTCAGACTCAGTTTTGATACAGCAACCACAGAAACCAAATCTGTAGGGAGACAAATCTAGACCTTGAGTATGAGAGAAATATTGCTCCACGTTTGCTCTCAGAGGAGAAAAGCGTCACTTGCAAACACCGCTCTATTGAAGTTATAGCAGGTTTAGTTTAATTGGGATGACACTGAACTGCAACTCCACAGACTTGTGTCAGAATAAGCAATTTCATACCTAAGCAGGAACAAAACTCCTTTGTAGTATTAAGGTTCTTTAGTTTTTTTCTTGTGTAACAATCGACACATATAATATTTTATTATGATCATTAGGACTAGAGAAATGTGCTCTAGCCAATTAGGTGGTATTGTTATTAGTACTATCTGATTATGTGATCTGCAAAAATAATGGGTACGTTCTAAAAATCTTGGATGAAAATATTGAAACTTGAAGGCATAAACTTAGCATCTAAATTAAAGGCCTGATTTATTTTTTTGTAGAATGCCAAGCTGTTAAACAAAGCCAAACCCAGTGGCGTGCCAGTAGGCTAACAATCTACCACCATGAGAGCAATTTCTGATAGATTTATGGTTGCTTTGTCTGAACCTTTTCTCTTTGAAGATGCCTAACTTAACCCTGCACCATGGGTGGCAGGAGTGTGAGAGAGGGAAAAGGCTGCAGTCGCTTTCCTAGTCTCTCCTTCAAGGCAATGGCAAAACAGCACCGGTAGTCTCTGAGGGTTCTCTACCTATTAGGAAGAGTCAGACAATCTGGCTCCTCTTGTTCTTGTCAGAGCATTGACACTTTAGAGAGTTGTTTTTCTCCACTTGAAGTGTTACAAATAATAAAATAGAGCATTATTTTCTAATCTGAAGTTTTTTGAGAGTGGAGGTGATATAAAAAGTCTTTCTGACTGGAAACAATTATTTTCTCTTTTGCTGTTTTGACTATTATAACAAAAGAGAGGAGGAATCGCACTGGAGAAAAAAATCAAAGATAGGGAGAAAATACCTCAAACATTTTACTGGGCAAGAAAATAAAGAAGTTTTACTTTTGGAGACCTTAAGATGTAATTTAGTATTTTGTCTCTCTGCTGGAAACCTCAAAACAAAATAACTAGGTAATTTTTCATGATAACTGTTAGACAAAATCTTCTTAACTAGCAGAAAGATTACACTCAAGCTTTTTGACTAGTTCTGCTTCGCATTTTGAAGGTATAGCCAAGCCCTCCTGCCTATATTTCATACTTGTCAGGAACACAAGCACTCAAGGGAGAGATATTCTTGAATATACTCTTTCACTGGTAGTCATTAAAAATTGGTAGGAGGAGAACAGGCATCCTACAGTGAGCCAGCATTGTCCTCTCCCTGCTTTCCACATCTGGCATAAATTCCTGCTGCCACTCCCATCCCATCATATTCTACCTCCCAGCAGAACCTATGTGGAGGGTTGGATTTTTATCATTACTGTAATCAGTTTAATGTACTTCTTCCTCCTTTTGCCCAGATTTCTCTTCTGAATACCTGCCTAGTAGTCTGAAGGTGCCTTTTGTGCCCATCCTTGTATGCTGTTGGGATAAATACATTTGTACTGTCTCATCAAGTGTCAGATTGTACATTGCATTGAGACACTGAGAGCAAATTCAGTGATAGAACCATGTTTTACTGGCATGTTCATGATAGTTTATAACATTCCAGAACAGCAAAATCACCTATATGACCAAAAAATACTGTACTGAATCCATCTAAAGGGTGATATTCTGGACTTTCTCATATTCAAAGTAATTTATTTCTTACCAAGCTGTTCTGTAGCGTTTACAGGTTTATTTTAGTTAATTCAAACACATAGTAGGCAGAGTACCTACGGATCTGTTCTAATTTGCACTGCCTGTCTTGGTTCCCTCATCTGTGCCTAACCTCCTTGTAAACTTCTACAAGTGTGATGTCTGCGAGTTAGATGTCTGGGTGGTTGACTAGACAATCTCGGTTGTGCTGGATGTCCTTGGATCTAACACCCTGCCTCAGCATGTTCAGGAAAGCTTTTGGGAACTATTTTATTTCCCTGCTTTTAAGAACCCCACACAAGAAAAATAGGTTTCCCACCCGCTGTCATAAAACATATATGATTTTCTCTGACTCCCCATCTCAGGCTGTGGCCCTGGGAAGTAATCTGTACTAGTGCCGAAAGCGATTAATCAGCTGGGTAATCAGCAATATTGCTAACAAAAATATTACACATGGTCACTTCAAAGTTTGATCTCAGAGCAAGCTGAAAGTTTTCCCTTTTCTGAATAGTCAAAGAACTAAGAAGTAGCTCAACTAAAAACATGGAAGAAGACAAGTGGCACGGGAAACTATATTCTTTTACAGGAAAAAAACTGAGATTTTTTAAACTCTTATCCTTACTTGTGCCAATGGAGGGAACTTTCACTGAGAAAGGAAAAAAAGAAAAATGTTTTATGTCATTCAAAGCAGATTTTAATTATTTTTTAACAAATAAAATACTTTATTAAAACTGAACTTAATTTCAATGCAGGAGGATACAGGTACTCAGAAATATAAAATCTTCTAATAAAAGTTAGACTTTTTTGAGTTTCCAAAATTTTAAAAGCAGAAATTCTGGTTTTTTTGAAAAATAATATGACTTGCCTCTAATTTCCTCAATACAGTCCTTTTTTTTTTTTTTTATAAGAAGATGCTGAACTGTTTGCCACATATTATAATTCTTTCTTTTTACTTCACAATACTTCCCTGCCTCTTGCTATCACAAAATCATAATATCATGTCTAGCAAGACCATCTTTTTCACACATTGCAGTGCCAGAAGCTTAAGACCTAATTCCCATTATTTCTGTCCTGATCTACACTTACTTTTAACTTTTATTTATCCAAATTTACTTAAGAGACTTTATAGGTCCTTGATTTTTTTCTATTAAGGGTAAGCTACCTATGATAAGAACTTCTCTGCCTACTTGCTTTGTCAGATTGTTTCTGCTTTCTGAGTCCTATAACTTAGGAGGAAACCAAAGATGAGTTAGGTCTTGGACCTGAATCTTTCAGATGTTGAAGCTGGCCAATAAAATCCGTTTAACTCAGACTATGTATATTTTTTTTTCTAGAAAAGGATTAGGCACATAAAATAGTATGTATGATATTCTGTAGCAGAGCTATATTTAATAGAATTTACATTTGTACTAAACAACAACATCACACAGGTTTCAGAATTATGGCTGATGTTTTGTGCATAACCAGTAAAGTCAAATAGAAAAAACCTGATCATATTGGAACGGGAAAATTTGTTTTGATTTTATTATCATGTTTAGACACGAGGGGAGGTTGTAAGTGGTTTCATGGCTGTAGGTAAAGGCAATTAGATGAGTATAGTTTTAATGTTACTGTATGTGGCCACAGCTGGGAAAATACTGAACTTAAATCATACTTTAGAATTTATCAGCCTTTAAATACACTTCATTTTCAACCAGGATATGAATTCAACTTGATACCATGATGCACTGATACAAATGTTCCCCTTTTCAGTTGTGTTTCTTCAGTTAATTGAGCTCACATAGGTGACCTTTCTCTGTATCTTGGCAGGTACTGAGGCTGGCAAATGAATGCATCTTTTTGTACCACTTTTGGCATAAAAATGAAAAAAAGTATTCCTGAGGACATCACCTCTCACTGTACTCTTCAGTTTCAAGTAAATGTTTTTTGTTTGGAGCTACTATGAGAACACTGTTCCTTGTCAGTCTTTCCAAATGAGAACCACATGCTGGTAACTTGGGATCTCTTGGAGAAGAGCAATGCAGTTTCTGCTACATGATTTTGGCTGTTTGCATTGACAGCTATCTCAAGGGAAGTAATGAAAAACTCAGAATGACAACTGTTCTATTACAAATATTGTCATCTTGGGAAAGACATTGGAGGAAAACACAATGAACAAGACCAATATTACCTAAGCTTCTTTAAAAGAAGTCCTTTTATCATGAGCAACCAAAATATATTAAGTTAACATAAGCTGTGACAATAATTTGTATTCCCAAGTAGACAAAATTATGCAGCTAGAGGTGAGACTTAGATTTGTTTCATAAATAGAAAAGGGACAGGATGACTAAGATGTGTATGTTTTATTCCCATTCTGACTTGCAGCAGGACTTGGGCCTTCTCATATTTACCTTCCTGAATTTGAGTCTGCACATCTATTGCCAAAATTCCATCTCCCAATATCCCTTCCTTTTTCCTACCTTCCCCAAAATCATCCAAAAATGCTAAGCATTAGTAACATGTAGAGATTGCAAAAAACAGGAAATACTGTGGTTGGGGTTGGTATGGAATCTGTTACTCTGACATCCTCAAATGGTGGCATTATTATAGCCTTGCTAAACAGGATGTTTGTGGGAGTGCCAGAAAGAGAACCCAATTCCTCTGAGTCCCAGAGCAATGCTTTAAAATATAAATATTTATATATGATATAAAAATATCATTTACATATACATATAATTTTTGGTAAATTCTCCTCTGCCCTGCTGTCTGTGCAGGGGATAAAAACAGATTTCCAAGATGCAACATATATGTTATCATGTAAAACCATGCAATTGTGCGTATATGCACAGAAGGACATGGTTTGGTCTCATGGTCAAGACATGATAGTAATTAATTCTGAATGCACTGGGATTGACACTTGCAATATCTTTTGAGTACTTTTTCTTTTTTTTTTTCCCATGTGGATCTTCTTCTTTTTTTTTTTTTTTTATTATTCAATAAAAGCAAGCTGAAACCAGCATTTCCATCCAGTAAAAACATACTGAATCCCACCTGAACAATAAGAGAAGAAGAAATGTGAGACCTTTTAATCTGTAGCATAAATCTAAACCACTTGAACTACCAAGCAGCTGGTAGCAGTGGTGTACTGATGTTTACAGTGTGGACCAGTGCTGGACAGCACGTCTTGGGGGTTTTGCTAAGTGACAGAGCATAAGAAGAAAAATTAATTCGTTTTCTTGTCTCTTAAAAGGTCTTTTGAGCTCATTCTGTTTAGTTTTGTTTTAGCAGGTTTGCTTTCCATAAGTGGCATTATTTTTTTCTTAAAATGAATTAAAAGAAATTTTAGTAATAAAAATATAAATACCCAAAATTTAAAATTACTGGCATAACTCATTTAGCTTGATAATAACCTCTTATGAGCCCCCCTGTTGGAGCCATCTTATTATAGGTACAAATGCAGAATAAAAGAAAATAAAAAATAGAAATTAAAATAAATGGCACATAAATTTTCACAGACAAAAGCAAATGAAGAAAAAGTTGCCCAAAGTTTAGCTGTATTTGCCAGAAAAGCGTAAGTATAAGCATAATGGTTTTTGCAAATTGTGGAGGCCAGCTAGCTGGAAATATTCTGTTTGAACTATTTTTGAGAGAAAAAGAAAACATCTGGTTTGCATAGAAAAATGAACTTTCTATTAAAAAAAAATAATCCAGCAAGATCAGATTTGGAGATGTTGCCACAAAGGTTGTGTGGTTCAGCTGCCTTGGTCTCCTCTGGCCAACATAAGGGCTGCAGCATGAGGAATGGATCCTGTATGAAGTATACCACTTTATGTTATGGGAGACCTCATCTGGCCAGTAATGATGAAAGCAAATGAAACATAAAAAATAATACATCAAGATGGCATTTCCCAATAACGATATTCAGGTTTACTATGTGTTTTTGGCCCAAACTAAACATCAAATCTTTGAGTAACAATTTCTTTTGTCTCTTTCTACCTCCAACACAACACTTGTATCTCAAAGGCACTAGGAATGAGCATAAACTTGAGGGAATCTGGATACTTTCTCACTAAAGGCAGTGTTAGTGCTTTCAAATCTCCATCAGACTGGAAGACTATGAATGGCATACTCGGGAATTTCCATATGGAACAAAAGCATGTTCTTAAAACAGCTCAGCTCCTCTTTATGTGATGGGAAGGTCATGACTGGAAAAAAAATGGCTCTGAGGGTTTCTTGAAACATGATCTGCTACAGTCAGGATTGTCTGTCTGTTTCTTGGCTACTTTAAACTGTTCCAGAAGTAAACTTCAGTCAACCTTGTTTGCAAGAAAACATGCAAGGTAAAGGCTTTGTTTTAACTGGTAATGTTGTTCTTGATACAGAAAAGACAATGTGAACAGGGTAGGAAGACTCAAGGACCCACCGCAGAGAACATTGCAGTCGCCTTGGCATTCACTGCACTGGCTGCAGCTACCACTGGCATTCCAGATATTTCCCCCCATTTTTTCCCCCTCTCATTTTTTGGAAAGACTCCTTTGCAAATATGAAATAGTTTATGAATAGGGACACCCACAAATATTTACTAGGGCTGATAAACAATGGAAAACTCAGTGAACGATCTCAGCTCATTTTTATGAAGATGAAAAGCTGTTCATGTTTGCCAGGTCTAGGAGCCTCAGGCAACTACCATTAAAGTAACAAAGGCATCATCAGAGTAAAAGGGACTTGAAAACTGAACTCTGGACCTTGTCTCTACAGCAAAATACACCTTTTTTTAAAGTAAAAATATGGCTTTCAAAAGTCAGGGTGGACATTTATTGCGTTGGTCTAACAGGCAAATATTAGCATCTGGGTAAAGCCATTTCCAAAAGGACCTTTGGCTTCTTACCTGTGAAGGTGAACAGAGAGGTAATGTTATCTCTGTTTCTGATATGGATACAGTTTGTAGGAAAGCAAGGGTGTGCATGAGTATTCACAGCTTTGAAAAGACTTTCCAGAACCAGAGAAGGTGCAGAAAAGAGTCTGAGCTGTATGCTCATAATATTACCTAGCAAGGAGAAAAGTAAACAGTACAGTATGCTTAGATAATCAAACAGAAGACAGAGAAGAAATTTAACTAACATGGGGTAACTTCCTGAGGGAAAAAAATTCCCAGTAGTACTCTCTTGAATCTGCCAGTGTCCGGGCCCTGCAGGGCCGTATGCATGCCCATGGGGGCCCGCTGGGGCAGGCCCAGCAGCCAGGGCCCACCGCAAGCTGCAGCCAGGAGTGGGCAGCAGGGGCACCAGGGCAGCCCCAGACCTAGGCACATCCCTGGGGACAGGGACAGGCAGAGGCCAGGATGGGATGTGGGCCTGTGGTGGGCCCAGCTCAGCAGGGCCCATGGCCAGGCAGGGCAAGGCTGAGGGGGACTGGAGACCAGCCCTGCTGCAGAGTAGCTGGGGAAGGGGCTGACACAGGGTCATGGGCTGTGGACAGCATGGAGGGGTCCCCAGGGGTGGGCAAGGACATGGAGGGCTAAGGTCACAGCTCCTTAGGGTGCTGATGTGGATAAACAACACATACGTTTTAAGAGAGAGAGTGATCAGCCCCAGTACAGTCCAAGGAAGCAGAATAATTGCTGTTTTGTAGTATTCAAATAAATCCTGGGTGACTTTTCCAGAAGAGATGATTTTGCTGTTGAAAACATGTAAGACCAGCCAGGCAACATGGCCTTTTTGGTGTTTTATGATCTCACAGTCTGCAGATCTCCTGTCCTGCTGCAGTTTAAACTTGGTTTCCATTCAGCCTAATCAGGCCTTCCCCGCATCAGAAACAAATGAAAAATATTATGAAATATCTTGGTAACAAGTCTGTATGGGGAGTTACCTAAGTTTAACTAAATCCAGGTAAAGTTTTGTGCATCTATTGGGTCACGTTTGGGCTTTAGGCTGAATTCAGGATATGTTCAGATATGGTCCTGATCAGGGTATCAAGTCATAAACCCCTAAGTTAACACAGAAAATCCCTAAATTAACACAGAAAATCTAAAACCATTTTTCCTCATGTCAAGTAAAGCCATGGTCACTTCTGTTGTGTGCTTCACTAGAAGAATCTAGCCAAGGAAATCAAGCAATTGCAATTGCCAACTACCTGCAAGAGGTCTGATGGAAGCTTGGAAAGGAACAGGGGCTGGAGATATTACAGAGGAGCTTCCTTTTGACTGCTTCATTGCAAGGTGACCGTAGCCAGGGCATGGTACTGTGGAAAAGACTTTTTCCAGATGAAACCCTCTCCTTTGTGATGTAAGGCTCTGACTTGTCATGTGAGTTGACAGTTTGTCTGCATTTCTGCCCAGACTCAGATAGAGAAATTATAGGCATTTAGTGAAGCAGTTGTTTATAAAGCCAAGTATTTTTGAGAGCCGGTAAGCACAATTACTGTACTGTAGCAAAGGCGCTGGCACTTGCCAGAAGCTGTTCTTCAGCTGACTGCTGTGTTAACAGGCTGCCAACTGGGTTAATGGAACCAGGAGTTGGAGGACTTGAAAGCTTTTTGGCCAGTCTTTTTGCAGTGATCAGTAAAGTTGGAATTTTTGCTGCCTTTTGCACAGTGGTAGATACTTGTGTTACCACAAATCTTCCACTACCTGTTAATATCTATTTTTAAATGCCACAAAATCTTCAGAATTTGTTTTGGGAAGTTTTAGGATTTCCCTAATCATTTGACAGCTTACGAAATTGCAGATAAATACTGGTCAATGGTAAAGGGAGGAATAGGAAATGTTGTATAAATGTTGGACCAGATGATCTTTTGGGGTTACTTCCAACCTGGCTTGTTCAATGCTTGTTTCTAAAGGCAAACAGAAAATTCATGACAAAAGCAGGCTGCGAAGACCTGGGAATGAGGATGTTTGAAACAGAATCACTAAACAGTGATGTACTGTGATGGTACATAATGGACCCTGAGGGAGAAAGCAGGTTTTGAGTAATAGATTATTAAAGGCCTGAAATGGAAATTTTAGTAATACATATGGTACCAGAGTAGCATATGAGACCCAGACAGTTTAAATACCACAGTGGCAGCATGTTTTTCCCATGGCACAGAGACTGCTCCACTGCAAAATTCAAAATTTTGTGCTGCTGCCCTGGGCATTTCTAGCTTGAACTGTCAAAGAGGCATGGAAGGACACCTCTGTCTGCTGTGCCTGGAAGTGACCAGGATGGCCACTGTAACACAGGCAGGCTTGGAGACAACTACAGCTGTCCAAGCCTGCACATGAGGCCTGGGAAGTCACTATCTGAAGCCCACTTGAAACAATTAAATTATGTAAAAGGATTTTAAAGAGTTTTCTCCTGCTTTCAACATCTCAACAGTACTTAATGAGTCAGCTGAACTGTTTTGTTTGGTTTGGTTGGTTTTGTTTTTTTTTTTTAAATAATCAGTTACTCATTTCTGTCTTTTATTTGTGTGGGTCTTTCAAACTAAAAGGGCAGGGGGTTGTTAGTATTTTATAATTTTTCAATAGGTAACTGTGAACGGAAAACCATCAGAAAAAAACTGGCATATCATTATCGGTGTAGTAACTTGAATTACTTATAGCTTATTAAATGGAAGAGATTAGATTGTAAATTGACTGCAAGGTTGATATAATTGTATATATTTAGTGTCTGTAAGACTAGAAAAGACTGAAGGGAGATACTGTAATGATGTTCACATGCTTAAAATGTTGCTATGGAGGAAAGAATTGTTCTCATCTTCCACCAGGAAAGGAACAGAAATGATACACTTGAAGTGTAGCAGGAAAGATTCAGATTTGACACCACAAAAACCTCTCAAGTAGTAGGGACAGTGAAGTGATAAACATTGCAGGAAAGGCTAGTGCTTAGGGTCTTAAAGAGCACACTGTACATGTTGTAGAGAAGAATCAGACAAATCAGACATGAATGATTCTCACTTGGGCTAGCGGGTGGAGCAAATGTCTCGTTCCCTTTTAGCCTCTTTTTCTACCATTCTATGAAGCTTTTTTCTTTAATCTTTCAGACTGTTAGAGTTTAACTTTTTGGGTCTGCCTAGATTTTTTCTTCCCCACCCCCACTCCCTTCACCCCCAGTCTCCAGCTTCAGCAACTTAGTGCATATTGGTATGTGGTCCAATTCCAGAATGCCATTGCTGATTTTGTCTCCAGAACAACATTTAAATGTCAACATTGCAGAACCCTCCAAAGGTTTATGTAAACAAAGGGCTTTTTATGCCAATAATTCTTTCTCTTTTCTATCATAGTGCTGCCATTAGAGTGCTAGTGTAGACACAGCACCAGCTGGGCCTGGAGCTTTAACATCTTTTCTATTCTTGTTTCCTCTGAGTATACCGAGATAATGTTGCATATAGTGTAACCTGGCATTATATCTGTTACAGAACTCCTGTCAGAGGAGCTGAACCATCAGTAGATGTTTCATCATTAGATGGAAAAAATTCAGAGAAGACAGAGGTTCTTAGTTCATCCCAACAGCTGCTATAATTAGGGTCTTCTCACTTGCTGCTTGAGTTGTAGTTGGTCTTTTCTGGACAGATGAAATATTACATAGCAGCCTCCCACACCCCTCACACCCCCTTCAAGAAAAAAGCAAAAAACAACAAAACCCAAAACCCCCAAAAACCCCAACCCAAAACCCAACCCAAACAAAAAAAAGCCACCCTTGGATACATTAGGACAAATGGGAGTGTCTTATCAGAGGGTATTTTAAAGTGTGGCCTTTGTGTTTTGGGAACTTATGCACATCAGTGAAATTTCCTGGGAAAATTTCATGTAGAATTAAGGAAACTGTGCCAGCAGTGTGGCTTTACACAAAATAGGTCTCACTCTTTTAACCAACTTGACTCTGGTTGAGAGGCAGTGAGAGGCAGAACTCCCCCTGGTTCGGGAACTGTGGCACATCCATCACAGCCAGCTCCCTGATCCCAGAGATTATTGTGAATTAATCAGGTGCATTCATTTCATTCTTCTTCATCATCCCCACGCCTGCCCTACACAGAAGGTCCACATGCACAGGCTAGTATTTATGAGCTGTTAAAGAAACATATGAGGATAGAGGACTCAGAAAAGATCTGATTGCATTTTGATGTCTGCAGATAACGTAAACCCAGTCTACTCTTAAAACTGGTGGACTTTACCACAATTTTTTATATGGCTCACAACAATTTCCACCACCACCCTCATCTTCTAATCTGGAGCCTAGATGACTGCTTATATGGCAAAGCTTGCTTCTGCTGGGGCCATCTGAGAAATGTCACTTTGGCATTTTTCTAATCTGGTATAATGAAATAAGCACCATGGATAAATTGGTTTTAAACCATGAACACCAGATACTGTAGGTGCTGACTTCTAATGTTTTCATTAATAGTTCACTTGAACACACACTTGACATACCTGTTCCCAGTGAAAACTTTATTCATTGCCAGTCACTTTTTTCCTATCATCATGAGCTGCTTATTTATAGTATTGTTGTAAATCATTACTAAATATTCCTCTTTCGCTTTGCCTTCTCTTCTCTTTATTTGCCTCTTAGTCCCTCCCCCCAAATTGTCATTTACTCTCACCTGCCTTCTACTTTCAGCAAGGCTGTAAATTTTGTAATGTTAAAAGACAGGCTGCTAATTCAGCATTCTTTGCATGCCTAAGTGGTTTACACATTAGCAGACTTGAAGAGTGCATTGGATAAAATGCAAGCTCATGGAAGACAATGAAAGTTTTGATATTTATTTCAGTAGAGTCAAAACTAGTGTTTGTCCAAAACACGTTTACTTCCCTCTTATTCCATAAGTGGTATCTCTTCTTAGAGACTGATAATCTTAGATTAACTACATTGGTCTCTGAATGTTGCTTTTTATCATGATACCCCAAATAGGGCATAAAATGTGCCTCTCTCTCTCTTGCTCTCAGATTTTCCCCTCCTGGCTTCACTTGATAGTTTTCCAGAACAATGAATTCCAATCTTTTAGTACAATTATATTATTTCACCTGATTTCTCTGATTAGTTCTGTTGATACTGCAAAAGATGGCAGTGGTCGTCTTGACTTATTTTTTATGACTTTGAAGACAAATGAAGTCTTCAGGCACGAGGGCAGACTGAGTTTACCTTTGTTCCAAAACCTACTCAAAAGATATTTCTCCTTCTTATACAGCCTATGGCTTCCAGTTTTCAATACAGTCTCTGCACTGCACAGTATTGCTTTTCAATTAGTTCAGCATGTTATTGCCTGCAAAAATCTATTCCTTAACATCTATACTTGAAAAAAATAAGTGAATTAACAGAAAGGCAGTACCTTTATAAAATGATAGTGGAAAGATCATCTGATGGGGAAGGACAGGGCATGTCCTTCTTCTTTCCTCTCTAATTTCTGTGGTAGTTTGTATCATTCAGAAGCGATCTCCTAAACACATCAATAACAGGAAACTGTGGATAAAGATGATGTGAACATGGGTCCCAGTGGTTCACATTGCAGGGACAAACATATATATGCCTAGCATTTGATTTGAAAGTATTTTATACCAGTTCAAATCATCTTCCTTCTGCCCAGATTTTATTATTATCAGGTCTTTGACATGACTTGACCTACTACCCATGGTCTGTACAGGTCTGGCTTCATTTATCCCTGGGCTCACAGCCACCTTTGTTTTGTTTCAAGGTAGTGTTGAAACAGAAATGCTGAGATAAGCAGGGCTAAGAAACACTTTTCTCCTTCCTAGCACCCCTGTGTAATAAGAAGAAATGATTGCAGTACTCTCAGGACATTTGGCTAGGCTATTAGTAAACGAAGTTTTTATAATATAACCTACCTTGTCCTAATGTAATGGATTTCCTACAGCAATTTTAAACCATCTCAAAAAATTAAGTGCATTTTTGTGAAACAGGAAGACTAAGATATGAAGTCCAAGGCTGAGAACAAGTCAGTGGAAGTAGCAAGAGCAAGTCAGGAGCAGTGAGAATTGACCACATATTTCCTAACACAGTGGCAACCATCCTTATGCACAGCTTCAAAACTGGTTTAATTGTGTTGGTGAAGACAGTTTAAGCTGTTCACTGTTATGGATATGCATCTCTGTGACTCTCATCATAATTTTGTATGTTAAAAGTGAAGGAGTTTAAGCTCAGTATTAAAGACTGAGAAGTGTAAGTTTGCATCTCATATCAATTCATGTAGCCACAGCTATTAAAATAAGCAGTTTTCATTATTTTGATACTTTTATAGATAATTAAATGTTAACAAACAATTATTTTTGCAATCCATCTTGGATCTTCAGCAATAAACCACTTCTCTCCATTCACATCTCTTGCACATTAGAAAGGTTTTAAAGTGCTTTTTGGCACTGAGGGATGTGACCAGAACCCTCCACTTCAACAGTATCTAAACAATTATGGAATAAAAAGGCTTTTATTTCAGAATAGCATTTCTAATAGGAATTATTCCAGAATAGGTTATTACACAATATCTATTTGGTTCACTTTTCTCATACAAACTCTAGACAGTTAAATAGGTACTCAGACTTTATGTAGGCCAACACCCAGGCTTCTATTCTCAAAATATAATGTAATACACAAAAAAAAATGGACTGAAGAGATTATATTGGCCTGGAGATCTCAGTCTTCATAAATTTCACCTTTAATTTATTTTAAAAGATTACCCATTTGTAATTAAGACATTACTTGGCAGCTTCTGAAAATATTTTTTTAATTTAAGAGTAAATAAAAAATTATTTAACAGAAATATATAGTTACTCTTTTGTGTGCTTGGTAATCAGCTCTGCTTTTGCATGGCTGATTCAGGAATCCTGTGGGACAAACTTCTATACAAAACATGGTCTGTGACTTCCCTTCCTTTAGCGACTGTATTAGCTCCAGAGGTGTGCTCAGGAGAATAAACAACTCAGCTTTTCCAAACCTCCAAATCTGGCTTGTTCTGTGTTTTGGGCAAGCAGCCATGTAAGCTTTTATTTTATTAGTCCTTGTTTATCTATTATTAACTGTTAGCTATAGATGAACACAGGACTGTGGTTTTGGTCTGTTGCTTTGTTGTTTTTTAATATAAACAGCCTTTTGAACATCATGCTTCGCCTTCAGTGGGCTGGGGGTACAGAAGAAAATTAAACAAAACAAAAAAATCAAAACAAAGAAACCACACCAATGAGAAAATAAATAATGAAATGCATGACGTTTTCTGTAAAGAACTAGTTGCAGACAAGTTCATTAATTAAATCATCCAACATGAAATGTAATGGATAGTAAAATTTAGGCTGGTGGTAGTTTCTCACATTATTTGTCTTCTTTTATTTAAAGTATTTAATCATTTTCAGGCTCTCTTTCTCTCAGACTAGTGATTTTTTGAATAATATATTCCAAATGACATGAAGTTAACTTTGGAAAACAAGTGTGGATCAGCCTATAAGCCAGACACCCCTCCTAAATCTGACTCCAAGGAAAATACAGAATTCTCCAGGGCCTTCATCTACCAGAGCACAAACACAAGCACTTAACAGGGTCCAGAATGGCAAGCATCTTCCTGGAGTAAAGTTTTACATCAAATTAAGTATTTACTGTCCCTCAGGTAACACCATAGTACTTGCCACTGACAGTTAAATACCGGTGGTAATGACAACCTATCTTGGAGGCTTGCTCAGAAGTGGCTGGGTGTGTAACATTTCCACACACACTTGCCAATCAAAACACAAAGGAAAAGAGTCTGATTGTATGGTTAAGAGAAGGGAAGAATCTAAACCAGCCTGGAAAAAAAAGCAAACAGAAAATAACAATAATCTCGATGAACTGGGCACTGATGCAGGCAAGTTGTGATTAGCAAATGGCTGAATGGCTGAAGGCTGCGGGAAGTTTGGATTTGGTGGGGAGATAATTCAGGTTGAAAACTGGAGGTTTTCTGTCTCTCATCCCTAAGAATTTTGCCCCAAACCAATAGTAGCTATTGAGGTTTGGAGGCATTCAACACATGCAAGGGTACAGTTTTGTGAGGAAACATCACATTATATGCAGGCCTGAGAGAAGCAAGAATCCCTGAGACTTGTGAAAAAAACAGATGATGATGAGCTTTCCAGACTAGTTGTGCAGAAACAACATGGTTACACCCTTCAGAAGAGTTTCAGATGAGGATACATTTCTTCAGACTAAAGATGAATGCCAAACCTTGTATTCTCCCCTATGGTGGAGTTTCAATGGCTTTTTCCTCATTTTCTTTGGGAACTGGTATTTGCCTTAGCATGGAAGATGCCAGAAATTCTGGAAGAGTCATTGCTGGAGCTCAGGGGTCCATGGGGATAGACACCAACTGCTGGGCCTCACTGGCTCTGGCTGGTGCCTGAGGAATACATCATTTTCCTCTTGAGTCTTTCTGTCTCTCCAGGACATTAACTCAGCATTTCTGCACCCCTTTTGAGCCTCTGTGTGGGCCCTCAGGGGAGGCTTCACAACACACACAACAAAAAAAAAAAAAAAAAAAAAGGAATATACTGGGGATAGGTCAGCATCACCTTGGCCAGACTCATAGTCTGTGCAGGGAGAGGCCTAAACACACCCTCCAGAGTATACAGGATCTTGCAGGCCTGAGCATGCTGGCCAGGTTAGCATGCCTGTAAGGATGCTTGGCAAACTCTCTGCAGCCTGTCTGTGAGGAGAAGGGAGCACACTGTGATAAGAGGTGCTCTTAATTTCTTTGCCAACATTGCCACTTTTTTCCTTACTACCAGACCAATTCCTCAGTGCCCACCAGCATTGAAGTTCAGATGCCTGTGGACAGACATCTGCAGTATCCAGCTGGGTACAAGCCCAGTGAGACTTGTAGGAACTTGCCCCCTTATGCAATGGACCCCTTCAGGCATAAGCTTTGAACATTAGCTACCTTTCTTTCAAAGCTCTTTGCAAGGTGACTCTTGTAAAGTCCAATGCTCTAGCCACCTCCAGCCAACAAAGACAAGAGTTCTTATCTTCCTAAGATACTCCCAGCAGCTGATGATATTCATGTTATTTAGGGAGCGGGGTTCAGTTCTGTGTCTTTGTAAAAGTGTGTGGAAAGAGAGGTTAATGAACAGATGCTAAAACATCTGCATTTTTTTAGCAGTTTAACCTTTGAATTACTCATCTCAGAGGTTTACAAAACAGCAATCAGCTTGTCAGTTCTATTTGTACCTTTGTATTCTTTCTGAGTCTTCATAACCTTTCTTTTACTCTTTCTGTATTTGTTTTCTTACTGGTTTCTGCATGTTGTTGTTATTGTTACATTGGCTCAAAGGTAATTTTTCCTGGCAACGCACACTTGTATTTGGGGGCTTACACTTGTGTTGTCTTCTGAAAAGATTTTCCATTCTGTCTGGCAATTTTGACTTCTTTCAATTTTTTTCCCCCTTTCATCAAAAAAAAGACAATTCTATTGTAGCTAACTTTCCTGACTGGTGTACTGAAAAAAAACAAAAACAAAAACAAAAACCCATCATATTTTTTTATATATGTATATGTAAACTATAAACATACAAGATACACAACCAGGCTAGTGAAGTATCAAGGGAAAGGTGATGGCAGCTGGCTTTGTGCTGGCCAAAAAAATTGCTGTCTTCAGTCCATTTACTCCACAGTTGTGCTGATGACTGCGAATGCTGTGTGTCTTGTTTCAGACAGGGACTAGCAAAGAACAGGCATGTACCTCTCCTAAACTACAACTGTTCATTTTCCTTGAAAAGGCAGCTCGTTTTTGAAACAGCTTAGGGGAACAGGTTAGCTGTAGCAGTAACATCCAGCTGGGAGAATGTGGTATGGGAAAGGCTGGAGGAGAAGTGAGGTGAATGGAGTGAACTGACAGCTGTCAGTGGGATGAGTTAACCCATGTAGCTAATATAGATACAGCCAGATGTGGAAGGATGCCCATCAACAAAAAATTGTATCTGCTGTGCTGGACAGAAAAGAGATGTGGGATGACTAGGCAGCACTGCAGAAGTATGAGGCAAAGCTCACTCCTTATCCCTTTTTCATGGGAAATGGGTCAGAGCTAATGCTTCCAAGTCCTAGAAAAGATTACAATTTTACTACTTCAATTAGAGTTTAGATTTTCCATGAAGTCTGAGCCACCCAGCTGCCATTGAAAACCCTAGCCAAGACTAGATGTTTTTAGCCAGACTGAGCATCAATGACAATTGGAATAAATGCTAATAACATTAGGGTGGGGCAGGGGAGGGGAATGTGGTTTTCAGAAGTCATTATTTAGTACCTCTTTGACAAAACAAACCATATCTACTCTATTCACCCAAAACAGAATTCCAATAAATGATTCATGCTTTTCCACTTTGTACTCAATCATGGGTGGCTTTTATACACACAAATGGTAGAAGAGTGTTAATGAGCACAGTTTCTAAATCCCAGTAGATCTTGTACCTGTAACTTTCTGAGTCACTTCATAAATATTTGAATGCTGTTGTAAGCAGAGGTTTAAGAATAATATTCCTCATTTATACACTGACTTAGCTTGGAGTGTGAAACACCCTAATAAAGTATTTGTGACTCCTCATGTATAAGCTTATTCATTTGTGGGAAGAATCAGGGCCTAAGAGTTAGGGAAGTCATAGCTCAGGTCTCTCCACTTTCGGTGTCTCTGTAACTGTAAATAGTGTTTTCTTCCACAGACAGATTTTTTTAAAAATAGGTAAAATACATTCACAGCTGCTGATTGAAAAGCAATTCCTGGTGACATAAATGAGCTCATATGCTGTACGGAATGAAATGACTATAAGTACAATGGGGTTTATGCTAGATTTGGAGGCAGAAGTCATGACTCCACACTTGCATGGCTCTTCACAGCTCCCCCAGTGCACTGGAGAAGAGCACATCAGGCTCAGGTTGTCAGGGTTTTATTCCTGTCTGGACTACTGGCTTTTCATTTAGTACGATTACATCTCTGTGTGTATTGGTTTCCCAGCTTGTCAAACAGGGTGAAGATGCATGTCTCCCTTTGTAAAGCCACTCAGGATGCACTGTTGGAAAGTATCCTTTAAGAACGAGGCATTATTACTGAATTCCATTCATGTGAGGGTGATTGCAGGACTGGGATTACAGATTCTTTGTTGGGTATTTAAATAACCATAAAAACCTGAACTGGTACTGACTGCTCCTGCCCTTATCTGCAAATAGATTCTGACTGTATTTGCAAGGATTAGTACTGCCTGTGTGGGATTGGACCCACTTTAAGCAAGGCCATACGCAACCCACAAAATAACTGATTAGCAGATGTATGTATGCTGACTTGCTGTCTTGTGATATATTATTACAGGTTGGTGCTTAAGGGAGGGGTGCAGTATGCAAACAACATTTAACTAGCATTTCTGATATTGCCCTGCATATCCATGGCAGAGCCAACACTAATAATGTCATCATAGGTCATACCTTTTTTAAAGTATTCCTTATAGCATTGGGGCATGCAGCTCTGCGATTACAGTAAAAATCGTTGCTGTCAACCTTCAAAACTTTGGTGTTATTGCTCGCAAATAAAAGCTTGCTAATATGAATGTAAAAGGTCAGAAGCTGGCAACAGTGAATGTATCCCACTGCTTAGATTGTTCCATCTGGATTTAGGAAAGCTGGGAACTATTCCAAGGGGTCCCAGTATCTTTCTGTGTGAACCTCAGCCCATCACTTGAATTTCAGAGCTATGTACACACCTAACACCTGCTGGAATCTAGAAAAAAATGAGATGCCTAATCCAGTTTGAAAATCTGGGCTTCATTTCTTTGGTGCAATTCCTTTTCTGCAAAGTGAGGATTCTAAACTGTGTTTCACATAGTTCAAAGAAGGAAGCCTAGCAATGTAGGAATCCTCTGGGAATAGAAATTATATGCAACAATAGAAATCCAGAAGTTATTAACTTAATGGGCAAAAATGTCTTCACCTGTGTATGTCAGTAAATGTGAAGGTCAATGTTTCCAGGGTGAGGAGCAGTCATGTGAGAAGACAGAGATTCTGTGTTTCCCCAAGCACAGATTTCTCTGCAAGTGCTTCTGCGTGTGAGGGAGTGGGGAGTGCCCCAGGTCCTGTCCTGTTGGAGGACAAGCCAGGGTCAGTAAGATGCAAATCTTGGCCAGGTACTGTTCATGAGCATTCTTTCCCCTGACATTTTCATGTGTGGCTCTTTAGAACCCTCTTTCTGCCTTTCTCATTTTAAGGGCAGTGAAAGATATGGCTCCCCTTCATTTCTGATTCCACAAAACTGCAACCAAAACCAAGGACAAGTATGTCTTCCGGTACAGTATGAGGTATTATGTATCATATCATTATCTTTTGGGTTTTGCTAGCTAGCAAAATAATAATAATACTTAGCACTGACATAGCAATTACCTCTTCAGAGCCCTTTGCAACCATTGGCTAGTCCAGTGGTTCCCAAACTATGGTCCATGCACTGGGAATGGCCTGCAGAGAGCTGTTGCCTCATGATGTTGACTACCCGTGTTTACCACTGCAGTACAGCATTAAATACAGCTACATGTATATTTAATTCAGTGACACAGAGTAGCACAGACAGCATTCCTGGGTTGAAGAATGAGTTGAGGCCACCTGCCAAACTGCACACCACATTGATAACTTGGCACCTGGGCTCCTTTATCCTGGGCCCAGCACAACTCTTGCTTACCTGCCACAGTAAACCCAAATGGGTTTTCACATGAGCAAGTGCTCCAATAGCTTCAGGGATGTGAGACCAGGCAAGTGAAGAGAAATGGTCTCTAAGGCAGCAAGCAGGAGGCTTTTACTGCAGGTTCTATCTTTAGGTGAAACTGGTATAAGAAGAAATGTATTAAAACCAGAGAAGTCATGCAAATGCAAACTTTTTGCATTAAAGCATTGCTAGTAACCCATTTTTAAAGGACTTACAGCTTTAAAAATAACCATTTTAAAATTTCAAATCTCTATTTCGAAAATTTAAAATTTCAAACTGGAACAAGAACTCTAAACTGGGCCTTCCTAACAGCAGAGCCTAGCTTAACAGCCAGAACACAGTCACCCATAGTCACCCTGATCTAAGCAAAACATCTCAGTATTGTATATAAGTGGAATAGCTTCAACAGCCTGGGATAAAGGCTCTCTGCTAGCACATGGCAAGCCTTAGCTCAAAAATATTGCTGTTCTTGATAACAGAACAAAGATGAAACTAGATCTCCTTTACTGGGGTGATGTAAGGAAGGAAGGGAGAGCACACCTATTCTGTTAGCAGTGTTTCAGTTTTCTTGCAGCTTGTATTTTTGGCTTTCACTAAGTGTGCCCAGAAGCAAAAACATTTTGTTTCCAGAGGAACTAAACAACATGTGGGGATATTTTTTTCTCTCTGATCTTCCCAGCTACCTAAAAAACATAGAAACAAACAAATAAACCCCCATAAACCCAAACATTAACCCCAAATCTATATAAATTTTTGTCTGCCCCAAAGTTATGTAAATCATATGACTACATCCAGGTAGGAGATGCCATTGTTTAGAGTTGATGACATTTTGATTTTCTTCAAATGTACTTTCTGCTTTTAAAAAGGAGCACACAGGGCAGATCAAACAGGCATAGGCAAGGGTGTGTACAAGCTCTGAACCTTGATTATCTGTGCTGTGAAATTGTTAGAACGGTTCCTGGGACACAACTAGGCACAGTCAGGAGCAAGCACAGGCCAGCAACCGTTAGCGCATGTAGCCATAAAGGTTTTGTGTGTCCAGGGAAGAGCAGGATCTTCAAATCTCTGTTCAGCTAGATGTGTCAAAACATATCAAGCCCAGGCTGTGTCAAACCAGACAGTGCTCTGGGCAAAATGGCTGGTAACATAGCAGCTGAGTTATTCCCTCTAGTGCTGTAAGGACAGAGCTAATCAAGAAATTGAGACCAGAAGGGTAAAAGAAGTGTATGAAAACCAGACACTCAGCTGTGGATTTCAACACATCTTAGGAAGGGATGTACTTAGGAAAACTTCTACGCTCATGTGCCTGAAATTCATTCTTTTTTACATGGTTCTTGATGGCTTCCAGCAACCAAGTGCTGCATGGTATGAGCATGGGATGAAAATAAGCAATTGGGTCAAATAAGTATCGCTCCAGAGAAAGAAGTCCCAAATCTCACCCACCCTTGAGGATGTAAAATTTCTGAAAAGTACATCTTGTGATGTAAAATTTCTGAAAAGTACATCTTCTTGTGGTAGTTCATTTAGCCTCCCCCATTTCCCCCCCGAAATTCTGTCACCTTTTTGCAGCCCTGAATATTTCTTTGTAGGCATCTGCTCTCAAGTTAGAGCTGAGATGTAACCTCTCAGGGCTTTTCCATACCACAGCCACATCTCCCTAGTACGTAAGAACATCACACGTTTGCATTGTTCTTAGACAAAACTGCACTGCTTCAGCTTGCAATATGGAATGGTCTTTCAATAGTCTACATTTGTATATCTTCAAGCTGAAAATAATATAGCACCTTGGAACTACAAAATTAAGCTGGAAATCTCAAAAGAAAAGGGCTGTTTTTTAAGGTTATTAATCCTTCCTGTTTCCATTCTGTCCAAAAATACCCCAATTTCGGTTTTGGTCACGGCATTTCAGCACTTCTTTCCCAGCCAAAATCACAAAATACTCAAATGCAAGGAAAGGAAAATAATCAGGGAAGATCTCAGACTTGCATCCTCCCTTCCCCTCTAATCCCTCTTCAGCTTTTCATACTGACTTTACCTCTCCCATGCCTTTTTTTGACTAGAGTAATTTTTTTATTTGCAAATTAAATTTGATACAGCAGTTCTAAACTTTTATTCTTCTGAGGAGACAAGATCCTGAAAAGTGTGATTATTTGTAAAAGATAAAATCTGTCTTGCATAAAAAAGGCACCTGGAAAACAAAAAGTTGAATAGAAATGTTTTGATAGCTAATATTTAAGTTAATTCCAGAAAATGTGCATGTATATCACTAGCTCAAATCAGAAATACCTTTCAGTCTATTGCTACAGTAGAAAGTCATTCATACAGACATCTTCAGAAAACCTTTTTAAGACATGTGGAGATTGTAGTGGATAAGAGCCACAGACAGGCATGAGGAAGGATGTAAACAGAAGAGGGGAGGTTGGATGATTCTTTTTCTCTTCCATTGTTAGACTTCAGCTTGAAGCTATTTAAAACCTTGCAACTTTGAACTGTCTAATTCAAGTCTTTCAGCCTTGCAGTTTGGTACTTTTAAATGGTGGGATTAGGGGCCCATCAGCTTCCAGGAATGTACTTCACAATACCATGCTGACAAATTTGTTCTAGCTGTCTAGCACTCTGGGTAGGCGTGAAAGGACTTTTTGTAAAATCTCTTCATTGTTTGCTCTGGTTTACAAAAAAATGTTTCGGAAATAAAGAGGGCGACATACAGCTGAAGGCAAATGTTTTCTTTCCTCATAAGGCAGATCTTTGTCTTATTTTGTTGTTGTTTATGAGAGAGGATAGTAAAGATCTGCTTCTGTAGAAACAGAGGAGAGGAGACAAATGAACAATAATATGCCATCTAAAGTGGACAAACGAAACTGCAGTGCCATGCAAACTAAGTAAACAGCAGAAATTCTAATGTTCTGCTTGCAATAGCTACAGAAGAAGGAGGGGGTGGCAGTGACAGTGGGAGGCATCTGCCACCTGCCTTGTCTCTCTGTTCTTTTTGTAAGTAATTTTTCTTATCCCAGGGACAACTCAGCAAAGCAGGAAAGGGCTCTTGATCTGCTTCTGTTTCCCCAGAATAAATTAGCAGTTCTCTTAAAAAAGAGAAAAAGTTCCTCTGTAAAGTGAAAGCTCTTAAAAGGGTAGGTGAAGGTTATAAACTCTTTGTACAGTCGAATGACCTGCTGCCTGACATCAGTCAGGTTTGGAGTCTGATGGATACTGGTCTTGGGGGAGCCTTTCTGACTATGTTAAGGTAGTGAGCTATCTTTGAGATAGAAGTACTCCATGTCCCTCGTACTGCTCACATTTATTAACCTGGTTATTGTTATGTATAAGATCAAGCTTAAACTCACAGTGCTACTTTTTTTTCTGATCACTGCCAGAGAACACAACACAGTAACAGAGCTGTATTTTACAAAGCTTTGAGGCAACAGCAGCAGCAGCAGTGAGAGAACGAGAATCCAAAAATGCTAAATAGAATGGAGAGTACTGAAAAGTGCCAAGTGCCAACAACAGCTGCAAGTGATATATTCATATGGCATAATGTGGAGGTGTGACTCTAGGCACCAAAAGCAGCATGGTCAAGTTAGTAGTATTGCTGTGGATATACATGGTACATACTGGTTTTAATTACATGGCAACATGTTTATGTGCTCCACATGTGTAAGTGAAGGGAATTAAGTTCCTTAGATACCATAGATAAATCTATTTTTTCCTGGCTTCCTAGTATTTAACTTTTCAAACTAAATCATACACTACTAGCAAAACCTTAATCTAATACAGTGTATATTAGATGTCCGAGGATAGGCATGCATTAAAGACACACTATTTCCCCAGACAGCAAACTTATCGTGTGACCAGATTTTTTATCATTTTCTATTACTTTGTGGTGAATTTTCACTCCTTGATGTGGCAAAAATGAAGAGATTTACCATTAGATCTTCTTGTCTGTTCTAGGGCTTCTGTGCTGATGGATTGATCAACTGTTAAGAATAGACACAATAAAGTACTAGCTTCAGCAGGCTTTGCCTAACTTGAAGTATGTATTTGACACTCTGTTGTCATCTCTACTGTGAACATATTACTAGAGGCATCTCCCAAGATTAACAGTATAGCTTTGAGATGCTATTCAAGCAGCACAGGAAATACTGTCACCTTGTCAGTCAGCCCAACCCTGCATTTTCCTTTCATCTCCTTTGCAGCTGTCTTTGAAAACAAAACCTAATACCTTTTTGGTGATTCACAGAAATGGATTATCTCTGCTGTGAAAATGCATCGTTGGTCTTTTGGATTAATCACTCAATGATGTCTCCAGTTCCTAGAGCTTTAGCCAACTCAGCAGCCTTTAGGAGTTCTAAGAGAGCTAGTGTTTTTCATCTATTAATTTTAAAGCTCTCTGTAAAGGGGAGAAGTACCTTTTGGGTGTTGTATCATGTCCTATAAGAAAACTGAATCATCAAAAGGAAAATGGCACAAAAATCTCGTGCAAGTTGTCAGTATTCATGAAAACACACCTCTCATAAATAGAACACTGAACAGTATATCAGTGTGGTTTTGTTTCAATATTGGCAGTTTAAAAAACCCTTTATGCAAGTTTAGTTCATCTTAACGATGAAAACATACTGTACACATATAATTAGGACAGATTACAGGAAAGTCTCAGAAAGTGACTAATGTTTATGTCTGCAAAAGGTTAGAAAAAACTGCAAGCTCATTTTTGTTTCCAAAGAATGTACTTCTCTACATGAGTTATTGTATATTTAAACAAACGGGCTGCACTATTTGTGGTTTCATCAGAGATGGTGATACTGTTCATTCTTGCCTGGAAGAGCTAACTGTTATTTTTTCACAGGTACGCATGGAGCTTATTTCTGAGATGCCTCAAAAATCAACTTCAGATTGATTGCCTACCCTGTATGAGATTGTGCAAGACATGTATTAGTCACGTACAAATTATACACTCAATGAGCTTGTGTCTTGGCCAGCCTCTCCTTCTTTACAGGCACATCTGAGAAACTGTAGAAACAAACCAAAATATTTGTGTTAATAAATTTCTGTGAAAAGTAAAAGAGAATATAAAAAAACAGGTAAGATTCTATAACAGAACTAACTGAAAAAAGGGAGGTGATATGGAGAAAAAATGGGGGAAATAAGAGTTTGTTTCCATTTTCCAGAGACTAAAATTCAGGCATTTCTTATTACATATTATATAAAAAAATATAAAAGTTTAAGGAATATAAATGTAAAGGTTTCGATTTTCTTCACTTTCTTCCAGCTTTGTAAACCTATAAAAATTTTGTCAGTTTCTGCTTAGTATGCAGACACACTATTTACTTATTTATATTTTATATATTTACACTTTTTCATTCTGCCATTTGTAACCACAGAAACAAAATTGTTCAAAGAATAATAACAGTCTTTAAATCCCCACCATTTGCAAGTGTTGTTTTTTGTAAAACGTTTTCCTCCAGTCAAGTGACTTAGCTATCTCTGTAAAAATGTCAGAAATTCTTGAGACTTTAAGAGCAAGGCATGTTTCCCCATACTTTAAGCAACCTTGTAAACATCAGAATCAGAGATTATCTTTAGAACTGTGCCAAATACAGAAATACCTTGACAGAACTAAATACCTCCTTATTTTAAATCAATGTTCTTATTCATGCCGTTACGCAACATGCTATTCTTTCCCCATAGTCATGCAATATGATCGGTTCACCACCATGGCTTGCAGCTAATCAAAATCAGAGCTTTATGAGACATCTGAGATACAATTTTTGCTTTTAAATACATAATTTTATATGTGGTATCTTTAAAATCTTTTTTGATTTCCTCATACCCACCTCACAGGAAATTCTTTCTTTCTTATCAGTACTTCCATTATCATTTTGTCCCCTGAAATTTTGCAGAAATTACTTCACATGCTTCCCCAGAAAACAATACAAATTGAAATAAATTTAGTACCAGTTCATCCTCTCAGGACCCCCACAGAAACCTACCCATTCAGAGATGATTACTGTGAACAATTACATTTTGGTTATTACTCAGTTAACTATTTATCTACTATGGTTGTATGGGTGGTGATGTTTTGGTTTTTTGTTAACTAAAGTGGAACCCATTCACATGTCAAATATTTTACAAAAGTTTGGCAATATTGTCTGCATTCTTGCATTTTTATAAATAAAAATATTTCTATGAATAAAATACAAAGTCTTTTGTGAAAATACTTTTTCCCATAGAGGTTATCTTAAATGTCTTCTATTATATCAGACTGACTTCCATTGTATCACCTTCTCTTCATCTTTATTAATGAACATCATTGGTTGTTAGATAACTGGACTAATGTTTGGGAAGACCAGGACTATAACTTATTCATCTTACTTATCTTTTATGAATATTGGCATGACATTAAGATTTTTCTGTTTTATCGGAACTTCCCTACTCTTTCCAAACTTACTGGAAAATTATATTCACAATTTAAACAGACACTCAACCAGCTCTATTTAAAATCTTCGATGCAAGTTAACCTTTATTCACTGGTTGAAATGTCAAGCTTTAGTAGTTTTTGTTTAGTATCTTCTGTCAAAATGGAAACTATTTCATCAGACTAAAACCTAATAAGGATTTGCCAAGAACAAATCATGCCTAATTTCTTTTTCTAACACAGTAATAGAGTGGAGAACAGACTGAAGAAGTGGTATATATTCCTTTTAATGAAGTTTTTGACCATCTTATGAGGATCCCAAGAAAATCACGTGTTGACCACAAACTGCACACAAAATCACATGGATAGCAGTTCCAGACAGTTGTTAGCAACAGTCCACGGTCAGCAACAGGACATATCCAGTCGCATGCTGCCCTGAATCTAGGTGTGGTCAATATTTTCATGACTGCCTGACCTTCAGGAGGGAAGAGAGAATAAGATTATTACATTTACAGTCGATTGGAGGCTAGAAAAACAGGAAGAGAAGTCAAAATGATAGCAAACTGAAGAAATGGTCTGAAAAAAAGACTAGATGAAATTCAGTAGTAACAAGTATAAGAAAAAATCAGCCACAGAGATACAGGGTGGGGGGAGAAAGCACCAAAACCCCCAGGATGGTAGCCATTTTTTAGAAGCTCGGTTTGGGGTTTGAGTGAATCGTAAGTCGAATACAAGTCAGAAATATTCTGATGTTGTGGAAAGGCTAACATCGCAGTGGGATGTATAAACAAGATAGGACATTAAATAATCCTTCTGCTCTTAGCACTGTTAAAGCCTCAGCTGGAGTTCCGTTTTGAGCAGTGAGTTTCAAGAAAGATATGAAAATATTGGAGGTAATCCAAGCAGAAGTGACAGAAATGATCAGAGGTCTAGAAAACATGACCTATGATGAGAGGATGAAATAACTGTATTTGTCTCTCCTAATAGAGAGAAGACTGAAATGGACATAATAACAGTGCTCAAATGCGTAATTGCAAGGATGAAAGGAATAATCTGTTCTCAGTGACCATGGTGGATTGGACAATAAAGAGTGGGCTTAATCTGGAACAAGAAATAAAAGATATTAGGAAAGGTTAGATGGGAAAAAACTTTATAAGGGCAAGAATGGTAGAATACTAAAATAGATTGCCAAAGGAAAATGCAGAGTTTTCAGTGCTGGAGGTCTGTAAAAACACATTAGACACACATTTGTCATAAATAACAAAAGTGTTTTTGGGGTCAGGAAATGGACTAGATAACTTCTTAAGATCACATCAAGACGTTTTTAAATGCTTTTTTTTTTTTTTGTTATACGTAAAGTATGAACAGAACCTCTGTTTTCTCCCTATTTATTGCATGTGGAAAAATGTTGAAAATCTCATTTTAATGTTCTATTCAAGCTTTATCTGATAATGTATTTCCTGAACAGTTCTATGTTTTTCATACTACAATTAACAATTCTACCACTGACAACTAGAAAAAGATTAATACTGCAACAATTCTATTTGTTCATTAGAACCTATAGTTTCCTTAATACATTCTAAGTCTTAATTTCTGGTTTACATTAATTTCTGCCAATTTACCTAATTTTCCAATAGTTAGATACATTTTAAATAGCTGCTTTCATTTTTCACTCTCAGTCAAGTGTTTTTCTAATCCATGTGGCCTTCCTTTTGGATCATGGGATTTCAAATTCTTGACTAACAACTGAAAATATCCTTAAGCAATTGCCAACTATTTTTCATACTTTTCTGCTTAAAATTATTCCTATAAGCTGATCTTATTCAAAAGTGCTTTGAGATTTTTGAAATTGGTAGTGTTAAAACCCCATATAGTACTAATTTGGATTTCATTCTGTTCATGTCTGTGAGGTATTGGATGCTTGGGTTAGAACAACTTTTTAGAGTACTGTTTCCTCTAGCATTTTGACGTGAGAATTGTTATATGTGTTAGTGGAGCATTCTGAGGATGTTTTATTAATAGCTGCACGAGTAATTTCATCACATGGTTCAAACCAATGAACTTTCTCCTCCTTTTAATATAACCCCTTTTTCCTATGCAGTACATGCTTGCCCTTAAAGCACCGGTATCACTAGAAAAGACTGTCTCTTTGGGCAGCAGTAACTGCAAATGATTGAATGAAGCAAGCTTCCTTGCAGAGTAGAGAACCAGAATCCGGGGACACACCATGAAAATGTCACTAGTAAATATGTGTGGTGAGAACAGCATCAAAATGACCCTCAGATCACAATATACTTTACTGAAGGAATACAAGAACACACGACCAGACAGGAAAGCAAGAGAAATGAGGGTTGTCCCTATAATTTAATTCACATGCAACTGCAGAGGCTTTAGATGCAAAGCCTAGAGAAAGCTACCTGAATGCACTGGTATTGCTGCTTGAAGAAATTCTGTCGGTAGTTTGCAAATCACTAATATGTGAGTAACATCATGTGTGGATCGGAAATTAAATTCAAATCAAAGAGCTTATGATAGTCCCGGGAAGAGTTACATACTAAGTAAGTGCAAGATTGAGTATATTTGCACTTTCCCCTCTGCATGCTGTAACCTTTGCACCTGTACAGTCTGTTCCTACAGCTGCTGTCAACTCTTCAATAGCTACTGTAATACAGAGTTATGCAGAGATTTTTAAGGCTACCTGGTAGTTGTTGTAATACCCCATTCAACCATCAAAGGAGTCACAAGTACTACAGTTATTGCCAGGATACACATACAATACATGGAGAACAAACCTTGAGTATCTTTTTCTTCTGTTGTTAAGGTCTCAAAAGCATTCAGTCAGAAAAAAAACCATAGGTGCAATGACCTGCTAATTATTTCTTCTGATGCACTGTGGCCAGCTTTATAGCTATGCAAGGCTTGGGTGAAACCCTAAGACCGAACACAAGGGATATGACTTAGTCTGAGATCAAACTTTCGATGCCAGAAAGGCTGTGGGGGTCTGTGAGCTTGGGGGAGCTCACCTACCTAGAAGTACATTGAACAAGTGAAGTAAAAACAGGCCAAATTATGATCCCATCAACTTTCATTGCAGAGAGGCTCTTCAGCTGTGGTCAGCTCTATCCAGCCAACCACTCCTTTAGCCTTACCTCTCCTGCTGCTTTCGAGGCTAATTTTCTGTGGAGATGGGAGCCACATGTGAGTGGGTACAAGCACAGATTGAACAAACCTGCTATAGGTGGAAAGAGATTCCTAGGCAGATACAGAACTAACCTTAATGTCAAGCCTGTCCCTCACTTACTGGTGTCCCATTTAAACCAAACCAAACCAATCCATATCACAATTTCTTCAGGGCCAGTGAACACAGGAGGCACAATGAAGCAGCAAAGACTGTACAATGGCACATAGGCTGTGCAGACACTAGCGCTGGCAGCTCCCATGTCTTTGTGCAACTCCATTGCTGGCTCTCTGCATGCTACCAGCTCAGGAGGAGCAGAAGACAACAACAAGAAACTGCTTAGAGGGAACCTACTGGGGAATTTTTGGCTGCCATCACCTCACTGTTGTTTTAAACCAGCTGTTAGGACTTAGCCAACTAACATCACTGGAGTATCTCTTACCAGAACTGGCTGCTTATACAGCATGCATGTAGTATTAAGGCATAGGAAACTGAATGTGCTGTGAATCATGTTCAGATAAAAATTAACAGAATGTGAAATGGTGGTATGCTTTGGCTCCAAGGGTTTTTTAGATATGGTGTATTTGAAAGAACGAAAACCAGGGAAGGGAAGGGTTGGGTTGGGTTTAATTTGTTTTAAATTCTCCCAGAAAGAGAAAAAAACTGTAGAATAGAACGTCACCAAAGCTTGAATGGCCTTATAAATGCATGGGTCTGATTGAATCTCTAGTATGATGGGGAAAGGCAAACACAAGAGATGGACTTGATCTCTGGATTTGCACTTAAGTCCTGGAAAGCCATGTCTTGTGTCTTCCTAGCAAGATACACAGCTTTACCAAAATACCTCTTACAGCAAAAGGGCCCCAACAAGGTTAAGATCAATTTAAAGTCCTATTTGAAAGACAGGAGAAAGAGACAGATACTGTGCAACTCTTGTCTGCAGATATGTTTAAGTACCAGTTTAAACCCAGATCCTTGTTCCTCCATCAAGAAAATATATCTGGAAGAAAAACCATGACAGCTATACAACAGGATAGGTAAATCAGTGTATAAGGGTTTTTCTTTCTACATTTGCTCATTCTGAAAAAAAAGCCCAGACCTCCAAAAAACTTCTTTCCTGACTATGTAAGAGACGCTCCAATCATTTTCTAAATTTCAGCCTTTTGCAAGAAATCCCTCATAAGTATCAGTTTTCACATCCTTATGTTTCCAAGACAGAAGTGAATGTGTCCATTTCCACCCTGAAATCACTCTGGAATGGGTTTTTACAGCTGACACTATTTATTAGCATTCAGTCAAAAAAAACCCCCAACCTAACAAGAAAACCTTTCTTTTGGTAATGTATGGCTAAGATCTGTACAGTTGACTGACAATCCTAAGTGCTGAATTTATTACATTGCCTTACAGCCTTGAACACTGGATGCTCAGCATTTTCTGAAAGTTAGGTATGTGGAAAGTGTCATAAATTCAACTCCCCCAAATGAGTAGTCATTTGATAATGTATCTGTCAACTGATGAAAGTATGGGAATAAATAAGTATGTATGCCCATCCATGCATATAAATAACATATATAGACATATTGTGATGGTATGGGAAGTAGAAAAATTTTAGAAACATTTATTCAGAGGCTGTTTTATAGAGATAACAACTGAGAACTAACATTGTGCCATATGGCCACATATACTATGTTAGATACAGCAAGTTAAAAATGTCCTGATTAAACGTGTTTTCCATATTTCTTTCCCAGAGAACAGAGCATCTTTATATTAGAACTATTACCTCCAGTCTTGGTCTTAGACAGAAGAGAACATTGTAACTCAGCCATCCAGGAAAAAAACCCTGGCTGTGGTCCAGGAGAATGAAGCAATTAACTCTCTTTTCATGAAATGGAAATGAAGATAAATGTGTATTTCATTGAATTTGATGATCAGAGTTGAAGGACCTATCTACCCACCTTTTGCTAAAAAGAGAAACATGCTGAGTAAGTGCTTGGGTAGCTTACCTTAATTTACCTCATAGATTCTGGAAGACAATTATATTACTATAGGTTCTTTCTGAATATTAGGGGAGTCAATCAGTGGGAAATATCTACAGCATCAGTGAATTAGTGACTGACACAAGGTTCCTCTGCACTGATGGAACAGTATACTATCTCTTCTAGGTATTTCCAAAGCAGATGAAGCATAAGGAGACTCATTGCTGTTCAAAGCATTAGCACAGGCTAAATACTAACACACACACAAAAATAATAAAAATTTGCATCTACCAAAATATGCTTTGTTATCTCAGTCCAGAGAAAAACATACTTAATCAATGGGATTTGACAGATCTGTTTAGCTGACTGCACCCCTGTGCTTCATCAAATCCACTCGTGTCCTTCTGTACTGTACTGCAAGGAGCTTGCAGGCCAGGCCAGTAGAATCAAAAATAGCTTTAAATCCTCCCTGTGATCTCTGATCCCTGACCACCTCCTTCCTAGCCAGGCTGAGCTGAAGCAGCATCCTAGGGTTGCTTCATCCCTGGCATTGCTGAGATTTGCTGCATATGCCTGGGTTTCATGTGCCTCCAGATGATGCTCGCTCTCACATCTCCAGGCTTCTCTTCCAGAGATTCTTAGTGTATGGCTCACAGCTTCTTTGGCAAGGAGATCCTCACATAGCCAGAAATGTGGCATTTATACCGTCACAGCGCTTTTACAGCATGAAAGAACTAAAATACAGGATGTGTTTATCACTGTCTCATAATTGTAACCTTTTCAAGTAAGAAGCCAGTTTCCATCATTCCTGCTTTTTCTAGGGCTACCTTATTTTTTGTAGCATTTTCCTGGTTTCTTTGTTTCATCAAACCTGATGTAAAGCTTCTTTCCAATTCTTTTCACCTTTCCAGTCTACCTGAATTGTTTTGGCCATCTTGCTCTTTTTCCTTCACAGAAAAAGGTCTTTGGTATGGAAAGATATTTTGAACACATACATCATAGTTTTGACAAAAAAAAACCCCAAAAACCTACCAAACTAAAACCCAAACAGGTCAACATTGCTGGTTGTATGAAAATGGTGTGACATTAACTGAAAAATCAAGCAACCTTTGTATTTTCAAGCCACCAGCTTTAAGGGTGACACGTTATGTACAAACTCTGTTAGAACTGTGTGAATGAAGGCAATGACCTTGGAGCCCAAAGAAACAAATGGTTTGAGTACATGGGATTCATACATGGAAGCAAACCTTGCACTCCTATGCAGGAGATAGGAGTGCATTTGAAACAGATCTTAACAATTTCATTTGGTTTTGTTTCTTGGTTTTCTCTAATAAAAACAGCAGCAAATAAAGAAAAGAAAGACAAAGGAAGAAAAAAAACGTTTTTCTGTTGAGATTATAGTAGCTTTTTTCAATAAGAATATTTTCAAATGGAGCTTTATGAAATATTTCCTTAAAATAAAATCACTGATGAAAAAATTTCTGTGTCCGCTAGGTCATATACCTAGAAGGAAGGATTTCTCTCATTCATATATTTTTGGCTCTATTTCCTCTTTAGTTTTACAGTCTCAAACACTGGGGTTTCCATCACTTCTCTTGAGTAGACTATATTGCTGTCTAACAGATATCCTTGTCAAAGTAATCACCTCATACTGTAGATTTTTTTAAATCATTGACACAACAGACACAAAGAGCCCTTATACAGTTATTCTCACTTATAAATGCCTACATAGAAAAACAGAGTCATTGGACAGAGGAAAATGAAGTGCTGCATTTTTGGCAGTGGCACAGAAATACATAACTGCTTCACTGAGTTTTGCAAAAATAAGGAATTAATTTTTGCAAATAATCACAAAAATAGTTTGCTATTCTGTTTCAAGGCAGCCTGATCCAAATATTGCTTTGCCACAGCCTTTTGTGTCGGAAGAACAGAGGTTGTTAAATACTTAATTACCAGGACAGTACACGTGACTGATGGATTGAATTGGATCAATGAAACTGCAATTATTTCACTACAGCATGGCTGACTAAGATTGATATTTGGCCTTCACTCAATAGTTTTCATCATTCCAGCAGAAATAAACAGAGCACAGACTATTCTCAATATGTTTATGCATCAGTAACTTACATTGCTTTTGGAAACTGTGAAATGTATGCCAGTTGGTTGTAAAAGATAGGACAGTTTTGATTATTTTTTTTCTCTTGTCCCACAACTCCGAATCAATGTGTGCACAATTTTCATCTTCCTTACATTACATGCTGTTCCTAAGAGCTCAGGCCAAGAAATAAAAGGCAGAATTACACTTCTCCATCAAAACTGGGTTGTTCTGTCCTTTTTGTAAAGATTTAGAAATGGGTCTCACAGAAGAATTAAGATATGAGTCCAGGTCACAGTTTCTTTGAACAAATGCATACAGAGTCAAGATTTTCATTAATACCAAAGCAGGTTACTCTGCCAAAAAATCTGGATTTGTATGCTAAACATTCTACAAAGCCTAGAAGTATGGGGGAGATGTAAGCTTCAGCCTCAGTGCTGTGTAAGTGCCTGACTGCAGAATGGCTCACAGTAACAGTGCCATGGTAATGAGGCTATAGATCTCCCAGTTCAGGAATGGTTTATGTACAGGCAGCTCAGAGGTCCAGCAAATGACAGGGCGCTTGTACCTGAGATTTTTGTTGTTGGTGGTTTGTTTGGGGTTTTTTTGTTTGTTTGTTTGCTTTTAGTTCTCTGTCCAATTGAGAAATACAACATCCCCTGCAGAAGCAATAGTGGGGATGCTGGCAAAGACATGAAAATAGTGAGCTTTGTCCCTCCTTCCACCCTGTCATCCAGCCATAGTCTGAGTACAATGAGATGAAGAGATGATGAAAGTCCAGTTGCCTTTTATGTACCAATGTCTCCACTGTGACTACCAGCATGGTAGCTGTAGAAGTGCCATTTCAATGACAAAACAGCTAAGGAAAATTCTCAGCATGGACGTGACCACAGAGATACAGCAAGCTGTGAAATAAAAGCTAGAGGTCGTTAAACTGCCTTTACATACCTTTTTTCAGATTTGCACTGTATTTTTTTGTAAAGAAGTACATACAGTTGGAGTTAGAATTAATTAATTTTAGGCTATTTTCTTAGTGTGGTTTATCTGTGTTAGTTCAAACAAGGACAAGCATAAGTCTCCTGAAGCATGTCTCTTCCTCACACAGGAAACCAAATCATCTCTGTTGTGAAGATTTTATATTCTTTTTACTGATTGATTTTCTGTAATCTGAATGAAGCCTAACATAACTCTCACATCTATTAGTCACTCCAAACAGGGCTATTGTTTGATGTCACATGAGTAAATAATTTCCATACAGTGGTTTTCTATTTACTTATCATGTTCCGAAAGACATATTTTTCATGTGTACCAGGTTAGTTCTGAACCTGCTCTAAGTTAGCAATATCATGTGTTCCATACGTTTGTATGACTTTTTTGTTTGGTTTGGGATTTTTTTTATCGTTAGGATTAATTCAAGAAAGTGTTGGTATGCAGGAAGCAGGATACCATCTCAGCTGGTTTATACCCTAGCTCTCAGTCATCAGTGGTCTACTCAAACCAGTCTTAGTAGGCTTAAAGGCACAAGAGAGAAGAGCTGTCTGGTTTTAACAATGAGATGCCTTTGACATGTGGCATACGTGTCATAGGGTTAAGGAGAAGCCAAACTATAAAGCAGGGAGAGGCAAGGTGAGGAGGACTGACATAGGAAAAGAAGGAAGGTAGACGTGTACAGCCTTGGCTACATTAGAATTAATATTTTAAATTTCTTTACTACATTCCTTCAAGACAGTTGTCTGGCCATAGTACAGCAGTGATCCCACCTCCTGAAGGCAAGATTTTCAGGTGCTGAAGCCAAATTAATTCTCCCAGTGAATGTGATTGGTATGGGTTACCACGGTCAAGAGTTACAGTCTATGAGTGGAAGAATTGCGAAGCTGAGTCTAAGTACTGGTTTAGGTAAGAGCTAGCCTTGTGGGGAGCATGTTACTGAGCAAGGTCAAAAGGAGGAAGAAAAGAATGCCATCCCTATATCTACAGGGCTGCTTCTTCATAGTTAAAAAGTATTTTCAAGTCACTCATTTCAGTGTTGGACTCAATAAAGTTATATTTTCAATACAAATGGCATAATTATTTTTGACTGCTTACGCAATGGAATTAATAATATTGAAAACAATTAGAACTGATTAATAAACCTACACTGCAATTTCTTTTCTGTTTTTTTTTTCATTTTATTTATCTTAAGAGTTAAACCAGAATAGATATTTGCACATACAATGTAACTCTGATTTTATGAAGGTATGTGCATATATGAGTTAATTATGAAGTGTTCCAACTAGCATCAATAATGCCATGCAAGTGGTTAAAGTTACTAAGTATGGATGTAATAGCTGGCCTTTTTCAGTCTCAGAAACCATCACTCAAGCATTAGTATAGGTCTCTATTGGGTTTCAGAGTATTTCAGGAAATTTGAAGTTTTCTAAAAAAACTGAGAACATATGTCAGTACAAATTTTTTATTTTTCCTCTTTGAAAACTCCTTGCTTTTTGTATACGTGCTGCTTAAGCCTTCTTTCAACAGTAGAGTAAATCTGTAATAGATAAATTAAATAAAAACAGCTGAAATCACTTAATGCTGTTAGTTATTCATCAGCACTCAGTTTAAGGAGATGCCACTCAGACTTATAATTAGAAGCTTGTAATTAGAAAATGCATAGAGGCAATAAAATATTCTTGGAGCAAATCGAGAACTATGAAAAGTACAGAGGCTTATGCAGCATGGTGCTTCAAAATCAACATATGTAAAGGACAAAGTATAAACAAAAATAAAATCAATCAATGGGGTATAAACTTGACTGCTTCTTTCTGTATATCACTTTTTATGGAAGATAGTGTGGATATTACAGAGCAAGACTTCAGTTAGAATGTACGTATTATGTATTAGGCTTGTTCTTCCACAGCTCCAAAACCTCTTACCATCTCTGATTTGTGAAGTGTCCGTCTTTCACTTCATGTCCCTCCCAGTGCCTTTATGTTTCTCAATTCCTTTCAGTCTCCCTTTATCTCTCACAAGCACTGGTTAGAAAACATATTAAGAGGTGTGCACATAAAGTAGATCGGATGCCATGAATATCCACAATGGTAAAAGAAGAAGAGGGTGGAGGGGAAAAAATAATTACTATTGAGTTTTCTACCTCTTAATTTTCTCTTTATCTGATACACAGAAAGAAATGGGGAGAATATTTAATTTAAAAATTATTATGTTTGGTCAATCTTTCTCTGAAGATTGCTTGCTTTTAAATTTAATTTACAACATAAATAATTTGATAATCCATATTACATGTCCTTTATAGGGTATTTTAAAGGTTACTAAAATTAAATTCTTAATATTTTTTTATCCAGCAATCAACTATTTAATTCTGAAAAACATAAACGTGGACACGTGCAGAATAGCAAATAAATTACGTCTCAATTTCCAGATTTCAGTACAGTTATCCTGGGAATACTCTGAAAAAAGCACCTTATAAAAATGTAAAATGACTTGATTTAGGATTGAGCCATCTATACTATTTGCAGTTTCCTTGAATTTCTTTGCTTTTATTTCTGTTCACTGCAACCACTGAAAAGACATCCTCAAATACAAGGAGACCTCATAAATGTCTTTAAATTCATGTTGCTTCAGTTTGCCCTGGTCTTCTATTACATGAAAATTGCCTCAAGTGACTCAGAAACTTCTCAGTAAATAACTTTGTATAGTACAAAATTTCTTTCACACCTGTTACTATGATAACAAGATGTACATTCTGTGTAACTATAGCCATTTTCTAGAGTTCATTTTTTCAGAAATATCAATTAAAGTAATCCTTTGTATAAATATCCCATATAAAGAATATGGAGCTTTGGAGGTATTTTTTATTGTCAGAAAAATTCTACAATCTATACAGAATTTAATTTTACCTTTAAGAAGCAGAATGAAAGCCAAACAACACTTGTTTAAGCAACTGTAGAGACTAAAACTATCAACTTCAAATGAGAAGACTGTCTAGGCAGCCATTATACTAGATGATTACAAAGCTTTGACTTCATTCAGGCTTTTTGTGCTTATACTGAGCAGTGGGTGAGTCTGGTTGCTACTGCTCAGACTAGACAAAGAAATCAGGCTCAAGCTAAAATAAGCGTTCAATAGATAAGCCTGAAGTGGGACGTAATTTGAAAATTTCCCTGCTCTGGTAGTGCTCAGAAATGACATTGGCAATATAAATCCTAAAACCATGCACACTTGCAAGACTGGAAATACTTGGGGAGATTTCCCTTTCCCCCATTCAGTGTGAATCAAATTATATAGCACCAAATTTGCATTTCTAACTCGCTTAAGGTTGTGTACTGAACTAGCTGAACAATCAATATCATTGTTTTCTTTTAAGAGCAGAGTGCAGGGCTGAACCTCCATGACTGTTGCATTTAAGTTATTCACTCATTCTTATCTGAATTGTCATTTCCACAATTTCCATTTTGTGGTTCATGAAAATCCTGCTAGCCCTTCACCTGAGAGCTGAGCATAGAGATACAACTATTCATAGTGAGGCACTGAAGTGATGCTAAAGCCGTTGAACTTTTTTTTTTTTTCTTGCAGAGGGGTCTTCCTAATAAGAAAGCGTTTGCTAATTAGTGAGTACTAGTAAAGATAAACAGGCTAATGTGGAAGATGTTTATTTGTTGCATAGTCTCTTGCACTTCCATATCCTCATTTTGCTACTTGTTGGTACAAGATTTCACCACAGACTCAAGTGGTATTAATTTCCAGGTTATCCAAAGCAGATGGAAAACAGAGAATGAAGAAGCAGCCATTAACGCCTACATGACGCCTGAGACAGCTTGGGATTGTTACAGTGACTCTGTCAGTGACAAACATAGTAACTGCTACAGAAGAAATCAGAGGACCATCTAATTTGACCTTCTGTCTTCAACTGAGCTGGTGCCAGCCATCTCAAATGTAGACATAAAACCCCCTAATACACAAATTGTGCAATGCTCTGTCATAGAGGAAAATTATTCCTGACTCCGGCTGTTGCTCAATTATGTCCTGAAGCGTGAGGATTAATGGTTCTTCTGACTTTTGTCCCAGCATGAGTAATTGCAGATGCCATTCTTATTCAGATCGATGGATAATTGTGCTCTGAACCTTCCTCAGTGCTTTTCCTTGTACTAATCTGTGACCTTAAATGGCAGAAGATGTCACATCATTTTAGAAACACATCCCATCCATATGCTGCCATGGACCAAAGAAGCAGAGTATCTTGGTGTGAAAATAAATTTATCTGCAGAGAAGTATTAACTGAGATGATCAGTTATGCAATCATTTGGCTGCTGTTCCTACCTACATTTCACTCAGATCAGCACATTCTGCTGTCAGCCACCCTTGTCACTTTCCATTGGGGCCAAGGAATTCAGATAGGGTAGGTGGGAGAGGAGATGTTGGCCCAGGTTAGTTGTTAGCTACTGTCTGGAAGTTGCAGTAGATGATGATAGCTTGACAGATGTTATCAGCATGTTTAACTAGCCAGGTGAGCAGGCAGTGCCATGAGTGCTGAGATGTTCCCCTGCACAACCTGTAGCTATGTAATAAGTGATGCCTGTTCAGGGTCTCCCCTAAAGGCATGTTATATTTTGTTTTCTCCTTATAGTTAGTTGTTAAGTAGAAAGGTATCCATTAATGAGCTAAAAATGTGTTCATCTGATGATTTTATCTAAAGATACACTCACTGAAAGGAGAAGGAATAAAAAAACAACTAAAAATGCCAGGGTGTCTCTGAGTTACTAAGGAAGATTTCAACAAAGTGTTTCAAACTACACCAATTGTTACTAGGAGCCCATGGTGCCTGACTTGTATAAGTCATTTTGTTTCCAAGCTGAGGCAGAATAAATCAGCAAACTGTCCAAGAGTCATTAAAATGACCAGAAGAATTAGCTGAGTAGGTACACTAACCGGTCATGGTAGAAAAAGACCGAGACTCTTTTATGGGCAGACCAAAGAAATTAAGCAAATATCTGCAAAGGCAACATTTCTCACTACCGAAGAAAAGACTGTTGCCAAATATTTTTCTACACATGATGCATCAGCAGGTTTCTGGCAGGTGCCTTAAGGAAACATTTCTGCACATTCTCTATCCCCGTTGGGAGCCACTGTTCCTCAGACTGCCATTTGGGTTGTGTTTGGCAGCCGCAGTGATTCACCAGAAAATGAAACACATTTTTGATTGTATAGAGTACATGCAGGTCTATACATATGATGATTTGATCAGGAGAAAAATGGTAGAAAAGCAAGGCCAGATGCTCAGAGCCACCTTTGGAGGAGCCAGACTTCTGACCTAAAGCAAACAAATAAAACCACCATAGTATAAATGTCACCTGAGACAAGAGAAAACATGGGGGGGAAAAGTCACCTGCACAGTAAAATCACAGTAAGCTAAAGGTATCACCACATACATCTGTTAGGACACATGGAAGGGACCAACCATCTGAGAGCTAATAAGCAAAAATATCCTGTGTAAATGCATGCAAATCTGCAGAAGAAACTGAAAAAAAAAAGCTTTTTAATCATTCCCAGCAAATATAGCTCTGACTTCTTCACTCAAAAGTGGCTATTGGCACAGTCTTCATCCAAAAATACATCCAGAATTGGAGAGCAGGGTGGATACATGGAAACTGCTAGCAAAAACTGGGCATCTTTGCACTTTAGTGTAGAATATGAGTTTGATCATAGCCATTGGGTGGAGAAAGTGTTTTTTCTTTTGTTTTGAAACAGGAGTCCAGTATTAGCTTTGTCTGGAAGACAAAAAGATCTAAATAGCTTTTTTTAAAAAAATATTATTTTATTTATTCACATATTTGCTAAGTGCTTTTCTGACAAAATGTAGGCTTACTGTCCCCCACAGCCAAACCCGGGCATTTGCTTTCTGTTTCATCTGTGCCCCCAACAATCATTCTGAGCATTCACTGTTTGTGAGCAGTCTTTTCTACATGGGTTAAGAAAGGCTCAGGTGGAGTATAAATATAAAGATGTTCATTTGAAAGCCACAATAGTTTGATATGGGCTAAGCTAGTATATAAGTGAATTTAAAATCTTTTATCAAAAGGCTTCTGCCCCCTTCCTTGCCAAAAAATAAGATGTTTGATTAGGATCCTGCTCAGGTTTCTTCTAATGACTCAGCCTTTTAAGTGCTTTCTTTGCTCCTGTTTTAAATCTTTCTAACACCTTTTGGATTTTATATTTTTAGAAGCCCTCTTCAACTGCTTTGGCCATCTTGCAAAACTTAACTATGCTAAGTGCTCCCATCACAGATCCTGATGCTAAAGTAACCACAACCACAACCGCTGTCCTTGCTTCTCCCTTTCTCTTACTAAGAGTCTTCTGGTAATATTTCGAGCAGAGCTAGAAAGATGTAAATTGTCACTTCATTTCCATTCCTTAAGCACACTTTAAAGAGACTGTACTCAGATACAATGCCCACCATATGTTAAATGAATGTGCAGGTTTCTTACAACCTGGGCTCTTTCTGATTTCATAACCCAAGGCTGCCTTCTGTCAGTGAAGATTCAGAGAGCAAAAATATCACAGTCTGCTCAAGATGGATATACACATCTGAATTTGAAAATGAAAACTTGAAAATCTGAGCAATGCAACAGGTAGGAATGATGCGGAAAGGATCATTTGCTAGCAATAGTTCAAAAATAGTATAGTAGCTGAATCTAAATTGCAGATTTCAACTTTCCAAATACTGTGTAAGTCCAGTGGCAGGGAATGACTCCACGTATAAATAAATGTGGTTTACATAGAAAACTGTGTCAATCTGATTGTATGAATTTGATATGCATATAGTACAGTTATTGTCAATAGAATTAGTTTTGAGCAGTTCTGATTGTGTTCAAATAACACTTTGCTGCAGCAACTGGATACCAAGCTAAACTACAGGGACAGGTAGCCTATAAAGATTATATTTGAAAGACAGAAGGGAGGAGATATTATTTATCATGGGATAAAGCAGTTCTTTCCAAATAAAAGTTATTTTTAAATGGCAAAAATTAAGCTTTTTATCAGTAAAATTATTCTAATTATGTTTTTTAATTTACTTAAACCAACATGTAAGGGTATAGTTCATACAATAGATATACTGTACACTTCATTATACTAAAATGTGCATATAATACATTCATATAATGCTACAGCAAATGTAAAAAGGTTAAAATTTGAGTTTTATAAAGCTAGATGAGAAAAATACTATAAAGCGCTCTGAACTAACTTGCTTACAACAGTTGCTTTTAACTGTGAAGTGTCGTATGAGGTGTAGCATCAGCCAGAACAGACCAGCTTCTGTCTGCTTTAGCTGTTGTGATGGAATTTTGCAGAGCCATTGACACAACCAAGAGCTTGTTGAACAGCCACTTAAATTTTTTAATTCTTTCCTCTGTAAATCGGTAATGGTGGTCATGAACAAATGGTAGATCAAATTCCTGGGGCACTCAAAACCACGGCTATTAATGAAAAAAAAATTCCTGCCTGTTTAACAAAGGGCACTGTTAAAGGGCACACTATAAGGGGAGAAACTCTGGCAGCACGCTTAAATCTCTTCCGTGCCCTGGAACAGGTTATTTTGAGGGACTCTCAGTAGCATCAACTCCACCAAATAATAATTCTGTGTCTAATCTAGATCATTTAAGGGTTAAACCTGAAGGAATGTGCTCAGCCTGCATTATTCTGTGCTTGAGAGAAATCATTCCGGAGATGACTGAATAAAAGACCATATCCACAAATGTGTAACCCTTAATGAAATTCATGCTGATTATTATGTCAGCGGCCAGCCACAGTCACATGGGAAATTTTCTTTGGAGGTTTCATTTGCCTGCTGAATCTCTTCATGCTCCATCCACTAGCAGTATGCTGTGGAAAGGAGGAGGAGGGAAAAAATAACCCAGACATATTTCTGTCCTAGCTACTTGGAAGAAGGGATGTATGAGAAAGAACAGCTCTCTGCGTACCAGAAAGATAGCTCTGCAAGTCGAGGTTTCAGTTAGGGATATCCTTCTGAAGCCTATTTATGGGGAAAAAAAATAAAAATCACCGGTCAACAAGCTATTGCTGCAGTTTAGATGTGAGACAAGGAGGCCAACTATATGAATATACATAAAATATGAAGGACTTGCTTTCCAAGGCCACACAGTCAAAAATGTAAATGTGTGTGGGTGAGCCAATGTCGAGTTTGTTTATACATGAACAAATCCCAATTAGAGAAATGGAAAAATGTCTGAATCTAGATTTTAAGTGGAGTTTTTTCATGAGAGTCATGGGTGACTAGAAGTAATTAAGGCCATCACTTAACTAAATAGATGTGACAGATTAGCCATGTATTCCTATCTTTGATGCAGATTTTTGTTTTGGACACATTTCAGTTTAAAGTCCTTTAATACTGCCTGAGATACATCTGCCATTATTTTGATTTTTTATATTTCTTGTTGCAAATGCATTTTGCACTGGCTGACATTTAGCTTGTATAAACAATCGAAAGTGTTTACAATGAAAAGTACTTGTTCAAGCAAGCCACAGCGCAGAGAAATGCATTGAAAATGCAAGACAAAAGATGTGCAGATAATAAAATACATCTTCATACTTCCTTTTGTGCTCATTTATGCCAGAGATGGATTTGGATAAAAGCAAAAAAGGAAACACACTTTCATCCAACACTGCCGCAAAAAACCCTAGTTACTTTTCTTCCAAAATAATATTTTATTTTTTATTGTGTTGAGGACTTTTACTTTTGTTACTTCGAGCCCTGAAGAACTCAGATGCGTTAAGTTGTTAGGACTCATCCTATTCCACCAACACTGCTCCCCCAAATGGAAGGAAGAATGGCTGTTGTTTAATACAGCTTATTCTTCTGAACTTTCCAACCCAGATAACACAAAGCTCCACATGGTAAACATGCTGATAACTACATATGCAGGTGCAGCTCTATGAAAAAGCTTACATGTTTCGTACATATATTGAAATTGCAGCATTTATGCAAGGCTTAATTCTCCTCCCACTACAGGAGAGGGCAATTTTACATATGTATTACTCCATTGGCTTTAATATTGTGATGCTCAATTTACATGTATATGCATGAGAGAAACGCCAAGCTGTGTGCCTCTGTGTGTGCCTGGTTTCACGCTTGCTGAGGCAATGACAGGCCTATCTTACACACGGTTGTGAAACAATAAGTTAATAGTTTCATTCAGAACTGCCCAGAATCTCATTTTGTGCTAATGGGACTTAAATATTTTGTTGCAAGTTGTCTGCATGCACCAGCTGGAGGAAACAAGTGGTGAACTCAATCAGCTTTTATAGAAAGTTGTAACTGATGATGTGCTCTGGCTCCAGGTTGGTCAGCCTATGTAGTATGTGATGCTCCTGATCTGAAACAGCAAGTCACCTGAGACTGAGAATAATTGTAATTTCCTACCTCTCACAGTCTTGTGTAGAAGCTCCTTATTCTCAACAGCTGGGTTGAATTGTCTCAATGAGCCTCAACATTTCTGAATTATGACCATTTACACCTGCTCCTCCAGAAGATGTAATTAATAAGTCAGTCTCTGCATTAGCATGTTTCAGTTTTTATTGCTTTTAAAGAATGAAAATAACTAACTTGTTAATCACTGATTAAATCTCTATCTATAGATCTTTTTCAGATGTTTATGATGAATACGTTCCGTGCGCACTGCTCTGGGAAGTTCCCTGAGATATACAGCATTTGTCTGCTGGAGCGCCACTCTCTAACTTCAGGCCATACAAGCTGCACCCACCCAGAGTCCTTCAACCAACAGTTGTCTGAAGGCCAGACACCCGTGGTTTTCTTTGGATGGAAATATTCCTGTGCGTCAAATGAACTGAAAACAACAATTAGAGGAAGGTATTCATGAAGCCTAATGTTAGCCCTGGGAAATTTGTCTCCCAAGATTCACTCCCTGAGGGCAGTGACACTTACAGAGGACACCTGTCTACTTCAAATAACCCCAAAGGAGCCTTTCTCCCTCTCTATGGACTACAGAGAAAGCCTAAGCAGGCAGATTTTGGTTATTGTTAGCTTTTGTGTTTTGTCCACTAAACATTTTATACAATCATTTCTCTCTCATATACAGAGTCTGGAATTCCGAGTCATACCACAAATGATCTCAGCTAGCACAGCTAGAAGAAAAAAGACTAAAAGTACTAGGTCATCTTGTCTACCCTTTGCTTGCGTGGGATTGTTTCCCACAGAATTCATGGATATGCCACCCATAAAGGCAGCTGGTAAGAGAAGCAACAGTCTGAATCATACAAACAAGGGGGGAGGGAAACAGTGTAAACTTTGTAGTATAAGAAGAGGATGTTTTTCCCAGTGTTTTAAGGGCAATTCTTCAATCTGATGGTTCCTAGTAGCTGTAAATCTTGCAAATTTGACCTCAGTTATTAAGAATTTTCCGGGTGACATCATAGTTTTATGCCGTCTTCTTCCATGCTCCCAGAAGATAGAATAACTTGAAGGAAAGTACAGGTTAGGCAAAATTTCTTTATGCTTAAAGTGAGCACACTCATAGTGACAAAACTATCCAGCCTACAGAGCTGTTAGAACTGAACTGACTTCTCTTCATTTTGCTGAGATCAAGAATGCCTGTTTAAGCAGCTTCACACTGCTTGAACAACAAGCAATAGACTCAAGGTGTGATGCTGAGGGAGAGGCATCAGTAAATTCAGAATCCTGGCATCAAAGAAATGACTATTTAAAGCCACATCTTGGCTTTCAGTTTACACTTGACAAGTCAAATGAACCTCAGTAATTCTCACAGTATGCAAGTCATTCAACTTATGTACCATCTTGGGGATCACTATCATTACTTAATTCTTATTTTCCATCTTCTGTCTCTCTCTTGGCTATATTAATAATTCCGTAAGTCTTTAAGAAGACACTCGTTTTCGTAGAACCTGTAGGATTGCATTAGTCTCTGGCTAGTCTCCAACCTGTTCTGACAAGATTGACTGAAATGAGCAAGTGGATTTACAAGCTGTGTAGCTACTCTGCAGGTTTAAAAGCTTTTGAGACTAAAGCAGATATACATATACACAATCATGAAATACTTTTTTTCTGATATGAATTTGGGTTTAAAAAATGCAATGTCTTTATGTTTTAATACTACACTTTACAAGTCTCAGATGAAGTTCTTGTTTCTTCTTATTGGAAATGCAAGACCAAAATTACCTCTAATTTATGTGAAAAATTTTCTAGATAAAGGTTGCAGTATTTGGACCTTCTGTAATACAAAGTTCATGTTTGAATAGCTGCCTTTGCTATCATTTGCTAAATGAGTGGTCAACATTTAATAGGATATACTGAAGTACATCTTCTGACCATGTCTGAGTCTGGAAATGTAAATGTCAGGCCATTAGGAATGTCAGAACTGCTACTGATTTCACATAGAAGATTCTCAATTACCAGACTTGCCAAAAGAGGGAGGAAAGTCTAAAGCAAGCATATCTATACAGTACAAAGTGCTGATACAAATGTTGAGTTAGCACTTTAAAAATAATCCAGCAAATTGTTTCTAATGTTACCTGTCTTAGATTTCAGTATAGACACCTATCTTCATGATTTTCAAAAAACTGTTGTTTTAAATAAATTTTTATTAACAAAACCCTTAAATATATGTAAACCCTCATGGTATTGCTGCTTCATCTCAAGTTCCTGATGATGGTAAACCCTTTTTTGAAGGATGGGTGGAGAAAGTTGAGGTCAAGAAGGAAGTAGAGTTTTTAAAATTTTTAGTAAGAAAATGAGGTGGTAACTTCACACATGATAGAAGATTGTTTACTCTTGACAGACTATCATTTCTCATCCTGTTGCAGCTGACACCAGGGAGCAAATACATTTTTCTGCCTTTAGTCTTTCTTGTCACTTGCATTGTAAGTTCTCTGCAAGATGGTCTTTCTTTAGAGCAGTAAGATCCTTTCAGCTCTGCAAGAATGCACCATAATAGCAATGAAGAAAATAGTTCTTTCTTTCCACATCTCACTTAAAAGAGGTAATTTAGTTTTGAGTGATGTCCCAGATATTCTTGCATCCAGTTCCATTCATGCCTGTGAAAATGTTTACTTGCCCTCTAGAAAAGAATGGCCCCTGATGTAAAAACAGTTGATCTCTGAGCCAAATCTGTGGTCATCTGTCTCTTCTTCCTGAAATCTAAGAGAATTCAGCCCAACATGAGTCTCAGAGCATGAAGAAGTGGAAAGTTTTCTACAAATGACTGTGTGTGCTCTGCGGTTTGGACTCTTCATGTAACACATCACAAATTCTGGTAAAGAACCATGGCCAAAAAAATGATAATATTCCTTATACTGTTCTGTTCGACAGTTCACCCACTTTTGGGAGATTATATAACATATCGCTAGAACTGTCCATTTCCAGGATTTAACCCAAGTATTTCGGATTGTTTTCTTTCCTTGCTAAGAATGTAATTAAGATCGCTGAACAGTCTTTTTGCATATTATGAACTTTAACTATAAAGCCAAATGGCATTAAGTTGCCAGGAAAACATCCTGCCTGTTTTCTAAGCAGCAGCTCTCATGTTTGACTTCTACCCAAAAGGTGGAATTAGATGTACATTATTGTGTAATATTTAGAAATCAACATTTTATGAAACACAGTGGGCAAAAATCAGCCATAGACAAAGTCACTCCCGGAGGGTCTTGCCTCACATATCTTTGAGCGCTAACAAAAGGGAACCTGGGACTTACTATTGTGTTGGATAGAGAAACAGCAAAATGTGATTTTGGTTTCTGAAAGAGGAGATCTGAGCTGTAAACTATCCTCTGAAATATCAAAGGACCCTGAAAATAAAGGAGCCCTACGTATAATTTTCATTGACTTCAATGCAATTGGGCCAAAGCGTATTTCAACTTAACACGGTTAAGTCTTTTTACATGCTTAATACTACTTTTGCCAACAAAACTGGAAGAAAATCCTTCTGAATCTTACACTGAAAGTACTGGAACATTGCTTTCCACAGTAAAAATAATTTGGTTTTTATGTAAAATGTATTGTTTATGATTTTTAATTTGATTTAAGTTAGGAGGAGTATGGAAAAAGAACACTGTACTCCGTTGAAACAACAGTGGAAGATTTTTTTTCTAATTATTTGGGTTTTTTTCTTCAACTTACTATGTGTTAGTAAGCTTCTTCCACGTTTAAGCTCTTTGCGGGTCTCTGTACATCAATAGATCCAACTGAAAAACACTCCTTCCAAACAGCACTATAGCGTGATCTGTTTCTAATTACTTCAGCTTGGATTCATTTGTCTTTGCTTTTAACGTCTCTTCTTCACACATTTGTATTTGTTCATGAAAGCCATGTTATAATTGCTCGGTTGTATAGTCATATATTTCACAACAGCTGAGGAGATGCATAACTAAAACTATGCTGACAATCTGTGTGGTGGGGGCTGCTTGCTGTTAGCCGGCTCAGGGTATTTGTTCCTTGCAGAGCTATTAAGGAACCTTTCAGTGAAATAACTTTACGTGTGCCAGGTTCATGCTAGATGCTGATACCAGGGGCGGGCTTCACTTCACCTACAAAGGGCGTCTAGTTTCAGTTAGTTATTTAGGCTTCCTGTAAACATGAAGGGGAGACACATGCATGTTATCAGGACCATGTATTTCAGCTGTCTGAGTTATGGTGAAACAAAATGTTCTTTGGAGAAGACTAAGTCTCCACTCTGTTGAGAGAAGGAGTCTAGATGGACTAATTTACACCAGATACCTAAATTTTAGGCTGTCAAATTAAGGAGGGATGGAACCTGCCTCATCTGTTTATAATTACTTAGTTGCGATTTTTGCCCTTATTTCCTAATTCAGTCAGCAAGTGTTTCCGGATAAGGCCCTGTTAGTTGTGCTGTAGCTTAGCGACAAGAGACCTGAAATGGCTACCTCAAAAATAAACATAGTAAATAATAAAAAGAAAAGACCACATTCCAGTGTAGATCAGTGAATCCTCCCAAAGCATGGAAAACTTAGGAAACTAAAGGAAAGCTAAGCCAGAGGAAGAAAACAACTCATATGCTTAAATTACTGGAGTCCTGGAACTATGTTTAATCCCAGTAAAAAGCAAAGCTGCATGGGACCGACTCACACTGCTCTGAGGACAGGTGCCAAGTTCAAGTCTGTAGTCCTCAGTGAGCAGCTGACCCAGATAAACAATTACCAAACAGAAGGCTTACTTGTCCACATTTTTTTCCTTCTGGCACCTGCTATATTGGCCAAGCTCTGCACCAAACCAAGCTTCTCCCCCAGGCATGGAAGGACCAGCTGTGGTTTGGACTGACCTTCCTGCCCAGCATCCCAGGGTGGTGGTGAGCCTGGGCAAGCAGCCCCAGCATCATCCCCCACATGGAAAGGGTGCACTGCTGGCTGTCTCCTTGGATCACGCTCCTTCGGCGGAGCGAGTGCGCTGGGGCTGCGGGCACGTCCAGACCCATGGGCTTGGAGATATTTTGTTTCTTGGAAGGAGCTGGGAATTGAAGGCTTTCACTGTGCTGCTGGGACGCTGCAAACAGCAGAATAAACTTTGCTGTAAAAGGGGCCATTTGGGTAAATTTGTCTCATTCCCAAGTCTTTTTTGGAAAGTCCTGTACACCTGCACCACAGTGGATCTTCTGAATATTAAGTAAAGATTATCTTTTTTGTATATACATGTGAAATATGTATAAATATATATTTTTGATGTATTTCTTCTGAAAGCACTTGCTCTTTGAATGTATAGATGGCTAGACCTCAAAAAATGATTTAAGTGTTTTTCTTAAAAACAAGCCAAATATTTTCAAGGCATCTGTTTTTGGGGAGAGCACACTGATCGTTTTGTAGAATATTTATATATATTTCTTGATGCTTACAGATTTTTTTAAAAGAAAATATTTATATTGTGGTTTCTGAATCAAACAACATTAAGTATGTAAATAATGAAAGACTGGACATTTTCAGTTTGTTTTTTTTTTTTAACTTAGGTTAAGTTTTTTGAGATCTGGACTAAAATATAAAATTAGTTGAATGGGGTCAAATGTAGGTAGGTGCCTTCAGACACGAAAATAATAAAGACCCATTTGTTTGAGAGAGAGACTTTGTACAATTTGACCAACATTGAATTATAGCCCTGAATTTCCTTTAATGTAAGTAAGCATAAATAGAAGTATTTCAGCTGAATGTGGGACAGATGGAACAGTTAAACTGTAAAAAGCATAAGAATGATTAAGCCTTTCTCATCTGAATGAATTGTGTAAATTTTTTTGTGAAGCTCGCAGATGTGAAATTCCCTGCTTTCTACAGTAACCTGTTCGTTAGAAGCCTTTTAGGGGACAAAGGAAGCACAGGAGCGATTACTTGCCTTTTTTGAGATGGGTGTTGTCAGTTGTCTTCATAATCCTCAATTTGTCCCTGATTTGTCAAAAAGATTTTCCAAGTTTTGCCAACCCTTGAAATGAGCTCAGGCTGAATTTACAAACTATAGACTGACTGTCAAGTTAATCTTGTCTCCAAGCTCCACAGGAAGTTTACTGTTTTGTTCTAAACCATGGAAAACTCCTGATTACCGTTGAGTATTGCTTTGAGGTTTTGGGTTTGCATGAGCCCAGAAACCCAAAGTTAAACTCAGTGTGTGAACCCACAGTAAATAAAACAAAACAACAACAAAAAAAGACAAGAGAAATTAAAAAGAAAAGAGAGAAAAAAAACCCCAGATTATACTGAACCCTGGGGATTTGAAACTGCCAAAGTTCTCAGAGCTTCAGTTATATGAAAAAGAATGTTATTACAGCACCAGAAAGGTTCATATCAAAAGAAGGACACTATTTTTATGTGTTGAACTGTCGCATTGCTTTTGGAAAAGATGCCATGATTTGGCAGCTCTAATTCCTTATACACAGACCATTCAACCATTTAAACTCAATCAAACAAAATGGCAAAAAAATTTTTGTAATTTTTTTCTAATTATGTAGAATCTAAATAATGTAATTAATGGTACATAATTAAAGACCTGAAGAACTGTTGTACTTGGATACGTTAAGAAACTGCATTACATAGAAACTTCAAAACTTTCTCTTATAAATCTCACTGAAATCCGTGAATAAGTCTGGTATATATAACTGAGCATTTTTCAGCTCTGACACCAGGTCCCAAATTCCCACATGAAGTGATACCATAGTCACTTCCATATCTGCATCTCCTTTTACAGGAGAGTGCAGATGAATATTTAAGCCTGACTAAGTGTCTTAGTCTCTTGAGATAGTGAAATAGTTTTGCAGATTTTTTCAGTGTTTTTACACTTTGCATCCTCTGACTGTGAGTTCAGCTCAATGAAAATGGCCAGCCGCTAGTAACTGTTTGAAAAATGGCAAGTTCCTTTCATTTTGTACACAGGGCAGTACATTTCAGCTTGAAAAAGTCCACTTTGATATTAATACTCTTACAGTTTACAGCCATATTCTTCAATATTCTTATATCTGAGAATGGAAACAGTCATAAAAGTTAATGAATAAAGGAATTTCAAGGGAAAGGGGATTAGAGTCTGCAAGGGAAAATTGGGGTCGTCTTTCTGAAATACTGTTACATTAAAATAAGTGCCATTTAGATGACTAGAAACACTTCTGCAGTAGTCTGTCTGTCTGTCTGTATATACCTGCCTGTGAGGTGGCAAACATCCCTTTCCTTTTCTTTGCTCAGAAAGTTGCTCATTGTGATGGTTACAATTTGCAATATACAAAACAAAATAGGTCAAGCCTCTGGAAAAGCTTTGGCAAATACTTTCATCAATAACAGCTGCTTGAATGATCGTGATTTTCATCTGAATCCCACAGTCTGTCCTCAGCCCTGGCTGAATTCAATGGGAATTTGCCTGTATCATTTGAAGTTGTGTAGGATTTGGCCCTCGTCATTTTCCTAAGATACCAATATGGGAAGAACCTCTCAAATGAAAAAAAGTCAGTGTCATTAAAAAAGTAATTGTATTTGATTTAAGATAAAACTTCTGCAGAACTAAACGGCATGCAGTAAATTTCAGGAGTAATGCTCTCCAAAGTTTCAAAAAAGAAAAAAAAAACCTTAGCACATATTAGTAACATATCTTATTTTGAAAACACACTAACCAACTGTTTGCCATCCTTCAGGTAACATTCAGCATCTTTCCAGACAGCTACAATGTTCTCACATGTCTTTATGTCACATAATAGGGCAAACATGACAAACATGATTGATGATGGGATTCAGCTCACCCAACTTTCGTTGACCAAAGATGCAGGCATCTAGTCAAAGCCACTTCCTTGCATTCCTAAGGTGAAAGGGAAAGGTGGGCACCTGCCAAGGGTGATGTAGCCTTTCGTATGTTTAAATGGGTGAGTCCTGACAAAATGTTATCTTTGGGTCTCATCTATCATAGGGAGGAGAGCCTAGCTAACTAGCTTAGGCTAGGTATTTCAAATTCAGCTAATTAATCCTATTCTGTCAGCCTAAAAGCATAAGTGGCTGAGACTAAGTTTTCTTCCCTGTGCTGGGACACCTACTTGAATCCAGCCCCATGCTGATTTGCTTGCTCCTCTCAGCAAAACTGAAGGATCTCTGGTGCCTTTAAGCATGGAGGCAGAAGCAGCCTTCACCATAACCATATTGTTTTGCTCTTAGCAGCTTTCTGTACACAAAGAGGCCATGATGGTTTAACCACTAGACATCTATTTGTAGACATTTCACACATTTTATGACTCCAAACTTGCTTAGAAATGGCCATGTTTTCACTCACACTTTTTTGTGGGGTTTTTTTGTTTGTTTTTTTTTGTTGTTTTTGGGTTTTTTTTAAAGGATACTTGTTCTTCATCTAAGTGATTTTTGTACATATGCAAGCATAAACTTTTAAAGTAGATAGCATTTTGATTTAGTGGCTATCTGTGAAAATACTGTATGTATGTCATATGGGCATAAATGACAATGTGGGGTTCAGGAGAATGGAAACATTTCCTGTACAATGTTAGGTTTTCTTAGAAGATTGCTGCAAATTACTGAAATCTGTGGAATATGCATTTCAATAGCCCTTACAAAGAGAAATGCACATGAAACGTAGCCTGGGTTTTTATATATATATACCGAAAAAAACCCCAAACCCAAACACCAAACCCCCAAAATGAAAAAAGAACCCTGAGTTAAGAAGTCAACTTGTGTTACTCAGCATAGTTCCACTGAAGTCAGTGGATTTACTCTACTGTGACCACTGTTCTCATTTGGTTTGAGGTTTGGGTAAAAGGTTGATTTCAAATTTTTAATCCTAGTTGATTAATTTCAGCTATTAGTACCTGCAACTAATGAGATACTTCTGTAATACAGGGCATTCTACTTTGTGAAAGAAGTTTATGTTTCCATGTCGCCTTTATTCCAGTTGTCTAAAACCCACCCACACTCGAAGCCTGGCTGAGATAATCTGCAACAGCCAATGACAGCGGTTTCCGTTCAACGCGCTGCTTAGTTTCAAGTTCACTGCTTCTGTTTCAGGCCTGAAAAAAGAAAAGTACGCCAGAAGTCTTGCCCCCAAAATCAAACTCATCTTAAAAATAATAGTAACCTGCCCCCTACTTCTGCCTTAAAATTTCCTCTGTGTCTCTCCTTTGGCTCTCATGACTGGAACAGTATCCCTGCTACTTGTAACAGCGGTGCCTTGGTCCTGTGCCACTGTCCTCTTATTTGAGGTTAGGCAGTGGACAATGACTTTGATAACAACTTGCTTGTGTGGCCATGCTTCATTACAAACCAGATATACAATTTCATAGATGGACATTCTATGAATATCATATATGTAATGCAAATCAGTTTAGTCTTTCCAGTTTCTTCAATGAATGCAAAATGAAGCCAAGCACTGGCCTGTAAAGGAATGAAGCTGGGTTAATTAACATTGATAATATACAGCTGTGGGCTGGCTTCAGGGGTGGTGGGTTGGCTGATGTGGATAAGGTGCAGCTCTGGCTGGTAAAGTTAAGTGGTTGAGAGCCAATGAAGGGAGAGCAGCCGAGGAAGAAGCAAGAGAAGAAGAAGCAAGAGAAGAGAGAGCAGGCCCTGGATGAGGTGAGACAAGCAGAAGGCAGCAAAGGGACTGGCATGAAGAGTTTGCCGGTATGAGATGGTAAAAAGACCTTGTTGCAGCCGGCTAGTTTGGAGAGTGCTGTGACACTGGCCTCTGATTCAACAGGCTGCACTGTCTTTTAAATGGCAACCTGAAAATTCCAGTTACAACAAAATGAGATTTAACACCTCTTTCTCTTACATGTTCAAATGTAATTTATATTCACATTTAACACATTAAATATAATTCTGTGGATTATTTCATTCCTTTGCGATGTTTACATGTAGAAATTTTTATCTTTTATAAGTCTGTCACCTTTTCTAATGTATATTTAGTTTTCTCTAGTTAAATAGAGATATTCTGTATAGGAACAAATTTTCTTTCCTATATGGTGGAAATATCACAGGTAAACTTTGTATGAAATATTAGAATTACAAAACATGAGGGGGTTTTGTTTCTTTGTTTTATATACTGCAGAAGTGGAAAGGGTTAGGAGGGCCCTTTCCAAAGATACAGAATATTGACATTATTCCTCAAACCTCCCATTCTTCATAACTATGTCATAAAATTATGTCATTAAAAAAATTCTCTTTGAACATTTTGGAAAAACATTACATTTTGAGCATTTGAGCAAAAGCAGATTTTTTTTATTTTGCACAGTTTAATTTAAAAAAAGATATAATTAACAGAACTGTGTATCTGCTGCCAGAGTACATCAAATTAATACACATGGTCAGGGTTAAGGCTGCCCCAGGTAATAATATTTGATAATTACAAGATGAATGAATCTAAGAGTGACAAATTGTGATTACATTGCAGATAGCATTTTTAATTACATACTGTTTGATTCTCCTCTTGTAGTAACGTATACATTAGACAGAAAATTTACGTTAAGATTTTTTCCTCTGAGAAAAATCTATTTTATCTTTTACATGAAATTCAACTAACTCCACTGAGAATGCTAAAGGAATGTATACAAAATCATAAAATTTGTTTCTAATTTTTTTTTTTAATTTTGCTATTAATTCAGAAGCTGGTGGATTTTCCCAGCCAATAGCATTTCTTTACCATTTAAGAAGACATCAGTAGTAGTGGTATTGCGTGATGCTGACATACTGTAACAAGACATAGCTGCTGAAATCTTTCATTTTGGTTTTACAGAATTTGTACTTCACACTGATTGAAACAGCTTTTCTTTTTCTATCACGGAACATTCCCTGCTTGAATTATGTTTAAGGTATTTGCATTTTAACACAGGTGGTATATGAGTGGAAATGACCTTCAAAAGATCAAAACCTCTCACAGAGTGAGAAAGACTCCAGCTTTCATCAGCTGTACAGGCAAATGGTGAGATACACCGTGTTAAATCCAAATTAATTGAAAATTCGATGTAGGCTATTATAAAATTATTGGTCACAATTCCATAGTCAGGGCTGAGTGTCACATTTATATACTTTATATTCACAGTCCTGAAACTCATTAAAATCTGCAAAGATAACACTGGGCAAAGGAAAATATGTATTATAAATATTACAAGTAAATGTAGACTGCTTAAGCTAATACATAAATTTCACAGTGTTAAGATGGTATCGTGGCTAAGGTAAGAAGAGGGGGTCTGAAGATGTTCTGTTCTTTCCCCAGCCCTGCTGCAGACTTGCAGCTCTGTAGATCATGCCAGCACAGGTACCAATGTCATGTAACAGCAGATTTCTGTGCACGCTGAAGTCCCAAATTCCATACAATGATCAAAGCAGATATGTAGGTAGTAGGGCCACCAAATCTGGGTTAGGCACATGAATCCTCAGATGACTGTTGCTGGGCAGGGCAAGAAAGCAACAGCTCCTGAGGGAAGGATGCCCAAGAGTGCAGTGTACAGTAATCAAAACATCTCACTTCAGAAAGTTTTGGGGATTTTTGATATTATCATTATAGTCAGAGGTCTCCACAGGGCAGTACTCCTAGAGCACACAGGGGTACCAGTGACCTGCCCTTAGACCATACACGGACACATTTGCAGGAGCTGTTCCTTCCATTGCGGTTAAGAAAATCGTGATTACTGATGCTGCCTGCTAGTAGTGACTCTGTCCTCACATGTGGCGATAGCCATGCCGTACCTGAGCTAAACACAAATGGAACAGAAAACCAGTCCCCAAAGACATTTAGTTTAAAACATGGTACAAGTAGATCAGGGATATAAATAAATGTTATGTTGAGATAACTGGGGAAAGAGTTGGCTTTATGGAGTAATATGTAATGATAGCTCTTCATGAGCCACAAGGTAAATGTATTTTCTTTATCTAAAAGTGCTACATACAGAACATAAATACATTATAAACATACATAGTTATTAATGCTTTTCTGCATATATAAATCAAAGAATGTAGAAAGGAACACAAACATATTTTATATTTCTGTCCAATTTCCTAATCCTGTAAGATTTTACTAATATTTGCAGTCCTCTAATATTTTGGTGCTTGCTGAGAAACTTTCAACAAGCAGATTTTTACCTTCAAGGTATAAATAGCTATAGGGGGAAGAAGACAGGTGTTTAAAAGAATTAAGAGTTGAAACTCTTCAAACTAGAAAGTGTCTCTGACGAGAAAGCAATTTTTGTTTGCTTTATGGCTTTATCCTGAAAGAGATCAGAAAGCTGTTGAGGATTGTAAGGTATGTATACATAAGGTTATTCCATTTGATTTAGCATTTGACAGGGTGTATAGACATTTAAAATCCCTCTACATACTTTGAACTTCTTACTGAAAGGCAAAAAGTCTTTTCTCTTTGAGATATAGTTGCTCAGCTTACATTAAAGAGTTCAACAGATTCAGTAATGCGGAATAATACTTTGGCTTTTTTTTAATCACAATATGCCCAGTCACTAGTCCCAACCTGAAAAAAGGAAATAGCTCACAGTAAAATGTAAATTGATGATGATGAGAAAATGGATCATATAAGGAACTTCATACCTGATTTTTTTTGAATCTGATAAGCCAAATCAAATAAAATGTTTAAGGTCTGTCAAAAGATGATATCCTCATGAAGTCCTTATCACATACATAATACCAACATCTTAAGGCACAAGTTTACAGAGTTCTTGTATATGTTAGCACCTCCATAACAAAAACCACTGATGTGAATGCTCTAGCCAGTTGAAGATTCAAGTCTGGATCAGAATTTCATGACTTGGATCACAAAGTAATTTCATCCTGTTTCTCTGAGAACATTTGCTTTGACTTAGTAGCTCTGTTCTCTGGGAGAAACAACTTGTTCATAGCCCAACTTTTTTTTTTCTTTTTTTTTTTTTTTTTTTTTTTTTTTCAAAAAATACCAAATAGTTTGTCCCACAATCTGTATTTTGGCCAGGTCACGGTGTACATCTAGCAGGGTTTCTCTTTCACTTTACACTTTAAAAGAGTCATTCAGTCAGGGGTCACTGGCATAGGCAATCAAAGGTACTCCCTTGTCATTGCTGTAAATCCATATTTTCATGCCGTGGTAGTACGCCTCAATTTGTCTCATGAGCTTCTACTGAGACTCCTTTCAGACAGGAAGATTTTTTTCACTAATGTCTGTCAGTGACAGGATTTGTCTATTATCTAGTTGAAATAGGAAACTGCATCTTTTCTTTTTTTTTCCTAAGATTTTCTCTATGCCTCTTATAGTACATTCTTCTGTCAGGGTGACACTTACATTAATGCATCTATAATTTTGATGGCTAATGAAGCACCAATCCAGAAAACCACTGATATTTTTCTCCCATGCATGGTGAAAACTCAGACTAACACTTTAGGATTGGCAAGTAGGATTATCAAAACTTGAGCTGTGCAGAAACATGCTACATTAGCCTTACCTCCGTCACATTAGACGCTAACCTCTGAGCCATAGCCCTTTTTGTGCTCTGGGATTAGGGGCAGGACTATGGATCAAGCTGCAATACATCAGTTTGGCTTTACCTGGTATACAGGGTCACAGCAAGGAAAAGATGATGTCATATCATTTTCTTTCTGGTTGTAGAGTACAAATGTTTATCCAACAAACAAAATCTCAATGGAGTTTTGTTAGAAAACATCTGGAGTTGCACACTGAAGGCTTTGCATACTGAACGTGTAGGTATTACACACAAGTGTGGCCAGAAATGCACATCTGATCACATCCAGCAGGCAGCGGGGTCCTGTAGCCTTGTCCAGGAAACATTGAAAGGTCAGTTTAAACGAACTATAAAAATTATTATTAAACCACAGAGTTTTCTTACTCCTGAAGAACACAAGAACTGTCTCAGGACTGACTGTCAGCTGATGAATTAATCTACCTTTCTTTACTCATCCTTCTGCCTTCAAAACCACCACCCAAATTCAGTGATATTGTCACGTCAGCATCCTCTAGCCTGCTGTAGCCACCAAGAGGTGATCTAAACTGAAAGGTGTGCTGACTTTTTTTGATGTAGGCATGTCAGAGAGCGCTCAGGCAAACAACTCACTAGGCAGATCACAGGGAGCAGAAATCCGCAGTAGGGGTAGTGAGCAGCTGCTGGGGGAGCCTAAAGCAGTAGCCCACTCAGCCAGCACAGATGGAGCTGGAGAAGGTCACAGCTCCATAGGGCAAGGCTACAGCCTCTGCAGTGCCTTGTAAGATCAAACAAAACACAGCCCCTACAAGGGACACTTGCAACATGAACACTTGGTTTGAATCAGAAAGTGAAGCCACCCAGCACAAGTTTGCAGTGTGCTTCTTGGCGAAGAGGAAAAATGAATGGACAAAAACCCTAAAGACAGGAGGCACTGTGAGGGTTGCTGTGTTGTGAAAACCAGCACTGATCACAGTTTGCATCACCTTCTGCGAAGGAAATAGCACCCTGAAATACACAAGCAGTACATGGCAGAAATGAGAGCAAGATGTCCAGGAGGATTAGCAATTAGATGGCTTGCTCTTTAACAGGTTAGCAGCTTGGCTGAAGCATGGGTGGGTGGGCAGTCACGCAGGCGTGCAGGCACATACGCATAAATCTGTAAACCACAAAACAGCAGCCAGGGCTCAGGAGCTGTCAGTGTCCTAATAGAGACATTTTAAAATATAGTCTGTGAAATGGTTATGTCCCTTCAGAGGATCAGCATGCTCTGCTGCAGCCAACTTGGTGCTATGCAGGCACTGTGGTGAAGGACACTTGACTCATCGTTACATTGAGAAAATGCCTTCCCTTTGTAGCCTCCCTCCTCTTCCCACACTCCCAAATATTTTCCCAGGCAGGGTAAAATTTACTGCAGTTGGGTCTGGCAGTGTCTTCTTGCCCCTGTAGGCATGCATGCAGGTAAGAGCTCCCCTAAACAAGCAGCAAGCTCCTCTGGATCTCTGACCTTTGCCATGTGGGATTAGAGACAAATCAAAGAGCATCCTCATCTCCTCTTTTTTTCTCTTAGTGTCAGGCTGCCAGGCTAAATGCCTCAGTTGTAGATCAGTCTGGAAGAGTAAAAGGGTCAGCCCAAATCACTCATTGATTCATTCCTTGAGTTCTTTGTAGGTTTTTTGATGGTACTTACAAAGGGTACTTATGCAGAGAGTTGTTGATTTTACTGACACTTGGCCACTATGAACATCCTTTATGTTTCGTGTCAGCCACTAAACAACTGTCACTGTGACTTACCACTCATCAGCCACCACAGAAAGGTATAAACTGGCACCTTTATCTCTTCAGGTCACATCCTGACCACATGCACTTGTTCTACTGCATGCATGACAGCTTTAACATTCTCATGTTGCTGCTTTTCCATGTAATGGCAGCCCTTTCCTCCAGGGAGTTCAGAAGAAAAAAACAAACAGCAAGCAGTGTTGCAAGAAGTGGTTTGAGGAGAGTTTAGGAGGCAGCCATCCAAAATGCTACAGGCGAAGATGTGGACCCCAGAAGTCTAAATGTGACAAAGGTTTAGCAATAGCAGCATCCAGCCTACATTTTTCATGTTATATTTTGTTTATCATCTGCAAGATAAAAAACAGATGGAAATAATAGGTTGCAGAAAAATGGGTGTTGTGTGGCTTCATAGCCCTGACCAAGCCTGTATGGCGCCTGTCCCACTGCCTGACCAGTCCTGTCCAGCCTGACCCATTCTCACAGACACAAACCCACTATGTGCTGTGGTGTTGTCGTGTAGTTAGGATTTATTTGCATACCTCCTGAAAGATGTATTATGAAGAGTGAAACGAAGTAAAGAAGTTGTGTTGTGGTAGTTCTGTTGGTTTTGTTACGGTTGAGATTTCTGAAAACAGGATGCAGATTTGATCAGTAGTGCTGACTTCTGTATCTGAATTATGAATGAAATAAGTAAGGATTATTTGGATTATCCTTCATTCTTTGTCTTCCTGTCTTTTCTTCCTCAAATTCATGGAAGCAGGGGCTCTCTTCTACTATGTCTGCAGAGTGGCTGGCCCAGGCTGGGCCCATGGTTGTTCTAGGAGTGTAAATAACTTCACCTGTGCAAATGCTGACTGGAGCTGTGCACAGGAGAGGCTGCCTGCCTTAATTTTACTCTCTGGCTTTAACTAATAAAATTAGCCGAGAGTATGTTATTCCCATCCTTCTAGGAGGGGAAGAAATGGCACATTTTGTCTCTCTGACAGGTTCCAGGAACTTGGTGCACTTCTTTTAATAGGATAGATGCTTTTATAATTATTAACAACCATTTTACAGCCTCTTCCCTGTGACTGGTGCTGATTCAAGTTACTTAAAAGTGAAGCTTCATCACTTTTCACTTCTGTTAAGGAAACCTTAGAGAGCTATGCCAAGAAATACCAAGAAATAAAGCTCTTTTATGACTAAGAGTCTGCCCATTCTAAAACTCTTACTTCTAAAAGATGAGTTTGGGAGAAAATATTTTTTTTTATCTTGACTATATAGAACCCTCTATAATCAATACAATTCATTCTATTTAAAATGTCTGTTTTTTCCTTTGATTCTTTTGCATGGAATGCACTGTGAATAAACGGTAATTATGTGACCAAGCAAATGCACGATGCAATGGGCAATATCACAATTAGGAGTAACCTTATATTCATGGTCCACAGATATTGAGTCTCAGGGGTGGTTTTCCTCCTTTATTTTTTTTTTTCTTTAAAGTAAGGCTTCCAAGACAAACTTTGAACAAAACTTTTAAAAATAAAAACCAACAAAATAACCAAATTTTTATTTTATTATTGGGCGTCAGACAGTCATGTACCTCAGACAATCTGGGCCAGAGTTATTCTTGAGGCTAATTAGTAAAATGCCTGAATGGTTCAAAAGGTGATGTGCAGGGGATAAAGCAGTATTTTAACATTCAGGATGGATTATCTAGTAAAATTTGAGAGTCCCAAAGGGTTTCCATATATCACTGCAGGAATTCTGCCTGTGGTAAAGCAGAGCTGTTAATCATTAAATCTGTTTTGCTTAAAGACTATTTTTCTTCTAATAATACTTTCCTGTTTGTTTCTTGGACTTGATAGCGCTTCTTTCAATCAACCTGCTTTCCACAGGAATGTCATTAATTTTTCCAGAACCAAAAAAGTTTATTTTTAAGTCTGGCCAGTAGTGACTGGAGTGACAGAAAGCAGGAAAGAAGCGACAGCTGAAATGAAATGCCGGCTTGAAATTGTCGCTGATCCTTGTGTCCTAAGGAACTTGCTGTGCAAAGCTGGGCTGCTTCTCAACTGTTTTTTCAACTTCAGAGAGTGAAGACCTGTCCTGGCCGAGCCCTACAGAAGGGTAAATTTAGGGAGCTTTGGTGCTCAGTGGATTTGGGCATTCCAGTATCCCAACCACTCTCCATGGTCTCTCCAGTACTTGCAGGTGAGATCTTTTGCCAAGCAGAAATCCAGCAGTAAAAGAAAGAGGCAAGTCAGCTCCTGCAGTGGTAAGTTGCTCTTATTTGGGTTACAGGTACAAGAAACCAATTTTCAGACTCAAAATGCCTCAGGCTCAGCATCTTACAAATTCAGGTCAGCCACTCCCCAGGGAGGGGAGCCGAGCTCACCAGACACCTTCCCAACCCCAGGGCCTCTCTCCTTCTTTCTGACATTTCCAACTCCTCAACGTGAGTGAGGCAGAAGGGTTTTGAGTCCCAGGGCAGAGGGATGCTCCTGTACCCCCTTTCTTGCCCAAACCTTGCTAGCAATCAAGGGTCTGAGATTAACCCTTTCCTCTGCCCTGAGACTACATACCCAAACAAGCATGGGGAAGCAATCACAGCAAAGAAAGCATTCATCACACACAGTCTTTTCTGTTAATTTGGGTTCAAATGGGCTAGAACCAGCCCCAGCAGACTCATTGTTTTTCTTCCCTGTATTCTCTTTTTAAAACAAAATGATATACTATGGCCTGAGACAAACTGTATGTTGACTTCAATATCAAAGTACTTTTGGTTCTTTTTGCTTGGACAGTAAGGATCAGCTGAGGGGGTAACCTGCTGGAACATATCTGTTGAAGAAATGAGGTCCTTAGAAAAATATGGTTTTGGGCATGTAGGATCTGCAGGTTGAAGTCTGTGAGTTCAGGTTGGCTTTGTTTGGGATCTACTGTACTGGGATTAGAATTGACTGAAATGTTGAAAGGTGATCCCATCTCAATTATATTTTATCTCAGGTTCTGAGTTTTGTTTGTTCTGTCATGTTTTTAACTTGGTTTGTTAAATGCCAAGTATAATAGTAAGAACCGAGTTATTCTTTTTTTTTTTTTTTCCCCTCATTTCATTCTAATTTTTTGAAGCGTCTCTAGCTTATGGACAATAAAAATATACTGAAAGAAAAGATGTGAACTCCGTGTTTTCATACAGTATAAATTTAAGAGAACTGGAAGTGCTGAATCAGTAGACTTTGAAGAAGATAAAAGAAAAACGAAAGAGTAAAAATATTTAAATGGTATATATTTTAATATGTGTAATGGCAAAAATAAAAAAAAAAGGCAAAAGAGCTAAATATAATCTGTTAATGCTGATTCTGTCCTCCTAAAGCTACTGTATTTTGAAAGATAAAATCAATGTCTTTTTCTTTTGTACTAACTCTAATTAACACAGTCCCCAGAAAATCAAAAGGTTTCACCATTTGATACCATTTGCCACACTACACCACAGACATACCATATTTCTTTTCTCTTTGCCTCCTCCCAAAGGTAACCTTTTTGTTTTTTGTTTTTCCAAGAGAATAATGACCAGCTGTGATTATGTTGATTTCACCATAAGTAAGTAAGGGAACATGTGAATATGTTGATTACATCATGAAATAAGTAAGGGAACAACCAATATTTCTGGCTAAATTTTTTGGGCTTCATGATTAGGGTTTCAGTGTTTCTGCTGGATTGTAGATATTTAAGATGTGCATGGCATTGTTCCCTGTATGTTCTGTTTGATGTATATTACCAGCCCCCCTGACAATGACCTTTCTGGCAGTCACCTCTTTCTGGATCTGAAAGCAGGTATGTCACACTATGTCAGGTCCCAGAATTACTGTTAAGTCTCCTTTAAACAGAATTCCACACCCAGCTCATCTTCTACCTAAAATAAATGGCTTTTGCCATGTTTTGCACCTATTTCTGATGCAATAGAACAAAACACCCTTCTTTTGTGTTAAAAAACCCATAACTGACATTTATGCAGCACAAAGACCTTCCCAGTATCCACTAGGGCAGGCTTTACATACAAGGCCTCCAGCAGCTCAGCTTGTGTGAAAGGCACAGATTTGCTGACGCACTTCTAAAGGTTTCAAAGGAGCTCAGTAGCAAAAAAACCTCCTATATATGTATCAGTGAATTCAGCATACAACAGAGAAGTTTTCCAGCAGTAATATTCAAATAGCTCATAAAATGTGAAATTTTCTTTAAGCTGCAAAATTAAAATTCCTGCGAAGTAATCAGGTGAACTCAGGCTACAAGGATACCTGCAACTGCAGAGAATGAAAACTTAGTCCTCTGGCACGGTCGGTTTGAAGTGGATGATCACAGTGGATGGTGCCTGTCAGCATCAGTCAGCACTCTGGAAAGGAGCTGCTGCTTTTTGGTTTGGCTGGGTTTTGGTAGGTTTGGGGGTTGTTTTGGTTTGTTTGTTTCTTTAAGTAGTACAGAAGTTTTGTAAGATCATAGGGAAAAGTAGGTACTTCAGCGATGAAAAATTCTGCAAAATGGCAGAATATTTTACAAAATGTCAGTCTTTTTCAATCTATGCCATATATGCCTTGCCTAAGGCAAATTCATATAAAAATTAGGATATAGTAAGATTTATTGGCTACCTGCTCATTTTAAATTTAGTTTTCTCTTATCACATTCACATGAGGTATAACAGTTATGCATATGTGAGTAGTCTTAATTACAAAGCACCTGCTCAAGTTATAGCATCATTTACTTCAAAATATGCTGCTTTTTCCCGGTCCCCAGTGCTATGGATATTGGTTAGACAGTCTTTATTGAACCTGTCAGGGTATCTGCACAACCTTCCTCTTGAAGCAGAAAACATTTGTGCAATAATTTTAGGATGTTACAAGGGAAAGCCTTAACCTGGACCAGCTGATGGGGTGGAGTGGCCTGATACTTGAAGAGGTCCATCAGTTTTAGTTGTTGCTGCTGTATTAATTCATGTTAGCTAGCATGCTTCACATTGGCCCAACTCACCTGTAAAGAGCTTCTCTGCTCCAAGCAACTAAAATGGATGGAAGAGTGGTTATATTTGCTGATTTGGTTAAACAGAAGTAATTTCATTGTTTTTTTAAGAAACCTTCTTTTATTTATGCTCATGAGTTTAGGAATGCCAAGCTTCACTAAGCAGTGAGAGTTTACAGGTGTGGTCACATGTACATCACATAGCTTTGGGATTTGCCTTGGTTCATACAGGAGCTGGGTCTCAGTCTGAGGTTTACTACTGAATCTCTCAACTCTGGGTCATGAAAATACTAATTTTTGTGGCAGTGCAGAGGCAAAGAAAAAGAAGGGCATGGTAGTCAGGACTACTAGTGGAGTTCCTATAGTCCACCTGCAAAATTCAAAATGTACCCTGACTCTTAATGTTTTTGAGCTTCAGTTAAAGACTCTGGTGAGTCTGGCCCCTCAAAACTAAGCAGTTTTGAGTAGGAACTAACATAGACGAAGCAGGGAGCAGCAGACAAAGGCAGAAGATAGCTGAATATTGACAAGTCTAACACAGCAGAAAGAGGAAAATGGCTGTCGAGGAGTCAGTCAATCACCAGTTTGGGCCATGTCAATTGATGCTTATTTAGGCTCAGTTTGAAAGAAGGTCACAAGAAGCCTTGTTCTGACTTCATTGGAAGAGAGAATAGCGTCTGGAGAACTCTCAGAACAACCAGCAGGCAGGGAGGTCTTCAGCAAAAACACTTTGAAGAATAATCCAGATCTCAGGGAGCCTGATAGGAAGCATTAAAATATACTGTACTTTTACATGTTAAAGCGCTATGCCTATATAACTGAATAGTGAAAAGTCTGAAAATGTTTAGGATCAATGTGTGTGCAAAGATGGTCTGGGAACAGAACATAGCTTGGTCTGCAATTTTGTGCAAGCCACTGAAGCAGTAATTTCTTAGAGGAAAACTGATAAAAAGTGCTAAATCTTCTAGGTTAAATTCTCCTCAGTTTCCTAGGCATACCGTCAGCGTCTCAAAAAATCTGAAGAAAAGGCAGCCTAACTTTTGAAAAGAAAAGAATGAAACAAAATTTTCACAGGATCCTTACATTAGAGCCGGAGGATTTTCTTCAGATGGGAATAACTCATAGTTGCTGAAATAAGTTTATTTCCTTATCTAACAAGCTCTGGCAAATTAGGCATGCCTCCCAGCAGCCAGGCTCTTGGTGCGGCTGCTGCTGACATCAGGGCGTTGGAATGTGTCTGCAGCACATCCACTCCAAGGGTTACCAGTCAGCCCTTCCCTGAAACGAGGTGTGAGAAACTACTGCGCTTCTAATGAGGCCACTTCTATCTTTGTTAAATATACTGTTTATGTTAAAGATGTTTTATGATCATTTAAAGTCAAACCAGAGTGTGAATTCACCTGACGTGAGAAAGCACAGCTGGGAGAAAGATTTCCTTCTCAGCAGTTTTTTTCCCCCCTTAATACCTTCACTCTGGGAATTTTAAATACATTTGCTTATTTGTCTTAGCTCAATTTCCTCTTCTAAGTTTGTGTTAAAACCTTTAGTCATTAACTCTGTCTTGAATAAATACTGAAGAATGAATAGATAGCTAGAGACATCAAGCCCCAAACACCTCTCCAGCCCTGAAGAGGTAAGAGTCATATCTAGCTCCAATTCACACTCCTCTGACACCACTTATCAACAGCAAAACACTGGGACAAATTTCAGTCAGACTTCAAAACATCCCTTTTCCACTGAAGAGTTTAATGTACATCCTGCAGAAGGAAGAATTGCAGCAAAGCCCAGCTGAAAAATGTGTCGGTACTTACACAGCAGGACAGCACAGGACAGTGGGTAGTGGCTTTCTAGCAAAACCTAGGAGCCAGCCCCCAGGTTGAAGACTGCTAAAATCACCTTTCTTGAGAGGTAGCAGTTCCTGATTGCATTCAGGGCTTCACAAGAGCCCGCTGAGGGGGTGAGGGCTGTGTTCCACCATGCCACCTGTGGCACCACAGATGCTCCGTGGTCCACCTGTATCAGGATGCTCTAACTCCTCTCCCTTCCTCTTCAAACACCAGCAGTCTTCTTAAAGCTGCAGCTAGAGCCTTGGATATTCCAACATTAAATTCCTAAGCTCCAATTGTTCATGGGTTTCATGCTGATCTGTACTTACACTCACCTTTTCCAGAAATGAAAGTAGCAAAGGCATCCACACAAACACATATATGTAAGCCCTGATCTGAAGATCACTTTGATGATCCTGCAAGTATAGCACAGCACTCCCACTTCATGGAAGGTTATACCTAATAGCTGAGATATGGTAGCTTCCTAAGCAGCTTCTCAGGCCAAGTTTTTTCTAAGACTTTATTCTTAATTTTTTTCACTGCAAAGTGAAATAAGTCAGTTTAAATGTCTAAGAGACCAGGCAAGCCTCTTTGATTTGCTCTCAGAAATTGAGATGTTGGTAAATATGGCTGAGAAGAGCCTCTTAACTGATAGTCAGAATGTTCCTGTTATGCATCCAAGAAAATTGTCATCTTTAATGTTTTTTTTTCGAAGTACTGCAAAGAGCAGATACAGCCAAGGTAGTCTAGGAAGCTCCCCCCTCTTTAGGATCCTTGTAGGTACAGCTGCAAGCTGTTAAGCAGCTTAGCTAAAACTGTAGGAAAGGAATAGCCTCTCTAATGACCTTTCAGTTATAGATCTCTGAACTGTAGCGTGATCCTGCTCTTTGTGCATCCGTGTGGTCTGAGTATCAGGATTTCTTTCAAGAGGTCCTTAATCCACAATCCACTAGGGAAGTACCCTTCTGGATGTTTTCTGCATGAATACTTGGGCAGCTGCAGGCTCCGTGCTCAGCCGTAGGACTGTGCAGAACTACTTACTTGTGAGGTAGGTTATTGTGTGGATGCTGTTAGAAGATCGTTTGCTCTGGAAAAGATGTGCAATATCTGCTGCAAAACCTGGAAAGCCAGCTGCAGATTTCTCAAAAACTATTCCTAAATATCTGAATTGAGCTGTGGAGCCAATGTGACTTCAGGGTCCAAAGACTAAGGGGGAAGTCATGGACTTATCGACACTGGGGTTCGTTTTGCTTTTTCCCTATTCAGACCTTTCTGAAGATTGCATAAAACATTTTAATATAGAAAACCAAAGCTATGCAAAATGTTTACAATGAAACCAAAACCATGTTACAAATTTGGAATCCAGCATGGGGGTTAGTCAACGCTTGCATGCATCTTGTGAAAACTGCTTTGAGAGAAGTCAGGCCAGTGCATGGTTTTGAGCCAGAATTATGGGAAGCAGAATGCTTGGCTGAGTCTCACATTGCATGGTCTGAGTTCATTTCAACCTGAGAATTATGCAAAATTGGGAGCATGAAAATTCCCATGGATCAATACTGGGAAATGCACTGAAGAACAGTTTCCATGATTCCTTAGACCTTCAGGGCTAGCATTTGGTGTTGTTTAGTATACAGAAGCTGTTTGTGATTTTCATGACTAAGGTCTTCAGGAAAACTCTACTTTGATGAATTACTGCAGATCACTGTAAGATGGCTTCTCTGTGTTTATTTTCTTCCTACCAACATACTACAGAAAAAGAAGGCTTAGCATAAACATTAACCTAAGTACATATAGCTGATTTATATGAAATCTAAGATGTAGATATGTATTTCTAAAGTTAAGATGCAAGCTGCATTTTGAAGTACCTTTTGGAAAACGCCAGAAATGTAAAGTAAAAATGAATCCCCTGATATACACTCATGTTCAGAGCCGGTCATGAAGAAAACAAAAAGCTTTAGACACATCCAAGGAGTAATGGGGGTAGCAAAAGACTAGATAATTCTGTGCAACTTCACATGGCCAGTGTAGTGTAGAGTGTGTGACGGGGGAGGGGAAGGGTAATACAGAAAACTGTTATTCTGTGAAGAAATGGAAAAGACCTGGAATAATTTGGGACATGGACAGGAAAAGATGAGGCATTAGGTTTTTCAAAGGCATAGAGTGTGTATGAGGAACACAAAAAAAGCCCCAATAAAAATGAATGAAACTGAAAGACCTATGCATTTTGCATGTAAAAAAGATAGTTCGGTGTCATATAAAAAACTCTGCTTTAGCTCTGTGTAAATTCTTTAATTCTGCCTATAGCTGGCCTCAGTACTGCAGGAATCCAGTCACATTTCCACACCTTAAAAATGCCAGAAGCTCCAACTTTTTGTTGAATAAAAATCCAGTAGCAGAACCATAAGCTGCTCACTGGAGGACTCTTTCTGGGAGGAAGAATAGTAGATACAGCACTAGTGTGTAAACAACTCCCTCAGCCTTTTTACTCACTTGGAGGTCCACCTGCTAGTGGACATAAGGGGGTAGAAAGTAAAAACAGTTTATCAGCCACAAAGAATACAAATAATTTATCAGTTGAAGACAGCCAAACAAGAGGAAAAGAGGAAGCCTAAGTCATACCAGTGCTTTCAAGTTCACAACAAAGGTGGAACAGTTTCTGTTGGCAAGTCCCAGCTGCCTAAAGCAGAGGTATAAAAAGGACACGGTAGGTAGAGGTACCATAATGCAAATTGTGAGGAATTTACCCTGATGTAAATAGTTAAAGAACTGCTTGGGCACTGAAAAAAAAGAAGAAAACAATTTTTGGCTCTCTTGAAATTACTTGCCAGCCTAAGTAATTGTATCACTGAGGGTTCCTGTTTACTCATTTAACCTGATTTTGAAACTTAGTCTTTTTCTTTCAGCTTCCAGCTGCAAATAGTTGGGAAATCTGACCATATACTTAGTAATGGAAAAAAATTTCCCTTTCATAAACTTTGTATTTTCTGCCTCCTAATCACCACAAATGTCCCGCCATTCTTTTGGAAGATGAGACATACACCCTATAAATATTTTGCTTACATGAGTACTTATTATCATAATCTTCCCCACAGACTCAGTTTTTTTCATACAACCATGGCTCCAAAGCCTTAAGTGTTTCTAAAGTAGTTTTGCAGTACTCTTTTCAGGTCTGTACTACTCTAGCCTATTGGAGGCCTCCTCCATTAAAAGACTGACATTGTTTTGCATTTACTAGTGTTTTAAGAAGAATATGGGTTCTGATGATGATGAAGACTTAAGAGAAGTAAGTACTCTGTTTCCTATCCAGGGGTTTACTTGAAATCTGTAGCAACCGGTGAAGACTCTTACCTTTCAATGACCAGATTTGGTGTTTAGTACGTTGAAGTTGTCCAGGAGCAACAGACAACTTATTGCTTCTGCTTACATTCCATCACCGTGCAGAATGTCATTGCCATTATACATACTGAATGAAGGAGCTTAGAGAATGGAAATAGCTGTAATTCTGAGTCCAGACATTAAATTCATATAGGCATAGTTTACAATACCTCTCCCTGACATCAAGAATGCCAGGAAGCCTTTGCTAAGGGTAGGTGTAACAAGAACAGGTGTTCCTGATGCAGGAGTACAACCACTTTTACAGTGTTGATTGCCACACTCATTTCTGTAGTGTATGCACTTGGAAAGGCAGTAACTCCAGGAGGAAAATTTTTGAAAACAATGTATCCCAGGTTCCTTATAAGAAGAGTCTTATATAGTGCAATGAGCATAAGCATTGTAGAAAATAATTTTATTTTTGCCCTTAAAAAAACCCCAAACTGGTCAATGGTGTAGCAGATATAAGACTGAAATCAGAATGTGCATGCATTGTAATTGAACTGATGAATTAGTATACCGAGAATCTGGAGGTGATATCAGAGGAGAATACTAATGCGCACTCATGGTTCAAGTTAAATATCCTGAAAAGCTGGGAGTCTTTTGGCTTGAAGTCATGCTTAGCTTTCCAGCCCCAAAAATGTGTCTTTCCTTTTTCTTACTAAATCTATCTGCTGTAGGTGTTACCTAGCAGCTGTACAGCCCACTTTATCAGGAAGTGTGCTGGAGTTCAGATACAGTTTGTTATCTGTGCTGAAGTGGTCACCCTGTTAGACAGCAGCAGCCCTGCATGTTTGCATAACTCACAGAATATCTTCAAGACATAATCCCTCTGATCTTCTCACTACAACTTTAGAGCAGAAAATCAGTTTTCCTGTGAAACAACATCCCTAAACTTAAAACTGAATTTACACTCTGGCTGCAAGAGCCCACATGCAGCAACTGTGAACTTGCCGGGCCACCTTGTTCACAGACCTAAAGCAGCAGCAGGATGTGTCTCAGCCACCTGTCTTGCACTACAACTTTTATTTGTTTGATAACAACATCCAGAGTAGAGAGCTTCTGCAAGAGAGTCAGGTAAAATGAGATACAAAGTGATCAGTTCTAAGCAAGATTACCTTGCTGGTCAGATTTACAGTCTGTCTCAGTACTGGCAGTATAGCAGGGACTTCTAAACGCTGCAAAATTAAAGAGAATTTTCAGGACATAGGCGAAAAGGAGTCTAGATGCCTGATCAAAAAGCCAGTGTACTGGAGAAATTCCTTGACAAGTCTGATTCCTGGTCTGATGTCCTCCAGGTTCTTTCAGCGCACAGACCTATGAAGGTTCCAGCTCCTCATAAATAAGAACTGGTGGCTTCTGTCTTCCACAATACTGTCAGTTTTGTAATCTTTATTGGAGCTAACTTTTGATAAAGTTCATTATTTGATTCATATTTCTTATATTTTATTCTTATGCTTCACCTTTGAAAAGAAGTCTACACCCCTCAAAACAAACAAACAAAGAAACAAACAAACAAAAAAACCCACAACCCACCACACCAAAAAAACAGAAGCAAAGGAAAAGTATGCTGAAAAATTAAACAAGCAAAGGGAAGAGTAAGAAGATAAAAATTATCTCTAGTATTAGCTACTCAGAATTGGCCAAAGCAGTCTACACAGTATCCCTTTCCTATCTGTCTTTATCTTCATGGCATGGGCTGAGGAATGGGATCTCTAATCACCAAATGTTCATACCATGTTAGATCAGAGAGAATCATATATACTTTTTTCAGTATCAGATTTCAGTGTACAAATGGCTGAATTCCTCACTGAGGGCATGAGTTCGTGACAACTCTGGCATCTCTTTTACAGAAGCAGTCTTTCTGAGCATATTTGAGTATAACAGGTGAAAATGAGCTATTTTACAAAGTGAAAGAAAATTTACTCTGCAGACTGGTGCTCTGTTAAAGCCCACAATAAATTCTGTAGTGAAATTTAGTGCCACAGTATTTCTCATATTATCTGTCATGTCAGGAGAGCTCTGAGAGGACAGAAACCTTAGGCTTTTCAGTGTTACAAAGGGCTGGCAGAATTAAAGTGAATCATAGACAAAGGGGCCAAATGTTTTTCAGACATGTCAGCACATAACTGATGAACAGTTAATCCTTCAGTAATGGGTTAACCTGCTGCCCTGTTCTAACCATGAGAAATGTTCCTGTGAGGAGTTCCCTCACTTGTCATTTGGACTGTCAACCTGCTCTAATGAGTTTGCTTCAAAGCCCAAGCTAGTTTACGTACTGAAGCACTAAACCAGCTAATTTTCTTTCTCTGTTGCAGACATTTTATTCTCAAATCATTCTTCCCTTATCACCTCTCTCTCTCAACTGCTTTCCCAGAACCTGATGACTAGTGGGAAAATTCTGCATTGGGAAAACTACTAATGGGTGGACAAAGGGGAAAAGTCAGATTTGAAACAAAATTAAAGGCCTCTTGGAGTTTAATGCTTTGGATTTGGACACTTGCTAGTGTCTGTTTGACACTGTTGTGATTTTTCATTACACTATAATGCAGTTGAGATGGCTGGGTACTATGCTGCTTCTTCAGATTAGCGTGTTTTAACCTTTCAGAAAAAAGCATGTAAAACAGTGGTTAAGGTACTTGTCTGAGAGCCGGGAAACTGGGCAGGGGGGTATAAAGCACACCTTCTAAATGGTTTTCCTAACTCCTGAAGGAACTGGATGCCCAAACTTATAAGTCTGTATTTCCGATAACTCTGAGTGAACCAAGCACGTACCTGTTTGTCTTTCATCTGCTAGTGGGAAGCATGCAGGTGACAAAAAGAATTTCCCCAAGTCTTTGGTAACACTGCTGTGCTGCAAACAACACAGAGATGACCTGAATCACCAAAACAATGATGAAGCACAGCTGTCACAGCTGGGGAGTATAGCTCTCCTTTTTCCTTTCAAATGCTGGGGGTGATATTGTTACGAGACTTCACAGACTTCAGATCAGGCACTGCAGCATGTTGGTGTACCTTGTGTTTGGGTATAGGCGTAGTAGAGTGTGGAGTGTGGTACACAGCTGTGTGTGCTGCACTGACAGTGCGTGCCAGCGAAAGCAGACCCATAAGCATCAGTGACCAGCCTTCTCAAATGCATGTTCATTTGTACTTTAACCTGGAAGGCATGGCCTATGTTTGCCTTATGGATATTCCTTGGCAACATATTCTCACAACCTGGCAGAATTTAATCTTTTATCTTTCAGTGGTACATAATTATCTCCCAAAAAGCTTTCTGTATGAGCAAAGTTTTTGTCTGACAAGACCAAAGTCCTGAGTTCTGTAGGGAATTTAATGATTCCACAATGCAGAATTTAATCTTTTATCTTTCAGTGGTACATAATTATCTCCCAAAAAGCTTTCTGTATGAGCAAAGTTTTTTTCTGACAAGACCAAAGTCCTGAGTTCTGTAGGGAATTTAATGATTCCACAATGTTGGGATTTTTTTTTTTTCCGTAAGAGACGCTGTTCCCCAAGTCTATTAATTTTTGGCCAAAATTCTCCTTCCCCTGCTGATCTCCTTTCTTGTGCTCTTTGCCAACTGTCTGCTTGGATCCCAACCTCCAGCTGAGAGATGGAGGCATTTCAAGGATGGGCAGAGTAACTCTTTTATGAATATCATTTGTAAATTGCTCTGGGATTGCAGACACTATATAAATATAAGATATCATTACTATTAAACTGTCATTCGGCATCATCCTCTGTTCATTTATTTCTCTTGGAAATAAGATGGAAATAATCTTCACCATAAAAACTGGTTGATAACATCTATTGAAACAGCTGGTACTCTGACTTGTTTAATAGAAGTGTGCTCTTATATGAAGCTTGACAAATGAAAATGATAGTGAACACTGGTTATGTTTCTTAATACATAGTTTACATATCTTTTGCCAAAAGGCACTTGTGAGTCCCTGCCTCATGCCTGCCTGGTCATCTAGAGCTCTTAACTGTATTAAAACAAGTGTTTGTGGAAGCGGCTCTGTAGACCAGGTAATCTATTCAGTCCTACTTGTGCAGTAGCACAAATATTTAAACACGTGTTTGTAGGGACCTTGTGGGTGTGGATTGCTGGGAAGATGGGCTTGACTGAACTGATGGAGAAGCCACTATTTTGCCAGTTGGTGTTTTCTGGAAGTGATGGTTTAAGTAAGTATAGGACAAGTCACAGCTACATATATGAACCTCCAGAAACTGTAAGAACAGGGTTGGGAAGGCAATGTAACACATAGCGCTAAAGGATCTGTTTCTCTCATAAAAAAAAAAAAAAAAAAAAGACTTGTTGAACGCATCTATCATTAGCCAGTTCCTTTTGGATAAGGTAGCTATAGAGCTCCTGAGTGTCTCCACTGGAAAGATACTGTAAGTGTGTGCATGTGTGTGCATATGTGTTGGTCTTCCCTCAGGAAGACTGAGGCTTCCTATGGTAAGCAGCGCACTAAATAAAGCATTTATTTCCAGAAAGTATCCCAGCCCAGCCACTATCTGAGTAGAGAGGTGGAGGGGAGCACAGATGGGAGGAAGATTTCAATTTAGGATTTGATTGATCAGAGTTCACCTGTTTTTATCCCAAAGAAGAGCTGTCTATACAATTCAGCTGTTGCAGAACAGGGTCTGTTACGAATCCAGACTTGGCTAGTAAAACCTCTGCAATAAAAACATGTCTTTGATGTCCAGCCCAGTACATAAAACCCAAAAGTATGCTGTTACCAAGGTGAATGGTTTGGGTTAACATCTGAGCAGTTACAAATGTCACAAGCTTGGAGAGATTTAGAAAACCAATTGAAACATCCACTGAAGCCAGGTTTCTGGTTTAAATTTAAAAGAAATGAAAATATCTAATATATTTTATGAGGTTGTCAGGCATGAAATTGCATCTTTGAGAGTCTGAAAAACACTGTGAATTTAATATATGTATTTTAGGTAATGACATAAAAATAAAAGAGATAGCAAATGATTCATGATCCATTATGTTAAATGCTAGACTATGCAGCAGGGGTGATATATGTTTGAAGATAACATGTGGCGTGATTACGATATTGTCCTTCCTTCTGATAACTACATACCAAGAGAAAAAGAACACCTGGTAGGCTTTCTCTTCATGTGATATAAGCATGATACCACACAAGACAGTCACAAGCTTTAATGTCTAGAAAAAACTCTGTGAAGCAAGGTTTTTATTTTATGGGATAAACACCTTCCCCAGCCTTTCCTAAGAGAAATTACAGGTTCTTGCTATTGTCCTTTTCTGCTCATGAAGGAAAATGAAACTTGGTTGGATGGAGCCATCTCCTGTGTATGCTGGAAGCTCAGCCTATGTCTTGTCTATATGCTTCATTACCTGAAAGAAGCGGGCATAAGAATGAGGGGGAAGCTGAACCCTGCACTTTGAAGGAAGGGGCAGGGGTGTGTGTGTGATGAAAGAAGGGAAAGTTAATTTTAACTGCTGAGCACCACTCCATGCAGTGTTTTTTATTTTCGTTGACTAGTGGTGAATTAGAGCACACTCCTGAATGTGTGTTTTCATCTAAGTTTCCACCAGAGCTATTCTTCCAGGGACTATACAATTGCAGCCCATACATTAATACATATACTTCATTTTTTTCTGCGTGAGGAGAATATTTTTCTTGCGTAATCATAAGGATCAATAGAGTTTTTGAGTAACAGTTTCTACTCCTTGAAACTCCTTGAAAGCAAGGAGATACTAACGGAGCATCATGTATTCCTTGCCTCATGACTCCAGTATACAGCCCAGTGGTTCCAACTGGTCAATATGGTTTAGACATAATGTTTTTTGGACACAAATGCCAAATAAGGAAAGACGACCAGCTTAATAATTGAGATAATGTAAAAGAAAGGTCAGGCAAAGCAAAAATGTACTGAAAAAGTTCAGTAAATCTTAGGGAAATGTTTCTTTAGCAATATCTGAAGTTTTCATGAAATGTCAGTGACTGTAGCAGGAAGCCATGTATGAGATGTACAACCAGCTGGATAGCAGTATTTCAATCTAGAAAGACAAAATCAACACGAATATTGTGTGGTGTTAGTGGGAAGAATGTGGGGAAGCCTCACACTCTTGCTCCTTCATGAGGGTTTAATTTTCTTGGCTTTATGCAATCCTGAAATTTAGTATGCATCTCTGCAAGTTACAGCAGCTAAAAGAGGGATATACCTAACTGGAAAAGCTGAGAGAAATAGACTGCTTTGGAGCAGGAATGTGAACGAACACCTAAGAAGACAGTGTAGTGAAAGTTTTGTGGATTTAGGCAAATTAAAATGCAACTAAGTCTTCAACATTGTGGTTCTTTGTCCCCCTCTGGTGACTGAAAAGCTGCAGAGGTCTGTGAAGCTAAGTCAACATTTGGGCTGAAAAAGAAGGTGGTGGTTGTTGCCATGTCTATTTTGCTTTAAATCCAGACAGCTGCAATTAATGCTGGACTATTCTGGTTGCTCCATTGCTAACAAGCCGCACAGGAGTTTCCTCTTTCATGAGCGATACCTGATAAACCTCGTCAGAATATTTCTGGCTAAGTGTGAATTGTCTTCTGTGCCTAATGGGTCTCGATGGAGCTGGAGGCAGGCAGAATCCTTTCCCTGTGGCTAAATGATGTGGTCCAAATGGCCCTGCTTCATGGAATATGAGGACAGTGGATAACTGGCATTTCAGAGTCACAGAGGTGCTTTTTCAAAGACAGTCATGTCTGCGTTCACACTCACGTCTGTGTGTTTGTGGGCAGCAGAGGGGCATGCTATTTCATGCCTACCCATGTTACAAGTCCAGAGGATGATTAGGGGTATCAGATCTTTTCCATGGTGTAGCTCTATTGCACCATTTTGCTAAAACACCAGCTATTCTCGGCTACTTATTACAAGCTTAGTGTAGGAAATGGGCATGTTAACTCATGAAAGTATAGAACCATCCAACAGGCAGAGTAAGCATTAGTAAGGGATGACTACAGTGAAATATTGGGGCTGAACTCACCAAAATTGTGTCTGACCTCTAGATATCTGTACACTACTGGCCACTGCATTGCATTTAGTCACCCAGGTATCCTAAAAATTACAGGGGGACAGAAAGTGATCCAGAAAAGAAAATGCCAGAAGGAAGCATGGTAAGTGAGGAGTTGCCTAAAATAAACAGCAAGAAAAGCTGAGGACAGATGTGAGTTTGAAGACCTCCCTTCTCCTCCCTGCAAAAGTTAAATGCCCACATTTGCTCAGAGTTCACCCCTCTGCCTCTTCTTCTAATATAAAAATAAAAGGCTGGTTAAAAAATTCGTGGTCAGAAGAGGTAATGGTAGTATCACTCCTTTCTCCCCAGTATCACCATCTACCCAGAGCCCTTGCTTGGGCTTATTAAAGCAAAGTTCCTGTTCCTTCCTCTGTTTGGTTTGAAACCAGATCCTTTACCTTCTCAGTTGTTGGGCACTGCTGTATGCGGCATGGCTTACCCTCAGCCAGCTGGCTGAAAATGTTCCACTTTTCTGTAAAATGTGTAAGTGTTCACTCAGCTAGATCAAGAGCAAATTACCAACATGGTAACCCAGTTTTAGAAAACTAATCTGAGGTGTCTGCAAAGGAAGTTCAAGTCTTTGTGCCAAAAGACTTATATATGCAATACAGAATGAAATCCAGAGGAGACAGCCAATAGCCTAGGTTAGATTATGTTGCCAGAAGATGTGATATTTAAATTTCCTCATCCTCAGGCCATTGAGCTATGACCTCTTCCTCATTGGCCATGACCTTAGGTGGCCGTTCTTGCAGGTAGTGTGTAACAGGGCATCACCTCCTTTTAGGTGTGTCTGACGTGAGTCTAGGTGTGCTTAACCTCACCTTTCATATAAGCCCTTGAGCAGGGTATTCAAACACAGCTGTAGATAAGAATTTTATTTAGCAGTCATGGGATCAGTGCTACCTGGCTTCCTGCCCTCAGGCTAAAGGCAGTTCTACTGTTGTCCAAAGGGAAAAGTATGGATGTGGAAGGCACCTCATCGGCCTTGGGAACTTCGGTACCTTCAGAGTAAGGAAGGACTTTTTCCTTTTCCTTGGTGGATCGTTACATTGGGCATAAGTTTCTTAAGAGGATATTACGAACCTGTTTCCCTTGGGAATCTAAACAGAAAAATCCATTGTAGCTGGCATTAACTGAGTTAATAGGTGACTTTCCACCTACTGGTGCTACACTCATCAGCTAATAGTATCACCTGCATCTCAAACACTGACTGCAAATACCCGTTTAGAAATATTCTCAACCTGCTTGTTTACTGTTTAAACTGAATTGTCGGAGTAATACATAGTTGCATTGTTCTGTTAGCCATGTCTTCACTCTGTTTTTGTATAGAACTCATCCTTCAAAGAGTCTGTCATTGCATCTATTTGGCTTTGTGTAACCATTCCAAAGGGTTCTATTAGGATGTGATGTAACTTCACCAGTTTGGGTACATTGGGTCTAGTTAAAAGCCCATGAAAGTCAGAATAAATCCATTAATTCAGTGGACTCTAGAAAATATTTTTGTACACCATCCTAGGGTAAGAGTTGCTTTTTGCAAAGTATTTAATATTTTCAGTAGTGTTGGGCTTAATTTCATGTATTATCCCACCATTACTGAGATCATTGATCAATGTGTATGCCGTGAGCACAGTGCAATTAGATAGGTGGACCCATGCCTAAAGCTAAAACTATAATTTTGGAAAATACTTGCAGGTCCTAGCTTTTGTCACAGAGAGAAATACAAAGTGCAAACCCTTAGAGCTTTTGTTATATTCACTAACAGACTGATTTGGGAAAAAGCTGTACTAGAAAAGACTACTGGATTATAGCTAATGTGTCAAGGGCCACACTAGTCTACCTATTTATCTTCTCACTGAGCTTAATAGGAGGCAGAATTGTACCATCTGCATAGCTCTGAAGTGCTGCTGCAGGTCTGTCTGCCTGTCTGTATATGACAGCTGTAGCTTCTGAAATAACTGCATTCCCCTGAAATACCTCATTTCAAAGCATCTAAATATTGAGCAAAGTGAGAAGTGATAATGTCAAGATCCTTTGTCTAATTACTGAGCTCAGGAACATCTTTCAGATGTTCAATTTGTGACTGGTCAGGAAGGGTTAAATCTTCAGGAATGTTGGAATGATATATCTTTACACACTCTTTGTGACAGCTTTGCCTTTTATTTATGGTAATTGGGAAGTAATGGTATTCTGTCAGGTCACCTGTGAAACATCTGGCTTGAGTTTTGGTAAAGTAGTGCATCAAAGGAGTTAAAATTTATTTGACTATGTTTGGCACAGGTCAAAAAACATTTGGCTGTCAATACACCAGGTAGATTTATGGTTATGCATGGGCAGAAAGAAAGAAGGACAGAAAGAAAGAATTGGACAGATCTTGGAGAAATAACAATGCCCTTTTCCTTTGATAAATCTATTGGAATTTCATTTTTGTTCAAGTCAGCTTCCAGCAACAGATGCAAAATGCATCTGGTTTTGATGGCACGGTGCAGAGTAATATGAACAGTGAAAAAAATAAGACAAAAAAGGCTGCTGTTCTGTCATCAGAGGGACATTTTTTTGTTTTGAGCACTCTCCACACAGTAGATAAATCAAAGATATTTCATGTCAATGCAATGCCTGAGCTTGAAGCTGTATCTTAGCCAAAACACTTTCTGAGTACAGTATTTACCGTAACTTACTCTAATTGTAGACAGCAATTAGAGAATCCCAGAATGGCCAGAGGTCAAAGGGACCTGTGGAAGTCACCTGGCACAATCCTCCTGCTCAAGCAGGGTCACCTAGAGCTGGTTGCCCAGTACCATGTCCAGATGAATTTTTAATATCTTAAGGACAGAAAGTCCATAACTTCTGTGTGTAACCTGTTCCAGTGCTCAGTCACCCTCAAGTGAATAAGTGTTTCCTGATGCTCAGATGGAGCATCTTGTGTTTCATTTTATGCCCATTACCTCTGGCCCTATCACTGGGCATCACTGGAAATAGCCTGGCTCCATCTTCATGCTCCCTTATGATGTTTATATACACAGATGAGATGTCTCTGAGCCTTCTCTTCTCCAGGTTAAACAGTCTCAACTCTTTCAGCCTTTCTTCATATGAGAGATGCTGCAGACACTTTACCATCTTAGTGGCCCTTTGCAGGACCTTCTCCAGTATGTCCATGCCTCTTTTATACTGGGGAGCCCAGAACTGGACCCAGTACACCAGATGTGGCCTCACCCATGCTGAGTAGAAGGAAGGATCACCTCCCTCAGCCTGCTGATCACACCCTTCCTGATGCAACTCAGGCTATCGTTAGCTGCCTTTGCTGCAAGAGCACATTGCTGGCTCATGTTTGATTTGGTGTCCACCAGGACCCCAAGGTCCCTTTCTGCAAAGCAGAATTGGTTGGGTTTGCAATAAACATCAGATCCCCTACTTTTTCTAGTTTCTCACATTTCCTTCATCCAGCCACCCACTTCTCCCTGCAATATTCAGAGTAAATTTTATGTAAGAACTCTTTTGTATTGGAATGTGTTTATTCCAAGTGAAAGTTATCCATTCTACTGCATCAAATAGTAGCAGATTGCTTCTACATGAAATACAGAAAGTTGCTTTTTCTTCTTTTCCATTTCTACTGCATGCTTAGGACTGAGCCACACTGCATTTTGAGCAGTACCTTCACACTGACATACATACCTCTACTACAGATTGACCATAATGCAGATGCCAAATAGTGTTTCTAATCTACTTCCTCATTAGTACAGAATGAGTTCTGGGTGTTTGCAATCAAGAAGATATTAATGGGAAATTACTAAGCTCAAATGTAAGTGGAAGGGATTAATTGTTTCCTGACAAAAAAAAAAAATATGTATCAGGTGCATCTGCATCTCACAAATATGAGGAATTGCAAATATATTTTGAATCTGGAAATCATTCTGTGAAGAGACGTGATCTGTGTTGTATCAGAAAGCAAGACAACCATTCTGACCCTTTCTTGCTTTAAAAATTTGTTTGCCGATGTGAGTGTAAAGTTAAGGTATGGCAGGCAAGGCTGCAGTATGCTGTCCAGATGGAGATGATGGAGTCTGTTTGGAACCAATCTGTTCCTGCCATGGGAAGGAGGGTGGAAGGACAGAGCAGGGGTGGAGGGTGCTATCTATAAGCAAAGCTTAGGCTAACTGATGATTTATAAGATATTATTTTAGAACTTGTTATTTCAGTATTGTCTGAAGGCAGCGAGAACTCAGCAGCTAAGGCAAAAGTGTCCTGACAGCATTTTCATTTGTGCCATCTCAAGTTCTATGTTTGTGTTGAGGCCCGAAGTCTGAAGATCTGGGAATCTGGTACTTGATGGGGGTTGTTCATCTCATTTCCTCAAGTTCACTGACAAATTTGACCCATGAAAAGTAATTCACAATTTCACAGGGTTATTTGAACATTACTTTGAAATCCAGTTTACAGCAGCCAAAGGCAGACAGCTTCACAGAGGTCTGACCAAAACTTGAAGTGGAGAACTTGGGAACTGAAAACAATACTACTGGAATTGCTAGTTTGCTCAGTGACTACTTCTCAATGACATTTTCATTCAATATTTTCACTTGGTTTTATTTCAGGGTAAAGAACTAGGCAGAAGCCCACCTCCTTGCACATTGTGAAGGCATCTACCACACAAGCAGCTCCTACAAAGTTAGGCTACATAAAAAGCCAGGAAAAAAAGTACAACGGATCCAATAAAAAAATGATTCATAAACAGAAGTCCCAGCAAAAAATGTATTAAATAATTCAGAGTGATGATCTCCATGCTTATGACTTCAGAGAAGTAACTCTAGAGCTTCAGAGGTGTGAAACACAGCCTTGTGTTTTCCAAGATAAATGCGTAGGGGATTGATTGAGGGCAGTTCTAGGCAAAGCAGAAATAACACTAAGAATATTTCACAGAGACCAAACCCACAACTTTACAACCTGCAAAGGAAGGCATAAGACTTCCTAAACACCCTGGCTAGAAATAACTGTAGCTGGAAACATAAGCTGACGAACAGGTTTTTTGCATTAAACCTTAAGCTATTTGAAAGAGGGTGGTATGGGAATTAAGGCTAGAAAAATTCCCCTAAGGGAGAACACTGATGGAAGAAAAGACAATGCTACAATTATTTGAAATAAGAGGAAAGTAACAGAATTCAAAAGTGGAATTCTTTCCTTGAAAGGAATCTGCTTTGGGCAGGGGGTGATGGAAAGGACTGTAGCTGGAGGGGAAGAGGTGGCGGCAGGGTGAGAGGGGGTGAAAGAAGAGGAAAGCATCTGGACACCTGGGTAGTCTAATGGGAAATGGTGCCAGAAGGCATTATTTTCTCTGATTTAAACTCCATTGTATTCTGTGTTGCAACAGATTTTTAGTCTGCCTGCTAACACATTGGTTACCACCTATAATACATTTCTGAGGCATAAGAAGAGAATCTAACACGTTTTGTATTTGCAACATGTCTTGTACCACCCTTCCGTGGGATGAACTGGGCCAGATGCCCCTTAACTCATCTCACAGCCAGTCTTTGTAGGATCATGGGCTGATTTGTGTTGGAAAGGACCTCAGAAGGTCTCTGTTCAAATTCATGCTTAAAGCATGGTCAGCTCTGAAGTCAGACCAGGTTGCTCAGGGTCTTGCCAGTTGCCAGTCCTTGAAAACCTCCAAGGACAGAGACAGCACAACCTCTCTGGGCAACCTCCACTTGTTGACAGTAGTCATGGTGTAAAGGTTTTTTCTTAAAACCAGTCTCAATGTCTCCTTTCAGCTCATGTGTGTTATTTCTCATCCTTCCACCAGGCACTGGTGGTTCCATCTTGTCAGTGATCCGCTCACAGGTACTGAGATCCTGCTGTTAGATGCCCTCAAGCAACCATCCAACAAGGATATAATACTAGCAATACCCTACTTACACTATGTTACAACACCAAAAGGCTAAAAAGTACTAGTACCTGCAGTATACTTACACTGTACCTTTCTTCATCAGAGCAAGAGCTTTCTGAAATGGCAAATAAAGCAAGCACTGCAAAACAGGAAAAGATTTGGTCTTACTAAACTGTGGTTTCTTCTCCAGGCTTTCATGGTGCTGAAATTAAAATCTCGCAAGATCAAGTTTACTTCTGAAATTTTTGCTACTTCTCTATTTCTCCCCTTGGCATCTCAGCATTCACTCTAAAACCAGGTCTGTAAATGAGAAATATATAATTAAATAAATTTTGAGAAAACTATTTTTTAAGGCTTTGTGTAGATTTCTGAGCCTTTTTAATTATTATCCAAAGTGGCTAATAGTGCCCATCAAAGATGATCCAAATAGGTGCATGAGATGGAATCAGAAGTAGTTTTAGCAATTATTTCTACAAGAAGATTCTCAGAGATAAATTGTATCTTTATTTCCAAGCTTCTGGCACCTACAGAAACTTTCAAAAACACTTGTCAATTTTATCAGTGCTTTGAACATTCTTTAAAACCAAAACCAGAAAACTTGTTAAATTTTAGCAGGCATACAATTTGCCAGTAAGATCTGTACTGAAAAAGATAACATATCAAACCTCAGGTCTTGGGATACTATAAGAAGGTGTTTACAGTAGATTCAACACAGACTTATTTAAGCAAAAAAAGGGTGAAGAAAATGTCTTACATAAAAACCTTTATGCAAAACTTCACTGTTTGATAAACTTATAGACAGGCAGTAATAGAAGCTTAAGGGCTAGGGTTTGTAAAGGACTCTCTGAAAATGTGGAATCTGAAGGCTCATGAACATTTTAATGTTTAGCTCCTAGGCCAAAGTTCCTATCTAATACAAATAGGAAGAAAATTCCAGCTAAAGCCAGTGTGAACTACAAGATTAAAAAGGCAGTAATCCAGGTCCCATCAGGCACTCAGAGTATTTTAGTAAGGCAACACAACAAAACCCAACAAAAAAAAAATACTCAAATCCCCTCAACTACTTTGTAGCAGAGGTATTTCAGCTTCTGCCAAAAACGCTTAAACTTTCCTAGATCCCATCTGTGAGACAAGGACAAAACATAAGGCAAGGACAGAACCTGGTCAGGATCTCTAAAGTTATTCACTGTTTGTAGTCTATCACACTGATAAATTTAGATGAAAGTTGCTGGCAAGCAGGCTGGAAAAAATATGTCCTACACTGATAAATACCTGAAATGCAGGGCCTATCTCAGGCTGCACAGATGAACTAACTGATTCCAACCATTCTTATAAAAGCAAAGAGGAAAACAATGTTTTCTTACCATAAAACAAAACAGGAAAAAAATCTCTGGTGTTGGAGAAAAACAAGGTCAGCTTTTCTAAAGAACAGGTTTTGGAGGAAAGGGGTTATTTTTTATGCCCCACCTTATTGTACTGACATGTAAGACAGGATACAGACAAATACAGTCAAGATCATATATGTGTTTAAGTATTTGCAAGGTCATTAGGCATTTCAAAGTTCAAGGGAGTTCATGGAGTGAAAGAGATTCAAGCAATAATATGCTGGATCTCCATCCTTAGAACAGAGTTTGTATCAGGGCCTATAGACATATTTTAAAGATTATTATAGAAATATGAAGTTATACTCTCTTCAAATTTTTTCTAAGTTTAGGTTGATAAAACAAAGGCTGAAGTCACGATTAGTATTTTGTGAAATCTGCCATAATATGAACAATATACATGCTGGATATAAGTACATATTTGCTTGATTTCTTTGGTAGCTTAGCATTTTACATGTAGTTATGCAAATTTCCATTGTATTTGCACATACACGTCAGCCTAAATCCATGGTCCCATTCCTGAGGAAAATAAAAATTAATTAATTTTTCCAGATAAGAAATACTAATATTTTATCTGCTGCTCATTCTGAAATGCACAGAAGCCCCTGGTAATATGATAAGCCCTCATGTTTGGTTTAAATGCTTTTTACTTCTTTTTTAATAAATGCTTGGATATACTTGATTGATACTTTACTAAGTAGTAGAGAATACAAAAGTATCTCCCAGGAAAAGAATGAGAATTCAGTAATGTGAATAGTTCTTATAAGAGATGAGAGCTTTTCCTTCTGTAATTTTTTTATTCTCTCTGAAATAGCCTTAGCACTCTCTGATACAATTTAGGTTGAGGTGAGGACGTTTTCAAAAGCAATTGCAATGTTAAAATAAAATTGTTGATAGTTTGAATACATGCATAAACCATGCAAAGGAAATTCCAAGGGAGTTTTCAAATGATTGTAATGGCTAGGTCAATAGACTCATTCACAAACATAATGTCCATGTGTCTGTAGAAATCAAACATGAACAAGGTTAGGAAAAATCTTAGCAGAAGAGTGTAAGGGTATTTTGTTCCCTTCATCATGAATAAATAAGAAGTATGTGTGTGTGTTAACCTGAACTTCATCTTTCACTGTGGTGCCATAATACACCCAGCAATTCCACGCAGTCAGTGCAATACAGTCCATTGCAACTTCTGATCCAGCTGTGCAGAGCAGGAAGAATGTCCCTGGTGTGCAGCGAGTATGGTGGCAGCACCAGGGCATACACAATCCTTTCTTTTCTTTGTGCTCTAGTCTGGTGCACGTGTCCCGTACAGCTGACTTGCACAGGTGGGCAAGGTGGGCTTGCTGTAGAAGTGTGGCAAGAGCACTCACTACCTTCTGCTTGCGTGGTAGTCACTGTGTGGGCACTGCAGCTCCCTGACTACAGACACCCCATTTGCTGTGGGATGTCCAGAAGCTCTGCTGGAGGTGATGCCACAGCCAGGTCTTTCCAAAGATCCTGGACAAGTGGTTGAATCCCACTGAAATTACTGTCCCAGGAGGAAAAAGAGAATATATGCTAAAATAAAGCCACTCCAAGCCTGAGTGCATTTTGTCCTGCTCCTGCTTTCAAGTCACTATTACTGTGTCATCCATCACAGACACCCCTTATTGCTGGATAAAGTCTCTGCCTTCAGCTCCCCCAGCTTATTAGTGAACCATTCAATGTGTCTTCCTATTATGATGCCAATATTTATTATTCCAATATGGGAAAAAAAACCTCCATACATGAGAGAAGGAAAAGAATGAAGACAGTAGGGAAAAGATTATAAATACATTTTCTTAGCTTTTTGTACTTATTCTGTCAAAAAGATTCATAACTGAGCAATATAACAGTAGGATAATTAAAAAGCCATTCTTTTGGAATGCCTTCAGAAGCCCCTGTTTCTGGCATATTGCTAAAATAAAAGTCAGCATGAAAAGTTACAAAAGATTCTATTTTTATTTTCACTCCAGTGATTTTTTCCCCCCTGCTATCCTGACTCAGATTTCTTTCTTCTTTATGTGCAAAACTGGAGCAAATGGAGCACACATCAAAATACTTCAGCTAAAAGAGGAATCAGTGAAAGGATCATTGCTTTAACAAGGATCACTGACTTTCCTTCCATATTTTTTACAGCTACCTTCATTTTTCTTCTGTAGTCAGATGTCCCCATGCAAAACTTAACTTAAAAAAATAAATAATGACCTCATGTCCCTGACACCCATATCTGATTAATCTTTTATTATTTCTCTACCATTTTGAATAAAATTGTGAATGTTGTAAATGGACTTCCTAGACTCATCAGATAACTCATTTCTAGTTTTATCCCCACCCAGATCACCTCTTAGGAACAGCCTGTGGTCTGGCCATTTTCAGCTCTGACCTTTTATCATAAAAGCCACATTGACGGGTTACATAGTCTTCTAGATTTCCACTTCAGCTGTCTGAACAAAACCCACAAAATTAAAGCAGCTCAGGATTGAGAAAATTCTATTGGTTAATGTAGGAGGATGTGTTCTAATAGCCTCATGTTTCCCTTGAAATTCTACAACTTGTCCGTTGAATTTTAAGGAAAATATTATGATTCTCTTCTTATTTGTTTACTGCCCTTTGCACAGAGTTGACCTTTCCTCAGTGTTAGAAATCTAAAACAGGTTACTGAAAAGTAAATACATATTTCTTTTTTTTTTTTTTTTGGTACTCAGATCATCTCTGACTTTGACCTACCTCTGAAACATCATTAAAAGAATGTGGATGTAGATTCATGTCATTTATAGAGCTGAATGTTATGGTATGCTCCTGGTTTATGGTTTCCCTTTATGACATTTCAGAAACATCTTTTGCAAAATTCTGTCTTTGCTTATTATAATGGCAAAAATCCCATGGATGCCGATGGAGCCAGGCAGTGACTGCCTGGCTTTTTTAGGGGCTTGTTGTTTGGTTTGCAGCCCTTCTCTGCACTGTAGGGTTCTGTTATCATGGTTGTGTTGGTAAAACCCCTTAGTCAAATACAGTGCAAATGCAGCATTTGCTGACTGGGAAAGCATTTTGTGGGTGTACTTAAACTACCTTCCTGAAAATCATAACCAAAGCCAACTAGACATCCCTTCTGGCAACATAGTGAGGTTCATGTCAATAACTTTGCTAGCATAAGATCATCAGTTTGAGGAGGGTGCATGTGAGTTTGTCATATAAAGCAAATGCAGTCATGTCAGGGCAACTTTGCAGGTTCAGCATGGACCATTTGAGAGGCTTACGAAATACCTGCATTTTACAATTAGCTGTTATGGAAAAAAAAAAAAATTATACATAATTAGGATAGGAAAAGATTTTTATTACTTTGATTTGAGTTATTGGATCACTCAAATCCTCTGATCATGTTCTAGCATTCCACACTGGCTAAACTTCCCGGTACAGGACCTACACAAAACACCTACAATGTACACGTAAGGCAGGGCAGGAGAGGAGGATGCAGACACACTATGGGCGTGCATAAAGAACATCGGCACAACATCAGCACTAAATCAGTTTTAGATATATTTTGAAAAAAGGGCTTTCATAAAGGACTCAGAAGATAACTACTAAGTGACTGTCACAGCTTAGAAGTCTTTCCCAAGTATGAGGGGCCACTTGAAAGCAAGTGAAAAATGGTCTCACTTGAGAGTGCAACAAGCAGTCATGAAGATTAACACTATAGGTGAATCAGAGGTGGAAGTTGATGTCTTGATAATGAATAAGAGATTGGTGGAAGAAAGCCATGAATGGTCTTGGAAGTGAAATCACTTTTGTTTGGAGGGGAGATGAGGAGGCAATTGTGTGCACAAGGAAGGGATACAAAGATCAAAGTGACAGGCTGGGAAAATGATCATTAAACAGTATTCTGAAAGGCTCTGACCAGACAAGACTGTATTTGTCAAGGCCAGGGGAAAGGATGTTTCAGATATGAGTGTCTGTGTGACTTAAACTGCCCGTTACAAATCTTGTTGAAAGATAAGATTCCTTGAAAATGTAAGATGCCAGGAAATGTCTGGTTAGTAGTGTAAATGGATTGTGCACATTCGTGTGGGTATAAACAGAGCATTTCAGCTCTCATTCATGACTATGGCATTATACAAAAGTGATCGTGAGTGGGAATAAGTAGCTCAAATATAGACCAAAATTGAGTATCATTTACTAAACATGAAGTCTAAAGTACCTGCAATCTAAATGTTTTCTTCCTTGTTATGGAAGTTGATCTATTCACCTTCATAGTAAGGTGCAGTTAGTACTGTGGTCCTTAGGTGTAATAAAAGAAATCCTATATACAGCAAAAGCTTTAAGAGCATCTAAAAGCATAAAGAACAAGGAAATTTTAAAACTTACAAAACTTTAAGACTTACAAAAAAAGAGCTTATTTATGACTCTGTGGTGCTACTGAAATACATGCTACAAAAACAGGAATGCTGACCAAGCCTTCTCCTAGTACACCATTCAGGACACACATGTCTACAGATCTAAGCCTTGGTCCAGAAAAGATCAATAAACCACTAAATATGGTGTCAGTTATGAGTGATGGGTTGCTCTAGAGAGAGTATTGAGATTCATCTTACCAGATGGGAAACAAGCAGTTGCTCTGGCAAAGAGCTAGTAGAACCACAAGCATTTTAGCAGGGAATAGTGGGTAGGTACTTGTTTTGCTGAGGCCTTCTGCTAAGCTTCTATTAGCATGGTATTTAGTTGTAATTAGCCACTATATACCTGAACTGAAACATTTTAAATTCTGGTTTTCATATACAGGTGGAAACACAGTTTCAGTAATGTGGCACAGACCCAGGTTAATCCTCTTAAGACATCAATGTTCCAGCAGAAGACCAGTTTTTCATTGGGTCTCACCTCTGATGCAGAAAGCGGTGGCGGCACAGAGGTCTAGGTGAAAGTGAAAAAGTGAGATTGCACACGTAAATATGCTCTAAACTCACATATTTTCATGCAAATTTTGCTATGTTAAACAAGCAATTCCTCTTCAGAAAGATGCTCTCGTTGTGCAATATAGCATTACAAGCAGCACATACTGAATTTCAGGTCATATGTTCGGCCTGACTGCATGTAGTGGTTTACCTCTAAATGTAAAGCAAGTAAAGAACAAATGAATCTGAAACCATTCCTCACAACAGAGTTGGCCTCCACAGCTGTTTTTTCTGAAATGTAAACACTAAAGTGAGAATGTCCATTTGCTACTACAGTGTTGTTTATTTAAACCCAAACCTGCAAATATGATTGAAGTTTGGCTTGGTTTCAACAATTTGATATGTTATTTAAAGCTGCAGTGCCATGTTTAGAATCAGATTATTTACCTTCTTCAGGATTTTTGTTATGTCGTTAGGCTATTTCTTCTTCTTTCACTTACTTAAAATAAATTTTAGGGGATGTTAAAAGTGGAACTGTGGGAAACTCTGCTATAAAACTCAAAACCCCACACAAGCCTCATCTGCTAAATAGAATCTGGGCCTCAGAGGCCCTTGTTGAGTTTCAGAAGATTTGCAAGAGCTTGCTCCAGGGTCATCTTGGAGCTTCTGTCTACTGTGAAACTATAACAAGATTTTTCAAAGAAATTTAGGCGCTAGGAAACTATGAACAAAAAATCATCCTAAGATCAGTAAGCCCCAATGGAGCAAACAGCATTTGGAACCTGATGCAGTTCAAAGCCAAAGGACTTTTTAAAACACATCAACAACATTTAATAATTCTTTACTCTTAGATGGCCTGATAAAACAGGCTGTATTTAGCGGAAAGCTTTCAGCTGAGGTCAACACTCCCTAGATTGCAACCACATAGTATTCTTAATTGAAAAATATTTAAAGACTGAACAAAGAAAAGAAAATGTCATTAGCTCCTATTTCCATGCAGTAAAACTAAAGCATTTCATAAATAACACTGCTTCCCTAAGGTCACACCAAAAGATCAGTAGCAATGTAGGGAGAGAAGTAAGGATTTCAGACAGCTGATCTCAAGCTTTATCCTGAAAACAGCACTATTTCTCTAATTATGAGAAACCTGACCATCACTCAAAGAAGGAATCTCAGTTATTCACTGAATTCCTACTTGTTATGCTACTTACTCAAAGGAGAAGCTGTAGTTTAGCTGGGTATTTAGAAACAAAGACAAAATGCATACACTATTTGCATTGATAATAACAGAGGACATGTTCTGAACTTCTGTCTTCAGGAGGTAATGACGGGATCTTTTTATTACAGCTATGACTGAATCAAAAGTATTTTTATAGCACCTGCTCTTGAAAGCAGTTACCTAACTGGGCTACATGACGTGCTTCGTGTTGAAATTCAGCTGAAGAATAGTCAGTCTTCTTTCTTTATTGATTATGAATTTTAAAAGCAACACAACAAAGACAGGTATGGAGTTCAGTAAACAACAGCACCAAATATTTGGGAGATTTGCACAATGAAATTTGAAGTTTGTCAAGAACACTGGACAACTTTCCCATCTTACAGAAAGTTTCTTTCTTCTCCCTTGATGATGTGTACTATTCCCAGCACAGCAATTTGTAAGATATGTCCCTGCCAAAGGGACATGATATTTCATATTTACATGTGGGAAAGTTACATGCTAGTATCTGCATGGAGGCTACTGCTACTTCTCAAAGGAATTGAAGGCATTTTTACCAAATGCCTAAGGACTACAGTTCTCCCAGAATATTCTCTAGTAAATTTTTCTTCATTGGAAAATGGAATTGTGGCTTTCCCATGTGGCAGCTTCATGGCAAATAGGAATTTCTTCAGTTTGACTTAACATCCAGAGCGGTTCAAAAGCTCTGCCATCAAGCATTGTGGTGCATCCTAAATGGTGGGTCAAATCCAAGCTGTGGATTTGCATGAACTTCAGCACAGCAAAGCTGAAGTCAGTGCTACACCATTTTACCCCAGCTGAGAATATGGACTTCAGTTTACACTTGGACATTATTCTTCTTCATAAGACACTGCTGTCTAGGAATTTGTGAAAATTAGCTTTGGCAGGAAACAGTCTCTACACAAAGCAGATCCCATGTGCCTCACAGAATCTATAAGTGCCAGAACATTCAATAACTAGATGGGCCTCTGCCGATGGATCTGTAGAGAACATTAGCCTCACAAAAGTTAACATTAAGCTGGCACCATGTATCAACTGTGTGACAGTAATGGCTGGAAAACAAAAATTCCAATACATACCCTTATACAGCATACATACACACATGCATATGCACATCAAGTTTCAGCATTTGGTTTTATTTTGTGCAACAAAGAACCTGGGATATCTTGAATTCCTCATTTTTTCTCCTGAAACTCAGAAAAACACAGAAACCTGGTAATGAAAAGCTGCTACCCTAAGTTTCTGGAGCCTCACCATCAGCAGCCTGAGAAAAACAAACTCCAAACCATTTGTTAGCATGGGACACAGCATGCTTTCTCTTCCCTCACCAGAAATGTCATCCTGGACCGAAGACTCCTTGCTACAAAAAAAAAATATCTTTAAAATTGTATTTTTTCCTGAAGAGTTACAGTCTCAAGAAATTAGCATTTTCAAGAGAAGAGGTGTTTCATAAAAATAAATAAAAAATAATTCCTGACCAGCTTCTATGTGGAAAATCCCTTAAGAACATGTTGATTGGCAGCTTGATGTTTGGTGCATGACTGCTTCACCAAACCATATCCTTAATACTATGCACACGTAATGTTACCATGTCTTACAACCTGAAGGAATATGAAATCAGTCCTAGGACAGTATAGACGTGATGCAGATGAATCAGTTCTGCCCTCAGTAAATCTCTGAATTCCACTTGCCCTTCAAACCAGGGTCATAGGGGCTTGTCCTCATGTGGAAATGACCCTCCAAATTAACTGCAAATTTTATGGATCCAGGTCAGGAAGACAGCAGTACCTGTGGCCTATGGATGGGGCCGTTAGATTTGCCTTCCATTTTGCCTTAGATTAGGAATTTATTTGTTGATGCCAGTAATATAACCCTGAGCATTTAAATGATCTTCATCATTTTTTGACATATGGTTGCATGCATATGCCAGTCACTATTACAATCTTTCCTGCAAACATGTACTACATTACTCTAGACCCCATTACTTTAAATAAACCTATGTTTATAAATGGGCACAGCCATGTCAACACTGATACATAACATACATGTAATAAACTCCTTCGGAGGCAAAGCCAGGGCTTCGTTGTACCAGTCTGGCAAATTTCTCATTGGAATACTTTAGCCTAATAGTTAAGTACAGATGTAGGTATTCCAGGAACTCTGAGAGACACATGCTTGGCTCATTTTTATTAGGTATGTCTGTAAGCAGTGGAGCTGTGCTGGCTGGCACCAGAATAGGCTTTGGCCCTCGGCATTGCATAGGGAACATAAACTTGGCAAGTCTGCCTTACAAATCACATATAAATTGGAACTGCCCAGTAATTTATCCCATTGCTAGAGTTCCTATTCCCACACACAGGATTAATCTTCGAAGCCAAGTTGCCTTAAAGATGTTTTTGTTTAAACTGTGGCGATGTAAACATTTAGGTTTCAAGGAGTTTATTCTTTCAGCAAATATTTTTACAAGACGAATAACAATTGTCCTATTTTTATATTGCTTCTCATTTTCTTTGTGGAACCATAAAATTTAATCTACATTAATCTGATGAGAAAAGACTACATATCTGCATTAAATTTTTTCATTACAGCCACTGTTTCACAATTGTTCTCATCCCACATGGTTGTGGGTATTTGTTTTCCTTTCTAACAACCATACATACATATTTCTTTGTATGTACTTTGAGATATGTGTATGGAAATTACCATGTTCAACTTTGATCTTTTTGGGACAGAACATGAAATACTGTAGAACTAATATATTTAAGAAGGAGGACACATTTTGGTCTATCTATCATATCCTACTTGTTTCCATTAATAAAGCAGGCTTAATTTTTCTACTTCATGGAGGTTTTTGAAAGCTGAGGGTTTTCCTGATGTATCCATGCTGTTTCTGAACACAAAAAAGTGTAAGCATTCACACTTCCAAGTGAATTCAGTGGGCACCATGTTAATCAGTTTCAGCTAACAGTCACAGGATGAATATTCAGAAATCAGTTCTGAAAAATATTAACTTTATGTTCAAGTTCAAAGTACACAGTGGCTAGAATAGGGCTTGATTTTTTAGATCTAATTAGTGCGGCTAAGAGTTTAAATGTTTTAGCCCTTATCCTTGCATATTACCCATGAAAGAGACAAACTGAAACCCAGGCAGAAACCACTTATTCTTGAAGTCATTGTAAAGTTGCCTCAAAAGATTTCTGGATAGCAGCCAGAACTCATTGTTTTGCAGAAGAGACCAACGTTTAAATAAATATGTATGTATGTATGTATCACATCATGTAACTAGATGCTCAGGAGGGAAAGTAATATTTCTCCACAGACTATAATGTTTCCTCTTTAGACTGGAAGAGTTTTACTGGCTTGAAGAGTAGATCTCTTAATGAAAATATCTCCAAAGAGAGAAGCTGTGTTTGACAAGCCTGTTCCAAATAATACTCTTATCACTGTAACAGCTTTTTTAATTAAAAAAAACAGATCACATCAGTCATAAATTTGTTTGAGACACGAAAGCTGTGGCTGCTGCCATTAACAATTACATTTGCTACAACTGTGTGGGAATAACTTATACTACTGAGTGTATAATTTAATTTCTTATGCTGCAAGAGCTGTGTTGTTAAATGAAACTAAAGTAGTGATAAAGTTCTCCAATAGCTGTACAAGTTCATCAATGGAAAAACCCAGTACTGGCTATTTTCCCCAAATTGTGTAAGTATAAAGTATATACATCAGATACTGTGTGTTTTTGAAAGGAAATGCATTAGCATTTTTCTTAGGAAACTGCTACTAAGGGAGAAAGGTGAAAGAGATGAATACTAAGCACTCACTGTATTTTCTCTGCAAGATATTCCCCCTCAAAAACTTGTATGTACAAAGTGCATAACTTCTACAGCAGTGAATTTTTCAGAAACATTCCTCCCAAGCCTTGCAGAAAGGTCCTTGCCAAATCCCTGTCTATATTTTCAACAAAGGATGCACTTAGAAACCTGGTGGAGCACTTACAAGGCAGATGGAACAGACCTGGAATGGAGAAGGGTCACACTGGATGCTGTGGTCCTGCAGAAGGAAGAGAAATATTTATTATTCTTGTCATCTCTATAATTATTTTGGGGGCGTTTGCAGTAATTCTGGCTGAAGATTAGCCACAACAGTACTGAACACCTATTATGTGATAAAACACAGTTCCTGCACCAAAATATCCACTTTAGAGAAAGAAGATACAATTTAAACTGAAGAAATACAAGACAGGCATAAGCAGAACTGAATCGTATCAAGCACCAATCCTAAATGTTAAAGTGATCTAATTACACAACTAGTGACTTTTGATATGAAGAAGCACGTACTGTCCCAGCGGGGAACAGAAAGCAGCACATTAGGAGAAAATGATGGGGTACAAAACCAACAAAGGTGGTATGTCAGCAAAGATTTACATGAAAGTAATGGATAGTTTGCACACTGGAAGAAGCATGACCCAAATACCACATTCAAGGATGGGAAGGGAGGATAAAACAGTGCAACAAGAGGAGTGGGAAGGGCAAACAATCATGCCAGGATCCTAGACATGAGAGTACAGCAGAAGCAAATCTTCTGTCATTACTTTTGTATGGGATGTACAACGAATGAGAGGAAAAGGAAAAAGAACTTAAAGGACGAAGGCAAAACTAATTCAGCTGAAGAAGAAGAAATTATTTTAGCTGATGAGTCTTGGGTAGGCTGCGTTGGGGAAGCTGATTGCCAGGGAATGCACAAAAAAGGAGACTGAAGTAGGCCATGAGAGCAAAACGATGAGTGACACAGAAGAAAAATAGAGAGGCGGGTTCAGAAGATTATAGAGGCAAAGAAGACAAAATTTGATGGAGGCCTGGATATTAGAAAGTGAGGAGTGAATAATAGTTTCATGGTTGTCAATCTGAGTGTCTGAGAAGATGGAAGAGTGGTCAACAGTGATGAAAGAAAAGGCACGGAGAATGGGTTTGGAGGAAAGACAAGAATTTCCCTTCTTTCAAAGTAGTTAAACTGGGGAGGATGGGAGAGGGGGCAAAGAAAAAGTCTGCACAGAGGAAGATACTGAATTTGAAGAATTAGATTGTAAAATTGCAGCATAGGCATTAGACGGGACATGAAGGCCGTATCGAGCTCGCCCAGGAGAACAGTACATATGGAAGTGTGAGATTAAGGAGAAGCACTCGGGAATCTGTGAGTTCACATCAGCCAGCAAAAGATACTCAGTTTACAAACCTGCACTGTGGCACCAAGCCAGCAAGCTGATACTGCAGCATCAGCAAAGCTGACAACATCTGAGGAAGGTTTTGAGTTAGCAGTTTCACTGAGGTCTGCACTTGACACAATTCCAACAAATACATGTTGAGCCACAAACTTTCCATATGTTAAAACTACTGATCCCCCAGAAAGCACATCTCATGGAAGCCTGAAACAATATTTTCTGAGATACTTTAGCCCTGGCACCTAAAGCCACCAAACTAAGGGTAACCTTCCAGAAGTCCACGCTCTACATTAAAGAGAAATGTTCAAACTGGTGTTGATCTGACAAGGGTTATACTGCTAAAACAGAGAGAAGCTTCACAAAGCAGCAATATCAAGTTTACATCTCTGTGTTATCTGCCCTGCAATAACTTACACAGACGCCTCTGTATTTCTGGTCCACAACCTTTATATTGCAGTGCTTTTTTTACTTAAGAGAGAAAAATCTATGTAATGTAGAGGAGAGAAGGGTTTGTTTTAATCATCTCGGGCATTTACATGAACTGTAAGAATACCTGGAATGAAAATAATCAAAGTTAAGATAAATGTTGGAAGGGACATTAAACCTCACACTTCCAGTTTTAATCAATGTTGTGACTGTATAGCATTAGGAGATCTTTCTACACCTTCCTGTTGATGCTGGTCATGGTCAGAGACACGATGCAGACAACACAGGGCTGCATCACACTGAGGGTGCCATGGGGGGTTCCTGTGCTCTTATCTGTGGCTGCTGCAGGTAATGATAGCCCAAATAGTTCCAGAGGCATCCAAAACAGAGACCTTTTGATTACCTTTAAGTTGCTCACTGCCAATATTTCTTTTTGCTCTCTTCTCACTCTCTCTTCTTTTTCTTTAAATGCATATAGAAATACACCATTGTACGAAAACTGTAGACTTAAAGCAGAGCTGTTCAGATTCAAGTGATAGATCCAGCTTGTAAACACAACTGAACGTAACAGTTTGCTGAACCACAGCAAAGAAGATGTTATGTTTGTTATTTAACTCTTTAAAACATCTACAGTGTCAATGTCCAATTATAAATGGGCAAAGTCAGGAAACTAAGTCATAAAATACACAGCACCAATTCTCTGCCTCTATTTATTCCTTTGAAAAATATTTTACAGAATTTAGCCAAATTTGCAATGAATTTCATACTCAATTCTCCACTCCTCTGAAAAAAAAAAAAAAAAAAAAAAAATTGTTCAGAAGTTCATTGCCTAATCCTTCCTGGGAAGGTGGAGCAGAAAAGCATGAGATGGAGGAGAATGAACTGTTGAACCCTGTGATCTGTTACCATGTTTTATGGAGTGGAGGGATAGTTCTTCAGTTGTTCCAGCAGTGAAGTGGAGTGGAAAGTATTGCCTCTCAGCAGGGTATGATTCCTGCCTGGCACATCTACCACTCTCTAACCGCCTTAATCCCACATCAAAGAGAGTGTCAGTCTAGCCTTGGACCTCCCATTGCCATTCAGCTAACTGGTGATGTACAGCCTCAACAGGTGGGTGGATCTCTAACAGAAGGAGCAAAGGCATGACTGGGGATTTTGCAGGGCTGTAAGGGCACCAGCGTGGTACAGCAATACTGCCCCACTGGGAAGACCCAGTTGCCCCTTTTAACCTGCCCACTTAATCTGTGCAGGCGTGCTAAACCGTAATGCAGCAATTCAAAAGTGTGCACACCCACATAATGCTACTAGTGGGCATCCCTTCAGGCTCACTGATGTTGCACCCTTAGCATCATCTATGGCTTTGTTCTGCATTATGTAGAATAATATTCTGATACTACATGACAGCAAGAGCCACCAGATGAAGGAAACACCTGAAATCTACATTGAAGAGCACAGGAAAGGAAAAGCCTTCTTTAAATTTAGTGCTGAATGTAAGGTCAGAAAATAAGGAATACTGGAAAAAAATACCTTGAGAAACACACAGTTGAAGAAAGCTTAGTGAAATCAGACCATCTGTCAGATGTAAAGAGGACAGAGAATTCATGGAGCCTGACAACAAAAAAAAGGAAGTTTTTTTCAGAATGTAAGAGATTATTTAAGGATTTATCTTGTCTGTTTGGGGAGAAGAAAGTGGACATGAGGAGAAATTCCATAGATGTTCAGGGAATCACGAAACATGCTTAAACATGAAAGGAAAAAACTTTTAAGACAAAGGAAAAATGAGGAAATAAGGAAACTGGCAGACACAGAGGAGGACAGCTGATATGAGTCTGAGATGCTTTGGACCTCACATGATTAACAGAGAGAAGGGAAAAAGAAATGAAGGACAGGGAGTTTTTCTAGAAGATGTCTGCCTGGCCTTTAAACAAACTGTCAAAATACTGGACAAGGGGAAAGTAATGAACAGAAGGGAGAAGGCTCAGTCAGCCCATGACAGCAAAGAGTATAACACTGAATAAGAAAGAAGGAAGCTTGTCCAGAAAAAAAAAAAAAGCTACAAGTGCATAAGATGTTGTCAAAGTCATGGTGCTTTCTCCAGAGATGCTGCACAGGGAAAACTTAGAAGCAAAGATGGCAAACTTAGAAGCAAAGATAGCAAAGACAAGGAGAGAGCCAAGAAAGCACACAGCGCATCAGAGGAACAAATGATGGGAAGAGTGGTGAAATATCTGCTAAGTGCAAAACTAAGGACAGAGTTGAGGGTGGCAGGTAATACAATCAATAAATTCTGCTCTCTGAAAACCTGGTGTATTAAAGTTTTGTAAATATTTGCAGTTTATCTTAACATATCTAAGGAAATACTTCCCTGACTATGCTAGCAATCTGATTCCCTACCTTCTCTGGCCACCGTGCCTTTGAATGCTTCCATCCAACAACAGTCGCAACACTGGCTCTTGGCTGGTGGTGGAGGTGTATGTGGGGGTTTCTGCAGGATTTCCATTTAGAAACAGCTGAGAATGGACTCAGTCATGTCCAAAGGTAAAAATCACTATTTCAGGCTGTTGCTGACACAACAGGCCTTCCTTAAAAAAAACAAACAAAAAGGACAGTTTTCCCCAGATTCTATAGTTTTTTCACCATAATTTGTATAGCAGGTCTCCAAATTGTCCTTTGATAACCTAAATTAAGCTGAACAGGTCCTTTCTCTTCTATCGGATTGACTTAATATGCAGAGTAGAGTTAGTCTCCTGACCTTTGGCATTGAAAATGCAAATTGAATCCTGGCGTTGACAAGAATGTTTGGATTTGGTATAAAAGAGACTTAGTCACGGTACATTTCCAGCTTCTGATTATGCCAAAGCAGCAGGGCTGAGTGAATGCCAAGAAGCAGCAGTTGCCACGCCACGCCCCCCCCCCCAGGGAAGGAAAAATGGATAGCTCGCTCCTGGCCCACACGCTCTTTCCATGTTTCAGTCTTGTGAGCTGCCTGAACAGACACTTCGAAATGAGAAGAAGCTTGTGATTTCAAATTGTCTGTTTCTTTTTCTTTCTAGTATTTGCACAGCAGAGACGCGCAGAAGGAAAGTCCTCCACTAATGCACTGACAACAAATGGCTTCCGCAGCTTTCAAAACAGAACATTTCAAATAATACCGTTGATGGTCCTTCCTGCACTTATACACAGATACTGCCATGCTTTGCATTCTGTAATACAGGCTGTATTAGTTTAGGTGCAGGACTTCTCTGTTCTTGCACAGAACTCAGGTTGCTCTGACTCTTCCTAAGGACTTCAGCTTCATCTGCAGGATGGACATGTTCCTATGTTCTGCAAAGTTTCTCCTCATGTGTCTCTGCATGCTTTCTGGTTTGTAAGGCCTTATTATAACCTTATTACTAACCATCCTCAGGGACTCAGTTGGAAAACTGAGGAAGAAACTTCAGTTTTTACATCAAAATAAAAATCTAGAAAATCCATTTTTAAAAAGCAAACTCAACTCATTTTAATAAAATAAATACAGTCAGTACATTTTTTCTCTGTTATATTTGCATTCTGGTTCACAAACAAGACATTCTAAAACATAAAGATGGCTATAAAATTGAAACAGTCCCAAATCATATAGAATTAGTAATCTGTGCTAAATCTCACCTTGCAGGAGACAGAATTCATAAGGCAAATGAGTATCACTTGGCCTTTTCCATGCAATAAATGTATCTGAAAAAAATATCTGAAAAAGTTCAGAGTTTCTCAGCTGAGGGAAGGGAAAAGGAATAGTATATTGCCACCTTCTATTTCTTAGTAATTAAGATTATTGGGAAACCTGTAGCTCAGTTGTATTTAACGTTTATAGAGGTTGCATGGTGGAGATAACAAAACCACTGACAAAAATGGGAACTTAGGACTTCAATCTGCATGAAGAGAGGAAAACCAGAAGACTACCCAGATTCTCTAGGGACACCTCTTGGCCTGAAGTTAGAGCTTTTTGCATGCTGACCAATCCTACCCATGTTTTAGCTTCTTCTCTGTATCTATTATGTAGCACAAAATCAGTAAAAGAAACAAAGATAGTTAAGGTGGTAAGATTTTCTGCCAGGAAATGGAAGAGTGTTGTTTAGGTTTTGTTTTTTACATGATAACACCTGCAAAGATTACTTCATGGGAGTCATTAACTTGTTATTGATGACTTTGAGAGTTTTATTCCATTTCACAGAGTAAGTTCAGCTCAGTTCAGCAAACGGTGCATTGCCATCATTAAATGCTGTGCCTTAATAAGGACTGAAAGCCATGTTAAAACTAAAAATAGACAACTATGCAGGGGAGACCTCTCCACAGTTGAGTTTGCTCCTTAGCATGTGAATAACTTCTTTTGCAACCTTCACATCGTTGAAGATGGGCCAGTCCCTTTCTTTGTCCAGAAAGCCTTGCTTTTAAAGGAAACTACATCCACCATATAATATAGATGGATGACAGAAGAGGTGCAACACTGCATTGTCTCCTTCGGGTAGTCCTGGGATTACTAACAGAGGGAGGACCATTTTGGTCCCTCAGATGCACCTTCCCTTTGACAAAGCTAACTGCAACCTCCTGATTGCCTCTCCAGGGGCTTTTATGTGAAGGACATCTAACACCCATTTCCAAATGGTTAAGGAAGGACCTTCTGTAAGGGGAGCACCCCGGGACTGAGGTTGGCTTCTCAATCTGAAGAATGTTACGCCTGTTTTCTAAACATGTATGCTCACTGAAACACCATAAATATACGCTACCATTGAAAAGGTATGCTTGGCGTAATAGCACCACACTGGTAGGTAGATAGTGGAGTATTCTGGATATTACTGTGCAAGTCACTTAACCCCACTTGGTTTCAAATTCTCATGCATGTAAATATTTTTCCCAGGGTGTTATAACATCACAGGAAATACTCAGATGTTCTGTTTCCTTCCCAGCTTACTACTTCTGGAAAAACTTAGATATTTTTGAAAATTAGACATTTGTTAAATGAAATTTTTCTTCCTTTTTCTTTTGTAGCCTGTCTGCCTTGTAGTTGAACTTGGATTCCTTGGGATTTAACAGCTGAAGATATTTATGCTTGGAAAAGTCTATCCTTTGTGAAACAGCAGAGCATATGGATTTGTGAAGATAAAACAGCACAGCAACTGGCAAAATCAGAATTGAATAGAGTGTTAAACCTTAAAACTCAAAAGGATTTTGAAGTCTCATGCTGACAAACTTTGATGCAACAGCCCAAATTCCACTTTTAGTTGTGGGAACTGAATTAATGTGGGAACTCCCTGCCCCTCTCCATCCACAACAGGATTGGCCTTCTTATGGTAATAAAATCAGGGGTTCTGGTCTTCATTAGATACATCATTGCCACACGGGGAACCCTTGGGTTTCCAGCTTTCATTTTCCTTATCCTCTTTTTTTTTTTTTTTTTTTATTTTTTTTTTTATTTTTTATTTCTTCCCTGCTTTTTACTTGAGTTTTTGGGTGTAGCTCTTCCCCGAGTTAGTCACCCTCAATCCCCTTCACACCTAATGGAAAGAAATGGGTATTTCAAGCGTGTGAGTCATCAGGGACCTTTAAGATGTCTGACTGAAGTTTAGATGAATCAGGACTGAACTTAACTGACCAGGACTTTGTTGGCTGGAATGGGAACACAGAATTGCTAGTTGTGATGGAGGTGCCCAAATTGCAGGCATCACCATTCAGCCTGCTGAAATTCACCCTTTGTCTTTTTTTTCACAGGGGAAATCAGTGCTGATATTAAAGAGCTGTTTCTGTGACACTCTAGGGAGTTTACTGGGTGTCTAAAGACTTCTGAGACCTGTAATTCAGGCTGCCTGTCAGCTCAGGAACTTCATACGAATTTGCTTGAAATTTGCTTAAAGTTTTTAGCACATCTGAAAGGACAAGGCATTTACTCTAACTTTCTTGCTTTCAAAGGAGAGCTTCATCTGGGTGCATTATGCAAGCCCTATAAGCTGGAGTGCAGCAGGTGTGCTCCATTTCAGACTCCTCAGCAGCTCTTGTTTCCTTTGCTTTCTTCATCTCTTCCTCTTCCTCTTCCCATGAAGCTCACAAAGATCTCCATCTCCTGCTTTCTCTGAAGAAAATAATCATACCCTTGGTTCTTTCTGACCATGCCCATTAGGGACACCCAACTGGTCAAGCAGTCTCACACTGACAGCTTGGGACTCCTTAGCCACAAGTCCATTTCCCCACTACGGACCCCTGCTGGCATCTGAGCCAGCTCTTCTCTTGCCCAAGGAGTGACTGAGCAACCAGAGGAAGTCACATCCAAAACCTTCATACTCCTGCATTGTCTTCCCACTCTCCAGGATCTTCCCACCTCTCCTCTCCTTCTTGCGATTCCATAAGATTAACATAGTTTCTTTTTTTCTGCCTTCATTTGCTTGTTACTCTAGCTTGTGCATCACGTAATTAGTACAACTGTTGACTGGAGTGTGGACCATGGTCCATGCCCCTTCCCAGGCCTTCTTAACCATGGTTGTTGACAGGATTAACTGGCGTCCCACTATTCCCATCTGAGCTGACTTCCTTTTGCTTTTTACAAGAAGCATTGGGTCATTTGTGGACAATCCACCCTGTACCAGGCCCGTAAGCTCATGACCTTAAGTTTGAAGCCTGGTGAGCGAACTACACAAAGGAGCCTCTTGATTCTTTATGTTTACTGCTGCTTTCCCTGCAAACACTATTTCCAGAGTGCATCATGCTGTTTTCTGAAAAAACAGAGCTAGAAACAAAAAAAGGAGGCTTTGGAGACTGCCCAGCCACTGGCTCACCACCTTCCACAGCAGAAAGCAAATAATCTCAGATCATCCCACACAAATAAATACATCATAATCTGCTAGAGAATTTTGTGGATACTCAAAACATGCACAGTACAAGCCACTACAAATCAGCTTCCACCGCTAAAGGAAAACAGTCTTCCCGTCAAACATTCTGTGGGGAAATGTTCTTCTCATGTCTGGGGTGTTTGGAGTGGTAATGTTTCAATCTAGGATAGCATGCAATTACCTTGAAAAAACTACTGCATTTTAGCATAATCTTTGACTTCGATTGGCCTCAAAGTCTATGTACGTGATTAGGAGACTGTTTTGAAACACAGGAGATGGGAGCTTCTGGATCCAGCTTTTTTTTTTCCATAAAAGAAAATAAGCTTAGTTCTACACTGTCATGAAGTTTCCTTCAGACAATGGCATCAGCAGAGATGATTACACAACCTATGTTTTCAGTGGAAGATTTTGTACTACAATATCATGTTAGTTTTATTATTGATGATTCAGAATAGCTCCACTGAAGGTAAAAGCATTACTCCTGATTTACACCAGGAGAGAGAACTGAATTTAGCTCTCTCTTTCTGACAGTGATAATTTCACAAGTAGCACAATACTTTGAGCTTTATGGTGGGTCCTTTTTTTCTTTAGTGTGTGTGTGTGTCCATATCTGTTTTGGAAGCCTGCAGTAATCTTGCTATAATCTGAAGTCCCAAAATACCACAAGAAACACTGTCTTACAGTGTCTTCAACCTAGCCAACAACAGATAATTCCTAGGAATACCACAGGAAGTTGATTTATGGTTTGATTTCTCAAACAAAGAGATCTGGACAAGGTTCAGATAAGCAAGTAATCTTATGGATGGTTATCTGGAATAAAGTGGTATGTCTCTGGGGCTTCACTCAAGATGAAAATGACCACAAGATAGAAGGCAGAGAAACTGAAAAATGTATCTCATATGAAAGTACTGAAAGGGTTTAGAAACTGGCGTGTTTCTCTTCAGGTCATCAGCACATTTCAGAAAACCTAATTAATTTTAGTGTGTTTAATTGTTGTCAGTTCCCCTCCCTCTCATTTTTAATTTTCCCTTCTATAAAGCTTATGAGCCAAGAGCTTTTTTAAGACTGTAAGGTTAACCCCAAGTGCATGGAATGTATAAACCAACTTTTCAGCAGCAGGATTTATATAAGGGGTAGAATGCAGGATTTGCCAGGTGCAGACAGATGTAGATGATGCCTGCAGAGCTTTAATACCCTGATGACGGTAACTGTAAACCTGAGAATACGAAGAGATGGTGAGAAGGGGCAAAGCACAGCACCAGTCTGAGCTGTGCAGTGTTTGTGAGTTGCGGGTGACAGAATGACAATGCTTCTCATGTTGCTTCAAGCTACCGTCTTAACCTCTGATTCTGATAGGCATAAAAGGAAAATGGCTCTGGTTTGCCCATGAAGCTGAACTCTGCTTAGTTCTGCCTCAGCTAACCCAGGTGCTGTCAACTATTTTTAAACTGCCTTAATTTTGTAGCCTACACACCACCGATAGCTTTCCAAGGATAACAATGACCTGTTTGACTGTGAGTAATCTTAGGGCACCTGGGGGCACATATTAACTGGGATGAACGTGGTTGTGTTTGGCTCTTGTGCTGTAGGGCAAACCATGGGGAATGCTGGGAGACCTACTGATGGGCTGGAGAGGCTGAGGGAACAGTTGGGCTAGAGATGGGGCAAACCCGCTGTGACTCCTACCAGAGTTCAGGATGGCTAGTGTAGACACATCATGGCAGCCTTTCCTAAAAATCTGCTTGATGAACAGGTTGCTGGAAGTAATAATCAGTATATCTTTGAATTCTTTCTTGTTCCTCAGTCCTTGTATAAGCTGTATTATATACTTTGTATGTATACCTACCTGTATTAAGTATGCAGTAGAGAAACAACCAGGGAATGGTTTGACTTATTGCAGGGTAAGACACATGGCATTTTAATCTAATTCCTAGCAACACATTTGGGTGTGTGCATCCCAGGGATGCCTTTATAATTAAGGTGAAGCTTTGTATGCTCTCATTCAGGCCACAGACTAGATCATATGCCAGTCGCCCGTATTATTTTTCCAGCTGAAACCACAGCATCTAAGGCTTAATATTTTACTAGACAAAACAGGAAAAACTAATCCTGGTTTTGCAAGAAGGGGATTGAAAAATAGTTCCTTAGAAATTACCACATTTGTTCAAGAATTTAAAAACAGTCTATGCAGTGTGCTGTACAGGGAGTGAAGACCAGCGTAGTGAAATGTTTTACTTCTGTTGATTTGATATGATCTGTATAATTCACTTAGGGCTTTGCTTCCTGTGATTAATCCCCTGATCCAGTATGAATGACTGTAAAATTCTTTTGCTGTATGACATAATTATGAACTTCATAGTACAAATGAAACTAAAGGTCATTTTATTGTGGTACGAACAGCAAGATGTTAAAAGATAAGTATGAAGTTGAAAAGTAAAAACGATTAAAAGTTGGGAGAACACCTTAGTTCAGTGTCCTTTAAAATATGTATGATATAATTTTTATTTTCGTGACTGTACAACATTTTTTCCATCCAGTGCGAAGAACAGGCAGTTCTTATTTACTTAGTAGCTATTTCAGTGGTGGTTTTATTTCCCACTGTGTCTATTACTTAGGTTCTCTTAGGCTTTTCTATGTGCTTATAACTCTAAAGCATACAATTACTCTACAAATACTATTTAGTGTATCTTCAGAACTTCCCTGAGGCATGGTATATATTGTCCCTGCTTCACATACAAGGAGATCAGACTTGCACAGAGTAAGGTCAGAATTACTCGCTAAGTTCAGATGCCAAGTTTGAGGTAATCTAGGTCCTAATTTTTTAATGTATTATGCAGCATTCCCTATGCTCAAGAGCTCCAGCTGACATGCACTGCTGCAGACCTTTGTCTTCAGACCTAACTCCTGAGTATGTGTACTTATATACAGTGCCTAACTGCTGACAACCAGTGATTATTTTGATTTATGAGATCATATTGGATGCTCCCAGCTGAGGCAAGGGTAAAAAGTCTTCCTCACAACAGCATTAGCTGTCTTAACTGGGTCCATCTCAGTGACAGCCAACTTGCAATTCTGAGCAGATGAAAAAGGGAGCTTTCAAGATGCTTTTCTTTCATTATGTAGCCATACATAACGGCTGGAGCAAGCCCTTCCTGTGCACCAATTTCTTCAGGGTTTTTTTCTAAATAAATAAAATTATCAGTCTATAGAGTTATTTCCAGCATTGTACTGACTTCCACATCAGTTTTGAACAGAAGAAACCTTCAGATCATCTTCAGAGCATTCTTGTTGCTTAAGCCATTGATACAAAAGCTAACAAAGTCATTGATAACAACAGTAGTGTGGTTTGCTACTGGGTATCATGAGTATTTTGGTAGTAGGGAAATTGTGAGACTCGAGGAGGGAGTATGATCTCCTACCTACAGTGCTTTTCACCAGTGTTCATGCTGTTCAGTCCCCTTTGCCATGGTTTAACCCCAGTGAGCGGCTAAAGCACCACACAGCCACACACACACACAGCCACAGCCACACACACAGCCACACAGACACACAGACACACACACACACACCCCCACACACCCCCACCCCCCCCCCCCCACACACACACCCACCCCCCCCACCCCCCCCACACACACACCCTCAGTGGAATGGGGTAGAGAACCGGAAGGGTGAAAGTGAAAAAACTCATGGGTTGAGATAAAGGAAGTTCAATAATTAACAGAGGCAGGAGAAAAAAAAGCCAACAAGGAGAGAAGGATAAAAAAAGCAAACCCAAGAAAAACAAGTAATGCAAAACAAAACAATTGCTCACCACCAACCAAGCAATGCCCAGCCAGCCCCTGAGCAGCAGCAGCCCCTGACAACATCCACCCCCCAGTTTTATGGCTGAAGATGGTGTCATACAGCATGGAATAGCTGTTTGATCAGTTGGGATTAGCTGTCCCGGCTGTGTCCTCTCCCAGCTTCTTCTGCACCCCCAGCCCACTGGCCAGTGGGGTGGAATGAGAAGCAAAAAAGGCCTCGGCTCTGTGTGAGCACTGCTTGGCAGTAACTAAAACATCCCCGTCTTACCAACACTGTTTTCATCACAAATCCCAGACATGCAAGCTACTATGGAGAAAATTAACTCTCTCGCATCCAAAACCAGTAAACTTGCCTCCTGTTCTGCCTCTTTCCTACCTTCAGTTCTTTCTATCAGCTCCGTTTGCCTGTGCAATGCACTTTTTCTTTCTTCCATCTTCAAATGATGTAACTTTGATTTCTCTGAAGTATATGACATCTATGATGTCTATGACTATGACATTTCCCAGCTATGTTACTAGTTCCTGGATGCCACTCTATCCCCAAACACTTGAAAGTCATGGTTCCAGCATCATATTTTCATTTCAAGTAATTAAAAAATCTTAGAAAAAGTTTGTTCCCTCTCTTTTCAACATGCCTGAACTGAAAGACTTGGAACAGAGGAGCCTATATATCTGGCAGAGAGCAAGAAAGGATGAATTGTTTATTTACTTTGCTGTAATTTTTAGGGTTTTTTTCTTGAAGAGAATTGTAGAGTAGGGACAATGAGGAACCAAAATGAATAGCACAAATGAGACAAAGACATGGAAATACATTGAGGAAGGTGTTATATTCATATAAATGTGATTTATTTCTATTTTTTTCTTTGGAATTTGGCTGCCACTGCAAATTTAGGATGCTTTACAGCAGTGAATACAGACAGTGCAGTTATTTGTGTTCTCTGTCTGTGGACCAATGTCTGCTAATAAGTGGATCTGTCAAGGTGTGAGGGAGTTATCAAATCTGGTTGTAATAACTGCCTAGAGTAAAAGTCCCAAACTACAGCATTAGTGTACTACAGTAGTAAGGGCAGGCAGAACTAAGGATTCACAATCTGTCCTCCTATTGCTGTATCATATATTCATATGAATCTGATGCCATGTAACACACCTAGCAGGGTGGTGAGAGGCTGTATCTCAAATTTTCTGTCACATCTGCACAAAGAGGGATAGTGATGTGGTCACCAGCCAGGGACTAGGGAAATAGGTCTTTTTGTCCCTCCTTTGTCTCAAACTTCTGTGACTACAGAAAACTCATTCCAATGTGCTGCCTACATCTCCTGCCCATGAACAGGACTTGTGGTATTCCCCTCACCTGTATGGGTATGTTTGAGGGTTAATATATTAAGGATTAGAAAGTATTTTGCTGATACTGCAGCCATATAGATCACACAAGACAGGCAGGGCTTTGGATTATGTGATTTCTCAAGGTTCCTCCCAGCTTTACGTTCACACAATTTTAATCTTTGCAATACTCATATTACATGGACATTAATACATGAAGATCTGATAGTAAGTATTTTTAGCATGTAGAGACATATGTAAAGTTATCGTTCGGTTTCAGTGGGAGGTGTGACTGGATTTGGTGTACTTTTTCAGACAAAATAAGGAGTTCATTTCCTCCTTTATTTGACTTCCAGAACTTGGATTTGGGGCTATATGTTTCCGAGGGCACAAGTAATGTAATGACTGAAGTGAGGGGTGCTGGGATTCTTCTTTGTGAACTGTTATAAAATATGTAGCAACAGGTGAAGTTTCAGTCACTACAAGATAAAAATAATAGAAGCCTGAACTCAGGTCTTGAAAGGAACTTACAATATTTTCAGATCAATTTTATGTTTTGTAATAACATAATTAATTAAGTTTTTGATAACTTCATCTGGAGGGGTTATGCCTTGATAAATGAGTGTAATACAGACACAGAGAAGTTCAATCTAAAATTTGGCAGCTGTTTAATAATTGCAGGAATGATTGTAGACTACTTCCTATGAAAAAATGTTCAGCATGATATATAAATGGATGAATCAGAAAGAACAACAGAATCTGGGCTTTTTCAGTTCTTGGCACTGAAGGTGAACTGGATAGAACAAGAGATCTCTGAACACCTTATCTGAACTTCAGAAAGCTTGCCCAGTTCCCAAGTATTTTGATAATATTTTTGCTCATTCTTAATTTTTCATGACTTCTTATTTCTGTACAATAAACAGTGAATGACTGATGGTTGAAATAACAATCTTAATAATCTTACCACATGGAAAAAGAACAAAACACTTTGCTTATATTGAGATATGGGACCAATAAAAAGAAGTAATCATGAGAGTCAGATGGAAATCAGATTTCACTCAGTGTTCTGTTTCAGTCTCTGATATTCCCTATGTAAATATGAACTCATTACCTTACCATCAGAGAAAGATTTTATTGTTACCATACCTGAAAGCAATTCTTATCTCTAATGTACCAGGTCTCAGCATCAGTACCAGTACAGCCATATACTGGTCATTCTGTCTAACGAGAAGAAGATTTCTCTTTTTAAGATCTATTGCAGTTGTGAAAACAGGAAGACATGCAACGAGTAGCATAGGAAGAAAGTGTGGTTGTTGGGTTTTTTTAAGTACTTGACTTGGCTAAGCCGGAATAAGTATATCGTGTGATACTGCACCCACTGATGTTCAGCTTCAAAAGAATTGAAAATCCAGATGTGGCCATAGGAACTACTCTTTCACAAAGAAAAAATGAAATAAATAAATCCATCCCCCAAGGCAGAAGTGAGCCCCTGAACCACTTTGAAGTCCCATACCTTAAGTAGGTATACTTGATTTGAGATTGGAACCAGAGAAATGACACCACTGACAGTAACGCTACAGTGTCCCCTGATGTTATTACGGACATACAATACTGTAGTTACCTAAGGAATTATCTCACCTGTTTTTTAGTATATGAAGCAATGATGGCATAAATGTGTTCTGAGGATGATTAATAGCTGAATTGGAGCAGGAGCTTTAAATCAATCTGAAATATCAGTTATTTAAACTCAGTTCTATTGTAAAAAAGCCTCATACTGTATGAAATGTGCCTCCTGTGCAAAGGACCAGTACAAGGTCTAAGCATCTCTTAAGTCTTTAAATCTCTACTGCAGGGCATAATTATTTCTTAAGGATCCCAAAGGCTTTCAGAACAAGAGTGAATTTTATGACATGTGGACAGACCAGTCTTTAACAGTACTGCAGAGAGCAACAGTGTAAGAGCTAGTGATTTTTTCTCAGACTTTTATTTCTAGAACATGAGCCTAATCTTTAGTGCAGGAAATCTGCTGTGTCATGGCTTTTCAGTGAAGTGAAATGAATATCCTTGCAGTTTCTAAGGGAAGCAGCCCAAAAAGTGCAAACTGTATGCACAGCTACACTGTCAATTGCAACAAGAAAAACGAAACACAAAATAGGAAGTGAAGTTAATATTGTTTCTTGTTCATTGCTTACATCAGAGACTGTATCTACAGCGCAGAAGAATTTGGACAAAGAACCATCCTATTCACTTGGCTTAGCTCATGGTGAAACACCCTACTGGGAGAGTGCGCAGATGCTGTAATGAAGAAGCTTGGAATAGTGCTATATCTAGTAAAACCACCCTGAGAATAAGAAAGAACAAGACAGCGTATTTTATGAGACATCAGCTTCCTCCATTTGATTTTCTCATGCCTTACAGGATGGAGAAAGCAAAGCAATACACAGCTTTACAAAAGCACAGCACTCATAGTGGATCATCCTGGTTGCCACGGAGATCACTTCTAAGCTACATTCACCCTTTCTATCTCCTTGTGAATCCCTTCTTTCCCCTTCAGTAATGTCTATTTTATGACAGGAAAACAGAACACAGGAGACGCTTATTGTCTGGTGTCTTTGTTTGTTTGTTTTTGGTTGGTTGGTTGTTGTTTTTGTTTTTGTTTTTTCTTTATTGCTGCATTGAACAAAGTTTATAGTTGTCATTGACTTTGTCTTGGATCCACACAGTAGGCTGCACAACTCATGTTACTGTTAGCAGGGAGACCCTGATGGATACTGGGAAAGTTCAGCATAAAGGGAAACAGGTCAGGTCAGAACCAAGGTTTAAGGAACCTAGTGTCTGGAAGACCAAGTTTGGGCTTTCAGTTGCAAAGCCCTGGTTCAGTGGCATAAGGATCACAAGTGTCACCCTGAAGGGAAGCAGAGAAAGTCTTCAGTTCAGGACTTCTGGGAGAACTTTTGATATTATGTGACTTCTAACATACTTTGAGAAAATAATCTACCTGCTTTTCATTTTTACTGTGTTTAGGGAAATAGGGTTATGTATAACTTGTTTGTACATAAACTTCATTATGTATTTTCCTAAACCTGTAAGATCCTGAACTTTGGCTAACCACTTGGCTCGAGATGCAAAAAAACCCATCACAGGTAAAAGCAATGGACCACATGAAAACTAATATTAACAGAGGTAGTTAATTGGAATGTGGTAAATTGGGCTCCAACTGTATCATGGAAAAGGGGATTTTCTGCAGCTGAATAACCGCAGATGAGATAATATAACTGCAAGGCCTTCTTAACGTCTGTGTAGACAGAAAATATAACACTTCTTCAAACATGCTGGTAGGTCACAATCCAGGCAAAGGAAAGCTATTAAAGGTGCCCACAATATTAATTTACATTTGGAGGTCAAAAAATTGTGCAGACAGACAGACTTCTGTGGACAGACTAAAGTCCAAATGGCCAATTAAGGCATGTGTGCCATTTTAAGAACACAGCTGGAATATAGCAATCATGCAGCCAGGATGCTCAGTCATATGTAAAACTCAGTACAGTGTGGTGACACTAGAACTTCTAAAGCTAGTTTTACATGTCAATGTAAAAGTCAGAAGAGCAGCCAACACATTGGTTCTTCTCCTGTAAGACTCAACTGAAAAGACTCAGTATGACATTTTTTAGCAGCCTGAGCCCAGAAGCAGAGTCTGTTCAGTCCAGTTATTATGAAAAAGAAGACTTTTCCCCCCACTATTCTGTTGCTTCTATTTTAACTTTGGCCAAGCACAACAGATACAAGTTTTGGGGCTTGTGCTCTGTTTTGTTGTGAAATTCTTATATAAAAGAAAAATAGTAAGTTTTATCTTTTCACACCATCTGTTTTCCCATTTGGGTTGGTTTGAATTTTATAGGGTGATCTGCATTGGTGCTTGTTCATTCAAACTTGTTCATATCTCTAATTTTCTGTCAGACTTTGGAGACATCAGTCATGTGGCCTCAAATTGGATCTATGCATTCATGCTAGCTGACCATGAAAAATAGGTAATTGTAATCCACAAACTTTGTTTGTGTATGTAATTACTCATTTTGTAGATGTAGATATAGCCTGGTTCACCTCTAGTCCCCATAGTAGAAATTTAAATTTTTTTCAACAGCTGAAAAATGATCATATGATATCAATGTCATGGTTAGAGGGTTAAAAAATTTGGTGTACTTCAAGTAGCTTGTTGGGGTCAGGCAGCATCTAATTTGCCTGTCATGTCCAAAACATAGTTGTTAAAACTTCGTAAATATCTTTTTTCCCTGTGTTCAATGAGCCTGATCTTATAAAAACATAATGAACAAAAATACACTGTTGACAACAGACATGATCGATATGTGTGTTTTGTGCTTGTTATCATGCTAAATGGCCTTATAACTGATAATAAAGGGGAAGCTGATTCCCTAATGGGTTAATCGCCCCTAGAAGTTGGTGTTCCCTTGACTCAACCATCCCATTCTGCAGATTGTGTCAATTTATCCTCTGAATTCATCAGAACAACAGAAGCCACCGTAAGTGTTCCCCATCAGGCATCTACACGTGGTACCCAGAGTTCCTGTTAATTTTAAGTCCTGTATTTCTGATTGACATGTAAAACCAGCATAACCAAACACACTGTCACAAATGTGTATCTCCAGCATGTGCATGTATGATGTTCTCGATCTTATTGCCTACCCCATCATCTTACTAATAGCCTTATATCTAATAATTTCATAGTGAGCTGTAAACAGGAACTGCTGGTTTCTCAGCTGCCTGCTAAGCGTGATGAATGGCCTGGACCTTCAGGTCCCAATTAAAGGCCTCTTAGACCTGAATGTGAGAGACACTTGAGTGCAAGGATTCAGTTGCTAACCAGTGTTTTGCTTGAGAAGTATTGCAGAATTGGTCCTAATTCTTAATCCTACACATGTCACCAATTATTGCAATGTTGAATTGCATGCAGGGCAAAATAGGCGTTTAATGTTATTTCTCAAAGTAGACAAGCTCTCTCTAAGAACCAAAAAAGGAAGAGAACGGAGTATCCCAACTAACTCCCTGTTTTGACATGACTTTGCAAACAGGTTTTTAACAAAACATAATAGTGCCCTCTGGTGTTCCCTTTCTCATTTTCCCTGGAAAAATAGTGATTTTCATGCAACAGAAGAAGCTTTCATTTCAGTTCTGTAATTTAAGTCTTCGGTTTAGAGTAACACAGTCAAATACTTTCTGTAGCTCAGAAATATGCTTTCCTTCGATTTTCTGACATAAGATATATACAGCTTCCCTCTCTCTGGTGGAATCAAAACTGAGATTTACTCCCTTAAAGACCAGAAATCTCTCCAAAGACACACTGTTCATCACATCTCCATCAGGATCACTGATAGCAGAAAAAGCAAGTACACATTAGCTTGATCAGTGCTGTTTGTTTGCACATGCATCTCCCTGAGTTCTCTCAGGGGAGGTATTGCTGGCAGAAAACACTTCAGTATCATTTTTTGTACAAGAGATCAGTGCTTTCACACTGCACTGCACGTTTTCTACTTACTTTGCATATTACCTACCATTATCTTATAGGGCTGGCTGTGTCAGCTGAATAATGAAGGTACAAATGAACCAGAGTGAAAAGATTAACCATTTGTGGAGGAAAATAGCTCTGTTAATAGAAAACCACCATTAAACCTGACATTATTTGTAGCTGACTTTGGAGTTGGCTCAAAATGTGGGACTTGAGTTTCCATTAAGTATCGGCCAGGACATAAGCAGGGTCACTGCATTCAGGTGTCTATCAGCAAGTCATAAATGATGAGACCAGGGTGTCCCATTGCTGCTATGAGATATAAACCGACATTCTGTGGCTTTCCATCCTATGTGCCATCTTGATTGACCTGGGTGACAATTTTCAAGATTAACTAATTGATGGCAGTTCTGACTGACTAATTCTGGAGCTAATTTATCTTCTTTTTTATTAGACGAGCTGTTTGATATCACAGTGGATCTGTAAATAACCTGAATACATCCAGATTCAGGAGCTACTTTCTTACCTGTTAATGAGAGAATATCTTGGTCATGCCCTTTTCTCAGCCATGAGAAGACATAAAAGCAGACACGTTAAGGGACAGAAAACCTGCAAGGGTCTGAAAACACTCCAGGAACTACAGCTCTGCCCCGTGCCATATTGCAGAGACCCCAACAAGTTGTTATGGGTTCTGGTTTGCCTGAAACATGGCCAAAGTGAGCTGGTGCCCACATGGAGCCCACCACATAAGCATGTGTGGCCTCAAGGACATGCTACTTATCACCCACTGGCCTTGTGCTGACTGAAGGCTTGTAAGGCCATACCCTGTTGTGGGTGTGATATCCTCCCTTATAAACAGATGAAGATGACCTGTGTCAGGGCCAAAAGCAAGTAACTTTCAGACAAATTCATGGAAGGCTCTGTTGTACACCTTCCCAAATGCCTCCACCTATGCCTTCCCCATTTGAATGGCCATCGATGCCTCACCACAGGCACCCACCTTCTCACCACAGCTCCCCATCTCTCTGTTTCACTCCCCAATCTCATCCTTTCAGGTTTTCCCTGGTTTGACTTAAGCTGATGCCACCCACTCCTATCATCAACATCTGCTGCCGTCTTGTCTGCGGACTGCTGATGACTATCCTGTTGTGTTTCTTCCACAACTGACGGACGGTCCCAGCCCCTCGGGTAGGTGTTCAGGAAGCAGAAAGCAAACAAACAGGCCAACATCAAAGCAGTTCTCAGCAGTCTGCCCCCACCCCCAACTTCCCCTTCCCATCTGTCGACAATGAAAGGAGCATGCTCCAGGGAAAGCAAGGACTTCTGAGCTTTACCCGCTATGGCTGGCTAGCTTCACTCTCTGAGCCCCTTTTTGTCTTCCTTCTTTTCCTCTCAAGAAGAACAGAAGGAGAAAGAAGGATGGAGGCATTCTGTTGGAAAACCAGGGCTGAGACTTGACTGCTGTCCACAGCCAAATGGGAGTCCTAAATGCTGGGTGCCAGGCCCAGTAAAGGACCTAAAATCCTAAAACCAGAGACAAGTCAATCCTAGGCTGCTCAACCAAAAATCACAGCACTTAAAATTCCTACTCAGCTGCTAATTGCGGTGATGTGGAGGTACCACAATCTCAGCCTTATGAAATGTTGCTGCCTGGAAGCCTACAGCCTTGCAACCCCAGGACAACAGCAGGTCCACCAGCTCCAAGAGGCCCCTGACCCACCTTGTGGTCTGGTCTGACAGAGCTAGGGAATGTTTTGCTCTAGGCTAGGGAATTCAAACACACGTTTCCAAATGCTGTGGCAAACCAGCACAGAGCAGCCTATAGCTCACGCTGAAGCTCATAACGTTCTAGGATCCGAAGCCCCGTGGAGGTAGGAAAACTGCATGCTGGGAACGGCCCTTCAGCTGCTCACATTCCCAAGCTGTGCATGGGGACATTTCTGGGTGCCACTGGTCTGCCCAGGCCACAGATGTGGTAGGGATTGTTTTAACAGTTTAACTGTCCATGTAGCTGACAAGAAGAATTTCACAGCTTGTTTTATACATTAACGCAGAGATGGCAAACGCCTTCTGGACCCCAGCTCTCCTGTTGCCCTTGGCTTGGTACCCACCCAAGAACACATAAAACAGAGCATCCAGCCCTGAGACTTGTTCTTGTCTTTGCCAATTTCTTTTTAACAGAGTAGTCTTGTTTTATATAAGACTGTTATGTATATTCATAATGTTGTACGTGCACATCTGCAGATGTAAAGGAATTTGAATTCTAATTTCCCAGCCCCTAGGACAAGTCCTTCTTCTGTTAAGTGGGAACTGTGGTGGTTGATAAAGTTGATATTTATAGCTCTTGGTGAAACTATTTTACTGTACAGAAGATTAATGCAACGGAAAGGGGCAAGAGAGAGGAAAGCAAAAGAATATGACTGGGGAAATCCCTGGGTCCTCCTTCTGGCTGCCCATATAATTTCGGCATTTGACTTTAAGCAACTGCTGCTGTAAACACTGTTATTACGTAAAACAGAAGAGCAGCCTGACTGCACCACACCATAATTTACAGGAAAAGATGTTAGACATATGTCTGGGACTCCCAAGAGTGCAGAGGCATTCCCAAGCAGCTTTCAGGATGTTCCTGCATGTCGGGATTTTGAATATATACTGTTAAGTGTCTTGTAGTCATTCACCTACTGTGCATCGTGAATTAACGCTGCCTGTTTTGAGCCCACTGGGAATTGTTGGAGTCTATTTAATTTCCCTTGGAAGATAGCTTCTGACTGAATTTCTGTTATGTTGCTATAGTCCTGATTAAGTGCTCAGATATTCAACATTACAATAGAGTAGGTCCTTGGTGGATCTAGCCTGCAACTCAGAACAGAAGATAGGGGGCCAAATTCTGATCTTATTTAACATTGGAATAGCACCTGCTTCTTTTTATTTAATGAGATTGTAATCTGGCCTCCTGTCTTTTCATAGCCCTACCATACTGCATATTGCATTTTTCACTCATTAGGCTTAAATAAACATCAACTTAATACTCAGTAAACCAGTTCTGCTTTAAGGGAATAGCACTGATTTACAACCCAGCTCATGGCTTTAATCTCTATGTACTTGGCACCTCACCAAGCCTAGAAGGCTGTAGCTAGAGTAAATATAAAGAAAGAAAAACAAAATTTCAAGGCTGCCAAAATGAGAGCTCCTATAAAAGAGGTCCTATAAAATAAGCCATTTTTTAGTGGTAGCTTTTCTCTCTCAAATAAATAAATGAACAAACCTGCTCCTTCGTTCTACTAACATTAAATGATATAGCACACTGTATTTTTAAGGCAGAATTTCTGGGATCACAAGCGAAAAGACTGGCTGTTATCCCTTGGAACAGGAAAACACAGCAATGTTTAGGAGGAAACCTCAGAGATAAAAAAAGTAGAGTGAGAGGAGAGGGAGGGCACTTTTCTCTCCTTCGTTCTCCACTGTAAATCTTTTCATAGATCAGCTTCAGTTGGTGGTACAGTGAGAACCGTTTGAGGATTTCAAAGCCCAAAGTGCTAATTTCAGGCCTATACCAATTTCAATGATATTTTCAACTGATGATGCTTCTTATGGACAGGCTGGAATCTCACATGGGAGCACAAACCAAAGTGTGATCAATCCAGCCCAGCATAACTGAAGGCCAAGTGTAAGTCAGACAGAACAAGAACTTGCATTTGGGCTTTCTGCCCCACAGCCTATACTTCACCTTCAAGGCTAATAGCCATAGGAGAAGGTTACGTTCTTGCTTCTCGTTTTTTTAATTGATCTTGACAGCTTTCTACAGGTTTTGGTTTTATCCCATTGTAGAAGGAATAAAGCCAGTGTCTCAAAAAATCAATAAAAGTTACTTTTTGAAGTAGGACCCTTGTTATAAGGGCAACTTCCAGAGATCAGCCTCCAGACATGATATAAATGTACTCAAATGCTGTATGCCAGCAAGAGTAGTAGCTACAGGCAAAGCTGGGAGTCAGGTAAAAGGGGATTATCTTACTCTCCTGGTTTTCATTGGGATAGAGTTAATATTCTTCTTAGCAGCTGGTACAGTGTTGTGTTTTGGATTTAGTATGAGAGTAATGCTGATAACACACTGATGCTTCAGTTGCTGCTGAGCAGGGCTCACCCAGAGCCAAGGACTTTTCTGCTCCTCACCCCACCCCACCAGCGGATGGGCTCGGGGGGGGGGGGGGGCACGAGATGCTGGGAGGGGACACAGCCGGGACAGCTGACCCCAAGTGACCCAGGGGATAGTCCATACCATATGATGTCATGCTCAGCATGTAAAACTAGGGGAAGAAAGAAGGAAGGAGGGTATGTTCAGACTGAGGGCATTAGGCATGGCGGAGCCCTGCTCTCCTGGAGGCGGCTGAACCCCTGCCTGCTGCTGGAAGGGGTGAATTAATTCCTTGCTTTGCTTTCACACACGGCTTTTGCTTTACCTATTAAAGTGTCTTTGTCTCAGCCCATGAGTTTTCTCGCTTTTACCCTTCCGATTCTCTCCCCTATCCCACCAGGGGGGAGTGAGCGAGTGGCTGGCTGGTGCCTAGCTGCCAGCTGGGGTTAAACCATGACACTTACAGGTTATCATTATGGCTGCAGGGGATCAGTATTACTCCCCCTCACATTTTTAAGTGTTTACACTGATGTACTTGATGTTGCAACTGAAGAAACCAACAATAAGCAAACCCCCAAACCAAACCCTAGGATGCATGTCAGTATTTTAGCTTTGAATAATACAGTGGAAAAGATAACTACCGCAATACAAATGGACCCACAGGGTCAGCCAGCAGCAGGGGGCCATAGCTCAAACACTATATACTATAGAGTTGTGATTCTGCAGAGGAGACCCGGTGGTTGGGCTCCGTTTAACAATAAATAAACCGATTCTGCCACCTACCGGCTGCTTGAGATGAACTAGGTGAAAATCTGGTTAAATTATAAATACGCTAAAAATGAAAGAGAACGTGCCTTAAAGTAGTCACAAATTCCACCACGATGATCAGTAAAAAGAAAACAAGATACCCAGAATTGTTCTCAACATGTCAGCATATTTTGTTTTGCTATATTATTAACAAAATGAAAAATAAATCTTGTTTATTTCAGGTGTCACCTGACGTTTTTACTAAACAGAAAACGGGAAAAAAGAGATCAGTTTGATTGCATTAAAATATTTATTTCTGAATAAACTGTTTTTTCCTCTCTTACAATTTTGTGGTTCAACTACTGAGTTCCTGTCCCCCTTTAATCATAAAACTCTCTCCTCTCTAGCTTCCCTAGGGTTTATTCATGACCTACAGTAATTTCTGATTTATTTTTCAGGTTACAAGATGCATTGTATTTTCCTTAGCAGATGTTCCTCTACAAAACATGGGACAACCCACAGTAATACTTTCTTAGCCCATGATCAGGAGCAGTGAGGCTCTTAAATTTACTATTAAATAAAGAATAAAGCTTCTATTTAGATTTTGGTGGATTTTCATTCAAGATGCAGAAAAGCTGGCTGATGTCTATGGACATTAAATGCCGCAGAGGTCACTAGAATTGCTAAGGTACCTCAGAGGGTTGTAAGAACTACACAGCTTGGAAGCTTCATCCAGAAAATGCCAGGCTTTTGAGTAGGAATTGTACCTGGGGAGGGTAGTGAAAGGAAAGACCTCAGGCAGGGTCACTGATACAATTTGGATAAGTTCTTGCTAACCCTGCTCTTGGGACCACTTCTAAATCTTGTTACCTCAATGTCAGAGGCTTTTACATTAGTCTCTGGAATAGTTTGGGGGATTGTTGGCAGCATGTGGCAGTATTTTTGCTGATGCAAACCAGCAAAGATGTCTTTGATCCGTGGTAGTTTCAGTCCTTTTAATAATGTCTTCTCATAGATACACGAAACTTGTGGGTTGAAGTTCTGAAATTTAAGCTAATATTCACTGGAGAATGCTCACTGAAATCAGATCATAGATATACTATAGCACTAACTTATTTTAAGATGCTAAACTTAAGTTCCCAAACTGGTAGGCATCAGATTGAGCTATATTGGCTTTGTTAATGACAGAGACATTCTGATGCCTGTATAACTTCTGACCCCTCTTTCATATGAAAAATAGATGGGACCACCCAATGTTTCTGGCAGTGATTTACTCCAGAGCCTTTGTAAGCCTGTCTGTATAAGGGGTGAGTAGGAGATCAAGCAGGACTGAGTTGCACTGGGTGAAATCCTGTGCACCATGCTTTTGGCACATCACCAGAGACTCTGTTCTGGGTAAAGCAGCAATCATTTCCGCATTATTTCCTTTTGTGTAAGGAACACACTGAACGTAGGGGAAGGAAACAGATTGTTCAGTATTCTGCAGCTGCATGCAATGCGATGGTACATTAGACTGGGGCTAGAGGCAAAGAACCCTTCTTATATGTCCCTGGTACACTGCAGATCCTGGAGGACTTAAACCAGGATGTTCTGGGACTCGTTACACATGGCCTAACTAACACCTGGCCCTTAGAGGATGCAGTCTGAAAGATTTCCTCTCATCATGTATCTCCTGTCTTCCCTCAACAGGGAACTCAGTGAAGAATTGCACAGAAGCAGAAGCAAACATGAAAGTTCACTGTAAGAAATAGCAAATAGAAATTGGGTGCACGTGTGGGGAAAAAAAACCACTTCCGGTGATGCTGAAATCTGGGGCCCCAAATTCCATTCCTTTGAAGCTGCACCTACAATTTTTTTTTGCTTAATCCCTAAACCAGAGCTAACCTCTGTGTCTGAAAATGATTCTGCCGCACACTCAAATATAGACACCAACCGCACAATTTAGGCTGAAAGTTGTCAAGGGGCAAAAATCACAGTTTCAGCAGGTCTGCATCAGATACGGATGCTTTCTGATACAGATGCCTACTGCAAAGGAAGGATTGACTCCTTTTATTGTCCTCTGTTGACTAAAATACACTAGACAGTGACTGCCTTGTAGCACAGAACCTGGTTTTGAAGACAGAAGATGATCTATAAATATAACCAGGACTAGTTTTGTACCACAGAAGTTCAGGCTACCAGGGTACGCTATACTCCCCACAAGCAGCTCTTGATATGACATCCTGGAGTACCCCATTACATAAATAGCCTTGAATATGTCATTCTAACTTTATAGTCTTATCAATTCAACAGATCTGGGCAAGCTAGTTTCAGGACACCTAGCCTGTTTCTGCCTTTTTTGTTTTACTATCAGGTCTTCAGCACACAACTTCAATATATTCTCCTCCTCTGATTCATGTTTATCTCAAAAATAAACCCATGAGAGATTGTTAAAATTAATGCAGTAGTAGTGAAGAAAACAAGCTTGTATCAACTCAGGCCAGGGGAGTGGGATTATTCTGACAATAACATTCACATTCTTGTCACACACTGAACACAGAGATGTAAGGTGGCATCTACTTATCCTTGCTTCATTGGTACAAGGAAAATCAAGACTTTTCCAATATGCTGAGTGTTGTCAGCCAACACTGTCAGCTCCTGAGGGGCATCTAGCCAACTTGCAGGTGGGACTGGATTATTTGGGACTTTCAGCCCTGAGTTTAGACAATGAGAAGAGGTGAAAGAGGGCACTACAGCAATGGGACACAGAGATTGTAAAATGCAGTTTTTAACAGCTATTGTGGGAGTAGGCTATGGTGATTCAATCAGTCCCCAGCACAGCTCTCCAAATGAGTAGAGAATGGCAGCAGTAACTACTACGTCCGTCATCTGTGTTACTTTAATATGTCATGTGTGCTCTCAAGGAAAGCTAAAATGCAAACCAGGGATGTTGAGCTTGATATAAGATACATTGACACAAGTATTTCTCATATGACATGATTTGTAAAGTTCTGAAACAGCCTTGGGGATGGTGTAAAAGGCAAGCAGCATAATTTAATCTGAAGAGAACATGACAAGTAATGAGTATATACTAAGATTATAGAAAGGGGTAAGCCACAAAATCAGCCAGAAGAGAAAACTTCCTTTTTAATTACAGATTTAAACATAACAGTGCACATACGTTATTCGATTGATTTTTGTTACTGTTTCTAATTTGCTAACCAAAATTTTAACCTTGTCTTTTCAAGAGTGAGTTTGTTTTCATTTTCAAATCGATGCCATGTGACATGTAGGTTCAAACAGTTCTAGCAAACACACTGTGCATGTTTCAGTATCAATATTGACAAACAAGATGGCCAGGGCCCTCGCTGTAGTTCTGCGTCGAGCTGGCAGAGTCTGATTGTCTCCATACTGCTGAATGCTTTTAGTCTCCAAACAAGGCTGGATGCATGAAAATGGCTTGTTGGGAATGATCCATGGCCCACATCCACCACCATCTGCCTAGGAATCACTTTTTACTTTGACCCAGAGCTGACACAGAGACTGTACTGGTAGTTCAACTACAGATAATGAAATGGCCCAAGAGACTCCCTAACACCATTTAATTAACTACAATAGGCTGCGTCCTCAGGATTCCCAAATCCACAAGCAGTACTACTTTTCTGAAACTTTTTGAGGTCCCTGCTGTCAAGTAAAGGATTAGGAATCCCAGGGTTATGTGTTTATGTTCTACCAGTCTCCCAGGATCAGTTTGGAGACAAGCAGATGCATTCCCTGATGGCTGTTATCCTCTGTCCTTCTTCCAGGTGGCAGGAAGTGGAGGCATCAGCCAGCACTTCAGGAATCTCCCTTTTGCCATAGCATGTTCCTGGCTTTTAAACACTATTGTATTTAGACAGTGACATTGCTTGCGCATGACTTTTTCCACAGAAAGAGTACAAATCATCATAAGCTTGAGTGGAAACTGGCAATCCTACAAAATCATATGATTCAGAGAAAACTGACTGCAGAAGTCCTCTCAAGTATCAATCAAAGAACACGAAGATGAAGCATCCCTGCTTTTAGGAATAAGATTAATTACTTCATAACACCAGAATTATGAGATATTTCCTTGATGAATATTTGTGCATGTGAGGAGTAGTAGCATTCCAGCCAGGCTGTCCATGTCAATGGATTTGAAGACTAAGTTTATTTTCAGTCATCTCATCAGTAACAAGCTTTTAAAAGCTATGACATGCAAACTATCAACAGGAACATAAATGGCTTGTTGACTATGTGACCAGCTGGAGCAGATGCCTCAGTAAAGAACACATGAAAATGAGAAAATGAGTTTGTACATGTCAACGTGGTCTACATACTGCTCCAAAGGCATATCTGGAGAAGAAGCCAAAAACTCAAGTGCTTCCTAGAAGTGAATCCAAACTTTTTAACTCATAATCTAACGACCACAGACTGAAGTTATCATAACAACATCTACTCTTTAAAAAGTCTCCAGGTCCTACTAGATCAGGAATGGTTGGTATCAGATGTACTTAGCTACTTCTTTTCAAAAGCTGGGCTGAAATAAAGGGATAAAGAGATGAAGAAAAACAAGAAAGAAGTTAACTGAATATTTTAAACTTCAGGGCAGGTTTTGCTCGAGTTTGGGAACATGGTTTTATTTAGTTAGAATTTTTCAGCCAAATCTAATGAGAAAAGAGTTTATATTGTTGGCATTTGCACAGGAATTCTGCATAGTATTTAGCCATCAGACAACTATTTTCTCATCTGTTTTACATTTGGGACTTGAGGAAGGAGACATACAGCCTCTGCTGGTGGTGTTTGATATCTTAAAATCTTCCTTAACTGCTATATTTAGAAGGGATTTCCATCATACTGTTGTAAGTACTCTCTAGTATGCACTGTTACCAAGACATAAAGTTCAAGCTCGGGAACATTTGAGGGCGACTTCACCTATGTAACATGTAAGGAACCAGGGCAGCAGCAAGGCATGGGTTGTGCTGGGAGCCCCTTACAAACACATGCTGCTTTCTCCTGCTGCTATGCAGCACTCTAAAATAGGAATCCACTGACACTGAACAGCCTGCAGTATCAAATAAGGCTTTTGGGGTGACTAAATAGATAAAAAGCTGTTGCTCACCTAAATCCCCGCAGTATTTTTCAAGCAGGAACAATTTCTGTACCTGCCTCATTAACCCACCAACATCTGCAAGAAGATGCTGGAGTACGCATGTAACCAGACAACCAAAATGTTTTGCCCAGCAGCTCTTCCTACACTTCGTAACCTTAAGGTAGCGAATGAGCGCGTAAGTCTCCCCACCCCTACCCCTACTTGTAACACAACCCATATCTAATCTTGATATGACACTGTAGTTTTGTATTTAATAGATATAAAAGTAAATGATCAAACCTAGATGTAAAATATGCTCTGAGTGTAATTTGGTTGTGAAATGACCCCGGCCCGAGACACTGCCAGCCGCGCCAAACGCTGCGCTGCTCAGAGGGGTTTATCTTTTCTGTGCACGATCCGAAGCAGCCACCAGAGGGCGCCGGGACGCCACGGCTCCCGCATGGACCGCGGGGCTCCGCGGCGAGCCCGCCCCTAGCGAGCGAACCCCAGCGCGCACGTGCAGCCGCCGTTATGAAGCCAACTCTTGAGGAAAAGGAGCACTATAAAGCACGAGAAATTAGAAGAACAGAAAGTCATCGAAGTCAAAGACAATCTCCTGAAATAGGCGGGCTGAACTGGACCCGCAGGACTGTGCATCCGTATGTGGGACAGAAAGGCTGATTTTATTATGGTCACTTGACTATTTTCAAGTTAATACAGTGGTGGGTTTGTCTATACTTTTTTTAATTATTATTTCTACTTCGGTTCCAGGCCCTAATATATTTTTTTAAAATCCTCTAGTGTAAAGCTGAAACAATTCCATTCAACAGAGCTGCAACTGATGTGTCCCAGAAAGATCAGATCTGGGACCTGACTGCCAAATCTGTACACGGAAGATTGCTGACTATCTTCTTTCCCTAATTAAAAAAAAAATAAAATTAAAGTGAACAGATTAAGCATTAAGAGCAAGAAGCAAAACTAAGCATGAACCACTGATAAGTATCATTGCTCTCAAGCTTTCTAGATCAAACCCTCCCCAACACACTTTCTTCTTTTCTGTGAAGTGGATGAAAGACTTTAACAGGGTTTCTGTCTCCTGCAGTCTCCTTTCCCTCTTCAGCCTTTCTGCCAATGTCTGAGGAAAGGTACTTCTTTTCAGCCTATGCAAAGAAACTAAATATCTCCACAGACACAGTAAAGACAGTGTTTTCCCCATCAGCAGGTGATACAACAGCTTGCCAAGGAGAGAGCGAGTGCGTGAAAACTCCACAGCTTTGAGTTACAAGGCAACTTCAGGCAGCCCCCTTCACCGCAGGGTACTTCTGCCCTAAACTCACAGACTGAGAGGCTAATACTTACCAAGAAATTCAAGCATTAAGAAAGCATTTTTCCACCATTATTCATCCAACTAAAGAGACTGGACCATTGCTCATATATATCACCCAAACTGTGGTCTTCCCTCAGACTTCACAGGTTAAATAAAAAAGACAAATATAATTGCAAAATTTCCTTTTTTTTCAGCTCATCCCCCACTGTACTCTATGCGCACCCTTCCTGCTCCAGCTGTCCTGGCTGAAGACATTTTTGTTACTAGCCCAATGTCAGCTGCACAGCATCACCAGAGATCATCACGCCTGCAAATCTGCCAATCAAGCATCAAGTGTGATGAGTCTCTGCTCTGCTTCAGACCAAATAAGCCAACTGGCAGAGACACTATATTGAAATAACTTCAGCAGTTCTGGCTTATTTTGACTGGAAAAATCTAAATCTAGGGAACACTTATAAAAGATATTTTGTTCAAACAGCAGAAGAAGTAGCAGTGATCCTGATGAGCAGTTTAAGGTGGTCTGACAGTGAGATTTCACAGTTGCATCTACAAGAGGACATGAGTCAGGAGAGATGGAACTTGTAAAGCCCATTGCACAAATGTTAATGGGGGGGGAAGTCTCTTAAAAAAAACCCCAAACAAATCCAGCATTTGTTATTCCTACATTTAATGGTGGTGGTGAATAAATAAATTAGTCTTTACTACTATGATGAGGTTTCACAGTTCAGGGTAGATACTTTCTTTTTGTGCCCTTTCCTGAACTCTCATTACAGGCAAGAGTCAGGTTTCCCCTTTCTCAGGAACAGCCAAGGAGGAGTTTCCAAAGACCTAACAAAACTAAAGTCACTTGGCCACCATGTATCAGTTCAAACTGCCAAGAAAAATAAGTCCTTTTCAGTTAAAAAGAGTAATTTCAATGTTTGGATTAAGCAGGGAGTAGAGCTTCTCAAGTCTGAAAAGAAAACTCTCCAAGATAGTTATCAAATGCAAGTCAGTATCAGACATTTCATGAATAGTTTAACTTAAGGATTATAATTGATTTAAACTGATTCATTAACAGAGTTAGCACTGAGTTTCTGCTTCTTGTTTGTTCTGAATGTAAGTAACATTAATTCTCTAAAAAGCTGTTTCCCTCCTGAATACTGAAATGTGCAGTTTGTGTTCATGGATCTCTCTAAACTCTGCAGTATACCCACATGATTACAGAAAAAAACCCAGCCAAACAACAACCACCACCCAAAGAAAAAACAAACAGAAAGAAAAAAAAAAACACCCCAAACCCAAAAATCAAACACGAACCATCCCCCACCCCCCCTAAGACAATACTTATGTGTCGAGTAATATTATCTTTGTGTCTATTTTAACCCATTCTGGAGCTGTAAACAACATTGCAGTCAAATGACTAATTAAAAGGCATTATTGTAGGACACCACTGGAATGAATGATCATGTGCTCTACAGGATAAATTCTGTATCTAAAAACATCTAACAGAAGCATAATGTGAATTTCTGGTATTTATGATGTTTCTTATTTGATCATTTGTGTGTACTTCATCCTGCATTTAACATTACCCAGATAATCTGAAAATATTGTCATATGTTAATGTGTCCTACTATATCTTCCAAATCACAATAGGACAAGTTTTACAACAAAAATTAAGCAAGTGCTAAAACAACCAAGGGCTTTAATCATGTCCACCCAGTCCTGCATTTTTATGCCATTTTACACAGGACTTGGTTTTTTTCCTTTTCCTAATGGATTATTCCATGTGTGAAAGTAATGATATAAAAATTATCAAACTTTTTTTTGGCCCTTTAAGATTATGCTTTCCCCCTTACTAAGCATTTCCACAAAGAAAATGTCTACTTAGACTTGGTGGAGGTGAAATCCAAACTCTTGCAGGACATAAAATACTCTGGACTTTGAGAAAATGCTGTAATGCATTGTAGGAACGCCCTGCGTTGTGGGAATGACATCACACCTCTGAGGACATGGCGTATTTTGCTTCTGTCAATAGACTGACACGTGTGCCAAGATCTGAGTTGCTCAGTCTCTGCTCTCTTATAACTGCATCAATTAGTTTCTATGTGCGTGTGATCATATAAACAGAAGTTAACAAAAATTTTTGGACTTATCTTTATACCAACCAAGAGATTCAAAACGGGGCTGTAAGAGGAGTAGATCAGTTAGAGAATTGGGAGAAAAGATCTTTCTTCAGTTCCCACCCACCAGAGCCTGTTTTCCAAATGATGCTGAGCAGACACCTGAGGGGAGCAGGAGAGTTTTTACCCTGCCGAGCAAGGCCATTAGCTGATGCCACGAGGCACACCCACAGCTTGCTGTAAATAAAAGACACTCCAGACTTTCCTTACCCTGGTCAGAGCTCCCAGCCACTTGCCTCATGTTGATCCTTGGCACCTTCTCACCCCACAGTGAGGGACTGCAGGGAGCAACACAGGACAATAAACATTGTCCATTCTGCTAGTGTAGGAAGAGTCGCTGCAGGACCAGAGAAATGTGGGTGCCTACAAAAGGAGGCCGGGGGACAACAGACAGGGGACAGCTGGCAAGACCAGCTTGCTCACAAGTGCATGGGTGGGCTGGCGTAGCTGCATCTTCCAACTGTACCTGGAGATGCAGAAGAAAAGCAACAGAGTCAAGACTGTGGCACTTATTTTTCTAGAGCCACTAGGGAATAAATCCAGATCTTGTCCTTCATGAATCCTATGACTTCCATCATAAAACCTTTATACGAGCTCAGTTTGATCCTCTGGGAGAGCTGTGCATGTAAGTCTTGGGACTTTGGAGCATGGAAGCAACTTTAATTTTAAGGGCACTAGATCAGAGCACTGGCTTCTATAGCCCCCCCCCGCCCCTGATCTCAGGAGGTAGTTTTTCATTTCAAGTCTTTCAGTGTTTCAAACACATGTTTAGCAGCAAATTAAGGCAACCTTAGTGAGTCTTTAAGGGCTGAGGAAAGGCAGTTCCCACAGCTTCAAAATCATATGTCTGAGTTAGGTTTTAATTAAAGCTACATGAACCTTTCCAGAATCAGTTCAAACTGAGTTCATGAATACTTTTAAATCAAATCTAATATGAATGTATTTGCAGGTAGTGAAATAGCAGCTAGATCTGGACACTAGGCCATCATATTATTCCTTAGTGAAATCTTGATGCAAAAAGGAATTTACAGGGTCGGGGGCTCCTCAACAGAATGTCAAAGTAATTTACATAATTTTTGTATGACAGAGATGGAGATCAACTTGCGGCCAGAATAGAGCACATGTGAGGGAAAATGTTATTTTTCTCTTTATTGATGCTGAAATTCAGAATCCCTAGTGATCAAAAGCTTTTTGAATTTGATTATTAAATAGCTCACATCCTTTGTGGAAAACAGTTTTAATGAAATAGGAGAAGGATGCTGAGCACTAACTCAAAGTGGTCTAGTAAAATGTAATGGCTAGAGAGGTTTCTTGTGCACAGTATTTAGCAAACTTTTAAGAGACCAAACTTCAGCGCTGTTAAAGATGAATACAGGAAAGACTTTGAAGTGAGAAGAGTATTCTGAAATCTATACCGAGATCCCTACCTGATACAATCTGAATGAAGTTGTAGCACCTCTTTCTCACTCAAAGACCCTTTTGAGTTGCCCTTTATGGGAAAGAAGCTGAATCTATAGCCAACCCTTATTGTAAGGAGCTCATGAAATATTACAACATTAAAATGCATAGTGCACTGACAAGGAACTATGATAGATCTCACACTGTAGAAGAAAGAAGTTGAAAGGAAAAGAAAGGAACTATGTCAAATTCCATAACACGACTTTGAGCAGAGCCAGAGAAAATCCATGTGTGAGGTTAGAATTTTGGTATGGATACTGAGAGCTGGATGCAGAGAGCTTTAGAGCTCAGGGTGGTGGCTATTGCAAATCTCACGCTTAGGCTCCATGCTATCCCTGTTAAACACAGAGGGACTGCTTGTCACAGAGTCCAGGGCTGTGTTTTTTCACTGGAAAAGTTAAACAGGTACTTTTGTTTTTCTTTCCCCTACCCACCCCTCTTCCCCCTGAAATAGCTCCAGGAGATGCTTTTCTCTGCATCTGAACCATTTTTGCATAGTTGTGTAAAGAATAATAATGTCAAGAAGCTGTTTCAAGCATCCCTGCCCAAGCTGAATATTTTCTTAACTTTTGTATACTTTCCAGATTGTTTCCATTCTCATTTTCAACCTATAATCTCTAAGAGACCTCTTAGCTTGGAATTTAGTCTCAGCTTAACATACTTCATCTTTTATATCTCATACTGACCTTCCAAGATGCATTCATACAAAATTATATGACTACATGGATTCTTCTCAAAACAGTGTTAAATAAGGAATATATAATGCTTACTCACAGCAAAACAGCAAACCATGGTAAACTCCAGTCTGCTCAAGGAAACCTGCTATAGCTTCATTATTCTATTAATTTGTTCAACTATTTGGGCAAATACTTTAGAAAGATGTGAGTAATGATCAGCATATGCTACTAATTGATGAATAATTAAATGCCACAAGAATTACACTTCCCTTAAGAACTTTAAAATGCAAATATATTGCATTTTGGAACAAGAAGAGCATAAATTATACCATTATTGATAGAACATAGAGTTCCTAGAGACATCCAATAAAAAATGCACTGTATAAGCTGACATTTGATAATGATTTGACAGGTACAACCCCACCTCGAGTAATGTGTGCAGCTTTGGGCACCTCAGTACAAGGGTGGCATTGGACTATCACAGTGTACCCAGAGGAGGGTGACCAAGATGTTGAAAGGCCTCAAGGGCAAGACTTATGAGGAGTGCTGAGGACACTTGGTTTGTTCAGCTTGCAGAAGAGAAGGCTGAGCAAACTCAATGCAGTCAATAATTCCCTCAAGGTGGGCAGCAAGGTGGGGATGCTGATCTCTCTGGTGACTGGCAATAGGACACCAGAAAATGGAATGAAGCTATGTCAGGGGAAGTTCAGATTGTACATTAGGAAAAGGTTCTTCACAGAGTGTGGTCAGTCACTGAAACAGAGTCTCCAGGGAAGCAGTCATGGCACCAAGCCTGTAAGAGTTCAAGGAGTGTCTGGATGATGATCTTAATCACACAGTATAGTTTTAGGTAGTCCTGTGATGAGCAGGGATTTGGACTTTAGGATCCTTATGGGTGCCTTCCAACTTGAGACATTCTATGATCCTAATGAACACTTCAATTTAGTACCTCAGGTTTATACAAACTTTTTTATACATTACTTTCCTCTGACATTTTATAAATAGGGAAATGCCTTTCTGTCCTCAAAGAACACACCTCCTGTTTATTGAGGATTTCCTGCCAGCAATGCACTACTGAGAAATAGAAAGGACTCAGGCCTTGTAGAACCATCCACAAATGAAGCTGTTCGTTCTGTAAAAAGTATACAGTACTCAGTTCCAGCTTGCCTCTACTTAGAAGCAATCTTTCTAAGACACAGCTGTTGAGAAGAGTGAGAAGCCATAAAAAAGTGGTACATAACAGCCCATTTTTGCATCTTTATTTACCTTTTCCTGTTATGCAAAGGTAAGAGGAAATCTGATAACAAAACAATCCAACAGAAGTAACTGCAAATATTTTTCATTGACCTCTTAAGCAAAAATGATTTATGGGACTCACTGCTGCTACTCAGTGTATTGGCTTTTGTCTCAGGCATATCTTTTTAAGACACTGTTGGCTATAGATTCAAATGGTAGTTTAAGAACATTTACATTCTTTGCAATAGGATTAGAAAAACAACTAATTCTTATGCTTCTGAAGACAACCTAAAAATCAGTGACTGAAGTCAGGAAACTGACTCCAAGGATGGGGCATCCACAGCTTCTCTGCGCAACCTGTGCCAGTGTCTCACCACCCTCACAGTAAGGAATTCCTTCTTATATCTTATCCATATTATCATCTTCCAGTTTAAAGACATTACCTCTTGTCCTATCACTATATGCCTTTGTAAAAAGTCCCATTCCAACTTTCTTGTAGGCCTCCCTGAGGTACTGGAAGGCTGTGTAAGGTCTCTCTATGGCCTTCTCTTCTCCACGTTGCACAATCCAAACTCTCTCAGCCTGTCTTCATAGGAGAGGTGCTCTAGCCCTCTGATCATCTTCATTTCTCTCCTCTGGACTCGATCCAACAGGTCCACATCCTTATGCTGGGGGACCCAGAGCTAGATGTACGCCAGGTAGGGTCAGGAAAATCTTTTCATCAAGGCACTATATAGCACTACCCCTTCCAGCCAACCATAGAAGTAGTTGTGCCTTCATGTTGAACAAATCTTCCCAACCTAGGGACTGAATAGCAAGGAGAAAAACCTGGGAACATTTGCTGAAAAACTTTTAGACTTCACCTCCTCTGAGCATCAGTTTGTAAAAGCAGTCACTTCACCAAGAGCTTGCTGGGGCAATGGAACTAACAACAGCAGTGCACATAAGTGTGATTTACCTTTCTTCAAGAGCCAAGTGTGACAGTACCATACCATTGCAAAATATAGTTTAGCAGCAAAGGAAATATCACATTTCTCATTGCCTCTCATGCTGTTTGCACAGATCTCTGCAACTACACACTGTAATCATTCAGTTATAACTTGAAACTGATCTCCTTTGAACTGAACAAATGCAAATAAATAAGTGGTACTGGTAGCATAGTCAAGGGTAAAAAAACAAAACGTTTTTTACCACTTTCCACTTAGGCTATACTGAATGTATACATTTCTGGAACATCAGTTCAGCTAATTTACCATTATTAACCTTTTAATTTATTACTATGCCACTGGATTACAGTGGTGCTACCCCAACCCCACCCCACTCCTCTCCCAAGGTGAGGTTGGCTCAGAGTATAGCAGCAATTTTTTCCTGCTGTTGTAACTGATGGGAATATGCCACTGAAAGGTTTCCATTTCTCTATGTATTTGAAACTGATATGCAGTCATGAAGATATCACGCAGCAGTCCAAATTAGGTAGTTGTTACTCATACTTTCTGTTCTATGTATTTGAAACTGATATGCAGTCATGAAGATATCACGCAGCAGTCCAAATTAGGTAGTTGTTACTCATACTTTCTGTTAGGTTAGCAGGTTTAGTCAAGCTTCCTTTCAGTATCTGGAAACATTCTTCCAATTCCTTTTCCTTTAGGAGACACAAGAACCTGGTAGACAATCTTGAGTCCTCTTCTCTTCTGCCCCCCCCCCCTTTTATTTTTTTTTGCTGAACTTGTGCACCTCAATTGAATTACTGAGGTCTTCTCCAAGAAAAGATATGTTTATTTTTCCCCTTTCATGTATTTTTCTCATCTGTCTAGAGACAAAATTTTGTAGACAGGTATGAAAGGATTTGCTATGAACACTGACATAATTCTTTTTCTTCCCATTATACTCATTTCTGATTCAACTTTTTAGTTTCCCAATTGCAGTCTATTGTTGCAATTTGAGTTACAGCAGTCAGGGAATAACACAACACAAACAAAATAGCAAGCAGCAAAAAAGCTTTACCATTGGTCAAATTCTGTCTATGCTGATTTTCCATCTTCCAGCAGCCAGACCACACTCCCCCCTGTCTCTGCTTCATCCAAGTTTTCTTTTTCCCACACGCCTCAGAGCTATTTAACCACTTTGCTGTAGGATCACAGCTGCACATCGTCAAAGCAACGTCACAGCTGCATATTATTGATGTCAATCAATCCACTGTCTTCATTCCCTTACAATCTACCAATGATGAAAGGAAGACTCTAACTCATCAATCACTCTTGTAAGTGCAGGTGATCTTGATGGTTCATGCTATGCTGCAATCAAGTCCCAGATACATGAGCTTGTAGAATGCAAAAATAGAGGGTTATTGTACTCCAGCTATTATGATGTTCAAAGACAATATTTTCAAGCTGAGCCAGTCTACAGAGTCCAAGATGAATGTAGTTTTACTGTTTATTTTTCTCTTTCATTTAACTTAGAGGACTGGCTAAACCAATCGTTAACAAGAGTACATGGATGGCTAACTTTAGGACAAGGTTCAGAGTGGCTAAGTGAGATTATGAAGAGCCTCTCTCCCTTCTCCAATTAGAAGGTCCCCTTGAGAACGTAATCTCTCACTAAACTTAAGTTGTCTTTATCAGCAAATTCCTTGGCTTTTGAGAAATGCTACTCATGTAACAGCTTTAATTCATTTTCCTCTGAGCACTGCACACACAGCAAGGCACATTTTGGAAGCATGTCACGTCCTATTTGCAAATACTGATTTTACCTCATATTTCTAGTACAGGATATTCAAGTCTGTCTATCTACATGTCAAAGACTTACTAAGTAGAAGGATCTACCTTACTGAAGTTCTTCTCCTTGTTCATCATTATTTTTCTTGATGGGTAAGACACTGCTATTCTTAGACTTTGGCCTTTAAGTAGAAGAATTAAATAAAACATAATCTGTCAGACATCAAGCTCTAGATCTCTGTGCCTTAAAAGGCTATCCACTTTCTCTTGTTTATAAACTCCAGTTCCATTGGAGGATATTCTAGAAGTTGGTCCTCTCTCCGTGTTACTCCACTGTTCACGTGACACATGAGCATGTCCATTACCTACTGGTAGGACAATGCCAGAGAAAAGATGAGAAGACCTGAAGACTCAAAGTTGTCTAGTTTGCAGTAGTAGAATACTTCATTGTCTGATTCCTAGTCCCTGTGCTGATCATTATGTCAGTTAAACATGGTGAACTCGAGCTGGTGAACATCACATAAGTCAGCTGAGCTGATGACATACCTTTACACATTCAGTGAAATTGATATTCATTTGCACTCTCTAATCCATGATGGTTTTCATTGGGTACATGTTTTACACAGAATTTGCTGGAGCTAAATTAATTGCCTTGCTAAACTGCGTTCATTTGCTTTTCCACCCTTTTTATACATGGGTTTTTTTAATTTTACAGTTTTTCTTTCTACAGCACAGTCATGCCTGTGGTCAGTGAGTTCTTCCTGGGTATCCTGATGGGACCCCATATTTTCTGTCTTCAAGAAGTAAATAATGTTTCATAGAATCATAGTATAATTTGGGTTGGAAGGAACCCAATCCCCTTGCCATGGGCAAGGACATCTTTCACTAGATCAGATTGCTGAAAGCCCTGTCCAGGCCAACCTTGAACCCTTCCGACTATGGGACAACCAGAACTTCTGTGAGCAAGAGAAGGTGAGGCTGTTTGGTTGATAGTTCTCAGGGTCCTCCTTTTTAAAGATGGGCATGATGTTTCCCTTTTCCAGTTACTGGGGACTTCACCTGACTTTTCAAATATGATGGACAGTGGCTTTCCTTTTTTTTTTAAAAAAAAAAAAAAATCCAGATTTCATTGATAAAATCTGTTAATTTCATCTAAATGATGATGTAGAAGCAAGTGCATTTAGCAATTCTGATGTGAACTGCTTCTGACTCTCATTATTCTTCTGACTTGATGTAACATCTACCTGTGATGTCACTGTTGGACTGATATCATCTTGTTTCCCAAGTGATCTTTCGTTCTGATGGGAATAGGTCATCTCAGAGCCATTTATCCCTTTTCCCCACCTTGTTCGTCTGTTTATTGTTCAAAGTGGCTTTCTGTTTGCTTTTCATTGGCTCTTTAACACTTCAGATCTTCTACAGAGTTTCAGTCACCTGCTAAACAGCTCCCAGGTTTCCTAATGTAGCTACAACTTCAGTTTCAACCATGAAGTTTTTAGCATGACTCCATCTGTCTTTGTATTTTTCCCCCTGCTTTGCTTGCTTTCTTTATTACACTCCTCCATGGCTTTATCTAATACTCAAGAAGCCTTCGTATTATAGACTTTTCATTTCAGTGTTATTTTTTTCCTCATAATTTGTCACTCTATTGTTCTGCTATGGTTTTCATTGCTTTTTAATACTTGTCTTACAACAAGGAGTTTGTAGATTATTCATATTTTATGCTGATTTTTAAGTTTAGTTAGATACCTTTGGAATGATCTATCAGCCAAGTATTTAATAAACAATGTGGAAAACCAATTAATATCTCTTACTCTGAGATCATTGTCCTTCTGTTGTTTCTCCTTATAACTACTTTGACAGTGATACTGTCTAACAAAATAAATTTGATGATGACACACTTTGGATAAAGCAATAAGTACAGACTGAGTAAAAAAAATGAAAGTAATGCAACTGGGATTATTGCACTGCAGATATTCATATTACAGAATTTATTTTCTGCTATGAAGAGACACTAATTAGGCATAGATTTAGCTATAAAGCTCTGAAGGCTATCCTGAGCTCGCTCTTTCCACAATTTCAACCTTTACATTCAAGCATGGACATTACAATCAAACATTGTAGATGGAGATGTCGGGACCAAGGCTTCAGTTTAGAAACATTTAGGTTATAAGCCATTGGTAGTTACCTTGATTGCATTTCAAATTGTTCAGCTACTAAAATCTGATCTAAATTGAGTCAGAAACAATGCTTATAAATTATATTAAGTTCTTTTATTTGTAAAAAGCTGACTTAGATAAGAGCTTCTCATTTTTACTTGTAAAAATGGCCAGTTGAGTTCCACTACAAGTTAATTACTTTTCAGAGGCAGACCGATTTAAAAATACATCAAGAAGATATAGAAGTCTTACTTTTCTTCTCAATGTTTTTTTCATTTAATCTCACTTTAGTCTTACAATAGGAACTATGTGACCAGCTCCTGACACTGTTATACCTACCTAATGGTTAATAAGTTTACCTATGAGCAGTGGCTCATACACTATATCTTACAGTTTGAACTTAAGCATTCTTTCTGTGGAGCTTCCAGTTTTAGAAAATGAAGCACGAATATTCAACAGAAAAGGTTTCATTTTGTTTTTCGTTATCTGCTACACCTGACTATACAGGAGATCCAACACTATATACTATGATAATACCCTCCCAGTCTCAGCCAAAACTGATGAAGAAATGTTTACTGATATGCAGAAATGCTGAAGTATGATTTCAAGATACCCGAATTCTTTTAATCTCTCTATATACACACTAAATTATCTAAGAAGTTGTTCTGGAGGTGGGTGACTACACAGTTTATTAAAACAACTCAAGCCGTTTAAATCTTCCTTTAAATGCAGATTAATGCGCCCCAGCTTATTTTTCTACAGCAGTATTAAAAGCACTTTTATAGCTGGCTTAAATTGATTCAGGAATAATTCCAATATGAAGATGAAGGAAGGAGTAGAGAAAGGAAAATAGATCTTCTGCCATTTTGCCAAAATGTGCAGACTACATTGTATATTCTTCTGTATATCTCCTTACTCATTACTTTAGTAGGAAAGTTTTGCTGAATAAGGTATTCTTTACTGTGCATGATTGAATGTATAATGAATTAGAAAACTCTAAATATTTTGCTATGCAAGCATATTGTTAGGACAGCCTTATCCCATAAAACTTTTTAATTTCACTGCTTTAAAACTACATTCTTTGAAAAATTGTATCTTCTATCAATATTTTTCTTAAATAAAAGAATAAAATTGTTTTTTTAATAAAATAACAAAAAAATCTAAATTGTAAAATAAAATATTTCCTTTTCTTGATATACAGTTTGGGCTAAAAATGAGTATAGATCCAAATTTCTCTGAAATACATTGGATTATTTTAAATGGTATCCTTGGGCTTTGAACTGGGCACTGTTAAAGCCCAGAATGGAGTATTTGAAGACTGCTTAAAGTAGGACTGAAATAGATCTCCATTCTATCTCTTTTGAAAAAAAAACATCTCAGTAAATGCTGGTCTTTCTTGGCTTATAATTTACTTTTTGACCATACAGACACTGTAGGTTCTGCATTTTTGGCAGTACAGATAAAGAATATATTGTACAAGAGTGAATCAGTAGTGTCAAGATCCATTTCAAACCTCAGCAGCCAGTAGAGGCTGCTACAAGCTATTTCAAAACACAAAGAATGATCAGTGTCACTAAGGATTTAAAAAACAGGTGTGAGGTTCTAACCAAATATATTAAGGTGTGACTTGTTTTGTTCAGACAGCAATTAGATAAAAAGCAAAAACGTGTAAACCGTTCAGTGCATAGACCCAAATATGTGTAAAACATAGAAGCTAGATCCCCTCAAACTAATCTTAAAGTTCCCATTTACTGCAGTGGCTTTGCAATTACTCAGACTAGATGTCATTCTCCTGCTGTGGGTAAAGCATCATCCAAATCACATTTCATAAGCAAAGTCATGGAAGAGATACATCGGCAGCTTAAAAATGAGTTTTTCTGGCAGAAATTGGTATGTTTTTTGGCTTGTCAATTAGTAATGATTTTCCATGAATAGCAATAAACACTCCACACCACTGTCTCAGACAGTGAGGACTGAAGTGCCTTTTCCATGTAGGCTTTTTTGCTTTATATTCTACAGATGTGTCATTAAAGTAGTCTTAACAGTAGCTATAGACTTTGGCAGTCATTCCTGCAGCCGCATGATCTGTCATTTATTACATATTACTTTTTCCACACATCTCTTGTCTGAATTCCTAAGCCTTTTTCAATGACAGCATGGATAAATGGTAGTTTGTCATATGCCCCTGTAAAGAAAAAGAGCTGTTTTCTGTGAACATGTATACATTTGCTTTAAGAATGTGAAAGGATCTAGTGAATTACTTGAGCAATTCCAGTTCCTTGCGTTAAGTAGCATGTGCCAGATGTGAGAACAAGGAACCTTGCAGGAAAACACAAATGTAAATTCTATCACCAAATCACGAGATGCTAATTATATAGCTACTTCTATAGAAATTTTAGAAGTCTAAACACCAAGATGGATGGACTAGGATGCCTGCTTTCAAGTGAAGGGACAGACATCTCAGAAACTTTAAGGAAAGAGGACAATTAATAGAGCACTGTAACATCAGTGTGTGAATGACAAAACAATAACAATGTAGGTTTTTCCAGAGAAGGAATAAAGTTATAGTTAAAAATAGCTTAAAGTCATTAAAAAATTAGCCTTGTCAACAGACAGCACAGAATCCTCACATCCATATCTACCTAAGCAGGGACCTGACATAGGACATGATATCGGCTATATGGCTATGACGGCAAGAGCAAAAGGGAAGCAGTGGCAGGACCATTTGGGGATTCCAAAGGCAGAATGGCTGAATGTCATGACGAGCAAACAATAAATTTTCTAAAAGTTTTCACAGATAAACAAAGAAAGCACAGAGGTAGAAGAAATTCTAGCAGTAGGACTACGCACCAGCCAGGACAACCAGACATTGACAGACTCTCCATCGGAATATTACTATAAAGAGCTGCTCTGTGGTAGCAATTGTAGCATACAGATATTAAAAGTCTTTAAGGAAATTAATTATCCTTTTGCAAAAAATCACTACAGTAACATCAGCTTCTAAAAGGAGATCAGCATAAAAATGTGAAAGTGTTACAAGAAAGTTCAAAGGAGCAGTTCAAAGAGTAAAACATTTGCAAGTGGGATGGAGTTTGTTAATCTCCAGGCAAATGTTAAAAAGGTATTCCTCATGAAAAAATTACAGTAATATAAGGAAGAAATTGTGGCAAATTCAAACTTCAGAGTAAAGGGAGCTACAAAAAGTAAAAAAAAAAAAAAAAAAAGTCCTTCAAAATTTTGAATTTGTGTCCAAATGAAGAAAACAAAACCAAAACAACAATACAACAATGCACCAAATCTTTTGGCAAGTTAAATAGAAAACTGTACGAAGGCAGGCCAAAAATGGGTTTTGAAGAACAATTTTACTAAAGGCAAAAAACCTGAATAATGCTACTTCTTAAACACAGAAGAGCTCTTACCACAGAGTCATTAGGACTGGTAAATGACTGTGTTGTAAAAAAAATATTCACAAATGATAAGGTCATTTGAGAAAAAATAACTACATAATTGTTATTACTCATAGTGAAGGAATTTAGAGACATTCCTACACTGAAGCCTTCCTTAAACAAAGTGACTGTGAGGAACTACCTGAAATTACCCTGCAAGTGGAAGAGCCTTGGGTAGAACTCAATTAGGTTAACAGTTATAGCTCTTGAAGGCTGAAATTTGAGAAATAAGAGAAAGTAAGAAAGAATAAGAAATAAGGGAAAAATAGTAAGAATGAGAAATAAGGGAAAGTAAGAGAAAATTTTAATGAGGAAACTATATGAAGTTTAAAAAAAAAGAAAGAAAAAAAATCCTTCAGTGCTTAATCTTTGTTTTTAAGATATCTTGTAGAGAACAAGCCCCCCACACTTCTCAGTGAGGAAAATTTCATCTAAATTAAGATGTTCTGACAGTTGCATATTTTGTCTGTTCAGTTTTACCATATCTGTCTTTTACTAATCCCAAACTTTAATTCTTATATGAACAGAACATGTGTAAAATCAGAGAGCTGTTAAAAAACCAGTATACTGGTAAAGTGAAGTATCTACTGCATACAAAGTAACGTTCCTTCTAAATCTGGAAGCTGGATTTATTACATTCAGCCCATATATTCTCTAGTTTCAGCGTCCACTGTGATACACCAAAATTGCTGCTTGATATTAAAAATTTAATGGTTTAGTTGTGGAATGCCTACCAAATTTGCACAGCAGCCTGACTGAGCTCACTGCTCAGTACAAAGTTCAACTTTTGTTCTACTGCTTTAGTGGCCAAAATAGGAACTGGTTTTCACTTACTGCGTTTTGCCCACAGAATAGAAATCTTCTCTGAAGCTCGACAAAGAAAGGGTGTTTTGAAGCTGTGGTGCATATAACACAGCCTCGAAGCTTACATTTGAGAAAATTCCAAATTTTACTGGTCAGAGTTTCAGATCATGTATACTGGCTTAGCATTCCTTTAATTTCAAGAAGAGGATTTTTTCTTGAGCTTCTATTTGGTTTTCATGGTCAATGGATACTTTCTGGTTTGGGGATATGCTAAAAATATAAATGTAACTGAGATTTACCTTCCCTTGAATTAGTGGGAGCCAACCGTGCTGCCCTGAAAGTATCTAAGTGGGATCACACAGCTATGCTATAGAACAACATTCATGTGGCCCATGCAATATTCTGTAACTCCAGAACAGTAACCTTGGATGCTCTTTTTAAACACACATGATCCCTTCTTCAGATGCAACACATTTTCACTTTCAAAAAGCATGCATATTCATTAGCCCTGGTTATTCATTTTTTCCAGATGCAATATTTCATTTGTGGCAAATAAGCCTGTCCAGGACATTGGTGTTTTTCAACCATCATCCTGTTACTTACTCTCTCGTAGATATTAAGACAATGCACCTGGTATGTATTACTGCTTTTCTGAGTATAACTTGGGACAGAAACATTACAGGAATGTAATATTTTCAGGGTAGACTGCTTTTCAGACAACACTGAAGTAGAGAATCTGGACTGGTGAGAAGATGATTTTCGAGGGGATAAAGAAATGGGATTAATTGAAGTGTCAGGTCCAAACTATTTCCTTGTTAGTGCAAGGACAGACTTGCACTTACAGCTTAAACCTACAATATCTAGATTCTGTTACTGACTTCTGTCTTAAGCTTCTTGTACGGTCTACAGCAGCAATCATCCATGTCTTCGGTCACACACAGTCTCTAAGAAGCCTTAAGCAGCTCTGTGTTGCTTTTTTTTTTCTATGCTGTTCCACTATGAACAGCAGACTTCCATTGCAATCTATCTACTTCAAATATTGTCTGATCTGATTTATTAGTGATTTTGGAGACTCTTGAAAAAACAGCACTGAAGTGCAAATAGTATTGTTTTTACAATGATCATGTGCACGGCATAACCAAGACATATGTATTGAACTCAGTTTTCAAATATCTCTGAAAAAAGTATCCAGATTTTAAGTGGATAACTTCTAATTTTCAATTGTTTTTAAATATTTCATTTGCAGACTTAATATTGTAGAAAATCTGTAAGTGAGCTTAATAGTCTAAAAATTATTGGCTTGGGTCAGGCAATGTTCTTATCCAGATGTTATAACCACGGGCAATAAATGATACATAGTGAAGAATATATGACTAAAATTATGCACAGATCCATAGTTCTGACCTTCATTTCCAGCACTTTGCACCTTAACATTTCCAGATAATTACTGCACTGCCTGCTCCCTCATACCCCCCTCCCCTGCAAAAAAAAAGGAAAAAAAAAAAAGGAGGGAAGGGAAGGGAAGGGAAGGGAAGGGAAGGGAAGGGAAGGGAAGGGAAGGGAAGGGAAGGGAAGGGAAGGGAAGGGAGGGAAGGGAAGGGAAGGGAAGGGAAGGGAAGGGAAGGGAAGGGAAGGGAAGGGAAGGGAAGGGAAGGGAAGGGAAGGGAAGGGAAGGGAAGGGAAGGGAAGGGAAGGGAAGGGAAGGGAAGGGAAGGGAAGGGAAAGGAAGGGAAGGGAAGGGAAGGAAAAGAAAAGGAAAAGAAAAAAGAAAAAAAAGAAAAAAGAAAAGGAAAAAAATAGCACTTGGGATATCTTTGACATAGGTAGGTGCTTGAAAGTGTATTTAACCACCTGTTTTTAGGATTCTCACTCTAATGGAACAGGTTAAGGTATTTATATTTTTAATAGTAGGTGAGATTCAGCATTTAGGTATGCAAGATGATGCACACGGGAAAAATACTTGTAAATGGGGTGCTATGTGACCTTTTATCATTAGGAGAGACATCTCAAAGTGTATAGTCTTCTGAAAACATCATCCCCACATTCAGTGATGGTTGAAAAGATAAATAAATTATTAGAAAACAAAGGAGAACAAAACAGAAAATATTATCCTCCCAGTAACCAAAGCTATGGTGTACCTGTGTCTTGAGCACTACACATTCAGTGTACTTTTGTTGCAACACAGGAGACAAAAACAAATAGCTAAAAATTTGAAAAATGCAGATAAGTGCCAAGGACAGCCTGACGTATGAGTGTCTTCTGTAGGTTCCACATGTAGAAGGACTGTTTGGTATAGAAGACATGACTGAAGCAGAATAATCATGAATAATCATGCAGAGAAACGGAATGAGGAATGCTTGTCTTAAAAGTTTGGGAATCAAATTTAAATCAAAGAGAAAGACTACCTTTTCAAATAGCACTGAAGTAACTGAGGTTCTCCTGGCCACAGAACGTGGTGGCAGCCAAAAATATCAAGAAAGGGATTAGACAAATTTGTGAAGGTTATGCTCACTGGGGAGTATTAAACCTGTTAGTTCAGATCCAACTTCTGCCTCAGGAAGTCTCTACATTGCTAAATGCCAGAAGCTGGGTGTACAGGAAAAAGATTATTCCCTCCTTGCTCTCTATTTAGGAAATTATTTCCCTGCTCCAGATTGAAATTTCTGGTTAGATTTAGAAAGAACAGGAGTATACCTTGCAGCTGAGTGTGCCAACAGTTTGGGCTGTAGTCATACTGTATTTTGAAGGATTTGTCTTGGTAAAGCACAGAAATTGCAACTGTCCTTTCTCAAAAACATTCCTAAGATAAGAAAACATTTATTACTGTCCAGCTGTAGCCTGGACATGTAACTAGTGATCTTAACATTGGGAGCAATCCTGCATGTTTGCAGATGAGCTAAGGGGTGGCAAATGCTTTCTCATCTCTAATTTTTGGCTGCAAATTATTATCATTACTTTGCCATTTTGTTTACGCTGGTTTTGTTTTTTATGGCAAGAGCAGATACTTGTTCTTGATGCCATATTATTATTGGCAGAGGTGATTCATAATGCATAGTGTTTGCAATAATGGTCTCATTCTGTGGTCTCGCAAACACCACTGGTCTCACAAAATGGTATCAGATTTGCTGGGTTTGTACTGTTACTTGTTTTATAATATACTGTCTAGTCTTGCCTGCGTAAGGACCTTCTATTTCTCCATCTGCCCTGTTTCCCCAGCTGGTCTGGCCAAGTGCTGGAAGGATATAAAACTCTATCTTTTCTTTCATATGATAAACTGTGTGCTATTAATCTCTCTCAACATTGTTTAGTGATTTAGAAAACATTGTGGAGTCTTTTTTCTTCTGAAGTTTCCATCTGATTCCTTAGACACAGTCACAACCATGTAACCATCAGACCAAATCATGGCCAACTTCCTCTGCTAGCTCTAAAGCAGTAATTTACCTTCTTCCAACAGGAGGAGAGAGGAAGTTGCAATATTTTTTTCACTGTCCCTTCAACAATGAGTTTCCTGAATGCCAGAATCCAGCTTTTTTTGCTCTAAGGCTGGAAGAAACTCTACCTGCAAGTTAACACTTTTCCATGCTTTTCCCTTCCTGGGAAGTTTACTTGAGGTCTGGGTCAGTTGACTCTTGGTAGTTTTTATTTCCCATCCTTCCATTTCTATTAGTCTGCCAGACACAGGAGCTGGTATAGGCAGTTTGGTGTGAGACAGTCCAGTCTCCAGCGCCAACCCTGCCCCTGAGATGGCAGAGGAACATCCATGGAGGTGGGTGAGACTGCTCCAGCGGGCAGTTGTCCTCAGTCCTCTAGTGGCTCTCTCTTCATGACATCAAGCATTCAGACCAAGTACAAAACCAACTCCAAAGTACCTCTGGCCTTCAGTGGTATTGAGTTAATTTCATTAAAATCCTCTCCTCTCCTGAGCTACTTTGTGATCTTCATCACGATCTGTAACAGCATGGGTGGGACTTGCCTCACCTGGCTTTGGACAGTGTCAGTGCAGAGGGGTACAGCTGAGGGAAGTCACTCCCTGCTCTCCTTACAGCAGGCTGGCAGCAAAAGGCACCGCCTGAGCATAGATCATCTGTTCTACTCCAGATCTGTGCTTTGGGATGACACAAAGCGTGCCCTGGAACTGCCTGTGTCTTTGCACCAGGCAGCCTGTGGAGGCTGGCTGGGACGTGGGCTGAATCTCCCTGAAGGAAGACAATTTCATGGCGTAACTCAGCTAACTCAACAGCCAGCTGCCTTCAAATGAGCAAGACTCATTCCCTCCTCTGTACCACTTCATGTTCCTCCCCCACCCTGCCTTTGGGCAGTGATTTGTCGATTCCACACTGACCCAGTTTCTGGGACATAACTGGCAGAAGGGCACATATCTCATTTTTCAGGGCTAGCTTCATAATAATTTGGTTTCTGGAACGAGCTCACAACTAAAAGGTCCAAAAAATGCCCATGCCAGTTCAAAGACATTGGTGGGAGCACACTGGCAGGGAGGAAGAGGACTAAATTTTAGCAACAGACAGTAGCTAGATGGACTTTCCTTTTTCTGTCTTTCTCTGTACATTGTGGTACCAGTTACAATGGTCAGTGTGGAATAGGTTGGCCTTATCAGTCTTATAAACAGATATTTCACTGTAAACACCTTCCCAGCATCACACACAGAGTGCAATCCAAGAACTTCAGTGTGGGAGACAGGCTCTGCAGAGTGGCCTCCTCATGGGTAAAAAGTCTCACGGGTAAAAAAACTCTCATGGGTAAAAAGCCTCACGGGTTAAAAAGTCTCATGGGTAAAATGTCTCACGGGTAAAAAAAGTCTCACTGGTCCTTCCTGGCACCTTCTCCAGTGGAGCTGTGCATGGGGTGTGCCATGGAGCATTTTGGCTCCGGCTGAGTGCCAAAGTCAGCGGTTCCCCATCTCACCCCAGAAAGCAGGTAGCACAACTGTTGTGGTGCGCTTCACAGGGCTACCGGGGCAGTGAGAACTACCAATAGAAATCCTTCCTGGCACCTGGCACCTGAAGAAATACAAGAAAATCTGCTCTTACTGTATTTCCAGATGCTTGAAGCAGGTTGGCCTGGGAATTGCAGTGTATCCCTCAGACCTATTCCCTCCTTTTCTCTTTACAACCCTCATGATCTTGGTAGATAACCACCTTCCAGATGTAGGAAACAACAAAGCTGTCATCTTCACACAGCTGCATTGTTCTTTGAATATCACCTAGCAAGAATGTCTGTGTGCGGGGGAGGAACAAGGGCTGGATGATAAAAAGATGGTAGATATTGCCTTCCCCTTCTTTATCCCCCACATACTGCCCACTCCCCTCCCGCTCTCCCCCCCCCCCCCCCCCGCCAAGCAGTTCCCAGTTTTAAGACTGAACAGACAAAGAGATGTTACTGGAAGGAGCAGAGAAGAGCTTCCTGACGTATTTGAGCTGAAAAATGTAGCTCCCAGAAAGGTCAGAATAGGTGATGGAAAGGGTTGCCTAAACAGCAGGGCAGAGCAGCTTATTTTAAGCTGGTTAAAACAAGCAGTTTGGGAACAGGCCTCAGTTTCAGGCACCTTAGCTTCTCCAGCTCAGCCTTTCCAGGAAGTATCTTCTTTTTTTTTTTTTTTTTTTTTCTCGTTTCAAAATTCAGAGGAAAATTGTGTAATGGAATCAACTATTAGGCTGAAGCCCAGATCACCAGTGAGTTCATGGTGATGAATCAGGTGGTTCATGGTGATGATGGAGGTCAGGCTGGGCAATCAGCCACTGGGTCAGGGTTGGGATCAGCAGGGTGCATGGACAAACAGAGTCAAGGCTGCACTTTATCCCCAGTGCAAGAGACTGTTAATCAGCTCCCAAGGAAAGGGTTGCCAGCCCTGGCTGAGGCCTCCATGCACCACTGCACGGTGATGCTCTTCCAGGGTCACCATCTTGCTATATGCATATGTGAGGAAAGCAAGTTTCATGCATGCTGCAGGTGGCAAAATGTGTAGTGGTCTATAATTTCATGTGAGAGTGGTGGTTCTACTATTTCTTAGTGCTCCAACTAATCCACCCTTGCCAAAGACCAGCACCAACTGTGTTCCCTCTGCCAAGCATTTCAGGCATCTCAAGATTACATTTTTGGATGCCTGAAAAACGGTGAGCAAAAGCCATTCCAAACTTTTAATTTACAAACTCTATTTAAATATTTATTTCTGCTGTTTGCATAGAGATCTCATCCTCTCCAGAGAGTGAGTAGGCAGGATTGTTCCCTGCTCTTTCTTTCTTAAATGTGACAGTTTTATTTGCATTCTTCCTGGATGTAGAGGAATGAAGGCAGTGGGTTGATTAGCATTGATAACATGCAGCTGTGGCCTTGCCTCAGCGGCAGTGGGTTGATTGACATGGATGATGTGCAGCTGTAGCTTGTCCCTGCTAAGTGGTTAAATAGCCCTGAGGAGGGTGGGAGAAGAGGTTGGATGGAAGAGAAGCAGTGTGGTCTGGCCTCTGGAGGAAGAAGAAACAGCACAGGCAGTAGAATCTGACGGATGGTAAGAGCTTTGTTGCAGCTTGCTTGTGCTGCAACAATTAGTGCCTTTGTGTGAGGGAAACTAATTTGGACTCCAACTACAACACCTGGGTACTTTGGAAATGAAGGATTCTGTTCAAGCACTCCTAGGTGTACACTTAATGCTGTAAATGCCTGATTTAAACTTGGCAAGTGCAATGTAAAGCATGCACAGCCTATAGCCTTACAAGTAGCATGTGTATGATGCTGAAGTTAAACCTGTGGCACATCAGTGAATAAGTGTTCTAAAGCCCTGATTCCAGCTATACAAACATTATTTCCAAGCAAGTGAATCTTCAGGTGGCACAAGCAGCCACTTTCCTGAAGGCTGCAGTAGTAACGCCTGGGGCATAACCCCATGGTACCTCACTGCACTGAGTCACCAGCGTGATTCACAGCAGCCCTGGTAAAGTGCCCTCAGCCTCTCCTTTGCCCACCTGCACAGCCTCCTCCGGTTGTGTCAAGCTTTTACCACCTGTCAACAAGTATTATTTAGAACTGTTGACAAGCACAATAGGAATTGCCTCCTACCTTTAAAAAAAAAAAAAAAAATTCAAACACAACTTGGCACATGCTTTTGTGTTATTTCAGGAGTTCCACTTCTAGTTCCAACTTAAAACCAAGAAAAGCAGAAGTGGAAATATTTTTTTTTTAAGAGCTGATCAAGAATTTTCAGACCTTGACATGGCTTCAGATTCAGCCTAACGTGCCAGATTTGGGATGAAGGTTTGAACCTGTTTAAAAGTTTCACAGGAATGAAAGGCATCACAGAGCAGTAGTTAGAGAATATGAAGTGAATGATCTGAGTTATTTTTCAGATACTGTTCTGGGATAATTGTGCACCTGCATAAAAGCTCTAAAATTCTCTATCTCTGTTTCTAAATAGGTATACAGGAAATAGTAGCTATTAATCACACATTATATAATTAATACTGTATGTTACAATGATTATTTAATTCTGTGCCTATTAGTACTGCTATAAAAGGCAATATAAAAGTAGTTAAACAGCAAACAACTGACATGTTAAAGCTAAATTGCATTAAGGCCCAAATCCAGCTAAGCACTTAAGCACACGCATAACTTCATGCAGTAAGTATTAATGTCTCTCACATATGTAATGTTATGTATATGCTTAAGTGCTTAGCTGGACTGGAGCCTAAATTCACAAAGCAACAAGCTCTAAATCTCTATCCTTAAATTTTGCACCTTTGCCTAATATTCACTTTAATACACTTTACATTCACGTGTTGGTCGATGGCTGGCTGAACATGAGCCAGCAGCATGCCCGGGTGGCCAAGGCCAACAGCATCCTGGCTTGTATCTGAAACAGTGTGGCCAGCAGGACTAAGGGAGTGATTGTCCCCCGGTGCTCAGCACTGGTGAGGCCACACATGTTCAGTTTTTTGTTCAGTTTTGGGCCCTTCTTTATAGGACACTGAGGTTCTGGAGCATGTCCAGAGATGGGCAATGAAGCTGATGAAGGGTCTGGAGCACAAGTCTTACGAAGAGTGGCTGAGGGAACTGGGGTAGTTTAGCCTGGAGAGGAGGAGGCTCAGGGGGGACCTTATTGGTCTCTACAACTGCCTGAAAGGAGGCTGTGGGCAGGTGGGGGTCAGTCTCTTCTCCCAGATAGCAAGAGACAGGACAAGAGGAAATGGCCTCAAGTTATCCAGGGGAGGTTTAGATTGGATATTAGGAAAAATTTTTCACTGAAAGGGTGGTCAAGCATTGGAACAGGCTGCCCAGGGAAGTGGAGTCACCAACCCTAGAGGTATTTAAAAGACATATAGATGTGGCACTTAAAGGCATAGTTTAGTGATGGATTTGGCAGTCCTGGGTTAACAGTTGGACTCAAAGAAATTAAAGGTCTTTTCCAACCTAAACAATTTTATGATTCTAAAATTTTCTTTATAATTACAGAAAAAAAAAGTTGTGTTTTAATACTGGATTTGTGAGTATGTGCAGGTGCGCAAGCATATCTGTGTGTGTCTGTAGCCTAGGCGTCCTTTTAAAAATGTTTTTTATCCTTCCTGATGTAAATATTTTCCTATTGATCAGATCATCCACACACTACTGCATTTACTCAAAAAACACCAACAGATTTTTTATTAGAATTTTCCCACCAAAAGAAGTGCACTGCCATGAATCTCACAATTGCATTTGCCAGACACTACATAGACCCACAGCCTCTTAGAGACAAAAATTACACGAGTCAGCCCTGATCTGAAAGCTGTGCAGGTTTCTTAATGTGGTGGTGTGTTTTCAGCAGGGCTTATAGTGCTATCTGTACATAACACAGTGCTTCGTGAAACAACCTTTCAAATCACATTTGCATGGTGTTCAGCCAGCTGCAAGGGGACCTCCAAGGAACGTGGGTCTCTTGACTAGTGGTCATGGAGACGTAGCAGCAGTCTGACATCATTTACACTAGGAAGCCTAGATATAAGCTACTAAAATTATTGAGATGAAAGCCATGTTCAGGGCTATTATATGTAGGTGTGGTTTTCATCCAAACACTTTGTTACTTAAAATATACTTAACCAAATTTGGATTTTATTTTTTGTACCAAAATGAAATTATTATTTGCATGGCTTCTTGCTTTGAGTTTTCAAATAGTTTTTAAAAATGGAAGTAAGGATGACTTTTCCCTATTTCTAGAGTCAAAAGACTGTTCCAAACGTTTCCAATAAAGATGGCTGTGTCCCAAATGACTTAAGAGCTCCAGTTTAATTTCACTAAGGCTCCAACGCTTTATCTAAAGTTCCTCTGAAGGAGCCAGATCTTCAGGCAATATCCTTGTAGATGCTGTAAGGGAGTGTCTCTCATGATCACTTGGCTTCTTTTCCTTGGATGCCCTCTGGAAGCACAATATCCTTTGTGTGACTGTGTAGCTACCACAGTAGGTCTTTGTTTGAAAGCATCAGCAACTGGAGAACTCACTACCTCTCTCTAAGCCATTCTATTTGCTATTTAACTTGATTAGAAAATTGTGACCTGTTTCTAAATTGCATCTGTGTGAATCATCATCCTTTTTTTTTTTTTCCCCCTTTGACTTGAAACTTTGACAGATAGCAAACTATACTTTCTGTCCATGAAGGTCCTTAAACCATATAATTTCCTCATCAACACTCTGCACATTCTTTTCAACCTTCTTTAATTGCCTCCTCCCAAGCAGCTTTAGCTGTTGTCAAGAGAAATAAAATGCTTGATTAATGATATTTTTAGTTTCAAAATTAGAAATGGTCCAAGTAACTCTTGATATCACCAACAGTTTTTAAAAAATGTCTTTTCTCTCTTTTTCTGCTTATCAAACCAATTTTTATGACCCACTTCATAAATTCACTTTACCACCTGTTTCTTTTTAAATCTGCTCAAAGATCTGAATTGTGAACCACTACAGGACAAGGTCAATCTTATTCTTTGTTACTTTGGCTTCCTGTATATACACTCCTCATTGTGAAAAAATAATTAAAAAACCATAAATTACTGTAGGTTCTGTGGTAATCACAATTCTCTCCCTGAATTACTTTAGCAAATTTCTTCTGTAAATGGAGATACAATTGGAAGGGAAAAGAACAGGCACAAAGATGGGGAGAAAACCATTTCGTTAAGGGTGTTTTTCCCAACTTTAAGAAAAAATAATCTTTTCTCATTTCTTTTTCTATTGTGAGACAACCTAGGATCAGATAAAGAGGAATACTTATGTGCCCATCTTTGCATTCTTTATTGCTGCATTGGTTATAATACACATAATTTAGGATGGTGTTGACCAGAAATGGATCTAAGAATATGTTAAAAGGACAGGGTTTTTTAATATTTGGAATCTGTGTTTCAGTTTCAAGTGTTCCTGTAACAACAGCCACAATGCTTTGTGGATACAGGTCAGTTTAGGAGCTGCAGGGCAATGATAAGACCTTGCTGGGCTCTTGTCATGGTTTAACCCCAGGTGGCAACTAAGCACCACGCAGCTGCTCCCCCACTCCCCTGGTGGGATGGGGAGGAGAATCAGGAAAAAGGTAAAACTCATGGGTTCAGATAACAACAATGAAATAATTCAAATAATGATAATGACGGTAATGATAACAAAACCAATAATAATAATGATGATGACAATAATAATGGTGTGAGAGATTCAGTGTTGAGAAATTGGATGGAAATGTTCAAAAAAGTAAGATATTTCATCAAATTTAAATACTCTGTGTTTTGGGTTGGATCATAACTGGAAAATTTTGTCACATTTTCTGTTAGTTCTTTTAGTCTTCACTGAAGCACAGAAATCAAATAATCTATTAGAAAACTCTCCCAGAAGTCTAGCTTCATTTATTTTTTTTACTGAAGTTTGATCATATTCTTATTTTTTCCATTACATTTATGACTTTATACCTGTGTCCAAAAGCACCAATGAGAAAAATGATGCATCTATTAGATACTCAATCTAAGATGAATCTGGAAAAGAATTGCCATAATAAACCTACGGTTAAAGACAGATCTTATTTGAGCTTCTTTGTCCTAAGGGCATGACAACAAGGAGTCATGCTAACACTTGTATAGGATGTTCCTGTTAAAATAGACATATTTTAACTCTACTCCCACCCATGCTGTGTATCTAGATGTTGTGAAACACTAGTATCTTTCATCACAGGCAAGTTTCTGACCCAAATAACTGAAGGGCATGGGAATCTAGAAGAGGGAAAATTCAGAAAACAAGATGGAAAAATATTTAATGTTATTATTTCGACTAAAGATGTTAGCTAAGCAACTGGTGAGCACCCATACACCACCAGTATATCATGACTGTTCTGTGGCTTGACTGCTTAGAAATGCTTTGCTTTTCATATTTAATTCCATATTTTTAAGCCAAGGAAATGTTAGAGATCAGAGATGATATATTCTCACACCTGAACTCTGAAAAGAGTGACACTCCTAAAACCTGATGTACAAACAAAAGCAAATTTGTACCTACTGAAAAGTTGACCAGAAGGCATTTCCACAAGCCTTGAAAACATGACAGATTAAATTTATGTTTCAACAAAGTATTAGAGTTCGGCATTTTTTTGTGTGAACCCTTTTTTCTCACAGTGGCTGTGATAACAATGCACTCCTACAAAAACTTGGTATCGACATATTTATTTTGGAAGAGAACAATGCAAACCTTCATAGTTATTCAAACTAGATCAGTAACAACATACAAGAATGTATTTGCAGTGTAACTAATATAATCAAATAAACATGTAAATGGATCACTGAAGAAGAAAAATCCAGACTATACAGAATAATCTGTAGTTTTTACAGATTAATAAATAACACAAACACTTGACTTTCTTCTTTCAGGTGTTTTAATTAAGGATAAATGCATAGAAACATTTTTCATTAGGGAAAAATGAAGCTTTCCCATTTTTCAGTGTCCAGGACAAATGTCCTTCCTAAATTAGAAACTTACAAAGCATTACTTCTAGCAGAGATTTACCTGCAACCTCCAGCTCCTGGGAAACACTCTTAAACCCTTTTAATCTAATCACAGCACAGCAGTATCTTTCTTGCTCAAGTTTCCAACTCATAGAGCTTCTTTTAGGATTATTTTTCCTGCTTTATTAGAAATGTGAAAATAAGTCAGTCTAGAAAGACCTTAGCTGTAAAGCTTTCCTTGTTTTTATGTCTCTGAGAGTAAACAAGGTAGCATTTGTAACTGGCTGAACAATGGAATTTTTGTGAGTCCCTTCCAGACCTCTGATTAAAATTTTCTTTTCCACCCTCTTCTCCAGAGCTCTGAAAACATCATGTCTGTAAATCAGTGACCAAAAAATGAAAAACAGGAGAACTTACATTATTTTAGCTTGCATAGCAGTTATTTTCTTTATGTTAATATCAAACAACCTTAAATGATTATTCAAGATAGGCTTATGAGTACTCATGAGCCTAGGGGTAACACTTTGTGGTGCCTTCAGGAATGCCAGGCAGTGTTAGATACTGGGTCCAGAGCCTTCACAGAAGTTCTATGCATTATTCTCATGGTACTTATTTTTAGAACCACTTCATCCATTTCTATTTGTAGCAATTCCTTTAACTGGCACTAGCAACTTTCATATTTGTGATTAAAATCAAAATCTTAAATATAAATTCCTTTTGTTTAGAATTGTAAAAATAAAATTAAACTTCCAGTAAAAGCTTACAACATTGAAATGATAATATTTTACAGTGCTGTAGGTTTAGATACATGATTTCATGTGGAGAAACATTAGTTCCAGCAACAACAAAAGACTGAGTTCTGTCTTTTCCAGTCCTAAATTCCTATACTAGAGACCTTGATATTGTAAAAGCAGTGTAGATGATGTGAATTTAACCTTAGTATTATTATGAAAAATAGTTCATGTAGAGAACCCATAAAATGTTGTTTGCTGAAGAATGATTTTCTGTCACAATTTGAAATCAAAACTTGACATTTTGAAATGTCTTTAATAGTTTTCAATTGTTTTCCCAGTTTAAAACAAAAAGAAATTATATATCTATTAAAAGATTTTAAAATATTATCCAATGAATTCCTCAAACATATCCATTTCTGTGCTCACATTTGCCCATGCAGCTGTTGCTGCTGCAAGCAGGAACTGCTTCACAGGTACACGCTGAATTTACATCCAGACCAAGCAACAGCCAACTCAAACTGTGTGTACAAATAAGTTCAAAAGTAATTTCTTATGTGGAAAGTTTATATAATTTAATATCTTTTGTAGATATTTGCCATGCTTTAAATGTTTTTGGTTTTTTCCCCCTGTATTTACTGAAATTCATTTGACTGAATTAAGGTAGAAGCCAACAGGTCATGTCTAGTCATGGAAGCTTTTACTTATCCTTCGGCTGGCACAGGATGAGAAGCAGCTGACATTTTCCTCAGCTTCTCTTCCCAACATATCTTACCTTTTGTTCTCTGAAAACTAAATAATATTTCTCTGGTGGAGTTTTCATGTATTTTCCCTAAATGGCCTGCCAACTATTTGCCTACTGCAGAAGTCCCATCCAATTTAATATACCAGAGAAGTGCCATTCCCCAGCTTACTGACAACAACTTGTACCCAACTGTCGTCCTGAAACAAGGAATAAAAATTGCCTTATAACTTCTATTTATCTTTCTTTTTTCTTTTCTTTTTGCTTCATTGTCTGTTTTTAGAAGCCTGCAGAAGGCAAGAAGTAACTTGGCTGTTGGTAAAACCTCTGCTGATGGAAGAACATGGATTTAAAATAAATTAAAACATTTTCCAATGATTCAGATGAGGTGCCAACAGCACAAAGAGCTCAAACAGTGATTGCTCTAGTTCACCCTTCTTATAACAAAACCAGTACTGACACCTAAAAGAAAAGAGGATTCACAGATAGATGATGAGGGAAAAAAATGAAACCCAGTAAAAAGATTAATAAAATTATCACTAAAAGGTGGTAATTGCTTAAATGTAATTGACCTGCAGATGATATATCTCCAAGGTAAATTTTAACATTTTAAAAATTACCAAGAGAATTCAAAACCAAAATATAACATCCACCCTTCAAACTCTTCAGTAGTTCAGTTGGTCTCCAGATATATATTTTGTTAGAATATGCAAACTGAATATCAGAACAAAGAAATGTTATACCTGTGATTCAATTATAAGGTAAAGAAATCAACAAAAATCATTGGTAGCATTGCAGAGATGTTCAGTTTATGCATATCTTAAAATTCACAGTTAACTTATCACTGAACAGGAATTTATTGTATTCAAATCACAAGCTGTTTTGTTTTTATATATTATCATGTTATTATTAAATTATAAAATTTGAGCCTGACATGTATAATCTGTTTGACTATGTATACAGTGCAGAGTTTTAACAACTGCAAAATTATTTCAAGACTTAAGTAATATTTTGCATTGCAAATGTGGTCTTGGGAAAATACACTAATTGCTTCCTTCTTTAGTAAGGTTCAATAAATACTGTTGAGTAATGGAACAAAAGTGCTTAGGAAAAAGAGTTGCTCTCAGACTTCCCTTGTATTCCATGAGAATTGTATAGTCACGTCAAAAAGCTGGCTCCCACATAATGTCACATTGAACAAAAGGGTGGTGTGAGGAGACAGGGTGAGGCTGGGATCGCTTGCAGAGTTTCGTTTCTTCTCCCTGGGCAGCTGTCCATGGCATTTGTTCACCTGCTGCATGAACATTGTGAAAGAATGTCATACGCTGAAAATATGTTAACCTCAGAGATGATATCTGAGCAACTGTCAGTGTGCTTTCAAGTGTACTGCAATCAACAAATAAGATTTATCTTAGAGACATGATAAGGGTGGGGTTGACTGCAGCTTTTTGTTTAAAATGGTCAGAAGATTGCTATGGCAGTGACTAGGGCAACAGCAAAAACAAAGAGCCAGCCAGTATAGTATATATGTGTGTGTGTATATATTACATATACAACCTCTTTTACATCAGCAGATATGGCAGAGCTTCAACTCCCCTAATAGCTTTTCCATTTGGCCCATGGAAACTTAGTCAACCTTCATTTCTGATGGAGTGAACACCCGTTTCAAGGGTTCAATCCAACTGCCACAAGCAGTCTAGTCAAAGGAGAATTACAATATGTCCAAACTACATAAAACTCCTGGAAACTCACTCTAATGTCTGGTACTGGGTAATATTTAAGATTTTTGAGTATGGTTTTCAGTTCAGCAGGTGCCCAGAATTTTCACACTTTCTCAAGTGCAATAAACACAATGAGAAACCTGTTGAAGTTCTGAATATCTCTCTCCAATACCCCTGCTTTGATTCTTTTGTTTCCTATTTCTTTTTGGTAAAGAGAACACAACTGTGCATACACTCAGAATTCATAGTGTGTGCCACACAAAACCAGCCTCCTTAGCTGGCTTTTTAAAGACTTATCACAATGTTCAACTCTACCAACTGATTGTGTTACTTCTCAGGTAAGAGTTTATATATTTTTATTTCAGTTTGTGTAGAGTTCTGGAACCACGTTCCTCTAATTTATCTTTATCCAATTCCAAAGAATTATTCTATTATCCATTATTTTCATGGAAAATAATGCTCTCTACTTAGTATCATCCAGAACAACTGATTATTTTTGAGGGTTTCTCATAAGCAAAAAAAAAATAAAAAAATCAAATCACACAGTAGTTTTGCAATGTTCAGTTAGAAATCAGATCTGGATTCACTAAAGAGCAGTGTCTTTCAAGAGCCTTTAATTTTGATATATTTATGTGTTGGCCTGCACACATTTACCAGAATGGAAGTTTCTTAGCTGGTGATGGGAAAACCTAAAAGGGAAGATTTGTGACAGGTATTTATTCTACCTTGTGCACATGTAAATGATGACACTGGCTTTCCACTAATGAAGCATCTTGCTATGAAAGAGCATAGGGCCAGGATTCCCAAACCTATTGATTTTGGGTTACTGATATTGTGAAGTTCAAAGCCAGTCTGTATTATGGATCTGTAAGAAATGCAAATATTTTCAGGCAACTAACTTGGGGTTTTCATAGAAATTAGTAAGTCTGGAAACACTGCTTGCTTTAATCTTTCTCTCACTCTTAAATGTAACTTTAAACATTTGTGGAAATGGGTTACTGACTGAAATGTAATAGTTTTGCCAAAGGTAGAAGTCAAACAAGGAAGACAGATTAAGTGTAAATTCTTGGGAGCTGGCAGTATTAACTAGAATTCTGTTTAACAACTCTATTCTGAAATTATTAATGACTCGTCCCTGCCAACTTAAAAAAAAAGCTTGTAGCTGTGTATTACTTCTAAAGCCATATATCTTATTAATTTTAATACATTTTCAGTGTAATCAGCCATAATACAATGGAAAACTCATTGAACACAAAATAATCCATAAGGTGCTATATGGATTTTATTTCTTGAAAGAGAAAATTCATAAGGAGGCTGCTGTGTCAAGTTAACTGTTCAATAAGGATGAAATCATCAATTTTGAATATGGACAAAAATCAAAGCATGTCTTATTTCACAGACATAGTAATTTGGCATTAATCCTTGCTCCCACTAAAGTCAACAGTAGACTGTTGCTGACTTCAGCAAGAGCCTAATCAGTGCTGCAGTTTGGGACAATAAAACACAGTCTCCTAATTGTCCCTACAGAGCAACACTCCTGGACTCGGAGCATCACCTTATATTTTCCCTGGACTGAGATCCTTTGGCTTTGCAGAGACAGCTGTGTAAGTAATGCCTGATATATGTACTACATTTGAGCATCTTAAAAGTTCAGGTAACTAGGTTTGTATAGGTGTTGACTGGTCTGACAGCCTAGATCTTCAGAAGTTCATCACTGTTGCGTTCAGCAATCACAGTTTTTCAAGGGAGTGTTTGATAGTGAGTAGAATTGCAGCTGCAATAAATCACTTCAGTACTGTGAATACCATTATCTGAGGGAGCACGTTTGCCTGTGTTTGTCAAACACAACCTGACATGTACATTTGCCTGTGATACACAAATGCTTTTATGTTTTCATATATAAATTCATCTCATACACAGATTTATATAAAAATAATTTTAGACATATAGAATCATAGAATAGTTTGGGCTGGAAGGGACCTTTAAAGGTCACGTCCATCTTTTCATCCACCAGTACCTCCAAGTTCTTCTTGGCAGGGCAGCTCTCAATCTCTTCATCCTGCATTGATACTGGGGGTTGCCCCAACCCTGGTGCAGGACTTGGTACTTGGCCTTGTTGAACTTAATGAGGTTTACGTGGGCTCGGTTCTCAAGTTTGTCCAGGTCCCTCTGGATGGCATCCCATCCCTCAGGCATGCCAACTGCACCACTCAGCTTGGTGTCATCTGCAAACTTGCTGAAGGTGCACTCAATCCCACTACTTTTGTGATTGATGAAGATATTAAACAGTACTGGTCCCAAAATGGACCTCTGAAGGACACCACTTGTCACCAGTCTTCATCTGGACATTGAGCTGTTGAACACTATGCTCTGGATGTGAATTCCTCATCCACGAATCTACCCATCAAATCCATTTCTCTCTGATTTAGAGAGAAGGATGCTGTTGGAGACCATGTCAAAGGACTTACAGAAGTCCAGATAGACAACATCCATAGCTCTTCCCTTATCCACTGATGTAGTCACTCCATCATAGAAGGTCACTAGGTTGGTCAGGCAGGGCTTGCCCTTGATGAAGCTGTCCTGGCTGTCTGGAATCACCTCCCTGTCCTTTATGTGCCTTAGCACAGCTTCCAGGAAGATCTGTTCCATGGCCTTCCCAGGCACAGAGGTGAGACTGACAGGTTGGTAGTTCCCAGGGTCCTTTCTACTCTTTCTAAGAATGGGTGCAATGTTTCCCTTTTTCCAGTCACCAGGGACTTCACCTGTCATGACTTTTCAAATACCATTCAAATATCAAATGTCATATACGTTGCTGGGCTCTGAATCTGTACCATGAGGGACTGTTGTGACTGCACGGATTCATTTAAAGATCTTGTGCTGCAGTATGAACTAAAGAAGAGATAGTATTTTACCAAATCATTTACTATGCACACACTATTATTACTGACACCACAGATCAATGCATTTAATCTCATATAATAAAATTCTTGGTAGCATTCCTGTATCTAACAATTCACTAAAAATCTATTGCTGAAAAGTCTCTCACTGACCTTTTAGATGTGGGGGGTTTCATATCAGTCTCATGAAATGTTATTTCTTGACATACATTTTGTCTCGGACCATACAGTGTGAAGTCATAATACTAAAGTCTGAAAATCAATGACCAGAAGTTCAAAGATGGGTAACTTTGAACATTTATTGGACTATTGTTTAATTTCCAGCTTGTAAATATTATCATACTACTTGCCTGTGTGTTCAGTTCAAATAGCTTTTTGATTCAAAGAAATGCAGAATTTCTGAAGCACAGTTGTTTGAAGCTTAAATTGCAGCTTAAATGAGATGTGCCTCTCAAAACCAGCATATTGTCCAAAACAATAATGACCTTAAATATTTCCTTAACTCAGAAAGTGTTTTGTTTAATTAATCACTTTGAGAAGACAGAATTATGCTTTTTGAGCTGAAAGAGAGCACAAATCTCACCAGAATGTTTTTACATATTCTTCTTCCAAAAGTTCTCTCAAGAAAAAAAAAAAACAAACACATCTGAAACACACAGCTCTTCCAAAGATTTAAAAAGTATTTATTTCATTGCACCTTCTCTATGCTACCACATATAATCCCTCATAAAATGGATTTTGTAGGTTATATTGGAATAATTCATTCTAAAATTTCTTTTTATTACGGTTGTTTATGAAGTCTGGGCTGCTTTCTCTTTCCCCTTTTCAGCAATGTTCAATGAAGACTCACTGACAATGAAACATTTTTATTGTCATAATACAATGATACTGCTGCACTGAAGAATTTTCAAAACCATTTAGTTTAAAACTGGCAATCCAGAATGGGTTCTGTTTTAAAGTCATCATTAGCTTCTTGGGTACAGTGAAAGGTTACAAATTAAGGTGCTTTGAAGGAAAAAGCCTAGGGACAAAAAAACCCAAACAACAAAAAAACAAAACAAAACAAGCACCAAAAAAACCCCAACGCCCAACAACGAAAAAGAATGAAGCAAGGTTCAGTTTTTTTGTAAAATAATTTGATTAATATAGAATATTCCGCTAACATGTAAAACTATGGCCTAATAATAATGACAAACTAGGAGAATGATCCAGAAAACCTTTTCTTGTAGATTTCCTATTCACACAGGTAATCTCTTAGAGGTGGGAGCTAGTTGAAAGCTAGTGGTAATAAAAAGTAGTAAAAAGCTAGTTTTGGTTTTAATTAGAAAACAAATCTGTCATTTTTATTCCTAATCAAAAGGTATAAGGACTATTAACTTTTTTTTTAATTCTTAAGTACTTTGGCTTAAAACACCACCTGTAAGGTTTTTATCTCCTTTTCATTTTATCTTTTTTTTATCTTCTTCTTTCTATTTCATGAAAAAGAAAAGGAAAATGGAGAAAAGGAAAGATAACTTCTTTTGTTTTCATTTTACACTTTTGGAGATCTGTAAAAGTACTGAGCATTTTGTATGGGAAACTTTAAAATCCTTGTCTTTTTTTTTTTTCCCTAAAAAGGGAAATCTACTTTTCAACCTGATAAGTTTATAAAAAAAACCACCCAAAACCTTTATAGAAAACATTTTACAAGGTCAAGCTCTAAGCTTTCTTTAAAGAAGAAAAACTCAAGAAACTTAGGGCAGTCTTCCAATTTAAGTTAATTTCTTATGCTGTGGTTCAGCAACGGCAGCATTCTAAGAAAACAACCAATGATCCCTTTCTCACACGAATGAGACTCAGCAAGCTATAAGCACAGGCTTCTTCAATGCTGCAGCTTTTACTGTGCAGCAGAACCTTTCAAAAACAAACTCTTCCCCTTGCTAGCACTTAAATCATGCAGAGTCTTGGTTGCAGGCAGCCCCACTGAGAGCAGCACTCTTCGATGCTGATGGCATTAACCACCAGAATCAGGAGATGACAGTTTGTGGGATGACTCGGCTGCAATGCATGCTTGATGGAGGGTGCTTCCTGGGAATCCCGTGGCCTGCCACTGCCTGAACTACCTGGCAGTCCAAAACCATCCTCATCCATCCCTTCCTGGGAGGTCACCCACTGAGAAGGTCCCCAGCAGCTGAATGCCAGACTTGTATCTTTTGCAAGCACATCCCCGTTCTGACTCACCACAACCTTTCACCTCTACCCTGGAGGCTCTGGAGCACTATGGAGCAGCAGGTCAAATTTATGGGATATTATCATGTTTGAAGCAGAAAATTGGGGTGGAAGTTTGGCCTCAGACCCAAGTGCGATATGCAACTTGTTACAATAATAGAAGACTTTTTGTTTCAACCTGTTTCAAATCCTAAAATACCACCTTTCTACAGACGCAAAGTCCAATGTAGGCCAGAGAAGCTCCCAAGTATTTTCATTTGTGTGCACCACCTTTTAGAGAAGACAGTCCTATAAGCATCTGCTCTCAATCATGTTTTCTGCTCATGCATCTTAGCAAGTGAATGGGTCGCACAATTTTCTTGGTTAAGAAGTGAAAGAAGCTTCCCTAGGCAGAGGAAGTTGGTTTTATATGGAGAAGTGTAGCTATTTTATAGAAAATTTCTCCTTCATTTATACTCTGTATGTTATTACTACATGCATATAAAGCATAATTTCTCTATTCAATAATCTGTTACACTCACCCAGAGAATCACAGGATGATCTGGGTTTAAAGGACCCCTTGGAGGTCTCTATTCAAACCCTCTGCTTGAGATTTTTGATGTTTTGAAGTCAGATAAGGTTGACAAGTTTTGAAAAACTTTAAGGCACTTTGGAGATCTCACAGCTTCTCTGGGTCCTTGTTTAGATTTGAACTACACTTACTGTGGGAAATGTTTTCCTTACATCCATTCTGAATTTCTCTGTCTTACCTTGGGACTGTTGCCTCATCCTTTTAATGTGCACCTCTGGGAAGAGCCTGGCTCAGTCTTCTTTTACACCTTCCTTCAGGTAGGATCATCACACAAAATCACAGCTCGCACATTCCTCCTACCATCCCAGCTTCTAACATTACCACAGAGATCCCAAAGAGATCTCATCTTCATGTTGTCTTCACCCTCCAAGCTCCCAGTGGTTCTTTTTCTTCTCTAGCTTGTTGTTTTTTCATGCCTCTCTCTTACCTCATTGATTACTTGGCACTGCCTCATTTCAATTCCAACATGCAGTTGGAATAAACATGCAGTTCCAATAAACACAGGGGAAAATTCAGGTTGTAGCAGTCAGTCAAGAAGTTTCTTTCACTGGTTTGTCATCTTGTAGCAATTTTGATACATGATTCACTATAGCGATACAGTTTCTGCTAATAATGGAAATAGAATTAGTCATTCACAGTCATAAATTAAAAATAACTTGTTAAGGGTGTGAAGGTACTTGAGCATAAAACCCCAAGATAATTAGAAAGAATATAATACATGTTCAGTAATTCAAAGTTAACTTTCTTCTTTCCCTTCTAAAGGTACCATGATTGTGTTAGATAGCCAGCTTTCAAGATTTCAAGAATATAGGAATGCTCAATATTTTAATACTTACTTAATTTTTCAACCCATACAGACCTCTTGTCTGAATTGTCCATGGACACATTTTTTTTCTAGAAATACTCTTTATTAATTGTTCTATTCCTGACTATATGTAAAAGCAACATTTGTGAAGGTTTTGGGTTGCTTATGAACTCTGTATTTCTGCTTTGCCCTTTTTATTTATGTGAAATTTAATTGGGTATTTCTATCCAGCTCATACCTTCTGCTTCCTGAGCAAATACACTGGCAAAGAATTTCAAGATCACATAACCTGTGGACAAGATTTTGTCTTTCACAAACAAGTTTTTGCTACAAGTGAATATACTGAAAACTTAAATAGTTTTCGTTTCACACTTTTCCTTGCAAGGAATGATCCCAACGTATTTCCGTAACTCTGACAGTAGACTACAAGTAAAAATTTTCCTATCTGTTAGCATTTACAAGGACTTGGACATAGGACAGTTTGATTAAGGTAGGTATGGCTTGTATGCCCAGAATGTATTTTTTTTTAATAAAAAACATTAGAAAACTCCACAAAATTCTCAGGAATAAGGTTGATCAGGTATCATTTAAAATTTATATTGACTTCCCAAAAGTTCAAATTATCTGTAAATTTCAAGCTTTCTTCAAGAGAAAAGTTTCTTTGTATTGCTTTGTTTTTAGCTAAGAAATCTTGAAAATTGGGTTCCAATCTATCAATTTTACTTTCAGTATTATTTTTCCATATTATTTTCAACTAAGTTTGTCTCTTAAAAAAACACATTGTCTTTTTTTCTTTTGTATCTGGATGGCAATGAAAGGTACCTACATTACACATTCCACAAATTGGCCTCAAGGTTCTGTTCCAAGATGAGTTTTTAACTTGCCGGTGCAGTGCAAAATGTAAATATTATGGTCCTATTGTCTCCTAGAGTAGAAGAATGCTAGTTCACTGATGTTTGGGGTTTTAAAATTAAATAGTTTTAAATGTCAGTGTTAATTCAAAATTATTTGGTTTACCTCTGAGTTATTTACAATTCTGATGATATTCTGATACAAAACTGTTTACAGAAGAACTTTGAGCAAAGACCTTAACATGTAGTTTTATAATTTCTTAAAATAACATTTTCATCTAATAAAAATACTGCTTTTATCAGATACATTGCAAATGGATTTTTCATCTGCACTTCTGGCAAAGAAACATTTGAACTTTACACATCTGTTGTGTAGTTCATCTGAAAACTGAAGGTGAATAGCTCTGCTGCCTGTCTATATAGCATTGTGTCCATGCATATATTAAAAATTCCTACCAAAAATGTATACACCTTTAATTCAAACACTGAGGGCTGAAATGGCCGTGCATCTAATAAATAATGAAATGGAAGGAAAGATACTTAAATCCCAGTCATGATATTTTTCTCCTCAGGCCAGCAAGACTTGGGAGAATACACGCTCAGTTCCAGGAAGAGAACCCCATGCATTTCAACTCCTGCTTGCAGATCTGGTTTTGTCCAGGTATGTGCTGACAATTATTTTCTTCTCCCTGAGAGCTGCTGACAAAGTATAAGCCATATTTAACCCAGGATAGTGGGGCCACTTTTTCTTTGGCTAGCTTTATGTCATCCTAGCCATAAGCTCACCATCTCAACTTGGGGCATGGAGAACAAGCGAAGATAAACTATGCCACCTTGAGTTTTAACCACCCTTTCGCTATCTCATCAAGCAGAGGTCTGCCTGACTTCTTAAGCACAGTTTGAGGAAAATTTTCTCACTTTGATCTCTTTCCTCAAGACTGTGTAGTTCTATTGAACAACCGTTTGCAGTTTCCCCTCTTGCCTCCCTTCAGTTCATCCTCTGTATTCCTTTAACGTCTGTCATATTGTTTTCTCTCCAGCCTCTCACTCCATCCCGATGTTATTCCTAAGCTGGCGCCAAGCCCCCGGCTGAGGTGGGCCAGCCCTTGCAGCCCTGCTTTCCAGGGGCAGCAGAGGGAACCACCACACTCCCGCTCCCCCAGCACCCACGCAAGGTGCGCTCAGGCAGCTGCAAGTGTAACTACTGCTCCAGAGCTTGCAGTAGGAGGCAGAAAGCATGAGAGAGTTGTTTCCTAGCTAAATTTGTGTGACTGGTAGCAAAGGGCTTTGCTTCTGTCTTTCGCAGCAAAAAGCCAGCAGATTTTTCTCCCTAAGCCTGAAATCTAAAAAGCATCCTGCTGAACAGCTGTGGGTTAGATACAGCACTGGGTCTAGATTACAGCCCAGGGTGCTACTAGGATTTATGAAGGGTCTGTAGGTGCCACAAAAGGCAGTAGTAGCCAGTGGGTATACTGGCTAGTAGCCAAAGTAAAAGGTTATTATGGGTCCATGGTCTATGAAGCTTGCTAAGGATTCCCTACACTGGATGTTGTTTGCATGACTGCTGGATCCTGCAGTCAGTGACATGGGCCAGTGTGCTGGATGCTGCACAAACACAGACCCAGAAGATGAATCCTGCCTTAAAGAGTTTCCCCCTAGGAAAAAGCATGGAGGAAGGATGAGACTCATAAACTTCAGACAATAAAGAAACCAGGATTCCTCTGCATGGTACAGCGATGCTCTCACCTGCTTGACTGTTGCTGATTCTGGGAGAAGATGTAACATAGAAAGGTCTTGTCCTCAAATAAGCACAGCTATGATTTGTAACAGAAGAAAGTGTTTTCTGACCGCCTCCCCTGTGGCATGTGTTTATGCTGTGCCAGCTGGTGTTAACTGAAAAACTAAAGCTCCTTAAATACCCTAGTAAATCTGCACCCCTCCCCTTTTTCCGCCTATGTGTATCACTCATTTTAAAGTACTAGTTGCGAACACAAAATGTTCCTTTTTGGTTGGCAGCACACGCTGCGTGCGCTCAGACCCCCACCCCAGCATGACTGTGGGCATGCACTCGGGTTCAGCATGCGCCTGGACCCAGCACAGCCCAAGTACTTGTCTGCTCTTGCTTCAGCACAGGGACAGCCACAAACACCAGCTCCTGGTGGCACCTGCTGTAAGGCATTCAGTCAACTTTAAATGGGGAGGGAAGAACAGCAATGGCACAAGATTTGTCTCGGTTTTGTTTTATTGCAACAATAAAAAATGTAACTGAAAAATGTGAGGGTTTTTTGTTCGTCTCACATTTTGTTTAGAAATAATGCTCCAAGCAGATGGGTTCAGTTACACAGGTCTAAACTAGTGTAATTTTATATGCAATTCTTTAACACTAGACATTGTATACAAAATTAGCTGCAAAATGGGTGAACACCTCCCACCCACCCCCCCAAAAAAAAGCTATAGAGGAGAAATAGTAAATGGAGATAACATTGCTTTTCCCCCCTCCAATTCTTCAAATCTTCTTACATAAAGATTTTTAAATATTTAACCAAGTTGTCTGTTGAACATATTTATGCTTTTGGTAATTTATTCCATATGCTCAACATTATTTACTTTAAAATCTTTGCATGCGCTCACTCTCTCCTTGTTTTCAATTTCATTCTTTTAAAATTATACTCTTTTTTCCCTTGTCTGGATTAAGTTCATCCTATTCCCCTTCAGAACACTAAAACCTCTTCCTTTTTTATTTATTTTTCTTTTCATTTCACTGTTTTCTCTGTAATAATTCCTTTGCCTTGCAGACCAGGTTCCTCTCTCTTCCCTCAATCCTTAAAAGACAGGTTAATTCCATTTTGTTCAATTCAACTTTCTGAAAATTCAAAGGCACATGAAAAAAACTAGGATTTGCAGGAGTCTATTCCCTTCCATTATGGTGTGGGGCTCATAGGCGCAGTGCTGGCAGAACTTCCTGGCACGAAGAGCTGGCTTGTGTGCAGCCAAGGCAAGCTCACATCTATCTGTATCCATTCAGGCAGGGCTGCCCAGCGACTCGTCTTGCTCTGTGACAGATGTTTGGAGTTTCACTGAAGCGCTCTTTTGCACAGACCGGAACCCTGCTCTGGTAAACAGGGGGTACAACAAGGACAGTTCTGATCTGTCAGTAATTTACAGATGACTGACCTGATCCTAAAATCTGACAGACTTAAGTGTATTTTTGTCCTGTAATGGTAAACATATTTTCAGAAAGGTCCTGGGATTTAGCTAAATTGGACAATTCAGGCCTATGCCTGAACCCAGTGTCCATATATACCTGACCCAGCAGTTATAAAAAACAGGCTGTTTTCATTGAGCCTTGATTCCTGGAAAAAAGAAGTTTTTCCAGTCCCTGTATTGTTGGTCCACTGATAGTTGTCTGCCTGCCTTCCCCTCTTCCTCCCCTCCAAGTAATCTTTAACCTTCTTAGAGAAATTCAGTTTGTCAAAAAAAGTGGGCACCTGTTAAGCAATAAGCATTTAAAAATCTACTGAAGAGCAGAAGAGCTAAATTATTGCCCTGACTCAAATGCCCACATGGTCTGAACAGTCCTTTCTGCCATGCTCTCCACCTGCCACCCAGCCATACAAGACAGCAAACAACCTGCAAGCAGGTGAGCCATGCCAGCTGGCATGCCAAGCAGATAACAACAAACACTTAGCTCTGAAACAGCCCAGAGCTCACCCTGCCCCCTTTCCTGGTCGTGGTGGGGGGTCACTGGGCAATGGGGTCACCTCAGCAACCTACATGTAAGATCAAGCCTGAAATGTGCCAAACTGTACTTGGTGTCCATCTGATCTGGCAAAGATACCAAATGCATGACTAGGAAAAAGACCCCTTTCATACCCACTCCTTTTCCTCAAACTCACAGACCTCTAGTCCTTCTCACATCTCCATCTTTTCTGCTGTTTTTGAAAACATCGCTTCTGCCTAGCTGGCAGAGATTGGGGCAAGAGAAAGCGAGGAGGCTCTGCTGCCTCAGCCAAGCATGGTTAGGATAACGTATTTTGAAGTAGCTGGCTGGAAGTGCTGTGTAACAACTGGTTATACCAAACAGAAATTAATCTCCAGGACCATCTTAGATGCTCAATAAGCAAGCTGTACAAATGCCTTAAGCCTTCAAAAAAAGCTGAAGAGCCTCAATTTCTTGTTTTTCACACAGCAAAATTTAGAATCCCATTGCACATCTTTCTCATAATCATTGAGAAATGTTGCTTGTGGTCTTGGTGACTGAAAATGTAAAAGTGCACTAAAATGACACCCACAAAGGGAAACTGTGACATGATTGAGTTCAGCTTTTCCATGATACATCTGGCAGTTCATGTCTTCCCCAGCCAGCTTTCCCCATCTACTTTGACTCAGTAAGCCACTCCTACAAGAAAATTTGCAGGAGGGAGTGAGTCAAGATAAAATTTGCACATATGATCTTTCTCTGCTTATTTTTCCTTTTTGTTCTGAGCCTTCAGGACTGATCTTGTTTATGACAAAGCCAAATACCACTAAGCTCAGATGGTGTCACCTGTGCCCTTCATCCCTGTAATTCTTTGGCACACTTTCTACATTTGGTACCTGTTCCAGAAGTCACCTTGAGATTCATTCACAACTGCAGGACAAGAGAATAACAGAAAAGTCATGCAGATTGATTCTATCAAAGAAACTGGGTCTCTCAAAGACAGATTTGAAACTTGGATGAGAAACTGGCGTATTGTGAGTCTGTAGATAAATGCAGTGCCAGCACAATCTCCATGATCTCTTCTGGAAGAGCCAGTAATTCATTGGCTTTGAAAATAACAGCTTTTTTAGTACAATCCGGGATAGGATAGAGAACCCAACTGGATAGGTATTGCTCAAATGCCTTAAAAAAATTTAGGCCGGAGAAGCAGTGAAAATGTAATGCAAAGTTCATTTAAGTTCAGCAGAACTTATACCACCAAGGATTTCTGTACTTCTAACAAATATCTGAACTGTCACCTTCAGCTGGCTTTTAAATAAGTAACTATTCCTCTTTAGCAGAAAAATTCTATTTCAGACCATCCGCTGCCTGTAAACTACTCACTCTTGCTCCAGGATATTTGAGCAATTGATAGTTGCAAATTGCATCAAAAGGGATAAAATTCTGGCGTACAAGTTTTTTGTTACTGAGCTCAAGCATGCCAGAATTTTACCAGTAATCTCAGTTCAGTTGCCAGCAGGCCTAGAAAAACGTTCATTAAGTTTTGTCATGGCAGATTGAATGTGACACACAATTTGGTGGACTTGCCAAGAAGGCTACAGGTATAAGGGTCAGTCTAAATTAATTTTCCTTTCCCTGGCTTCCTATGTTAGAACAGGAACAACGGATGAAATAGTATCAAGATGATTACCACCAGGATTCTACCATCATCTGTTTTAAAACTATACTGCAGAACCTAACACAGCAAGTTAAAAAACCCCATGTGCCACTTGAGAACTAACACCAAACCTTCCATGGTATAAATGAAAAATTGGGTTAAATGGTGAATAGTGGATTTTATCTCCAGAGATACCTTTCTTCCAGAAGAACTGGACAGTGTCATTCCTGTCATTTCTGTAGTATCTTTTGCTACTTCTAAGTGTGGATTCTACCAATGAAATAAACCTCAAACACAGACTCCTTTGGATGTTATCCTATGTTTATTGTTCCACAAAGTAACACTGATTTCTCAATGTCAATGTGATTTCAGATGTTTTATCATTGTTTAGGAGGATGAATAATGTATTTCAGAAATGACAGAAATCTGATTTAGTCATTTTCATAGATATATATATATATAAAATACATTCAAAACATAATGTATGATATTTACCAGGTATGGTTAAGACAAGCCCACAGCCAAAGGTGTTTCGATGAATTTGGAAAGACTGAAAACAAGTGAATTTAATGATTTAAACTCTTTAGAAGTTTAATATTTTTGTCCATATAGTAGAATATTTTGTCCAGACTATGCAACTGCTGCCAGATTTCTTCAAAATCTGTAATCTGAAAAATTGGTTTCTTAGCATAAGGTGTTAACATAATAGAAGCAAGCAAATCTATAAACATTTCACTGTGAATATCTAAAGTGAAATTAATGTCTACAGACTAATTTCTACAATGAAATCTGTCTCGTTTCAAGAGGGAAATAAAATTAGGGAGTCTGTTCATTGATGTGTTGTGAAAGATGGGCTAAAGCGGCTTGCGAGGAAAAATAACTTGTCTAGAGAGAAACATTGTCTAGACCAATACGTGACTAAGAGCACCTACTCCCACACAACACAGACAAAACAGCAAGGCACAGTGAATTTCAGAGCTGTGCTCAAAGTCCGCTGAAGGAGAACAACAGGGTGAATTATATTCAGACCTAGAAGATTAAATCTATTAAGTTTTCACTGCATTTTTTCATTTTGAGCTTGTTATCTGGGTTGTTGATGGGGTGCATCTCTTAGCCTTTTTTGCCCATTTTCTTATTGAATATGGGGGCTAGAGGAGGGTCTCCAGGTCAAGAGGGGTGACAGGACTCTATGTCAGTGAAATCAAAAATGCTTCTTTAGGAAGCATAAATTAGGAGGAAGGCTGTGTCTGTGTCACTGTCACATGTGTTGTGAGCCACTTTCAGAACCTCACTGCTGACCGCCTGCTTCTCTGTGCTCCTATATTTAATGTTCTCCTTGTTTCTTCCTGTTCAGTTGCTTTTTGGAACCACAGATGTGTGGTTGCACCTCTCCTGCACAAAATGAATCCTGAATTTTTTTAGAGTCAAGTAACATGCAGCATGGTCGTATCATCCAGCAGACAGCAATACAAAACCTGCTGGGAAGCACTCATCTGACCTGGGCCGCCTTCCATGGTGAACTTTGTGCTGGGTCCAAGGGTCCCAGAGGGGCATTTTAGCGACAGGCTAGCACCCACCTGACACAGCCACACTGTTTAAGTGTAGCTTGATGTGTAGGATGCCACACTGAGAATTCCTCTGACAGTGGCAGACAATTTGCAAACTGAAGTGTCATATGAAAGCAGAAGAAGAAGAGTTAACTCATGGACAACGCTTTAAAAGCAAGTGCACGCTAAGACAGCACTTTCCCGAGCAGCACACGGTTGGTCTGTGTACAGAATTCATTCTCCTGGCTTAGAGAAGGTGCAGAGCAGCTGCACAGCATGTTATCACTGAACAAACTCACTTTACATAGTTTGATTAATAACATTTTCAAATGTTTTATGTCTATTATAAGGTCACAGTACCTAAATTTTAACTAGAAATATTTTGAATAGATGATACAAAAATGTAGTTATTATACTTTAAAAATAATTTCTGACCCTGATCTTTCAGTTATAATGGGCTTAGGATCTCTCTGTGGCTGTCTTTGAGTGTAAGAGAGCACCTAAATATTATATCTGCTGGCTTATGAGCCGAATTACTGAAAATGGGTGTTATGCTAAGAACTGATAACTACAGGAAGTATCATTCATAATTATTAGCATCATAATACTCAAGGGATATAATGTTGGTTTTCTTGATGTAAAAAGGATGAGTTTTATTACCAAAACGGGTTGTTTCTGCAGTTCTAAAAATAGATATATGCAATGTCACATGCTTTATAATGTTTCAAAAGTGGCTTGTTACAGTAAAGATTAAACAAAATCCCAATGAACCACACATAAGCTCACTGAAAATGATGGCAAAAAAAAAATCAGCTTTGGTGTAATTTCAAAAAGCTCCAAGAGCAAAGGAATGGAAAAATAAGCACATAAAGGAGATACTGAACTACTAATTCACGTCTTCTTTTCCTAATCTTTCTGTCAGCTCAGCATTTGAATTGGACAGAGGTATTAATATTAACTCAGTGTTTATACTGGATTAGAACATTCCTGACTTTTACAGAGTCCAAGGTAAATATTTTAAACAGGCCCTTATCAGAATCAATTTTCTTGATGGCATTGCTATTTGTACTGTTTGGTTTTTTTTCTACTGGCCAAATGCATCTGGTTACCTAATTCACCCAGGGAGGACCAAACCTGTCTTTAAATCTGTATCAGAGTAAATGTCACCTTTTGGAGGATATTTTAGCCTAATCTCCTGAGCCTGTGCAGTAGCATAATTCAGAAAGAGTGCCAGATTTAATTGACTGAGTGTGAGGAAGAGTCAGACCTTTTTATTAGGTTTGATTGCCCTTGTTAAAGTGAATTGTGTTTAGTCATGGATTAGTTTCATATGACTACGTTTCTGCATAAAAAGAGTCATGAAAAGGGCCAAGGATCTCTTACTGAACACATCTTAATAATGCGTTGACCACCCTTCAGGTTGACTTTTGGTGTACTAGGTAACAATGTGCAGAACCTAGCGGAAATATTTCCTGAAAAAAAATTACAAAAGTCTGATTTCCATTAATCTAACTGTTGTTGTTATTATTACTATTAATATTACTATTATTATTATTATTGGAAGAATGACCTCATGGAGGGTTGTGACAGGGGAGCAGACTCACACTGGTGTTCAGGAATGAGGGTTTATGTCTTATCTGAAAGACTGTGTTGTCTTCCTTTTCCATAGCATATGGAATATTTGGCAAAAATGGTCTTTTGTTAAGGCCCCAGAGGGTAAGCATTTAAAGCAACTCACAAACCTGCAGTTGATCTCTTTACCCAGAGCCTTTGAGAGAGTGAAAGACGTTGTTTGGAAATGTTTCATAAAACAAAGGTAAGAATCTTTCAGGTTCACCAAGTCCACAGGACATAGACTGTATGATATAATTCAGATGTAACTCAGACTGGCACTTTTATATGGAAAGTTTTTTTTTTTCCTACTGACAGAAAGGAAAAATAATTCCTAGAGAAATCTGAGAATTATTTAGCAGTTTCATTCCACATTTCCCCCCCTCCTCCCCCGTAACTAATCTGTACTGATATAGTCAGGAAATCCAATTGCTTTAGCTACAGAAGTACAGAAGTGACCTCAGTAAAAAATGTTAATGAAGATTCGCTGTTACTGGCACTGGGACAGAAGAGCTGCACTGGGAGAAGACAGGGGAAGAAATGCTATTTTCTCCCTGTCTAAAACCCCCATGTAAGTTCTGGGAAACCAGCATCCTCTTTACTTGAGAAGCACCACTGAATGTCCCCCCTTCATAGGTTTAGGACCTATGCTGGAAAACTTGTCTTATGTGCACCCCAGTTGCTTAGCATCTGCAAAGCAAATAAAAGCAAGCAAAATACTTTTCTACTAATTTTTTTAATGATGTGGGGTTTGAAGCCAATGTAATATTTAGACGGGAGGAAGAGAACCATCCCACAATCTTCAGGAATTTGCACTTACCAAGATCTTCTCAGATATCACAAGGTATTATTTCTGCCCTGGGTTACTGCATCACAAGCATTTTAATTTAAACAATTTATAGGCACTATTGTGATTATTTATTTATTTATTTATTGCATTAAATTCATTGATTACATTTGTGGTAAGTTTTGAGATCTCATGCAAAATGAGACTTCAGTGGGCTGCATGACTAGTTTAAAATGTCTCTGTAGTGCTAATTTGCATTAAATTTACTAGCAAATTATTATAAATAAAGAAGGACTATGCTTGGGCCCATGAGTTTACACACTCATTAAGCCACAACATATCAATCTACTGCATAACAAAAGTAGGGAGGAGTGGAGGGAGGGGAAAGTAAAAAGAAATCATAAAGAAAAGAAAGGTTAACTGATTCAGAGACACTACAGTAAAAATAAATTATCCATTCTTAAAACCTGCCTTACTGTTTAAGCCCAGATTTGCACACAAATTTAGACAACAAACTCTTTTGAGGTAACCTTGATTCAAATGGTAATTAAAGAAGTTTACAGAGTTACAAAGTAATTTATGTATAGACTTGGGACTGAATCCTTAACCACAGGTATACTGACCTCAGTGGATCTGGGCGATAAGATTTGCTTGACTAATTTCAGTGGGGGATAGCATTAAATAAATTCAAGGACAAGCTTGATATAGACACATTGTCAATGGAGTCCACCATGACCGTTAGAGATTATGGGACAAAGAGAAATGGGAGAAAACCAAAAAAAAGTATCTTGACAAGGCATCAAGACACCAACAGCTATCAAAAGAAGGTAAGAGGGTGGAAGGTGGTGAAGATCAGTAATGAAGAGAAGGATGAGGTGAAATTAAAGGAAGAGGTTTGGTCATTGCCATGGTGAATTTAAGCTGGTGGTTTAACATCAGAAATATTTGAAAGGCACAGCACAGTGTAGAACTAAAGGAGAAGAGAGGTCTGGAGAGACAAATTTGTGACTTATCTACTTCAAGAGATTATTTGGAATAGATGCATAAGAGATAATTCAACAGAGATTAAGTGTGCAAAATCCTTCATATTTTGAATCAACATTTCATCCAGGATTCAATTATGTGTAGATAAATATCTTGAATAATTTTCAATTTTTGCTCTGATTATAAATGATGCTACTGAAATAACTTATAATAAAAATTAAGTCAGTGCAGAAATTTACACTGTACTGGAAGGCGATTATCACCATTTTCATATGAAATCTATTTTAATGTTTCCGGTTTTCACACAATGGAATTTAAAAGACACCATCTTTTCCCAAAAGGACTTTTAGAATTTATCAGCTTTTTCCCTTAAAAGTCTGAGTTTTTTAAAAAATAAAATGTACTTGCACTGACTCCCCATTTCCTTGTCAATTGCATTAAAAAAATGAAGAAAAAAGTGTTTCAGTCCTCTTTCAGCTTGTATCACTATACATAACTATAAAAAGTACTGACCAGCAGAGAATGAGATTTAATGTTTGATAGGGGCTGCCCAAAGACTCTTGATTAATAATGCACATTCCTCTCTTCTATTATAAATAATTTGTATTGTCAATTGTCACTGACCGTTTTTTTGTTGTCAGTGAACAACACTGATCACTATGTACAATTCTTCATAGAGTGAAAAGTATCTTTATAGTCCAGAACTCATGTTTGGGTGGGTTTACCATTCATGTAAGCCATGTGTTCCCCAGTGACTTGGGCTGCTAGACTGAGCAAACAAATAATGAAGGCAGATGCTGACAACATTGCACTTCCCATTCTTGCAGAAAAGAGAGAAGCAGAAAGCCATGCTATTGCTTGTACTGCAGGAATTCCTCACCTGTAACTGCAGCATTACACATAGTCCAGTAAAACAGTTACACAGACTGTTAGATATAAAAAGAAAAGCATTGCTCAGCTAGCTGCCAACTGTTCTTTTTCAGTACACAAGGTAATAAGGAATTCTTTGTGACCTTGACCAATGTTTTGCAAAATGACAAATTCAAAGTCTAGTGTGTTCTAGAATAAAAACCATAAAGTGAGTAGTAAAACTGGAGCAAATGGATGTTACGCTACAAACTCCTTTTCTGATTGAAATGATCTTCTACTCTGCTACATGACATGGAATCACTTTACTACATATTGCATTCAGATGTGGGCATCTCTGTAACATAGCTGTAGGTACCAAGCTTGAAAAGTGTCAGCTGCCAGAAATTTAATGTTAAATTCATAGAGAGCCCTAAACTGTTTTCTTAGATTGATGGATAGTTAAAAGGAAGAGTTGAGTTCTCAGGCTGAGAATCACTGGTTTATACAGATGTATTATACTACTGGTTCATAAGAAGCTACTTTGTTTTATATAACACTGTATGTAAAGTACATATTGACAAAGACAGTTGATATGTAATGCTTTTTTTTTGTTTGTTTTTACATAGAGACTGAGGTTTTTGGAGACTCTGTAAGAGCTTCAGGAGTTTAAATTTGTATGATATAAAAATAATATTGTATATCTAATACATCCTCAATGGCAGACAGATATGTGCTTAATATCCTTACATGCTACAAGTTCTTTGAAATTCTAAGCTGTATTCCTGTTCACTACTTTTTTTTTCCTTTTTACTGGTTATATCATTAAGGGAAAATAGTTGGCAGCAGTGTGTGTTTTCAAAAGAAGCACAGATAAATTCTGTCTTCATTTGTACTAGTACAGACCTAACAAGAAAATTATTCACAGAGATGCAGCTTTGGCTATGTTCCCTTGGCTGTTTTTACTCTCACTGTAGGAACACTATTATTTTCAGGTATTCTGCCCTGAATCTAAAGTCTGAGTCTAAAGAATAATCAATCAGTGGCCTATGGGATGTGGATTTTGTAGCCTTAGTTGATTCCTATATGAAAGGAGTCAATGTCACAAACAAATCATCCTACCTTTAATATTATTGGCCAACAATGACAATGCCAAATTTTAAGTTGATAAATGAATATGGAAAAATAAGCTCCAGTTCATTTCACTGGTTGTTTCCTATAGCATTAAAGGTGTATTGGGAGAGAAATATGATGAGACTTGCATAGCTGCTGGCCTTCCTCAGCCTTTTCTGGGATTAGAAAATTAATTTATTCTGTAAAGCTGGCACATTTCTCAAGCACTACTTTGACGTTTTTAAAAATCTCTTTCTGATCTAACGTAGTTTCAATGGTAGCATTGAACAGACTAAGGACTGTGGCAAGACAAACCTTATGGATAGAGATAAGATCATTTATTAGATAGTTACTATAGCTGGAATATCATGCAAACTTTTAAGCACAGGATGCTTTCTAAGCTTATTTAATTATTTTAGCAAATATCTGTGTAGTAACAGAACTTAATTGCGTTAATTCAGGTTTTCTTCAATACCAACATATTAGCTGTATTAAAGGAACGGTAATGCTAAATTAATCTTTTATTACAAAATAGAAAACACATTTGTATATGAAAAGCATTTTCTGTTTGCTTTGCAGAGGATTGCATACCCCTTGATCATACTTTGCACAAGATCCAAACTTGAATTTCAGTGACACTGATCATGAACAAGTACGTTATTTTTTAAAAAATTCTTCTAAAAACTCAGGAACTAATACAAATACAGCTATTTCAAACAAACAAACAAAAATTTTTCAGGCCCATTCATATAATAATTATCAGATTATCTTAAAGACAGGAATTCTTTATCAAGGAGTATACAGAGACCATGTCAAATAACATACCGTGAAAAAAAAATATTATTGAACCATATGCTACAAGCCACAGCTGAACCTAATCATATTCAACTCTTTCATTAAACAAACAAGAGAAAGAAAAGTGACACATCTAAAAGACTTCTGGGTTTTTTTAAGTAAAATGCAATAACCCTTTAAGGCCACAAGAACAATCAGATACGATGAGAGCTGTATAAAACTGGAAAAGTCCAATAACCACCCCAGAATGTTTTAGTAGGATTTCTTTCAACTGGTGGAAAAATGAAAGCTTGCTCCTTGTATTACAGTATAAATTGTGTCACCAGTGATGTTTGGAAAAAACTGATTGCCCAGGGAAAATTCATGAGCTGAAGAGGCATTTAAAGCTACTGAGGTAGTATGGACTATCTGATTTTTATGACACCTATTTAAGGTTTTTATAAGGCAGATGTTTAGTTTTTATAAAAGAGACTAGGATTGTGCCACAATTAATACTGAACATCCCAGAAAGGTTTTAACTCTTCTTTGAGTCAATAGGGCTAATGACAGAGTTCAAAGGGAGCTAACTCAGAACTTTTGCAGGATGGTGTAATTTGACAGTGTAGAAAAATGACACATTGAGTTATATACACATTGCTTTGAAAAAAATAAGAAAAAGTATAATCTAATATGACAAAGTCTCTTTAGATATCTATCAAGGTAAATTTCAGTCTAATTTTGTTCTAAACTGTCCCAGCCTGCTAGCAACCAGGGTTTGGGTCAGGAGGATTTTGATAAAATGTAGTTTCAACAGAGCCTATGCAGTTAGTGGATTTGGGATTATTTTGCCATACAGTTTTGACCCACATCAGAAAGAATAAAAGTATCATGCAAAGGTCTAATCAGAGAAGCATCTCTGGGATATCAAAATGAACCACTTCACAATTCTCTGCTTACTTTCATTTTTCAGTAATAGTAATTAAAAGAAAAGCTAATGAAATGAAGGACAAGACAAAAAACCCCAAACATTATTTTTCTTTTGTCCAGACAAACAGTGCCATGTGTAAGCATTTTTTTATCTAAAGGGATTTAGATATACAGCTCATTTATCTCACCAAAACAACTTCTAACCTGCCTGCAAGAGTACTTGAAGACCACTTTTTTCTCCAAAACTGTTGAGAAAGTTGTAATGATTAAAATCTTAAACTTTTGAGCTAGCCTTCCTTACTGTGATGCTCCACAGCACCTAAAGCATTACAATTCCTTGCATAGTGTCTCATTTCCATTTCCACTCAGTGCTGTGTTTCCGTTCTTTGTTCCTGAGCTGTAGAATGGGAGTTATGGGATCCACCCACGATGTAATCTTAGACATCCAGACTTCTGTTGTGAGATAGACACACACAGGCCAGGGAAAAAGGGAAGAGAGAAATAATTCTGCAATGGATTCTTCTGATGTAGTAGATATCTCTGCCAAAATGTGAAGAGTTGCACCCAACAAATGCCCACTTTTCTCCACTGACTGTAGAAGGAATCCCAAAAGCTAGCTCAGATACAAGTATCTATACTGAGGAATATTAACCTTGATGTTTATGAAAGTCTGTGTTCTTTTTTAGAAGGCACCTAATCAGGTCAGTGTGATGGAAACAAAGCATCTGGGGACATATTCTCATTGGTGTACAAATGACTGAGAAAGTAAAAAAAGTAAGGAAACACAAGCAAAGAAAAAATAAGACTCAGTAGAGAAACTGTAAACCTCAGTAACTTTGTTGTGCATTTATGAATGCCTGGAACACAAAATCAAAGCATACATGTTGTGTGTGTTTCTGTGTATAGGCGTGGTGCTGGAAAGGGTGGAATAAGTACAGTGAAATCCCTAAATCACTGTGGTTGATATCAGTCATTCCAGTGGATTTGGCAACATTGCTTGGAAACTTATTAAGTGGCACTTAGTTTTCCATACTGGTATATTGCCTGAGATAACAAAAGCCATCTCACACCAGTTTAACTGAAAAATTAATGCATGTCATACTCAGGTGGTTTACAAGTCTTTTCATGAAAGTGGAGGGCAGAAGCTATATGGGCTGAAAACTGCATGCACGTGGATCACATAGAAGTGGAAATATCTCCCATCGGCTGACCCAAAGACTCAGATCTTTCTGGGATTTGAATAGCCTGGCAAGAAAGGGATAGTGACAGATCTCTGACTCTCCTGGAGATTAGCTAAGGGGCAGTAGCGACACGAAAGAGGGAAGGTTTCATGATATATCTGGCTTGGTGCAAGGGCATTTGTTTTCTTAATCATTCTTTGTTACCTCTTTGCACTTCACACTGGGACAGCTCTGAAATGGAGATCAAACAAAAGACAGACTGGCCAGAAGATAGGAAGGTTTTAATCTCACAGAGCCATGAAGAATAGTTCGAGAAAGGCCAGGAAAAGGGGATATATAACAGACAATTTCAGGGAAATGTCAGCAGTTGAGTGACAATGATGTGAACTGAAACATAAACACATATCTCTGTGAATGTTAAACCATATTAAGATTACGGTTATAATACAAAAATTAACAGAAAGGCAAATTTTAAAAATTCATCAGAGATTTTGAAAATTATTAGACAATTTCTTTATAATTAATAAAAAATTAATTGAAAATAATGTGTAAAAAGAAACTTTTCCAGGGCCTATCTGTAAAACTTTTGCCTATAAGAATACCAGATTGAAGTTTCCCACTGAATTTACTTTTTTGTCTGTAGGCTTGGGGCGCTGTTCGTTGGCAGCAGTCCCCACTATGCAAACATTTCTACTGAAGGGGTCTCGGTTTCAGGCAGACACACTACTGTGCTGAGCAAATACATTGCAAGTGATCACAATGTATGTGGCCTATTGCGCTGCTGGTCTTTGTTTTCAGTTGCAGCTTACCTGAATGTTTTGATCTAAGGAAGAAAACCGAAACATATCCGTGGAACAAACCCAAAATACTTCTGTCTTTGAGAGGGAAATCAGCATTGCACAGCTTAAGTGTTTTTGGATCTAAACATCTCCTTGAGACATTTTCCTGAAAATTACATGAGGAAGAAGCATGTGGCTCCAAATCAGCAGAGCACCCTGATTTAAATCCCTTCTTCAGGGGAATCTCGATCTGAGCTGAGTTGTGCAGTTCAGCCATGAAGTGCTGCAGTGGATGCTGTCCATAGAGCTTGGGCTTCTGATCTCAGCTGCTGGTGGTTGCTGGGACTGAGGTACTCCTGTTTGCACCGTACAGTACATCTGTATAGCATTTTTTCTGAAAGAAAGATTTGTGCCATGATGTTGCATGTTTGTTGGCATGTGTCTGTTTGTCCTAATACATTTTGAATATGTTGGCTTATTTGGAGATGTTTTAGGGAAAAGAACTCTTGAAGATTTAGTATTCCAAAATATTTTGTGCAGCTGGTGGCAGGGGAGAAGAGAAAAATCCTCTTAAAAGAAAGATTGTAGCATCAGTTGAACCATTGAACTGACAAAGGAGAGGGTTGTTATCGATGTCCTACTACGCAAAAACTCCTGAGGCAGAATTCACGATCCGCTTGGCAACAAAGCAGCCAAACAAGAGACAAATCTACAGAAATCAGGATTAATTAGCTCTGCTGCTCACTGGATTCCTTGTTCTAGTGCTAGCAATATGGATTTATACTCATTCTCCAAGGAGCAATAGGAGATCAGAGAACAAATCTGGTGGCCCTTGAGAAACAACAGGAAAATATTAGGAAATTATGAGGTCTGGTGACCTATACAACTGAGTGCCAGACTTCTCTGTAGCTTACCAGAAAATTTCCTACCCTTTTCTGAGAACATTCAAAGCAAAAAGTGGTTCTGTAGCACTTTGAATTCAAGATACCAAAGATATAATTATCTAAAAACATTAGATTCAGTTTCAATTTCAGGTTTTGCATTCCAGGACATAGACTGCAGACATTTTATGGGAAGACATGTTTGCTGATACCTTTGCCATAATACACTCTAATTCATATAGAAATAATCCCATTGTCTTTTTCTTTTTATATAATATCTGAATGTGGAGCTGAATTTGCAAATTGTGTCTAAGTTTTTAAAGTCTGACTGGAATTTAAACCATACTTATTAACCACCAGCCTTTATAAACACTAAGTCATGATGTCTTACCTGTTAATACCGTTTAGTTCAAATATCTACCATCAAAGAGTGAAAATTGGTTTCCTCATCACATAATTCCAGTGGAAATTTCTATCAGCACATTCATCCTTGGCATCTCCTATGCAAATCCTATGCTGAATTGCTATTGCCACAGATATATCTACTTCAAAAGACTATGCTCGACTCCCTTGTTAAGTATCTCATCCTGCTTTTATTGTTCATCTCTCAGTCCACTAAGCATTTACATAGTTCTATCTCAGGTAAAATAGAATTTAAAAAGTGAATTGGTCTGGAAAATGTATTACTACTTTTTAACATTCACTAGCTCTCTTGTGACATCTCTATTGAATTTCCAATATATTTTTAATAACCTGAAAGTGGATCATATAGCAATATTCTCCCTGTGTTTGCTGCTACAGCTGCATCTAATTTGAGGTTCCAGAGACAGCCAGAAATCTCAGTAAACCTTGTACAGACATGCAAATGCATCATCACTCTATGCCACTGATCTTTTAAGCAGAGCTGAATAAAACCAGCACTAATCTTCAACAGCCAACAACTTCTGCCAGAGGAAAAAAAAAAAAAAAAAAAAAAAAGATTTTCTCAGGAAAACTGATCAAAACAGACTTTTTTCCCTCAAGTATATTTTAGTAATTTTTGTGTTACATTAATGTATGCTTAATACTTGCTCAAAATTACTCTCAATAAGACTATACTGATCTAAGGTGCCGTGCCTGATGAAGGGTAGGTAACATATCAGTCTCTATAATACACAGTGGAGACCCACGTGGCCAATATTCCCATTCACCCACTTCCTGAACCCGTGAGCCAGCTCACCGGTTACATGTTTATAGCTGGGACTACTTCCACTGCAAATCTAAAGTCAGACTCCCAACTTCTACTAGCCTTTGTTGTACTTCCAGTTTTTTGAAGGCAACAGATTTACATGAGGGAACTTACATGATGTGAGAGAGGTGTTCCTTTGTGCTCTCCCAAGAGCCTACTGCGAATACCCAGCCCTGTACCCTTTACAGATATAAGGTATCCTGCAAACGCAATACAAATTTCTGTTACAGCAAGTCATTACAGAGGCCAAGGTCTTACTGACTTCATATTTTTCATAATTATATTCCCACCCTTCATATACGCGGACATTTTTCTTTTACAAACATGTAACAGACAGCTAAAAATTATGTTCTGGACATGATATTCTCAGCTTTCTCAGCAAACCCTAGTAGTTACCATTGATCCTTACTGTTGTGTCCCAGAGACACTTACGGAAAATACAGTAATGCTTAAAAAAACTCTAGCCAAGCAGTGCAAGGACTGAGTTATAAGAGGTTGGGCAAGCTTATCTCAAGTAATATTGGGCTTGTATCAAAGTTCCCTGCTCCAGAAAGTTATGGTGATCATAGCAAATATACTGCAGTGTTTTACATTTCTCTGAAAGTAACAGCTTTTGAAGCAATACAATTAGAAGATAATTTGAACCTCTGCTAGGAATGAATGAATACAGACATTTACATGAGTCTGAATACAGACTTAAATATCTGAGTATGCCAGCAATTCCATTTTGTCTTACTGAGGTTCTTGTATGGTGCTTGTTAGATTTTCACATTGCCTTAACTGGGTTTGATGTCCCCTAAATATGGCTATCAAAAAGCATAGTGGCAAGCCTAAGCTGTTTTTCTAAGACCCCTTTCCGTAGCCAGTGAGGCTTGATGGCCAGGACTTAATTCACTCTGTTTATATTCAGCACCTATTTTAACACAGGGTGACAGCCCCTAGGAATGTCTCCCCATCAGTTACAGAGTGATGGATGTACCTTAGATGAAGTTACTTAGGTAACTTTTAGGCAGCTAAATGAGCTAACATCAATCGCGCTAGAAGTATGCATTCTTCTATCATCTTCCCAAACGGAATATATCGTATGACATGTATTTGGGACATATAGGGTTTTTTGAGTTTTGTTTTGGCTGGGGATTATGTTTGCTTAGCTATGCTTTCATATTTTAATAACAGAAAAGAAAAGAAATCAAAGAAATACCCTTATACCACTGCCACAACCGTACTATTACTTCTGCTTTTGGGGGGTCAGCTTAATTTTTAAGTTAATATAATGAATATGCGCTCAAGATTTTTGGATGTTGGAGTTAACTACAGTCAGTCATTTCACAGGCTGTGGCTAAAAGCACTAACAGGCACTAGGGTGCCCGATAGAAACAAAAAGAGCACACGTAACTTCATTGTGGTTTTATACCGTATTTATAGTATATTCCATGTACAAGTAGTGCATTTCACTTGCTAATTAATGGAAAGCAGTGAACTTTTAGAGATTAGCAATATGAATTCCCTTTATTTTTATTTTGCCTGTGACAGGTGATTCATCGTTAAAACAATGTACTGTCTTCAAAGCAAGTCATTCATGTTGCTGTACTTTGCTCTAACAAAGGGTTTACTAACTCATAAATTTTGCCACACTCAACGGTTGATTTCTGTTTTGGCCATGGTTTTAGATACTTGCGGCCTGCTGCTGATGTCTCAAATAAGGCTGGACTGAGATTATAGCACAGATCTGCTCTACAATATAAAGTCTGGAGAGATGTTCTCCCCTGGGCTCAGGGGAAGAGCGTTATGAGCATGATGTGCTCTGTGTAACATCAGCCCACACTGAGGCAAATCCTGCTCAGCTGAGTAAAACCCAGGTGCTAGCTCTGTTACTGCAGTTCTGCTGACCCATTACGAGTGGCTGGCGGCTGTGTGGGATGTTAAGTGTTAGCACTGTTGGCAGGAACTCAAACCCAGATGCTATGGGGTCAGTTCCCATCACCCACACGTAACCAGCATCGAGGACAGCAAAAGCCTCACTGCTCACACAGCTGCCTAAATCCACAGGCTGGAGAAACTGCACAGGAAATGTTAAACTAAGCTGGATAGTGCTTTTGGTAGGGTAGGGCACTTTAATTCTCTTTTGTGTAGCAGTGCCTAAACAGATTCCCAAGTTAGTGGAGCTTGGCAAACAATAAAACAATAACCAAGCAATGGCAAGGATTTCTTTATCACTGTGAGGCAAGACATTGCATTCTGATCTCTGATTCCAGGAGTGTGTCTGCAGGGAAGTATAAGCAGCCAGTGAAACAGGTCAAAAAGCATGGCCCCGTCTCCCAGCAAGTGCTCTCTTCACTACGTGCAATGGCCATGGTACTATCATCTGTCCCTTGTACTCTACTGATGATCTTGTTTAATTAGAATGGGCAAAGAGCCTGGAAGGGAAGGTTAAGCTGTCCAGGAAAAACTTTCTTTTAGAAAGAACAAAGAAAGCTAAATAATGAAGTCCACCTTTTTAGGCAGATCTTTCCTGAAGCTCTTTCAGAAATGGACTGAGCAGTACACCCCATGCTTCTCCAGGAATTATGAAGTCTTTTGGCTGTTTTCAAGTGTTATTAAGCTGTCAGCAGCTGGGAGAAAAAAACAGAATCAAATGCAATACACAAATATCAGTTGTGTGGTTTGCATTTGATTCTCAGAAAACAGCTGTGCATTTGGGAGTTTTTCCATGAAAGACAGAGGGGACTTCTTTGTCAGGGGCCAACATGTCCATTGAATGTATCACAGGAGAGACCATGACATTACCATTTGAATATGTGATTATTTTTATAGAGCTTAAAGTGTAATTGCATTGCTACATATCTATAGCTTAATCTTACCTGGGTGACAAGCAGCTATTTCCTCCCATAAAACCTGATCAAAATTGAAGTAATGTACAATTCAGTAGAAGTTTTCTTTCAAAATGTTGACTTTTATTAAGAAGTCTGAAAGAAGTCTGACTTTTGCAAAAAATACTCAGCTTAGCTGCAACCATAATTGAAAATTTGTCCCTGTTGGAGAAATTATTCATCTAATTGCTTGAAGACAACTTCGTGCTGCGAAGTTCATAATTGTAATTACTCATTCAGTATAAAACAGAGAAAAATAGCTAGCTATTCATATACTTCGTGTTCTGCAGATATAATGTCTCCAGGTATTGCCTAACTACCTGTTGTTTGAACATGAAAAGTGCTCCCCATTGAAGAGCAAAAGTAGTTATTTTCACTGTTGTCTTCGAGGAGAGGAGACTGAAAAGAAGCACTGTAAATAAAGACTTATTCCCATGCATGAATTTATGGAGATTTGTGTTTAAAGGTTGCAGTAGCCATGAAGTGCTTAGGGCACAACCGTTTCCAATGCCCTTATTTTTCACCTATAACAAGATCTCTGTCTTGCGCAAGCTAATAGGACAATAACAACAGTTAAAAGCATATGACATATAAAAAGAATAGAAACTGATAATCAGCATCACATACCACTATTATCTTATTAGAGTTCTAGTAGAATAAGGGAGTGGCTTTTAAAGATGATATAACTATATAAATTTTTACTATTCTTTGTACAAAGCCATAGAGCTCAGATGAGCTTGCTTTGCACTCAGTTCCGTCATACATCTCCAGCACTGTCCATAACCAATGTTGATGTATGGTGATTTCAGGCAATACGTGAATGTTTACCTGGACAAAGTTATAGAAACCCCTGTGGGTAGGTGACTGCGATCCATGTGGCATCACTGGGCAGTCACTGGCTGGTGCATACTAATGCCTCTTCATGAAACTAACAAATCAAAATGGGGTCCCTGAAGAAGAGATGGATGGGGGTGTTCTGTCTCTCCTCAAATCCTAACCACTGCTCCAGTGATCCAGATGAATCTCAAAAATTTCTTTTACCTCATTATGGTTTGAAGTGTTCAGACAGTGGTTAACACCAAAGGAGTGCTTAGTTTCCCAAATGCAGCTTCCCAGTACAAAACATGGAAAGCCCCACACTATAAATTGTCATTTGAGAACTGAATACTGATGCTGTTGAATTTAATGTTAAAATTCCCATTGATTTTAATGAGAAGAGAAATGAGCCCTTGGGGCTTAAAGAAAAAAAAATACAGAAGGGGGTGGGGTGGGGGGGAAGCCTAATCTCCCCTATAGCTTGGAAGGCAAAATTTGTATATGATACTCCAAAGCACTGATCTAACAGCACCTTAGCCCATAGTAGAGTTTGAGTCAGTGCAGTTGTACAAAGACTGCTTTGAGTCAGATGTCAGGAATCAGCTGGAAATGAAGTGTCGCTCAGCTAACTGTGTCACTTGTTCAGCCAAAAAAATATTCTGATGCTGTTCACAGAAGGGGAATAATACTTTGCACGCAGTTCCCATTTTGTTCTCTTCCTTGTTGCAGCAGCTGAATCTGAATGACATCTTGTTTAATTGTTCTGCACGACTCCTGAACATATGAAGTTCTTTAGCTTTTGTCCCTATGCATCACTACACCAAGTTTTAGAAAATAAATATTTGGGTGGGGTATGTACTGATGTAGTTAAATATCAAGTAAAGAAAGTATGTTTTCATGTACAATCAATTCCTAACCATCCGGCTTCATTCAGTTGTCATCTGTGGTATGCTTTGATATGTTTAACAAGCTGTTTCTGTCCTAAAACAATACTTTGTAATATTACTATTTTTACAGTTATCAGAATGTGAACGTTACATTTTTTTCCTGTAGAAGCAAGAATAGGCATACTTTCTCCATGTAACACAAACAGCTGTGGGCTTTCAGAGCTTCAGAACACTGTTTGTTATAAAGGAAAATGTGTATGTAGGAATTGTGAAAAGGGGGCTGAAAGATACATTTAAAACATAGCAGCTGCTACGTAAAATTATATTGTATTTTCTCAAGCAAAAAAGCAAGAGAAAACTTAAATCCAACCAACAAAAGACGATGTAAATTTATTTGCCTCATTTAATAGCTTTGATAATCCTTTTAAGTTCATAAAATAGGCTAACATAACAAACAGCATTTTAGGGACATAACTGTAATCCAGAATTCAATGCTTAAGTGCATTGACACTTCACAATCTGTGGTTGTTGCTACCAGCCCTTTCCAAAGGCAATGAATGAGTTTTTTAAGTGGTGGATGAATTTTTAGTTACCCATGCAAAGGCTATTCATGAATTTAATGAGAACCCCCAGCAAAATCTCTGTGAGACTGATATATGCAATCCTTGCAGAAGGACATAACATCAACTATTTTTTTAATTTGACTGACTCTAAAAATACTAACTTGAACAGTTTTCCTCTTTTTTTTTTTTTTTAATGGTCCATGAAAGAAAGGAAAAATCCATATTCAAGTCTTGCCATTCCTTTTGCACCCCAGAGTAACTGACAGGGAGAAAAGGGGAAGAGGAATGGTTTGCAGTTTTTCCCTTATTAATTTGAGTTTCACCAGTTAGGATGAAATGACAATAATCAGAGAATAAAATTTAAATAGAATGGAACTATAGAATAATGAAATCTAGTATAGACAAAAATATAAACAATGGAAAACTCCACTATATAAAAAAATTAAAGAAAAAAAAATCCAACTATGAAAGCTAAAAATAGGGAAGCAAGAATGAGAACAAAGAGAAAGGATCTGAACGTAAAATCTTTACCGCTCATCCAGTTATCCATAGAATGGCATTGCAGTCAACAAGACATTTGAGATCCATTTCCTAACAGCCAGAAAGGACAGAAGGAAGGAAGGAGGGGTACCAGTAGTAATCCCGGTTGTTCGGTAAAAAATCAAGACTTCAGGGTTCACAGCTAATCTTTTAGTTTAAATGTTACACAATCCTTTTTATTTCTAGTTAGAATTAGATGTGTTGTAGCATGTATCAATGGAGGAATGTATAAGATTTATAAGAAGCTTGTGAATGCTTAATCTGATTTATGTGAGTTGCAGCAGAGCAACCCATTGACACAGGACCTGGTAGAATTGAGGTTATGAGTACAGAAACACTCAGGGGTTTTACTGTAGGATAATCCTGAACACAGAGGTACCTTTCTGCTTAATTTCTACTTGCTTTAGTGGAATCTGGCTGTGTTAACTTAAACTCATGCCCTTGAGAATATTCTCCAATATGTCAGCTTTCCAGTTCTCTTCCAGTATTAAATTAACACCTTCTCCCACCAAACCTAAGGGCTGTCCAAGCTCTTTGACTTGTGACTGTGGAATTTATTCTTTCTCATATGAGAAAACCCAAACCTCAAAAATTATGTGGGTGTCTTTGTGTTTTGTTTTATTGGCTTTTTGTGTGTGTGTGTTTTTGTGGTTTGGGTTTTTTTCTTCTTTTTTCTAACTGCTGAGAGTTTTAGTTAACAGACATTTATTCTGCTTTTAAGTATGACCATATAACACATTTCCTCAAGTCCAGCATGAGACGCACTCTCTTATCTTGGCAGTTCGTTTGTGCTCACAGCAGTTTGCACCTGCTGCTCCAAGAACCCTTATCCTAGAAAAGCTTTGTCTTCTGTGAGCCCATAGGACTACTTAAATTTCACTTTAAGTTAAATGCATACAGAGCAAATACTTTTTGACATGGTGTTTTTATTAATTTAAGCTTTTTTTCTCTCTTCTGGTTAACTTTTTCCAGCATGAGAAAGGTCCCTAGTGTATTTCAGATTTAGGAAAAAAACCCACCCTGCAACAGTTTGTATACAATAGCAACTGAAAATTAGCATCTCAGGGCTCAGTAAACTGGGACACATTAAAATTATTTCCAAACAACTTAAATAATCTGAGACTTTGCCTGATGGATAGCTATCAATCAATTTTTGAATTGGAATAAAATGAGAGATGATGAAGAAAATATAATTTCGTTTTCCTCAGTCTAATCTACTTACTAATCTTCTGTATTTGCCAAATGTAAATAAACACTTTACTCTTTTTTTTTTTCTTTCTCTCTCTCTCCAGCATACTCCCAAATAGTCATGTATATACCTATTGGAAAAAAATTTCTTTGAACAGATTTTAGACCATTGGTTCAGAAAATGAAGCCTTGAGTAAAAAGGGAATTATTGGATAGACAGGCAGAGGACTTGGTCCTCAAATGACCAAGTTAAGCACATGTTAATGTTTGGAAAGTAAATATTCTTGCTGTTTGGGAAGTGGGAAAAGTGAAAGGTGCAAGATGCTGTCTCTCAGCCAAAAGCATAATGTAATATTAATTGTATTATTTGATTTACCTTTCTTCTACTTTATTTGTGTTTGGTTGTGTTCATGTTATGCTAGATCTAACATCTGCTATGAAGCATTTACATTATAAAATACTACTAATATTTATGCATCATTTTTTGCAAATACAATTTTTTTACACTGGAATTAGATAGTCCATATTCTAGAATATTCACTTAAAATATGCAAATGGAACTTCTGTTCCACTGTGGCATCATCCTCTTGCAACAGCACACAGGAGATTGTTCAAATAATGTTGACATAGTTGTATCTGAAGTTAATTACTGTCACACATTAATTAATTTAGGGGATGAAGTTGGTTTGAACTAAAAACGGAATTTTTGTATTGAAAAAAAAAAAGTTAAGCCAAATTTTTTTTGGCAGTGTCAATACTTTTCTTTCAAAAATCAAAAGGTTTTTGAAAGCAACCCATTCTTAAAAAGTCTCTGTTTCAATAGCTTGCCATTTTCCAAAGGAAAGTGTTTCATCCTGCAGTTCTCCAACAGCTCTAAACATTTCTCTAGTGTTAGGCCAGCACACATGGGAAGTGTTCATTTCCACTGACTGCATGAAAAATTGGTTTCAGGACACAGATGTTTGCAGTACAATAAAACTACTAATTTGTATTTGACTATTAACTTCTTTTCAGATATTCCATTATGGAAAAGTATGCTTTCTCTGATTTTCCATCTTCCCTCTTTATAACAACACTGGTTTGCTTTTCATGCCAGAGTTGTAGGGTCATTAAGAACCCAAGTTAAACAAATCCTGAGGTTTTCAAAAGTTTTATCAAAAAGCCAACTTTTCCATATAGCCAAAAATGCAGAATTCAGGATTCCATCCATTCATTAAACTATATTCTACTTTATGAGTACCTGTTAAGGAAGAAATTGAAAGAAAGGGAAGTTGTATCACAGTACAAGTCAATTCTGTGTTTTGTACAGTTCATAACACTTGGATATTTCAAATTACATTCCATTAATAGCCCACATTGTCAATTACTTAAGTAACAGTCACAGCTTCAGTAGTAGTTTCACATTTCTCAAGGAAGATGCAATATTTTTTTTTTCTGTCTTGTGCATAGTGCAGGCCCTTAAAACCATGATTTAATGCTTCATTCAATTTTTTTTTTTTTTTTTTTTTATGTATTTGAACTGGGTTTTTTATGTCATTCCAGTTTGGCATTTAATGCTTAAAGATGTGTACTTAGGGTGAAACTTTTGGTACACAGATGCCACTACAATTTTGCCACAGATCCAGTTAAGTTGGGATGTCAGCTTCTGGCCAGGCAGACTCCCAGGTGGGAGGAAGAGCTTCTTCATTCTGCACATGGAAGACAACATTGGAATTTGGAGTTCTGCTGGGCTGAGCAGGGCTTTGTATGGAAGTGACCTTTCATATGACTTTCCTTAGACAAAGAGTTCAAGAAAGAAGCTCAACAGATGGAAAATGTGTTCCTCCATTTCCCCGTTTCTGTAGATGGGAGAATGGCGACTTACCACATGTTGAGGTACTGACATAAAAATCTTTCAATGGAGAAAATTTAATCTTTAATAGTTAATTTTCCCATTGCAAAGTGTCAGGAAGCTATGCAACTGCTTTTGAATTTCTATTAGTTAGAGATTTTTTTTCCCAGGAACTTCTCACATAGAAATACAATACCGCTGAAAAACTTAATTTCTGATACAGGGTAGAACATCTCAGGTTCCAAGTGAGTTCAGAAATCAGGCTTTTTACTCCAGGGCTCTTATACTGAGGTGACATCTTCTGCTACCATCTCTGGGGAAGTTCAATGACTGGGCCAGGTTGCCCTGCTTTGGTATGTTGACTTCTTTAGGACAATTTCAGACCTTTTTCTGGAATGAACAACTCTGATGTTCAGGATAATTTTCAATACACAGAAATACCCTTTGACTTTTTCACAGAACCAGCAGTTGTTGGAAGATACCTGTCTGCACTGTACTCATAAGACTTTTTCTACCTGTAAGATGGTCCAATGTCTCATACAGACACTACAACAACACTCTCACAGAAGTGAATAGTTTCTGATGTTTGATAATTCTGAGAGTTACTGAAGCATTTGTCTTTTCCTGCTAGATCAAATCTCTTCAGGTCCAGGGATAAACCTGTAGTCCAAGCAAAAATTACATCATTGTTAGTCGAACTCAGTTAAGTTCTTTCACCATTGTCAATATGATTTGCCATGTATTTTAGTGGCTGCTTTGTTATTAACAAACACTGCAGATAACTTCCAAGAGCAGAAAGCCAAATTTTGGTTCATTTGGAATCTGATAGGGTTTTTGAGTTTTTCCTGCAAAAATAATGCAGCTGAAAGTCATACACTGAGGGGCTGGATTATTTCTCCATTACTTTTAGAGCAAGCTGATGCCAATTTTTACAAGCACCTCACACCTTTTTTTTATAACCTAAATAAACCAGGAAGGATGTCACTGCTGTGCAAGACACTCATACATTAGAATCAGTGAATGATCTTCAAACCTGTTCCCACCGTTTTATAATTAACAGATGAAGATTGTTACATAGTGAATCAGTTTAGCAAAGGTTGATTGCTGGATACAGATCTCTTTCCCACCAGGCAGAACATGATGGGCAAGATCCACACCTGCCTGTGTTCAAATGAGTCACCAGGTTTGCTTTGGCAGCCAGTGGAAAGAGATAGGAACTTTCAAAAGATGATCCTTGCCATCTGAGACACTGGCCTTCAGAGGCAGCAAATCGTCCATTGGAGATGACCATGGACTAGAGCCAAAAAAATCGGGGAAAAAAAAAAAAAGAAATCAGATATCCAACTTTCATGAAGTTCTGTAAAGTCATTACACACATTGTTACTTCTTTCTCATATACAGCCTGATAATAAAGACAACATGTCATGTAAACAAGATGATTCTTACCATGTCTGCTTTGTACAGAAAATTGCAGAGATTTTTCACCTTTCCAAATGGTCCTAGATGTATTTCACGGTAATACCAGGTGCACTGTCACAAGCTACCTCAACTAGTGTACACATTAAGACTTCAACAGACATTAACAAAGTTGTAGCTTTGCTGAATTCAGTGTCATGCATCTCTTCTACCATTGATGGAATCTCATCCTTTGCACAGACTTTTTTACCCCATTAAACACTGGGAACTTTACAGTTAGCTACAGAACAAATCTATTTGTTCTTGAACTGGAGACCAGAACAGATTCATTCTTGTGGATTTCCATAGGAAAATGACTCCCTAGTTGTAAAGAATCATTCCTAACAGTTGCAGCTGTAATTACTTCAGGATGGTATTGAGAATATATATACAAAATAATCTGTTCTCCCAAGTAACAAGTGAGAAGATGAGAAGAAATGTCCTCAAGTTGCACCAGGGGAGGTATAGATTGGATATTTAGAAAAATTTAATCCGGAAAGAGTTGTCAAGCATTGGAACAAGCTGCCCAGGAAGTGGTTGAGTCACCGTCCTTGGAGGTATTTAAAAGCTGTGTAGATGTGGTGCTTAGGTACATGGTTTAGTGGTGGACTTTGCAGTACTGGGTTAACGGTTGAACCCGATGATCTTAAAGGTCTTTTCCAACCTAAATGATTCTGATTCTATGATTCTACAGTCCTCACATTTAAGCTATAGAGAGAAATCATTAGAACAAATCAGATAATTGTCTAGGAGATATTTTACTACAAGGCAAGATTTCCTTCTAAGGTCTTCTACATGCATTCCAGTACTGTTGAAGGAGGCAATTTTCCCTTACTTTTCAAGGAAACAAAGAAATTCCAGATGGCAGTAGGCTAATTGTGAATGAAGTCCAAATATAAAGCAGTGGGAAAGCTACAATCACAAAACAATCAGGCATGATTCCATTACAGTCCTGCAGTTAATGCTTCACTGATTCATCACATCCTGACTAAGGATATTTCCATATATGTTTTGAGCAATGAGGAAAAATCTCCAGTGGGGCCCAATGGGCGAGCAGCCAAGTTGCAGGGACTGCGGGCGGGCCTTAACAGCGGTGCCACGTGGATGCCTCCAGCCAATAGACGGTTCCTCTGAGATGCCTCCAACCAGTAGACGGTTCCTCCTTGCTACTCTGGCCACTTCATTGTCATGGTTTAACCCCAGCTGGCAACCAAGCACCACAAAGCCACTTGCTCACTCCCCCCCACCCAGAGGGGTGGGGAGGAGAATCAGAAAGGAATGTAAAACTTGAGGGTTGAGATAGGAACAATTTAATAATTTAAACAGAATAAAGAGGTAAGAACAACAATAATAACAATAACAATAATAATAATTAGAATGGAAAGGTGGGGGAAAAAGTGGGTAAAATCCAAAGGAAAAAAGAGAAAAAAAAGAGAAAAAAAGTGATGCACATTACAACTGCTCACCACCCGCTGACCGATGCCCAGCCAGTCCCCGAGCAAAAATCCCTCCCCCACCAGCTAACCTCCCAAGTTTATATACCAAGCATGGTGTCCCATGGTATGGAATACCTCTTCGTCTGGTTCAGGTCAGCTGTCCTGGCTGTGTCCCCTCTCAGTCTCTTGTGCCCCTCCAGCTCTCTTGCTGGCAAGGCCCAAGAAACCAAAAAGTCCTTGACTTAGTATAAACATTACCCAGCAACAACTAAAAACATCATTAGGGTTATCAACATTGTTCTCACCAACATTGTTCTCACATCAGAGCCAAACACAGCACTGTCCCAGCAACTAAGAAGAAATTCCATCCCAGCTGAAACCAGGGCATTCATCTATTAATTCGTGAACCTTCTTTCCCTTCTTGCTCCCTACTTACTAATATTAACAGAAGTTTTTGTACCATTTGTAAAAACTTTCAGAGATTCCAAATTACTGTGGTTTTGATGACGGTTTTTTTGCTTATGTGTCTTATCAAATAAGTTCTCACACCATTGTAAGAGGTTAGTAAGTCTCTGAGACCAAGATTGACATTGCCTTCATTACATCGTGGAACCTGGACATATCTTTACCTTTACAAGCAGTAATTTCTGTTGACTGCATTTACAGATGAACTATAATCCCCAACTCTAATTATGTTCCACATAATCATCACAGATCTAGATTCTAGTTAAGTGGTTCCATTCAGCTTTCCCAAACATCGACTTTGATGCGTGTCTGTTATTTTCCAGCTCACACTACTTATGAATAATCTATTAATGTAAATGAAAAAAGCAGCCTCAAAAAAAATTATTTTATAAACTCTCTCCCTGGCTGAATTTCCAGCAAGAAAATTTATTTCCAAAAGTCTTTCTCCAGCTCATATACAAAATAAGTAGGAGCCATATACATACACACACACACACACACACACATATATATATATTTATATATATATATGTATCTCCTACATCATCTGCCAGATCTTACCATCACCTCTCACATACTATATGGATCTTTGCCTGTTACAAGCAGTACTAAACCCAAAGATTCTCCATAAAATGTCTTGAAGTTTCAATTTATTTCAAATTGGCGGTGAACATTAATAATTACTTTACTCATGTCCTCAGATTTAACTTGAATTGCTTAAAGCTCCTAATCTTTTGTGCTCTATCACCTATGAAGTAGGACTTCAGTTTCAAGCGCACTCCAGTCATTTCAGAGGAACATCTCACTTCAATATCTGATTTTGTTTGATGTATTTTTCTGCTTTAAAATATTTGATTTTTCCAAGACCATTATGGATTGAGAATTAGGTAACTTTTCAGATATAAAGCCAGAACATGTGCTTTCATGCCATAAAATTTTTACACTCAAAGGCAAGAATTTATAAATTAAGATATTTATTATCTCAAAGCAAAAAACCCCCACAAACCCAAACCAAAAAATGACAAGAAAAATACCAGAACACCACAAGAAGCTGTGGCAAATGCAGAAAAAAAGAGCAGCGCACATAATGTTCAAACACTTACACCACTGGGGATTTAAAAAAAAAAAAAAAATCAGTGAAAGAAAATTATAAAACTATACATGAATGTGTAGATAACTTCCAGCTACAAAGTGTGTTTCATCTGTGGTATGTTTGTCTTCTGATGTAGTAAGGTCAAGATTCAGAAAGGCATCAGACACCTTGACTTAACTTTTAGTGCAACAGATACAAGATGTTAACTCCATGAATAAGAAACACATTCTTTCTGCACCAATCAATTATCCAGCAAAAGAGGTCTGTAAGTACTCAATGGAGCACCCATGTCCTTCAGTGATGTAGATAAACAAATAAGAAATGGTGCTGTATAAAGATTTAAATGCAATTAAGTACCCATACTTCCCAACACACGTAGAAAAGGGAGAGTTACTTTCAGGTTAGTTTTTATTTTTATTTTCTTATTTAAAAAAACGTAACCAACATTATATTGTCTCTCTACAGCACCTTCATAAACTTGTTCTGTCACTGGAAAATATTTAAAAAAAACAATGCAATAACACCCCCCAACCCCTTAAGTCCAGCCAAATATACATACATTTTCCAGTCTGTTATCCATGGACATTTTTTGTTATTTCATACAAATCTCTAATGGAAAACAGACAGATATATTGCTAAAGCTTTTCACATGCTAATAAACATCATTCAAGCTTCTACTACATCACTTCCGAAAAATATAAGCATTTCTCATTTCAGGGACCAGGGTCTGGCACTCTACTTACACTAAATACTACCTACCCCACAAGTAAGCTTACTCATTTAAAACAGCAAGGCATAAATCGGAATTACTACAGTCTGAATCAGTAACTGCATGAAATTGGCTTAAGTTTGCTGACGTTTTGTAAAAGGTAAACTGCCACACCATTTTGTCTAATAGATTTACTTCTGGACAACATTTAAATAACAATTTTTCATGATACTTGGAAACCATTCCTGAGTCTTTGTAGAGCAGGTGTATTAGGAAATGACCACCTGGGAAGAGAGAAGCCTTTGTAACCTTGAAATGCACAGAAAACTGAACCCATCATAGGCTTTCTTGTGCACTACTACAGTGGATGGTCTATGGTTTATGTACCCCATCTAAACACAGAAAACAAAACATGGGTCATGACCATTCATCTACAGTAGCTTTGACCCACCAGCATGGGAACAGCTACTGCAGGTCTGACAGAAGGCCAGCCCATGCCAAGCCACCAGCACAGGCTGCACCCTGGCCATCACTGTTATAATAGGAGCTGGGTGAATGTCTGTTTTTTCCACGTAGCTCATTCACTGAAATCAGCAATTTTGTGACCACTGAAACTCTTCACAAATATATATCTAATTTGGTAATAAGATCTGAATGAGGGTAAGAAAGGTTTTATTGTTTGTTTCTAAGTGGTGTATTAAGGCCACATGCAGTTATGTTTGATTTTCAAATATTTTCAGAAGGAAAAAAAAAAACCACAAGAAAAAAACCCAACCAAACAAATGGGCAATTTCATTTCAGCCTAACAGAATTTTTTGTTAAGCTGGAACAAAACTGTTGAGGGTGAATGTTTTATAAAGCAATTGGAAACTTTTTCATTCTGGATCAACGGAAATTACACGTTGAGTGTGTGTGAGTTTATACATCTAACTGAAAAATCAGTTTGCACAGCTGTATACTAGAATATCTAGAAGAGCTGCTGGCAAATTCAAAGAACATTCTCTACAGCTTCGTCTTCCACCCTTCCTCACCTCTCAGGCAAACCTCATTCACCACCCCCAAGGCATCACCCTTCACTCAGAATCTAGTCCCTCCTATAGGTGATCACATTTTATCTATATCTAAGCACTACAAATCCTTTATGCCCAACATGTGACATCCAAGTGGCTGCTTCCTTACCTATCCATAGAAGTAAAAATCTCTTAGAATTTCTTCTCATCTCTGAGGCACTGTCCAAAATAACCTTTGTTACTGTAAGGCAGTTGCAGGTGTTAACTTCATGTGGGAGGGCTTCCTCCTCTCCTATCAAACACCCTGACCAAAGCAACAAATATCCAGTGTTTGGCTGTACTTTGAAAATCATTCAGAGCAACAAAACCTATTGCTTACATTTTGTGATTTGTAACACCAGTCTTCTTTCTATAACTGCTAGTAGTGGCAGCAGCAAGAACTTTTGTGTTTATTCCCAGTGACCCATCCCATTAGAGACTACCTCCTCAATGATATCTAACCTCCTTAAAGACACTCAAATTGCCTTATAGAAATCTTTCTTATGGGTCAAAAAAAATCCCAACAACAACAACAAAACCAAACACAAAACCCAGACACCAACCCTGACACCATTAGATTGTCTGTGCAGTGATGCCCTTGCATTTTGAATGCTTTGTGAGTTTTCTGATGTTCTTTTGAATCTACCTATTGTCTCACTTCTTGCTTCAGCAAAGCAAAGCAAAGCAACTCAACGCAACGCAACGCAATGCAACGCAAAGGAAAAGAAAAGAAAAGAAAAAGAAAAGAAAAGAAAAGAAAAGAAAAGAAAAGAAAAGAAAAGAAAAGAAAAGAAAAGAAAAGAAAAGAAAAGAAAAGAAAAGAAAAGAAAAGAAAAGAAAAGAAAAGAAAAGAAAAGAAAAGAAAAGAAAAGAAAAGAAAAGAAAAGAAAAGAAAAGAAAAGAAAAGAAAAGAAAAGAAGGTTTTGAGGCCCACCATCTAGCTAGGCAAATGTCAGCTTGCCAGTGTACAATTCATGCTACTCACTCAAAAGACTGCTTGCTTTATTCTGTCAAGCTTCGATATTCTAACAAAACATCTCCTCTGCAAAAATCTTTTTTCACTTCTACCCTTAAATTGTCATAGTTTCAGCAACACTAATGCTCTGGCATACTTGGTGTTGACAAATCACAGTTAGATGTGATAAATATGTTTTGAAGTTCCTTTGAAACTAAATAAATCACTCACCAATATTCTTCCAGATCAAGACAAAGAAGGAGCATTTTGAAAGGGGCAAGAAAATATAATGCATACCAAAGCCAAACAGTATTTAATGGTAAACAAGGCAGAATGAGTTATGTGCAATGATCTGATAATTGTGTTTACCACACTGTGATTAATTTAGACAATAAATCAATTTTCATATCACCATCATATTTTGGAGATAAACTTGCACTGAATTGATCCAAGAAGTCATGTTTTTTATCTGGGATCAACTCATCAGAATAGCTGATGTTAAACAAAAGCCTATATTCCTCCAGGTGGAGCAAATCATTTTGCCACACTCCCACAGGTAGAACCAACCAGTCTTACTGCAGTGCTTAGCCTAGTATTTAGCATGGTTTCACCAAACACCTACATGCCCTATGAAGACAGCAAATGACATAAGGCTTCTGGATGATCTGCTACCAATTTTCTTCACTTAGATGCTTCCCTACCCTGACCTGACATGTGCAGGGAAAATTGTGTGTGTCCAGAGTTAATTTAGTGAGACATATATCACTTCCATCTACACTGTAGGCAACCAGTAGGAAAGTTTGGGGATCTGTCTAATGCCTTCTCAGGAGTAACTAAGCATCAAGGCATAGTGGCAGTGTTATCGGTATTGACCCCATTGCAGAAAAGATTCACTCAAGAATTAAGTGACTGGGACCTATACAGCCTTATTGCCTATCAGCCTCAGGCCAAACTGTGGTAAAGATTGTGCTCTGCACTTTCTTTTGAAGCCATGACACTATGAAAGCAAGAATGCAGGAGGCTTGGAGTTGGGAAGTGTCCATCAAAATGTTTGCTCCTACCCTACTAGTTGCTGGAAGTATTTTTATTTAAAATCTTCATCAGTGACCTTGAAAAGGCAAAGAGAATTGAAGTTTCCAAGTCTGCAGGTGATATTAAGTTCTTCTGAGTAGTCAAATGCTGTGCTAATGATGAGGAATTTCAGAAAACTTCACAAAACTCAGAGAGAAGGCAAAAAGCAGAGACATCTTGTAGATACAGGCAAAATAATATATAAAGTGAAAATAGTCTAAACACCTATACTCAGTGTTCAACTTGGAGTTCAATAGTTGCCCAAAATCATTTAATGTTTGAAAAAGAAAAGGTTCAGTGGACAACATGGAGGATCATAAGACTGAGGTTTATGAAACCATGAAAGCTGTCAGTAAGCTGGATGCCCAGCTGTTGTCACCAACACATGCAACAAAAGAACTGAGTGGCAATCAGTGCCACAAATAGGTAGAAAACAGGTACAAAGCATTTTTTCTTTACTTAGTGGGTAGTGTAGGAGCTTAATGCCAGAGAAGGTGAAAGAATGGATTTGAATGTTAATGCATTGTATTGGGTTTGTGTGGCAAAGTTTTGTAGTGGGGGGTCAACAGGGGTGGCTTCTGTGAGAAGCCGCCAGAAGCTGCCCCATGTCCGATGGAGCCCATGCCAGCCGGCTCCAGGATGGACCCACTGCTGGCCCAGGCCGAGCCCATCAGTCACGGTGGTGGTGCCTGTGGGATAACGGATTTAAGAAGGGGGCGGAAAATTATGAGCAACAGCAATTGCTGCTGGGGAGAGGAGTGGGCCTGTGTGAGAGCAGCAGCCCTGCAGTCCCCAGGCCAGGGCAGGAGCGGCAGGAGGGGCTCCAGGCCCGGAGCAGGGGTTCCCCCCCAGCCCGCGGTGAAGCCCAGGCTGAGGCAGGCTGTCCCCTCAGCCCCGGGAGCCCACGGTGGAGCAGATCCCCCCCGCAGCCCGTGGGGACCCCACGCCGGAGCAGGGGGATGCCCGCAGGAGGCTGTGACCCCGTGGGCAGCCCGCGCTGGAGCCGGCTCCTGGCAGGGCCTGTGGCCCCGCGGAGGGGTGAGCCCAGGCCGGGGCAGGGCTGCTGGCCGGGCTGTGACCCCGCGGGGACCCGCGCTGGGGCAGGTCATGGGGGACCGTGTCCGTGGGAGGGACCCCGGGCTGGAGCAGGGCAGGGTGTGAGGAGCCTCCCCCTGAGGGGGCAGGAGCGGCAGGGACAGCGTGTGAGGGACTGACCCCAGCCCCATGCCAGTGTCCCTGCACTGCTGGGGGAGCAGGGAGAGAAACCGCCAGGGAAGCTCAGACCGGGAAGAAGGGGAGGGGGGGGGGAAGTTTTTTTTAAGTTTTGATTTTTAGTTCTCATTATCCTACTGTGATTTGAATAGTAATAAATTAAACAAATTTCCCCAAGTCGAGTCTGTTTTGTCTGTGACAGTAATTGGTGAATGATCTCTCCCTGCTCTGATCTCAACCAACAACCTTTTTGTTACTTTTCCTCTCCCCCGTCCAGCTGAGGAGGGCAGTGATGGAGCAGCTTTGGTCGGCACCTGGTGTCCAGCCAGGGTCAAACCACCACACACATGCCGAAAAGACAGACAAAATCATGGATAATGTATCTGGAAATGGATATTAAAAGCACAAGACAAGAATGTGTATTCTAATCGCTAATAAAACCATTTTAGATGCTGAGGGAAGTGACAAGAATGGATGACAAGAAGTGGCCAGACTTTTCTCTCTCCCCATTATGATCTCCATTTACCATTGCCAGAGACTGAATGAGGGCAGATGGATCCTTTGTCTGAGCCAGTAGGGCATTTCTTATGTTCTGCATTCTCCTATTTACCAGCAGTTAAATGGAAATAGGTTTCAAAAATCATTGGGAAAACAGACGGTCTCCTTGAAATTAGCCTTCCTCTGTCCTGTATTACAGTTGATTCTGCACTGCAGTTTTGATGTTTAAATACAGATGCTTTTCATCTTCTCTGGTAGTTCAGAATAGCAGGGACCAGCTACAGATTTACCTCTCTCAAAACTGTGTACTGGCAACCAGATTAAGTCCCACCATTTCACTGACGTAAGTGGAAGTACACCAAAGCTTCAATCAAAACTGTGTTTCAATCAAAAAAAGATTCAATAAAAAATGTATATTATGGAAAAAAGTTAGCTATTTAGATACACACACATGTAATTGAATATAAATAATACAAAATAATTGGATTAGAACATCTAATAGCTCTTCTTTTTAGTCAGGTCTCAGGTCTTATTCCTACTGAATGTGCATGTCTTTCATAAAGATGAGGGATTAATTTTCTCCTGCCTGCCCACTGCTGTCTTGCTCCTTCCTCTGAAGCTTTTCATAGTGACTGATGTCAATATTAGAGCAACAACAGTAGGTCTGATCCAGCCTATGACTTTCCACATTCTTTAAGCCAAAAGACACAGAACTATTTTGAAGCCTCCCCCCCCACCTCAGTTTTAGTGAAAATACTCTCTAAAAGGGAGATGAATAATAATTTTCCTCCCACCTGCTTAGTTTTATTAATATTTTTCCACTTGTCACTTTTCCTTAGGAGAGGACATCCTTTTGTCACATTATGCCAGCAGTGGCCACCTCTGGCAGGCCAACACTGACACCATGCTTGGCTTTGGTTCACCAAAAAGCGTTCCCCCACTGCATTGGCCAGGCAGGCAGCAGCAGCCCGATGCGGGGTGCTGCCACAGGTGCACACACCTGTCCCAGTCCCACCAGCCTCTCTTCCCCACAGGAAGGACCTGGCCCAGTGCCACATGCCACTGGAGACACCAGTGGCACTGCCAGCGACGGATGCGGCCTCCACCCTGCGGCCCCTGCAGCATGGGGGGACGCATGTTTCCACAGGACCCTAGCACAAACCTGCCAGACAGTCAGAACCCTGTGCCATGGTCTCCTCTGGCTGCATCCAGAAATCTCCACCTGTCCCAACTTTTTGCTCAGGTGGTTGCACATACCAGCCTGTTCTCATTCTTCCTGGTTTTAAATTCTCCCAGCATCTTTTTTTGTGTGGAGGGTTTTTTGGGTGTGTATGTGGGGTTGGTTTTTTTGGTTTTGTCTTTAGGGTTTTTTTTTAATTATTTCATAGACTTCAGCTTTCACAAGTGCTAGTCTGCAAATGCTGTTTAGAACCAGTGCTTACAGCACCCAAGAGTAGTATTTTCTAGTACTTTTCTAGTATTTAATATATATCTCCCAGATAAAAGACAAGTATTCCACTGAACAATTTAAACTGAGATAATTTTTCATTATCATTAATGTAAAAAAAAATAAGTTCTTAGTGGGGCAGAAGGCATAGGAAAATTCAGAATTTAATCATGGAAGCTACTTTTCCTAAGGATTGTTCTGCCATCAGCCCCTGAAGGATTGAGATGCACCATTGCTCTTGAAGCTCTCTTCTGGGTGTCTCAGGTACTCCCTGAAAGCTGCCTTCCAGCCATAGCAGCAGATCTTTGTTCTCCCAGTTTCCTTCCCAGACTGAAGCAAATTTTACAGGTCAGGTTGCCTTTGCCTGCGGGAAATGTGCAAGTGAGTACACAGATGCACAATGAGAACCTGTGAACAACTCAGTAAGGATGTTATTGTAGCGCTAAGACAAGTTAAATACTTATATCTTTAATATAGCACTTTTATGTTGCTGTTAAAGTAAATTAATATTAATTTCTATACATAGAAATGCCCCTTCTGATATGCCCGTGGTTGGACTTTTGTAGTGAAGTATGACTTATGAAACCACATACCGGAATAATGACAAAATTAAATCACCAGGCTCAGGTCTGACTGGAAATTAAATTTCAAGTTGTTATTTCTACGTTATAAAGAGATAGATAGACAGAAGCTAAACAGTTGATTTATCCCTGCAGAGAATCCAGTGATAATAAAAATAAGTAGATCAAACAATATTATCCTTACCACAGCAGACAAAAATTTATTACAAATCTGAACTCCATATGGGACTAAATCCACCCCTAGAAATAATAGCAACATATATGCTGCTCAAGTTACATTTTTGATAAGGGTTCAGGCTACAAGTTGTGCAATTCAAATATAGCAAAGTAAAAACAAAGTCTGCAAACAGATTTATTTTTAATTTATTTAACACTACCAAGAAAATAAAGTTAACTATCTCTTTACTATAAATCTGCCAACCTTCAGGCCCTAAGGCAGTCATCAATACAAATTCCTGACATATAAAGCATGCATTGACATCAGAATCATACATATACATTAAATCAGAAAGGTATGGAATGCTTGAAATTTTTTAGCTATGCTTACATTGCTGTGCAAGTCCACCCTGCTGTGCTCAAGGATTATAAATTTGAGATATATTCAAGTAAGAAAACAGAAAAATAGAAATAAGAATTCAAGTGAACTCACAAAACTTTATAAGTAAAAAGCACTTAAGTTTTTCTTGCTGGTCATCTCTAAAATCACTGTTTTAATGAATATCTACTTATCATAAGAACAGAAAGAACAGCAGAAAATGTAAAATGGTAATCTTGTAATCAATCACCTTCATTAATGAAAGTGCTTTACGATTGAAACTGTTAGATGGAAATAACTAATGCCAAGTGAAAATATCCAAATGGGTGACAGCCTTTCATTTATTTCACTTAAATTTATTTATTCATATTGTGTATTCAGACAGACCTATGGCCTCAAGCTGCCTCTAGAAATATTTCTACCAAGTTTATTTCTCTCAGAGAAGATCTGTTAGAATAAAATAAAGAACAAGAATTTTCTCAGCCTTTGATCTCAGGAGTTACTGAGATAAGTGCAATACAGTGGATATTATTCAGGAGAGTATGCACGTATTCACTTCAGCTGACTTCGGATCACACAAGACCCTGAACTATTTTCTGCCACTTTCCTCATTGGTCAGGTTAAGATAATTTCAGGAAGGAAAAGCAGTTTAAAATAACGTTTCGCTGGGGTTTATAATATGATTTTTTCCCCCATAACACTTCTGGGAGAGTAATTTTTCCCCCTGATAACACTTCTGGGAGAGTAATTTCATGTAAGAAAATGTTCTGTACCATGGACCCATGTCAATAAAATGTAAGTTTTTCTCTACTTTAAAAACACATAATCTTAAAGCACACCTTCTGTGGCTACTGAAATACAAGCACGTGCTTGCACACCTGCTCAGACAGCTGAGTGAGCCCTGTGATGCAGTGCAACGTGCACGCCTACAGAAGGCCTGCCCTGGCTTATCTGACTAGTTCCAACTATCTCTGTTCTTTTGTTTCAATTATCAGATTTTGTTTTATTGCAGTGCTTGGAAAAGATCATGTAGAGTAGAGTAAAAAGGAAGAGATCAACATGAAAGTGGAAAAAATAACTATTTCTAAGCCACATGTAAAATATAAAATCAAACTCTCCAGTCCATGCAAACCAAAGGAATAACCCAAGTTTTTGGGGTTACCTGAGCTCTATGGTAATCATATTTGGAATGGGTTTACATGTAGACATTGAAAATTGAATAGTTGTAAACGCTAAAAGGAGGATGCAACTGCAGCTATGTGCCTTTGTTGAAGAGTCATTGCACAAAGGAAAGATTTAACTAAGTCACAAAAATAATCATCTGTTGGAACCTCAATGGATAAATTTTCTGACATATTTCATATATGGTGCTATCCAAACAAAGCAGGTTAAAGCAATGCCTGGCATCATCATAAAAATTACAAGTGTGTCAGAATTTTTAACACAAAATTCTTTTTTTTTTAATGAGTTTACAACAATTTTCAGGTCCATCAGAACAAAACTTCAAATATAGGCTGTTAACCCTATTCGCCTTCCTAAAACATATATATAGAAGTGGTTTAAATTGCCTTTACATGTGACATTTCTTTCTTTTGTGTGGTTTTTGTTTTGGTTTTTTTTTTCAAAATATGACCTAGGAAAATGCAAACTGGTTTTTCAAAGCTGAAAGTTTTACACACTTTATAACATTAAGATGGTGCTCTTAATTCTCAAAATCTTTATTAGAATTTCACATTATAAAGTAGGCTTGAGTTAAACCTCAGGTAGATATCTGTTAATAAAAAAAAACCATACAAAAAAAAAAAAAAAAACCCCAAAAAACAGTCTGCACTGTACTTACAATGATAGATGAACAGATGAAATTACTTTTTTTTTTTTAATATTATATCAAGCTATTCAGATTATAGCAGTTCTTTTGTGACAAATATTTGTGAACAAGTAGCCAAGTCTCCATACCCACTTTCACAAGTATAGGAACTTTTTTCCATTTGTTTTAAGAGCCTTATTTTAATTTGATAGCAAAATGTTAATCAGTCCAAAACATATTAGGGTTTAGGATTATGACCCTTGACATGAATCTTCCTCAGAAATCTTTAGGAATATATAACAATATGGGAGCCAGCGGTACTGCTGTGAAATTTGCTAAATATAAAATGAATTTGAAAAGTCTTTTGGCTGATATGAAATTCACTGATAGAATTAGACTCCAAACCATATGCTTATTCCTTTGGTGCTAGTGGCAGTACATGCATGAGTGTATATTTGTAATCCATATTCTCTGAAGGAACAACCAAACAGAAGGTGTCAAATATTAATTTATATTTCTCTAGTTTTAATGGATATATACTATGTAATATGGACAAACGTAGGTAAAAGGTAGGCAAAAATACATTAATGCTTCCAGTGCAACTATGAAGTCAAATATATAATCCATCTGATGATAAACCAGCTGTGAATACTACCAGGTATTAGAGTCTGCCTGTAAAATACTGGTAATCAAGCAAATGCAGTCCTATTCTGCAGACAGTGGGAAAATGCCCTGTCATTCAGAAGAACTTAAGAAAAAGCCTTCAAAATTTCATGCATTTAACCAAAAGTGTTATCCTCTGGTAATTTCCTATGAATTCAGGGCAAATAAAGTATGGAAGTTTCAGAAAACAAGAGAAAATTTCTCTTAAATCTGGAGACAGTGGGGCCAAAATACACAAAAAACCCCCAAAAAACAAACAACCCCCCAGGTATTTCAGAAGCTAGGTGATCTGAGTATTTGCCAATGACTACACAGAAAAAGGAAGAATATCTAGCAAACCTGTGAAAGCATAGCAGGGAATCATAACAACTCCTCTAATAAATCATTTCTTCCATCAAGTATGAAGGAACAATTAGAATCAAATAATATAAACAGAAGTACCACTATTAATAATAATTTATATATATATATATATATGTAGTTTATAACATTTTGTCTCAAAAAACTTAAGACACTGAGGATGAATGGAAGGTACTTGTTTAGAAGCTTTATAACCAAAATATTCATTACAGTGAAAGAGTAGGCTTAGTTTCTATAGGTAAAGGACTTAAAGACAGAAAGAAAGCAAAAGCAGAAGAGACAAATGTTTATACATTTTGATACCTGAACACATGTAACAGACCATTACCTTTTGATATTGCCTTAATTTCCTTTAGGTTGAAGTTATGAACATACAGTAAATACTGTGTAACCTCAGCTTCTAAGGTAGCTCCAACAAGGCATGTCTGTTATACCTTTCGCAAGTTATCAAATCAATCACAGCCTCAAAAACAATACGAAACCAAATTTTAGCACTGTCTTTTCCATCTCATCTAGCTACTGTATTCCTATCAGCCCTACAGCATGTGAGTTTGCTGAGTTAACTCATGTTAGCTCAGTTCCTGTACAACCTATTAACCTCATCTACTGAAAACATTTAAATAAATAATTTCCTATGCATTTCCTGCAAAAACAATGCTGATTACTACAGTTATGAAGAGATCACTAACCTACTCTCCATTAAGTTCTCTTCTTAGTAGCATAATGTCCTTATAAATGGTTGTATTAGAAATGCATTTACAAACATTGAACATTGTACAGCTTGATTTTTATTAAGTTAAATTTTAATTATATGTCCTGAAAAATCCTTAATCCTAACTGTGAGAGAAACAATTCAGGAAATGGTAAAACAGCTATCATTCTCTGACTGCGAAAATATGTCTAAAAAGGGTTGATGTTAGGGTAATTAACAGCCAATGAGCTGAGCATTCATTCATGAGACAGTATATAATACCATCATCCATTGTTTTATATAACACATTTTAGGGGGATTCGGTCTGGTTTTGGTTTTTCCTAAACACTGTGGCAAATCAGGCTTAAAAGGATCAAAATCTGGCCACAGATATGCAGATCATATGATCCAGAAATTTTCTGGAATAAGAGAAGCAAATGGCCTACGCATGGAACAAAGGCTGAGGGCCTTCCTTGGGGTGGTTTTCCACATGAAGATGCAGCAGCTCTTAGCTATGACAGAAGCATCTAGATGACTCCCTAAACTGACTTGTAAAATTCCCCAAGCTTTGATGCCATATGTCTTCTGTACTTGGTATTTTGAAACGTTTGTTTCAGTGCCTAGCTCTGAAGTTTGTTAACTAAATATTGCTCTGTGTGATGGAAAATATAAAGTGGAAAAGCATTAAGAATAACTGGATAACTAAATTACTGGAAGATTCGGAATGTAGAAGAAGAGACAACATGTATATAATTGTTTCAATGTACTATGTAATTAGAGTACACTGAGTATCTGTAATTGCTTGTCAGTGCAAAGCAGAAACATTTTCTATAATGCAGTTTGCTTTTTAAAATGAGAAACATACCTCATCAAGAGCAAATTTTCCAAATTGCAAATTTTAGGATTAATAAAAAAAGAAAATTGGATAGGTTTTCTCCATTTTAATTGGCCATTTTTCACAGACTTTTTTTCCCAAAATTAGCTATCTCTAGGTTAAGAACAAATAAATTTTTAGTTTCACCTTAAAACAGGCATTCACTTCAGATACAATACAGAAGTGTTTAATTTCAGGTGAAGAAAGGAAATGTTCCTTTTTTTGTACTTACCTTAAAAAAATGGCCTACAAAAGTTACAACGACTTCTCACTAAGAACCAGTAGATATCTGTCTCTACTTCTAGAAAATATGTAAAACTTTTCATTGCACTTCAAAAAAATCTGTGTTCCTCAGTTAGAAACAAAGCATTATGAGTGCAAACAAGACCCAACAGAGAGTTGTCTAGACCCCCACAGCTGGAAACAATGACAGATTTTCCTCATAGGTCAATGAGAACAGAAAATGAGTCAAATTAAAAATACCACTTTTCTTGCTAATAACTGGGGCTTGAAGAACTGAAAATTCCTTTAACTGTGAAACAGAGAACTTGGTATTAGTCTTAAAGTAGACAGAGACTAGTAAAAGAGAAAACAGGCTCGAGGCACTATGGGATGAGCTGAAAAAGAAGAAAGCTGAAGAGGGGCGTATTAAACCAAATACACACAGAGGCTGGGTTTTGGCAAGCTGTTCATGCATAAGTTGAGTTGAGGGATGGCTTCACATGGATCCTGAGAACAACAAGGTACCGTTTCCAAAATGAAGTGTTACAAGATGAGACAAACAAGCATATCAGAAACTCCAAAGGAAGAGACAACACTGGTGGCTTTGCAGGTGAAGTTTGAGAACAGATGGATCCAACCTAATAACACCGAAATAGCGTCAACTCTTGAGCACACATTTGTGAAAGTTTTACCAATACACAGACAGCAGAACTAATAAAAAAGTCTCTTCATAATTTCTTTTTTAACAACAAGCATTTCCAGAATACACGATGTACCCATAAGGGTATCCTTAAGACCCTGTCCCTATGTGCAAGTTTCATTCCAGAGCCCAGATGTGGGATGGGCTGATGTAATAAGGCATCAGCCTGAGGCTGTAGTTTGAAAGAAAATATATGATACAGAGAGTCTAATCTGCCAGACTCTACAAAGCAAATGTTCTTAATTCAGGACTGAAGAATTATCCAATTCTAATAGTTAAAAAAAAGTAATTAGAATTTTCTTGCCAACATATTTTCCCTATCATCAATTTTATCTTACATGAGAAAGAATGCAAATCTTTAGAGAAAATGTTTGAGCCTGAGAATATTGGGACTGTTTGTTTACATTACTTTGTTGGAAGCTATGGGGATGAATTTTGCCATTTTTTTATTGCTTCAAGATGGGGTATTATCATATGGTTTGTGAGCAGCAAGTTTTGTGCACTTATTGAAAAGGCCTGTTCGCCTAACTCTTCATAGTATATCAGGTTTGTAGACAAATTTTAAGAAATAATGAAGTATAAAGAGACAGCATTAGGGAAAAAAATTATGACATGGGTTTATCAGAGGCAAAATATATAACACTAAATTGACATCTTTTGATGAAACAGCTGATTGTCTAAACAAAGGCAATAATATAGATCTCATTTATCTGGACTATTGGTACCTGATGTTAGTTAATATGGGAAGTCATTAGTTAAACTGGAGATTGGTAAATTCTCTGATGAAAAATGGACTAATGGTGGGAACATGAAAAAAGTAGCACTGAATCCATCTGGAGGAGTTTACCAGGAAAAGTCTCTCAGGACTGGATTGAGCATTGATCTTGCAACTTTAGCATTAATAATGTTGCCTCAAAGACAGTAGCAATGAGATCATGATTTGCAGATAAAACAGAATCAGGAAGCATCACCAGTCCAGAGGAGGAATGGGATATCAGGAGCTGGAGGAACCTTTAGTACAAGAGTGATAGAAATGGGATGAAAACATTGAATGCAGGTAATGTGAATGCAAGTCAGAACAAATAAGAATTTATCCTGTAAACTGGGTGAGCATAAGCTGGAATTGAGTACAAAGAATAAAGACCTTGCAGAACTGACTGCAAAATGAAAAGAATCTTCTATTCATGCTATAGTGCAGCTGCAGGTGGGAAACCAGCATGAGCACAGATTCATTGCCACAGGAATGCACCTCTGAACAGAGCTGTTTTCTTATTTTACCATTAACACATAGTTGTCTTTATTCTGATAAGTCAACCAGATACTCCTAGCAACCTGTTCCCTCATCTGTACAAACAAACAGACCAACTGTTAATACAGTCATCTGTTTCTAGCAAAGGAAAATTAATGTAACAACTGCTCAAAATCAAACTAGCTTTCTGAACTTCACCTATGAAATGCCACCATTATTCATAGTTGGTTATCTTATTGCCATTGTCATGGCAAAAGCCAAACGAAGAACATAGTGGTTTACTAGTATTTTGATAAAGTCTGTTGTTATCTTATAGTATTTTAAAGTTATGCTACTGATTGTAGTAATGTAAAGTAAATACATAAAAGGATAGGTCTATGTTGCTCAACTATGATGAAATAAGGAAATTCAAAAAGCATTAGCTTACATAACGTGTCAGAACAAAGGGTAGAGAAGGTATGAATCCTTTCTGCAGGCATTCAGGAAAGACAGGAATGGGACACAGGAGGAAAAAGATCTTCTAAAAATGGCAACTAAAACATGCACGCAGGCACACAGGGATGATTTTCCACTACTAATATGAAGGAATGTTATTTTTCATAAGCACAGTTCTGAAACAACTTTCCAGTGACTGTACTAGAGGAAGGAAACTTAGATTAATCTTCCTAAATTTCTGAAGGGAATTACTGGAAATGTTTATCTACAAATAGATAGGATGGGATTTGATATTATAGGTATCTTCTAATTCTGTGTTCTTGTATTTCTCAGTAAAATTATTTTAAAATCTAGTCTTTTGCCTCTGTTTAGACTTATTGGTGACAGGGTTTGCTAAAAATGGTAGATATGAGAGATTGCATTGAATAGGACCTCAGTGAACATCATAGTGTGAGTGGGCGTGTATACATGAGTACAGAATCATATATAGATATATCCACAAGTTACAGCATAGACACCACAACTTAGTTTAAATAAAGTATTACTAAATAGGTATAATATGAGCTTAGCAATTCAGATGGTACTAAGAACGCATCTCATTCTTTCACTATGGTATTTCTAGGTTAAAGAATTACTACTTCTAATATAATGTACATTAGATTTCTGCTGTTCACATAGATATCATGTTTAATGTCTGAAAGGTCATTTGGACATCAGATCCAGTGGCATGTTTGTCTTGTTACTGAATTATGGGAAACTATTGGGAACATACACATGTAATTATAGATGAAAGAGCTCTTAGGTCATCTTGTCCTATCCTGGCCAATGTATGACTCTTCCCTATAATATATGCCTGAAGCCTTTAGATGGGGTAACGTTTTACATAATTTAAGTGATCGGTCTTCCACTACTCCCCTTAAAATACTATTTTTTTTCTATCCTCTATATTTTTATGTCAATGTGAAGTTTAAATCATGTATTTGGAAGGAAATGTATACGGTACAGTTAACTGATTTGAAAGTACTGGAATGTTGGGATTACTCTTTCTATCCATAAAGAATATTTCTGAGTTTATAGACTCAGTAATACTAAAAAAATAACAAAAGAAAACAGTCCTTTATTTAGGAATAAACACTCTGAAGAACCTCAGTTTTTAAGCCAAATCCTCTGTAATCTGAAGCAACCAGGCACTTCTGGGAAACCACCCTGTAGCTGCTCTGCATTCTTCTATACACCCTAGGCCTCAATGCACACCTCAGCAGTCTGTAACAAACTCACAGTTTGCAATAAAAGACTAAATGCTACAACAGGAAAAAGAAGAGTCAAGGACATCCTCAGTATCCTAGGCCCTTGTAGTAAGGTGGTATAAATAAAATTCACAGGAATCAAGAACCAGACCTATTCCCATGCAGCAAACAAGAAAATCTCCATCCCTTGCTTTCAAAATCTTTTATGAACATTTCCACATGACTTCACATCTTCATTGTTCTCCACTAGATCACTCAAGTCCTCATTTTTTAATTTTTTTTTTTTTCACTAGAATTAGTCATCTGGGGCTTCTTTACTACTCCAGGTATAATCCTGTCAAGCCTCAGGTCAATATATCCATCTGTTTCCCACAGCTTCTTATAGACCTATTTCATGTTCTTCTGTTTGGACTTTATCGTGACATGTCTAGAGGACATGAACACATTTCTCATTGAATTCCCTTATATCTCTTTGTATTGGTTGTCTTCCTTTTGGGGAGATTAACCATCATTGGATGATGCTTGTTTTAACCTCCAAAATACATTATTACTCTATTACCTTTTTTATTGTGCTCACCCTAATAGCTATCTGTCACACAGATCTGTTTTCACAGGTGTGATTTCCACCTTTACAACTTTTTGCTCAGCCTCAGAGGTTTTTTTCTTCATCATCTCCCCACATTCCTGTACAGAGATCTTTGTTGCTTTCAGCTGCATTGCCAGTCTTCTGTGTTTCCTACATCCTATCATCTTCATTTCCTGCAACAAACATACTGTTGGCATGTTTGCCATTTTTTGTCTTCGTATTTCTCACCAGAAACCAACCAAAACAAAACAGGTCCATGTATTTGTCTCTACAGGTTCTCACTTCTGTACTCTGTCATGTTTGCTAAGTTCCTGTTTCCTTCACTTTTACAGCTTTCTGCCTCAGGCAGTGGTTCTCTATTACAATGGCTTTGTTGACAAACCCACATTAAGATTTTTATTTTTTTTACATGGTTCATTTTTCTAATCAAATTTAAAATACAATATTACAAAAAGCACTGAAGGGGTTTTCCAGGATTAAGGGATTTGAGGAAGCTGTTCATCACCAGGAAAGTTGCAACATTTTGCTGGAGCTTGCTTCCAGCAAAAACCTGCAGGAAATCAGCCTATAGCAGAAGCAAGAACCCACTGAGCTGTTTTTTGAAGGATAGGCATCCAAAAGACTGACCAAAAGACTGGTTTATTTGGCAGGAGTAGGATTTCTATTGTTGAGGTGGGGCTAAATTGCTTTCAGAGTTTGCCCCTTATTTCCACCAATTTTTGAAAATCTAACAAACTTGGCACAACAAAGGTATCTTTGCTGGCCTTTGTGGAGATCAGTTCATTACTTCCCAGAAAGGATAGCTCTTTATGGCCCAGAGGCCTTAACCTTTATTTGCCTAGGGGTAAAAAACACCTGTTCCCATATATATCTCATCCTCACACCAGCCATATGACTCCATACCTATTTCTTTGTTCACCAGAGGGGAGTTTGGAGTATCTAGCTTAGACTTCACTGTACAGTTCATTTATTTGAAAATATATTGTTATAATTCTTCAGGGAAATGACAGACATACAGATATTTATTCATAACAATAATGACATTCCCTGGAAATGAAGTTTATAGTATCTAGTCAGCATGATGCATACATGCCATGCACTGAATTAAGCACAAGATCTTCCTACACAACACCTACAAAATCTCAATTCAGCCTTGAAAAAGACAGCCAGTAGTCAGTATTTTCCAAGGGACCTCTTTCCAAACCCTGGAAATATTAGCATACTCTGAGCCAAATCACAACCAGCCCAGCTCTTCCTTTACCCTCCCCTGCCTCACGCCCCACCACAGGTAACCCCCATGTATGATTCTCAGGGACTCTCTCTCTTCCACATCTTTCAAATCAGCACTACAAGGGTAACATCCGTGTGTCCATGATGTCCTGTTCTTATCTACTTTATTCATGTATGAGAAGTAAAACAAAGAAATGAAAACTTTATAAATTGAATTAATACTCTTTGAAATAAAAAGGGAGAGCATTTATGGCCCAGACATGTCAATTTAAGCTTTCTGCTCAACCAGGAAAACATTGTCGCTGTGGCTTGTGTCCACCTATTTTCATATTTTCTCTACAAACATGACATCTACAGCCTAAAAGCCTATTTCTCATTTACGCAGGAATACCTTTCTACCACACTGGTAATTTTGTTCTACTTGTAAAGCTCTTTGCTTTACTTTGTTTTAGTACAAAGAATTTTGCTTTTTCCCAAAGCAATAAATCCAGCATCTTTCAGGAGTATTGAAAATCAGTCCAGTTCAGTGTGGTCTGGCTCATTCTCATTGCAATTACTTGTTAAATAAATAAATATTAAGCTTGTAACATTTGAAATTATGCAGTTGTGCACTACCAGCAGAGTACACTTTTTTTTTCAATCACTTTTGCAAAAAGGCATACCACATTTGTAACAGTGTGTGATTCCCATGGTGAGTAAAGGCTGCAGATGTTATCTGTGTAAAAGGTCCAGTTCAGCCCTACTGCATTATCACCTTCTTGTCAGCAAAGGTAACGAGGCGTGGACTTTTTACCATGACTCCACCCTACCTCCATATGATGGCTGTGACAATACTAAACATCTTTGCGTTTTATGTCACATTTACTCATGTGTCCTTTTTAAGGTTAATAAACATAAATTAGGCCTGAATCAGCAAGGCATGTAGCCTCTCAACAACAGATACAATCAATGCAAATTAGGGCTGTCTTTTTGGAGTCTTTAACTGGTCCTTGAATACTCCTCTCTGATTGAAAATTGCTGGATTTAGGAGTAGCTCTTTCCTGTGAATTTAATAACATGGATTTCTCAACTTGCATTTATGCTTTGGCAAAATAATACAAATCATTCACATGGTAATTTTACAAACTAAAAGGACTCCTAAAACTCCTCCAAAAGTCAATTGCAATTACTTCATAGCTTGGGAAAATACAGCAAGAGACCTAGCACGATGGCATTTGCTAAATAATATTCTTTGCACAATTAACAATGACACTTGGGAACATTTATAACAACAAATGCACCAAAAAATATCTGAAAAAATGAGAGAAAGCTAACCTGTTAGGAAAGAAAAAAAAAAAACCATCTGTACTCAATTATTGCAAGAAAGTAGAAAAAGACAACCTTTTCAATACATCAAAGAAAGAGTCAGCTATGTATGGTTTTTAGCCATCTTTTTTTTTTTTTTTTTTTTTTTTTTCATTTCACAGCCACACGGATACATCAACATCCTATATCTGATGAATTTCTTATATTTTCCACCCCATTGAGGTAGCATGCTTCCTTCAGGACTTCAGCCTGCAGAAGACAGGTAAATAGACATCATGGCTGCAAAAATTCCAGGCAATGACTGTTACACAGAGGCATTGATTGTACCAACTCAAGGACAGATTTACTTAACCATAGGATGGCTTAACAATGTTTTTAATACGTGCTTCAATCTAAGAACTAGAAGCCATCAAAAAAGATTATCTGGAGGAATACTCAAAATGAAACCAAAATATCTTCTTTACAGAATGCATAGTTTAAGCATTTGACTTTTTGCCACAGGACATATATAAATCCTAAAAGTTTATATGTCTAAACAAGAAATCAGTGGAAGAAAAACATACCATATTTAACAAAAATTTCTAGCTTAAGGAGTCCTACTGCCACAAATGACCTTAAAAGGATAAAAGAAAAGAACCTGAATAACACTGCTGTATGGAAGAAGCTGAAATCCAGAGATTTCAGAGGAATCAACTTTAAAAACTGTAACTAGCAAGAACATTAAACAGTGTGCTTGTAAACAACAACATCTGAACAGACAGACAGACATACCAATGATTAGCCAATGTTTATTTCTTCACAATAACAACAGTAATTAAATCAGTCCAGGAAAACTATCTCAGCACAAGCCAAATGTGTTAAGTGCTCATGATCTACAGCAGAAGGGTTGCTTGTCTACAAAACACAAAAGGAAATGTGTACAATACAAACTGTATCTTGTATCAAACTGTATACTGTGTGCAGTAAACATCTATGTTGCCAAATAAGAGGGACCATAGAGAAAAGGTAAGCACCTAGGGTCTGCACAAGCTGGTGATATCATAGGACACACAGGTGGCCGAGTTGCAGGAAAAAGGCTGCCAGTATCAGAGGTCCCAGGCGGAGGTAGACAGGTGGTTTCAGAGCTGTGCTCCTGTAGCAGACACCACAGAGAATGAGGCACCTTGGACCCGGGTGACCCGCAAAAGCAGGACTCCGCTTCAGCGGCCACCCTCCTGCACCACAACCAGGAACAGATGGGAAGCTCAAACAGCTACAGACACCCACGAGCAAGGTCTGCGTGGAGATACTGCCCCAGCAGCACCGTGGTTACTGCAAAAAGAAACATGGGGTGGGCGCAGTGGGTGCCTGTGTCACAGGGTGCTGAGGCGCCCATGCAGCCACGTCAGGTTTGCTGCCCCCCGGGAGCCGAGGTCCGAGATGGTGCCGAGAGGGTGCCGCAGCTTGTCAAGAGCGCAGACTGCCATGCACTGCCACTCTTTCACCTGGGCACAAATGACACCCCAAGCTGGAACCCGGGCAGAATCAAGGGAGATTACAAAGCCCTAGGGATGCAATTAAAAACTTTGTGCCCAAGTTATTTTTTCTTGCATTTTAGCAGTAAGAAGAAAGGGTGCAGCCAGAAAGAGATGTATAATGCACATCAGCTTCTGGCTACAGGCAATTGGATGCAGCCTCACGATCACAGTCCTGGTTCTCATGGGGGACTCCAACCACCCTGATAGCTGTTGCAAAGACAACACAGCTAGGCACACACAGCCCAGGACGCTCCTGCAGAGCCCCAGAAGGGTGCACCCTCAAGTGCTGAGGAAGCAGACAGATGTTATTGCCAAAACACTCTCCATCATCTTTGAAAGGTCATGGAAGACAAGAGAGGAGTCTGAGGACTGGAAGAAAGCCAGCGTCACTTCAGTTTTCAAAAAGGGCAAGAAGGAAGATCTAGGAAACTACAGGCCTGTCAGCCTTACCTCCACCCTTGGAAAGCTGATGTAACAGCTCATCCTTTAGGTTGTCTTTAAGCATGTGAAGGAAAAGAAGGTTAGCAGGATTCACCAAGGGGAAATCATGCCTGACAAACCAAATAGCCTTCTATAATGGAATGACTGGCTGGGTAGACAAGGGGAGGCTGGTGGATGTTGTAAACCTTGAACTCAGCACGGCTTTTGACGCTACCTCCCTTAACATCCTCATAGGTAAGCTCAGGAGGTGTGGGGTAGATGAGTGGCCAGTGAGGTGGATGGAGAACTGGCTGAATGGAAGAACTCAGAGGGTTGTGATCAGCACAGGAGCCTGGAGCTAGTGGTTTCCCCAGGGGTCATTAATGGGTCCAGTTTTGTTTAACTTATTCATAAATGCGTTGGATGAAGGGATGGAGTGTCCCCTCAGCAAGATTGCAGATGACACAAAGCCAGGAGGAGGAGCTGATACAGCAGAAGGCTGTGCTGCCATTCAGTGAGACCTGGGCAGGCTGGAGAGTTGGGCAGAGAGGAACCTAATGAAGTTCAACAAAGGCAAGTGTAGGGTCCTGCAGCTGGGGAGGAACAAGCTGGGGCTGACCTGCTGGAAGGCAGCTCTGTGGAGAAGGATCTGGGAGTTCTGCTGGACAGCAAGATGCCCATGAACCAGCAGTGTGTCCCAGTGGTCAAGTCCAATGGGATCCTGGGGTGCATTAGGAGGAGCATGGGCAACGAGTTGAGGAAGGTGATCCTCCCCTTCTACTCTGCCCTGGAGAGACCCCATCTGGAGTGCTGTGTCCAGTTCTGGTCTGCCCAGTTCAAGAGAGAGACAGGGGGTCCAGTGGAGGGCTGTGAAGATGATGAGGGTACTGGACCATCTCACTTACGAGGAAAGGCTGAGAGAGCTGGGCCTGTTCAGCCTGGGAAAGAGAAGACTGAGAGGGGGTCTTATCAGTGTACACAAATACCACTGGGGCAAGTGTCAAGAGGATGGGGCTAGGCTCTTCAGTAGTGCCCAGTGACAGGACAAGAGGCAACAGGCACAAACTCCAACACAAGAAGTTGCATCTGAATATGAGGAAAAACTCTGAGAGCGCTGGAACAGGCTTCCCAGAGAGGTTGTGGAGTCTCCTTCTCTGGAGACATTCAAAACCTGCCTGGATGTGATGCTGTGCAACCTGCTGCAGATGAACCAGTTTAGCAGGGGGTTGGACTGGATGATCTCCAGAGGTTCCTGTGGTGGTGTGCTTCCCCTTGCCCATTCTGTTCTTTATTTCCTTAACAATGAGCCACCAATGGTGGTGATAATGAATGGGTCTGGTCCATGATGGCAGTAATGGACTCTGGAGGCTTGAATTAAGATCTCACAAAACAGATAACGGGTCTAACAATCAACCTGACTGAGTGATGCTTGGGGTGGGATGGAGGCCTCACAGCCAGGTGTGGTTTCAACTAAAGCCAGGAAGAACCCTGTACATCTAAACTGAATACCCTGCCCTATGCTGAACCAATAGGCCCCACTGACCTCAAAGGGCCAACTGGCATGCAATAATTGATTTAGTCACACTTCACCATGAGTATATAAATTTGGCCTTTAGAATCCTGTTTTGAGGATGAGAACTCCAACCACTGGACAGGTCAATGGGCCTTGTACCTCTCTTCTCCCCAAGCAGGGATGCCTCTTCAGTAAGGCTTCAGCCTCCGACTATGTCAGGTGTTACCCAGGAAAATACTGTTAACTAAAGCACTGAATCTTAACTCAAGCTCGATTATTGCAGTAAGTGTATTTATCAACTGCAATTCCAAAATTGTTATAGCTGTCACCTTAATAAAGAATTTATTTTTTTCAACTTTGCAAAATTCTTTCAGTGAAAGCCCTTAGACTGGGCTCTGACAGGCAAATGATAACTCTGATGAGTGGCTGTACGTGTAAGTCTTTAGACTTAAACGCGTTGATCAAGTCTGAGACTAGGATTGGATCTAGCCACACTTAGACTACTCTTTGAGAAGGAGTTTAGAAAGCAAGGGGATCCTTTTCAAACCTTACAACTCAATGGAAGGGCTATCTTTCCCCACCCCTGGCCACTTGTCAGAACCTTACCCCTTAACTACAGTCCCTTCCAACCCTGATCATTCTGTGACTGTGATTCTGTGACCATGTTCTTGAATTGTTTGCTCTCTCTTCATTTAACAAAGTCCAGCTTGTCTAAGTAAAGACTGGGCCCTGAGCAAGTAAACCTCTTGGCTGAACTGATAATGTATGTTTTTACTAGTATAAAATTCAAATTTTAATTTGCTAACAATTTCCACAAAATTATTCCCAAACAATTAAAATTTAACCTAAAAAGTGCGCTAAGTAAGAAGTTAATGAGATTACCATCAAGTGAATGGTTAACCCTTTAGGACTTCAGGTGTGTATGTTTCAACTGTGCATATATGAATCCAGTGTGGTTTCTAATCCACTAATAAAAGTAACAGACACACATCTTTTTGAAGGCTGTCTTTCCACAGTCCTCCTCTTTCATCAGTCACAGCACCTTCTCCCACAGTGAGGTAGTGGAGCTACAGTGAGTGTGATGGGACTTGCCTGTCATCATCTGCCAGCCTGCTGAGGTGAAGTATTCCTCTTCGTTGTGCTGACATGGTCAGTCTTTGCAACCAACTCAAGACTGAATCAGCATTTAAGGAGAAGGACTTCCCATCTCCTGCAAAGGAATGATGAGTGTGTACTGACCATTCTGCGCACACACCACACAAAATTGGACATAATTTACATGGTAAAGTTAGCTAAGCTCCTGGGGATGTTCCAAACACAAAGCGAACGGTAAATGATTTCCCAGCACATTTTGGAAGGAACTGAGTGCACTAGCAGACCAGTTCATAAAGTCTTGTATTGCAATAATTACGACTATAATTTCTAGTGTTTCGAAAAATGCTCCTTGGGCAGAGCTCTTAAACCCTACCAGCACCTTAGCTTTCATAGGACAGTCAGTAGTTCAATAAAAACTCTTCTTTGGAGTTAATGGCACTATTTAATGCAGGGACAATGATTCATTTTTATAGAGAACTGAATCCAAATCAAGAATCTGTTTTGATGGAAGAGTATTTTTATACTACGTGACTCCAAAAGTCCACCTCAGATTCTACTCATCAAGCTGCAAATTAAAAATTATTTACTTACAATTTTACGATCAAAATTATGTACTATTAATATGTGTCTTAGGTGCTCATTTGGGTTGGAGGTCAAACATTGTTGTAAAGAGGTTTTAATAACCACATTTCCCAGGAAGTCATGAGACCTTAGTTTTCCCAAGGCAGATCCAAGCTGCAAAGTTCATTAAGACAGTTCAGTAGGGATATGTATGTGTGTACATGTGTGTGCTGGCCCTGGTGGTTCTGGCCTGACCTGTTTCAGACACTGACAGAAGAGTCTAAAGCCGATACATTGACTTCAGTGTTAATATCAAGCCAAATCCAAATCACTGCAAACTTTGTGGAGAGAGGACATAGCATTCCATCACAGGCCTCTCTGCAATCATTCACCCTGAAACTATAAGGTGTCCCAAGAAACTAAAATGTAATTTTCATACCCTCAGTCCTTGTGGTCTATGTATTACTAAACTATGAATTTCTGACCAGCCCCACACCATGATTAACAAGCTTCTTAAGCACCTTATATCTCAGAGGAACCCAGACGGAAATATGCTGGTCCTCTCCCTCCAGCCATTCTCTCAGACTTGGTAAGAACCAGCAAGGCAAAATGTCCTGCCCCCACCATCCAAAGTGCAGGCCTTTTGGGGGAAAACCCTGTATTATAAGATGCTACAAAACAAAGCATCCTGCAGCACATCACAACCATATTTAAGGAAAAAAGGACACACAGAGACTAAAATGCATGCCATATATTATTAAACACAGTATATTAATTTCTAGCAATAATGTAACCGCTGAAAGTAACCTAGAGCAATTCTGAGAATGAAGCAGACCTCAACAGAGATCAGACATCCACCTAAACAAACATTTTATAACTATAAAGATTTGAAACAACAGACTTCCAAGCACAGTTTGCACACAGGAATCACAGGGTGTCAGGTTTTTTTCCACAATCCAAAAAAAGCAGTTTCCATCTTGGAACTTGGACCAACAAAACAGAACCCTACAAACAGTTTGAGTTCTTTCAGACAGCACATGATGTGCTAGATTCTGTGGAGACAAGCACTGAAGGTACAATTAGTTGTGCTAATTGGTTTATTATTACAAGGAAGATGCCTGCTAGGTCCATGCAATGTGAAAACCATGGGTCAGCACTTACAGAGTAGTTCAGGAATAGCCATGGCTGCTCATGTTTTGAGTGTAGTAAATGTCTAAAATGAGATTAGCTTCAGGCAGATATACTGAGACCACTGAGTACTACCTCAGTGATAGTACCGAGTGGGTTTAAAGGTGGGATGCAGTCATTTAACCAAGCGGTGGGAGGCTACAGGTGGGATATAGTGTTTGTTATAGGACACAGGATTGAAGATGGAGAAGGGGACAGTGTTCATGCTGTTTAGCTTTAAGGGACTAAATTAGGATTTAATCTCTGTACGTTCTGTATGGTCAATAAGAAGTCACAGATGCATAGATATGTTATGACATGTCCCATTGAAAATCTCTCTCACATATATAATATAGGTTGCTTCTAGAGTCTAGCTTCCTATGTCTAGGCTAAAGTTGAGTAGTGTAATCATTAAGATGGCATTTTGAAAAAATATATTCGGCCTATAGTTCATACCAAACAAAACATCATCTCCCAAGTGCATGCAGAGGCTCAGACACCCTCAGGTGTCAGGACTGCCTGGGATGTGAGTAGTATGGAATAGGAGAAGGGGAGACTGTCAACCCTGAACCTGAGGTGATGGCTACAGCAATATTGCATCTACTCTGATGACCATAATTCAAGAAGGATGGTGACAGATAGGCAAAATTTTAGAGAAGAGCCATAAGAATGATTAAATTACTGAATAATGTTCCTTTCAGGGAAGGAATAAATGACTGAATATCATGCCTCCTAGTCAAGAATTGCAGAAACTATTTATCTTGCCATAAAGAATTAGGAATTGATTTTATCACAGCCTGTAAATAAGCACCTCCACGCAAGCAAAATTTCAGCAATAAGCCGGATCTTCAGCCTAGCAGATAAAGGAGTACATCCAGATCCAACTGTTGGAAGCTGATGCGTAACTAATTCAGGCAAGAAATAAGGCACAAGTTTTTAACAGAAAGAATTTTTCACTGGAACATATTAACTCAGCTTGCAATGGATTATCTCTCTCTGTGCCATTTTTGAAATAAAGGTTTAATTTGGGGTGAGTGAAGGGGGACAGAGAGAGGGGTGTGTGAGAGAGAAATACGCTTTAATTTACACACAATTTAATTTAGGGAAGCATTACGGTGTGTGATATAAAGATCAGTCAAGATGATATCAAATACTCCCTTGTAGCTTTAGGACCTATGATTTTATGAAGTAGAGCTATTGTGAATTACTATTACTCTTATTAGATTTTTTTTAAGAAATAATTTCATGTAAAATAACATGATTAATTCTTAGTACACGCGAAGAATTTTAACACCAGTGCTGCCACACACAGATAGCTTCTTTTGCCAAAGTAGTCTTGTCTAGTCAGTCAATTTTCAGAAGAACAAACAGCTTAAGGAGAAAGGAATATTCATGGTGACAAGCAGGTGCCTTTGATCTGAAAATACAACAATCTTGGATGTAACTACAAAGTTATTAAGATTTGAGATAGGCAGACTAAACATTTTGCTGCCGCAAAATCAGTCACAACCTGATATTTAAAAGAAAGCAAACCCCCCCCCCCTCCCCAGGGTCTCCCATGGAGGGGTCACCCATTGGCAATTCTATTTAAGCAGTTGCACTCTTGCCACATTAAAGCTGTCCGAGATTTCTGTTTCACATATGTTAATTTCCAACTGTTTTTCACACCTCACTAAACTACTGGCTATTAATAACATAGAAAATTGCCAGAAGATATTCCCAGTAAACAATGGCCCTGATCTTCTAATGGAAAACAGTAGTATCTGTACAGATGGATGGATGAATGCGATCTCAGTTGTTTAAGCATGGCACAGTGCAAAACTGCACACAGGTAGATGCACTTGCCCTGCCACTGCTTGCTGTATCAGGGCAGCCAACTGCTGTGGGTGTAGGCTCACTTCTTCATACCACCGCCATTCTGCTCATGTGAGAAGGCATTAGGTTTATCTCCTGAAACAGTCTTCATGCCTTGCTGATGACAGTGGAATTTGCCTGCTTGTGGCTGAAATTCAGCAACCCCCTCTCTGGTGCCAATTCCTTGCCACTGAGCTCAGAACCACCTGACAGTGATTCCCCAGCTCCTGCACAGTTGCTGGGGCAGCAACCTCCTTCCTTTTTGCTCCAGCCTGGGGTGCAGGTACAATCAACATCCAGGTCACCCCTTCTACCAGTGCTCACTGCCTTTGCTTTGTCTGAATTGTCTTGTGAAATAGCTATACTACAGGCAGGTTCTTTCCCCAAAAGTTTGATAGCCTCTGTGTGCTGCTTACTGCTAGCCCTGCAGCCCTGATGATCAAGTGTAAGGAGCAATCACTGTGGTTTCTTGGTACCTTTTCGTCTATTGCCTAATTTTATTGCAGCATCATATTCCACTGTATGAGCACCTGATATACAGGATCCATGGTGTGCATCCATTATAGTACTACTACTAAAAACATCCTGGTCATACGCAAAACATGGTTTTTGAAGCAAGGAGCACCATTTGGTTTAAGTGTGCATGGTTGTACTGTAAGAAAAGGCTAACTGCTTTGAAAAAAGGGAAGCTAAAAGAAAAACCCTGACACATTTATTCCCACTTCTTTCCTTTATTAAAGTAGGAAAATTATACCTCTTCTTCCCCCTGTCCATCCTCTCCCCCCACACAATCTACTGCAAGAAATTTTTCTATTATGGAACATGAGGTACTTCAGAGCTAGAAATACTAGGTCTGTCCCAGTGGATATCTAGTTTCCCAACTTTGCAGCAAGACATACAAATGTTTATCCCAGGCAACTTGCAAAGTACTGGTGGTTAATATCACAAAAGTTAATCCTGAATATGCTAAAAAAAAAAAAGGGGGGGGGGGCGGGGAGGGGAGAAGAAAAACTAAAAAAAAAAGAAAGAAGAAGAAAAAATGAAAAAAAAAAAAAAAAAAAAGAAAAAAAGAGTAAAGGCAGCCAGAATTTAGAGGGAGAAGGATATTGGAAAATAAAACCAACACAAATTTAAAGGCCTACAGTGTGTTCTGAAATATCTCTGAAACAGAGTCTAATGTAAATACATGATAGGCCATGTTGTAAAAAGGTTTTATTGTATTCATAACAAGGTGCTGCCGAGCACATTCTTGGCACTATATAAATAATAATAGTGATAACAAAACATACTCATTACTCCACCACATGTGAGCAGTGCAGCCAGTACAACCTAATGCCAATAAAATCTTTATATCTCCATATGCCATCATGTATTCTCTCTACATATTATGTCAACATTTTTAAACAACTACTAAAACATTGATCAGATTACTATACACTAGATGTTTTAAAATCTCTGACATCTGGAAAATTTAAGTTCCTAAGAAAAGAATTTTTTAAAAGGCTCCAGAAAGTCAGAGGGAACTTGCTCACTGAAAAGTCAAGCTGGAAAAGGATAAGCAGAAAGCACAGAATGTCAGTGGAAAGCAAAATTATTTCACTTTTTCACTTGGTTCACTTTAATGTGAAAAACATAGAGAAAGAACTTAGATTTCTTAAAAAATGGGAACTCTGTGATCACATTAAAAATATTTGCAAACGGTAGGCAAAGGAGAAAACCCACATGATTTTGATTTTGTATATTATACAATGACTCAGTCAAATAATGTTCATTAGACTTGTAACAGCTTCTATTCCTCTCTTGCTTTCCCTCATCTTTTCTACGTACTTGCCTTCCAGGAAAGAGCTGAGGTATTTTAATCCATCCAAACCCATGAGCTCTTTAGAAAATGAAAGCTGTTGGCTTTTTTTATCCTCTTTTTCTGAGCACTTATATTATTGTTGCAGGTTTTAGATTTCAGGTTTTTCTGTCTGAAGCAGATACTTTTTGTGGTCAGTGTTAGATTGCTGAAATGATTTCCTTTCTCCAGAATTTGCCAGCTGAAAGCATTACTGCATATGATGGCCCTCTCCACTCTCTAAATATATCTTTAAAGAGAGTAGTAGCATGCTGGAAGTATTGCTGAAAAAGCTGCAGTACTAGCTCCCTTGATTTCAATTCTAGGTAACTTCATTAACAAGAAAATGCATAGCCGTGCTCTATATTAAATACATTTCATTGAAAATAGGTCAGCTGCTTGATCAATCTACTTCTGAAGGAAGAAAAAAAAGAGAAATTAAATGTGATGCAAAGGTTGAAGTGGAACAATACAACACTTCAGATAAAACACTCAAAAAATCTTTCTTCAAAGTATAAAATTTATTAAACTAGATGAGATTATTCTTCCATTAGGGCTGAAACCAGGTCTCTGACATTAGCTAATTTTGTTGCTTAGGGGAAGTGAAAAAATTCTTATGAAGCACTTCTTTCTGTCAGGCTGACATGGCATACTCCTCTGTTTTTTATGCATGCCTACAGATTTTAGGACTTTCAAAACATCTTTGCCATCTAAGTGCTGGACTTCTAATAATTTGGCAAAATTATTCCATATTTTTTGCAGCAAAAAATTAATAGCACTTCCTCGTTAGATGTGTACATCAGTGCTCCCCAGATACCCAGCCCCATTAGAAATTCCTAGCCCACTGACCAATATTCATGTGACGAGCAAAAGAAATTAACACTTCTTCATCTAGCAGTTGGCATCTAATGGTGAACAGCCTGATTTTGCTCAGAAAGTAACTTTCTCCCTTTGGGTACCTAATGCTGAATTTCATGAGAAATCGTACAGAAAATTCAGGACGTGAGGGCTGAGTCTCTATCGATAAATTGAACAGAGCTAGGGAAGATTACTGGGAAGTGAAACACAATCTTCTAGTTCATTATTGTTAGAACAGGTCCCAGCATGGTTTTCTCCACATCCATAGGCATAGTGTGGGGATGAGCATCAGCAGGGACCTATTATCCAGTTTGGCTGTGGCTACCCAGTTTTGGATTTGGAGAGTTCAGCTGTAAGGATGTGGCCAGACTGTGCCACTTGGTTACAAGGCCAGAGAACATTTCTGGGTACTATTCAATTTACCAGCACTGACATAACTAACCACTGAGACAAGTTTTCAAATAAGTGTAAGGGCTAGTGATGTAATTGTCTGAGCATTTCAAAGTGATAATAGTATTAAACTACCATGGAAATCAATGGTAAGTAGACGGCTAATTCAATCAGTCCAGGAATCATGCTTAGCTTTAAACATATTCTTAAATCTCACAACTTCAGGTTAAACACATACATAGACACTATGCTCAGTCGGGACCTTGTATTTTAAGTAGTAGATCAGAGGTGCATAACTTCTTTAATTGTAGTTTCTTTTAATATACTAAGACAAAAACACCAAAACTTCAGCTACTTTACTTAGTCTATACTCAATAAATTATTACTAATTTAATTACCAATGAAGTACAGGTGATTTAATCATCTTCTGTTAACAAGACACAGAAACATTTAATAAATATGCTAAACTTAGATGTGTGATTGTTTCCTATTCATTTTCTTACCAGCTAAAATATATCTTTTTTTATTTGTTTCTAGTGTTGCTGCCATAACACCTGCATGCAACTTTCATGATGAAGAAAGAAACATTTGGATAAAAGGCATATTTATATGATTCTAGGACTGACAGAGATTAGGGGAAGACTGGAGGACTTGCAGAAGAGAAACAGAGCTAAAGATTATTCGTAATGCTGACAAACCATCTAACCTGCAGAAAGAGCTACAACATATACTGCAGAAGTTGATGTGTCATCACTGACTTGTCTTGTTTGGTTTCTTAATTGTGTGCTTATTTTTCCAGAAGTGTGGTTTACAGAACATGAATGAGTTCAGGCAGCATAAAATTTCTTTCAATATCTCTGACAAGGTTGCCAACATTTATCTTATATAAACAGATTTGCAAAGAAGTGAGTTATAATCTTACTGTGTTGTAGGAGTTTGCTGTCTATCAGGATAACAAGCAACAGAAGTTTCCTGCTAGGCAATTAAGTGCTTTTATACTGGGTTTGAGTTAATGATTCATTTGTATGTTAATTTATTTAATTAGTGTCAATAGAAAATTAACAATTTACTTTTCTCCACAGGAAAAAGTTTTAGAAGGAGACATTTGCTAGGGTGTCTCTAAAAATGAACTTTGGGCCAAAAGTCTTACTGCCTGCTTGAGACATAAATTAACAGATTTCTAAAATATGAGTAATGCAGCTCTATTATAGAAGATTTTACACAGAAATTTCAGCTTATTATGTGTATTTCCTTTTATACTGGTGGTATGATAAAGGAGACAATTTTTGCGGTCAAGTTAACGGAAAAGATATCACTTTGCCAATGTACAAGATTGTACAAACTTTACATGTTGGAATTTAACTTGAAACATTTTGTTTTCATTTAGTTAAGGTTAAATTCCAGAAGCAAGCACAGTTCATAATTAGAAAACCTGCTTCACCTTAAGAAAACTACTGGCATAGCTGAAAAAAATTTGCATCAAGACCAGGAGAAGAAGTTCCTATGTAAATTAGGAGAAGCCATGCATCAAAATTTCATATGGATGAAAGCCATTAACCACAGTCCCTCAGACAGCGAAGCAGGAGGAAGGGGGAGATGCTGGGAGTAGTACACAGGCACAACACTAAGTATTGAAAATTTATATGAACCAAATGTCTGAATTAATTAGGCCAGCTATTTTATTTTTTATTTGAACTTCACCCTTTCTAGATGTTTTCAGTGCACATCGTTTTACTAAAACATTTTGAGCTGGAAAATTAGAACATTTTGCTTAGCAAAGGTCAAAATATTCCGACAGCTTGGAATGTATACTGAGTGTCAAAATTAAGCTTTTTGCATGTTTCTGTTTTGAGTAATTGGTATTTTCTCAAGTCAAAAAAGAGTTCATCAAAATATGTAAGGCACTTCTAAGGACTCCGACCACAAGTGATTTTTGCCTAGCTAGTGATGTGATTGTAGTGAACAGGGAAAAACTACATCTGATACACCCGAATGTTTTGATCATGTAAAAAATGCATCTGTATGGGTGGTACAGGCTGTCAGTCCTGCAGCCGCTCCCTCAGAAGACACTCTCTGCAGAAGGTGACAGGGGCTCCCCAGACATCCCAGGATGGCACCCGGCTGCCCACAGAGCTGACTTGCTTCTTCTCTCGCCGAGGGTTTGCATTGCCTTCATCCCAGTGTGGGGGAGTTTTACCTGTGCCAGGGAAGCCCAGGAAAGGCACATGTTTCAAGGGCCTGATGGACTGCTGGCCCTTCTTGTCATCAAATGGGCATATTTCACAGAGTCTTTTGCTGATTTACGTTACCTGTCTTATTATTCTTTTAAAAATTAAAGGAAAGTTAAAGGATGCCATAGAATAGTAACAAAGATGTAATAGCTTTATAGCTGTTTCCCCCACACAGACACACACAGTATATTTCTTGCTTGCAATTGTTTTTTCCAATCCTTTGCTTTCTTTTCTGAAGGCTGCATTTTCAGCCAAACTCTTTCAACCCACCTTCCTTCATTGAAAGAGCTTTTTTTTTATGTTGGAAGCTCTTACTTGGCTTTTACTCTGGATAGAGGCTTGGCTGGCACCAAGTACTCCCGTTAGGAAAGGTTGATTTGGATTCTGAAGGAAAGGCTGTAAGGGACAAAGACCAAGAGACTATGCTGTGAGCCTGGACAACGACCTGAGAGAAGGTTCCAGAGGTAGCAGGCAGTCACAGGAAGGGGGAGGTGGTGTCACTTCCCTTGGTTGGCTGGTGTCTCAGCCTCTCCTGGAGATGGGGCGAGAGAAGTTTCTAATGAATGATAGAACTCATTCCTGTTCTGTAAACCACACTTCTGGAAAAATAAGCACACAATTAAGAAACCAAACAAGACAAGTCAGTGATGACACATCAACTTTTTTCTCTTGAAGTTGTTAAGTAACACAAGGCCTACCTCGACTTTTCACAAAGCCACATAGCTTAGTTCAATATAATTGTGAAAGTGTCAATGTTTATTGAAAGCTTGTTCCATTAAAGTTGATGTTTATGTATGGACCTTGAGTGTCACCTTAGTCCACACCAAGTAGATTTGCAAATCTCAGTCACTCCCCTTCTCATTGGTGGGATGTGACAAAAGTAAATTAAATTTTGCCTATTTTCCATTCTCTTCTTCAGTCTGTAAATGTCTCCTCCTCAGATATGCCTCTGCTTACTCCATCTCCAGATAATGGACTTAATATCGTTTCCCAGTATTTTTCCCTGTATTACTGAACAAAATCTGTGCATGGCCCTTTTTTATAGGTCCTTCTTTACAGCTCTTCAGAAGCTAGAGCCTTTGGTGATCATCCTTAGGAGCTGGCATGTCACTCAGACAAAATGCCCTTTGATGTTTGAGTGGCATATGGTGTAACTGAGTAGTCCTGAGCAGCATGTCTAGGGTCATTGTTAGATTATAAAATTGGTTTTTCCCAGGATGCAGTATGCCTTTGAAAACAGCCAGCCCTGCAGATCTAGACACAGATCAGGTGGATGGTTTGAGTCTACTGTGAAGGAAAAAAAAAGGACCCTGCACTGTCTATATATGTAATGTATATAATGTGCATGTAATTACTTATGTATTTATATGTATATTATACACAAAAATACCTAAGCTTGAAAGAGATGAAACCTGACAAAAACACTAGGGGTCCTTCTTAGCAGTGAAGCCTTCAGCAGTGTTAAAAAGAACAGAGCCAATTTCTGAGACAAATTTAGCTTTTACTGGAAATGCCTTCTCTTGAGAAGGGGGAAAGAATGGAAAAAAGGGGGAAAAAGATAATTTATGGCTTGCTGTTTAAAACCTTCCTGGACCAACTTCACTTCTGCACTTTTTGTCACCTTTCAGCTCTGAAATGGAGACTGGCCTAAGCAGTGTTAGGGCTCATCTATCCTCTCTTGAACTTTCCTTCTGAATTTGCAGGCATCAGCACAAAATAACCCAAATACAGCTTGAACCTGGACCTCGCAGGGGGGTGGGGACCTGCCAAGACTGAACTCAGTGCTCAAGCTTCAATAGCCCTGTAAGAATGCGGTCAAGAACGGGAAAGGAGATTCATTCCTAATGAATGCAGCTTGAAATATATACTTCAAGACTTGAATTAATAGGTTTTTAGTTACAGTGTGCACTGCAGAGGAGAGTAGATGTGGAACTGCTTACACAGACATAAAACAGTTTCTCATTCTCTCACACTCTCTGGGTCCCTTAGGATGTGATTGGGCAGATGGATACACACATGTGCAGAGGAATCCTCAACAAAAAAGCCTAGGAAGACAGACAGAGAAAAGATCTTATGTAACAGAAACGTAACTAAATCCTCTAGAAATGAGGCCAAAAGATTACAATTGCACATTTGCTGGGCATGTAATTCTCACCAATTACAGGTTTGCTGCTTTAAAAATATTTTTTCAAGCTCATCTTTCTAGCTGTGTTCCTACAAAGATTAGTAGTCCCATCATTTTTATACAAAACCAGATGGGAGAAGATTTTTAAAGGCTTTTAATTAATTTTAAATGCAGTAAATCTCATTAAGTTTGCAGAAGATTGTTTTCAATGAAAGCATTTGGCAGTAGATATTGTTGTGACATTTTTTTCCAGTACCCTTACCATTACACTGTGTGTTTTGTGTCTTGTGTTTCCCATAAGTGTTTGTGATAAAGGAAACAAGCAGCTCAGAAATACAATACTGGATAAGGATTTTAAGGTCTCTACAGCATACCTGTGCTTGTGCAGTGAAATGATACAGTGTTTGCAATTATGAAACATGTACAAGGCCATAAAAACTTACAAAGGCAGCATTTTCAAGAGTTCTTGAGGTAAGTTAGATGCTTGTCATTTTCTCACTGGATTTCAACGGGAATCATGAACATGGTTCCTTTCAGTATTTTAGGAAATCTCATCTAAGAGCTGAGTTATGAGTTCCATGCGGTTACACTGTATCTAATTAGGCTTCCTAATGAGCACAAGGTTTGTGTGCTACTGTATATTTTTCTTAAGGTCTCTGAAATCTCGGTAAATCCCAGCTAAAAGACTTGGACTGCCAACTGTCAGGGTTGCCCCAGGTCTCCTGACATATCCATTTTCTTTCATTTCTGTGGCTCTGACATCATCATTGATTAAGAGTGAAGCAAAGACACTTGAACCCGACTCACTGTGTGGTGGTACCAAAAACTTGCATTTACCACATCTCTGTTTCTACCTAGAAAAGTTGTTTGTGGGGAAAAAGAAAACTGAAACTGTTAAATGTGGCCTTTTACCTGGGAACAGTAGACATCTGACTGCCCAGGATATAGCACACACGCAGAGAATCTGTTTATAGGACATCTCAAACCAATCATATATTTTCTATGTGTGGGTGCATCTTACTACACGTACGCATCTTGTGTAACAAATTTGCACCTGATACAGCTGCTCAGTGGATGCACACAAGTCCCCTGCATCTTTGGTACATCAAATGCATAATCAGTAAGCATGCAGACTAATTGCATATATCTAGGCTATATGAAAGTGACTGAGCCGTGCAGGTCAGTCTGAAACTACAGCAGATGTTTTGCATGTCACTGGACACTGAGGCTACATCTATGCTAATATATTAAGTATGCTGTTCTTTGACACTGAGACAACCGATATGGAGTGGTCTACATCCATATTATTAAACTGTCTCATCCTCCTAAACAGATTAGTGGCACCAAACTAATCAGTAGAAATACTTCATGACAAATACATGACCAAGTCCTGAACTGTGCCTGGGAGTTTGTGGGACAGCATTAATTCCACTTAGCCAAACCTGTAACAAGGATCATTCTAATAATTTACCAGTATAGATGAATGAGTTCCCATGTCCGTATCTGTTTCTTGGCCCTTTAAAATTTATGGTGAGCATAAATGTACTAAATGGTGCACATGCACCCATTTCTGTCCTGGAAATCTCTAGAAATACTCTAACAGTTAATAACGATGAATTAACATAGCAGTAGCAAAACCCAATATTCTCTAAAATCAAAAGGTAGGGCAGCAACTAAGTGAAGAATTACCAGCTGCAGATGTAAGGTCTCAGTCTCCTTTTCCCAGAAGATCGCACAACCCTTCACTTCTCCCTGTCTCCTCAGGTGCATGTGAGAATCATCAGGATTAATTTCCATCTCATGTTATTCAGAGGTACAGTAATTAAGAGGGAGGCCAGCTAACAGTTTAATATTGTGCCTGAACATAAAAGTAGTTTTTTAAATGCCTTTCACATAAAAAGTGTACAGAATACCAATGGCTACTCAGAAAAATATTCCTTGGTGTCCTTCCACTGAGCCTCAAAAAAGTTGCAATGGGCTGCAACAAAGGGAACAATGCATAGTTAAACCACTAATAGGATTAAGCCACTAAATTCACCTTTCCAAAAGCAGTGTTTGGAACAGGAACTACAGGTTCTTAGAATGTCTTAGAACTAAACTGTGGCTATGTTTCAACTCCGAGTGAAAAACATTGAAAATGTCCTACAAGTAGATTTGCCAACTCAGTTGTATGCATATAAACTGCTACCAACTACAAGTAAAAATTGTGAAGTACAGAGGTGTTTATAAAACTGGGGGTTTCTGTGGTTCTCAGAACTGTTCACAAAAAGACTTAAAATCAGTAACATCTATGCTGTAAATCCACTTATTTGCTAATATTTATGTAACTTGTGATTTTTCATTTTTCTGCCCGTTCATCTATCTGCTGAATTTTTAGTTAGTGGGCCACCACTGAATACGCTTGAATACAGCAGCTGAATAGCCAACGAATATGTGTGCTGGGGCCAAAATATGGAGGTGCCTGGCTGGAGATCAGCTACAGCATGATCTGTCTCTCTTCCTTCTGGCTCTGCCCTAGGCAGTGTCATGCCTGGTTTGGGATTAGTATTTTTGGAACAGTTTAAAGGACACAAGCCCATAAGAAACCAAGCTTTACCAGCCCTCCTGCTCACAGAATGAAATCTAAAGTTATGTTTCCTGCTACAAGTTATTTTCAAGCACCTGGCAGGCCACACAGCTGACAGTGGGACAGACCTGCTGGCGTCGAGAGCTGCTGCTCCAGAACAGAACACTGACCACCACTAGCTCATACCCAGGCTGGCAGTTTGTGGGGCACAACCAGCCTGTGGCCTGGGGCAGCCACTGACCATGTGTGTGTTGTAGTCTGACAGCAGCAACCGCTATCTGCCTCACTCAGGCAAGAAGCAGTACTTAGGCACAACTGTTGTACCCTGGTTTTTACCCAGAGAACAGTGTCAGGACCTGGCAGAAGGCACAGTTGTCCCAGTATCTGTATCAGCCTTGAACAACATGCTACACTGGAGCCCACTCTTTGCCTTGCCTGAGCAGAGCCTTTACAGTCTTCCCCTATGCAGGGCAGAGCAGGATCTAACAGGATGGGACATAATTTTATCTGGGAGTTTTTGGGGCTGCAGTCATCATCATGAGATACCATTTATCAAATGAGTCAACATCCGGAGTTATCACTTAGGCCCTGAGGAAAATGTAGCTTTAAAAAAGATTTATGCCAGAGAACATATGATTTGGTTTACAATACACTGTTTTATCTGATAAAAATAAGTGCAGAGCAGTTGCCAAGAAAAGAGCAACAAAGGAGCAAAAACAATGCAGCAACACTGGTTTCATTTAGTTCACCTTTATGTTTGCTAAATATCTGGAAAGAATTCCCACATACATTTATCCCAAGCATGTAAAATCCCCCTTTGTCATCACTACAGAGCCTTTGCAGGATTTGCCCAAGGTTTCTTAGAGTGCTTTTCCCTCCATAAATTGTCAGGATTTCAACTACTTCTAAACAGTTTCAAATTCCAAATGATTAACTGAATAATGAATCAGTCTGTAATGTCATTTGTGCACATTTTAACTCAGCCAGACAAGTAAAATACAGTGAGATTTCTACACCAAGTACTTTGTGGGATAATTCAGAACAAAAATATCAGAAGATTTGGGAACAACAGTGTTAAAAACCCTTTTAGATTTAAATCTAGAGGACTTCCATAGATGGATGTAATTTATGAAACAGCAGGTTTCAACTTCAACTAATGAAAGAATATATCTCTTCTGCATGTATTTTTGTCAAACATAACTGAAAGGTGAAGCAATTCTTTCTTAGAAGACATCCTAGTTTCAGCAGAGGATTTCCTGGCCAAAACCAGCTGAACTGAGTCTGCCTGTGTGAGCCATGACTGCAACATTTAGTGACTAAAACAGATCATGTCAACAGCTGCCAGTGATAATGCCATTCAAAGGTTTTATTTATAACCCCTGCATCTAGTATGGTCCAGTGTTCTCTCAATAACAGTAAGAAGAGGTTTTGTAAACAGTCACACTGAAAAGTAAAGTTCTGCGGCAATGGATTATTCTCATTGCTTTTTATTTCTGGTCCATTTTACACAGTTTTATTTCACTTTATCTTACAAAGTATGTCCTTCTAAAATAAAAGCCTATAAAATGAGAGAAATTTCACTCACTTGCTGTCTATGACCTGTCTACATCTTACAAGGACATATGAAAGTTTGACTTTTGAATGTGTCTTGCCAAGAAGAATTTAAGGCGCATTGGCATAGATGTAATCTGTCCATCATTCCTAAAATGTTCTGTTTGATGCGAAATGCTTTTCCATATTTGCACATCACACAGTGTATGATACCAAAATTTATCTTTCCTAGGAAAGCATTATTTTATAGGATTAGAGCAAAATGTGAATCATATCCACTAGTTGATGTCGGGTTTAAGCTAATTTGCTAGAATTACTGATTATCAAAACCTTATGTTAGAATTAGAGATGATCCCAAACTCTCATATCATAAAATAGGAAAATACAATGGTCCAGTCCTGGTTTATCTCATTGTAAAGAGCCAGTGAAGTTCAAATTTACTCTGGGTCTGAATTGCCATAATTATTATGCTTCCAAATCTGTATACCCATTTGAGCGTCTCCATTTGGAACATTGTAATTCACCATCAGGAATATTTTGTTATCTTCTCTAAGGGATCATAGAATCCAATAGGATCATATCTAAGAATTCATAGCTTCCCATTAGCCTGGATTACTGTACTGTAATGAGATGAAAATTCATTTCACTAACTGAATCACCTGTTCTAAGATGCAGGTAACAGTACTATCAGAGAGTATCAGAAAAGTATCAAAGCTATTGAAATAGCATAAACAGAGACCTGAGATACATGACTGTAACTGCCTGCAAAATGAACAGGAAAGAGACAAACAAATAGTATCAGGCTAAAATATTTCAGAACTCAATACAGGATGAACTTTATCATAAATATTACATTTTTTTAATTACTTAATAGAAAATGCATTTGGGCCAGAAGAGAATACAGAGCCAACTATGAATTTTAGAGACTAGAACAAATGGTGAAACCACGCACAACCAGCACCAGCACAGAAAATTTAACACTTATCTAAACAGTTTACCAAATTAACAAGCAAACATGTCTTCATCTAGATTTGCTTTGTTTTTCACATCGCAAACTATTTAAATGGTAATGGTATCCTCCTACCTGCACAATAATAAAACCTCCCAATAATTAAAGCAACTCAATTCCATAGAATTATATTTGCTTCTAAATAAATTTGATTAAATCCTTCTCCCACTTTTTTTTTTTTCCACTATTAAGCTTTTTCTCTGGGATCCATTCATTCCATTTATATATACTGCTCAGATTGCAAATGAGCACACTGTAGCCTAGAGTGCGTTCTCCTTGGCACTGCTGGGGACCATGATAATATGTATAGCCTTTTTGGGACAGATATTCCCTTTAATCACATCATCCTTATTCCTACTATCACTCTGGCCATTCCTTCACTTCCTAAATTTTATTATTACTAGATAGTAAATCAAGAAGAGGGGCTTAGCTCAGCATCTTTACGATTATATGCCTGTACAAACATGTCTACCCTTCTGTTCTACAATCATTTTAATATAAGCCCTGTAAATCTATAATGTAGTCAAGACTACAGGAACATTCTCTGATCTGTTTATCAGTTGGCACTGCTTTGACCCCGGTATCATCCCAAAACACTAGGAAAGAAGTAATTTCTGAAGGAATTGGGTGTGCTTGCCTAGAGGCTCAGCATTACTAGGCTGGAGAATTAATGAGAGTACAGCAACCTTTGTTTCCACAGTCATTAGGAAGTGTCAGCTTGCTTTTTCAGGAGCAGTGGAATGCAGTCATAGTCTAATTACAGATACAAACATTTTGTATAATTTTTAAAAATTAATTCCCCATTTACTTCTCTCTGTATCATATCTGTCAAAGTAAGGATGTCAGACACTGTAAGATCACCCATTAAATCTGAAACACAACTATACATTTCATTTTGACTCTGTCATGCTCACAATTCACCAAATACAGAGCTTTCCTCAATTTAATTTTATGATTCCTTACTGGGTCTGACTGTGATGGAGTTAATTTTCTTTGTAGCAGCCTGTATGGTACTGTGTTTTAAGTATGTGACTAAACAGTGTTGATAACACGGTAGTGTTTTGGCCATTGCTGAGCAATTCTTGCACAGCATTGTGGCTTTCTTTTTCCAGCTCTGCACCCTGGTGAGTAGGTTTGGGGTGCACAAGAAGTTGAGAGGTGATGCAACCAGGGTAGCTGTCCTTAACTGACCAAAAAAAGTGTATCCCATGTCATATAATATTATGCTCAAAAATTTCTAAGTAATTAAATACAGCAGGGGGAATTTGGGATGGTAGGTATCATTCAGAGACTGGCTGGGCATCAGTCTACTTGTGGGAGGTGAGAAATTATTGCATTTGCATCACCTGTTTTGTTTTCTTTCTTCTTCCTCTTTCCTTTGTTTACTAAACTATCTTCATCTCAACCTGCGAGTTTTCTTAGTTTTGCTTTTCCTATTCTTTCCCCTGTCTTGCTCGGGGGGGGGGGGGGGGGGGGCATGAAAGGGAGTAAGTGGTTGAGTGGTACTTAGCTGCCTACTAGAGTTAATCCACAACAGATATTAAAAGGTTTACACCATCTGACTTCAGCTGCCAATGGATATGGTTCAGATAATGAGCCTAACCTAAGCTTTTCTTCTCAGCTTCCTCTATAATCAATTGAGAGGCACAGGTAAGGACTCAGCTCACTTATTTCAAACAGCTGTTTCAAGGGCTGATGTGTTGTCTTTGTCAGTCCCTCTCCTCTCACTGACTGAAGAGGGAACCTAGAAAGTACCTCAGGTGCTGACAGTAGTGAAGCCAGAGGACCAGTGCGGAGTTGGCATAGGCAAATGATTCAGTATTCACTTCAGTACTTGGGCAGGTTTTTGTCCCCTGTCTTTGGATTGCTCAGACAGAAATATGCATGCAGTAATATATATGTGTGTTAATGCATGTGTACCGTGTTTCTTGGACGGGAAGTTCAAAGTCAGAAGTTTGAGGCCAGAATTCCGAAGAGAGCTGTCCCACCTTTCCTGTAAGGTTCTTGTACCAAAGCTACCAAAAGGGCTTTCAGTCTCTAGAAGTAAAGAGGAAATCTTTTAAAAAAGAAAACATTTCAGTCTGCTGAGTGAAACAGATTGAAATCAAATGTTTGAAAACAAAGCCTTCCTCTAACCCAGCATATTTTCGCAGCATGAGCCCTTCTCTCCAGCTTTGCTCTTCAGTCCAGCCACTTTCCATAGCTTCTTCCATTGCCACAACTCTTGCAGAAGCTCCCTTGGGGCTTTGGGTGACCTTCCTGATGCAAGCTGGCACGCAGCTGCCCGGAGGAAGCCTGCGGGCTTTGGCAGTGCTGCAGTCTCACTGCCTGCTGTGGCAGGCTCTGCAGCCTGGAGTCTGGATGCCCTTCTCAGCTCTGCTGTCAGAAAAGAGGCAATTGCTCCGTTTGCTCAGTGAATTGTGCCTGAACCTCTGTCATAAGCATATAGTCTTCTATGTTCATCCAAGGCCATGTCATTTTAGCAAAGTGTAATATCCTGTACAGAGTAAAATGTGAACAGACAAATGAAATGGCCCATCCATGAGACTCAGACCTGCTATGCATTTTTTCTGAGCCCAAGCAGTAAATCTGACATGCACAGGAGGCACTAAACTTCCGCTGCATGTGCAGAACACATGAGAAAAGGATGTTCAAGGGGTTTAGCCAACACTTCCTGGAACCTGTGCAGTCACACAGTGCTGGGCTGGCTTCATATGGCAATCCACTAGGGCATGCAGGAACAGCGCTTCCAACCAAGGCACGCAGCAGTCTGAAAACTTGGACGTATGACTGAGAGAATGCCTAGTGTCTCCAGATGAACAGCAGTCTGATAAAATCATCTGTCCTGCAAAGGCTACCAGTCAGCCTAGGCATGTATTATTACATTTCCACTTTAAAAGAGATTCAAGGTGAAAAACAAATATGCCCAGGAAAACCTGGACACTTGGTAGGCATGCCCAAGTTGGGTTCTGTAATATCACAGCTCTCTTGCTAGCAGTACCTATGATAGCTCACTGAAATCTTAGAAAGGCTTGTCTACACAAGGTTCAATCACAGGAGTGACTGTGGTGTAGACAGTCATCTGATTAACGTTATGAAAGGAACAATAGAGCTGTGTTGCCAAGCACAGTTCTGAGTTGCAGAGGGAAGTAATGGAAATATGAAGTAAAATACTATTTTCGAATACTGGAAAGTGCATAGTATGGAATATTTTGGAATTCATTTGTATTTGTTTGGCAGCTTGCTCAATTAGGACAGATAGTATTTGGATTTTGGTTTGTATTTTTTCTTCTTACCACATTTTTTGGCTTTTAGACATGAAACATCATGAAAGTACAATTAGAGGAAAAAATTATTTCCATATTCCAAGAACTGTTCTTTGCCTTTAATGTCCCTTTCTTTCCTCTTAAGATTTTGCAACACACCTATGTTAAGAACTCCATGCTAATTGTGAAGATAAAACAGTCTCCTCTGACTACAAGAGAATATCTCTCTGATTTCACTCCTGACTTTTTGGATTGAAAGTGCATACATAGGAAGAAAATGGGGGACATGCTGAACTTCAAAAGAAAAACTTGGAGAAAAATTACATGAGTAGAAAGTAGTTAAAAACACTGTTTACCTTGGGGGTTTCTGGGGTGGCTCGGGTGCTTATTGGTAACCTTCCAAAATGATAATCTCAAACCCACCCCTACAAGGGGCCCAACAGAGCAGTAAATTGCATGCTACAAATTAGTAGTGATAGCTGCCTATCAGTTCCTAAACTTTGAGCTTAGGTTCTAAAATGAATCATCATAATGCATATGCAAAAGGATCTTTTTTCCTGGAAAATAAAAATCAGGTTGTAAGTATGAGTAACTAATATTCTCTGAAAATGTCATGCTTTTTCAGCCCACTGTTCTGACTCACATCCCCAAGAGAGTGATGCCATGAGAAGCTCTCTACTTTGTTCTTATACATGGCATTGTTGAGCCTTTCAGATATTTTTCTTATCAGAGGTCATGCTGATAAAACCTATGAAACCACAGTAAAATTTCTGCCCTCAGAATTACTGTATCTGGTACTATAAAAGAAAATAATTTGGTTTTTTCTCTTAGAACATAGATTGTGACTATACACAGTGCAACTCTTTTAATTGTTCCTGCTTTGATTTCTGTCCTTTAGACAGTTCCCATACTGGAGAGATCCTGGAAATAATTTTGGAGTCAGAAATTCTTTCTGTGTAAAAAATTCGAGACTTCCTGCAGCTGTGGGATATAAGCCAGCAGACAGGAGATTTGGACTTTCTTGCCAACTCCTGCACAGTGCATGGCAGCAGAAAGACCCATAATATCAGCAAAGTTTGATGTGGAGGTTTTCCACTTAAGAAACAAGGCAGCAATGAGCGTTAAACACTAGAACAGAAAGAGAAATAAAAATATCATCTGGTTATTCAGGACAGCTATGTACATAGCTTTTTTCACACTAATTTCCATGAAGTGGAAACAGTATCAGACGTGGCACCTGGCCCACTTACTTCTCTGTGTGGCATGTCTCTTCCCGTTATGCACTCCACAGCCAGGACCTGCGCTATATGTAAGGGTTTCATCACACTGATGATACCACCTCAGCATCATGAGCCTTCATGCCGGACAGAAGGGAGAGATGCTCCCAGAACGGCTCCTGCCAGAACAACCTCAGGGGAACACACTTTCCTCTAGAGAAGGGAAAATATATCAACTGGGTCATAATTAATGGCTTATCACTTTTGTTAGCAAGATAGGAAAAAAGCATACTTGTTAGTATGAGTGAAATTCGAACTCGGGAAAGTCAAGAAGAAGTTGATGTTAGCTTCAGTGGTGACAGGATTTAACTCCATGTCTTCTTTGTCAAATTTAAAAGTTTTTTTTCAGACAAATATACTAAAAGCATTGCAAAGATAATATGAACCACTTTGATCCAAATAGCCTCATGGAGGTTTCAGTAGATTTACTCGCTAGTTCCTGCAACATTATTTTAATGGTTAGGAAACCTGGATTTCTCTAGTAAAAATCCCATTAGCAGTTAACCATGAACTAGTAAATTAGCACCATGCTATTCTTCATCTGGAAATTGTGGCTGAGGTTGTTATTATTTCAGGAATCTCTTCACTACCTGTTACTTTACACATTCTTGGTTTCCCTAAGACATTTATTTTAGATACTATTTCAAACGTATATCCAAACAGGACAAAGTGAAGGTCAAGGGTAGTGACATCCCAGCCAGACATACGTGGCAAGCAGTGTAAGAGGAGTGTTTATAATTGACAGGTGCAAAAATATATGTGTAAAAGGAAAAAAAAATCATCAGTTATTGGACTGGAGTAGTCATCTAACCTTCAGCAGTCATTGCAGTTTCATCATGGACTCTTGACTATGTACCTAAAACGTAGGGCTGTGGTAAAGTAAGTGAGGGCCAAACATCAGTGACTGTTTGGGTAGGACAGGCACCTTTCCTTTCCGTTAATGGGACCTGCTCCAGCCACACTGCACCACAGTTCACCCTTGTTGCTTGTGTGCCGCATCCTATGCCATCTACCAAATGCCGTGAGAATCAGCAGCAGCAAACATAAATATTTGTTCCTTGCATCCTAACAAATTTACAGTGTTTAGCTAAGCTTAAAATGCTTAGCCATATGTTTGCCACATGTTTGTTGCTGTGGTTTTGCTTCGTCCTAAATAATGTTTTTATCCATCTTGAACTTCAGAAGTCATTTTAAGGGAGGGGAGGAGACAGTGGTCCAAGGTACCTCATAAGGGACAAATTTCTCACTTCCTCAAGGAAGGAGAAAATGCAGTGAAACAAAAAATATTCTTGCACTATAGTACAGAAGCTAAACTACTCAAAAGATGGGTCTGCTGGGCCTCTGGAGCACTGGTGAATCTTAGCATTTAACAGGTAGTTCTTACCTAAGCACTTTCCTAATACAAGCTATTCAGTGTGATACCTTCTGAAGCAAGGTAGAGGCTAACTGGACCATTCAGCATCCAAAGACACAGTACCAGAATGCTTTGGTCAATAATTGTCTAGTGTCTTCTACCTCTGCTTGAAAGCATCTACTGCTCCTTGCTGGTGCTTAGGTATTATAATCAACAGTGGTCTAGTCGATACAACCCATAAGGTTTTATTCCACTGCCCACACACAGGCTTCTTCATTAGAAATGTGCTGGGGTGTCCAGGGACACACGTGGGATTGGCAAATATGTTACAGGACCCTTGCTGGGGGTCAGACAGGATGCTTTGGGGTATTAAAAAGCCCATGTACAAGCAGCTGTATGGATGTTGATGAAGTCTGGAAACTTATTCAGCTGACTATTGCCAAGTATCTGCCATAGGGTCAGGTTAATTACTCCATATGGGTTCTGTTGATTTTTATTGACTGGAGTGCCAGTGAGCACTGAGATATTAGTTTATATACAGAAATCTGAATAAAGCTGGAGCTGAATCCCACTCTCACTGAACATAGTCCAGAATTATTTACTTAGATCTTTCTTAATCTTGACTCTGCTGTATTGCCATGGACAGGGATCCTTTCATATACTTAGAAAATAGAGGCAAGACTTCAGTTTTACAGTCCTGAGCTTTTGGTCCCTTAGATATGGAGTATCTGAGTATTTGTTTACACCTTACAATGACTAAAAGCAGAGCTAGCCTTGATTCCAAACACCATATTCAACCTCTTTCATTTGGGAAAAATCAGATCTCTAAATAGCCACATCTGCTTTGAGCACATGTCCACAAATGGGTTTCAGCCTCCATGCCCGCATGCCACAGGCTGGATTCCTCTGGGCAGGACATGTGCCCAGGCTCTGCATGCAAGCTCAGCATTTCCCTGCTGAGGGAACACTGGCTGCCATGATCAAACCTCTGCTCCATTCCCCCTTGCTGTCTGAGCTATACCCTGACATCTCCTTGTATGTAATTAACTTTCTCAGCTAAAGTGTTAGCCAGCTGCAGAATTTTTACCCAATGACACATTTACCGCACTGCCAAAAATGTTTTGTTTTTTCCTTCTTCGTTTTGTTTTGCTTTGTGTTGTTTCTGTGTAACAAAGACAGCCAAACACGTTAGCCTTTCTTTAGGGATTCCCGTATTCTGGGCAACTGTACCATATGCAAATCTTTCTCAGAAGGAATTCTCAAGACCAAGCAACCTCAATTACACATGTTTTTACTTGATGGCTGTGCAAGTCCAACTTTTCAGCTTTTGGTGTTCCTGGCCCATGGCCATGATCCATATTCCTCCAAAACTGCTCTCCTCAGCTGTGGGTCATACAGCTAGTTTAGACAGTCTTACACTCCCCTGCCACAGGCAATTTCTGCAGCATTGTTTAAAAATCTCCCTAGCATAGACATTGACAACACAAACAGTTGGGAATCAGATGCGTAATTTTACAGAGAAGCATCAAGGCAGATTATTCTATCGGCAGAGCTCTGCAGCTGTCTCTTTGTTTAGATTCCAGGCTTCAGTTGCCTTAGATGAACTAACTGCTTCTAAATCCCCCAAAGTGACATGCATGCATGAACAAAGCAGTCTAAGGTACTTTCCTTTATTCTAGTTCTTTGGGAGGTGTTGGTAAACACATAGGTGAGCAAGCAGGCAGGCAGTGACCTGAAGGCTGTGGCAAAACCAGATCTGAATGACAAGGGATTCATACCCATCATCCCCTCCATGGTATCTTTCACATGGAACAGAACCCACAAATACAACTTGTCTAAAGGTTCTGACTTCAAATTTGTGAAATGCACAGTTACCTGAAGTGTAATATATTTAAGGGCAATATATGGGTAGGTATTGCACTTACTACACAAATACTTGGTATAATCAACATTTTCCAACAAACATTTAAAAAAAATAAATGAATACTTCATTTGAGAAGATATATATTCACACTTAAGTTCTTTGCCAACTACAAGCAAGATAAACTTACACAATATGAGTAACATCTAAAAGTACCGGGTATGCTTTAGTCATTGCCAGTGGCTTGCATATATATCACAATGCAAGACAGAGAAAAAGCTACAGTGCACAAGACAGAATTTTTGCAGTGTTGACAGGACATAATTTTTATCTCAAACAGCAATTTTTAAACCTGCAACAAGCATTTGAAAAAACATGCAATGTGTCTTTAAATGCTTCTTACATAGGAATTAAAAATAGCAAAAGGAACTACATAGCAAACTGTGGTGCAGCTTTGAATGTGGAAAATCCTGTCTTGAGTCAGAAGGGGGTTAGGTTCAGACACAGATTTTCTTAGTTCTTTCACATGGCTGAAAATAATGAAATTATTTCATGACCAGTCATGAAATCTTTCTTTATGGCTGAAATCATAAGAAGTTTTTAGCTGTGAGCATTCCACACACATCAGGACAGATTTTTTTTTAGAGAGTTAGGGTAGGCATTTTTCAAACTGTTTTTAAGGGCTGATGCAGAGATTTGGAAACAACAAATAATTTTGCACTTTACAAGATCAAGTCTGATTTATTCCTTAAAGTCAGGAAATTTTTCCCCTATGTAACAGAAGCTGGTGTCACAGACCAGGGAACACATAGGGGCAATGATTGTGCCCTGGGCAATTTAGCACACAGCGTAATTGAATGCATTGCTGGGCACTGTAACACTCTTTCTGTTTATGCAAACTTGGCTGGGAAAACATTTAAAATTTATCTCTCAATTCATCTTTCACTCTGAAGTTCAGCTATGTAAAAATGACATTGCTCTAGTTAAGATACCTGCTCCTTCCCTCTATTTGGTATCTGCTCTTCTAACCTCAATGCTTAAAAAAAAAAAATTCTCTTCTCTATTCCAGGCCACACTGTACAATCTCTTCAGGACAATTTCACATAAATTGTGATTCCAGAATCTTTATTGCTAACCCTGGAACCAGAAACGGCTCAGACAGTCTTTCACATTTTGTGATGAGTTTTGCAAAGTTCTTAGCTAGTTAAAAGAGAAAACCTTCCAGTTGTGATCTGAGCAGACTTCATATGAACTCATGAAAGACAATAAACACATCCACAGTTTAAAGACAGTCTCAGACAGAATATTCAAACCATTCTAAACTCCTGCTGCCATAAAATTCTTAAGCTTTTTGAAAGGACACTTCTGGTCTTTTATCTTTAATGTCCACACAGAACCTTTTTCAGGACTTAAATAACAGTATTTTTTGCCAAATTAATATAAAATAAGATGAAACCTGCAATGCACTTATCCTTCTCTTACTTGAAATGTCACTTGTTATGTTGGGAGCTACAGAATGCTTGTTGTAATCATGTAACCACCTCTGTGATGTTAGCAGCAGTCCAGAGAAAAAGACAGATGGCAAAATGCTCCTCTTAGTAGTGTCTGCACAAATCTGGTCATCCAGATTACAGTCTAGTAGAGCTAATGCAGTTTACTTAAATATTTCCAAAATTGCTTGTAAATCTGTATTAAGATCTCCCTAGATTTGTCTCTCTTCCAACTTTGCAGCTAGCTCTAACTTCCAAGCCCAAGCTACTTCTAAAAGACTCTCAGTGGAACCTGATTTTCTTTTCATTACTCAGAAGGCCTCATTTACATGGCATCCCTGCTACAGAATTGATAATCTCCATTTTAATGAAGTGTAGAAGTGCTTCTTACTGAGGAGATAATATTCTGTTGATAGATTTATAGTCACTGAAGAAAACCATACACTGTCCACTGCAAAGCCACCCACAAAATTCCAGATGCTTAATCCTTTCTTTAAAACAACAAAGGAAAGCCAGGTGATTTGTTTTTTCCTGAGCAGCTCATTTACTTCTTAAGGTTCCTAAGGTGAAATCCACCCTGGTATAATGGGATATACATCAGGCATATATGCTAGTCCTGCTTAAGTCCCACTTGTGTATGAGAACGTATGTGACTTTTATTTGTTGCACAACCCTTGTGCAGTCCATCAAAAGTAAGCAATGACTAGGGATTATAGATTATGATCTCTGTCCTAATTCAGGCAAAAATTCCGAGTGTAGGTACTGAGGGTTTCTTCCCTCTCCTGAAATTTGTGGTTACTCCTTATGCCTGATCCAAGTACATCACATTATTTCAGGCTTCAGCCAAGTTCTTTCTTCTTCCTAACCTTCCTCATATCCACCTGGTTTATAAATTGGCCTCACTCTATATAAACGCAGCAGAGCAGTCACTGCTAGTAAAATTCATTTCGTTAATTGCAACCTTGAAAGCTGCAAGCCTACTTTGAAATTAATAACATTGAAGTTTTCTCATAGCTGATCTGATTTGACCATGTAGCTTAGAAGCACAGTTTGAATAACCAAGGTACAATATATCTCTGGTAGATTCCCACACTGGGTTACTCACTCCACAAATTAAATTTTGTGTGCTCCAGTAAAGATATAAATTAGTTTATTTTTATCAGTTTTTAAAAAGTGAAAATGGCATAGGTGTTTTTCTAGGCTTGTCCTAAGCATAAACAAAAATATTTCTGACAAATTAAATCAGGGTTCCTCAAATTACAGCCCGCGGGCCGGATACAGCCTCCCCAGGGTCCTCAATCCGCCCCCCGATATTTACAGACCCCCCCGCCCCCCCCCCCACCAGGGGTTGGGGGAGAAAACCAAGCAGCCGCAGGTGACCTCCTGCCACTTCATCCGCTTGCCGGCCCCCTGGTTAAAAAGTTTGAGGACCCCTGAATTAAATATTGAGGAGTGCACCTAGGATATGTCACAGGGATAAGGTTCAATGGAAAACCATAGCACAAACACACATGAGAGAAAGAAAAATATCCAGAAAAAATGTATTTGTTTAATACTTATCTGTTGAGCCCTGCTCCCACAGTTAGGACCAAATGCTTTTGGCACAATAGGCTTAAGCTAAAATCCATGCTGTAGTTACTATTGCTTTGTTTGTGGTTGTTCGGGGCTTTTTACAAAATCTCTCTATGCACATGAAAGAATTCATGCAACTCCTTTACTAAATTGCATATCTATAGTGAAATAGATTAAAGTATAGACTCACAGAGAACAGAGACGATGACTAATAAAATTTTTGTTTGTTTTTCATGTTTTTCAAAACTTGCCTGAATTGTTTTGATGCTACCTTGTACAACAGAGCAAGCTTTTTTTCCCAAGAGGTCATTTGTAAGTTTTAATGTAAAAGAGAAAGACAATGTCATTGCAGTGACCAAGACAGTATGGGGGAAAAAAAAGTGCAAAACCATGTCTCTATAAAGGTCAGGCTCTATAGAGGAGGTTTTCAGTGGAGAATAATTTAGGTTTTCTTTAGTAAATTTCATGTCAGCTAGAATTTTGACCTTTATTCCAGTGATGACTAACTCACTCTTTAAAGTTTATTTAAGATTTTATTTGTTTTGAAGGATGGACTTGGAAACTGGCAAGACACTCTTCAATCTAATGTTGCAGCTAAACCAGAAGGATGATGATGGGCACTATTTTATCATCTCTGCAGTTTTCCGTATTTTCACTTTCAATTTCTGTAAGTATCAAACACTTACATTGACTTGGTGTGAAGCATGCAAACTCTTTAGCTGGTAGTAATAAAACAGTAAGAATGGACACTACACTCATCTGGGCACATCTTGATCCAAAACCCCAGGTGACTAGGTGGTAGCTCACAGCATGAAAGCAGAGCGAGATTTGAGCTCAGCCTCAGTGGGTCTTCAGAGAAACACCATCTCTGTTTGGAAGTTTAGAGGAAGACAAAAAAGTGGAGGAAGGACAGACAGGTCTGCCTCTTCAGGGAGGGACACGTGGTTCCACTGGTTTCAAGGACAGCAGACAGGACATGCTGGTTTTTGTCTGTCCTGTGGACTGAAATCTCATTGGGGCTTGCTTCTGGAGTGCATCTACTGCTTTGGTTTCATCCAAAAAGCACCAGGTTCCCACACTCCAGGACAACTCTGCAGCAAGAACCACATCATGGATAGTAGAAGTGATTAGGAGATTCTCCAGAAAAGCACACTCCTGATCTCGCCTAAGACACTAACATAGGTCAGAGTTCATTTCCTAGTGCTTTGACTTACATCTTGGAAAGTTCAGCAGATGTAGTTCAGGCAGCACTACAGGCAGAAGGAAACAAAATGATCTTCTAAAACAATTGTCCCTCTCTCCTTCACTCACTGAAGCTGTGCAGGGAAAGTTAAGAGAGGAAATAGGCATTATTCCACTCTTCTGTCAGTTACATATTAGAGAGAAAAATCTATTGTAACTGGACTGAGGGCTGGTTCCAGAAGTAAACAGTTTCTAAAGAGATCTTCAGGAATCAATACAGTTATAAAACTATGGTCTCTACCTAATTAACTTGTTCCTTCTGTTCCCTAGCAAGTTTATCTATCTGACCAGAGAGACAGTTCCTTTAGTTCACCTTCACCACCCTCTTACTTTCACCTCTCTGCATTTGCGTTATCTAATACCTTTTTTTTCTCTCTTACCCACCACTGCTCTAGCTCACATTTGATATACTGTCAAAGATACAGCAAATAATCTCTATCCCATACAACTATAATTCATAGGTGGATAAAAACGGCAATAATAAAAAAAATAGTGATTTTGAAACAACAGATTTTTAAATCTTCATGTGTGTTATACATTTCTCCCCTTTACTGACCCTACTTGTTTCTATTGCAGAACCTTGGAAAAGAAGACTGTCTTTTGTCCTATGCTTACAGAGTGGACCCTAATGATCACTGGAACCTCCAAGGAATACTGCATTGCAATCAACAAACAAAACAATAATGCACAAAAAGAGAAGAATGTGTCTATAAGACAGAAGGAAGTAGTTCTTTTATCACTCTTGCATAAATGTAATCAGATTTGACCAAAATTTTTCATTCAAGTTTTCATTGCCAAGGAAGCTTGGTAGATCATTCTGACCCAGACAAAACAATTACAGATTTGTCTGAACTATAAATATTCCTGTTTCCTTCTTCAACCTTGGCTTGCATTTCTTTCTCCTCTACTTAAGCAATACTATTTCATTCTGAAAGGTTCAAGGGAAGTGAATCAAAAAATTAGTAGATAAAACAAATACAAGACAGATACATAACAGAACTCCACTATGGTTTGTCTAACCCTCACTAGTCATGAGAAAAGAGTTCTGGGGTCTTACAGGGGTTATACCCTTGGGTATATTTCCAGAGATTATGAAGATTGAGACTATAGCCTTGACATGAATTAATGGACACCGTTGTGCAATCCCCTCACAGTGCAATGTGTTTCTATGCTTATGAAGCAACTCGGGAGGTTAATGAGTACAAGTGCATAATACACATTCTCCACATAATTTTAATCCCTTTGAGACAAGAAGATGATGTAAAAAAAGCTCTTAGCATATCCTGATAAATGGTAGCCGAGAATTTTAGAAGGCAAGAACATACTGTTCCAGAGTCCCCCAGCAACCCCGAGGTGCCATCCTTCTCTCTACATACAGTGCTGAAGACTGGTTAAGTTACAAGACATATCAGCACAGAGAAACCATTCCTCCCCTTTCCAGAAAGTTTATTAAAGCACATATGAAGTGCTTGCTCCAGCTGTCAGATCCTCAGGGCATCCTGTTGCAAAAACTCTCAAACTAGATGATAGCTATCCAAATCTCACTGTTCTTGGAAATAAATCTTATTTCATGATCAAGTTCTACAAGAGACAACCTCTGTTCTAGTGCAGAAAAGAATACCTGGGGTTGAACACTGTGGAATCAGCAAGGTAATCTTTTTAATATCTCTTTTTTTTTTTTTTTTTTTGATAAGCAAATGAGACCTAGGCTAAAGGGCATGGTAAATTTGACAAAGAACTCTGGCAAACAGAAACATTTTCCTGTCCACATAGTAAAGAGTGCAACTGAAACTGGGTTTGTGACCTCAGAAGTCACAAAAAAAATCTTTTATTTGTTCCACATCTGTTGCAGGTGTGTTTTTACATGCTTTTTCAGAAACCAAATTAACCCATGGAGAATGCTGAGCAACCTATACTAATTTCAATACTTATATCTCAGCTATAGTTCAGTCTGAAAAAAAGCTGGATTAAATTCCTCAGAATGAGCAATAGGTAATCTCTGAAAGAAATAATCAAGGTGACAAATACAAGATGGAGAGCAACAATTAAAGGATGTGGTGGGACTAATGGTAACCAGCTGAATCTGTCAGCACTGTTACACAGCTGCAAAAAAAAACCAACCACCCCAAAGCAAATCACGACTGCATATTCATATAGGAGTTCAGCCTGCAAATAAACAGTTGTTCTGCTTTCTGCTGCACTGTGTAGACATTGTAGACATTGCTCAGTGGAGTGCTACGTAATGGGCAAGGCTCTGTACTTCAAGAAAGATGTGAACTAGCTGCAGACAGCTGAAAACTGATCAAGTACCTTGAAAATGGGAGTTAAACAAACTGAGATTAGCCGAAAATAGGGAAAACATAACTGTCCTAAATGGCTTGTACAAAGAGTTATTAAAAGAAAGTCTTTTTCCCAGGGTCCACAGTGGGAAACATCTACCAGAAACAATATGAACACAGTTAGTCCTGCCTTGGATGTGACTACACATTTTTCTACCCAAACATGGGCTAGAAATGACCACTGAATTCTTTTCCATTCACTCAATTATGATTAATGTGCCTATATAATAATGAGCAAACCTATATAATGTTTCATTCCAATTGTAAATTCTTCTGTCCCTTTTCTTCTTTTACAGATCCCTAACTTCAATCCGTATTGTCTTCATATAAATAATATAAATTTACACTATTTTAAAGTGAAATTTCATATAATAATATGGGCACATCTATGTGTACCTCATGTAAAGCTCATGAATGTGTGAAATACCTGAAAATACATCTATTGACCTGAAAAAGAAAGCCATGTGTGGTTGTGCACCTATGAGTTTTGCAAGCATGTGTAGTTGATTCCACTTTTCATTTAAACTAGTTCTATAGAGGAAAAAAAAAAAAAAGCACCTTTTGTCTGCATCCTTGACTTTGGGCATCTAGGAGGTGATGTAAAACGTTTCCTAACTACTATTATCCACTTATTTCTCAATACAATCAAAAGCAGGTATTTGATGACACTTTTCCCTAACAGGTGTCTCTGATTCTTCCCACCATCCCACCCCTACCTGCAGAGCTCTTTGGTTACAGGCTCATAATCTGAGGCCATATTATTTATCTGCCGATTCTCATATTAAGCATTTTTCTTGCCATTTCAAAAGAACTATAAATTATGCTGAAACTTCTTGTTATACTGTAAGTATCACTTATAGGTAGGGACTATCTCACAGAAATTAGACAAAGCAAAAGTGTCCTAGGCCACATGTTGTGTCATCATTTATTTAATATGCAATACATAACAATGTAAATACATATGCCTTCAAAATTAACCATATTTTGCACTGGGAAGAGGCTATTGCAAAGACTTTTTGCACTCTTGAGAACACAGTATGATCACTGATCTGCAAATGTACCCAGTTGCTGTGGAGTCCTTGTTTCATGTGCAACCCTTTCCAAAGGTGTGCAGGGGTGCTCAGTGGTCTTTCCATCCATCCAAACAGAGCTGCTGTGCTGAGGTTTTATTTCTGAGTCTGCATCAGTAAGAGTAGAGGTGAGTGGTGTGAAAGTGGTGGTGGTGGTATTTTATTAATTATTAAATAAAGCACTGGTGTTTCTCTATGACAGAACTTCTTGAAAAAAAAGGATGAAGCCTCCACCAGATCGGTCTGCACCATTGTCATACTTCATCTGAAAAAGCCAAAGGTGGTTTCTAGTGGGATGCCAGCAAAGCTGAAGCTTCATTTTGATACAGCCTGTCCCCTAGTGTCCCCTAGTGAATCCCCCTACAGTTAATCCCCTAGTGAAGAAGAAGCAGAAACTCATGGAGTGGGAAGACTGCTGTGTCCTGCTGGAAGGCAAAGCTTGGTATTGAAACAGCACAGGGGGAAAAACAGCCCTAGTTCTCAGATACAACTTCTGGCTCCAAGTCATATGTGGGATTACTCATCTGAATTTCTGATTTCTGATAAAGTGAATGTGAATGCATTTGTAACTGATCTCTATGGTTTGCAAAAACCTTTCAGCACAGTCTTTTCAGCTCTGAATGACCTGGTTTGGCAAACAGGACTGCTTTTGTGTTTCACTGAAAGACCACCAAACTTCATAACCTGGTGTGAACCACGAAAGATGTAAAATTTTGCAAAACAGTCAGCTCTTCCAAGACTTCTGGATTGGAGAAGTTCAGAATAATGGTGGGATGCATCTGAATAACAAGTTTCTCAGGACCTTGTGTGGCCTCCCTCCTTCCCTAGCAGGGCTTCAGATGGTGGCAGGCAGGGGGTTCACCAGCAGCAGGAGCTGCTGTGATGAGGGAAGAGCTGCAAAACAGCCCGGCCAGGGCTGGAACCCCTTTCCTTGGGAGCTGGCTCAGATGAGGCTCCCATCCTCAGCCTTGCCATGTTTTTCTGCAGCCATGCCTGACCCTGCTTCCTCTCACCAGGCCCAAATCCTGACACCAACATGCAGGCCCATGGCCCTGCCCAGACTCGACCCACCCCTGTCCCCAGGGAGGTGCTCGATGCCTGGGGCTGGGACTGCCCCAGCGCCCCCCTGGCTGCGCCGCTCCTGTCTGGTGACACGGTGAGCAGTGGCCGCTGAGCCCTGCCCCAGCAGGCCCCCATGGGCAGCCCCCCTGGCACCCAGGGAGCCCCAGGTCTGTGAGCCCTGGCACTGGGCACAGCACCCAACCTCCTGCTCCCCAGCCCGGCATGGGGTGGGACAGGGGCAGTCGTTATCGCCAAGGTATTAGAGGCAGGAGTAAGGGCTGACAAATAGCAGCGGCCATGGAGAAACTGGAGGCTCACCACCTAAATCCTCCATGCTAAATGTCAGTGCTTCTTTCTCCTGTCTCAATGCAGAGACTTCTTCAAATCACTGTGCACACAAAATAAAAACTACAAACAATGCAAGTTAAAGAAAAGCCACTGGATGATTGCAGGTAACGTCTAAGTTTACTGGTGATTAGAGAACCAGGCAGCCCCTTTCAATAACTCACTCCTTTTTAATGATGTCTCTGTTAAGCAACATGTAAATTTTGTTTGCTTAACTTTACAATACCCTTTAAAATCACCACACTGTCAGAAAGACAGAAGTCAAAGATTTGGACCACAAGCATTAGAACTGCAAGACAACCATTAATTTCGCAACATGGAACTTAGCTTTCACAGTCTCACTTTTCTGAACAAACCTAGCTCAACAGATTTTGAGGATAGTACCATTAAAAAATACATCCCTTTCATCACGTTGCACAACAGCTTAGCTACCGGTAAAAATGAAAATAAGATACTGCGCACATTGGCATTGTTTATGGGACTTAAGACACTGAAAGTAATCTCATTATCATAGTCCTGGCCTTAATAAACATTTGTTGTGTATTAAAAATAAAAAACCCAAACAACAAATATCAGTATACATCCAGAAAGAAGAATCACATTAAAGCATTCTTATAGGTAAATTTGTCTCTTTATTTGTTTTACAAGCTTTGGGACCAGGATTTTTGAAGCTCTTTAGTATGCTTTTAAAGTGAGATTATGGATCATCCTTCCTGCAGGGCTCCCCTGCTTTTCAAGACCTCATCACCTTATGCTTGTACATAATGGAGCTATTTAACTGTGGCAGTAGGTGGTCTAATGAAATATTGCCACAGTATTTCTTCAAGGACTCTTTTGGCTTCTTGTGTCATTTATCCTTTTCAAAATCGTAGTGTTTACTTTGGACTGTTTGGCTGGAACTGCTCCTTGGTGCCTGATTGATTTAATGAAAAGAAGGACAAGCCACCAGTGCCCCTTGGCCCCATTCAAACACAGAAATGTTTCTCCGAGGTTGGCAGCCTACACTCACTCTAGGCGCTGCTCCAGGTTTCCTCTGAGGAGCAGCTCTTTGATGACATGTAGCCTATGTGCAGGAGTCCTGTTAACATCACCAGAACTAGCTTCCCTTGGCATGCTGATAGTAGGAGATGCAAATCAAGGAGACATGAAAGGCACAGGAGGATGCAGGAAGGAATGATCTTCTGCAAGCCACAGGTCAAATGTCTTGTTTCTCCTCCAGAGTGAGAAATGAAGTTCTTCGAAGATAAGCTAGGGAATTGAGGTAGATAGCCCTGTAGAGGAATTAGGGCAGTTGGTTGATTAGCATTGATAACATGCAGCTGTGGCCTTGCCTCTAAGGCAGTGGGTTGGTTGACATGGAAGGTGTGCAGCTGTAGCTCATTCCTGCTAAGTAGTTAAGTAGCACTGAGGATTGTTGAAGAGGTGGTTGAATGGAGGAGGGGTAGTGTGGTCCTATTGCTGGAGGTAAGAGAAACAGCACAGACAATAGAATCTGAATGATGGTAAAAGCCTTGTAGCCTATTAGTTTGGTTGTGCTGCAACAATTGGTGCCCCATATGAGGCTGAGTTGGACTCTGACTACAACACAGCCTCAAAGCAGCTGGCACTCCAGCTGAACTGCTGTTGTTTGTTTGGTGACAACAATTGTTCTCAGCTAAGACCTTCAGAAAACAGTATGTATTTGGGAAGGTAGGACACTGTTGCTGCTACTGCTGCAAAATACCGAGAATTCTCATCTCCCCACTCTGACTGCAGTGGGAGCTGACAGCTCTCAGCACTTTGTTGGCAGTGATCGTCACCTCATGACTGGGTCCATAGACAATTAAGTCTTTCAGATATTTCCACACAGAAGTAGTGAAGAGTTGCAAACATGAGGTTCTGATTCTTACTACTGGCATGAAGTGTGACTGCTGAAACATTTATTTCCGCTTCAAGTATTTGTATGCATGTGTACTCCATTGGTATGTGAACATAGTGTGGGGTTGAAATCTGAAATCTTTGGCCAGCAGGATCTGCTGGGAACAGTCCTTCTTGCATGTCTACCTGCTCTGATGCCAAAAGTGTAAGGGGCAGTTCAGCTATAACAGCACAGTTTCTTCTCCACGTTAGAGAACCACACAACCACAGAATGGTCAGAGTTGGAAGGGACCTCTCGAGATCATCTAGTCCAACTTAGAGCAGGTTGCACGGAATTGCATCCAGGCAGGTTTTGAATGTCTCCAGAGAAGCAGACTCCACAACCTCTCTGGGAAGCCTGTTCCAGTACTCCCAAAGTTTTCCCTCATATTCAGATGCATTACTGAAGAGCCTAGCCCCTTCCTCTTGATATTTGCTCTAGGGATACTTGTGTATGTTGATAAGATCCCCTCTCAGTCTTCTTTTCTCCAGGCTAAACAGGCCCAGCTCTCTCAGCCTTTCCTCATAAGGGAGATGCTCCAGTCTGCCGATCATCTTCACAGCCCTCCACTGGACCACCTCTAGCTCTCCATTAATTCCCTGTCTCTCTTGAACTGGGGACCCCAGGCAAGTCAACCCCTAGCCTGTACTGGTGCATGGGGTTATTCCTTCCTAGGTGCAGGACCCTACACTTGCCTTTGCTGAACATCACAAGGTTCCTCTCTGTCCGACTTTCTAGCCTGCCCAGGTCTTGCTAAATGGTAATGCAGCCTTCTGGTGAATTGGCCACTCCTCCCAGTTTGGTATAATCAGCAAACTTGCTGAGGGCACTTTGTCCTTTCAAGCAGGTCACTGACGAAGAAGTTGAACAGGATTGAATCCAGCTATCACCCCTGGGGAACACCGCTAGCTACAGGCCTCCAGCCAGGCTCTATGCCGCTGATCACAACACTCTAGGCTCTGCCATTCACCCAGTTCTCAATCCACCTCACTGCCCACTCATCTACCCCACACTTCATGAGCTTATCTATGAGGATGTTACAGGACACAGTGCAAAAATCCTTGCTGAAGTCAAGGTGTACAACATCCACTGCTCTCCCCTCATCTACCCAGCCAGTCATTCCATCATAGAAGGCTATAACGTTGGTCAGGCATGATTTCCCCTCTGTGAATCCATGTTGACTACATCTAATGACCTTCTTTTCCTCCACATGCTTAAAGATGACCTCCAGGATGAGCTGTTCCATCACCTTTGTAGGGATGTAGGTGAGGCACAAACTTTGTTCTTCTGTTTGAGCTTTGCCAGAAGGTCCTTCCTCATTTATGCAAGTCTCCTGCCCCCTTTTCATCTTTTCATACTGATAGGGATGCACCTATCTTGAGCTTGGAGGAAGGGGTGCCTGAATATTAGCTAGCTCTCTTGGACCCCCATACCTTCTAGTCCCCTGACCTGTGGAATTCCTCCAAATAGGTCCTTGGAGAGGCCAAATTAAGCTCTCCTGAAGTCCAGGGTTGCAACCTTATTTATTGCCCTGCTTCCTCCATGCAGCATCCTGAACTCCACCATCTCACGGTCACTGCAGCCAAGGCTGCCCCTAACCTTCACATCCCAATCAGACCTTCCTTCTTTGTGAGTACAAGGTCCAGGACCACACCTCACCTTGTTGGCTCCTCCACCACTTGCCTCAAAATGTTATCATCAATGCTCTGCAGGAGCATCCTGGGCTGTGTTGTCTTTGCAACAGCTATCAGGGTGGTTGGAGTCCCCCATGAGAACCAGGACTGTGATCGTGAGGCTGTATCCAATTGCCTGTAGCCAGAAGCTGATGTGCATTATACATCTCTTTCTGGCTGCACCCTTTCTTCTTACTGCTAAAATGCAAGAAAAAATAACTTGGGCACAAAGTTTTTAATTGCATCCCCAGGGCTTTGTAATCTCCCTTGATTCTGCCCGGGTTCCAGCTTGGGGTGTCATTTGTGCCCAGGTGAAAGAGTGCCAGTGCATGGCAGTCTGCGCTCTTGACAAGCTGCGGCACCCTCTCGGCACCATCTCGGACCTCGGCTCCCGGGGGGCAGCAAACCTGACGTGGCTGCATGGGCGCCTCAGCACCCTGTGACACAGGCACCCACTGCGCCCACCCCACGTTTCTTTTTGCAGTAACCACGGTGCTGCTGGGGCAGTATCTCCACGCAGACCTTGCTCGTGGGTGTCTGTAGCTGTTTGAGCTTCCCATCTGTTCCTGGTTGTGGTGCAGGAGGGTGGCCGCTGAAGCGGAGTCCTGCTTTTGCGGGTCACCCGGGTCCAAGGTGCCTCATTCTCTGTGGTGTCTGCTACAGGAGCACAGCTCTGAAACCACCTGTCTACCTCCGCCTGGGACCTCTGATACTGGCAGCCTTTTTCCTGCAACTCGGCCACCTGTTGTACCAGCCCGCACACACCTGAGCCAGGCACTTACCTTTTCCCCAGGAGAAGAGTCAGGGCGCTCACATTAGACCCACCACCTGTACCGTCTCCTTCCTCACCAGCTCCATCTGGGTGGAAGCACCAGACACCACAGGGGCTTTTTTTGTGACCACACTGCCTTTAAATCTGAGGTGAGCGCCCACTACACTGCAGGGACCTCTGGCCCTTCCCTGGGCTGAGGACCTGCCAGCAGGGTGGGGGCCCTCTCACACAAATGCCACCCTGGCTGCTGTGCCATGCCCTGTTGGCAGTGCCTCTGGTCGCAGCACTACCCAGAATCATAGAAATATCCTGCAGTTGCTCCTGGCAGCACTCAAGCCACATCATCCTCACTCACAAGAGCTGCCAGCTCCTGACAGGGTTCTGAGCTCTTGCTTTGGTTTCCCCAGCTCTGAACCCCCCATCCACTTCAACCTAGCCCTCAGCCACAGGCCTCACCATCGCCAACGCTGCATGCCTTGCTGACATTCATATTCTCCAAGTGTAATCATTTGTACTATGCTCAATAGATGCAGCAGTGTTAGCTTAACAGTGCTAATTAGGTAGCTGTTCCCTGAAAGTTCTTTAATCAGATTTAGTTTGGAGTCAGAAAGCAAATGAACCCCCTTCTTTGTGATAGGGTGTTCCAGACTGGGATTACTGGATTAAAATACTGCCCATCTTTTAAGACAGAATTGCTTCTTACTTAAAGAAAATACTTCTTTAGAAAGAAACATTTCAGAAACAGCAAGAAGCATCTAAAGATGCTGTTTTCCTTTTTCTTTTTTTCATTTTTCTTACACCCTTCCATATTCAAGACAGTTACCCCCATCTGAAACCCCACAGTTTAGAGCAGAAGTTCCTCTAGAACAGGGGTCCTCAAACTTTTTAACCAGGGGGCCGGCACGCGGATGAAGTGGCAGGAGGCCATCTGCGGCTGCTTGGTTTCTCCCCCCACCCCCCGGCGGTTCTGTAAATACCGGGGGCCAGATTGAGGACCCTGGGGGGCCGTATCCAGCCCACGGGCCGTAGTTTGAGGACCCCTGCCTAAAGTTCTGTGTTCTCAGGATTCATCCTCACTCCTTGTGGTTCAGCGAGCTCTGCTCACCCTCACAATTTTTATCCTGAAGGGAATATTATTCTCAAAGGGTGTGGTTTTAGGATAGCAGTAGCTGAACATGCAATCTGGGTGAAGCAGATATCTTTAATTAACTTTTGTTAAAGAAACCTTAATTGGTTTATTCAATCTTGTACCAAAGGAACTCTGCAAACAGAAGCATGGACTTCAGGAAATGAAAGAGGCCTCATCGGGATCTGTAGCAATGTCCTTACCTAATTATCCCTGTGGAGACTGCAGTAACTGCTAACATTGCTTACAAAGCCCAGTAGCTTTGTTAAATTAGTAATACAAAGGGCATCAACACTGTATATATTTGTTTCATTAACCTACGTCCATCCTGGTCCAGAACGGAATTCACAGCACTGAGTAGGATCATAGTGGCAAAGGACATCCAGGTTTTCTAAGAGCCAGTCATTCCTGCTCTCAAATGAGCTGACTGTTCCTCCAGTACACCTCCAACAGGGACAACCTGATACAGACAAGTGGAAAAGAAACCAACTGTCCAAACAGAAAACAGGTGGCAGAAAATTTGAGAAGCACTCTATAGAAAAGCAGCTCTACATCAGAGGTGATCACAAACTAAGCTTTTTAAAAATAAAAATGTCACGATGGATGTTTATACACTGGAGAATGGTTTTGCAAGACAGGATGCAATCCTGCTCTGCTCATAATCAGATTTGAGTCCCATGATGTAAAAAACACAGGACACTTGAAAACAGTCCAGTGGAAAACAAGAAGACTATTTTTGGCCCTTTAATGTGTTACTTATGAGAAAAGATTGATATTGGCTTGCCTGGGAGGAAGGGATTTAGAAAATAATTAGGTCTTCAAATATGTAAAAAGTTGCCACAGAGTTTGGCAGTGAAGTGTTTTCTGTGTTCACTGTGGATAAGACAAGAAGTAATAAGCTCAAAGAGCAGCAAGACAGACTTTATGAATTAGAGAAATTCCTCTGTCTGTAAGTGTAGTTAAGCAGAATATCTAGGGCAGTTTTTGCTGAGATTTCTATTCTGAATAACAAACCAAGAACATCATCTGTCAGGAGTAGGTTAGGTAGAGGTTGCTCTGCCTTGAGAGGAAGTCATGGATCAGGACCATGGATCTTTCCTATTCTGTGGCAATGATTTGATATAGTATAAAAAGAGCTGAGGTCCACACCTTAGAGAGGTCTTCACACATGCAAAAATTGTATTAAAAATATTGTTGTTTCATCTTCATTTTTTATTTTACTATTCTAAATATCAGTTTAAGCCACTTTTCCTTTGATTTTCTCACAGTTTGCAAGATTGTTGTCCTCACTTATATGAGCCTGTTCGGTCTAGTTCCCCTCACCCTCTGTCTTGCTCGGAGCTACTTTTTCTCCATGTGGTTTGGCGTGAATCACGTAGCACACTGCCACCAGGACAGTCCTTTCCCTGCTTGACTTCAGTGCTTTGTGTGTGTTCCTCAGCATCTGAGATCTCATCTTCAAAACTCTCTACCATGCTTATGTCTTCTCCAGTATTAAAAACTATTTTGCAAAACAAACGTAGTTCATTATCCTGTCAGTGGCTAAGTTTCATAAACCATATCTCTGAATCACCTTTCCTTATAGTAGGAAAAATCTCAGACAATATATTAGGAGTCACAAAACGTGGGTGTTATGTCTGAGCAGTCCTTGAACAGTGGAGTCTTCAGATCCAGGGCATTATTTCAGTCCCAACTATAATTACAGTAAAAGACCAGTCAAGGGAATACTAACAGAAGTATATAAAAAGAGAAACTAGGAAATATGCTCAGCTTCTTTGTGCTTACTTCCTTTATATAGAATGAGACAAATGAAGGGAAGAGTCATTGCATGCTTTAGGAATTCATGTACCAGTGAGAAAGGCAGAAATTCAGTTAGGCCATTCAGGCAGAATAAGTGCTAATCTGGGATAATAAAGCCTCTTATCCAATGAAATTCTCTAAGGTTAAATGGATTTGAATATTAGAATAGATACAGACACAGAGTTACCCAGTATAGTTCCCTTAGTTCTGGATTAAAATGTTTTGTCAACCAATGGACTGATGTTGAGTTGATCCATTAATCTGAAAGTTCTGAGAATGCAGTTGATAATTATGCAATTATGTAAATTTTGGTTGGTTGATTGGTTGGTTGGAGGGAGGGGCAAGTTTTCTTCAGGATATCAAGAAGGAAGATAAAATACCATGGTTGTCTAAGAGGCTATAAAGAGAAAAAATGGGATGAAAGTCCTTATAAAAGTCTGTCGAGGAACTACCAGACTGTTTGACTTTCAAACTAGTTTCTATTGAAATATAAAGAATAACAGATCCTTGAATGGCATGATTTTTTTCTCTAAATATTTTCTTACCTTTTTCCCTGGATGCATACTTCCTTCTATTACATATTACTATAGACAGCAAAGTTTGTGTCCAACATAAAAGAAGGTAATTAATCTAAAAGATCTTACATACTAGTGGGCAAACTAAACTCATTCTTTTTGCCTTCTCAAATCCTGTCTAAGACTTTATGTTCAATGCTAGTGAGAAAGAACAAAAAGTGACATATGGAAAAATTGTGGTTTGTTCTCAGTTCCTCACTGAACGTCTGTGGAAATTTCGGGAAAACCCCTTACCTGTCTATTATAGCATTCTCCATCTGCCCTTCCCTCCACTCATGACTTCCACACATGCTTATACACGTGTATCTTTAGTCTATCTTGACCATTTCACAGATTTTCCAGGACAACAAACTGCATCTTGAACTGTGCTTGTGCAGTGCCTAGCTATTAATCCCTGAAGCTTGGCTAGAGTTTCCATACTAATACAGAACAAAGAAATGACGACGATGACTTGATTTTGTTGGTTTGTTTTGACTTCACTTATATGAGGTCTCTCCCAGTATTGCCAGCGACACAAGTAACTCCATGGGCACTGGAACTATGGACTGGCTTCCAAAGCATTTGTGTCTTTTTGCCAGTTTTTCACTGCTTGTTGTTTCATGAGCTTTACCCTTATTAGACATCAAAAAGAAAGAGATTAGAGATCCACTAATTATGTGAAAAAAAATTCGGTCTTTTTGTGACTTACTAGTAAAAAGAGAATCCACATGGAAGAGAAATCTTAATCAAGCCTATCTGCACACAAATCACATATACTTAATCTTTGAAATGTCTGTCAAATTCTGTGCTGTCAAGTGAATTAGAACAGGCCAACGAGCTTAAAAGTTCTGTTTAGTGATTTACTAGCAGATGATAGACAGATGGACAGCATGATTATGCCAGCTTCATTTCTTTGAAAAAACAGGATTATAAAAGCCTACTTCAGTTTCTAGTTAATTTTTCACTGTAAATTGGTCTGGTAGGTACAAACCATGTTCTGTGTAATTAATGGTTTACTTCTTTGGACGGGAGATATTTTTTCTATTTTCTGTTTTTGTTAATTACACTACAATCAAGGCAATTTGTTTTTAGTCAGAAGAACAAAGAGGTGGAAGCCCTTGAGAAGAAGCATCATCATGATGCTCTGCAATTGCCTGATTTTCTGATAGAGAGTAGGTATCTTGGGATCAGCCAGGCGGTTCTGGTAATGGTTAAATCCTGTGCCAACTCTAGATATCTGCTGGCCTAAGCAGGACTACACCACCTTCCTACGTCTGTCTAATGGAGTAGTGAGGACCCTGTCTTCCCTCAGGATCTATGTAATTTGGTGTTCTGCATGTGGTACTAAACACAGGTTAAATATAAGATAATCATACAGTCTCAATCTTACTACTATCCCTTTTTCTTAAAGTGAGATTAAAGCTCACTGAGATCACAGCCTACTTACAAATGTTCTTGCTCAGACTAATTTGCTGTTGAATCTCTGTCATTAATGATGCAGCACCAGAATCCTGTGTTTCTAGCAGGCTGTGTAAGAGTTCCTTTAATTTTCCACCATCTTTTATAAAGTCACAGAGTGGTTAAGGTGGGAAGGGACCTCTGGAAATCGTCTAGCTCACCCACCCCTGCTCTAAACAGAGCCAGCTGAAGCAGTTGCTCAGAACTGATTTTTGATTTAGTGATGAAGTTTCTTATATCCCAGCAATGGCCTATATTATCACAGCCGTGTTGCTAAATTTTTATGAGAAGACATATCTATTCCAATATTGCTCCTATCTCTAGAATTAGCAATGTCAAGCAAATGCAGCTCCTAGGATCAAGAATTACAGCCATTTGGGTCCTTTAGTCTGGTCAGTCTTTTTGCTTAAGCTCAGAAATGTCATTAATGAGTCATTCTATTCAAATGCCTCAATAGAGGGGTGTGTGTAAAGCAAAGGTCAGTTTGGATGAAGTCAGTACAGGGAACACATTTAATGAATCCTTCTGAATCAGCATAGTCAGAAACAAAAACTTGCTTTATTTACCTGGATAAAATTAATTGCACCTTGAAAAACCTTTCTGGAATGATTTTTTTTATACCCCACTAAGAGTGCATAAGAGAAATGTTCCAACTACAAGACCATACCAGAAAAATACAGGACATCTATAGTGTTATAGTCACTTATGAGTGGAGCACAACAGGAGAGAGGTTTTCCTTCTGCATTCTGAAGAATAGTTTTGTAAGTGCATACCTCTTTTGACTTGGATTTGAGCAGATTTATTTGTCCTATTTTATACACCTACATTAAAATAAAAACTAGGAAAGCCTGTTTTTCTTCACTAACTGAAAAGGAAGTATAAAGACTTAGGCCAGGTATAGATATATACTTCTCAGATGGTTAAATCCCATTTCTGGTTTGGGTCTTTTTTTCCATTTATTTACCAGAATATCATTTGTCTCACACATCTGGAAACAGAGCATTTCTTAAAGCTATAGCTGCAAATGGGGCATTTTGATACACAGACCAAATGGCCAATCCTTTATGACCAGTATTCCACTGGGAAATATGATTTAACTGTTGCCCTCACCTTACCATTAACAATCTCAAATAATTTCTGTTTCCATCTTTAAAAAGGCTCGGTATTCTTAGGAATGGACATGGATCAGTGGCCTTCATTCTTTTCTGAAAGGATTAAGAAAACAGAAAAATCTCCCAAACAAAGAGTATGTCATTGAAAAAGTCACCTCTGTAAGTTCACTCTGAGAAACACTTCTTCTGTATTTTATGTATATGTCTAGTTCTTCAGCCTGCCTTTGCACAAGTGAAGCAAGAATTTGGCTCTCTGTTTTTATAATCTATTCAATAATAAATACACAGCAATGAAGGAAAACTAGCAGCTGGCTTCTGATACACACAGCACAGCAGTTCCCCAGGGGATTCTGCCAGGCATCTTAGGTGGTTCAGACACTGGCTGATGATCTCTGCAGACCAGATCCTACATTTCTGCAAGTACTGATTATGACTTTGAAGACAATATTTTTTTCCCCTGCCCACCCTTTTGTGTGGTTTGTCAGTCCCTATAAAATTTTGTGCAATTTTATTGCTGCTGCTTTCCCCACGCTCAGTCCTCTAAGCCACATCTGGTATGTTACATGTCTCCATCTGAGAGATTTCTGCTGGCTTTCCAATAGCTTCAGTAAAGTGATATTGGCATAGGTACTTTTAAGAAAGCAGAGGCCCCTTTGCAGCACAAATCATCACAATATGTCTCCATTTAGCACTGAAAAAATAAGTTTAATACGGCTATTTTTGCCTATCACTATTTTGAATCAGCAGCTATGCTTTTGTTAACAGGAATTGTGCAAGAGATTAAGTTTTCATTGTGATTTGTATGCAAACCCCTGTGCATATGAGCGCTTGATGTATGTCTATATTAAGGTTTGTCTATATGCAAGTGTACTTAAAACTAGATATAGGCACAAATGCTTTGTGACTGACCCAGGGTGAGTGAAATTAATATCCTTGATACAGCAATCAACAGAAAGCCTGTATTAACAGACTTTATTAATAGAGTTTCCCAACATTTTGTGACCACACAAATTCAGATGCCCTCCTCACCCCACAATATCTCTGTCTCATCACAAGGGCTGATTTTTTCCCTTCCTCCCACAGAGGCACCTCTGGCACTCGTAAGGCTCCCTACTGCTTTCTGAAAAAGTCAAAAAACTCTCTTTGATGATTAAACAAGTCTCTTCATAGTATACAAAATTAGCGACATGGTTTAACCCCAGATAGCAACTAAACCCCTCTACAGTCATTTGCTCACTCCCCACCCTGGTGGGATGGGGGAAAGAAACAGAAGAAAAAAAGTGAGAAAACTCCTGGCTTGAGATAAAGACAGTTGAATAGGTAAAGCAAAAGCTGCACATGCGAGCAAAGCAAAGCAAAACAAAGAATTCATTCACCCCTTCCCACCGGCAGGCAGGTGTTCAGCCACCTCCAGGAAAGCCGGGCTCCATCACACATAATGGTGACTTAGGAAGACAAGTACCATCACTCCAAATGTCCCCTCCTTCCTTCTTCTTCCCCCAGCTTCACAGGATGAGTATGACATCATTTGGTACGGGATATCCCTTGGGTCTGTTGGGGTCAGCTGTCCTGGCTGTGTCCCCCCAACTTCTTGTGCCCCCCCAGCCCACTCGCTGGTGGGGTGGGGTGAGAAGCAGAAAAGTCCTCGGTTCTGTGTAAGCCCTGCTCAGCAATAATAAAAACATCCCTGAATTATCAATACTGTTTCCAGCATAAATCCAAAACGCAGCCCCATACTAGCTATTACAAAAAAACCTAACTTCACTCCAGCCAAAATCAGGATAATGTGTTTTATTCAGTACAAAAACAAGGAGGATTTATTTTTTTTTACAGTGTACTCCCTGAAGTTTCACCAATATCAAAGTGAAGTATCATTGATGAAAGAAAGAAAAAAAGCAAACCTTAGATAGATCAGGTAACAAACACATTTGGCATTCACAGTTTCTTATTAGACAAGTTTTTAAAAAATACCCACTTGGCTTAATACACTTTAGGAAATTAATATTTAATCTGAAGAAAATTCAGAAACACCTTAAAGACCCCATCAGTAGCTGCTGTTTGCTGTTATGGGACCTGGAAAATATCTGTACAGACTCCTCCTATCAGTCTTTTTGTCTTCATCTTTCTGTGGTTTCCTTCTCAGCACCTGCTGGTCTGTGATGCTGGGTGACTGCCTCCCACCACCCTGGCATTGCTGTGCACCTCTGAGAGCTGTGGCAGGTAAAAAAGGGAAGATTTTCTGCCTTTCCTATAGGTTATCCCCAGGAGAAATGTAACAACTTCACATGTGATAAGGACATCACTGTGCAGAGCATAAACACGTCAAAGCCTCAGCTGATGAGATACAAAAATATGGATATAGCAGGAAATTAAAATGGTCTGAGATTGTTTCCTTTTGAATTAATAAATCTTTCCATGGCTTCAGTTCTATTTTACATTTCTAATTCAAAGAACTTGCAACGTAAGAAGTGTTGGGCTCTTTGCTGAAAGATGATGTACGTCCCTCAAAATTATGAACAGGTGTATGAAAAACTGGTAGTCCTAATAAGGTAAGTTGACAACATCAGCTTATCCCACATGGACATGTCTATGCAGAGCAATGACTGAGCAACAGAAGAGGTAAAGACACTTGCCATTCCTTAACTGACTTATCACTTAACAGTGAAATGTTTACAGTCTCTTGTAAAAATTAATCTTTCTTCTTGAGAAATATGAGCTCTACATCTTGAATTATTTAGACGTCACAGCCCAAAGGTTTTCCAAGCCACTTTTCAGTTTTAAAAACTTTCTAGAATATGGCAAGAAAGGGCACAAATATGTACATTGATAAAATCTTTTCAATATCCATCTGGAAGTGCCAACATTATAAAAATCATATTAATATTTAATCAAAACTGGACAGAAAAGTAAACTTCCTGTTTATATGAAGGTCATACATGCAAACAGAGCATTAATGTCTTTTCAAGCTATGGAAATGAATGCAGTAGTTTTCCAAGTAATCTTTTATTTCTGAAAGTACTGCAAAAAATACAGTCGCTCCGCTCTGTTTTGGGAATTGGGCATCACCTAAATAGCTGATATGAAGTAACAGCTGATGTGAAATAGCTTGTGATTTACCAATTGCATTGTTAAATAACAGTATTTCATGCTTTGTTGGGAGAAACAATACAGGGAAGAAAGCATAGACATGATTATGGAGCTAAACGATGCACACTTTTTGAGAAAGAGCAGCCACCACATTATGAACTCATCCTGGGTAGGGATGAAGAGGCACAAGCAATGATCCTTCACAGTGCTACACCACCACAATGCTTTGCACTGGAGTATTTTTAAGAACTCATTCAAAACATTATTTCATCCTCTGGGACATATAGGAGCATTATGAAACCCCAGTGCATAGAAGAAACAAACAACACCGGCATGAATATTCCAGAAATAAGCAAGTAAAACTGTTTAGTTTTAGTCTATATGCATCATTTAAAAAACCACAAACCATAAAACAAATCTTAAGCGCAGCGTTCAGGTGTTAAATCTGGAACTAGACTGTACACAGATGTATTGGCATGGGGATAAGGGAAAGTATTTTTAGTACAGGCAACACAGCAGCCACAGAGCTGATGTGCAGACCTCAGCGTTTGAAGTAACTCTCTGTGGGCTTAGCACATTCCCCCCCTCTCCTCTGCGGGGGACTACGCACAGGATAGCTGCATGCAGGATTCCTTACCTTGGCTATTTCTTTGGCTGTCACAATGGGACAAGTGGAGTCATGCCACAGATGCCAGCTCCCGCTTTCAGTAGCTCAGCTGTACTACTTCTCTCATCAGAAGGCAGTCAATGCCCATGGAGGAGAACAGTTCCTCTCTGCAGAAGGGAGAAATGGATCTGGCTAAAGCTTTCCTTCCTGAGACACATGATTCCAGTAAAAACTTAACCAGGCATCAGGTCTTCCAGGCAGTTCTGAATGATTGCTAATAACAAATATCAGCTTCTCATTTTTATTCACAGAAAAATTACCAAAGATGGAAACAGAACAAAAACCCCTTAGGAGCTGAAAAGATTTTACATGGAAGACCCTTCAATTATTGCAGAAAAGTGGATATTATGCACTCATTTTCAAATGTAATTTAGTATATTGTTCCCCCTCCCTTTTGAAAATAGTCCAGAAATATTATTCTTCTTATTAATAAATTGAGATAACATATTAAATACCTGGGTCATTTGTTAAAGTACCCGCTAGTTCTGAAACATTTTTTCTGTACTCAAAACTGAAGGTATGTTTGAAAGTCTGGGCTTTCCAGTGTGTAAGTCTCAACCTGTCAGAAAAGTTACCAGAAAAACATTCTTCTGATCTGCCTCTCCAGCACAGTGCCCCATGGCTGGATGAATAATGAGAAATTTCAGATGTAAAGAAGGGAATATGGAAGCATTCAAATAAGGTTATTTTGTGATTGCCTGTCTTCATTTCTTTTAAAGGGAGGTTAATTCATTGTCCAAGGAAAGCCTGAACAGGAAATAACAGGAGAGGATGTTTTCATATTGCTGTCACAATGATTTGTGCCTGTTTGTTTTGAAATGCATGGTCTTGTGATAAAGACATCGGCCTAGTTCTCAGAAGCCCTCTGCTTCATTTCTGTTCAGCCACAGCTTTCCTCTCCCTCCTGTTTAAGAGGGGGAGGATATTATCTTCTTACACCACAGGGAAGGCTATGCTGGGCATGAAGGACAATAGGTTTCTTGATTGTCCAGATACAGTTCCTACTCAGGGCTGGGCAATCTCCCTATCTATAACCATGAATGGATTAATTTCTTTCCATTTAATGAATAATACTCATTTAAGGTCTATTTCAAGCTCTAGGCTTCAAAGGCGACATTGTGTAAGGTGGTCCGAGGGAGTGATTTATTATCTTTGGCCATTTTTTTATTGTTGAATAAACCAACGGAACTGTAAAGTGTTCAAATGAAAGCAAGGAATTAAATGCTATGGAAGGATTTGGGGCTACATAAATATTAGTCCTCTTAGTTCCCTTTGTGTACAATAGAGGGTGCTTCCTTCTCAAAGAATGGAAGCTTTTTATCAATATATTAATGAAAAGACTGAATGCAGAGTGACTTCTTGATTTCTGTCTCTTTTTCTGCACTGAATTAAAAAGAATTCCCACTAAGGAAAAAAACAGGAACGCAGTCTCTTGCCATTCTACTGCTCATGGATGCTCCATTTCTCTGAAAATTGTGCAGATCTTAACCTGAGCATTTAGCAATGTACTGGCTTTCTCCTTGCTTCTGATCTCCTTTATAAACATTGGAACTTCTCTCTTTAAATAAAGAAGTGCTGTTCTCTAAAGCAGTGGCTGCCGATATCTTTGTAGCTGAATGTCACTTGAGAAAGCTACTGATCTTCCACATGTCACTGGTTTCAGCTCTAGACATTGTCCCCACACCTTCAGCATCAAGACTGAGCTATTGCATATAGTTAAACCCACCAGATTACATCCACAGCCAGCTGGGTGGTCCTTTACTTCTGACTGCAAAAATCCTAGAGCAGAGCCACAGCTGAATCTTCAGAAATCAGGACAGAATAATTTGCTTGGGCTCCACACTCTAACTCTCTCTCAGTATTAAAAGTACTTGAGTCTCACCAGCAAGGAATGTCTTAACAATTGGTAACTGTTGCTCCTGAATATCTGTTAAAGCAAGCCAAAATATTGGTTCTGTCATATCTTGAATCCTTTTATCTTTATGATGGGCAGATCCATCCCTAAAATTTCTGTGGATGTTGTTGCTACTTTCAAGAAGGCAGCAGCAGCAACTCCTGGAAGAAAACTGGATTGAATGAGCATCAGAAGACTGAGAGAAACCTGTCTCATGAAACTGTAAACTCTGGGTTCCGTTTTCTTGCCATCTATAAAAAGGAGTTGGTAAAAAATTATCCATTGCAGCAGCTGACAGTGCCTGCAGGTTTCCGCCCTCTCCGGTTTTCTTTTGTGTCAGCATGATTTAAAGAGAGGAAATGAGCTCACAAAGGGAGAGTCAAGACTGTATCTCCTAAAAGTTACTGAATTACTATGTAATCTCAATGACTAAAACCAATTTCTAAATTACAAGTTATCTTATACAGCTGTTGCTAAGATTTGAAGTGTGATTTCAATGCATGCCTCCAGCATCCAGAGACTGGTGCATTAGCAGTGCTGAGAAGAGTCCAGAAATGTCAGCAGGTGTCTGAAAAGAAATTCACATGCTCCTAAAGGAACACCACCAAACATGTTCTCATCTAGCTCTATAAATATCAAGATGAAGGGGTAATGATAATGATCATGGACAGGATACAAGATCTAACTCATTTGCCTGATTCCAACTGTGGCCAGTAGCAAATGGCGAGGGAAAGCACGAAAAACAAGACAAGCACAGAATGACACATCTTTTGCAAAATATATAGACCTTTTAGTTTGACATATATAAGACATGTCTATGCACGAGCTGGACAGAGAGACTTGGAAAAGGCCATAACCATGGGTAGCATCCTGACCCAAACAGAACTGCAACATGACAGCTGATCTTTTCAGCAAGCAGAGGAAATTCTTCTGCCTTTGATGTGCTGCATGAACCCATTACACACACACACACAAGTAGTAAAAGCAAAGCAGAATATTTTTGTTCTAACATGCAGCTTTATGATGATATATACTATCCCCTCCTTTCATAAGTCTGTGAGAAATAAACCTGTCAATGAAATTAAACAGTAACAGACTTGAAATTAGTAAAAGGAAATTTATACCATATACCATGTACAATTAACATCCAGAACTCTCAATAGGTTGAGAAGTGTAATTAAAAACCCTAGACATTTATATGAATAACAAGAATATTAGCAGTTATTGCAAAATAAGGCACGCAGGCACTAAGGGAGAAACCAGCCATTAGCTGCCTGGGGCTAGGAATGATATTTCTCTTCTAGGCACGCTAATGTATGATTTTTAATGATAAAGATTTTACACCTTCCTCTGATGCTTTTGGTACTGGTAGCTTTCAAGAAGTGGGATAATGGATTAGAAGAACCTTTGGTGTAATCAGTTCCAGGCTTCTTTTTCCTTCAAAGTTCTCCTTCCTGATCTACAGGGGTGGTCTTATACACATTGGGAACAACACTGTGCCAAGTTATTACATAGTTATTTATTTTTCAAATGGCTTTAGAGAGCAGATGTTCCCATATGAGCGTTAGAGATCTTCTTCTATGAACGTCTGCAGCACAAGCCGAACCCTGAATCTCATCCAGATATCACTCAACTCCGTAGAAAACTCCCACTGAGCTGACCAAGATGAGGATTTGGCCCACTGACTGATAGTCTGTTCAGCTTTTGCCCCCATTGTGTAGCTAGCTAGGAGTAGACACAGATGTCAGTATTAATATTTGGGCTGCCTGATGTGTCAAATCACAGGTATAATCATTGGCTGGATTCTTCCCCTTCCTTTCTGGAAGAAACCATGTTAAATGTGTTACTCTTATAAAGGACAAATCGTTACATGCTGTGATTTCAGCTTAACTTTTCAGAATTCAGAGGCTTATCCAAAGTTTATCTGAAAACCCCATGTTTTAAAAGTGGTCACGAAGTCTCTCATCAGTATTTAATTTCAGGGAGGTTTCAGGATTTCAGTATTTCCTGGGGTTTCGGCTGGCCCAGAAACCGTAAGAGACATAAAACTTATCAAAAAGATTTTAAAGGGGAGGAAATTTATCTTTTAGTAGATGGGAACCTGATGCTCAGGGAAACAAAAAAAAATCTGCCTAGTATCACACAGGAGTCAGTGGCAGAATTGGCGCCTGCTCTACCCTGGTTCCCCTTGTAAGAAACAGCCTCTCTGCAGGGATTTCAGGCTGCCTTCTTCTGTACCCGTATCGCTCGGGAACCAGAAATGTAGAAGCTGCAAAGTTGTTAAATACATTTTTTTCCCAAATTACCCAAATATTTCCGAATGTCTTCAAAAGCCTGTAGTTAGAACAATGGAGAGGGATCAGAGGATGTCACTGCTCTGTGTGAACCTGATCATTCACAGCACAGTATTTGCATTTTTAGTCCTTCACACTGTTTTACTCAGTATTTACTAGTACTGAAGTGCTGTTGTTACGGTTTCACAAGTTTCCAGATGTTTTATTTCCCTGGATCTGTTTTGCGGGGTATTGTTTGGTTGCCACAAACAGATTTATTTTTTTTTCCCCTCAAATCGTCACTAAGCATTCATGCTCAAAACCCTTGCACATGCATGCCAGAGACTTAAATAGGACTCTTGATAATGTGGGTAACAAGGTTTTGATTACTCTATCACCTGAACAATGTCAGTCACTGATGTCCTTGTAGCATAAACAGAAGAAAGCCACCTCTCTATGAGACCAAACAGTTGTACTAGTTTAAAGGACTGTTCAAAAGATTACGCGGAAGACTACATAGCTTTCTTGTGTAATGCTCCCAGTACTTGCACTGGAACAAAAAGCCAAGGAAACCAAACAGCTGGGATATTTGTAAGGACAAAGGAAGTTAATAGTCAGGGTATTTATAAGAGAATATGACTTGAGTTCACACATCAAAATTGGCATTTTGGCATGCTGAGAATTCTTATTTTTCCTAATTCAAATTCCCCTCCCAGGAGCAGTTCATATTCATGGCAAAGATCTCTCATTCTAAGAAGTTTTCCTTGCATTTTATTGTTTGGTTACTGATGATTCACCGGTTCCTGAAATTCTCCAGCAGGAAGGCAATCCTCACTCACACCAACAAATCCCAGGGACTCAGGTGGGACTCTCAGCAGCAGCAGACACAGAACAGGGTTGTATGTTTGTTCAAACACATTGGCCAAGACACAACACAGAGAAGTGGGACCAAAATTTCTCGGCTGCAATGCCATAAATAAAACTTGGGATAGTTTGCCCCATAAAGTCTTCATGGGGAATGATGTCTTGTCAGTAAGACTAGGAAACCTGCCGTGTACAACCTTAGAAGATAGTCAGTGATTTGTAACCAAGCAACAGATTTGCTAGTTTGCTTGAACTGGTTTCTAAGTTCAAGAGGCAAGAGGCTCATTTAACTGAGGGCTTTGGGGAATGGAGTATTTTCTTTAAAGGAACATTTAAACTATAAAAAAGGTAAAGAGAATTTTGTTTATAAAACCTTTTTACAGTTTATTTCCTATCATTGATTTCTTTATATATATATATATATATATATATATAAAAATGAGGATCTGACTAAATGAATCAGGACGTTAAATGATAAAGTTCCGTCCATGTAAACAAATAAATAATTATTTACAATCTTTGGCAAAACAAAATTAAATTTCATTGATCTTACTCTCTCACACACACTTGCAAGGAAAAAAAAAAAGAAAAAGAAATTTAAAAAACATCATAAATAATTTACATAGAATAGGAAAATTATGATACAGTCCAAATATTAACATCTACATCCCCGAACTGATGTCTCTTTCTGACAAAACAAAAAACCCTACACAGCCAATACAATCATTACATTTAATGAAGTCACCCTCCCTTCTGCTTGGGACTTGGGGATACAACTTGAAACACCAAAAGTAGGAAACTGAAACATTTAGAAACCTCATAAACAGGATTGAAAAGAAAAGAAAAAAAACCCAACAATCAAACAAAAACCAGCAACAAACCAAAATTGAAATAAAAACAAAAAAAAGATTTGATAATATGAACACTATAAAATGTGCAATAAAGCCCGCAACTGTGGATTCCTTTCTAATGAGTATAGCAATAAAATCTATTTCAAGGGAGAGAAAGTTGATTCAATATTTAGCTCACTGTGCCCTATAAAGCGGCAGAGGTACGGTATTATTCCATTAGTTAACCCATCTATGAATAAAATTACATTAGCATGTGTTCTTTTTGTGAACAAAGCTCATACAACTTAAAACAAAACAAAAAATGTTAAACATGTTTATACTACTGTATATCTGAGTAACTGTTGTATCTGTTTAGAATAAACACTGGTATCCCTTCAGCATTATTTAAGAAGTTCTATACACAGCAGACATAGGTAACTACAAAATATTAAAATTATGGTAACTGGATATATATTAAGGTTCCATTTATAAATTCCTTATTATTATTCATTTAACTTTAAAGCATACATGAATATAACCCATGAAACTATACTTACGTGTATAACATGCTTTGACAATATCTACATACTGCAATATGCTTTTAAAAATAGCTTTAAAATATCACTATTTTTGAATGTATTACTGATGCATTATACGACATGCTTTAAAATAAATTATCAGAGAAGGTAGCTTGGTGTGATAATCATAATAAATACTAACAAAATATTTATAAATGGAACCTTAAATTCATATGTTACCAAATTAAGTAATAGTGGCCTTGCCACCTTTTCAAAAACCCACATCAGGATTCAAGATGTCAAAGTGCTTTTTGCAGCAGAGGTGGGAAAGTGGTTCAGGTTCTTGTGCTCCACATGGTCATGGTGTATTCTTTATTACAAGGGAACGCAAAATATGATGGAAACAGAACTGGAAATAACTTTTTGACAATAGTGATAGCTTTGGATGTTTAAATTAATCACTCTTCCCTCTCACATGGAAGTTTCTGGTTCAGTTCTGTCTGGCCTGAATTAAGCCTCTACTAGACAACGCTTTATGTTGCAAGTTTGACATTTCTACCAACTGTAATTTTAAGGGGTGTTATTAAGAGCATCCTCATCAGCCAAAGAACATCTTTGTAGATCAATAAATGTTCATAATTGATCTTTACTTTATTATCCAAAGGCATTTGCATTGTTGTTATAGACACTGTTGGTGTGGTACTCCATTACTTTCCTAAAACTAGACCCGAAGGCTTTTTGTTACTAAAGTCCAGTCCGGACCAGAGCAAGGAAGTGTCAACCATACACCTAAAAAGTTATTCAAACACATGTTTCCTCACTTAAAGACACTGACTGATAATCATCACCCCCCTCTTTTTCTCCATATATATATAAATACATTAAGTAATTACATTTTTATATGTAAACGTCATTCTTAAAAAAAGTCAAATAAACAAACAAACATGTTTTGCTACGTTTTCACTCTACAAAAGTGTTCTAATGTATCAATCTGCTTTTGCTTCAGTGGTGGGTCGGACGCTCACGTTCAGGTTTCCTTAGTCCTGGCTGTGAGAAGGCACTTGGGTGGAGGGATGGCTGAGGCACTCCTGGCAGCAGGGAGGTACCTGGTGACTGGAGCGCGAGGACAGAAGACAAGAGGTACACAAAAATAGAAACTGGGAGTACCAGGATGTACTGAGGTGTCTAGGTTGCATAGCATTTACAGTACTTTGCTGGTAATGCAGCAACCATTGCTCAAGCATCTGAAAGAAATCAGAAAAAAGATATTAACTGTGATTGGTTTATTTGGTTAGGAAGCCAATCACACAAGAACAGAGCTCCATCATGGTACAGCATAGGGATGCAGCACAATGTTTCCTGTTCTGCATTTTCCTACAAATGTGAGGACATTTACATAAAAATAGGTATCTGCCTATATAGGCAGAGACCCACACATACATGTATGTGCACCTATATATCTAAGCGTATATAAAAAGTCATATATAATAAAATCTGGGAAAGCATTTTCTGTATTTCAAAACATTTTGGACAAGGCGCTAAAGACAGACATGCTTATTAAAAATATCTGCTTTCTCCTTCATGTCTCTTGAAAGAGGAGTGATCCGGAAGCAGCTCTCTGCCCGCAGGACACACTGAAATAGCTTACAAAGGAAAGTGGATATACAGAGAGAATTCCAAGCGTGTATGTCACTCAGATTTCTATCTCATTTTTTCCATGTGGGTAGTATTAAACATCTGGGGTTTATTATTCAAATTGAGATTACTATAGGGGCAAAGGGCATTCATGGTATTTCAACAAATCAAGGTCTACACCATGCTATGATATCACAGATTGCTTTTAGTAACTAGAGGATTACTTTCTTTTCCATATTTCGTGCAAAGGGTTTAGCACTTTCCAGACATTTTCTGCAACTAACCTCTGCATTCATATTTGAGGTCAGAGAAATAGACCATCTCTTGAGAAAAGACAAAAAGACCTAATCGTCCACCAGCAAAGGTTGTATCGTAGATTGGTCCAGAATCCACCATGACTTGTTTCCCTTCATACACTAAAACTCTGTAAAGAAGAACATAATTTAAATTAGACAAGGAGGATAACACAGTGTTCAGTGCTATGAGTTGGTAACGGTTCCCAAGAACTGAAACAGAATTAATTTTAACAAGGCACCAGAAAACCCAGCTTCACTGTAAGGATCACTTATCTCTATCTCACGCCCACCTGGCTGGTAGCCATAACACATTAATCAGAAGCAGTGGAGCTGTTCCATAAGTAATTTTATGCACACCATCTGCAAAAGATTTCCCAATTCTTTATTTAGAACAGTCATGTCTCCTGGAATGAACTATGTCATGTACTAGCATTCATTGATAAGCCCCTGTCCCTGTGAACTCAGAGGTTAGCACAATACCTCACCACATCACTTAGCAAAGTCATCGCTACAGCTGTGTGAACAGCTGATTTATCTATCTTGAGGTGCAAAGGCCAACATAAAAAATTGTAAGAACCATCCCTTCAGAGTCAAACAAAACATTAATTTGAGACAAGCTGAATCTCAATTTCAGGCATTTTAAGAGCTTAATGAAAGCTGGAAGGATTTGGACACAAACAGCTAGACTAATAATAAATTGGAAAAGGAGAAGAACTTGGGATACTTTTTTTTCTTTGATTGGTTTTGTTGGGATTTTTTGGTAGTGTTTCAGGCATCAACCCTGGAGCCAAAAGACCTCTACAGGCACCTCTTAATTTTTCTTCTCTATCAGATAGACTGCAGTTCCTTGAACTTGGATTCTCCACTTCTCATGGGAGACCTTGAGATAGTCAAGGTTCTTAGGATTTCAGTCTCTTAAAATAGCTTTTGGACCAAATGAGAAACTATTCTAGTCTGTTAATCAGAGAATTCTCTGGAGGAAGGGATTATGGTCTTGCTTCAATTGACAATACATTAGTTATGCAAAGCAGGATGGCTTCACATGAGGATGTGAACTTCCTACAACTCAAGGGTTAGGGACCAATTTCTACTTCAGCAGAAATGCATCTCCAGTACTTGCTTGACCTTGAAGTGGTTTATTTTCTGAAAGGTGCCAAAAGACAAGTATGAAACTGCTCCCTGAAAATAGTACTTAATGGATGGTAAAAAGAACAGCAAAAATAATGACAAGTTTTCATGTTCATGTAACCCCATTTAACATAATTCTCAAAATTTCAAGAAACAAAACATATGGGAAGTGTTTGATAAATTATTCATCCCACCAAAAAAAATTATGCAGCTCTAGTCACGTTAATACTAAATTGTTATTTCTGTACAAATAAAAAGGTTTCATGACTCTGTTAGTGAAATAATTGATTTCATGTATTTATTTGCTATAAACCCACCCTAATTAATAAGGAATTTCATGCCGTGGATCAATGGGATATCAGTTGAAACATGCTTTGTCTGAAACTAAGTAGATTCTGCAATACAGGTAACAGCAACATGAATGAAAAACTCAAGTTTCCTTATAACGTGTATCAGTCAATGCTTTGCACTGAAATACTTTGATGCACAAAGAAACTTTTCTTTCCAAGAAATGGATAATTTAGTAACTCAGTCTATCCAAATGTGTCTACCCCTTGTCTTTCACAGCCAAATGAATCCCCCCTACTCATAAGCACAAATAGGGCCTTAAGAGGTAAGGTCAGACTCTGCCCCATGAAAAACATCTTTTACAGTTACAGTAGTCAGTAGAAGATAAAATTGACATGGACAGTTAATGCTCATTCTTTGGAACATCAGATAAACAGCTGGGCTGTAAGGAAAGTCATATGCCATAGTTCCTTCTTGTGTGCATTACAGATGTGCTCATGGCTACTTCTCCTATAAGCCACTATGGCATACACAGGATGCTGAAGTAGACAGGCCATTGGCTTACTTCCCTGTGGCAATTCTGATGTTTCTAATTAATTTCATTCATTCAAATTCTAGCAGCTGGGGAGGAATCTCACATTCTAATCTTGCTTTGAGCTATGCTCAGGAATTTTTGGTCCCTTTAGCGTGAAGGGCTATTGAGAAAGATTATTTCTTTTTTTTAATTTAAGAAAATTTAGCTGATGTAAATATTGAACTATCCAGTTTAAATTAAATACATCTGACAAGGAAAACAACTTATTCTAAAGATAACAGAATGTCCCCAAAACATTGGAACAAACTGTCACACGTATTATCATTATTAGGACTAACAAAGAAACTGAGAACATAGCTCTTAAATCAACAGAGACAGAAGTTTTGCTACTAGAAAATACAGAGGTGCAGAAACATTTCTTACTTTATTAATCCTGTTTTAGGCCTATGAATCAAATGCCACCGGTAAGCAGTATAATCTTTCCAGCCAATGTTCTTGGGATCATGCCACAAAGTACGCACCTATAGTAGGAATACAAATGCCTTATTAGGAACAGACTGTGCTCCAGTAACTTTTTGTCCATTGTAGTAACTGTACATGCAGCTAAAGCTTACTTGCTGCAGAGCATGAAACTGAAAACAGTGTTTAATGTTTGATGGTATGATCAGCAGACCTATTTTACAGGGTGACAGTAATGAAAATTTCTGTCTCAAATTATTGATCAGTTACTCACACGCAGTTTCATAGCTGGAGTCACTGAAGACCATTACAGCACTGAGCCTGACTTCCCTTAGGAGGTCCTGCCTCTGTTTGCACACACACACCCACCCTGCCAGAATTGGTGTTACTGTTCCTATCTGTACAAGTAACTCCACCAAAGGAGCAGGACTGCAGCTTGCACAGATGTTACTGTCTGTGGCCTGCTCCTTAATCTCTTGTGCTCAAAGTCCTTTTCCTGCAAAGAGCTAAATTCCAATCCACATGCATGCCCCACTAACAATTTCCAAAAGGTACAAGTTTCTTCCACAGCTGGGCCCTACTTGGAACAGCAGCAGTTTTTCTGTTTTCATTTCTTTTCTCTTTGGCTGTTACTGGTTACTGAATTCTAAACCACGTATAATTCAAACAAGCTGGAATGCCAAAGCAGCAAGTGCCAATACAGAGGTCACAAAGGATTTGTGGATAACTGAGACCTCTCACTCCTTTTTATTTGGACCACACCACATCTTCCCTTTTATACATGTAACTTTTTCCATTCATAGTTTTTTTTACATGTAATGTTTTCTTTGAAACACAAATGCAAATATTATTATGGACACTAGTAATATAGAAGAAAAGCTGGTAAACGTCTGCAAAAAAATTGAGCTGTGAAAGGAAATTCTTTTTGAAACACCTCCCTTTTTAAAATATTAGTCATGCATCATTGGCCAGAAGTTTTAAATAGCTCACCTGCCCAGGGGTGTTTCCTGTATGCCAGAGAGCATTCCTCAAGTGTTCACCAGTACCAGTTGTTGAATTCACTACTTTGAGTGACACACCAGAATAGCCATAAGCCCTGGTGGGCTTGTCCTCCCAGTAGGTCTGAGTGACCTGCTTCCACATCAGAACATAAAATCGACTGCTGGACTGGTAGCCAAACACAAAGCCAGCATAGTCATCATCGCGGTCTGTGTTAACATAGAACGTCCCACTAAAGTCAACGGAGCTGAACTCATCGTAGCCTGGGAGAGGATGAAAGAAATAAACCACTGAGTTACAATGCTGGGTCTGGCCACCCACACCTACGAGTCCCAGCTCTATCCTGAGTTTTGCCAGGAGTCATAAACTGTATTTTTCAGTTTTCTTACCTGTAGGACAGGAGGTAATTACACTAGCCTACCTATCACATGGAGCCTTGTGGAGAGAAATAAGTTGTTTACAGGGGGCGTTGAAGACAGCAGGCACTATACTTACACCAAATTCTTCAAGTGGGTATTTTATGGGTGTTACAGTTGGTGATGAGATGAATGGTCAAAAGCAAACAGCATTGAGCTGTTTTTAATTTAGGCATATATACTGTCCCCATGTGTCAGTCCAAAGCTTGCAATACCAAAAAGGCGTTTATCTAGTTGTTTGGGGTTTTTTTCCCTTCCTTATCACCAGACCACTGGTTACTTTTCCAAAGATGATAGCTGTCATCTAATACTCACCTACAGCTATTCCAGGATCAGAGTTGGCAGTCTGCACGAGCTCCTTGCCTTGGTGGCGAATAACCCAGTTGGGATCAATCTGAGCTGTTCCTTTGGGGTCCAGTGGGACCATCTGGAACTTTCTGAAATCAGTTTCACTGATGGCATTGTTTTCAGGGCATACATCATAAATATCCGGGACATTGTCATTGTCAAAGTCATCTTTGCAAATATCACCTCTGCCATCACCTATAAGCAATGTGAATAAACAAATGCAATCATTAGCAATTTATCCAGCCTTCCTAATGGCTCTCCCACTGATGGAAGAAATTCATGATACATATGAGTACGTTATTCTTAAAAGAACACTCCAAACGACTCCAAAGAAAGCTTCATTGTCTGAAATTGCATTTGAAATGTTGCTGGTAATGACTGGAAGAACTTAGATCAAGGCCAAAACTGTTGTTAATAAAACCGTCCTATCAGTTGTTTATGACAGTAATCAATCTGGACCCGGTCTATACGTTGCTGTGGAATCAGGGTGGGAAAAGTTGGAAGTCCGCTATGTCAATGTAATTCACTAATGCTTGTATTACATCTTCAGTTTGATTTGTCCCAGATGTGGATGCAACACCACATTTTAATATGTGCAGTGCAAATGAGTTCCAACAATAGCATTAAAACCTTAATCTTCCTGCACATTACTAAATGCTTCTATACTATTGAAGATATTAAACCCTTTTTCCAGACTTATCTCTGTCTCAAGACTACTTCAGCAGCAATGCATCTAAGGTGTTTCAGATTGCAGTGTCTCACCTCTGCATCAAAAGAATGTAGGGACAGTATTGCAGTAAAATATACATATATGTCACTCGTATATATACACATATATAAATATACATAGTCAGACTTTCACTTGTGGGTAGAACAATTTGTCTTATATAAAATGTAAAGCTTCAGAAAAACATATGAAAAAAGAAAGCAGCACTGTATCCAACAGGACTAGTCTTGGAGGAATGGAAATATTAGGTCCTGTTATATGATTGCAAAAAGTTTTTTAGAGAACCTAAAAATATATCCATACATGTCAGCTACAGTTGTGCTTCTGCTCAACACTTTTACTATACCCAATACTTTTTAAAAAGTCAAAAATTATTTCCTTTTTTGTTACCCATAATATTGGTGGAAACCAGGAGATGTGACTTGTCTTGAATAGCTGGTGGTGAAAGGAGGCATCTAGAAAAGATATCTCATTGCCAATGCCACTGTTATTCAGTGGCACACAGCAGCACAAACACTTGAAAATAAAGCAGAAAAACGTGGCTAGACAAGTATAGAAACATATTTGCAAATGGCTCCAACTTTTACAACAGAAACTACTGGATGTTACAGTGGGAACCAATGTAAAATCAGAACTGCCAACTTATTTGTTTCTATCCTTATGTATGAGCATCTGCTTTTTTTTTTTTTTTATGTATGAGCATCTGCTTTCCCCCCCCCCCTCCCCCAAGTGTTTGTGACTGCTCTAACAACATGGGAATTAACACCATGGGAAATAGCATTGATCCACCTCATTCAATACTGACCTACTACTAGATGCTTCACAGGCAAATGGAAAGCTACATTACTATGCGTAACCAGTGTAGCATTATCCAAGTATGAAGCTTTCAGAGAAAAAGCAGAATAAGCTTTAGGCAGCAGCCAAAAAAAAAAAAAAAGTTAGAGAAAGCTGAAGCATCTAATATCTGAAAGACCTTCTGCAGTTCAGATATGTGGTAAAATAGTCCTATTTTCGACCCTGGCAATCAGCCACAGAAAAATCCAAATCCTGACCAGCTGTGTGTTCCTGCACCTGTTTGTCTTAGTATTTATTGGAGAAAAGAGAATGAATTTCCAATTTTATTCCCTTTGCCAATATCAAAGAGCTAATTCTTGAGTCACAGGAGAATCTAATTATTCACTGAAAGTCCTGCTGGCAGTTCATTTGGTACTGAGCTGGTGCTGACAACATTGATTCCCTGTCAAGGAAAGTTACAAAGCGTTTGTTTACCCAGCCACATCCAACAGCTCTCTCCAGGGCCTCATCCTTATATGCTATAGCTCTCATCTTCAAGAGCATGGGAGCATCTTTTGGCTTTATTTATGGCTTTTCCAAGATTTCTGTTGGACCTGTCACTAATGACAGTGATGAGCTGGTTAAACTGTTTAAATTTATGCTTTTGTGAATCCTTACTCTGTACATAAATTGAGTGTCCCCTGAAAGATCCAGGTGACAAACGACTATAACAAACTATCCCAGTTTGCCTTATTCTGGAATAATTCTGAAATTAAGGGGCTATTCCAGAGACTGGCAAGTACAAAGATACTCCAAATATATAATTGGACGGAAGAGTTAAGAAATTTAAGAACTACTATTGACTAGCAACCAGAAACTTCCTAGTGTCAGCCGCTGTCTTACCAGGAAATCAGTCAGGGCTCAAGACTTTATGTTTCTAAATTTACATAAAAATACATTGTTCAGGTGCAAAATTCTGCTTTGAATTTCACCAGCCTAACTATGGAATGACTCCAGCAAGTTGCATAACACAGGTGAACAACTTCTGTTCTGAATTTACTGCAAGAGCCATTACTTATAGAGATATTATGGTGGTTTTCAAAGGGTTGTAAATGTCTTTTAAAGTGCAGTTGCAGTTGTGAAACTATCACTAATTCATTATTGAAATACTTACAAGCATAGAGAAGGACTGTTTGAGAATGACAAGCAACATTTTACCACAGAACTGGAGAAAAGAGCAATTATGTATCCATTTTTAAAACTGTGACATCAAGACGTATCTAATGCTACCTATATAGCAAATTTGAGAAAAAGTGGTCTGAAATAATTTTTACAAAAATAGTTTAAAATTAACAAAAATTTTAGACTTTAAAAACCTGAAGAAATAGCAGAGCAATAAACTACTCTTTTTTTACATTTTAGTTTTCAAAAGAGAACTTGTTTCGAAAGCTCAATTTTTCATTTTTTTAAGACATATGAAATTCAAGGTATCTGAAATATTCAGATTTTTAATGTTTAAATTCAAAGTGAAAATCAGAAGTGTAAAAAAAATCTGGTTTTTCCTTTTAAAATGTGTTAAAGTTGATCTACAAATAAGTATGTGTGTGTTTGAGCCCCTATCAAAGGGGCTTCCTAATGCTCTAACCCTGGACCAAACTAGCTAGTTCAGTTCCATTGAAGTCCATGGTGCCTCAACTGTCAAAACCAGCTCAGTTTGATCTGGTCTTTCTCTTCATCAGATATTAATACTCCAAGATCAGAATTGGATACTAAGAGATAAATTAAATTCACATGACATTGTTCTTACCATCAGAGTCCTCCTGCTCAGGGTTGTATCTGAGGCGACAATTATCCCTGTCATCTGGGACACCATCATTGTCATCATCAGGATCACAGGCATCTCCTTTACCATCTTTATCGTGGTCCGCCTGGTTAGCATTAGGGATGTAAGGGCAGTTATCCTGGTTGTTCTGGTGGCCATCTTCATCTATGTCCTCATTGTTGTCACACTGGTCACCAACAAGGTCATTATCTGCATCAGTCTACCCAAAAAAATTTAAAAAGCATATTTATTATTGTTACTAGACACAAAAGTACAGATAGCCTGGTACTTTACTTCTCAGCGCTTCAAGGACTTCTCTGGAGACAAGTGATAGCATGATGACAATGATGCTTCAAGCAGGAACAAAACTTCAAACTAGTATGGCTATTTTTTCTGCTATCAGTGCATAAGATCTGGTCCCCAAGACATTTCCAGGGCAGGTCTTTGGCCACAACCTTCATTGCTCTCGTTCTAGAGATCACAGGGAAGTGTCAATCTGGGCAGCACATTTTCTGATTGTTTCTGTATACTTGATGCTGCTTCCCTGCACATGGGCCCACAAGCTCAGGCATATCAATGCAGCCCTGAGGCTGTACTCACTTCCCACGGGGGAAGAAAAGAGTTTAACAAAGCCTTGAAGTCACTTTACTTTCCTGTCATCTGATAGATCCAATGCCCGAGATGTGAAAATGAGTAACACACATCTAGCTTTTCAGCTCTACAGTAAAGAGGAACTGATAGCAATTCCCATGTTCTTGTCTCTGCCCTTGTTCTGATGTTGCCATTAAGGAAACTAACATTTACCTGGTCTGGATTATGCATCAATGGACAATTATCACACTGATCACCAACGCCATCACCATCTGTGTCACTCTGGTCTGTGTTATAGACGTAAGGACAATTATCTCTTTCATTAAAAATGTCTGTGAAGGAAAAAAAAAACCACACCAAAAGATTGCAGAAATCAGAATGATACAGCATCCAGCACAGCCAGCCATAGACTGTAGGATTCACCAGTAAGGCTTTTAAGGGGTTCATAGGCTTTCCGATTGCTACAACATGAAATAGTGAAAAGAATAATAGTAGAAAGAAAAATCATGGTATCAATTCCACTTAAAGTCTTCCATATGTATTTTCCTAAGGAATTTTGCTATGGTAAGGGCTGATTATGCCTTAAGAATTTAGCTCTTTTTCACAGAGTAACCGATAAAGGGGTGGGGTGTTTTGAGATAATTTTGTTTGGATTTTTTCCCCACACTCTAAGAAATCGCATAGAATGCACAGCTATATTATGTTGGAATTTCTGAAGAGTTTTCTATAGGAAAAACGGTATTAATATTCAGCTGCCTCAGCAATAAACAATTTAATTTTACCAGAACATCATTTTTTTTACAGCCTGCCAAATTTTCACAAGACACTGTTCTCCTCAGGAAAATTTATTACATAAACAACAATCTCCTTCAGAATTATAATATGTTGAAAAGAAACAAAATCAAGAATGTTGGCATATCTGTCTGGAAAGGACACAAGGACCCTTTCCTACACTATAGGGCCCCTAGATATCTGCATAATCTTTCAGCCAATAACATACGATTACATTTTTCTTCAAATGCAGAACTACTATGAGTAATACTAAGAACATGATGATCAGCAGGATGAGAGGACTTCAGGATGTTCAGAAGTTCAAGTCAGATAAGCATCCAACAGTTTAAAATGTTACCCAAAACTAGACTTCTTCAATTTCTAGTACTTCTGGATTCTCACAGTTTTGAAATACTGCAGGGATATGCTTTCAGAAAAGACATTTAAGTGTTTTTCCCCATCCTTAATTCTGATCAAATCTGTGTCATACAGGCATTTACTAGTAGATGAAATAAACATCTTTAATAATATTTTAAGACACATGAAAACGTGTATTTGGATTACTGTGGGCTTCACATTGCATTCATAGAAAAGCAAATTAATTTCCTACAGATACTGTCTTAACTGCACAGATGTTCTGATGTTCTTTTCCCTCCCTAAAAAGAAAAAAAAAAGTCAACTTAGACCCTGATCACTTTGGAACACAGACAAAGGAAAGAAATTTTTTAAAGGTTACACTGATAAAAAGGCTTGCTGTGATTTATTCTTCAATAATATCCATTGTAGTCATTTAGGGACTTTATGGTCAACTATACTACACAGGGCAGATGAACTCCAGTCTTCTCTTTCTTCTCCTGTATTTTTGAGCGGCTAGACCCAATTTTATTCCATGTACAAAAATGCAGGTAACCCATCTAACTGGACATAAAGTGAAGTGTACTTGTGGAACAGCAGTTAAATCTCAAAACTGAAAGCATACCATCTCCATCAATATCCACAGCACATGAGTCACCCTCCCCATTATTATCTGTGTCAATCTGGGCAGGGTTGTGTACGTAGGGGCAATTATCACAGCGGTCACCAACTTCATCCTTGTCATAATCAAACTGACGAGGGTTGAACAGAAGAGGGCAATTGTCCTAGTAGGAAGAAATAGAAGATTTCAGAATATAAATCACAACTCAATAGATCATACTGTGAAGTGGTAAGTCTGCCTGTTCACCTTTGACAGAGACCAAAAATCAAAATATCAATCTTATATTTTGTCAATGAGCAAGCTTTACCTACACTGAAGGTCTTGGCAGTAATGGGATGGCATCTGGACAGCCTGGCTCACTGTCTAATTTTGTGCTTTTGTACAAGGTATGTGAAATGTGTTCCATATCTCACTAGAAGAGCAACAGGCATTTTAAATCAGATGTGTACTCAGATATTGCAACAAAAGTGTACCACTGGCACATGTATTTTTTTAAAAAAAATCAGAATGTGTTGCAACATCAGGCCAAATTCAGCTGCATTTTATATTTTTTGGAAAAAAAATAGAATTGTTACACTGACTTTTTTTGAACAAACTAGTATCAACATTCTTACTTTTAAACCACGTGTTTTGATTTTTCAGTCTAAACAAGAACAGACTTTTTTGTGGGTTGTTACATTGCATGTGATAACAAAATATAAAAGTTTCAAAAAGCAAAATTAAAATTAAATACTCTTATTGACCCAAAATATTTTTCCTCTGAGACCATTCCTTTTAGTGGAATTTTGAAAATTTCATTTCAGTTTAGTCCCTAATTTGAAAGTCTGCCAGAACAAGGATTCTTAGGTTTCATACATCCCCAAATTACACATGGACTTTTGCACAGGCACAAGGAAGTACTCAGTGTGGAAAGGAAAGAACAAAATCAAACCAAAGCAGTGGGAGTAAGGACTACCTCAGCATCATGGAATCTGAAGGGAGGTCATATGGAAAAAATCTTTAAAATACTTTCCTCTGCTAAAGCAAAAAACATTTACTGGGACATATTTTTTTTAGCACAACATTTTAAACTCCTCAGAAATATATTTTATATACTCACGGACAAGATATAGAGGCAAGTCAATTTTATACAGCTCATAAAACAACTTCTAGCTACAATTCTTCCAATATATGAACTAAATTGTACTATTTTCTCAAATAATTCCTTGGGTTTTTTAAAATATTCCAAATAGAGGCTCCATGCACACAGTTCTAACCCTGGTTTAACCTCTGAAGGGAACAAAGACGAATAGTAAATTCCTAAAATGAATTCACTCTTCCTAAACATGTTCAGAAAAGGCAGAGTGAAGCCCACTCTAGAGGTACCCTTGCCACTTTTGCTGAATGTACATAGAGAACAGGTTTGAACTAACTACCGATCTTTTAGATTCTGCAGGTAATTGAATTTCAGTCTTGCAGGCAGATTTAAAGGAGGGAAGTATGAACCAGGCTAGGTGTTACCCTCCCGTCACTTCCCCTTGATGCTGGGTGTGTTTATAGTTATCATTATTCAAGCATAACTTGTTTCCAGCATAACTTAGATATTTTATTTACCAGCTTTTTAAATACAATTAACCTATCATTCTCCCATTGCAAAACAAAAAAAAAAATCCACCACCACTTTCCATTAAACTGTTTTCAGGCACACAGCTGAACCCAGAACTCATATGGAGAATATAATTCAGCCCCAGGTTCCCCAAGCTGCTTTGCTCTGCACAGTGTTACTCTCCTTCGACCCAATACAGCTTTAGTCTGCACCAGATATCATTCAGGGAAGGCAGTGCAGAATAATTCAGCTGAAGCTCTGAACAATAAAGCTCTCATCTCTTGTAATGGCTTTCCTTAAAACCAGATGTTTAGGTCAAATGTACTGACGACACAGAAATGCATCTTACTTTGTCATCTTCAACACCATCATTGTCATCATCCTCATCACAGGCATCTCCTTTGCCATCTTTATCAAAGTCTTCTTGGCCAGAGTTAGGCAGAAGGGGGCAATTATCCTGGCCAAAAGAAATAATCAACACATTACTTTTATATTACATCAGAATTACTTGCCTGGGCAGAATAGTAGATATGGTACACCAGAGACTATAAAGCAAGAACAATCAATCACAAATACTTTTTTACGTGCCTATTTTCATCCAAAGATAGTAGTTCATCTGCTTCTTTCACACTATAAAGTGAAATGCATCTGCAAATCATTCTATTTCCCAGCTTTCCTTCTGTTAAAGGGATGTTTCCAGTAAATTTTAGATTAAACTATCTAGCAGAGAACAAACACACCACACACACACACTCTTACATCAACTTTTTATAGACAACCCACAAACTATGTTTGAAGATTACATATAAAATGACCATGTTTGGTTACCAGAAAAATAAAGATACAAGCGAGAGGATCGTCTTCAGAAATAGCTGTTCATGCAGAGTTACTAGAATGAAGTAGTACACAGCAATGAAGTGGAACACTAAGAAAGGGTTTTGAAAAATGTGCCCTTACGCTGTTCTGCAAAACAGCACCTTTGCACTCCCATGCTCTCAATTTATTATTTGGAAATATCTATTTTGTATCATAGCTTTTTAAAGAACGGGTATTTAAAATAAGCAAGTCTTAGGTTATGCTGAAAAAATAAGTGGTGAAATAGCTTGCCAAACTTTTAACATGTATTCCTTTCAAAAATACTATAATCAGCTACAAATGGATTTCAATTCTACCACTGGCTAAGAATAAATGCAACTATAAAAAACCCACTCTATTATTCTCATTTTTTCCTTACATTCTCTGTCTACCTCGGACCAAAACTGAATCTGCCAAGAGAGACAGAAATATCTTTTTTGTAATACATACCCCAAGGAAATGAGTATTATAGTAAGATTCCTAGCCCTATTTTCAATCTCAGTGGTTCTAATAGAATAGATAATTTAAGAAAAAGAGAACTGGGAAGTTTATGGTAATTATCAAAACTTCAATGCAACTCCAATTTTTTATGGCACTTTTTTACCAAATACCTGTGAACAGACTTGACTGTGCAACTCTACACTGGTTACCAGTGATACAAAAAAATATATATTTTAGTAACAACAATAGAAATCAGTTGAAGCTTGCTCAATTACTTTGTTCACAACTATATGTTTTTCTGTCTATCTGTATTCTCTGTAGATTTCAGTCCAGTTTCATATAAATCAAGTAGTAAGATGGAAACCTCTCAGGTAGCAAGTTCCTATAAACTTTGCATAAAGAGGTAACAGGGTGGAGGAGAGAGTTCCTACCAGTGCATTCTAATAAAAGACTTCCAGGTATTAGAAAGAGGACTTATTAGACATTGCACCTTCCACCTGGAAACTCAACCTTGAGGCACAAACCTAGGCTTCTTTGGTTCTTCTACTGACAACATTGTGTGTTGGTATGATAATTCTTAGGGGAAAAAAAATGCTATTCTCATGTGAATGAAAAAGAAATTTACATTAAAAATATTGCTAAGATTGTATTTTTATTATTATTTACAACTACTTGCTTTATTGATGGCACTACATCAATACAACTGCTTAGACAGTAAGTTAATTTTCAACCATTATCAGCTCAAGGTAAAAAGCTTTGGTTTGCTTTTTTTAGATCAAATTACTCAACTAGGATATTTCGTAATGAATGTAAGGACCAGTAAATACTTGGTATTCTTAAGAGGTTTTCTTTGGACGGGTGGGGGTCCCCTTAATTGAAGTACTTGTGTTTATTAGATCAACACATATTATAGAAACCATTAATCAACCTTTGGAAACAGTTTTTTCTGAATGGGTTGAGCATGTTGGGTTTTTAATGAAAATCGATAATTTGCGCTACATCTTGAGTCTACGTGCTGCAGATTCTGATGACAGGAACCAAAAAGGAATATATGAAAATCAGTTACTAAATCTGATGGACCTATTATGAACAGACATCAGCTACAGCGAGGAAGACCAATATGGGAAGCTCAAATTTCCATCAATGTCTGCAATACTTCTGCTGGTAAAGCCTAGATTCAAAATTCAAGTGGATTACACCTGAGTGACTTCTGATTCTCTCAAACAGCCTGATTTAAACTTTCCTAGCCTCTTTATCTGTATTTGGGTGGTGGTGGTGGTTAACCACTGTAGTGGTCTAGAACTCAATTATTTTTGCATTTCTTTCCTAATTTCTAAGCAGAAGTTATTGTGCTAGAACTTCATGAGAGTTTAGAGGTAGATCACTTTAACAAGGAGAAGGAGAAACTGAAATCTTTTGCGTCTTGGGGAAAAACAATAATCTATAGAAACCTCAGGACAGAAAGCATTGCCCTTGTAGTCATGACTGATTCAGCAAAATACTTGAGCACCTGCCCTAGTGAATACATGTAGGTAATTCAGTGTTGCCAGTGGTCCCACGAGTAGACACTTGCTTATGCCTTCTGCTCAGATAAAGCTCACCTCATCCCAGTTGCTTAATTTGCTTCTGCAAACAGTGTATGCCCCTCTATTGTGCCTGTTATTCAACCATCAGTGAGGCCACCACTCAGAACTGGGATCCAAAGAATTACCTGTTGGGGGTGTCTTCACCCCTCGGCTATTTGGGTCATTGCTAAACAGGTGAATGTGGAACAACTTTCAGCCTGGTTTTGCAGAGCAGTGTAACCGCATCAGGATGAGGCATCCAAGCAGGTTCACCATTTTTCAGCAATTTCTGCTGGGAGGAACCTCAGGCCATGGAGCCAAGGAGGACTTACAGTGTGTTTCAGATGAACACAGAAGCAGGTCCCAGGGAACATGGTGGGCACCCACTGCTAAATCTACAGACCACCATTTTTCAGCTCCCTGAAGCTTATTTCGTCCTTGGTGTTTCATTTTGTTTTTCACTACAGTGGCACAGCTGCAGCAGCAAGCGTGGAGTCCCCTCCCAGGTCTAGAGCCAAGAGTGGCAGGAAGGTCATTCCCCTTGGGAAGATGAGAACTGGGACTCCGCATCAATAAAAGGTAAGAGGCTGAATCTCCCATCCTCTCCCACTGAGCTTTTGCAATAAGAACTCCTCTGTCTTAATTACTCGTATTCATTCCTCTGTTAGGCTCTTATTGCCAAAAATTATCTCGGGCTCTGAATCCAGTTTTCACAGAGTGTGACCTGCTGAACCCTTTCAAAGGAGCGGGTAGTTCAATAAAGGATTTAGATCTGTAGACCTTATGTGGCTGTCAGTGTCTTCTTACAAGCCCTGCAGGTAGGATTTCATACTCGCCTGCACCCAGAGATTCCTGTTTAGTTCTCAGTGTGTGCTCCACACCCATGCTTTAGGTAGCTCCTGCTTGGTGTGTTAACTCTACTCACAAGCATCCCAACCTTCTGTGTATTCCGAATAGGGAGAACAGAAGACTGGATTTCACTTTGAGAAACCCTTACTGAATCTACTATTCAGTGAATACACATTTCACAACATCTCCTGGAAAGTTAGCATGGTCTAACAGTCAAAGCTTACTGAAAGCAACCACCTGCTTGATGCTGAGAAGTGTTATTCACATCTATTTAGGAAAAAAAGAAAGAAAATTTGCTTATGGTATGGCATTTTTATCAACCTTTTTTACTTACCTTTACACAATGGTATGTTGCATTAGCAGCACAGACCAAGTTATTATTAGGCCAGCCATCCAAATCAGAATCTTCACCACATATGCGTCCATCGCCAGCATAACCTGTCCTACATTCACATTTATACATAGGATCACTGAAATGGCCCAGATAGATGCACTCTGCAGACTTATGGCAGCTGTGTGTCTTGTCCTTGCAAGGATTCTCAGGTTCACAGACCTGTAACAGACAGAGCATACTCACTGAAACCTGGTGATGCTTGCAGCCAGCTGTGTACACCTCAACTTTGTCAAGACCAGGCCAGTTACTTAGATGCCTAAAAACAGGAACTTTGTTTTAAGTGTGGTTAGTAAGCCATACTGCTCTGTCAGTTCACAACTCCAGACAATGCATACAGTGAAACTAAATAAAACAAACCACAGGAAAAATTGGACATTATTCAAAAAGCAATTAAAGTGATTAATATTTTGAGAACTCTATCTGCTTTCTTCCAGATGTCATTAATCCCCAGAAATTAACTGCAACAGAAAGTAGACCACACTTACCTCTTTCCTTTAATATTTGACCTGTCAGTATGCAATGACTATCTTATTTTCCTAAATCAGAGATCCTAATGAATTCTCACATTCCCGTCAAGTAAGTTTTTGTTACTTCTTTCTTATCGCCTTGCTTATTTTCATTGACAGTATCTGAGAATCTTACACAGATGTTTTACATTTAGACTTCACATGTTGAACTGACCACAGTTTCAACAGCAACAAAGAGAAGGCATCCCATGACAGCCATTTTACCATTTACTTCTTCAATATCATTTCCACTTCCTTCTGCCCTTCACCACTGATAGGTGTTGGCCCGATGGAGTTTAGGGAGTGAGAAACCCAGACATATAAGTCTGATGACACTCACATAAACAGCATTATATTTATGGGGAGAATGATCCTGATTCTTCAGTTTCCGATCCCCAGAGTAGGTATGTATACCTGAGAGAAAGGAGTGCAAAGCAGGGGAATGCTTGCTCCTGGCATTTTACATTCATTTGGTGCAACTGTGCAGATGCCTAGAGAAAACAAAACCCTTAAAAAAAACCAAACCCAAATTCAGTATTTTGTTACTCAAACAAAAAATACCTTGGAACAGCGGTTATCTATTTCAGATTATCTTTGTTTGGTACACAAGTTTATCACATGCTTTCATTCACTGATATTTTCAGGTGAGAATTACTCAGTTTCAAAGCCACCAAATTCTCTTTGGCATCACTTACTTGCTTCTCTGTCTTGGCAACTTCCAGCCCTACCCCATAGGGCTGGCTTCCTTTATAGCGTGGAGGACACGGCAAGCAGTGGAAACCTGGATTTGTGTTCACACAGCGATGGACCTGATTCACCTTAAAGCAAACATCTGACACAGCTATACACTGCAGGAAAAAGAAAGAAGAAAGCAATCAGATAGCTGTGTAACTCCTAGATAATGAAAATTTCACAGTGATTTCCTGGTGTTAGTGGAAACAAAGTCAATACCTCATCAAGATCCTCACAGACAGTACCATTGCCAAGGTAACCTGCTGGGCATGGCCCACATGACCAAGACCCATCAGGGTAACTGTTGCATTCTGCTCCAGGAAAGCAAGGATTTGACAAGCACCCATCTGGCAAAGACACATACAAGTGTAAAGTAAGTTAGGAGCACAAAAGGCATGTCAAACAATTTAAGAAATAGGTATTCTCTGTTCATTATCTTAAATCACATGTGATGCAACAGACTCCTATAAAACCCCTGAGAATTAGGGTTATTAAATGCATTTCATATACTATTGATTTAATGTAAAAATAGTACAGATTGCTACATCCGGTTGAATACATTACAGCATACTGAAGCCCTGTTTAAGAAACAGATCCTTGTTCAGGAGAAGTCAGTATTAAGAATATATATAAAATCCCACTGATCTAAACAGCAACCAAAACAGTTAAATGTGCTTTCCTGAAACAAAGATATAATTAGTAGATTTCTGTAGTGTCAATTTATAATTATCCATTAAAGAAATAACAGCAACAAAAATTAGTCAGACTGAATAATAAAGAATGACTAAACACCAACCAATTGGGCAATCCTTCTTATTGCACATATCATGTTGCTTGGTATCTCCCACACATGGCTTTCCTCCATACTGTGGCTCTGGACTGTTACAGAGGCGAGACCTCTCACGAATTCCTCCTCCACAGGTAACAGTGCAGGCAGACCATGGAGACCAAGGACCCCACTGGCCATTCACTGGGTATGCAGAAAAGAAGAGAAAAGCATCACAGGTGATACACTGGGGACAACGTCCCGTGTCAATGACAACAACGCTTTCTTCAGATCCCTGACTGGAGAGTTTCTCACTATGCACATAGGAAGAAAGATGCTGGCAAAGCCTGACACTGAGATAGCAACAAGTATGGTGCCTTCAAAGCTCCATGCGAAGCTTTCATTTTCTGCAAAAACCAGAGTGTGACCACAGGAAACAAACTTCTGCAGAGTCAAACATGAGCTCAGTGGCTTTTTTTATGACAACAGTATGCTCAGTAAGATTGCAGCTATTATTCTTGTTTTGTAATCCATTCACCAGTGTATTTTCAATGGTATTGCTTGACACAGTATAAATAACTTATTTCAGTGATTCTTCTGAATGTTTTATATTAGTACAATTCTACCGATCCTGTTCTCAACAATCCCAAATTTTCTTGAAATACAAACATCTTTGAACCAAACTCTGTGTTTGTTCTTGGTACTGCAAAAGAACCCATAAGGGCAATGGTGTATATCCTTAAATGCATAACCTTTTCACTAATTTTACATGCATGGGTAGATAAAAAAACATTTTAAGTGTGTATAGCTATTTAAGTACTACTGTGTTAGAAGCCTGACATCAGTTTCAGGTTCATATCCTGCAAGTGGGGAAAAAAAAAGCTGAACAGAGGAGGGAATGAAGAAATATATACAAAGGGAAAAAAGTAAGGAAAAATTATGTGAAAGGGAAGTGAGTGGAATGAATGGTTTCTAAAAAGGTTTAAAAGTGTAGATGAGGAAGAAAGAATTATAACAATTAAATGTGCTTAGTAACTGTAAAATGTGTATGCAACATGGCTGTCAAGGGACTGTATGTCTATTCCTACCATTTACACCATCAGCTTCCTTTTAGACAGAAAGTGTTTATATTTTCGATATGCAGAAATGAATCATTAGGCTATAAAATGAAAACTTCTCAAACTCTTCATGTTTAAAACCAAAACATAACTTGGGAGGTTTACAAAACCTCCGACTGCACTGTTGTCTTCATTTTAAAAGCACCCTTGTGTGTCATTTCACCCCTAAGCTACAAATTGTATTTTCCAACATAGAAATTTGCTGTATTTTAGAGAGATTTAAAGAGAATTTTGTATTTAAAGAGAAGAAACTCAGCTCTAATATTGTTGCATCACCTTGGATTCAAGGCCACAGACATACCTGGACATGGAACCTTCTCACATTTCTCTGTTTCACGCCCATTTCCCACACAGTTTTTCCCACCCATCTGGGGGATAGGGGAATTGCAGAGGCGGATGCGGGTGATATTTCCTACTCCACAGGTAACTGAGCAGGAAGACCAGGGAGACCAGTGACTCCAGCCACCATCTTGACGTACTGCCAGAAAAAAGAGCAAAACTCAAGGAAACAGCCCACTTGCAGCAGTAATACAAACTCACTTGTGAAGTTAACCTTCTAATAAGCCTCTCACTATGCCTGATGAATGTCCCATCTCTTTCCCACCACTGCCACTTACAAAGGCCAGCATGTCAGCTCAGGCATTCAAGTACAGCTTTCTTAAGATTTTCAGTGACCAACATATGACTAACACGGATGACAGACATTTCACTTAAATATCTGAACTTGTTCCAAAGAAACAAATGCTTGTTTAAAATGCACATGTGGACATCTAGCAGCTTCAGCAATAGCCTTAGGTACTACAGTAGCATGGATATAAGTTACCTGCAATACTATTACCTACAGTTCTGCAGATTATGATCTTCCTAAGTGCCTTAAATAAAAGCAGTTTGATATTTTGCAAGCCTTCTATGATTACTGTATTCTTAAAGACTACTAAGCTAATGGAATGGGCCAATAACCATGAATAAATGACAGATCAAAATGTGGCCCCATGTATCACGATTATGAATTGAGTGTTGTTGAATTGACTTCAAACAAGAGACTTCAGTTCATAATGCTAAAGATCACCCATTATCTTTTTTTGTTTAACAGAGACGAAGCCAAAATACACATAACTAGTAAATTGTTAAAAAAGGGAGAAATATTTGAAAGGGGGAAGATGACAAAGAATCTAATGACAGCTACTTTAACGATGCGTATATGAGTGTTCAAATACATACTGCACCAATATAAGTGTAAGCATTCATAGGAAATCCAGAGTAAGCTTGTTTTTGATTAGAGATGTCTGAAGGAGCTTTAAAGAGGGAGAAATTTTATTACTTACTGCGATGGTCGCATTTCTTAAAGCTGCACATCCTTGTCTGGATGTGTGGGCCTGTACAAGCACTCCTGGTGACATCACATGACCTTCCTCGCATCTGAGTCCCAGAGCCACAGGTAACTGAGCACTTGGTCCAGTCTGACCATGGTGACCAGCCTTCCTCACTGTCATCAGCTGCAGAGCAAAAGGTAAGAAAGAGTCACTTTTAATACTAAGCACTATTATCCCATTCAGAAAATTTTCACTTTTCTTTTTCTTTAGAACGGATACTTGGTCCTTTAGATGTCTCTTTTTCTAATTTTGCTTTCCCAAGCTGCCACTGATGTTAGGGAATTAGAGTTTAATGTAATGAGAGGTTAGCCCAGAAAAGAATCCTGAATCTTCATGAAGTGCGCAGTGTGTTTGCATGAAGCACTGACCTTTGGAGGAAGAACATCTTATCTCCAGAATGAACTAAGCCACAAACTCAAATCCCAACCGCCTTTGACTTCAGAATATATGTCAGTACGATGAGATGTGGCCCCACCTCTGAACACAACATAACAGTGAACATGATCAAGAGCACATCATAACAATATGCCCTATGCTCTGAATAAGCAAAATAACCTCTAAATATATTCCAATGCATTTTCATTTAGAAAATCTAAGCAATCATTTTTTTCTGTAACAGATCTGTCTAGTACATAGCGAAATGTATTGAACCCACACTGAAGTAATCTAATCAGTGAAATTATTAAAACTACTGTCACTCCAAAGTCTAATTCACAGCCTGAAATGTTGTCTTAAATGTGGAACAAATTAAGGTTCGTAAGTAAAGCATTACACCAAAAAAGGATATATGACAGAGGGAAAAAATAAAATAGACGATAAGAATGACGTAAGAGAGAGGAAAAATAATGTGAACTCATAATAAATGTTGCATGAAACTACGTGAAACTTTTGATCTGGAACTTAAACATATTCTGCAAGGAGACAGGAAGACATCCTAACCTATATTAGTCTGTTTTAACCAGGCAGTATGGAAAAGAGAAAATAGTGCACAGTACTATTACAAACCAACAAAAATCAGAATGACCAGGCTTGGAAAACACAACAGGGGAAGAGCATGCTTATAACTTTTAATGTCTATACTTAGCTAGGCAAGTTATCAGCTTACTTCAACAATCAATAGAAGCACTGAAAAGAAACCAACTCCTCCCGTAGGTAACTTAAAGCAGCCAAGTGACTTCATATGATCTTTGTATACATATAAGTTTTGTGTTTGATCTTACCTGCCTTGACCTCTTACTTGTTTTGACGTTTTCAACACACTAGTAATGATTTTAAATATTGCCAAAGAGTATCTTTCTCTTTGGCTAAATACTCACTATGAGAGCAGACTGGACAGCATTCACCTTCAACAAAAGATGGATCAGCGCAGGAGACTGCTGGGCAGGTGATTTGATGGCACACAATTTTAGAATCCTACAGGCAAAGAAATCAACTTACTGACTTATGCTCATATACAGAGGCAAATCAAGGTGAGCATCTGGGGAAGTTTCACGTGTGGAAATTCTTTCATTTATTCTAACTTCCATGGACATGGACACTACTTTTTAAAAATATCAGTAATTCTAGACCAAGCTCTGTGTAAATGTGACCTGACCTCAATAGCTGGGCTGGATTAATCCATTCCTGCAGAGAAGAAGAATGTTTCCAAAACCTTACCTGGCAGGTGCACTTGGTGCAGCTATCTACAATCCAGCTTTCATTATCTGCAAAGACACGGCCATCCTGCCAGCAAACTGACTGGTTCTTCAGTGTTTTGTTAGGCCCAATCAATTCCCACATAATTTGGTTCTCTTCAGACTAGATGAAGGAAATGAAAACAAAATGTATACTTCGTAAGAAAACTGTTTTAAATAAACAAAACTGAGACACTATTGGATTTAATGATTCCATTAAAATAGTGTATTTTTACATATTAATGTACATAAAGAAGACTATCTCAGGTACCGCAGTTCTTCAGAAAATAGTACAAAGAGTCATGCAATACTAAGGGAAATCTGTTCTTAGTGGTTTTGCTTTCCTCTAGTACAGCTCATCTTTAGATGGGAAGATTTGAGTCCTGTGACATATCACGTAGTAATAAACTTCCTTCAGAAATAATTAACTGATTCAGAATAAGAGGGGCAGACCAGTAAAACATCACCATCATACTTCAGCTATGAAAATCCCATTTATTTACTTACAGTTTAGGTATCCTGTGATGTATTCATAAATGGTATAAGCATGGTAACAACACTTTAACAGTACACAGGCGAGGTTGGGTTCATTAGCTTTCAATTCCCAAACCTGCAGTAACCTTCAAGAGGATTGATTTCTCCTGTGTATGAGTGCATGTGGTTTTTTTACACCATTTTTTGTGCTCTTTTACACCTAGTCTGGGAAAACCAAGCCTTCATTAAAGTGTTAAACACAAAACCTATCTACCTAGTCGCTTTGAAAATGTAGGTCATCTCTATGTTATGTAGCTATACCAGCAGGTATACACGTGTAATGCAGAAAACTCTATCAATTGCCTCTGTTGTAAAAAAAACCCAAAAACCAAACAAACAAACAAAAAAAAACCCAGGAAAGAACGCTGCACAGCAGACCTCTTTCACTTCTTCAGACTTACAGGTACCTACCACTTTTTGAAGGTTATCAGCTAAGTTGTTCACCACGATGCGAAGGCCAGTAAGCTCTGTGAACATCGTTCCCAGCTCCTCACAGGAGCGGTCACAGAACTCGGCCTTCTCTGGTTTCTCACCCACATACTCCGTTGTGACAGCAGGGCTCAGGTGAAGGATTTCAGTGCTCTCATTGATGGTGTTCACTTCAGCTGGTAGCAAGAGAGGGAAAGAGAAAAGTAGCATATACAAAATTCTTCCACAGATTACAGATTCCTGCTGAAATCACAGGTTGGCACGCATGGGTAGGGTTTAAACACATCTATTTTGGCACAGCTTCATGATAGATTATACCCATGAATAAAAGAGAGGGGTTATATGTCAGCTGGTTCCAATTATAGTCTTTCCCTTCTCAAAATTAAGAGCCAAGCTGTGCCTCACACGGCCCTCACTTTAAAACATTGTTGGCACCACAACACATTAATTTATGAAGAAGGCATAACAAAAACACACAGTATCAAAAAAGCAAACCAATTTTATCCACTCAGAGCCATGAAAGGTTTCAGAATTTTTATGACCTATGACATTTTTGTGATGCAGAGAAAAAGGCAGGAGAAAGTTTCCTCGCAGAAAGTCATTGTCCTTGTTCTGCCCATAAATTCCATGGTTACTTGGATCAAATTTGGACCATTATGCAATTTATACCAGACTCTGAGCTGCTCTATGTTGCACTACCTTGTGTTAAACTAAGAGGAGCTGTTATAATGACAATTTAATTCCAAGTGAAATGGAGCTCAAGCTAGTATCAGGCTGAATATTTGATTTGTCATGGCAAACACTCCTACATCAGGTAGATCGTAATTAAAGCAGATCTTTGCATGAATTATACAAGGAGAACTGGACATGTTCTAATATCAGTTTAAAAGACCTCACTGTCTATAGCAAATTCTTGAAAAATAATAGAAGAGAAAGCATCAACAGTAATTAATAAAAAAATAACATGGGTAACTAAATAAAACAGTCTTTGTTCTCTTAAGCATTTAAATCTCCATCAGGTAAATATCTTATGGAAGCTTTCTCTAAGGACTCTACAGTACACTGAAATTTGGTATCAGCTATACAGAAATCCATGCTGCACTCTCTCAATAAAGACTTGCTTACCAGTTTTATAATGTTGTAATAACTCAAGGTTACCAAACAGAAAAAAGAAGCAAAGGATATAGGAATTTAAAAAGAAGAAATCAGCACCAGAACATGCGCCATAAAACATATGCTCCAAAATATCCCAATACCATTAAGTGTTGACAAGTCACAGAAGGTAGCAATGCTTCAAAAATTCTGAAGGCTTGATTTGATACTTGACTATACAATGTAGAGTGTTATATTTAAATGTACAAGCAATGAAGATGGGAGAAAAATATTATTCATTCATTTAGAAGGCTAAAAATAAATGAACAAAGAACCAACACATAAGATGACATTAAGTGATTACTTCTCAACCATACTTAAAAATGATTGGCTTGATGTGCTTCTACATTAGCTATGAAGTATCTGCCGCTAGCCAAGGTCTACAAAAAACTGTCTGCAGTATTCCAGAGTTGAAGTAATTGTCCAGCTTCACTTACAGGACGGGAGAAAACCGATATACCACATAGCAGATCAGAACTCTCTGTGTCATAACTGTTTACTTCAGCTGCTTTTTGATTCCCTGGAAAGAATGCAATTTTCCTACCACATTGAAACACTAGGTTTCTCAGATTTCCTCATAGCACTTCACAGGTCATTAATTTCATATTTTTCAAGCCAACATGGAGTATGTCTTGACCGGAACATTCTGAGGACATTAATAAAGCTGCAATCTCAGCAGGAAACATAAACCAAAACTATGTTAGAAGAACTAAATCCACACTTCCTACTGGTACTTGGCACTGACTGAAAGAAGATGCCTGGGGATCACTGGGAAATCAGTTCTCTGCCGTTGGCTTCCTGCTAATTTCCTAAGGACCACATGATTATCTTTAAAATGAGAAACCAGAAGAGCAGAATGTGCATCCTTTCACATATGTAAATGTCATTCTGTTGATCTCTCTGAAGAGATTTTATAGATGTGCCTATTTAGGTGTGTTTTTGTCATCTCTCCTATCCAACGCTGTGTGTAAGTCCTCTCTAAAGTATTTGCAGCCAACACACTACAGAGATACTTTCCTACCCTCAACCCAACAGCAATCCCAAGCTACCATTTCACAACACTTCACGTTCTCATACCAGGATTAAGGATGCAGTAGGAAAACACAGCCCTGTCTCTAAAAAAGAAGCAGGCCTTTTGTGTCCTCAGAGCTGAGGGCACTTCAGTGGTAACATGTTATGGGATGCTCACATGTAAATACGGCGTCTTAGTGCCTGTACCTCAGCTCAATGAGTAGGCCATCAAAATGGGAAAATATATACCTCGTGGTCAGTAACATATTGCCTGTGGCTTTTCAACTGTAATAATTAAGCTGGATAGGCAATGCCAGAAAATCAGCCATACACGTAACAAGTCTTTCAAGTAATTTCAATGAACTCAAGCCATAGTGTTCTATTAGCCCTCTTCTGTTGTTGCACGAGTAATTTCCATCTTTTAGTGTTCTTGGTGTTGCAAAGTAAAAGTAAAAATGCCATAAACTGAACTATTTGCTAAATACTTTGCAGGAAGGATAAAACAAAAAAACCAACCCATATCTGTATAATTTATCAGACCTGAAAATTTAACAGTTGACAGATGTGATAAAAAATGCATTAAGAAAACATACTCTTCAGCTGTTGCAATAGATAAGAATTTCTCCTAAGGTAAGTCTCAGCTCGCAGAACTCAGTTATCCCTTTAGGCTCCCATTGGCTTCCTCTTCATAGTAGAAGTACAGTAACATCTCATTTCTACTTGGTAATATTTCAAAACATTTAGTCACACCGTTGCCCTCTGTGGTAATCAGCCAATAACAATGGAAAAGACTTGCAGACACTGTCTTTTGTTGGTTTTGCTGGTTCAGTCTGTCTATACCTAGGGATCGCATCCGCTTGACTGAGACTGTTCTGCCTCTGACTGCTGAACGTGCCCTCAAGGTTCTACCTCAGCTTCTGGGAATTTTGTTTCCATTGGTAAATGAAGCAGGATAGCTGAACTGCAGCCTTCCTGAAACCATCCTTATATTTTATTCAGGTTACAATTAGACCTAAATACGTGTCCTATTTTCCCAGAGCAGATTGGCTCCTCGAGAATTTTCTTCCAGTAACAAAGTTGAAAAACAGTAATTAGTAGTTTCGAGTACTTTCTCAGTAGTTTGACTACCGAAAACAGCTTGGCTGGGAGAAATGACAACTAACAAATGAGCGCATGCCTTCTTGCCTGTGCCATCTAAGGCCACTTCCATTCTAGCCCACCTGACTTGTTTCTAACACTGTCACACTTGTGTCTGACGTCCTGCACCAGGGGCACACCTTTAGCATGTATGAAATCACCAACCAATATCTTTTATCAAGATTTAAAAACAGACTAATGAGGACAGTTATTTTTTTTTGTGCATATACATATATACACACACCCTTGTATAGATATATACATATGTATATACACACACATTTATATGTCTTATAGAGACCTTTCATTAAAATATCTCAATACTCTGGCTGCCTTTAAGACCTGCTACTGCTTATTTTCTGGGTTTTGCATAAACAAGGAAAAAAGTTGAGTACAGCCTGCTCAACTAATTTGCTCCATCATGTGTTTTACTGAAGTGACAGAAATAATGGCATTTCAGAGGGCAGAAGTTTCAATTAAACCATGAAGTGCTGACTGCCTTGTGCACCCACATTCCTCTGATGGACTTAGTTGTCTCTGATTCTTGACTGAGCTCTTGCCAGTTACAAACACGGGAAAGTAAAATAGCCAGCACCCCTGTGAGCTCAAGTACAAAACCTTAGTGCATACTTGACAAATTTTCATAATTCTTTCATGATGAATCCAATATACTCCCACACACAGAGGGCTCCCCTCCTGGTGAAGTCAGCATGAACTGGACTAACAAGAACATGTCAGCTTGTCACATACATGCCTTCCATACCTCTCTGGGTTTTTTTTCTTATTTTCCTTAAATTGTTTTGATTAACAATGCTTTGGGATTCAAACCCAAAGTCTTTTTCAGTCAACAAACTTATTGCAAAGGAATTCAGTATCTTCAAGACTTGCAGACTTGTTCATGGACCCATTGAGAGTCGAGAGCAGAATTCAGAAGCAACATTACCAGTCTTGTGTTCAAAGAATCATGGACATCTCGTGGAATAATGTAGCTATTTTCATACATATGCATTTTCCCTTCTATTTCTATTAATTTCTTGCTTGGCAGGTTTTCTCCCAACTTAAAAACAGAGGCTCAGAGTTATAAACCTAAGCAATAACAGCTACAATGGTAGGCTAGAGTGTAGAAATGGTATCTCAAGATAGCTAAAAAATATGTTCTTATTACCAGCAAAAATCAACTCATTCTCTTTTTCATTTCAAAGGGATCTGTTGCATGGGTTTAGGACAACATGTCACCATTGACAGTTCTCATTTTCAGAGTCAACTGAATAATATTAATGAGGTAAAAAAGCCTTACTTGACTGGCTTCTCTGGCATCCTTTTCTACGCAGAACATCCTCTATTGAAGTATCAAAGATTAACTGAATATTTTGCAAAAGACCCTGCAATATTAATAAAAAAATAATTAAAAAAAACCAGTAAGATCACTTTGGGAGTAACTAATAACTGATCTGTCCCAATCTCATGCTATTGACTGGATTCAGCCATAGTAAATATGTAAAAACCAATCTACAAGTCATTAAACCTGACACACAATGAAAAAAATGTGTTTATAGTTTTGTTATATACTATTTCAATACTATAAGCAACAAAATTAGGTATGTTCTGAAATAAGTCATAATAGAAGTTATTAAACAGCTATGGAGATTTGAGCTCATTTCCATAGTGCACATTTTAGATTGTAGTTCTACAAGATATTTGTCATGAGGTCAAAGCCAGCTTTTGAAGTTCCTGCCCCATTGCACCAGCATCCTCAGCCAGTCATTCCCATGCACCATACTTGGCTGCCTCACTTGTGCTGACACTACCCTGAGACAACACTATAAAACCTGACTGTTCTCTGTTCCATTAAAAAAAAAAAATAAAAGAAGAAGAAGAAAATTACTTTAAAACCAGATTACTTCAGTGACCCGCTTAACAGCACAGCTCCAGAACCAGCACAACTGATGGAGAAACTCAGTCATGGAGGGAGGAATGGAGAGGCTGTGGGCAAGAACTTCTGGCTTCCCTTCCAAAACTGGCCACCCCGTGGAACCACACTCCAGCATGTCACACCCTGGCTGACAACTAGATGGCACAACAGGATGAGAAAGAAAGGGCCTCCTGAAATTTTTGAAGCCATGAGTTCCAGTTTGACTTCAGCCCTGACTGGAAAAAGAGCCACCTTTAAAGCATTTGGGACAGATCACATCCCTGTATGAGGCAGGAGGTTATTTTCACTTCACAAGAAAACCAGAAAGTCTGTAATTGCTCCATTTTAAAACAAAAGAGAAAAAAAAAAAATCAATGTTTTCCACAAAAACAAAAAAGATCTCATTTACAGGACTAAATGATCTAAACATATTGTTCTAATCTCTTTTTTGGGTTTTTTTGTTTGTTTGTTTTTTAATAGAAATAAAAGTTTATTTAGAATTGCAAACTAAGATATTTTGTTAGGGGATGGACCAACACCACATGCTTCAGCTCCATTAAAAATTATTTTTTTCCTTCCACTTTCAAATAAAATTTAAAACCATTGACAGTCTCAATATGACTTGAATAGATATTCAATGAAAAAATAGTTCTTCAAGAAATTTCCACAGAATTCTACAAATCACCACAAAAACGCAACATGTTTAGAAGTCTTACGTGTGGAAAAGGAAATAGATGCTTACATAGGAAAGACCATAAACTGGTTTTGTGCACTTTTCCTGGACCTAGACTTTGCTTTACAAGTCCTTTGCTTTCAGGAACCCCAAATTCACTCAATGTAGATCCAGCAATGAATAAAAACACACTCTGGAGAAATTCTGCTTAGGAACACTTGTGACCCCACCAAATCCAGGAGACATCAGGAGAACAAAACTGCACCTATTGCATCTTCTTAAACTACTTGCAGTTACTTTCTTACCTCACCAGAGACCCAAGCTTCTCCAGGTTACCTACCCTGAAATGATTCTCCCGAATGGACCCTTTCGCCACATACATTCTGCTGTTCTCTGCTTTCAGTTGCTCATAGAAAGGCTCCTCCAGGATGAAGCTGTCAATGAGGTCACAGCCAACATAAAGATTGTAGTTCTCCCCTGTTATTTGCACAGTGAGGTTCTTCCACTGTGAATCGGCAAGGTCCACATCTTCCAGGGAAATCACGTTCTGGAAGCCATCCACCCAATAGATGAGGTCCAGGGTGTTGGCCCGGCCATTGGAAATGATCTCAAACTGCCTCTCACTGATGCCAGGACCCTCTAAAGCAAGGATAGTGCCTCTAGATTGCCTGTCCTGTCTCAGGGTGGCTGAAAGGATAAAGCCCTCATTCTGCCGTATGAGTCTGACAATCTTTTTTAATTTCTCTGGTTTACATGGAGGTATATGGTCAAACCGAATGAAACGATATGCTGGGATAGTGGGGTCTGGACCTCGAAATAATTTTGCTCCAACTGTCTTTCGGTTTATGTTACTGATCTGAAGTAAATCAAAGGTAGTCTCCTCTTCCTTGTCACCATCTGAAAAAGTTAACAATGTGTGACAATGTGTCTATAAAAAGTCTTGTAAGAAACAACTCTGCATACTAAGTAACAGCAATTATATGACAGATGTAAGGATCAGCAGAGAAAACCCAGTTCTTTCCTACTTCCACAAACAGAACTGTTCCTATGAGCATGCAAGTGAATCATATTTTCCACTTGTCATTTTCATTTACTTATATATATACATGCTGTGTGTCACGTGTATACCTACACATGGATTCACGTAACAATGTATTCATTAGGTATTTTATATATATATATATATATAAATAGATAAGGAAGTTGAGCCAATTTCTATATTTTGACTATCAGCTAATAAAAATAAAATTATGAGAAAGCATGTGGTCACATGACAACAGGAAGCAATAGATTTGCTTTTTAAAGATTCAAGCCAAGAAGTCAGATGTAAATGAGAGTCTGGCACTATGCCAATTTACATTCTACTTATATTTGATTTATAGAAGTCTCTCTTTACCTCTGCCTTTTTTTTAAATGTTCACCCCACTCAATGATTCTGTTTGTATTACTTTCACCATACAATTCCACTGCAGAGGAAAGTATAATAGCAATTATTTCTGAGATTATATACATTATGATCAATAATTTTTAAAGAAAGCAATTTTGGGATATTTTTGGGGAAACTTCATTTAGCAGTAGTAAGATGTATCTACCAAAAATACCCCCAGCAACTACTATTCCAGGCAATTCTAAAAAATCATATATGCTTATTTTGCCCATTGTAGCTCAGGTAAGCCAGTGTTTTATACCAGCTTTTAGGAGGAGTTACGATATATATATAGTTAAGAGGTGTCAGAACTTACCCTGAGCATTTGAGGAAACCCACAGGGTTATCAAAACAGCAAGCCACAACAGCCCACTCCTCTGCAGCATAACTCCTATGAATAAACCAAAAAGTAGTAAATATTAGGGAAATAATATTTATCAACTACAAGTACCTCGCAAAATGCCACAGGCAGAACTCTCATTATAAGCAACTATACATACAAAATCAGAATTTATATCTTTTCTGATTCTTGTAATACTTATTCTGGGGTCATTCTTGATGTCAGAAATAAAATGTGAAATCTAGTGAAGAGCAATTCTGGAGGATAAAGCTCCTTTTTTATGCAAGTGTCTTTAGTAATAAATAAGGAAAGACTTACAGAAAATACACGCTATGATTTTCTCCCCACTATTTCGCTAGCTGGCATAGGGACCTCATGACACTACACACAATACAGCTCATTAGCAGCTGCATCTTTGCTTTGGAGCACAAGGTCTGGCTGAAACTCCTCGCAGGGTGATGGGATCTGGCTAGATTTTGGTTCTGAGCACCAGCTGTACTCTTCAGTACCTTTTCCACTGCCATCACACAAACACCTCTCTGCCTCTCCTGTAAATATATATACCACTTACCTACTCTTACAACCCTCTGTACCAACCACAGCTGGATAATGAAGTGACTTTTAACGCGGTGCCGGCTTTGCCCCGAAGCACTATGCAGTTACAGGCTGTGTAAGCGCTCCTCCATCCGTGCTTGCGCTCTCAACGGATGGAGCAGATGGCGTTCCCTGGGACCTGCAGTCATCCATCCATCCATCCATCCATCCATCCATCCATCCATCTGCACGCTGCCGTACCTCTTCAGCGCCGCTAACTCCACACGCTCTCCTAAGGATGCCAACTTTTCCTGGCTAAACTTTCTTTTCCCTGTAGGGAACCTACTGCCCGTCACCCCGAGGTACCACCGCTACAGCCAGGGACCGCCAAACGCCTGGAAGCCCCTGTCACCTCACACAGCCCGCGCCCGCCCGGCGGGACCCTGCCCGGCTCCGGCTCAGCCCCGCCGACACGGCGGGCACGGCTGCGGGCAGCGCACGGCGCAGCGGGCGGGTGCCGCACACCGGCCCCGCCGAGCCCCCCCGCCCCCGGCAGGTCCCCTCGCCTGTCACCCCGAGGACCCGCGGGGGACGGCTGCAGGAGGCTCCCACCCGGCTGCCCACGGCGACCTCCGGCCGCAGCGGCCCCCGCCACCTCCCCCGAGCCACGGCCGCCCCCGGGAGGGGCCTTCCCCCCCCCCCCGCGCCTCACCTGGCATGGGGGAGCCGACGGCGCGCTGGGGCGAGGCCGGTGGGAGTGGAGCGCGGTGCCCTACCGCTGTCGCCAGTCCCTCCGCGGCCCCGCGCCCCGCGCCGCCGCCTTTATGGGCTGCGGGCCGGGCCCCGCTGTCAATCAGCGGCGCCGGGGCGCGCCCCCGGCTCGCCCCTCCGCCGCGGTGACATAACCTCCCCGCCGCCCCCTCCCCACCGGGCGGCCCGCGCTCGCCTACCTGCGGGGCCATCCCGGGCCCGGGCCCTCCCCCGCACCGCCCCGCAGCCGCCCGGCCGCCCTCCGCGGGCGGTGCGAGAGGCGGGCCGGGCGGCGGGGGCCTCCCCGCGGGGAGCGGAGCGGCACGGAGGGGCGGGCAGAGGCGGCCGAGCGCGCCGTCGTGCCCCGGGTTCCGCGGGGGGGACGAGCGCGGGTGCCCCAGCGTGGCGGAGCCCCCGGGAGGCGGCGCCAGGCCCCGGCAGCGGGGAGGCGAGCGCGGCCGGGACCCGCCGCCGGGGCCGCCCGAGCCTGGTGCCCGCGGGCGGGAAGCGGGGCCCGGCCCTTCGGGCCCGGCCTGCGGCGTCGCGAAACCAGGCGGCTGGGAGCGCGGTGCTCCTGCCGCCGCTGCGGCAAAAGGAGCTACTGCTGCCCCGGGGCTGAATCTTCTCATTTCTATCCTTAACTTTAAATTACATGGCACCCCAGAGGCGAGACTTGCCCCGGTGTCCCCCCCGCCCCGTTTGTAAAGTGCTTACTGGAGGGCAGTCAGCAGCTTCTCAAGTGCGTCCAGCACCTCGGTCCCTCTCTTCCTCTCTTCTCCATTGGAAGCACCATCCCCTTTGATCTCCTGGAAGTGATACTGGGCTTGCCTAGGCCTGCTCCTCCTCATGGAGGGAGTCTTGCCTCCCTCTAAGGAAAGATATGCCACAATTCTCACACTTAAGCTGCTCCTAATCTCGTTAAGAGAACTGGAAAGTATCTCCACAAGCAAAGACTACAGTCCCAACCCTTGGACTAGCAGGTCACCACGCTGAGGAGCACCCAGCGTGCCCTGCTGGTGCCATGCTTCATGTGGAACAGGAGAATGGATCACTGCAGTGGGTGCACAGAACCTGCCCTGACACGTGGAAATGTTTCAGAAGTCAAACAAGACCAGGATCCCTGACACTGAGGCCTGAACTGGGGTTTCAGGATATCTGTTGAAGGATCCTGCAGCTGATGCAAAGAACCATGGATTTGGCTGAGTTGCCTGCACAATCCAAGAAATGGAGCCCTGTCAAATGTATGGGTGGATAAACACCACAAATGTTTAAAAAAAAAAGAAAAAGGAAAAAGAACAGCATAGGAAGCCATCAACTTTGCTCATCACATTCTGAAATTCCAGTAGAAAAGGTGTTGATGTTGCAGAACTCAGAAGACTTCAAAAGACTCAATCTGTCACTAGAGCAGAACACGCCAACGCAAGCATCACTGTCTTTCCTTTTGCCATGGACGCTCCTTCCAACTTGGCTGGCCTTGGCCTTGCAGGGTAGCAGAAGCCAAGGAGCCTTCCCCTTTCTCACAGGGTCCAGGGAACAGAGCCAAGCTAGGAGAGAGAGGGCTTTTTTGTCATCTTAAGACATTTGGTTTTCAGTTTTGTGAAACCTCAAGAATTTAAAAAAATAGCTAATGAAGTTCAGAAAACCTCAAATTCTACTGAGTTTACTCATTCCCCCCACTGTATTAAGACCTAGTCTTTATAGCTATGTATGTAGACATATGGTGTGTTTTCCACAAGGCTTTGAACAGCACTGGTGCAATTATTGTCAGAAAGCTGCTCTGGGCTAACAGTTGGAAAAGAGAGGGCAGCAATGTATTTAAGAGACCTAGAAGGTATCTTTGAGATAGTGCAGTTTACTATTTGTACATTCATATGCAAACACTTTTTACAGTGGAAATTTTTAAGTCAGTAAAAGGACAGTGCAAAATAAAGAGAAAAAAAATATCATGATTGCTTTTAACCAGCTACCTCATAAAAAAAAAAAACCTCTTCTTTCCATCTCTGTGGGTGTTGCAGGAATGAAGGATTGATAACATATTGTTTCGACATGAGTGATTTATATATAGGGTGATGACCCTTGTGAAGACAGATTTGGTTCTGTTCTTTCCACAACTGTGAAAATGCTCACTGCTCACTTTCCCCTGGCCACCTTGGAAGAGGTAAACATCCTCTTCTTTCCAAGATTCCTGACAGAAAGGCTCAACAGGAACGAATGCACCCTCTGCTTTCCCCAGCTAGCCAAAGTACACATGCAAACACTAGAATTACGTTCACATTTCTCAGTCTACCTGCTTTTTGAGTAGAAGGTGAAAGTGAGAAATGGCAATTGGAGAGATAACAAAGTCAGATTTACTAACATTTAGGAATACTAGTAAGGTAACAGTAGTTCTCATACTAATGGTTTTCTGTAGTGTTTCACCTTTCATTGCATTCTGCTTCAGACTGGCCCATCAGGCATGACCAGAGATCCTTCTCATTTCTTTACGCACCTCCCTTTGCCTTTTTCAGTATACTGTTTGAGGTTTTGGGTTTTTTTCCCTTCTGCACCAGCCGTAGGGGACTTCCATTTTAAATTATGTGAGCACAGTGCAAGGAAACATACGTTACTGAAAATCACTGGGGAATGGCAGGATTGTGGTGCGGCAGTATCTCAGAAAGAGCTGTGATTTGATGGATATCCACCAAATAATCTATGGTTTTGGCTAGGAGTTTGTCACTGACATTTTGACTTAGCTTAACTTGGGGCAAGACCTGAACTCTCCTACATTAGAAAAAATCACACTGAAGAAGTGGAATAAGCTATAGACACTAGAATTTTTTTTTAGCTTGTTTTTCTGATAAAATGGAAGCTACTGTGCCATGATGCCAGAAGAGAAATTCCATGAGTTTTGCTAGGTGAAACCCTGATTGACTTCTTTTGCTTTTCTCACAAAAGCATCCCTGCTAATTGAAATGGATCTAATTGCATTAATATGATGAAGGAATCCTTCAGGTCTTATCCTGCAGTTCTGGATGTTCACCTGATGCTGATAAACATTCTCTCTGAAATGCTGCAGGCATGAAGAATTTTTCTGTATTTTTGTCCTGTGATGAGGTTTGATTTTCATAATTCACTATATCGGTGTCCCGAAACTGAAACAGGCGACTTCAGATTAGCATGTGACCCAGCCATTCAGATTTTTGAAGGAGCTTGGAGTGATAGGGAGACACCTGGGTCATTCCTCAGACAACCTGTTCTAAGTACTCCAGCTAAATGCAGATTTTGAATACTGTAATAGATTACACAAAGCATAATGAATTCATCTATGATGAGGGAGAAAGTTATTTTTGACAAAGATTTATGTATGCTTTAATTTCTGGTGCATAAGTAGTCAGAAAAAGTGGGCATCATAATCAGGTACTTTTCCATTCATTGATTCAGAGGGAAAAATGTTTTATTTCCAAGCTTTCTTAAATTATTTCGAGGTATAAAATGTATCCAGAGACAAATGCTGACACATTCTGTCAGAAGAGATGGCCATGGGCTGTGCAAGTACTGGCTGATATACTTTTACAATAACTTTGTCAAACAGGGAAATCTTGGTACCACCCTTTTACAAACTTTGTCTTTACAAAGTGCTTATACACAACAGCTTGTTCAGTGATGTCAGCTGGAGGACTTTAATTTAAAGCTAAGCACATGTTTAAGTGTTTTGCTAAATTGGTTGCTACATGATTTAACTGGTGTCACACAATAACTTATGGAAAGAGCCACAAGTGGAGCCCTAGGCTTCTAACTCATGGTCGGAAACTTTAATCTGGAAACTGTTTTTTCCCTGTCCTTGCAGTACATGTGACAAAACAAATATCCATCTATGAACAGTTAAATGTGTCCTTAACCATTTTAAAGAAATTTTGTATTCTTTCCCCACATGTGAGCTGCTGAACACGTTCGGGCTGCCAAATATTTTCAGCCTCCAAAAAGGAACATTCCCCTACCAAGTGCAAATGAGCACTGAAAATGCTCAGTAAATCCCACGTTGTTGCTCTGGGTTCCAAAAAAAACCCCTTTACTAGATTCAGAACAGATTTATTACCCGAAGACCTGCTTTTATTGCAACTTGGTTACATAGTTTCACATTCTGTCACAAAGGTATTGATGTTTTCACTTAAAACAGGAAAAGACTACATCACGACAGTACTTTTTAAACAGCTAAGACTATCATTATCCAGGCTGTGATATTAGAATTTTTTATTTTATTTGCAATACTGTGCTTTCTGTGCATCAAATGGAATTTGTTCTGTTGTATTTATGTATGTTCAAAGACAGCCCAAATCTCAAAACTTCTAGATGGTTTGGATTCAATCCTTATTTAGAAGTAAAACACACTGAAGTTGATAGTAGTTTTAGCTCAAGAACAAGTGAATACAACTGAAATGATAACTTCAGTGGTCCAGCTGGATTATAAAAATTGTTCAGGGGACCAGATGCCATTCATTTCAGAAGGAGCTAGCACCACACTACCTTTGAAGGCTTGGGCCTAGCTTCTTGTCACTTATTTAGGTGAAATAAAATATCAAATGCTTAGTGAGGGCTTTAGAAGTTATAGCAAATGTTTGAATGGTCTCAGGCTTTTTTTTTTTTTTTTTTTTGCAATGAGGCTCCTACTTGTGTTTCACCAGAATCATGCTGGGTCCTTGCCTCACCCACACAACTGTGTCATGAAATGTGGGTTATTCCCATGGCTGCATGCACTGACTGCTTGGGGGCCCATCCCGAAAGAACTTTAGGTTCAAACACAGGACAGGAACCCCTCTCCTGGGTAGACGTGCAGTCCTATGGCCAAAGGTGCTGCCTCTGCCACACTTTCTCCCTCCTCCCAGCAAGGGGCTGGGCATCTGCACCTTCCCCATTGCCCTCCATTTTTCTGTAGGTATGGCAGGGTGGCTGGCTGATGGCAAAGTATGGTCTCACCAGGTACGGTGCATCCCTGAAACACAGGATTCACAGAGTCTGAAGAGATCAAGAGTCACAACTGGGAAGAGAAATCAAATGGATGAAGGCCCCAATGGGGCAAGTAAAAAAAGTACTCAAAAGAACTGAAAATTGATTAAAAAAAATTAAAAACCACAGAGAACAGTCTGGGGGTTTGATATCGCTCCATATGTTCAAAACTCCCACAGATGGAGTCATGGGTCCCACAGGATGAAGTGAAGAGATGAAAGAAAGCAATTCATGAAACTACTACAGCTGGCTGTGGGTCTCTAACTGGAAGAAAGAGCGTCATTCAGCTGTGGCCTGATAATGATTATAATGATTAAAGCTGAAAAAATAATTCCCATATTATTATATTTTTTCACTCTAATATGTGTTTTGCCTCTTTTTCCCCTCATAAGAACATCCACACACAGACCACAGCTTCCCCTAGCACGTTAATTACTTGGGTGTGCTCATATAGCTGTTATTTGCATTGCTGATGAATAGTTAAAATCCAAGTCATCTTGCTTAGCTGTGAATGGTCAGAGGAATCAGATGGTAGCGTTTTATCTCCCCAGTCAGCACACCACCACTTCCAAAAGAAATACTTGTGCAAACGTATTAAAAACGGGGCCTTTTATAATACTTGTGCTTACAAGCATCCATTTTGCTCTGAAATGGCTCTGAAAGCCATCAGACGCATAGAATTAAATAATTTCAAAAACCCCTCTGAAATAGTTCAAAGGTGAATAAAATCAGTTTTGCTGTTTTGTTCCTTTTTCCACTGTGGCTGTTGCTGGTACTCTTCAAAAGTGAACAGGGAGAAATTTGCTCTGATGACAACCATAGACTACTCAGTCATATAATGAAATGCTGGGGAAACTAGAGCAATGGGGAAAATACATATTACACCATACACCAGAAACAAAACAATGTATCTCCACACAGAATTGTTGCAGACTTGCCAGTTCTTGCAAGTTATTAGCTTTTTTGTTAGTTAGTTAGTTAGTTAGGTTAGTTCTATGTTTCGCTCAAACCTCTAAGGAAACTGCAATATGTTCCCCTTTCTACAAAACAAAATTTCTATTGTTGTTCTATGACAATAAAAATTATAAGCTAATCAATAGTGATATAATTCAATCTGTTCATGGTTTACTGATATTAATATTCTCACTTGTTTACTTACCTTTTGGCAATTACCTACATTTCTCCCTAGTGATATTATTTTCTTAACATTGCTTCATTTTCCTTTCCATGAATGCTCACAGTGTTGAGCTGGAAAAGAGGCATAGGAACAGACTGATACTCATCAGATGAAGAGGGACAGTAATATCTATTACTGTCTTGCATTTATTTAGCTATTTATTTTATGTTTTGAGAACATTCATTTCTAGGAAACTACACAAGAGTAAAGCTGGTCCTACTTCAAGAAAAGCTCTGCTGACTGGAAATTGCCTCATTTTTCTCTCAGCTAACCACATAATGCATCTTAAATTTGCATGGTAATTTGCATGGTTCACAACGTTACAGAAAAGAGAAGTAAAGTTGGTGGTTGTGGCATTTTTGCATTTTGGTGAATGTTTTTGCAGAGGTGGGGATGAGCCTGTGTTCATGTCAGTGCTGGTGGATGCCTACCTGTTGGTGAAGTTTGCATGGTGTTTGTTCTATTAGTGCATTTCTGTAAGCACAAGTATGTGACTGTTCAAAGATGTGTTCTTCACTGCAGTATCCCTGGAAGCTACCTGTGTTATGCTAGATTAAAGACAATGAAGTTCAGACCCAGCTAGTGTAAAAGTGTATAGCTTTGCTTCTACTTGTGTTGTTAATCGTATATTACATGTTAATCCTGTCATCAGACACTCCTTGTTCAAATACAGCAAAATACATTTAATTTGTCTTTTCATTTGGCTTTAATACATTTTTCTCAAAACTAAAAAAGCAGACAAGCAATTCTTCACTTGATTTGAATTGTGCTTACTGTTGTTCATTCTTGTTCCCCCGAATCCTTAATGAAGGTCACATTTAACAGTCTCTAAAAAATTACAGAAAATCTGGATTCAAGTCTAGATATCCACTTACAGGTCTAATCTCTTGCATATTTATCAAACTTCATCCAGAAACTATCCAGAAACCAGCTCAATAGCAACCTTCAGAAAATGTCATGTCCAAGGCAGCTTGCTCACGACTTATCTGCCAACCTGGATGACTCTTCATTCAGAAGTCCAGCTCCTGTAGCACTCTTCATTTCCTGCAGTTTAACTAATAATTCTCCATTTGCCACTGGGCTTAATGTTTCGTTAACAACTACAGAATTATATATTTTGCATTTTCCGTCTAGCTTGGCATAAAAGGTACCATGAGCTTCCTTTGTTAAATCCATTGTGCTTTTATCCAGTTTTTCTCCCTGTATTCACTTATTCTTTGTTTCAGTATTTACTCTAAAATTTTTTGTGCATTACTGAGATATGATTTACTCTCTCTTTTATGAAATATATTTGTACTAATTTTCCCCATTTCCTGTGACACTATCCCAGATGAGGCAGATGCACTCAAATTACTTGCTACTGGGTTTGGAACCTCCCGTGCCAGTTCCTTCAGAGTCCTGGCACAGAGATTATTTGGTAATGTAAATTTTGAGCATGTCTGAGTCGGGGAATCCAGGCTTTTGTTCTACCTCAGATGTTATAATTCTTCTTCAATACCCTTTATTCCTTTCTCCTTTTCCTTTTCTTTCCTTTTCTTTTTTTAATTTTTTTCCTTGTGTTCAAAATCAATGTATATTTTTGAAATATGAATACCAGAAATGGAGGTGGCTTTCCAGTCAAATGAGTGACAAAAATATCTTCCTCTTCTACGTGGTATTGGCCATATATGTCTGTCCAAGGTTTACATGCTTTTTCACAATCCTAACATAGTGGTGGATGTGTTGTTCAATTAATTATTATATCATGACCCTTTACAAATCTTTATTAGAGTCACTACTTTCTACTTTCCCACATTTCATTGAATTAAAATTGTTGTCAAGGGTGGCCACTTTAAATTTTTGTGTAACCTGAAAACCGCAGCAGTTTTAGTATATTGTTTCAGGTACATGCAACCATTGAACATAGCTTCAGTGAGAGGAGCCCCTTGTAGGGTCTCTCTGTATTTACTCTTCAGCCACACTCGGTGAAGATCTTTCACTTACAACTATAACTACAACTACAACAGTTACTATGCTCTATTTACAATTGCCTTGTATCTATGATGGATCTATGTTGAAAAGATTCTAGGAAAAGCAGCTGACATGCTTCTAATACACGTCAGCAGAAGAGTTTCAATTTTCCTCAGAAAAACATTTCATTATTTTCTTGATCCTGCTCTCAAGGAAAATTAAATTTGCTTGAGCTACTGAAAAAAAAACATTGCTGAATTTGTATGTTATAATCTGAAAGAAAACTAGCAAAAAACAAAACCATTTTTTGTTAAAAATTTTCCTAGTGTTTAGCAAGATCTACTCCTTTCTACCATGTCTGTAATTTTTTTTACTTCCCTCATGGAACTATTTATTTCAGATTAGTCATGCCTGAGGCTTCTTGTATATTTTGAGGTGGAAGATGCCCTGAAAATCTAAATCATTACCAGGAGGAGGTGTCGATGGCTCTGTGTACACATAGGTATTCTTGTCTCTGGTTGAAATGGAACTTGCTGTATAAGTAAGGCTGTGAGCTTGAGTAAGAATTGTCCATATAGAAAATAAAAGAACATATTTTCATATTAGCTTTCCTACTAAATTTCTTAGTAAGTGCTCTCTTAGTACTGAGCTAGAAAAACTCAACCATATTTTTCTTCCAAAGTAAATAGTGTAACTTTGATAAATACTTTTGTTAAATTATACGAATGCTCTCTTTAGATTAGCTGTTGCCAGCTTCATCCTTCCTTTGGGCCTCAGATTTTACTGTGCCAGTTTGATGTACTAAGGGATGGCAGAGGGAGGTGCCCAACTACTGCCCTGTGCATCCCAGAAGGATTGAAGTTCTTTTTACATGAAGCTGGCTATAAATATTTTTCCTTATTCTTTCAGACATCCAAAATCATACTAAAATGCCATTGGCTGTCACATTCAAAAGCAACTAGTAATTGGGCCTCTTTTTTAATCAACTCAACACACCTTCAGAGTGACTAGTTCCTAGAGAATAAGTCTATAAGAGAAGTAATCCTATAATTTTTTTAAAAATAGGTTTCTATGTGGGGTTATTTTTCAATTTGTAGATCTTGGGAGGCAAAGTGATATTCCTGCCACTGAATTTTGGTTGCTAGGTGAGAAATGGGATGGCTTTTTGGAGTAGCTGTTTTAAAGACCATTAGAGTTAGTTTTAAATTTCAGTTTTCTGTATGGCTTGCATAACACTACTGTGATAAGAAGATGTTAGTAGATCATCTATAGTCCTGTTCAGATTTGTTCTTGAAGAAACATTCTTTTCTTTTCAGACAGAAAGCAGGTGGTAAGACATACTCCCTATGTCAACCTCTTTGACTAAAATCTGAAACTATGACTTTCAATAAGTTACAACTTATTGAGTTGTGAGTCCCCTTTAGGCCACATTCTTATGTGTAATGAGGAGCCCTTTTCGATATAACAAACATAGTCTGGGTTTTCAAATTCAGTGAAAGTTTATTAGACATTTTAAAGAGTTGATTATTTTTTGCACCACCACAGAGAGTTAACAGTTAACACCACAGTTAAGTCCTGATTTGTGACTTTTATTAATTCCTAAGTGCTCTCTTGCTACATTTCCAGTATGTGTAAATTAGTGGAATATTTGGAGCATTAAGAGTTGCGTGTACATTTTGTGTGCCAAAATTAGGTTGAGGTTCTTTGTTTATTGGAAGTCAAGTTTTTAGTAATTAATAAAAAACTAACGGCCTGACCTTTGTTTAGCATTACTGTTTCAGCCTCTTGGAATGTAGAGTAAAGCTAGACACCACCTCTGAAAGGGTGGATTTCACTCTGTAAATGGAAATGGTGCAATCTCTTTAGCCAACCTGGGGTTCCTTGCAGGGATATGCAAGGACTATGGAGTAGGATACGTCCAGTGAAAATACTGCTTCCACTCTCTTAAACCACCTTCTGAAGGGAGCTGATGAGTGGCACATAACCAGAGGATGAAGTTATTTGCACCACATGGCCCAAGTGGCCCTTACAGACCTGTTTTTTGATGCTGAAGTGTAAGCTTGCCTTTTCACCCTGCTTTCTCCTCCCAGGTGTGAATCAGCCCAATGTGAACAGAATGCAAATTTGGGTTATGTGTGTCTCTGTTGTTGTGTGTCACTTAAAAGACTGCTGTGAGATGATCAGCAGGTTGACAGCTTTAACACATCACAGAGAAACAGTAACAATTAAGCTCACAGGGGCTGTAGTTCAAACAAGCTTGAAAGGTGTCAGTGGTGTAGCCAGAGGTATACAAGTTGTTCATTGACCATTGCTACTATCTCAGTTAAGAAAGTGTCTATTATCTTTCTTTTAAAATTAAAATAATGACTTATGCTCCTGGTAGGACACAGTCTGACCTTATCATATAAATCTGCAGCGATTAGTTCTGCCAGGAAAATCAGTAGCTTCCAACTGCCTTAGACATATGGCCTCCAAAAGTCAGATCTATGGAAGAATGGCTGTGGTGCTGCAAAAGAAAATGATCTCAGATTATTGTTGGAAAAAAGACAATGAAAGCTCTTTTCTGAGGTTTGGCCTGGTTAGAATGCTGATCTTCTTAGAAATTCAGTCCCAGATATAATTAAAACGTCATCAGACTTCTGCATCATAGAATTCTGTGTAAGGTTGAACACACAGCCAAAAGGAAATGTGTTTTAAGAGCTTTCATAACACAAAGCCAGCCCAACATATTCTTTGATCTTTACTGGTTTGTTTTATAGACAACCTATTTCACAACTGCATTTAGTCATCTGCCTTCATGATAGAAAGCAGATTTGGTGTACGCCTGTGCATTGTGAAAGTGGTAAGCAGGTCATGGCGCAGGATCATGGAACAGTGTTGTCTTCATGACAACTTACAAAGATGTTGAAGAGCATCTTTTCACAGGTAAATAAATTTAATTTTTTTTTTTAAATCTTTGGGTTTTTTTCTTATTTTCATGAGGAAAAGGAGAGGGTCCATAAGAAGAATTTTAAAACTAATGGGATTATGCTTGCTAAGGAAGAAAAAATGTCAAGTAGGAAAGTGAAATTTTGGAAAATTCCAATTGTGACGGGTTGAGAGCTGCCCTAACTATAAAAATATTTTTTTTTTCTCACTTATCTCAGAAACTGTTATACAAGTCTTAGCTAGTCTTAGAATGATTCTTTCTGTGGTCAACACAGAGACACAGGCATTTCCAGAGGATGACTCCTCCCTTCCCAAAAACAAGTCTAAAATGAACAAGATTCAGAGGTAGTTACCAAAGACCAAAATGAACAAAACATGTCTTTATGGTCGACGATGACAGTAAATGACTGAGATGCCAGATTTCACACATCGTTCTAAATAAGCCTGAACAATTTTTTTCTTTTTTTCCTTAAGTATTACCATCTATCTAATCATTCCAAGGTCCCTTTGGCCTTTTCTGCTTAAAGTCTGTATGAGTTCATAATTTGCTCTTTGACTAGCAAGTTGTTACCTGGTCTCACAATTCAATGTGTAGCCAAAAAAAAAAAATATAGAAAATGCATATACTGAAAAGTAACAATGAAGACAAAGAAGAATGAGTCCCCAGATCACAGAGTAAATGAGTGAGGATATTAAGCCCATTACACAGAAACACGTGAAGGTAGAATGTGCTAAATTCAGGTATAGATCTTGTTGTTTAAGGCAATGCTGGACTCATAATCTGAAGGGAAGTTAATTTCTCATTGATATTCCAAGATCTGTAACAGCAAGGCAAACCCGTGAAACAGACAGGCTGGTAGGGCAAAAATAACAAATGATTCCAGCTCTTTTACCCACCTTATTATTTAGAGGTTCAAAAAGTGATATGACCCATTGAAAACAGCCAGAAATTCTTTCATGTCAAGCCACATTTACCCACAGGTTGAACCACCAGTACAGACTTCTGCCAGACATTGCAGAGATAGTGGGAAAAGCAGCAGCTGAGTAATAACTGAGCCATTAGCTAAGGCTTTGGGCAAGGATGGTCCTACACTTCCCTACAGGTTTCACACATACCTCTTGAGAGGCATGGACTGGGACATTTACAAGTCCAGTTCTTCAGTGAGGGTGCTAAAACTATCTATAGGTATTTTCTACCAAGCCACCTTCTCTCTTGGACATCATTTCCTCTTCTCTTACTACTATACTCCTCTGCCTTTTTCTTACCTAATCCACTCCCCTTATCTGTCCCTATATGTGACAGCAGTCACAAGATGTCCTTCATGCCTTCACCTCTCTTGTCTAGTCCCCAGATATGCTGTCCTTCTGCTACTTTCTGATCAACACTACTTCCCACAATTCCTGACTCCCTGATCTGCTCTTCAAAGTAACTTCCAAACTGCATTCTTGACATTTCTATTTCATACAACTTCCTCTTTTAATTGAATTTTGAAATTTTATTTAAAAAAATGAGGACACAAAGCTTCCTCTAAATTACTTTTATGTATGAGTTGGGAATATCAGTTGTAAGATGGGCTCGTTACAACTTCAGAAACAACCTTCCCAAGTATTTTTTTCTGAATATTCCTAAAAAATGAACTCTGAGACCGCCTCAAAACCTGAAAATTTTAGTTTAGAGTATTCGCATGGGAAAAACTTAAAAGCTAGTTAGAAGAGAATCAGATAGCCTTAGTGTAGTAATGTTGTTATCTGCACTGCCTGTAACATTCCTATCATGTATATAGCAGTTGTTACTGGATGCTTTCAGAAAATTCACAAGTATCAGATTAACTACACTACCAAATATCAGGCAAACAGAAGAGATTTATGTCAGTAGGAAATAGAAGCTGACCCTCACCATGTAGGAATGTTCTTAGGAAGGGGAGGATCGAGGAACTTTTCCTAGTCAGACTATGATCTGTTGAGTGATTATTCTAAAAAGAAATTTCTCTCTAAATATCTGACTAGTCCAAAGGATTGACGTTAAGTATGGTTGAACAAAGGAAAAAAATCCTTTAATTCCATACTGATTAAAAAATTAATTTGGACATACTTCATGGACAGATACAAACTGAAATGACATCAGTACAGTTTTCTGAAGCTTAAAGCATGAAAAAGCCTCAGTAAATATACAGTTAATGTTTCAAGCAGGCAACATGACGATAAAATGTGATGATTATTGTATAAACCTCTGAAAGTAGAAAGGAGTCTTGCAGGAAACAGATCTCCCAGAGAAGTGGCATGTATAATAATAATTAAAAAAAACTTCTCACAAAATGTATCAGATCCCTTTATATTTTTCAGGAAAATTCTGCATGTCTGACGTATTTTCATGTCAGTTCCATCTATCCAATTCATGTAATAATGCTCAGCTAAGAGTAAAATCCATTGGGGAGATGCCTGATGCTACTTGCACCACAAACATGTCAGATTTTTCAGTTAATTCTTTCACCCATGAGACCTGAGGAATCTCAAATGACAACTGCTAAATGTATCCTAGAGACAGGCATGAAAAGAACTTCTCAGCTTAAATGGATGGCCATAAGTGACTCCTCATTACAGCTGCGTTTGGAAGGGAGTGTGAAGAGGTCGCTAAACCATACATCAAATGGAACCCTTGCCAGGAAAACATGCATTTCTGGAGTTGACATTGCAGCATGCAGTCTCTCAGCATTATAGTACATGGAACAAATTCTGATGTCCGTACTCAGTTTTTAATCATTCTTTACCCAAAAATGTCACAGAATTAAACCGGAACAGTGCCAGCATAAAGACTGAATTATAGTTGGGATTGACAGTAGTTTACTGTTTCAAAGATGACTATTCCAAGTACTCCAAAATTCACATATAAGCTTGACTGTTTGGAAAATTGTTGGTCTCCTGGGGCTGCAAGGCAGGGTTAGCATCCCAAGTTCAAGGTTACTTAAGCAATCAGTTCCAAAGTGCCCCGTTCTTGTACCCGTGGAAGAGCACACAAAGCCACATGACCCTTCATTTTATATGGACAACTAAGACTCAAACCTTGGCTCAACCTTTCCAAAAAGGAACTAATACTTTCTGGATATGTCTCAAACACTTTTAGGCAAACAGGTAGTGGGAAGAGGTTCACATACAAAATTTCTCAATGTTTAAGTTAGAAGCTCAAAGCCAGCCAGGAAAATGAGCTGAAAGACACATCACGTGCATGTTGAGGCTTAGCATCTGTTGAGGAGCAAAGGAGGTCCACACATGCACTGAGTTAGTGCCTGGGAGGCTCAAAGTGATACGCTGCTCCCAGTGACAGTAAATTAAATTTCATGTTTGGGGCCTCTGGAGAACCTGTTCTATGCCTGCCTCCTGCCTAATGGAGGTCCTCTGGGAAGTTTCACGTGGGCATGTATAACTGCACAGAAAGTGTGTACATCGGCATCTTGAGCCATGGGTTATCCAGAGTGGGTGATGACTGAAGTGTGTTATGCCTAATTCTGGCCTGCAAACTGGATTTCTTTTCCAGGAAATGAGAAAATGAAAATACAGGAGGTCACCTTATGACCTGCAGCCTAGAATTTGCGTGGAACTCATCCTGATGCTGTGTTGAGACATGAATTATATGTGCATACAGACCTGAAAGCTTGGAGGATACAAAGATCTCATAGTGCAGCTATAACCCAATACATCAATATTGCAGGCAAAAGACTGTTTCAAGGTGCTTGAAAATCTGTATACAGATTCCAGGGGTTTTTTAGGAATGCTTTCCAAGGAAATTAACACTGATGTAGTCGCTGGGATTATACTGGCATGCTTCCTGACCAACAGACCTAAGTATAAAAAAGCACAGCAAGTCACAACATTGTGTGGACAAGGGATCTCTCATACAGATCCTGTAGAATGAACTCTGCATAACACTTCCAGATGCTTTTCACATGCTTTCTTGGGTCATAGTGAATGTATAGGGGATGTCAGCAGAAGAAGAGAGCGGGGGCTGAGGAACAGGGGCAGAGAAGGTGTACAATGCAAAAGAGTGCTCCAGAGGCAGAAAGAAAAAGGATAGGTAGATTAATTGCATTTCCTTGTTTTCAGAAGGTAAAGTTTGTATTACACTGAGTAGTTGCTTTTAAGTTCTCCTGAACTCTGTATTTAAAAGTTCAGAGAAATTTCATTAAAATGTAGTAGACTGTAAAAATTTAACCCTGTATCTGCACCAAGGTTTTTCAGAAGTCTCTCGGAGGAAGTTTGATATTCTAAGACTTTTAAAGAAAGTGTATCATTTGTTTCTGAGTTCTAACCAGTCACACAGTCACTGAAGAACTCCCATGGCTCTTTCAAACCCATCTAATTGAAAAATTACAAACAATGGAAAGTTACAAGTCTGCAAATGGTAAGAATACAGCAGTCCCCTGGGTGTTATACATATTTGAATTGGGGAAAAAATCGTATCGATATTTATCATAACTGTATGTTTATATATTGTGGTTCACCGACTGTGAAAAATATCTCCATCGGCTATTTCATTTCTCTGTCATGGTTTGTAAAAAGCCTTCTGGAGAAATGTGAAACTACTCTTTTACATATTCCATTAGAACTATTTCCCCAGTCCAGGAAAGTGGTGGAAAATAAGTTGAATGAGGAGTCATCTTAGCTGATCAAATGTTGGTTGGCTTGTGTCAGATATCTTGGACAAAATCTTGACAACTTTGCAGAAAAAAAATATGCATGTATGAAAAAAAATAGACTGGTAGAGGAATTAAAGATATGAAACATTCTCCATCATATATAGGAGTTCTGTTACTGGTGGTGCAGCCATCTTCAGCTGATGAAGCAGAAAGTGCATACCGCAAGCAGATTTTTTTCATTGACTAGCTGTTTGGATTTGGCACAAAGAACAAGCTTTACTGACATGCAGTGATTGATACTGTACATGATGGCAATAAATCTCCCTTCACTTTCTCCTCTCTCTCTGCATGAGTGATGACTGTAATGACTCTCTGTTCTTTTGCTCACTCCCTGAACTGGTATTTGCAGTTGCCAAGTTGCTTTGCACCTGTATTGTTAAAAGAAAATTTCCTTTACCAGTCAGATCTAGCAAAGGAAATCATCTGAAGTTGGTACAGTTGTTAACAGAGGAACACAGAGTCCTCCGAGGTTGTGTATTTCCTTGTCCTGTTCCCTTACCTGTTATATTTTTCTGATTTCTGCTGATCCCTTTTCCTCTGTCAGTTCTTCATGTCATGATGGTGATCTAATTAAATGGCTGGAATGGGAGAGGTGTGCGTGCCATAAAATAGAAGTTATTTTTGGACCTGCGTATCTGCAACATAGCATTTATTTTATGACTTATTAAACATGTCAGAGTCTGTAAAGTAAATTGTTTGACTTTGAGAGGACTCCCCTGCTGGGAAAGTGACAATATGCAGAAATGACACTTGCAGCTTCTCAGCTCTACCCAGGCAAGATCCTTCTCACAGTAATGTGAGAGGCAGGGTTTCCAGATGTCACCGTCTCCAAAGGAAATAAAAGCTTCCGCTTTACATGACCCACACAATGTGTTTCACTTCAGTGCACACTGCTATGCCAGGAGTGCAGTATCACATCAGTACTGCATCCCACAGCCTTAGGGATGACAAAATACAGGACTATATAGAAAATCAGTAGTGGGTGAAGTACAGTTCAGTGGTTCAATTCATGTTATGTGGAATCTCAACATTTGAAATCAATTAAGGAGTGACTGATTATATCTAAACCCTGGATACCCTTTCCAAGAAAAAAGAAAGTAGTTCATAAGAAAAATATACCTGTGTTCTCTGAAGCTGGCAACAGAAGAAATGTTCCCTGCTACAGCAAATGCAAGATATGTGACTGCCATCTACTAGAAGACCTGAAGAGTATAGAGAAACAGCACAATTTGCACTCAGGATGAGCTCAGCTAAAACTATCCACACTAAGTTACACATCAAACGGGGCATTTGCACATTCAAGTGCTACATTTGGTTGTAAAATTACAATAAATGCATGCAAGCATTTTTTGTTCAAGTCACTGAATTTGCAAACATCTAGGAGAAAGTGAATCTTCCTCTTTCAGATCTGCAGTATAATTTCATTTGGCTTTTCTCTTGTGACTATGTCAAGGCTGTGTTGGTTTACTGCAACTAAGGAATGGACCTAATTTGCATTTCAGGAAAAAAAACACAGACTTGTTTCTTACAAAGCAGTATGTAGTTTCAATTAAGGCATTATTGTATCTCCATATTTGACTTAGAATGATCTAAATATTTGCTCAGCACATCCCTCTGAGCATATTTCGAGAGTTAGCCCACAAGCATGGTCTTCAGAAGGCAATTTTTTTCAGTTCCCTGTTCAGATTCAAGGGTAGTTTGGTCATTTAAAACGTTTCCTGGCTTTTGAAAAGGCTGAAGGTTTAAGATGTCCAAACCCCATTTTGCTCTCCTTTTGGATGAGGCACTGAAATGACATTGAACCCATAATGTTGACATGCACTTAGGTGGTGAATATTGAGACACGACACGAACAGGAACTAGTTGTTACTGATATATGAACCGGCATGCTGTAGGTGCAGGGCCTAGTGTAAGTGCAGTAGCTTTCTCTGATACTGGATACAGTTACCTCTTTCTTTCCGGCTGTTTACTCTGCTCAAGTTTTGTGCGTGGAATAATTTTAAAGGATACCCAGAGCTGTGGGAAGTACATTAAGAAACTAGCAGCCCCTTAAGTACCTCCCCTGCCTATGCACTAGTGAAAAGATCATTGCAATACTTTCCTCCATTTTTCTTCCTTCAGTTGCTCTGGGTTCTTCTATCTATAGTTGCCACATTGCCCTGCATGTGATTTACACCCAAATCCTATCTTTTCCAAATGTAACAAAGGAAAACATTATGGATTGGGACTGTTATTTGAGGAAGAATTAAAGAAACACGTGGAAAACTTAGAACGATTTTCAGAAAATTGCAAAGGGAGAGGAATATGCAGGAGAGAAGGAAGGATCAAAATAAGCAGAAGGTGCAGAGACAAAAGAGGAACTGTTTTCACAAACAGGACAAAATATGTCGTTCTTCACTAGTAACAGAAATTTCCTTTTTGCTTTCCTGAAGAAGCTGTTCTGGTTGCTGCAGTCCTGTGATTCATCTGGTTGTGACCTAGAAGTTTCCTTCCCAACCAGCCGGAAAGGCTGGGACTGGGATTCCTCAGTAGTGATGATGGTGACTGAGAGGGAAGGTGAATTATAGAAACTTCCTCTTTATATAATTGCAATATTTGCAGCACAAAAACCATGGAGCACTCTGTGAAGATTTAATTTAGCACAAAGAGCTTGTGATGTTTCCCTAAAGTCATGAGCTACAGCAGAAATCCAAAAAGATGAGTGGAAAAGGAAAGGCTGAGGAGCTGGAGAAAGAAAAGTGAAGAGAGGAGAGAAAAAGCAAGCCACTAGAAGTGGAAAAAACCCATTAATAAAATAACTGCTATAGAGACATTTCTTTTGCTGTGCATTACTCAAGAAACATATTTTTCTGACCTTCTGGAAAAGCAATGTCATTTTTGTATGGCAGTGATGTTCTACCTGAGTCAAGTTGGTATGTACTATAACCTCATAGTATGAGAAATGCCATGTGAGGAAGTGAAGACTTCATTTATGTAGACTTGGAAAGGAAGTAATAAACCCCATTCTTTCCACACGGATTTTTGTTGAATGGAATAAGGCTGCCTGTCTCTTACTGGCTCAGTCAGATAAGCACATAGCTGAAATCATGTTATTTCAGAGACCTGACTCTCAACAGAAGCCAATCTCCTCAGTGGCCATTTGCCGTACAGTCTGACCATATAATCCAAATAAGATACAAGCACCAAACACTGATAAAATAAAGAAAGAACATTCAATGTAACACAGTGAAATAAATAACCATATCTTTTTTTAGGAATTTTCAGCAAAGAAGAGTTTCTCAGCATGGTGCTAGCAACATTACTATGCTACAGAAGATCCGACCTACTTGGTGAAGAGTCTAGCCTGGTATTTCAGTAATTACATGGTAGCAGCAATTTTTATAAATTTCAGTGGAAAAGGACACACACAAAAAAAACCCAAAACGGATCCATTTTTCTACATAGATGTAGAAGGGTGGACTTGCAGAGGTCCTCCCATTCTAGGTATGACAGACAGATGGACAAAGTCTTTACTGTCACAATAGGAAATGTCTCTAGAACCAAGAATCTTTCAAGCAAAAGAAATGGTCATTATATGCCAACTTTGGTTTCTTTACAGATGTATGTAACTTACTAGTTTGTTTTTTTCTTTGCTGAATTAAGAGATCCAGTTCCTGGGACTTTGGGGAAGAGAGGAGATAGATTCTTATCTTCCTGCTGTTCCTCTTCTTCAACAGTTCATGAGGGAATAGAAAATAGCTGTTTCAGTGGGAAGCAGAGGGCAGTAGCTCTTTCTGAGGACGTCTGGGTTTTATATGGATCAAGAAATAAAACAACTCAATAGAATAAATAAAAACACTTAAAAGGGATGCAGGACTCTCCCCCACAACTATGCTAGATTATACTGAGTGGCAGCTATGCAGAGGGTAAGTGAATGTTTTTATAAAGTGCTTAGTTTTTTATAAATTATTTTTCTTTAATATGTTAGCCTAGCCTGAAAATGAGGCGGAGTGGGAGGGAGAGAGGTTTTGTGTATGTATGGATGTATATATAGTAAAAGATAAAATAAATACAAATGAATTGAGGTCCACTTATGGGATTTGTTATTGTTTTTTAAAAAATAAAAATAAAGTCCTTATGCTTGAGGGGAAAAAAGTAATTAAATGCAGCTTTTCACAGCAATAGCCACACAGATCAAATACCCATATAGATCAGGGCCACTACATGTTGCTAGAATGGCCAAGTCAGCAGTACAGTGCCTGTGGCTTCTGTCATGTGTCTACCAAGAAATAGGGGGAACACGAATGGTGTCATAAAGTGAGTAAAGTGAAGAAATTAAAAACAAGTATTTCCAGTTTTAAGAACTAAATTTTACAGAGACAAAATAAAGATTTCTTGCACAACTGTAATATGTCTTGGGGAAAAAATCCTCTTGAAACCACAGGATTTTTTCCCTCAGAAATCTTTTACTAAAAATAATAAAAAAAGAACATTCCTAAGTCTGGAAAAAAAACATTTAACCTTTCTAAACATAAATCATCATCTCCCCCCACCTCTTTCCTCCAGCACAGAGCACCTGCTTTTGCTTTGTCCAACTCTGGCTGCCTATTAAAGCTACTGAGTTTTCCTAGAGAAGGAATGTGTCTTCTCTGCAAGCTGCCCTGCAGTCAGCACTGGGTTTGGAAGAGAAACCTAATCTCTGAGACTCTCCAGAGGGCAAACTGATTTCCTAAATCACATACATCTAAGTAGCGGAATTGCTTTAAAATCCAAGTTGATTTTTGTGTTTGGTTTTGTTGGTTTTTTTACCCTACTGTAAGCTGCATTCAGGAACCTCCTCATCCCCTCACTGTGAGTTTGCAGAAGGGACACACCACTGGAAGTGAAGGCCAGTGGGGTGAGCAGTGCTGTGATAAAATTTCACACTGCCACATAGCTGCCTCCCTCCCCATCTATAGCCAAGCACAGTGACAGGCGAGAAAGGCAAAGGTACAAAACAGAGAAGCATCTCAGAGTGGTGACTGAGAACTCCCCATTCCTCTCTCAAAGCATTGACAATTCAGACGGAGCCTGCATCATCCACAGCAGAGGTCTCCAAGCCCTGCTTTTAAATAAACTGTAAAATGGGAACATGCTACCATCACCAATAACACACTTTTGCTCCCTATAAAACCAGGTGAAAGCTTGATGAATTTTGTTATTCCTATAGCTCTATGCTGCTTATAAAATCTATCTATATCCAGGTTAAAGGCATTTTTTTTTTTGGTGTAACTATTCCAGAATACCTATGGTGCTTGAATGCCATGGGTTTTTCACCCCCTATACCCTACAGACAAGCCTGAGATCCCACACCTTTCCAGTCCACTTGTCTTCCAGAGAAGAAGATATGGCAGCAAACAGAGAGCCCAGAAAGTAGTTTATTCTTTCTTTCTTGCTGAAGATCTATTCATAAATTTCTGTAGTACTTTTCATTTTGTAGTATTTAATTACAGAAAGGAGGATCACCAGCTGTTTTTCACTTTGCTGTACTGTGCAGTACTGTGTGCCTTTGTGTATATACAATTTTGTTATTCAGAGCAGAGCTCTGGAGAACAACTCTCTCCATCCTTTTTCAGCTTTGTAATGGACCTTTTTCCTTTTTTTCCTCTCTTCCTAAACCACTCTTTAATATGTCATGCTCCACCCGAGAGCTGCATGCTAGCAATACGTGGAGTACAGATGCCCCAGGACAAACAATATTTCATGCTTTTGGCTATGAAGTTTGTATTTAAGTGACATGATAGACTACAGTAACTTTGAGTGATGAATTTCTGTTAGTTTAATTACACTAGATTTCCTTTTTTTTGGTTCCTTTTTTTTTCTTTTTTTTTTTTTCTCCCATCTTATATTCCACTTCATGACAGCACATAAGCCAATAAATAATAACCTGACTAAATTTATTGTTTTCAACAGGCTACACATGTGCATGAAATTTAACATGTGCCCAAGCACTTAGCTAAAGCAGCTTTAACAGCAAAATCATAATTACTGTCAAAACCCTGTGGTTCACTTAGAAGTGTATATTTTTAACTGTGATCCTTTTACTTGAGGGTTAACATTTTCTAGGGGAAAGGACAAATATCTGTGTAATTTCTAAACACGTTTCATGTCTTCCCACAACTAAAAAGCAGAGTCTGACTGGAGAAAATTCTTTTTAAATAGGTATTTCCTCACCTCCAACCTCTCAAGTTGTTGCTACAGCAAGGTAGGCAGAGACCTGCCAGCTCTATTCGTTCATGCATCCATCGTTGTCCCATCAGCTGTGCACCTGCTGAGTCAGTTACAGCCTCCCAGTGTCAATTGCTATTGTGGTCAAGGACTACAAAAAATGCAGATTGACAAAACATACAAAAAACATATACAGACAGATACATTTGGGCAGGTACAGGAGCACACACAGCCATAGGTCACTACCATTTACTTAAAGGAAAAGTTAAAGTTCTAAGAAAATCCCTTGTTCTATGTGTCTTTTTCTTTGTGACACTATTCAGTGTGTTGGTGCATAAGTTTCCTTATATGTATAAAATAAATAAAAAGAGGGCAGAAACTGGCCCAACTGAAGTTAATAAAAGAACTGCCAAACTGCCATGCATTTTAGTACAGCTAGGAATGCAAGCAATGTTTATAACATTGGATGCCAAATAATTTCCAAAGTTGATGGTGCTATTCTACTGTTACAAGTTAAAAGACATAAGCTACATCATGGGTTCTTCACTGCTTTTAAACAGTAGCGTTAAAAAAGAGAATTGGTAAAAACAAAAAGAAGATTAAAGGCATCTGACTGAAGTTTTTTTGTTTACTTTCACTATTGCTTTATCAAGCCTCAAGGTGAAGCGTGTTCATGCTGTACTGTGTATTACATTTATAGCACCTGAAATTTAATTCTCGTATTCTGCAAGCAAATGTACCTGAAATTAATTCTCATATTCTGCAAGCTAACAGCAATGATGTCATTAGACATATCCCTTGTCTTTTTACGTACAGATTGAAAAAAGAGATCTGCTATATTCAGTCAGTGACATAATTATCTCATCCCCTAGCCTCTTTATATACTTAGTAATTGAAATAGCAGATTAAAATTTCTCATGCTTAAGGTCTTCTGAGTCTTATTTATGATGAGCATTTTCAAGAAAAGAAAGAAAAGGAAAACAAACTCTTGTTTGATCCTTTCCCCAGACGTGTCCCAGTCTCCAAATGTTTTATAGCTATTGTGTCAGCCCATCACTTTGCTTTGTGGGTAATTAAGTCATTACAATAACACGTTATGTTACCGTACACCAAGGCAAAAATGACTGCCTTCTATCAGAAAACTGTAAAAGGCCAGATGTTCCTGCAAGTTCAAGCAGAATCACAGAGCTATCACTAATCACTGGGTTGGTTTGTGTAGGAGACAGTGAACACATGAAGTCAATGTGAAACTTCCTATATAGTTAATCCAACTCCATAAATTAAACTACAGCTTATCTTTCAAACCTAAAGTGACAGTTTTCTGAAACAAAGAAGAAAAAAAAAAGCAGCTAGGCAGCCATCAGAAGTATCTGTGGCTTTCAAGTCACTCCAGATCTGTGTACTGTCAGATCACTGAGACATATTCAATGAAAAATCAATCCTGGGCACACTATTTCAGCTCAGACACTCAGGTCATGGGATATAGATTGCATGCCAGCTTTATGCTTTTAAGCCAACAGTGTGCCAGCTGCAGGAGACAAATGATATTTGTTTTGGCATAAAACTTGAACAATTTAGATGGGCAATGGTTGATTCAATGTTAAACTTGGAAGGATAAAGTTAACAGACTGAAAGTTTTTTGATTCATTTGAATCAGAAAAATGAACCCATACCAGGTTATTACTTTGCATCCTGTGGTCTCAGTATTTATTAAATAGAAACCCTAGAGGCAGCTTATCAGTGCCCAGAAAGCTCATGAATCATGAATTCTAAAGGGAATGTGGAGTGACACAGCTAAGCTTTGGAGCACCAATTGCTTACCACCTAGGAGGTAGAGCTTAGGAAGGCTTTTTGGAAACTCATAAGAAATGAGATCTCACTCATTTCCACTGTAGTTTAGGATTAATATTACAACACAGGCTCCAACACTGAACTACCATTTGTTTTCCTGTTTAATTAATTTATGTTTTAAATGGTACATTATCATATTGGGCAAAGAACATCAAGGTTATAGTAGCATGAATTCTAAGTATCATAGCAAATATCACAAAAAGAAGTGGTGTCTATATTGTTGTTAACAGATATGTGTATTCTAGATCCTCAAGTACTTTGGATTAAGTACTGCAGAACTTACAATACTAACAAGCTACATGTTGGTCAGTAAATATCTTAAATATACACATCAATCCAGAGAAAAGAAGAAAGGGAAAGGGATGCTCTGACAGTGGCTGCTTATGAAAAAGGTACAAGATAGTTCTCAGGACAGACCTCCAAAATAGTTGCTTAGAAGCCATTTCTCTTCATACATGTGTATCTGGTTAATAATGCACGGTATTTTCCTATGACTAAAAAATATTTATTCCTTTATTTTATGCAGTAAATAATTCCATATGGACAAAAATATTAAATTTCCAAATGTACAGTTGAGTTAATTTACTGTAATTAATTCAAGAATACAGGATGTTAGTTATGAACATTCTAATTTTTCCCAAATACGTTTTTTGTGGATTAGTGAAAGGAAGAGATGTTTTGCTTTCACTCAGATAATGTGAAAATGACAGTAACATCTAGATTGCACTAGCTCCTCTGATATCAGGTAGAATAGTATTTTTCAGTCTATCAATTGCTGCTTTTCTCAGTCACAAAGTAAGTTTTGATGATAGGCAAGATGACAGCTGCCTTTGGCCATGAATGTAGTTACTGCTACCCATGGGAAAAATCTTTTCCCTAGCAGCTGGATTGGTGTTTCTGATTTCTGGCCAAATCAAAGACTCCTGTGATCTAGTAGCAGGTGACACTGGGAGAGCTCAGATTTTGTCTTCTTGTGGTAGGATGTCCCAGTTTCACAGATATTAGACTGAAGCAGGAACTGTGAATTCTGAGCCCAGTTCCTGGTGAGCTCAGCAGCATACCTTCACTTTTTTCCTCTCATATTATACACTGGACGCAACAATACCACTAGTGGAATAATAATGCTCAAGCAAAGCAGTGAGGTTTGCTTTGTATGCAAATGATTTCATTGGTGAGATGTCATTCTTGTTCCTGCTTCACTCATGTTGTCATCTTCCCCTTATTACCTGAAACCTTGTTCAAATGGGTAGCCAATGCTGCAAGGGAGTTAGCAACGGCTGGAGTAGGAAGCTAAGGACCAAGCAGCAACCAAGTCCTGCACTACACAGGGGCCAGAAAACTTGGGCAGCACCTAAGGAGAAAACTGAAAGGCACACGGAAGTTGGTACCTCCAGTCTCCATCCATCTGAATGAGATGTTCCCAAGTTTTCCTGCATGCCCACATTCCCTGGCTCTCCAGCTAGCATCTTAAGAGTAGGCAGACACAGTAAGTCAGCAAATCAGTATCAGATTTAGATAAGCCAACAGCACATGAACCTCCTGAGTGTTGATCTTAAGTGGCCAGTGGCCTTTTCCTTTCCATGCTCATTTGGTGGCTACTGTGGCGTGGTGCTGTTGGCTGTGCCTTGGGAATGGAGCCTGTCCACAGCCCACTACCTGAGGAGCCCTGTCTGCAAGGGTCAGCTGTGGCAAACCACCCGCTTGCACATCGTACCTAAATGTATCTTGCCCTTTGCCAATAAAATGCCTCACATACCTAAGGCATTGTAGAAGCAGTATCGCTATGTGTATTCCTATCGACAGAAACGTTGTTATTAGCTGTTCAAGGCATTCTTGTTGGGGCTTGCCCTGAGCACACCCCTACCAGGGGTTCAGCCTGTGGCAGGCAGCGCCATAGCCCCACAGCAGGAGCTGCTGCTGTGAGGGAAGAGCTGGAAAACACCCCAGCCAGGGCTGGACACCCTCCCTTTGGGGGCTTCCAGGGAGGCCCCCAGGGAGGTGCCCGATGCCGGGAGCTGGGGCCACCCTGGTGCCCCGGCTTCCTGCTCCTGGCTGGGGTGTGAGGTGGGCCCTGGCTGCGGGCCCTGCCCTGACAGAGCCCCCGGGGCAGCCCCCAGCCCTGGGAGGCCCTGGTCCCAGCAGGGTCAGGTTCGTCCTCTCTCACTCAGCCGTGACGCTGCTTCAGCTCTGGCTGTTGCCTAGTCCCTTATGGGCAATTTGAGGCCATTTTTCACTGGCATCCACTATAATTCTACCAGGCAGTATCACATAGCACATATTTGCCCCATTATCCCGAAGGAAACAATAGCATTATATATTCATCTTTTTTATAGAGATATCTTTAAGGAAAGAAACACAAACCCTCAAAAGATCACAAGTGAAATACTTGGCAGTGACACAGATAACTCCGTACTTATCAGGGAGAACTTTCAAGATGTGATTTACAAAGCAGAAACAGCCAGCAGAGCTCAGGAAGGGGAATGCCATGTTTCTCAGCAGATAAATGACGAGTGGACCTGGACCAGGCTCAGAGAACGAGAGGTGTTGACTGCTTACAAAGCACACTTTGTTTGCTGTGACTGATTGCACAGTGTCATCATTTGGATTAGGTGAGCAGGAACGCAAGGCTGGCCTAAAAGCTTTTTAGTCATGTTGGAAAAAATGCATATAATGATGAATATTAACCACACATCTCTGGAAACTTTTTTCAGCGTCCTCAGATTACTTGAATTGCAGGCTTTTGAGCAACTTGTGGTCCTCCCATAATTCTTCTAAAACATTCCAGGCAATGCTTGTGTTTGTAATTTATTGTTAGATAAAAAGGCAGCTATGGATACAGATCAACTGTCTTGAAATCCTGTAACAGTAGGGAAGAAGGACTTAAAAAAAGCAGAATTGGTGTCACAGGTCTCATTAAACGCCAGCAGTATCCACACTTCCTATGTGTTCTGCTGTTGTTCAAGGACTTTGTGGGCCTAAAATAGGACATAAAACCAAAACTGTGATCCCAAAAACCTCTGCTCCAGCTGCTACCGAACCTTGTAGGCAGTCAAACTACAGAAGCTGAATCTAAAACTAGAAAAAAACACCTTAAGGTCAAAAATCTTAAGGGCACAGGTCCGTTAGTTTGCTATAGCACATATCACATGTACCTAGAGACTCCTTAACACATAAAACAGTGGGTGATACTTTCTTTTAAAAACAATCTCTTTTATATAGTGCCTTGGGTATTTAAACCAAACAAAACACAGTGTGTGGAAGATCTGGGTTTAGTCTCTTCCACTACATATAAAGATTGAAAAACTAAGTGACGATCCTAACCACAGACCTAGGACAGTAGGTGTGCAAGAGGTGGAGTGCAGCAGCTAAGGAGAGGGGAGGAATCCTCCACTACCCATCACTGTCCCACCCTTTCCTTCAGAACCTGTTCGCCCAACAATGTGTATCTTAAGGCCAAAAAACAAAGTATACAAAATGGACATAGTTCTGCACCCTAGTGAATGGGCAACTGATCAGTGGAAAAGGACCTGTGGACTGGTTGTTATTGCAATAACTGTTTATTAGGCATCTGAGAAGGCAATTATTGGATGACATGAACAAATAAATAGCTTGCAGCACAGGGGGACAAAGCACTTCAGGGTCTAGAAGGAGCCTGTGGATTCCACTGTGGGACAGTGTGACATTTGGTCACTTAATTTTTTGGGTGCGAGTCTCTTTTTAAGGCTGGTTAGAGATCTACCTTGTAAGTAAGAGCTGCCGTAATGTTCCAGGCAAAAGAATATCAAAGGTACTAGAAATCTAACAAATGCCTAGGACCTCAACCCCTCTCCTGGTACAGTGTTGTTGGTATAGTAGGAGCTGAGAGGATACTACACTGACTTGTTCTTGGGATGATACCAAGTAATAAAATGCTGACAAGTCTATGAGGGGTAAAAGTGAGCCTGTTTCATCTATTTTCATTGTCCAAACTATTAAAATTCCACAGAGTGAACAACTAGCATTAATGGAGCAATTATAAGTGATAAGTGGAACAATAAGGCTGACGTCAATGCTCTTACCACAGTTTATATATTCCACTTCATAAGCAATGTTGTGGTACTGTTCTTTTGTAGTGGGAAAAATAAATAATACTACTAATAATAAAATTTTCAAAAATGAAATGAAATAACAAAAAACAGAGAGAAACAAGCAAGGGAACCTTATGTCCTTTCTCACAGAGCATGCCAACACGAAAGGTGAAATATGTCATGCAGCACCTAACAGAGAGTTGTGTTTTAGAGTTCAAGAGAAAAGGGGTAATGCTTTCCTTAAAACAAGATTCTTGCAGAGAATGTATATGAATAAGAAAATTATAAAACTAAATCCTTAGCCTACTTGTTCAGTTTGCTCTTTCTAATGAAGTTTGTGGCTTGCTGAGTAATTTCCCAACATTGCTTTTTATTGCTGTTACTGAACAATCCATAAAAGAAAAATTAAAGCATCATATTTTCTCTGTGATTGTAACACATCCTTAACAGATACTGACAAACCCACACGTCTTTCTCTTAAGGGAAGACAAGTGTTATAAGGTCTGTTAATGTAGAAGGAGGGAGTGGAATTTATCTCCTGACTCAACAGTCTCAAAGTGAATGCTTAGACTGCCTATGTGCAGGAGATAAACTTCCAAAGAATAACTGATCTTACTTATCTTAGATATCAAAATCAGGACAGGCTGAACCATCCTCCAGAGATATTTGTCTGTTGCACTGAGAGTATGAAGAGCCTATATAAGTAGTTTGGGCCAGATGTTTAATTTTTAAATGGCTACAGTGATATTCAACTAATCTTATACAGCATGTCTATCGATTCTATTTGGCGTCAGATTAGAGTCATGCTAGTGTATCTGTGAAAACAATATCCATATAATGTTCTAATATATCTAGCACACAAAACTCTTTTCATTATCAAAAGTAAAGTGAAATACTTCTCAAAATAATTTAATTACTTCCAATCATACCTCTTTTGTTGCTACCTCTACCATGACTTCCACTATGAACCAAGCCCAAAGAACACAAGTCAGGAGAGGTCTTTGTTTTCATAGCAATTTTAGTCAAAGGTTACCTCAAGTTTTTAGCCTTGTTTTCTTTTTTTTTTTTTCTTGAAACTTTTTTTTTCTCTTGACTTCTTCTGCCCTGTCTGAGCACATTTGTTTTGTGTGTTCCATTCTCTGTGCTGTCCTCTCTTGTTGAATCATAATTGAATAGTCTACCCCATCTTCAGCTTTTCGTTTCCTCAAGGATCTTAAATCATGGTTGAAGTCAGTGCAGTAGCTTTTTACTCAACAGTTTTGATCCCTTTGTGTGTCCCAAATTATATTTGCATAGTCTCCTGAAAAATATATGTTTTACCACTCTGGGAAAGATTACTTAAAGATTCTATAGGTCTGTAAGAGTAGGGAACAAATTTTCCAGTAGTAATCCATGGAGTTACTATAAAAGACACATGAAAGGAGTTCTTCTAAGATATTTCCCGCCCCCCCTCCCTGAAACTATCAAACAGAAATGAAGAGAAGCCAAGGAAGAAAAAAAAGCTGTAAAGTAGCAGTTTGAAATGCAATTTTTGTCTCAGGAACAGCACATGAAAAGGACCAAACAAGGGTTCTTCAATGTTGTTCATATGTTTTGTCTTATTTGCCCCTCTGTTCAAGTCTGCATGTCTTTAAGAACCTACGTACTCTCCTTGAGGTCAATAAAACTACTTATATTCTTTCATTTAAATACATACTGTGGAGTGGATGCTTTTGTTCTGTGTTTTTATTAATGCCCAGCACAAACTGCTCTGATCTCTTCAAGGATTGCCATGTGGTGAGATAATGAATGTATCATTCACAAATATTTTTTGGTTAGAAGTGAAAGAAATTTTGCTCCAAAATAACTGCTTGATAGATTTGATTTGCATATTTGACTTGTGGCGGTTATCATTTTGGAAAACATCTCAAACATATGAAGGCTCTTGGTAGCAGCTACATACTTGGAAAGCTAAAGGCACAAGCCAGCTATTGTCACAAAGTAGTGAAAAGACATTTCAAATGGTACCAGTCACAGATAACCAAATTTGTTTCTTGTAACTTTTCAATCTACTAATCCATGACAGATGTCAGCTACAGTGCTTAATTTTACTGTCAGCCAAGATAAATATTTTTGGGATGAGCTTCGCAGAACAGAGGAACAGAAAATTTTTTGGAAATGTTATGAAATTAGAAAATAAAAGATGATTAAACAAATCTCAAGCTTTTGTAATGTGTTTGGATAAAGTTAAAAAAAAAAAGCATTTAAGCATACAAGTTATCATTGATGTTCTTAACTCCAAGATAAAGAAACAAACACCCTCTCTAGCTTCCTGAGGTGCTGAAAGGCCACAGATGCTTACATTTTTTTTTCACAGACCTTCCTTAAGTACGTCAAGTGGTACTTCCTGCTGTAGGGACTATGGCACACTGGCAAAGGGTCCTACCATCTACCTCCTCAAGAGCTACCTCATACAACACACAATGACAGAACCAAATCCAGAGAAACACATGGTGGTGTAGCCATGGTTAATTTGACTATAAAACATGGCTGGAAGAGGAAGGATGTTTATTCTTACAGTTAGGATACTTCCCAAGGTATGGGAAGGTCTGTCCTAAATTTCCTCCCCAGGGATTCAGATTAATATCTCCTGCTGCTGAGGGGAGTGCTCTAACTAGCTGGGCACACAATCCTCTTGATGTTTGAGAGAACACTTCCCAGAACTGCTGTTGAAACCTGTGAGCATGAAAGTTACAGGAGGAGAATGAGAGCAACCAGAAGGTAACCCTACCCCAAAGCCTAGCATGGCCACAGTACCCAGCTGGGATGAGGAGACTGAGTGGAAATATGCGTTGATGAGTTCTGAAAGAGGAGGCAAGGAGAACAGAAAAAATTCTACCTTTAGCTTGACTGTTGTAAAGGCAGCTTGTTACTGGTGTGTCTAAGATTCTTTTTTCCCACTGCACTTAGTCCAGACGATCATTTTCAAAGAGAAAGAACACATATAAGTAAAATTAATGGAGTCATAAAGTGACATCACATGATTGCGGGTAAAAAATGGGAGGAAGCTGATAATGTGTGGATCTACATTTAATGTGTGCAGTGATGTGGAATGAATAGTTAGGTGACATGTTACAAATAATGAATGCATTTTGCATTACCGGTCTGGCTTCGAAGGATTTTTCCTAAATATATTTTGGCCTAAGAGTATCAGCTGATATGTCTTCTGTTTTCTTTGGCTCCCTAATGATGCTGTCAATTACATCATGGTGGAATTTGGACCATATTACATGTATGAAGTTGAATGTTACAGCACTCGGGTGCATTGACTTAGTATTTGATCTCCCTACGCATACAACTGTTCTTTGGGGGAATGGTTATAAGACATAACTGAAGTTCCAGCAGTAAATAAAAATAATGGTGACTTACCTGGCTCATTTAGTGATAAGGAACACAGGAAAAGAAAACCATATGGTTAAAATGAGGGCTTACTCATACCTATATAGAACTTTTATTCTGTTCTGATTATTAGTTCTTTGTATTTCTCCTGCTTCCATCCTCTAAGATCTGGCACAGTCTGCACTTGCAAAAGCAAATAATTTAAATCATAGCTTCACAAACCCATTTCAAGTCTGCAAAGCTGATATTTCTGGGTGCGTTCTCCACATCGAAATTTCTCAGGCCCCATTCAAAACCCAGCTTCTAAGGCTTAGAGAAATGCTGATAAATTTCTATGTGGACAAGAGAATGTGTGTGTTTCAGTATTTCATTCATTTTGTTTTATAATTTCCCTGCTTATTTCTGTCTGTTTTTTAAATGATAAGCAGTCTTATCATAGCCAGTTAACCAAAACCAGAACAAGACAAATCCTATGCCAAAGAAAGATATGTAATATTTAATATTGCAATGAAAGATAAGATAGACATAGGAGAGCTTAAGGAAGAACGGGATGATATTAATCACCCCGTTGGCTGAGGCACTGTCAGGTTTTCTGCAGGTATTATCACAAAGGAGAATCCCAAGGAGACACTTAGAGAAAGCAATGATTTGGCTTTTAGGGAGGTCCTCCCAAGGAAAAGCACTAGCATGAAAGAAAGGAAGAATTATCATCCTGTTTGAAACAAACCTAACAGGTGATGAGGCCAGGGCTCATTAGAAGCAGGAACAGGACTTTCCCACAATGAAGAAAAAATGACAATGGGAACGAAGGTTGGCCATGAAGGCCTGGAAAAGGGAAGATGCATAGGCTACATTTGATAGACTATGGAAACAGAAGCCAGTAATGGGATGTAAAGGGAAAGATAACTTACACTGGTCCAAGAAAATGGGAATTTGCAATAGTTGTCCTGGAGCAGTATTAATAAGGAAGAATTCAATTTGTCTAGGTCAGGAAAAAAGGATATTTTATTAAGTCAGAAAGTATGTTTTAATTTTAGGGGAGGGGAGCTTATAAAAGAGCTGTATATGTTAGAAAACATAAGCAGAAAGAAACTTCAAGGCTTAGACATGATCCAGGTACAAGGAACCAAACATGGTCTGAATAACAACAATGTTGTGGCTGCATACCCCCGTAACCAGGGTGCCATGGTGCTGTCCACAGGTTACGGAAGAGGCAGAGAGAGAGGTTAGAGTGTATGACTGACTCCCTGGGCTTGTAACAGTTTTATTCTGTCATTCTGTCCATTCTTCTATGATAAGAACTAGATAGAGTTTAGCAGATTAAAATCTGATGTTTGGGAGACAGCAGGAAAGGTACAGCTTTGATATGAAACATCCCAGTTAAATGGTTCTATTTCTCATTTCTGAAAACTCACAGGTATGTGTTTAGTAGAAGTTAGAAAATATATTGCCCTGGAAATACTTTTCTACAAAAACAATAAATGGCAAGAGGATATTTTATGACAATATTAATCAAAATCAAATGTTACATAATTTTGTTTTATAGTCTGATCATTCCAAACTCATTAATCGCCTGTTCTGTTGTTAAATGCAATTGCTATCTGAAGAGAAGTAATTTGAACAAAATGTCCTGATAGATGTCTACTAATCATGTCCAGAAATCCCACAATGTTCCAAAAGGGAGTTTTTTCTGTACACTGGTGAAAATTTTATGTGTTCTTCGGTGTTCTTATTATTTTGTTTCACATAGTTACCTTCTCCAGACATGGCCTGCAGGAGAATTCTTTTGTGCCTGATATCACCTGCATTTCTGTACAGGTGGTTTTTAACCTAGCAAGCACACTGCCAATATTTGGGTCATGAACATAAAATTTTATGCTTAAACCTTTAAATTTTGTCTTGTGCTACAGGACATTTCAGTACATGTGTTAAGCCTAATTACAAACTTGAATCTCCAAACTCCTCCAAAGTCTTTTGAGATCAGTGCCAGTATTTTGCCTCACTTTCTAAGTCAGTGCAAGCAAAGCAGTGCACATTTTTGCTTTCCTCTTTCAGTAGTATCTCTTCAATAAGATATTGAGGTAAACCGTAACAAATTACTGATTTGTCAGCCTTCATACTGGCGTGCTTGGCATGAAAATGATTATTTTCACCAAAGCTATTTCAGAGTGCCAGATAGATAAAACCTAAGTTGTTGCCCCAAGTGTTGGCCAGGAGGAAGAAATATTGACCTCCTGAATTATCCTAAGCCTGAGACATTGTGACAGGACAATCAACATAATATGCTTTACAACACTCAGACTCAATGCTTTGTGTACTACCTGCCACATTTCTCACATTAAAAAAAAAAAAAGGGGGGGGGGGGGGGGCGGGGGCCCAAAAGTTGCACCTCAGGGAAACCCTCTAATCTAGGGGTCCTCAAACTTTTTAACCAGGGGGCCGGCGCGCGGATGAAGTGGCAGGAGGCCATCTGCGGCTGCTTGGTTTCCCCCCCCCAACCCCCGGCGGGGGGGCGCAGGGGGGGCAGGGGTGTTCTGTAAATACCAGGGGCCGGATTGAGTTTGAGGACCCCTGCCATGTACTGAATATTCAAAGACATTCATGTTAGATAATGTCACAGCCAAACTAAAACTGTAGGTAAGTATAAGGAATGCCCCTAGATAACTTAAAACTTGAGAAAGCCACAGTTTTTCTTATATTGCATTTTGAATTTGTATGTAAACTATTCTGAGACTGCTATTACTTTAGAAGGAGTCTCACAAAACTTACACGGTTTTACTCATTAAGAGTGATACTGAATGACAGATTCTAAAACAGGATAAAAATTAAGCGGTAGAGTTGTTTTGAGTTAAATATGTATTACATATTTTTGAATTAAATATATATTATATATTACAGATTTTTTGAGTATATGTAGCCCTAAATATAAAAGCTTACAATGGATTTACATTTTGAATTATACAAGAGATAATTAATCCAATGAATAACAAACATTTCAGTGCTGATGCCAGTTGTTGCAAAAATGTCAATTTGCCAGGAAGGGCTATAAAGCAAGGACTCCTTACTCTTGGTCTGAAATAACCTAAGAATAAGAACGTTGCTTCAAACCAAGGGTACTGCAGCCCACAATCCTCTCTCCAACAGTGGCCATCAGCAAGCAAGCGTAAGAGGAAGCATATATGACAGTCCCCCTAATACTTTCCAAGTCTCCAGTGAGGGTCAGATCATTGACTTCTTTAACCAAATGCAATTATGTATGTTTAGTAGCTGTCAGTGGATGTATGTCACAAAAATGTGTTCTGTCTCTCCCTAAGCTGAGGTAAAATTTTAACATTCATAGAACAATTTAGCAAAGAGCTCTGCAGGTCTGTTATCTGCTTCATGAAGCACTGTTTCCTCCTGTTCATTTTAAAGATGGCTGCATGCACTTCATCTAAGACCCCTCCCTGTTAGAGTGGAAAAGACAGTGAAACAGTTGACCCTGCATCGATCCTCTCCAAGCTATTCGTGATTTTTATAGCATCTCCCAAACTTGTCTCTTTTATAAATTGAAGAGACAATCTACCTTGTTGGTCCTCATATGGATGCTATTCCTTACTTTTCATCATAGAATGCTTAAAGTTGCAGGGTACCTTCAGATGCCTGGGGGCCCAACCTCCTGCTCAAAGCAGGGCCATCCACCAGTGTTAGGTACGGTTAACATACGAGTATCTCCAACAGTGGAGTTTCCACGGCTTCACCGTGCAACCTTGTTACCCTTTTTCAGCCTTCCCCATTCTAACATCTCCGCTTTGATGAGGGCACCAGAACCTCACACCGTGTTCAGGATGCAAATGAACTGCAAATTTACAGAGTAGCATGATGACATTCTCTAATTTGTCATCTTTCCCACTCCTGAGTACTCGCAACATCTGATGTGCTTCTTTTTTTGTTTCTTTTACTAAGGAGTGCTGACTTGATGTTTCCATGGGAATGTCTGTCATAATCCCAATCCTGAGAAGGAAGTCCAGGTCTGTCACAGCCCACCTGTGCCTGATCCAAGGTTCTGACCTAACGTGTGGGACTGGTCTAAACACTAGTGTCTGCCCAAAAATGTGTTGACTTGTCAGAGGTGGTTCTCAAGCATTACCCTGCAGTCAGGAGAGAGATTAGCCCTTCAGGCAGTGATTTATCCTACATTGTTGAGTGATCCCGTCACATGTGCTGAATTGCCCTCTGCCTCCCTGTTGATTTCTAGGAGAAGCCTAGAATTTTCAAAAGAAAGGATAAGGTGAAGAAAATCCCAACAAAAATCCTCAGCTAGGAACACCTACTTAGTTGGGAATAAATCAAAGACAGTGTACAACTACTGAAAAATCCACAGCAACCTCTTCTTCAGAAATTTTATTACCACCACATTCAGTGTGAACCCACTGCCAAAGATGTATATGCACTTTGAAAGGATGCTGTGAAAAAAATTTTGTAATGATGTGATATGTCTAGCATGATGTAGGGAAAAATATGGCATAGGAAAATTATAGAAGCCAGGGTCTTCAAGCATCTGGCCAATTTGCTATTCTGCATTCCCTGAGAATGAGCTGATTATTTTCCATTTTTAAAATGTTAAGTCTACAAGTTAATTGAGTAAGTAACTTTCAAGTTCTATAAAACAAAATTAATAATTCCACCTTCATGTTCCAAGTCCCAGTAGAGATTGGGCTGTTGAGTATCCATGTAAGCTGAAAGTGTCATTCAACTACTAAAAGTTTCAACCAGCTTGCTTCCACTTACTTCACAAAAATTTACAGTTAATAAAAACATGGTATATAGATTTATGATGTGATAATTTATCTAGATCCCAGCTACTAAATAATTAGCATCTATTGTAACCTGTGCACAAAGGAAAAATCCTCGAATATTTTTATTGTAATTCTGCAGCCTGAATGATCCATTTTAAAACCACAGCCCTCTATAGCTGCAAAATCTCTTCCACAGTCATCTTTTATTCGTTATTTTTCAGTTGTTTAAAATGCTGAATCTCATATCATTGGATGTCCACTCAGATGTGTATGCTTAGTGGGAAAACAATGAGTATTTCTGAATTTGATCTCAGACTTTCCTCATTAAGTATAGCTTGTTCTAGCTCTTAATGATTTTGCTCACATTGCACACACAAGCTTAATCTGTCACACCAAGTCTTAGGACAACAGTATTTTTTATCTGCAATGCTTTTAGAAGCTTCACCAACCAAACAGAGCATATCTTGCAACCCCCAGTTTCACTATTCATTTTCTGCTATAAAGCCACTTGGTGTGTGCCGTAATGACTGCTTTAACAAACTGCTGTTTTAACAGAGCAGTGACAATTCAAAGGTCCAAGTTCCTGAGTTAAAAGTAGAAAAAAAGAGTAATTGACAAATTTTACTAAAAACACCAAACTGGAGTCTCTGGGAGGGAATACTGCAAGTGTTTTTACTTTGCTGAGTTAATTACTGACAATTCTTTATGTAGAATTGCTAGCCTTACCTAGAAATTGGTTATTTCTCAGTTTCAAAGCCTTTGGGATGCCAGTTTTCAGATGGTGCCTTCATTAAATGGCTATAGACTCCATGGTATTTTTTCTGACTTTGGGGGGGGGTTGGCTATTTTTTGTGAATAGTTATTTAACTTCTTGAGGTACAGGTGATAAACATTAGTGAGTTGGAGCAGTGCCACCTATAGAAAGTCAGGAAAATTTCAGAAAAAGGCTATAGTGACTAACCTGAGGCACATCTGTTCAAGGCAATGGTACTCTAGTCACCTTCTTGGGAGTCACTACTTAGATTTGTGCAAAGAAAAAGAAAACAAAGACCTAGTCTCTTCCAGGAAAAAAAAAAAAAAAAAGTGTGTGTGTGGGGTGTGAATGGAACACACCAAAAAAAACCCCAACCCCAAAACACCCAGTCTGTATTATGTACGGGCTATGCTTTTGACAACGACACCTGAATGCTCTCTCTGAGTCTCAGTGACTAGACTGGCTGGATCTGTGCATGAGTCAGCTAGAGAGTTATGAATTCTACATGTTTCCTACATCACTCCAAAGAAAAACAACTTCCTCTAGAATTATTTTTATTTTGACCTGGGTTTCAGTTAGTTACTGAACATTATGAAAAACATTCCTTTAGCAAGCTAAGAAAATGAAGAGTGTACATGCGCTGCAGATCAGTGGTGTCAGGTTATATGCACATGAGACCTAGGAGAAGTCAAACACACAGAAATGAGCATGAGCTCTCAATATTAAGATCTGGCATGCTCAGTCTGCTTTTGTTTTTAAAAACAGATCTCAACTAATAAATGCCATGGGAAGCTTGTTTTCTTTACAGTCACTTACTACATATTGGGGACTGAGTTTCATCTTGCAGAGAAGACAGCATTGCTTTGAAAAACTAAGGAACACCTAATCCTCAGTGGTCTAGACAACAGTATCATTATATTTATATATATGCTGTGCTTTATTTGCAGCATTCCCTGATATTCTTCCAAGAAATGTAATTTCATGAAGATTCATCTCAGAAAACTAGCTACTCCCTCCTCCCCATACATTCCATGTAGTGTTTTCTGGGCTGCCTGGGACATGTTAGTGCTTAAATACCGAAACAAAACACAAAAACAAACCTCTGTGTGGCCTCCAGTAGCATTTTTTTGACTGTTGGTTGAAACTACTGATAGTTACAGCTAGTTGACCTAATTGTCTCACAAGATGTGGTTTTACTCTGGTGGAATGGTAGTGAAATTGCTGCAGAAGTTAATTAATTGAGCTTGAAATTCAGAAGCTTTTCAAAAGAAAGTAGGTAAAATCTCCCCAGCTTCAAATAGACTCATAAAAAGAAGGCCGGAAGGGACCTCTGGAGGTTGTCTTGTCCAACCTTCCCTGCTCAAGCAGGGGCACTGGGACCCAGTTGCCCAGGACCATGTCCAGATGACTTTTGAATACGTCCAAGGATGAAGACCTGACAACTTCTCTGGGCAACCTGTGCCAGCACTCAGTTTTACCTTACAGTGTAAAAGTCTTTTCTGAAATTTTCCTTTTTCTTATTCTCCTTTTTCTTATTTTTTAAAAAGAGGCTTTTAATGATGCTTGGATGTGTGGGCAAAAAATCAAGGATAATCAAAGTTTTTCCAATAGATTGAATGTAAAATGACTCATGAATTTCTAAAGGAGCTGTGATCAGTGTCACAAGTTAAATATATCCTGTGCATCTTGGACACATATTACCTCTGACAGTGCAATTGATCATTTTTCCTTTACAGTATTACTACACTGAAGTAGAATCAGTTGCTTTATTTGCTTAAATACTGGAGAAACCAACTAACAAAGTGACTGAAAGCAGTAACAGAGCAGCCCTTCCTGGATCCACTGATGAAGTTAAGAAGCAGTCTTCATATTGCATGTTGCTGCTTTTGAATTTATGTGAAGTAAATAAATTATACTGGCGGGTTTTCTAACCTCAATAAATTTATCTCCAAAGAGAATATGAATTTTGTGACATTAATAGAAACACGTGGAAGTCAAGGCAGAAGAAAAAGCCACAAAGTATACTGTACTCCTGCAAGAAGGTTATTGCTTGAGAAGACTTTTCTTTATTAATAAAATGTGTTTGGTGTGTGGGCCTTGAACAGATGTACACTTTCAAAACTTAATAAATCATATAGACTATGGGTTTCTAAAAATGCTGTTCCACCCACTCTCCAGAGAAGACTGCAACAAATGACAGACCTTTCCTTTAAGGTTCCCTGATGCATGGTCTGTCAAAACAACAGGTAAAATTCCACAGCTGAGAATCTTTGTCTGTTCAGGTCCCTCTGATTTTTCTTTAGAAGACTCAGATGTAGTAATGCAGGAAGAAAAAGGTGCACATTCAGTAAAGAGTAGGTTTTATAGGCCAACACCAACTACTTGAGTTGGGCACAGAAATAAATGAAAGGTCATACAGCTAGTAAGGCAATTGACTAAAAATTAACTAGAAGTCTTTTGGAAGCACTGTTTCTTTATGGAAGCTGAAAGCATTGAATGTTTTCCTCATCAAATGAAAAGATGATGCCTTTACTTCAGCGAATGTGCTATTTGTAGACGTGAAATTTATGAATGTGTATAGGAACTATGGCAGAAGGATGTGGTATAAAAGATCCTCTAGGGCTATTCATACCATATGAGGACTGTGTGCAATTAGTGCAATTAATTTTAACACAATATTAATGAAAATCTAATTAACATATGACCATAATGCAGTACAGTACATAAGAAATGTTTCACCACAGCTTTGACCATCTTAGACTGAAAAAGACTGAATAACTAGATAAGGATTTACCTGTGGGACAGAGGGCTATGATAAAAGACTTCAAAGCCAATGGATTCAGTTTATTACGCACGTGTCTGTATCACTTGATGGGGAAAGTACTGCTGCTGCCTGTCTCGAGCAACACTCCAATTATGCCCTGCCCTGAATCATTTTTGGGTCTTTGTTCCAGCCTTTCTAGATGTGTTAGAAGAAAACAGTACTGGTGCTGGGGATGAACGCTGAATTCTGCAGGATCTTTGCTTCACAGTCATTCATGAATGCTGTCTGGCAAGCAAGGGAAAAATCAGTGCTAAAGGACAAAAAAAGCATTTGGGAAAGTATGGTAGTATGTGGCATTCTAAAACGATTTGCATTAGCTTTTTTATTTTTGCCATGAAGAGTTTTCACTAGTATTGCTGCTAACAACAGCAACAAAGTCTTAGTCTTTTAAATCTGCTCTTCCCCCATAGTGTTTTTTAATTTGTGGAACAGAATCTCTCTCAGCTTTTGTGAGCAACCTTGATATGCAAACCAATTATGTCAATTGTATTGATATCAATGTAACTCACACCAGAATGTGGCAAATAACACAAATACTCTACCCATCCCAAACCAAGACATCCCTAAATAGTCCTGCTGGCCTTGCATATATATACAAAAAAAAAAAAAAAAAAAATGGAGAAAAATGCAGTTCAAAACTTATCTCAAGTATCATCCCTTGCAGAAAATGTTACTGCGAAAGAGCAAAGCCAGAAGATGTGTGCACAGTGCATGGTCCTGAGGTGTCCTAATGTAAGCACAGAGAGCACACTGGGTCACACTCCATGTAGTAACTCCAAAAGCAAGCATCCTTTGAACAGTCAGTCACTCAGCCTTATTGTGAAGGATGAGTATTCCCAGGTCTTGCTACCTAAACTTGTTTAAAACAGAAAAGCCTGGTGAAGCAGATAATGAATGACAGACTGGTTCAGGAGCAGGTAAGACCTGTTATCACAGGGAATTAAAGATCCCCTCGTAAGTGATGGGCCAGCAAGAAGAACTCTGCTTAAATCCAAAGTTCAGTAGAGGCCCTGGTTCACGTACCAGAAGTTCTCAGTATGCAGGACTTGTTACTAGGATCAGGGTCTCTGTACTATTCCAATTCGGCTGCCTCAACACCGTTCTTAATTTCTTCTCAGAAAGGCAGTTTCCCTCCAAACATTTTTCTCTCCAGCTGTAAGCTAAAGCTGCTGATCTAATTTTTCCAGAGGTGGCATATCTTCTTAGTCACTGCAATTTCAACTGACATTTTTGGGGACAAAATGCACCCGGTACTGCCTTTCCATGTCAAAAAACATGGAAAAGTTAAAATAAAATCATAGAGCTTCTAAGAACACAGTCCAAAGAGTCATACTGTTGAGGGGGTGGGTACAGAATTTTTGGGTCTGCTCAGCTACAAAAGCAGAAATCATGAAAAGGAGCTTTATCATGCTGCACAAAATGGATACTTCTTGAAGCAGTGTAAAATGAGAACAAAGGTAGCAGCAGCCTCATAGCCCAACACTTCAGGCTGAAATGCAAGGAAGTTTGGCAGGAAACTGAGGCACTTTCCACTTAATGCCTAACAGAAGCAATCTCTGGCTACTTCCAGAAAGCCTTCAGCTTCTGAGGGACTCTCCTTTCAGTGGCTTCATGAAACGCATCAACAGGTTTCAATGTTGGACTGCATTGCAAGTCCAGTTTATTTTTAGCTAGCACTTAGTTTCTTTGCCTTATATTCCTTTTATGAAGTAAGTTATATGGACGTACAGTCATTGGCATCCTTCAAAGTGTTAAAGTAAAAGTTACTAAGAAAAGCAGGCTATATATTTCTAATCACACAACTGCTTTACATTAAAAGGATGTGTATCAGGGACTACTTGGTATTTTTCAACACCAGACTTTCATAACATCTAGAAGAATATCATTTAATGGTGACTAGCAACATAAAATAAAAAAGAACTTCCTTGATTTAATGTTTTCTTGTTATACTTATTCTCACAAGAATGAGACTTGAACAAAACTAAATTGCACCATGTGCAAAAATAGTTGTGTGTAGACTTGATCTAGATGTATTAATGCATAGACCGAACTGTACACTTTTGTTTATAGTAACATCTATCTGCCTTGCAAACATGTGCAACTAACTGCTAATGTACATATAAGCAAGTGACTACATATTTCTCTATCTCCATTTCTACCAGTAAAATGAGTTTCTGCTAATTGTACATGTTGTGCTAGCCTTGCAATCTCTATACAGCTTTTATTTCCCTCAGTTACACCCCGTACACATAATAATATATTATGTCAACACATTTGTCAAGTATATATTATGCATCCACCTGCAATTTCTCAGAAGGAAAATTTTCTTTAAAATATCTTGAGTCTAAAAGCAAAACAGAAGAAAAGCTGGATACACAAAAATACACAACTGTTGCTGTTAAATCAGCAAATTTGAGGCAGTAATCCTTTTAAAAATAAGAACAATCCCGTGATACCAAAATGGTATATGCATAATCCACTAGGCACTGATGGAGGCAGCTGACACATTACTTATAGTATGGTTGCAGACATTTTCTTTTTTCTTTCCTGTAGACTACACCATTATGGAAATATTAAATTTCAAAAATATTTGCTGTCATGTGAATGTCTTTTTGGCAAACTAGAAGTGGCAGAAAGAAAATAGCTTGCTGGCAGTGTAAGTGCAGTCTTCATTTACAGAAAAATAATTTGGAACATTTGTCATGTAAAAATCTGTAAGAGGCAAACTGATGATGAGCTGAATTATGTTCTCGATTGCACTGACGCAGGTCAGGAGAATTTCTGTTTGCTGTAAGGAAGTTACTCCATCTTTACATGAGTGTAGTCAATTGCTGAAGTGGGTATTTCAGTTGCAAAGTGTAGGTAGAGTGGCAGCCAGCACTCTGCATCAGCCTGTTATTTCTGTTTGGGCTGTGGTGCATGCAAAGCTGGCCGGTTTTGATTATAAGGCTTCATCAACCTAAGCAATGACAAAGCATTAGAACATGGCTGTACTGCCTGGCATCAGGAAAAAAAAAAGGAAAAAATAAAATTAAAAAAAAAATATAAAAGAGAAATCATGCCAAAGTGGCGTAGTTAGTCCAAAGTTTTAGTCTCTAGTGCAAGGCTCTTAGCCTTTGCAATTGTCTCATATTGTCAGAAAATCTGAATAAGTAACTGAGAGTAGCAGATTTTTATCAGTTTCTACCATTTTAATATACATGTGCTTTTAAAAAAATGGTCAGCTAGTGTGACAACAATCTTATACACATAAAGAGGAAGAAGCTTACAAAACACATCTGAAAAGGCCCTCAGGTGGTCTATCCCCTTGCCCTAAGGCAAGATGAACATTAGCAACAAACCACATAGTTAGTACCAACCCTCACACACAAGGCTGGATACATCAAAAGTGTATGCAGAGATCTGGGTTTCTACTGTCATTTTTCTCCAGCCTAGGGCTAGGAACCCAGGTGAACAGTTTTTAAAAAGGTGTTTTGCTCCCAATACAATCCATCTTAAAATGCAGCTCGCAGGTACAGAAAGCTGGTACTCTGATTTTTCTGAGGCTTGGTGGCAGTACCATCCAAAAGGAGCTAAAGGACAGAAATCAAAGCAATACTGTTGTCGCTGCTAAGAGGCTGTTCAGATAAAAGTAAAAACAAAATGTTAAGAGGTAGAAAAAGTGATTTATTGTGACAGACGAGAAACATTTGTCTTGCAAAAAGAAACTTGGCAGGTGCCTTGTTTGTAGGAGGTGTAAAGGCCATGTGAGGAGAAAATGCAAAGTACAAGAGTATAACATAGGAGAGAAAGCAATGACAGAAAAACAATGTCTGATGACTGAGGTCAGCCAAGTGCAATTGAGAAAGAAGCTGTAGCTGCTCTGCTTTTAGCAACTGGAATAAAGCACCAAGGAATTCTCGACTCTTCATGCTTCCAGCCTCAAACTTTCCATCTTTCTAAAAGCTGCTTTCACCAAACATTAGAGTCAGTTCAAGGCCAGCAGAAAGTGATACCACGAAATTTGATATACCATGATCTTATGCTTAAAACCTAATTGCTCAGCTTCCATTAAATTCTGTGGCTCTCAAACAGAACATAAGGAATGGATAGCATTTAGATTGAATGCCTCCAAAGGAAACCAGATGCCATAGACAATATTGCTAGTAATCCTTTCTGGTGCTAAAACAACTCCTACTGCACACCCTGGTCTCCCAGGATGTGATATCCTTAAGACTGGAATTTTATAAAATAGAACTTTGATCTATGTTGTATCTGACGTTGTTCCAATTATCTTGCCAAAATCCAAGTGTGAGTAAACACAGTCTTCACCTTTACCCTCACAGCTTCTGCTGGAAAAGGTTTCCTCACTCCTTGTCCTATTCAGCATTCTGTGAGGAAATGCATACATAAAAAAGTGCAAAATGCAGTAGAAATGGAAAGTTTTATTATAGCACAGATCTATTCTGAGTAGGAGAGATATCATTCTGATCTTAAACTATTTTTCAAATACAAATATGCCCTCTAAATGGATAATCAAATGTTTAACTAAAAACAGAGGAAAGATTTCCCCTTAACTTTCCTGAGCACAGGATCAAACTTCAATAAAGGCCAGGTAGTCAATGAAGCGCTATATATGCTATGTACCCAAAGGCAGATATTTAGATTTTAGCTTTCTATTTGACTATTAACATTATCTGGAGATTTTATTCACAACTGACTCATACTGATAAAAAGCTTTCTACAGGAAAGGGCAGCTGTCCCTTGCTGCTTATGCACACTGCTTTAACCCTAAGTGGACTTTGTATGGATTATGGAGATACAAATAACACCTGATTAAATGAATTTAAAAAACGTGGAGTCTCAATGGCTAAAGACAAAGTTGCAATCATATGCGAGCTCAGCTGAGAAGGAGTACGACAGAAAGGATCAGAAACCCAGTGACTGCAACATGTCTAGGGTGAGGATCAATTTTGAGACCACTTGGAAATAAACTTCTTTTCCACTCCACACCAGTGAAGTACTCCCTAGGGGGATGGAGGGAGGGGAGGAGGGGAGGGAGAAGCTAATATGGCAGTATATTTCAGTTTCAAACCACCACCACCACCACCATGCCACCAGAGTGTTGCTGCTCAGTACCGAGAAAAAAGGGAGACCAGCAGTATGAAATTTATCACAACTTCTAGGTCTCACACAGTAGTATCTTAATAGTGTTCTTGATTGTTAATAACCCTTTTGCTAACTTTCAACTCCCTGGTCTCACCCTACTACCATTGCTGTTATGAACGTGTTAAGGCAGCTGAATGGAAATAGGAAAGGTTAAAGCTGGAGCTGCAGGCAGGTGAGAGTAGCCAGGGGTGTGTGCCTTTGGGGACAGCAGTGGGATTGACAAAACTTTTGGTTGCTTAGAAGTTTCAAGTACTGTAATGCTAATTGTGTGATAACAAGATATCCTAACTCCCTACTCCCCTGAAGCTGTTAATACACTGGAGACATTTTTCTCCACAATGAAACCACTGGGAGTTCTGCTGGGCGCCAGGCTCCAGAGCCAGGAACAATTTTCATCACTGATGTAGTTAGAGCCAGGTGCCACAGACTGCCCCCAGCAAGATGTTAACTCGGTTTGAATTTTTGGGATTCCTTTTTTGCTAGTACACAGGTTAGTCTCCTACCCTGAGCCTCAGCTCAGGGAGGAAATAATTGGCATACTCTTGTCAATGGCAGATGATTTTCAAAAACATGAGTGAGGGAAAGTGTTTTGAAGATGTCTTTAATCATGATGCTTGATCCAGTTGCTACTTTTCAAAGAACTGTAAAAAAAATAATATAAGATGCTCCAGAATTTTCCCAAGCTAGACATTGCAATACAAGGCAATTCCACAGGTAACAGAAATCTCGACAAGGGAATTGCAGATTCCCTTCCCTTTCTGTTTAGCTGCATAGAATAAAACTTTTTTCTCTTGAAGCTCAGGGTTGAAGTATGAAAATGTTCATAACCACTGGTAACATTGGTTTACAGATCTGCTTATATATTTTAAAAACAGAGAGAAAGTGATTCAATAAACTTGTTGGAGAACAGCTTTGAATATCATCTTCTGCAGATCTCAGGGCCAGTTGAACTTAGGAGCTATTCTTTCGTGTCTTCAAACACCACTAGTGAAACTCTTTGCCTAAGGGGGAAAAAAAGTTTTCACTTATTTTTACAGTAGGGATTTAGAGGTGTTCCTGATGTGATGAAACTGCCAAGTTTAGACAGAAGTGCCCCAAATCTGGCAAGAGTCATCCAAAATTTCTCTGTATGCAGCAGAGCCCTAACACCTCTCTGTTGACCTCTACAACATCCCTCTGAACCTGTTCCCGAGGCGTTCCTAAGGAGACAGCCAACCATGATGTATTACGTGTGTTTGCAAAGGACCAGATTGATGTGACCACCAAAGGAATGTTTCCTTTACTGGAAGAACTGTCTTTCACAAGAGATTTTCTGTTCCTCTTCAAGTTGTTTTCAAGCATTATTATTATCATTAGCATTTAATGAATGTTCTACATGTTCAGATATGCATCATGTTTATTACTTTCTGGCTAAAGTTATCTTGAATTCTTTGAATTTCCTGTTACATTTCATCTATTCATTATAAAAAGACAGATGCAGGTTTTTTATGTCTAGTATGCACAGGAAAATCCTGCAGTTATTTCCCCAGAGCAAAGGATTCTTCATTCATGGGATAAAACACAGGTAGAAAAGTGGAACTATTTGTTCAGACTGTCTCAAAAAATTGTAAAATTAGGTCACTAGAAACTGTATTATCCTTATATTAAGATTTAAGTCATTACCATTACTCTGGAGAAACTGAGTCATGAGACCTACACTGTTCCATCCCTCCACATAAACATCCAAATATAGGGTCATAAGTAATTAAAAATATTTCAAATGAATATTTAAACAAAAGGTTTCAAGGCTTCTTTATACAAAATAAAATACCATAAAAGAACACAAACCCAAATTTTCATCTGCATGTACATTAAAGATTAGCACATGGTATACTCCACCCTCATCTGGCTCACAGACAAGTCCCATTATTAGTCAGTCCCTCAACTCTCAGTTTACATTAGATGTAGCTAAAAGCCAAGGTGGGGCTGCAAATCTGGCCCTAGCTACACAGATCTTTCTTCTTGCTGTGGTTTCCCTACTTTGAAAAATAAGCAACTGTATATATATTTCCTTTAATCTTTAAATTTATTTAATGTTGTGCTTAAATGAACAAAAGGGGGTTGTGCAATTAAGGTGTGTTTGAGGGGAGCTTGATATATCATCAGTACCAAAGATCAGGCTCATCAATACCACAGCAAAGATGGCATCCTCCAGCCAATTAGCAAGTCATTGCAGCTGGTTTGATTTAGAGTTGTCCAGGGGAAGATGTCCTGGCTCCTTGTAAAAGGGGGTATGAACACAGTGAGGGAACTGGAGTCCAACGACCTCCACGAATGCATTTCTATGCAACAACAAAAAAAGAAATTATGGGAGTCATTCTCTGAAGCCACCATTTGAGCATTTAAAAACAATTAATAACTGATTTATTTTTTTTCCACAAAGAAATTGTACATCTCAAAGAGGAAGGGAAATGCACAAGTATGAAAAGGAGATGTCAGAAGAGCAACCTTTCCAAAATTGCCCTTCACTGAAGGAAAAAATTGCAAACTTAAAAGTTTAGCTAGAAAGACAAGAAATAAAAGGAATTCTGAAGTGAATACTAGGATCCTGGGGTTTCATCCACTTAAAATTTTTCATAACATTTTTTTAATTCTCTATGCCTACGGTGCAGTCTGTCAGGTTGAGCATATGCCTGTTAGCATTATATTTTCATGCACTCCCTAAGATTTCTAGGTGCCATATAGACAACTAATAGGCATGCATCCTTTCACTTTTCCCTGTTGCAACTTTTTCCCCTACTCAACCAAAGAAGTCACTAGCACCAGGTCATAAATAGAAAGTGATGGAATATGAATATTTCGCGGAAAGCTGATTGGAAAAGGACGTTTTCCTTCTAACAATATTCGTACCTCTGGGTAATTTGGAACAACACTTTTTTTTTGGCATACCACATTAGACATTTTGTTTTTTATTATATTTTTCACTGAAACTAGAAACAGCTGCTGTCTGATGTCGGCTGGTATATGTGGTAGTAGTGTGGGTGGAGGAAGAGATTTCTTTTCCCTCACAAGAAAGACGCAACTATGGAAAGTATGAGGTTACGGAAAAGTGCTAGCAGGTGATATAAAACATTTCTATGGTTTACATAGGTTAGAGAACATAGATCCACATTGCCTTTGAATGACTGCAGTTGTTGCATCTTTAAAGTACAGAGGTTCGATAACCACAACAGCAAAAGAATCTGTTTTCTTTGAAATGTTAATCCCCAGAGAAGGCTGCTTGGCAAACATTTTTTTGGGCTGCAACAACAAACACTTGCCCCTCTGACATATTTCAAAGCCACCCTGTGAAATAGAAGAATAAAAGCAGCAAGGGCCTAGCTGTCCATCACTCCCTTGTAATTATACCTCTGGCTTTTTCATTTCTCTTCTCAAAGCAGGAATATTTTTGGAAGTGCCACTTAGTTATTTTGAAGTATTTTTGAGCACTGTACCACAACACAAGTTTTCCCTGAGTTAGTTAATCCTCTATAATGTTCCTTCAGAAGCTGCCTAAAAATCATAAAGGGAAGGAAGTTTACCAGTCTAAGTGGAAACAGGTGACGTGCCTTCCAAACACCGACTTGTCAGTTCTTATGTCCACATACTCAAGTACACAGCCGCAGCGACTCAGGCTGAGACTTCACGGTAACTGCGCAGCCAGGCAGCTACACCCCAGCCAGCTGTAGGGACACAAGCCACAGCGGTCAGTAAAGCCAGGGCACGGAGCAGTGAGCAGAGAACAACTGCTCTTCCACTTCTTCCACTACAAGAAACTATAAGTAACAGGTCCAGTAAAACCAAAGAAAGGTGTGGGTTTTTTTCACACAATGTGTAATCATACTGTGGAACTGCTGGTTGTTGCAAGGTTCAAAGCTGCCCAAATTAATGAAAGAAAAAGCTATCAAGGGTCATCGAATACAAAGACTCCCTCTAAAGCTGAGGAAGTTTGTAAGCCACAAGCTATTCAGGGCTAGAAGAGATTTAGGGGAAGTATGGCTACATTTATTTTTTATACTCTTCACTATACATCTGCTATAAGCTACGGTCAGAGACAGTATGCTGATGAGCCTGTGCTTGGACTGGACATACAACCTTATGGTCTGAAGTCATTTAACACAGACAAAGGACGTGGAAAGGTCTTTATAGACCAACGTAGGAATGAGCCACTGGGACAGCTGTCCTAACAAGGTCTAAGACCTTACATTTTGAAATGTCTCTTAAAGAAGGAAGGGTGTTTGGGATGAGAAGGCTGGTGGATACTCTTCCTGTTTCTTTCTTTCTTTGCCTGTGTTATCGTCTCCTTGCCACTTCTCCATGTGCCTTGGGCAGGCAACCCTCAGTCTCCCTTTGCAAGGCAGCCTTGCAGGACAGACTGAGATTGTGGACTTTTCATGCTAATTGGAGCCAAACGTTACAAGCATGGAGACACAGGAAATTTAAAGACCATATTTCTAAGTGTCAGCATGGGTTATCTTGATGTTTCTTATCTTTTACCAAGTCTTTGCCCAAGTGTGCAGGTAGCCTAGGTCTAACTCCCAGTCTCAGAGCACTTGGTTTGCAAGTGGATCAAAACAGGTTCCCTTCAGTCTGACTCCTGGATGTTTTACAAGGCACCATAGACATGGGAGTGCTGCTCTCTGGGTTGAATAGGAGGACCTGTTCTCCTGTGTGTAGGTAAAGAAAGCAAATTTCCCTGTCTTGAACAACAGTAGAAGTCTGAGTCCTGCTGGGACCTGGCATTGTGCAGATCCTGTTTGGTCTGATTAATTCCCCTCAGGGACTTAGCCTTTAGGGAATTCTGCTATGGTCCCTCTTCGAAATCATTCACAAAAGCCTTGAAACATGCCGGCTTTATGCCCCCTGGGACATCTGAGTTCATCTGGGATCACCCCAGGCTTGTGACCTTTCTCTGAAAGAGGGGCCCCTGCTGCTTCAGTGCCAGGAGATAATGTAAGGACACACAGGGACAGGCTCCTCTGCGGAGCCTCCGGGCAGGCAGGCACCGCCAGGTGGGCTGTGAGACACGGGTTGTAGCCCAGGCTGGCCCTGGGGAAACAGCATGGAGGACTGCAGAAACCCAGCCCCTGGCCAGCCTTCCCTCCTGCATTTTTCCAAGAGCTGTGGAAAGCACAAGGCAGGCCATTCGCTTTGTGTAGGGCTACGCAATGTGGCATGTGAGGTCTGTGGGAAGTAAGCAAACGGCACCTCCACAAGCCCTTTAGAAAACCTGGAGGACTGTACAACCTCAGTTCAACAGATGTCTATTTTACAAATACTTGTGTATCTATTCTAGTTAGTTTTCCCTTAAGGAAAAGCAATCTTCCTTTAATCTGTACCCTGTAATTTCTCATGTGGAGCTCTCCTGAAGTGAACATACAACTGTAAGCCAGTGACTAAAGACTAAGTAAAAACTAATTTCAGGGTTTGGCCCATGGTGATTTTAAGAAGTCACACCTGGGCTGGGACTTTGGGTGCCAAGATTTTATTCTGGAGCTAATTTTTACAGCCAAGTTTGAAACCCCTGAAAATGAGAAGAGAGGGGAATGTAATAATGGAAAGGCTGGCACAACTTCAACAACCGTAGAGCAGCCTAAGAAGCTGATGAGGCTGAGAGTTAGAAGCAAATCTGCCAACTTTCACTCTGTTCAAATAAGGTAAATCATGCTAAAACGTTTGACTTTAAAAAAAAATAAAATAAAGTCACCTTCACCTCTTCAGAAAGCTACCAGTTATAAAAAAAACAGTAAAAAATAATGCAAATACGCTTTCAATCAAACTCTGCTTTGTTTTCTTTCTGCCACGTGATTTTTCTGCTCAGCAAAATGGGATGTGGGAAACTACCTTTAAAATGAATTTGACTATTCCTGGCCTGAAATTCAGGCTCTACCTATCCAGAAAAAGGCAGTATAGTCTGGGCCATTCCCCAACAATAGAGTGGCGGCAGGCTAAATATAACCACACTTACAGTCCCAGAACTGGCATCTAACACCAGGGGCTTACAATAACACTGGAGCTGCCGCTGCTCCAGCAACAGCTGAGGCAAGGGGAGGGAAAGCTGTTTGTTTTTCAGCTGGGACCTCATTCTTCGCTCAGCTGTTTGCTATTAGGGCTGGAGCAGTAGCAGTGAGAAATTCATTGCTGCTTGCTCTCTGAATTCTGACACAGTAACAGTACAGCTCCAACTAGCCAAATCCACAAAGGATCAAGGGAAGGGGAAAAAGAGAGCAACAAAATTTTGAGTGCTTGCCGTCTTGCTTTTATAGCACCTTTCATCCCCAAGGAACCCATTTACTGAGGGTCAGACTCTGCCCCATTCCTGCAGAGGTGTGTATTAGTGACTGCTGGAAGCAGTACAAGGAATTTCCTCTCACCCTGCTCCTCCACCCTGCCAGTGCAACCTGTGTGATTGGGAGGTATTCCCATCAGCACGAGGGCTCTGCTGTCCCCCTCAGCTGTCACCTGCGCTGCGCCTCATGCCAGATCCCCTCCCGTGCCTGGCTGGGAGGAGAGATGAGGGACAAAGCTGAGTGAAATAGTGAGGAAACAGGAGTGTTCCTAGCCTGGTGCTGCAGCACTTTGCTCCTTAGAAGAGCATAAAATCAAGCACCAACTCAGTTAAATTCATCCTGATGCTCTGACAGCTATTGGACCCAATTCTGCTCAAAGCGACACAGGTGTAAACTGAGGCAAATTACACTGTAAATACTTTTTGTTATCTTGTTTTGGAGGGAAAAAAAGGAGAATTGGAGTCATCTTACCAGCACATCTCTATTTAGGTAGAGTCATTAACATGCCCCAGTGCTGGGAATGAGGGCTCAGCCCCACTGGTGTTTAGTGCAGAACACAGACTCCATAAGGGTGACACAGGCTGGGTGAAAAGCAGAGACTCCTTTCCAAGACAACTGCTCCAGAGCATCTGCTACTTGGGAAAATTAAAATCGATATCTGGGACACTAATTTTGTGCAGTAGGTAAGTGCTACCAAAGCAAATTGCTGCATTTCAGAGCAGACTTCCCTGCAGCTGTGCAGAGCGGAGCTTTCAGCTTCTTACAGAGGAGAGCTCTGGAGGAGGAGCCTTGGCTTGGGGTCCCTGGGTACAAAGGGTGATTTCTGCTAGTCCTGCTCTAAAGCACTGCAGCTGAATGACGGCTGCTGGATGCAGACAGCATGGGTGAGAGTTCATTGTAGAAGCTGGTCGCAGCAGTGGAGTGGATTTGCTGTCATTCTTCTGCAGCCTATTTGTGTTTGAAAATAAAAATGGTATGTAAGAACACAGGCACTTTTCTGCCAATATAGCTGCTTCCCCTTCTGGGGACTCCGTGCTGTCTGGCTTGTGAGCTAAGCGATAAGATTCCCAGGACTGGGAATTTTGTTTTGCATTTCATTGCCTCCTTGTCCTGTTGACATAATGATCTCATATGCAAAAACAAATCACCCCCTGACCTCAGCATAACAAATTGAATGTGATACTCGACACATGGGCTCTGAGACTGCCTGCTTTCTCCTGCTGCCTTAGAGTAAAAGGGTCTGTTTCCTGCTATCTGCAGCCTGTGAGCTCAGTACAGTTGGGGCTATTGCCAACTGTCACCTGTGAGCCTATCCCTCCCAGCCACACTTTCTGATTACAGTGAATGAGTCAAGTATGTCCCCATAGGCTGACAAACTAGACACAAAGGAATTCTTGAGTACATTAAAAAAAAAAATAATAAAAAAAAAATCAGACAGCAAATGATTGCCTTTATACAGACAAAATCTGCATTACTCACTAAGAAGCAAATCCATCACTAGATCTGTGTCAGTATACATAGCCAAGGCTGACTGTAAAGGGCACGCTTGCAGTGTAAGCAATATGAAAAGAAATACCTGGATATTCAACACACTTGGGAGAGAACCCCGTGTGCTCTGCCCCACCACCTTAAATCAGGTCTTGTGCTTACACCAAAACCTGAACTCCCTGCTAGGTCAAACTGTGCACTGTGCATATTGGCTATCTGGATGGATCTAGCTGGCTTAGCTGGTGAGGAAAATCAGGTGGGGATAAGCTTCAGCTTGAGCCTTTCCTTCACAGGCAGGAGGGCCAGTGCTTCTTTCAGTGATACAAAAGAAGCAGCAAAAAAAGGGAAAGATTCACAGCTGTGGAAGCACCAGTCTATCACCCCACAGGAGCTTGTCCCCTTTGTTTCTAACCCACGACACACCAGGTTTACTAGTCCTTTATAAGTATCTGGTAAACTGTAGCTGTTCATAGCTGGCTGTTCTCAGAAGCACACCCAGTATGTCCAGGATAACTAGTACATCACACTGTACCAACTGAAACCATGAGGTTTTGATCTGATTTTTTATGATGTCTGCAGACCATTTGCAATGGGTACATGAAAAATAATTAAGAAACGCATAGTTATTCACAGGCTCACACTACATTGCAGTGGCAGAGAGTCTACTTACACCAGAAAATTTCAGTAGCACATGTACTGAAGAACCAGGAACAACTGCTGTACAGGGCTCCACTCCTAAACTGTAGACATACAAGTCTTGAGCTGTGCCCAATTGCTGTAGCTACTTCATTGAACAGATTAGTGTCAGCCTGGGTTGTCATTAAAGAAAGAAGCAACTTGACCAGTGAGAAAGAGCAGAAGAGAGGTCATACCCTGTGTCATACTCTATATGTAACATTACTACAATAATGTAATGAATAAGAGCCTAGCTAATCAGTAATTGCATCACTATCAGAAGCAGTTACATTTGAATCTCTGTTAACAAGCCCAGTGTGCTTCCGCCAGTTACGTGGATGTATTAGATCACCTGACACACTTTTGATGCTAACACCTATCCAAAGTCCTGTGTGACTTTTTGACATGAAACCATGAAAACTCCCAGTAACGGATGATGGTCAGCTGACCCAGTCTTCTTGCAGAGTTAGCTTTATTTTGCCCTGGACATCTGAGCTGCTCAGTACTGAATTAGCCTTTCAATAGACTTTTATTTCAACAGTGAAAGTATCCATTTCACCCCTGAAAAATAACTGGAGCTGACTGTGCTAAGGCACATCTGGCATGAACCTCATCATGAAGCAGCCTGGTACATGCCCAGCACAATTTTGGCACTGTGAAAGAAGGAAATAAGAATGTTTCTTCAGAAACTGTGAACACCTGGTATTCTACACAGGGTGGCATAGAAAGCACAGCCCACCTTAGCAGTATATTTACAGATAGAGCATCATAGCAGCTGTCTTGGCATAATTTGCAGGGAAACAAACAAAAAAAAACAACTCAAAACAAAAAAAAAACACACAAAAAAAAAAGGTTTCTCCATCTGCTGACTGATGTTTCTTCACCGGTCCTCAGCTGGTTTTGCATGGTATCAGCAAGTCTCCATCTTCCATGAAGACTCTGCCTGGGTTATGAGTTACTTACCCCATTAAATCAGCTGCAAACACTGAAGAAAGATTAATTTCAAATATACAAAGACTTCACAGGGCCTCCGAGAACATGTTCATTGAATTCTCTTTCAGAGGCTTCTGTAACTGACACAGCTATACAACTGTATGCCAGCACTCCTCAGTTGCTCACCCCGTGACAAAAATCAAATCTTGTTTTCATACTTCCACTACTGTGTTTGGTGTGGTTAAAAGTAGCTTCCACTTTGTTAGAATATGAAAACCAGAGAAAGCAAACACCTTTGTTAACTTTGCAACTATCGCTGTCCTCGCTAGAAAGAGCAAAATCTGATTTTAAAACACCACTTGAATCTTTGAATTTCTTCAAAAACATTAATTAATTAATTCCTTTTCAGGTGTTTATGCTGTAGTCATCACCTCTAGTTTATACCTGAGCAAGCCAAGCTAGAGGTTTGCCCAGTCATGCCTGAGCTGATCACCACAGCTTTGTCTCTTAGCCTCTTTCCTCTCATTCCCTATTTGACTATGCATGAGTTGAATACAGCCCTGAATCATGGTGACAGTGACTTTCGTCAATGTTTTGGAGGTAGGCAACCATTAGGGTTCAGTTGTGCCGTCTAATTGTACCTTACAACCTAAGAGTGCCATTTAAACTTATAGTACTATGTGTGATTAAAGATAGCACAGCTGATTTAAAGTTTGGGTTAAGGAACATGCTAAATTCTTAACTCCAAGCACATGCTTATATGAAATAGTCCCTTACTCCTTGAGCTCAGTGGAATGTGTCAAGGGTAAAGGTACTATGAGTAAAGCTGTCAGTCAAAAATCCAGTCACAGGTAATTAAATTTTAAAAAGATTACCTACTATTCTGATGACATTACCTATGGCGCTGTTGCACATGCTTATAGGTTCTTAGCACTCAGCTGTTGTGTAGTATTTGAGGAAATACTGCACTGGTAGTTTTGCAATGCAATTTGTTCATCCAGTGACCATATGTGTATATCTGAAGCAGTGATGCTTTCAACAAGGCATAGCTATGCTTTGGGAATCAGGCAGCAATGTTTTAGCTCAGGTGCCTGAGTCATGGAGGTTTATCAGTTTGATTGCCTCCCTTCAGGAATAGGAGCACACAATACAAATAATACTAGTTATATCAGTTAAAATAAAAGTGCTGCTAGACTGGTTTAGTCCTCAAGGGGAAATCAAGCTGCAAACCCTCCAAAATGTGCTGTTATTTTGTAGGGATAACATTACATTAAATAATGTTAGAAAAACTTATGACCTATGGGGAAATACAAGGTAAAGCTGACAAATTAACCTATATTTTGGATTTCAACAGCAACAAAAAGAAACAACTCCAGAGTAGCCCTACCTGCATTACTCTGAGACTCTCTTTCAATTGTTCCTTGCCTCAGGTGCCTACTCTGGCCACAGGAGACTGGGTCAGCAATGTTTTGGCTCCCACAACAAACCAGCTGATGTAGCCATAACTTATGGCCATGTCTTAGCATCAGATAATTCACACAGCTTTGGGTATAGGCCTGCTTACTCTGAGTTTGGTGGGCACCAGGAAGCAGAGGGCAACTTCATTGGTCCTGAGGGAAAGTAGCCACATGCTGTTCTTGCTCTGACAAGGTGACTTTACCGATTCTTAGCCATTTTATTCTGAGTCAAGGAACTTTTCTTGCATTTCACAAATGTTGGTGTTTATTTCAAGCCTTACAGACAAGGATGGTATGAATTTATTTTTCCACACAAAGCTTTTCACCCTTATAGCTGCAGAGAAAAGCTGAAGAATTTGACACTGTTAAAATTTAAATACCCAAAGATGGAAGGACTATAAAGCAAATCCAAAGGGATTTATTTGAAGCTCAAGGTTTTTAGGACAGTCACATCATTTTTGGGAAGCTTTGGGAACCCAAGGAAAGGGAGGACGTTTGTATGTTTGGGATTGGAGGTCATAAAGCAATGGTCTACAGCAGAGCAGCACACGCAAGGTACTGCTCCTTTCTGCCCCAGGGCTCCCACAGCAGCACATGGACCACACACAGTCCAGACAGTACTTGTCAGGGGCCAGCAAAGGACAGCCCAACAGCAAGGCTTCCCTCTGCCTTCAGCTGCTAGACCAAAGACGGAGGAGCAAGAGGGAACCGCCTTCCTACTGTTACCTTCCCTTGAAGAAGACAGCTGCAATGCCTACAGAGATGGGAACAAGCCTTGGGGAACCAGCACAAGCTCCCCAAGCCAGGTAAGCTTCCCAGTAACGCAGCACACAGTACGTGGGGAAAGTCTTGACTAGTACGATGTGTTCATTCACAGCTTTATTAAGCTTAGAGGTCATACAAAGTCTGTAGGTCCTGGTGCTATGAGAGAAACTAGTGAGACTAGAATTGAAGGGGAAAAGTCTTATTTACCACATAAATCAGCTGTCCTTTCCTTTTTTTGGGGGGTGGGGTGGGGAAGCTGCTCTTACCTTTACTGTAGCAATATGCAAAGTTAATTTACTGTCTTCCTTCCTCCAGGGCACTGTCTGCTAGAAAGCACATCTGAGAGGGTCCCTAAGCAGAGCTGCTATGTGAGGAATCCTGATCAGCAGAAAAAAACAGGACACAGAAAGTGCTCGATTTCAGGGCAATGCTCATCTATTTCCTATTGCTGGTGAAACCACCTCCTCTGCCTAAAACCAGCCAGGCTCACAGGCCATATTGATGCAGGTTACTTCATGTGCTGTTAAGCCATGATATAAACTCACCCAGATCGCCATTAAATGTGGGTTGCTTTATGTAGTGCTGTTACGTGTTCATGACTGAGAATGGCAGGGGGTTCACAGCCATGGAGCCAAATTATGACCATGTCCACGGTAGCAAGAGGTATTATTGAAATGTAGTTTTGTGTAGCAACTTTGTAGCACACTGACAGATAATGCAAAATGATAAGCCACCAAGGAGGAGCTGATGCTTGTTCCTTGATCTGCAACAAGGATCAATAAGAAGAAAAAAATAATCAAGCTGCCTTCACTGTCTCCCTTGTTCCTCCACTTAATCCTGCAGAGCATCAAAGTTTTTGTTGCCTGGTCAGGATCCAAAGAGATGCTGCAAACCAAGCCCCTTCGGTTTTGTGTTTGGAGGGGGAAGTATTTGTGCTTCCTTTTAGTCCCAAGGGACAGATCTTTCCTATTTGATGGCTCCATTTCATTCTAATCTCTCTAGCTCTCACCCTTCAAAGGTGAATTCATCCTCAGCTCCACAATGAAACACTGGGAGAAGTCCTTGGCCCCATGGTCACTCACCAGGAGAAGAGAATTGGGAATTGCAAGACATCTAATTAGGGCTTGTAAGAGCCCATACTGTAGTAGCCAGAATGCAGATCACCATCTGGATGCTCAACACCTTTCTTTCTTGGCCCCAAACACTCTTTGATGCTTCAATTTGTCCTCTTTCAGCATTGTCAGATCCCAAAGTTGGAAAACCTTTTGGATATTGCTCTTTCAGATTTCATTTAGGAACGATAGAAACCCACTCCCTGCTCCCAGACACATCTCCGTCTGTGCAGAAGTTTAAACTTCTCAGACTTCACCCAGACCCTTCCCTGGATTAAAGAGAATGCTGTCCCATCTCACACAAAGCCTCCCTTGATCTTTCTCCCTTGTCAAAGCACCTGCTGCCAAATTGTTCTGCAGTGCCATCTAGTGCAACACACACATTTTCACAGAGCTTCTCACTGAGCCTGGGTACATCAACCCTTCCTACAACAGTTTTTATTTTTTCACTAAGGCTTCTCTTTCCTTCTCATATAAACTCCCTCCCACGTCTTTTGGTGTTCAGAGTCCAGCCGGACCTGTTCTTTCCTCCTAATATGAGGCCAAAGTCTTGACTCCAGAGTGGTTTACCAGCCTACAGAGGGTAACACCGCTGAAAGTGGATGGCAGCTCTGCAGTCTGCAACAGATTAGATGTGTGTAGATGGTATCTCCTGCCCTTCAAGAAAACCTGGAAATGTAGAGTTAGGATGTGTGTGAATGCAGTCTTCCGTGCTAGGGATGCTGTGCAAGTGGGAAGGAGACAGACGTCAGGTGGGTGAGAAGAATGACTAGCTGGGTAAGGGACTTGGGCAGGAAGGTGTGAAGAAGGCAAGGGATCAGCTGAGGAAGGGAAACCTGACGTTCAAAAAGGACGGATCTCAGGAGCAAGAGGGCCAGAGGTGCAACATAAGAAGACATGGAGACACAGCAAAACAAGGTGCGAGGACCATGTTATGGGTGTCTGCTCAGGGAGACAGGATGAAGAAGGAATGAAATTAGCAGAAAATAATAAGACTGGAAACAGTAGTCATATACCATATAGCGAGGCAATGGGAGACAAAAGCAGTGCAGTCACATAAATGCACTATTGCTCACCTAGGCAGTTGTGAAAGAAAATGGCAATGGCCAGGCCCGAGCAGCAGCACTGAGAAGCTGGGAGCAAGCTAGGATTGGTCTGGGACCGGTGTTCATGGGCATTTGCTGAGGATGGGGCCAGTGGCAAGTGTCAAATGTAAGTGCCAAATGATGACTATGCACGTGTCAATATTCTGGTTTTCAGTTTGATTATTTAAAGACTCAAGAAATTGAATGTATACATGTGAAATGCATGCCTGCACAAACCTTACATTGCGTTATTAATATATAAAATAATATGTAATATAAATCCTATCTTATACTTCAGGGTTAAAGCTCCAGCTCTGAGCTCTCCAAAATGAGTAACTGTTGGGTAGGGTTGCCTGTACTTTCTAGTTCACCACATGTCTTTAAATGAATAGATGTTATCCCTAGAGAGAAGTAGAGAGGGTGCAGTAAGAGACTTGTCTGCAAGGCACTGTGCCTGCCTTTTTGTAGGCAGGAGATTGTGGAAGAGGATGAGCTCATGGCTAAGGCAGCTGGCTGATGCCACAGAGCCTATCTCTGCCCTTCCCCCAGTGAGCCCAGGGGACACATCTAGTTTTTAAGCCAGACTTTTCTCAGGTGGTGCTCAATGTGTGCTCTTTGCTTTGGAGGTGCCAGACTGGAGATCTATGAATGTGGTTTGCAGAAAGGCAGAGATATAAAGTTATAAATAACGTCATGAAAAATTCCCACACTGAATCACTGCTCAAGACTATACCATAAAACTAGCCAGGCTGGAGGGCATGTATATGCCAAGAAAACCATCAGCTCGCACAATGGCAGTTTCTGGCTTTCTCATGTGTTGCCAACCAATTTCCACATGCCCAAGCACAATTCTACTTTTTCAGAAGGTATATGTCCCTGTGGTCTGATCTGCCCTGATTTTTCATGTATTTTTATGAGGCTAGGAGTCAAAGTACTAATAAATGTAACAGCATGTAAACTGATCTTTTAATAAAACTGCAGTTATTGGGGGAAAAAACGTCTTTTTTAGATTTTGGAATAGTCTATGTTGCATTTTCCATTTTGCTTGGACAGAAATGTGAAGTGTGGCTGCACTGAGGAAGAAGAAAGCAGCTTCTTACAGCCCTTAACTATATCTCCAAGCACCTGAAAGAATACCACAATCACTCCCTGTTTTCAGTTCACTAAGGGTAGGAACTTAGTGTACTTCTAAGTAGCAAAAGGGGAAAAAATATGAAAGGGAGAAAAGCCACAATAAACTCATAGAGTATTTTCCATCCTGCGTGGCTGGCTTTTCAGTATTTACATTACATAATATACAGCTACTAGAATTACTGTGTCCTAGTCTAGAGAAGCTTCCGAAAACCAAATTATTTAGTGGCTAGGCATGACTAGCTAACCCCATCATTTGAAACACAAGCTAATAATACAGAAGTTTCTTCTACCCATGGATATGTGTATCCCCCATACTTGAGACACATTCTTCTGTATGATAGATTCAGCTTGATAGGCATGTTTACAAAGGCTTTCTTCCTAGGATAATTGGACGATTTTGGTTTGGTGGAATAGAGACATTTGAAAAGTATTCTAGCATAGTGTAAAACACTCCAGAGATCTGGCTACAAAGAGTTGAGGCCTGAGGATATGAGCAAAACTCTGAAAGGAGAAACGAAATCATCAGTCTCAAATGGCCAAGAGGCTTACTTGGGTAGACTGTGGCTGTCACTAAAAAAGCCATGGTCAACATAGCTGCCCCTTCCTGCCTATACCATACAAGGCTCAAGACCACTGATCATTTGTAATGTATGAGCTCACCAGGTTTCCCTCTGACTTTCCCAAAAACCCTTTCCTGTGGAGCAATAAAGACTTTTCAATGAGATCCTGAGGACTTGCAAAGTCTTTACAGCTGATGTGGCATCCAACAGCTTGAAACACAGCATGAAACCTGTGGACAGTAGACTTTGCTATTGCAATACAACATTTAACTCCCTAGCTCCAAAACACAATTAACCACCAACGTACAAGGTCAAGCATAACAGATAGATTTGCACAACAGTGGAGATTCCCTGCCTCCTGCATGTCCCTCTCTCCCTACTGCCTGTAATGACAGTCCAAGTTGGTATCTTTAGCGGTTCCCAAATAGCCCACTGATTTGTCCTGTGAAAGGTTTCTTCCCATAATTTAAAACTATGAATAGATGCATTCATTTACCATATTTGCCCATGCAATGTCTCTGTTTTGTTTCCTCAGAAATATGCTGAGGGCTTCTATTCATAAACTACCAGTAATCTGTTACTCACAACTAGTCAAAACCAGAGACGTTACATGTGCTAGTTTTACCAGAAAGGCAGGGGTCAGGTTGGACTGGGTCATCAAGCTTCTAGTTCTTTGCCACTGCTAGACTGAGCCCTTTTACAAATAATAGAATAATAAATTAAAAAAAAACCACCAACCCATCTGCCTAATGTCCATTTTCAGAAGTGGAGAGGCGTCCCAGCTTGCAAGAGCTTCCTTTTATGCTATGTCTGGTTCAGACTGACTCGTCATGACAGCACAGGGAGTACTGGAGTGTTACAACTCCTGCCTGAGGAGCTCAGACTGTCTAAAAAGGGTCTAGCCCTGAAACTACCCTCAGCACACCTGAGGAATCTAGGTCGATATGTTTCATGTCCGATCTTCTTATGAAAGGCCCTTTTTTATGTAATCGTAAACCTGAGAGAAAGGCAAACAGTGATAAGAGCCAAGTCACAAGAACCGAAAGCATCATGACAGTGGCAGAAGACAGGGCAACACAGAGGGGCCTGTAAGGAGCAGCTGCTTGGTTTGGAGGAATAATGCAGGAAGGAATCTGGAAGGGGTATTAGATCTCTTTCTGTGCTGAAATGGCAGGTTTCCTTGTGAGGCTCTGGAATAACAATGCTTCCCAGATATTAATATATTAAGGCTTTGGGGCTCTGATACCAAAAAGCATTTTTCCCTTGGTATGAAAAGCATCAGCGTTCCCTCTGCTTTTCCCTGGAAAGTTCAGGTAAAATTCACGTTTGCAAAATTTAAAATAGACAATCTTTACCAAGACATCTGTTTCTACTTAGGAGAAAATGACAGCAGGGAAAGGGAAACCTTCCTTGCATTTTCTTTAAATCTTACCTCCATTCCTCCTACCCCAAAGCCCATGTTTGCTGGTTTCATCCTTGCAAGGAGACTTCCTATTGCCCTGACCATCACAGGAGCAGGCAGCTACTACAGAACTAGTGGCAAAGTGTGTAACCAGTGTGTTTACCCTGGTTAGGAATAAGTTTTGGGGTTTCATGTTCATGGTGTGAGCACTCCAAAGTACCTCTGAGGCAAAGTCACCTAGTAATACACCCAGGTAATATTTTTCTTGAGGGTTTTGCCCATGTACAGGGAAGAAATGTGAGCTGGCCACTAATTTAGCTTCCAAGAGCATGAAAGCTATGTTCAAAGGCCAGCAGGATTGCAGGAGGGTGGCAGCCAAAATCTTTATCCACCACAAACTTCCCACAAACAATGTTAGAAGCCATCAAGTGTCAAAACCTACAGCTGAAGAGTAACTTAATTGTCTGCTAGCAGGAACACACTGTGTTCCTCAGGGCTGACTAACAGCAAACAGAAACAACAACGTGAAGATTTACAAAAGTGTGAAGCTGTTAAAAAGAGGGGCAGTGGCAACCAGTCACACAGCTCAGACTGCACAGCATGGATCTATAAATACCCAATAATCCTTAACAGGTGCTGTACTCTTATTTGGAGCACGCAAAATCTGCCATTTAACACCAGGGAGATTTTGAAAGGAGTTTCTTCCAAGTAGACTATAGCACTAGACTGAGTTACTAACTCCAGCAGGAGCACAGGTCTAGTTCTTATGGGCCAAGCATATCCCCCAACCCCACAAACATGTTGATATGAATATCCACTCTGAAACTAGCAATGGGTAAAATAGTCAAAGAGGAAACTAAACCTGATGTCCCACCAGTGAAAGCGTTCTTGGAGCAATGCAGAGACGCGTGAGGCTCCAGTGCTACTTCAAGGGCAAGAATCTCCATGGATTCAGACTTCCAAAACCATTGTTTGGCACTAAGAAAAGCAGTGGTTTTGCAAAGGTAGAACACCTGTAAGGGCTTGTTTTGCAGTGAAAAGTGTGCCGCACCAGCAGAGAGGGAAAGGGGAGACAAGCCTGGTGCAAAACCTCATCATGCATCTTGTCATATTCTGAAGTGTAGATTTCTGAATAAAACAAAGAAGCTGATCAAAGAAGTGTGAGTTTAGCAAGTAACTTTCACATTATTAAAAAGGCTTTTTGGTAAGATTACCAATCACAGGAGGAGTCAAATACCTCTAAGTCTAAGAAAGACAAGGTTAGCAGACAAAAACACTATCATTTCTAGAATTTCACTGGCTATATTGAAAAGAAAACAACTCCAGACAGACAGTAGTTTTATTAAGTTACAAGTTGTCTCTTAGCATCACGTTACTATCTTCTGGATGATTTATGTTGTCCTAGGAAAACTCTAGTGTGCAAAATGTGCAATCAAAAGACATGAGGCTCGATCATTTCTCTGAGCCTGGCATAAACAAAGGTGTTTTATGCCAAGTGGACATAACCAGGCAAGCTCTTTGACATTCCTACTGCAACAAGTAATTGTTATTTAGATATGACAATAGCTTTCTTGTCTCCTTACATAAGAAAGAGCCATCATTTGCTTTGTTAGACCTGGAAGAGAGTACTTTGTTCTTCAAAGAACGACTTAATAGAATTGATTTTAGCACATATGCTTCAGAGTTTGGTCAGCACAACAGTATGTTCACTTTACATCATGATGTGAATGAATCCTCAATGCACTAAAATTGTTTTGAAGCAAAACTTTCACCCTGTTAAAGCCTCACATTGGTTTTTGTGGCAGTTATTAATAGTTTTTTTGTTAGGGCAAAAGCCAGATGTTCCAAGTGACCCCAGCCCATGTTAGACATCCAAATAAAGAAGGCAACTGAGAAAAGGGGAAGAGAAGACATTCAGACTCATAAGAAGAGAGCAATGGCAGCCTGGAACAATAGTGTCACTTGCCCAAAATCAATTGACAGGTTTCATATATTTTGTTGTATCAATACAGCATAGCCTACTGAAAGCCCATTTCAGTGCATGGCGAAAGAGTCCTCGACTGAACAACCTCCATTACACAGACCCTTGTAACCTTCCCTGAGATGCACCAGCAATTGCATTGCCTAGAGCAGCTCTCTGCAATGTAGCATGTTTGCCTTTAGCTTAATTTTGCCTTCAACATCGTTTGTGGACTTTTCACATCTGCAAGAAAAGAAATATTAAGAAGGAAGGGATTTTTTTACTCTTTAAGGATATTGGTTGTCTCAAGCTGGACTGCTGGAACAGGGTGGCAGCAAAAGGATTAACAGGGTTAGTACTGCAGAGGTAATCACAGATATGCAGTCTATTACACAGCCAGACCTGCTCTTGTATGATTTTTTAGAACATACTTTCTCGGGGAAGGAACATTTACTTGTTTCTTCTATGTGAATTTACATTTTCAGAACTGTTCTAGCTGTAAGCATCCAGAATTTCCTGTAATAGTTAATCCTACCCTCAGTGAAGTAAGGGAGGATTCACCTTAACATCTTTGGGAGCAGGAAAGCTATATTCCTGTCCAAGAATGTCTATATGTTTTTTTAGCGACAGAAAGATTTACCAGAGTTCAGATTTTGTTTGATGTCCAATCAGACAGTTCAAATTAGTTATGAGGATTAATTAAAATGAACACCACAAAAAATATAGAACTTAAACCACAAATGCCTTAGATCTTAGCCAGCCTTGAGCTGCTGTGGATGACTAACCTCCACCTGCCTTCCACAAGGCTGTTTGCGCCTTCCTCTGGAGCATATGCTGCTGGCCATGGGCTGAGACTATACATAGTCACATGGATCTGGGCTGTAGTTCAATTCAGTGACTTCCGTGTTTCATTTAGAAATATCAGTAGTTCCTTCAGCTGTGCAGATACTTGTTAATCAAAGAGGGGAGACTGAAAAAACGACTGCAATCCCCATTTTCTTAGACCCATTTTTAACACTCTCCAGTTCTGAGAGCAGAGCATGGCAACACTAGTGCTTTGCACCTGGATTCCCCATGCTATTGAAGGAAGAAACATCAGGACACCAAGTTATCTGATAGTCAGTGGCACGGAGAACTGTTCCCCAGAGAGCACCTTTGCTGCCAAACTCTGCCTTATGAAAGTAACTGGTGCCCTGGTCAGGGCCCCCAGTGCTAAAGGCATCCACTGACAGCAGCAGATCATCAGCTTCAATCTATCCCATCTTCATGCAATGCAGAGGTTTGTCCATCAGCAAAGTAAAAAACACTGTAGTCTACCAAAAAGTGTCTCTCACAATTATGAAAAAAAGATTTCTCTTAGGAAGAAAATGTTTCCTTTCAACACATTTGGGCATAACTTTCCAAGAATGTTTTACCTGGAAGGCACTTTTTTTTTTCTTTTTCTTTCCTTCTTTTTTTTTTTTCTTTTTAACATTTCTGTCAGAATGACGCATTTAGTTTCTTTGGCTTCTTATTTTAAGAAAATGCCATGTCTGTGGAAAGCATCTCAACAAGCTGGAAAGATAGAATTGGCATCAGACCAATGGCACTGCAGTTTGGTCTGCAGTTTGCCTAACAAGACTTTTCATTAAAAAGAAACCATCTTCACCCTCCAAATGCTGGGTCTGTCACATATCTTGCAAATTCACACTTTTCTTTCTTTTCACCTTTCAGGAAAAAAAGCAAAAACAGATGCCCAGGCCCAACAACAAAAATAGACTAAAAGCAGCAGTGATTGAGATCACCCTCTTGCTATTGAGGTGTGAGCACGTGGCTGCTGCAGCTGCTTTCAGAGCTCACCTGCAAGGCTCATCGGTGTTCCTGTTCCTTCCCAGCCGCCAGTGCAGGACCTGGGCCCAGCATCGCTCCCAAGATGAAGAGCTGAGGAGAGCTGCGGAAGGGGAGGAGGGTGCTCCTTTGTTGACAGGGCAGAGTGGCTTGTTTGACACCACTGGAGCCCAGCAGACTCAGTGGGCCTGCAGGAAGGTCCCACATGGTCTTGTATGCCCAGGGAGGTGCAGGAAAGCCTTCGTCCTCTGGCCATGCTGGGAAGTAACTGCCTTCTATTTTACAGATCCTGCCATTGATATGAAGATAAGGTCTACTTCTTATGTGCAGGTTTATTCCTGGCTTGTAAAGTTGCATGACATGATTACAATTTCTATACTAGCTATGTATTTAAATATTTCCTATTACCATGTTAAAACTATCATTCTGGAGGATCTTCTTCACTTTTTTCTTCCTCACAAATGTGATCACTTGTCACAAGCACTCCTAGGCAAAACTGCAAATGTGTCAGAGGGACTTGAGAGCTAACAAACAGCATAGAAAAGAAAAGCAAAGCCAGAACACTTTGCATGCATCCTTATCTTCCTCTAGGAAACCACAAAGCCTAGCAAATGCACAGCGACACTTCCAGCAGTTCCAAGTCCCTCATACTTAGTACTGCACCGTTACACACCAAAAAACCACACCTCAGTGGGTGCTTTGCAAATGTCACTTGGGAAGGGAACTTCACAAGACAGCCTGCAGAAGGATGTGAGCTGTTTGCTGATTATCTCCTTACAAGACACTATGCTGTGCAAGTCTGCCCGAGGTTTAGACCCACGCAGGTCCTCTGAGTTTCCCTGGCAATGATCAAGTTTGATCTCACTTGTGCAGAGATGTGATTCATAAAGAAGCCACTGCAAGTTGCCTGGTATTAATTTTCTGCGAGATCAGAATCTGACCTGATACAGCCTTTTTGTGTGTATGTGTGTTTATTTCTGTTTGAATCCTTTCAACAGGCGTTGACTGCAAACATTCTTCTCACATGACTGGTGCATTGTAATTTTTGCAGCTTTCTGGTGCTGTGGGTTTTTTAGGCTTGTAGCCTTTCCCCATACTTTTACATCTCATTACAAAGGAGAGTAAAGGTTCACTGGCTGGATTTCCAAAAGGGCAGACAAATTTATTACGGCTAATAATATTTTCATCTACAAAACTAAATCAGCTGAGCAGCCAAAGCTTCTGATTGAATTAAGAGGATCCCATATTTGGGACTATTCTCTTGCTCTGTGTAATGCATCAGCAGTCCCCTGTCAGAGCTCAGTCTCCTCTGGTCATGAACTTGAGAAGGGGAGCATTCTGATGGCTCAGCAGGCTGGCTCCTTGCAGGTGTTTAAGGCTCCCCCGCCACCTGAGAGCCTAGAAGGACACGGGGACAAGGAGAGAAAGGCAAGGGGGAAAGAGCAGTGTGGGAGAAACAAATCTCAGTTCCCTGCACACCACGAGCAATTGCTCAGGGAGGATGGAGGTCGGGGGGAGCTTGGACAACCAGCTGTGTTGGCTTGGGCTGCAACTGGCTGATGGTCAGGGCACAATTTCCAGGGTGACACGCAGCTGCAGTGTCACAGCATGCCATTGCCCTGTTTTATTCTGCATGCCTTTGTTTCTTCTGCAACATCAAGTACTGGCAGCTGCTGAGGGATAAGAAAGGTTTCCTGCAATGGCAAAAATGTCTTACGATCCCATTTCCCCCTCATCTATCACTCACATGTGTTCCCAGGCTTCAGCTCACCAATCTTCAAGCCTCCTCCTTCCCCATCTCACCCAAAACAGTTTATTTTCAGTTGGGAGCATGTCAGTGGTCACAGCCAAAAGGACTTCCCACAGACACCTTGAGCAGCACACCTGAAGGGCTGGCAACCTGTGGCACAAGATCAGGAATGAACCTCCTGTGGTGGGCTCATATTATGTTGTCATCATATCAGAGGGTAATTTAACAGGTAACAGCATCTGAGATGGGAAATTCTGGTCTTCTCTACCACACTGTGAGCACAGGATCCTTCCACCAGCTTCAGAAATGTTTTCCTTATGTGCATCTCCTACCAAAAGCCATTTCTGGCAAAGCATGCCTTGCCTTGCCGCACCACTGGCTCTGGCAGGATTTTAACCTGGCAGAAAATGCTTTCATAAATGTCATCCATTAGCTTTTTTCTCCTCTCTCAGTTTCACTACATTTTATATCACATTTAAGTATTTTAAAAGTTGTGCTTATTGTATTAGTACGTAAAAGTTTTAAACAGAACTTTTTCTATGTTATGCATCATCTGATTGGTCCATTAGAGTATACAGAGTATTACTAATATCTGCTAACTAAATGTACCCAGTGATGGTTCATCACTTAAGTAAAAAATAAGCTTTAAGCCAAAGAAATTTTACTGTGAGATTCAGGGTTGTTTTCCTTTCCTTCTTTTCACAGTGTGAAAGTATTTAAAACCAGCTATAGATCAAGTTTATAATGGGAAGATTATAATTTTATTGTGCTCCTGGAAGGAGATAGGAGTCAGGCTAAATCCAGAGTATCAGTAGCAAATTTGGATTAATTTCAACTTGTGCACATCTTGAGAGTCTATCTTTTAGGGATGGGTAGCATTCATAGCTTAATCATAGACATTTGCTATTATTATTAATCTGTTTCTGCTTATGACTCAGAGTACTTTGCTGCCAGAACACACTGCAAAACCCCAAAAGGCAGTGACAATGTGTGCATTCATTACGTTAGCAGAGAAGGCGAGGAAGGGGGGAATGCTAAACTCATTTTACAAATTGAATTTATGGCTATTTATTATGAGTCATTTTATTGTTTGTTTCACCGCATTACCTCGCTGGAATCTCTGCTGAGCTTCATGCTGAGAGAGAGCCTGTGCCCTTGGGAGCCTTCCCAGCCCAGCCCGCAGGGCAGACAGGCAAACCCTCAGGGGTCTGCTCCCATGGGGCTCAGACAGGGCAGCAGGGGCTGAGCAGGAGCCCCAGCTCATCCCAGCAGCTCACAGGCAGTGCTCATGTGTCCCACAGGCTGCTTTAAAGGGGTAGGTGGCCCCAGAACAGAAGCAGGAGCTGCTCCCATCCAGGCTGGTACCCCTCAGAACCAAAAGAAAAGGAAAAAAGATGAAACCTCCTGCTCTGCCTATAAGCCTGGTCACCCTCCCTAGAGGACCTCTCCCTCATTTACTTATTAGAGATAATTCCAGATCTGTCTCTGCAGTGAGCATGAAGGAAAAATGAAAATAAAACTGTTGGCCATCAGCAAGTATGTCTCCTTCCTTTCTGGCCACACCTCATTTGAAGGAGCAGAAGCTCACAAGCAGGCTGCAAAACATTACAGACGTCAAGAGAAGCAAAGGAAACTCATTTCTACCTTTTAACAGCAGAGTGGATTGGCTGATACTCCATTTCCCATTCTTCTGAGGCAGGATTTGTTTTATTCACTCCAAGGGCCAGGGCACAGTGTGGCCATGTGCAGGAAGAGAGCTATCAGTTGTCAACCCTGAACAGGATATCTATGGTGGCTCTGTTTTCCCCATCCCAAACAGCCATTGCTTCCTTCATGTCCTGAGATTTGTTTCTCCCATATAAAAAATCTGCCCCCAAGCCTTACACAACAAAACCTGCCCTCTGTGCCTTCTTTCTCATTTACTTTCCACACTGGCCTTTATAGACCTGGCACCTTGATCCCTTCTTCAAGCCTTCTGCAGTGCCAGGAAATGCCTTGCAGGAATTTCCTCAGCTAAACCAGTTTTCAGAACTTCAAAGATTAAAAATACATATGTAAGAAAGAAAACCAAAGAAGTCCAAACAAATGCCAAAATACAGCATGGATTCATTTGGATATTAACTGAAATACAAGCAAATAAAGCAAATAAATGTGTCCAATTGACCGGAGTGGCTGGTTGGTTACACAACCTTCAAAACAAGGACTGGGCTGAGGATTTCAATGTGTTTGTTTCTCTGAGTCATAAGTGTATCAGGCTCCCTGGGAAAGGCCAGCCAAAGGAGATTGCTCTGTGTCTTCCTTTCTGCTTCATTCTGTTGACCATAAACAATTCCCGTACATGATCTTAAATGGTACAAAATAACAGGAATTGGATCTGGTTCACAGGGAGCGCACCAGTGTCCCATAATCCTCATTGCTGCCTCCCTCCTGTCAAGTTCATTATCTCCGCGTGGCTGTTCTGTTGTGTTCCATTTCTATTTATATAACTTTTTTCTTCCCCTAAATCACTCTTTGCATTGATCCAGATATTTGGTAAATAGCAATGAGAGGCCTCAAACACAGAAATAAACACAAAATAAATTAAGGGTATTTTATTGTTTCTGCAGATTATTAAAAAAAGAATCAACAAAAGTTGAATGAAATTTGCAAATGCCTTCTGTCCCCATCTTTTACCTGACAGATTAGGGTCCCGAGAGGATACCAGGAAAAGTTGGGTATTGGAAGTCTGTCATCTTGAACTTAGGCTTTGCATGTGTCAGATTCTTATGGCTGCTGGGACAGAGAGCACCTAATTCCCAAACCGTAGCTTGTGGATCACCATGCCTTTACCACAAAATTACTCAAAATTATTTAGTGACAAAGATCAGCCGAACCTCTCTTCACTTCCAGCTTCAAGGCCTCACAGAGAGCAACTAGAAACATCATCATTTATTAAATGTCTAAATAATACTTACTTTCTGTAATAGTTAGACTTGTGGGTTGTAATAAAAAAGAGACTAAAAATGTTCACGCTGCAATCCACCTGCAGTTCAAAATTTAGGCATGAAAGTGTGTGCTGGAAGCATGTGAGTGTGGGACATGTATGTGTGCATGTATAGGTGAAAAACTAAAGGAAGACAGTTAAGAGATAAGCAGTTAAGAACATACTTTGCACATGTTTTTATGTTTTTAACTAGACCTGACACCAGTTCTTAGGCTGTAAATTACTTCGTGCTACAAAATGCACATGTACATGCTTAGTGCACATACACTTGCCTTTTTTTGCTCAGCTTTTTTTTTTTTTTAACTGGACTCATACAATATGAAGTTAGAGAGGCTAAAAAGATATAACAATTTTGGTGAAAGAGTCTGTCTTTCCTAATTAAAAACCTTGCCTATTGAAACTTTTCTCAGTGGTCTTAGCCACTGACCAAACTTGGTCTGAACTGTCTGCCTGATGTGCCTGTAATGTTGGTAGAGGCTAAAAAGAAACCAAAAGAGCTGCGTTCTCCATTTCTTCTGTGAAAAGATAAGTAGCATGTATTCTTATTACAGTGCTTACACTGTATGAGGCCAACAAAATGTTTCCCTGGTTAGCCCCTCTCCAAAAAGCACAGCAAGCTTCATTTGTGCAAATGCTGCCATCAACAGCAGAGTGTGTCTGGCTGTGCCCATGCCTCCTGCAAGGCTCACAGTGAGGCTCTCCTTTCATTCCCATCTTCCTGTGTGCTGGAACTCGCACCCGGGCAGTAGGTTTCCTGCAGAAAGCAAAACACATATTTCCCAGACACTGCTGCAAAGCCAACCAGGACAAGACTCAGCTCTCAGTCCAGCCTTGGGAACGAAACTCTGTTTGTTCTTAGCAGCAGTGCCTAGTTAAGGTAGGAGATGACACTCTTGGCTATATCTTCCAATCTAAAATAGATGCCATCTCCCACTTTTAGGATCAGTGCTCCTTCATGACGTGACATTGGAACTGCAAGGGCAATTGCATTCGTTTCACTCCTTCCTTGTGGGCACCACATGGCTGAGGTGTCTGTGGCTCTTGTGATCCAGTGCAATAATTCCTTGAGCTAGTGTTGAGAGTGACGGTTGTTCACTGTATTTCTATGCAGCAAGTAATGCAGCCTGTCAACGGCACTGTTCAGTGTCCTGAAGATTTCTTTACACTACTTGGTCTGTATCAACTCTCCTTGAGCTGCAGCAGCAACATCTGCTGCACTTACAACACACTCTTTCACTTCCTACTGTGACTCTTAAAAATAATCATTTGCAGGGGCAGAAATCACACCCCAAGGACACATACATCCATCTGTCCCATATAAATAACACCCAAATTCAGATACAGCTACTGACTGCAGGGATCTTTGTTCCCTGAGTTCAGCTCTATCTCCACTCCCACAGAGCATTTTCTGGTGAAGGGAAGTTATCACCCCAGACCCACTGGATTTGTTTTTACTACAGCTTATGCAGAGCCTTTGATCTGTCAGACATCCCTTTTCTGAGGAGAGAAGAGAATAGGGATGGCACATAGTCATAATTCTTGCAGCAATAGGCTCTAAGCAGCAAAAGCTGGACTAGAAATAACTCTTGCTTTCTAGCAAGAGTCTCAGGGACAGACATGCAAGCTGAATGATTGGTTTCCATTTTTGTTTTTGCTGTCTCCACAGCACAAGGAAAAATAGAAACCTTCCTCACACACATGTATGCAATGAGAGCAGAGGTCAGCACTGGCACCTGATGTGGTTTCAAAACTGCAGCAGCGGTCCCCCAAAGTCTATTCTGCTTGGCAGGCAATACCTTTCTCCTGCATGAAATAAAAACAGATACAAACCTGGGAACTCTAGTTGCTGCAAGGGAGAAACAGTGAACCACATGGTTCATTATTTGGGATTGATCAAGGTCCATCCACCTGGACTTCTAACTAACCTTCAGGTGGGGTTTTCCCCCATAGTGACTGAGAAAAAGTAACATCATTAATCTCTCCTGAAACGGTCTTCTCACAAGATTTTTGACCCATTTGTGCAAACTGTAGTAGTTTGGAAGGTTCAAATAAAGGTCAGCCAAGCATTCAGTTTTGTACCTTCCAAATTGTGGAGTCTTACCCCACCACACTATCATCCAGCACTGACCATTCTATTATCACTTCAAATTACCTGCACTACAATGGAGGTATTTACAGGTGGAACTGTAAAAATCAGGTTTCAATGGGAAACAATAGAAACTTTTCACTCCAAGCAATATGCAAATAAAAATTGACCATTTTGCACAAACTTTCTTGAAGTATTTTTGCCTGGTTTGGATTCTTTTCAACTTTTCATTTCAGAAAGCATTTCTCCTATTTTTAAACAAGAAAATATTTTTTATTCACTTTACAGTAAACTCTAGTTATTAGGATGGAATTAGGCAGTACAAAAATCTGTACTGTGCCTATTTTGAAAATGCAATAAAGATTTTAAAATGTGATGGTTTTTAATATGGAGCATTTGGATGATTAGCAAAAAGGGACCACTATATCATCATAGTTGACAGAAGACACTAAACTTCTGTGCAGCTTCTAGGTTTTCAGATACTTTCTTTAGTTGCAGAACAGTCTCAGAATATGGGCTAAAAACATTTATCCCAAATTAACTAAGAAGGCAAATATGAACAGCACAGTCCTCTTCAGACTGCCCCAACCTGTCCAGCAATATGTGACAGAGAAAGAACCTTGTGCAGATCTGTTTGGCATGTTCCCTAGTAGCTGTCTGCACCAGGTGCTCTCACATTGCCCAAGGTAGAAGAGTTTCAAAAGGCAGAAGCTTCCAGCTTTACTGTTTTCCTGGGAAACACCAACTTCTCTTTGCACTTTTACCAAAGATGAACAAACAAAAGAAATTGCATCCCACATTGAAATGAAAACAATCCATGACTTCTGCCTGAATTTCTTTAGCCGCATCTGCTTTGTGTCTTGCTAATCTTACAAAGTCTTTTTGATTCTGAGTATGTGGTGGATATCCAGGATGCCTTTCATCCCAGAACCTGTGGTTGTGTGATCTGAATGATCAGCCAACTGCAGCAGCAATATTGCCTCACTCTTGAAGAAACAGCACAAACATGCCCCTCTAGGATTCTTCTTGCAGAAGGGGCAGCTGGACATTCCTGGTACATATGATTTGTCAAGGAGACAGAGGTATCTGGAGAAATAAGCCAATGTTAAGATATTTCACAAATGATAATAAAAGTAAAAAAAAAAAACCTAAATTTTGGATGCAAAGGGAAAGATAGCTCCTTCCTGACTTGTCGTTAGCCACAGGTCATAGACAACAAGAAGATTTTCTCCTTTGACATTATATTGACAGATTTCATTCTGGTCTGCAAATAGGAGATTTGAAGTTGGAGGGAAGGAGGGTCTGTCTCCAGCCTTACCAGAACAAAAGCTGAAATTCGCCTTTTGATCTTCCAGCTCTTACAAAATCAAAGAAAACAGATGTAAGGAGGTCTCTGTGACCCAACAAGGGTTAAGATGTAACATCCACAGGTTCTGAACTGTGAAATATATTCTCGTGTGTTCATGGCCTGGAAAATAAACACATTTGACGACAGTAGTGCTGAGCATCTGGTTGTTGGATTAGGGCTAGACAGCTGGAAGCCTACAGTTTAAAAAGTGTTATCTAGAACACTGGTAAACAGAAGCGTTTGTTATAAATGTCTGAGTAGCTGAAAGGTCAAGAAGGAAATACAGGAACAATGGGAGACAATAAAAATGCTAACCCAGTTATTTACTCTGCTAAACCAGATAGGAAAGTTTGAACCAGACATCTGGGTTATTCCTTGCTATAGACCACATCCAAAGTGAATGAAGGAGTGTTCAGCTTTAGCAGAACAGTGTTTATGAGAAAAATGTTTTCTTAGATGCTGAGAAAAAATAATACTTTTTTATAAAGAGTTCCTCCTGAGGAATCCTCCAGAATCTGTGGCAATGTCCAGTGCATCTGCCTCTGCTTAGGGCTGGGTTGATCACATCTAGCTTTGGGTCTCAAAAACATAGACATCCAACCTAAGTTAGTTGTCGCTACATCTCCCACGGACAATGGAGAGTGCTAGACATCTTCCCAGTTCATTTCACTGGTCTTAGCAATCTATTTCTGTCCAAAAAAACTCACAAGATGATTTTGAGAGCCATCAGTATAATCAGGTGCTCAACATCTGTTTGAGGGTGTGGGAATGCTAACTATTCCCTAGGCCATGCCTGCACTCCCAGCATACTCCCTCTGAGCAGGCTGGAGCAAAAGAGCAGAAGCCTTGCTGCAAAGTGAGCACGAAGTCTAAGAAGACTGTGACAGACCATCAGGGCTGTATGTGAGTGTCTGCAGTGGTTCTATTGTAAGCCTAAATAGCATTTCATGTACAAAGTAATCTTGTGGCATTCTGCACAAACAGATCATGTCACCCATGTTGTCCCCAAAAGAGACCTAAGAGCACTAACTACCTCTCTGTTCCAATACATTACACATCTGAGTGATACCAGACTAGAAGAGGCTGGTGGTAAAATTCGAGTAACTTCAAAGCCCTGCCTTACCAACAGCAGAGCAGATATAACAGGGATAAGGGATTCTTTCTCCCGTTGAGGTAGGTGAGGGTGGGGAGGACACTGTTAGTTGCTGAATCTTGGGAGCATGTTATTTTTATATAAATTCTGTAAAAAGTTTTCTGAAAATGTAAACACATACGATGAAAGCCAGTTGATGTATGCCCTGATCTCTGAATGCTCCTATCAGTTAGTAAAGACAGAACACAGGTGGAAGGAACTAATGAGGTGGTGGTCAAAGGCACCAAAGGGCCAGTGTGAAAGACTGAGGAGTCTTCCAGAGACTGCGCAGTGGATTTTTCTAGTATCTCACAACATCATGACTGGGCGAAACTACTCTGTTTGCTAGTTTGCAAACTAAGAAAATGACTGAGCTGTTGTCAATAAGCAAAAGTGTGAATAATAAATCATCTCACTGAGGACTTCTAGCTCATTTCCAGTGTACTGAGGAGGGAATGGCTCTCATAGTATAGGACAAAAGCTCTCAATAACAGGTAAGTCTTCTTTCCAGGTATGCTATACAAATCTTCCTCAAGTGTAAAGGGAGACAAAACAGAAAGGAGTTGAACAAATACAGAGGACAAAGAAAGGAGACAAACCAGAAGCACAGATTACTTTTTTTTTAATTTTGATTTGCTGATTTGTTTGGCTTTTTCAAAAGAATTAAAAGATCATGAAAATGTACAAGAAAACTATATCCGCACATACACATCGATGTCATGGAAATATATAAAAGTGAAGGCACATTGTAGTAACTGCAACCTTTTAAAGACCCTGTATTTGAAAAGCTCATTCAAAGTTATTTCAGTAGGTAAACTGCAGAAGCATCCCATACACTATATTCAGCTTTATTCACTTATGGAAAAATCCTTTGGAATCTAATAGGAGTGAAGCCCAAATGGTCCAATAGAAATTACTTTATCCAACATTTGTATCCCTCCTATACAATTCTATAAATTGATTTTAAAATTCTGTAGGAAGACTATCACTCTATTAAAATCTATTATATTTTTTTCCATAAGGGCTACGTGCAAAAGCACTTAAAGCAAATATTCCCATGTTCTCCTGCAGCAAAAAATCTCCAGCAAAACCTGTGACCTTCAATATACCCATTTGTTAATAGTCAATTGATTGATACTAGAGAAGAGAGAACTTTCCTTTTCTTTGGACTTAATGGTATTTGGAAAGAGACCCCCTGCAATCCATCCAACAGGGCTCAGTGATGTGAGAAAGGAGACCACTAACACATCAGTGCTCTGTACTATTGGAAGGGAGACCCCCTTTTGCACTGATTTAGTGCCTGGAAAATCTGCTCCCCTTACGCTTTTTCCATGTGATTTGCTGGAGCTCACTCTTGCTCCATTGCTGGGAAGGCCAGGACATATCCCTTGGCAGTTTTTAAAACTTTTATAAACTGGAAAGTATTTTGCTGGCTTGAACTTTGCTTGCCTAGAATCTATGAAAGATGCTGCTGTTATTGTTGGGGTGTTAGTTGAGTTAAATCATGTTATTAATTCCTGTTCAATGGGGTGATTTGATTTATTATTAAAGCTTTGTTATTTACCTCAGGATGTCAATTAATTCAATTCCCAGTTGCTTATTTGTGCTTCATCCCTTTGGTTCATTCCGGTATGGGCAGGAACTAAGGGGGGGGGGGGGGGGGGGGAGGGGGAGGGGCGGGCGGGGGGGAGGGGAATGTACTGTTCCAGCTTGGTTTCCAATTTATTATTTTAGTCTAGGTGACAAGGCCAATCTGCAGTGATTCAAATACCTGTAAGGTAAGAGAGAGATGGGTGTTCCGGTGCCAAGAAAGCAAGCCCTTTTTCTGAGCAGAGTCTAGTTTGTCTTAATAACATCTGCATTTCCAAACTCCTTGAAATCCTTGAAATCTGAGGAAGCCATGTTTGGGGATCCTCAATGTTTCAGGTGAAACAAAACTGTGGGTTTGTGGTAAGAATCCACACATATTAAATGCTAGTCCATGGGCACATCATGGTATTTTTTCTAAGGTGGTGAGTTGGTCATCCCTGAGTTTTCGTCAGCTAAAATATTGACTTGAAATCCTGGAAGTGTGCGTGTGCTCCTGTGTATGTGTGTGAACAGAAAGGATGGGGGAAGAGGAAGCATTCTTAAGTATCCTTCCAGTTTATATAAAAATCATACAAAGATCTGAAAATGGGTATAAAGTTGAGATCTTAAAGCCATTTACCATTCAATGCACTCAAAATTTTCCAACAATTCACTCACTTACTTGGCTCCTCACCTACTAAATTCACTGTGGAAGGATTTAAACAAAGAGTTTCATGGAAATGGGAGACCAAGTCAAGACCATATTCCTGTGCTGCTGAGGAAATATGTCTTGAGTAAAGCGAACATAATATTTAGTGTGCCTGGAATGGAGTTTTAAGCTATAGTATAAGCTGGTGATTTGTGTACTTTGAACCCTATACTGGAAATAATACTAAATGCTAGTTTGGGTAAAACTAAATCCTGGGACGGCTTTTGTCTCAGTGGTTCATTCTTCTATTAAAGTGAAGTTTATCATATCTGAAAGCAATCACACTGGAAAACCATTTGGGGAGTACAAATCAGTCTCTTTAAATACAACCCAAAGTTTCCTGAAAACCATAAAGTACTAGGAAAACGTCAGTTTGGATGTTTGTTTATCTGCCTACTTATAAACGCATCAGCTGCAGATACACAGAATATATTATGAAATACCATGGCTAGTTCCTACCATCAGCCTTAACAAAGACTTGAAGGTAGAACAAAGCAAACAAACGTAACACACACATTTATCTGTGCTGGCAATTAACTTGTGGATTAGCTAAGGAAGGGTCACGGGGATCTCACCAGATCATTACCTAGGATAGGAAACAGGTGGGTTGGAAGTACCAATCTGCTCATGAAGAACTCCAATCTGCTCACCAACTACCCTGTGGTCTTCTGCTGCCTTTTCAAAGCATCCAGCAAGCTGTTCCCCAGACTCCACGTTACAAAGCACTCTCCTGCTGTGCTCCATCGGCAGTTGTTCAACACAGGGGCACTATATGTGCTTAGTATCAGCGGCAGCAAAGTACTTCAGGAATGACACATGTAAGAAGAACTTTTGGAAAGGTCATTTTAATCTGTCTCAAAATAGGGTGCTTCTAAGAGCCACAGTTTGGATGAAAAGATATTTCAAGCCTATTCTTCAAATGTGGCATTTCTAAGAGGCCTGGACCCGAGTTATGTGGTTCTGATCTCTGGGCTCATAAAAACATAGAAAAGGTAGGATGAATCATGATAAAATATTTTCTGGCCTGGTCTGAAATAGCCTAGATGAGTGCTAGCATAGCTGGAACGGATCTCAACAGTTTTGTTTTTCCTCATCAAAATAAGCATATGTGCTCAGCTCTGTATACAGCACATGGACAGCAAACTCATGGGGTATGGGCAGATGGACAAGAATACTGGGATGTCTGTGCAGAGAGAAGGGACTCATTGAATTAGTTGAATTTCTGTAGATGTAAACAGACCCTGCTAAGCAACATAAAATTACTAATGAGCCATAGTTCAGTGAGAATCATTGGCAAAATGGCATTACCTTTGGCTTCACTTTTTGTTATGAAATTACAGTAAGTAAATGAATTTGTGAACTTCAATTTCAGTTCTTTTGCTCTGGGCAGAAATTAACTCTTCCTCTTCTGTACGGGCTTTTTTCTCTCCTGATACCACAAATATCCCTCATTTTTTCTTCTAAAATCAACTTTACTTTACACAGCACTCCTGGACCACTTTCTTACCAGTTTGAAAGGAGAGGAGAAATCCAGGTGGACAGGGAGAACAGAGTTCAGTATTGCTCCCAAAATGTGCTGCAGAGAGCAGCAGTTATTTATTATTGTTTTTTGACAGGCAGTGAGGGCTACTTTTGAACTGTTCCTTTCTCCAGGAATGACCCTCTGAATTACAGGTATAGCATACTGCATTACAATGGTGCGTGCATGCTTGTTGACACTAAAATTATCTGTGTTTCAAAATAAGCGTATTGGGGGGGGGGGGGGGGGGGGGGGCGTGTGTTGCATAGAAAACTGCAATGTGAAGCATTTCCTGATGCTGGCACATGGGCTCTGGCAGACCACCCACACGCTGTCTGCCATATGTCATCCACAGGACAGAAGTACAACCCTGCTGAGATCTGAAGTTATTGATCCACTTTTCAGACAGAGATCATGTTGTGGAGAATGACTAGATTCTCAGCCAAAAAAAGGGTAAATCATGTCTTCACTAGCATAATTCTAAGTAACAGAACAAATTCCGCAAGGATGTTTCCTTTTTCACAGAAACTACTAAAACCATCAGCACGTACCCGCTATTTAGCAATTCCTTAAAATAACCCTATCATTAGGAGGTGGCAAATACAGTCTGGTTCTCAGTGTTTATTCCAAGTTCTGACCAAAAATGCCCCAGTGGACATGCTGCACAGAGACCAAAACCCATGAAGTGCCTGTAAAATGGTTGCAACTGAAGACAAAGTGCCAGCTAAGACTAAGCGAGATTTTAAAAATAACAGCGCTTCATGAAAATATATTGCAAATGGCTTTAAAAACACTGATCTTTTTCTGTTGTTAAGAAAGCAGTAAAAATGAAATTTACTTTCCAGAAAACACAGGAAAAGAATAAAGCAGATGGCATTAGTGTCTCACCTGTGTTAGCAAAAAGAGCACACACCACAAGCACAGGTCTAGTACCCCATAGTAACCCAAGTAAATCCCAGTACAAGGGCTACTAAAAACTTACTATCCTCCTGTGAAGGGCACTGCTCAACAGAGGACCCCAAAGTAGATATAGTGTCAGCATATACTGTACCCATGGCAACATGGATTGTAATACCCAGTTTGAAAATTGAATTTCCTCAATACAAGAGGAATATGTTTCTCACTAATTCCAAAACACACACTTAACATTCCAAGGTGCTTTGTACCAAGATAAAACTAACCTAGTCCCAAGGCTTCACAGCATATCTGCAGCCTGCCAGGCTCTCCGCCTGCTTACCTTCAAACCCACGCACCGCCTCCTCCAGAGGGCTTGATACCCTGGCCATGCCCAACACGTGTTTTTCCTAACTTCCCCTGAGGTTCTGCATCTCTCCCTTCTGAGTTCACACTTCCATGCAACCACGACCTCAGGGATGAGAACGGACTCCTAATAGTATTTCTTCTTTCAGTATCACCTCCCAAACCCAACCAGCGTCACTTGTCCAGGTGAAAACCCCAGACTTACAATTTCCCCATGTGTCTAAATTAGCTGTCAGGCACCACTTTGACACCTGATTCTCTGTTTATAAAAAAAAACAAACATAGCATTGATTCAGCAATTACCCAACACTCAATAAATCTACTGCTTGATTTACCTTTAATAATAAATCAGGCCTAGCCATGACTTATGAGGCAACTGACTACCAACTGCAAAATGCCGGTCCCAAGGGCACCTCCTGGGTTTGAAACACTAGCTAGGCCTCTACTTGATTTGAGCAAACTTCTTGGACGTCTCTGAGCTTCTAACTTCCTCCCACAACTCTGTCACTGTAAGAAATTACCACTCCTGTACCTAAATCATCCTTTTCAGATCCATAAGCCCAGACAGGAATGGTGGATGGAAGGAAGGAAGAACCTCTGGAGGTCTTGTTGGTCTGCTGCAGAGCTGCAGAAGATGCCTTGTAACTTCTTTTGAATGACAAAAAGATTAAAATGGATGCAGGTGGCTCACAACTCCATTGTCTGTCTTATTCACTGTGCTGGATACCTCCCTAGACATGGGGTTCGGTGTTGGTGACAAAAGACACCAGTATCTAGATCCTTGTCTTCTCAAATATAACTTTGTGCTGTTAACGAAGAACAGCTGGGGAGCCAAGGACATGGGAGCAGACATAAGGCTTCTTTCTTGAAACTTTGTTCCTAATCTACCACTTTAGCTATATTTACAGAAGAAAGATGAGTAAGTCAGAGATCATTGTTTAAGGTTTTTCCAGAGCTCACTGAATGACTCCTAGGAAGGACCTGAGTGAAACAATATGGCCAAGCAGCTTCCCCACAACCACAGGGCTAGGTTAGATTTAAAGGCACTCAGGTTCCATGGCTCTGTTGTGGAGGAGGTCCTCTTCCCCCACTCCTGTCACTTGATTCACCCTCAGCCCTGACAAAGGCACCCCAGCTTGGTGACTTCATGAGATGAAGAACCCACCACTTCCCTTTATAGTTTTCCTTATCCACTGTTAAAAACATATGGCCACAGATTCTTGTAATCTTTTCTTGTACGGATTAAATAAAATTTCAGTACTTGCTTTATCCTAGACATGAAGGTATTCAAACAGAACAACCAAGTCCCATCTTCTTTTTAATAAACAAATGAAGTAGTTTAATGCTGCAATATGAATAATTTCTCTGTCCTTGAATTGTTTCTGGTGTTCTTTTTTACAGTTTCCCTCTAATTTATTTCCTTTTTCTTGATGACCGGTAGACAGCAGCATTGCATCTTTGTCTGACATGTTCAAAGCAAAATCACTACAACTCTTCTAGGTCTCCTCAGCTGTGTCCCGGTTTCACATTGCAAGTTAATCATCAGCTACAAGTTCACTGTGACCCCTTTCCAGTTGCCATGTTTTCATTTTTGTATATGACTGCCAGTTTTGTTCCACTGACAAACTTTATCTGTTTTATTTTTCCTCCTCCATGTTATGGATATATTGAAGATTTCCAGCTCAACAATGGCTGATTGTAGGGTAGCCTTTGAAATAATTATTCTCCAATGACAATTACTTTTTCATTTTGTTTTGTGAGAATCATTACACACATAATCCTTACTTCATTTAGAATGTGCTGCTACTGTGCAGTGCTAATTTCAAATGCCATGCCATAGTAAGCAAATTGCTTTACAAAATCTAAACACACCCTATTGTGTAGCTCTTTTGCACTGGACATTAGAAACCTCATCAAAGATTTATATAACATTTGGTAAACATTAACTTTTCATGTATTATACTGTTATAATTTATAGCCTCATTTTTAACCATCATTTGATATCTGTATCAATTTGTCTGTTTCAGTTTGTCTGTTATTTTATCCAAGACCTAATTCAGATCAAGTATTTTTCATCTGAACAGAGTGTAGTACTTTTCTTAAATACTGGCAGAGCGTTAGAACACTTAAGTTTTCTGAAATGTCCTCAGTTTTCAAAGACTTACTTAAAATTAGTATCAGGATGCCAAAGATATTCTCAGTTTTAGAATATCTGAACAGAAGATATCTGGGTCTGATGGTATAAGAATGTAACAAAAATATATCAACTTCAGTCTATTTTTTCCTCTTACAATTACTGCTTACTATATTTTTTCTTTTCAATTGGTGTCATGAGTTTGCCACTGTACCATGATTTTAGGCCAGACAAATCCTTTTTTCTTCTGATGGTGGAAGTAAGCCTTGTAGTCATCTCAAACCTCTTTAGGGACTACAAGCATCTCATCTCTAAAACTACCCTGCTGCTCAGCAACACTCAGTTCATCCCACAGGGGAGCTGTGCATAGGACACAATGCTCCGAGAGCATGTTCCATTCTTTTCATGATGTTAAGGGTACATTTCCCCATTAAAAGCTAAGGTCTTTAGGGTGCGAAAGCTTCATTTTTACTTCTTGCTCAGATAACACTGAAGCTTTTCATACATAAGTATTAGTGCAAGACTTCGTCATTGCCCAGCTGACATTTATGTGTTGAATGAGTCATGCACCCACTGCAGCTCTTGTATTTGCCTGTTTGAAGTGGTTTTGCTGAGGACTTTATAGAAAAGAGGATCAGTTCTTTCCAGCTCTGAAATTCTTAGATAGTCTAATATTGATAGGAAAGAATGGCTCTGACGATCAGGGGCCCAGTCAATTTATTTTATTTACGTTTTCCTTTATTATTTTTAAATGTAACATAAGATTTTAAATAATGTTTTTCTGGCTCTTCGGCTTAATCTGCTGTTGTTTTATATAGTATGGCTCATCCAAGCGCATCCACTAAATAGAATTTGATTCATAACACACAGTTCTAGTTCCCTAACTTTTATGAGTATTATTTTGTCTACTTGAAAAATGCCACTCCATACAGAACTCAGCTTGCGAGATCAGCATATGCCTTCAATCACAAAAGGAAAACAATAAAAAACAACCTGCTTGCAAAGGCAAACATGCATTTTTCTGCTGACCATCAACATGGGGAGAAACTCATAAAAAATGCTTCAAAATGGAAAGAAAATTTCCAAAAAGAAGGGAATAATCTCAAAAGTGTGTTATAGAGAAATCCACTATCGCTAACTGTGTCTCTGTAAGAAAACAGCTAGCTGCTCCAAGAGAATACAACCAGCATGTATGGTGAGGGTGCTGGCCTTTAAGTTTCTCTGGAAGCATTTAAAAAAAATGTGGGAAGGAAACCAAGAAACCAACAAGAACAAAAAATAATCATGATGAAAAAGGGATAAATGATGGGGTGAAATTTTTTCACACTATAAACTGCTGTATTTCAGAACATCCCTTGCAAAGCAAAATGGTGAGTGTAGAGGAATGAAGGCAGTGGGGTGATTAGCATTGATAACATGCAGCTGTGGCCTTGCCACGAAGGCAGTGGGTTGATTGACATGGACGATGTGCAGCTGTAGCTCATTCCTGCTAAGTAGCTAAATAGCCCTGAGGATGGTAGGACAGATGGTTGGATGGAGGAAGAAGAAACAGCACAGAGGTGGAATCTGGCTGGTGGTAAGAGCCTTGTTGCAATAGGTGGGGATGGTGATTACCACAGTAAAGGAGCTCTATTGTCTTAAAGGGGTGCCTGAAGCCCTTTGCCTTGGGTGTCTCCATTTGATCCTGAATGGTCTCACTCAGCCACAAAGAAAACTAGTGCCTTCTAGTACTAAAACTAGTTGTCCTGAATGCATATGCATGTCTTTACAGCTATGTGGGCTTATCCAATGTCTTGCAAAATTAATCCTCTATATTTAACCGGTCAGTGCAGGTCTTATTAGTTTAATAAGTTGGCCAAACAGAAGCCTGGCATGCTTTCAAAATATGGCTTTGCAACTTCTATTTAGCTCTCTTGTAAGTCCTATGGCCCCACAGGCCTTCTCCATGTATGGCTGCCAGCTCTATGCTTTGCAAAACCAATGTTTCCCTGCCTTCCTTGACACTTTTGTTCCTTTTTGGGTCCCCTTGGATTCATGCTTTCAACTCCTACTCCTGTTCTTGCATCCCTCAAGCAGAACTGGCCTTTTCTCTAAGTAATCAGCACCTGGAGACCAGTATGCGTAACACCTTCAGCCCTTCCATTGCTTTGGTACCACTGCATGCCTGTGACCTGTTCCTTTTGCTGAGGCTTGCCCTGGCTCTGAGCCTGTGCCAGGATCATGGCTCTAGGAAGGACCTGGCAGCCACACAGACTTGAGCAGCTTGACAGGGCAAAGTCACCTTTAGCTTTTGGCTGTAGATGCCGTGCTCTGCATGAACAAAGACAAGAGTTTCTTTGTTTCAGGAGCTAAGGATTTGGCAGACAAGATAAAATGTCTCAGATAAAGAACTTATGTTAGTCTCCACTTGGCAGTTTCTGAGATTTCTGAACGTTTTGGCAGACTTCAGCCCTTTCCTCAGGACCTGGAATGAAACTCCTTTACTTTGTAGTACAACCTGCATTGTTTCCACAGGTTGCCAGTGACCTAATCGTGGTGCAGGCTAGTATAAATCTCTGACCTGGCTGGCATGTTGCTGTAGCCTGCCAATTAGATGTCTGCACTTCATACATGGCTTTATGTCCTAGCAGTTGAACATTTTACACTGAAATGGGGACCTTCAGACTTCACCCAGTGAACTGGAAAGTTCTGGGCAAATTGATCTGCTGCCTCACGTGCAGCCTTGATTTTACTGTCAGAGCCAAAACACCGATGTTTCTGTACATCTGATAGCTCTTAATTCAGATTACACCCCAGAAGACACTCTACAATGCTCCTGTGGGTCAGTGTTGCTGATTGTAATGAAAAGTGAAGCAGACCTTTCAGTGCTTTTTAGACAATCAAATGTTTGGAGTTACTTAGTTCGATTAACAGCTGCAGCCAAGCTCAGCCCAGCTCAGCTTAGAAAAATTATACAACGTGTCCTGTTTACAGGTTTAGCTGAATGGAGGCAGGAAAGATAAAAGCTTTATAAACTACTGACATGTTGCCTAAATCTGGGTCAGGAAGCAAAGTATCAACAGCTGTGGAGCATAGGATTTTTAATTCCTGGACAAACTATCACAGTTGTTTTCCCAGGGAGATGGCCGATTCACAGCCCTGCAGCTGAGGTACTGCTGAAGTTGGGCAGTTTGTGAATTGGCTGGAGGGAGAATAATTAATCTGAGACTCTCCCCCAGCCTCTGCTATGGGTTTGATGTATAAGTAAAATAGCTCTGTGCCTCCATTTACACCTCTGTGGAGGAACTAAACTGTCACAGTGAGGGCAAGTAAAAAACTTTGATTCTCCAGAGCATTTTGAAGGCAGGTAAACAAAAACATCAGAGCAGGCAGATTAATAGGAACATAATGAGAGAATAAGAACATGATTTGTGAATTATAATACCATAATCATAAATTGTTGACTATTGCAAAAATATTTTTGTAGACATCATGATATTTATTTTGTAACACCAGTGTTTCTTCCTGGTCAGTCAGCAACAGATGACCACAGAACCAGGCCTTCATCTAGTACTTACTTATTCCTGCTAAAACCCATATGTGAATCAGACAGGGAGACTTCTAAGTCAGAATAAGTATTCACTATTTGTAGTGGAAGATATAAAATACACAAATTTAACTTTTCATCCAATCTAAGGACTGAAATAACTGCAGGTGGCTCATTATCAGTCACCTGTGGCATCTGCATAATCAAACATCTGTTTATATACAAGTAATGCATAAAAAAGCCTTTAAAATACCTATATTTAGATAGAGACACTTCAGAATGAATAATTAACAAAGCAAGGACAAGAGCTTGTGTACAAATTATTATGTAAATCCTGCTAACCCAACTTTCATCTGAAAACGCACAACAATGCTTCCACATTGTGTTTGGAGAGTTAAATATGCCTGGGGTGATGGAATCTGCTGTGGAAAGGAGAAAGGTGAGTCTGGCTTGTGGGCCCAGGCAGGTCCCGAGTAATGTTCTGCAGCTAGGACTCTTGTGTAGCCATCCAGGCAGTTACTCCTGCCTTGGAGAAGGAAGTTTGCACGCTGCTCCTTCCTGGTAGGAGGTTTCAGTAGCTTTGTGCACTTACCAATAGCGTGTTAGTCAGACCCTAACTGCCATCACTCCCATCCAGGGGAGATATTCCCTCCTTCCCTACCCTCTGCCTGTCCCCAAACACCTCAGAGGACCTGCCTGGACCCCTGTGCCAGTCGTGTTGCCGCTGCCTCTGAGCATCTCCACACTGGTAGAAACCAGCAAAGCCCATGCTCCTCCTGGTCCAGACCTGTAAAGAACTGCCTAGGCAGAGAAAGCAGGCAAAGAAAACCAGTGGGGACCCCTCCCACTGTCCACCCCTAGCTGAGCGAAGAAAAGGTTTACTAGTTGCCAAGCAGGGCTAACAGGAATTTCAAGCAAAAGAGGCACAAAATGAAAGGAAGCTGGCAAGAGAAGAGTAGGGTCCATGCAAAAGGGAATAAAGACACTCTTCAAAAAGTATCCAAAATGGTAAGAGGATGCAGGCTTGAAATGACTGTGACTGACACCAAAGCCTTTGGCTAACACAACAGTATTTCTGAGGATTTGTACAAACCAAAGCAAGCTATTCTTTTTTTCCCCCATCCTCTATTTGTTATCTCATGAAGGAATAACAAATGAGAAGGACAGCATCATGCAAAACAATGAAAAAAAAAAGAAAATCTTTTCAGAGTTGCTTCAATACGTAAAGACCCTGTACTTCAGCTTCTTAGGTCATAGATGTAACCTGGAGTTCAATGTTACTGATATATTTATGTGTATTTTTGCTAATAAAGATCCTAAACACTGCTGTCAGTAGTGCATTAGGCTGAAGGGGAAAAAAAATCCCACTAGGGCCCTCATATTGCGTATGTGTCTCTCTGTTCTTGAAGAGATGTTGCCAGAGAACACAACCGGGGAATTGTGAGTCAACAAGCTTTTATATTCACATAATGTCCTTTGGGATTGTGTACATTCTAGCACAAAGCCATATGTTATGTGATCATGGAGAATAAGCATTTAATCATTACTATTATATATGGCCATGATTTTGTTTTGATGGATCAACTAAGCATTGTTTGCATAGCAAGCACCGTAGAGTCTAGATTTCAAGCCAAGTGGCTAAACAAAGCTGTACCATTTCCCATATGTTATGTGAACTTCATTATCACCCCTCACATTTGGAACTGGAGGTGACATTCTTTTTTTGCATGCATTGCTTTTTTGGCACTTCATATTTAAATCTTCAAAAGGAATGTCATAGCAAAAAAATTTAGGAGGGTCTCTGCTCATCATCCTTTGAGGACAGAGTCTTGAGAAAGTGGATACTCTCCCAGTCAGAGAGAGCAGAGCCCCTCTATTCCAGCAAGGAGCAAGACAAGAACGTACAGATGTCAATACTGATCTGTTGTGCTTTGTCTGTACTTTGGGGGAAATCTTACATGACGTATCAGCTCTGACTGTGCTGTGCAGCGTGATGCTTTTGAGTAAAGATCCAGTGTATGTAGGCAGCCTGAACACTCAGCGTTAGATTGATTTTCCATATCAAAGTTCAAATAAAATCTCTGTATCATTTTGCTTTCTGGAGCTCAGGCACAGTGGAGGATGAGAGGGAAATGGCAGATGGTGGGAGGAAGAATGAGAGCCAGGATATCCTAGTGTTATCCTAATCTATGCATATACATTGTTCCCTTCTGGTCTTTTATACCACAGCACTCCTGAATCTTGCATCAACTGAATGTAGCTATGCAGAATTTCATGGAGGGGAGTTATGAACATAACCTTTTTTTTCACTGAGGCTATCCCAAGGCATGCACGGTGCCGGGAAGAAACACGCTACAATCCTGATCCTGCTGTATAGAATAAGGCGAATGCAGAACAGCTGACTCTGCTTGGATGAAAAGGTGGTGCATGTCAGTACTGTTTGATTCCTCAATAAGACACGCACACTTCTGGGTCATTCACTGAAATACATTTCTCTTCAGTGATATACAAAGGTTGGTCTCAGTGGCTTCTGTCTTAAGGCAACCTCAGTGAAGTGAGGTGGCTGGGCAATCCTGCAGCTTCCTGGCATACAGATACATTTCTGCAAGTTCCCTCTGCCCATCAAAAATCAATTTCAATTCAGTCTGAACAAAAGGAATTTAAAGCAGTTAAAACTTTCTAGGAGAGACATTGCAAACAATTTAATGTAAAACCTGACAGTAATCAGTGCCAAAGCATGCTGAGTTCAACATGTATGATACATACTGTACCGGCAAGTACTAATCTCTAGTTAATGCTCTGGTTGCAGTGTGTTCGGTGGTACAGTGAGTTCAACACACCCAAGAATCTTAGCTCATTTCATCTCTGCATTTGTACCAGTATAAAAATTCACATCGCTTGAGTATCTCTGTGCTAGGAATATCCCTTGGCTGAAAATGATTGAGAATCCCAAACCTCAGACGTATATGTACTTTTCCTATAGATAAGACTGGAAACAGAAGTCTATGTGGTAGAAAAATTAAAATGTTATCAAGAAGAATATTATTTAATATTTCTGATTGCATTTGACATTTGAAAGTCATGTCAGTAGAGATCTACTGTTTTTATCTTCCTTACAAAGTAATATTGAATGCTTTCCCACTCAGTTTGGGGTTTTCAAAGGTCCAGTGCTAGAAAGAGTCCAAATGAAAGTCGTATAAGACCACAGGTTAGAAGGATTTGAAATGTTATTTTTCCTTCCTATTTAAAGACATGGACAAGGCTATCAATAAATCCCTTCTGAATGTGATTGTCAGTTACTAACAAAATGGGCTTTTGATAAAAAGTACACATGCCGCAAAAACAATCAAACCCAAATAATTAATATTCAAACCTAACTTCTCATTTCTGGGATACAAACAAATCCCTTTCAGCCACCCACTGAGTTACCTAGAAGAAGAAATGGCACTGGAATTTCTTTATTGAACTTGCAGGAAACATGAGCTGCTTTTCTGTGTACTGCATGTCAGTACTGCTACAGCAATACTCCTTAGGTGGAAGAAGTTGTCAAACCTGACTAATACGAGTAACTTTGAATGTGGCCCTTCAACTTAGCTGGTAAAAAGCTTAGGTAACATTTAGGACAGGGAAACTAAGTCAGGCTGGAGTCTGAAATGTTTTCATCCTTCCGAAAGGCTGTTTCATCCTTTTAGCTTAGCATTAGAAGCATTTTCCAGCCTTCCTGTGACTAGTTAATCATGGCAATACAGTGGCATTTCATGCCTACCTAGCTTATCACAGAATCACAGCATGCTTGAGTTTGGAAGGGACCTCTGGACATCACCTCGTCCAACTCCCCTGCTCAAGCAGGGTCCCCTAAAGCAGATTGCCCAGCATCTTGACTGGCTCCAGTCTCATCCCAAGGCAGAGCTCCTTGCATTCCAACTGCATCCATCTGTTAAGCAGGACAAAATTCAGACCCTAATGCCTGACTTTTGTTTTCCAGCCCAGAGGAAGAGCATTTGTTTTTGCATAGGAGAGATTTCCAAGCCGGATCTAGCGGAATGTCCACAGAGCTAGGTCTCCCTCTGTATTGCCTGGAAACTACGTCTGGGTAGAATCAAAGGACTTGGGACATCTAGCAGACATCCCAGAGACCTGTCATAGCCTTATCCAAACTACCATTGCAGGAAGCAACCCTGTGCTCACGCAGACCATCAGGTCAACATGTCAGTGCTATGGCTGATGTTTCCCAACACACTGGCTCTCTGGTGCACGAGTGTGACAATGGGCTGAGCAAGCTCTGTAAATCCCCTGTGGTCTGCCATCTCCTGTTACAAACACAGGAGCCCTTTATGAGCACATCCCGGAATAACATAAGTGACAGGTCTTGATGGCAAGCAATGACTTTAAAACTGCTGTTGGACTCAAGGAAAGCCTCTCCCACTTCCTGCTTTGTTCAGCAAAACAAAGTCAATACAATTTGAAGCTCTGGTTCTGCTATTAAATTTAGGCCAGTCGAACGTCAAGTGATCTACCAGGTCTAGCAGCTGTCCAGGGGGCTGCACCGAGCAAATATACTTCTTGTAGTCTGAATGTGCCTGGAGATCCCGTGTGGTTGCTGTGCATCAGGATGCAATCCAAATCTTCTGCTGTCCCTGGGATTTCACCTGTTAGTCTAGTTGTACTCTCATCTTCTTCATTAAAATGAAAAATAGTTTAACAGACAGTGATTTAAGGGACAAAAATGTGAAAAATGCAATCTTTTGTTCTGCAAAATACAACATGGAAGTGAGAACAGTCTGGTGAGATTAGGTTATTCATATCCTGGAATTTCAAGATTTCAAGCTATCTACAAGAATTAGTAGAAAGGAAGGCATTTAACTTTTGCAATAGCATAAGGACCAGCATGTTTTTTGCTTTGAAAGGGCAGAGAAGCAGGATGGTTTTCTAGTCTGGATTTGAAGACACATCCTGTCACAGCAAACGGGCACTCTGGTTCCCCCTGAAATCCTGTACATTTCTGTAGTTTGCTGACACAGGACAGGTAACTAGATCTGATGGAAGGTTTTCTGTGAAGTCAATTTTCCATCAGAAAAAGCTGATATGTGGCAATTCAGAAAGAAACTCAGCAAATTCCTGTCAGAGTACTGGATGCTTATTTCTCAATTCAGCCTACCTATGCTTTGGACTCCTGGTTTCTCTGTAGACGTCGTGGCAAGCTAGTTGTTTGAGGTCTTCACCTCTCTACTTCTGCTGAGGCTTTCCAAGAAGATGCCAGGGGTCTGGAGACCTTTGGTTTTCCAGATGTCAGAGGCTGCTCTAAGCTGAGTAAGCAGATCACCAGTTCTCCAACCTTCTTTCCCTGACCATATGGCCCAGCTCAGCAGTCAAGCGAGCTCCCTGCCCATTCAGCAATTCGGATTCATAGACTCCCAGGTTCTGCTGTTTCCTGCACTGCTTGGGAACAAGAGTAGCTGTTCATTGCTCCTAGAGCTCATCTGGGACTTTGGGTGTCTCCTTCCCAAGTATCTGACATGTTCGACTAACGATCTTCCCATGATTCTTCCTATCTGGAAAAGCAAGACAATGTGGAAGCAGGCCATCTGTGCGCCTACAAACCAGGCAGGAGCTGCAAGGAGAGCAGAACATTTCATTTTTTGTCTCATGAAGTAGAATTTCCTGGAAATATCCCCACGCTGGAAAATAAACCCCAAAGTCTGCTCATTGACATTTTGCCCTTGTTCAAAGCAAAGCCTTTTCTGCAATACAGCAATACTTCCCAGGAAGAGATTCTCATTTTGCCAGCACCACGGATGGGGCTATTTGTTAATTTCATTTCAGATGGGAGCCAAAAACACATTCCCTCTCTCTCTGAAGTGTGTACACAAAGGGTGAGGGAAGCAGAGCTAAATGTGACTGCAACTTTGAACTTCTGCAGAGCTTTATTCCTTAAGGAAAAAATGCCAAGGATGAATTCTGGAGTCTCAGGCATTTCATTTGAGCCTGGTTTTTTGTTCAAACTAAAGGCTAGTACAGTCCTTTTTGCAGTAAGTGGCAAATTGTGAAAGCAGAGGAGGACAAGCATCTAGAGGAAGGGTTAAGAGACCAAGGAAAGTTCAGAATGTCTTTTTCTGACATTACTTTTGAATCCAGATTTTTATGTTAGGAAGTTCTTCCAAATGAATATTAGTGAAGGGGTTAGGTTTGGAGAGGAAGTGGCTGTAACAACTAATTTAGTTTTATTCATCCTTTCTATAGAAACACCTCTTTTCTATCACACAGAAGGCCAGTTTTATGAGGAAACGTCTTCAGTAGGTTACCTGACATTAGGGAGCCATGAACCTGGAGTCCAGTTTCTTTAGCAAAAAATCCTTTCTGAATTTGCTATAGCTTTTGCTATCATAAATGGCCTTGGAAACACCAATTAGACCAAAACAAATACTTAAAATTAGTCACTTAAGCAGGCTTATTTTCAGGATATCGTTTTCTCTGCTCCATTTAGAGAAAATATGGGAAGTATATGTTCCTAGTGAATCCTAGGGAAGGCTGGGACTTAAAGCTCTTGTATCTTTCACATAATTTGGCAACCTACTGGAAAGGAATTTGGAAAAAGCACTACAAGAGGAAACCTCACCCTTCTTACAGGTTTCCCTCTGGGAGAAAGCTATTTCCCTTTCTAATTACATTTTTTATAGGTGTCTTCTGAAGTAATGTATTAACTACATACAATAAATATGAAATACATAGGGATGATGCTGGGTGTCAGTTCCAGTTGTCATTTATTAACTTTAAAATGTTTTTCCAGTCTGTCTGCCAAAGGACTATGTAGGATGATGATGGTGTGTGTATATTATGACATATATAAAGGGTATGCAACCTCATTACCCTTAGTGAATGTCCACACTTTGAAGAAAAACGCTTTAAGTCTCCAGTCTCCTCCACCCAAACTATATTTGTTTTTACATCATCCTTATAGTCTTTATTTTAATTGCTGTATATTAGATTATTCCAACTGTTCTCAGCATGCAGATAATTTTAGAATGTGCTTAAAAGTGAGATAATAAAGATTATTTGTATTAAGGTATCGACTGGCCATCTGAAAAGTGCAAAAGCATAAAATATTTCTAAAGAATAATAATAAAAGCACACTGTTATGTCTCTTGAATGAAACCTGAAATGATATTTTTACAACTATCTTGTTACACGGCTTTGTTTTCTTAAGCAATTTCAGTATAGTTACTATCATGAAATACAAAAACTAAAGCGGATGAAAAAGCCTTTGGACGAGTGAACAAAAAAAGCCCATACTCTATTAGTGCAGAAGAAAGTAATTTGCATTTACTGGATCCCACAGCTCCACATCATGCTTCACTTGAATATATTCTCTGTTATGACTTCATGGGTGGGAGCAAAGAGGAAGAATGGGTAAAAGGAAACACACCACCATGTCAGACCTCTGATCACAGTGGTTTCAACTAAAGGAGGGAAAAAAGCTCTTTCCAACTGTATTTTTCATAGCTCAGGATCACACATGGTGGAAGGCATTTCATTCATTTTTTCAGCTTCTATTTCCTTTCCTCAAGACGTCTTTTTATCTACAATTGTGGAGAGTGTGTTTTATATTCATTAGGCCAAGCTCACCCCTGGTGTAAACCTAGCCAAGTATGTGGAGTTGGGCCAGGAATACTTTCAGCCTCTGGTCTCCTCCTTTCTGGGATCATTACCACCTGAAACCGGCATCCTCCCCCGAGGCACGGCTTGCAGGTCGGCTAGTCAGCGTGCACAGACATGAGGCAACACTTTCTGCCCAGGGACTGGTAGCTGCCTGTGAGTCCTGTCTACAAATTGGTAAAACGAGATACCTCTGGGCGTTGTGGGAGTGTAAACTATATACAGACGTTTCTCATGTCCAAAATGAGAGCTTAAATGGCAAGTTTAGGGGCAGGTGCTGCCCTGGGAAAGCAAAAAGTGCTTAATACAAGCATTTTGGCAGATCTCTGATAGCATGGAAGCAGCAACCACAGCTACATTACTATGTGCTGTTACTTTTCACAGCTCACGTTGCAAGTCGACTCTAGGATGAGTTTGCCATTACAGACTCCAAAAAAAAAAGGGGAAATACTCAACCAGTATTCCAGTGAACCCTGAATTTCAGCCTGTATTTAAGCTATAGCTGCCTTTTCTTATTTACTGTCTCACTGTGGCTTAAAATAATGGAATGTGCAGAAAAGGTTTGGCAGTGCATGAGCTTATTCCTGCAGGAGCAGAGTGCAGCCCGACTGTCCACATCGCAGTCCCCAAGCAGAAAGGCGCTGTGTGATGCTTGTAGATGATTAGAAGTTTTCATTCATGTAGAGACTAAAAAAATGTTGGATTCACAAGGCTTTAAGACTAATAAGGCTCAGAACTTTGAAATCCTGTCTTGTTTTAAAATTAAAACAAGGCACAACAAAATCAGGTTAACTGTTATCCTTTGCTTTTATTGCTATTAATGGCCACATGAAAAGCCTGAAACAATGGGGGAAATGCTTAGTTCAGATAGTCTGTGTTTTTCCTCTGGCTTTAAGAAAATTGTATAATTCTTTTCTTCTGTTAATTCAACTTCTCAAAGAAATATTATGCAATAATATCCAAGCTCCTTGGACTGACACAGCTAATGAGAGAAACAGCACCCGAGAGCCTCCAGTAGGTCTCTCAGAATGGCCAGTCCTGCAGTGGGACACCATACCCTTTACATGAAAGCTGCGTAAACAATGAAAAAATGCTATCTGGAAGAATAAACTAGTAACTTTTTTTTTTTCCTGGCCCTTTACAAAAGATATTAATTCCCTGAGTCTGAATCAACACGGTAAAACTGCAGCATTTGCTGCTACTTTAATACAAGGCCCTTGGAGGGAAGAAAAGTCCCAGATTTAACTCATCTTAATTCTATCAGTGGAAATGAGGAATGGCTGGCTGTTTGAAAATGAATAAAGAGATTATGTGTAAAATGAACTTGAAGACATTGTGGTTAATATGCTTGGTTCAAGGGCCAATTGCCTTTCTCATGGTAGGAAACTTCTTGACTGTAACAGGACAGTCAGGCCAACAAAAAGTTTCACAGCCCATGCCTTCAGATAAAACTAAAATGTACACATATAAGTATGTGCATAATTTTTTTTACAGCAGCAGACTGACGCATCTACACAAAGTCCTGATGAGTGAAGGAACAAGAAATTTGCACTGTGACATAGTAAATTAATGATGATACTCACATGTTGTTGACCTCAACAACATCAGTAAAAGCTGACATGCCTTGCCTTCACTGGATTGCTAGAATAAGGTAGTAATTTCAGCTAATTAATCTCACCGAATGTCTTCTTCCTCTGTCCCCATCTAGAGAAAGTGAAATAAAAAGAACACTTTCCTTGGCAGTGAATATATAACCTAGGAGCCAAGTTAGCAGGCAATTGACTTCTTCCACCCTCCAGAACCATTACTTATCCAATTTACAGACAATAATAAATTAGGAGGGGCTGGATGCACTTGGGGAGGGCAGGACCAGAATTCAGTGTGGTGTTGGCCAGCTGGAAAAATGAGCTGAAATCATGCAGGATCCAGCAAACCTAAGGGGTGAGTGTGAGTCAGTAACACCACAGAACTGTAGACAAACTCAACACTGCAATGGAATATCAAATTATGAGTGCCATATGTAAGATGCACCAAGCCATGCCTTCAGCCTACACAGCAGGGACATAGCACGTAGCGGTGTAACCACCTGAGAGCACTGCACTTCTGAAAAAAAGAAACATGGAACTGCAAAAACTACAGAAGGCAACAAAAAATAACAGAGGTTTAGGAAACATGGCTTATGAAGACAGTTTGAAAGACAGGTTTGTTTAGACTAGAAAAGAGAAGTCCGGGGGGAAACATGATAAAAATTGTCAAGTATGTAGAAGGTTGCTACAAAGAGAAGGTAATGAGTTATCCCTGTGCCTAACGGATTAAGACTGAGTGCTGGGTTTAAATTGCACCAAGGGGATTTCCCACCTTGGGAGGCTGTGGAATCTCTGTTGCCAGATGTTTTGAGGAACGGTTTAGACAAACATCTATCAAGAATGATGTAGAAGTAAATGCTTTGGGCTAGTGGGCTGGTCTTTGGAGGTGACTTCTCAATGGTTCATCTTTCTGTGACTTGCCACATTACTTTATAACACTTTTCTGCTCAGAACAGATTTTTGTCTTGTAACAAACAAAGCAAAACAAAATCCATCAGCTCACAAACTCTCTCTTGTTTGAATGGAAGGGAAAGCATGAGTTCATTTGTTTACATTAACTAAGGCAGTGCAAACGCTTCATTGTGGTTCTTTTAACTTTGGCCACAAAACAAAATTAATCCAGAATCTCTTAATCGAATGGAATACACATCACTTTATACTAAATCAAATTAATGACAGCTGTAATTCTGCTCATTCATGTCACATCGTTTACTCTGGTCCAATACCTTCCTCTTAGCAACTTTTGGCTTTCCTGAAGATATATACAAGAAAGGCCTTTGTTGCGACGGAGGGAAGACACAGTCGCTCAATATGAGTGATCAGCAGACTTCGTTTATTGTCCCTTACAGTCACCTTTTATGCCTTGTTATAATTAGCTCATACATATTACAAAAGTTAAGCTCATTATTGGTTAGTTGCCTAAATACCAAGCCCACCCCTAGTTTCTCTTCTGTAGTTTTCTGTTCCCACCTGCAACATTCTTTTCCCACCAAAATCTTCCTGTTATTGTGTAACAAGGACAGCCAAAGACAGTGTATTTTGCTTTACTTCAGATAAGCTGAGAGCGATGTGCATTTTTGTCCAGCCAGCTGGACTATGTCTATGTGACCCTTTTCAGCTAGTCAGTTATCCACAATTCCCCCGTTTTTATTTTGGGCGACATAGGCCTGGTTGACCATTTTCAATAACAGCGTTTTAACACAGGAAAATACACAGCCAACTTATAAAATCTCAGTTCAGAAGTATAATTCCAGAAATACTTGAAAAATAAAGTTAGCTTGAAGCTTTAATATAGATGCTCTTTCTGTTCCAGTGATATACAAAGTTTAAAAACTTCAAAGGTAATTTTAAAGTTCTGAACATGGACTAATGCAAGCTCAAAACCCCAAAAGAAACCAAACTGATGTTTGACTAGGAATATTTGCAAATATTTTAGTGGAAAATCCCTGACCATTAACAATTTTCTGTCCAAATAACAACTGCCCTTATGCAACCAACCAGTCCATACATTTTCTGAAGAATTCCTCATTGATATCAAAGAATTAACAAAGGGAAAAAATTAGTTCTAAGCTATATACATTCATAAGTGGATTTTTCAATAGTTACATACAGATTTACACACTAAGCCATAATGGCTTGTAGGTGATACACACAAGAAGAGTACGTTGCTTATCTGTCTGAATGTCTATGCTAAATTTGACAACTATGCCACAAGCCAAGCCTACATGGGTGCTGTGTTATGCACGTTCCTTAACAAACAGAAGTATAATAGGTAAATTCCCAAGATCTAGTCCCCAACCTAATTATATTATTTTGTAGCCAATTAAGGAAAATAACACAAATGTGCATACCTACATGTGCACACACCTTTTAGTTCAGAACCAATCTGTGATATAAGGTCTTAGCCTTATGGCATCATCGAATCTTAACGAGTACAGTAATTAAAAATGCAGTCTTACTGTAAGTGCGATTTATGCTGACATTCCCTCAAATGCTACACGTATTTCTCACTCAACTGCCTCAAGTTAAAATAGTAGTATTTGTTAATATGTATTAAAAAATCATTAATTCTCTACAATAGCAGTTGACTTCCATAACACTATGTAAGCAAAAGAGGCTTAAGATGGGTTTTCTGAATGCTAACAATTTATTTTAGACTGTCTAAACTCAGGTCTTGAAAGATTTCACTCTGCCAGACATAGAAACACTGTTGCACTCCAGTTGTGATATCCCTTTTCCCAAGTTGTCACATGCACATCTCGCTCAAGCAACATTATTGTCAAAGTTTCTCTCTGCTACATAAAAGCATGTTGCACTTGTAGATATAAAAGACAGCACCCTTACTTAGATTATTACCTTATTACCTCATAACTCTTAGTATACCTTGTATCTCTGATTTCATCACTTCAAAAATTCACCAGAAGCAGATAAAACCACAGCATCAGACTAAACTACACCTTAACTGCTGATTCAAATAAAGGCATTCTCTTCCACATATGCCTAATGCTTACAAATAGTGTTGGCTGGTTTTGATCAAGAAACTATTATTACAATAACGATCAAAAATAATAATCCCGTTTGCAAAATGCCTTTAAGCCAGCCTCCTAGTCCCAACCAATTTCCACATTCAGAATACAGCATAAATACAGAATACAGAATAAATTATCTCCATCAAGGCAAAAAGGCTTCTCTTTAAGCACAGAGATGTTTGCTAGTTCAAGGCAGAAACCCATTTCTTGTAGGGGACATCTGAAGCACTTTTTTTGGTGGGTTTGTACTCAATTCCGTATTTTTCCTTCAGAAGCTTAAGCTGTTCCTCTTGTTTCAGGAGTGTTTCCAACTCTGATTTGTCGAATAGGTCCGTATTTCCCAAAGATATCCTACATTTCCTCCGCTGTGATTTCATACGGCAGGTTCCGAATATAAAGGATCCGATTGACCTCTGGGGGCAGCCAGATGTCAGCTCGCTTGGCCGCTTGCATCGCCATGGCGCCGATCGGAGCGGGGGGGGTGGAGGGGGGGGGTGCAGCCTCGGAGAGAAACCGCGGCCGGGACGGGGCCTGCCGGGCCGCGCCGCCGCTCGCCGCTGCCGCGGGGGACCCGGATGCTATCCCATACGCTAATAACCCGAGTAATGCCTTTTTACAATCTATGTCCCGAACGCTCCGCTTTTCTAAAAAGCATATGAGCGAATCGTACGTCGCTTGTCTCTCCATACCTTCGTCAGCGCTGTTGCAGCCTTTGCGAGACTTCGGCGACGCGTGGCCGGCGGGACCCTCTGTAGGTGCTCCCGGGCGCGGGGACTGTGCCCTTCCGCCTCCTGCGCTGCTTTCAGGACCGGTACCCGAATCTCCGTCGAACCGTGGCTCGCAGGTTCAGCCCTCTCTAGGGTCCCTGTTCGGGCGCCATTTGTTGCGACGGAGAGAAGACACAGTCGCTCAATATGAGTGATCAGCAGACTTCGTTTATTGTCCCTTACAGTCACCTTTTATGCCTTCTTATAATTAGCTCATACATATTACAAAAGTTAAGCTCATTATTGGTTAGTTGCCTAAATACCAAGCCCACCCCTAGTTTCTCTTCTGTAGTTTTCTGTTCCCACCTGCAACATTCTTTTCCCACCAAAATCTTCCTGTTATTGTGTAACAAGGACAGCCAAAGACAGTGTATTTTGCTTTACTTCAGATAAGCTGAGAGCGATGTGCATTTTTGTCCAGCCAGCTGGACTATGTCTATGTGACCCTTTTCAGCTAGTCAGTTATCCACAGGCCTTCAGCTAAACACTACTTTTTGGTTATAAGATATTTTTTCAGGTAAAATACTGTATTCACATCAAATATATAGCGATTTAACACAAAACAGTTAACATAGAACTTCAGTAACTTCTGTAGGCCTCCTCAGGTGTACCCAGCTTTCAGAGTTTACACTGTTCCATCACCAAAAATTTGTTATTAGTAGAATTATACTTTTCTCTCTTGAAAGTTATTAAAATGCCGGAGACAGAGTCCACTCCCAGCAACACCATGTTCACAAAAGTAAGCAGAATTACTCTTGCTTTACTAAAGTGCAGAATTCTGAAAAGCAGAACTTGGCTTAAGCAATCATGGAATACTGGTGGATAGAAGTCCAATTTAGACAATAAGATAAAAAGTAGTATCTCCCAGAGCAATGTCTTACCGTCCTTAAATAAGATTTTAAACCTGCAAGTATTTCAGGGAAGATTCTATTTTAGTACCATTTCTGTTGGTATGTTTTGGAAGTGCCACTCATGAAGCAAGGCATTCTAAACCATATTAATAGCAATTTCATACCACATCATTTTTATTTATCGGGCACACCCCAACTTTTTTTGAAATTGTTTTATGCAATTTTTAGTGATATTTTTTCTTCCTGAGATAAAATACTACAAGACAAACAGATCTTTTCATTGTTTAAAAGGGAAAATACAATTCACAACAAAGTTTTGAAAAGATAATTGGGTATGTTTAAATGAAGGAATAATAGAACGAAGAAAAGAGTAAGTGCCACTGACTATCTCCAGATATTCCAGAAGTGTATAACTGTGTATTTAAATGCAATCATCATGTATAATGGAAAGCAATATAGTCTTGAAGAATACATCCAAATAGCACTTTTGCATGGTGAATTAAGGAAATTGAAAAGGCCAAGTTCGTTCACGGGTGTAGTCTTCTACTCCTCCTGACAGTGCAACCCAAAGTTGTCCATCTCTCATTCTACACAGAAAAATTGGTAGTACCTGATATTTGCAACCCACTTAATCCCAAACCAATTTTAACAGGATCCACTTCAGAACAGTGCTGGCTGCCCCACTGTGCTTTCTGACCTTTGGAGGGAACATCAGACCAAACTGCTGTGTAAACCCATTTTGAGAATTCTGTGACATTTGGTAGATGATGTTCAGCTGGGAAAGTCCCCCACATAACAGTACACACGAAGTCACAAAAACAACGCTTCTCTCCCCAACATACAGGACGTTTAAGGACAGATGCTACATAACGACACAGTAAATATTTAATGAAACTAGACTTCTGCCAACTGTTTTGCTAGCACATTGCCACATATTCCTTCAAAGCCAGACTTCTAATTTTCATAAGATATTTGGGAGCTATACTATAGTCACTTTTTTCCAAAAGCAGTCCGAAAGCATATTCAAAATTCCTCACAATGACCTATTAAATATTTACAATTACAGCTGCCAATTTTTTATAGATGAGATACACTATCTTCCTCAGCTAACCAGGAATTTTTCCTATCTGCTTCTAGGACCGTCTCATCTCAAATAGTCTTGTCTTTATGCCAGAAACTGAAAATATGAACTCTTGGATTTGCCTGTTTAAAAGTAAAGGCATAATGCTTCTGTGGATACAGCATTATATCAAAGAGTAATCTTTTACAATTGTAACCCTTTAGTAATTAAATATAGCTCCTGTGTCCTCCTATCAAAGAGATCTCAGAAGGAAAACCTAATGAATATGAAAATGTTAAATATAATATTATAAGATGGTAGCACCATCCACAACTGTTTTTTACTCCTATTTGCCATTAAAAAACCTGCTTTCAAGCATTTAACTTTGCCAAACATGAATTGTGTCAGCTAAAGTTTTCCATTCTCAAAACCACAAGCATTCAAGCATTTCTGAGGAGCCCAGGGGGAAAAAAAGTTTGTTTTTTTTGGTTTTTTTTTTTAACATATGAAAAGATCGTAGTGAATTTCCATTTGAAAAGTTCTAGTGGCTATGTGGTAGGGCTGATTCTCTCTCACCCCATGGTTAACAAATTCTTGGGCTACTGAAGAGCTGCACATCTGCAGGTCCTGAACAGATGAAAACCTCTATTCAGCATGGGTTGATGATGCTGTGGTCATGGCCAAAATGCCCCAAAGGGCTTTTCTGTCCAACAAAAGTCCTTGATGAAAGTAACCAGAAAGCACCAGACAGCTGAGTCTCACTTTAAGGAACGAGAGATAATATATTAGATTTGTAAGAAGCTCCTTTTGCAGAGATCAAACCAACCTAAGATTAAGAGGGGCTTTTGGGATACACGCTGGCTGACTGGGACTGACACCAGTTAGTCCTAGCAAGTAGAAGATCTAGAAAAAGGAAGCCTTTCCCTTTTACTTCAATCCCATGGGGACTGTGAAAACCTCCATGCTTGCAGCAAGGATTCAGAATTAGATTTTTGAGTGTGTTCTCTGCTTTAAGCCTTGAGAACGTTATCCTTCTGTTTAAAAAATGTGGCACATTTTTTAAAAAAGAAATAATAGCAATAATTACACTTCACACCTCCTCAGCAGGTGTTTCAAACTCTCTGAAGAGTCAGTCATTATTAAGCAAATTGCATCCCAGGGCTCAGGAACATTTTCTTTCCTTGCAAATACAGCTATGGGCTGTGCTATTTTTCTGTATTTGAATAGTGACTGTTGTTGTGGATTCCAGATCACACAAATGAGCACGGTAGCTAAATGAAGTTTGAAGAACATCCTGAGAATCCCCGTGGTGGCAATAAAATTTCAGTCTTGCTGATAATTCATCAGTGTAGTGTATGAGTGTCACAGCCACAGCACAGAAGGTGATCCCTTGGTTAATCTGATTTTGAACTGAAAATGTATTCAGACAGGTTATTACACATTTGCTTTGATCATACCAGGCCTGACTCTGATAGTCAGGCTCCTGCTGAGTATGATCTAGCCGCACAGTACTCCTATAGCTGTCAACGACACCATTGTGTTGTACAGAATACCTGAATCTGATACATAGCGACAATGCATGATTTTGCTTAGCAAAAAACAGTTAAAGCCTTTTCAAAAGAACCTTTATTATGGAAATTAAACAACACAGAAATACTTTTATTTACCTATACTAAATATTATATGTATAAATTGGGGATGTCTATTAAATGCAACATTCTTTAAAGTACTGAAAGTGATCTGGCCATACTGATTGATGTTAAATTTGTGGTGGGAATTCCATTTTTTCCTTTTTTTTTTTTTTTTTTTTGGTAATCTGATTAATAAAGTTTGGTGACTTTGTTCTGGTAAATTTAACTGAAATGGCAGCACAATTTTACCAGGAAAACTCTGTCTCCTTCCACCACTTATATACATGTTCTCTACTCTTACCTAGTCAATGAACACTTAGAATGAACTGTTTTCAAAAAAACAGTTGTCTAACAAATCATTTCTAGAATCAAGACAAGTAAACTATAAAGAATACAAGAAATGAACATTTTTTCCCCATAACTTTATTTTCATATTTGTTTAATTTTAAAAAAAAAAAACATTTAAAGCTGTTAAAGGACAGAAATAGTTTCTTTACATTTAAAGATGTTTTAATAATATCAGACTGTAGCAAGAAAGTAATATTTTAAATATAAGATCTTTCTCACATGTTCCCTATGAAATTTACAGAATGTAGGATAAAGGGCAAACCAGTAAAATTCTGCCTTCAGACAACAACCATGCTGATTCCAGTAACCCCAAAGCAATTCTCATGGCATTACAGAAAGATATACAATTCTTCTCTCTTTCAGATTGAAATACCTAAATTTTTAAAAATTAAATATATGGTCACAGGCAGATCTAGCTTTAAAAATGTAACAGTTGTTATTTTAACTGCATTTTCAATGTAAAGTGGTCCCAGTCTAGCAAAGCACTACAGAATATGCCTAACTATAAGCACTCAAAAAGTCCTCTGAAAGTTACTTCTGTGGTGATTTGCTAGAATGAAGTCAGAATGAGTAATCTCTTTCTTTTCTTGATCTTTTGCCCTATTTTTGCAATAAAAGTAACAGATTGTACAATAGAAAAACTCTGAGAACAGCTTGAGGAACTTGCAGAAAACAAAGTCAGAAGCAAGATGCAGTTTAAAAGGGAATATTACGCTGCTTGCCTATGGCCAATTACCAGTCTCCTTTCTCTCAGCAAGTCGTTATGATCAGAGCACCAGGGCCAAAGCTCCACAAGCTGGCAAATATCAGGGTAGAAACAATTGGAGTTTGCCATCCAAGGTGGCTGTGGTGAGCTGCAGTTCAAAAGAGAAGAACATATGGCTTTTATAAACATCTTTCCAGTGAGTGAGTTTCGCTTTAGGGCAACAAACTGAATGAAGATCGCTAAGAAGATACTTAAATTACTTTTTTGTTAAGAGGTCCAAGATTCATTTCAAAAAAAGAACAACTTATCCTATAGACTCTTCTCAACCAAGCTAATCTGAAAATTCCATTTTACTTAGATTTTTCTTTTCCAACTATTTTCAAATTTGTGTCAACATCCGCTAACACATCAACAGTCTGTAAAACCAAAGCATATGTTTAAACCACATAGAAAGTCAAACAGACTTCACTGTGTATGACTCAAGAAGGGAGCATGGAAGAAATAAGAAAAAGCTGGAACAAAAGAAGATGGACAACACTATGAATTAAATAAGGCACACCAACAAATGCAGTTTTCTGATTTTTATTGGTGTTAAACGTAGTATAGAATTTCCTTTGTCATAAAGTATGTTGAAAAAGGCCACAAACCTTTATGAAGAGGCAAGTCAGCAAGTCTTGAAGACTTACATAAAGAGCCTTCAACTGCATTAGGTTTCTTTTACCAATCTCACAAAACCTTAATTACAAAATAAAAGCAAAAACTATTTTCTGCAATTACTTCTACAAACAAGCACTGAGCTACACTACTTGCTGTAGCTCAGAAGCTTGATCTACAAATGGCACCTTTTATTCAGGATGTTTACTCCTTGCATATTAGGTTTTGCAGTTATTCATACCAGTGATAAAAATCTGAAGAGCTGGAACAAAAGATGTGTCTCATGCTCTAACCAGTTCATCTGGTTAACTTTTCTCATCCTCATTTTTCTTGATCTGTTCTTTTTTTTATGTGTTTACTCATTTGATTTCTTTCTTTGGATAAAGTGGATCTGCGGTCAATAAATTATTTTCTTGGCTTTGTATTCCCTCCTTCAGTATCTCCAATGATGAATTACTTTAATCTCTCACAATTATTATTCCCCAAGACAGTGGCTTTTGTTCTCTTATTTTCTTCTTTCTCCCTCTCACTTATGTCATCTCATAGACTATCCAGAACTGTCCAAACTAATTTTTCCAACTGTATATTTTACAGCTATCCAAGACTATTACATCCTTCCAAAGACTTCTATTAGCTCCTTATCTACCTCTATAACTTATTATTGGAAAGATGATATACCTACAAAATATCTAAGTAATGTATCCTTTCTATACCCATTTATCTTGTGGGAAAAAAGAAAATACTTTTAACAGTATTTCATGTTATCACAAAAGAACTGACCTAACCTGAGAAATCAGAGATGGATCCTATTCTAACTGAAGATTCATTATTCTGGGAGATAATACAGAAACCTTGTTTAGTTTTCAATTGAAAATAAACTAACTGTAAATAAACTGAATTTTTACAAGGCCCAAGGAGGTCATCTGGTCTATCTTCCTGTTCTAGGTGCAACCACTGAAAACATTAGAAGAGCATAGCTATGTCTATTTCAAGCCTAAATCTTGAAAAACTACAAGGAAATTTCACAACTTGTTCCAGCATTGCACTGTCTTCCTAGTGCCTTTTTTTTTTCTGATGTCCAATCTGAACCTCAAAAACTGTAATGTGTGGTCAATCCCTCACGTCATATTCTCTGACAGTACTGAAACACTGCTTGGCTTCCACCTGCTAAATATAAATGTATTCCCTACACTACTATTATGTTCTTCTTCCAGAGTCCTCTGTTTTTATTATCCATTAAAAAGTATCCTTTTACTCTATCTAACCACCTTCCATATTTTTGGCAATATTAAACCGCATAACCATTAAAATGCTGGCTGAACTAAAAATGCCCACCCTCTGGTTTGCAGATCTCTCCTTTTTGGTCATGTGTTCTACACCACTGATTGTATCACAAGTTTTCTTCCTTCCTTTTCCCTTTCTTCTGCTTTTTCAACCTGCTTTCCTTGGCAGTAGGTAAGAGAGGCTGCCCTTTGATTACATCTTTCTCCTGCAAACTGTTATACTCAGTATCTTGCCACGGACAAAAGGAATATAACCTATATACAGAGCCAGCAGTTATCCTTATTTTAGTCCAACCAACGTTTAAAAACCCTAATCAAAATAAAACAATCATTAGACAGTTAAAAAGGGACTTTTAATCCAAAAATTGCCTAATTATTACAGAAAAGTTTCATCAAAAATAGAGTTTTTATATGGGGTCAGTGAGCTACTACCATCCTGAGTTCTTTCCTGGGAGGACTACAGTGTTGATGGTGGGGATTTTCTTCCTCCTCAGACTGGGGTCCCATCAGGTTATTTTTAGGCATTAGAAGGGTTAATGTAGACTAGCTCTACTCTAGTCCCATGGACTGAAACTCTGTCAGCACACTGCGTGGATCCCTGGAGTTCATCTTTTGGTTTTGACTTGATCAGAGACAAGTCCAATTCATATCCCCAGTGAGTGTACAGCAATGAGAAGCAAAGTTGGATGAGTAGGGACAACTGGGAGATTCACTTCAAAAGCACATTTCACAAACTAAATTGCTAGTACATGCTCAGAGGCAGTACAGTTTAGCCTTCAGATTTTTAGAATAAATTTCTATGCCTGATCGCTAAAAAAGCATTTTCACTTGTAAAAGTGGCATACTTGTTTCAGAAGTGACTGCAGAAAAATGCAGAACAGGCATAACAACAGTTTTACAGTGTGTTACATTTCAGAAAATATAGAAATTTTAGCTGAAATTATAATAGTAATAATAGCAATAAATATTAATCTAACTTGTAGGACCCGTGCAATTCCTGAATTATTACACTTAAGAGCTATAAAAATTGATGAATAAAGAATACACTTAGTTATATTTAGAATCCATAGACATTTAAATAAGATTTTAAAGAAAAAAATAATATTTCTCATGCCAATATTATTTTCAAAAAGTGTCAGCATATATTACTTCACTCAAAGCCCTCAGTTCCCAAACATGCTACTCCAAATTTGTGGTTTAAATTATATTTCAAATCTCTATAGTAGTTATGTCAATATACTACTATAAATTTTAAAAAATAATTCTGTCTTACTATTGCATACTTCAATTTTGGCATCAATTCTGTGAACAATTTGAAACCTATGTAAAGGTTTCCTACGGGACAAACACTAGAACATTATGGAATATTAGAGGGTGTGTGGCAACACATACTATTTTTCATGTCAATAGATATATGAAGTAGTGAAGAAAAGACCTTCAAGTAAGGCAGAGAAGAAGGTGAAGGTTTTGTGCATTTTAGAGCTTTTTACAGAAGCTTCAAGGTTTAGAAAGCACCTATGAATGACACCTGGGGCCATAGCAAGGGGAGAATGAGTGCTTGAACACAGTCCTCCTCCTCTATTTGGTAGGCTGCAGAAGAGATAAAAGTTTACTGCAATAAAGTTAAAACAGTGACATGTGGTGTTGGAAGGCTGTCATTTAACAATGAATTTCAAGACATTGCCTACTGAATTTCCTTTTATAACAACACAGTATATATTTTTTTTAGAATTATCTTTGAAGGGTGGGAAATATGCTTCTGTAGTGACACCACATTAAAAAAAAGTGCTGTAAATTACAGGCCTGGACTTTTTTAAGCCACAATCACAAACAGTTGGCTTTGTATAGAGGTGCATGTAACAAATATTTTTCTTTAATATTTCATACAACATGCTTATGTGTATACACTGTAGCTTCAAGACATATGGTACTTCAGGAAATAATAAGAATTGAAGCAATTCCAGCTAGTTTCAAGTTATAGGCACATAACATGACTTTAGTTTCTTTTAGTTAGTATAAACACGTAAATATGTATAATATGCAAATAATAATATCTATAATATGCATCTTTAAAATCTAAAATCTTAAAAAGGACCACTAGCTGCACAGCAAAAAGTATCACCTTGCCAAAAATCCATTATCTCAGCAGACCAGATGGGAATACAGTTTTTAGGGGTTTACTATTTTTAGTTTTCATTATTCAAACTATTCTTTGAAAATAAAAAGGTACATGTAGAACCAAAACTGCCAGAAGCAGATTATGTGGATTAATATGTCTCTGTAAAGTCATCTCTCGAGCTTCAAAAAGATAAAGAATTCTTCAGTTCAAGCTGTCATATACTATTTATAGGAATAACTGCCACAGATTGTATTTTCGAAGTAGCAATCATTGTTCAGGGAAGCATCTATTTATGGTTTAGCTAGTCAGTTAACCCTATTGTTCCCTTCATTTTCTTAGGTGCCATGTATTGATATGATAGCAAAAAGCGATCAAAGCAGAAATGAAAGAATAGCATACTGAACTTTTAGTAATACTTGCATATGAGACTGGAAAAATATTAACATATAAATAACTTGAATATTGTTGAAACACCAATTGCAACTCCAACTTTTGCACAAGAGCTTGTGACTGCTGACTGACCACTATGGAAGTTTAGAGCCTTTCTGCATTCCACCATGTACTTGAGAGGTAAAGTAAACATACCAAGTTATATGAAAACACACATTTCTAATTTAACTCACACTTTTTTACATCTGCTTTTGAATGTCCTAGTGGCATCTTTACATTAGACTTTAGTTCAAGGCCATCTTTTTAACATTATCTGGACTCGTATTCCACTTGTTACAGAGGCTTGCCATTACCTGTGCTTCAATACACCAAAACCTAACAACAAAATACATGCTTTTCAAAGGAAATGCTAATTCATTACACTGCTATCAAACAGCATACACAGTAAATTCAGAGTTTAAAGTAATCTTCCATAGCCTTCTGGTTTATTAAGTTAATGTTTTGAAGCTGTTTATATGGAAGTGCTTCCCAACCACGACAATTTTTGTGCTATGTAGTAATAAACAGCAAATAACAGTCAAAGTAAAAAAAAAAAAAAAAAAGTACCTAGTTTCTTTTCCCCTCAAGTGATTTTATATAAATAATTTACATACTAAAATCAATATCTATAAAAGCTATTCAAAACCAGAACCACTGATTTTGCAGAGAACCAAGAAGTGTTATGCCAGAGCCCATCACACAGTGAATTGTTCTGGTTACAAGCTAGCCATTTCTCTTCCTCAAAAAGAAAGATTGAAAAAAACACTCACCAAATTGATCTGCAATTGCAACTTTTCTGTTGACCCTCATAGGCATTGTGAGCCTGCAGCTGGATGGTGGGATCCCATCCTGCAGCACAGTGTCCCACTCACCCCACAGACTGGCACAGTTGGTCCTGCTGTGCCACAGCCGGCAGCACTGGGCATGGAAGGTGCACCAGCAAGTGGCACAGGCAGCAGCCCCTGCAGGAGGAAGGGGCAGGGACTTTCCCATGTAGGAACTAGGGACAGACCGGTATCACCAGTCAGGGCAGCACAGATGGTTCTAAAGAACTAATGGTAAAAGTGAAATCTGTTTTTCATGAATTTCAGACCTAATAAACATCTGGTTCATTTATATGTTTAATGAACTTGGAGTCATATCAATATAGTAAGTTTTGGAGTTTGTTTTGAGACTCTTTAAGCAAGTTTAATTAATTGTCTCTTCATTTTTATTCACATAAACTCAGAAAGCAGAAATTAAACTAAATAATTCAACCTTCTCTACACTATTCAGTGTCACAGGCTTCTCTTATTCATGCCTTTTACACTCGGGAAAGCCAAATGAAAGATAACCTCTCAATGTGACTTCAAACATAAACTACACAGAAGTCATCTTAGCAAGTATTTATTTTGAAAATAAACTTGAACTTAGTCACACAGATAAAATATAGATAGAACTCGTATCTCTCTTTTGCCATTCAATAGTATCTTTAGTTTCATGCTTTTCAGCTAATTATGAGAATGGGGGGGGGGGGGGGGGGAAGGGGCATGGATCAATGGGTTTGAAGTGTGGCACACATGAGCAAACACCACCTTTTATTCCACATATTACAGCAGACAAACAAACATTACTCACTGATAGAATAAATCTCAATTTCAGGCCATTGACAACAAGCCACATTCCAAACCAATGCTGTAAATCCTACAGGAGTTTGACCACTGCTTTACTTCTAAAATGGTAAACTTCAAATGCCAATGGAAATCTTTTCATGCCAAGACTCTTTAAAAACTCACAAATCTAAACTTATATCAGAAATAAAATTATAACTGTAATGTTTTTAACATCAATTAAATATATATTTGCATTCATTTTTATATTACATACTTCTATGATATTATAAAATTCCAGATTCTTAATCAATACTGGTCATACCTAGACTGATATATATATTTTAGGAAACAACTCAGATCTCGCTTCAATGGATATAGTCTGTGGATAACTGACTAGCTGAAAAGGGTCACATAGACATAGTCCAGCTGGCTGGACAAAAATGCACATCGCTCTCAGCTTATCTGAAGTAAAGCAAAATACACTGTCTTTGGCTGTCCTTGTTACACAGTAACAGGAAGATTTTGGTGGGAAAAGAATGTTGCAGGTGGGAACAGATAACTACAGAAGAGAAACAAGGGGCGGGCTTGGTATTTAGGCAACTAACCAATAATGAGCTTAACTTTTGTAATATGTATGAGCTAATTATAAGAAGGCATAAAAGGTGACTGTAAGAGACAATAAACAAAGTCTGCTGATCACTCATATTGAGCGACTGTGTCTTCCCTCCGTCGCGACAATAGTCAATGTCTATTAGAACAGATTTTTGTTTTTATTACCTTTGAAAGGGTAGATATAACCTCTGAATTTACTCCTGGCACACTTAACAGCTGCAGTACAAAACTGTCAGAAAGTAAATTATGTGGTTGAAATGAAATTGATAAGAATGCCATTAAACACTAATCTTTATCGATGAAAACAAAACCACGAATCCTGTAGTATATACTGTTGCTCTTGAATTTTGCATTAGTTTAACAGCTAGCAACAATCAAGAGCAAAAGAAAAAGGAAACACTATGGAACTGACTTTTATTATATTTTTCCTGTTCAGAAAGTGGTGTCTAAAGCAATGTAGAATTCACCACCTTTCCCCCTGAAGATCTACAGTACATTAAGGTTTTAACAACACTGGTTTTGTGGTCTAAGCCAGGAACAGAAGACATGTAAGTAGCACTTCAAAAAGGTATGTTTTCTTGAAAGATGGTTGCTTAATTTGACAGCTACACTCTGAAGTGTTCAGTTAGATCAAAGCCACATATTTTTTCACAGACAGAAGACAGAAGTTTTAATTGTTAAGATAGCTTTCCTGTTGCAGAAATGAGAACTGAGGAGAAAATACATTAAAAAAAAAAAAGGTTAGAAGCTTTTAAACATAATTCCTTGAGGTGTAGCATACACACACATAATCATACAGGGGGGAAACACATTCATATGTCTTCGCGAAATCCGATCTATAGGAAGGTGTCTCAGCTCATGGCAGGGGGGTTGCAACTAGATGATCTTTAAGGTCCCTTCAAAGCCAAAACCTTTCAAGTAACGTCATTCAGGAGCTGAGGACTCTTCTGTGTTCATAGTGCCCATAAATTATATGCTCACATTTTTCCTCCCATTATGCTCAGTGCAAGGGTAGGCTAGATCAAGTACATTGCTTTATTTCTGTTTCCCTCAAACACGTAGTCCACATCTCTGATTTCCAGACAGAAATCACTGAAGAACAGAAGACTTCCACAAAGTGAATCCAAGCACGTCTAAAATAAACTCCGTGTGGCGTAAAGAAGAAGTGTTAACACAATGCAGAATTCATCACACCTAATTTTTAGTGTCTCAAATATGTTTGATATGTCTTCAATATCAGAGATGGTTTGCATATCTAGAGCAACCCAAGTTCAGAGGCCACCATGAATAAGACATTAAAACAGTTGTCACTAATAATGTATATATAGGGATGGTAGGGCTTGGGCCTTAAAAAGGAGAAAGTCTTTTCTAGAACTGGTAGGAAGGATAACTGTAAAGAAAGCCAAATTACTGAACTTATAATAGGCAAACAATGCTTCAGAGTTGGCAAGCTGGAGCTGTAGAGGGCAAAGAACAGAAAATTTTCCAGACCACCTATATGTGTAGAACCACATCAGAAAACTTACGAATAAAGTAACAGATGTCCCATATGCGGTATTTTTACTAGTCACACAAGAAAATCACCTAGATACATTAAAAGAAAAAGATGACTGAATGCAACCTATAGAGGTCATCTAACTCAGCTTCCTACTGAACCTTCATAACAAAACCTGATCCTTAAAACCTCGTATTTTTATTTGTAATTTTCTGTTCAAATAAAACATTCAAGAAACACAAATCTGAAAGCAACAGATCTTTATTTTATAGACTGACCTGGGCTTCCTGTCATTTAAAGTTCTTAAAATTATTACAGCAAATAGATACTTTGGCAAAGCCAAACATGCGAACATATTTGAAATTCCTGTCCAGACTTCTCCGTGTGTTTATTCAAATGCTTTTATTTGGACAGAGGAATAGGTATTGGAGCAAAGATCCACTTAGCTAGACTCCATGTTGGAGTTTTCTCCAAGAGTGCTATAATCAAATACCTTGGAAAGAGTGAGATACTCTTGCAGCTTGAAGGTAGGTACACCTACACTCAATGTTAGAGAACCTAACACTAGGACCTAATCTAGTGTTAGGTGAATGGGTGGACTTGATGATCTTAAGGGTCTTTTCAAACCTAGATGATTCTATGATTCTATGACTTCCTGAGCCAGATACAATTTCTACATATTTAGTATCATAGTTAAGGCTTGACTCTGGTGGTCTCCCTCACCATGAAAAGTTCTTAGCTTTCTTCGCATCTAAAATCTGATCTCTTCATACCTCCTGATAAGGCAGGGTAATGGACCTTTCTGGCCTCGCTGATCTGTCATAACACCGACAGTGTTACTACCCTGGTCTTGTTCTTAGGATATAAGTCCAATACTCTACTCTTCCTATACAGACCGGGAATTTCAGCCTGTACAGGACTCTTCATTACTTATTTGGCTCTCTTCTACGCTGTCTTTAACATAAAGCATAACTCCACTGACAGCAAGGTTTAGTCTGTTACCCGTACATTTTTTAATCTCGTACTGCAATATCTCACTGATTACCCTTCTTCCACTAGATTTGTGATAAGCCTAACAGATCACCCAGGGTTGCCTTCACCCAGTGCTGTCCATTCCATTTTCCCATCTTATTTCTTAGAATTTGTACAAATTTGTCACTAATTCCATTCTTGGCAGCCTAACCTCTATTTTCTACCTGACTATTTCTACCCTCTGACATACCTGTGAGAATACAGAATTTCTGCATCTTGATCTTTCATAGAATTGTCATCCGAAACCCAGCCTTCAGTTTTAAAATCTTAGTTGCTGTATGACTCATATTAAGTTCATCTATTCTGAACAGATGTTCCTGGAATCTCCTGGGCAGTTTCTCTAAGGTATTATATTTTTAAATATATTACCCATTTCAGCACCCGCATCTCTTGGCTGTCAGCTTTTCATAAGTATTATTTATGTGCTCAAAAAAAGCAAATTTCTCATCTATATTTAACATGACATTTTTACAGGCAAGTAAACCCAGTAATTCCAAATAAGCATTTTGAAGTGTGAAATTTACTTGACCAAAATATAACATGTGAAGCAATCTTAAATCTGTCTTCTTGCTTCTATACTAACATTCAGAAATCTTTTTTGTTTAAATCTGATGTGAAGGAATAAGCTACGCCAAATAACTACAGACTCCTGTAATGGGTCTAGTTTAATTGACTTTGCCTTCTCAAACATAGATAAGAATCTGTCTAATTATATAAAAGTCTTCTATCAGCAAGATAATAAAAAACAAATTAAATACCCTGATCTGAAAGAATATAATCCACTTCATATTTTTCTGCCTCTAGAGCTAATGAAGAAACAAATACTTACTTATATATATCTACAAGTATATGTAAGTATATAAGTATACTTACTTGTAACTAACTTACAGAAGTTAGTTATAATGTTTATACCACTACTAGAAGGTAAGTCAATACCACAGCAATGCAAATCCTCTGAGTGTTCTGATGCAGAATAGGATTTTATGGAAAGCTTTGCTCATTTTCCAGCTTTAAGATATAAGCCAACACTTGCTAAGTGCAGCAAGAGAGTTTCCTCTAACTTCAAGGAGCATTGAGTCAGATCTTGATGTAAAAAAGCCGATAACTGGAACATACTAATTTAGTTACTCTTTACAACTCACAGCAATCAAAAAGTCTAGTTTCACTGCTTGCTGCTGTACTATTAATGACAACTTACACAGGCCCCCAAATGCTGTTTTTCTTTTAAAGGGCCATATTAAATATTTCCATTCCAGAAAGCATGCCAGTTTGGCAGTAGACCCTCCTGTGTGCAGAGCACTAGGACAAAGTAGTAGTAAATGTTCTTTACAAAACTAAATACATATCAGTACATCAAATCCCAGCTGCTAGAATACAAATTAAAGGAGACAACTTAAAAAATAACTGAAAATAAAAATGTCAGACTTAATAATAAGGATGGGGTGAGCAGCGGCAACATTGGAGAATGGTTCAATTAACATAACATTCATGTTTTAAGCACTCATATATGAAGTGTGGCTTGACAGGAGAACTAGTAGAAGAGTGTCTCATATAAAATTCATATCATGAACCTCAATAAATATTTTTTTTCTTTCTTTAGCATAAGTTTTGCTCACTACAGATGCTTTCTTTCTCCAAACTTTTTTAAATTTTTAATGAAATTGTTATATTGGCCTGGGCTTTATGACATCATACCTGGGTTTATATCAAAACTTATTATTATTTTTGTTATTGATTTCACAGCAAGCAGAAAGATGAAGTGTAAAAGAAAAAGTAAAGTTACTTTAAAAGCCCCAAACATCTTAGCAACAAAAAGTGGACTTAGAAAAGGACTCATTAAGTACAATTGTTTTTTCATACAACCTTCTATTTATTAAATTTGGTTCCAGCATTAAGTTCTGTCTCAACAGACACTCCATCCTGGTGGTCTAACCCCTCAGGGGACTGCTCGAGGAATGCATGGAGGCTGACACTCTGAAGCAGCTAATTCTGCTTCAGGTTAGTATTTATCAAACATAGTGTACTACTCACTTAAAAACAGGGGCTTGGGGGTCACCCTGCTGATGGGACTGTGTTTGCACTGCGTAAAAAAAATTACAAACAACAATACTGAGGAAATAGGTGTGAGGTTAGAGGATGAATTACACTTTTCTCTTGCAGAAATGATAGACCCAGGACAGGTATTGAAGCACAGCAATAAAGGAAAGTACAAATAGTTACTCTCCATGTTTTGTGATTAAAAGGGAAAGTTCTCTACATACCACATCTCTTGTGACAAGAGAATGCCATACTTCACATCCCACATCACGAGGGTATTTAAGTCTTACATATTACATATTATCACTTTAGACATGTAGCTTAACCCCTTGCTCTGGAAGCACAGATATCATTGTTAAAAAAAATTCAGTATAAAATATACATTTTTGATTTGTCATAGGTGCAATTACAAGGCAACAGCAATGGAAGTAGGTAAATACACTATATATAAATTCTTAAAGTAGCCTTCCATCAGAATTATCCAGTCCTTTCAAATGCACATCTCAGCTGTTTCACTTTTAATTAAAATCATACATCAATGTACTGCTCAGTTTAACTACAAGACGCAAAAAAATATTTTTCTTGTAAATTTTGTTCAGCTTTTTCAAATCCAGAAGAAAATAGTAGGGAGGAAATCTAGAGTGGATAGGGATTGATAGAAGACCAAAAAAAAGAAAAATCAGTATTTCCAGTTTTGTGAATATAATTTGAAATGGATCTTACATAAACATAAGGAAGAGTCCAAGAAAAACATAATAGTTTTAGTTTCCTGCTGAATATTTGTTCAAAAGGTAATCATAGTACATATTTTACTGTATATTTCAGGTCTCAAATTAAGAAACTACAGACATAAAAGTTCAATAATGAAGAACTGGAAAGAGCAAAACCCAGAAAAATGGAAGAACTTATTTAATCTTTTCCTGGGTTAAGGGACAGGGAAGAGGAATAAAACACTATAAATATTGAGGAAAATACTGAAGTTAAAAAAATAAAAAAAAAAAAAAAGAGAAGACATTTCAAAACAAGAGTGAGCCATTTATGTCTAATCCATGCTCATACCTGAGGTTCAGGCAAACCATTACTGCTTTACAAAGCATTCAGAATTATTTAAATTTCTAAGCAGGCCCCCATATCTAAGGCAGGGATTTTATCCCTTAGTACAATAAAGGCAAAACTCCAGTTGGCTTCTCCAGGACCAGGACTGTAATTAAGATCTTTAACATACCATATATATATATATATATATATGTAAGGCACTTCATCAGTTGTTCTGACTTCCTTTGCAAGACTATGGCTGTACAGAATGCCAACAGCAACTTCAGAGGACTTAATTATATAAATATTCCAATTCCACTAGACTAATTAGCAAGTTTCCTGTTAAATTAAAAGTTTGAACTTATTTTGACTTGTTTGAAAAACAGAGCTGAAGTAACTGTAGAAGACGAAGGGGAAACACATCTCAGACAACAGAAGTCTTACAGCAAGGACATTTCTAATTTCTGCAGGCTGCAAGGTTTCCTTCCAGTTTGGCCAGCATTCCTTTTCTATGCCTCGTTACCACTACTAATTCTTCTTTGGCTCCCATTTCCCTTCCCTTGCATCAACATCAGTAAGAAATGAAGAACAGAATTCTTTTAGACTTTTCTGTCACACTACATTACCTTAATCATGTTGTTATCCTCACAACATAGCAGCTCACTTATATTCTTGCTTCTTTTCATATTTATATATAAATATAATTTTATTTTTGCAATATTGAGATTTTTTTCAAGATCTAATTTACTTTGACTTTTCATGTTTGCCATTTAAATCCTCTATATGTTGCTAAAGCCTTAGAGATAGGTATGTGCTAACAGATATTGGTCATTCAAGTAAGATAAGAATCATTAGTTTGCCTTAGGAGGTGGTGGTCATCAGAGATCTTTGTTGGTCAAAAAGGCAATATCAGATAATCATCATCACCACCATCCAGCTATGCTGCTCATAAAGACAGGTTGCACAAACTGGGTAAGCTTTCGAAGGCCTCTCTGCAAACTAAGAAGTTCTAAGAAGGTTAATGGGTCTTGCTCTGATCAGATTTCCTTAAGCAATTTTACCTCTGGCTTATCACTTCATTTTGTGGCTGACTGCTGAACAGCGGGTGCTGCCACCCCTCATGAGGGACGGTGAGCAATTCTGGTCTTGCGCTATCAGCCTGCTTCCCAGACATGAAATGAAGCTCAGGCATACAGTTTAATAGACATTAGGCGGTTACTCCTGCTTTTTTTGGGCATGTTTCTTCATTGATCTCTAAGATAATCAAAGCAGTTCATATGGCCATCATCAGCCAATATAAAACCAGAAGAGGAAAAGTACATCTTTTAACACCAAAAGCTTTCACAGTGGCATCTTGCTGAGTATGATACAACGTTCCCAAGAAAACTGACTTCACAAAGAACGCAAAAAGGAAAGAATAGTCTCTCAACAGAGTAACTACTGTGTACACAGTTCACAAGCAAAAATACTGACAGGAAAAAAAAAAATAAAGCCAAGAAATGCAGGAAAGAGTGGTACTAGAAGCCATAGTTTAGAACCATTTTGTACTAAGAAACAAGAGAAAATGTAGTAGTCACAATGCACAGAAAGAAAAGAAGTAAAACAATAAAATGTTTCTCTGCAAGCACACAAATGAACTGACAAAACCTCTAAACGTAAAACCCAATATACAGCAGACATATAAACCATGCTCCTGTCCAAAGGAGTGGGATATATGTGCCCTTTCTTGAAATGACCTAGGTTACACAGCCTCTGCCTTCAGGTCTAATGGGATGCCCACCCACTTTGTGAATGTACGTATGTGCTCCCATTGGAAAAAAAGGCAACATACCATGAACTTTTCCTCTTCTGCTATAACCTTGCTTTACCCCTCCGCTGGTAAAATCACACCATATGTTAACAATGCTTGTTTATATGGGCATATATGCATGAGTTCATATCCATGCACATATATAAAGTTTATTTTTACTTTCTTCAAACTTCAGAAGTTGGTTATGTGCTGGTTGTGCTTCAGATAAAGAAAACCTCAGAGCCTTTCCTACAGAACAAAGGTTCAGAAAGCTGCATTTAAACATGAGTGCTGTGTTAGTATTACTCTGCCTTTATAAATACATATCAATCAACATATAAAAACACACAACAGAATGTAAAATACAGGTGGTTTGCTTCAGGATATTATGCTGAGGGAATTAAAATATCTTACTTTGCTGGTTCATGTACATAAAAGTAGTAGAATGATTACATCTTTCCATTGTTAAAATAACACAACGTAAACCTATACTATTTTTTCAGAATGTATAGTAACTAAACAGCCTGGCAACATTCACATCTAAGATTTCCATTGAGAGTTCATACTCAGAGTCAGTGCTTCTTTGCTTTTTGATAAAAAGCTGGAAAATGTCCATATTCCTGGATGAAGCCCTGCTCCCACTGGAATCAAAAGGAAAGTCACCAGCAAGTACAAAAAGCTGGAATTAATCTCTAAGGGTTTGTGATTTATACCACCAACAAAGATTACCACTTCTGCTTTAGGTATTCATATTGACTGTCACATCTCTTCTGTAGCACAAAAAGAGACTCAGAGAGCACTAAACTTGAAAATCTTGAGGAAATTGAAATGTGGAATCGACATGCTACACAAAAATAAAAATATTCTCAACTGTAAGAAACAATGAGAGTCTTTGTAACAGATTCTCATTTCTGACCAGATTTAAACTGGATAATTTTACTGCTTTCCATATTGTAACTCAAAATTTTCATTGTTTTGACTGATATCATAGTTGCAAAACATCTCAGTCACAAATAATCTTTCTACCACAAAATTTGACCATGCAATTAATTCTCAGGATGGTCACTTCAGCTTTCCATGAAATGGCATAAGAAGAGGTGTGCATCTCAGAATGAAATCCATAAGAGCAGCATGCTGACTAGGGAGCCGTTTGCCAACAGGGCCAACAGAAAAATGATGAAATCAAGGACGTGCCTTAACTTCTTCCTTTCCCAGGGTTCAGTGACTTACCACGGACTAGGCAGTGGGAAACTCACTTCACTCAGGATTCATAGCCTAGAACACTTTCCTGAAAATATCTCATAAACATGAGCTGCATTGCTGTTAACTGTTGGCTGTCTACTGTGATCCATGACATACTTCTTTTATGTTCTGAAAGCTTTATTTAATATTTGCTTCCTATATATATTTCAAACTGCTAGCTCTTCTAGACAAGGGCTACCATGGTTTTGGGTACAATCAAAGAACTGATACTGCATAAGAGAAACAGATGCCAGGGAGAGAACCTCCAGTATATAGTATGGCATGTGGCTGCAGTTATGTGCACAGGAGTCTTCTCATTGTCATTCCTTTCCAGATGAACCTAATAACTGGCACTGACTATACCCTACAAAGTTAGTATAGAACATGGAATAAAAAGTATATTCTAGATCAAGAAATGTTGATCTTTTTCATATATTGTCAAGATATTTTCTGTAACTAAAAGGTGTTCTACCCCTACACCTCCAATTAGAAGTCTCTTCCAGGCCCCCACTCATTTGATTATTGGGCAACAAACTAGGAAAGAGGTTTTAAGAGTGTTTCCATGACTGCTGTTTCTAAGGAATTCTTTTTGAAAGTTTCATGGCTGGACTAAGAATACTCCACATTCCACGGTATGTCACAATTCTGTACAATTCTCCTTTCCTTGTAGTACCCCAGCTCAAGTTCTGTGCAGCAGACACAAATTTGCACAAATCAGAGGATGACTGCTAATCTGGCTGCTAATTTTTTCAGCCACATATCCAAACATATATCTTTCCTATTCCACTTAAATATGGGGCACTGTTAATAAAGGCTTTGTCACAATTATGGTATATTGGAGGCAATATTAAAGCACTCAGATTGGTGTCAGGTTGCCCAGGGAGATTGTAAAGTCTCCATCCTTGGAGATATTAAAAAGCTGAATGGACATGGTCCTGAGCAACTTGCTGTAAGTGGCTCTGATTGAGAAAGGCGGTTGGACTAGATGACCTCCAGATGTCTCTTCCAACCTCAACCATTCTGTGATTCTGTGATATCAGAATGGCAAAGCAGAGATGTGAAGATAGCACGTGATGAACAACCAGAAGGACTGTAATAGAGTACATTTTTGGCCTCAATCATTACTATGTGAGAAAGACGCCAAGGTTAGCCAAACTCTTAGGTACATTAAAGCAAAATCCAATTACATTCAAAAGAATGAAAATATATAATTACCAGCATGAAAATGTCTAATAAACCATTTTTTAATGTAGAAAACATTTTTACTAGATTCTCACAACAGCATTTTTGAAAGCCTGCCAAATACACTTAGAATTCATATGGCTGGACAAATGATCAGGAATGGTTTCCAGATCATTTTTTTTAATGATGGGTTTGAAACAACTTAAATGTCATCTCAGGCATTCTTCAAAAGACTGCCTTAATCTCTGAGACTGCTAATGTTTGCATGACATCATTGTCATTACAGTCCTGTCTCTTCACTCAGTAACGAGAAAAACTGAGGGAAACATGAAAAAGGTTTTACTAGTGTCCTACTCAGGTGTATAATTTCAAATTCCACTTCAAAATCTGGACATTAGCTCACAGCAAAATACACTAAAAAACCAAATTCTTTTATGCAAACGTAGCCACACAAGTGTAGTCAGACTGTCCCCTTCAAAGCAGTTGTTTTATATCCATAATTTTCCTTGATAAACCAGAGGAATGGATTTCTCTTCCTTAAACTGAAGCACACATATCAGAACTCAACAGGCTCAGATAATTCCTTTATTATTCCACACTCAAGTGACCGAACATGTTTACTTAGAGTAATTATTTTTTTCTTTTTTTTCCTCAAAATCCTGACATGCTCATAGAATGTCCGTATTTTAAAATAGCCACTTCATCATGAAATAATGTATCACAAGAGAAAGACAGCTATCAAAAGAGTAAATCTTCAATATGAAGGAACTTTTATGACTTCTTGGGTTCAGCATTTTCAAAACAAAACACAAGAGTAAATGGAATTTTTCAATATGATTCATCTTGGGTAGTGTGTTTCTATCCCCATATGGTATTTACAAAATTTCTCCAACTGGCACAAAGTTCATGCGTTACAAAAGCTGTGAGAAAGAACACTTTTTAAAAAAACAGGTGTTAATTACTGATAGGCACAAAGCAGCATAATGAAGTCATTTGTGCCTGGCAGATCTAGACCCAACTGAAAGGAACTGCAAGTACATGCATTTCTTCAGGGTACCTACACATACAGTTTAAATTGTCACCACAGTTTACAAGATTTTAAAATATACAAAGAATTGTTATTTATAGAAAATCAACATTCTCTCAGAACAGTTGTCTGAAAGAAATGGATATAAATGCAGACATATCACTAAAACATTTAGCAGCTACTACAGTGACAGGAAGTATCCTAAAATGTGTGTGGCTTTAGTTTACTTCTGGCTTAACAATTTAAATAAAGAAAATAAGCAATTATTAGTTAGTAATATTCTTACACGCTCATCAAAAAAAATTACCAAAATGTAGTAAGTTTAAATACATATTTAAATACTTTTTTATACTAAAAATACCACCAATGTAATTTTTAAAGAACATTAATTTAATGGAAATGCTGAAGAACTGCCCTGCCCCTACAAAAAAAAAGTATGATATTTTTATGCAAGCTAAATTAACTAAAACCTCTTGATATTTACTAATGACTTTTAGGCAGACTGAGAATAGACATGTATTTCAAAATTTATTAAAGTGAAAGTACAGTGAAAAAATTAAAAAAATCTAGATGTCTATTCCTCTGGCCTAGAAAAGAAGGAAATGTATATTTGCATCTTCCATAAACATATATATGCAACAAAGTTTACCATGAGATTAAAATGTAACTTTATACATGAACTGCAGAATTCTACCTTCCTGATCCAAGTAATGGAAATGTAATTTCATAAAAAATCATTGCACCAGTATTATATTATCAGTTTCCCAAAGAAAAAAACAGAAGGCCCAGGGAGATTCCCGTGTGTCAAACATGCCTCTGGAAGCAACTACTGAATGTAATCCTTGAGATGAACCTTGAAGAGAAGAAGCCAAATGTGTTTTCCATGGATAATGAAGTACAGTTGCTGGCAGTCGGAAAACATAAAACATAATGAGACTTCACCACATGAAAAGAGTATCTTCCCACTGCTTCGTGACACATTGCAACAGTTTGTCCATAAAAACATCTAGGTAGCTTATTAATAGCAATGTGAATGTGCCTTTATAGACTCCACTGCTGTATTCTTGGACTCATGGGCTATTGTCACTTGGAATCTAACACACTAAAAAGCACGGATGAGCCCTAAATCTGAGTGCTTTCCTGCCTTTAGAATGGGCAAACCCACTTGTCAAAGCATAGATGATTTTTTACTTTACAGGCAGCTACAAGACAGCTACAAGTCTGTACAGCAGCATCAGCCATATGGCATGAATCTTCCATTCGTGATAGCTACAGTATGTATAATCGTCTTGAGGAGAGAGAGCATTTCTTGAAGTTTTGCTGTTCCATAGATGATTATTCTAAAATGTTCCAGTTAAACTTATATCTTGAGATGATTGTTGTTGACATTGGTAATTACAAGGAGCTTTCTGAGATGCAAAGATTTAATGGCAAAATAGACCATCACATATCAAATGAGAAGAAAAATTGTGGACACGTAAATGTAGCTCATTCCTGTTATGTGCAGTTTCTGAAAGAATATAAATGTCATTTATCTGAAGTCAATAAAGGCTGCCGCTGGCTTTTCTGATGAGTTCAAAGTACTCATTTAGCTGGATGACACCAGACTGTTAGATGAAAGCTCAAACTAACGATTCACAACTAATTTGAAAACCATCCACACTAGGGTGTGCTGATTCATCTTGCTTACAGGCATTTTACACATGTGTGTTATCTGGTCAAAGCACAGGCTGTGATGCCTCCCTAGCCATCCCTGGCATGCCAAGGGGACAAGGCCGCTCACCAGCCTCTGCACTGAGTTGCCAACAGGACTTTGTCTGCCATGTAGTAAGCACATCTCTCTGTACCACTCAGGTGAAACAACTGTCCCAGCTAACGCATTTTCTGGGCCCACACTTAGCTCTTTTCCTGAAGAGCAACAAAAAGCAGTTCCGTTCACCAGAACCACCCTCACGGACCCCTGCCCACCACCAGCTCATGAGTATCTTCAAGCCTGAGCTAAACTAGTCAGATTAGGAAACAGGTCTAAATCCCTATTTTAATACCACTGTGTGTGCTTATGCTGCTTTTAGTTTTCATCAGGAAAAAACAAACCTTCATGACCAAGTGTGAAACCCAGCCTCCTAGTGCCTTCATTTATTGAATTTGAAGACAGGGATAAGACTTTCCTACCACCGACGGCTGCTGTGAAGGCAGCTAGAGTGAAAATACTGCTATACCACTCGAGAAACCACAAGCAAGAAAAAGGGAGAATTTACATGTGTTATGTAGGTCAAGACATTTTTTCAGAGTATTGTTTTCCTGAACTTATAAACATATTCTAGTTACATAATGATATAGAATATGGGGAAAATCTTTAGTCCTGTTTTTTTGATGAAATATTATTTTTTAAAGAATTTTTTAAGATGATTACAATCCTTTACAGATTTACCTTTAAACCTTTTAAATCCATACTGTAACTCTTAGTGATACTTAAATATAAATGTGTCTTCAATAGTCTCCTATTCCGGTGCAAAATATGAGATGAGGGTGTACAAATTTTTTTCTTTGTAACCTTGCACTGTTACTAAGAGTAGGTCATCATATCTGGAATAGTCTTCACTTCTTCCCCAACAAAAGAAAGCAGGAATAGAAGGAAAGCGTGAACTGATTTTGCTTTTCACTTCACATTTTAACTTTGTTAACTTAGTAAGTTTAATCTTTCTGTTAGCTGAAATAAACCCATCAAAGGTGCAACTTCCAGATTCACCATTGTAATTTAATTATGAAACAGGAAGCTTTACACATGGAATTACTTATTTCATAATATGAAGATTTTTTAACAAAGAAATTATTTAATGTTGTTTGCTGCCATTTGGGAAATAAAGAATATATTTTTAAGTTCTGCAAATGATACACTTTGCAGCTTGTCAGTTCTTCATTAACCTGATATCTTTTGAACAGCATATATAATATAAATATATCACACTGGAAAATTGCAACATATCTGAACGTATCTGAAGTCAGGCTCTTTGAAAAGGGATTGTATGTACGGGGAAGAAGGAAAAGGGGCATGATGAGAATTGTATTGAGTTTATAAACTGCCCAGAAAAAAAAAAAAAAACCAGAACAGAAGATCACTACTCAATTGACACATTCCTCAGATATGACTTCAGTGCACGCAGTGCTGGAGAACCCAGTACTCTGCACATGAAGACCTGAGTGACTTGCCAGACTATTAGGCTCAAAGAGCTTTCACTAGCCAGATACTAGATCAACAATCATAAAAAATAATCTGAACTAACTTCCATGGCCAAAGCCCAGGGATTTCAAACACAAGCAATTACAGAATTATCACTAAGACAAAATCATATCTCAAATCTGTTCTTTTACAAGACAAAATCAAATACTTTTTGTAGGGCATATTTTGTTTCTAAAAGAAAATTTTGCTGGTATACTATAGTTAGGAAAATCCATTATTTAATATAGGAAGCAAAAATCTTACCATCCCTCTGAAGTAAAATAGTTATACAAATGATTGGTTCTCTATACACCTTATTAATTCAAACAAAGATGTTACAGACTCACTGAGTTATATTTTTATTTTCTAGATTAATATATTTTCTATTAATAATGAATCATTTATCCTACAGTAATGATGGAAATAGAATATTATTTATGTGAACACCTGAACACCATGTAAAATAACTGTGTAAAAATGCAAAATAAAAATTTTAAAATATTTTGATTTATGCTATCTATCATTTCATTGGCAAGTATGCGGATTCCTACATATGTTTTTGACTATAATCCTGTAACATATGAAAGGCCCTAAATATGCACCAGAGTAAACATACTCTATAGATAGCAAGTGACACAGTGAACATACAATATTAATATTTTAATTTTCAGAGCAATGAATATTTACCTATTTCTGTTAACTTCAAAATTGTTAACATGGAGAAATATTCTGCAGAAAAAAATGCAATGCCACATTACCATTTGGAACAAAAAAAAATACTAAAATAATATACACTCACAAAATACTCTGAACACTAACAGAAGACTAACCAGAGCTAGTTTCCTGGAATTTCTAAGCTCACAAAAGAAAAACAGAAGAGACATTAGATTAATAGCTTTCTTTAAAAGTGTTTTTCCTAAGTGCATGATTTGTACAGCCAAATGAGAAGTTTAAATGTAGCATGTCAAGTAACAAGCTTATTCAGTGTGCTGTTCCTCAAATATACATATAAAAACATTTGCATTAAGTAACTTCGGGGGGGTGGGGTGGGTGTTAGAATGCACACATTAAATTTAAACCCAAGTTTTAAAACAACTGTAAGTCTTATAGGGAGAACTCTGCTATTTATATTATAGTAGAAACAAAAACAAAAAACTTCAAGGCATGAAATTTAGGGTATGCCTATACTGTGAAATGGACCATGGTGCTGTTATCCTTGAGTCAACAGAGGCAATATGTCCATATGGTTTAGTACAACGCTACGCAGTCTTATTCGTGTGAGTTCACAGGCTATGTAGCCATGTTGGTTTGGTATCACCTTCCAGTGGGTTAGGAAGGCTGACAAGATTTATTAGCTCATTCACAGTGCTGGAATCAAACAGTTAAAACTGTCCCAGGCCACAAACTGGCTTGCCAGTACTCCACTGGTGTGAATAAAGCAAAGCTGAAGTCTTCATGCACACCTATATAAATATGTCCTTCATGATCAGGACCTCAGTCTTTACTGATAAAGGGAGGGCATTTATCAGTAACTCTAAAGTGGAGCAGTCTACACAGATGCTCACAGTCTGTGTACGCATGTGCAGTCAAGCATCTTAGAGTAGGGATATCCGTAGGGTCTGCACCCCCCTTTTCCCTGTGCTGCTGTCTGAACATGAGATAAAAACCGTAGGCAGTGCCCCACCTTTTTGTCTACAAACTCAACCTCTCCCTTTGAAAAAGGGCTTCAAACCAAAGGGAAAGAATGCAGCTGTGAATATGCACAACACTTTCCTATGAATCGCACCCAGTTTTTAAGGAAATGGTCTTTTCCTTCAGGTGGTTATCACTGCACACTCAAGCTCTGGGTGACCCCAAGCAGTATCATTCCCAGCCTCACTGATTACACAAACTCAGAGACTTATTTCCTGTAGCAGTGGCACAATTTGTAATAAAAGCATGGATCGATCTTCAGGCAAGCAAGTACACAAATCACTAGCTTGCAAACATTTCCAGAATTTTCTTGAGAGTCCCTGTGGCTTGAGCTGACATATTGCTGCTGATAATTCTCTCCAGGACCTTCACAGCACATACGCACAAAGCTGGCAGTACTTTGGAGAGGAACTTAGTGGAAGCCTTAAGAATAATCATATTAGGAAAACCAAATAATATGCAGTAGTTCTTTTAAAAAAGTCTGAATCTATGTATTTTTCCAGAGGAGAAAATGGTTACCAAAAGGTCATTTTCATTAAAAGATGAACATACTAGGCTACAGACATCAAGGTTCACGGCAACTTGATATCCCTTTTTGTGATATGGTCTCTAGAGGGAGAAAATGTGAATTGCTCAAAGACGTTAAGGATGTCAGCATATGAAAAAATTATATATTTTTCCACAAAAGCACTAAGCAGAGATGGATGCTAAGTGCATCTCCACACAGTTCATAGAATTCTGCATGCTAAACAGGGAAGAAATGGGTCTTCCAGGAAACCCATTCCTCCCAGGAAAGGGATCTGATTATATTCAACATTAGAATGCCAGTCCCACTTGACTACAGATTTGCAGATTTCTTCCCATTACTAATTATGTGACAATTAAACTTGCTTTAACCCTCAGTCATACAATATTCCTGTAGTCTGGAGCAGATTTATAATGTCTGTGTGGAAGCTTCATTCCAAGCTATGAAACAAGGCTGTCACCTAATTTAAAGTCACTGCACTGGTAAGCAGAATATGTCCTGAAATCAAGAGTTTTTGCTGCCATGCTTGCAATCTTGGAAGCATGCTGCCTTGCTTTCCTCTGTATTACAGTCCTAGAGGAAAAAAGTTTGAAAAAGCAGAAACAAAAGGACATGTATTAGAGCCTCAGATAAAGACAAAAGATAGATCAAACAGGGATCCCTAGAGTGATCCTGGAGCAGCAAATTTGGCATCTTCCAATAGGTGGTTCTATTGGCAGAAGAGCTAGCAATAGGGAGAAACCGGGAAAAAGTCAGTGATGGGGCCAAGCCCTGTCTGGCAGCAGGAGCTCCTGGTGTCAAGCCAACAGCACAGCCTGAGGGCACGGCAGACACTGGCTGTTTCAGGGGAAGCAGAGCTCTGTCCTTTTTCTTTGCTCTATACTCCTCTGAATGGTTCACATGTAACATACAGAAGCACCAGGTTTTGATCCAAGTAATTACAATCTTCCTGAGCTCCTTCTGTAGCACACCAGCCACACAGGAGGTCAGAACGCCCTTCTTCTCAAAACCTGAACCAATAAAAATCCTTGAAAACTAGAACAAAACCAAAAAAACCCAAATTTTTCTCAGTAATTAAATAAGAATACAAAAGTGAACATCCATGAGGTCCCAATGAAACAAACACTAGAGAGAATGTCAGTTTTTCCACATACTTCTGCCTAATTCAGGGTTTGGATACCCAAACAGTCGTGTGTGTTCTTCCTCTAAAGAGTGGAACCAGGCCCAAATGGAGGCACAGGTGAATCTCAGTCAGTTCCTCCAGGAGATGCTAGAGAGGTCAAGGATGAAAGAAAATGACAAAATTAACACCAAAATGACAATACAGGCAACATAAACCAAAAAGCAGGAATTAATGCAGAAGATGAGCATGCAGAATGTAACTAAAGCACTGCACCAGAAGAGCTTTAGCTCTGCTGATAGTTAAGAAAAGAGGTGGTAGATTCTTTAAAAGTTTTAAACATGAAACAATGGAAGATTAGGAACATGTCTTGTGGTATTGCAGAGGCTGTAAAAGTCTGGGGTCTTGTTTGCCACCAAGGTTTGCAGGTCAGGTTTTAATTTTATCCCTACACATCTAATTCTGTCAAGTTAATTAGCACACTGATACCTAGATGTACAGAAAACTTATGGAAATCAGTCCCACTGCACCTGTGTGAAATACTTACACAGAAAATAATTACAAGAATCTTTCTTCACCCCTTCAAGATGTCATCATTTTCTTGAACAAGTTCTGAAAAGAACTATTGTATATGCACCTTCCAACAAAGAACTGTGTTATTTTGTATATTTGTGCATTTGGGCTACACATTTATTGTGTTATATAGCATCATGGCTGTGGCTCTGAGTACTGCTCTAGTAGGCTTTGCTACTATTCATTATCATTTCATGACAGCCTCTGGACACAATATTGCTCCAAATGAAACAGACGGCGTTTCTACTAATGTCAGTCAGAGCAAGGTCAATAGTTTTGATCCTGTACTTCAGGCACAGAAAACATGAAAGTACCCTTGCTTATATTTTGAAATCACTGTAAAATTAAGTACAAATAAAATTATTAATCTTTAAACAAAGTTCTGTATTTAGAAAGAGATCCTGTCTCCGAATATCAAGATTTTTCTCCATATATATTGTATAATGTCCTATTTAGGCCAATTAAACCCCAAGTTCCTGGCCAGAAAAGCAGACTCCACAGCCAAATAAAATAGCACTGTGGATCTGTTATAAACATTTGGCAAAAATTTGTCAAACACAGAGTTTTCAGTCCTGTGAGTATATTGTGTATTCTAAAGCACTGAAATTCCTTGTATAATTAATGCAGCTATTTTCCATTTTTTCTCTAAAATTTAACATATTAGAAAATGCCCCTAGTGTCAATTCATAATATTCTATTTCTTTTTAAATTAGAATACTTACTAAAACAATTTCCTTCCCAGAACACTGGGATTTAAAACGATATTTTTCAAGACATAAGTCTGGAAAATTGGATCTACTCGCAAAAGTATGTTTGACACTACTGCTACTATTAGTCCACTCTTATGCAGAGTGATCCAGATAATCCTTTTCACTTTACGTGTGAACAATAACATGAGAATCCACTGTTCCACAACACAAACTTTCTTTCGTATGGTTATGACAGCAAAATTCAATTTGTGTTTAATTATTACTATTTACAGTGAAATGTATCTCATTTCCAATGTCACTGTTTTGCAAATACAAGGTTTAGCTTGTTTTATTCACCTCATAATTACTGTTCTTTTTTTAGAATTTTTTCATTACCTTTTCTAGTTTTAAGAACTTTTCACCTTATAAAAATAAACCAGTTCTACCCTTTCATGCACTTTAAAGCTTTGCACTGTAATTGTGTGTGAACACACAATTGTTCTTTGTTTCTTTCTTTCCTTCCAGGTTCTGTTCTACTTCTGTTTCTTTTTTGTGATGTTTGGTGATTTTAATCGTATACAATTATTTTACGTAATGTTTTAGTACTGATATGCTAAATTGCTAATACTTCTTTTGAAGAATAATTTTAGGTCAAATCACTGTCAAATGTATTCCAATGTATTCCAAAGAATAAATTGGTGATCTAGATACATTTTTTCTCTGTATTTTTGCCTAAGATTTCTCCTTTTGTTCACAGACAGGCCAGAGAAATCCTATTACATATTTACCTAGTAGATGTATTTCCTTCAGAGACAAATGGAAACAAATCATCTTCTTTTGTTTTCTTTCTTTTATAAGAGCCAGTACAAAGTCAAGAACATTAAACTGTCAAAGTCTGAAAGGTATGCACAGTGCTAATGGATCACCTTTCAAAGGTCCCTACTGAATAAACACAAACAACCAGATTAATAATAAATTCCATAATTAAGGGTAGAGTAGGATGGGCAATTAGCCTTCTGGGAATCTAGTATTTCATATGGGAGAACATAAAGTATGACTATTTTGACATGTAATTATCCAAACATTTATTGACAGCAGAAGCTAACAGTAGTAGGAATAGAAAGCAAATCCTTTCCCTTGGACCTTATTTCATCTGAAAAAGTCAAAACTTAAAAAAATTATAATACAGATGGATCACTTTGGAACAGCATATCCTAGTGTTGCCATCATCCCTATAAAGTTTAATCCATAAGGCATATTCTATTGCCCTACATAGCTAATAAATAAAGTTTTTTTAAGAGGCTCAAACTGATCTATGTTAAAATTGAGAAGAAAGCATTCCAGAGGCTTTCAAAGACTCTACTCCATTCTCTTCCCCAAAAGCATAAATTTCACAACACTTTGCAAAATTATACATGATACTAAAAGAAGAACATTTTTAAAGATCTCTGCATATTCCATGAAGGACTATCTCTTTTGCCTTTATGAGCACAGATCTCAAAGACAAATTCTACTCAAGATAAAATATGGGTTACCAGGAACTGTGATAGAAAAAGACAGCAAATCCCTGCCCTGATGACAGATAAAGTTTCTTTAGCATGAATATGGATCCAGGAGCAACAATCTAACCCAGACCTGTCTAACTGTGCTGCTTCAGTTGAGCAGACGAGTGGAAACTTTAACTGTAGGAAATGTCAACAAGTGTTTCAATTAAGATTCTGAGAATTTTCTTTCTCTGCTTTTGGTGTGGTTACTACCTTGGCTAAATAATGCTACTTTTCTAGCATGAAATTTCATGTCTGTAACCTCCATTGCTTCTTTCTCAACCATCTTTATTTCTCCACAGTATTTTTCAACATATATCTTCCTTTCTTCCTACTGCAATGCTTGCTTCCTTGTCAGTTGATAAATTCCTCTTCTGCTCTCCTTCCCTTGCCTCAGAGGCCCAATCTCACACATTAACTTACTTCCTTTATTCTCTCCCTTACTTATTAACATATCAATGTCATCTGGCTTTTCCTTCTTCCAATGTAAACATTCCTTAGTTTCTGTGTCCTTAAAATGCCTGGTCTTGTCCACACTTGTTTCTCCAGTTACAGATCATCTCTCATTTACTTAATAACAAAGAATGTGCTGTTTGCAGTCAGGTTTGGTGTTACTTTCCAATCTCTCCAAGTCCTTTTATCCTTGAATTTCATTGAAATGATTCCTGAAAATCCTTCTAATATTCTGTTCCTAGCCATAACCAAGAATAAATGTGTCATCCTTATTTGTTTCCATCTATCAAGCTGCCTTCAATACAGCTGGCAGTGCTTTTCCTGAAGTCTAAGTCTCTCTTGGTTCCCTTAATTCTCCTCTGTCCTGATTATCTTTCTGCTTCATGAATCAGTCCTTCAGAAGAGCATTCTTATTTCCCAGTCAGTTCCCTACACCACCTCACAGAAGTCTGCCCTTACTTTTCTCTCCTCGCCCCTCCCACTTTACATCTTCAGATAATGTCAAACTACTATTTCTCTAAGCATGACTTACAGTTAAACCCCCATTCTAGATCTGTCTCCACACCTGTCTAATGATTCACCATTATTTCAAGTCCAACAAGGTTAGAACTCGTTTCTCTTCCACTGCAATTTTTGCTCAACCCTTCTCCATCATTGTAGACAGCAACTAGTCACTGGGACAGATAAATTGGAGATTATCTGCAACTTCAGTTTCCTTCTACATCATTGCCTCTAGGTTATGTATTAGTCCTACAAATTCTTTCTGCTTAAAATCTCAAGGATATGGTCTTCCACATTCATTTAAACAGCTAAACGATTTATCTAAGTCTAGGTTTCATTGCAACAGTCGTTTTTCCTCAACTTGCTAATTACTTTCATCTTTCCTTTCTTTCACTGTTGTCACCCCTTGATTCAAAACAAAAATCAGATGTCTGTCACTTTGATGATGTCACCACCTTCCCTTCTTTTTCGCGCTGTATCAGACCAAAGCTAGTTTTCACTACCAAATTTGCAGTTAGTTTCTGCATCAAGCTTTGAGCATCTTGTTTACACAGGAGCACAACTCATCTGCATCAGGCATTTTTGCAATGAATAAGTCATTACAGTGCCCTTCTACTTAAAAGAAAAAATAGTTACTGTGGAATGCTGCAAAGTGTTTATTAGTGCTACACTGACCTATTTTGACATTCACAGATAGAAATTAAACTAATTGAATCAAAACTAAAATAATAGCTAAAATTGGAAAATCCAAATTATGATGTTTGAATGAAAAAAGAAATTTACTTCTGAAAAGATTATAAACAACACTGTAATAATCTTCGAGGTTTACAGTTACGGTAGTATAAAGTAAGAGAAACCATGCATGTAAGGTATACTGCTAGTCTCCCGAGTATTATTTCTTGCAGCTTGTTAATACAAAATGTCAATGTTGGATCACAGAACAACCAAAAACTCCATACAGACTTACAGACAGACAGGTCTTGGGAAATTCTTATATGTTTACTCTGAGCAGCATGAGTACTCACAAACAAATGGGGAAAAAAATCTGAGATTTAAAAATGTAAAAAGACAGCTATTATTCTTTGATATCACCATTCTTTAAAATGAAAAGATTTACTAGTTTCAAAACATTTGATCTATAGCTATATTATTATTCTTTATATAACCTTTTAGTCAAAAAAAAAGAGAGACCATATTACATCAGCTATAATTATATGCCTTGCATGTCTCCAGAAAATAGCCTAAAGTGGGCATTTAACACAAATTGCTAATGTCAAACACAGATTAAGTTTCTTTGGAACTTGGAACATTTAGCTTTGGGCATGCTGAATGCGGGTCTGATGTGAAATTCCAGGACTCACAGTTGCCTACACATTGCCCATAGAACCATAGCACAAAGGCAAACTATAACAAGGCAGAGTAAGCAATTTCTGAATTTTCTTTAACTGCATGCTGTGGCAAGAAACTTTCTGAATCAAGCAAACACAAAGTGGATGCTCATGAAGTAATTTCTTAAAAAAACAAATATGTTCTTACCTTGTGGCAAACTCTCTGGCTCATCTGTTTGAGGCTTAGAAAATGCCCTAGTGCTGGTCCCAAAGAAACACATCCTTAATAAATGTCTGAAATTCAGTCAAGATGGGTAATTCTGTCCACATTCTGCTTGTGGATCCCTTTCTTTTCTTTCTCTTGCTACTTCTTTCTTACCTACATTTAATTCACTCTCATTGACCTACTTCCTTCCCAGTTCTCTCCAGCTCCACTGCTGACTCAGCATCTTTGCAGTCTCCAAAGGACACAGCTTCCTTGCAGATCAAATGCTACTACATTGCCTGGATGGTGAGTGTATTCCTGGCAATCTCAACACCCTGTCAAAGCTTTTACAAGCATCCAACTTGACATATAAAACTTTCTTGAGAACAAGGCAATTCATCGGTTATCCTATATTATAATTTGTACACAGAAAGTAAACAAGCTAGAAAACACAGAGGTAGCAGTTCAGTTTTGTTGCAAATGCTTTTGTGATTGGTCTTTTTCTGTCACTTGATATAAGGCAAAGAACAAAGGCACAGACTGTTGCTGACATTTGTTATTCATCCTCAGCATCCATGGTCCATTAATATGAGATAGAAGCACAAGAGCTGTTGTGCAGATACTTCACTTTCTGAAAAATCTGTAAGCAGGATATCTTTAAAAAAACCACCAGTGACCTGGGGTAAGAGGTTTCGTGAACAGTCCCTGAAACTTTGGATGTTGCACCTCAGTATCACAGGCAAGATTAATACTAAGCTGATTTTCAATAGGGACAGTTATGATCAGGAGCTGCATTGGTAATTAAGCCAGTAGATACTTTCTGTTCAAACTGTATTTGCCAGCATTTGCAATGTCTTACAAAAGCAAGCAAAAAAAGGCATATCATCAATGCTGAATTTCTAAGGCAAAGTAGCGTTCAAGCCAAGGTTATACATTGCCCGGCAGAGCTCCCAACTAGCCAGTGACTGTTTGAAATGATGATGGAGCAGCTCAGATAAGGATGCATGGAAATCAAGAAGTGCTGCCAACAGTTTGACAAGATTTAATTATTCTGTCCACCTCACCATGGTATCAGAGCATATACGGGATCTAGCTGTGTAAAAATATTTTTTTCAGCTGTACTGACAGGAAAGGATTGCTGTCTAAATTAGCTTCTCATTTAGAAATGTTCAAATACATGTAAAGCACAAATAGATCATTAATTTGCTTTCATTTTTGTGCAATCTTATGAAAGATTTCTTTGCCATTACCCATCAGAAAATAGGTTTTAATTTTGCCCAAAGAATTAACTTTTTAAAATACCTGCATTTCTTAAATATCATGAAGGAATAAATGTCTTTAACAAGTGACAGTATTTATAGCATCACAACTATAAGCAGGCTATAATGGCAGCCACAAATGGTTAAAGACACACAAGTACACATGGCAAACAACTTTCCTAATGTGCTTAAATCTATGAGGTTGATTTCACCACAGGTCAGCCCAACACTTCAGTATCTGGGATGGAACTAGACCATTAGTAAGTTCTGTAACAGCTTTGTTTCCTCCATAATAGTAATGTGCCTCCTACAAAGAATGGTAGTTTACAAGACTACATTCCCATCCCCTTCACTGTCCTCCCTCAGCCAGAGACACGTGGTTTTGCTCAACAGAAGCATTCAAACGCTGTGTAAGAACTTTGAACATATCTGAACATCTGTCATTTGGCAACATTAGTTAGACCTGAAGTTTTCTTCAGAATAAGATGGTAAATTCTAGATTTTCCAATGATCTCTATGAGCACGTGCACTAAAGTTTTACTTATTCATGTGCCAAACAACAGTTATGTGAATTCAAAAACCAAGAAGGGACACTTTAATATACAGAGGAGTGACTGTACCATCCAAGAAACCAACTGCAAAATCAATCTGTTGTGAGGCAATAGTTGGTTTCAGGTTCACATTAGGAATTTCTGAAACAAAAGAAACAATGAGCCAGTTTTTCTGAATTCTTCATCAGACAAACTTGCAGTAAATTCAAACATACTGTCAAATTTGCACTTGCAAAATCAATGGTCAGTCTTGATCTTGGAACCGCCTTTCATTCTTGTAGACTAATTAGCTATGGATTTTTAAACAGTAAATGAAAAAAGAAAAGAATGCTAACTACAGCTGAAAGAAAGAAGTCACTAGTGTGTTTCTATTCTCATATTATCAGAGAAGTAGGGGGATAAGAACAAACGGAGACAATATATAGATTTCAATAACAAAATAGACTGGGTTATATACTTGCAGAACCAACCATAAAATAGCTCATTCCCAATTGACCTTAAGGCCACACTGTGTGCCAGAATTAACTAATACTAATGCATTGTAGTTTATTTCTTTCTTTGTGATACTTTTATTCCCACAAAATTAAGCAGCATAAAGACTCATGTCAAGTTTTTTGTACATATGCAACAAGATGTGTTAGAAAACTGCAACTGTCTCTTCTCATAAACCAATGAAAGATACTTCATGAAAATACTAGGTCCTTGCTATGATTTTAGCATCTATTCATGCTACTGAAGTATCCACATTTTTCAAGACAGACAAGAACAAGTGCAAAAAAAGTACAAAAACAAATGCAAAAAATAATGTCTTTTTGCTCACTTTTTACTTTAAAAATATTGAAACATTTTTTCCTGACAGCTGAGAAGTAAAACACGTGTTAACAATTTGTCCAAAAAGCAAAAAAGTCAGAAATTAATAAACAACTGACATGCTAAAATGAAAACATTCACAAAACTCTAGTATGATTCAACCCTAATAGCTGTTTATAGCAACATGATTTTTCTGGTTTTTTCTCCGTTTTGTTCTACTTAACAATTGTTTTTGCTATTGCAGGATTGGCATTTTATAAAAAGACAGACATAAGACTACATTTAATGCAGAATAAACATATATTACCCAGACTACTGGAAAGGAAAAAAATGGCTACCATCTCATTTACCACCTCTGACATAAATATGTTAGTATAAACCACTAGGAATGGATAAATGCACTGACATATGTGGAATATATGGAAGGCATTGAAACCATTAGCGATAGCACCACTGATACTTTAAACAACAGGAGCTGTACTATTGGAGGTAATGTCATTCTTTAGGAAACCGTCAGCAAAAAGAAATTCTGCTCTAATAACAAGGTAATCAAAGTGATTCTCTCCCACACTAAGCAAATATAATTCAAATCAACCTTTTCCTACAGACGTTTGGCACACAAATTCCCTTCAGCTTTAAGGTCTGGAAAAATCCTGTGGTTTGGCAGAAGAGCAGCACAAGAGTGCAACCGTATACAGCATTACGAAGAAAACTGTATTCTTTCAGAAGAAAGCAACTATACTAATTAATGTAAAGAGTTTATCTATTTCTGAAGACATTACAAGATGTGTAATCAGGTATTCTGATCTTTTGCTGCCTTACCACAATCCAGTAACTATACCTACCTTCATAATTCTAAATTTAGAGTTTTAAACTCTGATTTTCTTTACTTAAAAAATAAAATGCCAGTTAATGAAAGCATGCCTTAAAATGAAACTGTGACCTATGAGACCACTGCATATGGAGTTATGATGTATGCACAATCTTCTTTTCCTGCTTCCCAGTGGAGTGGCTGTCACAAGGTTAGCCATGCTCAGCAGAATTAAACAGAGCATGCTACTCCCATTCTAGCCACGGTGTCTTCCTGAAACTGCCCCTCCCAGGAAACTCCTGGGCCACCCATGATACGTACTATTTAAGACCTATTTGTTAATGACCGACTGTCCCAAACTGCCAGCATATTTTGACCACCCATTGTGGGTGTGCTTGAACAACATGACTCAGGCCATTCAACTGAAACAGTAAGAGCCTCCATGAGTTGAGCTAAAGGACTAAAAACTCAAACAAATGAATAAATTATAACTAAATAACTGACTTAAGCGTAGGTTCCAATCCCATCTTCAGAAAGGATCTGTAAGCTCTCAGAAGCCTAAATCACTTGAGTGTTTTTATATCCTGCTATTTAGTCCATAGGCCGACATCTGTAGCAGATGCCTTACACTGTTATGTACAAAATCCTGGAAAAGTACAAACCCTCTGATACATTAATATGGGTTGCATGTTCTTGCAAACTACTGAGATTTCCAGACTCCAATATTACCATTAATAAAGTGCCACTATGAGCATGTGTCATGAATATTGCTGTATGACCTACTCTCTACCTACACTCCAAAATTCCATTTCCTAGAGAATATTGTCCCTACCACCTACTGTATAAATTTCAGTCACTTTGATGTTCTCTTAGTTTTAACTGTAGCAGTATTTATTTTTACTTTTAAATCATTCCAGTTTTTAGAGTCTAGAAATTTGTAACTTAGAAGCACAGTGGAAATGAAAATGAAACAAGAGGATGCACAGTGGATAGGGTTTGAATGCTGTCCATTAATGACCTGTAAGTTAAGTTTAGCTCTTAGGAATCCTTTCATTCTACATCTTGAATATAATTCTGATGGACCCTTTCATTTGTTCTTCTTTTGAACTGTGAGGACATATTTTGTGCTCATCAGGCACAAAAGAGCAAACATTTAATAAATCAAATAATTTTTTTAAAAAAAGGTATACATAGCTAAGTTGAAAGGCATTTTGCCATCTAATATATAATATCCTACTAAATTAAAGTAAGTGATTTTCAATACTGCTTTTTATACTCTACTCATTGGCACAACTTCTTTGGAACCATTGCACATAAGAACTCTGAAAATAACTCAATGGAACAGGAAATGTTTACAGAAGTGGGAGCTTAAAAACTATGACTGTTTTTCACTTCAGCTGTAAGCACTATGACAGACTGGCCAGCTGTAGTGATGTCAGTCAAATGGATTCCAGACCTGATACCATATAGTTTATTTACAAAATTTTTTTTGATATAATAAATAAAAATCTCTTGGTTCTTTACAATCTCCCATGAAGTGCAATAGGTTAAAGAAAAGCCTGTATCTTTTCTAGTACAAGTCTTAATTACATAATTAAACAAATATACTAACATTTGTTTTCTTTAACTTGTTCCTAGAGAATCATAGAACAGCCCCTTTTTCCTCCAGACCCCATCATGGTCTCTTTTGTTTGCATTTCCTTTTTCCAGAGGCCAGAAATGCTAGCTCTAGTCCAGGGAATTTTATTAGCTCTCCTTGCATGCAAACAGGAGATAATATGGCTCATTTCACTGTATAAAACTACCGCTCATCTATCAATTTTTACTGATTATAAGCATGTTTTCATGTAAGGTTAGTAGTGATTTGCCTTTTAAAATAACCTATCTGAAAGAAGTATTTCTGTCATTCTAACACACCCTGCAGCTCCTTAATACGCAACCTCATATTCCATCTGAATGGCTTAGATAACTGGTTTTATTAATTTAGTATTGATTCCTTTTTTTAAAGGTTTTGTTTTCCTCTGAATGGTAATCATCCCCTGTGGCAGAGAGATTTATAATGCGTATATATGTCTGGATGATATAGCCTGGGACTGAAAATATATTTTCTTTCTGAATTATTCCTCCCCATATCTATTTACTCATAGAAAGAAAGTTCATTTTATTGTTGGGTAATCCACCTTTTCCTCAGGAAAATATTTTGCAGATCATAGCAAATTCAAAAGCCAAACCATGGTCTTAAATGACATACTGCATATTTAAAGATTTTCAAGAAAGGGATATTCTACTTAAAAATAATGAAGGCATATAACTCACACTTAAAGAAAGTGGACTCATTTATTCCATACAGACCTTTGTCTCACTTATAGGAATTCTGAAATAATGCACTTAACTTTCATGAAGGACCTTATTATTTACAGAGTGTTTTAAAACTCTGTGATTCCGTATATAAAGTAAAAGTAACGGAGCTGTTCAAGTCATGGGATAGCAATGCTTGCATAACACTTGGTAAGTCAGTGGGAAAACCAGCTAAACCTGCCAGACTAGCAGCTTCCCAATGGAGCATGTATCATATTCTGCAGTGCAAACAAAACATTTTGAAGTTGAGTCATTCATAGACAGAATTTCTTCCAAGCTTCAAATATAGAGTAAATCTGAAATTTGGAAACAGAATGCACTTAGAAGTGAAAAACACTGTACTCAGAAAGTCTCATAATGTACATGTGTATATACAATATTGATGGGAGTACCTCAAAAGCTTCATTTCAGAGTAGATGCCAACATTTCAGGTGCTAGCTGGGATCTATTCAAAACTTTCAGATCAAGTATAGATTACAAGGAAAACAAAACCGTAGTCCATGTTCATACTTCATACTAAAAACACAGTATTCTGCAGGCAGAGAGAGTGTTGGAAATCCTTATGAATTTGGTAATGAATCACAGCTTGGGTGTCACTCATTAGGTATTTTTTTAACCTTAAGGTGGGTCCTAATAGACATTTAACTAAAACAGCCTCATGAAAAAGTCATTTTTCCCAAACAGCACTTTTTTGGCATTATTATTACTTGACAGTAAGTAAATTACAAATGACAGGCATTTATAGGCATCTCTTGTTATCATTTATGTTTTCCTCTAGACTTTTTGAATGCTGCTTAAGCAAACCCAGGAAAGGTATTTCTCAATTTTGTATCAGACTTCATATCCAAACAGCCCTGAAAATAAAATGGAAGGAATGCAACTTCTAGTTAGAATCACAGGAGAAAATCTTATGGGTTCCAGATACAGTAAAATGCTGCCAGAGGTAGTGTGATACTTGGTTTACAGAACTATTTCTTGGAAGTTCTCAAGATTCATCTGCTGGTTCTATATCTACTAGTCTCAAGAAATGCTAATGCACATATGTACACTTGAAAGAGTAAACTTCATGTCATACTCTCCAAAACTTTGTACAAACTGTGATCTTACTTTATGCCTTTTCTTAGAACAATAGTTCTATGATTTCTGTTTCGCTTCTTATTGTTATATTATTTATTACATTTGGCATTATACATTTATGCTAAAGAATCTTTAATATGGGAAAGTTAGCTAAAATCTGATAACTGGAATCAGATGTTGCTTTTCATTACTGCAGGCTTCTCAACCTCAGTGTTCTGTCCAAATTCAAATTGGGCAATTAAATTCTGATTATTCTGTTCTACAAAGGCTTCTATACTACACTCATCATCACATCTCAAACTTAGAATTTTAGTTGTAAAAAACATAGTCTCATTCTGCAATGGCACGTTACATTTTAGTGTAATCTATATTAAAACGGTGAAGGTCAGCTGGTGACTTTGCAGGGCTACTGCTGAGACACAGCTAGTAAAGGCTAATGGACTCAAGCTGCCTACATATGATCAGTATCTGTACCAGAATCCCTTGCCTATAATAAAAGTGTCCGTATTACATACAATTTTTCATTGCCTGCAGTATGCCAGACCTTGTAGAACAAGGGGAAAAAACTGGTGTGGAAAAGCCAGCTTTCGAAACCTTTGAACTGCAGTAGATAGAAAGTAGCAATTCTCTCTGTGGAGTCCATCACTCATCCTGGGTAATGCACTATCAGCATATGAATAATTTTACTTTTAACATTTTTACTAGTGAAGGACATTTTCATATTGATAGTAGACCTACTCATTTTCACCTTCTCATGAAGATTCTGAATGTTGAAGTGTCTCTAGCAAATTTCCTTGTTCTGAAAGGTCCCTCTTAATTTTTTTCAAATACTGAAAAGGAGACAAAAAAAAAAAACACAAAACCAAAACACAAACCAACAACAAACTCACCTTTGTGAGTGAGAATAGAACGACATGATGGAAGACAGAGAAGGACCTTCCTTAAAACCTTAGGTGACCCAGATAGTTTATGCCTTCAAATGCCATACTTTACAGACCTGTGCTGCTGCTCAGAAAATTTCATATCATGTAATTACAATACAAGGACTACTTCTAACAAATACTGCTAAATTTATGGTCATGAGTTCTGGGTGCATACTGTGAGACATGGATGATTCTGTCTTGACTGTAAGAAAGAAAATAATAAACTCATTTCTGCTGAATATATACATCTAACTTTTGAGATTTAAAAGTATGAATATGTTATCACTTTTTTGGATACTCTAATAAAAAAACTTTGCCTGAATTCTATCTCAGCACAACAATGAGAAACAAGATTCATATTTCACTAGTGTTTTTAAGAGCTATGTTAGTAAAAGATGCATGACAAGCTGTATTTCTCTTTTGTTTCAAGAACTCAGGTTTTATTAGATTGATAAATTTGAAACTAAAAAATATAACATATTTTAAGCATATGAGTAAAACCTTATTCTGTCTAATCAAATCTACATTTCTTTAGAAGTAAAAAAGCCAACTGATATTTAAGTTTTTCTGGCACTAACAATTTGATGCAGAATTTAAAAGCTTTCACAGTTTAACAGAAAAATGCATCTTTCTTAGTTTTAAAAGCATTAAGGATGTGTCTAGTTATAATGGATATGGTGCACATACACGATAAATGTATACATCCATTCAGACACACATGGATACAGAACAATTCCAGATATCCCTCAGCATTTAGCTATCCTTGCTGTTTCTCAGTCTCTGCAACATGGCAATTGTACATCCCTTAAGTTATTTTCAAAATGGAAACCTGATTTTCAATCTTGTAAATAATAAGCCAAAGCCTTCACTTTGTCCTAAAAACTCTAGACAAAAAACAGTCTTTTCTTCCTTAATAATTTTTGATGCAAGAATAATTCTTCCACTACAGTAATACACAAGATATTCATGTGAGCAAGGTCTATGGAGTCATGCCAACACAAAAACTGGCTTACTCAGCTTGTGAAATAACTTTTATCTTATATAAAGTAATTCATCATAATGAAGAAATAGATTTTAACACATAACTGAGATTCAGAAAAGGCAACTAAAATGTAAAGATTTGACACGTATGCATGTAAGAATAATGAAATAATCTGAAGATTATGAGACTATTTAAGGAATCTAAACAATAAAAACAAGCATAAGAAAATATGAAAATCGTTCCTTTTAGTTATCAGGTTCATTGGGTGGACATCTAGAAGGCACCCAGCCTAGCAGGCACCTTGGGTTTCAGTGAACAGTTAGTGAAATTAAAGAGAGATTTTTCAGAATATGACTGAAGCATTGGTGTAAAGTGCATTGAAATAGCAGAAATATTTTCTTGCTCTTTCTTCAGTACTTATTAAAGGCATCATGAAGTCAGGAACCTCTGTATGTATTTCTAGGATTAAGTAAGCAAAAATAAGAATCTTTGCCAAATATTTTATATGTAAATGTCTGATTAATACAAGGTTTAGTAGATTCTTAAGATATATTGTATAGATCATCTGGTTGTGGTGATGACAGCTTACTTTAAAAATAAGGAAATCTGGTGATTTTTGTCCAAAAAATTTTATATGAAACCCACAGGCAGATTTTTTTTGTCAGTATGATAAAGCACAGACTAAAATCTAATCAAAGGGGAGTTTCTGAGACATTTAAAATACACTGTACACTCAAAACAAAATCAACAAAGGCTCCAAGATTTCTGCTTCCAAAAATGAGAACAGAGAAATGATTAAAAATCCCACTCTGTGCAGAGATACTTACACTTGCACTCTATGCACAGTTAAATTGTAAATCTTAAGATCACAAGAACTACTGGACTTCATTTGTTTTTTTCTCCACGATTTGTCTTAAAAACTGTAAAATTTCTTAAAATAATGATAGTATTGTAAAGGTCTGTAGTTCTTGTTGTTACAACAAGTATGACAGCTATTTCTAACACTCAAACTGTAAAACAAGGTGGTCCAAATAGTAATGTATAGAGTTGTTTATTCCCTAAATTTTCCAGTATTGCTGTTACTGAAAGCATTTCTCCTTTGACATAAATAACAGGATGGCATCTGAATCAACCTAAGCACTCAAAAAAATAAAGGAAAAAAGCCTGAGATGCAGAATTAACAATATTACTGTACCACAGAAATGATGGTGCTCTTAGGAGGATTAGTTAGATGCTGTCCATATTACTCACTGTTACGACGCAAAATAAGACAAACTTTGAAATTAAATGGTCCTGTTTCATAACAGCATCATAACAGAGTAATTTACCTTTGCTCCAGCAGGTGGAGGAGAATATTCATTGTAGAAAACAATATAGAGTTAAGTTTTGGAAAAATCAAACAAAGCCTAATTCTTAGGGAGGATAGGAAGGAAGAAATGGGGAAAGCAGAAAAAAGTGGGACTCTGGCTATTTTGTATAAAAAGCTCAGGCATTGAAGTAATGAGAAGAATGAAACTGCCAGCTATTTGTGCTGGCTAAACATATGATATAGAAATTTTTCAGACATAACCATCTATATGAGGTTTCAGTTTTATTTATGACATAATCAAAGATCTAGTATAACTTTATTCAAATTACCAGCAAAATATTTATTTAATGTGTAACTGAAAAATAAAAACTAGCTATTATATTCAAATATGGAGGTGACTGCCTTTGGGCTGGGGAAAACATGTGAAGTCCTTCATCCAGTCTTGTTAGTTTATGGAACTTTTACATCTCATATAATTTCTAAACATCTGAAATATCACAGAGATTTTCACTGTTTACAGATTACACAAATTACTATACTGGGTTAGACTAGCCCACTATCCTGCCTCTGGCAGTGGTCCAAAGTGTAAGTCCTGGAAATGAGAATTTAAGGAAGAATGAACTTTTAAGAATATTAAGATACAATAATAGACTACATATATCATTGCTAATATTCTGCTTGTAGAGCCTGAAATCCAGGTACATTTCACAGAAAAAGGGGGTTCTATGTATTTAATTTTACCTCTAACAGATTTCCTGGCCACGAATCTATCTAGTCTTCCATTAGAACAATACAGACTTTCAGCATTCACAGCATCACATGGTAAGGCACTCCAAAGTTTAATTACATGTTATGGAAAATCACCTTCTTTCATTAGTTTTTAACCTATGACAGATTATCTTAGAATCATAGAATCATTTAGGTTGGAAAAGACCTTTAAGATCATTGAGTCCAACCATTAACACTGCCAAGTCCATCACTAAAGCACTTCCCTAAGCACCTCATCTGTGTCTCTTAAATACCTACAGGGCTGGGGACTCAACCGCTTCCCTGGAGAACACTGCTTGTGGTCACTGCCAATTGGATGTAACTCCATTCACCACCACTCTTTGGGCTCAGCTGTCCAGCCAGCTTTTTACCCAGCAAACAGCACACCCATCCAAGCCATTAGCAGCCAGTTTCTCTAGGTGAATGGTGTGGGAAATGGTTTCAAAGGCTTTACTAAGATCTAGGAAGACAACATCCACAGCCTTTCCCTCATCCACTAGGCAGGTCACCCTGTCATAGAAGGAGATCAGGTTCATCAAGCAAGACCTGCCTTTCATAAACCCATGCTGGCTGGGACTGATCTCCCAGCTGTCCTGTACATGCTGCGTGATGGCATCAAGATGATCTGCTCCATAACCTTCCCTGGCACCAAGGTCAGGCTGACAGGCCTGTAGTTCCATGGATCCACTTTCCAGCCCTTCTTGTAGATGGGCATCACGTTTGTTAACTTCCAGTCAACTGGGACCTCACCAGTTAGCCAGGGCTGCTGGTAGATGACTCAAAATAGCTTGGTGAGCACTTCTGCCAGCTCCCTCAGTACTCCTGGGTGGATCCCATCCAGCCCCATAGACTTGTGTGCGTCTAAGTGGTGTAGCAGGTCACTGACCATTTCACCTTGGATTATGGTGGCTTCATTCTGCTCCCCAAGCTTGTCTTCCAGCTCAGCAGGCTGGGTACCCCAAAAACAACTGGTCTTACTGTTACAGACTGAGGCTAAGGCAGCAGTACGTACCTCAGCCTTTTTCTCATCCTTCGTCACTATGTTTACCGCACACCCAATAACTGGCGAAGATTCTTCTTAGCCCTCCTTTGGTTGCTAATCTATTTATAGAAACATTTTTTATTGTCTTTTACGGCAGTAGCCAGATTAAGTTCTAGTTATGCTTTGGCCCTTCTAATTTTCTCCCTGCATAACCTCACAACATCCTTGTAGCCCTCCTGAGCTGCCTGCCCCTTCTTCCAAAAGTCAGAAACTCTCCTTTGTTTCCTGAGCTTCAGCCAAAGCTCCCTGTTCAGCCAGGCCCGTCTTCATCCCCACCAGCTCATCTTTTGGTGCATGGGGACAGCCTGCTCCTGTGCCTTCAAGATTTCCTTCTTGAGGAATGCCCAGCCTGCCTGGACTCCTGTACCCTTCAGGGCTGCCTCCCAAGGGACTCTGTCGATCAGGCTCCTAAACAGGCCAAAGTTCATCATCTTCACCCTTCCTCCTACTTCTCCAAGAATCAAAAACTCTCATTTTGTGATCTTCATGTGACATCAAATAATTCTATACTGAAAGATGAACAACCACTCCTTATTCATTCTCTGCAGGCTACAAAATTTACTTATGATTTACTCATGAGCAGCTCCTCAGAGTTGCTTCGCTTCTGTGCTGAAGGATCTTTAGTTAGTTGTTTCCTCTGTCAAAGGTATACCATGTCTTTGATCAATTTCTTGAGTATTTTCTGCATCTTTTCCAATTCTATTAAGTTTTTCACGACTAACAAATCAGATTTTGTACATAATCGTGTATTTATAATAACATGATGATGTCTCTTCTGCTTTCCATTTAATTCTTAATAATTCCTAACATTTCTTGGTTTACTCACTGCTACTGAACATTAAACTCATGCTTACATGCATCTATTGAATCCCAAGATCTTTTTCTAGATCAGTAGAGGCTGGCTCTGAGCCCATCAGTTTATAAAGTCATAATTTGTTTTCCTTACCATGTGTATCACTTTTCTAAAATAGAATATCAGTGAAACCAGTGGGGTTTTTTTGCCCCAGATGCTAGTAATAATTACTGCCTAGTTAGAACAGGGAAATGTCTGTTGCATCTGTTCTTTTTCAGAATGTTTATCTTCTTTTATTGTCTGTCCTGATGACTTGTAGGTGACAGGGGTTTTTTTAAACAATTTTTAAAAAATTAATTTTAAACAATTTTAAACAAATAAATTGAATGGTGTATATTTCAGAACTTGACTAATTACTTGAGACTGTAGTTCCTCAGACTTATCTGTAGCCATCTTCTTACCCTCACCTTAAATGTTTGCTCTTATCTGCATGTTTCATGGCATCATAAAGACTTCCTGCAAGGTGAATTGGATCAATGCATTGATCTAGGTGGAGAAACAAAAATTGCCAAAGGATTTGTTTTACACTGACAGGGGCTTTTCTACGTTTTAGACTCCATACATTTCAATTTCAGGAATAAAATATGAGAACATGCTCTGATATTTATTTCCATTGCTTTAGGCTAAATATTTTCTTCTAAATTATTCAAAATACACACAAAACTTTGACAATCTTTTTTTAAGTGGTAGCAGTTTTTCAAGTGATGACATTCCTTTTAATATAAAGCCATTATTTTTCCCTTTGACTCTTCCAACCTTTCTTGGTTCTTCTGGAATGACTGAATGAATAAATCAATCAATGACAATAACGCTTAATATATCTTTTAGTTTCTATTTCTCTTTACTGAAGTATTATCTGGAAACATTCCTTTTAGTCTTAATGTTCCATGATCATGACAATGTTTTCCAAACAATTTGAAGAATTGTCTCCAAAATATAATTGCACTAACCTCTGAAATAAATCAAGTATTGATGAAATACTTAATCAGTGATTTTTCATGGTTTTTAGAATAGAAAAGAACAGAGAATATTTTCAGTTACAAGGAACCTACAGTTATCATCTAGTCCAACTGCTTGACCACTTCAGGGCTGACCAACAGTTAAGAGCACAGTCTGAATGCCTCTTGAAAACTGACAGGCATGAGGCATCAACCACTTCTTGAGGAAGCCTGTTCCAGTGTTTGACCACTCTCTCCCTAAAGATATGTTTCCTAATGTCAAGCCTGAACATCTACAGCTTTGAATGATTCCCTCACATCCTGGTTTCTGCCACAGCTTGAGAGCTGAGTAGCAGCACTATTTTGTCCTTGGGAGCCAAGTGGCAGAGAATGTGTCGGGGACATCCCACAGCTGTGCCCAGTGCACAGCCACCAAGGGCAGGGACAGGCCCCTAGGCCTTTTGGGCACAGGGACTGCCTTGGGGCCAGCACCCCAAAGGGTGCTGGGTGGAGGGGCAAAGGGCAGGGATGTGGGGGGCCCCAACACCCCCATGTCACAGTGCCACGACCAAGCAATGCAGCAGTTACAATGCCCTGGGGCAGGATAAAGGGGACATCCTCCCATGTCCCACTCCCAGCCTGCCCGGCTTCGCCCTTGGGACAAACTGGCCTGGGGGCAGCCCAAAGACATCCAAGAGGAAGTCCTCGAGAAACTGATGGAAATACTTGGAGGGGAAGAAGACTAGAGGCTGGACAAATCTGCTAGGGGTTCTCTGCTGCAAGGCCAGCTCCTGGGGGGCCACTTTCAAAGCCCATCTGATGGATGAAAACCCTTTTCAGCTGGATAGCAGTGACAAGACCGAGGGAATGCCTTCTTGAGGAACACTGCAGAGCTTGCTGTCCTCATCCCCTGCAGAGCCAACAGCAGCAGCCATAAGAAATGGGATGCACCAATGTTGATAGGGGTCCCAGTGCTTTGGAGCACCCACTGGTGTCCTGTTAGTCACGGGAAGGATTCATGTCCCCAAAGTCGATCAGGCTGGGGGCATTTGGCCACTCCCAGGAGCCACTGAGATGGCTCTAGGTTGAGGGAGAATAGGGGTTGGGTATGTTCTAGGAGGCCTGACTGGCCTGTGTGACAAAGAGGCAGGGCCTGCTCACATGCTCAGGGAATAGCCTATCGCCAGTTCTGGGGTCAGGAAGGAATTTTCCCCGGAGGCAGATTGGCACTGGTCCCTGCGGGGTTTTGCCCTCCTCTGCAGCACTAAGCAAGACCTCTTGTTAGGGCTTCCTCTGGTCCATCTTGGCTAGGTTACTGCCTGCTCCTCATGTCATGAAGATGGCCTCTTATGCCTTGCAGCCAGGGGGAGGAAGACTTTCCTTCCACAAAGGTGGGTTGGTAAAAGCCCACAAGGATTTTTTGCCTTCCTCTGCAACATTAAGCACGGCCCCTTGCCTGAGCTCCTTTGGGCCACTTTGGCTGGGTGCCTGCTGCTCATGCTTCATGAAGGTGGCTCTCCTGCCCACATCTAGGGGAGGAAGCTTTCTTTGTCCCCAAGGGTGGCTGGCCCCCAGGAGTTGCTTCTTTCCCTCCATAGTATTAAGCACAGGCCCTTGTCAGGGCTCCTCTGGGCCATTCATTTTGGCTATATTCTTGCCTGCTGCTCTTGCACCTCCAAGGCACCACTCATGCCCTGGCCCTCTCTGGCTCTATTTCCCATTGCAAGTTTGTAGCAGGAGCGAGCTCTGCCCAGTCCTTGGATCCATTTCCCCAGGTCCTCTTTCTTCTGCAAAACAGCCTGTGCTTGGAAGGGCTCCAGGCTTGCTGCACTAGCAGGAGCTGCCACTCTTCAGGTCTCCCAGCATGCAATACAAGGGCAGGGCAGGCACAAAGAGCCCTTCTCATGCATCACTGGCTAAGAAGCACATCCGAGCAATTTTTTGAAGGCAAAAAGTATGCTTGTCATTAATATGCATCATACTTTTGAAAATACTCCACAGTACCACACACCTCCGCTTCTTCTTTTGTGTGTGGTGGGTCCTGATCCTCATTCTTCAAGTTCTCACTCTTCAGGAAACAGGAACTGTTTGGTCTGTATTCCTGCTGCTACTTTCTGTAGCTCTGTTACTTTCCTTTGCCAAACTGCAAGGCATGTTTTTCAAGCAAAACTGAAGAATGCATCAGCCTGCTCCTGGCTACACATGTGCATTGTGTTAATGCTTGTGAGCATTGGCTCTGAAAAAGATTCAGAAAGATAAAAAGAAATGAAAATCCTGTTTCCACGTTTAACCTTTGTGACGTGTCCCTGAATGTCTTTTTGGAGCTGAAAAACCCCTAGCATATCAGGCAAATAACAGTCTCATCATTATTCAGCTCATGGTGAGCACAGGGAGGGGAGCAGAACAGACTAGAATAGAATAGCAATGCTACGTTATGCCTAGAGCTACACATGACAAGCTATGGCCTAGGCCTGAGGGGCCCATTCTGGAGATGTCTGCAGCGCAGGTCCCAGGCTTATCCAGGAGAGGTCAGATATGGGCACACATACAACAGGGCTTGGGCAGGGACTGAAGGTCCCAGGCTGAGCTAAGACATCTCCCCATGGCCCTTGGCAGGAGATGGTGGGGGTGGGGTCCCAGGGCATGCCGGTCCCTGCCATTGATGCCTATGAGCACCCCCAGGACCCTGACAAAAGTAGATTTGCAAAGCTCCCTGCTATCCTTTAAACACTTACGTTTGGCCACTTTGGAGTATTGGGCCAAACAGACCTTCATGCTGATGAAGTACTGTTGTTCTCAGGCTCTTTTGTTTTAGCTTTTTTTCCCCAAGGAAAACAGTTCACACATTTCTAAAAATGAATACAAGGAGGGGAAAAAAATCCACAGGGAAATGAACAGGTATTGCTAGCCTCAAAAAGTTTTGCAGCCATTTACTTCAGGAGCAGTTCCTGCTTCAGACGGAGGGCATGATCTCTGAGCCTCGTTAGCGTCGGAGATGTGGGGGTTTGCCATCCTGTGGAAACCCAGCTAAACTGGTTGAACACAGAAGACTTTCAAAAACTGCACTTAACACATATTTTTTGCACATTTGTGCAGATGGTCAGATTATCGTAAGATTATCCACAGCTGTCACCTCCATAAGAAAGAAGGTATATGCCTCCTTCCCACAAAGTGACAGAGCCAATGCCTAGGCTGGGACATGACTACCCATTCAGTAGTGGGGGGCTGGGAAGCAATGTCATTAGAGCTTTCCTCAGCATGTACTGCTAGGGAAAGGAGGAGATAGGAAGAAGAATAGGTTAGAACAGAACAAAATTCAGCTGGAAGGGACCTACAACAACCATCTAGCCCAACTGCCCTGACCACTTCAGTGCCGACCAAAAGTTAATGCACGGTATTAAGGGCATTGTCCAAACGCCTCTTAAATATTGACAGGTATAGGGCATTGACCACCTCTCCAGGAAGCCTGTTCCAGTGTTTGACCACCTTCTCTGTAAATAAATGTTTCTTCGTGTCAAGTCTAACCCTTCCCTGACAGATGCAGCTTTGAACCATTCCCATATGTTCTATCACTGAGTATCAGGGAGAAGAACTCAGTACCTCTCTCTCCACGTCCCCTCCTCAGGAAGCTTTAGAGAGCAATGAGGTCGCCTCAGCCTCCTTTTCTCCAAACTAGACAAACCCAAAGTCCTTTAGCTGATCCTCATCAGACATTCCTCCCAACCCTTTCACCAGCTTTGTTGCCCTCCTCTGGATACACATTCAAGGACCTTCACATTATTCTTAAATTGTGGGGTGCAGAGCTGCATACAGTACTCAAGGTGAGGCTGTACCAATGCTGAATACAGCAAGACAGTCACCTTTTTTGACTGGCTGGTTATATTGTGTTTGATGCACCCCAGGGTGCAGTTTGCCCTCTTGGCTGCCAGGGCACACTGCTGACTCACACTGAGCCTGCTGTCAACCAACAACCCCCAGATACCTTTTTGCAGGGCTGCTTTCCAGCCGCTACTCTCCCAAATTATATTTGAGCCTGGATATACCCCACCCCAGGTACAGAATCCAGTACTTGGACTTGTTAAATTTCACCCATTAATCATAGCCCAACGCTCCAACCCATCTAGAGCTCTCTCCAAGGCATCTTGTCCCTCAAGAGAGTCAACAGCATCTCCCAGCTCAGTATCATCAGCAAACTTGCTAATTAATGGTGCATTCAACTCCTTTATCCAGATCATTGATAAATACATTGAACAGAACTGGCCCCAAAATCGAACTCTGAGAAACAACAATGTAGCCCCATTCACTACAACACTTTGAGCCCTTCCGTTCAGCCAGTTCTTCACCCAGCGCACTGTGAATGCACTCATTCCACAGCTGGACAACTTGTCCAGAAGGATGCTGTGAGGGACAGTATCAATGCCTTACTAAAATCCAAAAGAAGTACATCCATCACCTTTCCTTCATCCACTAGGCAGGTGGCCTTATCATAGAAGGATATCAAATTATTTAAACAGGACTTTCTCTTTGTGAACGTGTGCTCAGTGTGCCTGATGGTTGTGTTGTTCTTTAAATGCCTTTCAACAGCACCCAGGCAGGACTTTATACATAATTTTTCTACAAACTGAGGTTAGGCTGTAATTAAAAGCATATAAAAATAATCTCCTATGAAAATCTATTAAAATAACGTATACATCATAACCAGTGGTGAAAGGCTTGTGAACACTTCCAAGGTCTTTTATACTGCAAACATTGGACAAAGTGTTCATGTAAGCTTCGCTATTCTGCCTGGCCACTCAACACAGAAACCACTGGAATCAGAAAAAAGTTCAAGTCTATGACACACATACAGTTACTAAGATGTAATATGACTATAGGTTTCAGGTTGAACATCTAGAGTACTATTTTTGGATATCTTTGAGAGATCATCTGGAACACGTGGAAGGTACTTCCCCTCCAAAGGTATATAACCAAATAGTGAAAGGCACACTACCAGCTCAGTGGGTAAGAGAAGACTGTTGCTCAAAGCAGTAGTTTCACTGATCTCAGTGACACAATTCATGTAAATAACTACAAATAACTGGAGGAAACCGTAAAAACAAAACCCAATGTCATACAGAAAGCTATTAACATAAATTAAAAGGGTCTGTTTTCTCTACCTTTGCCTCAACAGTGTAAGGATAAAGATGTAAGGATACAACTATCCAACTTTATATCCTATCCTTTTTAAAACACAGACTATGTTGTTAGTGGTTTTCTCCTTCTCTTAATTAAATGTTCTGTAATATGTTGGAGGGTAATTAATAAACGAGTAGGAACACCAGGAAATTGCAAAAGAACAACAATCAACTATAGGGAGCAGCTCTTGATGATTCAAGTTTCTTTTACAACACATTTTTAACTTTAAGATCACATCTTAGATTATTGCATGCCAGGTGTCAACTAAGCAAAAAGGTTTCATATTTTGTTATGGTATATGACAGGATAAAATGAGAACCTTATAATAAGATAAATGATGGACACTTTCCTGAGACCTTAATAAAATCAAATTAAACGTTATCTAATTTAATATCAATCTGCCTTAGAAAGAATCCAAAATGTGCATTTTGTCTCAAGTAATTCCCTCATCATTTTTTCTTCCACTCTCTCCCTGATTCCAGTAATAACAGGCAATGAACCAATGTTTTGTTTTACTTCTCTGGGAAAACAGAAGTAAAATTACTAAAGCCACTGATATCAGTTGGCTAGAATTTCATGCTATTGCCATCATCCTCTGCTAATCCTTCTTCTGAGTCCTTATCTTGAGTTAAAAAGTGGTTCACCTGCATTCAGGTTAAAGAATAGTACACATACCGAGGTGACATTTCAAAAGATAATCTGCAGCTTTGTAATTTCTCTTTCTCCAGACCTAACTTCTCTCTTCAGTGCACAGTATAGGTCACTAACTACCTGGTCAGAGACAAAAAGGACAGTAGGAGAGTCAGTGTGACTCTCTCCAGATGTTCTTAGCAGAGGAGCTGAAATGAAAGTCATAAATGTTGGAATAAGTCCCAGATGCGGGTGCATGGTGTGGTGTGTCAGCGGGAAAATGATCTATTTCTTTCAAGAATGGGTCTTAAATGAGTAAGCAACTAACTGGATAGACTATAGCTACAATACTCTAAAAAACACATCACAGAGTGTCTCAGCTACTATGATATTCCAGACAAAATAGAAATACTTTGGCTGAATTATAAAAGAGCATCGAATCATAGAATCATTTAGGTTGGAAAAGGCCTCTGAGATCATCAAGTCCAACCATTAACCCAGGACTGTCAAGTCCACCACTAAACCATGTCCCTAAGCACTGCATCTACACGTTTTTTAAACGCCTCCAGGGACAGAGATTCCACCACCTCCCTGGGCAGCCTGTTCCCATTTTTTCAGTGAAGAAATTTTTTCCTAATATCCAATCTGAACCTCCCCGTGTGCAACTTGAGCCCATTTCCTTTTCTCCTATCACTTGTTATCTGGAAGAAGAGACCAGCCCCCACCTGCCTATAGCCTCCTTTCAGGTAGTTGTAGAGATCAATAAGATCCCCCCAGGTGTCCTCCCCTCCAGTTCCCTCAGATGCTCCTCATAAGACTTGTGCTCCAGCCCCTTCCCCAGCCTTGTTGCCCTGCTTAGGACAGACTAGGACCTCTGCATCGCCCTTGAAGGGACGGGCCCAAACCTGAACCCAGTATTCAAAGTGCAGCCAAGCACAGGGGGATGGTCACTACCCTGGTCCTACCGGCCACACTGTTTTGGACACAAGCCAGGATGCTGTTGGCCTTCTTGGCCACCTGGGCACACAGCTGGCTCATGTTCAGCCAGCCATCAGCCAACACCCCCAGGCCCTTTCCCACCAGGCAGCTTTCCAGCTGCTCTTCCCCAAACCTGTAGCATCGCATAGGGTTGTTGTGACCCAAGTGCAGGATCCGGCCCTTCTCCTTACTGAACTTCATAATAGATGCATAGAGGAACCAATCCACTCAGATTACAGTGGCAGCATTTTAATGCATAAATTACCATAAATGTTAAACATCTCAAATACCCTCTTCAGAAACACAGCGGCTAGAAACAATGGTAATTCCAGCTGTTGAATATTTCTATAGGATAAGAAAAAGAGTCACGGGATCCCCTTATCAGCATCTACTCTTCCCTGCCTTATCCAGCACACCCTGTAGGCCTGAAAGGAAGAAGGCAAAGCAGGAGTCCCCCCAGCTGCCATTTCAGCTCACAGAAAAACTTGTTATGGAGTGCAGAACCAGCACTTCTAAGCCTGCTGTACTTTATGCAGTGGGCTGCAAGAGAAGAGTCACAAAAGGTAGCTTTAAAGAATTTCTGCTTCCCGCCTTCCGCACACTATGCTGTACACAGTTCAGATACAGCCAGGAGCTGGGCCAAAATGTTTGGTGTGGCTATATCATACTCCATCGGACAGCTGGAATCATTTTATGTTGCTATTTTAATTTGAGACAGAAGTTGTGTCTGTTTTTCTTTTCGTATTTAATCTGTTAGCCAAGACTTAGCTTTCCTTTTTCCAAATGCTCATTTAGATTGCTGTTTATTCCATATTTCATTTTCCTTGTATTTTGTCTAATTGTATGTTTAATGACTAAACTCTGCTTTGTTTTACATCCTCTATACATTTGTATCGTAATTGCCACTTGATTTGGCCCTAAGTTTCTTGAAGACTGTGTAAGAACTGAGAATCTATCTGGAATGCAAATGCTTGAACTTTAATTGAAGTGGGGGAAGAAGCTTTGTACCTGTTCTGCATGAAAGACCAGAAATTTTAAAACTGAAGTCTTCCCCAGAATTTTTTCTAGTAAGCAAATGTTCAGCTGCGTTCTATGAATATTATTGACTGAGTAAGAGAAATGCATGATATCAACACTCTTCAAATGGAAAGAAATGAGACACTTTAAGAACGTCTTCCTAGAATGCTATGTAAGATAACTAAATTCTAATTCCTACTTCTATACAAGAATCACAGCTGAACAAACTCCTAATGATTAGTCCTTTAGTTCTTCCTGTTTGGCAAAGCTTCCTCACTTCAGCTTCTCAGGACAGAGGAGGAGACTGTATTCAAAGTATGAAGTACATTTCACAAAATGTTTTTCTACATGCCCCTCCATGGAGCATGAAAAGTAGATGCTCATTTCCTTATTCCTTTCAATATTGTATTACTGGTTCCTGGAGGACAGTTGCATAGTGTGTGAAGGGAGCAAGAAAGGTTTATTTTATCTGGCAGCTTCTCTTCCTATCCTTTGAAAAGCAGTTTTTTCCTGAGGCATTGAGCATACTGATTTTCAGAACTGTTAAGTCAAAAACAACTTCTGGTTCTCAGCAACTCTGAAAACCAGGCCTTGGACATCTCACTTTTGCTATCTTTTTCTAAAAAGATGCTTAACTAAAAGTGCAGAAATTATAATTCTTAACCTTGCAGCTATCTTCGCTTACTTCTCTCTGCAGGGCTTTCATTCCCTCCCTTCTAGGCACTCTCTTCATCTGTCAATATCACCACTTCTTTCCACATGTATGTTCTTTCCCTCCAGTTCTTGCAGTTAGTGTCCCCCATTCCCTCTTCACTCTCATTTTCTATCTGATGGTTTCCAGGAAGCTGTCTGTTCTCCCTATGACTACAGCTAGTGCCTTTCCTTGGGACTCCCAGCCAATCCTGCCTCTTTCCAGACCACAAGGGACGCCCTCCCTCCCTGTCTAGATAGTTTGTAAACAACATTCACATTGAACAACTGAGCAACCAACTGTCCAGTACCACTTCTCTCAACCTAGTAGTGCCATTCAATAAAGTATCCACACATCTAAGAAGCACAGCAGATTTTGTGAAAAATGCACTATGAATCAAAAAGCTTGCCACTACAAATGTATTTATCTAAAATCACGTGGTGTACAGCTGTTGTTTGCTGGCAACACACTTAGAATGACTGGAGTACCCCATGATTAAACTGAATTATATTGTCCTTTCTAGCTTACAGAAGGCTTTTTCAAAATCTGCCATCCTTCCTCAGAGTTTTCATATGTACTTACAAGAACTTATTTGGTATAAACACATTTTTCTACAACATCAACATCTATATTAATTGGCACACAGCATTACTGGGTTTCGTTAGAAACGGCAAAAGAAGTGGTCTTTCCACTATAAGCAGATATATACACGTGCAGTGACGGCTGAATTCTCAGGGACTGGAATAATCCCAGTAGGACTATCTGTTGTGTCACGCTAAAAGGCTGTCCACAGGCTCGACCGACCACCCTCATAGCAGGAGCGTGGTACAACCCAAGGCTCTACATTCTTTTCCACCAAAGCAGTTTTTAAAAAGACAAGGGCCAAGATTTGCAAGATTAACTAGTGAGTTAAAGGCAGTGGTCAAACTAGACCCTGTAAGAAACCAAGTCCGCTTTGAAAATCTCCCAGAAGCGGGTAAAGATGAAGCCTCTTTTTACCCCCAAGACACTTAGACTAGAACTAAATTCAGGACAAAAGACAAGCTGTACTTCTGTGCTTTGGCTGAATTTCTAAATCCAATTAACTGTTGAAAGTTGAATGGTTATGCAATTCTCTAAATCTGAAGACTATCTCACATATTATTAAGAAGTTATGGGCTTGTAAACTACACAGCTGCATCAGTTAATGATTGCAATTATATTTTTTTAAAAAGCACTGTCTTACATAAAACACCCCAGAAGTCTCACTCACTTTCACAATGATTTGCTCAACAGCACTCAGGGTGCTGTTGCCATTTGCAGAGATCTTTTTACCCCAGTGTTTGTCCCAGTGAATACAACTTCCCCCTCTAATAAGTCTCAGAGTCTTGTAAGCATAATAAAGGGCACACGCAGCCGCCTTGGACTACTTTACACGTATGTCTTGGAACCGCTTACAAATTGATCTGGCTGGAACAGCCTTTAGCCCGTGAGAGTTAAGATACATTGTAGTAACTGCTATCCTGATCTTTTTTTTTTTCAATTAATACCAAGATATTAAAGCTGTACATTTAAGGATAAAAGAAGAGGGATATTGAACATGATGGTGAATGAAAATAAAAAGTTAATAAAATTTATTCAGACTGTTATTTCAGTAAATTGGATAGAAAAATTGAATTGATATGTTCATTAAATTTAAGAGATATCCACTCCAAATCCTCATTCAATTCTCTGAGATTACACAAATATGAGTTCACAGACTTGGCTAACAGTTCAGGGAGAAGACAAGGAGAGAAATATGATCTCAGAAAGCAGGTATATGAACTCAGCAGCAGGCTTTTTTTTCTTTTTTTCTTTTCAATGCAGCTGTCGTCTTTAGCTAGATGTGAGTAAAGGAAATAACTTCTCACCATACACAAACTGCAGTACAGTGTTTGGCAAAGACAGTCTTCATACAAAGCCTGCATTACTGCACACTACTGATCATAAAGACAACTAATGAAATTTCTTCCTCAGCAGCTTGAAGTAGCATGTAGAAAGAGAACAGGTCTGTGAACTGAGTGAAGAGTTGAAAACTTGATATTAAGACACATCTGGACATGCTGGAAAAAACATTAAATAGTCTCTCTCTCTCAGTTTTCTCTGATTTGTCACCTAATTTTAAATCACACTGCATTGGAAGGTCCTCAGCCAAGCCAGCTGACCGACTGCAATTTAGCCAGCTCATCAAAAGAATGATGTAAAATATGCTAGCTTAGACGGCTACGGTTGCAAACAGGTTTTGTTTAACATTTACAATGGCATATGGGTACAAACTAAGAAAGCAGCACAGCACAGCAGATGCTTGAAGCCCTCTACAGTAGAAAGGCCTATGGCAAAAAAGACGTCTACAGTAGAGCAAGTGGGTTTGGGAATTCTTGTATTAAAGAATAATTAACAATTCAGTAATCCATTTCTGCTCAAAAAAAGCATGCCTCTTCTTCTCCTTTATCAATAATTTCTAAGCAGGACATTACTGTATTTAGAGAATTCTATTTTATAAGCAAATTAACTAATTGTTTTATATGCATAGTAGAGGCGTATTCAGGTCAGCTCGGGAAAATCTGTGAATTTCTTACACTTACAGCAAAGTGCCTCTTTTGAGATGAATAGTAACCTATTTGCAAAACCCTGTTCCTTCTGAAGCTAATTAAAATCCAAAAGAAAATAATCCATCTTCAGATTTTTACCAGGTATCCTTTTCCACAAATACACTTACATCCTTAGTCTCAGTGTTTAGCTTTTGGAGGCTTCAGTAAACCAATTCAAGCCTTCATGGATTTGGCTTATTATCTCATACAGTACAAGAGGATCTCCATCCATTGGCTGCTACTAAGCTGCCAGATTTAAGTGAGCTATCTGCCCTGAAAATAAATGTCCCGAGCGCTTGACTCACAGCTCCTTCTCAAGCCTTTTCATTGCTGCTTCTTTGCTCATTATGAGAGCAATCACACTCCCTCTGAAGTTTTTCTGACATGAATACATCTTCCCCCTAGATATCCAGGCTACCTTACTTTCCATCTTCTGCTTCTACTTCTTTCATGAGTGTAAAAACTGTCACATTCAAGGGCCACAAATAAGATAAAGCGTTCTACCAAATGCTTTTTCAACAAATGTCTGTAGAAAACTTTTTAAAGCCTGATTTTTGCAAGTTACTCTAGTCTTCCAGCAGAAATTAAAATTGTAAAATACATTCAGAAAAGCACAAGAAAACCTAAATTTTTCAGAATTTTCTAGATTTTGATTTTGTTCTCCTGGAATAGAAGATCAGAAAAGCTGACAGCTGGCTGCTTATTCCTCTCAGAGATAAAATTACAGGAGAAAAAAACATCACAAAATTCCATTTACATTTAGTTTTGATACATTTGCGGATTACGAGAGGGAGTAATTGGGATTGACTGGGCCAAACGGTAGGGTCAAAATAACCATGTGAAAGAGGTTTCCTGACTTTAGTGAGGTCATATTAGGGGTCAAGCTGGTCACAAGTTTTAAATTCACAAAGAGGAAAAGACAGTCCTGAGTCCTATGGAAGAATATAATACTGGGAGAAAAAAGTGCACCCTACATAGGAATGAGACAACTAATTCAATACTCAAAGCTCAGCGAATTAAAGTCTGAAAAAGAATTTTCTGTATCACTACAAAAGCTACCTCCATGGTAAAAAAAATTATGATTAAGTGAACCATCAATGGTGAATCAAAATTGCAAAAGAATGGAATTTTCATACAAGTTATTCTAAAGTAAAATCACCAGATGTGACCACCAGGAGAAGTACACTTTGTCAGCAGCTAGCAAAAGCTGGTAACTCCTATTTTCAGACAGATCCAAAACCACCTGTAGCCAATTCTCAATAAAGTGGTGGGTTTAGTTTTAAATTGTATTACTGTCGGAGAGACCTACAAACAAACACCCTTACTGGGAACATTAAACATGTCTCCTCTCCCTTCAAGCAGGTCAGCATAAAATCAATATGAAATTTTCAGTGACTCCCATGCAAATTTAGCTGTGAAAGAGATTTCCAGATCTCTACTATTCATTTAACTTTCTCCAGCTGCCAAGAAATGCACTTACGGTCAGCGATTATCTAACCTAAACATGCCACAATACCTGAAAGTGATGTTATTTGACATATAGCTATACTTCTAAACATAAAATAAGACCTACAAATTAATGGAAAAAAAATTCTATTGAGTAACAATTTGATTTAATACCTTCCATGCATGTAAATTACATATTTTACTGATAAACAGGTCACAAGTTGAACTTACGTGGTAGTCAAAAGATTTTAATGTCTTCTACATGACAATTTTAAATTGCCATGCCTTCAATGACAAGAGATTTCTCGAGTATGTGGGCTATCACAAAATCAGAGAATATTCAATTTACAGGAACTTCAAGAAATCTTATCATCTGACCTACTCAAAGTAAAGTCAACACTGAACCCAAACCAGATTGCTGGGGACTTTTTCCATTATAGTCTAGTTTTGTTTTGTGGTTTTTCTCCCTTGAAGTTATCTCCCAGTATATCAGTTCAGAGGTCACATCAAACTGTCATGTATTTACTTGCTTTAAATCTATAGACAAAGAGAATGGAACAGACTTGCCATATGTAATCCAACACAAATTATATTTTTGATTATTTTTCATCAAATGCCCTACATTGACTTATTGAGCATGTGTCTAAATATCTGTATACTTCAGACAGGTTGCCTTCTGAGGACTTAAAGAAATTATCTCATCCGACCTCTACTGAAAATATGGTCAACACTGAATTCAGTTCAGGTTGCTCAGGGCTTGTTCTATCAAAGTGTAGTTTGGGGTGGGATTTTTTTTTTTCTTTCAGCTATCTCTCTGCTGTGTCTCAGTATGTAAGTAGATTGGTAGGAATACATACTGATTTTAAAGTCATGATTCTGTCATGAAAAAATAACTAACAGCACAGTCTATTGGCTCAGAGCTTGGACCTTCTTTTCTTTTCTTTTTTTTTTCTTTTCTAAAGCAACAATATTAGGACAATAATATGGTAGAGTGTACTTGGATGGTGTTGCCACACAGCGTTCACACAGCTTGTTCAAAGATGAAGCCAACACTCAGCTACACAGAAGCCACCAAAAAGCAGATGATGATAGTGTCCCCATTTGGTTTTATCCTGCTTCAAAAACATTTCATAGAGAGATGACTTATTGTTCCCATATTTGGAAGACAAGACCCCCACCCTGTTTTAACTTAGATTGGCTCAATTGTGTTAAACACTATGATATCCTTTAATGTATATTGCCTAAAATAGTTTGAAATTTGGTTGATATTTTTGGTAAGATAAACACTTTTCCGTACATAAGTTTTGAACAATGAGTAAAAACAAGAAGTGACAATGAGAAGCTAAACCTGAGAAATCATCTTGAACATAAACCTAAAATAAATGCAAAGCTTCTATCTTATTTCCCTTCTCAGGCTTTCGTAGCAACCATTGCATAAATCATTCCAGAGTACCATATGACAAAAGAAACAATGACTCATCAGCAAAAAAACCCCCACTATTATACCCATTGGGGGGGGTGAGGGGATGTCCCCTCTTTTCTGGAAGATCGTTGATGCAGGTAGAGTTATAATAATGGTTGGAACAAACTACCTCATGGACAGGTGCTGGGCAAGCAACCCCTGAACTGGAGTGCTGCCAGCACACTTCACCCTTGGCTGGATCTTTCCATGGCAGAAAGCTTAGCAATAATGTTTGAATTCACTCATCAGCCACTTCCCTTTTTTCACCCTTTACTCCTTCCCCTGCCAGCATTTCCCTTTGAATGCAATGGGGCTTTGTGCAGAGGTTATTCAGAAACCAGTATAATTCCTAACTCTATTAATTCAGACTTTGGATGAAACAAGAATAGCATCAATTTAAAATCCCTAACTAGTGGTAGCAGTAGGTATAAAAATCTTCCAGTGTTGGAAACTCTGGCTGCCTAATAAAAAGTCTTTCTTTCAAGGCATGGGATTATTCTTTTCTGATTCATTTGTGGTTTTCTCCTTTTCCACTTTACAAGCTTACTATTGCATTTCTTAACTTCTCCTAATGCCTTTGAATGTAACCATGCTAAATCCTGTATTGGAAAGCCCAAGTGATTTTTTGGTTTTGTGGGGGTTTTATTTGGTTCTGCAGCTCCCCCAAAAAACATTTATTTAGAAAGCATTTTGGAGTGCTTATTATACAGAATGACTTGGTTAACAGAATTCACATTTCAACTGTAATCCTTCAAAGGAGCAGTTTCTGCACATTCCTTGCTTTTTAATAAAGTGTTCCTGATGACACTAAGTTCAAAATGTTGCCCCAGAACTATATCTATGTAGACATTTGTCAGCTGGTTCAAATCCACAGCTTTTGCTTCTCAGGAAAGAGCTCTTCAAGAAAAGGGGGCCTGGTTCTTGAAGTTCAGATTTGAGTTTTAACCATAATACTAAATTGACTGTGTGATGCTTCATAAAGTTTGGTATTAAAGGCTTTGTGCCCCAAGGCAACTTTCAGAGTTATACCAGTCCTGCTTGAATCCACATGGCTGTGGATGTTTATTGTACACTATTTACAGACTACGACCCCCTGATCAATAACTGATTTGCCTGAATTTAGTTTCTTCAAAGTCTTGATTCATAATATTATTGCAACTGAGCCTCTAGACTTTTAACAGTTAAACTCTTAATAAGACATTTTCCACCAAAATGTATTCCAACAGCTGGACCACAGATCAGGATGCTGAAAGACTACAGTCAGCTCTATTCTTCAGTATATAACATCTTTTTTGCAGAAATGTGTTCAGTGCTAAACCTGAAACTATTCTTAATCTGGGTGCAAAATTTAATAAACTATACCATTTGGTTGAATTTAGCATTTTTTAATCCAAAGAGCAGAAACACATAATGTTCACCACAAGATAGCAATATACAACATATACACAAGAAATAAAATTTCCAGACATCCTAAAATCACAGCAATGCTAGCATCTTTGTTCACAAACGGAAGGATATATGTAAATGTGACAATATTCCCACACGTTAAAAAAATATACTTAATCCATAAATAGTTTTTAATAGTAGCAAGTACAGCCAGTGTTGAGGAGGCAGTGAAGTAAAGAGCAGCTACTGTACACTCTTTTTCATATCTAGTGACCATTGTTGTCCCTTTAAAGTAAGAAGTGTAGAAAGCAGAACGCCTCAATGCAGTTTCAATACATGAAAACAAAAAAGGTAAGTCTATAGGATTCAAAACAATATACAAAGAATTCACATGACAAACTGTAGGGAAGCTCTGGTTTCAAGATAAAACTTAGGAAACAGACTCCTGTGTATACATTGCTGCTCTATAATTAAACCATTACACTAAAATATAATGCTGTTAACACAGCATAATATTAACAATCAGTAAAAAAAATAGGAACTGTCATTGCCTAATGCCTGACTTCTTTGGAGTACTTTTTACACATAGATAACTGAAAGGCTCAAAACACAGCAGTAACAGCTTTTCAAAACATTGTGATAAATTTATTTCACCATTTATTCTGACACAGCACATTTAAAATAACATTGTTTTTTTAAATCTTTCAGGCCTCTGAATAACTACAGCAAGCCTGAGCCCCTTGCCATTTCCCTGCCCCTACTTACTTCTCTTAAATTCTCTGAATTAGTAGTCTACTCTGCTAATTTGAGGTGGATGTACCTTTACTGGGAAGTTCTCATGCCAGAACTCTTCTTCGTAGGCAGTTAGTCAGAGCATTTGTCTCTAGCATGCAGCATTTTGCATGAGTTTATAATTGACACAATAGCCACACTGTAGTTGGTGGTAGATGACCAACTTTACAGCTGCACAGCATATTGGCAGGTACGTTAAAGAGTAGTAAAGAGTACATTTGTAATGAAGATTTTACATATAATTATAGAGTGTAAAAAACCCAATGACTTACCTGCGGAGATAAGGGACTAAAGGTCACATCGGTGACAGATTCTGTGTGCCCCTTCAGTTTATGTGAAAAAGTGCTTGAATGCATTTCATATATGTAAGCCTAAAAAACAATGAGATTATATTTTCACCTTAAAGAATTATCTCACATTCTAGAAGCACTAAGTTACAGTATAGGAAGACTGAAGATTCAGCCTACAAAAAAGTTAGAAAACTTTTATAATAGCTAAACAGATATAAAAGTCATCAACATCTCAGAATTGATTTCTGTAATTCAGGATAATTTAACAAATGCTTAAGTTAACTCAAATTTTAAAAAAGATATTTAGAAAGAGTAGTGCAATCTTTTCTTCTTAAATAAAAAGCCATTAGGTATATTTCAAGTAGTCAGGTAAAAAAATGACCCTTTTATGATATATTTTAAAGGGTGTTCTTTAGAATTTAAACCCTTTCTTCCAAGTAGAAATATGTAGAATCCAAAACCTTCATTTCCAGATTTGAAAACTCTTGTGTTTGTCGCTACATTAAACAAAAATTTTACAGTAAACAGGAAAAAATGTAGGTCTTTGCAGTTTTTACATGAACAGCATAGAATTCAGTGACAAATCAATATTATGGATGATGTGGGTATCAACGACAAAAAGCATACTGCCTGACTTTGCTTCTTAAAGGAAAAAGGGAAAAGTGCTTTACAAGGAATAAATTAAATTTAGTAGCAAAATAATTATATTTTTATTGGTACAGCCTCAAATAATGAAAAAGTGCCAATGCAAAACTGCATTAAGAAACCAATTCAAATTTCAGTGAAAGTCACAGACATACTGATACTATTAAAATGGTTGGGTTGTGATATTAAATAAGCATTATCTTACATAAACAAAACAGAAAATGTTTTATAATAAATCCTGTAGTATACAGTCCTCCAGAAACACTTGTGAGTGTCACATGCAGGCATATAGGATTGGTTTAGATTGTGCCTTATCTAGTAAAAATAGCAATTATTTGCAGGATAAGTCAGACAGTATGCACACACAAGGCATATAAAATAAGACACATAACATGCAGAAAATATGCAGACTTATTTGATACATTATAAATAAAATGTGTATCTCAAAAGAAAGAATAAATTGTAAAGCATGCAAAGAATAGTCAAAGACAATAAGCCAAACTTCACAGTTTGAACTTATGAACATGGAATTCAGAGCAAAGCCTAACATAAACTAAACCAATTGTGCATGGACACTACTACAACAAAGTATTACTCTGTGACTTAAGTGTTTTGTTGATAGTACTCTAAACTTAGTTTAATCATTCAGGCCCAAGGCAGCTGAGCTTCTTCCCCTAGCAGATGGCAAACTGCTGCAAAATGTATGTCCTGAAAACTTGCTTATCTGACAGTCTTCCCAATTTATGGACAGATTCATGGACCAGTGCAGGTCCAGAAAAAACACTTAATGCCTCACTCAGAAAACAAATCCTATCAGCCAACACCAAAGATTCTCTAGTCAAACCAGCACTGAAGAAGCACTGGATAGTCCTCAGTGTCAAATATTCCATTCATGACCATATTCACTAAAAGACAAATTTGGATTCAGTCCAGGATATGGAATTATAACTGTCTACTGGCATAAATGAAGTACCTAAAAGCAGACAGTAGTGTAGGTATCCCTTTTTAACCTCTGGATTTTTTGTAGCTTTCCACACAGATATTGCCATACTAACTGGGAAAGTAGCAGAGTCCCCAGTAATATGTTAAAAATCTTTGCTTCCTTCCTGAAAAGATACAGCAAATGCTTGTTAATTGGAAATTCTGCCTTAAAAAGACCTTCCTCCCTACTTTTTAAACATCTCAGAAAACTGATAATAATAATATGTATTTGATTACTAGTAACGTAAGGGCAGCGATTTTTTTTATCTGTTTTTTTTTAAAACTTACAGTCATACTATGGCTACTGTGACTTATGCCACTTGGGACATGATCAGTTCACAGGGGAACAGATAGGTATGGGGAGCCCAAACAAGCTAAAAGGATGAAATGACACAAAGGAAAGCATTCTGATGTGTCTATAGACATGAAATTATTTTCTCTGATGGAAACTGCAAGACCATGTATTAGTAAATTCAGTCTGTACCCAGGACTGCTCAAGTTCTTGATTTCTCTATACAGAAACACTGTGATTGCTGTTTGTAAATACCTCCAGCTAGACACAAGATTCCTCTTCATTGACATAAAAATATTGAGAGGTAGTGTTGGTTAATTGCTACACATCGTAAACAGATTACAATATTGCCAAGTAATTAGGCTTACACAGAGAAGGTTTCAGAGTTCTAACACAATAGCACCCTCCAAAATGCCCCTTATTTTATAGAGCCACATCCACCATTTCTCCCCCTTCCATCCTGGCTTTCCATTCTCCACTCTGATGATACTATACCATGACTCACCTGCTATCAAAATTAGCAGATGCTGACGCCTATGTGTTATTTCAGTAACTGTAACATTGTGCTCCCTTCTTCATAGCCAAGCTTTGTCACTCTGTATATCACCTGGCCCTACTGTCCAGACTTCCCTCCAAGAAAAGAGTGACCTTTTTATTCCAGCGAGGATGAGGTGTAGAGACTGCAGTCAGGTTGTACTTCACCACCACCAGCACCACAGTGCCAGAGCAGACTGCAGTGGTCATAATCATATAATTAATAGGAATCTGCAAGTCTCAAGAAAATGAGATATGAGATGCTGTAGAAGTCCATATACCAGGGAGACTCCAGAAAGAAGTTGAGTGAGTGGAGAGCAAGAAGCATTACAAGCTGCACTGCAACCTCCAGAACAGGATATTCCTCCACATCTAATTAACTGAAGAAAGAGGGTATTTGTGAAAACAGGGAGAAATAATTCTTATCAAACAGCCCTCAAAAATCTTGTGGACCTCTTGTCAAAATGGTTCAACAGTATCACAACACTCAGTAATGCCATGACACTTTTTCGGTGTTTGTATCATTAAAGATTCAAATCCTATTCCTCATAGCTATTGTACACATGTCCATCCCCTTTGGAACTGTGGGAACAACCGAAACAGGACAAATACATCGTGTTCTTAACGTACTACAGAACTTTGTTAGATATAAGAAACAGAATAGAACTGATTGAGGAAAATACTGGAGAGAGTAAAATCAACTCTCAAATTCAGGTGTTTGGTATGTAGCATAAGTCCTCTGGACTTTGCACAACTGACACATGGGAAGCTAGTAAAAGAGACTTACAAAACTCCTATTGTGAGCGATTATTTCCATTCACAAGCTAATTACTCTGCAATTGCAAGTTTTTGGAATGCCTGCATCAGTTCTTCTGCATATACTAAGACCAGTCTTTGGCAGAGAGGCAGCAGACAGGACTGTGCTTTCTATCACTCACCATCTTTTCTCTATCTGGCCCCAAATTGCCGTACTGTCACTTTTCCTCTTCAAGCCTACTCTCCTCCTTTCCTTTCATGGAAGTAGAGACAATGAAAAGTCAAAGTCAAGAGCACACAATGCTCTGAATTACTGATCTACAATGCCTTCCAACAAATTCTGAGCTACGAAGAAACATGGCTTCATGTTTTAACCAAGAGAACTTACCACGGAGAGACATGGTTAGTGAAGCTGAAAATTTTCCATCATAATCTAGTGGTTTACAGAACTTTGCCAAACTTATCCAATAAAAATTAATTTTCCATCCCAGGTTCTCAGTTTAATTTGGGAAGGAGAACATTCATTTTTGGCTTAATCTTTATTTCCCCATTCCTCTCTGTAAAATAGATGTGACAATATTTCCCTGGGGTGTTTTGATGATAAATCCAATGTTTATGAAACCTAGGTATTCTAGTAGTTTACGCTCTTCCATACAGTTCCTAAATCAACCATTTGGCTCACACCCTTCTTTCAAAAAATGCTATGAAGCAGTTGTGCAACTTTGGTAGAATCTAGGAAGTGTGTATTCAGTTGTTTAAAAAGAATGTTAACTAATCACACTTCTCAACCTAAAAAGCATTCAAACTCTTACCTCCCACCTTTCAAGAAATGATTCAAAGCCCTGAGGAAGAGGTTAGGCTGGGATGTAGCATTCTTCTGAATTGTCACATTGTGTAACAAGATTCACTGGGTCAGAGAGAAGTAATGACAAGCAAGTACAGATGAAAGCCCAACTGTAGCTAAACGCTGAAGCATTCATGAGCATGGGAAAGATCTTTACTCTGATCTTTACTATAAAGACTACTTTTGCATTGAACAACTGATAGACAAAACACACAGAACATAGGTGGGAAGACAACTTTCCCACTGTACTTCATTCCTACAATTCTATCCTAACAGAACTAGTGTTAAGCTTCTTTCTGATACTGTTTTTCTAGCCCTATAAATCTTAAATATTTAGGTGTGGTGGTTCACCTTAAAAGAAAAAATGGCAGAGTCTCTAAATATATCCCAGAATAGTTTATTATATTGTGGCAGCTATCATATTCTCTTCTTGTGCTTTTAAGGAAAGTAATAGCAAATATTTTAAATCAGAGTAATTTTGACATGTAATACAACAAAATCTCATTAAAAGAAAAACATCATCATAAAAAATTGTATAAAAACAGCTTCTGTTTAAGTAACTCATCACAGATATTTGCTAGCCAATAATAGTCTAAATTCTGAGAATAAAATGTTAACTTTGTGCAAGACTGAAAATAAACTTTTCAGTAAATTTATTTTTAACCTCAATAATGAAAGGAAAAAAAAGAAAAAAAGTAACCCAAAGGAAATTGTACTTTAACAGAAATTACATTCAAGTATTCATAAGAGGAATAACTCCAATATAAACACTCTCCCACTATTACTCTGCCACCATTCTAGTTTTACTACATTTCTGATGCCATTCAAATTGTTTTCCTATTCTATACTTATTAGATAATTTTAGCATATTCTTTTCTGTAGAAATAAAAGAACAGTAAGTGAATAACAAATGATACCATAACACTAGCCATAAAAAAAAAAAAAAAGTATTAATTCAATGACAGAAGAGCAGCAGATTTTCAGCAAACCAAATGTAATAAAGAAAGCAAAACAGTCTAGGAAGTACTTAGAAATACCCAAAATGCGTATGTACATATAATCTATTATAGACTTTAGCCAAAGTCAATCCCTTTTTTATATATTAAGACCAATTTCTTGTAATAAAAATACTGATTCAGTAGATACTGCTATTTCCTTTCCATTTCTGTCCAAGGGTCAGCCAAAAGTAAAAATCATTTACCTGTACCAACAGTTTCCAAACAAGTTTTCTGCACCCCTAACCACATACTTACATGTGTTTCCTTTCACTTGAAGTTTGAAGAAAATTTGGAGTATTCAGTTTTCATTAACCCACAGTGTTAGAGTGTATTCAGCACCTTACATGTGTATACAAGCTTGTTCTTTCTTCTTTAAATTTGTAGCAAGAGACAGGGAAGAAGGGCGAAGGTCCCTCCTTGAGGGAAAGAATTTGTAGCCAAATGGAAAACTATTTAATTCTGCTGCATTGGTAGAGAGAGTGTGTTAAATAAATTGACCCTTTATCTGCAGAGCTCCACTGTAAATTTTTTCCTCTGTTTTCTTATACTCTGTCTTCAAAGCAAACTTGTCCCCATCTGCTCCCGCTGCCCCCGGTCCAATCCCTGGCCATATGCATTTGAGTCAAACTACTTACCCTCCTACCCCCTTCTGGGAAGGGAAAGAGGAGCAGCAAATCAGAACAAGAAACACTGAAAGCATAGCAGAAAAATTGTCCTTGTTATCAGCTCCTGCACAAGGACCAGAAAAGCAACACCAGTTTCAAAAAACACCTTTTGTGACTGCTGTGGCTTTGAACTGGAGCACGTATATTGCAAACAGATCACAGGGGAGGTGGAGGGCGGGGGGGAAGACGCTGTTATCCAAGATACCTAATTTGACCTTACACAAATAGAGATATTTTTTTTCTTCAGAAGTTTTGCATGGATTGGCCAAAGTCATCCCTTTCCTGAGACTGTTTTTTCTAGTATTTCAAATGAACTGCAGAAGATGGAAGTGTTAAAGCCTCTTGATAGAAAAATAAGTAGTTTTACTCACAGTTTTATGAAAGATATCTGGATTTATTAATAAGGCATTGGTCTTCATTTACCTCCGTTAGTGCCATCAAACCTGGTGCACACTCCTACACTACATCATATAATTCCTTGGCTTGCATTTCACCATCCCCTGTTTACACTGGGGCACATCTTCCACTGAACCATGTATATTTCCTCAATCTCAAGCTGAAAAAGCACCTGAACTACTTATACTAAAACTGAAAAATAACAATCAGCCTGGAGCAGACACCCAGCATGGAAAGTTTCAGCCCAAAATGCTCTCAATTATAAGCCTGAAAACAGAGTTATAGTGGAAAGTGTTAGACTACCTTAACTATAGTCATCAGCGCCAAATCCACACATAATAAAATAGATTTCACAAGCATCCTAAGCACTGATTAATGCTCTTCAGCACCAAGATATCTTGTACGCTTGCCACGTGGTAGCATGGAAAGGCTACTCAAGCCTATCACCAAGACACTGAGTATAGTATACCTTCTCAGAGTCCCTTCCCCTTCTAGTGCCACTTATGGACGCTGTATTTCTGGTAGTGACAGGAAACTGCGTGCTACAGCAGGATCCCAGTTTCCATCTGAGTTCCTTTGACATAATACAAAAGGAGTTAACAGTGAAAATTAATAATGCTCTTTATTATTAAAACAGTTAATATTATCAAGATGAATCATCTTTCAAGGTCCAGGGGATACTTCTCAATGTATCAGTGTGCTGGCAGTTATAGGTAACACAGTTTGAATTTTCCTCACTAAAAGAGATTACCTAAACAGATCTAAACCATATCTCAGATTCGCCTCTGTAAGGCACCCTTCTTAGAAGCTTCAAATTCATATTTTACCTGGGTTTAGTTTCTATGTAGTTAGCCAGTTTCAAAGTCTCACGTATACAATTGCTTTTATTTGTCTGCCTGTGCAATTTACGTAGCACCAAACTGCTGTATTTAGGTTGTGGTTACTTTTATAAGATCCAGGTTTGGCAGAGTGTGGAATTATTACTTGAAGATTTAGTTCTAAGAAAATTTACCTGACCTCTCATTATGAAGCAGCATGGTTGAATCTCACCCACTCTGGAGCTGGATCTTTCCCAACTACTGCTAAGACTCCTTTCTATATCAACTATACCAATAATTGCATTCCCTGTTCGTGTACCAGTGTTGACTGTTTGACAGAAATACTGCAAGATGTAGATGATGCAGATGATCTTCATTCAGATGTTTAGGCATAACAGGGAATTTCATTAGCTTTACAAAGGATTACCCCACCTTAATAAATTTGCAAGCATAATGCAACCAATTAGTGGGATTATATCCATATGTACCAGCGATACCCAAAATTCAGCTGCTGTCAGTTGTAGACTAAGAGGTATACATATAGAAAACACAAGTCCTATGGATATAAAGCTATATATATCCACTCTTAGCACCTCACTGCTGGATGAATTCCAAAATGAACCTTGTATATTCATATCTACTTAGACTTCCTGTTTTGCCTAAATTTGAATACAGTTTATTTTCCACAAAATTACTTTTCTTTAGCAAAAAGGCTAATTTCTCATACTTCCACTTAACTCTCAAAAGTATTACCAAACTTAAACACTACAGCCTCTTAAAGTTCAGTCTGACAGGCTGCTAGAAAAAAAGGTGTTCTGTAGTAGTTAAATAAGCACACATCCATAGCCAGCAGAAAATCCTCCATTACTCTCAACTGCCAGTCTGGTTTTATGGGGGTCAGGTCTGAGGTGCAGAGGCATAGATAAAGCAAATAGACTGACCTGACCAAGAAGCACACAAGAGCAGCTAATATGCTCATGTTCACTTCATTCCACTGTTCATAAAATCATCTACCAAGGGTAAGATTTTCAATCATCTTCAAAGGTATCTCAAAGAGACAGCAAAGTAATGACACACTGTAAAGTCACTACTGTATTAATAAGAAGCAATATTTATCTCTTCCCTCCTAGAATAATAGGCATAAGAGCCAACCATGCTACCAAAGAATCCAAGAAACTGAGGTTCAAGAGTAACAAAAAATTGTGTTCTTCTTAGGAAGGAGATAGATTTCCTCCAGCAAGAGCTGGCAGAGAGGTAGTTGCAGTCTCTGCCATTCATCCTCTGCCATCGATTTCCTTCTGCCAAGCAATGTCAGTCCTGGTTTTTCCACAGTAAACATTAGTAATGTTATTTTCTCCCGATTTTTTCTCTAAAAGACTATCTTAGTTAAACAATACAGACCTATAAAATAAACCTTGAGCAATATATAACTGGGAAACCAATGACGCTGAAAAGCTAAATACCCCAGATAGCCCCTACCGCTGCTTCATATAACACATTTTGTTCTGCAAGCCCTCTGGTATGAAGTGTAGACCAAGACAATAAGTACTAGACAACACCACTATCAGACCTTTCTAAAAGGAAATTTTCAGTACAGAAAATATCCTGCTTTTCCAAATCCAGTATTAAAGTCAACACTACGGCATATTCTTGTATCAAAGATACATAAACATCAGCAATACCCCCAAGATACACTCCCAAGAGATAATGAACTAAACATTCTGAACTATTAGCAAGTCTTGTCTCCCCCATTTACATACGTCCATACCAGCATATCTGTCTCAACCTCCTGCCTCTTCCCTCATCTGTAGTCTTTTATCTTCCATTCATTAGTGTCTAAAAAGTTCCAGTGAAATTGTGGTCTCAAAGGGAGAATGACCAACCACATAATTTCATCATTCACATCTTGGGGTTCTTGGTGTGTTTTTCTCTTTGCTATCTAGACCCTTTTATGCAATTTTTGACCTAATCAGGTATAGTTTTGTAAGCTTATCACAATACTGAAACACAAGGGTGGAAGCATTTTGTATAAATAAGATCAGAGTAACTGATCACATAGGTAACAGACCTGAGCCACAGAAAATACTAATATCTTTAATAATATATATATACAGCTATAGCAGTCAAGAAATAGATCATAAACTCCTATGGCAATGATTACATTAGAAAGTAGTGCAGCGCAAGAGGAGCAGATGTATAGAAAAAAACAGTGCTGGCAACCCAAACTCCAAATGTATTTTGGTGTTTTACTTTGGGCTGTCTTACCTCTGATGCTGTGGACTGAACACTGTTAGTATATAGAGAACATTTGGTTTGCTCAAGGAGTTGCCTTCACACCTCAGCCTCACCTGAAAGGAATCAATCTGCACGATCCAAGACTGTAATACAAATCAAAGCACTTTAAATGGGGTGGACTGGGAGACATGCTTCAAGAAGAAGTGTGCTCACTCTGCACCAGTGCACCATAACTCATACACTAGAGAAAATAAGGGGGAGAACTTTAAAAAATTTAAACTACTTCAAATTATAGAGCTCCTTTCACTATGGCTTCTCAAAGACAAAATATATGAGGCAGAGTAAAGTAGATGAAGAGTTTAATACATAGCAGCATTGCATTTTGAATGCATTTATGATTGACAAAATAAGAAATAACACATTTAAAGCTGCCTGTCTTGATGTAAGATGTTCTGGATTTGGCTGGGATAAAATTAATTTTCTTCTCAGTAGCTGGGTGCCGTACTGTGTTTTGGATTTGGTGGGAGGATAATGTTGATAACATGCTGATGAACTGTTCAGTTATTGCTGAATAATGTTTATACTAAGACAAGGATTTCTCAGTTTCCAAGACCCTGCCAGTGAGAAGGCTGGAGAGGCACAAGAAACCGGGAGGGGACACAGCCAGGACAGCTGATCCAAATTAGCCAAAGGCATATTCCATACCATAGAACATCATGCTGATTTTGTAAACTGAGGTGAGTTGGCCAGGGCCTGTGGATCGCTGCCTGGGGACTGGCTGGGAATCTGTCAGCAGACGGTGAGCAATTGTATTGTGCATCCCTTGTTTTTTCCCTTCCCTTTGGATTCTAGTCCTCTCTCCCTCCCTCTTCTTTTCATTATTATTATTGTTAATGTTTATTGTTGTTATTATTATCATTATTATATTTCAATTATTAAATTGGTTTTATCTCTACCCTCAAGTTTTACTTTTTTCCCTAGTTCTCTTCCCCATCCCACTGTGGGGCAGGGTAGAGTAAGAGGCTGTGTGGTACTTAGCTGCCGGCTGGGGTTAAACCATGACATAAGAATAGATAAAAATAAAATCAAGAGTTCTGCTATATAATATTTATTTCTCTTGTCCTTATCAAATAAGTTATTAGCCTAATCCAATAAGGAAAGCCATAAATCTATTATGTGATCTGAGCCAGTGAATTTTACGACTAAACATATATCTGGTAACAAAACGTTAGAGTATATTGCTCAGTAGGACTGACTTTCTATTTGGAAGATCAACTTCTGTAACTATTTAAAACTAAGGTGTCAGCTATAAACAAATTATACAGTTTGTGTTTTGCCAGATACAGAGTCTTGTATCTGAAAACAACTGAATCTGCAAGCACTATCAGATCCAAGTTTGCATCCAGCCACCACTCTCAGATTTGCAGAATTCTTTGGATATGCCCCCTGATCAATATGCTTCCAGCATCACTCACATAACTGGATTTTACTCTAAACCCAGTTTTGCACAAATGTTAATATTCAGGGGTTAACAAAAGCTTGGTACACTGGTGTTATGTATAAGCATCAAACTGCCTTACACTGTCTCCTGTTACTCCTTTCAGTGTTGATGCCCTCTGGAGAAGAAGAAACAATCTTCCTACTCTTTCTAGCTTTGGTGTCTTCACAGCTGGAAGGCACAAATTCAATCTGGGATTTAGAATGTGTTTCAAAGACAATGTTGTAGGCAAAATCCTATACTTTGATGGAAAGTGTAAATAAAATGGAAGATAATTTCATACGTTACCATTTATTTTTGCTATCGATGTAGCAACCTGTTATGCTGAAAATCTTCTGGGTTTGCAGTATGGGACAGTCGGTGTGAACTGTGAGCCCAGGCTTTGGGATTTGGCATGAGCACAGTTTTATGTTAGCAAATTCCATTTCAGCGCTAGGGTCAAAATGTGCCCCTTAGTCTACAGCTCAAAGAGAGCTAGCAAGAATGAATCTGAAAACAATTAAAGAGCCAAATCTTTATTTCTGCGTTCCCTACTTCATTTCTGGAAACTTGGAATTTATTCAGAGAGCCCTAAGGTCTTCAAAGACAAAAATGAAGAACTTAATTAGACATGAAGTAAAACAGCTAACTGGAACTACATGGAGCACAGGAAAATATTAGCTATTTCTATTTCTAAAAGTAGCATTTCACACTCTCCAGATATTTTTGTCCTTTTAAACTAAGATTTCTTTGGTCAACAAATGTTTAGGTAAGAGTTTTTGTACAGAGCCCAGGAAAATGGAAATTTAAACCCAATGAGAGTATTTGTCCAGCATCCTTAATACTATCATCTGATAGTCAGAAACCTCAAAATATCCACTTGTAAAATAGTTAGAAGTTAAGATATTATGTGTATTCCATTAAGAATAAGTCAGCCCATGTAATTTGTAACCTTAGGCTATTTAAGATGAAGAGAAGATCCGATATTAAAAATGTTAACTTTGTACATTTTCTAATCACAATGAATTATGGAAAGGATAATCTCAGTTCAAAACCAGGATCCTGTGAGTGCCTGCTTTGATCAGACTGTCAGGTCCTACACAGCTCTTGACAAAGGTTCTCTTAAAGAAATTGGAGTACTCAGGGAAACACTTTCAACCCATGATTTACAGTATGTACAAATCTCATACTAACACACACAAAAGCAGTTCAAATAACAAGTGGCTACTTCAGCCACACAGAAGCTATACCAAGCTGCTCTCATAAAAATATGTCATATACTTTGTAAGTACAGAAAAAGGCAGACAGAATTTGTACCTCTGTTTAAAATAACATATTTTGGTTTTCTGATTGTATGCCCTGTAGAAATATGGTTTTGATTTTGCTATTAATCAATGCAGCCAACATATTCCTCTCTATCAAACACTTCAGATATTGTGAAATATAAAAGGCAGTTTAAGATTAATGTCTCTCAATTATATTCCAATTCTGCCTCTTTTGGCTTTAAAATCAATCATATTTGTTAACCACAGGCTGCAAGCGTTGCACTTCATAAATTAAATGCCAAGATGATTGAAGATGCAGTTGCTAGTCAGTGGAAAGTTACATAACTTATTTCCAGAATGCTTTATTTCAAGATAACACTTTGTATCCACACTGCTGAATTTTTATGCAGCTTTCTGAATTCCAAAGAACGTTCAGTCATAGAACACCATCTGCAAAAATATGCGGCTTTCTGATACTCTTAAAACTGTTCCAGTCGTACATCAGTCCACTTGTCAGGATGTTATCAGTTTAACAATATGAATGGATTGTTCGGTGCCATGATCAATTTTCTTTTTCAAAAGGAAACACAAAAGTATATCCAGTCTCAACACTTTAAAGAAAAGCCTTCTAAAAATGCCCCAAAACTGTATTTGTCCTAACAGTACAGCTGTAGCAAGAGTCCGAAACTTCACTCAGTTTTCCAGAGGGGACAACAAGAACAATGAAAGTTCTCCACAGATATACGATGCAAATTATGCAAGATTCCAACCCAGAAGCCACACTAAAAAGTATTGACTGGCACTGTGCCCACCAGGGATCACATGCCAACTGGAGCAGGATGCAGTCCATCTATTCAGCTTCCTATGACAAGCAACTATGTGCCAAGAATTTGGAGTAAGGGCAAAATCATGCTCTATACCTTTCTTTCCTTTTATCAGCAGTAGTACCAAACAACAGCCTTATGCAAAAAAAAAGAGGACAAAAGGTTTTGTGACTGCACCTCTTTTCATGCTATTCAAAATCAATCTTTATTAGTAATCTTGATTAAATATATCATATAGGTGAGCTGAGATCAATATTACATGCACTTTGTTTCACACATAAAGCAAAAAGCCTTTCTTCTGCATTGCAAAATACATTTTCAAATGTAAACTACCAGAAATTTGAAAAATATATTTTATCACGCAAATGTCAAGAACACATTAGCTATTGCCAAATCTCCAGCAATCTGCCAATAAAACCTCTAACCTTCACACATGATTGGAACTAGTATTTCAAAACTAACCACAACAGCAAATTCCTCCTGTTCTGAATGTGAAGTTGACCAGAAACCCTGTGTCATAGCCCTGATGAGTCACCTAAAAATACCTAAAGGAAAGTTAAACAGCTGTCCTACCCAGATGTTTTGAAAGGATGTGCTTACAATGAACCCAACCTCAGCCCAGTTTCAAAGGCCTATACTACAAGCTAGCAATGATCTACCTCTTAGCAAACAGCAAGAAAAATATTGTGCCAACAGCGCAGGACTTAACAAATGAAAATTAGGTGCATACTCAAAAAGGTAGTAATACACTTTAACTCAGGATTCTTTGCTAAGTGTAATAATTAAAATGTAGTTGACATTGAATGAGAAGATAACCTGTCTGGGGAGGAAACACACACAATCAAAGTTATACCATGAATTATGGAAAGTTCTAATTACAGCTGAATGACTTCTCATTTTGTATTCAGCTGACCAGTTCACAAGAAACCAGTAATAAAAGATTCATCACCCTGTATTTGGGACCTTAAGTGAATTAATGTGTAGCTGCTACACAGTTCCTAGTGGTCAGATACATACACACTATGTAAAGCTGCCATACAGGGGATACCATTTTTCCCACCTTTGATGGCATGTGACAATTTAGAGTCAAGCACTATGAAAACTTTTAGAAATGAGGTTTTAGCAATTACTTTGAGCACTAAGATTTGCTTGTTCAAGGATTTTTCAGGCAAAACAAAGAGCAAACAGATCAGGAATCATATGTAACTACTACATATAAATGAATTACATGAAAATATAACAGACCTAAGTTTTGCATATTGAGCTGAACCCTAGAAACACGCATAAAAAGACTACTTTGTCTACCATATGAGTAGCTCGTATAATTCAGGAGGAAAATAAGCGAAAACACTACTTACACATTTGTCATCTGATCCACTGGCTAGAAACCGTCCGCAAGGAGATACTGCAATTCCACATGGATAGCAGCGGCTACTGTGCCCTTTGAAACGACGTTCACACCTTCAGAGAAATTTCAGTCTTATTAACACCAACTAAAAACTAGCTTTTTTACTGCCATTTTCATGAATCCCACTGGTCTCATCCATTTTTCTTAGTCTACAAATTTACCAAGGCAAATCCACAAATTAAAATTTTAAATATCCCTGCAGTAGGATTTTGACAAAACTGAAATACCTTAAAGAATATTAGAAACTAAAAATAAAATGAACGCACAAAATTATCCCAGGACAATGGCCAAAACCATGCTTTGGCCTTATTGAGTTTACAAAGATAGAAACAACATTCCTATTTACAAATGAGGAGCTGCAATGCCTACCATTGAGCTACCCCTTGTTAGCCATCTCAGCAGGGAAAGCCAAACTCCCCTGCATTAAGGGGAGGGTGTTGTGAAAGCCAGTCTGTTCTGTGAAGCTTTAGAAATCTCCCTCAAGTAATTTATATCAAATGAATATCCAGTATGTGGTATCAGAACACAAATATTTATTGCTTGCTCTTCTTATACCTGAATCTGGATATTTAATCTGTGTTGCTCTATTTAGTGCACTATTTTATTGGATGTGGAAAATGTGAGAAAGGCAATATCTGAATGAGATTCCAAACTGATAAATCTACTTATCTACGCTACAACTGTAGATAACTTCTTACCTATCTGTGTTAATACAGTCTAAAGAAAAGAATGCATTTAAATTTAACACAAGGAATTAATTTCCTACTTTTCATGTTAATATTGCAAGGTAGCATTGCAGAGTAAGTTTTTGACAGCTGAGCACACTTGTCCCATTTAAAAATAATAATGTTTTTAATGAGATGAAGATTAATATCCATCTAAAAAAATCCATGACTCTGAAGAACTGATATCTTTGTAGTCACTATAAAACTGAGGAACGAAGTAGTAGTTAGAGTTGCTTAAGTGTTAAAGGACATTTTAATACAAGTTTAAACCCATTCAGAATTATCATTTACATATGTATACCTCATTTCAGAGCTTTGTTTTTTGTATCTACAAGGTATCATTTCAAATCAGACATAATAATCTATGTTATTCCTTTGGCTTTTTTATGAATGCTATCAACCTGTCCTGCTCCTTACAAAACAAATACATATACTTTTCCATAATACAGATGTCACACATTCTTTTTTTATATATGTGCTTGGTCCAGGAACAAATTTTAAATAGTAACATCTCCTGCCAGCACCTGTGATATACACTTTTTCCTGGCCAGTGAAATCACAGATGCTATGTTAATTCAATTGACTGAATCCATGTGCAGAAATCTCTAAATTTTTATACCACGTTGTTCTGTCTTAGACATACATGTATGTGCGGGAATGTGCTGAATGCCAAGTTGATTTCGTTCACCCAGGTGAAACAGGACTACTTAAACAAAAGCATCACTTTGTGACTGATCCAATGTCTATCACTTACTAAAGCATAAAAACCCGACACTTCTGAATGCATGAAAATACACCGTTTTACAGAGCCTAACTCTGTACTGTCACCTAACTCTAAACTTTCAAAGATAGTACATACTTGGCTGAATTTCTGTATAAAAAAACCCTACTGATACCAATGGACATTTTAGGTATATAGTAACCAGACCTTTCACCTCAAGCTAGTTCTACTCTAAAACTGTTTTAAGTATTCCTATTTAAGAAAACACTACAATTCGAAGAGAAGCAACTTGTGAAGACAGTCAATTACTATGACTAAGATGTAAAAACATTCTTCAACGTCAATTTGCACATCATTCTTACATGAGTATTCAGAGACTTTCAATAACCAATGGCTGCATTTGAGTCACTGAATAACCTGCCTCTATTCAGGCTTCCTATGGACGGTAAAGAATACTAGCTACCTCCGTCTCCTTGAATGCAGCATTTAACATATATGACTCCAAAGGTTAGGCAATGGAGGACAAGTCACAGAATACATATTTGATTTATACTTTCAAAGAACTTTACTTTTTGCAAGATAACTTAAAAGAAAAAGTAAAGGGTAGCATGTTGTTCCCATACCACAGCATTCACAGAATCACGTAATGATTGCAGGAACCTCTGCAAGTCATCTTGTCCAACTTCTCTGCTCACCTAGAGCTAGTTGATGAGGACCATGTCCAGATGGGTTTTGAGTATCCTCAATCTGTAAAACTCCACAACCTTACTGGGCAACCTGTGCCAGCACTCAGTCACTGGAAATGGTTTCCATAATTAGTTGTTCTATTACCTTCCTAGGGATCAAGGTGAGGCCGACCAGTCCATAGTTCCCTGGGATCTCCTTCTTGCCCCTTTTTGAAGATAGGAATGGCATTTACTTTCATTCTGTCTTCAGATCTCTCTCCTGATGACCATGATCTTTCAATGACACTTGAGAGTGGCCTCACAATAAACATCAGCCATCAAGGAGCTGGAGGCACACTTCAAAGAACACAGAGCTAGGCTCTCTTCAATGGCACCCAGAGACAGGACAAGAGGCAATAGGCAAAAGCTGAAATGCAGGACACTCTGAACATCAGAAAACACTTTTTTTCTGTGAGGGTGACTGAGCACTAGTACAAGTTGCCCAGAGACATTGTAGAACCTCCTTCCTTGGAGATATTCAAAAGCCATGTGGATATGGTCACGGACAACCAGCTGTACCTGCTTGAGCAGGGGAGTTAGACAAGATGACCTCCAAAGATGCCTTCAAACTGCAATCATTACGTGATGCTGATTAAGCAGCAAAGGCATTATTATAACTTTGGGCAAGTCTGTCTTTCAAACACCTTGGACAGACAGAAACAAAAATGAAGCACAATGTGTTTCATCTCTCTGCTGTTCTCCTTCATGGTCAGATGTGGCATTGCAAGATTTTGCCCTCAGTTAGGCTCCCACTAAACATTATTAATTGTGTAGAGTAGATATCTCCCACAACTCAGCCTCAAGCATGTTTTTTATTGTCTCTGCCAGAGCCCCAGTTGTGTTGTTTGTGATTTTCAGAGTCCCCCAAAAAATACAGTCCTTCTCAGTGCCTTTTCTTATAGTCACATACAGACAATGTTGATACAAATATTTGAAGAAAAAGGTTCTTTTTAATCTTATAATTGTAAGATGTAACAGCATCCCATGAAAGAAAATTCCATGAGAAAAATAAACAAAATACATATATCCTCTGTCTGACCTGAATATGCCTTCAGGATCACCCTTCTTCCCGAAGCAGAGCACTGGCCGTCAGGACTAGTAAGACCTCATTCTCAGGACCTGTAAAAGCTAACTTCCACAATGAGGTGTTTCTTCTTCACAGAAGAGTCTCCTAACAAATCACTGCAAACAACTTCCTCTCAAAAGAATTTGACTTATCTGCACCTGTGACCGATAAATCACTTACTCCACCTATAGATGGATGCATAAGAAGTAACAGGGTACTGTTAACAGGTAATTTCCAAGGCTTTCACTAATCTTTTCTCCGCTATACCACAGCAATATAAAGCAATGTCTGAGTCACATGACAATGCTACTGTTTCTTGTGCTACTACAGCCACAATAATCAATAACATCCTGGATTCTATTTTCTTAATTGTTTTCCTGTTCAACTTTTCCATTATAATCAGGGTGTATGTTCTATTACAAGTATAACTACCTCCCCATCCCCTCAAAATTATGCTCCAAAAAGACATTTTAAAAAACTAATTCTGATTAAACTTTTCACAGAATCCACTAGGAACTTTGTTATACAATCTATTAACTCTAGATATCTCCAGGTATCACAGCAATGGAAAAAAAGTGGATAACAAATCTTAGAATAAATAGATAGGCATTGTATGCATAACTAGCTTATTCTAGGAGTTCTCATATTTCAGGCTTTATTTTTTCTTTCTCCCGTGGTTTGTGGGTTTTTTTAAGTAGCAACAGGTGGTGATCAAACTTATTTTGGATATTGCAAGCTTTATGTGGCCAGCTGGCATGCTGTCCAGCCTCCTAAGAACGCTTTTCTGGTCAGAGCTTTACAGGGGTTACCATGACAAACATCTGGTAATTGCATGGGACAGCAAACAGCCAAGTTTTTCCTATGTTCTCCATTGTACAGCTTTTAGTCTACATTCCAAAATATGTATCTTTTTATATTGCAAACAATTTGCTGAATATCAGGGAAAAAAAAATGTAACATGCTTTCTGTCTTTGTAAGAGAAAGATACCAGAATGGCACGTGTCTATAAATCAGGGAATGCTCTCACAAATCAGCCTATTTCATTCCAATTGCTGCATTAAAAAAAAAAAAAACAACCTTGACTACAAACCAAAGTCGTCTTTTTTTTTAACCACTTTTCCTTGTATTCTATTACTTTGCCTCAGCACTGCGGTATTCATTCAGAGACCCTTCAGTACCAGGAGATCCACTGAGGCTCTAGAAAATCTGAGTATAGCTTAACATTAGTAGTAGCTACCTTAGACGTTCTGTACACATGGGTTTCATTTTAAACATACACCAAACCCTTCACATCCCTATGTGTGGGTTGAGTATGGCTCAGCATGCTTTCACCAACAACATCCAGCACAGACCACATTCTCCATCCTGTACACTTTCATGCATCCCTAGTCCCAAACTTGGAGGAACTCTAGCCCCTGCTTTGTTCCTTTTTCCCTCAGAATCCAGATAGCAAGACTCAAAGCTCCATGGAAAAAAAGATGACAAATCATGGGATCATCACATTCAGAAAAGACCAAGAATTTATCACATTCTGAGTATGTGTATATGTGTATCTTGCTCAGGATGACGCCAAGCAAGTTACTTCACAGTGGACATGCAAACTGAAAAATAACTGAAAATTGAGGGGCTATTCGTTCAAACTGCATATCTCACCCTAAGGCTCAAAGTGTAACTGTTAGAATATGTATGAGATGAGTTCCATGTGGCTGCAGAAATTCTACTAAAATATGTTGCCAGGGGAGCTTATGATCTAGTTGCACAGGATCATAATATTAGTTGGAGATTTTACCTTAATGTCTAAAACTATCTTTATACAATTGGCAAATCTTTTCAGAGACTGATAGAGGGTGAAACTGATTTTCCCTGGGAGTGTGCATCAAAGCATTATCATGCATCTGAATATTCTGCAGAAGAAATTCACTATGTCCAAGTAGTCCAATATTCTTCAAATATCTTCACAGTTGTCCAATAAGCACCCACTGCCTTTATTCCAGGGGAAAAAAAAAAAAAAAAAAAAAAAAAGATGAGGAATGGCTATTTCAGCAGCAAAGAACATAACAGCAGCTGAAATTCTGTTCCTTTACTGTTCAGAGTGTGAGTCAGAGGCAGGCTGCTCCTGCCACCAAAGATGTTAGTGGGTGGTGCTTGTGAGCTCCTCCCAACACCTTGTCTCTGCCAATCCCATAACCTGCATCAGTAATTTAGCAGCTGTCACATCTACCTCCCCACACCTACCATAGCAGCAGCCCAGACCTCTAAACTGGGCTGTAATAACTCTTCCCTGGTGTCCCTACCTCTGGGTAAATAACAAGCATATCTGACAGCATAGTGCAACTGTCCCATTCCTTCCTTTTAAATTAATTCCCAATTTCAGCTGGTTTTGTCCATCCTGCTCTCTTATTCAACATTACATCGGTTCCCCCAGCAAGTTTCCCATTCCTGTATTTCTGTGGCAAGTAGAGAAGAGCAAATGCTAATTTCATAGAATCACAGAGTCACATCATGGTTGAGGCTGGTAGGTAGCTCTGCAGGTTACCTTATCCAACCTCCCTGCTCACACAGAGCCAGTGGCACTTCACTGATGCTAAACAGATGGGAAGCGTCACCTCCCTCGGCCTGCTGGCAGCAGTCCTCCAGATGCAGCCCAGAACATCATTAGCCTTCTTTGCCACAAGGGCACATTTCTACTTCACGTTCATCTTGGTGTCCTTTTCTGAAAAGCTGCTTTCCAGCTAGTTGCCCTCCCAGCATATATTGGTGTCTGGGGGTTGCACTTGGTGCCAAGGGGACTTTGCACTTCCTCTTGTTGAACTTCATAAGGCTCCTGTCAGTGCATTTTCACAGACTGTTCAGGTACTTCTGGATGGCAGCACATCCCCCAGTGTATCAGACACTCCTGAGAGTTTTGTGCCACCAGCAGACTTGCTACACTCTGCCCCATCATCCAGATAGTTAACGAAGATGTTGAACAGGATTGGAACTAGTACTGTTGCTCCCTGGGATACACTGCTAATTACTGGCCTCTGGCTAGATTTCATGCCACTCGTCACCACCCTCTGAGGTTCCCATTCAGACAGTTTTCAACCCTTCTCACTCTTCATCCAGCCCATATTTCGTATGCTTCTCTATGAGGGTGTGATGGAAGATGGTGTTGAAAGCCTTACTGAATTCATAGTAGACAATATCCACTGCTCTCCCCACATCTACCAAGCCAGTAATTTTATCATAGGTGTTTATCAAATTAGTCAAGCGTGACTTCCCCATGGTAAATCCATGCTGACTACTGCTGATTAATTCCTTGTCATTTATGTCCCTGGAAAGAGTTTCCAGGATTAACTGCTCCATCACTTTCCCAGGGATTGAGGTAAAGCTGACCAGCCTGTAGTTCCCTGGGTCCTCTTTCTTGCCCTTCCTGAAGGGCCTTTTCCTCAGAAATTTATAGAAAGCATGTCTTCTTCCTCAGCTACAGATAGGAACAATTATGAAATAGATATTGTAAGGTGACATTTTAAAAACACCCAAGCTGCAGCTACAAAGATAACTTGTGCCTTGTTTCATCTCATATTCTGCCAAATGCTAAGTGTCTTAGATTGTCTGCTGTTGATGCAGGTGGTCCTCCTTCAAAGGGAAGGCAATGGATGATCAGAGCAGAGAAAGTTTTTTCATAGAATCACAGTCACAGAACATGAAAAGATCTGAGCAACTCTTCACTCACTCAGAAATGTTTCTGAGACAACCTCTGCAAAATCAGTAAATCTTTATTCAATTTTTAACCTAGCTTGAATGATCAGCAGACTCAAATGTTGATTGTGCTCACAATCTAGCAAATACATCAGTGTATGGCTTCCCTGCACAAAGGTATTGATCTTGCATTACTTCAATCTGTTCATATAATACAGTACAGAGCCGTGTATATATTACTTATATTACTACCCCTTTCAGAAGTAGAAGGCATTATTTCAAGTTAGGAGTATTGCTTAAAACATTAAGCAGCTTTTGGGTTACAATTAACTACGTGGATCACATGCTTGGTAATTACCAGGACCAACTTATCAGCTCCTTTTTTTTTGGAGCAGAAACAAAAATAAAAACGTCACAAGGCATTCCTTAGTGTGCATTTTGCAGACCTACGCACCTTATGTGAGAAATAAATGTAACTGCGAATATGCACATCGTAGTGCAGCAAGAGCATAGCTACTACAAAAGGAGAAATAAATAGGAAGCCAATGGTGGTCATGGCACAGTGTTGTCACTGACCAGGGCACCGTCCCACCACAACTGAATAGGGTAGGCAGAGTAGTATGCTGATAACAAGGTCCACTGGCAATCCCAGAAAAAGAGAGGTGATGAACCAGGTCCAGAGTCCATCCCAGGAGTCCAGCCAGGAGCAGCAGCAGATGGAGCCAGATAGATGGCTGAAGGCAAGATTGGAACATGGTTCCCCTGGAGAGTGGATGCAAGGCAAACTACCTACAGAGTAGGTCAAGATCCATGCAAAAAACAAGGCCAGAGGCAGGACTTGAGACCTGTACACTGACAACATCGTTCAGGCAAGGACTAAATGTCCAGGCCTGAGCTTAAATGTAGCTCCTGAAGCAAGGAGCAGAGTGTGCGTGGATGGGGGTCCGAGGCTGGTCAGGGCAATTAGTGCCCAGTGGCATGCTCAGGGACCTCACAGTGCAGCCTCTAACTTGAGTAAAGATACACCTGAAAATCTGAGACCAAGCCAGGCCATAAAATTAGTGTCACAAAGAAGGATGAAGCTTTACTGCACCAGGACTTTCAGCCACATTATACTGATGAGCAAGGCAGGTCCACATCAGTGTCTAAAAGCTTTGCAGAAGATCTGAAATCTGCCTTGGGGAAGAAAAGCTTATACTACTTCACATTCTAGAACCTCTCAGGAAAGTGACTCTTTGCTATGAATCTTGCAAGAGAACAAGCAAACTGCTGCAGAAATCTGGACAGCTGATTTTTCTCAGTATCAGCCAGTCATGAAGATGAGGGTATTCATGTAACTTTGTCAGTGAATGTGAGCTGGTGCTACCACTAAGTGTTTAGTCAATATTTTCAGTGCATTTAACAAAGTGAAGCGGGTAACACCTTGAATTGATAGTTTCCTCCTAACATCGTGAATGAAAGTGACTTCCTTTCTTCTGGATGCATTAATGCACAAAATTATCTAATCTATAAGTGGGAGAAAATGAGAAATTGAAAATGTCTAGACTGGTAAAACAGAATTTAAAACTGTCATGTGAAATTTAAGTGATACAAAACGTATTGAAGCAGCTGGTATTTAGTCTAGTCTACCATTTTGGGTTGTTATGGGTTTACTGTGTAAGGGAATGGAGTTTTCCTTAATTCCTAAGTTTCTACACTCTTTCTGTGCATTGGTTTTATAGCACTAGACTGCTGAAATATATCTGTCCCTCACTGCCCTCTATGTTGGTGAACGTAGTCACTAGAACCAGGCAGGATTGACAGACAAGGAGGCTTAGTGTATTAGAATTTTCTGATATACCTAGCCTGGCACACCTATATGACTCACCAACGTGTGTCATTCCAAACGAGACTTTCCCAAAAGATTAAAATTAAGTGGTGGATTCAACAGGTACATATCCCTATGAATCATTGCTGGATTGCTAACTTCAGAAGGAGTTGTGATGTCTCTAAAATCCATTCAATAGAAGGACAGCAGGAGGTAGAATGGTAATGTTTCTTGTCTTATGGACAATTAAGAGTCTACAATGTTTCATCATAAAGAACACATAGTCCTTCAAACAATGTAAGCATGCGTTAGCCTTTTGTACCTCGTGATCATTAAGTGTTTGTCTGACTCCTGGTAATCCTGAAGTTGGTAACTGTAATATTCTCATTCAGATCCCCATTGTACCACAGTCCAACTCCTGTGTTCACTGTTTCCACCTTGGACTCAAGAGAAAGTTTTTTTACTTGTTCTCCAAGTAGCTGTTCTTTTAGACCAGATAGATTTAAAATGCTCTTCACAATGTCTTGGAATTTGTTCAAAGGTCATTATCTTACCCTAATGCACGTATTCATAAAGCCTCATAGTTCATTATCCTAACCTGGCAGAAAAGTAGAGTTGTTTCTTCTTCCAAAAACATCTCTTTGGTTCTTTATTCATAAGTCTGCTTTGCAGATTGTCTGGAGCTTTTCTCAGGTATACTTATAAATGAGGAGAATGCAGGTAAAGTATAAAAATGTTCAAAATCTTCAGATGAAACTTTAAAAATCCATGCATTTCAAAGCAAATGAAGCAGGAGTCTGAGTAAATCCAAAAGTCACTAGCAGTATCCAAGATTCCCTCATTTATTGGCAAGATGACCTGGCTGCGTGAGGTTGGCTGACAACATCAGAAAGTTAAAATGCCTTTTCTTGTACCACCTTCAGAGGAACCCATAAGACTTTCTGGCACTCTCTGAAGCAATCTTGGAATGCCTCCAGATCATCAATAGTGAAAGAGACATAAAGATTCACAGCTTTATCCAGAAAGAATGATGAAAATGGAAGTTGCAAATTACTTCAAGAACAAAAGAAAAGATAAGTTAAATGATTTTTTTTCTGGGTAAAAAACGTAGCTTAGTAATACAAACTGAATGGAAAAATTCTTGTGGAACTCACTGCAAAAAACCCGCAATATATTCAAAACCTATAAAACTGCAGGCCAGGATAACATGTCTGAAGATTTACTCTAAGCAAAGATCAAAAAAGAATTTGAGCATCCCACCATGATTCCTCCGTCAGTTAAGAGAAAAGGAACGCATGTCAGAAGAATAAGAAAAAAGGAACCATCACTAAAGAAATTGAATAAACAACTAAGAATCCCAGAGAAATTGTGCAGAGTCAGTCTGAAAATTATTTCCCATGCTTTCAACTGCAGCTTTCAAGAGCACCAGGCTGGAGGATTTTTCCCTATTTAATCAGAATTTTGTACTTTACAGTATTGTTAAAAAAAGTAACAATGGACAGAACTCATTAAGGGCAATAAGCAGATTAAACAAAAGCAAAACAGTTTTCACTGTGGATGTCTAGGGCAAATACTTAGAACAAAATCAACAAACAATCAAGTTGAGATCTTGCAGTTAGTGTTACTATCCACAACACTGCAAACAGTATAAATGAGAAGGTGGACTTACCTTTGCTATATTTCAAGAACACTGGATAAAGATTTTACTAAACAAAACCTATTATGGCAAACCCAAAGCAGAAACAAAGAGAGGTCATTCCAGAGGGACCATTCAAAACATAGTAATGGCAGATGCACCAACTTTACAAATCAACAGCTTTAAAAGATTAAAGGTACTGGCCCATCATAAGATTGTTTAGGAGCTAATCTCTCCTGTAAGCACCCAACAGTGCAAGGGATGGACTGGATTTGATTGGACAAGACCTATGAACAAAAAAAAGCAAAAGTTTTCAGTCTGTGTAACTGTATAGTAGACCTAACACTTCAATGGAGACTTGTTCCAAGTTCAGATAGAGCTTTCCAAACTCACCCATTTCAAATTTATTTATGTGAAAAACACCTGGTGAACACATTAGGAAAAAGTGAACAGTTTTCTTCCTTATGAGAACTCAAGAATAGTTTTTAAAATACAGAAGATTCAATCTCTGGTCTGAGCAATGAGAGAACATTTCATTTTTAAAAACTGGGGGGTGGGGTTGCTGAAAGTTATTAGCAAGTGAAAAATAATGCTTTATTTTCTCTATTTCTTCTCCACAATAGTTACTACTATTGATCACTGTGTAATGTGTAACAAACACACACATATACATAACACCTAATAAGCACCCTTAAAACATGTCATTAAGGACTGGAATTACTTTTTTGAAGTTTGGCTACTAGAACTCAGCAGACACTAGAATACACTGACTTAGCCAAATTAAATATAGAGCAAGAACATATATAAATTATTCCCCTCTTCCCAGGACATATTCATTTAATTGATTGTCCAGATTTTACACTTTAACTATTTTACCATTCACCTGCTCTTACTTACATTAGTATTTAGAAACAAAAAGACAGATAAGTGATCTGTGAAAAGCTTTCTACTTTTTCATTACTCTTCAGCAACACAGTTTGAGCAGCTTATTAGAAAAACATAAGAAGGTAACAGATTCCAAACCCAGAAGTCTCTAGTTTCATTACTTTCTGACATTCAGCACAGGTAATACAGCAATGCTTTTGGCAAGAACATATATGCCCCCTATAGATTTAACATATTCTTGCCACAGAAAGGTGGAAATAAATGAAAGGCTCATTAGGCATTTCCTAAATAGAAAATTCAGTACTAGAAAAATTATATTAAATCTTTCAATAAATATATGTTTACATGCACAAAAAGCAAATGTAATTATTCTTTAAAACTTGAACATCATCCTGTTCAAACACCTTTTCTTTTAAACTTAATTATTCTAGCCTGCACAACAGAGATTGACCCAAGTATTTCTTTTCCTCAGCAATGTTCCCTCCGGGTACTCTCTCCCTTTGTCCAAGAGCTTTCCCAAGCACAACACTGAAAGCTTTTTAGAAAAAGTGTAGCATTTTATTCTGAGTTTATGATAACATATTATGCAAATCTATAGCACGACATACATGATTTGTAATAATGTTGTTACAAATATATTTGTATTTTAAAAGCTGGATCATAAGTTTTACCTCCTTTAGCAGCAATGACATGCTGTTTTGGAAATACCATTAGCATTCAGTTCAACATACTATTTTATTATACAATTAGATCTGCAAAGGTAGGTAAAGATGGGTGATAAATCTTGACTATTTAATGGCTTCCACATAACTAACTACAACTGAGGAACGAACATTTTGTCTGGTCTCTTAAAATCAGTAAATTCCAATCAGCCTTTAATTTTCCCTTTTAAAGGCCTGACTGTAGATCTGATTCCACATAAAAATTTCTACAGGTATATCACAGCAAGTATGACAACTCTGAATAAAGACAAAGCATGGCTTTTTATTCCTAGGTGCATAATTCAGCCTTACCTCAGTGTTCTTAAATCCCACAGTTTGATGCCATCACCTGCAGCTGTTGTCATGAAAAGGTTGTAAGCTTCGGGTTGCTGAGTGCTGAAGGATGATCCCTGTAAAATATGAAATCAGTTTCAGATAACTATTCTTGTGGCTTTAAATATTTATAGAATCATAGAATATCTCAAGTTGGAAGGGACCCATAGGGATCATCGAGTCCAACTCCCTGCTCTTCACAGGATTACCTAAAACTAAACCATATGACTAAGAGCATCGTCCAGATGCTCCTTGAACTCTGACAGGCTCAGTGCCCTGACCACTTCCCTGGGGAGTCTGTTCCAGTGACCAACCACCCTCTCAGTGAAAAATTTATTAAACTTAAAAAATAAACAATACATGTTTGTTAGATTATGTGAAAAAAAGCTTGTCTGCACACAAAGAAACTTGTGCAGAGGAAAGCTGGCATGTGGAGGGACCCCAATAACCCAGTCAGAGAAACAGAGCACTGCCTTGACTCCTCTCCTGTTGTCTCGGGACAGCCATGAGCCCTTTGGTCCAGGGGTGGCACCCGCCATGATGAGTCAATGGGAGTGGCTCTTTGTGTCATCTCACAGACTGACAGGATGTTTAGAGGAGGAGGCAAGGGCAGGGAGAGGGAAGGATCAAAGAGCAGTCCAGCATTTAATTGTAAGACATATTGAACCTTGGCATAAGTGGGCACATTTTCCATTGACTTCAGTAGTAAATGTGTTCATTTATAACAGGACTGATTTTGGCTTCATACCTTTAAATAATTAAATCCTGTCTATCTTTAAACTTCTGAGTTTTTAACATCCGCGTTGGCAAATCCTGGCCTTTTTGCTGGCTACAAACTTCTTTCTCCAGGGAACTAAATATAAACAGTTAAAGCTCCTTCTTTCCTTTCCCCACCATTCACATTCTTGATTTGGCTGAACACATCACAGAAACCTCAAGGCCATTTCCCGCAATCAGTGCTTGACTGCCAGGAATCTTCTATTCATTATTAAAACTGGTGTGTATAGCTGGAAAATACTCTAGCATTTAGTCAACAGAATTCTCCCAAAGGCCAAGACAAAGTGGGCCACTCATCGTTAAAGAGACTATAGGAGCTTTCACTTACTTTAAACAGATTTCATTCCTAAACTAAGGATTACCACAGCCTGCTCTAACAGATGAATTAAAATGCACTGCGCAACAGGTTTCTCAACAAAGTCTTCACATTCTGACATCAGCTATGTATAACTATTTAAAAAAAAGACTAATTATAAAAGAGAAATACAGTAGTTGTCTAAAGGATAGTATTCATTAAAAGTTACAGAACACCCTTTCTTTTTGTGTTTTTGAAACTTTTACTCACTACCTCTTTCTTCAGTCAGCAATGATCACAGAGTCCAATACAAAAAGCTCTACAGACACATACACATTTACTTCATGCACTACTCCTTTAGTTTAGAATACACTAACAGTAATAAAGGTAAGAATAAGTGTAATCCCTTTGTTTCTTCCCTGCCCTGACATTTTGTCAGTAACATACTTTACTAACATAATGCTATACTTGTATCCTCAAACTACATTTGCTACTGAATATTGCTGTGGCAGGCAAAAAAATATATACGAGTTAGGATAATATGCAAACTGAATTTTATTTATCCCTTTGTGGTTTTATAGTCCATTAATTTATGATAACCTATAATTTATGTGAATCTAATGCAAAAAGTAGCATATTCCAACACACACTTCAAACAATATTCTTTCATTCTGACAGACAAATCACTTGCCTATGCCCCATCATCTTCCTTATCCAGCAGTGCAATACCTTCTCAGCTTCTCTGTAGACTAACCACATTGCAACTTCCACATAAAATTTGGCCCCAAGAAGAACATGGTTAAACAGAATCCCCATCTCATTTGCTAATTCCATATGAACACCATCAATATAATCAGAACAGTGCAGCTGGCTTATGCTAAAGGCATGTCTCAAAATACACTCCACATCTTCCAGGCATGCACATACCTTCAGAAAGATTTGCCACTATCACTAGGAAAAAGTTAACTGACTGAAACTTCTTAGTTGTCCATTTTTCAGCCTTCACATCATGTACATTTCCTAATGAATGGGCAAATTAATTTTGAAATAAAAGGGCCTGGGAGGAAAACTAGAAACTTTGTTATTTCTCTGAAAATGAATGTAATGTAAAAACTGTGTTTGCTAGGAGAACATAATACCATGCAAATATTTGTGGTTGATACTGATACATTCCTGTTCAAAGAATATGTTTTGTACCACTGCAAATGTATCACTAACACTAAAGCTCTGAATCTTTGAGGTCTGATCTCAAATTGCCATCTATTTCTGGATCTCAGAAGTTCCTAAAGTCTAAGACAGGAACACAATTTTGATATTTCAACCAATTCATTTTACTACATTTCTTAAAAGTTAGTATACAAAGCAATGGCACCATGAGAAGACACATAATACTTTGGGAATTATTAATAATCAGTTTTCATCAGGTGATCTTATGCATCAAACCAAAATTTTCAAGTTGGAAATCACTAGAATAAAACAGATTATAGAAGTGTAAATCAATTATTATTAGCTTAGGGTATTCACCTTGTTAGGCTTGGTAAAAGATGGCTAAGGACTACTTACCAGTGAGGTGAAGTTACTACAGCCAGAAGAGCGACATCTGCTCTTGCCTCAGAAGACGCTTAATACATCACTTGGGCCTAGTGTACACCCTGCACTAAAATACTATAAGGAATTCTGAGAGTAGAATCTGATAATCAGGCACAGGTGCAGGGAAAAGAGTGGAGGGTCCATCAACACCAGCCTATCATTGAAAAGTGGGAGATCTCCACCAGTTTCCTGAGGCTGAGGAGAACAATGAACCTCTTTCCCCTAGTTCCTAAGCAAACTCTGAAAAGTAAGAGCCTGCAGCAGTATCACCACATCTCCACAGGACCACGTATTTAGCCCAGTTTCCTGATGAAATGATGCTTATGCAACTGTACTGTTTGCTGATTCCCATCCAGAATTTTTTTTAACCTGCTTCAATAATTAAATCCAAGAGATAAAGGTCTGATGATAACTACCTTTCCATGAGATACGTGTAAATAAGTAACTAGCAGACAAAAATTCAAACCAGCACAGCCATCAAGGAAAGTGATTTAGTTTGTCAAGCCATTAACCAGCCAACACACAACTAATTTAGAACAGGTGTGCAGTATGGCATGCCTCTCAGTCAACTAGTAATAAGGACATGACAAGAAGATAAGGTTGTGAGAAAGGAGTGTTTAGGGAACAAAACTGGAAGTGTATGTGGTGGGGAGGTGAAGATTATAAAGAATTTAATAGTCAAATTTGAGGTTTTGTGGTGAATTTGGAAAGTAGTATTTAAGGACACAGCCTTAAAATCCTTCAGAAAGGATGCTTGATTAGTCTTGCTGCTGGAAGAACCTGTATACAAAGAAAGACAAGCTCTGTATCTTCATTATATAACATGTCCTGAGCACTTCAGGGTAATTTGGTGCCATAATGCTTTTTAAGGGAACAAAAATACACAGTTTTGGAATAATAAACATTAATATGCTCAATTAAATAAAGATTATAGAGGTTCTAAGCAAGTGGTATAAGGCCTAAGGCTCTGCAAGAAATTTAATTGTGTAAGCTTTAATCAAATATGGAACTTCAAGACCTAGGCATGTCTCTTGTGGTTTCCTCTCCTGGACTTTAGTAAACTAAGTTGCACTATTTTGGATACAGGACTGAAGGTTCTTTATCCTAAATAACTGTACTAAAATAAAGTAGACGACAAATGGGAAGTAATCTGTCACAAACAATACAAATAGATAAACAAAAATCTGGTAGTAAGCACAGTGCCCAGAACAACTTCTTCCTTAAGTGACAAGGATTTTTGCTATGATTTTGCCCAACTTCCTCTTTACCTTCTGTTTTTCTTCATCCAATACTTTAAATTTGGCACAGCCCCATAAGACTAGCTTCAAAATGGTTTCTTTATAAGTTTCAGAATATGTATCTTGCATGTGAGAAATGCTTGCTACATTCTTGCTCCAATTTCCCTTCCCTGACATTGACAAAATAACAAAAATTCACAACATAAATAGTGTTCTGAACAATGTAAGGAAAGATCTGAAGAAAACACAATCAAGTCATGGAAATACTACAGATGGAAAAGTATATTGGCATACATATATATGCTTTGTGTATATAGACATATGTTACTTTCAACCACTGTTGCAAATTAAGGTTTTCAAATCAAACAGGGTAGCATTAAGGTATTTGGCTATTCCTACAATTAGCAAAGATAAAGAAGAAAAGATGAAGTACAGCAATATGTACTTTCTATCATGATGCAATGCTCATGTGCAGATGTATTTTCACTGTACTCATTATTCTTCATCTCACTATAAACATGTAACAACATAGGGCAGCATCATACTTTCTGCAAATATGGAAAGTACTGTCTTCAAGGATTTACCAGCCAAAATATTTTTTTCTAACATTACTCTCTGCTCTGAGTCATAGTAACAACTGTTTTTCCCCCAGCTTCCATGCAAATGTTTATAATTTTTCTTCAGCATAATACTATTGAATTTTTCATTTCTGAAGTAATCCTTTGCATTAAAACCTGAGTTTAAAATGGGAAGACTTTCTTACTGTGCTACTGCATTTAATTTAAAGATGTTTAGATTTATTCTTTGTACTAAAGCAGACACTGCAACCTTCTGGGAGTGAGCTTTACCGATGCTGCTCTCTTCACTTCCCTGCATCCTTCTCCCTCATGGCCATTACCTCCCCAGACCTAGTTTCTCCCAGTCCTTGCATCTGTCTCCTTTGGACCCTTGCAAAACACTGAGGTTCAAGGAGGTGAGAAAGACAGACATAATCAGGGCAAAGGAGCTCTGGGAACAACAGTAATCTATGTGGTTGTGGGTGGCTGGAACAGTAGGGGGAGGGCGTGGGAGTGGGGAGAGGATTCTACTAGAGAGAGAATTAAGTATGAGAAGGAGGAGAAAAAGAAGTTGTAGGAGGTGCAGAAGTGAAGGCTCATAGCTGCAGAGGCAGAGCACCTGTAATGATATAGAGAGATATAGCCTAGCTTCAGCTGGCGAAATAGGTTTGGAGATGTAAACTGACCAAGCAGCACAGGATCAGAGGTGCAGGCTTTACCCATAGTTTGTTTATTCTGGAGCTCCACCAAACTATCAGGAAGCTTGAAGCAGTACAGTCATCACAGAGGTTGCCAGCGAGAAAGGGAGAAGAGTGTCAAGACAGAAGACCCCCATCTCATTGCTGCCACTGTTGCTGTCTCCAGGGAAGAGGGAGAAGAGTCAGTAAGAATGGGTAGAACCACCACCATATTCACACGTCACCTGAAAAGACGGACCACTGCAGCAATTTGCTAGACTACAAAAGCAAGTACTCCATGTACTTATTCTATATATGTACACTGTATGACCACATATTCTACATTCATCTGCAATATTTTACAAAGTGTTAATAAGAACAGAGATTATTTTGCATAATTCAAGCTTCAGGGACAATTTTCCATCAACTACTTACATCTGTACAGAGGCTACAGACATAATATCTCAGGCAATGATACAGTCTGATTTTATAACCTCATTACAGTCAGGAAGACTCAAAACTTTCCTGCTAAAGAAAGATAAGCTGTGGCACGTAATGATTCAAGAGGGTGGTTTATCATCTTCAGCATACATTACTCGATCAAGGCTTCATTACACTGATAACTGCTGCTGCAACTAAGGGCTGTGCTATACTCCCCTAAATGTAAAGTGATGATTCTGACCACCTATGGTCATCCAGCAGTTTGGGGTGGTGGGGTGGGGATGGTGCGAACTCAATTATTTTAGCCACTACGTTTTGTGCAGATTTCAAGAAGAGCAACTATAAAGAATTCTACTCTGGCTTCATGGCAATTACTGCAGAATTTGATAAGCGAAACAAGGGTTTCTTGATTCTTGAGAGACAGAAGATTTGTACATTAATTTTAAACAGGCCACAGAGAGATATTTTCAAAATTAGACATGAGAATAAGGCAACCAGTTCTTAGATTCAGCTGATACTTAAATGTTTGAATTTTCCTCTGAACATTTACCTATAGCACATTCTAAATTTCTGCAGTGTCATGCAGATGATCTGTATCTTTACAGATTCAGCAGCAGTTTATATGTACATAAAAGTAGTATGACATCTATTTAATTTGAACTCCCAGTCTATGCTTCCTGATTAATGTCATGCAGATGTAGCAATTTTTATTATCTTCTAAATATATTTTCACTTTTAGAATACTAAAATTCTAAAATGAAACAGGAATTACAGAGACACATTAAAATGGTTGTCTCAACCCATCATCTTCTAAGAGACATTCTTTATAACAGTCAGTACAGCCAAATCTTTCATATGAATATATATATATGTATAAATATTTGCAATATCTCCTACTAATCTGTTCTGGAGAAAGATTCAGAGTATGTTTGCTTCACAGCAAACATTGTCTGATTTATAATAGAACAGTATTCTGAATCTTTATATATCTATATTTTTTAAATATAATAAGCTTAATCAAGTATACAATTTAAAATCAAAGTCATTACACTGTAAATTATATATACTTGCTTAAATCTGCTGCTGTCCAAACCCAGAAATAACAGAATGTCACGTTGTTCACCTATGTTCCCAGAACATCCTATGTATTTAATAATTCGCTAACAGGTTTCTCCCACACTTAATAGGAACATATCTTCCTTAGTGTTTTACAAGTCTTTCTAAATGATTTTTATTTATTTATTTAAAGAATAAATCTCCTGATCATCCTCAATTACTGTCCATGACAAAGCAGTCTTGGAACAGTGGAACTGATTTGCATGAATCTACACCAGAAAATGCACTTCAAGAATATATATTTTGCAATCACTAATAAGAATTATATCCACAAAACAAGACTAGGACTAGCCCAAAGGAAAGCCTGCATAAATTCTGTTGTGTTGGCACTGGATCTTTAGCATCAACTTCACTCCACATATTTTCTTCTACTGCACCACCTCTCATGGCTAGCTAACCTTAGATTCCAATGTGTTTCATACTTTAAACAGGATGTAATTTACACACAGTATTTTGCAAATTTTTATGTCTATAAAATATTTTAGCATATTATCTTAATGTAAATGCACTGAGTTATATTTAGTCTAACAGCTTTAAACTATAAAACTCTAATGAAACAGTTGATGTGTAATATTCCTATTGACTTATCTGAAATATTAAATGTCTAAAACTGAAAAAATAGAGAACCTGGGTCCATAATTTTTCCCAAAAATGGTCAATTTTCTTTGCTATACCACATGCCTCTAGGTTTTTTCCTAACTGAATACTCACCCACAGCTTTAAAATTTTTCTTAACTAAATAACCTGAAGCCACTAAGCTGACCAAGCAAAAAGAAAAGCCAGAACCTTAAGCCTATATCTGTTACAAATAGCACTGAAATAGTTAGCACAGTTTTAAGTGTTTTACCAGATCACATCTCTCGGGAAAACCCACAAAGAGCTCTACAAAAGTAGTAATATGGAACTGTGTTAAACCCACAGAAGCAAAGACTTTCCAGCTGGGAATGAAGAATCATACTCAACTAAAACTGTAACACAGTAAGTATTCCAACCTATATGGTGCCATAAGACCTCCAAACATTCAAATCAATCTTCAGGTAAAAAAAACAGAGTAAGGGGGGGGGGGCGGTGTTTAAGTCATCTATTCTATTGAAGTACTGAACAATGGGGGGGGTTGTTTGTTGTTTCTGAAAAGTTAGAATAAACCAGATGACTTCAGATTCAACTTTAGAGGAGAACAGTTACATAAGAAAAAGTTCCTGCTGAACTACAGTATTACAGTCTGGCATGAGCAAGGCAAAGTGTAATATACACTTCCCTAGTAGCAAGCTTGTTCAGTCATTCTCACTGCTCCCTGCTTTCCACTAGAGAACAAATGAGGTCTGGGTGCTTTTACCACACAGACTAGGGACCTTGCTCATCCTCCCCAACATATAAAAAACTCTATCTATTACCATAAATTACATTTTTAGTCTCCAATTTTTTTATGGATGGAGTTGTATTGGTACTACAAATAAAATTCAATAAAGTTTATACCTTATTTTGGCAGATCTGATGGACTGATCTAGTATGAACTTCTGGTATCACTGCTGTGCTGCAGCCTACATTGAGGTCAAAAACTTCCAATGCTCGGTTGCTGCCAGCTGTAAGTACAATATCTGTATAGCTCTCTGTGTTAAAGTGATCTAAAGGAACAAAAGCATATAGATAAACAAAAAGACAGATAAATAGATATCAAGACTCTGTTGTATTTAGTACTCCATGAGCAGCACCAAAATTCTTACAGTCCTAAAATTTTGTCCAAAGCTGAAGTTCAATACCACCAAAAAATACAGCATTTTTACTCCAATAGAAAAAGAATCGTAAAGAATCAAATGTTAATTACTTTAACTGAAGTTATTTCCATGGCATTAAGTCCAAAGAACTATAAAGCAAATAAGAAATACAAAGGATACAAGAGTAGAAATCATTTACTGCTGAAAGGCTGGTAATCTCCATTGTTGAAGCCATGGGAAATTTCTGTACCAATTTGCAAATACTTCTCTGTTTGTATCTGAAAAAAAAAAAAAAATCAAAGGAATGCTGGTGTTAATGAAATAAGTTATGATTTGTGGCCACCAGTGAACTCCCACTGGAATAACAAAGCAAGTCAAAATGTTTTCTTTCATCATTAAAAATTAAAGCCACGGACCTTTTGACTCATTGCTGAACTCCATTAAAAATCTTGATAACAAAACTCATTTGTATGAAAAAGAACATGATATTCATATACATAAGATAGATATTCCATCAGCATGAAAAACTAAAATAACCTTCTATGTAAATTGAAAATGTTGAAAAGGAAAAAACCAAAAAATCTGTCAAGTACCTATGATCCAAAAGCAGAAATACTAGTTTCAGTATAGCATTTAATGTGATGATCTTAAGGGCAGAAAGAAAGAAAATTATGAGAAAACAGTGAGGAAAGAAGAATTTCCACTTAAATGAGAACAGAACAAGGTGCTGATCGCACACTACCAAGGAAATTTGGCTTCCCAACATACACTGTACTCTTCGAGGTCCTGTGGGATATCTACCAGCTCTATGCATATGTTGCAGACATGCCAAGCCCCCTAAAATGGCTCCAGATTTATTTGTATCACACAACACAGAACTGTGTTGTGACTCAATCTGATTAGATCTTTCTGTTTACTGAAATGTATCAGCACAGACAACATGGATCTGATCTTAAATCCATCAAAATCAACAGAAAACATTCCTCTATGGATATGGATATGGATATGGTGGGCAAGAAGAGTGTGGTTTCCATAGATGTCACCTAAGGAATATAAACAGAGTTGTTAATAACTGTACTGGGTCTGGTTGAGGTAGAGTTAATTTTCTTCGTAGTAGCTTGTATGGTGCTATGGTTTACATTTGTGACTCAAATGGTGTTGATAACACAGCAGGGTTTTAGCTATTGCTGAACAGTGTCTGCACAGCCTTAAGATATTCTGTGTTTCTCACTGTGCCCCCAGACTGAGTAGTCTGGGGGAGTAAATAAATTCAGATAGGGACATAGTAATGACCACTTACCTGAATTATCCAAAGGGATATTCCATAACACATAATGTTGAGCTCAGCAATAAAACTGGGCAGGGGTGGCAGATGTTATTTGAAACAAGCAGTTGCTCAGAGACTGGCTGGGCATCGTTTTGCTAGGGAGCTAGTAAGGAATTACTTTTGCATCACTAGGTTTATTTTTATTTCTTCCTTTACTTATTAAATGGCCTTTACCTCATCCCATGAGTTATCCTCACCTTTGATCTTCCAGTTTTCACCCCCATTCTACTGGGGGATCCCACTGAGGGAGACTGAGTGAGCAACTGGGTGGGGGCTTAGCAGCCAGCAAAGGTCAACACACCACAACAACTCAAAATTTCTACGTTATATTCTAAATGCAGACACTTCTATGCAGTAAAATAATTCCAATGTACCTGTATTATACTTCCATTTTAGCATTTTAGCATGTCTAATGACAATACAAAAGTCCATGTGTGACACACTTCCAGGAATAATTTCTGTTCCATTCCAACAATGCTAAAAGTTTGCAAAACTGAGGTCATTTGTCAAAAGCAATACATTTATCAGCTGGATCAGTTGAAAAGAAAAGTGGTTAATGACTTGCTTTTGCCTTTCTTTGTCATTCTCAAACAATGATCTGCTGAGTTTTTCCAGGTAGACTTTAAAGCTACTTCAGCAGTGATGGTGAAGCAGAAGGTAAAGTACAGTGTGTTGCAATTTAACCCAAGAACATTTTGTGGTTTCCAGAAGTATATTATTCAAGTAAACCACAAAAATAAACTGCTCTAGACTTCAGGAACAAATAATTTCTCTTCATTTTGGGGTAAAGATATCCAAGATAACTTTAAATAAAGTGATGGAGATTATTGGAACGTTCTAATGAAGGCAGCATGAAGCTTTCTCTGGTCTAATTAATCTTGCTGAAAGAGGCTTACTGAAGCAGTTACATTGCTCCCAAATCCTAGAACAATTATTCTGAGTTAGCTGAAGTATCTCTTTTCTACAGTGCAGTCTGCTACATAGATAAACACCCCACAGGGTGCTTCCCAGATAGAATTTCACTTAGAATGCAAATCTTCAACCAACAGTAAACTGAGATTCATCAAACACAAGTTAGGACAAAACTTAATCAAAGTTACAAAGGAAAAAAAGTAGAATAAGAGTACCCATTAGCAAAAAAAAGAAGAAATTTAGTATATTTAAGACTTTATAATTTTTGAACACAATGTATTTGCCACATGCCCTGTACACATTCAATTCAAAGTGAAAGTCAACTAAAATTCAGCCAGACATTCTGGACTCCCTGAGCTGGACACTGTACATTAGCTCTTATCTCTTAAAGACTGAAGTTTATATAACAATTTAGGTTACCTTTTATTGCTGTAATAATACCTCCATCAACTGAGAATTAAGAGGCCAACACAGAAAGTAATTGTGGAAGAAAGGTATTACATAATTCAACAGACACAAGACAAAAGCTTAAATGCCACTCACTTTTAATATATAAGAACAGAAACTGAGAATAAAAATGTATGTTGAAATGTAAGCAAAAGTGCACAATCTACATTCTAATTTAAAATACTTTCTTGCTTGCTATGGAAAAGATTGTTGTATATCTTATAAAAGGCTTGTTAAGGAATTAATCAGAGGAATTAATCCAGTAATGGTCAGAAGGTGTTGTAATGTTTATCAAGATAAAGGTGTGAAAAGTACACAAAGGAAAAGCTTTTTATATTGTTGAAAGATATTACAACTTCTCAGTAAGAAGATGCATTTAGCAAAATAACTGTGCTTTTGTCTGGAAAAAATGAACAGCTTTCTGTAAATACAACAAGGGTTATTTTGTAAGTAAAAAAAGAAGATAATAACAAATGAGATACAAACTCTTCAAAAGGAAAGAAAAAAAGATTTTTCTTTTCCTATCAGAAGCGAATTCTGAAAATAAAATTATTTACAACTAAGTTAAGAATTCTATCTCAGGTCTGGCCACTTTCCATAGATAAACTTGACAGTCTGACATTAGCAAAGCTAATTCATTTGTTGCAGGGTTTCCAATATGAATGCAGTGCCACAGACAGTTGTGAAGTTGTTTTGAGCTATCACAAAACACTACAAGCCCTACAGAATGCTGCACAGATGAAGACCAGGAGTGTGAAGTGAATGTAGGCAAAACTCTATCTCACAAGTCAACTGGAGAGGTTATTGTAGCACAAACGTGCTCTAAAAATTGTCTAAATTAGACCAACAACTCCTCAAGCCACAGAAAAGCTTGTAATGAAAGCAAAAAAACGATGAACAATATCTACATTTTTTTTCCAGGTCACCAGTTCTATACACAGCACATAATCTCAGCTGACAATTCTATAGATCAGGTATCCAAATAAAATCACATTTCTGTTGATATCCTGAAAACTACAATTCTGTCCTTCTATAATGCCTTCAATAATTAGAATACTGACAACGGTGAATATGACTGATCTCTGAAATCTCCCATATCCTACATGCTTTGGGGTTATAATCATTCTTGGGGGATACATTTACAGTATATAGTTTTTTTCACGAGAGTGGTATATCTTCAGAAATGAAATATAAATCCAGATACTAAGATACAAACACTTCCTGCAATGATTGCAGACTGATGTGTCTACTTTCCAGCAGATTTGAAGTCCTTTGCTGAAAGCATTTTTCAGGAGACACAGATAAAGTAGAAACATTTTGATGACATACAAAAAACTTCAATGTATGGAAGTATGTTACTATGCTAAAACCAGAAGATGAATAAGCACCAAAAAAGCTTCCCAACCCCCCCAAAAACCAGCTTGAGGCCAATCTGACATTCAAAATTTTAAGGAAAATCGCTGCACATGACAAAGTCAAAACTAAACAACAGACCACAAGTATCATCAGTATGACAGATCATAAGCTTTCAGGCTATTAAAAACATTTTTATATGCACTGTAAAAATTAATCTTCAAACAGTAGTCACATTATACGTTTCCAGACACAGCCCTGAGTTCACTAAAATAAGAAAATCAGCTACATGAAAAGAAAAACAATAATGTCATCTTCTGGAATGCTTAGAATTTATCATAACTGAATAATACTCTCTCTTAGACTATGAAGGAGGGTGGATGTCATTCTCTGACCCTATGTAATGAATCTTAGACATAAGAAAAGATAAGCATGGGAAAATTTAAAGCATTTAGAGACCATTGAATTTAGAATGTTGTTAGAATTCATCTTATGACTTATACACTTATCTAGTTTCCATTCTGTTTCTGATAAAAACCAAAGAATGTTTAGATTCTTTGATCTAATGGCTAAAGCTCAAAGGAACCAAGCTTAGAATATTCTTATCATGCTGCCGAATCAGGTCTTTGTAGCCTATTTACTTAGGAAGTTTAAACTGGCTTAAAGTGTTTGCGTTAAAATAATTATCCTGTTAAATATTAACTTTCCAGAAGTACCCAAAATGAACACTCTCCTATGTATCATAACATGATAAATTCTAAATCCCTTAAATGCTTAACCCATCTACAATATGTTCTGGTATAGTTTCCCATTTCACCAGAGCAGATATTTTATCATTATTTTCTTTTCTGTATATATAATATACTACAACAAGTTGTTAAATATAATGGCTTTAAAAGGCACTTTTTCTGTTAATGGACACAATTTTCTCCTTTCTAAACTCCTTTCATATTGTTCATGCTGATGTTTAAAACAACACATAAAACTATAAAAATGAGATAACCCATAGATGTTTTATTCTGCTCAAATTCTCACGTGAATTAAAAGTAATTAAGAATTTAAAAAAGTAATAACTGAGAAGCAAGTAGTTACACTTCATATCAGCATACACAACTGCTGATGAAAGTGGGAATTCAATAGTTAGTAATTTTGGAGAATGTAAAGGAAATTGTTTAGGTTGTAAATCATTCTGAGATTAATCATAGAAGCAGAACTCAGGAGGTCTGTATCCTAGTCCCTGAACTGCAGTAAATGTCCTCTATGACATTTATAAATAAGGATATAATTACATAAACCAATAAGGAATATAACATTCCTTTTTCCATTTCTCAGTTTCACCTTTAAAACTGAACTAATATTTGAACATTTATTTAAGTTGCTGTGATGCTTAGTTAATTAATACTTATGGGCCATTTTTTGAAAGCTCAGCACAGGGAAACAGTGATACAATTTGACATTTTAGTGTCTTCACCTCTGAAATACAATAGCAATCTATTCGTTACCCAGACTGCATTGCCCTGCCCTCCTAATTAAGGGTATAAAGCATGTTTTGAGGTTAGATCTAGTATCTTCTTGAATCAGTTCCACTCAAGCATTCTTCCAAACTTGACTCAGAAGGCAGAATGAAAGAGTTGTACGAGACAAAAGAAACGATGCGGTGTTCCATGAAAGAAATGGTGGGAAATGAACTGGAGGGAATCCACAAGAAAATGTCAAAGTAAATTAACCTCTAAAACCCTTTTTTATAGATCTGTATAACCAAGTCTCAGACTGGCTTGTGGATTTGTTGTAATGTCTACAATTCTGTGTTTGGTATTTTCACATTGCACTAATGTCCCAGAGAGACTAATTGCATATTTTTGAGTTAGTGTTAATGCATCAAGAAATACTGAGAACATGGAAATAACTAAATTCTAAGCACAATCCTACATACATACTTTTAACAGTTTTAAACCTGGGTATTATGAGCTTGTAACAAAACAATTGGCATAACACAGAGCACAGTAGTTCAATGCCCAAGTCCTTGGCAAAACTGTTTGACTGGATTCTACAATTACATCAAGTACTCCCTTTAGTTTCTGAACTAACTAGATTAAAGGTAGTTCAGACAAGTCTTCCTCAACAGTAACTGCATATGGATTTTCTTCAGGTTACTGGATACTTTCCTTGAGAGACATGGGTAATTTGGGGGGGGGCAGGGGGGAGCCAGCACATTATATACTACAGTAGAAGTTCCTTATTAAAGCCTAAGCCCCCCCCAAATAAAAGAAAAAAATATTTTTAACAAAATTTTAAAACTGAAAAAGAATCAGAAGAGGGAGGGATCTAAAAGATGAGAATACTGGTTTCCATCTTCTTTTCCTAGTCCCTCCACAATTGCCTGTATAAATTTTAAGAATTAAGAATTATATGAGAGAAGAAGGTGCCTGCCTCAGTTTCCAAATATAACTTGTTGACACTATGAATAGATTTCAAGCAAAATTAGAACAGGAATCACTTTTCCTGCCTTCCAAGTTCCTCCTGTACTGTTACACTTTGCTAAAGGGTAAGCACTTTAGAACATGAGATGTCTGTAGAACCAGTTAGGAGAAAAGAAAGTCAAGGCGGGAAAACTTTTTTAAAAGAACTTGTGTCTATATATCAGAATTTACTTTTCACTTTTTTCTATTAGTTTTACCCTCCTAATATAATGTATATACTACAAAATCAAAACAGGAAATTCTGTATTCCTATATATTTAGTTTCCAGCCTATTTGCTCTATTCCCATTCCAAATAGAGTATGTGACTAAAATATGAAGAGACACAACACCCCCAGTTAAGGACTTTGACCAGAAATCGAAGCAAAGAATCATAAATTGCAGTGGTTTAACTGTAAAATCAAGCAGATGACTGAAAACCACATTAATTATCCATTTTGAAGAATTTTAAAACAGAATTTAGATCATAATCCATTAGCTACTTTTTTAAATAAAAAGGAAACTAAAAAAAAAAAAGTTTTTTTTAAAACAAGCTTAGTTTAAAGAAGTGATATAATTTGGCAGGTTTTCTCCTTTTGTTTCCTGTATGACCATTTAAACTTTCAGTGAAGTTCCACCTACCAAGTTCATGCCTCAATCCAGGAAAGCACTCCTATTCAAAAAAAATATTTAAGTCTGTGCTTAGTGGTTTTCTGTGCAGTGGCAAATCTACCAAGGAAATAGGTCATGTTTTGCCATTTAAGGATGCACCAAATTCTATTTAATATCATGAACAGACAGAACACACCATTCACAATAGCAACTAATAGACTTCAGTGTCGTAACTTCAATTCTGTTTGTCCTTTCACTCAAAATCTAAATTCATAGTATCAGACAAAGAAAAATATCTCTTCAAGGTGTTTTTAAATGCTGTCGTGTCTAAAGATATACATATATACATGCATATATGTATATATATTTGAATGTAATAAAGTCTTATCTAGACAAATAGTGCTGAAAACCAACAAGAGCAAATGAAGAGCAGAGAAATTTAGTAAAAGGATACAAGGACAGTTTTAGCTCAAATTGTAAAAAAAAAAAGAACAGAAAAGGTATATCAGACACTTAATAAAAGAACTGATTCCAATTCAGAAAGAAGGAGCCACATAATGATAAAGAGAATAGTATTAGTAAAAAGTGCATGAGGGATGCCTAACAATGAAGAAAGCCAGGGACAAAACAGAATAATAAGAAAAGTAATTAGATACAATATAACAGTTGTAAAGTCATTGAAAATTATCAAAGTGATCTACTTCCATTTGAGAGAGAAAGAAAACAGTCACAGCATGTTGGACTCTCTGAAAGGAAGAAGTATATAGAGTATTTCCACAAAAGATTTGCAATAGCTACTCAAGCATAACTTAAGTCATTTAATGCACACTGAGATGTAAACAGGCAGAAAGTAAAGCTCAACAGGTCAGAAATGGGAACAGTAATAGTAAAACAGTATTTGCAACAGTTAAGGTATGCACTACAAAAAATTATTTGACATTTCAGTATTTTTTTCTATTATGCCAGAACAAAGATATTTTTAGTTAGTTTTTACTACTTGTTAGATTATTTTTTTCTTTTGTAATATTCTTGCCCTCCCACAAAATCCCAGATCAAACAGTATAAGTACTTTCACTGGTTTGTTAATGAGAAATCGTACTCACCGTTTGAGGTCATCTTTGGTTGTGTCTAGATGGAAATTTAATAGATGAAATTCAGCTCCACAGCCCAGCAGTATAAAATTATCTATAAAATAGAACTGGGCAAAGCGTACAGTCTTATGGAACTTTTCTTTGCCCTAAAATGCAAAGAAAATTATTAAGAATCTATTCTAAGATAATATGTTTTGTCTGAGATTCCTGGTGTTAAGGCATAGTCTCCCTGTTATCCCGATCATATTCCAGGTTCACCTACTACGTAGTGGTCCTTTCTATTTTTTGATACCTATTAATGTCAATATAAAATTTTCATTCTACTTAAACTAGTTGGCTGTAAGGTTAATAGTATCTGTAGTCAGTTGACTCATACAATTAGAGTCAAACTAAACTTCCATTTGAATTGGGGAGTAGACTATAAAGTCAAGAAGAGCTGAGCCAATGAAAATAGAATATACAGAGCAGACAATAAAACTAAAACTTCCAGACATGTCCACTAGTTTTGTCTACCAAAGTTGGGGTTTTTTCATTTCATAAATTATCACGATAAAAGCCTAATTAGAAGTCAGTGGAGACCACCCAGATCATAGTATCAGTTGGAATCACCACCACTCGGTAGCTCTGAAAATCAGGCTGCATGTTCCTTCTACAGAGCTGTTAAAATGGAAGTAGATGGAAGTGCAAAACAGTGTCCTCTGTGAACCGAACTGACAGACGTTTCTAATTACCAGTGTTAGGACAGGTTTGTTATGGCTGACTGACCAGACCCTTAAAGTTCTGTCTTCTGATGCAGAAACTAACCACTTCTTGTCATGACTCCAGCCAACAGAGTTAACTGCACCATCGTGACCTAATAAAAATAAAAATGGAAATAACATCAAGCTAATTTCTTGCATGTATACAGTTCTCCAGAGTTAACCACATTGTTTTAATTTAATTATGCACAATATTAAAATACATTTTAAAGACAGCCTTCAAATGGTTGGGTTAAAACAGGTAACAGTAAACCAGTTCTTGATTTTTTTCTTCCACCAAAAACCATGAAAAAAATTCTCTCATTAATAATCAGACAATGATAATTCTGACACTAATTTTCAGTTATTGGAAGAGTATTTTCAAAAAACTTCCTTAAAATTCAATTTAAGAAAAGATACAGTATTACTTGAAAAGAGAATCTGAGTATTGTAACAAAATTTTATATTAAACATAATCTGGAAACTACTTAAGACTTTGCAAATAGTTGCAATACCTTATTTTATTCATTAGGCTTTTATTACTGAGCTAGCTGGTTTTGTAAAAACAAAACACAATGAACATGCTACTACAACAGCTTCTGCAGGACTGTTCTATTAGATAAAAAAAATGTTACTGCCTGTTTAAAAATCATAGTTTAAAGTATTATAATCTCCAGTTAGCAAAAAGCTTCTAGAAGAAACAGACTTTTGCAGTTTGGTGTCACACAGTTAAAAACAAGATTAGAAACTGATAAAGAATGAACTTCAAAAGCCAGAAATATCACCCAGAAGCTAAAATTGTTAACTTAATGTAAAATTATATTGATGCTGATCAAAAAGGTCAAAAAAGAAGAAAATATGTCAAACAAATTTAACAAACTTTGGCCCATCTTATTCTAATTTGTCTAAATGAAACCTGGTGAATTTCAATCTAGCCTTGTAACATTCAAAGTTCTTATGCTGCCCTCTTGTGCACATTTTCTCTTTAGTCAACTAAAGTTTTATATTTAAAAAAAAATTATTTCTTTAAATTAGAGGAAGGCTAATCAAGTATCTCAGCAATTAAGATCTATTATAACATATTTCTATTCAAAGACTCATAAACAAGATATTTTAATTCCCAGTTACCAAAGACCTGTACAGGTTTCACCAAAAAACTGCATAGGTACTGCATAAGTACTATATTTATTTTTTTCTCAACAGAAAAATTTATTTGGAGGCTTTGGTTATGTAAAACCTTTTAGAAGCCTTGAATTACCTGCATTCAAGAAAGAAAACAAAAACAACTTACCAGAATGTACAAAACAGTTTTCCAAAGTGGTAAGGAGCATGAGAAACTTGAGAAATGAGGTTTGGAAAAGTGGAAGAACTGTGCAAAAAGCTTAAGAATGTCTGCACTCCAGGCCCCCCAATCCCAAAGCACAGTGAAGGAGATGCCAGCTGGTTTGCAAGAGGCCAGTAAGCTTCAAAACAGGCATTACTCAGGGTTCCCTGGTCCTGAAGCACATTGAGAAGGACAGCGGCTGGTTTTGGCTTTGCTGGCTGTAACTCTTAAAACTGGTCAACATTACCTGCACTTCGCTATAGGACACAGACATCTGAAAAGCCAACACTGAAGAGGAATGCAGAACTACTTAAAACTGTAACTGAGCACTTCAGGGAACAAAACTGAATAGATTAGGCTTATAGCAAAACTGCTGTTATACCACTCCTCTCTGATGGTGCATTATAAAAATACGCTTTTCAACAATGAGCTATATTCAGATGTTAATGCCGCCTTGAAATAGATTTTTTTTAACAGAATAGATATCATTGCCATTTCTTGAAAAGGAAAAGTTTTACACTACCTTTGATTGCAGCTCTGAATAAGAGTAGTGCATCATGGTTTTTAATGAAAATACATTTATTATGACACTTCAAAACAAAAAACAGCTCAAGTAGAAAATAAACAGGTGATTTCATGATAATCTGAAGTGTACAGAAGAACTATATGAATGAAACGAGCATGTAACTGATGGTTTGCGGTTCCTACTCCCCTACAATGCAGTACAATAACTGACAGTTTCACATTTATGTTGCTTTTGAAAAGAACTACATGCAAGGTTGTAGTTTCATGCTGCCTAAATAGCCTCAAGTAGAATGTGGTTTACATTTCTTTTCAGACTGTGCATCATGAAAAAAGATTTAGAATAAAGAATGAAAGGTATCAATGAAATAAATTACATAGTAGTGCAAAACCTGAGAAAACTAATACAACAAAGTCAACCATCAGAAGAACAATTTAGCAATAAATCAAAACTTTTTCAAAGCAAGACTAGTACTTGATACCTTAATGATTGGTACCAGAAAAAGCTTCTCAATAGTAGCATGAAGTCTGGTGCCGGTCACTTTACTCTTACCATAATAATAATAAATCAGCCTACATTTGCAGAGCACTGCAGTATTTTAGGAAGCTCTGAATGTTGAAATATCTTATAAAATCATAACATTTAATTTTAGAAAGTCAAAGTCTTTTGTAAATGATGTGTCATAACCTAAGTACTGTTTCCTTCATGAATTAGAGTAACATGAACTAAGGTTTTCTTTCAAACTTAGAAACCTCTGAATTATAATCTTTTTTTTTTCGCTTTCAAATATGTCTACTTAGATTAATATTTTTTCTTATTAAAGTCTATGTTTTATGTTACTGCCAGTATTGAGCCATTCCTTAGATATTATTTAGTATGTAGCAAATATACAAAGGTATAGATGCAACAAAGTCAGTGGGATTATTATCTTCCCCTGAAATGACACAAAGATAAAACCCAGCTATTACCAGTTCAAAATCAATGAAACCTGCATGAAAAAAATATCCAAAAAGGAGCATTTCACAGAATTGAAACGTCACTTTCTGCAGCACATAATTGTATACACATTCAAGTAAAACCAGCCTGTCTAACTTCATGATAGTGGTTCACATAAAGACAAGCTGGATCTGCAATAAAAACAACAAACTGCAAAGAACAGCTCCAGAAAAGAACGTATAGTGTACAACAATAATTTATAGTCTCATGGAATAATTTTGCAACATTTATGTTCTACTTCAGGTTCAGTGTAGCCCTGCTACCAAAAAAGAAAGACTTTAGGGTTTTTGAAAATCATTTACATCTTAACTTCTTCAGATAACTTAAGAAAGTTGCATTAATAATCTGAAGAAACACTGAATTCCTTGGGCACAACCTTGTTAAGCTGCTGTGTACCAAATACTGTGGCAGTATTGTATCATTATTTTTACAGATGTTTGTAACAAATAAAGCAAGGAAATACAGAATTTTTCTCTCTTTTGGTTAATTGCATTTTTTAGAAATCCTGATCTTCTAAAATGATGTTAAATATATTCCGTATATAGGAGGTCCCTTTGGACAAAATTACCACTTTTGTTCCAGTAACTACCTAAATAACGAAATTATGTCAATAAAACCTCAAAACACTATTCTGGCCTGCAGTTTATATGACTTGCACTATGAATTCTTTCAAAGTAGTTGGTGATACATGAAGAAAAATATTTGTTAAAGTTTATGAACTTGCCACTGTGGAAAAAAAAAACTTACTACCCTGCCCATAAAGTATATTTTCATCAATTTCCTCACCAAAAAGGAAAATATCCGTAATGTTGCCTCCAGTAGTTGTCACAATGCCATAGCTTCTTCCACTAAGTACAATGAAAATTACTCCAAAAAAAACCGTTTTCAGAAATCAGTTATCAGAGTTATTTACTTAGAAATACTTTTCTAAAATAACTTTAAATAGTCTACTTTTATACTTGTTAAGGTCTGCTAGTAAATGACAGTCATATTCTATTATGAACTGCCCTAGAAAACTCATTTAGTAGGACTGATTTAAAGCCATAACATTTACTGTATTAAAAATTTTACAGATGGTCCTTGTAGAAATTTAGAATATTTTTTTTTTAAGGATCATTTATAATGTTAAGTAATGCACATGTGTTTACACATGCATGCACTTTTGGAAATATTGATTTCTCCATAGGAATAGTCCCTTTTTTTAAAATAGTTCTTTAAAAGTCTGGAGCTGCAAACCAAACACTTTTTTTTTTTTTTTGCCAAGTTGTTGCAGTTAATTTTTTGTCTAATAATCTATTACAATATACTATTGCAATATACACATGCATTTTCATTACAATATACTGTCTTTATTATTTCTGTTTTATTATTGTAATATACATGCATAATGCAGATTGCCATCTATATATATTTACCTCTCAAAAAGTTGAGAAATGGGAAAACCTGGTAGGCAGTTTAATTCTATAACAAAATTTACCAAACAGAGAAATAAATTCTACATCTTAAAACAGCAGTATCCCCTCTCCCTCATTCTCCTCAAAGTGATGTAAAGTGAAAACTTTTAGTTAGTATGCCATTTAGGTTAAACTTAATCATATACTATTTCTTTAATAATATAATTCATGAATTTACCTGAAAAAACATTATATGTATCGGTGAGATTGGAATTGAATATCAGTATAGTTTTGTCAGCCAAGCCGCATGCCAGCATCTCTCCATCCCCTATAAAGACGAGAGTCTAATGATTTATATTTGAAAGCAACAAGGACATAATATGTTGTTTCTTTTCATCATAAAGATCACATATGTCACTATAACAAAACACAAACCAGATATTCTTTTCATATTTTTAACACATATTTGTATGAACATCACAAACTCATGTGGCAGAATTTGGTAGGAATTTGTGCACAATTCATTTTTTGTCCTTATGTATTACCAAAACAGTTGTTAATCACAAGGCAGAAATTCACTTTTCACAAAAAAAAGTGCTACAAAATTTAAGTGCAGACATTTTTAAGTGTTGTTTAAATTTATGTCCTTACACTCATTTTTTTATATCTACTTATTACAGTTATATCACCTTTTATTACATATTAGAATAAAAAGCACATTAATTATTCTGGATCACTTCTTAAAGATGATAAATTTCCTTCATAAAGTAATCCTAAAAAACATCCAAGTGCAGTCAGATTGTTCATTTATTTTGGTAATCAGCGGGGCACATGATGAGAGGATAGACGTCCTTAATGTCTACATAATGGTAGCAATTTGTGAAATTTAACCTTTTGCTCAAAAGCTTTCGTGAAAAAATTACAATAATAAAGAACAGATAAATGAACCAATGGGAAAAAAATAAGAAAGGGTGGAGCAAGAGAGGACAGCATTGAGAGAAAGTAAGGAAACAAAGACAGAATTCAAGTCAATGGTACTAGGTTCACTGTGAAAAGTATTTTTAAAGAGGTACCACCTGAAAACCTCCTTCATAAATCTCCTGAGCATCTTTACAATGTGAGAGGGAATAAATGTCATGTCTGACCTCACCAACATTACACACTGCAATCCATGGTCCAAGTACCACCCACACTGCGGGCTCAGAATACTATATTCCATAACACATTTTTTCCCACATGATGGCAGTATAAACAGATAAGAGATCCATATGTCTAATCTCTGAGAGTCATCTACTAAAAGCAAATTTTAACTGAGGCACATAATTGGGTAGACATATATGCTAAGAAGAAGCATTCCAGAATCTTTCTTGCTGTTACTAGTTACTAAATGCACCAGTATACTAATAAAAACTACTTTACAAAAATATTTTTCATTTAGCTGACAAGCAATATTTCAGTTGACTTTTTCACCAAGTACTAGTAATTGCACATACTAAATAATGGTGTTAAATATTTTTATCACAAAAGTAAGGTAAGTAGTCCTAGACATAATATTCAAAAAAATGCATGCTCCACAAACTCAAAGGTATGAAGTCTTTGAGGTAAAGGGTGGTGCTCTTCTGCAAATTTCCCCCACTTTTCCTAGTTTTGACAGCATGCATTTTCAGCATGAGAGCTGATTTGCAAGTATATAAGGCAAGTGATATAGTCAGCCACATGCACAGAACTAACAATATATAAACATTCTTGTTTATACAGAATGAGAGAAAATAATTTTGCATAGAATTTCTGAGGCTTGTTTAATGGAACATCATCTCAAATCCTGAATAAAATTGTTTTCTAACTCAGCAACAAGTCATAACTCCTAACGCCTCCAATACTACAAAAAGATGTTTAAGAAATCTAAGGAGATGTGCATTAACTCATTCATGCATCTTTACAACATCTTAAGTTTTACTTAAGTTTTCCATTTAATTCTCTACTATGTTTAAAGATGCAGATAAGTATTACTGTGATTCATACTTTTTATAAAGTCCACTTGAAAGATTGTTCCAAGCTGCAATTTGAAGTTGCATAATCGCAACAGAAAATAGATTGCAAAGCTAGGAGCCATCTGGTCAACACAGACTACAACAATAAGAGAACACCTCTTTACAAGCTTGCAGTAACATGATTTTTTTTTACTCCATGAAAAAAAGCTCTGCAGTTTTTGCTAATCCTTGTCTTGCTAAACTGTGGTTGTTTAAGCCTTTGTGTGCATGCATGTGTGTGCAAGAGACAGAGACAGAGAAAGATGTTCCTTCCTCAGAGTAAGTAAAAGAGGATTTATACTTAAAATGTATTATTGAAAATATAGCAATGCTTTTCTTTGCTAAAAAAGAACTGTTCATTTTAAGTTCACATAACATTCCTAGGAATAAGCTCTCTGCAACCAATTTATTTCAGGAGCCATAAAAATTAATGTATTCCCATTCTCAAGGGAACAGAGAGATTGATGGAATATGTTTTAGAAAAGTTACCATTGCACCTAATTGCTTTTATTTCTTCAAGCTAAAAGTTGCTCTTGGCCTCAAAATATTTATAAAGATATATCTTTTTTTAATACTTTGAAAATATTGTGGTTTGCATGTACATTGACATAATTATATACTTGGTAATAGATTTGATTGCTAAGTGGTTTCTGTATGATCATATTTATATGGATAGGAAAAGACTAAACCTATTACAAGACCTGTTTTTCCAACACAGTTAAGAAAAATACCATTTTTTTGGATGGTATGGAAGAATTATTTTTATTATATTTAATAAATAAAACCTAAATAATCTTTACATAAGAAATAGGAGTATTCTGATTCTTCTGAAATGTAACTTCAACTTTTAATACACCCTAGTGACACTAAGTAAATATCCCAGAAAATCAATTCCTTAGTGAAAGAACTTGTTAGACTCCTAATTTTCAAGTTGTAGTGGGAAAGTCATAGAACAAGTCCAAAATGAAAAAAGACATAAAACTGAAGAATTAGGATCCTTTTGCATATATGATGGCAGCCTGCATGGTTTTGCAAGTTAAAAAATTGATGATCAAACAGTACATGCCATTGCCAGAAATTTTTCTGGGAATCTACCTAGCAAATCCATGGTCTTAATAAACCACGTCACACAAACTCAGTTTTTCTTTCTGCACACTGACACAACTATACATTTTATAAAGCCGGTACATACCAGAATACTGAATGCAACAAATTGGGGTTGGTTTACAAGTAACAGATATCTTTTTTTCATGTTTGATTGGAGGATAACTTTCCATTGGATATTCTTTATTTTTACTTCAAAGAAGGAAAAAAGAGAAAGAGAGGAAAAATATTAAGATATCTAAATCCAGTACATTTCCATTTCAATTATGAAATAAATGTGCTTTGGGAGCTATTCTATATATATGTATATAAATATTTCCTGGAAAGCTTATGTTAAATCCCAGATAAAAAACAGAATGAATTTTAAACTGTCATACTCTAAATTACTCTTATCACTGACTGTTATGAATTCACAAGATCAAGAATTAACATCGACTTGTACATAAAATTAAACTTCAAACTTCTTAAGATGCATACCTATCTAACAAAAGTATTTAAAGAATGCAAATTCTACCTTGTGACAATAAGAAATATGAAAAATATCTCCATATGTAAAAATAAGAATTACACTGATCACCTATTTACCAAGATACTAAAAAAAACCCACACAAAACTTAAGTGATAAGTAGTCTAACCTACTAACCTACCATAAAGTATTGCAAACCAATCTTGGAATTATTTGAAGTGATCATCTAAAGCCTTCTCTATGTGTGCAAGGACTACAAAGACTGAGTCTTGAGCTATTAAGTGTTTTTAAACAATTTAAAAGTGGGGGGGTTTAAGAGAAAAATTATGGCATTAATCATTCTTTACTTTTACATTTGTACTACATAGAACAAAGATTCTACATAATACTAAAGACAAAACATGTGTGTAACATCCCAATTTAACATGCCACACCAATGGACATGAAAGTGCCAGCTCTAAAAACCCATTCGTTCTTTGTGTCCACAGTGATGATGAAACCACTGGTCAAATTGTACCATTATATATACTTTTTTTTTTAATTTAATGCAATTAAATTTATAATCTGATAATCTTAATCGCTTGTTGCAGTAATTTTATAGCAAATTTACAAAGCCTTTTAGTTCCAGTGATACCCCTAACTTAAAAGTTCCAATGTCAGAAGCAGCCACAAACCGTATTTCCAATTGAACTGTATTTATCCTCATTTTAATTTGTTCCTCCTCTAATGGAGGTTGCTAGATTACCTACCTTTTACAGCTGGTCTTCCACTTTGACACCTCATTCTTCTTCAGATTAGTGTTTGGAGAAAACATGGTCATTCTACAGGAAAGAACACAGATTCTCCTATATGAAACATTAAATGTTGCTTGGGAGAAATAGTTTCTTTTAAGCGAAAAACAACCTACTCCCTTCTTAATATTTATGTCTACTGTAATGTCAGTAGGCAAGACAATGTACACACTGATGACAAAATAAACCTGGCAATGATCTAATGCTCGAATTTGCACCTAAATTTTCCTTTTGTTGGATAATGCATTCTGAGGGTCAAAATCCATTTATATAAAGTTCTCAGACATTTCTTTCTGCAGTTGAAGAAACGAAAGGTTTAATCATAAGAAAGAGAATGCCTAATATAGATTTTCAAAGGAAGCTGAATACTGACCAGAAGCTGTGAAAAATCTGTTTTACAGCAATTTTTTTAAATTATTTTCTGTGATAGCATCATAGCTGGTTTTCATGTGTGAATAATTTCACAGTCATGAGACTACATGGCTCCATGACAAAATATCACACAGCAATAAAAAAGACAAAATAGCAATGTGGTTACTCACTGTGGTGCTGCTGTATAACCTGACGACTTAATTTTATTATGGAAAACCAATGGCTGATCTTTCACCATGCTTTTCACTCCTATTGTAAAATGATTAAATTACATTAAAATGTTTCTTTAACATTATATTTTTACACTTAATGTAGATACCTTAGGCTAGCACAGTAGAAATATTTGGTGTCTCCTTATATTACAAAACACACTTAAGACCAATCACACTAAAATAAGGATTACTGAGAAAAGGAAAGAAATCTGAACTGTTACATTGCATATCATCCCTCCTCCGATAATATCAATGAGTAGGAACTTCTTTAAACTTTGAGTTAACAAGAATATTGTTCTAAGGAACTTTTTTTCATCATTCACAAATATATTTTCTAGTTGCCTATTTCATACTTAGACTTTATATGCACTAGCTATTATATATTCACACCTCATATTTGGAACATGGAATGCATCTAAAGATCACTAACAAACTGGCTGGTGGGTACACATAATCTTCGCGGTTTTATGTGGCTTAAGCCATTAATGTCTGCATTCACATTGCTGTACTAAAAAGCTTGAAGGGCAGCCTCGACCCCAAAACTAAATATGAGCATTTCATATCAGCAGAAACAAATGGATCATATAAATGTCATAAAGGGGGAAATCTTGTTGATATTCCCAGGGAAGAACTTCAGGTGCATTGGGAGTGATCTCATGGACACATTTACCTATGCTGAGGATAGAAGCTCTTTCAACTCCCACCAGCTTTCCTTTCTTTTTATGTAGCAACGAGGCAGAAAAGGGTCCTTCCTGGGAAGCTCCTAGCACCACTTGCCCTAAGAGACCATGAGATCTCCTTACAGCACCTAATCTATCTGAGCATGAGGTGTCAGCAAGAGTAGTACTGTTGTCAGTGCTGGGTGTCCGAAGCAGCCTGGAATTCTAGCTAAAACATTGTAGATGCATTCTTAGAATATCATATAACATTAAAGACAGCCTTTGACATTCTAACAGGTCCAACAAGTATAATCAATATTAAAAATAGATTATTCTTCATATCTACAGCTACCAGTATTTTACATCTTTCCTAAAGAAAAGGTGATGATGAAAAAATTATTTTGTAACTGTTTTAGGACTTTGCTTTACTGTTGCTAAGCAAAAAAGCTAGAAGTACTTCAACAGCAACTGGAAGTCAGATCTGTCTTTTTTTAAGCAGTAAGAAACTGAGGCAAAAATTAACTTCTAAACTTGCAGGTATTGACAAAAGACTATTCAGGACAATGAAATTAACAAAAACAGGTAACCAAAATGAAGAAAAAAAATTACAAATTATACAGAAAAATACATAGCATGCTATGGAAAAAAAAAATACTTTTGAAAAATGTGAACATTCTACATTATTTAACTCTTTTAAAACCCACAGAAAGTTCTCAGAGGATTGGTTTTGAAAGAAAAATACCTTATTATCATCATTTTCACTACAAGTACATATGTAGGATATGATATACTACTAGAACTATAAAATTCTTCCTACTAGAATAAAAATATAACGCAATATGTTTAAAACAGAAATCAATATATTGATTGTATTAGGCACCAGCCAGTTGTGAGTCAGTTACTGTTATTAAAAATATAACATTATTAATTCATTTCAGGAATGGTTTACACTTACCAAATGTTTTACTAGAAGGTTCTTTCAGATTTTTCTTTAAACCTTTACACAACGGAGAATTCGTCAATAAAGAACACCTAAGTTATAAAACCAAGCACAAAAATCGATCAATCCAATGAAGAAAAGCATAAGATTAGGAAAAGGTGTCAGCACTTCTTTTCAGCTATTTCTGTGCATGTGTGTATGTATACATCTGATACTAGTGAGATTTTCATAAATACCTAGGCATAGTGGATTAGTTATCAGCTCAGATACCCAGCAGCCCAGACAAGCTTTGGCCCTGACTAGATCCACAAACCATTGCATTTACATGTTAAATCCCATTTCTGTGAAGATTAACTGATGATTTTATTATAAGCACTGACATCTGCACTTTAGTGTATATTTTAGGGGGTTTATTAACTTCAAGATGCCAGTATTTTCTTAGAAATCATTTACAGAGACATAAGGGACAAGAAAGTAGCAGTCAGCATGGATTCACCAAGGGGAAGTCATGCCTGATCAGCTTGATAAACTTCTATAATAAAATGACTTGTTTGGTAGAAATGGGGAGAGCAGTGGATATTGTCTGACTTCAGTAAGGGTTTCCATACTCTCTTGCATAAGATCCTCCTAGAGAAGCTGATGAAGTATGGGCTAGATGAGCACACAGTGATTTGGATGGAAAACCAGCTGAACAGCCAGGCCCAGAGTGATACCTGTGGCACAAAGTCTAGTTGGAGGCCAGTAATGGAGTACCCCGGGTGTCGATAACGGGTCCAATTCCGTTCAACATCTGTATTAATAATAGGGATGAAGGAGCAGAGAGTACCCTCACCATATTTGCTGACACAAAACTGAGAGGAGTGTCTGATACATCAGAAAGTTGTGCTGCCATCCAGAGAGACATCCACAGGCTGGAGAAATGGGCTGACAGCCACCTCATGAAGATCAACAAGGGGAAGTGAAAAGTCCTGTGCTGGGGAAGGAACAACCCTATGCACCAGTAGATGGCTGTAAGGAAGACTCTAGAGACAGGCTCTGCGCCCAGTGCCCAGCGGAAGGACAAGAGGCAATGGGCAAAAACTGAAACACAGCAGGTTCTGTCTGAACACCAGGAAACACTTTTTTGCTGTGAGGGTGACTGAGCACTGTCACAGGTTGCCCAGAGAGGTTGTGGTGTCTCCCTCCTTGGAGATATTCAAAAGTTGTTTGGACATGGTGCACTGGACTGTAGGTGACCCTGCTTGAGCAGGGCAGTTGGACAAGCTGATTTGCAGAGGTAATTTACAACCTCAACCATTCTGTGATTTCTCCTACTCAATACAACTAAAGCATGACAGGAAAAGAAGTAAAATAAAACCATGTCAACAAATAGCACTACAACACCATGTGATGCGCTTCAATGTCAGGAAATGAATGCATAATCCAACTCAGAGGAAAAAACATATAGTTATTCTGTACCTAGCAATAACTGAATGACTGTTCTCACTTCTACGTAGGAGAAAATCACTCTGCTGAGTTCTCACCAATGCAGCAAGGTTAACTTCCAACACTGCGATCATATCTTCAAACATCGAGGTGATCAAGCACAAAACCTGCAGCAATTATACCGTAAATAACACCCCATTTAAGTCATAATTTAAGCTCCAACACTGAAGAATTTATAGTGGAAAATGAAATCACTTTCTGTTATTCATGAAAATTAGTCAAAAATATCCACAGGTTTAGTCTTGCAGAGCATTAAATAGTAAAAAGCGGTTAATGTTGTCCTTCAAAAATATACTTGTGTTGCTTAAATAAGTACCTTAACAGACTTGCATATATAACAGCCACAGAAATTCCAATACTTTCTACAACAGACTTACTTCTGCAATAAGAGTTTGAGAAAAGAAAAACACATGGAAGAAAGATCGGTTTCAGAGACATGCTGAGAATATGCTAAGAGATGAATTTAAAATAAAATCCTCCTTTTAAACAAAACACTGCTGTGTTAAATATGTAGAAAGGCATAGATTGAGCTCAGTTCTGTAGGAAAACTGTAACATAAAATGGAGTATACAGTCAAGAATGCCTTTCATTTCCTTGAAAGCACATTTAGTGACTTTCCATAGAATTTTTCTCACAACTCAAATAGTTTTCACAGATTTCCTGGAGGGATGCAAAAGCATTCATCCCAACATTTGTTTGAGAAACAAGGTGCAACAATGCTCATATCTTTTTTTCCCCTAAAAGATTGCCTCTACTTCCCCAATGGCCTTTCTTGACATTCAAGGTACATACTGAACCATATAAAAAGCAATTCACCTTTTGCTTACTAATCACTTTGGACAATATACAACTGTGAGAGCTTTAAAGCTACCCAGCTATTAAACTAGTAGATTCCCTAAATAATAAACCCTCTCCAGAGAAACGACTGTGTAATTCACATCAAGCAAAATAAATGTGTACATTAATTTGTAAATAAAATGCATAACTAATATTTATTGAAAATAACTGTAAAAAATTGTAAACATGCACTAAATCAATGTTTACTGCATACTCACCTTTCCATTAACTGCCTGCCTTGTTAATGCACATGATCTGGCAAACCGAATGCTGAGGTTGCTGTAATCTTTACCAAAAAAAACACAGTGCTATAAAATTGTATTTGCATTTCAAAAAAAAGAAACTATCATCTCTAAGGCAGGAAAAAAAAATTACTCGTACTAATCTGACCACCATAATCCACTGTCTTCAATGTATATCCTTCTAACTTAACCCCCCATGATAAAGTAGGTACAGAATAACATTCCTTGTATTTAACACTTACAAACTGCAAAGTTAAATAAAAATTTATTGCTAGCCTCTACAGAAATCTAGTAGTGCCAACACATCTTCTGAGACAAGTCGGAAGTGCCAGAAAAACATAAAAAAATAATTAGAATTAGCTCCTAATGTATTCTGCTATTTCACAAACTAATTCTTATACAATTTAATCAGATAACAAAGGAAAGTAATCACATTATGGTGTAGTCAGGTATCTTATAATCATACCTTTGTAAGATAAAAAAGCTTCTAATTCAAAGTTTGCTGAATTTATTATTAATAAACCAGTAGAACTTCCTATCCAAAAATAGCTAGTATTCCGGGCAGAATATCTATTTAAAAAGGAGAAAAAATTATCTCAGTATGATAAGGAAGCTTTCATTATAACCATACAAGACACAACAAAAGGGTTTTTTTAATACTTGTTACCCAGTCCCAGTACAACAATAAGAAACAACATTAAAAAAATATTTAAAATTTACAGTATTTTTGAAAATATCTGTAGCTCAAAGTAAAAATTTTCAATCAAAATTGGTTAAGTTTTGAAAACTAAGAACAGAACACAATCCTTGATTTTATGTTAAGTGCTCACAGCAAGTCTAAAGCAGCATATGAAATACTTCAAAAATTGCTGTGGTTTGTAACAGTTGGAAGATGCTGTAAAAGCACTGTATACACAGAGTAACTCAGACAAAGAGGCAAATCCACATATATTCTTAGTTTTATCACCTGTAATATAACACATAAAAAGCAGTGAAATTTAACATGTGTTTGTACATAGTTGAAGTACAAGAGAAAAACCAGCACAACCTGAGAGGAGGGAAAAACCCCAGCAAGCCTGGAATATCTGTCTCTGTCTGTGCTTAGTGGCAGTAGTATTGCTGTTAAGTAATGAAATTCAGCCTTAGATTAGACCAACTGGTTACAATTTCAGTCAACACCCTCACAGAAGAAAATGTAATCAAGCATAACATGATTATAAAAAAATAATGGTCGTCACTCTTAAAAACTAGAAATGTTTTGATGCCACAGTAAATGAAAATAGACATCAATAAATTTTCCAAAGAGTGAGTAGAGTTACTGGTTTGATTTGTTAAGTCAGACCACAAGAGTTGAAGTAAGTGTATGGAAAAATATAAAGGCTGAAACTTGGCATAAAAAGACTCATCACAGTGGCTTAATACTTTATTAAGAAAAACAACAAACCAAAACCAAACAACAACAAAAAAAACCAACAACAAACAAAAAAAAAACCATCACCACAACAGAAACAGTCAAATACTCTAAAAGCAGACTGGGAACAACAGTTTCAGTTCTGGCTTGTGATACTTTATGTGCTCTGTATAGTTTTATTTGTTGTTTGTACTACTTTCATGCACAGCAGTAACAGACTGATTTAATTTGTGAATTCTTTGAATTATTTATAAAGAATTGGCACTATCAAGTTATAACGAACAATGATATGAAGTGATATATATAGGAAGTTGATCTCATGCCTACTTTACAATAATAAAATGTCATCCACTGTGATGAAATTACTCAGTGTCAAATAGATTAGGGAAGTATGAGACCTGTAATTTTTTGGACATCAGTGTTGCAAAAATGTTTCACTGTTGCACCTCATTGCAGACAGGAGTAGTAGTAAATCAGGGACTGCTCAGACAAAACCTGAACCATCTGCTAAAACCAACCCATGGTAATTTAAAAACTAAACAGAAAAACAGTTCTAAATACAAAACTTTAAAAACAAAAGATAATGGAATTGGATTAATAGTAAAAAAATAATGGTCATTGTTGTTTATAAGCAGAACAAAACCTCCAACTGTCATGTTATCGTGAAAGGTTAGATAGTTCTTATATGTACAATGCCAGGCAGTATTAGGTGAGTATTGCAACGTGATGTTATACCAGTTCAGAAAATTATTTCAATTAATGTATTACTGTGGATCCATTTCAGGCAACCATGTCCTAAAGGCCATTGAAAAAGAAATGAGACTAAATACAAAAAAAATTCAAAAGCAAATGTTAAAAATGTTACAGAAAACGTGCCCTATACAATGCGCAAACTATTTATTCCAGAAGTTAGAGATAACTTGCTCGTGAGCCACAATTTTCTGTGCAAGGAGGGAACGTAATAGTAGCTAGTTGTAGACTATCAGAATAAAAAACATACTAAGAGCCAATGGCTGTACATGAAAAGATCAGAAGTAAAATGGAATGAGTCAGTTGCTGAAACAACTTAACTAGGGGACATGGTGAAAACTATCGCTGGAAAACTAGCCATCTTTAAAGATGTGCTGTAGATCAAATCAAACCTATGGTTTGATGAAGACAAAGTTTTGATGATTTGAGAGTGGTATTATACAAGCAATAAGACTGTAATAATTCATCTACTGGCCTTAGAGTTCAGACATTCCATTAAAGTATGTATAAGATGTACATCTTAAAAATTACCACTTCCTCCCCCTCAGTGAAAATGTAGGCATCATGAAAATAACTGTTTGTTAATAGTTACTTCAGTTTAACACAAACAAATTATCTAGGACTTCTGGATATTATTCTTCTCTGTTTATCAAAAAATTGTTTATATATACAACCAGAGGATTAATCAGTTATACCTGTACAACCCACCATAGGGCAAAGGGTGGAACAAGTTTCTTAAAACGTGATGTGGCTGAGAAATTTACCCAAATGAAACTTATAAATAACAACAAAAACAAGTTGTTCTATGAGACTGTCTTGTGGCACTAGCCTGAACAGATTCCCAGGTGCCTGATAATACAGTTAAACTTCTCTTCATGAAAGAAATTTATATAAGGATTAATTTAGGTATCTCTCCTCTACCTGCCCAACTCATTCCATGGGAAGGAGCAAAAACATCATGCTTTGACATTTGTCTGACAGATGTTTGGCTAGAACAGGTTATATAATTCGAAAGTTATTTAAATTTGGAAGGCAGACTTACACAGGCACATCGTGACTGACTGCATCAGGCTTATTTCCTTTAGGAAAGCAAACAAAAAAATTTTGGCATTTTAATTCTAATTGACTTCTTAATTATTGTTTAAACTGATCTTCCCTGATCAACTGTTATCAACTGATGCTAAAATGGATACTCCCAATGCCATTTTTATAAAACTACTTCTCAGACTAGAAACTACTTTTAACTTTTTATCAGTTTGTATATATTATCTGCCTAAAAGTAGGCCACAAAAACTCGCAGATCACTAAAAAATTCTTCAATTTTCCTAGTGCATTTTTAAACAATAGTAAGTTGCAGTGAAAATAATCCAAGAACCAATAGGAACTCCTAGGAGTAGATTCCAGCCAAATTCTTGGTGGTATTTTAAAGGACTTACATGTTTTCCTCATTATGGAGACATACTAAGAAGTCACAGTGTTCAATTAAGAGGATAGGCAATGATGTTTCCACTGATCCTTCTGGTCTTATGTTGTTTGTTTTGCCAAGCTTGGAAGTAGTTTGCGCTTCACCTAAGAAAACAATCAACAATACTAACTATCAACAATGAATAAAGGAAACAGACAGGATTCAAGAGAGTTGGATGTAGTAAAGTAGCATGAACTAAGACTACACTCAAGAGTTTCTTTTTCAAAAGATGGATATATCCTAAGAGCCAGCCCTCTTGAGATATTTATCCTCATTACATTATTTTTAATACCATCTTCTTTCAAATACAAAGAGCCTACTTAAGGACTGAAAAGTAGTTGGCAGAATTTAGATGTGTTTATCTCAAAAAGTTACTTCGAAAGCTGTATTCCAACCACACTTAAATACACTGGGTACTTTTCCACTTAGCCTGAAAATTGCTTGTTACTATGGTTACAACATAATCCAAACCAAGATGGAAAGCCACCTCCTTTTCACCTTCCCAAGGAGTCTCCAATTCATTACACATGTGCAATTCACACCTAGGAACTAATAGCACAGAACTCAGCATTAGGCACAGACACTACATCACTCTCAAAAATCCAAAGATCAAAGTGATATCCATATATTTTAAGTATTAACAAGAAATGTAGTAGTCTTTCTCATTAGGTTAGGACCTCAGGATTATTGAATCTGGACAGATTTTTGATTATTGAATCTAGGCAGCTAATACAACAGTCATTAAGGCCAGAAAAAGAACAAGCAAGGGAAACCAGATCTGCCTTTCCCTAAAGAAAAGGCTTTCTTGCTTGTGTTTATGAGGACCTCAGCTCACTGCAGCTAGTCTGACTGCCTCATTTGGAAAGATGGAATCACCTTGCTGAGGTTACCAGCGCAGTCTTTAAAAACTTATAAGTACTCGTGTTATATACCACTAGAAATAGCACAGCCAGGGAAATATGATACCATGGAGGCAGCAGCATGGATTGAAGAATAATAGTAATTAAAAAATAGATTCCTAGCAGTTTCAAAGGTAACTGAGAAATGGTACTCCACTTAAACAATGGATGAATTTTTAGGCACCGATTCTTTTCTCACTGAAGACTTGGGCAATGAATTCAATAAAACCCAAATACTTAACAGTTCACATCATGTAATATTTTATAAGTAGATGCATCGGTCAAGATTTTATTATAGACATACAGGAATAATTTTTTCCAGATATGTCAAATAATTCCTTCCAGATATGCCAATACCCAACTTCATATCAGCTTCAGTAAGAATTCCATGCCACAGTCTGAGACTCACAACTCCATCACTTATAATAAATTCTCATGGCATAAAAAGCACACAGTCAGTAGTCAATTACAACTAGAACATATCATAAGCAGCATTCTAGAAGCACTGTGCTACCTATTTCTTTTCCAGATTTCCACACTTTATTACAGAATTTCTCTTCTTCTTTCTTTAAGTTGATATGTGCTACGCAACGGTAATTATGATCACTGATTAAACTGAAGATCCAAAGCTGCAAGAAAAGCAAAAAGCAACTGCATAAGCTTTTTATGTTAAATATAAATCTTACATGAATACAAACTAAAGGTCCAATATTTAAAACTGTTGATATAACTAAAAACTTTTGAATCTGGAATATCACTTTGAACCAGAAATTCAATTATATGCATTTCTAAGATTATCAAAAGATATATTCAATATTAGCAATAGGGGTCATTATCAATTTTAAACTGCACACCTAATTCTGATATGTTTATATCTTTAAAAAAAAAATCCTCATAGACTATTTCCCCCAATCAAATTCACAGGTAACCTGCATGTAATTGCTCACTGTCACGTATATGAATTCCATTTATACCTTTTTCTTTTTAAGAATCACTACAGTTAAATCCTTAATTTTCTTCACAATTCACTGAACGGTAACACTGAAGGAAAACAGGTGGAAACATCATGTAAATATATTCTTAGCATTACATTAAAAAGGAAGTGAAATGTGTATTCACATTTATAACATTTTTATTAGAATTCCCAACATGCTGAAATCAGCCTCTTCCACTTATTGTCTTGTGTTCATTCCTTGGCCGAAATAGGAGAATCCTATTTTTCACCTTTTTCTTCTTGTAAAACAGATACTTTATAGCTTCTAAGTGTACTCTTCTTATATAATCACTGACTGTGCTCTTAAAAACTTCCCTGATTTCAGGAAAAGTTTCCATTTTATAACAGAGTCTTATATACCACATATGGTTTATGCTCAAGCATTGAATTATGCTTACTAAAATAACTGTTTTAAACAGTTCTAAACATGTATGCAGATTGTGAATTTTTTTATAGATAGATACATTAACAATAGTTGACTGTTTTGAGATAGAGGCTAAAGTTTGATAGGTAATACTTACCTGTCCCTCAACACATCCAGTGATAATCTGTTTATTTTCTTCATCGATTAGCAGACTAGCAAAGGAAATGCTGCTTAAGAAAAGATAAAGTTATTTCCAGAGCAGACGCAAATCAGATATTTAACTAAAATACATGAGCCAAAATTGAATCCTCCTATTCATAAAGATGGGTGAAAAAAATTCCTTACTGCAATCCTTATAGCTGCACAATGCTTTGTGTGCTTTAGTCTTTGCGTGTTAAGGGCTTTCCATTTGCAGGTCTGTGACCTGCCTTTCATCCAAGCTGCCATGGCAGCGGTTTTCTGCACCCTTTCACCCAAGCTGCTGTGCCATGGTTTTCAGAGCCCCTGTGGCAGTAGTTTTTCCCTTGTTGTTCCCATGCTGTCATTCTCATGGTCTTGCACGTGAAAACCCTGATATTACAGTTAAGGAAGGTTTTCAAGGGAAAGAATTGCCCAGGCAACCAAGAGGGAATCACCCCCTTCTTCCTTTCCTTTCCTACCATGTGGTTTTAGCTTTTAGTTTCCGTGAGGTCGTCCCAGTAATACATATGCACAAAGCTTAACAACCAACCTCCAGGCAGCTCATGCACCCAAAGTGTGACCCAAACACCACTAACAGCACCACAAGCAGAACAACCAAAGGGAGTTTGAGCAAGTCCTGTTAAAAACTATATGGTTCCTGTAGGAAAGGTGCTATTGAAGGAAGGGTCCCTGCTGCACCAGAGATAATGCTTGCCCTCCTCCTCTTCTCATCCTTTTGCTCTCATCTTTCCACAGAAGTACCTGTCATCTTTAAAGTCAGTATATGCCTCCACTGCAGGCACTGCTAATAAATCTACATATGGTATAGTGTTTCCTTCCATGTCATATAGAAAACTCGAAAGAAAACAAGCACATAGTACTCAGACAGTGGGACTGTACCTACAAGAGAGCTCCGTTTGTATGTCTCAGCAAACAGCAATAGTCACATGCACACCCTTTGTGTGCTGGTACAAAACCAGCTGTTTATGAAAGTACGCTAAACTATCCAGAAGGATACTTTAAAGAAAAATCTATTTACTACTGGCTTTAAAGGATAATGTGTTTACTACTATGTAGTCTCCTAGAGTTATCTTCACTCAATCAACTAAATATTTCTATAATAATTTTATATTATTTTTGGAGAGAGGATTTTTTGTTATGAAGAAGTACATATAAAAGAAAACTTACCCGTTAATACTCCTGACTGATATATTAACTGGCCGGTAGAATAGTCCCACACCTTTAGAAAGAAAAAAAAAAACAACAAACAGTAATATAGGCATCTACTCAAGATCTTAAGGCAAACACAAACTTCAACAGCCATCATGTGGTTAAAACAGAGAAATGCAGCCATTAAAAGTGATGCAGTATGGTAAGGTTTTTTTCAGCATTTTTTTCTAACCATGCAGGGCTTTGTTTATTGAGAAGTATCCATAGTGAAATGTGTATCCAGATACGGATACACAAAGTAATTAGAAGTACTTATTATAATCTTTGCTTAGTTGATATCTTAGTGACTTAAGCTAAATTAATGAAAAGACATACTGAACTTGTTTTAGATTTTGCACAGGGAGCTTGCATATTTCACAATTTTCATATTGGGCTCTGGGATAAGAGGTTTTTATTAAAAATAATGATACTTTGATCTACAGACCCACACATAATCATGTTTCATTACTAACATGACTGTTGCTAAGTGATGCATTTTATGCTTAATAGTTAAGAAAAGTAAATAAAACCAAATTTTTCCTCACATGTCGTTACTTCTATGAGCCTGCCTCTCCAAAAGGGACTTCCACTACATTTATCATAGCTATCACAGATGGGATTGGAAAATTCACAGCCAGACAGTCCCACGCTTTCTGAACATGTCTGTGAGCTTTTGTTTAGCTCCCAAGACTTTGTCTTTGTTCATGTTTGTGTCTCTTTGAATGTAAACATCATTCTTCTGAAAAAGCTGTTTCCTAAGATTATGTTTCACAAATTTCTCTCAAGAGATTCTCACCTATTCCATTTCTTTAACCAAGTAAAATAGCTAAGAGAATATAATGTTTGGACACTGTATGTCCTGCAACCACAGCAGCCAACTATCATAGGCTTAGCATGGCTACTTTCAGAGAATTACCCCTGATCTGGAGAACCAGGCAGAGAAAATGAAATTTGAAGACTTATTACCTAAGTTATTGAGAGACTTGCAAAATATTTTCAGCTGATTTTCATTTTAGTCCCAACATTTACTTAAAAAAAAAACCAAAACCAAAAACTTATTCATTACAATTTGTATAGTTTATCAAGTTCTTCATTAATTAGCAAGAAGAAGCATGTAGATCTTTCCTTCACCCATTTTTTACCTTAACTCCTTAGATCAACATATACAAAATAAGAAACAAATCAGAAAGTCATAATTATTAATATTTCCTAAAATGTCAATTCATCTTAGCATTTTTTTTGTCCAAGGCCAGGACAAAAATCAAAATCACATTTTATCCAGAACAGAGTGTCACATAAAATTAAATTTAAGGGAAAACAAAAACCCCAAAAAACGAACCTTTGATATAGCAAATTTTAATTTTACTTTGTCTTGTAAAACTAAATGTTGGGCTGCTTTTAGAATTGTATAGAGGACAATCAGTTGTAGACTAAACTGTATCTAATCAAGGTACACTCCCTGCCCTCAGTATCTCCTGGAAGATATACCTGGGTTTACTCAGGCTCCTTGTTTCCCCTTACTAAGTTGTTTTCTATTGTCATCATGTACAGCAGCAGCAACCCGTGGTGTCATCATATAAAATGTTGTCTGGCTAAAAAACCTACCAGCATACAATAACTCAAAACCATATTCCCAAAAGGGGAATTCCAATCAATGTCAGCAGATTCAAACTGAAATGCTTTCTTTCATTTCAGCATATCTGAAATGTTTCACTTACAGCCAAGGTGATCAAAATATTTTCTTTCCATATGCCAGATAATCACCACATTTAACACTTCACTGTGGAAAGTTTTGAGTACACGAACCCTGCAATATTCTTTTTTTTTAAAAAAGTAATTAATTTTTACAATAATTTCCCAAGAAACCAAGAAAAATGTCCCAATCTCTATAAAGTCAAAGACGTTTTTGCTTAATCTTCAGAAAACATTTGAAGGGAAAAAAAGACAACTTCATATATTCACTAAATTCTATGTTTTTAAAGTGCAGCTCCACAATTTCCTTGCCTTAAAGGTTCTGTCTTCTGACACCGATATAAGCATACTTTTCTCCCATGTGCAAAACTCAGCAGCAGTCACTGGAGCCAGGTGGCCATCCAATTCAGCTAGTATAGCTTCGTTCTGTGATGAGGCAAGTCAAAATAAAAATAGATTAGATTTAAAATGAAAAATTACAATTAAATGTTTCAATAATTAGTAACTGTTGCTAAAAATTGTCAGATTCACATTTAAAATATTAATGCAATAATATGTTTCTTATTGAAACTGCAGCCCTGTATATCATCCTGCTGGCAAAACCACTACGCATGACATTTGCTTCTTCAGAATGAGTGATATCAGAGTAATGTTTCAGATGCCCTCAGAATGTTTTCATCTTCTAAGTTATTGAGATATTGTTTCACTTCAACTATTTTAACCTAGTCTTCTATCTGGTATATGATGTTTTATCAAGCATTAGTTCATACTTGTTTTCATCTATATGAGAAAAATGAATGCTTTTGCTTGTTTATATTGACATTTCTGTGTCATTATTTTATTTTAAAGTAAGTTAAAGAAATACCATGGCTACAAAGAATGCTATCTCACCTTTGCACTTAACATGTAGATCCGATTTCCAGCACATACCGCCACTTGTTGATCATCCGGACTAAATCTTACATGAAGTACCATTCCCAAAGAGTTCCTATAAAATTCCTCGAGGTGTTAATCCTGCAGAAATTTTATTGTTATTGATACTCAATGAAATATAAAACTCTGGTGCAGTGGGATTCTTAGAAACTTTGCATGGTGGTTATCTAACCACAGAGCTACGCCAGTTTCTGTCAGGATGATGTACAGAACAACCCACAATTTAATTATAGCAGGCTATTGGGAAGCAAAGCACAGAACTGTGCACCAGCAGGATCCTTCCATCTGCCTTGTTGCCTAGACAGGATCTGGTACTCTTTGAGGTACTAATACAAGTGTGCCCATCAAATCGTCCTTCCATCAAAGACTGCCAGGGTCAGGATCTTTGGAGTAGGGTGAAGTGCCCAAGAAACCCAGTAGTGCCACATTCATTTGGAGCAAAAACCTGACTGAGCCCAGCAAAACAGGATTTGTATTCCAGGAGAATATCCCAGGCACTCAGCTATTGAGTAAGGGAACTTTCCTTCTCTTGGTTTAATTCTTCTGTGGGAAAGCACTGAAAGACGAAGTACACCGCTAATGTCATTACTGAGTCAGATGATAAGACTAGGTTTGAGAAGAGACTCATATTTTATGCCTTTCTTCACAGTTTCATTCTGGACATCTCACTGATTCAAGCAGGCTGGTTTCTGCAGATCTGTATTTTATTGATGCTACCTTTAACAAGTGAGGAGGTATTGGACATCTCATTAAATTTTAGGATTTCATAGGCACCAATTAACTAGCGTACAGGCATAACAACTACAGTTTGTCCTTTCTAGTTTCATCCTAGATGCTGTGGAGTGTTTCTAGAATTGATTAATGTGTCAAGATCTACCAGGATAGAGAGACGGATCACACAAAGAACTCTTTAACTACTTTGATACAGTTGATAAGAACTGAGAAAACATGTAAAGACTGTGCAGATCACAGTCTGGGAAGAGAAAGACTATACAGCATCTGTTGATGAGTCTGTAGATAGAGAGAAAAAGAGATAAAAACCCAGCAGCAGAGATCTGGCTCTCAAGTATCTTTGTATTGAAACTACACATACTCTTATCTGCCTGCCATTAACTGTCTATTCCTAACTTCTATTTCTGTTTCCTCCAAAATCATAGTCCCATTTTATGCCCAGTCCCTAAAGCATTCTTTGATTCTTTATGTTATTCTTACAAGGATTTAAATGTAATAATGACATTTATTATAAAAACACTTAATTTGTTCACTTTTCTTTGCAATATTAATTTTCATAATATGTAGATTTGCAAATTCAACATGCAGTAGAGTACAAGAGACAGGTCCCACACATTAAATCATAGGCAAAACTCTACTACAGGTAACAAGGAGGAAACTTAACTGTGTTGGACAATGCCATGCAGCTCTCAATTTTGACACCAAAGGCGGACTCTAATACCTCTTGATTATCATGCCATAACAACATATTTGGACACAGTGTCCTTGGGACTCCAGTGAGTCCTGGGGGTCTTGCTCCTTTCTTCATTATCCCTCTACTTTCCAATCAATGTAAACTTGAAGAGGGGTCATCACTGCTTCCTAGAATCTAACTCCATTTGTTGAGGTTCCAAAGCAAGATGGTGGTCAGGACGCTAGAACTTCTGCTTTATTTGTGTTATGTTATCACAACTTTCTTTCACTCATGTGCTCTCCTCCCAGATACTTGCATTGCTCCACAGACACACAACAACAGTGTCCAGGCAGCAGCAGAAGAGGAGGCAGGACTAGACAAATCAGGATGCAAAACACTGTTTCTACAGATATTTCAGAAAAGGCAGCATTTAGTTATACTGGCATTGCATGTTCAGTTATGCAGGACTGCTATGGCTGGGAATTTTTCTCCCCGTTTTACCCCACAGCGGTAGGTAGATCTGCAGTGCTTCTCCGCGGCTCCCCCGCGGCTGCCCGCGCTCGCCGGTTCCCGGGCAGCACCTTGGCCAGTTCCCCGGGCCGCACCGGAGGGGCCGCCGCCACCCGCCCGCCGCTGCCCCCCGCGCCCCGGCGCAGTGTCTGCTGCGGGGCTGCAGCCGCCTGCGGTGCGGGGGCTCTTAGCGCGGGGCCTTCTGAGAGGGTCTGGTGGCCAGGCTGGCTGGGCTACTGGCCTGACGTGGCTCGGCGTTGCTGAAGAAGAGCAACAGAGAAATAAAGCGCGATTTATCACTGTCAGGGCTGCTGAATCCGAGTGGTTAACACACGCTACTCAGAGATGATCTTTTTATGGAAGGAGCAGTGAAAGAAAAGGAGGTGTTGTGGGGTTGTCTTCTAAGATGGCTGTTTGGCTGTCGCTCAGGGACTGACTGGGCATTGGTCTGCTCGTAGGTGGTGAGCAATTGCCTTTGCATCTCTTCTTTTACATATATATATATAATGTATATATTCTATCAATAATACTCTACCTTCTTTCACCTTCTGTGTGCATTCATCAAGATTCCACACTATCACTCGTTCACGAGAAGCAGAGCAGACAAGAAGTGGTTTGATTTTACTTCCAAATGACAATGCAGAAATTGAGTAATGATGTCCTGACAAATGTAATGGCTGAAAAATGTGGATAAAGAAAAGTTAAATGAGGCATTTCAAACTAAGATGATGAACAATACAAAATTAAAAATTGATAATGTACGTGCAATTAACAAAGCAATAACTATTTTTTCTTTATTGTTTCAAAATCACTTGATCAGCTACAATGTGACTGTAGCTGGGATGGAGTTAACTTTCTTTATAGCAGCTTGAATGGTGCAGTGCTGTGGATTTTGTGACAAAACCAGCATTGATAACACACCAATGTTTTAGCTGTTGCCAAACACTGCTTGCACAGCATCAAGGCTTTCTCTTTTTCACACTGTGTCCCTCCCCAGCAAACAGGCTGGGGATGCACAAGAGACTGGGAGGGGGCACAGCCACATGTGCTTAGCAATAAAGCTGGGGTATTGGATGAAGGTGTTGGGGGGCTGGGGTGTTGTCTTCTAAAAAGTGGGTATTGTGTGAAGCCTGTAGAGAGATTGGTCTGCTTCTAGGAGGTGGTGAGCCTTTGTACCACTCCTTTTTTCCTCTTTCCTTCACTCGTTAAACTGTCTTGATCTTGACTGACCTATGACTTCTCACTTTTGCCCATCCAATTCCCCTGCCGCACTGGGCAGGAGTGAGCAGAAGACCACAAGTGTTTATATTATTCTCCTCACGGTAAAAAGTTCCTAACAAATGCTATTATCTTCCTAGCATTAAAGTGGAGCCTGACACTCCTACACTACCCTCAGATATTTTGTTTATAAATTCCTTTTAAGCCTTCTTCTGAAATGGCAGCCTGTGAAGGGGTACGTTCTGGTTTTACCTCAGCGGTCTCTGCGTTCCAGACGCACAACCCATTGCAGTCCAAAGGGAAAGCGCAGTGCCGGTGGCCACACGCCAGCTGGACAAGGCAGCCGGAGGGCTGCGACTTAAACAAGTGTTTTTCGCAGACAACGTCTGGGTCGCGGCTTCCTCCAGAACAACGGCCCCCGTCACCTTCCATCCTACGGCTGGAAAAGGCCCCCAGGGGGCTCGCCTCGCCTCACCGGCTGCCCACTCACCGCTGGTGAGCCCAGGGCCGCGGAGGCGGAGGGGCCCGCCCGGCTCCTGGCCCCCAGGACGGGACAAGCCGGCCCGCCCGGTCCCGCCGCCCGCCCACGGCCGGTCCGTAACCACGGCAGCAGCGTCGCCGACGGGTCGCCGAGCGGGACAAGCCTCCTGTGGCCCGTGCGCGGAGCCAGCAGCGCCTCAGGCTCCGCCGCGCCCCCCGCCGCGATCCGCCCCGCCGCGATCCGCCCCCGCCGCGATCCGCCCCCGCCGCGATCCGCCCCCGCCGCGATCCGCCCCCGCCGCGCCGCGCTGTTCCCCTCGACAACATGGCGGCGGCGCCGAGGAGGGTTGGCTCGGCACAGCCGTTCCTGGGCTGCACCGCAAGAAGCGTGGCCGGCGGGTCGGGCAGAGAGGTTCGGTCCCGCTGTCACGGGCATCCCTCCTGCAGCGCTGCGTCCAGGCCTGGGGACCCCAGCACAAGAGAGACATGGCCCTGATGGAGCGGGGCCAGAGGGGCCGCGGCGGCGGGCGAGGGCTGGAGCGCCTGGCCTGTGCGGGCAGGCCGAGGGCTGGGGCTGCTCGGCCCGGGAGGAGGAGGCTCCGGGGAGACCTCACAGCGGCCCCCCGGTACCTGACGGGGCCCTGCCAGAAGGCTGAGAGGGCGTTTTGCAAGGATATGTGGTGATAGGACAAGTGTTAATGGCTTTAAAGTGAAAGAGGGTAGATTTAGATGAGGTAAATTTCTAATATAATAAAATATTTTTTTAAAAAAAATCCTAATAGGAATGCATTCTTCACTCTGAGGGTTGCAAGACACTGGCACAGGCTGCCCAGAGCAGCTGTGGATGCCCCATCCCTGGCAGTGTTCCAGGCCAGGCTGGACAGGGCTTTAAGCAACCTGCTCTAGTGGAAGGTGTCCCTGCCCATGGCAGGGAGGTTGGAACTACATAATCTTTAAGGTCCCTTCCAACCCAAACCCTTCTATGATCCTCCTGGGCAAGCTGAATGTGGGGCACCACTGGTGCCTTTGCAGCAGAGGCAGCCCACCTTATCTAATAAACCCTGAATTAGTAGCAGGGTAGCCAGCAGGTCCCGGGAGTGATCCTGTGGTCCCTGTGTGGTGCTTGTGAAACCACTTTTGCAGTACTGGGTCCAGTTTTGGGGTTGTCGGTACGAGGGTATTGACATACTGGAGCAAGTCCAGCAGAAGGCAACCAAGATGGGCAGGGGGCTGGAGAAGGTGATGTATAAGGAGAGGCTGCGAAAACGGGGTGCCTCAGCCTGGAGACAGCCAAGACCTTATTGTTGCTTACAACTACATAGTCGGAGAATATAGGGAAGTTGGAGCTAGATTCTTCTCAGAGGTGCTCAGTGATGAGGCAAGCTGGAACCTGGGAAAATCCAAGCAGATGTCAGGATTTTTATTGTTATTAAGAAAAAAAATACCATGAAGGTGTTGAATATTGGAACAAGTTTCTGAAGAGAAGTTGTGGATGCCTATCCCTGAAGTTGTCCACGAGTCAAATGGACATGGCCCTGAGCACCATGATTTAATTAGACCTGTTTTGAACAGGATGTTGGGCTGGAGGAGTCTGGAGGTCCCTTTCAACCTGAGTTACAATTCCATGATCAAGTTTTTGATCCACACCAACTTAAACCATCAATCTGTGGGCTCAGTACGTACCTCAACTGCATTTCAAACAGATGCTTTCTACAGGAATGTCTGTCTGTAACACTACAAGCATTTTTGCCCTATATGAGCACGTAATATGTATTGCCATTGACAACACAATCTCCTTGCATTAGTTTTGCCTGGAGAATGTACCAGTCCATATTCTCTTTCATGCATCCTTGCAAATTTGGATAAAGCCACTGTATTAAGCACCAGCTGCATAGCGGTAACCCAATGCGCTGCATATGACAGTATTTCTTTTCTGAACTGTGACTCACAGCTGAGAATACTAGATGTCATGGTTTAACCCCAGCACCACACAGCCCCTTGCTTACTGCCCCTCACCCAGAGGGGTGGGGAGGAGAATTGGAAAGGAAGGTAAAACTCAAGGGATGAGATAAGAACAATTTAATAATTTAAACAATAAAAAGGTGAGAACAACAACAATAACAATAATAATAGTAACACTTATAATGGAAAGGTGGGGGAAAGGATAAAATCCAAAGGAAAAGGGAGAAAGGAAAACAAGTGATGCACAGTACAACTGCTCACCAGCCACTGACCAATGCCCAGCCAGTCCCTGAGCAACAATCCCCCCCTCAGCTAACCCCCCAAGTTTATATACCAAGCATGGTGTCCCATGGTATGGAATACCTCTTCGGCTGGTTCAGGTCAGCTGTCCTGGCTGTGTCCCCTCCCAGTCTCTTGTGCCCCTCCAGCCCTCTGGCTGGCAAGGCCAAGGAAACTGAGAAGTCCTTTACTTAGTATAAACATAACCCAGCAACAACTGAAAACTTCAGTGTGTTATCAACATTGTTCTCACATCATAGCCAAGACGCAGCACTGTCCTAGCTACTAAGTTCCCAACCATCCATCCCAGCTGAAACCAGGACACTAGAGAAAAATTTGATTGTGACATGCTGATGACAATTTTCATGAGTGGTACAGTCATGAATGTGTTATGACAGTTTAGTCACCAGTAAAGAAAGATAAATTCTGATACAGAAAAAAGCTGTTGTTTAGACAGGCAAACAACTCCCAGGAGTAAAGAACTTGTTCTGAAACATATTGTATATTTGTCTGCAACTGTTTCCACGGCTTTTTCCCAATTCTTTTCACTGTAGTATATTTTCATTTTTCAATGTTTTTGGCTACAATACTTTCAACAACCTACTGCCCGTAACATCTAGGGAACTAACAGCAATCCAAGGAAGTATCAGAGATCTTGGACTGATTTCTTGACTTACCAAAGAGGAACTGGAATACCAACTCCTTTCCTGCAGCTGGACCCTGATCCAGTAAAAGGCAATCTGATGGAGATCACTTCAGACAGGTGCGGACCATCACTGCTTCTTGCCCTTCCAGTAGGTGCTGTTGCTTCTCAGTGGCTGAGATGCCACTCATCCAGTAACATGACAAGAAGTAGATTTCTGCCCCATTAGGACAAGGTGACTGTTGCATGAGAAGACTAGCGACATGCAAGTGTGCCATGAGAAATTTATACCACTGTCCCATGAAACATACCTCCTGGCAACATCCTGTTTCTGTGGAACTCAACGCTAAAAGACCTTGGCTCCAGCATGTTCCCACAGCTTGGGTATCCACCCGTTTCAAATAGAACTGACAGTCACGGGGGGGGGGAAGTAAGTTACAATTTTAGGGCATTTTAGGGAAATGGCAGTTCCTTATCATATCATGCTTTTGTGTCTGTAGTGTATTTCTATTGGTCTCGATATTCAATCATTGTAAGAACAACTTTAATGAGATTTATCAGCTTTAAGATTTTAATGTGTTTTAAGCAGTCTATAAGACTGTTTATAAGACTGAAATTGATTTTAATAAAGCTAAAATTTAATAGCATCCACACTTGAAGGGTTTATGCAGTCTGTTTGAGGTAGGAATGAACAGAACAAGTTTTATGAAATCAAGAAAGCTTTGAAGACAGAACGTTAGCTCATTCTGTTGATACAGGAACCTTGGGATACATACACAGATTCCTGTGAATCTCTCTGTAAACACTACAATCTATGCAGATTTGTGTTTTTTTCAATTTCAGTCCTTCAATCTTGCTCACAATTTTAAAGAGCTCAGTCAAGTTAAGGTAACTATTGATATCAACAGGTATTCAAATGCAATGATATTTTTTTCTCTCTTCACAATGGCTTTCTGTTTTGTGATCTTAGGTCACGTTTATGCTGATAGTCAAATAAACTCACTAACTGTTGAAGGGCAACCTATCCTCCAGTAGGTATATTACATCCAATTTCAGCGCAGATCAAATTATATTCCTCTGGTTTCAGGATTCCATTGTGAAAAATGCTTAGTGTGTTGTAGAAAAATCTACATACTCAGGCATTCAGTGTCTCACCATCCTCCTCAAATGTGTCACCCTTAACTCTTAATTTACAACTAAGCAAATCTTACTATACTGAATTTACAAGTGTTTGGTGCTGTGAAGCCATGGCCCCCCACTCGCCCCAAACACATCCCCTCTAACAACATGGCAAAGCTTTCCACTTCCCCAGCCATAGTCCAGGTAGATCCTAAAGGCCAGGAGAGCACTGCCCCGAGAGACAGGGAACCAGCGCAGACCCAGCCTGCTCTAGGGCAAAGCTCCCACCCACCCACCCCAGCAGACCCCTGCCTGCAGCACTCTGACCCTCACAAGGGCCAATGCCCTTCCCATGGGGACCCGCACCCAGGCATGCCCTGAAGCAAGAGCGTGAACCCTGCCACTCCCACACCACCCGGGGCAAGCACGGCCACTGCATGCAACATCCACAGCTGCTGCCCTCCCAGCATGCCTGCACTGAGCGCAGGCGCCTGCCGATGTGCTGCAAGGTCCCCCTGCTTCGGGCCATTTATCAGGCACATATGTATTTATAGATGTTCCTTTTCCAGGGTAAGTAAAGGTGGCCCATCCACCTAGGTCAGAACTGGCAAATTTTGTCTTATTGAGGAGTACGTGATGAATCATGAATTCGCATCCCACTTGATGTCCCTACCTACTACCCTTGAACCCTACCTACCAGAGAATGGGTACTTAATTTATGGTCCATAAGCAACTGTACAATTTGCAAGGTTTAACAATAACGCATGAACAAGCACGCAAACACAATCACTGTAACTGACTAGATCTAACAACGGCCCGTGAATACCTAGCAGGCACGTGTACAATGTCACGCGGAGAGAAGAGCGCTTGGTCAGGCGGGTGCCTCGCAGCCTTCTCTTGCCACGAACCGAAGGGTCCAAGTCCATCCAGTGCTCCGTAACAACCATGATGCTACTTTCCTCCAGCACCTCAAGGGAAGCCATTAAATCTGATGGCTGTAGCATTCGTTAATTCATGGATGTGGTCATTTAGATGTTGATATTTCCTTACTTTTTCATTAGCAGCATCTGTTGAAGATGTTGCTTTACTTTCATACCAAAATGTGGCATCGACTACAAGGGCCTGATGTTCCTTTACAAATATTAGGTCTGGCTTAAACAACTCGTTTTGTTTATCGTTTAATATTGGTTCCTGGAAAACAACCCGATCTTGTTTCATAGCCTCATCCGCCAGGAATTCTCACATTTGATTGTCTTTTAATTCTCGTACCTTGTACTCTGGGACAGTGGCCGATGGCACGGGCACCAGGCCCGCCTCGCTTGGCAGGTTTCACAGAAGCCTCGCGCCGGCGCCTTGCCAGGAACCCTGCGGCCGGACACAGCCCCGCATTGCCAGCGCGGCCCCGCCACAGCGCCTCGGGCCGGGCAAGGGCAAGGCCCGTCCCCGGGCCGGGTCCCCTCCCACCTGCACAGCGAACGCCCCCGCCGCCCAGCCCCAGCCCCGGGCGCCCCAGCGACGGGGGACGCGCCGGCCCGAGGCCCCGCCCGCTCAGCGCAGCCCTCCCGGCCCTGCTCCCGGCAGCTCTCGCGAGAGGCGGGGGGGCGCGGGCCTTTGTCCCGCTCGCCGCCCGCCCCGGGGAGGGGACGGGCAGGGGCGGGGCGGCGGAGGCGCGGCGGTGGCGGTGGGTGGGCGGTGCGGTCCCCCCCTCCGGCCAAGCCCTCCGCTGCCGGCAGCCGCCCGGCGTCAGCTCGCCCCGGGGCGGCTTCCCGGGCGCGCAGGGGGGGCGGCGAGGCGTACTGCCCGGCCTCCGGCTCCTCAGGGGGCGGCCCTCCGCGTCCCGCCCGCCTCCTGCCGGCCGCCGCGCTGCCCCGAGGCCCGCCCGGGCCCGCCTCAGCCCGCCCCGGGAGGGTCCTCCCCGCGGCGCCCCGGCCGCGCTGAGCTGCCGCACGTCCGCGGAGCCTGCTGCGCCGCCTCGTCGTGGCCGCGGCCTCGCCCGTTGCCGGAGCCCCCGTGGCAGGTGTAAGGTGAGCAGCGCCCCAGCCCCTGCCTGGCGGGGCGACGCCGGAGCCGCTGCCGCGCCCCTCGGGCCGCCGGCGGGGCCCGGAGCCAGGCGGGAGCGGAGCCGGCCGTGCGCTCCGGCGGCTGTCCCGGCCGCGGCGGGGGCGGGCAGAGCCGCCCGGGCTCTGTCCAAGGTCTCCGGAGTGGGCCTGGCCGGCCCAGCGCCGGGCCGGCCCCAGGCGGCTTGCCTGTGTCCCTGGGCAACTTTACCTTCTGCTCCGCTGCGGGGCTTTTCCTGTTCCTCCGCTCGGGTATTTCCTCACCATTTGGATTTAAAGTGGTCGAGAGGCAGCTCGCTGACGCAGGGAGACAAAAGGCAGAAGACTGACTGTTCTTTCTGTCGCTGTCGAGGGGTGTTTTGTCAGTCTGGCAGGTTCTGCGAGTGCTCTGCTTCCCTCTTTTATGCTGTCTTTGCAGATAATTGTGGCCGGCAGTGTAAGAGGCCTCTGGGGCAGAAAACTTGGAACTACGGAAATAGTTGTGTATTTTTTCCCCTGGATCGCTTTAACGGTAAAACCTCTAGTGGTTAAGTGACATTTCGGTGGAGTAATGCAGTTGCTTTGATGCTAGCAGGGTACAAAACAACTTACTGGTAGCTTTCATGTTGAAGGTAATTGTAGTGCCCTTATGGCAGGATGAGGGGGATGAAGAATCATCCTCTTAAACATGCAAGCGTGTAGGCTTGTGGCTCCTCTGACTGTGGTTTGCATGTCAAATTCACCCTGTGTACTTCGGAAGCCGTTCAGCAAGGGGTCAGAGCTTGCTTCTTTGTATGCACAAACTTCGTGCAACTGTTGCGAAGGACTGGACTGCTGCAGACGCGCTCAGGCTCTTTGAGCAGGAGTGTGCAACGAGGAGGGGGAAAGCATATAAGAGCCTTAACCTCGCAGCGGTCCTTTCGATCTCCCCCTTGTCCTGGTAACGTCAGTCTTTGGGAGAACAAATAGGGTGCCCCAAATACAAAGTTAAGCTTCTTCAAGAATGCAAAAGCCTTCATTTTTAACTGGTGGGGTTTTTTTAACAGAAGCTAAAATCATTAGAGGGTTCATCTCTTCAAGGTATCTGTCAAATTTGGCATGTAATGCAGATGAGTGCAACCATAGTTCCGTGTCAGTTCTGGGTGAAAGAACACCTGCTAGATTGGTTTAAGAAATTCAAGCCATTTTAATCCTACAGAGATCTGAATCTTAGCATGGGGTTTTTTTTACTATTAAAAAAGAAAAGTTAATGAACATACTTAATTGAAGTTGCTTAACTTTGTATGGACCAGAGGGGATTTATAAAAATTGCTGAATTTTTTTTTTAAAAAAGAAGTTGATTCCTCCCAAGAATGGAGTATACTAAAATCTGATTTATGTTTTGTGTTCACAAGGTAGCACACAGGACACAGGAAGAGTCTGAATAAAACTTACGACCATGGCAGCACGCTGGAGAAGAATCCTGGTAATATTTGTGGCTGCTGAAGTACTATTTGTGGTAAATACCTTTGAGGAAGAGGATGTACCTGAAGAATGGATTCTTCTTCATGTTGTTCAAGGTCAGATTGGAGCAGGAAACTACAGCTATTTGAGACTAAATCATGAGGGAAAAATAGTACTTCAGATGCGGAGTTTAAAAGGTGATGCAGACTTGTAGGTATCTGATATGAACGCTTCACCCAGCTTTGACGAATACGAGTTGCAGTCTGTAACTTGTGGCCAAGATGTTGTCCATGTACCTGCACACTTCCGCCGCCCCGTGGGAATAGGGATTTACGGCCACCCCTCTCACCTGGAAAGCGAGTTTGAAATGAAAGTGTACTACGATCGAACAGTTGTACAGTATCCATTGGCGAGGCTTCTTACAACCCTGAGGAGGAGGCACCCAGAATACTCACAGTCTACAGAAGACGAATCTCAGGATGAGAATCTGTTTTCTGGCTGACTATACTTATTGGGATCTTGAAATTAATACTTGAAATTCTCTTTTAAATTGATACACACTGGACTAAGTCACACTTCAGCCTGTGAAATCGAACACGAATGACTTGCTGTAATATTTAATACTCTTTGTTATGTTTCCTGAAGAGGTATTCAGGTTACTTTTCCTAGACCAGAAGGGAAGCAGGGGAAAAAGCCATATTTAATTTTATATTGTAAATCTTTCCCTATAGGTAAAAGGAGCAGCAAGCACAGTATTTGCAGCGTTCTTCAGAGATCAGCACTTAAAAATGAATGTACGGTCAGGATTTTGTTAACTTTAAACAGGTGCTTAGGAAAATCAACTCCAATTCAGTATTTTCTATTCTTTTTTATAAAGAAAAGTGAAATAAACTGCTGCACTTCCATGCCCACTCTCAGTTTAGAGCATATTTTAAAATAAAATCTGCTTCTTTTCTGAGCAAGTATCTCCGGTAAGACTATTGGCAATGGTTTTCTGAGTGTATTCAGGTTGAGGAGCCTAGGGTGTACAATGGAAAAACCATCAATCACCTAAGGGGATAGATCACCTACATTTTGACTGCTTGTGCTCTAAATCACGTCAACTATCAGTCAGAGGTCTGGCCAGTCCACTCATCACCTCTGCATATCCATGACATGAATAGTGTTACTTCTTCCACTGTGTACGGTGGGGGAGAGTAGCCTTCAGGCTGTTGTTACTTGTCAATACTACATTCTGTTCCTTCATAAAACAACATAGCATCAGTATCCTGAAATTGAGAGGTGTTTTGCTTACACCTTCCTTTATAGCCTTCGGTGATTTTGTTGTTGTCGTTGTTACATTTTTATGATTAAGTCATTAGCTTGCAAAGAAAGTTTCCACTGAAAAGAATTTGTAGTACATGGTAAGAAGGTCAAGTCATGCCCGCTCTTCCTTGAAAGTTAGTTTTTCCAGGAGTACGTTTTGCTTTAGTTGAGTCTTTCAAAATAACCAGTTGCTATGCAAATAGTGTGTATTTAAATGGCTCTGTAATTTTCTTTTCACAGAGCTTACTGATGAGTGCACTGAAATAAATAAGTGCATTACTGTAATTTTATACGAACTGTGCATGTACAATTTAAATTCCATTACTGAAAGCCTTCTCATTTTGAGTGGCAATTTGGCTTGTCTGTCTCTATCTAGACATCTGACAGGACATCATTAGTGACTTGTATCACAAAAAAATCATTATATAGACAAAATTAAAAGTTTATTTGGTAAAAAGTGGTATTGTTCCTCTTAAGAGTGGTTGGTTAAATAGCACCAAAGTATCACTTCAGTTTGTGCAGTTAAGTTTTTGGACAGCAAATTTTTTGGGGGGGTTAGCCCTCCTTGCTGTTTTTCCCCCTTCTTCCTCCTCTTCTGGGTACGGGAGGGTCTTTCTGACAACAATCACAAATCCAGCGACCTAAGAAAAGAAAGTTATCAATTATTGGGAAACTTTGTTACTCAGTCACCTAGTTACGCACCTTTTACCATTCTGATAGGTGCTCATCTATCTGCAATACTTCCTTTAATGTAAACCACCAGTGCTTTTATTTAAAACGTAAGCATCTTTTCTAAAAGGTACAAAAAGCAGCATGTAAAATTCACCCTCCCTTGCGGGCTGATTACGCGCAACACCTGGCTACACTGATCTCTATGGACCCCAAGAGGTGCCAGCACTGCTAAGGAGGTGGCTGACAAACTAACGCTTGAGTTTGAAAGTTTTATTTTCATGTGAATGACCATGGTGTGAGGTTAAAGACACTTCCCCAGAGCAGAAATGAACAGCAGCTGGGGGAATGTTGCTCTTCTACCTCAGGTGTGGGGTCCCGTTCCCCAAACCAGTGCTTGTTATTTCAGCACAGCACAAACTGCTGGCAGAGTTTCATGACCAGACCTCATATGAAAGCTCGCTTGCTAAGGGAACAATAAAGGGTTGAGCAAAGAGCAGAAGCATTTAACTGTTTGTATTACAACAGCTGGAATCATAAAAGGCTGCTTCGGTAATTTTAAAGTTTTGTAGTGAATAGTCTATTACGTTAGATTCTGTCCTTAGGTCAGCCTGAAAGTTAAATCAGCCACAGGACCCGTACAGAAGTGACGCTAGTGCCAGGGCTTCCCAAAATGGGAATATGCAGTACTGTAGTTACAAGGAATACTGTCACTGCAGAACTGGCAGTTGCTGAACACTTACCTCATGAACTACCTTACCATGGACTTAGTATTACGTGAAAAAGCAAGTACTAGTACTACCAGTAATTTTCTTTACATTGCCTTGAGTTGGCCAGGTGATAGGAGTGACCAGGTAAAGTAAAGGTACATGCTGCCTGACATCACGTCCAGCTTGATGTGTAAGAAAAAAATGGGAAGGAAGGGTGCTTACAACATAAAATTGAGCATAGCTTTTAGTTTAGAAACTGAAATAACAGCACAAATGCTTTATTAATGCGAAAGCTGTACGCCAGCAGTATGCAGCAATACAGCCTCTTCACAGGTTTATTTTACGAAGAGGTCATTTTCTCAGTATTTTGTGGATACGGAAAGAACCCTGAGTTCTGAAAGTCTGTTCAGATTCGGTTTGTAAAAGTCAATTAGTATTCCTATACAGAAGTTGCCAAGTTAAACCGCCCACCAAATATACAGAAATAAAGCTTATTAAGAAAAAATTGGGTCCTACAGTGTGAATGCTTTTCTACAGTATGACTTACTTCTACCCTTCACGCTTCTTTAAACTATTCTGTCAAAAGCAATGAGTAATTAATTCTGACAGAGAAAGCCCAGGATTCAGAGGAGGTGGGAGAGGAACAATTAATTCTTACTTTATTACCTGAAGGGATACGTCAAGCCCCACACAAAAAGTGTGATAACCACGGTCACATACATCACAGAACATCATTTCTTCTTCATGGTGAGGCGTGCCCGCATATAATGCATGTTTTACACTCCATACATTGCCAAGGATAAGTCCTTAATCATAGCAACAAGCTCCGGGGTCATATCAAAGGCAAGAAGGGTTGCCTAGATTAAAACCAATATTATTACTTTTATGTCTGAAATGAAATATAAAATTAGTTAAGACTGTTTGCTTTTACAGAAGCTGAAGCTTAGCTCACCTCCTGGTGAGGTCCCACAGGGTACTGAATGTGCTAGTACATGTCACATTAAATGGAGGTGGAGTCTTAACGAAGGACAGAAAGGGCAACCAAACAGTTGGTACATATGTGTAGTACACTAAATATTTTCACAAAAAGATCCGTCAAACAAACTCCTTTAGGAATCCGCTTAGTGTATGCAGATACTTACCACTGTTGTCACACTGGGAGCAATGTATAAGAGCTTCAGCTTTTCCTTTCTTGTTGGACTCCTTACCCTTCAGACAAATTCCACATATAGCATTTGGAATGACCTTTGGCTGGAAGGGTAGAAGAGGGCTATAAATTCATTCCAGAAGAATTTACAGATTTAACAGGAAATGTCATTTATCTCCTTAACTCTTAAAATGAATGAACTATCTGTTAAGATGTGTGACCGTTAAAACGTATGGCAGTAACTGACAAGCAGCAGCATTGAAAAAAATATCGTAGATTAACTACGTAAATTTTTGTGTTTGGCACACACAGCGAGTTCTACGTGAACTGAATTGGAGCAAAAGCATCTACTTGCCTCCTCCTGTTAATTCATCAGCTAATATTCTTCTCAATGTATATTAAATGTGACATAAAATGAAAAACTTTAGTAACTTTTTTCCAGCATAGAATACTTCTTTATGAATCTCCATGCGGATTTCCTGTTTATGGAGCAAATGAAATAAAATTTTCCATTTGCATTGTATTTCTTCCTAAACAGTGAAAATTAATTACAAAAGCAATAAACTTGATTTTTCTATCTTTAGTTCCAAAATATCTGGTTAGTTATGCTGTACACAGCTGTCTCTTTTACCATTCTTTCTTGTATCCAGTCATGTTCACTGTAAGAAACACAGCCTTGCACTTAACTCTAGTTTTACATACATAATGTAAGTGATCCTCTGGAGTGTATTGGGGTCCATGAGATCCATTTAAAAGGTAAGAGAAAACAGCAGGCTGTTACCCGCGAGTAACGGTGTGTTTGTATTCTGTGTCCCAACCCAAGAGATACACTGACAGAGGTTTATCCCAATGAGGACCAAAGAAGTAAGGAACTACAAATTTCAGACAGATTTCAGTTACTATATTGTTGAGCTTTGACCACTGCATAATGAGATCCATGAGAAACGCAGTTTAAAATTCATATAGTACTCACTGATGTTAATCGCTAGTGCCAGAGGGTTTTATAAAAAAAAAGAATTGCTGCAAATAGGCAGCTAGCAGAGCGAGTCAAGGCATATACTGTTTTCTAAAGAACTAAACAGCTTGTTTGCAAGCAAGAAGAGTCCCAGTCAACTCCCACCAGTGGGGAAAAGAACGAAGTTTAATTTTAAATACATTTTAAAAGTGAAAACAGAACTCTCTTTCTACATACATATATATAAACTGCATAAAGTTGTACTGCAAAAGATCTTGGAATTATCTAAGTGTGTCTATTTCCTCATTTTTTTTCGCACCTAGAAAGGTATCTTGATTCATTGTTAGAGTAGTCAGGACGCAGTGCTTTAAGTTTTCTTAAGTTTCAAACTGCTTCTTAAATTAAAATATGGCTACAGTCTGCTTCAAATTCTCTGGTCTAAAGAGTTTTAGAGTTGAGGAAAACAAAACACCATACCAGATATTATAGGTAACTTCCTTCAAAAGATGACAGAGGCATTCATACAGACTTTTTTTTGCTTATTTATTATAAAAAAGCAGAGTCAACCTGTTTTATACATAAATATAATAAAACAATAAAATAAGTCTAACATTCACAACACTCTCTACAAAATAATAAATATAAGGGAAGCAAAACCACACAAACTCCTTTACTGTTAACTATACTATGTGTCCTACATGTATACCTTTATACCCTGCTCCTCCCAACAAAAGTGGCACATGCTTAAACCTCGTCAGTGTTGCAGCATTTACCCTTCCATTGTTTAGGCTACTTTCTATTATTTTTTTTTCTTACTGTGTTTTTATCTATTTCTAACTAAACCAAGCCTTTCTAGAATAGCATGTGCACTTTTCTAATCAGACTTCTAGTTTGTTATAGGTTTGTATTTTACAGCCTTTAATATACAGCAGCATACTCCCCGGTACTCCAGCAAGAAAACTCAAGTGAGCTGCTTTTTCGGTCGCTGTACCTGCGTTAGGGTATGTGCAGTTAACACTCTGATACACATAACTCTAAAGTTAGACACTGATACAGATGCATTATTAAAAACGCTCCATCTAGTCTTACTTCACTAAATTCTGTTCATTAAAATCGGTCATGTTGGGGGGTGAGAATCACAGCCTATTACTAATAAAGTTTCCAACAGTATGGAAGTATTTTTACAAAAATAATTAAAAAAAAAAGCAAGACTATTCACATTTCAAATCAGTTCAAGTTCTACCACCGTAAATGGCTTTTAGAAATGCTATGAAAAAAGTCTATCAAATCCAAATGGGAAGTCACAATATCCCATCTGATTATAGAGTCAATTTTGCTTTCTACATCCTCATCTTATTGGTATGAGAACAGGGAGAGAAAATGAATGCAGAGTCAGAACGATGACGCCCTGCTCCGTAAGTTTTCACTTCCATGCTGCTGTGCTGCAGCTCACAAAGCAAGCATTCCAACTACACCTTTTTATAAGGTCCTATTCCGAATGCAAAGCGTTCCATTTTTATACCAGTGACCCGAAACAGAAGTGTTGTAAAATACAGTTTCTCAATACATTTCATGTTATGTGCAAAAGATCTCCTGTACTTTTAACAGTACCCTGTGTGTGCAATGTCGTAGCCAGTCCTGCAGCAACACAGACTCACTACTTGTAACATGACAAAAATGTAGAACACACGCTAACCGTTCTTTGTTAAAGAACTGACAATAAAAATGGCTCCATATAAAATACATTATTTCTTTTACTTAAAAATAACTCAGTGGAAATGTGTGAATCCTCTAATACTCATCGTGTGGCTGTAACTATACATTTGCATGTCAATGCATAGTAATTATCCTTCATTTGTAACTACATGTAACCAAAAGATTACTGCCCTACAAAAATAGTCAGATATTAGAGAACAATACAGAACAAAAGTATTACAAAGATTTAGAATTCACAGGGACAACATTTTAAACCAGTTAAGCCTTCAGCTCAAAGTGCCTTAACGTTTAGGCACATATGGTATATATCATTATCTGGGTTTTTTATAGACTAACAAACAAGAATCGTTCTGTCTTACCAGTTAAAACAGCTCACGGTAATTGGGTTTACTGAAAGCGTTTAAACGTTCCCACAAACAGAAAGCCAATCCTCTCACCCCTCCCAACACAACATCACCACCTTTGACTTATCAACAGCCTGATGGCTGATGCAGGCAGGACATGCTGACATTGCCGAGATGTGGCACTGCAAGTTTACAGTAACACCTTGTTACTAACAACATCGGGGTTTTGAAACCAGTAAGTAATTGCTACAGGAAACCATTTTCAAAATGCAATGCTGCAGTACCATCGTTACTCTTCTACAATTAGAAGTTCAGAACCTTGGCAGAAAGTTCTGCCCTTCAGTTCTCTCTCTATGCACTCATAAGGCCATTACACAGATTGGACTAATAATCACTCCGGCATTCCCAGCTAAGTGAAACTTCTGTAAACCAGTGGCACACAATCTCTAATGTCAAGTCAAATGAAGCTAAAAAAAAACCCTCAAGTTCTATCTTTGGATTTCATGTTCATGGGAATATTGGTATACATTTGGTGTCTACAACAATTTGTAAAGTTACATATAAAAAAATATACATATGGTACCACAGTCTAAATCTCCATAGTTTGCATATTTCTTAGTAAGTTCCTGAAAAGAGAAAACGCAACTGGAGCTTGCTGTATGTTATGAACTTGTACAGATACTGTATGTAGAGAAAATTCACCAAAGCTGTCCAATTCTTGCTGGAAATTAGCTTAACATAAGTTATGGTTGATTTACTATTAACTTGGTAATACAGATAGTAATATTTATGAATAGTAAAATGCAAGCCATCGACAGCTCACTTGCTGAGACAGTTTCTCAGTATGTATGATCTTGTCATTGACAAAAGTGTTTCTTTTTCTATAACCTCTCCTAACAAGCATTCTTGATTGCTAAATACTAAACACTATCTTAATGTAGTGTTTTCCTTCCTTACAGGTCTATTCCTGCTCCCATGTAAGTCAATGGAAAATTCTCATTCCTTTCAGTGGAACAGGACTAGGCAGTAAACGTGGCTTTAAAAGTGTACATTATATTCACATCCTCTCTTAGTATGCAGAATAATAACCACATATAAATAATGCATGTCAATTACCATTTCTCCTGAAAAGTATTTTTCTCTTAATCTTATTTTCATCTTCATTTTTGAAATTATTATACAGTAATACTGAAGATTTGGGTCTTAGGTTTGGCAATCACTGCTCGACAGCTGATATGTCTAACAACCTCCCCAAGTTTTGGCTTGGATAAAACCATATTGCCCACAAATGTTTCTACACAGTACGAGCTACATAAAAAGCTGTTTTCCATATACTGTTAAAGTGGTTATGTAGTGTTGCCTATACAACTGTAGTAAGCTTCTTGCCTTCCATCCTGTACGTCGTAACATCTCAGGATGAAAGTCTGTGCTCAAAATGAACATCGTAACAATATGTTCAGCCACGTAGCTGCACTTTACAGCACGGATCTCTTGGTATGCTGCCACACCAAATAGCAGAAAAAGCAGTAATGGATAATGAATGCTAGTTTTGAACTGGCAAGTAATTCTGACTGCTATGTTAAGGCAGACAGACAGGTGTACAGTTCCAATGATAAATCCACAGCAGATTTTTTACAGCGTTACTACCTGGGAATCTGAGAAGTTGACAGAAACAGAGGCCACTGTATAGCTAGGGTAAAGGAAAACCCCACATGAAATAAAAGCAAAAAGGAGTAAGGAAGCAAACAGATGGAGCACACAACAGGAGAGCAGCTATTGAAGTACAGCGGCAGAAGTCCCATATTACTGAAAAAACAAATATTCAGGGAGAGGCTGGTCAGTAAGAAGTTCAGTCAGGGGGCTTTTTTCTTCTACCTTGTACCCAGGAACTGACTTGGATAATACAGAACGTTTGGAACCATCTTTTCTTGGTGTAGCACTTTTGTCTCTTTTTTTTGTCTTCCCCTGAAAAGAATCCTCCTTGTTGTCTGTGGCGCAATCACCTTCAGATACATGCCAGACGAATTGTCCTATAATAAAAATATCATAGCTATATTTTTATTTTTTGGATAGACAGACAAGTCTTTCCTATGCCCTGAGAGCCAACTAAGGTAAGAGAAGGATACATCTTTCCTTCTGCAAAAGCATGGGTACAGCACAATCTAGAACACTTTGCTCATAACCTTCATGAACTACTTTTTCTCATGCTAAGAGACTGGCATCAGCAGCAGCAGTCATGTTTTCCAGTTCATCTTGATACCAGGGTGGGAAGCACAACACTGCAATTCTTTGAACCATTTTCCTTTAAAATTTAGCAAGAAATCCACTATACGCAAGATACTGTTTAAGAAGTAAAGGGCCAGCAAAAGTTAAAAATGCCCTTGCCATGCATTTGAAGTGTACCACCAAATAGCACTGCCTTGAATTAATAAACATGTGAAGTTATTTTCTGCCACCCTCATCTACTATTTTCACCAGGAGCAATCGAAATACTTAATTTGGATTGCAGCAGCAGAATGCCATCAAAGGCAACACACGCTTCAATATTTAATACAGAACCAAACAACAGAATTTACGCTGCAGTTAAAGCTTTTTTTTTTTTTTTGAGGAATGAGGAGGCAAGAAAGAGGGCAAGAGGTTCAAAGAGGGTGAGAGACCAATGTAAGCATAATTAAGAACAGGAGCACAAGCTTTTTCTCAGAAAAGTGTTAATAAAGGCCTCCAAAAAGCTCCAGAAGAAAGCAATATGATTAATCACATTTATTATAATAAAAACCAGAAGGCCAAGTACAAATAGAGCCCTACAGTAAAAGGCACTCTGTACAAACATCACAGTAATGAGCCTATGCCCCAGAGGCCTAAAATTAAACCAGACAAAACAGACACAGGGCAAAGGGAGGAGTGTAAAAGCAAAGCACACTATGGGGCAATAAGAAATTGTATGTTTCACCATTATTTTAGGGGAAGGATTAATTTAGGACAGGCCCATTAAACACTACAGAACAGGAACATTGCTACCTGACTCCAACAACAGGGAGGGTGAAAAAGCAAAAGCTTAAAGCACATTGTAGGACTCACCAGGGAGATTTGACAAATGGTAGGTAGCCCAAAACTCAGGAAGAGAGTCCTGACAACTGCGCACCTCTGTGTTCAACATGTATTTTTCCTGAACAATACACCCCAATGACTAGAAAAGGACCCCTGTTCCTATAGACAAACCCACTTCACAGGAATCCCATTTTAAATTTTCCCTACACTTTTCCAACACAAGGACATTTCCCTTCTGCATTCTGTCACCAAAAAGACTTCTGAACTTCTGTAAAAAAGAAAGGATAGTCTCCTCAGTCCCATTACTTTTCTTTATCTTTAAAGGGAACAGATGTCAGTGAAAAAGGGAACTGGGAAGAAACAGTTAAAGACTAACTGTAAACAAGCTGGAGTGTGATTAAGTCAAAATTTTGAGCTGATATTTAGCATGCTAAGTTTATATGATTTCTTTTTCTCCAAAAAATGCAAGCAGAAAGGGTGTATTAACAGCTATCCCTCCCTTATTAACCTAAAAGCTGACCCCTTCCTTTCTTCTTCATTTATGAGTATCTTATGAATATTCAAACAAAATAAACATTTATATGAAGCTTTAGCATTATAGGTATCCACCATCTAACATCTTCATCAGTTGAACTAGAAACTGTTAAAAGCACCTGTGATTTTACATTCTATTTCTCTTAAAGTTAGGATTAAACTTCTGGAAAGTGGTTGTCACCAACATACTAACTACAACAATATACCAGCAGTTCAGCTGTAGTCAGACAGCTCATCTGAAGTTCAGCTGATTTTGAGCATCTAAAATGCTATCAAGGTAGGCATGCAAAAGTTTCCCTTAACTTCCAGTAACAGAACATAAACATCTTTTAAAAGATGTATTTTAAAGTAAAAACCCAGTGCTTTTTACCTTCTCTTTACATCGGAATAAAATAACTGTTTCTGTATCAAGTACCTCCTGCTTCTATGTCGCAAGAAGAAAAAGTTGTAAGGCTATCAACACCTTTCTTTGCTTTGTGACAGATTCTGTGGGACTTAAAGAGCAAAATATGCTGTGACCTGAACTACAGTGTTCATTCCCCTCAGAAATGCTACCAACTTCCCCTTGGGAAAAAGGCATAACAAAGAGCTGTGGTTGGGAAGATTCTTCAAAATGTCTTTAAAAAGAAGGAAGAAAGGGCCTAAAATTTCAAATATTTGTTCAATTACTTTAAAAATGGAGCAAAATGAAAGCTGGAGAGAAAGGTTATAAATAGAAGTATTAAAAAAAGGGAGTACACTTTTTAGTTTATGATTCTCGTTCATTTTGTGAATGTTAAAGAAACTACTGAAACCAACAAAAGTGAAGGGAAAGGATCTTTTTGTCTTTGAAATACTTTCAATTTGTCTCACCGAATTGCCTTTGGTTTTCCGTTTTTCATCACCTCGCCCTTCCTCTGCATCATCTGAATCTCCATCACTGTCTAACGCAGGCAGCTCTGGATCCAAAGGAGGTTCGTAAAGAGCTGTATTTAATGGCAAGTAACGAAGTTCATCTGGAGAGTATCTAAAATTAAAATAAATAATTTAATGTTTATGCATAAAGTCACACAGCATACCAGGACTTCAATGAGAAAGAGTAAGAAAAGCTGCTTTTTTTTTTTTCCCCCGGAAAAGCACATAAAAACACGCAGTTCTGAAAACACAGAAAACATACTAATTTCTCCTACCAAATGTGATACCATCTAGTACTTGTCTCCATTGTATGGCGAATATTCATGGAACACAGGAAGAATATATCTGCAATGTTCCAAACCTACATAATCATAAGAGGCCATGGAACCCCTAAAAATTTTTTAGCCAATCCACGTTACTATGCCCAGTGGACTACACACTTCATTAGTGAATGTACAGTGCTCCCAAAGCATGCGCAGAACAATTCTAACCCAGGGCACGCAAACAGCTAGGGTCCAAAGCGAAGAAAGTAAAGAATATAGCTATGTTTTACGTTCTTTGGTTACTGAAGGAGAACATAAAATGTGTATAAAAATATAATTCAGAAGAATGTGAAGATCTAATCACATTGCTTATAGCCAGATACGACTTAACATGTGTATCTACCCACCCCCCCTTTTTTTTTACCTTAAATACTAAGAAAAAAGTGAAAGTCCTCTTACTATTAAGGATGAACACTGTAAGGAATAGGGTATTATTTTGATGCATATTTTGAAATGCTGTGTCCTTCATTAAGGACAAGCAGTTTCACTTGCAGCTTATAACTGCAAAATACACAAGGTATCTAGTATTTTTAATTAAATTACTTTATTAAAGTTAAAGTCCTTCAAGGATGTCCTGTAACATGCAAATTTGGAGTGGGCTGTTTGCACACAGACTGGAATGAGCAAGGCATATGCAAATAAAGAGCTTCTCTAAAGAAAACTGTATATATACAGGATGAGTACCATCCCTGTTGGTAGGGGTAAGGACTTAGCTAACAATTTTCAAATCACTACGTATTTGTCAAATGGGAGAACGCTACTGGTAAAGTCTTAAATTTGTGTAGACATTCAATACACATTTTTCATGAAATATGACTATCCAACTAGCAATACCTTTCCCTCTCACTTCTAAAACCAACACTAAACTTAGCCCACAAGACAAAACTATTTTTTTTTTAATTAAAAACTTTCTACAAATTTTTAAAAGGGCAGCAACACCATTAACACAGAAAACGTGATCACAAGCCAGCATTACAACATTTTAATATAGCAACATTAACCTTAGCACACATGCAGAGGCAGATTAGTAAACACATGAGGGTAGCAGGAGTGAAATCAATGTCTCCTTTTACCACAGTAAATATCTGAGCAGGCCAAATCTCAGGCACTGTGATACGTCAGTGGAGACAGTACTCTTGCAGCCAGTACCGTTTTGTTGACAAAAGCTGTCATGCTCTGCAGCTATTAGACTACCAAGTGTCTCACACATTAAATTAATTCAAAACCTTACAGTTAATACACTGAAATGTTTTCTATCTGCTAGATGTAGAGAAAATAGATCAGTGCAAGAGAGTCGGCAGTTAGGATGCTTTTAAAATACCTTTTGTAGTACTCCTGGAACTGGCCGGGTATGAGAGCCACTGGATAAGGACTAACCTTTGTTCTCTCTGTAGGTAAGATTTTGTATTTTCCTTGAGGCACCTGGATAATCTGTATTGTTTAATACAAAACAATGACGTTCTTCTTTCACATACAAACTTTTGAGCCTTCCTCACCATCTACCCCCTCAAATATTTTTTAACTAACCAGTTTCACTGAGTTGGAACAGCCAATCGGGTTCTCCCATGGGAAATCCAATTCATTAAAATGGTAAGAGATCCCACTCACAAAACAGTATTACTGATTAAGTCCAATCACTAAATACCTAATGAACTGAATGAATATTAGGCAAGACCACTTCTAACAATATATTATTTTAAGTAATGTAAAAATTAAAAGCTAACAACTGAAACAGTAAACAACTTTCGTGACTGGCATCTTTAGCATGAATTATCATCGCTGGTCCATATTGGTAGAGGGTAGCAAGAACATGTCCATCTAATTCTGAAACCAGACTGTACTATAAAGACATGAATTAATAATGTGAATATATGGAAACGAGAAGCTTACATAAAAGCCTTTTTTCCCTTGGAAAAAATGAAACTAATTATCCACTATCTTGTCTTGAACATGGGTCAGTACTAGAAAAATGTAAATTTTCCTTAATAGACTGTCACGTAATGATTTGCATAGAGAAAATTTTTGCTTTTACTGTCTTTACACAAGTAGAACAGTCTTGCTTCAAAATGCCAGCTAATTGGTTTTGGTTTGTTTTTGTTTTTTTTTTTAATCAGGCACAGGAGCATGAAATGTATCTAATACAATAATAATACAACACCTAAGAAAATCAAGGGCATAACCTTGACAGGCAGCACTCTCTTAGAGGATAGTTTCCTCTTTTACTCTAGGTACTGTTCAGTCAAAATTTTGGAGGTATTCCAAAAAAGAATTAGCCATTTATATGAATAGATACAATAGCAACAGAAGCTTCTTAGTAACCTAAGCATCCCTCTTAGTTTTATACCACTACCAGCAGATTAAAGACATAACAACAAAGTAACACTGAAATTTGTAAAGCTCCCGGAGACAAGTATTTTCAAGTTTAAAAAAAAAAAAGTTTCACATTAAATATATTTGAGATTATTTTTTTAGCAGTATTACCCATTTAACAGCAAAACTTTTCAAGTCCCTACATCACTGAAACAAGACTAATCAAAACCTTTGATAATAAAATAGTTAAAATGGTACCAAAACCAACTTTACTGAAAAGCACGGAGCTACCTACTGATATCGATAAGAAATTTAAATCTGCCTACATGTGTCTGTAAATCAAAATAGGCTCTTCTTTCCTCCATTCGTTCTCGGTTTAAATTGCTGTTGAATTCCGCAGCTTTCTTGGCAGCTTTTTTAATATATTCTGGAACTTTACTGGCTTCTACTTTCTGTGTGTTCTGCTGCTGCATTTGCTGAAAATAAAAAATATTTTATTAATTCACATACATTCCACTATCAGTTTGAGAACAGCCTTTTCTTATACTCCACATGTTACAGATCTGGTTCACTTACAATGCTAGTTACTTACAGAGTACTCTTTATAATGGTCTGTTATTCGCTGACGTTCTTTCTCTTGCAGTATAACAGAATACTCAGCGTGTTTGGCAGGGTATTCTTTAATCATAAGATCAATTACTTCATCGCTACGCAAAGCTGTTAGACCTAAAATAGATAAAAGCAATAATGATGCTATCTGGCAAAACTAACTGTAGGTTATTTATATCCCACAATGATCAAGTTTTTGAGCAGCTAAAGACAACAACCTGCTGTGCACAATAATGCTTCTCTCTCTCTCTCATATAGGAGTGAACTTGTGCCGTTTAGCTTTCAAGGCTGATTGGGAGTTTGCTTCTACCCAAGGAGCCAAGGCTTATTTCTTTCCTTCCTTAGAACTACAGACCCCTTCACATCGACTCAGCCACCTACTAAACTCCCCTGCAAGGCGAAACCTCTAAGCGGGATCTGCTCAACTGCTAGTTTCAGTTTCCAGTATTAGTGAAGCATTAGTTTTATTAACTTGCAGAACTTTAACTGAAATTATGAAATTTACATAACCTCTCTATTCAAATCAAGGAAGAAACACAGTGAGGGCAATTCAGAGCAGCAAACTGCACACAGATTCCTGACTCCCAATTAAAGCATGTGATGTTCAGAAGTTAGAATGCCTCAGTTTGCAGCTACAATGCAGAACTCCTCCTTCAAAGGTTCCAACACAACTTACCTCCACTGATTACAAATATAACCTTTAAAGAATAGGGATAGTCAACTCAGCGCACATCTCTACTGGATACATGAGGCAGAATACAGCATTTTGCTTCTATTGATAAAAACTAGATACTGTTCTCTCCCACATATTTAAGTTAAAAAAAATACAAATCAAGAAAGCTGGCAAGTGAGAAATAAAGGTGGTATACCAAAGATTGTTCGTATATAAAATGACACTACATTTTAATGTCATATATAAAATGACATTACATTTACAAATACACAAATTTACACAGACTCACAACATACAGAAAAAAATGTGACAGGCATCATTTAATTTCTAACATGCTCCAAGTCACATGTATTAGCAGAGGGAGGAAAAAATACTTCAAGCTTTTTCCATATAAGTCGCATCATTCCATTTCACATATGTTAAAGTGCTTTAATACACACCCTCCTAACTTCCAACATATTAGCTGAACCATCTAAGTTAACGTGTGTCACAAGTGTTTGCTGAGTTCTAACTCACTCAGAAAAACAAGACTGAATTATTACTTTTTTTATTTGAAAAATGATGGTGTTCTCTATTCTAGAAGGAGAACAAAGTTCTAAAAAGTTAATTTACAATATAGAAGGGATTTTGCCAAGTAATTGGAATAGATCAAAAATTTATGTTTTTATAATAAACCTGGAATACTGATACTTCATGGCGAATTTACACAAAATAATAATAAACCAGTTTTCATCTCAGAACTTACATTTTCAGCTGAGAGTGATGCAATTCTTCTCTACCAAACTGAATCACATTTTCAGCCTGTCATATTTTTTAATAATTTAACAAGAAATCATACAATCACTTAGATTGGAAAAGAACTTTCAGATCATCAAGTCCAACCATTAACCCAACATTGTCAAGTGCACCACTGAAACCATGAATCTAACAATTTGTCTTCTTACCTAGCGTGCACTGAGTCTCTGTGATAACATTTAGTTCTCTGAGGTAGAGTTTCTCCTTGTGAGATAGATCACGTCTTTCTAAATCTCCAAAGAAAACAAGAAAGAGCAATAAAAATGTGTGCAGTTACTCCAGCTCCCCCATAAACAGTGTCAAAGTGTTCTGACAATTTTACTACCAGCCAGTGAAAGTCTGTATTATACTACTATTCCTACAAACACATTAATTTTATAAAATAATTTTAAATTTAACATACACTGTAGGGACATGGTCAATTCTTCTGAGTACCCTGCCTGTAGTTATGATTTACAGAAACAGTGAAGAAATCTGACGTAAGAGCTCAGATGCACAAAACACTATCAGGCGCTGAAGGTATACTCCCTTTTAATATGCCTTTTCAAAATAAATTCCACAACAGAAGAACAAGGTTTGACAATCCTGAATAATGAAGGCTCCAATATTAGAACCTCTCCAATTAATTTCTTTAAATGCTTCCAGTGTATAAATGTTTCCACAATTCAGGAAACAGAATATAGAGATACAGGTATATACTAGATCACCAACAAAATACCCCAAAATAAAACCGATGTCAGTTTTCAAAAGGTACTTGCTGATCTAACCCCCAAATCAGACTTGTTTACAGATTTTTACTGGCAATACCAAAAAGTCTTAAATTATTTCAAAAAACATAGGATATATTTTCAATATGCCAGTAACAAAAAGTACAACATACATAATTCAGATCTGCTTTTGCCAGGGTCTTTTTTTTAATCAGTTGGCTCATGCTATAGTCAGACTGATACAGATTACAACCAAACTGTACAAAGACAAAGAGTTTTAGAAGAAAAACTTTAAAAATAAATACCTGGATATTTTCTCTTAAAGGAAGTCACGCCCAAATATTCACTGACTTGCTCTTGAAGCATATAGTATTCGCCTGTTTCATCTGGTGGCCACTTGTATTCTATCAAGTTTTCAGCAGGAAAATAGCTGTATCTAAGAATAAGAACAATGTCAGAACAAATCAAAGAATCCTTAAGAGGGATACTTACATTTCTAGAAATTCAGTAGTTCCTACTTATATGTCAATGAACAACATCTATGAAGTTTGGCTTTAGAACACTTTGTCCTGTAAACCCATTTCAAAGTCACTTTGTCACACCCCACTTTACATGTATTTCTCCAGACCAGTATTTATCAATATGCTGAGGGACAGAACACGAAGAAAGGGATATTCATGATAGTGGACAGCACACTGGGAAAAGTAGAAACTACAGCATTTAAATTCATTCAAAGAATATGCAACATTTTAAAAACATGTGAGATATGCTTCAGATTGTAAATTAGATGCAACAGATTTTGTGTCATTTTAAAATAAAATGTTTTTAAATATGCTGGAAGAAAAAGACAGCTAGTTATTCATAGGACATTCCCTTATTTCAGAAAGATGTATGAAGAATATACAAGCAAAGAAAGAAGAGCTAATACTTAAGCATATCAAACAGTACAGTAAAGCTAGCAATAAGAAAGCAGGAATCATAAAAAATGATATTACCCAAGGTCTTGACTAGAAGTTTCACAGCTGCGAGAACTGTCCCCTGAGCCCATACGTCGTCTTTTGGATGGCTGGCTGCCGTCATTGGAATTTTCTTCTGTGTCATCCTGAAATGAAAATGAAGATAAAATATTAAAAAAGAGAATCCACCAGATAATGCAAAACATCAAAAAATACTGCAAGGCCATCCACAGTTTAAATATACCTAAGTACTGAGTTATTTAATAACACTCTTTACAAATAGCTCATAGGACAGCTTACATAGCAAATTATTCTTTGCTATAAACTAGCTGCATGACACATAGGAGCGCAGAAGGAGAACTGGGTAGTTTCTCACCTGTTGTGTAGGTGGAGCACTGAACAGACAAAAGCTGTGGCTCTGACCATCAAGTTCATTGCTCTTGATGTAAACTACCCAAGGCATCAGCACGGCCAGACAGCTGTAGAGCCAGCAAACTTCCCTCAATGGTGACAGTCAGGGACAAGACTAATTCACTTAATCAGGCTAGCTCTCCAAAGCAAAAGCAAGGGCAAAGCAAAAACATCAAGCCCTTGCTAAAAGCTGATGCTTATAAAATCAAGGAAAATATTACCAAAAGCAACACGGGAGTTTACAGACATACAGTTAAAGTAAAAGGAATGGTACACAGTATATAAAGATATATGATTACAGCAAGTAGCAAAGACTTGTCTTTTGTGGGGAAAAACTGAAGAAAAAATATCTGATGTTGCATTGCAACAGGTGCAGAAGAGAAAAAAGGCATTACAAGGGAGTATTTAGAAGTTAACTTACAGATGGTCACTATTCAGATTTCATGAGATCTATACAAAGCAAGGGAATAAAGGGTAAAGAAGAACAAAACAAAAAAACCAAAGAATTCTGTAAAATCTAGCAGACCAATGATTCAACTGATCTTCTTGCGTTTTTTACTGCTTTATTGTCCAATAATAGTATACAATCAAACTCTCAAAGCATTTAGTGACTAACCTTGCATGATTATAATTGAGAAACAGAAGGCAGAACTGTTAAAGTGAATCACTGATTGTAACCAGTAGTAGAGTCAAGAACAAGATAGCTCTTTAAGCATGAAAACTGCCGAGTAGCATGAAAGAATCACATTTCATAACTTTGGTGAAAAGTTTAGGAAAGAAGAATTAACCTGTCAGAAATAAAGCCCAATTATACTCACATTATACTTACTTATTACATAATGACAAGAACACTGTTAGGTCTACCTTAGCTAGTGTCTTTCATTCTATTATGTTTTGCATATCAAATCACTTGAAATATCATTTTAAAAGATTCCAGCAAATGAGAATACATTACACTTGTTATGCAACATTTCTCAGCCCTATAATCAAGACAGGCCACAGAGAAAAAGCATGCGTCTCCTGTATTTTTGGTTTATTTCATGTTTTCCCACAATTCTTCACAGGTTTGGTTTTTTTTTCTTTCTTATGGAGGAGCAAGAAGAGCATCTTTCATACAATAACAAAAACTGAAAAATAAATTTAATGAAACTATGCTTACTCAATGCAGCTATACTTAAAGAATCAGGTAAGTAGGCATCTCCACTAGTATTACTAGCAATACTACTTCCCAGTACTGCTGAGAATACCCTGTATAAACTCAACTGAACATACCAAGTAGCAGTCCCCAATCAAAACAATATCACACTGAAGTATTTTGTGACACAGCTGTATCTCATCAGCAGCACATCCCTACATCCCACACGGAACATCAATGCACTCCAAACTTTCTGAACTGCCAGACAAAAACACAAACAGGGCCAACGCCATGCTTCGCTATACCAAAGCTACCAAGAGACTTCAAAACATTTTTAAAAGGGAAGACCTCCATCTGACAGTTGAGAGGAAGTGCCTTGCATCAGCTTCTCCTTTCGCTTCGAAATTTTCTTTTACTAAATCCAGTACTGTCAAAAAATACGAGCACCTATATCACAGGAGAGATAGGCGTCCTCCATCTCCATCTTTTCTTTCTTATTTGCTCAAAACTTCTGCAAATCCAATCACACAGGCTCACAGACTAAACACTCCAGGAAATGAGGCAGTTTGTTGCAAGGACTTCGCAGAGAAAATGAAAACGTTTGCACCGCCATCTAAGACATGCTGTAGTGTACCAAAAATAATAAGTGGGGACAGTCTCGTGGCTCTCTTTACATGGAAAGTTAAACACTGCCAAAAAAAGCCCTCTCTTCCCTTGAAAACGCCTGTTTCTGTTAAACGCCTGTTAGCGCTTAGGAAATGAGGTTACATTACAAACTCCTATCACAGCATCTACGCAACGATCTTTTATTATGCAACGGGAAAGCCTGAATTACGCCTTTCAAAGGCATTTCAAGATACCTTTCAAAAAGTAACTGCCAAGCCCTGGGTGCAGAAACAGCAGCAAGTACCCGGCGCCGCAAGCCCCGGCCGCTGCCGCAGGCACCACCCGCGGGCCTACGCGCAGCAGCCCCGACCGGACCCAAACTTTGCCGGTGCGACGCCGCGGCGCGGCCGGGCAGGCGCGTCAGGACTCCGGGGAAGGAGGACGGGCCCCGGCCACCCCGAGGGACCCCGGACCCCAGCCCCGGACCCGCCCCCCAACTTCGGCCCGCGGCGCGGGCAGGCGCCAAGCCCCCGCCGAGAGGCCGCCCCCGCCGCCCGGCTCCCCCGGGGGCCATCAGCCGAGCCCGGCGGGGGCGGGCATGTCAGGGCGCCCGCGTTGGAGGGGGCTGGGCGAGGCCTCCCGCCGAGGCGGCTTGTTGCGCCGCAGCCCCAGGCCGCCGCGCCGGGCCCGCCGCCGCCGCCCGCTCTCACCTTCAAGGACTGGGCGCCGGGCGTGGCCGGGTCGCTGTCGCAGAGGCGCGGGGACAGGACGGCCGCCATGACCGCCGCGGGGCTGCCGCCGGCTGGGCCAGGAGAAGCGCCGCCGCCGCGCGACCCGGCCTCGCGCCGCGCCCGGCTCCGCCCCCCCTCCCCCTGCGGGGGGTGGCAACGGCCCCTACCGGCCAGCCCGCGCACGAGCGCGGCGGCTCGCGCAGCTCCTGCTCCGCCCCCCTCCGGGCAGCCCGCGGCGACCCCGGCCCGCGCCGCCGGACCGGCACCCGGCCCGCCCCGCCGCCGCCGCCGCGCGGGCCCGCCGCCGGGGCCCCCACGCCGCCGCCTCCGCCGCGCCCGCCGCCGCCGCCGCCTCCTCCCGCCGCCGCTCGGGCGGCCGCGCGGCCCGGCCGCGAGCGCGGAGCCGAGCCGCCTCGGTAGCGCTTGGGCAGCAGCGCGGGGCGGAGGGGCAGCATTCCCCCGCGGTGGTCTGCGCCGAGCGCCGCCGCCGCTGGCCGGCGCGGGAGCTGGCACCCAGCTGGGCTGGGCTGCTCCGCCGCCAGGCTCCCGTCTCCGGGAACGTCAGCCGGGGACGAGCTACGTTTGTGAACCATCAGCCCCCGCAGGAGGGGTGTACGGGGGGCGGGGGGCGCACTCGAGGAGCCGGCACAAGCGCGCTCGCCCCTGCGAGGAGGGCTCTGGAAGCCGGCCCCGCCGCTGCGCGGAAGCGCCGAAGCAGCTGCGCGCCGGGCGCCGCCCGGGGTCGCGTCCCGCTCCCGCCGTTACGGCCGGGGGGAAGGCGGCGCGCGGCCCCTCCCCGGCACGAAAAGACCCTCGTCCCGCCGCCGCCGGGGCGGCGCGCACGCCCGCCCGCTCGCACGCGCGCTGCCGGGCGCCGTGGCCGCGCACGGCCCCGCTCCGGCGAACAAAGCGCCGAGCCGCGCCCCGGCCGCCGCCCGCAGGGGCTCGCCGGGCTGCGGGGCCGCCCCCTGGCCGCAGCGCTGCCCCCCCGGGCCCGCAGCCCCGAGCACCGCCACCCCCGCCTGCTGTCTTCGCCCGCGTTTCTTTCCAGCTCTTCGTACAACAGGCGCGGAAACGGCACCCGCGCTCCGTGCCCACGCGCGGCGGCTCCAACAGCTGCGCCCAAGCGCTTCACACATCTGCCGGAGCCGTTCTTCAAAATGCAGTCGCTGCCGTCCCTGCCAGGCACCGACCTGCGATCAATAGCCTCCCCGCTGGCCTCATCGCCCCCCTGCCGCGGCCGACAGAAGCCACTGGACTGAAATGAGCAAACTCGGGCGCCGGCCCGAAGGCAGCTCCATTCCATGCAAGCTGAAGGCCCACAGAAGCTTATGACTGAGCTCACGCTTCGTTCACAGCAAACGATTGGAAATTTGCACAAATTCTTAAGTGTGTATAACATGGCTTCCCTCCCAGCCAGGTTCCTGCACACACCCGCATGTTATCATAGACACAAGCAGGGGGAAAAAAGAACGCTGCCTCTTCCTACAAGAAGTGTGCTTTTAAGAATACCAATACCTGCAATTTATTGTGAACATTCATTAACAACCCTAGGCATGCAACAGACAAGCAACATTCAAAATTTTGCAATGTTTGGCCTTACACCAGCTGCTTTAACTTCCACAGTAGAGCGTTACAACAGATGAAGCCCATATGTACTCACCCATACACATTTCAAAAGCGTTTTTGGGTTTGGGGTTTTCTGACAGAGAAAAGCAAGCAAAACTACCTCAACTGTATGTCAATTTCAACGTGCCAACAGGATTAGGACAAAAACTAGTACTAAAATCATGACGTTCTGAACATTTTCAACTATACGAAGTACACGTGATGCACAAAACCAGCTGTGGCTTTTAAAGTATTACTTATCATAACAAGCCATTACCAAAGCCAGTGCAATAAATGTATACTAGCTCTATCCTACTGTTTTTCTGTTGTACTACCAATGGGGCTGAAGTAGATCCACAAGGTGTCATTGTGTCATTTAGCCCCATGTCTGGCCAGCTGGCTCAGTAATGAATTCAGGAGCCATGTCATAGTCGATACTAACTGCCCTGCTGCCACAGGAGGAAGGCAGAAAGTGTAAAGTTGGAAGATGGCAAAACAATGCCAACACTTGCAAAATCCTGTAACAATTTCCACACAAGTTATTTTGTTTTGCAAATAGTCACATTGTCCATAGTTGGCCACAGTTCCTGAGTAAAGTCTAAGGTCTAAGTGTTTCCAGGGCCAGATGTGCAGCAGTTTTGACAACATGTATTCTCTGGACTTTATTCTTGCTGTTCTCGATGATTTCTTTACAAAAAGAAAACAAAGTAGTTTTCTTTGCATGTTACAAGAGATTTCTGAAAATTATTTAAAGTGCTCAGTGTTTATGCTTTAGAACAGATAATACCTCATGAATATTAATATTAGTATTTTTAAATGTTCAGCTAGAAATACTGCTGTCTTCTTTTGAGTACAGTGCAGTCAGAGGTGGAGTTGAACTTGAAAAAAAGCATCTCCATTATAGCAGTTCTGTATATGATTTTTATCATGGTTGATTTTTTAGATTTTCCAAATGTACTTCCTTGTGCTACTATAGTGGACTACTTTAGAGACAAGTAGCTGAATCAGCAGAAAACTTGAACTTCATCTGCCTCAGAAGGACTGCTCACAAGGAAATAAAGTATGCAAGTCTGAAGCATTGTCCAATCTAAGCAAGAAACTGCTGCTTTGCAACATTCCAACTGCTGAGTTTCCTTCTGTTTTTTCAAGAACGCTTGAGGGCTCGCTGCCCAGAGAGACTACCCTATGCATCTATCATCTAGGTTTCTTAACTGAACTGAAAGTGATACCATCAAGATTTGGTTTAAGATGCTCTGCTTAATCTCTCTAATGTTGTCTTTTATCCTGTTTCCAAATAAGAATATCACTAATCTCACTAAGCAAAGCAGTTTCTCTAATAGTGTTACAACTATGCGTAGCATCACAGACCCAAAGGACAAAGGAAATCATTACATTAACAGATTTTCAGATTGTTCAGTATCTTTGAATGCTACAAATAAAAAATATTTTTAACATGTCAGTTTGTATTTTCATTGACTGCTACAAACAGTTATTTTAAACTCTAGAGGACTGCACAGTTCTGTGAGGGCTGGGCAGGAGGGACTGTGTGACTACCAGGCCTGAATCAGACCGTGAGTACTACAGGGCATCAAACAAGAGCAGTCCCAAGAAGACCAGGCTCCATGATCTTTTCATCTGCAGAAACAAATTATTAGCTCTTTGAGTCATGTGAGAACAAAATAATTTTTAGCTATATTTGATTCTAGATTAGTTTCAAAGAGTTCAAAAGCCTGAATCCAAAAATCTCAAAATTGATAGGAAAACAATCCACAACGAATCCCACACATGGGCAGACATATGATTTATCGTTTTTAAATACTCTGAACTGTCTGTTTTATTCCCTGACAACTCCAATACTCAAGCCTTGGTGACTAGGGCACAGAGAAAGGCATGATCTGATCCTTCTCCTTCTGGGGGACACAGCAAAGCTGAACAAAGAGATGCGATCGGGCAGCTAGAACACCAGGTAGTAATGCACGGCGCTGACGAACCAGGAAACTGAACGCTGCACGCTGCCGTCTTACGGAAGAGAGCACAATAAAGCCTCCTCAGGCGGATATACAGCAACAGGGCTGTCACAGCTCACGTGCCCTTAATGCAATTTAAGTTAATTGGGTCTGCACTACTCAAGAGTTCAGAAATCAGAACAGCAGTTCAGTGCTGTGCCCGAGAACATACAAATACACGCACGCGCAGCAAATGGGCACAGCACAGGCGTTAGGCCAAACCTCCCTGTGTGCCGGGGGGGGGAGCAGCAGATCTCCGCCTCAGTGCCAAAGGGGAAAGCAGGTTCCTGCCTCACTCCGTGGAATAAATCATATCGGTGGGTAGAAATAATGGTGAGATGTACTAATATTTCTGATTCTGCTCAAGTCTGTCCCACCAAAGTAAAACCCAACCTCGCTCTGTTCCACCCCCTGACTTGCTGGGGAATAGCTGACTGCAAGGGCAGAGCTGGGAGAGGAGGAACTGGGAGAGGAGGAACAGGGATCAGACTCTGTTCTGGGGGAGACGCTGGGTTTGGTGTAGGAGAATGTCCTTCCTTCTTTCAGGAAAAAGGTGAGTCACAAATTGTGCTCTGGAGCCACATAGCATCTTTAAATTGCTGTTTGGGGCCATTGCTGGCAGATCGGACAGTCTGGAGTTGTTGCAGTTGGTTGGAAACTTGGTTTTTAATTCCTGTGTTTTTCTGTGCGTTTGAGAGCGATGTACGTATTCGGATCCACAATGTATTTCTTTTAAAAATATTTTTGTGGGTCTGCTTCTAGCAACAAAGACAAGCCTTTATAAAAATGCAGTTCAGTGAACTGTGTTGTGAGTGGGACCAAAGCTTCTTCCGCATTTTAATTTTAATTGACTGAATTTGGACACAGTTAAGAGAGCAGAAGCAGCTGTTATGAGGTGGAATCTGGTGGGCTTCCCACTAGATTTCTGTGCTAATACAAATTTTGTGTAACTGGATTAAACAGTTCAGCTGAAAACAGCCAGCCAGCCTCAGAAAGAAAAGCCTTTAGGTTACATTTTGTAGGAATCATTGGATGTTTATTCACCATAAAATAGCCATAGAGCACCACCCCGTGGGGTTTTACATTCCCGGGGTTTCAGGGTGTTTATCCTTCCACACGTGCAGTCTTACCACAAATAATTAAGCATGCACTTAGCTTTTCCTGTGCAGATAGCATAATGCAAGTGATTTTTACAGAGGGCCTGGTGGTCTATCCCACAATGCTGTTTAGTTGAAGAGAGGCTCTGGCTTGCAGCCCACCCTGCACATGCCTTTGGGTGGCAGCCCTATACTGTATTCCGTACAGTACCAGCTCTCCGGAAGTAACACGGCGGTTCCTGTTGTGATTCTCTTCTCCTCTCCTTCCACCCAGCACGCAGGGGGAAGAGGGAAGACTGCTCCAGATTTGATTTTGCCGGGTGGGAGGAGGCTTGATATCCCAGCCCATCTCAACAACTAGCGGTGCCAAAAGCAGGAACCCAGGAACAGTGTCTGAGGAGTTACCTCAGAGACTCCTGCAGCAGTGGGACCCTCCACCGGAGCAAAGCAGGCACACAGCAATCACCTGCTGAGGCAAGGGAAATAAGTAGGAACTTTTAAAACCATTTGTTGTCTTTCATTTGCGCTAGATCACCATTGTGCCATTACGGATCTTCAAGTCTATGGGCTGAAAGCAGCACTTAGATGGTTTTAGATGTCTCAGATAAAGGAAGGCTCTTTCTGCTGAGGGTTTTAAAATGCCATTTGTGTCTACCATTTTAAGGACCTGTGTCCTTTAGTCGGCTGAGCACTGGGCCCTAATCATGCAGGAAGTCGAGAGCAAAGGATGTTGGTTTTATTTGTGTGTTACATTTTACAGTGAAGGTGGGTGGGTGGCCAGCACTGTTGGATCCACACACGGCTCTGTGCAGGGTTAAAGCCTATGAGTTGATGCAAGGGGATCTTCATGGTTTGTCAAATGGCTTTTGCAACAGTATATTGTGTCCCAATTATAATGTTTTTCACTGCAGGCTAAGCCCTCAGCTATCTCTGGCAGCCCTCCTTAGAACTGCTTCACAGTTTGCGTTGTCTGCGGAGTGGAGTGGTTACTGATTACTGAGATGTTCCAGCTGCACATAAGTGTGCCTCCATTCATGCTGGGGTTGTTTTGTTGTTGTTTTGGGGTTTTTTTTTACAGATAAAATGTTGGCAGCCTATTTTGATTGCCCAGGAGGCCCAGAAAATCTCTATGTGAAACAAGTGATGAAACCACATCCAGGAGAAGGAGAAGTTCTTGTGAAGGTCTCTGCCAGTGCTCTGAATAGGGCTGATTTACTCCAGGTATGTGTATGTTAAGGAGATTTATGCACCTAAAAATGACACCGATTTTTCAAGTCCCTATCAGAAGTCTTGACAAATTTGAAAAGTTAAAAGAGACTGGATCTGGTGAGCACTTGGATGGGAGAGTTCATAGGGCTGAAAGAAGAAATGTCTATTGATTCAGCAGATAAATGTTTTTACCTGGGTCGCTGAAATGCTGGGGTGGCATGGAAAGGCTGTTGCCTTTCAAGATGTAAAACCAAAGCTCAGGTCTTTCTAGATGCTTAGCCCATTCTCTGGACATTTGAGGTCAACATGAAATGCTCCACTGGCTCAATTCCAGTGGGGAAAAATCACATTCAGATTTTTAAGTCTGAGCTGCTTTAATTTGAGCTGAAAGCCATGCTCTGCAACTGGAGACCATAATACCTCCCCACCATGGATTGGTCTGGACAAAGGGGACTCACAACAAATTGAATTTGCACACAGTTTTAAATAAAAAACATACTTAAGGAAACAGAGGTGTTGCCAGAGGATGGAAGATCCTCAAATTACTTGAACATTTGCACATTGCAAAATCAAGATTAAATAAGTAGGAATTTAGTTGGGAGGCATGTGAATCAAATATTGCAGATCATTACAGTCATTGATGTGTGGCTTTTCCTTCCTTGCCCTCTCTTTTCTTTTGTTTTAGAGGAGAGGGAAGTATCCGCCCCCCAAAGGAGCAAGTGATATTTTAGGCTTAGAAGCAGCTGGGAGTGTGGCTGGGCTTGGACCTGGCTGCAAGGGCCGGTGGAAGGTTGGCGATGCAGTGATGGCTCTGCTCTCTGGAGGTGGCCAGGCAGAATACGTTACAGTACCCGAAGGCTACCTGATGCCGATTCCCAATGATATGTCTTTTATTCAGGCTGCAGCCATTCCCGAAGCCTGGTTAACCGCCTTTCAGCTGCTGCATTTTGTAGGTGAGAGGCGTATTCACAAATCTATCCAGCAAAACAGCTCGTCCTCCTTTCTGTTATGAAATCCCCTCTTTGTTGCCTCCATCTGAATGCTCTTTGCCTTTAAAGAATGTTTTCTCTGTCGCTGTATTCACATGAATCAGAATCTGGTATGCCAGACTCCATATCCTGAAATAACGACCACATCTCCTCAGTCACAACTTATTCTGATGACTGCATATTTACAAGGAAGGATATAGAAAGATGGTCAGTTTTGTTTTAATCTGTATTTCTCAGCTCGCATGGCAATTCCCATTAAACTCAAACCCTGAAATAATTTATGCATTCTCTAAACTGAAAATGCATATACCACTTCTAAAGATTTGACTTTTCTGCAAGCATGATCATATTCTCACTAATTGCCTGTGGCCCTACAGTAAACAACATTTTCTTGTACCTTGTTTCACAGAGACATTAACTGTAGGTTAAATCCCCTCTGAGATGATTTAAAACAATTGTAAGCTCACGCTCTTCATTTTGAAAATGTGCTCATGAGGCACTAACAGAAGTGCTTTCCGGGATTTCCCTCAGTTGACAACTATCCTTCTACCCTCTTCAGCAGTAGTATCTACAACTCCACCAAAGGACAGGAGTTACAAACAAGTAGCTTCCCTCACTACCCAAAATGCAGACTCGCTTCCCTTGGCTCTTTGATCAAGGTCTCCGGGACTGCTTGGTGCCTCACTTCCATCAATCAGTGGAACACAAACAAATGCATTAAAGCAACTGGTAGATGGTGAAATGATCGGTAGAACTGGTCCTTAACATTACCGAGTGCTTCTGGGTTGAGTCTGAGTGTTGTTGAGTGCCTGATTTCTCAGTATTAACATCCTCCAAGTGCATTTTCTGTTGGTAGCAGTGGACAGTCCCGGTATAAAAAGGCTGACTGCACTCGCCTAACCAGCTTGGTCACAGATGCCCGGACCAGGACACGGCCAAGTTAAAGCCATTCCACTGAAGATGGTAGAAGGAGTCCTGTTGCACACAGTTCTGAATTTCTTTCTTTTATGAAGGGTATGAAGATGTAAACAAAGCCCACTCAAGGGCATCTCTTTCAGCTTCCTCTTTGGTATTTTCCACCCTGATCATGTTTTAAACCAGAGGTGATGCCAAAAAGGTAACCACTGCCCTTATGTCCTCCTTCAGGTAAAGTACAGAAGGACGAGAGAGTGTTGATCCATGCCGGAGCTAGTGGAGTTGGTATGGCAGCCATCCAGCTGGTAAGACTGGCAAAAGCTATTCCCATCGTGACAGCAGGAACTCAAGAGAAACTGAAGGCAACAGCAAAGGCCGGAGCAGCTGCAGGGTTCAACTACAAGAATGAAGATTTTAGTGAAAAGGTCTTAGCGTTCACTCAAGGTAAGAACCTCTACACAAAAGACACTGTTACAGCTGGGGAGGAGTGGGCATCTCCTAACATACACACACATACACTCAGTTTCAACTGTCACCTTAGTCGGTGAAGGAGCAGACAGTAACGACCCTGTTAACACAACCCAACATCCTGTTCAGCTGAAGAATATACCTTTCCTTGGTTTAGTTGTGCTGTTTTCTGCACAGACTCTTTGTCTTTGTGTTCATTTGGGGCATAAATATTCTTGCCTGTTATTGTTGCCTCCACAAGGAACTGTGGGACCAAATCCTCGCGCTTGTCTTTGTAAGTGTTTGAATACAGGACCAAAACTTAATTCTCTTACTGGTAGAAAAATTTAGCTTTTCTAAGCGTTTGGGATGGTTTACAGAGGAGTCTGCATGTGGATATCTACAACGATTCTTTTTTCATGCCTGATTCGAGAATTCTTTACAAATAATCATGCCAATTCCTGATTTCAGTAGAAAGATTTAAATAAGAATTGCAGAATTGATTCTGTACCTATAAAGAAAAAGGTTTTAATTTTGTCTGAAATTATCCTACCTTTAATGCAGCTCAACTACATTGCTGAAATCTTTTCTGTTTCTGCTTTAGGTTCTGGGGTAGATATTATTTTAGACTGTGTTGGTGGCTCATACTGGGAGAAGAATCTCAACTGTCTGAGTACTGATGGCCGGTGGATTGTTTATGGACTACTGAGTGGGGGTGAAGTACATGGAGATTTGCTTGCAAGGCTGCTTTCCAGAAGAGCAAGCATCCATACAAGTCTATTACGATCACGAGACAAGGAGGCAAGTAATGGCTATCAACAATGTATACAGTTTGATCTTAAGATTGATGATGGTGAACTTTCTTTTGATACAGATACAGTGTTACTTTCTTTTGATATAGTGTTAAAGCAGAACCTAACTTATTATTACTAAAACACCACCTTGAATTGTTACTGCATACTTTGGAAAACATTGCAAAATTAAGTTATAATTTCCCTTTTCTATTTTTATTAAATGCCTCCCTTTTACAACTATAGAATCAGAGGAATGATACCCAGGACTTCTTAACATACTTCATGAGTGCTTAAAGACTTGGCCTAAGAAGAAACAAAACACAAGTGATGAAGCAATGATTTAGTCTGGGGGGTGGGAAAGAAAAAGGTCTATTAGATCATTTTTTAAAGGAGAAACCAAGGCCATTTGGATGCCCAGAAATTACCCAGGCAAATCACTTTATGTGAAAAATTCTCAGGTTACTACAGTAAAAGAGAGCAGTGCAGAGCCCTAGGATAGATTCTGTCCATGGTTTAATACATAATGTTCTCAAGAGCTTTTATCAGTTTGAGTTTAAATGGTTCTGCATTGTGCTTATACCCCTTGTTTTGGAGAATTTAATTCAATTATAATATAATAAAACTAAAAGCTTTCTTCTTGTTTGTAATTTACACCTGCCAGATGTTTACATGTCCATCTCACTATGAACATGTCAGAACCTCCTTGAGAACTGTGCTCATTTTTTACACAGTGCTTAGTGAAACATCAGTGAATGAAATGGTTGCAAATAACTTTCAAAATACTTTTTTTCTTCAGTATAAAGAACGGCTGGTGAAAGCCTTCACAGAAGATGCGCTGCCATATTTTTCTGGAGGGAGCTCCCCTCACCTCCAACCATTTGTCGACAGCGTTTGCCCTCTGCACGAGATTGCAGAGGCACACAGGATCATGGAAGAAAACAAGAATATTGGTAAAATTGTCATCAAAATGCCTGCTTCGTCTTAAAGAAAGGCCTACTGCTGTAGTGGTTTCAGGGACAGAATCATTAGGGGCGTCTGACAGGCAGTGAATCTGCCACTTCTGCTTCCCAGTCTGGAATGATTTCTTGTGGGAGTATGCCACAAAGGAGGGCTAAAGCAACGCCTTACAGGATGCGCTTAATAAAACGGTTCGCGGTGCAGCTCTAGCATCATGTCTTGATCGCGTCAGAGAACGCCGGCGAGCTCTCCCCCACGCAGGAGAAACTGCCGGCACCGGCGGCTGCTCCCCGCGCTGGGCGCCGCCCGCGGGCCAGGCCCGCACCTCACAGCGGCCCTCACATGGCGGCGCCTGCGCCCCCCCAGCGCCCCTTCCTCGGGCACTGAGGCGGCGGCGGCGGGACCCCCACTGCCGGGGGGGCGGCGGCGGGACCGCCTCTCTGCCGCGGGGAGCGGCGGCGGCCCTGCGGCCGTGGGGCGTGGCGACCCCGGGCTGAGGCTGGGGCCTGGCGGCGGGCGGGCGCTCCCGGCGCGGTGCATGCCGGGATAGCATCCGGGTCCCCCGCGGCAGCGGCGAGCGGCGGCGCGCAGCCCGGCAGGCCCCTTCCCGGCCGCTGTTTCTCTCCAAGGCGGCACTCCCCCCCCCCTCCCCGATCGGCGCCATGGCGATGCAAGCGGCCAAGCGAGCTAACGTGAGTGCGCTCCCCTGGGCCCTCCCTGGCCCGCCTCAGCCCGCCGGGGCGGTGAGGAGCGGCTCCCCGGGCTGGGGCTGGCAGCAGGCCTTCCCGCCCGGCTGGGCCTCCTTCCCCCTCCCCGGCGGGTGCAGCCCGGCCCCTCCGGCCAGGCCTCTGGTCTGAGGTAACTTTGTAGCTGTGAAGGGTTCAGAAAGCACTGGTGAGGCCCTCTCAGTGGTGATGTTAGCCTCAAGGCTTAGCACGTCGGCTGCTGCGTTTAGGGTGTGCAGCGAGCGCCGTAGGCCTGACGCTGTGTGTGTTGTTTCTGCATCAGATCCGGCTGCCCCCGGAGGTCAATCGGATCCTTTATATTCGGAACCTGCCGTATAAAATCACAGCGGAGGAAATGTATGATATTTTTGGGAAATACGGACCTATTCGACAAATCAGAGTGTAAGTATTCTAGTTTTATTTGAAAAATTGAGAAATTTATGTACTTCACCGTCAGTGTTCTTAGTGCAGTAGGTAGCAACTCGATTTCACAGCTGAAAAAGTTAAGCGTGCTTTAGCAGTATCGCTGTGTGCCAGAGGTGGATGTGATGGTATTTCTCTTATGTGTGAATCTGTTAGAAAATAATATTGCCTGTAGGTAGGGTGAAAAAGCTTAAATTTGATGTGGACTTAGACAGCTTGGTAAAAATGAGACACACTCTTCAGTAAATCTTTAAATACAGCTAACCTTTTGCCTTAGCTAAAGGCAAAAATAAGAAAGGCAAAAGTTGAATACAACCAGTTCCCATATTTAATGAGTATTACATACCTAACTAATGGGAAAGTAGAGATGTTACTGCTGGACCTGGCGACTAGAAACAAATACCAGGAACAGCTTCCTGTGTGTCAGATACAGCTTGTCCCTGAGCAGCATAGTCCGTGGACTATTTGTTTCAAAATGCACGGAGATATGTATACATGTCTACAGCAAATCCGAGGTTCTTAGTTCAAATATTGAACACCTGAGACCTGATATTCCTTGTTATCCTGAGTACTGGCTGAATGCTGCGAATTAAACAATTTTATCTGGTTAGTGTTATGTTCCACTAGGTTTCTAGTGGAAAGAGTTGGCTGAAGCAGGAATTTAGGAAGAGCTCTTGAGAACTGTAGTAAGGCTGGTTGGAGTATTGACACTCATATTAAAGAATTATTTTTTTTTCTGCTCTGAAAAATATTTATGACGTGGAGAGGGAGGAAACAAAACTTGGTGTCTAATACTTCAAACATTGTAAGTCACATTTCAATAGTTGTACAAACAGAAAGCAAGCATAGTTTATATTTCATATGGGAGTTTTTGTATTGCTTTGGATGTATTGGATGGTGGCAAAATAACCGGCAGCATCTCTGAGTTCTTGATTAGGTTGCTGATGGGATTAGAGCAGAATGTATCCTTGACATTTATGTAACCGTTTCCCCATGCTCTGAGACTGGGGTTGGTAATTAATCCACAGTTTGTTTAACTGCTTCGAGTATGTAAGATGTCAATATGTTAACAGTTAAACAGATCAAACTTAGCTACCCAAATAAAGGGCTCATTTCAGACCATACTGATTAAAAATGGTTGTTCAGTGTATAGAATAAAGTGAGGTTTATCTATGGAATTGCCTTTGTTGAACAAACAAGGATGGGGACACATGCTGCTGATGCTGCATTGGAAGGTGTAGCTCGTGAGATCCTTCCCCAGTCACTTTTGTTGCGCTTCGCTGTATGAGATGTGGCTAAAGGAACAGGGGACATAATAAACTTACTGCTTGGCTAAATAGTTCTCCTTTACGCTTATCAGTGGAGGATTCCACCTAATATTTAAGGTTTCTAAAAATGTAGGTTGGAACAGCATGGCAGTGGGCCATAAAAGTATTAAGACATATAAGGGGAGTTTTCCATCAGCGACATGCTGGCTTATGTGTCCAACAGGGAACTTGAGGCAGCATCCCCACGGATTGTTCAGAACTACCGATCAGTGTTGTTTTCCACAGAAATCCTAACGTCGTCGTAAGACAAGGCATAACGTGGAACTCCATTTGTAATGATTTTTGTGCTTTGCAGTTTTTATCCTATTCTCCTTTTTGTTTTTATACACAGCCTAGTGTGGACGAGTTTGATAGCATTTGTCCTCAGGAGTCCTCTTCTAAGAAGCAAGCACCTTAGAGAGAGTTCTTCTGATTACTAAGTTTGCTATAACTGTCTTTTAGCTGAGATATTTTGGATCTGTAAACTCTGCAGTCTCTCTGGGCTAGTTAGCGTTACATGCCCAGATGTGTTCCTGTCCCTCAGGCAAAGGAAATTGAATTGATGGTCTGATAGGTGATGGCTCTGCGTCTCGAGTGGTCTTGCACCTGTGGGGCTGTTTTGACTCTCTTAAATTGACTTTGTGATGTGCCAAGAGCTGTGTTCTGTCCTAGGGAGACATCTGATCCAGACAGCCATTAACTGACAGCCCAGCCTTGTAATATTAAACAAAACAAGCCAATTGCTGTAATAAAAAAGTATTTCAAGAAATATAACAACCCCTGACAGGAACAGTTTCTGATATCTGTTGTGAAGAGGTGAATTTTCCTTAAGAGGCATAACATAGCACACGACACTCACATTTTCCTGTCATCTCTGAGACTGAACTGTAAGTGGAGATTGGTGTGGAAAGCAGGGATGTATTTTAATGTCTAGGAAAAAAATAACAATAAATGGGTTTCTAGTGCAGTTGCATCTAATTGTTGAATAGTTGAATCTGATCTCAGTCACTGCTGAAGACTAATAGAACTATTTCTTGTTCGTTTTGTTTAATATTAAAACTGATCTTGCTTTGCAGTGGAAACACTCCTGAAACTAGAGGAACAGCCTATGTGGTCTATGAAGACATCTTTGATGCCAAAAACGCTTGTGACCACCTGTCGGGATTCAATGTGTGCAACAGATACCTTGTCGTTTTGTACTATAATGCAAACAGGGTACGTACATGTGGCGTGTTTTTTTTTAAGTTACCTGTGAACATAGTGAGCACAAGAAAAAAACCAGTTTGAAAAGACAGTTGCTTGGGTATTTTTGAGAAATAAATCCAAACTGGTAGAGGGAATGGATTAGATAATTTATCAGGATTTCATCCTTACTTGGTGATTTGTGTGCAAAGAACCATATCTTTGGACCAAGGGTGTGAAAAACACGTTTCTGGAGATGGGACTTTGGGCAAGAGGAAGTGGGGGCCTTAAAACTGCACAGTTGCAACAGGCTGTGTGATCTTGTTTACAGGTAAAAAGTCTCTTGTTCTTGATGTTCTACCTGTTGCTGATGGAATCCAGGGTACCGTGGCATTGTCGGAGGTCAAGAATTAAAACAACGCTGTTTTGTGTGATGTTGATGTAGTTTGTAGTGATGCTGGTTGCAGTTACTGGGAAATAACGTCATGAAATATTTTTTATTACATTATTTCTTCTCACATCTTTTATTTTCCCAATGACAGGCATTCCAAAAGATGGACACAAAGAAGAAAGAGGAACAGCTTAAGCTTCTCAAGGAAAAATACGGAATTAATACAGACCCACCAAAATAAACTGATCTTTTGGGAAAACTCTTTCCAAGCCCTGCCGTTGAGTTCAGCTCTTTTGAAACCCTGCAACTGAGTTCTTGAACTAAACATGGGAATTCTCCATGAAGTATAACTTTTTTTAAAAAAAATTGATAAGCTGTAATTTGAGTCTTTAGGTTTTCATGTTAGAATTAAATGTAAAACATCGGAAGATCTGCTTTAAGATTAAATCCCCCTAAATGGACATGACTTCTCCATGTTGTAAGGGTGACCTGGTAAATGCTGCATAACCACAGTCCTGTTTCTAGCAGGACCTCTCAAGATGGGACCGAGCAGGCTGAGTGTTTCACACCTCCTGAAGTTCTGCCCGGTCTCCAGGGTAGATCTTAAGCACAGCAGCCTGGGAATCTGGCTCCAGGGGTTCTCTGAGCTGTCTGCGTGGAGGTGAACCTCACTTGCTGCTTTCTGAAAATGGAGTATTGCAACTAGTCTCCCTGCCACAGGAATTTTTGTACTTTTTTTTTTTAAAAAAGAAAGTGTGGTTTGATACTTCATCACACTTATATATGGTACACAAATTATTGCACCTTTCTCCCTCCAGGAATGTTTGATGGAGCCTAACTCCATTACATTATCATTAGACTACTTCTTACTGGAAACAAAGCACCCCAAATCCACATTTATAACAAAGTTTCTTTTACAAACTATAGAAAATAAATGCCCTTTTAAAAGAACCCAGCTGCTTAGGTGACTTCAGGCAGAATACCTTGTTCCCAGTGATTGAGACAAAACTGATAAGCTGCAGTAAACTAATATTGTTCTAAGAGTGGGTTGCTGCAGGGCTGACTTAATGGTATACGAGATGTTTATTGCATGTGCCAGGTTTGTACTGAGGTTAGTAGCAGCAACAGGAATAAACTTAACACTTTTTAATGTTAAGTAGAGAACACTTGACCAAAATGAGATAGTAGATGAAGGTGGTAATTTCAAATACCTGTAGTGTGATTGTTTTCTACTCTGTGTTTGAACTGTAATATATTTTATGTACATACATTTTTAAATATAGCATCTGGTGGAGGAAAAACAGATTTAAAAATTCTTTTTTTTTTTCCCCCAACACTCATCCTATGAACAAAAACTAGCATGATACAAAGTATGTATAACCAGTGTATTTTGGAAGTGGAGAAGAATAACCTCTGCCTCTGTTCTGAACCAGCTGGAAGTTCTGTGAATGCTGATTGTATCCTGCCTTGGGAGGATTTATTTGCTTGGGTGTGATGTTTAACTCCCTGACCAGATGCCTTCTAGCTGGTGTAGAACATGGGCACATGCAAATACACTTTGCCTGAGGTTTTGTAGTTTAATTTTTTTTTCAGTGCACCGTACTGTTAAAAAGGAATGTTTCCACTTTCTTATCCTTTGATTTTCATTGAAATCTGTCACCTAAAGAACCATGCTGTTCTTGGTGTCCATTTAGTAAAAAAATTAATGTGTGTTTACACAGTTCTGCTTTTTTCATCAAGGCTTGCCTTAAGCTGTGCTGCCTCTGCATGTAACCTTTCCTTTTAGAAAGGAAATAACTTGTCACGTGAGTATTTGTGACACAGGTAAGAATTTGTAGAGCATTGTCCCCATATGAACCTGAATGGTCACAGGTTCAGTGTCCGATGATGGGGAGGGAAGCCCTGCTGTGGGTACCAAGGTGCAGCTCTCACCTGGAGGAGGTCCTGAGCTGTTGCCATGTGCTGTGCAGTCTGTCCCCAGCTGGGAGGAGCAGGAAGGGTGGCAGTGACACTCGGAGCTGGCTGTTTCGCCCTGAGCAGCAGGGAGGAGGCAGCTGAAATGGCTTGGTGCTGGAAATCCCATCCTGCGCCTCACCAGTAAGTGTCCTACTGGGACAGGTCTGCCTTCTGTTGCAGACAGGCATTTGGGACGTGTGTGAGAGCTGTGTTTAGTGTGTGTGGTGAAGAGCTTTGTCCTTAGTTTGTGGTTCTTCCATACATGTGTCCTGCCCTTAAAGCTGCTGCTCTTCGCAGCAAGAAGCCTTGCAGGCTGCAGTAACCTGTCCCCGAGGCTGGGAACAGCGATGGGAGGCTTTGAGCCCGTTAGTAGCTGGGTTGACATCTCTGGACCACAGAAACAAAGCTCTGCTGCAGTATCATTGCCAGCTTTCCCCCTTGCCCAGCCCAGTACTGTCAGGTGCACTGGGATGCACATGCATTAAATGTAAAGCAGCTGGGATCTGTGGTGGTTAGGCCAGCAGTTACTCCTCTGATGCCAGCTTGGTTTTCAGGTCTTACCCATCAGATTAATACAAACCTAAGTTGCCCAGGCAAAACCCAATTTGCCTTAAAAATGTTTAAATTGATGCAATGCTATTGGAGAGCTTTCTTCTACGTAACCTTTAAAAAGCTATGGATGTTCACTAACTGCCCCCCTGTATACATGTATGTATGCCGTGTATATAAATACAGGCGTGCCGAACACTAGGGTAACTGGGGTCGTTTACACCAGTTGCTGGGCATTTAGAAGACCCCTTGCTGTAACAGGAACTGGAGGTGCTGTTACCATGCTGGATTTATGCTTTAATAAATTGTAATAAATAGCGATAAAGTATCAATGTGCCAATAATGGTGCCACATGCTGCCAGCCTTGTTTAAAATCATATGCAAATACCACATTCCTTCTGTCAATAGCGGAGAGCATGGTGCTTGCACTGCAGTGTCTGTTTTGATGAGGATTTGATGCTGTTTGAAAAACATATATAGAAAGCAGTTCTTTAGGGTAATAAGATTAATAAAAATTCCTTCAATGAATCCTCAAGATCAGCAGCTTTTGATTTCTCTGAGAGCTCAGCTGCTGCCTTTCATTAAATATTCCATTTCATACTTTTTCTTCTAGTGCCTGTTCAGGGCTTTCAGTGTCCCTGCACATGTAAAATGAAATAATAATTTGTACCTGCAAGACAGAGGGAATGGAAATTGAATGCCCAGAGGATTGTTTTGATGAGGTCTGCTCAAGATTTTGTTTGAAATGTAATATCAAAGGACAGGGAAATGAGTTCAGTTCTATGAATGGCAGAGGGGGCAACAAATAAGGCAGATGTTACCAGCCTTGTACTCTGCATCTGTGCTGGTTTTTGTGTGCTCACTTCCCATTTAATTTTTCAGGAAGTAGGGCATGAAATTAAGCCTGGAAGGTCATTTTTTTCCATCGATGCTGTTTAGAAATTAGTAACAAGAGCATATCTGATTACACAGGCAATGACAGTAAATTTTTTCCAATCCATTATACAGTGGTAATAATTATATGTAGTATGTTGATCGATGATACAATTAAATAAATTAACGCATTTGCAGTCAAATAAAGAGCTGAAGATTACATTTCCTTGAAGACTTAATTTCCCTAAGTATCACAAAGCACAATTAGTTTTCCTTTCAGATTTTTTTTTTAATGAAATTGGCATGAAAAATGTAATAATCTCTGCTTCCAACAAAGGTCTCTGCAGAGAAAGGGTGACGAGGGAGGGAGCTTCATCAACCAGCTGTAATAAGGATTTTACAGACTCGGTAATGGCTGCGTTGTGCTGCTGAGGGCAAAAGGAAAGTGCACAGCAGCTCTGCAGATAGAGATGATAAGACTGAATATGATCAGCTCTTAAAAGCCCAGCAGGAACACATTTGTCACTGGTAGGAAACCCAGCAGAAGGGCAGAGCGGTGCCCTACCTATTGCAGCAGACACTTGCCAGCAGCAGGACCAGGAGATGATGGAGGGAATGCATGGCCATTCCAGGTACGCTGAGCCAACCCTTCATGTCACTGTTTGTTTTTGAAGCATTTGGGAAATGTCCCAAAGCAGATACTTTATGGGTTTTTTTTTCTTTATTTTTAACGAGCAACTACAGATTGATCAGAGTCATGGTAATCTTGAGTTTTTCCAAGGTTTTAGCTAATTCAGCTGCCTTCAGCACTAGTTTTCTCTGAGTAAAACTTCTGTATTTCTCTTGGGATGGGCCATCAGTAGGAGCAGCTTTAGACTGATGCGCTGTTGACCTGCATTCAACGGGCACAACAGGGCTACGTTACATTTAACCAAGACGTCTATAGGAGCTCACATCTGCAACTGCCACGACCCAACCGCCAGCTGTAACCCAGTGCTGAAATAGAGACCAGCCACAGAGGCCAGGGTAGTGGCACAGGGGACCGGGACCATTTAAAAGAATTTGGGAGACTTAGTGGGCATCAAAACCCAGCAGGTCTAATTCCCTATTTATTAACAGGAAATTATCCTGTCCTAAATAAAAGAACTGTTAGTGAAATGTGGATGTCTAACCTGGCTGCTGCAGTGATCCTAGATTTCCACCAAAAAAAGGGTCCTAAAAGGCCTTTTGTTTCTTTATGGAGAGGGGAGCAAGAAAATTTTTCACTCCACCAACCTCTGGTAAGTAATAATCCGTAAGAACTGGACTCTGTGGGCTTAGTCATGAACAAACAAATGCAGCTTTGTGGGAAAAATTAACACCTAGAGAAAGAAGAGCATGAGCTGCAGTCACTGGCCAGACAGCCAGGCTTGCTTTTCTGTGCTCCTTTTCTCTCTCCAGGAGGTATCGCCTGGAGAGACCTATGTAGCTTTGAAGTCTGTCTGCTCGTGCTAAGTGTGTTCTTCTTACACAAACGAGAAAATAGCACAACTGTATGAAAAATTTCCAGCAAAAAAATCCATTAGTTGAAAATTACGCCAATAGTTTATAGTGAAGTTAAATAAAAACATCGTGACCCAGTGATGCTCTTTTTTTCTACAGCAAATGGGAGAAGCAAGCCAAAAAGTGAGAAATCGGATTCAGGCAAAACAAAATAACAGCATAGAGGCAGCTTCACTGTTCAGGTCCTGCTCCTAAAACCACGTAAATGACCGTCTGCACATCTTTCTGTCTCCAGGGGAGGAAGCTGCATTTCGGGAATTTGTGTGACCATCAAATGAAATAAATGTTGCTTGGTTTCAAGTGCCAGCAGCACAGTGCACAAAGTAAGTTTGCAGGCTGTGTAAACAGCATCAGAAGATGCAGCCTAAAAAAACCCCGTATGTTCAGCGGCCACATTATCCCACAGTTCACATTTGTTTTGTAAGGTGGGTGTACGTAATTCTGCTCTTCTCTAGCCTTTCCTAGCCCCAGCAGAAAATGTTACACTGTTTTACTGTTATAAAGACATAGAAGTGGAGCAGCACTGCGTGTCTTTGAGAAGCATCGCTTCCCATCTCTTCAGCAGCCAAATTCTGGCCAGAGTTGAGGGCTGCCAGCAGGGCAGGGGAGATGGAGGGTTAGGGAACCTCTCTGTCCCAGCAGCCCTTACTTGCACATTCTTGGGACCTCTGGTCCCACAGAGATCTTCCACTGTGCCACCTATAACAGAAGCAGGCATGGAATTATGTGTATTTTCACATAAGAGGAGAAATAAAACAAAAAATGGGTTGATGACTGTTTGAAGAACTTCTTATACACCAAAAAGCATTCCAGTGGCCAGAGTAAAAAAACAGCAAATAGAAACGGTAAAGTATCAAGAGTTTATTGTTTTATATATATACTTTTAATTCTTAAATGAGACAGTATTTTTTTAAACAGCAGCAAGCAGAACGTACAAGTTGAGAAAAGTGGCAGCGCAGGTAACTCTGTTTGGCTAATGCCCATTCATGTACAAGGTGTACATTGGAATTTTTTTTGAGCACCTTTTGTGTTTTGTTTTTTTTTTCTTCTTGGTTTTAAGTGTACAGTAAGGCAGTGGTTTTTCAATAAGGAATATATATATATTTATATTTATATATATTTTCAGTCATCACTGTGAATTCTTCTTACATGCAAATTAAATAAAATGTACAACTTGAAAATGTTACAATGGTAGATATTTTTCTCAAAGCAAAGCTTCTAGTAAAAGGCAAATACGGACACCACAAAGTTAAAAAAGAGAAGGAAGGCATAAGAAACCGAATGGCAGGTGCTATTGACAGGACAGCTTGAGTAGGGAAGATTGGGATTCCAGTGAAGATTCTTCCCGCTGCTGGCAAGGTGAGAAAGAAGGGATGGTTATTAACAGATGTCTCCAGCCAACTCCCTCGAGAAGATTCACTCTAACCTGAGAAGCTCCACATCAAAGAGGAGAGTAGCGTTAGGAGGGATGACCCCAGGGTGGCCTGTGGCTCCATAGGCCATCTCAGGTGTGCAGGTCAACTTTGCTCTTTGTCCTAAGCTCATCTGGGGTTTGGATGTTGCAGAAAGGAAAAGAGAAAATGAAAAAACCAAACCAGTATTAGGAGGAAAACAAAGAACAAATCACTACGTGGCAGATTTACAGAATCAAGGAGAGTTGGGATCATCAGATTCATAGAATTGTTTAGGTTGGAAAAGACCTTTAAGATTACTAGAGTCCAACTGCATCGTTAACTTCAAGCTGAAGCTGCCACAAGCAGCTAGAGATAGATCTCCCGACTCCTCTGGCTCCTCACAGCAGTGATTTAAATTGCCAGCGCCAATCTGGGAGTCACACAAAGGCTTTTTAACACAGTTTGGTTCAGCCTGCCTACACTGGAGCCAGCACTAGAAGGCCTGAGTCCCTTCTGCAGAGCGCAGGGTGCATGTAATGCCACCAGCAGGTGTTAGGAAAAGGCTCTCAGTAACGGATAGGACCGGAGCTTTGTATTCAAAAGATCAGTCAAGTTCAGCTGCTGAAAAGTGTTCAGCAACATTCTTCCTTCTTCAGCCACCACCAGGGACCACTTCAGAACCATTGCTTGAACGCCAATGGTGCAGGCACCCAACTTTCTACTTTTGGGCAGATGCAAAGCAAACAGATCGTGTTTAAAAGAGGTACTTATTTCCCTAAACTCAGCTGAAGCCTGAGGGCAGCCACCTCACCTCAGGCGCTGCTTATTCCGGCAGTGAGCCCTTGTTCCTGGGATGGACAGAAATGACGATGTGTCTCACTCCAGACTAGCTCTGAGGTGCTCACTGAGATTTGGGCCATCAAGAATCAAACCTCTGCTCTTCCAACAGAGTATTTTGCGGTAGAGCATTCTCAAATTGCTATTCATGCACCATACACTGGTAATGGGATATTCACTGCCCAAGAAACAATCCCTGATTTGAAGCAGTGATTTTAACTCACACCTCTGTCCCAAAACTGGGCACATCACTGGACTACAGATCACACGCTATCTTCTGTTGAATTTTTTTTTTCAGGTCCTGTAAAATATGCCAAAGCTTGAACTTTGATCACTTTTGATAGCAGAAAAATGTGAACATGACCTTTCCCACATTCAGGGAGTATTCATACCATGGGGATGAGGGGGTAAGAGCAGATGACCTCCCCTGGTCCCTGCAAGGGTTTGCATGCAGCAGGCTGACTGCTGCTCTGATGGGCCCCTGCAAACCAGACAGCTGGTAAGTCACACACGGGTTTTAGGCATGGGGCAACCTTGAACGGTCCGAAGTTGAGGAGAGAAATGCAGACACTGCTGACATCTGACAGTCATTAAACCAAGGTTTGAAAACTCTGCATGCTAGACATAGCGAACTGCCTTTTTCCAAAGTGGTTTGTGTCAATCACACTCCCCAAACCCCTCAAAACCCTGGAGTGGAAGGAAGCAGCCACAGACTGGCCTTCAGTCAGTGATCACTAGGAGGAGCAGAGGGCAGCGCGTTCCCACACCAATCACTGGAATGGCTTTCGGCCACTTATTAATGAAGGGCCAGGAGTCAGGGAGCGAGAGTGGTCAAGGAAGGGACAAACTGATTCACCCAGTGCTTGCTGCCACTGCTTTATCTGCACTGGCTTCTGGTTTCTACAGTACACTGGGGTGCTGAGCTACTCTTAGGCCTTATTGCAAAGCAAATAGTAAAGAGTCCAACTCAAACCCTTGAGAGGAGGGTAGGTATTTTTCAGAGAGTCTAGGTTTCCTCAAATGAACTTCTTCTCTGGCTGGAGAGAAGGGAATGCTTGCATTGCTTTCTCCACAGGGCTGGAAACCATCTTCTCTTCAACCCCTCCTGGAAAAGCATAGTTGCTCATTCCCCCATGGATTGTTTCTTATTTTGCATTCTTCCCTTCTCTCTAAGCATAAGAAGTTGTTCCTGTTACAGTTCCTCCTGTAATAATATTTAAGCAGTTTCATCCGACACTGAGCTCTAGGACCCCGAAACGGGCAGTCATGAGGAATCTGCACCCTGATTTTGTTCACTCTGGCACTTGAGCAGGCTTGTTGCACCCCTCACATAGTGGGCCCTACAACACTGCTGACAAAAAGCAACTAATTGCATTGTGTGGCTCTTTTAGGATCGTACTGTGTTGGCACTCAAACTGTAATTAATGGAGTGCAATTTCCTTTTTCTCAGTGTAGGGTTGGTCACTGAATGTTAAATTTTGTAGCTGGGAGCTTGAAGTCATAAAAATTTAACAGTGCAGTTTGGTACCTTATTCAGTAAGGATCAAAATCTGTAGCTTGGCCATGGTTGTCATCAAAAACGGCAGCTTGGACTTTTATGGAGTAGCTGAATAGAGGCCACTCCATAAAAATGCTGCCACCTGGAACATTTTAGAGTCCACAGTTTGTGGAGCTGCCCATGGAAAGTCACGGGGCTTATGTGGCACACTGGCACATGGGGAGGGGACTTTGCCTCTCCCCTCCCAAACACATACCACGTGGAAAACCTCATGAGTAGGGGATGCCCCTGGACAGACAGACAACTACAGGAAATACTGTGCTCGAATGGACCACACTTTCAGAAAACCATTCTGTATCCTACACTGCAATTTCCCCGTGGTTTTGTCACCACTGCACCAGACATTGCTGTGCTCACACACCCTTCAGTTGGCTCAAAGTTCTGCCAGAATAATTTCTTTGTACCTGTGTAACACCTTCTTCGAATCCTTTAATGACTTCTTGCCTGCCAATCTTGAACCTGAAAGGCTTGTTTCTGTCTCTGGAGGAATCAAACTTCTTTCCATTCTGTAGCATTCCTGCCAAAACAAGACACAGAGTTTCAATCTGAGCTACAGCTAAACTTAAATGCTGGGAAGGAGGAAAGGAGTGAAAAATTAATGTCTTGGTTACATCAACTGCCCATTTCCATTTTCACTTCGAAACCTCACCCAAAATGGATAAGGCAGGAGAGTCAAATGCAGTGGTACCGTATTTTTACCTTTGCTTTCTAGTAATTTAGGCTCTAAAATGGAAATATATTCTTATTATTCTTAATGTAATGTTGAGCTCATAAGCTCAACACCAAATGTTGCACAGACATACAGAAGAGCTGTGGCTTGCACAGTGGAGCCTCTCACCTAAGTAGATAAAAGCAGGCAAGGAACAAGTGGGAAGCAGCAAAGGAGGGAATCCCAATGCATGTGCCTGATCCACACCTGCTCCTAAACACAAAAAACAAGCCTACAGACAAAGAAACCAAATTTAACATAACTTTGACTAGGTTTACGGTTTACTTATCATTCAATACTTGCCATTTATTTTAAGGTATTCTCTTAATAGTAGAACTAACTAAAGGGAGTAGTCCTTGAGGAGTGCATGTTTGGTAGCCAGCGGGCTGTTGCTACGTGTGGCTCAAAGCTCACCACAGTCCACAGGAGCCTTCCGCCGACTTCAAAGGGCTGGGATGTAGATTCAGGTTTGGGACCTCTTGAGCTAAATTTGCTGCCAGTTAAACATCTGGAAGTACACAGCAGCTCCTTTGACTTGTTCCTGTAAATTTATACCAGCATACCTAGAAGGAATATTTGGTATCTTGGACTGTTTACTCTCCCAACTTGATTTACTCAGGAGTACTAGAATAATTGTGCATTTCACAAATGTGGCCATTCCCCACCATGCCTGTGAAACTTCTACACAACGTTACAACTGCATGTGCTTCCTCCTCCTTGTAGAGAAAGAATGGAAAAGACTCTGCATTCAAAAATATGAAAATACCAGGGATGTTGATATGAATACTCTACTACCCTTATTCTTTATATTTTCATTCAGCCACAAGAGAGTCACAGAACACCTTATTCGTTCCCTTTGATGGGCACACCACTGTTTCAACCTATATATTATGAACACATGCCCAGATTCTACTGCACGTGGATAAACCTTCACAGAGCTCTAGGTGATTAGGTATTCTCATTCTCTTTCTAAACAGTGGATAATTATGGTAGCTTTCAACTTAAAAGTACCTTGTAATTGCTCTTTCAAAATGCTATACTCTGGATATGGCAAGGTTGGGCTGATATTTATGTGTTAGAGTAAATCCTTCCTTTGTAATGCAGTAGTGCCTATGTTCTGGGCATGTACCATGCCTCTCCCAAGCAAGGTGCTGCACAAAGAAAAGTTCATTAATAAGCAAATATCTGAGAAAGTTTCTGGTTGAAAAAAATATTATCAAGCACAGCTTTGACAGAAAATGCCAAGAAATAGTGACTTTATGATCCAATATGAAAGACACAAGTTTATTTTCATTAAAGCAGTTATATTAATAAACCAGTTTGATTCCCAAGTTTTATTTTCCAGTGAAAACCATCAGTTATTGTCCAAACAACAACAAAAAAAGTAATATTCTGCTTGCTTAAAAAGTCTGTGTTACAAATCAAAAGTAAAAAGAAAGAGATATGCCAGAATGAAAAACAAAGACTAAAAGGTAGGACTCATCTCACCAACCTTCATGCTTTTAAGATGTAGCCAGCTACTTTTGAACTAATTACTCTGCTTCCCTCTATAATGAAGACAGAGAAAAATGCACTTTCAGAGGGCAATTCAAGCCGAATCTAGGGATCTAGATTAGGACATAATGAATTGCATCCTAGCAGTGCCTGTTTCTCTGCAATGAACATAAGGGGAAGTCCAAACAACTAGCTCAGACATAGATGTCTCCAAATTCATTAGTAGTTAAATCAGTGGTGATGGCATTCTGAATTTGCCGTAATGGGTACACAGTATTTGATTGCTCCAGTGGGGTTCTGTGTCTAGATATTTTACATCAATATTAAAACCAAATGCCATATTAAGGCAAATTAGTTGCTGACCAAGTTCAGCGTTTGTCAAAGTTGGTACTTCAGAGATGTGTGTGTGTGTGTATAAGGCCTTAGGAGGAAAATTATTGAACAACCTCCCCGTAAGGTATGTTTCATAACCTTCACCATTAGCACTTGCCATATTCCTTAAGTTTTTCACAGCATAACAATGAAGGACTTTATGTATGCTCTGATGCAAGTATATACACATATTATGCAGTGTTTTGGCTCAGTGACATCCCTAAATGCCCTTCACGCAGGCTGGGAAGTCGCACCAGCTGCCTGCACAAGGCTTTCTAGCTACAGACAAACATGGGTTCATTTGCAACGTAGAAAACCAGCTTGCATATGGAGGAGGGCAGGCAGGGAGAAGCATCTCAGGGGGACCTCTCAGGCATATCATATAATCCTTTTTGAAGTATTTGATCTTAAATTTAAATGGCAGTACTTCCTCAAAGCAATTTTCTTTTTAAACACATCATAAAAACTTATGATTATATGAAATGGATACAGACTATTAGAGAATTCCAATATTTAATAGTTTTAATATTAAAACTTAGTACTGTCATTACACTCTGCATGTTCAAAGCAAAATTCAAACATTAATTATTCTTCACAGCAGCCTAAGGAGGCAGATGTTTATTATAAAACAGCCTCAGTCTGGAAGTTCAGATACAGGTGCAAAGTTCCACAACACTTTAGTACGCTTTCACTTCGTTTTTTAACTAAATCCTATTAAAATACCTAGCTTAAAGGTCTGATAGCTTACTAAATACCACACATCAAACTGGCAGCAGAACCAGGATTAACTCTTCAGAGAGCCTGACAACAGCCACTGGACGTTTCCTATTTAAAATAACGTTTCCATCTGCCCACGAGCCTGCTAGTCTAACATATATCACATAAAAACTGACTCTCATTTCACCATCAAAAGCCTACAGAAGATGTGTTAGGCCTTGTAGAAGAAAACAGGCGGCTTCTGTTTACAGCAACAACCTATTTTCAGCAATGGCTGAAAACTCCTCAGGTGATGAATTCAGAAATGTAACCTCCTCTGTCACCACCCCACTTTACTGATCTTGGAGGACAAACTGGGATTCAGAGTCAGACGTGTTCATATTTGCCAAAGCTCATGGCAGGAGGGTCAATTTTTACGTGACTGCCCTTTAAATGCACATCTAGTTTAGAAATGAGTCACAGTCCCCATGTGCCCTGGAGAAGTTACGATCTGGACTTAGATCTGAACTTTAGATCTTTCTTATCTCTCTGTTTCTGAAAGTTAGAGTCAACTCTTCAGGCTCCTGGGAGCTAAAAGAGCATAATGTTTTACTTTCTCTCTTGCTAATGCATCAATTGATTTTTATTTTTTTTTTTTTTTTGTGGAAAAATTGATTTGGTTAATATTCTTCAACAACAATGGAAGCCCATCTTTAGTCTGCTAGCACCTTTATTTATGTAGCTAACAAGGAGAAAAAAAACCACAATCTGGAACTGAACAATGGCATTGCTTTGCAAAGTCAGAACAATAAATAAGAGTTTTGAGTGGGCAAGGACATCTAGATGCCTGTATGCTTACTTGTTCTAATAACCTTACATTTGATGCTGAAAGGCAACTATCGTCATATTAAAGTAATTAATTGTAAAACCTCAGTTATCATAATATTGTGCGGATTTGAAAATATTCTGATCTAATAAGGTGTCCTTATTAAGATTAGGTTTTAAAAAATAGGTGGCTGTACAAAAGGAGATGTTCAGACCATGGTTCCTGCTGAATCACTTAAGTTCAGCTCTTTGAGGCTGAAGATCAAAGAGTAGACAAATTATTTTGTTAAGGAATATGACTAGGGATCCATTGAAACTGCCAAAAATGCAATGCCATTTGGGCTAGAACAAAACTTCAATCTAGGTTTAACACAGGCTGTAATTTCTTATTAAAATAGATTTTTCTACACTACTCTTTTAACATGAATTAACTAATTGAGGCCAGTCAACCTCAGCTAAGATACATAATTTAAGCCTGTTTCCTAAGGGGAGAGGGCTAATGACTGTCTGTACTTGCCTAATAACTTTTGAATCTTTCAGCCAATTTCAGCCAAGTTTGACAGAGGAGTAGGGTTCATACTGACATAAAGATCCTATGCATGTCACGAAAATAAATCTGCCTGGGAAGAAGATCCTGTAAAAGCTTCTACCAAGAGAAATAATACAGTATCAGAGAACCTGTATTATGGATGAGAGGTCAGGAACGGAAAGACATGAAAGCTGCAGCTGGACCACAGCCTAAGTTTCTTTATACCAGAGGGTTCCTTCATCTGGAAATGATTCAGCTGGGAATTCAACCAACCACATAACAACTCCGCAGAGCCAGCCCAGCTATTCAGACACCTAACTTACACCTCTGGTCCCAACAAAACCATGCCCCAAACCACATCCAAACCAATATCTATACAAAAGATGGATGGAGAGAGAACACCAAAGGCCCACCATAGACCACATGTGTGCTGGTTTTGGCTGGGCTACGGTTAATTTTCTTCACAGTAGCTGGTATGGGGCTGTGTTTTGGATCTGTGCTGAAGACAGTGTTGACGATTCAGGGATGTTTTCATTATTGCTGAGCAGCGCTGACAGAGTCGGGGCCTTTTCTGCTCCTCACCCCACCCCACCAGTGAGCGGGCTTGGGGGCACAAGAAGCTGGGAGGGGACACAGCTGGGACAGGTGACTCCAACTGACCCAAGGGATATTCCAGACGATATGACGTTATGCTCAGCATATAAAGCTGGGGGAAGGAGGAGGAAGTGGGGGACATTCAGAGTGATGGCATCTGTCTTCCCAAGTCACATGATGGAGCCCTGCTTTCCTGGGGATGGCTGAGCACCTGCCTGCTGATGGGAAGTGGTGAAAGAGTTCCTTGTTTTGCTTTGCTTGTGTGCACGGCTTTTGCTTTACCTATTAAACTGTCTTCATCTCAACCCATGAGTTTTCTCACTTTCACTCTTCTGATTCTCTCCCCCATCCCGCCGCAGGGGGAGTGAGCAAGCAGCTGTGTGGGGCGTAGCTGCTGGCTGGGGTTAAACCACGACAGCCTTTCAAGCTTTCGTGCCTGAATCTGGAAAATTTATGTGTAAAATCCCACTACTAACATTAGCCATCTCAAGGATAGAAACTGCGTCTGAACCTGTCACCTAGGCTACTTCCACAGTTAACGGAGAAAGAGAGGTATCTCCAAGAATGATTCATCCCACCTAGATTTAAACGTTAGGACTGCAATAACCTCCCGGAATTGTTTATCGTTCTCAGTCAACTAACTTACAAGAGTTAAAAAAGTTAACAACATTAATTTTAAATGCTAGACTGCCAGCTTTTTATAGGGCCCTAGTGAGGAGGTATTAACTCATCCATCCATACCTAAATGAAGTTGTCCAAATTGCATCCTAGGCTTCACTGGCTCCAGCGCTTACTGAATTATTTGTCTTTGTAGTGTTGACACATTCTGGGAATCAGAAGATGGAGATCCTAATCCAGGACAAATCCCTTGATTTCACTAGTTACTCTCCTTTTATGCTGTACAATGGGATTCACTTACAAGTGTTAAGGGAATAAATTGAATAGGTGGCTTTCAAAAAACAGCAACATTTACCTGCAAAACATTCCATTACCTTATTTTTTCAAACTGGTTACCTACAGAACAAAAAGGCAATACATACACTTGAAGACAGCTACTTTCTGAACACAGATTGGCAGCAGAAAGAGGAGCAGCTACTCGGGTGTTTCTAGGACACATTCTTCAGGACAGGGACTATATTTTGATGCTGTTTAATGCAATCACCTTTGCAATTATGACTTGTAATAAATCTGTGCTGTTACAAGCTTCCCATTCAGTTTGGCTCCTAGGACTCAGAGGCAGCATGTGCTGTAGTTAGTGTTGCTGTGGGTTAAGAATTTTTGATCTCAAGTGTGTACTTTTTTCCTCAAAATACAGTTTCTATGTCAAAATATGTCAATATTCTGTTGGAAGAATGTCACAAAGGCTGGAAATTCTGACACACACCCCCCTTACAGCCTGTAACTATTACTAATATACACTTAAGTCTATAAAACATATTATCAGAAAGTTTCTAGAAACTGTACATATGCCTTTGTGTCAACTTTGACACCTTCACGGCGTATAGACAAAGACACAGTTCAGCAAAGCAGAGGAGTTCAGCCTAATTGCATAGAGGTGGTGGGAGAAACACATTCATAAAGTCACAAATCATATCCCAGGTTGGTTTACACCAGCAGAACTCCACTGATTTCAGCAGTATTATTCACATTTTACATTAAAATAGATCAGTTCTCTTCAGGACTCCGTTCTGACATACTGTGGTAAAGCAAGACAACTCCTCTGCGTTCAGTGGCGTTCCCCCCTAGGTCACAGCTAAGTCTCATGCTAACACACCTGAAAAACTTGTGGTTTCCCATGAGGAACAAGAACAGCTCCCATATGTCTTACTGTTAAATGGAGAGATCTGGGCAACAGTTTTCTAGGCCAATACAGTTGGTGCCTTGTGTTTCTGCTTCCCAGGGAAAGGCCTAGAGGACCTAACATACCTCAGCTCTCCAGCTCATTCCATCAGATTCCAGATCTGCATAAGCCAGATCTCTCACACCTCTTACATCTTCATCTGCCATTTCATTATTATCTCAAAACACAGTTCACTGTTTGACACCTTTTCATCATTACAACAGCTCCCAGAATCTGTAGTTACAGCTGGCCACGAGCCTCTTTCCAAACAACCACACTGAGTAGTGCATGCCTCTGATTTCCTTGATTTGACTTCCACAGCAAACTCTTTTCTGCACAAATTTGGCATCTCATCAATTTTACTGATGAAAATCGTTTCCATCAGAAATGATGACTGTTGTAATGGAAATAAAGAGTGTTGAATGCGAGCTGGAGGATGCTTCGTTTCCTACGCTACGTTTGAATCGTGGGCCTACCGTGTCCTGTATGGGGACTTTGGCAACTGAACAGAGAGAAGCATAGCTTTTCAAGGGAAAGGTTCAACGAGAGATGTCTAGTACTACTGCAACACAAACTCACTCTTCCCTGCTAACTCCTCCTCTGTTTAATATAAATAAAGTCTTCGGAGGAAAAAAGGATTTGCTAGTTTAGACCGTGTTTTTCTGACAGTTTTCAGGCACTCAGAAAATGATTAATCTTTCCAAGGGACTTCTCAGTCTAGAGGGATATCAGTTGAAGACACTGGGGGTGCATCTCTGCAGCATATCAGCTCTTTACCACAATTTCTTTTTTATTGTTTAAAAAGGCAGCAGCAATGATTTGAATGTGCCATCTGTTGCCATGACAAACAATCACTGACTCAAAGTACAGAAATAGGAAATGGATAGTGGTAACGGCGGTGGTCACGTCTTAGTTCCTGTTACCACAGTGCACTTCAGTAACGGTTGATCTTTCAACACAGGCAGCCTTGCTGCTTCATTTTCTTCATGTATTATATACTCATATATCTTTAATCTGGAGTAAGAGCAACACAATCAATTATTTATTATGTAGCTGACAACATGCAATGAAGACACAACAGAAAACTATTCAATAATGCATTACCATGCACAATATATCAGTATTGCGTACAAGACAATATGAAAGAGCCTTGCACTTAGCTTGACTTCACAGCCAAGAAAATTACATGCAGTTGTCTAGTTCACTCTACTGAAAGGCATTATTTTGTCCTAACGGCTTTATAAATTTGCATATTTTTAAAAGAGAAGAAAACGTTGATTTACCCTCAAGGCAGATATGAGGCTCAATAAGCATATTCTACATTAATTGTAAGGAGACCAAAACAATTCCTCTGGTATCCTGTTGCCTTGAAACAGTCATTTTATTTTAGGGTTTGATTCTGTTACCATTACAAAGTTCAGCTGTAAAATGTAAATGCTTTGCAGCATAAGGCAAATTTCATTTGAATAAGCATGGCAGAATCAGGTCAATCTGGGTATGCTAATGAGTAGGCCAACCGAAATCTAAAGCAACTTTTTAGACACGATACAGAACTACAGATATACTTTATCTCTTGCATCTCTACCCCTAAGTACCATGTCCTGTAACACAGGTTCTGGAGGGAGAGGGAATGTTCCTGACTGGGCTAGGTCTTTCTGTCCCTCCCCTCTGGTACCAGCCAAGAAGCACAAAGAGCAGTTTGAGAGCACGGCTGTAATACAAAGAAAACATTTTGCAAGACTTTCCACCCGAACACATGCAGTGGAGCTTGGCCAAAGAATTCTGGCCATCTAGTCCACCAAGATAAAAGGACAATACAATTAATCTCTTTTTTTCCTTCTTGCTTTCATTCTCAGCCTCATTTTATGCAACAATGCACGCATGCACTCCCTGCTGCCCCTTTTTTGTTTTATGATTGCCTATGCAGTGGTGGTATGGAGTTGATATTTTAGCCTGTAGTACATATATGAATGTGCAGATGATCTTCCACTGGGAAGTCACACACTTCAGCAGGGGGTTAAACCTCACTGAAATAGGTGAACATGCAGCAAAAGAAGTGCCCAAGCTAGGTCACCAAATCTTCTGAATACAGATCTGGGTGCAGGGAGCATGGAAAAACATGACAGAAAGCAGAAAGGGATCTTCAGACATTTCTTGCGAATGCTCTGAGCACGGCTCCAAGGTCATATAAGAGAGGGGTTTGGGGTTTGGGGAGAAAAGTACCAGCTTCCCTACTTGTTAATTCCTCCTCTGCTCAGGGAAAGGGGATATTGAATGACCTGCCACAAGTAACACCTTTCCAACCCAATACAATAATACTGCATCAGCAGTTAAGCGTGCTTTAATGACGAGCTAGTCCCAGATTTGGCATCTTTTGATTTTCAACTGTCTAGATTTCCAGTATGTGCCTTCATTTCCTTCTGAATAAAATCTGTGCTGAATTCTTAACTTATCAGTGCAGCACTTCTGATTCCCTTGGCTTAAGCTAGCAACAGCCTAATGACAAATCTACCTGTTTCTAGTAGGGCATTGGATTAAAAGGCTATGCATACCCACAGACAATAAATTTGAGCATGAAAAAGTATATTCTCAATGTGTTACCACTTAACACCAAAACGTTAAAATGGCATGTTGGCTTTTAGGACATTTGGAACTGAAAAATAGCATTTCTCTCCACATCCCTTGTGAATGAATGCTCTTCCTTTCCTGCAGGTCCCTGTTTATCTGGTTCTTTAACACATCCAACTTTCTTAATGCACAGCATGGCTATACCTCCTTCACGGAGGAGCGTTTTACTGAAACTCATCTTGACAAACACAGCAATCATCTAACATTGTGCAAAGGACTTAGCAACTACTTTATTAAGAAGGAGAAAAAATTCTTGGAGAGAGAGACACACACACACAAGATGCAGCCAGAGAAGAAAACACAGTTTATAAAATCGGGTGTTGACTGAGCTATGTAAGAAGGTGCAGTCAATATGCCAAGATTACATACACTCTAAAGTCAGAGGCAGACACTGCCCTTCCACCATTATCTCATATGTACATAAAACATACATAATGCAGAGGTCAAAAGCTTTTTTATGCAGGATATCCAACTTTTTTGAGCTAGACTGGTCAGACATCCCTGTCATATGGCTTATTTTAGAGATGTGGTATAACCTTCCTGCCTGGCATTATGTAATATCCCCTTCCTTACAAGCATTCCGAGAATTCCTGGGGAATCGTCCCCTCCTGCCTGCAATTCCACGCAGGAAAATAAGACATGACTTCACTGGCACCAATCTGGGGCCACCATGGGGCCTCACTTCAGCATGACACACAGTTTCCAGGGTAATCAAGTGAAACACACTGCTGTTTCACCCAAGGAATAAATCCCTTGCTCAAGAGTGGAGAAGAACAGGTACCTAGATGCTGCACTCTCTCCATTGGCATAGGCAGAGCATACACTTCTAGATAGCTAAAGACAGTTGAGATTAATTCCACCCAAAATGACCTGATCACTGTCAAGATTAGTGAAAAAATGCACTTAAAAACCAAGCTGGTTTTGATTTGCGTAGCAAACACCTTCCTGTGGATTATGTTGCCTATGGTCCTTTAGACTCAGCGACTCCAGATTTGCCTAGATCTACCTAGTCACTTACTGTAGTAACACATACAGTAAACATGCTGTAGAAATAACAGAAGATAAAAGCCATTTCTAGTCTTTGAATGAACTCTGAGAAGGGTTTATTAACAAGTTATGTACTGGGTAACCCTCATTATATTGTCAGAAGTTCAGCCTACCGTTAAGATCAGATAAACCCAGCATTTTGCTAAGCAGCCTTTATCATTTGCTGCAGCACTCCAGTAGAAGAATGTCTTACTCAGATACTGTTATTTTTCTAGGCTGTCTTTTTAAACGATGTATGAGATACTCATCAAAGGAACAAATCTTTCTACAGATGTATAGTTTGTTCTTCCCACCTACTAGGAATGCACCTGGTTTCACAAAAAAAAAAAAATTTTGCAGTACTGTTTTCAATGTAAACAGTGTTTTACGTGCTTCAAGGCAGACCCTAGCACTATCATAAATATATCTCTGCCAGTAAATTCTGAGAGTATGCTCTGAAATATTAGCTACAAAATTCTTCTTTTTGCCACATATGTTTCCTATTTTTCTTCGTAATTTCTGGTGTTGCAGATTCTCGTTGGTGTAAACTGGCATAGTTCTCCTGATATTAATGAAAGTACAAAAATACATGTGGCAGTTTAAGACCTGGATAATGGTAATCTAAAACTAAGTTGAATGATGCACTCCGGACTATTCTCCAGAGCAGAATCCTGCAAGAATACGGAATAGTGTACATCTGTGATCAGAGTAGAAAGCTGGATGTCAAAAAGAATACGTTCTGTCACCAGACAGCTGTGTAAATATAACTCATCTTCATTTTATTCCCTGTGAAACAATGACTGTAGTTTCACCAAGGTCAGAAAGAGAGTCACTAGCATATCCAGCAATAATATTATTAATTACTATACTTTGCCTTAGGTATCTTGAAAGGCTTCATTCAGTAAGCCTTTAAAATATCTTCAGAGCCACAGTGGAAAGGAGCTATTAACAGTGCAGTTTGTTATTATAAATAGGTCTTTTCCATCTCTAAGTTTTGATCTCGGTGATCTTATAAATGAACTATGGAAAAAGTGGCAGCTGTTATCTTGACAGATGGGTCTTAGGCATTGCTCTGCTGGACATTAGACAGTCGTCTCTCTGGAGAACAATAGGAATTTCCAAGTGCCTGTATCTATTTTCATCTACTTAACAAGCCACTCATGTCTTGGACTAGTGAAGGGAAGAAGCAAGGAGAATACAAAATAAATGTTTTAGGGGAAACTCTTCAAAGAAAGGGGTGAGAATCAGATGAGTATCACCTATTAGTGACTTCCCCCTTGAGGTTTACTGAAGTGACAGAAAAAGAATCAGAACTTTCTTATGCAGGCAATGGAGACAAACAAGCACTTCCAGAAGGTGAGATACAGAAAGCGTCTGCACTGAGTAACTTGCAGTCTACCGGCAACTAGCAGGACACAATAAATACAAGGATGCACCTCACTTTTCAGCTCTTCCTGGAATTTAGCATCATCGTCCATTTTAGATGTAGAGCTTTGAAGCCAATTTTAGAGCACAGGCACAAGCCTGAGAAAGGTTCATTCTTTTTCAAGAGTGGTTGGCAGAGAGGGTGCTGCTGCCCACCTTTTCTGTCATGCACACCTGCCAAGAGCACCATCAATTCAACTCCACCTCAAGCCTGAATTTAAAACCCTGTCCTTCACCTTTTCTGATGGTGTTCTCATCATCAGTCAACCAAACACTCAATAGAATCACCATTGATGCTCTCCCCTTGAAGCTGTGTGGTAGCTGGAAATGGAGAATGAAGTTAGGAGAAAACTAAGCAAGCAGTAATTAGGGAGGTCAGCAGGATGGGCAGAGACCTGAACCCCAATCCTTTCTCCCAGGACTTGTTAGATCAGTTGTGCGTGATGTTGCATAGGGTTTGTCCCTACACTGCTCTCGCTGCCTTTAGCAGGAGCTTGAGGATGGACTGCACAAACCGTAAAAGCAAAAGTATTTTCACACTCAGGACTGCTGCAAGCGAAAGACATTGTAAATGACACCAGTTTACATACTACAGATAGAAATAGTAGCCAGTCCATAGACACAAATGACAAGGATCAACATTACCAAAAATATATCAATAGCACAACAGAGTGGAAAACAACACAAGTTGAGAATGGACCAAACAGTGAAGCATTTAATAAACAAATGTATTATTACACCAGCAATGAAAAGCCAGATGATTATAGACTCTACAGCAAAATGTGTAACGTTATCATCTGTACAAGCAAAGACAGAGATGGTGAATATATTGCATAACTCAGAGGAATTGCTGTAGCCCAGACAGCTCTCTACCACAGGTCGCGCTATCTTTTATCATCTCAGTAAGTGTAACTGAAAAAGTAGCAGCCTATATGAGTAACTTACTATAAGAAGTTGGTAGACATCTATTCCTAACAATCAAATGGCAAAAACCATACAAATCACATTATTTTCTGCAGAAAAATAATGGACGTCCTGTTCATTTTTATCCAAAACTCCAAAGAAAGTGCAATTGTGGGTCAAATGGAATGAAACATTTTGCCTTAGAAAATAATTTTTTTAAAAAAAGCTTTATGTTCACCAGAAATGTTTCATTCTAGTGGAAACACATTGCTATTGCTTTGTTTTCAGATTACTAATATGAACTATTTAAATTCAGCTTTGATGAGGTCTAGAGAGTTCTTGAATATTGCCACCTTTCCAATTATTTAACACCAAGTATTGTTTAGCTACATCCAAGCCAAAAGACCCTGGAACTATTAAGGAGAAAACATAAAAGGAAAAGAGAAAATTTAAAATTCATAAGGAGCATGCTGAAGGGGATGCATAACAGATAAAATTCAAGTATCCAGACAGCCAAACCAGTCAAAAGAAAGGCAGAACTGACCTAAAATTTGGATCAAAGAAGGTGAGATGTATGTGAGAAGATACAGTTATGTAGTCTAAAATAGCCATATGCCCAGACACTCAGAGGTATTCTACATCACTTTTAAAAACAACTGAACAGATCTTCTCTGACCAGGTAACACGGCTTACTCTGTAATCTATAATATGTAATGTTATGGAACATGTAAAAGGTCAATTCATTTAGGCTGCTGCTTCCATTTTCCCATTTTGCACAGCAAAGAAAAAGGTTTGTGGGAGTTACTTTATCACAGTTTTCTGTACCATGTTAATGCTTAAACATGTGTCTGCAGATTTACTGGCTGCCTGCATAAAGAGTTTCAGTGATCCCACTCGCAAGGGCAGCAACCACCCAAGCTACTGAGTTTTTGGAAATTATTCATCAGAACTGTAAATATTCTGGCTGTTCATGTTATCAAAGAGTTGCCAAGAAAAAAGGGGAAATTAAATGAAAAATTACATAAAACCAATGAACTTAAGTAATCTAAGTTTCAAATAAATTTTAAAAACCCTGCTGATTCAACTTAAAACTGACATGGGTACAAATCTCTTTCCTGGGAAAACAAGTTTATTTGTGGCTTTTTCAAGAAAAAGGATGCAGAGAATTTAAATTTCTTGGTATATCTAATCTGTGTTCCCTAACACAATGGAGTATCTGCGAGCTTCCGCCTGCTCACATGACCAAAGATCACTAAGGACACTGCCAGGCATGCTTAAGCCATAACTCCATTTTAACAGGAACTAACCACATGAAAGCATGTTCTGTATCTCTTTCCACATCTCACGTGTTCTGCACAGTCTGTAGGCTCAGGCAGTATCCTAGAGACACAGAGCACCATATACCCCATTCCTATTTTGTCTATTATAAGCATCCACCTAGCACAATAAATATAATTGTGTAATAAAACCACTATTTTCACCAAATCCACCTAAATTTTTTTGGCATAATTTTTATGGTTTTCAACTTGCTAATCTTCCCTGAAGACAGGACACTGATTCATGAGAACTCTCCCACCACCAGTACTTGGTCTTTACCCAGATGAAGACTTCTGCTGCATGTCTATGACCTTGGCTAAGGCTCTAAATAAACCCGTGCTTTATAGCCTAGGATGTGCTCTCAAATGATGGCTTTCAAGTGTTTTGGGTCTTTCTTTGATACCAGAGTCTCTGCCAAGACCATTCATCGGCTGTATTTTCTTGTTGATAGGCCGAGAAGCTCAGCTGAGTTTTGGTTTTGCTTTTTTTGCATCAGTGGTTCCTCTCTCTTGTAGCCATCATGGCACGATGAGGTTGCTCAGGCACTACCTGTGGCTCTCCCTGACCTCCGGCACTGCAATGATACCATGCAAGCTATGTCTCTGCTGCCTTGCACAGCTACCTCACTTTTTCATCCCATCCTGTAAGTTAGAGAAAGCTCCATTTCTGCTGCAAGCAAGGTTTTCAATTCTGAGAATGCTCAGTGGAGAACTTCCTGTCAGGCAGGTTGTGACATGTAATTAGGACTTCTGTTTCTGAGCTGCCCCTGTCCCACCATACAGGTTTCACGGATGGAGCGCAAGACCACTACTCCCTGCAGGCCAGGAATATTAGCCTCTTCTCTGCCTTCAATAAAGTGTGGTCACTAATGGACACATACCTGACCTTATGTATAGGGCACTGCTGCTTGCACCACATCCTGAGTGTCAGCCTGGATGCTGGGTGAAGGATGGACATCTAAAGCTGTATTATTTGCTGGATCAAAAGTCTAAGCCAGCCGTAACAATTATAGAATTCAATTCTTGATCTATGCATATTTCTGTATTTTTTGTGTGGTTTGCCTTTTTAAGTCAAAACATCATCTGCCTAGCTTGTGCGCTGTGTGTCCCAGCGTTTACCTTCTAGCAACAAGGTATGGAACTTTACTTTTTCACTTGCTGTTCACGGCCTTCTTAGACAGGCAGTCACACATTTCAAAGCCCAGTATGGTTGGTATTTAGCAGCCAATTAGCTAGGAAAAAAACCTACATATAAATTTTTGCACAGCTTGCAAATGAACCAGTGAGCCCTTCTGTGATCTGCCCTTAGTGCTAAGGTGGCTTCTGTAACATGAACAGCCTTTTCTGCAAAGATCTGAACACCTGACTCTGGAGATTATGACACTGGACTTCTAGACAGCAAATCTCAAATTAACATTTTGCTGAACAGTTACAGAAATACATCTTTCATCAGTGCTTTCCCAAGGGTTTAAAAGAAAGTAGTGTGATATAAAAAACCAAGTGATTTATAAACCAGCTGCATTTGGATTGCAACATTGCATTAAGCAGCGAAGTTATTTTTGTAGAAAATATAACAGCCTGCCTCTGTTTAGGTGTAGTATTTTTTCTATTTCTGTTACACCAGGTTATGTGGATAATAGGCACAGTGCACCCTGCAAGGAGCCAGAACTCAGTGTTTAGTTGTGTCTCTTTCAATGGAACTGCTTTATAGGACCATGAAACCTAAATACTGGTGCATTGCAGATTGTCATTTTTAGCTGCTGCAATACCACTTCTTGTTTTGGTGCCTACTGCCAGATGACATCATCTTGTAGCAACTTTTTCAGTGGAGCAGCCAAAGCTGCTTCTCCCAGGGTATTGTCGACTGGAAATCCAACAAAACCATTGTAAATTATTATTATTATTATTATTTTTAGTCTTTCTGGTGCAAGTAAGAGTTGAAGGATGGGAAGGAAGAGGAAGTTATAGAATCCTATCAGCAAGGAAGATCACAGACTGCCCTGGGAAAGGCAGTGATGGAGATACTGCTGGAGTACAGCCTAAAGGTGGATCATATCTACACCCAATAAACACATAAGCAATATCAATTCTTCAGAACTGCTGCATGAATGGATACATACGATTCTATTTTCTCACATGAGCTTGAGCTCTGTGTCAGGTTCTCTATCTAGTAATCTAATAATGGCTAGAGGTAAAGCTCTAGCAGTGAAAAAAGACAACAGAAAGGACTTGTTTGCAATGCTGCAAGGATGATTTCTGCTACAGATGCTTCACAGGCTAAGAGCATGACATCAGGCTGCCATGTAACGTGGACTGCAGGTCCAGCCTGCATGTCTGAATATAATTGTCTTGGCCTCTACATCAAGTTTGAATTTTAGAGATGCACTGTGCATGTTCAAATCAAATACCAAACTTCTGGGCAAGCTCCAAGACCTGTGCTCACTCTTGGTATTGCTTAATAAAAGAGGGAAGGCCAATTTAAACTACAGAATTCTGACATTTTTTTCAGATGATCTAATGCTTTGCACAGCCATAAAGATGATACGGATTTTCACTCATGACATGAAGTTGATAGTGAGCATTTCGAGCCATGGCATAACGTATGTTTTTACTCTAAGGCAGACAGACATTGTTTCAGTGACTGGGAGAACGTGTTATCTGATCCCTAACTTGTTTAACAGTCCATAGAATGTTTTTAGGCTGGTGCCCAGATATTATCTTTACTTCTATGTTTGTGGTGACAGTGCTACCAGACTAAGTGCACTGGGCCATGTCTCAGTTTGGTTGCTTACATCTCAATCATTTAAGCTCTCAGAAGAGAATGAAAATCAGTGTCACCTGTATTTTTAAGGTTACAAGACTGTCTAACCCTTGTTCTGATCTCATTCAGAGCAACTACAACATCCTGCTTGTTCTGCTAAAGTGTTACAGAATGCAAAGCAGGAGCGCTACCTTTTTATCTGCTTCAGAAGCCTTCATGGAGATTAGGAAGTGTTGCTCTGATCTCTCCCACCTTGCTATCTGGACACAGTAGTTCTATGCCACCTTGCTATCTGGACACAAAAGGTCAGATTTTAAGCTGGAGTAAATCAGTTGAACTTCAAAAAGGTCAACAGAGCAACACTAGCTTGTCCCAGCCAAGGAGAAATTCTCACTGAGCCACTCCACAGATACGAGACTTAGGATAGAGGGTTTTTCCCACCACACATTCTCCTGAAACTGTTTTCTACCCTCCTACACAGTTTCCCTAGCTCCCTAAATATTGTGTTCAATTTCTTGCAGGTTGTTGTTTGGTTGGTTGGTTGGTTGGTTTGGGGTGGGTTTTTTTGGTTGGTTTTTTTTCCCCCCTTACTCACTGTATTTAAAGACAACTTGCTTTCCTGGAAGCCAGAAAATTAACATGTCCTAATCCTTGCACCACAAATATTTTCTAACATGGAATTACTCTGCTGGACCCAGCACTGAAAAACCTTGGTGGGATTACAAGAGAGAGAATAAGAATATTTACCTACAACTTCTTATTCTTAACAGTAACAAACAGTACACCTGGATCCAAACTCTTCTTTTGTCCTTGCATCAAGAGCCTTCTGAGAGGGTAGGAAGGAGAACAGATACAGGCTCTCTCAGTGTCCTTGCATATTCACTTTGAAAGGACCAGAATTTAAGAGGTCTTTGTGGTTTAATTTGTGTGAAGAGAAAAAAAAAAAACCACCACCTGTGTATGAGACATGAAAATACTTAGGTTCCAACACTTTTTACTGCAAAAGCAGAACAACTGATGGTTGTACCAGTTGGAGCTGCAAGAATAAAGGAGAACTTTGTACAAAATTCCCACCACAGACATGAAAACTAGCATGTTGTCTGCACAGAATAAAATGAATAGGCTTTGTTACCTTAAGAAAACAATAGCTTTTTTTTTTTTCTTTTGTTCACACAAATTCAAAGCAAACAGCTTGCTTTAGTTTGGCTGGTTTTGCCACATTGGCGTGCCTTTGCTAAAAATAGGCAAATCAGACCAGAGCTCCCTACTCAAGTTTGACTCTATATTAATAGAAATATGCATGACCCTGAGACACTCTTACATTAAACTGCCTGCGTCAGGGCAGACTCCCTGACTCATCCAAATTGCATTTCTCATTTTGGGTAACTTGTGGCATAGATGTCACTGGAGGGGCAGTAAGCGATACTTGTATTAACACCTTCATTTTTGGAAATTCAGTGTGCCTGCTACAGACAGATAGAGGAAGAAAGGCAATAAATAAATAAATTAAACTCTGGCTTGTTTAGAGAGACAGCAATCTTTCCCTATGAGTGGGGAAAGAGCCAAGGAACCAATTAGATAGTACAAAAGGAAGAAAAAAACCCCCTCTCTATCCTGCTGTTTACTTGCACCAGCACATGATATTAAATGCGTATGCCTCGGGGGAGTGCCAACCTACTCCCAGGAAATTCCGGCCCATCTTGAAGAGAGTCATCATTTAGTACTAAAAAATAAGAATTAGCAGGGGCAGTAAGAGGCTCAGATGATCAGGTTTAACTTTCAGTGGCCCAAAGCCAAATATGCAAGCAAAGGCTTAAGAGAACTTTTCTTCTGATGCCTCTGTGCCAACAATAGATGCGGACAGGACAAATATTTACAGACCTAAAGCAGAGAGAGACTAAATGGGGGGAACCAGACTCTGCCTGAAGTGCTTATTATAACGATTAGCTTGTGGCAGCTTTACGGCCCTGAAGTGACTGCCTCCCGCAGCCGCAGACAGGCTGGAATGACTCAACGACCGTGCCGCCAGCACAAGGCATCTTTTCACACGCACTGTACCACGCCATCCTCCCTTTCCCTGGGGCTGTATTGATAGCATGTAGTCATACTGTACATACAGCAGTATAACCACCTCTCTCTGAAGTGAGCACAGGCAAGACTGCCAGTGGGCTAAACCACATTCAAAACAAACAAAATGATCTTGGAGACCTGGAGGAGCTGTTGATTTGTGCTCCATGCCCTGAATGCTCTCTTTCTCTCTAAGCATCTCGCTGAGGCCACCTCCTTCTGTGTCTCTCCTCAACACCCAAATGTGTCCTAACATTACAGAAAAATCAGTTATTGAATGATTTGGCTGAGAAATGTCTCTTACTTCATTTACCTTTGAAAATAGAAAGTAAATGTAATAGTAATATATATGTGTGTATCTGACTGTGTTCCTTCCTCCTCTGTTCTTTGTTGTTCATCTTCCTTAGCTGTCTGGGAATAAGAGTTTCTCTTAATTTGTTTTTTGCACAGTTAAGCACAATGGAGCTCTTCAATGATGCTACGATACAAACATAATCAAATTGCCTTTCCTCTGTTCCTGGAAACAAGGACAATGCTATAAAAAAAACAATGGTGGGCACATCTATAGGGGGGGAGCAGAAGGTGTTTGAGAGCAGAACTCAGTTCAAAAGCACCTGCATTGAAAGCAACCGAAGGATCATTAAAACGGTGGTTTAGTTGTGATAACTAGCTAGCTCATTCCTTACTTTTCCAGAGCTGAACTTCTCACTCCACCCTTAAAATCGCCAAAATTTGATTTCAAGATCTCCTCAGCTTTGCCTTCCTGAGTATTTATATCTGAAGCCCAAGAACGGTCACTGATTGATCACTGCAGGATACATCTTAAGCAAAAAGGGCCTTGAAATGAATAGCCACATCCTGTAGCATCTGATTACAGGGGTTTAATTGCATTATTTTCAACCATTTAAAAAGGAATTATTCCCCTTCTTCCTACACACCCATGTTTACTAGAATAACTGGAAACAGAGTCAGAGATGCATGGAAAAATACAGAAATTTTCTGAAAAAGCAGTTACGTAATAAAGAATTAAACACGTCTCTTCAGCAGGAGGTTAAATAATGAAGTGTCTTCTGTTTCTCAGTCACCTTGAGCTCTAATACAGGAGTCTTGATGTTCAATGCACGCTGGGGTGTACAAAATTTTCTGTTTACCTTTTCTCCTAAGAAAAAAAATATCAATAATGTAATCCCACAAACGTTACAAACTGCAGCAACATGGAGCCTTCAAGTGGCAGAGAAACATTCTTCCTACCCAGCCCTAAGGAGACCCAAATCAAATACAAACCTTTGTTCTCACAGATAAGACTCTGTTTACCTAGTGTGACTCTCGCATTAAGTTGCAGACTACCAGAAGGCAACTCCTATGCAGGGCCCATTAAATTCCTTGCTTTCTCTCCCTTTGGCCCCTACCTGCAAGAAGTTAGATAGGCACGTTCTGACCACCTGCAGAAGCTAAATCAAACACTGGACATTCTTGTCACCAGGCTCTCAGTCTGCCTAAAGTAAGAGTAAGTAAAAGAAGTGATAAACTGCCCAGTGAGGCCAGTAGCAAGCTCTGTGGTTGGATCCAGAGCCACGCTCAGATTTGCAAGTCAAGCGAATGCACCGATACGCAGCCTGGATGCTACTCCGTGAGCATTTTATGTGGTGCCGTCAGGACGCAGCTCCCAAATGCTGCATGTGTGTGTGGCATTGCTACTGCCAAGACAAACTTAATCATTCTCAGTCTAATCTCAAAACTTTTAATTCTTTTCCTTCTGTTTTGAGCTCTGTTTCTATTCCCCAGTCACAAATCTCTAAGCCGGAGCTGACCTGTCTGATCCCAGCTGGGGGCTGAGCCAACATGGATTATCACCAGTGGAGAGCTACAAAATCATGGCTGGGGCATGTTGAGGTCATAGATGTTTCCTCAGCTGAAATTGCTCTCTCTTTCTCACCCCTGAGTAGCCACGTATCTCCAACCTAACTTTCCAGCTTAAGAGAGCAGGCTATCTATGCTCTGAGACTGTGGGTATTGCGTGCCGGGGTCATCCAAAGGCTGCCCTCCGGATCAGACCTACTCCATATTCAGACAGCGAAACTACAAGCGCAACCCCACGCACAGCCCAAGGGACTCTTATGTCTAAGCCTGTCTGGCAGTTTACTGTTCTGCCAGGCACCTTAGCACACCCGCATGGGCAGGCTGTAGATGCCTGCAGGGCAAGCCTCTGATCAGAAGCTGGGGCTCACACAAGAGTCCTGCTCCCAGCCCTTGTCAGCTGTAATGTAGACACGGCCTAGGGTGGTGTTCAAGACCAAGAACGTGCTCGCCTCTAACACAGCAGATCCTCTCAAGCTAGAGGCGGAACATGCCACATCTCCTAAGCCGGTGAACCACACAGATATACATAATAGAAGGCAGTCAAAATCTTTATTAAATAAACTAGTCAGTACTTAAAATTGCAAGCCAAATGCAAATGAAGACTGTAAACCAATCTTCATTTAATGGGGCCAGAACTGTGTAATACTCCCCAGAAAAAGTCAAGAAACAATTGGTGCCCGCTACTCAGCGGTACACACTATCTTCTTTTAACTGCAAATGTATACAAAATGCAGTATGTATTAACCACATTAAAAATGTCACACCTACTAGGATAGAAGAATGTAATATCTGGTTACATTTTATATCCTACAAAAATGTTGGTTGAAGATACAAGTTTTTCTTAATACTTCTGCAATGCTCACATCATACATATCACACACCCATGCCAGAAAACAAAATGCTAGCTATAAACGGCACAGTTTTTGCATGCAAAAAACCAGCATAAAACACAGATATTTGAAGATAATTAGGTGCCTAAAGATGCACTAGTCATACTGTGGACATTTTGAATGGCATCTGGCATCTAACTCCTTCGATTTCAAATGAGATTATTTTAGAAACTTGTCAACTCTAAACATTTTCTTAAGCCTTCCCTGGACATAAGGTGTAACTATCACAAGGTTACAGCAATTACCATCACTTCAAAGCCTAAACATCTTATTTAAAATTTCAACTTCCTAAGATGCAATGCTGTGTGAAAACATGTATAACATCACCTGAAAAATCCCAATTCTTAAAATTGAGGAAATCGACAGGTGAGAACATTACAACATTTATCATGTCCATACAGTACAAGACACGTATTTTTATTACCTAGTATAAAGGACACACACTGCATCACAGCAGGCAGCCATAATTCTGATTTGATGATACTGAAAGTATTATTCTTCTCAAGTTTGGTGCATAGATATTTTAAGATATAGTGGAAAATATCAGTCAGTATGTGTATTAAGACATTTGTAATTATTCATGCTTCCATTTTGAAGGAGTATTCACAAATACTAATTCTGAGTCAGCTTTGACCTGGCAATTCCCATAGAACAGACGGAGATCCTACTTGGCTGAACTTGCTCACAAGGCACATCCGTCATTTTAAATCTAAGTTTATTTCTGCCCTTGTCAACCTGCTATCTCATTATCTCACTATTTACTGACAAAAGAAATGATGAATCATGAACATTGAGGTACAGAGAACCAACTACACTCAATAAAATTAACCTCATTATGTCAGCTGTGCGTAGCATGATGAAACCCTCCGGTGGGACCTCTAGGGGTTACTGTAACACAAGTAAAGAACAGTTGCATTGTACTGAAAATAATGATGAATACAAACTTCAAGAATAAAATTCATACCATGACTGGTGGCACAGCAAAATCAGGGCTACAGGTGGCTTTACATTTCAGAGATTGCTGTGTGACATTAAGAGAGAAGGTAACTTTAATGTCTTTTACAAAGGGTTTTGTTGTGTATTTGGTTTGATCACCAAGTCTAGAAAATACACAAAGTAGGTATCATTTTCTACTTAAAGCAAACCTATTATAAAATCAAGTAGAAGGTCTTATACCCAAACCATCTATGGGATAAGGCTGTATTTTACCAAAATATAGGCTGCGAGGCTACCCATGCCTCTGTCTTTTCTTTTAACATCTATGACACAGGCCTATGCTGGGAAAGACCGGTGGGTTCTCAGTATCATCCTGCACAGACCGTGCCGCTCACCACCTGTGCTGTGTGAGGCCACGCAGGCAACCCCAGGCTCCCGCTGTGCCTGCACAGCACCCAGACACCTCTGCCTGCACCCTTCAGTGTAGTCAACCCACAGGTCCTCTGGTAGCCCCAGGATTTGTTCCCAAACCACCTCCAGTGTTAGCTAGACTTTAAAATCAAGGTGAACGTCTGTGCTAGGTACGCATCATATTTTTAGATGGGATCATTTTATTTTACAGTCACTCTCCAGGGAATTTTTCCATGTTCTTTCCAGTGTGGCTATTTTTTATTTTTACCATACGCAGATGTCCTTGAGGTATGCTTAAAGCACAAATTGTGAATCCTGTTTGCCAGCATAGGGTTTTCCTGTAACACGATACAGTTCTGATGGCGTGTGACATCCACAACTGCACAACTGCGCACCCCATGAGTGGGAGCATGCAGCGGAACGAGAGTCAGGCAGTCCTGCTGCAAAACAGGGCAGAGTAAAGGTGGGACAGGGCTTTGAATGGCCAGCATCATTAGCTCCTGAAAATACCTGCTGCAGGAACATGCTTTGCCTGTACTAAATTGATAAGGCAGAGTTTTCCAGAATGCTCAGTCAAATAAAGTTTTAAGAGAAAAACAAAGTCATGGGATGTCAATTAAATGAGACTGCAAGGTGGTTTTTGCAAACAGCATTTGTTCCCCTGAACAGTGTGCTGGCTTGTCAATCTTTCTGAGCTGCAAGTATTTCTGTGCATTGCAGATCACGATGGAAAGCCTTCCTTCTCGTAAATACTACTTGTCTTTTGCTAGGGTTTTCTAATACTCACCCATTTTTACAGAAAAAGCCATCACAGCTCTCTGCTCAGATGCACAGTACCGATCAAAGGTTTCTGCCCAGTAATCCCCACATCAAAGATATACATTGAAGTCAAATACCCATCTGTTTCAATGCAACTATTTTGGTTTTCATCTACAATAAGCACTTTCTAATAAATATCATATCAACCAAAGTGGTGTAAAAACATCATTAAGGCCTCTGGCTAAGCATGGAAAATGACTTTGAGTGAAATGTGATACTACATTCCGTAACTGATTAGTCATTTTGTTAATCACCCTTTAATATGCTCCAGTTACTTTTTAGAGAAGTGACCAATTCTAAGGACGCCCAATGCAAGCTGGTAATCAGAATGCAAGTGGATCTAAATGGTTCCAGAGCTCTGTACCAGCTCATTTTTCACAATATGGAGCATCTCCTGCAAAATGGTGACTGTCCTCTGATGTCAGTGCATTCCACCTGTGGCAGAGCATTTATTTGACCACCAGAAAACCCAAAAGTTGAAAAAGCAGGTAACATTTCAATTAACATTTTGAAGTTGTCATCCCTATCTACATAGGAAAACATATTAAAGACACTGACACACAAAAAATGAAACGCAAAAGAAGAGAAATAACCAACATGATTAAACCTAAGGAAGCAAATGAGTTCAAGTTCAAAAGCTGCTATGTGGGGAAGCCAGAATAATTGCCAGCCCAGCCCCAAAAGCTATGAATCTAGGAAAGATCTGAAGCCCCTACGACTAATCTACATGACGAAAAGACCACTGAACAAGAATGCAACTAAAGCTTCCAAAATACACGACTAACCTCTTAATTAATGCACCTCTATGCCAGAAGTGATCCTTGCAATCTCTTCATCTGACTTCCTACTTTAATGCAGGCTGTAGGATTTTCTCTAAATAATTCCTGTTTGAATTAGAGCTGATTTAAAGATTTCTTGGGACAATGAACTGACTGCAATTATTGATTGGTGTTCACTTATAAATTAGTATTGCCAGTTCAAATGTATTCCTTATCTTAAGGGGAACTTGTAAAACTTCGCTTTCCAGCTACTCTATCTTAATGTATCTTGGGGAACTAACAGAACAATTCAGTTGTCCTATCAATTTTTTGTTCCCCATGTAAGTAGCAAACCATCCCTTAACCTCTGCTGAATAAATTAAGTATTTTATGTTCAGGAAGGTTTCCCAGCATTTCTACCACCCCCATGTCTCTTTCCAGCATTGTAAAATACAAACCAGCACACTGTTTTTGAAACAGCCATAGTAGTGAAGCCTCTGGACCTCCTCCCTTTTCCTGCATGCTCCTGTTTATTATATTCACGGATTGCAGTCAGCTTTTTGGGTAAAGACTAAACAGCAGCTCCAGAGCTTGTGTTCAGTTGATAATCAACCACCACTCCTCAAGTCATTTTCAAAGTCGCTGCTTTGCATGACAAAGATCTCTTATCTGTAAGCACAGGCTTCATTCTTTGTTCTTCCACCTACCACTTCATAAAGGGTTTTATAGAAACTGAAATGCATTATTGACTTGTGACCATTTTACATAGTGATCCCTATTACTCTCTGTCAATAACCTATAGGATGAGATCCTTTATTTAGGATATATTTGTTAATTTTTATCACCTTGATACCTTTCTCCACTGATAGAAGTGGGGCTAACACCAGTCCACTTTCAGGCCTCCTGGAAAGTCCTCTACTCACAAAGTCAATTTCATATCCACTGGCATGTTTATTTTGTACCTTTTTTAGTTTCTTATTCAAAGTATCATTTAATTACTTGCATATCATGATGGAAATCCTTATGACCCTCTGGAAGCATTGTCCAGTCATCTGTATACCTACTTCTGGAGATGCCAGCTTGACAACTTTGCTATCCATAACCCCAAAATTGCCTGTTGGTGTTTAAAAGGCATTTGGACAAGGCCCTTAACAACATGCTTTAACTTTTGGTCAGCCCTCAAGTGGTCAGGCAGTTGGACTAGATGATCACTGCAGGTCTCTTTCAACTGACATAACCTATTCTATTTCTATTCTATCCAATCCTAAATCAGAATTTTCCCACTATTATTGATCAAAAACACAGATAAAAAAGACTGGCTGAACGAGGTACAATATAATAAACTTCAGAACTCCAATACTGAGTAAAAACAAGAATTGGAATTTACCTTAAAATGTTTTGAATACTAAGAAATCTCCACTCACTTTGACTTGAATTTTTTAACATTCTGATCTAAGATCTTTATACTTCAAGGGTACACACACACATATACACCTGTACTAGAGACGCCTTACTCAAATAAATCCATGAGCAGGAAAACAAATTGTAAAAATCCACACTAATCCACCTTAAATATATAAATGCTGATGTATTTAAACTAAAACAATATTCTGTTGTATAGGATACACACCACAGTTAAAAATACTGGGTATGCTGATTTCATTTTTTTCTAAGTTGTCTCCTCAGCTCTTCGGCAAACAGCGGGTAGAAGACCATGCATGAGTTGTGGCTTCTGACTATAAAACGGTCCTAAGTATCCCTCTTATATGTAGGGCCAGTCATCAACTCCATCCTCACTCAGCTCAGCCAAAAGCAGCATTTCTAAATTAGCAAACACTGCTTTATGAGGAGCAGTAAAAGAAAGGTTCAGCAAAACAGTTTCTTGACTCTTAAATCCAAGAGCCATGAATCTTTTGTGGGGGGAAAAAAGTAGGCAGATCATCTTGCGCAGCATTGCCACTAATTCAAGGTAAGGTGGGAGTCTTTAAATACTTCACCCTGGTAGGGCTTCTCACATTCAAATTGTTACTGTTCCTTCATCAGGAACAAATGCAGTTCCAATGAATCCTACTCAGTGACAGGTTTATGCAAGTCAAATTCAGAAGTTACCTTGGCTAGTGACATTGATTTATTTTCTGATAAGGAGCTAATTATAAAGACTTGAAATTTGCAATCACTCAGTAGAAGGGCAACAATACTTCCTTTAAACAAATTAATAACAATAATTCTTCCTCCGTGTATAAACACCTTGTCTGCCTATTCAAGGTAAACTGCTCTCACTGTGAACTATAATCTCAACCCCAAAATCATTGTCCACCCACTCACCAAACAACTGTGCACCAGAAATGTGCTTTAGTCCAGAGATTCAAGTAGGACTGGTTTTGTCTTCTTTTTTTGGGGGAAAAGAAGTCAAACAAATTTATTCTGAGATCACTTATATAAACAAATAACAGCACCACTAAATAGTCCCCACCATAGCAGCATTAAATATACGAAGCACGCTAAAAAGAGAAATTTGACCCAGTGCATTATTGCAATAGGGAGACTGAGAGCATGCTGTGGGAGGGTCCCCAAACTGTACACTATGGGGAAAGTCTGACAGGTCAGAAATGTGAAAAGGAAACAGAAATAAATATTCCCCCTCATTCCCACAGGCAAGTCTTCTCTCTTCACTACAACGACCTTAGTGCCTTGGTCCCCCGTATCACTGCAAAATTCTGGACCTGCGGCAGTGCTGAATTACAAGCACTGCTGCTGCTTTTTCCATCACCCTGCATTTCCATCCTGTTGTCCTTCACAATCACTTCTTCCCTCCTTCCCCAGCTTGTTTTTCATTCACATCAGATTTTCAGCCCAGTGGAGCCACGGCAACATTTCTATGCCCAGGATGGAGCGGTGTAAAGGCAGGAGGAAATAGCTGAGGAAGTTCCTGCATCCCTGTTCCAGCTCTACCTATTCATGTTGTAGCACCTTTGGTGCCTACGATGCACAAGTTATGCTGCAGAACAAGCAACATTTTCAAATGCAGGCTGCACTCACACGTTCTTGTGGATGTGTTAAAACTCTTCACTGCTTCATCCTCTGAGGATGCAATCAGAAAAAAGTCCGATCACTTAATGTACTGCTAGAACATGCTTAAAAGCTGCATGATGAGTAACACTGTAAACTGTAACGAAACTTGCACAATTAAACAAACAGACTAGAAAATTCTTCTAAGAGTCTATTACAACTTGTACTGAAGTAAAACTAGAAGAAGGCTGGTCTTACACGGAGCAAGAGAGTAACAGGAAGGTGCAGTGAAAGGGCACATTAGGGACATTCATTCATTCATTCGTGGTGCTGCCAGACAATGTCCGGTTTCTCTCGGATGGCAGGATCCTTGACATCAAATCCAGAGAACACTTCACATTTGTCTGGCTTTTATCAGATGACACTCTCTTCGCCTGTATTGTGCATCAGTTTCTCAAGGGAAAAAGAAGAGCTAAGATAACTATTGCCCTAGTACCCCCCACTTTTTCAACACAGCTACTTGTCCACAAAACGTACAGAGGTGTCCAAAATCTAAAGTAAGTGTGGTAAGCACTGAAGACTGGGAGCTATTCTTATCTTGCTGCTCCCTACAAACACAACGGCTAACCATGTCCCTGACTGCCTAATACAGCTGTCATCATTTAAATGCTTTGTACTCTATAAAAGGGCCAGTCCTATAGTGACAAGACTGAATAACAGAAAGATTACAGGTTGTATGATTACAGAAAGATTACAGTTATGGATGAGTTTTGCAGTCAGTAAACATTTCTTCTCAAGCTCATGCAGGGAAAAATCCCAGGCCAAGATTTCGTTGTTCTTTTTCTTCAAGGCAAATCATTTCTCATTTCTTCATCACCTCTGGCGCCTGCATTTATAGCTACAACTCTCTCAGGTCCAGCCTACTTTGTTTGATATTGTTTACCCAAATGCTTTGGAAAGTTTTGCATCTGAAGAGGAACTTTGAATGCGCTACGACAGCAAGCCTTAGGAAAACCCTTCAGAAATGGCTCTGCAGTTTTAGTGAATCAATGTGTTGCAAGCTTTAGTTACCTTATTGAAATAAAGTGAATCATTACAATCAAATCCCCTATTATTCTTTACAGCAGGGAAGGTTTGAGCCCTTAATCTGTTTACAATGCTTACATAACCAATCAAATCAGGACTGGTCAGAGAACGACAGAAAACTTAATAAAAACTAAAATACTTCGTGATTTTCCACTGTTCATCTCGATTTAAATAGTTTGTTCTCAAAAGTTAAACACTTGTGAGGTCTGGATCAAAGAAACAGCTATTCCACAGAGCTGACAACGCCTAAATAAATAAATATATATATAAAAATATACAGGCTGGTAACATAATGGATACATATAATAGATAAGGACCTTAAAAGCACGTGAATTTCCACCCCCAGCTTTATCAGAGGCTTGCTGTTTTCCCTGGACAAATCCTTTCCCTTCTGAATGTCCCTGTCTTTTAAAAAGCAGTAAACAATGCTTCTCCCTTTCCAAAGGGATTTATGAATGAAGGATGTGCCACTTTGATCAGATTCAACTTTTTGTCCACAGGGGATTAATGATAGCAGTTTTTCCTGACTGTATCAACCTTGAATTTGCATTTGACTCATAAGCATTTAAAACTCTAATACTCCCAGAAAGGAATAGGAATAAATGTTGAAAAGGAGATGAGCTATATCAATGGTTTCACATAGAACAAGTCTTAATGGCACAGGTAAGGATCATTTTTTCATGAAGCATTTCCATCCTGTTCCAATATCTTTTCAATACATCTTCTTACAGTTACAGGCTCGGGAAGTCCCCCGCATTCAGATATAGAAGGTCATGACTTTTGAGTTCCAGCCAGGAAAAAGTAGGACAAGACAAAATGGGCTGAACCCATGTTAGATGATAGCCCTTAGCTGTGCTGTACAGAAGCACTGCTGACTGACCTAAGGAAGAGCTGTGAACCTGTCCCTGCTATTTATCTGACTGAAGACAAGGTGCAAATGACAGCAGAAGAAAATTCAAAGGACAGCATAAAATGAAAGCTATTGATGGGGCTGCCTGTGCACTCACCAAACTCCCCTTGCAGACTGGGGCAGTCACAGCCATAGCTTTTCTGGAGTTGTTGCCAGCTGGCCACTGCGGGACACAGAGGGTGTGGGGAGCTAGTCACACAGGCAGAATGACAGAGGAGCATTTCCTGCTCTGATCGGGGGAGAGACATTTCCAGAGAATGATCTCAAGCCCAAGCCAAGGTCAGGTGTTTCAGCATGACACTGCAAAAAAGATCACTCTTCTCCATGAATGCCAGATGTCATGGAAGAAGACTTCTCCCCCATGGTTAAAGTTAGTCTTTGTGATTACCACTCCAAATTCTTTCAGAAAAAAAGGACAACAAAAATTTCAGAATGAGAGACAATTACATGCAATTCTGAGTTTTTTTTATTTACTCTGTAATTTAAGTGTGTGTGGATAGTGGTCAGGTGCAGAGGTACTGTAAACTATGGTTGGATATATCTAATGTGGCTGCACGTGTGTAGTAGGGTGGCCATCATGAAGCATAACTTTCAAGCAAGGAAAACAAGAAAGGGTTACAGCAGGGTCAGACAGAATAACCTCCTAATAATAAAAAAAATAACCTTGCCTTACAATGAAAATGGCAAAAACCATGGAAGACTAATTCAGATTAAAACTGAAGATGAGCCTGAGCTGTAAAATTCAGATTCACAACTTTCAATACTGCCACAAATTTTAGTTAACATACAGTACTTCATTCAGCTCAGACCAATATGATGAACCTGATGACCTTCTACGACTGCATTGGTGGATAAAGGAAGAGCAATTGATGCCATTTATCTTGACTTCTGTAAGGCCTCTGACATGGTCTCACAAATCCTTGCTCCTAAATTGGAGAGGTATGGAACTATTTGATGGATAAAGAATTTGCTGAATCCAGATGGCCACATCCAAAGAGATGTAGTCAATGGCTCAACATCCAAATGGAGATCAGTAACAAGTGGTGTCCCTCAAGGGTCCATACTGGGACCAGTACTGTTCAATAGCTTTATAAATGACATAGTGGGATGGAGTGCACCCTCAGCAAGTCTGCAGATGACACCAAGCTGATTGGTGCAGCTGACTCATTTAAGGGAAGGGATGTCATCTGGAGGCACTTTGACAGGCTTGAGGAGTGAGCCCATGTGAACCTCATGAAGTTCAACAAAGCCAAGTGCAAGGTCCTACACCTGGGTCAAGGCAATCCCCAGTATCAGCGTACTGTGGAATCAATGGATTGAGAGCAGCCCTATGGAGAAGGACTTGGGGATACTGGTGTGTCCTGGTTTCAGCTGGGATAGAGTTAGTTTTCCTCTTAGTAGCTAGGACAGTGCTGTGTTTTGGCTCTGATGTGAGAACAACATTGATGGCACACTGATGTTTTTAGTTGTTGCTGGATAACCAAGTCAATGTTACTTTATACCAAGTCAAGGACTTCTCAGTTTCTTGGGCCCTGCCAGTGAGAGGGCTGGAGGGGCACGGGGAATTGGGAGGGGACACAGCCAGGTTAGGTGACCTGAACCAGCCAAAGAGGTATTCCATACCATATGACATCATGCTGAGTATATAAACTGGGGAAAGAAGAAGGGGAGGACATCTGGCATTATGGTGTTTGTCTTCCCAAGTAACTGTTACATGTGACAGAGCCCTGCTGCCCTGGAGATGGCTGAGCACCTGCCTACTGATGGAAAGTTGTGAATGAATTCCTTGCTTTGCTTGCATGCACAGCTTTTGCTTTACCTATCAAATTGTTCTTATCTCAACCCCTGAGTCTTACATTCCTTTTTGATTCTCCTCCCCATCCTTCTCGATGAGAGGGAGACAGCGAGCAGCTGCGTGGTGCTTTGTTGTCGGCCAGGGTTAAACCATAACAGGGTGGATGAAAAATTGGACGCAAGCCAACAATGTGCACTTGCAACACAGAAAGTCAATTGTAAGGGTGGCCAGCAGGTTGAGGGAGGCAATTCTCCCTCTCTACTCAGCTCTCATAATATCCCCACCTGGATGGAGTATTGCATCTAGCTCTGGGGTCCCCAGTACAGTAAAGACATTGGCCTGTTGGAGTGGGTCCAGAGGGGGGGTCGTGAAAGTGCTCAGAGGGCTGGAACTCTTATGAGGAAAGTCTGAGAGAGTTGGGGCTGTTCAGCCTGGAGATGGCTCTAGGGAGACCTTATTGAGGAGTTTCAGTACTTAAAGAGGCTTATAAGAAAGATGGAGAGAGGCTTTTTACCAAGGCCTGTAGCGACAAAGCAAGGGACAACAGTTTTAAACTGAAAGAAAGTAGGTTTAGATCAGATATATGGGAAAAAATCTCTATGATGAAGGTAGGGAGACACTGGAACAGGTTGCCTGGAGAAATTGTGGATGTCCTATTTTTTGATGGGGCTTTGAGCAGCCTGGTCTAGTGGAAGGTGTCCCTGCCCATGGCAGGGAGGTTGGACTAGATGATCTTTAAAAGTACCTTCCAACCCAAACCATTCTGTGATTCTATGATGCAGACTTGGCAGCTAGCCTATGACTTTCAGTCTCAGCTCCTCAACCTCCACAATACAATTTGTGGGAAAGGCTTTTTCACCAAAATTACAGCTTTCACAACAACCGGAAATTTACTTCAATTCTTCAGGCTGAAAATTGTACATTCCAGTCTGGAAATGGCAACACATCATGGTGATGCTTCAGGAACTTGTCCACTGTGTGACTCATCTGTTTTCTTTTATGTACCCTAGATAGGGCTAGATTTCACCTCAGAAAGTATGAGGCCCTCCTGTCTTCCTGGCAATTCCTGCTTACAGCATAAACAGAAATTCATCCACAGAAGAGAACGAAAATACAAGTTCCCATAACAACAATCCCTGTATAGTATTATAGTGTCATTTCCAAACAACCACTTGTTCTGTGGTTTGGTTTTATTTTTGTTTTCTAATGCAGGGTAAAGAATTCCAACAGAAAGCTGCTACTTTTAATGTTGCAACAGAAACAACTTCAATGGCTTTGGAAGTAGCAAAATAGCATTATCACTTTGGTAGTTTAAAACTAGACAGAACCAATGCATCAGAGAGTGTATTGTTTGTAGCAATCCTAGATTGGAAAACGAACTAATCAGGTGTTAGGTCTTTTCCTGTGTCCAGGAGGAAATCACCCATACCAAACCAAGACTTCAATTTATCACTGAAAACAGAATAAAAGACTAACCTGCTAAATCACAGTAGTTGCATCATTAATGTGCAAAGGGAAGCTCTTACAACTAAGAACCAGTAACTATGCAGGATTAAATGGAAAAGATCTGGAAGGGGAAACCAGACTTGGGATATCGTAAGCAGATACAGAGGGAGAGTTACAAATCACATGTGCCTCACAACCACTCCTGTAATGCTGAGTTTTACAAACCTCAGGATGCTGGAAGGGAGATACAAGGCTACACGGCCTGACTGCATGGATCTGCCACTGCCTCATCTACAAAGATCCACTGATGACACCATGGCTACAACATTTAAGATCCCCAGCCATGAGTGATCTTCTGCAACCAGCAGTCTTGTGGAAAAAAAAAATAAATTAAGATGTACAATGCCCTTGAGTAACTAAAGCTAAATAATATATCTCAATTAAGAGATGTCGCTTTCAATATAAAGGCCTCTAGCAGCCCCCTGGCACTGGTTCAGCAGGACTCAGCAGAACTCATGCCAATGCTGAATTGCTGTTTCCCGCAGCAGTACACGTCTCCTCTGAGGCCGCCCATTCAATTGCTTACCAGTGCCAAAAGACAGGCACTGTATGAGCTCCTTGGCAATGGTCCTCCCCAGGGATCTCCCACACACATCACTGCAGCACTCTACCAACCCACTGAGCTCTGAAGATCATAAGCCTGCAGAGATCTCTGGCCCCACAGCAACTGCTTGGGTAATACACCTGAAATGTGGCTGCCATGCATCCACCGTGGAGAGATGACACTGCATGCTGTCTAATCAAGAAAATATTACCCCTTCCACAAACACTGCCTAGCTGAGTTGCCTGACTTAAGAACTGTTCTAAGCTCTGCTTTATCAATAGAGAGGTGTATCCAAAGGCTGACTATTTAGGTAGCCTGAGGTAACTAAGCTCTCAATTTAAGACTTCTTAATTAGGTAAAGATGGTGATGTCAGTTCTATTTTGTCAATAAAGAGAGACAAGCCTATCACTGGCGCCAGCTGATAAGAGCTTCTCATTTAGCTGATGTAATAACCATTTTTACATGTTACCATAACAAACACTATTCATTGCATGATTGTTTCAGCCATTCTTTGATTTTTGGAGGCATACATTATTAGAAAACGATGCCGTTCTTGTGAGGACCTGGAATTCTAATGATCAAAAATTGATGCAAACCTTTCAGGTCCTAGTCCTTAAATATACGTATCAGCTGTAAATAGGCAAAGTGGCACGCTGGGATCATTGAAAGTAAATGCAAAGAGGACCCAGCAAAAATATTTTGTTTGAAGACAGCAATCTAATTTTCTAAAAGATGGCACTGTTTTGGATCAGTTCTGGGCTTTTAAAAACTGGATGAAGAGAGGCTGCTAGTTCTCTGGTACTTTATATAATCTGCTTTGTGAACTTTTTTTTAATATCTTGAAACCCAGTTCTTCAAGGCTTTTGTGAAGTAGGAGTAGGAGGTTTAATTATTTGCTAGCAGTTTCATTTCTATGCACAATAGGAAGGGAGCATGATGCTACAATCCCTCTGTGAAAGGAAATCCTGCAGGTTAGTAGGTGCTCCGAAATTGAAGCTAGCAGTCACCAAATTTCATGCTGACAGAGAGGTCTCTGTCAGGGGAGAAAGTGCCTGTGCATGCTATCTTAAAGAAATCTCTTTATAATCTTTACTCTGTAAGAAAGAAACTCATCCTGTCTTTTTCCTGAATGAATGTAAGATGGTGTTTACAGGCAATCCTGAATTCTTCCCCCTCTTTGCACAAAGCATATCAGCAGATGTCCAGATAACACCTCAATGCCATGGGGACCACCTTTACAGGGAGACACTTCCAATTCTTAGTCAAACCATTGCTTCTCAGCGAAGGTTGTCGGTAAGAATGCTTCTGGATAATTTCGAGCTCCTTTTCTGTTTCATTTACCCACACTTACCTAATACCACAAGTTATTTCAGTGAAACTGATGGGCACAGCACATAGCAACGCAGCATTCAGTGCAAAGGAGGAGCAACCAGGAAACCTGCAGTTACAGTCTATTACACTGATCTTTTTCCATCAGGCAACAATCAAGTATGTTCAGTTTAAACTCACCAATTCAGCTGCTGAAACTGCTACATTTTTTCTTACAAATCTCTGAACCTTTTTTATTCATCAAATCATTTTTTCATGTCAATAGCCTCTTCTTACAGTGAGTCTCACGGTACTTGCAAAAATTAATTTAATTTTGAGAGGCACAGCCCCCTTTTCTGTCAAATTTTAAAAATGAAAGAACAAGTAGTATACCTGAAATCAGTCACTAAGCTGATAGCAAAATGTGTAGGAGAAATCTCTTCTTCTCGAACTTTTGCTTCTGGACTCTGATCACTATCAGGCTGAAGACAGCACTTAAATATTTCCAGAGGTAATCCATCTATACTAAATAAGCAAAGATGAGAATCTTATTCCTTTTATCAAGAGAGTTTTAAGACTTGCAAATCATTTCTGAGGGGAAGCAAAAGACCACATTCTTCATTGAGGACTAAAGCTACTTTTTTCAGTTATGATTCCCCAAAGAAAAAGGATGCTTGTAAGTGCTTAGCTGCCACCAAGACCTCTGCAGAAGGAAAGGGCTTTCAGCCTTTCAAACCAGGGCAATTTGAAGAAGCTACTTTGAGTAAAAAAATGCAGAAAATTGGCAGGCCCCAAAAGATGGACAGACATCACGCTCTCCTAGTATAATACATCTTGGGAACATGCTCAATAAAACAATTAAGCTCTTTCTAGCTAAGCAAGATTTAGCTGGCTATAATTCAAGACTCAATTATAATGTCTGTTACAATACAATTCTTATTAATGATAACTCTAATTACAGTGTTCACTATCCTCTTCCAAATGCAGCTAGACAGCTTCCTGGAGACAAAGAATTTTGATTAAATTCCTTAGTTAGTTCAATTTTCCTCTCAGATACACATGCACAGCTCCCACTGAAGACTGAAGTGCTATAGATGTTTCCGAAAGTAGGACCAGAGAAATAACATAGTCCTGTACTTAACCTGGCACATCTAGTCATGCAGATAATGAGGCTTATAAACAAATATATGACAGTCCACAAAGTTACTCTGAATTTACATTAGTCTTTTTGAGAGCATGTCAGTACAGAGAAATTTCTGGCTTTTACTACGTACACTTAAGACTGGGTTGATTTTGATCCAAGAAAAATAGGCAGATCTGTTCTCTTTTGGCAAGAGTTATTTCAAGGGAATTGCATTATATTTGTATTGTGTTAAATGGAAAATGCTTTTTGAAATCATGATAAATCAAGCATATTCTATAAATTACTATTAACCTGCATCTACGCAGTATGATTTTGCTAGAACAAAAAAAGGTGGGGAAAAAAAAAAGAAAAGAGGCTTTCAACTACACAGATACAACCATAACTCTCAACACTACACCACTGCCAAAGCTAAAGAAACAATATAAAGTAATTTTGGTAATATTTGGGAAAAGGAGATTATACGAGTTTGTCCTCAGATCACTAGGAAAAGGACAATTAATCATTTGTTCTGCTTTAAATAAAGGTCTGCTTCCTAAAACAGAATGAATTTGTACAGCTCAGCTCAAATAAGTGGAGTAATATTAACTTATGTCAATGGGGAAATTGATTTTAAGCATTTAAAAAAATCAATCAACTTTCCAGTACTGAAATATTGAAGTGGAGAGGGAGGTGCTGGTCTCTTCTCCCTGGGATCCAGCAACAGAACACATGGGAATGGTTCAAAGGTGTGTCAGCTGAGGTTTAAACTGGACATTAGGAAGCATTTCTTTACCAAGAAGGTGGTCTAACACTGGAACAGGCTTCCTAGAGATGTGGTCAATGCCTTAAGCCTGTTCGTGTTTAAGAGGAATTTGGAAAATGCCCTGAACAACATGCTTTAACTTTTGGTCAGCCCTGAACTGGTCAGACAGTTGGACTAGATGATCCTTGTAGGTCCCATGAAACTGAAATATTCTAGTCTATTCCATTCCATTCAAAATGTATGTGATGCAATTTTGTGGTCATTGCCCTAATCTAAAAAGGTCTATGGAAAATCTTCTCCAATAGAAGTTCAGTTTAATGATTTAATGTGCCTTCACAGCCTTACTCAAGCAAGTCTGTTCCAGCACACTACAAATACTGAACATCATCAGTTCCTCAAAAAGGGTAATTGTATTATTACCACAGATTTACAAGTGGACAAGGAGAAAGATGAAGAGGTTAAGAATTCAGCTCAGCCACAAGCTACATGGGACAGCACAAGAGAATGTCAGCTCTGAATAACTTGGAAAAAAAGCTGCCCTTTCATTGTTAAGAGCAGATTTGGGACCAATATATGCAAAGCTTGTTTGAGGGCACACCATCATCAGGCAGGAGGACCAGGAATGGTATTCAGCTTCCCAGAGTGCAGGTTTTACCCCACAGTCTCTAGACAGAGCATTCACAACCTCATCAAAGGTTTTGTTTAGGGGCATTTCTAACTGAGTCTTGTTTTGTTTCACCTTCATAAATCTTTGAAAATTCTGCACTGGTAATTCCCATTGCCAGAGTCAACAAATTTAAATCACAGCAAACAAAACTGCAGAAAATGCCTCAATTCTGTTGATACACTCAGGACTAATGACACTGTAATTTGTTTACTTGTATTACTATCAGTACTACAATGTAACCTGAAGACTCATCAAGATTAGGACACCATTATGTTAGTCACAAAGAGAGGCAGTTCATATCTCAAACTGCTTGCAGTCTACATGAGGCAAAGTACAACTATCATTTCACAGATGGAAAACAGAAGGAGTAAGCAGATTGCCAAAGGCTTTCAGAAGCCTGCTCAATGAAATTTCTGACAAAAACATGACATAAACCATTGCTGCTGGAAATGCATTTTGGTGCCAACACAGTACCTTATCTATCAATCCCATTACTTCAATATAGCGTCAGGTAACTTTCGAGACAAAACATAGATGCTGGATGATAAGAAGAAATTATTGCATTTTTATACTTCTTAACAAATATAAAACATACGGGAATCTGACCACATTATTCCATCATACACTAAGATCGGGGCTTGGTTTCATGTTCTATCACAGTTCTCCTATCTAATCTACAACAATCTGGAGCATGTATTTGTATACTTAACTTAGGCTGTGTAAACCTGAAAATTTAGCAGGTGATTTACAGTACCAAAGTTAGGCACTAAGTCGTCTTATGTAGTCAGAAAGGGCAGTTACATGCTTCTGAAGGATAATCCAAAAATCCTGCTCTAATTGTAAAGCAGCCAAGAACGACTCTTTGGGAAAAAAACCCAACAACCAACAACACAAACCAAAACAACAAAAAAGAAAAATATCTGCTTCATCTAAGAGGTTCCTTCTAAACTGTTCCCCAGTGAGGTTGCACCTTAACCCCTGCTGCCACTGGAACTCAGGTCTGTCCATTAAAGGCATCACAATGCATTTGGGAATCAGACCACAAAGTCTACTCCTGAGATTATGCATCTCTAGTCGAACAAGGAGGGAAGGAGGAGGCAAAGCTGCCACATATAACAGCCTAATAGCTGGATCGCTGACAACAGAAGTGTAAAACTTGATCACAGTTCTCCTTCATCTTGAGGAGATTCCAGTTCTCACTTCCCACTTCTCCAGAACATGTGGGGTCGTCAGACTAGAAACTACCCTGCTGAATCCCTACTTTGGGGATGCATGAATCAGAAGACCCTGGAGGATGAGCAGACAGGACTCTGTGAAGTTCTGTCAAATATCTAGGATACCAGCCTTTGGTCTTCTCTGGACTTTTTCTGCATGGACTGCTAGGACAACTCATGCAGAGAGCTTGCTCCTAAAAAACTTCTTCCCAAAGATGCTTCAGAAGCAAGCTACAGGCCTTTTACTCCTGTAGTGCCAGCAGTCCCCTCCTGTGCATGCTCTCCGCCATCACTCCCCAACACATGGTAAATGCACATCTATGAGACTCTTTGAGATGGAAGGCAAGACAGGGAAATAAGACAAAATAGAGCCCACAGCCCACTCTTCGTTTGAGTCTTCTTAAAAAATTGTTAAGTTGCTCTAGCAGAAGCAAGCCCTTTCTACTCTCCTCCTCCTCCCAGCTGGAAACTCTCATGACATGAATAATTAGTGGACAGGCAATGTTTTTTTCTACGTGCGCACAAAAAATCTAGCCCTTCAGGGAACCACAGAACCAACCATGTTTGTGCTAAGGACCTGTATCGCCACATAGTGCGTGCATCAGTATGAGGGAGGAAAGGCCACAGCAAGAAGTTACATGGCCTACCAAGCTGTCAAGACTAGGCACCACTATATGGAAAAATAATTGGTTGGTTTGGTTTTTTTTTAAAAAAGTACAGAAATAATCCCTGAAGACAGGGGACTGGATACAACTCCGTCAGTACTCCTGCAGAAGTGCCTGAACCAATTACTCACCCTCTTGACTGCTCCTTTTCTTGCCCATGGTTCTTGCATTCTTCACTGCAGAATGTCCCAGGCTAAACTGGAGTGGGAAATTGCAGCTTTCTCCTCTCCAAGAACATAATGGTTGCAGTTAGGGATGCGGCAAATAGAGCTATGACCCTCTTCTGTTGGAAAAGGCAACTGAACATTGTTTGCCACGGCTGAAACAACTGTTCTGTTGTTATACATAAAGTGAGTTCCCACAGGCCGTGGTTTTGACAGCAAGTGGCTGTCTGCTGTGCTTGATGCTGGATTCAGAGCAGTGCTTGGAGCACTCCAGTGAGGTTAGACTTTTCTGGGGATCCAAGTGACCTCTAGATCTTGGTGGAATCTAGCCAGTGCATGGTTCCCTCACTTCCCAGGCTACAACACCTCCCTGCAGGTACCTGTGCCCAGCTCCAGAGTGACATGTAGGCTGAACACAGAGACAACCTGCGAACTTTACATGCACCCAATATAAGGCAGCTCTGGAAAGCAGGATTTCTGGATCATTTCCTTGCACCTACAGGTCCTAATTTTTCCTAACTCCCATTTCAGGGGACAGGAGAGATATTCTGGCTATCTCTGCAGATGCCTCTGTAACTTAGTTATCCACTTCCTAAAGCAGGACTCACAGGAGTGTGGTGAGAATAAGCATTAAGCACAGTAAGGCCTAATAAGATCATAGAAATAAGACAGATAATTTAAAGATTAATCCCGAACATATCCAGAATCACACCAGGATAAAAAGAAGTTACATTGCATTCAGATAAAATACTTCTAAATTAAAACTTGACATTCGTATGTCATCTTTCCCATATGCTTTACAGACCACTGGAAGAAAACACTTTATCCACCAGCCATGGGGCTCCCCTTAAAAATATTACCACCAAAGACTGCTTGGACATTGCAACAGCACTGGAACTTAAGATGACGAGCTTTTCCTAGTATCTGCTCTGATCTGGGAGCTAGAGAGGCTGCGTAGCACAAATAGCAAGATACATGGAGGAAGCACAGTTTATGCTGGAGATTGATTTAATGAGTTTTCATAAAGTCTTTCATGTCAAAGCCAGCTTATGATAGCCTCATCTAAGATGGTATCCAATAGCAATAAGAATATGCAGCATCTTGTTATGTTTCCACATTTACCATTCACACTCACTCTGAAGTTATCCAGCAAAATTGCACTTGGTGGGAGCCACTGGCCTCAAATTGTTTTTTGCCTGTTTCAGTTCTGACGTTTAAATTTATCTTGAACTAGTTGGGGGTGGGAGGTGACAATCTTATCTCACAAAAACTTATGAAATTTGGACCGGAACAGAAACATATCTTTCAGCATCTTCACAAAAATAGTTTCAAAACATCTATTTTCAGGTCCAAGTTACAGAAGAATGTATGTAAGAGCTGAGACTGGCATGGGAGACGCATGTGTTTTACTGCTTCTAATTCAAACTAGCAATCTTCATCAGATCAAAACACTGAATATACAAACACAGAAAGTTTAAACCCAAACATCCTATATCCTAAGCCAGCGGACTAATTCACAGTTCTGAAGAGTGATACTATTGAAACTGTATCAAAAAGCTTCTTGAAAACACAAATAGGTTTACCTCATTAGTTAATTTTACTGGAAAATGCTCCCACCTCGCTCCAGCTGTAAGCTACAGAAGCAAGTGCAAAACTGCTAGAGGGGAACAGCTACCAGTGAGAACTTTCCTGTAATACTGAACACTAGAGGAAAAACACTACCTCACAGATCCAGGCCCAGATCAGTAGCTGTCAATACCCTGATCACCTATGTTTTGCCTTCTTAAGGAAAAAAAACCAACCCATAAAATGGCAGTTTTTGATGTGAACTTCCCAGCTGGGGACTCAGACTGCAGAGGTCTTTGCATCCTTTTGACAATTTACATGACTATATACAAAACACAGCGTCACAAACCGATTTAAAGGACATTTTCCCCTCTGCGCAAAGATGCAGCATAAACAGCTCCATTAACCAACTCGTCACTTAAGATTCATACAAGTCCATAAAGCAGGTGTTAAATAGACCTTGTATTGATCTCTTCAATCTGGAATGAATTTTACTGCCAATACATAGACACATGCTTTTAAGATATATACAATGATCAATTGTCTATATCAAGATCAGAGGCTAGAAAAATTTGAGCCCAGTATTTTCAGTTTCATGCTCGATTTCATTAGCTAGTATAGTGGCAAATCTGTTAGCAGGCACCTCTAGGTACTGTAGCCTGAACTGCTCAGCTAGAAGTGAAATATTCAGAAAACCCATCAGAACATAATCAAATGGATTATGAGTGACAGAACAAAGCAAAAAATACACCAAACACATTTGAAATGGGAAATCACTCTTCAATGCAAGGCAGTCAGGACTGAGAGAACATTCAAAACATGCCTTACCTGTGTAGTGCACCACACATGTCTGACCCTTCTTTGGAAATGTCCGTCCTGTTAAAAGTATAAAAGGTTGTTCTTTCATTTTCTCTGATTGACCTGTGTGGCTAGGCAGTTTTATCTTTTAAAAGAAAAAATGCTAGACTGAGATTCGTATTGACTATGTGTTATAAAATTACTAATATGTAAGACAGGAATGGGTATCATTTAGGATAGAAGATCCCAGCTTGGCTCCTATTCAGCTCTTAGACCAAATAATATTTTCCTTACATAAGTTTCCCTATACATGTGTGCATTATATATGCATTTACATTCTGTAAGTGCAAAAAGACTGTCAATGCTTCACTGATTATAACCTTAAAATTCTTGGAATTTTTTTGCTGTAATTTTTCAAATAAAATCTTAGGCTGACATTATGAAAAAGTCCATTTGTATTCACAGTTCTAATGCCTTTCACTCAAGACAGCTCTAACAAGGGCTACTTTAATTAGCAGGGAAGAGTTTAAAAAAAAAAATTCACATACAAAAGCAGTTTAATTTTACAGCATTGGGCAACACTAAAGCAGTGATACACTGAGTTGTTGTAAGAACCCGGTAACTCCTCCTAAAATTTTCATACTGAAAGGAGAAAAGAGCTTATATTATTTTCTTGCCACTGGAAAATGAAACTACCATTTCCATTTTACCTGTGCTGCCAAAGGCACTAAAAACTAGGGAAAGATTTTTCCAGGCTCAATTAGGTGCCAAAGGTGTATTAAAGCAGATTACTTGAAAAATCAAGGTTATGTTGGTTGAGGGAGGGCCAAGGCTCAGAAGAACTTAAAAATATGAATGAGATCGATCATTAAGGAACACCCTTAACAGAAAGCTAGAAACTGGGGGTTCAGGTAGAAAAGCAGGCTCCTATCTTACTTGGCTTTCTGGCCTCTTTTAGTCTGAATTAACATGATAACAAGCTATGCATTACAGGGTGCATTGCAGGGTATAAAACAAGTAACACACAAGCTGTATACTTGGGGCTTATATGCCAAGACCACCATGAGCAGTAAAATGGCAGGAAGGCAGGCTAATACAATGAAACAAGATTCATAACATGAAATCGAGAAGATGGTGCTCCCAAGTGTCATCTAAGCAGCCTGGTTCATCAGCTTGGCTGGCTGGAATATCTCCAGCTGTGGGTTGCACAAAATGCAGTACAAGTAGGTACCCAGTTAGGGCACTGCTGTACAGTCATGGGATTCATCTCATTTAACTCTAGCTATCTAAAACACAGGCAATGATCATACGGCAGTCTCCTGGGCTGCTTCTGTTGACAGTGGAGAATTAGCAGGGCATTGAGAGAAACCCAGCCTATCCAGAGAAAGGCAAAATGGATTATTCTCTGGAGATGACTGCAGAAAAAAAACCCTAGAAGACTGCTTTAGACTCACCACCTAACCAGAGAAGACTTAGGTGAGATGAATCCTACCCTCGGTAAAACAGTTGTTATTCAAATGAGTTACTATTACACGGAGATCTGAGAAAAGGAGTATCAGACCTTACTGACACATAATCTGCTGTGTGAGTCTAACACCAGCAAAGGCAACAGAGCTACGCAAATTCACATCAAAGCTGAATTAAAAGCAGAGATTCTCAAGACCGCTGACTAGCTGTGGTTTTAAGACAGTGTTTAAAGTCAGCTGATTTTGATTAAGACTTGCAACCAAGAGAACTAATCCATATAACCTTATTTGGAATAGCATATTGCTTACAAAGACAGCCTTGATATATTTAATAGCTAGAAAGTACTATTGCGAGATTAAGTTCCACCCTTCTTTCTGCTCTCAGCCCTGCAACATTACTTATACCCACGTTAAGTATTCTGCTTTTACATCTGTGCAACCAAGACGAGAATTTGATCCCCAGAGCTAAACAGCACAGAGGGAGAAGCCAATTTAAAAGCATACACAAAGAAAGAAAAGACACCGGGCCAAGAAAGTTAAGCTGAGATCGGCTTGAACAAATTATTTACGGTTATGTACCAGCCACGGATGAATCTGGCCTATTATAAAGATACGTATGGCCGTATGTTAGAAATTACGTCCTCTTGAAAAGGAAACCAACCCCAAACCTTACGAAATGCTATTACAATGCCCCAGAAGAGCAAACCACCACCAAATCGGCATTGGAAAGGCCAGCTTGCGCCAAGCAGAGGGCACTGTCACCCGGGCTGCACCTCGGCCCTCAGCACCACACGTGCGCACGGGAGGAGGCAGGCTGCCCCGCCGGGAGGGATGCTCCCGCAAATGGCCGGTGGCCCCCGGCGCGGCTGGGCTAGGCACCGGGTAAAGTTTGCGGCCGGGGGCCGTGACCGGCCCCGCCGCTGCCCCCCGCACCCCCGCGCCCCCTGCCCAGCCCCGCCGCTGCCCCCCGTCCGCCCCGCGGCCGCGCAGCTGTCGGCGAATGCCAGAGAAAATCTCCGGCCCCCTCGCCGCCCCAGCGGCCGGGAGCTGCGGCGCTGCCGCCCGGGGAGCCACCGGCTTCCCCCGCCGCCGGGACGCCGGGCGGCTGCCTGGCTCCGCTGCCCCCTCCCGCATCAGGGGTGCGTGCCCGAGGCGTGGGGGGCGTGGGGGCGGCCGTGCCTTCCCTCCTGCCACCCCGCCGTCTGCCCGCACCGGGGCCCCGCGCTCCGTCCTCAGCCCGCCGGCGGGGACGGCGGCTCCCTCCGGTCTGGGCGCCCCGGCTGGCACCCACCGGGTCGGGTCCGCCGGTCGGAGCCGGGCGCCCCCGCCCCTGTACCGCAGGGCTGCTCCCCTCCCCGGTCCCGTACCGTCTCCCGGAGAGATGGTCTCGATCTCGACCCCCATGGTGGCACGGGCTGGGCTCGGCTCGCTCGGCTCGGCTCGGCACGGCCCCGCTCCCCGGCGCGGCCGGACCCCCAGTGCAGGCATGCCCTCCGCGGCCGGCTGTCAGGGGCCTCCCCGGCTGCCCGTCAGCCGCCCGCAGCCAATGCGGGGCAGGGGCGGGGAGGCCGGGGAGGGGAGGGGGCCGCCCGCCCCCGCCCGGAGCGCCCGGGGGCTGCCGCGGCGAGGCCCCCCCACCCCGTGCTGTGCGGGGGGTGCTGCTGCCCTCCCCCGGGCAGGGTTGGCTTTACCGGGGGCTCCCGCCGACTCCCCGCGCGGTGGGTGCCCGGCAGAGCGCTTCCCCGGGGGTCTTGTCTCACCCCCCACACAGACCCCCGGCGTCCGACCGTGCCCGCCGCGCGGTCTGAGCGGCGGGAGGGCTTGGGGCGCCTGCGGGAGCTGGGAGTAGCGGTGCGGCGCTCCGAGCTCGCTGCCGGGCGCAGGCACGGCGGGCAGGCGGGGAGCCGCGCAGCGCGCTCCTGACACCGTGCAGGCTGCGGGACGGGGCTGCACCGAGCGCGGGGGGCAGCCACCCCCGCTTGCAACCGGCCACGCAGGCAGGAGCGTCCGCACCGGCCGGAGCCGCCTGTGTACCCGCTGCTGGAGGGGGCTGCAGCAGCGGCAGGTCTCCAGCAGGCCAGTGTGAGGTACCCCGAGTTGTCAGTGCACAACAGAATTGCTAACTTCCTGCCCTAACCCGTGTCTGAAATAAGAAAATCCATGTATGTATTGCTCTGGTGCTCCCATGATGTGAGACTAGAGATGCAAAAGCCTGTGCTAGAGCTACAACTACTTCTGACGAGTGTGCCCTAAAGAGAGGAAAAATCCTATTTCCCCATAAACCTACTGTGCTCGTGAATGTCGTAGTTCCCACTGACTCTAAAGGAATAGTTCTGTTTACAGTTCTGTGTGTTCTGGGTTAAAAAATATGAAATGGAACCTCAATGTCATCAGTTTTCCAACTGAAAGAGCTGTCTGTATCCATCTAATTCCAGCCTGCACTCTCTGACATTGCTTTTTCAGGATTTTTATCTGTTACAAACTAGATTCCATTCAGGAAAAAAGCATCTATACAAGGCAGCTGTCAGGATGACTGAACTGCAGAAACACTGTGTCGTTTTGTAACTGTGATCATGTGGCCCTTGCATCTACACCCTGAACTATAACTGACCTCCTCCTTGCTGCTTTTCACACTATTCTGATCAGACTGACTGTTCACTTGCATGATTTATTGTATGTATGTTTTATTGTGAGTCAGCCACTCCAAAATTACTGGGGCTGGCTGGATGCAGCTTCCCGAAAGGAGGCAAGTGAGGAAAAAGCATGAGTTCACACAAGTTCAGAAGCGGTACTAAGGACTGGACAGGGCTTCCTTTAGCCTGCCTTCCACCCCAGTGACTTCTATATTTGTATGTAGCATATATAGAGTAAGCAGGCACTTACTTCAGTTCATCAGAACATATCTGCAACACTGCAAAGTCTGAAAAGGGATTTTTTTCAGTGTCAATCTCAGAACGTCATTTGATTTCTGATCAGTAGAAAGATGCATTTGAGAAATAGGAAAATGGCAGGTAGGAGGTAAGTGGCACAGAGGTATTAAGAACACACGAACATTGCTGATCCCAGATGTGCCTCAGAGGCATTACAGAGCAACAAGGCAAATGCTGAGCATATAAGGGGAGTTATAAAGTGAAATTCTAGGTACACAGTGTCCTAGTAGAGCCCTTGACTTTACAAGAAAGGGCTGCTTTCATCCAGGCTCCAGGCAGATGTCTATGTCCTCTCAGACAACTGGAACTTCAGAAAGCATAACTCTGATGAATAAAAACCATTTATACTTTGCTGTGTTCCCTTTAGCCTTTACAAGTACACGCTTCGTTTTATCAGGGCTACACATCTTTCCATGATGGTGGAAGAAAAGGTGTTCCCAAGTCATGTCTAGTGACAGAAGGAGATTGGACTCAACTGCATAATAGATATAGTTCAGAAGGGACCACAGAACATCTGCTCCAAGCATCATCACAAATAACAGGCCTTAAACACAGATCCCGGCATTCTCAGGCAGACTTACAACCATAATAAAAAAGTGAAACCCACCAACAGCAAACTGCACAAGCCGCAAGGTGGGATTAGGAGGGACCAAGCATTGACCTAGGTCTAAACCTGCTCTATTTATAAGCATCCCATCCCACGGCCTCTTGCCCATGCTGGGTCCCTATATGCAGACATAGAGTTTCTTTCAGGCATAAGCTAATTAGATCCTCTACACTTGTATTCCCAAGCACATGGAAAGAAATGTGAGACCAAATTCCAAGATAGAAAAAAGGATCTGTAGAGAGTATCTTAAAATTGGCGGGTGAATATTTTTAAAAATTTTTGTCACCACAGACATTGAATAACAATCAATGTTGTTACTTTTCACCTTGTAGTACTCACCAGAGACACTGAGGTCCTCAAAGACACTGTTGTTAACAACTACACAGCATACAAAGGTCTTGGAAGAGAAGACTGAAACAAGGAATGTCCTCTATCTTCAGGAAAGCCTCTGAAATGCAAGGGAAAGCTGTTTAGGATTGGCAGAGAATTGGAGGAGAGGCAAAAAAGACAAAGGGGCTAAGAGGGAAAGTCCACGACCAAGGAAATTGCTAAAACCAAATTATCAAAGCAGACCAGGAGATTAGTGTTTTAAAGAACACTCCTTGAAAGCTATTGTACAACATCCACCTCTTTCCGCTTTGGGATCCAGCATACTTGTATCAAGAATAAAGTCCATTATTCTCAGCTTCCAAGGCTCTGTAGAGCTCACCTTTCTGAACAGCAGTTTACCACAAGACCTTCCCACAGCACGTCTTTCTATCCTGGCAACAAAACCAGCAGCCTGGAAAAGCTGGAGGGTCTCTGAACCCTTGTTCCCAAACGTTATGATGGAACCACATGACTCCAATGTCTAAGATTCCTCAGTGGTCACAAAGAGTTGATCACAGTCATTATGAGTTATTGCAGAAACCCCAAACCTCAAAGTTTAGCAGCTAAGTATCTCATTTTCTTTAGTTAAAACCCCTAAAGCCTGCACTGTTTACAAACTATTTATGCATTTCCACTTCTAGGAAGACAAACAGTTTTCCAGTTTTTAGGGTGTTTTAATTTAGTTCATAGTTCCTTTATTGTGAAATCCTATTCTTCACTGTTTTTAAAAACTATAAAGGATCTACAAATCATGTGTAATAGAATCCATATGCACACGAAGAACTCCCCTGGAAGGCCAAAGCACTAAATTGCCCATAAATGGAAAGCACAAATTCTGCAAACTTATAAATTCATGGAGGCCACAAAAAAACCCAGACAATACACATTTCCCTCACCAGCATCCATGAAGGACTCAGTATTACTTTGAAATCCAGCCACCATTCTATGAACAAATAACGAAAGCAAACTAAAAATGCATTACAAATACTGACCTTTCCACTCACTGAACCAACATGCACGGTCAAGTAGTTTTCATTCAAAAGTGTACAGGACATGCAAAACCAGCACCACACCAGAAAAGAACCAACCAAAATAAACACCAGCCTGCACAGCTCAGCAGGTCATGTCACTGCAAATGTTCCTGTGCATCAACTAGCTTTGATAAAAAAAAAAAACAACCAACAAATAAAACAACAACCAGAGTCAGGCCAGAATCAGTGACTTCCCTCAAAGCAGGTGCCCAGAGCAATTCTGAGAGCATACCTGCAGTGATGGCTCTTTGATAAATAGATCAAAACATACCAAAAATCTCAATGAAACTGTCATAAGAAGCCTGTCTCACTTCTCACCACTGCTGGTTACCACACGTCTGCAAGCACAGTTGCATCCTAACAACTGATATTAGTTCCAAATGCCCCCAAACAGAATAAAGCTTCCTCCTGAAACAATTATTCTGAATCCTCATCTTCCTCATCCACTTCTGTATCCATAGTTTCCTCTTGCAGCTGTAGCTATGAGTGCAAAACTGCAGCCAGAATTTTTCAGTAGTGCTAAAACTGACTTGAAAGCGGCCACTTCTCCCTGGCATTCTCTTCTGGCTCACTGGGCTCTTCGCAACTCAGATATTCACTTATTCTCTATCACAGCACTTACATGTGAGTCATTATGAAGGTCTTCTTCCTGATCTTCAAAGACTTGTACAGGACTAGGTAAGGTCGCCTCAGGTAAGCACAGGGAAGAGCTCCAGCTCATCAGGATACACACCAGCAGCTGTTAGAACCATGAAATTGGCAGCTTATGCTCCAGAATGGAGGCAAAAATTCTGCAACACCAGGACTTAACTAATGGAGCTCACTTCCAGAAAATATTAATGCAATTTACCACTTCCAAAAAAAAGTAGGTTTAGATTAATGTCTTCAGATGGACTCACACTCCCTCAAGCTTCTGTCTCCCTGGTACAAGAAAAGTCAGTGACATACTGGAGCAAATCCAACCAATACAATGTGGTTAGTGGCTGGAGAATGTGGGGAAGGTGACAAGAGCTGGATTTGTTCAGCCTGAAGAAGACAAAGCTAAAGAAGGACCTCAGTTGCTATCTACAACTACCTAATGGGTGGTGGAGAGGATGGTGCCGCACTTTTCTCAGAAATGCCCAACAAAAGGACAAGAAGTAATAGACACAAGTCACAGCAAGGGAAATTCTGACTAAATATAGGGGAAAAAGTCTTCACAAGATAAGCTATCAAACAAAGCTCTGAGGAATATGATCAAACTTTGAAATCAGCCCTGTTTCAAGCAAGCAACTGGACCATATGGCCTTCAAAGATCCCTTCTCCTAAATTGCTTTATAAGTCTGTAATATTTTTCCTACAGAATGAAGAAGAGAAGGAAATAAAGAAGTGGTAGCGAGGTTAACCACAGTCCTGAAATAGAATGCATGACCCTAAATCACTTTGGTTCTATTTGCAATGCATCATGCTCCAAAGTGGCTAATAGATCTACTGGGCACTTCACAACAGTATGTGTAAAAACTAGCTAGCATCTCAGATGCAATATAAATATAAAATTGCAGCATCCATCCAGGCTAATTAACACGCATGCATATTGCTGTGCTGATACTGCTTCACTGCCTACCATTTTGAAGCCAGCTTGCTGAATTGAAGATATGCTCTGAGTTGCTCTGTGCCTCAGAATTTAATTTATATAATGAGAATGATCATTCTGCCTTGTCTATTTAGATTGCAAACAATTCAGGGGCAGAGGTCCTCTTTTATTATACATGAATGTAACACCTTGGGGTCCAGAGCCTGAACTCAGGGTCATGCAGTGTGGTCTCACAAATAACATTTCCAATAATAACAATATCATAAGCAGACAGCCCAAGAGGATTAGATTTTCTCTTCCATCCAATCTTTCATAGCAAAAAATGGATTAAAAAATGTAAGTAGATCTATCTTTCAAACTGAACAGAACAGTACTGGAATCACATCTATAAACAGTTAACTAATTATTCCAGCTCTGTCATTTCCTTGCCAATGAAGTTATAGAAGGAAGACAGTGACTTTGAGAAACTTTGTATTTACAGTGCAGCACATTTACTGCTTTCTCCAATAAAACTCTTTTCTCTGTAGTTGCGGTATTTATTCTGCTTGGTGAAGAAATGTCACTGGCAAGACATATTGGAAGCAGTTCAAACAACAGGAGAAAACCAAACAAACCGCAAATATTAGCTACAAGCTTCTGATTAGTCTTTCGATGATTTTGGAAAATGTAACTGTGGAAAAGAAATTAACTGGCATTCTCAATCCTCCAGATAAATGAATCAAGGGAGCTGGGTAATGGATTCAGAAAATTAAGGCCATATTTGTTTTCCTTCATTCTGCATGTGCAATTATAACACTATTTAATGAGTTTCTAGAACCTCCGGACCAAAATGATCTGAAGTTACAACTGAAAGAAAGATCAGCATGCAGAGAGGCAGGTTGCACACATACTAGGATGGCTACAAGTAGGACAGCACAGAAAGATTGTAAAAAGTTTGGGGGTTTTTTGCATGATACTCCAGCAACAGCTTTAACTCTAATTAAAGTGAGTGTCAACAGATTGACGACAGCCACTGAAAATTTCAGGCTTTTTACATTCATCTCTAAGACAAACACAAACACTAATCCTTCCTGTGTTCAGCTCCTCGTGAGGGTTGATCCAGCATTTGGCCTTCAGGTCTCCTACAGCAAGGCAAGGCTGCATCAGCTGTTCTAGTTTTTGCACCTATGGAGTCAAGGTGGCTGAATCCTGGAGAACTATTTAGGCTTAAACTGACCCTCAAATGGAAAAAAACCCAGCTAATCCTTCCTAGTGAAGTAGGACAGTATTTTTATCTTTTTTTCTTCTAAATTAAGGCCTTATCTGAGACAAAACAGAAGGCCAAAACCATTGCAGCCTTTCAGTGAGAACGCAGACACCACAGGACCTTCAATACAATTCTACCTCACAAATTAACTTAATTTGTTATGTATTAAGATCATCACCCACTAGCTCTGTTTCAGCCTACACAGAAAGCTATAGGTGAACCACTTAAAAAAAGCAGGTGGATAGCAGCACAATGTTACCACCACCTAACTTTTATTATCAGGTTTGTGTTACAACATATTCAGCAATAATTTGTTTATATCATGAGGGGAGACGTAGGGAGACCCTGTCAGGTTTAACAAAAATAACATTTCTATGGAAGACCAAGTAAAAAGTGATTTGTTACGAGAGTTTCCAAATACAGCTGGGAGGCAGCTCTCTTCAGATACTTCTGACATTGTCCCATAATCATCCCTAAAGTAGAACAGCTCTACCAGTGAACAGCAACAGCAAAACTATTCTTGCAGTCCGGCCATCAGAATTGTTATCATCATACACACCCATACATCAAGCAAAATTTGATTCAGAGAGAGACCTCACGATCTTTCTTAATCAATATTCTCAACCGTGGTTTAATTGCTTGAATAGATACTAGAATCCATGTGATTCAGAAGCAACTAATTTTGATATACCTTATGAAATTTGCTGTCTAGTGCACTTCCCAAAATAAATGTTGCTCAGAGTTTGACCCTGTCTACACTGTCAACCAACCAGTTTCAATACAGGGTTACGACCAGCTCACACTGTTCCAAGCTCCTTTACAATAATAAACTATTTTCCCAGTGCAAATGAAGTTTAAGTGACCTTTAAAAATTGTCAAGATGGGATAAATATATATCTGCTAAAACCTGACTATCCTTTTTTCTTCTTCAAGTCACAGTGGGCTTTCAAACAAGAGCGATCTAACTGAGCATGCACGCTACAGTAAAGAGCGTTTAGCCATGTGAGAAGTACCTAAGTTATCTGTTATGCTTGGTACAAATGATAAAAATCTCACTTCAAAAATACAAATTTACCTCATCATATAAAAAAGAAGGTACTAATAAGACATGTCTTCGAAAACAAATACATTTAATGCCTATGAAAGAGAAAGACTGGCATAATTTGGAAGCTGAATGTTGACTTACAGATGGAAAGACCTATTAGATCATTCATTCCCTCTCTTTGCCAAGACAGGAATGTTTCATCAAGAACATTTCATACTCTTCTGCCGAGTCTAATTTTCATAACATAACTACTGGAGTTTCTATCATTTTCCTTAAGATTCTATTCCACATAAACCCAACTCAAGCTCAGGAAATAATCCTTCTTCAAAACACCACTGAAAACTTGATTGCTTTATAAAGAAAGTACAGGAGACTGGCGTATACATATGGGAATATTAAGTCACAAAACAGTTGTTTGAGACAGAGAGGGCATTCAGTGGTGGGAAGGATGTGGGTAGGAAGCATGTAAGTCTAGAAAGGTCTATCAGTGGGCTGATCATTGATAAATCTGCTGGTTATAACAGACATACATGTAATGACTATGCAATCAATCCTTGGCATTCATCTATCCATAACTACGTCCTATCCGAGTACTTCAGTTAGACTCATAAAGCAAGAGTCATTTATCTATTTTAGGCACTTTAGGATGGAATGAATCATGCCCTAAAAGTATCTATTTCTCACCACTGACTTTTAAGTGAATCAGTAAGCAGGGTCTGACTTAGACAACTATGGTGTATAAGCCTAGAGATACGTTGGAGAACGGAGGCTCAACTCTGTTGCCCAGTGGGAGCTTGGGTACAGCTTTCACGTAGGCAGACATATGTATATACCTCAACAGACAAATGTTAATTTGTGAGATGAATCCCACCCCTACAATTAAACAAGAAATTCGCCTTATTCTCTGTCACCATGTTTGCATAACCACTTTGTATATGCTTTCCTTCCTAATTCCTCAACTATTTTGCGTCCACATTGTGAAAGCCAGAAAAAAACATTGAGCCCAACAGTCTTGCTGGGAGCAAGAATGAAGTAGCCTTCTGAAAAGATTTGGTTCTCTTCTTCCCACCCCAATGAACCACAAGAGTCTCTCTCTAAACCACAAAAGGGAAGGTTTCAGAGATTAACTCTGCCAGCTCTACTCCCCCAAACTTGCTGGACTGCTATGTTAGAATTGCACGGTATTTGCCTTTCTATTACAGAAGAGAGAGAGGTCCATGAACCACAAACATCAAGAGGACTGTTGACAACACTTCTGCAAGACTGATGGATAGCTCAGGCTGCAACAATATGATGGAGCATTTCTGGTGGCTTCCCTGAGATCCAGGGGGATTTCAGAGAATTGAAGGTCACATGTCAGAGGACACTCTGCAGTCAGTCATATACTTAACTAACTTTGGAAAGTTGCCCTCTGGCAGTATATCACAGAGTGTGGAAGCAAGTTCACAGAATATGTGAACTTCTACAAGAAGCTGCAGAACTTTTGTCTGTACTCTGGCAGTGTCTCCGCCATCATATGTGTCCCCATACTAGATACCTCTAATTAGCAGGTGACAGATCAAGCTAGCCTGTTACATGTGGCCCAGGCAATTACTGCAGAAAGGTAAGACTATGGCACTGCAAGTATAAAAGAAATAGTCTTAGAAAAAAGCTGTGACTTTCCTGCCTGAAGTCTCCTTAGTTTGACTATAGCCTGCACAGAAAAAAAAAAGGGCCTTACCTTTACATAATAATTTGCATATTTTTTTTTAATTAACCAAACTTCTTAACAGTTTTCTTAAATATATTTCTGAAAAAAATACAGTCTTCCCTTCGATATTTCCCACTTTGCATGACATACACCTAAAAACATGCTAGCTAGCGCATTAAATCCCATTCTGAGAGCAGTAACAGCACACAGGCATATCACTGTCAAAAGAATGCTGATTTACATAGTGTGATCAGTAGATCAGCTCTGACAGATTACATATTTTGTATCTTTATTAACTGTGCATCATTTTACATTCTGTTCCAGTTAGCTTGTGACAAATAACTATTTTTTAAAATCAGATCTCAAGGCAAAGAAATGTCAATGTGGAAAAATAAATACATTGCTCAAGCTTCTTGAAAGTACTGAACTAAATGACACATCAACTTAAATTGGTGAAATCATGGTGAGTAGCTTTAAATAGAAATATTTTTGAAGTAAAAATACCACAAAGCATTCAACATTTTATAAAGCTGAGTTAAATTAGTATTAGAAAAATTATTACTCTTACATTTTTATTACATATTGAGCTGGATCTGTCTTCCTCTGAAGTCATCAGGAATATTAACATCAATTTAATTAACTTGAAGCAAGATTTAGCCTGGAAAAAGTTATTTTACCATGAATAAAGGAGAAAATGAAGTCTGAATCTCAGCTTTTCCAGCAAGACACTGAACTCAGATTCAGAGATATTTAGGTACCGATCTCCCACTAGACAAGAAACAGGCTGGTAAATATATTTAAGAAGCTGGAGATCATTAACTCTGATCCATACTGAACACAAGATGTATTCACCATATCCCAAGACAGGTGAAAAGTATGTATAGCAATGTGGGGAAACAGCAATGTAAAATCAGTATTATAATAAAGAGTAGCTCAGCCTCTGCAATGATGTGGGCTGGACTAATTTTCTAACATTCATTATGGACCATGGAAACTTATGGCCACTAACTAATAGTTATGTATAGCTTGGTCAGTGGTATTCAGTTTTTGACTTTGTATGCTATTTCTAACCACCATCTCCTCCAAAGAAACAGAGACTGGCCAGCTGGAATTTGCAGGACAGAGCCAGACAAGGTGCCACCAGCTGAAAAATCTTGTTTAAACCACAGGTGACATTCTGATCTGAGTTATACCAAAGTTAATCAGAGGCACAGAGATGCTAATAGGATCAGAATCTAGCTCACTATCAGTGCAAAGGCTGGTTGCTCACTGGAGTGTCTCAGATTACTAACAGATTACTTTCTTGGGTCTCAACGGAAAACTGTAGTATTGCCAGGACAGTTTTCAATTACCGGCCTTTATTCTGAGTGTGTGCTATATTGATCTGTGCATGCCAGGGTGACACTTCCCCCCCCCCTACCCCCCCCCCCCCTGAAAAATATGCTAATTGAATGAGGGGAGCTTATTTTTTCCACTCTGTTTTTATCCTGTTTTTAAAAAATGAGGCTGTGGCAAACAGAATTTCATTGTCTCTTTCATTCACCTTGTGCCTGCATTTGGAATTTGCTTTGATCCCAAGTATAACTTGTTTAAAAACTGTTTCCCATTGTATATTTTACATATATTCCACTATTTACATATTTTTTTTAAAGATAAACTCTGAAAGGTAATCTTATTTCAAATTAGGTTTGTCATATACGGTGTTTATGGAGGTACTATGTGAGGATCCTGTTCTCACAGAATTTTCTTACCCACATTATTGTCTCCCACTGAAAAAAACCCACAGAACAAGCCATGGGAGGAAACCTCCCCTGTGATCTTCAAATGTTATCCCAAATGGAGCCTGAGGTTCAAACTCAATTGCTACAAAATAGGCCTTGTGGTGTATCCAAACCCTGCAGATTTCAAGGAACACTGAACCTTAAAGATTTTTTAAAAGGCCACAGCAAACTCGTTAAAGGTTTTGTGTCTCCCCATGAGGCTTATTTCTCAGTGGGCCTCATCCCACATTCACTGAAATTGTATTACAAACATTACTTGTAGTCAGAGATCTCTGAACCTCCTTTGCTTGCCTTATCTGCTAAGCACCTTTATTGATTGGCTTCATATTTTCAAAAAAAATCTGCCACAGAATGTAAAGATGTTGTGTGATAGGACACAAAAGGTGAATTATTCTGGTGAACTAAAGGTGCTATAGTTTTTTGGGGAAAAATCTTAACACTGGACAAAGCAATAATCAGCTGTGAATACATCATGCCTCACTGCCTCACCACCTCACTACTATGCCAGTGGAACTTTGTGGATGTTGTCATTTTTATAGTTAAGTATCTTAGATATCTAGATTAACTAGAAATAAACATAAGTACATCAGAAGAAGTCATATTTCCTAATGCTTTCAGAGCTAGATGAAAACCCCACTGTCGCTCTGCTAGAAAATATTTTTCAAGACCTCAGCGCTTGTGAGATGTCCTTAATTCCAAAATTGAGGATGGTTCTGTTACTGGCAAATCTCATAGATTCAGCCTTGTATCACTCTCTGATAATGTCACAGACACTGCTGAAGAACAGATGCATGCTACGAGAGATGATGAAATGAAAAAAAATAGCAAGGAAAGTCCAATCTTCCCCACGAGTAGTTCATGATCTCAAGATGTCTGCATAGCAGGCAGAACACGCATTATCCTTAGTGAAACATCTGAGCATTTCAGTCTTACTGAGGCAGAAGTTTCTGCATCCAAAACACATTTTAGGTTGCTAGAATCCAGCTGCAACATAGTTTTGTTACAATATTTAAAGCACTATTCAGAATGTAGATGAGATGGCTGTGCTATAGAATAGCTTTATCAGTTTCAGTAAAATACATCCAGAAGACAGCAAAGCAGCAAAGCACTAATATTTTAAAACAAAACAAAAATATCTTATACAGACTCTCCAAATTTGTGGAGCTGTTGGGATTGTATTTTAATGTAGTCTATTCATTATAACTACTATGAGTAAAAAGCTACCACTAATATATGACATAATAATCCTGCTACCACTTTGAGGAAGTACAGAATAGTCAGAGCTTCTAGTGAACCAGTGATGGCAGTGTGTCATCTTAAGCATGGCCTGGGCATCTGTGTCAGCAATGGGTAAGGTAAAATCATTAAAAAATGTGGTTTCACTGCAAGCACAGACATGGACCAAAAATTCAGGAGTCTTGCATAAAAAGGAATCTTCCAACCTGCATATTTAACTTTTTAGTTTTTACCTATTCCAGTCATCACTGTTGGCTTGTCATTGAATATAAAAAAGTCTTCATTTTGAATGTAATCTTCATGAAATAATGCACAACAAACCAAGTTAGCTGTGAATGAGAATATAATATGATTACTTCACATAAATTTGGGAGTTCTTTAGTGGTATTCACCCTCCTCAGTAAACATATCTGGAAAAAAGGATACTAAAAAAATTCTTACAACAGAGGTCCAACTGCCTTCAACAAGACATCTGTTTTTCCCAGGTAGTACTATAAAAATATATATTTAGTATAAGTCAGCCAAAGTTGCAGAATGTGTACAGTTAAATCTTACATCTTTAACCACAGTGATTATATTGATAGTTTGTAAACCTCTGCCCAGGTCTAATTTATGAACTTTTTTTTTTTTTTAATGTAAATAGCAAAAGACACAACTTACATCAAAGCAGAAAGGAGATGCTGGCAAAACAGGAACTACAAAAAGATGCTGAAGATGGCATTCAGTATACCTGTAAATAAGCTTTTAATGCCATCTTAGACAGTCTAGGGTCTATTTAGGGATCATCTCTGTTGCCAGCTGCCACTCCAGAATAGCACTACTCTTCTCTAAGTCCTATGCTGTATATGCCAGCCCAGTGTGGCTGTCTTAGATATCCTAGGCTGTTGAAAACAGTAATGGTTGTACTCTGACAATTTATGTTCAGCGATATGCAAGCTCTGTCCAAGCCCAGAGAAGGATGCGCTGAGGAGGGAAGAAAGGAACCACCTGAGGCAGGCCACCTGAACCAGCTCTGGTCCTGAAACAATACAGTTGAACCAAACTGGTGTATCCTCATAGGGCCTTACAGTGGTGCATGAGTTTACTCGTTGGGTCTTTGTCAACTCAAGGTCTTTGCATGATGTTATATTACATATTGCAGAAACTGAAGAGTTTAAGGAAAAAGGAAAAATTTGGCTTCCTTTTTGCATTTTGGCTATATAATGAGGGAACAGTCCTCAGATACAGGTGGCTGGAAAGACCAAGAAAGAAATCAGTATATATTGTAGCTAGGAAATCTGTCCCATACAATGAACACTAATCAGCTGTCTTTCCTTCTAGACTATTTTCTTTTTTTTTAAAATCTCACCTTCCTTCATTCTCTTGTAACTACTAACAGAACAGAGTATGGTTTCCCTTTTCTGCTTTCCATTCATATTCACCTAGGATCTTGTATCTTTCAAAGATGCTGTCCATCAGAGATTGCAATCTACCTTGTACAGTTCTTAGGTATGTTTAAATCTTTTATTCTTCAAAAGCTGGCTGAAAGAAGTGTCAGGTCATTATTTCAGGCTGTAGCTTGATACTTAGGCTTAACAGTGTATAATCTCTCTCCAGCCTTCACCAAAGATCTTCACTCACTGAAGGTCAAGGTATTAGAGTGTTATTTTTAAATACACTCCCAGCAGTGAAGAGTTAAAAATAGACTTCTAAGAAAATGTACAGTAATTGGTTAAACCTTATTAGCCATCACATGAAGATCGTAACTCCTCCCAGGAAAAGACATAGCAAAAGCAGCTTTGACATGGATTTATACTTAGAAAAGCATCTGCAGGCTTACTGGGATGGAGTTCACAATATAGGCTCTTGGACTACTAGCAGAAAAACTCAATTTGATTCTGGAAAGGAAGGGAAAGAAACACAAGAAAAAATTTTCCTCATCGTAATCTGCAAGTGAATTCCATGGATCCTTTACTTTGGAACAACCACGAGTAGACAGAAAGCTTACAAAGATGGAGCTGGGAAAGGCAAAGCTGCTAAGAACCGGCCTCAATGCTTTATATCAGGCCATCCACCCGATGCATGGAATTGCCTGGACAGATGGGAAGCAAGTGATACTGACTGCTTTATACTACCGTAATGGACAGCTAAAGTTTGGAGACTCAAGTGTTGTTGGTCAGTTTGAACATGTTCATGGGCTTTACTGGGGCCCATGTTGCTCTACAGATAGCCCAGCTCTGCTCGCTGTTCAGCATAAAAAGCATGTTAGCATTTGGCAGCTGGGCTACAGCACTGCAGAGAAGAACAAACTCTTGATTTCTCAGACTTGTGAAGTTGGTGAGCCATTCCCCCTGCTTTCTCAGGGCTGTGTCTGGCATCCAAAGAAGGAGGTCTTGGCTGTGCTTACAAAAAGAGATGCTTCAGTCTTGCATGCTGTTCGTACTGACAATACTAGAGTTAAGGCAGATATCAAAAGCAGTGGGCTTATCCACTGTGCTTGCTGGACTAAGGATGGTAATCGTTTAGTAGTTGCTATAGGCAGTGCCCTGCATTCCTACATATGGGATGACACTCAGAAAACTCTAAATACCTGCTCCTTTTGCCCAGTCTTTGATGTGGGAGGTTACATCTGTGCTATAGAAGCCACATTGGACTTCCAAATTGCTGTAGCCACTGAACTTCCTTTAGATAATATCTGTGGTCTGAATGCGGGCATTGCATTTGATATACCATCTGGTACAGAAACTGGGTCTTTAATCTCACAGTCTGCTCTGGTGCTTGGTGATGAGGAATACTCCATGGACCTGCGAAGAAAGTCCACAGATTCAGATAGATCAGGTGTTGATTCAGTTGCTTCTTCTTCATCAGGTCCTGTGGATTTAACCCATATCCTTACAAACCACCGTCGGTCTGATCCCAGTCCTCTTATTACTCTGAGACGCAAAGACTCTGTAGCAACAAATGGTCAAGATTCTTCTCACTTGATCTTGGTGACTTTTGAGAGAAAGGTAACCACCACCAGGAAAGTCACCATCCCAGGTATTTTGGTTCCTGATATTATGGCTTTTGACCTTAAAGCTCAGATTGTGGCAGTAGCCTCTAATACTTCTAACCTTGTTTTGGTGTATTCAGTAACCTCTTCCTGCATGCCTCATATTCAACAAATCCAGCTGGAAAAAAATGAAAGACCAAAGGGTCTATGTTTTTTGACAGATAAACTCCTATTGATTCTGATTGGCAAGCAAAAGTTCCCTGAGCCTAGTCTTGTTCCATCCTCAAGTTCAGACAGGTATGTAATGCGTCTGATGATCAAAGAATTGATGCTGGAAGAAGATTCTTCAGCATTGCCTGAGAATAAGCAGAATATGTTTTATAACTTTGAACCCTCTGTTAATATACCTGGAAAAAGAAAGTTCTTTGAAAATCTTGCTACAGAAGACCAGCCTCAAAGCAGGGAGCTGTTAATACCCAGAAGCACAGTTATTCAATCTCCTAGTGGCAGGAGAAGACTCATTGAAGAAGTAAACAGCCCTAGTTATGAGCAGAGCATTTCAACAAGTGTGAGGGACCTGGATGAAAAAAGGTTCCCAGGTGATCCCTCAGTGGCCTTAGAAACATTGGATGCTGAACCTACCAATCGTTCAGTGTCTCTTCTTGGTTTTGGAACACCTACCAGGCTTTCCAGCAGACCAAATTCCCCTAAAGTGCAGTTCAATGTGATCCAAGAAACATCAAGTTCTCCTACAAACAACAATTTGCCAAGTGAAAGAGGAATGAGTCACATATCTAGAAATTTAGAGAGACTTTGTGGCAGCTTCAGTGAGTTACAACTGAGTCTTTCTGAAATAACAGACTTCGCTAAAAATGGGAGGAGGATATCTTTAGCCTATCCATGTTCACAGGAACCGCCTGTCGTTCATATCACTTACCAGGTAACTTTTTTGTCAGCTTAAAAATATTGTGATACCACACTGAATCTTTAAACAATCTTGTATTCACTTAGCCTTAAATCAAGAGGATGCAGTTTAGTTCTTATCAACCAATGAGAAATGTAACCTGAGTTTGGAATCAAGCTTAATCTAAAATGGTATTATGATTTGTCATTGAAACAATAACTCAGGATGACGTGGTAACTTAGAGGATACTTCACATGGGAGATCTGTGTCTGTTCTTCTTTGATTATGCACAACTGTCTTAGATAATAACTGATTATGTGTGCATCTATCAAAGAGAGAGAACAGAGGCAAACAGTTGTTGATGTATAAAAGGTTTATATGTTAATGTAGAGATAAGCCTATGAGTAGGGTGGTACAGTAGCCCACCAGAAACATAATACATTCAAAGCTGAGCTCAAATCCAAAGTTTGAAGATTTGAAGTTCCAAGGCTAGACTCGCATGAAGACCGAAACAAAGTAATGACTCTCAGTTTCTGGAAAATTCAGATGTGCATGACAGTTGGCTTATTTCTGCTTTAATTTCTCACCACTTAACTTCACGGAGCTGGACATACTCAATTTTTGAAACATATTACCCCTTTAAATTTTCTAGAAAATAAAATAATCCGTCAATATGCAATTATTATTTCATTAAATAAATAGACAAATGTCAAATCATCATGTTCCTATCCCACCCTTGTTTTGGCAAAATTCCTACTGTTTTCAATAAGAATTTCAACCAAGGAATGAAGGTTGGGTAATTATTTCTTAGCATTTTTCACAGTAATACTAACATTATACTGAAATATTTTTGGTCATGCTGAAGCTAGTGGTATTGCCGCTAAAACTGGGGTCCCTTTCAGGATGTAGATGCCAATTATAAATGTATTCTTATCTACTGCAACATAAGCAGCTTTGTGTCAAAGTAATCCATTACATTGTGATGCTGCTGAAGCATGTACTTCTCAAACAAGTCTGACTTCCTTTAACTTTAAAGGAATCCATACAGACATCTAAGCACTCCTCTTTTAAACACTCATTAAGGGAATGGTGACTCAATTCAATCATATTCACTACTTTTTAGTTATTGTTTATTTGGCATTTAAGGAGATTCTAGTATGTTAGTTACTCTGGATAAATGCAAAGCTTTTGATCTGAGTTAGTCAATAATTTAACTTGAATACATTACACAAATTCTGGTGAAAAAAGCAATGTCTATTTTAAATAATTTAGGATTTTATTTTCCAAGAAGCAAGCCCTTCTGTTCTCCAGCATGTTCAAATTAATTCTGATTGCTTAACATAAATCCACTTATTTATTTAGCAAGCAGCCCTATCTCTTGGATTCAATTGGATTAACCTTTCTAAAGAGAAGTTTTGTTTCTGACACGTAACATTAAGATTTGAAGTCACTGTGCACGTTTGCTTGCACAAGCAGGAAGAATTAATTATCCTGGTTTTTATCTTTGGAAGCAAAAAAAAAAAAGTATTAGTGCTTCTAAAATACTGCTAGACTAACTACATTCAGAAAGGAAGACTCTTATTTATCTGAACAGGTTAGTTTCACATTGAGCCAGCAGAAAGCACTGCTAGTACCACAGTATAATGACTCAGAAAAAGTGCCATTTAATGGCTTTTCGATGCACATAGCTTTTCTGCGTCTCAACTAATGCCTTGCACAGTTCGGCCTCTCTTCTGAAATCTAACAGGATCACAGCATGATGCCAAAAAATAATGAAAAATAGACTGATGGCAAAAAGGCCTCCAGACAGACAGGGAAATATTTGCTTCATAGGCAGCTAATAATTTTCTCAGAAATTAGTTGTTTTGATTAGTTTGGATTCAGACATCTGAACCTTGTTCCTCCTTCAGGAGTTGATTAGTGCTCTGTGAGCTCAGAGACCAGCTGGGCTGTGGGTTCCAGCCAGGCTCTGTGTTCACAGTGCAAAAAGTCAGGAAATAGCTTTATTGCCTTATGATATAAATATCAGCCTTTGGAAAACTGTCTAAGCTTTAGGAACACTGCAGTCCTGTCAATAATATGTCCATTATCTTTCAGCTTTTTGTGCCAAGTGCATGTCTTCTTAAGTGTTTGTATAATCCCCAGCACGGCAGAGGCTCAATCCTGATTGAGAAATCTATTGTACTATAAACCATAATGATCAGTACTGCGTAACCATATTTATGCATTAAAAAATAAAAGGAAAGTTTAAAACATGATAGATAAAACTGTAGCAATAATTAACGGGCAATTATGAACACTGTTGTGTAGAAGTATTATTGACATATTTATATATGATTCCAGTTCTGCTTAGAAAACCATAATATAAAACAGAATGTGTATTACTTAATAATTCATGATGTCTGCTCACTAAATAGTCATCAAAACCTTTGTTTATTCTGTTAGTGCTAGCCTATCTGTAACTCCTCTGAAGTCACGTCCATGCAATACTACCAGAATTTATATTCTTTGTAGCCCATAGCCATAAAAAGAAAAACATGATCACTCACACTTTGGAAATGTCACTGCACTATCACTTGTGTAATAGCATTCAGCCACCAGAGGTGACTTGATCATTCAACCCTGAAAAGCAAATATTATTGCTCTTTCATCTCATACAGACTTGTGATTCAGGATAGTGTGGGAGGGCAGACAGACAAATGCAGTTAAGAGGAGATTATTTAAAAAAAAAAAGATGAGGATCTGTCAGATTTGTTTCTGTTTCATTTTGCAAAAAGATACTTTTATCATCCTTTTCCCCCAGAAAAGAAACAGCTGCAGAATATTTAAACTAGCCTCATTCAAAAGCTAATTACAGTGGAAATAAAGCCAATCTGGATTTGAAATTAATGGCATTTAGGCAAACCTCTCCAGGAGGAATAAGATTCATCTTAATCTGAAGAACATCTCAAAACTCCTGCATTTTGCTCAGAAGCGGTATTATGTCAAAAGTGTGTATCAATGAGAGCATATATTGCATAATTAAAAAGGAAATAAATACCTTTTCAGCAATTAGTCACGATGATTTCCTTTTCTTTGCATTCACCAATAATTGTGTACAAGTCAGTTTGTACTTTTATAGCATCTTCATACAATTTACTATCAGAAACCTTATTGTTAAGGTCAGCTATAAAATAAACATTTTTTTTACACAGAGCTGAGAGATTAATAGAAAGGATCTAAACATATGGCAATAAAGTTCTTTTGATAGAAGTACATGAAGCAGAGATAAAGAAGGGGGGTAATAAGCGTGGCACAGTAAAATGAGCAAAGACCAGGCTGCAATGATCAGCTGTAATAAGACCATGAACCTTTCTAAAATCCAAAGGGCAATTTTGACTTGCGTTGAGCAACAGAAAGTAAGTCATGAAAATGATGGAAGAGGAAGGTGATATGACTGCTCCCTGGAGTAAGAAACTAGTCAGCCATCCTGAAGTTTAGAAGGGAGAGATTTAGGATGACTGTAAAAGAAAGACCTGGAGTAGTCAGGAGAAGGTGTGATTAATGCATGGGTAACATTTTGAGCAAAGGTTGAGGAATTTGTTAAGAACAAATTCTGACAACAATGTTCTGAAACTGATCAATAGCAGACAAACAGGGTTTTTAGAGACACAATCTTTTATTACAGCAGTGGATTTGTTTGTTGGATACACAGACACAAAAGAAAAGGAATATGTAATGTCAAAAATGAATCCAATTTTTCATACTGTGCAAAGAAAGTAAAGATCTGAGTTTAAAAACCCTCTACACTCAAACCAAAAAGATCGTGGAAGCACAAGCATGAGGACAAAGGGTTTATCTTAGATAACAATGTATCTGAAACAGCAGTTGCAGAACTACTAACAGGGAGCCGAGAGCAGGTAGAAATCCTAGCATCGTATCATCTGAAATGCTGATGTGCACTATAAATGCAAACTGCACTGGGATTTAAGTACCCCTGAGCACCTCAGATCTCTTCCAGCGTAAACATTTTACAGGCTTATGCTTCTCTGACAGGTTAATTAGGGTTGCAATTGGAATGTTCCACATAAGGGCAAGCAAAGGTATTAAGATCTCCACCAAAATAAAACCAGGATCCACCAAAAATTGAACAGGAATCACAGCAACAGTAAAAATCATGAGAAGAAAGGGGAGCAGTGCAGGCTGCCAGACCTAATTAATACTACCTGTGGCAATGCTGCACAAGGCTTAATGAGACACAGTACTCTGAATGTCAAAAATCATAGTTTTCATTTCTCTTCATTGCTCTTCCTTAGCCATCTAATTCTCTTTTCATTGTTTTCTGGGACAGACCCCCCACATCTATTTAATTTACTCGTTTTTTTCTCATCCAGAACAATGAATGTGGGGGCAAGGCAAAAGCAAGCTGACTAATGGGTATTAAGGTATCAAAACTGCAATTACCAGTGAAGCACAACACAAAGAGCTGAAATCAAGGGTTTATGAAAACGAAAACAGAGTTCTAGGCCACTACAGCACTATTCATCTTACAATGCAGAGATGTGACTGACTAACCCGATACTCTTCTGTTATAAAAGCACAGATTATTAACACAAAGCGTAGAAGAATATTTAAAACACCTGTAATTCAGTACAGTACTTGAAATCATGCCACAGGGAATATTATTTGTTCAATGGCAAAAAATAGGGATTAATAGAAGAAACATAAGATGGTTAAGGAATTAGCTGGAAGGAAGATAGTAAATGGTTATAGTAATATAAAAGAAAATGGAAGGAATTTACTAGTGGATTTTTTTCATAATTGATCTTGAGGCTAATCTAGAAGTTTTATTAATGATCTGATGAGACATGATAATAAAATCTGTGTATGGCATAAAGTCAGTAGTATTTTCAATACAGGACCAGGATATTGCATCTGTAATTTGGTGACCTTAGCATCTAGAATTAAAAAAAAAAATATTAAAATGAACTAATATAAAGTGCATAGTGATATATTCTATGATTAACAGAAGGAATTTCTGCTATAAACTGGATATTCATTAGCTGGAAACAAACAAGGATGACAAAAGCTTGAATGTGTTAAGTGACTAAAAGATGACTCTGAATCAAAAATGTGGTATGTTTATGAAAAGAACAAAGGCAGTCTGTGAGGTTCATCAGTGAGGTACATCCAGTAAGTAATGCAATAGTGGGCAACACAGCTGTGAGGCCTCATCTAGAAAACATTTTACATTTCCACACATTCATGTGCAAGAAAGACACATTCAAACACCAATTGGTCACTGACCCAGTGTTAGTAAAAACAGCTCTGATGGGTAGCATATTCCTATTTACCTGTTTCATCAGTTGTTGGATTTAAGTTCATGTGGATGATCTAGCATCCAGGCCAGTGCAGGCAGTACATTAGGAAGTACAACATAAACAGTGAAAAAGGTCAAGAGGCAGAACTAGCTGACCTCTCAGTGGGGTTCAAAAAAGTGACAAAAGACATGCTTATTTATTGTGCAGAAAAAAGGTATATAATATCTAACCCAGGAACTCTTTTTGTCTTAGTAAATTATATTCTTCTTGCATGTATTTTCATTCCAAAACATGAGTTTTGAAAGACAGTTTGGCAACACTGTGATGGGCTGGCTGCAGCCCCAAAGACTCTTTATGGCTATAAAATCCAATCAAGGGGCAGGCTGACATGGGTGAAGGAAAACAATTCTTGAATTGATGGTTAATTTCTTTTGGATTTTTATTAAGGGAGAGTTGGACTTAACATACTACAGGAAGTTGGCTAAAGAAACTTAAATATGAAAATATCCATTCACGTATGTGGAAATATATTTATTTCTTCTGTGATTAGTATGTTCTGAGTTTACCAATAAACTTTGGTTTAGGGTAAAACAATTAACATGAAGGGATTTTAATCTGAGAATTGCAAGTTTTGTGTCTTCTATTGGAGATAAATAGCAACGTAGCAAAACCAGATATATATTTTCAGAAGAGGTGGATTGAATTTAGATTTGACTAGAAAATCATCTTTGGGTTAAGGCATGAAAATGGGAAGTATCAAGGTGATATTTTAGTTGCATTTCTAACTCTGTCACAAATTACTACCATGACCTTGAGTAAATCTCTTAATCTTCCTGTGTAATTGTTTGGTCACCTATAAAGAGGGAATACTAACAGTTACCCACTTCTCAAGAAAGCATGGGTTTAAATCAGTTAATCTAAGATACAATGTATGTGAACATATTCCTCAAAGAGAAGGCATGTTATCATCACTTAAACTAAATATTAAACAAAAAAGACTAAATAATTGGAAAATTAAAACCAAAAGATTCTTGACCTGACAGAATTTGCCAGCAGACAAAAATAAATGTAAATATTATTAAGTTTATCATTATAAACAGAAGTATATGACAAAGACAGAGAGAACAGCTAATATGAATGTTCACAAGTGATGAAAGACAAACAACTCTGAAACTTAAGCTTTGAGGTCTGTACTTAAAAAAGTGGTTAGGATAAAACCCAGATGTCGTGTAGTTTTGTATGTATAAAAATGTCTTCCACCTCAATGACTGTTCCAACAATAACTTGCAAGGCGAAGTAGGAAACATACTAGAACACCGTCATCCTTAGTATACATTTCCATTCAACTGATTTCAAGTCAACACAAGCAGAGCTAGACTATTTCTGACTATTCTTGAGTTGAAGCATATCTATGGGAAAAAAATGAACCAGTCGGGTCAAGGCAACATGCCTGTCTCATTTGTAGTCCACCTTTTTCTGTAATCCATTCACTGAAGTACAAGTTTGAATAAATTCTGGTATTTCAACCTGAATTCAGGAAAATGAAGTAGCTGTTGTATGTGCTAATCCACAATATGCAGCAATGAAAAGCTTTGCACAAATATCTATACAGGAAAGAGCATCTTCGCAATGTAAATGCAGAGCATGTGCTTACTGCTGGACATTGGGCCCACTGAATTTTAAATGTATTTAGGTTCAATAGAATATAGTACTATAGTATTTGAAGAGACCTAAAAATGACAAAGAAGTTCTGGTTTATGGTTATAGCTGTTATAAAAAGTTATGATAGTTTTACGACTAATGATACTTCTTCAACCCATTCCTTAGGTATTTTCCTATTAATTATACAGCAATAAATTTCTGGCTGTTTTGAACAGGGAACAAGATGAGAAGACTTTTGAAAGTTGGAAAGTTTACATTTTTAATGGAAAGATGTTTTTATGGTTCTTACATCTTCAAGCAATCATAATACATAAACAAATAACAATTAGCCATAGGCTATCTGCATGGTCAATCTGTGACAGAATAGGGAAAAATACTTTAGCAACAGTTGGTAGACAACCTGATTTACAACCCATGTGATGTCGTTGCATGACAGCATACATACTATGTACAGAAAAATGAAAAGTGACTGATTTAGAAAGGTTGTTACACAGCAAAAAAAGAACATATTCATGCATATATTCATGCACATATTCACTGAGAGAGCAACCGAGTCAAAAGGCAGCACAATTAGAAACGAAGACAAGCATTACAAGAGACATTTATTTACTCAAAGGTTAGATTACTATGCACAGAAACAGAAGATGCAGTTGTGAATTCATTCAATGGGAGGTTTCCTATTAGCAAGAAAGATTCAAGGGTATGAAGTAGACACAGACAAGATAGGACTAGAACAGGAGTTAGGATAGATGACATCTTTTCAATCCATTCTAAAACGTTAACTTGGATGCCTTCTGAATGGACAAGACAGAAAGGTCTAGGACACAGGATAAATAGACTGTTCATTCAAGTAACAAATCTGTTAAATCTGGAAGTATTGCAAACATAAGGGATACCACAGAAAAAAACCAACATCATAACACATGGGAATTACACAGGTGGAAAATATGGAGAAGAAAGAACAAAATGAAATTCACAGGACAAGTATAGCAAGTTTATTTAGAAAAAAATGTCCAATTCACATATATTCTATAATAGCATTTAGTGACTGAAAAATTTCAAATGACAGCAGATAAGAAAATATAAATGCAAATATATATATCCACTTCATAACCATACTAGCTCAACTATTTTGCAGTCCTTGGACTTTGCAGTGATCTGAATGACAGAACACAAAGGTGTCGATTCCCAAGGCCAGCTAAACTTCATGAAGTACAAATATGCCACCTTTATATTCAAGTGTGTTCTTTTAGTGAATGTCAGAGCAAATTCTAGGGCTGTAAATTCATACATTCCCTCTCTCTCAAAGAAAGTCACAGGATTTCCAAGCTACCTTGTTATGACAACTTCTCAGAGAGACTGCCACAATGTCCAGTCTCTCTGCAATTCCCTCTATGCCAGAACTCAGGTTATTCTACTGGGGTGGAATAGCTGACCAATGACTATCAAAACCACCGATGTGTACAACTGAAACGGAACAGACTACTCATTTGCTCTGGTAGCATCTTGGACAACTTTATTTCAGGCATGATATTTCTTTCCACTGAACTGACTCGTCAGGCAGAAAGATCCAATGGACGTATACATGCATGACCTAATATATTATATATACAGGGCTGATGCAGTTTTGAGCTGCATAAACACACAAAGCAAAACAAAGTAAAAAGCAAAGTGGCATATTCCTCTTCACATGGGATTATGAGATCGTGGTTAGAATTGCACTGCATGATGGTGTCATCTATAAATTGTAGCAAAGACAGATAAAGAAAAAGCAAAATGACTAGAGAACTGAAAGGAGTAAGAGCAGAGGAACGGTTAAAAGAACTCAGGCACAATGTCTAAGCCTTTAACAAGATCTTTTCTTTTACATGCATGCATTTGAAGAGAAGTTTTTCAAATGGAGCAGTTACTGAAGAAACAAAAGATGTTCTTCTCTGTGATGGCAAGATCCATTTGAATTTAGTTCAGCAGCTGTTTGATCTGCCTGTTATTGAAATGAAACATGGTATGTTCTTTTTATTTCTGGTATCAGGTTTCACCTGAGATTTTTAGCTTAAAAGAGGCATTGTGGTAGAATAATTACCCCATACTATAGAAAACCGAAATAGCTAACTTTTTTTTGAGAAGTATGTGTTTTCCTTTGCCTGAAATACAGCAGAGTATCTCTTGAAATCATTTAAATGCTAAGTAACTGCAGAACTACCTCTTATCAGAGTAGTATGTTAGATGCCTCTGCAGAAGAAGGCTAAGAAAATAATCGGTACACTGTGTTACCTGGAAATAGTGCTTCCTTGAGACCTTCTGGCATTTTGCTTTGCTCATCTTGACAAGCATGTCTCAGACCTGACAATAGAGAGTAGGCTGGAGAAAATCTGATTCTCAGAATATTATATATAGATGTATCATTTAGCATTTGGAATTCTTTTAATGTGAGATAAACAATGAAGCTCAATGTTCAAATTTGCCAATCTCACATTTCTACCACCCACTACTGACTAACTTGTAAGGACAGAAGCAGCTAGGGAAACCCTAGCCCCAGCCTGATTTCTAAATTACCTTGTCCCTGACTGTTCATGTATGCTACCTTCTCAGAAACATATATACTGTTATTTTTTAGCCATTTTTCTGTAACCCTTCTGATTACTTTTCTCATCACAGTCTGAGTATATTATGATCTTACAGTACACAGTACTTGGCTGTAATTATGATGTCTCTGCCTGGTTTCCACACTGAGAGATGCATAAATTACCCTCTGTCTTACCCCTTGTCTTAGCCCCTGGCAGGCTAAGACGTATTGGCTTAATCACTATGCTCTGTCTTATGAGAAATATATTCAACTGTTGGTGAAATCAACAAGAAAAGGAAATTAATAATATAAGCTATAGTTTTCTAAATAATGATGGTTGCACACCAGACTGCTATATAATTAGGCTTACTGACAAGAAAGAAACTGGGCCTGGGATGTTACTTGTGCTGGCACCAAGAACAGTGGGGAAAAGAAATGTAAAATATGCACCATTCTGCCATTCATACTCTGCTTATCTCCTTGTTGATGAGAGCAGAGGAATGAAGAAAAGGGGCCACAAATACAACACAGATCAGGGGAGCTGCCTATGTGTGTCACCAAGACACATTGGGCCATTTCAGTTTTCCCCTAGCTTACAGCAGTTTCTGAGACTTGTTCCAGAAGATAAGGATATGCAGGTTTCGTACTTTTGTCAGCAATCTCTCTTGACTGTACAGTGCAGTGGAGGCATATATGAAAAAACTCTACTTGCTGCTGAGCTATTTCCCAGCAGGTTTCTGCAGTAACACAAGGCAGCTTTGCAGGGCAAGGACGATATCATTTTTGGCCTGTACTTCCAGCTCTTGATTTTGGAAACAAATGCCCCTAATGAAAAAAGAGCTTCAGAATTCAGTATGAAAATAATAAACAATGGGCCTGAGAAAACCCATTTTCAGCTCTGTAGAACAGTTGAATATTTCATATTTAATTAGCAGAACACCACTTCTCAATTTCATGCATTAGGATTCTGAAATATCAAAAAGGCAATGAATCAGAATCAACCTAACGTGTCCCTCTTTCTGTTCAATGTGGTGCTTGGCTTCTCTGAAATTAAGTCTGGTTTTTGACAACAAAAAGAAAAAATGAAAGAAGAATCTTTCTAAAACTCATCACAATCCTGCAAAATTATCAGGTTTGGGGCAGAAGTAGTTACGTAGTTCTTTATTGATTTCTGACCAGTACAAATTTATATTCCTAAATCTTTCCTTTTCCTAAATCTTTCCTTTTCCAAAAGGCATGAATATTAAATGTGATGTTTAAAAATATCACTCCCATCCTTTAATACTATATAATTAAAGGGGACGTAATGAAGAGTGTGCTTGTATTACAATGACAGCTTGGCATTTTTTACTATGAATAAACACTTAAACTTGAATATACTGGGGGAAAAAAAAGTTCACAACTGTAGGCCGCAGTAAACTGCACAACCCACAGTAAGGCTATTAAGACTATCAGAGTTATACCAGCAATGAACTTGGACTCATCGTTGGCATTTTAAGCCCAGGATTGTAATACCATTACCTATACTAAATATAGCCTTGTTATATAGTGCCCTGGTATTAGCACACAGAAGTCTCTCATTTCAGCAGGTCAGCACTGCAATAATCGTGCATAGCAAAAGCACTACATTATGCACAAGGTTTTTCCACCACTGAAGTATTTTGTGGGATATGCTTCAAAACAAGTGTTATCTACAACACAGAGATTTCCAACATTTAAATGGATGAAAATAAAAAAGTCCCAAGAGTTTGACAAAAAAGTATGCTTTATCACTTTGACCAACAATGTAACTATTGATTTGGACAGCAGAATTTCCACTTTCTGGCCCATTGCTTAAAGAATCTGAAGTCTGTCCAGAATTAGAAAGAAAGTATTAAGAGTAGAAGATTAGAGATTCATGGTTTTGAATTACAATCTTCTTATGATGTAACAGGTGACACGACAACACGCAATAGTGTAGCAGCCTGGAAAAGTGCTTTGTTAATAGTATAAGGAAGGGAGATTTGCCTGCTCTGGGAATAGGCTTTTTTTAGGACTGGCAAAAATTAAGCATGGTTCTTCTGGTATTTCTACACTTCCTTTTTTCATATTCCTTTTCAAAACACACGTTTATCTCCCTGAATTAAAAATTTAGAACAGAAGAACAGAATGCTTCAGGGCTTTCTTTACCTCCTATCCCAGCTAATGTCCCTGCTCAGTAATAACAGGATTACACGCTCTAAGAAAAGCATGTGATACAAAGGCTCCCACAATGCTTTTCAGTTGCCAGAGACTTTTTCAAACTGAAAAAAAGACAAAATAGAGAAGACACTGTTTTCTAGAAGAACTGCAATATCCAGTCCGAAAGGGAACAGATAATTCACTAGAAAAAATATATATGGTACATATAGCTTCATGTTCAAGCTGACTTGCAAAGGAAAGTAAAAAACAAAGGGGGAGGGATAGGTTTATTTTCTGCTTCTATGCAATACAGAAGCTCAACCTGAATGATTTTGATGTCTTTGTTTTTTAATCTTGCCTCGTTTTTTTCCACAGAAAAAAAAAAAGAATTAAAAATGTGATTCAGTTTTTGTTCATTCTCTTTATGAGAAGATTCGATAAATGAATAAAGGACAAGAAATTTTATTATATCAGCTTTTGTAAATTATCTTCAAGGTGTAACTTCCGTTTGCTATATGAATTTGAAAACATACTGAACAATCATGGCTTGACAGTAAAGGAGATGGAAAATGCTTCTTCCTTCTAGAACAAATACAGCACAATCATTTTCTTTGCCAACTTTTTCAGGTTTTATGATCTCTTCATCATTTGGATAGAGCAGATGAGCAAAAAGGATAAGCAGAAGTAGATGTCACTAGAACAAAAGTCAGCATGGAAAGACTGGCTGAGTTTTCAGAAAATGAAGATATAATTTATCAGAATTAGCAAAGATGCACTTTGTTTTTCAACTTAATTTAAATAAGGGACAAAATGCCTCAGACCTCTCAAGACCTTTCATTTAGCCTCCCTTTGCATTTACACAAAGGTGTGTTTAGCATGGATTGTCAGATCTTAACGTCATTAGTGTAATAAGGCTTTAGTGCACAAAAAGAAAGCCTGCTCTGCTGGGTGCTGGCTGACTTTTTAAAACATGCTTATACATTTTACATAACCAGAGCAGTACACTCATTTTCTTTTTTTGCTTAACTTTTGTAGGTTCTTCTTGGATTGTGCTCACTGCAGACAAGGATGGCTTTGTGCCATTAATATTCAAAGCAACACAAGAGATAATTATAAGGGATGGAACTGACAGTTCAGAAGTCTGTGGAGGTCACTCCTACAAAAAAAGCATTTCAACGCGACCACCAAGCAGTGTGACATAACTTCTGAACAAAGAACGTTAATGACTTTCTTTTCTAATACAATACAAAGACATTCTGCAGTGTCAGAAATGGAATGACTAGAAAGCTGTTTTCACTACTTTCAATGTATTTTAACTGTAAAATCTGTGGCACGGTTGCACTATAGCTAAATCCTAGGGTTGGATGGACCCTCATGATTTCTTCTGAAGGATCAGACCTAGAGTGAAGTTCACCACAGCTGTTGTTATTGGCTGCCAGTGGACTGGAGCAGAGAGACTAGCCTCTACTTTAATTGTGGTCAGGGTGTTCTTGGAGAAACAATATTATGCTAAAAACCATATGCGGTAACAACAAATCTAGCTAATACTGGTGTACAGTCCACACAAAAGCTGAAGAAAATACAACTAAAGAGCATTTATATTCATTAAGGAAAACTGGGAAGGGGAAAAAAAAATAAAAGAAAACTGCTTCAGGCTCTTTTCTGTTCCAGCTGGATCCCATGGAAACCTGCAACGTTTTCAGAAATGCTTAATTTTTATAGGAAAATGTTCAATTACTAAAAAGGTTGTATCACCGTCTCCTGTCAGTATCTTACACAGCATGTAGAACTATACATGCACACAGAAGAGAAAGAAAAAACCTTGCAAGGTAAGTTAAGGATCAAAGACACTGAACATCAATTTCATTTGGCTAAATGCAGGTGTCTACACTGCACTTGTAATCTAAACTCTGGTATGATCAGTTAAAAAAAAGGAAAAGCACTTCCATAGCAGCTTTCTCATGCCCTAATGTAGATTTCAAACTGATTGTGGTGAACCATCCCTACTAAGTAAGTAAGTGCCTATTCCTTTTCACCGGCTGCAAAAGCAAGCTAGGTTGACCAATATAAATACAAATATTTTCATTTAGTTAGATGAAGCTCACCCTCAGAGACAAGACGCAATACAGGTACATCTGAGAAGCAGGCAGGCAGATTCATGAAAACTGAACTTTCATGATTATGGTGACAGAAATAAGCATAAAGGAAGAGCTAAATGAACTTCCTAATTTTTCTTCCCCTAAATGCAAAGACATGGGTAAAGTTTAATGAATGAGTAGCTACACATGTGAGGCCTACAACTGGTACTACTGGACAGGCTCCAGCAGAAACCATGGAAAGGCATGCCTGCTTCACCCTGCACATTCAGGGAAACACAAAAGGGATGAGAATTATTTAAGCTACTATTAAGACTTATATTTCATACTGTGCATTTTGAATTTTGTTAATACTTCTGGAGACTCTTTTTTCCCTGCCTGGGAACCATGGCAAGCCTGTTTATAGGGCGCAGATACGCTAAAACCAAGTTACAATACTTCATTCCAAATGAAGGCTGGATCAAGAAGGTAGATCTATGGTCTGAAGACACTTAACGTGTTTGGAGGTTTGGCAGTAGTACCTTTCCAGTGATGCAGCCAGAAATCTCATGAAGAACAGTTTCAGTTCCTGAAAGATGGAAACAGTTACGACTCATTAGCTTAAAGTATCCTCCCAGAGACAAAGGAATCATCATTCCAAATTGCCCACATCCACAGATATGCAATGTAGCTGGGTATATTTGTACTACCTTGTTTGCAAAGATATTTTTAAGCAGCCTTGAGAAGCATTCCTGCTTGTGGGGAAAATCAAAACAAAACTAACAAAAAACGCCCAAAAAAACAAAATTAATTTGACCTTCTAATCATTAAACATATCTATTACTTTACAGTTATTTGGTTAATTGGATTGCCTGCTACTTTGCATTAAAATTGTGTTCAAAAAGGTATTTGTATTATTACTGCTTCAAGATTTGGTTTAAGTCATGCTTTCCTTCACTGAAATCAGCACAAATCATTGAAATCAAATAAGTTAACACAGAGGTTCACAGACTTAGTATGGTGAGGGAGGGCATTATCAGATTTCTAAATGACATTGCACATTTCAAAGCAGCAGCTGTTTCTAATCTTCCAAATATATTTGAACAATATCCTTGTGTCTCACAACAGTACCTGGTATTTACAATACTTACACTATGGCCAAGTAAGATAAAACTTAATTATAACTGATTAGAATGATGGGAGGATACCTTTTAGAGGACTACTTAGGCTCAATGAAAGGAAGAAGTAAAAGGAAATTTTTCTCACAAATAGTATCCTCTAAGGGTGGTAGTCTCATAGTTTGGTCCAATTGAAATAAGGTTAATGAAACAGAAAAAATATGTTACATGGAACAGTCCTGCATTCTAAACATACAAACTTGAAGAAAAATGGGTTGATAACAAGACACTTTTGATTTTTCCCGTATAGCTTCCTTGAGTTCATTACATACATTATTCATAAGGACTTCCTCATTGCTACAGAAATACTCATGTTCCACCTTTTGACATCTTCATGCCTTAGTGCTGTTGAAACAGCCAAAAGGGGAATTCTGAGAAGGTGAAAATCTTAGCAGAGATCAGCGAGTATCCAGGCATCAAAGATGCCTCAGCACTTACACTTATCACTACATACTTCATTGTCAGTCTGTCACGCTACCATTTTAATTTTTCATGTATTACTTTTCTATAAAACAATCTAACTGTTGAGAAGATCAGGAGTGAAAAGAGCTTCTTTGAACGGCTATCAAAGTTTGGTTTGGATTGGTTCAGTTTGGTTCGGTTTGGTTCAGTTCAGTTCCATGGATTTTAGATGACAAAACAATTAGTTTCAGGGAATAACTGGCTGTAAAATTAAAAAAACTTAGTTCCGTAATGTTTAATGATGCTTAATTTGGATTTGTTATACTTTGGTAACATTGTTTTTGCCTGCTGTATGATTCAAGGGTTACTGAACCTAAGTAGGAACTGATCTACTTGAAGGTGCTATCATCACCCAGCACAATTAGTCTGGTAACAAATGAGGACCCCAATTCATCCTGCTGGTCACCTACAATTTTATAGGAAAGCTTAAGAAAAAATATACTATATATCAATCAAAACTGTATAATGTTAAATAATAGCACTGCCCTCCCCCCCCAGTTATAAACACACTATTACATGCATCTATTTGAAAACAAATGTTTAAATCATACACATAAAAATGGACACCAATTGAATGAGAAAATATTTGTTTTCAGGTAATGATTTAGGAGTGCAGTGCAGAACTATCTTATATAGTGTCTATCACAGAGCTGTAAAGTTAAAATTGAAAGTAATAAAAGCACTGGAAGAAGTGCTGAAGAGATTTATGCAAAGCAGAGGATAAATTTTCAGCTTTGGTTTGAATGGAGAACAGATGGAGAATCAGTGAAGTAGAGAGATATGACTGTTCTATTAAGCACAAGCTGTACAGAAGATTTTTGCACAAACAGTGATAAAGGCATGTGGAAAGATAGAGTTTTTACTAAATTAGTTGAGCAGACAGTAGGCTGTGAAAAGGAGAAAAGCACAGACTGAGAAGAATTCACCATCCTCCAGAAGTGCTGTTTTATAGGGCCAAAATCAATCTGTTTAGAAAAAGCAGAGCTGTTCAGATCACCTAAATTTCATGATGGCACTAAGCCCACCCCCCTTTTTAGGTTCCTTATTTGACCAGCAGAAAGGATGAGCTCCTCTGGAGTAAGAATGAGACTACTGATGCTATGTTCCTGGTCCACAGTCACCCAGTAGGAGAGTCTGCCTTCTGTAATTAAAAGAGAGGAAAGAGGGAAGACTAGGAGCTTAAATTAGAAGTCAAAGCAGAATGACTACGCTCAGTATGCAGTACCAGTGGCGCTCAGAAGACTAAATGGTGTACCAGCTCCTCCAAAACATTTCCCCTGTGGGGAATAAACAACATACCAGAAAGTCTAAATTTCCATTTTAATTACTCTGCATATTTATCCAGCACATTTATATGCATCCTAGTATATTTTTAGAGTTGGTATATCTTTACTTAAAAGTACAATCTGCTTTGAAGTAAAGTTAAAATACAACTTGCCTTACGTTTTCCATAACTTTGCTGCTAAGCATGCAGCAGTCTCCTTCACTCTTCCTGGTTTCTTGTATTGACCCACTTCTTGAGAAAATGCTAACAACACAAGTTCTATATGCCAGATAGGCTTTTTCTTTTTTGATTTTGAAAACAATTTTGTGAGAACAGTAATAAAACAATATAAAAATTAAATGCAACAAAATCAAAGTCAGTTGAAATTCTGCTGGCCAATCTATGATGCTGAGTTTGCACAATGAAATACTACTTTGATATTCTTCATAATAGCTAAACAGTGAGAGATTGCTGCAGGAAGCATATAAAGTAGGCCCTGCATGACCCTCAACTAGTTCTTCCCTTTTTTCCTCTACTACTCCTGAATAGTCTTATCTACACTCATGTGAAAAATCTTAAGTATTAATTCCCTTTAATATGTCTCCAACCACTAAAACAGTATAAATAGTATCATCAAACCTAACTGCCTTTCTCCCAGTTCTTATTTTTATCTATGTTTTCTCAGCTTGGACAATTAACATATTTTTAGCCATTTTTACTTTCAGCTTTTCCTATCTTAACAGCAACCCCCAAGCATTGGAGTATTTTCCCCATCTAATATGTAGCTGAAGAGTCCTTCTTTCTAACCCAGGACAGTGCCAATTATTCTTAAGTAACTCCTGACAAACGTTTATCAAACTTGTTCTTAAAAAGCCAACATATAGTACCAGATTGCAATTACAAAACCAGTGAATTAAACCTGGACTCATCTGACCTAACTTTTAAGCATGTGAAGTCAGGTGAGGTAAATCCCATGGGTTATGCAATTTTGCACATGAAAGTATGAATTTATTTTCCATTGTCCCATACAACAGAAGTATTAGTGTTTTACATGTCAATAGTAAATTTGTATGTTTATACGTATGTTCATTAGTGAATATTATGACTTCATTTTTCTAACAGACTGAGGCAATTTCACAATCTTTATGTTAAAATGCAAACTCACTTTGCTGAGATTCAGTATTTTGCTGCTGGTGCTGTTATCTAATGGACAAGTAAAGGTCTCCATTATCTCCCAGGTAATGACATTTGGGTACCTCTGATATGAGTTACCAAAGTGCTCAGTGCAATTCAGCCTCTGCTTGCAGGGAGCCAACACTGCCCTCGAACTTTATGCTTCCCTTTCCTCCACTATTATTTGACACATATATGTGAACAACCAGGTGTGATCAAATGTTTGGAGGCATGTGCTGCCAAGTTCAGCACCGGCACAGAAAGACCTCCTGCACAGGAGGTGACATTTGCAGTGTTATACAGACTTGCCAGTTAAAACCATTAGTACTCAACAACCTCTGTCCTTTGGCAAGGATCCATCCCACTTGTCAGCAGGCACCATATCTTAGCAGACAAGGGAGTACGCAGTCAGGAGAGCCATACATCTAAAGACCATGGTGTAATACTACAGACGAAAATGAACCAAAACTCCAGGCAAATACAAACCGTTAGTTTGCTTTAGGGGCAACAGTCACTTCCTTCACATCAAACATACTTAATACATTTCAAAAATATAAAAGGCAGTACAGAAAGGCACAGTTCACAAAGATTATTTTTAAAAAAAATGTACAAAATTCACAATAATGTATCAATTTCAGCAATCAAAACATAAACTTTTGCCACATGAGAAAAGCTCTAGTGTCCTAATTGAAACTTAGCTGTGGGAAGCTGAGATGAAGTTTTCCAAAGTGATACAGGTGAAAGGCCTTCTCATTCTCCATTCAACCCCTGCAGTCACTGGATGGAAATGTATGGACCCCAAAATTTATATGGTTGAAAAGACCCACCAAACTACTGGTAAAACAGGTCAGTTTCTCAATTGAACCTACAGCTCAGCTGCACAGTTGTGCCAGCATAGTGGAGAAGGCATCATGATTCTTAAGTCACACCAGTGACCTACTAACATGGCCAGTGCTATCATATCTCATACCCTTTATCTATCAGTGAATTATGTGTCTCTGTAATTATCAATAAATTACTTTTGAAGCTTAATGTTTCAGTGCATTTTACAATAAGGCGAATTGTATTTCTTTACATTTTACCTACCACAGACAGCATAACCTACAATTAACAAATTAGTCACAATTTGATTTTTAAGTATGATGCTAACTGTTCCCCTTGTTGTCCTTCACTCAGAAACTTAGTTTACTTAAAAATAAGTCAAATAAGGAAAAAAAGTGTAAGTCAAAATACTGGCTCCACTGCAAATTACTGTCAGAATTTCTTTTAACTTCAAACAAGTCATGATTTCACACTCAGTTTGTAAATACTCTTATGCTCATGTAACTTGCATACAGCTGTTAATCTCTGTTCCCATGTCTATCTTTCCTTAATAAAATTTTATTTAGGTATCAATGATATTGTTATCAACACAAAATGTAGCTGCACTGATCTTCATTGATACACTGTTACCTCAGAACACTTGTACCTGTTAATAGCATGAAAGAAAACTGTGCATAACAGCATGCCTGAAATGTAGGATTAACCTGAGAAGCAGCAAAGATGAAAGCAGTGCTTTTGCAGATTAGTTACATAAAAGGAAAATAGAAAATGCAGCTGTAGGAGACAGAAGTATCTAGGCCTGAATTGTTTACTGCCATAAGAAAGGGTTCTCACAGCAAGATTTATTGAGGAGAAAAGAGATCTACATATGGTGGCATAAGTAAAAGGGAACTCCAGGGTGCCTACTAGAAACATTAAGAACTGAACAATCTCTCTCACATGATATTTTTAAATACCTGTAAGGATGTGATTTGTATATGAGCTTGGTTCTGGACTAACCACCATTACAAGGATGTGTAATTTAAAAGAGCATATTTGTTCTGAAGAGGTATGCCTGAAAATGTTCTTGGAAAGACGATTCCCAAGGAACACTGTCACATCAAAAATCCTTATTTGCAATGTAATTGTTTTACGCAAACCAATTTTAAAATGGAAACACTTTCAAAAAGCTATCTCATTTTTAATATACATGATATTTTTGTTTTGCATGTTATTTACGGTACACAACAAACTGTGTGACTAGTCAGGAGATAATTTTTACCTCTTAGCACTTTCACAGCAGCACAAGTACAATAGTTTGACACAGAGCTTTATGCTAGCAGACTGGAAGATCCCTTTTCCTGCCTCAAAGCAGAGATTGTGACTATTCACAATGTATGTCCTTTGTCTTCTACAGCTGTCTGTTAAATACTTGAAAACAGTTATATCCATTATGTCTCCCTTTAGTCTTCTCTAAGCAACATGACTCCTTCAATTTCTTTCAGACATCCACCCTGGACCTCTTGCTCCTCTGCCCTACACTAGCATTCAGTATCTGTCTTAAACTGCAGTAGAGTTAGTAGAATTTAGTTGAAGGTCTGTTTCAGGCATAGAAAAAGCACTGGTGTATGTTTTTGTGTACAGAAAAAGTAGGCTGCCACAGCACGAACAACTGCAGGAGGTGACAAAACGTTCCTGTATGAGTATTCTACCATTGCCCATGCCTTCTTCCTGGTGTAGGTAACAATCAGCTGTTTGAAAACTAACTTAGACAACAGCCTGCATCTCCTTTGTCTCTACAGCAATCAGCAAAGTGTTGGACCTGCCAAAGTCCAACCTGCTGAGGCAGGCTTCAAGAGGTGTGGCGTGCTACCTGCTTTAGGAGATGAGGCATAGTAGCTACTGCTGCAGAGAAAAGCAGTAATTGCCACTCACTTTGTCATGGTCCCAGTCCCCCAAATTTTCACTGATCCTCTCCATTCCTCAAAGCCTGGAGCCACAAGGAACCCCCGCAAGACCTCATGCTACAGAGAGCAAAATTCAGCTCTGCCTATGCTATGGAAGTATTGTGACCCCGTTGGGCTCAGCCAAGGAGAACAGGCAAGATACTTGTGTCTAACACACAATGATTCTGCTCACACATCCCACAGCCATGCCTGCCTTCTTGTAACAGCATGATATTGACTCAGGTCTAGGTAATTTTCTGAAAAAATTTTCATCTTATATTACCTTTATTACTAAACACCTCCCAAAATTAAGAAGAAACATTTTTAATCTAATAAGAAAAAGCACAGAAAACTTCTGTACCTTTTAGCTACTGATCTTAGGCTTTACCATGTCATATGTTAGGGGTCTCAATTACATGACAGTGCCTCATTACATTTTCCCATTAAGAAATACAATGATGAGATCAACTTGATCATCCATTAATGTCCATAACCTAGATTAATATATTTTTTTAAAAAATATGCTTGTGAAGTTAACAGGAAGTATCTTCAAATTCTTTTGCCTTATAACATTATGTTCTTTGAATGCATACATATTCAATAAGAGCAAAGAAAAAAAATCTATAGCATGCATAAACAACAACTCCACAGCGTGTCTCCCCATCGCATCCATTTCACCTTTCCCTGCCATTCTTTCCCTTTAACAGGTATTTATAACTCTTCTTTCTCAGACTGTACTATATTTTTATTAATGTTGTGTTTCAATCTAATTTGAAAAGCAGATGCCCAAATGATGCAACAAATTAAGTTATGAGAATGCAAATCTGTTCTCAGTGCAGGGACCGAGAACAGATTTGTGAGGCTGGTCAGTGTTTAAGAACAAACCTGACCCAATGCAAGCACATATTTTTAAAAGACAAAAGGTGTGCTTTTAATGAGCATGACCATAGGGAGATGCTTTCTATAATTTCAGCTTTTTAAACACTTTTCCTTGCATAATTTCATTGCCCCACTTCCTACCTTATATACATCTCCTAAGGGGTTCTGCATCATTTAAATCCCTGAAGTAACAGATGCATCATATATATCAGCAGTAAACAGCTTGAAAAGTCTGGGGAAAAAAAGAAAGAAAACAAGAGATGTGTATTTGCATTACAGCTACTGAGAAATAACCGCTGTGGCTATGCACATCATGGCTGTGTGACTAGCCATGGCTAGTGGCTGCTGGCCAAGCCGCCTGCAGCAATTTTCATGCTGTTCTACATCGCAAAATAACCTGCCTGTGGTTACGCAAATAAGATACACACTGCTGGGGATGGAAATAAATGCCCAGGTGTAATAATAGCTACCTATACACCATCCTGGCACTCTGGTAGGCTGATACAATCCTGTTGCAATCAAAACATTATATAACTAACCATAATTTACAAATAACTACAAGTTTTGGTGATATTTTCAGCTCACTTGCAGAACAGCATTTATACATACATGTGAGAGAATTTATGTTATGAAAATAAAGTCTTTAAGAATACTTATATAATTATAGGCATAGGAAACAAACATTTAATGTGAAAACATCTTCTGAGGGATTCTTGAATTGTGGTCTCTCCACCTGATAAAACAGTTTTTAAATGTTTATTTCTGTGTATTAATATGGATGGTCAATTTAAGCTTATATGAAAAGAGTAGAATGTGAAATCATTACTGTTAAATAAGATTCTTTGTGAGATTACAGGAATAAAACTATACTCCACAAATGGTTACTGCCCAGTAAAGCTCCCTGGTGGCTCAGGCTCACAGGCACCAAGTGAAAATGCTACACAGTGAGCCTCGCTGCTGAAACATGTCCCCAGAAATTATCTTATTTATTATAGATTACTTGACAGCACTTTCAAACTGCATCACCATCAATCTAAAAAAATCACAGGGCATACCATTAGTGCCTTAGGAGGTATATTTTTTGGTCACTCTTATTTGAGGACAAGATTGAAAGCACAGGCTCCGTTTTACCCTCTGCAATGCACAGGAACAAGCACCCCAGGCACCTTCTATGCCAACAACTGATGTAATACAGTGCTGAGTGTTCAAGCAGATGCAATCCTGCAGAGAGAAGGGAGTGGAACTGGAAAACAACCCTTAACAACCCACCAGGTACTGCACAGGCGCAGGCAAAAGAGAGCAGAAATTCCTAGTGCTGTTCCATTCTTGTAACTGTGCTAAGTGTGTACTTCCCAGAGCTAAAAGAACAAGAGCAAATAAAATGATCGTCATTGCCATGACTCAAGCCCAGCTCATCTTTGCTCACCTCTCTGAGAGGCATAGTATACTAATCCCCTAACCCTGAGAGTATATTAAGATATATTGGGAACATATGAATAGATTTCTAAATGAAATTTTTCAGATCTCCCTTTCAGTTCTGGGCTAGTTTTGGATTGTTCTCTTTACAGTTGCACCCTGCCTATTCTTAATGAAAGAGGAATAGGAAAAAAGAGAAAAAAAACCCCAAAACTGTGTTTGTTCATTTTCTGATAAATTCTCATACACCTGAGTGTATTTGTAGAGCAACACAGCAAATCTGGCATATGGGTCCACTGCTTATCTTTCTAAACTAAAAATGCAGCCTTGGAAATCTATTATCTCAAATCTGTCTTTTATTCATTTATTTACTGCAACTCACAGCATCAAGTGCCTGAAGCTGGCAGAAAGATTCTCTTCCATTTAAAAACCACAACAGTTCAAACAAATCCTACTCCGGACCTCTAGCCATCCCTGTCTCTATCCCATGGCCACTTATTTGCTGAACATGCTTCCAAAGGAACCTGGAAACTAACTTCTTTCACTTTGAACGGCAGCAATTTATCTTCCACAAACCTTTGCCAGTATAATCACGTAAGAGTTCTAACTCTTTGGAGTCTTCTCAAACACATCAACCTATCTTTCTGCATCTTGCAGGTGCTCTGTCAGGTATACAACAATGAAATTATGTTGAGCTTTTTTGGATACAGACAGTACATGGAATTTTACCTTGTTTCCCATAGATACATAGATACCCTCACCTATAATACACCACAGGCCATTGAATTTAACAGAAAATCCATTTATTGAGCTCAGAATTTTCTCTGCAGCTGACGCAAAACCTGCATTTAAATAAGATGTCCCTGAAAGTCACCAAATTTTAACTTGAAGACAGGGGTAGAGAATCTGCTCTGCTGGCAATTTGTTACAGGGGTCAACCAAACTCACAGCTGTGTCTTATGTATTTGAATAAATCCATGGCTCTTGTTAAACCTTCCTCCACTAACATAAAGAACTCCTTAGGTCTGATTTTTTTTGTTTATCTTTGTAAAGGCACTCATGCAATATAGCCAAGTCACCACCTAGTGTTCTCTTGGGTAAGTTTGAGCTACCAACATATCTGACCTTGCAACCATTTCAAGCGTTTTTTTCACACCTTTATCAGCCCTGTAAGGCACCTTCACCAGTCTTTCAACATCGCGTATCAGAACTGTGGGTTTCAAAAATTACAACGATCAGACTGCTCTGCAGTATTGAGTCGTGACAAAGTAGCACAGTCTCGCAATGTAATTAACTTTTAAAGGGCCTGAGACTCCTCCAAGAACTTACACCCAAGGCAATCAAGACAGAAGTTTTATTGGAGTAGTTATGTATATTTATGTGCTTTCTTCACTTAAATGTGATCTCCCAAGGAAAAAAACCCAAAATCAACAAACACAAAACAAAGCAGGCACACAGCTCATCCTGTATCTTTCTCTTGTGCAGAAGGATCCAAGTAACTCTTGAAACTCGGAGGCTTCACGTTCACACCGGTGGCCTACCTGGCGGTTGGCAGGAGCTACCTCTCCTATCGCCCTCCAGCCCCAGGGCGCGACCTGAACCCGGCGGCGAGGCCGGGCCCGCCACACCACTGCTGCCCGAACCCCCAGGCGCCCCTCCCGCCATGGGACTACTCCACACCGGGGACACGACACCCCCGCCTGAGGCGCCTCGTCTCTCCTTCGGTCCCTTCTCAGGCCTCACCGAGAGCCACACGGATGGACCATAGCCCACGGTGCGTTCCCCGCCGGCAGCGACCGAAGGGACGAGTGGCGGCCGTCCCCCCAACCGCGGCGACCGCTAGAACCGCCCTGAGGCGGTGCGCGCCCACGAGAGCGTACGTCACCGCCCCGCCCCGTTGCCTCCTGGGAGCTGTAGTTTTGGCGGCGCCCGCCCATTGTAAGCGCCGGCTGTTGGGTCATAGAGTTCAGGCGTGCCCGGCTAGAGCGCCGCTGCTGGGAACGTTGCCGCCGGCCCGCCCCCCGCGGCCAGGCGGTGCGAGGCTGGGCCGGGCCGGGAGGCGGGGCCGGGAGGTGGCCGGCACAGCCGAGCGCCGCGCTCCGCTGTACGGCTGCGGGGACCGCCTTGCCAGAGCCGGGCCGAGCTGCCGGGCGGGGGAGGCTGCTGGCTGTGGCGGGGAGGAGAAGGAGCGGGCGGGCCGCTGGGGGAGGTGAGGAATATCGGTGCGGGCGGGGATGCGCAGAGAGCCGGCGGTCGCTTGGTGCGGCGGGTGGTAGCGCGGGGGAAGCGCCGCGGCGGCGGGTTTGGGCGCTCTACTCTAGTCCCCCTGCCCTACCGCGCTGGCGGCTGCCGGCGGAGGATCCCCCGCAGCGTCTCCTCGCCCCCCCGCCGCCTGCCCAGAGGGGCTGGGGCCGGCCGCCGTGTTTCCCCGAGCATCCCGGCCTGCCTGCAGGGCTGTGGCCGTGACACCTGCCTCGGGCAGCTCGGCCTCTGCCGGGCCGGGGCGGGCGGGAGGCCGTGCAGCGAGGCCCGGAGGGGCTGCCCGGGGTTGAGGGGGTGGCTGGCGGGAGCCCCGGCGGTGGCAGCGCGCCTCGACGCCCCCAGTGCCGTGGCCTGCGTCGCTGGCCACCTCGGTGGCCAAGGGCCGGGGCGTGAGGCGGCTGGGGCTCGGTGGCCGGGGTGTGAGGTGGCTGTAGGCTGGGGCATGAGGCAGCTGGGGTGCGGTGGCTGAGGGCCGGGGCATGAGGTGACCAGGGCGCGGTGGCCGAGGGCCAGGGTGTAGGGTGGCTGGGGTGCAGTGGCCAAGGGCTGGGGCGTAGTGGCCGAGGGCCAGGGCGTGAGGTGGCCGGGGTGCGGTGACCAGTGCGTGTCTTTGCTGCTTTTGCTTTTCCAGGTCCGCTGGGGAAAGCGTCAGCCATCTCTTGCACCACAGGCAGCTGCCCAGATGGTCCAGGAGGCTTAGGGTCTTAGCGCATCTTATGAGGCACATTGTCATCTCCCTTCCATTAGTAAGTATTGCCCGGCAGTGGACGTGCGGTTCAGAACGCTAAAGAATGAGCAGCTCATGGCGGTTGCTTAAGGGATTGAGGTGGGTTGTGCTGGAGCTTGAGGAGAGCCAGGCAGGTGGTGAAGTTGATTGGGAAGTATCTCGAGTGCTCTCTTGCTGTGTACTTAAACTTATCCCTGACAGACATTTACTTAATTGGCTCTTACAGGTTATGAAATTAATGGAGTGCCTTCTCCTCCTGTCCAAGGTAACCTGCTTCAATGCTTAGTTTGTTAGAATTTTTCCTTAATAGCTGACGTAAATCTCCTTTGTTGAAACTAAGCTGATTATTATCTTGCGCTATGCAGAGTAGGTGTGAACAATGGCTCAGTGTTCTCTTGTCAGCAGACTGGTGGGTGTCTGCAAGTTTTCACTCACAGTCTTCTCCAAAGTGAGTGAACCCACTTCCCATGTTTCTCTGGTCCCTGAGCTCTGTTAAGCATTTCTGTCATCCTTGGACTCTTAAATGCAGGACTAGGTGCAGTACTCCAGTCAAGATACTGTTAGCTCTGAGGAAGTGGGGTAATTACCTTCCTTGTGTATGGCATCCCTCTTAAAAACATTCCAGAATGATACTGTCTTATTTGGCAGCATTCTTACATTACTGAAATACTCCATTTATGATCCACTGCAAGCCAGATCCTTTTTTGCTATACTGCTACCCAGGGGATTACTCCTGGAGAGGTACCCATGTTGCGAGTTTCTTTTTTCTGTACTAAGTATTTTACTTTGCACTTGTTAGTTCGAGAAGAAGTTATCTTGATCATTATAACATAACTTTTTCTACCTAATTTTAGTCTCTGAAATCTGCTCTTTCAATTCTCTTCCTCCAAGTTTGGGGTCATCCACAAAAAGTTAATTAAACTATTGAGTGGTGCCAGGCCCTGCACATTATGATAAACTCTTCCAGTTTGACAATTTGACTTTCTCAAACACTTTCTTCTTGGTTTTCATGTTTCCTGCTAATCCTGCAACTTGTTCTGTGCCATAGTGTTGCAGCTGAGCCATATCTTATGGAGAATCCTAAGTGAGGAATCCATCAATTCCTTTGAATTGGCTTCTGTGCACACTGTAGGGGTTGCTCACAGCTCAGCAACTGGAAATATGTGTAAAATCCTGAACCCTTCTGAAGTTTCAGTGCCTTGCATATGGCTTCTGGATGTCCCAGACACCTGGTTACAGGTTACGGAGAGTAATGATTGCTGCCAGTTTCCTATTCTCCCTCTTGAAGCTGTTATATGATGTAGAGACAACTGGAAAAGGCTTCTCTTGAGACAACAAGCAAATCCCATAACTGTTTTTCAAAAATAGCAGAATGAAGGTTTTACGTGGTTTTATTTCCTACCTGTAAACCAGTATTTTTTAGTTTGTAGGACACTGAAAGTAAGTACTCCTAAAGCAATATCCAAATGGTAAAAATGTGTCCAGAATTACTGCAGATACATTTTTAATTCCTTTTTTAAAAATATATGTATATTTTTGGATGGATATTCAGGTACGTGGAAATGCCAGTCTGCAGGTATAGTCAGCTGCCAACTGCTTTCATCCTTTCTACCCAACAAACAGTAGTGAGCTACAAGGTGCTTTGCGAACTTTGACAAAAAGGTGCTGAATCACTTAGGAAAAGAAAAAAAGGTGATCGCTGCATTAGAGGATGTTGAAGATAGTGAGTCATTCATGTGCTCTCATAGTGTAGCTCATGCCTGAGGTAGATGAGCCTGTCACCTCCTATGTTCTAAGTTCTTTTAAATTCTTTTCTCATTTATTTCCTCAGAAAAATCTGCTTTGGTCCTAACTTTCTTCAAAATTGCATTTGCGTTTTTAGAGAGCTTTCTGGAATAACCTTACAAATGCTGTTCTCACCCACTTAATTCAGGATCAGATTTATAGATAATATGTTAATGCTTGGTTATACTTGTAAGGGCTTACTTTATCTGATCACGAATGGTCCGTCAAGCTGAGAGTGAGAGGCAGTATTTTGAAATTTTTTAATACTGAACTCATTTGAAAATATTCTGAGAAGCAGCAAACTGTTGATTAGAATGAAAGAACTGGTCTTGTGATGAAAATGCATCAGACTAAGCCTATGTAAACAGGAAAGTTTCTTTCTTTTAAAATTGCATTTCACTCTGGAAATATCATAAAAAATTCTAGGTTTGGGGATTAGGCATTAGGTGAACATTATGTATATGTTGACTTCACTGGAAGGAAGAGTCCAGCATTGGCAGGGTCATAAGCTTAATAATTGTACAGGTATTGTTCTCTCTCTTCTACAATAATTTTTTTTTCTTTTCATTCTAATTTGTTTAGATGTCTCGTGTTAAAAAGTCATGGAGCTAGGAAAGGCGAAGCTTCTGAGAACTGGCCTTAATGCCTTATACCAAGCAATTCACCCTGTGCATGGTATTGCCTGGACAGATGGGAAACAGGTGATACTAACTTCTTTACATCTTCATAATGGAGAACCAAAATTTGGCGACTCGAGTGTTGTCGGTCAGTTTGAACATGTCCATGGACTCTACTGGGGCCCGTGTCCCCCTGATGCCCCAGCTCTGCTTGCTGTTCAACATAAAAAGCATATCACCATTTGGCAGCTCTGTTTTAATGTTACAGAAAGAAATAAGCTCTTAGTTTCTCAGATATGCGACATCAGCGAGCCTTTTCCAGTGCTCCCCCAAGGCTGCGTGTGGCATCCGAAGAAGGAGATCTTGGCTGTGCTCACTACACGGGATGCCTCTGTCTTACACTCTGTTCATCTCAACAACTCCAGAATTAAAGCAGATATTAAAGGCAGTGGTCTCATCCACTGTGCTTGTTGGACAAAGGAAGGCAATCGCTTTGTAGTGGGAGTAGGCAGTGCCCTTCATTCTTATATTTGGGATGATGTTCAGAAAACATTGACTGCTTGTTCTTTTTGCCCAATCTTTGATGTGGGAGGCTACATCTGTGCTTTGGAAGCTACTCTGAATTTCCAAGTTGCTGTTGCCACTGAGCTTCCTCTAGACAAGATCTGTGGCTTAAATGCTGGTGTTGCGTTTGAAGTTCCAGCAAGCGTTGAAACAGAGTCCTTCCCCTCGCAGTCCAGCTTATGCGGTGAGGAAGAGTTTGCCATGGACGGGGGGAAAAAGGCAGTGGACTGTGAGAAGCCCTTGTCTGTTGTTACATCTCCTGTGGATCTAACTCACATACTTTCTAGCAAGCAGGGTGCTGATTCCAGTTCTCTTCTTCATCTGAGGCCCAAAGACTACCTAACGGGAAGTGGGCAAGATTCTTCACATCTCATCTTGGTGACTTTTGAAAGAAAGGTTACCTCTACCAAAAAAGTTAGCATCCCGGGCATTCTGGTTCCTGATATAATGGCTTTTGACCCCAAAACGCAAACTGTGTCAGTTGCCTCCAATACTTGTAACATTATTTTAGTCTATTCACTGACTTCATCCAATTTACCCAATATTCAACAAATTCAGCTAGAGAAAAATGAGAAGCCAAAGGGTTTGTGCTTCTTGACCAATAAATTGTTACTGATACTGGTTGGAAGACAAAAATTCACTGACCCTGCATTTCTTCCCTCTTCAAGATCAGACAAATATATGATCCGATTGATGATTAAGGAACTAATATTTGAAATGGGTCCTTCACCGTCTGCATCAGTTAATGGGAGCTCCAACTTGAACCTTTCAAACATATCTCATGAATACTCTACAGATGTTCACCCTCTCAGCCGCGGGCTCTTGATACCAGATCGTGCTGCCGTTCAATCCCCTACCAGCAGAAGAAAGCTCATTGAAGAAATTAAGAGTCCTGTTTATGAACAAAGCTTGTTGTTGAACATGAATGACCTTAAAGATAAGAAGATTTCTGTGAGTTTCCCACAAGCTGCTGAGTCTCTTGATGCTGAACCAGTTAATCGGACTGTGGCACAGTGTGCCACATCACTGGCATTTTCTAACAAGCCAACGTCTCCAAAAAAGCAGGCAGATGCAGCTTCCAAAATACCAAATTCTTACAAGAATAACCTATTAAGTGAAAAGGAGGCAAGTTACTTTACAAAAAATATAGAAAAACTGTCTGATAACTTCACAGAATTACAGCGTCATCTCTGTGAATTAACTGAGCTGCTAAAATCTGGGAAGAGAAATCTTCCAGTGTACCCATCTTCTCAGGAACCCACTTTTATTAACATCACCTGCCAGGTAATTTTAGCATTAGAAGCCTTAATGATAAAATCTGTTTGTGGATGTGTGTTCTTTGTACAGATTTAAAACATGGACTTTTGTCAGATTGTTGTGCACCGGAAGGGTGACATCCTGTGCATGTTTAGTACGTGCAAATTCGATACATAGGAATGATCTCACTGCATGCAGGTGAAACCAATAGGAGTCTTACTTACACTTACTTAGGCTTGATGTAAGCCTAGCTTGTTTTTGTTGTCCTTCCCTACTCTTCCTGTAATTGTATCTCAGTCCCTATTTACAGTTCTTTTAGAACTACATATTTGTATTTTTCTCTGAGGGAGATAAATTGAGGGAAATATTTAAAAAAAAAAAATTTCAGCTAAACTAATGTATCTAGATTTATTGCCGTTTTGGATGGATGCTGTGGTAGTGCTTTCAGTCTTGCACAGCTGTCTGTACGAATGGTAAAAACAGCATTTAGGGAAAAAAAAGGCTGTTGCTATGTAATGGTCAATAGGATTAGATTTCCATCCTGTTCCTGCAGGTTGGACTAACGTTAGAAGTCCCGTTACTCTGCAGGCTTTTAGTGTTTTTAAAGCGATGTAATACTCAGGAATGTGTAGCTCCCTGTCCCCACCTTGTGCTGGGCTGAACTCTTGGCTCTGACTCCCACAGCCATACCTTCTCCTTCTGCACAGAGGCTGCTGGGGCTCCAGAGGACCCTCGCCTGACAGTTCAGTTGCAGAATTAAAGACTTGTATGAAGTTCTGGGAAGGTTATGTTTATCCTAGGCAACTTCTGAAGCTGCCTGTTTAGAAATCTAGACCAGTGAAAATTTCCAGGTGTGGGAATTGGTATGAAGCTCCCAGCCTCCTGGGAGGACAATTGAAATAATGGACATGGAAAAAAGAAAAAAAAACAACAAAAAAGCTTTGGCTCTGAAACTGAAATGTTGCTAATTAGTATTGAGAGCACCATCTGATAAGGAAAGAGATCCTTAGGACCTTAAAAGATAATTCCATTAACATAGCTTAAAAATGGATTTAAAAACAAATTTCACGTGAAAGACACTTTATTGGCTGAAAGAAGGCACTTCCAAATCTCATGCTAGAGAGTGTAAGTTACCTGATTATCAAAACATGGCATAAATCTACTAGGTGTCTTCTAGAATTCAGATTAATAAACCTTAGTCAATATCAAAAGTAATTTAAACTGCCATTTTCCTTATAGTAAGTTCTTATTTTTCAGCTTTGTTATTGCAAAAAAAATATTCTCTTCTTCTGTAGCATTGAACTCTTAGGTCCTAGATCATACACTCTTACTCTCTTCACTGTTTTCCATTGTAAGCATTGAATAATAACAATTTAATTTCTCTAGCACTCTTAAATCTTAAATGTATATGGGGCGTTACTCTGAAAGTTGCTCTTAGCAAGTCTGGTGTCTTATCTGAGGTGTTTGTTTAGAAGCCTGCTTTAATTTGAGATAGCACAAATTTTTGTTATGTTTTTATATTCAGCTGTCTTTTTACATATAGTTTGAAACAGAGTTAAATATTGTCTTGTCTTGGTATTCCAAGAGCTAGATTAACTACCCTTGCGTGGGGGTGCTTCGCAAATTAAGGTAATGCTACAATTTTACCTATTTTGATCACCGATGATTTATGGTAAGAAAAGCTTTGGAATTAAAGTGACGTGACGTTGGGAAGTCTGGCAGAAAATGCTGTGGTTTAACTATTCAGAAATCCTTAACAGGCAAACAGGGATCCTCACCTCGTGGGCTGAGCCCTGATTGTTTCGCTACTGCCCAGGTTACTAGCTGTATTTTAGAAAATGTTGAGGAAACCCAACATGGCCCAAATAAGCAGTGCCTTTGAGAGGGCAGAGTTTATTGGTGCAGGGGGCAGAGAGCATGTGTGCACCTCCAACCTCCCCTCTACCGTACACCCTCCTCGCGGGTGGATGGGTCCCTCCACAGCATGGAAAAGGAGCGAGAATTTACTTCATCCTGTTTTTGTCATGACCCAGAGACGTTATCAAGGCTTCCCTGGGAAGCGACATGGTTGCGTGAGTTTTATCCTGTGCAGAGAGAGTTTGTAGTTTTGGTAACAAATGATCTTTTGCAGATTTAAAAAATGCTTTGCTCTGCCGCTTGGGGGTTATTCTTTGAAGATGCTTTTTGGATTTCAAGGCTTGGGTCAGGGATGGTCGGAGGTGAGACAAACAAGCCCTTCTGATTTGTTAGTCTATTCCTCGTCCCAAACTTTCGTGGGCAGGAGTTCTCACCTCTTCTTAAGTTGTGGATCGGGGTGGGGAGGATGGAAAACCTTTACAGGCTCCCCAGGAAAATGTCCCTCACAGGTGGTAGGATGAGTCTCAGGATTTCACCGTGGATGAAGCTCGTGGTTTCTCCAGCAGCAGCGTATGTATGATTTGCTCTCCTGTTACTCTGACATACGCTGGATTAGCACAGTTACTTGCTGCTATCACTTACAGACCGTTACTTTGAGAGCTGAGACTTCAGAGTATAAATCTTGCAAATGGTTCTGAATGAATGTAGCATTTGACTTTCTGTAAATGATGTGGTTGAAGGCCTGTCTGTGATACTGTTTTGATTAATGCTATTTTGACATCTCTGCTTAAATATACAGCATGGTATCTAAGATTGTTTCTTGAATTTACAGAAGCAGCTTTCCAGAAGTGATTCAGATGAAAGACGAGCTGTTATTCTTTGTGGTGGTAAACTCCGTCTAAATATAGTCCAGCAGATATTCAATCTCTCTCTTGTAGAAATGCAACATGGTACGTTGTAATTATCCAATAATACAAACACTTTAAACACATGCAACATTCTCGGTGAGCATAATCCCACCTGGGAGAAAACCAAATAAAAAATAATGAAAGATTGTTAATAAAAGTTTGCTAATCTGTTTTATAACATAAAGGTTATTCTCTGGGCTTTTACTGAGAAAAATCTCTACATTATAAAAGAAATGAGCAAACTTTTACATATTGATACCCCCCGTATCAAGTTGCTAGTTATACAGGAAAATTACTGTCACCCAGTATTTTACTTATATTTTCAGCTATTCTAAACAGAGAAGTCTGAGTGATGAGGAGGTTAGAGTTGACTGGTGGTTTTGGAATAAAGGTTTCTATATTTTAATCTGTAGTTCCAACATCTGGTCTCCTTCAAGAAATGCTACAGTTTTTTATAAACACAAAAGTAGCCCTGTAAATTTTACCAGTGCGTTTCACTTCAGTTTTTGCTGTGAAGAAAACTACCTGCCATACTGCTGTCATCTCCACTGTTACCTGCTTATCCTATGTGCATCCTGTGTGTCAATTCTAAGGGTCTTACTTTTGGCAAAGGTAGAAAACGTACTTTTGGGGTATGATCTCTCGCTACTACAGATACCCTCTGTACTATATTCCAGTTACTGGCCTACTGTGTCTGCTGCCTGCCTGCTTGCAGATTTCTGAGTAACTATCCCAAAGCTTTAAGGCTGCTGTTTTTACCACTGTGCAAGTTTCATTTTTCTTTAAGTAGTTGTTGGAATATGTTTAGTATTCCAATACCTAGATAAAGCTGTACTTGGGTAATTCACTAGCAACTGAATCTTGTAAATGTTCTTGCCACTATCTTAGGTTAGTTGAGCAGTTTTTCTATTGCAGGCTCAGTTACCTGCATTGAAACACAGTGACTTTTTGAATTTAATTTTAATTTAATGTTGTGGCACAGCCCACAAACGTGTGATATACCCAGTGACAACAGCAGGCAGTTTGGTAGAAAGTGATCTCTTAATTTTTCAGACTGGAATTTTATTTTGAGCTATAGGATTTCAACAACTTTTCTTTCTGGCAAGAAAAATATCCCCATTACCTGCATTAGTTTCGACTTCTCATTTTTAGCTTAAAAATGTAAACTTGACAGAATTGGTTGCCTGGGAATGAGTAATCATCATGTATATGACTAGCCTTACTAGATAAATTTTTAAAGCAAACAGTGTTATAATAGGTTTATTTATTAATTTTACAAATATTACTAGATAAATGGGCAAAGTAGGAGTGGTATTTTCAAAATCTTAAATTGTATTTATTTTGAAGTTTGGTCCAAATGAGATATTAAGCCAAAAAATTAAAGGGTTGCATGCTTTTAGGCTACAGTCTTCTCATGACCTTACTTGTGACATGAAGTTACATAATGTAAATTTACAAACAGCTGGAAATGTTTTCTCTGAATTCCCTCACGAGCTCTATTTTATTTCTTCATCAACTTAATGAATACAAGTACAGAGATTTTCTCATTTATATGAATTGGTAGAAGTCAGTGTTTTGGTTTCGGTAAACAACTTCAAATTGTAAAAATAATGCTAATGGTGATGTGAAGTCAAACAGCAAATGGGCCTGAGACATGGGGTTTGTATAGCATAGTAGAGTGTTTCTTCCTTATATTTACTGGAATTAATTATATTGAAATTACATAATAGAAGCAGTTTCTAAATTGTTTTTATGATATTAATTTGTCATTGAATTTAATAAATTTCTGCTTTTTACAGTATCTGCACAGTTTAAGCACTGTGAAGTAGCTTATGAATATCTAATTAAAAACAAGTCTGGATGCTTATGAATTCTGTTCAGAATTTCAACCCTCCTTCTTTGAAGCACACATTTATTATAGTCTCATCCCCCAGTGGCAGAACTGGTCAGAAAGCTGTTTTGCATAGTTATCTGTCCTTTATTTTTAAGATTATACAACCTACATCTCCTCATACTTTTTTTTTTTTTGCTAGAAAAACTGTGAACATGCAGAAGCATTTAACTTCAATTTTAGGGAAATGTTTAGTGTCTTAAACATATCTAATTACAGGAAATCTGATAAACAGACATTTATGTATCTTCACAGGTTCATCTTGGATTGTTCTCACAGCAGACAGCGATGGCTTTGTTCCATTAATGTTTACATCCACGCAGGAGATAGTCGTAAGAGATGCCAGTATGAAAGGCCACAGTGCTCTTTCTTCCAAAACCTTGGACATCATCAGTTCTACAGAAGGGTGTAGACCCGCATCTTCTGAATGTCTGGATATCACGAGTTCTTTGGAAGTTCTCAGAGACTGCTCCTCTAAGACTTTAGGTGGCACCAGTCCTTCAGAACAGCCCAGCAGTAAAATGTAAATTTTGACAGTGATTTTGTACTGCCTGTCTTATGATGGGAGACTTTTAAATTTACTGTGTAGGTCTGCAAATTCTAAACAAGTCTGTCTCAACTATTGGAGTTTCATAATTTTTTTTGTTACATATCACTGCAAATTATTTCATCCTTGGAAATTAACTTTTTTTTTTTATACTGAGCAGTGTTTTTTAAATATGCCTCTTGTGGTATAGACCAGGTCTTTGTATCAGTGGTTGAAAACCGGTGTTCTTACAAGCTTCCAAGCTAAAATTTCCATCTCTGTCTTTAATATGTTGGTGGTTTTAGATGATACTAAACTTGCATAATAAAGGAATCCTAGAAAACACTGCTTCGTCCCCCATTTCCTCACTTCTGTCAAAGCCTGAAATAATATGCTGTTGTTATTTAGAAACAGTACCTGCGGAAGCGTGGGTGTTTTTACAGTGGTGTTACTGAGGATGTCAGCACTACTTTAGGTACCTGGAACCTGGGACAAAGTATGATTGTGTGGGGTATGCGTAGTGCGTAGAAGCCAGACGCTTTCCCCTCCTGCACCCACCAGTAATGTCTCTCTGTGCTTTCTGTGGCTTTCTGCTCTCTGTGGCTGTCCCATGCCATGTTTTGTGGTGGGTTGAGCCCAGCTGGCAGCTGAGCCCCAACCCAGCTGCTCACTCGTTCCCCAGTGCAGGACAGGGAGGGAATTGGAAGAGCAAAAGCAGGAACAGCTCCTGGGTTGAGATAAGGACAGTTTAATAGTAAATCAGAAGCTTGTGTGGGAAAGCGAAGCAAAATGAGGAGTTTATTCAGTACATTCTATCAGTTCAGCAGCTTAGGGGAAGGGAAGGCTTCATTGTGTGTAATGGTTACTTGGGAAAACAAGTGCCATAACGCTGAATGCCCTCCCCTTTCCCACAACATACTGCTGAGGAGGGTGCTGTATGGCATGGGATATCCCTCTGGGGACAGCTGTCCCAGCTGGGTCCCCTCCCACCTCCTCGTGCACCCCCAGCCTGCTCGCCAGCAGGACAGAGCAGGAAAAGAGAAAGCCTTGGCGCTGTGCCAGCACTGCTCAGCCACAGCCAAACCATCGGTGTGTTGCCAGCGCTGCTTTGGTCACAGATCCAATGTACCCAACAGGCCACAATGAAGAAGACAAACTCCATCCCAGCCAGACCCAGTACGTGGCTATAGGCATAAAATTACGTCAGTTACATTTGAATAACTAGATGTGCAAGTTAATACTTCTAAACGTGTCTTGTTTCCCTGTTACCTTTGAAACAATACTGTTAGTATTAACAACATTGCCTTAAATACCTCTGCTTTAATTTTCAAAGCTAATACCTGCTGAACGGGCAGAGGGGATGTCTGATAACCCATCACCTTGAGAACACCCAACCTAAAGGCTGACAGAAGAATATGTTCTATGGGCTTTGTACTGAAAGAGAGAAACTGCAAAGGTGAAATGTCAAAAACAGCACAAGTTTATGTAGCATGGATTGCAGCACTGAGGAAAAGACAGTAATCCAAGATTGCCACCCATAAAATTAAAGCGTGATAACATTAAGCAGTTTATCAAGCTTTCACAGTGGCACTTACTGCGTGAGAAGGAATGAAGTGACTAGATTATAGAATTGGAGCTGCTGTCTCAGGACTAATATAATCTCTTTTTTTTTTTTTTAATCGCCTGTTTGGAAATTTGGCCACTGTCAGAAGATCATCTGTCCACAAAATACAGTATTAAACATACAACATTAGCAAAAGCTGCAAAGAACACTCAGTGTTGTGTGGTGTAACTAGAAGTTAACGGCTTTGGATGAACAGGAGAGAAGGAAAACAGGTAAATAACTTGGTGATCATGGACTTCAACCTGTACATGAAGTGTGTGTCTGTTCTCAGTAACTGCCACTGTTGTTTAATTGGGAGGTGGTCAGCGATCACCATTACTCCTACCAGAAGCCATTGCATTCAGAACCTCAGTGCTGGAGGCATGTTCAAAGCACCCAGGCTGGGTACTGGGGATGGTCCATGTTTCTTCTCAGCCACCTGACGGTCCTTTTCTGTACCAGTTCCTGGTTTCATCATCCCACTAACCCACAGGAGAGGGTTAGGGCTGAGTGCTCTTGGCTCTGCAGGAAACCTCTGCCACCTGCACTGGCCCGTTCACCTTGAGAGCATGCCTTGAACTGCACATGCCTCAAATGCTGCTCCTATAATTTCATTATGCAGCCAAACAGTGTCTAAAAATTAGCTGCTTATTTTGGAATTATTACCTATTTGTATAATTTCTACACCAACGAAAGACAGCATCTCCCACCAGAAGTGTGCTCAGTCTCAGGTTCCACCTCCCCAGGTGGGCACCGGGAGCTACATGCGTGCAGGGCACTGCCGTGTCCGGCAGCTAGAGGAGACACAGCAAGTAGAAGTCATCCACAGAAACCTGGTAATAGATTGGTCAAGGGATTACGTTAGTTCTCCACAATGTGTTATGTGCATGTGGACAAACACTGCATTTGAAATATAAGCCTAGGAATCTTAGAACAATTAAATCCTCACATTAAGAGAATTGCTTATTTCTAATCAAGAAGTCATTTCTAAACCTATGGGCTGGTCTGCACCAAAGCTGAAAATTACACAAACAGCTGGATAGCTGAAGATGTATCAAGCATAATACTAATGGTAACCAAACTTTCCTTTTCAATGCTGAAAACTTTGGAGAGGGACATGCGAGCAGTTGGAAGTCACCATGGTGTAACACAGGGTGCTGAGTCCAGGAACTAGCAGAATCTGCCACTGAGGATGTTGGTGTCTTGCTAAGATACCACTGGTAAATTAAGTACTTCTCCTATTTCAGCTGAACTGTAATACGGGTTAATAATAACCTTTTGTATAGGTTATGTGAAGCATAATGCTACAAGTGTATTACCCAGTATTATTTATTAATATATTTAGTGGGATAACCAGCTTACTACTTCTAGACAGTTCATCAAAAGGCTTAGAAAAGATTACACTAACCATCCCCCCTCCCCCAAACTTTAGAGATTTTCAACTTTGTTTCAATTAACACCTCTCATCTGAGAAAAAAAAAAAAAAAAAAAAAAGAGAGAGAAAAAGAGTGAAGAAACTAGTGCAAAATTGATTAGAGCCATTATTGTACTCATGTGCAGTGTTACTTACTGTCAGGACAACTTCAGGCTCACTCCTGCTGTACAAAAGCATGAATTCTGGGAGATGCATTTGAAGGGGAGTTCCTAATTCACCTGGGTTTAAGTCTTTTTCTGAGTTTAGTTTCTGTTGCAGCCAATTTCCCCGCATCCACTGTAGCTGTAGGTGCTACAAGTTGATACTGTGATGGTGAGGAATGGTGTGGCTGAGGTTCCTGAGCTTGGGGATGGGGACACATATGACATGGGAGATAAAAAGCCCTTGCTGCAATTTCCTTGATCTTGAAGGGATGTCGTTACACTCAGGTTTATGTCCAGAAATGCACAGCTAATGGTTTTCAAAATCTCTTTGATTAAATGTTATTACAAAAAAAATTATCTTATTTTCATGTGTTCTCTTTTCATTTAATTTTCTTTTACTGAAACTTCTGATGGTTCTTGATTGAACACGGATTTTCTTCAAATCCATACAAAGAAAGCCTGTGCCTTCAGTGCCTTTGAAAAAGATAAAACCTTAAATGAATCTTTTTCATCTCAAAGTAGAGGCTTCTATTCTATTTAAAATGTCCCCAAATTTTTAAAGATGAATTAACATTCATAAACGAGGTAATAATGCGAATGTTCTTTTATCTGTTGCATTCTTTAGGTCTAAAAGCAACCACTAAAAGAACTTGCAACGTGATTCTATCATTTAAACCTTATTAAAATAAAAAAGTACAACAAAACTACTGTTTCAATGTCACAAAAATGAATTAGCCTGGGATAATGTGAGTTTCCTCATAAGCGCATTTTCAGCTGTACACATCGCTATGCTGGTTGTACACTAATATGGTCATTATATATAATGTGTCGAATTGTCATGTGTAGTTAACTTCTTACTTCTATCTTCCAATAAATCTTCTAATTACAGGTATTATCCATATGCTCCATGAAACGTATCTGGAATGTCTTTCAGCATTATCGTGTTCTTCATACGTTTACCGTTCCTAACCCTGCCACAGTAGCACTGAGCTGGCAGAGGATGGGCTCCACAGGGCCTGAGCGATTGGTCCTTCCTCACCATCTACAGCAGAGAGCAGCAAAAACGAGGACAAAGCTGAAGGGCATAGCTGAAATTCATAGTCTTGTCTAACATCATTTGAGATAAGAAATAAATCAGGAAATAAGGTTTACTTGTGCTTCCCCACTTCTAGAGCAAATATTCACGTTACCCTGCCATCCAACAGCACTGCTGCTCCAAAAACGTCTCCAAAATGATATTGAGGACCCACCTTTCTGGCAGAGCACCACAGCTCTGGGCCCATCCTCCCTCCGTCGTTTGCTCAGCTCTCTGTCGTGCCAGTTCGTGTCTTCAGAGGCTGTAGATTCTCAGGTGCAACACAGCAAAAAGTCTCCTCCTCTGCCTCAGGGACAGAGACACATGCTGCTGCTTTGTCTGTTGAATGAAGCTTCCCCATGAGTTACCATCTGTTTTACGCGGCAGATTTGGTGCTTAATGATGTGAAAGCTATCTGTTTTCATACTTTCAAGCCTATAACACATAGACATTTTTGTAACCATAATACCTAGCAAGAGTACTGAGGATCTGAACTGTGGTTTTGCAGAGAGTTAAGGTAAAAAACCCAAATCATTCAGTGCAGCGCAAGGAACTTGTGATCTCAAAACCTGCAGGAAAATAAAACTCACTCCCTCACCTGCCAGTTGTGTGAGTCCAACTGACCTTTCCAACAATCAGTCTGGAAGCTTTCTGAATGAAAAGGCTCTATTGTAACACTTTGAGCCTGGTTTTTATGTAACTACAACATGAAATTCACACAAGGGATGTGATTGACCACTACACACTAGACGGCTACTGGCTGTACCCTACTGCATGAGACCTTGAACTAACTTGCCCTCTCTTCCTCATCTTCAAAGAGCTGGACAACAAATACCAGGTCTCAAAGGACCTGAGTTTCCCTTAAGGAAACTGCTCCTCTCAGGAAGATCGATTTAATTTTGTATTTTCTATCTAAAGCCCAGAAAGGCATGTAGAAAAGGACATGAAGAAGTGATATTTGGGAACAAACTACAAACCCAATAAAGCAGGGTTTGGCTTTAAAGTATTGTCTGCTTCAATTATTTTACTTGGAATGCAGAAGGTGAACAGAGACAACAGGATGTAGCAGGGATTGATTCTAGCAGCAATTCTTATAAAGCACAGGAATGACTTAAGGAATTAGTACTTAAATCTACAGAGCTCTTCCTGAAAACCCAGTGACCTGACACCAAAGGTCCCAGCCCTCAGGACTCCCCAGGGACGGATGTCCGAGGTGACATTCACCTATTAAAGTGGGGGACTCAGCACAAGAGATCTAATCCACCTAAGCTGTGTCAGGTCACCACGCCCAGGGGCAGACAAGGTACTTTAAGGCAGGAGAACATGGTTAGCAGGAGAGACTGCCGGTGGCAGTGGCTAAAAGCAGCCCCTCCTTCAGTGCCTGGTGGGGCACGGCCGCTCGCCTACGTGGTTAGCTGTAAGGCGCTCAGGAAGGCGGTGAAACCTTGGAAGGTTTCAACATTATTTTTAGGCAGAAACTACAAGGGGGATGCAAGTAGCTCAGCTACTGACTATACCGCAATCAGCAGCCTTCCAGGTGGGTGAGTGCTGGCCATTAGGTACTCGGCTGGTTTAATCCAACCTCCAGCATTCTTAGGACTGTATTTGGGTATTACCTGAATGAGAACCCCTGGGGATGGAACCTGGCCCTTGTTATTGCCAATCAGTGCAAGGCAGGAGGTTTACATTAGATTAGCGTTTAATCTGAATAGTTGTCAATATAAGAATCTGCTTCTTTCAGCCATGTGTTCTGAACATAGATAAGGCATACACATCATTTGGAACTGACAAGGAGACACAAAGTTCATTCATTTTACAGCACCAACACTGAGTCCTAAAAAAAGAAAATTACAGAAAGCCTTACTCTGCACTTACGTTGCCATTCTTTTTACTTACAAAAATAAATTCATTTTCTTAACAAAAGTACAACTGTGATAATCAAATAAAATAATGAGATTTTCAAAATATAAAAATACTCTGCTACATTTCATCTACAGAAGCTTTCTATTTTATTTTGGCAGTTCCCATTATTGCTACCATGTGCAAAGTGAGGACTGAGCACCTCTCTGTCAGATAGGTCTCTCTGGAGAAGAGGAAAACAGTTTACAACCAACTAAGTTTAACTTGCAAGAGACTGAATTCAGATTGGGTATTTAGAGATAGTACCTTAAGCCACATTCAAATTACTGAAATCAACCACAGCCAGCAGTTTCTGCCACCCTGTTATCACTATGCCAAGTCCTGGGCTTATGTAAACTGACACGGATCCACTGTCTTGTAGCTACAGATTTATAGCAGCTGAAAATGTAACCCATTAAAAACCATTATCAGCCTTTACTGGGAATTCTGCTTGTTTTTAAAGATGACTATTCAGAAATATACAAGTATTACAGAATAAATCAAACCCCCAAATCTGTTTTCTGTGACGTTTTGAAGCTATGTGATATTAGTACATAACTTACCTACTTCAGAGTGCAATAAACCTGCTATTTCAAATTCCATCAGACTCAAAATTGTAAACAGGCTCATGGTTTTTATTGTTGTAAACGCATATGCCCCAGGCATACAAATCTTAATTCATCCAAAAATTGAAACAAAAAAAACCCCACCCCAGCCTTCAGATGTCAATTCAACGGAAGTTTTAAACATAGTTAACTCTTACCCACACGCTCTCAAAATATAACCTTAGAAGTTCACTCATGATTAAGCATTTTGCTGAATTAGGACAGTTCATTAGGCCTTAGACTTCAAACTTGGCTGAAAAGGTTTCAATATTAAACGTGTTGAGACACTTCAGTGGAGGCAACTGATTTTACTTCATAGTGTGTTTCACTAAAAGCTTTCCCAGTTTCCAGTCCCAGCATTGAGTCTCTTCCCAGATGGCCCTTGAGCGAATTACTTGTGGTTACTGCCTCTGGCGACACCTACGGCAAGTGCCCACAAACAGCCACAAGCCAGCCCTCCAAAGGCACTTCTAGTACAAAATAAAGGCACCCTCCCACATATCCATGCGGTGAAGCCAGTGGGCTGTAAATTTGTGTCTTGTCTGGCAGTATGCTAATTTCTTCAAGGCAAACAAGCCTTCCAGCTCTTGGATTCATCACTCTCTCCTTCAGATTTAGATACATCTTCAGAGTCCAGTCATTTTAGCTGGAGCCTGGAGCCAACCTCTGGAGGTCTCTGTATCTCCACTGGCTACAGAAGCCCAGAATGGCCAGGTAAGTGCTCCACAAAGTGCCTGAGGTTAGGTGTGTCTTTCATCCACAAAATGTTTTCAGCAGTGTGAATCTATTGTAGAAATGAGGCTTCAAGTCAATGTATCTAAAGCATGATGACATCCCTGAATGAAAAAAAATCACCTTTTAAAAGTAGCCTTATTGTTACAAAACACTGTGTGCAAGCTGAGATTAACAGCCATGCCATGGTATTTTGTGAGGTGGAGAGTCTACACCACATGAGAAATGGGTGAGCACCATGATGACTTAAAGGACAAAATTTACAGAGATTTGAATGGCATAGTCTAATTTTTGGAAGACACTACTGATTTTGGGTATCCTGAGTTGATATGTATTGATGTTGAAAATATTAAGTACTCATTCTCTGACAAAGATCGGTTTACAGGTTCCAGAAGCAAGAAACTCCAGTAATAGGAAATGTAAGGTTCTGTTTCATATAAAATAGATAAATCTCAAACATCAAAATCTCTTTCAGAAAAATTCTTCGTGAGAAAATCCTCAAAAGATGTCTGCATCATTGATTTGGTTCATTTCAAAAAAAGTAAATTCTAACTTTATATAGTATACTTCAGGATTCCCAAGTGCTTTCCAAACACACTACTGTGCAATTTATAGGTAGAGATTATGTTCAAAATCCATCCCCAGCCTCTAAGAGTGAAATAGATCACATGAATTAAAATTTGGGAGATGCATTACAATTACACTTTTTTCCCTTGACCTACAAGTCCATAGAATCTCCTGTTGCAATGAGATCACAGCTTTCTGTTAATCACTGAAAAGCAAACAAAAAAACTTCACGCCCCTGAACATTTCTAATGTCTTTTTTTGGCACAGTGCATGAAGTTAGATATCTATTTTGCAGGGCAGTATCCTCTCTTGATTTCATTACTGACTGGGTCAGAATCATCCTTTATCCTTTTTGATAAAATGCGAGCAGAGAAATGACCTGGAAGACTTTTACAGAGTTTGCGCGTGGGATGTGAGACTGTTTGCAAAGTCTTTGTACTCAGAGCTTTCAGACCATGGTGTCCTTTTTGTGGTCATCTAAGTTCTCTGTGCTTTGATGGCTCCTTCTGTTAAAAGCAGAACAAATGATACGTGAACAGACTTCTGGCTTTTATTGTTAACTAATCAAGCCCCAGTTTGGCAATCTCAAATGACTGAGAACCACCAGCAAGATGTGGTTGTTACGGACAGTGACTAAAGCACCAAAACAGAGGGCCTAGTCCCATTTTATATTGTTTAGCCTGTCCCCTCTGGTCTGCAGCTGCCACTCCAGAAAGCAGCTGGTGCACAAGAGGCCTGCAGCATATCTGCCAACCCCATGCAGGTATCTTAGATACCCTTAGGGCAATGAATTGGTACCAGATACACATGCTTAGGCCCTGGAATTGACTCCTTAGGATAGAAATCAGTTTCCGATTCCAGTAACTTCAGATAAATAAGTAAATAAATAAAAAAAAGGCAGTAACAACATATTTTGATATTTAATCCATCAGTCTGCTAGGATAGACTGTTTTTATGTATGTCCTCAGTATACCAATGCTTCATTTGACAGAGATGGATGATTTTGAGCTAGGCAAGATTTTCTTTGGAGAGAGAGGAAAGGGGAGGAAGGGAGAGTAATAGGGTAAAAAGGGAAAGAACGGCTCAAAGCTGTCCTTTCTTTTTCTCCCACGAGCTTTCCTGCCTACGCCTATAAATGGTTTGGATGTTTCTTATATGCCATAAACACCAAAAATGCAGTCAAGAATCCCATTTTCTTCTATAGACAGCTAAATTGTAACTATTCACATTTTCTCCAGAAATTTAAACTAAACAATGTTCTTCGTTTCTGACTTGAACACTGTACTACAATAGTGCTTTGTGTGCCACCCCAGCGAAAAAGTAAAATATAGCAGCTGATACATCTAATAAATGATCCTCCAAGCAGGTATTATTACACTACAGAAATTAGATGCTGGAGCATTCAACTAATAACTCACCTAAAAGAGTGTTGTTTTGTTGTTATAGGGAATATAGAGGTGTACATTGGTAGCTAGTATTTTTTTGCCCACTATGATGAAGACCTGCTGTGGCGATGGTACTGCTGTTTGCTACCAGTTCAAACCTACCTTAACAATTCAAGCGCAAGCTTTGTTTCTTTCCGACTTTCTTCAGTGATTGGGTAGAAAAGAAGTACAAACAAACCTACAAGGATGAGGATGGCAGGGACTGCTCCAATGAGGATTTTCAGTGTAAGGATCACATCGTTGGATTGTCTGCATATCCCTGGCTTGTATCCAGTAAACCTAAACAAATGGAAATCACAGTGGTGTGTGTATGTCCAAAGCTAAAAGGCATTTCATCTGAAGGCTCCCTTCCTTCTTTCCCCCAACACTCTTCAAGTCTTCTCTTCCTTTTTCCTATACCTCTCTTTTCCTTCCCCCCACTACATGTTTCAAATCTTGTTTTTTGAATCCCATTTTTATGCTCAATTTCAGATAACTACATTACCTCTATATTTTATTATTCTATGACATTTAAATACTAACAGAAGCATAGAATCCCATGTAAGGAAATGGATCTGTTAAGTGTTTCATGTGTTTCCTATTAATATTCAGCAAAGTATTTAGGCTTTGCTTTAAAAGTATGCAAGTAATCTGACCAACTTCAACAGCAATAATTAACTTTAATTTGAATACACACTTAAGCACTCTTCTCTAGGTAGACAAATTTACTTAAGTGCTTAGAGTTAGGTACACACTTACAGTTCATTGATTGAGGGCTTCCATGCAGTCCTACAACTGCTGATATATTCAAATTCCCATTCCCAATTTGTAGAATGGATTTATTTTCCTCTGAGCATGCACCTATGAAAGCTACAGCTCATTTGGCATCACTCTGTCTTCTGTGTTCTCCCACAAACACCTGCCTTGGCAAATTGCTGGGAGCTAACTGGAATGCAATTGAAAAGGGGCTAATTGGTGAACAGTGATTTGTTTGAAGGTGTTAGCAAGTAAGCATCTGAAATTCCTAAGCGCTAAACAATCAGCCAAGCACTGCCTGTTATTTAGCAGTTTCAGCTGAAGGCCCTGAAGCAAAACATTCTGGTTACCAAAACCTAACTGGGAGCTAGGGACTAGACAGTATTTCAGACAGGTTCCCTTCTAAGTGTTTATAGTGTGCTTGTGTGCTGTAGCAGCTACCGGTAAAGGCCCTTTCTGCTAGGTCACACACAAACGCAGGGCAGGAGATGGCTGACCAGTTTCTCAATCTGACTGTCTAATCAGGACAGACAAGGCAAAAGTGGAAGGAGAACACAAAGCATCTTCCAAATTGACATGGTCCAGGTGACATGCAGAGCTGCGAGACTGTTCCTGACTCTGATCAGTGTCCGGTTCCCCAAAACCCTGCAGGAATTGGTGATCCTTTTATTCTGAACCGGCCACTAGGCACCCCTGAAAGCACGGCAATGTGTAAAGCCTTACGAGCTCATATAGGTAGTCTAACCCATATGCAACAGGGAATGCACAAAGCAGCTGTCTCACTTACGGGGGACCTTCATTTGCTGAGCTTTCATGTTTAGGTCTTTATTCATATAAGCCACAAATATTCACATAAGTGATTTGGAAAGAGGAAAATCTAAAGGGAAGTCAAGTCTTTCTGAACTGAAACATGTTAGGGCAGGGGACTTAATGCTCAGTGGTCTGGCCTAGATAATAGCAATCCTGTCTTTAGTGGTCAGCCAAAGTGGAGCTGCTAGAACTTTCAGACTCAGGGTAAAAGGACAATTAACTGCAGGGTAAAGGCAGAGTAACCTCAGAATGCTTTCAGAGTAGATCCACCAAGTGGAAACACAATGTTACTTACTCCAGTCCTGCTGCAGAAATTCCTAAGCCAATTCCTGCTGACATCTTGGTAAAGAAAACATAAGAAGAATAGAAAATGGTTTCATGTCCTTTTCCATGAGGATTCTGCAGGCGAAAGTTATCAACAACGTCAGGCAGCATTGACCTAGAGATGAGCAAGATAAAAGAAAAATTCAAGCCAAAGTATCTCCTCAAAATCCAAACTTACTGAAAGAGCACACCCCTCCTCCTTTTTAAGATGTGATTGATGCCATCGTGCACATGAAAGGATCCAGTTCCAAAAGTCCTACTGCTAGACAGGAGGGCAAAAATCTGTGTAAGAAATGCATGGCCACATATTACAAAGTAGAAAACCACTGAAAAACTATCAAACACTTTCTGGGAGGCAAGAGAATTCTTTAGACTGACTGTCATTCCAATCAGAAGTTGCAATATTAAAAAAAGAACAATGAAAGAACCCATGTTTCTTAAGATTTCAAGGGACTCTGAACAGTTTCACTCTGAAATGACTCTTTTGACAAGCTAACAAAATTTTCAGAAACCAATGAGGCCTATTCTCTTTCTACTTCAAAGAGAATGAGTTTGGTAAAGGAAAATCAGAACAGAAGCTGCTCAGATGTCAATTGTGAATTGACATTTTATTTCTAATATATGTCATGTTGGAAAAAAGGGCTTCTCACCCTCGGTGCAGAAAAGTTTATGCAGTCTGACAGCTTATTTCAAGCTATGTTTCCATGATCTCTTGGAGTTTTCAGGGCATTGTACAAATGAGTAATGCAAAACAGCTCTCCCAGCAATGTTCTTGCTTTCTGGTCAATTTGACCTGAATAACAATTATTTCATCTGGAGAGGAAACATCCCATCTTGCTCATCCTTGAGTAGTTTTTTCCCCACATATTTTCAATCCTCACAAGCAAAGGACCTCGTATTCTCATTTTCTTTTAATCATATCCTTGTGTTATTTGAACTATAACAGAGGACCGCTCAAGCAGGGATACAATTTGGCATATGTTTCCTCTGCTGCGTTCTTAATTGCTCAGCATTAATTGATTTATCTAATTTCATTTCATCATTACTGTAGTTCTGTTAGAAACTAAACCTAAGCAACTGATTTCCTGTTATCACAAGTTCTATAGCTACTTGGATTATTGATTCACCTGCATACTGTTACGCCTAAAGAACAGCTACAGTTACAGTAGATACAATCTGTTAACAGTAGGGCAACCAAAGTCACATCATTGAACACAGCATCTATTATTAAAGCAGAAAAAGATTTTTGGGAGAAGTGACTATTGCCAAATTCTGCCTCTTCTGGAGGCAAAGTCCATGCAGTAGTACATACCTGTAACATAGACATATACCCCTTCCCACCTCAAATGTAAAATTCTCCTACCATGGCAACAGAAGAGATGCTGCAATGCTCAGACCAGAGATGAAGGCCACAATGTAAGCCAGGATCAGGTTTGGAATGGTCACTAGCATGACTGTAAAAGGAATCATCCACTGAGGAAGAAGAAAACAGTACATCTAACTTACAGTATGCACTGCTCAACGGTATACAGATTGTTCCATTAAAATATAAGATTTTGTTATGAAACAGTTCATGCACAGCAATGCCTAACACTTCAGTATTTTGGTGAAATGGCATTTCCAAAGAGCTCTGAGCCCATTTGTATTTATCTGTCCAGAAGAATCAGAGAAAAAAAGAAGCCGCCATGGTAGCGGTCTTGTCTGTTAGCAGTATTAGGATGGTAACTGCGCTAGTAAATCGAATAGTCCCCAAGAGCCTATTTCAAGTCATGAGGTCAGCTGGCAGACCCTGGCCACATTCATACTGCCAAACATTCAGAGGCTCCAAAAGAAGTGTGGCCATATAAATACTTTTTGTGAAAAGCCCTTAAGCAGGCTAATTCCTAAACTGTGCCCAGATACTTCTTGGGAGATTGCTAATCAGCTTGCTGCTAAGATTTCTCTGCCAGTTTAGTGATAGAGATGACCAAACACCAGTTTCTATTCTATGCCAGTGGAACTATTTAATTTACTATTAGAGACAAAGCCTTAGAAACATCATCACACTGCATTTCAAGGGGAGGGTAAGGGTTTCAATGATCATTTGAAACTAAATATTCCATTTCACAGATCATCTTGAGTCTTCAGTGAAGTAGAGTTGGCTTACAACTTCATTTCCAATGACCACTTTAAAGCAATCTAGGTACTCAGCAATAACTAAAGCCAAGAAGGCGGTGTGGTTTACTCCCATTCCACACAGCCAGATACGCTCGTGACATTGCAAAAGCCAGTAAGGCTACCTTCAAAACCAAACTAATTTGGGATGCTCAGGATTTGTTTTCTGCGAGTACTTAAAAGCACCAGATTTCCACAACTTCAACTTGAAGCAATGGGCTTACAGGATTGAAAATCCACTATTCTATATGCTGATTGAATGCATACAGCCCAGCTGTTCTGTACCCATCACATGCTCCATCTCCCACGCCTGTGAACCATGGGCACAGCACATGTAGAATCCAGAACCAGGGGCTTATCTACAGGGCTTTTTAATGATGGGGGATTAGTTTAACATTAAGTGTTTCAATCCCCTATACTTGCAGCTTGGAAGCTGAGGGTATGAGAAGAGCTTTCACAGAGAGTGATTCCCTTAAGCACTGCTATTTACAGTTCTGTATGATAAGTGTTTCTGGGAGTCCTGGAGTCTAATCCATTATGTCTATGTTTTAAATGCATTTCCCATCTAAAGCATTTGCTCCTAACCTAAGGAGGCAGAAAATAACCTTTCCTGACTGCAAGTTCCCAGCACAGACAGATAATCCTTGCATTAGCTTAATGTTGTGGCAAAATCGTTATTTCACCACAAGAGAGCACTCCAGCAATACAAGATTTTATGTTGCTTATAAGCAATTTTATGACTGCCTTATGCTTCACATGGGGCACCCACTCGGAAACCAAAGCACTTAAACAAAATTCTAGATCGATAATAATAATCATTGTAACTGTAATTTTATACTGAAAGAGAAGCAGAGCCCGCAGGACTGCGGCTGCAATGCCCTGAAGTCTCACTCGTGCAACAGTAGTACAATCATGGGGGCAGTGTTCCTGCTGCAATAAGCAGCTAATGCATCTCCTTCTTTCCTACTTGTATAGGAAATACTCCATTATTGGCACCCTGCTCCCTAGGCACAGGGCTGCTGCCCTCTGAGTCATAAACAATATCCTACCATTATCACGTGAATTCCATCCATTCCCTGACAGCACTATGGAAGGCGACTCTACTGGGAAGGTGGTACTGGCCTGGGTAGCAGCACATTATGAAGGGCAAACCAGGAAAAGGTGCAGCTAGAATGTAAGTGGAAATGGGGATGGGAAAGTGGAAAAGTGGCTGCACAGTCAGGATTCATCCAAGGGCATGGCTCCGTGCATCAGCACAGGGCTGATATATGGCAAATAAAGAATTTTGTATGTGTGGGGAGGTGAAAGGATTGGGGGCATTTTTGGATTTGCTTTTATTTTTTACTATTATTGGCTAGGGTGGAAGCTAGACTTGTGAGAAAGAGCTATCTTTTACTTTTAAACACCTTGCTAAAAACATGAACAAACAAGCTGCCGCACTTAAAATTTCTTGTGACGACTTCACTTCAGTCACCACCTGAGAGATTTACTGATTTTAAGTACAACTTTTACCCCGTGAGGGCAGAGCAGATAATCTAAATGAACATAGAACGTGGAGGCAGAAGTAAACAAAGAGAAGAGAAGAGAATAATTTCTAGCTTGTGCACCAACCTGATAATGGGAAGAATGCTACCAAGGATCCTGCTTGGGTATGACCCTGTACTTCCAGAAAGTCTAAGCCTTAAACTTCTAGGAAGTTTAGATACTTAGTCAGTACTTAGACTGTTGGCCATCTCTTGTGGAGGAATGAGTAAAAAGGGAGCAGTATCAATGGAAAGAAGCCAGCATTCTTGTCACTTATTTACATACCCTGCCTTCCATACTCTTTCAGGGGTGTCTTCAATATAGAACCACTTTAACAGGAAAAATCAGTCTGGAGCAGTGTGATTTTTTTTCAGGAAACTGAATTTCAAATTACATCTTCACCTCAAAAGCTGAGTAAGGTTTTAGAGGAAAAAAAAGCTTATTTTCTCCCATCTCCTTCCCTTTCAGAAGAACATTCCTCAGTGACAAACACAGAAGTCTTAAATGATGTGATTCTATTTCACCGTGAGAGAGAACGGATTAGTTGTACAGATCACACAAGGTGGTAGTATAGGAAGCCCCTGTGATACATTGCCAGACACAAAATCTGTCACTGAGCACAGAGTCCCTTGAGAAATGTCTACAAGGTGAAAGAGAGAGGTGGCTTTTTTTCAGTCCAGCCCCCACTTAGACCACAATACAGTCAAGCAACTCAACTGTAAAATTAAGTTAAACCATGTTTACAGAGGTGCTGAAAGGCTTTCCAGTCATGTTAAACAAAATTTATAGAGCCAAGTTGGTTGAAGAAAGCATTTTTTATAGCCAAGTAGACAGAGGAGATTTCCTAAGGATGAAATCTGCATTCCCTGGTCCAGTAAATGATCCAATACTGCTTTTGGCAATTGTCTTTGCTAAAGTGGTAAAAAGAAATGAGGATGGGACTTGGATTCCAGATACTTACTTCAAAACACATGACGATTCAGCAAATTTGGAACTTGGATTTTAAAGTTATTTCACATTCTTTGGAAGTTGTTCCAACACACAGATTTTAATCTCAAAAATTCTAACTGTTCAATTCTATTCAACAATTGTCACCAGATCTAAGCTTTTCAGCTTTGTTCAGATATTGACATGTAGCTTCAGGCTGGATTTTCCAAGTCCTCATGCTTTGTTGTGCACAAGGCAGACAATTTTTCTTTCCTCTTTCATAAGTAATTGAAGGTAAATGGGAAAAATAGGGAGGAGCAGGCCTGTACAATTACTCACAGAGGATGATGACAGAGAATTGCTGCTATCTGCACTAAGTGAAGGACTTAAAATAATCCATTAGAGACAAGGGCAGGCTCGCTGAGCTGGCTTTGCAGAGCTGTGGCAAAGTTAAACTAGGCTTCTTTTCTCAGGTAGGTCACCTATTTCTTTACTTCACTAATAACTGTCCAACTCCATTCAGAGGCATGTGGGCATCCCTGCCTTCTTACATTTGAAGAGAAGGATGTGTAACAGACTTCTGTTTCCTCCTCTGTGACTGAATTACAGAGGTAGTCAACTCAGCACCATATACAAAGACAAAACAAGCCTTGCACAATAGACAACTTGTCAACCTGAGGCAACAAAGATCTGAATTTACAAAACCTCATTGGGGTTCACTTCGAAGAGCAGTCAAATGCAGATTTTGTGCAGATTCTTAAATGAACTAGGATGTCCCTTCAGCATCAATCCATTTCTCAAAAGTTTCTCTTGGAAACTTGGAATCTGTCTGAAATTTGGTATAACAATTTAAAACAAACTCTGAGGAAATTTCACATAGCTTGAGGTTATAAGCACTTGAAAAAGCTCCTGAAGTGGCTCCAGTTGTCAAATGAAGTAAGCACAAGCAGATTTTTTTTCCCCAAAAGGATTTGCTTACCGAAATCCCACATGCTGCACACTTCTTGCCAAATCGCTGCAGAAACTTCTGCCAGAAGGGAATGCTCACAGCTGCTGATACCTACAATTGACAAAAACCCCATATCTGTACCATACTGTCTTCTGTGCCACTGTCGTCTTCAGCTGTAAGCTCACAGACATTTTTTTGTCTAGTACATTACGGTCTGAAAGGAAGATGAACTTGCAGACTTCTGTTTCTCCTCATCTTTTGAGTGATTTTTTTTTTAATTCACTGTTATGTACTCCAAGCAAAATCTATCCATGAGAGGGTTGTCCACAGTCAAATATCAGAACGCAGTGTCTTGAAATTTCTTTTTCCTAATGTAAGCCACAGCACTTAAAACTACACATGACACGGTCATTAAAGATCAAACATATTGCAAACAGTCACACTTTGTGCTAATGCCTTTTACCTCATTATCTGAACCATGCAAACAGTGAGTGAATTAAACCACTATCATACAGGAAGAAAGCCGAGGTGCAAGATCCACTTATCTTAAGATATACTTAGAGTACATATCCTATACTACCTGTTTCTTCTTAGGAACAACCTGTAAGAGAAACAGTCACTTACAGTCTCATATACTGTAATACGTGATAGCAGCAACAACCAATGCACTGAAGTATTTCTACTGCTCATGACAGACAACTGACCTAAATTAAAACGTCATCTCACTGTTAAGAGTTATATTCCACTCTTTACTGACTTTAACTCTACTGTCTCTTGTCTCTCTTGTTGGTGTCTGTTTCTTGCAGGGCCTTAAGATACCCAACAGTCTTCCCTTGCTCTCCAACATTTTGGTTTTAATTATTGGAAAAGATCTGTCTTATAATGTGGGAAATGAAGAATCAAAAAGGGGTAGAAAGGGTGGGAGGCTGCAACCAAGAAGTGGAAATGAAGTTTCCCTAAGATGGTTTCACAAAGTCTCTGCCAAATGGGTCAGAAATCATGCAACAGCTTCCCTGAAAATGACCGCTGCAGTGTGTATTCTACTTGGTGGACAAACTCTCTACAAAATACTTCAAAAGTGCAGTACATGCACATCCCAGTAATTATGTAACATTAAATGTTCTACCTGTGTTAAAAGGACTTTGGTCAGAAGGATGAAAATTACAGTTTTCAACTAATACTACTTGTAATCATGAAGTAAATCATGCAATACAGAGCAGCGTGTAACTGAGCAAGCAGAATTCTATCTCTGCTTGTCAAGAAAAAAGGTTCTGTAAAAGGATCTTTTTATCCCACTGCCATATGCTCTAGAGAGGAATCTTCATATCTTTGGATATTTTAGATATTTATCCCTGCAAGCTGCTAGATCAAAAGGCTCATGGATATGAATACACAAATTGAAATTGTTTAATTTGCAGCATATCAGACTGGGGAAAGGGTCAATGGACCTAAAATTCCAGACCTCTTTTCTGGCAGCAGCTTTTACTCTTTATAGGAGCAGAAAGTGACTTACAGGTAAAAACAACAAGGGATTAATCAAAAGCTCCAAAGCATTAGATTTTTAGAAGTACAGTAGGGAACACCAGCTTTATTTCAACCAGGCAATGCAAAAGATGGTGTAGCTTCTTAACAGCTCTGTCTAGACAAAAACCTCTTCTTGTCTTCTGCTATTTTGTGCAAAAATCCCAGTGAGAACCAACTATCAAATAAAAATATAGGAGAGAAGTGCAACTCACCAAGATGGTCACCACCAAATACTGGAAGTGATTGCGAAGATCAGCAGCATGAGTGCAGAATAGGACAAAGTTGCTCTGCTCCAGCTGTTGAAGACATTTGGTGACCACCAAAAAAGAAAGGAAAAATGTAAAAAAACAAAAAAGACATCACACTCCATACTAGCCAAATACAGTTGGTGACTGATTTGTTAAATGTAGGATTTGGGAGTCTCAGTCTTCCCTCATTTGCAACAATTTAAAGCAGCAATAACTTTCCTGCTATCACCGGAGTAACATGCCAATAATACTAGGGCAAGCAAGAGGTAAACCATGCACCTAATGCAGCATTAAAATGACCAAAACAGGAACCTCCTTATGAAAGGATTTTGTCTAAAGGCTTTATTCTCTATGTTGCAATTGCCTGGTGGTGTTGGCACAGTCACAGCTGCAGACTACTGCAAGAAATTGCCCGCCCTTTTCCATAGCAATGCCACAAATGTTTCAGCAGAAGCTCTGACTCTGAAGCAAGTTACTTTTCAGCTGGAATTACACTCATGCCAACTTCCTGGAGTACAGCACCTGACTGCTGGCTTTGTATACAACCTTGGCTATGGAGTGTAGCTTTTGGTCAGGTATCTCTGTAAGTCTGAGTACTCATTGGATGGGAGGATCTAGCTGCACCGTGTTGTAATGAGAAATGAAGCCACTGCCACCATGCTTTTGCAGAACTCAGGCATGTTCTGAACACCAGAATATGGTTAAGGCCCAGCTCCAGCAATTCTGCAGAAGTAGAATGACAGAGAGTATTTAATACCCACACCACAGCCTGTGGTATGATCAGCTCTTGCTCCTTTGTGTGCTTGTAGATAATAAGTGGCCTATCACCTGTATACAAATTAGGACAAAAGTTATATTCCTTCTCCATTGCCACCAATGCCACCACTTCTCTAGCTTGTGTCCCAGTTTATGCTGCCTTCATTTTAGACATAGAATATCACACTCTGGGATTATAACAAATGCATCTTTACCTGCCTACTCCTTTGCTCACCAGTAATCCATTCACTAAATTCCATTAAGTCAGCGTCCCTCCCTTGAAAAACAATAGCAAGGGTTGCTCACGCTGGCTGAAATGGAGCAAAACAGTTTCCAGCTTCTGCCTCCCTTCCAGTCTGTACGAATAGAAAAATCAAGAGATACGGACTGACAGAAGATCTTTTCCTCTCTGGGTGTTGTCAGCAGGTAGTTGGCTGCCAGCAACCAAATGTGTGCTGTATCCTTGCTGACTGAATGGATGCAGGAAGGTTCTGGACCATAAGGGACCTTCTTTCATCTTTCATCTCCCTCTCTCTGCTGTTGCTCACAGTGCCTGTAGGTCCCAGATGTCAGCAGAAATGCTTCTGCTATTGTTTCTCACCCTTGGGCCTTTCAGCAAGGACTGACAGATGCTGTGAAGGACAGCCTACTAACTGCGCCCAAATCCAGGCCAACAGGAAACTTCAGTGCTTCTTTGGCAAACAGATGCTTCAGTAGCCCTTCCAAGGAATTTACTAATTCACCAGGCTTAGTGAACCCAGTGCTGCTCTCTTACATGCCCTGTTCTTGCCCTCTGGCCTGATACTTGATCAATGGCTCACGTGACTACAAGACTGTTGACAAAAATATGAAGATTATTTGCTTTTCAAAACAAAGCCACTTGAACTGATATGTACAGGTTCACATAAAAATAACATATTTACCGAGTTGAACATATGTCAAAAATCAAGCTTGAAAAAGACGGCTGGACTATGGGGAGTAAGGGTTTCTTACTCAGTGGCTTTAAGTTTTTCTACAGCTACTCTCTATGGGAGGAGGTATTGCACGTTTTTGTGAGAGCCAAACCTCAACTGCAGGTCCTCATTTGAAAATTACCTCTATCTAGCTCTGAGGCAGGTTAGACCTCCTGCCTCTGAACTTCTTACTCTGACCTAATGCCTTCCATCACAAAAGACTCCATAAGAACCATAAGCCACTGTCTGAGAACAACCACCTATGCAAAGGAAAGAGGCAATGGTTTAAAGCGGCACACACTATAGAGAAGAACAGAGAGAAGAGAAAAAGCATTCTCTAAGCGACTGAAACCACAGGAGACTGCACATGGATAACATATAATGACCCAATCTGGGTCACTAGGACTAGTTCCTCACCTTTTATGAAGGGGGAAAAAAAAAAGAAAAAAAAGCGCCATCTTTAAATGGTCAGGACTTTGGTTTTGCTTCTTGTTTGAAAGAACCATCTCCAGTTGACCAGGTTCTCAGGCACAACAAAAAAGACTCTGGTCTCTGGTTCCCTGCTGATTTGTAGGGAAAGGCACCACCCCCTAGATCATCACCTCCAGTCACCAGCCAAAGGTTATTTGCATTTTAGCTGCACCAGACTCTCCCATGCTGGGACTGGAATGAGGCCAACACACAGACTTAGAGAGTCTGAAGTTACCTGAACTGCTGTCGAGATGAGAAGAAATGAAGCTGTAAGCTTCACATATGGACCATGCTTCATGGTGAGTCCAAGCCCCTTACAAAAAGGAATTGCTCTGTCTGAATTTAAGGCATAAAGATCTAAGAGGAGCAGAATACATAAAAACAATCTTTTCAACAGATGAATGTGAAATAATTATTATTAAATCTAGGACTATTTAAACATACTTACCATCTTTTTCCTTTACTCCAAGAAAAAGAATGATAATTCCAAGAAGATACACACCTCCTATGACCCCTGCTGCAATCATATAAACTTTTGCCTTTGAAAAGAATAAAAGATATATTTGAAATTGTGACAGCAGAATGACACGTCATTACGAAAATTTCAGTCTCTTTCTGATGAGACACCTGCAAATGAAGAAATGCCCATCTACATACAGCCAACTTTCATATCTCTGAAAAATGTTCACTTCTGCAGCTCATTTATAAGCAACACCTACTTTATGATAAATCCAGGGCACATAAGTATATATTTCTTACAAAAAAAAAAAAAAAAAAGCAGCTGTGAACAAAAGGGATACTGCATTGGCAACCTGAATGTTTTTGCTTATGTTCAGACTAGCTATAGACATACACGGTCATCTATCAAAAACATACAGCATCTGTAGAGTGATTCTAATTTTTAGTATATCCAGTTGATGTAGCTACACAGACTGCAATCTTATGTTCATGCTAGGTAGGAAAGGCTTGAGTACTGATGTAAACATAATTACTACAGTTACTGCATTTATACATAATGATAATGAAACTTCCTTTAGGCTCTAATGAATTTTAGAAATCACACATTCATGCCAATGTTTTGAGAACATGGTAGCTTGCATGCTTGTTTTCCCAGTTATTTAGTGAAATACTCAAGCAAATTCAGAAATCTTTGCTTCCTATTAGCCAGGCGAACAAAGCCTCCAAGGATACCACCCTACACCATCAGATCACATTTATTGTTTCTAACTCTGATTACACTGACTCTGGAATAAAGCTTTAAAAGGTTATTTTGCTTTAGTATTCTGTAACAATTTGTTTTATACTACGTTATCAAGGATAAAATAAGTGCTGGTTGTAGAGCTTTATGACACAATGATTATTTGATAGGAAAATTGAATTCCAAATTATCAGTTATATGTTGCAAATGAAATTATTATAAATCTAGGAAGCAGCTGGTAAATAAGCATGCAATTACAAGAATGTATTCCCAAATACAACCACTTAGTATAGATGCAAAGCTAGCCAGATGAACCATATAAGTACAGACATTCTTTAAGACAACAGTTTTTGTTAAGATATGTACATTTCAGAAGAGGACATGGTGAAATAAAGGAATGCAGGACTATTCTTTATTTGGGATAGAGGCTTGGGGGTTTTATATCAGAGCTATAAATTAAGAGAGTTATTGGTTATGGCTTCCACAGACTACAGACTGCAGTATTGTAGATACCTGAATTCACTTAAATGAGGTGATTTCTGCCTCAAAAGCAGCCTAGTCAAGAAAGAAGGGGTTGAAAAAAAGGATAGTAACAGGACTCCATTTTGAATTTTATATTTCATGTCTGTGTATTTTTTAATTTGCTCGAAGCAACTGAATTAAATGCTTTCTTTCACAGGTCATCGTTAAGTGTAATTCGAGCTTAAACTATAAAGGATATTCATGGTAGGCCAAATAAGATTTTCTGACCTTAAACAAAACTTGTTAGCACATCTATGAACTATATCAATATCCATACTTGGTTTTCAGCAGGAAAAATCCACTCCTAAGTTTACAGTAACAACTTCAAAAGAGCTTAGAAATAACTCTTTCTTCCACTTCCTGTCTTTAATAATGAGCAAAATAATATCAGTCATTCACTAGGTCTTCTTTTAAACTAACTGTGCCTTTAAGCAGCTAAGAATTAGTCCTTGTGACAAAAAAAGGTCAGGATCATACTCCTGAATGGTACTAAAAGAAACAGTCAAGATGCAGCCTCTTCTAAATATTTTTTGAGACTGTGGAGGTGCTTCAGGTCCATAGACACTAGTCCTGCCTCGACTTAGAGCTCAAGGTACATCAGTCATATAACCAAAATTCAAGATCCAACATCTCCTGTTGATGGTGCAGTTAAGGTGCCTATTCTATTGTTGATGGTGCGAACAAAAGGCAAGTGCTCTGTCATGCGAAGCAAGCAGCTCTCCCCGAGGCTCAGTGACCATGCATGTTCCTGTAATCCAACCAAACTGATGCCAGGTTATGTGAATGGCAAAAAAATCTGGTCCTCACATAACAGGGTAGCAGGGAGTGAGGTGGGTTGCCAGAACAGTTCGTTCAGACTATGGCCTCTGCCCAAGCCTGAAGGCTGTTTAGGAAAAAGGGCAGGAAAGAACAAAGAACAGAACTTTACCCATGGAAAACAGTTGGACAAATCCAGGCTGTTCGCAACCATGGGATACTACTCATCTACAAAACCTGAGAAGGTGACACACAAAACTCTGGAAGAAGGGAAAAGACCAAAACAAATAGCCAGGAAATACATACACACACACGTTAAAAAAAAAAAAGAACACGTGGCTGCTTGTAAATAAGTAAAATGAAGAAGGTAATATCTTTAATTAAATCAGCCTGTTTAGTTGGGAAAAAAAAATGTTTCAAGTCACACTGTGACATCTTCAGATCTGAAAAATATTTGTATGTCTAAAAGCTTTTCCATTGTTTTCCGATGTTAGTATCAAGTTTAATAAAAGAGATTACTTCTACCTACAAACTCTGGCTACTTTAGGCTATGTATCTTTACTATTTTTTTCAAAATAAAAAACTATTTGACATTCAACTCATTGTGACGCTTCTTTCTCCGTCTCCCTCCTACCTCAAAAAGGATGGGAATGCACATGTGGTTAGACAGAAAGGAAATAAATCAAGATCATACACTTTTTTTCCTTCAAAGCCATTAAAGAGATTTGAAAGTGGAAGTTGGTGATTACAGCATAAAGCAGATTCAGACAGGGAATCTGCTGTGCAATGAAATTCAGCTTGCTCCACAACTTTTCAAGTTACTCCTCTTGACAATTCACAGAGCTGTAATACCACAGTAGTTTTCTGCATCAAGACATTGTCCTAGAAGCTAAAAAGGAAGCCAGGGTGATGTGCTGTGTCTTCTTGAAATATGCATTAGAAATTACCTAACAAGCAGTTTCAAAAATGCTTTAATCAGCCATAAAATGGCATGGTCACTTACAGAAGCAGCCCAGTTCTCCCCAGGCCATTTCCCCAGATCAGCTCCCTGAGAAGCCTTGTGCCAAAAGCAAGCACAGAGGCAGAGAACAGTGTCTGGGAGCAGGGAGAGGCAAGGGTCAGTCCCCTTCCTGGACTACCAGTAATGGTGCTAGGGTATGCACACTGAAAGCATGCATAAAAACCTGCCTTCAGCTTGTGATTTTACTGTTGCTGAAAAGTGGTAATAGGAGCTTCAACTACGATAAGCAGAGCACAAATACATACATCTTGATTTGCAAGCACCTGAGTTTAGACTCAGATCAAGGAATCCTCTTAATGGGTAATTTTATATATCAGTTAGTACACACACTGACAGAGAAATAGAGGAAAATATGAAAAGAAAGACTGAATCTAGCAACTGGCAAAAAGGAACCAACAAACTGCTGATTTCACAAGTAACAGAAAAAAACACTACACAAAGTAATTGTTCAATTCAGGGCCTGTTTCAAGACCACTGGAAACAATGGAAGACTATCAAATTGTGTTCACTGAGGTTTGGATCAGGATTTAGGATTTCCTCCCATAATAAAACTTTCTCTGTTTCTCAAAAAATCACACACTGAAGCATGAAGAGATTAAATTGCTTGTGCAGGATTACAGGAAAAATCTGCTGTGGAAAATGAAATAAACAAGCACGGATCTCTAGGTTCATTCCACATGTGAACTACTGAGCTCTCCCGCTAATTGCCTGTTACCAACCATTTACTTTCAACAGTGCTTTGTACCTTTGCAAGAATACAGATTCCAAGTAGGACTTACAGTTTCGTTCACATAACAGCCACTAATCTTTATAGGAGAGCCTTAATGATAACTACTTTGAAAAGAAGTATTACTGCACTGAAAGATCCTGTTATAGCCACCATTTTTTCATAGAATCGTAGAATTACTTGAGTTGTATGAGACCTTTAAAGTTCGTATACTTCCAAATCCCCTGCCACAGGCAGGGACACCTTCCACTAGAGCAGGTTGCTCAAAGCCCCATCCAGCCTGGCCTTGAACACTGCCAGGGATGGGGCATCCACAGCTGCTCTGGGCAGCCTGGGCCAGTGTCTCACCTCCCTCATGGTAAAAAAATTCTTCTTTATATCTAATCTAAATCTACCTTCTTTCAGTTTAAAACCATCGCCCCTTGTCCTGTCACAACAGGCCTTGGTAAAAAGCCCCTCTCCATTTTTCTTTTAAGCCCCCTTCTAGGCTGCTAGGCATTTTTCTTTTAAGCCCCTTTATAGGCTGCTATAAAGTCTCCCTCAAGCCTTCCCTCCAGGTTGAACAACCCCAGCGGTCTCAGCCTGTCTTCACAGGAGAGATGCTCCATCCCTCTGACCATTTTCGTGGCCTTCTCTGGACCTGCTATAACAGGGCCATGTCTGTCTTGTTCTGGGGACCACAGAACTGGATACAGTACTCCTGGTGGGCCAAAGTAAGCTTCTCTTACTAAGCTGCTATTTTAAACTGTGAATCAGCCCCTAGTGAAAACAAAGGATGGCCATATACCTCCTAGCTACTTTACAGATTGGCATCTTCAAGCAAAGCTCCTCAGTGTAACACTGCTGTTGCACTGATATGTGGTTGCAAAGACAACAGATGGGAAACCTTGTTTGCAACAACGTGGCTGTCTCAGCTCAAGCATTACTGATTTCAAGGAAGTCATGTTCATGCTCATTCAGCTGGATGGTATTATATGGTAATACAGAAACACCCCCACCCCTCTCCCTAAGAGATTGTAGTGTGCTCCCATAGACACTTACTTGATGAGACAGGGGATCTGAGGGGTCTGGAAAGCTGGGAGTGTCATGCCAGGAGATGGTTGTGTTTACTGAGGGACTCGCAGTGCAGTGATGAGAGACATGAGCACTGGCCACAATCTGCCCCTGAAGGGCAGCTCCAATCAAGGTCCCAAGCACTTCCATGGTCATTCCTAAAGAAGAAAGCACAAATGCGTATCGAGGATGAGAACTTGATACTTTCACTGTCTACAAGCTTGTTCATTTATCATTGAAAAGAAACATCATCAAACCATTTTCTTTTACAGGGAACAAGCAGAAGAAGCAATACCAAGAACAGCAGAACTAGAAGGTTAGTAACAGAACAGTTTCAAGGAATGAGAGTTTTGTCATCTATTTTTTGATCAGCTTTTAGAAGCCTCCATGGAAGAGCCTTTTTCATGCAAGCTGCATGATGGATGTGGCTGAGATTAAGAGCCACAAGGGGATAACATAGAAACCTTTCATCTTGAGGACCAGAGCAGAACTACGGTTTAAGCGTTGAATGCTGCTTTTCCAAAGCAGGACTAGGAGCCATAATATCAGACTTTTCATCTCAAGTTTGACAGTAACTTGTGAAACATTTTTTGAACCACTTATCTGAACAGACTTCTAGGTTCTCCAACCCAACTGTAAAATAAAATGATACTTACATCAGGCTTATTTTGGAAATAATACAACTGCAAAGCTCTTGGAAACAGAAGATGCTGTTCTTAACTGCCTAAGGCCATAGTCAGGCAAAACTATCTACCTCAGCCTCAGAAAATGATTCAGATCAGTAACGCTCCAAGTACCATCAGAACAAAGGATCATCTGAAACACCAACCAAGGTGTCCGTTTGGGAAAGCAAAGATCAAGGTTCTTGTGTGCTCAGAATTTATAGTGTATTAGTTTCCACCTTAGCTGAGAAAGCTGATCTCTCAGAAAGCAGATCATACCTTGAAGGAGGTCATATTTTGCCCAGAACATAAGTAGGATTTATGTTAAAGCAATTTTGGAATCCAATATTTCTACCTCGCATTCATAGTAAGGAGCAGGACAAAATTTATAATAAGCAGTTCTGCTTGTTTCCAGTTGAGGGTAATGGATCCTCTGATCCCAACCTTTTTTTAAATGCACACTTCATATTACACAGCTGTTTTTCTTTAAACAGTTGAAGAAATGCCTGAACAACTGACTATATCCACGAAAACCTATCAACGAAAATCCTCCATGAAACCCAAAGAAAGGCAGGAGTGTTTAAGTAAACACTAGTTCAAAAAAAGAGAGTGTAAAGGAGAGTCTCACATAATCACAACCATTACAAGAAAACTTGGCTCCAAACAAATATTATTTCAAAATATACAAAAATACCAACATTTGAAAAGTCAAAATTGTGGTTCATTTCACCACTCTAACTTGGCTTAGAAGAACAGCTGTACACTCAAAAAGTTAAACCCTTTCTGAACAATAAAATGACACTATAAATGTATAACACCTCTCAGACATGGAGGTCAACAGCTTTTATCAAATGGTTTTCACATGCCTATGAAGCCTTGCATGGCGCTAGCAATAGGAAAGCATATTTATTTGGATCACAGCCTCTGAAGACATAAAACTAGACAACAGACACTAGGTACATGGATTTAGTTAGAATTTAGGCCAGATGACTCAGAATATAGTCAGTGCCAAAGAATATAACACAACTGGAATCTCCCGCTGTTTAGTCCTGTCCTGTGACTGCTACCCCAGACTTTCTCTTGAGATAGTTGATGATAATGCAAATTACAACTGTTCCATGTGTGGCTGGAAAGGGATTGGGTTGCTCAGGGGATTTTGTATCCAGAATTTGACATGTTTTCTTTTAGCACTTCTGGCCATTTCATTGTGCCTCCGTGGTCTATAGTTTTCAAAGTACTCAAGCAAGTATGCTGAGGGTTAGAAGGACTAATGGAAGAGAAAAGGGCTCTTGCCAGGAAAAGAAAACAGATGCAACATAAAAATTACAAGTTATTGTAAACAGTGAAGGACAAGTTAAGATGTAAAAAAGTTTTTCATGTGGTATTTGACTCTTTTCTCTTTACCCTGCTTAATGCTGGTGGCCATGAGAGCAGTTACATAACAAAGAAGGCGTGATAACAGAGCTGAAGAGAGTAGGAAGGGAAGAAACTGTTCTTACAATTTACGATCTGTACAGGAAATCTTAAAAATATTTTCATTGCACTTTTTTTGGTCTGATTGATTTGCTTCAAAGCAAAAACTTTGTCTGGTTTTGATTGTTGAAGAGCCAGAGATATGGTCTGGAAGCCCTCATTCTTTTAACTAATACAAGTCAGAGTGCTAGTTATATCACAGCAAGATCTGTCCTTAAACTACCTGGCGTATGTTAGAATTAAATAAACACAGATGAAATAAAAAGAGAGATTTCAGTTGGTGTGAACATGCACACAAAATTACTCTCCTTTTCTGGTGAGGTTAACTGTCTTGTTCTATGAGTTCTAGAATTTTTTTCAGAGAAAACAGGGCTGGGATTTGAATTTATAACATGAAACACAAACCTAAGGACATTCAAACCAAAAAAAAAAAAAAAAGAAGAAAAAGAATAAAATCAAAATTACTTTTAGGCTTTCTTTAATTGAATGTTAAAGATTATCATCACTTTGTTTTTCCCCTACAAATCACCTTTAAATGAAATCATTACTCCCCTACCCTGGCTTGGGTAAGAGTGATTTTTATTGTTTTGTCTGGCTAGTAATAAAAAGAGCTTATAGCTAATCAGACAGTCTGAGAAAATAAAACTTCAGTGTCTCCTATTTAGCTAGAGAAGTGGAAGCATTTACAAGACAAACAGTTTTCATCAGATATTAAAAATCTCATACAAAAGTCCACTTTAGGGACATAAACCACTAGGGATCTTCCTATAAAGAACAATTTAAAATAAAACTCAGCCCTAATCCACATGAGAAAGTCCAGATCACACTCACGGTATGCTGTTGCAGAATCCCTCTCCTTCTGGTCTGTGCTGAGAAACATGGTGAGGGCAGAATATGGTACCTGGAATAACTACGCAAAGAAAGAACATCACTTAGGAAATGTCAGGGTAAATGCTGTATTCCTTTGATATCCAGGAAAATGGTTTAATGCAACCTTGAATTCACTTACTTCGAACACCATATTTTTTAGCACAAAGACCTGTCTTTTCTTTCTGATTTGTGAAGCATATAAAAGGAAAAAAGTATCTTTCATAATATAAATCATAAATTATCAGTAAGCTTTACCAGTAATGCCATGCTCCTTCAGATTCCTTGGGAAAACGTCCTTCATAACTAGGCTATAAAGAATCTAGCTTTCTTTGCACTAGAAGATTATCATGTTTCTAGCTTAAGCTAACTAACAGGAAGCAAAGCCATAATGAAGACAATACATTTTTCCAATTTATTCAAGCCAGAAAACTGTATAAATCCCAAAATTATTTCAAATATCTGTATCACTATGCAATTTCAGGAGGTAATTGTGAAAACTAATTGGTCTTCAGCACCATTTTTCCACACGTTCTTAATTTGAGTTAAGAATATGTAGAAACACCCAATTGCTATGTCCATGCACTGGCAAAAAGGTAGATGAGGAGCGTTGCTTTTTGATTTTACAGCACTGTATCTAGTACACAACTGATACCTTGCTGTAAAATCTTGGTGGAAACAATGCACTGGCAATATTTATTGGAATGCTGAGTAAATTAGCCCCTCTTTCCTGCAGAGAGGCCTTATCCCCAGTAGTACTTCACTGAAAATAACTATTGAACATTAAAGGCTTGACCTTTTGGATGGTCATGATGTGAGTGGGACTTCATCCTCACAGTGCTGAATTAAAATAAAAATCACTTCAAAAGTGTTGGAACATATACTATTGTGAAGTGGAAGTGGAACATGAACCTGTCTGAACAATCAAGTTCTTTGTGGTGTTTCCACCACTGCAGAGATCTGTAGCCAGGTAAACTAAGTCTCACAATCTGCACCCTACTCTGTTCGTATGAAATGCATTTCCATTCACCTCCATCAAACATGGCAAGTGTCTACATTTTCAGAGCCCTGCTATGGGAAACCTGTGTTTTTCCTTCAAAAGACAGCAAATAGAAAATTATTTTAAGCCATTATGAACATCCTGTGCACCATCTTTCTAAAGAGGAAAAAAAGGACCTAGAGAAACATTCCAGCTTAACATAGGATACAGAATCCCAGTCCAACGGATCTGTAAACAGGAGAAAAGCCAGAAGTCAAACAAGAAATACAAACATTTTAAATGTCTAGGAACCACTTTCTCAAAACGTGATCCAGTGACATTCAGTCAGCTAGGATATAAATTGCAATGTAGCTGTCTCGCTTCCACTCCTAACCTGCTGCGTGATACAGCTTTGCAAAGAAGATAGTTTCTTTCACCTGATACTGGCCCAAGGCAAAAATAGGGTGATGCAACCCCTATGTGTACAGTATGGAATGTGTCAAGAGTTCTTTGGGTTTCACTGAAATGATGGCTTCTACATAAAAGTTGCAAGTTCTGGGCTATACTAAAAAATGTGTGTGTTCAAACTCTTCTAACCAGGCATAAATATTATGACTACTACTATCAGTATGTTTCAGCTCTGGTACCCTGACTTTTCATTGCCTTCTAGTTTGAGTTTAAACCCCTCCACAAAATTAGAGCCACAAATCTACTTGGTCTCCTAATCTGCTCCTGAAAACAGAAGTTAAGAGAAATGAGATATCTAACTGGAATTAGAATCTGAATATCTCTGTGGATCTATACAAGAATGAGTTGAATATCTAGGGCACTGCCAATGAAAGTGCCTGGAGGTAATCTGCCTGAATTAGCAGGTTGATTTGCCAGAGAAAGCATGGGCAGAAGCCATCAACGAGCAGAGAGTTTGATAAAAGGACATCTACCTTATCCCTTAAAACCCCTAGAAGTTGAAATCAAACATCAGATTTGGTAAATTTCAGTTTACCTAGATCTGAATGCATTAAGATAGTAGTAACTTGCCTGTTTGCTGCCTGAGAACATCATGACCTGTAATCAACTTACTGTGGTCAGTGCTTGGAAAATGCAGTAGAAAATCAGGTACCATGCAACTCTTCCTGATACAAAAGGAGGCAAGGTACCACATAAAAACATAAGATACTACTGTGAAGGGTGTACATGCCAGCATCCTGCAAAGAAAGGTAAGACATGTCAACCATCTCAACATAACGATCGCAAAACACATTAAATTTTCCTGCTAATAATGAATATAATGTAAGTTATTTTATGTGCAGTTTTCTAACTATACAGTTATGCCATGTTTTTAAGTATTAACGTTAGCATGCGTTAAATAAACAGTTGAATATAAAATGTATACAACTCTTTCCATAAATGAACAAAAAAAATAATCAGCAAATCTGGATGAAAACAGCTATACTTCGGTTAATAAGACACAATTACCTTGCACATGCACTGTAACAGAATACCTATAGTGCTGTTCCTTAGTACATGTCTCAGACTACACATTTACTAAAGAACCACTGAAAACTAAGCTCTGTCATCACATGTCTTCACATACCTTGAATACTATGTCAGTTTTGGGCCCCATCACTACAAAAAAGACACTGAGTGCTGGAGTGCAAGTCTTAAGAGGATAGCCAGCTGAGGGGACTGGGGTTGTTTTAGCCTGGAGAAGAGAGGCTCAGGGGGGACCTTATTGCTCTCTACAAAGCTGCCTGAGAGGAGACTGGAGGCAGGTGGGGGGTCAGTCTCTTTCCTCAGTAGACGAGTGATAGAGAAGAGGAAACCGCCTCAAGTTTGCACCAGAAGAGGTTTAGATTGGATATGTGGAAAAATGTCTTCATGAAAGGGTGGTCAAGGCATTGGAAACAGAGCTGCCCAGGGAGCTGCTTTAGTCACCATCCCTGGAGGTATTAAAAGACTTGCAGAAGTGGCACTTAGGGCATATGATTTAGTGATGGACTTGGCCAGTGTTAGTTAACAGTTGAACTCTATGATCTTAAAGGTCCTTTCCAACCTACATGATTCTATGATCTAATTTTTACATAAGCCTACTTATTATTAAGGATTCCCTCTTCCAATTTCAATGCCTTCAGTTTTCCTCCTCCATTTAGCTCTTCATTGCTACTTCAGGCAAGTGCAAATATGTTGATATTAAAAATGCTGAAAAACAGCATAAAAAATAATGGACAGCCCACTGCAGAAGTTCCTACAGTCTGTATCTTCTTGAGTTTATGATCATTTCTTTCATTTAACTCAACAGCAAAACTCCTAATCACTTCAAACACCAAAAGGATCATCTTCAGGTGAGGAAGATGCCGTTAAAAAATGAACCACTGAAATTGAAACGTCGGGCATTGGACATAAACCAGCAATTAATTGTGTTAGTCCCTGAAAGCTATTTCAAATTGCATTAGTTTGAACACTATTTCAGGCAAACACCACTTGTCAAACTCTATGATATCAAAGAAGTGATCAGATGCTATTATTTCCTAAATGTCCTAGTTGCAACAGAATCAAGGGCTCCTGTATTCTTGTAAATCAGACATACACATGTAATAGATGACCAGGATCCTAACAAAAAATATCCAAACACGTAAAAGAGAAACAGATTAATCCCTTCACAACAGCACTACTGACATTAGGGGTCAGCTGATTATTTTGCAATCGTGAACTGAAAACCTGGAATACAAAAGAGTAATGCGGGGTAAATAGTGTAGTAAAACAATGGCTTTCCACGCTGCTTTTTGGGATGGCAGCCATCACCGGAACTGGAGCATTTACAAGGTAAGTGCCAGGTGTCTGGTATTCTCTGTCCCTCTGGTCCCCAGGCCACCAGTTCATCCACAGCTGGTCAGCAATGGAAAACACAAATAAGGGTAAAATCCTAACACAACTCAAGGAATCTACCTTCCTCTCCAAGTGTGAGATCTTTCAAACTGGTGTCCAGATAAAGCCACCACAGTTAAATACTTTCATAATCAATTTTTCATGCAACTTTTCAGCAATAACCCTCTTAGTATTCTTCCCCTCTTTCATCCTCTTTCCACATTTTCCTTTCCTCATTAGTGTGAATTTTCAAAGCCTTGCTGAAGTTGCTGAATATCTAATTGTCTACTATTATGTCCTTTAACAAAATATTTGACCAGATTTGTGTATTTCAAGTCAATGTCTGCTTATGCCTTTTAAAGACATTACATAGAAGAGATCAATAGCCATTGATGATGTATTATATTGAGTACAGTATTGAGCTATAGTTAACATTCACCACCTTTATTAAGGTTCTTGCTTTTGCTGGCAAGATTTTCTGACTGAGCCAATTCTACTGCTTCACTCTAGATACTTAAGAGGGCAGAATTTCAAAATACTAAAATGTTCTTAAGTTATGGAAGATCCATTTTTTGCTTTGTATTAACATGATCTGACCTCCAAAGTGTAGGAAACAAAATTCCCATGAAAAAAATTACGATTACGAAAAAACCCAGACAAAATCCTTCTGGAAGAAAGCAGCTGTCTGATGAATACGTATTTAAAGTTAGAGTTATATAAGCAGTTTTCTTGTAAGAACTGCAAGCTGTACAGTAGCTGGTTTACAGTGCAAAGGTCTGGTAAGTTCATGGTTGTACTAGGATGGGAGTTATTCTATGATCAATTTTACACTAACAATAAACACATGTATTTGCAGTATTTCAGAGAACCAAAAAAAAAAAACCCCAACAGAATACATCTAGTGGCCATTTGTATTAAAATGTCTTTATTTTCTTATTTAATAACTTTGTTACTAGTTAATTCAGTGCTCATTAAAAGCACTCCATTTACCTGGCCGCAAACCAGATCCTGAAAAGAGAAACACCAGCAAGCTCCTCTTTCCCCCGTGGGGCTCTTGAAAAAAAGCTTAATTTGACCTGAAGAGCCCATTCCCCGGCCGGGGCCAAGAGCGGCTGATCTCAGCCTTCTTCCAATACATACTGCTTTCTGTTCTTTGTCAGATATAAGCTGCCCATGGACATGTTTCTGTAGGCCTAAAGCCCCACAGACAGCAAGAGACCACCAGCTAAAAAATGGGCTTTTTTTTCCCCATGAAATATTCTACTTCTTTACTCAGGATGACCACATCTAGTTTTGGATTTTGCGTGAATCAAAATTTTGGGTGTTACATTAATTCAAAATATCACACACAACTTCCTATTAATGCATGAGAGACAGCACTGATGAAAGACTCCGTATTTCACAAACTACTCATTTCCTCTCAAATTTCAAAATACAAAAAAGGCCCAAACAAAATAAATGCCCTATAGTATAGATGAGCTTGGGTTCCTCTAACACGGACCAATCCTTTCCAATTTCTTGCTTCACACCTGTCAATCTCCTTCCTATATGAGCGACATTCATTCTTCTAACCTCTCCTTATGTTCTCATGGACAACCCACGTACAAGTGTACTAGCTAGAGTGCATACAGGGGCTAGTATGTCACAGTGAAACATCACACTGTCCCTTTAGAAATGTTGATCAAAATTTCATTCATTATAAAAATCATGGTGATTTTTTTATCAAGTATTTTGATTATGGGGATGTAATAGAAGCAGGACCAGAATGACTGCTGTAAGGAAGAATGTAACAGTGTCATGACAGTACTGGTTACTTCAATGCCATGGTGTCACATCTGTTCCACATGTATGAACATGTCTTTTACTGAATTAAAAGGCCTAGAGAATTAAAGTTGATGGAGTTCCTGGAAGGTTAATGGGAGAAGTGAAGGCACACAAGGACACAGGTAGAAACAAGCTCAAACTTTGTGGAGGAGTGAAACCAAACTAAAGGAATCTAGACAAAGATGAAACTTCAGCCACAGATTCAAGAAATTTTTAGATCTGAGCTTCCAAGTTGCTTAACAACACAGCATTCTGGCTTTATTTGTTTGTGTCTCCAGTGGTAGAAAATCTTGTCTGTGTTTTCATGGTGTGAGCAGGTTAAAAGGGAAATAGACAAACATGACAATTTTTTCTTTTTGATTTATATATATAAAGAATAAATACAATCCACTGTTGTCTGGGAAACAGGCAAAGAAAACGAGTATTCAATGAGGTGATGTATGATCACAACACAACACACCACAATATTCATATTATATATATATGTAAATATATGTACACATTTATGCTTACCAAGGCATGAGCCGGCCAATTTTTGTCCATTACTTTGCTAATAAAAAAGCCAGCAATAGGATCAGTAATTGCACCTGAGGCTTTGCCAATGAACAGCACCAGGGAGGCATGAAATGGAGTAATCTGAAAGTACAGACAGTATACTGTAAACAACAGCCATTGTTCCACAGTACAATGAAATAGAATAAAGCAACTTTCCCAGAAAAAACGCAGTGGTTTTAAAGAATAATGACGGTTCATTTAGAAAACATGTCTGCTGCTGTCATAGAAATTATTATTGGTTACCCATAGCAAACAAACGAGACACTGAGACAGGCACCATGCAAGAAAGTATTAGAGGGGAAAAGTGCAAGGAGAGATTATTAATGTGTTTGGAACTAGAAAAATGAGCCAGATAGTCAAATAGTAGCCTTAAGTCCTTGTATTAGTCATAAAACCTAACAGAGCCCCTCTGTAATTATCCCCTCACTTTGTCCTGCACACAGCCCAATTTCCCACTATCTTTATCTTGACCTGATCTAGAAAAAACTAGAGGGAGCTGTTTACATATGTTCATGGTTTTTCATCTCCGGAGATTACCCAGCAAGGCTGCCAACCGGTGGCATGCGACTGTGGAAGAGGTTGTAGCACAGGAGACTTTATCCACTCGTAACTGAGCTGTGGCAAATGAACTGTATAAGGCACATCTGTGCAAATCAAAGCTGCCAGCACATGTCCAAGAAATTTTACTTGACAAATGTTCACGGATTACATAAGAATAAAATGGCCAAGTAGAAAACCCTTTGAAACTAACCCAGGACGGAGCATACTTACGTGCCTTTATAGAATAGTTTATCCCAAGGAATGTAGTTATTTTTCAGATGTATCTGTGGAGAGCTTAGGAATTTGTATCACACAACGTTAGAAAAGGTGGATGCCCTTCCAAGCGCTCAGTTCATGCCACTGAAACTATAGGCCTGAAAAAAAGTCATTGAAATCTATATAAACATGAATGTTCCCCAAATCAACCTCGAGAGAGAATGCTGAAACAGTCTATGTGGCTTAAACAGCAAAAGCAGACAAAACCCCTTCATCTGTATGCTGCTTCATGCTACTGGTGCTCCAATGCATCAGGAAGCCTTGCCAATGGAGCTGCTGCTACACCAAATGAGCTAGTATCCTCTGCTTTTCTGCAGAGCTTACTGCCTCCTAGGCAGCATCACATTGCTTCCAGCTAGTGCAGGTCACTGGCACAGAGAATTTGCTGTAGGTATTTCCTCAGAGGTGAAAGAAGGAAGCAATAAACTCTGAACGTCCTGGATGACCTTTGTAAAAGGTAGGTGCTATGTACTTTTGTAATCAAACCTGTTAAATTTTAGACCAAATTACGTGAAATTGCAGGGACAGCCAGTCTTCTTGACACCACCAGCTCCAAGGCACATGCTCCACTCTAGAAAGCTTACAAACAGGGAAGGATTGTGAATGGTAGTCTCCAGCACATAAATGACAGTGGGTTCTCCAAGCATCCTATCGCTGCACTGTAGGACAAGGCTGGGATGGGCTGTGTCCTACAGCAGTTTACTGATGTTCACGTCAACCACCTTTGCTGACCTGTGCCCTCCCACAGCCAGGGTGGCCAGTAGCCCACCAGCCCTGAGGCAGACTTGCCACACAGGCTGCACTGGAACTGCTCAGAAGTCACTACTGCTCAAGAGACAGGTCAGCCAAAACAAGAACAAAATAGCAGTCAGAGAGACGGGTTGAAATACTGCAGTTATGAGGGACACAGGGACAGAAAACTTCAAATTAGGTGGGTAATGCATTTTATTTGTTCAGATAACTGGAATAGACAGAAAGGCAGTGGGTATTAGTTAAACAGAGGTGGAAGAAAGTCTTGAGGAAAATTAAAACCTCTCTTATGTTAGGAGTGGAATCAGTGTAGTCACCCTGTCTTCATCATCAGTATGGGCTTACATATCCCTTGGCTGCGTTTTTTTAGCTTCTAAATGTAGACAGTGTCTGTCAGCACCAATGCCAGAAACTTCTCAGTGTTAATAAAAAGCTAAAATATGGTAAATTCACCCATCACAAAAGGAATAAAGACCAGGATCCTATCTATTATCAGAGGTTTTGGTGCTTTCTAGTAATTTGACCTCAAGGGTACTATGTGGACATACATTTATATGTCAGTAGTTTATACAGGTAATTAGATGGAACATGGAATCAAATGGAACAAACCTGTAACCTACAGAAAGTGAATACAAATGTACTTTTCTTAGGAAGGATCCAGATTACATATGAACAATTACACCTAGTGAATTTCACAGTCTCTCAAAGAGCTAAAACAGTTCTGCCCTCTAAGTGGGAAAGAATTAAATCCAGGTAGTGACTATAAAATTACATGCTCTCCCCCTGAAAAGATGTGGAAAACACCACAGGATTTCAGAGCTGTTATCAGGCTTTGAAATAAATCCTGTCCCTGCAGGATTACTTCAGAGAACAAACTAACCATCAGGAACAATAATTAAGGCCTTTAATGAAGTAGTAAGTGTATCATTACAAACATTAAGCAAAATTATTTGGTTTCAGTAGGAGCCTGTTAACAAAATAATAATAATTATTATTATTATTATTAATTTATTTAGGTAGTGCCCAAAGATGCAAGAATGGGACCCACAGCTTTCTGGATACTCTACACAAACAAAGAAATAAACAGTGCCTAGCTTCAAGAATTTTCTATTTCTGTGATAATCAGAGAGCGGGGAAATTGCCATATTTATAAGCACCCTGGGAAAACTGTATTAATGTCTTTCTCATTCAGTTCATGCTTCATCACCTCCAATGGCTTGTATTGCCATCCTTGATCCTTGATGTAAGCATGAAACAGCTGTAGTCAGAGCTGCATCCACCTCCCTGCTGCATCTCTAGGTTACCCATTCCACCTCCAACTCCTCAGACCCCACACCACCCACTTGACACCTTTGACACTGCTGTCCAAAACTGGCCCCTTTTCTAGATCTTGTGACTTTGATCTCAGCAAGACAATCAAGATACCAGTTTTACATGCCAGCCTTATTATGTTTCCAATTTGTATCAAGTCACACCTCAGCTTCTGGTATCAAACTTTGGTAGGAAAACCATAAATCCAATCTTTGGGATGCTCTGCTCCCCACATCTTGATATACTGTCTTTCTGCATCTTAAACAGCAAATGGATAATATGGATAAAATGGATAATAGTGTCTAATCCGGAACCTCCTGTTCTTTCCAGCAAATAAAAAGTCATCAGTTCTGAAAGCCACTCATGTAGTTTCAGCTACAGCTGTTCTCAAGGTCCCTGCAATTTTGCCTCCTCTCCCTAAAGTCCTTTTTTCTATCCTGTAACTTTATCTGTCCCACCTAGTTACCACACAGACATACAAGACAATCCAAAACAGTAAAAAATGCTTATAGATTGATTTTCATTGTTTCTCTGCTGTCCTGAAATCTAGCTGGAACAGCTGAAAGTCAGATGAAGGGACTCCTACTGCTTTGTTTTACCAGATCTGCTTCTACACCAGAAAGCTACAGACTAGAAGCAAAGAACCTTCAGGAAGGATAACTCTGCTTTCTTTGCAAAGAAATTATCCTAGACAAACCAAGTAAAATTTATGTGAAATTATGTTGACTACTGGATGCAGCTGCAGTGATTTTTAACTAAACCAAACTAACAAAACTTCACAACCTCAACATGGTGCTATTAACCTTTCAGACCTCATATCTTACACACTCTGACTGTTGACACAGAGAACTGCTTTTTCTAGTCTGCAAGTGTGTGAGCTCTACAGTGCTTAAAGCTCTGCTGATGATCGCAAACCAAGAGCAAACAATGGCTACTTCAAGACAGAAAGGAAACTAGTGAAAAAAAATAAATATATATATATTTCTGGACAAGTTCATATAGTTTCCAGGGCACTGAACAGCTAGAGGCAAAGATAATAAGACAATTTAAAAGCTTTATTAGTCAACTTGCCTTTTATCATTCCAGGGACATAGCAGACATCAGAGTAGAGGTACAACTACAATCTGTAAAGGTTTCTTGTGCTACTTACGTGGGCTATATCTAGCAGGTAGATCTGTAGGAAGAAAGCAGCAGCACTCCCTGCCACTTGATTTGGGGCACCTCCTATTGCATAGCATAATTTGCTGCAGATCGAGAGCCTGTATTCCTGTTCAAAACAAAGGAGAACACATGATGAGAAAAAACAGGTACACAAGTTAAAAGCTACAGAATTCATGAGGTTAAAGTCTAAGGTTAACACCAAATTCAGATATTTACTTCACAGGTATTCCACTAAAATCCATATAACCTCAACCCCTATCATCAACAGGCATTTGGATATTTGTTGCTTTGACTTTTAATGGCTTTGTTCCTTAATTCAGCCCCTAAAAACAGATTTCAGTGTTCCTACAAGGGAATCTATGCTTATCTACCACCTTCTTGCAAGCTACTAAAAAGGAACAAGTCTGCAAACAAGCAAGATGAGCTTAGTTTTTTCTTTGAATACTTTTTTTTTAAGGGTTGAAAAGTTTTTTATTTAAAAAAAATAATTGCTTATATTAATCTTTCAGACCACAATAACCTATATATACTCTCATACCACAGTAATTCGACAACATTCAAAGCAGGAAAGTTCCATAGTCAAACACAGACTGAATAGATCCCAAACGTTTGTGCTCTGTTCCTTCCTTATTTGTTACAAAATGCTGGCGTGACCCTGGTAAAATCACTTGATTTTGTACATCTTCCTTTTGACTTGGCTTTTCTATATCTTTTGTGAAAGTTGGCATAATAGGGAAAGTAATTTTGGGGCCCAAGTCCTCTTCAGGAAGGACTCTTAAGTCACTCTAAAAAATTTTGCAAAACTGTGCTCTCTCATTTGCCTTTTGATGTTTGAAAAGTACCATAAGCATCCAAGAATATTCTCTAATAGAATTGTCAAATAAGAGTAAGATAAAAGCTGAAGATAAGGTTTCACAACAGTGATTAAAAGACAAAGAATGCACATAGTCTAACAGAAAGTCTAATGAAGAACACAGTTTTCCAATAATAGAAGTTCTAAAATACTAGAAAGCCTTAAAAAAAAAATCTTAAAACTTAATTTCATGCCATAAAATTCAAAATATAGGAAGAAAATGATTCTTCATTAATCTTGCGTTCATTTCAAAGGGGCAATATATCAAGCTCAAATTTAGACTTACAGGTTTTCAATCCTTCTTTAAAGATTGCTGTCAGCAGGAGCCAGGAAACATGAAGAGCATCAGCAATGTTAATCTTGGGCTCTGTGCTACACAAGCCCTTAATTCTTACATTAGATCAGGATAAAAACAAAAATATAGTAACAAGATCCACCACAATGACAATATTCTGATGCATTACCTAATTTCTGAACGTTTTTAAATTTACTAAGTACCATCACCTTTACTACCTAACAGTTTTGTTAAATTTTAGATTTCTACACAGAGATCTACACACATTTCATCATCTAAGCATTTTCTTTTGAACTGTTTTATGCGAGTGGGTGTGAACAAGCAAGCACGAGTATCAGGACATCTTTCTCTGTGGAAACACAAAAAGGAAGGAGGAGTGGCATCCCATTACTATGCCCAAATGGACAGTGTCAGGGCACAAGCTGCAAGATGGTATTCCCACAGCAGACCCCACTCATACTCCATATTAGCAATTTTCTTCTTTCCAGGAAAAAAACAGAAGAGTGATAAACAATCATAAGACAGACTTCAACAGAACAATCTACTATTTAATTTGATAAGAGATGTTAAACACAGCAGTCTGCATACATATTTGCTGAACAAAGTGACTATCAATTTTTCATACATAAGTCTTATTAAATGTGGGCTTTACTACACTTGTGAGGTCCACAGAATCATGTCTGCTTGACTCACAACACAGTCATCCTGAGCTTTGCTCCAGGAGTTGTACACTTCTAAACTTTATCATACTTTTATTTTTTAATCATTCCCTTCTCCTAGCCTCACCTCCATCCTCTGAGAAGTTAAATTACTTTTAAAAGTTTATTTTCCTTTGATACCTTCCCCTCTGATCTCCAAGCATTGGCAAGATGACTTCCAGCTGAAATCAAGAGATATAAACCACTACTACGAAAATCCTGTATTCCATTCAACCCCCAAAACAACCTAAGAAAAACTTCTAGATCCATAATGCTGCTTTCCCACTTATTTTCCCTAGTAGCTGTCATAGAATCACAGAATGTTTTGGGTTGGAAGGAACCTTTAAAGGCCATCCAGTCCACCACCCACCACCACCCTGCCATGGGTAGGGACAACTTCCACTAGACCAGGCTGCTCAAAGCTTCATCCAACCTGGCCTTGAACACTTCCAGGTATGGGGCATCCACAGCTACTCTAGGCAACCTGTTCCAGCACCTTGCCAAATGCATTGTAAAAATTTCCTCTTTGTGTCCCTCTTTCAGTTTAAAATCATTGCCTCTTGTCCTTTCGATAGCTAAGGCCATGATAACAGAAAAAGTAAATGCCTCTCATAACATATTATTAAAAAAATAAAATTATAACACAAAGAATGTTAAGTTCTCAAGAATTAGTCTAATTAAAGTTGTGGTATAGAAAACAGTCAACCAAGATCTAAATTTACAGGTGGTAGGCAGTACCCCTTTCTTTATCAGTTTCATGGTTCTTAATGCATTTTTTTTAAAGCCTTACTGTGATTCCATGCACTCCCAGGATGCTGCTGCTCTACTTTTTGAACCATATTCCCAGATCACCTTGAAGCAAAGTTATTACTTTGGTCAGAGCAGTAGTTAAACTTTCACTAAATTTTGTTTATGAACATTATTTTCAGAATGAAACAGGTGGTTGTAGATACAGCACACAGAGGTATCCTGTTCAGTCAGCCACAGAAATGCAGGGAATCAGCAGTTCATGAACCTTCTGAACTGGAGGTTACATCCTGATTACTGTCCAGTACCTTTTTTCCTTTTATTTTGCCCAATTCATTCCGGAATTCATTTGTACATTAAGCCATAATACACCACAGCAGTTCAACACATGAACGACATGTACCATGAAAGGAAATACCATTGCATTCATTGCAAATTTGCTGCCTGGTAATTTCATTGAGCGCCTCCAAGTTTCTGTCTGCTGAGAAATGATCATTCAGACTCTTCATTCTGCTGCCTCTTTCCGAAATCTCTTTTGACTTTGCATATTAAAGTTACATGGTAATCACTAAGTTTTCTACCTCAGTATTCTATGAAACAGCCGTGAAAATGAAGGTAGGTCCCTGCACCAGTAAAGCTGAAACATCCCTCTTTCTAGCACTCCAGGCTTACAGTTAGAGATTAGAAAAGATACAGGTGGCAGCTGCCCATTACAGGATCTAGAGGAGTAAGGCCCCCAGCCTGTGTTGGGTTTACATGATATTGCCAATAAATGACACAAGAAACTGTCTTGAAGGACAACATCACAATTGCGCAGAGCAGCATCACCACCAGCAGTGCATTCTCTATGAGCAACCAAAAGGGTTTTCTCTTAGAGTGCATTTCCCTACTGCATTGCTTCCTCAAGCAACAGAAGTTGATTTATGCAAAATCCAGTAAAAGATTTTTCACCTGTGTAAGTTTGTCAGTAAGCTTAAAGTACTCCAAAAACTCACTAGAGACCTGAATGTGTAGGCAGCGGTCAAATAAAGAACAAAAGACAAAAGTATATACAATGAAAATTGTGTTTTGAGACCCCTGTGGTATGGTTGAATGTCAACGTCAAATTGCTTTTACAAGCTTCAAAATAAACGTGAGAGCATGGGGTGAGAGGTATGAGAAAGGAAGGTCAGATGAAGTTACAATTTTTTTTGTCAGATTAACTTTTTTATTTTGTACTTCTACATGACCCTGTCATATCAAAGTTAATTGTATTCCAAGGTAAACCAAGAAAGCATTAATAGCTGAGAGATTTGATTTTGCTCATTAAATAGAATAATTTTAAACACTGTTATAGAAAATAAATTCATCTCATACACTTAAGTTCTTTTATTTTTGATTCTCTTGTAAGTTAAAACCATACTTCTCAGCACTTGTAAATTCTCCTGTCCCCAACAGAAATTGAATACAATGTTTTTAACAGGTCACCTTATTTCTAAAGAAAGTATTTAAGCACACCGAAAACTCTTTGCAACTGAGTGAAGATACTGCATGAACACCATGGGCATGGGAAGCAGCTGCATTTTGTCCTAAGCTATCCTTTATCAGCCGGGGCCAGAACTGCACCCATAAGTAATTTAAAAGCAGTAAGAAGAGAGAGCAAAACGTGTGACTTGAAGATAAACGCTAGACTTGGTTTATCTGAGGAACAATGACAATGTAGCTAATGAGGAGCAGCTTTTGAGTTGGCTTTTCTTTCGGTGTAGAATTAGTACTGGTGATATTTTTCTGCTCTGTGGGTGACTGTACAACCGCCTCTTAAAGAGGGGAGTGTGACAGTCACAGGTGGCATCCCAGGGCCCTCATACCCAGTACCTTGAGGACCACTTTCGGGTTTCTTCACAACATCAGCCCACCTGAGAGAAGGAAGCAAGAGGGACCGGGTTTGGGTGCAGACACCTAGAGAAGGCACAGAGCCCCTCAGCTTGCATTACCGGCAGCAGGAGGAATACGTTGGGAAAGCACCGACCCTGCAGGGGAAGCATTTAGATTCTCTCTCATTCGCGACACTCATCTGGAAGTCAGGAGCTGAGGAGAGCGAACGCCTCCCGCCGCCCGCACCCCTCCGCCCCGACGGGAAGAGAAAGAGGAAAACGAACGAGCTTTCCCGGCCACCGGAGCGGACAGGGATATAGCGCGTTCGAGGGAAAACTCCAGTCGCGCTGAGCTTCTCGGGGAGAGAGGAGCAGGTGGGCGGTAAGCAGGTGGCAGCTCTATCAGGTACCTCGCTGAAATCGGCTGCCCCGCGCACAACGCTGCAGCGCCAGGTGCAGGCTGCCCCCAGCCGCCTTCCCCGAGACCCCCCGGCAACGGAGGCCGGCCGGGACCGCCCCGCACGCACGGGACCCCAGCCCCGCTCTCGCCCCAGGGCTGTGGCCGAGCCTCCGAGCCCGTCGACGGCCGCTTTTCCCCCTCCCCAGCCCCTTACCTGCTGCTCCGCCGGGCGCTCCGGGGTGTCCTTTGCAGCCCCCGCCATGACAAAGCGGCCAGCCCACCCCCGTCCGACACCTGCGTGCCCGGGGCGGGGAGGCGGAGGGAAGGAGCGGCAGGGCGGGAGGCGTCCTCCCCCCGGCTCACGCAGCGCCCTGGGAGGGCAAAGGCGCTGCTCGCTGCTCTCCGGGCCCGGGAGGGGGTTTCCCCGCCAGAGGAGCCCCCGAGGCCGGCATCGCCGAGCCCACTGCGGGCGCAAACGCCCCCGCGCCCTGCCGTGCCACCTCACACCGTGGCGAGGAGTGGGGCAGCGGCCGGCGGCGGGAGCAGCACCGCCCCCCGCCGCGTTCCGTGAGGTAAATGCCGGGCTCTGCTGCTCGCTAACCCGCCCGAGCGCCCGCCCCGCCGCTCCCCTCAGAGGCGCTGGCGGCCGCCGCTCCCGCCGCGAGGTGCCCAGCCGTCGGGCGGTTTCTGGGGCTGTTTCCACCTGAAGTCTAAAACCACCAGCTCTATCCTTTTGTAGGGTTTTCGGATGTGTATGAATTTATAGCCACGGCAGCCATGCGTCAACTGGACGTGAGATCACCCAGAAACCGCACCTGACCCGGGAAGGGCTGCTGCCCGCAGGCCCTGGGGCTCACGCCGTTACTGGGCAGTACAAGTTCACCACCCCGCTCTGCCCACAGGCACCGACCTCGCAAACTGCTCTGCCTGCATCAGAGAGGAAAACAAAAATCAATTAAAAATTACATTTTGAAGTATGAACTCTTTCAGCAGTGAAACAGCCTGGGAGCGAGAAGGTTTTCAACAAAACCAACAGACACACGGGGACTCTGTGATCCGCTTGTCTTGTGAAGAGGATGACAAAACTATTAGGCACAGGGCTTCCTGGCTCGACTGATTCAAAGAGCTCTGCTATCGACAGGGTCCCACCCGGTGAGTATTTGACAGCCACTGCAAACTACCAAGTACTGATATGCAAATCCTGTGCAACCTCATTTTGCAGGAATAATTATCACAAATTTGCAAAATTCTGAAAGAGTAAGGCATCAAAAATTTTCCTTAAAAACAGACCAACACAAAACTGGAATTGTGGCCTTAATGTGCCTTGTTGAAAACTCTGAAGCTTCCAGGCTCCAAGAAATCCTTAAAGGCTGAGGCCAGATGGGCTTCAAAATAGGGGTGGACTGCTCAGTCCCTTAGCCCCAATACATAATTTGTTCTAAAATACCGAGCTAGATAACAAGGTATGTATGTAATGTTAAAATTCAGCATTTAAGTTCTTCATTTTCTCTTCACACAACAGCTGTCGTAACATGTAAAATCTTTGTTACCTGCATTCGCATGTTTCTTCACAAAGGAAAAAACCCACAGAAACCATTTCCCTTTGTTTGTTCTTTTCTAGGCTATTTAAATTTTGCTGTAAACTATGTTAATGTACAGGCTTTACTCAAACCAGTGAAGGCTTGTGAAGAAACAATGAATAACTGATAGTATTTGTGTGTTTCACAAGCTCAAGCATTGACAAGCTAGTTTTACTGTTTGTCCAATGCACAACAGCTGTCTACAGCACTGAGCATGAGATTAAGCCACTCAGACACTACAGGTAGCTAATCAGTCTTTACAAATTGACCGAAACCTGCTAGATTTAGGAAAGCCCTGTATTCATTCCAAAGATTTTCTCCAAATTAGTAAGTTATCCAATCCACAATTTATTGCCTTTTGTAAAGGCACTTCTAGTCTAACATGGGATTAGTGCAGTCAGCATCACTCCTGACTTTTTAAAGGTTTGTTCTCATTTTGTAGTTAAGAATGTGACACTTTCAAACTGCACATACACACTCAGGTACACCAAAGCTACAGCGAGAAACAGCTGATAAAGAACAATAGATAGCCATAGAGAATCAAGCTGTCCAGCCTCTTAAAATACTGGTAGCAGACATGAAACATTGAAATACTAAAGCACAGACTCATAGAATGGTTTGGGTTAGAAGGAACTGTAAAGATTATCTGGTTCCAAACCCCCAGCCACAGGTAGGGACACTTCCCACTAGACTAGGTTGCTCAAAGCCTCATCCAGCTCCTTTCCAAAACAGTGACCTTTTGAAAACAAGCAAAATGGATCTACATACCTTACAATTTGACACACACACCCCTTCAATTTCCATCTATTTTACACTATTTCTTCAAATTTCTAGGCTGCAAATGCAGGAATAGTATACTGCTACTTTGATGTTCCATGCACATTTTAGACAAGAACAACTGAGCTTACAATCAAGCATGTGTGGTTTTCTAATAATTAGTTTTACATTAAGACAAATTCAAAAGCATCAATTAATAAAATTCACTGTTCAGGAAGCTCTGCAAACCAAGGATTGGGTCTGTGTCTGTAGGTGACATTTCAGTTTTACTAGTGGATTAGTCCGCACATGTCTTCCTACTACTAGAGATCTGACAGGCTTTTCATATAACAGTAGAGGAGACAGTGCAAAACCAAAAATTTAGTTGTATAATTTCCTACATAAACATAAATGACAGTAGCACACCTGATAGCACTGAAGACTGTTAACTGCATAGTTTTCATGGATTTCCTTGCTGAATAGGTATTTGTGCAGTTGACTTTCATTTCACTGCCCTCAAACATACCAGGAGAGATGCTAAAGCAAAACAGTTTTACACCCCTGGGAATGAAATAAGTGCATCCCTAGTTTGAAGTAACATCATTTTTAGATATAATTCAAGTCACTCCAAGTCATTTTCTACTTAGAACAAACCCAGGAAATCCCAAATCCATCTTTCATCTAACCACGCAAAAAGTAGTACAATGCCAGCAATCATCCATTTGTGCAGGTAGCACAGTCAGCACTCACTGAAGGCCCCAGGAAGTCTTCCATTCACAAACCCACATGCTACTTATCAAACACAGTACAAAATATTTAGTCTTTATGCTGATGTCTCCTCTAGCAAAACATGGAATAGACAGCTACAAATTTTACGCCTCAAGTACATGAGTAGCAAAATAAAAGATCTGGATGGAAATGGGGTAGAGGGGGATGTGGTAACCTCAGTTTTCAAATAAGGATTTTCAACACCTTCAAAATTTGGCCACATGCAGTTAGCGTCTCAATCAGCTGGCCAGTTCAGGACAGATGCAGATATATAGTACAAAAACAACTGTGTCCCTCTAAGCCCCTATTCCTGTATGGTAGGCTCCAGAGAAGCTGAAGTGTTTGTGTGACGAGGCTAAAAGTGGATCTCTATCCTAATGAGCTAGGTAGTTTAACATCACCCTATCTGTAAGACACTCGTAGCAGCACAAGAGAGGCAGAAACCACTTCAACCATTGGTAATAACAAGTAACAAAGAGCTTACTTAGAGGCACTTCATACAGTATGCACCAGACTACCTCATTTCTATCTTCTCACACATGCCCCTACCACTATGTGAAGACTTGATAGAACACCACCCTGCAGATCTTGTGATAAAAGTTAAAACCTGAAGATACGGATATTGAAGATTTTCAAGTTATTAGAGTTCAAATGCGAGCTTCCCTGCAGCATCTGTTGCCTAAAAGTTACTGTGAGAAGAATGCAAACTACAGCAGCTTACACTGAAATGTAAGTGAAACCAATCAGTTCAGTTTCACTTTAGTCCAAAGTGCAAAACTAAATAATATTTTCCCTTAAAAGGTGCTATCAGTAGTAATTAAGTCTCAGAGAACTGTTCTGCCTAATACACTCATTAAAGAACTAAGAAGCTTTCTACTTAGGGAAATTCTAAGGATGACCTGTTGTACAGTTATCTCTGCTACATTATATAACCAGGATCTGACCATCAGATTTAGTTGAAAATACTTCTATCATACCAGACGATAGCACATATTTTGCTCTAAGAGCCCAGTATGTAAGGATGAGAGTGCATCCACATATTGCTGGTTAGATTTTTGGTTTTGTCTAGTTCCATGTGTATGCAGTTTTTGGCCCAGTTAAAAGCTAATTGATCTTGTACTTTTGATAGCATTTTTTTGCTCATTCTTGAGCTGTCCATTAGGTGTAGCAGCAGTTTTATAGTCATTGTCAGGTGCTTTTATCACTAGGAGTCTGAAAGGTTCAGTTGTTTTCTGAAGGTCTCTGAACAACAACAGCATTTTGCAACTTTGCTTCCCCTAGTGTGAGCGTCTCATCTTGCAGCTCCCGAAACGGCAGTGAAGTCGTCAGTGTGAAGGGAACACCTCCTTCTGATCCTTGATACTTTGTTATGAAGTCTCTGACATGGCTTATTCTGAGAAGAAAAAAGAAAATAGCGTTAGAGCGCTCCAGTCCCAACACAGACCATATGCACAACACACATAGCCACCACAGCAGAATGAGACACCCATTTCATGTGATAGCCGATGGTGTAATAATGGAGGAATGCAGAAGGGGCAGTATCCTAAAGTGCCTCGTCCACTTGGGAGGCAAGGACCAAGGTTTGCATGCTCCAAGAGCATTCCTAAGGGAAAAAAGGATGAATATCTTATTCTGCGCACTCAAATGCTTTGCTATGGCTCAAACGCTAGTTACACAAGCCTACCATTTCTTAACCAGCTGGTGGAGCTCTTACCTGAGGTTTCTGTAGCCAAGACGTATATGAAAGATACCTTCAGTGTGTGGTACATATAGCAGAACCATAATAATAAAGAAAAGAGTTTGCAAAAATTGTCTAGGTATCTTGTGAGCTAACTGGGTCTAAATATAGTCCCCTTCTACCAAAGCAGGTGCAGCAGCAAATTCATTACAGATTCAAGCTGCCTGTTACGGTGTGAAGAGCCTTGCAACAAGTGACCAAGACAGGTTTTACTGTGGAAGAACCAGGATTGACCAATTTAATAAGAAAATTAAGATGACAGGATACATCTATACCAGCAAAACAAACATATTGTCAATGTCCATTCTCTGATCCCGAGGCCATCTGGTAGACTCTGGCTACTGGCAAATGATTAAACTCATCCTTTCTCTGCCCCTTTAACAGGGTAGCCCATGGGGTCTACTGCCTCCTACAAACGGTCCACAACTTGAACTAACACCTGAACCAAGCCTAGATATTGAGAAAGTGCTAGCTGGCTTGGGGGAAAGCCATCCTAACAGTTTAGCAGCACAGATAATGACGTTTCCACACCTTAGCCATACTTAGTAGGACAGATATAGACAGCATCTAATTCCTGTGCACACAGGCCGCAATGAGGAGACAGTGCTTGGTCTTATAAACCTGAAGCCTGAAAAACCTCAAGCAGGAATAAATTTTTGGTTTGACCATTTACAGGTGTCTACATGAATTGTATCGAAGTTCATTGGGTCCCAAGAGCAACTCAGGCAATTAGCCACCAGCTAACCACTTTAACATGAACAAGTTCCTTCCCAGGCTCTATACTCAATGCTCCAGAGTCGCAATGACTTTGCAACTGCTCAACAAGGGACACAACTCTATTCAAGACACAGCTATGTGTGCTATTCCTACAGCACTGCTTTGCTAGTTGCTTCACACTCATGTCTCCTCCATTCCCCATACTGCAGTGTTACAGCACTACCTGCACTTTTGCTCCAGTGCTATAACTTCAATCTTTCATCAGTAATCAAGTCATATCTAAAGTAGTAGTTACTGTGGCACACACATTGCTCTGTCTGCAAAAGGGTAAAAGTGATCAATTTGCCCAGACATTGCAATATATAAACTATAGGTAGATAACCTGCAGCATAATTAACAAATAATTGACTGTTACTGCTTCTCTACTGAAAGGAGTGCTACACATGCAATTATAATGCTTAAGGGCATGTACTTTAAAATTATTTCCTCCTATTTCTTATTACATCATATACAAATACTGTATACAGCACAAACATGCTGGTCTTGTGGCAAGAGGTTATATTATGATTGAATAGTCATTGCAAACCACTTCAAAAAGAGCATCACATCGGCAAGGCTGTTGTTCTGCTTATCTCAAACTTTTTTTTCCCCCTCCAAAAGCACTTAGCAGCTATTCAAACTGCCATTTACACGAAGACAACAAGCTTCTAAATATACTTAAATGTGTGAAACCTGGAATAATTAAGATATTAAGCCCTCCAATTAAATATTTATAATTAAATAGCAATTGACCTTCAGCAGTACATCACAACAGTATTCAGTTCATACCTCAGGCCACTAACAGAAATAAATTAGGTCGAGTTCAAGGAAAAAAGTTACAGTCATTAACCCTCAACTGCTGAGCTTTTCTGCTGACCAGCAGTGTCAGAGATGTACACAGTTTATCCTGACAGCAGCCTGGGTTGTATAAATCTATGATCACTTTAAATTTGCTTCACAGAGAAGCACAGGCAACATATCCTTTTCATATGATACGACTATATCGTTTGGAGTAATTTATCAAATTACAAATTTGAGAAACGTCTCCAACAACAACAGTTCTACAATTTAAACATTTAATCCTACTTTCTCAAAGCTTCTGCAAATATATCTGCAGTGCTGACACCTTCTGACATCAACCCCATTTATAAGCCACTTTGGGAACTGGAAGTTTTACTAACTAAAAATTGAACACATGGGATGTATTCTATTCTGCCCACACTGACATGGCAGGTGATGCACCTCCCCTGCCTAGTGTGCTGACTCTGGCCCACCTAGGGTGGAGCCTGAGAAACCTCTGAGTCACATCCACCAGCTCCCAGGTGCGGTGCTGCCAATGTCCAATGACCAGCAGGCTTTTTACTAAGAAATTTGCTCCACATGTAGTCGTTTTGTGAGATGCCTGTCATCTTAAAAGCTGTTTCCTCTAGCAATGAGCAATGCATACACCTGAACTTCCACTGACCTACAACGAACTACTACAGTTTCCTCAGATTTTCATTTATGCTCAGTTATGTCCTGGCTATTAACATCAGTTCACACTCCTCTTATGCTCCTCTCTTGTCAGCTGAAAGATTTCTCAAAATTTGAAAGGAGGTTTTCTAAACACAGCTGAACAGCAGTCCGATATTAAGTGACTTGAGAAGGTAGATTAGTCACAGAACGTGGAGACTTACCATGTGTACAGGCACGAGACAAATAGTTCAGATGCAAATACATATGACAGAGTAAAAATAAATCTTACCTGTGAGAAACATTAAACTTTTGAATTATCCTTTCCCCATCAGCTAACCAGATCTGGACATTAGTGATAGGCTCCGTATCATTTAAGGGCACTAAAGGCAGGTGTCTTTTGTTGTCAGGTCCTTCATGATCATCTCTTACTTTAGAGATTATCCTTGGAGTAGCACTGAAAAGAAAAGCCATAAGAGGTTGCTTTTTGTGCAAATGTGTAAGCTTGAACTTCCCTCCAGACCTCTGCTTCCAGAGCTTTCTGCCCTGTATCAGGGTGCACTGATGCCTTATTTTTTTAACAAATACAGGAATACTGACATAAATGTCACCTGGTTTTTTTTTTTAACTGTATGCCAATACATTCACTTGAAGACTTCAACATGCTAAAGAACCAGTTTACTCATGTTAAACATTTTTATAAGACAGAAGTGAACTTAAATATCAGAGGATTAAATACAAATACACAAGAGATGAAACAGTCTAAAGATTCCTCATGCATTTTTGCACTCTATTACACAGGTGAAACTTTAAGGGGTTTAAGTATTGAATTTGCATACTCAATCTTAATTTTCACCATAATGTGATTACAGTAATTCAATTTAACTGAATGTTTTGCCTTGATTTAGACCCCAGGATCTATCACAGAAACTGACTCATGTGAAATGCAGGCTGATGCACACAGCAGTTGGATTTGTTTTTTTCTAAGGCACTTTCAACAGCTGACCCTACCATAAGGGCAAAGATCCATAAAATGACTTGACAGAATACAGGACTTCAGTCCCAGTGCTGTGGTCTTAAAAAAACAACAAATTACTGGCAAAATTTTTTATTCTGCAAAATGTCTAGACCGTAGTGCTTCTTTCAATACTAAGCTTGTTCAGTATGCACTGTTAAGTCATCATAAGGCCTGATCCAATGGTACATCCTCATCTCATGTGAGTATAACCAGATGTTCACGTTGCAAAACAATAGCAGTGATTTAAGGAGTTACCATTTCTTCTCTGAGCTCAGCTGTGGTCACTGACTACATTGAACCACTTCATGGTGGTTTGCCAAAAAGCTTTCTCTTTGCACAGAAAATTTATGAGTTACTGTTTCTTGAGAGAGAAGCTGGTAACCAATCGCCATAGAACAACAGCCTTAACAATACTACATCTGCTTTGCAGACAAACCCCATCTTGCACCCTTATGTTCTTGTACCTGTCAGTTCAATCATAAAACAGAAAGTCACAGACAATTTATTACTAAACAAGATGGCTAATGACTTATATTCAGGTTAATAAAGTTAAGAGTCTTGGGCTCAAGCCCTTCTCAGTCTGAGGTATTTCAAAAACTCTTTATCACCCTCTGTTAGTTAAGTGCCCCAACTTCTAGGCTATCAGCCAGTAGAGGCACTTTTTATTTTTTCCATTGAAACTCTGCAAAAAGAATCAGAATCAAGGACTCTCATTCCCAAGTGAGTGATAAGAGATGTTCACTGCAACTGGAGACAGATGAGGGGCACAGAACTGACTGTTTTGCATTACACAGAAGTCAGCTGGGGACAAGAACTCGGCACCAACAAATTCCAAGAGACACATCTGTAAAACATACTGGTAATCCACATACAGGTGAATTAACTATCATCCACCTGCCTCTGCCAGCTTACTTCTCTCACACCCAGCTTGACCTCAATGCCCTCCAGATCTGGAAAAAAAGCTGGAGCACCAGCAAGATAATGTTAAAACAGTCTGGGGAGCAGAGAAAAAAAAGCAAAAGTTCAAGTCATACTTTGGCAATGATCAGCTTTTGCTGTCTACCTCCATCAGTGGCGTTCAGTTCCAGGTTCAGCCACTAAACTGTAAGAGCTCATGTGTGAGTTGGCTGTTTCCAGTACAGCGGCGCCTGGGACAGGCAGCCAACTGTGCAGCTGCCAGGCATCTTGTTTGAGCCTGGGCTGAACTACCTTTTAGCCCACCACTCACAGCCGTAGTTCAGACAACTATCTCAAATGGATACAGATTTTGGTGTCATTCTCAAACCAGCTTCCCTCATGGTCACATCTTTGAATTTGTGGCAGGCACTGGAGCTGATTCTTTCAACAGCAACTATGTATGAAACTGAAGCCAACGTGTTAAGTGAAGCTGTGAGAGAAAGATCTATATTCACCAAGATGTAAAGCACTTCTGTACTTAACTTTGCTCTTGTAGAACTGACAGATAAAGCCATCTAGTGGTGGGAGCTTTGGCTAAAGCCACAAACCAATCATCTATGTCTGTTACTATCCTGAGATCAAAGCATTATCACTCCTTCTAAAGGCTTATTCCTTTTATAGATTATCAAAAGAAGATGTAAACTAAAGATCGAAGAGGCCTAAGAGCCTCACGTCAATTTTCTGAAACAGAAACAGGACCCCATGAGTTCGATATTAGCCTTACCCTGAGTAATGGTTAAGAAGCTTGACACACAATGTTTTACCCTAATGAGGTTATAGAGCAAGCCCACTTTGCTACAAGGGATTTCAGTCAATAGTTTAATTAACATGCTTCTGAGGTAGTCTTTAAAATGCATTGATAAGCTTAATAGAAAAGTGAGGTTGCAAATTTTGTTATAATCCCAAACTATTAAATGCAGCTGAACTGTGGTAGATCAAACAGAATATATCCATTAGTTACATAGGTTCATAAGGTATATTGGAAAAGTCTGATAAGTTTCATTTGTTTCTCCTGTACAACAAAAAGGGAAAGGATCAAGCTCATCTGAGTTACATCAAAAAACACATCATTTCTAGTTCCTACATTTTTCTCTAAGAAAATTTTTTAATGAGCGACTCAGCAAGACTGATTCATAATGGTTGATCCGCCACCTAATTCATCCATCTGGGAACACTGACAGAAATCTGTAATTATTAAAAAAAATGTTTATTTGATAAGCTAGAAGTTTAGCTGAAGTAAACTATTCACTCATTTGTCTCTCTCATTTCTGATTAAGCACACAAATACAACTGTGGAAAAGTTCTATAGCTTAAAGCTTGTTACAGGTCTCAGAAAGCACTACTATTTCCCCACAAAGTTTTCTGCTGAAAAAGTAGCATATGCATGCAATGGACATTTATTAACATCAGGAAGTGAGCACTACTTTATGGAGTAAAAGCACTTATGGCTCATGTTTCCAATATCAGCAAAAATAATTACTTGTTTTTAAAGAAAAGGCTCCGATAGCATAGCACTGAATAGACTAGCAAGAGTAAGGGGAAAAAAACACCAAGGCATTTTATCTAGTTCATAAAGAAAAAAAATGCTAAGCAAGTTGTTGGATGTCTCAGTGTACAAGACCAATCAGCCAAAATTCACAGAAAAGCTGTTTCCGGAACTGAAGTTGCCTATTAGGAAGCAAGATCATTACTTGCTGTAGGAATGACAGAGCACGACAAGCAACTGAACAACCATTTAGCACTAGTTAGCAGCAGAAACCCAGCATGCTAAAGGCCTTTTTTGCTTTCGCTATATACAGGTCTACTTGTAGATAAGGTTAAGTTCTTGACCTTTGTTTGCTCAGGATTTCAGTACTAGCAAAAGCAAGCCTTGCAGCAGCTCATCCATCTCTCAAGGGAAGATTTTGCCTATTGACCGTATCTACTCAAGCATGCAGCAAATGAATGGACTGTACTACAGCAATGGATGAAACTGATAAAACAGGTACTTGCTTCTCTGAGGCAGCCTGGAACTATTCATCCTTTACCACAATCAGTTTTTACTCTGTACCTTATTATCTTCATCCCTTGCCCCATCAATTCCTACCCAGATCATGCTTTCCCTCAGCACAGGCATTAACAGCAAGCCCCTTCCACTTAATCATAGAATTGTTTAGTTTGGAAAAGACTCTTAAGATCATTGAATCCAACAGTTACCCCTAACACTGCCAAGTCCACCTCTAAACCAAGTCCCTAAGTGCCTCATTCACACGTCTTTTAAATACCTTCAGGGATAGTGACTCTCATTCAACAACCCCTTCAGGGAAGGAATGTTTCCCATAGCCCATCTAAACCTCCCTGGGCAACTTGAGGCCATTTCCTCTTGTCCTATCACTTGTTAATTGGGAAGAGGGACCAACACCCACCTTGCTACAATCAAAACAAAGCAGTTCACCTAAGGTTTCACCACAGTCTACTAACCCAGTCAGCAGGTCACCAGTCCCATCTGTGAAGGCCTCCAGTCACTGAATATGTACTGTTCCCTAGGCTGAGGTTCTGCTTTAACAGGCAAATACAAAGTCTTACACAACAGGGATACGTGAAGCAGGTAATTTGACTGGAGTAAGCAAAAGTCACAGGCATCAAATACATGAACTCCTGGCCTGCTCCTCTACAACAGCCTTCCAAATACAATACTGTTTGGTTGTAAATCAAGTCCAGCTTTAGCTCTGGCAATTAGTGGCTGACAGCCTCCAACCACACGAGAGTCACAGAGTAAAGGAAAGAGGTATTATTGTAACACACTAAAAGTTCTTACTGCCATAAATACCGGTTCAATACAGAGGAATTTTAAGAGAATGCAAAATAACCTCTTCTTCAGTTCCTTTACGGGACTGTCAGACTCCCTCTTCTCACACCAAGTATTGCACATACAGCTTCAAAAGAGATTATTTTCTCTTAAAACACAGAAGAGAGAGCCTTTCAGCTAGAAAACAGTTCTGTTAATATTGAAACCTAAAACAAAGACAACAACGAGAACACAGCCAGTAGGTTGTGGGAGCCAGTTATCCCCCATGCAGCACTCAGACCCCACCTAAATCCTGCATTCAGATTTGGTACCCAGATAAAAGAAAGATGTCAATAAACTGGAACAAGTTCCATGGAGGGCCACCAAGATGGCTGTGGGCTGCAATCACTTGCCTGTGAGGAGAGGCTGGAGGAGAGGCACCTGGTTCAGCCTGTGGCAGAGACTGTGTGGTACTAGGTACCTAGTAGCAGCCTGCCAGGGCCTACAGGAGGTCATCAGAAGGAGCGAGCCAGGCTCTTCATGGTGGACATAAATCAAAATAAAAGGCATTCAGACTGGATAGAAGGAAAATTTTCTTTCCCATGATGACAGTCAAGCACTGAAACAGGTCGTGCAGCTTCCACTTTTGCAGGATTTCAAGGCCTGAGGGCAACCTCATCTGTCCCCACAGCTGACCCTGCCTGGAGCAGGAACCTGGATTAGAGCACTCCAGAGGTCACTTCCAACCTGAATTACAAGATCTTTTACCATAGGTACAGTTCTCCTCAGCTACTCAACCACAGATCATGTCAGACAACTCACCTTCCTAATCTGTAACCGTGTCCAGAAAAGGGTTGAAACATTGGCTTTTTTGATAACAATACACCTTATCCTTTTATCTTCCACTTTCACGTCTATCTCCTCTTTATCAAAAGCTTTTCGTAGCTCAAAAGGCAGATCCCTTGAGAAAAAAAAAAAAGTCAGAAAAAGAACTCCTATACTATCTTCAGTATACAGAATAATGATTAAAACATCTTCTATGTCTATCTTTCCAGAGATGATGCTTTAAAAAAACCCAAAAAACATCACAAGTATATACCAAAAATTGTTAAGTGCATGACATACAACAAGTTCAAGTTCCTGATCTGCAAATTAACTAGAAATGAACAATAAAAAATACTCCATCATCATGCAAGTTTTTGAATAATGTTCAAATTTACTCAGCAGTTACCACTCCAAAGCACATGGTGTGTAGGAAGTTCAGTATTGCCATACATTGCTGCAAAAGGTTCAATTATTTTACCCACACAGTTAAACAAGAAGAAAAAAAAGACAATTGGCTTTTAAAGAGAAAGAACTGAATTTAGATGCACAGTGTTTAATTACAAATAAACACAAATCTCAGCTTTTAAAAATTAGATCATCACTAATAGCTACACTCTTTAGTGCAGCAACATCACACTGAAAACACTTTATTTGCATTAAGCAGAACACAACAATGCCTTTGTCTATGAGCTCTGATACAGATACTACATTTTTGGGTGGTGGGGCTCAGCTGGCACTGGGGCTGTACTAAGTGCTTCTCTACCATCAACGATTATGCAGGAACCATCTTGTAATTAGCATCTTCACAAGGAAACAGTGGAAGAGAGGTGGCAAACTTTTGATGCATGCACACAAAGAAAGCAAAAGGCTTTAAACAGTGTGGTTAATTGCTATTACAACTAACAGCCATGGTGACAGCCATAGAGGAGAAATATAGTGTAAAATTAGCATTTTTGATGGGCTAGTGAAGTATGGAAAAGAAAACAAAATGCAATTGGCTTAGTACTTTCACATACTTGAAAAATAATTATTAAATTATATTCTCCTCTCCATTTGTTTGGGGTGAGGAAACAGACCACAAATTAAAGGCTCAAAATTACACTGGTTTGTACCGGCAACCTCCTTTTTTAAAGCAACGCTGCAAAACACTAAACAGAAAAAAGGATAGCATGCTAATTTTTGACAGCGGGATAAAAGTAAGATTGCTATATACACACAAATGACTGAAATAGCAAGTTTGTAGTAGGAAAAATGAAATTTAAGACCAATCAATTTCTTGATATTACATGGAGCAACTATGCCCATTTAAAGCTTTTCATCAATAAAAAGAAAACAAAGACAAAAAACCCCAGAAATACTCAACCACTTGTGCGCCAAGTTCATTAGTCAAAGTACCATTTGATCAGTGGCTCTTACTAGCCACTGATTTATTCCTTATTTCATTCTGCACCTGCTGTGCACCCTACCAACACTCGCTTTTATCTATTTCATCAGCAACTGTACAACTACTGCAACTGAAACCTACATTAAACCTGTTGACGCTAAAACAGCCATTAGCACTGCAGGATCTGAGGCAGGCAGTGGCCTACGCTCCTACTGGGATACTGCAGTGCAGCAAAGCCAAGCAGCTACGCAAATATTTAGAGCACAGCTAAGTGCTATCCAAAGCACATTAACTCAGGCTGATTAAGAACACAAAACTCACTCACCCTTTTTTAATGGAGTCCAAGAACTGCTGGTTTGCAGCGTCGCTGTAGCTCCTAAGTTCACCATCATTTACTGTAAACCCATTTTTCCAAAGTTTAATGATTACATCAACCTATAAAGTAAGAACAATTTTCATTATAACACTGATGTAAAACCAGTTTGGTCTACCCAGAGTACCCTAGAATTGTAAATCGTCCACTGCATGGACTAAAAATACCGAGAGAAGGCTCACTATAATCTCTTTTGGCCCTGTGCCAACAGGCAGAGCAACTGCAAAGGATAAGTGACATTTCTAAGTATCTTTTGTCAATCAGGGTTAGAAATAAACCTTCCCCCAATCATTTTGCTTTCCTAGGTCAAAAACACTCCTTCAATTCATCAAGGAAAAAAAAAAAAAAAAAGCTGGAAGATCCCAGCTAGCTGCAACTCTTCAAAAGCTAATTTGAGAGCACACATGCCTGGTGTTGGAACATCAACTACCGGAACAGTCCAGCTGGGGATTTATTAGGGTAAAACTTTGTTCTGATCATTCAGGACTATTTTCTGAAAGGCATCAAGATAATGCATGTAGAAGCCTTTCACTCAGGAAATGTGGTAAGCATCAGAAAATTTACTTTCAGACAGCCACACATTCGTGTTATCCTGGAATTCCTAGGTATATCCAAAACCTTGGTGTTAGGGGAATGAAAAAATAAATTCTCAGTAATTAATTAACTCTGCAAGAGAACATGTACCACTTCAAGTTGTAACCTTCACACTGTTCACTGAAATCTCTCCAACTTTAACACAGATATATTTGGGATTGCATTTTCATATTTATGCATCACACCATTTAAGGAAACATTTGATCATCCAGGTCTGATCCCTGAAATAACATTTTCTCAACAGGTACTTGGCCACATGTGAGGTATATGCAGCATACACACATGCAGAATTCACCTCAGCTGGAAATCTGTTTGAACCAAGCTTGATAGTACTTGAAAATTATTTTTTTCCTCTTTTTTGCAGTTTGATTTGTTAGAAGATGACTGTTACACAAATACACAGCATGTGCAAACTGCTGAATAAAATTCCTTCTCTTTTGGTTTGGTAATCTGTCAAAAAGGTATATAGCACTCAGCAAGATTAGATTCCTTTAAGAAGTCTTGTGTCTCATGACACCAATGCATACAGAAGGAGTTCTCATCACAGGAAGGTTCCTCTACAGTAAGCCAGTATGCAAGTTTAACATGGACTAATTATTCCACACCAGCTTCCCATTTAGACATTGACACAAGTACTGCCACAGAACAGTATTTCAGAACTGCAATTTAAGGTATTGCTCCTGACACTCCTTTTTCTCCCAGGCTCAGCTGGGGATGCATGAATGTAATTTCAAGCAACGCTCACTCCAAATTTCTCCTTGACATCTTTGTACTACATGGCCTTTTTTCCAGCTCCTTAAGAGTCTTTGTAGAGTACCAGAAAGACATGAAAAGGACAGAAGCACTGATATAACACACCCATACTAAACAGCCTGCTACTACTATAACTATTTAAATGAAAGCAAACAGGAAAAAAATATTGGGCTATGTCTCTGCATAAAAAGACTGCAACTCTTTAAACAACTTCTTAGGTTTACTAATCAAGAACAAGTGCATTAGCCAATGCCAGGGTAAGTCCTAGAACAACAAGCACAGAGGCACAGGCCTGGCTGACTAAGAGATGGGACGCTGTTCCCACTGCTGTCTGAATTCTGTGTATGGTTTACTTACAGATGTACTGGATAAGACTGCCAGACTTCGTGCATTTGTTTTCCAGAGTACTCCTGGAGTGATATTATGTCAAAACACGAGTATTTTTTTTTACCACCTACCTGGTTCTTGACTGTAGTTGGGGGCACACATATAGCACCAACCTTCTGAGCTTCTTCAAAAAGGTTATCTACGAAGTAGTCACAGTTTTGCTCTGTACCATTCAAAATCTGATCATCGGTTCCTGATTTACACATCCTGTAGAATAAAGGCATAAGTAAATATGATGCCTTTGAATGCAGTAGAAGACAAGCAGCTACCCCAGAAGTTCAGTACCAAGAGGTGTAAAGAGCATGCTCCCCTGCACCCGGCTTACTTGGTTGTTACAAAACATCAGGCCAGCTTTGCCTTTTTAGAAGCTTCTTACAAATCTCCAACTGCTACATTGGACTTCAGAAGCACAAGTTAAAGAATAACAAAAGAAAAGGTGAATTCATCTATGCAGGAGCTTCTAAACTTGGTATCAGAACAAGGAATGCAAATTAGCTAATTCATTCTTCTAGTTCAGCCCATCAAACATTTTAATTGCACACCAATGACAGGCCTTCCTTAAAGCATTTCCATGATACTGACTTGGGTGACTGACTTCGCCATAAGAAAACACATACAATAAAATTGCCCTAGGATTTACTCTACCACCACTTCTTGAACCTCCCCATTCCCAGCACCATCACAGAACCACCATTACTGTCTTTGAAAGTACATTACAGAAACTCAAGAACGACTGACAAACCACTTGAGCACACTGAAGAAATACAACAGAAGGCTTCAACATTGTGGAGATTGCCAGAGTATTAAAAAAGATGCATCAACCACATCTTTTTATAGAACATTGTATATGTGACAGGTGTTTCTGTTAGATTTTCACCCATCAAAATGCAGAAATATGCAACCTGAATGAGTATCTTTCAGTTTAGGTTCTTTGCATAGTAAGAGGATTATGCAGCTTTTGGTAAACATTGCAGGAGTTATTCCTATTGGAGACTCAGACAAGTCTATTTTAAGCAATTCAGAAAAAAACCAAAACATCCCAGCTCTTGAAAAATACCCAGTTTTACATAAAACTCTGCATTGAATTCAAGAGCAGCAATGCTTACTTGAATATTAGATACATTTGCATAAAAAGGAATTGTTTGCAGTGCATCTATACAACACTAAGAATCCCTACAGATTAACATCTTCAAACAAAAGAAAAACTCATCATTAAAGAAGAAATTTCAAAAGTATGCTGTCCCCATTACAGTTTTCTAATAGAACATAAGAAACTTGAAGCATTAATCCAAGTATTCACTAAGCTTTACCTTGGAAACATAACTGGAAAACCAAATACCTCCATATCAAACGTAGAGGTGCACAGTGAGTTAGCAATTTGTAAAGCTGCCTTTCTATTTTAAATAAAAGTATTTATGCAGCTTCTTGCATCTAGGAAACATTTCAGGTATGTGTAAAATCTTTTCGCAAAACAATTTTTTTTTTAAAGCAGTGTATGTGGGGCAGGTCAATACAGGAAAAAAAGTCAAATTTTTAAAATTTATGTTAACATAAAGTTTGCAAAGTCATGACAGGAAGCACAAACAGCAAGAGGAAAGGAAAAGGAAAAAGGACGAGGGAGGATCTGATACCTACCATTCTTTCTTTACAGTTTTGATATTGTCCATGTCTTTCATTCTGGTGCTTCGCCTAATTATGAAAAGAAGAGGGTTTTAAAAAAAAAGGTCAAAACAACAAAAAAAACCACAATCAGACAAAGTGCCCACCACACCTTGCCTCTTTTTGTCACTGAAATGCTCTTTATAGTTTTTCCCGTGTTAACAGTACATTTGACCAGAAACCTCAACCTCCCCCCCACCAAGTCTCCAGATGGTTCTTTGTTTTCCTGCTGTTTCTAATTTAATGACACATGAACCATGCATCAGTTTCACATGTTCTAAAGGAAGATTAGTTTTTCATAAATATACAAAATAAACTCCACCATAACAATGCAAATTGAAAATTTCCATACTTATGCTAAGCAAGGAAAAAAATATCACATTCCTTTTCTGAGTGGCACGATGTAAACTCACCTGACTTTTGTCACAGCACTATGAGATTATTGCAGAAAAACTGCACTGCCACTGCAGGCACTCTAACGACCTTCACCTTAATAGCATGCATTATCAAAAGGTTTGTCAGGTTCCTCTTCCTACCTTACTTCAACATATTGGTGCAGCATCCCAGAAACTGTGAATTAACATTTCTCATCTATCATTTAGCTGGACAGAAAATCCTGGATTTGCAAGTTCTTTATATACTACAGGATTAGTCTGCTGAGTCAGAAGAAATGAAGAATACCACACTGATCTCATTACACTCATCTCTGAGCTCTCTGAAAAGTTACAGAAAGTCACAAAAAGCCAGACACTCCCCAAAAACACCCTTAAAAAAACATAAAATCACTCTAAAATGAGACAAGTCCCCAGGAGAAAAGAATTTTTAAGTTGCAATTGTGTTTAAAGAGTTATTCCTGAAGTCCACTGGGTGCGGGTTTCACAGATGTTGCGCTGCTCCTGGCCTGTTTGGGACTAAGTCATGACACTGTGTACGGCTTTTAGAGAGCATCAACCTAAGTACTGACAGCCACCATACTCCTGAAGAAATGGTATGCACAGCAAGACTAAAATAAATTTTAAGTGGTCTTGACATGTAATTTAACAAAAGATGGAGGGGTTCAGGGGAAACAACATTCACTGCAACACTAACAAAAAACCCCAGTTATTCAGTACTAATTCACGTTCCTCAGGAGATTGATATTAGTATTCTTGCATCTTGAAATTTAAATCCTTGTGAGACATGCTCTGTAGAAATGTATATAACCTTTCTGAAAATCCCCATAATGACCAAAAAGATTCAGTCAATATGTTGGTAACAGGTTTTAAAGCTTAGGCAGCCTTCAAATTAACTGCTGCTATTATGCATTAGGTCAAAACATTACACTTAACACACCTTTGACATGTCACACAAGATGCAGTACAGTCTTCGTCCCCCGCCTCCCGAAATGTTCTGCCCAGACATTATATATATCTCAGACACGCCTGTGCTGGTACCTTATGACCTTGTTCGTGTATCTGATTGCTGTTCTTGGAACTTTGTACCTCTACTTGGAAAATGTGAACTTTCAGGATCAAGTAAGTATAGCATATTTAAAAATGCTTAAAAAAATAGTTTTTCAAACTTGTCCAAAATTATTTTAACATGCTTTAGCACAAAGTAATTTTTTGTGTTTTCTGTTAATGCAATTATCTTCTAATCTCTCGCTATTCAATGGATTGCTCCCCAAAGCAACAAGAGCCACCTCCAGCCATCTGCTTTTGTTGGTTCTCTGTGACTTGTCATCAGCGCTGTTGAAAAGAGACAGACAATGAAGCAGCTCTTCAAATTAATTCTTTTGCTACATTAGGCTGGCCTCAAACGTGCGTGAATATTATTCAAAACTGGTCAGCTGTGAAAGTCGCTGTTCCTTCTGAAGTACAACAGCAATTAAACTTAGAAAGCATGTTTGCGTTAATACATCAAGGTGAAGAAATCGGCTTATACAGCATATCGATGTTTATTGTGACCAAAAAAGCTATTAGGAGACAGTCAGCAGACTGCGCTGCCAGCACCGTAGCCCAGCAAGCCAGCCCGACCGGCACAGCCCACCGCTCCCGCCGGCCAGCCCTCGGTGTACCTCGGTGACCGCCTGGGTGCACGGGTTTTGCGTCCGTGATAAACACGGAGCCGAACCTCCACCTCCGGAAATTAAATGTGAAGCAGAGGCAGAAGCCGCAGCTGCCCGCAGCTCACCACAGCCACATCCAGCAACCGCGGCAGGATGCTCCCGGCCCTGCCCGGCCGCTCCTGCCCTCCCGCCCCCAGCGCTGCCCCCGGCCCCCTCAGGCAAGCAGCTCTCACCTACACAGCCACAGCCACGGGAGCTGCAGCCGGTATTTTTGTGCTCGAAACTGTCGAGCCCACGCAGCTGATTCCTTGAACGCAAGAAAAACAAAACAAAAACTACCTTGGATGCTCTCCTCGCGCTGGTGGGCTGCAACACGCGAGGCAGCCCGCACAGCCCCCCCGCCACGCCAGCCTGCCTCACTGACTCTGGCTGAAAGTATAAACTTCTCAAGCTCAGCACGCTTCACAGCACTATCGCTGCACCGCGCGCAAATCGCGACCGAAACCTGTACCGTGCCGTCCAACAAAGAAACAGGCAGCCACAGAGAAACGGCGGGCGTGCATCAAAAGCGAGATGAGCATCAAACCTCATGGCCTGAGCATGACCGACGGGCTCAGGCAGGAGGCACAGCGCACACGGCGTCTCGCCGGCCGGCCAGCAGGGCTGCGCGCTGGGAGAAACCGCGACCCCCGCGGGGCCCCGCCGCCACACACGGCCCGCGCCGGGCGGCACCGCGGCGCGCTGGGCAGCCGCTGAGGTATTTTTAGAGACGATGAGACAATATCGTGTGAGCCAGGCGGGGGGAAGCGCCCCGGGGTACCCGGGAGAGGGGCCGGGCGGGGCCACGAACCCCGCCCCCCCCCGGCGCCCTGCCCCGCGGTCCGCCTCACGCTGCCGGCCCGCTCCACGCGGGACGGGACCCCGGGCCGCCGGCGGGGCAGAGCGGGGCGGGGCGCGGCGCGGCGCCCGGGGGGAGGCTCAGGCCGCCCTCCCCCTCAGGACAGCCCCAGGCACGGCCGCAGGCAAAGTTGAAGGCCCGGTACGGAGCTGAGGGAGCGCCGGCGCGGCGGAACGCGCTCCCCCGGCCCGGCCTCTCCCACAGCAACTCACCCCGCCGCCGCCGCAGCGCCGGCAGCACGGCACCGGCCTCCCCGCCGCGCCAACTCGGCAGTGTCCCGCGGCCCAGCGCGCAGGCGCGGCCGCCGGCGGCCAGGGCACCCGCTGCCCCCGCCCGGACGGGGCGAGGCGGGGCGGGGCGAGGGGCAGGGCCCACCCCCGCTACCCAGGGGTGGGGCCTGGGCCGCCGTGGCCGGGGCGGCGTGAGGGGGCGGATTGTGCCGCGCCGCGAGTGGCGCGCTGCGTGGGGTTGCGCAGCTTCCCCAGGGGCTGTCCCGCTCTGCCCTCTCGGGAGAGACGGGGGCTGGCGGGCCTTACGGTCCGGTGCCTCCGCCTGAAGGGGCCGGGCCCCCGCGTCCCGCTGCGGCTCTTCCTCTGAGGCGGGGGGCAAAGTGCCCCGGGCAGGGACGTGGTGCGGCGCGGCAGCCGTAGCGGGTGTCATGCGTGGGGGCTGCTGTCGCCCTCGGAGGGGCGGGTGAGCTCTGCCAAGCCGCCGCGTTTGGCTGCGGAGGCAGATTTCGCCTCCCGACTGAAGAACAAAGCGGCGGTTGGCAGGGCTGTGCGCGCAGCGGACAGGCGGCGGCGGGCCGCGGGCGGCCGCGGTGGCGGAGATCGGGTCCGGTGTGGCGGCCGGGCCGCGGCTGCCCCCGGCTCCTTTGTCTCTCCAGGCCCCCGCGGAGGACAGTAACAGCCACACACTGAACCCTGTGGAGATAAAGAATGCCTCATCACGCTGGAAGGGCCAGTTAAGGGCCAGAGTTGACATACTCCAAAAGGAGCTCTGCCGAGGCCTTACGCTGCGGACAAAAGAGCGGCGGGGGGGCTGCGAAGCATAGTCCCGGGGGTGCGGCGGGGAGGGGCGGGGGGCGGGACCCTGGGGGCGCGGAGGCGTTAGCGGTGGGCGGCGGGCGGCGGGCCGACCAGGCCCCGGGAGCTCGGACCGCCAACGCCACGGCCCGGCAGCGGCGCCCCCGCCGCAGTTCCCAGCTCCCACCGGCACGCTTCTTCATAAGGGTTCTTCTGTTCAGTGGTTTTATTTTTTTCCCCCAGTAGTTAGCGTTGCACTGTAAAATGTTTAGAATGATCCTAAATCGCACAGCCGCAACGAGCTAATCCCCGTTAATGAATGGGAAATCCACAAGTGCCATCAAAGGTTATTCTAAAAGCCAAGGAGATAAATACTTCATTGAACGTTGTCTTCATGTGGGACCCGTTCCTGCAGTCCCTGAACCATAACAGTTAAAATCACGTTCTTCAAAAGCATTGATGCTTAGTCTCAAGAGTTCAGTGAAGGTGAGAAAGGTGAAATCTGACCCTTGGCAGTTACAATTTCTTCCAGACGTACATCACAACGCGCTAGACCTTTTGAAGGCAGTTTGGATTAATCGCTAAGTTTTAACTGGACAAGATCTAATTACAGCTCCTGCCTATGAATCCTTAGGGAAAACAGTAAAAAGTTTGCCTTTTGTTTTGGTGGAGTCTTACATTTCAAAATACGGATTTCTGAGATTCTATTCTCCCTGGTTTTGATTGATGTTTTAAAAAACTTTGACATTAATTTTTGGATAGAACACACTTGTTTGTTACAAGTATTACTGATGCTATTAAATGAGAACTCAAAACAAGAATATCATACCACTGTTGAAAAGTTCAAAGAATTTACAAAGCTCTAAGTAAAACTTCAGAAAGTTGTTTTGCAGTGCTGGACTGTTTTATATTTTCTTTCAATATTTTAAGTACATTTTTTCGATTTCATTAAACACAGAAGTTCAGTAATGTGCTTAACCCTTGCTTGGGGGCTCTTTCTGCAAAAATTTTATAGACCCAAAGGTAAGCATGGAAGAAGGCAAGACTGGGCTTACCTGGTGTAATGATGCAGGCTTCCCAACTGCAATCACACATTGATTTAGAAGATTAGGTCTATTAACTGGAAATCAGAGTACACCTGGATACGTGCTGACCTACTACAATAGGAATCGGTGTGCTAGTGAATTTAGTGGTTTCTTAAAAGCTCTTCTAAGTACAGCTCTTCTCCCCCAGGGCTGAAGCCGTTGACAAAGCATAGGAGTCAGAAAAATCTTACAGAAGATACGACTGTATCTCCAACTCCAGTATAACATTAAAAAAATCAGGTTTTCTTAAAAGCTGGAAAGTTTCAAGTGAGAGTGTTGTTACAATCAAGACGTCACTAAAATCCTTTTAGACTCTGCGTTTCATACAGCTTATTCTCTGGCAAGAAATAGTACACAAGATGAACAGAAGCAAATGGTCCTTTTCTTACTGTGTGGTGAATAGAAGCAAAGAGCACAGGCTGAGTTCGCTGAAAAAACTCTAACAGGGTATTCATGAGATGAATACAAGCATCTCATGCCCCCTTTGTCAGGAGAGATCAGATGCACTGGTGTGGAAGATCGTAACAACCCCTGAACTTGTTTTATAATGTAGGAGTGAATCTCAGTGTTGACAAAGTAAAGCAGTGTTTTAGCTGTCACCACCCATCCCATCAAGGTCACAGAAGAACCAGTGCATGCAGCATATCTAAAAACAAGCAGAAAATTAATTTTGAAGGGATATTTTTAAACCATATATTTAACAAGGTTAACCTGTGCCAGAGGAAACCATCAGCTACCTATAATTAAACATCAGCACATCAGCTATATTGATTGACCTTAACTTGGGATAGCAGTGGTTGCCTGAAGCCTTTTGTAAGTGTATGCATACAGGGCTGGAACAAAATGGGAGGAAAATGGGCCTGTAAAATAAACAGGAGAACAGAATCTGGTTATTCTGTATCGCGCAATTCCATCGACAAAGATGGCACATTCCTCTGCACGGTGTTCTTTTCCTACATGCTCCTTGCAGGAACGTTAACCCTTGTAGGCTGCCACATAGGAAGAATATAGCTTAAGGAACCGACGTTTCAGGAAAGTTAGCTGTGCAATGGAAAAGTGAGTCATTGTTTCATGGGAGACATTGGGTGCATCAGCATTCATGAAGCGGGTGTTACCCCTGTGCAATTAAAGGAGTATCCACACATGCTGCTGGACACTTGGACTCTAAATCCACAAGAAAAGTGAATATAGCTTCAATTTTAGAAGCTGTGTGTAATGCATAAAAACATGAAAAATTCAAGAAAGCCTGAGCAATTGTTTGTACCAGATAACGCACGTTTGGAAACAACATATGACATATGAGTTCTCAAAGACTCTTGAGTGAAGTTACAACGATGATATGGTAGTGTAGTTTATGAGATTGCTCTTGGATCTGTAACAAGAAAATGTACTGTAAAGCTAAGATTGTGTGCGAGGACTAGGGAGATTTATGAGCAAATAATGTTTCTGATGGACTTCCCACATGACCTTAATCAAGCCATTCTCCATCCATATGCTTCTAAAGCTTATCTACAAAAGTGTTAATAAATGCCTATTTTTATTGTAAGCATTTTAGGACAGTCTGGTTTTTACTACAGAACTATACATCACCCAGCATAGTAACAGGCTGGTGATACTACTTTCATATGATTAATGATCATAAACACCAAAAGTGAGATGATTTGCCACTTTTGTCCAAGATGGAAGTAATTTACAGCCTGAATGATAGTGAAAAACAGACCCTGCAGATTCCTGGCTTACAATATCATCAGCCTGTGAGTTTCACACAGTTATTAGTATTAGAAGAACTATCTACTGCAACCCTAGCTCAACAGGAAAAATGTTATGGAAGCTAATGGCTAGACGAGATGGGAAGATAATTTTGAAATACTAGGAGGTAAGTCTTACCACTCCCATTTAATGTCATCCAAGAAACCTACTCTGATAGCGCTTCAGGTTGCACTGATGTTATCTATTGTAGTGTGGAAAACAATCTTCAGATAGCTGTGCTGGTAACAGGGCTGAACATTAACTATTTAATTCTAAAACATAATTTATGTAAATTTTAAAAATATAATGTGATCTTCAGATAATAAGCCATCTTCAATAGCATTGCAAAATGCTTGCAAATGTGGGCTGGTTGTATCACCTCATGTGTTCAAGTTCAAGGCAGTACCAATCCTGACTACCACACACTGCTTGTTTGAAGTTTTCAAACTGGTATCCCATGGGCATATCCTCATAATGGACAATTCTCAAAGCAGAAACTACCCAATCTTAATTTCCTAACATCCTTTCAAGGCAGGATTTAGGGCAGGTTTACAAAAGCAAGATCTCTTGTGAATCTTTTTTTATTTTGAGATTCAGCTGAAACCAGGATAAGTTGGCAGCATGACAGAAAGGAGCACACAAGAGCTTATAAAAAGAGTCCTGAAAAAGATTATTTGATTTCCATTCTTTGGAATGTTACAGCTATTCAGAGATATTGCAAGGTAATCTCTGGCAAATTGCCCATGATTGAAGCAAATGGTAACTCACTGAACAGAGAAAGGCTCTGGCCCTTACTAGGCTGAAACTATCTGCACAAGTTCTGAATAAGGCATGAGGGACTTTTTCTTTTGTTGTAATGTGTTCCTGATTTTCGTTGTAAAATAGGGACAGGTGACAACAAAATCTTCCATCTCCAAATATTTCTTGTGCCATTAAATATGACTCTTGGAGCAAATAAGGGTTTCCATCCTGGGTAATTTTTTAATGTCTTCTTACACCACTAAGTCCCTGTAAGATTTAATTCCCCAAGCCTAGTTTAATGGAAAGGGATTCCGTGCACAAGTACATTTTCATATTTTTCCAAATTCCCAGTGGTGTACCTGCCATGTTGTGGCAGCTTCTTAATATACGTTTCAGGTATCTTAATCTCTTTCTAACAACAGGAGATAAAAGGGTGTCAAACACTGCTGTAAGCTTCAGCATTTGTTATAAATTGGTTCCATTTGAAACATAGTCCTTCCCAACGGCATTTATTTTCAGAAGTATTTAGACATCTGTCTGTAAGACCAGACTACAAATCTTAAAATTGAATCTTACTGGGAATGACCTCTACAAAATGTTTATGTAATACTTAGCGAAGTGTGGCTCCAGTCCTTCTCCCCTTCCATTCATCATTGTCTTTTGTGTTTTCACTGCTGAGAGTTTTTGTGTGGTTTTTTTTTTCCTCACAAAGCTCTCCCTGCACATAGAGTGCTGAAGAGAGTCTAAATAGTTTTTTAAAATTCTGTTCTGTCTTCATACGACACTTGAAACAGCAGACACAAAAAAAGGGAACAAGTAAATTCTTGGATTAGTGAAATTAGTCCAAATCCATTTCTACAGTAATTCATCTGTCATTGTTAAACCACATTTGAATCTCTGAGTATGTGTGATATAGAATATTAATCCTATGTTAACATGTTCTCTATATTACAAAAATTCCGAACAAGTGTGACAAGCAAACCTTGTAATTTATGATTTATTTATTTATATTGCCAGTACTACAAATGGCGATGTAGCTTACATAGAAGCTACAAAGCTGTAAGCTGTTTCAGCGAAAATAACTAGCCACACCTTGTGACAGGAAGAAGACAACTAAGAAACCTGAAAATAAAACCATCTGTGAAAAACAGTCTAGGGAGTAAACATCCAAAATGAAGCATGTCTTTACATGCTCCCTACTATGCTAACATAATGAGAATGAAGCACTAAAAATGTTCAAAGCAGTGAGCAGGGAGTTTTAACTACATCAATCCCTCTACAAGAGTAGTCCCTCTGGCATCATAAAGAGTACTCACTGGAGTATGGCTCACAGAAATGAGAACAGAACACTAAAAAAAAAACCACCAAAAAACACAAAAGGACACAACTATGGTAAAAATATTTAGCAAAAATGAAATAAATAGCTTTTAAGTTGTGGGTTTTCTATTGCTTCAAGCAGATCTGGATAGGCACCCAGGAAAATCAATCTGCTTGTGTAATGACCAAGTTTATTTTACTTTTTAAAAGTCATCAGCGTTCATGAGAGGAGGAGTGCTGGTTTGAATCAGGCATGTTGCAAACAGATGTTATGCAAGCTTCCCTAGACAGTCCTGCCAATGCATTGCAATCCTGAGTTATGACATTCACTGTAACGGCTGCAGTCTGGGCCCTTTTTTGGGCCACAGATTGTTCTGTTGGTTTTCCCCAAATGGGGATGATATTTTTGCAATGTGTACAAAAATTTGAAGAAGATCAATATATTATTTTTTATTTTCAGACCACGGAATTTGGACACCATCTCCTAGTTACACGGCCTACCAGTAGTATGGGACAGGAATGGAAGTACGTTATTTGCCGTCATATATATGATTGTGTTACTGACTCTTAGCAAGCCTATCTCCTGGTTCATTCCCGCAATGTGTTTGGTAAGGGACAGTCCCCTGCAGTTTCCTTCTATTCCTACTTTTGAAGGATGAAAGGAAATGATTTCCAAATACTATTTTAAAAAACTTTGTAGGTTTTTAATTAAAATACACCTTTAGCCTACAAGGGTATGAAATGGCTACATTGCTTCATAACCTTTGAACAGATAAATGAAGAAACAAAAGATATGAAACGTAAGAAAACATAACAAAACTAAACTCATGGAGCAGAAGAACTATACTTTTGAAAGACCCTGCAGATTCTTGAACAAGATATGATATATGGTTGCTAATACAGATTAAAACCTCTAGACAGAGAATGACTGATAAGAAAAAGACCATAGTTCCTACTCCAAAACACACTTTATTTGCAGTACCTCATTAAAATGAAAATATGTCACTGTTCACAGGAAGAAAATTTTTGCTCTGAGATCTGAACAGCCCATTTTCTTATTATATAGCCTAATGCCATTGTTGCCTATTTTTTAAGTACATGCTCTACCATACTTTTTCAGACTTTGATCTTGAAAAGAAGGATGTAGGAGTATGCAGGTAAAGCAGAATAACAGTTTTAACATTTATTTTTCTGTACTAAAAGATTATTGTGCTTTCCATCTTTAAACTATAAAAATACTTTGATAAAGCTTGCTTGATCCTAACAGCCTGAGCCATGTGATCAGTAATTTTATTTTACTATTCTTTTTTTTGTTGTTAAAGAAGCAGAAAGCACTGCAGCAAGTTGCTGAGCGGTGCCAAAGAAGTCAGTGTGAAAATTGAAAGGTTGAGACTTTGTCACCTACAGCTAGCTCGATGCTCGTATTACTTGGCTGCATTTCTTTTATAAAGCTTTTGGTTTCAGGGCTTGTGTGCAGGCACTGTGGTAAGTTCAATAAAGGGCAACAAGTTGTGGTGAAAGGGGAGCGATTCTTACCGCACATCAGGGGGAAGGGGTTGGATTATAGTTCGTGACTATTCTGAAAAGTGGTTAGGAATCTGATGAGAACACATACTGTTCTTCTCCCCTCTAAAAGGTGGTTATTGGATCTGTGATAGAAAAATCATCTTACCAACGGCTGAGCCATGAACACCAAACACAAGTTGAGGCTACACAGGAGACGCTATCGGGGGCTTGTGCGGCAGGCGAAGCAAGAGCGCACTGGATGTCAAGAGGATTTAAGTGAGACTCACCAGGCTGTGAAATAAGTTTTCCACGGAAAATGGTGGCGATCCTATCCTTGGAGGCTCCGTTCGCCTAAGCTGTCGTGTTGGTGGTGGGAACGAGCCTACCTGTGCGAGCAGAGCCTGCCGGCTCAGTGCCCCAGGCCTGGGGGCAGGGCACCCTGGCGGCTCTAACCGCGGCCGTCCCTCACCCCCCGCGCCCCCGGGCAGCCGCCTGTCCTCTGCCCTTGAACTCCTCACCTCAGTGCACCCCCAGCCGCCGGCTCAAGCCTTCAGGAGGCGGCGGCGGCGGCGGCTCCACCGCCACGGCGGGTGACGGCGGCAGCGCCGGGCCAGGCCCGTCCAGCCACCCGCCGGCTCCTGCCAGACTCCGGGCGGATCACGGCCCGGGCCCTGGGCCTCAGCGGCCGCCCGGGCCCCGCCGCGGGGCCGGTGCCACCGCCGCTCCCCTCAGCCTGACAGAACAGCGCTCCCCCCGCCCCCGGCGCCCCTGGAAGCCGCCCCGCCTGCTGTGAAGCCGGCAAGTCGCCGCTCCCTCCGGCTGCAGCGGATCGCCGCCGGCCGCCCTCTGCTCCGGGCACGGCGGGGAAGCACAGCCAGGCGCCCCGCCGCCGCCCCGCTCCCCGGGGACACAGCCGGGGGCCGCCGGCCGCCACCTCCCCCCTGGCGTCCAGGCCCATAGAGCGCGCCGGCGCCGTGCTAGAACGTACGCAGCGGGGGCCGCCTCGGCCTGCGCGCGGCGGCGGCGGCGGCGCGGCGCCCCCTAGCGGCAGCCGACGGGTTTCGCGGCGGACCGAGGAGAGAAAGGGAGAAGGGGCAGTAATGGCGGCCAGTTAGTGCGAGACTGAGCCGAGGAGGCGGCAGCAGCGACTGGAGAAGCCGGCGCGGCTCCGTCTGTGGCTCTGCACGGCGGACCGGCTTCCCCAGAGGACTTGTCTTCCTTCCTCCCCCTCCCCCCTTCCCCCTCTCCCTCCCCTTCCCCTCCCTACTCGAGCCCCCGCCTGTCCGCCCTCCCTCCTCCCTCCGCGCCGGCGGCGGCAGCGGCGGCGGCGGCCCCCCGTGTCCCCCCTCCCCGGGGCCATGGTGAACACCAGGAAGAGCTCTTTGCGCCCCCTGGGCAAAGCGGCGGCCGCTGCGGCCGGAGCCGGCAGCCATTTCATCTCGTCCCGGACCCGCTCTTCCAAAAGGGGCACCAAGGCAGATGCGGCCGGGCTGGAAGAGACGGCGGCAGCGCGGGTAAGGACCGGAGGGGTTCACGGGGGACGGGGAGGGAGAGCGGCGGGGGGGGGGGGGGGCAGCGGCGAGGGCCTTGGCTGGGGAGTCGCTGGGGACAGCGCCGCTGCTGCCGGGGGGGCCGCGGGTACGGGAGCTGCGGGGCGGGGGGGGGTGGCGGGGGTAGTGCCGAGACGGCTGTCGGCTTGAGGGGAGGAGGAGGAGGAGGGCTGGCGGCCCGCCCGAGGTGCGGAGGGACCGCGGGGCCGGCGGGGCGCCCGGGGACGCGGGGGGGGGGGGGGGGCGCGGGCTGCGGAGAGCCGCCCGCCGCGTCCCAACTGGGCTCGCCGCTCGGCGGGGAGAGGGGCGGTCTCCGCCGGGGCGGCGGGGGGCGCAGGCCGCTGACAGCGGCTGGGGGCGGCGGCGGGGACGCCTGAGGGCCGGCCGGGGCCGCGGGGGGCGAAGTTGCTGCCGCGCCGGTGGCGGTGGCGGCGGCGGCGGCGGCGGGCCGGGGCAGGCAGGGCCGGCGCGGCGGTGGCGGGCGGGGGTCCGGCGGTGCGGGGCTCCCCCTGCGGCCGCGCCCGGCGCTGCGCCGGCTGCCAGACAAAAGTTGGGAGCTGCGCCTGCAGCAACTTCGCAGTACTCCTTCCCCGGTTTTTTTTTTGGTTTTTTTTTTTTTTTTTTTCTGTGTCCCCCGCCGCCCCTTTCCCTGAACGCCCTCCGTTCGGCCCGCGCGGGTGTTGGCGGCCGCCCCAGCGGGAGGAGGCTGGTGCTTGATGCTCTCCCCGCGACGCCCCCGCCGGCGGGCAGGGTGGGACTTGGGCCGTCAGGTTGCGGTGGAGCCTTTTCCCAGCGCCGCTCAGAATCGCCTGGGTTAAGCGGGGTAAGGGCGAGTGAATTCCGCAGCCTCGTCTGGAAAACCAACGTTTGGTGAATTCTAATTGCAAGAAGGAATTTGGGAGCCTGTGTTCTTCCTTGTTTTCTCTAAACAGATTGTTGACAACTGCCTTTTTTTTTTAATCTAATTACAGACCGGGGTTCCTCCGCCCCCCCCCCCCCCCCCCCCCGGAGAAAACTTCAGCTATTGCTTTGAGCGGTTAAACGAGTGGTTATAGTTGCCTGACCTGCATACATATTTTAAAAGCGGTGTAAATAAGGAAGTGAAAAATTGAGGGTCAGAACGTTTTGACAGTCACACAGTGACTGACTGTGTCCCAGCCTCTGCTAAGAAGGAAGTTAATCAGACAAGTAGAAAAACAGCGATAGCAGCCAGAGGCAGATCAGAGGGATGAAACCTGGAATTGTCACGGAACCTTTTGCCCTTATCCTTTTAGTTTTAAAATAATAAACACCCCCCACCTCCCCTGCCCCAAATCACCAACTAGATATTCTATACCTTCTGTGCTTCTCTCGCAATTTTTTCATGCTTCATAGTTCTCCCCTTCCCCCAGCTTACTTTTCCTCATTGTCCCCTATTTCTTCCTTGTTTAATTTCATTAGGCTCCTGGGGATGCAGCACCATGGCTTTAAAAAGCTGTTCTGCTTGTTCTAGTGGCAGTTTCTGTTTATTCATATCGTGGGTCTTGTGGTTTGTGAGCCAAAGTTTGGTGTAACCCTTACTGGCTTATTTGCAGAGAGTTTACTGCTGCTAAAAAAAATAGGTTGGGCTTCTTTCCAAATATTTTTCATCTATGAATAGTATTTCTATATTAAAAATCATTAAAATGTTTAAATCGTGTTATTATTGTGCTGTAAGGAAAGGAGGTTGTGCAAAATAGTATCATAAAATCTGTAAATACATCCCAGGATATTGCCCACACTTCTTAAAAAGCATTTCTTTAAAAGTTAAGTATATATTTTGGTGTGTGGGAATGGACTTGTTTCACTTCACGACAGATCTCAGGCGTTTGAGGTAGATTATTTTCTTTTAAAGATGTAATTGCCAAAGATGAGCAGAAGGTACCCAAGGCGCCCGCACCCCACCCCCTCGGAATTCTGTAAAATATAAAAATATATATACATCCCACTGTATTTTAAACTTGTCTTTGTACAACTGTTTTTATTCTTCAGATGTAAGTATTTGTCAGTGATACAGCAGCGTCTTTCTGAGCTTCTGAATCTTCTTGAAGTAGTGCCAGAGGAGGATTTCAGTGATTAGAACATGAATAAGTATAGCACTAGGAAGACAAAGCCTTTGCTTTTGGAAGCGACTGTTGGGAGACAACAGATAGCAAGGCTGTGTTTTGTGCAGAAAGCGTCCTAGGATCCTTTTCATGCAGTGGTATGTATTTTTTCCCCAAAGTTGACTGGAGCAGTGTGTCCTTTCGAAGTCTTTCGGGTGTCACGTCAGGAAACCAGCCTCACTACCAGCAGTTAATCAGGTTAATGGGCAGCTAGACTTTGGAGCTCTGGCAGAGACGGTACGCTGCTTATTTGTGCTATGTGACTGAATTTTCTTCCACGGAGGTTCTGACTTGGACTCCTGGAGAAGAGCTCTTCAGTGGCAATGCGTGTAATTACCTTTCAGAATGTATTTAAAAGGATCATCTATTTGTTCCTTACTGGCAACAAAAAGTGAGTTAGCAATCTTAACGGCATCCTGTAAGATGCTGATTAGACCAGATGAGGGGTTAGGAGTTGCCTTCCAGCTCTTTTGTATCTATTTCCTTTTTTCCTCTTGGCTTTTTCTGGTATACATAGGGGAGGAGTTGCATACATTTACAAGGATAGGCTTGAATCCCTCCTCTCCCAAGAACTCGAGTTAAGTTTCTAGTCTTCCATTTCAGTATTATGTTGAGTTACATATTAATAGTGTCCATTTTTGTTTGATCTGAATCTGGAAGCAACACATGTTCTGTGCAAATGGGCTATAATTGTCCAAATACCTTTATCGTATTCTCTGTATTCCCTCTATAGTACTTGCTCATCTTAGAGAAAGCAATGACATCAGTCTTTGAAAAGTAAACTGTTTTGAATTATTGACTGGCGACCATGCATTCAGTGACTGAGATGAATACGTGTGTGTCCACTGACCAGAAGCCGGATTAAAATGAACAAAATCCCTCACTAAATGGATCAAGAAGACAAGAAGTTTATTCTCTGAAATGATGTCATAGCAGAGTGCATAGAAAGGGTACAGAGAGGAAAAAATGGGTTTTTTTCTTCCTGTTTCCAGGATTGATTTGCACACTATTTAAAAGAAATTGAAGCTCTCCTTACGTAAATTTGTGTCCTATCTTTATACAAATCAGATGTATTTTTTTATTTCTGGCGTACAGACTTGGAAAGTATTGTGGCTCTGTATTAAAGAATTCTGACAAGAAAAGTGCATCACAATCTTCCAGAGTTTTCAGAAACATACAGTTGTAACACAAGACTTATCATCCAGTGGACTTTTCATGCTATGAAAGAATTGAGTATACTGTGACCATAAATGGTTAAATTTGTGCTCTAGATTTACTAACATTTGATGTTTTCAGATACTGAGTGGTGATTGTGGGTAACACTTACCTGGCAATTGAAATGATTTTTCTCAGTCATCTCAAAACATAAATCAGAAATGTTGATCCAGAAAACTAATGAATTTATTGTGAAATAAACACTCTTAAATCATGTCAGCGTATTAGTTAGACATTTTACAAATGTATACAAGATTAGCTTAATTTAATTAGCCAAGAAAGCATTAGTAGTGCCTTAAGAGCTACTTGAAGGCACTGTGATAATTGTAACACGCGATCCTAGCTGAAAGTAGTACTGCCAACATCGTTCAACGTACTCGTTGGCAACCTAGAGCTCTCCATTGTACTTAATTGCCAATAGGAGCAAACACGGGCTTGAGGATTGACATCGAGTGCTGTAGTGTGGGAAGGTATAAAGCTAAGCGGCATTTTTGTGCTCTGTAATAACAATATATTTCAGTGTCTCTTACTGTAATTTCTCAGTCTGTAACAAAAATATTTTTTTCTGATTTCTGAGTGATAATGCAGCCTTTGTAGCATAAGCTTATTGCTACGTTCTACTCCTTAAAAAGTCTTTAATGGACAGCTATTGAAAACATAGAAAATTAACTTTAAAAAATTTACTATTACTTCTCTTGAAATACTAGCTTTAAACATAGCCCTTAGAGTTTTCTAAAATTTAATTTTTCCTTTATGAAAGAGCCTGATTCAGGTGAGCAGATTTTCTTCGTTGTGTTTGCAATGTATCTTACACTGTCCTGGATGTTCTGTGGTTTAGGATAAAGCTATAGGAAAAGTTCGAGTTTCCTTCTTAAGCTGGAGAAATTACACTAGCTGGCTACCTGCGTGTAAAGCTCTTAAGGGAACAAAAGCTCCTCTCAGGTATCTATGCATTGTCTTACTGTTTGAGTTTACAGTAACATCAGTAAAGTGCTGAGGCTAACATTTTCACAGGTCTTTGAAATATGTCCTGAAGAATAGAGCCTTGCTAAGTTACTCCAAACAACTTCATTTAAAGGTAGATTCCCAAGAAAGCTTGTCTTTTCAGCATGTAATAAAATGTTGGGTTCTTTCTGGTTTAGTGGTCCGCTGCTCTTTTGGGACTTGGCAGGAGAAAATCAGTGATCTAAAATGAATCGTGCCGTCTGTTCCTTGGTAGCGTGGTACTAATACACCTGTGAACAGTGGGAAATTGAGCAATTGTTGGAAGCAATCTGTGTCCAAGATTCTGTCAAAATACCCTCCAGTCAGCATTTGTAATCCTTCTATTGTTCCAGAGGGGTGTCCTGAGTTTGATTTCTTCCCGTGTACCTTTTGCCAGTCAAGTCTGGGCTGCTGTCAGAAGTCGGGACACCTCTGAAGCACACGCGGTTTGTTTTGGGAGGCAGTCGCCCATCCTGTTGGAAGCTGGCTATCTTTGTTGTCACGCTGCTACAGGGCCTTAAAAGGAAGCAATCTAAGGACTAATCCAGGGAGTGAATAAGACCTCCAAAGAATACTCAGGAAATGGTGTTGATGTTTGGTGTACTGCATTGCTTCCTCTGAAAATTGGGTTTGTCCCAAAGTAATATTAATAAAAGCTGCTTCTCCAACTACTGTCTCTTGGTTTAAACTTAAAGCAGAAGGCTTAACCCATTGCCGTGAGAAATCCCATGACAATTTTGCAAGTGTGGCATACAGCTTGGGGTTATGCAAGATAATTAACTCAGGTAATTACATTCTGATCACCTCCATCCCCCTGCAGTTTCAGTTGGATGTGGTATAGTTTTGCACAGCCTGCCCTAAATTGTCAAGTGTTTGCTATGCTGTGGAAAAGTTTTCATTCCAGTCTAATGATGCTTTAAACAATTTCTGTGTAAAACTTTATAAAAGCCCTTCTCAAACCAAAGCATCAAGCAAGTAGGAATCAGTGAGCTGAAGCTTTCATTGCTCTTATTTTGTGGCTGTGACTGTTTTGAAGGTTGCTGATCATTTATTAGACTTTTTAGCTTGAATGTTTTACTTTGTGTGCGGGTAATATCAGTCATGAACCCATTTATTGCGAAGGGAGTTGGAAATATTTTTTCAGCCTTTTTCATCCTATTGTGTATTTTTTGTTTTTGGGCTCTTCATGTTTTGCTGCTTTTTCTAAATAATTTTTCCATCTCTTGAGTTTACCCTTTGAAGTGTTGTCTTTATTACCTTTGATAGGATTTTCATGGTTTATTTTAACTATTAATTTTGCTTTAAATTGTTCAAGTGTTGTTTTGCATTTATACTTGCTTGGACTCTTTTCCTGAATAAATTTAATTTCTTACTTGGTAGCTGTTAAAACAGGTCACTTTTCAACCAGTTGTAAGAGGAATATGTTATCTTCTGTAAGCTTTTTCATTTTGCACTGTTGAGTATGGGTATGCTATAGCAACTTCAACTCCAGTTGAACTAGGTACAAAGGAGGTGGCTTTAGTACGCCTATCAGAAAGATAGAACTTACGAGCTTGTCTAAGTTTTGTAGTTTTTGTAGCCTGTTCTGAATTTTCTTCTAGTAGTGTATGCTAATGACCTAATGCCCACCTTTGGTGGAAAGTTTGTGTCCAGTTGCACTCAGAGCAGATGCTTTCAGTTTGGGTGTTTTTGTGATTTGGGAAATGGGCTTTTTGCTTTTCTCCAACCTCCAGTCATTTGCTACGTTTTAAATGGATAAGTAGGTGAACTGAGCTGTTTGAATAACCTGAAATGAAGAAGCTGTTCTTTCTACGCACGTGGAAGAAATTACTTACATTGAAATTTGTTGCCATGCTTCAGCAATTCATCATTCCAAATACCTAAGAACTACCTTCTATTATTTCTCTGATTTATCTTTCAGACCTTGATTGTTGTTTTTATTATGATTTAAATGTCGATACATTCATTTTAAGATTTTGTATTACCATTTTACACAATTTTAATTTGCTTTTTCTTTTTAAGTACTGTCTTCAAGTGTGCTGTAGCTAGAGATACAGAAGTGTTTTTAATCCCACATTTTTTTCCCCATAGAAGGCCACCTTCTTGTAGCTTCACTTGCTACAGACACTTCCTTGCTTAGTTTACTGAGTCAAGTACCTGGTTGCGTCCAAACCTTGAGAAACCCTCTGGTCCAAGGGTTCTCTGTTCTCCTGGTTGCTATCCTCATTTGGATCATTCTGCCGATTTCTTTAGGTTTATAGCAGTACTAAAAGGAGGCCATGTGCTCCATACTTTCTTTGGGGTGGGGTTGTTGAGCAGAAACAAGATAGGGTTTTGAGAGCTAAGGGTAGCAAAAAAAAAGGTGTTTGAATGTTTTCATTTTTTTCCACTTCTGAATTGTGATAATTCTTGAATGTTTACATAAAAATAATTTTTGCTTTCAAAGTCTTTGTTAACAGAATCTAGAAAGTCATGGAAATGGTTAATATGGTTCTGACTGAAAATGTCTTGCTTTTAGTATTCCTTCAGTGTTAAATTAGGAAGATCGATGGTTTTAAAACCTTTCAATATGTGGATTTTCTGGAAAAACTTCCAAGTGAGGTGTGGACCTCCGTACAGCAAATAGAGACCCCTTCGCAGTAGACTTGCTCTTCTGAAGGGATCTCACACGCTGCAAGCTGTTAACTCAGCAGTTGTGGAAGCAAATAGGCTCGCCAGTATTAATGCTTGCCTGGCCGTTTGATCAGCTGACTCAGGATCAGGTTGCTGGTCCTGCTGAAACTAACCCTCTTCCCCACATCATCCTGCTCCCCCTTGCGCCTCCTCCATCCCTCTGTTTTAATTACCAGCTAAAAATTTGTGGTGTCACCCTAATATCAGTGAAGGTGTGAAGGAGAGGAGTGCAGCACTCATGGTGGAAATGCTTGGAGCAGGGAAGTGATGATGGGTAGAGGACAAACCTCAGCTCGCTAATTATGGCCTCTGCCATCGTTTGGCAAAGGCTCCTCTGTAGCTCCCGCTCCCTTTCTTCTGTGAACCTAGAAGCAGCTTGTCGATGGCAAGAGTTTTTTGGATGTCGGATGAAAAGCCATTGGAAGGCACTTAGCCTGGATACGCACAGGTGTCTTTTTCTGTTGTAGGCAGGAGGAGTGGTTGCAAGCATGAAAATAAGCAATGAACAATGTTGTAGGTAGCGGTTTTTATTTTTAACTTGTAAACTTTGAAGTTTTCTCAAGAGCTTTCACATTTATTAAATAACCTGAATTCTAGAGTTGAAGAGTTCCAGGAAATAAAAGTGGAAATCTATTGAAAAAATGAAGCAGATCTTCTCATGCAAAGAATAATGTTTTTTTTACCTGAAGGAGTTGGGAAGAATTTATTCTTCTGAAAAAGTCTATATGGTGGTGTTCTTTATATTCTGAATGGCTATTATTGATGTAAGCATTGTTTACTGAAAAAAAAATATACAGAAGCTGAATGTTAAAAGAATTTAGACCATCCTTCAATTGAGGCATTCTTACTATCGTTATCGCCAATGAGATGCAGCATTAATAGCTGTTTATTCCAAGATCTTCAAGCACTTAAGCATGAATGTTGCTATTTTTCCTTAACACCTGTGGAGAGCCAGTGCCTGATAAATGACTGTGTGCAACTGAGTGGAAATTAGAGAACTGCAGCCAGAAGATGGGTTCTTTTAAGCCAACTTTGTCTCTTTTTCAAGGTATCAGTGAGGTTAAACACATGATGTCCTTGATGAAACTTGAAGTTAGTTGTAAGGTAGTTAATGTGCTTTAATCCAAATAAATTCCACACACACCCCCCCCCCCCCAGCTTCTTGTCGTTTGACAGCACAAGCAGCGTACACACTGAATTTTTAGGACACAAAGGTAGATGATTAGGGTGCAGCAGTACGTAGTGTCAGACATGAGTACAGCCTGCTGTGACCTCAGGTTGAGTCATGGTTACCTTCTTTCCCCAGACAAGTGCATCAGGTCTTGCCTTTTCCCCCCGAGCAGGTTGTCAGTCCTGCCATAGAAGAGGGGTTGTGGGCATTTGCCAGGAAAATGTGGGTCGGAGTGGGGAGGGGAGAGGAGCTTGTGAGGATGTGTTGGTGCTGGAGAGAGTGGGTAGTGCAGTGTGTCATCCTGAAATTAGGAAACGGTGCAGATGTGTAAGGCAAGGTGTGGTCCCCAGTTTGAGCACACGGATGACAGTGTTTTAGCTACTGAAAATTTGTGCTGAGCATAAGGACAGTTTTAGTCCTTTTTGTTGGTGAAGATGCTATAAAGCGAAGTGGCAAACTTGAAAAAAATAAATTGAAACAGGATTTGAAGGGATTTGCTAGATTCTGGTCAGATGACATCAGTCATGGTAGAAAATCTGTTTCATCTAGTTACTAGAACTTTGAATGAAATAAGAGGAAAACTAAAAATATCTTAAAGAGATTGCGAAGCCTTTTGATTTTTTTTATGCCTAGCCCAAAAATGCATTAGGAAGGATACCTAGCTCTTACCTAACTTACATCAGTAGATTTTACAGTAGACATTTAATGAGATACATTTGTAGAAATTAAATGTTTTAATCCATGTTTTTTACTTTAGCAGAAACTGATACACAAGCGAGCAAGTGGCTTATCCAGAATCACTGGACAAACAGTGATTTTGGTGTATTTTGTTGATATGTTTGAAATGACGTTTTTGATTAAACACAGTAGCAGCAAGTTAGTTGTTAACTGAGTAGTTATCTGAGGGCAAAGATGAGTGATCAGCTTAACCAACTGGTACACTGGGGACACAATCACACTTTGTTCATGAATACAAGTTTTATTTGGAAAGTCAACTTTTATACCATTAGGATAAAAATGTTTATTAAATGCATTAAATATCCCCAAGTATGCATTTTATTTCTTTTAATGGATAGCCCATTTCCACAAGAACTTGGCATGAACTGATAGGGGAAAAAGTAGATCTGATTTTTTTCATGCATACTTTTGAAATATGAATCCAGGTTATTAATATTCTGGAACATCTGAGAAGATGTGTTGTTGTTCACAAGATAGATTTTAAATTATGTTAGAAATAACTAGAGAACCTGGATTCAGTTTCTCTGAAGTTAGTAAGACTGAGAGATGTCTGCAGTCACTGTTGTCTTTTCAGAGAGTCAAGCAGAGATGAAAAAGTTAGGAAAAAAGAGGAAAATATCAGAAGATAAAAATTAACTATAGTTAAAGTAGAGGTTTTTGAAAGCCTGTAGCTGAAACAGATTTCTTGAAAATGTTTATATTGTTATTGTTAAGACAAAAGTAAATTTCAGGGTGTCTTGTACTTGTTCAATGGGGCAAAAAGAAAATCTAAAATAATTTGTGCTTTCAACAAAATGCGGAGGAATAGTATTGATCATTTGAAGATTGAATGTCATTGTGTCTAACTTTGTGTCTTAGATGTTGGAAGAGGTCATATAAAAGAGAAAAACATAGATGCTGAAAGGTTTAAAACATTAGGTTGTAAAGTTTCATGTCTGTGTTGTGAAGTTGTATGAGCAATCATGATAACTTTCAGGGAGTGGCAGTTACTCAGAAGAAGGGTGTGACCCACAAAATGTGTGGCAAGGAGAGCAAGTTTGACCATGGTGGAAAACTTAAAATACTAATGTCTGCATACCTGTGTTTTAATACAGCTGAACCTATGGCAAACCAGGTGGAGTCTTCTTCACAAACTGCAGGATCTGGTTGTGGTTTGAATGTCATTGTCATCCCTTACTCAAAAACTCGATGAACTTTGCATTGACGTACTTGGAGATGACAGGGGTGTAGAGATGGTTCATACTCATCCTGTATTACCAGACTGCTGGATTATGGTTATTTTGAGATGTTCAGACCAGCAGTGCAGCAAGGAGTTCTTTGGATATTCTCTTGGCCAGGAGATTCAACTTAAAAAGCAGAAGAAACACTCCCACCCCCCCACCCCCCATCTTTCAATATGCTAGATGTAGTCTTTGTATTTTGACTTGAAAATTAATCAGTTATTGTGCTTTAGCTAGCTGGTCTCTGTGAAGGCAAACCCTTGTCGATGAGGTCTCCCTTGGTATGTGTGTCCTTCAGTTATGCTGAAAGACTTTATCTGTGTAGCCCCTTTTTTCCTAAGAGGATAGATTGAGAACGAAGAAGTCAGTTTTATTCACTGATTTCTAATTTGCGTTCTTTCAGAACATAAGGACTTGTCTCTAAATACGTAAAGCTGTGTTCCTATCAAACTATTTTTTTGAAATTTAGGGATGGATAGGGAAGAGACTACAGATGATATTGTGTATCATTGTTTTTGTGGCTTGTTCGTGAATGAGCGTTTTATAATAAACATTTTTTCCATCTTTCTCCTTTTCATGCAAAGTAGAGAAAACAGATAAGTATCCAGCTGTATTTATTTTATTGCTTTATTTACTTACTCGTTGTAGATATGTTTCTAGATTTATTGCTACTGTCATTCAACTGCCTTCGGTGAAGGTGTGTTACCAGAGTTTGCCCCACTACCTCTGCAAGACTCTGGCTGTTGAGTCTAAGCTCAACAGCTAATTGGCAGTGCGCATGCAGCTGTCACATGCCATTTTACTCTGGAATCCAAAGATAATGAAGACTATGTTTTGCCAGTCTGGACCACGGATGGTATCTTGTTAACTCCAGTTATTCCCTTACACATTATTAGTGCGAGCGTTTTCCGTAAGCAGCTGTGCTGGGTTCTGGCTGTTCTGCATCACAGCTGGAGTTCGGTGGGTCTCTCATTTCTGTTAGATCAATACAGTTGTGTTAAATTTTGTTTACCTCTTTTGTACTTCCTGACGCTGTGTAAACTTGATTTTTTTATTCTTCTATGCTTGCTTTTTCTTTGTGGCTTTGGTATGCTTTCAGGCTATTTCTGACATGGTTAAGATTTTATTAATTTGTATTCTCTGCATTCTCTCAGCATGTGAGTGTGTTTGCTCCAGTGCCCATGTTTCATTAGAAGCTTTTGAGTTCAGCACGTTGGTTCCTGCTTCTGCAATTGCATTATTAATTTCTTAATTTTAAAGTTTGATTCTTGTATTGTACATTTCTCTTTCTAGTCCCAGAACATTTTCTTGATGCATACTGTTAAGTAATAAGTTTCTGGCCTGAAGCTGAAGTACTGTTTTTAATCATTTAAAGGTATAAATGGTTTGAGACCCAGTTACTTGAGGGAGCAAGTTGGGTGCAGTGGAATTGTTAGACCTCTTTTGCTATAAATGGGAGGAAGTGGTGGATAGACTGCTCTCTGTAAAGGCTTCTCAAATTGGAATTAATTTCTTTCCTTGTTCTAGCATATCCCAATTTGACTAATCTGTTGAGTGTAATGAAAGCTCCATCTCCTTATTTTACTATAGATAGGTGAAAGTTCTGGATGGCAGTCTAGGTGCGATTTGATTCCCTAGAGCTTGAATTTTTAAGGTGGTAAACTGGAAAATGGAGCATGGATTCTTATTAATATATTTAAAATGTCAGTGATTTCTCATTGTAGTAGTTTTGTCACTACTTCATGGTAAAACATTTTGTATGTTAGTGCATCTTCTACAGCAGGTGTCCTAACAAGTTAGTATTTGGGCTTAACTATCTTAAAATTTAGACTTGCTTTGTACTTGCTAAGTTACTGTGTAGCGTTAATATGCAGATAAATGAGGCTTAGCTGAAAATACTATCCTAAACAAAGAACAACCAGAAATCATTGCCTCGTTAAGTAAACCCCTTCATTGCTAGTCTAGTTCCTTAGGCAACTGCACTGATGTGGTCACATTGACGGTTAGCCTGCTCTTCCAGTTTTTTGAAGCTGTTGGCTGGTATCTGTTCATTTGATAGTATTAGAGATCTCAAAGATACTCAGCTTTTATGAATTTTGTGAATATTGGTAACTCAGTGGCACAGGGAGACGTGAAGCAGCAGATTTTGTCTTCAGGTTAATTGCTAATATTTTGTTTTACCTGCCAGCCGGCCAGTTGGTATGCATGAGGCTCAGAAGTAACTACATCACTGTGCGTTTCACCAATAAATTGGCAGGACAAATGAGGAATACTAGCTAATTTTGAGACTTGGGGCCAGAGGCAGGGAACTGGAGGGAAGGTGGTCGTAGGAGACCTGGGAGGAATTAGAATTTTTGCACAGGAAGGGGCAGAGATGGAGTGTAGGAACCTATGCATTGTGAATTTCATTGCTCACAAAGTAGCTTTAATGTTAGCCCTTGTAAAGCTTCATTACATGCTTGTTTCTCTTCCTTAGTTTCATTTTCTCTGTCTCGCCTAGGCCGGGTTTAAAACTGGGTCTGTGGCTTACCTTGAAACTCCACACAGGGTAGCTCTTGTAGTTTCAGAAAATAGTTAATAACGTGGCTTAGCCATGATGCATTTCAAGTCCACAAACAAACATGGCTGATGAAAGCAAAAGTACATACAGAAACGCTTACAGTATTCAGAAGTGAGTATGTACACTATTAAATTTTTGTGAAAGGTTGGTATTCTGTAGTTGCAGAGTGTTATGGAAAACAGCTGGGTGTGTTTTACTGTGCTATGCGAGGTGCAGGTGTTGTGTATTTAGGAACGGTGGCAGTTAACCTCTGTTACCGCTTTGACTAAGCCTTAGTTTTAGATCCCAAATTCTGCTTCATCTAATTTAAAGTTTTAATTGTGATCTAGTATAGATACTATTTCGGGTTACATTGGTGTACTTCCTGAAGAAGGGCAGTAATGTTGAAGAAAAAAGTGTGGGTTTGGTTTTGGTTTTTGATTGGGGTTAAATGAGTTCTAAGACTGAACGTGATATAGACATCTTTCTTTCCTTGGATTTACCTTGACAGGCTAAAAATTTCCAAAGTTAAAACTACTTTTAAAATGAGATGTGAACATAGGCTGGTTAGCATTTAATACTAGGTTTTGTATTTAGTATTTTTTGGTATTATCAAAAGTATTCACAAGTATTTATAGTCTAAATGAAAATTGCATATAATCAGTAAATAATACTATCATAATGAATATAATTTTTATTAGTAGTATTATAAGTACTTAATATGAGTTAATATTTGTTAAAAATATATACTGGGGGACAGAATGTTAAGGCGTGATGTGGACAACCAATTTCACTGACAGCTTTCTGTTCTGCAGACAGTGGTCCCGTCTTTACCTTGTGGTTTGTTTTCTTACGGTATCCTTTGTACTTGTCTGATCCCTCAGTGAAATGATTCAGCTCACTAACCAGGTAGGAAGCTACTCTAGCAGAAGGGAAGCAAACTTTTGGAGCTTTAGTGAAGTAATTTGGTTATGGGAGGGTCAGAGAAACAGCAGGAGATCAGAGGAGGTTGGAGTGGTGCTGTGTAAGCAGGCAAGGGAGCTCACGGGTTGATCCCTGGGTTCCGTGGTGCTGAGCTGTCTTGCTGAACTGGACATGTGCGTTTGGATTTCTTTAGGCTTTACCACTTTCCAAATACTGTGCTTGGGATAGTCTCTTCAGGAAAATGCCTTTTTTTTTTTCTTTTTTTTCTTTTCTAATTGTCTTGAATATGTGAGACATTATGATGTTGAATGATCTGGAGTACATATCAGGTTGTTGTTTTTAATAAGCCTGATGAGCAAATGGGACTTCCCTGCTCATCTCCTTCTGTAGAAGTAAAATTACCTTTTGTTCATAGTTGGAATGCTCACTGACAATTCCTCAATTCCTGGACCTTAATATTCAGAAACTGGTTATTTTGTTGTTGCAAGAAAGGCTGCTTAGTTTTTTTTTAATCAAGACTGTTTCTATGAGCTAAAATTTGTGTTTTATAGAATCTTGATTTTGTTTTTGTAGTTCACCTTAGCAGAAGCAGATCCTCCAAAGTTTGTTGTCTGTCTGCTTCTTACACGCAGTTTTGAAGTGATCCTTTGCTTTTTTTATGTATGAAAGGAATCTAATATGTATGAAATGTATGAAAAAAAGAATCTTTTAAGTTTCTGTCTGCATTACCTCTGAGAAGTGCAACAGACACCCCACCCCCCCCCCCCCCCCAGTAGTGTTTATGTGCTTCTTAAGGTGTTAAGACTGATGTTGTTAGTGTGTTTAATGCTGTTAATGAACACATTAGACAAAAAGTGCTGTAAAGGTGTAAAGTCTACTTTCAGTTGCTCCTGGCTGTGTGTTTGGTCGTCTAAAGAAGAGAACACGCTATCGCAAAACTCTTCCAAAGAAGAAAGAGCATAATGTGGTCTTTTAAGCATTTTAGAGACAAAGATAATGTCAGTACAATAAATTCATGCAGTGTTTCCAAGTATCTTAATTTTCCTCAGCCCTTTTTTCTCTTTAATGTACTATTAGTTCTTTTGCATGTAGGTTAAGAGTAGCAGTGTCACGTATAATTTACAAAATGCAGTGGGTTAGAGAAGCAGTGCTTGTTCAAAAATGTAAAATATTACAGAAAAGTTTTAGTATTTAAAATTAAATATTATTGTAGTTTCCAGTAATGTTTTCAGAATGAATGTTTCTAATGTTTCACACAAGCTGGTTACTAAATTTGATAGAGACTTCCCTTTTACGAAGCTTAAGTTTCCTCTTTTTCTGTAAGGATATTACAAATGGGCCAATTAAGTTTTGTCTGATGCTTTTTTCTTTTCAGAAAGATGAAGGTAGTGATGCTAGTTTGAGTGATAGCCACATATCTCCTCCCGCCAAACGTACCTCAAAACATGCTGATCCTGTGTGCAAAGACAAATCAAAATCACGCAGTACTGGGCAGCGCGAGGAATGGAGCATCTCAACTGGACAGTCCAGGTAACTTGGTGCCAAAAGCAAAACGAAGTCTTACCAATTTTTCCTATCTTGCTAACCTGTTTACGCTATTTCTGCAGTGAGCTGTAGTTTGCGCTCAAGACTATTCTTTTGAAGTGTGTCATTTTCATACAATTTTCTTTTAGTTAAGATTCCAAGAATGTGGGTTACATCAATCCTCTCATCTCTGTTTCCTTTCTATGCATACTTGTGCAAAAATGGAAAGTAATTTTATTTGAGATGCAGTCTGAATTCTAGATGCTTGGTACATCCAAATTTAGTGACTTAATTGGTATTTTTATGTACTCAAGCTGTAAGTGGACATGACATTTTAATTAGGAAACCATTATTACTATCTTTAGGGAATAGATAATGGTCAAGTTTCCTTCCATGGTTGTTTTCAGCCTCTCTTCCCTGTTTGGTTGTAAGTACTCAAGTAAATTACTGTATTTTATTAAATACGGCCTCAATCCTGCGACATTTTTATAACTCAAAATAGAAGTAATTTGTTTCATTTAAAACTGATTAATAATATTTTACAAAGCATTCTTATGTTCATAAGGTTCTTCATGTGATTACAAGTAATTATGAGATAGTGTAGACAGTATATTCCCAGGCCATGAACTTTCAGTTAATACTGAATTTTTGTGGATATGTATTTCATGTTTATGTACAAATCAAAATCGTTCTTGTAGTGCTTTGTGTGGAAGAATGACTGTAATTCACTACTGGGCTGTCATCTGTTAGGATGAAGTATATTTAAAAACTGTGGTTTTAAATCTTAAAGTAGATCTATTTTTTGTTTGGTTTTCCCTTCTCAAACACAGTAAATTAAAAATAGCATATTATGTGCCATGGTCATCTAGAAATATATCAGAAGTCATGCAGCTTCTATTTCTTTTGTTTGTAAGTCTAGATTTGTACTGTACCTATTAGAAATGCAAAGAAATAAAAGAAATGCAAAGAAATAAAAAAAAATATTTAATATGGCTGGGAGAATTTAAATCCTTGTGTCAAATGAAATTTGGCCAGGAGACTGAAACTCATATTGCTGCTCCTGTAGAACCCACTGTGACATGTCTTTGCATCTGATGGTTGTTTTCTGCAAAAATCTAAAGCGCTGGGCCTAATAGTGATCTTGAAATTGCTAAGGTGTTTCCCAAAAGTTTGTTGCTTTTACTAGTTTATTCAAAGTGTTTGAATGCTAATTGCCTTTGAATAGCTGTATCGAGTTCCTGTTCTGAAACTTAAGGAGAGAGATAACAGTAGGACATGGCATGAGAGAACATGGAAGGTTTGATAAAAAGATGTTCGGATAATTGGCGGGGATTTATATAATTGATACTTGGCAGTTTTGTCCTTATTCCAATGTTGGACATGAAGCAAAATCTGCAGAGGCTGCCTGTCGCACAGGTTCTGAAGTTACAGTGTATTGTGGAATGTTCTGTGCTTAAAAGTTGTAGTTTCTCAGTGCTGCTTCCGCTTGGCTGGGGAGGCAGTGTTACTTGCGTGTCTAACATGATGGTTTCCTAGGTTAACTTCTCAGCCTGGTGCTACACTACCAAATGGACGTAGCTTATGTAAGTATATTACAGTGGACCTTTTTGTAACTACTTTTATATTTAACAATTTTATGTCAATGGTTTTCAGTTGCATATATTTTTGATAACTTTACTGATTACTCTGACCATTTTGACCAGAAGAGTTACTGGTTTTGGCTCAGTTTTCTTCTGTCAACATCTTGGATGCTCTCTGTGGACATGGGGAACATTCTTAGATGAAATTCCATTTCTCTTCTCAATTCAGACCTCTTGGCCATGATCTCGATGTTTTCCTTAATTCCTAAATTTACTGTTACAAACTAATTTTGGCCTTCCTCTCCCAGCTGGTCTCTTTAATTTACTTACTCTCTTTGCTATTTTAAAATTTGGCCTTCAGTGGTTCTTAACATTACTTAACTATTGCTTTAGAGAGACCTGCCTTGTCTGCAGCTCCTGCTACCTTGAACAATTTTCCTATATGCTTGTACCTTACAACCTCGCCATCCCATCGCATATCTCAGCTAAAACCACTTTGTCTTTTGTGTCCCTTTTTCATCAATTCTGTCTTGTTTAGTTCTGTGTTGACTCTATGTAAGTGTTAATCCATTAAGCATATTTGGTATTTTTATTATTTATTGTGCCTAAGGAACAATCAGGAGTGGGATCTCTTTTTGGCACTGTGCAGAGTAGCTGATACAGATTTGCTTGTGAAATCAATGCGTTGTATCTGACCTTTTAATACTGTATTTGAAAGACTGAAGAATTGAAACTGTGGGTCAAGTGTACGTTTTAGTATTGATGTTAACTTAAAAATATTGAATGGATATTTGAATGCCAAATTTTCATCATAAAATAAGATTATTATACAAGGAAACAAACTCAAGTCTGAAGAAATAGCTTGTAAATTAACTTTATATGAAATTTAAAAAGACATTTCTTTAGTGAATATAAGGGTGCTCATACTGTGCTCCATAACTTTTGGTTTATTATCCTTGCTAAGTATTCTCTTATTAATTCTTGTTTGTGAAAGTGTTGTTTCCTGCATTTTGAAGTAGTAATACAAATTTCTCTTAGCTCTCAAAAGCCATCCCCTTCGAGGGGAAAAAAAGGGAGATGGGGACCATGCTTGCATAAACGGAGATATAGAAGTCAGAAAAAGTTGTCGGTCCAGGAAAAACAGATTTGAAACTTTGAATCAGAGTTTATTGTTTGATCAGCTAGTAAACAGGTATGTGGGGATACTTCGGTTGTATTCACAAAGCATCTTAATGATTTTTCTAAAAAGTTAGAAAACCCTGTCTTCCAGTGCCATCTGTGTTTTACTGTGGGAATGTATTAGCGTTGAGGCAAGCTAGGTTGTGGTTTGAGTTACAGGCTGGGTCCTGTGCTGTAACTGCCAATGTTATCCATGCTCTAAAATGCAAAGCAGCTTGCCAGACTTTTCATTGAGGAGTAAGCTACTCTGTTTACACCTGAATAAAACTCTGTATGTTGGCAGTTACTGCAGAGAGCTGACATACTGTAAATCCCCACCCTAGTTTGTTTCATAGGAACCTGTTTATGTAGCGATACCCTGAATGTGATTTAAATTGGTGATTAGCAACAATACTTGGAAGCTTTCCAGATTTTGCTTGTATGATTTTGATCATAAAATATCAAAAGTTTGTAGCTTTTTTTGTTGTTGTTTTTTACCATTTGTTAGTAATTCACATAGGGTGGGTGTCACTTTTTGACATTTACTGTGCAGACAAAGTAGGTCAGGGAGGGAGGCACGGTCTGGTCTGAGCATAGGAATGGGAGCCAGAAATACTTTTCTTGAAATGTTATTTCTGTGTGGCCCTGGGCAGGTCACTTAATATGTCTCAATTTTCCCACCTGTAAAATGGGTTTTAATAGTCATATCTGTGAGAGACTGCTTGCTCTAGTGCTTGGAAAATGATTTAAACATAAACATTTAATTGCCAAGTATGATCTTTATTGTTAAATGTATTATGTTGAATCTTTTATTGAATTAATTTTCTTTTTCAATTTACACAGTAACTACTTGGTATCAGTTTTCAGATTTATATTGTTACATTTATTTTTCTAGTTGCAGTTAAATCTCCCTCTCCTCATCAACAATAGGAAAAAGTCTGCCGTGAATTTTGTAGTTTGATAAGATCATGGTACTGAAGTCAATATATGAACTTACACTGATAACAGCATGTCCCATAGTCATAGGAGATTTTTAAGAACAGGTTAGACAAATGTCTGTCAGGAATGATTTAGGTATTGTGTAGTTTTTTCTTACCTGGCAGAGCAGGTGGGCTTTTCCAGGTCTCCTCCAACCCTGGTTTCTTCAATAGCAAACTGTGGCATGATTTTACCTGAAGTGGGTTGTGTGACACATCACAGATATTTTAGAAAAAATTTTTAAAACTCAGAGGGGTGTTCATGATGAAATCTTGACTTCACTGACTTCTGTCTCCAGAACTTCCATTGACTTCTTTCTAGGCAGGATTTCACCCTTTAGATGTACTTCTAAACAGCTTGAAAGGAAGGAAATGAAAGTTTCTGCCTCCTTACAGTTATTGTGCAATTATAGTAGAATTCCAGTGGAAATCTACCATAATGACCATAGAGAGCAGTAACTTGCTGTTCAGGACAGGTGGCCAAATAATTGACTTGGCCTGGCTAATACTCTGTTGTTTTCTTCCTTAGTAATGAAGCATCTTGGTCAAGGTTATTATTTATACACCACCATTGTTTGGACAGCTGTTTACAAATACCTCAGATAATGAAAATGTAGACTAATTAAATAGTAGTTGAGAAATGGTAGAGCAGTGAGGTCAAATAATGAATGATGAAATTCTAGGTGTTACTGATTTAAAGTTAAAAAAAATAAATCCTTTATGTATTAGTGTCTTTCTATGGCCAGGGTAAGAAGCTGCAAAGCTTACGGGGTGGAGGCATTAATTGCTTTCCCAGTATTTTAATTACCTAGGTAAAAAGCTTTACTTTTTTATTCTGTAAACTTAACCTTATCTGACACCTAAGCAGTTAAAAATTTGTGTGCTGCAGTTTAAACTGAGAATTTTTTTTTTAAATGCTACAGCCTAATTTGAACCCTGAATTTTAATGGCATCAGCATTTCTTTTGCATATTCCTTAGTTTATATACTGTGGGTTAATATTTCAGTTTCCTTTATTATGGTTGGTGTTATAGTTAATTGATATTAAGTAGTTATCCTAAAATATTCAGGTTTTAATTAATTTGTATATTTAGTTGCCTGTAGACCTTGGAATAACCATAACAGAGCATAGAATTAGATACATTAAGTTGTTGGATGCTGTCTAAAAAGTTGTACATATCTACTATTTTAAGACTGATTTTTTGTGTGTTAACTGTTGCATATATTTTAGTACTGCTGAAGCTGTCCTACAGGAAATGGATAATATTAACATCAGGAGAAACAGGCGGTCTGGGGAAGTAGAACGGCTACGGATGTGGACAGATACAGAATTTGTAAGTGCGAAGTGTCTTAGATCTTGGATAAAGGTAATATCAAGGGGAAGCGTGCTTGTTTTTGCAATCTCTATACATTTGTCTGTAGCTCTGTCAAAAGGTTTCACATCCTCTTCAGTGGATAACACAAAAAACCTTGCTAAATTCAAATTCAGAACAAAATTCATGGATCTATACTAAATCATGTTTTCTTTGTGATGAATTGTCTGCCATGCTGTCATGATGTACTGTGGTAGTTCTCCTTTGGTTTGAAGTACGCTCTGGTAGTCTGAAAACAGGACCAGGACTATCATCTGCTTTGTTCCCTAAAGCAGTTTGATACTGATGTTAATTACGTGTTAGGTGAAGTAGGTGCTGAGAGACTAGTTTTACCACCTGTTAAATGAGACTGCTTTTGTAGTCTACCTGTGGAGGGCTCTGTTGGAAAAAAGACTTGGGATCTAGAGATTGTGTGGCGTATTAAACTTACTAAACTGTGGGCTAACAGTGTGAATGACATGGGACAGTACTGATGGGACTGTATGTGAATTTTATTCCAGGAAAACATGGATATGTATTCTCGAGTGAAAAGGAGGAGGAAATCACTGAGGAGAAATAGCTATGGAATTCAGAACCACCATGAAGTGTCCACAGAAGGGGAAGAAGAAGGTACGTGTTGTCAAGAATTTTAAGGGTTTGTCTGAAATATTTATAAAATGAAGTTCTCCTCAACATAAGTTAGCCATTTATTGCACTACAGAAAATAGTCTGGGTTTGGATCTGAATTTTGAGTTATTAAATTCATCAGTTAACAAGACTGCTGAAAATAAGTACACACAGAAGGATTCCTCCTCTTTAGGAAGAGAAGTTTTAGGGATCGCTGCATAGTTTTGTTTAAACAAAAGGAAGCTTATCTGAAAATAGTAGACTGAAGCCCGTTTTCTAAATGTTTCTATACTATGTTCCATTACTCCTGTTTTCTGCAGTGCTAAGTAATTGTAGCTTTCCTTGTATTCCCTGTAACAATCCTCTGGTGGAAGCCAGGATGTGATGCATGTCGTTTACAACAATGCATGTTCTAACTGGCTCACTATTTTTCATATGCTGGGTAGCCATTACCAGAAAGAATATGTAATAGTTCTGCATCCTTCCTTTGGGAAAGGTATTAATTAAAGTCTCTGATTTCTATACATCCACCAAATTTTAGGAGGCTTGTAGGCACACAACTGTATTAGAAATTCTACCTTCCTTTAAAAATATGGATGAACCTGGCCAGTGGGTTCTAAAGGTATTGTGAAAGAATTGTATTGTGGCTAACATGGCATGATCAACAGCATGCTTGGCTTCCTTAAGAAATTAGACTTCCCTTTCAGGAATCCAGACGGTTCAATGTAGCATGTCTTGATTTTGAACTGAAGCTGGTGTAAGAGGTGTGGTCTGTCCCAAATAATAAGAATGCAGTCTTAAATCTGAGATTCATGGGTGGAAATTCTGATCCTGTTAATAGATGGACCTAGGTGGTACCTTTGGTTTATTTGCTTTGTGTAAAAATGATGCTGTGAATTGTAAAGTTGTACATATTTTCATGCTGGGTCAGATATTTTTCTGAGGCTCCTGTGGGAAAAGAGAATAAAGGCATTATTCTTAATTTGAAGGATAATTATTGAAGGAAAAAGCTAGTGGATAGAAGTGATACTTGAAGTACTTTACAATGAAAACTGATTTTACTGCATTTGTTTTCTTACTGTTGCTTTCCCAGAACTTTCTGTGGCAAACTAGAAGGAAGTTTGACAGTGTGCTGTAAATTTATCTTGGTCTTCAGATTTCCAGTGATTTGGCATTTAGTGTTAAGAGGGGAATAATTCTCAGTGGCCATTAAATTATGAATTTTTAGGATGAAGATGGCTCTGGCATTAAGTAGAAGTGTTCTGAAAGTATTTTTCCCCCTCAACAGAGTCTCAGGAAGAAGATGGAGATATAGAAGCAGAAGAAGCTGAGGGAGAAGAAAATGATCGACCATATAATCTCAGACAGAGGAAAACTGTTGAAAGATACCAGGCCCCTCCAATAGGTGAGGAACTAGGCAGTGTTCATGCAGTTCTGCTCTGCTGACCTCCCAGAGTACCACAGGAGGTGTGGGAAGGGAAAAGTTGGATGACTAATCCTCATCCTTGATAAGATTCCCATGGAGCACTTTGTGACTTCCATCTTGCCTGTTTTTGTTTGCCATGTGAACAGGACTACTGAGACACAATCTGTCCGTTTGTCAGTCAGTGGTAGTGGCATCGCTGGTGCGTGCTGCCGCCTCAAACTTTGCAAGTACTGCCATGTGCTCAGCTCAGGGTTGGAGGTGAACGGGTTTAGGTGAAGAAATAGTTGACAGAAGTGGAATTCAGAAAGTAGCCTAAAAAGTTAGGTAATTACATAAGAAAAATAGTTACCGTTATGCCTGCATCTCTTCTTGAGTGGTAAGCCTAATTCATAACGGTAGATAAATTGCATAGCCGCAGTTACTGCATGTTGCCTAGGTGAGAAATTTAGAAGAGAGTAGTTCACTTGAAAGGGACTGACAAGGATCATCTAGTCCAACTGCCTGACCACTTCAGGGCAGCCCCAAAGTTAAAGTATGTTTATAAGAGCATTTTCCAAATGCCTCTTAAACACTGACAGGCTTGGGGCAGCAACCACCTTTCTAGGAAGCCTGTTGCAGTGTTTGACCACTGTCTCGGTAAAGAAATGCTTCGTAACGTTATGTTTGAATTTGCCCTGTTACAGCTTTGAACCATTTCCATACATTCTGTCACTTTATCCCAGGAGAAGAGCTGAGCAGCTCCCTCTCCATTTGCCCCTTCAGGAAGCTGTAGGGAGCAGTGAGGTCGCTCCTATTCTCCAAGCTAGACAAACCCCATGTCCTTAACCCTTCCTTATGGGACATGCTGTCAGGGATCCATATAGGTTTCAGCATAGTGTCTTTTGATTTTGAACATTTTAATACTTCTGTTTAAAATAAAGTATTCTGTGTGTATTTGGTTTACGCTACATAGTGTATGCAGTGTACTATGTCTTAAGGCTACTGGGAAATTAAGCTCTGATAGAGAAGTACTGCGGTTTATTTGTTAGGAGAAATTTCAAGACATCCTGTATTATCAGCTGTGAAGGGGTTTCTGTATGGAGTTTCATTTCCTGCAAATAAACTAAAAAGCTGGTGTCCTGGATGAATTACTTTCAGTGCCATGATAGCCATAGCTGTGACGATTTGAGGAGGCTGAGGGTGAAATTCCCATGACTGTGTCAAGCCAAGGATGGTGGTAGTGAAATAAAGCATAAGAGGTTTGATTTCCCTCCACACTCCCCAGTTCTTTCTGTAATTTGAGCTTTCAGAGAAACCAGTGATAACATTATTGGTAAAGCAATAATCTAGCACTTTGGCATTGCATTTAGATTAGTTTATAATTCTTTTATAATTGATGTTACAAACCTGTAACTTCTCTTACTCAGTGCCAGCTCATCAAAAAAAGAGGGAAAATACACTGTTCGATATTCACAGATCTCCTGCAAGAAGAAGCCATATAAGGTAAATGTCAGTCTTGTGGTACCTAGTTGTTTGCTTTCCCTCAGTACGTTTCTGTTAGCTTTTGATTTTTCCAAACATTCTTGAGTAGTGCAATTGATTCACGCATGTGCATGGGTCTTGAATTGTATCATGGTCCGATCCTGATCAGCATATAAAAATGAATTTCATAGTGATTTGTGATACCAGTAGAGGCTTTGTGATAAAGAAAATGGAAACAGGTGTGCTGCAAGTGCTGACAGGAGTTGCATATTGCACACTGTAGCTTTTCCTCTAAGTGTATATATTTAGTGTTTAAATCCAAACCAGCAATTTAAGAAATACCCCCTTTTTTTTCTATAAAAATAAACAAATCAGGCTAATGTGTGTTTCTTTTCCTTCCAGTTCAAATTTAATTCAAGTAACATTAACAATTTAATAAAATATTTACCTAGCATCACTTTTGACTCTTACTTTTTGTGTCAAAGAAGTCTGGAATACACCAGGTTGTTCTGGAAACTGTTAGTTGACTTTATTTAGCAAAATGGATGAGGTCAGAGCTTAATACACTTTTTTTTAAAAATAAACTTACTCAAAAGTTCAAAAAGAGAATCTGTCCATGAACAGAATTCAAGTAAATGAATGCTAGTGTCAGCTGAAACACTTTTCTTACTGCTTAATTTAATGGCACAGTGAAAATATGAGAAGTAAATAAAATAATAGAAACTTATGATTCTACAATTTCTTTGTAGTAGAAAGACATAATTTTGAAGAGCTTTTTTTCTTTTTGGCTTTAAGTGCAAATGACATTTTCTTGGATAATCTCAGGATTTCTACTTGTTAGTAAGATACAAAGAGTATGAAAGCTATTATCCCTTCAGTTTTAGCATGCTCATTGCTCCACTCTCATTTTATCCCTTCTTGTCAGGACACTGTCATAAAAATTCTTCCTAATTGCATTATATTCTCTTTGACATATTTTTAAATGTATCTAATTTTGGTTATTGAACAGTAAAACTGATTGACAGTGTTATCCTTTGGCAAAAAACAGCTACTCAGTGCATTATCATGTTCAGACAAATGGTGTAGCTTACTATATTCACTAAAAATACGTGGATTTTTACTAGTAGCTAACTTTTTCCTGCAAAAAAAGTGCTGACTTTTTTCAAACTTGAGTACCATTTTGTACAGAAGATGTAATGTACATTCTCTAATTTTTCTGTAATACTGTCATCCTAAAATAAATGGTTCATGCAGACTTTGAATAATAATTCAGATTCACATCAGAAATTAAGCTACAGTTACTGGTATTTTGTGAAACCTGCTGTTCGGAATTAATGACCTCATAAAAAAGAGCCCTTATGCTTTAGGAAGTATGGGATTTTTTCAATATAATTTTTTAGATGATATTTAAAGGAAGACATCAAACTGAGTAAGGAGATCTTGATATTTCTGTGATACTAGAGGTGGCTGAAATGGTTGGAAGCTTTCCTAAGTGCAATTGCTGCCTGATGAGCTTCAGTAATTTATTGATTGAATACTCAGTCACACTTGCTGAGGTGACATGGACTGGACCACGTATCTACTGTTCTAGTAATGTGCATGTTGAAGTCAGGTATTCCTGTGACAGTAAAAGATGTTGTTCCCCTTCCAGATTATTTTGTTACTTAGTAAAACAAAAATTTGCGTGCATCTTACACATGAACGTACTGTACTTGCTGTTTCCACTTCATTTTTGTAGAAGAATTAGAATGTGCCATTCTGCTGCAAAAAGGCCTGAGTTTTATGTTTATTTTGCCACTTTAATAGGAGAAAGAAGCATGCCATTCACAGCAGTGATACAACCTCTTCAGATGAAGAACGTTTTGAAAGAAGAAAATCTAAAAGCATGGCCAGAGCAAGAAATAGGTATTAAAACATCCTTGGTCTTTAGGGGGGTTTGATTTTTATTATTCTATCAGAAAACAAGCAGAACTATTCTATAATGTTCTATCAGTTCTGCAAACTTTTTTGATTCTGCCTGTGACTACCTGCAGACACAGTTTTGGAGGACTGCTGGTTATATATTAATATAAGATTTTGAACTCTTATGAATAGATAATTAACAATAGTGATAGAAAGATCATAACTGTTTCTTTCAATTGGGTTGTAACACAAACATCTGTTGATTTAAAACAGATTTTTGTTCTTAGTTTTACTTGATCCCAGTTATTTCAGAGGTACTCCCGATACTAGCTCTTATTTTTCTCTCATCCTGTTTTGTAACAGTTATGTGCATTTTACACACCCAGCGGATGTATTTTTGACCTTACATTTATTCACCAGTTATGTAAAAGCGGAAGATCTATAAAGTGTATCAGTAAATTTACTTAATGCCCCAGATACATTATTTGGAAAACTGAACAGAAGAAAATGTGTTTCCTCATCTTTTTTTTTAATGTCTTTACCTGTGTGCCGCACTGTTTCCTTTTCCATTGTGAGGAATTCCAGTTATGTACAGCTACCAGAAGTGTAGTTCCAAGTGTAACCTGTGTTTTACTGGTACCTTTCCTCCTCCCTTTGTGTATTTGACCTGATGTAATACCTGCCTGTGTGTGGGCTTAAAGCTTCTTTGTATACACTAAGAATCTGGGACAGGTGGATGTGAGTTATGGCTGATCTACACGAAATATTTTTATTTCCTTTCTTTGGACTCTAATGAGCTGTATTTTCTTTTAATTGTTTTTCCTTATACTTTTAATACTTTTCTTACTATACTGAACTTAATGCAGTTCATCACTGCCAGTGGAGAGTGTTCTGTTCTTTTGGTCAACATTGTTTCTTCTGTGCTTAATCAAAATAGCTTGTCCAGCCTGGTTTTCCAGATTGAAATATCTGTATGGAAGCATAAAACTATCTTTATATTTAAGGAATTTCCAGATATACAAGAATAATTACCAAAGTAGAGGTTAGTTTTGATTACCTTATCAATCCAGGAGGGTTGTCTCTTTAGTTAGTAGAAGGCATTTAATCTCTTGGTTCTTCCTGTTCCAGCAAAATGATCAAAACATAATGTTTATTTTTTGGTGGTTTTTTTGGTTGTTGTTGAACAGGTGCCTGCCTTTAAACTTTAGAGCAGAAGACTTAGCTAGTGGAATCCTGCGAGAACGTGTGAAAGTTGGGGCGAGTTTGGCAGATGTCGACCCAATGATTATTGATAAATCGGTAGGTTTTGTTAGAACTTTTTATTTTCCTTTCCCCAGTTACGCATAAGCAGAATTCACTACAGCCTTTCATTGGAGTTGAAGTAAATTTGTAATAAGCTCACTTAGTTGTTTTTTTCCAGGGCTGTTGTCTGTTTATGCCTTTGGGCTACAAAGCACTTGCTTTTGGCCCATAGGTAATGAACGGGCTGCATACATATCATATATAAGCCAAAATATCAATTGCCCAACTATATTTATTTGTTTACAGTCAGTTTGCTATTGCAAGTAATAGTAGAAACTGGGATATGCTGAATAGTGCAGAAAACAGAAGTGTTGACCACCTGGGTTGGTTAACTCAGTGCTACTCAGAAACAGTGATGCATGTTAGCTTATGGTGTGTTGTGCAGAAGCCATTGAATTATTACTAGAACTGAATCATTGTCTGGAAATACTTTGGCTATATTCATATTACGCTGTGCCTGAGCTTAGAAATGCTGTCAGACTTAGGCTGGATCTCTGTAGATGTCCAAGCATCCCTACCACAGTTATCTTGTGAACTATGTAAACCTCGTGTGGGCAACCCAAGAGTTGACTTTCTCAGCTTTTTTTTTACACTTTCAAAACTTGGGGCACTCTGTTGAACAGTGCAGTGTTGTTTGTAATTTTTTTCCAAATATGTTATTTTATAAGTAAAGGTACTTTTGTGGAAAGGTGTTACAATACATGCTTTGTATGCTTTGTGTTTTTTCTAAGGTGCGTTTTGATAGTGTAGGGGGATTGAGCCATCATATCGTTGCACTTAAAGAAATGGTAGTGTTTCCTCTTCTCTATCCAGAAATATTTGAAAAATTCAAAATTCAGCCGCCAAGGTAGGTGTATTTGCTCTTACTGTCATATTTTATTTTATTAAGCTCTGAAGAATGCTTCACTTGAGCACACATAGGAGATTGATTCTTCCCCTGAAGTCTTCAAATAGACTTGCATGTTTGCTACTGCACTTGTCTATCAGAATGTAATAAGTGGGATGAAGACTTACAAAAATCTAGTTTATTTTTCTTGTGGTATGAAGGTAATCTTCATGATTTGGTCAAAGAAAGAATTCTCAAGTGTTCTGTTTAGTAGTACCTTGACTTTTTTTCCATTATGTTATCAAATATTTTACTAAATCAAGCTAAATGCTGATGGTTTTTTATGTAATTAATCTCAATAGCCTTATATTATGGCTTTAATATTTATGAATTGGGCATCTTGGTGTGTGATTTAAAGGGGTACACATAATCTAAGTAAATTGAATATTTTGGAATATTTTTGTCATTTAAAGGAAGTACATCTCTCCAAAGAAGTAATGCTGATTCAAGTATTAACTAAGATTTAATATTTGAGGAGATGTTTAACTAGTGTAAAACATCCTTTGGAAGCTTAATATGCCTTTGATTAATGTTCACTACAAAGTAAAGATTTACTGATTTTAAAGCATAAAACAAACTTTGGATTTTATGAAGTCATGTTGAATACACTAAATAATAATAATAATAATAATAATAATAGAACTTAAAGTCTTTCTTCTCCAGGCTCCCTGTCTTCATTATAAGATTTGACTTGGAGTTTTTCAGGAGACGTAAAATAAGTTTGTGACTGTGTTGATCCATTTATCTTCAGGGGCTGTTTATTCTATGGTCCTCCTGGAACAGGTAAAACCTTGGTAGCTAGAGCTCTAGCTAATGAATGCAGTCAAGGAGACAAAAAGGTGGCTTTCTTTATGAGGAAAGGAGCAGACTGTCTCAGTAAGTGGGTTGGTGAATCTGAACGCCAGCTTCGACTCCTTTTTGATCAGGTTAGATGAAAATACATATTTTTTCATATAATTTCTTTGTATGTTGGCTTTTTTGTGTTTTAGGCAGCTGAAGTGATTTGCAATTGTAACTATAATTGAAACTGTAAATTGCATAATTGGGCAGGATTTGTCCAGAGTTTATATTTTTATCAGTCTAAGGTGTCTCAGTTTGTCTTCACTATCACTCAAACACACAGTAAAACTGATACGCTGGTGCCATCTTGCTTATTCAGAGGAGAATGCAGTCTTTTTGCTTCGAAACAGTGCTGTAGTTAAAAATTCAGTTTTATTTTCAGACTACACTTTTTGACAAAGGTGTCTCAATATATGTATTAGTTTAGAATTTTAATGCATTGTAACAAAAAGATTTTCCAATGTTGATGATAAATCATGAATTAACAGTAAATTCAATTATTTTTTTGCATACCAGGCATACTTGATGAGACCCTCTATAATCTTTTTCGATGAAATAGATGGCTTGGCTCCAGTTCGTTCTAGCAGACAAGATCAGATTCACAGGTAATATTTCTTATACGCTACCATTATTTTGGTATATACGGCATTATCTTGGTAAACTCTTAAATGTAATTTTACTCAGTTCCCACAAAAGGTTTTTAATTCTGCTTAAGCCCACGTACACTAGAAAGGACAGATTGTTGAGGATTTTTTTTGTGTTGAAAGTCATCTTTTCAGTTCTTCAGAGACTGTATTTTGCTGAGAATTGAATTGTAATGGAGATTACCCATCAGCAATGTTATTAACTTAAAATTCCCCAGCATTTCTTTTGATTGCTGGTTTTGTACTGTAAACAGATCGTCTGTTACGATCCCAGTAGAATAATCCATTGAAAAAAAAATTTGCTATAAAATGAGAAATTGTTATGTTCTATAAATGAACTGGATACTCATATCATTTTGATTCTGGATGGTGTGGCGTGCAAACTTATGTTGAGTTACTATCATGTCATTTTTAAAAATACTTTTTACAACAGTTTACTGCTGGTTGAAATTTACTTACTGGCTGCCTTCAGTCTCAATTTTTCTGTGTTTTTTATGGTGAGGCACTTACATTTTTCATTCTATAGGTGACGGCATTTGTGTGGTTATCTCCCCCCGCTCAGCTGAGCAGGCAGGAGAGAAATTTTGGGGCCAGCAGACTAGGAGGTTATAGGAATATACAGCTTTGGTTTGATGCACTTTTCTTCTGCCTGGTGCTACAGTTGCTCTGAACAGGACGATGCATACACCGTTAATGGAAGAGAACTTTTCAGAGCTGCAGTAAATGGCTTCCTGAGCTCACATTCCCCAAAGCTTTTAAAGGAGGAAGTTTGGTGTGTAATACTAAGTATAATACAGATTATATCAAAAGGTTCCTTCTTCCATTGAGACTTGAAACAGTTACGCAACTGTTACCTTAACATTTTTCTTTGAAATTGTGAATGTTGCAGTTGAAAAAGTAAAAGAATCTCACAATCTTCCATATAATTTCTTTTTTTTTTAAAAAAAACCCACCTCTCTTTTAGCTCTATAGTGTCTACTCTTCTTGCCCTCATGGATGGACTGGATAATAGAGGTGAAATAGTTGTAATTGGTGCTACAAACAGACTGGATTCTATAGATCCGGCACTCAGGAGACCTGGTCGCTTTGACAGGGAATTTCTTTTCAACTTGCCTGATCAAAAGGTAAAGCTTACAAAGGAGATTTGTTAATAAACATTTCTAGTGTACTAAACATTTGAATGTCTGACAACCAAGGTTATGAAATAAAAATATGCATTCTTATTTGTAAGAGTGTGTTTTAATTTTTGGAAGGCATTTTTAGTAAAAGCACATTGTATACATAAAATTGTAATAAACTTCAGATCTTCAGAATATAGTTAAAACTAAAGAGAGGTAAATTGTTTGCATTAGACTGAATTGCTGATCAAAACGCTGTGGTTTTGTATGGATTTGTGTAATGAGCCCTAACTACTGGGGTTTTGGAAGTTATGGTAAGAGAAAATAGCTTTATGAGCATGTAGACTGCTAAGTACATAAACATTCTACATGGAAAGCCAGATGTTATTGGTAACAGGATCATTTCAGTTCCTTGTTCTAGACTTCTATAAAATCAGCCATAATATTTCATTAATTTATACTTAAAATTAAATTTACTTTGCATATTGATAGTTCTAGTTGGATTCTGTAGAATTTAAAAATGAAATAGTTTTGGAATTCATGTGTATGTACTGTGCTACTCAGCAATAAATTACGTGGCAAGGCATTTGACAGTAGAAGCTGTTAATCATAGGTGCAGCAATTAAAAATTATAGAATTATGATAATTCCTAATAAAACATGAGTTTTGATCGGTTCATGTATAATAATGTTGATTAAACAGCAATTAAAATGTGTAACTGGTATACTGAAAAAAACCACTGCTTACATAAGGAATTAAAAAAGAAGCGAAAACTTCCACTCTTGAGAGATTTTGAGTGCTAGGTTCTATGTTATGCATCTCAGTGACAGGTCAAAACCAGATAAAATAACTTCATATTCACATGAATAAATAATATTCTTGTCTAAAATATTATGACATAGATTTCACTTGCTAATTTTGATTTTATTTATTTTTTTTTTTAAATCAGGCACGAAAGCACATTCTACAAATTCATACCAGGGATTGGAACCCCAAATTGTCAGATCCTTTCTTAGGAGAACTGGCTGAAAAATGTGTTGGTGAGTGTTATGTTTCTAGTACTTTTACTGTAGATGCTTTCTCTTCTGTGTAAAACTTTGAAGGTATGTTAAATGTATCAGGGTATTTTTTTTATTTTTACCTTTCTAAACTTCTGTACTTTCAACAGCACTTTTTTTTTTGTAATAACAAAATACACTTCTGTCTTACTAAAATGTGAAATGAGTAGCTAGTAGTCGTTTGAAAACACAAACATGTCGCCTGTCTCTAACATCACTGTCCTTATATAGGATATTTCCCTCCAAGAGAAGCAAAGTGAAGTGGGAATTGGAATCTTTAGGTAGACTTCCCATTAAATTAGTATAATACAGAAGAGATAGGGAGACCTGGTCTTGGGGTTTTTTTCTGTCTGCTTATGGAGGGAAAAAGTACCAGTACTTGTGTGGGGTTTTTTCTTGTTTTGATTTTGTTTTTACTGACTGGCATGCTCTCCTCTGACCTAAATCCAACAAACTAACCAGCCTTTCTAAAGATGAATTTTTTTCCAGATTGCTAGCACAGAACAACCTCAAAGTGTAGATATAGGCAGGGGGGAAAAAAGCACCACACCATGAATACATTAAATATACCTTTGGAGCACCCAAAGACCTGCTGTACTATGGTGGTTCAAGATAAATCTGCTGCTTTAAAAGCTAGTTAGAAATAAACCCAAATATTTTTATAGTGAATTTAACAGAGGAAGTGACCCAAAACACACACCACAATATCTTCTCAACAATTTGTCATGCAAAGATACATCCTCTGTCAGTCATCTGCTTGGACAAGCACTGAAGTTCTCAGAAAAAGGACAGTCTCAAATATCTGTGCATTGGAATCCATCATCAGAGAGATAAGAACTTCAAATGCAACATCAGTCCATTCAGTCAGCTACAGTACATCCGAATTATCCTCTTCATCCACTGGGACATCTATCATCGAAGCAGCATCCCTCCGCTTTTGATGCACAAAGACCTCAACATCTTCTGGTGAGGAGAAAACATAACTATCCAGCAAACTCCAGTTTAAGCTTTTCCAGGTGTAAGACAGCATGTGCCAAACCCATTTCATGTAAATTCTGCTTGATTTGTGCAAAGACGTGGTGGTGCTTAGTGGGAGAGAGGGGAATAGATGGGATAAACCCCAGTTGTTTCTTTGAAAATTCACCTTGGTTTTGCATTGAGAACACAATTATGTATTGCAAAATTTCAGACCATACGGAAAGCCGTTCATAGGTTTGATTGGAAGACATTCTCTGTGCTCAGTAAACCTGTCAGTTCTGTGGAAGTCAGCTCACAAAAGGAAATACTTTTTCTGTTTTCTTTGGCTTTCCTACTGTCCAACTCCTTGATTGTCTCTGTTCTGTATCTTGGAGTTTAAATGTTTTCATACATCCAAGATTAAAACCTTTTGACTATTACCAAGGACTTTTTAAAACAGCTGAAGTAAGACTGGTTTATCTTCTTCATCTTGAGATTGCCTCATCATTTCTCTAAGTGACATCTGCAGCAACTAATTATTTAAACAGACTTTCCAGATTTCTTTGTGGCCATTGCAAATCAGACTCATTGGTGCACTTGTCACATGATACAGTATGTACTGGTCTTCTATTTCCTCTTGTGTGCAGGTTTTCTTTAAAAACAAACCAACCAATACCCCCTCAACCCCTTCCCCAACTAAAAGCTGCATAGACTCAACAGGCTTTTCACATGGCATGATTTATACCTCTCTCCAGTTCATCAAACTTGGGAACAATTAACTACAAGCATATGGATCCTAATGAAGAAAACTGCTGAAATGCTACCAAAGTAGATGACTTTGGGGAAGCAGGTGTATGTGCGACTTGGAACTTTTTAAGATCCAGGGGTGTAATTGTAAAGAAATTAGGAGGGAAAAGCCCCAGGACTTCAAAAAAATTAGCTTATTTCCTGAGGGTTGATTTTTGTCCCAGGTGTTATGGATTACATACCTTTTAGGAGATTTCTATGTATGTGAGAACTAAAGGACCCACTTCACTGAATGGCCACATGACTGCAATGTGTGTGAGACAAAGTGAAGCAGCTTGGGGAGAGCAGAGAATTGCTCAGAAGACCACACACTGATGTCTAATTAGTACCTTCAATAAACACAAGTAATTATTATGGTTTTTTTTCTCCTTACTGGAGGTGGGCCCCAGATACCCTGAACTTTAAAAATAATTTCTTATCTCTTGTGCTTACTTCATTGTTCTGAACGATCACTTTCTGTAGGTGGACAGACTCGTAACTATTAACTCAGTCTTGTAGGAAACAAAACATATTAGCAACCAGAAAAGTGTGAATTCCTCCATCTGTCATCTTGCAGATGAATCTTTTTACAATGGAATAAAGGTTATTTAAATAATGTTAAATAGAGTTGTAAAGAAGCAGACCATTGTGCTCAAAATGCTTGTTAAAAATACTCTATTCTGTGCTTACTGTTGCAGGAGCATTTTGTGGCAAAATGATGTTGTGTTAGATTTTTTCTTTCCCGTCCTAATGTTATGATGGAGGGGGAAGTTTTGGCATTAGTGTTCATTTTTTTCAGATTTTTTTTTTAAAAAAACATAGTTGTTTTTTTAATTTCTGTCATCATGCTGAGTTGTTCACTGACTCGTTTTCCCTGCAGTCCATTTCAGGAGTCGTAGGGAGTTGCACAACATCAATTGGAGGAAGTGGTCAAGTTTGTTCATCTGAACGCTTCACCCAGTTCAGTAACTGTTTGGTGTAGATTTTTGGGGTAGATGTTAGGCAGAGAAAGTTTCAAAGAGGACGTAATTTCTGCACCAGAGAGGTGAAAGAGTATGGGTTTAAAGTTTTAGCGATCGAAATACATTCTTTGGAAACCTAATGAGAACCCAGTTGTTTGCTGTCCTGCTCTTTGAAAGTTGTACTTCGAAAACATTAGCAGATTGTGGTGGTGATGGGTAGAACAAAACGGGCTACTTGACAAGTCTTCTCTTATTGTGCTACGTTAAGGTGTGCTGGTGCATTTTGCCTGCCAAACTGAACCCCCTTTGTGAGGTGCTTCAAAAAGGGAAGCAAATGCACCGAACCTTGGGTTTATATTGCAGTGCCATTTCAGGCAAAAATAAATTCAGGTTATTTACTGTTGGCATGATACATTTTATTTTGCTTTGACAGTACTTTACTCATGTTTTTCTTCTTCTTAATCAGTGTGCATTTACTTCTTGGAAAGAAAAAGCTTCTAAATGTTTCATAAGAAACAGGATTTTGGCAGTTTTACTGCCACTGAAATGGATGTACAGTATGCACAAGAGAGTCCCTCAAAAAGAGGCACCAATTATTAGTCTTGAAATGTAATTGCTCCTGAGAAATGAAAGGTAGAAATGGAGACTAATTGTGTATCTGATCACCTGAGAATTTAATTTTAAAAATAGGCTACAGGCTATTATTTCCTAATTTTGCAATTCTTTGGAGATGTACAAGCGGTGATTAAAATGACTGTTAGAAAGTGATATTACAGCATTTATTAATAGAAAAATTGGAAAAGATACAGCTCCTAAGCTGCTGAATCTTTTGTCACGGAGATACTAAAGTAGTTTTTAAGGTTACAGGCGTTCAGTGCTGTGTATCTCTAGTACATCTTTGATTTGAGCTTTGTTTTAGTCGTGTCCGTGTCCCCCCACCCCGATTTTGTGTTAATCCAGTATGCTTGTTAGATGAGAAATGGACGAATTTAAATGGGAATGCGATACCTGATATTGAAAGAACAAAGCAGAGTTTAAAGGAAAAACCTTGGGTTTCATTTCTCTGATGCACCTGTAGCTACTGTCTAATGGTTTCACATGGTTAATGGAGTGTGCCTGCATGGTTTTGATTTCATAATGGGTGTTAGTTAAAAATACCCAAACCTGAGTGCTGAAAAGAATTAGTTGCCTGTTGATTAATGTAGTGGATGTATTTGAACGTATATTTCAAATGTCAGTTGTATTTATTTCAAGGTTACTTGTGAACGTGAGTTGCTGCATTTTAGATAATTAACAGTGTGTGCACATCAAGTTACACTATTATAGCTACTAACCTCTTATAAAATTGGGAAACTTGGTTTAAAAGTTGCAGAAGGAGCCTGATATTTGTGGTGATCTTCCATCTGTGTTTTTTTTTTTTTTTAATAATTTTCAAGTATATGAGAGAAAGGTGGAACTTGAAGTCTCAGCCAACTGACAAGTTGGTATTCTTTATTATTATCCCCTAAATGTATATATCTGAAAGATGAGGATGGAAGATTGTCTATCTTTTGTATTAATTGCTTCCTTTTTTTTATTTTTCAACACTGTGTATGGAATCAGCTTTGTTCCTTGTTGCTTGTATGAATCTTGTAAAAATACATGTGCCAGCAGCACTGTAAGAACAAGAGGATAAAGAGAGAGAAACAAGGCAGGCTTCAGTTTTGGGACTTGGTGCTGCCAAAAGTGTATTCGAAGAGCAGAGTAGAAAAAGCTCAAATGTGTAAGACTTGTTGAGGAGGAGGAAGTGCAGTTAAAAAAGAGTTGAATGAGAATAGTTTAACCAAAGAATTGACTAATTAGCTTCTATAAACACTTCACTGCAAAACGGTAAACTTTTATGTGGCAATACCTCAGTGCAACACGTTTTCCTACAGTGAGTATAATTCTGAAAGAGTTTCCCCACTGGAATAATGTTTTACGTTTTTTGAAAGATGGAGCTACAGTGCTACAGAATACAGTGGCATATTAAAGTGTCGTGCTGAGAGATAGGGAAAAATTTAATACCTAATTTCTAATTCAGGGGGGAAAACCCCCAAATCATTAGTACTGCAAAAGGCACAGAAGTATTAAGTGTCTCAGTATTTCATATCAGATCTGTGTTTTTCAGTAATGATTAAGCAATTATAGGTAGCCACCTGTAGATACTTAGGAAGCTAGGGTAAATTAAAATTCAAATGTTCTAAAATACTTTTTCTACTCTTTTAGATACAGTAGTAAAATTATGAAACTCTAAAAAGTCTCAAACATTTTTTCTTGACAGTAAAAGTTCACATTTTTCCAAGAGTCCACAGTATGGTTTTTTAACAAGAGATTTAATTTCTTCCGTATTCTACTCGTGAAACATTTTTCTTCATACTTCTCATTTTCTCAGTCTCGAGAAGTTTGAAGTCGGTGATGTTCATCCAGTATAACAAAAGTACTTCGCTGTTAAAAAGTATATACACGTAGAGATACTAAAGTAAAAAAGGAGGAGAGGGACTAGCCTGTTAAAATTGCACACATATTTTGTACAATATTAAGAAGAGAGATGACAGACCTATAACCCTGGTCTGAAAATGCACTATGTATTGCACTATATAGTGAAAATGTAAGTCATTTTAACATCAATGTGGAACTGTTTTTTACTATATTTCAATATACCTGTACATAATTTATTGGGACACAACACTGTCACTAGGTTACGACGTGATACCTTTTGGCAGATGCTTTTGTGGACCTTGACAATTAAGTATTACTGATTGGTTTTAGCTTTAGGCATGTTTGAAATACATGTAGCACAGCAATGCTATTTCACAGAAGATATTTTTGTTTTTGTGTGCACTAGGGTACTGTGGAGCTGACATAAAAGCACTTTGCACTGAGGCTGCCTTGATTGCCCTGAGACGACGCTATCCCCAGATTTATGTGAGCAGTCAGAAACTACAGCTTGATGTTTCCTCAGTAGTTCTCAGTGCGCAGGATTTTTATCATGCAATGCAGAATATTGTGCCTGCTTCCCAACGTGCCGTGACATCTTCAGGACATGCGTTATCTCCTGTGATCAGACCACTGTTGGAACGTACCTTCACTAACCTTCTGGAGGTTTTACACAAAGTGTTCCCTCATGCTGAATTTAGCCAGGGTGACAAAAGTGAAGGTATGTGATACGATTTTTTTTCCGCAAATGCTGTTTCAATTTGAAAATACTTCAGCTGGCTTTCTTGTATTGCTCACCTTAAACGTGATACATATTTGATTCGGTGTACGTAAATACACTGAATCACTTGGATGTTGCATACTTTTACTGATTCCAGGTTGCTGTGGAATTTAATAAACTGACCTTATGTAGACCAAGATCCCATAGGTGTGAGTGTCACCTGAAAAAAGGAGACACCCCCCCTCCCCCCAAATAATTCACAATTGAAATATGAGAAATAATGGCGCATAGTCAGATGGCAGAACAAAAGAAAATAGTGAGGTGATGTTGCTTAGTGTATTTGGACCTGAAACCGGAGCTCCTGTCCTGAGTGTCCCTGGTCCTTTGCTTGCTGATGATGTGGAAGCAGGCTGCAGAGGAGTGCTGTGGGGAGCTTGCAGCTCAGCAGGTGAGTCTGTGGTTTGCCACAGATACCTGAGCCTATGTAATGGTCGTCTGTAGGTTAAGGAGAAAGTCCTGAGGCTTCCCTCCCCTTGAACTGGCCTGATGCACTCTTGATCCTGAGTTGATTCTGCTGGCCTAGCAAGCAGAGAACTATTTGCTGTGTTGTCAAGTTAGCTTTTTGCCAAATTAGTGAGTAAAATAAACTCGCTAAGGGGTCAGATGTATGCCAGAACCCTGCTGCAGTGGGAGTGATGTGAGTGCATTGAGGAAGCTGGGAATGAGAAGGAATGCGACTGACTGTTTTGACTGGCAGGGAGTTAGTAGGTGCTGGGTTATTTTACCCAGCTCTTCTCTGAGACATACTTTAATAGTTACCCATGTAATTTCTTGGAAATGTTGAACAAGGTATCTTGCTTTTGATACCTACTTATTCTGTGACATACTATTTCCTACTGTTCTTACCTGGGATTACCCCCACCCCCCAACTATGTAAACAGTACTTATGGCTGTGTGTGATGAACTTGACAATAGCCCAGGTCACAGATTGAATCTGTGACAGCCATGACTTTCTTTTCTTTCCTATTCTAGAGCACACTTCCAGGCTGCAGCCCAGGCAGCTTGTGCTGATCCCTGTGCTGGCTGCTGCAGTTCCTCCAGCCCAGCTGTGCATTTTTGCTCTATCCCTTCCACTTTAGTACGTCAGACCCTTTGTTAAACCCTTTAGCCAACAAAACTCATCCAAAAAATGATGTATTTTTTTCGGGTTAGTTTTCTGCTGACTGTGGGATAGCTGGAGGTTTTAACAAGTGTTGGAGTTGGCACAAGAATGGGGCCTGGGAGTGTGTGGTGGTGGGTGGGGGAAGTGGGCTCCTTGCAGCTGCAGTTAGATCACGTTGGGCTCCCTCGATCGTATGAGGCTCCTGTAAGCAAAGTTGTGTAAGATGCTTAAGTCAGTGTGTATACTGTTAACCTGTTGGTAATGCCCGGTTTAGAGATTGTCAGTATTGTTGAAGAATTGAATTAGGTACCCCTGTCTTTGTTGTGAAGTTCTAGTTCAGATTATTTTCTTCAGTTATATTCTTTACATTCCTATTTATTACAGGTCATTATTACTAAGAAAGTGAGTTTGGAAGCATTCATTGATTTAGATAGTAGTTTTACTAGATAATTCTGCTGCTGTGGCTGCTTTTATATGTTTTTAAATAATCAATTTTGAAGATACATGAACTAAGGTTTCTTTGAACACTTCTTTTGTACCTTAGGATTTTTTCTTAGTCCCTTAAACTTACCTGTGTTAAAAAAAAAAAAAAAAAAAAAGCAAAATCTACTTTCATGTACAATGATTTTAAATGTAAATGCAGATTACGCACTAGGACTTTAGGACTTCAGTTTTTCTTTGATTCAGAGCCAGGTTTGTATCAGATGCTTACTGTTGTGCTTACAATCTGCAAATCTAGTTTTCTACATGTCTTTTCAGTTCACTAATGATTCCTGTTTCTTGTAATTCAGTGAGTCAAATGCTCAAGCAAAGGATGTCACAGAGGCTTGACACTTGGGATTAAAAAATGGGCTGCCTTTTTAAATAATTATATATTTTAGGAAGTGAAAGCTGTGTCCGGTGCATGAGCATAGGACTCACCTGGTGGTCTACGTTGGTATAGAAAAAATCCTGCCTGTGTAGGGACTGCAGTGAGCCAAGAGTTAGGCGTCCTATACCTAGCTGATTTGAAGGCCTCTATCCTTGCCCAGAGCTAAATGTCCAGCAGCTTCTGAACTGCTTTTTCTTGCAGCGGAGTACCTTTTGGCCACTGGTTGATGTCTGCAAGCCTTTTTTATCATTTCCCCCTGAGGGATGATTGTCACATACCAGGCCAGCAGAATGTTACTCTTGCCCAGCCTGCTCTGAATCCAGTTTCCTACATGACACAGCCAGCTAAGGGAACTTTTGTTGTCTCTTAACCATTTTTCCCAGGACCACACACCGAGGTGCATAGCCCTTAGGTGGTGTCTCCATCCGACACTTAACGCTGCCCTGAAGTTGGTTCCTTTGTCCCACCCGTGGTGGCGGTTTGATTAGTGCAGCAAGAGCTGTGCCACAGCTTCATGTAAATCAGGCAAATCCTGCAGTGGGTTGTATATTTGAGAATAACACTCGATCTGTCTCTATTTCACACTTTCACGTCACAGCAATTCATTACCGTAAGTGGCTGTAGCTAACCTGAGCTTCTGGGAGGCTGGCCGGCGGCTGCCCTGGACAGCAGTGTGCTGCCCTGACTCCGGGCGCTTCTCAGACGTGCTGCCCATCCGTGGCAGAGCAGTTTGTTCCTCAGGAGACCTGGCCCCTGCACTGCTTTTAGTGTACAGCTTGAATGGCTGTCACCGTTTTCATCCCATGGTGGCGACTGATTTCTCCAGGGGAATGAGAATGCATGGCTTGTGTAGGGTAACATCAACTGAACTCTTTTCCTGGGGCAAATAAGGATCTTGCAGCAGTGTTTTTGCCATTACAAAATCACAGCAGTCTACTTTTAATACTGTTGCAGCTCTGGTAGTTAATTAAGCTGTACGTGATTTTCAACTGTCAACTGGTTGTTTTGTTTTAGTGCCATATTGGTATTTTTTGCTGTTGTTTGTCCCTGCAGTCTGTCTTTTAACGTATCATCTTTTAGCTTTTTGTTTCTGAAGGCTATATGGAAAGTACTATCATTTCATTATGATACTAATTAGCAAAGGAATTAAAATAGGTTGAGGTATAGTACGTGAACATGGATTGAATTGAAATTATTTTAATAAAAAATGATTTGATATACTTTGGCAGATTATCAGAGGGTGGAAAACTACTCTTCATAAACATACACTGTCTAGGTAGTTGTGCTGAGAATAATTTTGGAAGAAGTGTATCTGTAAAGATTTGGGCACTTAGAACAAATAAGTACAAAATTCTGTATAGTCTTGAGTATTTATAGATTTTATAACTTTATCCTTGAATAACCTCTAGCTGTGAAATAAAATCAAAGGAAGCATTTCCTAACAAGTTAAACATTTGTTGTATTTGTGAAGTTGTTCTGCTTGATGGTTTAAAAAAATAAATTGTAATTATGATTAGACTTCTACAACATGTAATTTGTGTTGGGTTTTGATGTAATAAGTATTTAATATTCTGTTTTCTAATACTTAGGCAGTTTTAAGTCACGTTTTCTGCATTTGAAAATGTGTTATAATTTACCCAACGAAATTTCTAATGCCTTTTCTTGTTTGTTGTGCTTAGAAGTGATAAGGTTCTGATTAATATATTTCTTGGAACAGATGTACCAAGCCTAATATTAGATGATAGTGAAGATGAGAATGCTTCATCAATTTTTGAGACGAGCTGTCACTCAGGATCACCAAAGAAACAGTCATCAGCTGCTATACATAAACCCTACCTTCATTTTACAATGTGAGTGTTTTTCTAAATGCATATAACCAGATAGATAAACCCATGAAATTCTTACATCAGGAGAGGTAACAAAGATGTTCTTTTGCTTTATGGTGGCAATGGTGTTCTGTAATAGAAACCTGTAAGTGTATGGACGAATGTTTTAGATCTATGCATGGCCTTAGGAAAGGCCACATCTTAGACACCACAATCAGAAATATTTTGCAACAGACAGGTGTAGCTTAGAAGTAAGGGGGTGTTAACAGCAATTCTTAATTGTAACAAGCCACTGTAATTTGAAAGATTAAGAACTGGAAGGGAGGTACATTCATTGTTTTCCATGGAAAGTTTTGGGAGAATGGGAATTTAGAAAGTGTGTGCGAAATTTGGATGAGTCTTTCCTGTATAAATTGGACTGGCCACAGTAATTAAGAATAATAAACTCACATTTCTTTGTTTTGTGTTAAGAACAGTACTTTATGTGATAGGTTCTGCAGGAAATTTGCTAAACAAACTGAGGTTAAGAAAACTGTTCAGTAGTAGTACTGTTTCGTAGAGCCATCTTGTGGAAAACTACTAAAATTTTTCTGCTGAAGAGTAATGCCAGTACAGCATTTTTGGAAATGTAAACTTAAAAACAAGGATTTGAGTTACTAGTCAAGTATTTTAATGGCAAATCTAAGCTTTTTTTGTGAGGTTGGAAGGGGGGGAACCCAAACCCAAACCAACCATATATATATTTGTGTGGATATGTGTCTAAATAAAATAATCTCAAAGAGTGTGTTTATTTTTGTAAAGTATGTAAGCCTCCCTTAATCTATCTTTCTGAGCTTTTTTTATTGCTATCTGTGTGTGTAACCGCCACCATCAGAATGGAAGAGCCAAAGGTCAGCAATGTTTATAGCTGTTACAAAATATTTAACTTGAAATAAAAGCAGCCAGTCTTGTTTCACTGCCCAAGCTGGTAGATGCACAGGTAAAAATGCCTTAATGAGAGAAAATGCAAATTAATGTAAGCAACTGTCTAGTTTCATAATCAATTTTCTATAAATGGAAAAGACTTTTAATGGAAAAACCTAATGCTTCTCTCTTCTTGGCTGTCTCATCCCTAAAACAGGGTGAACCCCCCCAAAACAAACATGTGCAAACCCCCAGAAATGCTTGTATGTACTCCTTAGGATTTCTTCTCAACAGCAAAACAAAAAAAAATATTTACCTTTACAGTTTTCCCTTTGAAATCTTTTTTCTGTCCAGAAATCTATGGAATAAAGTGTATGAATATGCTAGAATAGAAGATGAATCGTGATTTTATTCAATCCTACTTTAGGTCCTATTTCTTAAATAAACAAAATATAGAGATGTTAGGTGGTTCTTGGAAATCTTGGGTAGCACTTAAGGGATGAATGGTTCAATCTTGGATTCCTGAAGCTACTGAAGAGAGGCTTTGGTAGTTAGGACTGAACTTGATTAAATAGGTATCTTCACTGGAGGTCCATTAAGTCTTTTTATAGGATCAAGGAATTGGTTTTAAATCAACTGGTTATAGTCACAGTTTTAATGAATTTAATATGTGAAGAGCTTTGCACAGATGAGTTTGAATTAAATTGTGAAATCAAAGAATAGGCAAAGCTCAGGTTATTGAGAATTGGAGTAGTGATGAGGGATAGTAGAGTTAGCTGAATCTTTTCAGGCTGTTGTAGGAAACTGGATTCTAAAATATCTTCTTTTATATATCCATCCATTGATAACATTGGCATGTTAATTGTATTTTGTGACTTATTCTGTTGCAGGTCAGCTTATCACCAGCCAACCTCTTACAGACCAAGATTACTGCTATCTGGGGAGAGAGGTTCGGGTCAGACTTCACACCTTGCTCCAGCACTATTGCATGCTCTTGAAAAATTCTCTGTACACAGGCTAGATCTGCCAGCACTTTATTCAGTCAGTGCCAAAACGCCTGAAGAATCATGTGCACAGGTGACATTTCAGATTCTCTTGTAATAAGTCAATGGTGTAATTCTGGAACAGATTAGTTGCATCAATATAAAGGCAGCTGACTGTAATGTAACTTAAAAGCCAGGTTTTCATAGTCTCCTTCTATTTTCAAGTTTAAAAGAAGGGGGTCTCTGGAGGGTGATTGAGGTGTCTCTGCTGACTAGTGAGAGTAATTACATTTTTAACTTGCCCCCTCAGTCACATCCCTAATGTCAAGTAAGCTTAATATGGTTATTCAGTTCCTGATTTTCATTTTATTATCTTGTGCATGAGTTGGTGTGCTGCGGTTTTAGGTTTATTTACTTAGTTTTAAATCTTTTAGGTTTGGGGTGGATTTTGCATGGGTTGCAAACCAGTTCAGTTTTCATCTTGATTGTTCAGTCTTCGCAAGTTTTTAAAACATATATGACAAGTGTTTGTTTTATAGTGCCCCTAGCCCATTGACATAAAGTAGCTGAATGATGCTGCTAAGAGTCACAAACACTTGTTTAGAAAGCCTTTATTTATTAGATAATTTTCTTTTACTGTAACGTTTGTATATAAAATACCACAAATGTGAGTCATTTCTTAGTCCACAAGAATTTCATTACAAGTGATAATGAGTTTCTTAGTTTAAACACTGTTGTACCTTTTCATTAGATCTTTCGTGAAGCTCGAAGAACAGTCCCAAGTATTGTTTACATGCCTCATATTGGTGATTGGTGGGAAGCTGTCAGTGAAACTGTGAGAGCTACTTTTCTAACTTTGCTGCAAGATATACCATCTTTCACCCCTATATTACTACTGTCTACCTCTGAGTCCATGTATAGTGAATTGCCTGAAGAGGTAAGTTTATTGTGGAAGGAGGCATTGTTAGGGAGGTGTGTGCTCTTCAGAATGTTTTGATCATGGAAAAACAGTCTGTGATGCAGTGGTTTTCTAATTTAAAGTGTGTCAAACTGAACACGTAATATTAAGTAAATGTAATTTTCTTTAATGAGGGAAGTATGTCCATGTTACTGATTTTTATGATCTCCATGCTGCTTTGCTGAGAATACAAAATTGTTCCTTTTGTCAGAAGTTCATTTTGCCAAATTACTCCAGTATAATTAAATGCAGATTTAGTCTAAAGGCCTAACCTTTAGCTTTGTATCTTCTGAGGCTCAAGATGGGGGAGGGGAGTTTTTACATTTTTTTGTCAACATTTCCTTTGATTTTTTTTTTTCTCCTGCCCTTTGTTGTCTTTTCACTGCAGAGGGGCCATTGTTGGGATCATGGGATACTGCAGGTTTAGTTACTATGGAAAATTCAATGCGAATTACAAGTATTTTCTTTCCCTAGGCTGTGTACGCAGCTTTGGGTAGAATTTACTGTCTTCGCTCCTGTGGCTAATTTTGAAAAATTTGTGACTGGTGTTTTAGTATGGTCATTAATCATGTATTTTTGAGTGGGGGCTCAATTTTCATATGGCTGTTTTCTTTTTTTTTTTTTAGGTGAAATGTATTTTCAGAATCCAGTATGAAGAGGTTTTTTATATTCAAAGACCGAGTGAAGAAGACAGATTGCGATTTTTCAAAGGGTTAATTCTTGATGAGGCAGCAATGCCCCCACCAAGAAGGAAACAGGCTGGTAAACTAAGTTACAATAAAACCAATAATTATGTTATCTGATATTTTCCTTTTTCAAAATGTGTGGAAATGACGGTTAGTGTCATTAACCTTTGACAGTGTTAATCAGTGCCCAGAATAAATTTTGTGTATTACAGTTACCAGTTTTGGAAAATGGAGAGCTGTGGGGTTAAGGATGCAGTGATAGTTAGATCGATGAGGCAGATTAAATCTATAATGAAAATTGGAATGGCATAATCCCGAGAGCCACTGTGTTATTAATATTTCCATTGTCTGACTTCTTGTGGTTTTTTCCCTAGCTCTTCGTGCTCTGGAAGTTCTTCCTCTTGCACTGCCATGTCCTGCCCGTGAGCTGTCAGAAGCAGAAAAACAGCGAATGGAGGACCAGGAAGAGAACACATTGAGAGAGCTGCGGTTGTTTCTCAGGGATGTTACCAAGAGGCTGGCCACAGACAAACGCTTTAACATCTTCAGCAAACCGGTGGATATTGAAGAGGTCTTGTTTCAGTAATGTGCAAACAATGAAGTTGAAACTATTAGAAAAAGGATATAAATTGAAAAAAGGAAATGCTTAGGTTAAAAAAATAATGTTTGGTCCATAATCTTTCCAATCTAAAAGGAATCTACTGATTTTTAGCTGGTGCGATGGTCACAACCTCATCATCTGTTAAGCAAAGAGTTGGAGGATGTTCTTTGGCTATACCAGTGACCTATTGAAAGACTTGTGCATTCCTGTCAATTTTGTAACTGAAATCAGCATTTAAAAATGCCCTCCCTCCTATCCCTACCAGTGCTCCTGAAATACTTGAAACCATAAATATAATTCTTTAATAAAAGCTTTTACAACTTTGTAATCATAGGCACTATAATTCTGGGAAAGTGATCTGTGTTCTGTAATGTATTCAGCATTAATAGTATTGTTGAATAATTTCAGCAGTAATGCTTGTGGATGCCATTAATCACAGATGGTAGCACATTATAAGGCATTAACTGGTTGATTATAGAGTGTGCACACCTAACTGATGAGACAGTTTGATCTGCAAGTCTATTTCCAGGTGCTGCTGTATGAGTAGGATTGTGTTCAGTCTGACTTTGAGATCAGATGCTGGCCGATTGCAAGCTCGCTAATTAAAAAAAAAAAGCTTAATTGCTTCTGAAGAGAAGCATCTCTTTTGGAAGACATTAAGAGATGAATATAGGACATTGGAAATACAGCATTGTAAAAAGCAGATTTGCAGTGTAAATTCCATGCAGGATGGAACAGGCATCTTTTATGGGCCCACACAGTCCCCTCTCCGTTTGAGCTTGCTGTAGTGTTTGGTAGCTGACTTTTTTTGAAACACTGTCAGGAGCTCTTTAATGTGGCAACTTACAGTGTGAGCTTGGTCTGAGCAGTAACTTTGTTTGATTTTTATTATGAAACTGCTTAGGAGGTCCATTATTAAAGGAAACGATACTCATAGTAAAGGCAGTTTCTGTCTGGTCTAAACTGACATGAATAAGGGCGTGTAAAGAAAGAACAAGTTACTCTCCTGGCTTTGTAGGTGGAGAGAAGCGAAATGTAAATGTCTTATTTAAAAAGACTAGCCCAGAACCCCGCTAATCTATGGTAGTGCTAGAAATTAAATGCAATCCTTTCCATCCTTCTTGGTGCATGTAAGTACAGGACTATCCTTTCCTTTTCTACAATAGCTTGTCTCCTTGACTTGCTTAGGAAATGCGTTAAATGTGTTCCAATCCTACTTGTGTTGCAGGGAATGCTGCTATGTGATAAGTCAAGGATTTTCCTGACTAATTCAGCAGCAGTTAGGGGTCAGTACTGGTTATAGTCCTGTTCAACTTACTCATCAATGACCTGGATGAGGGGACAGAGTGTACCCTCTGTGTACCCAGAGCTGTTATGGCTTGATCAGAATATGTATTTAACTCTTTAGTCTTTTGGCAGCCACTGTTGTACATGGGTGACTTCAAAAGAAAAAACTCAATACTGTTTCTGAGGCTGTCCATATTTTTAATTGATTGTAATTGTAATCACATTGAAACATTCAAGTAAATGTTGGGGTTTTTTCCTTGAAGTAAATAACAAATTCATAGATTTTTTTCTTTTTTGGGGGTGTGTGTGTGAACTTTGTTACAGCAGTTGTGCTAATGCATTTGACTATCAAGCTTGAGACCCTTACAGTATTGTTAATTACATTAAATACTTTTTAGTGTACCCTAGTGGCTGCTAAATCTCCAGTTAGAAGCTAAACTCATAGTAAGCTGTGAACTATGACATGACACTTTCTCTTTAGACTGCCCTTCTGCACAGTCAATCTAACATCTTCAGTCAATAAAACCTGATGTTTTTTGTTGAATGACTGATTGAAGGAACTATTCTATTCAATAGAAGATATTTAAAAGCTGACTGTTTGACTGTTCAGTCACCTACAAGGTGAACAAAATGCAGTTTCCCTGGTTTTCCCTAGGGTTTTGAAGTGAGGCTGATTGTTTTTGCCTTTATAATCCATGACAGTGTTAAAACACTATAAAAAAATTGTAAGTAAACCAGTCTAAGTAAAATGAAAAATTAATTTACCTTAAAATGTGCTGCCTCAAAAAATACGGTTAAATTCATTTTGAAAGATAAATTAATGAGGTTTGGAAGTCCTGTGTTTTAGTCTGATAAAACTTCTGTTTTCAACATAGATTTGTTTAGAAGTCAAAATGTTTAGTTAATGTATTAGAGCTAAACATGTGGAATGAATAAGAGTCTAAAGACATGAAATTGGCAGTGTTCAGATGGAATGCCTATGGTCCTGTGTCATTTCTATGTGCTGTCTGTTTATAGGTTTCAGATTACCTTGAAGTTATCAAAGAGCCAATGGACCTATCAACAGTAATAACCAAAATTGATAAACACAACTACTTAACAGCCAAGGATTTCCTAACAGATATTGACCTGATCTGCAGCAATGCTTTGGAGTACAATCCAGACAAAGATCCTGGAGGTAAGGAACTGCTCCATTTTGGCCTACCTACCCAAAAGCCTGGTATTTAATCACGTATTTGATTACTATTCAGGTATTTAAATAAACTGTATCCTATGGGACAATTAGGATAAACAAGTCCTAAGGGTCTGTGATTTTAGTGTTCTGAGGCATGTGCTACACTGGAGGACATTGTAAGAGCAGAACTGCAGCATTCAGAGTTGTCTTCTAATAAATTAGGTTTTCTTTTAAGTTTGATAGCTCCTTTTCAGTGAATAAACTTTGTATATGCAACAAAACCCCCAACATAATTCGGAGAGCTCTGCAGAGAATCCTGCACACGGTCTGGCAGTAGCCCGCTATATTTCCATATTTGAAGTTAAGAACTATGTATTTGGGGGTAGAAATAATACAGGATAAACCATCAGGCAAGGAAGTCAGTTGCAGCTCATTAGCAGAGATCAGAAGTTACTCTCTTGACACACTGGGGTGGGATGCTTTGAACTGAAATGGAATTTGTAGATGGCAATGCATGTAAAAGCTCAAAACTAAGGTCAGAACACCTTGTGTACTCTTCACTAGGGCTGCCTTACAGTGTACGTTGCCTTTTAATTGACAGCTTCAGTAGCCATCAGTAAAACAACAACAGCGACAAAGCACTCTTTTAACGTAGCTGTATTTAATAGATGTGATACTTGCAAATCTGGGTCCATCTACAAGTGTAGTCCAGTGTGTTCAAAGAAGTTTTTCATTAAATCCCGTGAAATCATTCAACCAGGTTAAAGCCTGATTTTTCTGTATTTTTCGTCTCAAATTTTTGATTTTTCTGAGGTGATTGCAGGTGTCTCATGTGGAGTAGCTACAGCGTAGTCTGGTCAGTTACACTTGTTTCTCATTGCCTTTTGAACCCAGTGCTGCTTCATATCTGTAGAAGATAAGCTATTTCTTCAATTTACGATGCATTTTGTTTTACAACTACAAAAAATACATTTATAATATACATCAAAAGGTTTTCTGTGTTCCTGATAACACACTTTTGAGGGTTTCTAATGTGTAATTGATGTAAACTAATCAAAGCTCTTGATGGACACTTGGGATTCTGAATGTTTCTGAAGAGTGCCTGTTTAGGAGGTGAGGAGTGAGAGACATACCTCCTGCAAGTGACTGATGTATGTTTGTGACTTAGTGATGGGCTTTGGGAAGAATTGGCATTAATTTGCACCCTTTGTTCTCATTTTTAGGCCATTTGGATCTGTGGCCTTGGTTGTTTAATTCTAGGAAATGCAGTCTGAAGAAACTGATCTGGCTATTTGTAGGTTAAGTTTTGGATTAGAGTCTCTCATCATGGAGTAGATCATGAAAGATAGTTCTGTCTTCTGTGCAGTTGCCCATTAATGATGTGTTGCTCTTCTGGCACACGAGATTTCTTGAGCTGCTGTGTGAATACACTGCTGAAACAGCACATCATGTCTGTTCTGAGTAAGCATTACATGCTTTCAGATGCACTAACTGAATATTAACCCGTAACACATTCTCTAAAGCAGAGCGTATATGCTTGCCTCTGCTTCATGCTTGAATTTGCAGAAGAATCATGCAGTATCTGCTTCTGTCCTGCCATTAAGTTGGAAAAGCAGTTGAAGTACCAGACTAGCTGGTGTTACACGCAGTACAGAGATTCAAGACTGGCTTCATTGTTTTTTTTTCCCTGATACCTTGCTATAAAATTTTAGATAGTTTATGTAGTAAGATAGTTGGGTTTTGCTTTTGTTTTTCCCCCGCCGTTGTTTGACCAGGAAATGTTCTTAAAGGCATGGAAACGTAACCATTGTGTGTTAGACATAATAGTATTTGCCTCTTTGAAGCACTGTGTGGCAAAATCTTGCCTGTAACAGCCTTAGAGGAGAGTAGTAGTTCAATCAAATACTTTTGATTTGATTTTTCTTTTTTTATTCTCCACCCCGCCCCCCCCTTCTTTGATTTGAGAGGGCATCTTGAACTTTATTATCTGACTAATATTACCTCTGCAAAGAATGCAGTATAATTTTTTTGTGATCGTCAACCACAATGCTTCTCAAATACATGTGGGTAAAAACTTTCATGTTTCCAGTTGATTAAAGTGGGTAGATTTCCCTAGAAAACACATGGAGGGCTCATTTGACCTGGATACTGGATGTTCTTTTTGATTTAACAGTTTCTAGAATTGACTTGCTGTTTCTAGAATTATAAACCTTGTTTAATAAAAATTCACTGGTATTCTTGATTGATGTCTTTAGTGATTGCTAAAACAGTAAATCTGCTAATTGCATAATATGTTGTAGACATTAATGTTGATATTTGCTGTTGCAGTACCTCCATCAGCTGGAAAAAGTAATTCAGTATGGATGAATTGACAAATTAAGTGTGTTTGTACTAAAGGCAAACAATGTGCGTTGTAGGTTTCATTGAAAAGCAATGTTCTAGGTGTCAATTTTCTCCACATACAGGCTTACTTATTAAGTTACAATTACTTTTCAAATTTCAACAGTGTTGGAATAATTTCTTGTGTGTGTTTCAAAGGTATGAGAACTGGTCTTCTCTGAAAAAATCTATTTTTCATGAGTCACATTTAGGCTTGCAGTGGGAGCAGTGGTTTTTTTCCTGTTCCCCAAATGGAGGTGAAAATGTAGCAAACTTGAGGCTTGTTTCTTGCCAGTTTTTCTTAGTGGATTAAAATGAGAAATACCTGTTCAATGTAAGCAATAAAGTAATCTGTTTTAGCACAGTTTTGAATTTTTTAGCTGTTGTTAAATAACAATTAAGAGATAATTTAAGGTTAAAAAAAAATCAGGGGAGTAATATAGGCAAGCCATGTCTACCGTACAGATGCAGGAGATGTCTGGTATGATTTTACAGGTGGTATAATTGCATGTGTGTTCCTAGACACCAGTGGGTAAATTAATTCCTGGACAAGTCCCTTGTTGCTTTTGGAACTCTCTGCACTGTACTCCTTTATACTGTGTAGATCTGCCTGTGGCAACTGGCTGATTCTAGCCAGTTTGTAAAGATTGCCAGTTGTTTCAGGTGTGTTCCTCATTTCCGGTTTGCATTTGTTTATAAATGCCACTGTTAAAGTAACAAGTTGTACTTCTGAAAAATCTTGTATCTCTTAAATAGCTGGGTTGTGGTTTTTGAGCGTGCTGTGGTATTGATCCATCTATGTTTTCATACATATGTAATATTTCCTGGTTACTTCTGCTGTGTCAGTGTTGCCATATACAATACAGAACAACATAGAAATGGTCAAAAATTTAAATAATTGTGATATAATTAACAAGTGTTCTGTCCTGTTTTCTAGATAAAATAATTAGACATAGAGCGTGTACTTTGAAGGACACTGCTCATGCTATCATTGCTGCTGAACTGGATCCAGAATTTAATAAGATGTGTGAAGAAATCAAGGAAGCACGAAGAAAAAGAGGTATATTTAACTTCATTTATCACAACACAACATATTGGGATAGAAAACAGAATTTACAAATAATCATACAAAAATCTAAATTGAAGACTAACTATAGAAAGCATCTCAGGCTCAGTGCATGTTAAAGGATGGCTGAGCTTGAAACTTTTGTCTACTTTTTCCACCTGTGTGAGCTACTCTGGTAAGGCACCGTCTGTCCTTGTAAAGGAAGAATGCATTGCCTACTGGTACAAACAGTGTTGTAGAACACGGTGAACAGGTAAATGTTGGGGTTGCTGTACTAACTGAAGATTTGGTGCAACCAGAGACGTATTCTAAAAATACCACATAATGCAGTGTAATAACAATTATGATAAGGGTCTTTGGCATCTAAACCAGTGGATTTTCAGTTCACCCTGGCATGTGCACAAGTATATTTTTGGTGATAATCTGTTGATTTTTTGAATTAAGAAACAGCTGTTACATCCTCATTGAGAGGAGCATGAGGTTGACTATCTAATAGTCCAGAATCAGGAAACACAACCCCCTGCACTGGAGGGCGTCAGTGACTTAGTTTTTGTTTAAATTAGTGCAGTTGTTTTCAACTGGTAGTCCATAGACATCCAAGTCTGTGCACAGCTTTTACAGTGACCATCAAGAGCCCAAACGTATTCGCAGTAGGGGAGCAAGGCTCTGTTTACATGAATGACTTTGTACCTCCACAGAAAAGTTTTAAAGGTCTGAAAGTTGAAAAGGTTGAAAATCACTGGAAAACAACATTAGAACAAAATTTCATGCTGATTTTGGAATTAGTGATTTCAATAATTCCATTTTTACTTTGGCAAGTTGTTTCCTGCTTTGCCTCCTGCTTTGGTAAAATACTGCGTTATTTGATTTCTAGGTTGTATTTGGCTGGGCTTACCTTACAGCTGCTGATGCTTGAAATACTTCTGTTGGTAGAATTTATTAATAATTTTCTTTGAACTATGCAAGTATCTGTAGGTTGTCTCTTCTTCAGGTTAAAACAGATACAGTTCTTTTATTTTCCTATTCAGTCGTGCATTTTTTTGTCTAATTCTGTACAGGCTTCCAATGTGTGTCTTGAATTGTGGATAAGTGAACCAATTGTAATTCAACGTGGTTGTAAAATAGAATTAATATAATGCCTTCATTTCTCCTCTGTACTTTTCTATTAGAAGTACAGGAATATTCACAATTCTGGCCTTAGTGTCACGCTGTGAGCTATGCTCAGTTAATTATCCAAGTCCCCCATGATTGTTAAAGGTTATAGCTGCTGAGGTTAAAGTGACTGTTTGTAAGAGCTCTTTGTTACAGAGAGTGACTATATAGCTTGTAGTCCCTCCTTGCAAGCCTCACAAGAGCTAACTGGAATGCTGCCCTTCTTTTTGTGGCAGTGACCAAGTAATATATATTTCTGGGGCATGACCTGCAGACCTTTTGAAAGAGGTGGGTTTTCAGAAGTCATTATTAAGGCTGATGATGTCACGCAATGAACTTGTTAAATCAGAAAAAGAAGGTAGTAACGGTCTCAGATACTGGTTAGTGGACCTTCAGATATAGGTAAGTGACTAGTAGTACCAGTTTGTGAGTGACAACAGCTCGCATGCGGCAACAGGCAAGTTTCAAGGTGCATTCTGTGCATTGGCGTGGAAACTGTTACAGTGTCATAGGTACTGGCAGGTCAGATTGCAAAGATGCTCATGCTTCTGGACCACATTGTGGTAGTTGCAAGAACAAATGAGCTCTTCAGTTGGCCCAGCTGTGAAGTGTGGAAGGCTAAGATCACTTACTGGATTAGCAAGGACAGATTTGGAATGCATGGAAGAAGCTGTGTTAGATTGATTAGTTATGAATGAAATAAAACATCAAGCTCTTGAGGTCTGAGGTCCATGGATTGGGTGTTGCATCAAAGATTGTGGTGCAGAATGTCAAGATGATGGTTACTTGAGACATGTAGTCTTGATGCTGGTCATTGTCATGGATGAAAGGGATGTGACTGCCTTGCCATTACTCCCGTCTTGCTCTGCAGAATATGCTCAGCAAGACAGTGGGTCGGCAACATCACAGTGCATCTGCGGGTCTGACTCTGGCATTACCCTCTTTCAGAACATTTTGGACAAGGGACAAAAAGGCATACACTTGTATTTTCTTCTTTTGATAGAATGTCCACAAGTTCATTAAGAGATTTCTGGTTTTTTACTTTGCATCAATTACCAGATGGTCACGTATAAAAGTGATCCCCAGATCCTCCTCCTTCCATTCTGCTTCATAAGAAGAGTCTATTTTGAAATAATGGAATGTTTCAGTGAGGAAATAACTTGAAGAGAACTGTAAGTGGTGTAAACTATGGCTTTTGCTGTCCAAAAGCTTTGTGCACCTGGTCATGTAAATGCAAGGGTGGTTGTTGATACCAACAAAAATCACGCTGAATCGGGCAGCTGGCCTCATTGTCTGACCACTGGATGAGACAGAGTAGAGGGGGAACTGAGCCCTTAAGTACTTCTTTTGCATTTCAACAAGAGATGTCCAGATGAGGGCTTAAATGGTTGTTGAGACTGAGGCCACAGTGTGTGTGCTTTGCTGTGTGATGCACAGCAGGCTTTTTTTCAGCTCAGACTACCTTAAGCTTCTCTTTTAATGTTCCTTTGAAAGTGCCAAACTCGCATGTGTACAGTCTGATGGGGAACCACCCACCCCCCAACCAAAATACACAGTGTCCATATTTCTCTGCTATATGCTTGGACTTGGCTTGATAAAGGATCCTACCTTCAAGCCCTACCAGAGTTAAGATTCTTAGCATGGCACTCGTGTGAGAAAGGAGTAATAGTGCAAACAGTGGGGCTGTGAAAAGTCCAGGTTTATCATGTGACTCTACTAATGGCTCTTGGACTGAGTATAAAATTTGTATTAATACCTGCTCAAAAGAGGCCAAGGTAGTGTTGCAGTCGCAGGTTGAGTCAGAGAGGGTGGCAGTGGCCGTCAGAAGGGAGATTTGTCTTCTGACAAAAAGAACATACCCTGTGCTTCATTAGATCTTGGCCACCGTTTTCTTGGCTATGTTTGGAAAGACTTCAACATTCAACATGACATTTGGATGGAATTGAGGAAGGTGATCTGCATGAGGCTTCTAATATATTCTCATGAAGTATCATCACGTGTTTCAGTGTAGAATCACAGAGGAGCTTAGAAGGTAACTGACACATGCAATAGGCTTTTTAATCTTTACCATACTGAAAAGCCATTGATTTTCTGAATTGTGCTATGTATTAGTTCTTAATTTATTTCCAGGATACTGAAGATAAAGGTTAAGGCGAAAAAATTCCATATCCATTTTTTTCACAATTCTCTTGGCAAGTTATTTAGCAATCTTACAGAGTTTTAAAATGGAAGGTGTTTACTACATTGTTTTTTCATAACTTTTCTGTTATTTTTTAAGAGATCTGACATTTTTACTTGGTACTTAGACTGGTGAACAATTTCAAAAGAAGTACAGAATGATAAGCTGTATAATAAAATTAGTAACTAGAAGTTAAACTAGAATTTCTTGTTCTTGTGTTGCTGAAATGAGGTGCTGTTGTTGATAGATGGTAAATCGAAGGATAGCAAGTTTTAAGTTGGTAAATTAAGAACAATATGTACTAGGTAATTGGAATTTGCAGCTTCTTGTTGAAACCAGCAGATAACAAGGTAGAAGTTTAACATGGCCTGGCAATGTGCACTTGCAGCCCAGAAATCCAACCTAATCCTGGGCTGCATCAAAAGAAGGGTGACTAGCAGGTCAAGGGAGGTGATTCTCACCCGCTACTGAACTCTTGTGAGACCCCCTGCAGGGCTGTGTCCAGCTTTGGAGTCCCCAACGAGGAGGACATGGACCTGCTGGAGTGAGCCCAGCCACAAAGATGGTCAGAGGGCTGGAGCACCTCTCCTGTGAAGACAGGCTGAGAGAGCTGGGGTTGTTCAGCCTGGAGAAGAGAGGGTTCCAGGGGGACCTTACAGCAGCCTGCCAGTACTTAAAGGGGGCTTAAAAGAAAGAAGCAGGGAGACTTTTTAGTAGGGCCTGTAGTGATAGAACAAGGGGTAATGTTTTTAAACTGAAAGAAGCTAGATTTAGATTAGATATAAATAAGAAACTCTTTACTGTGAGGGAGGTGAGACACTGGCACAGGTTACCCAGAGCAGCTGTGGATGCCCTATCCCTGGCAGTGTTCAAGGCCAGGCTGGATGGGGCTTGGAGCAACCTGGTCTAGTGGAAGGTGTCCCTGCCCGTGGCAGGGAGGTGGAACTAGGTGATCTTTAAGGTCCCTTCCAACCCAACCCGTTCTGTGGTTCTAAGTGGCAGATGTTGTGAGTAATGAAATGTATTTGATATGCAGTTTAAAATATTTGTAATGGTACCTAGAAACATATGCCGTAACTTACTAAACTGTTAGGTGAGAATTCCTCTATGAATCTCTTAATTTCTGCATTCATCAGTTTTAGAGCTTCTTGTCAGTTCTTGATCATTTGGTTTTGGTTACTATTGGAGACACAGTATGACATTTTGAAGACTGTTTTACTGGATGGATAGGAAATTGTAATTTGCAAATATGAAACTTCAGAGTTTTGTTTATTTTAAATGTGCTTAGCCAGTATGAAAGTTTGCTTTTTTAGAATTTAATTAAGAAACCTATGAAATAGTAGAAGCTTTGAGATGAACTTACATTGCATTAAGCAAACCAGACTTTTTGTTAAAATCAGAAACATTCTGTTAATCTAAGAGCTCATATTGACTCTGAAATGGATCCATTTTATATAACATAGATCATGGTGACAATACAAGGTTTTTATTCAGATACTCTTTTTGATATGGCATACAACGCCATTATGAATTGCCACTTACTTTAAATCATCTGTTTAAAATCAGGAAAAATTGAAACTGTCAATAAGAATTTACTTGGTAGAGGAAATAAGGATAGAAGAGTGCAATCTTTGGGGACCCATGTGTGAGAGACAGTCACATTTTTCTAATCCATCAGAGCTGAAAGTTTTAAGACCATGCAACCAGTAAGCTATTTTGTCAGTAGAAAACAAATATTCTAATCTTTGTTTCGAATGTCCGGCTAAATATTAATTGATGTGTTCTTATTGCAATATGGTATTCCAAGTTTCTTTTTAAATTCAGTAGTTTTATGCAGCTTGGTTTATTTAAATAGGTATGGTTATCTTCTGTATGCAGGCTTATCAGTAACAGCAGAACAAATAAATCCTCATGGTTCCACTGTACGGAAAACAGAAGCTAGAGTTGAAGAGGCATTTCGGAACAAACAGAAACCCACGATGACGGTGTGGCCCAACTCTGCGAATAAATGTGCATGTGAGTACCTTGGGTAATAACTGTGCAAAATTAGAGGTACTTCCAACAACAAACATTTAAAATATGTTTCTGCTGCTGTTTACTGATTATTTCCAGAAGTATTTTTAGGCATGAAACACGTGGAACTTTAGGAAATACTCTTTCTGCCTACATGAAATCTGTGCCCAGGAAGTTGTAAAGAAGCAGATATCTGGTTTTGTGATAAAAAATACCTGTTTTTCCATTGTAGTACTCTTTATTACATTTTTCTTTGTAAAAGACTATTTTCAGTATAAGACAACTGATCCAATGAGAAGATCACATTTATCTGTTTGAGTGTTAAGAGTTGTTTATTCTGTGTGTGTATTCATAGGTACATACCTATGTGCTGCTTAATACTCTCACGTGCACTATAGTTACTCCCTATTTTCAATGCATACAACATCATACAAAAAGTTTAAAAAGGGATTACAAATTTAACCATATTTTTCTTTACGGTGCCTGGTTTTCAATAGTCAGTGTCCATTATTAGAAGATGTTAAGATACTCTGTCTGCAGCCTACTGGATTAGTCCAATTAAGTGATCAAAATCTGTAGAATTGTGAGGAGTGACTGTTGTTCAGGTAATCAGAGGCACTGCTAATTATTTTCAAGAGGTAAGTTGATTAGAACAGGTAAATACACAACAGATATTTTTGTTATAGACAAAGACTCTTAAGAGAAAGTGAATATGAGGGATATACTGATGCTTGTGCATGGCTTTCCCGCTGAAGATGTGGAGTCCCCATTATTAATACGTTATTAATAGCATTATCAATTATTGCTTAATAGGCAAACTGATAGATTGAAGCTGACTAGATTTCGTGTGTGCTCTACTGGTGCTTTTCTTTGCTAAGAAAGAGTTTTCTAGGCATGGTGATAACTGCCCAGAGATGAACATTGTTTATATATGAATGATAGTGTTGATGTCAAATAGTTTAATTAGAGTTGTATGGTTTTATTTCCTGAAGCTGTAATTTCTTCCGTTAAAGGAATTAAAGTCAATTGTACAGAGTTATGGCTTGAATAAATTGTTATATAATAAATTGATGGTGTGGATCCAAGCTGTTCTTCATTCATTTGGCAGCTTGTGCAAAAACAAAGAGGAGGGAAAGGGATTCTCGGTATTTGTGGTTCTTTAGTTTCCTATGAAATCCAAGATGGACATTCTCACTCTGGCTGGTGTATAGAGCCCTTTCCTGGCTGTGCATGCTGTGCAGCAGATGGTAGGGTTTACAGACCTCCAAGCCAGACATCTCTTGGGAAGAGGGATAGCAGCTGTTACTGGTGACTTGTATCAAAAGAAGCTCTGGTACCTCTGCTGTCTTCTCCACCTTATGTTGTGGATGCAATGGCAGCCATTTGAAGACTGGAGCCATTAACTGAATGCAACTGCCAGTGTTTCTGTGTGTAAACAAAAAAGAAGTTAGGGTTAAGGCACCATTCCTGCTAGTATTTTGGTGATCGAGGCTGGAAGGCAAGTAAATTTGGGGCTTAGTGGTGTTTGGGACTATGATCAAATGAAAATCTGCCTTTTAAAGCTGAGTCTAGGAAAGGCAACTAGTCCAGGGGGGATGTAATGAAGCTAGTAATCAAGAGAGAGAAACAGGAATTGATGAGCAATCAGAAATCTGCAGAAGGGATTCAAGTAGTATATGGGCACACTTGAAGATTGATGTAATAGGTTCAGTAGAGACTAGAAATTAGGAAGAGAACCAGTCTTAAAAGGGTGTTTGGAGGAAGGAGCTAGAGTAAGGTGAGAGCAGAACTGAGCAGATTGTGGGGAGCTCAGACAGCAGCAAATTATATGGTGGTTTGTGATTGCATAAATGGGAGAAACAAGCTTAGAAGAGAATTCTGAACAGAGATGACTTTAGAGGTAGAATGGATTTTTTTTTATGGTTAAGAACTAATATTTTTTTAAAGACTAAAACGTATTACACAAGCAGAGTAACAAGGACAATGATTCACTTATTTTAATTACACAGGATAAAAAAATGTACTTGTCAGTAATTCTGAAAATCTTGCTTTTTTCTGCTATTTGAATTTCAATTGATTTGTTTTCCTTAGATAAATCTAAAGGAAAAAATCAACGATCACAAAATTTTCCTGAAAAAATTAATTTTTTAGTAGGTCTGTTACACAGTATTTTAGAAAGTAGCTGCAAAAAGGTCAGTTCATATGAGAACCCTAAATGAAATTACTGTCTTCTCTAAAAACAGAGTGGACTACAGACAGTGCAGCAGCTTGCCCAGTTTAAAGCACTGTTTACTGTTCAGGGCTGGTATAATAGAGGAGGAGAGTTACATTATCATGTGTTGGTTTGTTTTCTGAGGTTATGTATTCTGTGTGAAACTTTAATTTTTTAGTTACCTGTTACTTTGAGATTTATTTAATTTTTCTAATGTGATTCTAATGTTGATTAGACCAGCTGGGCTATCAGAAATGTGGCACAAAATAGTTGTTCTGTTTGAAGGCTTGGTGATACACATTCCTGAGTTAATCTGCAGCTTCCATCTCCCTGGTTGAAGGTACACCTGTGGTGGATGCAGTATCACAGTACAGATGAGTTTTAGAAGTATTGCATTACTTGAAGTTGCTGAAAATCTGTTTGGGAGAGTTTTGTCACATAATTTAAAATATTTCCATGTTGACTGTGTATTTTGAGAAAAGTGCAAGTGTTCTGGTGGGAACTTAAAATGGGACATAAGTCAAAAGCCTGATACAAGTATTTGTAGGATTGTAGAATCACAAAATGGCTGTCGTTGGAAGGAACCTCAGGAGATCATCTAGTCTAACTCCCCTGCTCAGGCCTGGTTAGTCAAGGCTGTGTCCAATTGTTTTGAATATCTGCAAGAATGGAGGCTCCATTACATGCCTGGGAAACCTCTTCTAGTGCTTGGCCACTCAAAATAATTTATTTTTCTTGATTTTGAATTGAATGTCTCCTATTTAAATGTGTGCCCATTACTACTTGTCACTGGGCACCAATGAGAAGGGTCTTGTTCCACCTTTGTATGTACATGTGTGAAAAAGGAAACTACCAGCAATGTGCAGTTTAGTGTGTCTGGTAAATTCTTCGTTGCTAAGTGGTTTGGATACATGCTAGCACGTAAAACATTAGCATCCCATCAATTATTGGGATGCTGTATAGTAAAACTTTGTCCTACTGCTCCATTTTGCCAGTAGATGGAGTATGGTGCATATTATTTTACCACCTTGCAGTTGCTTCATTTAGTGTTACATACAAATAAACTGTGTGGAGAAGATTTGGTTTTTCCATTCTTAGTGGGTTTTGCAGTATTTAATGATAATATATTGTAGTGATAGACTGCAGATTTTATATTTTCTTCATAGAGAAGATGTCGTTTATGCTGTATGATAAATATGATAGCTGTGAAAATGGCATTTAGAGCAAATAAAACTAAAATACCTTGTGTTATGTGAAGTATTAAAAATGTAAGTTTTATAGAAAACTCATTTTGTGAAATGTGAAGTAAACACAGTGTTAACTTTTCCCAATAATTGAAGTGATTAGTGGTCTCTCTATAGAAAGAACTGTATGGAGATCAAGCAAGGGTATAAAAAACTGCTGCAGAAAATCTGGTTCCTAAATAAATGATACTTTGTGCTTTTGGGGTTGGGTGTCTGGGTTTTTTTTCCTTCTCTATGTCAGTCTTTACTATCATACAAAACTATGGTTCTGCTTTATAATGGAAAGGAGGTTTTGTTTTGGCAGGAGTATTTTAAAAAAAGATTTTTAGAAACACAAGGTCTTTCATTTATAATCTTTCTCAGAAACTGTTTTATTCTCAGTCATTGTCTGGTTTTTACCTGTTCAGTCTCTTTTCTTTTTGATCTCTCTGCTACAGTGGTGTCAGTGATCACTGTACTTCAGGCATTCATATGACTGCAGTAATGCCTTACCAAAGGACATGGCAGACCAGATGACATAAGATTTTTGTTATTTTAACTATTTTATATCTTTTTCTATCTGAATTTGGATTCAGAATTTGGTTACTGGCATATTAACAGTCATCCAGATGCTAACATTAAAATCCTAGTAGCTGCTGATGTTTTGTCACAAATCCTGCTCTTGCTACTACTTTCTTTTCTCTTCCTGCTCTCCAGATTTGATTTGGATTAATTCTCACTTGAGATAGAGGCATGTACTGTAAGTTGACAAACACCATTAAAAATGATTTTCTGGAATTTGAGGTCATCTTTACCCAGAGCTGAGATAACTGTCTCTTCGCTTCTTTTATCATTTTCTTCTGGGTAGTGTAGGAGTTGGCATTCTTGATGAGAGTAGTTTGATTTCCTGTATCTGATGCTGGCTTCAACCAGATGCTTTAAAAGGAAGCTGCAAACATTTGAGAGAGAAAAATTACTTTTTTTTTGTGCCTGACTTTGAAAGAAATACTAACTTAGCTCATTCTGAGTTGGTTAAGTTTTTTGAAACCCATGGACTTTGTAATTCTTCTAATTGAAATGCCATTTAGTGAATTTGTGGGAGTTGCGATGAATCCTGACTGCCTGCTCTTTTTTGGGATCCCATCAAACTTTTGGACTCAGTCATATCTAGTGGCAGGGAGATTTTCTTTCATCGCTATTAAATACCTGCCTCTTGAATTAATCAAATGTCTTTTTTTTTCTCTGACAGAGGGCAAAGAGGGTCCTACAATTTACTTAATCAGTGACTTTATTAATATTCTCTTATTATTCATCTCTTTTCTAACTCCTTGCAATGCAAGATTGCTCAGCCTCTCTTAACGAGGAGTTTTTCCTGAAAGCATTATCACCATCTTTCTTACAAACATGGTAAAAAGAGAGACTTTTTAGAATGAGTTTTTTTTTTTTAATGAGTTCTTCTAAAATATCTTTTCCCCCCTCTAATTGGTATGCACATGTGATATAATAAAACACAGTTTTCAGACCTTTTAGATATATCTTACTCCTCCTTCCTTTTTGAAAGCTGTGGCAATGTTTGCTTTAAATCGTTTAAAGAGTTGGTGCAAAGTTTTTTTCTGCAGAAGTTGTTGATTTTCTGTGACTTCTACCCATTGCTTCACTTCAGTTACAAATGCTGTGAACTCTGTTGAATGTAATTTTAATTGAATGGGAGCCCGCTTATGCAGTTGCAGGAGAACCTTGTGTTTGTTCATGGTTCTTTTGCAGCAGGGAAAGTGGCATTCAGTGGTCCTTAAGAGCCATCTGAATGTACCAAGATTGTATATAACTGTAATAGTTGCTGTTGTACAAAGCTACTCAGCAGAGGGAAAATGAGCAGCTCTATAGAAGTGGGAAGGCTAAAAATGAGCTCCACAGGTGCTACTAATCTGATTGTCTCTTCTCTTCTGATTTCATTTTTCTCTTTAACTTTCCTATGTGACTGTCTTGTCATGTACTAACATAATTACTCTGGTTTCATGTAAATTATATTTTTAGCTTGATTTCCCAAGAAAATACCTGTGCTCTCTGTCCATCTCTGCTCCCCTAATAACTTCTGAATCATTTAGCTTGGTTCAGACAGATTTGACAGAACTTGAGGGCTGAAAGATTAGATTCCTGCAGGTTTTGTGAAAATTAGTACCTGGATAAATCTATGCATCTACTGAAGGAAAAGGCTATAGACTGAATATAGTAGTTACCTGTTCTGCCTGACCTCGTTAGCTGATCAGTTAAAACATTGCTTTGGCCAGGCATTGCATGCACACCTCAAATGTAGCGTATCTGGAGTCCTGTTCAGCTGGGGTGGGGAGAAACAGAAGGTACTGGGAGGGTTTTGTGGTAAATATTGGGAAGAGGTTGAGTTGAGAACATTATAGGGGATGGTAGGGGAAAGCAGTTGACTAGGGGGAGAAGATGCTGGTGATGCTGCAACCAAGATTTTTTTTTTGGAAACATGCTTCATCTCCTTCTTATGGAACTTGATTCCCCCTTGTTGAATAGAAGTGTCCAGGTTTTTCCAAGTATTTGTTTACATACCATAAATGACTGTGTATGCTGATGAAGATCATAAATATGTTAAGTTGTTGCATACAGTATTTTTAATGTATTTGTCAGGTCTGTGCCTTGTATGCCTTTTGTCTAGATGAACAAGATGGGTCTTTCAGGGGTTAGTTCCACAGTCACTTCAAGCTGGTCAAACTGCAGGTTACTACTGAAGGTGCTGTCTTGCCTTTTCACTGGTAGCATATTCCCACCATCTTCCTTGTGCCAGCACCATCATTCATGAGCTGGAAAGCTCAAATGAAGATGTTGAAAATTAACCCAGAAAAAACCCTGTAACGTTTCAGATGGATTTAGTTCCCTTATCTCTTTTACTGCAGGAACAGTAGTGCCGGCACAAATGAGGTAGTGGAAATGCTGTAGCTGGCTTTGGAGGGAGAAATGGCTTTGTTCGTGGAAGCTGGCACCTCATTTTGCTTTTTAAGCCATTGTGGAGCTGTGCTCTGTTCTTTCTTGCTGCTTATCTCTGACTGCAGTTTGGGACTTTGTGACTAAAACTCCAGAGACTTTCAAGTGGACTACTCAGTGCCCCTTGGTAAGGAACGTGGAGCTACTGGAAGCAGCTAAATTACTGTGGCAGATACATAGATACCCTGGATGCTGCACTAGAGGGCATAAATTGCTGGTAATAAGTGCTTTCTCAAGGCTTTGAGTTACTTTGCACATAAGACATCAGAAAGAAGTTTAGGGTTTTGATCATGGAAGAAAAACTTAAAACACGTGCATTGCGTCAAGTGGTTCTTGATACTGCAGCCACAAAATCTAGATCCGTGGTGATCTTGCTTGCCATGAGAATCTCCTTTTGGATTTTAATCCCCAGGAATTCTTCATGAAATAAAGGTAACAACAGAGACTCTACTGTTTGATGGTTTGAGTTTTATCATTTAATGACAGAGGATTCATGTTCTCCGATGGACTTTTAAGCAGTGCAGAGGCATGTAAGGGTCTTCTTTTCTGCAGCATGAAGTGAACTTGTTAGCCTCCACTGATCCTGTACTACGTGCGATGTACTGTAGTAGTCAATCTACAGAAGTTTCAAGAGAAATGTATCTGCTCTGCCTGCTGCATCTTCTCATTAGAGTTTTATTCTTCCACGTTTAGGCAAGCAGACTTGCTTGTTAACGATTGACAGTCTTTGGATCTTCTAATTACAGCTGCTTCCTTTTACAACTTTTAACTTTATTTCTGTATAGTCCGCAGCTCTGTCACTGTACTACGGGATTTGGGGGACAGCAACAGTGTATACCTCGGCTCTGAAGTTTGTGTACCATTCACGTTGTTCTTGAGATCTGTTTTCCTGGGACCATACTAAACAGAAGGGTCACAGTTACCTCTGGATCTTCCAGAAATACTTCAGGAATATGTGAAGGATTTGCAGGTTTTTTGTTCATACTGTTTTGGGCTTTTTTTGACTATTACTGTCTTTAATATCCAAGGGCTGTGCTCTGCTCTGGACAGGGTTGGTGTGCACCCCTAGGGAAGGGTGCTTATTTCACCAGAAGATGCTGTCGTTGCTTGGTGTATCTGACTCAAGAATCTCCGAGCAGAACCTGTCAGTGGGCAAGAATTCCAAACTTCCAAAAGTCTGCTGCTGGTTGCATTTCACTTAGAGCATGCCTAGAGGACTACTGAAGTACAGATATATATATATATATGTTTTAATCATAGGAGGCCATCTGTGGGGGAAATGCTATCTGCCTTAAGTTTAAGGGTCTTTCAGCTGACTCTTAAAAGTGTCTCTACATAGGAAGGGAAGAATTGAGAAACCTCACTGTTTAACTAAATGTAAATTCGTATTCTATGATTAATTACATTGTATTGCATTACACTTTTAAAAAATGCTGTCTGCATAGACTGTGCAGCTTAGGGAAGACAAAAAAGTGGGGAAAGTTTGTTTTTGATACCAAGTTCATGTGTACCCAAGTGAAATGTTGTGTGACGTGTGGTCAAACAGCTGTTTGTTGTCATTAAAAATTTGGAGTAACGATTTACAAAAAAGCAAACCAGAAAGAAGCTAGAGCTGAAGTGAGGGTCCCCTTGGCAAATCTGTAGAGGTTATGTGAAGATTATAGAGAGAAGAATTCAGCAATTCAGAAAGCAAGTGAATGTATTCATGTGTGAATAATTGGTGTTATAATAGTTTGAGTTACAGAAACTCAGTTCTATAAAGCAGGATTCCTCTGACAATAGTATTTCAACTGCCTCTGGCATAAATCCTACCAAAGGACTGGGTATCAGTGGGTAGATTTCAGATGAGTAGTTTTAAAAGGAATAATTGAAAAGGTGTTACTCTGTTAATTTTTTTAACAGAGTTAACTCGGTATTTTTTCTTCTGTAAATATCTATCCCGTTCTGTTACTGACTGAAAACTAATGTGTCATGAATCATACTGACTATAAAATAAGAAGTGTGGGATTCTGCACTTAATAGTTTACAGTCTGATAAAACATCGGTGTTAAGGTGTGGAAGAGGAGACCCCAGGTTTAATTTATTTTTTTTAGCATTTTTTATTTCCATTACCCCATTAGTTCCTGCCCATTAGCCCTTTAGTTTTGTATTCATTTTATCCTGTGGTAGCTCCTTCATCCTTCTTGAATTGTATTCAGCTGTGTTGTGGGATTCAGAGATAATTTTTAAATTTTCCTGCCTCATATGACAGCCTTTCAGGTCCATGTAACTCTTGCAGTAGTGACTTTTTCCTTCCAGTAAATATAAAGGTAATCAATCTAAATGATGAAATTTGGTGTTGATGTCTACATTTGGCTGCATGGTTCCCTGCTCCATTAAACACTCCTCCTACTTGTACTGCTCCTTTAGCTTTACTGGGGTAGGTGGGCAGGACAGAAAGACAGACTGGTGGTGGGTTTTGATTTTAAATGTATTCCTTGCTCAACGTTTTACTCTTCCTAGAGGCTTGGCTGTCTGTATAAAAAAGAAATCTATGTAATGAGGTTATGGGTCCTAAGGATCTGGAACCAAAATGTCTTCTCTTATCCCAAAAGACATTCCTTTGCAGAGGGCGATGCAGCCTAGGTGGAAACAATAAGATGTCATTTTTGAAGGGGCAGTTTAAATGTGAGGACTAATTCCACTTTTGATATGATCAAAAAGGTAAACGCTGGTGAATGGCCTCAAAGATATATTAGGTAGGGGACTGAGAAGATCACTGATGTCATGAGAACGATGTGGGCAGTTTTGTGTTAAATAAATTCAAATGAGAGATTTAGGTGCGTTTAGGAAAGCCTGAGGAGAAAAGGCTTCGGTGGTCAGTATGGAAGGGGTTGGAAGCAGGAAAACTTTTATTTGAATGACAGGGGAAGAAAAGCTGATTCTTAGAAGTACAGGGACAGAAAGGATCAGGATTTTCAAAGTGTTGGTCACCTGTTGGTTACAGGTCTGGGTGGCTCAGGTGGTGATGGTACTGCCTTGAAATAAGAACTGGTAAGAGTCTGGGAGGGAAAAACTTCAGCATTGACTGAGTTCTATTGGCTAAACATGGGTGAAAACCCAAAGCAGCTATATTACTGCTTTTGTCAGTACAGATACTATTAAGTGCTAGGATGGTGTGTTCTGCAGTATCTGGCAATGAAATGCTGTTCTTTCCGAAATCTTACAAGTTGGTTGGTAGTATCAAATTGTTTTCAATATTGTGACATAACACCAGTTTTATAATAGCAATTTTTCAACCAAAGCTCTGGTTTGTGTGCATACTTTGATCAGGTAGCTGAAAAATTTCCTGCATTAACTGGTTTTCATGCAGCGTAAACCTCAGAATTCCTGGGAGGACATCTTATGTGGCACTTTTACTGGTTGCTTTGTCCTAATTAAAACCAACATGCACAACGTATGTTTGAGTAGTACTGCATGAGAGAGAGAGAGTGGGCTGGGCTTGCTGACTGTTGTTTAGGAAGACTTGAATTTTAATAAAATGTGTAATACAAGGGTTAATTACATTTTACTTTAATGTAATTTCTCCCACACTTAGGAATTTTAGGAATGTACCTGTCTGTTTAGGCAAATTGTGAGTTGTCATCCCAAGTAGAGCTCACAGGGTGGACAGAAGGGATGCACTAGTAAAAGGGGCATATTTGAAGTACAAGTCGTTAATATAATAAATGTCAGGTACATTTGAGGTTATATCTGACTCTTACAGCAAAGTCGGCCTAAAAAAGCAAAAATCAGTGTATCTTTAAAAATGTCAACTTCCTTATTAATTTATACGCTTTAGGACATACTAGATTTCCTTGAAAAGACTCTTACTCCCCTTCTGTGTTTTATTTACCCATTTTTGGAGTTGACCTGAGGCCAAACCCATTGACTAATAGAGGATTTTTTTTTTTTGTCTGTAAGTTTACATCTCCCTGTTCAGTTTTAGATTTGCTGCTTCCATTGTTAATGAACGTATTTTGCACAATCTGGGGAAAGATTACACAAGCTCCTGAAAAGCTACGTGAATACACTGTAGTTTCTCATCAATAAAACAGTGATGCTGACTGTAGAAGCCGCTATCAAATCTACAAAATAGCTGGAGAAAGGGTTTTTTTTTCCTCAAATCTTACAGCTCTCCATAGGGATTATTTGTAACAATAAATATACATTCCAAGTGCTACTATGTTTTTATTGCAATGTGATTGTATTTTTTAGGTAGCTTTAAAGCTAAAAGGTTAAGATTTATTCCCAGTGTAGTGGTTAAACTACCTGTTTACATATGTCACTCATGGGGAGGAGATTCAGAAGTACAACTGTATTTCTCTGAGCTTCTGTGCATTGATTCTCAACACTTGTACCTGCATAGTGCTTCTGTCTTCAAAGTAAGATCTTTGTAATTCAGTACGAGGTTGGCAGACGCAGGTCTAAGACTTAATACCCCATAAATCAAAGCAACCTACAAATACCAAGACCTTTATGGAGGTGCTCGACATAGAAGTTCATTTTGAAATGGAAGAAAGTTTGTTAATTTCTGGTAACTATTGGCTGTGGTTTTTCAGTTATAAACACTTGGCCACAACTTCAGCAATTTTGCACCAAAATATGAGCAGTCTGCATCATTACTTGAATTTGAATGTAGAAGTTTCAGTTTTTTCCCAGTCTCTTTCTTAGTCTTCGGAGCTGTGTCTTGTTAGTACAGTAGTGCTAGGTTTGAATGGTCTTCCTTCTGTATTTGTCAATCGTATTGCAAATGTGCCTCAAAATCTCTTTTAGATTGGTGCTTTAGTTGTATCTCGCTGCAAAGAGGTTAGTAAAAAACAAAAAGCCCTTTCTGGAAAAAAGGTTTATTATGTGATGTTTTCAAAGGCACAGAAAGTACAGATTAGAAATGGGAAAAATGAAGAAGTAATGAAAAAAGGATCACATGCCCATGTTGCTTCAAGTTGAGTTGCATAATATGGAGGAGAAGCATTGGTGATGAGGCTAGTTTAAGCACCTATGCTTCCCCTTCTGCTGACAGACATTGCTGAAATGTAGATGTTTGTGAAGTCTTGCTGTAGACAGGGTTGCTAAATGCTCTGGGTCTAAAACAAAGATCCTTCTTTTTTAAAACTACATTTGGTCAATGCAGTGAACTTCAGTACAAAGGTGGGAATGAATGAAAGGTTGAGGACATTCAGCTGATTTAAACAGTGACGGTATCTTTGGGTTGACAGTGGGCGTAAATTGAAAGGAGAGGTGTTGACTGGATGTAGGGCAAAATATTGTGAGAATTATGCATCGGTACAGGATGCCCGTGAAGGTAGTGCGGTCTGCGTCCATGGAAGTTGTCAGTCCATTGCTGGATAAAGCCCTGAGCAACCAGGTCTGCCCTCATAGCTCACCCTGTTCTGAGTAGTAGGTTGGACTAGAGGCTTCCTGATATCCTTTTTAACCTGTATTATTCTATGAATCCATGGATTTCACTTCTATTTGTTTCATTGTATAATCATTTCAAATCACTGAGGTTCTAAAAAGGGAAAATGAGAATAACTGTCCTTAGAGTCTGCATTACCCAAGTGAGAATGACTGATTTCTACATCGCTGCCTAGCTGTTTTCTTTTGTTGTTTTACCTACGAATGGGTATGTATAACATATATTAAGGAGGGAAAGCTAGCAAGTCTTCCTTGTTTCCATAGTTCAGAGTTGGAATTGTGTACACAACTGAGTGTTTGCTCCTTATACTTCTAAAAGCCCTTGGTATCTGTAATTTGCTCACATTGAAATCGACAGACAGCTTGCTTTTTCCTTGAAAAGTGAGCACATTTGATTGCCTCACGCACTACAGCATATTCTAATGCCCTGGTCTGAGGGGGTACCCGTGCATCTAAAAGTTTTTTTTTCATTATAATTCAGTTCGAATGAGGAGAAGATCAAGACGGCGCTCACAGTGGGGCAAAGGCATTATTAAGAAGAGGAAGGTCATTAATTTAAAGAAAGATGAAGATGATGCAAAGTTTGCTGATGATGAAAATCATGGAGAGGACAGTAAATTGCTGGAAAATGGAGAGCTAGAGATGAGCACTGACTGCATAGAGGAGAATGGGGAGGAAACAGGAGATCTCTCCATGACAAATGATGAATCCTCTTGTGATATTACGGATATAGATCCAGAGCAGAGGCTCAACAATGGGACATCGGGAAAGGAAAACAACTTTGCATCCACAGAAGAAGAGAGTTCAAATGAATCTCTTTTAATAACCAACAGCGTTACCCTGAGTGCTGAAAAGGAAGTATGGAAGGACTCCACATCGAAAAGGGACTGTGTGAATGGAGAGACATCTGTACACAGCTCGGAAGGTATACGTGTTTCAGCATGTCATAATGGTAAAATGGAGTCAGTTGGTGCTGTTTCACCCTGTGGCAACAGCGATGGGTCTAGTAACAAGCAAAAACCTTCATCTGAAGATCAGCCAAAGGAGAAAATGGAAGTTTCCACCAGTGAAAGTCAAGGGGCTGATTTAGTGAAAGCTGAGTTACCACATTGCAGCAATAATGAAAAAACACTACAGAGCACAGACATTGAAACTAAAGATGCTGAAGCAGATAAAGAAGGTATAGCTTGTTTTCAGTGTTCCTGTCCTAACCTTAGTGTCCAAGTTCATATGTGTATATTTTTAACTGTACTATCTTATGTTAAAATTATACTGTAATATTTTATGAACTGCTGTCTGTTTACTTGAAACTTTTAGTATGCTTTCAACTTTTAATTCTGCTTAGATAAATTAGAAGTCCACACTTGAGTTGCTGTAATGTTACCTTAGGCAAGTAAGTGTATTTCCATACTTACACTGTTCTTTTTATTTTTTTTGTAGGCATTGTGGGAAACGTAAATACTGAGATAAGAGTTAAACAGTGATTACAAATTAAAAAAAAATAAATCATCAGTGCAGATAAATATATGATAAATGTTTTGGTCTGCATTTTCTATCTGATCTGTTTGATATAGTTTTGACTTGTTTTATTAGAGATTTATGATAATATTATCATTGATGTTGGATGAAAACCCATAGAAATACAGAATGTATTCCTTTAAAAACATTTGCTTGTAGCAGAAGTTAAAGCAGTTTAACTCATAGCAAAAGCCAGATAAACTGTTGTTTATCTATTGGAGAAGGTATCTGGCTTTGGAGTTACAGTCAACACAGTAACAGTGCAGCAAAAAGATAAGAGAAGGAGAAGGGAAATCCTGCTAGGGCATAAAAGAAGGGGCCACGTCCTTTGAAGACAAGAGACACAGTTTCCTCAGGGAAGAGAAATAAAAGCCTTATGCATGATTGCCTTTTTAATTAGCTTTTCAGAATTACCTAAAGAATGAAATCTTTACTTCAAAAGTTAGCGCTGAGATTTACAAAGTAAATGAGCTTTAATGAGAGATCTAAATTACGAGAATATCACTATGTACATGCTGTCTGTGTTTGTACATACATATTTTCTCTGAGGGTAAGGAGAATAGTAGAAGAAAGGTCCTAAAATATTAGAAGAGTATGATGTACATTAAGAGCCTTTATATTTCTAAATTCAGTAGTTGAAATTCATGTACATTAAGGATGGTAATAATAATGGGGGTCCTCAGAAAAAAAGGCATTTTAAGTAGTTGAGGAGGAGTAAAATAGTGAATGAGTGTAGGGAGAGAATCAGGAGATGTAAAAATACTTTGTTCTCCACAGTAGGATTGGATGGCAGTTTTAATACAGAGGTGGAAGAAAACAAATGTGTTACAAAAGTATGAAGTTTCAGGAGCAGAGCAGATATTAGAATTACTGTGGTGATGAAGACAAGGGATGCGTTGGAGGGAAAAATGAGGATTTGATTCACTTAAGGTTTTTGAGTCTTAGCTTAATATCGGAACTTCCCCTTAGAAGCTGATTAATTTGATGTTGTTAAGTACAAATGATACAGTGGGAAAACCGTGACATTCAATTTTCTGTTGGGTCATAGGAGTTCAGTTTTAAAGATGACCAGTTTCATGTGTGTTTACTGAACTGTGATTTTGTGCACCTGTAAACATTCAGAATTCTGCAAAGCTGATGAATAATGTGCAGTGCTACAGTCATGCTTGCTTGGTTCCAAAAAAACCCACAAACCACAAAAGCAAAATCAAGCCAGAGGGGAGAATCAAGCTGTTAATTTTGGGAGAGTGACAGTGCTGACAGTTGTTTTTCAAATTACAGGTATATGCAGAAGCAAGAAAACACGAAAAGTTGCTATAGAACAGTCAAAGCCCTCAAGTTTGGAGCAGGTCCCAGAGGAACCATCTGATCCCTTACCCTCTGTAATTGTTGACCATGACAGACTAAAGGTAATGGAACTGAAAAATAAATTCAACTGTTAACAGACCTCATGACAAAGTCCTTTCTCTGTTCTGAACATTTCCTTTATTTTTGTATTTTTGACTGCAAACTGCATGACAGCAGTAACTTTTGAAGATGATTTGTCGATTGGTGTTTTTTGGATGAAGAGTTAATAAAACAACTGAATCCTTACTGTACCATCGTTACTACCTTTACAAATCCAGTGGTGGCACAGCAGTCCACTATTTTAATTGCAATTTTTGCAGATATTCATATGTGTTAATTGGACATGCCAGTTACTGAGGAACTGCCGGGGGCCTAGTAATTAGGAGTTAACATAATCTTTTCCCGTGTATGAATACTTGGTGGAGAGAACTGTTAGTGGATTGGAAAGCAAATTGGAATTTGTGCTGATGTTTTGGCATCATAGACTGAACCCCTGCTAGTTAATTTTCTTTTCAGTTTTGTCTCTTTTTAAGCAAAGTTGCAACAAAATTTGCTGTCTTATGTTGTTGAAATTAGCTTGACATTACTGTGAAATTTAGATCCTATTTGCTGTAGAGTACAGATGATAATCTCTTTGGAAACAATAGAAGTGTTATGAGAGGGGAAAAAATTTCTTAGATTTTACTTTCTGCTACTAAATAAAATACGTATTTTCAGCTTTTGTCTATGAGCAGTTTTAGATGTGTTGTGTCCCCCTCCCTTCTTTTATTGTATCATTTTTCAACATTTGTGGAATTCCAAATGTGTTTCTATTTGGTACTGCTTACAATTTCATGCCAATGCAAGTCTGGTTTAGCTATCAAAGTGGGGTTTATGGTTTGCTTTGTCATAATTATTGACCAAGGTGAAATAGCATGAAGTATCATACAAACAGAACAAACATTGTGCCAGCTATATTGAGCATAAAGTCTGAGACAAGAAAAGAAAGAGTGGGTATAAGCAGCGAAGTGAAAAGAAACAGAGTCCTTTTTATGTCTACATGGAAGCAGTAGCCTTACTGATACGCAGGTGTGGTTCATTTTGTTTGCTTGTATCCCTCCAAAATAGGGCTTTAGAAGAAGATTGCATTTCTAATTTGTCCTTAAAAAAAAAGAAAGAAAAAGTAATTGTAAAACCCCTCCTAACTTCGCCCTTTGTTGTTCCAACAGAAACTGCTTGATTTGGTGGTTAAAAAAAGTGACAACCTGACTGTTGACCAACTTGAAAGATTGTATTCGCTCCTCAGCCAGTGCATCTACAGGCATCGTAGAGACTATGACAAATCACAACTTATAGAGGTGATGTTGTACAGTTTCTTTTGGTCTTTATCTGAATTTTTGAGACTTTTTTTCAAGAACTAAGCTTATCAGTCTGTTGTTGTACTAGGAGGCAAAAGGTTCAAATTGACTTTGAGGAAAGTATCTATAAACTGAAAAATTTTAGCATAGACTTAAAAAGCAGAGGTTGTTCCTAATAATACTTTCCTCAGAAAAGGACTAAGAATTTAACCTAAAAGAATGGAGGAAAAAGAGGAGACCATACAGCAGCATGGAGAAGTACATGCTCACAGAGTAAAAAAGGAATAGAAGCAATTTCCACGCTTGTGGTATGAGTAACAGTGGACGTAAAGTGGCTGCTTTATGGCCATGCCGAGCCATAAACGTTGCTGCAGTTGCCCTTTGTTGTGCATTTGTGTAAGTGGGCCAGACCCCCCATAATGTACCTCTGCTCCATGCAGTCGCCTGATTGTGGCTTTTGTACAAGACCTTAAAAGTTTGCAAACTTCCTCTAGATGGGTATTACCCCTGGGAGAAAGTCCAGTACAGCAGGATGTAAGCCAGTTGTTTGCTTTGCTGTCACCCTTTGCCTGTGAAGTGTTTGCTGTGAAAGGCCTGTCTGCATCGGCAGTGAGTTGGTCATTTCACCAGCGGGCTGGTCATAACTCTGGAGATGCGTTCCCTCCAGTGCCATGGTTCTAGCCGTAGAAGGGTTTGGATCAGCTTGCTGATTCAGCTGATAACCAATCCTGCTGATAAAAGGACAATTGCTAGCTTCCAGTTGGATCCCTGAACATTAAAGATTTTTCTCCATGAATATTTTACAACAAAACCTGGAAAGGCCTTAGCATGGGATATTGTAGAGTTCCTGCTAAACACTTTTCAAACCATTTTCATGCTATTCCTCTGCCATCTTCACCTAAAAATATGTTGAAAGGCTTTGCCAAATGTTAGGTAGATTAAAAAGACATTCATCCAGCAGGAGTATGTAGAGACTGATCTTTGCTTTGATTCTCCAAACTGTGCAGGTATGCGTTTACAGCTGGGTCACCGATAGCATAAGTGTGCATTAAGACTTGCATTCATGCAGTATGCCGTTGCAATGGTTTCTTAATGCATATTGAGTACATTAATTATGTAAGTGACCCTAATACACTTCAATTTTTCTTACGGACTGCCATAGTGGAATGCTTTTCTGCATTTATACTTTAATTAGTTTCTTCTATTACCATATTTTGCTAGCAGATAGCAGCTAATCAACAGAGATGTGTCTTTTCCTATTAATTATTTGATCAGATAATCATATTTACTGGACTATTTTTTTTTATGTAATGTAACTTTATTTCCATCTCTGTATATTTATGTATAATTGATGCTCTGTGTCTCTTGCAGGAGATGGAAAGAACAGTTCATGTGTTTGAAACATTCCTGTGAACTTGTCAAGATGGGTGGGTTTATCCTCTCACACTGCTCACGGGAGAGCAGTCCTCTGAGCCATTCAGTTTCCATTTGCACCAAGTATGTGCAGAGCCTTGGTCTTAAGTGCTCTCTGTTTTTCTTTCTGTTGAATTTGGTGCTATTGTCTCAGGTACCTGAAACCAACCAGCCTACAAGAACCAAACGGAACTTCATATAGTTGTATCTGATATAAATAAAGAATACAATGCCACAGCTTGGAGATTTTTGGTGCTACAGAAACTGTTCTCATTTCTGCTCTTGTTCACTCTACAAGCATTATCTTTGGGGAAACTTCAGGCAAAGTGCAGACCAACACATACAAGAGGACTGGAAAGAGCAGATCTAAGTCGAATATTTTTCAACAGGCAACCTTTTTTTAATTTTTTTTTTTCTCCCAATTTTCTCTGGGGTAACGGACAAAAAAAAAATCTGTTCTAAAGAAGGCAATGATGCATTGTGGTAGGAATCTTGAGTAACTGATGTACAGTAATTTGAAGATGAGGCTCTCTAGAACTGCCTTTAATGTGCCTTTCAGTCAATTGAGAAAGATAAGGCTAATCAATTGGTTTGGATTATAGCAAATGGCAATGTTAGAAAGCTGTCTTCAGAACGAAGATCTCCAAAAGGATGAGTTATATTCTCTTCATTGGATGGCAACCAGTATTATGGTTCTATAATGCCTGTCTTACTCTACAGAACTAAACTAAGACACACTGGAAAAGCCACATACTTTACCAAAATGGTGATATTCCTTTTTCATTGGTATATATTTGTTTTAGAAACAAGTTACACAGTGAAACTCTTCTGTGTTGCTAAAAATGAAGCATTTTCCCACCCTCTCCTTGTTTTCCATTTTGAGTTCTTTAAGAAAACCAAGTTTAACACTGGCAGGCTTCTTTCTGAAGTTCCGTGCTTATAATACATAGCTTGGACTGTGCAGTGCAGGCAAGAAGACACTGTAGTCGGTCAGAGTCCTGGAGCCCAAGCTCACTTGACCATAAAGCTTAAACTAGGCTTAACATCTCAGTACATGCAAAGCATTGCTAATGTTGGGGGGATTGGAGGGGCAGCCTTTTGAATTGATCTGTTTGGACCAAAGTTCTCTGGGTCTGAATCGTGTAGTTCAAAACCTTTCCTGTGTGGCAACTGGGGAGAACAGTCTAGGCAGTGCCACGAAAAACATGGTCTATCACAAGCTCGGTATTTAAACATCACCTGGGCTGATTTATTTCCAATGTACGTGGAAAGTGTTTTCGAGAACTTGGCTGGTGTTACCGTCGTTCACCATTCATTGTGACTGTCCCTATATCGCTGCGGAAGTGTCTTTCCAGAAATATGCAACACGGTGTGATTAGTTTTTAATTAGAGAAAACAGACTACTGCAGAGATACTGAGCTACCTCAGCTTTTTGTATTTTAGTTACCAACAGTGTTTATTGAGGACTGTAATCACTCTGCTCCCGTTGACGAACTGAAGCTAAGGTAATTGTCTCCACCTCTATGGCTAATAGTAGTGTAGCGCTGCAGAGAAACAAAACGTGGGCCTTGGGCTACTGCAGTAATCCAAAGTGCTTTGTATATTGTGGTTAAACATAATTCTATCTTAGATCTTTTTCTCCCCCGAATGCCACTGTTCTTCTTTATAGCTGATGGCAGAAAAAGGTTTTAAGTGTTCACGTGCATCTAGTTACACCTTCTAAATGCAACCCATGCAGAAACACTGTATTTTTTAGGTGGGAAAGTGCGATTAAAAACAACAAAAACAAGCAGAAAACACATCTTAAATGAGATACTTTGATCTCAGATTTGATTATGGGATTTTTTTCCATGTTTCATTTAGTATTTATTAGCATCATACCTGTTTGAGATATTTTTGTGTCTGGTACATTAACAGCATTTTGTATTTTGATGGAAATTGTTACAAACTTTAAGATTTGATTAAATAAAATGTAGCAGATTTTTTGTAGCAAGTTTCTGATAAAAGGGGTTTTTGCAAGTCTCAGGTTCTTGCTGCAGAATTTTTTAAAAATATTTATTCCAGTTTCACTTACTCAAAGAAGTTTTTGTTCAAGTAACAGCAGCACTTGTGGAAGATAAAACTGCATACATTTTTAAGAAGATAAAAAATTTATATGACTTAAAACAGTTGAGAATTTTAGTCACCAGTGAGTGTGAAAAGCAAGTTTAAGCTAATGCCTAGCATTAAAAATGGTTCTAAAAGGTCAGGTTTCTAAAGGAAAATTTTTACTGTCAGTTGTTGATTGGGAAAAATTGTTAAGAGGCAATTTTACTAATTGAGGAGCTGCCATGTTGTTTTAGAGAAGAGTAGCTGATATCAGATGTGTTAGTGGACAGCTTACCTAAAATGATATACTTGCCTTCCTAGCCCAAATAACCACACATCAGTTTTTGTTTTCCTTTACGGATGTCTGGTGGTTATAGAGTTAAAACCGCTGTTAATCTATCCATGTGGTCTAAACTTGTTTACTCTTTGTATGTTTTTAATTATTTTGCCACATAGCACTGGCAAGAGTTTGTACAAATTGACCTCTTTTCCTTGTTTCTTGTTGTGAAAGTTGCAGATCAACTCCTGTGTGAGTCCTGGTGCTGGGGTCAGTGAGGTGTGACCAGCCAGAAGGAAGGAGGTTTCTTGGGGGGCTGGTGGGGCTGGCTTGGAGATAATAGAGTTGCGCTTGGGTAAAGTTGATGGCTATGGAGTTAATTGTATTTGCAAGTTTGAATCTCACCTGTGATTAATTTTTTTGTTTTGTTTTGTGTCCTCTGTATTGTTACTTGATTTCCTCATATGCCAATGTATTTATAGGATTACTGGTTTTTGTAATATCTTGTCTTCCTTTTTTTTGTTCTGTTTTGTTTTGTTTTGTAATTACGTTGGTGGGTCAGCTCTGGTTTTACCTTCAGTCTCCTGAATGGCAGGTCCTGCAGCTGATGGTCAATTATTTTGTTTTTATTTTATTTTGTAATCATAACATAAGCTTGAATTTGGGCTTGTACTTGCATCTTTTATATCTTGGACATTGGGTTATTTAGACATTGGGGCGTCCTGTTTGGTTTCATTAACGTGTGTCTACTTTGTGGATTAAGTAGACTCCCTTCATCAATTATGGTTTATTTTGGATTCTATAGTTTTATTCAGAACTGTGTTTAAATTGATGTTTTGCATTTTGACTTCATTTTATGTTAGTTTGAAGTAAGTTATTTAATTTTTTTTGAACTTCTGGAAATTTTGAACATTTTACTGTAATTTGTAATATAACTGCTGTGAAATACTTGAATAAAGATGACAAGAAAACACAGCTTTAGCTCCTTCAAAAATGTATTTAAAAGAAATGCTGCCTCCTAGCTGGTATCAGTCTTGTTCTTACTAGACCTCCTTGATTTAGCAGTTCAGATGTGTTACTCTGGGATCCTGCTGTTTAGTTACTTTGAGCAGTTTAATACGTAACTTATGCTTTCAGTGTTTGTCCATTAAAGAAAAAAAACTTTTATTAATCTTGACTGAAGAAGTGAAATTAGTATTGCATGTTGGTGAATGAATAACACGATTGTTATGAAGTTATGCTCTGTGCTTAGAAAATATTTTGTTCAGTTGCAGAGTACCACCAGGAGTGCTTCTAGTATATCAGCATCCAAGTGATACCAGAGTTTCTCGTGAGAGGTTTTTAAAGGAAACTCTCTTTCCTTCCTGTTTATCAAAGTTACTCTTGCCTTTTCTGTTGTGTGGGCTTTTTGTTTTTCTGTTGTGTTTTTTTTTTTTTTTTTTAAGATTAACTTCTACTGTATCTAGGGGTTCCTTTAGTCCGTCCATCTTCCCCCCATTAATTCCTGCATAGGAGAGCAAGCTGCCAGAGGATAAATATCCAAGTGAAGAATCAACCCACATCTTACTCATTGGCAGTTTATCTGGAGCTGACAAATGGTGTGTGATATACACTGTGCCACATTATATACGAGAAGCTGTTCGGTGGCTTCTCTTAAGGTGTAGGACATACAACACACCTGCTCATTTTCCTCTTTTCCTTTTGGTGTACCTTAAATTATAGGGCTCCTGGTCAAAGGGCTAGTTGAGGGAGAGGGTAGTAGTAACTTATTGTCTGACTCCAATTCCACTCCTAGATGTAGCTTTGAAAGCACAATTAGGTAGGAAATACAATATCCCTTATAGAAATTATTATATAAATATAATAATGAAGTTGATCAGTGAGAGCCTAGGCTAATTTTGTATCAGCATGGTCAGATGTGTTGTTTTGATCTGAATCAGAGCCTTGCAGATACCAACACCACGTTCGGCACCATCCGAGGCGTTTACAGTCTGTGAACAAAGAAGGGTATGAGGTCTTGTGTATCTGTTCTAGTCTTCCAGGGGTGGTGATGGCCATCTCAACAGAGAGAACAGTTTCAGGGCCAGTTTCTGACAGTGGCTTTAAAAATAATTGGTCTGAAGGGACAAAACTCTGCTTTTTTGGGGGGCATTGACAAAAGCATTCTAGTAAAAACTCTTAGTGAACTTTGAGTGGTGCTTCAAAAGTGTGAATTGGTGAGGAAGAGTTGAGTTGCATCATGTGTTGTTAATAAAGCCTTAGTAAAAGCTTGAGCAACACTCATTTGTCAAGTGTTCACCCTTCTGCTGCTGATGTCTGCCTTGAAAGTAGTTTTGAAATGTAATTTCTTGTATTCCCTTAAATTTGCAGTGCTGCACATCACCTGTTTCCTCATTTAAGCTCCTTAGCTAATTTATTTAAATAAATTAAAAATGAGATACTTTTGTTCTGTATCTTGGGCAGGACTTGGACTTGTAATATATGGGGATTTAAGTTAGCACAGCATGTGAATTAATTCTGCAGGCTAAATCAGTAAACTCATGAACTGATTAATGAAGCCAAACACTTCATTCCGCTTCCCCCCCCCCCCCCCCCCCCCCCGCTTAATGCATCGCTTGTGGTCATGTAACTGTTATGTAAAAAGGAGGGATTATAAACTTTAGCACTAATTAATTCAGCCTCATTCCATTCCTTAGTTGAGTAATTTTTTTACAGTGTGATCGTTCGCATAGGGAGTATATTTCAGTTGAACCCACTGCCAGCAAATGGCTGTGATTGCTACTAAATTCCATTTGTTTCAGGAATGCATTTGAGTTATGTTATATTGAGCCTTGCTTTAATGGTAGGAAAAATCCTTTTCCTTTAAAGATATGAGAAGCTGTTAAGATTTAAAAATGGCTTCACCGCTTGTAGTGGAACATTAGTGTAAACCTGGCTGTCTGCATTAAAGTTTGCCGATAGGTGGATGCTGATTTGGAATAAAGCTGCTTTCAAGTTGCAGGTGCAAATGGTTATGTGGAGTTAAGGTGTGTTAGAACACTGCTGGTTTTGAGTTGAGAGCAGAGGAGGTGGTTGTTCAGGCTCTGCGTTTGGGGCATCAGTGCTGCAACACTTTGGATGCCTTGGCATATTGCAGATGTGGAGTTGGTTCTTCTGCCGCGGACTTCTCTCCGTGTTTTGTTTACTTCAGTCTTTCAGCAATCAGGAGTTTGGCAGATTCTGCATGAGAAATGTACAGGTCCCTGAGACTGGATGGCTGCTGGGAATGCTCACACCATTTCTCATCCTGGTTTTTTCCTCTAGAGATGAATTACATCCTGATAAAAATCCCTTTGTATCAATGTAAGATGTGAATTGTGCTGTAACCCAGAGATGTTTGACTGTGGCTGCATGGAAGGAGGAGTCTGTAGAAGATGACCTGTCAGCTTTGGGACTTTTGGGAGGAGGGAAAGGCTTGGGGAAGTTTCAAAAGGGGCTCCCTTTGAGTATTTACTCAGCAAAGTGTAGTAAAGCGGAGACCAAAATAAAAGGCTGATTCATCCTAGAAAGTATGTTAGATTTAGACTAAATTAATTTGTTAAGGAACTGAGTCTTTCAGCTGTAGAAGGAAAAGAAAACGATCTTGGTTTAGTTAAGGAACTATTTGTCATCCCCAAAACCCCAGCCCTAGTTCTGTTGTAAAGGCCTTGTGTTCTCTTGCTGACTTGATTACACCTTGTAGAATTCCTCGTGTACGTGGAGGTTACCTGGAAGAACAGCATTACCAGATTTCGGTGATGGGGAAGGACAAATTGCCAATCTATTATAGGTTTCAAATGAACATAATTCTGATTTTTAAGTGATGCTGGCTGCATTCTCTGTCATTACGAAAGGTTATAGTGAGATAAAGGAAATGTAACATGTATAGTCACATGTGTCGTGTGAGTATTAACATCAGTTTAGTAATAAATTGCTGTTTCATGTAGACATTTTAAGCATCAGAAATAGAAGCATGCAAGACTACATTTTCATGAGGCACTGGAGATGTAAGTGGTTTAAAATTCATGTCTAGCCTTTATTTTGGGGTTAGAGTGCTTCAGAGTCTTGCTCTGAAATTTAAAGCATGTCCAGAAGGCAGAAAGCTTTTAAAATAGAAAGCTTCCTTTTCATAAGATTCAGAGGGATTCAGAGGACAGCCATGAAAGCACAAGCTGAGCATAAATTTTACAGTGTTAATCTTCTCAATACATGAGAATAAATTTTGGGAATGGAGATTAACTGACACCTAATGATGATTTGAACGTTTAGCCATTTGTCACAAAAATTTGGGTGTATTCACGGAGGATAATGTCAGCAGGAAACGCTGGTTTGTTGAATCCGATTCTGTGGCACGTATGGTTTAATCTCATGCGTGCACAGGGTATGGTAACTTCTGTATGGCTTTAAGAGTCTTTTCAAGGCATCTGGTCTTGATCTGCAGTTCCTGTACCCACCCTGCTCCCTGAGCTTTGGGCAAGTGGTTAAGCACACAGGTAGGAATATGTGCCTTATTCCTCGTTTGCTTTGGTCTGGCTTTTGCTTCCAGGCACTGCTTCTTGTCTTCTCTTGATGTTCTAGACTCTGCATACATAGATTTTTAGTTTTCTTTTTCCTCCCGTGAAAATACTAATGCACTGTGGTCAAGTGGCCACTCATTCTTCTTTTTGCTGAGCAGAATGAGCTCTTTATGGCTTTCACTGCATTTTCTCCAGCCTTTAAGTCAATTTTGTGGCTCTTTTCTGCAGTAGGTCAATTTTTCAACATCTTCTAAAACATTTGTTCACAGAGGAAATTGATGTGATATTCCAGCATTGGTCCCACCAGTGCAATATATAGAGCTAAAAATCACCTACTCACTGTCCCCCTTTTTGCACATCTAAAGATACATTTAGTCTTTTCATGCCTTGCAATTGGGCTGGGAGCTCTTGTTACTTGACTCTTCTCAGACTTGTGGCTTTTCACGATGCTGTTCTCCCTCCTGGATATCAGCCTTCCTCATTCCGCCTGGGAGCCTCTCCGAGGGCCCCCCTTAGCTTTCTGAAAAGCAGTTTTGTTTTAGTGGCCCCAGAGCCAGCACACTACGTATGACTTGCTCGGTCCTTGTTATCTTTTGCTCTGCTAATCTCTGCTTCCCCAGGTCTGTGACTGGTGATTTACGTCAACATTTTCCTTTAGGAACTCTGGAAGAAGAGGATTCCCCCGTTAGAAAATACTCTGATAATACCAGACTGGGAATTACTTGTACAGATTAGATATTCCTCAACTAATCTGCCTGTTTTTAGCCTGTGGAATATTTGCTGTCTGAATACTGTATGGTGAGGAAGCTGAAGTATTGTGTCACATGCTGTTGAAAGTCTATTACCTTATCAATCAAATGTCAGAGGATGAGATCAGGTTTGTGTGATACAGCTAATTTTCTGGAAAATCATCGTATTTATTCTTTTCTCTTTGATTCATGATCAGTTTAGTTAGATACCATCTTTCCATTTTTACTTGGGATTGATGTCAGGTGAATGCCCTGTAATTACCCAGTCATTTCTCTTGCCCTTTTGATAACTGTCACATTATCAGCACACCTTCTGAAATATCCACGCGTTATTAAAAATGAATATGTCGGCAGGCCCAGACTTCGGGGTTTTCTGGAGGTGGTTGAGTGTTAGGTTACCTCTTGAATTTGAAAATCCTTAACTACTAGGGAAAGTCGGCTGTGCTCTCCAGGCAGTATGTGGTCTGGACACTGTAATCCCCATAGGGAATACCTCTTGCCAAATAGAAGATGGAAATGCGAGCCATTCCCAAGCGCTCCTTCCCACATTCCCACTTTTCATTTTCCCTGGAAAGGTTCTGTGTGGCACTGATAATTTCCAGTACGTAAACAGTCGGCTTGCAGAAAAGCTGAGCATAAACTGAAGCAGGTAGAATTGAACTCGGTGTCAGCAAGTAACGGAGCACTGCACTCATTGGAGAGGAAAGTAAATAATTTATTAAAAGACTATCTCTTTTAATGGAAACAGAGTGGCTAGAGAAATTCCAGTGGGCTTGGAAATTTAGGCTTGCTTTGCAACAGCTGACTTTTTACCTGAGTTGGAGGGACAGTGTTCCTGGTACAACACAGTGCTCGTTAGATTCTTAAAACTTCAAGCATTTGGTGTGTCACCTTTGCTGTTCCATTCACTGATCCTTCCTCCGAGGCTGTCCACCAGCACAAGGACGCTGTATTAGAAATTAGGGACTGCTTTGTTCAGGTTCCCAAGGTGTGGAGAGGAACTGGTTCCTTTCTACCTGTAAGGGCTAGTATTTTTCTAAACAGATTTTTTTAATGGGACGGGAAGCTGAAGCTCCTGTGGGACTGTCACTGGTGACTTTAGTTAGGTGCCTGTTCGTTAGCCACAAAAATGTGCAAAAAGGTCACCAGCGCTGGCCGATGGATAAAGTGTGTGTGTTCCCTGTGGCGCAAGGCATGGCTTTAAACGGTCTTCAGCTTAGCCCCACTTGCCATCACAATTCCTAGTTCTGTGCTCGTTGCTTACCAGCTACGTGCTGAACTTGCCTGTCAAGCTGTTACAACTCCTGGGTTAGCAGCGCTGTTCTCGGGACAGGTCGTGAAAGGGTTTGATGCTCTTGCTGGTATGAACCTTACTGTGTGACAATAGGGGATAGGAACTCTGAAGGAAAAGAGAACACTGTTCAGAAATAGCAGATGATGAAATTAAAACCAGCAGGCAGCCTTTCAACCTCCATTGTGTAGACCACCACTAATGAAAAATTCAGAGGCAGATTTGGCTTGATGACAGCACCGGAGCTTCCTTCTCCCAGGTAGTAAATGAGCCCAAACCTTTAATTCTGTCTGTAAAGCTGCTACCAATTGAAGTAGAATTTGTTTAGATAAAGAAAATTGGAAAATTTAAGCAATCTGCTAGCTGAACAGGAATTACTGTAAGTAGTGTGTTTTATCAAAAGAAAAAGCCACCGGTGGCTAGCAAAGGGAGAGTAGTTTTTCAAGGTAGTCTGGCACTTTTTTTCCAGACTCCAGCAGCTGGAGACCATGCTGCTCTGCTTGTCATGCTCGCACAGCTCGGCTAAGTAGCCCGTGATGGCAGCTCTGGCTTTCATGAATTCTAACCTCAGAGCGTGTTTAATCATGCCTCAAACAGATTGGCTTTTCGGAGGAAAACCAGTGTTTCTGTTCTGGTGTCGCTGTCCGGCTTAATGTAATGAGTGATGGAAACACCGTGCCTGAGACACATCCATCTGGTTCCCTCCAGACCGTTTTCTTTCTGGCTTTTTCTGCAGTCTAAAGTTATCAACCCAGAACACTCACCAACGATGGGAACTTGCTGCTACCTTTCTGTACGTGCTGGCGTCTCCACCTCAGCCGAAAGCGCGTTTCAACTCCTGTGTTTGAGCTGACTTGAAATGGGGGAAAGAAGCCATTAAGGGGTGAGCTTAAGGGTCTCATCCAATTTAAAAAGATTGTATTAGCATGACAAGTTGTTAAAATGTCAGAGTGGCTACAGAGTCAGTGGCTTCCTAGGGACCTGGTGCAGGCTGCAGCCTGCCAGGACGTGACTGCGTATGCTGTTTGTAGGTTTAGCCCGTTATGTTATATTAGTCACCTGTTCCAGCCGGTGGTGGGGAGGCAGGATGGTTCTGAGCCCTTGCCCTTGCTTTTGTGATGGCAGACAAAAGCTTTGGGATCGGTTCCCATTTTTTCGGAGCAATTCTTCACGGGAAGCCAGGCGGGTGGCTCAGTACTTGAAGCAGTTTGTGCATTTGCTGCCTCTGCTGATGAAACATAATGGCACTGGTGAAGCCGGGCAGGAGTGCAGGCTGCGGCTCCCCTCCCGGCTCATCCCTGGTGCTCGCCCTGGCATTTTGTTTGTCTGGACTCCACCGCGGGCAAGCTGGAGTGTAACAAAGCCCTTATTATCTTACTGCAATTGCACTGTGCTAAGCTCAGCCTGAACACCTAGCTGCAGTTAATTAAAAGACGGGGTTACTGAGGTTTTATTAGCGTGGCGTGTTTGCCACTGGGTGCCACAGTGGGAGAAAGGTGGGCGACTTGTGCGAGTTGCCAGGGGTGGGTGCTGACCAGACCACAGCCCCGTTTGGGGAGCGCTCTCCTTCCCCAGCGAGCCTGGGGGGAGGCAAACCAGCCAACAAAAATTTTTATCGTTATCAAGCTGCTGAGCCAGCCGGTCCCCTGAATTTCTTAAAGCTTTTAAGAAGAAAAATCTCTGGGCAGATATGTGCACATGATTCATTTGGCAAAAGCACTCGGCCAACTTCCCAGAGGGGAGCTAAAATAATTTCCACATACAAGTAAAGCAAATAGCCTGTGTCTTGTTCATCCTCCCAAGTATTATTGACTAGTGCTGAGTAAGAGATCTGTGCGGAGCGCTGATGAAAAGGCTGGCAACTCATTCCGCTTGGTCTGGATTACTGCAGCGTGGTTGTGTACTACTGAACTGTGAGGCTTTTAGGAATCTTCACAGGCGGTTCAGCCTGAGCCACTAAGCCTAAACTAAAATGTTTAAAAACTGCGGTTCATGCTCTTAACTACTTGCAGAGATGTACTGTGTAAGAACCGGAGACAATTTCAATGTATGTTGGATTCTTACTGTTAATGCGTCGAACAGCTATTAACTGCTCAGGTCCAGCTGCAATGTTCCGCTGCAGTGGTGTTTGAGACGAGTTATATTTGGCTCGCCTTTGTTCCACATCCAGTTTTACAACTACCAGATGACACCCTAATGAAACATCAGAGAAATGATGAACGGCTGCACTTAATTGCTCTCTGAAAGATGTATCCAGTGAGGCAGCAAGCTCCTGCTCTGGATACGAAGGAATTTTGACCATGGGGCAAAAGTGGCTTTCATCTTTTAGACATCGCAGCAGTTGCAGTACAAACCTTAACTTTCATTTAAAAACCAACCAAACAAAAGCTGTTCATCAGTGTTTTTTTCCAAGATAGTTTCCTACACTATCTCGAGCCCTTTTGTTCTTAGTAAGTTTTGGAAAATAAACAAAGAAGAAATAATCTTGCTGAATGAAATCCAAAATCACTTCTAAGAATTTTTGCCAGAATGAGACTGGAAGTACTTTGGAAGCTACTGAGCATTTAAAGTATTAGCAATAAATTTTTGGATTTGCAAGAGAAGCTAGCTGGATGGAATGAACACATTTGCATCCATGGCTGGGACGAAACCTGAAGTCACCATTCATGCAGTGTTTCTTGGTCAGTCATGACAAAATTAATCCAATCTGGATGCTGAATCTAGATCTATAAATATATTTATTATAATATAACAAGAACTTAACAGTAAACATAAACTATATACAATGCCATTACAGATAACCCTGTTTTTAATATTATTCACAGAAATAGCCAGTTTTGTTCCAGTGTGAGAAATGAAGAAATAAGCTAAATTGGAAATGTTGAATGTGTTTAGGTCTTGTTGACAAGTAGCACCTCCTTTGGAGGCAGACACACACCAACACTAAAATTAGTCCTGCCCCAGGCAGTTAGAAACTTGTGCTCCAATCTTTAGGTTCACACTTGCACCCTGTTTGACATAAATACTTTAAATGACATACTAGTATATACTTTTGTTGTGCTTATTATTTTTTTTCTTTAAAGAATAAATAAAACAACTGCATAACAAAGGCTGGAACCTCACTGTCAAAATGAGAGACTTGAGTCACCCTATAGCTTGACTCAGCTGACTTGAGCACTTTTTCTTTAAATACTGCAAGATACAAATTTCATTTTTTTCTTTTATTTTATAAACGATTATTAATAAAATAAGATGATTAGCTAACCATCTGCATTGTTTTCCCCAAAGCTGTAGGCAGACCTCCCTCTGTATAAAAAGGCTAGCATATTTGGTATGAAATCAACTAGATGTTGACTGTAAGATCTCACCCACGCCCTGTACAGGACCCTCCTTGTTGAATTACTGGCATGGCATTGGGGATTTGAGTCTGCAAAGGCAAGTATGGCAACTTTTTTCCCTCTATTTGAAAAGAAATTGGACAATCCTTAGCTTGGGGTTAGTTCCCATTTGTGAATTTTAAGATTCCTTCCCCTACCCTTCTGTGTTACCCGGTCCATCTCCCATTTGATCCTTTAATGTATAAATTTATAAAGAATTTCCACATCACAATGCTCTCTGGATAGACAATATTTTAATATATATAAAAATATAACCCCTGTGCTGTGCATATACTTACAACTCTACATAGTAATCATTTTAAGTCTCATACTGGGCTTAAGTCTATGTATTTTTCTACCATGGGATTTAAACTCGTGTGTTTAAAATCTGTAAGTAAGAGAAGTATAGGGTTTCCACATCTGTAGGGAAACTTGAAAAAGAAAATAAAGCACTTCTCAGACTTTACATGAAAGATAGTGGTGTATATCCCAATGTAAGGAATTTTGGTTGAGAGCCAAAACTGAGTGCGTAGCTGCAACAGGAAGCATTTCCTCCATTTGATGAAAACATCAAAATCCCACACTACACTCTGTGTTTTAATGTGATCCCAATCAGAAATGAAGACAGGTTTATCAGGAGAATACCTCTGGAATCGAAAGCATACTCATTTTGTGTTATGGGAATCGAGCATTGCCAAGTTTGATCATCAGCAGAAACTGGGAGGAAAAAATTCAGAAGCTCCCACACCACCTGTGGGCACGGCCACACATGCCCACACAAGTATCACCAGGAGCAGAAACTCACCCAGCCCAACAGGCCTTTTTTTTTTTTTTCCTCATCGTTTTACATGGAATTTATTACCAATGGCTATTCTTCTTCTCCCCAGTCCCCGCCTCACCCCCCTTTCTGGGTTCTGCTCTAGAGAACTGCAAGATTCATTTGATCTGATGGAAGACTGACATCAACGTAAGCCATCTGTCACACAAGATTTCTCTGTCATTGGTATTGAAAAGCATGTATTTGTTAAAAACAAATGTAGGAATCAAAGTGGGAAGGACACTTTGACCTTTTGACCTTTCAAATAGACTGATGCCTAAAGTGTAATAGTAAAACTAATCTGCATGGTTATTTTAAGAATCAAGCTTGAGCTCTAGAGTAAAATGCAGATTTCCCCCCCCCCCCTTCCCCAGCTTAAAAAATATGTGAAATTCTATTGCACCTGGGTTGACCAAAAGCTGACGTCCAGAACAAGTGCCACTATAACATCTAGTGACACTCTTGTATTATTAAGTTACAATATCTTACATAGCACGGAGCTCTCTGCTCCTTCTTCACCAAAAGGTGAGGATGATTTTTCTACATTCAATGTAGACACTATTCAAGACTTTAGAGCAATATGTTCACTGGCTGGCTTTGCTGCTTTTTTTTCTTAAGTAGTAGTATTATTCTTGCCTGCTTTCAACAGGTACAAACAGTTCTCCGTCCCACTCCTGGGTAACATCAGCCGCTCTGAATGTACTTCTTGATTGCTACACAGCCATGTCGAAAAACAGGGCAGGGCATATTTGGTAGAAGTGTCCACGTGTTTGTTTTAGGGTCGTAGGCTTCCATGTTTCCCAGGGCAGGTCCTTCACTGCTAACGATCCCACCAGTGGCATAAATTTTTCCATCCAGAACCACAGCACTGTATTGTTAAAAAAAAGTAAGTTTTAGTTAGTTTTCTTAACAAACAGTTTTCTTTTTAGGCTTAAAACAAACCCAGTCTTTTGTAACAAAGGGCGAATGATGAATACACCTTTAATTCTTGTCTATATAAAGCTGTGTAGGGATTTCTCTTCCCTCTCCCCTTCTCTTCGCCCTATTAATCCTTTTTTGTTCCTGCCAGGTAGGGACATGTTGTCTCTAATTTAAACAACAGAAATTAGTCTATGTAAGATGTTTCTCCAGTCTACATATGGGATCTGCAGCCAAACGTAGCAGGACAATGCATCCCTGTAAAATCATGTACACGCAAAAGCAACCTGAGCATTTTGAACTCCCTGCTGCCTTGGTTGGAGTAGACTCTTGCTTCAGACAAGTTTCTCCTCCAGTTATCAAGGAATGCTGCAGGGAATACAGGCAAGGGGAAAAATCCTCCAAAAAATGCTCTGCTGCTTCAGCCTCTTCCATGGTCCTGCTTTGGTGCAGGAGCCTGGAGGTCCCACTGACTTGTCCTCCTTGTGCACCCAGAAGGTTGGTGTCAAGCTGAAAGCCAGCCTGGGGCACACGCAGCTGCTCGCTGGGGACGTGCAGCTGAGGGATCAGCAGGGGAGCTATATGGAGGCATCCGAAGAAAACAAAAAAACCTTACTGCTTTTTTAAAGTGAAAGTGCTCGACTTCAGCCATCTCTTGCAATATACCCAAATAATATCCAAAAAGGATAAGGAAGCTGGGCTAATCCTGTGGGCTCCTGACAGGCGGTAAGGTGTGCAGGTGTGGAAGCTGCTTGAAAGAAGAACTGCCCTTCAGCCTCATGGCTTCCTTCTCCTTCCACACAACCCCTCAGCCTCTCCAGCAATCACAGGCAGGGCACGACACTCGCTCTGGGCTAACGAAGACAGACCCAGGGCTGGGCTCCTGTGCATGTGTTTGGAAGGGGCAGAAGGATGACAGAAGCAGCAGGCAGCTGGGTGGGGGAAGCCCAGGGATGCTGTGTCCTCTGTGCTGCCTTTCCACTGCACGGGGGGAAGCTAAAAGCGGGGGCGGCTCTGCTTTTCATCTGCTGCGAAGCCTGAGTTTGCCCCCCAACACTTAAAGATGATGTTAAGTGGGTGGGGTTGGTGGTGGCTTTTCTGGTGGCCGGGGGTCCCTTCCTAGAGGTTTTTCTTCCAAGAGCAGCTAGTGGATGGTTGTGTTGGGAAGGAAAATGGAGATTTGGAGACTGCATACACACCAGAGGACAGCAGGGAGAAAAAGAGGGAGAGGAAGGCAAATTAGTTGCAGCCAAGAAGGTGGCCTAGATCTAAGAAGGTGGAGGAGGGTAGTAACCCTGTAGGGTTGGTAAAAGTAAAGTTGTCTGGCTAATTTTGGAGCAGTGGGAAGAAGAAGGATAAAAAGGGATAAAGGCAGAAGACACAGAGCGCTGGAAGACCCAGGATGAACTGAGACTAAAATGGCACCGACAAAGCCACGTGTTTCTGAAGACCACAAAAACTCTGATGTCCTTGTGGAGAAGCAGAGCCTGAGGTTAAAAATAAACCCACAATGACAACAGTGAGGACTCAAATAAGCCTAGTCCCTGGATACTGCCAGGAAATAATGAGAATCTTGTCAAAATAACTGTTAATCTGAAAGGAGGAGGAAGGAGAGAGAGACTTGAAACACTTGATTAGAGCCTATCCACAAATCAGCAGGGCTGGATGGTACATAGCCCAGGGTCCTAAGGGAGTTTGCTAATGAACTTACTGAACCACTGGTAATTATTTTTGAAACGTCAGGAAGAAATGGGGAAGAACGAGGACTTGAGTAAAGCAAGCGTCATCCTGAAAGATGGCTCTGAAAGAGAATGAGCCCACCTCTGAAAAGGCCAGAGCTGGTGGTGAAGAGGGACTCCTGCCAGGGCTCGGGTCCCTGTGGCCGGGAGGGCGCAGAGGTGGCGGGACCAGCTGACCTGGTACATCAGAAAAACGTGCAAATTAACTCACGGTTTAGGACTAAAGATGTTGTGGGGGTGGGAAGCCCATCTCTGTACTGGAACGAGTGACTGTTTGAAAGCAAGACAGGCTGGGAATCGGAGCTTGCAAAATATGGCATGGGGGAGGGGGTGAGAGGATGGTCCCACCCCATGCTGAAACAGGCACGATGTGGTGGAAGGTCTGCTGAAGCCAGCAGGGTGAGAGTTTAGAAATGCGGCCACGGGGAAATGGTTGCTGTTTGCTTTTCACTTTTTTTTTCTTAATAGTGAAGCTGAAGGAGATGGAAACTTATTTGAAGTGGGATACGGTTTGGGATATGCCAGGCAGAAGATGTCAGAGTGTCAGAGGTGGACTGCAGCACAGAGCAGCTTTGCTGTCTGGGTGCTCTAATGAAATGCTGATCAGTCATTAAAAAGGCACCCTTACACAAACCTTGACCAAAAAAAAAAAAGTAGCAAATGGGTTAATTTAGTAATTTTGTTGGGTGAAGTGGGAAAAAACAACGAAACTCCCAAAGAAAGAAAAGATTCCCCGGAAAGATTTGCCTGCAGAACTATCAATAATGGGAGTTAAAAGAAATGCTGGCGTGGAGCATGGACTCTGGGGCTGGTTCCGTCAGTGTTGGTGATCGTGGTCCAGTGCCCATGAATAGCTTCAGCCAAGTTTTACTGGTGTGGACATGCTAGGGTAGATGCCAGCACAGGAAAGGACCCTAGTGGCTGTTACCACTTACAGACAGGGCATGTATTACTAATACTGCTTATTACCTCGTGAGACTGCTTGCACAGAGCTTTTGATCTGGACGGGAAGAATAGGATGGCCCGAGGGAGGACCCTGTGCAGAGACCTTTCCATCTGTGCTGCAGGTGACCCTGGCAACAGGAGCCAAGCCGCAACCAGCCATTCCTAGCTGGCTGCTGCATAGCTGAAGCCTGGCCTTAAGTGCCCAGTATCCCCTTTGGGCATCTAGTGGCATTTTAGGTCTCTAAACATGGATGCTTTACAACTCCTGTGTGGTATCTTAGCTGCCCACATTTCTTCTAGTAAAGTCTCCTCTGCGGCATGTTTACTAGCAGCTGCTCTAAGCCGGAGCTGCTACCACCACAGAGCAGCTGAGCAGCCAAGAACACTGTCCTGAAATGGTCTGGGTCGAGTCCCTCTCCAGCCCGTGCTCTGGGTGAGGGGTTACAGCAGGTGGGCAAATGTTGGTCTTGTTTCTCCAGCACCTGGGCTACAGCACGGAAAGAAATTCCTGGCCAGCGGCTGAGACGAGCAGCTCGATACTGTAGCCTGCCATCATGGTACTAATGTGCTGAGGAAGAAATGGATGCTGAATTCCACCCTCTGAAAGACTGTATGAATTTTAAATGGTGATTAGAGAAGCTTCTGCCCCCTCTGTATGCAATTCCCATAGATAAGACTGGCATAATGCTTCGCTTGTGAGTCATGCCTGAGGTTAAGAAAACCAGTGAGCTACTCCTGCTACCAAGAAACAGGCAGTTCTGAGTATGCAGTGGGTACTTACATGTGCAGGGGACTTTGGAGACATTCAGGCATCTCTGAGGCTAAAGTCGCAGGTATAAGATCCATTAGGAATTTAGCCCTAGATTGCTGCTACTTTGCAGTATTAGGACAATCGCTGCTAATTTCTGGGACCTTAGGGAACAGGAAACTCAAGTGGGCTCTAAAACCTTGAGGGAAGTGAGTGGAAAGGAGTATATGCTCATTGCTCTTTCTTCATTACTGTGACAATATTTCTTTTCTCCCCTCCCTTCCAGCCCATCAGCTGTAAAAACATCGTTACCAAGGCTGACGTACAAAGAAAGAAATAATTACAATAATTAGGATGCGAGTTTATTGCTCGGTGCCATTAATCCTGAGAGATAAAATGATTACAGGCTGTCAGAGCCTGGGAAGGAAGGAAGCGCTGCACCGCAGAGCCGTGCTGCAGGGATGCAAACCCTCGGGCAGCTTTGGGGGCAGCAACCTCCCCAGCTAAGGAGCCGCTGGACCTCCGTCTCTCCAGCAGCACGCCTGAGGTGAAGGTAATCGGCATCAAAATGGAGGTCACTTCACCCACTCCTTCCAGGAAAACACGCTTCAGCATTTTGCATATTTTTACCCGGCAGGCTAACAACCCTGCTTTCTGTTCCCTGGGTAATTACTGCCCTTTACTAGAGAGACTTCACCTATCGCCCCGCAGCCAGTTCACCCCAGGTGCCAGGGCGTTCTTCATTGCCCAGACCATGAGCAGTGTCAGAGGATAAAGCTGTGGCTAGCCCCCAACACTGCCACTACTAGTCCAGTCCATCTGCTGACCTCCATGAAGCTATGAATCATGCTCCTAAGAAAATCCTGATGAGGGTGAGGTGCACTAATGGCTCTCAGGGACCTGGCTGTCCATGGTTGGAGTGCTTGTGGAATCTAAACACCCTTTACATCTCTTCTCTGCCTATCCACCTTGCAGTCCATCCCCAGACTAAGCAAACGTGGCAGAGAAGATCCATCTCTGACAGCTGGCTATTAGAGGACTTGATGGGCAAAGCAAATTATTGAATCATAAAGTCATAGAACAGCCCAGGTTGGAAGGACCTCTGAAGATCATCTGGTCCAACCGTTCATGGGAAAGGGACACTAGATGAAATTATCTAGCACGCTGTCCAATCACATCTTGAGAACCTGCAGTGATGGGACTCTAGCATGTTCCTGGAGAGGATGTCCCAGTGGGTGATTGTTCTCACTGTAAAAAAAACTTACACTAAGATGAAACCTCTTCTGATGCAATTTGTATCTGTTGTCCTTTGTCTGTTTCATGTGGCTTCCTGTGAAGACAGAGCCTCTGTCCTCCTTGTAGCTGCCCTTGAAGTCCTGGAATACTTGTGAGGTCCCCCCAAGCCTCCTCTTCTCCAAGGAGAAGATACCTAACTCCCTCAGTCTTTCCTTATCAGGCAGGTTCTCCAGCCCCTTGGATCACATTCATGGCCCGCCTTTGGACCCTCTCCAGTCTGTCTGTGTCTTTTTTGAATTGTGGGGACCAGAAGTAGACACAGTGCAGCATTACAAGCGCTGAGTAGAGTGGGATGACAACATCTCTACTTGTGCCAGTAATGCCCCTGCAGATGCAGCCCAGGGTCTGATTTGCTTTTCTGGCTGCATTTGACTTTGCACTGCTTTTTAATTAACTTTTTTAATCACATGCGAGGAAACGCACCCACGCTCCAGCTCAGGCGTGGAGCACCGGGGCTCGGCATGCATGAGCTGGTGGTGCTTTCAGCTGGGGCCCTCCCTGTTCAGGCCGTTCAGCTGCCTGCCATTTGCTTGGTGGCCACCTTCCCACCAAGTGTGTTATGGACTCTCCACTTTTCATTTGAAAGCATCTTATAGTGAAGGTCTCCTGATGGGCAGTAATTTGGAAGCAACCCAAGGTGGAGGACATCAGTGCCTTTCTTCTGTTGTGTTTGAGAGCCGATGACCTGGGAGCTCCTCTCCAGCCCTTCCCTCTCCCAGTCATGATGGCTAGACATAGCACCAAGCAGTGGGACCAACAGCAAAGCCTGTTAAATTTGCTTATTATTATTATTTTAAAATTTCCTGCTTAGTCCTAAAGATCACATCAATCCTATGAGGAAATGTTAAATAATAATAATACTACAATAATCCTGTCTTGTTACATCTGGGGTTGTGAAAGATTTTAACTGGCTGAATTGCTGTGTTGTTGTTTTGACTCCCTGAAACTTTGTATCTTCTGAGGCCACAAACAAAGCTCCTCTCCCTCCTTGCTCCCGGCTATGCATGCACACACACTCACTAATTTATTGGAGCTGTTCCATAAACATTATTAAATAATATCAGTTAGATAAACACAGAATCTGCTTAAAAGAAGAAAAAAATTCCCACATTTATTCGTGGATGAATTTCACAGAGTCACAGCATGGCCAGGGTTGGAAGGCACCTCTGGAGATCATCCAGTCCAACCCCCTGCTAAAGCAGGTTCTCCTAGAGCAGGTTGCACAGAGTCGTGTCCAGCCGGGTTTTGGATGTCTCCAGAGAAGGAGACTCCACAGCCTCTCTGGGCAGCCTGTTCCAGAGCTCTGTCACCCTCAGAGGAAAGAAGTTCTTCCTCACATTCAGGTGGAGCTGCCTGTGCTGCAGTCTGTGCCTGTTGCCCCTTGTCCTGTCCCTGGGCACCACTAAAGAGAGCCTGGCCCCGTCCTCTTGGCACTCGCCCTTAGGATATTTGTAGACATTGAGAAGGTCCCCTCTCAGTCTTCTCCTCTCCAGGCTAAACAGGCCCAGCTCTCTCAGCCTTCTCTCATCATCTCATCATCTTCATAGATGATTTAATTTCCTTAATTTCTTTCCTGCCCTAAGATTTCAGGAGGGCTTTACTGGAGGTGGAACTGAACGATGTTCATCAGCTGGGTGGGGTGAGCGCTAGGACAGGAGAGCCTGCAGGGCAGCAGCTCCTGCAGGACGTGGCTCTGTGCAGCGCCAGGCAGAGCTGGCAGTGCTCCTTACGCTTTTGCTTAAATGGGGACCTGTTAGTGAAACCTGCATGGTGGTTTGCAATGCTGAAGTGAAAGGCGCTGCCACCGGCCCCATGGGTGGCAGTGGTTAGGGTGCCAAAGTGTTGTCCAGCGTTTGGTAGCTGTGCTAACAAACTCCGTAGGTGTCTGTGGCTGGGTTGGCAGCTGGGTTATGATGTTTGAGAGTGCTTGAGCTTGGGTGGTCATGTTGTGCTGCAGAGGTGGCATCTTTACAATGAGATGGGGAAATGAGGGTCCAGATTAGTCATGGTCGATTAGGGTGATATCATGCCACTTCTTGGAACAGGATTATTAGTGTGGGTGTTCTGGCCAAGCTCCAGTTGTATTCTCCCCTGCTCTACGAGCACTTTCCCTTGCTAATGATCCAAAACTATCATGTGGCATTGTTACCTGTTGCTGAAAACCAGCAATGTTTTATTCCAGAGTCCACTGCACACCAGTAACAGCCCAAGCGCTCTGTCTGCATCAGTTACGCTTTAATGCACACCGAAATCCTTCACGTCTTCAACTACTACAGAAATTATTGCTGTTAGTCTGGTGCAGCAGTTCTTGTCCGCTGTCTGCGGAGCATCATCCCAGCCACATGTCTCCTTTCAGATTTGCTGGAAGATTTCAGTTTTCCCTTCTGGACCACAAACAGTTCCAGCTGCAAGTGCTGCCTGCTGAAGAGACTAGCCTTTCCATCTGCAAGCTTGAGAAGTGTGCGGCCATTAAGGAACTGTACTCCGTAATAGCTTCACATGGGAATATCCATCCAAACAAGCTGTGCTCTAACCCCTGCCAGTTCCTGGAGTTACCACAAACTTTGCAACAAGAAAAGGAATCAGCTGGGGGAGTCTGTGGCTGGTGCCGCACGTTAGCAATGACTAGTAGTTAAGCACAGGAGTCACTGTGCTTGGCTGTTCAAGAACAAGGCCTTATTTAAAAAGAAGAGGGGAAAAAAAATCCACAAACCGACCCTGTTTTTGTGTTGTTCAGCCCGAGCTGAAGTTTTATTAAAGATTTCCATTTGGCAGAACCATCTAATAAATCTTACTGGTTAACAGTCAGAGGAGAAGGAAGAAAATGCTTTTCTGGTGTCTGTTGGGAATTGCTGGTGCTAAATTAGCTTCTCTGGAATTATTGCTGGCACCATCATGCTGCCGCTGTTGCCCCGTGGAGGCTCTCTGTAGCACACGCCTGTTTGTACGCTGCCTGCATCCTAAGCAAGCAGAATATGGAATTTTTTAATCATGAACAGAAACACATTCAGTATTCTTTTCACTTGTGGAAAAATAAACCCTTGAAGGGCGTTGCGGGAAGGGAGAATGCCCACCTGCAAAGGGAGGCCTTGCCAGCACTGGAGGGGGGGATGACTTTGCAAGTCTTTCTGGAGGGAGGTGTCTGGCAGGGCAAGGTGTGATCATCCCGGCTCTTCATCCCTGTTGGCTGCTGTCTGCTGCCTCCACCTCTGAAGATGCCACAAATGAACCAAGACGAGGTCCATGCGGCAAATGGGATGTCCTTGCCTGATGTTTGGGAAATGTCAACTCTCCCTCACCCTCACACATTGTGTGGAAGACATTCAAGACTTGCGTGTGAACTATCGGTGAATTTTAAAACACTTCAGGCCTATTATAGCTCTTTGCCCACTTGGCACCATTCCTCAAAGGGTTAATTCTAGGTCAACACAAACTTCTTACTGACTTCCATCAGGTGGACTTAATCTGAAAATGATGCTCAATTTGCTCTTTGTTGATTGTGAGCCCGAGACCTGAACCACTTATTTTTTGTTTTTCATTAAGAGTAATTTAATTTGATATTAAAACCATTTGAGTGGACCTTTAATTTTTCACAGACAGGGAATGTCACACACATTTCTTTCCCCTGTGCTCCAAGCCATCACACTCCCTAGCCACTTACAGGCAGAAACAGCGCAGATAAAAATAAAAGTGATGCAGTCAAGATTTTTCCCAGCAAATTCAGTATTGAGTGATACCTGGTGAGAGGGGATCAATAGCATGCAGTTAATTTTTAAGTTGTTTATGTTGCTGCTTTTAAATCATGTTTTTTGTGATCCATGCTAATGAGAAGAATGAGGAATTTATAGATTCATAGACTAAGGTCAGAAGGGATCTCTGTGCTTAGTTAATCTGAGCTTGTGTATATGCAGGCCATGGACTTTTCCCCAGGCAGCATCTCTCTTGGAAACGTATCTAATCTGCTCCTAAAAACACTGAGTGTTGTTGAGTTCACCCCCTCCCTTGCTGGTTCTCTGTTTAATTATCCTTGCTGTTGGGAAAGTGCCTTACTTCAAGGCTGAGATGTGTAACTTGACTTTCAAGCCCTTGTCACCTGCTTTGCCTTTGTGAGACTGAAAGATTTTCTACTCGCTCTCAGTGATGAAGTCACCTCTCAGCCTTTCATTGATAAATTCCTTAAATTTCACATCAAAGATCTGATTTGCAACCCGGGGTCATTTTTGCAGCTTCCCTTTGAACTTCTGCTGATATTTCCACATGTTGATGCATGGACCCAAGACCTGCGTTCATCTCGCCAATGCTGTATGCTGCAACTCTCTCTCTTCCCAGCTTCAACCTGTTTTAATTTCGGTGTTAGGGCCCATATTATATATACAATATTGCACTGACCTTTTATTCACCACATTACAATGAAAGCTCATGTTGTGTACCTCTGAGTGCCTGACTTTCTAAGGGGAACAGGGCTGCTAGGATTGTGCTTTCTTCATGTATTACTTTGCATTTAAAGTAGCACTGCTAGCTTGAGACCGTCTCTCTGAGACAGGCAGATAACTGGCTAAAATAGCTCTTTCTGTAATATTTTTCTACCCACCAAGTGTTATGCCACCTGCAGCCTCTACCAGGGGAGATTTTTTACTATCTGTATTGTTGGGAGATGTATTAAATAGCACTGAAGAAGAGTCAATGCTTGCTACCGGTGGCCTTGCTCAATGATATCTTCTCATTAACAACTACATTTTGAAATCTGTCAGTGAAGCAGATTTAATCTCTCTAATGTGTGCCTTGTTAATTCCATATAATACCAGTCAAATACCTTGGAGAAATCGCAGTATATTATACCATTACAGTTGTCTTTAGCAGCCAGGAATGTTTTATTAAAGACCAAAACAAAGAACCCAAATTCCACCCCCCACTCCTCCCCCCCAAAAAAGCAAAAAATCAGAAGACAACAGGTTGGTGTAATAAGACCCATTTTCCAGGAAAGTGCATTGATTGCTGTTCATTATATTATTAGCATCTAGTTATTTGTTGATGAAATCCTAAATTAACCACTCTGGTATTTTGCAGAGGACCAACATGAGGCTAAGTGAGGCCACTTAGCCTGATGTTGGTACTTTGCAAAATTAATTGCTGCACTAAAATTCTCCCTTTCACCTTTTCAAAATACGAAAACACTTTGGCAGTGCACTGATCCACCCTGAACTGTAAGAGTTATTAAAAAATCAACATTAGTGGTTGAATCATCTCAGCGAAGTCTCTAAAGATGCCTGTGTCTAAGACTGCCAGGTTGCCTGGTTTGAGAACTTGATTTCTGAGTTCACATCTTTCCTTGCTGCCACCAGTGACCACTTTCGGTCACTCACAGCAGACTATGGAACCAAACCTTCTTACTCCCTTCCAAATACAGAAGAGGAATATACATCTGATCGGTCTGTGTTACACTTCGATACCTCAATAGCCTCATCAGCAATGGCTTTATAACTGATTAAAATTACAAATTTGATCCCCAAAAGTTTAAAGTGCCTTTATTTTTATTCCCATTAGCTTTTAGTACTTCACTGGTTACCTCAGCCTCCTGTAGCAGCTGCTAGTATTTAACCTATTTGTTACCGCTAACCTCTCATTTTCCTTATTTCCATACATACCGATTCATTTAGGGTTTTTTTGTGGTAGTTTTTACATCTCCTTTTGGCTGAAATATTTTTTCTGTAACTATTTTCCAGCACATTTAAGAATTTTTGAAATTGTGTCTTTTTTGGCATCCAATTGGGATGTACTGAACTATTCCTTTTTTTGGTGGCTATCCCACTACAGGTTTCCAGTCCACTATTGCTTTAGGCTTTAGAAAAAATGTCATTTTAAATTTTGAAATTATTTTTTACGGATGGGTGTCATATTCTGCTTAAGCAAAGCCAGTTTATTATGGTGCCTAAGCGGCGGCTAATATTTAGGTCTCTTGTCTGCTCTTCGTGGTCCATCACAAGGTCTCCCACTGGAGTCCCTTCTGCAGGGTGCAGAGCAAATGATCCCTTCATGTTAGAAACACTGGGAAGTTTTCAGGTGAGACACTCAGCCAACAGCCCCTGCAATTTCACCTACGCAATCACCTATGCAGTTTCTCTTGTAGTGTGCTCCAGATTCATAATTAACAGATTTTTGTTATGTTTTACAAAACAGAGATGTTCAAAGAGCAGTTCACCCCTCTCTATGGGAAAGATACAGGGATGTCTCTAAATGTGCAAGTCCCTTGCCATTTAATTTTACTGGTTAAGGTCCTAATCCAGCGCAGCATCATACCCTTTGTTTCTGGTTTTCAGGAGAAAAATAGCATTAGCAGCTGCCTGAGCACTGATGAGCAGGCTTCTCCTCATCATGCTCTGCCTCTTGCTAGAGCAGGGGGACGGGGAAGATCTGCCCTTAGCACGGGATGCGCACAGCTGCGGCCAGCCGGGCCCGAGCGGCGGCTGCGCCCCTTGGCTGACAGCACCTTGTGTTTCAGGTGCCAAGAGAGGGCGCTCCTTAAATTCATAAAAGAAAAGGAAAAAAAAGGCAAACCCCGGGGGAAAAAAAAAAACCCCAGCAAACCGAGGAAAACCCGAGCATGCCTTCTTAAAAAAGGAGTTTTCTCATCTGCATCAAAGCAAAAGGTTAAAGGCAGCAAGTTAAAACGTGCAGGTGTTTTTCGGCCATAGGACGGGGGCGAGGGACACCCCTGGGGCAAGGAGCAGAGCTGCTGGCCGAACCTTTGGGAGTCATGGGTGGGTCGGTTGCGGGGCCAGCTGCTGCCCCATCGCTGCTCCTCCTCCCACCCCAGGCAGGGTTTTGCTCGGGCCCTTCCCCCGCACACCCCCTCTGCCCTGGTTTTGCTCAGTGCCTCCAGACGCTGCCGCGCTGGACGTGGGTGACGAGCCCTCGCCCTGCGCCCACAGCAGCGTTCACGGACCAGCGATGGCTTTTCCCTGCAAAACTAATAGCTCAGCCGTCCCCCAGCACGGGGACCTGCCCTGTGAGGGGCTGGCACTGTATAAAGCCTGAAACAAACCTGTCTTTCTGTAACAGCCACCTAATACTTTTTAAAAGGCCTTTAAGTTTTGCCAGTACCTGCGATGGGTGCCAAGTTTTATTTTTGTCAGCCAACTTTGTTAAGTTTGTTAAACCTGTGACCGCGATCAGGGAAGCGAGCCCAAAAAGCAATCAAAAGCACGTCATAAATAATAGTAATCAATACCAGTGTGTGGTGCTTACTCAAGTTTTTTTTTTCTTTCAAGGATCTTTTAGCTAGTTAGCAAAAACATGTTCTGCATTATGGTGGTCTCTCCTGCAGTGGGTATTCAACATCCTCGGGTTACACACGGCAAACTGAGGAAAACAGCATTCCTGTAGCCACAGGAGGAGCCCAATACAGGTCCCTCCCCGCAATCCATCGTGTCTGAACATGAGGAGACACATGAACCATAATAGGGTCCTGGATGTGCACTTTGGGAAATGCTGCACCCCTGAACATGTACAAAAAAGAGATGAAGAAAACCCCCAGATGGTACACCATCTCCCTTCCCCTCTCCCCTTCACTGTTAGGTTACATTAGCTTATTTATCAGCAGAAAATGTTAGGGCACCGGTAATTCAGTTTTAATGGTTTTTCTCACCTGCAGAACTGCCTGGAGTGGTTCATGTTGGGACCTGCTTTAATATTGCCTTTCTCTGGGTCATAGATGGTGGTTGCTCGTGCATAAGCTCCTCCAAGAATAAAGATGAACCCATTGAGAGTGACTGCAGGAGCATATTTGTTATCTGTCAATGGAAAGCAACACTGAGATCAGTTTTAGGCTCAGGTTTGGAGACTGTTTTTTTGTTTATACATTCCCCTTATTTATAGATAAGTCACGCTTCTCTAAACCTCCAAGGCTAGGGAAAGAAAAAATGAGGAAACCTTCCCTGCTTTTTTTTCTCCTCTCCCCAAGTTCTCAAAGGCACTTTTAAAGTTCACCAGTCCTTCAACCCCCAGTATGCACCTCCCTCTAAACTCCTAAAGTACAATTATCCACTCCCAAAGCCTAATGGAGTCACTGTGAAAGCTCCACTCTTTCTTTAATATGAAATTAAGATGTCAAGGTGTTTCAGAATTTTGAATTGCTGCAAATTTTAACTCAGATGCTTCCCGTGCCTGTGCAGTGGCTAAGTACAGAAGAAACCCACAGTGCAGAGACATGCTTAGTAATATCCAGTAGTTGATTCTCTTTTGTATTCTGCTTTTGCTTGTGGGAAGGTCACCCACATAATCCAGAAAATTTTCTGAGTCCCTATTTTATTTTCCCCTTCATCTATCACGTAAATCCACTGCATTTTTATTTTCAGATGTGTGTGTACCTCTGAGCAGTCCTGTATTTTAGCAATGGACTGTGTGAGTTGGAGTTTGAAATTAAGCAACTCCCTTACCCTAAGACAAGTTCAAACAGAGCTTCCAAGGATGCTTTAAAAGTCTTGTGTTAGCTGCGGCATTATTGGAAATATTGGTAAAACTAACGATAAATTATCAAATAAAATAATTCTAATTTAATTAGTTCACTTGTCCCGTATGCTGCTAGCACGCCATATGTACATTATTAAATATGAGCCAGTTGGGCTGAAATTTCTCATGATGGTGTCTGTCTGGATGCGATACAGTTTTTTTAATCAACATTTCAGTGAAACCAATCAGCAACGTCTGGGAACAAAAGACAGGAAAATACATTGCTTTATTGGAGTTAAAATAAGCCTCACAACCAGTTCTCTAGGAAGCAAGGGCTTGAGCCCTTTGGGGCATGAAGCAGATGTTTCCTGGGTGGCTATCCTGCTGTCAGGGGACACATAAAAATTCCCCATACAGAGCTGTAAGTTAAAGCCTCTCCAAAGTCTGCATTTTTATATGCTCAGAAAAGGTTGATCCTCTTAAATCTCCAGCGGAGAATCAGCCTGGACACAGTCCTGCTGGCTTCAGCCCCTGCAACTCCCCTCCCCAGCGTGGGGAGCTGGGGCAGCACGCCGGAGAGGAGGTGTGATATCATCTTTACTATGCTCTTACATCTCTGCTAACAGCCTCTACGTAACATTGAAGGGCTCTGTATGTTCCTCTCAGATCTGTAACACTGTGACTGTGCTGTTTTACGGACACAGAAAGAGATGTGCTTAAACCAGCCCCGGCAGCTTTACTTGTGGCATTTGCTTGCCTCTTGCATGACTGGCATTGTAACCCTGAGGTTCTTGTAAAATCACCTTATTCCATTAAATATTTAACAAGAGATTTAATTTGACCGGAGTTAAGCAAAAGCTGATGATGAACATCTCCACAAGAGGCAATTTCCTTAACTGAGGTTTGAACTGGTTAAACTAGAAGGAAAATAATGGTTTTGTGGTGTCTGCTGCTGTTCCAGCATGGCCGTGGGGTGGTCTGGCTCAGTTCATCTCACCCCATGTTGGTGTGTGCCCAGGGGGACGTACATGGGTGCGGCACCCAGCATGAAAACAGGCAAAACGTGTTACGGGTTAAAGTTGGGCTCCTATTATGCTGAGTATCTACAGGCATATGTCAAAAAACCACGGATGTATTAGGAAAATGTCACTGATCCTTGGGAACAGATGGGAAGAAACTAATTCATCCAGAAAATAGAACAAGGAGTATTCAGTTTCTTCTCAGTGCCACTAAGCCACTATAATTCATCAGAAAGACTTATCTGTCCTAACAACCCGGCTCGCATCCGTTTCCAAATCAGACTTGCATATGTGACATTTTTTCCAGTTAAGATACTCATCAGAAATTTTCCATATTTAATTATCACATCTTCCTGCTTTTCCTTTTTCTTTTCTTTGACTAGCACTGTTTTGAAGGAGAACAAAACTCTTGCATTAAAAAAAAAATAGCTCCCAGATCTCACAGGGAAATTATTTGGGGCTCCCTCAAGGAAGAAACAGCGACTTCTCAGGAGACTGAATCACTGACTTCACATTCCTTTTTGTTAAAGAAAGAGAGGGAAACCCTTTGGTTATTTTTATAGTGACTTTTTTTCCCCTTCTTTTTAAATAGGCAGACAGTCTGATATTTTTTTTTTCTTTTTTTTTAAGAGGCAATCGTGTTTGATTCTCATCAATTTTTCAATACATCATCTATCTGTTGTTTTGTATCTGTTTCGTCTTTAGCTACAATTTCATGAATTGCTATAAAGTAAGCCTGGGAGAGAGAAACAGAGAAATCTCTGCTGTTTCTTTCAGGAAGGGAGAAGTTCACAGCAAAGTCTCCTGATCCTGATGAAGATATGGCAGAAAGACAAGCGGGACACCCCTCCAGAGAGAGGTAGAGGGAAAACAGTGGGTTTTATTTTTGTTTTGTCACCATGGAGGCAGAAATTCTTCATGGATACAGGGAGCTTGGAAAACTCAAGGCATCATTCCTGCTACCTGGGTGTGGATGACCACCTTCAGTCTTTAACTTTACTTCATCCCAGGTGCTACCCTCACTCTTCCCCTGTCCTTTCCAGAGCTTGGTAACCTCATGTAAACACTTAGGACACTCCAACTTCTGTCACTGCTCTGAAGTCCTTAATGTGCTTGTGGTGCAAGGTGGATGGCTACGGAGCCTAATTTTGCAAAAGCATGTTCTGGTTGGACTTCTTGGGTTTTCAGTTGGTGCTACTGGGGATGAATCTGAACTTGTGTGGGTCAGAGGCTTCCTGCGGGATACAGCGGGGACATTGGGTATTTCAAAAGTGTGCTGGAGGGAGGAAAGAGAGGGGAGAGGAAGCATGGAAACAGAGAAGCAGCCTCCTTTCACCTACAGAACTGAAGTGTGGGGCTGTAGGATATACTAATCCATTTCAGTCTGGAAAATCTTAAATTGCATTTGTCCAGGACAGCAAGCACACTTGAGATTAAAAGGCAGAATAAATGTAAAGGAAATAATAGATGAAAGGTACGCTTCTCTCCAAGTGGATAACATCATAACATCACTCTCCTTTGCTGTTGCTATAGGAAAATACACAAGTATTTCTGTTCTAGTGACAGGTCATTGCAGGAAGGGGTATGCACTTAACGACAACCCTTGAGCCGGAGGTGTACTTCACATGGGGTTGGTAATTTAACCTACTTGTGTGCTCCTCATTTAGTAACAACAGCATGCTGTCTGTGATGTGTTTTGTGGCTGTCGTATCTCTCGGTACATTCTATGGTCAAGTAGCACATTTCTGCTTTCCATTCCATGATTGCTTAGAGATCTTATGTTGCCTTCCAGTAAAGTACTCGGTCAGAGACAGAAGTGGTGTTTCAATGAACGGCAGCAGCACTTCATATGGAAAACAGTTATTAAAGCCAAACTAGTCAAACATTTTTATCGGGAGGAAGAAATGCAGGCATGCCACCAGTCCAGATATAATTCCAGCCGAAGGGTGTCCCTGTAGGTACGGATGGCCGGTCAGGGAGTTGATGCACATGATGAAGCAGATTGGAGAAAGGAGACTAGTTAATACAGATGAAATCTGCTTTTTATAGTAAGTGCCTCTTCTCCTCCCTGAATACTATTCAGACAAGCCCAAGAATGGCACAGTAATGGATAACATAACGTCCTGCAGCAGCTGGCAGACTTTGGTCTGATCTTTAACATAGCTTGTGAGGCCAGACTGCAGATACTGCAATTAACAGCAGGGTCTCAGATGTCAGCTCTGCTGGCACAGTGCTCTCCTCTTAGCTGATTTCTCATAACCACACAACTAGTTGCAGGGCCCTGTGGTTTCCCCAGTGACCCTTGAGCAAACCCGCCTCAGACACCCCAAAGTTGAGTGTCCTTGCTTGAAAATGCTGCATTTTGTGTATGTGTGGCAGGGATCACCCAAGCCAAAGCAGAGGGCTCCAGCAGCCATCGTGGGGTAGTTTCACATCAAATTTGCGGGCAAAATGTAGATGAACTGAAGAGAGCTGGACAAAGCACAGCCACACGGATGAAGCAGAGGTAGGAAGTGAAAGGGAGGACATCTGATAAAGGACAAACACAAAAATATTGACTTGGCTGGGTAGAGGGCAGAGTAAGTATGTGCAGGGGCAACACATCAAGGAGTAGGAAAAACCATTCTGAATGGAGGATATGGCATATACAGAGGAGAAATGGGTGAGGTAAGGAAAGTAAAATTCAAGCTTACTAGTGGGAAAAACACTTGGAACTAGTCATGGGAAGAAAAACACGTTGAAGGATGAGATGAAAGACTCATTGCTTTGAGACTTCTAGGTGAGAGCTGGCAAAACCCACACATGGGTACCGAACTACTGATCTTGGGGAGAGGGCCAAGACTTATATCTGATTTTTCTTGTAAAGTCCAAAAATAAATTCAAGGGAATGATTATGCATTTTAACCAAAATAAGCCATGGGACAGTGCAGTAAAAATGTACAGATGCTGCTAATGCTGTTTTCCAGATATTGCTTGCATTCCTTGCTCCGTGATTGTACCACTTTGGTCGGACACATGGCAGGAGTAAATGGTATGGTGAAGGAACTAGATACTTGGATTAGAAACCAGAAATACCCATAGATCTTTGAGCTGTGTTCTCACAGTTCTCACCAGATTTTAAAATTTAATAGTGGTGACGATAAATTGGTTTAATTACAAGACATAAACATTAATCAAAATCTGCACTTCAACCAGTACAGGCACTGACTGTTCAGGGTATCAAAACCCAGTATATTTTAGTGCGCTGGCATGAAGGCATAAAATGAACTAAAAGGCAGTGATAAGATAATTAATCTTACTTGCAATCACCGATTTCAACATGTCTATGGCCATCTTGTTAAATAAGACAAACCTCAGGAAGCTGGGAATGTAATACATTTTTAGCAGAGCTATATAAGACAGCCTGGCAAGAAATGGAAAGGCAGGTGCTGCAAGTATGTTGCCTGGGTTCATTTACTGTTGTAGGACTTTGGCTGAAGAGCAGCAAACCTCTTTCAGCTCAAAATGCAAGAAAGGGATGTGCCAGGTGGTTTACTTGCCCAGGGAGGCTCCATTACCCCAGTAACATCAAGCTGTGGGCTACACGGCTGCAGGAACACCTGCCAACTCCAAAGGTGGGGAGGACAGATGCAGGGCAAAGGATGGGGCACCTTCTCCTCTCCAAACATGGATTTGTGTAATCAACACCTACCCAAAGGCTATCACAGCACCCATGTGCGACGTGTTGGTGAGCCTAGTGTCATACCTAATGCGTGCAGGCATCTACCTCCCAGCACCTCCTGGCAGGTGGAGGCTAAAGAATAAATGGAAACTGGGAGTGAATTTGCTTATTCCTAGAAGACATCCAGGCAGAAGAGAGCAGTGGCTGAGCTGCATGGACTTGCTATCCATCCCTATTCTGTATCTCCTCTGCACAGGCAGGATGTCAGTATCCAGCCTGTTTCACTTCCATTCAGATTAGCCAAAAAATGACCCTTCCCCTTGCCACGTTGATGCCAGTGTTGCCTCGGGTCAGGTGGGCACACGATGCTATGGAAGAGATGGACCTGTTGGGTTCAAACATGTGTCATACTGCGTTCAACTCACTATCATAAAATACCGCAGTCACCTGAGACAGGTACTACTGGACTAAGCATCTCCAGAGACCTTGGCTACTTTCAATACCTGCATCTACTGTTGCATATCTGAGCGTGCTTGAGGTGCTTTTAAAGAATCTGTTGTCCTATTTGAGGTTAAACATTGAGGTTTCACTGGTATCTGGCGTGACCTTAAACAACACAACCCACCATCAGATAGCTCAGTTGACTTAGCTCAGAGGGACACCTTAAGAATTCACAAATCAACACAAAGGGCTCTGAGGCTGTCAAATGCACTCAGCAGTGATTCAACTTGGCTCCATTTTGCAAAAAGCACCCCAAGGCTCCTTCTACTCTCTCTTTGGTTTAGACTGTACCATACTTGGTGTAGCATCCAGTTCTTGGGGAATACTTTACAAATACAAGTGATGCTATGGTTCTTGTAGAGCTGGAGAAATTAAAGTATATTTCTAACATTTCCACTGCCTCTTAGTGAAGATCGGGCATCACATCAGTTCAGTTTCCCACACATTCTCCACAGGGTTGCAATTTTCCTGACTCTGCATTATTTGCAAATAAATTGATGTTATGTATCTCCTAACAAAGACACAGAGCAACTCCACATTTTATCATATATTTTATGCCTTCAGCTTAACTAATTAACTTTGCTTACACCAAGAAAACATAACTACCCTCTTTTAACTTCACCAGTGTCTTTCATGTATATTTGTTAGGAAATAATAGTACACGTCCAATACAACAGTGGGTGACGAACCCAGCCCTGGATAGGATGATTTTTTCCAAGCACGCATGGTGTTGATGCCTGCTAGACATATAACAAGCCCATGGAATGACTTCTTAGCTCCTGTAGCACTTGTACTATTTTGGTAAGGAAAAGAAATACCTTTTTGCATAATGCATTCATTTTTGCAATACACTGTGAGTACAGGAAAACCTCATACTGTCAGTCAGTGGATTATATGAACAGCAGCAGCTGTAGCCATGTGATGGAAAAACCAGGCAATAGGGTTGTTTGTACCGCTGTATTACATAATCATGACTTTTGCCGGTTAACGCCCTCCCGCTGGGCACTTCATGCTGCATCATATGCATGTCATGTTATGTTAGGCTGGACACAAACAGCAGTAAGGGACTTGGAAAGCAGCAGTGCTGTCTGCACAGGGGAGGTTACGGCCGTGGCTGTACCAGCTCCTCATGACCTGATCTACTAGGGAACCCCAAGAAAAGAATCATAGTAATTGTTAACAAGCTACCATACAAAGAGCAGCTTATCTGAGCTTTCCAAATATGCTTAGGCCTTACCTAAATGCCTTATAATTGTGCTTCTATAATTTATTGCGTGCTACTCCTATTGCTCTGCCAGGCTCAATAATGAGAAAATTATTTTTTCAAAAAAGAAGCACCTCATGTCACAGTTTCAACACGACTGAGAGGTTCAGGATGGTGAACCACTGGAACAGGTTGCCCAGAGAGGTTGGACATGCCCCATCCTTGGAAACATTCAAGGCCAGGTGGGACAGGGCTCTGAGCAACCTGACCTAGTTGAAGATGTCCCTGCTTTTTGCAGGGGGGTTGGACTAGATGACCTTTAAAGATCCCAAACCATTCTATGATTCTAGGATGCAAAAGCAAGCCACCCTAAAGCAGCTTCTCTGCAATGACTGTACCACTGCTGTTTCTTTGGCCACTTGAATATCACCAGACCAAAGGCTGCCAAAGCAGGTGGCCCAGGTCGGCTGTTACCCTGCAGTAACACCTCTGTGAGGCTGAACACTAAACCTCATTTCCAAAAGAGCAGCCTAAACACTCAGGGTGCAAATCACCACAGAAAGCAAATAAGTTGCAAACTTCTGAGTGCTATTCTGATTTTGGAAGGAAGTCTGCACCTCTGACATTGCCTGGTACGTTGGAAAATCTGGCCTGTCATCTTGCTCTTTATGCAGTAAAATGTTCTGTGAGCTCAAGGGTTTCATAAACTAATAACCACAGTTTTAATAATCTACATGTCTTGGAGATTTCAGCCTCTGAAGCACGTATGCCTGTGGACAACACTAATAAATCCCAGTTAAGAATGACTGCCACTTCCCACAGGAGAGACGGTATTTTAACAAGCTCATGAGTAATAATTCATTAACTGAGCAGTGTTGTAAAGCTGCATGGAGCAACACATGATGCCAGGATGAAGTTTCACTGCACTTAGCAATTTTTTGGATCTAAAATTACTAGTTGTCCATATCTAATGACTGCTTTCCTTTCTCCTCTACTTTGAACTCATCACTTCTAGCTGATAACTAGCTGTATTAATGAGTGACAATTGCCTTCAGTAAAGATCCAGATAATTGCCTCTCTGTGGTATAATATACCATGCATTCCTGCCAATATGTTATAAACATATCTCCCCCCACCCCCCCAATGCATTTCCTTTCTACGAAGGTATTAAAATACCTGTAGCACAGAGATTTCTGTTGTAATAAGGGTTTACTCTGACACCACGCATCCCTTACCGATCATCGGAGACTCTATAAAACTCCATGAATTAGTCTGAGGGATGTAGGACTGCAAGACCCCCGCAGCTCGGCCGGCTTCGTTCACCCCACCGAAGACGTAGATCTTCCCACCACAAACGGTTGCAGCAGCTGAATGCACAGCCTTTGGCAGAGGAGCAATGGTCTCCCACTGGTTGGTTATTGTATCGTACCTAGGACAACAGCAGTTGGAGTGAGCTGAGATGACGCAAAACTGGGCAGGATAGACAGGCAGAGAAAGCAGGCTGGGATATAACAGAAAGGCAGCTTGACAAGCAGAAAAAAAGCAGAGGTGGAAATGCATTTTTTCACATCCTACAAATTCAGCCACTTGGTAAACAGTGTAATTAATGCTTTTCCTAAGCTTTTAAAACATTGAGAAAAGCCCAGAGAAAGCTGGTTCTATTTTCTGTAGATGCCTCTCAAATCTCATTATAGTCCAAGCTAAAGAAACTCAGGACATCTTTGTTGAGATGTCTTCCACTAATTAATTTCTTTTAATGAGTATACAATGAGATTATTCTTGCAAATCAGTGCAGTGATATCCAATAGCGACCGCAGGCAGGCAACTGTTAATATACTTCAATTGTTCAGCTTGTGGAACACATCTCACCTGCAACATAATGCAACACGATAGCTCTTTTTACTCTAGTTAACTGACCAGTGACACACATTTTGTGCTGGAATAAGTTGCTTCTATTTAATTTTCATTGTGCAAACCGAACTACTGTGCTTCATTGCAGGATGCTGTAAATGTTAATGCTGGAATAAGATTTCACCATTGCATCCATATTTGACATGAAGCAAACAGAAAAGAGTATGCATGAAAGTGCTAAATTAGTTTTAAGGTCATCAGTATCTGATTTAATTAAGCCATTGACCATAAGGGATGTGCAGTTAATAATCCACGGATGAAGATTCATTTTAGACAATGTCACAAGTACAGACATAATTTTTTTTAAAGATAATGTGGCAGGGATCCAAATAGCTGCCCTAAAATGAGTATTGGAGACAGTGGCAAATAATGTGAATTTTAGGCTTCTGTATTTCCACATAATGGCACATTCAGTCAGATAGTAGTTTCCTGCGTAGTGATTATCCAGAATTGTTGACTGCAAGAACAGAAGCCCTCATCACCCACTCAGGGCTTTTGCTCTTAATATTAGTGATATGCAATGTGCAAACATGAAATAAATCCTTGGCCATGAACCCATATGTAAAAAATTGATTTAGCAACAGGAGAATTCTCCCTTTGCAACATGTCCCTCCAATTCTCACTGCCTGAATCTGGGGAAAATAGAAGTGAGAAATTATATAAATGATGGAAACAGCACAAAATATTGTGCTTAATGAAAATGCATTAATGAATTTCCACGTAATATAACTGAAAGTAATTAACACACTCATAAAACTGAAGCAAAAGCAAGAGGGAGGCAAACTTTAACTAAAAAAAAATAATAGGGAAGTCGCTTATAATAAGCACGGAGAACTGCCTTGTACAATGCTCTATATTAGTTCCTGAGAAATTAAATTCATCTGCAAGTGATGAAAGGGGACAAATATAACAAGACTAAACAACATGGTGCTGAGAGCATTCAAGGCGACACACCTATACTGGGCTGATTCTTAACGTTTTGGTGCCAAACCTGAACCTGCTGATGCATTTTGCACAAGCAACTCCTCCAGGTAAAGCACCATATGCTGCATCTTCTACATTTGCCCACAGCACGTGGGGCAGCACTCGCATCCATCCTAGCAGATATGCAAAAATCTCACATAATTTTGGTTTACACTTTTCTAACTTAGCTAATGCAGTCATTTGGTACTTGGTAATTTAATTCTTGATGCCTTATTAAGAAATTGGTTATAATTGATTAGAAACTGGGAAAAGCAATACAGCTGAGAAGAACTATCTAATGTTCCTTTCTGGTTCCTTGGCTTCTAAGATATAAATTATACCTGTCACCTGATAATATATTGTCTCACAACAACCACTCTGACTTAGTACCAGGAACATCTGCAGCCAGTTGAAGTGGTCTGAGACGCAATGGTGAGCAGCCACACTGCCTCCCCTGGTGCTGGCAGAAGTACCTAGCAGACCACAGCTCCCCAGACAGATATGTTCCTGCCAATGACATTCTGATCTACGTTTTTGGGAAGGAGCAGTTATAAGGAGAGGTTGTATCCTTCACATATGCTGGGGGCTGAGTGTGGTTGAGGACCATATCTATGGGAATATCGAAGAAAAGTTCAAACTACAAAACCAATCACCCTTTTTCTAGATGAATTTCACTATTGGGACCACAGGTCCCTCAGACCCCATTTTTCATCCACTTTCACTGTCCTTCTTTTACACTCTGTGATGTCAGAATTGATCTTTCTTTCTCCTACCCTTCTCCGTCTGCCACCAGGAAACCAAAAATAACCAGTTTCACTTCATCTGATGAAAGCCAAAGGCTGCAAATCTAGTGGGTATAGATGCAAGTGTCTTGAGCGTCATTTGGTTTAAAAGAAACCAGTGAACCATAAAGCAGGTGGAAGCAAGTCCTTGTCTGCATAACACAGGCATCCAACATGGGTTTTACATAGGCTGCTCGGTGAAGCAATCCTCAAGTCCCTAACTTACACCTGGGGCTGAAGAAGAGAAATTGGTGCCTTCAAGGCTTCCTGATACCTGTCCATCAAGTCCCTCCATCCCCTCTGGGGTTTATTGCTCTGGTTCACTCCTTCCTTGCAAAACTGCAGACCTGATTTCTGGTCTCTGTTTTGCTTCAGTTCCCACCCACCAGAAAGTAAGGTTTGTTTTATTTTTTTTTTCCTGTTGGATTATAAAGCTGTCTGCTCTCTTTCACATATGGACTTGCAGAAAATAGTAAAGTCACCTCTTCACCTTCTATGGGATAAACTAAGCAGTCTAAGCTCCTTAAGTCTCTGCAAGGCAGGTTTCCATCATTTTGGTCTATCTCAAGTCAGCTCTTAATGTGTTCACACAAGGATTTGCACCAGATTAACTAAATTGGTTTAAAAATGAATAAAGTTGAATCTTTCTAACCTTCCAGGACAGGAAATAATGACACCTGCTTTACCTCTCTGCCCTAGGGCCTTTCCATCTGTCCTGTCATCTCTGGCACTGCTGTCACTCCACCGCCACTAGTGCTAGTGGGGGTCCTTGGCTGCTTGTAACACCGGCTCTGCTAAGGGGCCAGTGGGGAGGGAACTGATTTAAAGAATAATCACTTTGATCTCTTTCCATTAGTCAAGCTTTGCATTTGATTCCCCTGTTTGAAGCCATAGATGGAGACTTAACGGGAGCTGGCTGCAAGCCAAGCAAAGGTTTTTCTTCCCTCTCCTCCACTGCTCCCTCCACTCCCGGTGTGTCCATGCTTGTCCTTGGCTAGGGGCCTACCAAGCCCATCCAATCTGCTGAACTTGAAACTTCAAGGACACCTCCTTTCACATGACTGGCTGCTGGTTTTGCAGCTCTTGCACGCTACAGACTCACACGTGGTTTTACACAGATGCCCTTGCGTGCCTTCCTCTGCCCCCAGAGCAGTCCCTGCAACCCTGTGGTCCACGGCCCTGCCAAGCACCATACATCAGGCTTCCCATGCCTGCCAGATGCGTGTCCCCACCTGTCACTTTACATGCACCGAGCACCGTCATCTCACCTGACCCTTCTGCAGTCACTATCCTTTGGTTTGTGTATTACTTTTATACCTGTGATATGGTAAATGATCTGAACCCAGCAGAAAATACAACCCAGGCTTGAAGAGAGCACACACAGAAATAACCTTGCTGGTTTCCACAACTCTCCACTCTTAGAATTTCATCTGTGGGCCTGATCTTCCTCTTGCTTCACTTACTTTGTTCAATGCCTCCTTTCTTGCTCTTTCCCTACCACCTCAGTATTAACAGCTGAAAGCCCTTCATTTCAAGGTGTGCCATTTGCTTCTCTGCCTTCTTGAAATTTGACCTCTTCAGTACCTGCAAACAGTATTTTTTTTCTCTTATTAACCTCTTAATTTCTCTCCTAGGTTTAACAGTTAGATGAGTATCTTCATTTATTCACGTTATAAAGTCCTTACATCATGGTCAGTCACTTACAGACATGCACCCTCCAGTTTCTTACACAATACTTAATTCTGTTTGCAGGAAAGCTGCTATTTAAAAAAACAGCCGTACAGTGTCATATTGATCTGCTATTCAGATGATTCAATTCAATTGTTTAAAATCACATTAAAGGATTACTATTGTTTGCCTTTTTCATTTTTTTCTGACTGTTCTGAGCAGCTTATGAAACTATTCTTGGACAAGGCTATGTATTTTTCTTAAGACATCATAGATTCATAGAATCATTTAGGTTGGAAAAGACCTTTGAGATCATCAAGTCCTAACCCAGAACTGCCAAGTCCTCCACTAAACCATGCCTCTCTAACGTGCCTCATCTACACATCTTTCAAAGACTACCAGGGATGGTGACTCCACCACCTCCCTGGGCAGCCTGTTCCAATGCTTGACCACATTTTTGATGAAGAAATGTTTCCTAATCTCCAATCTAAACCTCCCCTGGCACAACTTGAGGCCGTTTGCTCTTACCTATCGCTCGTTACTTGGGAGAAGACACCGACCCCCATCTGCCTACAGCCTCCTCTCAGGTAGTTGCAGAGAGTGATAAGGTCCCCCCTGAGCCTCCTGTTCTCCAGGCTGAACCCCACCCCCCTGCCCAGTTCCCTCAGCTGCTCCTCATCAGACTTGTGCTCCAGATCCTTCACCAGCCCCATCGCCTTTCCCTGGACACGCTCCAGCACCTCTACATCACTGTTGCAGTGAGGGGCCCAAAATGGAACACAGAGTTCCAGGTGCGGCCCCACCAGCGCCCAGCACAGGGGGATGGTCACTGCCCCGGTCCTGCTGGCCACACTGTTTTGGATACACGCCAGGGTGCTGTTGGCCACACAGCTGGCTCATGTACAGCCAGCTGTCGACCAGAACCCCCAGGTCCTTTCCCGCCAGGCAGCTTTCCAGCCACTCTTGCCCAAAGCTGTAGCGTTGTGTGGGGTTGTTGTGACACACGTGTAGGGCTCAGCACTTGTTCTTGTTGAACTTCATACCTATGGGTCCAGCCTGCCCACATCCTTCTGCAGAGCCTTCCTACCCTCCAGCAGATCAGTGCTTCCCCACAACTTGGTGTCATCTGCAAACTTACTAAAGGTGCACTTGGTCCTGTCTTCCAGATCATTGATAAAGGTATTAAACAGAACTGGCCCCAATACTGAGTCCTGGGGAATGCTGCCTGTGATTGGCCACCAAATGGATGTAACTCCATTCACCACCACTCTTTGGGCTCGGCCATCCAGGCAGCTTTTTACCCAGCAAAGAGCATGCCCAACCAAGCCATGAGCAGCCAGTCTCTCCAGGACAATGCTGTGGGAAAGGGTGTCAAAGGCTTTACTAAAGTCCAGGTAGACAACACCCACAGCTTTTCCCTCATCCACTAGGCAGGTCATCTTTTCATAGAAGGAGATCAGGTTAGTCAAGCAGGACCTGCCTTTCATAAGCCCATGCTGGCTGGGACTGATCACCTGTGCTGTGATCCTGTACGTGCTGTGTGATGACGCTCAGGATCATCTGCTCCATAACCTTCCCCAGCACCAAGGTCAGGCTGACAGGCCTGTGGTTCCCTGGATCCTCCTTCCAACCCTTATTGCAGATGGGTGTCACATTTGCTACCTTGCAGTCAACTGGGAACTCCCCAGTTAGCCAGGACCGCTGATAAATAATGGAAAGTGACTTGGTGAGCACTGCTGCCTTCTTCCTCAGTACCCTTGGGTAGACCCCATCCACCCCGATAGACTTGTAGCTGGTCGCTAACCATTTTGCCTCAGATTATGGGGTCTTCATTCTGCTCCCCATCCCTGTCTTCCAGCCCAGGGGGCTGGGTACCCACAGAACAACTGACCTTACCTTTAAAGACTGAGGCAAAGAAGGCATTAAAGCCTTTTCTTCAGCCTTTGTCACTATGTTTCCCCCCACATCTAATATAGGACAGAGATTCTCCTTAGCCCTCCTTTTTCTGCTAACATATTTATAGAAATTTTCTGTATTTTACAGCCATAGGCAGGTGAAGTTCTAGTTGAGCTTTAGCCCTTCTAATTTTCTCCCTGCACAACCTCACAACACCCTTGTGGTCCCCCAGAGCTGCCTGCCCCTTCTTCCAGAGGTGGAAACTCTCCTTTACGCCAAGTTCCACCCAAAGCTCTGCTCAGCCAGGCCAACCTCCTCCCCCAGCACTCACCTTTCGGTGTAGGGGAATGAAGGCAGTGGGGTGATTAGCATTGATAACATGCAGCTGTGGCCTTGCCTTGAAGGCAGTGGGTTGGTTGACATGGATGATGTGCAGCTGTAGCTCCTTCCTGCTAAGTGGTTAAATAGCCTGAGGACTGAGGCAGAGGTGGTTGGGTGGATGAGGAGTAGTGTGGTCTGACCTCTGGAGGAAGGAGACAGCAGAATCTGACCCACTGTAAAGCCTTGCTGCAGCCTGATAGCTTGTTTGTGCTGCAATGTTTGGGCACATGGGGATGGGCTGCTCCTGCACCCCCAGGGCTGCCTCCCCAGGGGCTCTGTCAGCCAGGCCCCTGAACAGGCCAGCGTCGGCCCCCTGGAAGCCCAAGGCAGCTGTTCTGCTGAGCCCCCTCCTCACTGCTCTGAGCCTCAAAACCTTTTTGATTTTGTGACGGCTGTGCCCAGGATGGCCTCCAGCCACCACATCACCCACCCGCCCGTCCCTGCTGGCAAACAGCAGGCTCAGCAGGCACCTTCCCTAGCTGGCTCCCTCACCAGCTGGGTCAGGGAGCTGCCATCTTCCACACACTCCAGGAACCTCCCAGGCTGCTTCCTCTCCGCTGCGTTGTATCTCTAGTGGATGTCCTGTAGGTTGAAGTTCCCCATGAGAACAAGAGCTGGTAACTGTGAAACTTCTCCCAGCTGCTCATAGAATATTTTGTCTGCCTCTTCATCCCAGTTGGGTGGTCTACAACTGCTCTGTTGGCTCTCCCCCTAATTCTTACCTATGAACACTCAACCTTATTGTCACCATCATTCAGCTATAGACAAGCAAAACACTTCCAAACATACAGAGCTACCCCATTGCCTCTCCTTCCCTGCCTATCCCTCCGGAAGAGTTTATAGCCATCCATTGCAGCACTCCAGTCGTGCCAGCCATCCCACCATGTTTCTGTGATGGCAGCTATATCACAGCTTTCCTGCTGCACAACGGTGTTCCACTCCTGTTTGCTGCCCATGCTGCGTGCATTGCTGCAGATGCACTTCAGTTGGGCTGCTGATGCTGCCACCTTTCTGGGGGGAGAAGCCCTAATTCCTATGTGACCATGTCTCTAGTAAAACAGTATTTTCTGAGCAGTTTCTGAAGTTTATAAAGTTTATTCTTTACACTGAATTTTTTAGACTGTCTTCCAAGTATACACTGCCAGACCAAAGTAATCTCCCAATTTTAGACAACCCTATTGTAAAAGTGCTGTCAGGTCAAGGGGATTCATCTTCTTCTGTCCTTCAAACAGATAATAACCACAAAGCACCTGCATTTCCACACTTTTAGTCGCATACATTGTCTTGTCAGCATACGCAGTTTTCTCGGCTCCCAAATTGCTTATGTTACAGGGCCCATCCATTATCTAAAAACCTAGTTCGCGGATCCACTTCATTTCGCTGCCTCCCAACTCAACTCATATCTCAGAAGAAGACAGAAAGTGTAATACCCTCTCGCCTAACACCTAATGACTCGCTCCCTGTCACACAGAAACTTGCCAGAGGGGTTTGATGGAGAACTGCAGCTGCGCCGTTATTTCCCTAAACACTCATTCCAAAAACATAACTCTCCCTGGGCATATACCCATGTACAGCCACAAAAATGAACATATAACTCAGCCCCTCTGGCACATGCATATTGTTTGAAGATAAGTAACGAATGACTCCTACTCGTCTGTTTGTGGTAGTCCTGTAGTATTATCCATTGAGATGGAATTTTTTCTGTCTCTTTACAGACAAATAGCAGATAAAGGGTAAAAAATCTCAGCGCTATGGAAGTTGATGGGAAAACACCCACTGATTTAAGTGGCACCAGAATTTCTGGTTCAGGCTGCACCCTTCAGCATCAATGACACAACTGAAATCACAGAGACTGGAGCCCAGGAGCTGATGCCATAAATCATTATGGGTCCAGTAGTCCCTGCTTGCTTTAATGCTTTCTAATGGTGCAGCAGATGTATTAGGTGCAGTCAGGTGGCAGCATGTAGAGCTAAAATGGTCTGACATTTGTTTTTAAAAAACAAAGTGCAGTAAAAACATCTGGTAAGATTTTAACCATTTAGGATGGAATATTACAAGAACTACAGGAAAAACAGGTGAAGAACAAGATGGAAACGGGGAGAAAATGTTATTCTCTCTGTTTTCAAAGACCTGTGGTGATGAGACATCCTGTAGTCTCCACGCTCTGGGGCTGCTAACTGGTGAGGTGAGGGTAGGTCACTTTGGACCGGAGACATGCCCTCCACCACGCCAGTGAATACACATCAAAACTTGGCCAAAGCTGTGCATGGTCATGCTTGAGCTAACTGAGCAAGCAAAAAGCGAAATGTGGCTGGGAAAGATAAGCTGCATGTGCACAAGGGGAGGTGGTAGGTGGCCCGATGAGGGAGGGTGTCCAGTGCCTTGCCCTTCACACTGGTGGCACTGCACAGGATCACATTGTGCATCAGGCCTGGAGAAACCTCTGTACCTCCATCGGGGTGAGAAACAGGGCTATAAGATCAGATGCCTCCTTTGATGTGAAAAACCAACGAAAATCCAAGAGTGCATGACCCTGAAATTCAACACTGTGGGGAACAAGGTTAAACTCAGAGGTAAATGTAATTTTTGGCATCACCTGACTTGGAGCATATGATCATGTCACCTTATTATTTTAATATAGTGCTTTTGTAAGACCTGCTTGAATGACAGACAGGTTTCCCTGCTCTTGAGAGATGGCAATCTCAATGTCCCACCAAAGCAATACAGTATCTGAAGAGCAAAGTGCAGCCCACACAGAAATATGTGGGAGAATGTTGGTCAGTGGTAGCTCCTGAGGGTGGGGAAAAAGAAAGGGAAGGCAGAGTCAAGAAGGGGGCATCAACTGTGCAGAAGACAGTTGAAAACTGAGCAATTAAAGTGACTTTAGTTTGTATTTTAATGTTTGCTTTTTTTCCCTAAGTTGCAACCCAAATTCAGAAAACCTCATTGTTTACAAAAAGTGGGTAGAGTGACTTAAATTCCTGAACACTTGCACAAATTTTCCTGGTCCGAATGGGAAATGCTTTTGCCTGAAAAGGCCTGACTTTGCCCAGCACACCTACAAGGGTCAGCTTTTTCTCACCTGCATTTCTAACAGCAGACCCTGAAACATCCCTTCCGAACTGCACAGCTTCAGCCATGCCATGCTTTGCTTCTGTCATCCCCCCCCACCCCCGTCACTTTAATACAAAGAATAAAAAAGGAAGCATCCCAAAACCTCTCTCATTCCTTGGCATAACCCAAAGGAGGCCATGCTGCACTTTTTCCATGGCTTTGTCTCACAAGTCTCTTTATAGACAATAGCAGATTAATTATAACCACGGGTTTAGCAAATCCCCATGACAAGACATCCTTATTGTGGTTGAGACAGCATGCGCTGAAATGATAGGAAGGAAATCTGCTCCTTTCCCACATAAAAGTCTCTTGGTGGGCTTGTTACCACTGAAAACCAGCAGGGCTGCTCTCACTGAGCCATGCAGGGTATGCCGAGGGCCTGAGCATGCCTTTGCAGCCTGCAGTGTTGTTCGTGGCAAGGGCTTGAGTGATTGAGAAGGAAGTAGAGGGAGTGACTTTGCTTGATTTGGGCTTCTTTCAACTGACCAACATTTTGGATGCTTTGTTAGAGAGAGACTGTGAGAATCAGAGCAGAGACAGAAATGACACCCTGGGAAAAATAAAAAAGAGACCATTTAATCGATGACATCTATCAAGACATCTATCTGCAACAGCATTATTTCGGTGTTCATCTTTATCAAGAGATGGAATTAAATACTGCATCTCTTTCCTGGGCTTTCTCCTCCCCATGTCTACAAAACCATACCTGCTAGTTAAAAATGTACTGACTTAAATTACAGGACAAAGACCTTTGGAAATCAGAAGTAATCTGCAAAAATGGGTGAGATTTCCCTCAAAGCAAGTTCTGAGGGCAGTGCCCACCTTAAGCTCAGGGTTAAGGAGGGAAGCAACCCTCACATGTTGCATTCACTGCTATGATTCATCATTCCTTCTTCCCTGTCTGCATTTCCTGACTTGCTGACAGCATCATCACCGATGTTAGTTCTTCAGCCTGTGCCAAGGAACACAAAAGTACCGATGGCCATATGTGAATGGCTATCGCTCAGCACCAGATAGTGGAGGCCATGCATACAGACAACTGGCCTGTCCCATGCACTGAACTAGGTGGAAATCCTTTGGGAAAAAAAAGTCATCACATAACTGAAGATTGTACCAAAAAGTAGATCTGTCGGCAGAAACTTTAGTTTTGGTATTTCTTAATTTCCTGTGTGTTTGACTTTGTAACAATAATGAACTTTTAATAGAGGTTTTGGTATTCAGTATTTACAGTATCTACTTAAATGAAAAAATACTACACCCCCCCCCAACTGAACATAAATTTTGCAGCACCAAGATCCAGAAATAATAGATAAAAGGCATCTTTAATCCTAACCTTTTGAAAAATGTTCTATTTTTTTTGTTTTTCCAAATCTTTCTTAATGATCTATCCTTTTTTGGCTTGCCTTTTAAGGCAACTTTTACTGGAAAATGCCTGCTTCAAAATATTGCTGAAGAAGCATTCAAATTCAGCACTTAAAAGTGAGAAAAAGAAAAAAATTCCTATTTTTGGTTGCCAGATTCACTAAGGAAAAACATTTCACAAAAATGTATCATTAATCTATTTGTCACAATGCATTTATGTTTGGGTAAGGCTAGGGCTGTATTGATCTTATTGGAATGGAATATTCTTTGCATTTCAAAGCGGTTTCTATTTTTTAATGAAAACATTGGTATGCATATAAAATTTATGGTTTTATTGAATGTTATGGTTGATGTGAATTTAGTTGGTTTTGGAATTCTACTTTGTGAAATGTTTCTTTTGTGCTTTTGTTCCTTCCTTTTTTTTTAAGTTCCATATGAGAAAAGGAAAATTTTTATTTCTGGAGTCTTCTTCAAAAGAGAAATTTCCATTCTTTCCCATCTCTATTCGCCCCCTCTCAGCCAGGAATTCTGTTTAATTTTATAACTGTTTCCATTTATCGGTTGTTTTACTTGGAGCTTGGCAGGTCCCAGCCCCAGGCCAAGACCACCAAAGGGAGAATCTTCCTTCCAGCCAGGTCAAGGCTGAGGTGCTCTACCAGGATAGCACATGTGAGAAACTGACTTTGCTGTTGCTTTTTTGGGGTTTAAAAAAACCAAAAAGGATTATTGCGGTCTGTAAAGACTTTCATCAATACTAAATTCAAAGGAAGTTTATTAGTTCATTGTATAATCTGTGTAAAGTGTCCAAAGCAGCTTAATTCCTCTCTTCGCTCCCCTGAGCAAACTGACAAACAAACTGGCAGCTTTCGTCTTTGGTTTTGAAACAATGCTTTCCACTGAAGCTTTAAAAAGAAACCTAATCCTGCACACTTTCCTCCTTTCTTAGCTGCTATAAAAGCTTATTTTAACACATATAGCCCGTTTGATGTATCCTTTAAAAGGGAAATGGTCCTTTAGCATAGCATGAAGAAAGAGATCCAGCAAACAGCATGGTTTTTTATTTTGGTGGTTTTGTTTTGTTTTGTTTTTGTCTTGTTTTGTTTTTTTACCTTTCCACATGGTCAACGTTGCCTGCCACACCGACCCCTCCAATGGTATAAATTTTCCCATCGTACACCAGACTGTTATGTCGACACCTTGGGACTGTCATGCGGGACACGAGGTTCCAGTTATCGAGCAAGGACATGTAACACCAGACATCAGCGAGCGTGACACCCGACTCCATGCCGCCTGGCACCGACATGTGGGTGAGGGAAAGAAAAGGGGAGAATTATGTGAGAACCTGGAATGGCAGCAGCTTTGCACAGCAATCAAAGCCAGTTACAAAGTAAAAACTCTTCAAATGACATTTGACTAATTAAAATAAATCACCCTCAATACTGAGCATCTGTTCCGATGATGCATATCTGTGTCATTTATTCATGCGCCCCAAAGGCTGGGTTTTTTTTAATAAGATGACATGAAGAAATCAAGATGTCAGACTACGAGGGACATGTACATAAGGGGATAGACCCTTTTCACTGTTCATAAATAACTTTGAGTCTATTAAATTACTGCAACACTTGCAAGAAAGTGTCAGGAGGCAAAGCCTATCTTGGCTTGTGAGACAGACCAGTCTGAAATCTAAAACGCTTAATACAGTGATGGATTGAAGCAACACATACATGGGCAAAATAAAGTCAGTGCTTGCACTGTAGGCTTAATGTTTAATTTTCAGCAACAAATTTCTTATTTATTTTCATTTGCTGATAAAGAAAAGAACCAGCTGTACTACTCCTGTAAAATAGTTCAGGATGCTCCAGTGAAATATTTACATTGGTCATCTTTTAACTTCTGATTGAAGCTTCCAAGGTAGCTACTTAGTGGGTGTCTTACTATCCCCATTTTGAAGAACAAACAGGTGAAATGATTTATTTGAGGCCACACTAGGAGTCAGTGATTGCGCCAGGAAAAAAACTAGACTCAGTTCTGTGGTTTAATGAGAAAACCAGGCTTCCTCCTTAGTATTTTGTTCTCCAAACCTATGCTATGCAGTGTGGGGTCCAGTACTTGGAGCTTGCAGGGGTTCGTTCCAACTTCTGTTCATTCCTCTTCCCTTTTTCCTGTGTAAGTTTCAGCAAAGCAAAATACCAACCAATACTCAGCTAGCTTTCCAGCCATGTGGGACTTTCGAGTTCTCCTGTTGTAGCCATTGAATACCATCAGGATCCTCATCCAGATTTAAGGGAAGAGCTGAAATAAGCTTTGAATTTAGGATTCAACAGCTTCTGTTAGCAGGTATGGCACAGCCTAAAATGGCTCTACATACTGGAAAGTAGTGCAGCTAAGAATAACTAAAAGTCAACATCTCACAAAAGCCTCCGTAGAAGGCTTTCGCTCCAGCAGCAAAACAAGCATGGGCAAAAAACCATCAAGGAAAAATTTCCAATCAATCCTTAGGGCCTCTATGCAGTATTAATGGAATTTAACACTGCAGGCAGCAATTTACTGCAGAAAATGCAGTGAGGGAACTCGGCAAGGGAAAGGCAACAGCTGCAACCCCTTACTGATACTGCCTGGTGCATCTGTGCTCGCAACCACATCCTTGGATCACACACATCTGCACCTCCCTGCCCAGGCTCCTCTTCTTTCCATCAAACCTGCACTCAGCTGCCATCAGAACATCCTTCCATTGCCTGGTGGGAATTGCTTTTTCCCCTCCAGGGAAGCAGAGGTACCACCAGACTGCAAAAAAACCCCACCTCAAAACAAACCACTGTGATGCTATGGGCACACTGTAGACAGCTAGTTTGGGAGTTAAAGCCTTTTGAGGAATGTGGTCTCAGTTTCACTGAAACCAAGATGATTATAGGGCTAGTGACTACTGTCAAAAGAGCAGTCTCAACAACAAGTACAAAACCTGAATGCTCCTGTAAGCAAATACCGTAAGTGTAGGTCACATATTCAGCAGTCCAGCCTGTCTGTCTGAAATTCCATAACCCACCATTTAGACTCAACTACAGCCAGTATTTTAAATTGTGTTTCTATGGCAGCGAAATCTCTTTGCATGCTTGATGGTTGTCAGACCTATTTTCTTCATGTTGCAACTCCAAAATATTGCTGTTGACTGCTTTGGGGGAACATTAACGCTGCAGAGCAATGGAGAATGATAAAAGCAGGGAAATCCCTCTCTCCCAACCTCCCTCCCACTTGTCTTATTTTTTTCCCCGGGAGCAGCTGGGTAAAACTCCAGCATGTTCTTCTTTGTCTGTGCTGCCTATGTTGTCAGGAGAAAACTTCTCTCCCAGCCCAGTAAATCTGGGGGACAGATGGATTGAAAGCAGCCCTGTGGAGAAGGATTGGGGGGATACTGGTGGACAAAAAATTGGAAATGAGCTGGCAATGCGCATTGACAGCCCAGAAAGCCAACTGTATCCTGGACTACCTCAAAAGAAGCGACCAGCAGATCAAGGGAGGTGACTGTCCCCCTCCACTCTCCTAAGACCCCACCTGGAGTACGGCTCTGTTCAGCTCTGGGGTCCCCACCATAGGAAAGACACGGACCTGTTGGAGTAGGTTGAGAGGAGTGGTACATTATGGTCAGAGGGCTGGAACATCTTTCCTGTGAGAACAGGCTGAGAAAGCTGGTGTTGTTCAGCCTGCAGAAAAGGTGGTGCTGGGAAGACCTTATTGTGTCCTTTCAGTACTTGAAGGGGGCTTCTAAGAAAGATGGAGAGAGGCTTTTAACCAAAGCCTGTAGTGAAAGGACCAGAGGTAACAGTTTTAAACTGAAAGAGGGCACATTTAGATTGGACAGAAGGAAATAATTTATTATAATGAGGGTGGTGAGACACTGGCACAGGCTGCGCAGAGCAGCTGTAGATGCCCCATCCCTGGAAGAGCTTAAGGCCAGGTTGGACAGGGCTTTGAGCAGCCTGGTCTAGTAGAAGGTGTTCCTGCCCATGGCAGGGGAGTTGGCCTAAATGATCATTAAGGTCCCTTCTGACCCAAAGCATTCTGTGGTTCTATGTTTCTATGACATCTGCTGCTTACCTGAGAGATAGATGTTGTCCCCAGCGCTGACCACACTGAAAAACTCCCGATCATAGAAAGGCAGGCTGGCCAACGGGTACCACTTGTTGTTTTGAGGATTTAAGCAAGTGACCGCTGTTAAAGCACGTTGATTCATGCCAATCATCTGCCGACCCCCAACTAAGACTATTACCTCGGCTACACCTAGGATTCAAGTAAGAAAAAAAAATATTATAAAAATGTGTCACCTCTCAACCAGGCAGGAACCTATCAAGAAATAGGTGGGAGTCAGGGTAATTTTAATGTATATAAATCTGTTTCAGACCATGCAATCAAACCAAGAAGGGTGACAAAAAAGGGAGTCTGTGTGTGTGTGTGAGCGGTGGGTGAGGAATGACACTATGAACATGCTTGGGAGAACTTGGGAGGGAGCATGCCATCTGGGCAAAACATGAAGGGGGAAGAAATAAAAAGGCAGTTCCATGTAAAGATGTCCATTGACTTCAACACTGAGTGAGACCTGCATGTAGCAAATTCCTGTTCCACTGAAGAAAATGGGAATTTTGTCAAGCATTGTGATAGCCTTGGAGCTTGGTTATTATCCAGGGAAAGTACGTTTGGACTTTAACCTGAAGAAGGCGTTCTCACACTAAAAGCTAATGTCTGGAGGAGGTTTAGGGTGATCTCTCCACATGTACTCTATTAAAATATAATTTTCTGGTGGGTTGGTGTTTTTTGGGTTTTTTTGTGTGCTTTTCCCAGAGAAAGTAGGTTTTCCAGACATAGATTATGTGCTCAACCATGGACTATGGTCTTAGTGTACTACTAGGTGCTAGGAAATGTGACTGAGATAGCCCCTGCCCTAATATAGTTGTTAACTGAGAATTATCTGTGCTTGAACAGCTCCCCCAGGCTCATGACACGCGAGGTGTACAGCAAGTCAAATTCTTTGTTCATGCAAATGGACAAAACTTTTGCAATCCACACATCAAAAGTTTTAATTCTCACTTCACAGCCAGATCTGAGTCAAATCTGATCTGAGTGTTACTCCAGACTCATCCCTGCAGTGATGGGTCACAGTTTAACTCTGGGACGTTTTATGGCTCTAACCCCAAGAGTCAAATGCTGGGGATAGTTTGGATTTAGCATTTAGGAGAGGTGTTAAAAATCTTTCTGCAGCAGTTGTAAGCCCCAGTGCAATCTGTTGACAGGAGAGGTAGGCTCACAAGCAGGACCACGAGGCCATGAACTGGAAGGAATCACCATTTCAGGAGCTGTGCTTGTGGCTGGACCCGTTGCTGTGATGAATTACAGTGCCCAGCCTACAGAGAAGTGTGCACAGGCCAGCGGGGGTCACAGGCACAGAAGTGAGATTGCCAGCAAGAGAGATTAGGAACTGCAGCAGAGAGAAGTGCATCCTCAGAGTAACAGATTATCGTCATTCTTCATTAGCATTTTCAAAAAATTTGTGTCATTCAAGCAAGGTTACTCTTTTAAAAGTTATTAAGTTAAAGTGCTGTACAGTTTTAAATACATATTTCTTAGTAACAAGAGATCATTATTTTTGTGCCATACCAGAAAATCTAATCACCTGCGCAAGACATAACTTGATTATAATCAATGACCTCGAGAGGGCATGTGACATGCTGCAGTGAGTCCACAAAGGGTGTTTAGAGATCCTTTGTGCCTACATGAATGCCGTTGATATGCAAAATAACATGATTCTATATAATTAGACTCTGACCTAAAAAACTATAATCACCCTCTCTTACCCCAAGAGAATCACTTTTCCCTCATCAACAAGCTTCTGGAAATGGATCGTACTACACCTACAATTTTATATACATAAAATAAGCACTTTTCAAAAATCCCTTCAAACATCACATCATTAGTTGTCTTCAATGAAAGACTTTTTAGGGTAGATTGTTATTGAAAGTCCTCTACACTTCATCCTTCTGAAAGGTGCCTTGATGAGGCAGTCTCCAGAAGCTGCAAATGCCGTGGTTTGATATGCCATCTCTGTGCCACATTAGCATTACTGGTAGTCACATAAAGTTTTGCCTGGCTTTGTGATTGTACTTATGAGAGGCAGAAGTACAGGCAGCATGTTAAAACAATTCACCTGTTTCATTTTACTCCTTCTTGGATGCAGCTTTCCTAAAATTTTCCTACATGATATTTGCACCACTCTCTGTTCAGCAAATATTTAGGACATTTATCACATTACCATGATACGGGCTTTGCTGGCAAACTGGGGAGCTGTGGTTTGTTTCATGTGTTTTTCCAAAAAGGAAAATGCATGCATTCATGGGGTGAGAAACTTCTTGAACAGACATGGTTCTCTATAGCTGTTGGGCTTTTAAAAGGGAATATATCATGGGTGATCTACTTGTTTTGGAGGCAGCAGACAGCTGAACTGGTACTGTAAGACTTACTATATGAAAATAATATATTTAAGTCGGGCTGTGAAAGTGAGGCTGTTTTATGAATATTAGTCAGATTCTCCCCACAAGAGGCTGAATGGCAAAGGAGCAAATTGTTCACCTAGTTTTGCAGCTAGAGAAACTGAGGCATGGAGGGCAAGGGGCTCACTTTCAGGATGATAGGGGAACACTCTGGTCTCTGCTGAAGAGAATAATTCTTAAAAATTAGTTTTCTTTTAAATCTTGTTTCAGAAGCATGCATCTAACCATTGGGATAGGTTCCTAAATGCTTGAGCAAAGTGGGAATGGAAAATCAAGCTTGAAATATCACCAGGCTTCGAGAAGGGGCCAAGGTCTGCGCTCTATCCCAGGGCATGTCCTGGCCATGCCTGGGAACTGCTGCACTGGGGACATGGTGTTGTTGAAGGAAGTTTTGCTTTACCTGCAGAAAGCCTGGGCCGGGTCCTTGGTGTCTGCATCTCTTGTCGGGCATGCGGCAGCATGTGATAACGTTTGGCTTCGTTCACTAGATCCCGGCAAGCCTCTGAAGACTTTATCAACTCCTCATTGTCAACAACATTTAGCAGATAGCTGGGATGGATGAAGGGGAGGCGCACCACTGCCAGCAACTCTGCAGCGTACTGTGAGAGAGGGAAAAATAATAACACACTGCAGCCTTCGTGCCAGAGTTCAGCTGCTCAGCATCTCCACCTCCTTCCCTGCAAACTGTCTCCTGTCACCCAACCTGGAAAGACACTTGTCATGGATGCTGCATACAAGCCCTGCCTAGTGACTGGGTGGGACAGAGACACTGCAGCACCTCGTGCTCCCCAACCCAGGCTGCTTTTGGACCCAGAAGACTGAAAATAATCTTCAAAAGGTGGCAACTCTTGTTATATAGCAGTGTGTGGAGGGATTTTTGAAATAAAAGCTCAGTCTGAACTCAGTCTGAACATAACCATGAACATAACACGGAGTAAACTTTTGCATTTTCTGAATTAACCTTGAAATGTGAGCGTAGTTGCTGCACTGTAAAAAAAACCAACCCAAAACAACTCTTTTCTGGCACTATAAATGTGAATTGAAAGCTGGTAAATAGGGTGGATTTCAACAACTGATATGGAAGAGACTGAATAATATCAGCCAATTTGCTAAAAAATCTTTTAATTAGTAAGGTTTATTTGGTGGAGAAACAAATTGCGTAGTTCTAGATTTTGGGGAAGTCAGACTCCAGAGGGTGCTATACAAATACTGACAGTAAGTTTCATCTTCTAAATAAATACATTAAACCTTGGAGGGCAAAGGACACCTGAGCAAATGAAGCTGTCTGTCACTGAACACAGCTTAAAGGAGAACAAAACCCCAAGAGAGAAAACTGCAATCGAAAAACCAAGAGTCCATCCCCAGATTATTCTTTTTATATATAATTGGTTATATCCCAACACAGCACAAGAGTACAGTGAAAAGCAGAATAACAGGAAAATGTGGTTCTCGAGAAGCAATGCACACAAACAAGAAGCAAACTAAGGGTGCGCAGCAAGAAAAGATAATTATCTGTTGTAATAAATATTCATATAGCAGCAGCATCCAAAGATCCCAACTGGGATTGAGGCCAGAATGCAAATAAATATCCCTGAGGTCCATGTGACTGGTCCTGAGAAACGCTGGGCACCAGCAGCATCTGCTGGCCTGCAGATGCCTCTGGTCTTCCAGAAGCTGCTTGGCTCTCACTTTCTATTTCAGCAGCATGCCTGTCCCTGCAGCGTGAGAGCCAAGTCACAGCAGGAGCAGGGATGGGAATGGGGCACGGACAGAGTGAGATGGGAGGGCAGGGATGTGGCCTGGGACAGCTAATGGGCTGGCCAGGCAGGGAAGGACGCAATGACACCCAGGACTGCTTCCAGGACTGCCCCTTTCACCACCCAAATTGAAGAAGTAGGCTTCATTTAGGAGGAAAACTGAGGATTTCTCCTCCCAACAGCAATTCCCACTGCTCTCCTGCAGGAGAGCCACGTCAGCCTGGTGCAAGCTCAGTCAAAGCAAGGAGGTAACAAGGGGGCTGAGCCCCACATGTGCCTGCGGGACCATGGCAGCAGGGAGCCCGACTCCCAGCCCCTTGCTCACCAGCCCGCTTCAACACCTGGGTCGAAAATTTTAGGTACAGCCTGAAGAGTTGAGGCCTGTCCACTCTGCAGTTGTTTGGGGATCAAAAAGTTGTTTGGGTGACACAAAAGGGATGGAAAAGTGGCAGTGCTTGTCTTCTGAAAAAACCCTAACCATATGAACCGCGAATTCATGGCTTTTCACTGTTAGCTCTGGTGTGGCACAGGGCCGAGTAGGGCTTGAAATCACTTCATCAGCCTCCAAACCAGACAAGAAGAAACTCCTCTCTTTCCCCTTGCTGAAATCCACTTCCAAGGCGCTCTCTAGGAGGTAAAACGGCTGCTCCCCTCCCCTGGAGTCACAAATGTCAGGCACTTGGCTGCAGATATCGTAATGTCATTAAATGGTACCTTGTAGGAGAGGGAGCAGTGGACATATGGCAGTGGGTGGTAAAGCTCTGATTTCAGGAAGCGCTTTTTTTTAAGAAGGTTGGGGGCGTTTAACCTTACATGAGAGCCAAGACGAAACGTGGCATTAGGACATGGGAATAATGTGGATAGTGGGTATACTGGGTACGAGCCAGACAACCCCCACGGGGGAGGTTAATCCCCACTACAGGCTGCTCAGGAAGCAGTATGAGTCGCTAAAGGGCAGTTTAAATAAAGTTGTAAAATATATGGTGTATAGTGGAGCCAGCACCTTCCGTCTGTGTGGTGGGACATGCCAGAACTGCCCCTGATGCTCCCAAGGCAGGTCTGTGCTGGAAGCAGCTGCAACACAAAGCAATGCGAAACACAGGTGCTAACAGTTGTGCCACTAAATTAGGATATGGGGTTTGACAGGCACCACGATGTCCCGAAGCTGAGTGTGAATCAACATTGGGAAGAGAGCTCCCCTCCGGCAGTGACAGAAGATTCCCATGGGCCCAGCAGAACGACTGCCTGCATGTCCCACCTTCCCCAGAATAAATGGGGCAGCACCGCTGGCTAAGCACGGTGAGCTCTCCCTCTCGCCCACCTTGCTTTAATTAGATAAGTGAGAAAATGTGATTATGTTTCTCTCTTGGATTCCCCCTCCCTCTTTTGTCTGAGCTCGTGGCTTATTTTGAAGGGGAATAATAATTAGAACACGTTGCTCCCTTTCATCAGCTTGAAAGTTAATATCGTGTATCAAAACCGATGTCACTTCTCACTCTTCTTCTTCCCTTTGCTCAAACAGCTAGAAAAAGCCGGCTGTGTGTGTATGTGTGTGTGTGCACGACCGCACGCAGTCGCGACTCGGGCTCATCACTGATAGCATTAAGGGTACATATAATCGCAGTGTTTTTCACCAAGCGATTTGAAGAGGACGTACCATCGCATCTCTAGAAGACAGGAGAGGCTTTTATGAACCAACGGCTTTTCGCACCATCTCTTTTAAGCACTATAGTCAAGGGTGAATTTCATTTAGCCTCACTGATTCAAGAATATTCAAGTGATTTAGGCAATCAGCAGCCTTATTCTTTTGGATTCTCTCTTACGAAGGCTTCCTAGTGCCGTTAGCTATGATTGTACTAAATATCCTGTTACTATTATACTTTTCATTTAGACTGAAATAAGCACTGTAAAGCATTTCAACCTCCTCACCATTTGTTATTTGCTCTCCATTCTCTGTCGTCTTTCCGTTGTTCCTCATACAGCCATGAAATAGCTACTGCACCTATTGATGTTACCAGCTTTTATTAAAACAGAAGAATACCTGCACAAGGCACATTGCCAAGTTCAGCAGACAACAACCTCGGGTCCCTGGAGTTGTAGTTTGTGCCTGTAACCCTGGGGATGTTTTCTTCTCGCTACTTGGCTGCAGGCGCTGGCTGGACAAGTAGAAATACTTCTTAGGTCTTTGCTAGGAATCACTTACGACTACTCTACAATCTGCATCACATGCCAGGGTGAAGCAGAGAATATTAATGCCCCTTCTGGCCTAGAATTAGGAGTTAACAACTCATAAACATGGAACACCATGCCTCAGCTCCTTGAAAAGGGACATCGTTATGCAAAAATCTAACAAATTTATTGTTTAAAGTGCTAGAGAACTTTTTGAACACTGTCAGGATTGGTTTTTCAGGTGACATGAGCCTCAGTAGAGCTCCCGTTGGATGCTGGATGAAGGGAGCTGCTTGGGTTTTGCACCAGCAAAGGTTCTAGTCCATGAACTCCTTGCTGAGTGGTGATGCTGCCGGCTACCCCCATGGCACCATGCACAGCCAGGGTGATTCTGCAGGAGCCAGGGCACCGCTACCACATTAGCAAAGGCTTTTTGGACAGTCACTGTGGACACAGCACAGCAGCAACTTTTGAGAGATGCTATCTGGCCTGCTTCAAGACACTGAAAGCAATCACAAGTGCGTTTTGTAAAAACAGGAAAAGAAAAATCTTAGGAGATCTTATCTTTCCTTAATTACCTAAACATCTCAGGGGAGAGATTCAGCTCATGATTTGGACACCTAAATAGGTACATACAAGCAAGTATTTACTTGTCAGTTAGACATGTGTAAACTCATGTTATAATTACTAGAGATTTAGTCAACACACTTAGCACAGTCCTCACAGCAATCTGAGCTGAGAGGATGTATCACACACCAGGGGAGACAGAGTATCAGTGTCCCCTTCTGGCCTAAAACTGTGAGCCATCAGCTCCTGGGAAAGGGAGTGTGTTCCTCAGACCATGTCCCATTGAGATGTCTACAACTAGACATCAACCCAGACTGGAGGGTGATTAATTCTCCCATCTGGTGGGAATTTTCACCCCTATTTGCCCTGGGTGCTGTGCTCAGAAGGTCATAATCGTGCTAAGAGGAAGCCTAAATGTTATCATTGTGTCAGCGTTAACTCAGAGGGATATATGATCAGCACGATCCACTATACCTTGAAGCTGACTCTTTCAAGCCTTTCCCTAGTAATCTGTTCATCTGTGTTAACTCCCATCTCAGTAGGCAGGCCAGAGCTCGAGCAAACTAGATTACAAAACAGCTGAATGCGTTTTTATTTTTGTTCCTGGTTGGTAGTTTGAGTGAGGACATTTACTTTGCTAAACTTTTCGTGGCATTTCTTCTCCTACTAATTATATCAGTGTTATGAACGCTTCCTTGCAAGTGGGCTTTGTTCTGGTATCTCCTAAGTCTCAGTTACAAAACTCTCTTCAGTATCACATTAAAAACAATCTTTTTATTTTCAGTTCTCAAATCCAGTAAAATCCTCACAGGTATTCACCAAAAGGACTATCAGAGTGCTCCTGCATAGACTTGGGCTACAACAGCATACAGTTAGTTTTAAAAGGAAATACGTTTACTGCTACAGAGTCAAATTTCCTGCTTCTTAAGTGCTACACTGGAAAGCTCTGAAGATTTTTAACATTTTTGAAGTAATGCCCAGAGAGGTTAAAATAATATTTCCCTTATGCCTTATAACTCATCTGTCGCTCTAGCTTACTGTTCCTACAAAGGACCCTTTGTGCTATCCGCCTAAAGAAACAGGCTTCAGCTAGAAATACAAATACAGAAGTTCAATTACCCACGTTATGACAGGGTTTTGCTGCAACAAACTGCCGTTTCAGCTCTTTTTGCATAATTCCAATAGCGTTTTTAAAAACGTTATGAAGTAAGAATATATCTGATTCATCTGAGAGCTACGAAGGAGATTTATATTGTCTCATGTAAACTTGCCCCTTGTCTTGCACTGGCCTAATCCCAGAGCTGTAGCAAGGACCACCTCAGACAGCAGAAGCCAGCAGGGACAGATCCAAAGCAGAATCAGTTCCCCACTGCATAAAACTCCTTCAAATGAGAAGAGGGCACTCCATTAAAACCCGCCACCCAAACCCTCTAAACCAGCAGCTTCTAGCCTTTGATGCCTACCTGGTGGCCAGGTTATGAACCTCCCAGTGGGCTGTGCCGATCGTGATGGCTGGGGATATGGCGTGGTGGCCACATAAGAAGGCACACCAGAGTGGTGACAGGAGCAGTCTCTTCCTGCAACCACCTCCAGCCCAGCCCAGGCTTCCCCAGCAGGTTACCCAACCTGATACTCAAAATATTGCCGGCTCCAAGTTTACAAAATGCAAGCCCAGCAGGGAACTGGCTGGTTTGGGGAAGCCAAAGCTGCTGGTGCCCTGCTTTGCCATTCTCAGAAATAAGCCTTTTTGGGCTAGATTTTCACCGCCCTGCCCTGCTACTTGGTAATGAGGGTACTTGCTTTGAGACATCTAACCCCTGAGTATTATGAGACACGCTGTGTTTCCAGTAACCTCCTGCACATTTCTACACCCAAGGTCATATCCAAACCCAACCTAATCTCTCTGGTGCACTTGGTATATTTATTAATTACCCATATTGACTTCTTGGAATTGCAATGGTGCCTTTAGATTAAACAAAAAGGCTTGGTAGCATGTCAGCTGACAGCCTCATAATATCATGAGATAAACATGTGGCAGAAAATCTGATTCACAGGCACTGGGTTCAGCTGGTGGCTCGGTGGCAGGATGCCACGTGCATAAATCTCATGCCTAGCAAGAAGAAAGGAGCAGCCCCTCTGTCTTGCTGAAATAAGGCTTCAATGTGACATGTTTATGGCAGCACAGCTGACTAAACACTGTAATGTCATCAGCGCCGGGTAAAATGAGCTGCTGTCCTCTTCTCTGAACTGTTTGCAAAGCAGCACACGGGAAGGTATTTCTAGCAGTAATATGACGAGGTTTTTAAATATGCAGGAAGATAAATCATTGGTCCATCATACTTGGAGATTACCTGATACTAAGGCTTAAAAAACCTTCACTCTTACCATGCAATCTCTAGCTTGCTGACTAAACTCTTATCAAATAAAACTCTCTAAGTTCCCCCAAAGGTTGCTGCAGAGGGGAGTGGCCTTTCTTTTGTTTATGGGCAGTCACCTATTCAAACACAGGTATGCACGCAGATGCACCACAAAAGCACACTGCCAACAACAAAATGGCTGAAGCTTCTAAGACACTTCATAAACTCCTGATACATCCCTCCCAACAACACACTGACACACGAATCCACATGCAATAATTCTCTGAAATGCTTCTTGCCTATGGTATAGAACAATTTTGTTACTTGAGGTTGGTCCTGAGTGCTGGGGCCATGTGCAGCACAAGGCAATGCAACTGAGCATGTGTGAGGAGCTGCTTGCTGACCTGTGTCTTTGTAAGGTTGTTTCAGCAGAGAAATATTTTGTAAAAAATAGGAAAATGTGTTGGAAAAGCCACAAATGAAGAGACTAAGAGGACTGGGAGACAAGAGAACTCCTCAAACCAATTTAAACTTCAGAGAAATAATTCAGTAGATTTTCAGTCAAGGGTATCCCTTTAAAAAAAAACTAAAATTTTTGTAGGGGGAGAATTTAAGGAACGGAACTGCTAATGTCACCTGTGTCTACTTTTTTTTTTGTTGTTGTTATATTTAATGCATTTTTTTCCTCCACTATATAGCTAAGGGCATGTTCCTGCACTGAATCTGTTCCTGCTGCTGCCTTTTCTTCTCCCTCTATAAGCCTATACAGTCTCTAAGTGTGTCTGCAAAAGCTTCATTTAAATCTGAGCTCTTTGAGCAGCCCGTCCCTGGGAAATCACAGGGGTTACCACTCATCCCTTGCATTTTTCACTTTCAGAGAAATTGGAGCTTCTTGCACTTTCATTATGGCATCTTTTTGAATTTGTCTGCTCTTCCCACAAATGGATTTCAAAGCATCAGGGTAGTGTGGGCTTTTCAAAGAAGCCAAACTGAACTGTAATAGACTGTTAGTGCCTAATTCACTTAGGCTCCCTTGGAAGCTTCCTTTTCATACTTACTCCAACCCTGCTTTCCTGAAGCTTAATGCCCTTAAGTACATTGATTGATCAATTAATTTCCTATTATGATGAATTCAAGTAATTTGTACATGCTGGTATTGGGTATCAGCTTCTGAATATATCACTACCCTCCTGTCACTGCAGAGCAAAGTTGGGATTGTGATTGTTCCCTGTCAGATTCTCCATTTTCTTGCAGCGAGTTACTCTTCTGCATAACTTTGGAGACTTTTTAAAACATACCTGAGAAATTATGCCGCCATCTCAACAGCCTAACTGTAGACCAGGGATCTTTCATCTGCTCTCTCACGGTTACCAACACCTTCTCCTCTGTAGGATCCTGCCTCAGAACTCCCATTCTCTGTCACTTCCAAAATATAGCTCATGGGCATTTGTAGCATTTTTGACATAAATCGTCTTCTCCTTCCCTCCATCACCTTTTCCTGCCCTCACTGACAGATACAGGGCTTTCAGGTGGGCTTTGTGTTTGCTTAGACTAATTTGCTATGTCTCAAATTCATCCCAGTGGTCCCTACTATTGTTACACCCCTTGCATCCTTCACGGTAACTCCTCTCCTTGGGGCTTCACACACTTGTAGACCTTTATCCCCCTTTAGTTGTCATTAGGTCAAGTCATGCATATTCACATCTTTTAATCTTTTTTTTTTTTTTTCCCTCACATCAGTTCCTTCAGTCTTTTAGTCATTTCTGTTGCTCTTCTCTAAATTATCTCCAATTTGTCTACGCATCTTTGGTTCTCAGGCACCACGAAGATGCTGTTTAGACAAATTTGCCTCTGAGGACACAAGTGCATAGGCGGCTTGTTAATCCCTTTATGGTACAGACATTTCATTTTGCTGCTGGACACCACGATTTTAAACAGGGTTTGAAAAAATGGCACATGATTATATTATGTCCTTGCAGAGCGCTACAGAAAATGACTGCCATTCAGCTGAGCCTCTTGTCTGTCACTCCTCGCTGCAGTACCAGCCTCTCTTCCAGCAGTACTTCAGGCAACTTGTTAAAATGTTTGTCCTCTCCTCACTTTTCATCCCTCCTCAGGGCGAGAGGGAAGCTTCATGCAACTGGGAGTCTTGTTTTCCCAGGCTTTCTGTTATTAATAAATGTGTTACTATGTTTTTTAAATCAGAGAAAGCAGATACAACTTTGGACTTGGAGCAGAAGGTGGGAAAGTTTCCAATGAGCTTTGGTACGTCTGTGCTCTGAGCAGGCAGCAATGCTGCACATCCAGCACATTCACATCTTCCCCACCCCACGCTGACGCTGGGCATGACTGCATCTCTGCAGTCGTTAGTGACTAACTCTGGCTGTCGTTAGCACCAGTGGGCAATACAGCTCCTTATCCACCGAATCCTCCCAACAGCCCACGTGGGAGGCATCACTTCCCTCCAGCTTATAGTGTAAGAAATGGGGGCAAAAGGGTGAAACAACCTACCCAAGGCCGTGCAGAGAGCTGGGGGATGAGCTCAAGTGGAGACTGCTTGAGGCCCGGTAGAAATCTTTGCTTGTTCAGACAGCTCAGACCGTGCTTGTTTCCAGACAGTAAAGCCTCCATTATACAATGTATTTTTTGCATGAGTTCGCCGGAGTTGTAATAAACTTATCAAGGGGATAACTGTTAGGATAAACGCTACAATCTTGTCCATCAGTCAGGAAGAGAAATAAGTAGAAAAACACAGTAGATTCAGCTCTTCCAGATATGTCAGTCGGCTGCAGGCTTTCCACTCAGTGACAAGTAATCAAGAGGGCTCCTACAAGCAGCACGCTGTGTCCGCTGGTACAGGAAATTACCTACCTCATCCAGACCTCACATCACAGGCTGCTTCTTTGGTTACACCAATTTTACGTGACCGCACTACCAGCAGCACTAAAATTGCTTCATAAACTTTACCGTATGAGCTGGTGCACTGCTCCAATACGCTGGATACAGTTATTTACCAAATCCTAGCTTAACATATGTCATTTTCTGAACTGCCTCTTTGTCTTATGTAGATGGATCAGTAACCTTTAAAGCACTGTTATTCTCTCTTTGTAACAAGGCTCGGGTGCTGTCTTTTGTAATGCCACAGATGACTTTTATAAGTACCGTAAGACTTTGTATGAGCATAATTTCCAAAATTAAAAGTCAGTCAGAGCGCAGCTTTTCAGCTTGCCTTGCAAGCAAATCCTAGTTCCTTCCCTGCCACTGACCTCCAGCCTGGTGGGGAGAGAATTGATAAAAGCAGAAACAATTAGATACCTGAAGCAGAGCTTTTAGCAAGGCAGAGAAGAGCAGGAAGATAGCAAACTCAATGCCCTTCCAGGAGAATGGGAGGCTCCATTAAAAGTCTCCTTCCCAGAGGCTGGCCAGCAGGGGAGGCAGTGATGGATAAGTTGTTGTAAGAGTGCGGCACAAGGAGCTGTGGGTGTGGGGAACACAAGTGGTGAGACTTACTGTCCCCAGGCGTAAGCTTGCACTCTAGAGTAACACAAAGCCATTAAAAGCCCAAGGAGTTTTGGAGGGCTGCAACTGCTCTGGGGGCAGGGGGTGCAGATTTAGAAGGCTCCTTCTCCAAGCTCCTCTGTGGGGATGTCTCTGCTGAGCGAGCCCCTGCCAGGCTTTGCCAGGGAGGATGGACATGCAGGTGAGACAAGGAGCACAGACCTTTCCCTGTTTCTGGCAGACATCCACCTTTGGAAGCTTGGAAGAAGCTGCCAAAGACATATTTTAATCACCTGCCATTGGAGTTACTGAAAATAAAAACTTGATGATAGAGCCTAGCCTGTCAGGCAAAAGGAGATGGGGAGAGGGGAGATACAAAGCAAATGCAGGGCCTGGATTTCTAGGGTTTAAAATTTAACTGCCAGGACTGACTTTGGGAGAGAGAAATAAAACCAGGCCAGTTACCTGAGGAATGCAGTAGAGCAGGAGTGATGCTTTGGGGCTGTTGCAGTACATGGCTAAAACCTATCCAGCAACTGTCCCAACTGCTCCCACCGGCTGGGTGCAGAAGCAACAATTCTGTTTCTGCACTGGTGTCCTCCATGTGCTGGTTGCCCACCCCAAAGAGTCTAAAGGGAGCTGAGTGAATCCATCTCACCAAACTGTTAATAAAGTCAAAATATCCATGCACAGCTCCTGCAACAAGGTCCACCCCGTGTTTGGTATTGCCATGGTTGTCCAGTTCTGCAAAGCTTTGAGCAGCCTGTGCATCTCACAGGAGCTTGGGCCGTTCCTGGCACGGTGGGCCTTGCCACAGAACAAGCACAAATTTTCACTCATCATCTTTATCAGAAATAAGATTATTTAGGCCTATCTTCCCTCCTATCCACCATCAGAGCTATTTGTTCCTGAGCTCTAAAAATGAAGAAGTCATTATTGTAAAGATGGTACTTTTCATGGTATGTATGAGTTCTGACTTACAGAAAATAAGTACCTATTTAACTAAGAGCTTTATAATAGATCAAGCAGTGCACAGAGTACAAAAAAAGTGAGAGCCACAATCCAAAGTAACTAGTTTAGTGGTAGGATTGGGCATGAAAATAGTTATCTGCTTGGTATCTTTAATATTAATTTATTCAAGACCCTCATCTCTGGATAAACACAAATTAAAAATTTAAAGCCCTTGTAAAGCAATGCACGAAACTAAAGCATCACAGAGAAATTTTGAGAAGCAAATAAAACTGCCATTGTAAACTACAAAGGCACTGCAGAACCAGGACAGAGGGGAAGGAAACTTGGAAAAAAAACCAACCTAAAAAAGCAACCCAACTGCAACATGAAAGGAAGAGAGGAGATGGCAGTGGTGGCAGCAGCAAGAAGGGGCACGAAAAGCCATCACTATAAAAAATAAGTTCATAACATTACCGCAGCAGGTGCAGAAGGAAATATTTAAATCAGCAATTTTGAAAACGTAACTTGAACCGCCTGGTGGGTGACACTTTCTGTTTGTACCATGCAAATGGGCTCCTGCCGCAGGGCTCCTGTACCTGGCCCTTGGGAATAATCCCCAAGGTTGCATTAGGTTCAGAGCTGAGAGCTGCACAGCGTTGACTGCTGTCATCAAACTGTAAGCAAGTAGTGAAATAGTCTGTAAAACAGTGTGCTTTTCAAGGCCAGCAAGAGCCAAAAAGGCACCCATTTCAATAAGTCAATGATATTCTGTAAATGTTCTGTGCAATAATAATATTGGGCAATACTAAATGGCATCTCTGGCACATGGAGGAGGTGGTCAGAGATTGCGGCAGGTCCCCACCACAGGACTGCACTGCTGAGCTACATCACCTGCTCACACAGGGCAGGACAAGTTTGGACAAAGGCCCTGGGGGCTGCAGGCTGCTGGCAGGGGCAGCACAGGCAGCCAGGCTTGGCCTGGCATGGAGTACCCCACTGTCCTTAATGTCCCTACCCTCATCCAGCTGCCCGGTGAGGTTGGGAATTGCTATTCCTCCCACTTTCCAGGTGAGGGGTGGAGGTGCATCTGCTCCTGATCACATGCAAAGATGCATTTAATACCCCATTGTATGTTTAGATGCTTGAATTCCCATTTAAATCAAGAAGGTACAGCCTTTCCTGATGTGAGACAGCATCAACAATGTGTGGCCAAGTGCTTCCCTGAGTCCCAGTCTGGTCCATAAGCAACTGGGCTGTCCTTAAACCAACCAAAACTGTGACTGGGGATCAACAGAAGTTGGTCTTGCCAGGATAGACCAGAAGCTTTGGCCTCCAAAGTAGGGGAATGGGAGAAAACAACGTCCCCCTTCTGGGCTTTGTTGGCAGAACTGGCCTCCAAAAGGAGAGGTTTTGGGTTTAGACCACCACAATTCACTGCCCACAAAAGCTGACTTGCAAGAGCCGCACTGAAGGCAAGTGGCATGCTTTTAACTATCACCAGGGATGTCTTCTGGTCCCAAGCACAATCATCAGCCTCCTAACAATCATTTCTTCTAGCTTTTATCTGGAGACAGTGCTGGGCAAAGTAACACACTCAGTTTCTTCAGTCAAGAACAGACTGCATAGCTCAGATAGTTGAGGAAAGGCTAACTCTAATAAATATAGAATACACAAGGGGTTATCTAAGCAGCCAGTAAAGATACGGAATCTTTTTTTTAATGTACTGAAGTTATACTCATTCAGTATGTGGCATCAAAAGAAATACAGATTTTCTGACAGTTTTTTATTTCCCACTATTAATAAAATGCATCCCTTTCTTAAAGCAGCATCTCACACAACTCTAATCCTTCCGAATTTATCTCTGACCGGCTTGCAGGCAACAACTCGAGGCCCTAGCTTTGCACCATGCATGTCACAAACAAGTTTTTGATTCTAAATAATCAGATATGGGGATCAGATTTTGAAATTACATACATTTTGTGCATAGCCTGCATTCCCTTTCTCTTTTTTTATCTGAACTGCCCATCCCATCTCCTACGCACCCTCATGTTTAAAATTGCATGGGGATGGTTTCTATTTTAATAGAGGCATTCATGGTAATGGAGCGGAGTGAGGCTTGCTGAGATTATTTTTACCTGAGCTCTGATCGCAGCGTCCTTCTTAATCCACTTTATCACTGTTTCATACACCAGCTCCTCCGCTTTGGTGTTCAGGCTGTCATTGGACATGTAGGAAATGAAGTCGTCTTTTGAGATATTAAGGATCTCTTCTTGGTTTGCCACCTCTGGGAAAATTTGCAGGGCATACGCTTTGGCCATGTTGTACAGTTCAGTGCACTGCATGGCTTCAGCCATGGCTAATATTCCTAAGCAGTTGCTAGCAGTCAGCTGTTTTTCTAAAAGGAGAAAAAACCCCAAAAAACAAAGCAAGTGAGAATTATTAAAAGCAAGATTCACGTTTTTACCGGAAGAATGGAAAATATAAGTGCCACGGACGTATCTCCAACCCTAATTAATTTCAGGGAGTTAATTAGAAGCAGCACCCTGGGTTACTTCAGGACTGAGGTTTAAAGTACAAAAATCAAAGTCTGTCTAACAACTGAGATGAGAATGGGGTGAGAAATGCACTTTCTGAGTCTGCTTTTCATGTAAGCCTTCACTAGGCATTGGGGAAACCTCCTGACATAATAGTAGTATCTGGGGCTTCCCAAGGGACAGGAATCCAGCCAGGAGACTTCTGCTATTTCTACCACCTATGATGTTGCTTTAAAAAACAGCAAAGATGTAAACGCCAGTGCAGACACTTAAGAATAAATGCAAACAGCACTAAGGACATTTCTGAGGATGCTGTAGTCGCGTTATGGTAATTTTTGCCCTGTTCAGCTACGAAGCTACTTCAAATAAAAAGAAATCCTCTCCCCCTCTTTTTTTTTTTTTCTTTTTTTTTCAAAGGAACTTTGTTGCTGCTGAATGTGATGACATCCCTTATGCAAAACACCGATTATACTAATGCCTTCTGTTAAATGTTGTGTTGTGCGTTTCAAAGAAAATCATGCACAGAGGAGACAGCATTATCTCCTACCCAGCAAACAGAAGTAACGGCACAGTGTGTAGCTTTGCGTTAAAAGTGTGCTACACCATACATTTGACCGTACTTTTTTCCTTTTCAGCTATTATGAAGAAAAACCCACCAATTTCAGACATTTCTAAGGGGAATTCTCAGATTCTTATCAGCTTTTGTTAACCAAACCACTACTAATAGGCAAAATATATTCTTTTAAGATAAAGGGCCAAGATAAAAACAAGAGAGAGACAGACTGCAATAGATCACAAAAGCATCAGTACCAGTGGCAGGCTTCTGCGCTGTCAGAGGAGAAGTATATCACATTTGGGCACTGTCATATCCTCGTGCACTATTTCAGAGCCCTGGACAGGAATGTGTGATGGACCCACATCTCTTCAAACAAAACTCCCATCAGATTGCCTCAGCTGGAAATGCCAGGGAAAGCTACACCCAGCTTCTGCCTTCATCAGATTTAAAACCTGCACACTATCTATATATAGCTTTTATTAAAATAGGATTATGTCCTCTTTTTTCTTTTAACCTGGTTTGAGATTAGGAGTTTTTATGTTTGGTTTTTTTTGGTGTGGTTTTTTTTTTCTTTTTTCTTTTCTGTAATTCCTCTTATTTTCTTTTACAGATCAAGCAATCTTGAAACCAGGTTATCTCATTTTGCATCAGTTGGTTGTACTGACTCCAAGAAGCCCATTTCCTTAACCAGACTGGAGCAGCAGCACTGTTTGCTATCAGCAGGCTGCAAACTGATAGCTGTGAAACATAAACTTCCCAAAATTTCTTATTTTCAAAAAAAAAAACCCAAACCCAAACAAACTCAAAACCTCTTCCAGGTTCCTTGGTTCTCTCTGTTGGCATAGTTTCATGTATACATACAGCTGGGGGTAAAATAATAATCTAACAGAGCCCAAAACTCTCACCACCACTTGGCAAACTCTCAAGTCAAAGATGAATCTGATACAGCTCCACCTTACTCTCACAGGGTTTATAATAAAGGTAATAATCAAGTTTGACTCATTAAGCAACCGTTTACTAGCACATGATGGAAAAGACTTGCAAGAATGACTCTTCACCTTCAAGGGACTGGGTCTGCCTCTATCAGGAGAGATTCCCTTACCATCCACAGCTAAGCCTGTGGCGTAGGGCAGAAAAAGCACTGGTCATGACTGGTTTCCTCCAATCTGGACTGGGTTTTCTACCTCTAACAATGCTGGCTGACTGATGTAGCCTGTTACACCAGTTTCCAAACAGCTCCGTGTTGTTCCTTTGACCTTCACTCCCTCTTCCCCGAGAAACCGCTCAGTGGCAGACCCAAATGACGTTATCCCTGTCTGATTCAGCAAGTAAGGCCATTTAGGGAGAAGTCCCAGGGAGATGCAGACTAGGGTATGTCCAGGAGGCTGGTGACACACTTCATTGCACTTCATCCCTTCTGATGTGATGAGCACCACAGCAAGGTGAGCACTGTGATGTCCTTTTAAGATGAGGGCTGGCATGTGAACTAGAGGCATTCATTGCAGGTGAGCAAGACAGGCTGGGGCAACAGCTACAGAAGGTACAGAAAATCTATCCTGTGAACAGAAAAAACCCACCCTTCATTTTTCATCTTTGACTCAAAATCTGGGGGCAAGATTGACCTCTCGACTCCAGCCGTCTATGCTGCAACTGAGCAATCACATCCGAATTCCTGTACACTCATAAACAATTCCAAGAAGCAATCTTGTAATATTTTGGATAACGACTTCAGGATGAGCAGAATCATGCCCTACCAATGCCTGTTACTCTTCACTGACTATAAAGGGAGCCTACATGACTACGTATATGCTGTATAATATATGCTATAGGATATAGCCCATCCCAAGTGACTGCAATCCAGGGGCACTTCTGGATGCCAAAATGACAAAGACTGCTAAGGACCAGTTCTGCTCCATCTGTTCCTGAGCCATTTTCCTTTGAATGCTGACATGTTTACAGTAATTGCTGGTTTTGCCAGAGTGACACTGGGCTTGTAACAACACATTTTGTGGAGTCTCACCTTGAGTTCATTCCAAACATGACTGCTGCCTGTGAAGCTATTCCCAATGCTCAGGACAGTTTGTAACAGAATTATGGGTGGACTTTAAGGACATCAGATGTAATCTAGCAGGTTCTCAATGGTTTCAGCCAGAGCTGGAAAGCATATTTTTTTCTATGTATGTCACAATATTGCAGATCAGCAGCCGATATTCTCTACTTGTGTTAGAGGTAATTTTGCAGTGGGATCCTGTGCTGAGTCATCATGAAATAACAGCCAGGCAGACTGCTAAGATTGCATTTCTGGGAGCGGGACAACTTGAGATAAAGTTAAGAGATAGAGGGTACACAGGAAGGATTACTCAGTGAGATTGTGGTAACAGTGTGATGGAAGCTCAGCGGTGGATGTAAGCCCTCTCTGTGTGCACTAAGTACTGTATTTTCACTTAGATATGCTTTCTACATGATGACTTGGTTATCACTAAAATTAGCATAAAATGTGCATTTCCTCATGATACTCTCTGTACATTTTGATGGGGCTCTTATTCCTCAGGTACTCCTACTAGTGTCAAAAGCATGTGAAGATAGGAGATAGGTGGAAGACTTCTGGATATACATGCATCATCCGAAAGATTTCACTTTCCCTGTGACAATGTTCCTCATTTCTCCTATCTCCAGATATAGTTGATACCTCAGTTTCTCCAGTGCTTGGCAGTGTGGTTCTCCAGCTGGCTCAAAGTTCATTACCTTGAACAAAAAATTACCCATAATACTTTCTCTCAAATTCATAAGGACCATAAAGGCCTCTTCTTTCCTCAGATGCTTATGCCTGTTCATGTAGGTCTCATCACTGGTACACCGTCCAGTTTTTCTCATAGCTCCCTCTTGTACTCTTTGGAAACTTTGTCTTTGTGTCCTTTGCCCAGGAGACTAAGAAAATTCAGAGCTCCAGCTCTTTCCTATTCTGCTCCATGAATCTAAGAGGTTCCACCAACTTCTTTAGACTTAAGGAAGAACATTTTTTATTTTATCAGCAGCAGGCTGAAGTACAAGCTCAGAATTTGTTCACTCCTGTGATGAGGGTGCCTGCATCATGGGTCCAAACCATGATACAAGTGAATCACCTGAAATCCAATTTAAGACATCACTGTGATGATAGTATAAAACAAACATGAAAAAAAAAAGAAAAAAAGAAAAAACCCCTTGTCTTCAGCCATATGAAGGAGGAATGGAGGAAATACCTATGATGTCCTGACCAGTTTGCAAACATTTGCCCAGTTATCATATGGTGCCTGCATGAACTTGTCAGCATCATTGCATGTCAGCATAAAGCTGTTGTCATTTCTCATGGTCTAGACAAAAGCAGAGGAGACAGCATGTGGAGGAGAGAGAGAATGTGGCTATAATTAGCCTGGTGAAGCTGGTTAAGAAATCTTCTGTTGAAATGAAAGAATTTTCCTCACACATTTTGCAGCATCTTTCCACCAGAAAATGCAAGTAGATTTTGGGGTGGTTCTGCCCAACACTGCTGAGAGGCCCAGGATACAGACACAAGGGCTGCCTGGACATCAACCAGTTAGGACCCGGTTGGAGCTCCACAGCTAAAAAAGGATGTCCTGACTTTCCTCTGAGATGGTGCTGTGCTATGCTGAACAGACCTATTAATTTGGAGCTTTTACTTCTTTGGGCGTCTCTGGACTTCCCTCTACTTCTCTCACTAATTAGACGTGGCCACTGATGGGAAAGAATCACTCATTATACTGGTGAATCCTCCAGAAATGCTGGAAAAATCCCTGATTTTTACCATATTTTTACTTTGTGGGGAGTAGCAGGGGCTGCGATAAAAAGAAAAATACACAGCTACAGAGAAGACAAAATGCCTTTCCCTAAACTTTTTAGACAGCAAATGCTCTACTATCTCTGTATAGCAATCCAGTCACAGCTATAAATAAAAATAAGCAATTACACTCCATGAATTCTCCAAATGAGACTCCCCATATATCACTGAACTTATAACCAACTCTACTATTTCATACCATAACATGGTTCACTGAATTCAAATATTAACTATCGGAAAAGAGAAATCTCACATTGATTTAGGGAAACAAATGTATTTTGGTTTTGTGGCTGAATCTTTAGAGATAGCACAAATTAAACAGATCTCCTGCTCCTGGAAAGGTTGCAAGATCTAATCACGTTTAAAAGGTGGTGAAGGGAAGCTGGGGGAAAGGAATGCTGGAGATAGAGCCCTCATTCAAGTTGCACAGCCAACACGTGGGACTGCAAAGCATAAATTTCATTTCACCATTACCCATCTATCTGTGAACAGACTTTTAAACAAATGACTTATAAAAAGTCGGGAAGAAGAGAATGCAGTACCATAGGTTCTTTACTTATGCCTGCATTGCACCAGCCTAGTCAAGCCACTCGTCTTGCCAGCAGCCCAGCTTAGCAATGAAGATTAACACAGTAGTAAACTAGAATAATTTGAGGTTGGTGGTTTTTGTTGTTGTTTTTTCGTTGTTTTTTTTTTTTTTTTACTGAATGCAACTCTTCTTAAACTCACATCTTCCACATTCTGCAATTGTAGATGTCAATTTTAAATGTGAAATGCCCAAGAAGAACCTACAGTTCATTTGGGTTCCAGAGTGAATGACAACTCTCATACCAAGCTAGGAGTCAAGGGAGCCCAAGAAGAAACTAGATGTCAAAAAAAAGATATTTGGAACTTGGACATGGGAAGTAAGTCATATTAGATCAAGCTCACATTTTCTGTATTAATAAAATTGCGTTAAAAATTGTAATTTATTACTGTCTTATTAATTGATATTATAGCCATGTTAGTGAAGGAGTGGCATGTGATACAGGCAGGAATTTGAACCAACATGTGTTTCAGTTCAGCTCCAGTTCTGGCTTCTCTTCTGCCATGACAGAAGTGGGGCTGGTTGGCTCCAGTTCAGACCAGTAAAGCTTAGTTAACTGAGCCATAAACCTTGCACTGTTTTGAAATAGTCTGTGCTGAAAAACATATAGAAAATGAAAGGAGCAGGATGACATGGTGCTGTGGGCAAGAAGAACAAGCTTCTCATGGCCATGAGAGAATGGGCAGAGGCACTGGTGACGATGTTGCTCTGTACACCCTCGCTGGAGCAAACACTCTCCTGCAGCCAGGGCACACTACTTACTGCGGTGGGCACAGCAACCTTTCACTCCCACCCACCTTTGCAATGACACATAGACATTAGACCATAGCTCCACAAATAACAAACCCTGTGAAAATTCAACCTGGAGTAGTTCAACCAGATCTTGTTTGCACCAACATTGGACATGTGAAGGATTTTCTCACAGATGCAAGAAAACTGCAGATTCTGACTCCTCTGTGGGAGTCCACCTCCAACTCTTCCAGTGCTTGACCAAGCTGGCCTGGTGTAGCACCCAACATTTTCTGTCATGGTTATAACCAACCTGTGTGTTACAGCCTGGTATCTGTGCAGAGATCAGCCTCTGGGAAACAAAATGTCATCTTAATACCAAGTATGAAACTAGGCCCAACAAAATCGCCTATCCAAGATGTGAAAGCAGCTGCCACTCAAACAACAGGCTACACTTATCTACGTAATTTTCCACTGGCCACCGTGTCAGTGTTTTAAATTCAAATCTCAACCCAAATAAATAATGCTTTTTTATTATATTTAGTCTTGGGTTTCTTAATTATATTTTAGGAGTTGTTAGAAGAAAGGCTTACAAACCTTAAAACCTCACTAGATGGAGTGATTCTTACCTAGAAATGAAACGCAGACTTTACAGAAAGTATGAAACTGGAACTTGCTGGCAGCTTCCAGTAGGGTTTTTGCATTGGCTGAATCTATGATCAAAGAACCTGTATAAACAAACTCCAGGAGTAACTCCAGGACATCCGCAGTGAGGTTGGACATGGCCAGTTCCAGCTTCTCCCCACTTCTGCTACTGTCTCGTGGTGACCTGGTAACAGCAGACAATTCAATTACGGACATTACACCATACCCATTTTGTTGGCATTCATTGATTAGTGAGGGCTAGAAAATCGCTTTGCACCTCATTATATTTCTCCATTATTTTTGTTTACGGAACTGAAGAATATGAATTTTAAAATAACTCAACTTAAAAACTTTAACTGGATCTGAAAGAGAAGAGTCTTCAAGCAAGTCTTACGAAAATTCTGTTTATTGCTACACTGCATTTTCATGCAAAAACAGTTGCGAAAGGAAAGGAAAGGAAAGGAAAGGAAAGGAAAGGAAAGGAAAGGAAAGGAAAGGAAAGGAAAGGAAAGGAAAGGAAAGGAAAGGAAAGGAAAGGAAAGGAAAGGAAAGGAAAGGAAAGGAAAGGAAAGGAAAGGAAAGGAAAGGAAAGGAAAGGAAAGGGAAAGAAAAATGAATGAGCCAATATTAATGAAAATGAGTAATGGGATTAGCTTTCAAAGGGAAACAATACATTTTAACATCTTGGTTAACATCTTATCTTCTGTGCATAATATAACTGTTAAGGAAAAGTCACTCTCCAATTTCAAGAGAAAAGGTCATCTACTTTTTCAGGAATCTAGCACTGGAATAATTTTAAATGTCATGTGCATTTAAGGATACATTTAAAGACCTTTTCATAAAAAATAACAATAATAAATATTAATTTCTGTTTAGCATGAATTTCTCTGTATTTTATACTAAAGTATAGATATGACAGATATGATAGGCATATACAGATGGTCATATAAAATATACATACATATATGCTTATTCTAAAAATCTATTGTTCCCTTTTAGGCACTAAAAAAAGGAAGCCCTTCATGGCAATTGCTTTGAAAACTGAATACAAGACAAGCTAGACAGACAAAATGGTTAGAGCAGAGAAGGGAGAGGGGGGAAAACAACAACCAGCTCTGCCACAGGAAGCCAGCAGCCATCCTCTAGGAGTTTCATGACTGTGGCCTACGGTTTTTCCTGCATGAAGTGCTGAACAATTTGGGGATCAGAGTATTTCCTGCATTTGAAGTGTGGATTAGTGCTTGTGAAATTATTGGACAAAAAGAAAATTATACTGAATTAAAGTAAGGGCCCAGTTCTTAATGCATGGTTGGCTGATGTGTCTGCAACACTAAAGACAGGTTACACCTGAAAGACAAAAGTGATGATAAATTTGGTAACATCAAGGAGGGGAGGGGAAATCTGTGGGAGTAAGAAAATAAACTCTTTTAATGGTTAGGACCATCCAACACCTTCTCAAAGAAACATGAACTTCTCCTAGTCACTGGACAGTCAACGTCTGCTTCCTCCAATTCTGCTGGAGTACTTGCAAAAGCCATTGCATGATTGACACAAAACGGGCATACAATGCTGCGTGACTTACACGGACTGGCCAAAGCATCACTATCCACAGGCAATGCCAGCTTTAAGCATGAGCAAGAGCACTACCAACCTCTTGGATTCACAAAGCTGCCTAGAAAGGTGATGGTCAGACCTCTACTACCATAACGGAGGAAAAACAGCAACACACAAGGTTCAGTTTTCTTCCCTCATGCCTCTCCCCCCACCCCCCTCCTCCGCCCCCAATAACTCCTAAAATCATTTGGGGAAGTGCTTACAATTTGCAGTCGATGCTTTGTCACTGGTCTTCCATTGGCTAGCCTTATTCAAGTCAAGAACACACCTTTAATTCATACAAATTTTTGCAGGATCAAAGCCTGAAAGAGGTTTCATTTTTCTACTGGAAGTATTTAGATGGTGTCCATTACCACAGTGGAGGAGCAGCTAGCAGTCCTTCATTTCATAGGCTTCTCTAAGGTAGTAAACAATGGTTACTCCCATTCACAAAAGGAAACCAAGGCACAAGGAGACAAACGCACTACTAAACCCCATTTTTAAATCTAAATATTAGCTTAGCCCTTTGCATGGGAATACAGGTGGGATAGATCCTATTCCACAAGCAGATGGGTAAGAATGTGCTACCCCTACATGCACAGATGTGTACACTACCCTGAGTCCTTATGCTTTATCACACCACAATATTCTTTCTGAACTCTTGCATATGGATTCAATTTTGCACTCAAGGCAGTGAACACACTCAGGTGTCAAAGCAGTAGAGCTGCCATTTCCTAGATCTTCAAGAGGATGTCAGAAGATGTGTTGTTTTGGTTTTTTTTCCTCCTCACACTCACATACCAATAACATGCCTCACATCTGATTTATCTCTAGTCGTGGTCACATCCAGTGCTGCACCCTGGGCTATCAAAATGCCTCTTGGTACTGATGTAATTCTTGCTGAATTGTTTCCAGAAGTGGTTTGTACCTGACAGCTAATTCATATTCACGGGGCTGGTTAATAACGACATTGCCTAGAATTTAAGTGAGGTTCGGAGGTACCCAGCAAGCGACAGAATCAGGCTCTTTGCACCATGGGAAGCTCCACCGTAAGCAATTATTTATTTAATGCCACTAATTGCACTGTGCTGGCCATGGCTGCGAGAATGACTACGTGTGACCCACTGGGAATTGCACGCTCTCACCCAGTGCAGAGACCAGGAGGCACAAAGGAAAGGGATGACGTGACACCAATGTCAGCATAGACACATACCCATGTTAGCAACAACTGCAAGCTGCTATTTTTCAGAATAATTAAGTAATAATCTCCTTAACTTTGTAATACACCAAGCAATAAACTGCTGCTGCAATTGATTAAACGCCAAAGAAAAGCTAAGGTGTTTAATCAATCACTAGAGCCACTTACGGCAAGTATAACACAAAGCTACAGAGATTATTGATATTACACAATGAGCCAGAAATGGGAAAGAAAATTATCCTTATTCCTTTCTCTGTGATACCCTGAATGTATTGTGCTGTTTCCCTTGTGCTTTCTAAGCAGCGAGTGCTTTGGCTCCACGTTTAGCTGGATCAAACACTGAGCGCAGGCTTGGTTCAGCCTGCACAGGGAAATCACAGCTACTCTGGTTTCCACGCTGGGGATCTGGCTTGGTATGGGCTGAAGGATGGACCGGGAATTGGTTGAAGCAGGTCCTAATGGATCAAACACGAATGTTTGAAGGAAGAGATGAAAATAATGTGGGGAAACAGACTGATGTGACTGAAGTGGGAAATTCCATACATTTCTTTTTGAAGCGATGTCAGTGAATCAGATTGTGTCATCCGCCTCCAAGCCTGACTGAAGCTTTCTGTGTTCCTTGTTTTCACATGTATTAGAATACCAATATGCTCTGTGCAGTTATACTTCACTGATTTGGGATGCAGCCTTCTCTCAGCTACTCTAAAGGAACTGCAATGAAGTGGCTAAAGCCGTATTACAAGAATAGAATTTAGTCCTATAAATGCACATGCAGTGGATTGGGAAAAATCTGTACAAATGTATACAGCTGTGCCCCAAATAGCTCATCCTGTATCACATCAGGAGGAGTTTTGTCAGCAGCATTGGTAGATGCAAACATTTAGAAAAGTCTGCTACCAGAAAAACACTGACTTGCCTTAGCTGGGAAAAGACACAGCTCTACCTGCATAATACACTGCTGTTCCCCCTCTCCTGGCACAGACGGGGGGAATTTTGGGGATGGAGAGCCTGCCTGCTCCTTGTTTCTGTCTCACTTGAAGCCAGGCAATGTATGCTTATCATCTGTGGACATCATTAAATGTGGCACATTCTGCTATTTGCCCTGCGAACTCTAAAGTTTAAACAGAATGATGTCATTTTATTGGCCTTGTAATCATTGCTCATATTATAAAGGTCACACATTTCACATTGTGGCAGAAAATCAATAGCTCTCCCAACAGCCTCTGAGGGGAAAAAAGTTTTGCTTCTGAAGAATAATATATAATAAACAATTTTAGTCCTTACTTTATCATGGCTGTAATCTTGGAGAATAGCTACAGTAAAAATCTGGCAAAGGCTGATATATAAACTCATTAAAATTGGGAAGTGATTTAGAACAGGACTTTTAAAAAGATTTATCTTGAGCTAAACAGCAAAGAGGTTTGTTTAGGTCTACATTTAAACAAGCTCCAAGAGCTCTTTAACAGCTTAATTTTATGGTAGCTGTTGGGGAATTCTTTCAGATTTACAAATCATCTATTTCTCCAGCAAGGTGATAGACCTGAGCAATGTGCAAGCAGAACTGAGCCTGCAGATAAGCAGGAAGCATAGGTACAGTCTGAATGGGTAAGGGGGGAGTTATTGAAAAATATTCTGTATTGTCTAGAATAATTATGTCTAACAAAATTAAGCCAAGGCCTTTGAACATACTCTGGCTACTTATCCTTCAACTTAATTACTTAAACTAGAGAAGACAAAGGTACAGAGAATCTTTTAAGGCAAAAGATGGCTTGACTACACTCGCAAATCACAAATCAAAATTGGTGCCCCTTCCTGTTAACTTATAAAAAAAAGCTAAAACGTTTAAATACTGATAGCAGGAAAAATAACCCTAAAACCTCATCTGTAAGATTTATGAGTGGAACTGACAAAAGTAGAGAACTTCACATTTTTGGTATTCATTTGTCCTTGAAAATAATTTCCATACATGTAATACACACAGACAAGAATCAGCACCAGTGTTTGCATGCTTAATAGCGACACAACCAATTTTCTGTCTTGAGCTATAAATATATGTATATCTATGCATTCTCCCTGCATTTTTCATATCAACACATTCAAGTAACAGAAATTCTGTATGATTCAGTTCAAAACATTTAATAGTGAGATTCCTTGATTTGCAAAGCCGCATTTGGAGTCTGGCTAAAGTAGCTGTGTAAGTGAAACACCGCTAGCGCATCAATTTGTCAATTTATGGACAGCGCTACCGCCTCTAATTCAGGCTTCCCTCATGCTTTGAATATGCTGCCTTTAACCGGCTTGCAACATTATTTTGACTGACTAATGGTTTGGCTACAGCCTCACTCAATTTTAGATCAAATACGAAAAGCTACCTATATCCGGTACAGATGCCAGCCAACTCTTCTGTTTACAAGCTATAGTCACAAAGTCAAAACAAATTCTGGATGTTCAAAATGGAGCCATCTGTACAGAATAAACATGAAAAATGTGAAAGATTTTATGTAAATGTACATTACTGCCTAGGAACAGTTGGTTCAGCTTCCTCCCTGGCTGCCTAGTTGGGAACAGGAGGACTGACAGAGTTTGTGACACCTATTTACACTCAAAGCCATATGACTCACTGTGCCATAGACTCAAAGGTATGACATATATTTAAGCTTTGTGCTCCAAAAGGGCACTTAACTAAATGATTATTTTTTAAAAGAAAGACACATTCAGAATTATTATTTGTGATCTTTCCCCGGACACATGGGACCTGGTGTGCATCACTTCTGCTTGTGAACAGAGCCTACCAGCATTACCTGCTGCTCCCAACAGGAGACCACGGCAAAGAGCTAGCTCTATAATACAGCCTCCATTTTTTTCATTACACTCAGAATTTATTTTTAAGAAACAGGAAAACATTAACCAGCTTAATAAAAAAAAAATCTGCTAAATTTGACTCTCTGTTACTCAGGATCTCATACAACTCAGGAATCTGAACATCCTTTCCTAAAAGCACATGTTTGAGCTAGCAGGAGGCTACAAGACCGCTGGCATGCAGGTATCAATCCTAGCTCCACCCTGGACTGAGGCATCTGAAGCCCATATTTTGGGGTTGGTTGCTCCCTGCATGGAGCAACGCAACGGCCTGTCCCACAGCCAGTTGCCTGCTGGTCTCTTCACCTCGCACCCTCCCAGGATCTGCCCCATCAGCTCGACATGCTGATTTTGCTGGCTTGCTTTTATAATTAGGAACATGAATGTTTACCCTACAGTAATTGTGTTCCCATTCCACCAGAGCAAAATATTTGCTACCAGGATATATAGGGGACACACAAAAAAAATTCAAATTAAATTGCTTTCTTTACTGGACAGTGTTTTGGTCTCCAGAAAACAGGAAATCCAAGATATTTGTGTAAGATGAAGCACTTAAATGAAGAGAAGTTACTTCCTTTTCTCCCTGTTAAATTCTTTTGATTACCAAAGAAAGGACTCCAGGCTGGGATAGGCAGCTTCTCATGAGGCTTAGGAGTCTGTAAGCTATGTGCTCGTTAGAACCTCCCGTTCAGGTCTATACAGCTTAGACTGAACATCTTGTTTACTGTGGAACATAATCCTTTAAGCATTGAAACTCCAGGCAAAGGAGAGAGTGCAATGTTGCTGCGTCTTAACTGTCTGCTATTTGACTTTTCATCATCTTCAGAGTTATTAATGGTTCAAAACCCACATGTCTATTTATCTTGGGAGAAGCAACAAAGGAACTTCATTATATTATAGCCAACCTTCAGCTATGAACAGAAAAGACACAACACTCTACATGGAAAGTCTATTTTGTACCAAAGGGCTTGATCTATCATAATTACATGCTCATGAGATATAAAAGCATAGATGCTCAAACAGACCAAAGTACATTTCTGCGACACATGCACCAAGATGCATGTACGTACTGAGGTAACAGGTTATTTACTGAGTTGTTCAAGTTTATGCAGCTGCAAGGTAATCAATCATGTAAATAATGACAGGAAGTGACATATATAGAGCAACATCATTGCAATATGTATGTCATAAGGCAAATGTTCTATTAAATAGGATTTTTTTTGAAAAAAAATGAATTACACCCTAACACCGCTTCTCCTTTGGAATTATTTTATCAGCTCAAAATGTATTAACTTGCAAATCTCTGCCTTCGTTATACTATCTTGTAGATAAATATTATCTTTGAGCCTCAGCCACTACCCATCTGTCTCATGAGACAAGAAAACATATACCGTAATGGTGCTATTGTATGATTACAATAAATAAGTAGTAAAATCACAATATTAAATAAATTACATTGTTTAAACACAGTGCTGCAAATTTGTCATCAAAATTTACCTGACCAACAAATCCATTTGTTCACTTTTTACCAGGCTGTTGATACAAATAATGTTCCTTGTTCCAGGCAAACAAAATTTGGCAAGACTAGTGTAACTTATTAGGGTCAAACACTGCCAGTTTTCACCTGCTCTATCAGAAGAAAATCAGGAAAATTAATGGCTGTGAGCTTGGGCATGCACTAGCAGCTCCTGCTAATTCACCATCACAGAAATGATCATTACAAACCAAGACGAGCAATGGGATTAACAGCAAATGCTTTTGTTCATGGACAACATGGCTAGAATAAAATAAACAGAAGAGCTGTGTCTCTTATATACCCTTAATGCTATTCACAGACGGAACACAATCTAATTGCTCGGTCAAGACTATTTCTAAAGGCACGGGATCAGCAGCAGCCTGTAACGCTATAGTGTCGGAGATCACAGTTGGAGGCACAAATCTGCCTCCCTGCTGAGATTTAAGAAAGAAGATGACGAGTTTGAAGATGCTGGCTTAAATGACTAGCAAGTGAATGAAGCAGTGAATAGCGAGTGCCCTTGGAGGAACAGCTTTTCATGACCCAGACTTCTGCCAGGGACTGAGAATAAACTGAATCTCACAAGGTGCTAGTGGAGAAGTTTAAAAAAATGGGCCAACTTATTAACAGCATGGGATCTAACTTGTTTGCAAGTATCTCTGGCAGGCTAATTCAGCAAATATGTGGCAAAATAGCATGAGGTGAGAGCTACTGTTTGTTAACGGTAAATAAACGATGCACGCAGGTTTTGGTGGATTATGTGGGAAGGAAGATTAAAAGTAAAATGACAGAATAAAAAATTTATGCTCATCAAACTTAAAGTTCGCCCCCTTAACCAACGCCTATCTGATTTGTTTTAATGATATTTATTACACCATCAAAAACCAGCTTAGCAGAGAGCTGGCATTATGCAGCTAATAAATCTGTTTCTTAGGAATGTAGTGAAATTTACACAAGTAATTATCTAGGTAAGTCTATCCCAGGTTCTTTCTCTTCATTGCAATGTCTAGAGGGAAAAAAATAATAAAATAATGATAACCACAATTATTATTTATTACTACTGCTATGATTATGGTAGTGCCCGAAGATCCCAATCAGCATTTCAGTAATTAGAATTAATTCTGTCAGGCACTAGTTCTTTCTTATTCAGCTACAGGGTGTTGTTAGTGCTTTTCTACGGTCTATGCAGAGCCAGCCTGTACTCTGGACACCAATGAAAGGGAATATATTGCATTACCTATGGCCGCAGTATATATGGGTAAGGGCAGGTAAGCTCTTCTCACCCCATCAATCCCTGCCCACACCACCGCACAGAACTGCTTGGCATATTTCAGTCAATGAAGCTTAGTGCTATGCAAGCAAAAAGAGGGGATCATGCTCTGATATGATCATAACCTGGTCATATTAATTCAAATTTGTTATCCCAATCTGGCAGTGGCTAATCCTTGATGATTTAAATGAAAGGAAGTGAACTGCTGATCCCTGGAGCTACCTGCGAGCACGCTGATTTGATTACCCTTGGTTTAGGGCAAGACTGGCTTTTGGAAGTAGCCCAAAAATGACAGCTTCCAAGAACATTACTCCATTTTCTATGCCGTGGAAGTTTTTTTCATTGTCTTTGATCCATTTAGTTTCAACTGCACCTCGTTAGATAACTGTTCCCTTTCACCCCTAAATTTCAAGTCAAGCCTAGATGGGGCTGTGAGTTGTAAGTAAATATAGGTAGGTCACCGGCATCGGCATCTTATGAGTGGTTGCATGACAGCCACATGGCTTGCAGATAGGTCTAGCCAGAGCAAGAGAGGTGATTAGTCTGTCATTCCTTGGATAAGACTTGCAGGATTTATAGTTGTGTCTAAAAATTATGTGAGCGAGAAGCCCAAACTACAGTAAATAGAGATGCTGTCAATGAGGGACAGGAGCGAGAGGTTAAGTGATTCTGCTTGACGCCTCTGCAAGCTGCAGCCATTATAAGGCAGAAGCGTAATTTCTGCGCTGCACCTCGAGGATTGGGAAGGAGCCTTTCTGTCCTCCTTGCCATGGTTTCTCTTCTGAGCAGGGCACATCGATCTCTCCCTCCTTTCAGAGCAGCATCCAGTCCCAGCCACTCACCAGCCTAATCCACAGCCATGCTCGCCAGGCTGGAAATAGCCAGGCTGCAATGCCTGCTACAGGGTTTGTGGCAGTTCCTTTGCCTGGCAGCCCAGCACCACCACCGAATATTTGTAAGCTGCAATTCATTTATGTAGAGGACCATACATTTTTGCTTGATGAAAACATGTTTTCCAAGGCTGGCAGCTGCAAAATTTGAAACCCAGCAGGCAGCTCTGACAGGCGGGTGGGCGGGCGGCTGCTCGGCCAGGCAGAGCAAGCAAAGTGCGCTCGCGGAAAGGGGCCACCGAAAGCAGAAAGCTGTTTCCTGGGCCAAGATTTTGCGCCCAATGCAGAGCAATTATCAGTCCCTCATTTAAGAGAAAAATGTCGTCCATAGCATAATTTGCACCTGCACCCTGGCAGTAAAGAGTGAAGAATATTTTGCATTCCCATGCAACCTCCCATTCTCATAGACTCTTTTAAATGGGTTAACAGAAAAAACTGGTGCTGCCTAGTCACAATGTACCTCTCCTGGCACCTGAAACAAACATCATATTTTTAACTCCATTCTCCTCTGTTTTTAAAAAAATATGTTTTAATTTGTTTCAACAGTCATTCTGTTCACCTAGGAGCTGAAGCATGCAGATGTGGGAATACTGCCTACTCCTCTCCTGGAGTAAAAGAGCAAGACTCTTAATAAGCAGGAAAACACGAAGGGGTCACTAAGAGTAGATTTTTCTTTCATCTGCTATTTCTCATTTTGGGCTTTTTACAACGTAAACACAAACCAGACAGTCTGTTTTCCAGACATCTAAATGCTTTTGCAGTTTTGTCAGACTGTTTCAGATGGATAGTGGCAGGTTTCTCTGTCTTGCATCCAAATGCTGCCTTTCCACACAATGGTGTAAAATGCAGAATGACATCTCTGTCTTCAGTGTAGGTGTAAAGCAAGAGGAATTGGGTCCTCTCACCCTAAATACTTTACTTCTCCCGCCCTCCTGCCCTGCCTTCAAGCCCTTGGAGAGTATATACAATGATTATTTTTTTGTTGTTGTTTTTCTGGGGGGGAGATAAAATATCTGAATGCTTGCAGAAAGAGGCAAGGTATTGTGGAAAAGCAATTTGGCCATGAAGTCACTAGCTCTGCTCCTAAGGAAAAGAAGGATGAACATAGTGTTGCCAGATTACACTGCATCAAAAACGCTTGCTTCTGGTGACCGAATCTCTTTGTGTATGTGACTTACTGCTCTGTGCTAGTGGAATCAGGCAGTCAGAATGCCTTCAAGATTAGAAAGCATCATTAAAATCAAATCTTGAAAAGATAAAGATTGTAGAACAGGATCTGTATACCTTTAGTAACTGACCACAAAGAAATAAAACTAAAGTCTGCTTATAAAGCCAGCATTTTGGCCAAGAAGAGACTTTTATATCAAGTCTTCCTATTAATAATGTCATATTTGGTAGAGATTCCAGCACTTTGGGTTGGGTTAAGAAGAAAGCAGCAAATTAAAATGTTCCGGTGAAACTTTGTTACGGAAATACCAGACATTCCATTTATCCAGCAGCTGTATTTGTCTATCCCAAATACAGCTGGAAAAAAAATATTATGCCTCTTCATGGGATTTTCCATTCCTTCCTTCCTTCCAGAACACATTCTTCTACCATTTCTTCTAGGGCAGATACAAAGACACAGAGCTCATTTCTCTCCTCCCCCAAACCAAGAATGGTTTAAATAAGGAAATACGTGCTCTGTGAGAGGGGCATTTTGGAGATTTTTTATTTTTAATGGATCCTCATCCATTTCTTTCTTTCTGTGTACATATATAAGCATACGTATGTGACATTTAGACAAACATTAGCTTCCAGAAGGAATCATTCGTGTACTTTTAGCCAACTACGATTCAGGCTGGGTGACTGGCCTTTCCCTCTGGGCAATGAAAAATGAGCATTTCCAGAAGGCAGTTCATACTATTTACCATAAGGTGGGTTGAAACACCCATCCTACAGACATTCCAGTGCTCCCCCATGACTGCAGAGGAAGCCCAGATAACCAGCTAAGGCTGGATCCCTGAAGGAAGCGATGTAACACCCATAATAAGCAAACCACCTCACCTCTCTCTTAATAGTAAAGAGGGATGGCCTCCTCCTCCACCTCATATCCTAGACTTTTATGGTGAGAAGACTTGCCTCCTGGAGAGGCCTTCCCTCCCTCTGCAGGCTAGAGTCGCAATCTAGAAGGTGAGGTTAGAGTAAAACTGCCTCAGATGCCAACGCCTGAACGTTGGTTGACTAACAGCGAGAGATGAGCATCTCTCATTGCTCCAGAGGGATCTCCTACCCGCCTGCACATCGATAGCTGAATTAGGAGAAGAGGCTCCTTCTGGAAGCCTTCAATGTGCTTCTCTTCATTGCCTCTACCATAAATTAGGCCCTTGCTTTGGGAAGGCTGTCCTCTTAAGTACCTAAATATAGGTGCAAATCAGAGGGCAGTGCACTCAAAATACATAAGATGGCATTTAGGGAACACAACCATATTCTGGCTGCTATTATAATCCATTTTTTCCCTGAAGTCTTACACTGCAGTAATCTCGTACACGTCACAGTTTGAAGAAGCTGACTAACCACATGATTCCCCTAAGCACAGATGACATGTAGCAACTCCTGTACATGCTCTATGTCTGAAGAAGCAAGCAGTAAGGCAAAGTACTCAAACCCAAACCCGTCATAAAGTGGGCTCAAATATTCAACCCCCCCAAATTAAGAAAAATTTAAAGAGGATTTTATGAAGAGAACTGAAGAAAACACTGCACTCCCTGAATATGTTTAATATTGTATAAAATTGTTCCTGAGACTGGTAGCGACAGCCCCGCAGTCCCTGAGGTTATTGCACTATGTCCTACTGCGGGACCAGCCCTGGACATGCATCTTCATCCATGCCCATCCATCCCCTGCACCTCACTTCCCTCTCTTCGTGGGCACAATGAAGGGGAACAGACGTCTGGAACATTTTGCACCTGCTGTTCCTAATACACCTAATCCTTTTCAGATGATTTCGCACTGAAAAGGACTAAGATTGTTTTTTATGGTCAGCTCCTGTTGGGAGGGAGATGAACATCGAGTCCTGGCTTAGGCTCAAGTGCTGCACAGCATCTGATGGGGTAGTTAACCATTTCCAAGAGCACAGTGCCTGCTAATTGGCCTAACCCAACCTCAAAAGGGCCACACTCATATATTGAGAAGATAAATACATGGAACAAGGACTTTTCTGGACACGGACCAGAATGCTCAGTGCATTGCAGGATCAACCATTTTCTGAAAAACTAAGGGGGTTTCAAAGTGCACTCTCATTACCAAATTTGTTCCATAAATAATAACTTCAGATTTTTTCGGTTAATCAAACCTGGTTATCTTTTCACTACAGTGCAATAAAAGTAACATATTCTTTTTCCCTGCTATGGCTAATTCTTATCAAATAGTTTTCCTCAAGACAGGCAATAACTCTAGTTCTATTATGCTTTTTGTCTATATTTTGGGTTTTCTTGAGGAAGGAATAATTGATCTTATTTGTTTCTGAACATTTCCCTTTTATTCTTTTGAGACACTACTTGCTATTCTACCATCAGATACCAACTCCAACACACAGTGGAATCAATGGCAGAACATGAGGTTAACAATAACTAGCCTGTGGCAAAGAACAGCTGAAGTAAATACTCTGAAAGATATTCTTTTCCTGCACGTTTATATGCGTGCACATAGCACCTTCATAAATAGATCATCTTCTCATCGATGTTTCTGGTGACCCATCGGTGCCTTTGGTTGGAATGGCATTAGAGCTTAACCCTAGCATGTGCTGATTGATATGTACTTTATATTATATATAATATAAAGAGATCTCTTTTATTCTTCTAGAAGAAATGCCATTTCTTGTTTTGATTTCTATAATAACACAGAAAGCACAATATAAATCATATAAAGCCTTAAGTACTATCTCAAAAGAACTGTGAATAAATATCAGGAGAGGATTCTAGACATACTGTGTTTATAAACATACTGACTCTGTGAACTATAATGATTCTGTATTGTTAAGGGCATGATCCTACAAAATACTGAGTGCCTCTTGCAACTTGAGTCCTTGACTCTCATTGACTTCATGGGGTTTCTAAAAGGACTAGGCTTTACACTGCAAGTATCCTCTAAAAAGCAAGTCTTCAGAAATTCCACCCCATGGCCCTGATTTTATTGCTTTACAACGACACATTTGCTCAGTTTACAGGTGAATATTTATTTTTCTCACCTGGCGGTTTTGCAAACTCAACTAGACATCAAGATGCATTTTTCCTTATTCAAGCATCATCATCGGTAATAAAAGTATTTTTGCCTTGGATACACCTGTGCAACTCCATTAGCCATCATCAAGGTTACATGCTTGGAACTCAGGTTATGTATGGAAGACAACTGGGATAGAGAGACCTGACAGTGGACAAAGATCGACTTCTGGAATATTTATTGCTGCTGATGATGTGAAAGAAGGCAAAAAGTGGTGAGGTTGGCAAATGGGCTAAAACTTGCACTATTTTTTTCTTGTAATGCATGTGAGCCTTATGAGAGCAGCTAAAAGACAATAAATGCTGAGATCTAGGGTTTTGCTCTCATAGTCTCTTTTCAGAGCATTTAAAAAGTTTGTTGTTTTTTTGTTTGTTTGTTTTAAATGATATCAGAGCAGTGTTCAATCGAATATATATCTCCATTAGATAACTAAATAATAAAGTGGCAAGATTCTTCAGTGTGCTTCCAGAAATAGATGCTGCCTGGTGACTTCTGCACACAAGCAGATGTCTTTGCAGCAAAATCCAAATGACAGTCTTTGGCCAGCCAGCTATTAGATTTCTGTGAGCTGACTCTAAGATTTTTGTTTCCCTGTAGACTCTACTCCTTATCACCCTAAAAAGCATATACTGTAGCCTTAACAATTAAATGATAATGAGCAGACAGAAGAGAAAGGACAGGAGAGATCTGGCATAGCTATAGCTAGCAATCATTAGATTTACAGAGGGGAAAAGACATGCTTCCTAGGCCAACATATTTTTTATGAATAATTGATAAGGCAGTCAGCACAGTTATATCATAGAAATGTAATATATATCCATAATTATAGAACCAGCTTTGTGCAAAAGGACATAATACACTGAAAGGAGATACCAGCCAATATGCCATCCTGAAATAAAATACAGTCACTATTGTGTTAGTTGGCAAAATTTAAATACAGGATTTGAAGCAAGCAAAATGTTCTTTAATCCCATTTTTTAGCACAGTCCAGGCCCAGTCTGCTCAGGAAAATACTGCAAGGCAAAATCAGCAGCTGCATTAATTTGCTGATGATTGAGAGAAAAATGAAAGTTATCCTCATGATTTTTTTCTCCCTACTTGCTACTCTAACTTACTAATAATATGAGAGTACCAATTTATTCCTATGCAAGTATATGAAGCATACAAATTGAAAAATCAATGTAATGGAAAAAAAAGATTATCATGCACTGTTTAGAATCAATCAGCTAGAAACAGAGGGGGGAAAATGCAAAGGCGGAGACACGATGTTTAGAAAATGTACATATTGTACCTACCCTAAGCTAGAGTGTTTGTAGGAAAAAACTACCCTTAGTCCAACATGCAGACTGAGCTATATTTTGACCAGAAAATTGTCTAATTTCCTATTTTTTTCTAGATAAATTAATCAGTTGCCTTTTCTTTTAAAAGTCCCCAAATAATAAAAATATCAATCCCTTTGCCCATAAAAGCCACACAAAAGCATGTAACAAAGATTTCAGGGTAAAGGGATTACGATACTTGAAATGCTTTATTAGCACGACATCTCAGCATCGTTCACCAGAACGCTGATGGCTTATTGTAGCCCGAAGGACAGACTTTTGTCATACGTGACAGAGTCCCTTGAAAACATTGACAGCAATAGTTTTCAGTTGTGGTCCGAATCACCATTAGCAGTTGAGTCTAAATCTTAGATCTCTCAGTGGTGGAACACTTTCTTCGGCCAAAACCAGCCTCTACTTATCAGAAATAATTACACTGTACGAGTCAGATGTGTAACAAATGGGTCTGAGTCTCAGTTTGGAAATACATTCAGAGGAGGTGGAAAGAATGGCTACTGGCTCTGTGACAGGAGATTCAATCTTCATAAACCTGCAAGAGAGGGGAGGAAAAAAAAGCGACACAAATGCGCCCTACAAAAGAACAGAGCAGATCACAGCTGGAAGGAAGGCAAACCTTTTAATCAGGTCCTTGAAATACAAGCTGCAGGAAGCTAGAACATTTTGGTGGACTTCAAACTCTTTGCCTTCAACAATAATTTTCAGGTCTGTAAACTCTTTCGCTCTGCGTTGCTGGTTCAACTCCTTCAACATTTCTGCAGAACAGAGAAGACAGACAGTGCCAGGGTTCCCATTAAGAGTTTTTTATTGTTACTTTTTACTTTTTTTTTTTTTTTTTTTTGTAAAGAAGTAGAGAAACAGGAAACAACTGATATTTTTGTCGGTAAGATTGGCTCAACACAGACAGTCAGAAGTTACGAACATAACATATTAAAAAAAAAGAAAAAGAAAAAAGCAGGAACCAGTAGGTCTAAACAACTGAAATATATATACAGAAAAAAAGCAAAACCAATCCTAAATTTGGAAGGGTTAAAAACGAAAACAAAATATTTCAGCATCACCAAATCAGAAACACAGAGCATGCATTATCACAGAAAAGTTAAAATAATTTGTTATAATAAAAATCAAGAGCTAATGAATTTCTATCCAAATGCAAATAAGTTTTGAACACACTAGAATAATATTAGTAAAAATATGGTATTATGATGCAATATGAGCTGGATATGGGTCAAAATAATAAAACCACAAGACCTGCGAAAATAACTTATCCTTAACATAGTAAAAATGTGTTAAGCCTCTCAGTTAACAGAATAAGATAGTACATCTAAATAATATATAAATTACAGTGCATAAAAAATTAGCCAAATATCAATGCATCTTTCAATATACGTCAGCTATATAGATTACAATTGCATATGTTTCAGAATTAGCTTAAAAGCATCCTTATGATAAAAAATAGTCTCACGCAGAGAATAAATTACTGCCTTTTATAGCAATTCCCATTTTTTGCACTCCAAGGATTTTTACCATCACAGCATTTTTATTTTTTAGCCTTCAATGGCTTCATTTACAGCAACAATCAACTTTCACACATCATGAAAGAATCGTAATGATTAAAATAACCTATGAAAGTGTTTCTGTCCTGCAATAAAGCACCTACCTTGCATGATTCCTCCTTTTATAAAGCCTATTGGTACTAACAGAATGAAATAATAGCATGCCACGTCTTCATGTGTGGATGTGAACTACCAAGCAACCTACATGTTTTATATGCTGGATGGACTTTTAAGGGTAAGACTTCCCTCCAACTTTGCAGACCAAAGTGGCTATCAAGATGAATAATATACTTTTCACCTGGGCAATAGTCTGGCCGTTCAGAAGCCAGTGATCAAGATGATAAAAGAGCTGATTTTAAATACTAAAGGATTTTGGTTTTATTTTATGTTTGCAATAGGTCAAGGTTCTCATTTTCTCAGTGTAAAACCCTGAACACATTCCTCTTCAGACAGATCTGTAAATCAACAACAGTTCTTTACACAGAGTCCCTGCTTACACAAAGTAAAAGGGACCTAAAGAGTGTAACTATAACTGTGTTTAAAGCTACTGTTGGGCTCAAGCACTTGGCTGCCAAAGCATCACCAAAGGGCTTTATGGTGAAATGAAGACCTAAACAATCTTTGTGCTCTCCTGCTTCCCCAAAGAAATCCAACAGGAATCATTTCAGCGAAACACTAGTGGTTAAACAACAGGAAAGCATGCAAATACACAGCTGTGGCATGAAAAGGGACTGAAGTTCTCCCAAGCCCCAACATCTGTGGTGCACATTTTTCAGTCCTAAGTAAATAAATGTCACCTTGCACATTTATGTCTATTTAATGGAAACACAGTAGTGTCTGAAAGGCTAATTATTCTGTGCTGAAATGGGTCAGTGCTCTCCAGAGAGCAAGCAGATCATTAGAGAGGGCACAGAAATAACAGCAGGCTTGTGTCAGATCTATAATAGGGGAAAATAAACCACTGTCCTGTGGGTGCTATAGCAGAGACTATTTTTAACAAATTCATCCAAGCTAAAGTACAATCATATGTTTCCAGCAAAACTTAAAGCAGGATCCAAATGTTCACTCCTCTGCAGGAAAGTTTCAGGCTTTTGCTGGAGGTGTGATGCCTAAAGTCTGACCTGACCATGAATGCGACCTGACTATGAATGCTTCAGGCCTCAGTTAAATACCAAGGATGCTTTGGACACAAGAGATATTCTACCTGATGTAGGGTCAAAGAGGCTAAGGTCTCTGGTTTCACAGGAACAGCACCAGGTGCTCTCTCAGTTGCGTATTTTTGGAGGCAATTGTGGAGGAAGTATTTTTCTGTCCCTTTTCTCATATGAACGATTTTTTTTTTCTGTCTCTGTCCATTTTACCACTTTCACTTACAGCAACTACATTTTTCTCCTGAACAATTTTCTGTCATTTCATGACACAAAGACAGTTACTTTACCCTCTAAACTTTCTGATACTCTCTTATCCTCTACCTAACTGCACTTTTGTTTTCTGTCATTCCCCTTTTCAGATTTGCCCAACTGCTGTCCTCCATCTCCATCTGCACTTTTCCTAAGTTCCTATTCAAGATCTAGTGCCTGTGATTTTACAACCTCCCTTGCAGAAGCCTTTCAGGACAAGGGCTCCAACCAAGACCAAGTCATACAAGTTTAAGATCACACTTACACAAGGGGCCAATCTCCATCTCACCTCATTCCATTTCCTCTTTTAAAGCTCATGACCAATTATTTCAGTGTCCAAAGAATACAACTGTATGAAGAGCAACTGCATAGATGGATCCTTTGCTCTGGGAGAGGAGAGGAGGGGAGAGGAGAGGGAGAGGAGAGGAGAGGGAGAGGAGAGGAGAGGAGAGGGAGAGGAGAGGAGAGGAGAGGAGAGGAGAGGAGAGGAGAGGAGAGGAGAGGAGAGGAGAGGAGAGGAGGGGAGAGGAGGGGAGGGGAGAGGAGAGGAGAGGAGAGGAGGGGAGGGGAGGGGAGGGGAGGGGAGGGGAGGGGAGGGGAGGGGAGGGGAGGAGGAGAGGAGGGGAGAGGAGAGGAGAGGAGAGGGGAGGAGAGGGAGGGGAGGGGAGGGGAGGGGAGGGGAGGGGAGGGGAGGGGAGGGGAGGGGAGGGGAGAGGAGAGGAGAGGAGGGGAGAGGAGAGGAGAGGAGAGGGGAGGGGAGGGGAGGGGAGGGGAGGGGAGGGGAGGGGAGGGGAGGGGAGGGGAGGGGAGGGGAGAGGAGAGGAGAGGAGGGGAGAGGAGAGGAGAGGAGAAGAGAGGAGAGGAGAGGAGAGGAGAGGAGAGGGGAGGGGAGGGGAGGGGAGGGGAGAGGAGAGGAGAGGAGAGGAGAGGGGAGGGGAGGGGAGGGGAGGAGAGGAGAGGAGAGGGGAGGGGAGGGGAGGGGAGGAGAGGAGAGGAGAGGGGAGGGGAGGGGAGGGGAGGAGAGGGGAGGGGAGGGGAGGAGAAGACATAGTTGCACTCTGAATAGGCTGAGGGTTTTGGAGGTGAGCTCAGGGTAAGCAGGGCAGTAGAAACCATCCTTGAACTCATGACTATGGCCAAGATTGCCGACTAACAAGACATGAAGTCCAGCCATTGCAGCTATAGATGTGCTCTCTGTGCTGTCTCCAGTACCGTGAGAGCTGGTTTGAGCATCAGGGTGCCCAAATGGCTCCCCCAGGTAATGGGATGATTACCTGGACTTTACTGAGCACCATTTAATTACAGAGTCCTGCAGTTCCTGGGCACAGTTTCTATCTACTTTCTTTACACACTTCAGTGTGCTTTGTGATGCATGCATTCATTAAGGGATGCAAACCAGAAAACACAGGTCTAGAGCAGTGGTGTGATTTGGCTCATAAAAACCCAGAAATCAGGAAAAGCCCTAATCAGAAACTGAAGCTCCTCTTTTTCCTATAGACATTCGGAGGCCCTATTTCCCTCCTTGTCCTGGTGACTTGTTGTAGTGCTCTCCACAGAGAGATGCCTGTGAACAGTCCTGTATTTTTTGTAGCTCAGTTTCTGAACTAAAAAAGAGAAGAGGCAGGTGGAGAGGAGAAGGAAGTCAGGAGACTGCATTGATTCATCGATCTTCCTTGCTGAGGCTCCTTTGTATTACTAAATAACTAGCAGGCATTAGTATTGGACACAAGGTTATATCAGAACGGGCCCTCATTCTCAGAGTATTTGTAATGCTCACACTGTGCTTAGCCAGGCATTAATGATTTATGAGGACTCAGGATGAGCTGCAAAACAAATTTTTTCACCAGGTAATAATGCCTGCCGATGAGTTGTAAAAGGAGAGGCAACACAGTGCAGTCCTAGCAGTGAAAAATGATCGCAGCTGTCTCCTGCTAGTCCCTCTTCTGGGCTCCTCCTAATTTTCAGCATTTCCTCCAACAAACGGAATGTCCTGAAACCTTCAGAAAGGGGTGTGCTGGGAATTTCCTACTGGTTATTTATTCCTCTTTCCTTTGTTCTTACAAGGAGTATTTGCTTTGCTGGCTTTTTTTCCTCATTTGATTTTTTTTAAAAAGAGATCCAGGTAAAAATGAAGTGCAGGGAAAGTTAAGGTGCAAGGTTTCAGCAGGATGGGCATGATGTTCCCCCTCCTCAATGAATCACAGCAAATGCTCTCACATCCATAGTGCAAGGGATTTTCCTTCCTGCCTCAGGTGCATGTATGTGTTGGGATTGCAGAAACCAAGCCCGTCCTTTCGTCTTCTTCATCACTACCAATGCTAAATCATTCTCAGTCAAAGACTGGCTGAATGTTTTCTTTATAAAGAAGTACACAGTAGACATCCCCATATTCTTCCATAATTACACAAGCCAGGTAGTGGTTGAACCTAAAGGGGACTTGACCTGAAACCTGCAAATGAACATCTCTATGGAGCTTGTGAAAGGAAGCACTTTCTATCTGGCCATTATCAGCTTTCATATTATTGCCTGAGGGCATTTAAATAATTATATTGAGAGTCCCAGAGACAATATGGGCCAGAAAGTGTAAGTGACTTTCCTTAGGTCAGGAACCGAGCCAGGAAGAACTCAGAAGCTTTGATTCTTGGTCCCCAGCTCCACCCTCACACTACATTTTCTCCCTCTTAATTAACGGATGAATTACAAATTAAACTGAAGAGCCCACAAGCCTTGGATCAAATGTAGAACCAAGAACAACTGTGTAATGGTGTAGATCAAGTAAAGGGAACAGAAATTATGCAGTGAAACTTTTTTTTTTTTAAATTACTCCTGATCAGAAATAAAAATTAACAAGGAACTTATTCCCCAAGTTTATTTAGTCCATATTTAGCACAGTGGAGACTGGATACTCAAAGATCCTCTCTTATGCACATTCCTGTGGCACAATAGAAACTCTTGGGTTTCTTTCCACTTTTAATGAACTCTTCACTGAAATTCTAGTAGGTAAGGCTTTAAAAGGGAGCAGCAAGACCTAAGATACAATGAGCCATGAAATATGGAAAAACACTTTTTACAAACAGTGTTTTTTAAGATCTGCTGGAAAAAACAACCTATTATAAAACTGCAAAGGGTAATTGATGAAACATCACTAACTATTCTTGAGAAGAACATGCAAGAGACCAGTGCTTGCCCAGACAGCCTCATGCTTTCATGACTGGGACAGAAAATGTGGAAAAGCCAAGAAAAGTTACCAGAAAGAAAATACAATTACCTTTTTGCCTTAATAAGGAGATTAATTCCCAAGGTTATGCTCTAGTTATGTAAAATACTCATTTTAACCATTAAGTGCCAGCACGGTCCACACTTGCCCATTTTGATAGACAGTAGTAGAGGGCGTGTAGCTACAAGAAATTAAATTATGAAGCAAAAGACCTAGCAGTCAAATAGGAGTTACGAGTGACTGGAAAGTGTGTACCATGGTGAACCCATCCTATTGATCCACATAAGAACTCATGATTTTTCACCAATTTTGACAATTCTTTCTCCTCACCACAGTGCCCACAGACACACAGAGAACACCAAAGCCTGGAGAGTGCCACAATAAAGTGCTCCATTTACCCTCATGCTGTTGATACGTAACTTGATTGAGCTGCACAAAGAGATAACAACTAAATACCTAGTTGTCTCAACAGGCCAGTCTGATGAAGTTAAGCAGACACACCTGGCGTTGCAGTGGCTGATGCTGTTCACCACTCCCCTGGGCATCTTGACACTGCAGACCAGCTACCACTGAACACTGTCCCTTAGGCTCTCCCATGATTATCAGGCCAAGGTTTAGTTATTTTCCAGCTGACAAATACACCATCAGCTACAGCAGCTTCCATGTGGTGTGAGGACAAGTACACACCTCTGGAGAACAGCTTCTTGCTTGGGACTGAGGACAAGAAATGGGTCCCTTATTCTCTTTTAGCCTGAAAGGAAATAGCAGTAGAAAAAAATGGGAATGAGCAAAGCCTGGTGGGAATCATTAACAGATGAGGATGTTTCAGATACTACCCTGTGGATCTTCAGTTTTCTTCGTGAACCCTAGAAATTACATGTCCAGTTACCTGGACTGCCTGTGCAGTCAAATAGACACAGAACCATGTCTTAGGCACAACCCAACCCATCCTCTGTGCTTAGCCAGGTAGGATGCACTATCATGGGTGTCTCTCCCCAGGGAGCACCAAGGGAGATTAGTTAATTAGCTGAAACCAGACACTTTTTTTTTTTTTTTTTTCCTGCAGAAGGTGAGAATTAATTTGTTGCAGATAAATACTTTTACCTTTTTTTCCTATTCAATCTCAATTGCAGTTGAACTTCTTCGTCAAGAGCTGGAGAAGGGGGCGTTAACAAAGCTGCTGGCCTATGCAAGGATCCTTTATCAGTGAGATGGGGGAGGCAGACAAATGGTGAAACACTCTCGCTCTAACTGTGCAGTACCAAGGCTGGTAACGGCTTGGGATGGAGATGCAAAATACGGGCTGTACGATATTGCTGTGTCCAGCCCTCCTCTCCCAGTCTGTATTGATTAGGCTTCCACAGGACACTGTCCTGCTCCACAGGCGTCTGAAAATGCTTGACTGCTTGTGGTCATCTCCTGAATATAATGCTTTCATAAGCCCTTAAGCCAGATAAAATGAACTGAGAAAAGCTCAATACTGACTACAGGAGCACTACGAAGCTGTGCCCTACTGCGTCTGTGCTACCCAGCTACACACCCTAGTGAAGATAGAGCATATGCTGATGGAGAGGTATCACTGCTGGCACAGCTACAACACTCTCTGAACAAAAGGCAACAGGAGTCATCTTCTGCTGGGTTTTGTCAGCACAGCAATGTGAAACACAAGGTGTGAAGTTGTCATACTCCAAGCTGATACAGCTATGGCAGTAGGATTTTGTAGTACAGACCAACCTGTCTAGATCTTAGTCTTGTTGACACTGTTATACACCTGTACCACTAAAGAAAACACTAACAGATGCTGGGGAGTGGGAAAATATTCTTAAATCCCATACTGAACAACACGTATGTGGCTGTATATAAGAATTCTGCTCAAAGGATCATTGTCAATGAGATGGCCCATTGCGCTAAATAATTTTTCACTGCTCATATAGACAAATTCTTCTCACCTTATTACGATGAGAAAGGGTCAACAAAGTCAGCTGCGATAATTACTCACTTGAGGAAGCCAACTACAACTCTATGTGTAAATGAAGCCTTTCTAAAGATATTAAGAACTCAAGGAAGTCACCATATCATGTTTTGAAACCAATTTTCAGGCTATTATCATCACTAGAACTGACATTAGGAGGCACATCAAGGATGCCTTCACACATTACAGAATTGATATTTTCCTATATTAGGCTGTAGAACTATTTCAGCATATTTTCTGACTATATCCAGAGATGAATTACACCCCTAATATCTAGAAAATCTACTTTAAATGCAACTTTGGAGAGATTTTGGTATCACAGTTATGCATAAAAATAAAAAAGGGAGTTCAGGGGCTAGAATGCCTTTGCTGCTTTCATTTATAAGGTAAAGTCTTCCACAGAATCCAAGCCTGCTAATTTATAATCATACAGGGTTACAAATGCACAGTGAGCATATGTGACTGGCTTTGAAAATGAACTGCATTTACATTCCATATATGATTGTAAAGAATGAGAAAAAATATGGAGACAATCTGATCTTTTTCAATTTCCAACACAGACTTGTCCACGTAAGGACAAGCAGTAAGACCCAAGGATCCAGTGTAAAAATGCCCACTGAGATTTTGAGATAAAGATGTAGCTTCCTGTATCAGGATCTGCTGTGGGTTTTTTTGAGGATTAACCCCTGATTAAATACAAAGTTGGCTGCAGCCTGTTCTATATTGGCCAAGGCAAACAAACCCCAGGGGATCCTAGCAAACTGCCAGCCTGGCCTCTCTTCCATATATAACATGCCACTACTTCAGTTAGCACTGTAACTTGATTTCCAGGCAGACAATAATTTTCTCTGGAGACAAAATGAGAGAGAGAGACAGGCAGAAGAAGAAGGGGGGGGACACGGACGGACGACAAGTCTGTGAGCGCTGGAAACACAGAATAGCCCAGATTCAAAGGAAAATTTAGTTCTGATTGTTTTATTTACCAGCAGGCAGCCCTGAATATCAATACACACTTAAGGGAAGGCTAAAATATTTATTACTACGTGATCTGGGATGGATTCAGTATTACCCTAATTGCTTGTAGCAGAAGACTAGCAGATAGCTTTTAGACCTTTTTGATCTCTTTATGTAGTGCAAGGCATTAGCTAAACGTTTCGTAGTTTTGAAGGCTTTGAACAAGAAGCACCCATCTGTGAAACCAATAGTGTAATCAACAGGCTGCCTGACATGTCAGCAATAGTCAAATGCTGACCAGTTTTGGTGGTGTAAGAACAAAAGCTGTGAATTTGTATTAACAGCAATCAGTCACACATGTGTGCACATGTACAGCCCGCAAACAAAAAGCTTCTTTTCCAGAGTTGAGAAAATAAGAAAAGACAGGTTTCCGAAAATAAATCAGTGATGCACCCAGGACAAATTGCACGTATTAGAGTTAAAAAAAAAAGGAAAAAGATAGTAACTGTAAGGTGTAACACCTGACAATCAAAGACATCAAAGCACTTAACATACATTAATTAGCAAGGAGGGGGGGATTCCCCCACCCCTTGTAAACAAAAGCAGTGCTGCCCAGTTTCAACAGGGGCAGGACTTAGTCTGTAAGTGTAATCAACACAGTCCTTTGAAATAAATCCATCTTTACTGACAAGTGGTAATGCACCTATTTTCTAGCATTCATATGCTGCAGTATGATGTCTAATGAAAACAAAACCAACTCAAATAATTGGCACTGAAATCTCACCCTTTCAGAAGATATTATGTATCATTTATAAACAATAAGGTACTACATCTAATTATTTAGGCCTTTATACTCAGTGGATGGCTTAGTACCAGGCATATGATATGCACTGGGTTGAATGCATGTGACAGCATCTCTTGGTGCAGCAGACATCTCATGTGATAGAGAACTGTTATTTTGGTACACACTGTGTCTCCACAATGAGTCTTAGCGATTCATTGTATTATCAGAACGGACAAGTGTAATCAAACATTGCAAAATAAAATAATGAAAACACTGTCAGTCAGCTCTAAGCCCTCCCTCGGAGAAGTCTGCAACCCAACAACTCTGCTTCAGCAACTGGTTCCCTGCTCTGTAGCTTCAGCGTATGTTGGTGGCTTCACTTATCACAATTACAAAAGTAACTACAATAGCTGAATACAAGGCTGCTAACTTATCTAAGAATCATAAATGACTACAGGTTTGGAAAAAAAATGGTAAATAAGCTATTTTTATGCCCCGTGAGCTTTAGGAACATGGTATCATATGCAAAAAAAGCCATAATTTGTGTCCATTTCCTTTGAACATCTCCCTAATAACATTTTCAGATCTCCAGATTCTACCTGTCCTAAAGATGCGAAAGACTTACACTTGACTTTTTTCCCTCTTTATAAGCACTGTAAAGTTTTTAGAATGTAACAGTGTTGTAGATGTTTAGGAAATATTTTGTAAAATGCCCTCCTCACTTCTGCCTAATTCATGTTTCTCCTTAACAGGGTAAACCTTGAATTTTAGATCTTTATTTTAAATAAACTTTTCTGAAGGTATTGTTAATATTAAGTATTTTTGTATACATCCTAGCAAAGTCCCTTCCTAGTATCCACGTTGCCTGAACAGTGAGTTTGTACAGTATGGCAAGAGAATATGAGCTGTGACTGGCTGATAATGTAAGAAACCATTTAACTGCAAATGTTGTTTATATTCATAGAGGAACAAGTTATCAGGAAGCTTTAAGTAGCTGCCTTACCAAACTCAAATAAAAAAAAAAAAGAAAAGACACTTTTAAGAAGTCTGTTGAGATTAAAGGACAAAGATTTATTTAATGACTATTAAAATTTATGGGCTCTCTAAGAATTAAGCAAGCTTATAAAGACTATTTTGAGAGCTGAATAGCTTTCACATAATGAAGATGGTTGTTAAGACTTGGCTAAAACATTTCAAATACAAACGAAAACAAAGGGACACCTCAGAAAAACACAGTGATTAAATCAAAATTTGAGCTGTGAAGGCAATATACAAATTTCACAATAATTTCATAATCTGAAAATGCTACTAAGACCAACCCGCAAAGGTGCTGAACCTATGAAAGGATGACAACAGGCAATTTTGAATCTAGACAAGCATGAAAGAAGCATGTTTTTCTCCTTCTGTGTAGTTATGGAAACAGAGAGATATAAACCCCCTCCTAACCGAACAAGGGCTTTTTTCCTCTCTGCTCCCATCCGCAACTTTACAGCTGTCACCACAAGTCATCCTGCTCGCTCCTGAAAGCCAGCAGGCAGCAAGCAGGCATCTAAGGCAAGGCGAGAACAAAAGAGGCTGCAATACAGCTTCAGTTCAAATGACAGCCTCACCAGGGCTCCAGCTTGCACTGGGAAGACAAAGTTGTAAAGTTTTATGAAAGAATTGAAGTAAATTTATTTTCTAGAGGTCTTAGCGGGAATTCAAAGATCTATTTTAATTTAAGATACTAGCAGCTTCTCTTGCTAATGACTGGAATATCCAGACCAATAGCTCCCCAACAGTAGTTTGCAGGATGACAGGGGTCCATAAAGCCACTTGCACTCTTCTGAAAAGACATATACAGAGTAAAACATCAACTGTTTCCAGTTTTAAATCTAAGCATTAAAGATCGTGAAATGTAAGAAACATCGAGGGCTGACAGGTATCTTTGAAAAATGTTCTTGAAACCATGCAGATCTGGAGAAGGGACATGCTACAGCTTTAGGTAAACTGAAAATAAAAGGATCTAATTTAATAACCTAGGGTGCCAATTTTAAAATGGAACTAGATGTCCATCCATAAGCTACCTTACCGATCTGTCACACACTAAAAAAGGGTTTACTACTAATTTGGAGAAGAGGGCTTCCTCTGAGGTCCTCTCAAACAGCAGATGCTTTCTTGCAGCCTTAAATTCAGTCATGAGATCTCCAAAAAGGAACATACAGAACTGGAAATGAAATAACCACCTTTTATTGTCTGTGGTCTTTTTAATTTTTATTTTGCACTCTTCAGGAACAAAACAGGTGGTGATTATTTACTTTGTCTTCAGTGATATTTTGCCCTATGACACAGAGTAGAAACTGGTGTCTCTTAACTAGTGTGAGCTGTGTGTCTGAACAGGTTTCAGGAGAGATAATTATTATAATTTCGTTTATTATTTCTCATTTTTCTAGACCTTAATTTTCATATATCATATACATATTTATGAAAATTGCGGTACTTTTCATTAACTATATGGTATTAGCAGTTCATATGTACAAAGGAACAACCCTGGGAACAAACTCATTAAAAATCTATGGCTAAACTTCAAAGGCTTCAGGATTTCACCTCTCGTGTACTTGCCCTCTCCCTGCTCTGGCAGCAGAAGGCTAACATGTATTTAAAAAGAACAAATATCTACCTGTGCAAAAGCTGCCCTTTACGTTTCACAGGAAATGTCAATATTTCAAAAGTTGGTTTTGTCTTCCCAAGTATCTGTGACCCTTTCTGTGGACTGAAGATTTCACACACAGGCTTTTAAAAATGAAAGATGTTCCCAAATTCTTTTTTTTTTTTTTTTTTTTTTTCATTTGTAGGTACATTTTTATGTTGCTTAATAAAATGTCATTAATAGTGACAATATGGCACAACTGTCATGTCTCACTGTGCTGACGTCTTTAGGGTAGTTTGGAATCTTTTTTCTGGGTCATTATTTTTAATTAATACAACGAATTAGCAATTTTTTCTTCAAAATGTCAAACTGTTTTAATCATAAAACAAATATGAAACATTGACCTAGAAAATAGGATGTTTCTCTGGTACTAAATAACAACAACATTATTAAAAGCATGATGTTCTAAAATAAAATAGAGTATCTGACCATTTTATGTCTTAATGAACTATCATATCTACTTGCTATTTACATTTTATTAAACTGGATAACAAATATAAAGTGTATTTTGAAACAGCATCATATCTCATAACAAATTCTGGAAATATGTACCTTGATAATGATTGTTAAATGACTCTCCTAATTAGTGTGATTTGGAAAAAAACTCTGATTGAAATGGTGTCTTACAGCAAAAAATAGTTTCAAGGACAATCTATTTCTGTGAAGACTCTGTCAATACTACATCAGGAGGCAGCTATTTATCTATAATCAGAGCTTGCTTTAACTCAAGTTACAGCTGTGCAGTAACTAGTTGAGGTAAACTGATACAAAGCCCTGTTTGGTGACACTAAGTGATTACCTGTTCGAACTAACACACCGGTTTAACTGAGAACAGAAGTTGGTTCCACTACTGCACCGTAAAATAAATACAGTTACACAGACACATGCTTGCAGTACTATCAGAGCACTGTTTCTTGATTTCCTGACATTTTTAAATGTTAATTTTCTAGTCAGCTTAACTTATGTCTTGGGTTTTGTTTAGTTTTCCTTTTTTCCTTTAACTGTTACATCTTTATTCTTCAACTCCCTCTTGCATACTTGTGATTTTCTCCTAGCAGTATTTTTTAAAGGTAGTAATATATCACTGAAGAATGTGATTAAGATAATTCGGTGCATTCCTAAGGACATTAAATTGCTAGACTGAAGTGTAATTTGGGTAGGCTGCAACTTTTTCTGAAAAATACATAATGCTGTAAGCACAGAATAAAACTGAAGATGGAGCGACAGCTCTGGGGTCCTTATCTGCAAGAACTCTAAGAAAAGAAACCCCAAAATTTTAGATTAAAATATTCAAAATGCGCAAGTAGCTTTGGAGCCTAGGACTTAATAGCTCTTGAAAATGTAACCTATCCATAATTTATCATAAAGAAAACCAATGATTATTCCTGAAATAATAGGGTCAAACTGGTTTTGACTAATCTAAGTAATGTCAAAGGTTAAAAAGATAAAGGTGGAAGGGAAGTACCTACTCTGCAAAACAGCCATTCATCAGAGCTTTAAATCTCTGCTTGTTCTGCAGGGAATAGTCTGCAATGACAACTTCATATAAAAGTAAGACATCCCCTTTTGTAGGGGACTATACCGTTCCTGTCTTAATCACAGAAATTTTACATCATTTTAACACCAGTCTTTAATACTGTTTTAAGTCAAAGAAGTCAGAGTTCAGAACAGAAGGTGAGAACTCTAGCTGTTCATATGTTTTTTTCCTCTGTACTTGATGGACCCAAAAAGTGGCCCAAACCAGCTCTTTCATGGCCTTTAATATTCAATCTATAAATGAGAAAAATGAACGTAAGTCTTTAAAAACAGCTGTGGAGTATCGAATAGAGCTTCGAGAAGGGACAAAGACATAAATGACTTGGTTTGACACTACTTGAACAATCTTGTTCAAGTCCTTTTTTGAAATCAAAAAGAGAATATCATTGCTGTACACTCACATATTTGGTGGTGCACTGAAACAATGTCTTTCGTATGCCAAAATTTAGAAAGCCACAAAGATTTCCTGTATGTTTGACTTAAAAAAAAAGTCAGACATTTTTTTCAGTACGTAACAAGTCAGCTGCTGTGGATTTGTATGGAATCTACTGACAGGGCTGCTGATTATATTTTTGGGTTATTTTCTTTTTTTTTTTCTTGGAAGAAGAGGGCCAAGTAGACTTATAGGCAAAATTCAGAATGAAGCTAGGAGTAAACCTATTCAAAAGACATCTTGGAGCACAATGACCATAAAGTAACATTGCAAAGCAAGAAAATTAAAAAAAAAAAAAAAAAAGAAAAAAGGAAGGACCTGGAGTTTTGAGGTACTACTGTGCCGAAAAACAGAAAATGGAAGACATGCTCTTGAATGCAAAAGGTAGAGGTCAAGACCATAATGACAATCTGATACTCTTAACTGTGCAAAGCAGAGTTGTTTTAGGACTCTGCCAGTGGCAGAAATCAGCCTGCAGATGATCAAAGAGGTTGTTTTATGTTATGAAAAACACCTAGTACCTCACATACACATTCTAAAAATGATGTAGGAACATTAATAGCTGTTATGCTGGAGTTTAAATCCTCATAGACCAGGCTAACTCTAAAATAATGCAAGTATAAAAGGTTTTAAAAAGTTAAACAATTCCTTCCTCAGTGTCAGGTATGAAGAGAGAAACCTTCTACTATATTGGACCTTCCTCAAAGAGAGTATTTTTCTCCCATGGAAACATAATTGTAACTATGCAGCTGTGGCAGATGTTAGTATATGAATATTTATACATCCAGAGGATATTTTGGTCTACCTCACCAGGCATGTTAATATTTGAATAGATTAATCAAAGCACTGAGTTCACAAAGCAAACTGCCCCCTCACCTCCTGATAGATGGATATGGTTCATATTCTAAATGAAGTGATGCTCCTCATGTACTCAGCCCCTAAGCTCATGCCTGCATCACCTCGTCAGGTACCTCCAGTCCACAAAAGAGTGCAGAGTAGCAGTGCTGGGTTTCAAAAGGACCCAGGGCATGACAGAAACAAAACAGTACAGTGGTGTGTGGGCATTGCTAGCTCAGGACCAAATTCAGGCTGGTCTGATGGTGCTGTGCTTAAGCTTATAGCTCATCCCTCTAGGAAGGACTTCCAGCTGTCCCAATGGCTCACACGTGTAATTAGCCTGCACTTGGACCTGTGACAACAAAGCCCTCCCGGCACAGTACAGTACGGTTTGCCCCATCAGCTTAAGTGTCCTTTAACTCAAACTGCTCTAAAGTCACCCACCCAGCACCAAAAGCAAAGCACCACACGTCCCAAAGCATTGGCCATGATGGGTTGGTGGAAACTTCAGCAATAAACCTTAAAATGCATTTTTTTCATAGAGGAATAGAAAATCTAGAGATTACATTAATAGCAGTAAGACAACAAAACTTTTTAAACCAGAACTGAACTAAGTTTCCTTTCTAGAAACACGCAGACAGACACTCACACACACACAAAAGGTGCTGACATTATTGTGGGAGGAATCTAAATGGCATTAGAGCAAGACCATACTTCAAACTGCTTTTCATGCCTTAAAACCAGCAAAGGAGAGCAATGTACTGTACATGTATTCATTTCTACTAGACAGGAAAGTAACACAACTCTTGCCCCCTTATCACTTTCAAATTGAAGTATTTATTTTGTATACCCATTTTCAAGTTTATAAGTTCACATATACTACATACATGCACTGACATTACATACTGTTAACTCAGTTTTATTCCCCAGTATTAACGGTATCCTATGTGGATCAATGTTTTTAATAAGAAGAATCACAACTGTCCTTGAGTGATGGAAAAATAACTGAGCTATCTTTATTTATTTTATTTTTTTTTAAATGAGAAGTGGGGCATTCTTGGAAAATCTACAAAATATTTAAAGAAAACATCTGAGTGGGTTGCTTTTCTCAAGGCTCAGAAATGCTGGAAAGATCTTTGATGTGTCAGCTTTGACAGTTGTTTCAGTCCACCTCTGTTAGCATTGCAGCAGACGGCTGAGGATACGATTGCTTCCTTTGCGCTCGCTGGTCCCTCAGGTAGAGGACAGGAGAACGCTCCTCAAAATACTGCTTATTAAAGTTGAATTGTGATAAACATACTTGCATACTTTTATATAGGGTACATATTTTGGGCTAAAATTAATCAAATATACATTTAGCTGTATAAAAGGCATTTAGCCTTAACTTCGCTATCCGGGCTCCTTCCATAGACAGACACAGGCACCTCCAGAGGGGAAGTCTTCTCGCTTCCTTGGACATCTGTTTCAGCACAGCTGGGTTTCCCCTGGGATTGTCCATCTCTCTCTATTAAGCAGAAAGGAAGGCTAGCTGATTAGCTTTGATTAGCCATCCGCATTTTTCAACTCCTTTGATCCAGCTGGGTTGACTCTCATCCACTGAAAGGCAGAGATTGCTGAGGGCTGCCTGCATTGCTCCCAGTGGATGGGGAGCACCCGGGACCGAAGCCAGTGGCATGAAGGACACCATGCATATGCTGGCAGCTGATTAGGACTCCTGAGTCTGGGGAAAATCAGCACGTGAATTTTTCACTATTTGGGAAGTCACTGGGAGGAACTGAAGAGGCTTCTGAAGCCATAAAAGCTCTGAAAGCTCTGAAAGCAAAAAACATGTGAACTGAATGCAAAGATGGAAAGGAGAATTCACATAGAAAGAGAAGGAAGTTAGGGTTTACCTTTGAAAACCAAGCTGTTGGTCCGGGCATAACTGAGGTGGAAAACTGTTATGACCCAAAAGGCTGGATGACTGCTTTTGAATAGTAGCTACATAAAAGCAAACCTTAATTGGGACTGTTTTTTGTTCCTGGCCTATTGTAGTGCAACTTTCATCACAATATTGCCACTCAGAGCCTAGGAATATTTGATATCCAAAATCACATTGAAGAAATAGAGTAAGAATTTGTATATCCATCGAGACTGAGGAACCACAGCAGCATATCAAAGAGAGGAGAAAGAGAGCTAGATATGCATAGGAGGCAATTTATTTATTTAAAAGCATTCAGGCAAGGTTGTCTTCGATCTGAACTACTTCTGCCCAAAAATAATGATTTGAATGAGCATCAAATGAAGGACAACTTAAGACTCTGATCTCCTTATGTGTTTATGTCGCCCAACTGCTTGACGGCTTCACCATCCCCTCGCTGCTGGCTGATTTTCTTAGGAGCTGCTACTCAACCCCGGTTGCATCCTCCACAGCGGTTGGGCTGTGATCCTCAATGTGCTGCTATCCCAGAGCCCCCAGCCCCGCCGGCACAACAGCCCTTCCCATGACCAGTGCAAGGACAGGCATGGGGCAACCTCCGCCACCTCATGTGATGGTGAACTTGACAAACTATGTGCTCACTCTGGCTGTGGAAGTCCAAACGTGTCCTCCACGATTTTGATCAGAGAAGAAGTACAGCTCCGTTTGCTTCAGAAACCCCGCATACATGACTTGAAACATTAAGAGGCACAGCCAGGCTGGGACTTAGCACTCCAGCTTTACCCTGCAACCCAAATCTCCCAGCTGACAATGAAATGCTTCGTTGCTGCTCTGCCAGGACGCAATTTTCTTTCCACCCAGCAACAGGCACGAAGGCATTTGAAATCACACTGTAACCCTGACAGGCGCTCGGAAGCCTTTCAAGGCCAGCAGAAAGAAAAGACAGACAGGGAGTGAAAGAAAGACAGAAAGAGTATGCAAGGATGGGGAAACTACACTGAATTAGAGTTAATTAAACCCAAGCTTTGACAGTGTTTAAATAACAGGATTTTACACCTAGCCCTGGAATGCCTGTATGAGCTGTCATTTAATTTAAAAGAGCACAATAGCTAAATGTCAGTCCCCAGGCAGATCTTTTGCATCTTTCTGATACTGTATTAAAAAGTTATTATAAAGCAGGAGTTCAGATTCTTTTGTCAGAGTTTGATAATAGCCTTCTCAAAGTTCACATTGCAAACACTAGTTATGGCACTTGTTCTTGTGAAACCGGGAAGAGAATTATCTTGGATAGTGCTAGGAAAACAAAACCCCCAGATCCTGAAATATCCTGAGCTAAGTCTCAGTCTAATCAGAAGATGAAAAAAGGAGAGTATTTTCCTAGCAAGACAAATCATCTAATAGTAAAATGCTCCTATAATAAAATCAGTTTATAAAAAAGCTCAGAAGTCCCCCCCCATTTGTAAAACATCTGATCAAAACTTAGTGAATATTGTATTACATAGTGCTAATACTTGGCAGTGCTATGTTCAGCTTTTCATTTTCAATGTGTTTTAAGAAGGATCTCATTAATTCTCCCATATTCTGTTCAGTGATGGTTGTGGATCTCTTTTTAACTGCAAGTTTTCAAAAATGTTTTCTCAGCCTGAATGTATTTGAATTAGCATTTCTAATTGAAATCAAAACAATCAGAAAATAAGTACCATATTTTAATATAAATGTTGATAATGAAATCTTTCATATTTTAAGATACATTCTTGAAAATAGTGTATCTTCAATGAAATTTGGCTATTATTTTTTCAGCTATTCAACATCTAGAATTTTGCTATATTCATATATCATTTTGGTAATCTCATATTACTCAAAAGAGACACAGAAGCAGAAATGTGCAAAATGACCGAAGTTGTCAAATCAGTGCACAGGAGTTACATGGAAGAAAAATACAGAAAGCTAATATTTAGTCTCTCAATAATGATCACGATGCCCTATAGTATATTAAGAATAGAATTAAGGGCTCCCGATGACAAACTTGACACATCCATTTGAATATATTTTTTACACAACTATTATAAGAAAGCAAAGTTAAAGAGCTAATCCACAACAAAGGTAGCAATTTAGAGACAAGATGCTAATTTAGAATCTCCTTGCTCTAAAAAGCAGAAAACAACCTTATTTAGCACTAGTTAGCTGGAAATACCACACTGGTGGATGCCCCTCCAGATATGAAGTCAGAGAATAGTGGCTGAGCTTCGTGATTTTGGTGTAGATAACAGAAATAGGATATCTGAGTTCAGGCAAAAGTACAAGCAGAAAGGTAATCAGCAAGGGCAAGATTCAAGTTGCTCAAGGACTTGGGTGGACACAAGCTTTAGGGTAACCTAGAAAGCGTGTGCAAGAGCACTGCCTGAGAGTGGAGTACCCAAAAACTCACTGGGCATCTCGCTTGTACGGCTGCAGCTCCCTGGGCACCAACCTTCCAGCTCTCAGTTCCAGCCCACAGCAAACTCCACCATAATCCAAAGTGTGGCATCAACCCTGCCCTAGGTCCAGAGGAGCAAAGTCTGGGGGATACCTTCTCTAAAGACAATGAATAATTGATTTCTGGCTCAATGCTAGAGCCTGAAAGCTACATTCAAAGGCAGGGAAGACTGAAAGTAGGACTTCTGTAAGGGCTGTTTTTGAAATTGTTTAAATACTAGCAGAAATGAGCTAAATGAGGTGGATGTGTAGACTGCCTGACTGTAATACAGGCTGAATCTCACCCTTCCAGAATACATATAAGTGCATGGATAACCCTCCCTTCCTTTTGGAGGCTGTCAAATGTTAAATAAATGATCAGCTGAAATACAGTGCTCTTTGTGGGAGAATGCAACATTGAACTCTTTTAGCAGTTCTCCCTCTCATGTGTACCTGAAAGAATTTCAGTGTCGTACTACAATATGATGGGGTCATTGAGACACAAAATTACCCACACTGCGAACCATGGAGCCGAGCAAAAGGTGCCAGGAAATCAAATACTGTGATACAGGACAAATGACATTTCTAAAGACAACAAATAACTTCATTTCAATCTGGTGGAAGCAAAAGCAGAAAGGAACAACACACTGTGAAAAATACAGGAAATGAGAAAAGCTTGGACTATTAATAGTTTCAGTACAAATTAAAACAGCACAGAGAGAAATATTCCTTTCCTCCCTCTGCTGGGCTCTACTGCCCTACTAAAAATCTTCTCTCTTTAAGCAGTAACCTTCACGGATGCTAACACGGGTCTAGATTTGCTTGCGTGCCTCTCTCTTGCTGAGAAATCTGTCCTTCCTAATTACTTCTAGAGCAGTGACAAAAACCTTGTTGATCTGACCAGACAAATTCTGGCAAGTAAAACATTCAGAACTGTAACTATGAACTGGCTGACTGCTGAGAGACAGGGATGATAATAGCACTGTTGATAACAATAAAAGGGACATAGGGAAGTATGAGAACTTAATTTTTGGCTATGTTCCATTTAAAGCAACTACAAAAGACATCTAAAAGAGATGTCAGAGGCAGAGACTCTGACAAGACATCTAAGAGAAGATGTCACAGAGGCAAGGGGCTGCTTACAAAGATTGCATACCCAGCTGAAGTGATACAATCTTCCTTCTGGACTATCTCCCTAGAGACTATATGGGGGTAAAATGATAAGTATTTTTTTTTTTTAATTGAGAAGGCAAGACAGTCTTAAAGGATCTTGATATGGAATATATTTTTGTTGCAAAACCTCATGTGAGGAAGTTTGTTGCCATCAGATGCAAGCTCTCTCCCTTTTCTTGAGGGAAAACATGCAGCAGTTCCGTGGTTTACAGTGGACAGATACGCTAGTGAGAATGTTTCAGAGCTTTACTACTTATGCCTTAAATAAAAAAAGATAAATTTTGATCTCTTAACATCTTTCAACAGTTGGTCATTTGTGCTTGGTCTATTCTTCGCAGTCTGTTGTAGCATTGTACGATACATGCTCAAAAACAGGTCCTTCTCTAATAGCTTTGAAGATTTCCTTCCTTCCTTCTCTCCTCCTCAGAGGCATCATGGCTGATGTCACCTGAATATTGACAGCATTTTAGATGACTCATAATTCTAATTGATTGATATCCTGTCTCTTCTATTTAAAACCAAATGCATGAGTACCATCACCCTGTTTGAATGGACTTGCTGCTCTTCCAGGTCTGGCTACCCATTTTTTGATTTCTCGCCTGCTCTCTCTCAGTCATGATCAGTCTAGGATAATTCTAAAAAGATCTTGATCTTTATTGATGAGGAGAATGAGATGAGGGCATGGAAGAGCAGCAAGAATTGCAAGAAGCTCTCATCAGCAAGAGATTCAGGAAGGGCTTGACTGTAACAGAGACTGAGTCACAGGACTATCAGCGATATATGTCTTTGCTCCTCAGATTTAGGTACTTTGTAGTGACTGGAGCCTTTCTGCATATTTGACTAATATTGTTTGGAAGATTTTTTGAATATTTTTTTCCTCCATTTGCTCCAGAGTCAGGTTTGTTTGTTCCCAGGATGAAACTGATGACTTCGAAAAGTGCAGGTTAAGCACTTCTTGCACAAGGGATACTAGTATAACCTCACATCAGCATCTGTGTGCAGACTAGACTGATAAGCATCAGTATCAGAAACAGCGCCAATGACAAGGGAAGCAAATGTACCTTCTGGACAACGAGCAGTTAGTGATATAGACCTATGTCTTCTACATGGCTATATTTAGGGGAACCTCCCTTGCAGTGCAGAGCCTCGGTGTGTCCTTCATATACCTTTCCCTATCGCTAACTGAGTCTGTCTTTGTAATTTCAGTTTCAGCTTGTCCTATAGCATTGATACTGTCTTGGTCCTTCACAAGGTCCTTCCAGGCAAAATGTTGATGCCTGCTGGACTCTTCTGCAATGATAGTTTTGCCAGAAAGAACAAATTTCTTAGAAAAGCCAAGGAAAGCACTCCTACTCTCTGCTCTCCTCTTGCTAAAGGTCTGCCAGATGAGGAAACCCTGTGATTCCCATTCAACTCGCTCTAACAGTGTTTTCCATATAGCATGCATGTACAATGTAGAGCACACAATTTTTGTATTGGAAAACTGCCTTTATTTTCAAATGCCACCTATGAGTCAAAAATATTCACCCCTATAGCAGAGATTCTGTTACTACGCGTACGTATGTGCAGCACATTGGGGAGCATCGTATCACAAAGAACATTTTTTATGTGTTGTCTTTTCAATAATTCTTCAGTTGCAACATAGAAGTCAGTATTTCAGAAAATGCAAATGCTGCTAAATTAGTGGTTCTGGGGCACTCAAACTCCCCTGAGCAGCATAACTGAGAGAACCCCCCTGGATTTTCAGTGTCTATGCTTTACAATAAATGAGTGATAAAAGATGTACTGCTTGGATTCTTGTCTTTGCTAATAATTTCCAATATATATGAAGAGAATGAAACGTTTAAACTCAGGGATGGGGGATTAAAGGATATCCATGATGAATGAGCTGTAGAGCTGAAGAGAATTTGTTGTACATCCTGACCAATATAGCAGTGAAAGTAATCAATCCATTACCTCTCTACCGAGAGAAATGGCAGAGAGATAAGAGGATAATGAATGCCAGGCACAATACTGATAAGGAAGACACTTAAAATGACCAGCCAGAATATATTCCATAGTTAATAGTGCTGACAAAAACAGTGACAAAGTAATAATTTATTCATGGAATAAGAGCCATTCCTGTGAAAATCAAGGTAGCATTTTAAATTAAGGCAACTATTGAAATCCGAGTAGTCTTATTAACCAGTAGCCAAAAATGAAGTATTGTAGAAAAGAATACTTTGAGGGTCTCATTTTGCCATTAACATATGGGCTAAATTGCAAAATTCTGTTACTTACAAACGCAGATTTTTTAATTTTTTTTTCCTCTGCCAAACCCTTCTGGCTTTTTCCTTAACCCTTTTTTTTAATGCAATAAAAATTCATATGAAGCTCTGCATATTCACACGCAGCCTGAATGGATAATGCTTTTGCCCGGTGCTGACATGCCCCTATCCCACAATATTTTAAGAGGCTGACCTAGATTTGGAGTCCAACAATAACACTGAGTACTGCCAAGACTGAAATTTAAATATATTTGATGATTCAAAATGCAACACTTAATTAAGAAACCACACCTATCTAAAAACTGTTAAGTTTTTCTCTCTCTGTGCTTGAAGATTGTGCTGTACGAACATACTGTGCAACATGAAGTGCTGGAGATATATAAGGAACAGCAGCAACTGTGTTGAATGAAATAAAATCTGCATTTGCTCCAAATGGCTAAGGTTATGATTGAAAACCAGGCTGCTCTGTTCTGATTTTGTTTTCAGATTTTATTACACCATTTCTTTCTAAGAATGTTTGGGGTCATGATCTCCTTGGAAACTTAACCCATGGTCAAGCATACTGGTTTTCCTGGTACACAAACGAGCTACCTAACCACATAACCTAATATTGTTAAAACTTTAAAAAAAATATTTTCAACAATAACAAAATAATCTTCCAATTATTCAAAGAATCTCTTTCTCATATTTCAGTCCTGGTGCCAGATAGAGATGGGTTTAGAGCAGGGGTCCTCAAACGACGGCCCACGGGCCAGATACAGCCCCCCAGGGTCCTCAATCCGGCCCCCGGTATTTACAGACACACACCCACCCCCCCGCCGGGGGCTGGGGGGGGGGAACCAAGCAGCCGCAGATGGCCTCCTGCCACTTCATCCGCGCGCCGGCTCCCTGTTTAAAAAGTTTGAGGACCTCTGGATTAGAGGGTTTATCACTTCCCACATACAATAATTTTCTCCCTGTATGTCCGTGACAGATACAGTGCTGTTCTGTCAGAATTGTTGTCTCCATCATAGACAAAATTAAAATATAACTTTCAGGGCCTTAAAAATATTTTGAGAATTCAATTTTTATATATAAGTGATTTTATGTATCCATTATAGTTAGGAAATTATTTATGCTAATAAATGTGCCCACAAAAAACCCTAACTGGGCAATTACATCTTTCTTCGTCCTTTCCAGTAAGGATAGTGAATGACTTTTGTAAGCTTAGAAGCATTAGTTACTTAGGTCCTCAACTAAAAAGTGTCTGAGGAAGAAAAAAGTCACTGAATTAGGTAAAAGTTTCTTTGGTGGGCAGCACAGAAATGCTTAGAAGTCAGGGAAAATAGATCTTTAATGTACATACACAATATCTTCTGTCACAATTGAGCTCACGGAGTAGACGGCTGCAAGACAGAGGAAAAAGGCTTCAGATCCCTCAGCTGCCTGTATTAACCCGCAGCCACCAAAAGCAAAAAGAGGGCTTGCTCGGTACTCTGAGCACAAAACAGACTTATTCAATTCCATCTGAGCTCACGCAGAGATAGTGACAGTTTTCTCAAAAGGGAACACAACTCGCCTTCTCAGCTCCTGAGCGTCGGTAACGAGCCGCTCTAATCGCCTTAGAGTGGCTCAAAATAGCTGGGCAAAGGAAATACTGCTAAAAAAATTACTGAAGTAACCCTTGTTTTACACCGAAACTATGCTGTTTTGTCGTGTTCTGCTCTGGGTCTTCCAGGTGCATTTCTGCCACGTTCTCCCGGGTAGACAGAGAATTTTGAGAGACCTGATAATTGTCTTAGGCTGCCAAGATCAGTGACTGATCACTGGTCCCTATGGCTACAGAGCCTTCAAAACCCTCAATATATGGCCCACGTGCACCCTCAATACTGGGGATTCAGAAAGCAGATGATACAGCCTTCCCACCTTCCCCCCACACCATTCTTCTCTCCCCGCCCTCCACTGATCTTCTTTTCTTCCTGCCTGCCTTTTCCTTTTATTTCAAGAACCTCATATCACTTTGGGGGGTCTTGTCCTTTCTTTCAATGACTGAAGCTGGCAGTAGGGGATTTTGTGGGTTCCTGGGGGAACCACATCAGGTTTTCCTGCATTATGGGAATACTCCCCATCGGTTCTAGAGAAGCTGCAACCCAACACCATGATGACCGCTACAAGGAGATTATGTCAGAAGCCCATGGCAACCATCCTAATACACAGACCTGGACTAAATCAGCTCTTTGAGGATTATTTCAATTCATGAGAAATGGAATCACTTCTAAGTGAACATGGTCTTTTCTGGTTTACTTTGAACACAAGGTTTGCTATGATTGGGAAGAATGATGTTTAAAACACTCAGTGCTCATCAACACCAATCCAATTGACAATGGTTTCCAGCTTACAAAGCAAGACGAGGAGTATGAGTAATAAATTAAATGAATAAAATTAAAATGTCAGCAGAGAAAGTAACTAATCTCCATCAAGTCTCTTATGTAATCCAGACCCTTTTGCTGCTGTTATTATTCAGAACCCTTAGGGAACCAAGGATCTAGGTCATCTGTTGGATAAAGAGTGTACTATCCAGGAATCAATATTCACAGTAGTAAATTAAATTACGGTCCTCTCCATGCAAAGTGTTTTGTTATTACAAGGAGTGTTGTCAATTTAAACTCAACAGGAAAAAATAAATCTAAGCTATCAGATAACTTTTTCACTATGGCATCTCCGTATATACCATGCTGTCACTTAAACTATCAATAATTCTTTAACTTTCCGTGAAATAAGATAGTGCACTTTCCCAGTAAGCATATGGCTACTATAATGATAGGCTTAGATAAACCACTGCATCTGTTGGAAGGACCATTTCAATTAATACTGACAAAGTTATATTGCCATTAACACTAAGAAAACATCAGCATCACCGATGAGGCATTTCAGAAATCCTACGACATGCAATTGCCATTTGCAATGGGATTTTTAACCACAGTGGTGTGATAACAAAATTTCTAATGCCTAAAATATGATGGAGAAGTTGATTTACAGGAATTCTAGTAAACCAGCTTTGCAGCTTTAAGAGTCGTCATTAGCTGCAATGTCTCGGTGTAGTCTCTTGCTGTTTCTTCCACATGTTTTGGTGGTCAGATTCTATTTACCTATGACCAACACCCCGATTTAAGACACTGCCCAGATGCAAAAGTCAAATCTTATGATAGTTTTCATCCTAATTGAAGTTGATAGCATATGATTGGGAACTGAAGGCAATTGTATAGCGTTTATCTAAGCAGTCACATTTCTGTTTTTAAACCTCCACAGAAAAGCTTCTCATTTCATGGTACATTATGAATCTCATTCATTGCATTAACTGATGAGGAAGGCAGACTGGTTTGATTGATTGCTTAAACTGGCAGAGCTCAACTCATCTTAACTGCACACTCCAGGGCATTCATGTGCTGCTCTCTGCACTGCACTAGGTGCTGGCACAACCCCTGCAGCTTCCCTTGATCCAAAGCAAAGGGAAGCGGCCCAAGTAAGAGATACAGTTTCCACTTGCCAGCTCTAACAACATGCTGTTTCCTTGCCTAGCAATGGCCATGACTTCTTTGACTCAATTTCTCTTTGTAATCTGGTGAGAAAAAATGAAATGTGTAGATCAAGGAGGAATGTTGCTAAAGAAATGCAGCACTATTCATGTAGGAGAATCAGCTGATTCCTTTTCTCAGATGTATATAATCCCACACAAAAGACTCCATAAAGCCACATAACAATGCTACTTTAGGAAACTTCAGAAACCTGAAATGCAGAAAAATGTGCAAGTAAAATGTTAAGATCAGAATTAAGGAATGAGAGAAAGCATTGCTTCGTTTTAGCTCAATTCCTGTAAGGTTCAAATACATCCAAATGCAGAAGTCACAGTTTGCTAGTTTATTACAGAACACCCGAGGCTCAGCTTGCACAGAAAATTAGGAAGGTTTTCCCTAATTGTTTCCTGAGTATACAGATGACAACACGTAACTACAGTTAATATATTCTTTTGCTTAACTTGGGAGGTGGAAGGCATTACTATGAACCAGTGCTTCTCTTGCCAAATGAACCAGCAGATGCAGCAGACCCAAGAGATGCTGAACCTTGTGATCCCAAAGACAGCCAAGTTGTCATGATGCTTCAGCAGCATCAGATGCCTTTGAGGGACATGAAAGCACCAGGCACTGCATATAGACATGGGAAACAGGTTTTCACGTGCCACTCCAGCTGAAAGCGTTTGGGAAAAAACCCACATGCCTGCCCTTCCAAGTGTGTGTGACATCTAGGTGAGGGGAAAGGACCTCCTGAGATTATCATCTCGCTCTTGTTTCTGTAGTGCTCCTCCGCCATTCACAGCCAGAGGAACGCCAAAATCGCAGGACCCAACGCGCCTGTCAGAACAAAGAGATTCTGTCAAGTGCCTCTGCTGATCATAATTAAAGTGGCAGAAAAAAATATTTAGAAAAATGGAAGAAAGGAGGGAGCAGATGGATGGAAGTAGGAGCTGGTGGTTCACTTCGGCTGCTTCTCCTCAGCAGTCAGAATGCAGCAATAACAATGGGCTTTTTTTCCTGATCCTATCCCAGCCAGATGATTAAATACCCCTTTTTGTCACTGCAGTCTCCTGGTGACTGAGATCTGCTCTGGTTAGAGATGAGCTGTTCCTTAATCATAGTGAAAAAAATCACCAAAGCTGCTGCATTCTGTGGCACTCTGCATTCACCTATGTGCTGAGAGCAATGCAAAAAAAAAAAAAAATAGTAAAAATAAAAAAGTTATTGTACATTAACCTACCTGGACCAGAAAACACATGCTTAAAAGACCATTATAAAGGACTGTTATTACATTTGAGCATGCAGCACAACGTATTGCCAGAAGACAACTGATGGACAAAGCTGAAGAGCAGCCAGATCTGACCAGAATCCAAATCCTACCCCTGTTTCATCCTCTTTTTCTAAGCCCAAATCACACTCCCTCAGGCTTCTCTCCCTCTCTGTCACTACACACACTGAGTTAAAAAAAAAATAATAAATTCTTGTAGCTGTTAATGAAAGCTTATAGCCTGCAATATACTGTTGAGCTGCCCTGATTCTATCTAATACACATTTTATTATTTCAGGATTAATAACAAGAACAACTGACAACACTACAATATACTTACATGGCACCGTAATTTGAAGATTGCAAAGGATATTACAAAAGACTGAAATAAGTATTAATATGTCTTTGTCCCTGGCTAGCAGAAAACACTGATACACACGCAAACAAAATTCATTTGGGATCTGAACAAAGAATCCTCAACTCTGAGTGAGGAGGGTGTCCTTAAGCCTATTCATAAGCATAACTTTAATTAGATATTAAAATACACTGCTGCCCCATGACCGAGGTCAGTATGCCATGCAGAAGCTTAGCAAGCTGCAAGCCAGCCTCGGATGGCTACGGCGGATTGTGTCCCAGCAGCCTGCACACTGCGATACCAGGTTGTACAGCACCATGAGCTACCGCCAGGCTCACGTTTACTGTGGTCACTCTGGTTTACCTGTTTTTTGTACATTTTATGCATTACCCAGTTGAAACCAATGCTATATTACAGCTTTACAGTTAAGTGTTAACTGCGTGGCATTCATTTATTCTTCTGTGCTTTAGATTTTATCAGAAAGGTCTGATTACTTATCAGTGCTGATGCCATATGAATTACATCAAGATGAAGAATTTACATGAAAATAAGTCATCAGCACTTCGTGCTGAGTTCCATATGACTTCAGAGAAAATTATAACCTTTGTATAGAATTTAAAATTCCTCCTTTAAAATCTCTTTACAGTATTCTATAGGAAGGATGAAAACCTTCCCCCTTTCTCCGCCCACTCCACCAAAAAATCCAGAAAAGGATGCTATTATCTGTTAAATTAGGTATCCAGATTAGTTTAAAAAAGCAAATATACTTTTAAAGTAATCTCATAATTCTTATAATCCAATCAATAATTTCTAATTCTATAGACCTTATCTATATGATCTTATGCATACTTTTACATGCAATAATACTTGCAAGTTAAAATGATCATTTTGAGTATACAGATTGCAATATATTAGTATATGCTTAGATCATAATATGGCTGAACTGCAGTTTTGTTTGCTGTGTGTAAAAGAGAAATGTAACTTGTGTTCAGAATTTGAGCACAATGTCGACATGATCCTACACCAAATTGTACCGATGCATACAAATATACAGGTTCATTATTTTTACGTTAATTCCTTCAGCTCTAACAGCATCTACATGAGGTTTAAGCCCAGTAATTTCTGAATATTTGGAAACTGTCTCCCAGTATGACAACACTCAAACGTGTTTAATTTGTGTGCTTTGCAGCCCACTTTAAGTAAGCATTTAAAGTTATTGTTAATTGTGGCTACTCTTTGCTAAAGCTTCCCATCAGCAGATCTCTCTCCAATTTCCAAAGGAAGGCAGTACCATAAAGCACAGACTCCAGGCCCATTGGCTGCTCTACAGGACACATTAAATATGTGCATAAATCATTGCAGGATTAAGGTCCAAGTCAGTCTGGAGTTACTTACTGAAAGCTTTCCTTTCTGCAGTAAACTAGCACTCAGCTCATTGAAAATGAACCCCAAACCAGACAAACCACATTTGGGAAAGAAATTTCAGCTGGTGTAAACCAGTTGTAGTACCACGGTGTGACAATTCTAAAATGGCCATAAAGCACATAGCCAGTTTTAAAATGCAGCACGGCAAAGCAAGCAAGCATCCGTGCTTCCAGTCCAAAGCCCTGAAGGGATATATTTTTTTTCCTGAAACAATTATAAATAACTAAATAAAAAAGGATTTGGTATAAAATGCCTCCCACACAGCCATCTCCACACAGCACTGCTAATGTGTTGCTGTAACACTTTCTGTAAGTGATTATATATTTCAGCTTTTGTATACCTGCTGAGTTCAGTCATTTACAAGGATTAATTTAAACGTTACAAATAAACATTTGAAAAATACAGGTAAAATGTGATTTTATTTTATTTTTCAATTTTGTGCTTTAAGTTTGCCTTTATTCATGTCTTCCTGCTCTTCTCCCAGAGAGACATATCTCCCTCTCCTCAATTTTCAAAGATGAGTCTTGTCACTCTATTACTCTTAGTCTGAACCTGGGAGATAATAGGACAAATTTGACAAAACCTGTGCAGGAAATGAACACTCATTCATTTATTAGGGAGTCTCACTGGGCACTATTAAACTTGTAATAAAAAAGTTATTGAAAGGAAGAGAACGAACCTACTGAATTAGAAACCCAGATGCTGGTGATGTCTTCAGCTTTTTCACTAATTCCCAACAGGTTGTTAATGGACAGCAGTGCTCCCAGCCACAAGGAATTAAGGAGTTAACACTTAAGGGTGACAGGGAGAACAAATTGTGATCCCACTGTACAGCATTACTTGCTCAGTATTGCTGCCAAGGGGCAGCAAAGGTTGGGGACCAGTGCACTAATATTACTGCATAATTATAATATTACCTTTCAACCTATTTCATGGAAATCCTGAAGGTCCACACAAAATGTAGGTGACTACAGCAATCCGGAGATAAGCAACACTGACTTTCAGAGTCTAATTTTCCTAGCCTGGAAGTGATTACACAGGATAATTGGAGATGGTTAGTGGAGGTGTATGTATCTCTGGTAAATTCTTGAAATGGTACTTTGCATCCTGCATTTTCAGTTTATGGGATAAGTATGTGAAATACTGAGACTGGGTATCTTGGGAGATTTTATGAATATAAATAAACAAAATAGACTTTGGAAAGCAAGTTTGAGAATAGTTTTCATATTAAATAATAAACTATTTTTCAAATGTTCATGTATTTTCTGATTAATGCTATTAGTTGTTAATTAGCTAAATAAATATGAATAACTGAATTTCTCAACCTTCCTATCAGTTGCTTAGATAAACAGTTACATAGTGAACGCTTTATTACATACATAAAAATGTCTCATGTTATAATGCATAAGTACATATTGATGTTGCATTTCCTTGCTGTGATATATGCATTAAGTCCCAGGCCACTCTGAAAAGAAACTACAGATCTTAATAATTTATGTTCCAAGTTTTAGCCAGGATTATCAATGGTAGCTTTTGAGCTTTTTCTTTTAGTAACATAATATATCATAGTAAAAATGCATAGACAAGCGATGTGTCAGTTTGATTTTTTCCACCTGATTCAGCAACCCAAAATTCAGACACAGCAGTTTAAGCAGAGTTGCACAGTGAAGAATTTAAGTCTAAGCATTTAATCTGTTCTTTCCATAAATTTCTGCTGCTTGTGCTATTATAATGATGTTACCAGAGGAAGTTTATTTATATCGCAGATTTTCAGCATCAGCACATTCAGAATACAACAGCAATCATTCATTCAATTGCTAACAGCAATGTAATAATATCATCACTAACACTCTAAATATCAAAAGAGTATTTAGAGAAAAGACAATGGAAAATAAAGTCACTTTGAACAATTGGTAATACAGAATTCACTAAACCCAAAATGTATCTTTTAACTACACGTACACACAAGCCAGCACAGAAATAAACAGCAATTATGCACAGCTATTTTGCAGCAACAGGTTGCATATAATTAAAGAATAATAAATAAGAGGATCTTTATGGGCCCATTAATAGGAACATACACTCTAGAGAGCAGCATTTTAAGATCTTAAGCCTTGTGCATCCCAAAACACCTAAAGAGATTTTGTTCATGAGCAAACTATAGCCAGCATGACTGTAAAGCAGCAGGGGCAAACCTGACACCGCTCTGTCTAGACTTAACGCACAACAGGATTGCTGTATGCAAACATGAAATGCCAAGACCAATGGTGACAGATATGAACCAGCCTGTTTCTTTTTTTTTTTTTCCTTGAGACTATGCACCATAACTTCTTTTTTAACAGGCTCAGATCTACCATGAAAGCTGTTCTCCCTGCTGTTCCTAATGTATATTGTAAAAAGCTACCGAGAACAGTACTTTAAGGAGTCACTTGTCACTCTCTCTTCCCTCCTCTGCCTGCTTCCCCAGTATTTAGATAATAATGGATCTGGTTAAAATCATAAAGTCCAAGAACATACTGCAGAAGGTTAAAAAGACTCAACCTGTAAAAGCACAGATAAAGACTTCTATTGAAAACTATGTTAACAAAGCGATACTCTCAAAAGGTGAAGTGGTCAATCCTGTGTCTACCCGTATTGTAAAAGAAAAAGTAAATCACTTTTCGTTATTTTTGCAGTGTGTGTGGGTGGGAGTGATGGTGGTGGGAAGAACTGCAGCTTTAGAAAATGAATGGGTGAGCACTGGGAAGGGGAAAGGCAATGCAAGTCAGAACAAGTTTGTTCAAGCAACAGCAAATGTCAACACCAAGCTTGTAACAGGCTCCTACAGGGCTTCAGTCAAAAGGGAAGCAGAGATAAGGGCCGCTGCATATGGCCAAAATGCTACCTGGCTCAAGGGGAGAAATCATGATGACGTTACTCTTCCAAGGTGGCAGGCAGCTCAGAGGTACCGATGTGTACATTAGCTGTGGGCATAGATGTGTCCCAGCTTGTGTCTAAGTACAGACCTCCAAGAGCTACTACCTGTGAGCCCCTGCTAAACACAAAGGAGGAAAGTTTTCCAGGTGGACTGGAAGGAGAACTGTGTAGTGCTCTTAGAGATGCTTATAGACATATTTCCACAGGTCAAGGAGCAGCACGGGAAAAAGAAAATGTTGGGCTGAAAAGGGAAGAAGAGATGGTCTCCTAAGCAGATATGATGTCTTGGGTCTGATGTCTGAGCACAGCAGCTTCTTCAGTACTTAACAGTAGTGACTAAAAATTGGTAGACAAGAAAACCAGACTTTTAAGGACTTTAATGTGAATGCAAGTAACATATTTGATGAAGCAGAATAAATGCGGGCAATAGAGACATTAATCAAGCTGGGCAATCTGAAAACAATCTACAGACTATCCAGCAGCTAACCTGAAAGCTCTAAAAGGAACAGGCCTGGCCATGTCAAAGCCAAAGAAAATGAAGCTCTAGTGGCTGAAATATAAGATGGAGGGAGATGGGAGAAGAGCTTAGGCTATGAGAATGACCTGGAAAGCCTGTATTATGGAAAGGCAGAAAAAGCTGCATCAGCCTGGCTGTGAGGAAGGAGATACACATGTTGAATGTGATACCTGGAGAGGGTAGATGAGATGATACTCTTGCTCACAGCAACTGAGTAAAGGAGGTAGGAAACCACTGGCTTTTAAGTAAAAGGATCTTGAGCTGATGGTATATTATCTGCAAAGTTACAGGCTGAGATTTTAGTGGGACATAAGGGCTGGATGCATCTGACTTGGTGTCTCTAACTGGGCCAGTTGTTTATGACTCTCTCCACAGACAGAGGAGATGTAGTCAACAGAGCCAATGGAGTCACATGCATGATTCACATTTTGAGGATCACACCAATTGCCCCAGACTCCCTTAATGCTCTTGTCTAGCTCTCCACTGACTGGAAAAAAAGCCCACGACAACTGCCTAAAATGTCCACATTTACCCTGTAGATTGCCTGAAATAAGGTGAGGTGAATCTTACCCCAGAAAACAAGTCTGGAGCCCAGGGCAGATCCTAAAATCATTAGACTAGGTATGTCTCTCATCATGGTTTTTCAACCTTGCTGCAAAGTTTAACTCTCTTCTTGGGAATCTGAGAAGCAAGTGGATATACATGGGTTCATTATTGTGGAGGGCAAAGATGATAGTATATAACATTAGAACATGTGGTTCAATATATTACATGTTGTGTCTACTTTTAAATAATATGAATAAATCAGCCTGGCCTAGCCTAGGTATTTAAAACTACAGAACAAAATAAATAAATATAATTGTGGACAGAGAAAGCAAACTACCTGGAAGGTACAGGCACAGTCACATTGAAAAATGCCACCTCATAAAGGCAGTAATCTCTCTCAGACAGATCTTCATTATAGCTAATCACTATTTTGCCAAAGGCACTTACGGCAACATATTTCTAGGGGAAGGAAGAGGAAGGCAGCGGGGAAAAGGAAGAAATGTCTCAAGTCTCTGCCCTCTCACCCCAAAATTGCAGCCCAATGTGAAAGTCAAATATTTCACTTCAGCTGGAAAATTCTAAGAAAGAGTTCAAATGGAATATTGTAGCAGGTGAAATTGAAAACTGGGCAGATAAGTGGTTGCAAGGCATATACTCCCCTCTGGCACTTTTTAATCAGGAATACAGGACTCTTAGGTGGAGGCAATATCACATACTTACACTGGATTATATGGTCCAAGTAATAACCTTGCATTGGTAATAAATTAATTTTTTTCCTATAAAAGTTGGTTTCATTTTAACATAGATATCTCTGCTGAGGGGTATGGTTGGATATTTCCACATCAGCACACATGCTTAATGCAAAACGGACAACTGTAGTCTCCCCCTTCCCTCTTGAAGCAAAGATAGTCCAAGACAAAGCCTGGTTAATAAACTAGTTGTAAACAATCAGAGAAGGGAGGTAATGCACTGAGCTGTGAATTGCCTTCATACAAACTAGGGGATCGCAAGGTAGATATGGTGTAAAAACCACCTCAGAACCAAGATAAAAGAGACAAGAGAAAGAAAAAGATAGAGGACAGCAGACAGACAGAAAGCAGCAGGAATATAATTTCCTTTAAAAATAATTGCATTCAATTTATGCTCTTACCTTACACTCCCAGTACTAAGTAATCTAATCAGATGCATATGGTTTTATTCTCCAAGGTACACATGAAACATGGAATAAAACCCCCATAAAACATGACCTGTGGTGACTTGCTGCAGATTTAAGACGATGTATCTATTTTTTTCTCCTCTTGCTCCATTTAGCAAAGGTCTTTTGCAACCTTGTGGTCTCCTTCCACACCCCACCTCTCAAGTAAATCTGTCCCCTTGGTTTTAAATATATTTTTGCTTACTTGCTCTTGTCATCTTTTTGGTTTAGGAGTACTGGAGGTGAATCTTTGTCTTTTCTTTAGGCAAGAAGGTCTAGCTGGAGGACCTCTGCTGACTGCTGCGAAGTAGCCATCCTTTCTGAATCTTAATTTTGCACAGCTTCTTATGACTAGCTATTTATGACACTGAAAATTCCCTTTGATTCTGCCCTAATCAGTCTTAATGTGGGAGAGCACACAGACATACATAAAAGTCTAGCAGCATATGTAAAACTTTTTTCCTCTTTCTGTTGCCAGTGTAAGCAGGACAGTTTCTTTAGTAGCAAGAATAAAATCCCAAGTTAATGTTTTCCAGCGAGAAAGCTGGACAGATATTTAATGCATTTGATTTAGAAACAGAGCTTGAAAGTAGCCAGGGCAAGACTGATACTTTGTGGAATAAGGGCAACGATATTGTGGGTTTACTCATTTCTATATCTAGGTGGCGTATTATATATCTTTAATAGAATTTGAGCCTTTAAAAAAGTTTAAACTATAAAAGACTGTTTAGCAGAAAGCATGCAGATCAGGCTATATTTCATGAACTGATTTACAGTTGCTCTCTAATTGCCATGCAGTTGTTCCACAAGCTTTGTACCAGACCCATTTTAACAGCTGGGACCTGAAATCAGCCCAAGCACAATCCCATCACGCAGAGACATGACATTTTGATCTCATTTCCAGCTGATATATTCCAGAAGACAACAGTTGAGGCAACCTCCAGCGTGCCAGTTTTCTACCTCTGCTATCTTCGCCAGAGATGCTTCCCCTAATTTCAGCTGTTATGCCCACACATAAAAGAAAGGTCTCCTTTCGACCTGCAGAACACAAATCACATAGGGCCTCACAGATCACTATGAATGATTTAACCCTCCCCTACGAGGAAATGGAAAGCCTGGGCTGTCGGGGAACTCATAAAATCTGATTCTTCCAACTGCCTGTGCAGAAAGCTGCAGCCCCCTCCTTGTGTTGCTCTGCAGTTCTCTTTATGAGTAGCCCCATGTGTTTGTTTTATTTATGAATTCGGGTTATTTATTAACTTATACAAGACTCCAGACACCCTAGCATTATTAATTATATACACATATCTCACGTTACATTAATTATACAATATATATAATTAAAGTAAATCTTGGCAGCCTCAAAATTGTCAGTCCTACAGGATCTCAGCCAGTCACCTAGGAGCCTGTTTCATCTACCAGGAATGCTAGCCTTAGCCTTTCCATCAAATCTTTCTTGAACACATACTGAGAATATCACCAAGAAGTTCAGAAAAAGAGCAGGAGAGTGATTTCCAGGCTCCTCACAGACCATCCTGCTAGCCTGATTTATGACAAGGGGACTTAACTAGATACGCATCCGGCACACAGCACAGCATCCACCAGGGGTCAGATCATTAGTGAAATGGCACCGCAGTCAAAACCATTAATGGTAACCAGCAGAATTAGGATGCCTAGGTGTACACCTAAGCACTGTCAAGTCGCTGGATTGACTCTGGAGTGACTGCTGCTTCTTCTTCACCATATACTGTCCCACATCTCTGAATTTCCCACCTTCTTGCCTCACTGCTCCAGAAGACCCCTTGGGATCTGCAATTAAACCAATCCCCGCGCTTTTTTCTTTTGCTGTCGGTGGTGCAACTTTCCCATTTGCTTTTCACACGAGGGATGTCCTGGGGCTACAGCTTCCTTATAATATCTTTGTTATACATATTTATTGTCCACCAGCTCCAAAGAGGGCATCAAAATTTCGGCCCTCTCCCATCCTCACAGATGATTTAGTGGGCCACGATGGACCTCCTTGCTTGATCTTCTAGCTCTTTGACTGCCACGCAGAAGTCTAACTTCAACAGATAGTGTCCACACTAAGGCTATTGAGGCTGGCCACTCCCCTGAGAGGTAGGAGACATGAGTTTGGGTCCTTAACAGAGAGGAGGGAACTGAGTGTAGGTTGCTTATTTGTCATGCAACACATCTTCCCAACAGACTCCTCTTCCTTGCCATCCCTGCTGCTACTCAGTCATACATGAGTTAAAGGTCTAAATGATGGAGTTTGAGGGGGGGAATCCAAGTTTCCAAAAGGAATCCAGCTCTTCAAAAGAGATGAGATTTGAGATGTTCTCTCTTATTACCTTGTCCTACGTGTGATGCCCTGCTGTGCCAGCTGCCCCTTGTGATCTCTGCATTTAAAGCCCTGCTCAGTACTGCTGACTCTAGCCCAGAGCCCAGAGCCAGACTCCGGTGCATTGCTGTGCTAATGCCTAAGCCCCTCTGGGGACACGGGGACAAACGTAGATTAGGGTAAAAGAAAATAAAAGTGAGCAGGGTGGATTGCAGTGCCAGGGCTGGAGGGCAGCAATGAGACAGACCTAGCCTGGTAGGAAGCAGCAGAAGCTTGAAGAGATTGCAGAACTATCATGGTGAAATGGGGGGAAGATTCCAGGCGTTCAGGGAACAAAGGAATGGGCAGAAGGGTCTGCTTTAATATCTAGACAATGCAGGGGTACTATAATCTCTTTTTTGCTGCTGTATACTCAGTGGCTTTCTCATGTTGCATAATTTCATTCCAGGCTGCCTGATAAAGACCAATTCAGAGGTGAAGACTTCTTTTTCTTTGAGTAAAAATGCACTTTTTAGAAAACAACGTTGTTCACATGCCCTTGTAAGGGTTTTAATCCCTTTTCTGTAATGAGAAAATGTGGGGGAAATACAGTGCAATACTATTATTATATTAAATTTAGTAAGTGATTTTTGTTTTTAATATGCCGAATTTCCAAGCTTTTTCTTCGATGCTGCTTTACCCATACACATGAATAAATCCATTGTGCTCCCCACAACAGAAACAGCAAGTTAGAGGAACCAGTGAAAAGGGTTTGCATAACGAAAGCATGGACACAACCGTAGCTTTGCAAACATGGCCATCACAATAGTCAACTGCTAGAAAATACAGAATGGCAAATGTCTTATTTCTAGCTGCATTTCAGGGGGTAAGAGAAAGCCAATCACTGAATACCTAAATGAGAGCTCTTCGCAAAGCACACTGCGGTAATGGGTTTGGAATTCCTGAGCAGTTCATAATTCAGTACTTACATTAAACAAAAGGAGACAGCCAAGAGATAACGGAAGGGAAACCCCATGGGGAGAGCAGACATGCCATGGACATGACTGGCCAATTTGTACTCCTGTTGCCCTCCAGTAAGAGAAGGCTGAATGCATTGTTTTAAATTTCTGAGTAAATATTGGTACTTGTAGAGGTTAAACAAGATGCTGTACTAGAACCTGCCAAGCCTTTATTTATACCTAGCCAGGGGACAGGATGAGCATACACTGACAACCTCTTTTAATCCAATCACAGAGAAACCACCACAGGAATAGAAAGTAATTTAGCAGGCAGGCTTGTTCGACTTGTCCTTATTCTCTGCTCTGAAGATTTTTTTTATTTATTGTGGTTTAAGGATAAGAATATAAGCACACGATAACAACATAATACATTAGCATCACAGACCAGCAGAAACTGTGGTATCAAACCTCCGAGAAAACAATTTTGGAGTCAGGATAACAAGAACTCATTCCACATTCAAGACCACTCAGACTAATGCAACCTCCAGGAAAATGCAGTATGATCCCGATGGGTAATTTGCAAAGGCAGCTTGAATCATTTGGTCAGTGAAAAGTGCCACCTACTTCAAGTCCCTAATCCTCCATAAACATACATCTCCTGCCGAACTCCCACATGTCAAATTGAACACGTACAGACCTATTCAGGGTTTGAAGCAGGACTGTGATGGTGCATGACTCTGTCATATATGGGGGGAAAAAAGGAGCACGTGTGGGAATAATGGGAGGAGAAATTGAAACCCTGTTGGTAAATCAACATTAGGGACTAAGATCTAAATGAGTATGTGCGTTAGCCTGTGGTACCTTCATCTCAGAAGAGAGGAGCAGATTGCTGAGACCAAATGCTATGATTCATAGCTGTGTGACAGATATGCTGAACCTTAGCAAGTCACCACAACTTTGTGTCTTGGACTCCTTGTCTAAAGGGTGAGGGAATGAGTGGGAAGGGACCTGTTCCAGCCAGTGTGTGTGTTGGGGCCACGCGCAGTGTCAGCCCTGTCAAACCATTTGCCACGTAAGAATCTGATGGCCCGTACAATGCTGAACTATTTCCTCTGCAGATGCTTAACTTTAGAGTATCTGCATTGCTCCAAGCAGCTTCCTTCACTAAAATTTCTCTGAACCCTTGCAATTAATTGTATTTTATGCATATTAGTTAACAAACCAAATGCCTCACTCACTTATATCAGCATAATGCAGGGGGAGCAACATTTGGCCACTGGACATTCATCCAAGAAAAACAAGTAAGTCTGTGAGCATGCAAGGATGGTTTCCTAGGGAGAGAGTCTTGTGGTTGCATTTTCTGGTTTTCAGGAAGACAGCTCTGATAGAAGAAGTGAGGCCTTCCAAATGCTCCTGAGATGTTACACATTTCTTCAGTGGAGGAATACTCATTAGGTATTTAATGAAATTTGGAGAAGAATTACAGTTTTTGAGAACAGGAACCCTTTGCGAAATTTGGCTTATACAGGCTAATCAAACTAAAAAATAGTGGAACAACAGTGAGACCCACTGATACCAAAATACTGTGATCATATAAGCTTCAGACCCTTACAGAAATCTTGGAAATCCTTTCAGTTCCCAATACAAGCTGTACTGACTTTGGATGAAAGTGAACATGCTGAAGGGACAACAACATAGAAAACCTTTGTAAAGAAATCAACCAAATCCTCCATACTCTCAGAGAAACCCTACTTACCTTTCCAGCTACCTTGCACAAAAGGTAAACAAAGAGAAAATCCTGTTATTCTCATCTTTCTGCCATACGGATTTCTTTCTGCTTTGAAATTATAAAATATTAATAGAAGGGGATTTCAAATGAAAACGATGAGCTATATAAGCTTAGGAGAGGTCCTACAAGTGCCTCCTGCAGAATTTCTTCCAATTTTTTCTAAAAATTGGCTCTAACTACTGTACAAGACATGATGAAAAGGCAGGCATCTCAGACCACCGTTTTAATTTAGCTATTTTTACTCTCCTTTACATATTTATGTGTAACGCAGGTTGATGAAAAAGAATGTTTGTTTAAAGAGATGGGAGAAAAACCCTACAGTATCCTCTAAGGATCTCAGTTCCACAGGGATGGGAGTTAACCTGGTCACATCATAGTGTGAAAAGTGGGTCCGAAGAATCAGTGGATAATTTTGCATGTGTAAGTGACCCCTTAGGTTTTAGTCATCTGCCACATGCATTGCTATCAAGTTTACATACATAATTGCTGTAAATCATGCATACATTTTTGCACACACCTGTTTCATACCCATACACGCCTTGCTTCTTTCAGCTAAACAAAAATAAAACATTTGTGACTGTTTTTCTCTCTGCCTCTCATAATCATAAATTATATCACCTGCACAATTGTGTAGGACTATAATAGTTCTAAGCCTTATAATGTAATTTATCCATTAGAATGTTCCCTTTGTTTCAATAACCATAAATAATTTGGCAGAAAGACAGTATATTTATTCACTCAGATGAATGTCCAGTATTATATGATGAGTTCCTGTCAATTTTGTGGTCTGCTTATATCCCACTGGCATTCCTGAGCCTTTGGTATCCCGACAGACTGGGGCCCTCCAGAAACCTGCCCCCATTAGTCTATTTCTGGTAACTTTTATTGCAACCTCTGATGAACAACAACATGGAAATTGTAATCTGAGAGCTATCTTTTCCAAATCTCTTTGTAGGAGGTGGTATGATGGGTTCTACCAAAGTAAGAATGATGTTATGGAAGGAGAGGGAGAAGGTGAAAGGAAGAGGAGAAGGAAGAAGCAGCAAAGGTATTCACTGTCAGAACCCTCCAAATTAATTCAGGAAATATCCTGGCACTCCTATGCTGCCGTGCTTCAGGAACCTTCATCAGGATTGGGAAATTTTCTTAACCCAGGCCCTACAAGAGGCATCCAGAACATTTGAGAAATCTGTCTATAGAAACTTTTCATTCATAGTAATGAGGCAAACAAAGGCAGCAGCAGAACAGTCTCTCCACAACAGTATATTTGGATTTCTGATGGGCTAAAACAGATGGTAGATGTATCACATTTCACCATTTACCTGTACTTTTCCGGTTATTGCATTATTATAATAAATGGTAATACCACGGCTGATACACATTCATTTTCTCTTATGTCCTTAGCAAGTTGGTCTGTGAGAGAAAACCTCTCTGTTTTAAATGCTTTTAGGTTTGCCTTCTCATACTGGAGCAACCTCAGATGGCCCATCCTTCTCAAAAATTCTTTGTAATTTTCCCAGTTGGAAATGGTTGTTTATTTTAGCCTAATAGCTGCCTTGAAAGCTTAGTGGATGGGAAAAGAAAGCTGTCTGGGCATACACACAGATTATAATTAGTTATTCACAGAGTATATTTTGATTGCAGAACATTTTATACTTTATGTTCATTAAAGAAGAAGCTTTGCTTATGTTTTTCCCATGTACCCACAGACAAATCTGTAAAGAATGAAGTTATCTTCTAATAATATCTAATTGCTACAGAACCATCAATGGATCTGCTTCTAAAAGAGTAGTCTTGATCCATAGTTGTAGAATGTTCTCAATATTAACAAGGAAAAATTGTTCTTATGAAACCTTTCATTTGTCTGATATGAGGTGGAAGACTATCACACTGACACTAAAGAAAACTGAAGATGTTCTTCAGGGAAATTTTTAGAATTAAGATAAAGCAATGGTAAGAATTATTTTTTGGTTCAATTGAAAAGTCAAGTTAACCAAAGGAAGGGAAATAGCAGGAGCTGTCAGAAACTGCTAATATTCTGAAGTTTAGGGATAATCCTCTAATGACCCTTGTAAGTATAAAGGTAATAAAAAAAGAAACTTTAATACAAAACAGAAATAAGAGTTAACCCAGAGATTCAAAGGAAGAGTCACTAAAGGGGTTCTGAATCTATACTGAGAAATTCCAAGAGATGCCGGATCTTCCTTTCAGATGTAGAAAGATCTAAAGGTCTTTAAGGCTGTATGATAAAACCTCTTTGTGAAGATGAAAGAAGTGTACTTTATATTACATTTTGGTTTGCACATGCATCATCATGGGCCATGCTGTGAAGCTGAGAGCCCTCTGAAACCCCACCACACTTTCAATGACTGCTTCAAGTTTTAATGAACTGGGTGGACTTTCAAAATTTGTTTATTATCCATTTGCCTCAAATAACTTGGGACTAACAAATCACAACCCAAGCTTGCAGACTTTTTATCTATCACCCGCACTAGCCCAGGGGAAGCAAGAGAATGTCTTTGAACAAGGATTGATAAGATGTCTATTGACTGAGGATAAAGCCGAGCCATGCTGAGAAAGCAAAGCAGTTCATGGTGATTCTGTACAGCTAATGTCTGATTGGTGAAAAGGCGCTTCTGAAACATTCTAAAATTAAATCTGTCTCAGTGGCATAGATGGATGCAAAGTACCATTAAACACAAGATCCAGGCAAAGCAATGTACTCCCATAATGGTTCCTATAAAAGAAAGCACAGAGTAAATACATAAATGTTTCACCTTAGATAAAAATTATTCTGCCTCCAGCCCTGGATTTTGATGATAAGTAATGTTACAAGATTGGACTGGGATCACCAAGTTGTTTTCACTCAACATTTTTGCTCTTGAGCACTCATGAACTCTACTGCTACAAAGCTCTGGCAACTTGATTATTTACTTTACTGAATATATAAGTTTCCAAACACAGTGTTGCCATCTACATACCTAAATTTTATTTTCACTGGTGCTGGCAAAGAGAAAGAGGCCAAGTGTTATTTTTGCTTCTAGGATATGATAGGCAGTAGTTGGCAAAAAAAATTTGAAAAAACGTGGCATTCAGGGCATGCTTGGTAGCTAGAACACATATGACTTCCTGATTTCAGGCTGTCAGTAACTCACTAACTAAAAGAAAACCAAGTCCGACACAGACATGAGATAAGACTTAACTCCAGGGTCTGTCACATTTGAAATTGTAACTTATTTAATTTCTGGGAAGAAAAAAAGCCCAAAGGAAAAAAGCCCTGAGAGTAGTCACTGAGGTACTCATGCTGAAAATGGGTGTTGAGGACTAAAAGAGGAATTTTAAGATCTTTTCAAAGATAAAATAATGCATTAAAGACTTTTAAAAAAGTCTGATAAAGTATGCTGGAAAAATTATATGAGATGTTAAGATGCATGCATATTTTCTTGTAGAAAAATCCCCCTAATCTAATTTCTCTAATGACTTTTTCCCACTTCTTCCTGGTTGGTGCCACAGTACTGTCACCAACCCCAGTGCTGGGGAAGGAGAGGAAGACTAAGCACGGGCTGTGCCTACTTTTTTCCTGATGTGGGCACTGAAGAACATGCTGCACTGGACAAGGCTACCTGGAACCCCAGGGGTAAATCTTGCTGTGTACTTGACACCGACTTCCATGTCCAGTTTGGGTTTCACAAAAGAGATGGTGAGGAGGAGAATGAAAAACAGCTTCAACCATTTGCCGGTTTTAAAAATAAAAAAATGAGGCAGGTAGGAGTATGCAAGCCAAGTCAGTCCCCATTCTGGCCTTTTATCGCTAGGTTTATTGCCTTGGTATTTCATGAAATGCTTTTGAAAGTGGTGTACTTTAAAGTATAGCAAAATAAAAATGCTAATCAATAGTCTCTTTATAGGAGCAACTACCTTATGCCAATTAAACTGCCTTAGAGAAAAAGAGACTTCTAAAAACCAATTTTATATCTTACAGTGGGTTTTGAGGTGGAAGAGGGGCCGAAATCCAATTTCCCCTAAGGGAAGATTAGCCAAACACGATTTAACAGCAAGGTCTGCATGTAAAAGGATGCGGCTAATATGCCTGTCTAGCTGCCATGTTGTAAGCCAAGCTAACGGCATTATAGAATCTATTAGGGCGTCACACACAAATGTTACGGTTTGATCAATTCCCACTGCTGGCAGTGGTTTTTTAGTTTTGAAAGCAGAAAAAAAAAATCCTTACATGAAATAACATGCCATTGCAATGTTTGACTGCCTGTTTCTGTTGCACTTAAAACTACCGAGGAGGAACATTTGGAGAATTCTGGCTACTAAAATGAACTACGAAATCCACTACTTCATACTATGTGAAAATGCAATATATTTTGTAAGCACAGTGACTGCTTATTGTCTCATGTGCCTCGTAACAACAAAGCCATGAGACAGTGTCTGTGATGAACAGCCTGTAAGCAATAGTCCGATAAGGATGCAAAAAGTGAGGGCTGTGTAAAAACTGGCTTTAGTTTATGGAAAAGAGGACTAGAAAAACTGCATGAATAAAGGATATAAAATTGTGTACACTACAAAGTCTGTAAAGATAAAATAAGCAAAGTCTGTCATGCTTCCCTTTAGCAGTTAATTCACAGAAATGATGGTGGTCAGTCTACACTCCTTTATTTAATTTGGGCAAAAAGCCAGGATTTGAAACTAAAGGTTCAGCTTCTCTACTGGCAGAAGCCAAGATTTGAAACTAAAAGTTCAGCTTCTCTACTGGCAGATGATATTACAGAGGATGTTGTCCATCTGATGCTGCCTGTATGTGGGCTGAAGGAACTGTGTGCTGTCATTCCTAGCCCTAATGAATCGGGAAGATTTGATGGAAAGCATCAGAGACCCTGTGCACTAAGGGTTAATAAGTAGAATTTGCAATAGAACAAAAAATAAATGATTTTAAGAGTGAGTATAGGAGAAAAGCAAAAAAACCCCAAATCCAAACCAATGAAACAACCGACAAAAGCATGTACTGAGAGGAAGGAAGGCTGTGCATTTACTTGGAACTCATGAATAGGGGTTTGTAAGCATGGGGTCCCTGAGGATACATCAGTACTAGTAATTTCAACATTGCCAGGGAATACTCTTCTGCACTAGAACTCAGTTGTCTCTACCGCTCATGTGGTCTTGTTCCGGGCCAAATAACATTCTCCCTACAGGACAGGGACCACTCCCAACAGACTACTTATACACAGGCACCCTCTCCTGATGAGTACATTAGTTTAACAAGAAGAATACAGGCTGTTCTGTTCCAGCTGGATCTCTGTACCAGGAATCCATCTCATATGTACTTAATTTATTAGTGTGGATGTGGTCTGTGGGGCTGAATTCCCCCAACATGTCCAGATAGTACTGACTTCAGCATCAAAACATACCGGCTTCTCACATGGGAATGTATAGGATTGTCTAATGGGCTTGCACATGAGAAAAGAAATGTCTACTAGATTTGTGTTCTGCACAGGAGACCCTAGGAAAAAAATATTTCCACCATTTTTTTCATCTCTAAGAACCTGATTTGCCAACAGACAGAAAATGGGTCCTGAAGGGCAAACTGTGCACAATCCAGACAGCAGCCAAAGGGAAACTTTCAAAGAAGATATTTAAAGTAGCTCTGCGACTAGTTGAAAGTTATACTTTTCCCAACCTAATTTTAATTTTAAGGATCTGTTCAAAAATTTAGATTCAGAACCACAGAATAATTTAGGTTGGAAGGGACCTCTGAACTCCTTCAAATAACTTCTAACAGAAATATAGAGGCCCAAGCCTTGCATTTTGAAAGAAAACCTTGAAATCCAAAATAACCATAAACCACCTCTTCCCCTTAACTATGGATAAGATGAATGAGGAAGCTGAGACCTGCAAGGCAGTCTGCAAGAAGTACTCAGCATCCAAATGTCACACCCCGGTCCCAAGATAGTTGCTAAAGTTTGCTCTACAATCAACAGAAAAGATGGCCAGCCCTCTAGCAGGCCCTCTTTCTCCATTGATGATGGATGGAGACCAATTGGTGAGCTATTCAAGAGATAACAGTATATGTGGAAAAGCTAGGACCAGCACTTAAAAACAGATTCAAGGACCTAATCATAATTTTCCCTGCTGTAGCTGAAGTAGTTGAAGTCTCATGTAACAGTGTGGGTCCTGCCTCTGCAAATGCTTTTGACCAGGTACGGCAATTTAGGAAGGATATAGTCCCACTGACTGCAGTGAAAAGCACTATTCCTGGCTGCAAGACCAGGGTGGCTCTCATAATTCACAGACTGCTTGGTGCAGTGATCTTTTTCTTTTCTTGTTATAAATGTTATCTATAAAGTATTTGTATGCAATTCAAAATATTGTACCAACAGTACAAAAGAGCAGCTGTACAAAATAAACCAAGGTAACTTGCAGACAAGGTGTAAAGGTTGGTAGAGGCTGCAATTCTGATGGCACTGCTAGGGATTATTATACTGAACTTTGTCTGATTGACTTCATAAAGCAGCTCCTGACTTACTGAAGTCCTTGTTCCTTTCCTTGTACCTGGCTCAATAGATACAGTTGTAATTTACATCTTTTTGATGTTGTTCATGGGGTCTCAGATGATTATGCTGGAGAAAATGGAAAACATTATAAATATTAGAGTTAGAAGAACACTGTTTTACAATTTTGCAGGCCAGCATCCAAAATATGGAAAGATTAAAACCTATGTAATTTTAAAAAGACTTGTCTAAGGAAAACTTGGGAGAAAGATAGCAAAAAGCCATTCTGAACAACTGGAAAGTATTTTACACATTCTGGAAATTGAACTGATGAATCAGGAAAAAAAAAAAAGCTACTACTTTTTTGATTGCAAAAGCAAACAAACCTCAACTGGATTTATTTAAGCTTCCAAGCAGACAGACACATGCAGGCACATCTGACTTTGGAGGAACAACAAACCACAGATTACTATTATTTGCATATGGCAGTGCCTTGAGGTTCAGTCAAGGATCAGACGCCCACTGTGGGAACTGCTGTCAGGACACACGGTAGGAAGGCGGTCCTTTCCTCCCAACATTTGTCATTTATTGGCCCAAACTTGCAGCAGATGCTGAGGTTGCAAATGGAGAGCATGATGCCTGCTTGGCACTGCTCATTCCTGGACCTGGGTTATGCTCAACAGCAAGGTCAAGAGATGGGGAATGAGGTAAAGGTAACATGAGACGGTTGTTGTATATTAAGCCGAGGAATCTTTGTCCATCTAAGTGTTGTCCTTGAAACAGAAAGGAACAGCCTCTTCTTCAGCTCTAGCTGCTATCTTGATTGTACGGCCAAGAGGCTGTTAGTGAAACCCTGTATGGATAGTTGGGGACAGAAGGGATCTGCGTGGTGTTGTGACGCTCCTGTCACCTGCAGATCCTTTGTGTAAACCGAACCCTAAGCCACCTTTAGGACTGTGCCCACTATTCCCTCTACGTGCATGCTGTTTCACACCTGGTCTGTTTTTCTCTCTTTCCCAGCTTCCTTTTTTGTCTCCTGTCTAATTGATTCCAAGCTTGACCAGCTTTGGAATTAATTTAACTGCATGATATCATCACCACAACAGGCTCAGTCAGCTTGAGCTGCTGCAGCCCAGTGTGAAGAAGGGGTGGGGGGAGAGGAGAGTGTGCTGGCCAGATGTCCTCCCAGAACAGAGGGGTAAGCCAGGGCCAGAGACTGTGCCATACCTGTGTACGTGAGCCTCTCTCTTGTGGATGTGTGTAGCATGCGAATAAAGCAAAACAGGACTCTCTCTCCTCCTCCCTCTTCTTTCCTCTTGCCTTCTTTTGTTGTGTTTGTCTGAAGAACAGGAATAATCTTCCAATCTGTAGCTGAGCCTCCTCAACTTCACATTGTTCTCTTTCTCTGTGAGGATGTCTGGCACCACCTGAAAGGTGGCTAAGTAAAGGGTTTTGCTTTTTTGTTCCTTTTTAACAGTCCTCCAGCTAAAGCAAAAGGAACACTCAGACTTTTCAATAAAGATGCCATGTAAATGCCTGGGTGAAATTAAAGTACTGCAGATTATCAGAATGAAAAATACTATCTTTCAGGTTGTCCTTCCTTTTGCTTTACTTGCTGATCTCAGTAGAAGATTAGAGAAGGTTGAATGTCCTTTTCAAACTCCATCTGTGCTAAAGCTGTATTGCTTCATATTTAAGCTTTTCACAGCATTTTAGCTATTAAAAGTGCTACAAAGAATCAAGTCAAATTGAGGACAACACATCTGAGCAACTACACATGACTTGCTGTGAAAGGCAGGGCCATCACATGCTACTCCAAAACATTCCAGGAGCGACACTCATTAATACAGTCACTGACAACCAAATGTCCGGCATTATCTGAGGCTGATGTAGTGTGCAAGTGTAGGTGCAGTCACAGACGAGAGAAAACAGAGGGTGTAAAAGCCTCCAATTTCTGATCGCCCCGGGGCCCTTTTCACAAAGAGGAATTTTCATTGCAGCTAGATTTCTGTCTCCCTCTTTCCCTTTGCAGTTGGATGGGACATTCTCCATTTCCTATATTTAACCACTGTTGCCCAGCAGCTGCTGCCTTTCCCCCAGGAGTTGGTCAGCTGTGCGAATTCTAAGAAAAGTGTTTAGAGCCCAACAGGTGCTGGATCTCGCCAACTTGCATCCTTTGGTGCCAAATGGCTGCAGGCTGCTACCCGGCTCTCTAGTACAGCCGCTTGCAGAGCTACTTTGATTTACAAATCTCTTGAGCTGGCTTTGGTTTAGGTAGCCATCTCAACAAAACAAAAAAAAAATTCCCAGGTACACAAACAGGAAACCGAGGACCTAGGCAGCTGGTGATGCTGTCGAGTTTTCGTCCTGTCTTCCTTTGGCATGGTACAGCTATGACTTTCCGTCTTTCACTACGGGTCATGAATTTCAGAGAGGAAGTATTCTGTGGCCCCTGGTATGTACTGGCATGTAAGGCAAGTGATCCTTGAACTCTCCTAAACTACGTTTCACACATGGTTACCTGTGATTGTAGAAAATTGGACACAGTGACCCAGGAGGCCCCTTCCAGACTTGTATTTTTAAAACTTGCTACAATCCAAACAAATAAGTATGAGTAACTCAGCAATCTTGCAGCTTCCTCCAAAAGAAAAAGAACCTGCTTCTTGTACCCTCTCTCTCCTATTCTTTCTGTTTTGACTGGATCCTTATTTATACACCTACGCATTGTAATATACATATGGTCTTTTAATGAAGGCTTCTGTCCTTCAGCCAGTTTCTGGCATCTGCATAATGTTACCCCACAGTGCCACCAGCTGCTTCCCCAGCTGCTTAAAAGCATACATATTTGGGGCCACCACGGCTATAGTCCTCCTGGCCATTTCCAGAATCCACCACAGGAAGGCAGTGGCTCCAAGTATCTGTTGGCTTCTCAGATGTTACATAAGGATGAAAAGAAACCGTGGTTGTATATAAGGGTTATTTGTATGAAGGTAAGTGAACCAGCATGTGTGGTTCAGAAGAAACTGAGGCCAGGTACAGGCAGTTTCACAAGGGATTCCTGGAAGGCAAGCTAGGGAAAAGGAACTTCAAGTACGATGAAATATTTTTTTCATTATTAAACAAGTTAACAATAAAGCATAGCCTTAGGAAGGCGCATGTTTGAACAATTTGGAGCAGGCAAGATTCTCAGTGCAAATCAGTGAAGGTTCATTGCTTTCATTACATTGCTGATGGTTTACACCAACTGAAGAGCTGCCCACTGTGCATAATTTCTCTGGACTGGGGTGGAAAATCCATTAGGTTACATGCTCTTTTAATTGCTAATGAAACTGCAATCAAGACTACTTGCAACCGGATTTTAAAATTACCTGGCTCCTTTTTAAAATCAGCAAGGAGCTAGATTCTTCTAAGACCACTAAGGAAAGTTTTTATAGCACCAGTAGGTTAGTCGCAACAGATATTACGCTGCCAGCCACAGCAAAGATTTAACATAGGAGAAATGCTAATAGGTCTATAATTCTTTGAGGTAAAAGTCTACCATCATTTAGTAAGAAGGTGATGTTATTGTACATACTGACTGCAGCTCCTTCTGCATTGCTATAGATAGCTACTGTACTTAAAGTAGACATTAATGCTAATTTACAATGAAACACTAGCTGAATTACATATCCCATCCCCATGAGACTATAATGAACTTCCCATAATTAATATTATTAATCATGGGCCTAGCACAGGGGGCACATATCATGCATTTCATGTCAAAGGTTCTTATTAATAAACATTTCCATTTTCCCAGCTGATGAGAGCTAACAGCCTGGCAGAACTCCTTCTATCATTCAAACCTGTCCCAGTTTTACAACCCATAATAGAGCTCAGCTCCGTGCAGGTATCTCTCCTCTCAGACTTGGGGTGGTCAGCACTTTGCAGGAGTCACTAGGCAACCTGCATGACGTATCAAAGCTCTGTTTCCACTGAAACAATTCTACAATAAATCTGCATGGGGTCACCAGGGCCTGAGAAGCGACCCCTACAACCTCACACAGTGAGACATGAAACACTGAAGATCTAACTCAAATGCTGTAGAAAAGGGAAGTTAAAAACTGAGGTTCTACTTTGATTTTAACTCTTACTGATACGCATGGGTCTGTGCAGTAAGTCAGCAGCCCAAAACTACCATATCGTCATGACTATAGTCATTTCTGAGATCCATTTATGCTGCAACAGATAATTTTTAACCTGCTACTATCAAAATCTTCCAGCACCCAACGAACTCCAGACCTTTTTTTCCCAGTTGTCTATAGTTTCCATCAGAGGTGAACAATATTTTTAATGTAAAGCTTTTTGTAGTTTATCTTCCTCTGGCTTCCTCTTTTTTACTTTTTAATGGTGATGTGACATTAAATAATAAAAATGTCACTAAATTCCCTGTTCTTTTAAGAAGATTCATAGTAACCCCTGCTGAAGATTGCTCTACACTCCATATCATTGACAAGATAATGGTTTCATTAATGTGTACTTCGGGACCCTACAATTACATATCTGTGGCATGGCTCCTCTGGAGTTGCTATGGTCTGTTGCAACGCCTGCTTAAGGAGCTGGGAATCTGTGGAATCCAGAACAGCACTGTGCATCAAGACTCTTCCCTATATAAATATTTCATTTACAAGACTAATTTTTTCCCCCAAAGTTATTATATTCCAATACAATGCCTAGTTTGGACATAATTATATCAGCTTACAGGTGTGATCATACTATCACTCTGAATCTTCTTTACTCCTTCCAGAACAAGTTATTCTAAGCACCTTTATAACGGTGCAATTGCATCTACACTGAGGAGCTGTGCTCTTTTCACTACACAAATATAATTAATCCAAAACTTCTAGAAGACAAGTCCTAACAGCTCTTGTCAGCCCTTGAATGCCACGGATAGAAGGACTATATTTTTTTCAGGGCACAGACAGGGAAGAATGATCATCCAAGCCCTTACCTGAGCTGCAATAAACAAACAAGCAAACAATTTCATTTCTGAGCCCTTTTTTTGTGTCTGCTATCTATCTTTAAGATGCTATTTTTTCAGCAGCTGAGAAAGGCTGTCTGGCTCTGCTTCCCAATCCTAGTTTTAAATGTAGAGCGGCCCGCTGCTGAGAAACAGGAGAGCTCTGATCTTATGCCTGCTCTATCTGAGGAATCTCTGATGGCTGTTAACTGCTGGGACTCCTGCATTGGTGCTGAAAATGATCTGGCAGGGTAAAAAAGCAGGGCTACAGTGCAGTCAGGATCAAGGAAGTACAGTCAGTTAGGCTCTGACTTCATTTCAGGCATGCACTCTCTCACAGTGTTAAAAATGGCAGCAACCCAACATGTGGCAAACTAAATTGTCTCCATAAGGACCCATTGCTGACAACTGCTGTCACCCTGCTACAGTGCAAACTTCCTGGCCAGCACTTGGATGCCTGTTGCTGCCGACCAACACAGTTTGCTTGCACATTTTTGTGGGTACTTGCAGCATTTCAAGCATTCAAAACTGACCGTTTTCTCTACTCTCTGACATCCTTCCAAAAAGCCAAACTAGAGAATAAACTAAAATCTGCCAGAATATACACAGAGTTTTCTGATTTCTGCTATGTCTCCCAAAATGCCTCACTGAAATGAAAACCTATTCATAAGAAGAAAAAACAACCAACAAGAAATCCAAATGTTGGCAAAGGGAAGTGTAAGAAAAGGAAAGAAGGGAGGGAAGCGGGTGAAGACAAGTTGTCTCTTAAAAAGTACAACTGTTATTCCCTTTTCCTTCCCTCCTTTATCCTGTCCTGTGGGCATGTGGGCTAATTAGCATGACTCGTACATGCCTGCCATCGTATTACATAGGATTTATTACACACAACTCTTTGTTGAGAATTCTGCCTGTGTGGGAACTAGCTGAATAGAAAAAATAACGGTGAAAGTCGCAACTTTCAAAGTCTAACTTTTCCTGCTTTACTAGGAGCTAGCACCAGCTGTACAAGTCAATGAAAATTAACCTTCTCCCCTACCCCCTGGATATCCAGTAAACTCAGATTTGATCCGGATGTTCTGATTTCCACGCAGCTAAAATGCAATCAAATGCTTGATTTTGGGGGATAGATTTGCTTAAATTGTATTAATTCACAAGGATAAACACAATTAGTAGAGCTCATTAGCTTACAAAATGTAATTTATTTTCTTGAATATACCCATTTCCTTGGATGAAGAGCTCCATTAGCTTTATTATATTTGCAAAGCTTATATAAAAATCCAAACCATGGCAACAAAGAGAAAATTGTTACTACACAGTCACAGCAGTCACTTTTCCATGTTAAATAAGTTTAGCATTTATTTATATTTAAATGAGAGTACCTACCACTATCAAGACCAGGATATGGGGCAAGTACTTATATAGAATATAATTAAAACTAATTCAAGCAAAAAATGTGGCCTGAAATTAAAATACCCCCCCAACTTCTTTAACTGAAAAATGATTCAATGTTCTCCCTCAAAAACCCTGTTTATAATCGCTTAATTATCATAACCAGCAATAGTAAAGGGACTCTTGCCATTTACAGTCTCATAAGATGGGTCTGCATTCAGGAACGTCTGGTTTGCTTAGTGCTGTGCTTTAATTTTGCTGTAATATAAAGGCTAGAGAGTGGAGAAAATGAATACATGGCAAAGTACCTGTCATTACTGTATCATATCACCGAGGTATTCTACATGCACAATATGAAAGTGGCCAGTGCAATTTTCATACTGTTATCATTTTTGATATTATACTGTCTAAAAGCAGTGACACACAAAGAAATGCTTTTATCATTTTCAATGCAGGGATGATACTAATTACATCATCTGTCATCATTATAGAGCTAAACAAAACTTTTCTTTCACAGAAAACTGCCATTTAGCAAATTAATGGGTAATGACCCATAATATACAGAAGATTGAAATTTGGGAATTACATTCACATTAGTTTGTTTTCTGCTTTCCCCTCAGTTTTATTCCCTGATACATCACGAAAAGGAAGAGAGATGGAGAATTTCTCCAACTATCTACTTTGCCAATAGCCCTACCATCCTTTTGGAAATGGGTGCAGGATCATCTCTGTCCATGTCAATGCAGTTTGGTTGTACTTAATGATACAGACTGTCTGCCAAGCCAGTAAAAGCCCGATGTTAGTATAGTGATGTACAAAAAAACTGCTGCTGGGGCCAGGTTTTCAAAATTAGACATGAAACAATGAGCCTACATTCACTTGCAAATAATGCACAGACGCTTGGAAACAAGGTACTGGAATGTGTGTTGCTTCCTGAAGCCTGACCAGGTCACACAAGATGATGGCACATAGGAGGTACCTGACATGTTCCAACAAGGAATGCAGCAGTAAGGATGGATAGGGTGAGCACCCCTCCAAGGACCCTCCTGCTGCCTGGACATTACTTCATGCCTGGTATGACACTGCAATGAGCTGTATTGTGGGAAACATTCAAGTGCCACTATTGGAAGAGAGATCTGTAGGGATTACACGGGGCACAAACCATCGTGGATGAGCCCTTAGCAAAAAATGCCATGCTTCAGGGAAAAAAGAAGAATAAAAAGGACTTCATTTTTCATTGTATCTGATCATGCTACATTCCTTAACACAGAAGCGGAAATAAAATGTAGGACAGCAGGTGGATAACAGTACAGACTTTAGGTGTGATGTACTTCCTACCAAGACAATGTAGCAAATCCATTTAAATCCAGACAAGTACATTTTAGCCAGATTTTTGCTCACTCAGAACTTCTGTGGCCCAGATCAGCTATTTCTTTTCATCACACACCGACTACAATGTGAAGAAAAATTAAAAGTGAAATTCCAGGGTGAATTAAGAATAAAAATAATGGCAAAGGCTAGTGAATGTGCTATGAACTAGCCATGTCAGTGGAAGTTTCAGTCATCGGTAGGTGTTTCAGATACCCAGTAAGAGCAACTGAGCACTTGGCCTTTAATTCCCATTGTCTACATCAGGGTGTTTAGGACTTTTCTCTTGCCCGTAAAATGATTTCCTGACTTAAGTGAAATTCGGAACTGAATGTATCTGTAAAGTAAGGAGAAGTTCTCAGTTCCAATTTATCATTGTTAAAGTGGATTAAAGGATTTTTTATTAGTAACACTTAGAGCTCACTTGCTCATATACTTGGAGACTTCTACCAGAGGAAACCTTCCCCAGCAGACAGCCTGGCCAAATCAAGAGCTGAAAATGAGTGTGTGATGAGCACATTACACAGGCTGATGAGGACCGTGATGAGCTGGGAATTAGTGAGGAAACCTTTGAGAAAAGACCAAGTGCTGGTGGAAACAGCATAAATGACAATCTTTTTTCCTGAGTCACCACTGAACCAAAAAGCTCAAGTGCTCTGTGAGACAACGCACTACTGCAAGCGATACCTCCTGAATGAGGTATGTAAAGCTTCTCTCTTAACCTTATCCTTCTTAGTAGGCCTTAATATATTAAACAGTATAAGACAGCTCTGGAAATTATGTGAGGTAACATTGTAAGTAGCAGTTTAACAAACCATGAATCAAAAGTGTTGACAATATATGCTCAAATTAGCTTTAGTTATGCTAATGAGAATGATGCCTGGTAAAATGTTAGATGTATGACATTCAGGAGTAGCTTTCCATGAGCAGATGAGGAAAGCCAGCCTGATCACACAGACCCGGTGTGTTTGCTTGCCCCACCTAGATCAACACGTTTCACTATTAATAGGCAACTACTGTATTAATTTTAGGTAATTTTAAACCAATAATATCAAAATACCCTCTTAAGACAATGACAGTAAAATAATACAAGGATTGTATGTTGTTACGTTGTACTTCCAGCAGTGAAGCTGTGTTCATGCTGAGGTGTCCATCTGCTGAGACTCCTGACTCTATTCCTGAAACTTAGGATGGGATTCTGGTTATGATAAGGTATTTAAATTCAAGTGCATTCAAGTTGGTTAGGTGTGTAAGCTCCTATAACACCTACAGAAACTTAATTAGTGCAGTCAACAGGGCCAAGAGAGATTCAACAGGGCAACCACAGGAGCTCAGTGCAGTTGCTGACACACTGGTCCCTGATGCCCTCTGACAGGTTCTGGGATAGCCAAGACTCCCTACAAACAGCTGGCACTTATGGAAAAGTTGTGCTCTGCCAGTACCAAGAGACGACGCATGACGTATTACAGGCCTAGGATGAACATGGCTCTAGCTGCCTGTTCTAACTGACATGCTTACTTTCCAAATTTAGGTAAGTCAGGGAAGAAATCTTACCTAACAGACTTGACTGCTGGTTAGGGTTCTTTAAAGTAAGACTTCAGTTTTGAATAGAAATGATTCTGTGATTCTGTATCTGTGAATTGTCTTTCTCACATACTAACCACAGAATTATATTCAAAGATGTCATCATGTCTTTTCCTTATTATGATGTCTATTTTTACATATTCTGTTGTGCATCTAAGATTTTAAGTAAAAGTCTCTTCATCTGTTTTTGGGAGCTAGGTTGAAGGTTCAAAGTAGGTTCCTTGAACTCTCCTGGTTCTGAGTTCATGGCTGATAGGCAATTACCATACCCAGCCAAATGCTATCTCATTTTTCTTCCCTCCAAACTTGAAATATTAATTTCAGTGTCTTGGCATAGTTCCAGACTAAGTAATTATAATCTAGATCCAGACTGGGTAATTATAAATTATTTCCTTAAAGCCACCTCTCATTTCATTTGGATGCAATATGACTTCCCCTTTTTCTGTCATAAATATGCAGTGTGGTCCCACTCCACTCCAGGGCTGGCTAGCTCCCGCTGCAGTGTGAAGCTATCTTAAAAACACAACCTTGCTCTCAGTGAGCTCAAAGGCACAGGACACAGCCCATGTTACTAACTCAACAAATGCAAAAGGACTTTGTATTTTTAAATTAGGCTCTTTCTCTTAACTGCCTGTTAAAACATAATTTGATATTTAGAATTTGTTTTCTAAATATGTTAATGCATTATTTCCAGACACCTATATAGACCTTCAGTATATAAACAGCCCTTCTCTACTTACTTTAAAATACAAAAAGAAGACTCGGTCTCAGGAAATACCAATTCTTACTGGAATACTGAACCTAGCACTCCAACATCCAAGAATCTGGACAAAAATATCTGCCAAAATAATTTCCTGGCTTTAGTAAAATTCTTGATTGAGTTTACTCTTAAAGCCAAGAGGTGTTCTCAGCACCACTTTATCTCTATGAAAGAGAAGTAAAGCATCCCTGAGTGGTAACACTTAGATTCACTGCACATGGTTTGCCTATACGGCAGTTCTGAGAGAAAAAAAAAAAGAAAAAAAAGGTAAAGTAATGATGGCTTATCCAAAGGCATAAGTGGAACTTCCAGGGAAGGGCTGTAGAACTCATTTAAATTCTCATAAAAGAAAATCTTACTGGTGTGGGGTTTTAAGACGTTGACTGTTCTTGTAATGTACTCAGTTTCTACTGATGAGCAGATTTCACTGTCCCTGAATAGCTGATCCTTGGACAGGATGCCAAGTTTGCTTTTACCATTCTTGCAAGTAAAATACATGAAGAAACACGTTATTCTGGAGCTACAGGAAGATGAGCCTCTATTCTTGCTACATTTTTACAAATGAAAGGGAGAATCCTGTACTTCTTCAGAGTGCAAGGATTCCATACATACTGACAGTTAAATATCTGCATCTGTCTAAACCTGAAATCACTTCACTGATTCCTGCTGGAGGCACCTGCTATACATCTAGTGAAAGTTCTTCTGAAATGCTCCTGAAAAGTGTTTTTCTATTTGGATCCTCAATATGGCTTCCAAATCAGAGCTCTAACCATCCTACAGAAGTATAAAAAAAAGCCTCAAAGAAATGCACTGTTCATAAAACAGCACAGTTTGGCCATGATAGGAGTGTATCTAGCAGAGAAACACCTGAACCCCAGCAAATTCGGCCATCTAGAAAATTCACATCTGTAAAGAAGTCTGCACAGCATGCAGGAAAAGGCAAAGAGCATAATCTCCTATTTCCTAGGTTACAGGTAGTAGCAATCTACTAGCACTGCTCCTCCATCTGTTTTCCACAGGATAGTAGTGCTTTGTGCAAAACGATCCTTGACTTAAAGAACATCCACAGCTTGGGGATGCAAGGAACACTTCCCTCTTCATTCACAAGGAAAAGGTCACACAGAGGAGCTGGGCTTGATATTGGCTTTGGATCCTGTATAAATCAGTCAGACTGAGCAGGAGTGTCAGCCCCTATTTCTCTTAAGAACTCTTCCATTTTAGCCAGTTTTGTCTTTGAGGATCTTCCTCATCCTCATCCAAATACTTCAGTGTGCACATTGAGGGACAAACCACATTTTTACTTCCTCTGAAACATGTTCTCTTGAACCCTACATTCTTGGGGTTTTTTGATGTTGCAATGCCAATGAGCACTGAGCAAAATATAACGTATAAAGTCTTTAGATGAACCCTCCAATCTGTTTTAACTCCTTGGAAAGTATCACACAGTCACTGTGCAAACCTGACTAAGTATCTTGGCACCTTGTCTAGTCAAATGCTTCTGACTTAATTGTTGGTACACATAGGTGTATGTATATATTACTGTTTATACTCCTGGTCAAATACTTATCTTGAACCCCCTGATTTTTCAGCAGCTCAAGGATTTTTTTGATACACTGATAACCACGTACAACACTATATGCTGTGATTTTCTGAATTTAATGTGACTAAAGTTCATGCCATTTTTACTTGCACGTCTAGATGAAGCAAGTTTTTTCTATGAGTGATTATTCCTGCAAGTTTATGTACCTCCTTCCTAGTAATGATTTCATTACCTTATGATACTTTCCAGAATATCTAGGCTGGGAATCTAATGTAATGATTTGTACATATTAAGATGGATCTATATAAAAATATCTTCTTATCCTCACTTGGTACAACCAGAATCCTGAATATATGCATAACACAAAACAGACTGAATGCAAGAACCTTAACCAACGTACTGTGTGGAAAGAACTTAGCAGCATATCTTTGTGACAATGTACAGGAACACAACATACAGAAACAAGTATGGCCGTTGCTGGGAAGAATTTTCTTGCATCGCATCATTCAAACTGCTGCCCAAATTATATCCTACTTAATGAAAGAAAAACTAAAGAAAAGAATGCATTACTGCCAATGCTTGTGAACGTACAAAATGCAAATCATTCCTGTCCTCATTGTATGTAACCTGTGAACACAGAAGACATCTGAAACAAGCAGATTTGTGGGATGTTACACCCAAACTAGTTTACTGACAGTTATTCTTGCTTTTGCTTCAGCCAAAGTCCTTGCATGCACTTCAGCTATTTAAAGACAAACAGTTAATTTTTTAAAAAACATATTATGTCCACAAAATCACTCTGAAGATTCAAGGTGTTACGTAATCCCATGTTATTATTATTGATTGCAGCTCAAAGCCTAGCCTCGCCATGGGACAGCAGAGCTTATCATCAGCAATCTCAAGGCACAGCAGGGTAAAAGAAGTTGTTATTTGCAAATGTTTGTTTCACAGATCTGTTTAGATTTTTTTAGTCTAACATGGGACAGAATCGTTCTTGTTCTGAATGCAACAAGACAGAAATCATTCTTCCTTCAGAGTTCAGGCACTGCTCCATGGAGGACTGCTGATTACAAAACCAAAGCATTTCCACTTTCTTGTAGGGAAACCAAAAAACATCTGCAATTTAATAAATTCACTTGTCTGGAGATGGCCAGAGATCATAGAATAGACCATTTCGAGAACATTTATGTGCATACACAAATGCACAGTCTAGTTCCTGATGGACCCAGCTTGTTCAGTTTGGATTTAGCATGGAGTCCTCATTCTCTGCTGACTCTCTGTAGTAGCTATAACTTGACTGTCCATTTTTTAATTCGTAACTGCTAAAGAAGCGGAATTATCCTGCTGTGAAGAGGAAGAAATCTTAGTAGGAAATTCAAGGAAAGGCCAAACTTGTGAAGAGAACTGAACATTCAGAAAAGGTAGCTCTAAGGTGGCTCCAGGCACATGAGGACAGCATGAAAGGGACCAGGTATGTTTCCCATTGCATCCAAACGTTTGGGTGCAGACAAGGTTTGCATCCAAATATGTGTCAGAAGTTGAACAAGACACGAAGACCAAGGGAAGATAAGGTCAGAGAAATCAGAAATGAAACATAAGGAGTTCTGAAAGGAGATCAGAGACTCTGTGAGTGCTCTGGACAATTAATAACTTTCAGAACATCCAAATGCTCTGTTCCAGCTCTGTGCAAAGGATTTTTGGAACAGCATCTGGATGGATGGATAGGTGGCCTGCCTGGAAATTTGGGCTGTATTTACAAAGAGTTGCCACTTATGTATTCTGTGCCAAAATGGAGCCTAGATTTTGGTTATCATCCAGCCCCTGAGAAATTTTGCATTTTGTAAGTATAGTGTTGTGTGGATGGGAGAGAAAACAGTTATGCAACAGAACTCTGCTGCCTCTCAGACTTATTTTTAATGCATTTAGTGGCCACTGTCATGGACAAAACCATATTTGTAAAGAAACCACATTCTAAGGAAAGCATGTCTTAAACTTCAGCGTGGGAAGAAACTCAAGATGTCTTCAAATGTAACAGTGTGTAATTACCTAGGTGGATCTGCGAGTGATGACATAATATCACAGAGAAAAATCAAAGTTCTTCAGCTCTGTACTTTCAAGAACAGATGAACTACAGTTGCAAATCTGGTGCTTATTTAAAACAACAGGTATAAAAAAAAGCAGCATGGAACAGATGTTTTTTAAGAGCAGTTTCAGGGTGTGTTAACACATTTTGGCAACCTCACATTTATTTTATTTTTTTACAAAAATCCTCATAAAATATTGGTAGTGGTGGGAGGCTCCTGCTCCAGTTGAAACGTGGAAATCTCTAGTCACTGACGTACTGAGAGCTGTCAGTCAAAAGAGAATTCGATGACCTTCTTTACGCTGTACATTTAGCAAGCCATGTTCTAGGACTACTACAAGTCCTCTTCTACTCTTCAGTGCACTAAGTCACTCTCTGTCATGACCTGACCGATACTGGCATTAAAAGACAGGTCAGGAATTACTGAAAATATTCCATCTGGATGGAACACAAAAAGGTGAAATGTATTTCAGTCTCACTCAAGTGATGCCTTAGATATCCTCATCAACTTTGCAACTCCATTAAGATTATTCTAATGACAGAAGACTATAATTAATCTTGAATAAGATTTGATTTTAGAGGACCTGTTCAAGCAGTTTGCTGTAAGTTCATTACTGTGTATGAACATGCTAAAACATGAGTCGGCAGTGTGTCCTTGCGGGAAAGAAGGCTAATGATATCCTGGGCTGCATTAGGCAGAGTATTGCCAGCAGGTCAAGGGAGGTGATCCTTCCCCTCTACTCAGCACTGGTGAGGCCACTTAGAGTGCTGTGTCCAGTTCTGGGCTCCCAGTACAAGAGAGACATGGACATACTGGAGTGTCCAGCAAAGGGCCACAAAGATGATAAAGGGACTGGAGCACGCCTCCTATAAGGAAAGGCTGATACAGATGGAACCATTCAGCTTGGAGAAGAGAAACCTCAGAGGGATCTCATCAATGTGTATAAATATTTGAAGGGACAGTGCAAAGTGGAAGGAGTCAGGCTCTTTTTGGTGGTGACCAGTGACAGGACCAGAGGCAACAGGCTCAAACTGAAACACAGGAGGTTTCCTCTGAACATCAGGAAACAGGTTTTTACTGTGAGGGTGACTGAGCACTTGCCCAGAGAGGCTATGGAGTCTCCATCATTGGAAATACTCAGAAGTCATCTGGACGCGGTCCTGGGTGAACAGTTCTAGGTGGCCCTGCTTCAGCAGGGGGGCTGGACCAGAGAAACTCCAGAGAAACTTCCAACCTCAACCAATATGTGATTCTGTGAACTCCTATGTGTCATTACCAAGCTGAGCTTACAAATGATCACTAGTCATCTGTACCATTTAGGCTGCCCCAGAAAATCAAGACTATCTTAAGGAAAACACAGTAAGAAGCTTGTACAACGCTAACAGACTTCCATGCTAACCTAACCCTCCTACAAGAAATAGGAGATAGAATGAAGTGTTATTTCTATTGTAGACTTCTTTTCCCACAACTATATGCATACATATTCATATGTATCATAGAATCACAGAAACACAGAATGGTTTGGGTTCAAGGAACCTTAAGATCATCTAGTTACAACCCCCCAGATATGGGCAGGGACATCTTCCACTGGATCAGGCTGCCCAAAGCCCCATCCAACCTGGCCTTCAGCATTTCTAGGCATCCACAACTTCTCTGGGCATGTATATACATGTACACAAACATATTACATTTTTTTGTATAATTTTTAATCTGTAATTTTTATAAACTATCTGTTTATCAATCTACCCATCAATACCTATTGATATAAAAATAAGGGAGATTTTCCTAAGGTTACACAGGCCATATATTCTGGTGCAAGACAGAGAACTGAAAACTGGCCTTCTAGAGCCTGCATCCCACAATATCCTTTAATTAACGTTATTAGAATTCCAAACGCTAGGTTGCACTTTGAATTTAAACACTCCCCCACCACCCCCAGCATTCAGGTCTAGAACTAAGTACACTCACAGAATTGCAGGTCAAGCTGAAACCCCTTTGAAAATTCAGCCTTTTGTGAAGAAAAAGTTGATGGTTATTGACAAAATGTTGTAGTCTGCCTTGTTACTATTCATGATTAAGGAAAGTAAATATTGTCTGAGGTCTAATGAGAATTCCAATGCAATAAAGTCAAGTGTGAAGGGTGCAATCAATAAGTGATGATGCAACAGTATTCGTTTGTAGTTTTGTTATTGTTTAGTTCATGGTATTTGGTGATGCTTGAAAATGAAGTGTTAAGAAATTAGTCCTACAAGGATTAACATTCAGATTTTATTTCTGATACTGTTATGTTTCCACAGTCATTACATTCTGAACACTAATTAGCATCTGATTTCTTTTCCCACTAGTTAAGGACTGCAAACCAAAGAATTATAGAACAAAAATACTATGGAAACAAACGTCAATATTATCCATGAACATCCACAAATTAAAACCCATGATGTCCATGGCTAATTTTACACTGCAGGAGAAAGTGCTGCAATGAAGAACTGTATTTTCCTCATTTTTTGTGCTAGCAACTACACTTCAAAGTATATCAAATTCATGAAGAAAGTGCCTTTTCAAATGTATAACAGATCCCAGGATCCAAACTGGAATGTTTATGTCCTACATATCGCAGGGCTATCCACCAAGGGCTCAGTTTTGGATTTACTACAAGTCTCGGATATAAAGAAGCACATTGCCCTACGAAAAAGTCAAGGACTATATCTCAATTACTCAGTTATTTCTGCGAAGAAACCAATCTCTTCCAGTCCTTCATCAGACTGATTAATTTCTCTCCATTTGGGCTCACCAGGATTGGCAGGCACACAGACATCGGTCTCTGTCAGTGTGCCATGGCACGGGGTACCAGTACCTTGTGTCAAAAACCGAAGGGACGACTGCTGTCCCTCTGTCTTCTCTGCAGGCATGTTGTGCAGACGACAACTTGTGCTGGCACACCGTGCAGCCTGAAGATACTGAAATCATGCCTGAATATTATTCGCAACTCTGTATTTTCTGAAGAAGCCACTTAAAAAACTGGCTATGCAAAACTTCAGTGGATCTTCACTGAATATGTTCACAATGAACACCTTCATGGTTCTGAATATTCTGCTTTATTAATTGCCCTGGTATTTAATCTTTAGATTACAGAGCAAGACTTAGGACACGGAAAGAAAACAAGGGCTGATTCTGTTCTAAAATATTAGGTTACATATCTGTGTTAAGGTGACATGGCTTTTGAAGTCAGCTAGGAGTATTTGGCATAAATCCTATCCAAAGGGCAATCACAAGCCAAACCAGACAACTCTTGACACTGCTGTTGATCGTGTGTGGTGAAGGATCCCATGCATTTCATAAGGCAGCTCTACATTCTTCACACATTGCTAAGAGCAATAATTACATTGAAACATTATTTATGTCTCTCATAATGTGACTGCTTTATAAATTCACTAAGTAAATGGATCATGTAGCTAAACTTAACATTCATATTTAACATATTACAGAAGCAATAAAAAATCCCTTCACAAAATATAACCCATCCAGACTAATCCATGCAAAAAAGTATTTTCTTACAAGTAGTTTCAATGGAATTACTTAGGAATTAGCTGTGACACTGTAAAGAGAATGACACATCTGTTTTATATGAGTCTTGTTATCAAAATGTATTTTTTGCAGAGCCATGGAAATGACTCAGTCAAGTAAATGAGATCTCTTGACCTATTGCAAATGAGATTGCGTACTAGCAGTGCCTTTAACTTTTGTTAACGTATTTGTTTATTTTTGCTTAGAAACAGCCAAGTAAGAAACCTAGTTCCACATGAAGACAGCGTAATATGGCCCAAACAAGTACACAGCCTTGAAATGACATAAATTTCGGAAATAAAACATGACATTTCAAATCAGCTCCCTAATAAAGTCTAAAAATATAAGAAAGTCTATCATGCTAGCCAGCAAGAACTGCTCTTTCACTTAAGGGATAGTTGGGTAATTATTCAAACCTGCACAAGACTGGATTGTCAAGTGAAATAATAATACAGAGGATCTCAGGATAATGAGATAGATCTTAAGGCCATTAGCAGTGGCTCTTATTATAATACTGGCCAAGGTTCTCCAAGAAAGAGAGAGAATATTTAAATGAAACTTTTAGAGAACTAGTTTGAACTTGTGTATTTGAACAGCTTAGTACTGTCTCATAGTTTCCATTATTTCCTGAAGAAAAAGGTGCCTATCAAGTAAGACTGTGAAATCAGTCAGGCTTTAGAGACTGAAATCCCTGAGGGCAGAAATTAAAAAAAAAATAAAAAATTTGAAAATCAAGACAAATTGGAATCCATACAGTTTATACTAAGAATCTTATCCTAGCAAAGTTTAAAGGTCTGGTTAGACACCCAGTTGTCTTCATTTCCTGATTCTTTCTCTCTCATTCAAAACAACCAAACCCAACATGTATCTTCTTTAACTTTAGATTTGACAAGAAGAACTATAGCTTTAGACACAAGGACTTTTGAGTTTGGAAGTGGAGGAAGAGATTACTTTTTCTCTACAAAATAGGTCCTGCTTATGAGACATTTGTATATGCATGCTTTGTGATCTTGCATTTGTTTGTTTTTAACCACTACAGCAACAGGAATAACTCAATAGCTGATGGTCATAGACAAGCTAGCTAATCCCTGGGAAAACAGTTGTCTGGCTTGCAGTTTATAAGGGACAGTATGGCCAGTGTGTCAGCAGTTGTCACAGATTAGAAATACTGCTTGTTTTAATATTCTCCTTATGAGCTTCTCCTAGGGACAAAGGTTTCCAAATACCAGACCAGAGCTAGGTCTGACGTGCCTGGCATACTCTAGCGAGGAACCCTCCTCCTCACCTTAATGAACACCTCCTCGGCTGACTGCACTCAGTGGCACTTGGACAATTAAGACAGACTAGGGTTTAGAGCAGTTTAAGCAAGAATGCTGACTAAGACTTTGCAAATCAAACATTAAAAGACTTATTAAATATTTTATGATCTTTTTACTTAGGTTCTGATCTGAAGTTTACTTCATCTGCTAGCCAGAGATATGCTGAAGGTTAATTGATGGAAGAAGAGTAAATAACAGCTGATGCTGCTGGCCCTAAGTATGCAAGGCATTTAAGAGTATTCCTAACCTCAAGTGTGCAGTCACTGACGTGCTCATTTGTCTCACTAGGTTAGTGTCACTAGGGCTCAGATATGTGATCAAATTACCGCAGCGAAAGTGGTTTAAGCTTATGTGTTTTCCCTTGTATTGTGTATTTGCACGTCTCCAATGACACCAAGTAATCCTTTAAATTGTGTTAATTTGATCATGTATCCAAGTATCCAGTGCAGTAAATTGGGATAGGTGGCTATGAAAAGTGGAGATGACGCCTTTTAGAAGACAAATAGCTTCCATGGAGGAGAGAGACATTCAACAGAAGTACTACAGCTCAGTCTACCAGTATTAGAATATAAATCTCTCCCCTTTCTCCTTCTGTAACTTATAAACCTGACCTGACAAATGGCTTTTGTGGATTTTGATTTTTCTTAAAAGGGAAAGAATTAACAAAACTCTTACAAACCAATTGTTGGTCTATTTTTGGCTACCTGACTTGGCTGATGTCAGTTAAAGCCCATCTAGATCTTGAAGGAAAATTCAGAAGCTCACCATCCAGCAAGCATTCTCATCATATTTGGGGCTTGGAGTTGAAAATTTTAACGTGGTCCAAACATCTAGCTTTAGAAAAGTACTGTTGAGCTTGCGCCTGAACTCCTTTTTGAGAGACATTTGGTAAGGGTTTGCACATACCAAAGTACAATTTATGTAATGAGCAGGAAGAGTTATTGGACTAACCATTTTTAATAGAGATTCCTTGTCTTTAATACAGAGCTACACAATAGAACTTAATAGCTTGTGGCAAGTAAATAATTTACACATGGATTGTGCCTGAATACAAATGTATACATAAAATATCACAGACTTAATGAAGGTGCTGTTTTTTTAAAAATCAATGGAATTGATTTTGCTGATAGGTCTGCATTTATATTTCTGTAAGCTGCATTTCGCTTTACCTGCACATGTGGCACAGTCGTGATTTTTAAGGGAGGCAGGGAAAAGTCTGCAAATGAAATTAGAAACTAAATACACAGAGCGTAGGTATTTTTGAAGTGTCTAGGGTAAGGCACTCGGAAATAACACTCCAGTGTGACCCAATGGTGTGGCTCATTTACAAACTACTTATCAGAAAAGGTCAACCTCTCAGGAACACTCATGACTACTCAGGGTGTTTTGCAGCATTTGAGCCCAATGAAGCTGGTAATGAAGACTTTTCCCCTCAACAGTGAACATTTTGGGTTGTTCAGCTTCAGTCAGCAGAGTGATTTGCATTTGGCTTGGGCTCCTACCAGAGGGGGAAGAAGATAGCGGCTGAATGAGGAGGTTAGTGTTGTGACTACCGCACAACTGAAGCCAAAAGGAACGTGGTCGGATGGGAGCAGAGGTGTTTGTTTCAGAGAGGGAGGGCATGGGATGACGGCCCCGTTACCATTGGGAGCACCAGCTTGTCTGCCAGGCCCAGAAGCTGTTTTACACTACAAAATACGTCCACACCTCACCCCTCCTCTTTCTAATGCACTGCTTTTATCATTGCTAATTCATAAAAGCCACACATTAAAGAAAAGCGCGGAGACAGATGCCGGAGCTGGGCCAGCGGGCCCGAAGACAGCGGTGGGGGGCAGGGGGCCCACCGCTGTCCTCGGCCCCACCACCTGCCCCTGCCTGTACGCCCCGCGGGGCTGAGCCAGCCCGCCTTACCTTTGGGGTGCCAGGGGTCCGTGAACTCGTACTTCCCCACGCCGATAGTCCGCAGCATCTGCACCCCGTTGTTGTTGTCGGGGCCCCCCGTGGCACTGGGGGGCAGCGGGGCGGCCGCCTGCCCATTGGTGGCAGGCGCGCTGCTGGGCAGGGCCGCCGAGGGCAGGGCCGGTGGCGGTGGTGGCAGCATGGGGCAGGCCAGGTGGCCGTTGCCCACTGCCCCAGGGCCCGGGTGGGCCACCGGGCCCACGCCGCTCATGGAGGACATGCTGAGGGGCTGGCTGTTGGTGTACAAGGGCTGGCTCTGGAGGTTGACCACCATGTTGCTGAGGGGCTGGGAGGGCTGCGGCTGGAGCTGGTAGTGGGCCGGCATCAGCGGGAGCTGGGGGGTGACGTGCGGAGGGAGGGAGGGTGTGACGCCGATGATGGGGGCCTGGACGTTGGCGGCTGGGCTGAAGGTGGGCGGCTGCGTCATGCCATAGGAGTGCGTGATCAGGGCGGGCTGGCTGCCGGCCGCCACTGTGGTGACCCAGGGCGCAGCACCTGCGGCATGAAGGAAGGCAATCAATGGTGGTGGGGTTCAACACGGGGGAGACCAGAAAAAAAATAAACACCCCCAGCCTTCCCTGCCTGCACACCCGCCTCCATTACCAAATTGTGCTGACGAGCCCTTCTCCTCCGTGATATCTACAGCGGTTCAGGGCCTGGAACCATTCTCAGCCAGTAAGTGCATAAAACCGCTATGGTGATGCGAGTGCAATTGTTAAAAATACTCATCAGGTGACATGCGGCATGTTTGCGGCTTTATGTATTTTGCGCTTTATGCGGCTTAAGCACACGCTTCCAAGAAAATTAACCTCTTTCCCTGCCGTGCTTTCATGGCTCCCTGACAAACACTCTGTGTGTATAATAACGGTGCTCCAGCCACTACAAAGAGATTGTAATTAGGCGTCTGGCATAGTAGCACAATGTATGATATGTGTCTGGAAGCTGGAAATCATTTCAGGTAGTTCTGGACATAAAAGAGGTCTTAAAGTATTACAGAGTGCCTTTTCCTCTAGTGAAGGCAGGGAAGGAGAATAAAAACACCACTCTAATGAACTTGCAGGCATCTTAATACATTTATATTAGCCCCAGCACAGAAGAAACTTGAGGGGTCTTTACAATGAGAGAAAAAAACCTGCTAAAGAATAAAGACAGGGCTCACAATGAAGTCTAATTTACGGAGGTAAATGGAGATAGTGCATTGAATTTGCTTTGAATGATTTTCCCTTGTAGAATTACAAATAAGATTAGAAACATACCTGGGTTTTCATTCTCCCTCATCTGTTTAGATGGAGGCTCATCAGTGTCCCAGGGTGTGGACTGATTGATGGGTGTCTGTCCCCACCTGACGCTTGTTGCAAGTCCTTGAGGCTGATTTTCAGTCTTGGAAATGCAAGGCGTCTGCCAAAGAGAGAGAAAAATACAGAATAAAAATGTTTAGACTATTGGGAACAATTAAAGTTTCTCGCAGCTAATAGCTTACTTGTTTGTTTGTTTGTTACAGGCCAAGAAGATATCCTAAGATCTTTAAATATCGTTCTTCTCCAGGCTTGCATGGCAAGTCCATATAGAAAATACAATATATTTGAAAAAAATATACTTCTGGAAATTTAATAGATCAAGCTTAAAAAAAAAAATCCCCAACAAACTAGCATTTTCAGAAATAAGTTGCTTCTTTTACCTTGAAAATTAACATCCCCCCCCCCCCCCCCCCCGAGATATGGTAATATCCATTCAGTCACAGCTCACATAAAATGGGACAATCTTCTGTTTGCTCAGTCTGTTCCAAAAATAGTGAGTTTTGTTTAGCAGAAGACAGAACAAGAGAGACTTATTTACAACCACAGGACAAATTACTGTAGAACAGTAAAGAGAAGGCTTAGTATTTACTGTCTGTCAACCCTTAAAATTGAATGCCAATAAAAAAAAAAAAAAAAAAGAGCATAACAGTCATTGGCCACTAAAGTGAGTATGTTGGCAGTTCTTCAGAGATGTTAAAATAACTGTAAAGTAGGGGAAGGACTGGGGCTAAATAATCATCAAAGGGGATATGAACTGAAAGAGATTTCTTGATAAAGAAACTATCACATGTATTTAAATGCTAAGCCAGTCCCCCCCTTCGGTTTTAAGAGATCTTCCCAAACAACCATGCCTTTGCTGAGAAAAGGCCTGTAGAAAACAAGGGTGCTCCGACAGGTCTTGTTTATTTAACTCTGCAGTATATTTCATTGCTGGAAGATTAAAAGTTTTTTTGTTTTGTTTTTACTGATGTCAGAACCTCTAAACCAAGAAAACGGAACCAGCTGCTTATTGCTGAATGCGTATTGAGGGCTGAAGTCATAAAGAACAGGAGACCAGTCTGAGCGATTGCTTGTTTGCCTTACATCTGGGAAGTAATTTAGCTCTAAGATGGAAGTAAGGCAGCTCCATAAATGCCCTGGGTCACATAGTACCAATGAAATCTCTGTCAACACCAGCAGCATTTTTCCCCTATCACCAGTACCTCAATCACCCTATGAAAAGAAGTCGTTAGCAGACCCATTTATGACCTCTGCAAATAGATGCACACCTTCCCAAGCCCAACACTCATTTCTCCTGTCTTTACATCCATTGGAGGTGCCTGCTTCCTCCTGACCCTCCCTTCTCCTCCAGCAATACCCTAGTTAGCTCTTCTGCCCTGCTCCAATGCTCCCATCTTCATCCAAGCGCCTCTGACATCTCCTGTCACCCACTCCCTTTTCCACCCGAGCTTTATCCTCCTTGGGCTCTGGGAGTCAGGAATTCTGGGTGCAGACCTTGGTGGAAGATAGGGTTTTTGCTGTGCTGCTCTCTTTGCTTCCATAAGCCACATTGGGAATATTTTCCTTGCTAGAAATGCTATACTTCATTAAATGCAATGTTCAGAGGGAAATGTGATTCTTAGTGTCTTTTTCTATGGAATCTTTAAGTTAGAATTTTCAGCTTGTGACCAAATTATTACTGTTTTTTTTTTTTAAATGCATCAATTTATTTTTTTCCATGGTTTTGGGGGTCTTTTTGTTATTTAAGGTGGCTTTTTTGGTTGTTGATTTTTAAATTATTTATTTTTAAATTTTTTTTTATTTGTCATTTAACTTCTCCAGATTTTTTTCTATTCTACTGGCACCAAGGACAATGATATCCAGATTTTAGATTCACATTTCCTTCTACCCCCACCATTTTGATGACATCTACAACTTTTGCAGCAGAAAAGTCAGGAAGGCAAAAAGAGAGGACATGCAGACAAGCAAGAGCTTTAAGATTTGTTCTGTTGTATTCATGGCAAAGAAAGGGCAGGAGGAAAAGAAATAAATCTTAGTTTTGAAATGCTTTCTATTTATAAATTGTCCTGAGAAAAGGCTTAATCTGAACACCTTTAGCTTTTACATTGTACAAGGTCTTTGACAGGGGAGGATATAACACTGTTGGTGGTTTACCAGTTCACATTAGCAGTATCCCTTTGGATCTAGCTAAACTGTTTAACAGTGGCCAAAGCACTCTGCAGTAGAAAAAGAAAGAAAAAAAACCCCAAAAGCACCACCAGCATTCTCTGCCTATATATCAGCTAAGATACTTCCCCCAGAAACACTACTATTTATCCTGAAGAAAAGCTTTAAAAAACAGTAAATGCAATATAGAGAACTGGGCATTTTTATGAATCATCAAAGATAGACAGGAGGATTCAGAACTCAAATCATGCCCTGTACATTCCACATGTGGCACCTGTGTGCTGCATTTCTTTGTTGTATGAACTGGGTCTTATAAGTGGGTTTGAAATACATACTTCTCATTATTGTGTGCATTGTCAGGATGTACAGCATCTTGTGTAACTTTGTTACATCCCCAAGCTGCTTTAAAACAGTGTTGATCTAAAATAAGGAAAAAATATTCTTGTACCTTAAATAATACAGAACCACACACATGCTATAATTTTAAAGGAACCCATATGTTCTGTACAGAATGGGTAAGAAAGGGAATATGTGACAGAATTCTCCTAAATCCTACAAAAACCAGTTGCCTGTTTTGCAACTGAAAGCTTGCTTTCCAAAAAACTAGAGCACCAGATCAGACACATTTAAAACTGGTGGAGTTAGCACCCATATCTAGATCTAAATTCCATATTCTGAACATTTAAAAAGAGGAAGGAGGTTTGGATGTTTGCTGTGAATAAATACTTCTGCTCTGATTCCACAAAATGCTAGTTTTAAAATTTTTTTTTTCCCCACTAAATATGCTCACGAACCCTGCTTCTTAGAGGCTCAGTGGACTTAAATGCACAAGTCCAGCACATGGCTTTCAAACTGTACTCCTGAGCTTGTATTTATTTAATCAGAAAGAGCTAGAGATTAGTTGGTATGAAATCACAGCACACATACCTGAAACATAGATTAGACAATAACGGTGGTGAAAAACAGCTTACTGAACTTCTTTTTAAAAAATATATATATACTTCTGGTCTCTGATCTAATTTCTACGTTATTTTTCTTAATACATGAAGGGTTACATTACAAGTGTTACATGTCTGATCCGATTGCAGCAATTATTGATTTGCGTATCTGGAAAGCAAAATTATTTCCAGCGTTATCAAACAAAGGAACTTTCTGTCCATGCGCTCAGGCACATGACAGCACTCTATTTGATGCCTTTAATGTACAACACAAATGACCAAAAAATGGCCTGTATTATGCTAGTTGTGCAGGGGGAAGAGATGTGTTCCATTAGTGATCTGCAGACTTCACAGAAACTAATTGTACAATGTTACACTTTTATCTTTAGCTTTCATGTCAGATACTTGTTTGAATTAAACACGAGACTCATGAAAAAAGGAAATGCATTAGAAAATCTACTGGGTATACATTTAAAAGTACTGCCAAATGTCTATTTACATGAAAAGACAAGAAGGTTTCTGAAAGGTCTGTTGAAGCCTGGCTAGTCAACAGCAGCACTGGCTATTTAATTGCCTGAAATTGATGGCAGCCTACAAAGATTACTAACACAATTATGTGCATCTTTGTAGCACCCCAAAAATCCTCAATCTGTGCTCTTTGTCATGGATAGAGTACTCCAAATCCAAATCTGAGGAATTTTTTCCTCTTTTGTTTGAAATAACTCTTAAGAACCAATAAAAAATTTCTGCTGAAGCTTGCACTTCACCTCATGCCTGGCACTTCGAACTCCAGCAATGAGCAATCTCCCAGTTTTAAGGAAATTAACTGCAATACAGATGTACAGGCAGAATGGAGCAAGATGGAACAATTTCAGAATTACATGAGACTAACACAGACAAGTTGCCAGGTTGTCGATTTTTTTGTAGCTCTAACAGTCATAAACCATGGCCCATAGGCAACAGTAATTGGTGTACAGCTGGTCCACTGAACCTTATTAAATTAAAACATTAAAAACCTTCAGATTCATGGGGCTTTTCAGAATATCCACAAGAAAGTTCGTGGGTTCACAGCAATCAGCTTGTGCTAAAGATTGAGAATCAGTGATTCAGTCTATACTGCATCAGTTTACATGGTTACTATTAGGTGTTCAGGAGGCATAGCTACAGCTAAGTCTGACTTCACATCCAATGTTTTACAAATCTTTGATGAAATAAGATAAACTTTTAGTAAGACCTTGTTTACATCAATGGAAACATAAAACCTCCTGTACTACTACCAGTATTACAGAGTATGTTAGTGGAATTTAAAAAAACCCAACCGAACAATGACAAAAATCCAACAACAAAAATGCCACTACAATCTTCCCCAGGCTCAACATCACCAAACACATCCTGGAAGGTCCTTACAAACACATTTGAGGAATTTCCCCAAAGGCTTGCAAAACTGCTGACATACTTCCTGCTATGGCTTAGAGTGCTAAGACCTATTCAAACAGTTGCATGAGCAAAAAAGAACTAATCTGGATAGAGGGAACCTATTTGTGGTTCCTAGCGACCAAAATTATTTTACTAAGGCCTTCATTTAAAGTGATGGATGAGAAGTAGCGATTCTCTGTTCCAATTATCCAAAAGAGATTGGGAATGGCAGCTTAATACTAAGATAATGTATCCAATATGCAACCCACTCTATTTTCTCTCCCCATTGAAAATAAAAAGGCTAAGACACACGCGTGCATAGAGGAAAACATTCCCTCCCACAGATTCAGGTTTTATGGCCTGTCATGGTTAAAAGCAACTTGAATTTAATGAGGGAATTCCTTTTAAAGCCGTTAGCTATGCCTTGCTCTAACAAGTAATGACTGGTTGGGTTTTAAGCCTGAACATGTCTGGTGTTCTAAAAAGCTTAGTGGCCTCTGCACCAAAGAGTTTATGGTCTAATTTGTAGTTCACGCTGCTGAATACTGCATGAAACAGGTATTGTGTGCATGAGGCATGCATGTAAAATCTGAACCACATCAAGACAGATCTTCATCTGGGACAAATTCCTATACCGTGTTGGACAGGATCCCTAGCACATTTCTAAGTCTAGTCAGAGGTCAAAAAAGCTCTTAAGGATGGATGCAGTGCTTTTAAAGATGCAGTGATGACAGCAATATCTCCCTAGCAGTGGCTGTTGGGCTCGGCTATGGAAATGAAACCGTTGTTTTAAGAGATGGATGTACTGTAATGTATTAAACGCCTAAGAGATATGGACAGGCCAGCATGCAAGAGGAACAGAAATAGCTGTTCTGTAGTAAAACCTCATTCAAGAACTTGCTCATGGGTGGAGAGAAGAACTTATCTACCTTATAGTTCCCATCACCAGGCAATTCTGCGATGACACAGTGTTGTTTTTCTCTTTCCAAAGCTAATGTGGGAGCAGCAAGAAAGAGAATAATACAGTTAACTCATAGGAAAAATGTTGCTACCCTGCATAAAAGACAAAAAAAGCCTGAGTTCCCTCTTGAGTGGAGAGAATAACTTAATACTGGCATCTTAAACACCATCCAGTGATGAGCCATCAGGCAGTGTGAGCTCTGGAGCACTAAGGTAAAGCCTCCAGGCGAGACATGTGGCTACGCAGGAGGGTACAGTCTGCATCCATTCCTGTTTTTCAGATGGTTTAAAGACACTCCCCACCTGGAGGTTAATGATATGGGCTAGGAGAAACCCATGAGTGCAGTGGGGCCCATGTCCCTGTGTCGGATGCACTCATTTGCTCTATGTGAACCTACTTTAGCAGGGGGTTGGAATAGATGATCTCCAGTGATTCCTTCCAACCCTGACCATGGTGTGATTCTGTGACCCCTTAACCAAACTAGCGGTAGTTTGGTACAGGCTCCAAAGGAGGTAAAGTCCTGAGCTGTAGCCAGGCCAAGAACTTCTCCAGTTTCAACCTGTTCTCTGAAAACCCACAAAGGAGCAGAGTGACACAGTAAGCATCGATGTGATGCAGATGGGCTTGGAACACCAATCATGCAATTAATACATGAATAGCGGGTGGCTTTCCCAAGACTCATTTATCAAGGAGCAAAGGAAGTTGTGGGTACAAGGAGTCTCATGCATGCCTTTCCCATCACATGTAATTTGCTTATGAGCCAACCACTTTATTCCATAAATATGACAGCCTAAGTGAGGCTCCTTTGAGCTCTTCCAGCCAGGCAGCACGGCTGCATGGTGGTGATCTCCCCTTGAGCTGGGACACCTCTCAAGGTTGCTCCTTGAGTAGAGAGACCTTCTACCAATGGCAGATCTTTGGTGACTGATAGCATGCTAAATTAATGCTAATAAAACATTACTAATCCAGGTAGCTACTCAATATTAATTATTTTAAACTTTGTATAGATAATCCCATTAGACATAAAACATTATCGATGTTTGAGACTAGCTGCACCTAGGCTCCATAAGGAGTTTAGAAAGCAAGAGGGTCCACTCTAAACCTTGTGACTCAACAGAAGGGTCTTCCTCACTCTGTATTTCTTCTATTAGACATAAACCATTGTCCAAGTCTGAGACTCAAGATTGGACCTGGCTGCATCTAAGCTCCATTAGGGATTTAGAAAGCAAGGGGGTCCACTCTGAACCTTGTGACTCCATGGGAGGGCGTTCCTTACCCTTTTGTGTCTCTGGTCTGTCTGAAACATTTTAACTTAATTTTCCTTTCCACGTTTCTTCCATGCAGTAATTAATAAGATAAACTTTGCCATCAAACTTATTGAACCTTGGTAAATCACTGTTAAAATTTTGTTAAATTCCATTGAACTTACTGAACTACCTCAATAAAACACATTTCTGCTTCTCTTTTCTGAGTGAGATGCATTCCACCCACTCATGACAGTCCCAGACAGGCACAGCACAACTACCTTTACCCAGCCCTGATCCCCGCTCTATGCATAGGGGCTTCTCACCCCCCAGTTTGTAAGCTGTTAAGAAGGCAGATGCATACACATGTCCAGCTTCTGCCCCCCACCAGCATCAACCGCATATTTCCTGGACTGAGCCTCTTCGCTATCTCATTTGCATTTCTGCCTCAGTTATCCTCCTAAAGGAGACAGTCAGCCAAATTCCCAATTCTGACCATGTAATGGAAGATAACTCCACACTGGGAATGCGTCAACTGCTACTGTCTCATTAATCCTTCCTAAGGCTCGCTATTGACATTGGCTGCAGGCTTGCGGATGCAAGAGGAGGAATGAGGTTATGGAAAAGGAGGGATAAAGATGGGATAGAAGGCGGCTGTGGATTGACCATAGGTGGTATCGTTCTGGTGGCTGCACTGCTGAGGACAACCACTGTTCTCACACCAGTGCTCCAGTCAGGTGCTCAGTATTAGCTGGGAATGAATGTGGGACCATGGAATGATATAAGTGCTTCACAAATGCCACTTTGTAGTCTGTCTTGGCAAATTACACCAGCAGAGGCTCAGGTACTCACCCAGCTGCCTTCGTTTCTCAGCGAGAACATCAGGGAACGGAGCTGAGGTATTGGACCGAGGTCCCGGCTGCGACACTTGCTGCTCCAGGACACCAGGGACATCAGCGCACGACACTGGGTTCGAGCACAGAAGCCCCACTTTAGCCTGAGCAGAACCTCCTCTGCTAACATGGTCGGCATGCAGATCAACCCCAAATCAGAGCAAAGCTATGAATGCAAAATCATCTCACAACGGAGGAGAAAACGCGCAACATCAGGAACAACGCGGCAGCACGTACTACAGAGAACATGCACTGCACAATGCAAGAGGGCTCTCAGAGATCCTGCAGGCATTCCATGGTAGAGACAGATAAACCCAGTTCATCATAAGTGCTTTTTGTCAGAGGGCAAAAGAAAATACGGGTAATAATGGAAAAAGTGCTTGTCACACCAGAATCCCAAGAGTGTACAAAGGATGTAACCTTTGTGTACTGGCAAAGCTACTGAAGAATGACCTAACGGCAGACTGCTTGAAAACTAAACATTTATCTTGAATGCAAATGCTGCCCATTGATAGGTTCAGAAGTCACTCCGTATGGCATTTTGTTCCCAACTTTCTCATGGATTTCTTTTAATTATCCAAACAGGATCCTGAATTTCATTCTGGATCAGGGCCTAGAGCACTAGAAATAAAGAAAGGAATACTCATAAAGTAAAAGCTGTGCCACTTTAGGCTCCAATCCCAGTATTAATTTACTGCTATAAATGTTCCCTTTTGTTGCATCGGATGCCGACATTTTACATTCAAGCCCTCTGAATTCATTGTTTCAACTGTAGTACACACTCCGTGGCAGGAAAGTGCATGTTCTCTGCCTACACAGCAGGCACATTAAAAAAGTAAAAGAAAAAAAACCCAAACCCAACAAAAAAACGAGATAAGCCTGTGAGTGTTGAAGAGTGCTGCATGATACTACTGATTTATTAACTTGGCTTGATCAATAAGGCTATCATCAAGGGCACATTTAGTTTGCACATAAATTTCACTTTCTATCAAGCACTTTTATGTGCTCACTTTAGTTTCCATAATCTGATCCAGGTCTCAGGAAGCTTTCTTTAAGGGAGAACAGAGAATTCTTTTTCTAAAAAAAGGATCAAAGTATACTCTGTCAACTCTCAAACAAAAGGACAGTCAGTACTGTAGAAACAGCATGCTTACCTTTCACAGCAAAAAGAAAAGCAAAAGCCTATAGGTCCAGATTTATCACTGCCTTAAGTTCATCAACATCAATTGAGCTATTAAATTGTGGCTGAATTTGGCTCATACCAATTTAAAAATTTCAACTTTCTTTGAGCGTCTTCCATCAGTAAGATGCTAATTTAATGCATAATTTAAATTCCACTGTCCTTTAACTCAGCATTTGTAAATAATTAAAAAAGAACTAAAAATCCTTTTACATTTACAAAGCTGCCCCCCTTTTTCTACTGCAAAACAACAAAGCTTTTCAATCAAGGATTTATTTATTCTTTAAATCTGAAAGTAAAAGCCGTATAAAAGATGAGGAGAAACTGATTTACAAGATAAAACAATTAGCTCTGGGATATGTACATTAAGACTAATAAATTTCACATCATATTTTAAAGGAGTGGAGGAGGAATCCCAGATATATTAGACTTTATTCAAATTCTATTGAAATGTTCAATTAAGAGCATCTTATGAAGGTAAGTTATGCAGTCACTAAAATTAAGATGTGAAAAACAGGATTAGAGCACTGTATCTCTCAAAGAGGCTATACACTTTAATAATCCATTCCTTTTCCTACACAAAGATAACATCTAAAATCTGGCTATTCCTGTAATTGCTCTGGTCTTGTTAAAAAAACTGGGTTGTGCAGGAGAAACACAAATGTATTCCACAGTAAAAAAATACTAAAATAATATACTGCATTCCCTTTTAATCCAAAACCATGTATCTCAATGATTCTTATTAAAATATCTCTCTCTCTTTTTTTTTTTTTTTTTTTTTTTCTGTGCAGACAGATGAAAATGCATTTTGAGACTCAAACAAGTCTGTGCAGAAACAGCTCGAACCCATCAATCTCCCAGTTGGTTCTTAAAGGAAGCTAAACATTCACCAAGCTGTTCCGACCAGACGTGACTGGCAGATCCTTTTTGAGAATGAGGTCTCAAGATATAACCCCGCTTCCATTTGGATTCATAGCTTTCATAACACAAGAAGTTCAGGGCAGGATCAGACATTGGTCGGTCATTTAATTTGATTTACAACAGAGTGCTAATATTTGTTTTTTCTGGAAACACAGTCACCATTTCCTCCAATTTTTCCGCTCTGTAGGTTTTACATCAAAGTATTCCTGCTCATTTTGTTTCCGGATCTCCATGCTACCAGTAGGAAGCTGCCCAGTTCTGTTTTCCTTCAGCAGAACTGATCTGTGGAGTAGCATGAACACTTCAGCTGCCTCAGCCATCATCCTTCTAAAAGATTTATGGCAAACACATTGCATACCAAGCTATAAATCTAGCAAATGGCTATTAGACATACTTTGCTGTCCACAGCCACACAATTTAAAGAAAAACAGATAATGGTATAGCTGTGGCTAGCGTTACTAGTAGGCCTGCCAAAATCGTGCTGCATTGCCACCCATTTTTTCCAGGCACCTCACTCTCATTTTTGGGGTATGAATCAGATGATCCTTCAATATTACTCTGTTTGTGGCAACCCATGGTGCTACACAGCCGTTTATCATCCAAGGATAAATGGGTACTCTTAGGATTAAGCTCTACTTAGATTTCCTTCTACAACAAATTGTTTTACATTCCTTTACTTTTTATTCCTTGCAGATGAAATTCTTCTAGGTGTCCAGTTTGGGCCATTGGACTCGTTAAGAAGAGGAAACCCAGCAAGGGTGAGGAGCCTGGCAAAGACTCTGTGCTTTTGAAAATCCTCTGTTAGAGTATCTTTTAAAGAAAATTTATGCTACTAAAAACATAAAACCTCCTACTCTCTTTGCTTCTAGGAAGTTAACACAAAGTAAACCGCCTCTAAAAATAATCTCCCACTCAAGAAACTTCAGGGTGGCAGGGAGAGAGAAGGGGTTACAGTGAGCCCTAAATAACACAGGTTGGTTCTGTAAGCCATGTAGGGAAGGACAAGCTATAATTAAACGACCTTTGGTAGGGATACCTCACCTACAACAGCAAGTCATGAGCTGATCTTCCTAATTCTCCTCCTCCGCTGCTGCAGGTCCACCAGCAGCTACTGTTTCGGCTAGGATGGGTGCAGGGCTGACAGTGCCCTTGTAACCCCCAGGATGAACTGCCAGCGATACCAGCGTGAGGTCTTTGCAGATAATACCCCTTAAGAGGCAGCATGTCCCCAGCTGAACTTGCTGGGGCTTTCAGAAGAGGCAAAGGGAGTTTAGCTGTTCTTTGTGCAACCATCGCCTCCAGAAGGCAGAGGCTTGGTTTGCTGTAATAAAGCTTCAATTAGAACACAAATCTATAAATATCTAACAGTGCAGAACAAAATGGCCAATTTTGGGCACAAGTATTGATCAGAGTGAGAGAAGAGTCAAAACAGGACCAAACATCTACTTTTAAAAAAATAGTTAAAAATGGGATACTTTCCACACAACAGGTAGAGATCAAAATCATCTTCGTTGCAAATCCCAAATCTCCTTTCCCACCCCTAGCACAGTTTTTGGAGTAACCATTAGCTCCAGGCAAGCACTGACTGTGCACCAGTCTATCCAGACCTTATTAGAACAAAGTGGGTTTTTTTAATTTGATGATTCTGTGCCAAATCCAAACAGATCACATGCTGACTCCCTTCAAGTCATTGAGTCATTAAGAAAGTTGAGTCATTAAGCAAGACCCTGCACAACACCTCTGCCTCAGAAAGGGTCAGAGAGTTTGTGAGATTAATATGCTTTGAGAGGAGATATAAAATGGGACTAGACAATTGTAGGTCTTTTTCTACTGAACCTCTATTCTATTCTATTCTATTCCATTCCATTCCAAATACATAAATAAACATGTATATATACATCTCTCCCCTTGTACTACTGAAATGTGGATGCTATTAAAATGTTCACATCTGCTTCTTTCTAAAGGAAGTCCAAACTCCATGGGCTGAGGAAGAAAAAGAAGAGGTAAAAGCTGACAGACTAGCCAAGGATCTGCTTTTCTAATGCTGCATTTGATTAATTATGTGATTTATTTTCAATGACTGGTTCAATCAATCCTGATCAAATTAACAAAGACAATGATCAGAAATACCAGACTAAAACATAATACAAATGATTTGGTTCCAGGGGATCCAATCAAATGAAACAGGATTAAATTAACCAGTGATCGGATTAAGCAGAAGTTGCTGTATAGAGTCAGAAATGTATCAGTACTTTGGGCCATTTGCTGTGTCTGTAGGTTGCCATTTCCAGCTCTTCCTAGAGCTCTCAATAAGTTTTAAACAAAATTTTTAACCAAAATTTTTCTTCCCAGGTATCACAAGGGTAATGCTGCTATTATTATTATTATTATTATTATTATTATTATTATTATTATTATTATTATTATTTCACAGTACCAGAGAACCTGGGGCTCTGCCATAGTAGGCATCCTCTAAAGAAAAAATTACACCCCCATACACCCCCCCAGCAATCTGTACCTGAAGGAGTTTACAGTCTATGTGCGCTACATAGAGATCAAAAGGTGACAGAATATCAGGATACAATAAAAAAGGCAGAAAACCCCATTTAATTCTACAATGTTAGCAAAGCACAAAGATGAAAAAGCTACTGTTCAACAAGGAACATTAATGAAAGTTGCCAGTAATACAGCTGGAAATGCAGTTCTTACGTAAAAATCAAAGTAAATACAAGTATCAGAGGAAAAGTACCTACATTTGCTGTGTGCTGAGCTAAACCCTGAGCAGCCAACAAGGCCCTACAGCACTGAACAGAGATGCAGCTTCAAATGGCTTGAGCTCGTGCTGGTTCAGCTGGACCCATTAACAATCAGCTCAGAGGGACTTTGCGTCCAAGGCGAGGCAAAAGAAACGGTGGGGACATCAGAAGCCAGCTCATTTGGTAGTACATAGGAAAATGTAAATGCTAAAAGTTAGAGAGTGAAACCAAACTCGATTCCTGGCCTTTTCTTCCACTAAGAGAATTGTTTAAAATATAAACTTAAGGGATGGGGAGAGGTATTCCCTAAGGACTTCTAATAAAGCTGCTTTAGGATGTTGGCAGGCAGTCTTGCTTGTGAACCCTGGCCCCACATGCTACAGTGGGATGAGGAAGGGCACGGGACTGCTGGATGTGCCACTTGCATGGCAGTGGTCCTCAGTAACACAAGGCAGAGGAAAGCTACAGAGCCATCAATCACACTATGCACATCAGGGACCAAAGCAGAGTGTCCTCCCCATTTTTCAAATAAGGAAAAAAGAAAAAAAAAAGCACGTGCCAGTAATCTGAACAAAGGCCAAAGCACATGTAAACAGGTCAGATCCAAAGCAACTGTCCCAACCCATCCTGTGTCTCTTATAGAAGTATTCAGAAGTCGTATGGAAAGACTCCTTTCTTCTAAGTTCATTCAATAGCACTTCAGCTCCTAGGTATACGCTGCCCAGTAACTGTAAGCAGACATCACGTTCATCCTGCGAATGGGTATCTGTCACCTGCCAGATTTTAGTCACTTGTGATTGCCCTAGGACTTTTCATGTATATAGGGAACAGACCAAGCTAACTATTTTGGCAAGCAATAGCTGACCTCTGGAGTTTGGGTTGGTCTTTGCCCCAAATGAAACCACTGGAAACATCAGACTAACTTCTGATGGTCAGCAAACTTGAGGCTTGCCCATAAGGTCTGGTTTGCATGGCCATGGCCACATGTCCTCTCTTTGCTGCTCACCGTTTGCACCAGATATTGACAGTGAAGGACTATCCTTGTAAGACTGAATGTTTGAGGAGCTGGTTTACTCACTGAACTTGAGAAAGTATTGAGAGAAACATTTCTCTCTCCCTTCCCACAACTTAAAGATTTAATATTTTATCTTTCTTTTCAGCTGCCACGATGAGTATATTTTAAAGCATCAGTGCTTTCCAGTCAAAAGACATTTGGCATTATGATTAAGAATGCATCATTTTTTCTCTTCTGTCCCCTTAAAAAACATCTTATTTGTATGTGCGGTCTTTTTCTCATGCTCTGCCTTGCTACATTTTTTTTCCCCAGTCTCATTGCAATTTCTTTCTTGAGTATTCTCAGTTTCATTTTCTTACTTTATTTTCCCCATGTCTCTATCTCTCTTCTCACCCTTTCTATCATACTCTCTCCTAAGTGAAATGAGAACCCAATTATACTCCTGTTAGAACTGAACTTTCAAATCCATCATGTGCTAGTGGGCTCAAAATTAGGCAAATAAATTCCCTCAACCCTACAAATTAAATTGAATCTTTGCATGTGTTCTTTTAAGAGCACAAAGATGTCAAGTATTCACCCAGCTGTCACAAAATATGATGAGCAGGCACTTTGTATTCATATAGATTTTCTAAATCATTTGTCAGATTTAACAGAAATGCTAATGGATCCAAAAGTAAATTCTAGTCTATCCTAAATATCTGGTTATTATTTGTATTACAGTAGAACTCAGAATAGTCAGTCGAGGATCAGGGTACAATCTCAATGCATTTCGCACACAAAGAAAAAGATAATTTAGATGATGTGCAGGTATTATTTTGCACTTTCTCAAATTTTATCTTACTATTTTAACCAACACCCTCCTCATAGGTATACTCAACTTCATTTAAGAATAAAAGTACCATCAGCTTGTAAGCATCATTACCTAATGTGCCTGCTATTGAAACCCAGGTCTTATATTTGCTAAAGCCAGCAACTGTCTCCTCGGCGTAGATACTGAAGGAAAAAACCTATCATGAAGGTCAGACTGCTGATGCTTTGTTTCAATAGAGCTCATGATGGAAGTGAGCTGAGCAAGATCAGCCTCACCGTGTGGATGGGAACTTGTACAGAGCTGGCGACGATGCTGGTGTAACTGGTCTGCGTAGGTCCAGCATGTCCCAAACATGTAGGATTCACTGCCCCGGCACTAAACATCTGTACAGTATTTCTCAGGTGGTCAGTCTAACACATTCAGGGAACCTGTGAGGGGACGAACATATCCTAGAGAGCTGTTCTCGATGTACGACCCTGGCTGTTTGTCTAAAAACCTATTAAGGCATCGCTTAAAGCAGGAGGCCAGCAGATCCTGGCTGTCAGTGATAATCCACTGCCAAAATCAATACCGTTGGCAAGCTTGCTTCATGGATATTTACGATCAAAGGGCACATTTTCCAAGAATGTATTGACAGTACCATTGTTTTGGCCCAATTTCAGCTCCAGTAATTACATTTTTGCCTGCCTAATAATCCCCTGACGCTTCGAGGAGATGGGGGAGCCCTCTCATCCATCCCCACGTGGCTTCAGGGCACCAAGGCCGCATTCAGCACCAAACGGTACACACTTCAGCAGTGGGCACAGTCCTCCCTGTATAGATTGTACACAGCAGTTACTACCCAAAAAGCTTCGTGATTCTTAAGGAGGTGAAAGGTGTAAGATACTGCTGTTACTGTTATTTAAAAAATTATTTATGTGCCTCTGGAACTAGTCATCTTGAGACATCTTTTAATTACCTTCTCTTTCACGAGTAAATTGGTACATTTAAATTATTTACTGAAGGTTGAGCTAGGTAGGTCTCAGTTTGTACTTTTTATTATTTTGCTAATAGAAGTAAAATATCTTTAAAATGTGACTGTCTACAGCTTTTCAATACCCAGCTTCAGGGAGTTCAAGCCCTTTCAGATCTAGCTGGGAGAGCTAATTCCACCGGCAAACTAAAAATCTGCCTTTCTCAGTAGAATAAAACTCCTGTTTACAGCTGTATAGGGCATAAAATGGGAGGTTTTAAACTTGTGACATTTCCATGTTGGGAAAAGCTGTCACACATCCAGCACAGTATCTTACCTCGAGCTGCAAGCCCAGGGGCATTAGTAGCATTAGCCTAACTGTAAGAGTACCAGAGGGAAAGAACGGTGTAATCAAAACACTTAAAAAAGCCTCCCAAAATCTTTTTTATATTCAGAAAACAGAAGCTTCCCCGCTGGGAAGGAACTCCTATTTCCAGCTGTATGTGCTCACAATCCTGCTTCTCAAAAACTTTTCAGTAGTGCTCAACTGAGTGACTCCTGCCCATCAGGAATCCTGGCTTGCATTATTTTGGAGCAATCTCTAAATGGACAAAGTGAGAGAAAGCACCGTTTTTATTTTATTTTTTTTACAAGTTATTTTAAAATCTAAGCAACTGTTGGAAGCTGCTCTGAGCCAGAAACCGGTCAAATCAATCCTGTAAACACAGTTTTGTGGGCAAAGGAAGATGTGCTAAATACAAGTCATCCTCAGCTGCCTTCGTCCGCATCCCCTGCACTCCTCCAACTTCTCAAAGGGACTATTTGGAGCATTTAAACAACTATGTACGAATTTAAATAGACATCGTTGAACATATTTTGTATTAAAATGTAAAAGGAATGCCAAAGCTAGCCCAGGAAAAAAAAAAAAAAAGAACCAGAAAAGTATGTATATGAGAAAGACTATTTAATAAAGTATAAGTGCATGAATTTATTCTGGAGCTTTTGCATGTGTCAGAGGGAGTGGAAAGGAGGTGAGCAGAAGATGAGAAAATACGAGATAAGACACAAAGTGACAGAAAAAAGCACCAGCTCGGAAAGAAAGAAGCAGGCAGGGGAAAAGACTGTCTTGCAGATAAGCAAAAGCTCTGTGTACAACATGGGGGGAATTTTTAAATGCTGAGCTTTTACCTACTAACATCAGCAGGGTTATTATTACTAACTTGGTAAGATCTAGGGGCAGCAGTTAAACAATGTAATACAGGTACCTAATTCAGGTGTCATGCCTACTGCTCTCCATTGGTCTGTTAGAAGCTGGAGTCTGGCAGCCCTGGATAACAAGTGGTCTGAATTACTCGTCACTCTCTGGAAGGTAAGAGCCATTGTAAACTCTCTGACTATGCCCTCGCGTGCATTGCAGCAGAACCAGAGTGAAAAAGGAAAAAAAATAATAAATAAAATGACAAAGAACATCATCCAGCTATATTACAAGCAGAAGAAAGAAATTCAGGAACTCTATGAAGAGAATGATGACCTAAACCAAAGAACAGAGGATACTGGAAGTTAAGTTATCTGTGCAGAAAATTTAATGTAAAAAGATTCAAAAGAAAATACAGTCTATGTAGCTGCAGCCTGGGGCATCTAAAGGGAAAAAAACCAAAGAAACCCAACAACACTAAAAAATCTAAACTAAAGAAAAGGGAGTGCATAGGAAGCAGAAAGATTTTTTTGTTTTGGAGTATCTAGTTCCTAATTTAATCTTAATCCGCTCTGACATTTATCCTCCTCATGGATAATTCAGTATACAAATTTAGGGCAGAAAAAGAATCCATAAAAATAATAACTGCTTGCAAGGGCAGTATCAGTAAAAATTGCCCTTGGGTAAAAATAGTTCTTACTATTTTGCGTCCTGCTCAGCTTCAGGCGATGTACCAAGATCCCAGGAACTACTTTTTTTTTCCCTTGTGCAATCATTTGTGGCTCTCATCCAGCCTCTGATTATGCTAATTGTATTTGATGGAATTTGTATGTACTCCCCTTCGCTCTCGTCTCATCTGAACATACACAAGACGCATTTTTAATTTTTAACTCTTCAAAAATAAATAAATAACGTAACTTTCTCCCCAAGGTTGTGTAAAAGTCAACCTTATTACTAGTTCTAAACAGCAAATATACAGCCTTTATTACTAGCAAAACAAATAACCCTTTCTATATTAATATGTTGCAACAAAGCTTTTAGTTAGTGTGAGAGGAATGTCATAATGCAGGAGTTTGCATAACACAGTCAGATCATGTCACCTAGACACAATTTCTTTTGCATTAAATTAAATCCACCATCATAGGAAGTACAACTTTAATAAAAAGACATAGTCAAGTTGGCTAGATCAAGAGCCTACATCATTTTGAGACAGACATTCAAAACAAGAGAGATGGAGAGCTGTTGTAAATCCATTCCCAAGGGTTAGCAATAAACCCCAGGGCTTAAATTCCTGAATAAATGGATTTTTTTCTTTTTCCCCTTTAAAAAGTGTTCTTGACCAAGTAACTAGATATCAAAACCCACTTGATTTTGGTCAGGCAAAACCAGATGACCTTAATGGCCACAATCCAGGCTCCTTGACTGTCTTTGAAGTCCCTAAACGCAGCGGTGACTGGGTTATTTCATACTTCATGGAGATCCTCTGGACCTCTAAATTATTCTTTAATTTTACTAACTGGCAGCTAAAGAGAAATGTAATTGCAAGAGTAAAGGACGCGCTTCCCCTCCAAACAACACTGACTTTTCATTCTTTAAGTGAATTTCAATGAAAAATGCCCAAGGGGCAGCCCTGTGCACTGCAGTTCTGCTCTTCCACAGCTAAAGCCTCCAATCGCATGTGTCCCTCCCCAGGATGCTCACCTTCCAGAGCACCTCACGGGAGGGACCATCTGCACCAAACCTCCTAGGGCCAAACTGTCAAGAGGATTCAGGTGTCTTAATAACACACATTGGCACCAAGGGGATTTCCAAAAGTGCTGAGGCAGAGAGGGTGCTTGATTTCTGAGTAAGTCCTGAGAGCTGGAGTTAGCTTGGCCAAACCTGCAAGGCTGAAAACCCAGAGGCACCTAAAGGCTTTTGAAAGCCAGACTTCACAGCCCTCAGTCACCTCCAAAAATGGGACAAGGGCGCATTTGGAAACATGAGCTGCTACCTGCATTGGGAGTGTGTCGGCAGAAATGCGGCAGGGGATTCAGGCCGGACACCCAACGCCCCTGATGCAGGGCTCCCATCCCAGGCTACCGGCTCTACCCACCCTGCAGGGATGCTATGGATGGTACCAGCCTGTGCAGCAGCAGGGCCAGGCTCCAACCAGCACCTGCTGTCCAAAATGAAACGAGCTCTTCCAACTGCAACAGTGCCAACTGAAATGGCTTAGGAGGGGGCAAGGTGCATGTGCGAGAGGGACACGCCCATTTGTGTAAGGGACAGAAAACCCCGTCTTTGGTTGCACAGATCCTGTTTAGAAGCACGACAGACTCCCTTTTGAAAGGTGAGTTTCTTAGCAAAGAGCTGAAGAGGAAAAGCAGACCAGGCTGCCCAGTTGTGTGCCTTTTTTACAGCCAGAGGAGGGTTTGGGCATATTCTTTTTTGCCTCCCAGCCCCAGCATACATGTACGCACACACGTTTTGGTGGGGACATCTGAAGGAGGCAGTAGCAAGGCACTACACCGTACTCACTGCTACTCACACTACAGCTTTTTCCAAATGTGTTTTGATTTTTTCCAGGCATCTACTGCCTGCACAAATTATTGGTGTAAACATTAGATCTGGAAGCTGGGTCTCCTGCCACCCACAATTTTGGACCATGATAGGAGCAGTCAGCCCTTCTGAGATGGGTTCTTTGAGCTGTTTGCTGGGAGTGAGAGATCTCTGCATGTCAGTGCAGATGAGAAGATTGTGCCTGCCACGTGAATCCATCTGCCACAGAATTGGCTCTTTTCCTCAGCCTCTGTTTCTTGACTCTCGACCCTTCTACAATGAACTGACTGCAAACCACTTCTGTGGCAAGGGTGGTCACACGTCACTGGTAAAATTTGTATCATTTATTTGGAGACCAGACTATAAGTAACTCTATTTAAAAAAAAAAAAAAAAAAAAGGAAAAGAAAATTCTTTGAAGCTCTTGGCATCCCTGACATACTGTTAAAACTCAATAGCACAGGAGTTACGAAACATAAATCATCCCTATAACAGAAACACTTCTCTCCACCTTGTGTCTGCTACAACCTAAATTCTTTGTGATTCTTCAGGCACAGTTGTTATATACATGCAAATTTTAATTAAGTGAAAACTTGGCTGAATACTAGATAAAATTATTTGTTGTATAGTATGTTTGAAAAGCAATGTATCATTCTAATAGATTATTCAATGTATATTTGCAACCTTCTATAGAATAGTTTAGCTAATGCAAAAAAAAAAAAGATTAATTGAATAATTTATTTGATGGACAACAGCATTATTCATCAAATACATTATTCAACTAATAGTATTCAACCAGTGCTAATTAAAAGGAGAGAAACAATTGCGTTCAAGTACAACTCATTCAGATCCCAGTTTTGGCTCCATTAGGAAAACAGACTTTGCAGGGGAATGTCAGCACAAATGTAGACAGTGCAGATACGTCCAGATATATCCTAGACATGTCCTGCATCACAGCGTCCTTGGGCAAATATATCTGCATGACTGTGGTAGGATTTGCACCTCTTAATGAGTTGCTTGCCTGTCCTGGAGCTGGATTTGAGCATCCTCAACCACGGTGGCATTTTAACACATGGAATAGATTAAATGAGTATATTTAATTTGTAACCTGCAGGGTGGATCCAACTTCTGCTCCAACAACACTCTTACTTGGGAGCTTCCAGGCATGAGAAAGAAGTAATTTGGCATCTTCTTTGCTACTTGGTTTCCCAAGTGTTTTGCAAACCCTCTTCCATTCTGTGACTTAACACCCATCATTATCTGATAAAGGTACAGCTGTTTCCGCACCCACCCCAGTGACACGCCATGCCTATGTCTCATCATGTTGCAGGACCAAGGCGCATTACAAGCATTACTTACAGAAGCTGTCGTGCCATCAGGCATGCACCCAGCTGAGGCTACGCAGCTTTGCCCTGCAAATGGGACACTGCTGAGAGAAGCCAGTGAAACCACCTGTGTTTCAGACACATCAGCGCCTTCCACTACATCAGCACAAACATTTTAATACTTTTTTATTTAGCAAGGAACAATGAAGGCCGTTGGGCTTTAAAAGCAAAAGGCTGACAACAGATGAGTCCAATCCATCAAGGGAAAAGGCAAAGACCATATCTTAAGTACCAAGTAACAACCTCCTAGCAGCACACAAGAGTGCAGAAATGCTCATTATCAGACAGTGTCATACAGCTCACCCAGCCACCCTCCCCACAGATTGGAAAACCACCATCTGAATAAAAACAGCTTCACGATCGTGGCAGAAGGCACATTTAACATAGCCTGCACATGACAAAGAATAAGTATCATGCTAGGGCTTTACAGACATAATAAACCCTTGTTAAGTTCCTGTCAAATATACTGTGGAGAAGGCAGCCATAATGGTTAGCAAATAAAGACCCTCTTAAAGTTTAGTAAGCTTGTAAAAATATTTTACAATTTAACCAAAAAATGTCTCCCCTATTCTGAGGGAGTTCTAGGATAATTTTCTGGGAATAAAGTTCAAAACAGTAAAAGAAGAGTTTGGATCACACTAAGTATTAACTGAAACAATTTTGCTAGCTTAATTTATGTTGCTATTTTAAGCAGAGTTTCTTTTAATGATTCAAGACACATTTTCACTCTAATCCCCTACTCCCGTTTGGAAGGAAACAGATGAATGTGATGAAACGCAATGAAGATGATATATTCATGCCACTCGAAAAGTGGCAAATGACATTTACTGGTCTCTCAGTTCCCATTTCATGATTGATATAGAACTATAAACAAGAAAATAAGTACTGTTAAAAATCTTTCTATACGGTGGCAAGTAGGGTTTTAATGGCGGTTTGCCTGTGCTTATTAACAAGCCATGGCAGTTGCTGCACACTGATCAGAAACCGCATAAGAGCTCAGCCTACTGTAGAAGTCCTGAGTCTATGTACTTTCAATTTTAGAGCATAACCATCATACGCTCCACAAACCAATGAAATTTCTAATAATACAAACCAATGATGTGTTAAATTGAGACACTTCTAACTTGAATGCCAAAAACTTCACTATGATTTAAAGGATCTGTGCTTACCTTTCTCTATCAATTTACTGTTAATTTGCTACTATCGGAGCAATTTACAAAAAGAAAAAAAAAGGTAATATTTTATTTAATTTCTAATACCAATCCTGGTCATTTCAAATATACACTCAAATGCCACTTATTGTACAAAATGCAATATAGTAATTCAAGAGGAGTAAGAGATGGCATGAGAAGTGTTGGGGGAAGCAGGCAGAAAGAAATCACTTTGCAAAATATCTGCCTTTAGAGATAGGTGGCAATCCTCACTACTACCTTTAGGAAAGGCAGAGGCATTAACAACATTTCAGGTCATAAATGTTTGCCTATTTAAACTGTACCAAGCATTACTCTTTTTTAAAAAAAATTTTTACATTTATTTATTATATGCTGCTGCGCTGGCTATCATCATATTGTAGCTTTGCAGATAATCTGTATCAAACAACATGAGAATGTCCTACAGATGTGGGTTTTTCTAAATGTGCCCTCCACCTTATTTCACCCCAACTCCTCAAGATGGCACCTAATCGTTTATTTATGACTCTGTTTGCACTTTATACCAAAATCAGACATACAGCAAATTTTTTCCCCTTGGTATCCTATTCCCACTTTCTACTCAGATATAAAGATAAATTGTAATGACCTTGCATGAATCATACTGACGTCATGCAGTCTAGTCCGTGGAATAATTATGAAAGCACTGTTCGATCTCTGTCTCCGGGGGATTTCTAACAGTCCGTTAAAATCTTTGCCACATCTTTCCACTCTCCAACTGGCTTCTGGGGCAAATACAAAGTCACAGCTTGAAAGAGAATGGAAACTGGTCAGGGTGAATTCAGGCATTTGTAATAAAGAACATTTAAAATTGGTTTTGCGATTAAGCTATTGCTTAGCAGGGTTACATGTGGCCTTCAGCAAATCAGGATACACTGAAACCAGTGTAATTCTTTTTGCAGCAGTTATACTGCTAAGCAATTCCAGAAATTTCAAGCTTTGCTATTAGACAACAGTAGAGCATAGCTGAGGTCAAACTGATCCCTAGTAGAAACTTAGTGAAATGCAGCAGTTCTACCAAGTACAGATCCGATTCTCAGAGTTCAGGCACAAGGTTAGAAATTGCTAAGTTAATTGTCCAACACCAGGACCTGCAGCAAAAGCAGTTGCAACAATTAAACATTAACTTTAATACCAAGGGAGAGCAGGAAAGATACCTCGCCCATCAGTATGTCCTACTGACCTACAGTTGGCTGGATATCATCACACACGAACTACCTTGTCCTATGCCAAATTCAGTGCAAACTGGAGAGAAAGGTCAACCAAACAAGGATCTCAGACCTCATTTGTGAGTACAAAGTGCTAAACACTCACTTCACCTTATGAACATGATATTTAACAACCTGCCCTGGAATACTTTTTGCTCCATCTATCCTTGGTCCAACACCCATCCCTTGCAATTCTGGAAACCCCACTAAAGCAACACAGTTTACTGCAAACAGGTATCTGCAGGCACTGGGGCCCCAGACACAAAAAGAGCATAGACGAGAGTTCAAACCAGCTCCTGCATTGTCAGAAAGTCAGTGTTAAGGGTGTTACATTGAAATCGTGAGCTGGACTACTGGAGCTGGTTTTAAATGATTTTTGTTCTGTGGTTTATAAAATCACAGCCTAATTTAAGTTTGAAGGGCCATCTAGAGGCCAGCTAGTCCAAGCCCTTGCTCAAAGTAAAGCCAACTTCAAAGTTAAATCAGGTTGCTCAGGGCTTTGCCCTGGGGAGTCTGGGATGGAGATGCTACATCTTCTCGAGGCAACCTGCCCCAATGTTTGACCATCTCATTTTGTTCTTAATATCTAATTGGAAGTTCCCTTGCTGCAGTTGGCATCTGTTGCCCCTTCTCCTTCTGCCGTCCTCCTCTGAGAAGAGTCTGGCCCTGCCTGCTGTTTACCCTCCCATCGGCAGCTGTACACTGCAAGAAGAGCTTTCTCTTATTAAGGCTGAACAAAACCCAGCTCTCTGAGCTTTTCATCCCATGCCACGTGTTCTACCTCCCTAAACAATTTAGTGGCCCTTCAGTGGACTCAGCATGGTACGTCCTGTGTGTTTCTTGTACTGGACTATCCAAAACTAGACACGAGTGCTGAACAGAGAGGAAGCAACACTTTGCTGGATCTGTTGGCTACACTCCCACTAATGAATAGAGCCAGCATGCAGTTCATTTCCATTTCCAGAGCAGCACACTGATGGCTTGATACTCAATTTCTCCTCAGGTTCTTTTTTGCAGAGTTGACCCCTGGGGGACCCCCAGGAACCAGTTACTGGCTTCATGCCATGACCACAACCTTTCAAGACTAGTAGTCCAGTCGATTTTCCACCCACCTTACACTATACCTAACCAAAATACATCTCCAGTTTGGAAATAACAGCTCAAATGCGCATACAAGCGTACTATGGGAGACTGTCAAAAGCCTGCTTAGGTCAAAGTGAATGACTTCCACTCTCTCTTCTTGTCTGGTCTCATGGACTTCTATGTATGTCCAGGTGACTAAGTGGCCTCTAGGCCAATCTTTTTCTACCATGGGTAGTACTTTACTCCTCCAAACTCTGCCACTAGGAAGGGAGCCGGGGAGAGCTGACAGTAGACCATCCTTGGATGATAAAGCTAGCTGCTCTGCTACCCATGCTCCAAGACAATGTCCTTATGTAAGTTTCTTGGGGAAAATTTGAGATGAGGTTGGGCCTGATGAGCTCCCTGATTTCTAAGAACATAACACCTCACTATAGAGATAGAACATATTGGTGTTGCTATCTAAAGAAAGGCACAATCACCTGCTGTCTTCTGTAGAGAAATAAGCACCATGGGGGACACATGACCTCAATTCTTTCAGCAAATCATTGAGTGCAAGGTAAATTGGTGAAAGCTCTTTGTCACTTGTTAAAACCTATGCCATGGGACATGTGGACCCTGAGGCATAAAGATCACATATGCTTTCCATCAATACTGTGCTGTTCGTTTAGCAACAGTAAGGTCCATCCCCTATGGGACACGTGGGGAAAGTGGGCTCAGGACTGAGTGGATTCAGTGGGGGAAATCTGAGCAGGAAAAAATACGTAACAGGCTGTTAAAACTGAGGTAACTTCTGGCTGTGAATGTCATGGATGAGTTGTGTTTTAGGTGACCTTACCTGACCTTTCCTGAGTTTTAGATGCTCCGCAATTCCATTGAAGGCTCCCCTACTTTCAAAAGGAGACACAATTCAGTTCTCTCTGCTGTTTGCCATTGCACTTATGCACACACATCTGTATTTATACACACAAATGAACCTTGATAAACTACACTTTTCTATAGCACATATTCCTTCTTTCTTAATGAAGAATTTTCAACTGCCAAAGCACTAATTCCTGACCAGTTTCTCAGCAGTAAACATAATAGCTGTGCTGCCTGTATTGCATTTGCCAACTGCCAAATCTTTCTTTGGAAAGGTATAGAGGAGAAGGCAAAACCAGTCACCAGCTGTAAAGTCCTACTGTACCTAATATTTTCTTACTTGCCTTCTTTTTTTAATTGAACACCAGCAAATAATTTTTATTTCTTACAGGCAGGAAGGTTATGTTGATTGCCTACTGTAAATGACAATGCAACAGGTTTAACTGCATGCTATGCCTCCAGCTAAATGCTGAGATTTTTCACAAGCTTCAGCTTTTCAGATATCAATGTTTGTGTTTTAACACACATTCTTATGTATCAAAGTTTAGTCATGGAAGTATAAACTCCTACATGGTTTTAGTTATGTTATAAACTACAAAATTTACCACCACAAAAACCTGTTTATAATAAAACTAATATCAATGAAAAAGCTAAGAAACAAAGTGGTTGAAATGCAATTCAACATTTCTTTCGAATATTTTAAAACTTAAAATTTCTTTTCATTCCCAAGGAACTTTTCATCCATCACATACCCCCATAAAATTTCAAAGTGACTTTGAAATAAGATCAGCCACACATATATATATATAATCTTAACATTCTTTGAAAGAGGAATGAAAAGTCCTTATTTCCAATGTCTTTTTGCTTATTTCCAATATCTTTTTTCTACCCTCTCTAAAGAAAGCTACCAAGGAACATGGGTGTCTTGCTCAGTAATGCCTGTGATGAAGACAGAAAACATCCAGCACCTAAGCAGAAATACCTTGAGATATTTCTTTGAAGGCCTTTCACACTACTTCCATCAAATACATTTTCCCCTATTCAAAACAGTACGTTGCCTTATAGCCCGTCTTACAGCACAGAGCCCACCAGCTGCCCTGACATCCCTATGCTCTTTCCATCCCACTTCTATAACAGGCTGTGAAAATGAGACCAGGGTGACTTGGATATGCGTGTATCAGTTTGCTGTTCTGTTTGGAGAAGGTTCCAAGAGACATATTCTCTGATTAAACCATTTTGGGAGCCCTCCCTCAGCGCCGAACTGTGGTTGTCCCTGGTGATGTGGGCTCTGGGCACCTGGGTGCAGGGGGAAGCTCAGGCTCAGAGCAGGGGGCCAGTGGCGATGTGGTATTCCAGGCTGCTTTGCTGTGGTCTCCTTGGAGATGCCCAGGCTTCCTGGAGCTCATCATCCTGTCTTCAGCCAGCCTGACTGGGAATTGTGTCAGAAAATGACCTGGATCTACAACTTCTCTTGTTTCTTCATGGAAATGAGAAAACTTCAGATAAAGCACAAGTTCATAAATATCTTTAAGCTACCTTTGAAGTAATCAGTTCTTATTAATCATGTTTGGTTTAAAAGGTAAACGAGAAAGCTAACACCAGCTCTGCACTACTGAGCTACATGATTTGGTTTTTGATCTTGGTGACTGTAAATACAAACTACTTTCAAATCCCCTTTGTCCCTCTACACCACTGTCTCCTCCTCTCCATCACCACTTTTACCTCTCTGGATACTCTTTTTACCTTGATAAGCATCTCCTGAGCTCTGCTTCTTACCTACCTTTAATATCAGTGTCCATTGATTACCCCATCTTGTCAATATATTTATGCAAACTTTCAGAAGAATAGATGCAAATCTATTTATTGGATACTTTACTGGAGTACCTTCCCTCCACACACCGCCTTTTGCTTTGCCACACACATATCAGTTAGCGCTCGATGTGTGTGTAAATCAGGTTCAACACTTGCAGTGCAAACTCCCCTGCATCACAACTGCATTTTGTTTGCGCTGAGCTCAATTTAAAGCTTCATGGCATCATTTGTTGGCTCCACGTCGTCATGCTGTCCATTAGTAGAATGCAAGACAAGATTAGGATCTGTGGCACAGTTCATCTATACCAAACATGACCTGGATGGCAGTTACTACTCCTATACTCATCACAGAGCCAAACACCATTTATACATGGTAGACCTCCCCTGGATGACCACTGTCAAACTGCATTTCCTTTGATCCCATGGACATGAAGGCTATATCCATGAGTCAACTGAGTAGTGCCAGATTTTGCAGTGTGACTGGGAGCTATCTGTGAGATTTTCAGTTGGGTCAAGACAAAATTGCACCAAGAACCATTTACACAACTGAGCATTACTGGGTGCCACGAACCTAGATTGTGTCTGTTCACTGACACTGCTTAACTTAATGGTAAACACACAGCCAGCACTTACTAAAGGAGTTTCGTTGAATGGGGCAGCTTTAGTGTCTATGCATAGTTTTTACCCTGAGACTGTTTTTTCTATAACAGATACTCAATTGCCGCATCACTGGCATTTTCCACAACATTAGCTCTCGAAATGTTAGCTGCTGTTAAAGTCTAAAAATGCTCTAAATAATACCAGTGTTCAGCTTCATTTATGGAATCTGAAGAGATGATGTGTAGACTTACAGCTGTCTGAAGTGACAAAAAACCCAAAACCTTGAAACAAACACGTCCCTAGATTCTCATTAGAGCCCTAACAAATGACAAGCCTGTAGTGCCGGCATTGCTGAGGTCAGGGGAGACACAAAGGAAACACCCCGTGAGCACAACACTTGCTCAGACTCTCCAGAACAACAACAGTGCTGAGGAAGCTAAAAGAGTTTTATTGTAAGCAGCTAAAGACTTATTGCACTCAGCTTGACAATGTCTTCCTAAGCTGAAACGACAGAAGGGCAGGTAGTTTATGCACTGTGCAACCCAAGACTAATTCAATGCCCCAAATTCTTCCCCGTAGCCATTTCCATGACTTCAAGGGAGCTGTTTTGCCAAAAGTATTATGGAAATATTTTTATTTTGACAAAATGGCTACCTTGCCGGAATTAATTCCGACAGATGTTTTAGCAATTACAAAATCACTTAACTAATTATCTCAAATACCTTTCTGGCCATCTCCACTATGATAAACACCTCAAACTAAATTATACTGAGTAAACTGCAGTGGGATTGCATAAAACCTTGGCTTTGGGAGAGACAGGATGGAAGTTAGTGCTTGGCACTTAATGTCATCAGCATTATAACGATCCAGCTAGAGTATATATAATTTTGTTGCTGACCTTACATTATTATATAATTAAAGTAATTTAAGTAATTACTTGCTAAAAAGACTAATTTTGTTCATCAACGTAAAGACTCTCCAAGCACAGCAATACAAGAGAATTAGATTCCAATACAGCAATTTGGGGAGAATTAGAACCTCCAGTGAATAAAGCCAAACAGGAGTAAGCAGTAAAACTGAAGAAAGGAGAGTGAAAGTTCATGAAACCTGGCTACTACTCTCTGTTCTGTCACAGACATACCCTGAAACTCCCTAGTACTCTAAAAATAGTACAGATTTTCTTGTTGCATGTAAAATATCCACTGTGAGACTTCCACCTGTAAACTTAAATTTAGTAAGTAGGTAAAACTCTTTCTCAAGCCAGACAAACAAAAAACTTTCCTTTGTGATGTCTGTGTCTGTGACTCTTCTGAAGAGAATTTTGCCTCTCCCCTTCAAAATAAGATTATCATAGAAGATCCTAACAAATTAACTATTTAATTGAGTACACTGAGCATGCAGCAATCTCAGTTATTTCAAGCCATAAGCTCATCCATAAAAATAGCGCAACTCATTCCTACACAATAATGTAATTTTAAACTGCAGAGTTTTTCCTCTGGAGACATCTCTTATTAAAAATAATCATATTAAACACTGGCATCTTTTGCAAACATACCAGGAATTAAAAGGAAGACTTTGATGTCAAAGGAATGTTACATTTGAGAAACTTCAAGAAAAGGTTTCTGGATTACTGTCAATTCATTATTTCTTTTAGAGTTGACAACCTGCTTGTTTATATGGTTCACACACTGTAAAACTTTTTCTGTCTTTAAACTCTGAAAAAAAAATAAAATTCCTATAACAGAAAATAATTTATCCAGCTTTAAACCTTGCTTGTGGTTGTTCCTGATGGTATTTTGGATTGGATGATGATATGTTTCTGCTTTTATGAAAGGAGGAAGATTCTGTTACAAGCAATCAGTACTTTGTTTGTTTAATAACTATGGAATTGCTTGAGTATATAACTGAGGAGTTAATTATTTGGCAGGACTGTGAAATATGTTAATTAGAATTTTAAGTTACAAGAAGCCTACAGAGGTATTTAATAAAGAAGCTACAATTGAAGAGACTATTTTAGTACTTCAAGAAAGTGTGCCATATTAATAACAGAAACTTTCAGAGTACTTTATCTATAAAGCCAGGAGACTTTGATATATACAGTCTATATTTTCAATGTAAGTGAAAGAACATTCAAGCGCTCTTAAAAGTCTCGAGCTTAAGAATTCATGGGACTGCAAAGACATTGCAAGGAATAGAGGTTTCCAAAATAAAATTTCAAAGGCATTATAGAATCTGATGCATTAAGAATGGAAACTACTGCCCAATTCAAAAACACCACTGCAAGCAGAGAAACTCACCACTGACCATATATATAAGAGAGACAAAGCAAAAGGAGGGTCCCCAAGGAGCCCCCAGAGAATCTGACAGCATTTTGGAAACAGGCTGCTACTGAGACTCATACATGTAGAAATTATGGCAGTTGCAGAGGTTTACCTGTTATTGATATTGCTTTTATTTGAACACTGAAATGTTTTTGTAACTTGAGTTTTAATAAAAGCTCATTGTATTAAAGCCCAAACAGCTAGACAACATAAGCCGACTAAGGTGAGACAGTCTGTGAAGGATTTAACTTGAATTTAAGTTGCTTAATTTTCATTAAACTTTCCATCTCAAATTATTCTTTTAACAAACTGGAGGTTAAATGACCTTGAGATTTTAAGTGAACACTTTCAAGCTCCTTCATCAAGTAATTGAATTAAACCTTTCCTCCAGTTACAAAGTTTCCCAGGATTTACTCTGTCTTCTTGCAAACATGTTTAGTTTTGCTAGGTCAAAAAAAAGACTCACCTTTCTAAATGGACTTGTCATTAGAACTAGCTGGATTGTCTATGGCAATTATCTGTGCTCCATCTTAGGATTTAATACCGCTTGCCTCCATAACAAAAGTAGGTATAATTTGCATGGATGATGCAGTTTGTGTCCTTCCCAGGGAATAACGGAACTAATGTGGAGTTTATTGCTTGTATTTTGACACCATTTTTTATATGAAGAAAGAAAAAAAAAGATTTGTGATTAATAACTTCCATTTCCTTTGTTTGCTTACTCTTGTCAGGTTTTCCTTCAGGGCATGGTAAGAATCTTTACAGTACGACAGTAATAGGACCGTCATGTCCCTGAAATTGCATCACATAAACAATTACATGTAATTCAGTTCATGGTTTCCTCAGAGGCTTCCTCAAAGGCTACATTATTTGGTTCCTGACTGTAAAATATTCTCTCCTTTATATCTACCGATACTAAAAAGGGTAAGAGGAGAGTTCATCACACAGCCTAGTGCTATCCTACAATGGGAAAAAAACCTCATTTAACATAGTGGACAAAGACTAAAGGCATCCAGTTGCTGGGAGCTGTAGAAGGGTGCATCCAAATGGGAAATCCGGTGAAGGTTTTGACATTAGTTAACCACTGGAAGATACTGTCAAGGAACAAGGAGCACTGCCCATCATGAATCAAACTAAGGATGAAGGGGATTTTCAAGCCATGGCAATCACAAGCATCATCTCTGGCCTTAAACTCTACAAATACACGGAGGAAAAAAATCTCTTATATGTTGGCGAAAGTGGTTATGAGGAAATAAAAGGTGTCACATAAAAAAAGAAAAGCTACAGAGATATAAAATGGTAAAGGGAAGGCTACAAACTGCTAGGAAGCAGCATTGACTGGCTTGAAGAAGGTTCATCTGCAAGTGCTTTTAATTGGAAAAATGTTGGATAAGTTTGGCTTTGGGTTAGTTAAGTACAGTGGAAAGTTGTGATAGGTCTGAGGAGTAAAAAGCCTGGAGAGCTGTATTTTAGCAATGGAATATTGAGGGAAGAATTGCTGTGGGAATGGGACTTTTTTCTTTCACCCCCAAATAATTTTTAGCAATTTTAACATCTGTGTGAATAAAGCTTATTTTATTTTCTTTAAGCTAGAGAAGAAAAATATATTTACTTAATTGTCTGCTTGTGAAACAGAATAATTCATGTATTTCCCTGTGTATCATTGTTATCATCTAAGGAACATGCAAACCTCCCAGAATCTGTCCGAAAGGTCCAGCCCTTTCATGCATGACTGAAGTGGTTTGAGAAGTACAGCGCGGTCTTACGGCTCTGGGTTTCCTGTCAGCCATCTACAAACACTTCATACAAGTAAACAACAGACAGCATTAAAAAGAACAATGAAAAAAATTCTGTAAACCTACATGCAGTCTAGGTTTTCAATGTGAGAGTATAAACGTGCTCATCATTCTTCAGAATTGACCACTTCTAGAGAAAGTTCAGAAATAAAATACAGTAAGCAGCATGAAATATTTTCAGTCATGAAATATTTCCATTGCACCTTACAACCTGGGAATCTGCTGGATGAAAAATGTCATTTCCAGGAGTAAAATAAAATAATATGACAACATGAGAAAATGATTGCTGTAAAATATTTACTCCCATCCACGAGCATGTAAGCTCTTGCTGTCCTTGGCGGGCATAAATTTGATAACCACTCTAACAGGGAATGCGAACAAAAGGTGTATCATATCCACCAGTGTGAAGAAGTGATCTTCACGATACACAGCCAGCATGTCTGCTGGTGCTGGTTTTTTTCAGCTAATTCTGTGTTCTCCAATTGACCTGCAGCTTCCTCATTTCTGGAGCTACCAGCATCCTCTTTGTGGCTTCCCAGCTATTTCCCGAAACTGTACTTTTTATACTATTAGTCTGGTAAGACTGGCACGAAATAAAACCCTGACAAGCAATCAAAGAAGAAGTTATTTTCTAAAGGAATTTCTCCAGAGAATCAGGTCAAAAGCCTACTTCTAGCCTTGAACACTTGGAATACATGAAAGAAAGCTTTGTTTTAGAAGCTTAGATGTCTACACACAAAGTTGATAATTGTTTTCTCTTTTTTTCTGTTTATTGCTTTTGAAGAAATTCAGTCTGAGACCTGGGATGCATCAAAGAAAGATGTGTATTTGGATGAGCTTTGTTTCATGGCAAGAGCTCTTCCTTATTAAGTCATCAAAACAGCCTGGAGTGAGAAGGTAGCAGAAGCCTTCTGGAAAAAGAGTACCAAGCATCACTGAGGACAATCACAGGGCACAGAAACTCAACAACTTTTATGTTCTCTCTTTTTATGTGCACAGAATTAGGGAGCTAGATGTCACATTTGTGAAGAGCCAAGGTGTCTGATCCCAAACTCATCAAGGCAATATAAATACACCCTTTGACTTCAGATGACCTTGGGATAAACCCTCAAAGATTTTAGTACTAATGAGTTACAGCTTTTCCAGCATCACTGAGATAATCTTCCAGGTGGGGGTGCGGGAGAGCGATTTCAAAAGCAGATCTGAGCTCTGTATATTGGTTGTGATTCATCAGAAATATTTTCTTTGGTCAGACAGGGATGGGTTTTCTTGTATTCTCTATCACGGTGCAAAGCCTTCTGCAGAAATACCAGCACATACCTACCAAACTTCTTGCTTCTGCAACAATCCAGGACTCTAACGATGTGATTCGATGTTATAACGTAGTTTATGGCTTTTGTTCCATTTCAGAAAAGGCTTTAATCTCTACAGGGCGCTAGACATTTCTAACAGCCTATGGATATTGCCTATGGAGTGAACATGGACATATTGCCTACGACTTCATTGCCAGGGTACAGAAGGACTGGGCTATTCTGTTGATTCTCTTTCGTCTTATGTGTCTTCTGTATTTAAAAATTAAAAAGAATTGTATACCCCAACCAACTAACTTTCACAGTTGCTTCAGGACACTTCTTTTTGTTGCATTCAAACTTGAGACAACTCAGCTTGTATTGGTCAGTCACAGGTTTCAAACCATTTTAGGGACAAGCAATGAAAATGCTATGAGGTCCTGTAAGCCTATGCCCTTGCCCTGCCTGACCTCCTCTCATCCTCTCTCCTGACTCTCCCTCACTTGCCAAGGAGCCACTGCTGCTGCTCTCTGACAGTACAGACTGGTATGAAGATCCTGGAGCACATTTAAGATGCTGGAAACTGCACAGAGAGGAGGAAGAAGGGCAGAAGAGTAGAAGACCAGCCATGGAACAAGAGAAATCAGGTGCCATCCAAGCCATACCTCTGTCACTCCCCTTCTGTCCTTTTCCTCCATCCTTTTGCTTTGTTCTGTCTAAACCAGACCCCTTTTGATACTGACTTTCAGCCTATAACACCATGAATTCCAGACATTGCCTTCTCCAAGTTATTTGGGCTTTTATACTACTGCATTGATTATAAGGCCAGAGACATCACTGTATTATCTGCTCTGATCTCCTGCATAACAGAGTTAAAAGGCCTTTCCTGAAGTGTTTGAATAATAGCATCCTTCAAATGGCATCTCTTCGCACTTCTATTTTTGATTTCTAAGATGCCATGAATAGAAATCTGCCACAATTCTTGGTAAATTTTCCCCAAAATGATGATGTCCACTATGGAAGCAATGCATTGAATTTCTAGACAAATCCAGTTCAGATTCAGCTTTCATCACCCCCCGTACCTAAGAAATCTTTGCCTGATTGACCGTTGAAGCTCTCTTTCTCTTGCAAGAGTTTTAGAGCCTGATTCTCAGCTCAGCCCCTGGGGAGCGAAGGAGGCAGGAGGTCCAGGCTGCAGGCACACCTGCCCCACGAAGCTCTCGCAGGTGCTGCAGTCACGGAGTTTTGTTCTTCACTCACAGCTCTTATTTTTATTTTCTGAGGTTGTTTTTGCTTTTGAGAGATAATCTCCATTATCACATTCTTTCCTGTTCAACACTTTTTAATGCATGTAATATATATCTTAGGAAGGTCCTTTACGCTATTGTGCGAATTCCAATTGTTATGGCTCATTTTAATTTCCTTTAAGGCCCTTGGCCATTTTTCTGTTGGAGTATAGCTGGTCCCACTTAATAAAAGTTTTGCTATGCAGATAGATGAAGCTTCTGTGTCCCACCTTTGAATCTCCAAATAAACAAGACCACTCTCTATCTGATGTATTTTATACAGTCAAATGCAAAAGAGATGACAGAGCCTAAAGCATGGGCAAAGTTGTGCTTAACTTTACTATGTACAATGAACAAAAGAACTTGGGATACGTGTGTACAGAAAATCATGTAATTTAATTTTCAATTTGTTTTACTTTTGCCCAGTTTGGATGCTTATCTGTACCAGTGGTGAAGAACATGTCTATCATGTGGCCATATGCTTAGTCTAGACAAATCCTGTTATACCTGGAAACCTTCATCAGAGGCACAGTTAGAAATAACAGAATTACACAGCAAGGAAAGATGCTTCTCAAACTCATCTCAAGTCAATGCCAGAGGATTCGATCTCAACACTGCTTCTGAAGAATACTGTTAGTCTGAATGCTAGCTGTTTTTCAAGCAAATGGTAGTCTGATAATATCAATGGTGACTTCAAGTGTTTTCTCATGTGTAATTTCTTTTTCCACAGTTTATCATATCAAAACAGTTTGAATAAAGAAAATAGCCATGACTTTTCTATTTAACCAAAACCTTGTTTTCTCTCATTTATTTGTTGCCTCTAATCATGACACAATAAAGTCAAGTATTTGGGAAAAGGCTCTTCCTTTCATTGCATATAACATCATTAGGGACTGTGTGATTTGGATTTCCATGTCTGAATAGAAATAATTAGAAAATACGATTAAAGTATTTTATGTCTGGGAAAGATGCTGGGATAAATTCTGCCTTTCTTGGTGTGAGGTGGCTAAAACTAAATCGAGTAAAGGGCTCAAAAGCAGTCTATAAAGCTGTATCCAAACTAATGCATGGGACAAGGAAATGCAAACTTCCAGGATGCAGCAGAAGACAAACCAAGAGAGGGTCCGCATCTGATGTCCTGAGAGGTACCTCTGCCATTGCTGCTGTATGCCCAGCAAGAACGGCTGTAGGTATCTGCAAATGGCTACCAGCTCTTCCTGCGGTATCTCTCCGAGGTCTACAAGTATTAGGTATGGTACCCATCCGGTTAATGCCACCAAGCATACCCAGCAGTACAGACAGTCTGGAAAGAATGAGGATTCCTTTTGGCTTCCATGGGCGCTGCAAGACTTAATGGTAGGGAGCTAAATGAGGCAGGCCTGTTTTTAAAAGCACACCCAGGGTTGTAGGTTGTGTCTCACCAAGTGTGAAGGTATTTCCTACAGACACCAGTGCACTAGAATAAACAGGGTCATGTTTGTTTAGCTCTTAGCGTAGAAGTTGTATGATTTGAGACCTGACCTTTTTACAGCCATATGCCTGCCTGCCAGTCAGAAGGCAGATGTAATCTATTCCTTATCTAAATGTGTGCAAGTTTAGAGCTTACATTTATGTTCTCCAAATCCACATCTAAAATACTGTTATAGGTGCCCCAAACCAGAAAACTGAATATATATCCTTTGTTCAGTGACAGAGGCCAAATTCAATTCAGTGAGTTCTTTATGATCTTTGACCACCACAGTCATCCTGCACCAGCACAGAACAAGAAAAAGTGTATCATACCTCAAATCTCTGAGATTTCATCAGAAGGAAAAAGATCACAGCACTATTGAGAGCAACTTAAGTGTCAAAGTCAGGTAGAAAAGATCTCTCTTTGGGAGCGTTCAAAGCAACTATTTCTCCCCAGTGACATTATAAGGAATTTATGCACTTACTTTACGGGGGCATCTTCATCAGCCACCTAAAATTTAGGTGCAAATTAGGCACCTACATTGCTACATACGATGCACTGGCTTGGAATAAAGAGACTTGCAAGGGACTGAATAAAACAGCCTAAAGGATGTACAAAATACATGCATATAAAATTATACAGACAGCAAACACACAGAGTCCTAAGACAAAAATGACTGCAGCAAAAAATGCTCACAGCAGCCAGAAATATGAACACTCGGATTCAGAGTCAGGCTGGACGTACCTCTCTGCATCCTGCACATGGGGATGGGCAACACCAAAGTCCTATCTGGTATTTGTTAAGTCCAGATAAAAGAGTAGGGTTTGAAGCTGGGGATTCTACCCTGCTTTCTCATGCTCAACCCCAGTGCTGCTGGTTTTGTAAGATATCCAAAGACAGATAGTGGAATAGGAAGGGAGGAACATGCCTCAAGGCTACTGAAATGTTCTCAGTAATAGGTTAAAAATGTGAAGCATTTAAAGTGTCTGATGCTCCCTTTGATATTCTCCAGGCGATTTCCTAAATCAGCTTCAATTTTTACTCATTTTCGACTTTAAAACAAGCAGCGCCACAAATGATTAAAAGAAACAACAACAAAAAATAAACACACCCAGATGGTAACTATTATCTGAGCCAGAAAATAGAGACAAATACATCCACTTAGGGCAAACTAACATATTGTATTATATCACTATGATGTACTGTAATGGGATATGATTTACATTAAAACTTGTTGTGAATTAGAGATTTAACTTATGGCCTTCCTCCACAAATTACAACAACAAACAAGAGCATGAAAATAAGCTCTAATAGCGGCATGCATCCCATCACTATTTGCTGGATTATTTCTAGACCAAAGCCACGGATAAAATATTCCAAAGTGCAGTTTTGTAACATTATTCGAGAAATGTGGTTTAAGTGAAAACCCTGAATCCCTGTGGTCAGCAAAGATTATATGGCAATATTCCCAAGAATCGGAGTGCTTTAGGTGAGATTTTGATTAAAACCACTCCAGAACAGTTAGGCAGATGGTGTGACCATGGCTTATTATGTTAAATGTAATGGTCTCACTTGCGCTCCCTCCATCTGTTTGCTCTGTCCACCTCTTGCTTTGTATCATAACCTCAGAAGATATTATTTTAGGGGCTACATTTTAACTGTGTATGTTGAAGCACCCAGCACAAAAGGAGCCAGCACTCTGGCTTTCCTGTGTTAATGCAACCAAGCTAAATAGACAAACTTGTCGGGGATGAGTTTGCCACGTTTATTCTCTGTAGCAAACTATATTTCTAATTGGATAAGGTTCTCTTCCCCACGTGCCGTCATCTGGTTTGTAATGTGGTGCACCTTTGAAGCACTGCAAAAATCTCTTGCTGAGCTGCACTTTGTGATGGATACTACACAAACATACACATAAACACCACACATTTTGGTTCCCTAATTTATGCAACTGCTTCCTACAAAGATCCTAGGACTGAAAGTTGCTCTGAGAGGGAGAATGACATGGTAAGTGGATCCCAAGGATTTGAGGTTTCTTCTCCCCGAGTGACTCGCCAGAGCCAAGCTCATCTGTATGCACCAATATTCTCTAAATAATAAAAAGAAAGGATAATGTTTCCTCTCCTGATGAATGTGCACTCAACTTTATCCACACGGTGCTTTAGTAGCTCTGCAAGAATGTAAAAAAAAGCTATCTAATTTCCTGTTTAACTTTGTCCAGAAATAATCACTGAGATCATGGAAGGCAACCTCTCCCTGCTTGAATGTGTGCCTGCCCAAAAGCTCAAGCCTGGGAAGGGAATGATGAAAACCCACTTCCAAAATTAAAATAGTCCTATTCCTTCCTGCTCTGTTGCAAAGAGCTAAAAAAAAAAAAAAGATGCTTGAGCCAGAATTGATAAGCAGTTACAAATGCAGCACTTCTAGCAGTACTTGAGACAATGTTAATCTAGCTGCTTTGGGTAGACCAGCAGGAAGCCTGGATCCTCACCGGTATGGTGAGCCACAGATGACATTTATCCTGCTGCACCTCCTCTGTTTTTGTTACAAGCTGCTGTGGTTAAGGCTGGGATGGCATCCTGACTTGTACCATGGTCACAGCTCTGTTTACAATGCAGACTGACCTTTCCTTACTGACTGAAGAAACATGAATATCTGTAAATGTTAGCCTTTTTTATTTTTTAAAAAGGAATGTTATTATCTATCCATTAAAAACAGGAAAGTAGGTGCTGACAAAAAGTAAGACAAAATTTAGCTGCTCATGTTCCCTTGGCTTTGGGAGAGATTCTCACATCATTAAATTATTTCAGAAATAAAGATGGTACGAAGAAAGTGATGTGCAGAGAAGGGAGAAAAAATCCCAATCAGGATGAGTGTATCTGATACCGTCTCCTGTAACTGCTCTGTTCAGGGAAACAGCTGAGATAGATAGTTCTGATTCTTCTAAAACTTCTGGAATTTGTGCTCACTGCCAAAGGAAAATAAGGGAAACTACAAACTACAATGAAACAGAGATAGCAGTGTTATGAGAACTATGCCAGCAATGAGATGTCAGAGTAAACAGTACTGGGAGGCAGAATATGTCAAGGAGAGATGGCATATGATGTCACCATGGTTTATTCCCAGCAAAAGAGAAATCAAGAGTTTTGTAATGCTCAGGGTCAGGCAGTAATGAGGTAGGAAGCAAAGCCACTGAAGTGACTTAAAAGCAGGAGGTTACACTCTTCTATGAAAACTGGAACTTCTCACCAATTTCATAGTGCCAAATACATTTTTAGCAATTAGCCTACAGGCTCATTTCTCCCTCATTTGCAACTGCCTAATATGCTTTTAGTAACTGCAGCTATCCCTGAGTTAAAATAGTAAAATAAAGGCGGCAAAGACTTTTCTTGCTACCGTTTTTAGCATTTTGTCCTTTTTGGATTAAATGAATCACATTGTTTACTACAGTCTTTCATTTCAGTCCTGTGTCTTATGCTCCAGCTGGAAGTGGGTAGGATAACCAGCATTCTGCCCAGTTACCTCACAGTTGGTGTTAAGAGAATATGTAACACCTGAAACGAGATGGAAAACATATGTAGGAAGACAAAGACATGCCATGGGGATTGCTCCTTTGCTGTTATGCTCAGAGGGACAAATTACTGCTCAGCAGAGCAATGGAGACCTACCACCTCTACCAGCATGGCACCTGCTAGACCCAGGCCTGAACGTGGAAATTTGCGACCACCCCATGGCATCAACCTTACACCTGATACAAGAAATTAAAAGGACAAAACCCACATAAAATTCAGCTCTTGCACAGCTTCAACTGTAAGCTCTTGCTCTTCCCCCATAACCTACGCAAGATTTTTTGGAAGAGTAAGGAAACACCAGCCACACGTGGACTAGGAAGCATCAATGCCAAAAAAGGTAAAGAAAAGCAAACAGAAAGAAGAAAGATCTGAAAAAGAAACAGTAATGGTAACACGATATAAAAATATCTGAAGTAACTGAGAAGAGCAAGCAGGAGTTAATGCATGCTACCCTTGTTGGTACTGTATAAATGTCTTGTTCTATTCCATTCTGGTGTTATTCCAGGGTCAAGCATATTCAGTGTCCTTTATAATCAAGCTGTCAATATACAATCCTGATGCTATACATTGATTTTCTGCCACAAAAAAGAGGAAGTTATCCCTTTGGGTTCAGCAACATCACAGCAACTTAATATTTCTTAGACCACAATATTCAGTATCGCCACAAAGACCAGGGCATCTTCCTGGCTTCACACATTTTATCTGCAGTTTTTATACATGTCGGTTTTTGAAAACATGTCAACAATGCAATATAGCAATTTATTTAGTAACTATGTGAAATCTGTGAGGTTCCAGTTTGTACCAATAAACTAGTTATACAAACTTCTGTGAACTAAAGGGAAAAGAGCATGAAAATGCCCCTGAAATCTTCTTAAGGAAGATACAGAAATGTAGAACTTCTTTAACAAAAAACTGTTCACAGAATAAATATAGTAACAGTAATATTTAGCACTTACATAGTTCTGCCTCTCTGAAGTACTCCAAAATGTCACAAAAGAGATCAGACTGAGCCTCAGAGTGGCTAAGGAAATTCAAGAAGAGAGTTACGTTACTTGCCCAAAACAGCATGTAACACGGCTAAGAAAATTGGCACTTTCAGTCCCACTCCTTGATATTAAGCAGATTCTTGTCTTGTGAATTTCCCCATGTCTTTTTAGCCATAAGCAGGGATACAAGGGCTCTTCCACCTGAACTCCCAGCTATTAAACTGAAAATGAAAGCCCATAATGTTTTTTCTAAGGAAATTTAAATGTTAGTAAAGCAGACGTCAAAGGAGTTCTACAAGCATAAAAACCCCATCATCATAATTGTCAGCTTTATTTCTTCATTCTGTGTTCAGATAGTACTTGTCAAGAAATATGTTACGAATTGCAGGGAGATGTATTTAGCAGGAAAGGAAGCCAAGGGCTGAGGTTGCACACCAATGCTCTTCCATTACAGGGTATCGATTTGGTAAGATATGAGCCCAGCTTGCAAGGTAGCATTCGAAAACAGTGTAAGTAGAAAGCTGGAAGGAGCTCTACCAGCCACCTCAAAGGTGGTACCCACAAACACAGCCTGCCCCTGGTGTACGTCTCACTAGTTTTTAAAAGTCTCCTAAGGAGGTGATTCAAAATCCCTGCCAAGGAGCCCAATCCAGTGCTTAACTGTATCTGTCAACAGAAAGATTTTCCTACCAGCTGACTTAAAGCTCCTCTTTCAGTATGTCTTCCAGCCAGTGAGCCCCCTTTTATATTTGTGCATTTGGGTGGGTTGTTTTTTTGGGGTTTTTTTCTTCCCACTTCCAATTCTCGCATGCAGAGCATTTCTCCTTAAGGAATTGCACCACACTGCTAAACCAGGCAATCAAAAGCCGCCTGTTTTCTCAAACCCCTTCATCTCCTCTCTGCGCATCGCCACCCACACACGCTGGCACTGTGCGTGGCAGCAAGGCAACCAGGGGACAACCCTGGCATGGACCAGCCCATGCAAAGCCTCGTCCTGGGCTGTCCCCTCAGCCTGAGCACACGCCCTTGGTTAACTTCAGAAAATGGTACATGTGACCATATCAAACCCCTCATTCGGTCCTCAGTATGCCACTTTCCCCATTGCCTTCTCACCCGTCAGTGCTAGAGACAGTTTCTAACACCCTGCTACACGCAAACAAAATTATTATTTGCTCTTTGACAATAACCCCCAATGAAGTACCTTTAAATTACTTTCAGTGAAAAGTTTCTTACCACCCTAAATATTTGCTTTTTTCAACTTTATATGCTAGCCTGAAAGCTTATTATTTGCTAACACTACTTCTTTACGGACCTGGCTGGCTCACAGTCTTCTAGCAGGATCCTGCAGGTCTCTGGATACTTGTCATAGGTGGTTCCCACTTCCAAAATAGACAGGGAAACTCTTTGAACAAGATCCATAGAAGAGTAGGATCCATCTGTTTGAACAAGATCCAGCCGAGCTGTTTCAAGTGATTACAAGATATTTCAGAGACATTTAGTGGCCTGTTTTACTTGGCTTACAGCTAAACTTCGAGATCTGCTTTTTGAACAAGAAGATTTCAGATTACAGATTTTTAGAATTTCGCTGATTGTGAAAAATGCCAGAAAAAAAGGAAAATTGGAAATATATGTATATGTATTTCATAAAATAGGACCACACACTGGTAGCACAGGATATGTGACTTCTTGAACCACCAACTACTGACATAAAAGACATGCTGCTTCCCCTGGGGCTGTTCTGTTCAGAGCAGGAGGATGCTGGTCCTCAGGTGCCAAGTTACCCATCTTGGCCTCTCTCAGCACATTTCTCATGCAGTTTTTTGGCCTAAGCTGCCGTTTTGATCACATTTCCATTAGGCATCACCGACTGCGAGTACCCACGCATGCTGAGCAGCACATTAAAACTACTTTTTAATGTCTCACTATAAACTTGCTTTCAATATCAAACAAAACATTAAAGATCCATTATTTCTCCATACTAGCTAAAGACTTTTTAATGAGATTAATTACAAGAAAAGAAGAATGTATTTTTCAGGAGATCAGTTGAATAACACAACGCCTAATGTTTAGCAACCTTAAATAGTGTCTATTAGATCTGATGTTATTTGAAAAACGCCTGCGAATATTTATAGTATTTCAAGTTATTAAACTGGACACATTCTAAAACTGCCAGAAATAAAACTGCATTTTTCTGTTACATGCCTGTTAAAAGCTCACTACACTTTTCAGACCTCTACAGCTTTCACATGCCTTCAAGAAATCTGTATGTGCCTTGAATGGGAAATGACTCAATTTTGCAGAAATGCGTAAATAAAATGTCCACCATCATCTATCCATAAAATCTGAGATAAAGTAGAAGTTATCAGCATTAACCTCTCTTGTTCTGCTTGCAGGAGTCAGTAAAAGAGTGTTTTAAAATGGTTTTGTAGGACAATGGCTGTGTCATGACGGTGACAATCTTCCCACATAAAAGACCAAATAGCAGATGAGGGGAAGTGAAGAAAGAAATTATTACATAATGAAATTTAAAAATACTACATGCAGGCAACAAAGAAAGAATACTTTAGAATTTTTTACTCTCATTTCAGGCAGGGAAAAAAAGAGACCAAGGAGAGCAAGCACAGGGGAGATGATGCTTCACTTGCTCACTGGATCTCTTTGAGAATATTACAGCCTTGTCTGACAAGGAAAGAACAGCAAAGATTAGCTATCTGGATTTCTAAACCCCCGACCTTGTTTCTTACTAAAGGTTAATGTCTAAGAGAAGAAAAAAAAATTGACATACTTCTATAAAAGCCTAAAGGTAAAAGACAAAGGGCAGCCTCAAGTGGATACTTTTCCAGCTAGAAAAAAAGCTGCTGCAGATCCACAAAGGCACTAAGACTTACTTTTGCTGCTATTTTTATTATTAACATAAACAATCTTTTCTTTGCGTGAAGAGTTCTAATTTTGCCAAAGATGCTAAGTGAGAGGCAAAGGAAATTATTAATGCTGAAGGACTGGGGTAAATCAAACACCTGAGCATAGGGAACTTCATGTGAAGCAGCAGGAGATTCTGCCACAATTCCTGGGAAAAAAGATCCAAAGAAAGTAGCCTACATCCTACATGCCCAACTAACCAGAAGATGTGGCTAACCTGGCTGCTCTCATCGACATACAGAGCTGAAAGGCAAGTTATACAAGGAAGACAAAAGGCAAGTTATACAAGGAAGACAAATGACAGTGCTGAAATGCAGTCAGAAGACAGGAAGCACCAGTTTGGATTCATCCATGCAATCACACACGTATCTGCCCATTTGTACCAAAAAACAGCACAGCTCTTTTTTTTTTTTTTTTGAGGGGGGGAGGGGGGGCTTGGCTTCAGACCTTGTGACAGGCCCACTGGGCTCTCTGGTATGAATCCTGAGCCATGGAAATGCATTTCTCAGCATATGAAACTGCTTCTCCCAAATATTACCAAAAAAAAAAAAAAAAAAAAAAAAAAAAAAGAGAATACATCCACTTTTAATAGATCTTTGGTATCAGCCAAGGGGGGTAAAAAAAAAAAAAAAGAAACACTCCCCCCAACTTCACAATCTCACAGCTGAGGTTTTCAAGCCAAAAGACAAAAAGCCATAACAACAACTGTCATTCTCTTTTTCTCTTTCCAAATCAGACAGTACTGCAAAACTTGCAATCAAATCGCAAGGATTGGCAAACCTGAAGATATTTACAACATTATGAACTACATTATGTCTCAGACAGTTAAATCCCTGGGAAAGGCATGTATTACACAGGCTAAGGACGTCACGGTGACCTTGTTTTAACAGAAAGGACAGTGCCAAGGTTGACAGGCCCCCAAATTAAAATCTAGTCCAGAAAATACATATTTCAAATGTCCTCCTGATTCTGAAAAAATCCATCAGTCTGCCAAAGCAAGGGCTGCAAGATTATTAAAGTGCCAACTACAATTTATGCCCAAGATACCTAGCTGGCCATCTCTCATGTTACATACTGCCAAGGGTCTGGGTTGTCCATCCTTCAGGGCCCCCCACTTTATTCTGAGATTGAGGTCAGGTCTTCTCACTCCAAGGACTCTTGACGGCAGAGTCCCATCCCTGACCGTGCTTCTCAGTGTCTCGTTGCTTTCTTCTCCAAAAATTCAGCGTAAGATCAAGCCAGGTGGAACATTCCTGCCTATTCTAATTTTCTTTCTTTATTAATGTCCCACTGCTCTGTTCTGGGGAGTGGCAAGAACATTTGCTACAAGAACAGATCTGTAGTAGTTTCTGCTTACTGCTGTATAGTGGCATGTATGTGGACAGCTTGTTTGTTGTGTTCGATGCACAGCAGAGCTGACATGAAATGGGACATATTAAGGGAAACTAACTTCAGTATAGTCCTCTTGAAAGGTGGGACATGGGCTCATGCCTTGCTGCAGCCTGGCTCAGGGGTGGATGCAAATCCAGCCCTCGGCTTTTCAGGAGAAAGCTCAAACCCCTGCCTGGCTGCAATTCACTTGGCACAGCCTGCTGGGATGGAAATATTTAAACTATTCATCAGAAAAGAGACTATGAAGGTGCAAGTAACACCATGGTGAGGACATGCCCCTAGCTGCTGCGAGCCCCCGGACTCGTGGCAGGGACCACCCAGCCAGGCGGAGGAGCAGAGCGGGTGCAGAAGGCTGGCTGTGCACAGGGGGACAGATCCAGGCTGTCCCAGGCAGGACAGGGATTGCAGCCCCCGTCAGTGTGCACCCCTGGGTGCAGGCTTGAACCGCTGAGCTATCAGGTGAAAGGTGAGCCAGGCACTTCTCCTCCTCTGCAAAGCCTGCCTTTCTCTTCCAGGCTTTTCTTCAAAGGACTAAGGTTTCATTTGGAGTGCATGGGAATCTTTTGTTTGACGCTAAAACCTCATTCTCCCTGTACTTCCTTTTTCCACTCCATTTTGCTGCTGCCATGTCGATCGGAAGAAACAAACCCAGTGCTGTTTAGTCATCTATGAGCATTTACAACGACATCGGTGATGATTTTTTCCAATTTGGCAGTCTAACAGCCTGATCAATTATTCACCGACCCCTAATTTTAAAGCCATCCACTGTACAAACCACAGGTCAGGAAAGCAAGGGTTTGTTTTGCAATCAGCTTCTGTGCAAGAGCAGGATTCCTCTATATTACAATACTCTGGTGGCTCTTGACCAGAGAAGGGTGGGTGATGTGCAGACACGCTCATGAGCACAAACAAACCCAGAGCCCTTGGGGGGTGGGTGTGGTTGGTCATCTCACGGATCAGTTCCTGTTTTAAGTATGCCATGTCCCTTGGAGAGAGGAATTTTTCATGTATCAGAATACCCCGCTTGTTCAAGAAGAGCAGGGACAACAGGCAGAAAAGCAGCACGGTAAAATAGGCAATTAGGCATCTCTAGCAACACAGCGTCGCTGCTGTAGGTTTACAACACCCTTCCTTTCAAGCCCTCTTGGAGCTCCCTTTGCTTCCACACACACTTCCTCTGCAAATACAGACACTTACCTTAAAGCCAGCAGACTCATGGGTAGATGGACCAGAAGGCTGTCTGGTTCTACTGCAGCTTACGCTCTTCTGATAATGCTGTGGTGTTGCTTTGCTGAATTCCACAATACTGCTCATTCCATTGCAACAGCTGCTGAAAATCCCCTATTTTGCTTTCTTTTACCTCCATTGGGCAAAAAAAAAAATATGAGGATGCCTTATGGAGCTCAACCAGCAGAAAAGGGGGACATCAGGGAGCCAGGCGGGAGTAGAGGAAGCAAACAACGTGTGGCTGATGTGCCACCACATCGCTCAATGACCTACTACTGCAAGGTGTTTGGACACAGCTGTGATGAGCATGGCATGAAAACTAGGGAGAAACAGCTATGTGCTGCTCACTTGGTTTAGCCCTGCTTGGCCCAGCTCTATCTCAGAGAAGGATAGGACCTTCCCTTCCTTGCTGGGATGGTATAAGATCCCCCACATCCATGGTGGGTTCAGCTCATACAAGGTGCATCAGCCTTCCTCTCCTCCCCTCACCCTCCATCCCATCCAGTCCACAGGCTTAGAAAAAGAGAGCGGTGTTTCCACTGTGGAGACTACAGTGTCATCTCCATCAGAAGGGAAATTCCCCGTAGGAAATCTGTAGCTGATTTTTAGCCCAATTTTGTGCAAGGGGGAGTTCTCAAATACCGGAGAATGCAATCACAAAAGCTTAATGGAAACACAGCAAAAACATAATTTAAAATGCAGGGAAAAAAGCAAGGAGAGAGAGTTCTCAACTGTGAAAAGTTTGGGCTTATTTTCCAAATTTACTATAGGATGCAGCAGACAAATCCAGGGCTATTATTTATTGAGAAGTGTCCCATGTGCACAGTAGGGCTCTGCACACAAATGAGACAGTGTCTGATCCAAGCCGAGACACAAACAGTTTGACATCTGAATACACCAGAGACAAGCTCTCCGTGAAGTGGTGTGGATATTTTCAGAGATCATTGCTGGAAGTCTTAAGGGAAACGGGGTGTTTGCAGGCAGAAAGCGTTTCATAGAGGGAGGCATTTCTTACTGAATACGTAATGCAAAGAAGTTTCAACAGCAAACAGGACACAAAATGGGTGGGCAGAAGACAGATTCGGGAAAAAATGTAAAATCTGAGTATGACATTGCTAACAGAGGGAAGTTAGGAAAGAAACTACTAAAAGGAGTTATGAACAGTGGACAGAATTTAGAGAAGTCAGTATGGTAAGAATGAAGTGCTGGCTGATGCTGACTGTGGAGCTCGATTAAGATCTGATGTCACCCACAAGGCAAGTGTGTGATGGGTGAACACCACCTCAAGACCTCCATGACGATGGGCTGGTAGGCTTTGCTGTTTGTGAAGCTGTAACTGCTATGGGCAGGCTACCACATGGGAACATGGGTCCCACCAAGAACCCCAGTATAGTTCAGGAACCTTCTGTAGACCAGGATTTCATTAACATTAGCTATATTTAAACAAGGAATATGTGGACGATGGGAAAACTCTACAGTGTGACAACTCCCCTCTTGAGCATGAGTTTGGCTTCTTCAAACTTCAGCCGAGGATAGTGAAAGCAAAGGCATCCCATGTCTTTGGGCCTTGACGTATCTCCACATACAACAGCCCTGTGCCAAACACTGGTCATCCCATGTCCCAGGAGCAATGCAGTCCTACCAGCCTGAGCTTGCCTCCATGCCTAGACCCTTTGGTGAACTGTAGGCAAAAGAACTGCAATGAAAAGGACTCCAGGGAAGCTATTTAGGCTCACCCTTATCTCAGGGGAAAAAAAGTGCAAGAGGTCAAACACCAGTTTGTAACAGGTCTCCACAGCCCTGTTTGGCCGAATTAGGCCTATTTTGGCACCTTAGCCAAACCTGGAGTGGTGAGTTGGATGGAGCAGCAAGTACCACCTGGAAACTGTACAAGCAGGAACAAAGCACTGTATTACAAGTACTGGTGCAGTGCTGATGTGTTAATATCACCTGTGTGAGACAAACAAAAGGACAGCACACTGCTTCCTAGAGTTCTGCTGCTGCAAAAGGAGAAGTTTGTGGGATAGCCACATGTCAGTAGGCTTCAGAACACATGTGCAAGGACACACGCTGCCCTGGCCAGACCCCAGCTGCTGCAAAATACCCTCTCCTCAAACAATAACCTACAAAAGTGAGGAGTCTCAGCACAACCCTGCTGAGCCACAGATCTGCCCCCCCCCGACTGCCCACAGGGGGCTGCCACAACAGCGCAGCCAGTGTGACCATCAGCCCTGACCCAGCAACATTATGGGGAGATGGAGACATGATTCCTGATGCTGATAGCAGGATCAGGTTTGTTTATGGAGACAGCAAAACCCTTTCCGTTTTTGAAATACCAGATACTTGCAGCAGAGGAAAACAGTGTGCAAGGTTAAGTTGTTAGCCCAAGGTCACTGAGGCCAGGAGCGTGAGGAGCTAGCAAGCACCAGAAATTGCTTGCTGACTCCTTGGTCCCCAAGTCAGACCACCCACTTCTTCCTGAAAGAATCTACTTACGCAATTACTTCTTTCCAGCAAACCCTTTGCCAACCCTCTGAAAACCACATCCCAGAACTAGTTGGATTTGACAGGCTCTGATGCGGTGCTCACGCGTGGGGAGGTGGGGGCAGCCCCCTGCCAGCCACTAACATCTACAGAAGACCCACTGTTTACAGGATGTGCTATCAACAACCTAACCTCTATTAATGCCATAAAACTGAAACTAAAGCACAGGAAAAGATCATGGGAAATTCTTCTCTCAGCAATGAACTCCCTTGGAAATGCATGTACTCTTAGCTCCCATTTGAATTTGGCTGGTGTGTTTATTAGCCTTAATGCATACAAATGCATTTTGCTGGAGAAATGCAGCATAAAGAATTAGCTCATCAGGCTGTAGTGGAATAGGCTATACTATGAAGTTATCGCAATTAGCAATTCTGTTCTGCCTGCGTGGTGTGCTTAGGCTCCCCCAGCTTACCTCATCATCTCCAGGGCCCTGAGATTGTAGCCATGGGTTTGGGGCTTCAACTGGAAGAACCGCTTTTTTGTTACTTTTAAGCAATCCATGAAACCAAGGGTGGAAAACCTCACAAACTGGCCTCCAGCCATCAACCCATCATAGTCAGTAATGTACTACAGGCTTTGCAATGAACCGTTCTTTAGGGTAAGAAACAAAGTGCATACTCTCTCCTGTCTATGTTCGGCAGCAAAGGCTGCACATCACAGAGGCACCTTTTGTTTGTTTGGCTGCACTCTTCCTTTGAGAGAAAATGTTTGATTGATACAGGCAATTCCTAAATGTCAATACATGCTTTCAAATGCATGGTCTACTTCAGTGTCAATACAGGGAATTGACAGGACATCCGATATTAATGAGTATTGATGTGTGAACATGTGCACACACACACAGAGCGATGGTGGAAACCTGATGTCATGAAGCTTTGAATAAATGTGCCATGGAAAAGAACAAATCAATATTTAACACAGAGACAAGTTATTATGTGTGTTGTATCTTGCTACATCAGAAAGACCTAAAATTCATTACAACCCAAGAGTGACTTTCCTCCTACTCTTCCTGGTACAGGCAGGATGGGATAGGGGGAGGGAGGGAGAAGCGGGGAGGAAGGTCTCTGGGTCACTCAGAGGCAGGAGAAGGGGAGTTTTCTACTCTTTGGAGGGTGGGAACAACCTGGGCATCACTGTTGTGTAAGGCTGCAGAAGACAGCAGCTAGGCTCAGTATGTTGTCCTCAGGCAGAGTTTGTGACCAGTAAGAGTAATGAAGCCAAGAAAAAAAGACGTGTACGTGAAATGTACAAATTAAAAGTTCTTGGGCTAAAAATATCCATGTTGGAGGCACAAAAAAGAGAGCTGAAAGGGTATACAGGAAGACAAATGGATACAAGCAGGATTTTGTACTTCATCTGACAAGCAGATCCAACCACTGAATTCAATGCATCCAACAGGAATGGGGTTTTCTATGAGCCAGAAACATAAAAAGTGTGAACGCTAAACCATGCGTGTGTGCTAGCGTGAGAAAGGCTTAGGCAAGACATCTTTCTTAAGGTCATGCAGAAGTCACTTGCATTTGTGATTTTCCAAAAGAATTTGATCAATAATCAGACACATCCTTCTCTCTTCCTGGAATACATTGAACTGCAAGGAATGACTGAGATGTTGCGAGGATGTCAGGCTGCACTGCAGGGTGGGGGGACCTGCAGCACAGATGGGCTCCTGCGGTGAGAAGCCACCTTTTTCCTTAATCAAAATAAAACTGCTGAATATGAAGACCTGCACCGCCAATACAAGAGTGACAAAACAGACTTTTCCCATACTGCCAGTTTCATGTTTGCCCAAGAATGTTAATTTTTTTAAAACAGTATTTTTTCAGGCTCTCAAAAGATAAGGTCCCCAAACCTGAAATCATTGTGATACTGCCAGCTGTAATAACCCAAGGTGTATCCCCAGTCTAGTGGTAGTGTTTTCCATCGAGCCCTGGCTCTCGGTGTACAACTAACAAAGAATATGACTTTCATTAGTGATTTCTATCTGCTTTGGTTGGGAAGAACTCAGCCGCTGAAGGCTCAAAAGCCAGAAGGTAAACACCTGAGCTTCAGTTTTGGGGTGTGTTTGTCATAGCACAACAAACAGTATCTTTGTTTTTAATCCTCTGTGTGTGTCAAAAGGATTTTTTCATCATTTTTAACAATCTAAAATGTAGCAGACCTACTCCGGGGGAAGAAGGGCTCCCAGTTTCAGCAGTAACACCAGGATATCTATGGAAAGCAATGTTTGCTCATTTGTGCTACTAATTAATATATGGATCCCACATTAAATGTATATAGTTTAATGGGTCCTATGATCTGTTTCGCTCTAAGAACAAGACCTAAGAACCCTCTAAGCTTTGGTCAACTATTTGGAATAGGGAGGGAAAATAAAAATTTTAAAGTTGGTTGGGTTTAGAGAATTAATTTAAAATAGAGAGCCTTTTGTCAAACACTCTTAAATGACCTCAGAGGCTAAGCCCCTCACAAATCTACAGTTAAAATATAGCTTAAATAGGCATAATGAAATGCAAAGTAGGCCAGTTATGTACGAAAGCACTGAAACTGCCCATGGGAAGCATGAAACAAAACCCATATGTGCGCTCAGCTCCTGCCATCCTGACTGAAGGCAATGCCAAAGCTCCCTGATTTCAGCTGCACGAACCCTACCCTTCGTTTTTATTTAAGTAGTAAGATTTCTGTACTCGCTGGGGACAGAAAGAAACAAAATAGAGAAGAGGAGCTCCCCTAGTATAGCACTATAGTATAAGAAAGAAACAAAATAGGGAAGAGGAGCTCCCCTAGTATAGCACTATAGTATATACATAGGCTTGTTCCTCATTTTATGGCTGTGCAAGTGAAAGTAGGGAAAGTTCTTCCAAAGCACAGCAAAAGTCTTCTACTTCCTCTCACTTTGGAGCTTATTTTGGGCTGCGGTAAACATGGGCGAGGAGCTTGGCTGAACGAATACCTTCAAGCTTTTTCTGATCCTACCATGGTGCTGCCTTCACAGACCTCAAAATCCCTTCATGTGTCATTTATAAATAATCCTATCCATTGCAAAAGGTGGCGAGCATTGCCTGTGTTACACACTGGGAGCACGCTGACCAGCTCTCCTGGCCTTTAGCGTTGACCTGGCGCTTAACTCGGAGCTGCTGCTTGCCTGGAGCGCTCTCCTCCACGCTCCATTTCATGCAGAGAGCAGAGAGAGTTGAGAGCTTTTGCTCAGGTTTGCTCTTTCCTTTTTTCATTTCTAGCGGACAGGGTGGAAAGGAGGATAATTGGGATTCGAGTTCACAAGCCAGGCTGCAAGCAAGTGTATTCCTGCAATGCCACAGGAGCATATGCAAGTGAAAATGAGATGGTGAAGGATGTGACAAGGCATTTTTACCCAGAGCAGCTCCTTCCCAGTACATCCACGTGCCTGCTGCATGGTTTTGCTTCTGCTTCTTTGAGCGAGCCATCCTACAGCTACGCTGTCTGGTGTGCACCTGTATTTACAAGGCAAACTTAGCAGGACACTGAAAGCCAGCGTTGGAGGAGACAAAACAGGAGAGGACACGGGGTCTGGATCTCAGTCTGCTCTTGGGTAATTTTAGTGCTTTCCTCAAGCACCTAGGTGGCACAACGACTTCAAGCTGTGGCCACCACTGTTAGCACACCGAATTAAGCACATAAACAACATTAGCTATAATAGCATTATAATGCATGTAACCTCTTACTAGGGAATTGGAAATTTAAGCTGATGTTTTCTTTTGCAGCAGAGGTAGGAAGCCAAGACAACAAGTTAGGTGGTGAAAGTTAGAAAGGAAAAAGAACAATTTTTTTTAGATGCTTACTGCAGAATGCCTACAATATTGTACCATAATAAGCTGAAAATACAGACTTTATTTCCCTCTGGAATTCAAATGCTTGTACATCAACAGGGCACCTCTAATATCTAAGTAATAAGCATAGCTGCTCCGTAAGGACACTATTGAAACCCAAATTCCCTCAATACAATTTCAGATTGAGAGTGTGAGCTTGGGGAAGGAGAACTTTATTACATTTCATAAGGTTCTCTTAAGCATTTTCTGAATTTAAAGCTAAAACCACAACCTCCAGCGGGAGAAAGTTCTGCACTCCTCTCCTTTAAATCTGCATTCATTTATCTGATATCCTGGACAAAGTAAAATTGCTTTTGTTATTTCTGCAGACCGACTGTAGAACATTACATTGAAGGCTTCATGCAGGCTGAGAACAATGATTGTGCAAAATATGTATCTATAATGCAACTATTAAAATGTTCTGATTTGTTGGCTTCACATTGGTACATATCAGTACACATCAGTAAAACTGATAAAAAACGTATGTTTTCCCTTTCTTCTTCATAGCTGATTATACCAGGCATGCCTGGGCAAAAAGCATTTGCTACACTGCTTGAAGAAGCCAGGTACAGTACAATTTGCTAGCCATTAGGCTGAGATACACTAGCGAGCTGCACCGGTGAAATGGACACCTGTGCAGTAGTAATCGAAGAGTTAATGTTTTTCAGTTGTCCCTGGATGAGTGCAATATTTCTGTATCTTCTCAAAATTTAACATTAAACAAGTTAGGAGTTCAAAGCAAACAAACTGCATAATCAAAGAGCAGATTCCCCTTAGGATTCTCTAAATAAATACTATTGCATTTCATACCACCACCTCCAATTGCACTGAACCTCTTATTTATTTATGGTATCCCTGGTTCAAATGGCAGAACCTCCAGATCCAATTTAAAATGCTGAAGAGGTCACTTAGAATTGTTGACTGAACGCAGATCAAACCCTAAAAGAGACTTTGTAATGAAATAAATATTTACTAATCAGATTATCTACCCAGAGCAACAATCTTTGTTGGTAGGCTGCCATTTATTACACTTTCAATCAACCCTGTGGCTTCTAATAAGCTGCGTTTTCATGTTTTTCTTAATATAGAACTGCTTGTCATTCAGCACCGTATGATGTGCTGCTGTGCTCCTGGCGAGAGGCGATGCCCAGGGCGAGCAAAGGCTGCCGGCGATGCCGTGGAGCTGCTGGGCTCGCTCTTCTGCCTGGCTTGCTGGGGGCAGCGGGCAGAAGCCAGCAGCAGTGGCACGGCTCCGTGCCAGGCTTTGGCGGGACTGTGGAGTCAAAGTGGATGTCAGGGTTCCATATGAAAACAGCCTCCCCCAAAATTTGTTAGGTTGTTTTAGAGATGCAAAGGGGAAAAAAAAAAAAAAAAAAAAAGACTGCTGTTGAGAGACTGCTTTTACCTGTGCAAGGATGCAAGCATTATTATGCACACGTGGCAGGCACAGGCTGTTAATTAGGAAAATGAATAAGAAAAAAGGCTTCATGAGGTGCACGGGTAACGATCCAGGTGCTGCTAAGTATAAAATATGCTTAGAAAAATGAGCCCTTGCAGAGTTGGAGGAGATGGATTATCAAAAACACACAGTCGTGCTGACAAAACATACACATCTGCTTTGCCAGTACATTTAAGATGCCAGTGCTCATGAAACAGGGAGTAGGATAAATAAGTGCTTGGCTGTGCATCTTTCTGATTATTGCTGTAAGAAAACACTTAATATTTAGTATCGGTACCGCATCCAGAGTAAATGCATCCGTCCATTACACGGCTGCTTGCTTGAGTGGGAAGATGCAAAATAGGCCACCTGAAAACGTCTAAAGTCACAGACCTTCTAGAAGAATAATCCCTACAAGACAAAGCACTCCATACTCAGCTAACTTATTATTTTACCCATCCAACATTAGCAGTTTCAGGGAAATTTTCTGCATTTCTAAATCTTAAATCTGTGGATTTTAATACTGCCTCATAAACCAGCCACAGATTCACTAACACAGGCTGACGGCTATAACTGTGTCCTTAACTCAGCACCACGTGTGTAAAAAATCCTACAAGTTCATCAGCGGTTAATCCGTCCTATCAAAAGTGCCACAGTATGTTGACAAAATTAGAAATACAAGTTTGTTATTTTAATGAGTCACTGACATCTGCTGCTTATTCTTAGTTTTCAGCCATACTGCCCTGCTCTGACATCACGGTGCATGTGATTTTCATTTGGTTACTGCTCTTAGCACCAGCTCGGTCTGTTGCATTACTTTGACAGCATTTCTCCTCATTCATTATTTAACAATAACTTTTGCTTACCAAGCATATTTCAACACAACTAACTAAACTAAAAGCATGTCCTAATCCTTAATGAAGGCCAAATGCTCCTCATGGGAGGCAGGTAAGTATCATCATAATTTTCTTGATGGGAAAGCAGATATTAGGTAATTTGCCAAGGTCATGCAGCCTGTCTGTGGCACAGATTGGGAAAAAAAAATGCTCTTGGGAGCTCTGACGGTCTTAGGTGGCCCCAGGTGTAAGCAACAACCTTAACCAGCTAAGGCTACTCTGGACCCAGAGCAAATGCACAGGGAGAGAATGTGAAGGCGTGAGCAGGCATGAAGAAGAAGGTCCTGCAGCGGGGTCATCTTGTCACTGGAAGGCTGTGAGCCTCCGCAGTTGGCTCACGACAACTTTCGTTATCAGATAATGCTGAAACAAGGCAGTCCAGTGGCCTGCTCAGGAGCCCGAAGGTCTTGAGATACTAATAATGGATTATTATTTTTTTTTAAGTCCTGCATTTCTCAGTCTCTTTTCAACTCCATGTTTTTAACAATGATGTTATTTAACACATGCCAGCATGAATAAGTTTATTCTTTCTTCTGATCTGCTCCTATAAAAGGAGCTTGTGTTACACAGACTGCCTATAATTCATTAAGCCAAATTCCCTTCCATCTGGAGGCTTATACAGTTGTTGAAAAGCTGTCACTATAACCTATTGTCACTGCAACTTTTTACGAACCAACCTACATTTTTATGTCAAAATTTATCTCAACAATTTTGCAGTACTTACTTTCAATTATTTCTATATCATCAGCCTTTAGGTAATGCAGCATTCAAGATACTGGGATAAACTTCTCTCTCTGGCTCTGTTCATACTGAAAATAAATATGGTTTTGTATCTTAACAAGAGCTACAGCTTCAAGCACACATCCCAGTGGACACACAAACCAATGGCATTTATTGATTTCACACTCCCCAGATGAAACAGTCATAAATAAATGCAATGGTCTACATTGTAAAGAAAGAAAGGGAATTCTTCTCAATGAAAAAAAAAAAAGAAAATGGGCTGTCCTCATTTTGTTTTACAAGAAAAAGGCACATATGCATGCAAATTCCACATGTTTCGAAGGGGAGATACATAAAATGATGCACACAGGTAACAAGGCCAAAGACCAACAGCAGCTGCTTTATTTGTCATGAGCCCCAATCTATAGAAAGACACGCTTCCCTCCTAGCATCCCACCCTCTGCCAGACCCACCCGATACATAAAATGAGATTAAAAATCTAGCACGCAAGGAATCAAAACATCCTCATTTCTGGCCAACTTGGCAAGGCACCTTACTGACTCAAATTCCAGCAAACAGGACATGGCCTTAGTCCTAAAGCTCTGTAATAAAGCCCTTCAGACCACCTTTCCCTGACCTTTCATAATGGCTTTACAACAGATTACGGCACCGTCTATACTAGAGGGTTGTACTGGCATAAGCCGTACCAATACGACCAGGACTAATTCTGCAGTGAAGAGAAAGCCAGAACGCTAACACAAAAATTAGAAACAAAACAGAAATACAGCTGATGGGTAGAAAAACAGGTGTTGACATGCCATCCTATCACAAAATTAACCAAGGGTGTATCGGTGTTTGTAATATGGCTTCACACCAGCATCACTATGTTTTTTAATAAAATAAAAATCACAAACTGAACTAGCATGGGAGAATCAGTCAGATATAAGTCTTGACTAAGCCCTTGAATTAAAATGCTGTTTCAAAAGGCAGTGAAATATCAGCATTTTTCAAAAGTTCAGTGTTGTCCAACCAGAATAGTTTAAAAGGCAGGACTGGAAAAGGAAGTGTCAGTTTTGGAAGCGACAGAGATCAATGTGTTGCCAGTATGGTGTATCTGGCAAACTGCTGTGCAGTAAAATAAAGCATGACACAGAACTGTTGAAGCCGTCTCGGGCGAAAACTCACGATTCTTACTCATCTCACACTAAAGCAAAATTCTGCCTAATTGAAATGATGGAGAGAAGCTGAGCTGAGTAGGAATAGTAGGGCTTGGCTCATGCAATATATATATGTATGTTCTTCAGACCATACAAGTAATTTAAGGCTTGATTTCTTTGGTAGAAGTATGCATGTTTGGGTGGAGAACAGAAACAGATGGAATAAAAGCAATTGCTGTCAGGTCTTATGTTCGCAAGACTCTCTCTCTGAACACAGACACTCTCCCCATGTACCACATTTTCTTCTTGTAGCACCTACCGCCCTATGAGCTGAGGATCAAGGCAATATTAAGTGAAGTCCAACACAGATAAAGAGCAGCAGGATGACCTCGTGATCCTGTATGTTAAATGAAAGGGAAGAGGGGGACTGTTTGATGAAATTCTCTCCACTGGCTGGCTGCTATTGAACAGTGGAATAGTCTACAAGGAAAAAACCAAAGCCCAGTGGCTCAAAACTTATTAAACTAGGCTGGACTAACACTTCAAGGTCTGATTTTATTAGAAATGGGAACAGAAATGCAGGTGCTGGCAGTGTGCACACCCCTGCCTTTTGGCCTTGCCACAGTCCCCCAGCTGGGCAGGCTCTACCTCTCTACTCCAGATCTTGGTGCCAGGACGTGCCATGGGTCTGCTTCATTTTCACATTGGAAGGAGTAGGAATAGGGAAGGGAAAAGTATCTCAGTGATCTCAAAAGCACATCCTTCTTGTTTCTGTTTTGGGACTGAACTGCTCTCAGTTACAGTTCTACAAAGGAGTTATGCTTCTTCGCCTTTTAGCCATGCCGTAGTCCCAAGAAGAGCACACTCAGAGTGGCACAAGTGGATTTTTATCTTCATCCATTTTCCCATTACATTTTCTGCTCTTCATCCAGAGGAACCTCTAGCCAGGATATTCTGAGCAGTTTTCTTACCTTCTTCTTGACATGCTGTAGCTTGCATGTTGTGGTGTCCTTTCAGGTCCAATTTTCATAACTCCAACTAACAAAACTGAGAGGATACCGACAGGAGGAAGAGAAACAAACAGATTAGATCATCTATTTAATATCCTCCTGAGCTCACCAGGTCTGAAATAGCAGTGTTTTATAACAGGTATAATTGCGATTTAAAAGCTACAAACTGTGTTCTCCATCAGAGGTAAGTTCATGTTTCAATCTGGCACCACCAAAGGTGGATCTCGTAGGGAGCACGTGGCCAGGAAGCAGGCAGGAGAGAGGTAACAGCATGAGATGTATAATTTCTGGCTGTTAATGAAGGGGGTAAACACAAAGCAAGGTTTGCTTAATAACAAATGGCCATGACCTGTCAGTAAACATCAGCAGAAAAAAGAAATTCTGAAAGGGCGTCTTTAGGCACTGATGAAACAGGCAGAGAAAACTCTGCCAGGTCTTTAGGCAGCGCTTCACACATTTATGGATCTACTTCAAATAATACGAATCCATGCAATGTCAAGAGTTTAGATTCAAGAGCTGAAAGGTCTCTTCCAGGTCTACATCCTGTGTGAGTGTGTGAGAAATCTTGTCCTGTAAAACACTTTTAGACCACTTTCTGTATAAATAAATGCAGGTCTGTGACCAGGGAAGCAACTCCCTTTAGATGGCTTATTACCCTTAAATGGTGCAGTAACCTCAGCTGGGATGTAACACAGCTACAGCGCAACAGGCGTATTTAGGATTATTCCTCAAGCCTTTTCCTGCTAGCTCATCTCACCACAGAATTTTTGCATATTTTAAAATAAAAGGGCATTACAAAAATTTTCTTTTAATTACAGTAACTGATGTTCTGTGACCACAAAACCCACAGGTTTCTAAAGAATATGCAGACCTTTTTGGAAGCATAACGGAAAAATTCCAGCAGAGGAGTAACATGTGCTCTCTAGGGAAGGTCCTTTCTGGCAATTTAACTTCAAAAAACCAAGATCAAGACCTTAAAGGAGCATGGGGAACCCATCACCCGCAGCCCTCTCAATGGAACAACCTTCTCCCCAAAAGTATACAATTCTGCAATATCTATGGGGGATATTCAAAGGAAATAGAACAGAAAGTTTATTTTCTTTTGCTTTGATGATGGGAAGATGAGAAACGGTGAGGATCTCTGGGATGACCCCTGCATGCTGGGACCTGTAGTGGGAGCTTCTGTTACTACCATGACAGAATTCTGCTTCTCTCACAGTTCAGAGTCTGTAGAAAATGAAAGGTCCATTATGAAATGGATGTTTGCCTTTGACACTAGACTAGGTGGCTCCTCTACATGTCCTCTACAACCGCCTAGCAGAGCTGCAGTCTTCACAGGGATGCTGGATCTTGGGAGGAGAAACAACTGATGAAATGAAGGAGATAATTTAGAGCAGCACTGGTTTCTTGTTATTATGCTGGCCATGCGTCAGGTTGTAGATGTTCTAGGAGAGTACCAGATACAGATTTTTTATCTCTTGTATCCCATCTTCAGTGGCTGCTGAAGGGTGAAGGAGTTCAGAGTCCTCTGCCAGTGGGTTCTGTTAACATCTGTGATCTTCGGTGAGACCAAGGTCTCTAGGAAGTCATGGTTCAGCCTCTGCTCCAATGACCAAAATCTAATCCTGTCTTGTCTTGTGGCTAAGACTGCGGGATAGGCTATCATGAAACTATTTTGGCTTCATGCAACCCATTACAAACCCCATTGCAACCAGGCAGCTAAAATCAACTGCCAAACAGATCATGAAGCACTAAGTGTAGAGAGAGCCCAGAAGGCAAACCTTCAGCTTGAAACTCTCTCATGATTAGGTATAACCCCACTTCATTCACATGCAAGGGAAAGGTTTAATTAGGAGATGGGAACGGAATGAATTTGGGAGGCTGGCAACAGCCTCCTTTGTGTTTCACGTAGTTCAAAGAGACTGTTCCTTGTGATGTGTCTCCACTGACTACCTGTAGCAGGAAGGCTGAGTTGGAGGAGCTGGTATTTCCCTATAAATACTCAAATAACTCAGAATGAATGAACTTACAGGATGGGACAGGATTTCTCCACCTGGCTTTCAAGAGGAAAAGCTGCCCAGTAGAAACTTGGCTGAAATGGGAGCACAGTCTGAGTTTTTGGAGAGGGTCCTTCCTTCTTCCCTTCTCACAAGAAACCTTCCAGGAGAAATGTGTCATAAACATGACTAACATTACTGCTGAGGAGGTTATAAAAAGAAATGCCTTCCACATAGGCTTACAAGCTAACCGCTCTCCTTCTCAGCTGTGACTGAAACAGCTCTGATCTATCCATCTTCAGGACATACCATAAACCCCATCAAATTGTCAGGTAGTTTCCACAGGCATCTCAAGCATGTTGAAACTTGGTTAATTATTGCTGCTGAACAACTATCCTCCCTTCTCCCGTCTGGGTGGAATTTGTCATTGTTTTTGCTTTATTGTTGTTTTCCTTGCTACATATTTTGCTTGTGATGCCTGCTGGGGTGCTTCAGACATTGAAGACATTTTTTAAAATGCTGAAAGGAAACTAATAATCATAAATAAATAATACTTTAATTTCTCTGAGGAGTTGTCCAGCAAAAAGAAAGAAATCGCTGAAGTAGTTCAAATGTACAAAATAAGACAGGAGGAAGAAAAATGCTTTCCAGAAAACTCCCTCCAGGCTTTCTTTCAATGACCCATTGCAAGAAAACCAGAGAAACAAAAAGGGGAAGACAAATCTGATTTTTCATTTATACTGTGAAGGTGATCTACCCAAGTCAAAACTTAGGCTTGTTGTATATGATGGAAAGCAAACCAAACCCCAAGATCCCTTTTGGCTTATGCCTTTACAGACTATGTTTGCAGCCAAGGTGCCAACAGGACAAAGCCACTGTGGATCTGAGGAGAAAAGAAAGCAACAATAATACAGAGGTGCTGCCTTCAAAAGCCCTCTGATATAAAGGTGATAGGAAACGTATTATTGTTATTATTATTTCATTTGATGTTGTTATTCAACACAGGTTTCTGCTTTTTCTAAATTCCGCATCTATCACTTTAAACTTACCAAAAAAAAAAAAAAAAAAAAAAAAAAGACATGTCAGAAGTAAAAATAGTTTCTTCCTAGGAGACCTCTACTACTGCCCATCATTCAGGGGGACATCTGTTTACTTCCCTGCTTGAGGATAGGCAAGGATAGGACATGGGTTAAGCTGAAGAGGCATTAAAGAGTCAGTGATGTGCAATGAAAGCATACTTCTCTTTGACAGCTGTAGGCTGTTACATTGTTTTTGTTTAATTGTGGTTAACATATCTTACATTCCATGGAATGTAGATTTTATGGCACTTAACTTTCAGTAACAAGGATATTTTTACCCGTTTAACAGCTTGAGTTATGCTCAATATATATTAACTAGTACTTGTCATTCAAGTTTAATTTTTCCACATCAATCTTCTGGTTTCCTACTCAACTGACAGCACAGGCATACAGTAAAATTGAAAGGGGAAGACCTTCAGGCTGACACAAAATACAAACCAAACAGAACCACAGCCAGATCTACAGAGGCTGAAATGCGAATTTAATGGAATTTTTTGGAATTACATTAAATTCTTCTACATGGGACTACGGTCATACACAGATGACCACAAACAATTGAGTTACTGTAAAATAACCAAGCTGCAGTAACATATCATGTGTTTCCTCTTAGCGTGCTCCTCTGGAGAAGGAAAATGAGCTTAAGCCACATGCGTACATTTGAGACTTAAGCTAACAAGTTTTTCTTTACAAGTGAGGCAGGTTATAAGGAGGCACACAGTCCGTTACTGCAGCTGAGCTGATGAAAAATACCTCACCACATCACGGTAATGCTGCCCACTGTGCTCAGGGGTCCACAGCACTGCTCAGACTCAAAGTGGCTTTGAATTCCCAAGGGAGCTACACCAGCCTCAAAGGAGAGCCAGCAGAGCACTTTAGGTGGCTCTGGTTTTGCCTAACTCATTCATTTAAAAAAAAATCCTTTATTTAAAAAACTTTGCCTACCTGCAGTCTCTGTATTTGCAAGCTCTTTATCTTACAGGGCTCTTAATTTTTTATTTATACATGCACCCACAGATTGAAATACTGTGAAGAGCATCACTAACAAAAGATGATCTTGTCACTGAAGGGAATGGACTACTGCTTTTCTCTTTGGAGAATGACAGCTTACAAAAACCAGTCCATAGTAAACAAAACAAATAAGCCAAACAATTAAAATACGCTTTCCCTAAATCAGGAGCTATTTCCTTGCTTTGCTCAAGTTTTCCCAGCTCCACCTTCGCACATCTACTCGGGGGCCAGATCACACTACTGAATTTCAACAAGGGTCACAAAGATGCCTTAATGGCTTTGGAGAGCACATTTAATTTTACATGTCTCTCATAGAGAGGGCTGTTTACAGTTGGTGTTGAACAATTTTTCATTTCTTTACCAGGCAAGGTACTCAAAAGAAATTTCAAAATGCTAAGTAGACCAGGGCCATCCCAAAACTGAAATTTTACACCCTGCTGAAGATACCTAAAGTAGTTACTCTAAGAATTCCTGAAAATACTCGATCTATTGCCCTAAAAGTGCACTCTTTAAACATATACAGGGCTTTCTTTTCCGATTACTATGAACAACAAAATCTATAATAATCTAAACGAATATTTTAAGCTTCCAGAAGGTTTGTTGAAATATACAATGAAGTTGCTTAGTACAAATTTGCAGTAGTCATCTGCAGCTTATATTATGTTTACACAATGTTTACAAAATGATATTATTTTAAAATGATTGCATTTAATTGCTACATCTTAAAAAACACTGTAATCAAATTAACTCTGGTTTTGTTCTTCAAGGGCCACTGAAATTTTCTAAGTAGGTGCAATAAAACAAAGCATGTATGAGGACACTGATCAAGAAGTAGGATTATCTCAGTAAGAACCCATAACAAGAAAGAAAGAAAGAAGACAGGTGAAGCAGACAATAGCAGCTGACTTGCTACTTTTTGCATTTCCTGGAAAGTGAATCAACCTAACATTTCTGCAATTGTTTGAAGTCATTTTGCTGCAGCTTACAGAATTCATGTAAAAGAATTCTTTGTAGCCTAAAGTTGGAAGGAAAATGTTGCCATTCAAAGAATTAAGTGGTTTGCTGAATTACTGGGGGGGGGGTTTGCCCAACATAATCTCAGTTTTCATTTACTACAGTGGATGATAGTGTTGCTAGTGTAAAAAATACTCTTCAGGAACCCTTTAAAGGATCACACAACTTTTCCACAAATGTACCACTAATAAGACTACGTATTTTATATAGTCAAGAAGCAGAGGCATTCTTCCTACCCTGTCACAGTAACTCAGGACTTTCAGGGGTCTCTGTGCTTACCCAAAGACATGGGATGACTGCAACTGGGTTGGGACTGTACTCCTACAGGTAAAAGTGGTTTGTTGTCTTAGTTTGAACAATCCACAATGAAAATGACAACGTACATATAAAGCCTTGAGAGTTCTCAACTCATCCCAAATATTCACTGATCAGTCCTATATACTGCACCTATCTGAGCAGCTCCCAGTAGAGCATTAAGCAGTATTTGATACAGGTGGGCTATACATCGCAAGTCAAATGTGCCTACACTGCCGGTACATTGTCTTTCATGGTGTGTATGGAGATGGTTTGGTGAGTTTATTTGGTTTGCTATTTTTTTTTTACTTGTGCTTGGATTCCTGTGATTAAATTTGTTGCCATCTGTTTATGCTAGAAAATGCAAGCAAAAGAAATGCACGTTGCACGGCAAGTACAGTAGTGAAGACCACCTGACATACATTGCTAGGGAGCTACCACCTTCCAGCTATTGCCAGCACATCGAGACTTACTGATGAATTAGCAGATTTATCCTTCAGGGGTACCTCAAACTTTTAACTCCACACATGTAAGGAGGTCTTGAGGTTCTGAGAGGACTCCCAAATGGATGAGGACTACAAATGTGTATTCAAATCTCACTCCTGCAGAGCTAAATCCACACAGGATGACCTTTAACTTTTCAGTAGCACTGAAGTGAAGGCGTATTATTGCTAAATAAATAAGCAAGGCAAAAGTTCTCTGTGCATTTGCAGTAAACACCATCTGCCCAATACTGCTCTTGCAGACACAGGGTATCCTCTTTATCTCTTGTTTCGCATTATATAAGACAAAGCCAAACAAGCGTATACCCTTCCCAAAGGTTCACTAGATGCTATCTTACCTATGCAAGTGCTTTTGCAAAAAGGCCAGGCAAATTCCAGTGAAGTCATGCTAATCACTGAGATTCTGGCAGAAACCTAAAGCTTGAGGTGCATTTTTGTTTCTAACATTTATGTGCACAGTGCATTTTTGCAAAATAAAATGCAGTAGAGAGTGTAAAGACAGAAAAGTGTTTAAGTGCTGCTCCTTCTGTGAGCAAAAACTAAATATTCACAGGAAAACGAAAAAAAACAACCCCAAATGAACTTGCATTAGACTCCTCCATCCTGGAGCTGGTGGAAATTTTGTGTGGTGTATGAGCAAATGTATTTGTTAATACAATTATCTTTAATTATTCCTCTATTACTAGGAAATTAACACTGCATTAGCACTTCCTCATGCATTGCTGAGCTCATGAAGAATGGCTTTCTTGACTCACATAACATGTTTAAGCTATGAGGATCTCTTTCCACCAAATTGAGATAGACCACAAGTGCCAAAGACAACAGTATCTCCTTAGCCATAAAGTCAGGTCTCTTACTACAGCATAAGATTACAGAGGATCCCAAATGCAATTTTGGAATTAACAGTTAATAGTCTGTATCTTTTTATACCTGACCTTAAAATACTTATATGTCTTTCAGTTACCATGGTGTTTTATGTAGATTACTTCACACAAGGCATCCTTAATTACAAATCATATTATGTAGCAGGTTGGGAATCCAGAAATCATGTTGCCAATAAGCAAATAAACCTACAAGGGCATCTTACCAGAAAAAAAAACCACATCTACACAGCTCTTAGGTAAAACATACTAGTTTGGTGGAAGTTTCATCATAAGAAGTTTATCATAGAGAAGTCTGTAAAACGGCTGTATCTTTGGAAAGTTTCTGGTGATGAGAAAGAATTTTAGGACCTTGTTTATACAGAATTATTGGAAGGGGAGTAATGCACATGATATACTATTGGTATTATAAACTATCTGGCCATTTTGCCTCTTTTCTTTCAGCAAAGAAAAAAAATGCTCAAATTTAAACTTCTACAAAAAAAAAAAAGACTAAAATATCTATATATAAGCACTTTGTGTTTCTACAATATTAGGAGAAACATTTATAGGTGTATAACTGTACTTCTCAGTGGACATCAACTACTTCTACAGTGTTTGCAGTACTTATGATTATGCAAGTTCTTCCTCAGATGCATATTTGCAAACATTCTTATTTGAATACAGACTTTCCATATTATAACTGGTTGATTACATTTACATGAATGCTAAGATGTTTTATGCGCATTTTTATTTGATGCTATAACCAATTTCTAATATGAGGCACCATCTGAGAATAAAATTTTGTGTTGACTGGGAAACTAAGAAAGGAGTTAGTTCTGGAAGGACCAGTAAGGAAAAATGGTATTAATTTACTGAGTAAATACTTGAGCAGAAATTTGGAAAATATAGAAATCTTATTTTCAGAGATGCATGCTTTAATTCCAGGAAATCGGACTCGGTTTTGATTTGAGTTACCCCTGAAAGAACGAAAAGGATAGCTCTCTGAAAATGACCTGATCAAAGAGAAGATTAGAAGTTTTCCACTGTGACAACAAAAGCAATCCCAACCCTGTTGCTGACCCACTCTCCAAATTTATATTCCGGAGCAGAAGAAGCTAGCGAAACCAAGCCAGAGAGGTACAGAGTGAGGGAAAGACAGCGCTGGCTGGCATCTGAATTCAACCACCACCTTGACAGATGATTTTACAGCAGAAGCTCTCTCTGAACTGGGGCAGTGAACAGCAGCTGCCTCATCAAAGCTTTTGCAACTCGGCTCACTCCAAGCAAATATTGTGCAGCAACAAATCGTTAGGAACAAAAGACCCAACGGCGCTACCAAGAAACAGCAAGTCCAGCACTTCCGCAAGTCCATAACAACATTTAGGCTTCAGCATCACTGGCAAGAAAACACTTGCCAAAGTACTTCTGCTTACTTTGGGTTTTCTGTGCTTCCCCTGCCTGCCCTCCCTCTCCCCCCTTTACAGCTTTAGAAGCTCCAATAAACCATCTACTTTTAATTTCTTTTTCGCTGCTTTTATAATGGCATACTGAAATATCTTTTCAATTTAACAGAGTAACAGCTTTTGCTATTCTCTGTCAAATCCCAGGTTGCATAGACTATTATTTCTCAGAAAGAGAGAAAGAGCAGGACCTATTGAAAAAACAAGATAATTAGTATTAGTCTATTGACTAGCTCCAAGGCTTCTTTCAGTGCTTCCCTTGAAAAACTTTCTTCAGTTTCCTTAAGTTAGCATACCTTCACATGTATAGAACCTGTTTATAAAAAAATCTAAAGCTCTCCAGTTAAATTTAATCTGGATTAAACCAAAGTTGATTTAGAAAATATTGACGCAAAGGGAAAAAACCAAAGTGAAATTCCATTGTCATTCCTAAGACTAAATTAATATCTGTGAGTATTATGAGGCGGCATTAACAGCTGATTTTGGAAATCAGATACTTTGGTCTAATATAAGTTAATTTAGACTCTGCTTAAGGTATAATCTGTACTGGAAAATTTTTAATAAAGAGACATAAGTTTATCCAGTGAAGAAACGACAATGCAACAACCTTCCAATCTTCAACTTTAAATTCCTTTTCCTTCCTTTTTCAGCAATAAAAAGCCCCAGTTCAGCCTGTGATCAATTTGCTGTCCTTCAGCCAGTGAGGCTGCAGAATGATAAACAGAAATGTGAGTGACAAATAGTATGAATCACATCTTTTAATTATTATGAATAGATATAATTATTGACATTTAGCTAACCATGTCTTCTACCTCTAGACCACAAATGTCCGGAGCAGTAATCTGAGGGGCACAGTTACGGGGCATTCAACAACAGAGAAGCTCCTAACGTCTCACACCACTTTCCTTGCAGAGGGGACAAGAGCTGGAGTCTCAGATCAACAGTGAAAATACAGTTTCCAAGAGAAAAGCCAGTTTACATGTCAGTTCTTCCAGGTTCACTCATGACAAGGAGTAACTCACCCCCTCAAGCGCTCCTGCTGATTTCCAGAGTGATTAATTCCACTGATAAAAGGTGTCTCTAGGTGCAAGGGCTACCCCTTGGTGCAAGCGATGGCAGTTGATACATACTGCTAAAATGTGTATTTTTGAAGATGCAGAGCACCATGCTATCTCTTGGGGTTGTGGAGACACGAAAGGACTGAATATTAGATCAAAAGGCAGCAATGTTTATGTTAAGGGATGTAGATTATTCTGGCAACCTGAATTAAAAGGAAAGTGGGTGATATGAGGGCTATTAATGTTTAGGCAATGGAAACCTTTTTGTAATCCGACCTCCTGACATAGCTACATGGATAACTTTGACCTGATAGATGTAGGTGGTTAAAGTGGAGAAAAAGTGTATCACCTAGAATAAATGTGAAATGGACTCTCCTGGAGTATGACTGGAAGCTTCATTTCTGCTGTAAATAATTGTTTTAATTTACATGGAAGAGCAACAATAAATCTTCATAAAATTAAAAACAATACTTTATTAATAATGTGAACAAAAATGTAAAAGTTCAGTTGCTAGCAGCTATCCAGAATTACACGAGTAGCACCAAAATAATTAAAACTACTTGTGCTTCAAAAATAATAAATACGTGTCATGACCCTAAGCAGCAAAACAACATTAAAATCCATTTGGTATGTAAATTCACTCGAACGATAACAAGTCACATATCTCAAAAAAGAAAAGAAAAGAAGAAAGAAAAAGAGAGAAAGAAGAAAATATTTACTACATAAATTATGAAAGGAAAATCAAAGAATGCAAAAAACTCAGTTGTGTCTGTACTCATTATTTTGCTTTAATTTCATCTAACTTTGTGAAAAGCCCCATGGGCTAGGGACATTAATTTCTTGCTTTTGCTGTTTTACTAATTCCTAATGGAGAATTACAAAAGAATTTCAATGACATGAATTGGAATCATGGGAAGGAATATGAGAGAAAATTGAAGAAAAATGCAGGATACTCAGAAAGCTAAAAATAAATTAGTATATTCTAAATGTCTTTCGAAAAGAGGAAAAATGCCCATGTTACAACCACAACCCAAGCTGATTCCAGCACCAGCAAGACAGAAAGAAAATAATCTAGAGGAACTTAAAAGCAACAAATCTCTAGGACCAGATGGAAGTTATCCCTGGGTATTAGAGAAGATCAGGAAAGAAACTTTCGGGCTACTGGCAGACATCATGGAAAGGCTGATAAGTTCCAGATGGAATACAGAAATCAGTAAATATCACACCAGATTATGAAGCGATACAAAATAATATTTTAGTGTGAAATTAGCAATAAATACGGCTTGTAACATGGCAGCATATCACAATTTTGACATAATTTGACAAGTCGCAATATAAGACACAGTGTCAGAAGCTATCAAAGCAAAACAAAACAAATCTCCCAAGTGGTTTGCTGGGAGAAAAGCAGTTATTTTGCTCAGTTTTCACAAAGCGGTTCCCAATTTTCTCCTGCCCAGGCTGGCACTGTATTAAAGTGTTATTGCTTTTAATACGGCTAGGAGTCCAAATGGGAGCCCAGCCACGCTAGGCACTGGCCCAGTGCTATAGGAGGTCGCCCAGCTCCAGTGATCTTATGTCCTAAATGGGTGAGATAGATGATTCCCAAAAGGAGGTGTCAATGCCAGAAGTCAAGTAAATTTTTCAAGGTCACAGAGGTGTTCTGATGAAGAGAACGTGTATTTTCTCAGTCCAGGTCCGAGTCATTAGATTACTACACCCAAGTGTCATTGCCTAGCTGTGAATTCAGTGACAGTCCTTCAATTACTCCTTTCTCATAACTATAATCATATCTCACTTCTCATGGCACTCTCTCCACCTTAGCAAATTGTACTTCTGAATCAGATCACTTGGAAGAAAGATGCTATACTAAGTGATATTCCCAAATATTTTTTATTATTATTTCCTTGCAAAATAAGCCATTCTCAGAAATCTACTGACTTCCTTTTCCTCTGCTGGCTTCCTCATCTCTTCCTCTGCCCATCACCTGTCATGGGCCCTGGTACCATGATGATAACACTGCTTCCATTCCTCCTCCCACCTAGGACATTAAACAGTGTTGAGTGTCCACTGTTCTCAAACGCACATCTGCTTAATTCATTAAAGTCTGTATCAAAATTTATGTGAACTTAAGCTGAGGGACACTTACTTAAACGGAGTGCTAGCACTCGGGTAAAGGATCAAGATACACAGTCACTTCATGTACTCCAGTATTTGAAACTGGGAAACTTTGGCTTGGATACATTTTTTAAGCATCTGAAAGAGGCGTCTCAGGCATGTTCTTCCTAAAGCTCCCTCTGTGGTCAGTGGCAAGATGAGTCAGACCTTCACTGGGCACCCTCCTCTGATTACATGGGGACTCTCCTAATTTTGGTGTCTCATTTAAGTGTCTAAAGTTAGATGGGATGCATCTGAGTCTCTCAAGGGATACTGTGAAATTCACACCACAATAAGACATGTCACAGATAAAATAATAAAAAATAAACTCAAAGCCATTATACACCACTATGGTAACAGTGGGGTATAGGTGTCTCATCCTAACCCTCTGCCCTAGTCTGTGATTGATGCCATGAACATAAAAGAAAATAAGGACTGTGGTGCTTGGCAGCAGAAAGAGGGACAGTGAAGAAGATTCAGAAAGTTTTTGTGAAACAAAGTTTGACAGAAATATAAAGCAATGCACTGTGGTCTCCGAAGTAGGAAACATATGTCAAAAATAAATGGAATTGAACTTGACCACAAGAAGGACTTTGAAAACGCCCTGGAGTAATAGTAGAATTCACTCTTGAAAATGCCACAGCAATGTCAGGGAAGAGTCAAACAGCAGAGTGACTGGGAGACAGAGGGCGTAGGCACCAATGTCACACACAAAATAAACACCCAGAAACTAGTCCATCACAGAAAAAACACACTCAGTCATGTTACGGGCTGCATTTAAAATGCATAAAGGAATCCAGAGTTAAGGCTCTCAAATCAGGTGGAAGTCACATTTTTCAACTTATTAATGCTGGGACAGAAAAAGATAAGATACGTACCCTAATGAAGTGAGTTGCATAGTGGTAACACTGATGGACACATCATCTGCATGACCTAGCAGGTCCTCTCTATCTCTTTTTCTTGTAATGAGAGCAGCTGGATCATATGACACTACATTATCACAACAAGACCTACTGATCAAACATTATCCTTTCCTTGGTCTGCCAAGTCCTAGCCTTGTTTTCAGTGTGAAACTTTCCTCTTTCCCCTCCCAACAAATATTTTAACCAAAGTTAAGGTATCAGAGAGAACAAAGCTGCTTTCAGGATTAAAGAACAAAATCTATAAAAATCACTCCAAGAAATTTAATTCATGTAGCTGAGAAAATAAATGAAAAAAAAATAATCTACTTAATTAAAAGTCTTCAGTCCCAATCCTGAATCACTGGAAGGCACTGACAGATAATATATAAGGAATACAAAAGGATCAATCAACCTGATGATAAACAAAACTGTGATCTGCATAAAATATCTTTTTCAGTGATGGCAAAGAAATTGTGACTGACTGAAAGGGAATGTAAAGGTTAGCTCGTACCAACGCCCTCCTCTCTCTCCATAGGAAATGTGGGGTAAGTTACAATTTAAATGTTCACCTGCAGTAAGAAATCTTGTGTTTGATCGAAAATGAAAAAAATCTCTACAGCTATCAGGAGGTTCTGAAAAAGCGCAACATCCATGCTGGAATTAACAGTTACAGCTTCTAGCAACTACCACAGCTACTTTCAAGGCTTTTTAGCTGCACTGATTAAAAAAATCACATGCAGCCATCCCATATTGAGCTACTAAAACGTTTTAACTTTGTGACTCCATTAGAAACACTGCAAGTACTGTGTAAACGACTAATGTATTACATACTGATAATGTGTTCAGTGCCTCCTGTCAGAGCATCATAAATTTTTACTTAGCCTCAACAGCCATTCTGAGCTTGGTTAAGCTATGCAATATAAACTTTGCCTTTTCTCAGTGTAATGTTTTCCTTGGGATAGATATAGATATATATATATATAAAATATGTATGTATACACACACATATTTTCCATGCACTAAGCTTTAAGATTTTTTTCACACTTCTCAATTAATATATTTTATTAATTGCAGCTTCCTCAGGAGCCTGTAAATCTGGCAGCTGAGCATCCTTATTTATTTTCCTTCAATGACCTCTGTGTAAGACTTCCTTAGTTTTCTCTCTGTCAGGCACCTTGGGATCCATATTTCAAGCTGGATACTTTTTTCTTCTTATCTCTAGTTATTATTATTTGTTTGTTTGTATTACAGCAGCATCTTACAATCCCAGCTGGGGCTAGACATGCCAGGAATACATAAGAGAGAGTACCTGCCTCAGGAGAAAGTCTCTAGCTCAAAAAAATTACAGAGAATCTGAGACAGGAAGAGGATGGCAGATAAAGAGAAGCAAAGAGGTGCTGTGACTTGCCTAATGTGATACACAGATAAGAGCTGCCTGGACCCCATCCTATTGCATATACACTGCATGATGAACCATCAACATCAGCAATAAAAATAATTATTTTTTTTAATTTTTTTGAAGCACGAGAGAAAGAAACTCAGCTGGGCTGTTCTATAGCATTAAGTCCTGCAAAATCAACACAAGAGGCTTGGTATTATCAGTCTGGACTCATGCATGAACAGGAATAATCATGATGTCTTTACTTTACTGGTGATAACAGTCCTTAATATTACATATCCCTGTTACTATGCCTGTGTAGGGTCTTTTGTCTCCAAGAAATATGACTCATATCATGAGCCTTAGCGTACATTACTCTCAGATTTGAGCTGGGGTTTCTGCATTGTCTTCTGAAGCATCACAAAATTGTCTCTGGAAAATATTTGAGGGAGCACAAGAACAAAAGGACAACTGGAATGAAAATAAAAACAGTGCTGTGTTGCCTAACTGTTAGGTGACTACATGGTTATATAGGTGGAAGGATGAAAAAGAATATAAGATTACTGCATCAGCAGCCTAAACTCTGGAACAGGTACTAAAAAATTAGTTAAGAGACGATGGGGCTGTAACATGTACCCTGTTCTGTTCCATGCAGGGCTTTGCTGGAGCTGACACTGCCTTCCAGCGCAGAGTGAGACTAAAGCCACAGGGAATTCTGCCAGAACTGCTGTTCTCCACCCCCTGCTCACCTTCAGGGCCTCCATGTCATAGGGCAGATAGGATGAGAGCAGGCATCTTTGCAGTCACTAGACACTCTGAGCGATTGCCTGCTGGAGATCAGCAGACTCAGCGTTCTTGGGACATGGTACTGTAGTTGTGGCTATGGCGAGTTACGACTCAAGTCGTTGTGCAAAACCCCCAGCAACAAACCAACCATCACAAGGACAGTCCAACTTATCTTCTTTGTGTCTCCTACTTAACCTTCCTAGCAAACTGGACTTTTAATGCAAGGTCTTGGTCTCTCTCTAAGCTGTTCCAGAGCCTTGACCCTGAATACTTGAGAGATTGTGCCAAGGTGCTGAATGGAGATAGGAGTCAACAGCTCAGCTCTTCAGGTGAAGGCAACATGCCATGGCCAGGAAGCTGCAGAGGGGAATCCTGACCCACTCCAGGGCAGTAAAAAGCATCGCTACTCACCCCACAGCATGCTCCACATGGAGAGCAAATTTCTTTGACTCTGTCATCACCAACAAAGATACCAAAGAAATCCCATAGCATTGCGCTGCATATGCTTCCCAACACACTAATCTACAGTAGACACTGAAGTGTGATCTGTACAGGGGAGAAAAGAAGAATTCAAACACGGACTAAATTACACAGGACTTTGAATCTCTATTCTAACACTGTGTTCTCAAAGACGTCGATAGTGAGATAAATTATAACCATGTGGGTTATGAATATATATTTATCCTACTAGAAACAAATTGTATTTGCTTCACCTTAAAATACAGCGTGTTCCAGTCTCCAGCGTAGCTGCGATTTCTTAATAGCGATCTGAACAATCTGCCAGATTTCTTCAAACATGCTTTTGCAATTCATTTAGCATCAGGCAAGACGAGAATTGTATTTTATATAAACTGTGATTTTTTAAATGGTCTTTTTTTTCGTAGAGGAGGCCAGGAGGGACCTTTTGAAATTATCCAACCTGACCTCTTGCATAATAGAAGCCACAGAACTTCCCTGGATTGATTATTGTTTGATCTATAGTGTAACTTGTAAAGAAGCATCTAATCTTCATATAAAAATCAACAGTGATGGAGATTTAGTGCAAAAATCTCTTGGTATATTGACCTCTTGGTCAATAGCCCACACTGTTGAAAATCGAGGCTTAATTTCTGAATTTATCTGCATTTGTCAAGCTTCAATTTCTCAACACGTTGTTTGGCAGTTGTATTACTCTTCTTTCACAAGGATAATGTGCATTGTTTATAAAAAACAAGGCAGGCAGAAAAGCGCATCTTCTTTCCAAAAGCAACGATTAAAAATGAATACGTGCCAAATAGCTGACTCATTTCCACACTTCAGTCAGAGCTGGTGCTACCAATTGCCTCTCTGATATTTAATGTCAAATGATCTGCCGTATCAAACCGAAGACATGGTTCCATCGCAGTTACAGTGCTTTTAAATCAGCTAACTTGGTTCTGGTAGCAGCCTGGCCGTTACAAATAAGGCTGATGGAGAAGGGAGGAAGGGATCAGTTGTCTCAGACCAAATGCAGATTCAGTGCCCTGTGGGGTTGCAGAACATTGCATAGCAAACAGGAATAACCCAGAAGGCTTTCTAAACCCAGCTGAACACAGGGCCACAGAACCCATCTGAGAAGGTGGCAAATGCTCAAGAACTTGGCAGCGGTTACAGTACAGACATAGCCATAAGCAGAGGGGAAACCCCTCTCCCTCCTCTTGGCACCTTCTAACTTTCTGCTCCAGCTACAGAAGACAAAGGTCCTTCAGTCATGGGATGCAAGACTCGCCTCTCCTCACTATGGGGATTTCCATATGCATGAACACAGCAGTACTGAGTGGAATTGGTCTGGGAAGGCTTGTTGGGTGCATTTCCATTATCCTTGGAAAACTTCTTAATAGTTACCAAATTGGTACCTAAATAGCAAAATCTAGCAAAGCAATTAACAAGCTACAGTGAAGAATAGACCTTTGATGTTAGGAAAAATAACTCTTGCCCACTGCCCTAAAAAGCTTCAAAATTAAATCTGCCTTATACCCAGTGCATATCTTGAAGTGATAACTGCTATCCTCTGCCCTGTTCAGAGTAATCCTCCCTCTATTGCTTTTATGCAATATTTTTTTGTTGTTTCTTTTTTTTTTTTTTTTTCCCTTAGTTGGAAATCTGTTTTATTTTCCAGGATTGAAAGGCAAACTGGAAGGCTTTTTTCCCCTGCCTAGACCAGAGTTCAAGTTACTTAATTTCCCCAGAAAGTACGGATGAAACACCAACACCTGAAAACAAAGCCCGACCTGGATTCTCCCTGCAGCCTCAGGCACTGGCGATTCATCAACCCCTGCCTGCACAAGGCATCCCAACTTTCAAGTCAGTACTTTACAAGTGCAGAAAATGCTGTTTAAATGTTTTTTTCTTTAAAATACACTTGCAAAGTTTCAAGGCCATGCAAATATGGTGCTAACAATCTGGAACACTAAAGTATTATTAAAAAAAAAAAGTTATTTATTGAAGTGATTTCAGTGCATTGCTAAGGCACTGGCTGGCTGGCTTCAGTGAAGCTATTTCTCTTTGTGGATGTGCTGGTTTATAAATCACTCACTCATCGTCAATCCTGCTGGATACCAGAGGAATCCTATTTAAGCTTCTGGTAAGCAATTTGCTTGGTTTACTAAATTTTCCAGTCACGCGTCCATGCAAAAGCTGCTTTTGCTTCCCACTCAAATTCTCCTTTCTGCTTGCTATTTGTCTTTGCCACATCTGTGTTTATTGTGCGGCCGCAGGCGATGGCATGCCTTCTCAGCTAGGATCTGCCCGATAACCGCTGTAGGACTTGGCTGCCTCTCAAAGATGACCTGCCAATCAAGTTCCCAAATTTTTTCATTCATTGTAGGCCACGTGAGCCAAACACCCCAGCAGAGAGACAGTGAGAGGAAGGGAGTGCCTCGCTGCAGATTCTCCTCTCGGTTGGCATTAGCGTTGCCCAGCTCTGGCTGGCTGGCTCCCGCTGCAGTGCGGCCCAGTGCGCGCAAGACAAAGGCTTGAAAGTACACCGTGGCCAAACTTTAAGTTTACTACTTAAGTTTTCCCCTCATGTTGTGCGCTTCAGTGTTGACAGTTAACTTGCATTTAAAACAACCCTCTGCAACAGAGCTGTCAGTCGGAGATGTATCTGAGCCACACAGACCCTTTAAAATTCTTCACTGGCTGAAGGGACATCAGTCAGCCAGGAGAGACCCTTACCTCTGGGTTAGGAGTCCGAGGGATACACACAGCATAACCTTATTTATTATTTTTTTTTTCCTTTCCAGTGTTACTACGCAGAAAAACTTGAAAGCAAGGCAAATCAGATCACAGTGTGCTAAGGGAAGGGAAAGCACTGACCGTGTTCCTGGAGGAAGGCTCTGCACTGAGCCTACCGCCTTCACCAAAACGCCAGTGACTGGCTATAAGTCTGCCGTGGTGCTTGCAGCAGCTGGGGCCTCAAATATTTTGCTGAACGGGGACATTTTCAATCCTGTTAACACAGTCCATCTCTGCAGTAGCCTTCAGCCGGGCTTCACACATGCTGCGCAGGAGTAAGAGACTCACAAAAGGGATCTGTTTCAAGAAAGCAGCTCAGAAATTGAGCAAAAAGTGTTCAAGCGAGGGTTTTTCTGCGTACTGGAAAACACATCAACAAGATCTACTACAAATCACACTGGTCACATCAATAATTAAATATAGGTTTTCCCCTCTCCAATTTTACCTAGCTGTCATGAAAACAGTTTGATAAATTAACTCTTTATGAATAATCAACAGCAGCAACATTAACCTAGCAAGCTATAAATAAAAGCAGGAAGACTACAGGGCTTCCTCTGACACAGACATGCAAGCCACTTGGAAAAGGCAAACTAAGACAAAATCGGAATATATGTATTTCTCTATAAGAATATAACTGCATTAAAAAAAAACAAAAAGAGAATAAAATCCAGGGAAACAACAGGAATACCTCTAGCTGTCTTTAACACCCGATCTTATCTTGTCCATATATAACAGGTGGCCTCATGCATATCATCAAGCATCCTGTAACCTTCTCTGACGTCCCATCCCAGCCACGTCAGCCAGCAGTTTAATACAAAACAGTACTGACAGATACTGTAGGCGTTTGCCGAATGCAATGAGAGCCTCTTTGGAGCACCTGATCTACATAGATCAGGGTTCTGAGCTCTAATTATTACTTCACATTGCCTCACCTACACTTTCTGAAGATTATGGAATAAAACCCCTGCACCCTCAGGAAAATAAATTCTTGCATCATTGTTAAGCCTAAAAAAAGAAAACTCCCATAGCAAATTGTTGAGAGTGCTTTTGCCCGTTTGCTTTTTAACAGTCTTTTCTTCATCAAAAGGCAGGGTGATAATAACTGGGTCTGATTTTTAATATTTCTGACTCTTTCATTTATTTTAGATGTGTATTTGATAGTTCCATGTAGAGTTGACCTATTCTCACATCAAACCCCACTCAGTGCCCTAGGAATTCGACCCGACTGAAACCAATTCCCCTGGATTTTCCTACCAACATTACATAAATTTATGAAGCTTATTTCTAAGAATAACAGCAAATTTACAAATATGAAATGCTATTTTATTCCCTGTTCACCAATTATATTCCAGAGTACTGCTGCTATACACAGTGCAGACTGTATAGCACAACAGGAGCTCTGCCAGTGGACTAAAATATTCATGAGACGTAGGGTTGTGCGAGACTGTTAACATGACTTGCCTCTCATTTAGCACTCCATTGGGCTGGACCGACAGCAATGTCACTGTTTCCAGACGACTCTTCCAGGCACCAGTGAACAAGGCAAGAAGGCAAGAAACCCACTGTGCGCAAGCGCAGGGCGCACGGAGCAGGCTGAAGGCAGATGGGTGTGCCAGAGTACTTAACGGATGTCTCCTCCTCCTCTTGGTACACGGAGACCCACAGCCACGGATCACCTTAAACAGCGTTACCCAGAATAATAATCAATTCCCTACCTAAAAGCCAACAATGATGGTTAGAGGTGATAAACACGGGACGAGGACACGGTATTGCCAGTCGGAGGACTGCAGTGGCACAAACAAACACATCAGCAGGCAACGCTGGGGGAAAAGCAAACGTCTATAAAAGCCACATTCTGCTGCAGACGTAATGGAGGAAAAATAAAACAACCAAACTGCTGGTTTTCCCAGTTGGCAGGTATTTTAGAATCTAAATGGCCCTGAAAACTTACTACAGTATAAAATTGCTGTAATTTAAAAGACTTCTAATTAAAAAGCTATAACATTAACTTTTGGTCCTCTCCCAACCCCCCACTTCTTTTCTTTAAGTATATGCCTCAACTGTACAATAAAAATGAAATAAAAAATGTATCTAATCAGTGAAGGAACTACATCACACTGAAGATTTAGAAAGAGAAAAGTAAAAAATGACAGAAAATACACAACAGTTTAGATTTACTCAGGAATACTGATATGTACAGCAACCCAAAGCCTTAATTTTCCATGAAATCCACTATGTAATTTCTTTTTTGCTCATTCCAGCTAGATTGCCATTTTGATTTGATCACAGGCACTGCATAGGAAAAAAAGGCATTAGCTCATCCAGTTCATGCTGATAGTGCAGGATTGCCCCCTAATATGGTTTCTGCAGCCATATCCCATCCAATTATGCAGTCAAGAGTAATAGGGCTTCCTCCACATCACCTAGCAATACAGTAAAGCTCACTATTAGCAGCTGTCCCCCTGGCTTACTCTGAAGCTGTCCTCTTTTCAATTTTTGTTTAAGTCCTCAAAATCCCATTGCTCACTGGGGGGAATCTCTGCCGCCCCGCTGTGAAGGACAGTCATGCCCACGGCCAATGGCTGGAAGACAGGACACAGGGGTACCTCAGTGCTGCAGGACTCTCTAATCCTGACAACCTGCTGACTTGCTGCATTTCTGCTGCCTTTGCAAAAGGCTTCGCAATTTAGTACAAAGCGAATTAATGGTGGTAGAGATTCAGCTGCCTATACTTTAGCGTCTAGCGTTGATTTAAATGCCAAAGGTAGCTCGGACATCTGCACCAGCCTGGATGATACAACATAGGTCCTATATGAGATCTACATCCTCATAAAGCTGAAGCCCTGGTGGCATACCCCTTTGCATCTGTAATATCTGTAGGAACTTATTTTTAAGGAAACCAAGTCTAACTCTTTCTATTTGAGGCCCAAATATTTGTTTTTAGTGGAAAACCTCAACAGACGAGCTGTTGAATACACGCTATACTAACACAGAGCTCCACTGAGGTATACGATGATACAGCCCACAACTGAGATGAGCTACATCTACAGGTTGGAACTCATCATGGTTGTACACTGCATCCTTTCAAATGATTCACGGGGTTATTATCTGTTCACACTTATTCAAAGATACTTGTTTTGCAATGCACTTTCTGAGCTGCCCAGGCACATTTCCATTTATTAATGTAACTCTGTTACCAGATTTTCAGTGTCACCACACTAAATACTGTGTCAGTCCTGCTGCTTGGGAAAATATATTACTGGTTTCTGCACAAACAGTGGAGAAAGTTGCAAATTTTCCTTACTGCTCTTTGTCCACCTCAGCCCTGCACCAAACTTCTTGTCTAGTCCGTCTTTTCAGTATGAGAAACCATAGGAAATCACATGGAATAGTATCACCAGGATGATGTACAAACTGCTAAATGTTTTCATTTAATGTTGCATTTAGATGAGAGATTTTGGAGGTTTGATACTAAATCCTGGATCCAGAATAATTGAAAGCCAGATTTAAGTACCTAAGTAAGTAGTATTGTCAGCATGCACCATTCTCAGGCTCATAACATAAAAGGCATCTATAGTGGGATGCAACAAATTGTAGATTGCTACAGCGCATAGATTTTCCTGCCTCTCAGCAAGTCACCCTGGGCTTCCTTTGAACTTCCCTCAACCCCTGTCTATGCAGTGTATTTACTTCAGTTACTTCCAGCTGCAGGCAAAATCTTTTGACCAGCTACAGACTGTAACCACTGGCTTAGAGAATTTTCCATTTATGAAATATTGTCCATGTCCCTAAACCATTTTAGCCGCCATATGCGCTCCACACAGGAACACCAAGACTTCTCTATTAAGTGATTCAGTTACAAGTTTGGTGTTTTTCCTCTTGCACTGAAATTGTGTTACCTGACGGTCTGCTGTATAGGGGCTGCATTGCCAATCTGCACGTTCATTCCCTTCTACAACAGGTCTGCCAGTTGCCTCCATTGAAAGAGATGGAATTATTAAGAATTGTTGTAAGGACATGGTAAAAAACCCAACAATCAGGACTTCACTTTTACAATGCTCTTTAAAATGCTAATAGAAAGTCAGTAAGAAATTACAGCCCTGTTAATTTCTTACAATCAAAAAGTAAATAATTGATGCTGGTTAATCAATTAATATTGTGGGAGCAGTGACAGTGGAAGGACAGAGGGTTGAATAATTCAGCTGGACTTGTAACTTTTAAAACACCACACTGCAGAGCTTTTAAAAAAGACTTAGAGTTATTTCCTGTGCCCAGAAATATGGACCAAGAGATAGATCTTCTTAACATCCAATTAAAAATATCCTCAGAAATACCCTTCTAGGTCCAAATAAATCCCAGAAGATTCAAATGGAAACAACATAAAAAATGGGTCAAAAAGCTAAAGCTCACAGCAATCCACCCCAAACAAGCAGAAATTAAAAGCCAAAAATACTCTTAACCTGTGGCTTCCCAGCAGCAGCACCATTAATCCTTGTCCGTTCTCCCCTTGAGCACCTGAAGCCTGGCAGCCCGCACTTGCTGCCCCAGCACTGCAACCCGCTACCCCGCAGGGGTCTGCACCCACGCAGCTGTCCGCAGGTTGCGCTGGGAAACACAGACCTCCCATCAAAAATATTCTGATGTTTGTTTCCAGTCCCCTTTAGACACTACTGATAACGGCTGCAGACTTTGACAGTTGGAAACCAGAGCTTTCAAATCCATATCTGAATATGTGCAGGACTGGGAACTGGAGCAGCCTGTTTGTATAGCTTCATCTTATATGGGGAGTGGGAGAGGAGGGATTTTTGGACTGTTTTTGCTCTCTCCATGCTTTCCTGGTCCAAGAAGAACCCAGAACTCTGTGTCAGGCATTTGGACTAGATGTACCATATATATGGACCCTATGTTTCACAAAAGCCAGAAAATTCAGCAGAAAACTCCCCAAAGGCATGAACTTCACTAAGTACCTGCAACCCAACAAGAAAGCTGGGGGAAAGAGACAGTCTCAAATCCTCCTGCACTTCACTCAGGGCTGTCTAGCTCTGCAGCATCACGGTGGGATGGGGAGGTAGAGCGGCTGGTTGGCATCCCCGCTCTTAGAATACTAAATTTTATTTGGCAATGTTAGTGTGCTATAAAATAGTCCTGAAGACAAGAAAGGTAAGTCTGAATCTCCTCAAAGTGAAGAGGCAAATGAAGTAGGTCTTCTATTTCACAGGCTAGTGGTCTGATACTGTGGTTATTTTATAAAATTAAAGGATTTTTTTGTACTGCTTCAGACATATGACAATCTGGGGCTTGACTGGTGCACTGAGAACTTCTCTGCCTCTTACAAGAGCAGCCTGGCTTACATCTAACAGGGAAATGCTTCTCTCCAGAGCCCAGCAACTTGTGATGCCAGCTCTCTTACAAACTCTCTTTACTCAGATCGAGATAAACCCACCTCCAATGCTTGAAGGTTCCCCGACGCATGCCGCTGTAATTGGATTTTTCACCTCCAAAGGACACGTGCATCCTGGATTTGCAAGCTTGAGACAGACTGACTTTTAATAACAGAGTGATATGAGAGTGAAATCATCACAAGCATATTCTAGGAAGGTCAAAACAGTTGTTCTATTATTTGCAATGTTACAATCTTGTTTACAAACCCCCCTACCCTAACCCACTACAAGTAAATGCATAACTACAGCAAGATCCTTTCTTAACCATAACATTATGAAGTTATGTGTTGTATCAGTCTGAGTGACTGAGAAACAATTCAGTCTCCAATACTTTTACCTTCATTTCACTGTCCATAGGATCTGAAACCCAAAATTGCCTTGACATTTTGAAGCCTTACCCCAGGACTGTGTGTTTAGAGACGACTTTTTTCCTTCTCTTGTTTTCATGAAGAGTAATTTTTCCTTTTTAATTTTTTTTTCATTCTTTTAAACAGCAGGATTGAACCTGCTGGGCTTACATTCCTGTTGTCAAATACAGGACATATCCTTTCCTTCTTCTTTGGACTTTGACTTCTTCCTTTCCCTCTTAAATATGAGCAGAGCATTCACCGCCAGGCCTTGAAGAAAAAAGCTTCTCCAGAGAGTGCACACCTGACCCCAGAGCAGAGATGACGAACCTGCTGCTTGCAATGCTCTGTCCAAAAATCCTCATTCCCCACAGTTTTTGACAGTTTTAAGATCTCCTGGTGCTAACACTGGTTTTAAAAAAGAAAGCTGCTGCTGACCCTTATGTCTTGTATTCAGATTTCTTTAAATCCTCTTTTCTTGTAAGGTGTACTCTGAGAAATGCTGCTCGGTGGATTTTGGTAAAGGAATACTTGGTTTCCAAGTCCCAGACAGCTTTAACTGTAAGCCAGGAACAGTTCTGGCACATACAGATATACAGCTTAAGATGCCAGGGGTATTCTGAACTGTCAAAAAGTAAGGCACCTGTGGAGCTTGTAGGTACCCCCAGGGTTAGGCAGCTGGGATTTTTAGGTTTAAAACTCTGGATTTTGGTGTTTGAATTTTGCTTTCCTCCCTCTCCCCTTGGGAGCCCTGTTTTATGGCTGACTCGAAATGATGTGGCTCCAAATGATTCAGGGAGGCCAGCTCTGGTTTCATTTTAAAAAGATAAACATTTTCTAATCCTCATTGTTACTGGGAATAATGTGAAATGCAATCTGACCTTACTCCAAAACCTCAGAAGTCATAAGGGAAACCAAAGCAACCCCAAATTCATCACGCTGTAAAATTCGTACAATTTTGGGGACTGCATCACAACATAGGAACATCTGGAGCTGGCAACACTAGAAGTCACTAATGCTAACGGAATGAAAAATGTGATAAAATAGATAAGCAACATGTAACACAACAGGGTAGATGCCTGAGTGTTTTATAACTTCATAAACGTCTCAGTGTTATGAGACTAAATTTAGAGATCTGCCATGAATTTGAAGTCCGTATTGCTAACGCTGTCATGATACACCTACCTAGAAGGCTCTCAGAGGTTTGGACCTGAGTAATGTCACGCCAAATACAGAGGTAACAAGGCAAAATCCAAAAGCTGAACGAAGCATTGTGAGCCCCAAATTACACTACCCCATATAGACTCCCACGCACCATTCACCAGCAGTTCAGCAACATCACCGAATGCTTTCACTGCAGCCTTTGGTGATGTGACAGTGACTAACAGCTGTCATGCAGTTTGTTTTCACATCCCACCCCACCTCTGTGCCCAAGCCTTACAGAGAGACCTACATGGGCTTATGTATTGCTAAACACAAGGAATGATCTCCCTGGTTCCCCATTGCTGGACGATCCTAAAGTATTCAGTGCAATCTGATTAATTGATACATTATGTTAACTATTGCGTGTAATCCTAGTTACTCTCATTGCTATTTAGATAGAATGAGTGATATGGTTAAAGGAAATATTTAAGAGCTGTAAAGGCAGGAAAAAATCTGGGCAGAAAGCAGTATTATACAAAGAAAAATGGTGGAAAAAAAGAAAGAAACCAAATGTGGACATTGAGCAGCACAGTCCAGCTGAGGACCTGACATTTGCAGTAGACCAGATAAAAAACATGGTAAAGGCATAAATAGGATTAAGACAGCAAGCATCTTTCTCTCACCACAGTTTTAGATCCCAAACAGTGTTGCAGCTACAGGAGTTTCATTTTCAGTCATTTTCCCCACAAAGACTTTCACATCACATCACCCACTAATTTTACATTAGAAGAACTGTGCTCTAGTGCATGCACTGAAATCTCTAGAAGGAGTAGTAAGAGGTTTAAAAACAAGAGCCTTCATGGAAACAAAACAAAACCAAACCAAACTTGTATTGTCATTTAATCCCAGCCAGCAACTAAACACCACACAGCCACTCACTTGCTGGCGGAATGGGGAGGAGAATCAGAAAAAGATAAAACCCATGGGCTAAGGTAAGAACAATTTAATAATATAAATAAAGTAAAATCTACTACTACTACTAATAATAATAATAATTGTAATGGAAAAGGAGGTAATAAAGAGAGAAAGAAAAATAAAATTCAAGAACACCCCCCCCCAACCCAACCCAAGTGACACACAATACAGTTGTTCACCACCCACTGCCCGATGCCCAGCCAGTCCCCCAGCAGTGATCCTGCCCCCCTGGCCAACCCCCCCCGGTTTATACACTGAGCATGACACCATATGGTACGGAATATCCCTTATGGCCACTTTTGGTCAGCTGTCCCGGCTGCGTCCCTCGGAAACTTCTTGTGCCCCTCCAGCGGCTCACTGGCAGGGAGTGAGAAGCTGAAAAGCCCCCGACTTAGTACCAACATTTCTTAGCAAAAACTAAAACCATCAGGGTGTTATCAACATTATTTTCATCCTAAATCTAAAGCAAAGCACTGTACCAGCAACGAGGAAGAAAAATAACATTGTCTCAGCTGAAACCAGGACACTTGTTTCCCCTCGATTTCTGCAACTACGAGAATGTACTCCAAATGAATCAGTTAAATATTTATGATAATTGCAAAATAAAACTTTGGAGTGAAGACCTACTGAAATCAAAACCTTTCAAGGGGATATTGGAAAACACCACAGTACCTAAGTGGAAGACTGTGGTCCTTTAGTCATTTAAAAAGTGCAGTTTTTAATCAAGTGTTCTAGTTCTTCTAGTTTCACCACCTAAGGCTGGAAGAACTCATAGGATCATTTGGGATGACTTCATTTCCCAATACTTCTTCTTCCAGTCACTCAGTATTGTTAGCAAGATTTACACGTGTGAGAGACCGTGCCAGTGAGGTCCACCATTGCCACAGCAGATGTGTTGTCTCAACATTGCTAAACTCATGTCATCACCACAGTGAATACATTGTTAAGGCAAGAAGCTAACACCACTGCCACCGCAGAGGTTTATCTATACATTGTTAAAGGAGGAAACTGACTGACGCCATGGAGCAACGGGGGAGGCTGACCCTGCAAAACTTAACCAAACCCCTGTGCATGTGCCCAGACTTGGGGTCAGGGGGGGTCAAGGTGCCTGGAGGCCCCTGAGAAATGTTGGGCACGTACACCATTGCCGGGTGGAAGGTGTGGTTAAGCAGAACAGCTTGTAAAGACTCTGTAAAAAACCCGAACCAACAAGCATGGGACGGAACGTTCACCCACTGGACTTGGAAACAAATCAGACTGTTGGGACGCCACAGCTCCGGGGTGGTAGCTATTGCTCTGAACTCTTTCTTTTTTTTTTTTTTCCTACTTTCTTTCCTTCCTTTCTCTCTCTTTATCTCTCGCGCTCTCTCCCTTTGCATTCGCAGATTTATTGTTGGGCAAATAAAGTTCCTTGGCTCTTGACTCTGTTTTGAGTCTTAATTCTGTTCCCAAGAATACAAACAGAACCATGCTCTGGTCTCAGACCGGCATGTGACAACATGTTCTCAACTTCAGCTATTTTTCTATTTGTCAGCTGCTAAGCAATCATCTTCCAACCCTCCTTCAGCAAATTGAATAGATCGAAACACATTTTATGGCTTATTCTCCAGGCCTGGATAATTTTTGCGGTCCTCCTTCAGACCTGCTTCAGTATTTTTCCATCTTCATCAATCATAGACATTAGAACTGGGCAGAGTATTTAAGCATCAGACTTACTAATAGAATAGACTAATCAAAATACTATCTCTACTTTTGCTTGATATTTCTCCTTTTATACAACCAAGGTCTTTTGCTGGCTCTCTTAATAAGACTATTATACTGACAGCTAATTATGAGGTGATTATCTAGGAAACTCTGATGCCCTTTCCCAAGGGCTTTAAGAGATAAGTCCTTGTGGTTTAAGCCATTAGGCCAAAGACATTGCTGGCTCCAGAAGTCCATCTCATGGGACAGTAGAACCGAAGGTGCATCCAAGCTTCAATTGCAACAGTTGTGCAATGAACTTTATGCAGAAGGATGGGCTTCTATTCAGAAACCAAACCAAACCAAACCAAACCTATTCATAAAACCAAACAGCATGGGCAAGCGAACTGCAGTTACATACCCTCATCTTGCCGTCCTTGCCATAAATGAATCAGTGGCAAAGGGAGTAGACAGCTGAGGCAGTCATATTGAAAAATTGTGCCGTTGTGTCTTCCAGTTTGCTTTTAGAAATCCCTCCTGAACTCTCTAAAGCCTAGAATTGTGTTTTCGCAAACAGAATCATCCTATAGGCATGTCATGGTGTCTTGGTTTCTTGCTGTCTTATTTTGTGTTTTCCTGGACTATGGAGTATTCCAGATCTCGTTTCTTTATTTTCCCTGCCTCCCTTCTGTCAGCTATAATTTCTTCTAGGAATGGTGACAGACTATCATTTGATAACATTTGGTAGAATTTAAATCAATTTACCTTCATGCTGCTTAGTACAATTTGTGCTTGCATTGCTCTAGGAATTTTAAAATATTGGGCCCATGCTCTGGCGGTTCAGGGTAAAAGTATGGATGCAGCCTTGGAGTACCTCATAATCTTTCATGTGTTTATCCTCAAAACTACCTCCTTGATGTGGCTGCTTTCCCCTCTTTTACAGCTACTGAAATAAAACACTTAAGTCCAAATCCACAGCTGTCCACATCTAAATGCTACCGAAATCAGGGGGCAATAGTTATCCAAACACCCAGATGACTTGACCAAGACCTCTGTGAAGAACATAGCCAAGAGCTAAACCCACACCCCTCTCCCACTGGTTCCCTAACCACCCCACTACCACATCATTCAGGGTCTTCCACTACTAGGTAACAGAGATGGAAAATGTTTACCTGCCTTCATAATCATAGAGATTAGACAGCTACAGTAGAACAGTTCTCAGTTTGAAAACAGTGCTCCATCTCCTCGATAGCCTCCAAATGTCATTGTTCTTTGTATTCATTTTCCAGCTCCCCATGGACTCTGCAGATACTCCATCATATTCCTTTAGTCTTCCCACATAACTGAAAATGAGCAATTTGATCAGAGATGGTGAACTGCTTTATCTGTGTGGATTTACCTCAGAATCTTGAGGTTGAGTGCTGTCTCTGCTGAGAAAATAATTTGCAGAAACAGCAAACTCCAGTGTGATAATGTCACTGACAATCCAGAATGAAATTCTCTGACACTTTTCTGTTCATGAGAAAGAGCAAATACCTTGTTTATGACTAAGCTATGTGTAATGGGCCAAGTGCTTCCTACTAGTGTCACGAATGAGAAAAATTTGCATTAATGAAGAGTGGCAAAAAAAGCAAAATAAAAAGAGGAAATGAATGTACGCAGTGAAACACTGGGCAAAGTTTGTGCCACTGGAATGATTCAGTATAAGCAAGATGCAACATTTTTCCCCACAGAAGGTGGATGATGATGATGATGATGATAATATTAATAAACATTTGCAGAACATGCATTATTTTCACATTTAGATCTTTAAGTACTTATATAGCTTTTGCTGACACAGATGGATAAAATGATAAAGAATGTGAGGACGGGCTTTGTTTCAATATGAGACATCCAAAAGTTATCTACAGGGTCCCTCTGTAGCTAATAGGAACAGAAGAGCATGTGAGAGGAGAGCTTCAACCCACCTATTTTAGCATAAGAAAACCAATATTTTGGAGAGTGCTGTTCCTCTCTGCTGAATGAAAAGGGAAGATACAAGCTTGCTTTAAATAGATGCCTAACATTTGGATGGATAAAGATATACAAGGTGAATCAAAGCTTCAATGATTCATCAGAAGCTATCAAGTGAAACGGTATTAGACTCCAGGTTTCCCTAAACTTTTCCTTATGCCTCATCTGCTAGACTTAGCTTGTTCCCAGGAGTGCAACAGAGAGCTTCCAAGTACCCAGCACTGTTGGAGGTAAAGATAAATGTAAACACATGAAAATGGATGAGAAGTAAAAGAAAGTGCATTATATATGACAAATCTGTATAGCAGGCACAAAAAATAAAGCCTTCCAAGGGCAGGAAAGAAACAAAAGATGAGCCGGTTCATTTATGACTCATATATTTCATTTTTAATGCTTAATTAATAAAACAAAACCAAAAAGATCAATGAAACAATTTGAGATTTTCATTTTTCATACAAAAAATTCATTATAAAGGAACGGTCTTTTCTATTTTTTTTTTTTTTTCATGAAGAAGAGCACAAATACAGTTGAAAGACTTGATGAGTCAAGAGAAAACTCAGCAGAGAGAAGGAATATCTTGGCAGGATCAGGAGAGAGGACGCAGATGTGCAGAATGACCCAATGAGCAGCAGAAAGACTGCTGTCTTCAGGAAGATCACTTTTTCCAGGGAAATATTGCCAAGTCTGTTCTTTCATTCCTACCACGAGACACAGTTCATGAGCTCAGCCTTTCAGATGACTGATGCAGCCTACTGGCCAGGCCTTCAGGCCTTGGTCTTGATGATACTGTCAACTTCTCAGTTTGGGCAAGGACTGACAAGCCCAGCTTTGGTCGCAGTGAAGAGCACTGAGGACTGCTGCTTTGTCACTGCCCTAGCATCAGTATATGTCCCCATATAAAGACAAATCAAAGACTTGCTGCAAACTTGCACTTTTCCTGAAGAATCCCCATTCAGTTTTAGACAAGCCTTTTCCAAAGTGAGGCTCCAAAGTCTGTACAAGCATCTAAATATATAGATAGATTAGTATCTAAAATTATGTGATCATGGTACTGCCCTACATCAAGCAGAAACTGGCTTCTTCCTCAAGTCAATTTTTCAAAATACTTATGCTTATCCCTACTCACTTGTCAAGCTTTTTCAAAAGATCTTCCAGGATGGAACCACCCCAAAATGTCTGAGTATCAGCAAGAACTGGACCTCTGCCTAGGCAGTAATTTCAAAGGTGCCCATGTTCAAATAGCTCATAGGAGCTGTTCAAGGAATCCAACAGAGCCAGAATAAAGAAAATTAAATAATATTAGTCTTGTATCTGTAGGAGATGGAAGGGAAAAAGAAATTTGTGGGAGTCCTCCAGACCAGTCACTAGCTAGTTTCCCTGAATCCTGCTGTTCCAATATTGTGTTGTGTTGCAAATGCCATTGATTTCTCATTTTCTACCCCTGAAACCCCAAACCTCTGCTATTAAGTAAGATTGAGGGAATTTCATTTTTTATCCAGAATACACTAACCAGAGAGCACCAATGTTGTCTGTCCTTGCCCATTAACCTGATCAAAAAATGCAACAGAGCTGATTTCTGAAAAAGCAATTTATCAGTCTGCAGTACAAATATGGTAGCAGCTGAAAGTTGTTTTATATGAGTTCAGGTGTTCCTTCACCAAGATGCACCATCATACTTTCTAAGCTTGTCAAGACCAATAAAAACACAGGTCAAAAGTGTATGATAGGGATAATTGCCTTACTCTTCCTTATCTCCCCTTTAACCAAAATGTATAAGCTTGGTTCGCATTTCTTTACAGAAGAAGGTAATTATTACTGTCACTGTCACACTCGTTTCTCGGTCTTGATAACAAATGAATTAAAGCTGGCATCTGACCAAAGATCCTCCAGTTACCCTGTCAATACTAATTCCTGATACAATACATTTTGCATAGATTGGTGTAGGGAAGGAAGGACGGATCTATACTGTATAAAGTTCAGAATTTGTTTAACATGGAAGACTTTGATCTCTAGTTAACATTATATGCTCCAACAGAGTAGGTGTGTCTCCAGACAAGATTCCTTGGACATTAATGGATATCATATCACCAAATCCTGAAACTCAGTTGATCGAATTTGCCATCACACTGTTTGACCTCTTTACACTTAAAGTCCAACAGGTATGTTTTAGATATGAAAAAGCAGACAGATTTCAAGAGCAGCTTGAACTGTTTTATGACTTACTGTGTTTGCAACAGCTAAAAAAAGACTAGAGACAGAAATAATCACACCTCATGCTTGAGAGTACACATTAATTTGAGAAAGAACTCTACCTTTACTGAGCTTGCTCCAATTTATTGAAAATACTGTGAGATTCTTCCAAAAAGCTTGCAGCTTCACATACAAACTACTTCGGTAAGATATCACATCTAATGTATCAATATTCTGTCCAGTATGTGACAAGTCCCGGTTTACTGAACAATTATCGCTAAGCTTTTGGCAGTGGTAAGCATTGTAAGCAGCTGTAAACTTTATTGACAATGTAGAACCAAATAAAGGTTTTCCTAAGAACTCCAATTCATAGCTCGATGCCAAATTAGCATAAGTGAAATATGAGTATTTAATATAATAAAACATGAGCCGCAAGCATCTAGCCCATCCCAGGAAAAATGTGAAACCAGAAGGTATTTTAATGAAAAACTGGAAGCAAATATCACAATCTCATGTTTAAAAGCCATAAGAGTTAATTTTACTTTGAAAGGAAATCATTTTTCAAAGTTCTGTACTCTGTTTAAAAACAGATTGAGCAAGTTTATTAAATTAGCAGCCCACTGCATTTATGAAATCCATAAGTCAGATCAATGGTGCACAGTCAGCTCTAGAAAGTAATTGCTGGCTTCTCTCAAAATGGACAATCCAAAAACTTCCAAGGACTAGTTTTTCCCTCCATTATTTATAACGAGCAAAACATGGTGCAATAGATTGTAATTCATAATGCCTTTTTAATGTTTTTATAGCACAACATTTGGACTCATTTCTAATCTCTGTGGATGACAGGTTGCCATTATTGAATTTCCATTAATATGAATTACGGGTACAATATATTTTACCCAGTATTTTCAACCTCAGGACTAACGTGATTCTACAATGAAAAATCATATGGTCAGCAATTTTGTCAGAAATAGGAAGCACTAACAGCCATCAGAGATTAGTCTTGCTACAACACGATGCATCTGACCTTGACCTTGCATCCATCTGACTCTACAGAATCACCAGCCATAATTTACATGCACATTTATGGTCGTTAAAATGCCAGTTATTTAGGTAAGTGTCTAAATATGACCTCCCAGCAGCAAGTCAACGCTCGCTCAGTGGCCTTTGCCTCCTCTGCCCAGCTGGAAATCATTTGGTCATTTGTGGCTAGGTATTGCCAGATGAATGGACGTGAGCTGAGTCCCATCCCTCTCATGCATGCCTCCAGATACCGATGTATGACTGAGAATCTCATTCTCCCTCATGAAAACAGGCAGACTGAAGCACACCTCAGCTCTTTTGTTTTGCTCACCAGCAGCTACCTGCCATGGATATCTCTGCAGAGGACAGTCTCGGTCCATCTGAACAATTAAAACCATACTAAACAGTAGACATGAAAGTAGCCATGCTGAGGTCAACAGGGCTGCCTGCATCCTTGAAGGCAAATATATACTTCATGTTTTACCAGATGGTTGAAAGACTAAGATACAACATGTGGTTAAAGAAATTCCCAAGCTGCAGGCTGCACTAAGTACATACCAGGGAAGTATACATACAGTGCACTTGCAATGTAAATCTCCCACGGGAGGCAGAATATCGAGCTGTATGAATGCACAGTCTCGCCTGCTATGACTGTTCTTATCTTTTGTGGACTGAACTAGGATTAGCAGCATAAAACACGCTTTAACATTATCACTAATACCAGTAAAGCACGGCAGCTGCTTTGGGAGAAGTCTTTTTCTAATGGTTGCCAATGAACTTCACACAGACCTTGCTGCACCAGGGCAGAAAGGTAATACAGCATTTTTCTCTGATTTTCAAAAGACATGTAGCAATAAAAATCTATTAAATGGAACAAAGAACTTCACAAATGCCAGGAATGGCACGGACCCTGCTCTGCGGAGCTCACATCCAAAAATGACAAGAAAACGATGTGTGAAGAAAATAACACAAGAAGCAAGTGGATGACAGGTAATGATGTTGAGTAATACCATATCTGTTTCTGTACACATGCTCCAAACAGGTATTTGGCAAAGTCGGCTCCTAAATACAGATGCGTTCAGAAATACTCACAGCCCAGCCATAATCACAGGATTAGTTTTTGCCAGCATCATGGTGGTAAATAGTTCTTTAGGAGAAATCCACATACAAAGAGGGCAAGGGGCTTGCAAACAATCTCCGGAAGCACGTGCCAGGCACAGAGGATAAACAAAACATTTATCAGAAAAGCAAACAAAAAGGTAATCAAAACCAGAGTCCTTGGGATAACAGATGGCAGGATCGGGGACACAAAAAGATACATGGGTGGAAGCTGAGCAGGGGGTTGTTTCAATGCTTCTGACATTTCTTTAAATGTCAGTTCATAATTATGATGTCTCCACCACCACCTTGTAGGTATATAGCCACTTCTCGCAGAGGCCTTGCAGCTTGCAGAGAGCTGCACTTTAGCATTTCGAGCAATCCGTCATGTTCCCACCTTTTATTCTGGTGAGAATGAACAAGCAAACACCAAACTCCCACTGAACACCTACTACTTCAGTTTTAATTTCAAGGTTTCCTTGCTGTTCAGTTAAATCTCTGGGTGTATTATACAGATTTATATGGAGTGCTACACACTGAGAAGCACTGTGAGATAAGTGGGAGAAAGGGCAATATTTAAAGAAGTTCAGAGAACCCTGTGCATACAGCATACTCTATAAACACTCTGCTGGAGAAGGAAAAGTGAGGTATAATCTTTTGCGTAAGTTTACATGTGTAAAACCTATGTTAATAAAAATCAATCCTTGTTCACTATTTGAACACAAATCCCATTAATAATTCCATTAAGCTATCACTTCAGTTCATTATTTCACCCGTTTGCACTTCACTTTATTCACTGTCAACATCTGCTTCTTTCCCTGAGAAAGAGGGCGAGCAAGGCCATGCAATCGTTCAGCGCTATACCCTCGGCTTGCTGGCGAGCAGTGCTGATAGAAAGGGCATTGCAGCTCTCTCCTACCTGGAGAACAGAATACATTGCCTTCCAGCACCACCAGTCTCCATCCCATGACTTAACATCTAACATCCACCCCTGAATTCAAATAACTTAATTATCAAAGCTACTCAGCGTGCTTTCTCAATATTTTACTTAGGAGATACTTTAAAGAGGAAAGGTGGAGAGAAAAAGAAGAAAAGGAGGACTGATACATGGAGAGTAATAGATAACAAGCAACGCACGTTTATATTTTGGAAGTAAAAGCTTGGTGGGGCGGGGGGGAACAGACTTAGACAGAAAGAAAGACACCCCACCCCCCATCAAACACCACAACACTTTGACAACGTTAAACATTCAGGGAGGCAACAGATAACATAATCACAATGCACAGCGGGGTCCTCAGTGAAGAATGGGTACATGACTCTTAAAAGGTTATTACAGCAAATTTAAGCAAAGCAATTGCACAGAGACCAGAGAACAGCTAAACACAGGTTTTCAGGACTTCTGTTCTGATCAACAAGGCTCACTCCAACTGGCTCAATTTGATCTAACAATCAAAAAGTCAAATGATATGAAGAAAGATATTTCCTCCAGTAAATTGAAAAAGGTGGAGTGGGAGCTTATTTAGATGCGCTTCCTGCAACTCCGTTTCATTCTTTTTCTTTCTTTCTTTCTTTCTTTCTTTATCTGGGCAGTCTAGCTCTTGTAAAAGGGTTTCAGCAGTAGTATGCACATTTGCACATTGCTCCATCCATGTACTTTTATTCTGTCCAGGAACATTCACCTCCAAAGGAAAAGCAAACAGCCAGGGCACTAAACACAATGAAGCAGAAACACAAAGGGAAAAGGGCTGAGAAACAGAAGCTCATTTCCAACAGCACTGAACATCTACCTGGTGCTAATAGCATTACATTTGACTGAACCTGACTGGCAGAACACCCCGCTATTAACCCCTAAGCTGCTCTTCAAATTGACTCATAAACCGTTCCCCTAGATTTGGCAGATTTTATAGTTGATGGGATGAAGGAAGTGAGTCACTAGAGCTCTTCAAGACATAGCACCACAGGTGAGATGCCCCAATCTTTGTTTCTAAAGCCTCTTCTGAGGGGAAGTATCCCAAATACAACATATGCTCATGAATTTCTGTCCGGGTGCCATTATAAATGGACCGGCGGACATATCCTGTGATAAATATGTCAGATAAAATAACTGGCACTGAAAAGTCTCCAAATTTGTCAGCACACACTGAAAATCAAGGCCAAATTCACCCCACATGGAGATGCACGCATTAACCGTGCTACTTTAATTTTGTTTGCATAGGTTGTGGCATGCGCAAGAGGGTATGTGCGGTCTGTGAGAGCCACTTGTGGAAACACTAGTTTATAATTCATATGATGACTAAAATGCTGAAGGTAAAGCAAAACCTCAGGTCTCTCTTCTGGCAGTGCTAGAAGGATGTACCAACAAGCTGGTGTGGAGCTGTTCCCTCATGAAATCAGGCAACTTCTGTTAATAAAAGGCATTCATCATTTAACTCCAAAAAATCAAGATGCGTACAAATTGTACCTCAGGCAGCTGGAAATGGAAGCGTGCAGATGAAAACAGGGCAGGACAAAAGGATATAACCATAGTCTTGGAATTTCCCCAGTCCTGGCAACTATCACAGGTTTATTGAGCATTCATTAGAAGAAAGCAGTAGTATTTTCTACTCAATGCTGTGGCGAGGAAGGAAGTGAATAGAAGTTTACTAAGTCAAAAAATAATTGTACAGGTAGCGAGAGGTGTTTCTACTTCAACACTTAATAGATAACATGATCTTTCATACCAGCTGCCAACATCCATCCAAAAACTAATACAATCTTTTATTTCCAGATCCAAAAGAAAAGATAAAAATTCCCTGGCAACAGGAACATCTGCAGAGCATATTCTTCATTCTGAATTCACCAGCGACTAGTGGCCTGTATGCAAAACCATGATAAAGATTTCTGAAAAACAGCTGAAACAACTCCCTAGAAGACATACTTCTAGACACCCTTAGACTATGTATTTCTATTTGTAATGGGAAAGTGAGTACATAAACTGTTTTAGTTGCTGCGACAGTTTACAACAGGGACAGACCACACTGTCTTTAGTGCACAGGTACACAGGCTGAAAGAATAGATGAAGTGGAGATTTGTTTGTGCTCCTTATTCTTGAGATACAATTCAGTCAAGTATGAAATGGTAGAGTCAAGTAAAACCAATTACACTTGACTCAAACACAAAGCCACCCCGGTAACTAGAAAACTAAACAGGGCCAGGACCTGTTATATGGCTTTCAGGCCAAATGACATGGCCTGGCCACATTCACAGGATTATATACTTTTGCTCTCCAAAACAAGGTGGCTATATCCAAACTGCCGACTGGGAACTGCTGCTGGCCCTGGCTAATCCCCAAGCCATGCCTGGGAATTGTTTATGACAGCACTAGCTGGTCCAGGCTGAGCGCAAGGCAGAGCCTGTGCTAACAGTTTAATGGTATAGATGGTCAAGTTCCAGCTCTTGGGCCCGTGCCCTGGCACCGCTTAATCTACTAGCGTAGACCTAGCCAGAGGCAGTTGTACTGTGAGCAGAGCTGGCTGGAAAACAGACACACAAAAAAAGAAATGAGTATCTGACCAAATTCAAAACCTCTATGCGTTTTCATGATTCCCTTCCTTATTCTTATAGTTGTTTTTCTTAAGTTTTGTTTTCAAGACAGCCTCATTTCCTTATAAATGTTCTATTTGCCAAAACCGGAGAAGGTCAAAATAGTTGTGGTAAGTGCTGAGTGTCTTTCATTTCTTTCCTATGATTCAGCGGTAGTTGCCAGCAAGCTATGGCACTTCCAGTATGGTCAGATGTGCTGTGGGAAGTGTCAGAAGAGTTTAAATCAAGTGTCTGATGGAAAATGGGGGAGAAGGACAAAGATGTCAGGAGTGAAGTAAAAAGGTAAAAAGGTAAATTAATAGAAGCTTGGATTGGTCCACAAACTTTGCAGCATTGCTCAAGTTTTGTTTAATGTTTAATCTCCTAGTTCAAAAAGTTGGATGCAAGAAGGCATGCTGCTCAACAACTGCTGCAACTGCCTCACCTCTCTCTGGTTTGAACCATCTGCTTTGATCCATATCACCAGAATGACCCATTTGCTGCAAAGCAAATCTGCTTCCTTGCCAATGGGTCACAAGGCTAAGTAAGGAAGATTGGCTTTGCAGACCTATTGCTGAGGTCAAGGTAACTTCCATAACCACCTTTGCATGGCAGTTGCCACCTCCCTGTTCTCTGAAGGAAACATTTTAAGAGCCTAGATCGACTCTTCTCAAAGACTCCTCTCCACAGTTGTTTGCAGGCTTTCACTACCAGAGGATAATCCAAATGGTTTCCTTGGAAGGGGCTCTTAAAAGCCACCGAGTACCTCCCCTGCTTAGAGCAGGCTAACACTACACTGGATTGCTTGGCGCCTTGTCCACTCTGGTTCTGGATAACTTCAGGGTATGTAACAACATCTCTGAGCATCTGTGCCAGTGCCTGGCTACTCTCAGTGTAGAACAATTTTTTCTTCCTTTCTAACCAGGACTTCATTTGTGGACTTTTGTGTGCATTGCCCTTTGTCTTTCTGTTGTTTACCCCTGAGAAGACTGTCCGTGTCTTCTCCATCATTGCCCACTAGAAAGCTGAAGAGAGCAATCACATCCCCCTCAGCCTTCTCCAGGCTGAGCAAACCCAGTCCTCAGCCTCTCCTCCACCATGGGCTTTGCTGCACTATTGTATAACTACCCAGCACAACCTGAAGTGCAATATGGCCCCACAGGTAACAGAGAAGGAACACAAACTGAAGTGGTCAGCTTGGGTCCGTCTGGATGAACGTATAGGTGTCTTGCTCTACTCTTTTACTTCTGGTGATTTTTAAAGTGTCCTTTCTCACTCCACCCTGTTCATTGCATCAGAGTGTGCTCCAGTCTTTACAGAGCACTGACACTGAACTTCTGCTGCCCTGTCCCTTTACAAAGCAACCAGTGATGGAAACAATGGCAACTTACAGGAAAAGTCAGGAATTACCTACATAACATGAAAATGGAAATAAAGATGGATCTACTGAAAGACTTGAAACAGCTGTACAATCCATAGCTTAGATGACATCTAGCAAAACTGAAATAGCATTATCCTGCACTGCTCCAGAGCTAAATGTTACTGTAAAGCAGTTCTTACTTCTAAGCAGGCTGAAAAAACAAGGTGAATGGTACTTTTGTATGTGGCAAAGTATCTGTGATCCATATCTTCAAAAACTGTATACATGTGCATATCTTAATCAAAGCAACACATCTGAGATAATTACGCATGTGCATGATGACCTTAAAAGTCATCAATTCTACACATCAGACAATCTGGTCACAGGAAAACTACGAGAAGAATTACTGTGAGCAGAGGACAAAATGTTTATAAAATAGAGTTTAAAACTTCATAAGCAAGAAGGCAACCAATACACTCAAATTTTCTTCTATAATCCAGCTTGAAGAACCTTGCAAAGATAAATGCTAGACCTTTAAAAGCAGGGATGATACAGATAATTAACAGAGGCTTAGAAAGATAATACTGTCTCAAATCCATGTGGGGTATAACTATTGCTCAGCTTTTGAGGAAAAGGAAGATAAATTATTTAGTCTTACTCCATCCCAGCATGAGGCAGAAATTCTAAAGGAAACAAGCTGTTCAAAACCAAAACTGCGACGACTATGTCAAGATAGGAGCTAGGCCCAGAAGACCTAAAATAAATCCAAAGTTCTAGTATTTACTGGCCAATGAGGATTCTGGGTATTGTTTAAAAGCAAACTGACAGCATCCTTGCCTTGTGAAGTATGCTGAAGTGGTGATTCAATTCTAGGATGATGTCAGGATTGTATCATACAAGGCTTTTGGTCAGAAGGGTCCTCTGCAGATCACATGGTCTGCTCCTGTTCAAAACAAGGCGAACTCTGATGTTAGATCAGTCCAGCTGAGCTTGAATTGTTTCCAGTGGAGATTCTGCAGCTGTTCTGAGCCTTTGCTCTAGTTTAGGACACTGTGTTTAGGTTTTTTTTATTCTTTTCCTTGTATGTAATCAGAATTTCTCTTGCTACCATTTGTGCTCATTGATGCTCCTTTCACAGGGCACTTCTGAGAAGGATCTGTCTCTCTTCTATACACTGTCCCAATTACGCAGGCGTAAAGAGGAATCAAACTCCCTCTGAGCCTTCCCTTCCCCACGCTCAACAGATGCAGCTCTCAGCTTCTCCTTGTATATCTTGTGCTCCAGTCCCCACATCGCCTTGGTGGCTCTCCACTGCAGTTGCTCTGGCAGGTCAGTGCCTGTCCTATGCCTAGGAGCCCAAAACTGGACATGCAGTCACAGAAGTGACAGATGAGCAAAGGTGGCCCTGCTTGAGCAGGGGATTTGGACCAGATGACCTCCAGAGGTCTCTTCCAACCTCAACCATTCTGTGATCCTCCCTGTTCCCATACACTTCTTTTGTTCATTTGATCTTGCTCAGGATTTCCACATTCAGGCAGGATGGCCTCCAGCCATGCCCGCCTGGCTGTGGTACACTGGCTGAGCAATTCCTGTGACATCAGGAGGCTGTCACCGATGAAGTACTGGATCCTCCTGCAGAGTTTTGCACAGCACAGCTCCTCTTACAAAGACTGGCACCTCTGAAAAAGAATATGGATTTGCAGGGGAACATGTAGTCAAATTATGCCCAGCATCGCTCTTTGGGAGTGTTCCACTTGCTGGCTGACAAATGCACCTTGATGCATTATTTCAGCGCTGTTGAATGCATGGACTTTGTAGAACACTATGTTCCTTTGGGATAAAAGGATAACTTTAATTATATATAATATTGTAATATAAACAGTATATAATCTTAAACATTCAAATTACACAGCCAAAAAAGCTTCTCTTTCCTGACATGTTTGTGTAACAACTTAGGAGTAGTAAATATTATTCACATACTTCTCAGTGCTTTGTTTCAGGATTACCATAAAAGACCTGGGATCATAAAGAGTAAGAAATAGTGCTATGATATGAAGAATTTATTACTAGTTATTATTCATTATTTATACAGTGGGTGCATATTGCTTTATACACAAACACCACTTTACAGACAGCATATGTTTCTCTGCAGAACTTCTCAAGCTTTGTTTTCCAAAGTGAACCAGTTTGGTGACGCTAAATCGTAGTGGGTAACAACGACATACATTTCAACTTGACATGAGCAGAGAACAGCCAAAAACAGAGGAGGCAGACTGACTTCTGGGTGAATTCAGACAGTCAGTTCCTCCAAACCAAAGTAAAATGTGCATTTTGTTTGCTGAAAAGTGCCCGTTTCATCCAAGAAGACAGTGTTACAGTTAACCAACTCTTGGGATATTTAGTACTGCTTCCAATTCCAAGAGAAAAGGCAACAAAATAACTCAGGTACCTGCAAGTTTATCCTTATTTTTACATGCTACTTGGAAAAGTAATGGCTGATTATAAATCTTTGTCAGAGCTGCTTCTAGAGAGTGAAACTGACACAGGAAAAAGTGTGAGGAATTCCTTACGTGCTCTCCCCTACAGTACTCTTGCAGGCATTAATGACAAGCCTGAGTTTTGCCCACTCACAAGATAGTGAGTCACTGTATTTCCATTTATGCAGAAGATACCTGCACCGTGCGTTCATTGTTCAGATGGGATGGAGCACGGTTCAGCGTTGCTGATGTAACGTGACTCCTGGCATGACTTCTGTGGCAGTGACTGAGCAACGCTCCGCCGAAACAGCACAGGCTGCCTTTGCTTCATGCCATCGAGTCACAATATCCTTGCGCTCCTCTTAAAGGTCTGGGCACTTTTTCAAGAGGATTTTCAGAATTGTAGACAGGGTAGTGGTGCTGCTTTAATGTCAATTTGGAGCGTCAGCTCTGGCTGATCAGAGCTTCCCGGTATGCACAAAGCTCATCAGCTTGTGGCCAGCGTCTGCAGGTGCAGCATTCTGCAGTATAAGGACCAGAGAGCAGAGCGTAACGCACTGTTTATCACTCCCAGGGCCAAATTTATTTTTATGTCTGTCAGCTTCATAGACAACTGCTCTATCAAGCAGGAACTCAAGACTCATAGAAATCACAGGGAGAGGTGATGCTTGCCTGAACTCTATTACTTTTTATTCATGTGGTTAATTTAGATTCTATAGGTATGTCAGCGATAAAAGGAAGACTAGGGAAAATGTGGGGCCTCTCTGGAAGGAAACGGGAGACCTGGTTACCCGAGATATGGAGAAGGCTGAGGTACTCAATGTTTTTTTTGCCTCAGTCTTCGCCAGCAAGTGCTCCAGCCCCACTGCCCACGTTGCCTTCGAAGGCAGGGACGGGGAGAATGAAGAACCACCCACTGTAGTAGAAGATCAGGTTCAAGACCATCTAAGGAACCTGAAGGTACACAAGTCCATGGGACATGGTGAGATGCATCTGCAGGTCCTGAGAAAACTGGCAGATGAAGTTGCTAAGCCACTAGCCATTGCATTTGAGAAGTCGTGGCAGTCTGGTGAAGTTACCACTGACTGGAAAAGGGGAAACATAGCCCCCATTTTTAAAAAAGGAATAAAGGAAGACCCGGGAAACTACAGGCCAGTCAGTGTCACCTCTGTGATCCTGGCAAGATCATGGAGCAGATCCTCCTGGAAACTATGCTAAGGCACATGGAAAATAAGGAGGCGATTGGTGACAGCCAGCATGGCTTCACTAAGGGCAAACCGTGCCTGACAAATCTGGTGGCCTTCTACGGGTTACAGCATTGGTGGTTGGGGAAAAGCGACTGACATCATCTACCTGGACTTCTGCAAAGCACCTGACACTGTTCTGCGTGACATCCTCATCTGTAAATCAGAGAGGCATGGATTGGATGGACGGACTACTGGGTAGAGAAGGAATTGGCTGGATGGTTGTACTCAAGGAGTTGTGGTCAACGACTCAATGTCCAAGCGGAGACCAGCGATGACTGGCGTTCCTCTGGGGTCAGTAATGGGACCGATGCTGTTTAACATCTGCGTAAGTGACACGGACAGTGGGATCAAGTGCACCCTCAGCAAGTTTGCTGATGGCACCATCCCTGGGAAGGGATGCCACCCAGAAAGACCTTGACGGGCTTGAGAAGTGGGCCTGTGCAAACCTCAAAGTTCAACAAAGCCAAGTGCAAGGTCCTGCACATGGGTCACTGCAATCCCAAGCACAAATATAGGCTGGGTGGAGAATGGATTGAGAGCAGCCCTGAGGGGAAAGACTTGGGAGGTGTTGGTTGACGTAAAGCTCAACATGAGCTGGCAGTGCAGGTCTGCAGCCCAGAAAGTTATCCATATCCTGGGCTACATCAAAAGAAATGTGATGAGCAGGTCAAGGGAGGTGATTCTCCCCCTCTACTCTGCTCTTGTGAGACCCCACCAGGAGTACTGCGTTCAGCTCTGGTCGCCCAACATAAGAAGGGCATGGACCTGTTGGAGCGAGTCCAGAGGAGGGCCATGAAGATGATGAGAGGGCCGGAGCACCTCTGTTACGGGGACAAGCTGAGAGAGTTTGGGTGATTCATCCAGCAGAAGAGAGGGCTTTGGGGGAGACTTATACTGGTCTTCCAGTACCTGAATGGGATCTACAAGAAAGCTGCAGAGGGACTTTTTGCAAGGGCGTGTAGTGATAGGAGAAGGGGTAATGGCTTTAAACTCAAAGAGGGTAGATTTAGATCTAGTAAAGAAACAAGTTGCAAATGACTCACAGATTTAGTAAAGAAATTCTTTACTGTGAGGGTGGTGAGACACTGGAACAGGTTGCCTAGAGAAGCTGTGGATGCCCCATTCTTGGATGTTTTCAAGGCCAGGCTGGATGGGGCTTTGAGAAACATGATCTAGTGGAAGGTGTCCCTGCCCATGGCAGGGGGGCTGGAACTAGATGATCTTTAAGGTTCCTTCCAGCCCAAACCATTCTGTGGTTCTATGATTCTGTTTTGCAAGCAACTTCTAAAATGAAAACTACAAATCAATCAGCAATTTGAGAAAAACAGTACCATCTAGAAAAATGTTATCTGTTTAGAAAACAATTTATTTTCCTTCTGATATGCATTAAATATTTTTTTTTTTCAAAATGACCACTGTTTTTCTGTTACTTATAATAAAAATCATGGTATGGAGACATCGCACTGAACCGCTTCTGCAGTCTTCTACAAACTGTTTGCGTCAGGCTACTCTGTACCCAAAATACACCTTAATTCACTCATCCCCTCCCTCAATCATTTTTCTGACATTGCTCTCTTTATGTAATGCCAAAACCAGAAATTACCTAGTTGAGACAGAATCAGCTTTCTTGAAAATAATTTCCAGGGTCTACCTGACGATGTTAAGCATTGACAGCAAATATAATAGCAAACCACCAAGTGCTTCCTTGTGAAATTCTTTCTGTAAGTTATGTTTGATGGCAATATGTTCCTAAATGACAGAAACAAACCTTAAGATTTTACGCATCTACAACTCAGATAACATACCCTCCTAGAGAAGTACTGCTCCTTGGAAATAAACCCTCTAGTAATCACCACGAAATCATGGGCAGGTTTTATTTAGCCTGACAGGAGGCTGGGACAAATTTTCTAATGAAACACCCATGCCTGCTGAACGGCAGAAGCATATATTCTGCTGCATTTTTAATGGATAATCTGCAACTAATACACATGAAAATGAAGGAGCGATGAGAAAGAAATCAGAAAATAAAAAGAACTAATTTCAAAGACTCAAGCACTTAAATCCTGGCCAACACACTTTTTGTTTAGATTACTTTTACCACTGATATTTATCCCTTTTGGAAGTCAAGATACTTTTTGATCCAAGTGCCAAAACCTAGAAATATTCCTTTTTCTTTATCCAAAGCTGTCATGTCTGTGACCTTGTAAGTATTTGGCTATGTCAATTAGTGCTTCAGAAATGCTGCCTTTCATCTTCAAATGAAACTGGGCCTAGAAACTGGCCAGACCTCTTAGCTCTTTCAACAGATGATAAACACATTGTGAGTCAAAAAATCCAAGCAGGTTTTTATGACTTTATAGATTAATTAACATGCCAGGGCTTTCAGACCATATTCAGCCCAATAAAGTACCTGCAAAAGTGGACAAAGTAAACCCACATTTTGTATGTTTCCATTTCTACAATGTTAAAAAGATGTAAAAATACATCTGAGAAAAAATATGAAATCAGATGGTAAGGTGAAGTGGCAGATCATCAGCACAATTTAAGCCCTCTCTAGGGCCACAGACCATTAAGAATAGCCTTCTACAGAGGAGCATGAAAAATGCCCAAGGTGTCTCTCCAGTTTGTTTGAAGTGAAGAATTTGTTCCTCTACTTCATGCCCTTCAACATGTCAGTTTTGGAACCCACCACTGATCTCACTTTGCCCTCTTGTCCCTTGGTGGTACAACTACCTCCCAGGAGTAACTTTTTCGTGGTAGCTTAATACAACTGCTTCAGCAGAAGTCATTGCTGAGTTCAATTCACAGAGATTTTCTGTTAATTTGTAATTAGGAAAAAAAACAAACCAAAAAGTCTCCAGAGTCAATGATCAAATCTCTCTCTGTCTCCTCCTCTCATTCCTGGTACAAGCTCTCTCCATTCCTCAAAAGCAACTCTTAAAAATTATTTGAGGATACCAGGAGGTATATTGATAAAATAAAAAAATTAATATACTTATTGTGGTACACTCTGCTGATTTCACCCTAGCTGGGCTGGTGTGATAGCATGTCATATCATATCAACCATACATTTTGGCCGTCCTTCCTTGCTTGCAGACCCCTCACAGAAGCACAGTCTGGAAGCTGCACTCCAGTTCAATGGTGTGTCACCCCAAAAGGTAAATTGTGCAAAGCTTATTGAACTTTCAAACCTAGAGAACCAGAAGAATGTGATTTCCATGCCAGGGAAAACCTGTCCTTGTCTTCTGTTACAAACCATTGACTGCTACGTACTCTGAGAATTGCTCTGATTTCCTATACATCCATTTAATAGACTGTCATAATTAGAGCTTCATATGCACCTGAAGTCTCTGCATAGGTGCGAATGGGCTTGCATCTCATTTGCCAATGAACCTGGACATTACTGTATTTTAAAAATTTACCCATAGGTAAAAATATGCTCCTGGAAAAAAAAACAAAACAGTTGCACTATTTGACATCCAGCAACTGAAGCCTCCCTTACCACCACAATAATTTGCCTGAAGAATCAGGAGGATCTTCAACACAGCTTTTGCTATTAATGCTGGGACATTATGGGCTAGACTGCTACATCATGTCCAGATCAAAGAATTAACAGTGTAGTATCTGAAATGGTGACAAAAATATGACAACTATCAATACCAACCCTCAGGGAGGTGGAAAAGTAGCTTTGCACAGAGAAGCTGGAAGAGCAAATCCTATATACTTCATCATTGCATGTTTTGACTTTTTTTCTAGCAACTGTTGTATTCCAATATTTATAATCTCTCTCTTTATGCAAGCGTCTTATGTTTTATAATAAAAAGAGTACATAAATTTCAGTTACCATTGCAGAGCAAATTGTTGTATGTAATTAGTCATGTACAACATAAGGCGTAACTTGAAAAACAATTCATGTTTATTTTTCCTCTGCTTAATCAATATTTTAAATATTTGTGGAAGCCATACACCAGCTTAGCAAATCATCACCTCTGAAGTGAGAGAAAGAGAACAGACAACACAAATTCTGCAACATACAGCAAATCATCTGCATATGGCAGACTGCTGTTGAGGGAACTGCATTTTTTTGGACCATAAAGGGAAGAAGCATATAACATTTTACTTCTGTGACGTTCCACTTTATTCTAACTGTGCATTCCTCAGCCATACTGACTTGTTTTTCCTTTAACACAAGAATCTTCTTCCCTCCCCACTCATTTTTTTAATGCTATTTAGATGTAGTGATGCATGGCAGCAAAGATAGTGGGGGCAATTTTTACCCCAGCAATACTTGCCTGACTTTCCAGAGAGGTTAACAAACTCTTTACCATCTCTGCCTTATCTCCCACATCATAATTGTGGCTAACCGCAGTGGGATAAAAACGACAGTAGGCAAAACCACACAAGTCTTAAATGCTACAGGAGTACTGTAAGTACAGCAGACCAGGATCACATCTCAGCTATGCTATTTAAAGACTTAAAACTATACAGTTATCCCTCAGCTCAACTAGAGAAAATCTTATCAAAACTGAAGACTGGCATTTTTATAAAATTTGTCATAGGTTTAACCTTGAGAATAACAAATCATTAAGTGTGTGGGGGCTTTAGAATCAATTTATGTTCCAAGCAAAGGGTTTTTAAAATTAAGGTTGAAAAAAAAAATCAGATCTTGCCTGGTGTTGCACAGATTCTGTTGATGTATCAATCTTTTCAGGCATTTAAAAATAATATAGAGATGATAAAAGTAAATGTTCTATAACCAAAAAATCTCTTGGTAATAAAATTTCAAATTACAGCCCATGACAACGCTTCTAAATTGAAGCTGTGATACAGGAGCTTTGATGGAGAAAATTGTACAAGTAACTCGCAAAGTAATTCGGAAAAGCAACAAAGAATGAAGGTGCTGCTGAGATGAACAGAAAACATGGCTGGAATGATGTGCAGAATCCTTAAATGAATTTTACACTGTTTTGTTGCCAATATCTTAAGCAGTGCTGCAGTCTTATATGGATGTCTTTGATAGCATCCTTCTCACTGAAGGAAAAAAAAAACCAAAAACCAAACCCCACCGCACACAGACGAACCCAAACCTGAGCTCAATCATCATACATGACTGGGCTCTGAGTGTGACAAATTGATCTGAATGCAGCAGTTTAATGGCAGGAATTGCCCTCTCCTATGGACTACTTCGGGTATTCAAGGGGTTGAGGAAGTATCTCCAGTGAAGGATTCATCCCTTCAAACTGCACTGACTCTGGGTGCTGGTCTGTGGCCCAAAGCTTTGGGTACAGCACCAGAACAGAAAAGCCAAAGTGAGTAAAAGAGCTGGAACTTCCCTCACAGTGACACAAAACGAGCAGAAAACCAATAATCCCTACCTGTGAGTGCCTCAGTTTCCCTCTTGGATGCTGGGAGTGTGACATTAAACTATTTCTTACAGGAGGCTGAGGTTTAAATAGTTTTTCTGATGTCTTCTGGCAGCCTCTGATGAAATGGGTTGCAGCAGCGCAAAGTATCATCGCGGGTTTGTTCAGCCAAGAATAAAGCTCAGGAAAATACAGCTTTTTTTGTTTAAATAACTCAGACCAAACATCCGTAACCACTTAAATGTGGCAGATCCACTAAGTGTGATTTGTACTAAAGCATCTGTGGTAAGAAGGTTACAGGTACGCTTTGAGAATAAATTTCAAAGGTCTGCAAAGTATAATTAGTTCTAAAGTCCTCCTACACATTAATAATTAGCAATAAAATCCTTCTAAAGTCCTCCACAGGAAGACGTAAAACCTCTTCCAGAAGCATAAAAACACAGACCAAAACCACCCCCTTAGAGTTGCTGTTACATACCTTAAAGCTTTCCCTCTGAAGATGGTTTCACCTCTCCAACACTTGATCTGATCAATTTTTTCTCTCCCTTCCAATGCTTTTTGTGTTCATACCACATAACTGGGGGTGAAATCTTTAATCTTACATACATTTACATAATCATTTAAAGACCAGATGGTTCAGCCAGACTAGACAACCTAGTGGTCCTTAAAACTATCGAAAAATTCCTTGACCCGTTCCATCACCAACGCAGCAAGTTTCACCATCCAGTTACATGTCAGAGAGAAATGAAGTTTCTTCCTCTGTTTTGAATTTCTCACCTTAGGATTCAGTTAACAGGGAGCTGAAGGACAGGAATATGAGTAGTTTCTGCCAATACAAGTATCCAGAAGACAGATATTGTCAAACAGACTTCACTGCAGCCTTTGACAAGATTATGATTCTGTTTGATCACATGTAATGGAGGACGATGACACATATATGCATTTTTAATAACTACTGACTTAGCATTTTGGCAAAACTCTGGAGCAATTATTACCTGGGCAGACATGTGAACAGAAGGGGTTAGTTTTATCACCATGCAAGAGAATGGTGAGTCTGATGCTGAAAGGATGCATATGGTTTTGGTACTTACAGAATCAAAGCCAAATGAAGAACAAAGGGGATGCAAAAGAGACGCAGTCATTTGGAAGCTACTAAGACCAGTACACAGCAGTAAACTAGAGGACCCAAGGACCAAAGGTTTGAAGACAGACTAAACGGTTTATAAAAAAAGATGAAAAAAACTTTTAACTGGGAGGATAATTAATTAGTAGGAACACAAAATGAAGGGAGATGGACAGTTGGCCTCTATAGTCTGAGACCTTCAAACTAGCTCAGAAGATACACTAAAGTCAAAACTGGTAACTGGATGACAGAGAATCCTTTCTGTCATCAGCGTGGAGGAACACTGCTGGCTACACCCATCTCTTTGGACAAAGAGACAAAGAGAACCAGGTTCTCAATCTTCTTGCTCTGTAACACCATGATACTTTATTTATTCACCATATCATGTCTTGTGTGGGGCACCTCCTCGGCACTGAGTTTAATGACATCGGCCATAACATTGGGGAAAGTTCAGACTGCAGAAGGGCAGCTAAGCAATCAAATATCCTGCTCCCAACCACAAAACACAACTAAGAAATTCAGCTTAAGATGACACCTGCCCCCAACAAGCTGGTAACCCATAAACGTGCTCACAAAAAGACTGCAGAGGGTAGTCTGTGAACTCTCAGCTCAAGGCAACTTGGCACATTCCCGTTTAAATAAACCAAGCGACCGCGTTATTCTTCTGACTTGTGATTTCCTCATTACACAGATTTAATTTTTTATGCCTAACCATTAGCTGGATTCTACAAGGGAAAGCCACTGGCTGGTTACATTGCTAACCACAAGTGTAAATCTGCTGTGTGTAAAGGACACAGACAGAGTCAGGCAGGGTGAACATGAGTATGTATGAGCACCTGATGGTTTTTTCCTGACAGTGCTTCACATCATTAGTTGGAAGCTTGCTAGGCACCATATCCTTACATCTCTGTTCATCTTACCTACCTCACTTCTTTTTCGAAGTTTTTGTCTCTAGTGCATGCAATTTTGAATTTTTTAGAGCTGTTTAGCTGATTCTTGGCAGAGTCTGGGGCAAAGACTGTATGCATTTTTACACATTTATTTTATGGGAGATTACACAGCTGATTAACAGTTCTCTGAACAAAAAGCGTCCCATGTTACCTCCATTCTTGTCTATTTATTGCTTTTGATCTATTCATGCCAAAACATTCTTACTAATGAAAGTCATCAGAAAATTGTCTAATAAGGTAATTTAGAAGACAGTTCACATTGAGCATATGATCAAAAAGGCATTTAACTTGCTGTTCCTGCCTCCTCTCCCTCAATAAACACATGGTTTACTGGCACTGCTACGCTTCAAAATGGTTCTGAACATCTGGGAGAAGGGCTGAGCAGCTCCAGACAATTGTTGGACTCTAAGTAGACCCACGAACAAAGGTCATGATAAATGAAATGACTGCTTTGGCTCCAAAATTGCCTCAATTATCTCCAGACAAAGCATGATTGAAATGCATCTATCGTGGATAGCATCTGGAGAACCCTAAATATGTTTTGATCAGAATCCGATTGGCTTCTTTCAAATGAAATAATTTGAAGATGTCATGGAAAATTTTTAAAAACAATCACACTGTAAACTTTGGCCTAATGTTTCCTCCTGCAGCACTGACCTTGCTTTTCTACAGTGTGAAAAAAAAATCAATATAATAATGGTATTGCAGTAAAATTTCAGCTTGCTCTTGGCTTACTTTAAATAACTTTATTGTCTCCTTTCCCTCTGTCTGCGTCTGCTGTATTTGGCACTTGCAGTTATTAAAATGAAACCAAGTTGAAAGAAAATGTTAAATATCATAAAAAGAAAACCAGCAGTGCTTCTGGCTCACTTTGCTAACGCTGTGGTCACCTTTGCAATTTGCCAGGGTTTTCTACTCCCCAGCTGTTCTACCTGAATTTGCATGCAGAAAGAAACCCCAGCTTTCTACTGGAATAACAACTTGTATGTTGCAAATTTAAGAGCCAAGTGTTTTTTTTTTAAAAAAGGAACAGTCACCTTCTTCCCTCCGATTACATATTAGAACAAAAAAGCCCAATGGTTTACTAGGATTTCAATTCTTTGCCGCTTAACATTTGCTTACTCCTTAGTGTGCATTTCTGCACAAATGAGAGAGCCTGGTTATAGGAGTCCCACTGTTACACTCCAACCTGCCCTAGGAATGAGGTTTTGAGAACCTTATAGGAAAGTACCAAATAAAGAGAAGAAAAAAACCACCATTCAACCAAAATTATGCCCTTTAGTTACTTCCCACTCCCTCTGGATGAAAACCACATCCACTTGTTGTCAACCACAGCTCTGCCTTGGTCAACAGACAAGAAGAGTATTCCCAAAAGCAGAGGTGGGAACCACACGTTCCAGGGAAAGTAACAGAAAGCCCAAATGTAGGCAACGATGAAAGGAAAAGAAGCATTTTCTCTGCCTGGGCCTCTCAGCAGCATGGGCACCCTCAGTCTCGGAGTACAAAAGACCTACTCTAGTGTATGCACAACACACAAAAGAATAAAAAAGACATAGAATGCCCACAGAAAATATTTTTCCCTCCCCTTGGTTATATCATGAACACAGATTTTGCAAAGGGGCAGATGAAGGTCAATCTCTAACATCCTTTCAACACATCAACCCCAGGGAAAAAAAGCTAAATTCTTACTTTGGTAGTTGAAGCTGGAGACGAGTTGGCCACCAGGCTTGTGATCACATCACTGTTGACGGTGGTGCAAGTGGCAGTGGCTGGGGTGGGGAGCCGGGAGGGGACGATGGGCAGGGGCAGCAGCCCAGGGCGGTTGTTGCTGTTGGTGCTCACGACGCTACTGCAGTTGGTGCTGCTGACATGGTTGCCGTTGGAACTCCAATCCCGGCGATCCCACCCGGCCCGGTAATCTCTTTCAAACCGGCTGTGGTGCCGTGACATCTCGATGGAGGGCAGCTTCTTCTCAAAGGGAACTCGAGAGTTTGCCTGAAAGATTAAAACCAAAGAGGTGTTAGGAATAAGGACACGGTACAGCGATCACACACTACAATCACGAGGGCGAGTCCCTGCCATGCCTCCTCTGCTTCAGGAGAGCACTGTTTCTCCTCTTTTCCCAGCTAAACATCAGGAGGAGGAGAGCGGTGTAGCCACATATATTAATTTAGAACACAAATTTGTACAAGCATGTGGTGGAGAGACCAGCCCCTCAGACCCAAGGAAACACCATCTGCCCAAACTCTCTAGCAAAGTGACAAGCAACAGCAATCACGAAAAGCTGACTTAGAAGGAAATCACCATTCAATCTTCTGACAGCAGAAAAATGTTTCCAACAACTCTGTCTTGCAGTTTTCTCAGCAGCCAGATGATTGCTGTAGCTCTTTTGCGCACCTGATGTGTGACCAAGTATTAATCCTAAAGATCAGAGGGAGAAATACCTATCTGCTAAATCTACCTATTGCTTCTATGTTTTCAAAGACAAATAGTGCTTGACGTAGCCCCCATCCCCTCCTTCTTGCTTGATATTCTCCCTGGAAGCTCCTACAGGAATGCTTCACCCTGTGATGCTGAGCTTTCCACAGTGTGGCTGCTCTCCAGGGCAGGCCAACATGTTCTCTTTCCTCCCGTGCCTCTGGCTAGACTTAAAACACTTAATATACCTAAGATGATCAAATGACCAAGTTGCTTTGTGTGATCATCCTGTCCTTATCATTACTTACCTCCTCAGTCTTTGTTATCCATAGATTTTATCTGCCAGGAGCAAGACATCTGAACACAACACTGAGAGTTCAGACTTCCAACATCTAATCCTAGTTCTGATAATTACATGTTATGTAGCCTAGAGCAGTTACTTAATTCTTCCTGCCAAGGTCTCCTAACCTGCAGAATGGTGGCAATAATGCTATTTTCCCAGCAGAGTTGAGAGTAAGTGAAAGTTTACAGCATTTGGAATTGAAGAACAGTATAAATAAATGCTAAATATATTTATTCCCATAAATAAATAATGGGTATCTAAGTCACTGCAGCATCTGATCTATTTTATTTGCATCACACGATCCAGTAAGTTCTTTGTAATAATAACATCAGGTCAGTTGAAGAAATTTTGTTTCACAAATTCTTAGATACAAAACCGGACTGTAAAACCAACTGCTTGTATGGCTGAGGAGGGAGCTGAAACCAAACTCACCCAGAAACCTAAAGATAAGAAACTACTTAAGAGAGATATAACTTAGAAGTGTTATAAACCAGTACGCCTATCAAAAATGTTAAGTTATTCACGTGTTAGAAATAAACAATAACAAAAAAGGCAAATTAAACCAACTATTATGACTAAATAATTAAAGGTTCACCTGGTTCAACAGAGAGCTACTAGCCTGAGACAAAATAAACTGTTCTTATTTAGAAATTCAATAATATGTGTATTAAAAACCCCACAAAATACCCTCCCACAATCATTATCTTCAACAACAGGATGAAGCAGATCTCCCAAGAAGCTGCATTTGCGATGGTTCTGTTACCCCTGTGCAGGAGCGAGCACCTCCAGCGACAGCACATATTGTTGTAGAAGTTGACCACAAAATTAACATTCCCCTTAATCCAACAGAGACAGCTATTTTTACACTGGTATGATTTGATGCCAAGATTTGATTGATGATTTGAGGGTTGATGATTCACTGATATTTACTTAGATTCCTCTTTCATGTATTTTTGTGGCCATCTGATACTTCAATTCCAAAAGTTTGTTTCATATTTTCCAGGAGACCATGTTGAAACAACAGCTACACACTGAACACAGCAAAAATCAGAGATGCGAGTGCTGTGAAAGATGCTGTAGTGAAAAAGAAACTTTTGTTTTAGCAGAGGTGCAGAAAGCAAGTTTTTCCTCTAGTGGCAACCGTCTGGGAAAACAATCAGTACCTAAAGATAGTGTCTTTTTAAAGGTTAGAAATTCCACAGGTATAAACTCCCTTCCCTTTGTTTTATAAACCTTTTGCAAAGCCAAGCATAAAGGGAGACTGTTAACTGCATGCAAGCTGCAATTTCAAAATATCCTTTATTATTCCTTGTGTTTGGAAAAGCATCTTTTTAAATCTCCACAGTTTCCACCACTGTATGAAGCTATCTTTTTTGACTGTTTGGATGGTGGCTGTCAATTGAATGCCCTTCTCCTTCCAAGCTCCATTAGCTGTATTAGTGTACTTCTTGACAAGGCAACTAGAGAGAACCAAATCACATATCCCCCACCCACCCACACACTTGAGTATATCTGACATTTAATTCAGCGGAGAGCAGAGGCACACATGCACGTAAGTCAATAGCTAGCAGTTTTTGCCACACGATCCAAGACACCATGCCCCCAGCAATTCTACTATCAGATGAGACTGACAGGCAATTACGTCAATAACAAGTAGGAAAAAAGCCTATGACTAAGCCATGCATTAAGAAGTTTACTTAAAACCCACCACCCTCTTCACGAGCAAATTCACTTTTTTGTCCAGCTACTGTATTTCATGGTATTTCCAATAAAAAATAGAAGTCGGCGCTGAACGTCATGGGTTTTTTTCTATGCATTGCATTAAATATACACTGCTTGTTTCAACATGTCATTTTTGGCTGGGTACAAAGATATCTGACAGCAACAAGATGTGCAGAAAAACCAGCGGGGATAAGTATCTAATAAAAGAATATGCAACCACTAGTGCTTGCTATTAATTGCTTAAAATTAGAAACAATAGAAAATGTTCTCATAAATAGCTGCTGGGTGAGGTAAGAAATGGTTTGTGAACAGGCTAGCTATTTTTTAAATATATTTTTGGATCCAGAGTTTATACTTTGTCTAGACTATTTTTGTCAAGGATCATAATCATCACAATAATGCTTTAAACATATTTTGTACTCATATGAGAAACTTCTCCAAGAAAGCGTGTCCCGAGCCAAGCATAATCATCACGTTCCTCTGCACAGAACCTGACACAGGGCAGCATAAACCATCTTGAGGAACAGCAGTGACGGAGGCCAGTGGAAGCCACACACGAACAGCAATGAGGGCAGCAGGCACTGTAATCAAAGATGTATGAGCATTTTCATCCTAACCCAGTTCGTTACCAGTTCCAAAATACTCAAATTTAGGCTAAAATTTTTCAGACATGGATTCTTTGGATTCTTTGGGATTTATTCTTTTTTTTTTTTTTAAGAATGAACAAAAAAACCCAACAGACAACCCTGTCTGTTTGGGAAACAGGGAGAAGGAGAAAGATTATACCTAGTGCTTAAAAATACCAGTATCAATAGCTACAATTAATTCATATGTCTTCCAAATTTAAGGGAAGTTTTCCTTGACATTCGTACGCACACATTTTTCTCTTAAATAGCTTTAGGTCCCTCTAAACAGCACTAAGAAGAGAAAGATTTTTATCTTGTTTTCCAGACTTGGGTAACTCCCAGTGCTGGCTGCATGGAAGTCACCGCCCCAGCTAAGCCTTGGCTAATTACCCATCTATCAACCTCAGTTTGGGGGCCAAGTTTTCAGCCAGCACGAAACTCCCCACTGCCATGTCTAGAAGTCAATTCTTGAGCAGATAAGCTTAAAGCTCTCTCAGAAACGCCTACCCCACATCAGAGCCATAAACCCACCACAAAGACATCGCTGGCAATAGAGAGAACGTACGATTCACATATCTCAGAACAGAAGTTCATGAGGAGGCATACTGCATGCTGTTACTGCTAAAAATCACTCTCTGTACAGTTAATTCAGCTGATATACCATCCTGTGAAGATGGTAAAGTCAATGAGACAGGCCTTCCCTCACTCTCTACTCAAGATGTAATCACTGGAGTAGCCGTGTGCCTTTAATCTCAACTAGAAAGGAAATGTGTGTTCTTGTTTGTCACATAGAATCAAAGGATTTCATTGTGCAGCCAAAAGGAACAAAAACTCAGAGGGGAAAAAAACCCCTACCCTACTAAACATACTAAACAGAGAGAAGAGAGAGAAACCCGTAGTTATTACTGGGTGAACTGATAAATTCAAAGCAAAAAGAAGATCAAATTGGTATTAAGGGAGAGCTGTGGGAAAGGCTGTAAGCTAAAGAAGAGAGATTGAGCAACCAGAGGAAAATAAAAATCCCATGACAAATCTGAAGGCAGATTTAGTGATATGGCAAAGCAAACAAAACACCTATCTTGGTCCCCAAAGACCACACCACTGTGGACGTGTTGCAAAACTCTTTCCAAAACACAGCCAGCCCTCTTGGTTTCAGAGAGGGGTTATGCAAAGTACTCTGGAGCCAGGCATGAGGATTACATGTGCACTCAATGCCTTCCTCCCCATTTTAGTTTCACAGTAAGACGGGATTGAGAGGGTAGAAAAGAGAAGAGCGACAGACTAACGAAACAATACTGAATGTCCTTCGGAGGAATGAGAGAGGCATCTCCCCCAGCCCTCCAAGGCCAAAATATGCAACACAGCAGGTGAGAAAGACCATAAAAAGAAGTGACTTTAAATCTATCAGTCTTGAGGGAAAGGAAAATGTGCGAACACCCCTGCTAGAGAAAGTAACTTTTTCTATGACCAGGAGTTTTACAAATGTCTCATATAAACAGCTTGCTCAACAATAAAATTTTCTGCAAAACATGAGCGTCTTTGGGACTAAAATGTAGGGCACCTACACAGATGACTACCTCCAGCCTCCAAATTTACCCTCAAAACTCTGGCCATTTGGTAATCCTCCTACTTTCTTCCTTTAAAACCACCTTCCTCCTGGTACTAATTTTTCACCGCATCTCTTATGCAAGCTCCGAGCTAATTTGTTCCTTGTTTCCACAGCTTCCACATACATACACCGAGGCAAGAAAAAGACCAGAGGCATTTGAGATAGCAGTGTGCTAACTACAGGCCTCTTACCAGGTTCAAACAGATCATTGCGGCAGATTTATTAAACTTAAGTGATTAACATTTCATTTTATGCTCGATACATTTAAACACAGCCCTTCTTCCCCCAAGCCCAAAACACTCACTGTACTGCAGAAAAAATGTTTCCTATTCATGTCCCTCTAAATGACAGTCTGGTTCGAGCCTTAGAGCAGCATTTTCCTTGCTCTCCACGCTTCCCTAGTCAAGGTCTCCTTAAAACGCCTGTCCTCACAGATATAAATATAAGGAAAAAAATGGGCTTTCAGCCAGTCTGAAGTCATAGAATCAGATTTCTTAGACTGTTAGTCAACTTCATTAAGTGACTTCAAAAATAAAGGTCAGCCTTTTAATTTACATTTTTCCTGGGTAAGCATTTGTTTCTAAATTTACCTTTTAAATAATAACATTAGAGAAATATGATAGGCAGGAGAGGTTGGGAGACAGCACAATGGAAGTAGATACACGGTCATTAGGGAAATGGAAGAAAAGAAGGAAGAGTCTGAAACATTAAAATAAGCTAAATAGCCTTACGTATTTTCAGACTGGATGAACGGAAACAAAGATGAAATAGACTGTTAGAGAGCTTCAAAAGCAGCTAAGTGCATGTAAAGCCTAAGTATTTTATGAGATTCACACAAAAAAAGATGAGGAAGAAGAGAGAGATTTGCTGTAATCAGATCTAACATGAAGAACTGTAAGTGATAAAGAAGATGTCTAAGTACCTAAGCTCGAATGATTTCAGATAGATGCTGCAGGGGAAGTGTTACTGATGCAGTTTTATCAGAGTGTACCAACACAACAGCCTCTTCTGAGGCACAGGGCTGAAGACACAATTTATGCATACGGCACCAAAATCACCCTGAAATATATCATCGTTACCATAAATTATGGATATAACTTAATAGTAAGGTCATACATGCACACATATTACACACATGTACATGTGTCTTTAAGAAAATCTTGCAAATAAAATAGGGTACCAGTAGATAGGGCAGCTTCAGGAGCTGCTCTTCACTTCAGAAGTGCGATAAACAAAATGTTTTATTCGAGCTCAACATTATTTATAACCTAAAAAGACTTTCTTAGACACATATGGAATCACTGTTCTAAGCCTACATGGATCTGACTAATCCATTTTCACAATTTTTACTTCTTTTTTTTTTTTTTTTTTCCATTTGGGTGACTTCATTCAAAGACTTCTTTGTTAGACAAAGGCAGTAGGAATCCAATCAAGAGATTCTGTAAAGCTGAACTACAAGCGGCTGTGTAGAAAGATAAGACCCAGAAATATTTGAGGGGCAAGGAAACAACTTTATTATCAAGCAAGGTCTACTTTTGTAAACCCCTGATTTACTCTTGTAAACAGTTGTAAAGCTCTTGTAAAATCCAAGACAAGGCAGAGAGACTTGAGCTGCTTTGCTACAATCAGATTTAAAAAAAAAAAAAAAAAAAAAAAAAGACAAAACCCCAAATCCTAACCCTGTAAGTGATAAAGGAGCAGTAGATTTGAGAGATTATATAGGATTTAATTTTCCAAATATATGCAGCAGGAGGCAAAGCTTTGGGACATATTTAAAAAAAAAAAAATCAGGGCAGCAACACAACAGTGTCTTCAGTGGACAGAGCTCACTATGCAAGAAGCACATATCGTTTTGCTTCTTTGTCTCAAAATATTGTAGAAAAGTGTTTACACTTATTATTTCTGAGTACGTAAGATGGATATGGAAATCTCTCTAGATGAGCAAAAAAAAAACCAAACTACACTATATAACTGAAAAAGAACCAGCCACAACGAGAGTGAAACCATACTTAACGGTCTAGTTTCTTTCTCTCCAAATGTTGGGAGAATATGATCTTCCAAAGTAAGGGGTTACTAAAATATTGGTATGTGTATGTTTTATTACTAAGCTTCTTGGGAATTTATCTTCAATATGATAATTTCCAATATTTCATCATTTGCTTTCAAATGCTAATTTATTTACAATCCGAGTGGAGTAGAGAACACATCCTGCAATTCACTGATCAGGAGCACTGGTAGGGTGAGAAAAATTCACAGAGGTCCAGAGGTGTCTGTGGTCCCGCTGCTCACACTGTTGGGACAGAAGATGAAGACCAGTCCCCATCCTGAACCTTGCTGCATGCTAAATTTGGACACACACAAAGTTACGGGGTTTACGTCAGGCACAGGAGTTTCCTTCTGGGGAAGCCCCACCACCACCCAAGTGGTTTGGGCTACTCTGAAAGGCCTTCATCCACAGCCACAAATGCACTTACTGTCAATTATAAATGCATAGAAAATATGTCAAAACATACGGGTTTGCAATACACATCTGGAGAAAATTCCTGACTCTGTTCGTCTGTCTTCAAGGTCTGTACCTCTCACTTGATCTCGTTCTCTCCCTTGGCTTGTTGCAGACCACCCCCCAAAAAAGCTGAGAGCCTAACTCAACCCTCACAACCCTCCATTCCCAAAAACCAACTCTAGCTGCCATTTCATGCAGATTCTTGGGCTTTCCAAGGTCCTTCTGCAGCATTGTGACTGGAGTTTTGCATAGCAATTTTCCAATTAAAGAATTAGAAATTTTAGAAAATTAAGATTTTCTTATCTACCAGAACTTTACACGAAGTCATAGTAACTTTCTGAGATGTCTCTACAGAGTCCTGGGTAGCTGGCACTGTCTGGAACCCAGCCTTGTTAAAAATAGGGAGAGAGAAAAACTTTATATCCCTCTATAATGCTCCTGGCTTGCAAAACACTGCCCAAAACACTGACTTCACTAATTAAATTATCTCATTAGCATGAAAAGCAAACAAACGAAAACCAAATGACAAAAGCTGCTATATTAAAGGCCAGGTTGTGGAGGGTTTGCGCAGAAAGACCCACACAGCAGAGCCAGTGGCCAGTACGCTGACTCCCAGCACGGGGGCTGGCTGACCATCAGCTGGTGGCCAGGCTCCAACGGTACCCGCTGAGGAGAGGTAGAGGAGGGAAGACAGGGCCACAGCTAGATTTCTTCTGGAGACATGGGCCACCTTCTCAGTTGTCAGGACCTGACATACCTAATGTCTCCTAAGACTTCATAGTTAATAAAGCAGAAATGTAGAATAAGCTAGTGTCAGTGTTGCCAAATGTCACAAATTTAATCTCGCAAAATTTAATTAACAGGCTCTTGGCTCTTTTGGGGCTAGTTTCTTGGCGGGGGGCGGGGGGGAGAGGAAAAGGCGACTAGGTCTCCAAATTACATTTGGGCAAGGCAGGAAAAATTTCCTTTGATTTACTGCCATTCTCAATTTTCCATCCCTTGGGGAAGACTGGTCAATCAGTCAGAAGTATTAGAGAAGAAAGCTCTCTGCCAAGGAAAGGGTTAAATGCAGCAATATTTTACAGCATAATCTCTCTGGATCACCCGTATTGCTGCAAAACTGTATAACAAAGAAACTGTACTTTGAATTTCCCTCTTAGAGGATATTTTTGGGTCAACCCACCCCAGTCAATTGTTCACATTTAAAAAGCTTCACATGGCACCACGGGAAGCAGTAATTTTTTTTCTTCTAGGACTGATCACCTCTGACCACACAGTGTCTTCTGACACCCGTTATGTTAAAAGGAGGCATATATCACTCCCCCAAATCAAGACCACATGTACACTGACAGCATGAAACGGTCACTTAGCATCTGTTATATAAAAAGAATTTATTAGATGCAAAATGCTTCAGAAAAAAACAAGAAACATTAAAACTACTGACCACTAGACTAGCACAATCCTTATCGACACGCATCCAAGAACCCTTGAGGATGTAACATGGTTTGGTTCACCCAGGTAGGGAAACGCGGTTATCCCAATCCTGCAATAAGAAACTGAATTCCTGGAGGCTATGGAAGATCCTTACACTGAGGGGAATAACTATTTTTTTTTCCAATTTCTGGTGCCCTAAATATGCGACTGTCGCTAACCTCCACTCACATATCCTCAAAAGCTACCTTGCTCTTCATTTAAGGAGCCACACATATCCTTGTCACCCTTCTGGAGGTCACGAAGCACCTGGAGAAGGGAGCTTCTCTGCGTTTTTCCACAAGATAATTGCTTCACATCACCAATACCACCGGTACCTGGACATCAGCACCAGGCACCCCTTCTCCTGGCTGGAAACACTGCACTTTTCGCTCACCCAGCAAATACTTAGGGCTTTAGAATCTGAATGTTCCCTTCCTGGTGCACGTCACTGAAGTTAGCCGGAGCCCAGGTTGTCTGTCCATCTGCAGTCACAGATCATCACCTCCTGTGGCCTAACCATGTTCCATAAAATAGATTGACTTTATATTCAGTTGGTTCAATAGAGTAAGTATCACTTACATCCACTTGCTATTTTTGTTTTGTTTTGAAAGGCAATGCTTCAAGAATTAGAGGAACAGTGCCACCATCCTAAGGAATTAATACCACACCCTGTATCAAAGTTAACTGCTTCTCAACTTGCTCCTCTGCCTTTTAAAAGCTATTCCTGTTATCACTTCTTCCATCACTCTTTCTTGCTTCCCACTTAAAAGTGCCACCGGCAACTTGCGTTTTATCTTTTCAACTAATGGATGAAGAGTGTTTGCTGAATGCAGTAAATCAGCAACCTACCTTTTCTAGGCCAGAGGTCTGAAGCTTTTAATTAGCTGCTTTAGAAATGACATGATCAAGTAAGAATCAGCTCATTTCTGAAAAGCCTGAACCACTCATCGTATCCCTCTCAAGATATGTTAGGTGATTTAGAACCTTTAAAAAGTATATAGAGAAATCAAATCACATTTATTAGGCACCTGCTTAAATATGGATTTAAGAATACCAGGAACCTAGTTAAGAATGTAACTTCAAAACTCCTAGACTTGTAAGTGCTGGCCAAAATGTTTGCATTTTATCCTGAACAGCAATCATTCATTTTTGTTCAAACAAAGCTGTCAAAAACTCTATATGCAGTCTTGTAGCGAGATTCTTATATACATGCCAAATGCCTGTATAGCAAACATCTGGCCTCACTTCTGTTCCATGGATTTGCCAAAGCATAAGTCCATCAGTTGTTTTTTTTCTTGTGACTTTTTTTTTTTCTTTCTGCTGTGCCTCAGGTCATTTTTCCTAAAACTAAATCATTAGAACGCACAGAAAGAGCGGAGGAAGGAGGAGTAAGAAGAAGAGCTGTAGCATCTGAGTAATCTTCCAGTGGGACTAATTTTACTAAGTATTTATGCTACTGCTACCAGTCAATCACTGCAAGTATTATTGAGAAGCTTAAAAAAAATAAAAATTAAACTGCATTTAGCAAGGAATATTGGCATAGAAAGGAGGAAAAACACATATGCTGTTCTATAAACTGAAGCTTAGTTTACTCAAACGTCCCCAATATCAATATAAAATGTATTAACATAAAAAATAACTTGCTGTTCCCTTATTTTGCATTCATTTTACATCCGTACTTCTCTGAGGCAACAGATCAGAATGGTGCATTGCCTTCCCCTCAGGCCAAGTGTAATAAACAGGCAGGTGTAATATAAGGCTGCAGTGTCTCAGCTCTCCTCCCAAACAATTGATCTTTCAGGCCTACAGTGTAATTCAGTCTTGGTAGCTCCCTTCACATGCCTCATTCCTGATCGGTCAATTATTTCAAATCAAGCAGAATTAAAGTGTTATTTTTGTGAGGGGGGATGATATTCACCAGTGACCGAAGTGAAACTAATAAACTAATTTCCTTTTACTGCCTCGGGCAAAACAGAAAAATTCAGGTCTACGAAAGAAAGACTGCAGCTGTTTCATCAGTCTGTTGCCCAAATGCACTTGCAATTTGCTATCTTTAAATTCAATTTTTGTTCACAGGACAATTTTGGAAACAGAACACAACAAGAAGAAAACAGCAAAAAAGGAAGCAGCGAGAGTGTATGGCTGCAAGACCGAGCTGTGCACTGCAAGCTTCCCGAGAGGAGGGGAATAGCGCTCTCTTGTTCTTTGAAACAGTGTAGTCCTCCTGCCAGTAGCAAATTTATCCAGTAGATGTCAACACCAGCAAAAAATATGTGTAAAGCCAACCTTAACAGCAACAGTAGTCACTTCAATTTACAGGAGCGCATCAGAGGATAGGTTAATATTTGGAAGCATTGCATACTTATTTGCTACTGTCCCATTCCTGCATCTTCCAGAACGGATCTGGCCTGGCATCTGTCTATAAACGTGTGTGGAGCAAAATAATTTGGTTTTTGCTTTTAGAATAATTTTGTCTGGTTTGCTGAAAATGGAAAAAAAAATAAATTGCTCGTGAGCATGTGGTTACTTTCAGATTAGATCAGAGTAAATTTTTCAGAGGAGGAGCAGGGGGGAGGGTGGGCAAAACACTGTGTGGTACAAAGTGAATACTACAAGCAAAATCTTCATAGTTACTAAATATAATCTGGAGAGGTCTGTTCCCTTCTGACCTTTCGCTGCATGGTTAAGCAATGCAATGATTTCATGGATTTTGCTCTTTCCTCAAGAAGCTTTTCAGCCTACAACAGTGACCTGCGATTCCCACGCTGACCCCAGGTCAACAGATACTTGTTCCTGTAAGGTTTTTTTCTTTTTTGCAATACACCAAGGACAGTCTGTTGTAAGCCTTTTAGTGTTATTATCACTCAGAAGACTGAATTTGCTGACAAGTTTTAAGCATGCAAAAAAACAAGGCCATTGCTGTTGACACTTTTAAATCTACTATTAAGATCTGACTGTTTGAACAGCTTGCGTGTAGAATCTGAAGTACAGATTTCTGTTTCCTTTTTGTTTAATTTTAGATAAACCTTGTGTTTCTACTCTGCAATGTTTGCATTTGGCTGCTGAGCATGCAGTAATCGCATACATTATATGCATCGCTTAGAGACACTTTGCATCACAGCCCATCAGGTTTTTTTGGATAGATGAAAAGAGAAGGGAAATAACAGATCATTTTCCTGATTGATTAATCTTTCCTCACATTGCCATTTCCCCATAAACATGACGAGGAAAACCAAAAGTATGTTGTGACATCTAATAGGGAGACATTGAAGCAAATTATTTTATTGCTGTTACAGTACTTACTAAGGAGTTTGTTTTCATAGAGATCTAAAACACGGCATGGAGACATAAATGAATATATTACAGAGACATCACTTTGAGCAGAGTTATTTCTCACATGTAAATCTTACAGCTCTTAAGAGAAGCATACATCCTACGTAAGAGCAATAATGTAGCTGCAGCTTATCTAATCAGCTCGGCCAGAAATTCAGGCTCTTTGAGAAAGCAGAAACAGTGGTCAAAAGCTGAGGCTGTGAATTACCCTCCTTTAAGCAACTCTTAGGCATCAACAGAAGCAGGCACGGGGAGATCAGGTAAAGGTACCAGACTCCCAGCAAAGAACCCTAACAGATGATGGCATGTGAGAGAATAAAGTGACAGCTCTAAACACGGAAGAAAGGCATCGAATGCAAAATCTAGCCCGGCGTGATGTGAGGCACCAGCAGCACACCCCCTTCCAGGAAGCCACGTCCTGCTCCACAGCTCTGGGTGCAGGCACGTACTACCCAAGCTGGAGCCATAAATAATTTGGAGATAAGACGCATATCTTATGAGGCACACAGCCTTGTATGAGCAATTCTTTCAATTACCATCAATATTTTCTCTGAATTCCCGTCTCAAAGAAGCAGTGGAAACTTCTGATTTTCTGTGACACCTTGACTGCCATGTGGATGAGTCACTGCACCATCCCTGTTAGTCTTACCGATTTATAGATGTTTAAGGCCAAAAAGCACAGGAGGCTGTTACGATCGCTCTGCTCTGGCTCTGTGAACAGCACAGCCCTCCCGCCTCATCCAGCAACCAGCTTGTCTGACAGAAACGGGGACTAGGTAAGTCACACAGAAAATGGCAACATATGCATAAGCTTGCCCAGAAACACCTAAACTCAAAAAAAAAAATATTCCACCAAACCCCAGTAAAATTATTGATCATTGCAATGAACTTACCATACCTTTCTCATCTTTTTTTCCTAGCGGGGAGGCTGCAGGGATGGCATCCACAGGAAGGGCCAGGGGCTGCCCTGTGCGGCTCAAAGCCCCTTCCATGACGGCCCCACCGCAGGGCACAGCGGAGCCCAGCAGCCAAACCAGTGCTGCCTCAACAAAACTTTTCTAAGAAAGGGCAAAACCACAGAACAGGCAGCAAGAAATGAGGAAAAATATGTGAGGAACAGATCTGCTGACACCAAGGTCAGAGAGGGAGGCAGGGGAGAAGGTAGTCCAGGCACTGGAGCCGGGATTACCCTTGCAGCCTGTGGAGAGGACCACAGTGGGAGCAGATACCCACACTGCAGCCTGAGGAGGACCTCACGGTCCTCTGCTCATGGCGAAGAGCCCATGCTGGAGCAGGATCCTGGCAGGAGCTGTGGCCAATGGAGGACCCACTCTGGAACAGGCTTATCCTGACAGACTGCAGCCCACGGCCAACCCACCACGGTGAGCAAAGTCCTGCAGCAAGAAAGAACTATTTTTTTTTTCTTCCAGAATCTCCCAAGGCAGTTCACACTAATTCTCTGTAGTAGTAAGGAGGAGAGACAGAAAGGACTGAATACATCTGTATCTGCAATATTTTAGTGTATTTATGAAAGACACCATGGGGAAGACCTCCTACGTTATTATGAAGGCTGGGGTTTTGCTTTATTAGGTGCTTTGAAGACATGTGCTTTCTTCTGAGTCTCTTAAAAGATTTTGCTCCATGCATTGTATCATTGTATTTTTGTCTATCCACTTGTAAATAATTTCTGAGCTAAGTGTATGAGCTGCTTGGAATGATCTTCACAGATGGAGTGCTCTACCAATTGCTTTCCTGAATAAAGTACATATCCATTGTATTTCCTTGATCTTTCTAGGTAAGTAATAACATCCACTGAGGATGGATTCATCAGACACACACTTTGAAATAATGCCTGTCTATAACTAGATGTCTTATTTCACAGCATTCACATAATGCCACCATTACATGCTTGATTACGGTGGTCAAACTAAACAAACTAACTGGTTTAGAAGTTTTCTTCCTTTTTTCCTTTATTAGCAGAAGAATCCAACTTTCTCTATTTACTGAATCCTATGATTTTCCGAAGGTTATTTTCAGTGGTCCTGAAGACTACCTCTGCTAAATCTTTAGAGACAGACTCTCCAGTGCATTTCATTCAAAATTCTTAATACACAAGGTTGCAAGATGTCTTTTCTTCTCCTGCTTTGGTCTTCATTCCCAAAGTTAGTTTCCAGTGAAATTTTCCTACACAAGGTTATCCAGTTCCTTGTATTTTAATACAATGATAAGCATTTATGTGGCACTCTTTGTCTTCAAAGCACTTTACAAACATTAAATATTTAATGCTCATGGCATCCCTCTTACTCCCAACCACATTTTACAGGTAGGGAAGCAGACTCACAGGTTAAGTGATTTTGTTTCAAGTCACATCACAAGTTACCAGCGGATGTGAGACCAGAATATATGAGCTCAGATTTTCAGTTCCATACTCAAAACTACACCAGCCTTGTTCTTTCACTTAAATAATAAAAATAATAATGAAAAATCTCACTCTTGTTCAAGGAGAATTTATCTGTCTCTTTGGAGGTTCTAAATGCAACTCAAAACAATGCAGGAAAAGCACACCGAAATGACCCAGGAGGGCAGCTACCAGCTCTGTAATCCATATCCTCCCTTTCCAGTGTTTTAGAAGGAAACCCACAAATGTACATTATCAGAAAAGGGGACAGTATGTTTTCAAGCATTTATATACAGCCACACACAGATATATATATATCTATATCTATATATCTCTGTATATTCTCAACCACTACCGAAAACGCGAACAGAGACCTTCCAGCCAGAGAAAAATTTGCAATTTAAAAACTGAAGTGCGTTTCAAAATGGCATCACTAAAGAGCTTTAGTATTTGATAAGAAGATTACAGTATATTCAATTGCACACAGCAAAAGCCTTTTAAAATAAAGTACAGGAATAGTGAAGCCAGGCATTTGCAACAAGATAACAAGAAGCTAATCGGCCAGTGGAAAAGGTGCGCCCCACTGCAGAAAGCATTCGGGAGCCAGTCAGATTTTGAAACTCAAATAATGAGGGGGTTTTTTTTAGCTTTAACATTTTTCATAATCCAGGCAGGAGGTCTAAACACAGGCTGTATGCAACATGAACTGTATTTCCCTTTAACAGGCTCCTATGGGAACAAATGCTCAGTGTCAGGCTGGTACTATACGTCCATTTAATTGAGCTGAGAGAACCCTCCCGCCCCCAAAGAAAGCTCATCTCTACTCTCCATGGATGTGACTATAGAGCTCGCAGATAATATCTCACTCATTATTTATACAACCACATAATTATCTCCCAGAGACTCCCCGTTTTGTAGAACTTTCTTTTTGGAAACGTCATCTGTTGGCTGAATGGAAAGCTAAATCCAGCCCTAGATACCGTGACAGTAGGTGCCATACCCACTGACAGTCACCACCAGAACATCCCTTACTACAGCACGTGGGAAGCGGCACGGGAGCCTGCAGCACTGCTTACATGAGACACGTGCTCCTGGCACTACACTTGGGTCTGTTTAAGATCTCTCTTGGGAAATGCACACATACATGCAAGATCAACAGTACAAAAACACACTTAAAGAGTTTAAGAGAAACATGGTGTGTGCAGAAGCCAAAGATAAACAAAAAAATCTACCTGCATATTGCACAATTTCCTCCTTTGTGCCATTGAGTTCTGTCTTGCTGCTTACGTTGCTCCAATGCCACCATATCCAAGCACCTTGATATGCATTCCACCATGACAAAACCTTCTGAGGTCAAGAACTGTTGTTAACCCTCCTCTCCAGCTGATACTAAGGATGGAGAGAGTATGAACCAAATCTAGAAGCAATCCTCAGGTAGGGAGAGCAGAGCTTAGGCACAATATCCAGTTTAAACACGTACAAACCCCCTCAAGGCTTATGTACCTCAGAGTCTGCAGGAAATCACATTATTGCTAAATAAAGCTATTTAGGTGCCCAACGTCCTGCTGTTGTATAAGTCAAAGGGAACATCACTGGGCATTTATCACTGCAGTAACATTGGAAATTCCCAAAAGAGGCAAGAACTGCCCAAATCCTGTGGTGTCATGTCATGAGCCCCTCCAAAACAGATGGATGCTGAGTTGAGCACTAAAGAGAGGTAACTCAGTGTGACACGTCCTGCTGAGGGATCTGGTTTCTAGCATCGACTCCCTATATAATTCAAGCACGGAGCATTAAAGAAATCTGCCGGGCTCAGAGGTTTCCATGCCAGGAGCTGGATGCCGATGTGCTTGGCATGGCTACGTTCAGCACAGCACTGGGGCTACACGTCTCTTTTAGGTGGTACTCTCTGTTTTTCAACTCCAGCTTTAGACTGAAGGGAAGGAGTGGGTATAATCCTCTGCTGTCTTGAGATGTCCTGTGTAACTCTGGGCTCAGCTCAACAGAGTGCTGGAGCTCACTAGAGAGAGATAAGAAAAACAACCAAGCACTCGCCAAATTAGTACCATGCCCCCTGGCCCCGGCTAGCAGAGCTTCTGGGCAGACTTAGACAAACCCCACATCTCAGCCAAAGCCCATGAGGGAGAACACTGGTGTTTCTGCTGCCACCACTCTTTGGGACTGAAGCCACTGTAATTTAGCAAGCATGCCATTATCTTCCTCAGGCACTCACATGCTCAGTTACTGCGTGAAGTACATGCTTCTGCCTTCCTGGTCAGATGGAGGCTTTTTTTTCCCCCCTATTTAATTTTTAAGATTATAGGATTTACACAGATGCTGGTAAAATATTTTGTAGCACTGCCATAAAACAGCAGAGTAGAGGCAACACATGCATATTATGAGAGCTTTATCATTATAATATGTAGCTTTTCTGTTATAAATTACATTGACCAGCTAAAGTACAGGTTACAGTAAAGTCTACACAAGTCATGTTGTGTCAGTAATGTGCACATGGAAGGAAAAAGAAACAACAATTTCCCCGTAGATTTTAATACACTTAGAAAAGTGGCCAAGATTAAATTCCTTGGGGAAGGGGAGCCAAACCCTATTCATGAAGTCATTTTTTTAAAAAAAATGAGAAATACAATGCAGTTGTCACAACTATGGAAATATCAAATAACACTGAATTAAAGTCCTTTTCAGGAATGTACAAAACCCAGCTTGCTATTACTGTCTATTTTTTAATCGTGACATCTCTGAAGCAACCATGAAAACTCAACTATCTTACTTGCTTGCCATACAAGCCATTTAAAAGGTCCCACATCCATCTCTCCACCCCTCCAATATCCTGACCTGGGGGCAGCTCAGGGCTCCTTGCCCTGGTAGCAGTGGGGTCTTGGGGGGATGGAAAGGCAGTGAAGGGGGTCCAAGGTAGCTTGAGGAGGGTGGCAAGGGAGAAGGGGCAACACCACCATCTTCAGATGCAGATTAAAGCTGGGACTTAGTGGCACGGAGGAAGCCCCTGGTAGCCTTTCCCAGTTTTCTCTGCCAGTGTTGATCATTCTTTCAATCAACCTTTTTTTCTTCTATCCTTATCACATCTCATTTTGTCTCATATTTCTACTCACCACCTGCCCTTCCACCATGTCCCCCTGTTCAGGCTCCTTTCTGTCTCTGCTTCACGTCAAAGTTAAGAATTCATCCAAGACCTTCCCCTGCGCCCAAACAAGCCTGACTGAAATGGGTAGTTTGCAAAACTGTTTTCTTTACTTGGCTACTCTTTATCTTTCTGACCTTTCTTTTTCCATCTTCAAATTCCTAAATGAAATCACTAGGTGAGCAAGAGTAACAATGTACCAACCATTTGGCAAGCTGACATCATTAAAAAGAAACAAGGGACTTGTGTCCTGTTCTCAGATGTATAGAGGAGAAAATAGAGGTGAAGAAGCAGGTGGGAATTTTGTGGTGATGAAATGGAACTGACAAACTTAGTTTACTAAGCTTCTAAGCACGGTTTCGTCCAAAAAACAGGGAGGAAAAAAGTTCCCTCCTAAATAACGTATTTACCAGAAACCTTTAACAGAACCAACAACCCCTTTCTCTCCCAATTCAGCTACCTACTGCTAACTCCTCACAGGAGACTTTCAGTTTTGGACAATTAATTTTGTTAGCTTAGAAGGGAAAATTTCAGCAGCCAGCAGGAAAACCTGCCAATCGACAAACCATTTTTATATTGAGATGGAATTCATGGAGTTAAATCCCACAGTGCAGTTTGTTCCAGAAACACCCCTGCCACATCCCAGTGTCCGGGTGCAAAAATTGGACCAAAACCAGTGATTATTATTTTGTAAGTAAATACAAAGTATCGGCTCTCACCAGAATAATTTTAAGGATGGCATACATTAATTTCTTCTTTTCTGCATTGCCTCTGCATACCCACTGCTGGCAATGCGACAACTTATAAGCACTGAATGTTGTGCTTAGTAGCTTAAGAGCTCCAAGCCAGATTGTCATTTTGTTCATTCTTTCTGGGCCAAAATGTGTTTTCCCAGAAAAAAATAAATGAATCCACTCCTCCCAAAACAAATACACCCCCCCTTCCCCCTCACAGGCGTCTTCACATTTTGAGAAGAACTGGAGTGGCACTGCCCTCGGAGGAGGCAAAGAAGGGAACACATCCTCAGGAGGATTTCATTCTAGGCAGAGAGGCTCTCCCCAAGACAGCTTTTTGCCAACTCATGGAGAGTTTGGAAAATGAAGGCAAAACCCTCCCTTTTGACCAAAATCAATGGGAAGGCTGCGTGGTGCACAAAGCACCGGCACAATTTGCTTTTGGCAGGCTGTTTTGCTAAGTAGGTGGGCTGCGTTCAGAGCCAATTAGAGGTTGATGTTTTCTTCCTTAGGTACAATGTGCTGTGACACAGCTCGGACTATTCTTCCCTCCCTGCATCTGTGTTTACTGTGGCTGTTCATTTTTACTGTTGGCAAGGGGGATGTTTAATAAAGCAGACCATCCCCTAGTTACAAACATGGTATATCATCATTTGGTGTATGTACACATATGGTACGAAATAGAACGTTGTTAAAAGTCAAAGCAACTCCTGCCAGAAATTTTTGATGGCAGCCTTGTAAAAAGAGCGTTGGGGCATGATGCTGTTCTGTTTTCTGATACCAGGGGGGAAAGGGGAGAGACAGCATGGTGGGTTTAGATCTGAAGTTAAAAGGGGATTGCAAGAGTGAAGAAAAAGGAGCAATATCCAGATTTCTAAATTCCCCATTCCCAGTTCAAGGTCTAAGCTTTGTTTTGGCTTGTGCTGCTTTACAAATGGAGCCAAAGAGGTTCTTGATCCAGCTTTTTATTTCCTGCAGGGCTAAGCTACAGGAATGTTCACATCTAGGGTCTGCTTTAGTCCCGTCTCTAATTAAGGTAACTTATTTTTTCAAACATGCTACCTGAGACCTGCTGATGTTGCTTCAGGTCATGCAGTCATGCTTCAAACTGTTTTCTAATATACCTAATCGTGCCACAGTGGTATGTTCAGCTTATTACTGTTACAGAAGCAGTAGGGTCATGGTATTCTCTGCAAAATACTTCTGTAATGGAGTGGATTAATTTAATGAATACCATTTACTGCAGCAGAAGTGACAATGATTTGATGTTTTGTTACAATTAAGACTCATTAGCCAGTGACTTTTTTCTTAGTTGTCTGACACCATAATAGATATAACACATATCAGAAACAAAAGTTCTGAACTTCTTTCTAGTAATTTTTAATAAACATGAAGGAAGTGAGAATGAAAGTCTCAGCATTCAGCTGCTTAAAAGTGGCCTGCTTGAGAGATGTCACATCCATCTCCCCGCACGAACGACGGGGAGAATGCAAAACTGCACGCAGCTTCCAGGAAATCACTGGATGATACCCGGCATTTAAGCTTTCAACCAAACAACTGCAAGTTTAATCCAAGACATCCCATCACCTGGCTAAGGCACAAAAAGGCTTTTGAGAAAGCAGGCAGAGCTAGCTCTCGATGCTTTGCTTTTAACAAGATCCCAGAGCTCCGCCAAGATGGGAATCCAGGCATCCGAGAACATGCTTGCAGAGGGACCAGTGTACCCTATCAGGAGACTGATGGAAAACTCAAACCCTGTTTTAATAATGATCTCTTCTTTCTCACCCAGCTTTTGAGTGCTGAGGAATGTTCCCCATCCTCTTTCTACCAACGCAAAATCTTTTGTTCCTTGGGGACACAACAACTCATTTGCTTTTCACAAATCTTGAACAGCTGTATGCTGAACACTCAGAAACGGAAACAAAATCCCCTACTAAATAAAAAATGCATTGCCAAGTAAAAATCATATTGCTCAAACCAATGTCACTAGACTCCAGGTTAAGCTTTCAGACTACAAGTCAAAAGCCAAAATAATATTTTTGCAAATGCAGCATTCCCCAGCATTGCTGGGCACACAAGATCACACTCAGCTGTACAACTTGCAAACCCATCTTACTCAGCAAAGAAGTGAAGCTACCAAACTAAGCTAAGTCAACAGCATTTGAAATCTAGATTGCAGAAATGGTGTATATGTATAAAGAACCCAAACACTACACAAATAGCCCCCAAATCCTCAGAAAGACCCACAAATTTAGAAGATTTAATTTAAAAAACAAACGTACATAATAAATGAAGAAAAAAAAATCTTAAATTATAAACCATTCCTTTACTATTCAGCCATGAAACTTTTCAAAAATGTTTTCTGAGTCACCAGTACCTTTCACCCTGGAAACCTAAAGTTTTTAGGTTTTAGTTAAACCTAAGTCATAATCTGGTCACACTAGATGACGTATAGAAAATTGTTTCAGAATACAAGGTTGTGAATGAAAATAATTCAGCAACAGCAAAACACACCGCCCCCGCCCCAAGTGCAAAAGAAACATGAAAAGTGACTTGTTTGCCTTTGAAACTCAGAATATGACACACACACACACACCCAAAATATAAAAACAGGGAAATCAGGAAAAAATCAATACCATATCTCACTGTTGTGCAGGTTCAGCATCATTCACTTCCATTCTGCCTGGACACACGCAAACATGCCAAGACAGACACAAAACCGCACTGTAATGTCAAAGTTTCCAACTGATGCTGCTTATGACTTCTTTGCATCAACAGATCAAGTCATGGCAGTCTTAAGAAGTAAAAAGAGAGCAAAAAGTAGGGAAGAGGGATGAGGTGACTCAGCAGGCAGGACTAGAAGCCCAGAGAGCCAGACATCTGACAGCAAACAGGAGTTACTTGAAGCTTCCCTCACCCTTAGGCTTCTTCAGCTTCTCCAGCTCTTTCGAGCACATCTTTGGTAGGAAAGCCTCTCCCTAAAACCACTTGTAGAGCCTGGTATTTACATACCACTGACTGCAATCTGTAAATGAGCCATCCATGTAAATTCCAATTCACTCCCACCTATATGCAATCTCTGTTAACTCTCCCATTCAGATGCAAACCTGAGCAGTAATGTGCTAATGAATGGAATACAAGATCTGTTTTTCCTTTCCATTGTACAGCAAGGATAAAAATCACACTATTGCTCCCTTATCCCATGCCAGAAGAGTTATAACCCCATGAAAATCACTTGAGTTAAAGATAAGCTGGGAGCTTCAACTTTATATTCATTTTTATCAAATCCTTGGAACTGCTTCATGGGGTTTATTTTAATAGGTATTTCTACTAACAATAATAACCCCCCTTATCTGTACTAAAGAAGAGAAAAAAAGCAGATTGCATCATAAATCTTAGTCATAGCAGCTAATAATCTTCAAAATCATCCTTTTAACATGGATGGCACCTGTTAAGTCAAAGCACTTTTTTTCCTGCCGGTTTAGGAATCCAGTCTCATCCTAGCTGCCATTATGAAAATGGAAGGTTTTCAACAAACTGCACTGGTAGCTGTAGGATCATAAAATCCTGCAAGGGTCCGAAGCCGAGCTGTAAGCATAGCACCCTTTATCTATAACTAAAGAAAGGGGAATAAAATCTCTGAAAATGCTGTGTTTAACCCCCCCAGCCCCTCACTGCAGGGCTTTGACCCTGGGTGTTTCTAATAAGAGTTTCAAGTGTCAGCTGCAATGTAATTTTGTTTATTAAAAGCGGAAGAGTTATGGCAATGATTATGTCAAACCTGAACTACAAAAAAGGACCATGTATTTGCAATCTTTTTACATAAGGCACACTGATAAACATCATTTATTTCACAATTGCCTATGATATGCCATACAATGTACCTTTATATATGTTTAAAGCAATTTTATTCCAACAGATGCACATCTGATTTCAGTGGAGAGTATGTTTTCCAAGATGCATTAAGGCCTAACCAAATTTATTTTTTAAAAGAAGAAGTGGTGTAACTTATTACAACAATGCAAACTATTATTGTCATAACAATGTAAACTACCCATGGATTTAATACTACAAATGCTCTATTCATCACAATCTCATTTGGCAATAGTGTCATTTCACAGTATTTTATTATACAAACATTTCTCCAAGAGCGATGCCATCTCACAGAAGAGGTGCAAAAACCAGGGCACTTTCATTCCAAAGTATCTGAATTGTAGTTCTTTATCAATTTCTTTGAAAATAAATACAGTCACTCCACTAGCATTTCATTCTTCTTCAAATATAGTACAGATGCAAAACTTTCAGCTCCAGAGCATGGAATATGACATAAAAGTAGGGCAATTTGGAATGTTGGCTGGATGGAGAAATTGAGGCAGGGAGTGGCCTGCTCGAAGTCACAAACTACGTCCTGAGCAGAGTGACAGGAGAGGTCTGAGATACTGATGCAGGTCTGTGGTCCAGCCACCAGGCCACACTGCTTCTTCAACTCTTAGATGGCTCTCAGACTGTCCCAGCTTTATTTCCATTAACTGTATTTCTAATTAAGTCATCAAAATCTTAGCTGTAATAGGGTGACCTCATATATGCAGGTTAACAGGTGATGTGTGACATTATTACCAAAATTTTGAGTATTTTGATGTTTCTCTGTGAACTGACTTTCTCCCGTACCACAGGGTGGGATACTCAGCATCAGTACCAGAACAGAGATTACATACAACACCAATCCATCCCCTTGAGAATTACCACTGATACTCAGCTCCTGCTACACCTTAACTACAAGTCACCCCAACCAGTGAAGAAGTCTAACCACCACGGAGGAGTTCTGGAGCAATTCTTTAAAGTAAGCAGGTGGGTGGCAATCCCAATGTAACACATAAGTCCAGTATTGCTCAGGTGTAAAAAACCAGCACCGTATGTCGTCAGGCTTATTTCAAATGATTCAAAAGAATTTTCCACCATCAGGGAGAAAAACCAGGTATATTTTTTGGTATATACATCAATGACATATTCATAGCAATGTGAATGCCAAGACCTGAGTCTGCAAGCATAAACTCCTGGATATTTTCTAAATGTACATTTCTAAAATCCTGGGGTTTTAATAATTTACGCATATGAACTATAGCGCCTAAACTATTAAAACACATGTTTGTACCACTTTTATTCCAGCCTTAAAAATCCCACTGACATGCATACTATACACCTCACAGCTCAGACCATGCCACCATCTACTGCAAAACCCTCCACGAGGTTGTAGCACCTCAGCCTCCCCTTCCGGACCTGCACCCTTCACCCCTGCCTAAGCCTCCAGTTCTTCCCCTTCTCGCCGGCTGCTGTCATCTCTGCTGCTCTCCTGCACCACCCTCCTCCACGTTTCCCTCTTTCAAATCTTGCTGCGATCATGGAGCCTAGCAACGTTAATCTGCCACTCGTTTATCATATTTCAAGCTCAGATATACAAATCCGCTTCCCTTTGTCTGTTTGGATCATTGTGATTCCGTTTTATGGTCTCGATTCCTCTTTTCTGGTCCTTTGCTTACGGGCTGTTGTTTATTATTATTTGCCTATCTGGAAGTTAATCTCTCTGAAGCTGGAGTCCTTGCCGCTGCTTTCCTCCGTTCAGCATGCAGCCGAGTGCTCTGTCAGTGCTTGATAAACCGTTTGTCATTCAGACAGCGGATAATGCGGTTGCACACATGTCCATTTTAAGCAGCATCTACTAACGTACTGACAATAAAAGTGTTAAAATAGCACTGAAGGATTTATAAATATATGTGGTGGTGGTTGTTTTTTTTTTTTTCTCCATGAGAAACACAGAAGGCAGGAGTTACATTCCTGGCCCAGGCTTGAAGAGAAATTTAGAACTTGCAGAGCCTTGCTATTTCAACAAGGGCTTCAATGACCCTGGACTTCTGTAGAAACTCCCCTTTCGACTTCTCTGGCTGGACAACAATAATTTAACAGACACATAGAAAGCCAGGGTCTTCAATTCTCTTCCTCAGCTTTCTTATACATGCTATAAAGCTAGCACTTCTCTTTGTTGTCCACCCACTATTGGAGGTCGATTTAATGAAATGATTTGCAGAGGATAAGCATTAAGGACTAAGCAGAACTACAACCACTTCTCCCTCTATGTCCTGGCAGCAGCGAGGGTGATAGTGGTAGCTACCTGCCAGCTCAATAGAAACTTCCCTTTGGTACAAATAATTCAGTGGTTCTCTGTATTCTTTGGACTTCACACTGTGTGTCATGTCACCACCTGAGGAATTATTTTTACTTTCACACCATCTTATCTGCCGTCTGAGGTGGTCAATATTTATATGTTAAAACCTTGCAACACAAGAGAGACTTCATAGAGAAGATGCAGAGCTCCTTACTCTAATTCCTGCTGTGCAGGAGAATTATGGCTTCATTCGGAGATTTCTGAGGTATCAAAAAAAGGGAACTTTCCAAAACACTTGTTGAAGACTTTCCTAGCAGCTTGGCCCTGGAGGAGCTGGAGCTGAATCATCTTCCTGCCTGGGCTGCCCCCAGCAGCCAATCCAGTTAATGGCTTTTTAAGATACTTTTAATAACAAAACCAAACAAAACCCCCAAACCCAAACAAGAGGTGGCTAAAGAAAATGACACGTTTTAAACCTGAGTTTTAACTTGTGTTGCCTGGTCACTTCTTCACAGGCGGGTTGGGATGGCTACGGGTAAATACTGCCATAAACTAGGATACAGCTGGACAAAACCAGTAACTTCATTTTCAGAGATTTAAGGAGGCTGGTGGTAGAGCAGACGGTGCTGAAGACCTCCGGGGAGAGAAAACAAACAAAAAAAAATATCAAACCAACTGCATTCACACGTTATGAAGTTCTCCTTGACATTATCACCTACAGGCAGAAACCCTCCCAAATGAGAGGCTGGGGGGAATGCTCTGTGGGGGGTCTGGGGAAAAGCGAGACTAGGACAAACTCAGAGTAAGCAGGCATTTTATACTGGCCACTTTAATGTCAATAAGCAAGAGCCTGGGATTTCATCAAAACAAGATGCAAAATGCATTCAAGTTTGTTGGGGTTTTTTTTCAATTTTTAATAACTTCTTGCCTTTGCTTTTTCATTTTTTCTTGTGACAATCTGAGAAAAATGACAAGGAGGTCCAAGAGTGTTTTTATGCACTCCTAAAAATTTACCTGAGGGAGTAAAACTGCAAATGTTTGAGACAGGTTCTCCAGTTAATACATTAGAACTAGTATAGAAAAAAAAAATATTTGAAAACAAACAACCTCCCACCCTTATTACTGCCATACAAACTTATTTGGACATTCAGATTTGAAAACCAAATTGGTCACAATTGTTTTGCTTGGAAGTTGGATTTTTGCTACCTCAATATAGGCTATATTTATCCTGAAATTAAGGCCATATGTAAACAAACTTGCACAACAATAATTAAACTCATTTTTTTGAAGTCCAGTTTAATTACTTTGGTGACAACACTTGCATATCAGCTTTTAGTTTTATAACTACTTAAAAATGAAAAAAAAATACCTTTTTCAAAAGCTCTTTCCTTAAAGTAACTTGCATTTACAACAGGCATCAAGTTAGTTTTGAGTATGGGTTAGCTATGTGCTTCTGCCATGGGAAGACCCTAAAAATACCTGCTTTAAAGAAAAATACAACCTTCCCTCAAACCGTTCTTCCATGCCTTTTCACAGGATCATTAAATTATCCAGTTTTACTTTGTATCTGTGACATTGCCATATATTACAATATACAACAAGGGCACCCAAAGCTTTGGATGGCCACTCTGGTTGGCGCTTATATGAAAGCTAAACAATAAAGCAAATGAAGAAGTGAAGATCAACGTATACCCCTCTTTATCCTCTTTGTCAGTTTCACTGGACAACTAGGGTGTAAACCCCAGTATGATTAATTTTCTTTGAAATCTGAAGACAAATTCTAGTAATTTTTCAAAATAAGCCTAGGAGTTTTCATAATATTTGTTTTCCTAGTAAAAGCTATAGAACATTGTGGAAGAAGAGGGTTAGATTTGGTCTGCAGAACCTGGATGCAGCTTTCGCTATTAACAAGTCTGCTTCTCTCTCTATATTATACCACTGTATCTCCAGTTCCTTCCCTAAGTGCATTAAAAATGAGTCCTCATGCTACCACTGCACTGTGTCAATTACATGTATTTTGTCTGAATGTTGTAAAAGGGATACTGCTCTTTTTGATCTGCTGAAAGTGTTTTTTAGTTTCTTCTCTTCAAAGTAATTTTATACCGATTTCTCAGTTAGTACTTATAAAACCTAGGGTAGGAGAGAAAGGCTGGGGAACAGGTCTAATGTATGCACATCAATTTTTAAATAGCCTTTTTATGTTCCCTGGAATGAAAACGCATGCAGCTTGGCTCATTTAATAAAGTCACAACATCCCACAAAGTCTTTTTCCCCATCACAGATACATCTGTGTCACTCGGGCTTGTCTCACTGGAAATCTCAAACCTCATCAAGGTCAAGTGCTGCATGGAGGGAGCCTGGTGACCTCTTCAAATGGCTGCTATAGGGATTATTTCCCTGGACTGTTTGCCTTCTCCTTTCTCCATTGCACCAGTGTGTGCATCTTTGCTCTCTGTGCCCTTTCAGACTGTCAGCCCTTCTGCGCTTCTGGCACACTGACTCCCACCTTTGATCAGCAATGTCAGCCCTCACCATCTTAGCACAACACTTCAACGCCACTCATCTGTAGCCAACACTCCCTGTAAATATTCGCAGAACAGCTTGTAAGAGGGCAGAACAAAGCAAATCTCTCCCTCCTTTCAAAATATTTGGTGCCACGCACAAAAGATGAGGCTCGGGATGTTGTACAGGGTGAGCCCTGACTCCTGCTTACTCCTCTGAATAACTGCCTTGCTGTGTTTCATCTCACATGCCACTCTTTGCCACGGTCCACCCATTCCTCCTGCATTACACTTTGCACGCAGGATACTCAGAGTGAGTCCAAATGCTGGTTTTACTCTGTGTACACACACCACTTAACATAAGGACACCTTAGTCCACAACCCTGGCTTGGGGGATTTTTTGTAGGATTAAGTAAAGAAAATATACAGTCAATTATTCAATTGTTTACTACAAATTAAAAAAAAGGCTAAACAAGAGCAGCTGACACCTTTCTCTTACCCTTTGGCACAGCATTGTTACCTTTTTCTCTGGATTCAGCATCCATTCTGGCAGTTGGAGTTTTGGCTACTCCAGCACCATCAGCAGCTGACTGAATACAGTGCTCTCTGCTGCTCACCTAAATTTAACTTTGTGCTGCTCCATAGCATTAAACAGCTGTCTTATTCTACCTCAGGAGTCCCTGTGTGTCTGTTGTGGATGGAGAGACTCATAGAGAGTTTCCAAAGTGTACTGGGATCTCTGTGAAAAAAGAAAACAAAGAGTAGCTGGAGAGCTCAGGAGCTGGCAGATCGCAGTGCCTCCACCACAGCTCTCCTTGGTGTTACACAGGAAGGTAAGAGATGTGGGATGTGCCAACATGGGGCTCAGAGGGGTAAGTTCAGCTTTAGGTAAGAAGATGAAGAGTTGGTGAGATGCTGTGTATGGCTATGTAAGAAGTCAAGGCCAGTGACAGCAGCTCTTCTCAGAACCAAAACTCCAAGGTGACTACAAAACTGCTGGTTTTTATAAATGCTGACTTTCATCTGCTTGTAAAAACACACATGTATCCACCTCTGTACTGCCAACCAATGGCAGGTAACCCACCTACACCGAAGTTTTAGCCAAACACCACCAAGGTCTAGGCTTTTTTTATGTTAAACAACTATCTCTTAAGGAAGAATCGCAGCCAGCCAACGTAAACCACAGCACTGAGCAGCCTTTAGGCCAGCATCATCTTACCTCCAGCATGCCAGGTTAAAGCGAAGGAAAATAAGGATAAACCTATAAAACATTCCAAAGTACAATGACTGTCTGCTATGTGTTAAATTCAGTTCTGACATATTTGGTTTTCTTTTGTATGAAAACAACCCCTCAGCAATATGCTCCAAAGCAGAACCGAACTCCCATCACTTCTGAGGCTTCCTACAGCTTACTTGGCATCCTTCTTCTAGGTGAGTAATTGCAAATCAGCAGTAACTTACTGCACTGTTCAGTGCTGAAAGTATCTAAGTGTTGTAGGCTTCTCATCTAAGCAAAGATCGTATAGTTCCTGTCTTCAAAACAAAGTAAAAAAAATTAAAAATAGTGGAGCAAAAACTCACACAAAGCAAATGGAAGCTTGCCTGTCTCAGTCCTATACTGTGACATCCAAAACAAACTCAGATTTACTAAATACATATAATATTAACGTCTTCTCCTTAAAAACACTCTGGCATGTGTACACATAGATTTTTAAAAGTAAGCATGATTCTAGGATAACTACTGATTAGATGTTTTATTTCTGCATTTCAGTCTGCTTGGAAAGTACCCCGATCTGCTCCAATTCTATTCATAAGTGGTTTCAGTTTCTGTCTTTTATGCAATGGCACAGCTCTACAGCTATGAAGTTTTTTAATGTTTAATGTAGATGAAGTGCCATAATATGGAAGAGGTTTCCAAACTGAAACAACAATTGTAAATATTTTCCTAATGGAAACTGAAGGAGAGCTCTCCCTCAGTCAGAGAAGCATTTCTTCAGTACGTGGAAAAACTGCTGAAGTCCAAACAAAGTATCTTCCATTGGCTCAATTTTTTCCGTTTTGCTAAAAGTTTGTTTTTAAAGCATGAGTGGGAAAGGGAACTTTTAACGATTAAACCTAAATTTGCAGGCCAAAATACTGAAGAACGCTGTTTTGTAGACATTTGTTTGCCTCCCCTGCTACACGAAGGAAGCCTCTGCTGGATTACACACGAAGGCATTGCTATGGAGTTGGAAAAGTGGAGTTTCTGCAACCACAGCTTACGCTATTTGTGAAGAAGAGGAGGATCGCTGCAATTCCTGCTACATTCAGCAGATACTGGGGGAGAATTACACCAAAGATCACAGCATCTTTTGCAGGAATTGAGCTCCATATGTCTGAACATGGAAAAACCTGAATTGCTGCCGCATCACTGGAACAACCTTTGAAACGTGGAAGTAGCTGTTAAACTCTAAATCCTTTTTTTGGTTAAGCCTTAAAAGTCATGGAATCACATACAACACTGAACTGCTGAGGCTGGTAGGAGCCTCTGGAGATAGTTTTGTCCAGCCCTGTTGCTCAGAGCTAGGTCACCTACTGCAGGTTGCCCAGGGCCATGCCCAGTCAGGTTTTGATTTTTTTAGTCAGGATGGAAACTCCACAACCGCTCTGAGTAACCTGCTCCAGCATTTGACCCTCCTCACAGTAAAAAAGTTTTTTTTATGTTTAAACAGAATTCTTCACATTTCAGTTTGTGCCCATTGTCTTTTGTCCTGTCACAGAGCATCGCAGAGAGGAGTTTGACTCCATTCTCCTTACTCCCCTCACCTTGCTAAGATCCCTCCTGAGCCTTCTCTTCTCTGGGCTGAACAGTCCCAGCTCTTTCGCTCTCTCCTCACACAAGAAATCCTGCAATGCCTTAAACATTTCTGCCAGCTTTTGCTGGACTCACTCCAGTACGTCCACATTTCCCTTGCACTGGGAAGCCAGAACTGGATCCAGCACCTAAGCTGGGTCTCACCAGGGCTGAGAGGAAGGATCACCTACTGCAACCTGCCAGCAATGCTCTTCCCGATACAATTCAGGGAAAAGTTTGCCACCTTTGCCACAAAGGCACACTGCTGGCATGTGGACAACTTGCCGTCCAGCAGGACCCCCAGGTCCTTCTCTGCAGAGCTGCTTTCTAGATGGTCGGCCCCATCCTGTATGTGTGTGGGGTTATTCCTCCCCCTGGGGAACACCAGTAGTGAATAATCTGGTTTTCAGTTCACCACACTGCCCATTTATCTGGCCCCTACTTGACCAGCTGGTTTGAGAATGCCAAAACCATGCCCAGTACCACAATAAAACTGGGGGACAGTGCTTAAGCCTGGGTCCTGGCATTCTCAGGTTACTGTATGGATGTAGTAGTACCTGATGGGTGGACATGGCTCTGCTGTACCTTCTGGTGGAAATCATCTTAAATTAACATTTCACTGGGCAAAAGCAAGCTGCCAGTAATGTGGACCTGAAATTAGAAAGTTTCTTTGATGTCGAGTATATATGAAGAGCTGAGATTGGCTGCAGTACGCCCCAATATGAAGGGCTGGTTCAGTTGCATGAACACAGGCATTCAGCACCATTTGAGATGCCCCAGGGTATACGAGACATCTTCACAGAGTCGGCAAGGCAAGTCTAACAACAGACCTACAGGAAACCCACACCCATCTGGCATGGCAAACTGGAGGCATGACAGGAGACCCTGAGACATCTTAAATGGCACTTGATGCCTATATTGAGCCAAGTGAACTGAGACCCAAGCATTCAGATTCAGAAACTTTACTCATTTATTTATTTCAAATGCTTTTATGCTTATAATACTTATAGGGTGACATTTGCAAGTTCTACTCCATGACCACACGACTACAAACCAACGATCCCAGCTTTCACCAATGCATTTTTAGCACCAAGTCACAGGAATCCAGAAGAGTGAACCACCACAACAACAAATACTCCAAACACTGAGACTCAGCTAGGCATCCTGAGCTGAGTCCTCCAACACATTCTGCTTAAACACATTGACTAAAGTTTATCACTGCTATATTTTCCTTTAATCAGCTTTCTGCAGATTGCCTTTTAAAGGAAGCACTGCAGGCTACCAGCAAGCCCAGCAGCCCACAATATGAGTACCTGTGACTTGTGATTTTTTCACTCATTCCCTTCAGGAGCAAACATCATGGAAACCTGTAACACAATTACTGTGCTAGGCGCAGGGTAAGTAATATCTATAACCTTCAAAACCTCACCTTCAAGGTAATACACATCTCTACATGTAAAAATCATGTCTACTTTTCTTTTTGTTTTCTGCATTTTTAAGTCAAAACAGTTTCTCTGACCTAATGAATAATATGGTTGTGTAAAAAAGGAGAAGTTGCACAGGACAGGTGAGAGGACAGAGGAAGGTGGACAGGCTGTAACCTGCAACACAGGAGCTGCAGGAACCTCTGAAACTGCACTGCCCTGAAAATGCAGTGCAGTGCAGATTTACACCTTAAATAATACGGTAGGGCTTAGTTATAGACATACCTGAGCTTGACTTAGAAAGCAGGCTTCTTATGGAAGGCCGGTGCCTTCTGTATAACACACACAAAATGTATTTCTCCCAAATTACAGTATTTGCTTCTCAGTTGGATGAAAAGACTTATTTTTTTACTACACTGCTGCCTGGAGATATTTTTCCCTCTCCCCCGCCCCAGGCCCTGTGCTTTCCTTGTAATGTAAACATTACTTGAAATTATTGCAGTACAGATGAACAACTATTAATTAAAAGTGAGGAAGATTTATTGCATCAGACAGCACTGCTATAACAAATCAAATAGCAAGAAGGATACGGAGCACAATGTGCTGCAATTAGCTACTTAATGCCTCCTAGATCACAGACCTGTATGTTTCCCAGGCATTGTGGTGGGTTTGCACCCCACCATCATTTGGTTGCTTGCCTGCATTTCAGCTATACCTATAAAATAAGATCATGATTTGTGAAAAGGAGTCAGATAAAAACAGTCTCACAAGAAGGCTGCAAGAAAACGTATGCCAGCTGATAGTGGAGGGGTTTTTTGTCCTTTTATTAACTCTTACACTTCACGTTAGAAGGCTTTAGCAGTAGGACCCATGGTTTCATTACCTGGTGTTTCCCAGCAGCATTATCTACCCTGTGCTGTGGAGAGCTAAGAAAGATTTGCTCTGACCTCAAGTGACAGATGCTCCTAGTGCAAAGCATGGGGCTTTGGAGTTGTAGCCCTACTGCTGCTGTGAATTTGCAAATAGCCCTGTGTGCAGGTAATGAGAACTCGGATGGCACAGGTTAGCAAGATTTTTTACTACGTTGTTTCTGCAAAACTACTGCAAGATCTATCAAGAGGTTTTAAGCAGCTCCCATGCCTGCAAATGTACATGAGTGCTGGCACAGAAAAACAGTCCTCTCTTGGCAAAAGGCAGAAAGCACCTCATCGTGACAAACACTCTACCACCTCGGTGAGATCTGTGCACAAAACCTCAGAAACAATCATCAAACTCCATCTACACTGAATATGCAGGACAAACCAAAAATCTCCAGATTTATTAATCAACCAAATAGGAATTCAGATGATGCAGGATTTCTGATTACATCTCATGTACAGAAGCAATAAGCCACATGGAAAAAATCAATTTCTGAGATTAATAAAATGATCAATTCAGGTCATTAGCAGCAGTTCCTTCTTTAAGACAGATACTAGGAACTGAACTGAGACCAAACTCATTACCCAAATGGTTGCCTATCAACCATGAAATGGGAACAGCCTATTGTTGCTTCAGTTCAGATTTGGGGCTAATGATTTGGGGGTAAAGAGTTATCAATCTCACAATGAGTTCATCGAGGCATTCTGACAGTCACATGTGCGGGGAGAAAAAAACCACCCTATTTCTGTTTCCAATAAAAAACAATGGAAGACATTTTCTACAGCTGTTTTGTTATCTGCCCTTTTTTCCCTGACTAATGCCAAATGCCAGGAAGCCAGGACCTGTCTCCAACCTGTGTGCTCACATACTTACTGCGGTAACAACTCTGAAGCTCCTTTTCCAAGTGTAAGAAAATGTCTGCACATATGCGAGGCAAAGAGTTATTAATTCTTCACAGCTTCAGCTTCGCTATTTTAAAGCTCACACCAGCTTCAAGCTTGGGCATGCTGATGGCAAACGAGAGTTACATTTCTAATTATCTTCTTCCTCTACCAAAATAAATAAAATTTACAGATTCAGGGCTATGTATGCACAAAAAAGATACTGCTATTAAGAGACAGGAAGGCTGCGCTAGAACACCCCTAGGCAAAAGAAACAATTCCTTTCTCATCCCCCTCTCCTCCTTCCAAAGACCTTCCCATTTATAGCCTGTCACTTACAGACACACTTCCAGCATTTAAAAATACTCCCCCTGTTTGTGGAACCGTTTTCCAGAACAAAACGTTATCATTCATCAGGAGCAGAGCTGTTTGCAGTGTGAACAATTCGCTTTCGTTAAGTACCATATGGCCGCCCATAGGAAAATGCCAACATGTTTCAACTCTACAGCTGGGCCACGGTTCCTTTATTCATCGTGCAGATGGTTGTAATTGACACCACTACTAAAACAGGTCTCGAGCACTTCTGTAGGATCATTAGAGTAATTAGTTATTAAATACAGTTACCATTTTTAGAACAAAGGTTTTAAGGCTTGGCATGTAAAATGCAATATTTTGCTATAATGAAATAGACAGGCTAAATGTTACGGGGAGGGGTAAAGCTTATGTGATCCTTTTTAGTATTTTATCGAAGAGGCTATGTAAATTGCTAGAGCAAAGCAAAGCACACAAAATTATTTGCTAAGGAAATCAGCTGAAACCAGGAGTATTCTTAAATAACCTCTTAGCACAACTGCATAATAAAACTTCTAAAAAAAAAAACCCAAATCCAAAATACCAGTGTGGGGGGAAGTGAAACTTAATCTATCACCAAATTTCAAGGCTGAATCCAACCTGAAATGTGAGATGTTAACATTTTTGTTAACTACAGAAACTATGACTATTAATTCCATATTCTTGATACTCTGATGCATATATTTTCTGGATTAAAATCCAAAAGCGTGGTTTATTTTAATGGAGTTGTAGGGTCAAAATAATACATAGTATCGCAGCTGCTCACCTCTGCAAATTTCAGGTAATATATAGCAGGGTTACAACCTTGGCTGCATAGCAAGACAAGATTGGCTATAGCACCTTTTATTTACAGACCAGCAAAGAAAACTCCTATTAATAAAAACAAGGTTTGCTTTTGAATAAAACGTTTGGGTAAAGCCTTATGATAAAGCTTAGTGTGAAATACCACCATTAGGGTCACAAAGTCACATCTAAAAACTCCAGCTCCAGCAAGGAGACATTTAGCCTTATCAGCAGAATTCTACGTGGTTTCTGAGTGCTGGTCTTCAGAGATGAGAGGAGTCAGAACAAGCATGCTAGGACAGTAAAAGTGTTTCTGGAAATTGTAGTAGCTTCTACTCCAACAAAACCTCAATTTCTTCATTACAAACCAAGTACCTGGTGTTCCAGACTATTTTAAACATTCATTGCAGATGTAAATCTGGCAACGATTATCAGACATAAACCAGTATTTTCTTTCATGGCTGATGAAAATAATCTAGAATTGAGGTACCCAACTGTAGTCTACAAGTGATACTGAAAAAATAATATTGACAAATTGTGGTATAATCACACTCTGAATAGAACTGGGTTAGAAATCAGAAAACTTCTAACCACAGGACAGGAGAAGAGGGGAATAGCTTTCCAACTGCAGTTCTAAGCTAAGAAGTTTCACAAGGGAGCATGGCAAATTTACAACATGGAGGTATCTCTTAGCTGGGACTTGGGAGACTTAGGAGCTCTCCTTGGGTTGCATGTTCCCATGCATTTCAGTTCTCAAATTAGATTCAGTTAAAATACATTACATACAACTTTAATAATGAATATCAGAAAGCCTTTATATAGCACAGCAGACATTAAAGCCATTTACAAAGAAAAATATATGCCATTAAAGTGAAGTTATTTATCTCAGGTGGTTGCTGTTGTGTGCTTACAGCTGAATAGTTTTTTATGACTCTTTTTCAGATGAGCTGTCGAGCAGAGATCCTGAACGCTATGGTCAGGCTGATGGCAATTATCCCGGGAACAGCAGCACTCACTCCAGCTATCCTGGCCAAATTTCACTTCTGATGATAACCTTCTGCCCACCTTCATTCCTCACAGATTTTCAATTAAAGGTGGCGTTTCTGCAGTGCCTGCCCTACAGAGTCGTGCAGGATGGTGGGATGCTTCTCCGGAGCCTGCTGTGGCACTCCTTGATGGGAGCTCCAAGCCTGCCATGCTATGCTGCCGAGCCAAATGATTGCCATCTATACACTTTGTACAGTTTGTGCAAATTTCTCTTAAAGTTATACATTCACTTATCAAAAATTGCTATTTTTTTGTGATTCTGCATAAAAAGGTCTTTTAAATGTAAATTTTCAGCTTTGCATATTAAACTTTGTTAGAAATTCTCAATACCCCAAGCAGAAAATTATGGCAAGACTTTTAGCATAAACACATTTCTCACATGCAGGAATTGAACTGCCTAATCTAAGAAGTATCAGTTCTGGGTATTCTACTATTTACTTGGAAGCTATTATGTGTTTTTCAAACTTTCTAGCAACTTTCTATCAAATAGATCTCAAGAGTTTATATGGTTATGATAATCAATACTAAACAGACCTATCATGGTAGAAGAATTCTAATATTCAAGCCACCCTTTCTTCCCTTAGAAGAGACTAGGGAAATCAATACACCATCGCTAAGAAGGGGTTATCATAAATTACCAACTGAGCATTAGATTTCTATGCAATGTCGCAGTTATGAGGTTGAATAAAATCCTTCGGTATACAGGAAAAGCATAGAGAATTAGTAATATTGTCTCTGTTTTAAAACAGAGAAATTGAGTCAAAAAGTATTCACTAAATCTGCAAATGCACAGAAAATTTCTCTTATAAATGAAAGACTTAAGAAACGCAATCTATCTTAATGAAAAGGAGTTTAACAGGGGAGTTGATCGCCATCTCTAAAGACAGGTGTCTAATCTATCAGAAGTTTCAATGGGAAGATAAAACCAAATTAAAGCCAAAACAGAAATGGCTAATACACATTAAATACCGGTTGGTTTCATGCAGTAATTAATCACCAGGAAAAAAAACCACATAAGGATGGTGTAGATTTTTGATTGCTCAGATTTGTAAACCAGACAAGTTAGTGTCCTAAAAGATCTGCTATAGCTCAGACAGAAATTAAGGTTTTGAGGCAGAGATTACCATGAAAGTACATTAGACTGTCTAATCATTGCAAAGTTGATTAGATTTGTGCTTTGGGATTTAGATCAGGCCCTCAAAAATAGATTGTGAGGCATTTTGTTGTTATTGGGGTTTTGGGGTTGTTTTTTTTTCTTTTTGGTCTTTATTATTCCTATTGAGAAGTTAATGCAGAAGCTTGCTAAAATGCTGCTTTCAAAATCCCATTTCACATTTCCAGTCTGAACTGTACTCACTATACATTTATACTCATTTGCGTACTGCTATCGCGATCTTAATTGACACGGTGCCAAAACAGCGGAGATAAAGAAACAAAGCAAGCCAGGTTGTAAGCTGGACCATTAATGGTTTCTTAAAGGATGGAGATCCACCAGCAGTAACAAGACATAGCAACCCAGGAGCCATTCCCAGCCCAGCATTCCCAGGCATTACAGCCTGAAAACTTCACGGAGAATTTCAACATCTCTCTGCTCTCTTAAATTTATGTCTAGTCTATCAGACACAAAGCAGCAAGGCGTATTCACCTCTGCATCTTCAGGTTGTTGAGGTATAATTGACAATTAGACTACCTGCAGAACAGCACTCAGACCATGGAGGAGGAGATTAGAAGGGGAAGGAAAAAGATTGCGTCTGAAGCAAGCAAGTTAGTACAGGAAATAATAGGGAAGGAGCCCAAATTTAGACCCTCGTTACCTGAAGATCCAGGCTTAGTATTCTGACATTACTGATTTCAAATTTGCAGATTAATCGACTTGCAGCCAATGCAAACCTTCTTATTAATTGATGGAGTAAACAAGGTTTGAAATCAGCAATTTCAATTTCAGGGAAATGAAAGAGTTAACACAAAAAAAGCCAAAAAAAAAAGCCAAAAAGAAAAAAAACAACTATAGACCATTATGGCCCCTTTATAATGTCAGAAGGAAGTTGTTAAGCTGTCATTCCACAGATGTTCATCCACACATATACAAGAACACAAACAAATCTCATGGGATCACTAACTTCATGTGTGGCATACATAAACGTTAAAATTCTTCCATCATCACACATTTCCCCTTCCCCCTGCTGCGATAACAACACAGGGAATAAAAGCACACCACTTCCAAAAAAAGGATTAATTGAGCTCAGGAAACATGGTCTAGCCTATGAAAAAGCTTAGGAAAAAGCACTGCCATCCTGGAAATGCACAAGAAAAACTACACTGAAATTACAGAAGAAAAAAACACTAGCTTATATTGGGTACAGCAATTATTCTTAAATACTACAGGTCTGCAGATTCACATCTGTTCTGCTATATTTTTCTTTGTCTTTAAAAGAAGAGAATAGCAACAATTTTACTATATAATTATCTTCGTTCCCTTCAACAAATGTTGATTTTTTTTAATTGCAGGTAAAAAGACAAAGCTCAGCCATTTAGGCAAAATAGCTTAGAATTAATTTCCTATTTTAAAACACTAGCAAACAGTAATAAGCTTCTCTGCAAAAGTTTCCGGAGACTAACATCTCCATCCTCATTGTGATACTGCAAAGATCATCAGAGAAACAAAATGCTTCTCACTGTACTTAGGACACAAGTGGTAGAATTAAGGAAAATTTCTCATCAGGAAAAGTTTGGAAGCAAGTTTTATACTTTTTAATGGAGGAAATTAGAGAGTAGAGTTGTAAATCATCTCTCCAAATTCAGCCATTTCATCAAGTTGTGTGGGTGCTCATGAGTGCAGACTGCAAGAGTAAGTCCTCGAATGACTTCAGCTACCCTGTCACAAACCCCACTATTTCTGGATAGCAAAAGATGCTCTCATCAGTGAAAGAAAAGCTGCAGCTGGAAATATTTCCCTGGAGGAAGGTTCAAAGAAAAGACTGTAACAATAGTTGAATGGAAAACAAGAAACGTGTTTTGGTGAAGAAAAATCTCCATTGCCTGGCACCAAAAAGCAGCTGAAACCCAAACTTGGTTTGGTTTGGTTCGATTTACATATTCCCAGTGTGTTGCTGTATGTCATTTTGATCTGGTACGAATTTTGCACTGGCTGTCCTTATGAGTTTATTAACTTAAAATCCTGTAGCAGTTGGGGCTGTATGAATATCTGGGTTTAGAAACAAAGTTGGTGGCTGACCAAAATAAAACACAGTATGTAAAGAAAAAAAAACCAAACCAAAACCAATTCTTTTTAATAAGAAAATGTTTGGCTTGGGTTCAGTTTTAGTAAAAACAGAGATGCTCCTGGGTAACTGCCATCCCTTCTTGGGTGAACTCTTCCCAGTTTTCTGTTTTGGAAGCATCTCTGCTCTGTATAAAGGTAGGAGGAAAAGGTAGCGGCACCACCAACAGCCCTAATCCTGGGATGGTGAAGCCTCTCATTCACTCTGACCCTATCAATGCAGAAACACCTTAAGGAAAGTGGAACAGCTTTACTGGCAGAGATGACAGAGGCTGTCTGATGCTCGCAACGCTCTTCTGAGAAGTGTGAAATCTCCCTTCACATCCCATCACAGACCCACACAGACCAACCACCTCCATTTGGCTGTTTGGGTTTTTTATGAACAGCACTGAAACTGCCCTTTTGTCAGAGATTCTTCTCAACTCAGTGGTGTTGACAGTCTCCACACCAGCTTCTAGTGGTATAAGGCCAGGCAAGGAGGCATGGGTTTACTCTGCACCATGAAGTCAAATTTATAACCTGCCTCCTCGCAGCAGGAGTGCAGAAATGTGAACTCAGCATACCCTCACAGCAGGTGGGAAAGCTGAACATTGAACCAACCCACAGTCTCCGACAGAAGTTAATAAGGCCTGGAGAAAGTGATGTGGGGCTGGCAATGTTGCCCAAGTTTTTGCCTAAGGAGAAGTAATAGCCTTGCAGACCAAGATGCTCAGTGTCACAGAAGGACCAGGTGAATTTTAGTTAGCAAGAGGCTGTACTACAGAGGAGTAAATCCTTTCACAGTGGCTCATAAGGCTGAGCTAGGACTGAGCAAAAACACTGTTTGTTTTTACATCTTGTGATAAAAGACCTGCTAGTCCATGTCAAACCTTCAAAATTAGTGAAAAGAAGGAAAAAAACAAACCTGAGAAAGGGGATTAGAAACTGCAGTCCTTCTGCAATATTGCCTAAAGCTATCTGGAAGTTATAATTATAACCAATCAATGACTGCGAACAACTTTCTCCTTAATAAGAATAACAAGCTCAGGAGAGCTAAAAATAATGCTCAGATATTTTAAATCTGAATCTTCACTTTAAAAGGCCATTACCAAAAGTCAGCACCACAAAGACCAGAGAAAAATCTTCACACAATCTAACAACTTGAGGAGTCTTTTAACGAATGACCAAGTCTACTGTTTGCTGGAAATTAAACCTTCCTCTTAATGTCTGGCTTTTCTTGAAGCAGTGGAGATGAGACTGAAAATAACAATAATAATAAAAAAAAATTATCTGGGAAACATGAGTAAGGGAAAAACAATAATAAAAAAATATCTGGGAAACATGAGTAAGGGAAAAACTACTGGATAGTTCACTGCTTTTAATTCACAGTGAAGTATTTATAGATTCTAAGGGTCACTGGTAGTCTTGCTAGTAAACAACAGCAGCTGGTTGAAATTGTACCTCTAGAATTTCATTCATTTTACTGCTGACAAATAAACTCAGTGAATCAATGCCAATGTAATACAGCGTCTGCACAAAAAACATTTAAAAAAAAAGCTTACAAAACCCAACTCTCATGAATTACAAAGGTAAAATGCCATTAAGAGCAGATCTGACCCCATTCACACCACCTGGATTTAACCGTCTCTATATTTGAAGGCTTTCTGGTAGCCAGTTTTCTGCCTTGTGGTTGTTCTGTTTTCTTAAAACAGTCAGAAAAAATACATGTTTCTGCCTGTACTTTTTGTACAAGTATTAAACCACCAACACTGCTGACTCTTCCCTCCCTGCTTACTCACTGGTGTCTCCTAACAACCCGCGCCCATGACCTCACCATCTCCCTCACACCCGAATTAGCAGCACAACATTATCTGATAGGGGATCTCACATTTCATTATTTAATAGATTTGTGTTCATGATCCACTACAGCCATGTGCAGTAAGACCCCAAGAGCAGTGATACAGTCCCTTCTGGGAGCACTCAGCCTTTCAACAGCAAAAAAACAACAACAAAACCAACCTGCACGGTACATCTGTATCACAAATATGTGAGCAAACAAGTAGTGAGGCCAGTGGCTGCCATCACTGCTGTGCCCATACCTAAAACACATGAAGATGGTGGCTTAATAAATATGGGATGCTTTACTCTGACGTTTATGCTCATGGCGTTTTCTAAAAATGACCTGCAGCTTAAAGCACTTGTTTTCAGATGAAGGAGAAAAAACCCAACACTGGAGAGTCCCTCTCCAATGCAATATTCTTGGTAGAGTTGGTTTTTTTGTATGTGTGTTGTGTGTGTACAACACAAGTAAACCCAAAAATAACTAGAAGTAGTTATTTATGCAGCTCGAATCAAGTTATTAAAAAGCAGAAACCTCCTTTGTATGGCTGTATTGCCACCTCTGTGAGAAGCAGCAGTGTGAGTCTGACCGCAACTTAGATGCTCGCTCAGCTCAGGGAAATCTGATCCAGCAATTTGGCATCACTCGAGCCCATCACAGAGGTTTTCCTCTGGAAGCAGCTTCCCCGCATCAAATCACAGCACTTCATGGCAGGACAGCATCTATCTGTAAGATGCTGAGCAAAGGGATACTTTTCTTTCACACACACACAAAAAATAAAAATGTTTCTGTGTACGTGAATAAAGGGCACGTGAATAAAGGTCAGATTAGAGGTAAGGTTTGCAGGCTCTAAGCTGTGAAGTCTCACAGAGCACTGAAAAGTTCTCCTGGGATGCCCAGACCATCCTCCGGTCCCATGCCCAGACCATCCCACCAGTTTGAAGCTGCCACACACGTGGCTTGGCAGGAAGCAAAGCGCTGCTGGAAGGCCTGGCACCAGGAAAACCTCATGAGAAAGGGGCACCGTGCTGTTGTGCAACATGTGCCCTGCCAGCTCGGACCTCTCTGCATCACTCCCCACTGGTGCAAGGAGCAACAATTCCCTCACTTTTGCTTCTATAGACACAGCTTCTGGAAGAGTCTGGCATAGTTTTCCTATCCTTTCATGAAAGCCACTTCTTGGATGTGCAATTTTTTTTCTTGCCCTTCCCAGAGCTTAAACCTAGAGATAGGAACTCAGGGTTTGACTGCCCACAAACTCAAGCTGCGCTCTGCCCAATCAAGTCAGCACAAATAAACTGGTTTTAAAGGCACACAGCTGGGGTGGTGCATGGGGTAGACCTGTTGGCTGTGCACAATTCAGGCCATCCCTCCAGCCTTTCTCTTGTGTAAATCAGGCAGGGAACAACAGCAGCACTGCCGGCCTCCCCAGAGCTGTGGCACAGCAATCCTCCCCATGCCACCACAGCAGGAACAGCAATGGTCCACTCCATCCCATATAAGCATTGGCTGCCCCACAGAATCCACACCTCCTTTGCAGCAGCAAGCCCACTGCATTGACACCATTCTCTCTGCGGAGAGTGAGAACTGGTCCAGCTTGCTCCAAGCGAGCCCTGGGGCTTCCCCTCATTCCCACACAGCAAGAGCCCTGTAAAATCAAGCCCTGGGCACAGAGCAATGAGCTTAAAGGCTGCACAGCTGCACTACAGCCGTATGGTGACTGGGCTCCGCTACAGAACAGCAGGCAGGACCTGACTGGCACAGAGGGAATCAGTGTCACGCTGCAGATTGTTTCCTGGCTTGCAGGATTTTAGGCCACTAGACCGTGCCATGCCTCATATTACTGAGCTGCTACTCAGCTGGCCCAAGGTTGGAAAGCACCCCAGCTTCTCAGCCATCCTGGCGGCAGGTGGCAACTGGTACAGAACAAGCACCAGCTCTGCACCATACCCAGAACAGGGTATTCCCAAAGCATCAGCTAAAATAAGAGACCAAGGGCAGGACCCGAAAAACCACTCTGGTAGCCAGGAGTACCGCAACAGAGCCAGTGCTGAGCGAGCATGACCCAGCCTAAATATTGCACCACTACTTTTTGAAAGCATACACATACAATAAATAAATAAACAGGTATCTCATTCCCCCCTTTTCTCCCTGTCCCCTGTACAAAAAGAAGCACCATGTCGGGGACCATCACTGCCCACACAGACACTCTAAATGCAGGGCACCAGGCTGCTCACAGAAGAAGTGGTGTAGAAGTTTTTTTTTAACAGAATGCACCATTTTCCAATCATATAGATCTGCTTAAGACACAGATTTGCTGCACAGTAACTCAAATACAGTTTACGAGATTTTAGTGCGTGTGTTGGAGGTTCGCTGCTTGTGCATGGGGTGTTAAGTTTGACTCTGTAATTCTACCTTAATAGCTTTATTGAGCCACAAGAAAAATAAGAAAACCTGGGACCCTCTTTATATATTCTCTCCCTGCAATGCAAGACAAAATCAATGTTAGAATGTTTCCTGTTATGAATTAGCCTCTCTTAAAATATAGTTGGACTTGGCACAATGGTTTTCACGGAACCACAGAATGGTTTGAGTTTGAAGGGACCTTTAAAGATCAGCTAGTCCAATCCCTCTGCCATGGGCAGGGTTATCTTTCACTACATCGGGATGCTCAGAGCCCCATCCAACCTGACCATAAGCACTTTCCTCATAGCAATGGTCCTGCACTGGATCTGACACAGCTTTATGGGTCAGACAGGCAGATTTGACAGGATAGCACATATGAACAAGACTATCTCTGATGAGGGCTAATCAAGAGTAAAAAATTCTCAATTGCAAGACTTTTCCTATGTTTTACTTAAAGAAGCAATGTTCCAACACAAATCATCATTTTTGCGCTTTTCAAACACATCATCAGTTGCATCACGCTACAGTTGCATCTGGACGGGTGACAGGGCACAGTGCCACTATGGGTCCCCAAGAGGCATCAACTGTCCTGTTCCTTTCCATGGAAAACAGGGCACATGAGAGATGGTGAATGTGGTGCCAAGTTGCTTCCAAGGCAGGCACTATATGTGAGAGCTAGGAAATGCTACTAAATCCTACAAAATAGTGTCCAGGACAGCTCAACACCCACCTAAGCCACATGTATGCTGGCAGCAGACGGGGGACTGTCACAGAGGACCAGTGCTGATAGCAGTACTGTTCCCCTAGAATCCGCTGTTTCTGGTGAAAAGCAGTGTTTTATAATTGGATTTCCCCTTGAACAACAGTTCCATTTGTGGGAAAACTCAGATTTTTTCTAATTCTATTATATTCACAGTTTTGCCCATATGTGCATTACTTGTTTATTTATTTACAAGGTATAGCAAATGCTGGAAGGTCCCTGACCTGCATCCTCCCTCTGGAAAATCACCCATCACAGTTTCCAATGCGCTCGTCCTGGCTTTGGCTGAAAGACCATAATTCATCCCTACTTTTGTTGACCTTTCTACCACTTTTACTGCCTCTGACATTTTCCTCTCCCTTGTCTTGCTTCCCTCCCAGGGCTGCTTTTTCATACCTCCTCAAAGAGAGAAGATGAGCAGGGAAAGCTCTTCAGAGCCAGTCCAGGGGGACCAGAGGATATCAAAAGCAGACCACAAGGGAGTCACCACGGCTCAAGCATGGGCTCATGGGCTCAGTGCTTTCAAGTAATTAGAGAGGGCATGTCTGTAGGCGCAGAGATGGGGTATGGGATGGCTCATGCATATGCAACTCCTGGTCTGTATGCACAGCAGCCAGGTGTGTGCTTCAACTTAGGCTAAGGAGGACTTGAGCTCAAGGACTCTCAATTTTTATTTCCCACTGTGCCTAACCCCAGCAACACGAGTGCCGACTTGCCATGTTTACAAGGGAAAAGAGACAACAGAAATACAAATGGCCACTTGTGGGATGCTTCAAAGCTACCAGACTCTGCTTTTATATGGAAAACACAGAAAAGAAGACAGGCTGAAAGAGGACGATAAGCGGAAGGTAGCAAAACCAGAAGCAGGGAAAAGAAAAGGCAAAAAAAGTTGGGAGAAGTGGGCAGAGAGCAGAGCAAGAACTACAGCTGGGTGAAATACTCTGAATCTGTCAGTGCACTGGGAAAGACCACAAATATAAGAGAAGTTACTGGGGATCACCAAAAGCGCATAACTGCATGCAACAAGAATGTAAATTTGTTGTTAAAAGTAGCTACCAGGAACGTGAAAAGCAGGAAACCAATAGGGGATCTGCAGCTTGTGCCCCATGGCTTCACAGCAACAGGGTAGCTGGGGAGGAAAAAGGGAAAAACCCCAGTCAAGGATGACTTTGAAGGGGAAGTTATGCTAAACAAAAAGAAGAAAAATAGACTGGAATGTTTAAGTCACAAAATATCCAGGAAAGAAACCTACAGCACAGAATGAAACAGTGATCAGAGAAGGAGATCAGAAAAGAAAGAGTGCTAAAACACGCAGGTCCAAGAAGTGGTCATTTTTCAAAGAAGAGAAAACTCACTCAGGTTTGAAGGTCAGGTCAAGGCCAAAGAGTAAAACCAGAAGACAACAGGGAAGAAATGGCATAGTGAAAATCAGCAGAAAGCCTGAAGGGAAAGTGGTGCCAGTGGAAAAAGTTACAAGAAAATGAGAGGGAAGTGGAACGAAGCATGGTGCTGAGGAGGGGGAGAAATGGGATGCCAAAAGCAAGCAGCGGTAAGAGATTCTAAACAGAGCAAGAGCGAGACAGATGCTCACTGACATCTGCACGCAGCACAAACCTCAGCCTGCGCTGAGGAAATATTTCATTGTTCCAGAAGAGAGAATTTCTTCTGGTACCTGATACTATGTCCTTCCCTTCTGAATACAGAATAGAAGACTTTAAAGCAGGATTTAAACCTAGCAATAGAAAGTGTTAATATTTATATAACTAAGTGGTCTTAGGCCAATGGAAAAACCATACACCAAAAAAATGTGTGATTGTCTGGGTTTTTTGATAAAGATATTAGAGGTTACCAAGTTTTTAAAATGACTTTACATCATTAAGTAATGATTCTTTTAAAATCAGTGAAGAGCAGACAGTAGCCGAGGGCATTAATTAGCACGGCCTTCTCTGAAGTATAAAAAAATCCTGTGGTCCACCTTCCAGAATTGGCCATGGGTACTTACAGACTAACCTGCACACAGGAAGGAGCTCTGGTGGCAACTGGCCAGTGTGCAACAAAACCCAGTCAGGTTTGCTGGAAACTGGACAAACAGCAAGTCTACTTTTAATTCTTGTACTGGACCACATTTCCCAAAATGTCTGTATTGTCCAAGAACCTCTAGAAGAGACCAGGATCTAGACCAAACCGCTAGAGAGGCAACATAAACTTCAGGCACAAGAGGAAAAACATCTATCTTCCTTAGCTTCTGGGAAAATAAAAAAGCTAAATACAGCAATGGAAAATAAAGAATGAGGATGTAGACAGAAGTACATGTCAAAAATACTTTGCTGTAAAAACTTTTAATTTTTCTGTTTTGTTAGTAAGATTTTTTTATTCTTAATAATAGATATGATTTAGATGAAAAGGCTCTCAACCTGCCCCTGGATGTCCCTCTTCATCTGCTAAGTAAACTTAAGCCCCTCCACGCATACAGTCACCAAAATGTTTTGCGGGAGGAGAAGTGCTTTACCCGGAGAGACTGGGGCTACAGCTCCAAGTCAGAACCCCTGGCTCCAGCATTGTGTTTCCTTGTCACACTGCTCTGCTCTGCTCGCAGCTGAGTATAATGCACTAAAATCCTAATCTCTAAAGCACTGTGTGCCAGTGCTTCGGAGATCAGCATTTCAGTTGATTTTACTTTGTTGCTGCCATTGCACACAAGAGAGTGGCACAGCAGGGGAAAAGCAACACAATATGCAGAAATGGAGAGGCACACACGGCCAGGAAGGGGTGGGGGGTAAAAGCATGGTAATGCAATATAAAGGGGTGGGGGGGAAAGAAAGAAGTGGGGAATAATAGGACTTTCATGCTTGAATAGAAACCTTGGGGCCTCTCCTTCCCAGCAACCCTAACAGCAGATTGTCTCCAGCCAATAAATCCAGCGTTTTCTGAGTGAGGATTTGAGTGACTCGCAGAATATTTTCTATTTCTTCCCTTGAAAAGGGAAAGATTTGGAAAATGTCGCTACAGGCTTCCTGTGCATATGAGTATCTGAATATTTTAAGATTACTTCTCTCCTGCCTCTACCATGTGCTTTTAAATTAAAACCAAAATGATACTGCAGAGGCTGGAAGAACTGAAATGTGACCCACTACTGTCTGACTGCAGGCTACACTGTCCCCCGCACCCAGCCTGGCACAGCACATGCAGGGACACAAACACCTGACTGACGGAGCAGAGCACTTCCAAGTTCAAGGCATAATGCTCACAGCTAAAGCTAAAAATCAACCCCTCAAAAAAAAAAATTCAAACATATGCTAGAATCAAAACTAAAAAAAGTCAAAAGGACCAAAAATAACTGGGTAGTAATTGTAATATTACTGAGTTCATGGCGTGTTAACTATTGATAACTGCTCCAGGCAAAGACTCGTTGCCATCAATCAGAAGAGCAGTGTAATTCAAGAAAGTATTTTGGCCTGTCGACTTTGACAGCATCTTTATGTCTTTGCTAAATCCGTACGGGCAATCTACGTCACCAAAATCTACTTCACGGTACCTGTGTCAGACTAGAGTACCGTTACATAGGATTAGTGTTATACACTGATAATGCTCTTTGGAGTGAAAGCTGATTGAACTTTGCCCTTTAAGAGCGTTTAGATAGTCTAGTGGTCTGCTAACCCACATGGGCTTGCCCATGGTTCTTCCATTACAAACAGGCAGAGGGCATCGTGGTCTCCTGAGCATCTTCTGCAAACTCCTCATCCTCACTTATCTGTCACATAGGTAGAGAAATGCTTGTCATTCTCACCCCAGAAGCCCCTTTAGTCACTGATTTGGAAGTCGCTGTGTAAATTCTATATCAGCTGATGTCCCTTTTGAGTAACGTTGCAGAAGTGGAAGCTTACTTTACCTTTTATATTTGTGTGTTTTGACAGATGTGCTCTTGCAGATTTAGTGACTGTGGTTTAATATGTTATTGCTCCAGCCTTCTGCAAAGGTTACTATTCTCACATGAACAGTGGCCAAATGGGATGTGTGTCTCTGCCTCAGCAGCCACAGCAACTGCTAGCAAAGGTGGGCTTGCATTAGCATATTGACTACAGAACACCAGCACTGAGATACGATTATGGCAGCTGCTGCAAAAGCAGAAATGATTATATAGAGATGCATGGTGAAAACATCTGAAAACTTTTGCAGCAAGATGCATCAAAACCCAGCTGCCAGTGAGAAGCCAAAATTTCTGGGGGAAAGCTGGTTTACAGAGTTCCTGCCTCTCCCCAACCCCTAGTGTCTTGTTGCCATCTTTGCATGTGACCATGTTGTCCCTTGGTTTGAGCTGTCACAACCATTTGTGGGGTCATCCTGAAAAGCCGTGAACTGAGGCAGGTAGAAAACCCCCCACCACTGCCCCCTTCCTCTCTAAAATGAAGGATTATTTTTAGCCCAGACCATCTGATAATCTGATGAGATGAACGGCATATCTCTCAAACTACAGCATCAGCACAACTGAACAGGCAGCCTGAAAAGGCTGCAGAGAGAACAAGTACAGAGAAAAAGGTGAAGTCTTTGAACTACTACTGCTGGTGGGGTTTTTGGACTGCAAAACTAGTTTGACTGGGTACCCCTAAAATACCAAATAATCTATTATCTGATCACGATCTAAACAATCCAATGCAGAATTCCAAAATTTCAACTCGTGGTGCTCTTCATTCCACGTAGGTGTTTTTGAGTTCAAGTACAGTGGTGGAGACAGTAACCACATATAGGGAAAGAAATAGTCAGCAGTCTAACACTGAAGGAGACGGATTTACATTTGAAGATGTCTCAAACGTGATATAAATGGCACTCCTTCCCTGCACCCCCCCCTTCCTCCCAAAGTCACTGGAAAACCAACCAACAAAAAAAATTGAAGAAGAGAACAAGTTAAAAGTGGAACCAAACCAAACCAAAAGTAAATACAAATGTTTTACCTGACTCCCCTGGGCACGGAACAGCAGGCCTCACAATAATGAGAGTGAGGAATAAAATTTTTAAATGAATGCAAGAGGGAGAAACTGCAGAGAAAATTGAGACGATTTCACTGTTATTTATCCCAGACAAAGCGTACATGCTCAGCTCTGAGCAATCCATGGCATGGGAACGGCATCAGGATGGAGCTCCGACACAACTAATCTTCCTTTTCTATTCCCTTCTGTGCTTTTGAGGAGGAAAGGGGAGAGAAAGCAATTTAGTGCAGTGATGCAACTTGTTTACTTCTTTGTACCTGCTCAGATATGTTGGCTGAAATATATTTGGGGAGGTGCAAGAAGGAAGGAAAGAGAGAGGGAATTACAGGAGTAGATAGAAGGCAAAATTGTAAGACAAGACTCCAAATTTTGCTCCTGCGCAGTGATTCATGCAAGCAGCATCCATATGGCCAACAGCATGCCAGCAAAATTACATGGGTTACCCAAGACTTACTGTGCTTGAACCTTCAAGCTCTGGCTCGTTTTAACACAGTGGAAATGCTGAAATGAGCAGCTTAGATGGCAGATCTAACGGGACACTGTGTGCCTGGTCCTATTTACCACCATGACAAGCCAGCCTACGCCACTGCCGGGGCCCTAACCCCTTGTGCTGAGACAGGACACGCTCAAGCAGTTTGGTAACTCAGCTTACAGAATGGCCGTGCACATGGGCATCCTCACCCCGTGCAGCTGGGGATACAGAGGGAGGCTTCGGATCACCCTCACTCCTGGCTCAGATCCCTGTGACTGCAAAGGCAAGAAGGGGATAAAGAAGATGGAGGAGGGGAATGTTTATTAGTAAATACTGCCTCATTTCTCCTGTCATTCTCTAAAGCTTTTTCCTTGTCCCTAATGAAACCTAGATGGTATTACAAAGGCAGAGATGGTCTCGAAGGTTAGGAAAACAACAAAACTTACCAAGTTACCAACTTCTGACTGCTTTATAACTGCCTCATTAGAGTGGATACATCAACATTTACATGACAGAGTCCATTTTATTAGAAGCAAACCATAATTAAAATACATTAACGACCATCACCTACATTCTTAGTGGCTCTTTGTAGTTTGCCTAACACTTCAGAACATGTTAAAATTACACATAAAAGTTATAGTAGCCTAACGCTCAGGAAATAAGAGTCTTTTAAAGGTTTAATTCAACCACTAATGGATTTTCTCCCAAGTTAGGAAACATTTATATATTGCTGATTTACTGCAGGTGTGGTAACTGAATTTGGACTTACACATACCAGCTGCAAGCAAACCAAGGAAAAGGCTTCATAAATCAGTTTAAGGCACTGTAAGCTTCATGGTGCTTGGACTGAGACAGAATTTCCCCACACAAGCACACAAAACAAATGGGAGTTTATAATTTTCTGTCACAGCTCATAACTTTTAAAGGTTAGAAATCAAAGCACCACCGCAGTGGAATTTCATACATTTGAATGGGATGGACATAAGGCATCCCAGAAAACAATGTATATCATCCCCTCTTCACACAACAAAAGAATGAAGAATGCAACGGTTGTGACAAAGGCATTGACTAATTGTGTTATTCTGTAAATACCTTCCCTTGAAATTTCTCTGGACAGATCAAGATTTTTGACTTTCTATTTGTTTTACAGAGACTGCTCTTCAGCAGCTATTCCACCTTTTAAAATGAATTTTGCAATACACACTGTGTTTTGCATGTCTTTTGCACTGTTGCGAACTTGTTTGCACAAGTTGCACTGGCGTGGAGTCAGACATTGTAAGACAAGAAGCCACAGTGACTTTATCCAAGAAATACAAGGTGGCAGAGATCCAGTACACCCAGCACTCAAGGTGAAAGAACAGCATGGAAAAAGATTCACAAATTAATTGTCATTTATGGAAGACTGCCGGAGTGAATACTAGATGTATGCATGGGACAATTTACCCAGGCACCTGCACGACTGAGCTATGGATAGTGCTGAAGCAATTACTCTATTTTTAAAAAGAATGAGGTATCGTTGTTGGAAAAGGACATAAAAAAAACCAACAGAAAGTTTAAGTGTTTCCATACAGATAAATTCAGTGGAGCTAAGCACCAAAGATCCAAATGGACAATGGTCTTCTGGAAGAAGGCTGGGTCAGAGTACCTGACTGAAGCTGTCTGTAAGGAAGGCAAGGGAGGGAAAGGAATTACTCACAGTTTTTCCACTGCGTGCAGGCAACCAAAAAGATGCTATCACACCTGCACCTACAGTATAGGCATCCTGTGGCAGGAGGTGGAACATACCAAGAACTCTTTTTCCATACTGTGTGGCAGGAAAGTTACCGACCAGGTGGCAAGGACCTCCACCTTCTCTAATGCAGCCGGGTTTGACAAAGAGCCTGGGAGTGCTCCATATCCAGTTATCAGCAATTCCCCAGACATGCTGCACAAACTCTGGATCCTTCCTGAACAAACATCAGCAAACCCCTCCTTGGCTTGTGAGACTCAACGATGACACAGCAAATTCACTTTTTCGTCTGTGTTCTCTACACGCCTCCTTGGTCCTAGCTCCCATTGGCATGCCACAGGAGTGTGGGAAGAACTAGAGATTAGAGTCAGCACAGCAGCTGCTCTTCCTGGCTCTTTGAACAGAGGGAAAACAGCTTTTGCCCAGTGCATGGGGAGTGATATCATCATGTTCGCAAGCCAAGAACAGAAGGGATACATCAGAAAGGAAACAGGAACAAGAGCTTCCCCTTATAAAGCAAACAGTCGTGCTTTTTTAGAGCAAAATCTTTGCCTAAAAAGCTCTCACAAAGTACCTCACGGGAGGTTCAGACCATTTTCAAGCGCTAAAAGAAAAACAGTCCTGGGGTTAGAGTGGTAACCAGGGTCTAGGGAGACCCACTTCAGTTCTTTGCTCTGCCAAGCGTTCTCCCATGACCTTGGGCAAAACCACTGAAGCTGTAGTTAGCAGATACCTTGGCTTTAAAAGCAAAGACAGTCCAAGAAGCCCTTGCCTTCCCCCTGCCTGCCATTTCCTGCCTCCGCACTCACCTGCCTTAACAGCCCACAGGCTGTAAGTTAAGGAAATTACTGAATAGAAAGATCTTAAAAGCAAGTTGTTTGTTGTACTTTGCAGGGAGGAGAGTAATTTTGCATTGGACTGCTGAAAGGATCCACAATCAATCAGCTACAGCTGCAAAACTGCAGAGGATGGGAGGCTGGGGAAGCCAGTGGTGGACACGGGCTAGAATAGGCAACCAGGAAGAAGGTTGCAAAGCCAACGCGCTGTCCAAGCCAGGTGGAAGAACCCCCTCAGCGGTGGCAGATGCATTTGGACAGTGTTAGCTGCTTCTGTCTGAAATGGATGCAGCGCCCCCTCCCCAGCCCCCTTTGCAGGGACGGCTTCCCTCCTAACAGGGAAAGCAGGAGGAAATGTATGTCAGCACTTCACGTGCTGCTGTTTGGAGGAAGGAAGAGCCAAGAATCTGCCTAAGCCAGCACCACCACTGAACGCAATGCCCTGTTTAACCTCCTCCCTAAACCCTGGACTCCCAGGGATTATCTCCTAGCTGGGGATGGCAGCACCACTCACGCTTCTGGGCTGCTGCAAGGATAAATGGAGTAAAGATGCCGAGACACCCCAGGTAAATGGGGGCCACAGGGAGACTGACAAGAGAAAGCAGCAGCCAGTCTCATTTTGGTAAGCTCCAATTTTAAAAGCTGACATGCAAATCTCTGCTTACCCTACATAATATGAACATTCTCCTACCAACCCCAGCTCCTGATTAACTCAGTACATCACTTGCCAGTGCTATCTCAATGAGCCTGTGAGCCCAATTAGCAGCAGATGCAGTACTAACACTCCTCACCTGCTGTGCTTACCAGTCTTCAGATCAGGAAGGGAAGGGAATATATCAAAGACTTGCAGAGGGAAGGAAGCTTAGAAAAGGGCTCAGAAAGGATGAGGGAAATGGATGTCTGCAACTGTTCCTCAGGCAAGGAAGCAGAGCCCTATACAAAAGGGAAAACATATGGGCCTAGGGAAAACATTGCTACAGATCATGAAAAACATCCAAAGGGCTGCCCTAGTGCCCCAGGAGCGCAGCATGTAGCCAGGAAGGCTGCCCAGGCTCGGGGGACCTCCTGGCCTTGCCTGAACCCTGGGGAGCTCTGCCAAATACAAAGCTTCTCCCCACATGCTGTGGTACATCAGCACAAGCACCTACATCATCCCACCTTTTTTTACAAGTTCTCCTTGACCTGCCAGTGCTTCTTTAGCACCCCAAACAATAAGGAAGAAACCTTCTCAAGCCTACAGCTGCAACGCTAATACAACCCGGTGTGGTGGTGCATCTCACCCCCTCCCCTGGGCTACTCCACGACCTCAGGATTCCTGGTTAGGCCTTAGCCTCTGTGTAATGAGTTGGGCAGCCGAGCATCCCTTGATGGTACTAGCAACTCTTGCACAGCTAAGGTGGGAAACTGCACTGGCTGTACCAGAAACGTTCATTACCCTAACAAACCTGCTAGCCTTGGAGCATTCCTTATCTGGGCCATAACATCCCTTAACAAGCCAGAGAACACTCCTCTTTATGACTCTGAGTGGTAGGATATCACTGTCAACAGAATTTTGAGAAAAAAATCCATTAATTACCAACTTGGATTGTAGCCAGGATGGAAAATTACTGATAACTAAAGCCAATTATCTCCAAACCTATAAAGAGCAGTCCTAAGTAAGCCCTTTGAGCTCTCTCAGACTGCAGTGGGCTGCAAACAGCATCTCCCTCAGAGTGGGATGCCTCTCAGAGCTCGTGAGCTCCCAAGTTTGCAATACTAGGGGGACCGTTGCCAAAAGCTGACGATGGGCCCTGGGCTGATTTTCCTGCTTCTCGAGGCTTAGCCCTTTGCCCATTGAGAAATGCAAAGGCATCTGCCGTATTTCACTGAACTCGAGGGAAACTTCTAACAGGTATACCTTTGTACATATTTCTATATACCTATTCCTTTGTGCCTGTGTGCATGTTTGGGTGAACTGATTTAGCAACCTCATAATTAGTATAAGTATTACCATTCTGAATCCATAGTTAAGCCACTTTTATAATTTAAGCAAATCCTATTTGATTCACTTTCTAAATGATAAATTAGTCAATGATTAAGTGCTGCTAAAATCCTACGATCAACCTTATACTATGAATATTCCTTATATCCTTTAGACATAACTTGCTGACCAAGTTTGAGACCAAGATTGGATCCAGCCACACCTAAGCTATATTAACAGTTTAAAAACCAAGGGGGTCCACTCTGAACCTCAGGACTCAATGGGAGGATCTCCCTTACCCTTTTATATCTTTAATCTCTGTGTAAATCCTTCCTGCTTAATTTTATCTTCATGTGATTTATCTATGTAGTAGGTAATAAAGTGAACCTTGCCACTGAACTTTGTGAAGTCTCACTCCCTCAAACTCCTATTAAAGCTATTTTGCTCATACCTTTGATGGTGGTTCTTTTAAGTGAGTTAACCTAAACGACTTGTTTGTGACACCCAGACAGGAGCCACTTAACTAAACTTTTCTGAACTCCCAAACACCACATCTGCCTCCAAGTTTTACCTCTGAACCTCTATACCAATGGACTGACTGCTCTTACCCACCAACCATCTGTCAGCTTCTGCATTTCAACTGCTGGCACTGTTTCTTAACAATAAAAGAACATCATATGCCAGTTCAGATTTTTGGTCAGGGGAGCACAGAACGTGCCTTTGGGAGGAGAACCTAAAATAAGGGTTATGAGTAAATGGATGTGAATGGCTGAAGCTTTGAGATGTTTGGAAAAGTGGATTCAATGATGTAATTTTCTCTCAACCAGCAGAATGCAGCTGCATACTCATTCCAAGATGCCTCAATGTCTCCAGCGTGTTGGGCAAGGAAAGTCCAGGCCTGCCCCATAAACTGGTGGTCAATTTAGCACTAACTTTTACATGTCCAGCTTTTCTAAACGTCAGCTGTCCCAGCAGTAGAAGGATAATGGATTTTTTTAGAAGAGTAAACATGTATCTTTTACATATATAGCAGTCACGTATTTGGTGAACCTTTTTTGTTACTATCTTCACGATAGTCACTGTGGCTGTAGAACACAGATGTAACAAAATACTTTAAAAGAATAGTCTTATTCAAGATATAGTCAAACAGATCATCTAGGATTCTATTTCTGTACATTTTTACTCGTGTCTAGATATTACATTAGTGGCCTTCAGTGACTGCTGACCAGCCCCCCAGTGCCACCCGCACATCACCCACTGGCTTGACAGCACTATCGGTGGAGAGACATCACCCAGTCTGAGCCAACTGGATTGTGTAACACAGAAAAGCTTCCTGCAGTTACTAACAGTAGTTCCTATAAAGTGTCCTTTAGTCTCCAAAGTATGTCACAAGTGTCCAATGTTTCCAAACAATGCTCCTGACAGAAACACAATTAAGTAGATCATTTTGTTTTCTACAGATGCGTTCCCTTATCTTTGCAATAGGAATGATGATCCATTTTTAGAAAGAGGAAATCAATGTCTCTTTCACTGGGCTTCACAAATGTATTTGCTTCTCTGATGCTCACTCCTCATCTACAGCATGAGAAACTACTGCTACAGGTTGACAAGAAAGCGCTGTCAGCAGTGACCACACCATCATGGCCAGAGATTCAAAACAGTGTCTGAATTCCACTCTTGCAGGTAAGGTACACAGATCAGGGGCAGAAACACAGATGCAAACAGCAGAAGAAATTTTTTAGCCAATAGAATCAAGAAGGTTTTAGATTACATTTTTAATCTAGCCTTTCAAAGCAGAAGGAAGACTGAAATCATGCAAGAATTCTAATTTAAACTGAAAAGCGAAGGAAAAAAATCTTTCCTTAGTACTGAAAATAAAGGAGAAGAGCTGAGGTAGCAGTCTGTTCTTCAGTTCTCTAGAAGACAAATAATAAAGCAGCCTGGAGTAGGTCCAGCCCAGGACCACCGTGGTCAGCTCCTAGCCATTACAAGAGCCTCAGGACCTGGCAATGTCCACAGTGGCTCTTCCTCTTTCCCAAGGGCAGCTGTACTTCGGCTTTTAGTCTTCATATTCTTCCAGAGTATTGCGATAAATTTAGCAGCTAGCAGTATGGCGCGAGGGACAGAGTGAACATTTGAGGGCTTCTCTGGACTGCTTCTGTAAGATGGCTGCCACCTGACCTTGCAGAGAACTCAATCTACATGGTCTTACACTTCTTGGCAAACGTCTCACGTACCTGAGAAGCCCATCATTTTTTAAATCCTATCCACCAAATACCATTTCATTTTTATGGCATGACAAGATGCATAAGCATCCGGGAATTCCCTCCAGCTGAGCAAGTATCATCATTGTGCCACGCATCCATCCTAGACCATTAGCTTTGGCTGGAAGAGAAGGAACTGCAATTTCAAAAGATGTAAGAAGGCTACTCATCCTTGGTAAGAGTCCAAACCAACCTGCTCCTTTTGCTTTTGGACATCTTGGTACATTTTTCTTGACCCAGCATTGTGATCACATTTATTCAATTTAATCTGTGTTACTACAAGGCATATGTGGGTCTGAGGAACAAATACTTGAAGAAAAGTTTTCACACATCTGGCATTCAAACTGTGTCAAATGTACTCCTGCGTACACATTCTATAGGACAGTGAACACTCGCATTAAGTTACAAGACATACCTTTTTAAGCACAGCAATGGCATAGTCTAAAGCTTGTAGCATGATGAAGTATTCTGTATTAAAACAAATTTGGGTCATGAAACTCTGAGGAGAAAAATTCTTTCACAGGGTGTACTCTCCACTGCTTTTGATTCAAAAGCAGAGAAGTGCTTTTGGTGTGTTCCCAGAACAGTCTTTTCAGAACTGATCCTCCCCTTCCCTCCCCTGCTTTTGCAGAGAGTAAAGGTGTTGCCCTCACAACTGTCCAGCTTGCACCCACACCAAAGTTAGTTCCTACCTAATCAAACACACGTATCCTGACCTCCCCAGCACAGACACAAAACAGATCAAACCACTCTTGTAGTAACCTCATTGCTTGTATTACACAGACTGCAACATGCAGGCGTTACAGGTAACTATCACCATTTCTCCTGGTAAACAGCAGGCAGCTTTCACTGAGTCAACATCTTAAATTCTCATGGTTTCACTTCATTTGGTCAAGATGGTACAAACATGGATGAGTGAGGAAGCCAGCAGAAATGCCACAGCTGCCCAACCTCAGCCAGCACCACCAGCATGCAAAATCAGAATGGGGCAGCACTGAGGCTCACTTAATATCAAATTAAACCCTGCATGTGGTGGATCACACTTGCCTGTTCTTGACTCTTGGGATTGCTAGGAGGATTGGGTTGTCGAGTGCTCTGAAAGCATGAAGTGTGACACTATTTGACAAAATCAAAAGGTGTAAATAATATATGCATGTTCTTCTATCCCCAGAGAAAAAGTTAGTGTATTATAAACCATAAATAAAGACACAAAAGCCAAGAGCACCCAAAAATATACAGATTAATATCTCTCAGCTGCAACTTTACAGTTTACAACTGGAGATTTTATATATAATTTGGGGGTTTCTGTTCTTTATTCCTCGTGTGGGAGGGGGAAAAAAAAGGAATGAGCTCTAAAGAGGACTTACAGAACACAGAAAAAAAATGAACTACAAGACCATTTGCACTTGGCCTGTTGTTTGTCGGGTTTTTTAAATCAGAGAGGGGAAAAAGACCCAATTACTGTGCTGAAATAAAAGATTCACTCCAGATAGTCATTGACACTTGTCAGACTGCACTTCATAGCTGTCCTTCATGACCACCACTACAATAAGCACCCCATGTTTGACTTTCAGTGCAAACATTTCAAAACATCAAGTACATGAAAACAGTCTGCACAGAGTCCTTCATAATAGTCCCTAAATGTCCTCCAATGTTATCCAAAGAATGAGAAAAATATTTGTTCCAAGATATGAAAAAAAATAGAAATTTGATGTGATGCTACTTCAGATTAAAACCAAGCAATTTCATTTTATGCTTTATATGCTCTCCAATCCCACTAAGTATAATTATAGACGTCTGTCTACTTACAAATCTCTCTGTACAATGGAAAAAGGAATACAAATTTTAGTTGTCCAAATTACAAGAGACTGTAATACACAAAAGCAATAAACACAGGTTTTGCCAGCAATCAGATAACACTTATCATAAACAATAGCTTTTGCAATTTATTTGAAACAGGTTCAGCTGCTACAACTTAAGATTTGGTTATTCTTGTTTTTGTGTTGGATTTCCAGCAGATGGTGAGGACATGATAGAAGTGTTTAACCACAAGAGATTTTGAAAAGGGACTAGCGTTGCATTGCATATGAAATATAACAGAGATTTATTTTGCAAAATCGGTTTTCCATCTCCCAGTGGCCCCCACTAGTTTGTAAGAGGCTACTTTTGAAACTTTATTCTTCACTCTCAGTTCTCGCAGCACCACATACAGCTTATTCAGAAGTGACTCCAAACCTCATCAGTTCTATGTGCCGATTTCTTACGCAAGTGGGAAACTGTACAACGCACTGAAGTAAATATTAATTGCAGATACGAGCCCAGAAAAGAGGAACCAAATTTCCTGCAACAGTGTTCACAGGTGTGATTTATTGTAGCTCTGGAAAGCATGGAAGGAGCCCTCAGAAGACTTAACATCCTGCTCTGAATGAATATCACACCATGAAAATGCCACACAACACCATTGCATCAGTATCGTAGCAGAATAGCAATCCCAGCACATGTTCAGTCAAGAAGACAGGGATGCATCTGCAATGAGGATGCCGACCCAGAAAGTACCTTAAATGGTGGGTGGGACAGGGTAGTCCCCTCTATGGATCCTACCTCTTAAAAGATGCAATGGCTCCACCTTGCTCCACACGGCTGGGTTCTCCTACCCATCTCCTTGCCCCTGGCATCCCCAAAGGCTGAGCAAACTCATGTGGGACACAGAAAAATGCTCTACAGACTCTTCAAATGAGTAACTGTTCACTGTTCTCTGTCCCATCTTTCCAGTCTCAAGGAGACCAGATCCAACAGGTCATCAAATTAACCATTGATAGTTTCCGTGAAAACAAGGATTTTCACATTAACTTCAGTGGCCAAGGATTCAACACTGATGAAGCCACAAAAAATTACTGCAATCTGACATGATGTCTCTCCCTCCAGGTATACATCACTTTGAGTTACAAGATACTTTAGGTTTGTACTTTGCTTATTTTCCTAAAGCAGATTAGCAAGAAAATGGAAGGTTAACAGAACATTAAAGTTGAGAATTTAAATGAACTATTTAGGAAAAACAAGGCTGTAATTCTCATAACCACTCTACGTCAACCATCTTGCACATATTCAGAATTCAATGTTGTTGTAGAGGCTGGGAAATTTATGTTGCAGTATACCTGTAATATGACAGAGTCTCATTTATTGCAGGAATTTTTAATTTCCTAACTTGTACATTAAATTCCCAATATAGTTTCAGGCTCTCTTCTGTTGGTGGTGGGGGTTTTTAAACACTCATTTCCCACGCTTCAGAAAAAAAAATAATACAGGAATGAAACAGTGTTTGAATACTGAAGTAAATGCAGACGACTTTAGCCAATTTCTGCATACAATTTACAGACTAAATATATCAATCCATCTCACACCCATACCTTTAGAATCAATTACTGATATAATCGTATTTAGTGTATGGAATCCAACAGCACACGTAACTGGAGCCTTGCACATTAAAAGTTTAGAGAAACGTTATGGATGTGTGACTAGAACTTCAACAACCTACAGAATTACTTCAAACAGCTAAAAAAGAGGCACAATATAGTCAAGGTTCAGCATGGGAGAAGGGAACTTGGAAGTCTTAAAAACTCCTCCCAGAGGGAACTGGTTTATGTTGTACTAGCCTTCCTCCCCACCCTTCCAAAAATCCGTACTCAAAACCATGACTAATACAACTTCATTTGACAACTTATTTCTCCGAGTAAATAAAAGTCTGTGGGCCAAAAAAAATCAGTGGCAGCCGTCCAGCCAAGATGTCACCAACACTTGCCTGAGAATAGCTTGGTGCCTTTACTGATCACAGCTTTGACCTCAGTTTTCCCCACCTGACTTGAACAGAGCCCCTTTTCTGTATGATGCACTTAGCAAGGAACTTCTACGCTGATTAAAAATTCTTGATCCTCTTGCCAATGGCCAGCAAAATTCAGTTAAAACACTCCTTTTTCTACCAACTCAGTAAGCAGACTTTCTTCAGTAAGCCGTCAAATGCACTTCCTTAGCACAACACATTTCTACCCTGACTTGCATGAGCAAAGGGAGAGAAAGCACCATGGCTCCCTGGCTGGGGTTGCTTTTGGGTTAGCATTCTTGCCAGAACAGACTGAGCCGGCAGTCCTACGCATGCATTTCTTAAGTTCACATTTGTTTCAGGGAGAAAAAGATGCATTGAAAGGAGGGATCCAGGACAAACACAAGACCTCATTGCTGACATAACCCAGCAAACATCTTCAAAGTTTTGTGCTTCCAAAATTGGGACTGAGGAACAAAACTATTTTAAAAGACCCTTCTTCTGCCCAGAATTTGCAAGCTAGTCGAAACAGGAAAGGAAGGATGACCATCACACCTCTTGCAAGCACATATTTCAGAAATGGAAGATAGCAAATGAGAGACGTTTTTATTTTTGCAGCCGGAGATGTACAGCAGATCCCAAATGCCATTTAACACTGCTACATTTGTTCATCATTCAGCCCATCTTCAACAGAGGCCGAACCTCCAAAATGGCTGCTGCAGCTCATCCCAGCAGACATACTGCACTTTCCCAGACCAAAGATTAAAAATCCCAAAATAGCTATAGCTAATGTGCTTGGTATGGACACTGAGGAAGGGCAATCTGCGTTGTACTCTCCTTGCAAAACTATGCTGAATCTGGCCAGGCTCCAGGAATGCACTTTTCTCTGCAGATGACCAAAGCAATATTTAATAGTAGGAACCATAAGACTTCTACTTCTGATTATGTGTATTATGATTTTATTTTATTTATTATTTTTTAAGAGGGTGGGCTTTTCCCCTCTCCCTCTTCTTTTTGAACGTATTTAAAGGTAGTCACCACATGCTTAGATTTCCCCCTCCAACATTTATTTAGCTTTAAGCTACCTCAGGCCAAAATTATTGTATCTGTTCAATATATTGCAGTTCAGTACACTACAAAGCAGACTGAATTACTGCCAGAGTACTATGTAAATCAAACCCACGTGTTAAGCAAAACAGTAATGCAATCCAGTAAGTGCCTGTCCACAATCATTCAGCTATAGGTGTCACTCCCACGTTTACCATATGAGTAGATGAAGATTCCCTCAAAGCAACAGAATCTTAATTCTCCCCCCAGATTCAAATGTATGCATTAAGGAAACACTTCAAACATCAGTATCTTTTTCTCTTAAGGCACACTTCTTGTCTATAATTAGTTTCCATTGGTCAAGTGGGTTTGCTACTATATAGCAGGCTATAGTAATGTTTTAAGTGATCCTATACTGTCTAATATGGTATTTATTTTTTCTCCCTTAACCCAGAATAAGGAGGAATCGAAAGAAAAAGGAGAGAAAAGGGGGGGGGAAAGATTGCCTGCAATCATATTGTTACACTGTGCACAGTTTATGGCTGGCACACATCCAGTTTGTGGCTGCGATAAGAAATGTGTAATCCTATTATACGGAAAGGAGTCAGAATGTACAAATAGGTCCTGGAAATAGGAACTTCTCCTGTAAGATTATTCTTCTCGCCGTAATAGTTCTGCAAGTAGGTCTAGACAGTAGCTCTTTGCTATTCTCCCCATTGCTAATGGAAAGCCAACTGTCAAAACAATTCGCCACACATGAGCTGGGATTTTTGCAGAAGACAAAAAGAAGCGGTGCCGTACGTTCGCGTACAACAATAACATTAATTAGAACAACAGCTATGAGGCCTCAGCCTGGCACACAGAGTATATCACATTGTATAAAGAGAGCCCGGTTTACCCCGATACTGACACGTTCTATGAGGTTGTCAAATCCTGCACACTAAGCAGTTTTTATAAAACATTAACTGCTAACCAGTGACAAGAACTGGTTCCATGGCATTTTGCATCACTGCCTCCTTAATAAGACAACACAGAAAGCATTTCCCAAGCAACAGGGTTATTGGGCTGCTAAAAGCACGTTCTTGCTTTCAAAGCAGAAAACTAAATACCACCTACCATGAAAGTCAGCATCCTCATAGAGTGAAATTCCTGGATAATTCCAACCCAATTATCTATTTTTCTTGTTTCCTTTACATGACAATAGTGCATTACTGTAGCTACAATTCAAAAAAATGTCTATGCATTCCCTGACTTCCATGTGCGTAAGTGCTTTTGACTTAAGTGAGATAAGTTAAAATACAGGACAGTGCTATCTTGAAAGGCAGTCATTTTCTGCATAAGGACCCTTGCAGCAAGGAGGTGATGAGATCCATGCCAGAAGCAGCTACACTTCCCCGTGTACCAGGTCACTGCTTAACCTTACTCCTGTCTGACCAAAAAGAACGTTTGTCACAGGAAAGGACTTTTGAAGTGCAAAATATTAAGACAGAAGGGCTTTTTCCTAGGAAAAAGAATAAATAAAACAACCCACTTACAAGCACATCAGGCAGGAGCAAAGGACATGATCATATGGTTGTAAGGTAAATATAAAGAACATAAATTAGCTCAAGCAGCAGCAGGGTACACTAGCTTATTATGAACCCCATCAGACTGTGCCTACAGTATCGCCGGCTTGTGAACAACCTAGTTTGGTATATTTGTATATACCAAGCTAAACTGGATATATTTGCATGACACTGCAATTATTTCTGTGACTGCACCACAGACAGATTCGGTAAGTACTAACAAATGCCTTTAGCAGCCCGTTTTCAAATTGCTGCAGCAGCAGAGCTCACAGGTAGGAAATGTAATTCTCTTCAGGGTAGAAAAGGGAGTCAGCAATGGGAAAGGAAAAAAAGCCACCCAAATAGTTCCATTAGAATCAATGCACTCCACATTTACAGGCATACAGACAGTGACCAAATGGCATCCTAGGTCAGAGGAGTGCATGTGCATTTCCATTAAGCTCAGCAGGAGAATATGCATGTGTAAACCATAATTTAAACATACTAAATAACTAAGGTGTGTTCGGGTTTTACCCTTAAATAGGACTCTCCCGTTAAGATCACTGAATCCTGGATTTTCCCAGCTAGTCTACGATCCAAGCATCTGGCCACGCAGAGACTGCGGGCAGTCTCAGGTCAGACTGGATGAGGTACCTGCCAACCTCAGCAGTTCTGTTAGTCTCTGATAATTAAATAATATTTATTTCTTGCAAAAAAAGGTTGAATGTCACAAATTCCAAGTATAAAATAACAGTGAGGAAATCAGATTAAAATGATTCTGTTGAGTTAAAGTGGGCAGTAACACATGTATTGCAATCCAATTAGCAAAGAAGATTCTCCACATGTTGTTGAAGTGCCTTTTGCACTGAACTACCTTCACCTGACCCGACAAGCAGCAAATTATCTGTTGTGGCTGGAGTCTGTTGCAGATTAATTAAAAGAAACAGCAGAAGAGAGAGATGGAACGGAACTGTACAAAACCTGCATCATTTTCCTATTAATATGAACCTAGTGTGTTGATATGAACTTAGCAGTTTGCAAAAATCCTCCAGTAACAGGAAAGTAATGAGTAATTCAAAGTAGTGAAAGACAATAAAACCCAATCAGAATCAGCCCCTTAAAAATCATGAGACTTTTTAGAAAATATAGTATGGATTCTCTGTTTCCTTTGTGAGTTTTAGGGGCTGCTTGTTTGGGTTTTTTTTCCAGCTTCTTCTTGCTACAGTTAGTGTTGTCATTATAGAAAGCTGCAGAAGACACTTTCGTGTCTCCATACAGACTCAAATCCCCAGTGATTATTCTGTGAACAAAAGCAACAACATAGCAACACCGTGTGCAGCATGACAGGCCATTTAATCAAAATAGCCTTTAAAGAAAAAAAATCGTAATCATCTTCTGAGGGTCCCTTAGGGTTTCCTGCAAGAAACACATGACCATTCCTTAATCCAAGTGCCACTCTGGAGTCAGTTCAGGAAGACCAAGAGGTCGATGGGCTGATCTGGGAAGGACTGACCACCTGACTCGTGTGGTTGTGATTGAGCATGATGGCAGCACAGTGATGCCTTCCTGCTATTCGACAGCGGGCTGCTGTTGTGTGAATGACCCCCAGACAACGGGTATAACACACACATGCTCCCCAGCTTCGCCTGGGAAGAAAGCAATGACACTGCAGCCTGAAAAAGTCTTCACCACACCCCCAAAACGTTAGGTTTAGACTTGACCTGTCCCCTCCACATTCATGCAACACCATCTCCAGTGCACAACAACCCTGGTGCTGCCATGCAGCTAGCACTAAAAATAAAGGTGTGTTGTTTCCAGCTAAGCTGGATCCCCTAGCTCCCTTGTACTTTCTCCTGCCCATAAATGACCTCCTGGAGACCATTTAGTAGCTTCAAAAGATACAGCCATGATGACAGGGAACAAATTGTCACCTGGGAGGTATGTACAGGACTATTTTTAGATGGAAACCACCATACTTTGCTGACATTTTCTTTTATAACACTTCTGTCCTTGCTTGGGACATGCAAGCATGATTAAGAGTCATCCTCTGACTTCTGCTGGTTTCTGCACTGAAATTACATTGCTGTTTTTTGATATCTGGCTGAAGTGTGAGTAACTGATGTTGTTATCAACTCAGAGCCATACAGAAAATGGAATCTGCTCTTTTGCAAAATTCTTCAGCTAGGATAAATCATAGTGCCTCTATGGTTTACGTTTTACATATCAAAATGCACATGGAGAAAACTAAATCAGCAGCTGGGGCTTCAGCATAGTCCACTCATAAGGGAAGATCCTTCCACATCTTCCTCGTTACCTCCTGACAGGCAGGCAGGCCGTGGGAGAATTTTGTCTGCAAATTTCTTGATGACCAGGAACAAATGCTCCCCCTTGTACACGTGTGACTGATAACACCACAATATACCTTTTCTACATATGTTTTAGAAAACACCGTTTACTTAACTTTTAGTCGATACAGCAGACTAGAAAGAATAAAGCTGTTTGCGTAACTACAGGTCATTCAACAAGTCATGTTACAGCAGGAAAGCCTGAAGAAAGGCAATAAGGAATCACATACTTTGAGACTAGACGTGACTTTTCCCTCTTCTGTTATTTGTTCCCTATTTATCTCATGTTCTGTAAGCATGTATTTTTGATCTTTGTTTTAACTGTACAGAAAGAAAAAAGGGAGGGGAAAAAAGCATGAAATAAGTAAAGGATGCTGTACAAAACACAAGGACAGATGAGTAGTTACTGGTGGAGGGAAAAGACAAAAGTTGTACTGATCTATGAAAAAACCCACCCCATAACAGACATACATAAGCTAAGAAAAATTAAAGATTAGCAAAAAAGTCAATAATTAACAGTTGATTTCTTACTGACCAGTTATGATCTAAGCAACTATGGTAGTAACAGCCAACTTCATTTATTCATTTAATGTACAGGAAAAAATTTCAGATGAAAGCACTTTTTTCCAAGTTCTTTTTCCTCTGAGAAACAGTAAAAACAGAGATAGGCCGTTAAAAAGCCTGCCCCTGTTCAAATTGCCAATTTAAAGATTTCAGTCTAAGGAAACTGAAGTATGAAGAAATGCCTCCCCCACTGCGAGCCCAGCAGCTCCCCTCCCCCACCAGTCCCCAGACCAAACACAATACTGCACTGAGTCTACCCAAAAGAAAGCATCAGTTGCATTGAAGTACCAAAGCAGTTTTCATAGGGTTCATTGAGTTAATTTAGTGAAAAGGAGGGTCCAGATTATTATTATTATCCTGGCAAAAGGAAACTGCATAGACAGTACAATGGCAGATAGCCACGATCATTGCATCTTACCTCTTAACTGAAAACACAATTAAAGGCAGGGAATAAAACAAGCCCACTTTGCTAACTGTCAGAAAAGCTGACATCTCCCAACCATTTCCACGGGCTGCTGTGAGACTCAGATGTTGTCCCCGTCTGCAGCTTCTTGGAATCAATTAGGTGCTGCGAACACGACCGTAATCAGTTTTAACCAGGAAAATTTACCGTTCCACTATGCCACAAGGACAACTTGGTCATCCCTCTGGGCAATGAAGGAGGCATTATTTATTGTCCAAACACCAATCTGAAGCCCAGGTGGTCTGAGCCCCATTCCCATTGACCATCATACAATCTCCTAAGGTAATGTAGTGCTTGCCTCCAATATATAAGGCCAAAGTCATATCAAGTTGATAAGGACCGTATAAGTATTTAGAGCAGAAAAAAAATTATACAAATGTAAGGAACAGATAAACAGCTCAGGGACTGAGTTTCAGCTGCCTACAGAGTTCCACTCAAATCAGAAGCAGCAAGCCTTCTATCGAAACCTTTCTGAAAACCACTCTTGGATCAGGAATATTCCTTAAAACTCTGTAGGGACAAAAATAAGTGCTGCTGATTTGCACACTCTTATAGTTCAAAGTCTAGTAACACTAAACTGAATTTCCTTGGCTAAGAATAAGTATTTCCATGAGAAGACATTTCTAAATTAGGGATGCTTTTGGTTTTGGGTGGGGTTTTTTGTTTTTGTTTTTTTTTTAATGGAAGATATTTTTGCATGCAGTTTCAGTTCTGACCTACACACTCCCAACTGAAAGTTCTTCTGTAAGTATTGTGCAATAATACAAAAAGAGGAGGAATAAACTAACAAATTCAGTCTCTGCCCAGCAGATGAACATTTTTAATAGAAAAGATAAAACATAAGAATAAAGGTCAAATTATTTGACCAAGATCAAAAAAGCAAGCTAGTGGGAAAGCATAAAGTCAGGCACATGGTTTCACCTGTGGGTTTCAGAGTTTGAGGCCAACAGCTTACGGGATAGACCTCCTCTTGTCTCTTGGATATCTGTTTATCTAAATGCATACTCCAACCTTACAAACAAACAAACCCTCCTAAACTGGAATGAAGACACTTTGGTTTAATGCCAGAGAGGAAAAAAGTTTCAGTGACCAGGGAACTAGCTGTTACAGGTTAGATGAGGCCCAAACCTATTCCTTCTCTGACAGCCTTTGAGACCCCACACAAACGATGGGAAGTCAGGTAGCCAAACAGTTTTCAGTAAGGCAGCCTCTGAGCAGTCGTTGTCTCAGTTACATCTCTGAAGCAGAGAAAACAATCCAATATTTGTTTTGGAGGACCACTACTCTAAATGGTGACAGAGATCAAAATACTACTGCATGACTGTGGCCAAATATGACAGAAGTAATGCATTTTAAAGCCAAATAGAAATACAGTGCTTTCAGATCAGCACACTCATCTTTCCTGCTCATTTCCACTTTAGAAGAAACACAAGTGGAAGGGAAACCACAAAGCAACAGTAGCAGCCATGGGTCATCGTACCTCCAGCCATTGCCCACTCCCAGTTTCAAGTGCTTTCTGCATTAATGCACACACAGGCACACCACAGGCAGCTACTCTAGCTGCTACATCACCATTAAGTGATTACAGTCAACAGAAAGAGAGCCTCCTGCAGACATGCTCTCTCCTGAGCACACCTTTCATACCACAAGAAGTTTGAGTTTCCCAGCTCAGATAATTCTTTGACATGGTGTAATAAAAACCCACCCACACGGGCAAGGATCTGCCCTCAGCCAGCAGTAATTAAAATTAATAATTCACAATTATTTTCACGGGCATGTTCAAAAAGAGACGCTGCCAGGCTCGCTGAATCCTCAAAGTTGACAGACCTTGAAATAGGCTGTGGTCAGGTACAGCACGTTCCTGGGTTTCAAGCAGTTAAAAACATGCTCTGCATATCGATTCACAGTCCCACTTGCAGGACCTGCAGCACTGATGGTCACAGCCACCTCAGTCCTGCAGCCAAACACCTAAGCTGGCATCAACGAGTGGGACTGGTAAAGAAAAAGTTTTCAAATACTGCTCTGTCTGTAATTATTGCTGCACTGCTAGGATTCAGTGCTGTATTGCTGTTGAAATTTCTTATTCTTGAACCTTACCGTCTTCTCAACTTGAGATTCTTGCCCTGTTCTCCACACATTTGTATTAAGTTTTTAACCACTATCTTCTTCCCTTTCAGCTTCACTGGCCACTGTTTATGCTATTTTGAGGGAGGTGAAGAGTTTTCTAAGGTACAGAGTAGCCTGAATGTTATCAGTTTCCAAGCTTCAAAAAATACTGAAGAAATTACATGTACAGAGGTAAAATAATAAATAAAACTCTATGTAAGGGATTAGGACTGTCACTTTCTGGAACACTATTTACTTATACAACCAATTTTTATGGGAATGAACATCTACTACTCATGATAGCAGCCTTGATCAATTCCGTGCCTTTGAAACTTACCATAAAACATAAAAGCATGTCTTGCGTATATAAACCCAAAATCTGTAGGCAGTATGTAAGACGAAGATTGTAACCGTTGCAGAGGAAAAGCAATCTCACACCTAACAGATTGCAGATCCCTAGGTATCAACCTGCATACCGCTCCTTCCTTCCCATCAACTGGAATATTGATTTTTACAATACATACTGGAAAAAAAAGTTTTCACCAGATAGACTGAAGGAGGAGCAGGGTAATGGGATCATCTGCCTCCCTCCATGTGTGTTCTGTAGTTGAAGCTCAAAACCGGGACTAAAAGCAAGAGATAGTGGAACATCCAACTTCTACACTCATCAACTCTCGGCATGGCTTTCACTCAGAAGACTTCAAAGGAACAGATATTGTCTCTTTGCTGAAATAGAGAAATGCCTGATAAACGTGTTTTCCTTTTTATCTTTACAATCTAGACTGATTTTTCTATACTGTATGCAGGTATGATGCTGTGCAGGGAACAGGAGCACTGAATGGAGAGGAAACAGTTATACAGGCAGGGCTTTGGAAATCTCTACAAAATTCGGACGGAGAAAAGGAGGTAATGTAAGAGCTGCAGCACTCAGCTCAAAAGTCTCCACGGCCATCAGCAACACTGCAGCAAGCCTGAAAATGTCACCACAGATTTCTATACGTTTTACGCAGGGTACCAACTTTTTTTCTTTTCCCTACACTGTATATTTACCCTGTGCTTCTCTTTTACTGTTCATCCCAATTTTTAATCATCATAGGTTCCTAATTCGCAATATATCCACATTAAGCCAGTTTCCCACTGAAGATGGCAGTAAAGGCATTAGGACACTAAAACGTAGGTCTCTCCCCCCATGCCACCCCCCAGCCTCTCCTTTCTGCACCACGAGCGCTGTGCTTGCAGCCAGGCACCCTGAGATGTAACTTTAGACCCAGCATGAGTATTGCCAGCTCCCAGATAAGCTCTCACTTCATCCCCTCCCCTCCACAGCCACGAGCGTTTGCAGCTCAGAAGAGCACTATTGATCAGTGTCTCCTGCCAGGCTGGCACGCAGAGCCCAGCCGGTGTCCCAGCTTCCCACCACCACCGCAGGCACTTGAGTACAAAGCCTAACATCTACTTGTGCACTTTACACTGTTTTTGCCCCACCTCCCAAAGTTTTAAAGTTATCTGGAAGAAGGACCTGAAAGGCATGAAGCTGAGGAATAATTAAAAAGGATGGCAGCCATATCTCATTGTATATTATGGCCCCTTATGCATTTGGAAAGTCAAGACTAAGTTAATCACAGATAAAAGATTTTACAAGCTTGTACAAACTCAACAGGGACCTTGCCTGAACTCTAGCATGTGGGAAGAAAAAAAATCCAAAAATCTAGAGGAAGCAGTCCAGGGAGAGGGAATTGTTAGAAAAGGTATGAGAAGCCCAAACTCCAAACCCACCTTGGGAAATCAGAAACAGCCAGAGGAGGCAGGGGCAATGTGGGTGCGCACATGCGTGCATGGGAAGATACACCTCGCTGAAACCTCCTGGCTATTCTACATAAGATGAAGACAGCCCCAATGCCCGGGCATTGACATGTTCTCCCCTGAGCAGGGATGCAGAGCAGCTTTGTCTGAACAGAGATGAAAGCCCGTTTTCTCTTCCCACCACCAGACAATCTTGCCAGTAATGGATTAAAGTCGTTTAAGTAACTAAACATTTAATAAGGTCAGAAAGGCAAGGGCAAGGACACAGTTACATTTTGATCGTTTTGAACTACATATCGCTTTGCATTTTTGTTCCTGTTTTAAATACAAAAGTAGCATTTTTTGCCAGAACTGACAGACCAAGGATATAAGCAAGGCAGAGTACAGGGAGAAGTACCATCTTTTATGAGTCTATTGACTGAGAAAACAGATGAGCTTTCAGAGACTGAAATCTGCAGACATGGGATCTTCACAGAGCAAAGACCCTTGCTCTTTAAACACATAAACACACAAATACACATGTATATATACACACATACATAAAAACTTCCTACCTTGCTTTAAAATCTGAAAGACTTTCTCAGGTTTACATTGCCAGTAAAAAAATACAGCTTGTCTTTTCTTTGGCTGGAGAAGAAAAACACAGCTGAGAAAAACAGACCATGGAAAGACCCCAGCAGCAGAAGACACAGCTATTAACTACTGTGATTACAGAAAAGTGCTATTTCTTATTCTGTGCCTCACTTATCTTCGCCATTCTTTTCATCTACCTTAAAAATTATTTTAGGATTTAAGCAAATAGGGTCATTTGGATGATTGTATGCTCCTGGCTAAAGTCTTCCCTGCCCCTCCCTTGGGGGTAAAAAAAATAATAAAAGAAAATCAAGCAGCAAAGATAAGTAAGTTTTCAGTTCTTCAGCATTCCCTTTCCTCCTTTCCTAATGCAAATTCAGAGCAGATCCTGTAGAGACTGTAAACACCCACAGAACTTTCCAGGTGTGTGTGTGTGGGGGAAACCACAAAAACCCACCCCAACACACCAGTAAACATAAACCAGCAATTTCTTTACCCTTTCTTTGCCAAGTGACTGGATATAAAATTTATTGTTGTCTCATGGACAAACACATACAGAGCTTTCAGCAGAACAGGAAGATGTTTTGGGGCGCTGCAAGGATTTGATGGCTGTCTTATCTTTTCCCTTGTACAGCCTGCATAACCTAATAGCATTAGCTTACTAACATACATCAATAGGTGTGGGGGGAGGGAACGGAAAAGAAAAAAAGCCACTAAAACATATTCCACCTACACATCTCCCTAATAATCATAAACTCAGGTAAGAAAGCAAATTGCTTCTCCCGGATGAGGAGAAGACTTAGAAAGGGGGAAAGAAGCACCTATTTTAATCTTTCTTTTCTATGTAAAAAAAATAACCTTATACTAATCATTGCATTTGTAAATCCGTAACAAGGAAAGAGAAAGTAAAAAAAAAACCCACAACAAAAAAACTCAAGAACTGCCACAACATCTTACAGTTAGTAATTTCAGAGTGATAAATATAATGCTGGCCTCAGACTGCTAGAAGGATTAGATTTAGCTGTAAAACAAGAAGTGCAGTTAACAGTTGCTGTTGGGTCTGGTGTTAGGATTAGAAAGCACCGCTAATCACAAGAAATGCAAAAAGATTAAGAGGTGATGGCTGCCAGTAAGGTTTTTAAGAGCACATAAGTGCTGGAATTCATTATTCATTTCAGGATTAAAATTCCTTAAGCAATAAAATAAAATTTAAAAACAACAACAACAAAAAAAAAAAGAAAAAAAGGATAGATCATGAACAGAAGCCATTTGCACAACCCATTCCCAAAGATGAGGAGAGTTAAAAACAGTGGAAAAGTGAAATATATGCCATGGCTTATGCTGAAGGGTCCTAGGAGGGCTTTAGTGAAGAGAAGCAAGCATTTGTATTCTGGTCCCTACAAATTAACTACTGAAGTCTAAAACCTATTAGAATAGTGAGCTTGTTTACCAAAAACCTACCTGAACACAGTGGAGTCACAGCTTTTCAAAGGCATTGTAAGAGAAATGATGATGGGATCTAGTATCTGGACGCTTTCAGTAGGAAGAATAAGATGACACCTTAATGTCATGGTTTAGATTCACCTACATGATCTATTTATGCTCTTCATTATGAAAAGCAAGTAAAGCTCCCCCTATAACACACTCAGTCTGGAGTATGTAAAAGAATCCTCCCCAGGTAACAAAAAAAAAAAACCCACCCACACAACAAAACTCAAAAAACCATCAGCTTCCCAAAACCTCAAAATAAACGCTATCTTTTAAAAATAAAATTTGAATTTTAGATGGAAAACTTTACTAAAAAGGCATTTTAACCAGTGCAGAACACAGCATCATATGGTCAGATTCCCTAGCTGACTTATGAGACGGTGCTCTCCATCAGCAACAACTGCAAAGTTCACTGCTGTCACCCTCGGCCACCACCATCCCGAACTCCAGTCCATAGCATGACAGTTCAAGGAGAATGCAGACCTCTGCAAAGCCCATCGGTTTCCCCACAGGCATGATGGACAGCCAACAGTTGTTTAGCAGTGAGGCCACCAAAAACTCATCTCTCTTCCACAGCGTCTCAAATTTATCCAATGATTCAGAGGAAAATTTGAGTGCCACCACCTGATCTCATGAGCATTCTCTCTGCTCAGCTCTATTTCCTCCTGGGTCTCCAAGGACTTCAAACGTTGACTCAGACCATCCTCTTTTCCCTCATTATTTTACCTTCTGTAAATCTGGACCTGGATATTCAAGGGGTTGGGGAGTGGTGTGGAATAAGACAGTTTCATCATTTTCTAGCACACCTTTCAGTCAAGTGCTCCTGCTGCATGGGTCTGGATTTTCAGACTCTGCAAGACTACTTTTCCCTTCTGTCCCCCAAAATGAACAGTTTTTCCCAGATGCCTGTAGCAGAAGCAGAAATAACTATCTTCCACGAGTTATAAAACAGTTGTATTAAATAATAGAGGTGAAAGCACTGTGTATGATTTCAGCAGAAGTCTTTTCAGTAGTACAGATAAATTTATTCACTGCATTATGGAACAGTTTGAGAAAACAAGATCATACAATGTACACTGCCTCTATTTAAATTGTTTCATTTCTATTCATGAGTGCTCTGATTAGATACACTGAAAATATCATCAGTAAGAAATAAATAATTCTGCCAAATTAATAGTTGTTGATTTCTTTTACCTGAAAATGTAAGTAGCATCTCATTCACACTAGATAAAGCTGCTGTAATTTGGATGCATCAATCTTGTTGGTTCAAGTCTACACAGCACACTGAGACAGGTATTCATCTATGTTTTCCTAATATTAAACACCTTCTTTCAAGATAAGTTCTTTAGTGAGTTAAGATGGGTTAGTATATGCTTTGCTTGGAGAGGTGTAGTAGCCACCTAGGGTTGGGTTTTTTTTTCTTGTAGTTGTTTTCCCCAAATAGTGGGTTGAGAGAAATAAATTGCTTCAAATTTTAGAAACTGCATTACAGGGAATACAGGTAAGCTTCCTGTATCAGACAAAATTTGCTTCAAGCTCAGCAAATGCTCTTTAATTAATAACACCTTTCTGCCTCAGAAAAGAAGTGGCCAGATGAAACCACCACTAACATCATTAGATGACAGTAGCTACTAACCAGCCCCAAACCAAGGGCTCTCTTGTACCTCCCTCCCCATGAAGTACGATGCTAGAGAAATGTGGGAAGGAATGGATTTGTGCAAATGGAGCAGAAAGATCAGACTAATATTTTGTTTGAAAAAAAGAGACTAAAACCATAGAGCTAATATATGTTTTACACACTGCAGAATGATGAATGCACTATGTCTGCTCAGCTTATGAACATCTGAGAAAAAGCCCTCTATATTTTTGAAAAATTCATTCAGTTTGACTCAACAATGAATTCTTCTCCTAAAAATCAAGTATAATTGCTGTAACATTTCAAAAAATCTAAATGCATAACCGAGTATCTTAAGAGCACCCTGTTTGCAAAGCAGCCAAGTAATATACCTCAGAGCTACTGTTAGCTACTGCAGGCAGGATAAATCAAGAAAATGCTGAGTTGAGGTGCAATTTGACAGTTATTAGCACAACAGGAGCAATTTGATGAAGGAAAAAATCTGACAAAAATCTCAGTTCACAGCAACAGATTTTGGAAGCCTATTTGCACATAAATTGGAAAAAACAATTCTTGCATTAGAAACTGATGAAGATGAAACAATATACCCTAAATCCTAACATATTTGAAATTATTTTCTTTGATTCAAAGCTGATAATCCTGTAACAGGCAGTAACTAAACATGGGCTTACCAGATTTGCTGTGCATGTTGAAGAGACTGCACAGTCATATCCAGATCTAGGGCCATTCAACCATCAGAGTAACTGGATTTACTGCTATATGCACCTTTGTTTTTGCCATTTGAAAGCATCTACAGCGCACAGAGCAGTCAGCTCTGTTTTAAGCATTAGTGGCATAAATATCCCCTTGTGTACTGTAGAGTTCACCACTTCTGGCTTCCCATAAATCAAGCATACAACCAATCATCTTTTTTATGTTGGATATTAACGGCAACTCCATTATTCAAATCCAGGCTGTGTAGAGTTGTCTTTCACACGGATGTAAAGCAGCTCACCAGCAGGCTTACAACTGAGCAAGGGAAGATTCAAACCTGGCCACAATCTTCCCACTACAACCACACCATCATAAGAAATGCCATAAGCTCATCTGTGCAAAAGGCTTTTTTAAAAAAAACTCCTATAAAAAAGGAAAAAAACACTCCACCATTAGAAGCCTTTTGCGCTCTTCAGGAACTGCCTCTTTGTGTCCCCATAAACATTCGGCATAAATGTTTTCGCTCACATACTCCTAAGTGGCAACGCTGTTCTTTACTGCATTACAATTAGACACATAGATTAAGAGATATCTTTTGTGTCATTATATCAAACTCTTCTACAAATGTACAAAGGGATTTTATAGATTGTCGTCTTTTCTGCTTACCACTGAATTTTCACACTCAGCACGAAATGCAGTAAAAATGAAAGATACCTTCCCTGTGCTTACAGTGCCCACCAAGAACCATTTCAAAACCAAATAAAACAACTTGGCTATGATTTAAGCAGCACAAACTGTTCTCCCATGGGGTTTCTTTTTTTTCCTCTCCCCTTCCCCTCGTCTTTCAGTTCACAAGGACAGGGAACATGAAAACTAAATGGATTTATGTTTAAATAATTAATCTGTTCAGGCACAAACCAAGTACCTAAGTTCATCCATGGGGCTGGTCAGATTTAGCTGATTCCAGTGGTGTTTTAAACAGCGTTCTGGAGAGCTAGTCACAAAAGGTCATGAGAAAATGCTAAACAGCTGTGCCGATAGAATTGTTTTGAAACAACATGTGTTGAAATTGTACCTATTCTTACCAAACACAGCTGATGGGGAGACATTACCAGCCATCCCAAACTGCCACTGCATTTTGGAGACTCATGCCTGCAACAAGAGATGCTTTGTCAGTGGGACGAGCTCTGGCACATCCCAGGAAGATGAAAAGAATTACAAAGGCTGAGCATCATTTTCCTGCCAAGTGTTAGGAAAACATGCAGCAACATAAAGCATCTTTAGGAGCACAAGTCCCACAGGGTAGACATCCGCACTGATGTTGCCCCTCCAAGCCAAGTTGCCTTAAACTAAGGTCCCATGGGGACTGCAAAGTGAAGTGATGGTAGTAACTCTTGTCCTCTTTAAGTAATGGCAAAAAAAAAAAAGTTTTTTTCATATATTTTTAAACATCCTCAGGAATACAGCCAACACATTTACTCTTGCAGGAAGTCTAACAATAGTCCTCTGTAACCTTTATTACACTTGCACGTCAAGTCACGTTTATTGTGCTAAATAAACCATACCACATTTTTGCAGCTGAAGGGGCGGGGGGGGGGGGGGGAGAAGAAAAATCTAGGGACTTGGAGTTTGTTTTGTTATTTACTCCCTTAAAAGCCAGAATCTAAACCTTTAAATTCTTAATCTGTTTGCTTTAATAACAAAAGTGGTCTCTCCCTTGCCACATTGGTATCATTGTGTTGAGAAGAGTTTGCAGAAGGGGTCCATGGAAATAGGTCTTTCAGACAACTGAGATCCATTCCCCAGATTTATACCAACAATGTCTCATTGTGCAAACTGAATTAGAAAAAGCAGTAAAGAAATATAATTAAATTGCAGGGAATGACTACAATTGACAACAATTTTAGCAACACTGCTTTGCCTGTTTAGGAAATGGTTGGTTGAAGTGAAGAAATCATTTTGCCATGTGGAAAACTTGAGCAGGTTAGTAACCCACTGCTGTACCAGAGATGAATTTTTGCAGTCAAGTTTGTATCTTCAAATTCACTGAAGTGGAGATTTATCGCAACAAAAACAGAGAAAACCACTGGAGGGATGTGTTGGAAGTAGAGCCGGAAAAAAGGAAAACAAACAGAAAATACAATATTCTTGGATTCGCAGTGCAATCCTGACTGATTTATTCCATACAAATTTGTGTTTCCAACCTAAATTAACAGGGCTCAAAATACCCTAACCCAAATCACACAGAGATAAGATCTGGTAAAGAGTTAAGTTTTGCAGAACATGTTTTGGATGAGTTTCATTAGAAATGGCTCAAAACACCTTTAATAAGTATCTTCTTAATGACATGCTTAGTTTTGTCGGGAAATTTTGAGCCCTTCAGTAGAAAGCAGTCTCATTGCAAGCAGGACCTTAATGGCTTTGAGCTACTGTTTATGTAGTGGAAGCCCTCTTCACATCAAAAATATTTAAAGGCACCCTTGTTTTAAGTTGCCTGTACTGTGCACCTCATCACAAATTTATGTCCTCGTGCTTGGCAGAGTAATGGTGTCCATATAGCCACATAAGCTGCTTGTGAGCATCACAGACTCTTCCACTTAGCTAATCTTCCCACGTTAGGTGGGAAAACTAAGTGCCTCATAATCCTTGTGTATGGAAGGAAATAAAATGCGCAACACTTTCCGACTATAACATATGCATAAAATATATGTATGATGAGAAAATGTCCCATCACTTGATTCTGACCAAGAACCACCATAACACAGTCCATCAGGATAACCAAATGCTTACATTAATGCCTATCAATTACAAGTTCTGACCTTTGGTGATGTGGAAAACAGTATTCATTTCCTTCCTTCATAAAAGACTTGCTGTAACCTTTAGGGTTTTGTGTTTTGTTTTGTTGTTTGTTTTTTTTTTACAAGTTTAAACCTGAAATTTTCTTACACTAACCCAGCAGACAGTTAGTTATGAAGCTCACTTCCAGAGGAAATGGAATGTAAAAACTAGGTTGTTGTGACCTTAACAATAATCCTGTTTGCATGTTACAATACATTTTCCTACTATAACAAGGCAAAGTCCCTTGAGTTCCAGTCAGAAAGAGTCATCTTCCAGTAAAAGCATACTGTGATCAATAACATTTTCTTAATATATTATATTATCTCTCACTGAAACAGTTTTTCACTTGGCATTTCAGGCTGCCGAGTAGGGAAAATTCATGACAAAACTAAGATGGTAAATGAGATACTGCAAATTAATTCCATCCAAGAGCAATCTTTTCGTTCGCGAACAATTTGACAAGCCTGTATTGTCTGACTTCAGCAGAAGCTTTCTCAGCTTTCAAATATACATGAAACAGAAGAATCTGCTCCAGTACCATAGCAATCTTCTCTTGAACCTGCATAATTTTGTGTTCAAATACATTATAGTTTCAACAACCAACTTTGAGACTAGAATTGTCGGGGCATACTTTAAATATTAGTTTACAATATAGACTCAGAAGTCTGCAGTATCAATTGTGAAATCCTATTTTCACGTGACAGCCCAGAGCATGGCAGAGCCCTGGAATCCTGCACTTTTGAAGCCATTTTGCTACTGAGTCACCTGCAATCTGACCCTGAAAAGGCCTGAGTGATGAAAGTGCCAGCTGAAGGATCTCAATTAGGTACCAGCAAAGTTCAAAGAGAGCTTTGTCACAACGGGCATTACAGTAAAGTACTTCTCTATCCACGTGTCACAAATTACTTTTCCTACGATGAGTAGTAGCTTCATTTCCCCCCTTGACAGTAGCCTTGAGGCTAATGTCCTTCTGAAACAGTGACCCAGTGGCACACAGACAGGAGCACAGCCCATGCTCCTTGCCTTCCACATGAAAGTCTACCACCATTTTAGCAACAGCAGCTATAGATCCAGCCTCATTACTGAGAGTAATTGGTGTTCAGCATGGAGCAGAAAGCATGATCCTGCAAAAAGGCTTGGGTGCATGCACCCGATCTCAGCAAGATTAGGTGCAGAATCACTTCTGTATTAATATTTCAGCATAAGGAATAAGGGGCAGGCAGTTGTTGAATATTCATGCTGTAGCAATGCTCTCTGTATGAATTCTTTAGCAGGAACATGTAAAGGCTGTACCCATACCCTGAAGAGTTTACTACCCAACACCCCAATTAAAGAGATACTTTTGTAGGTACCCTGTTATAAGCTCACAGGGCAGAGTCATTCACTAATTGTATTCCTACAGTGAAGGATGTGCTCAATTTCTTTACTTAAACAAGACTCATGTTGAAAACAACATAAAAGAAGTGGGAGAAAACAGATGAAAATTTAATTTACATCTGCAAGTCCCAACACATCGTGAGATCAGAAACACATACAGGGCCAAACAACTCATCTACCTAAGAAGTTATTCATAAAAGATAAACATCCTTTTTAATTGTGGAGGAAATGCATGCAGGGGAAATGCACAGTACTCAGCTAACAGAATAAATGCAAGCAGCAGCAGATACATTTGTGAGAGAGAAGGGACAAAAATAAGATTGGTCTCACTGATAAGCAGGAGCACAGATGACATAACCAAACTGGATGAGAAGGACAAAATAATCATGGTTTTGAAGGACAAGACAAAGTTTGCAGGTTTTTATGGTTGTGGTTTTCTGTGAGTTTTTTTAAACAAAATAAATTAGGCAGCAAGTCTTCACATAAATGAGCACTTATAAAACAGCCTTCTAGGTGAGTAATTTCTTTTATGATTAATAAAATCTGCAATCTGAGTAACAACATTCTGATGACTTTTTGCCATTTGCAATTATCGCTCATCCCAGCACCAAAAACTCATTATTATTAAAGCCTACATAGAGAATACTTAACTGCTTCTACGAAAGGACTTAAATTTTAAAAGAATCCCAAGTTTCTAAGCTTTGTTTCTACTTCCAGATCTTGAATGTGAAAAATGAGGCCACCCTAGCAACCCCTGTGTATGTCTCCTTCAATTTCCAACAAGTAATTTGGATAAAAACACCCAATTTGTACAGTAACACAATGCACTACAAAAGCATACGTCTTTGGTTTAAAAGCAACCTACAAAAAGCATGCAGTTAACATAACCCTCTATAACCACAAGCATGCAGTTTATACTATAAACATACATTTTTTTGCCGTTTTTATAGCAGTTCTATCCCAAGTAACTGAACGAATTTAACAGTTACCATAGGACTTGCAGCGCTTTCATGAATAAGAGTGTATAATCTCCATTTTAATGGCATCGAAGATGAAGCACAACTATTACAGAAGTGGCTGTGGCAGACAGGAACAGGAACTGTATCCAACTCCAAGCTCTGAGTAAGTCCAGGCCTACCCAACATGCCTTACTTGCAGCCTGAAAGGAACACGGGTATTTTTGTGTTGGTGCCTATAGAAATGTTAGTTTGAATGGTGCCTGTGCCTCAGTCCATACTTGCTCCCTTATGTAACAGGACAGCAAAATCAAGAGTCCTGCTAAAAAAAACCCAAAAAAACAAACAAACAAACAAACAAAAAAACCAGAAATGCTGTTAAGTAGACTCAAACACATACACAAAAATACTGCCTGATACACAGGCGCTTGACAAACATTGATCCAAGCTTTTTATAAACACGGATCTCCAGTTTGTCATGATTTAGTGGATAGTTAAAGGTCTGGAGCACACAAAGAACCAGACTCTTCCCGGAGCACGCAGTAACAAGGGCGCAACAGGCACAAGCTGCAACAACGGAAAAATCTTTAAGATGTAAGGAAGGAAAATTCAGAGCGGGTGCTTAACCAGCAGAACGACTGCCTGGGGAGGCTGCAGGGCCTCTGTCCTCAGAGGTATTAATGGACTTGCCTTGACACACACAGAGCCCTGAACAACCCGCTCTGCCTTTGCAGTTGGCCTGTGTTGAGCAGGAGGCTGGACAAGATGACCTCCCAAGGTCTTTCCCAAACTGAATTATTCTATGAATATCATACCAAAACCAAGTGAGGTTATTCCTTTGTTTCCCTGCTGCATCCCAAAGCTTACCACAGATTCATACAAAAAGTGTGAGCTTAGACTTCTGTGACTAACTTTTTTTATTTGATTTGGCTTGCTCCTCCGGAAGAGGAGGAAATGGAACAAACCCAAATCTTTGCTTTCACCCACCTAAAACCACAAAAATGAAATGCAAAATGAAATCATTCTGTCCAAGCTCCTAAATGCATGTGGTCATTTGAGGTCTCACTTCAAGTTTACATATCTTCCTGACCCTCTCTCCTCCTAAGAAATACTCCAAAAAGTAATCAGTCTGCTGTGCAGAGAGACCCATGGTTATTAAAATTAACTGCATCACAGAAAAAGCTCTCAAGTTCTTCGTTTCAAATTCCTCCCCCCCACCTGCACTTTAGAAGAGGTGCTGCATACGATGAAAATTAATCCAGTTTGAACCAGAAAAAAAACTGGGGTTAAGTACCTTCTCAGATGGAATACAAAAATTGCAACCACACGTGATTGTCAGGATATACAGGGCTACAGTCAACATGCATAAATACTTTTTATATCCCTCAGAAAAACTAAGCACGTTAAAAGGCCTTTTAAGGGGAAAAGCTGAGCTAGGAATATCCAAAAACAGTTAAGACAGACAAGCATGCAATTCCTACATGCAACCCGTTCCCAGAAGGAGGCTAAGTCCATCCTGGAATTCAAGCCCCTTTCAGACAGCTTCTCACACATAACAGAAGCCTTCAGGAGTAAGCCTGGAAACAACTGGCTTCTCACTTCCAATTTTTTTTTTTTTTTTCCTTCTTTTGTTACGACTAGATCACAGCCATGGTGAGCAGAAACACCCAGAGGCATACCATAACCTAACAGAATAACTTTGCAATAATTTGATATTCAGCCTAAGACTAGCCTCAGCATTTTATGTTGATATGACTAGGTGATCCTGAAACTTATCACAAGCTGGATTTGCTAGACATTCCCCACCACAGAAAGTGAATTAAACGGTCACTCATCACTATATGAGTTGCTCTAGTATAACTACTTCTTCATGAGTCAAACAACATTTCTCTGAATTAAGAACAAAACACTTCGTTGCAAGTTAAAGTCTTAATCCACATTTCTGTACTCTTTCTTTAATCCTTTCCGTTTATTTTCTGCTCAACTATTTTTCCCTGACTCAGCATGTTTAACCCCCTCTGCACCCCTTGCCATCTCAATGCTTCTTTTGCTCCCCTCCTTGGTAGATATAAACTGAGGAACTTGTACCTGATCTACAGCCACCCAGGCCAAAGTATTAATTATGATCCGAGCACTGAATAACTGATCTCCTCTTGGTCCTTCCCCGAAGGCCACTTACAAGTAAACCAGTCAGCAAAGCCTGCAGGAGCACAGGAGCATGTCTCCCTTTCCCAAGGACCACCAGATCAGCATGTCAAGCTAAGGCTGAGACTGTATTCCTGAGTGTCCATTCTCTGGCATATCTCCCAACATACGTGCTCTGGTATGTTATTCATCGCGAGGGCTACTAAAGTAACCAAAATCTTGAGAACATTTTATTTAACTACAACTACTGTTGTTGGCATCTGCAATTTGTAGCATTGCACACACATGCAGGGACAAATATAAAGAAAGAATATAAAATAAAAGCCTTACTCATAATTCAGACTCAATTTACAGCAGCAATTTTATATATGTGTTATTATATACACTATTTATGACTGTGCACTGGCAGCACAGAAAAAGGATTAAATATACTCTCCCATACACACTTGTACACACCCTAAGCATACACACAATTTCCTGTTTTACCATGAACATACTAATGATAGGAATTGAAAAATATTTTTAAATTATCAAAACTACATAGAAAGCTTTAAGCCAGTTGCTCAGGGAAATATGCCCATTTCCAAGAGTGAAAGACTTGGAAATGGGCTTTCGCTGTTTCCAAAGTGTACTTCAAACTCATTTCTGGGAAAAGGCTGCCAGAAACATTTTGATCAAGATGCACTGGGGATATTGAGGTGTTCGATAAGGAATCCTGTGAAAGAACATCAAACACTGGTAGTAAGGATTGCACAACAGTGTGTGAGAAAGATTGAACAGATTAAAAATACAAAAATAAAATAAAAATAGGACTTGGTAGTTTTGGCAAACAACAAGTAGAACTTGAGCCAGCAATATGCCCTTGCAAGAAAGGCCAAGCATATCAATCCTGGACTGTGTTAGTAAGAGCAGCCAGCAGGTCCAGAGAAGTGATTGTTCTTCTTCAGGCAGGATTTGTGAGCCCTCCAGAACAAGAAGGTTTTGACATACTTGAGCAAGTCCACTGGAGGATACTGGTGGCTGGGACACAAGCTGAGCTCCTACAGACCTCACTATGTTTTTCAATTCCCCAAAAGGAAGGTGCAAGGAGACAGAGTGAGCCTATTCTTGGAAAGGCACAGAGATATGACAAGAAGAAAGAAGATGCAACAATGGAAATTAAGATTTTAGGTAAGGAAAATACCCTTCATGAGGTGGTGAAACATGGCAACAGGCGCCCAACAAAGTTTTGGAGTCTGCATCTTTAGAGATATTCAAAATCCAATTGGACATGGCTCTGTGCAACCTGCTCTAGGGGATTATGCTCCGAGCAGAAGTTTGATCTCCCCACATGCCTTCCAGCCTGAATTACCCCATATCTACATATCTGGTTGTGAGAAGACAGAAAACTGGTCAAAGGAAGCAAAGAAAGACATCAAACTTCACCAAGGGCCAGGATTAGCTCCATGAATTAAAAACAAGAGAAGATTGCAAAAAGAAGCCAGGAAAGGGGTGAGGCAAAAAAAACAGCAGGTTGAAAGAGAAGGTGGAAGCAGAGGATTAAGACTGAAGAAGAGGAAAAAAAACAAAAAAAAAAAAAAAGAAAAAACCAAATCTGTCTCCACTAAATTACACTTTCCTCCAGTAGCTGGGAAGTGAAAAAAAAAAAAAAAAAAATCCCACAAGAGCCATTCAACAATGAAGTCAAGTCTTTAAGGTTATATTCCGATGTGCACAGTAGAATTTGTAAAAAGGAATCAGTTCTTTCTTTCCCTCCCCCATGCCCCCAAGAAACCAAGTAACCTTTAAACTTCCTCTTCCAAATATTTAAACTTAATCTTGTGAACTTCACAGATATTTATAACTATGTACATTATGAAGAATGTTTCACTTGTAATATAAAAATACATGCACATTTGTCAGCTTACAACATAAAATATTCACTACATCCAGATAAGCATCTCATAGCTCTTAACAATTTCTTAAGATACAGGCCTATGAGTCTGTACGTATTAAAAAAAAAAAAAGAACAAACCAAAATACCTTTGCTCCCTCTTGGAGCTACACCACCAAATTCAAATACCCTTAATCAGGTTTACAGCATTAGCAGTCATCCTACTACATTATTTTTCTTTTGTAACACAGACACTCAGTTGCACATGCTCCAATAGGGGCTTGCTGCAGTCACTGAAAGGAAAAGCAAGCACAGCCCAAACTGCATTTGTGTAATTAAATAAGAGACCATGAAATTAAAACAAACCACACCAAGAACAGATATCTGCACACTTACCCTGTAATATCCAGAATACGTATCAAAATCAGCCTCAGGTGTAACAGTCAGTAAACAGGACAGCAAACCCTTGCATTTAGCAGAAGGTTTCTGCAAAGCCAGATTCCCTAGAAAGAGTTGAAAAAAAGCTGTTTTAATACATGAAGATAAAGTCACTTATGCTTAATAAAATAGGCTTCAAATGAGCCACAGCACAAGAAAAAAAAAATAGCTGCACAATGGGAGACTACCATGATCAACATGAAGAATTTAATCCTCTGAGGGTGACAGAAATTTGTTACGAAGCACGGAAACTTAGATGCTGGTAGATACTTGTGGGTTAGCAAAGAATGTCTAATACCCAAGGTAACATGGTGTTAACCCTCTAATAAAGGATGTGGAGGAGACCAGAAAGAGTACAATATTTTGCTTAATTAATTGCTATCAAAGAGAGGACGGCGAATTCAAGCACTTTCAAAAACAAGGCAATCTGATTACGTAAATGTTTAATAGTGTTCTAGAGTCTTTGATAACACAGGTTTGCCCATGAAATCAAAATACTCCCAAGAGATAAATTTAAAGAAATATATCTTATTTTAATACCCAGAGTAAAATGTCTATTCATTAAAGCAAAGCAGTTTTATACCTATGTTCTCCATCTCATACGTAATATATATTGAAGTAATCTTTATAACAGGAAGTGGCATGTAATCCTGCAAGAATGAACTGCTGTCATTATCTGCAAATCAATACAATATTTTTTTTAAGTGGATATAATAGTACCTATTGATTTCATGTTTTTAGCAGTGGAGTTTCAGTTTCCACTAAGAAGATTCTTACAGTGACAAGAGAGCTGCATACAAGTAATTGAGTTGCTACAAACTAATTTGAAGTTTACAGTGCACTTCCCTTGAACAATGCAATCAGGGCTTCCCTCCCGTTATCTCAGCTTAAGCTTTTTTCATTTTATATAAACTTTATGTTTTTGTGTAATTATAATAATTTTGAGGTGGTAGAGCAACACTTCACTAATCCTACCTGCAAGCTGTAGAAGGTTTACGACGCAAAACATCTCCTTGGAAAATATCTCCCTATTCTGCTAGCATGTTATTACAGAGTAATTGTATGACTTTTGCTATCTTTAAGTAGCCCGACAAAATAACTTTCCTTGTGAAAGCCTAAAACCGGCTCAGCACTGAAGAGCTTATATTCCAAAGAGATGCGGTGAAGGTGAGGGTGGTAAAAAAAAACAAACCAAAAACAGGAAACAGAAGCACATGGAAGAAATAAACGAATTATGCAAGGTCACTTGGCGGATCAGTCAAGCAGTGAGCTCCATTTCATCGTGCTCTATTCCTTTAAGACAGTTTAATAAAACTGGTAAATTCTAACTATATTTCTGCAAAAGAACCACATAGCAACTTTGGTTTGACTAGCTGAGCAAACGGCTCATGCTGCAACGAATGATCTGTAATGAAAGCTGGCTGCAAGGGAAGACATACCATCACACGGGGGAGGGGGGGGGGGGCGGCGGGGGGGAGGGAAATCAGACCACTATAAAAAAAAAAAGTTTAAAGAGATGGAATTAAAGCTAGCTGATACCCCAAAGTTAACCTCATAAAGCAAACAAGGACACAAGGACAGGTAGCCTGCAGCGAATATAGAGAAATTTACCAAGAATCCGGGGATCAGGTTAGGAAGCCCAAAGCCCTGACAGAACTAAATCTAGGCAGGAATCTCAAGGGCAACAAGAAAAGCTTCTATAGGTACATTGGTGATAAAAGGAAGACTAGGGAAAATGTGGGGCCTCTCTGGAAGGAAACGGGAGACCTGGTTACCCGAGATATGGAGAAGGCTGAGGTACTCAATGTTTTTTTTGCCTCAGTCTTCGCCAGCAAGTGCTCCAGCCCCACTGCCCACGTTGCCTTCGAAGGCAGGGACGGGGAGAATGAAGAACCACCCACTGTAGTAGAAGATCAGGTTCAAGACCATCTAAGGAACCTGAAGGTACACAAGTCCATGGGACATGGTGAGATGCATCTGCAGGTCCTGAGAAAACTGGCAGATGAAGTTGCTAAGCCACTAGCCATTGCATTTGAGAAGTCGTGGCAGTCTGGTGAAGTTACCACTGACTGGAAAAGGGGAAACATAGCCCCCATTTTTAAAAAAGGAATAAAGGAAGACCCGGGAAACTACAGGCCAGTCAGTGTCACCTCTGTGATCCTGGCAAGATCATGGAGCAGATCCTCCTGGAAACTATGCTAAGGCACATGGAAAATAAGGAGGCGATTGGTGACAGCCAGCATGGCTTCACTAAGGGCAAACCGTGCCTGACAAATCTGGTGGCCTTCTACGGGTTACAGCATTGGTGGTTGGGGAAAAGCGACTGACATCATCTACCTGGACTTCTGCAAAGCACCTGACACTGTTCTGCGTGACATCCTCATCTGTAAATCAGAGAGGCATGGATTGGATGGACGGACTACTGGGTAGAGAAGGAATTGGCTGGATGGTTGTACTCAAGGAGTTGTGGTCAACGACTCAATGTCCAAGCGGAGACCAGCGATGACTGGCGTTCCTCTGGGGTCAGTAATGGGACCGATGCTGTTTAACATCTGCGTAAGTGACACGGACAGTGGGATCAAGTGCACCCTCAGCAAGTTTGCTGATGGCACCATCCCTGGGAAGGGATGCCACCCAGAAAGACCTTGACGGGCTTGAGAAGTGGGCCTGTGCAAACCTCAAAGTTCAACAAAGCCAAGTGCAAGGTCCTGCACATGGGTCACTGCAATCCCAAGCACAAATATAGGCTGGGTGGAGAATGGATTGAGAGCAGCCCTGAGGGGAAAGACTTGGGAGGTGTTGGTTGACGTAAAGCTCAACATGAGCTGGCAGTGCAGGTCTGCAGCCCAGAAAGTTATCCATATCCTGGGCTACATCAAAAGAAATGTGATGAGCAGGTCAAGGGAGGTGATTCTCCCCCTCTACTCTGCTCTTGTGAGACCCCACCAGGAGTACTGCCTTCAGCTCTGGTCGCCCAACATAAGAAGGGCATGGACCTGTTGGAGCGAGTCCAGAGGAGGGCCATGAAGATGATGAGAGGGCCGGAGCACCTCTGTTACGGGGACAAGCTGAGAGAGTTTGGGTGATTCATCCAGCAGAAGAGAGGGCTTTGGGGGAGACTTATACTGGTCTTCCAGTACCTGAATGGGATCTACAAGAAAGGTGCAGAGAGACTTTTTGCAAGGGCGTGTAGTGATAGGAGAAGGGGTAATGGCTTTAAACTCAAAGAGGGTAGATTTAGATTAGATATAAGGAAGAAATTCTTTACTGTGAGGGTGGCGAGGCACTGGAACAGGTTGCCCTGTTCCCATCCCTGGGAGTGTCCAAGGCCAGGCTGGATGGGCCTTTGAGCAACCTGGTCTAGTGGAAGGTGTCCCTGCCCGTGGCAGCAGGGTTGGAACTAGATGATCTTTAAGGTCCCTTCCAACCCAAACCATTCTATGATTTATTATTCTATGAAAAAGACAAAACATTTAAATTTTTTAGTCCTTAGTTCATACAGAAAACAAAGCCCTGCCTAACCTCTAACCAGCTGCAGGTTAGTTTTTTGAAAACTTAAAGCAAGGTAATACAAGAAAGTAGTACATGGAAGGCCTGGGGAAGATGCAGATATGTAAACATCTTGTCCACACCATCCACCATCATTCCTGTCCTGTTATACAGAGCCCCATCCTCCTCCTTCACCTGCTTTGTTTACAGTGTTAAACTCATTTTGGAGTTAAGGCTTTTCAAATAGCTGGTCTAATTATTTATCTGTTTAACACTTCTCAAATTGAAAATGTTGAGACATTTCAAGTAAATATTTCTGACTTTCACAACATGACTAAAGAACTTCACATGGACTGCCTGAAAAAGCTCAAACGAAAATAGAATTTTTTGTTTTAAGTTTTGTTTGCTGGAAAGAGCACTGTTTTCATGAAGCAGTTTATGGAAACGAAAGAAAAAACTCAAGGGAGTAATTTCTTCTTTGCATAGCAACTCATCCTATCTTAGTTAACCCATCATCTCCAAGGGCAACACTGGGCCGGAGCTGCTCTGGAAGATCTCCTTGGGGAAACATCCACTTTTCAAAGTAGTCTCAGGACTCTTGTTCTAGAACTTTGCAGAACAGAAAAGGAGTCTTTCACAGTAATAAAAAAATAAAATGGCTTTCTGATTGAGAAGCAGCCTGAGAAGCCAATGACAGTTTTACATTAAGGAAACCCTTCACCTTCCCACCTCAATGATGAAAGACATTAAGAATATTTACAAAGTGCATTGCAGATTCTAGACAGCAGTGCCACAGGGAAAAGCAAAACAGACCTCACAGCTGGATACAGGACATCTGAAGAAAGAAGGATCAGAAGGGGAAAAAAAAATGAGCAAGAAAAGCAATAATCCATCACCATGAAAATGGTACACAAAGGCAGGCTTAAGTTCAAAATCTGTTTGCTTGCTCCTGGACATGCAGTCCCAAAGAAGAGTCAAAATTATTACTTGGAGCAACACAAAGACAGGATTAACAGTCTTTACTGTTTAACATACTGCAATTTACATTGTTTATTACCGTTTGGCTGAGTTTTTCTTCCCCCACTTTAGAAAGTCTTGGCTGTTTATATGAAAGGTGTTTTATCTTACCAAACCTTTACAAGTAGTTTCCATTGAGAGGGGAAGCAAGGAGAGCAACGCATGCCAGGTAGTTCTGAGTCACTACAATACAATACTGAAACTGGAAGAGGCAATAGCACAGCGAGGAGCTTTAAACACCACACCCAAGAGTTGCCACCTCTCATCATAGCGGACTATCTGTAAAGGCAAAGCCTCAATTCCTTGTATCAATACTTATTAAGTCAAAGGTACCTTACAGAAGCCTACAGCAGAAGCCTCATCTGTCCTTTAGGAGCCTAACAACCTCAATACAGACAGATCACACATCCTGTACCGTACCTAAGCTTCTAAATTAAATGACTTGAAGCAACCTGATAGAAAACAAGTACCTGTTTTAGATATTGCATCATTGTAGTCAAAAGCTTTCTGAAGCAGGCAGCTCATTGTTCAGGGTAAAACTAGCAGGAGACCAGACAAAACATGGTATAAGAAGTTGGCGTTAGCTCATGCACCCCATCAACATGGGCATTTTCATGAAGGGATGAATACTCAGAAGTGCCTTTGGCTCAAAGACCTGGTCAGTGAGAAGCAGGTCTGGATCTTTTGGAGAAAGCAGATATATCAACTGGATTCCCCCAAACCTCAACAAAATTGAGTTACCCTGCACCAACAAACAATGAGACGTGGTGACACCACGAGCAGCTAATGGAAAGCTCACCATGCTTCATCTAAGTACTAAATTAGAAAACAGATTTCCAAAGGGCAAGAAAGGATGAGGGAGAGTGATTTTATCTGATGTCAAGTCAAAGCCCCAGTTTTCTTATGCAGCAAGAACCCGTTTCAGAGCTTCTCTGTTACAGATGAAACATCCAAGGGCAATACAGCAGATTAGCTCATCCACCAAGAGCTGTGCAGGGTGACAGAAGCATATGCAGATTTAAAAAGCATCCTCCTGATCTAAGGTAAGATGAGAAGCATGCAGCAACATTTAGCGACGCAGTACTGCAATGAGGGATTGTTTCAGAGCTCCTCTGAAGCAGAGGCCACCCAAGAGCCTGCAGCAGAGGTGCACGATGTGGACATTAGTGAAGAAACAACGAACCATGCAGCACCTGCCCACAGCATCTCACTTGTAGTTAAACAGTATTTGGAAATGAAGAAGGATAAAGCCAAGGACATGGAGACAGTTATTGTAGGTTAATTAATCAGAATAAGTTTAACACAAAAATATTCTATGAAAGCCTGCCCGTGCAGACAACCTATAAATCAACTCTGAAGCAGAAAATGCTTTAAAAATGCCCTTTACAAGCTGCTCTGCACTGCAAACACAACCTCCCCCACAACAGGTACCACAGCTTCAGGCAGGGGCTGAAGAAAATGAACAAAACAGAGGCAGGGCTGGAGCATGCCCTCATTCCAAATAAACAAGGCAAAGGAAAGCAAATTGGGACAGGGCAGGGAGGGCAAAAGGGATGACTCCAATATGAAGTATAAACATTCTCTAGGCAGGCTACGTAGATGTTTTACAACCAGTAAGAGAAGGGTGCTTATAGGCAGTGTATCTGGCAAATCACCCTGCAAACAGCCAAGCTTAGCACAACCAGGAAGCCATACAGACACAGGAACGAAGTACAGGCTGACATACCCAAAGCTCCAAGTCCTGCACAGGTTAGGGACTACTGCTGCGCTGTCCCAGCTATCCTTAGCGTACTCAGACTGGGACTATTCCAGCTCTACAAGGAAAATCTCTGTAATTCCTGGTGTGACCTGTTGCCCTAGCACTGTCAGAAACTGAGCAACTGGTCTGAGAAGGGAGTAATTATGGATCCCATGAGAACCTACACAGGCTCTGAAGTTGGGTGAAGTTGCAGCCAAGAGCTGCATACTGGGATAGAAAAAATAAAAACGCAGGGCTGGAACTGAAGGATGCATCCATTTTCAATCTCACTGACTTTATAGGAAGGAGTGACTGCCCTGCACTCTGATGCCCACAGAACACTATTGTGTATGTTGACCCTAATCTATTAATTATTACAGAACTTACAGATCTCTCTTTTCCTCAACTGAGGAGACAACTACTAATTTGCAGGCTAAAGCACTGCAAGGCCTGCAGACCCCACAGCATTTGCAAGCCAAAAGGATTCTGAAATGCTTGGAAAAAGACCACAATGCCACCAGTCCTCATCAAGGTCCCTAAAAATTTAAGCTGCAGCCACCAAGACTGAAGAATTGCCAGAGAAAAATGACCAGAGAGGAGGATGTCGGCAGATACCTGAAGTGCAAGTTATTTATGCAAGTCTTTTAACAGCAACAAATGAGAGCATCGCTGGATGTACTGTCTAACAGCTCCAGGTTTGAAATGGTAACAGCTAGATTCCTAATGCCACTCTGTATGTTTTAGTCAGTGTTTCTCACAATCATACTCATCTCTCTGAAAGCAGGCTGGGAACTATTAACATCTCTTCATCAAAGATTCAGACAGGCTGACAGTAACCCTGAGGTTATCCTGTGTTGTATATACTTTCAAAAAACTTCTCCAAACTTAAATGTTAGCCTGTGCTTCAAAAAGTTAAGCTGAGAAAAAGGAAGGGGAGAGTAATTTTAGCTCAGTATCTCCCTGTTCCATTACACTGACGAATTAACTCCTCCTATGACATCATGTAACTTTTGAGAAAACATTTGTGCTTTAGAACCAACTGTTCAGTATGTATTCCTGCATGGATAATCACTTCTTTTAACGGAAGTATACATCAATAATATTCATGGGGAGCTTTATAAGAGCTTGGAAAATATTTCTGACCAAACAAAAATCTCAAACAAGGATTACTCATAAAATGCTACATCAACTCTTTTGACAGGCATCTGGATTATGCTGCTCTTTAAAAGGGAAAAACAAAGATGCCACTTCAAAGTTTAAATGGAAACAGTGAAATATGCCATTAGAAAAATCAGATCTTAAACAAAGCTACTTTTGCAAACTCAAATGCAATGAGTAATTATGACAAAACTTGCCAATTTACACTTTTTCAAAAGATACTTTTAAAACACCGGAAGATGTACAGAGATCACAGGTTACTAATGAGTTTATAGACCTACAAGATCAGACATCCAGCATTAATAGTCTATTAAGTCTTATCTTTTTCTACAGATGGCTTTTAGTTGATGCTGTAAATGAAGTTAAATCACCTGCCCAACTGAACAAAACTCCAGAAGAAAATGTAGACAGACACTTTAGGATCCCATCCTCAAAAAATGTATTTCACTATCCTTCCCCTAAACCATGTTAAACAGAGCTGTATTATCCAGACAACACTAATTTCTGTGGCTTTCTGTATCAAGACTCACAACCAGATGACTGTGATTATGCAAACAGGAATTTCTTACTCATTCTAAGTTTATTTATTTTTTATTTGCCCAAAAAAAGCTCAAGGAAAGCTACTGAGATGTGTGGAGTTCAAAAGAGATACGCAAAATATTCACATGCAAAAAGAGACCACTGAGAAGACTGTTTATTCAAACAAATGCAGAGTTCTAATGAATCTGCAATGTTCAGTTCAAAATCATTCACCTGAATAGCGAAGTTGCTTTGAAGACAAGCACAGCCTAGTAAAAAGGGTAGATTTCCTTAAAGTGAAATCAGCTTCTTCAAAATTCATTGAAGTCCACTGGCTTTCCTGGAGATTTGATGAAGGTAACAAGCAAGTACATGTGTTAAAAGGTCTTATTTCTTTATTGAAGCCAAGACTAACAAAGATACCTTCTTCTGAAATGGTTTGAAGGCACTGGGATTAAAAGGCTGAAAAGTTTTAGGGCAGCTTGACTAAGATACCTTCCCAACTCTATTGCTTCAACAAAGCAGCTGGAGAGACCAGCATTCAAAGCACTGAAGCATTTGAGACTTAAAGGACCTCATCTTCTTTGACATCATGAACGGTCTTTCCCACGTTTGTTTTTTTTTTTTTTTAAATTAATGGAAAAGTAGAAACAGACCAAAACCTGTTGGTTTGCCATTTGCAGATTTATTTTTTTAATAGAAAGTCCTACTCTTCGAGTTAAGACTCTCAGCGATTATCAGGGAGCCAGGTAACATAACCAGCTAACTGCAGGTAATGGGAAGACAGCCACATCATGCCTTTGTAACGTGGGAGGAATGCTATTAGACAGCTGGGGAGCAGCAGGATAGGAACAGGCTGCTGTAAAAGAGCCAGAGCAATGGCAAAGCCAGTACCTGGCTCTTAGCAGAGTCTTCTGTGTCCCTCCTTGGCTTACGTGAAGCCTTGCACAATGCAAAGACAAACTGAACAGAGAACAAGAACTGCACTTGGTTCACGATGTACCAGAGACAGCAGGGATCAGGGGGGAAATCTAAAAAGCTCATTCTCTTGGGTCTGATGCTGCAAAATGGGAAAGGTGAGCACAGTATCATTAGCTTGGAAAGAATAGCCAGTGCTTGAAAGGGCAAAAGCAACCACTACTCTTATGATCTGAACTAACACTGCCATACCCCAAGAGACTGTAACAACATCCTTATGCAATATTCAGGTATAAAGTAGTCTGAAAGGTAAAAATGTAGCCAAGGTAATAACACTGCTACAGGGTGGTATGGCCAGCAACATTCTGGATCCCAAAAAGGTTTTCAAGAGCTATGAGAGTCTACCGGCAGACTACCTTTGGGTATAGAAGGACTGACTGAAATCACCTCTGAGTCTACAAATACAGTCTCCATTTTCTCTCTGATTCATTTTGGACTGAAAAGTTCACCACATCCAGGGAAACCATTCTCACTGCAGGGACCAACACACTTTTTACTGACCAGATAATCCTAGAAGTCCCTTTTTGACCTTAGTCCAATTCTCTTGCATATTTTAACACACAGGACTCAATTTCTTGCCTTGTTCAGGAAGAAGAAATAAAAATCCTGTCATGAGTACCAAGTTTCTAGTGATGCCTTGGGGGTGTTGGTGAAAGGCTTTAGTGATTAATTATTCCTGCTGTCAAAACCTATTTGTTTTTTCAATTATGAATTTTCTTGGCTTTCATTTCTAGAAAACAAATCTTGCTATATTTTTGTTCACCAGACTGAAGACTCTTCCTTTCTTAAAATTTCCAATGTAGAAAAGCTAAGCAATTCTTTCCTTCTCTTGGATTAGGGTAATGAGTGATTGCAAGAAATCCCAGTGGCTTAAAGGCATGTCTTTCCACCCCTTCGCCACCATTATCACTCTTCTGCCATCTCTCCCTACCTCATCAACCTCCCTGAGGCGCAGACCCAAACATAACATTCTGAAACCGTCTGCAATATGGTCAAACCCAGATTTAGCACAGCCTCCCTGAAGTTCTCCTGTGGATGTACACAAAAATTACCAACAGAGACAGCAGCTTTGTCCTACTAAGTCAGGTTTCCCTGGTGCCAAAGGCAGGGGTGGAGGAATAACTCTCTTTCCTCCTCTCCACTGACTTCAGACGGAGCCTAGGACACCTGGTTTAGAGTAGAATACTGAATTTTAAATGGCTTAAGTTGGGCAAGCTCAATTCCCATCCCTCACACATGCCAAATCAAATTATTTTGTTGTCATTTCTCAATCAAAATGGTGTCACCAAGTCAAATGCTTTGTAGAAGCCATAAATATCAAACTTGCAATCACACTAGAACACTTCATAGATATCAGGTTAGCTTGACAGGATTTATTTTCTATAAGTTTTGTTGATTGGCATTAATTATATTTCTCTTCCTCAATCCTTTATCAGCTGTCCCATTTATTATACCCCAAATCAACATTAGAATGACAGGACTCAAACTCTCACACCTTTGAGGCACAGATCTTGGCCACTTTTCCAAAGCAATGAACCAAATTTCCAAAGCTGACTGCCAGGAGCACAGTGGCGTAACAGAGCTCAATCTCCTCTTTCCACCTCCCAATTACAACACTAAAAAAAGATCTGTAGCTTAATTTGTCATCCCCAAAGAAACAGCAGAATAAACAGATCAGTTACAAAAGATCCCCTTTAGAGGAAAAATAAAGCAAACTAAGACAGAAGAGGAAGTGTGGGAGGTGAGCAGGTTACAGTCAATCAAACTTCTGATTCCATGAGAATAATCAGAAAAAGAAGCAATTCCTGCACAGCAAGAATTTGTTCTCCTGATGTAAATTGTTGACTTTAGCACGTACGACCATCGCAGAATTCATTCAATTGTGTGAGGAGATCATGCTGTTAAAATTGAGCTGCTAGATTTAATTTAAGAATTAGGTTACATAAAAACATAGGGTTTAGGCTCTTTACGTATGGTGCTGAGAAACTTTCATCAGTGGGTAGCCTGAGAGCTAACCTTCCCCAAGAAGAATCAGCACTGCCTGCAATCATCCAGATGCCTATATGAGAGCTAAGTAGAGGGAAAGAGTTTCCTTAAAGGATTCATGTTTTCCTGGCAATCATGTTATTTTCAGTTGCATGCTTGGTGGGTGGCGCATCAGCGCTACCTCCAGTGCCTCCCCATGAGCAGGCCTCCTCAATAAGCTTGGTGGACAGCCTCCACCCAACTACTTTGAATGAGGCATTACAGCAAGTCCTTTCACATCATTAAGGTACTTTGTGATGCTTTGACCACATCTAGAGACACATGAATACTCCAGGTGAAGAACCACAGTGCTTCCCTTAACAAACTTGTTTACAGCTCTGACCAAAACACATGCACGTTCAGCAGCTACATAGATAGCAGAGAACCTGTTTCCGTCTTAACAAACCAGCACTGGCGCAGTCAGGAAGGTACTCATTTTTAAAGTCAGGCAGCAACCATGGAGAACACTACTGTTATTTGTCTTATAGCCCCAGGCAGCATCCTGCAACCTGTCATCAAAGGCTTTAAATAAGACCATCACACACCCATTTCTCGATATGAAGAACACGCTCATGACAGACAGTATGATGATAATGCCTCAGAGCCAGAGATGCTGCTGTTTACTTCCTCAGTTTTCTCCTCATGGCCTAACGGTGGCATCAAAAGACTCCACAGCTCCAACTCTCTGCTGATGTGCTTTCCAGGCAGAAGGTCTCCATCTCATCTAACATCTCCATTCAAATCCGCCTCACTCAGCGCTCTCTCTTACGGTTCTCATTTGTCATATGCATAATTCAGAGACTCTCAAAACACCAACTGCCTTCGTGTGATTAGTCCAGGTTCTAGATCACTTCCACAAGCTATACAACCCAAATGCCACATTACAGGCACATGCTATTGATGAAAAGGTCTATCAAAACCATTTTATTGTGCTGCATGGCTTCTGCAACTACTCACATTCAGATGTACAAGGCCAGTGCAAAATAATGAAGTTTTGTAGCAATCCAGGACAAGTCAACTGACGATGTCCATGCTCCTGAGATTTTAAAATATGCTGGGTCTCATGAGCCAAGCAGGGAAATCGAGTTATCAGTAGAAAAAAAAAATGTTGTCCCATGTTTAATCAGTTCTTCCTTCCTTTGCACCAAGTCCGACTGGGTGGGTCATCACCTTAGTTACTAACTTCTGACTACATTACTGTAATTCTCACAGAAACGTGGGCACGACCTAATACCCAATGGGAAAAAGTAAATCTATCTTTGATGTCTCATGCATGGAGGTTATGGTTTGGCATTGGACCTTCATGGATGTGCACGTAGCATGAGCACGCCTCATCTTCAGAGAAAAGCAATGTTGTACCAATTTCCAGGATGGTGGCTGAAAAAAATTCGCTATTTTAATCGAAAGGTCAGGGATAGCACAGGATCTTAATCTATAGCTCAGTCCATACAGATTGCTGTTCAGTACATAACACGTGACTCGCCCGTTTCTTTGGACTCTTTCTCCCAAACTACAACAGACAGCCCCAGAATTAATCTTTGTGATTGCAAAGGTAACTTCTCACCATAGTGTGGCCATGGGTTATTAATGAGAGTCCTGATCAAGTACACATTCAGTCCAAATCATTTGCTGAAAATTTATCCTCCTATAGGCTATATAAATACATAATACATCTACATTAACCTGTGTGACACTTGAAGCAGCCTTTGCAGCAATCTGGCCTACTTTATCTCCAAAGTAGACTCTTATACCTCATTTGAGTGAGCGAGCACACATTTTAAATAATGATGAGAGACTCCAATTTTCACATTTTCATGGATGCAGTGTCAAATCTATTTGTAATAAGATCATCTATTATCTGTCAGTACTGAGCAAACTAGGCGAGAAAATAATGGTTAGTAGTATTATTATCTGGAATGCTGATGAAAATTAGCACGAGGTAAGTGCAGTCATTGAAAACGGAAGTATTACTTACTGATTGCTTAGTCCAGCCTGCCTTAAGTTATTTCTAATATGAGATCAGAAGCTGCTGGTGTTTTTTTTCTTCAAAAAGTTAATTTCTTTCACCCGCTCATTTTTAAACACAGAATATTTAATTCACTGAAGCATTCTTGAGCTTCACACAGTAGAACTGTTTACAACAAAACTTACACCAGTGCCAGAGAGAAGAACAGGATATGTCACCAACTCATAAGAGAAGGACTAAAGCTGGGAGTTTCACCCATTTGATCCTGACTTTATGGCTTACATGTGGACAGATATGTTACCCTTTATTGGACACGTCATCAGTTACAGGAAGAGCTGGAAGGCTGGCATATCTCCTTGTTCATTTTTTCATCTCCAGCCTAAAACCCAAGGTGAACAAAACCCAGTTAGACTTATTGCCCCAAGAAGCAAAGCAGCTTTTCCTTCCTGAAAAAAAACACATATATTTGTGAGTATATCCGGGGATTAGCAATACAACCAGATTACAGAGTCTTCAACGTAGCAGCAGCCTCTTCTGAAACTAGATGAAAGAAATACCTGGTGGTAAGGATGTCACCTCTTCATAACTCACTTGGTCTCTTATCCCTTCTTCACTTCCCTAAACCACATTCAAGTGTAAGTTTCAGATCACTTCTGTGGCAAGACGACACATCATTAACCACTGCTGCTTCCTGCCAAGCCTGTTTTGATACCACGGCACAAGGCTTCAGCAGTAGGTGCCTTCAGTGCCACTGCTGAAAGAAGCCCTGGAAAAGCTGCTGCATGCCCACATGGACTGAAGAAATGAGATGTGCTTCACCAGATCCACCCGAAGCTTGTGCAGACCAACAGAAAGAGGATGAGAAATCAACACTGAGGGGGAGGACAGGTCTTCTACTGAAGTTACACATTATGACAGTGGCAATACTATCTGAATACACCCACATGGTCTTCTCTTTGGTTTGCTCACAACATATTCAAGGGTGGGGGAAAAAACGTAACCAAAACCAACTAGATAGCAAACTGAAGCATCACGCTTTGATGCTGATATGACATTTTAATGGATTTTTTCATACCCATTAAAATGACCCTTATTTACAGAAGAAATACCTTTTTTTTAATGGCTATGAATGAAATAATTTTAGATGGCCACTAAATGGAAAACTCTCACAAAAGAGTAAAACGTTTTTTTCCCTTAAGAAAGCACTATGAAATTCATACTAAGTTGTATTAAAGTAAATATTTCTCAGTTATATGGGATTTAGATGTAATAATTTCAAATATAATTTTTAAGTAGTACTAAAACCTAGGTTTAATCTAAGGGCTTAAACAGACTAAGGTTTAAAGAAAATGTTAAATGATATCTTCAGAATATAAGTAAAAGAATAACAACTTGAAAACATACAAAAAATATCCATGGAAGGTGGTCTTGCCATTTGAGGTCAATTCAACCATGTTTGTGTATTTAAACACTGTAAAGCTCATAGCTATATTATTACTCTTATTAGTGCTTAAGTGTTACTATTTTTATCTTTTCCTTCTGTAACCTTTCCCAAGAATCCAGATTTTTCAGCCTTGGCTGTCCAGAATTATATTTTTTCTTTCTTTGTTTCAATATAGCCAGCAGTTGAAGTATTTTCTTGGACCAATGCACTGAAAATAAGACCAAGAAAAGTTAATTTCTCAGTCACAGGCTGGGAAAAAAGCAAGACAGATAGATATATAGCCTAATATTACAAACTTACAAGCATGAGGCCATATAATAACCAGTTTTGGTCCCTAGAAGTACATGCAAGCATTTTTGGAAAAATCTCATTACAGCACCTAGGTGCATGGACACCAAAAGTTTACATGTATGTCATTCTCTTTGAAATCAATAAAACTGAAAAACTCTAAAGCCTTGATAAACACAGGTTATGGGGCAGGTCAAAAAGGAGGACATAAATATCCAAGCCACAGCTCTGGCAAGCTTTATGAGCTTACATCTATGGTATCAATGACTTAAAGGCCACTTCTGTGTGGGTTTTTCTCTACTTAGCCTGAAAGCTTTCAGGACTGTTGTTCTGTTTTCATATGTACCAGAACTGCACTAGTTGGAGTAATGAGGCTGCAGTCTAGCAACTAAATGAAGCAGCACCCAAACACTACTAAGGACTCAGCCTACTTTGCGTAAAACATCAACACCCTTCACAAAAAAAAAAAAAAAGGTAGTGTAAGATACTGCCTACAGGTATGACACACATGAGAAACCTAGGAGCACTGCATCTCATTCCTCCCAGGCGCATCCCAGAAGCAGGGACCAGACTCTGGCCTGCAGTCTGGTGCCACAACCATCAGGTCCTGTGAGTCACAACCACCAGTTCTGACTCATTCCGCATCTCTCATCTCCATTCAAAACAAGGAGCTTCACTGATTATAGGTGTTCAGAAAGACATCCAAAGTATGGCTTGCTATGAATTGATCTGTTATAAATTTAATAAAGCTACAATATTTATTACCTAAATAATATAAAGCTTTAAAACCTAATAGTGTGCAGATAGAGTATATTATTATGATTAGTAAAGAGTGGTATAAATTTAAGGTATTTAGTTGCAAGTCATAACATTTCAATTATTACTAACTGGAGAATATTATCGAAATAAGTTATATGCAATAGAGAGCAAAAAGAAATCAATTACTTAAATGAGTATTCTTTGTTTTCAACCCTAAATAATTTAAAGCCTAAAGACTGCAGTCATTTTGATTTAGAGCATTTCACCCTGACATACACTTGGAGTAAAAACAGAAGTGCTTAGTAAATCACCTCTAAAATAAATGGGTATATCAGGACAGAGTGAGAATGGAGCTATGATAGAGATGAGAAACGCTTCAAGAAACCATCAAGGCAAAGGATGTGGCTAATGCTAAAGAGGCACAGGAGCAAGGGCAGGAAGGAGAGATGCTTCTGGATGAGCTGGCACTGGAGTGTAAGTGGCCTGTGTCAAATTCTTGGGGTTCACCACCCTCCTAATGACCCACCAAAGAGGAACAAAATGTGCTTTTGCTCACTACGTGCCACAACTGGCAGGTGAAAGAAGGTATGCAGCTTTATTTTGGAAGTTTACATGAACACTTAATGGGCCAGAAAAACATTTGTGGAGTTTTGCATTATTAAGTAATTTCTCTAATTATAAAGTGACTTCAAGCACCACTATTGCTGCAGCAAGTCCTTTCCTATTATAGGGCCCATTGTTTAAGCAGCTGTGTGTGAGCACACAGAACCCCCGCATGCCAAAGCGAGCATCTCCTAAGTGTCACTTCTACCCAACCATCCTTCCTCCAGCAGGTAATCTGCACATCATCTATGCTGACCTCTCCTTAATTTATAATACCTTTCTGTCATAAAGCAATTATCAGCATTTGACACTAGCAGCACTTGCTAGTTTGAAAAGCAATCAAAATTTAGGAGCTGTCTCTTGCAACAAAAAAGCATTCACAGAAGTAGCACTACAGAAAAGTTGCAGCATGCAAGCCATCAGTCTAATTCTGCCTCTATCAATCACACTAGGTCTCGCTGAATAGTGATGCACAGGCAAGCAAACAGCAATGTTTACGAGGTGCAGCTGGTGGTACTTACATTAACAGCAAAAGCAGCATCAGTTAAATTAACATTCTTCATTCTTTCATTGCTCATTATGGTTTGACAGACATACCCGCAGTCCACAAATGACTTGGAGCAAGAGAGCTGTCTAGCATCCTGCCACGAAACAAGACCACCTAATGGGAGCAGCCACTGTAATTAAAACTCTGGAAACTAAGATTTATACCAGTTTAAGGATGCAGTGGTGGGTATTATGACCTACTTTAAGTTTATTAAAGGAATCGTGAAAGCCTGTGCTGTTACTCGAGTGAGAAATAAGAGCCTACCATTTGTAATATTTGTCTGATAAAAGTGACTTGAGTGTTCTTTTGATCTAGGAATAGTTTGTGTTGTTTCAGGTCTGGAGATGCAGGAGGAGAGGAGAGAAAAAGCTATTACTTAAGTATTAACTAATCAGCTTCCCCAGGAGAATGCTCTCCCTAAGTCTTATTCATTCAAGTCCACAAGATTTTCTTTGATGGGGAATTGCAGCAACTGGTTCTGCTTAAAAATTTACAGCCACATTTAATCGCTTGGATCAAGAAACGTTAATTTCATCAATTCAAGGCTGTACTTCATGCAACTGTAAGTATCAGAGATGAACACTGTACCAAAAAGGGGGTGAAAACCCACCAGTATTTTATAGAAGCATCTATAAAGCTCCTGAATTAGAGCTAACCAAGTAGTGGAATTGGTTCAGACTGGAACTCAAGTGCATTAAGGAGCAATTAACATCAAAAGAAGTATGTTTAAGAAAAGAGAAGTCACAGGGACTTGTAGTTATACACCACCTTTAAAACACTGTGCAAATGAGTCTTAATACTCTTAGTTATTAAGCAGAGATTAGATCATGGAAGACAATTCAGCATTTGCAGAAGATGCTGCACAAGGAAGGAACCACAGAGGAACATGTCACATGGCAGTGTGACACCCCCACTCCCTGCCAGGCACATGGCATGGCAAGGCATGCCAGGAGCAGGGCTTGCAGAAGACAGGTTGCTGGGTGGGCAGGAGTGCAGCGTAAGCCCAGGAAATGCTGCAGAGAGGAACCGATCATAAAATCTGGCTCTCTAGGAGGAGATAAAAATCCTCATTTCAGCTTCCTAGGCACTATTCTCCCTACTGGAATTTGCTCTCTGTTCCATCTCCCTTCTCCTCTGCCGAGAGCAATAAAAAGGGGGAGGGTTTTTACCTCTTTCCCCTTAAGCAGTTCAAAAGCACCATTCCCCTTCCCTTCAATGGCTCAGTGGTTGAAGCCCTTGCCTTAAATACAGGCATTGGTGGTTCAATCCCCTCTGCTGTCTGAGGTCTGGAATCCCACCTTCAGCTCCCAGGAAGCAGCAGCCATAACCACCATGCCATCAAAGCATGGTCTGGGATGTAAGGACCTGTTCCCACCTCTCCCTGCAGGGTGGCTCTCCTAGTCCCTGCTGCAGCACAGGAGGAAGGCAAGCTTGGTCCCCCCACCTCTGCACTCCCATATGGGGCAAAAACAGCTCTGCCATCTCATACTATACACTTGCATGTACATACACACGCTTGTGAGCTCCAGGCATCCAAAAAACCAGAACAGAACACTAAAAAGGCTCTCCGCCTGAATAAATATATTCTACCATTAAACAACATTCAGCAGGTCAATGCTAATTCTCTGGTGCAACATAGCTCCCATCTTTATGCCCAAACTCTCCTCTAGAGATGTATTTCTGTCTATCTGGCCTCCAGAGACATGCCCACACCTGGGCGTGGTTCAGGCAAAGCCCTCAGCCAAAACCCTGCCCAGAAGCATGTGAAGATCACCCAAATAGGCAACTACACTTGTGCCTGTGCCCTGGCCCTATTTAATTTACCAATATAGATGTAGCCATACAGAATCAAGCTGAACTTAAAATCAGAGGATTTAAAGCAACCTTTGATATACAGAGCCTAAAGAGGCCCCTTAAGTGGCAAGCACCTGGATGGTGTAACTCACAGTCAGGACTTCAGCCTGTGCTGCTTCAACTGGCAACTTAATGCAGCAGGTATTGGGGGAGGAACAAAAACCCTCAAATCCAAACCCCCACATTTGTTGTGATCAGCTGCTCTACTTCCTGTGAAACATTCCCACTTCTTGTGCAAAGCATGCAAGTGAGTTAATTAGCTAAGGGCACACCTGCATTTAAGAGCTCTTCTGAGAAGACCCTATTACTCTGGCATGCCACCCCAGCAGCCTGGGGGCTTGCTGCTCCTCACCCAGAAAGCTGTTTTACAACAACCAGCTTCCTGACACAGAGGGCTGAGCAAAAGCCCCATCGGGAACTAGTTAGCACCGATCGTGTTTTCTTCCTTGGTATCTCCAAAAAGCTGGGCAAAGGCACTGGTAGTCCCAAGGGAGCATACACAGCATCTCCCCAGCACTCCCACCTGGGAACTACACTCCCAACCTGCTGGGGAGACAGCCTCTGATGCCCAAATGGGACTTCTGGCCAACCTCCACATGCAACAAATACCCAAGTTAATTCACCAAGAAAAGCTTTTCTTTTTTCCAGGAAGTTTAGCAGGTGCTAGAAAAGTTTCTTGCAATACTTGCCCAAGGGCTGCAGATGAAAACCAATCTAGAGCTCCTCGCTCCCCCACTCATTTCACTGAAATCCCAGTATCATCAAGGGCTTTGCTGCATAGGGGTATAGTTTTGCTTGTCTCTCATGATGAAATTACAGAAATGTCTATAGAGAAATGTCATTTGGGACACACATGGGGGAAACGGCTGGAAACTACTGAGGTTTGTGTTAGTTCTATGTAGTTCACCCATTATTTAATACAGGTGATTGTTTTAGAAAGATGCTGCCTGTCACAAAAAGATATAAAGAAACAATGCTCTCCAACTGCTTTATTATTTTGTTGCGGATTTTTCCTTTGAATGTTTTGGGGTTTCTTTTCCCACCAAGAAATAGGTTAAGTTATTCTTAACAGAACAACTGACACAGTACAACTCCTCTTGTATATTCTTCAGCCAGAACAGATACACTCTGCTTCCCAAAAAACATGTTTACTTGGAGGACAAAGATATGTAAACACTGGAGAATTAAGTTTTCTGCAGATGACAAGTTGAAATTTCAGGGGTTATTTCCTCCCTACATCAGTTTGTAATATTGGAGTCCCCTCTAAAACTCTGCTTTGCTGGCATCTTAGAAGCTCAAGGAGATACATGTGCCCAGTTGTTAAATCACCTCATTGTTTCTAGTGCCATAGGATCCGATCCAAAGTTCACATTGTATTACTTTTCATTGATTGTAAGGAATCTTGGACTCAACCTAAAGTCCTTTGTTGTCTGCAGAAATGCTGCTGGGAAGGATCTCACTAACTGCTTCATGGATATTCATATAGTTGATTTAATAACTCAAGGTCTAATGAAGCAATTAGCTGATTAAGGCTACAAAAATCCTCCATCAAGCAAGCTTTATTTCTTACAAAAAATCCTCATATGTACAGTGGTAACTCAGCTTCCGCCTTCCATGTGTTACAACTCATTACTGTTTAACAAACATGAAAATCTCTGAATTTAAAACTTCTTCCAAGTTACTTTAGTGAAATACAAGCCCAACAAAACACCTCAGAGCTTCTCACAGCTACTAGGTATCCAAGTACAGAACTAAGTATCTAACTTAGAATACTAAGATACCTAGAACTAGATACCTAGAACTTAGATACTAAGTATCTAAGTACTAGGCATCTAAGTACAGAATCAGCTATTCAAATTGAACTCTTATAACCTAAGAGACAAACCTTATGTGCAAAGCAGCACATGCTCTTTTTTTAAACCAGGTGCAAGCTTGGGAAAACGTGTTATGTTGTTGCTAATAGCAATCACCAACTGGGATTTGATAAAAGGACAACTAGGCTTAGCCTACTTCAGAAAGGGACTCATTAAAATACAGAAGAAAAGAAAAAGCACTCAACATAAACAAGATATTATCCCTGCAGCAGTCCCACCTGTGACTAGGTGCATTACCAGTGACATGTAACACTGTCCAAGATCCCAAGGAAAGCTGGAGATGCATGCTTGCACTTTTTTTCACTGTAATTCCGTGTCCCATAAATGAAAAATACTTGAATAATACTCATGTTGCATACAGAAGACATTCTTAATTTTTTAAAAATATACATATATATAGCTTAATATAGTTACAGATACCGGAGCAAAGCTAAGAAACCTACACATAGTAATGGACTGAGGATTACAGATCAGCATGCCATACTACATGACAGCAAGTCAAGTCTGATTTTGGGACTTCTGATACAGACAGATTCTGCAACTAAATAGGAAGGGGTGTTTCCCTGCCATGCACACAAAACTGGATCTAAAAAAAATTGAAAGGAAAAATTTTTTGTAATCATCACAACTCTCAACAGTATATACTTTCTGTGTAAAAGGATGGAGCACAACTAGGAATGGCAATGCATCCATCTCTAACGAGAGAAAAAAATCATTTAAAATTTGACATAATCTTGGCCAGTGGTCTCTTCTTTAGGATCTGCATGTGGACATGGCAGAGAAGACCTGAGAACATCCTGGCAACTTTGTGCACTACACCAAGAGTTGCAATTTTTTCCAGTATAGGTTAAGTCAAGACAGGCAGGTCAAGAGCAGCAAGGATCACATGAAAAGCAAGTAATTCCCTGTGTTACAGACTGATTGACTTCCCAGTTACTTGAAGCAAGACTTGACAAGCAGAGGTACGCAAGCAGGGTGGTTAGGTCAATTAGCCAAACAAGGTTGCCACCACAAAGTGTACACTAAAAGAATGTCTCAAAAATCAAAATTTAGAGAAATTATCTGGATAGTGAGGCTGACAAGCCAGTTCTGCACATGGACATTCAGGAGCAGTGGAAGACAGCTACTATGGCTCTGCCACTTGTCAGTTACCCACCAATGGTTTAACTTCTACTGCACTTCATAAATGTCTCCTTGCTGAGTTAGTCAAATCCCTTCAATGACTTCACAGGCTGGTCTGGCTGATGAACTGGATGCTGGAGCGCTCACATCCCCCTGTTACCAGCAGCACAGCACCACACAGCTGGGGAAGGCACAGAGGAGTGGCAGTAACATATTCCAAATGCAACAGCAATTTCTAAAATGAATGCTTCTCTACCCGCTACAATTATAGCTCTCCGGGATAGTAGAAATCAGCAAGGTTAAAAGCTATACAAGTAACAGAGAAAACAGATGAGCATGTTCTCAAAATCCAAAGCTTATGTCGATGTTGAGGAGTGGGTTAAGAGACATAACTAAATATAAGAATTCATTATAGACATGATGAACGAAGATGGGAAAGTGGTTCTCCCTCCCTGCAGAAAGAGCAACATTAAATTAGGATTTCTAATGCTGAAAAACTGCTGAAGGACTGGGAGCCAATTAACAGCTAACTTCTGCAAGCTGCATTTCAAATGTGATATAGGAAAATGACAATTACAGGATACTGCAAACCAACAGACAACTGTGCTGCTGAACTCGCAGCTTGCTACAAACTGTGACAGTGTCCTCAGCCACGACATCTGCTTACATTGGAGAATCCCAACAACAATGAGAAAGATTAAATTGGTAAGCATCTTTGGAAATAACATATATAAAAATAATAATAAAGAGTCAGGATGGCAAGAGACTGACAGAATCGCTCTGGGGTTTCTTGTTGGTAGAATATTCATTCTGCTAGTAAGATATCTACCCATAGATCAGATTAAAAACCTGTCTATTGGAATGAAAACGTAGCTCAGCTTATCCAGGATATTAAAGTGTGTCGTGCAGCTGACATCTGATCTGATCACTTTTCATGCAAAGCAAGAACAAAAAAACCCCCAAACTTTAAAAAGGCAAAACAAAAAGTACTGAGAAAAAATCCCTGTTGAAGGGCTAAACACGATTACAGTGGCAATTTCAGATCAGTATCAATAAAAGATTTTATGGACTGTAAGGTGCATATCCAACACAACTCAAAATTGACATGCTATAGGCTATACGCCAACTGCTTCCCACAATGGAAGGTAATTTTGGAGATGCAGAGATCAGAGGCAGGGGATATTTTCTGTAGAAAGACGATACAACACATTTCTCACACAGAGCTTCAGAGAAATAAGCTGCTGACATTAGGAATAACATGAAAAAGGAAACCAGTCTGAAAATAAGAATTATGTAGTTAATGATACTAAACTGTTAGTTTTTAAAGGAGCTAAAATAAAATGCCTTGTACATTCAAGGGCCTGACTCAGAAAGCTGCTATCACCTACAGACAAAGTAAAAACAAAAGAATGTAATGGGAGGATATCCACAAACTTTGGAGAGGTGCTAAGCAGGCCAACTCCATTTAAAAACACTGGCTTTAACAGAGAAATTAAACAGTCATGGCTAAGCTGCTTAACATTTCACACTAGACAATGGCATGAAAGATACAATAACAGCTTAGGGGAAAGCTGCCAGTGAAAATCAACTTGGAGAAAAGTGTTGGACCTCTGGGATAAGAGATGACTGATTAAGAAAATCCCCAAATTCTTCCAGACCTGGAGAAGCCACAGAAGAAAAAACAAGAGAATTATACTCAAAATATCAGATAAGATGATTTAAAGAGACATTATGCTCCTTTCAGCAGTAAACAAGACTTTTCTCCCAGCATCATTTTACCATGAAAAACAGAAGCAGCAAACCTGTAGTTAACCCAAAGTCTTCCAGCTCAAAATCCAACAACAACATACCAAATGGAAAATGCTACCCAGTGTCTTTTCCTTAACCACCGGGGCAGGATAAGCCCCCCCATGACACCCTCACAGATACCTTAAGTGTTGTGACATGGAACAAAGGTAAAATATCACCACCACCCCCATGTATCCTGCACAGTTAAACTCAAATTCAAACAATCCTAAAAGAGTTACTAGTGCCAAGCCTCAACACCCAAACAAGCCCCAACACCACCTTCTCTCACCAGAAGGGCACTGTTAACACAGACCTCGCTCCAAAACGCATGAAAAATTATCCACTACTGCACTCAGTAACACATTGAGTGAGACACTGGAACAGGCTGCCCAGAGAAGCTGGGGATGCCCTATCCCTGGAATTGTTCAAGGCTAGGTTGCACGGGGCTTGGAGCAACCTCATCCAGTAGAGGATATATCTGCCTATGGCAGGAGGGTTGGAACCAGATTATCTTCAAAGGTCCCTTAAAACCCAAACCATTCTATGATTCTGATTAGAACAAATTTGATGATAAACATATCTTCTCTGAGTACTAACTTGGCCAGCGTACTAATAAAGATTGAAGTCTGTAAGGGAGGGGGTTCCATCCTACACTATTAACTTGATGGGGGGGGGGGGGAGTTATTTTTTAATCTTAACTGGCTGAAAAGCCCAAGGCTCAACAGTCCCAAGTCAAACATTTTGTAAGAAGGGAAAAGAACACAAAGACACAAACAATTCATCCAACTTCTGAAGAACAAATCAACCCTTGGAGCACAGACAGGACACATGCTGGCATGATCTAGTCACTGGACAAGGGGGTAAGGGAGACTACCTGAAAATTATTTCCAGCTTACTTTCTGGCAAAAAAAAAAGTCTGAAGCCACAGCTGGACGTTTTAATACCTCCAAAACAAATCCTCTGGGAAGGACCAAGTATTAAAATAAGTGAAGTCAATGAATAAACAAATGTCATCAACATTGTTATTTCCCAGGAAAAGATTAAGATATTTCATATCTGTCATACTGATGAGGCCAAAACATCTGCCAACATCTACAAGCGTAGTTAAGCCACTGGAGAAAAATGCAGAAAAGGGTGAAAAACATCATCTTGTGGTACCTGAGAAGTGACTATTTGGCAAATAAGTGAGGCTAGATCACCTCAAAGACTGCTGGGCTTGATGGCATAGGAAAGAAGCAGGCTTAGATAGAAAGAAGTATGGCATTAGATTCAAATCAGAAAGATCTATCCGGAGCTTCAGGTATGTGGTAGGTTTCTAGTTCCCTTCTCCATGCATTTGATTTGCTCGGGGGAAGGGCTGCCTCCAGGAGCTTGAGCCTGAGCAGCACCTAGGCCAGCTGGACCCACAATGCTGGTTGCAGTTCCTAACTGCCCTTCTGATATACATCAAAATATTAGCCCTTTGCAAAAAAGAAAAGCGGCAGACACCAGTATCTATAGCTCCCATTCACACTGGAGGAGAAGCTAGGGGTACATGCTTTTTAGACCAACTTATTTTAAGCTGTCAATGACAGGGAAAACAATGGGCATTCCTTCGCTTCCCGAACTTTCAGTTCAATTAGCGAGCTGATACCAGAACAAATTTAACAACTTTCTTCTAAGAGTTGATGTTCCCAAGGGTTGTTCTACTTCTTACTGGGACATTTTTCCAAAACATAATTTTGTTTTCATATTAATGTAAGAATTTTCTTCTTTTAAAAAACATCCCAGGCCATTTCCTAACTAAATGGAAGATGCTGAGATCAGATAACATCTCTCATCACTGGGCTATATACCAAGTGGTGAATGAGAAGGGCAGATTGCTCTGTGAAATCAGAGTGCTATGTTAGAAGAAAGTCAGTTGTAAGTGTGAGCTCTCATATATTTCAGATATCAGTTACACTTTTTTTTTTTAGGTTAAGAAACCAACAGCAAAACATTTTCTTTTCTGCTTTAACCCATACCATGCCCTTCCCCTTTTTTCCCCCCTACATTCTTCCTGCACCATAGTTATACACTGGAAGGCTGGAGCTGAACTGCAGGTAGGTGCATCCTGCACCTGTGCAGAGTCTGGCAGTTCACGTACTGCTCTACATTCATCAGTTACTCAGTAGCATCAATGACAGGACTCCATTTCCAGCCCACGATTATGTTACTGTTGAAAATTACTTTCAAGAAGGACAGGTAAAGAGCAGGCCCAAGTGTTGTCTGATAAAATGATTACTTATAAAAACTGATCAAAATCTGGAAAAAGTTATCTGTGACAACAGTAGCCCATTTCTACAATTTATATAAGCCTGTCCAAAGATTTCCCTCTGAGCATCTCATTAAACCTAGGCTCCAAAGCTAGAATTGACTGCATTTATATATTTCAGCTGCTGAATGCTGTCAGGATTTGAAGATAAACTACTTCTTCCAAACAATTTAGATTTTATAGTATTTGTTGGCTTCACCAAAGATGAAAGACTGTTGTTTTAAATCATTGCTTTGTACAATCTGGTTTGCATACATTTAACAGAGAGCCATTTACAATTGCATCAGCATTCGGAGTGTGGCAATAGAAAGGTAAGCCATAACTGGATACCTACCCCGTGACATCAGAGTTCAATTTTCACCAAGTCTTGTTTTTCCTGTATTCTTTTCCCAATTAGATCATTTGGGAGTAGGGAGGATTTTGTTTTAGAGTTCTTCACCCATCTGCTTTACTGAGGGTATGCTTCAACCCATTCATTTTTCAGTATCATAAACTCTTACTTTATAGCACCTTTAGTAGATACGAAAGAAACAAAAAACTCCAAGCCCACAGCTCAGTATCTTCCACAAAGCAGTACTTCAGTCCAAAAATTAACCCATCAACATACCACTTGGACACACCTGAATAGCAAGTGACAGGCAAATTTAATTGCTTTTCAAAGGACTTCAAGTCTGCTTCACCTACTTCATGTGCCCCATCCACCTCCCAGCTACAGAGGTTGGCCAGGGAGCTCTGTGCTGAACCATGGGTGCCTGAAGACAGGCAAGATGAAGACAAACCATAGGGTATCAAACCTTTTTCCTTCTGCCCCTCCGAAAGAAAGAGCAGTGGGAGTGCAAATTTAATACTCTCTCAAAAACCCCTCTGTAATGACACACTAGTATAAAATGATGACAATACGAAAAGAAAGGGGAAGAAAAACCCTCTGCTTCCCACCTCTCGCATCACACATTTCTTCAAATAGCGATCATCCACAGGGAAACATCACTCCATCCTTAATTCTATCTGTTGCCTAAACAGCCAGAGTCAAAATGCAGGACACAGAAGACTACATCTTCACTCTACCAGTCTCCTGAAAGCCAGGCTGGTGGCCAAATTCCCTGCAACTGTCCACTTTTCCTCAGGGACATACTTAGGGCTGGATTCAAGCAGAACGGCTCAAGAAAAACCTCTTCTACACCCGACCTTTCAGGGATGCCTGCATTACCTTCTCTGCCCGGTCAGCTGCAAGGCTGGCATACTGCCTGGATCCTCTCCACACCAGTGGTCTCAGAGAAGCTCACGTAGCCCCCTTGTCTGGAGACCATGAGGCAAAACAGCCACACAAGTGCCTCTTCTGGCTTGACTTAACCTTCCCTAAACTGGCAGAGTCACAACACCCCAGAGAAGGTCTCTTCAGGCCCCTGAAAAGTGATACTAGCAGCTCCCAGTCGCTAACGAGCGCTTACCCATGAGCCAAAGTGTACCATTTGATAGTCTGTGATAGCGTCGAGGTTTAACCCCAGCCAGCAACTGAGCACCACGCAGCTGCTTGCTTACTCCTCCCCTGCCCGCGGTGGGATGGGAAGAGAATCAGAAGAAAAGATAATACCCATGTGTGAGGTTAAGAACAGTTTAATAACTGAAATAAAATATACTACTAATCACAACTGTAATGGAAAGAGAAAAAGAAATAAACTCCAGGGGAAAAAAGGAAAAAACAACCAACCCAAGTGACACACAATACAGTTGTTCACCACCCACTGCCCGATGCCCAGCCAGTCCCCCAGCAGTGATCCTGCCCCCCCCCCGGCCAACTCCCCCCAGTTTATACACTGAGCATGATGCCACATGGTGTGGAATATCCCTTTGGCCGGTTGGGGTCAGCTGTCCTGGTCGTGTCCCCTCCCAACTTCTTGTGCCCCTCCAGCTGCTCACTGGCAGGGAGTGAGAAGCTGAAAAGCCCCCGACTTAGTACCAACATTTCTTAGCAAAAACTAAAACCATCAGGGTGTTATCAACATTATTCTTATCCTAAGTCCAAAACAGCACTGTACCAGCTACTAGGAAGAAAATTAACTCTATCCCAGCCAAACCCAGGACAGATAGAGAAGATACTAACTTCTTGTTTGACCAGGTGCCACTGTGGGACACACTGTACTCAACCAAACCTTTATCTAGGCCAGTTTTTAACATTCTCTTTTGATACTGCACAACTTGTGTAAACAAAAAAAATAAAATAGTATTTACTAATTCTTAGCAATTTCTGTCAAGCCATTCCGAGGCCTCTCAAAAAACTTTCAGCTATAGGAAAAAAATATTACCTTCAGGAAGGTTTTTATGTCCACAGGTCTTGAACTGTTACTTATCCTTACAGATCCCAGCATTACAATGTGGGTATGCCTGGATGTTATATGCAGCTCCTGACTCCCCAAAATTTGGGTTGTCCACTGAAAAGTCACAGACCCTCTTCTGATGGACAACAGAACTATTATTTTTCCTCTCTAGTTTACTCCTCTTAAAAATATTCCAGCTTTAATCTTCCCACATTTACTTTCCTTGGATGGTTACTTCTCTTCAAGAGAAAATCTTACGGGTTCATTCACACAGTCTAATGTGACACTACACTGCATTTCATACAGTTTAATTAATAGTTTAGCTGAGCTACTTAATGTTTAATACTGTGGGAGGTGACTATTTTTCTTCTGTTTTAACTGTTGCTATGATATTTACAGTATATTTGAAGTAAGCCTCCAACAACCTACTTCATATGACCTGAATATTATCCTTTCTCTATGAAATTCTGTAGAAGGTTACTAGCCCTAAAATAATGCTCTTCTATAATACTGTTGAAGAATGACAAACCTTGAGTGTTGCAGTGATTTTGCTGCAATATACTTACGCGTAAAAAACAACCCTAGAGCGAAAAAAAAGCATATACAGCAAACAACCAGGCTCACTGTACGTTTACTACCTACATTTCCACTCAGACTCCACATCAGACAGATGTGGTGCTCACAGACCCGGCAGGATCACTCCCTACAGCCACAACAAGAAACCTAACACACAAACATCTGGATAAAGTCAAATTATCAAATTAAAGCCAGGATTTGCAGGACTTTGCTGATGACCTTGCAGATGAGTAGGAGAGGCTGAATCGAGAAGTGGCAAACCACCAGCAAGGAACAACTTCCTGCTTTTCTATGGGTATTTAGATTTTAGTTAGAACTTTGTGCTTATTATTTTCATGTTAAAATCATTTGGGACCAATCACCATCATAGCTCTGTCCACAACACACAACTGGCACTGCCTGCTCTAAAAAGCCAGTCAAAATAGCACAGATGGCAGCAAATGAGGGGGAAAAAAAAAAAAAAAGGTAGACTCTACAGAAAAAAAGGCAACAAGCATTATGTGGGTGATGTATCATTTCATAACTCCCATTTAATTTTGACTTCTGTTTGAGGCAAAGACAAGGGGGCGAAAAGAATGACACAGCAGGAGGGATGACTGAAGGCCTGAAATCCATGGTAACAAGTGAGAGCCAGCAAAGGACACTGTTTCAGGAGAAGATTAGAGGAACGAACTCCAGAGCAGCATCCTCTCCCGTGCAGAGTCTGCTCTCTCTGCACTTGCTGAGGCAACCCACACCCAATGTTATTTCTCTATCCACAATCTACACACTTTTCTAGTGGACAGTCAACCTCATATAGTTTTTGGTCCTCCTCTCTCTTCTAAGACACAGTACTTCTACTTGCTTTGGGCGGGGTGGGGGGGAAGATGCAGCATCCTTGCAACAAGTGCTTCCCCTAGGACCTTCCTAGGGTAGGATTTAATGCCATGCAACCCTTCCCATAGTTTCCTCTGGAAAGGATTACTAACTTACCCATTTCACAGCTTCAACAGCAGACAGACTGAAAAGCTAAATGAATTATCAGAGGCAACAGTGGATTAAGACTCATGAGCTAATGTCTCAGCTGTGCACTCATTCCATTAAGATGTAGAGTCCTGTTTAATATTAAAACCAGCCTCAGCCAGAGATTTATGGCCAGCATCACCGGAGGTGGATTACGGATCAAGACCACGTTCTGTTTGTTAAAATAACATTGTGAATCTATAGGAAGGGCAGTATATGTCAGTTTAGTTCTGTAAGAAGAGTTAAGTATTACTCAACTCATTACTAAGACTTTGGTTTTGTGCCCCAACCACTAGAAGTTAGGTTTGGTTGTTTACCAAACCAATATTCTAAGGCAGAGATGGCAGCACCTCTAGAGAGCAAGTCATGGAGAACCCTGCCTGATCACTCTGGAGACAGTGCCTCTTCCATATGCTTCCCAACAAGCAAACCCATCATCTTGTAAGTGGCTCTTGCGCAGTCAGTTTTGCAAGGACTCTTGCCAAAGAGTCCCATTAAATTCATGTCAACATACCACAAACCTGCAGTAGCTGCAACACATGAGCTTTGCCACATCTCCAACAGCATTTTTCTACACAGAATGACTATAGAGACTACTTCTCACACTTCTGAAAATTATTGCAAGTCCCCAGATGGTGATATAATCAAGTTTTTTAAAAAAATCCTTCAGCAGAATGGGAAGACTTAGAAAGCCCATGTTCATAGCAACACAGCTAAGTTTTAGAAGCTGTGCAGGCCTCAAAAAATAACTCTTCCCTGTATGAAGCTTTGGTTAGAAATATTCCCTGTCTCATCTTCAGGTGCTCTTCTGCAACCTGTAAGATACCCTTAGTGTAGGCTAAAGTTAAAAAAAATAAATATAATTGCTACAACTGGATACTGGTAATTTCATGGAACTGTATTTAAATGAGATGATGGAATCTAGCAAAACAGTCTTTTAAAAAGTACTAGTTATAAAAAACCTAGTGTTTCCCTTTATTTTTTTTATACAATTTGTTGTCAAAATACTGTAAAGACCTATCAACCATCACAGCTTGAGAAGGTACTTTCTTTTCCAATTGAAAAATGGGCTTTCAAAGCCTCCGTTTATGCTTCCATTTTGGCAAGTTCTGTAGGATTATTTTATTTCCCCAATTGCCACAGCAGTGAAGTTATTTGAAGTTAAGAAAAAATTTCCTACACTTTGGCTGAAGAGAAAGTCCTTCAACCTTCCCATGACATTTTAATGGAAGAACAACAGAATTTCTAAATAACTTCAAAATGGGATGCTACAAACTAAACCCATATATCGAGGGGGAGATGGGGCAAGAAAGGGGCATTGAGAACAGAGGTAAACACAACAAATACACATTTAAGGCTGTGGTCCCTTTGCTAGCTGTCTGCAGATCCTTAAAATTACTACCTAAGGGCTCAACTTCTTTAGTTACCTTGAAAATCTCAGCTCAGCTCGATGACATCCTTTTCTTGTCCTAAAGTTGTGTCCTACTTAAAAACTACTTTGTTTTGCCCCAGAGACATCTGTATTTCAGTTTTCTGGCTAATGACCACAGGGACTGGGTTTGTTGTATGACCTCCATTTGTAGCTTGCAAAGTGCTTTGGGGTTGTTTAGAACAGGCAGAAAAATAAAAGGAGGAAGGGGCTCTGCTTAATTGCTATGCCTAAGTTTCCAGAATTCCAATATTTAATTGGATGTCTGGATTTCTTTTTATTCTTATTTTCTTTGCTTCTTGAGGGAGAAGCCTTTAAGGCACAAAATGGCCTGAATTCACAGAGAACTTGTTCCACAGCCTTATCGATTTAAGGTAATTTTCACAAAATGGAATATTCCATATAGAAGAAACTAGACTTCTAGCTTTCTTCTTTCCCATACTACAAGCAAGCAGCTAAGTGGATGGAAAACAGAATTTCCTTTGAGTTGATATGGAGGGGAAGGGGAAGAAGAGGTAAAAAGATGACTAAGAGGCCCTGCGATAGTCCAGATTTACTGTGCTTCTATCTCAAGTCTCAATTCACAAATAAAAGGTGTTCTCTCTACACTCCCACCTGACAATCCCGCAATAAACTCCTGAGTCACCCTGGACTCTTTTCTCATTGCCCATCACTACCAGTAATACTGGGACCACAGGCCAAGCCCATGCACAGGAACACCTGCACATTCTCACTGTCCCTAATAATGGGCTTGCACAGCTGTCAGCAGTGCAGAATTTGGCAAAGCAGTTGATAATTTTGATTGCTGTGTCTGCCAGCCCCCCCTCGATCAACACTGCTAGCTCTGCAAAACCAACAAGAGCAAAAGCACTCATAACAGGAAGAAGGAAGAAAATAAAATAAGGAAAATAGACCCTGAAATACAGGCTAGAAACAGACCTGCTGAGCAAGACGTCACCTTTTTACAGTCACTTTTCTGACAGCAGTTAAGGTAATACTTGTTTTCCACTTTCTAGAAACGAAAAGCTAACATTTTTTGCTTCTAAACAACTTAAGCATCTGCCTTTTGAGTTACAGGCTAAGCAATTTTACCCATGGCTTTTAGTTTTTATTTTGCAACTTAAACATATGCTTATGCTACATTTTCTGCACGTCAGTTGGACTTCACAATATCCAGATTCATTTTGGTTAGATTTATCTGAGTATAACAGCATTCTATGTACAGCAAAACTATCTTAAGAGTCCTTCATAGGTTAACAGGTAAAATTCTGCTTTGATAGAAGTAAACAGTACACTTAAAGCTCGTTTTGCCTTTAAGGCACTAAATGAAAATTGCAGACCAAGAATGTATTTTGGTATCAACTAATAAATACCATTAATTTTGCACAACTGCTCAAACTGAAATACCCGAAAGGAATAAAAACTCACAACCACCACCAGCTTTACACCACTTATAAACATATTATTAGTCTTACAGTATAAGTGAGTTAATTTCTCCGATCACTCAGATTCTTGATCAAGTCATCACACCATAACAAGTCACCATGTGTCAGCAAGGCAAGTACCCAGCTGTATCCTCTTAGCTTGCAGGCAATAAGGTAAGTCTTAACTGCTTTCTGTCTGAGCTTAATTCCCTTGAATGTGCTGCAAGTGACTTGCACAGTGAACTGCCACAGGCCGGATGATAGTGTTACCTGGCCTTGGTAACAGCCAGGATCACTTGGACTTGCCAGGACAAAAGACACCCCCGGTGTCTTCAAAGTCATACCCCTCCATGCAGCCAAGTTGTGCACTCTGTTCCAAACAGTTTCATAGGGAACAGGACTCAGATTCTGTAAGAACTGGGTTCTTGCTGCCTTTTTGAAAGAGGTCTGTGGATTCTGGCCAAGCCATAGTCTCCCTGCTGGCCCCAAATTCAATTAGGGATTGTAATTCCTTAACACCTCACATCAAAGGATGAGCTGATGGGCTCACGTGCTTAGTGATGCCAGCCTATAAATAAAAGCACTATAAAAGTTCCTCTCATCCAAACATCTAGCATTTCCTTCCCCACAAATGCATAATTTTAAGGCAAATCACATCAAATATTTCTCCAGACATTGCGTTATACGCTTGCATTTTAAGAGATACTGTTCTTTAGGCTCTGTGGTAAGGATAGGAAGTGGCAATAATTAGCATTAGCATTATCATCTCCTGAAACCAAAGGACTAGGAGAGACAGGCCCATATATTGTAAAGACAGCAGCCTGCCAAAATACAAATAATTGCAAGCTACTGTATTTATTTGGCTTCCTCATTAGCTACATTGATAGCATTTCCCGGGGGGGGGCAGGAAGTTGGGTGCAGTGGTCCTATTAGGTTGTCATACTGGCATGTTAACAACATAATGTGGTAACTTTTTAAAGACAAACCATTCATGTTAATTCGCACAGCAGACAGAGGCACAAGCCACAGAAAGTATTATTTATGCACACACTCTCTCCTATTGCATTCAAAACAGAAGCACTGGAAACTAGTATTTTTGTTTAAAATGAAGTGTCAAGCTTTTACCCAACAGAGAGCATCAAGGAGGCTCGCTGGAAGCAAGCAGCAGCATAGAGGCAGCCAGAGCAGAAAATTTCAGGTTCAATTTGTAATGAATGCAGCAGCAGTTCTATGTCCAGTGCAACCACAAACCAAAAACAATGTGATTTTCTCTGAACCATTTCTTTTTCTTCACTAAATTGTAGGGCATTTTTTTTCCTTATGTCCAATCTTAATTTGCTCTCTTTCCATTTAAAGCTGTTACTCCTTGTCCTGTCACTATAGCCCTTGGTAAAAAGCCTCTCTCCATCTTTCATGTAAGCATCCTCTCAGCATTGAAAGGCCAGTATAAGGTCTCCCCAGAGCCTTCTCTTCTCCGTGCTGAACAACCCCAGCTCTCTCAGCCTGCCTTCACAGGAGAGGTGCTCCAGCCCTCTGACCATCTTCATGGGCCTCCTCTGGACTCACTCCAACAGGTCCATGTCTGTCTTGCACTGGGGACCCCAGCACTGAACACAATGCTCCAGGTGGGGTCTCATGAGAGCAGAGGGGGAGAATCACTTCCCTCGACCTGCTGACCACACTCATTATGATACAGCCCTGCGTACAATTGGCCTTCTAGGTTGCAAGCACATAGTGCTGGGTAATGTCCAATTTTTCATCCACCAATATCCCAGAGCACACCACCAGCTGCAATTTGAGTTAAGATGGACAACAAATATTGCAATACACCCATATCAATTTGTTGTCAACAGCTCATCTCTCACAGTGTCTGTCAAGTGATCTGGGTCGCAGGCTCTCCCACTTGTCTCAGCTACATTGGATGCCAGTTGTTGTAGCCAGAGTCCAACTCAGTCTCACACAGGGCACCAACTGTCACAGCACAGGCAGGATAGTAAGCTACAACAAGGTTTTTACTGTCAGTCAGATTCTAAGGTGTGCGCTGTTTCTCCTTCCTCCAGAGGCCAGACCATGCTACTGCTCCATCCAGCAACACCTCTCCCACACTCCTCAGGGCCATTTAAACACTTAGCAGGAATGAGCTAAAAGTGCACATCATCCATGTCAATCAACCCACTGCCACTGAAGCAAGGCCACAGCTGCATGTTATCAATCAGAGGAATGAACCACTGCCTTTATTTCTCTACAATCACCCAGTCTGTACTGATACTGGTGATGGCCCCAACCCAATCACAGGACCTTCCACTTGGCCTCGTTGAACTTCATAAGGTTAACAGTACAGGCATAGGTCAAACACAAATGGGCCAAGAGTGAAGCTAACCCCACTTCAAGATCAGCACCTACGATATTCAAATGTAGGCACATTCAGAGGGAAATCTATTTCTTTCTTCTGACTGTGCAGGCACCCTGGGGCACGGAGCTTAAACTTAGACGTTTGAAGTAAGGGGAGACGAATCCCACCCTCACTGCCACAAATGCAAGCAGCTTTTATTTTAAGAAAGGTGATCAATGCTAGAATGTGCTTGAGTCACCCTCTCAATCTGCCAACAGCCACCTCAGATTCTTCTCTTTCGGACCTCCAGCATTGCTACAGACCTCCCTCAGCCTGCCTATGCTTCCTACCACAAGACATTACTTCTACTGTGTGCATCGCCATAGCCATTGCCTACTTTACCAGGACAAACTACCTGCAACTGGTGCTGAATGCCAGAAAAAAAATATTCTTTAGGGAATTTTTTTTGTTTGCTTTTTTGGTGGTTTTTTTTTGTTTTGGTTTTGTTTTTTGAAGTATTTTCATTTGAGATTTGTCAGTTACAAATGATTCTCACAGTTTAATGTACAGTGTTTACCTGAGGCATCAGAATAAGGGAGCAGGAACAGGCTCTCACTGATACACAGTTTTGAAGCACATTACTTACCACTAATGATACCTTCGTAGTGTCATTTCTAGCAGAGGTTTAATTTCTTTGCCAATTACAGAGAGATACATGCTTTCCCCGGGCAGGTCCCTATAATCTAGGCTATGGTTTGCACAGCTAGCAATGTAAAGATCGTGCTGCAGAATAATATTAGTGAGATCAATCAGGATGACTAAGTGTATCTTCAAGAATTCATTCATGCAGAAATCACCAACTACTAAGGAATATATTCCAGGTACCTGTATTTCTCCAGGTACAGTACCAGATTGTTTGGCTCTCAACAGCCCAGCAGGACATACAGGTTTGCTTCTAGTGCTGCGCAGCTTCTCCTCAGTTTGTAAGCCGAACAGGAGCTTAGCAGGGAGAGGTGCAGACAAGTAAAAATGTAATATTGCTTAAGTATTGAGAAATAAACACCAAAAAAATAAAGCAGTAGCTCTTATGGAGACTTCATACAGAAATAGCCCGAAGAATGGCTACAGTGTAGTTCAGAGCAGACTGTAGAGCCGGTGGTACTGCCTGTCTGGACACAGTGAGTGTACCTGAACTAATTCTGTGCAGCATCTTGCACCAGCTGTACCCATTTTTGGGAGCAGAACAGCACTCTTGTTTGTATATTCTATTTACCCACAACCAAAGGCACCAATACATCTGCACTCTTCTGTACCACTGTTTCACCAAAAAGCCAACACTTTGCTGTTGTAATCCTGAATCTTTACAGGTATTTCTGATCATTTCTTTCAGCTTCACACTCTTTGGGGGCAGGGGGGTGATGAGGGAATAAATCTGCAACCTAAATTGCAACTCAGTGAAGAGGACACTCCAGTTTGGATTGCTGTTACCACTTAGGAAGCTCCATGGCAGGTGGAGCTGTCATTAATCACACACAGTGACAAGCTGCTACTCTCAATCATGCTTTCTGATCAAATTCTGCACTAATAAGGAGCTTCAGAGCAGGCTGGCTGTTCAGCAAGGTTAAAAATGCAGATGGTATTTTTCTTAAGCTTCCTAATGTTCAGTAGCAGAAACAAAGAGAAAAAAAACCAAACAATCCCCCACCGCATTGCTAAACATCCTACACCACATGCTTTCAGCTGGATTGCTTTCTATCATGCACATGAATTTTGTAAATGGACGAAAATTTGTGATGTAGTTTTAAGGGTATAATAAACAACAATCTCCTTTCAAAATATTACAAACAATACAGTTGCACTTACAGAGTATGTTTGCTTAAAAACACCTCCAAAAATGCCACATTCTTATAAATAAAAGCTGCAACAGAAATGTTTTTGGTCAAGTCAGTGTAAGGAGATGTTTACCTGCTATTTCTAGGAAATTGGGTACATCAGGAATCATGCTTAACACAATGCACAAATACACAGTTAGCAAGTTAACTATCAAAAGGTATTAGCCTCAGGAGAGGGAGAACATGCTGGTCTTTGTTGTTCTCAATAGTGGGCCACATTTTAGTCCACAAGATGCATATAGGGGCAAGAGCAGCCGGGTTCAGCTTTCCTATCAAAGGTAGTTTACAGAAACTTGGAGCATACAGGTTTTGATAGATCAATGCCTACGTTTCAAAAGAATAGAGTAAAAAGCAAACATCACCACCACAAAAAAAAAAAAAAAAAGAGATAGCTTGTAGAAAGCCAATGCAACATGTCCTCTGACACAGTGGCTCAGAAGGCACTTGCTTTACTACCTGTGGCAACCAATTGCTAAACACTAAGGTAAGCTGAGCCTTCAGAGAAAACAAAGCTTCATCAACTAAACACCCTGAGCAAGAAATCAGAAAGGGTACCATGGACATGAATGCCATGATACCACTGCTGCCAAAGTCACCTTGCAGGTAGGGACGACACTTGAAGGCGTAACTCTCCCTTCTGCAGTTGTTCTCTCTGCTCCTGGTTTTGGGCCCATCACTGATACAAACGAGGAGCTGCCCAGCATCCCAGAAACGCTGTTCTCTCTACCCATCCATCCAAGGGACATCACGCCACTGTTCAGCCTCTGACACCCACACAACAGAAGCAGGAGGGACAGAAAACTTGCAGCTTAAATAATTTTTCTGCTCATTAATTCTCTGAGGAAGCACAGTTCAGCCAAAGACAAGTTTTAGAACAGACACTGCCAAGGTTTCAGCTATTTATTATCTCTAATTTAACTGAAAAGGCAGAAATTGAGTGACTTAAGATTAATTAACAGCTTCCTTATAAATTTAATTTTGGCTACTTACTTCTATATAGGGAACATAAAGTAACATAATTAAAGCAGATGATTGCACTGATTGTAAAAGGCTGACTGCTCAGGTTTTTTTTTTAGTGAGCCACCCTAACAAGTTGTAGGTTAAAACCTTCTGCAAGATCTTGGAGTGACCACTCATTGACTCTTCTTTCAAGTAATTACATTACATCCCTCTGTTGTATTCTATCTTAAGGGGGGGAAAGTGAAAGAAAACCACCACAGACAGTAATGACATGAGGACAAGACTTGAGATCATTTACCTGATCACCTAGTTACTGTCAGCTAACAGAGCACAGCACACAGGACTATAGGGAAAAATAAACCCTCCAGTACTGAAACTGCCAGCACTTTAAGACAAAGGAGAGGGAAAAGAACAAAAGAGAGAAGGACTGACTTCATTTAACACAACACTCACCCATTTGGGTTTGCAAAGCAATTGTTGGTCACATTCTGCTGGTTGTCCTCCTTATTTCAAGCTACCAAATTACAATTAGACATTTTACTTGGCACTTGCTATTTATGGATCCTCAGTAACTAGAAACACATATTCACAGATGGAAGGTGAACAGAACAAGACTGCAAAAGCGAGGACAGTCTACACCACGCACTAGCATGGGAAAGAAAAACAAACCACAGAAACAACAGGGGTAGGGAAAGAACCAAGCATACAGCAACACACAAAAACCAGACAGCAAGAGAGATATGAGGAAATAAACACTTCTGGAAATTTAATTCAACTGCGGTGAGTTGGATTTAATTTATTTTTAAAAGCAGCTGATTGAGGTCTCTGGCCCATGAACAGAGACTATTTAATTTCTGAGACCAAGATGGCTTTTTATTCATGCAAGTCTTACTGCTGTAAGACTTGGTAGGGCTGCATTCTCCACACTGGAGGAGCGTCAGAGATCTGCTGGGGAGGAAATGGCCAGGAAAAAAAGGGTGGGAGGCAGAAGCCAGCCTGAATGTAACCTCTTAAGAGAAATGAACGGACCTGTTTGCACACACTGCACACAGCTCTCCCATGAGGGATTTCCAACTTACTTACAAGTAAGTACTGTTAATTTGCAATTTAGAAAAATCTCAATTCTACTTATTAAGACATTTGTCTTTTCCTTCTATTTGGGGGAAATTTGCTATGGATTGTTTTGAAGACACAGAAAAGGGACAGATATAAACAAAATTTATGCTGTTACAGCAAGGAAAGTAACAGTGACATTGCTGAAATGCCTCAGGGAGTTCGTAAGTCAACAGGATACCAAGAAATGCCATAACAGATAGAGGACCAAACTGTCTTAACTCATTTCTGGGACGAAGTTTCCTTAGGCCTCCTGTAAGCTGCACTTGGGATCATCTACAATGCAACAGTAATGCAGGCGTCTTTGTGAAGTCTCTGAATTATACACAGGCTCTTTCCTGTTGTGCAGAACTCCAATTAGTGTCTAATCAATAAGTTTATTTGCCTGCCTAAAAGTATGATCCAACTTCTGGTTTATGCAGGAAGCATTTTTAATAAGGCAAGTTGAAGCAGGTACTCTTTCTGGAAGGCAGAATTGTTCTTGGAAGCTTTCCATCATGAGACAGCGGAAACTCCACCACTAACTCTTAATTAAGTGCTCTATTGCTTTGGGTTTGTTTTAATTATTTTTCTTTGTAGATAAGTCATTAATAATATGAGTATCTGCTTGCCTAAGTCATGACACTGTGAAGGTACTAAGAAAACCAGTGGCAGTTGTCCATTGCAGCAGCAGTCAGTAGAGTTATTAAAGTGGTAGAAAAGGCATCTTTAGGAAGTTTCTGCCACCCCCAAAAATAAACAGCATACAAAGTCTTGAAAAGAAGCTCATCTTGTCCAGCAATTCATGCTGCCACAACTGTGTATTTATTTTTGCCTCTATAAAACAAGCATACACAAACTGCCAAGATAGCAGACATGCTCTGAAGACAGGTATGCAAACACAGGGACATCCCCATATCAGCCATCTAAGACACACCCCCAGGAGCACAAGCTACTGCTGCATGAACAGAAGTGCACCTTTCTCATATTGCACCACCTCCCTGGATGTCTCGATGAAAAAAAGAAAAAAAAAATTAAGAATCTCTAATTAGGACCTAAGCATCTATGCAAGAAAAATGTTTTTTCTCTTTAATAACAGACTTCCAGATTTTAGTCTATGCTGAACTGTAAAGCCAGGGCTTGATCACAAAATTGCTGTGCAACAGAAAAGCAGTGATGTGCTCCCTTTGTAAGAAACAAAGTAAATTTGGGGTACTGCTGCTATTTGAAATTTGTATTCTTTAACAGTCTCCCTCTCCAACAGACAAAAAAAATAATTTTCAGATCACCTCTTCTGGTCAGTCCTACTAAGTGGTTGTCTAATGAGTTTAAATAGCCTCCTGGAGACAGGCCTATAGGTTTGGGTAAGGCAGAGGGAAGAAGAGTGGAAGATGCTGCTTCAGTCACTTTATATTGGCTGTATCATTTTGACACATTGTTACTCAAAATGCTATCTATTCCACACAGTATGCAGCTAATCTAATCTAAAGCAGCAGCACAAGCACTGCTGTGCTATGGAAATGTTCTACAATGCAAACATGATTAGCCACATAGGTGGAGCTTTACATGCAATTGTTTGGGAGAGAGATTTAACAGTGCCACAGTGACAACATGGCCTCCCTCTTCAAATTATCTTATCACACTCACTTCAGACTAGGCTTTAATCTTGCCAGCTGCAATTTTCATCCCCCTCTTGCTAAGGTGTAGCCTCATCGTACACTAATTATGGCAATTTAATGAAGATAAGAAAAAAGATTATTAATAAAAGCATTTGCTGTTTCTTATGGGTTTGGCCAGTCAAACTGCACTAAAGGATGCTTAGATAATATTAAGAAGCTAAAAAGTACACCTTAAGAACAAAATATTTTTGCCACATAACAAGAGACACAAATTGGAAAAACAAACAGTAACCCACAACTCAAAAAACTTCAGTCAGACCTAACAAGTACATTAAATAAAACACTCAAGGCTCTGATTCAGGAATATCCCAGAAATATGGGAGAAGTGAAAGATTCACTTCCAAAAAAACTTTGACCATTGTAAGGCAAAACACATAGACTTCCAAAGTCAGAAGGGTGAAGAATTATACAGTCCCTCTGCAACCACGCTCATCTGCCAGCATTTCACAATGTGCCCACTGCCTGTTAGCTCTCTAAGTTTTCTCAAATTACTTTTGTAAATAGTGTTGGAAGGGTTGGGTGGCATTTGGCTTAGCCCACTTCAGACCAGCTAAGGCTGTGATGTTAGTCAACCCAATACTATGTAATGCCAGAGTTAAGCCTTTTGGCATACCCACTGTGAACAAGGCATTTCCAGAAGTACAAGCAGCTTTATACAAGGTGAATGCATGTGTATTTAAGGGCTATTCCTAAGGGCCAGCCAACCTCTGTCCTGAGCACTTACTAAATACACCAGCATCCACATCTCAATCATCATGAAACAGGTTATGCTCTCCTTCCTAAAATGCAAGTCTCTCTGCAGTTGTGAGCAGTGTCATGCTGCAAACTGACTTAAAAATATTAAATAAAAAAGATTAAAAGTTCTCAAAGAGGATTTAAATACAGGCAGCAAGTCAGCACTTCACTTCCTACAATCCCTTCCGAGAGAGATTAGGGCACAAGGGCTCGATACCTTGAAAGTAAAATAGCTACAAAGAATGTTGATTTTCTCTCTCAGAACAGTGGCTGCAGAAGATAAGAGGCACAAGTACTTATGTTTTAAATACTTCCCCTATTCAGTTTTAAGATATACTGTCAGTGCAAGTATTAAAGTGATACTGTCAACTTCCCACCTTGATTCTTAGAATAAACCTGAAAAACTTCAAACTAGAGTTTGGGCCTTTATTATTAATTTTGTGGGCCTTCAGTAAACATATATATATCCATATACATACATAAATACACATATATACATAAACATATATGTAAATATTTGTGTATGTGTATATATACATACACAGAGGTTTGTACCAATGATGTCTGCAATATAAAATCAAGCCCTGAAGCAGACTAACATTACTTGGGTTTGAGTCTCAATACTAGTAAGTCAGTCTCTCTTCTGAATTTCCACAAAACCAAATCTCAAAAATATCAATACCTAGTACTTTATTTTTTTTGCTTATAAAAAAACCCAAACAACTAGGCATGAATAAAAGGTAGCCTATCCTCTTACAGGTTAAACGAGACATTTGTCTGATATAGGAGGCAACAGTAGTCCATGAGTGTCCAGTGAAAACACTGTAAAATATTTGCAGAGTTCTGCCAAACCAGCATTAATACTGAAGTGGTACATGCTTTTATTACTCCAAATCCTCCCTGGAGGCCTTTGCAATTTGAATGGCCCTGTTCACTATCCTTTTATGCTAACAGACCCACAGGAGGGCAGCTTTAGGAAAAAGGTGACCTAAAACATCCCTACCGTTTCTTCCATCTGCACCTCTAGAATGGCCCAGCACCAGCTCCACAGCTCCTATCCTGCAAACACTGGCACCAAAATTTCAGCCCCTTCCCTCACTCATGCCACAAATAAAATAAAGCGGGAATTACACATTCTCTCTGCCACCAGACTAAGCCTGCAGCAAAGAAGTTCTAAGATACCTTAATCCTTCTGGCTGCCTTCCGTCACGCTGTGCCTCCTTGATGCTCACAGCTCTCCCGTATTACTCTGTAATAATGCCAGCTGGCCTCTCTTAGCCTGCTTTTAAAAAACAAAAAAAACCACCACAAAAAACCAACTACTCACAAATTAAAAAAAGGCAGAAAAACAAACCCCTGAATATAGTGTTTCATTCATGGGTTAGTTATTACCAAGTTGTGACTTGTATAATTAATCATAATTCAAGAAGGCATAGCATACGAACAATTACTTAAACATTTAAAAACAAAGTGGGTTGCTGGCTTTTTACAATGCTGACATATTTAACACCCAAAACAAATCCTTTTACTGCTGTCTTTAAAACAAAGGCACACATTTTTCTCCAAGCGAGATCTCATACTGCAGAACTCTTCATCCTCCTGCAGGAAGATGGCTGTTTTCAGTATTAGAAAGTGATGGGACAGACAATTATAAAAATGGTTTTACTGGGTGGAAAAAAATACTTTCAGATGCACACCCAGTTGATGACAACCCCCTTAATCCATTCAACAAAAATTTTCAAATCAAATAACTTGGGGGGGGGGGGGGGGGGGGTAGTGGAGTGGAAATTTGACAAACATTTCCCTTCTATCCACCATGCAACATTAGGAAGGAGCAGACTTATTTTTAAGCTGATTTTCTCCCAATACCAACAGCTCTTTGCGTATGTTTCCTAGCGGTTAAACTACCACTACTCCAGCTTCTTTGCTCATACCTGCAATTACTTATTTAGGTATTCTGTCGCCATGGGAAGGGCAGATCTCTACTCTTCTTTGCATTGCAGAGCCTTCTGGAGCAAGTATGTTTATTTTATATCCAATAGGGCACAATCATGTAGAAATAAAGAGTTGTGGGAGAGGGGAGAAGGTAGAAAGGGAAGAACATATCACACACTCCTGCAGATAAACTCATAAGATAAACTCACAGCAAGATTTAAATGACTACGGAAGAGTCCCAACTTGGTATTCCTGGTACAGAGGTTGAAAGCATAATATTAAAAGGCCAGCAGCACTCTGCTCAGTTCTACCGGGTCTAGCAGTTTCCTCAAAATCAGTTTGGTCTCAGTTTTGTTTTTTATTCACACAGAATAATGTCAGCTCTAAAAAAATCCTAGAAACTAAGTCAGGATAGGAACTGACATAATCCTAGTGAGTGGGTTTTAAGAATCAGAACTCCAATGGCATTTATTAGAATAATCCTAACATAACATTCTCACAATTATGTCCTCTTCAGTGTTTAAATTTTCAATGATAAAAGCCTGGCTGAGACCAAGTGCTGCCAAAAGGCTGATGCTGCAGTGCACACCCTAGAAGAGCCTCACAACTACCCTTCCACTTCTAGATTGGACCAAGATGGGTAGCTTCAGTGTTTTCACAGCACAATGCAAGAACTTCATATTTAACTGTTCCTCTGCCTAATTTATCCCAAGGACCTGAGCTCCAGACTACTCATAAACTGTATTCAGTACAAAGGTATCTAATTTGAATCTTTGTATTTTAATGGCTGGCAGTGCACCTGACAGCTCAGCATTCAAACATTCAGCATTGTGTAACTGAAGTTGCTTCACAAGCCTAGCTTCGCCAACCTCACAATTAGGCACAAAGTTAAATGTTGGCCATCAGTCACAGCAAAATAAAAATACTCACATGGAAATAATGCAAGAAACCTTCTCCTACACAGGAATATTAACCTTAACACAGCATTTGGCTTTGCTGATAAGGCTTGCTAAATGAACCATATTTCCAGCATGCCTGAAAAAATTATTAGCCAGAGACCAAAACGGCCAAGCAAGTTTCACCTCTGGAGCTGATCCAGATGATTCTCCATGACAAAGGGAAAAATCCATCCCCACAGCCTTCAGTGATCACAAAGTAGCCTGAGATGTGACATCATCTAAAGTTCAGTTAGACACAGATGACTATTCCAGAGAGTTATGATATCCTATTGCTCTTCGTGCTCTAGCTACCCAAGTTACTCATCAATCTGCTTTATCACAAGTTCTAAAATTTATTTGCATCTCTTCTGTAAGCACTGGAAGTACTTCAGCATTTTAGAGTGAGGTTGTAATACCCTGAAAATAAGGAGTTCAGCATGAAAGACAGCTATTTGTAACCCTCCAAACTTGCCAGCAGTACATAGTTAACAGAACACTGGAGACCAAGGATAACCAACTCCTTCAGTCTGGTTTTGCTGATCCTATTTTTCTGGATAAAGAAACTTATTTTTAAAAAAGTCACTGAACACATGTAACAATCATATTTCCAACAGAAGTAAGAGTTTGAGAACAAAATTTAGAATAAACTTATTAGAAGCACATTTCAGATGAGATTAATTGAGTATGCAGGAAAGAACCAACCTTATAATATAAACACAATGTAAATATACCTCTGACCATGGATGCTACAAACATGCTAAGCACAGGAGACACTGATCAACAAGTGCTTCACAAAGAGAGGAGCAAGCTCTTTACCCCCTACCTACGATGAAGAAATAACATTCAGGTATGATGAAAAAATGGCTTCTTCCTTGGCATTCCGGATGCTAGAAACACTAAGGAGCTTCTGCTACATCACCCCATCCATGTGTCTTTGCCACTGCAGTCTTCTCTTGGCTAAAAAACTGAGGCTCTCTGGCTTGGTATCACTGCTAACTGACCTCCTCGTTTGAGTCCTGCTTGGTGAAGCAAGAGAAGATAAGAGTGACACAATTTGTGTTTTACTGTTATCCAAAAAAAAACAACCCTGCTGAGATAGCTAGGAAGACACAGACGTGGAACTGTGAAGTGCTAACATCTGATTAAAACACAGTTCAACAAATCATGCAGGTTTTTTCCTGTACCTCTTACTCACATAAAATCCACTGGTCAAGAAAGAAACCTCCTTGATGCAGATGGGGGAGTACCCCATTCCACACAATCATTCTCTAAGAAATAATGTATTTGCTACAACATCTCCTCTGCCACCTTCACACACACAGAGAAGCCTCCTCTCTTGCAGGGATTCAGCTTGTGACTGTGACACAAACCAGTGCTTCATTCCCGATGTCAGTAGCGTGGAAAGGCTTCAGACACAGCCGTTAGCTCTCCCAACAGCAACGTAAGAATTTCTTCTACGGTCAGTTTTTCACTAATGGTATTCACAGCCTCAGACAGCAGAGGTGCTGGAAAGATTCACCCCAATTTCATTTTGTATCTTCTGGGAAAGCTATGAGTAACAGCAGAGACAGCTGGAGCTCCAACGGGTGGAACACGAAAATGGCTGAGCTGCACCGCTCACCTCCCAGCACGACAGAGGCACGAAGGGCAGACTGTGGCCCAGGTTTGGCAGCACAAGAGGGTCTGCAATACCTCCAGTATTTTCCAAAAAAATCAAACCCAAATCACAGAGCAACTGGGCTGTGGCTGACAACACAATAGCAAGTTCGCTGCTGTTCTAGTGGGTTGCAGGCAGCTGGTTCTCCCGTCATGAAGGAAAGCTTAAATTATGCCTTTAAATTCAGATCAAGCCAACAAGTACTTAGCAGTGGATTGGTCCCAGTCCCAACAATTCTTGTTTCCTTTTCTTTCCTTGTTCTCAAATTTGCCAATAAATATCACAATAGAATCTAATTAATGCTCACTAATGAGTGGGAGACCAATTGCTAATCCAAAAGAATTTGGTTATGTGCAAGTAAGCAAACAAGTTAATGTACCATAAACCGTGTTTTGTTCATTTATTTTGACAACTGTACTTTGCTTTTAATTATACTTCCTAGCAGACTAGTTTGCCTGTCTGTTTTGCAGAAGTACTGAACTCTCTCATCCTGTGTTCCCAAATGTTACTATTAACAAAAAAAACCCAAAACAAAACAAAAAAAATCAAAAAGCCCCGCCCCAAACCAACTGATATAACTGGCCCCTGTCACCAGAAATGATGAAAAATAGTAAAAGACCTCAAGAAATTTGCTTGATGAGTGATTCACATTTTCTGCTCCTGAACCGCCTCGTGAGGAAATATCCACCAGTAGTACTTCATGGTGCTGGAGGTTTTCATTCCAGGCATCTTTCCAGTGGGACTAACAGCTCTTTGCAGAACAGATTTGGTATCTACCTGTGTTGCTGATCTCATTTTCAAGCTAAAGATTTACATCTGAATTCAAAAGGACATCCCTTTCTGTAAACTACCACGTTTCAACATTTTTCTGACTCATTTTAGAGATTTGACCGGTTTAAGCCTTCAAATAGTTTCAGCAAGCTCTCCGTCAGTGGGAGTTCCCTTATTATTGTCCTGCATTTCACCACTGCTTAGAACATTGCTTAACCACTGAACTTGCCAGAAGTGGCATAAGCCAGTAACGCACACAGCTATTTGTGAAAACACCCAGCACTTTCCATTGTAAGTGTGTACAAGCTGTTTTGACTGTCAAACAGTTTTCAAAGGATACTTTCTTACAATGTTGAATCACTGATTTGCTTTGGTTTTTGTTGGGTTTTTTTTTTCCCCTATATAAAAAGCAAGCAAATCAGTAGTTTAACATTGTAAGAAAGTATCCTTTGAAAACATGTTTTCAAAAGCACAAGAAAAGTTGACTCTAATCACAAGCTTTTACAGGACACTGTAAACCCTGACCCTTCTCATGTTCAAAGCACAAACCTTTGCCTCTAAGGTGAGGTGTAGGTGAAAGCTTGAGCAGGCCAATTATTAACCATAGATAGTGTGTGCACTTTGCCAGGATTATTTGACAGGCAGCAGGTAAGTATAGAGGAACACGTCAACTCCAGAGTTTGGTTCCCATGCTAAGAAGAGATTTTGGTCTGGACTCTGGAGCTACCAAATAAGAACATAATTTGGCACATGCAGCTTTACTGGTTGGGTGAGATGTCGCTGCCAGATGAAAGAAGTAGGTCACTTCAAGAAAAGCTGCCCTGTGACAGCCTCTCAGTCTAGTTCTTAAGTGGCAGTCAAATACTAAAGCCAGTAGAGACTCCTGACTCCTAAAACAATGGCTACAAAGAGCCAAAAAGGAAAACAGGAACTCATGACCTCTCTCGATCCTCAGGTCAGAACACATCCCACCAGACCAGCGCAGAGTTGGCTTGGTTATAGAAAAAAAAAAAAATCCAAACCAAAAAAACAAAACACCAACACACAGAAGGGTGGCCCATCCAGTTTGTTAGGAAGTAACATGTTGCCCCAAAGGGCTGAATATTTTTAACCATCTTCCGCCACAACTACCATTCAAAGCTTAAAGACCTGTCCTACCACCTACATAAGTACATTCATGACTGATGGGAAGAAACCCCATCAAGGCAACAACTAAGGCAATTAAAGCAAATAGTAACCAAAACAAAGGAGGTAATCGGCAACACATTCTCAAGCTGGAAGCAAGGTCAACCTCTGTAAGAATGCAACTGGAAGATAGCTGGACAGTAATTTCCTTCTCAGATGGTTTTCAATATGGAAATTAAACAATTTGAGTAACTCAAAGGCTTGAGCACCCAATAGCTCTTGGCAACAAGATTAGTACAAACAACCTTTTCAGTTGCTAATTCCTGCTTTCTCGAAGGTTTACAGAATTGCATAAGCAACACTGCAGTCTCTAACTGGAAGTTACCTATTCCAAGCAAAAAGGAAGTATTCTGCTCTCTGTAATTGCTCTCCTTTTTGTTATGAGCCAAGTTCTTCATTCATCCAAATGGAGGGAATGTCTCCACTTGGCTCATCCATGGCTGCATCCCTCTATCAGCAGCTGGCAGCCCTGAGCGCTAGGAAAGGACTGGTGCATCACTAACACAGCAGCACCATAGCTACCTAGCAGCTGTCACAGCAGATTATCCTCTTAATTCGCCTTTAAGCTCAAACAAGAAAAGCTCTATCATCTCCTTCCTGCACATCCCGCTTTCTTTCCATGGATGTTTTCCTTCTGGACAGTGCTTCAAGATTTCCAAAACCCTACTTGCTCTGATACCTGCTGCTTATACCACTCATCTCTGCAGCAGCATTACCCATGGCTGCTCTGATCCTGGCTTGAGCCCCAGCTCTACACTCTAAGGATATCCTCCAGCTGAAGAGTTTCAGTCCTACCCCTCAGCCCTGGCTTTCCTGTGCTGCTGAGAAGAAGATATCTGACAGCTACTGCTGTTGTCTGGATATCGGACACCCAGAGTGGCATAAAAGGCTCTTCCTACCTCAGGAGTCACTGTTTTTTAAAAGCAAAAAACCCACCTGCAGGCAATATAGGGTAATCCCCACAGCCATCCAGCAGCAACAGGATGAGGACTACCCATCAGGACAGCCTTCTGACAGACCACAGCCCTACCTGCTCCATTTGCCTTTGCACCAGTGCAAAGCTCACTGCACAGCACCAGTGCCAGAGGTACCACTTTGCACTGTGCTACAGATTAGTTACCTGCATTCTTTCAGGTAACCAGAACATTGCTGCCTCCTGTTACGCAACCTTACAAGAGGCATCTCATTTAAGCAAGGAAGCAGATGGGTAGGAGCAGCTGCCCCAATTCAACTACTCACACTCAGCAAGAATCAGCACAGATAATCCAACCATTTAGGACTTTGCAGCTCTATGCTAGCACCCTATAATCAACAAACCAAAGATACACGCATTTCCCTTCAGCATGATGGCTCTTCCACCTTGCCTAAGACACTCGCAGCATTTACAGAATCGCAACCTCCAACCTCCCAAGAGGCTATCGCAAGGCACAACCAACTTCTTGGGTTTTCTCCCAGGTTTGCTCACTAGAAATCTCCTGTGTTGATTCCCAGGCAGTTCCAAGACAATCCCCTTCATGGATTTCTTTGCCAAGTTCAGAAAACCTTGCTTTAGTCCTGGCTTCAAAATCACATCTTTGTCTGCTAGAGCTCCAATCCATCGGTTTTTGCTACTCCTCTGTGTGCTGTGCTCACCAGCTCCCTGGCAAGGTCTCTGGGGCTGTCAGCCACCATGGAGGCACACTGGAGCAGGCTGACAGTCTTGCTATGGAGCCTACAGTGTCCTATGACCCAGCATACAATGGAAATTAAGAACAGGTATTTCACAAAATAAAATGATGAAATTAAAGTGCTGAAAACCACAGGCACTGCTGTGGCAGCATAGATTTTCTCAATCATTTTGAGGTGAAGGACCGCTTTGCCTTTGGAGAGGAAAAAAGAAAATAAATACAAAACATCATCATCTTGTCTCCACCTATTCTATGAGGACTAGGATGGGTAGTCATACTAGAAGTAAATTTTACCTTTATAAGACCAACCAAGTCCTTAGCAGTTAGGCAGACATGGGTTTACTATCACCACTATGGCCTGGCCTGTCTGAAGCACAGACAAAGCTTTGCCTCCCCACTGCAGCCAAGAGTCTCCAACTCACCTGTGAGGGAAGTCACCTTCAAGACTGCCCAGGCACAAATAAATAGTGCTGGCCTACTGGACAACAGATTGCTTGAGCCTAGAGAGAAATGTACTATTTGCAATTTTTGCCACCAGACCTAGGAATACATTTGATCTGAGAGCCTCAGGCAAATCCCTTCTCCTCTCTGCATCTCAGCTTCCCCATCAGTGCAGCTTTGCAAAGTCTAACATCCACAAGTGAAAGGCACTGCAAAAATGCAGTAAGTCGCTGAGCATGCGGGCAAGACAGGGGCCAAACAGACACGATTGCCTCAGATTGTCCAAAGATGGTTATTTATTCATTATCAGTGTTTCAGGAGCACTGAGAAGCCTTAACTGTGATAAAGGTCCAACAGCTGCCAACCGACTATTTTCTTTACTCACATTTGATGTTGTTCTTAAAGCAGTCTGCTAGCTTCTGGAGTCATTTGATTATATACAAGTATTACTTCAAAGCAAACAAGCAAGATATACATTTTTATTTGTTTGTTTCAGTGTTTATAAATGATATTTTTTTAGAATTTGAAGCATGAAGGAAATTCACAGTACTTATGTTTGGATCTAATTTTCATGAAAAATGAATAAAACCAGAAAAACACCATCCACCCAAATCCTTCCTATTCCCCAGTAATTAAGTTCCCATGAAGTGAAAAAAAAAAAAACCAACCCACAACCTTGCTAGTCAGCCAACTTTGTTTAGGATATATTTCATAAATTCACTGTGTTCAGCTTAAATCAGCACAAACAAACAGAGAAGCAGAAATCTTGCAGCAACTGTTCAGACACCTGAGAAATGACATCCAGAAGCCAAAGCCACATCTGGGGTGTGTGTGTGTGTGTGTGTGTATATGTTTGAGGGTTTTTTTGGTCAAGTTTTTAAAAGAAATTCAACATGACTCATTATAAAGGCAGCATAGGAGAATGGGCAGGATGGGGTTGAGACACACAAGCAGAGAAGGGCATTGCTCAGTTGGGTGAATTCAACACACACCAGTGTGCTGCACTGTAGACCTGGAGGACTCAAATACAAGACCATCAGCACTAAAGATACTACTGCTCCAGCTTAAGCCAACAGAAACCTCAGGGACAGTATAGCTTGTCAAACACACAAGGCATGATGCACACTGAGTCATACTGCTCATTCTTCCCCTCCTCTTCATGTTCTATTCATGAGATTTTAAAAAAAAAAGACTAGTTAGTGTCTAATCCTGAGAATAGTAAGGGAACGGCTAAACTTTAGCAAATCACCTCCTACTGATGTAAGGCTTTGTAAAGAAAGGAAACCTACGTAACTGCAGGACCCCTGACAGAATACATATCCTTGACGAGAAATCATCAAGAAACCTGTGGATGGGTGCTATTAGCCTAGTTCAAAAATATAGAACAAGATCCAATCCAGATCCCCGAAAAAGGCTTAATCTGCAGGACCACTCAGAGGAGCCATTGATCTAAGCAAAAGGCAAACCTGAGTCCTTAAAGATACCAACAATAACCTGTATGGAAATAAGCAGAACAGATTGAGTAATTTCATCTCAGGGAGAGCAAGGTAAGACTTCTAAGTATTTCAGCTAAATTCATATGGGCACCATTCCGGACAGGTCATGGAAAATCCTGAAATAACTCCTCAATGAAACAAGGAAAGCAATATCAAAAAACCTTCAGTGTCTTAGCTTGAGCAATAATGCTGTTTTGAAGTGCCACTATCAAATCAAGAGTATTGCTTCCTTGCTTTCTGTGCTAGACAGCCAAATCCAAGGGAAATACTGCAGACTCAGAGAAGGCTCAGAGGACCATAACAACAATATTTTGGATGTGGAGATGCTTATTTGAAGGCAGACTGAATAGCAGACTTTAGAGACAAAATAAAAATGTAAAATCGTGACTAGCAGAGAGAAGTCATAACTTCAGTTTCTCTCCTCTTGGTCTCATAACAAAGGGGAATTCAATAAAAGCTACAAGTTATAGAACAGATAAAAATAAGATAGTCTCAAAATGTCTAACCAGACTGCAGAGCTCGAAGCCAAAAGCAGCTGTCAAAGCCAAAAAAGCAGGAATCCCCCCAAAGCAATCAGACACATTTATATGATTAAGAACATAAAGAGATTTAAGAGTTCATGATAAAAAACTCTTGGTACAAGGTATTTAACTTCTGGAATAATCCCTGAAAGGTAGTGAGAGACAAAGATAATTACAACTGCCAAAGTCAAAGCATCATTTCTCCTTTTATAAATGGCTGGCCATGGGAACTGCTGGAAGCAGGTATTTGATTAGATTGACCAAGAGTCTGGCAGGTCCATGGTCAGCCTGTTTTTAAGCTTCATTTGGATACAACACATTCAGCCCTTGAAAATAGTGAATATATTTTCTGGAAAACCCCAAGATAAATGAACATTCATAAATAAAAGGAGTGTCACCCGAACTTAAAGTCAGAGAAAAAAAAACATATTTCCCATGTTTCTGAGGGCACAACAGAACCATAAAATGAGCAAGCTCTTCCTTCCCTGACGCATACCAGTTAGCCACCTTAGCTGCTTAAGACACAGAAAACCTGTAATGTTAAACTGTTTCCTCAGAACACATCCAGTTCTCCAGAAGCAGAATTTGCTTGCTCTGTCCTAAAATTACATTTTATTTTAGCAATCTTAAACCCTGCCAAATTCCTACAATATATATAATAACAAACAATATGTGCAATCAGCACCATATAAAGTTAGTTACTTCTATGCAGGAGAAGTTGCAAGTCAACCTATGTAAAAAGGTCTTGGGTCAGGTTTGTTTTGTTGGGGTAGGGTTTTTTTGGGGGGGGAGCATGGGGTGGTGGTGACATATTAGCTACACCAAATATCCAATGACACACCCCATTTTCTATGTGCAATTGATCATATTGATAAAATAGAAGTTCAGATTGGACATTAGGAAAAGGTTCTTTACCAAGAGGATGGTCAGTCCCTGGGACAGGCTGCCCAGGTAAGCGGTCCCGGCACCAAGCCTGTCAGGCATCAAGGAGCATCTGGAAAATGTTCCTAGTCATATGGTTTAGCTTCAGGTACTCCTGTGAGGAGCAGGGACTTGGACTCTATGATCCTTATGGGTCCCTTCAACCCGAGACACTATGACTCCAAATAGGCCAATAATCATTTTTAACAGCCTACCTGCTAGCAGAAGCCCCATCAGAAGTAAACCTTGAGGGAACGGCAGAACAGACACAATGAGGTAACAACTCCTCCTACCAGGGTTTTTTGTTCTTTTTAAAATACTAAGGACAAAGGCAACTAGGCCATTTCCTAATCTCCTGACTGGATAAAGCCGCCAGCCAGCACGAGGCCTCCGGCAGCCATCGCAGCAGCTCCGAGGCGGTGGCACGCTGCAGAGCTGAGCCCTCAGGCAGCGCAGAGGTCTGGCACACACCCTTGGACAACCCTTGCTGCCTCCTTTTGGGCAGGACATGGGTTTCAGTCGAGTACAGAGGGCCACCAGCTCCATCATTCCTTTTTAGTCATCAATATTAAAAAGAAGCAAAATCCCAGCCGGCCAAGGCAGGCCCTGGGGCCTGCCCTCCCACCGTGTGAGGCCCCAGTGGGGCCACAGGCTGCCTGGATCAGCCACTCAGGGTAAGTGAGGATCATCCTCATCTGGGTTTTGGATAGCACATTGAATGTGAGCCAGCAACATGCCCTGGCAGCCAGAAGGTCCAGTGGTGCCCTGGAATGCATCAAGCACAGCCAGTCAGTCAAGAGATGCGACTGTCCTACTCTACACCACACTGGTGCTGTCCCACCTCAAGTACTGTGGGCAGTTTTGGGCATCTCAATATAAGAACATCACCAAACTCTTACAGTGTGCGCAGAGAAGGGCAGTCAGACAGCGAACAGCCTCAGAAGCAAGACTTACGAGTAGTGGCTGAGGTCACTTGGTCTGTTCAGCTTGGAGAAGAGAAGGCTGAGCAGTGCTCTCATTGCAGTCTACAACTTCTTCAAGGGGCGGGATGCTGATCTCCTCTCCAGTGACCAGCAACAGGACACAAGGAAATTGAATGAAGCTGTGTCAGGGAAGATCAGATTGGATACAAAGAAAAGGTTCTTCACTGAGAGGGTGGTCAGTCACCAGAACAGTCTCCCCAGGAAAAGTGGTCACGACACCAAGCCTGTCAGAGATCAAGGAGGATCTGGACAACACTCTTAGTCACATGGTTTAGTTTTAGGTAGTCCTGCAAGGAGCAGGGAGTTGGACTTGATCCTTATGGGTCACTTCCAACTTGAGATATTCTATGGTTCTATGAACCTCCACATCACATCCTCTGGCACTAAGACACCCACCACCTTCAAACAGGAGACTGAAAGCCCACAGCGATGGGCAGGGAGGAGACGTAATCAGTGGAGGCACCACTGCAGCTCTGGTCCCAGCTCGCACAGTTAGGCTCTGCAAACCTTAACTTCCATAAAACACTTAAAACCTATAAATCAACCTTCATCCCCAGCAGGTGACATCCATTACCACCCTTTCTGTTCCTTGCTAGTTGCATCACCTACAGAGTCCCCTTCTCCACATACCACCTGCTATAGAGGAAGCTCACCTGCTGCACCATCTTGGTAAGGAGAGCACTGTTAAAACAAGAAGTTGGAAACAGCTGGTTTGTTCTTTACATCAAAATTAAACCACATGGATTTTCCTCAAATCTGTACAAAGCTGAATGTCCTAAAACTATCCAAGTTCCTTTCCCCCCAGGTACATGCTGCCAGCTCCTCTGAATATTGGTGGGCAGGCTGCCTTGAAGCGTAAGAGCAATAATAAAATAGTGAAGGGTTGGGGTTTTGGTTTGGGTTTTTTGTTTGGTTTTTTGTTTTTACTTTAGAGTTCACAAAATGGAAAGACAGCCTTTCTTTCCTCAAAAATATTTTTCAAGCAAGGCAGTCACCTGGCTCCAATGCAACTATTTCTTCCCTTCACCACAGGTGCCTTAAATCAGTGCTCAACACCAGACTGAGCAAAGCAGCAAAGTTAGCAAAAGGTGACAAGTAGCCATTTTCAATATGAAAGGCTTCCACTGAAGCATGTCAAAATACTAATTCAAATACTGGATAATCAGCATATTTATAAGATTTCAGTCTGGTACAGGCTACTTCTCTTAAAAAACACTACTGGCTACATGGTCCTCCTAACTGAGCAAATAACTCCCAGAACTCTGCCACAGACCTATACACCAAAATGAAAATATATTGAAATTAAGAATGTTTTCACATATATTTTGGAAGCCAAGGAATTGTTTCTGACACAATAACAATGGTGCTAGTAAGTTAGTACTAAGATACAAACAGCAGCCAGGTCAAATGCTTAAGTTACTCCATAGGAAACCTAGATACAAGCTTGTTTTAGCTCAGAATTACACTGAGACCTCATATGGTCCTTGCTAATGAAATGAGAGGAAGCAGTAGTATCTATTCCCAGTGTAACAGCAGGGAAACCAGATTGCAAGGTTCTTCTGCTAGTATGAGTTACTATAGTGTTGCGGGAGCTTTGCACTGTTGCAATAATTGCAGATTTAACAGGCTTTTTCATCCTTCTCACCTTCAGATCCTCTCTCCCTCAAAACAGCTTAGTGCTGCCATCTACTTTTTTTTTATTCTAACAGGGTTGGGGTTTTTTTATCCTAACAAAGTTCTTAGCAGACTAACTCACCCACTATGACAACACTGGCTCACTTGAGTCTTTACAGTTGGGTCCCCACATTTATACTTAATTCAGCTCATCACCGCAAACAAAAAAGGAAAGGAAATTAGATACAGGATCAGATCCAAAATCCTTTTAAAGCCAATTTATACTTGAGCCCTCAAATATTAATAAAGAAAAAAAAAAACCACCAAACAACCCCCTCAACTCTTAACCACAAGATATCTTTTACAATCCTTGCAGGTATTAAGCTAGTAAACTGAGATAACAAGATGGCAAAGACATAGGTTCTCTCATCAGGACAGTTCTGGAAGAAAATCAATCTAGCTAAAAATGTTATTCAAAGTTTCAGTCCTAAAGGATTAATAAAATTCTTTTATAAGTCATTTATTTGCACAGACACTAACACTGCTAAAAAAAAAACCAAAAAAACCCACACAACAGCAAAAGTCCTGGCTAAAGGATCTATCATCTGAATAAACAGGCTGAAAAACATTCAGGCATTTTACTAGGAGACTGCCTGTTGCTGATCAGGCAGGAGCTAGTCTTGATTAATTTTCCACCTCACTTTTTCATTGCAAACATTTTTTTTTAAAGTCTGAGCAATTGTTTCCAACCCCTCCAACCTCCCCAACCACTGTTTGTTGATGGTCTTAACCCTGTTTCGGGTAGAAGAACTGTTCAGACCACAGCGCTGCTCCCACTCTTTTCTTCCCACGAATCACCAAGGGGAGGCCACAGCACCTTCTGCCTCCCCACTAACACCACACAAGACAGACAGTACATCCATCCTCACTGCAAGTATCTCCCCAGATACTGTGTTCCACAGAACTGTGCTGTTGGCTTGTGCATTTGCTTCCATTCAACCCAAACAAGATCACTCTAACCTCTGTAGATTAGGGCCAGATTCTTAAAGAAATCACAAAGCCTCTATATGCACTTGTTTCAGGGTGGAGTGGTGGGAGGTCTGCAGGTCTGTGTTTGCTTCACCCCGTCAAGGTGCAGACATTTGACCTGAACAGACTGGACAACAAGAGGAAAAAAAAAAAACAAAAACCCACAAACCACATTTCTACATTTCATCATTATGCAATCTCATGACATCAGCTACTTTTGGCAAGCAACAGACACACTGAGTCTTATCCAAGATGGCCACAAACACAACATGGGGTCCTAACCACAGGTGCCAAAGCTGCACTTATGATGGGCATCCAAATCTCTACTGAAATCATTGACAGCATGTCCCACACACGCAGAGCATCCTGCATTGGGAAGAAGGCTTTTACCATTGCTCCGCCTGTGTCACACCACGGGCTGTTCAGATCCCTACCAGGTTTGCAGTTCTGTCTCAAGATGACCCCAGGCCTCTGCTGAGGCTGCAAACAAGTCATGGGGGCTCTGGTGGAGTGAATGTATTCGTCCACAGGGAACCAAAGGAAATTAATCATGTGTGCCACTCCAGGCTGATGAAGGTCACGCATTTGAACTGGGGCAGCCCAACCTTCAGTACAGATGTAAACTTCACAAGGAAGCACCTTGAAAAAAGGGGTGAGAAGATATTTTCACAAGTTGATTTATTTTTTTTCTCCTTCCTGCAGAGACTTTATTTCATAACAGAAGATAGATGAGAGAAAAGAAAAAAAACAAAACAAAACCAAAATACAGTTTTCCAAATAGAAATTCATTTCCTAGCTGTCATTCTTGGATTTTGCATATCATGCCTTCGCATTAACTGCTGCCAAACACAAGACGTCAAGTCCATCTGGCAGATGTACATTTCCCTGGCTGCCAAGTGTTTCCTTAAGATCCAGGGGCTTCACTACTAAGTACATTTGCAAATTCCAGTCCTCTAAATGAGTAGGGCTCCTGAACAGCAGCCTCTGCTTCTGAGTGCCCTAGAAAGGAGGGGAATAGAGGTACGCTGCAATCAGGCAGAGTATCTGATGCACTTGTTTGGTAGTGAGGCCAGTTTCCGGGTAACCAGTGGCTGTACCAGCTGCGAGAGAGCTTTAAGGAATTCCTTTTTCTTCAAATTATCCCCAAATAAAATTAGAAAGTATTTAGGAAGCAGAGGGGAAACCCAACCATTCAAGCTGACATCATTACTTATTTACATATAAATACAGCCAGGAAATAAGCATATGTATTTATATATAAACAAAAAAGCTATCTGTACAATGTTTCATACACTGCTTTTCCATCCAATATTTACTACTTTATTCGTGATTTAAGAAAAAAAACTTTCTCCCCAAGAAATTGGTGATAAAATGCCCTCTGGTGGGCGTGACTGTGGACCTCTACAGCAAAAAACACCTCCTAAATAGTTCAGAGCCTTCAACATATTCTTGGGATTACTATTTTTAATGGAGTGAGACAAAGCACATGCTTTCCAGAAGAAACAGATACACCCGTGACTAGCAAGCACCATGTTTCACTGCTCAGTATCTCTGGATTAGAATATGACCTAGAAATTAAAAAAAAAACTATTAAAGCATTCCATGATTCCAAAAATTATTTTAATGTTCATTTTACCTCTTGAAGATACTTTTTCCTCCTCAAAAATAAGTGATTAAGAGAAACAGAAAAGGAAAGTGGCATTAAGTTTTGTTTTGCCTCAGCATAACAGAACCTTTGTCGACGAAAACTGAAAAAGGAGGAGTGGATAAGAGCTGCATTTTCAGAGCTTATGAATCATTTTTGTCCTGTTAGAATACAAGGCACAGCTAGGAAGCAGGCCCGAACTGTACAGACAACAAAAAAACCCCAGCCCTTGTCCCAGCGGCGTTTACTGCCTGAACAGAAAAGGCAAGGATGGAAAAACCCTTCAAAAATATATCAAAGTGTACTTCATTCTTAAGATGCTCAATAATTGTGGGTGGTGCTTTCATTAATCACAAACAAAATTAATCTAATAAAAAACCAAAACAACAAACAACTGAAGGCTTACGATGCAGTGACAGAAGAGGTAATTCAGCAACTTGGGGGCAGAGTGCATGTGCAGCTACTTTGAGAATATATATGTATTACACAAATAAATAAAATAGACTACTTTGACAGCACAGCCAAACCCAAAAAGGAGAGCCACCAGGCAGATTAGACTATGGAAGCCTGGCCCTAACACTGCCAAAAGAAGCTGCAGTTGCACACAGAACTGAAGTTGACCCCACATAGTTTCTAGGGATTTATTTTTTTTTTTTGTGCAACAGCAAAGCTTCAGAAATGCAGCTAAAGAACAAAATACTTGCGTCACATGAAGGAAAGTGGAAGAACTCTGCTGTTTACCCAAGTTCCCTCGGAAGCCTTTGTGCCTCCACTTCACATGGGATATGGCATTTTCTCTGTTTATCTGGATGACTAAAAATTTGCTTCCAGCCTCCACAGTACAATTTACAGTTAATTGTTGCTTTATGCCAAAAATATTTGTGAGTTTGATCTACACATGGAATATGAAGCATTTCTGTCTTTTTAAAGATGTTTCTGGGCAACAAAACTTTGCTTTTGAAGTTGTTCTCGGATATAAACAATAGTATGATTTAACATTCACTCTCTCCTTCTCTACTCTCAGAAGGAAAAAACAAACTGCCAAAACAGCTCTCATTTATTTGAAATTTGCCCTTTATACAAGTAATGCACCCCTGTTCTGTATAGAGCTCCGTCCCTCTCTAGTGGCAGCCAGGTCACATACCAATTGGTAAACCTGCACCAGGCTTGAGCTAAAAACCATCTGTTTACACAAAGATCAGAAATTTTAAAAGTTAAAGATTCAAAGATCCCCCATTTATTCCTCTTTGCCAACAGCCCACACAGAGATAGAGTTACAATTTTCTCTGAAAGCAGAGTCAGGGTTTCACAAAGCAATGTTGTCACTTGCTGCTGTACTGTATAAACTCTATCACCACTTCACAATCATTCCTGAAAGCATCTCTAGACATTATGCTGATTGCAGCTACAGTGAAACATATTTCTCTTATGCAATTGAGCAAGCCACGATTAAAGTGGTGTATTTGTGCTTGTAATAGCTATACACACAATGCCTGTGCCCCTAAATTGTTGCCCAAAATTAGAAGTAACAGTCTATCTAGGTAAAATTAGTAATGACATTTGTTGGATCTCATCTTGATCGTTAGTCTTTCTTCAAAAGCAGCTTCGCTGTTCAAATAGCAATTACAGGTGTAAATTACACTATTCCACCCCCTTCAAGCAAATATGTAAGATATATATAGTTTATAAAAATAAAGTTTATGCTATTATGCCTGAAAAGCATAAAGAACACTTTGTTTTGGGTTTTTTTGTCTTTAAATTTACTAATCAAGAAGGGCCAGGGCTATACAGTTCTGATGTGAATTTAACAACAATCTTTATATAAAAATAAGAGGTTTATACTGTTTTATTTTTGTACTATTTGTTTTTTAGGGTAAAACCATCCTCTTAAAATGAGAAATGGCTATAGTAAAATCAAGTAGGTTACAAGGTCTAACTCAAAACCAAGAACTGGTATGCTCCAATTTGATAAAATCATATTTAGACAGGGGAGGACTATATAACCTGCTGTCATATGCAGCATCATTTAAAAAAATTCCTTGAGGAAATCTGAGCCTGTTCACACCTTCCTAAAGATGAATAACTGCATGAGTAACGATGTAGCCCAAAAACTGGAGGAAGGAAATGGTTAACCATGACTTTCACAGCAAAAGTCTAACCAGGCTTCAGATGAAAGGTATAGAGGTACTTAACACCCTGATTAACCATCACCTCAAGCAGTAGATGCCTTGGCTCATACTGCACCTGCATTTCCATCATAAATAGTTTAAGCTTCTCAACCTCACCCATACGGGTGTCATTCTTGATCTCCAGCCCAGACCACCTTAACTCTGTCATCTGAGCACTGCAGCTGCATGAAGTTCTTTGAATAAAGAAGCCAGCACAGCACACAGTTTTGCATTTTGGCTTTTTGTTTTACTTGTACTATTCTTGAAATATAAAACTTCAGTAACTTAGCTGTTGCAACAGCAAGATTTCTTCAAGAACAATTTTTAGATGGCTTGAAGGATGCTGCTGTGAACTGTTCAAGTGTAATATTGAAACAGTGAGATTAAGGAAAACTTGCTGCAATTTCTCTTTTAGTAAGAGCATCCCCTACACACACACATACAAATGGGCTTTCAAATTTTTTTATGTGAGACAGAAGAAAAACAAACAAACCAAAATAAGAGTATTACAGCAGCAAGCGAACCACAATTGTCCCCTTCATCTTCGGCTGCATTTCTGTATCTCTGTACCACTTTAAAAATCAGTCCTGTAATTTAAAGGCTTCAGGCAAGCCTTTTTGTTTCCTTAATTCCTCTACCTTTTCTATATATTTTTCCTCCTATAAATAACAACTCAAATATCAGACACAACTTCCCATTGCCATTTAGTTTAGAGAGATAAGGGTGCGATGTTGCAGAACTATAACTGCCCAGAAGTTTAATCATGAAATTACACATTTCTCTTCCAAAAAGAAAAATGTACTAGAAAATAGGTTTTACTTTGGAGATTTGATATCTTAAAGAACAGGCAGAACACTTATCTAATATTTTCAGGGTACCAAAAGTAACTTTATTTAACTCCACACGTTTGGGCCAAGGACAAATTTGGCCCATTTTATAAGACAGAACTGTGAGGGGAAGAAGAAAAAAGTATTGAAGCACCTGGACCACACAAACCAGAAACCAGAAAGTATGCCTACTCCTCAGCCAGCTGCCCCACTCTTTTTGCAGTCACTGTCATCTATGGAGATCTGCAGACTTCCTTTGACCTTAAGACAGTCACAGTTGAATTTCACAAGTGATTTGTTCCTCGGGGTACAGAAGAACTGCGCAACATCAGATACGTATTGCAACATGAGAGTTCCGCAGGTGTTAACTAGATCAGGATTTAGTCCACAGTTCAGCAACTCCTGTGACAATTCACACTTTGAGATCAACTGAGAGGTTCCCCAGAAGGTCCCATGCAGCCATATTCCATAGTCTTATGTGCTATAGGCAGCTTTTAATCAAATCTCATTACATTTTTTTGCAGTATCAAAGCTTAGATTTCAGAAATCCAAAAGGTCGGTTTTACTTTCAGACTTGTACAAAGACAATAAAGAAGAAAATGTTGGCCCAGACAGCTAAAGCCTCAATACTTCTGAAATTGAGATTGGGCATTCAATCCAGCCTGCAGAAAACCCAGACTAGCATCAGTGTAAATGAGATAAAAGCTAACTCACAGAAGATCAAATCCAACTTTCATTTATGTCTATGCAACATTGATTTCTGTTAACTACATGCACGTAACCAAGAGCAACATTTGATCTGAAGCATAGTACCTTGATGTCCAGCTATTGTAAAACAGAAGCAAAAAGGTAGCTACAAACATTTGACTGATGTTGCCTGCAAGCAAGGCACTGCAGAAAGCTGTACCAGCAGTTCATATTGACAGAATTAAGATGGGACATAGCAAACCTCGCTATTAGAAGTAATTGCACAAATATTTGGAGTAGTCTTTTTAAAAAAAAAAAAGAAAACAACAAACATGACATGGGGGAAAGGCAACATAAAGCCACAGACCAAGAAATAAGCTACCACATGCAAATACATGCGAGCTTCTCCCAGGTTAATTCTCCTCTTAATGGAATATTGATTGGTATGCTCAATGTTTAGAAATGTGAAATAATGTGGGGAAGAGAAGGAAGGGAAGACACACTCAGAACAGCGAGTTCTGTTTAATATATCCTTTCCTCATACAATCAGCAAAAAATAGCATAATAAAGAGGGCAGTGCAGTATATTTAACATTTTACTTTGCATTTTATTAGCAAATTTGTCAGAGATGACCTGGAAGTGTTAATTGCACATTTTTTCACTCTTTTCCTAAAGAAACAAAGTACATAATTTTTCATAACCTCTCACCACACAATACCCTTACTGTACCTGGTATTTCTATTCTGAATAGGCCTGACTAAAGCATCTGTGGTACTATCTAGGCTTTTCAGATGTAATCTATCACACTGTTTATGAAATTGCAGGGGAACCCACTGTTTGGAAGGAAAAGCAGGGAAGTCCAGTCATGGTGGAAAACATCTGGATAAGCTTTGTTACATCTACTCCTAAGTGAAAAGGGAGGATGAGGAAGAAAAAAGTTCCATCTTTGAAGCAGTTACATATATAAACCTCCCATTTCTTAAAGAGAAATCTTAAAATATAACCAGTGCCATACAATCAAGCAGCCATTTATTCCTACCTGCCAGAAATGGCTGCCTGTTCCAGGGACTACCACTACCTGTACAGTTTTAGAGAAAAAAAGAGTTTCTTCTGTCCTTTTCTTTCTGTCATTCAGAGTCCTTCTGAGATACCCCTTATAGCCTCCAAAACAATTTACTGAAACAAGTCATTCAAAGTAGAGCAGAAGGGGGGGGGGGGGAAGGCCAAACCAGAAGAACCAACTACCATTGCCTTCAGAGTTCCTAGCCTTGATACTCTCAGCAACAACAGCATCACATCTCAGCTCAACATCTCTGCTGACCCATCCCGCTACCAGTAGATTGCTATACTTCAGCATATGGGCACCATCAAGGAGCTGTTTCCATTTATAGGTTGATGCAGTTAAGTTTGTTCATACGTTTTACATATATGTATATTTTTATGCTCTGTCCTTCATTCCAAAACACAAGAAGCTTCACTCAGAATTAGCAACTTCTCCCTACCCTTCCTAAACTTTATGAAGGGGTAAAGAGTAAGCTCAAAAAGATGTTGCTTAAGTTAAGTTATTCTGTAGCATCTCATACAGTTTCAAAAGTATCTTCCAGACAGATATATATACTTGACAACATTTTGTAACGTGAAGTGTTCCAATTTGGCATTGTTCCACTCTTGGCATGCAAGAGACAATAAAAGTCAAAAGAAAGTTAAAAATTAAATTTTTGAAGTACACAATATGTTAGGAATCATTTAATGAATTCAGGTGCCTACAAGTCAACCAGAATTTGCAATATATATATTTTTTCCAAATCACAGGCAAACACAGCTGCATCTACTTTAAGCTACTCCATATCACATGATTATGATGAAGATCTTTCTGAATTCTTTTTCCTCTCTTCTTTTGATCTGGAGTTTACCTGTGGCTGGAAAAACTAACACCATTTAAATTCTTTTCCCTCTAAGGAAAACAGCATGTTTAAGCCTCAGACTGAGAAGAGTAACTTTCTTTGGGTAGTTACAGCACGCTGCAGTCTGCAAATCCATCAGCATTGTTTCTGCAGTCCAAAAACCAAGATTCTACAACAAGGTCTGACAAAGCAGAACTGATCAGAATTAACTGATTTAAATATTAATTATTCATCAGCACAGACTTCAAGAAGAGTCTGAAGCAAAAGCTCTTAAAGCACACTTTAAACGCAGTATTTCTACTAACTGCATTACCACGTAGATCATGGTTGTGGGGTGGGTTCTTTTGTTGTTGTTTAAAAAACGTGGAGACTGATAATGAGCATCTCTCTCAAAGTTCAAAGTTATCAAGAGATGCATGAATGAAGTCCAGCTCAACAAATTAGGCACATCTTGAGTTTATGAGACCTGTTGCAGGACACTCTTATTGCTTCAGATACCTCTGTATGAATGTGAGGGATTCTTCACAGAATCTCTCAACTACATTGACAGTCCATTGAACTACCACACACACACCCCTAACAGTTTTTAGTTAACAGCAATGTTGCAGAGGGCTTGCATCAGTGGCAGATTTTCTTGGAAACTATTGCACAGAAAAAATTCCAAAACACGTCCTTAGAAATAATCTGGTCTTCTCAATCAAATTGCACATTACCTGTATTTATGTAGAGTTTAGTCTTAAAACTAAAGACAAACCCAAGAACTGTACATTCATGTCTTCCAGTATGCCAAGCCAAACCTGAAGAGAAGCCCTAGCACCCGTATCATGTCATACAGCATATTGTAATGGATGGCAGGGAATTGAAAACAAAAACAGAAAGTGCTACGAAAGAAACACTTTTTCATTTTAAAGTAAGTCTGTCTTTGTAGTTCAAGCAGACTGCTTCAGTGAATCACTATTACTACTGCAAGCCAGCACCATGAATTACCTGAAGCTTAAGACGACTAAAAAGAGTGTGTTTTTCTGATTTTGATGCCAATTATAGCAAAAATACAAGTTGAGGATATTTGAAAACCTAGAGCTAAGCACCACAGATGAAAAAAGCAGCACAAAAATTAAGGAAAATGGTCCCATGTTTCAGACATTCTAATCCACAACATAAAATTATTTATGGAAGAATGTGACTAGGAATTCCATTACTGTCATTTATCAGATGGTCAAGACAGCACAGAGGTAACCGGCTACATAACAACAGCATCAGGAAGGCTTCTGGGGGCATCTCTTGTCCCAGGTCTGCCCAGTTCTGGTTTAACCGTAACAGGTAAGCAGCGCATATTCACACCCTGTGACATGCGTAGATTTTTAAGAAATCTGACAGAAAGGCACTCCTATAAGAGATTTCTAATCTATTTCCTTTTAATCTCTTTCTTTATAGCTGAGGAAGAGTTCTTTGTACTTTTGGTAACAAAAGAAACGTAACAGTGACAGCAGCATGTCAAAGCTGTTTACGTTTCATACAGCCTCACACTTGGAGTTGCTGTTGGCACATTACTTCTTGAGGAGACAGTCTTCAGCTTTCGCATAGGAGCTCCATCTTCCTACAAGTAACTTTATAAAACAGTTAACTGCATAAAGGGATGCTAAAACCCTTTCCCACAACAGGCAAGCTAACAGAAAACCAGAAGGGAAATTTAAAAAAAAAAGTGACAAAGGGTTAATACATGGTATCAAGTACCCGCAAGTATCTTTAAAGGAACGTTACCCCATGTATGTTTATGGGCTTTAGGAAATGGGTATTTATACAGTATTTCTTCTGTCAAGAGATGAGTACATTAAGAAAGTGATTAAATACACAAATAAATCACAGAATCTAATGACACTATCTCATATTTAAGGTTACTGAGTCAGCACGCTGCAAGGCCAAATATTACAAAATGGAAGATCTGGAGGGTGAAAAAAAACTGAAGGACCAAAATAAGTCACTAACCCATGCTGAGAATTTTAGCTAGCTAAAAGTCTCAATTACAGCACAAAGAATTAATGATCTGAAAATGATGTAGACCTCTGTGGTGCACTATGAAGTTGATGCTCTGCAAACAGCAGCTTCAGGATCAGGCCTTCAGGTGTCTGGGCTCCCCTGGGTCCGTAGCCTATGGCAGCACATCAGTGTAGTTAGTAGACAAGTCACTGCAGGAACTTGAGTAATGCTATGCTCAACCTAAAGTTAAAGAAGGAATGCTAAAAAAATGAAAGTATTAGACAGACACCAAAACTTAGAAGTACATTAAAAAAATCTCCAGATCACTTTTAAGATTCCAAAAATAAATGCCACATCAGGGATCTAATGGAAGGGACAGGGGTTAAACATGAGAGGACAGACTGAAATTTTTCTCTCCGTTTACAGATCCAGGAGTACTTTCCCTTACCACCACTAAAGCTGCACTAAGTTTCCACCACAGCACACAGAGGCTCTACACAGAGAAGGAGGGAAGGAAAAAGAAAAGGAAAAAAAAGATTCTGCCTCCCATCATTTATTTTTTTTCCCCTGTGCTTTGGAAGAACTGGGTCTATTGGTTTTCAGAACCAAATTAAAAGGTCAGGAAAACAAGTAGGTATGGACAAGACTGAATTGCAGGTGAGCATGGAGAAGCAGAGAAACAGCATTGGGAGGAGCACCAACAACTGCAAATAGTTAAGGCCCTGATTCTAGTAGTCCTTAGTGCAGTGCTGAACTGGAGCAACTCAAAAGGAAACAATGGATCAGAACTTGGGAGAAGGATGCACAGGAGCGAAGCACGATTGCTGGTGAGATGAGCACAGCAAACCTGGGTATAATGCATTCTCCTCACAAACAGGCACTAAAAGCGATAGCACCAGATACGGTGCACAGTAACTCAAAAATTGTATTTAATTTCTAGATCTGTGTCTTTCTCTCCCTTCATTGAGAGGCTTTCTATTCAACATACACACTATATGCTTTTTATTATTGTTTGAAGAGCAGCAACCCTGGCAGCATGCTCATCTAGAAGAAGAGACAAAACAGAGGTGGTTACTTTCTTCCCTCAAGATTTCTGCTTCAGAAACAGATGAACAAGAAAGGGTTTGCTCCTGCACACTACCACTTTTTGTTTCGTTTCAGCAAGACTTTGACAAAATCTAATTCTCTATGCCATGTATCTAATATATTGGGTACTTGAAGTACGACCATCACTTATTAGAAATGTAATTAAAGAGTGACAAAACTAGATTCCCCTTCCTCAACATGCAGATGAAAACCAGTAACCCTGCCTCTATTTGTAACCATGACAACTATAGAATATTTTATTTCAGTAATATAATTCACACCGAACATTTGCTCATAGGTTTTGTTGTTAAGGGAAAGGTTGACACACTGCGCACGCATTTCATAAGCTACTGGAGACAACAAATACCGGAAAGTCTGGCAGTTTTCAAGTCCGAGAACCCAGTATGTATTTCAGAGCTCATTTAAGACCCTCTACAGGAAGCTAAATGAAAATGAACAAAAAAAAAACCCAAAACACCCAAACTGTTACTGGGCATTACTTGCAAGACAACTACTCGCTATGACTGGATGTTTTTTGACTTTTAAATAAACCACAATGCACTCTCATATTTTAGAAGAGGTAGAACTCAAACCCTGAACTTTGATTTTCTATTAAAATACCATAGGCATGATTCAGTTTCTATTATGAAACATCAAAATGGATGTTATGGGAAAAGGTATCTATATGAAACAAGGCAATGAAAGACTTAGTTTACATATGCTGGCTAAGTATCAGTCTTCATGGGTCACTGAATTATTTGCATCTCTCTCATATTTCATCTTAAATTGAAGACAAGTTCCATAAACACACATAATAAGGACAGGTTATGAGAACAACAAAAAAGAAAACCTTGTACATTGTTCAGAGAAGATTAAACAATCTCCTGAGCATAACTGAAGTTTGACTCATATAAATGTCAGTGTAAAATATGGCTTTACTTTATTTTTTCCCCCCATGTGGAAAAAAAATAAAGCCATTAGCAGTTTAAACCAAAATACAATAATAACAAAAAGAAAAGACACACTGTTGCTCTGTTTCAGAGGAAAAAAAAAAAAGCACTTGCTGGAATACTATTCCTTCTCTCACATAGGTCATCATATCTATCAAGGAGGATTTAAAGTTTCAGCAGATTGCTAATTATAAGAGACAGTAATACTGTTCTCTGCAGTCACCTTAAAACTACAGTAGTTTGCTTTTTTAAGTCCCTCAAAATTGACCTCAAAAGGACAGGCTGATAAACACGTTTAAATCAGTGCAAGAGACTCACACATGCCTACACATACACACAGACACACACTTGCCGAGTTGTTTTAAGGAATATCAGGAAGAAAAGTTTCTTCATTTATCAGAAAAACACTCTACATAATCTTCCGTTAAAACAAAAAATAAGCCTGCAGCAAACATGCATGCCTCTTTCCTTCATTGATGGAAAAGTGATTAAATCCTCCTTAATCTAGTTACCAGAACGCTGTTATTTTTTTCCGAACAGTTTTCACATACAATAAACAAAAGATAAGCAACCAACTACATAACCAGGGCTCCATAATTTTTGGTGGTATTGGGGAGATAAATCCATTTCTAGCGTTCTAGGAATGTTTTCAGTTTAATAAATGAAGCCAGAGGGAGGGGAAATAATCTGAGAGACTATGCGTACACACTATTTATGAAGTGTATGAAAAACAATACCATCCATCCCTAGAACTCCATTCCTCCAGACCTTTCTCCACCCTCCAGGGAGGCAAAGGAACCTGGACCCAAAATCCCGGGAACGACGGACATGCATCCTCACATGACAAGGGCAGCTAGTCACATCCACTCAATGTCAAAGGGGAAAAAAAAAAAAAAAAAAAAGTAGCTTTTCTCTCCCATCCTAAGCGAGACCCTTGAAAACAGGTACCCAGGGGATGCACCTCTGTGCTCCTACCGGCGGCAGACAGCTCTTCGGCTCAGAGAGAAGTTAAAAGAAAACAACCCAAAATAACCCCCAAGACCAACCCATCAATAGAAAACCCCAGCGGCAGCAGCCAAACAAAACCCCGCACCGGCGGGGAAATGTCACACGGCGTGGCAAGGCACGGCGTGGGAAACGTGGACCAAGTGCTTTGCTTTAAAAAAAAAAAAAAAAAGCAAACGCAAACATATATATGTATATATTTAAGCAATATTGTGCCGAGAAGTTCCTCGTCCACACCACGCACGGGGAGGAAGAGTAAAAGGATGCGGGGGGGGGGGGCTGGAAACGCATTCCAGGCACAGGGAGACGACGGGGCTGGCGAGGCGTTTGGGCAGGGAGGGCGGCAGGCTGCCCGCCCGGCTGCCCGCCCGGCTGCGCGCCGAGCCCTTCCCAGGCACTTTCGGGGGCGGCTCAGGGGGTGGGAAGGGGGGATCCACCGGGATGGCCGCCCCCCGGAGGGGTGGGGGTCCGCGGGGACACAGCCGCCCGCCGGGGCCGGGAGAAATGAGGGGGGGGGGGGGGGGGGGGGGGGCGGGGGGCTGGCTCGGCCGACCCCGAGCCGCGGCGGGGAGCGGGCGAGCGCCTGAAGTTGTGGGTGCGCGGCGGGGGGCTGGGGGGTCCGGCACGGGAAAAATCCTGGAAAAAAAGAGAAAATCATCACGGTAAGGTGATTATCCGCCGGCGGCTCCGCGCGCAGCACCCCCCAGGCAGCAGGAGGCACGCAGGAAGTTTTTAATGCGGGCAGCGAGCGCAGGCGCAGGGCAGCCGCCAGCCCGGCGATGCCCGACACGGCTGGCGGCGGCGGGGAGCTCGGCGGGGGCGCAGCCGCCGCGCCGCTTACCTCCCTCCGCGGGGGCGCAGGTGGCCCTGGGCCAGCGGCGCGGGTGCGCGGCCGCGTCCTCAGGCGGCGGGAGGATGCGCGGCGGCGGGAGGCGGCGGCTTGTGCATCGCAGCCTCCGCCGCTAACGCAGAGCCCCGCGCGGCTGCGGGCACCGGGAGCCGCGCTGGAGGCCGGGCAGGGGGGCGCGGCGCGGCGGCGGAAGCTGCTGCGGAGCCACGACCATGCTCCCGTCTGGCCGCCTTCCCCTCACCTACTGCCCGCTTTAGCCGGGGAGGGAGGCGGCCTGGGCGCCGGGGCGAGGGGCGGGCCGGCCCAATCACCGCGGCGGCGGGAGGCGGAGGAGCCCGGCCCGCCCCGCCCCGCACGCCGCGCCGGCCACGCCCCGCGGCCGCCCCCGCGGGAGGCTGCCCCGGCCCCGCCGCCGCCGCCCGGGCTCCGCGGGGCCGCCCCGCCGGGCTCCCGGGGTGCGGGCGCGGGTGTGGGGGCGGCACCTCCGCCCGCCGCGGCCCCGCAGCGCGCCGCTGTGCGCCGAGCGCTCCCCCTGTGTGCGTGGCAAGGACGTGCGGGGGGGACCGCGTTTCCCGAAAGGTCACCGGTCCCCCGGCGGTCCGCAAAAGTAGCCGGTAGTTGAAATAGCACCCCGCTCCACTGAACCGTCGCTCTCCGGGGCGTGATCCAAAGCCTCTGGAAGTCCGCGGGAGCGTTTGAATAGGTCGGTACGATTCTCTCCCGACACCACTTTTTTTTTAATTTATTTATCTATCTATCTATCTATTTATTTATTTATTTATTTATTTATTTATTTATTTATTTATTACTACCCATCGTGCTCGGAGTCACTACAGCTTTTACACGTGGAAATCTGCATCTGTCTCTCCGTTCCGTGTAATCTTCTGTCTGTGCGGGCTGCTCTGTGGAGATTCTTCCGATGCGCACGCAAGCCGCATATGCCGTAGTTTCAAACATAGAACACTTTGTCTTTGCTGTTTCCTGTAAGCACAAAACCAAGCTTAATCCAACCCTTTCCCCCTTACTTTGCCGGTTAAAAACGCATCGTGGAGCGATGTCGGCTGTAACGTGGTGGAGGCGAGGCGGTGGTGCCAGGCGGGAGCTGGGCGAAGGGGAGGGAAGGGAGGGAAGCGCCGGACTCGCAGGAATAGGCAAATGCAGGTTTTTATTCCGAAAGGGACACAGGCTGCCCGATGCCTGGGAGCAAGCAGGGTGCAGCGTTAAAAGGGCAATTTAATTTTCTCTCTTCCCAACCTCACAAACAAATGAAAATACATTTTGCAGTGGACTAAAACATTTCTCAAACCCAGCCATCATCATTAATATTAGAATGCTTTTAGCAGAATATGGCCTCGGTCTGAAACAGGAAGGCTCCGTACATTTTTGTTGTTAATTTATCGTGGATTAACATTGAAACCTCCAGCCCTGTACATCGCAGTGGAGTGTGAGGGTCAGAAGTTCAGAACTGTTTAAATCTGAATTATTTAGCAAGCGCATACAAGACACACTCTTCTGATTTCCACGCAGTCCCCCTCACCACCCCACTACCCACCACTCACCCCCCACCCCCCCGCCTTAGTTTTCTCCCTTTTAAACACAAGAGTCCCGTTTGGTGTTATTTGCCCTGGTGCGGTGTTATTTGCCCAGCATATATAGTTGACCCAGAATCCGACAAAAGCCGATGAGAAGAAATCTCAATGGGACTGTTGACCTAACAAGTAGCATGTCAGTCTCCCGGTGGCATTTGAATGTTCTCACAGCGAATGCTTCGAGACAGGAGAGAGCGTAAAGCAGAGATTCTTTGGAATCCTTAATTAGACACAGTGATTTTGGAGTACTGGCTTCTGCCGTTATCCTCTAGTGCCTAGTACTTTTTCTTGCGACCTTGAGGTTAAGGATACCAACCAGCCCTGTTTATTTTTAATAAAATCTTACAGTTATATGAGACAGTTCTAGGTTTTATTTATTTTTAGCATAAGTGCTTCCATCTTATCTGCCTCACAGGTTTATAGTCAGGATTCAGCTAATATTTGGACAGCACTTTTAAGCTATGAAGCTCTATAGGTCTATTACACTGACCATTTTCTGTGTTTCTCATTTTAGAAAGGTAGTTTTGTACTCTTTCACTTCAGGCAGACAGAGTTCAAATCTTGACCTTAGTTTTCCCTTCAAATTTTGTTAAATACCTGATTTACAAAGGCTGACATAGGGTCAGATTTTGATTTCACTTACAGGTAATGAATTTCAAAGAATTTCTTAATCCTCAGTGACTTTATTCTAGATCTAAACCGTTTTATCTCAGAATTAGAGCTACATTTTCATATTCATGAAGAATAAGCATATGATTACATTAAATATAGTGTTCTACATTAATTTTCCTGCTTTGATTTTCTATTTTAGTAACTTCAGTAATTTAAGAAGAAACTGTTCAGTTTATTAATCTTTTTGTCAATTCCTTTTTTTTTTTCCTGCTCTGTTTCTGAGAGAAAGTAATCTACAGGTGGGCTTTGTAGAGCTGGTCAGGTAGCTGAAAAATAATTTTGGGGCAACCTGCTCATGGTTCAGTGGAGTCACGGTGTGCAAGAAGTTTTTTAAAAATTAACGTTAATACCTGAGTCTGGAGAAGTTCTTCTGCGCTTGGCACGCTGTTGCTGGCACTGGGAATGATGCACTGCCATTCACATCCTTTTTCAGCTCTTGGGAAATCCTGTCCTGCCATTTACTGCATGTTTTAAGTGAGGCAAACCTATGTCCAAGTAATTGCACTGAAAATAAGGATCCTTCACATGCTAGTGAAACAAAAGATCTATTTAGAGAGAAACAAATATCCTGTGGTGAGTTTTTATTTGGATAGGTGTATGTTTTTTTTAATAGAATCTGTTACAGGGTTGTACTCGACAGGCTGAGGATTGTTTGTGAGAATCCCGATTTTGGATTAGGCAGCTGATAGCCTGCAAGACTTCGGTGGCTGGTAAAGCTTGCTCCACTGAAAGAAGAGATTTCCTCTTTTAGCAATAGATCATTATGTTACCAGGCGTGTATTAGAATGAGAATAATACAACTTCCCCTGTCTTTGCTGATCATATCAAAACTAATGGCATCTTGAATTGTCAGAGCATCAAGTCCATCTTCTGATAAAATATTAGAAGACACACAGATCTATTCATCTTCTTGGAGATTTCATTTTAGTCTGCAAAATATTTCATGGCAATGCCATTAGATTAGCTGTGGACATATTGCAGGGACCAACACAGTAATTATGTACCAGGATTTTGCAAAGGGGTTCCCGTAAATATTTCCCACTTAATGGTAAAACCTTATCTCCTAGGTTTGGACATGCTTAAGGGAGTGAAATTCTTATTTATTTTAAGGGATTTAAAACATAGTTCTTTACATTGTTACTAAAAAAAAATCTTACTTCTTGGTGCAGGTTGATCCTTTTCAAAGATAATGAAATTTCAATTCCGTAATTGTTGTATGAAATTTTTGTAAGCCATAGCTAAAGAGGAATGTCTGCTACCCAGACTTTGACTGCAAGGTTTGACTCCCATTTTCAGCTAATGAAGAACTCCTTAATTACAGATTCATAACTTGAGTACTAATGTCAATACGTTCATTTTCTGCTGTCTGAAAATAGTAATAAATATGGTAGAACATCTAGAAATTATGGTAATAGATATTTTGTAGATTTCCAGGGTTTAAGGATTCTGAAGAAGTCAGTGGAGATCAGGAAGATATCTTAGGGGTTTTTTTCAGACATGTATTTTTATTTATTTGAAGTGTAAAGACTGTTCGCCCGTACTTTTAGCATTCATCAGTACGTATCTGTTACAATTATCCTTAGTGTTTAGCAGAAAGATAATCCCCAAAGGAAGCAGGAAACAACATTTAAAGTAATTTTTAGATGTGCAGCTTGAGTTAATTGCCAAAATGTAAATTTAAGATGGATTAAAACTGCTAACCTGTGGAATTTAGTGAAAAAAACCACTGACTTGTGGTGACACACCATGGTTAATGAAATACCTCCTTCCCTGAGCAAACCTCCTCTCATTTGCTGAGTAATCAAAGCTGATCTCAGGGGTGGGAAGGCAGAGCCAGCAGCTACCTGCCACTGGGAGCCCTTTAGAAATGGATCCTCTGCTTCAAGCCTGCCAAGCCATGCACACTTCCACGTTATTTATAGGGTAGCCATCAAGGGAGGTAGCTATTCTTGTGAAACAAATCAATCCAGTCAAGAAGAGGAGTGCAAATGGTCGCTGTTTGGTTGATAACCTACAGAAAGACTAAAATTATTTTACCAAGAGGGCAGAGTTAGGTTAACAGTTGGACATCTTAATGGTCTTTTCCCACCTAAATGATTCTATGATTCTGTGAGGAAGATATGTGATCATCTCCTTAGTATCGGACCATGTTCCCATATGTTTTCACAAGAAAATTATATTCTAGCTCCCCCAACTTTATATACCCCTGATTTTCTCAGGCATTTATCTTTTTAATCTGATGACAAACTGCAGATACACGCATGGCATTGCTCTGTGGGCAATGGTTATGAAGTCATTTGCTTGGAACAGGTGAGATAAAGATTTGTGTGATTTTAGGTGTATGAGCCGAAACTTCCTTGTCCCTGACTTGTCAAGGGAATGAGAATAGTCTGATCCTCTAAGAGCGGGCAGTATATTGAGTTGATTTCTCTTAGCTATGACAGAACCATTTGCTAAAACTTCCCCCAGACAACAGAAGTAGGTTCTCCTGGAGTCGTGATTGTGATTTCTGATGGGCAGTAACAAAAGTAAGATCTATTTCACTATATTGGCAGAGTCTAGAGGTCTGTCTTGAATTATGTGAAAATCTCTAATGGTTGGGGGTAGCAGAAAAGTCAGGCTTTTGTTGGGAGTTTTTGAAAGTTTATGAAGATCCTGTTTAACAGCTTTATTTCCAGTCGCTTCTAGTCCCACTCAGTCACAGGGAAAGACATTTTCGTTACCATTGAAGTCATTGCACCAGTTGCTTGAGTTTTGTCAAAGTAACTCTGCTACACTGGTTTATGACGGGCTTTGTCAGAGGAATTGGACTTTCAGGGTGATTTTAGAGAGAGTTGCCTTTTTTGATTTGTTTGTCTAAAAGAATAACGGTATGTTTCCACCTATTCATCATAATTATACAGGGAAAACTAAAATACATGCCATTTTGAACTGAAAGTCTGCATTAAATTGGTTTGACTCCTATTTTCTGCCATCTGTGGCATAACTAGAACAGAGAGTGAGAACAAAAAATAGAAATGATTCAGTCACATTTCCTGTAGGAGAGACATCATGCCCCCCATTCTTGTCAAATAATTAATTTAAGGTCTGCGTGAAACAGTTTGTGACACCCTGGGCATGGAGATGTCACCATTCTGCCATTTGATAGAGGGATCCAAATTTATGCTTTTGGTTAAACAGCTACACATAATTTTTCTATATATTTAGATGGCCTCCAAAACAATCTCAGCACAATGCTAGGGTGTAATTCAGCTTAATTAAATACTGAATTTTCCTGTAAATGTTAAGTACCTCATAAACCAGACTGTGGAAAGAGCTAGAAGTATGTTCACAGAGGGGAAACCAAGACAAATAGGTGCTGCTGAAGCCTCCCAGAAGACTTGGTTGCCACCTGTGTTAGTTGCTGTTGGAAGAAGGGTTTGCCAGAGTCAAGAAGACGCTCAATATGAGTTATGCATCTTGCTCAACTTTATTAGTTTCTAACACTACTTATATAGAACCGATACACATGCATATTCGTAAAGCAGAAATATAATTGGTTAGTAGTCTCTAAACACGCGCGGTTCTCACGCCCCTAATTATCATGACTAAAATAAGCATTCTATCCATGTAGCCAATTGTGTTGCTGTGCTTCAGCCTTGTAGTTTGTTAGTCCCTGTTTTCCCATACCGGTCCCTATCTTTCTTGGCCCTGCACCTGCCTTCCCAGCAGCTGTAGCTTGTTACAGCCACGGCCTGTTGGCACAACCTAATTACTTGGTCTCAGGATTCAAGAATAGCTCAAGGCTACCTTTCTTGTTAACTTCAGCACAGCAACTTCAGTACAATTCTGATTACAGGCCTATTCTAATACCAGGCCTGGATTGTGCAGCTCTTCAGAGATTCTAAGGCCATGCTTCTGCAGCCATTCTTCTACAAGTTGCCACTGACTACAGGGAACCATATCTAGGCTCCGGAGCAAGATGGAGACAGTGCTACACTCTACAGTCTTTGTTTTCCTTCTATCTAGACTGACCAGAGCAGGACCCTTCAGGCCCATAGAAAAATTGATAGAGGGAAGCTGATGATACCTGGGGCCTCCCTAGGGATGGATCTGAGGTACAGCCAGGCATGCCAGCCCGCCTTGGAGCCCGGCAGCACGCTGAGATCTCATGTACCCATAGATACCTATTTTAGAAGGGCTGATTTACCATAAAGTTTACACATGAGGTAGGAGTCTGAGGCAAACATGGTCCCAGCAGTATCTTGACAGGCATCAGGGGAGTTCACCATCACATCACCCTGGAAGGGGGTTAGCATCATTGCTTTTAACTGTAACAAGTTTTCCTCCTTTATACTTGACGCCTGGTAAAAGTCAAGTTAAAAATGGTGGTGGTACACCCGGTTTTGATTTGGTTATTGCTTTGCACAGACCCTGAATGCTACAGAAAACTCTTTTTTAATGGATTCCTCTGGGAATCAAGTTTTGAGTAAAGGCCAAATGTTTTTATCAGTGATCAAAAAAATGATACAGAATCAGGTTTACACATGCACAGGTTAACAGTGAAGAAATGGAAGAATAAGTGATAAAGGGACAAATTATTATTGCTGAGTGACCTGAAGTCCTTAATAAAGAGGTCAAAATAATAATAATAATAAAAAAAGTTTTAGTAGTAGCTAGGTGCAAGGCAATGCAATAAAGAATGAAGACAAGAGGCTACAGAGGGCAGGAGGCTCACTTTTGGAAAGCAAGGACTTTGAAAAAGATTTAGGATTCTTTTTGGATAAGCACTTCAAAATGAAATTTCACTGTAATTCTGTGGCTAAAAGGCCAATGCAATCCTGAGATGTAAAAAAAAGAGTAATATCAAGCAGATAAGAGGATTTGATGTTGGCTGCATGCACAACAGTGGTAAGGCTACTGTTAGGAACTGTGTCCAGGTTTGGTGTTCACAGTTCAAAAGCAGTGTGGAGATAGTAGGGTAAGTTCAAAGGAAAGGTATGTAAAAGGATTCAGAAAACAAGCATGACAACATGAGGCATAAGCAGCTCAACTTATTTAGCTCATCAGGAAAGAAGCTGAGAAGTGACTTGGTCACCGCAGGTAGGTACTGACCTATGGAAAAGATATCTGAGAGTGAGTAGCCACTTTATCTACCTGACAAAGGCATTACAGGACCCAGTGGCTGCAAGCTTAAGTTAGACAAATCCACCCTTAAAAGAAGATACGATTTCCTATCCCTCAGAGCCCTAAATAATAAACCTGTTTGTCCTGTAAAAGCTGTCACAGGTAGGGATGTTTAAGAGGATGTTAAATATGTATTTTTAAATACATGCTTTCATCCGCTTTGTGGAAAAATCTGTACATCTCTCTGTGCATGTGTGAGTGGGAGCTTTGTCAGGAGATTGGTGGCAGCTCCTTGTCTCGCAGTCTGAGAACCTGTTATTCCTCCTGTTATTCAGTCCCTTGCAAGGCTCCAGGGACCAGCACTGCCGGTGCTGCTCTCAGCATCCTCGTAACACTTGGCGTTTCAAAAGAGAATAATTATTATCAAATAATCATTCTCTTGTTCCATGGCTTCATAGAGGTCTTGCAGACTGTCAGGAAGGATTTATTGTTTCTCTTGGATGAAATTGGCACATATATCTTGGTTATTTGGGAATTGTTTCATTTCTCTGCATTCCCCCAGGTGGTCTTGGGTGGCTTTTTGCCAGTGTTCTGCACTGGTGCAAACCCATCCTTCCCTGACCATAGGTGTCTCAGTGCTGTATTTTCCTTTCATATTTATGGTCAAACTAATTCCAGCAGTGAAATTGATTAGGAATTTTGCCTCATGTCAAATTGGCAGGGGTCTTGAAGGCTACACGGCTTCTCAAGTAGATCAGGCACAATGTGCGCACTAGGATCATCTGGACATTTCTCATTTAGTCCATTTGTTGTTGAGATCAGCGACAGTTTCTTTCCCTTTTATACATAAATCTAATCTCCCAAGGACTAAACTGCTGTGGTTTAATTTTGGGGTTTAAAGTAGGGATAAAACATATTGTTTTGAGATATATAGATTGGGCTCTCAGCTCTGTTTTTAAATTCTGTGAAAGTTTCTATAAATAGTTTGTATAGTCAATAAGGATATGATTAACAATATTGTGATGAATATTCTGCACAAAATTTTGGCATTTGGAAATTCGGAGGCTTTTGTATCCAAGAGGAGTTATGTGACAATCTATCTGCCTTCTTTCACGGAACAGTCTATAGAATTTGCCCTGGTAATTCCTGCATGGAGTATAAATCTTATGGATGAGCTAATGAGAACATTTACAAACAAACAAATGCAAACACCCAAATCTTTATTCTCTTACAGTATTTCCTGGAGAACCTATTGCGTTCCTTTCTTGGTTATTTGGAGTAATAATTAACCAGGTTGGTTTTCATAATGTTTTCTAGGACTAATCACAACCCCATGAGGATAGACTAAAATCCTGGCACTGGTTGAGCTGTATGAGGGTTTGGTTATGAATAACCCTATTCAGTTATATCCCTTGTGTGGAGCACGGGTTAGTAAGCTGGGGTATGTACACAACTACACGCATGTAAATAGTTAGAACGGTGCCAGGGAAGTAGAATTCCTCAGCGTTTAGGAGAGAAAAACATTAGCAGGAGGGTTTTTTTTTTCCTGCCTAGCCCTTTTGAAGCTTTGTTTCACTGTAGCCAGAGGGAGAAAAAAAACACATTATAGGAGTAAATTGGCTGGAGAATGTAACCAGGGCCCCAGTAAACACTAAGAATGAAAACCCATACAAATGTGTATTCAAGCAAGTATGCGCAAAGATGGTGTTTTCTGCAAGCACTCTCTTGGAGGAAAATGCTCTTCTGTAACTAAATAACTGGGAAGAAATTGGGGTTTGGCTGAACTGCATCATGTTTAGATTTTCACGGAGTTTCCCTGATTCCCTCGTTTCGTTCCCTTTCCTGTCTGCCCCAGTGTAATTTGTGTGGTTATGCCCAGTACTCTAATTCAGCTGAAATCTCAGATCCCTGATGACCAATGCTAATTTTCAAATGATCAGACTCAGGCTGTATGATTTTGGAGTGATAGAGTTGGGATATTTTAAATTCTATTCTGTCAGGGAATGATTAGGACATTAATTTGGGCCATATTAGTACATCTCCCCTGTGCTAATGGGAGGATAGACCCCCTTTCATGTTTAATCTAAAGAGGGATTGATGACTGGCGAGGTTGTCTCACATAGGGATGTCTGCCACCGAAATAAATGATGAGATCAGTGAGTGAAAATGTTTAGGCTGCACTCTCTAAATGTGGATTCCTTCTGTGCCGAAGGCAATGAAAGCCCTTAGGTGGCGGCTCTGTAGATTTTTCTCATTGTGGGCAAAAATAAGGACTTTTTTTTTATTATTATTTGTTAGCCCAAGGCTTCTTTCTTGAAGTTGCTACCGATTGTTGATGCTGATTTCACGTTTTGTAAACAGCAAAGTCAGGTTCAAGAAGCAAAAAACTGACCTCAGAGATGACATAACCACTGGAGGTGGAGAAAAAAGGCAGCATCACTGCTGTCTGATGGTGAAAGGAAAGGGCACCTTTCCTCAGAGTTTGCCAGCAACTTTTACTTGATGTGTGAGTTCAGTACTTCTGTGTTAGAAGAACAGTAAAGTACCTTTGAATTAGAAGAGACTAAAAAAGTTGCTTAATGTGCTTTTTTTACTCTATTATTTTAACCCACCACTGCAAAAATCCTCCTACCTGTAACAAGTAATTTAATTTGGAAAGGCAAATAAGAGCTCATTAGCTGACGCACTGCTACAAAGTAAGTGAGCAGATTTTATGCCTAGGGACAGACTTTCACAACCATTTTGAAATGCCACAATACAATGCAATAAATCCTGTAGCCTTTACCGAGAGAAAGAGAATACCTTCCTTCCATTACTTGGGTCCAAGTTTTCTTCCTCTTAAAACCTTTTGTATTTGAATATTGGAGAAATGAATGTATTCCAGGGAATCGCACACAAGTAAGTTAAGCATGTGAGTGTTGCCAACAACTAGCCCTGTCTGTTGTGTTTTCCATTACACTCCCTGTGTATTGTGGCTGGACAGAATCGCTGTGTCTGAGAGCTCTCCATCATATTCCTCAAAGAAGAGGCAGTAATATTTCTGCAAAATGTATTTCTACATGTCTTGTGCTATGCCTGGGTATTTTGGGAGATGTTACGTTTCCTTCTGTCTCAAAAAGATGGTTTGTTACTAGTCTTTCTCTTGTAAAGAGAGTATTTAATATAGGACTGTCTTTTTACTTCTCTAATAACACATGATTTTCTACAAGGACTTTGCCTTTTATGTTACTTACTGATTTGCAGCAGTCATCTTAATGATTTTGTGAACACCCACCTTAGTTTCTGGTAACAAGTGCATGTAGCTGTAAAGCCAAGGCAGAGAACCTTCCACATCAATTGGGCTTTTAGCATTTTACAGCATCAGGCCTGCATATATTATGGCTAAAAATTTTCAGTGCTCAAAGGACAGATCTGGAAGGTATTCAGAGGCTCAGAAATCATATTAGTGTCTTTTAAAAGTTGCCTTTAATTTAAGTTTTGATTTAGTAAAGCATAAGATATTCAAACTGTAGTGAGTTATCACTCATTGGCAGTGGCTGAAATCCTTAGTTTCCACCTTCAGCAGCTGTTTTATGGTTACCCCAGAACCATGTGAGAGAAGCAGATTTATGACTTGTGAAACAAATATCAGCATGGAGCACATCAGTCACTCAGTGCAGCTTGGAACGTGTTTTCTCCCAGTTGGGAAACCAGACAGGTATCATGGCAGGGGTGGCTCTGCTCACAGGTGTTGTCCCTTTGGTTTGAATAGAGTTTTGTGTGTGAGCAGGTGTTTTCTGGCCGGAGCCCAAGGAGGAACCTCTGGGAACTCTTTATTTCACATGCTACTGGGGCTGCAGGCTTGCAGATCCTCACTCAGTGTTAAGAAATAGCCATAATAACGTGTGTGTTTGGCTGCTCTGTCAGGTGTCACGACTGGCAGGGTTTCCAGGCATGTGACAGCATTGCCTCTGGACTTCGGGCCAGCACAGGCAAACAGCAGGCGCCGGCTTCAAAGGAGCTGGGGAGAGTTGTTCTGCTCATGATTTGTACTGAGCAACTTCCAATCCAGGACATTCACAGAGCTGAGTACTCTGAACACCAAAAGTTTATGTGGGTTCAGGGTGGATTCAGATGAACTCCTGAAGCCATCTATGGAGAGCTGCTGAACACTGAGGCACCGGTGCCAGCTCAAGAAGTCTGTTTGCTGTAATTAGCTGGAGTCAGGGAACACATGCAAGCAAGGTGTCACTGTGTAATCTCCCTGTTTTATGTTCTTCCCTAGACATCCTCCCTTGGCCCCTGCCAGGTAGGGTACAGATAGACTTCTGGTTTTAGATAGTAATCATACACTGGGAAAGGCTTTTGGTGGTTGGATTCTTCTGGGGGAAAATGTAACTCTTCAACCAAGCTGTGGATGCCCCCTCCCTGGAAGCCTTCAAGGTCAGGTTGGACTGGGCTTTGAGGAGCCTCATCTAGTGGAAGGTGTCCCTGCCTATGGCAGGAGGGTAGGACCTAAGTGATCTTTAAGGTCCGTTCCAACCCAAACCATCCTATGATTCTATAACTTTTCCACCAGCTCTCCACAAGGGCAGCACAGGCTGTCTGGGGATGTAGATGAAGCAATAGGTCTGTGCCGCAGGCACATGGGATGCAGACATGGCATCAGGAGGCATTGGGGAGTGAGGGTTGTCCCTAGCTGGGATCATTGGTAGTTCTAGAAAAAGCAATTTCTGGAGCCAACTTGTTCTTCTGGGCAAGGACTACCACCACCCTAAACACATCTCATTAATTCTTGGTAGGGGAGATGGCCCCTCCGCCAAGAGATGCTGAAATGATCTTCCAGATCGACTCTTTCACAATGTGTCACTTTTCTAGAGCTTTTGAAGCATAAGAAACTGAAGCTTAATTCCACCTATATAAGGCTGTCAAACCTTATTCCATAAAAAAACAATGGGGCACATGTTGAGTCTTATCCTTACTTTAAGGTCAAATGGTCACTGTACTTTGTTATAACTATAGAAAAAAATCAATTTGTTTTGCAGTCGGTAGGAAGCTCAGCATATGAATATCGCACCTAAATTACTGTGGAAATGCAGCTAGGGACATACCAGAATAACTGCTTTGAATGTGATTTGCTTGGAGATACACAGTGATTCCAGTTTAAAAAGACAACTTAAGCACACTTGGCAAAGAAAAGAAGAGCATCATCTACTTTGATATTTGTCCTATGTCGGAATCTTATTTCCATTCTTTTCCACCCCTCCATGGCTTCTTCCCTTGCACCTTGGCATCATACAATTCCCAAATAATCCCCACTGCTTTCAAAAACTGTTTAAAAACGGGAATGCTCAACTCACTATTGAATTGTGGCTTCACAATTTGAGGCCAACTCTGCAGGCCTTAACAGAGATAAAATTCGTATTGACCCTAGGCTCTTTGATGGCATATGGCAAATGTCACCTGAGTTATTAACAGCCAAACAGAATAATGGTCTCTGTTCAGTATTTGAAGAAGCCTTTACCAATGAATTGGAAGAGATTTCTTCCTAATCCCAGATGCTTATTAGTTTATATTCCAATCCACACAGTTTGCTAACCTTTATGATTTTTATACTAGCTGGAATGAGTGCAGAAGCTGTTATTCAGCCTGTAAATTGCTAATCTTTTTAGAAATTTAAGATTAGAAATGTACATTAAGAATGTTGAATTTAAATGTAATCCTCTGTTCACTCACCAATGCAGACTGTTTCAGGATATTTGTTACTATGCTGAAAACATTTTCGTCTCTCTTGGAAATGGCATTTATATTTCCTATTCCTGTGCACCAATGACCATTTTAAAGAGCAATATCTTGTTAGGCACTAGGGATAAAAACCTAATCCTTGCATCCTAGGGATACTGGGACTCCTTCGTGTCAGAAACCCTCAGCCAGAAACACACATGTGCTTCACTTACTTCCAGGAGTAATCCCTTGGTCTTCAACTACTCCTGTGGAGTTACACACACGGGTTAGTGTGTCCAGGGCTGGCGTCCCAAAATTAATGGCTTCCAGCCTCTGTGTTTCTCAGGGAGCAGTGCTGATAAAGGCAAGGTGGTAACAGTGATGCTTTCTTGGACATGAAGCAGAGGGAAGAGGAAACATTTTGACATTAGGGACAGTGAAAACTACTGTGTTATCTTGCCCTTGTGAATTGTGTTCATTATTTATAATGACTCCAAATCAAACAGTCTCATCGTTGTTTTTCCTTTTAACACAGCCCTTCCCTCCCTGTCAGGTGTCAGGGGCTGCTGTCCTGTGAACCACATGAGCTGCGACCCCGAGCTGTTAAGTTGTTCAACCAAACCTTTGGGGTTTTTTTTCCAGCTGGTGTCAAGCTCCATAAAATTTCCATAAAATGGGAGTGTTCTTCTCTAGGAAAAAAAGAAAAAAAATTGTACATTAAATTATACCAAATCCTAAATGTCTGATGTGCTTCCTGCCAGCTCAGTAATATTTTGATATTTACCAATAAAAATTATTTACAAACCAGCGCTTTTCAGTGCAGGGTGTTCTGATGGTGATTTCACTCCACCCATGTCCATGCAAGGAGGACAGGACAGTGAGGTGGTCAGCTGGATATGTGATCAATTCAATCACAGACAGCAAATCCTGCAGACCTGTATCTTATGCCTGAGCTCGAAGTTGTCTTCTCAGCACAGACAGTGGGACAGTGGTTGCAAGAGAGGAACTTCACATGTGTCCCAGGGGCATGTGTTGCCCTCCCAGCAGCATGCCATGCACTAGCACGTCAGGATTTTTAGCAGAAGCCCACAGTGCCTGTGTCGGATGCCTTGGAAGGATGCTATCCTGCTTGTGTTTTCCAGGATGTGGGAGGGGTTAACCCCAGAGGACAGACCCCGCCTGTTGCCTGTATCCTTCATCTGCAGAACCCTGTGGTGGATGGTGGAGCTGTTCAGTGAGCAGCTCAGCAGGGATCCCTTAGGTAACTTAGGTTTTTGCCGTCAATTACACATATGGTATAATTGCATCCGTATTTTCCCCATCATTCTTCTTTGAACCACCATGCACGAGACCCTACCATGTGCGATAGAAACAGACTTGTTCTTACTCTGAACAGAAGGATATGAAATGCTTTTGTGATCTCCTTTCCATAATGGACAAATGCCCTGTGTAGAGTTTCAGCAGCTTGTGATTCCTTCAAAGTAGTTTAATGAGGGGGGGGGGGGGGGGGGGGGGGGGGAAGGATATGCTGGAAATATGAATTATAAAACATTTTAAAACCAAAGAATTACTTAAAATGAGTGTCTAAAAAATATTAGAGATGTCTGGATGCTTTCAAGATGTTTTCTGTTGGATTCCAGAGAATCCAGAGGGAATACTTTTGTAGAAAATCATATTCACTAAATGATAACCAAATGTTGAGTCACAAGATTCAAGGAAATCCAGATGTAATGTGAACCAAAGTATGGCCTGATCCAAATTACCTGAATAACCTAGCCTACCTCAGTTGTACTACTGCTTTCAATAAAAGTTTTGACTGCTGGGAAATTCTCTTAGGTGCAGATTTTTTTTTTTTTTTTGAATAAGAATAATAGCAGAAGGGTTTCAAAGTTATGCAGGTATTGAAGTTTCTAATTAAATAATTCATATCTAAGTCAAAGATGAAAAATCCAATAACAGTAATGGTATATAAAGCTGCTGAAAGGTGTTTTAAATATATGCATCTATAAAGCTTCATAGATGGATTTCTAGCCCAGCCTTCTTCTTTACTCTAATAAATCCTTCTCTTTCTTATGTATTATCCCATCTTGTGTCTGTCACAAAGCACTGGGCTGAGAGGCAGGTGCTGGGATCCTCCCTATAGACACATTCAATAAAAGCGCTAATATCCAACCTTTTTTTTTTTTTTTTTTTTTTGTTTGTTAAGGCTCCAAATTCACAGAAATGTGGAGCTGGAAGTCTGGTGACTGACGAGTAAATGGGCAAAGAAAATGTGTATGCCTCCAAAGATTATCTATTTTAAAATACTTTCCTGGCTCTATTGGCAGTTTAGAATTTAAACAAGTCACATATTTGCTATTGAAAACAATTTTTGACAGAAAAAATACAGTTCAAAATAAATGGGAAAGTGTCTGCTTTTGTCAAAATCTTTCATTTTTTTTCCAGTTTTCAGCATTGATAGATTTGGAAAATTTTCCAGTCCCTTTCCTTCAGAGCACTGTTATGATTAAGACTGTATAAAAATCAAAAGTATATACAAAAAGACAGAGGTTTTCTTTTCCTTTGGTATTTTTCATCTACTGCAATATATGGTACATCTTGATTCCTTTGAAGTCAATGGCAGCCTTTTCATTGATTTTAATGGCAGCTGGATCAGACCTTTAGTGAAAAGCAGTGTACAAAGGCACTGTGCTAACTTCAGACTAGAAGCAAATCCTTTTAGGCGAGTAGCACCTAATGGCAGCCTGGGCTTTGCCGCGGGAGGACGATGCCTGGTGTGGCACTATTTGTTTCCCCTTTCAGTGCTGGGCTACATTCCACCAACCTTTTGCTGCCTAGACACTGCTTATTTGGGATAGAAGATAGAAAAGGCTATTTTTTAGAGCAACTTGAGCGAGAGTCTTGAAATAAAGTAGATGCAGGAGCCTAGTAGGGTTACGGTGAGGGCGGCTGTATGGGGAGAGACTGCCTATAATTGAGAAAGCTTTACCACATTTGATTCTGGGAAGGGTGTTCTTTCAATGTGGTGTGTTTTGATAAGCGGTATGAGAATTTTTAAAGTCAATAACTTGGTTTATAAACTTCAGCTCAGCTGGACTTAATCCTGCAGCTAGCAAATCCACAGACCAAGTAGCCCAGCTGTGTCCTCATTTGTTAAGATCTTAAACCCAAGGAGGCGTCTGGGATGCTGATTTTTTTTTTTTTTGCCTTACAGATTTATAAAAAGCCTAATAAAAGCAGATAGGAATAAGATGTGCAGCAAATCCAGCTCTTTCAGTAGCAAAAAGAGGGAGAGGACAGAGCTGCATTTAAATTATCTTTGGGCTCACCCAAATTTGGGACCTGTGTCTGTAAACCTTATCTGTGCCTCAGGGAAAATACTCACAGCAATCAGGCTGATTCAAGGAAGCACATAAGCACATGCCTAAGGCTTCTTGTCTTAGGTATATTTTCCTAAATAAGGGTACTTTACTGATTTGAAGCCTGTGCCACCCCATCGTATTTCGTAGACTGAGTGCCTCACCCTGTTATTCCTGAGCAAAATCTTTGGAGATCAGTCCCGGGGCTTGTGGGTTTCTCTGCCAAATGAAACTGCACGTTTGAGTGTGCACACAGCCCATAACAGGGCTGGGGTTGTAATGAAGAAATTTTTCTCCTTGCAGGAGTGAGAAATGATCAATAATTCAAATTTTTTTTATATTGCTGTCTACACTGTTAATGAATATTATAGGTCATTTTATGCATTATATTAATAAAGACAATACTAAAGAAAGACCCTCAACATGGGCCTATTTAAGAAAGTCATACACAGTGCAGCTGTAACTTTTTTTAAAAAGCCATCCATTATTTGTAACACCTTTTAAAACTGCTTATTGCTTCATACTTAGCAATTGCTGGTATTTCCTTCTCTCCTTCTGTTTCCAGCTGAGCTTGATTTTAATACGGCTTTTTTTTTTGTTTACTTCAGCAGATGGTGAGATGTATAAGGAGAGCTTACATATAGAGCCTACTCTTGTTCCCTGTGAAATCCATATGAATTTTGGCCACTGAGTATAATGGGTGCAGAAATAGGCCTGGCATAAGATATTGTGGTGTTGGATTGTTTTCCTTGTAAGAGGGAGGCTGAATGCAGGTATTTATGATTACAGAGAACATAAATAAAACCAGAGCAGCCATTTCTTTCCTGTCCCCCCACCCCACTGTTTCTGCAAGGGGAAGAGAAAAATAAGTGTGCTTCATTGAAGTAGGTTGCGTATAAATTTCAAGTCAATAGAAGGAAAGACTCTCATGTTGCACTGTAGACAGGCTGTTAAGATTACTGCCGCTGTGGGTCATAGACCCAAAGCAGTTTCCAAAAGCACTCAGTAATTTGGGGGCTCATGGTCACGAGTAGTCACATCTCAGACTGAAGAACACCGAATATTCCTGGGGCAGGAGTGCAGTGGTTTTTCACCTTCAGGAGGGACATCACACACTTCTTTTTGAACCTGCCATGAAACCTGGCTCCCAGATGGGGCACAAATTCCCTTCTCTGTGAGATAACAGTTTCATGCCCAGAAGTTGCCAGTGCAGGTTAGAGCACTACTAGCACACGACTAGCGTGGTTTGCTTGGAAAAAAGCAGCAAAACACCATGAACCAGGCAGTTGTGCAAGCACCGCTGTGGTGCCTTGGGCAATCTGTCTATGGGTGATTGAGGCTTTCTGTCTGAAGCTGTAAAGGTGACCCCATGAACTTCTCCAGTAGGCAGGCAATTAGCTCTTTGCTGACTAAACATACCTCACCAGACTAGGGACAATAATTAGGCATTAATGATTGCTAGCCAGGTGCAGATGGGAGTTTGGTAAGCTGAAACTCTCCAAAGGCAGGCCAAAACCTACAACCCTGGTTGAGCTCTTGGAGTACGCTGCTGGAGTGAATCAACAAGAGCTGGGCAGAGCCTTGGTGGAAGGCCAACTTGACCAATAATCTTTTTTGGCCAATTTGACCATAGGTTGACTTAAACAGTTTAAACAGGTGATCACTGCTTGTCTCCTCCAGCTCATGCAAAAGTGCTGTGGATGAGAATATTCACAGGAGGGTGAGGCAGGCAGAGCTGCCCAGCAAAGGCTGACGATGAGTGATGGAACAAGCTGAAGGTAACAGCTTCTTCATCAGGGACCATTGTCCTAGAAGAGGACATTTGGATTTTGCTGGAGAATCCCATACAAATCCTCACTATGTGCTGCTCCATGGCTTTCAAACACCAGGCTTTGAAGCCAGAGCATCAGCACGGCTGGCATTTGTTAGAAATTGTGCTTTTCGTTGTCTACATGAGGCAAATTGCTGGGGGCAAAATAGTTTGGCTTGGGGCCATGAGTTTTATTAACTTCTCGTGCAAGTAGAAGGTGAGGTGGGCAGAGAAGTGCACTTGCTGTGCAAGTCGCTGTCTGTGCAGCTGGGCATTTTACATATCCCAGCAAAAAAGCCAGTGAGTTTATAAAACAGGGAGAGAGAAAGGGAGATTACAGCACACTGTTGGTCAGATTATAGATATTTATTCAAGTAGGTCAAATTTTGCGACTTATCTACTTATCAGTGTCTCTCGAAAAATCAAGCATAGCTTTAAAAGTTACAATATTTCTGCTAATGTAAAAGTCACTGGAAGATCACTGGCTTTTATGTCACCACCTCATGGAAATGATAATTGCCACAAAACCCTGCTGTCTAACAAGTCCTTCCAGTATCTTGTTACCCCCCTCTCAGTACTGCCACAAGTGATGCTCAGACAGCTCTCCCGGGAGGCCTTGCTGAAATCTGTGTTTGCACAGGAGTCCACACACAGGAAGCTCATTGTAGGGCTGAAGTCTGAAGCCTCATTATATTTAAAAAAATCCAAGGTGTTAACGCTATCAAATATCACTAGAATGAGACTCAGCTATATTTCCCAGGATAAATGAGCACATTCGCTTTAATATTGTGGTGTTCACATTTAGACTTTCTTTCTGCAGTTTATTCACTTATTTTCTAATTCAGACAATGCGCTAATTTGCACGTTTGCCCGTTACTTGTATGAATTAGGGTGTTTTTACTGTGTAGTAAAATTAAAAACCACAGACTAGCAATAATATCTGTACTGCAAAACACCCTCCTTAATTAAGCAATAGGACATGAAAGGCTGTATATTTCTGAGTCATTATAGCACACCTCATGTTGTTTTATAAGGCATGAAATCTAATGCAGAGTGACCACCCAAGAATTGTAGTAATTGCCCTAAAAACACTGCCTGGAGTGCCTGGTTGCTATTGTGAAATGCAATCAAGATGTAAAAAATAAGGATTAGAGTGAGACTTGTGCATGAAAAAAACCCCCTCTTAGATATGACTGTTGCCCTCCATGATAGCCTTTCATTCCAGACGTGTCCCATGCAAAAGTTTTAAAGAATGGAAGTGAACAGTGAAAGTGCACTTAAAGATTTGTAAACTCATTGTAAACAGCATATTCTTGACAAAAAGTTGTTTAAGGGAATTAAACCCCCTTATAGGCAGGATCTCACATGCTTGCCTGAATTCTTTAGGTTTGTGTTTAGCTTTTTACAGACCTTCCTTGTTTTTAAGATTTAGCTAGATTTTTTGGCATTTAGTTAATGACTTCTACATAAACAATAATTAAATGGCCATCACCTTGGAAACTGGCTGCAACATTAATCTTGAACTCAAATATAGGGTCTGTTACAGCCAACAAAACAATTAACCCAATTTGTTCAGACCATTAATACCAAAGATAAAACATTAAAAAATAAAACCTTCGTAGAGGCAAACATAAGCCACATTTTGAAGCAGTTGTGTTCTCTGCTAACCCAGGGAGTGCTCTGGTTTTGTTTGTTGATGTGCACAAGGTATCGGCAAAACCCCATTCTTCTGGGCTGCTCAGTTTAGATAAGGATATATGGAGTCCTGTGTGGGTGTAGTGGGTACCACAGGGTGTTTGAACCAGACTAGGAGTTAGGAAAAATAGTGATTACAGACTGCTATGGACTGAATAACTACTTTTGATATGTCCTAGTAGCACCCTGCAGTGATGCAGCCAAGGGTGAATACAGGTAGATGTAGTTTACCCCCTTCCTTCTAACTTGGGCAATATTGAGTTCATACCAAACAGGTAAGGATATCTATTTTTTATTTATCACTACACAACTGGAATGATGCCGTTTGTGTTCCTCCCAAGAACTCCGCAAAACACATGTCAGATTAAATGGATGCTTTAGACTACCCTTCGGGAGACAGGAGGAAAAAAACAGGGTGACAGACAGCTATAAATACCTTTGTTGGAAACTTTCAACCCAACCTTTTTCTTTTTTTTTCTTTCTCCATTTTCGTTTTGAATTTTCTTTAATTGAAACCTCTGTGGCAATTCTAGCCTTCATTGAACATTGAAATGCCAATAGAGCTGCTCTATTATGGAGGGCTGTGTAGCAAGACTGTACAATAATATCCTGGTGCAATATAACAGTAGGTAGCTGGGGAATGTAATCGATTTCCAAAAGAACTGGAATGACCCTCCTTGCAGACACACAATGCTCCAAAACTCTGCTGGCTCTAGCTCCGATCAGTTCTGGTTCACTTCCTTTCTTAAGAGGAGGGTGTTTAACCTTATCAAGAGCTGGGATGAAGCTTTTTTTCTTTCTCCCTTTTTGCTTTAAATAGTGTATGCACCATTATGTTGTCACATTTATTTACCTGTCACACTTTACCCATATGTCTCTATTAGGGTATATTTATACGAAGTTGTAGATGTCAGTACCGGAGTTATTTCTTTGCGGAACAGTGATTGTGGTCTAACACCAGATGCCTTCAGCTGAAAGGGGGAAGGATGAAGCAAGTACTGAAAAGGGGAATGATTCAATTTAAGAGAATCCAAGATTTCTACTGCAGACATCCTGCATTTCTGTACGAAGGAGTTCTGATCAGGAGAGCTGTGCCTCCACTAGAAAAGATCCTTAACTCTGCATTAACATGTAACTTTACTATGTATTGACAATAGCTATGAAATACTTCTGCTTGGGTTTTAACGTCTTTCAATTTTTAATAACTTTCTTTCTTTCCTTCTGAGATGCACTTGCTGCAGGAGACACACATGAATATCTAGATTTCTGAAATTAAATTCTTCTATGTGTGTATCCATATGTAGAATCAGGATCGAAGTGAAGAGACTTTTGTTGTTTTTGATTTCTTGATCTTTCCACATCCTATAAAGGTCTTCTAAGGGGTAGCACAGGATTGGGCTTGGTGTTCAGGAAAACATGACAGACCTTAAGGTGTATTTTGAAATATTTCTTATTTGAATTATAGGAAGCAATGCAAAATATCATAGCACAGCCAACATTCTTGCCTTGTAAACACTCATTGTTTTATAGCAGATACAGCACTGTCTCTCTTTAAATGAGAGACTTCTTTATGAAACAGTGTTCCTGATTTAGCAGAGATTTTATGCTCACCTTTTTGTTTCACAAACATGATTTTCAGGCTTCAAAAATTTCCCTTTACAGGCAGAAGCGCTATCAGTTCCCTTTTATAAACAGTTAAATGTATTTGCATTTCAGATGAAACTGTCAGACAAACCAAACTCTCCTCTTTAGATCCTTCTTTTGCTGCTTGCCTGTGCAGAGTACAGTTTATTGCTTCCCTCTTCTTTTCATTTTCCTGGTTTCATGGCACAGTCACCACTGCCTGCGCCTTAGCTCTGCTTGCTTAGCCCCTGCTATATTCAGTGATATTTAAATAACATAATACACTATCAGTTTTTTTTCTAAAACCCAATTCTGTCGAAGCCTTCAGATTCAAAAGCATGAACACTAAGTAATCAAAAGGAACATTGTTTGCCTTAATTTAGCTGCATCAATACCGATCCTACAGAAACACGGAAGCGAAAGGATTAGCCCTTTTGTACAATTTTTTAATGCCATTTCAGAGCTTGCGCCGAGCTAAACCTTTCCGCCAAGAGGGAGAAACAGTCCCTCCTGAGAGGCCCGCGGCTGCCCGCGGCTGCCCGCGCTGCCCGCGCTGCGTTCGGGCCTTTGGCCGCCAGGGGGCGCGCGCGCGCTCCTAGCGCCCGCTGCCCGCCGCAGCGCTGCACACGCAGCGCGGGAAGCGCCGGCCGGGGCTTTGCCCCCTCCGCGTCTGCGTCAGCGGCGTGATGCAATGCCTGTGCCTCGCACCGCGCCAGCCACAGGGGCACGGAACAGCCCGGAGCCTCTGTCCTCCGCGCCCCGCTACTGACCAGGCGTTAACGAGCTGTCTGCGTGTTCCTCTCGTGCTGCACAAAGGAGCTCAGGCACCAAGGACCTCGGCAAACCTTCTCACCTCCCACTTTCTCGCACGTCTGCCTCTTTCACCTGCCTTCTCCAGAATAAGAGCCGACAACTACATTAATTTCCTCCTTCCTCCCCTGAAAACCCCAAGTCCTTTTAAAACAAAATGTTACGCTGCACACACAGTTCACCTTAATAACAAGAAGGAGAAGATGAATGATACCTGAGAGGTATTTATCATGTTACTGATAGTACTGTTGGTGAGCGAGGTGCACTAAAAAACTGGCTCGACCCGAACAGAATTAAAATGTGCAAATTTCCCTGTGTTTAGGGAGATGGGGGAGCACAGGGGAGCTGCTGGGGAAGGCTGGGGACTGTTTTAAGAATCTGGTTGCAAACAACTGTTAGAATTGCAGGTACATATTTAGTAGCTTTAATTCAGTCTTTGAATCTCCCAGGATTCGTGGGTCAGTTAATAAGATACTACACATTTATCTTCAGAATTAAACCTGAACACTGAGGTTTGGCCACCTCTGCACAGAAAAGTCCCAGCCCTGTGCCTACCCCCTTGTAGCTGGCCATCCAGGGTTACACAGACCTTGATGGATGTCACTGTGTTGCTCTTTTTGCCAATGATTTTTGTGTTATAAAACCAGGGTTTCAGTCCCCAAAGTCAGTATTGTCCAGATCTTCCTTTCTTTCTGCAGGTGGCCAACACTCTGTTTTCTGGTTTTCTGTCTTCTCCATCCAGAGATGGTCTTGTGGGTATAAAGTCTGTGAAGCATTTTGGAAATGAATACCATTATGCAAATTGTTGCTAGAAACAGAGCACAGACCTGTGCGTGGTAGATTCAGAGTGAGCTTTCACTGAGATCAACTATAAAGCTTGTCTAAATAACAGAACCGTTTGCAGAATCAGACAGGTATGCTGCATTTATTTATATAAGCTTTTGGAGACCAAAAGGTGAATTTTGGTGTGCCAGATTGTCAGCACTATGGCAGCTGAACTGTATTGTGTCTGTCATGAAGCCTTGTTGGATTTAAATGATTTCTTTTTAGCATGATCAATTTCCTCCTCAACCTGCTGGAGCCCCCATTTTAGCTGACCACTAGGATGTGAAAAATTACATCTCCAGGTAAGAGGAGCCTTAGCCTCACTGAGTGGAGAGGGCATAAAAAGTGCTTGACGTTATTAAACTAAGCAGCCTTAGTCATCATATGGCAACAAAACACCTTGAGGAATTAAGTTCTGAAACTGCCACATAAGGGTAATAAAAAAATATTTGAGGTAGTGTACACAAAAGGGTAGAGGTTATACTAGTTAGAGGAGCCTGTAATCTTGTATCGGTGAGCTCAGAGGAAAGGACTGGCTTTCATATTTCTTCAGCTGAAGTAATCAAAAAAGCAGAGCATCAGTCAGTCTTGTACTGATGTGGTCTGGCTTCAGTGGGCTGGAAAACATACTTGCACCCTAAAGGTGCTGCCCTGTAACTTCTTGTGAAACCGTGTTTGCTTAAAGCAATGAAGGGAATAATGTTGTTTGAGGAAATGCAAGAATTTGACAAAACTCCCTCAAAATATTGTGGTTCTGGCCCCATTCATTTAAAACTTACCTGACTTCCCGGATCTTTACTAACAGTCCAGATGCAAATTTCATCTGGCTAGAAAAAGATGTCATGGAACTGGGTGTTCTGTTCAGGGTATGTAAGGTTTTTAATCACCTGTAAGAGTGAAGACCAGGGCTATGTTGGCGAGAGCATCTGAAGCATGGGCAGGCAGTGGGGCTAGGATTTTCTAAAGCAGCCAGTGATTGCTTACCCACCTCTAAAACAGGTTTACAGTGGGCGGTTCCTGAATGTTGCCTGCAATGGGTTGCTCAGCAAAAATATTCAAGTCAGTTTTAGGACATTGTGGCTGCATGTAGGAAACCTCTTGTGAGACTGGCGTAGGTCTGCTTTTTTTAGGAGACTTGTTGGATATATTACCATTTACAGTAGTTGATACAGCTGATTACCATGGTTACCACACAGAAGCATTATGCACCTTGTTTGTAATTTTGGTTGCATGCTTACAGAAAGAGAGAGGAAGGGATAAAAAGCTTATCTGAGAAGTGTAGCCTGTACTTAACTCACAGGGGTCTTGTAAGGTTGAATTAGCTAATATTTTCTGCTTTGCTTTGGAAATGTAAAAACTACTTACGTTTTATTACTGTTCTTTTTTTTATTATTATTATTATTATTTGGAACAATCTTGCCAGGTTTAAGAAGTCATATTTCTTAAATAGTGTAACCTTTTAGACCCGTAGGATGAATTTTATATTGTGGGAAAACCTTTGCTCCGAAAGAGAAGATAGATGATCCAGTAATTAAGATACCGAGCTGCATCTTAAAAGATCTCCATTAAATTCTTGCCTATGAGAAATCCTTCCTCTTAGTAAGTCACTTCATCTAACTAGGACTCAGTTTACCCTCAGTGGAGGGTAATACTTTCCTTTCTCATCTGGTCTACTTGGATTGTAAATTTAGAGACTAGACACCACCCTTGCGTACCTGTTTGCATCTAGCATGGCTGTAATAAGAGGCTGGTCCTAACTGTATCTTGATTTTCCTTGAATAACCATGTCAATCATAAGTAATTTAAGGACGGGATAACTCTTTTGATTGAGTTGTTTAGGTGTCTTCAGTGGACAGTCAAAAAGGCAAAGGAGATGTCATAAACTGGCTACTTTTTCAGACTTTAACTGTACAAACATTCATAGTCAATGGACTGCAGTTTTATTACAGAGTCATGGGAGCTGTTTTACTCTAGTATCTTTAAATTAACCAAGGTGTTAACTAGGGTAGTAAAGGTAATGGCTCTTTTAAGCTTACTGAAGCTTCGTGCAGGCCGGGAAGACAGATCCTCTGCTTGCAAATGCTTGTGTAACAATAGTGTCATCATTTTACATCAGCTGGACAGCTGGCTCAGTATCTTGATATTGAAGGGTAGATTCCCACTTTAAAACCTTAAGCAAAGTGGGGAAGAGATGTCTCAATTACTCTGATCCATCTTGAAATTGAGAATCAGGAGATTTATGAAAGCTTTAGTAGATGTGAAAGGGAAGATAGGTAGAGAAATAAGCTTTTTCTCAATTCCTTTTGTGACAGGGTTATGTTAGAGGGCCACGACCCATTATCCTATCTTGGAGCTGCTGGGCAGGATTGATATGAAACATCAGGAATATAGTCTGTCCAGATTCCAGAGGGCTTGCTTGTGCTGAGCTCTGAAAAAGTAAAATACAGGCAGAATATAAGAGAGCAGTTCAGGGTGCAAATTTTAGGCACATGGAATAAACTGGGAAGTATGTGAACTCCCTCGGCCATGCAGAACAGCTAAAAATATTGCAGACATCCAAGCTGAATGCTGGAGGCCTTTTCTTTTTTTCCCTCCTAAGCAGATCTCTGGTAAAAATAATTTCAATGCCACCAGAGAGCTCCTGCAAGAATTTACTCTAAAGGCTGATGGGATGGGCTACTTGATTATATTATTTCTCAGAACATTTTAACAAATATGTTTTTATTTGGTTTTGTTAAAGTAATGTTAAGGTAATGTGAAAGTAATAAGTGCTTTGTGTCTCTTTGGTATGTAATCTTGCCTCCAAACTGTGCTGACCAGGTCTCCAAAGCAAGATGAATGCATCCATGTAATCCCTGTAAAGGCACAGATGTATTAAGCCTGATGCAAATTATTCCAAAGAAGAACATCTTCTTTTTTTTTTTTTTCCCTCATGTTGGTAGGTATAGCATTATATATGACACTCCTTGTAAGCATTTCTAAAATACTATGCTGCATAAAAAGGTGAGAGGGATGAATAATTAAGTCTAGAAGAAGTATTTAAAGATATCTATCTTAGAGCTGCATCACAAGAAAAGTAACATCCCAGTTTTATTTGTCAGTAAACTGGACAACTGGATGTAAAGGGGTCACTCTGACAGAATGTGGCTACTCCGGCTGCCTTTCCCTGCACAAATGCAAGAAAATTTATTTTCATCTTTTCTCTCTGCTACAGATGCACCTGGGCCTTTGTTTCAATTACATTCTTTAAAATTAATTGCACTTTTGAAGTTCCATAGACATGAAGCAGAGAATATTCTGCAAACCCCATGAATGAAGATGTTAATGAAGTATTCTGCATAAATATCATAGAATCACAGAATGGTTTGGTTGGAAGGGACCCCAAAGATCACCCAGTCCCAACCCCCTGTCATGGGCAGGGGCACCCTCCAGTAGACCAGGTTGCTCAAAGCTCCGTCCAACCTGGCCTAAGGAGGAGAATATATTTGACCAGAGGGTTTTCTTGGACTAGAAGAAATAGTCCAGGCCTCTGAGCAGTGGAGTAGACTGAACACTTGGCTTCAATATCTTTAGCTGCATCTCAGGCAAGAGGTGACAGAAGGTACTGTAGATGTGACAGCAGAGAGAGGCTGTTTCAGGTCCCATCACCTTTTCTTGTAACTGGAGACTGGTTCTTCTCATTAGCCATTCAAAACTGTGGTTTCATAACGTGTGAGGACCCATGGGTCAGCAAAGCAGTGAAAAGGCTGGCTGTCCCAGCTCAGTACGGCTGCAGCGAGTTCACCGGTGCTCCTCTCTGGCAGCCTGGCTCACCTTGGCCATCAGGTCTTCATCCAGCTGTTCAGTCAGGGCCTCAGACAGCAGAGGTGGGGAGGCAATTCCAGCTAGCACTGGGTGCCTGCAGTATATTGCCTGTGTTTCTGTCTGAACTGTTTCACACTAAGGGCCCTCTTCTAAACACTGAATTAGGTGGACTCTTTCAAAACTTCATGGGTGATAGCCCTGGAAGTAGAAAGTCTTCATGACTCACTGAGTATTGTCTGTGGGGAATGATTGAAGCAATCTACTCACAATCCCACTAATCCCCTGCCATGTCTCCGAGACGGGACATCAGAATTCCTCTGACGACTGTATCAAATGCCACGCTCAAGTCCTGCACGAGGAGTTATTTTTCAGAGTTCCGATAAAGGGAAATGTAGGTTATTATGAGAAATGGATATAAATTTAATAACAAGGTCTGATATAAGGAGGAAGGTTTTTTACATTGTCTGTTCTACTAAGATTACTGACAGCTTCTATAATGTGATGTGCCAGCAAAGCAGAAAAATTTTTTATGCTATTACAGTCTGGTGTTGGGAGCATGGATCTTCCCTTTTCAGTGATTCAAGTGTAGTGGAAAGAGATTCGTGTGCAAATAGCAGAAACAAGCAAACATAAATTCAATAGCTGAGAAAATCTTTGGATACTATGACTGTTTTCCCAGAAAAGCTAGTAGAGTGTGTCAAAGCAAATGCCCCCCAAATCTAACTGTCCTTTTAGGGTTAATTCAGGAATTTCACTGATTTGAATATAAAGCTGTATTGGTGGGACATAGCCTCTTAATATGGGGCTTGAGCAGTTTGCTACCTGATGCTTTGCAACCATTTGCAACCTTGATGAAGTTATTCACAGAAAGAGGAACAGATCCTGTTGGAGGGTTGGTACAACAAATTGGGCATTTTGAGGAAGAACTGGTGTGGAATTAAGAGGGAATAGCATTCCTTTTGTGAAAGGGATGATTTACATTTAAGCAACCATTGCATTGACGATTGCTACAGAACGTAGATGTAGTGGTTATGCTGAGTGTAAAATTATTTAGCAAAAGCTTTCAGAGTTGTGAGGTATCAGACCAGTGTTTCTGGTTTGAGCTCAATGGATTCTACAGCAGAATGCAGCTGAGTTACATACAGGAATGACTCTGCCTCAAGAACATCACAAGAAATGATGCAAGCAAAGGTTTCAAGCAAAGAGATTAGCCGGGAGACACTTGATAAAACGTGTAGACTTCCCTTGCTGTTGTACATGAGCTGTTTTTTGTTACTGCCTGAATAAAAAAATGGCAGAACACTATGCAGTTTCATAGCAGGGGGACATCCCAGGGTATCTCAAAAGAACATGAAGACAGGAAGGTGAGGTAGGCACCATTCAGAGCTGGCAGCACTGTGTCTTCAACCAGTTGTCTTTGATTAAGTCATGTTCTCTTCTAGCAGGACCCATTTTTTTGCAGTGTGCAAGAAAGGGAACAGGTCAGTGTCTGGTCCATATGTTTATCCCCAGTGATCAGGGTAAGGTCCCTATCTCATTTACTGATGGGGATTTTGTTTTGAACAGAATATTTTCCCTGCCTTGCAGAGGGATTCTTGTCACCATGGTGTCTGAGTGCCTGATGTATGTTGACAATTTTACCCTTTCCATGTCCCAGCGAGCGCAGGATGTGGTATTAAGAGTATTTCATATATGAAGGACACATAGAGAAGTGATTTATGTGAGTCCCTAAAGGAAGTCTGCAGCAAAATTGGAAAAAAATACCACCATGGCTGTGCAAATAGCAGGGCACTGTAGAAGGAGGGGTGTAACACTGAAAGGAGCGGTGCTGAAGACCTGACATCCACACTAAAATTGTGTTGGAGGCTTTCCTTTGGGCTGGGTCTACTCTTATCCAGGGAAATATACTCCTGTTAGCAGCTGGAATGCACCTGGAGCACATCCTGTGGTTTAATTTAACCCCCAAAGAGTCTAGTTTGCCTACTCAGAGACCACTTGAGTTACAAGCCTACAGGTGATGATCAGATCTACTTCTAGTGCACAGTCCCGAGCGGAGCTAAAGTACTGCTGTAGAAACACCCTCTGTCTCCTTCCACGCTCAATTCCTCTACAGTATTTAAGGTGAATCCCAGGAGGCACTTCCGACAGTGTCTCTGACATCATGTGTAAAACCAGGCAATTACTTGCAGATTATTGATACTGTCCTTGGCTCACTTTTCTCATTTAAAACCTTCCTCAGTGAGCTTGCTGCCTCACATGGCTTCAGCTATCTGCTTTGCATCAATGACTTACAAATCTACCTGTTCTCTCCTGACCTCCCTGCTTCCATCAAGTCCAGCAGCTTGTCTTGTTTCTCTCTGAAATTTCCCTCTGAATGTCTTGCCCTCCATTTAAACTTCACATGGCAAAACCATCATAGCTCAGTGAGCTGCTTGAAGTCATTACAGCAGGAGCCCAGACAGCCATTAAACATAATACAATTTTACATATGTCTTAGGTTAGTGGTAGAAAGAAAAATGTTTCAGCTAATTGAGCTAATTTTTTATTAGGTATTTTATTTCAGTATTGTACTGAATAAGTGTGCTTCAGTAACTGCACTTCAAGTGTTTTATAAATGATAGTACAAAGTTTATCTGATACGATGTTTAGTTCAGCTTTTGAAATAAATTTCTCAGGCATCATGGAAGGCAAACACCCATTCTCATACTTGTGGATCCCTCTGTCATGTTTGACATTGTTGGCCACAAGCTAAATTTGCTTGTCTCAGGGAGGCTGTAAGCTCCAGGGTAATGAGCTTAAATGGTGTGAGACCTGCTTCAAGGCATAGTTGCAGCAGGAACTGATAGGAAACAGCACTGCTGCCAGGAGACCTCTCACTGATATGATCCCACACAGATTCCCCTCTTTGATAGTGTTATTCAGTACATCAGTCTGCAGGATTCAGGTATCTCTGAATCTGGGATCTGGGATAGCTAAATCCTCATCCCTGCAACGCTGACCAAGGTTGTGTTGCCATAAAAAGGCTGTTTATACCTTTTCACCAGAGGGCAGGGCCATTAAATGACTCAAATGGAGTTATGCATCTTGGTGCTGTCACTAGTAAGAGGCATGTCTGGGTCAGCGACAGCTGTTCGGTGACTCACGGTGAGCCTGAAATGGATATCAGGATGGAGGAAAGGACTCAGAGACGTAGTACTATGTCCTGCGGCAGAAGCTATACACAGCCACCCAACTCTCCTGCTTCCTTGGGGAACGCTGCCAGAACCTCCCCGAACCACCTCCCTTACTGCCTGCATTAGGAGCTGGGCAGAAGACATTGTGTTTGAGGAGTTAGGGATCCTGAACAGGCCTTGTCTGCTTCATTGGCCATTGTATGTAGGGCTTGAGAAGCCTATATGTTATTAATATAATCTGCAAGTTATAACACATTTAGGAAAGCAAAACTCTTTGTGGATCAAGGAGTGGAATGTATTGATCTTGACCAGAAGACCATTGCAGGTTTTGGAGTTGGTGATCCACGTAGCAGTTAACCTGAGCAGCCTGTGCCATGCCATGCTGCATTGCATGTCCAGCACGGCCTTCAGGCTGTGTTGCGCTGCACAGCTTCCCTGGCCATGGGACAGACTCAGTCAGCTCCTTGTAAGAGCAATCCTGCAGGCAGCTCCAGCCCGGCATCGGTGATGACACTGCCGGCGCAGACTTGGCTTTATCTAAAAGTGCAGGGAGAAGTTTTCATGCAAAAGTCTTTTGTAAATAGAGTTATTTTCTTGTAAGAAAATTATGTACTAGCTTGAATGACCAAAAAGGGCATATTTGTCTCCATGGGCAGGATCTGCTCTGCACAGTGTGCCATGGGAAAATCCATCCGGGGTCCGTGCAATGCTGCATGAGCGTAGGGTGCCGCTCTCTGAAGGGACGTAAGACTTGCTATCTATATTCCTCTTAGTTTGACCTATTAAAACAGTTACCAATCTGCCTGACCCAGCAGCCTGATCATCACAGAAGAGCTGGCCATGGAAAACTGAGCTTTCATCCACGTGGTGCAGTGGCAGGATTGTCAGTTTTGGATGACTTCTGGAATGAAAGGTTTCAGGCAATCTTCCCCAGTTCCTGCATAAAATGTCCCTAGCGCCTTGCAATATGGCCAATTTACAACTGAACATGAGGTTTCACTTAATCTCACGAGGCAGCATGGGGTGCTGCTTTCCATCAGACCCTGGGAGACTTACCTTGGCCAACCACCCCAGGCAATGCATATCTCTGGGTGCTTCTGTTCTTCAGTCCCAGAACTGACTCTGTACCTCAGCAAGAGAATGTCTGCTGCAATTAGTAAGGAGAAGAGTAGGAAAATCTCTGATTTGGCAGAAGTCCCCCTTGATTGATTTCCAGATCACAAAAGATAACCAGCTGCCAAGCCTCGGGAACACTCCAAGTAAGCATTCACATAAGCAGACACCACACGTTTGACAGATGTTAGTCACAGTGCTTAATGCTCCACTGGATGCTACAGATGTGAGTGTGGTGTAAGAACCTACAGAGGAAAAAAGAGGAAAGAAAAAAACATGAAGTGACAATTTCCCTTAAGAGATCGTTTCCACACTTCCTTGTCTAGATTCTCAATGCAGGTTCTGTTGTATAATTAATAGCATATCACCTTTATTCCCATACCAGTCTTACGCCTTACAGGCTGTCATCCAAAAACACATGCGTAGATTTTGTGCTGTGTGAGATTTCAGCTAGCAAAAGGTTATGGGAGAATGTTAGAGTCAGTTACAGAATTTTAATTCCAGATTATTAACCTGTATCTATGTATCTATATAGGGATAGGTTAATATGACCCATGGTCAACTCTCTAACCTGTGGCTGCTAAAGACACCAAAAGTGCTTTCTTTAAGGCAGAGGCAGGAAGGCGGAGGAAGGCAGGAGTACTGCGCATCTACTTCGATTAGCGGAGTTATATGGCAAGAAGGCTCAGCCACAGCAAATGGACCTTTACTGGTGTGGCGGGCTGGCCCCGGCCGGCCGCCGGGTGCCCCCTCAGCCGTGCCGGGGGAGAAACAGCGACGGGCCGGTGGGGCGGGAGCGGGGCAGGAGGCGATCGCTCCGCAGCTGCTGTCACGGGCAAAACAGGCTCCACCAGGGGGAATTAGTTTAATTTATTCCCGGTCAAACCAGAGTAGGACAGCGAGAAATACAACCAAAATCTCAAAGCACCGTCCCGCCCCCCCCCCCCCCCCCGCCCGCCCCCCCCCCCCCCCCCGCCCCCCCCCCCGCCCCCCCCCCCCCGCCCCCCCCCCCCCGCCCCCCCCCCCCCGCCCCCCCCCCCCCCGCCCCCCCCCCCCGCCCCCCCCCCCCGCCCGCCCCCCCCCCCCCGCCCGCCCCCCCCCCCCGCCCGCCCCCCCCCCCCGCTCCCCCCCCCCGCTCCCCCCGCGGTCCCTCCCCGCTCCCCGGCCGCGGCGCAGGGCGGGCCCGGGGCTGGGTCAGTCCCTCCCGCGCTGTCCCTGCCGCTCCTGCCCCTCCGGGGGAGGCTCCTCACACCCTGCCCTGCCCCAGCGCGGGGCCCTGCCAGGGCAGGGGGCCCTCCACGGGCTGCCCCAGCCTGGGGCCCTGCCGGGCTGCAGTTCCCCACGCCCGGCCCCGCCGTGGGTCCCCCCGCGGGGCGCAGCCCCTCAGGCCCGGCCGGCCCCGGCGCGGGTCCCCGCGGGGGCACCGGCCCTGCCCGCAGCCCGGCCCCGGCCCGGGCTCCTCTCCCCGCGGGGCCACGGGCCCTGCCCGGAGCTGCTCCAGCGCGGGCTGCCCGCGGGTCACAGCCTCCCTCGGGCACCCCCTGCCCCGGCGTGGGGCCCTGCCGGGCTGCGGGGGGGGAGCTGCCCCCCGGGGGCTCCGTGGGCTGGGGGCACAGCCTGCCCCGCCGGGGGCTGCGCCGCGGGCTGGGGGGAGCCTCTGCCGCGGCGCCGGGAGCCCCCCGGCCCTGTCCTGCCCTGGCCTGGCCTGGGGGCTGCAGGGCTGCGGCTCTCACATGCTCTTACTGGCCTCTCCAGCTGCAGTTGCTGAGCACGGTTTTTTCCCCCCTCCTTAAATATGTTGCCCAGAGGCGCTACCACTGTTGCTGCTGGGCGGCCTTGGCCAGCAGCGGGTCCATCTTGTAGCTGGCTAGCATTTGTCTCTGTTGGACATGGTGGAAGCTTCTAGCAGCTTCTCACAGAAGCCACACCTGTAGCCCCCCTGCTACCCAAACCTTGCCATGCAAACCCAAGACAACTAGTATCCTGTCCTGGGATTTCTTTGAAGCTCCACAGCACAATTTATATTCCTGAAGTCATGAGAAATAACGTCTTTCCTGAAACCAGCTCTTTGCTTTCTCCACTTGTACTTGCCATGCTTTGGGACACACATGAGCTGTGAACCCTACCATGCAGGACACAGCTTTCAGCTGTTGGTATCCAGTTGTCTCCTGCATGCTTTTCCTTATGAGCTCAGAACAAGGGCTGTAACAACGTAGCCCAAGATGTCTGGAAGAAAAGATGGCTGATACTGCATGCTCACAAGATTAAAAGGTTTGGGAACATAAGTTCAGTTGCACAGGTATTCCTTGAGGCTGAACATATCCCTAATTTTTTTACTTTGTACCATCGTTACAAGATACTGTGAAATCTCACTGTTAAATATTTTGTTCTGTTATCTGTGTTACATAAGGCCCTGGAATAAAAACTCAAACAATTTAGCTTGCTTGTGTGTACAGAGCAGTAAACTGATACAAATTCAAACGGAAAAGGGGAAAAAATGCCCTCGAGAAAAGTATGAATGAGCTTGAAAAGGGCAAATAAAACAGCAGAGACATTTATATTGGTCTCTCCTACTTCTCTGAACAAAACAATTATGAGATAAGAGAGGCAAGAATGGGAGGAAATTCTTTCATTTTTCACATTGGAAGTCCAATGGATCCAGTGGCCTGTTTATGAACAGCAATAAAGAAGATACATGAACCCACTAAAGATGTTGTTATAAATTTATTGGCCTGTTTAGAAAGGCCATGAGTTTGAGGTTTTGGGGGGCTTTTTTTTGTTTGTTTGTTTGGTTTGGTTTGGTAGTGTTGTTGCTTTTTATATACAGCTATCAGCTAAGTTTTTAAGGGTAGAGACTTTTTTTGTCAAGAGCAATAACTGTAAAGAATGGTTTGTCATAACTAGCAGAGAGAACTAATACTTTTGTTTAGGATTTGGAAATGGTATGAAAAAAAGGCAGATGAGAAGCTGAATTTAATGAAGCTTAAATAAGCAAATATAGCATTGGTCAGCTTTTAAACAAAGTGAAAACCAAGTGTTCCTTGTTCCTAATTTGAAGCTTTAAAAACCAGAATGCATTTGCCTGATACAATGATGCTAAAATGGTGGCTGAACATTCTGAACAATCATGTTCAGAAGAGAGATTTACCACTTTTTTTACTTTCTAGTCCTGAAATGTGTGTTCTTTTGAAATGGTGCAGGGAAGCCCACCATTCTGCCAGTTCAGGGATTACATTCACAGTGTTATGGCACTTAAAAAGCACTAAAATTAATGTATGCATATATCTTTCCTGAATTTTCTCTCTCTTGTCTAAAGATAATAAGGTATTCCAGTACTGAGATGTGCATTTGTTACCAGCCTATGAGTGACTTTATTATCCTGTGGAAGAAAATCCAGGCTCAGGAACAGCTGTAAGGTCTCTTCAACTATTCCACTTGCCCCTCCTCCCAAGAAACTTTTCTTCTTAGCAAAATCTAGCAGTCTGGAGTGATGTGTGTGCTGCAATAACTTTTACTAGTGCTGTATTCCCCTATCATAATTAGACATCAAAAACTGTTAAGAACAGAAACCTCTGCAATTCAAGAAATCAAAAATTAAGTAAATCCATAATCTTTAAAATTATTATTGGTGTAATAACCCCCTCTGGGGATTAACTACAGTAGCAAAGTCTGTGATTAAGGTTGCTCAGCCCTTATCATTGTTGAATTCTGTTTTCAGTGGTTTATAACTTTACCAGACTGTAATAATTTGGATTAAAACTTTTCCAAAATGTGAAAAGCATCTGTGTTTAGCTGAATATTTTAGGAAGCTTTAAAGAAAAATGAATCAGCACTTTTTAAAACTGGGTCAGGGAAAATATGTTTTTCTGCCAATACTAAAACAAAATTCTAACAGTTGTTTATTAACAAGCTTTTGCCTGTTCTGCTTTTAACTGTTATTTCAGGCAAGGACTTGAAGTTTGGCAGGTAGATTCCCTGTGTGTCAGGGAAGTGCTGTCCTTGCACACAGCTACCTCCATTTAGCCAAACTGTTTGTATCTGAAACATCTTTATATGCTTTCTTGTCACTAGAGGGTTATTCGAGGTCCTAAAGTTTTCAAATCCAGATAGCACCCTGAGAAGAGGAAGCAAACTGGAGACAGCAGGAGCACACAACGCTGAGGTGTGAAGCACAGCAGGAGGAAAATGGACATGGCTGTAGTGGTTGGGATCAGGAACTCAAAGCTGGGTCTGTGGTTTGGAAGTGCAGGAGAAAAGCAGAAAAATCCTGGTAAAGAACTGGGGGAAGGTGTGTGAACAGTACATGGAATCAGTAGAGGAGCACTGGGGCAGGTGTTTGCACAAGGACAGGCTGTTGTTACACCTGTATTAGTAAGGCAGTGTCGGGGCACATGTTCCAGCACTGGAGTACTATATTTTGTTATATTTGTTAGCACAGGCCCTGGTACAGTTCTGGTCTGCATAAATCATCACACTCCCAAATGATGCTCAGGCGTGGTCCCAGCATTAGTGTGTGCCAGAGACTATTTGTAAGAGGCAGTTTGGGTGTAGGCCGCCTGGTTTGGGGTTACGGGGAAGGCTAGCTGTTTTGAAATGAACCAATCCATCTGGTTTTAGTTGTAAACCACATTGGAAAAATACCCACTCACATCTGCACTCAGAGGTTGCGAAACAGTGGCTACTGTCAGCTACTGTCTACTGGCAGGCTCTGTGGAGCAGATCTAGAGGTTTCTGTCAGCCTGGGAGAGAGGACAGGAGGCAATGTGATGCTGTGTTCTTTTAAAGGCTCAGGTTCATAAATGCTTCGAAGTTACGTATGAAAAAAAAATCAAACCAAACCACCAACAACCCCAAGCGAAAGAATATTTGGCCACAGAATTGAGGTGATGTGGCATGAGGGAATGGAAGAGGCTGTGCCACGCCAGACTGTTTGGTATGGCTCTGACTTTCTCCCCTCTGCAGTTGTCAGAGCTGCCCTAGGACAGCAGAGTTAGACCAATGCTTACTTTTTTGCGAGCTCCAGACCTCAGGAGACATCCCATTAAGGAGCGTCAGCCACCAGCTCTTCACTCTGAGAACAGAGCCGGACCCAGGCAGCCCCCTGGGCTGCGTGCTTTTTGGTGGGATTGCTGGCATGGACTCACAGTCTCCTGGCAGGGCATAGTTCAGGCTCTGAATGAATGGACTACAAAATGGGTGGCTGGTAAATAAGAGAGTGGGTTGGGACTTGGTTACTTACTAACTGGCTTGGCATCTTCTGCAAAGCCCTTCCCCAGGCTTGACATAGATCTACAATCAATCGCCTATGTACATGTAAATAACATGGCTGGGAAGTGACCCAAAGGGTTGCTACCCTAGGAGCCTCTTGGCTCATTATATTATTGAAATGCCAACTCTGAGGCAAGCTATTATATTTAAAATTCTCTGAGTAGCCCAAATGGGTGTTTATCTAGTTTAAGGAGAGCTAGCTTTGAGTGCCAAAGAGGTGATGGCTCAGGAGGTGGATGTGGTGGTGTGATCAGTACTTTACAAATATTTTTAACTATAAGGAGTTTGCATGTAGAAGCTTTTGAAGCCAGAGATGGACTTCAGCTTTGCTGAAGGACAAGTTAGTTGGTTTTTTTTCTCCTTTACAAAAATCCCAGCAGCTATTCCAGCCAGGTCGTGGGCTAATCTGTTCCATGGATTTGCAAAGACAGAGCCTTCCCACTTTGTTGTGTAAGTCTATCTTGTGGATGGTTTGTGACAAAATTTGTTGTGGTCCCCAAGAACAGCGTACAATCAAATGAAAGTTGACACGGGAGATGAAACAAGGAGGCAGGAGCAGACAGTCTTGACCTTGTTGCTTGCAGTGATGTGTGGAACTGAGTGTTTGTACAGCAGGTCTACACTCCAAGGGGAAAGACCTTACTTTTCTTATGCTTTCCTTAGGTATTTATGAGCAAACTAACATTGTTGTGGATAAGGCCAAAATACAAGCAAAGCAAAGGAAATATTTTATTTCCTATGATGATTATATCAGTCTTCTTATTTCTAACAAAGTGGAAGACATCAGCATAAATACAGAACGGTTTGTGTATTGATAAAATGTGTTCTAGAAGTGTTAAAATTTCTTGCGTTGATTATACCTATAAATGGAGTTCACCTCTCCTCTGACAAAACAGGGCCAACAATATCATTCCCATCCATTGTTTATCTGTTTGGATTTTTAATTATAAATTATTAACCTATATATTAGTTGCTTGATCTGTGTGTGCATGTGCATGCATGTTGACCATCTTTTGCATCAAATCAGAAAACAGAAAACATTATTTGTGATTGAAGTACAGCAGCAGTATTTTTAAAAGTGTAGCTGTGCATGGAAAGGACTACAGTGCCAAAAGTGAGAGCAGAAGAATTAAAGCTTTCTCCAGGCCTCTTTTCTCTTAGAAGTGATTGACAAAGTAATTTTCTTCTTGTACTTTAATAAAAGTGTATACATTATAAACACCAATAAATCCTCTCTGGGCCAATTACACATCATATGACTTATCTTGTCACAGCACCTAATATCCAAACAATAAATTAAAAGGTATGCTTTATATGCAGATTTGCATATGAGGATGTTTTCCAGTCCCCAGACTCAATTGTCTTGTGAACACTACAACATAAAAGAAAAAGAAACAAGCTGGCTAGGATTTGTGACTAATAAATCCTGCCTGGTGGAACAAACTACATCTGTATGACTTACAAGAGTGTGCTGTATAAGTAACATTTGTTTTACATATTGAAATTATATTGGGAGATGAAATACTGAACAAATATTGAAGCACTTCCTTTCACACAAGATACTCTGCACACATGCAAAGACATATTAGCTATATATATGCAACACAATATATTTGATTCCCATTCATACCACTTTGCAATGTAAAGGGACCTTTCTATAAATGAGAATCTCACTTGTTTTTCATTTCCAAGTGAGGAATTTAATGGGAGATAGAAATTCCAAAATTTGCTTGCATCCTGGTGGTACCTTCTGGGCTTTTGGAAAGCTTTGATTAGATGTGAATGCATGGTTTCTAAGAACGTTTCTGGTCTAAATGCACAGGCATGGCTGTGGACTTCCCTCAATGAGGGTTATCAGACTGGTTCGTCCTAAACTAAACTGCTCGATAGTATGGAGGCAAAAAGGGGGGCATTCATCTGTATTTCCACTGTCCTAAAGCAACATCATTTATGGCATCCAGTGCAACATGTACAGCATTCCTCCCATTTTCTGATGTGGGGTGACCCATGCATTGCAGAGAGCAACTTCGCTGGGGAAGCAACCTCCCCGTGGACATATGGAGGTGATGGATTAGGTCATGGTTCTGCACCTCCAGCAGGCTTGGGTATTGCAAGTGCCTGAGGGGAAACAAACTGTTCAAAATAACGAAGCTGGGATGGTTGTGCTGGAGGGAAATGGGGAGAAGATTGTGGCTGCTGAAACACTGTTTGTTTCTCATTCTCCTTGGCAGTGAATCATCCTGCCGTCCCTCCTCTGAACTCCTGGTGAAGCCACAGTTTAGCCCTTTGTGAGTCTATGAATAGAATTACCCACTTTGTTGCACTCTTGTTGGTCAGGACAGTTTCCCTGAAAATCAGTAAGTTGTTGACCAGGTTTTTAGCATATGCATGATATCATTTGGAAAGTATGCACACATTTGGTACTGGGGAATGTCTAGACTTTGCTGAGGGAACTGAAACTGTATAGCACCTAGAAGCCCAGCTACTATGCCCCTCTCCATATACATCAATAATCACCCTAGAAGGCAGGCCACAACAGATTGGTCTTCTTATTCTTGTCCCTTTAATTGGTACAGTCTGCTGATTTAGTCTCAAAATGTATTTAAATTACTGTGCCTTTCAGTTGTTTTAGACTGCTAAGATATGTTCTTCTGTGTCTGAATATTTTATTGAAACTGCTACTGTTACAGAAACAACATTTGTCCCTAAATATTTCAGTACAGAAGGACCTAGAGGTAATGAGTTAAAATTAATTGCTCTAGCCTGGGCTCTTAGTCACCCAACATTTAGTTGTTTCATCAAAACTGCAACAAATACAGGCTGAGCCTGAGTGATGCATATGAGACCTTACCTGTCCTGAAGCATGGATCAGAGTTGTTCGAGCTCCATTTTCACAGAGCCAGCAAAGGGAACGGTGGCCAACTAACATACCTGCTCCATAGACTAGTGCAAGGGAATGTATGATGCTGGTGTTCAAAGAAGAAAATAAACAAATGAGGAGTTTTTTCTTTATGTGCCATTAAAAAGAAGAAGAAATGGAAAGGAAATACGTTAACAGAACCTAGTATTTCTGCAAGCATTTTAAAGGGTGGTGGTATTTCTGCCTAACTTTAGAGACCAGTCTTTGGAGCTTATGTTAGCTGAATATCATAAGCCTCTTTTGCTGGTCATCAGAGACTTAGAAACTCCTTCAAAGGCTGAATCAGCACAGCAGCTAGCTTGAGATCCTCTTCAGAAAAGCCAGTCTTTGTTCAGCATCAATAGTGAGACACTAGAATGACCAGCCTTCTAGCTTGGGCACATCCAGCAAGATATCTATCTGACTTCATACCAGGAGAATATCACCAAATACTTCAAGTGTTTAAGTCCAAGCTTAAAGAGGAGCCACAAACCTGCATTTCCCATTTGTAATGACAGCCATTGGATCACAGAATAATAATCCCTGTCAGATCATGCAGACACTAATTTATGACATGTTAGTTCTGACAACTAATTGAGGGCAGTGAATAGAGTTAAGTGTGTTGCTAACTCTGCAGTGTGTCACTTTCTTATTGCACCATTGACTTCAACAAGCAGTCAGCACTTCACAGGCTGTTATGCAGTGGTGAAATCCCATTCCGTTGCATTTGGCAAGGATAATGTATTTTTTGTTTGTCATGGGAGCACTGTAGAATTGGTGATGTCTTTTGCTCTTCATTTTCTTGCTTTTAAGGTTTGGTATTTTTAGCCAGGTTTCCTAAGGAAACAAGGCTTATGCCGTCATGCTGTCTGTCAGCTCTTTTCTTATAACTTCTGAACCTAGGGGCCAATTTCAGCTCTATTTGACAGAGGAGTAAGGGTTGCAAAGATATTACATTCCCAGAAGTTTTGCACAAATCAACAGCTTGGTAGATGAGAGAATATCTCATTGCTCCAGCTGAAGTCATGTCAAGGGCAGTTTCAACCCATATTTATTCTGTTTGGTGATGGCCAACCGGCCAGTTCCCACGCAGCAGTTGGTCAGCACTAAGAGTACTGAACTAACTGCAGCCCCCTAAGCTTTCACTGGCCTAGCGGGCAAGCAAAGTGGAGAAAGAGGGTCTGGAGATGACTTTGGGAAATTGAGAGGGATTTTATGCCTTAAGGAACAGTGGGGAGTTGTAGTAGTGGTAGTGTTCAGAAGATGAGGAGGAACTGCAAGTATTCAGATGGGAGGAATTTTAGAAACAAGATACAACAAAATTCATCAGACAACTTCTCATCCTTCTGTTTTGTCTTGTATAATTAAATAGAGATATAAAAACCATCCTGATTGCTTAAAAATATGGGTTGGAAGGATGACCACCAAAACAGAATGAGATGCAAAATTTTAACACCTTCCTGTTTGTAAAAAAAATGAAGAAAAGGTCTTTAAGAGTGCACTGTGAACACATTCATACAACGATTCAATGTTCTACTAGTCTATCTTTTTTCATTAGCCATGAAATGAATTAATGAAATTAATTAGCAAATGTTCCATATGGAAAATATTTACTATTAGGTTTTGCTTATTCTTTAGCCTCCAGTAATGATCTTCAGTAAGTTTTCTAACGGTGCCATGTTAGGATTAGAGGAACAGCAGCACAAAACCTGTTAAATTATTAGTCTGTTCCAGTATCCGGTCTCCAGAAGACATCATAATGAGATATGTCTAGGGAGGGTGCAACTAATTTCCTAATGAATAACTGTAACAATTAGACCTTTGGGGAGATTTCTTCTTAACCCCAAATAGTCAGCAATATCCTTGTGCCCTGCAGCAAGAGGGCTTATGTCCATAATGAATCTATATTTCAGTCATTTAGCTATGGACAGTCTTATTAATAATATAAATGCAATAACTCAATGTTGGGCTTAAAAAAAGAAAAGGAGAAGAAAGTGTAGGAAAGAAACTCTTACTGCTCAGTGAGCACAAGGATGGAAAAATTGGGAGTTTGCAGATGTGACAAAAACACCAGTGTCTAATAAAGTTGCTTTTATTAGCTTAATTTGCCACATATAGCGCAAATATTTAACTTCAATGAGGCATGAATTAGTAAAAAAAGTGCGCTGTACCATTTAAAGTGCTATACTTGAATAAAATAATGTATATCTTTTCATATGCAGTCCTTGAAGTCACACTACATACATCTTTAATTTCTTCAATTAAGAAAAAAAGAACAAATGGAGTTAGATTTTAATTATTCATACTTCATTTGAGAAAAATCTTTGTAAATGAGAGGAAGGAGAGTTGTGCTATCTATCACGAGAAAAAGAATAGATGGAAAATCCACTTTACGAACTATTTGACAATACATAAGCTTCTGCCTTCATTAGGTACTTCAGCCTGACATGTAAAGAGAGAAGCATTATAGGACAAGCTATCTGGGAGGCCATGTCATGGAAACTGCCCCCAAAATACTGAACTGCTAGTTGACAAGTACTGAGGCATGTATGTGCAGGCATGTTCTTGAAGCTTATTTATAAACGATGGGAATATAACGAACTGCCATACTGGACCAGACTTCTGGTCCATTCAGGCCACCCTTGTCTTTGGCAGGTGCCAAAGCCAGCTGAGTCAGTCAACATGCAGGAACGTTGTAAATGTGTCCAAGGAAGTCTATAATCACCGGAGTTTGACTTAAACCTTGGAATATTTATTCCTTCCAGCATACTTTTTTACGTTGTTGTTGTTAAAAGGAGAGATGTTTCTGTTGTCAGTAAGGAAGTTCCTCTTTGGGTTTTACTGGACTATTGATCTCAAGACTGCTTTGCTGCACTGAGTTCCACAGTCTCATCATGCACTGGATGAAAAGTGATTACTTTCTATCAGCTTTGAATTGACCATCTTTCATTTTCATTGACTGTCTCCTTGGCAAAGGAGAGCAGAGCCAGAAATCTGCCTTTTTGAGCAATTCATTATTTTATATGCTTTTATGTAGACTTTCTAGGTCTTCTAATTTGCAAAGTCAACAATCCCAGTCTTTTAATTCTAATTTTATGTAAGTGACCTCTATGCTCTTAATGATTTTCAACCTGTCTCTGAACATGTAATTTTTAATAACTTTTTTGAGATGACAGGGTATTATTTGGATACAATATTAAAATGGTACATCATTACTTCATATACTGGTATTATGACTTTTCTTGTTATTAAATTGCATTTGCTTGTTTAATTGCAATTGCAGTCTTTGTTACATGGTCATAATTGTAACTGATCTCTTTCCTAACATGGTTTAAAGCAGTGCATGTTTCATGTGTAACTCAATTTCTTTCAGTTTGATGCATATTACTTTCCATTTTTCAGTGGTGAACTTTTTTTGCTACTGTGTTCATTAAGCTAAGATCTGTATAGGTTAAGTTTCTTTGAGAGTCACTGAAATGGTTCCCAGTCATCAGTTATGTAAATAATATATTGTCATCTGCAAATTGAGATGCCTCACTGTTCATCTTCTTGTTCCAGGTGTTAACAGGTGTGTTAAATAATGCCAGTGACAATGTGAAATCTCAAGGCATCTGCTGTTAAATTTTTAACTTGGCCATTAATTCTTACTTTGTTTTCTGTCTCTTAGCCATTTCTTCATTCACACTGATACTTTGCCTCTGTATGACTTTCTAAGTTCAGTAGTAACATGTTGTTAGCAACCCTGTCAAAAACTTTGTGTAATCAAAGGATTCTTTTCTCCATTGCCTGCTAATCTATCCAGACATTCAAAGAATGTTAATAGAGTAGTAAGGCATAGTTTATCTCTGCATATTTTATGCTAATTAGATATTGTCTTATCATGATTTATCAGGTAGCATGTTATTCTATATGCAATGATTATTTAAAAAAAATTATCAAGATATAACTCTTTCTAGTGTATGAGTCTAGCCTTTTCTAAAGTGTGGGGGCAGTGTCTGCAGTCCCACAAAACTGTAATAGCGTAGCTACCTGGAAAGAAAGACTGTATATTATGCTACCAGCTCAGCTACTTTATTCTTAAAATTCCTGAAAGTTTTGATCCATAACCTCCTTTGTCCAGAAAGTCAATCAGTACAGAGAGAGAATCTGTGTGAAAGGGAGTTTACAACACTGGTTCCCAAAAAGCAAAATGCACCTACAATAAAGCTGAGGCCTTGAGCAGAGCCCAAGATAATAATATCTATTCCTGATGAGATAAATGTGATCATTTATCTGATATGTCCTGTGTGCCAGCCACCTTAAGAAAGGGCAATTGTAGCATCTCCTGTGGGAGCACCTGGGAGTGAGAACTCGTGCAAAATGCACAAGTCCACTTAGCAACCAACACCTTGAGCTGAGAGCACGTACATCGCTGCCCTGCAGACCACCGAGTCTGCCTGCTAACTGCTGCGGAGAATTCAGGAAGCTGGTGGTAACAGCAGACCAGTAACCTGTTTCCTTGGGAGAATATTTTCTCCTCACCTTCCCTGAACTAGGCAACTGAGGTTAGTGTTGAAGTTCCACCTGGACTTCACCATCTGAGATGTGGTGTAGCAGCAGCCTGCTGGCTGTTTTTTGTCAGAAATGCTCCAATCTGCTCTTTGGCTGGGATTTCTTAATCTGTTTGGCTTTCTACTGTGGTCTTTCTCTTGGAGAGGCCAAAGAGCAAAATTTGTAGTTCCTGGAATGGTATTTTTGAGGAATGTTTTAAGATGACCTACTGGACCCAGATATTTGGTCTAATAAAAAAAAAAATTGTTGGATTACTTTTTAATCTTTCTTTCTGTATTTTAATTAATGTATATGGTGTCTAGAGCAAAGGAGGCCAGGCCTTTCCAATTAAATTGAAATTAATAGTATTAAAAAAATACATCAGATGACAGGAAATAAATCAGAAGCATAAGGATGAAATATATCCCATTCTTCTTGGTGTTCTCTTACCATAAGTAGGAGTGCTAAGTCCATGCCCAACTTAAAGTGTATTCTGGAACTCTTTCAGTTTTCTACTAATGGAAAGCTGCAGAACACCCCAACTCTGTGGTGGTCCCATGGCCACATTAAACTAGGTAATTATGATTTTCCCCAGCTGAGCTAGCCACTAGAAGGAAGATACAGCTGTGTTTCAAATTTACCACATCATATTTATTTCCATGGAGTTTTGTTTTGTTTCCCTGATGACTTTTTTTTGACACAAATTATGCTGTTTTCAATCAAAGGCCACCCTCGTGTCTGAGAAGAGCCTCTCTGACATGAGTGGATCATCTTGTATGAATAAGAACACCTATATAAACACTTATTTCTCATATTGGATCCTAAATACTATTGAAGCAATAGTTGTTCCTATTTTGAAGAGAGGAGACTTGAAGTAAAGTAGTGGGACAAAAGACTATATAAAAATAGAAAACCTTCTGTGTGAAGTGTGTGTGCCAAGGGATTATTGCTCCCTTTTACACAGACCTTGACTTGCACAGACATGCGAACACACAAATGATCACTCACAGTGTCATAGGCTACCGGCAATGGGATGCTGAAAAAGGCAGGAACAAAAAATAGTAACATCACAAAAACAACATAAGGTTTTCAGAACAACATATTGTGAAAACTGTTTTGCAGTAACGTAAATTGAGAGTCTTCATGCCCCAAAGTAAAAGGAAACATTCATTTTTAAGTCAGTGCAAATGGAGTTTTGAGTATCTTGAGTAAAAGACAGTGGTGATAGGAGTTACAAAACAGTAACTTACTTTAAAAATGTTCATATCTCACGGCCTGAAATGAACACATAAATCTGTTTTTAGGAATATAAATGTAACTTGTTTTTTATATTCCCTTCAAATATTACACAGAGTGAAGTGTATGTGTTCCCAAAAAGGTACAGCAAATCTGTGTCCTAGAAGATGGTATTCTTTGGCGAGGAACATAAATCTCAAATTACTACCTCTCAAAGCAATGTTCTACCAGATTATGACACTGAGCCTGGGAGGCTGAAGTTGGGGAATGCCTGGAGCAGAGGCAGATGGAGTAGGAGTTGTTTGCAGGTTCTCCATACTTAATTGATATTGCAGCTACTGGTATCAGATTTAGATAACTCCATCACAGACTGAGAAAATACAATACAAATATAATAACAAATTTTTGGTCTCTTTTATGTGTTGTCTCTGTGTACGCCTCTGAATTTCTTCTGCCTTACTTATGTTCACTTTCTTTCTTTACAGGCTTCTTAAACCCCTTTCATGCTGTCTTAGCAATCCAAACATGAAATTTTCTGTCTCTGTAGTTCTTGTCATTTAGAGCATCCTTCCTATATCTCTTTGTCTTCTTGTTGCTTCATCTAATTGGAAAAACATGTATTTTCTCCAGGCTCCGAAAAGCCTATTGTTCAGCCACCCAGGACAACTTAACAACCAGCCTGGACAAATGTAATTTAATTACTTCTTCCTCACTGGCTAAGGTGTTGACCTGCATTTAAAGATCTTGTGTGTTCTCCAACCTCAAGCTGAAAAGAAAACTAGCTTCCACCTCAGTTTCTTTTAAGTGCTGCCTAACAGCAGGAAAAGAAAGGATGGCTTTGTTCAACCAACCATTTTCTCAGCTTCCACCTCTGTCTTGTTCACCAAGTGCATCTCCTTAGCAAAATAATGACAGTGCTGGCATACGTTGCAGAAGAACCAGGAAAGCTACAGTTCTTTACCAGGAGGAAAAATTACAGATTTTTTTGGGGGGAAAATCACTTGAAAAGAACATACCTTGCTTTTAATTAATGCTTAATTCCCTTTAAAAATGCAGATTATTTTTGTAGCTTCATTTAAGCTCCAAAACAGGTTTTAAAACATCAGTTCCTTCTGGCCATCTCCGCCACTGGTGACAACTCAGGGACCTTGCCTAGTTTCAAGGTCGCGTGGGAAGAAATCAGTGACCACATTTCCTTGTCCCTGTCAGATCCACTACTGACCCAGAGGTAGTTCCCTTCCAGTTCCTGGCCTCTCTACAATCAAGGCAACAGTTACCAGCTACTTATTCCTGAAGTATGGACTCAGTTTGACAGTTACTTGAGTAAAACCTATTCCTGAAATGAGAAAACACTTAATCTGTGGTAACCTCTTTATTTCCAGAAGCTGCAAGATAACTTGCCAGGTCAGCTATCGTCAAGATGGGAAAAGGGTACTTGGAAAACAAAATCCTGATTCTCTGATTCCTCCACCCAGGAGGGAAGTTGTATCTAAAAGGAACAATAGCTTAGTGGTTGCAGGGTCTGCCTTGGACTTTGTGGAGGAGAAATGGCTTTCCCTGTCAGTAACATCCTCTGTAGCCTTGGTCAGCCCCTTGGACTTTGTCAGCCCAGCCCCACAGCTCATGCAGGCAATTGTACTCAAACTGGCACAATTTGTAGCTATCGTGAGTAAGCTACCTTACATTACAGTCAGATCTGACTGTAATTTAAGTACATAGTTCCGTCTCTCAGCCTGTGTTCATAGGTGCATTTAAAAACACTCTTAATGAAATCAGTGGTGTTTAGACTTCCAAATGACTTAGTCTTGCTGGCTAACTCCAGGTAGTTAGAGAAATGTGCTCTGCAGTGCGCCCTGTGATCCTGGTCCTTCACCCACCCACATGTGGGATCTGGATAGGGTATGCCATAGCACCTTCCTCCTTTATGGTGAGGACATAGCAGGGAAGGGACAGTGGCAATGGCACTCTGCAGTGTACTTCTCAAGCTGCCAGGCTCCCCGAGTTCAGATACGGGTCTCACTGGTTGCTGTAAAGGGGTTGCTAACACTGCCTTCTCAGTCTTACAGCGGTATGGGGAAATAAAAATCCATTAAATTTTGTGATATGCTGATATACTATGGTTCTGGGAACCACAGAAGTACCTAAGATAGACAGCTAATTGTTACAGTTTTGGCAGTACATCCCATGACGAGGCACACTGCAAGCTCTGTGAACACTCTTTTTTTAATAGATGATTTACTAAAGCTATTCAAAATATACAACTTTATTGTTTGGTGTATTCCAGAAGCCTAGAGGCCCAAATTGAGAGTGAGAGCCCTTTGAGCTTCGTGCTGTCCAAAATGATATTAAGAGATGTACACACACTGCCCTGATGAGCTGTGTATATTAGCCGAGAACTGAGGATGTTTTGTCATTGCAGTTTTATTGATGAGCTGAGACTCAAGAATATGAAGTCTCACTCCCAAGGTCACACAGCAAGACTCAGCACAGCTGGGACCTGAATCCACTGCCGTGCCAGATCTGTGGTCAGGCACAAGACTGTACTCCCAGTACTCTTTTATTTTTTTTCAAATGCAAATAAATAAGTGCTGCATTCTAATTGCTCCCAACTGTTGTCAAAAGTATGCATAATTGATCATTGTTTTTCACCGCATTTTACTGGTTATTTTGCTTCGAGTATCTGTAGTGCATGATGTGTTAAAAGGCATTAGAGGAGCCTGTAGTCATGCCATGGTGACTTGATTAAGTGGCTACATCTATATGGCAAACTAAATAGTGCTAAGACTTTTGGCTATGGATATGGCATGATAATACCAGTTCTTTAATACAGGGTAGCCACATCCCATGCACCTATTGGGAATGGACCATAGCCCATGCTAACTCCTAAACTTTGTCTGTGAGGTTTCCTTTGGGAGAAAGCTAGTTAGCTTTGGCATAAAGCATGCCACACACTCTTCAAACCATTTAACAGGACAGGCAGTTGGGCTCCAGGACCTAAGCCCCATCACTCTTTAATTTAGAAATACAGATGTAGCCAACAGAGTGAGTCTAGGTATCTCAAATGTAGGTTCTTTTTGTCTGATGCATATGCCATCCTCAGACAGCTCCTGTTGGGTTTCTGTACTTGAGATCAAGATAAAGGCAGAAGGAATGAATGCTGAGATTCATCCATATTCTCCAGGTGGTTTTGAAAAGCCAACCCAATTCTTAGGACAGAAAAAACAATCGAAAAAGAAAGTAGATGAGATAATTTTAGACTTTCGGCACTATGCTTCAAGCGGTTCAAAGTTGTAATGAAAAAACTTATGTGCTCTTGTGCTCACACACAGGCATAGATACATGCAGAGAAAGTATGTAACAGATATAACAAGAATCCTAGTACTAGCTGGTAAAAAATACCACATTTCATAGCTTTCACATAATAAACATCTTTTCTGAAACTGAAATACAACATCGAAATGTCAGCCTACTCTGGGTATCTTAAAATCTTCTTCTGATTTTTTTTTTCTTTTTTATGTGTTATTGTTCACTATTGCATTTTTCATTTCCACTTGCTGTGATATATGGCATTTGATTTTGTTCTGGCCAAGAGGCCAAGAAGCTCAGTTCAGTGTCAGGTGTCTCACTGGTCCATGGATTTGCCACTGAGACACTGTGATTGATTGATGTAGCAAATGTCCCACCTTGCATGCAATAGGAACCCATAACACCCACTAGGAATTCTTTCTCCACCTGGTTTGGGGCCAGGAGTAAAAATCTTTTCTCATGCTGATGTCTTCTGATTTTTTGACACAAAGTCTTAGTACATCTTTTTTGGGGTATTTTTTGGTTTGGTTTGGTTTCGTGTTTTGTTTTGGATTGTTTTTTTTTCCTTAAAGATTTAATGTCAGAAGCCATTCTTTAACATATTTCTTTCACAAATTAAAGAAATGAGCTCCATATTTATTTTTATGAGCATGTACGTAGCTTTTTCATCTTCAGTTTTTCAGCAGTGACTAGCACCTTTATATATAAAGCAGCACAGCACTCCTCTCCTTCTACCCTTCTTAATGGAAAAGTAAATGCTTATTCTTTCCTTCTACCTGATGTGTGGCTTCAAAATACTATAAAGATATGAACCCGATGGAGTTTCTAAATTATAAAGTAGGAGTTCTTTTATATTACCGTGAATAACAACTGGAAATCTAGTTCTTTATAATAAGTTATTTATTCTCCATTTTGAGGTTTTATCCACACCCCAGGAGGTGGCCATGTATATTTCAACAGGTGCTGCATCAAGATTGCTATGATACTCTCAAACCATATTAGATTGTATCCAGTGGAAAGAAATGAATTTGAGAGCAAGACTTACAGGCTGATGAAAAACGAAAATCTTTTCTCTTGTTGAATGCAAAATTTTCTATTAGGTTCATAGCTGTTATCGGCATCAGCCTCATGTAAATACATATTTATGATCTAATACACAGCATTGGCAGTATGTCTGGGAGAACAAGTATCTATGTAGTGTACTCTGGACAGAAAATTTACAGAAGCTTCCCAAATCTTCTGAAAACGTAACAATAGAGTTCAAAAGGGACTAAGGTGGTGGGCAGGAGAAGGCATTGCAGTAGGACCACCACATGCCATGGTTATTCGATTGCTTTTAAGGAAAAGTAAGTGTACCTGTTTCTGATTCATGACAAGAAGTCAGGAGGGACAGAGGCATGCAAAAGAAATGCTGTATGATCTTAAGGGAAGAGAGGGCATGTGATATTGGAGGGTTTTTTTTTTTCTAGATTGAGTGGTCCTTGATTTCCAGCAAATGCAATCCCTCTAAGTCATAACATTGTATTAAGGGAAAGTCTGTTACTTTGAAACAGCCTCTAATGAGGTGTGTGTTAAAGTTTCTGTGTATGGCTCATATAACCTGCCTTATCAAAGCACATGAATGCTTCACAATCTTCAATGCTCTTTTCCTTTCAAACCTGGGAAAGGCTTTTGTCCTCATCGCTGCAGATGAAGCACACAGACAGAAGGGGCTATTTCCATGCAGTGACTTCAGATGGGGTGTCTGATGCTTCTTATCCTGTGTCCCTCATCCATGAGCCTTTCGAGGTCCCATTTATCTTCTTCTCATGAAGTTGTCCTTTTCTCATGTAGCCATAACATGACCTGGAGAAGAGGATAACTTCTTAGAAGAGAAGTTTTCTTTTTTTCAAATAAAGCTTTAGCCCAGCACCTTTAAACTCATATCCAGAAAGAACATAGCAAAGTCTACTTCTGAGCCTGCTGAGGCTGGATATATGCACAAAGAAATTTGTTGCGGTAGACATGTGGAAGGGTCTATTGCAAAATGAGATTGCTGGGACTGTTAAGTCCTCCCAACATAGTAAGATTTTCTGCTTTTTCTTCTTTCATAGTTAGCTGCTTTTTGTACATATATATATCGAGATACATATAAAACATGAAATATATAAGCTAATTTTGATTTTAATTTGGTAAGTGCAGATGGCTCTGTTTCACAACAGCTAAGATCACAAGAATGATAAGAGCAAAAGCCTTATGTCTTTGTCTGTTTGACAGAGAACAGGCACTACTGTTTCTAGAGACCATTTTCTCCAACTGCCTACCTCTTCCCCAACAAATTCCTTAGACTGTATTGAACAGTTGGGGCAGACTTCAAGATTAAGAGTCTAAATTTATGCACCTGTAGGCAGATGTATAGATACTAGGCCAACCCTCATAATCAGAGGAGAAGTAATTGATGCTGTCAGTGCAGCCTACAGAGCTATTGAGATGCCCGGCAGCTAGAAGAATGATTCGGTTATCCATGCAGTCACCCAGTGACATCTGAAATGGCCTAGAGTATTTTACCTGCATAGGAGTGCTATGAAACTACTTTGGTTCCTGGGCCAGCCCAATAAGGGTATCTTATATGGCATTAGATGCTAATATATATGTGTGTTCAGCTGCCTAAGCATAGGTGTCAGGTGTCACCTCAGGTGTGTGGGCTACCCTGAAGTCCTGTTATCCTGTCACCAGTCTTATGTTGTGTGGGTCCTGACCAACTTAGATGAAGTGTCTGGGACTGCAAAGAGTTGTCTGAGAAATCCCTGCTATAAGGAGCAGCAGCAGCAGCAACTCCCCACTCTTCCTTGGGAAGCTGCATTTAAGTAGTCCTTGCTTGACCTGTGTTGACCTATATGACTATGAGCAGCCATGCCTATGACCGGTCATGTAATCTGTTGGTTCAGTCCCTGCTCTTGTGCTGGATCTACCTCATCACTCTGGTCTCGTCTGGTGATCTGGTCTCTCGACTAACTCTGGTTACCACTGCTGGACCTGCTGTGCTCACCTTGCTGGGGTACTGTGGGACTGCCCCTTTGATGGTGATGTCTTTGCCCTACCTGCCCTGCTGTCATCCTTGTTCCCAGCTCCCCTTCACCTGTGGGACAGTATCAGCCCTTGCTGCTCCCTGGTGCACGGGATGTGTTCAATCCCTGGGACATCTTAGATGATGCTATGTTTAGACAACTGAGTTGGACCTCTGCCTGCTTTAGGGTGTGCTAAGTCACTCTCTAGTACCATTGTACTACCTAAAGAGGAATTTGTGCGCCCTTCTGAAACTGCAGCTGGAGGTATTAAACCCTAGGGCGACTTATATGAGAGTGGGTACTGGCTATGGACAACTGAAGGATCCTACCTACAGTGCTGACTGACCAGGAAAGGCTGCAGTTATTCCAGGTTGTCTCTAAAAGTGGGCAAGCAAGATCAAATATAGGGAATGAATGAAAGGTGTCAAACAGTAGAAGCTTAGAAGTGCACTTTCTCAGAGTAAACTGAGCGAACATTTTTGAAAGGCCTTTAAAATTAATTACAATCTTTTCTTCTCTTGCAACAAATCTAGGAGATATGCTGAAACTTTACATAAATTATAGGCAGAATCAATTTTTTCTTTGGGTCAAGGAATCTTTTTCCCTACTCATATGAAATGTGCAAGGTAATAAAATATAGGATTAATGTGTCTTAATGAAACTTCAGGCATACATATTTATGCATAGATTTTAGCATAATGAAATACAAAAGAAAAATTCCAGTGAAATAACAGTAAACCCCCCCCAGCTAATCTTTACATTGTTTTTCTTTCCATTTCTCTTTTCTTGCACTTTTGTTCTGTACCTCAGGGCACTTATCCAGCAATTATTTAAGCCTCATGCCTATTAATGTCATCGGGACTACTCATATGAATAAAATTAAGTGACAACATAAGTGCTTTTCAGGACTGTCTTCTATAGCCAGAATCCCAATATGCATGAATATTTGTTTCGATTTTGAGCATCTGCTCTGCTTGGCCACAGTATCACCCATCGTATTTGTGCGAAAGGGATTTCCTTTGCTAAAACACTTGAGGAAAAGTAATACTTTTTGAAGGGCTGAGAATTCATTTTGGTTTTGACAGCTGAACAGGTTTCTCAAATATCTCTTGAATGTCCACACACACAGAGCTTGCCTCATTAGAAACAGTGGGCTTGATGCTGCTTAAAACTTGGAGCAGTCATGTTTGAGACAGTAATGTACATGTGCCTTACCACATACTGCAGCCTCCCCAAGCATCACTCCAAAAGATACTGTGGCGAAGGTATAAAATATGCCTGGGGATGCCTGAATACTAACCATACAGGAAAATGGAAAGGTGATAATGTGGAAATCCCACTGTCTTTTGTTGGGTCTGAAACCCATCACTGCCCTCTTCTCTTTCCCTGCTAGGAACTGTGGACACCACCAAAATGCTGTTCTGTTACAGGTTCTAAAGATCCTGCCCTGCTTTGTACCCCTCTATTCCTTTTCCTGCTGAGGGCTTTGTGAGCCTTCTGGTGCTTTTTTGGATTCTGGAAAGGTATGAAGAAGAACAAGCCACAGAAGGGGTCTGCTGTGCAATGTGCAAAACCCCACCAGAATCAAGAGGGATCACACTATAATTCAGTATAATTCAGGCGTGATTTCTAGATAGGCCTGTCTCATAAACCAGCAAAAGGAGAAGGAAGAAAGCAGAGGGTAGGAACTGGAGGTGGGCATTTGTGACACACAGTGCAACGGACAGGTTAAAATCAAAGCCCAGTTCGGTTATGGCTTGGCAATTCCCCATTCCTCCTTTATTTAAATACCCAGATCCACACATGCAAAGAAAGATAATCACATAGAAAGATATCTGCTATTCACCAGTGCTTATTTTTTTGTTGGCCTAATTAAATTTTTTAAAAAGTTCAAGCCATCCAGTCAGGAAACAGTGTCAAGTGACATAAGTGCCCTTCAAATCCTGTGAGAAAAGAAATGCAAATAATGAAGGAGCTAAATCAACTTCCCACATCTTGGGGATTTTTTTTCACAGAGGTGACTTAGAGAATATTTGCCAATAATGGATATGTTTGTAGGAATCAGGGCTTAATTGCCTGCTGTTAGGAACCATGCTTGTGAAACACAAGAGTGACTAAATTGTAAGGAACCTGTTCTCAGTTTGTGGGCAAAGCTGTCTCCCACGCATTCTGCAAGTGGGAGATGATTTACCAGATGAGTCCAAGAGATAATTCTGAAAACCAGTGAAAGGTTTTTCAGGAGTGTTGCCTTGCATCTTATCCAAAGCTCTTTTCACAAGGCAGAAAACTACAGTGATAGACTTAGCTGTGCTGTTACACTAAGGCTGTTAAGGTTTAAGCATCACTATAATGTATCATGAGGAACGCTGTACCACTTGCATTGGAAATGTGTCAAAGCTCTTTCTTTCTCTCTCTTTTTTCTCTTGAGCTGCAGAAGACAGGAGCATTTGTAAGACATGAGGCACAAAAGGCAAAACAAAAGCATTTTTATTACTATAATTGAGAATTTGGAAGAGGGGGGTTAAGTGCTCGTACCTAATTGTACTGCAATTACCCTGTTTAATCCAGCAACAGGCTTCTTTCAAGCCTCATCACTATACCTTTGTAGAAGAATCTCATTTTACCACTTACGAAAGACTTGTCACTTTGGATATTAAGCACAATAAAGCTTCTCATTTCCTCTGCCTCAGTTTTCCATAGGGATCATTAGAAAGGTAAAGACAGACAATGCAGAATGTGGCCTCATTAATGAGATTGTACCAAGAATGAATGGGACTCAATGTCTACAGTATTTACAAACAAGTAAGACACAAGTTATTAGTGTCTGATTGTTTACCTTACCTTCATTACTCATATGTTCTTTGCTACCGTTGTAAGCAAACTCTTCATCACCTTTAATGTGTTTCTCTTCTTAAAACCCAGGCAGAGTGAGGTGCTGCAATCCCTGCTTTATAGATGGAGAAATGAATTTTGGGAAGATTATATCTGGTCTTTCGAGAATATTACCTTCTATTTAAATCAGCAGGGATGAGGTGCCCATGTTGCTCTGAGGATCTGAGCGACTTGCCCAAGGTCATGTGCAAACCAAGCAGGATGGGACCTGAGTTCCAAGCCAGTCCTTTAATGACTGATCTGACACACCTAGGCATTACTGATACAAGCTCTGAGTTTGTTTTCACACTCTGCCTGAACCACACAGCCCTCCTGACTCCCTTTTGTATTACATCTAGTCAGGAGTAGTTGATATGATCTGCCTCATCCCTTGCTTCTGCATGTGGAGAATGTAAGCCTGTCTGCATTTCATAGTTCCTCTGATGCCCTGGTCATGTGCTAGCACCTTCTTCCCCTGTGCTGTGCACCCGCCCCAACAGCTGTTCTAAAGGACTCTGGAATACTTTGCTGTTCATATCATGGTGCAGGCTGCTGTCTGTCTCTTAGTTCAATGGTTTGAATTATTCTGGTCTCTCAAAACCATAGAGCAACCTGAGGTATACATAGGGTTTTCTGCTACTCCACTTGAGTGGTTTAAACCTTTTCCCTTTGCCTGTGCTCAGGTCTTTTTAGATAATACTCTGTTTGAGACTGATGAGATAAACTGTGGTGTTTCTCAGCACTCTGTGCTGGCTCCTGCCCTCATCAGCATTTATGTGCTGGGATCCCACTTCCCTCTGTTTTAAAAGTTTGATATAACCTAAGTGCTCCTCCCAGCTCAGAAGGTAGGTAGGTCCTTTTTGGTTTTCCTATGCCAGCATATGCAGGCAACATCATCTTTACACCTCTTTGATGTATGCTGGACATTTGAAGCTGCAGGTTTGAAAACTGGCTCAAGATCAGCTTCCATAAAATAGGGATTCTTCTAACTGACAACTAAACAGACAAACTCCCAGCCTCTTGATTGTTTCTGCATTTTAGTGGTAACTCAGTTAATCACTTTAATGATAATACAGAACCTTGCATTTTTATAATGTCTTGTTTCCAAAAGGTTATTAAAGTGCTTCACAAACCCAGTCTAATCTAATCTGTCTCTTCCCCCAACACACAACAAACTGCAGATTCCTTTGAAGTGGAAAGAAGTGGCTGTCTAGGAACAATGTTACTGAAGAATTTGGGATGGAAACTCTATAGAAACAGAAAGAATTACTGTATACGCATTACTATCTTTTGAAGGGAATGGGATGCAAAGCCACCCAGAGAAACAGACAATATTTGGTCACTATTGATGCTGACAACACAGTTATTGCTGCAGAAGTAAGAAAGAGAACAGAGTAGCCTGGGAGGAGGAGAGGTGACAGAGAGGCAACAATGATATACTGAAGCAATGGGAGGTAGAGGCTAACCTTATGAAGGATTCTGAAATAATGCCAGTTTTCTGAAGTAATGCTTGGTTATGGTAAGATGCACTGGACTAGAGTAACTGGGAATAATTAATTGGGACATTCATTCTCCAGCTTACAAAGTCCATTTTTGTTCAAATTGACTCCAATCCAGTAATTTCCCTCTTTCCTGAGGGAAATGTAAACTGCTGTCATTTTATCTTCTTGTCTCCGATCTTTTCCACTGCCAGATACTGCCCACGCTCAGACTGTATGTGCCTAACCTCACTTCTATCAATATGCTGTATTTTTACAGAGAAGACCTATATTTCAGAATTTGGGTAAACAATGATCTCATGTTTGTAGACAGGTGATAAAGGCACAACATGGTTGGACTGAATTTCACTCTGTAGTTTGCAAACACCGCCTTTCCCACCACTGGTCCTTGGAGATCAACTAAGTTGATTGTTGCACATTAGCAATTAATATCTGGCTTATGCCTGCCATATAAAAAGGGTTAATGCACCAGTGAATGATGCTCCAAGCATATGTTTAGAATGTCATTTAATGTAGCTATAGTTATCTGCCCAAGAAAGTATCAATGAATAGGACAGGTAATCACTATTCATCTTAATTACTGTAATAACACATCCAATACTCAGGAATAGTCTGACTGCACTGTCCTGTATTTATTTGATTACTGACAGTGACATAGGTCTTTAAAGTTGTGTGATTAATTAATGCTTTTACCAATAACTTCAGTATGTCTGCTGCTGGGAAAAGAAGTTATACCACTGAGTTTTCAATCACTTTTACTTTCTGGGATATTCTAATTCTCCCCCCCCCCTTTTTTTTTTTTAAACACAGAGAAGCTTTCTGATTTTATAAAAGCTACCTTTTCCATGTTAGTGTTAAGGAAGAGTCTGTGGTCTGAGCCCTAGCAACCCCTTGTCGTCTTTCATTCAGTCACAAAGTGGGCAATGAGGAATTCTAGTGCAGGAGCAGGAGGTGCTGATGCTTCCCTCCCTTTCAAGGTTGTCTGTAAGGTTCAGAGCCCATGAAGACGTGAGGCTGCTAAGCAGGTTACAAGGAGCCTTGGACAATCCAGGCAGTCATGGGACTATTTTAGATTGCACTTGAGATCACTCGCATCCCCAATCATTTCCCCTCACCCAGGTGGTAGAAAAGATACCATCTTTGCTCTTTGTCATCAGGTAACAAGGCATACAGTCTGCAGGTCTGCAGCCCACAACAGTGTGTTTCAGTGACAACTATATAATTTTCCCTTTTCAGACACAGTAATTCCTCCTTTGATGCTCTCTGTTAGCTGTGTACGCTGGGAGATGCACCTTGCACCCTTTTGTGGCCTGGCAGCCAGGTAACACTAAACAGACCATGGTTGCACTGTCCAACCTTCTAGCCACCCAAAATAAGGTCATTGTGTCCAAACAGACTGCCAGGAGTAATTCTGGCATGCTTAGTATTTCAGCTTGTTAGCCCAAGCCAAAACTAAGCCAGCAACTAGTGTAACAATTTAAAAGTATAGATTTAGTAGCACAGGTAATTATTTTAGACATAGTCATTAAGTACATAGAGACAATGATCAAGATTTATTAGTATAAATCACTCCATTGCCTCAAACACAGTTTATAACAAGGAACTTGGATCAGAATCAACTTCTCTGTGTTGCCAAGGAGGCAAAATATGCAGGAAACCAAACTGAGTTGCTTAAGGATAGTTTGGTTCAAAATAGATATTAACAAATCAGAAAAAAGCACAGAGGGCAGTGGGAAATGTCAGGGGGCATGTGGTCATTCTTACCACCATCCAAACAACAGTGTGGGTAAAATTAATTCCTAGAACAGACTGAGCCAAACTGAAGGGATTATCAGAGAAATTAGTTTTTGGAAAGAGGGGTTATTTTATATTAAAGTCTTGTTTTATCTGAAATGACGAGCTTCGTGAGATGGCATAGATAAATGCTTTCAGTCTGGACACGTCCTTCAATGCTGGTTGATAGCCCCACAGGAGGAGAAAGTAAAGTATCAATGCAGAACAGAAAATGGCACTCATTAGTTTTGTAATTAATGACAAGTGAGATAGGATAGCAAATGGAAGTGTGGGAGTGCTCAAGGGAATTCTTCCACAGCTCTTCCAAAAATATCATATAAGTCTTTATGTTTCTGAATTATAGTGGAGCAAATGCATTGCTTAAATCACCAAATTTACCATGATGTTGTTGAGTCATCATTGGCTGTATTGAAAGACTGACCAGAATCCTTGACTAAAATTTGTTCCCAATGAGTTTGATCTTGCGTGTAGCAAAAGGCAAGGTCAGCAGGAGGGAAAGAGAAAGCATTTATTTCTCAATTTTATAGATGCAGAGGGGGACTAATGTAGTTTTCCCAAGGTTGGGCTGGAAGTCTGTGGAAGTATTTGAGAGAGACTTTGTCTCTGGGGACTAATTCAGTCTCTTACCTGTAAGAACATCCTTCTTTCCTACACTAATGGTTGAACACCGTAACCTGTGTTTTCAGTGTCACACTAAGAAACACTGACCCAGTTAAGTGGAAAAAAAAAGGTGCCTCAGAATGATTGAAGCTGAGCATTATCTTTGTCTTGATCAAGGACGAAATGTAAATCTTCACTGAAGGTGTGAATTCATAGCAACAAACACTCACAGTGAGAACAGCATTCAGGAGATAAATGGAATTTATCTGACAGTGTAAGTTCAAACTAAAATCTAAAGTAATGCAGTGAACAATGTTTAACAAGATTTCAGTGACTCCTGGTGCCTTTATAATCTGCCTAGTCTTTTGAAAATGTTTCCTTTATAAATGTTTATCCCAGCTGTCTAGTGAGATTAAGAGCTTTTCTCCTCGAGTGCCATGTTCGCCAACAGTCCAGGATTTATTTGCATTGGCACATCCTCTGGCATCAAAGGTGTGGTCATTGCTCCAAGCTGTCATCTTCAAGGGGTCATCCAGCTACTTCCCATGGGAACAGCCACATCTCTTTGTTTTGGGAGAACTAAATCTTAATGCCCATGAAAGTGCTTACTTGGTTGGTGGTCAGTCAGGTCTGTTGCCCTTTACAGTTTGTTCATGCATTGTACTTGAATCTTAACCTATAGAGCTGGTTGCCTTGCATGAGGTGCCTTATGCCGCCTGAGATGCCCTACAGCATCCACAGCTACTGCACAGGCTGGCATATGTGATGCAACCTACAGGAATCCTGTGTCCTTCTGGAGTGGCAAGTGGACCCCAGGGAGGGCACTTGATGGTGCCTGAAATAGCATAAGATATTTATGTTTGAGTGGCCCAGGGGCTGGGCACTTAAAAGGGTTTTCAGACTTCACTGACTATGGTATGTTCTGCCTGGTTTCCAGCTCCTTCTCTTGAAAAATGGGGCTCCTATAGGTCGTGTGCAAAGCAGAATCAGAGTTTTTCCCCAACACTGGTCACTTAAGATTTGGCTGGTCAGGATGCTGGGCCATCTTGTCTAGACCATGCTTTTGCCAAGGAAGGCTGGATCAGGTGATCCTAGAGGTTCCTTCCAAGCTGGTATTCTATGATTCTATGATTCAGAATCTGTTCTGGCATTTCCTTTTTACAAACTGCTGTGGTGAGATTCCAAAGTGAGACATGGAATTTCAGCACCTGCACAGGGCAGTGGAACTGAATGAGCCACTGTTGCATTAATCAATTGTCCCTTGCCAATGGCATTTACAGGGTTAATGTTTTCTGAATACTCCACCTGGTAAATTACTGCTCCTACACTCTGCTCAAACTCAATTTCATTCCTTCAAGGTTTCAGTAATCGTATTGCTAGGCAATAGCTGAGCTGAAGTTTCCTTTGAATATGAAATTGTATAATTGAACTTTTGAACTGAAGTCCACCCATCACTTTCTAGCCACACTCCTTGGTGACAGAGGTATTTTTCTTTATTTTGGTGATAGCTGATTACTAAATCCTTGGGGTTTTCTTAACTTTTAATGCACCATGCTGCATATTTGTTGGTGAATTTGCCTCCATCAGAGAAATCTATTATCATTGGTACTACTTGCATTTATAACCCACCTTTCACTGCAGTCTTTCTAAGCACTTCAGAAGCATTAAACTCCATAAGAGCTCTGTAATGAAGATAAACAGTTTTAAGCTCTGGGGCAGAGACTAATTTTCCATATCTTACCAAAGCTGAGCTGGTTTGCCTCTAGGAACTATTGCTATATAAGAAACAATAACGTGCCAACATATAACAGATGAAATGGAGGTACCAAGAGCCACCACAGAAATTTTCAAAATCTGGACCTTCACAAAGCCTAAAGACAACAAACAAACAATCAAACCAAAAATAAAACTAAAAACCTCCCACTACATAAGGAATGCAGCAGGTCAGATTTTATTAGCCCATTTAGGACTCCGACCAATTTTCAAATTTCAGTATTTTCAAACATGATCTCCTAAGGACATGGAATGGCCTGTAAAGCCCCATTGTAGGGACCTAATTTAGCTGCTCAAATCATTCATCAAGTCTCGCAGGGCTTCCTCTGCAGTCAGTGGAGAGAAACAGACTGCAGACCATGACTGAACACATTCTCAGTCTCTCTTGAGAGAAGGACTTTCTAAGCTTTTGGTCTTTCTGCCATTTGTGTACAGCACAAAAAAAAAAAAAAAAAAAAAAAAGCCTCGTTCCACTTGGAGTCCTTACACACTTCTGTAGAAGAGGAGTAGCTAATCCCAGTGATCCACACACATTTAAATATTTTGCTGTGCAAATAAACTGGGGTTTCAGAAATAGACTTGATTGTCTGTACAGAATGTAGTCTTTGGCAGATATTGCTCCATTGGAGCATCATTCTGATGTTCCAACAGCTTTAAAAAAATACTCCTTTCCTTTCTCATTATTATTAAATAGAACACTTTCCTCCCTTGATCAGGGAATAGCCCTCTACATCTGACTCTATCACCTTTCCGACTTCTGCACTATTGAAGGGCAGAACGGCAAGTTAACCATCTGTATTGGGAATTTTTCTTGCAATTCATTGTGTCCATATTCTGTTCTTTTATGAATATAAATGCCACAGAATATCTGGGTCAATGATGTCTAAAGTTCTTTTTCTCGCATCTTTAATTGACTAAACTTAAAACAGGCCCTTTTGTGAACCTCTTCGGGGTGTATTGACAGCAATTTCTTTTAAAGAAAATGTCAGGGAATCTTGCTTTCAGCAGTGAAATCATCTTATATGTCTTATATATTTCTCAAACCCTTTTACTGGAATGGGGTTTGAAATGCACTCACACTGCTCAATGTCTGAATGTTTGGATCTGTACTCCACTTATTCTTCCTTGTCTGTGTTTTTTAACTTTTGTAAGAACAATTTTATGCCCTCTCTCTGGTGCCATTTGAATTCATTTATAGACTGCTAGGATCTCACAGAGATTTACAATACTAATTAATTAACTTTCACATTTCCCTTGGGTTGTAGGTAAAGATTATTATCCCCATCTTACAGGGGTCACCAGTGCTCTCCTCTTATTCAACCTTGTGTAAATCAGCAGTACCTCCACTAAAATCAATAGTGTTATCCTGCAGTAGAATTGATATGAGTCACAGAAGAGTCCAGTCCGGAAGATATACAGCCTGAGCTTAACTCTGCTTAGATGTGCATTTCCTTCATGGGACTTTGAGAGATGAATAGGGGTGAGGGTTTCATGGAGGATGTCTTGGTGGTGGGGTCTACTGAAGTCTGGAAGAGCCCATATGACTGGGGCCTGAGGGATAGACAGCTCCTGCAGAGTTCCTGGTGAATGGAGGCACACTCATGCTTTGCAGAGGTGCTCCAACCAGCACTCTGCATACAGCTTGGGTACTTGCAAGCCCTCAAAAGGGACCAGGAGTTGGGATAGGAAATCCACAAGCGGGGTGCAGAGAAGCAGAAGCAAAGCTGGCAGAGGGATTTGTAGAAGCCTGGTCCCCTTCCAGGATTTCAGTGCTGTGCATGCAGATGAGCTCTGAGTGTGATCAGCCGGTGCCTACCCGCACTGATGGTGTGATTCACAGCCAGTGCAAATACAGCTTTGAGAACAGATGCCGTCCTTACAATTCATAACAGAGTGCTTTGGCAGGCTCTGCCCTGGGGTGAGAAGCCTGCAAGAAACAACATTGTTGGCAAGGCCTGTTTCTAAAGGCTCTGTTAGTTCAGGAACAGACTGGTCAGTACTTTTCAGGTCTAAGCCCAAAATAACTTCTCCAAGGTCAGACAGCAAGACAAGAAATAAATACCGGATCCCGTATGTCTGCTCTTACTGTTGGATTCCTTCCCCAACTCAGTCTTTCATTTAATGCACTTGGTCTTGAACTGTGCATGGTGGTGGTTTGTTTCTGCTCTACCCATAGCAGCTGTATTTATGGTGGCTCCACAGGCACTTCTTGATCTGTCTCTCCCAGTGGAATTGTCTATCAGCATTTTTTATGAGCTTCTTGATTTAGAATATGTATTACAAACTTTGGGAGCACTCTCTGGGCAAAGACTTGTTTATGGTGCTCACGTCATTCTTAGTTCAGAGTGTTTATTAGCCCAAGTCTCCCTGTCACTATATTACTTTGGAATAATACAGACTTTATTGTCTGTATCCTTTGATTTTTCTAGCCATGCAGGAAACCTACCAACTCTCCAAGTTTCAACAATTGTCTCATTAAGATATTTTGCACTTTTCTTTACTAAATCTGGCAAGTACAATAGAGCAACTCTTTCAATTTACATGCTGGACATGCATCTGGACACTTTATCTACTTCTTCCATTAAATTACTGTTGCTTTTGCCAGATTATGTTGGTGCTATCTCTGACTGCTTGAAAGATAAGACTGGCAAATAAGATTAAAAATAAACACAATTATTTTAAAAAGCCTTTTGTGCATACATAGTTTTTGAAATCTTGGTACAATTAAGCCCTCTTTTTCCTCAAAGAATTTAATCTAGGGCATATTATCTTTGTTGTTTGAACTTTACCAAGAGCCCTTCTTGCAATTGGTGGTCCCATGATGTGAGGTGCTGTATGAAGAAGGAAGAAAAGACATGTCTTAAATAGGCAGAGGATGTATTTTTATCCCTATTTTACAGATAGGAAATTGAGGTAGGTGTAGAGGAATGAAGCTGGGTTAATTAGCATTGATAATATACAACTGTGGGCTGGCTTCAGGGGCGGTGGGTTGGCTGATGTAGACAAGGTGCAGCTGTGGCTGTTCTGTTAAGGGGTTGGTCAGCCAAGGAAGAGAAAGGAGGAAGAAGCAGAGAGAAGAGAGAGAGGGAGTGTGCCCGTGCCCTGGGTGAGGAGAGACTAGGAGAAGGCAGTGGAGGCACTGGCATGAAGAGTATGTTGGTATGTGGTGGTAAAAGACCTTGTTGCAGCTTGATAGTTTAGAGAGTGCTGCGACAGGTAGGGATGTGCCCCAGATTGCCAGGGGACCCAAGCTATGATAGGAATTAATTGTGTTCTCCTGAGTCCCTGTCTAGTATCTTGAACGTTTGGCCAGGCTCTCTCTGCAAAATGGTGTTTATGAAATTCCGACAGCCTTGTTGGCTAGTCTGGCAATCACTGGACACTGTCTGCAGTGGGGAATGGAGAATAAGGGCTTCTGTGGGCATTGTGCATACTACATCCTTGCAGTGGATATAGCAGATGTTGCTACTTGTTTTATTGATGTAAGTAATTTGAAGAAACGGGGGACCTGAGCAAACTGCCCTCAGGAAGGAGAAAGGTGGAAAATAAGACTAGCAAACCCAGGAGAGGATGTAGGAATATTTTCTACTGCTCTCTCCCTATCACTGCAGTTTCTTTACTATCTCCCCTTTGGCCTCTGTCAGCTGTCTCTGTCCCTGTGCCATCTGCAGCCCCCAGTGGTTTTCTTCACCAGCAGTGATGGACTGGTGCAGGCTCAGCAATGATTCACTGTGTAGGAAGCCCCCTCCTAGTTCAGCCTGGCTGGATCCTGCCATGCAAACACACCGCTCTCCTATAGCAAAAGTGGAATAGGAGATTTGTGTCACTGGCTCAAATGTAACAGGAGCTTCAAACTGAAGGTTGTTTTGGTCTAAGATGCCACTGAAAACTCCAGCAGCAGAATGTCACCAGATGTGTGCCGTCTGGCTGGTGCAGCACTGGCAGGGGATGTACACTCCCTCTGCCCCCCTTAACAGCAAGGTTTAGGGCAGCTCACAGCCCAAGCCCCCAGTCAGGAACCCAAGTGCAGGCTGAGGATGCACAGAGAGGCTGGTGAGGACTGGAGGAGAGTTTACAGATTCCACAGTCCTTTTTAAATGCGAGGTTCACTGATAGACATCCACTTACACAAACACTGCGTGCCCGCTGGGCTTGGTAACAGCTGTACTGGTCAGATACCAGTCTGGGCAATTCTTTTTTTTTCCTATCTGCATGTCAGTCACAGTTTGGACTGTGGATTGTTTTTTTTTTCTCTTCTGTTTTATCCCATCCTGTTCTTTCCTCTTCTATGACAGCTGTGCTCCGACACCAAAAGAACTGTTATGCTGCAAGGTCCTTATAAGATTGGGCTAATGTACGTCAGAAACCAGTTGTGTGAAATTTTGTGTCCGGTTGCTTGCTTTTCTTGTTTTACATGATGGTTCTCCCTGATCTTCTTGTTGCTCATTAATTCACCAAATGCCTTTGTCATTGTTTGTGCACACACTCCGTGGGTCTCCTTGCACTCTTTACTTCTTGCTTCCTTGTAGAGGGCTACATTTTACAGTTCCTACTTCGCTGTTGCTTTGTGGCCCTGTACTTCTATACAGTTATAAATATGTCTGAAAGTAATCTCACTTCTCTATGATTATTTCCTAATTAACATCCCTAGTGTCTTTGCTCATCACTTAATTTTTGATCGCTTTTCATAAAGTTCCTGTATCTGTTGTCGTAATCTCTCATTGCTTGTTCCTTCTACTTTCTGCTGTTCTTAGTATTTCTGCTTACAGTTCACTCTATCTGAGGAGAAACTAACTTAAGGAGAGATCTGTTACTGCTGTGAAGCCTGAGGGAGGAATGGCAGCAGAGGTGCAAGAAGGATTGTGCTGAAATACACCATTCCAATGGGAAATGGCTGTTCCCAATGTAGCAGGAGCAATGCAGGTGCTTGCTCTTCAGGGACAGTGGCTCTAGTCTTTCTGTGAGCAGATCTGCATCGCCAGGACACACTGAGTGTTCCATAGATTTTTCCAGTAGGTTAAAGGGTGATTTCTTACTGTATCTTCCCCACTGACCCTCACCAGTTTTTCAAAGTCTGCATCTCCCTTACTGCTCCCACACATGCATGCCAGCAAAGCTACTTTCCTGTACAGTGAAAACTTCAGATAAACCAATTCTCCAAAGTTCATAGGATTAAATGATGACTTTTCTGGGCTGGCCAAAATATTTTTGGACAGTGCCCAGCACCATGGTGTTATAACCTCTCATTTTGGCTCCTGCACAGCAGGTCTGTGGCTCATTTCATCTAACTTTTTAAGTATCTAAAAAGTGCCCAGTGAAGTATGACCTAGTCATCCAAGGCTTGCTTCATAGCCAAAAGGGAAAGACAAGGCAAGTCCTCTTATCTGCTTTAGAAACCTGTCCCCTTTTGGGATAAATCATTATTTGGGTCCTCCCCATTTTTTTCCTATTGATGTATACGGCTTTTGTGACTTCTTGAGCGATTATCTCAGATGCAGACTTTTTGAAGTCTGTAATGTGCAGGGTATCAAGGTACAGCAGGATCTAGGAACACAACAATAACAACAAAAGTGATGGTGTTATGGTAGGGATTGGAATAAGTCCTTTGAAACTAGAAAGAACAGACCCTAAAGAAAAATAATAGGAATTACTTAAAAAAAAAAAACAAAAAACAAACCCGAAAAACCACCCAAAACTACAAAAAAGAACCCAAATGTGGAGCAGTATCAGGGGGGAACAGTAGTGAGGCTTTTCACTGCACACTCACATTTACTGTAAATGGTGATGGTTTGATAGTGCTCTGCTCACCAGGGCTCCCTGAGTATTAAAAGGTGCTGTTGTGGGTAAAGGGTTTGCTTGACAAGGCTGCTGAGTGCATTGTTAATGGTGTATCCTTGTGGTTCATTAAAAATTAGGCCAATGTTATGGACTGGGAGATAACGGAACTGTTATGTAATTGAAAATTTTTGTGATATTTACAAAATGTGGCAAAATTGAGAGAAGGTTTTACGGTGCATGTTGAGCTGTCTGGTGAAAACAGTGGCACTGCTAAAACTGTAGTTAAATTAGCTTCTACTCTGAAAAAAAAATAATGCAAGAATGAGAAGGAGCTAGTCAGGCTCCTAGCAGGGTGCTTCTAACATCACCCTGTGCGAGTGCTGGCAGCTTCGCTCACTATGAGCGAGGAAAGGCCCATTTCCAGTAGGAAAGTGATGTCTATCCGGCATGCAGATTTGCTAGCAAGGGACCTAAGCCTTGGAAGCTTTATTCCAGTTAATAGTAATGGAGGAACTTGTCTGGAAATAAATAAAGAGCAGAAGGAAGAGAGATGAAGCAACGAGTTGTGCAATAAGATGAAAATTCAAGGGGAGATGTGAGCAGGGACACAGGGACAGCTTAGAAGGAACTTCCCTTCCTTTGCATAATCTTGCTTCCAAATTTGCGAAGAGCTTCATATTCTGCTCTCTGAGAATAAATAATAAACTACATCTATACTAGTTGTCCCAAAAGTGCCAGAGCCTCAAGGCTAACTGTCCTCTAAGAGCTACTGGCAAAGTTTGACCACATTCGTACTGTTCCTTGCCTCCGAGATGCTCTCATCCCCAGAATAGGAAGGCTGGCTGCACAGAACCTGAGCTGTTTGTAGAGCAGCAGCTGAGCATGCCAGGGTTCTCACAAGCAATTCAGCAACACAGAAAGCCTGGTTGTAGCTCCCATGCATCGTTGAGCGGCAAGGTGTAGCAAAGTTGATCCCACTCAAATGTTTGCTTTGTGCTGGAAAAGCAAATCCAAGTGGACAGAGGTGTCTTCCTTGAAACACTAATTTCAAATAAATAGTGGTGGTTGAGCAACTCTTGGGATATCTGAACCACATGATGACTTTAAAGACGCAGGAATAACTCCTGTAAAGCAGCAGGATCAGTGAGGCAAATTCTGCCAAGAGCTGCATTGGAATGGATTTCTCATCAAACCAGGGACCACCTTGGAGGAAATAGGCTGAGATTTAAGACAACCAGAAATTATCATATGGTTTGAAGCAAATTCAAAATTTGTTTGTGTGAAGGGGTAAAGAGGAACCATGAAAGGATAATAGGGAAGAGCTGAAGTCATCCTGGGAAGTATTTGGATCAAGGACCTGGGGGGGGGGGAAGAGAAAAAGAAAACTTGGTGTTGTGGGCAGAGTCTAGAAAGTGTTTGGAACTGAGCTGCAGAGCTGTTCAGGGAAATGGTATGTTGTATGCTAGCTTTGGAACAAAAAAAACCCAACCCAAAATATAAGTGCAGAAATGGTATGTGATTCACCATCACTTTTCTTCTCAAGAGATCGGCCCACATGCCCTGAAATGTGAACCGCTTGGATACAAAATAATATTCTCCATTCCCTTGACACAAAACCTTGACAGAATCTGGTTCCTTTTGTTCCCGACATGATTAAAAGGAGAACTGAACAAAACAGTACAGCAACAGATAATTAATGATAACTCGGGTATTGGCAATTCTATTTTTTTTTCCCAGGCTTAAAGAACATATCACCTAAAATTCACCTCTTGCATCATTCTCACAGAAAATACGACTGCTCACTCCCTAAACACTCCCTTGAGTTTTATCTGGTGTGATCACATCCCATTCCCAGCAAAACTGAGTTTTACCAAGCAGCGGATGCTGGATGTGCATGAAGATAAAGTTTCTGTCTTTACAGCAAACATCCCCACTGGTCGCAGAGATGAGTGTTTTGCAGACATTGTCAGCGGAGAGATGGAGCAGAGATGAGATGCACAACTGCAAGTTTGACATGTGGCACAGGAGCACATACAAGGCAGGCTGGGGCTGTTTAAATTTAAATTAATATCCCTTTAATTTTGCCCAATGCAATAAATCTGCACCTCTTTGCAAATGCAGTGGACAAGCCGCCTGCAGAGCTGTTGGCCTAGTGAGATGAATGTACAGAACCTCAGGGACTGCTCCCAGCTCCACCACCCAGTGATCCTGGTCTGCTCCAAATAGTGCTCTTCCATCAGACTCCCAAGCCTGTGAGAGTTGAAATCATAGTTCATTACTTTATGGTGTCTTTTGCATTGTTGTATGGTGAGTTCAGTATGGGTGAACACTGCTATGTTTACTCTTTTTAAACTAATTTCATGTATGTAAATGAGCATGAGAGGAACCTGGATGGTGGGAAATTGAGCCTCAGTACTGCACATCATAAAGCAGATCTATTAATAATAATAACAGAAAAATTGATCCACTTATGTTGAAAGATTGGGGGGTTTATGTATGTGCAGAGATGTAAGGATATAAATGTTGAACATTGTTGTTATTTAACAATGAATTCCAACAGGTTGAGTAAAACATTTGCTTGTCACTTCATGACAGAATTGCTTTTAATAATGTGCAGTGAAAAGCATTGCATTTCAAGGATATATAATATTTCAGTGTTGTTACATTTGGAAAACTCAACACAAACTTGTCTTTAAAATCACTGCATTTCCAGTCTGGCCTCTGTTCTCAGTGAGGACAAATGTCTCGGTCAAGTTTGAGGGAATCATAAGCAGGACACAAAGAGAGGAAGCTCCTAACAAGCTGCGTAAGATGAACTGGCTGGGCACATTACTTTGCCTTTGCTTTCTGTGAGCACAGGTGTATAACGAAATATGTTCACTTTTAGCTACATTCAATATGTAATAAAAAAGAATTTGTTTTTGAGTTACCTGAATGAAAAATGCATCTTTCACTCTTAAAGGACAAACATATTTTCCTACCGTAGTGTAACTCAAATACAATTCATCTACCTGCCTGCCCCCCAGTATTTCACCCTTGTGCTCCATCAAAGCAATGAGAAAATGGAGCCCTATAGGAATGTTTTTTGAAAAGTTATGAAGGATATAAACAGAGGTCTGCAGAGGATTAGCTTTATGGTTAAGGCACTGGTGTGAGAACTGGGAAATCTGTCTTCAGGTCTGAGTTCTGCCACCTCAGGCAAGTGAATTACTCCCTTTGCCTCAGTTCCCCATCCTCAGGATATCTCTTTGCTCACTCTTTGGATATCTTCTCTATTTAGGCTGAGGTTAGGCTACTTGTATTTTTATTTTTACTATGCATTTGTATACTCAGGAGTTATGGCTGTCTTCTGGATGCTACTTTAATATACCTGGTTGCTGCTTTAATATACCTAGAATTTTTAATAATTGTGATAGTAGTAAGAAAGGAGGAATTCTAGAGCAAACATTCATTCAGGACTGCCATTCATGCTGTTGTTTCCTTGGCAGAGGAACCACCCACCTGAAGGTAACTGGGAATTCATGATAGCCCCTAGTTTTGTTGACAATTCAGGGAAGTTTACTGCAAACTTCTGAAATGCAGGGCTTAAAACCTTTTAAACCAGGTGTGTGCAGTTTTTGCAGACTTGTGGTTTCACAAGCATTGCAAGCCTTGCAGCTCTTTACAGACTGTGGTGGGATCAGATGTGCTCTGCAATGAGCTCCCCTCGTGCTTGAAAGGACTAAGAAATGGTAAGGTCTTTCTGACAGTTTTATTCTGGGAAGAACTCCAAGAATGGATAGCATGACTTTTGGGATATAGTTTTTCTTCTGACTCCCAAAGTATATTAAAGAACAAGGATGACCAAGAAGAAAGGTTATATTCTATGTGAAGAATTCCCACCAACTTCAATATGGGCCACAGGTTTTACCTCAAGAGTTCAGTGCTGCCAAATGATGTGACATTACAATGAAAATAACACTTTTGAAAAAAATCACCAAAGCCTATTTTTTTCATACTGCAGCTCTCTGGGACAAATAGAAATTAAATCAATAGAAGTCTGAGTAATGTATTGAATTAAAAAAAATATTCAAATGTTCTTTAATCAAGCACAAATCTGAAATGGAGAGGATTCCCTTGACTTCAGTGATATTAAACTTAATTATAAGACAATTTGTCAAGTGTCTAAAAGGTGAATATATCCATTTTATTTTTAAAAAATGAAGTTGTAGGAAAAAGATCCTATATGAGAACCAACCTTATTTACTGTAAAAGTTGAATGTTCACTTCTGAATTAACATATAAAAGCTGGGCCATCTTTCAAAGTATTTCCACTAGAAAGCTTTTGTCAAATCAGCCACAAGCTATCTGCCCTCTGTTCCTCATGTTCACTCCTTATCCCACCTGTAGTCTTTCTATTAGCGTAGGTATTTCTGAAACCATTTTGAATTGGCCCTTCATGCCATTCTTAATCCTCTACTTGATGAATTTTCAAGTATACTCATGCTTTTTCTTGTTACCTTTTTCATGGTAATGGAAGCTCTACAGAAATCTATCTAAAATTATCACATCACCTGCTTTCAAGCTTCTCTTTAAAAAAAAAAAAGTCTTTTCTCTGGTGCCCTCAAAAAAGGGGATGATGGTTAGTATATATATTCACTAACTCCATTCCCATTTGCAATGACTGACTTCTGCCTCATCATTTCCCTGTGTCCTTCCATCAAAATACACCCATCTGCTGTCTCCTGTTTTATATTCTGATTATAACCTCTTTAACATAAGAACTCTTGCTTTCTCACTTCTTTTAAATTGTATCTGGTACACTTTTGTTCTTGTCTGTGACTAAGACTGAAGTGTTGTGGAAAGAAAATATACTTATTAAGATGGTTTAAATTTAAAAATAAAATCATGGTTAGGTAGTTATCTATTTTGAGTGTGTTTCAACTTTGGCTTAAGGTCAAACGGTTATTGCTACATGTGAACTTACTGTGAGGTTATTGAAAAAAGTCTCTAAAAACTTTTATGTAGAAGACTCGTACCCTGCTAGAAATTTCCAGGTAATTAAGGTGGCCATGCAAGTCTTGGGCTGAGTCATCAATGTTCCTGAAATAGGTGACATCTGTCTTTTCTCTCCAGGTTTCCTCTAATTCCATTATTTAAGTGGTTATTCAGAAAGCTTTTCTTCTAGCTTTTTTCCACTAGCTGTTTTGTGGAAATTGCCACAAATATAGAAGGAAGAAATTGCCTAAATATAAATATTTATTGCCATATGAGAGATGCCCAGGATATCAGGGCCCATCTCCAGCTGATGGTGTGGAATAGTGCAGGTCTCCCATAGGTCTTAGTCTTAACCCTCCTGATATAGCACTAGGTGTAGCAGCAACGGAGCCTGGCTCTCACTGGCCCAGTGGCTCTGCTAATGACTTGTGGTTGTGGTCATGTTCGTGTGGTCTTATGAAACATCAGTTTTTGTGTCCTTCTGTACTTCATGCTACAAGGTGAAGCCATAAAAATCTTCCTTTTACAATTATCAGGGAAGAAGCGTTTGGACAATGCTTTTAGCTATCTGGTTTAACTTTTAGGTTACCCTCAAGGAGTCAGGAGTTGGACTCAATGATCCATGCGGGCCCCTTCCAACTCAGCACATTCCATGTTTCTGTGATTCTTGTTTACTAGCTGAGATAGCTGCTCCCACCACCCCTGTTCCCTAAGGAGAAAACATACTGTTCAGGCAGGTCCTACCTGGTTACACCTTCCCTCACATGCTCTTGGTGCCAGCATCAAACATCCATCCACTGATGATGTATGTTAGAGTCTCTACAAATGTTTTACCTCTTTTGTATTCCCCTATGACTTCAATTTTCAAAAAATTATAACCTCCTAACCATGCTGTGTGAGAAGCTTCATGTTGTTTCCCACCACTTCAGGGAGCTGCCATCAGACTCGCTAAGAAATTTTACTCATTTTCCATATTAGAATTCTGCCTCCTATCTTGAAACCTGTGTGTGCTTTTTCCTCGTATCTTCAAAACCAGGTGGTTTATATCCTTTGAAATACTTAGTCAAGGAACATTGTTTCCTAAACGCAAGAACTTTGGTACTTTTCCGCTCCCTTCTTTCTGTGTTAGACTGGCAGCATCTGCTTCTCCAAGCATGCCTTGGTGTACAGTGAGCTGCTTCCTCGCCAGCCTGTCTCATTTCTTACAGAATGGTGCCTTTGATATTGGAAATGGAAACCAGGACAGTGTTTTTATTAGCTGGAATAGTTATTTCCATAGATTTTGGAATTCAGCAAATACTGGAGGTGAAATAGAACCCAAATTTATTGAAAAGTTGGTTTCCTGCTCATTTTTCATGTTGCTCCTAATAATGGCTGGTAACATCTATGATTGATTGGGTACTAACTATTTAATGAACACTAAACCTCTCAGAAACCAGATGGGATTATGTTCTGGTTTATTTATAGGAAACTCATGGTAAAAATGTAAGCAACTGTACCAAGACCACATGGGAAATAAGTGACAGAACTAAAACAATTATTGAAATCCCCTTTTATCGTTTCTGGATTAAGGTCTTTTTTCTCTTCCTTTCTTAATGTATATTTCTTGGTTCCTGGTCAGCAGTACTTCAGGATTTGGCCCTGACAGGTGGAGTTTGAGAGAGTAACTGAAGTTTAAGCTTCAACCCAATTTGCCCATTTTCAATTTCAAATGTATTTGATTCATGATTCTTATTGGATGAACAGGCAATTAGATCCACTGTATTTAAGGAAAAGGAGGGGTACACAGTCTGTGTGTAGCCTGAATACCCAATACCCTTAAAAAAATGAAAGCTGCTTTGCGGGGGGCTTGGTATTTTATGCTCCTTAGCATGGAGTGTGTGATTTAAGCAACTGTCTCATGGTGTCTCTCTGAGAGAACTAGCAAAGTTCAACCATTTATAGTCCAAAATAAAACACACCTTTACTAACTGTCATTTGCAGTAAATGGACTTTCATAAGCACAGGGATATGAAAGAAGATCTGTTTTGAAACACTTCTAGTCATTGTTTTCAATGTAAGTTTTTAGTGATCTATGTGCATTTCATTTGCACTCTTAACAAGGATAAATCTCGAGCTAAATGCTGTTCTTGTGTTTACTTGCTTTTATTGTAATTTTTACAATAACAGACGTGAGCTACTGAAGCAATATAAAACATCCCATTGATGACCCTCAAAACACTTTCGCATTTTGTGAATTTCTATAATTCTCCTTTGCCAAGCCTGAACTTGATAAGGCACCTGAGAAACTTGAACAGTGAATCTTTAATTGTCCGGGCTCTGTTCTGCCCTGCTGAGTCCTTTGATAATTTACAGCCTTTTGAAGAGATGTCAAGGTGGGTATGAAATGGTGACATTTGGTTTAATCATCTTTTTGATCCAATTTGGTTTCATTTTATCTGGCTGCAGATGCACAGACAGGGTACATGACAAAAGAGAATTGGAACCATAACCACTTTTTTTTCCTTTTTTTTTAAAATCAGCCTGGTCACAGGATTATCACATGTAGGGAAAAAAATAGGGTGCGCGCGTGTGTGTGTGTGAGGGGTTACATACCCCAGATTTGGCAACACTATGGCAGAAAAAATGGTGAGTGACCAACCTTGAACGTTAGCTTGAAAGAAGACCTGGGAATCAGACTGCATTAGAGCAACGTAATTGAGAGGTCACCAGAGGAAAGATGTGGCTGGGAGCAGTTTGGTCCTGGCTGGGTCCACCCTGCAAACACTAGACAGTGTGACCTTTTGTTATGGGTCTGCCTGACAATTTATGTCACTGAAATCAAAATGAGGTGCAGGAAGAGACGGCAGACCAGCTTTTAAACTGACTAGGCTAGAAAAGATGCTTGGGCTGCAGGAAGAATAGTACATTGGCACAAAATTCTCTGGCTTTGAAGAGGAGGTGACAGGTACAGGAGTCTGTGTGCCACGTGCTGGGGGATATGTGTGTGTACGTGTATGTGTGTACATGTGCATGCCCAGTTTTGAGGTATTATCATTTTGAGGAAAGGGACAATATTTTAGTAGGCATTGGTCCTTCTGGCACTTAATTCATTCTGAAAATGCATTTCAGACACACTTTTTGCCTGAGAGTCGAAATTTCCAATTTATCTTATTTAGTTTATGTAAATTATGAACATTACTTTTAAGACACATACATTGATGTTTATGAGAGTGCCAAGATTTTTCTCTCATAAACCAGCCAAAAAATGTCTTATATAAATTCTGTGCTGTAGATTGGCTATTACAATTGCAAGATCAAAATTATTCTTGGAGGTGATAGCTAACACAGCAGCCAAAGATCTTTTTCTGTTCTGTTTTTTTTCTTAGCAATTATAATACTTAATAAAGGAAGTCAACATGTTCCTATCACTGCAGAAAATGGATTACTGAAAAAATTCACAGCTTTGATAAGTTTAGGGACTTGAGCTTAGAAGTACAAGTTCTTGCAGTTTTTCCTTGAGCTTTTTTTTTTTTTAATTTAAATAAAACTCTTCAAACTCCTACAATACCATGTAATTGTAAAATAGAGTCTGATCCTGCAGAACATTTCAGATGGAATTCATTTCATATGACTTTAGCTGTCCAGTGAGTCATCCGCTGTCAACAGAAATATAGCTGGGTGGTTTGTATCATAAGATAGACGTGTAGGATAAACAAGATGGGTTAGATTCCAGAGGCACTCTGGCGTGCATCTAACCTACACAGGATTCTCTCCAGAGGAAGCCAGAGGATGGAGAGAAAATTACAAAATTTTGGTGAGGACATGGCTGTGGCCTGTGCCCAGCCCTGTATCTGTGAAGAACTTGTGGGTCCTATGTTTTAGGTACAGCTGCTGTCTCTTCATTATCTATAGATAGCACAGGAATATAGTCCATTGAAAGACTAAATGTGTGAATGCTGAAGCTAGCTCTGAAGGCCGTGTTTTGTGGCTGGATCTAAACAACGTTTTATTCTGATTCCTTCCCTACTTTTGCCGTTCTTACTTGCAGTTCATTGCACGTTTCTAATCCAGCACAGGGAAGCTCCATGTGAAGTGGTAGGGAGTCTTCCCAATGAATGAGCACGTTTGCTTACCCTCATCCTGTATGACATGAGCATGGGTATGCCTGTGTCTGCCCATTCTATGTGCTATATGTGCTGTATGTATGTGTGTGTGTAGGGGCAAGTAAATGTAACCTTGGCAAATAGAGGACAGAGATATTTGGCAATGACTCAGTTGGCTCCAAACATACCTTCATGGAAATGGAGATATGAAGGCTTTACAAGTCTGCATATGAATCTGAGGAATATCTAGGTTTAAGCATGGGAAAGCCAAAAATATCCTCTTGGAGGGGGCCAAATATCTATAGCTTTGACAGCATGCTCCAGGGAATCTACATAATAGAAACTGAATGGCCAAGAGCTTTGGGTAAGCCTGTAGGGAAATACAAGCTCTGTGGCAGGAACCTAGACACACATTTAGTATTTCCTCTGCTCCATTAATGGCACTTTCCACCATAGCTGCTGCGTTGCAATTTAGCAACCCCAGAGCATCTGGAGATGATGCTTGCTGTTGGCTTGTGGAGTAGATCACCAGAGCTCTGGTAATACACCTGTATTAACCCCCTACCTGTGTGTTGTGCCTGGATTTACTACTACAAGACAGTACAAAACAGGCTGCTAAGGCCTTCTCTGGTCCTTCATGGCAGCACAGATAAAACAAAATTTACCTGTACCTCAGCCTACTCTGTCCTCATTGTTTCCCCTGATGAAAGCAAAAAGGCTGCAGCTTTTTCTTTGCAAAAGACAAGGTCTCAGCACGCCTCTAGCTGTAGCTCTGAGAGTTCCCTCAAATTGCCGTGAGGCCTTTCACAACATATGTTTGGAAAAAAATTAAATAACCCTGGGAGGTGTTTTTTCTTTCTCCTTCAAGTAGGCACAGGGCTAAGCTTGCTTTGTGTCAATGACATTGCAAAGCAGTTTGTACTTCATAAAACTAATAGTTAATGTGGATGCTAGTAGTAGGAGACTGCTTTTGCAAACACAGCTTTCAAACAATGCATCCTGCTGAACACAGGTTTTAATAATAGAGGGCTCGGATGGCCAGCTGCCTGTCAAACCCCGCTCTCTCCACGTGCTGTAATAAACTCGTTGTCTTTGGTGACAGGCCAGGGAATCTGGGGTTGTGCTCTGCATCTGTACCTGGCCCCAGCTACAGTGGGACAGTTTCTTGAAAGAAGTACTTTTTCCAAGTCTGAAGCTGAGTTAAAAGGAGAGAAGGGTTCTTAAAATTCTTACGAAATTGAAAAAGGTGCCATACATTTTTCTGGGGGGATTAGAGCTGTAGCTTTGCACAGTCTTCTTGCAGTTTTATTTTTCGTTTCGGTCATGGCCCACTGGTCTGATTTCACTTGAATATCCCAGTCAGTAAACAGGATGCTTGCAAAATTTGGCATCAAGAGTACAAGCTGGAGATCTTTTTCCAGGAGTTCTTACTTTCAACAGCTTGCCTGGACCACAGTCATATGGACTCTCCCTTTATTCAGCACTGGGGGAAAAAAAACCAAACCCAGGAATGTCTGCTTTTATTTCAGAATGCAGGATTATTTCATATGGATTTAGCAGCAGTCCAAAGCAGCTGCTTTACACAGTGCACAAATAAAACCTAGTTACCTTTCCTTTTTCAGCTTTATTACAGACTCCTTTAGAAACCAATTACAAGGTATTTTAAAATGCATAGCTATAGTTATCAAAATACACCCATAATCATCAACCAAAATCATTGGTGAGTATGGAGAGATAGCAGGGGACTAAGGAAAGCCAGCATGAGCCCACTGAGAGACAGGAATGGTTTCAGGCTCCCAGTTGCTGCCTCTTCTTACAGGGGCAAGTGGGGAGCAGAATTAGGCAGTAATCACGGTCCAGTTTCTCTCAACCTGATGCTCTGCTCTTGGGCTAATACAAAAGGTGCTCTTATTGTCACCTGGGTTTGTCACACCAGCACACTTGCCAATAAGCTGGCCTTAAGTCTGTTTTGCACTGCTAAGTTGTACAAAGCAGGTTTAAGAGCCTGGTCAGTCAAAACTTTCCCGCTGTAATGCTGGGGGCTGGCACCTCGTGAATTCAGCCTGGGCAGGGCACCGCTTTCATAACCTCTGCTCGGTAGAGGTACAGCGTAGGAAGAGGCTGCAGCACATATGCTGCCTGAGCATCAGCCTCAGCGCTGTCTGGGAGAGGCTGCCTGCAGCTGGCAAGGTGCCCTGTTGGTGTATTTTATGTTCAGCACTGTAATGATACACAGTCATTGCATCAATCATATATTTTATACCAATGACCTTAATAAACAACTGCTGTACGTATTGTCTCCCATAAATACATTTCTATAATTTTAGTGAAGACCTTCACACTTAAATAGTATAACATTTTTTACAGTTAATCAGTGAGCATAAACAACCAATGCAGTAGTGTGTACGTGTAATGAATACACAGCTCTGGCTCATGTGAAAAAAATAAAATAAAATATCCACCCCCACTCCCCAAATTTAGTAATACAAAACTCTCCAGATATAATAATCAAAATGCCAGTTCTGTTCCTATCTGCCACATCCTCAAGTGCTTCCCTTGCTACATTTCCTCAGTATGTTGCATAGACATGACAGAAAATTGATCTAGGCAACCATTTATTGATTTACCTTCTGGTATGAAAAATTGTGTATTAACCTGAACTGAACTGGTTCATCGTTCCTTTCCTTCTTGCTCTGACATTCCAGAGAGAGGAAAGCCCTCTCTTGGGAAAAGGGATCCCTAAATTACCATGATATGTCATTTATTTATCATTCTTTATCCTGATTTTCTAGTGTATTTGAAAATGCTGACCAGTAGTGGTGGGAATTTCAAAACACGTAAGACACTATTAGATTCTGAATGACAGAAAGGCTCTAGAGCGACTACAGCTCAGTCACGGGAGAAACCACATGGAAGAATATCTTCTGTGCTCCAAACCAGGACAAGGATCATAGTTGGAACTTAGAATTTAGTACACATCAGGAGCTACAACCGTAAGACATGATCCTTTAAGGAATTAGGCTTTATTAGTTTTAGTGTTCATAATATTAACAACTAACTTTAAAAACAATTGTTAATTATTACATTAGATTGTTAAATAACAAATAATCTTCAGAAAAGGTGTGTCTTGAAAGATGTAGATTCTGTAGCCTGAGGGAACTATTTGTAAAAGACACACGTATGGACAAAATGGGGAAAAGCTGAATTAAATTGGGTTTTGACCATTTTTTGACACAACCCTCTAATTGAAAATAACATACGAGCAATTAACCTTAGGAGCATGAAAGATTTAATTGATGTGAAACCCACATAACATCAAACTTTTTGGTATATTTTTGGCCACTCTTATGCTCCTGACTGCAATCAACCTATATTAAAGCTGACTATGACAGACTTTAATAGTTCTGAGAATAGTTCAGACCTTGGCCATTTTAAGATGACTGAAAGTGGCCGGGAGGTGTGCTGAGAGACACGAGGAAGGTTTTTGTTGGCACGTGACACCCCTCAAGTGGTGCAGGTGGGATCACCAACTCTAGGCCACCTTGTAACCTCGATGGAGAAACACATGTTACAAGACAAGGTGGAACACATAGTTTTGCTGCTTTGGACAATGTGACCTAAAAGAGCTTTCAGGTTGTTTTGAATGGACATCTGGTGCCCTTTCAGTAGACCTTGAGCTTGGGGGAGAGAAACACACATGAGTCATTGTTGCCCATTTTCCTCCTTAGCTGTGTGATGCGTAGGCATCATGCTCCAGCCCACTACCTTACTCTTCAGTACTGTGCTGGTTGGCGTCTAAGACAGAACTTCCTTTCTGTGGTTTCCCCTGAAGAATAATGAGTTTCACAGATATGAAACCATAATGGCTGAGTCTTTCTGTTTTATCACTATGGGTGCTTAAAATAAATCAGCCTCTAAAAGGTAGAGGAAAACAAAAACTTGATTTTCATCTGATGTAAATTGACGCAACCCCGTGGAAATAAATGGAGCTCTGCCAAGCTCTACAAAAGGACAGTGTTGTCTAAGCTCTATGCATATTCCAATCTGCTTGCAAATGTACAAAGAAAGAGAAAAGGAACACTTATGTGTCCTTTAAAAGAAAATCTATTTAAAAATATTAAAGGAACCTCATGAAACCGGGGGAATTGTAAATCTAGGTTAGTTTATAACCACAAAATGTTAATTTCCTTAAAGTATTAGGGATTTCTTACTATAACTATTATTCTCTACATGGCACATAATATAATTATGTATATTACAGTAATTATTATTAGCTATTAGCTCTACATAGTATTATATTAACTTCTAAAAGGAAAAGACTTGCAAGAAATGGATCTGGAAACAGAGGCACTGAGCTGGCATAACCAGCCCAAGAACACAGAGCAGATCATTGACAGAGTTGGGAGTAGGAAAGTGTCCCCTGGCTGCTGGGCTAGTGATGCTTCATACAGAAGTGTTACTGTAATAATAATAAATAGAGGTGGGATATACACCTTTGGCTCTGGGAGAGGATTATTTTCCTTGGAAAGGTGAACATCACCTTTAGTACAGTACCTTTTTTCAGGAGGCAAATGTATCTAATTAAGTTAAGTGATTGTCAAGTGTATTTTAAGTTTAACAAAGCTCACATCATATTTTATTTCCCTTTTACATTCTGTACAGTAATTGTGTAAAGTGCATGATTTACTGTGGCAGCATTATTCAAACTTAATTATAGTGTTAAGAAGCAGCCATAACTTGAAAGAAAATAGCTATACTGCTGTGGGGGTCCACATGGCAGCTCGGCTTTTAAAAAAACATTTTTCTTTTGTAAAGAAAATAAATTGTGTAGAAAACTTTTTGGCTCCTGAAATCACATTTAAGATAAACTTTCGGTAGGCTTCTTAAAAGATTGAAACAGCTACTTTGTCAAGGGATTTTAGATCTTTCTTTCTTTATATCCATCTTGTGATTCATCCCTATATATACACCAGATGTTGTCCAGTCCTTAGGGGTATATTCTCTTCTATGTAGGGCTGAATCCTAAGAAGGAAATAAAAGGATTTAAAATACTATTATATAGCAGTAGCAAGATGTCTCTGGTGGATCAATATGTCTGCTACCTAGAATAAATAGTAGAGACCATTCATTCAAAGTGTCATTTTTATACCAATGAGGGAGATGACCAAGGAGTTCTTACGCACTTTTTTTCCCTCTTAACAAATGAATTCTCTGTTTATTTATGTCATTTTAGGACTCCTTAGGTTTCTAAAGTCTGCACTCCCTAGTAAATGGCAGATCCTAGGCTTTTATTTGTATTCTGCAGGGTAGACATTAAAGGGAAGACCAAGACATGGCTCTTGCTCCAGACCCAGAAATGAATTTTCAGTTTTTAACATCTTAGGTGCTTAAAATCAATGAAGCATCAGCAAACTGATTTTTTTGTGAAAATGAGAGGTTCCTTGTGATATCAAAAGATCATTTATTTTCCAGGTATACTGAGCAACGCAAGATGCTTATAGCTGAGATAAAGTGTAGGCTGCAGAGCCATCTACAGTTTACAGGCACAGATCCTACAAAAGTCAGGACCTTTGTTGCTGCACCTTTCAGACTGCCATATGCAGGTGTCATGTCTTAAATCTTTAAAGACACAGAGGTGTAGATGACTTCCTTAATGAGGCCTATGTTGATAATTAGTGGCAATGAGATCTTGGTAGCAGGATATAGTTATTAATGCTTCCTCTTAATTTCATTTTGTTGGGATCTAGGTTGCTGGAAAAGTATTCTGGGGTGAATATCCTTTTTGCTCGTTACAGTTTTATATGATGGTAGGGAATGTGTTCAGCAAACTCAGACTCAGAAGAGTGAACTTTAAACGAGACTGCCACATTTAAGAAAATGGGAAGTGCTACATCTTAAATTAATGTATTTAATATTAAGGCTTAAGTACATCCATATGATTTCTCATTCCAGGATCAGGTATCACTTTCAAGCTGTCCCTGTTCCATCTGATAAGGGATAGCTTTCTGCTTTGGGCTCAGGTTGTAAGTTATAGTTGCTCTCATCTTCTTTGGAGAATGATGACAATACGGAAATTGATCAAACCCCAGTTTAGGTCAGAGTCATATATCTGCAAAAGGCCATAAAATTAATTTTTTGAGCTGGGCTGTGTTCATCTCCCACAGTTTTCTACCTGCCTGTTCCTGTGAGCAGACAAAAAATCTATACTAGTGCATATACTGTGCATTACATGCACTTTCTTGATATAATTAGTTGAGTCTCTTTTGGCTTGAGAGAACTTTTTCCCTTGAACAAAATTGATTTTTTAAGTTATCTGATTTGTATTTAATAGTGTATTCAAATCTCTTCCTCCAGAATCCATAGACCATCTTGCCTGACCTACATCAACAATGAATTTCTCAGAATACATTAATCAAATACAGTTTCCTTGAATTTTGTGCATTTTTCTCCTTCATTTCGAAAACGAATGACATTCGGTCTGTTTTTCCAGTTCAGCTGAAAGTCAAGTTCTCAGTTTCTGTGTTCGCTTAAAAGCTGAAAGTGCAGCATAATAGCATTATATAGGGAGCAGTTCAGTATGCATGCACTGATGTGTACCTTTTATGTGTGTGTGCATCGTCACACCTGTAGTCTATTTACAGTGGTAAGACAATCATAAAAGTGAAACCCATAGGTGTTTTCTTGCAGAACTGAAGGTCATTTGTATGCTTGGCAAAGACACTTACATTCCAAAATCCACAAGGGAGCCTACACTGCCAGGATTCAGCAACCACAGGCTCCTGCTGATGCTTCAGAATATTTCATTTACAATAAAAGTTAATGCTTTTTTTACCCCACAAATAATACTTTGTTTCCTCTGCCAGCACTGGTGTGAAATGCGTAGGGCTCAGATCCTTAACTGCTGCTTCCCGGAAAACTGTGGCTGGGATCAGAGGAGCTGGGTGTGTATTCATCATTTGGAAAGCAGTCTCTGTAGTGGAGATGGTGATGCCACATCAGTGTCACAGAAGTGCTTCCATTCCAGACCTCTGTTTATGATGACTCTTCCCTATGGTGTTACCAAAATGTGGTTGAGCTTCCAGTCACTTACCTTTAGCTGTCCAAAGCCTAGGAGCTGAGTCTAAACTGTCTGTCTAGCTTACTCATGGAGTCACTGGGGAAAGTCGGGCTTTCAGAGGATGGAGACAAGTAAGCATTTGACAGAAGTGAGATGAACTGCCCTCTGCCATTGCCAGTCGCTCTCCTTTAGCTATTGAGGAACTCAGACAAGTAGTTTGAACAGGATCTCCAAATCCTTAGGCAACTTAAGTGAGATGTAATCCCATTCCCTGTACCACCCTCATTTATCTTCTAGCATTTACAGATAAAATATTTGCATGTAAAAAGCATTTTCATGTAAAGAGGAGTTAATTAGGATTAAAAACCCATTTGCTGTTCTTACAGAATAAAGCTCTTTAGCCTAGTAGTTTTTCCCTATATGCTCAAGACCCTATTCCTCTGATCCCTGCAGGTTATATGGGCCAGTAACGTACTGGATTTAGCTGGAATAGAATTGAATTTCTTCATAGAAGGTTTTAAGATGATATGTTTTGGATTTGTGATGAAAACAGTGTTGATAAAGTGAAGATGTTTTAATAATTCCTGAGCAGTGCTTACACAAACCCAAGTCCTTTCCTGCTTCTCACCCTACTGCATCAGTAGGTGGGCTGGGGGGGGCACAAGAAGCTGGGAGGGGACAGAGCTGGGACAGATGACCCCAGCTGACCAAAGGGATGTGTGGGTGTGGAGGCTGGCTGGGGCTGGGTATCCATTGGTGGTGAGCAATGTGGGAATTTTTTTTTGCATCACTTGTTTTTCTTGTGCTTGTTTCTTTTCTTCTTTATTTGTTTGTTTTTAATTATTAAACTGTCTTTATCTCAACCTGTGAGATTTCTCACTTTTATGCTTCCGATTCACTCCCCCATTCCACTGTGGGGGAGTGAGTGTTCTGGGGTTAAACCATAACAAGCAACAAACTAATCTCCTTCTTCGTTGTATTTCTCTGAAGGATCAAGAGATTCCAGAGTTGGAGTCTTACTAAAGCATTTCAAAAATTAGCACCTGAATGTATTAGGAGACATTAGCCCCTATGCACACTTTCATGTAAGCCTCCACACAAACATTTCTAATTTCAGGTGCACTGAGTAATTGGTACTGTCATGAACTGTATGTTGTGTGGTTGGCCAAGCTGTATTGGCTTCATGGTGGTACCTACCAGCTGGTCTCCACTGGAGGAGATGTGGACCTCTCTGGAAGTAATACTGGAGAGGCGATCCTGAGAGAAGTTGAGGACTGCTTTCCATTAACTACTGGCACATTCTTTGGAGTGGCTTAGAGGAAGCTAACTTCTTAACTGACAGAGGTGCAGAGGGAACATCATTTAAGCTTCTTTGAACAAAAAGATTGTAGTGTCTCCTCTTTTCATCCTTGAAGCACAGAGAAGGCACCAAACTCCCTGCATCCACGTTGTTCTCCTGTAAAAGGGGACAGAGAAAATGCCCTAGATCATCTGCAGGGGAAAGCTAAAGGCAAATAAAACTGACAACTTTATTCACTTAATATGCAAGGTAATTCAGCGGGTGTTGAATTCATTTGAATAGATATGATGCAGTGTAGACACCTGCTGCAACTGCACCGTGCGTCCTTGTTACATGAGTGATTTCTCCCAGCGAGAGCCAAGAACATGCTTCAAAACCCTCTGCTTTGAAGTAGCAGAGATATGAGGCTCCAATATGCAAGTATTGCTTGTTGAGGAAATATCTTAACATATTTTAAATGTTTTGATGGGTAAAAGAGAAGCTTAGAGTGTTGTCTTTGTCATCTGCAGGGCTGGCGTTTACATTCAAGGTAGTGGGTTTCCATTCCTTGTCATGGGGCGCACATGCAGCATTCAGGATTAAATTGGTTTATATTTGACTTCTTTGTGTCAAACCAGGTTATCAAGCTGGTTTCTCTTTCTTCTTGCGTTTTGTCTCTGTTTACTATTAGGTGGCACTGGAGAGGGCAGATAACTTTGAGATGCCATTTGTATTGCTTCTTTGTCATTCATTCTTCTTGAGGTGGAGTTATGGCATTTCTGTTTTACAGAGGTTCAGAGGAGACAACCTGGCTTCTGGAGAGCATCCGTTCATCTGTTAGGTTAGACAATGCAGTCAGTTTGTGGAGAAGAGCATTTTGTGGCACATACCTCCTCTTCATGAATATTCCAGAAAAGAAGCGTGAGCTGCAAAGCAGGATGTGCTAAATATAATTAGTTCACTTTTCTTGGAAATTATACTGCATAAAACACTTCCATTTTTAGAGTTGAAGTTAGAGAATATAAAAATTTGGTCATCAGTGTAGGCCTTCTCTCAAAAAGGAAAATTTCACCTACATTGTAGAATCTATCAAGTTTTGCTGCCAGAATGAAATCTATTTATATTTAGATTCTTGAAGAAATCTTTTTCAAAAGAATTTTGGATTAAGTTTCTCAAGAATGCAGTACTTGCTGTGTGTCCAGAACTGATATCTAAATCAATTTAAAAAAATAATAATGCAAATATAGTTGTCTGAGATGGTTAGACCTGTCTCTCATCATTGACGTATAAGAAGGCTGGAAAATGAGATACACAGTTGCCTAACTTCAGATATTTAAATTATGATTCTGACATTTAAATTTGGTAATTTTATTCCCATTCAAAGCCAAATTCAAATATGCACACAGCAAGCCATAGAAATCTCTTTTGTTCTTATAAAACCTTCAGCAGTACAAGAACATTGGGGTGGTGCAGATATATTTTATTCCTGTTGTTGCTGGTAAATTGACTTAGCATTAGATAAAATACTTTTCTCACCAGTATTTATGGAAGAGGCCATGGCTTTATATCTGTTTCAGACATACACTGCATGGAAATATTCCACAATTATCAAAGCATTACTAGCTATCATTTCTCCTACAATTCACCTGGAAGATATTTCAAGAAGTCATAGAGGAGGGGAGAACGCTTAACCATACAGTTTGTGGCTGTCAGGTTTATGTGAGAAAGATGTCTTTTGTAGTCCCTGTTACAAATAGGTAATAACAGGGAAATTTAGGGAGGGATTCAGCTTCAGTTCGTGGTTCTTACACAGGCAACTTTTCTACCAAAATAGGAGTGTCAGCTGACAGAGGATTGGGAGGATAAGAAACAAAATAGTAAAGAGCAGTTGAGGATAATGAGAAAAACACATCTCTCCAGCTCATTTCTGCTCTATCTTCCTTCCTTTTTCAGGTTGGGATGAGATAATGAGAAACCTATCCTTTGAATTCTGGACCCTCTGCTGCATAAAAATGTGTCATGGGAGGAAATATGGCTAACAAAACCACTGAAAGATGTGGCTTTCTTTGAGTCATTTAGTTCTTGGCACTCTGAAATATTCTTTTTTTTTGTTTTTCTTACAGATGGTGGCTTGTAGGATTATGGTGTTCAGCAAAGTATGACTGAACCAACCAACAGGACCGCAGAAAGACAAAAAGGTTTTGTGTATTCATCCAGTTTTGTACACCCAGCCTCGTCATAACTGAAGTGAGAGGCAGCATAGTCTGACAGACGAAGCTGAGCTACTAGGGTCTAATTAGAGCTGGGGGTAGACTGCAACTGGGCAACTGTCATCCCCTTTGGGTTTTTCCTCTTTGTAGATTTTCTGTTATTTTCGTTATTCATGATTTATAATATGGGTGAATTAAAGGTCTTGGTCAGAACTGGGATCCCACTGTGCCTAGTGCTAATTAGATGTGTGCGTGTGTGTGTTCGTGTGTGTATAGGTAGGCATATGTACCTATGGAAGCACCCCTGAGTGGAGGAACCTGTGTCTAAAAGACACAGGAATAACCAAATCATAGGGAAGCAGGGAAACTATGTAGGAGTTAATCATCAGGCACTGATTAACACTTACTTGCTCAGTTGTATCATGGTTGTTTGTATTGATATATCTACAACCAGAGGGTGATGTTTAAACATTTGTTTGGTATTTTAAAATGTTGCACAATGTTTTGCACAGACAAATGCTGATACTACTTGTTCTGGGTGCATTCAGTAAACAGGGAGTCTATGGTGACCAACTTGGACGTAGAAGATAAACCTTCGGTACCTAATGCCTGTGAAATGGATCTTGACCTGAATGTAGAGCCCCATTCCAGTTCCTGGGTTGCCCAGAATTTGCTCCACAGGGATTAGACTCCCACCTGGACCTCCTCTGCTGCTACCAACAACTGACATTTTGAAGACCTGTATTAGACTAGATGTCTGATGAAGGTTGAAGGTTATCCTAAAACACTTACAAGGGTTGCCACAGAAAGGCTGTGGAATATCGAGGATTTAAGCATACTCAACTCAAAAGCAATTTAAGTCTTTTGAATTGAGTATGCTTAAATCCTCGATATTAAGCCTCGAAATTAAGTCTACTTAATTTCTGATTATCCTCTGAAAGTCCTTGATAATAAGTCCCTGAAATCAAGTCTAAACAAAAAGAAATTTAAGTCCCTAGCTAGTCCCTAAGGACTAGAACTGGCTACTTTGTGCATGTAGTAGGTATGGTTGCGTTACCTGTTAGGTAGGCTATATCAGACTTCTTTCCTGCACTGGATGGTGTTGTCCTGGCACCATCTGCACTTTGAGGGACACTGCCAACTCCTGCTTGCCTCAGGGAAGAAGCAGCTGAGAAATGGGAAGAGATTTTTTTTTTTCTTGGCCTGCCTTTGGATATTGCACTGGGCAAATTAAAGGTTGATACAGGTTGTTCTTACAGCCCTAGGCGGGATGTAATCTGCTGAGACGTGTCTTTAGTACAGTTGTGCATTGTCCCTTGCATGGACAACAAAGCAAGGTAAGTCACAAAAGATGGATCTGGTCAGTCCTACAGGGCTGAAGTGCCAGCAAGAGTGTCTGTGAACTTGAAACTGGGGACTTAAAAAGGATCAGTATGTTAAGTGGTTTACTGCAATACACAGTATTATAAAAGGGCAAAAGGTGCCATAGAAACAAATGCACAGCGTCATATATGCACAGAGTACTTCAGAAAAACTAATGCATTACTGAGACATTCTTGCTGGAATAACCACATCCTTCCCCGCTCTTTAGTGTCAAACCCGATTTCTGTTTCCCAGGACAGCAGACCACTGGGTCAGCCTGGGATGTCCCAGAGAACACTTTTGCACCGTCATATTAAGCAGTGTCTCACTGTTATGCTTCACTGGATTATCACGTGGAGAGTTCAATCTGAGTTCATTGTCCTTTGATTAAGGACAACTTCAGCTTTGGAGATTTATGAGTTTTTTTCCAGATTTATTGCAACTTTTTTTTCTGCAATGCTAGTCCACTGACATTGGATCACACGGACACAATAATCTTTCATCTGCCTGAACACTTCCAAAGCTGAAACTCCAGTTTCCTTCTACTTTTCAGCTTGGTTTAGTGCATACGGATAACTTTAGCTGCTCCCTCTCCACATACTTCAAGTCATTTTCAAATGCTGTTGCACTCCACGTTGACCACAGTACGGCATATGGCACACCTCCTCACCACTTGATAACACTGAGATCACACTCGGACTGCAGCCAGAAATCAGGTTACTTAAACCGGTGCTTCTGCAGTGCATTTCTGCTGTGGCTGCCCACTGACCTTATATTACTGGTTTTTTAAGTAGATGATGGATACATAGGTCTCTGGTGGCACTGTGTCCTTATGGAAGGCGAAAGCTTGGAGGTCGTGATCATGACAGTAAGTAGGAACTAGCACATGGGGCAGTGCCATGTTATGATAGATGCTGTGCACACAGAATAAAGCTATGGCTCCTACTCTGAAACAGGACTAAAAAAGGTGAATAAAATAACTCTTCTGTCTCAAATGGGCTAGAAACATGCTAGGAAAAAATGCTGGAAAGTGGATCTGGGTTAACAATTGGGAACTGCATACACGTCTGGAGGGTGGTTTAGGCAGTTCTAATTTTGCTTTGAAAGGGAGAAGGAGCACTCTCTCAGTCCATTCTCAACTGACAGGATCACAACTGTTAGAGGGGACAATGAATACTGAGGCTTAGTAGCTTATTAAGCTGCTCCAGTTATGTCACTGAATATGGCAGAAAGCTGAACTGAAGTAATTTAGATGCCTTTGAAAACTTGTTTTTGTGGCTTCAGGTTTTAGGGCAGCTTTCCTGGTGTGATTTAGCCTCCAGGAGGGAGACAGATATTGCAGATAGATATTGATTTAGAGTTTGCCATAGGTAGTCTGTTATCTCCTGGCCTTATGATACAGGGTTGGGTACAAATTAGGAAGTTTGCTGGTAGTCAGCTATCAGCTGTGGATTACAGCAGCACCAGATCCCAGCTAACAATCTTTGCACCTAAGTTCGTTCTGCAGACTTTACAAAAATGGTTCTGTCAGCTGAAGATGCAGGCAGGACTTTGTCTTATATTTGTGTGTGCTGTGTACCACTTAGCTTTCCTTTGAAAAAATTCAGGCATGAAGAGTGTGTTGAGATTACAGAAACAACCGGGTATTTCAGGTGGTCAGAAAACAGAGCTGACTGCTCCCTTTGGGTAAATGTCAAAACTGGTGGGTCGGCAGGGGATGTGAACAGGGACAAGCAAATCCAACATCTCACAAAATGACGGACGATTTCTTGTTTAACAGAATACAGTGGTTTTTCTACCTATAAGCTGATGGCTGTGGAGCCATTTAGTTTTCTTTGAAAATCTGGTGGTAATACAGCTGGCGGATTTTTATCATAGTTGTATCATTTTTCTCATCTTAGTTCATTGGTAATATCTTTCATGTGGCTGGACTTCATGGAATCCTTGTCTTGCAGTTTTATTTGTAGTGACTGAGGTATTAGAAAGCAAGAAGCTTACATCCTTATTTTTTTCTGTGAGCAGTCATCTAAAATGGGGTGAAGAATGTATTTCCAATGAATTCTTATTAGGTACAAGCTGTTGACTCTACTCCTCAGCTATAAAGGTAAGATACTTGAATGGGTCTGTGAAATCTATTTTTAATCATATGAGCACAAAGCACCTGATTTAGCTCTTGCTGACATTGGTTTAAATTAGAAGGATCTCTGCTAAAGTCATTAAAACCTATGATGATTCGGGTTAAAACCTAAAATATAATGAAACTAGGCTAAAGTCAAAATAGAACAGACTTACATAATTGCAGACATAATTGGTCACTGACTTTCCTAAGTCATGAAATATGCTACTGTCTGAAGTTTTTCTATAGAAAGGTATCAACACCATATATTACCTGCAACACATTTATTTTTAAAGGGCCATAGCCTTTTTCATTTCTTTGACATAGTGGAAAATCTTGGTGTCTGGATCAATCCGACTTAAAATCAGGGCACTGAGCCCAGTCCTAAACTCTTTTTCTTTTATTAAGCCAAATTATCCTCCTTCTTGTCTAAGTACAAATTTACTTATCTGGTTTTACATCCATTTATCCATCCATGTACTAATAAAATCCTCATCAGTGCAGAATTTCAGGGCTCCATTGAACATTTCTACTAGTCTTTACAAGACAGGAACTTTAGTAACCCCATTTACTGTAATTTCAGTGCTGTAACTGAACTAGCTTCAGCTCCATGTTCTCTGCAGAAACGTGACCACATCTGGATAAGGGTAATTTAACAGGTACTTTCTCCCCCCTTTTCCTCCTCTACTTATCTGATACTGTTAAACACTCAGCTTTGTTCTTTCTCTTAGTACTTTGTGACTTTGTGGCTGTAATGGCAGATCACATTATATTTCACCTTTTCCTTTGGTGTAGCTTTCTGAAGGTTTGCATTCTTCACAGCTCCTTGTTTTGATCTTTCGTAATGCCATGTGACTGGAGGGGAAAATGATAAGCCAAGAAACTCTCTTTAAACTGTCCCACTGGTGAATTTCTGCCCATCTGCTTTGAAATACATGATAGTGATGAATGCCACTTCACCTAGAACTGCTGCACATAGGGTTTTTTTACTAACGTCTTTTTATCTATAGTAAGGTAATGTTGATATGAAGGTGGAGCAACAGATGTAAAGATAAGATTAATTATTAATTAGTTTTATTCTTATATAAAGCCACAGAAAGGAAATGCGGTGTTTTCTCACTGTATAAAAGATGGATTTTTGCTTGCTTTGTAAGAAGTTGCAGACTGACCACTATTTTCAGACCTGTGTGGATGTCTAATGGTGCAGCCAAGGACTAGTGAGTGCATTTTTCAGCAACAGTTCCTTGTCTTTTTGAAAATGCCAGTGAATTCTTACCTGTATTTTTAATAATCACCTCCCTCTCCAAATAAAGCCCCAGGCGCCCAATCCAGTACTCACTGAAGAAATCAGTGCAAAGACTGACCAAATGGAATTCAACTGCCTGAACACAGGTGTGCTTTTAGATGACCAAGGATATTTTACCTGACCTCTAGCTGTTTCTCTGCCACATTGTCCTGTTGGCCCTAAAAGGCTCTGCCTTTGGTCCTGTGCCATTTCTGTCACCCTGCCAGCATCCCTCAGATACCCTAGGGCATCTGAGGTTAGGTGCCTGAATTACATACAGAATTTACTCTGAGTTGCCCTATGACATTTTTTTCAAAGCCAGGATCAGATTCTAGGGGGTTTGAGGAATTTTTAACATTTAATTTCATGGATGAAGAGATTCATGGTTAGGATGAAAAGCACAGTTCTTTACCCTTCAGAATGTCAGTGCAGGCTAAGTGTGTGGGTATCTTTGTGGTCACAGTGACTACATACTCTGGGTGAAAATTTTGTGCAAGGAGTTGCTGACATTTTGATCATAAATATGAGATAATATAAAAGAGAGCTAAATTCTCCCTTTTGGACCGAAGAAAATACCAGGCTACATGTATGTAGATCTAAGGGCAGTAGTTGGCTCTGCTGTGCCACCCTCTGCTGCTAATTAGAAAGTGAAAACAGCCATATAACTCATAATTTCCAGGCAGACACTCATCTGCTACTAACCAGGTTGCCACTCTAATCATGGTACAGAACACCTTAAACAGAAAGGAAACCTCTTCTCTGGCGTGAATGGCCTCTGCAATTTCGGCCCTTTATTTCAATACTTCTCCCTGTAGGTTACTCTATGCACAGGGCATAAAGATCTTTTTGAAAGCTGTCTACAGTCTGAGGAGCCATTTAGGGTTTGGTCCCAGGGGCCTGGAAGCTTTTCGAGCCTCAAATCTCTCATAATGTTGTCCTGTTCTATGAGAGAAGTTAAACCAGCACTAACATGCTCCCCAGTGGGACAAAGCAAATGCCACCACTGGGCATCTGCCCCTTCCCTAGGACAATCCAGTTTGGGATTGCCTGAAACGCACACTCGTGAGGGTGAAGCCTGTGGTGCTACCCAGTGCTGTGGGGGTGCTTTGTTTCACCTGCACAGTGACACCCTCCTTGGGTGCTGATGATGCGCAAGAACTGTAATTAAGCCCTTTGAATGCTACTGTTCCAGGAAAAGATCTCTTCAGAAATATCATACAGCTCAAAGTTTATCCTGCCTGCCTTCTTTCTGCCAGGTACCAGCTCTGCATATGCTGCTCGGGTTTTCAGAACAAAGCTCATTTCTTTGTTTCTCGAGCATCATCAAAGGCAATAACTGCTCTAGAGGACACATTATATAATAATAACACTATGCGCTCAGTGCTGCCTTCAGTGCTGTGCAGTCATTTATACCTGTGTGAGCAGCGGCTGCAAACTGGCTGTAAAACTCTCCTCTGACCCACATGTACCAGTGGGGAATTCTTTCTTGGGAGCTTTTATACACAGTTTTCATGGAGTAAAGGAAAAGTGCAAGGCAGTTGGGTGTCTGACTTCTCTTCCCCTGTGGTATTGGTTTTGCATTTAATCATGCAACTCGGTTGTCTTGAAAGCATGAGGAACTCTGTAAACAAATGTATTGATGATGTACAAGTACTAATAGATTCATGTGCATTCTTTTTACTGTGGTGGCTGTTGCAAAGCTAGGAGGAGTGAAAAGCAGCAACTTATTTTTGCCAACAAGTAAATGCATAATCCCTGAATGAGCTAGGAAAGCTATCCATGGGGGAAGAAAGCAACGTGTTTGCAGACTCCATTTTTATGCTTCAATTTGTTCTTCCTAGCAGGTCACACCCAATTATCAGGTGATTTGTTAAACCTGTCACTGCATACAAATCTGCTGCCATCCTCCTTGAGGATGGGGATTTTTGAAATAGTTTGCTGTAGACTTTATTCTCTTTGAATGACTGGAGAAATGTGCTTTTGGGGTGGTTTTCTTTTCTTTTTCTTACAGTATGCCAAGAGCCAAAATACAGGGAAGTTAAATTATGGGAGAAAAGAGCCTTAAGACTCCATCCCTTTGCTTTCCTAAATTATTTTCTAGCTCATTTTTACTGGCATGACTCTATTATTGATTAAAGTAGACTGTAATATACAGCCCTTACCTTAAAGAAGAAAATGCAGATCACTCATCCTTTCTTCTGTTAATGCTTGCAGCTGCTGGAATTTGGAGTCTGTAGTGCTATACACAGAAAAAGATCTATGTTCATCTGTGTACATTGCATTATGGTTTTTTCAGCATCAGTAGCCTAATACAGATAGGAAATCATTTACATATACACTCCTTTTTCAGCCAAGCACCTTAAAACTTGTTAAACATAAATTAAGCTTCACAACTTCCTGGTGAGTGAGGGGAAGGTTGTTATCCTCGTGTCACATGTGGGATCATGGAGGAACATAGAGGAGGTGAAGTTGGCTAAGTGCACAAAGAAAGTCTTGTGGTAACAGGGATGGAATGCAGATGACTGGGTTCCCTGTCCTCTTCGTTAAACATAAAACATCACTTGTGCCTGGAGGCATGGCTGTTAATAGATACTCTGAGGTTGGTATTGAAGTGAATATGAATCATAGTTGTATTGTGAAGAAGCTGGATATGGCTAAAATATTGTCAACAGTTGTTTCATTTCTCAGCAGAAAACAAAACAAAAAACTCGACAATGCATTAGAGATTTGTGGCTTCTCTGTGTAGTTATGTGATGTGACCTTTGTGGTCATTGTCTTTAGGGTGTTTCTAAGTGTTTTTGACAGCACAGGTTGTGCTCCCTTCTGATCTGCGTTGACATGACAAATCTGGGGAGGATTTCCGGTTGGTGTATGTCAGAATAGCTCCAGTCAGAGTAGCTTGGGTAGGGGGATCTCATTGTGCATCTTCGTGGGATGTTTTCACTGTATTTTATCATCCCCCATTCTGCTTCCAGACGCCAACAACTGATGTTAGATTTCTAAATACTTTTTTTTAGAAAGCAGTTTCATTGCTGTATTTTTGTTGAGACTACTTTTAAAGAAGGCTGGTAGCCTGATTGAAAATTCATTAAAATAGGAGAAAAGTAAAAGGGAGTGTGCTCTTTTACCAAGTTAGAGAGCTAAGACTCTCCAGAATAGTACACAACTTATTGGTTTCTCTGATATAATTCACTGGACCACCTGATGCCCAAGGACATCTGCTAAGCTATAGAGTTGAACTAACTTTGATCATGCAAAAGAGAGATTGGACTGTACACTTTCCTCCAGTGACTGGAAAATGGCTACCAAGTGGGGAGGAATTGGCATATGTGATCTGTTTATACTGTGCTGCTTGACTAGGTACTGATAATTCAGCAATCTGACAGGCTATGGCTTGGGAGAACAGCACAGTCATCTTAGATTATCTCTTTTAGCCTAAAATGCAACAAGAGGAAATATAAAAAGTTGTGACTGCAGAGAAAATAAAATAAAATAAATAAAAGCATAAATGATATCACTTTCCTAAAATGAAAGGCTCTCATCTTTTCATTGTATTTAATTTGTGAAGCATGAGATGAGAAATCTGGAACTGCCAAGTTAGTTCAGGAAAGAAGAGGAAAAATGAATTGAAAATTTCAGAAACTTTTCTTCTTATGGTATAATATGACATTTTAAAAAACAACAGCCAAAGCATCATTTTGTGTGATGTGCAGCCATTGCTGGGACTGGAACTGGAATCTGAATGATTTTGATTCATTGCTTTCTGGGTACCAAGGAGCTCTGTAGGAACACTGTAGAGGACAGTGCAAAAGCTAAGGCAGTATTATCTTAGATGACAAATCAAACTTTGAAACGAGAAATTGTTCTTTATAGCACAAGGGTCATTCATTTGCAGTGAGCAATCATTGCAGAGGCAGGAGACAGCTGGTGGCAATGGGAAATAATCAACCAATTCCTTTAACAACTGGCTGCTGTGTGTTTAGTTTGGCATGCATATATATACATGTAAGTATACGCTGCAGGACTTTAAAATGTATGTATGTCTCTGTGTGTCTGTGCTTATTACTGTCATCTTGTGAAATCAGTCCTTTCATGAAATAATTAAAGGTTTCAGGCATTTTTGCCAACTGACTGGCATTACAGGTGTCCTGGATGGTATGCCTGTTTTACTTGATTCTGTAAACTGACAGAAGGTGAATCCTGGCATTATCCATGTGCTTTCACACTGTGGTTATGTGGGAAATAATGTCTCTAGCCACTTCTTACTATTGAGGGAATTAATAAACAACAGCAGTGGTACAAGGCAAAAGAGCAGTCATGCATTTTTCAGTCCTTTGGAAATTCCCTAGCCATGGGACAACGTGCCCTTTTGTTGACTCTCCTTCTGGGAACTTTCTTACACTTAAAATTTCTCTGAGTAGGTTATCTTCTTTTAATATCTGTATCCTTTGTGGGTTATTTCTTTCAATTTGTTCATTGGAGTGTGAAGGAGAAACTGTTGTTCTTCGCATGGGAGGCTCTTCTGTTTGGCTCTCACACAGCACCAAAATCATGCTTATATCCAGAGGTGCTTCAGAACATTAGTGGTTCACTTTCAGTTTCAGATAATCAGGACACATTTAGGACTGAAAAAAATCAGAAGGGCTGGGGACTCCTGCTGTTCTGGTGTTGACTGTGGTGGAGCAGGGTGCTAGAAATTGCTCCAAAGTTAGTAATTTGAGAGAGGGTAGGATTGACCTGGAGGAAAACCAGCTTGCTGTCTCCCTTCCAGGTGGGTGGCAGGGTCTCAGGGCACACCTGAAGTTGCACCTGTAACTTGTTCATAATCAATTAAAGGGAAAGAAAAGCACTGTAAGGCCAGAAAGTCCTAGCAACCTTCATTGTGGTTGCTGGATCTGTCACTGGATCTGCACCACTCCTATCACAAACAGATCTTTCCTCGGTTTGGCAGCCAGTGGGTACTCTGCCACAAGAGAGGCACTCTTCAGAGCATTCTTCAGCTGGGATTGCCCCTCTGGACCATGGTGTCCATCAGCAAGCACCATCAGGTGGAGTCCAGTATACCATCAGTTGCTCTCATGGGTTATTCATTCACACAGTTCTGACATGGAGCCTTTCCTTGGCAGGTAAGTGTAGGTCATAAGTCATAGTACTAGCAAGGATTAAGCTGTCCATTTATTACCCAAACGGGAATGCCTCCAGCAAACCTCTACAGCAGCACTGGGGGTGGAAGCTGGCTGCAATGAGCTGTGTAAATGAAGGCATTAGCGCGAGGTCACTGTGGTCCCAGGGTAACTACTGTGAGTAGCACTTGCCTGCTGCAGGTAGGCAGGGCTCGGAGTTCCTCTACTGCCTGTAGGGATCCCAATGTTACATTGCTGGAGAAGCTTGCAATGTCTTACTTGATAGAAAAGGCCAACAAATTAAAAGGGTGAATGCTGAATCATGAATACAGCGATGGACAAGAAATAAATGATAGGAAAAATTTACTTTCTCTTTGGTATCGTCTAGCCGTATGCATATTCAGTTCCCACGCTCCTTCCTCTCCTGTCTGAGCTCCTGCAATCTGTTTTAGGGTGTATTTTGAAAACATTCATTTTGTAAAAGAAACAAACTAAAAAGTCACTTTCTGAAATAGCCTCAATTTTGAGAATAAATGTTAGCTCTGTGACATGTATTGCTATGTAGATTTAGGTACAATGATTAGTACATAGTTTTAAAAATAAATGTAATGGAAACATTGTTTCACTTGCCCCGTGATCTGAAAGAAACCAGGTTTAGGCATTTCCCACCATGACTATTTATGATAGCTAGTACTTTTCTGAAACAATTGATAATTTTAATCATATCTGGGATTACATGAATTAATGTTTTAGACATCTTGTAAAATGACTAGTTTACTGTATGGCTACCACATATGCACATGCAGGTTTGTGGAGGAAAGAAGGGGGATTGGTGGATTCAGTCCTATGATTTTCCATTTTCTTCTTCCCATCCTCCCATTGTGCTATGGGATCAGCAGCCGCGACTGCCCTTCAGTGCTGTGCTTTACAGGAGTTTTCTTTGGCTCTTAGGACAGTAGAAAGATGCCACTGTTTGTGACTCTTGGGATTTCTGCCTGTCTCATGCCTCCCCTGATGCAGAGGCTGGGGTCCGTGTGTTTTTTGCCACTTGCTGTTTGTGGGAGCGCAACGTGTACCTCACTTACTGATGTCAGACCTACCTTTCTGCCTCTGCTCCACAGCTATTTCAGTAGAAAGTGCTACATAGATTATTGGGGAGTAAGTGTGTAGAGCTTATAATTTGAAACAAATTAAGAGATTGTGTGATTTGTTTCTGGACTGGGAAGAACTGTTTGAAAAAACTCTTTCAAGGCTTAACATGTCCGTAGACAATCACAAGGCTTGACAGCTTGGGTGTGTTTCACTGTAAGGCTAATCCATCATAGGCCAAGGAGAAAGATGCTCATGTCCATGCTTATATTTGACAGGTTTTACATTCAAAGGTTAGAAAAAATAATATTTTGACATATCCATGTATCAGAGTTCCTGGATTTTAGTTTACTTCAGACATGTTCTCATGCATCCTGGGATGTAGGGGAAATTCAGTTAATTTATCAAGAATTATTTTCCAGACTGAAGTTCTTTTACCTTCATCTTGTTCTAGTACTGGTTATCCTTCTATTGCATAGCCAGATGATACAAGTTTGAGATACAGACTTAGTAAGTCTTTTGGTTGTATTGATTTTTGCATGAATTTGAAATGCAAACTCAATGTCTTTCTAGTCCAAATAACAGAAGTCATGATTCTACTTAATGTACTGCAGAAAGGAAGAAGGAACCACAGTTGGCAGCATCTAGAAAAGATAATGTATTCCAGGTAATCAATTCATGCTTCGTTGGCTCTTTCCAGCCAGCTAATGAATAAAGGTGCCTGTTTGCAAGCTTTTCTCTGAAGCTGATTAATTATCTCCACAAAATTTACTTTATTCATGTAGTGATCATCTGAGGTTAAACAAATCCCTAAGTATTCAATGTACTTGTAGTCCATTAAGAAGAGATCTAATATCCATCCATCCGTCTACCCATCTATCCACCCATTTCTAAAAAGTTTTGGTATTAATATTGGCAATATTGGGGCTAGAATTAATTGATCTTGGTTTATAAGGTGAGATGAAACCGGAAAAAACAGGGGAAAAAATCACTAAAACAGGCTAAGATAAGATAGGAACTAGTAATCTCTCAACATTGTTACATTGGTGTCCGACTCCTGATACAATATTGTAACTACCTGAGACCACATCTACAGTTGTGTAGGTTTCTGATTGGTATTGATTTAATTTGAAGTAGGAAAATCTAAATAACTTTCTGGATGGGAACTTTGGGTTGGGACCAAAATTATTTTGAGTAGGGACAGTCCTTGCATGCTTTTGCTGATACCTGATGGTCACCCTTGACTTTTTTTCAGGAGGATGGGCACTGTGAAGTCTTAATATTTTGGGGAGAAGATTAACAAAAACTTCTATCGTCAGACAAAACACACTTCCCAAATCAAAAGTACTAAAAAGACTGGTCCATTTAACCCAAACAAACATCTTCCTGACATCCATTCATAAAATAAAGATTAGTGTTCATTGTGGCCGTAGGAGTGCATTGATATTATTACTAGCTAGGTCCTATCTATAATTTTTCTTTTTCAGGCATGATGCATGCAGAAAATGTAAAGGACAAACTGTGGAAAAGAACTTGTGGTTCTAAAAAGCCTTAGGCATTTTTGAAGACTTCTACCAGTTATTAATTTGGCTGCCAACATTTTTGCTGTTTTTTTATATCTGTATTGCCCTTATTACATGCAGCTCTTATAGACCTTTCTTGTGTAAATTATCAGTTAAAGTTTCAGCATCTTTTGAAGTCTGAAAGAATCTTGCAGATAGGGTGTGTGAGCTTAAATGGACGCAGCTGAGTAAAACTCCAGAGGAAGAACCCCTGAGTCTTAGTTTTATTTGAATGCAGTTGATGCAGACATTAAAAGAATACACCCTTTGGCTAGATCTGCAAAGATGCTCAGGCTGAACATACAAATCTCTCTGCAACTTCAAGAATGCAAATCTAAATTCTCATATTAGTTCCTTAAATTTTAGGTTTGTCCTAGTATAAGGACCATTTTACCTGGTAAGTGTGTTCCCAGGAAGGGAACTATAACCTCGTAAAGGAGGAGCAGCAGGCTGTTTGTACTAGTGTCTCTGTGTATCCACACAGAGAGGCAGGGAACACATCTAGGTCAGTAAAAATTGCCTGGTGGAAATGCTTGTGTTCCTCTTTTGGCTATGACACTGCTGTGCTAACAGATACCTAATGCTAAATTAAGGCAAGATACCTCTGTGCTCCTTTCAGAGCCATCCAGTGTACAGAGATGTAGATTCCTCCAATCTAACCTTTGGTAACCTTTTAGGAACCCTATTAGACCAGCCTAGGTTTTGGCTATAGTAAATGGAAAGGCTGTTGGGCTGATCCCACCCTTCAGAGATTCAAATGGTCCTTTTAAGTTGCTGTGGACTACAGCTTGGAAAGATAAATCATAATCCAGGCCAGATTCATATAATCAGCTAATGGCTAACACCCCTGGCTAGAGAGGTAGCTAAATCCCCACCTAAGCCAACAACAGTGCAAAAATATGATCAGCTTCCCAGAAGAAGGTGATCCCTATTATAACATTATTAAAATGTTTTTTGAAAACATGACAGAAAGATAGAGTGCCTGAAAATGTGACTGTGGGACTCAGCTTGCATATACATATTTCTATTAAAAGTCACAATCTGCACTGTGGTAATGGTGGGTTTCTAGGCAGGCAGGGGAATGGAGATGGACTTAAAATGCACTCTGTACCTTGTACAGCAATAAAGAAAGACAATTAAGTAATCATAATTTAAAACATTATATGATTTGGAACAAGTCTTCTAGATACTGTGTTAATAGAAACTGCTACCGAGTACATACCTCTCCTTGTTTAATCCAAAGATGACATTCAGACCTCATTGAAATTACCAAAAATATTCTCTGTGAAATAAGATTTTGGACTATGGGATTTCCAAATGCCCAGCATCACTCAGCTTATGGCCTTTAGCCTTTGCATTGAGTTGTCATCATACTAGACTAAGGCATACTCCCCACCCCCCAACATATTTGTTGTGTCTTTCAAGTGAGAGTTTTTAATTAAAATAAAAAGAAATTACTTTGAATTTGAAATAAGAGCCATTGAATTTTCCTCTGTTAGGCTTTGATAAAGAAAAATCCGTAGAGAAGGGTTGTATACCATTAACTACAAGTGAAGGGCTAGTTGACCTCAGCTGAGCCATTGATGAGGGTGAGACTAATGGGAAAAAAACTGATCTCTTCATAATTTGTCAAGTGAAGTGTGGTTAGCTAAAAAATCTCATTATCAACCCTGTTCTTGGGAATAATAAAACATACCTGTTAAGTCAATTTTATTAAGCTCTTTTGAGGTATATCAGAAGTCTCAGTTGTCAGTCACTATATAACCCAATGTCACTGGTATGTAGATGTCACACAAAGTGATTGGTGATGCTATTCTCAGGTTTCTAGCAAAGGAAATAAGTAAATCCATTTTCTCAAAATAAAGAGATGTAATTTAATAGAGGGCATTAAGAATTGCTCTTCAAGGGAGACCTATGAATTAACTTGGGAGCTCACATGTTCTTTGGCGTCTTTGGAAAGTACAACGGGCTTTTACTTTCTCTTTTGGCCATAAAACATTTATCATAGGACTCATTAAAAAATCCTATTAAATTATGTTGCTGTGAGTTCTGTCCCTCATGCACTTGGGAAAAGTGTGAAATGTCTTTTCAATTGAAGGCATTTTTCGTTTATACGTGTAATACTTTCTTGCCTGGGGAAACAAGTGATGTCTCCATAGGATGCCTAACTCTGCATGCAATTGTGATCTCTGTGTAGCCCTGGTATCTATGTCATCACTGAAGAGTGTGCCTTGGATGTCAAATGCAAAAGACAGAACCTCTGTTGCTTGAACTAAAGGACTAAGCATCCTGGAAGTGGCTATAGTAAAAATATTCTTTGTGGATCAAATGGCAACAAATAACAGCGCTTGGATGGAGGATAACATACTGAAATAAGGCAGAACAGGATGGCTGGAGGTAGAGTTCAATGCTGGAACTCATGGAGATGTGGCCTGGTCCTACTGATTATTTCTTTACTAGCTAATTAAGCATAGTGGAGCACAAACCTAAGCACTACACTTGGTTACCCATGCTGTTAAATGGTCCCTGGCTGCCCACTTTTGGCCTGGACCAACCACTGCTTTTGCTAACAATTATATGGTCAATTTTTAGAACCGGGCAAGCATTATTGCCCCCATGGTATGTGTTTTGCTGTCAGTTTTTTGAAAATAAGAGGGTTTAATGGTATAGGGGTTGCCAGACCTTGTTAGATGGGTTCCAGGACCTGCTTTAGTTTAGTGTAGTAGTAACATATACAGTCATTTCAACAGAAATATTGTTGTCCATATCACTCAGGGCCAGGACTTCACCTACCAAGTCTGAATTCTCATCAGCTGCTGCTTTTTGGCTTTGGCCAGGTCACTTCAACTCTTTGTTAGTTGACTTCCTCTGCAAAATTTTCATAACTGAAACTAATGTATTTCACAGGTATGTACAAACATATATATGCACATATGTTTAAAGATATATAAGATTAGGTATGACACTTGGAATACACTGTCATTTTAAATAGATGCTCAGTGTGATTATTGTTTTCTCCAATTATTTATTTCAAGTGATAACTCTCTTCTGTGTTCCATACAGACATGCCTGCCCATGGAGCAGATCCAAATACCATCCATGCTTACCTGGCTTGATCTGTTCTCAGGAAATAATTCATTGGGCAAATTTAGTCTTTTAATTTTTATTTTTGAAGAGGCCAAAATACATTGTTTTGTTAACTGAAAATATTTAGTGAAGGTTTCGTATGAACATACATGAGCCTACAGGTTTGTTTCTGAACTGTTCAAGTCACAGGCAGCTTTAGATATTTCACTTCTTTAACTTGGATAGTCTGGTCACTTATGTTGTATGGCTTTATTTCTACTTTGCATTTGTATGAATTAACTAAAAAGAAATAGAAGGTATCATTTGTGGCACAGCAAATTTTGTAGTAAATTGCATTTTATATGTATTTTTTAAGTATTCACATTACTCTTACTATGACAGTATTATTTTAAATAACATCTGGAAAGCAAATACAATGTTGTTAACTTAAATTGGTGATTATTCAAAAGAACTTTCACAAATATCCTTTTTTTCACTGCTCTAATGAGTGGGGCAAAGTCATGAGAATTCCTGCAGAAAAGATGGTATAGCTTCTTGTTCTGTTCACAAAGTGTCCTCCAATATTCCCTAAAGGGAATTGTAAAGTTGCTTAAACTCTCTCAAATGGCAATAAAGGGGATCACACTTTTAAAACATAGCCTAGGGAAATACAACAGCACATAAATTCCTTTGGAAATTGCTTGTCAGGTTCATTTGGAATGGTAAAAGCCAGAATGTGCTTCCAGCTAATAATTATTTCTGAGTGGGAGGGTTGTCTGAGCTCTGGGGAAAAACAAAAGATTTGAGTATAAGTAGTGAATTTGTTTCTGGAATGCTTTGCAAAACAGAAAATTGGTGGGTTTTTACCCCCACCCACACTTTTATAGTCTGCTGCAGCACTGGCTGAAATCACAAGGGACTTTACTGCTGAATTTGCAGGGTACTGGATCAGGCCCATAGTGTCCTCACAGTCAACAATGAAAGAAAGATCTGATTTTTCAGTAGGAAACATGTGTGATCTATTATGACTGGTTGCTTAAGTATTATATCTGTGCAAATGCCATTAAGAAGTAATGCTATGTAATTGTCAACCTGCAAAACCCATTGACCTGGTATTAAAAGCAAACCAAAACAAATACACTCATGATCTGTGAGTAATAGATGCAGCTAAATGCTTCCTTAATGGGCCTGATTCTTTTTTGATGCCCAGTGAATTCAGTAGAGGGCCATAGTGATTTCACTGGGCTTTGGCTCAGCTTTGGTGGATGGGATTTTTTGGTCTAAATGTCGATATCTGCATCTGAGCTATAGCTTACCCAGGCTTTATAGTCAGGGGGGAAGAGCAGCTTGTTTTCATGGCTGGGGGAGAAAGCAGCTTGTTTTAGGAGGCAGTTAATCTCATACTCATGTAGACATTTGAAAGATTCTGTGAATTCTGTCCTAAAACTATCCATTTTTCTCCATTGACTGTAAATGAAGCCAGTGACCAGCTGAGATGGAGATGAATCCCCCTCTCGCTGAGTGAAAAAGCCAGCATCTCCTGTTTACACAAACTGCTCTTTGCTTGAGTTACAACTCAAGCTGAGGTATAACCCCACCACCCTAGAGACTTTTCTCCTCTCTCAGTGGTTGTGAAAGTGCCTCTTAGTGCCCCTGCAGAGTGTATAAGGCAAACTAATGCAAATGGACAATTTTCTTCTGTCAAAATTGTGCCATTCTATGGTAAACAATGCTTGGATCACACAGAAGTATTTGTAAACTTAAGTTCAGCTGATAAACTAAAGCAATTTTTGAAAGAGTAAAAATATTTCAACACTGAAAAAAAATTGTGATTTTCCATTTCAAAATGACATTTCAATTAGAAAAGTAGCAAACTTTGATCATTTAAATTTACTTCAAATCAAAGAGTAAAGCGCCAACCCAACAAGAGTATACATTATCTGAAATACAATTTTTCTGATTTGTTTTTAAACATTATGTTTCTATGACATGACATTTTGTATTTTACGGTTGTTGTTTTGTCGGGTTTTTTTTACTTTATTTTACTCCTAAAACAAACCAAAAAACCCTCCAGATCTTCTGTTTCCTCAGTGCACAGTAATGCATGTTAGACCCTAACAAGTTGCTTTTTCCAAAGTTCATGTACTTGTAAGGCCTATGATGTGTTTTCTGTATCTCTGTATTTCAACACTTGTGTAGTCTTTGCCTAGGGGCAGGTTTTCATCAAAATTTCTTGAACTGCTGTAGCAAGCGACTACAGCCACAAATGGCTTTTAACATTATTGTCCTCAGCAGGCTGGTGTGGAGCTGGGGCAAACCTACATAAGTCAATGAGTTACCTGAACTTGAACTTGTGTAGCAGTTTGGGGTATAAAGTATGGGAATTTGCAAATACCTACTTGGTTCAAGCGGGAACATTAAATAGCTGTTAACAGTCAGATGCCGGTAACACTTTTCACTCAGCGAAATACTTGCTGTGCCCCCTGCCCCCCCCTCCCCCCCATCACGGTACTGGCAGTCAGCGGAGCCTCCTTCTTCTGGGAGAGGGTGGATCTTGTTTGTTTGCCTTTTGTTCAGTGGTGCTCTGTGGTGCATGCAATTACCCTGAAGTATTTGCTTAAGCAAACTTCCCAGGGAAGCCCATACATCCTTGAAGTCGAGGGTTGCTGGTTGTTGGGTTCCCTCCCCCCTTTCCCCCCCTCTTTTTCCCCTCTATTTTCCCTTCTAGAAATAGATTTGTTCTTTGGTGGGCTGAGAACAGCCATTGACTGCATTCCTGTGCTGTTGAAAAATTACTGTCAGAAGTGTTTGCTGACAGCTAATCAAGGCAGAGATGAGAGATTTCTTAAAAACTACTTCTGATGCATGTCAGGTTGCTTTGCTTGGTCAGTTGTCACCTCAGCTCTAAGGAATTTTAATTACCGTAGCTGTTATGAACACATTCCCTTAGGGAAATATAATTTTCTTATATTTGAATTAATTTGGGTGAGTGCAGTTTACTTTCCCCTTAGAGTGGCTTGTCACATGGTTTGAAATCAGAACTATCCAAACTTTCTGAATTTGTGAGCAGATGCTACTGGAGGGACTCCCCGGTGTGCCAGTTATCTTTCTCCCCAGAATGATGTGTGCACATAGGCAGGCTGTGTGGGCATGCAGCCGTGCAGGAGGAGGCTGGATCCAGCCTCAGGAGTGGGCAGCTGGGAGGCTCCAATTTAAGGAAATTCCCTTTTCCTCAAAAGGGAAGAATCTCTTACTGAGTTGTCATCCTTGCTCTTAGACAAACCCCAGTGGTCTCAGGGTGCCTGCTTCATGTTAGAAATTTAGGAGTGGAAGCTTCACGAAAAATTTGTAATATACAATCTCCTGTTTGCCTGAATTCCTACTGAAAACAGGAATTAATCTCCAAGTTGTCTTTGGCACTCCTGAACAGTTTTCAAAAGTTACTCCAATCACAGAAACATTTTGAGTAGATCAGAATTGTGTCCCGGGGGGGGTTTACATCAACTTGTATTGGTGGAAAGCTACTGTAAGAGTGCCTCGATCTAAGCGTTTGGATGTTTTGCTAATACTTCAAGCCATTTGGCAATAGTATTTACCTGGATCCAGAAAGAATGAAAACTTGGCTGACAGGTGACCGTGATTGTTCATTCAGAGGCCTTTCTCTCTTCCACAGCTGTCTCAGATCTGAGTTGCAGATAGCTGCCCTCAAAGGGTGCTTTTCCAGCAACTTTGTCTTCTTTATCTGTAGAAATTGCAGTAGCTCTTTGGTTTTTAAGCCAATGACAGTAATGGACTGATTAATTTCTCTTCTGTCATCCTTTACATTATGTCTTCTATAGTGCTCCTATTACCATGATCAGTATTTTCATCTCAGGGGACAGATGAATTTCTGGTATTTAAGACTGTTTACTCTGCATGGCTATTTTTTGAGAGCACAGAGAACTGCATTTCCAGTTTATTCACCTTCTCATACCTTCAAAGCTGTAAGCTATGTTCTATCAACCATAAATGCACTTTATTCCTTGGAGTACATGCTTTGAATTTACAACAGTTTGGTTGAGAAAAGTCTTTTGAGACATTAATTTTGTAATTCAGTTTATTCTACTTGAATTATGAGCTAAGTAATAAATCTACATTATTTATCTGCACTGGTGATTCCCAGCCAATTGTGTAGGTTATTCTTTGAGGAAGCTGTCTTCAACGCTGTTCCTATTAAAAGACATTATAAAGGTTTTCCTTTCCCTGTTTGCAGGGTTTATGTCGCTTAGGAGGTCTTGTTCAGCCTTTTGAGTGTACATACTCCTACAGTGTCTTCAGACTTGTCTAAGCAACTTTTCCATGTACAAGCAGTAGGTACCTTCTTAAGATGGATTGAAGTCTCATTGGAGGTTTGACTTTTCAAGACCTGACCCTTCTGCAGAAGGGAAGAACACCATAAATGTTGGTTTACCAGTAGGTAGACACAGATAATAGTAGCTCTTAATATAAAGATTTAGGATTTTGTGCAGTTTTTGCATCAGTCTCCATGAAGATTATCCATCATGAGATGGCTAGCAAATTAACATAGCTAAGGGGAAGAACTTGTTTGGGAATGCAAAATGACAATTTAGAGGCCACTCAAGTTAGATGTTTGCAGATCAGTGGTTCTTGATAAAATTCTCTGTGTAAGACCTAACGAAGTGGCTGTTTTCAGAGTGACCTCTGAAAACTGCTGGAGAATGGGTAAATTATAAACCAGTCAGACGATCATCCATTACCAGAAAGATGCTGGTGAAACTAGTGAATCTAGGAATCTAAAATATGATATGATAAACACCAGATCAGTGTAATTTGAGATCAAATTATGTCAGACAAGACTAATTTACAACTATAATTATGAAAAAAACCCCGGTGACCAGAAAAGGAGAAGATGTCATATAACTTGACTCTCATAAAATACTGATTTTCTCTAATAGGATGCTCTTATCAGTAAATTGTGCTTATAAACTCACCATAAGGTGAGTGCAACAGTACTGGGGAAAAAAATGTTATGAAGAGATTAAGGACCCATTCTCAAAGTGAAAGAAGGAGTGCTTGATGTAGGAATTCTCCTGGCTTGGAGGTTATGGATTAGTTTCATTAATCTTCCTGGAAGATGGAAGAGGGAGTACAGCTGTAATATTTGCAGAAATTCCAATCTGGAAGGGGATTGCAAGCTCTCAAGAGGAGAAATCTGAGAAACTGAAAACAAGATTAAAAAAGATTCATGGTTGTCTTGACAAGCTGAAGAAGAGATCTGGGGTAAAAATAGGAGACAACTCAGTAAGGAGAGGTGCAGAACACTACCCTAGAGGAATAATTAATTGCATACATGTAAGAAAGAGAGCACTCTTGGCAAAGCAGAAGTTAAACAGACGCCACTGAATCACTGACTGAATGTGAGTGAAGAATCCCACGCTGTGAAAAGTAAACCACATACTAGGGTATATGGCAGACATGCTGTAAGTTTTACTCCTTCTGCTTTATTCAGCATTCATAAGACCTTGTCCTATTCCCAGTTTTGGGCAATGCACTGTAACAGATGGGCCAGTTGGACAGAGTTCCGCAGAGAGAGCGCAGATAATCCACAGATGTAGAAAACATGACCTTTAAGGTGAGACTGCAGGAATTTGTTTTGCTTAGGCTAAAGGTAAGAAGACTGAAGAGGACATGGTAGCAGTGGTATAAAGGATTGCCAGCAAAAGGAAAGAAAGAATCAGTCCCCTGTGTCCACAGACATGACACAAAATAACAGCTTAAAATGCAGCATGGGTTATTGAAGTAAGACATGAGGGAAAAGCATGTCACAGTAATGATAGAACAAGTCTTTGTCTGGAATGATTTAGATATAGCAGATCTTGACTTTGGGACAGTGCTGGATAAGACAAAATTCTCAGCTAGAGATATGTTCCTTTCTGGTGAAAGCGTTACTGCAGCCAATGAGGCACGAAGCACCTTGCTGTCCCAGAAGTCACACACTTGAAATGAGGCACAAAATAAAATGTGAGCTAAAAAGGTTGTAAGGCACTGGACCAGTTGATGGCAAGGTTCCTTTCAAAGCCCTCTGACTTTAGAGCATGTCTTTAAATAACTCATTTGGGGGTGTCTCAGCAATTGCCACCTAAAATAAATCCAAGAACGCTTTGACATGCTTTGATTTTTGGCTGCACGTTCTCTTCTGCTGAGAAAAAGGGGGGAAGGGGGGTGGGGGAGACTAGAATATTTGTTGCTTCATTCAGCTTCAGAGTGTGTTAATTAGGCTTTTCTATGCATTCTGGAGACTTTATTTTTGCTAACTAGATTCAAGCCCCAATTATTAGAGACTGGAGTTTTGATATTTTTCTTTTCAGACTATGACTATAGGTTTGTTCTTTCTAAGACTCATACTTTTCAGAAATCATAGAGTCACTCCTGTTCAAACTCCTCCCACTTTGCACACAACTAAGTCCTGCCTGTTTGAGACAAGGATGAGAAATGTAATGCCCAGAATTTTGCAAGAAAGGCTAATTTAGGTTATCTGCAAGAAAAGTTTAGAGACAATGTCAACTAGTATGATATTATTGTTAGGTTATAGCTATTATGATGATATAAAACTTCAATGCCTAATGAAAATTTTGGTAATTTTCTCAGTTTTTGTTTAAAGAAAATTAATTTAATTAGTCTTCTAAATATATTGATTTCTATAGGGTTGTCTGGGAGGGGTACATAAACTATAGCAAATACTCAAGTTTGCATATAGTGAAGAAACAATAAACCACCTTTTCCTGTTTTCGAAAACATTATTCTAGGCAGCATAGGTGAGCACAATGACTGATGGATGATTCTTCCTTATGAAAGTAGAACATAATTCAATGGAATAATTCTTTGTAAATATTTTTGCATAAAGGCAGAATGGTACACACACAAGTGGAGTGTAATAAAACTGCTCTTGGAAATGCACAGAAACCCAAAGCTAGTTCTGATAACAAGCAAGAAACTGGCCTAAGAGACCAGTTAACAAACAGTGACTCATTAGCAAGCCAAATACTTTCAAGTTCATGATTTTCTCTGCTTGCATGTGTCTTTCCATGCCCCCATCCCTCTCCTGTTCCCCAGACATGGTATACATTATACAGAGTTCATATGAAAAATAACTCAATCCTATATTCATATAAATCAAACTGAATAGCTTTTCTAATGCTTTAAATAAGTTGCTGGTAATCTGTTTGTAGTCACTCATGTTGGTTTAACATGAGCCTGTAACTGTTCAGCTTGCTCCTACATCTGTTTCAGCAATTTAGGGATAACATCTTCTTGTACTGTATGTGAAAGTCATTTCCTATAAACAGAATGAGCCTTGAGCTCTCTATTAAGGGACATTCGTTTTGAGAAGGAAGGAGAAAAGACATAATGGCTATTAGCTTGTTTCATGGTGTATTGATGAGGAGTCTCTCATTTCCAAGGTCGTATCTCAGAGAAACATTAATACAGCCTAGGACGACTCACTCAGATTTTACTCACTAGGTTGCTCACTTTCTCCCAGTTAAAATTAGATCTTTTCCTCCCACAGCCTCCAAGGGCAGCATCTATGCAATTAAAGGTAGGTTTATCCAAAAACACCACTGGTCCTAGGCTGTTTTACCTTCCCAATGGGTTCTCCAAAACGTTTGGTCCCATGTCCTCTCTGAAACCTGTAAGCTGTAACTCCATTATATACTTACTCATTGCTTAGAAATTGATTTTTTGAGAGTGTTCCCACGGTGGTGTACACGTTACTTTCATTAAGCTGCATGAACAAGAAAATGGGCTTGTACTAATATAGGTAGTACGGAACTAGCTTTAATTGAGAAAGCTGTTACGATCAGAGCAGTTTGTATTATATTTCTGTATGGAAAAGGTTCTCTTTTTACATTTTGTCTTTCTGTACATTTATACAGATTTAAACATGAAAAAACATCTAACAGGCAAGTGATTATTAACTCCACTTGAAAGAACCTTCCCTAATAAACAATGCATTTACAGCTGGCAAACTTGAAGTCCTAAATCTTTTCTATACTGTTTTTTAAATGCTGCGGAGTGGAGTGGTGCCACAAACTGTAGCCCAAAGAATCTGGCTTCTGGCTGCTGCTATGTGCTGTATTGCTATTGGTAAAAACACACTGCATCAACTGCGAAACAGCAGAATACATCCTCCCCAAGATTAAATGTTGGTGCAGTTCCTAAGGATGCAAACCAAGCAAGGATAGGTAGCTGCTAACAGTGCTGGCACGAGATCATCTCCTTGTGTATGCTCTGGCTGACTAGACCCAAAGCCTATGGCAAGGAAAACCAGAGTTTTGCTAGGTTGGTACAAAATCTGATGTGCTTTAACAGGAACTAAATTTAAGATATGTTGCAGTAAGTTATGTAAGAAGAAAAATACTTGCAGACATAATTCTAAATAATATCATCTGCTTTCTTGGAGAACTCTATTTTATGCTCAGCCCATTTCCCATTTTTCTCATGCCAAGGATATGACACAGACTCCAATAGCTTGATGGCTTTCCCTTAACAGCCATCTCAGGACACAGATGATTTTGAGCATTTCTGGAATTTTAGTACATGAGTTAGTTGGATTTGTTACAATGTTCAGCAGAAAAATAGCTAACAATGCCCCCATTGAAATGGTGGTAGTTAGGTTTTAGACTTAACATTATTTTGGAAAGTAAGGGAAAAGCCATATCCTCAGAGCTGTAATTTCAGGTGTTTATCTTTGCAATGCCCCACATTTCACTCTCTCATGTTTTCACAGTCATGGCGATTACTAGTTTCAGAATAATACAAAAGTAAGCTGAAACTCTTGTATAGCAATGTATAGCAGAGCATGGCTAATTTTGTGGATGGGGCTTTGTGGAGCGTAACTCAGGCTGGGAACAGATGTGCTTTTCTCAGCCCAGCTCTGCTTATGAGGAGATTACTGTGCATCAGTGCTGACTTGCTCTTATTTTCCAGCAGAACCGATAGTGTGTGTGCTTCTTCACCCATTTCAGTGACACAAACTCATATTAGCTTAAGTAATGGGAATAGGTCATGGCTAACCCAGTTTATTTTGATCAAAATGGGTTAAGGAATTGCAAGAACTGACTTGTGGAAATTGTGACTTTTGCTTGGAGAGCAGCAAAGGAAGAGAGGCAGAAGGTGGCTAATGGACAAGCCTGTTTCCAGGGTGTGTATCTGCATAAAACTTTTTAAAAATTTCAGACATGGTAATGGTAGAGCATCCTATCTGCCTTTTCTGGATAAGTGACCCTCTGCAGCATAAACAAGCAGTGAAGTTGCAGTAGCCCATTCCTGAAGCCTCAGGATAGATGAAGAGCATCCATCTTTCCAGTCACACACGTTGTGCATGGGCACAGTGTTGAAAAGAAGTGAAACATTTCATTTTAAGATTTGAATGCTTCAGGCCAAATATCAAGATTACTCTAATTGATAAAACTGGGATAGCAAAAAACATTAAATGAAAAAAGAAGAAAATTTTTTACAAATGAAGTGATAAAAAACCTATGTTCAATATAGCAAGTGAAACTGTGCTCTAACTACGAACAAAATGGACACGTACTCAAGCCAGAAAACACATACAATATTAACACAGGGCTTTTATAGAGTCAGAATCCTAATAGCACTGGCAGAGTCAGAGTATATCCTCAATAGTTCGCTGTAGTATAAATACACAGGAAAGTTTGGTTATACGTTTTAGATATTCGTTTTGTAAGTGTGGTGCAGTGAAATGAGGCGGTCAGAGAAAGTGTCCACACCATAAATTCTTGAAATAGGGATGACAGTGAATACTTTATTTAAAGCACTATGCTTTCTGACACTTGAGAAACAGACCAACAGCACATGATCTACTTCGCAGGCAGTTTTGAATAATAAGACAAAGCAAAGTAATTCCAGACTAGTTTTTCAATGAGTAGTAAATCTGCTGGAAAATGGTATTTGTGAGAGACTGAAATATTCGTCTAACCAGATAAAATTTGTTGATTGCCTTCAGCTGAAAAGAACGGAGAAAATTAAACCTGGTGAAACGTTTTACCCTGCTGTTTTGAAATAGAATATCTCCTTGTGGAAAGGACAAAACCCTTTTTTTTTTTCCCCTACATTTTTTTAAAGCATTGTGTGACAAGACCGATGGAATTTTAGTTATAAATATGAAGCTCAAGTTCATTGTATAACCATGGTGCAGCTCAGGTCTGTCTCTGTCTGCAAACCCAGTGCACTTTAGACATGAGTTCCCTGGGTGTCCCAGGAACTCCTCATCTAGCTGTATAGATAAGATAATAGACTGATCTGAATCTGTGGAGAGACTTGAGACAAGGTGAACTTAACCCCTAGCCTGCTTCCCCAGAAAGCATTTGATTAATTGGTACAGCAGCTCTCCAGGTGGGAATTTCAGCCTGTCTTGAAGCTTTTGCCCAGCAGCTCAAACTGTGCCTAGACCAATCCCTATGCTCAAATATGTTGATTAACATCAAGGGTGGAGAATCTGGTCACCCCTCAGGCTTCCCAAGGAGATTCCTGTTGCAGAATTGATCAAACTGGACATAAGTAAGACATTTTAAATAGTCACTACAAACTCCTTCGGTGGGTGCAGAAATGGTCAGGTAGGACAGTCTTTTGTATGTGGCTAAAATAGTTAGGTGATGTTTTCTATGTAATTTCTATGTAGTAGGATCAGAGGCCAGGTGGGTGTAAGAACTGAGTATAAGAACAGAGGTTTGGAGAGTCTCACTCTGAACAGTTAAAGGTGCCATTGCAAGGACCCTTGAAAGTCTCTCATCACCATCCAGGCAATGACCAACTATCCTGTTTGAGACGTTTGATTCCCCTCACGAACATTACCCTGTGTAAATGTCCTGATGGTTTAAGATTCTTTTTTAAAATTCTGTCTGTGAGTGTCCAACTATTGCTTGTTTATATATCAATTAAATAGGGGGAAAAATTATAAAGTTAAATAACTGTAATGACTGTAGAAAAAGTATTTTGGTTTAGTCAAATGCATTTTCTTTTGTTTTGTTAATTTCACCCCCTTTCAAAAAAAAAAAACAAACTAAAAAAACCCAACAAATGAATGATTGCAGGACCCCAAATAAAATGACATTCCAACCATACCAGATTTTTAAAAATTAGGTTCTAGTTCCCTATCTCCTGTTCCTGTTTCTTCAGTTTGTGCTCTGACTTGATAAATCCCCCCATACTTTCAGGTCTGTCCATTAAATATCTGAGCTTAACTAAAATAAATTCTACACACACGGCTGGACATGTTATCATAGATTTTATGCTTTTTTGTTCAGTGTCATTCTGCCCACTTACGTGTGAGTAGCTACATCCACATTGCTCTTTTTTAGAAGGTCAAGGGCTTCCTCCAGGAAGTCATCTATTAACAAGCCAGGTATTCATAAACATCAATTTCTTCTAGCCCTTGTGCCTCTAGTAACCCATCCTAACCACAGTAATTGCAGCACTTGAGAAAATATCCTACAGATGTGACCCATTCCACTGTGAGTTTTACTCATCTGGCATATTATATTTAATAAAGTTGTATAATATAATATAAGCAGGTGTTGGTTATATCTGGTTCTATTGAGCACTGGAGAGGAAGAATCCATTCTGTGGGATGCAGCAGAGGAATGTGATAAGGGAGCAGCTGAGGTTTGAAGCACCTTCCAAAAACTGGACAAGGTCAACCTAACTCCTCTGAACTCCAACACCATGACTCCCCAATGGTAGAAACTGCAGACAAAGTGGCTGCTGGGGCTGTGCTGACTACTTCTTTGTAATGACTATAAAAACAAATCTCTCTTCTCCTGCAGGATCTCTTTCATGAACTCTCGTTGCCAGTATCACCTATTCAGGGACACAGGGAACTGCCAGTAGGATACTGAGCAAATGGGCGCTTTTACTACTAGAGCGTCAGGAATTATTAGGAAAAAAAGAACATTATCGAATACAGCAAACCTTTTCAGTCCCACAGAGTCAGCCAACAGATAAAAGCCGTATAGCTTTTTCAACTCATGGTGATCTGGAAAGACCTCACATACTTTTATATATAAGATTCTGGAGTTTGGCCCAGCTTAAATTCCTTAAAACCCACGTAGGCACAGGAGACTGAACATCAGTAGGACAGGAAATATAAAGAGAAGGCTCTTCAAACTTTAAAACCTCCCAAGTAACGATGTCCTGAGGCAGCAAAAAAACCCCCAACTTTTAGGCCATAATTCACTGCTCTTGCCCTAAAATAACATAAGTCAAAATCATAGTCAGAGCACCTTCCAAGTACTTCTTTTGACCCTTGCTTGGTTTTTATTTGGTTCTTACTCAGAAAGTTGCTGAGAAGAAAGTGAGAAAACAACTCACGGCTTACACTGAGTAATTAAAGTTGCTGCCCCGCTATTACCTGCCCAGAACATTCCTCATGCCCCGGTTGTACTATGTGGTAGAATTGCTTGTTTGCACTTCCTACCCTAGACCTAGATGTATGCCAGTGACTGCAGTTATGTGTGCATAGTTTTCTATTTACATTTATGCCCATTAAAGCTGATGAAAAGCTTGAACAATACTGAGTGCAGACTATCATCAGCATGTAAAGTTTGTTGGGTGTCCTGGGAACTTTGGATGAAAGGTTCTCTATGTGCCTCATTGTTATTAGTTTTTCCTGCATCATTTCTCAAGATAAATACATGGCTGTTGTTTAGCACAACGTACTGGAAACTTCTGACTTGCAAATTAATCTGAAACATAGAACCATATAAAAACATTTTATGCATCTAGCATTGATGATCTAATTTCTGCTTTTGAGAAACAGTCAAAAAGGAAAGTTAGCCATACATATACGCAAGTTAAAAGCACACATGTAATGAATTAAAAATCGTTGCCTTCAGTTAGACACCGATTGTGACTATGGAGCAGTGACTATGATGGGGAATTAAATTAGAGCAACACAGCCAACACAAAAAGCTTCTATTATGCTGATAAAAATAAAAGCATAGAACCTTTCAGAATGCAAAGGCAGATTCTGCCATAAAAAATATTGTAGAAATCTAATTCTAGTACTTTTCATGGAGCTGAGCATGTAATGTCTGCTCACATGTAAAGATACCCTTGAGGAGGAATAACAGGAGGAGGTGCTTTATGTTTATGCATTGGGTTGTCTCTGTGGAAGAAAACTGAAGAAGTTATGAGGTTGATTAAACTTAAGTTGCAGTTGGGAATTATGCACAGATCAGAAATGAAGGTAGATGATTCAGGTCCTTCTGCTAGCAGAGATGATATTTTAAATAATTTTTATATATTCCACTTTACTCAGAAGTGTCACACAGTAATATGTTACATTCTTTCATGCCATGTTAAGCCATTTTGAGGAGGTCCACATGAGATAATGTGGAAGGAAATCTGGAATATATTATTGTGAGGGATGGGACTTTAGGCTCTGTGAAATAAAGCAGTTTTGCTTTCTGGGAATTTCTGTCATCTGTTTGCTGTATTCTTCACTCTCTCCCTGTGAACAAAGTCTGACTAAGCTGGGAAAGAATGCTTCTTCCCCCAAGTCCTTCTCCTCTTGACCATCACAGAACTTGTCTCCCCTTTTGTTAGCCTTTGTTTCTGACTGTACAAGGTGAACAGCTTGGGCAACTCCAGTGCAGGGCAAACTGATCCTGGAGCCTAATGATAGCTAGGAAAAAAGAAAAAAAAATAGTAAAAGCTGTCCCCTTGTACATTGCCAATCACTACCAATCACTATGGCCAGGTGGTTGTTCCTCTTCATGGCCTGCTCCTCTGGATGAGGAGTATCTGCTGTCCCTGTGCAGAAGGAATATAGATCTGAATATAGATCCTAACACAAAGCAGAAGCAATTCCCCAGGGAAACCCTCAGAGCTATCCCAAATAAGCACTAGTTGGAGAGCTGCTCATTTGTGCTGGGTTGGTGTTTTCTGGTCAAGATATCTGGGGGAATTCACAGAACATCTGTGGAGTCTCTGCTGGGCTGCAAGCTCTGGGAACACCTATAATCTGTCCTCGTGGTCGAACACTGGAATTAGCACACCAGACCCACACAAATACTGGACCTGACCTTAGGGTTCACTGCTTAATTTCTGCTGTTCTCTCCTTCCCTCCCTCAGTGGTTTAATTTTTTTGTAAATATTCTCACTGCTGGGGCCAGTAGGTAGTTTCATAATTATGCAGGCTCTGTTTCTCTTTTTTAAACAAATGTTGGCCCTCAACTCTAAGTGATGCCCTTGAGGAGCCAGATTTGTCAAGATAAGTTAGCAGAACGTGGTGGTGCTGAAAGTTCAGGAAATGGCGAGAAGATCTTTTGTGTGTGTGTTTCTAAGAGAAGAATTTTGCCTGCAAAGGTGAGCAAGTGACAGCTAGAAAAGAGACACAGGTGCTATTGGTAAGCTCACTTCCAAGCAGGCTCACAGCAAACCTTCCAAGCCCATTCCCTAAGACAGAGGCTTGGTAGTTAACCTCACCAAGGTGCTCCAGATCTAAGCGTCTGTCTGTCTGATTCTCCTACTCCCATAGCTTCAATGTTATCAGGATGTAATTCTCGTTATCTGGGTCTCTATAAATCCGTAGAATGGGCAGTAAATTTTACAAGGGACTGCTCTGAATTAACTTTAATTATTTTAAAGGAAAATGCCTATTGTAACCTAGCTGTCTAGGCCACTGCCTAGCCAATAAAGAGAATTGCCTATATAAGGTGAATCATCTTGAGTTAAAATAGGTGCCTCGAATCAGGAAAGATGACCCTCAAGGTGGGAGTCTGCCCTCAGTGAGCATACAAGCAACTTGGATAACTAGTTTTAAGCAGATTTCTTATTTCGTATTTTTATTTCTTATTTTTATTTTTAGATTACTAAAATTAAGAGATATTTTTCACACAGCAGTAGTCTCACATAACTATCCTTTCAAAATTCATCTTCGACATGGAGGGAGTAACAGACGATGAGAACAATGTTTATTCCTCCATTCTTTATTCTTCCATGGAGTGCTAACGAGGTAGGGGTAATACGAACCAATGGCAGGGGTAGTATTTGAATACAGTGGGTGCTGGAGTAAGATAAGCAAACATTTTTCATAGCTAGCCAGATGTAGAGGAATGAAGCTGGGTTAATGAGTGTTGATAATCTACAACTGGGGGCTGGCTTTGGGGGCGGTGGGTTGGCTGATGTAGATAAGGTGCAGGTGTGGCTGGTGTAAGTGGTTGAGAGCCAATGAAGGGAGAGCAGCTGAGGAAGAAGAGGAAGAAGTAAGAGAAGACAGAACATGTGCTCTGGAAGAGGTGAGACAAGGAGAAGGCAGCAGAGGGACTGGTATGAAGAGTGTGTTGGTATGAGATGGTAAAAGACCTTGTTGTAGCTTGATAGTTTGGATAGTACTGTGACAGCCAGATACATCAGCTGGTAAGTATAGAAACAATTTATATTCCTTAGATAAAAAATATTCTGTTAAAAACACTTCTGAAAGATATTTATATGAAACTTTTCACTGACAGAATTCTATTCATCTTTTCCTAAGAGAGGTATCTAAGATAGGGCAGATGAATCACCTTCTGGAGGTGCCTGTCTCTGAAGACTTCTATTCAGACATTCTTCTTTGTCTGTGTTGGGTGAGGTAAAGCTCTGGAAACTGCTGCTTTTAACCCCGGTAATGAAAGTGGCTGGTGACAAAATGGAAAGAAGAGAGAAAGTAAAAGATGCTTTATTGCAGGTGATATGAAAATGCCAGAATAAACCTAGAAATAATTAAAAAATAAATGCTACCACCTGGGAAAATATTCAAGAAGAGGTTGTAGGTTTTCAGCTTCCTGAGGAGATAAAGCTTACTGCTCTGGGAAATCTAGCATTAGTAAGAGATTTAAATGCCAAAAGAAAGGTGTCCTTGAAGAACTCCAGAAAAAAAGTAATAATCTAGAAATGTAACACTTCATATATAATATTCATTTACGCTAATAAATTACAGTGTAAACGAGCCTTGCAGAAGGTGTAATTCCACCTAGTTCCCACTAATTACTGAAATGGTGTCAATTAGTTTTTTTGAGATTGGGCCTTCCTACTTCCCAAATAAGAGGCTGGCTTGAAGCTATGAATGAGCAAGTAGCTGTGAAGAAAATATGAAGACCCAAAAGAGCTCAAATACATGCAGTAAATGACAGTTGTCTTTTATTATTACATGCAAACAAAGCATTTCTCAACTACAATGTAGTATATTCTGTTCAACCAAAGCTGTCACCATTTAAGTGTTCCTCATACAGAAACAAATGATTGCAAGTTCCAAATATTGTCATAATTATCTTTAAATTATATAACATTCAACAATATCCAGGATAATGTTGAAGTTCTGTGAATTTCTAGCCCATGCAGTCTCAGAGACCATAAAGAAGTAATGGGACTTAGGATAAGAAATGAACACAGTTCACTGATTTATTACCTCCTATTTTTAAACTGGTTTCCTAAGAAATCAATGCTTATGTGATCATGCTGTGTATGTGCGTAGGTATTAAATTAGGCTCACTGGACAATTTCAACTGCATTTGTATGGAAAGAAGTCTCAAAGATTTTAAGGTTGATGGTAATCTCATGTAACTTTGGATGGTTGAAAGTGTGGGTATGTCCATTTGAACTCAACACCACATGCTCCCTTTGCAGGCAGTGGAGGGTAATGGTCACTGTATATTGTAATTTATGGAGTCTATTTTAGCCCTTTATTGCAGGATGAAGCAAATCTTCCTATAGAAATGTCTATTTCTCTCCATTGGTCATATAGAGAAATGAGCTAGATGATGAGCCCGGGTGTGGATGTCGAGACTGGACTCACCTTAACTTCCTGAAAACTCTACGTGAATAAGAAGGTAGTGTTCCTTCTGGATGGGGGCTGTCATATGGTCTTGGCTCTTACCAGGCAGCAACGCAGACAGGTGGGAAACACTATGGATACCCCATTTCCAGAAAAGCTTTAACCAGTCTTCCTAGCTTGTTAAAAGCTAAAGAATCCACGTAGGGTTGATACATTGAATGAAAAGTCAACTTACATGGTCAATGGCTGTAGAGGGATTTTTAAAGGACCAAGGACATATGTTACCGTTGTCTGGGTTGAACAACCCAGGCCTGTTAGTTGAAGCCGCAGAGCGACTTTAAATTGTCCTTGGAACAAGCAGTGTGAGAAAGAAGACAAGCTATGCACAAACAAGAAGCCAGGTGCAGAGCAAGTCCTGGGAACTGTGAAATCAACACACTCTCATCAGCACACTCTGATCTGGTGCCTGCCGCGTGCCCACCAGTCAGCAACATGGACGCCTGCATGGCCAGAGACTTTTATCCAAACACCTGTGTGTAAAGTCGTGTGAGCGGTTTAAGTTATAAATATGACCTGTTTGTTTAATAAAGTGAGCACGGCATGTAGCCATATTGGTGTGGTTGTCATGACTTGGCTGACTCTCCACAGGGGACCCTCTTCGTCTGGTGCCCGAACAGGGACCCATTTGTTCACTTAAATGCGGCTTAGCTTAAATGCGGAAGTCTCCATGCATCGGACCCGAAGGGAAATTGTCTGATTAGGGAGCTGGAGGTCGGAGGCGGGCGGAACCTGGAAGGTGAGAAGCTGAGTCCAGAGTTCGGTGTAGAGCTGCAGATCGCACCCCCGCCGGAGGTAAGACCATGATGAGTAAAGTGTGGCAGGGCTCCCCACTGATTTCCTCTCTGTGAGAGAGGGGAGCACTACGGAAGACTGCGACGAGAGCGGCGGGGCTCCCCGCTGATATCCTTTCTGTGAGAGGGGGGAGCTCTGAGGAAGACCGCAATGGAATTAGATGCAGCAATTAAACTGTTAACTAGCATCCCCTTTAAGAGAGGTGAAAGCATTAAAGAAACAGAAGTGGAGGCTTTAGTTCACTGGGCATGAAAAAAGGAAAAGATTCCCAAACCCGTGTTATTGTTTAGTATTATGGAATGAAGTGGGAAGTTGCCTGTGGGATACTACGATTGAGGGAGGTAAAGAAGGAAAAGAAGCTAAAGTGTTAGGAGCTATGTGGCGGTCTATAATTAACACTCTGGAAACTATGAAGGCGGAAAAAAAAGTAGCAGCGGCAGCTATAGAAGTGTTGGGAGGAGATGTGGTAGAAAAGCCAGTAGAGCAGAAGGGTGATTCACCTAAGCCTTCTCTCTTGGCTACATTTTTTGGAATTGGGCATACTCGTCCTATGAAGGGTATGTCAGCCCCTGCGTGTTCAACAGTACAGGAGTTTTTAGATAAGACAGCGGACAAACCGGAAGTTACTCCTCGGGGGTCTGTTGTAACCGAGCCGAAACCGGAAGAGGCTGTTGAGCCTCCCCAGGAAGGCGGAGCAGCGGGTCATGCTGCACCAGCTGGAGCTGTGGGTGGAGCAAGGCCGAAACGGAGGGTGGCTACAGCTCGTAGGTCACGTCAGGGGGGGCAAAAGTGCTGTCCGATGTCATATCCGCCTCTTCCTGAAACATCATTGGACAAATTTGAGGAGGAAGGTGGGGAGAAGCTTTGTGACAACAATACAGAGAAATCCTTACAGGAGGTAATACATAATTAAGAAACCTGGAAAAGTGAGTTGAAATGAACCTGCCTACTACTTCAATACCTGTATTTCCTCCAGTTAGCCCAACTACCCCTCCGATGCTGAAATCAAGAAAAGATCCAATTCTACAGCGTTGGTCCGGTGTTGTTTGTGATGCTATTTTGGAAGGTGACTGGCAGGTGACTAGCCCATTAACTTGTCCAGTAGTGGTTAATAATCTTGATGCACATAACTGGGACATGATTTATGGAAGGTTAATGATCAGATTTTAGCAATGGGAGTGTTGCAACCTGGTCTTTCAACTTCTATGATGATCCCTCAGAATTAGCAAAATTATTGTGATAGACTTGAAAGACTGTTTCTTTATGATTCCCTTACATCCTGACGACACGCAAAGATTTGCATTCATTCTGCCATCAATAAACTGTGCCGCTCCGGCCAAACAGTATGAATGGATTGTCTTACCACAAGGAATGAAGAACTTTCATACGATGTGTCAGACTTTTGTAGATTGGACACTTGTTCCGGTACAATACCATTGGCCTCACGTCCTGATCTATCATTATATGGACAATATTGGCTGCTGAACAGGGGATTTCACATGATCAAATGAAATGCCTTGTTGACCACCTTCTATCATGTGGTTTGATTGTGGTGCCTGAGAAGGTTCAGTGTTCAGCCCCATGGAAATATCTAGGCTGGCTCGTATCGGATGCTCAGATCCAACCACAGAAGGTAACTCTTACTACACAAGTAACTAATCTGCATGATGCTCAAAGGCTTTTAGGAGACCTACAGTGGGCTTGTAATACAGTTGGCCTCACTAATGATGATTTGCAACCGTTCCGATCCTGGTTGCATGGCACCGAAGCCACAGTCCTCGAACTTGTTCACCAGAACAGTGGGCTGCCCTGGAAGTTGTGTCTCACAAGATTCAGACTGGCTGGTGTGGTCGCCGAATGGCGAATCATCCGTTATCTTTTTTGGTTGGTAATGTTGCCACTTCCCCTTTTGCCCTTATTTTACAATGGCAAAAGAAAAAGGGGGAAAATACAGCAATTGTTTTAGAGTTGCTGTTTTTGCCATGGCAACACAGACATCGTATTTTAAGTTGTCCTGAAGCAATAGCGGCCTTGGTGAGAAAAGGAAGAGACAGGATTGTTGAAATTGATGGGACTGAACCGGCAGATATCGGTCTTCCAGTCCGTGGTGATGATTATGAGTGGCTCCTGAGACATTCAACAGCCATACAGGAAGCCTTGATGGGTTATACAGGTGTTGTACACAACAACGGGCCAAAAGGACCTCTCTGGAAGATGTTAGAACATTACCAGTGGATTGCGAGACAGTTATGCTCAAAAAGACCAGTTGAAGGGCCAATGGTGTTCACAGATGCAGGACAAAAGATGAAGAAGACTGCGTGTATCTGGCAACCTGATAATCAGTGGCAGAAACACGTGATCACCGGTGAACCACAGGAAAACCTTCAGACCTTAGAACTGAAAGTGTGTTGGGCATTGGGAAGCTGGGACAATCCACCTGTAAACATAGTATCAGACTCATTGTACGTAGCTGTAGTACAGCACATTGAAGACGCCTTGTTGAGAGAGACAAAGAACCAACATCTTGGTTAAATGTTTGTACAACTGCGTAGTACTCTTCGACAGAGAAATCATGAATTTTGTATTATGCATATTAGAAGTCATCAGTGGACTATCGGTTTGGGCGAAGGTAATGCTAGAGCTGATGAAGCAGTCAGCTGTCTGGCAATAACTCCTCCACTAAATAAGTTTGATGAAGCTTGTGACAACCATGACATGTTTCATCAAAATGCAAAGTCTTTACATCAACAGCATCAAATACCCATAGCAGATGCAAAGAGTATTGTTCATTCCTGTCCTCAATGTAGTCATCATGGACCTGGTTTAGGGGTGGGCACTAACCCAAAAGGTCTGAAGGCACCTCAGGTTTGGCAAATGAATGTAACACATGTACCTGACTTTGGGAAGCTTAAGTATGTGCATGTCACGATTGACACCTATTCTCATTTTATATGGGCCACTGCACAAACCAATGAAAAGGCATTACATGTGGAGAGACACTTAATGTCTTGTTTTGCTGTCATGGAAGTACCTGTAGAAATAAAGACAGACAATGGTCCAGCGTATAGTAGTCAAGGAGTCGCTAGGTTTATGACAACTTGGGGAATTAAACACGTTAAAGGGATTCCTCACTCCCCAATGGAGCAAGCAGTTGCTGAAAGGGCAAACTGTACCCTGAAGGATTATCTTCAGAGACAGAAAGTATTGCAGGACACAGATGTAACTAAACGGTTGACTAAGGTGTTGTTTACCTTAAACTATCTCTCCCTTACGGAGGATAGAGAGGGACCACCTGTTATACACCACCAAACAGCGTGAGGGAACCAAACAACTACAGTTCCTGGTTTGAATGTTTTGTATAAAAATATGGCTTCAGGTGTATGGGAAGGACCTAATCCGGTGTTATTTATCGGTAGAGGTTATTTTTGTATCTCCACAGATAAGGGACCTATATGGGTCCCTAGCAAGTTTGTGTGACCTGTATGTCAAGATCAGAAGACGGAAGAGAAGACTCAGAGCGAGCAGACAGATAAACTGTCTATGTTGTAAGGGATGTAACCTGCGGGTATTGTGCCAATGTATGCTATGTGGGGTAAAACGGTTCTGTAAGCCAAAGCTTAAATGTAAATGGTGTAAAAACTGTGTGTGTTTGACTAGTAACCAGGCATGAAGCAAGAGAAAACATATGACTAGTGTAATACCATGCGGATTGGAGACAGTATACATCATCAGAATCTGTGAAAGCACAGATTTGTGGGGTGGAATATGTAAAATAAATAAATAAATAAAATTGTGGAAATTGTAGGACTAAACATGTTTGAGTGGTGGACTTGGTTTACGGTCTTGATGAATTTTTTACCCATTGGCCAAAGTATTTTTGACATCTTGCCTAGGACAAACTTATGGGTGATATGGGTAAATATCACAGGAGTAACAGACTTTTGTTTAAGTCTGCAACAGGCAGACAACCCCTTTAGAACTTGTTTAATTGGTATTCCCCTGCAAGAGAATGAAACAATTTTGATGTTTTTTGGAATGTTAAAACAGAGGATCTGACTTCCAATCAGAATGGTACGTGTATGAGTCCAAATGGGCAATATGTTTGGCCTTCTCTGCGTAATGCAGCGTGGCAGAAGACGGTTATTGAGAATTTAAATCAGCCACATCATTTACCTTTGCAGGAGTTAGACCTATTGGCTAGCGTTGTACCTGTTGAATATGTTAATGTTACTGCAACTGATATGGCAGACTGTACCCACATGTCATCACCACTTCAACCCGTGAATGGCACTGGAGTAATTTGGTTTGGTGACCCGTGGCAGTTATGGCTAACATGTCAAGGTGAACGGGGGTTTTATACAGGGTTTCAAAATCTATCCGGTTCACCTGTTTGGGGTGAATTGAAAACTGAGGGTTTCCATATAGATGTATCAGGGGATTATCAGTTGCTACCGGGAGTCTTTTTGATATGTGGGGACAGAGCGTGGACAAAGGGATTCCTTTGTATCCTGTCGGTGGACCATGTTATTTAGGGTATTTGACTTTGTTTGCTCCACGTATGAAAGACTTACTAAAAATGACTCAACAATCTCATAGATCACGGAGGACACTGCGCACCTTTGATGAAACATGTAATGACCGAGTCGATCTACATTCAGTAACAGCAAATGTCCTAGCCTCCATACTTATGCCGGGGGCAATGGCAGCATTAAATGCTAAGAATATACGAAGGTTAGCGTGCTGGGGAGAGAGAAAATTTAATCTTACGTCACAGATTTTAAGTTTGTTATTGCTTGATGTAGACAGTGTTAGGCATGCTACATTACAAAATAGAGCTGCAATAGATTTTTTGTTATTAGCACATGGACACGGTTGTGAGGATTTTGAAGGGATGTGTTGTATGAACCTCTCCGATCATTCCATATTGATGCACAAGAAGTTGTCACAACTGCAGGGAAACATGAAGCATATTCTTGCTGATGATAATCCCTTCGATGAATGGTTGAGAGGATTGGGGATAACAAGTTGGTTAAAGACGTTATTGATGGAAGGAATACGCTTTGTTATAATCATTGTTGTAATGTTTTTAGGTTTTAGCTGTTTATTTTCTTGTTTGAAGAAAGGTTTAACATCTATTGTGAAACAGACATGGGTTGTCCAAAAAGAAAAAGGGGATATGTAGAGGGATTTTTAAAGGACCGAGGACATATGTTACCATTGTCCGGGTTGGACAACGCAGGCCCGTTAGTTGAAGCTGCAGAGAGACTTTAAATTGTCCTTGGAACAAGCAGGGTGAGAAAGAAGACAAGCTATGCACAAAAAAGAAGCCAGGTGCAGAGCAAGTCCTGGGAACCGCGGAATCAGCACACTCTCATCGGGACACTCTGATCCGCTGCCTGCAGCATGCCCACCAGCCAGCAACACGGACGGCCACATGGCCAGAAACTTTTACCCAATCACCTGTGTGTAAAGTCGGGTGAGCGGTTGGTTTAAGTTATAAATATGACCTGTTTGTTTAATAAAGTGAGCACGGCATGTAGCCATACTGGTGTGATTGTCGTGACTTGGCCAACTCTCCAGGAGGGACCCTCTTCGAATAGCTAGGTACAGTAGGGATGATCTAAATGTGGCAAAATACAGACGCTGAGACTTTCTTTCAATGTCTGTTTTCTCTGATTCTCTCATGTGTAAGAATAGCTGAGCTCATAGTACATCCCTTTGAGATGTACAGGCAAAAGAGTGAATGCCAGTGTGGAGACTAAATGGATTTGGATACCAAAACACTTTAATCACCAGAGATAAGCAATTTTAATAATTACACGACTTCCCTATGATGTGGGAGAGGTGATGTGGTCAAGGAGAAATGTTGGAGGCATTAGTGTAGTGGTTCTAGCTGTGTTATGCATCAACCTGGGGTCTCTTCAGATCCTTGGCTTCTCCTGGAGTTGGAGGAACAGTCCCAAATCCCCACCTCAGGGTTATGGGGCCACTCAGAGTCTCTGTGGCTGCCTGCGTCCCTCTTGAATATTTATTTGAGTGGAGAGTACCTCTCCATTGACTGGTCTGTTCAGAAAACATTGCTGAAATTTGACTTGCTGTCAGTAAATGGTTTATTTAACTGTTGTTAGTGCTCACAAGCTGCTTGCTCTGAACGTGGTTGCACTTGACTATCAACAGGTTGCTTGAATGGTTTGGCTATCTGAGCACACAAAAGCTATTCTGTTTTGTGGAACAAGAGGTTGGTGATATTTCATCTACTTAAACAAAAGTTTGGTTCAAGTTTGTTCACTTCTACTAAAACAAAGCACTGGTTAAAGTGCTAACAACTATGCTAATAGGCTTAACTCACGCTCCCTGCTACATGATGTCACACCAAGTTTTTCTCCCACTCCTGTACCCATCTGACCACCTTGCTGTCTTGCAACCCCGCTTGCTTCTTATGAGGCTTCATTACTCCTGGTGGTCAGTGGACTGTTTGCCTAAGTAGGCCAGTCTTAAAGTGAAACCTAACAACTTTTTAGTAGGAGATTGGAGGGAAGAGAAACTGAGCTTTCCCCTTTATAAACATTTCTTGCAGACATTTATACAAAAGAGCTGGCTACATGACTCTACACTACAGGAAGATACAGAGGTAGTCTTGGTAATGCTTTTAAATGGTCTTCAATCATACCTCAAATATCTTTTCTCAAAGGCACTTGACTAAACCTCATGACATTTTGACTCAAAAGCTTACATTATGTGGCAGTAATAAGAGTGCATAGGAGCTCAGTTAAACTCTGTCTCACTGAAATCTAACAGTGCAGTAGCTCTTACGAAAATATTCATGAGAGGAGTTGTTTTCATTGGAATTGCCCCTAAACACAACCTTTTGCTAAAAGGTTATTCAACATTATTTATTCATTATCTAGGCTATGATATGAAATATGTGATTGGTAGAGTAACAAAATAACAGTGAAGAATCCTTAGGTGTTTCTAAGGCAAAACTAGATGGCTTGCTGAAAAACATGTTTTGCTTTAGCTGTTTGAAGTTCTTTGACTTGGTGAGTGACAGCTGGGAGAAGGATTTGCATTCCCTGATGAAGGTTTATTTGTAGGCCTGTGTAGAACTGTATTAAGACAATGATTGCAATCAAAGCTGATGACTTTTGGACTTTATGTGATTATCTATAACAGTCAAGGAGGAATTTGTCCCCTGCTGTCAAGTTTTTAGTTTTTTTTTTTCTTTTCTTCCCCTCCTGAATTAACAGAAATAAGCAGCAGCTGGATATTGAATAGGTCACCGATTTGGTAGAGAGAATTCTCACAGGTGTCTGAGTGTTGTATGTTCTCACACTTAGTCATATTTGTTTTGAGATATGTAGTTGAGAAGAAATTTTATCCTAGATTATTCTGATAGGGCCTTTTGCTTTTCATTTTCTTCTTCAGCTGCAGGTAGATGTCTTTAACTGACACATAACCAGTTTTCTTCTTTCATATGGAACTTGGACATCTTGATCTCTATATTGTCATACGTCTCAGGTTTTTGAGGACTGAAACATTATCTCAATAGCCTACATATTTAATTGTAATTAAAATGAAGTTTTTTTCTGATAGACCTGAAGCCAGATTAGGTGACCTAATGGTTTACCTTGGCTTTGTTTTCTGTGAAGGCATAGACTGTTCAGAATGTCAGCATATTGGGAGTGCATAAATTTCATCAATACTCAAATTTAGTGGGGAACAATTATTAATCACATCTACTGACCTGCAGGAAATACTTCAAAATCTTGCCATTAAACTCTGCAGGGACTAAATAATACCAAATGTTGTAAATAAAGAAATTTCTTCTGACTTCAGTGAATTTTGGACCAGCTCCCACAATTTAACACCACACAGTGCTATTGCATTGTCACAATCTTTCAAACAGGTAAAGTTATTTAATGATATCATTTTTGTTCCACATTGCAATTTTTGCTAGATAACTAGTCTGGAAGAGGAAACCAATTAGAGAATCTTCTTACTTGATGTCACCTCAAGGTCTTCTTTATTTCTACTGCAATTTGCTGTTTCTAAGTTAGTTAGCAGAGTCAAAAATCCAACTATAGTATGTTCCCAGTAGTGTAGTAGATTCTTGCATTTGATGTTCCATTTCATTCAAGATGCACTAAATTCCTCAGTCACTTTTTTTTTTAATAAAAAGATTTTGACTACACATATTCAATACTGGAGTCATTTTCCAAATGAATAAACTGTCTTTTCTTCCTCATTGAACCTCAAATCTGAATTTATCTGTTTGTGCAGTTTCCTGCTCTTTGGTTCAGTGACCCTTTTTCACCTATCATACTCACCATAATTATTTGACTTATCTGTCAGTGAGAACTCATCTTCTTTTTCTCACCCATAATTACTTCATTGAGCATTAAAGTGAAAAGGCCACTTTCCTCTTGTTGTTCATCTTTTCCAGATGTCAAGTTATTTACAAAGCCTTTGAATTAGTAATGTTATGATGAGATTTTTTGTAAATTATATGTGAGAGAATTAGGCCCATTATAATCCTGAATTCTCATTTATCCTGAAACATTTTTTCTCTTCTCAGTTTCCTAAGTATTGCAGTAGCGGTTTATTATAGTTTCAAAGTGTTCTGCCTATGACATTCTGCTTAATGATAGCAGGAGATGTGACCCAACCAATGGTACATTTTTCTGACAAGCTACTAGAATTTCAAGTGTTTTGATCTCTTTCCTTTTTAAAGGCATGAAGCTAAAATAATATGAATGTGGCTGTAAATTCTATCACTCTTAAGAGGACTTAAATCTTTGATTCCTTCCAATAATAAACAAAGATGGTTTCTTTGAAGATATTCCTCCAAGAAGTGCCTGAAATCTAGTCAGTTGAATCAGTTTTAAAAATTTACCTTTAACATGAAATAAAGGCCTGAATTTTGGTCTTATAACTGTTAATTTTGGATTCTTGTTGCTATCAGTCACAAAGCTAAAAAGTTATTAAAAAATCAGATTAGAGTGATTTTAGATACTGTTATTTTAGAAACTAGATTTATCCCACTTAATTATAAGCATGTTCTAGATATGTCTGCCTTATCTTTCTGGCTACTAAATGAAGAGTAGCTGACACTCTGGTCTGAATCAAATCTCAGGTGAGCCAAATTGCTCTTTGAAGAAGTTGCTTTATATTGACCTTAAAGGGAGCCTACAGCAAAAATTATCCCACCTCCCAAATCTGCTGTATGCCTTCATCTAGGTGGGATGAGTTTGGGCCTATGTGTACAACATAATAGAAGTCCTTACCTAGCGGTTCTCATATCTCTATAACTAATTGATTACAAGATTGCTTTCTGGAAAGATTCCCTTTTGCCCTCTTCCACCAGATACCTCTTTGTGTCTGATATGACCAAGTAGCTATAGGACCTGACACAGCAACATTGTGAAAACAGTTCCTCCAACTTCCTTCTTCCAAGCTAGTTATCATTTACACTGTTTTCCTCCTTGAGAAGATATAATTTTATAACCAAGTATATTTATTATTTACTTTTTATCTAGGCTTATGAGAAAGACCCTAGGAATTTTCCTCATTTTACTTATATGAATAGTCACATCCAGAGCACTGAAGAAGACAAAAAAAGTACAATTTTCATTCAAAAAAAAATAACTTCCTCTTACATTTATTTAGCTTATTTGTATATAATTCAGTTAGAACCAGCAAAATCAAAATTACATGGTTTTCCAGTAATTTCAGTTATTGTCCCAGTGCCAGAACAGGTTTTTAAAAGAGTCTTTACGCATAAGTTGAGCCTTAAATTCTGGATCTTAGAATGCTGAAAGGAAGCTGGTATAGTGTAAGTATTAGGTGTGCTCACTGAATTTTGAATAATCGAAATCAAACAATATTGCTTATGCATAAGATACAACATGTGTGTTCTTGGCATTTCTTTGATGACCAAAAAAAGGGCTCACCACTGTAAGACTTTATAACCTCGCAGTGGTTGACTCCCAGATACAACTCTGGAAAAATCAGTACGTTAATTGGAATGATTACCATGAGTACCATGGTTTTCTTTTAAAACAGAACCATAGAATCACGGAATACTTTTAACAGAAACACAAGGAGCAGCTTCAAATGGTTGTGGCCAGATATCTTGGTGGTCTAGAAGCAGTGCAGTAGCTTACAGAATGTTGGCAGTATCCTGCAGCATTTTCTGTTTCCATCCTTCATTTCTACAGGAGTGGGATTGCACAGTCCCTTAAAAATGCACATTCCCATATAAAAGAGGTATTTACTTTCTGTAATAATGCTATAGTATTTATTCTATTCTGTAATGAACTGCATTTAGCAGTTTTAGTCAACAGTACAGAGCCAGTTAGAATAAGGAAAGAGAATGATTTTGAAAGCTCTAAATAAAGCCCTAAAGATGAAAGAGTCTGAACATTAAGGATGAAGCCTTTTCATGGAAAATTTTTACTAAAATGCACTGGAATTAACATTACTCAAGGGTCTGAGTTCTCATATTGCATCTCATGCTGGAAGGTCAGACTAAAAGTGTACCCCAACAACACACATTACAAAACTGTAATGCAGACCTGCCCTATTGTGGTCTGGTCTTCAGAAGAATGGGCTAAGCTGTTGCCACTTTTTAAAATTTTCACAATTTTTTTTCCATCTGTCCCCCTGCTGTTTTTTCACTGTGGTATCCACTCTGTGACATTCCTTGGAGCAATGCTCCTCTGACATTCCAACGTTCCATCACAGTCACCAGCACACATTAGGATGTGTCAAACCAGCAAAAAAACATCAGGCAGCACAGATGCTGAATTTTCCCGATACACCTGGAATGTTACACAGCAATGAGAGACTTGGAAAGTTGCTTCCATAAATCAATTTTGTAACTAAAGCACATGGCTTTAGGTTTTTTTAAGCTTGAGTCTTTACTTAGCAGCTAGCTGTGCTATGCAATCACTTGTTCCTAGGAAATCAATTAGTACAATCAGCCTGGATTTTCTTTGTTCTGAAGATGGATAGTTTTTGAGACTGAGGAATTAAACATATGGAAAGGGTGCCCTGTTTTGTATGAAAACTATGGTGACTCAAACCACCGAATGTTTTTCATTGCAATTTAAACTTAAAATTTCTGTAACTTAAAATAAAACAAAATGTAAAAATGATTTTTTATATCTTTTTTTTTTTCCCAACAAGTATCCAACAATGGCAATTTGGAAAAGTGACTGATACAACAGATAAATGTTTTATTGCAAAAGTCCATAGTATTTTCAAGTTCGTAAAGAAAGAGTATAATTTTTCCTCTTTGAGGCAATAAGGGTTCCTAAAAATGTCCTTATAGTTGAATACATGCAGAAGAGGGTCACATTGCCATGCTGAACAGAGTACAGAGTTCCACACTGGCATTTTCCCCTACTTGACTACTTAGTAATACAACTCAAATATAGAGTTTGAAAATCCAGTCCCAAAATCTTTTTTAAGAAATGTTTTTTTTTTTTAGGATATATTGCTCTTTTTTCAATTGCTAGCTTTTTGTGTTAAATTAACATAATTTAATCTTGGAGACACTGTAGTCAAGTGAAAAGATTTAACCTCTACGTAGTACTGATTTCATACCTTGTAATAAAAGTTTAAGGGGAAACAGTAAGCTTTTATGCCAGAAAAAGAAAATTGGCAGGTCTGTGGTATTGACTTGGAATTGGCACTTAAGATTTTTAATCTACAGCTCATGCCTTGTTTAATTTATACATTAGCACAGTGTTTGAGTGCCTTGCCACCACCAAGGGTTGGTAGCATTATACCTATATTCAGAAATGGAAAAAAAGAACATTCTCACACTTGCAGACTGATTGCTTTCATTAGGTTTAATTAGTTTCCTTACCACTTGTAAAGAAAACGGTAGCTGGTGTTTAACTGGTTGGGTGGCTTACACCAATAGTGAAAGAGGACTGTAAACAGAGAAGATGCAGCAGCTGCTTAAAAAGGAAATATTTCATTCTCTTGTGATAATAAAATTAAGCTCTTTGGAAAAAAACCAGTATCTTCTGGAATACTTGTGCCATCTGCTTGGGAGTCTCTGTGATGATTTTAGGCTGTATTCTGAAGAAGAGATTGAAAAGATTATGTGGTCAGATGTTTGCAGGGGGAGTTATGGTACAAAAATAATTTGTACCTTTTGAACATAAAAGCTTTTATGACAAATATCCATGTCTGTTTATGTTACGGTTTTTTACTAATTTACTAATTACTAATGGGACATTTCCAAATTCTCTTGAAATACCTGAGGTTGAAGCACGTATATATATATATATATATATGGAGTATGATGAGTATGTATATGCACACACAGACATAGTCAAAAGGAGATGAAGTATTGCAACTAATAAATTCCTCTGAAGGTTCGAATCATATGATGTACAAATCAAAATGACTCTTCTCTATGTTCCTTTAAATAGTTCAAAAGATTGAAGACTTCTCTTCCTCATTTTCCTGATGGCAACAGAGTGGAAATCATTTTGAGCAGTCTTGAAGAAGAGGTAGCCTTCCCAGATGTTTGAGATACTTCTCTTATGTCTTGTTGGCTGAATCTGGACTACAAAAAATAATGGGGCATGTCCTTACCACAGATTCCCTTGAGTGCAAGGGAATACTGGGTGAAAAGTTTTATTTTAATTACCTAGTCTGGTGTTGAAACTTTTGAAGACATAAGCTGTTATCCTCATCCAGACCTGGCCTCAGCTGCAGCTATTCATTCTGTTCAAGTCAGAAGTAACTTAAGCTTGATATGATCTGATATTTTCTGAAATGTTTGAAATTAGCCTGATGATTAGCAGAAAGGCCTCGTAACAGCAAAAAAAAAGGTCATTGCAGCTGGTCTGGTGAACATATTAATGCTTCTATCCATGTAAATTGTTCCTTTATGTCAATATTACAGCATTTTGGTGGAGACCTCTGTGGAATCTTTCATTACTGCTGCCTATGATTTTTTTTTTTACATGCATGGAAATAGTGTTGTTCAAGGGCAGACAATTTGGCATCATTTCATAAACAAGCATTATAAACATAGCAAAAAGGATAGGTCATTTTATACCAAATTTAGCTGCTCATTTAGGGAGATGAAAAAATAAGTGCTATATCCATTAAAATCCTACTCTGTTGTCTCAATCGTTCGGGAGAAAAAAAGTACAAGAAAGCCATTGACTTTGCTGTTTCCTTTGGGAGAAGCACAGATGTGGAAGAACAATTTTTAACACCTAAGTGAGGCAGCTTATGAACTGTGTCTAAGTTCATTCAAAGCCCTCCAAAATATGGAGTACCTTTCCATCCAATTCACATAATAACTCAGGCTCTGATTCAACATAGCTTTTAAAAATGCAAGTAGTTCCTCATCTGTTTAAAATTATAGTTGTGCTATGCACTGTATTTCTCTGGGGTTTTATTTCAGCTTTTACTTTTCTCGTAATTTTTATATATATATTTATACAAACTACCAGCTTTATTTGAGATGTTACAATTTTCTGTGGGGAAGTTTTGTTTTTGAAAGGTGTGATGGCAAAAGGCAATGACAGCATACAATTTTTCTCACCTCGCTCTACCAGGTGGATTTGTCCATGTTTTAGAAGGGCTGCCACTCATTGCAGGAGAACAATGTGGTCTAATATGATCTCACAGATTGTTGAATTTTGCCCCGGCTTACTGAAGTTGTGGGTAATAGCAAACAATGGCATTTTTTTCATGGCATTTGAAAGCTGCATGTTTTCACTAGGAACAGAACAACAGTGTCAAAACCCCCAACTTTGTATCTGTTTTGTGTGTGGGCTTAACTACAGAGTCTCTGGTAGTCTCAAAGATGCTAAATATATGCACAAATTTGTTTTTAGCCTAATTTCTACCTCTGCTGTAGAAATTGTGAGTGATGTAAGTTATTGTGGAAGAAGATTGTAAATCTGAAAAATTCCCAAGCTGTTGATACAATTCCCCCACTCACTTCAAACAGGGTTGACTGCAATAAAATATAACAAAACCTGATTCTGCATTAAAAAAAAAAAAGAACTTCTGCAAATTTTAAAACTAAAAAAAGCTAGGCAACCCCAGCCATTGTCAGGTACACACTGAGCGATCATTACCTTGCCTTAGAGCTGTGCCCTTCCCAGAGTTCTGAGAGCCAGGAACAATGCAAAGGACACAGTCAAACCTATGGCAGTCATTGTCATTTCAATACTAATGCAGACAAAGAATTCAGATTTCAAACTCTTCTGTCCATAAACCCAAACTATTAATACTTCATCCAACCCAGTAAGAAAACACAAAGAAGCTGGTAGATCGCTGCAGTTTGTATTTCCTGCAGACAGGGTTGGGGAAGGACGTTTCACGGGGCTGACACTATGGAAATCAACAGAGGCCTGCCAGAATGTGTATGGAGGCAAAACCCTCTGACTTTCATATAAACCCAAGCAACCAGGCAGCACAGAAATATTTTTGTAGAAATAGAATATTATCCATTTATGAATTCCAGATGGGAAGGGACAGCTGTCCTGCTGATGACATCATTCCCCTTGACACTGGAGAATGGAAAGGAAAAACTGAGAGTCACATGTAAAGTATGTCAACAGTGATGACAACACTGGGCAAAAGAATATAGGGATGCTGGGCAAAACAATCTACATAATGACTACGACAAATAAGGTCAAGAACACACTAAAATGAAGGAGTAGCCACAGGACAATAGTTTAGAAGTTAGTCTGCAAAATATTCTCTGTCATACTTCAGGTGCTAAATACAGAAAAAAACACCACATCAGACATCATTTACTAGGAGATTTCATGTAACAGGAAAATTATTTTTTATTTTTGAGATTTTCAAAAAGCCGAAAGTCAGCTGCCTTCTTTTCCTGTAAATTTTGAGAACTTTATCAAGGCTTTTTTAGATGATTTCCTAATTCCTCAACATCAAGTTACATTAGTTTTGTTTGTTTGTTTTGTTATTGTTGAGTGGTAGGTTTTTTTGGCTTTGAAAAAAAAATTAAATTTGGTACTGGGATGGTCTACTCCCTTAAAAACGAAATGGGATTTTATGTGTCACCCTTATTCAAAGCTAAAACATTCTGAAGATCATGGGCATGGTGGAATGTAGGAAAGATTAATATTTTTTGCAGTTCAATTAAAAGAACCTTAAAAATGTTCCAATAACAAAGGTAATTCTCTGAATTGCAAAGAACTCTTAGATAACATGTCATTTTATAGTTGTATTTTAATGTCTAATTCCCAAAGACAAGACTGGTGCAAGTAATGTTTCAAAGGAAACTGCATTTCTATTGAATAAGAACTGAAAGAAAGATAGGGAGAAGAGAAAACTTGGAGAAGATTGCTTTGCTGAATGATTTTTGACTTTGTCACTAAACTTATGTGAGTGGCAGACCTTTACAGATAAAACATTATACGAAGGTACCATCTGCAGGAACTGGGAGGTTGGCGGATGTCTCTTGTTGAGCTACAGGCATCAAAAGTGAAGCTGACAGCCCTAGATACTGAATTTTAAGGAATATTTTCCTCCTGCAGGCACAGACAAATGGTCTCTTGCAAATGCTGTATTGCAGGGAGGCACCTCAGAATTTCAGGCAGATCTCTGACTTTCTTTTCTCTCTTCTCAAATCTTCCTATTAGCCTTTGGTTAACTCTCTCCATAGCTCACATGCTCCTGTTTTTTAAGCCTGGAATTGGCTGTGATTTCTTATGCTATTATCACACTATTAAAGAAGCAGTCAGAAAAATGCTGTGACGGTTTTGTCTTTCATCTTCAGTTTATGGCCACTCTAAAGCACAAAAAAGAATTTCTGTCTTTTTAACAAACATTTCAGGGAATAAACACTGTGTCCATTACATACAAAACCCTGAATAAAGGGCATCCATTTTTAGGCACTTTCAAAGGTAGATTACTGAAGAATTTCTTAGCAAACACATGTAATTTTTGTAAGAAGCTGACAATATTATTTTAAAACAGAAAGTGGTACTCGCTTATGCCCACACTAATCTGTAAGGTCTACCAGGACTCTTCTATCAAACACTTAATGAGAGCTCCCTCAGCTGTAGTACTTCCAGGTTGCACATCGTACAGTTTCTCACAAAGGCCATAGTTTTATTCGGTCATCACCCCCATCTCACCAGCTCTTTAAAACTGCTGGTAAAACTCCTTTGTTGGCTTGCTATTGACCTCTGTACTGTTCATAACACTGATCCACTGTGCAGCTTTTCTCACCCACCAGTGCTTCTTGTTCTCTTAAGCCTTCTAACCACACGGCACCAGGTGATGAGATCTTATCTCAGGGCTGCAATGGATGGCTACAGACACAACTATGCTGAACTGACACAACTATGTTGAACTTCTTTTAATACACTGTCAAGATGGTTGTACTGTTGGTACCCCAGCTTAGCCCACCACATAGATGCTGCCTTCTGGAAGTGTATTATGTTAAGCTTTTATCAAGTCACCGCACAGGAGCTATGCTGATAAGCCATAGTAGTGTCACAAGTTGCTGATGACAAGTCGTAATTAGTAGCATGATCTGTAAATGTACTGGCTGGTATATCTGTGCTATTGCCACATAAGACATCTAGGACAGTACAAGAACATTTAAGAGGGAAGACAATTACTATGATCAGAAGAGGAACAATTTCCTTCCTTCTTTAGGACTGACTGGTATCATGCCAAGATTGTGATCATGTTATTTCCATGCTTCACAGTTCTGATATCTAACTCCTAAGGCAGGTTTCCCCTCTGTTCTTTGTGCATATAATTGGTAGGGATGGCATGAGAGCACCTACCACTATTTCTGGTGCTGCCCGCTGATTATCATCTGCTGCCATGATGCTGTGGTCCTACTGTGATAACCATGTTTCCCCTACATGTGCCCTTAGTTGAGTCAAGATCATCTGACCCTGCTTGTTTGTCTGGTTTGACATTAGCATGGAGACCATTTTTGTTACCTGTTTTGCACTTTGCAATTCATTTGCAGGACAATGAGGGATTCAGAGATCTCTTGTTAAGACCCCTTCCACAACATACTATCCAAGGACACACACCAACCACTTAGTCATATCCTGGGGCCAGGCTGGTAAGGAAACACCATATATAAATGCTAAACATCACACTTGTCTCTACCCTTGCATTTCATGCTTTAGCTGCTGCTCCTGCCCAAGGACAAAGAATAGGAGAACAGACTTCAGTGCCATTTATTTCAGACTCAAGGTGAGGCAGGGCTGTCCACCACTTCCCACAGTCAATTCACACTTCCTCTGCTTCAGGACTGCTAATATCCCAAAGCCGGATCCCAGTGCTCCAGCCTGTATTCTCCTTAAAGTATCTCCCACATATATGACATTTTCCTTTCAGAATCTGTTTTTCCTAGGATGTAAAAGTTATGACCATTTGGTATTTTTACCCTGCTAGACTACAGTGAATGAGAAAAAGGAGTGATAGAACTATAGGCCCTCCTAGCATACACTGAGCCCCAAAACCAGATGCACAGTACTAAGCACATAAATACTTCTCCATTGCTGAGTGTCAAAACTATTTATTCATAGCACCTGCAAGCAAAATACGTTGAGTATTGAGGCAGGTTATCCAGGTTATGGGTAAGCCTTGAAATCTAGGGGCTACCTAAGAGCACCCCAGGGACTGACTGCTACACCAGGAGGCTAATAACCAAGAGTTTGAACAGGAAGGGCAGCTGCTCTTAGAGGACCCAGACCATGTTATTTGTAAATCACAGTTAAGAAAATATTTTCATAGAGGACCTGTTTGTTTCCTGGGGCCATCTGGAATCCCTCAGAACCTGCTGAGATTAAACACACCCCTTTAGACAGTGGTTTGTGTCAGGTTTCCTGGAGTAATTGACAGAGAACATAAATACAGTTCTGCTTTGGCTGTTAAAAGCATCCTGGTTAAATCACTCCTGTGAGGATGGGACTTCTCAAGCATCTGCCCTCCTTAGCCGTGTGATGAGTCTAGGCACATGGAGGAAAAGGCATTAGCTAATGTTCTTGCTGGGCTGGTGTCATGGCCATGGTCACCTGTAAAGTGTCAATTACCTTGGCATTGCCCTCTGTTGTGATATCCCCAGAGGCAGAAGCTAATACAATTTTACTTTTGTCTCTTTCCTTTTCCCCCATCTTATAGAGAGAACTTGTTACCATCCCTCAGGTGATGACTTTTGAAACACTTCATTTCTGAGGCAGGAGTGTTTTACTCCCTTCTCACCTGCCTCAGATTGCCATTGCTGACTTATTGGCCTCCTTCAAACTTTTTTGCCCTTATTTTTGCAGTTTTCTAGTCTTCCTGTAATTTGTCAGGCAGCAATCTACATCTGTAGGTGTAGATTTTGGGAAATGTTGCAGATATTCCACTTACACGCAACTTCTGTCTACAAAGATAAATACACAGGGGACTGTCACGGTCCACTCAGTGGACTCGTGATGGTTCGTTAACTATGATCTTGAAGGCAAAAATCAAGGCGACCACGCCAAGGGGTTATGCTTCAATTAAACAGCACGATTTTATTGTTTGCCTGTAAGGCAGCATGCAATAGGTAGAAAGACAGAAAGTGAATAAAAGGTAAAGTAAAAAGAAAAGGAAAGAGGATTATAGCTACCACCACGGGTCCAAGGTGTCCCTATGGTCCCAGATCCAGGCAGCATCCTGCCAGTCCTTCCGATCATCGTGATCCTTGGTGGGGAAGATCTCCAAAGTTCAGTTGCTAAGAAGGCATCTTTTTATGCCAAGCAACACACCTTGCTCCTCCTCTGGTCCATGGACTCCTGCCAGTCTCCGCCTTCTCAAGCCAGGTTATCATGCATGTCCAAAGATGAGTGCCCGAGGCGTGGTTTGCCTTAGATGCGGGGAGCTTCAGACCAGGCGGCGTGTTTTTGTATTGTTTTCTGGTTTGTTGTTATGACCATGGTTGTGATCCATCTCCTGGACAGCTGTTATGCGACCTTATTGTAGTTGTTCCTTTCAATCCCAGGTGGCAGGGAATGGCATAGTACTCCTTGTACCGTGCAGTTCTCTTTCCCAGGGTCTTTGTGTCTTGGTGTTCATGAGGACCACATTCCATCTCCAGGTCTCTGTTGGCAATGTTGAGACAATATTGTTCTCTTTAGACTGACTCTTACAGGGACTAGGCCTTTGCTAGAGTGGTGCTGTCATATTATGGATGTGAAAGGCTATCAAATATAAATGTGAAAGTTCTTTTTCTGTTTGTCTAATGGAAATTCTGAAGAAGGGCTCTGAATGAGGGAAATTTGGCTCATGTAGCTGGGCTGATTTACAGCTATTCAGTTAGAGAAGCTCTGGGTGACATCTCAGCTGAATGAGGAAGCAGTCCAGAGGGCACTGTGAGGGCTGAGTGCCTCAGGGATATGGTTCCCTAGTTGGAGAAAGCACTCCCTCTCATGCCACATTGACAGGCATTCCAAGGAAAACACAGAAAATAAAACAATGAAATGTAGCTTATATCAACTGGTGATCCTCATAGAAAGCTTTTCCTCTGTGACTGCTTTGCAGCTACAATCAAGGTTGGCAATAAGAGTTCCCTTGACAGCTTTAGGCCTGAAAAGCATGCCCAGCTCTGGGTTTGCAGAAACCCTGATAAGGAGCCATATTATAAGGGTAAAAATAATAATAAAAAAAAAATTACCAGCTGGCTAAAGTTTATGTCTGTGTCTTCACTCCTGATTTTCTTGTTCTTGATTCCACATTTCTATCTATTAAATCCTAGAAGACTTTTGATCTTGTCCTTTGGCTGATGCAGACATTGGTTTCTTTGGTCCTGACATTGCATCTGACTCAGAGCGCACCCTTTGCATTTTTCTCCCTTTAGGTCCATAGCCCTTGCTGTGACTGAACAAACAGTATGTAGTGAGAGCAAAGGCCTTATGATTTATAAAATGTTTTTCGGTAGAAAAAATTGGGTACTGGGCTTCAATTTTTTCAGGATCCATTGGCCCTACAAAGCCACCTATTCCCCATGAGTCTTGCAGCTACCTCCCCACTCTGCTGAAAATACATCTATCAATTAAAATTCCCCATAGAACTTAAATTAAAAAAAAAACCCTAACAACCTGCAGAGCACATCTGATAACTACTGCACCCTATATCTAGGTCTTTATAATTGAGTTGCACTGCACTCTGCAGATAAATATTGGCAGAGTATTATTTGCAAAATACATTATTTTCTGCCAATGCATAGCTCAGAAGTCAAATTTATAGATTCAGGGGGCTCCACAAATGCAGACCTCGTGAGATTCATGCAAGAAGTTAAAAACAAAGGGGAAAAAGGATACAAAGGTACTTATACTAATTTTTTAAAAGACTCGATTTGAAGTAGCTCTTTTTCTGCTGTTGATTTACTGAAGTTAGATTGTTGAAAGCAGTGAAAATAAAGTCATAGTTCTCCAAGCATTCTTCATATTTTCCTTTGGACTCATATCTCAGAGTAATAAAACTTCCACAGGATCTACATCTCTTTGTGCAGAACTTGCTTACTAAAACAATGAATTCTTCTTGGGTACAAGATTTGCATAGCATTTTCATGGTCAATTGCTTTTGGTATTAATAGGACAAAGATGTCTTTGTGGTGCAGGATGGCAGTAGTCCCTGAAAAATGCTCTGCTTTTCCTTGTCATCACGCTTTTCCTGGCCATTTTGTCTAGAGCTAAAGAGGAAAAAAACCCAGCTAAGTTATGTTCTAGTTCTTTCTCTGTTTCTCCCCTTTTTGAGAAAGATAGTGAATAAATAAATAAGGAAAGGGAGTGGTGAAAGGTGGTGGTAAATGTGACAGGAAGCATTTGTAACTCAGGGTCTGTAATACTGTAGGAAATTAATCCTTAGCAGTACTGTGTCCCTCAGAGATTCTGGATGGACTCAGCTGGGAATAAAGATTAGCAGAAGGTGAAGGAAAGATGCTTGCTTTCTAGGTCTGTCTGGGAATACTTTATTCTTGCGGCTAGGGTCTTTCTGGTAATGTGCTCCAAAGTGCTCTGGTTTCTATCAAACGTAGGTCAAATCACTATAGTGAGGCTGTGGGTTCACCACCCTGCCTGTATCATCCTGCATTGCTTTTATGATGGATGCTATACAACATATTACAAAACCTGAAAAGCTTTTAAAATGTGTATTAGGTAGCATGTGCTGAGATGAGTTGGCTGCAGCTAGAATAAAAAGATTTCTTGCCAGAAATATGTGATACAAAGGGGAGGAGTGTGAAACCCAGGAAGTCTTTTAATAACAAAGAGGGCAATGACTCTAGACAAGCCATTGATTCTTCATTTGTTTTGCACTAAATCAAGACTACTTAGACTAGCGTATTAAGAGAAAGAAGTTTATCTGCAATCAGAGTCTGGGTTGCTATAAACACAGGAGTCTGAGATTCTGTATTTCAGCTGAGATACTCTAGTACTCCTAGCCAGATACGGTGTTGTTAAGGATAGGGTAGAATTTCTTTTCTATATGTATTTATATACACAAGTTTTAGCACTTGCATTCTCTCGTTTCTGACTGCTACTGCCCACAGATATTTACCTTAAACTTAAGTACATATAGCTTTCATCTGTTTCCCTTTGAAGGGTGCCTAGCAGTGAAGCATGCCTAGCAGTGAAGCATGCCTAGCAGGGTCAAGGTGCCTTGCCCCCACAAAGGCTTTGGATAAGTATAGGATGCATGTACTCCCAAGTACATGCTTAGAACAGGCTGTTAGCAGAATGAGGCTGCCTTCCAAACCCCAGAAGATAGACTAAGATGAGGTATCAGACTACACTTGAGGCTGGAGACAGCAAGCATAAGTCTATGAATGAGAGGCAAGTTGTTAATTAAGCCCAGATGTCCAGAAAGCCAAGTCAAGTTACTGCAAGCTGCTATACTTACCTCTTCCACTGGTTTTATATATTTGATCACATGGTAATCCTTTGGTTATCAACCTTCTATCATGTGTCTCTCCTGTGTTCTGTGATTAGTTAATTACTTCACTTAAGTACTGAAGCATTTAGCACTCAAAGCTAATCATTGTTGACTTCCCCTGTGTCAGACACTAGGCCATTTAACTTTGAATTCTGTGTTTGGATGTTTCTCAGCTAATGTTTTCTTCTCTGTGACATACATTTTCTCTGACTGATATAAGACTGAGCCCAGTATCCCTTGCTGAGTATCCTGCTTAGTCATATGTGCAACTAAGCAATTTTTCAGATTGTGTGAGTGCATCTTACCTAGTTATTAGTTCTAGCACATTTAGATCACAGTGAAGACAGCTAGACTTCTTGCTTTTCAAACCTGCATAGTATTACCTTGTCTGCACACAGGATACAGGCACCCAAATCTATTGAAATGGGATGGGATTAAGCTGCATGACTTTTTTAGACTCTTTTGAAAATCCAGGCCATAACTGAGTCATAAGCTGTGTATAACTGGGAGCATTGCTTTCAGATGTAGGAAACTGAATTTTTTTGTCTGCACTGATATAAAAGTGGTCTTATCTTTCAAAGACGCTGAGCTCTGATTAGCCACACACAGAAGTCAATGAAAATCTTGACCTATTATTACAAATATTAGTATTTGAGTGCTTTTATTCTACACTGGATTGTTCTAACCATCATATAAACATACAGAAATGATAGATCCCTCCCCAGAGAGCTTATAATGATGGTAGTTTTGCCTGTGCAAATCTGAAAACATGTTACTTATGTATAAAGTTTACAAATGTAATTTAGTATATTGAAATGATCAACAATTTCTGCAGGGCTACTCAGAAAATGTTCTAAAGCGATATCCAGGTCTCACTATGAAAGAAACCTGAACCAAAACAGATTTGTATGCAGAGTATTGGTAGGCCCATTGTTATAAATAATTCAGACTTCTTCAATATGAATATACTGTACATAGAAAGCTCATTTTCCATGTATGCTGTTCAGGCCAGTTATCACAAATGCATAAAACGCAAACATGATGTATTATAATTTGGTTAGGATGAACAGTGAGGATTTTATTCCTATTAGTTTTTTTAATGCAATGCTTTTGTTGAAGTTGATTTAGCCAGCTTCCTAAGATCCTTGTTAGGTGCCTGCAGGACTGAAAATGGGTGGATGTCCAGAGTAACTGCACAAGTGTTTATACTATGCTGATACCATGCTGTGTTTGAGTCACATCTGGAACCAAATGATTAACTACATCACAAAAATTTCCCAGGCATCAAACTCTTAGGCTGGATTGGCTTGATCTGCATTGGTTAGACCTGGAGCTAGATTTCAAAAGACTCCAATATTTAGAGTAGTTTCAGTGCTGGCTTCACCTTCATATTAATTTCTTAAATCTCAGCTTTTCACATCAGACAGAATATGCAATTACTGCCCCAGATTTGTGCAGGACTCTCTCCATGCTACTGGATTATGGTTGTATTTTTGCCATCTGCTAGAGGAATACCCTTATTCCCTGAATTTTAGGTCTGCAAAAGGGGGTTGAGGGAGCTGTACGGCTACACCAAGTCCACTAATGCACAGTTAGGAGAAGGGAAGAGAATGCTTTACCTTCTTTCTACTCAGTTCAGGAAAGATTCCTGCCTTTTCAAGCACCCCTAATCATGGGACAAATTTGCACTATCTTAAAAACTTATGTTTGCTTTATAGACTCATTTAAAGCCCTCTACTAACTTTTGGAATGGCTTGCTTTTCCCATAATTGAAATACCAGATTTTTTCCATTATTTGTATCCTTGTTGTACCTTCAGCTGGATGGGAGATAGATCTATAGATTTAGAGAGCCAAATCCTACTTCCAGGTGATGGCTTTTCTTGAAGACATGAAGAAATAGATGCGTACCAGCCAATGTGCTTATATCATGTGAGTGATGCAGGAAAAGCACTGATGTAGGAAGATTTACATGCCATAGATTTAGTGCATGCTCCAAAGGGCAAAGGAATATTTTGGTTTTGGACACCAGGTAAATGTCTTCACCTTTGTTCTCAATTTTAATCTGTAAAATGTAAATTAAAGACCTTCTGTATTTCAGAGTGGTACTCTAAGGAGAAGAGCTTTAAGATATGTAAACAGTATGCTACAGTGGTCACATAGTTAAAGCAGGAGATTAAAAGGGGAAGGGGAGGTTCCCTATTATTGGTGCAGAAGGAGGTGATAGCAGGTTGCATGAGCTAGAGAAGAATTTGTGCCTAAAATGAAGGAAAGTTGCAAAAACTTCAACAGCTTTCAGATGATGCTCACTAAATCTGATGTTGGGCTTCTCTGATGTGATATAGACCATGTTGATTCTGATGTGAAGGTGCAGAACACTCCTGTTTTGTAGTACCTTCCTACTTTGATGACTGACAAAATGAGACTGCCTCATTAGGGCCTTCAGATGGAAACCTACAATTTCTTCCATCTTCTCTTCACTAGTAGGATTTCACCCTCTAACCAATTTATAGGTACTTTAATTTATGATATGCAGTCTGGACAGTATTCTCCTGCCCCAAAAAACTGCAAAGGTTTGTACATATTATGATCTTGCTAAAAGCTGTTCTGTGCAATGTCACTTCCTACATCTCAGCTACCAGGGAAACTGAGGGATGAAGCTCAGATATTGTCACCAGTGGTAAATGTCCTATCATATTTACCTTATGCCACCAGAGGTCCTATTTAAATCATTGTATATAAGTAGAGAAAAATATATTGATATGAGAAAGCTGATAAGAACCTAGCTGTTGGGAAAAAGGTTCTGGAATAATCATAAGCTGCACATTAATGGATGAGCAGTATATGAATATGGTTTTTTGGAGCTCTACCTCTATGTATTCACTAGAAGATTAACTGCTGTTAGCAGAAGAGCAGAATTTAATTGGTCTAATTGTGTAACCAAAATACCAAATCCTTTGTGTGTACTCTACTCACTTTGAGACTACAGCTGCCATTGACCTGAACTGGGACAGAATTTCAACTGTTATTCTTAATATTTTTTTTTAATGGATATAAATTGGTCACTTCTGACATCAGTTGGCACAGAGGGTCTTTCTTGGTTAAAATGTAAATTTTAGTGAGTGGAATAATAATAGAAATGAGACCTTTGTCTCTTGAAATTAAAGTGCTTGTAAAGCTGAAGCTGCCAGCTTTGTATATTACAGCCTGAGGAGATAATATACTGAATCATTCATTTCCTTTTCCTATTCTTTTTGCTTTCTTCAAAAGCACGTTCTGTTTCAAGTAATTTCAGGCCAATAATGAATATAACACTGACTGACTCACTGTCATACAAGATCTGCTTTGGGATATACTTTATCAAGTTTTGTTTCTGTGCAGTCAGAATACTGAGAAAAATGGGAAAAAGTAACATACCACATGGTGAGCTTATGCTTCTTCTTGATGCTTTTAAACTATCAGGGTTTTGATGAGAAGCCCACCTGTGTATGCCTGGATTACTCCAGTTTTGTCTTCTATTCCTCACTACCTGCAGAAAGCATCTTTCTAATACTAAGGGTGCAGAAGAATTAATTCAATTTAATACTCAAATTACTTTCGCCATGATAGGAGGCTGTCTTGGCTCCAATACTATATTTTCATTAATATATTGCATGATGGAGTAGAAGATATTCTTGTTAGTTTTTTTCAGATGGCATTGTGCTGCTGGTGTGTTACAGGAGAGGCTTGCAAATTAAAATGGTACTGGCAAACCTGGGTGTAGTACTGAAAGATACATCTTGTTGAATAGAAGCAAAGCGCTGCACACAGGAAAAATAGATGTCACTGCCTAGGTAGAAGCGTTTCTTGGTAGCAGATCTGCATAAAATGAAAAAGGATTGAGGGCTTAAGGTGCATTTTCATATATTTTGAAGTTTTTTAAAAAAATGTGGAAGCTGAAATACAGCTTAGAAACAATCTGACATAATTCTTTGTCTCTACTCAAGCCTATTAAAATTTAGATGAGACTTTGTCCAGTTTGAACACTGAAGTTCAAACAAGAGTTGAGCCATCTGAACACAGTACAAGAGGGATCAGAAGCCTGCAGACATGACCAAAGAAGAAAGAAGGGATAAAAATAATGAGTTTTGTCTTAAGATGTTGCATTTGGTTTGCATGGCAAGGTTTTGGCAGCGTGGGATCTACAGGGGTGGTCTGCGAGAAGCTCCTGTCACCTGCTGAGGTGACCAGCTCCGGAGTAGGCACATTCCACAGCAGCGTGGGGGACTGGGGTGTGCAGGGTGTTCCAGGGCCAGGGAGATCCCAGAGGAGCACTGAGACCTGCCAGGGGCTGGCAGCTCGCTGGAGAGTGGTTGGCAAGGCATGAGGGGGGCAAGGGTAGCAAAGGGTGCCCTTGGGGCACTGCCAGCAGGGCGAGCAGCCAAGCAGTGGGACAGCAGCCAGGGCCTGGGACAGCAGCTGGTGGTTTGAAGTCCACACAGCCTGGCAACCGGCCAGCACTCTGTGACTATCTGCACAGGTCAAGGGCATTCATCCTACCCAACATCCATGGCAGAATGGCTGGCACTCATCCAAGAGCAAAGGCTGCAGCTCTGGCCGGGGGGGTCTCAACATCTACCCCGGTGGTGGCCAATACCCCTGCCCATACAGAGTCACTGAGGGGAGAGGCTGCAGTGCAGGCCTCAGGCTGTGGGATGTGCCCAGACATTTCCCCTGGGACGGGGACAGGCAGCGGACCTGCCTGCAAAAGCTGGGCCCAGGTGAAGGACCTCCTGCAGCAGGTGGCTGAGCTGCAGGAGGTGGTGAGAAAGCTGCGTGGCATCAGGGAGGCTGAGAAGGGGTTGGATAGCTGGTTCCAAGCAGTCTGCAGCAGCCCCACAGCCCATGGCCAAACTCACAGAAAGGAGGGAGGCCAGTAACACAGAGAATGGAAGCCTACAATGGCCAGGAGCTGCAGGAGTGTCTCAGCATGCTCCAAACTATCAAGCTGCAAAAAGGTCTTTTACCATCTCATGCCATCATACTCTTCATACCAGTCCCTCTGCTACCTTCACCTCATCTCTCCTCACCCAGGGCACATGTTCTCTCTCTGCTTCTTCCTCATCTCTATGTTAGCTGCCCAACCACTTAACAGAACAGCCACAGCTGCACCTTGTCTACATCAGCCAACCCACAGTTGTATATTATCAATGTTAATTAACCCAGCTTCATTACTCTACACTTCCCCCTCCTCCCCCCCCCCCCCCCCCCCCCTTTTTTTTTTCTCCTTTTTAACATTCCTCTACACATGAGGAAGAGACTTCCCCTGAAGCCGGAGTGCCCTTGCAGAACTGCTTCACCACTCTGCAGACTGTTGAGGAAAGACCTATGACATCAGGAGAGATGCTGGGGCTGAGCAGGGCAGCCCGGTCTGCTCCCCGTGTAACAACCAGCACAACTAAGAAAAAGCGACGGGTGACAGCAGAAGGCGACTCTCCTCTGAGAGGTACGGAGGCACCCATGTGCCGGCCTGACGCACTCCCTAGGGAGGTGTGCTGCTCACCGGGGGCTTGTATCAGGGAAGTCACCAAGTCTAGTGGAAGGTGTCTCTGCCCACGGCAGGGGAGCTGGAACTAGATTATCTTTAAGGTCCATTCCAGCCTAAACCATGATTCTATGATTCTAAGTTGCTAGAAACTTTCCCTATGTCTGATCCTATCCAGGAAAAGGAGAGGGATTACAAGATCCATTCAGATCCCTTCTAGTCCCATTGATCTAAGACTTCAGGTTCAGCTATAAACAATAAACTGTGAACAATCTTATTTGATAAAATGCAGTTTTAAAATTTTCTGTTTACAATCTAAATCTGTTCAGACAGCTATGACACTATGGATGAGTTTAACATGAACATTTCCTGTATTAGATTTTTTCCATGTAAGAAATATAGTTTCATAAACTGGAAAACACTCACTAATACTATGGTAGCAGATCTCAGATTTGCATGAAATATTAGTACTCCAGATTTTGTGATGCCTTTGAAACTGAACAATTGTTGTTAAAAATTCTATAGAAGCTCAGCAGACTTTTTTAAGTAACTGTGACTTGATTCTCTAATGGACCCAGCGCTTGAGAGGAAATGGGCTTTAGACTGAGACGTAAATGTTTTCCTGAGACTTAACAGTTATTTTATTGAAACTGCCAATAAAAGCAAGCAGTTAATAGAGAATTATGTGAAATGACACAGTGAAGGGCTTTTTATGAAATTTTTGCAAACTGAAAATAGTGTATTTTAGTCAGTTGAAGCTGATCATAAATTGAATTTTAGCTTATTTGGCACATACAACTTGACCTTGCAGAAGAGATTAAATCTGTGTCTTTTAAAAGGAGTGTTTTCTGAATTATAGAGAAAAGTATGTAAAATCAGTTAATAAATCTGGGTAAGTTTCCCATAGGAATATGCTAAAAAAAAAAAATCAGGAGTGTATCAAAAAGATCCCATGAATGTTTAAGCAATCTGAATTGACTATGGATCTTTTAAGACACAAAATGATAACACCAATTTTTATGCAAATGCACCACCTGAATGAAATCATATCATTCCGAATTAAAACACACAGGGGTTTACAATGGAATTTATTTTATTTCAGAGATTCAGCAGATTCCTTTGCACATTATGCTTAAACCTTTGCTTGAGGGAGAACCTGGAATATACCTGTGCCTATGTTGAACATTTATCACTTATGGGAGAACTATAAAAAGCAATAATATTAAACATACTGTAATACTTTTCCTTTTGTTTTCAATGTCATTTTGTAGAAGAATCAGTGGAATTCTTAACTTTTATTAAATCCCTAGGAGGCTTCCATGATGTGAAAGGTGAGGAAGGAATTCACATGGTTCTGGGAGTCACGGCAGTACAGATCTCAATGCAAAGCCTGGATTGCCTATATGGGGGAATACTGGGTAGAGGTATAGAGTTTACACTAGACTGGCCATCTGGTTTAGGCATAATCTAGGCATGTCTGCAAAGGAAGGTCAGTCTTTCAGAGTAAAACGCACCACAATGTTTACACCTTAAAACAACAGAGGAGAGCTAGTGCAGATTATGAAGACCAATTAATTGGTGAAGTCAGTGTAAGTGGCAGTTTTCTTTAGGTGGATAAGGACCAGTTCATTGCATACTCTACTGACGTACAAGATGTAATTCATTTTGTTGGACATTCTGTGCTTGGCCAAGCTCAGGAAAAAGCAATACTGGACGTCGAGATTAATTTGCATGTGTATATCCAATTAGAGATTTCCAGTGTTATCCCTATGTTTTGAGAACAACAGATGCGCTTCACTGACATGATTACTAGGTGGTCTTAAGTTGTTCTTAGAAGCTGGGTGGAACTGATGAGGAATACAGAGAAAAGAAAATAATGACTTTCAAATTAAATTCTTACATAATAATACATATATTCTGACTTTAGTAAAATTCCAGCAGAGTGATTAGGGTGCAAGGGTCTACATATGTTTGGCACTACTGGATCTACAAGGAGTAGACGACCATGTTTTTTAGAGCGAGGGAAATATATAGGGGAACATAGTTCAGTTATCATAGGTAAGAGCATAAACTAGGAATGATACCTGCAACTGATTTGGAAGAAAGTTTGACAGGCTGTGTATTAAAACTTTCCCTTGGATTTAAAAAAAGGTAAATGCTATTGTTTGACTTGTGAGCATTTTTGTGCATTTCAGAGCATGATTGCAGGCAAAAATGTGTCCTGTTTTGATTCATACTTGTCACATGATTTGTTCTTATAAAAACATTTCCAATTTACATGCACAACTGATGTGAAATAGCAGCCATGAGCAGATTTAGAAAGCAATCTCTGAAAATTCAGCCAACTAGATTTGCCCTGGAGTGTTACTGAGAATGAAATGAGAACCCCACAAAAAGTTACAGCCTTATAAAATACAGTGGACTTTATTACATATTTATGAGCTATAGTGTCAATATAGCACTGTTATGAAGTTCAAATGATGCAAACATTCTTAGGGTTTGACCCTGCCAACATTGCCTCGATATTGTGCTAGTAATTCTAATCATGTACTTGTGTATGTGCAGGTTTAGATCTTTGATCCTTATTTTATGGTCTTGTTAGTCACTAGGTAAGAGCAAAGACACATGTGAAGGGAAGAAATTTAGCAGGTATAGTGTTAGTCCAAAGGTGTACTGCACTGGAAAGTTTGAGGAAAATTGGTTCAGCTATTTTTGAGTTAGCCAAGTGTTTTTCAGTTGTTAAGAAAATTGTTTCAGCTATTTCATGCTTGGGTAACTCAGTCTTGTTTAAAAATATCAGACCTGGTGTGCATGTAGTCTTGCAGTAGAAATGCGTATTCTGCTTTGTGGGAAGGAAGTTACCTTTGAAATATTAGCTGTAATAATCATAAAACATTCAGGAAGAGGGTATTATTCCCTCTATCTTCCTCTGGAATTGTACCGCAGCATCACCTGCTGCTTCTGAGCTTTGCCTATTTGAAGGTTACCTACAGCTTCAGAGGAGTCTACCAATATTTCCTGTGAGCAAATGCAGATTAGTGGAGGACAGATTTCAAAGGTGGGGCTGAAAATTTTTATTTGGCCTGATTTAATATGCCATGAAAGGTAGGTGTTGCTGCACCTGATGTATTTATGAAGTTAAGAGTTGCACCTAATACTGCAGTGCATGGGGAACTACATTGTCTTTTGGACAGTAAGACAGTTCTTAAAGGTCTGAAAGAAGCCTCAAATCTGCAATACTGACTGAAGAACCACAATGCTCTACAGTTCAGGAGAGAAGAAAGCTTTTTTTTTACAGTGTCACTTTCTTGCTGGAAGGGCTTTCTCTCATTTTTCTTTTTTCTTTTTTTTTTTTTTTTTTTTTTTTTTTTCTTTTTTTCTGTGCTTGAATATATCTTCTGGGTTGTAGAGTGTTAACACTATATGTAAATTTTTTTGCTTTACCTGAATACATTTATACATTAAGTATTTTTTATTGATAGTGTATTTGAGAGTATATTTTTTCATTTATACATTTTTATTGGCAGCTACTGCCTTGCAAAACAATTATATTATGGGCTAAAAACGTGCATGCTGTGCTAAGCCAGAGGTTACTTTGCTCAGAACGTATGCAGGAGGTTTGATAGCATTCTTTTGCTTTCTTGGGCTATGCATGCAAATGAGTTTAGGTATTCTAGTGATGGAAATATTTACTGAAATCCTCCTCTTAGAAAGGAAGTTAAAGAGAAACAATACATTTATGCAAGGAGAAGGTCAGTTCTAACCCTCGCTACTCAAGAAATACATTTAGGTTTATCATAGCAATGTCTCCACACAGAAAAGAAAGGTAAGAAGAGGCCAAATCTATTTGCTATTTCCCCCTATTGATCACCCAGCCTCTAGGTATTTAAGTTAATGTAATTTCTTGAGCTCAGTATGATTTGTCTATTTAGAAACTCTTAGTGGAGCCTTCCCTTGGACCCACATACATACAACTAAGAAATTTTGGGCAATTTCAAAGCAGGTGATACCTCTGGGAATAACTATGTCTATCTGTTGGCTTTGAACACATTTCCAGCAGGTTTCATCGGGTGATTCCCAGCTCTTCAAACAGCAGTTTCTTGCTGGTAGATAGTCTGTTCCAGTCTACCCTCCCAGGACTAATAACAATTTTGTAAACATATAAGAAGAAATTACTATTTATCAGAACTACATTGTGAGTTAAAAATTGGTATATAAGTTGTGTTCACAAAATGAAACTTTTTATAACTACAGATGCACAAACTTAATAGTTTGTATTTTGTGCATATGGTGAGTGATACTGTAGTGCTATGTTCTGATTAATATGTCTGGGGAAAGAAGGAGTGCTGTAGTAACTGTAAGAGGTAAACTTTAGTCTTTCGGTTTCATGCACATTTGACCCTCATTTAGGGCCAGCGGTACAACTTATACTCAATAAAGTACTTATTTGTATATGTACCATGTATAACTTCAGTGAAACTTTGTATAGGAGTAGATACCTACCACCTTGGGTCTGGTTTTTTCTGTATTGCACTGCCTACAGTGTTAATCCAATACAATTCTTTTCCAGCATTCCACATTTCCCAACAGGATATAGAACAAAACCAAGGTTTTGGAAACTCTGGGTAGTTTCCACACCATCTTTGGTGCACTACATACCATCTGTCTCAGGCATCTAAGTGACCAGTGTCTCTGAGCTGTTGTTCAGTGGAGGGGTTTGGTCCCTTTCCAGAGGGTCTGTTGCTTAGGCAGCCGAAGTATGTGCTCTAGCGTATTATGCTAAGAAGAATACCCTTTCAGTCAACTATTTTGGGAGGCAAGAGTGGCTATCCACACATAAAATAAGTGGTGTGAAAACCTGCTGTTATCTAATGAAAATCTTGAGGAGTATGGCAGAAGTATGGCTTGGGGTTAGAGGCCCTGTAGCCTCCTGTCCTGAACAGAAGGTCTAGGACCAACACCAGGAGGACATGCCCATGGCTTCATGGATTGGCAGCGCCTCTTGAATCCTCACAGTTGATTCAAGGAACTGTCCACTCACTTGCTTAAAAGAGATGAAACTTTTTGTGTGGGCTGCCCAAGGGAGGACAAATCTGACTCCCCTGTACAGAGAATGAATGAAAGGTGACATTAGTATATATGTGAACAGGCCATTCTCATTCTGCTGCACAGGAAGACATCTGCCTTTTTGTTTCTGAATGTCTCAAACTGAGTTGCTTTACTCATTTTAGAGAATATGAGAGTCCTTGAGCGGCCTTGTAATTTAAATGGTAGTAATCATGAAGGAAGATCCTAATCAGTGGGAGTAAATGGTATCAGACTGGCCTTAATCAGTATGGTGAGAGCTGGGCAAAGAAAAATAACAACAAAAACATTCAGCCTGAGATTAAACAATGTAGAGCTTGTTACAGCATTTTAAAATCAGCCGTGTGCACCCTCTAGTAAGAAACCTATCAAAACGCACTCTCCATGGCTGTTTTTTTCTCTTTTTCTGCCCACAGTGTAGTCCATATACAACCAATCTGTGTGGTTACAGACAGCTGAGAAAATTTAGTGCAATTTCAGCTTCAATGCTCAAATTGTTTTTCTATAGGCCAAGTAGTTTAAAGCAGCTTTACCTCTGGTCTCAGGTGTTGCTGAGGCAGCAAAGTCTGTGAGCCCCCACAAATCAGCAGGGAAAACTGCTGAAGCAAGAAAAATCTTTAATTGTGCATCCAAAAATACTAACAAAAAAATCAAACAAGCAGCATTTTTCCCAATTAAATGTTTCTGTGTTCCCATCAAGGAACACATATGAGTGTTTTTGAGATTTGTCACTGGTACCTGGCTTTTAGGATGGTTATCTTGGAGCTGTGTTGTGGTGAATCATTACCTGCTTATTGGAAATAACACTGGGGGGCATCTGGGACAGAGTGTGAAATTCCATATGAAAGGCATTTTTAATGTTAATGAAATACTTCAAATTTGTGTGGCCACTGAACAAAGCAGTAAACCAAAGCTGTTTTCTGGCACAGGGGTGTCCAGATCATAACTTGTCACCACAAGCTGTAATTGGCATCAGTGAAGAGGGCTGAAATGAATAAGAGAACTGAACGATGGTGGCAATTCCATAAATGGTCCGTAAAGAGTAGAGACTTGGAGGAAAGGTGAGACAAAGAGAAGGGTGTGTTGCACGTGCTGTCTCCAGTGCCCAAGCTGGCAGCAGAAATGGTGGAGATTTCAGTCTTGGCCAGCACTGTTGGTCCAGTTCTACAAGACAGCACTTTGGACATTGATATTCATTTTATGATATTTGTCAGCAGGATATCATGCTGGAGATGGTCACCTGCACCAGGGACTCTAGGTCAAGACTGGAGACAAGGAACTGGCTAGAAATCTGTTCCTTGGTCTTAAAAAACTTTCCTCTTAATGATGCATCAGGAAAAGAAACAAACTCCCTACTTCCTTCTCCTTCCACTCCCCTTCTCCCTCCCCCCCCTCCCCAATCCTTCTGCCCAAGCAGACGCACATGAAAAAAATGCTCAAACTAGTGTCACCTTTCCTGGTTGTTTTGGGATCATTCTTAACTTCTACAGGAGGTAGTAAGGTACAGGTCTGAAAGCCCTAATGAGGATTCTACCAGTGAACAGACCTCCAAGAAGATGTAACCCTTGTGTGGAAATGTTACCCACTAAACCTGTTTCAGGCAAAATATAGCGATATAATAAGCACCAGGGTGAACAGAACTAATTGTAGTAAGGTCATATAGATGAATTAGTGCATTCCCTGATGGCACAAAAACTCTTGAAAGTCTACTAAAAGACAATTAATTGAGTATTTAATTTATTGAAAGTATTTTTGAATAAGAGTATGTTTCTGAAGGTGGCAAAAGTGCTTTTAAAATACTTTGATATATTGATTGGTACAGTTAGTTTGTCACCTGCACATTGTTATTTAATGTTGTTGGCTCAGTTAATGTGTTTCCTGGATATGAATAATTAATGGTCTTGTATGGTGGTCATTATGTTATTTTAAGCTTAATAAATTGCTCAGACCCCTCAAAACTTTCATAGAGGTGTTTTTGTTATGTAAACGTAACAAAAATTAAGTACTGTCTAGCTGCTACTCAACCTTGGTATCACTGTAAGTGGATATCTGGTATGCATTTCAGAAGAAACAGTTTATTTTTTAGAGAAGAAGAGAGCTCCTGGGCAGCCAGAAGGGGAGGTTTGTCACCATCAAACGGTGTGGAAAGAGAGAAAAGAACTATTTGGTGATGGGGTGACACCAAGTCTAAGCTGTTCCATTCTGATTTTGCAGTTAAATCAGCTTGCTCACTTTCTGTATATGAGAACAAGGGAAGTTTTTAATGGTGAAATGAAGTGCTGGTATATAGTCAAACAGTTATAAACGGACCATGAATACATCTGGTTTGGAAATCAGAGAATGTTTTTTACCATCTGAAGAGTGGATGAAGAGTCTTGAGGGGTTTCAAGGTACATGTTACTCAGTTTGCTGCCTTGGACAGCAAGAAACCAGACTTGATGATCCTGGTTGTCCTTTCAATTCCATCTTGTGTTTGAAAGATTCACATCCAAAGTACTTATATGTGGTTTCACACAAACAGAAGACTGTTAAAAAGAAATTAAAGAGTGCATGAGATCTACAAGAATTTTAAATTTTGAACTGATTTACCAAAATGAAGCACAGAAGATGGGATTGAAGTCCCACAGTTTTTTTAATGTCATGTGTCTAGATATCCACATCTAGCTAGCCTCCCAGTGATCCCTGAACAGTCACTGGTGTGAAATGGGAAATTTCAGGGTCTATCTAACCTGTTCTAGATGTCCACTTTAGGGAGACAGTAATCATGTCCTAGAAATGGCTATTTTTCTCCATTAGCTATAAAAGTAGCCTTGGATAACTGCAAGTTTTCATTTTGTAGAAGTCTAAACTATGATCAGACATAACTGATCCAGAATAATTTTGCCAATAAGGTTTGGTTCTATATCCTAGTGTTATGATGGATTTTTTTTATTTATTTCAATTCATTAAACAAGTATTGATAAATATTGAAGTAAAGATTTAGCGTAATTGAAGATAAAATGGTATTTAAGAGAGGCATTTTATTTATTCAGACTGAAGCTGTGACTTGGGTATCTTATCAGAATAGTTTCTTGTCTTTTCAGGTGCTTTATCTCTTTGCAAGAGGGGAAAAAAAAGCTTTTTTGGTTATATGTATTTGAAACAAGACATATATCAACAAAGCAGTGAATGCTTCTTTAAAGTTCATATAAAAATTCTATTGCAGAGCAGTAAATGCCCTGCAATATTGAACAAAACACCTCAACCCATGTCTTCCTATCAAAGGTTCATCTTTGCAAGATAGGCTGATGATTGAACAGGTGGTGATGTGATAATGGATCAGCTGGGTCAACAAGATGAGGATTTACATGAAAAGCAAAAGTATGAAGAATTTGAGGTCAAAATTGCTTCTTATATGAGTCTGGTAGAAAATCACTTGAGCAATGATCATTCATCTATCAAGCATTTAGCAGCCACTCAGCTCAATGGAAAAAATTAAACTGATTGTATGTCAGGTGGAAAGGGTATAAACAAAGACAGAACAGAAATATCTGGGTATTTAAAAAATTCTGAACAGAAACCCTACTAAAAAATAATGAAGACTTAAAAAACACCTTTGGTTGCCAAGAAATCTTTCAGCATGCGAAGGCCTTCAAGTATGTTACAGGGACACAAAAAATAGCTGCTAAAATTCTAATTTATGACTGATTCACTATAGGGATAGAACTTTCTTATTCCTTGTTGAACCAAAAGATCAATTCCTCTGGTTCCAGACAGTATATGCTGTTACAGGTTCTTCCTTATTTGTCTCAGTATCTGTATTGATTACATTTTCTATTCTATACATGCTCAATACACTATACACTGCTGTGAGAAGCAGGAATCACCCTTTGTGGTTTCCTTAGTATTTGCTGACATTCTGCTATTACAGCATAATACTGTAAGATTTTTGCATTCCTCAGGGGATCAGTTGAATTCTCCTGGTTCTCAGGAAGTACTGGAAATGGATTATTTACATTTCAGACATGTATACCTTGAGGGAGCATTGAAGTTGTCTGCTTCTCAACAGCTTTTCTGGCAGATTGAAGGGGACCAGTATGGAAAAATGTCCCCAAGGCTTTGGGGACTGCTGTTTGAAATAGCAACAGTAGTAGCTTATAGGATGGGCTTGCTATCATACTGCTCATTTTGGAAAGACACTTGACATCCAGGCCAATGTGGTGAGCAGATCAGCTAAGTGTTTGGTACCATCACCTGCATTTCATACACAGTAGCTGCTATTTGCTAAACAGTAGGGCAGGACTGTGAAAGAGGTACCAGGGAGAAATGTTACACCAGTCTACACAGGCTTTTATTTCAGTGAAGGTGGTGAAACATTTGTGATATGGCATTTTGTTTAATTTAGATAGTCCTCAATAGACTCACTAGTTCAGTTGTCATCTTGTGGAGTCGCAGTAGAAAAGCAACGTTTTTCATTTTCACCTGGACTGTTTTCCCATCATCACCGTTCATACCCCACACTTCTATTCTGACTCATAACATCTGTCTATCCCTCTACCCATCGTATCCCATGATACATTTTTCCTGTTTTATTAATCTTTCTGGGGCACACTTTATCTCCTGTCTGCCTTGTTTATGGTCTGTCCCTTGTTCTCATTGTCACAAGAACAAAATTCACATCCTCCTTCTTCTATGTCTTCTCACGCCAATGACTTCTGGCCACTGGTTTCTTCGCTTTGACTCACTCGCCTATCTCCATCCCCTCCTTCAGGAATATTTGCTCCACCACAGCTAAAATCACAGCCTGTCACAGCCACATCATGGTTTCCTCTTTCTGATCTTTGGACCTCCAACAGATCTGGATCCCTTCAAACAAAATGCTTCTAAAACTGCTCTTTTGCAGGTGATTTTCCTTCTCCTTAGGGCTGCTTTGTATCCATTCTCCACCCAGCCTGTATTTGTGCTTGGGATTGCCCTGACCTATGTGCAGGACCTTGCACTTGGCCCTGTTGAACTTCATGAGGTTTGCACATGACCACCTCTCAAGGCTGTCAGATCCCTCTGGATGACATCCCTTCCCTCCAGTGTGCCAACCACACCACTCAGCTTGGTGCTGTTGACAAACTTGCTGAGGGTGCACTTGATCTCAGTGCCCATGTCTCTAACAAAGATGTTGAATAGCACTGGTTCCAGTACAGAGCCCTGAGGAATGCTACTTGTCATCAGTCTCCACTTGGACATCTAGCCATTGACTGCAACTCTTTGAATGGGACCACTCAGCCAAATCCTTATCCACTGAATAGTCCATCTGGCAAATCTATGTCTCTTCAGTTTAGAGACAAGGATGTTGTGCAGGAACAATAGCAGATGATCACTTTACAAACTGAATGATTTTACAAGTCATTCAATTATCATCAGAAAATACTAACGGAAACGAGTTGGAGGGGAATACAGTAGGGCTGTGACAGCAGAACAATGTGGTCTTACATTTCTAAGTCTAGCATTTGCATTTAGCATGACTTTTTGAAGTGATGTTGAGTATCTGTTCAATAAATTAGCTTTTATTCATAATAAACATGTTAGAACCATTCGTAAGGTTCAGAGACCTAGTAAGAAAGTTGATTTCCTTGATTGAAACCAGAATCTTCTTGTTCCTCCTTACACCTCAGAAATATTGAAAGAAACCATGAAAATCTGTAAGCTAAATGAGGCAAGTATATTCTTTTTCTCTTTGTACAGCACTTTGACCAGTGATGTCTTGGTGTGTGACAGCAACACTTATAATAAGCATTAATAATAATTAGATGCTATTTTTATGGGTAACAAACTTACATTATGTGATCTGTTTTCAATAATGATTTAAAGTTGTAACACTTGATACTTTTGCCAACTCTATGAAAAAAATTATTCAACTTATATTGAGAAATCAGTTGATTAATTTTTTTTTTTTAAAAGTGCTGTCAGATATGTTCCAGGCATGGACTGTTTGAAAGACAAGTAGCTTCTTAAAAGGAAATTCTGTTGCTAGGTAACCATAACCATAAAGTTTCAAGAGAAAGTATTTTTTATTTTAAATAAGAAATGTTGATTAATGAACTTGCTTAACAGGCAAAGAACAAAGCTATCACAGCTATCTCTATTATATCAAAGACCAGTTGAAGTATTCAACGGATATTTTAAGACAGAAGTATAAAGAAGAGGTCTTCAAAGGAAGTCTAGCCAAAGTTGGAGAACCAAGTAGTCCAGAGCATGCTGGTATAACAAAAGTGCCCAAGTATCTGTAGGGGATATTAAATCTCACATTTGAAGTTTTAAAATTATCTGTCAGCAATGAAAATTGGATCTACCTTGGGAAAGAGAGAAACTTACACCTGTATTTTCCAAACAGAAAGGTCTGAATGAAATGATGTCTTGAGGTTTCTTCTGGTCCTGCCCATCTGGGACGCTGCAGATTTCTGAAACTTCTGGTACTGCTCATCAGTGAAGGGTAAATACAGGGCTACAGTCTCTTGGGCTTTGATCCACTGTGGAAATTCCTAAGTGTGTCAGCACTACCTACGTACAAAGTTGGAAATGTTTAGAATACACATAAATAATTCCAGTCTCATAAAGTATTAGCTGGAGGTAACTGAGAGTCCAGTATTGATCTCCTTAGTTTCACTGAGTAGCACCTTAACCCACAAAATGACTACTGAAGTCTAAGAAGGTTTCTTTTGGAGAAAGCAGCACAAGTACAGGCATTAAAATCTGGCCCCACTGGCTCAATATTTATCTAGTTTTTTAATCCCACAGGTCTTGATCCAGTTTACAACTGCTGAAAATTGACTCAAGAGTAGACTAATTAATAAGTTCATAATAGTATCAAAGAGCAAGAAATCTTTAAAATGGCTCTTTCTGCAAGGAAATCAAACTGCTTTCTGAGAACTAGCAACATGAAACAAAATGCAGAGCTCTTCAAAGGGAGTTACAGTGCTTTCAGCTGTAAAACTTTGTGACTGTGTTTTCTGTTGATGTCCACACAGAAAAACTTCAGAAAACCATATTTGCAACAGGTAAACTTTGGTTTCTTGAACTACTGAAAGCTTCTGGTTAGGTAGAGGATATCCCAAAACAGAGGCAAAGGAAGACAAGATAGGTATTAGAAATACTGCAGATATTGCCACCTGTGCAAAGAGCAGGACATGCCAACTCAACTAGGAACATCCTGAAACACCAAGAAGAAAATGTTTCAACTATCAGACATGCTCAATAGCTTTTATTGATAAGGTTTTCTGGGAGGCATCTGCCTGGCAATTCACATCTATTTATGCTCTATCAGCTGAGTCAGTCAGGGTACAAACTTACAAATGAAGATGTGAAAGGCAACTGTGGGACTTGAGCAGCTCCCTGACACAGGCTGAGATGTGCCTGCTGAGGACAGCACTTGGAAATGTTTGGCTGAAAGCTGAGGACTGATTGCCTGTTAACTACAGACCTGTGCCATATTGCTTGTTAGCAGTTAGGATACAAAAGACCAGAAACGTTACAATTCTCCCCAAACTCTGAGGGGTACAAAGGACACGCTGCATATTACTGTCACCTTTGGCTAAGAAGGGAATACGTGTATATTTCTGCTAAAGTATAGCATATGCGTTGTTTGGAATGCTTGCATTTGAATATACATAATATCAGCAAGATGTGGAAGTCTGTTGTTAATAGCAAATTTACTGCTTAATAGTGTTTGTTTACTGTGTTTCAGACTGGTTCAAGGTTTTAGGGATGCCTTAAATATTTGCTTTACTGAAGCTAATATGTTCTTTTCTCAGAATTATTAACATGTCCTTATCAGAAATTTGCATGAACTAATCCTTTATAATGCTTTGAAAATTCCTGAATATATGAACGTCTGGCTTGTGATACTACAAAGAGTTAATATCAAATGCCAGACTACAGACAGTAAATCAGAATTTATGTATCTCTGACTATATAATGCTCTACATTCTGCTATATTTGTGTTATAAAATTTTTAGGCTTTGGTTTCTGGAAACCAATGAGAAAATTATGCTGTTCACTAAGTGAAAACAGAAAGGAGGTACAGGATTTTATCTTTGCTCCATTAAAAAAAAAAAAATGATGCAAGAAGTATAATTCTTCCTCTGACAGAGAGGCCTTGGTGCTTCATACAAGAATAGGATTGTGTTGATCCACAACAGATTTTTCAAAAAGGACAACTAGACATCCAAATGCTTATTAACCCTGTGTAAAAGAAGCTTAACAACTTCAACCAATTGTTTCCCACAAGGTGAAAAACACCCAAAGAAGTTGGGAATAAGAGCTAAATCAGATTGCTGACTGATAAGGATCCTTCCCAAGGCTAATAACAAAGGCTTACCACAGACAAGCATCGGATTAAGCATTTTAAGCCTCTATCAGCTAGCACCATTGAATTTGGCAGGGTAATTCTGCAGTCCGTAGCTGTTTGGGTAGCTATCAAAAATAGTGATGCAGAAAGCACAAAGACTTGGAAGGTGTTTGGGGTGTTTGCTTCTGCATTGTGAGTAAGTGAGGTTTGGTCTTTGTAGAAGGGGTTGCTCAGGGTGGAGAAAAAATATCCACTGGTTAAAGTACTAGAGAAGAACATGAAGAGCAGGAGAGGAGGAGGAGGATTGGCACAGCTTGAGAGTAAGAACGGGGAGAGCCATTTCCCTTCATGACTTCTTGGCTGTACTGTGTGTTTAGCTCCCATTTGGGGGGTTAATGGGTGCCTACATAAAATACCTTTGAGAATGATCTGCACTGACTGTTTGAAAGCTAATTTTTTACTTTATAGCTGCATGTTAGCTGCTGCACAGTGGCTGCATTGCTCTGGGCTCTGTCAGGCAGCTGTTTGTGTAGTAAAGCAGAATACGTACTATAAAAACTTGCTTTTCACAACACACTCAAAGGAAATGGAGTTTTCGATAGACTTACATGATACATCTTAATTTTGGCTTCATTATTTAAGAGACATTTTGCACGACTTGTAGCTTCTATGTGATAGCACTTTTCAAACCCAGTTATACTGAGTAGAAATAATCTACAATGAAGGTGATATAAAAATGATTGACTATGACTGGCTTCTCTTTTAAAAGAACCAGATATTTTGATAGCCAATAAAAGAGGAAAAAAGGAAGTTATTGGCCCTGTACTTTTCTGCATGACCTCTGTCTGAAGACCATCACCTTCATTCTAATAGTCTGATTTGTGTTTTGAATAAATTATTCAATAATTTCAAGCAGAAAAAGCTCTCTGTCTCTTTTGGAGTGTGACTTCTTTTTTCCACCCAACTGAGTTGCAACTAAATGCTTCACTGTGCTCCAAACCAACTTTGCAATTTACTTCTGAATCTCTAATGCTCTCACCACACGTAACGGCTTTCAGTGGCAACAGAGGTGGTCCTGCAGCTCACAGTCTTCTGCTTCCTTTCTTAAGTCAGTGACAGATAAAAAGGAGGAGAGTAAAAAAGTTATTCAGAGGTGAGAGAAGGGCAGTGTAGATTAAGAAATAAAATGCTCACAAAGCAAATCCTGCAGCCCCAGTTAATTGAATAGTTAAAATATCTCGGCTTCCATTTGTAAGTCCCAAAATATAGCCTTTTGTGATGGCTTTATTTTTTGCTTCTACAGACTTGTGCTAAGCTTGCAAGTCTGGCAAGCTGCTAGACAGTTCTGAAAATAAGTGAGCTCTGCTCACCCTATGGATTTTTCCAAGATACCTCCAACTTGCAGTTTTATTCTGCATATAAACCTTAAGTGCAATGGGGCTGAAGTTGGTATCTTAGACCTTTCAGATTTTCCTGTGTCGAGGAACACAATAAAGAAGATATCTGCCTACGCTGGTACCCGATTTGTCTCCTGTCTGTCACTTGTAAAGCAGCAATGGTGGAATAGTGCCTTTCTCCTGAGAAATTCTCTGGGTTCCTTCCCTGTGGGAAATAACACAGTATTGTGATGCAGATTTTCTGCTAAATCTCTCAAATCCCTCACTGTGGGGATTTCTCTTTTCAGTCCTCTATCCTGTCTGTAGAGCACTCACATTCAATACAGAAGGCTTATCACTTCCTTTTTAGAACTATAAGAACCAACATCACAGCCTGCAAAAACCCACCTGGTGAGCAAGATCTCATTTATTCGATTTTTGAATCTCACTGAGGACTGCTCTAGAGAGGAAGAGCCTCTGATAAGTTATTTGCTCTTTCCTTTAAAATATGCCTGCCTCAACCAAGTTTCAAAAGACTCCTGTTTCTATGCACCAGCAGATAGACCGTAATTATATTTGTTGTTAAATAGATAACTGTGATGTCCGATATTTAATTAGTACCACCTGTCTGACTGGATATGTGCCTGACTGCAACTGTAAATTATGTCAGTGCCTTTCAGACATAAAGGAGGGAAAACCAGGCATAGCTGTTAGGGGAACACAGATTCACGTGCTGACTCTGGTTTGAAAGGCAGATTCACACTGCTCAAATTAACACCTGACCATAGCATGTGAAATTTGCCATCCATGGGATGCACTGAAATTTTACATCTATGACCTGTGCTTTGTACTCTGTTTCACCCCGACTGTGATGCTGCAAAGGTATATGCACAGATTTCGGTGTTCAGAAGTGCTCATGAATCCACATTTCAGACAGAGGCAAAAGATATCGTGGAGGTGTATATTGGGCTTGCATTACAAGAAGCCCTGCCTCACTCTGCTGACGTAAATAGGCTCACACATGATTGAGATGTATTTCATCTTACATGGATGTGTTCTTATGGAGGATATTCCACTTACAGCAGATCAGAATTGAGAGTTATGTTGCTGAGTTCGCCACTGTTAGGTCATTTTATTTTTCCTTTCTAGTATTTACCTGTCCTTTCTTTTTGCAGAGTTACAAAAATAAACTTGCATAGTTGTGAAAACAAAACTGCAAGAGCCTGAGTGTTGTGAGGCGTTGCAATAATATGATAGTTAACAATGTAAGCACTTCAGTTAAATCCAGCTAAAAATATACCAATAAATAACTGCATTTATATCCTTTCATACCCAGGGAATAAATTAATATTTTTTGTTACGATAAGCCCTGGTTTTGACTGAAAGAAAAAGCATAGGCATGAATACTGAACTGAACACAAAATGGCTGATTGTTAATGAACACAGAAAATTTTACTAATAGCCAACAACAGGATATATACTTCATAGTGTAATTATCCCAGTTCCAGTTTGACCTAGATGCTAGACACAAGAATGTCAATGACTTCTTTGCAGACCACAAATGACCAGGATTTAGACCTTATAATTCACCAGGTGAGCAACAGTGATGTGAAGGGCTCATAATGTGACAGAGCCCTGATTCAGCAGAGACCTGGGATGTTTCCTGATAAATTACTGTCATTTGCTAATATCTGTGCAACAGAGTCCACTGCAGCAATGCTTCAGCTCCACTTGGTACATGCTGCAGGTTAAAAAGAAAAGTAATCTGCCAGCAGCAATAACACTGTCATAAATCTGGCAGTCCTAAGTCTTGTTTTCTGCCTTTTAATTTAGCCAAATCATTACTTTTAACACTTACAAGAGTACTAATATACTATGTTATTATGGGTGGGTCTGTATTTAAATAAGCCCAGATAGCAGGAGAGCAGTGTTTTAATGTTGATTAGGGCCTGAATCCATTTTCAGGCACTTAAGCAAGGTTTCTTATGTCAGAAGCTATGTATTTTTTGCTCAACTTTATTTCCTCTCCCCTTTCTAATCAGGCATGTTAAGTTTTCATTGTTTATTATTATTATCATCATCATCATCATCCATGATCTCCACAACAGGGCTAAAAACACTTTCAGAGAAATTGTGACTAAATTTTGGATATGAGAACTGAGAGGGGAATGCAGAGGGAGACACTATTGTTTTAATTGTAATGTCTTCAGTCTAGCTTCACTTTTACATTGAAGACTGTTAGAAAACTCCCTTTGACAGTTTATACTATCTGTGTGGTCAAGCCTTTTCTAACAGCGAGGGGAGATAACTGTTTAGCTACTTGACCTTCCTGGCAATGGTCTGGTAGAAGATTATAATAATCTTTCAGCCTCCAACAGTGATAAACTAGTATCCAAGCAGTGTTTTGCACTGTAATATTTCTGAATGAACTGTGACTAAAATTTATCTAGGAGAGAAACTAACATATTTCTAGTCTAAACAAAAATGTACTCAGCTGCAATGAATATGTAATAATAATTTATTTTCAAAACAAAGGGCCTTTTTTCTGTCAGTTGCTCTAGAACCGATTTTAGAGAAATAATTGATGCGGGAAGAGGCCACCAGAGGTAAGGCACTGAGGCAGGTTAATCTTGTTTGCTCACAGCAGTGTAGAATTCAAGCATTCAGCTCCAAACACAACATAAATACCCATTACTTGTATTTACAAACCACTTTTGTACCTATTTCTTCATTTACTACTTCACAAGTGCTTCTAACACCCAAAAGTCTATTTTACTTTTTTTTAAAATTTATTAATGTGTGCGTGTGCACATGTTGGAAGCTTAAGGATGTCCATGCACTGTAACTTTGTGATAGTGTGAATATTATTTCAAAAGGAATAAAGAGCTACTTCCACTTAAAAATATCTTCATTTATTCTTAAATCCTGCTTAGTTGTAATACTTTTCTAGTGTGCCAACAGGTGCCCCTCTGCTGAAATGTTAATTATGAATTTATTCCATGAAAATATGAACCTCAGACTAAGAAAATTATGAAGAATTTGAATACGTGCAAGACTCCATCATGAATAGAGCAGCCTTGTGAATAAGATTTTCTCCATGAATGACATGCTGGAATACTTGGCTTTCATTTGCTTGAGTTTAAATATAATTAAGGCAGCGCAAAAAGTTATGATCTCTCTCTCTTTCATTAACTTAAACTTTGACTGAATTAATTTTTCTGATCTTAAAAGAACATATTTATTGATACATGTACAGCCTGATTCAAAGCTCTCTGAAATCTGAAGGACTTCTGTGAACTGCAGTGAGGTCTGGAGGAGTGTAGCTGACATAAACCTGCAAGATAGGGAGCCCCTTGAAGACTGCCGTAAATTCTCAGAGACCATTGTCCCTAGCAATGGTTCAGTTTAGACAATTTGAACAATTTAGGCAGCCTAAGCATTGTTTAGAAGGTGACCTGCACATTTCATACCAATTCTCTCTCTTCTCTCACATTTGTAAACTTAACAAATCATATCCAATATCTTATTCTTGAAATTCTCATGCCCTCGCAGGTAGTATTAGAAACCTTGGAAAGGGCTAAAGCTTGGAATCCTGGAAATACAGAATTGGAAATGGCTTTTTGGTCTTCAAATGCAACCCCTTGACATTATAGACATGGTGTCATATGTTTACTTTCATAAATGTTTCAGTATATTAATAGTAGTTAGACTTTTTCTCCTTGTACCTTACCTGGAAGGTGATTTCAGTATCTCCCTTGCTCTGTATCTTACTGCATTAACAGCTGTTGCAGTTTGAGTCCAAATCAGTTTGCCTCACATAGGGCACCAATTGTCACAGCACAAACAAACTATCAAGTGGCAAAAGGCTTTACCGTTGGTCAGATTCTACTGTCCATGCTACTTCTCCATCCTCCAGAGGCCGGACCACACTGCTTCTTGTCTCTGCTATGTCTAGGTTCTTCCTCCTCTGGACTCCTCCTCCATCCAACCTCTCTCTCCCACACTCCTCAGGGCTATTTAACCACTTAGCAGGAAGGAGCTACAGCTGCATATTATCAATGTTAATCAACCCACTGCCTTCATTCCTCTACAATTCCCCCTTTTTGTTTTTATCCAAAAAGGCCATGTTTAACATCCATTGTGAGGCCCCTGTAAAGTTACACTAGGACATCCAAACAACAGTGTGCTCAATTTATTGCTGTGGTGACATCCAATCCAGTGCTTCTTGTAGTTCAGGCTGTGAGTTAGCTGTGTAAGCCTGGAGTTGTTGTGGGGGATTCACACGATTCCGTGTGTTCCTCCCCCCATTCCCTGCCCTCTGTTGCCACCTGTAAATAACTATCTTTGATTTACATTGTTTTGCAAAATGCCCCAATCTGTTACATTGAAGGCATACTAAAACAGAGGCATCAGCTCTTCCTGGCTTCGATCTCTTTGAACAGTCCTTCTTAAGTGACCTTCTTGCCCATATTTGTAACAGCAACAGGTGACCCTAACTGTGTCAGCAAAGGTTTTTGCCAGATGCTCAATTTGGAAGGCAGTGGTTCCTACCTTCCCGAACACATCCATTAATTCTACTAAGGTGGGACTGTGATTCGCCATGCCTGCAGTAACCTTCCTACAATCATCATTTACATTGTCCTTAGCTAACTGGAGTAACAATTCTTCCTTAGCTGCCCCATTTTGTATTTGCTTGTCCAAGGCATCTCTCAACCTATCCAGGAACGACACATATCCTTCATTTGGACTTGTTTTATTGTGGTCCATGGTTGTTGTGAAGCATCAGGATCTGGGATCTGCAATAAATCTTGGAGAGCTAACTCTTTTCCCTGCTGCAGAACTAAAGGATGTAAGTGAGCTTGTAACTGAGGAGAGTTAACTGGAGTCTCCCCCATCAATTGTGGAATCCTTGCCCCAAAACATGGGTCATCCTGCAGGTATTCTAAATATCATCAGTGATTGCTTGTTTGCCAAGCACCTCCAATTTGACTCAAAAAGTAACATTTGCATAGTCATCAAAATAACTTGTGCAATTGCACAGCAACCATGAGCAGTAAGCTCTACTGTGAAGACTATGTAACAATGATTGAGCATAGGGAGAGCCTACTCCGTGCCACATACAGGATGCTCTTAACTCTTTTATCATCCCCCAGGTGAAAGGCTCCCACTCGGGGGGAGCACTACCATCCCCTTGAAGCACTGGGCAGGTTAACACCCCACCCCCCATAGCAGCTATGGCATTGATATCCCCTTCTGCAAGCACATGCTCCCGCATCTTTCTCCAGAATCTGGCAGGATCTGGTCCCAGTGCTTTAACTTGGAACAGTTGTTGAACATGACCTGAGGTCTCCTACAATAAATCTGAGGTGGCTTGGGATCACAGGCAGGCAATGGGGCAACAGTTGGGTCCCCCTACCACCCAGAAGAGAAACAGCTTACAGTGGACAGCAAATATTGCAACACATTCATATCAATTAGTCATCAACAGCTCACCTCTCACAGTGTCTGCTACATGATCTGGATTGCAGGCTCTCACCACCTGTCTCAGCTATATTAGGCACCATCATCACTGCTTGTTACCCCCAGTCTCATATAAACTTCAAATATCCAAATCAGTTTGCCCCACATTGGGTGCTATTTGTTGCAGTTTGAGTCCAAATCAGTTTGCCTCACACAGGGCAGCAATTATCACAGCACAAACAAACAGCAAAAGGCTTAACTGTTGGTCAGATTCTACTGTCCATGCTGTTTCTACATTCTCCAAAGGCCAGACTACACTACTCTTTGTCTCTGCTACATCCAGATTCCAAACTCTCCAAGATTGTCTCTCTCTCTCATCCTCCTTGGAGCTATTTAACCACTTAGCAGGAGCGAGCTACAGCTGCACATCATCCATGTCAACCAACCCACTGCCTTCAAGGCAAGGCCACAGCTGCATGTTATCAATGCTAATCACCCCACTGCCTTCATTCCCCTACAAATAGCCAGTTTATGACCCTTTATTACTGTGTAAATACTCTCCTTGAGTTTAAATAACTATTTTCTTTCCCTATGTTTGTACATGAGTTTATGTATAGGCACTAGGCACATTCCTTTGGGTTACAAGGTGAATTCTTATTTGGTAAGCTCTCAGTTCACCTCTTTATCCTAGTGACCCTTCTCTATGCCTATTCCAATTGCATATCTCCTTTAAAAAGAAATGGCTCAAACTGTACATGCTATTACAAATTAAGTTTCATCAGGGCTTAGTATAGTGGAATTAATGCCTTTCTATCTCAGCTGGAAACACCTTAGCTGATGTATTGCAGGATGGTGTTTGAGGGTTTTTCCACGCTTGCCATCCCTCACTAGCTCACAGTCATCCTGTGATCAGCTTGCACATCTATCTGTGTCTCTCTCTTCCCAGTCACTTGTAACTGACAAGTTCCTAGTCAACAGCAGAAATTCTCATTCACAGTCCCCAATGACCTTCCTCTTTTTATTATTAATTTAATTTAATTATGCTTACTCCCATCCTCAGTTCTTTTTGTGAAATACCCTAATCCTCTTCAGTATTGACAATGCCTTTTAGCTTTTCATCTTAAAAATACTTTTTTTTTTTTTTTTAAGCCAAGGTTATTTATGCAAAAGTTAACAAGATTGGTCCAAGGCCAACCATTTGTTACCCCTCATCAGACTAGATTATTCTCTTTCAATATTCCTTTACTAGCCAATTTTTTACTCATCTCACAGTTATAGAATTAATTACTATTTTCCTAACCATTATTAACACTTCTTCAAATGACATTGTATTTACTGTACTTGTCACATTTACATGACATCAGTATTTTACTGAACTCCAAATGGATTAAAGCTAATGCCTCTTCTTTGTTTAGGTTACCAAGACAAAGCAGCATAGGTGACCTAGACTGGCTAGGTATTTGTTGAATACAAGTCGCACGTCACCTTATTTTTTTACAACTTAAATTATACTAGCCTTGAAAATATGGCTTTGAGATCAAGTTGGATACCATGTTCACTAAACTTGGTGGTCCCACATCTGGTGTTGTGTAAGCATTAAATATATTCATTACAGAACTCAGGTGTCATATGCCACTACTTTCAGACTTTTTGTGTGTCAAAAGTAATTCAGCACACAAACACCCAATTAGTTCAACACCTCTCTTGAGATACTAAAGTAAAAACAAGGGCTTGAAAAGAAGCATTACTATAGGACCTAAAGCATTTTTGAAGTAAAGGACAGAAATAAAACTTTGGAAAATATTTCTATACTATAACAGCAAGAGTTAATTTCTCAGGGCATTGGTAATAATGATTGTACATAAGCGTTTATTCTTTGGAAGCAATCTGTGTATGCTTTTTGATAGGAGCTGGGCATCCTTTATTGCCAACATTGAACAGGATTGGACCAATAGTGAATAAAGTGTAATTTTACTAAAGGTAATTATTTCTGCCAAGGCTCCTTAACCATTGCTTAAACTCAGCATTTTTCTTGCACAGAAATTGTTTTTGTAGTGGAAAATATCTAGAAAGGTTGATATTACAAAGGAAAGCAGTGAACATTGAATCATTTCAGCATGATAAAACTAGGTCAGAATTCTGTCTTTAATGTGTTTAATTTCAGACAGCTTTCCAAATTAAAGGTGATCATACATTCCCGGAGTGTTATTATTCCTGACTGTCCTGGAATATACAGTGTCTCTTTGACAGTTGTACAGCTGAAATTCATTGTTATTGGTTCCATTTTTTAATTTGCAAATGCAATTTTAAAACCCTTGAAAAATGATACAGCAAAATTTCAATACCTGAAGAAACAATAGGATATGGAATGGCAAATACTTTGCAATAAATCAGACTGCATAGACACAGGGGGAAGAAAAGACTCTCATTGGCATTAATTTGTCTTTCTCCTTTCTTTCTTTCTTTTCTTTATTTTTTTTTTCCTTTTCAAAAAAACCCTCAATTACAATATAAACTGAATAAGGAACTAAAAGGTTGGTTCAGAAGCTGGGTTATCAATATAATACAGAAAGCAATAGTGAAAGCTAATAGATGAAGTGTATATGACCTTCACATCGGATTAGTGACCAGTGTAGTACATTAGCAAAATACTGTGCATTGTACTCAGTAACATAATAAGATATTTTTTCTTATTATAATACAAAATTCATTAATGTAATATAAATGTTCATTCTAGCCTGCCTTATCAGGGATTTCCATGTTGTATTTCTAGCCCGGTCTCCTGCTTATTGGTCTGGTTTACATAATGGTATAAGTGTAAAATGGAGTATGCTTTTTAAATGAGAAGGACTAAGGTGATGAAGGAGGAATAAGGGAATGAAAACAAAACACAGAGGAAAGGGAAATGGGAAGAAATGAGAGAAAGGGAGGAGAAAGTGAAACAGGCTATGTCAAAGTAGGGAAGTAAATAGGAACACATTAAAAAAGTAAGAAACGAAGAAGAATTATTAATGATAAAAGGTAAGCTTTTCAGTTCTTATGTCCAAATTTGATGTTAAGATCTAATTTTTGTTTCTGGCTGAGCTGATTTCAGCTCAGGTATTCATATGTTAAATGTGCATGAAGATAGCCTTTTATCATAGTTTCAGCAACTTGCTTCTTGGAAATGTACTTACAGAAGGAAATTAAACCTGGTGTATGACTAAGTACGGGAATTCAGATTCAAGTGCTGACAAGTCAGATTTTGTTAACATGAAGTCTAAGACTTAATGGAAAACAGGTGATGTTTTGCTTATGCTTTTGCTCGTTCACATAAGAGAGCATTTATACATTGATATTACATTTATATTAATGCAGCCTGACTATTTCAGTGATCATTTGGGATAACTGTATTCTCACTGAATAGTACTTTCAACAGTTTAGCATCCCTCCGAAACTAACAAAATACTTATGAGATGGCACTACTTTTTCTGAAAGTATCATTAGATTATTCTTAGTTTACATGTGTTATCTAAAGGAGAGAAACAAAATCTTTTTATATTTTTCATCTATGTTTAGATGGAATGAAAATTGCTTCCGATGAGTTATTCTGCTGCATTAAGTCCTTATTCCCTTGATGATTGTGGGCATGGAGTCAGTCGATGTTAGCTCTTAATTGTCCTGAGGACCGGGTCTTGAAGTCACAGCATTATTCATAAAATCACAGCGTACATGGGTGCATGTAAAAATGGCAAAATGGGTAAATAAGTGAGCCACCAGCAGTATACTAATCTGTCAATATATGCAAAACCAAGAGCCTTCTCATGCACATGCATGCATTTGGGAAGAGCAATGTAGGCAGCATATTTGGAGGCTTTAGCAGGTATGGTCTTTCAAAATGTCTGCTATATGCAAGACAGGGATTGATTGGGTTTTAAATATGCTTGTGATATGGAAGAAAATTAATGCTAACTAATGAAAAAGAAAAAAGATTCTTGTTGAAATGTTAAAACAGCTGTCTGCTTCTCACAACTGCTGCTCCCTGTCTTGCTTTTAAGCTCTCTCCCTTTTATAAACACCAAACACAGATCATCAGTAGTATCTAGGACCCAAGACTTATGGTATCTAGAGCTCATCAAAAGCTCACTGAGGTTTTCCAGTTCTTAAGAAAAAGCCCAAATGTTATGTGAGTGCTTAAAAAGGAGCTCTATGAATAAGTAGCAATGGCATTTTGCTACCTGTGGCAACTACAGAACACCTTACACCAAACTGTTTATGCAATTGTTTATGTTAAACCAGTCAGGGTTTGTAGCCAGCAATTTTTCTGATGATTCAGGGAAGTCACTGCTTCACTCTTTTTCAAAAGCATTCAGTTCAATCTAAGAATGGATGCGTGATGTCTTGTTAGACTATTTCAGTCCAATACCAAGCCATCTGCTTTTCAGTCGGCCCTGATGGATGTTTACCTAGTTTGTTCCAGTGAGAGAGAGTTGAAGGCTGTCTTCAATGATCTGTTAGAATATGTAACTATTCTTTCAGTTAGAGTTCTTCCTAATATCTTATGCCCCTTGCTGCTATTTAAGTCAATTAATTCTTGTCCTATTTCTAGTGGACATAGAAATGACCTGATTAATTTCTTTTTTGAACCATCTGTTTACATAGTCTAAAACTTACCATGTCTACCTTCCGCAGCCTCTGCTTTGTATTAAGCAAGTTCAGTAAATTCAGGCTTGCTTCAATAGTCTTGCTTTCCAGCCTTTGATTTTTTTTTTTTAATATATCCATTTGTTTTGCTCTCCCCTAGACCTTCTCTAAGAAACTGGGTACAGGGTTGCATCCTTTGTCTATGACAAGTGAATATAATGGAAACAGCACATAATGTGTCTTAATGTATGGTGGCTTATCCAGCTCAGTCTGATTGCTTTCTTTGGGCAGGACATGTGCCAAAGGAGTGCAGTTTTGTGTGGAAACTCATGTTAGGTCTGAACATGCTACTTCCAGCACCAGAGCTGTACAAAGACATTAATGGCATTGGCACAGTGCTCTACATGCACCAATTAACCCTGCACTAGTACAGCAAAACTGCTGCTGTTTTGTTCACAGTTCACATGAATATCTCCACATGACACTGCTTTAAATGGTATGGAAACATTTGTTTGTAAAGCACCTTGCACACTTGGGGAAAGATGGATAGGGCAAGAAATCTCTCTAAAAGTATTTTTATTTTTGTAAATTGAAGGATAAATAAAACTTTAGGCACTTATTACTCATTACACACATTCTCTGTCCTCCCCTACTACTTTCTTAATGAATGTGTTGCCAGAGGGTAGTTAGCAGTTTGAAAAATACCTATTTGCCTAATGAGTTTCACTCATTTCACAGTAGTCCTAAAATTGGGCAGATACTAGTTTTAGTTGTTATATTTATTGAAGATCATGTCTAGAACTTTCAAAAGAACCTAAATGCTGTTTGAGAGTCAATAAAAAATACCTAAATCTTTTAAGAACATTTGACAATTTTACTCAGTTTATAATTTACTCAGAGTCCAGTTACATCAAGATCATAATTTTAATTTTTGTAAATTAAGTACTTTCAATAAAAAAAACATCATCCCCAAACTTTAGTCTGTTACTTACAGACCTAGTTTTAGATAGAACTTTTTCTCCTGAATAATGAAGTCTGAAGAGTTCACAGACTTGCTGATACTCCTCCACAAAAGTCTGTTTGCATATTGAATATTTCTTTTGTTCCTATTTTTAAATACTGAATTTCTGCAGTCAGTTTTGGTCAATTACCAGTTACTTATTTAGCAAAGATTGTCAATGTTCTGGTTGTCCCTTTTCTGCAGAAAAGCATTTTTGAGTTGTGATGGAGCTTGGCATTTCATAATGAGGGAAATGTTATATACTATGTGCATTTCCACCTCTGCATTTCATCCTGAGATATGGACAAACCTGGTCACAAGAAACTGAACCAGGATCACAGAATCATAGAATCACAGAATGGGTTGGGTTGGAAGGGACCTTAAAGATCATCTAGTTCCAACCCCCCTGCCACGGGCAGGGACACCTCCACTAGACCAGGTTGCTCAAAGCTCCAACCAACCTGGCCTTGGACACTGCCAGGGATGGGGCACCCACAGCTGCTCTGGGCAGCCTGTGCCAGTGTCTCACCTCCCTCATTGTAAATAATTCCTTCTGTCTGATTCAAACCTATTGCCTTTCTGTTTAAAACTGTTGTTCCTTCTTTTGTCACTGCAGGCCCTTGTAAAAGGTATCTCTGCATTTATTATAAGTCCCTTTTTAATACTGAAAGTCTGCAATGAGGTGTCCCAGATCCTTCTCTTCTCCAGGCTGAACAACCCAACCCTCTCAGACTTTCTTCACAGGAGAGGTGCTCCAGTCCTCTTGACCATTTTTGTGGCCCTCCTCCGGACCAACTCCAGCAGGACTATGTCTTGTGCTGAGGTCCTGTTTTAGCACTGACCCAGAGAAAGAAGCCCAGCACTTTAATATCCCAGAGAAGAGCAGCTGCCTGTGACCACCACTCCAGTGCTGGCCATGCTCACTTCCGAAGCTGGTCCCAGACAGTTCCCTTCTGGAGTGCTGTCAGACCAGCAGCCTTTCCCCTGGGGGCAGGTCTAATTTTTTTCACTTCATAAACAAAATAATTTTGAATATTTTCATGAAGAAGAAGAAAGAAGAAATCAGGCTGAAAAGATGAGCTCTTGGAAGACCTGAGTTGTGGACAACAGTTATTGGATGTGAGGGCTGGAGGAAGAAGTACAAGAATGAAAGAAACCATGAAGAATGCCCTTCAGGGATCTCCCTGAAGTGTCCGTGATTTTCAATTTTAGGAATTAACAAAAAAAAAAAAAAGAAAAAGGAGAGGGAAATGGCTATTTTAAAGGTAATTGTTGTATGTGTGTCCTTTACAGTAACGGCATTTTTTTCCTGTGGTGTTTGACAAAGGATCTGCCAATGCTTAGCGAGGGCTGCAAAAATCATTTCCTGCTGCCTGAAGCAGCCTGTGCTTCTGGTGAGGTGAGAGCACAGTTCAGACTCATCTGTTACACGAATGAGAAGATGCACACACTTCAGGAGGAAAGCAGATGAAGAGGGTTTTCTTTCCACTTCAGTAACTCACAGCAGGTATTATAGATTTATTTCCCCTTCTCATGTTGCTTTCATTTTGCTAGATTGTATCGAGGCATTGCAGATGCTACAAATAGGGATGCATTAGGAGTAAGAAAAAGACCAACGGTGGTTACTTCATTCAGACCAACATTTTCCATTGCAGTATTTACTTCCCAGTTGGAGGAAACTGTAGAGACACCACATCACCGGATAGCAAGTAATTTACATATAACCTCTCAGGACTGTAAAGTCTGTTGGTAGATCTCAAGAAAACCTACAAGGCTCCATATAAATCCTTCTGACTAAAGACAAAAAATTTCTGCCAGGTGTCTTACACTTGTCCATTACCTTTTTGTCTTCCATTCATTCAGTTTCCTTCCTGTTCCTTGCCCCTGTGTTTAAGATCAAATGTTCCTGTCCACATCTGCAAAATCACTCCACTGCTCACTTTCAAGCACCCATTTAAAACTAAGACTGGTCAAAAGATGGATTTTCCCCCTTCTCCTTCCCCTCCCAATCCCCCTCCCTCTCACCCAGCTCTTGCTGCCCCTTCCTCTGCCTCCCATCATACCACAATATCACTTTGTCTCTTTACATCCTCTAGGGAGAGGACTGGAGGGAGCTGAGGAAACAGAATGTCCAGTGGTGGAAAATAGTTTGGAAGTTAGGAAAGGAAATAAAACTGGGAAGAAACTTGAGAGAAGATGCAGAGGAAATTTGTGGTAAATATTTGCTGAATCAGTTAGACAAAATTTCCCCAGGTAATAGACTATTGACAAACTCATCAACTCTTCATTGTTTTTTATTCACTGTTTTTGTGCTATGGTGACAAAGATTTTCCTGCTCTTTGGCTGGATGCCTCATGGTTTTTTAAGCAAGGATATAAAAAAGAATAAGTTTCAAACATCATCCTAGGCACTGGCAGGTTTTGAGTTGCCTCCTGCTTTAGCAGCTATATCAGTGGGAAAACCCAGCCAAAGCTGCTTCTATTCCAGCAAGTGCATGTAGGGCCATTCTCTCACTGGTTGGCCAGCTGGCTTGCTTCGGCAACGTTTGTGTCATTACATCCTCTTAGCCTCCAGAACAGGGTGGTGACATCTACCTTATCTATTGGAACTGCTTCCCACACTCATCTAACTGCCAGACTACATCTGCGAATTTGTTAGAGTTTGGCTAGTTGGCACAAGCCACAACTGTCCCAGGGACCATTCTAGCAATTTAACAGCCTGTATGAGCAAATTCCAGGAGTACTCCATGCCACTCATCAATTTACTAGTGTAGATTTAGTTTAATACTATTTTTCCTCTACAACAAGCAAGGAATTCTTTGTTATTAAAGACCTGGAATTTAAAACCCTACAGATGCTGCATCATGCCATAATTCTGTGTTAATTTTTCAAATAATGGATACTTTAGGACTGTTGAGCTAGAATTTGGCATTTTCCGGTTGTCATAAGTAATGATGAAACTTGGATATACCTGGAATACTCTCCTGGGCTATATTGGCTCCTCTTAGGGTGTGTTTTGTTTCTCAAATTCCAGCATTCTCTGAAAATTAAAAAACAGAGGAATTGTTTAGCTTTTTTAAGTACAGCAAGAGCTACTTAGAACTCGAACATTTCAGTTTAATTATTCCTCAGGGCTGGAACAGTAGTTCTGAGCACTGAGCTACTTAGAAAAGGTCTATGTGCAAAAGTGTGTGGGACTGGATGTGACAAGGCTGTTAGCCCACTGCTGTGATGGGGTGTTTTAGATCAGGTAGGGATAACATGTCTAAACTGCTTCCCAGCTCTCATCTAATGGATGAAACTGTACTGCAGGTGTCCCTACAAGGCACTTGCATTCTGTCTGGAGCCAGTCACATCTCGAAGAAAATATCCTTGTCTCCATGCCAGTTTATTAGATTTTTTGTGCCCCTAATAATAGCTACAAACTGAAAGAAAAGTACCAGTTTGTAGATCTTGTTAGTGGTCATGTCTGGAAAAAAGCCACGAAGACTTACAACTCAGACAAGAATGAGCCTAGCAGGTAAAGAAAGCAAAACACCATCAGGGAGTGTTATGGATTCTGCTCCATCCTCTTATTTTGTATATCTGGGAGTTATATACTTCTTACGTAGCGCTTATTTTGGGACACTAGAGCTCCAACTTCTAAATAACAGGCAAATATGCATTTTTTTGGTGGTGAGATGGGATGGAGTTTAAAATATATTTTTCTGTTCCATTTTAGTCAGTCCTACCATTAATAATAATTTTCTTGTTTCAGGATGGAGGGCCTCATTTCTTGAAGCACAGGATCCTAAGTTGTTTTACCATGAAGATTTAGCTATGACACCTTTCCATATGCAGATACAATTTTGTTATGAATCATCTACCTATGACTGGGTCAGCATTATAGCAGCCTCAGCTCTCATTAGTGTATGACAGCAGATGTGAGACGCTGACACTAGAAAGACAGAGCTATTCTAACCAAAAATATTCTGTCTCCCTTTGCTGCCTTCCTTGCTCATTGCCAGCTCTATTATTTCTACTCTCTGTTTTTGTGTGCTTAAATTTCCCTTCTGTGCATTTTTAATCTTCCTTCTATTACCTTGTTTTCCATTTGGCATAAGTATACACTGCTTATTTCTTCCACATTGTTTGTATACCTCTGGAGAAATTACAATACTGTAATTAATTAAAATAATTGCATTTTAAGTACATGAGAAACAAACCATATGATCCTGCTCATTCTTGCCATACGTATTGGAACAACTTGTAGTCACATGTTAGCGACCAGACTTGTAAAATTTCTGCACAGAAACATATACAGTGGCCTTTTAGATACTATTTCCTATGTTTCTGCATAGTTTTGAGCAGAATTATGTAAGCCTACACAGATAATTTGATATGGATGACCTGCTTGTAGGCTTGTTTCTTCAGCTCCACACACAATGAACAGTACTCTGCAACAAAATTATATTTAGATGAGTTTTAGCCTCCTTTTGTTAAGGACTTCTTTCCAGCCATATGTCAGACTATCGAGACTGCAGCAAGCTGGTGAGTGAAGATTCAGACTCAGATGTTTATGGATGCCAACTATTTAAAAATATTAACAGGAGCATAACTTAATTTATCTGAGAGCTGTGGAAAAAGAATGAAGGAGAGAAGTTACTTATTTCTAGGAATCTCAAAAGATGCTTGATACAAACCATTTGAAAGCTGGGTGCTGAGGTATCAGTGGTGTGCCCACACAAAAAGGACAGAAGTCAGAGGGAAAAGCTGCATTGCATGGGTCATTTGGAACTGAATCAAGGATCCTACATTTGAACAATTCTATTGATATTAATATTTTTATGAAGGAAATGCTTAGTATCCCCCTTTTTTATCTTTTGATCTCAATCCTTTCCCTTTGTTTCTGCTTTCCCCACCCCCCCCCCACTCCCCCCCACCCCCCACTTCTGTTTTCTGTTTCTTCTTCCATTGCCTCTGTTTCTGTCCTTTTATACCTTTCACTCCTTTGTGCTGTCTTTATCCTGAAGCATCCGGCTGAGGTACTTCCAATGAAAATGTCAGCACACCATACTCGGTTCCCTGTTACACTTTTACCTTCAGCGAGGGAGCTCATATAAATGAAGAAGAATGTCTGATGCCTAAAGTCTTGCAAGTTCACCTTTTCCTACAGAAAACAAAGAAGAGAGTACTTAGTGACTCTTTTTTTGGGATGGCTAGCAGTATCCAGCTGCCACTGGGCTCTGATGTTTCTGGAAGCAAGCTGTGTGCCAGAACAAAACCCCGAGACCTGAGCTTTTAACTCATAGAGTTGTCCTATGCACAGTAATTAGTATTGATGGGGTACTTACTTAAACTACCCATCCGTCAGTCAATATAGGAACGTAAAAGGAGAAAGGCTTACTGAAACTTATTGGTAACAACAGCTGATACTAAAAGCAGAGAAAGCAGGAGGAAGACTCTTGTAGACTGGATCCTGATTAATGGAGAAGAACTACTTGGGAACAGGAAAGTGGAAGGCAACCTGTGTGACCAAAAGCATTATATACTAAAATCTTGATTTACAGGGGTACCAGGAGGGAGAGTGATAAAATAAGGTTTCAGGAAATAAGTCTTCAAATGACTGTTCAGAACAGTCTGCTGGAAAGTAAGCGTAATAAAAAAGTGGTCTGGAAGTATTTTAATGAAATAGTTGTTCTGTCATGAACAGCAGCACTGAAAGGTAGGGATAGTAACTTAGCAAGATTATGATATCCTTCAAAACATGAACGATTAGCAGGCATCATACAGAAGAAAAAACACCCTCAGTTATTAGGAACAAATACAATAGCACAATGCAGGTGGGAACAAAATCAGAAAGTTTAGGACACAGGCAGGGGAAAATAACCAGGCACACTCTCTAAGTACATTGAAAATAGAATGATCATGTAAAATAATTCAGTAGGAAAAGTTTAACTTGCTACAGTAAAGCAACTATTACTCTGAGCTCTGTAAATGGGAATGTTGTGTCCAAGCTGTAATCTTCTCCTCAGGGCTGATAAGCTTTCAGCGGGACACCTCTCTTTAGGCAAGATGTGGATCTATTAAAGAATATCCAGAAGAAAGAAATGAAAATTTTAAAATAAGCCTGCAAGCTTGGAAAAATGGGTTTGCCTTATCTTGAAAAGACTGATAGAGGCTAAAGAGATGATCTGAAAACAACCTTCCAATATATAAAAGGTAGCTACAAAGATGAAATGAAATAAACAGTTCCATGTGTCCACAGTAGGTAGAATAAGAAATACTGAATGAGAATTGCAGCAACAGTCCTTAGGAGGACGTGTCCTATCTTCAAAGATAAGCTGTATGTGGGAGGACATTACCAATGAAGGTGGTGGACCCTCCACACCACTGAAGATTCAGGATGATATATTCCTATTTTCAGACTCATGGTTACAAGTTTTTTCTTGACATCTGAAGAACTGAGGAGTTAAGAAGCAGAGAATTGCAGGTATTTAGGCAGAGCTCTTCTCCAGTGTGAGACTTTCCTATGTGTGGAAATTAATTCACGGAAATGTTGGAATGAATTGGAAACAGATGAATTTTGTACTAACTACTGTAAAGATGCCAACATAAGAATCTTTAAGGGTATTTTTTAGTGCTCCAGCATTTGGGTGCATAGTAATGTCAATACTCACGGTGTTTGTATTTTTCCCTTTGTCACTGGATAGTTTATTTGTCTCAATGACTACCATTACACTGCTAAAGAGAACATGTGGCAAATTGTGACTCTCAGACCTACTGGCTTGGTCTGGCTCATGTCCACACTGAGAAAAACCTCTTCTCATCAGAAAAAAAATAGTTTGGCTATGCCCAATCTGCCTGTTAGGAAACATTCCTGGTCTGTGCTATTCCCCAGACTGTGCCCAGAAATTGTCTGTGAGAATGTTAGTTGGCACGGGCCAAAACCACGGCACGGTGTGAGATACCTATCAAGAACCATGGAAGGACAGGTGTAGGGCAGTGCTTGAACTCAAATTCAGGATGCCCCTTCCTTACCTGTATAGAAGTAGCCAAAAGGACTACTCGTCAAAGTAGTATAAAGTAGTACATCCATCATGAGCTAAGGCTTATCTGTCTTATTCAAATACTCAATTTTGAAGCAGTGAATACTGCTTCAAATAAACACTCTCCAAAAAAAGTCTGTGAACAATTTGGCACATAGCACAGACCAGGGCTAAACCTGACAGGCAGTTGAACATGATGACTCTGTTTTTTGGGGGTAAAGGTAGACTTTACTGATTATGATAATGATTTTTCAGACAGACATAGGAATCAGGAGGTTGTATGAGAGACTCAGATTTAATTTTAAAATACAGTATGTTTATAACCCTGCTTCTTGTAAAGGAACTTGTGAGGGAGGGAAGAGAACTATGTTTACTGAGTTGCAAAAACCCAGAGAACATAATTTTAAAGCCAATCTCATGGTTTTCATGGCTTGACTCATGATTTTAGAGAGCTTATGGTTGGAAACATTTCAAGATTCGTGAAACCTTTTCAACTAAATATTATTATATCTTTAATATATAAAGCCAAATCCTTACCCAGCAAACAAATACACTTTCTGCTGAATCTAACAGAAGCTCCTGGCTGCAATCCCCTTGAGAATTTGGCTCTGGCTTCTGATAAAAAGTACGGACCTTGTCATAATTCAGGAATTTTAAAAAGCCATTACTTAGTAGGATGCCTGAATGAAATTGAACCATCTTAATTTTTGCTGATAATACTCATTCCATGTAACACATCATGTGTATTTTGCTTTTACTGTTACATCTAGGGAAGTTAGGCAGAAATCTCTTTGCAAAAGTACCAAGGACTGTATGAAATGCACAGACTGAGGTCCAGAGGAGCTCATATTGCAGAATTGTGACAATGTGCAGCTGTTTGAAGGAATTGGGCCTTTGAGATATCTATCTATCTGTCTATCTGTATATAAGCACTATCATAACATTCACCTGAAGAGGTCTTCTGGCCAAACAATGAAAATAACAGGATAACCTGCCTTTATTGTTACCTTTTCTTTTAGATAGCTAACAGCTAAGCACAAGACTGTCTGGTTCAACGCCCATTAAACAGTGCACGTCAGACTGCAGTCCAATCACCGCTGACATTTGAACACTGCCATGATGGTAATGATGGTACATGGTTGTTAATATTAGTAGAATTACTAATGGTTATATGAATTAACACTTTCAGTAATCACAAGAAACCAGTATCATCTATGCCAATGAATGAATCGGGGCTCTTCAAGTAATACTGAAATGCTAAAATAAATGTAACTTTTGGAAAAATGAAGGCCAAGCAGAAGATCAAACTGGTGTTGGATAGGTGTTGCAAAGTATATTCTCAACTGAAATTCCTATTTTTATTGATATATTGCTCTAGAGATTTGCTTCATCTGGTGCCTTAAAGGTTTAATACAGTATCACTTTTGTAACTAAGGCCACAGTTCACATTTGAAAAGCAGTCAGAGCTGGCACTTTTGCCACATACCTGCAAACGTCCCTAAAGTTAATGTAACCTCCACTGGTTATTTTTCACCTACTATACTGTGTCCCTATCTTCTGCTTTTTCAAGGTACAGTATATAATCAGCTAGCTTGTTAAGGGGCTTAACAAGGTGAAAAATACTCAATCACTCCCCTTGTTTACAATACTTTCACCATCCTGTAAAATAACAACATCGTGCCTGTCCTCGTCTCCTGCACTGATTAGATCTATTAGAGTTTAGTTAAGGCAAATTCTGCTAATAAAATGCTGTTCTGAAATAATTTTTCTGCCACCGGTTTTCTTTTAAGGAGAGGAGTTTGTGTTTCCACAACGGGTCCTTCCTGCCTGTGTTTTCTCTTTAGCTGAGTATGATATATAATCACCTTCTCCAATTGGATTATGAGCTGCCTTGTTCATGCTAATTTACTTAATTTATTCATCCTCCTTGCTCATTCTAATGATTTTTCACATGCTTCCTCTTCTGCACTGACAAATGATAAAATGATAAAACAGTGTGGTGAGCCCTATTTGAACACATCACCAGAACCCCGCGTCCCTTTTGTCTTCAGATGCCTGACACAATTTTGGTTGTTGTGCAGCCCTGACATTAAGTAATGTTTTGAAGCAAATTCAGGCAGGTCTGACAAACATCATCTTACCTGACAAAAGAGGAGCCAGAGACTACCAGGTATTGTTTATATTAATAAATTAAACATACCGGGGACTGTTCTTGGGTGCAGCGGCCAAGGGCGTGGAAGTGCCATTGAACTTGCTGTCCCTCCAAAACACGAGGGTTTGCATCTGGACCACACATCAGGAATGGTTCCTCCTGTTTCTGCCAGGCTCTGTTCGGGAGGCTGTTTGCCAGCCTGAGCCAGGGACCAACCTGGCAATTTCACTGTCTGGTCAGTTGGGTTTCAGTGTCCTTGGGGGGCTCCCTGGGACTTTCAGAGTACCAGGTCAGACAGAGTCTGGAGGTACTGCTCTCAGAGAGCTACTCTAAACATAACCCGCTTGCTTGTGACTCAAAACAATTTTTCATGTGATTGAGTACAGCGGTTCTTGCTAAAACCCCATAAATATTCACAAATATTTGCCAACCAGGCCTCCGTAACCACGAGTTTTAATTAGCTTGCATCTCCCTTGCTTGGGCATCATTGAATGATTCTGTCAGCAGTGCTGAACCATTAAGTTGACTTGAAAAAAAAGGAAGGCTTTTGTTTATGCTGAAACATGAGCATTACTTTCCCAAGTATATTGTGCCTGAATCTTTGTTTGTTTGTTTGTGTTAAAACCACCAAAATGTTGAGGTAGTATATTATTAGAATAGTAGATGAGAGACGGGACCTGATAAGAGCACATTATTGTGACGTGTATTAGAGAACAGTAATAGTGACACAGGTTTAATGACAGTGCGATAAATAAGATAGAGAGGAAAGTTGAGTACATACCGGGTGTTCATGCATAATAGAGTAGGAATGCATTGTCTGCTGTACTTTTTCTATACCAGCAAATTGCCTTTGGATAAAAATACCGTGCTTAGCTACTCTAGAGAAATACTGATGAAAAACTAATGCTAGTGGAAAGATGCTTGCATGCAAACACCATCAGCTAGGCTTTTCCAAGTCTTTGTTGATCTTTTTGCTCATTATTATCAAAAGTAGCTGGGAAGTAAATGGTTGGAAAATGGAGGAAAAAAAGGAAACCAGGTTATTTCTTCACAATGCCCATTGGACTGTGAGTGAGGCTGCAGCATTTCAGGGCTGGAACAAGTTGGGAAACAACACTGATTCTTCCACCATAATTCAAAGCTACTCGCTAGTGAGGGAAAACTGGGGGAGGGATGAAGCATTTCTGTTTGCTGGGCTGCATCCATTTCTCTAGCACAAAGATGCAGGCTGGAACAATGAATCTGGTCCTATGTTTGATACAAAACTAGATGTAACCTCTCCATGCTCAGTACTGGCAAATTTTAACACAACACACAGGTAACAGGAGATTAGGATTTGTGGACAGTGTGCTTACTATCCACTGAGATGGGCAACATAGCTGTTTCTGGTTGTGGAGTAACTTGCTTTGAGATCAGCATCTATCTAAAAGATTGAGAAAGTTTCATTTGGATGTGAACCTTGCTGTTGTTTTCTATTTGCCTCAAAACTGGGCTGCATGAAGGAGCTCCTTGGGAATGGAATAACAGAAGAACCTGAAAATTTTAGTGGAAGCAGAATACATTGGACAGTATCAGTCCACATTTCTTACATTATATGGCATCTTATTTCTTCATACACACTGGCTGGTTGTAGTGTGGAATGTAAATTGTACAAACTGGTCCGTGAATAAATCTAAAAGATAACATAGGGCTTGTGACCACGAAGTAGAAAACAGTCCAGACACTGTCCCAGTAGGACTGCTGGGTACAAGAGCTGTCAGATAAAACCCTCCAGAAAGGGTTCAGTTGGTACAGTTACACCAGACACCAAGGGACAAGACTTACTGAACCTGGGAGGAACTTCCTGGCCCATGTTCTTAGGCTTTGATTTTGATGTATACAAGCTTTCATAGGACCTTTGCAGTTGGTTTTGCTTCTTTTGAATTGTCTTACCATCACACCTTTGATTTATATAATTTCTGAAGCACATTTTTATCTAAAGCAAAAAATTTCTAGGAGTGGGTGTTCTTCTGGGATGCGGTACATTCCTTTCGTCCTTATGGAGCTGTGAAGAAGTGAAGGGCTGTTCCTCTGTTTACAGTGCTGGAGAGTTAGGAGAAAATACATGCTGCCAGACCATGATTTGCTTATCCCCATGGGCCACTATAAGAGATAAGTACACTGAAGTCTTTAAATCACTCAGATAAAGCAAAAGAGAACACAAGTCTTTGATTTCTGAATATTTGTCTACAATGATGGGGAAGACCAAAGAGGGAAAAGAGATTGCCCCAGTGAATGGCAGGGGTTCAGCAGGTGACTAATAGTTTTATTTTTGATGCTGAAATTAGTCTGTGGGACAATGCTTCAGCAAGTTGTCACTTTTTATTTCTGATTTCCCCCAAAGACTTTCTTGTACAAGGTGGCTTATCTTCGCCTCCCTCTCTGGCTACCTCTGGCGTTTCCTCCACAGCATCTGAACATCATCTGTATGCACTTAATGACCAGATGTTCTCTGTCGCACTGTTCCTCCAAAACTAGGCTGGAAGGAAAAAAAAAAAAAAAAAAGAAAAAGGAAAAAAAAAGGGGACTCAAACTAAATCATCCAGGGATTACACTAACAGAAAATGATGCTCTTGGTATGAAAACTATTAAAGAAAACCTGATTTTGTCTTTATATACTAGGGTTCATTAACTTTCTCTCTGGTACAGCTAATGACCTGAACAGAAGCTGTGGTTCATTAGTGATCTTTCCCTCTCTGTCTGGCAGTTGAACAGAAAAAAGAAAGAGCTGGAAGGAGCTGTAGAAACTCTAAGTGAGACAGACCAGCATTACATTTCCAGGCTAGCGGAAGCAAATTTTCTTCTGTTCCTGTCCTTGCAATAGGAATGATATATTTACAGCTAAACTCATCCTTTATGCCACAGTGGGTTTAGTCACCAAAAGAGAAGCAAAAAATAGTTTCTTTACCCTCACTTTACCAATTTCTTGTTCTGCCAGGATCCACTTCGATCTCTGGAGCTTGCAGAATCTTTAGGGTCTATCCTGCCTTATGCATGACAGCTCCATAGGGTCATTTTAGCAGCAGGGAGTAGCTGCAGGGAGGTTCAGGAATACCCTCGCCTGATCTGCTTTGCTGGCATCCACCTCCTGCAGGAAATGCCTTGCTGGTTTGCACTGGTGCAGCCATCTTCAAGCTGCCTTTGGCAATAACATCTGTTCAGCAGGATAAGGAGAGGGCAGACAGTGTGTGTGTCACCTGGGTATGTGGCTCAGGGGTGGTGCTGATGCAAACCAAAGCAAGCTCAGGGGAACCGTTAGGTGGTGTTTCTGTTTCCCTGTATGGAAATTTTTCCACTTTTTCTGTGCCACTTGTGAAAGGCTCCTTTGTGGAGCTGTGATTGTCAAGGAAATCTGTTCCTCTTCAGCATGCCATTCTTACATCACAAGAAAAGGTCTTTAAATTCTATTGAATTGGTATTCCATTTGGAGGGGGGAGAGAGGAGCAGGGTGAAGAAAAGAAAGAAACACTGCACCAGTTTTTAAATGTTACATAACTTACAAAATAATACACTAAAATATTCAGCCACTCAAATTTTCAAGGCTGTTTACTTTTTCTAAACATCATTGTACTTATTTTCTAATGTCATAATAAAATCGAATACCTCTCATATTTAAACTCAACTTTCCCAGGAAAAGATGTGCCGCTTACTGTGACCTAAAATGAACATTATCAAATGTAGCATGTGAATTCCAGGCAAGTAGCCAGCAAATTACCTGTCGCTGAAGGTCATTTTCTCTCTCTCTTCCCCTACTTTTTTGATACATAATGCAACACTGAAATATATATCTTAAATGTTTTTGAAGGAATTATTCTTACTCGTAGTCAAATGGAGAGAAATAGTATGTGAAATAACTAATATTTGCAGATGGTTGTTGAAATGTCAGACCTGTAAATGTAAACTGGGTGTTTTGGTTTGGGTAGTTAATGCTTTCAAAAAGCTTTAGGTGAACAAAAGGATGAATGAATTAATAAGTGGACAGAAAGCCAGTGACAAACACATTTCGACTTGAAAAGGGATCCTAAATTATACATAATGCTACCCTATAGCCACCAAAATTAGACATGGCGAAGACATGTCAGACAAAGCAGTCTGTTCCTTTTTTAGCGCAGGGTTGGTCCCTGAATTATATTTCTTTGTTCCATCTAGTTTTAAGAATTGGAAGTAGTAGACCATCCCCATGGGAGGCTGTGCCACACTCTAGCAGTTCTTACTATAGGTTTTTCCATGATATTCAGCCTAATCTTCCTTTCGTTTAATTTCTTGCTGTTGCTCCTGCTTATATCTGTATGCTCAAGCCTTTATTTATTTCTTTATTTTTATTCCCCCCACCCCGAACATGCAGAACAACAGCTTTGATATCATTTGTCTTACAAGCCTTCTGGGATTCAGACTGCCTGTGAGGTTGCCCACAAAGCAAGCACTGTTGTGCCTAAGGATAAGGTGATTTACTCCAGCTGCCTGGATGAGTTAGGTCCCTGGTACCCATCTGCACCTAAGGCAGGGATTAACCTTTGAAGTGCTGTGCCAAAGTGTATGGGGGATGAGCTGTCCCTTACAGCTAACCAAAAGCAGAATCTAGCCTCCTAGCAATGCCTGAGCGCACACCCCCCCGCCCCCGTCTTGTCCCTGTTCAAAACACGAATGACAAAGCTGTCATCTGCTGCTTGCAATTCAGAGGTTAGGCAGCCCGCGTGGGAAATAGGGTTAAGAATAGTGCTACAAGGCCTTGATGCAGTTCCAATTATTTGTCTATTTTGGATTATTTTTCCCATCTAGAGCATCATTCCCTGCTGTGGGCTACTCCTCTTTTGGGCCAAAGATTGCACAAATGGATCAGACACCTGCAAAAAGATGATGTTCAATGTGCTGGACTTCTTAAAGGCAATGGTTTTAGCCTAGATGGCAGGACTAGGACCTTCCTGGAGATCAAAGACGTGAGGCACTTTCTGTAGCTGTATACTTGCATCTGACCTGCCTGTAAGGGGCTCACAGTGGTGAATCAGAGAGATACATGAAATGTTTCCATGATAAACTTTTATAACTGGTCTTTAGGGTTGTAGCATGATTTAGGTTTGAAGGCACCACTGGAAATCCCAGCTCAGATCAGGTTGCTTAGAACAGGGCGGTGTTCAGCTGAGTTTTGACTGTCTACAAAGATCAGAATTTTGCAGCCTTTCTGGGAGACCTGCTCTGGTGTTTGACTATCACGGTGAAAAACATTAATGTATAATCAGAATTTCCTTTGTTACAACTTGTGCCTTTGCATATCTTTGGTTTATTTCTAATGATATGTGTCTGTTTATCCAGGTCTCATTAAAAAAACCCCTTTTATGGTATCACTTAAGGGGAGTTTTATTTTTACTGTATTGCTTTCTAGATGTGTCCTGGTTTCAGCTGGGACAGAGTTAATTTTCTTCCTAGTAGTTGATACAGTGCTGTCTGCAAAAGTGTTGTCTTAGGTCAGAAATAACACTATCATCATCTGTTATGAAAGTGGAAATTTGGGAGCCTTGGCACTAAGTTCTGAAGTCCTGCTATACCCTTATCATCCTGTTTCCCCTCTGTAAAAACTGTTGGTGTGCTCACCCAAGTGCTGACCTAGCATACCCATGCACAACCTCCCATCCTCAACTTCGATTGTGTTATTATGGAAATGCTTCAGGCATTGCGACTTCTCCATGTTTATATTGAAAGCAGCAGTAGTGGTCTTGTTTGCAATTTCCAAAGGACCAAGGAAAGTACAAGGAAAAAAAAATCAGCAAGGAGAAGGTCCAGAAATGTCTCCACTTTGAAAGCGAATCTCTGTGTGCAGCTTACCGACAGCACAGTGATCCTTGCTGTTGTCCACAGCTCCTTGAAGACCCATCAATCTGAGAACAAGGTGCCCTACTTTCATTGACCTTTCTCGTGTATCTTGTGACCTGCACATACTGTGTATGCCTGGGTTGCTTCAAAGAGCTGTTAGACTGCAGCTCTCCTTCTGGTGCCTTATAGCATTAAGTTCGTTATAAGCCTGAGTGGCAATTCCTAGTTCCAGAAGCTAGTTACACAAATGCCTTTCTTATTGGCAAAAGTGACACACATTCATAATTGAAAAGCAGGAACAGTTTGAATAGTCCTGTATCTCTGTTACTGCAGTACAATTCATAAATAATAATAATAGGGACTGGGCTGGAGGACTGAAGGTGAGAGGGAGTCTTTTGGAAAGAGCTCTAATAAGAAGGATAAAAATGAAATGTTGTGGTGTTGTATGATGTTACAATTGGCTGGTACAATTACATTTTGTTTACCTTATGGTAATGGAATTTATTTTCACAGGTACACTTTGAGAATCGTGAGTGTTAGACATATTGCAGAAGAGATCCTGGCTACACTGATGTATTTCCCTCAGACCTCTGTGAGCTTGGGAAGAATAGGATTACATGCAAACGACTGTTGACGGGTTATGTGGCATTGATTTGTTAAAGGGTCTGCTCTTTGATTTTCTGAGTATAATTACAGAATCTCACTGTTTTCTTTCTCTGTTATTGATGGCTGAAGGGCTTTCATAGCAGTGAATTTCATCTCAGGAGAACAACGATCTCTACCTTTCTAAATTGTGGTGACATGTTGCCATTGTCATTTGTACTAACGGCTGATACGGGTGGCAAGGTATCACTGCATGAATAAGAACAGAAATGCATCTTCATTTTATTAATGAAAGCAGAAAGTGAGCTTTTCTGGCTCCATTTTTATAGCTCTGGAGACTGAGGAACTTCAGGGCTGTTTAACACAAGTGGTGGAAATTAAAGCTACCTTATAGTGTCCTAGCAAAGATATTCCCTAAAGGAAGGCTGATGTTAGTCTATTGGTCATCAAAATCAATTAATACAGTATAATGTGGACAGTTATCCCTAGCACTCAGAGCTGTATTTGGTCTCAGAAGCCTGAGTCCAGATTTGGAGGAAGTTAGGAACTGAGGTGTGAATGTGAATTTTTATTACAAGCTTTCTGCAGTTGGAAAATAGTGTTTTTTGTGGATGAGACAGCAAATTTTTAGTCTGGGATTTTAGAAGATTTTCAAGTAAGTGCTCTGTTTTCTTGCTATCCGTGCCTGAGCACCAATAATTCAGATATTCCTGTTTTACTTTGTAAGTGATGCAATGGATAAGTTACACAACTGCTGGGAGGCAATACAGGTCCTGAGAAGTGATCAGAATAATAAGGATTTACAGGTGATACCTAGCTCCTGCCATCTGTCTTAAATTTTACCACTTCTTCAGTCCAAAGACCTTCCAGGCTTTGGGGAGGCTGAGTGGCTTGCCACTGCACTCCTTCCGCATGAGGCACTGAACTGAAATCCCTTGGGCCAACCCAGCGATTGGACCTAACTGTGAGTCAGTGACATGGGCACTCCAGGTTTCTGTTGTAGCATCCTTCTGCGAAGTGAGAGAAAAGCCTATTTAACTGATAAAAGCTGCATCCCCTTTGGTAGGTGAGCACAACAAATGTGATAAGATAAATAAAAATAAATAAATGTACGGCAAATCAGCACCTTGCCACTGCTGGCCAAGCCCTCATGCAGAGCTGCAGGAGCCCTTCTCCTACTGATCTGTTTTGTTTGTACTCAGGTCACTTCACACTGTAACGTGGTACAAAGTCATCCGCATGCCTGGGGTTATAGAAGGCAAGTCCGCCTTGGAGCTGCAAGCGTGAGACTGGGCTGAAGTCAGGCTCCTGCTCGGTTACAGCAGAATACATACTGGAAATGTTCGTGCTGATCTCAGGCTGACACAAATTTCACGATCCCCTTTGCACTTCCCTTCTGATCCCTGGTGAGCTGAGCGAGTGAGAAAAAAACAGCAATATGTTTTCAACAGCTCTTAAAGAGTTTTATTTTTTACATTCCTTGCAAGCTACTGCTGTGCTTATTTGCCTATCAATTCATTTTCTCTTTGCTGGTACATTTACTCTATATTTAGCACATTTTAAAAGAGGACAACTAGATTGTACAGACACAACAAAATCACACAGTAGGGCCTTATTTACTATACTGTAATAACTATGTTCATAAATCTAACCTCTCTCTGCCAACCTCATATACCTGTCTTTTCTTTCTCTCCTTTGATTCCTGCCCTTGCCTCTCTCCCTCTGCTGATAGCAGGCAGTAGGAGCTGCAGTCGTTTTGCACCTCTGAGTATTATGGTCCATTTACTTAAATGTGGATGCTGATATTAAACTTAAGGCATCCAAGTTTGACTCTTTTGTCTTACTTACATTTTTGTGGTGGTCTGTTGTTTATACATTTACAGTGAAAGACATTTCTGGGATATTATGATTTATACCAGGCAGGAAAGCAGAGAGTGGATGTTTATCTCAAATGCAGTTTTGTCAGTTATCTGGGTTTTGAAGGGGTCTTTAAATGTTAAAATGCACTTAGACTAGCAGGTGATGGTATATTAAAAGCCTTTACTGGAAAATGTTTAGTAGGATATTTTTAAGGACATACACATAATTTTAACTTCTCTGCTTTATAATACTGCAATTTTATAATAAATGTAACACAATATACATGATATAATGAATAATTAAATGTTACAATATATAACTATATGTAATTTATTCAAATATTTATTAGATATCTTTATAAAAACAACAAACCACACAGTTCCCCTGAAATAAAGTAAAATTAAAAATTATGACAAGCAAACATTTTTCTTGAACCCAAACCTGCAATTAGAGTAAATGGTGAGGCAGAGGGAACTCAAGATGAGCCAGGCTGAAAGAATTAAAGCTACGATTTCCTAGTAAAGTGCTGACACTGGTTTTGAAAAGCAACTCCTGAACCAGTTTGTGAACCGTACCGGTAGGCTGTGGAGCTGTGGGCCCACAGCTGCTCAAAAAATTCCTGTAATTTCTGTTGTATTTTCAGTAAAAATCTTGAACATGAAGGGGTACAGTTACTCGTGGTCAATGTTGAATATAGACTTATTTTGCAAGATTCTGGGGAAAACTGCTCCTATACATGGAACATGAAACTGCCATGGATCTGCTTTCTGCTCAAGTAGCTTCATCTTGGTTATCCCATTCATAAAATGAAAAGGAAAAAACCAGGGTATATCAGCATGATGATGTGGGGAGAAGCTAGTGAAGGAGTTGGGACCTGCTCTGTACCATCCTCTGAGAAAGCCAAAGCACGTGCACTTTCACCACACAGGGCATGACCTGTAGCAGGTTTTGGGTAACTAGCAGGTGTTAAATGCAGCTGTTCCTGAGACTCAAGAGGGTTAACATATCTAAACTGATTAAACTCATCTGAAAATACCAGTCTTAAAGATTGCACACTGTTTCACTATTAACATTATTGTGAAGAGGTATTTCTCCTAAATCCAAGTTTTTCCTGGAATAGGAATGGTTGTTAAGCAGCTACTGATTTTTGCATGTCCCAGGCAGGGAAAAATGTATTCTTTTAATAATCTCCGTATGTAAATGTGCTCACAGTCACGTGGACGTTATGATCATTTTATTAAGCAGGCAATAAATACACACAAAAAAGATGGGAAACTGAGGTTGTAGTTTTGTCCTACCAACTTTTAAAATAATCTTTTTTTATAGGGATATATGTGAAAAGGTAGGAATAACTTCCAAAATCTTTGAGGTCAATCACACATTACTTCCCTTCAGTGGTCTCACTACACTTAAGGAGATAGATGGGTATATCAGAAAATTATCTACACATAATTTGTCAAATTTGGGCACCAGTGACAACAGCTTTGGAAAAGCCCAGTGTCAGTATGGTGAGGAAAAGAAACAACTTTTTACCCTGAGGGCTTAGTTCCTCCAACGTAGCACAGAGGGCAGCTGAAAGCTCATGTGGGGAAACTAAACTGCTGAAGCATTGCGTGTTTAACGTGGCATGAGAATATGAATGAGAAGACTTACTGTTCACCACTGCCAACCCTCGAAAATAAACTTGAAAGAAATCCTGATGGGATTGCTGCAAAAAGTCTTCCTGAAGAAAGTGGAGAGGTTTCAGAAACAAAACCTACTATCTGTCATCCCATCATTAACAAAGTGGAAGAACTGGCAGAAGAATTGTTGGCCTAAACTCGAGACGTCAAAGAAGAGGCAAGAAAAATATACTGGGGAAATATTCCCTGGGAAGAGTCCCATGCTGGCAGGGGGAGGGACTGGATGGTTTTGCTGGCCTTTTTCATCTCTCATTTTTAGGAGTCTATTATGTTATTTTGCAGAGTGAAGAGTGGTTAAAATGACTAATGGACTACAGGGCTTGATGTATGAGCAGACAGCCAAACAAGTGAATCTGTGCAGCATGCTCAGTGTGGAGCAGAGTGAGGGATGCCTGAGAGCTGCTGGGGTGGCAGGCAGGGGTGCTGTAGCCTGCAATTTGAGGAGGTGCAATTAGCAGAAACGAGATGACAATTAGGCTAGAAAATCTTTTAACACAGCATTTATTGTGCCCACCTGTGATCTCTGCCAGTGGCAACAACATCCCCTCGCAATCCCATCCCTCCCCAGCATCACACCAGTGCCTTCAGCTCTCTGTGCCTTTCAGCTGCAGTGCTGGCACCTGCAACTCCCTCCCTCCTGATCCCTGCTGTCCCTCGTTGCAGTTCAAGGTATGTGCTCTGCTCCCCGGTCTGGCTCTGCAGCCCCAACCCTGCCAAAGCACCATCATGGGCCATCTCCTGGTAACCCCCAGAAAAGCTGGAAGGCATGTTGCATCACATGCCATGTTTAAACAAAGAGGGACCATAGGCTAAAAGGGGAAAAATATCCCAACTGAAGAGAATAGGCTAGATTAGATGGAGAAGGCTTCAATTTATGAAGGGGTGCATAATACTAACTTCAGAAAGGTCTCTGCAGGTATGAGTGCTCTGCTGACACCACCCCTGGAGAAACCAGCTGGGGTAGAAGGACTCCTCCTTCACAGCCACCCCCTCCTATCTACCATGCCAGACCAGACGCCAGTTCACCTGCAGACTTGGAGCAGAAAATTGAGAGCAGCAGATGTTGCAGCCTGCTGAAAGCTCGCTGGTAGCCGAGTGTTTGAAATCCTAGTGAAGAGCTCTTGTGGAGAAGGCCGCTAGCTGACTGCAGGACTGCAACACGCCATACTTTTGAACAATTTCAGTGTTTTACTGTGAAAGCTCCTCAAGGAGGAAAAAACCCCACGTATTCAGATCTTCCTGATCTCTGTACCAGTGCTTGACGGAAGTTTGTCCTGCCACTCCACTGCCTTGCTGGAGTCTTGTGTGGCAACACTGTTGATAGCGTCCTTGTCTTCTGGAAAAGTGATGGGGCTTTTTCTCTGCTTGGTTAGATGTGAACCCCTCTGCTCCATAAGGAGAAGGGAGAGGAAATGATATTGTGTGAGTGTCTACCAGGGGTGGTGAGGTGGCATGTATTTTTTTTAACCTAGTGAAAACAGGCGAAAGAATGTTATCTGGGTTTTTTCATTTGAATTTTCATTCATTTTATTCATTTTCCTTTCCATTCCATCATGGCGCAATCGTGTCCCCTAAGCCCTTAGATAGGAAATAAAACATGTACAGTTTACTCTTGCTTTAAGTCTATGTTCTATCCAAATAAATCCTACAGAATGCAAAAACTGCTCCACAGTGTCACAGCAGAGGCTCAGCTGCCCTGGTGCTGCCCTAATGATGCTGTGTTACAGCTACTTATGGATAGGTTTGTTGTCTACACAGTGGACTTCTACAACAGCGTAATGTTGTTTTCCATTTTACCCTTTGCCTTATGCTGCTAATTCTTAATAGTCTGTTTATCATTCTGCCCGCTGCTGAAGTTTTCAGAAAACTATCCAGTGTGAGTCACCGCTGGTGATGTAGACATGTTCCTCACTGTGCTCATTGCTTGGCATTTGTTAACTCTTCATTTTGTCTGTGCTCCCTGTTGTTGGCTTTGGTTGATCGCAGGTTCTGTGAGACAGGCACCAAGAGGGGTGCTGGACCTGCCTGCAATGCTGCATGATGGTAACTAAATTATTCAGGGCTTTTTTTCTCTGTTTGCAGATGAGAGTAATTAGCTTCATACAAAACATGATAAAATAATATATTAATGTCATTGAAAACCTGTCCTATTCTGCTTTCTATAAAGCTGTGATGCTCATCTCCTAGGCAAATGAATATGATGTTTTATTTTGCATGGCACAGGATGTGTTGGAGATTGCCAGTGTTATGTAATATTAATATAAATAGGGTCAGCTGTACGCAGTCTGTCTGATGCTCCTGTTTTTCTTTTCTGTCTTTTTTTATTTTACCTCCTTAAACCTTGTAGTTACCAGTGATTTTTTATTAAATAATTTATTGTAGCTGGATGATTGATGTTGTTTCACTTTGGTTCTTTACAGCTTCCTGATTCCTTAGTTGTCAAAATGACAAGCACTCGGTGATTAATTAAAACCTTTATTTTCCTCTGTTATTATTCATCTTCAGTCAAATCTAAATTCTTATGTATTCCAGAAAATAATAAATATTCCCCACATGCAGATTTCTAAAATCCAGATCAAGGAATATATTAATTTATTTTTCATTATTATTATTAATAAATTATATTTAATTCTTTATACATACACACATATGTGTGTGTGTGTGTATATATATATATATATAAAAATAAATTTTTGTGAAAGATGTTCAACCAAGAACTCCATACAAGAAACCTGCCAGTATGGCCTGATGCTGGATGGTCACCACTGCAAACTTCTTCATGCTCTTTTTCTAAAGAAGAGAGAATAGTTAAGAGTAGCTCCTTGTCAGAACTGGCCAACCCACCCTCCCTGTCTGTCATTAATTGCAGGTTTTTTGGTGTCATGGACATACAGCTTGGATTCCTCTTAGCTTCCCTTCAGTGTTTGGTGGTGATGTGTAAGGTGAATTAGTTACCTTAAGATCTCTCTAGAGTTGGTAGAAAGAAATAAGCACTCTCAAACGTGTAATTAATCTCATATTAAAATAGACATCTAAAATAGGGCTGCTGAACAGCATTTTATTTTCCCTGATAAGAAAGGGACAAGCCTAGACATTTGGTCAGATAATTCCTACTGAGACACACCAGGACTTGGGCTGACTGGTTTATTTTGTGTAGCTGGACACAGAGAAAGCAATATCTCCCAGTTCCCGTGTTGGGCCTGGGGCAGGCTGCCATCTCATTCCTAGTTTCTTGTGACATCTTGTTTTCAGTCAGGAATGCCTCATTCTAAAAAAATATTTCTGAACACCCCCTTTCATATACCTTTATATGCAAAAGCTTGGTTGCATTGACAGCAGGTGTGAAAGGCAGAATGCATCCATTTGAATGAATACATGCAGTTGGATGTGCAGAAATATGCTAACCCAAGACAGCCCAACCCTTGCAGTGCTGGGGTGGACCTCTGTGTAGAGGTTTTTGCAGGTGTTGCAGGGAAGCTATTGTAATACCAAAGCAACCACAGGCTGTGGGTGCTCTCCACTGGGTTAGGTGGTGGGGATGCACCAGGCTACCTGACCAGCATGCCAATCAGCCTTTACCCCTGGAACAGCTGTTCCTAATTCCTCTCGGGAAGAGCTGATGGGTTGGCTGGAAGTGTTTTAAAGTATGCTTGGCTTTCTGGAATTGCTTTCACAGAACAATTTCTCATGGGTCTCATGTGAGAATAAACTCATTAGATTTGTGATATGTTTCCCTGAATGGCTGACTCATGAATTCTTCTAATGTTTCAAATTGCCATGTATATAGCACATCAGATTTTGCTGGTAAACTGGATTTGGCTTTCCCTTCAGCCTTTGTTTAGGATTTTTATCCAATTTATTCCGGTGCTTCTCATTTCTACCTTCCTCTGTTTTAATGTTCCCAAAGATGTGATTGACTGCACCTGACATTACAGCTACTTGGCCTGTTAGAAAAAGAAATGAATTGGCTAAAGTAAATTACGAAAGTAAAATTCATATGATAATACTTTTGCTGATTGGTTATAGTCTTCCATTATGGAAAACTCAATAAAATCTTAATTAGGAAAAAAAAACCCAACCCAGATAAGCAAAAGGCAAGTAAAACCATTTTATAAAATGTCCTGAAGTTCCCAATTCCTTATCAGTTCCTTTGATGCTATTGAATAGATACTTACTCTGCTTTGGAGCTTTACAAATGCCATTCCTGAGCTACTGATTCTGCTGAAAGGATGAGGATCAGATGTGGAAAATGCAAGGTATGAAAGACTGTGTCTGCTGCCAAAGTGAATACCTGTGCATACTCCATAAAAGATTTCTGCATATGTAATTTTCAAATTTTTGCCAACCACTAGCATGTCTTCCTGATGTATTGTTATACATGGAATGACCTTTTCATATAATTTCAGTTGTGGAGTGTAAAGAAACCTCCCCGTCATTCTACATCATGAACTTGCATGACAGAAAAGGATGAAGAGACTTCTTCCTGTTATAAAATCTCTTTGATTGTATTGAACCCAAAAAATGAGAGACAGCAAGAAGCAAATTCGACAAGTTCCCCCCCACCCCCTTCTTTTGCCAGAAGAATTAATTGCATGTTTCCTATGAAGCAAAGTACAATAGCTTTTTATGGTACATTTCTTGTAGTTTTGTTACAGTGTCAAAGGAAAATTTGAATTTTCTGCACGTATGTATACATGGTTTTAAGTGCTGCTTCATAGAAATCTCACCAAATATTTAGGGCTGGTATGAAGAGGGGGGTTAGACATGGTCACGCGCAGAATGGCAATGTCCTCTTAGGTTATACTAGAGTAGAGGCCATCCTCTGTCCATGACGCCATGAAACAGATTGCTTTGCTCAGAGAAACACACTTTAATACTCAGTTAAACACAATCCTTCCCGGTTCATATAAGATTTCTACATTCGAACTTCTTACTGGGATCATCCTTGCACTGTGATATCGCTGGAATGATGGTCAGGCATCGTCAAGGGGACAACGAGTTGGCAAAGGCTGTATCAGGGACAGCACTGACACTTGACCTGTATGGATGGTCACAGGGCAGTGCTTGACCCTGTGCTCTCACCTTGGTACTTCTTTTATCCATCTTGTGCCCCCTCACCCCCCCCCACCCCTCCCCCCCCACCCTAAGTCAGACTTTGCATCATATGGATTAAATGGGAAAATGCTAAGAAACTCAGATAGGCATAGCCAGCAAGGGGAGCACCGGGGCACCAAAGTCAACTAATGAAATCTAGCGAAGGGAAGGGAATGTCTGGAAGAAGTATACTGCATTGTATACAGTGATAAAAATACAGCTGTCGGGAGGAGGACACCTGAATACCAGGTCTGCCCTCTCACTGCTGGGTTGCTGTCAGGCTCATTGCCTGCTCTCACTCTGACACTGCTCATTTTGCCATCACAGCTACAGAGAATTCTGTCTGCAACAGCAGGGTGAGAGCATGCACCCGCTTGGGACACCCTGTCACCTCTGGTTAGAGCACTCTGCTCATGGTGGGAGCAGAGATAGAGCTGATCTCAATTCTGCTGTTTCTTGGACAAATATGTTAATTGGCAAGTCACTAAACTCCAGCTTCAGTTGTACAGAATACCTGTCCAGCCACAGAGCTTAAAGTTACAAAGAAATGTTTTTACTAAATAGTTTAGGTAACTGAACAAGTTATGAAATTAGGAAGTTTTTTCACTGTGTCCCTGAATGTAAGAACCTGAGTGCTATAATTAATTCTTTCAATATCTTTATTTATTTGATGAGTCCATGTACATTAAGCTCTAAAACTTCTGTGTCTAGTTAGGTTTTTATTTTCTTTTTCAAATGTGTCTCAGGTTGTTCTTCACAAATTCTATAGCTTACTTGGCTGCATTTCACAGAACTTTATTCATAGTGAGAGAATTACAAATTGACTTTTTAGGCTGGCCTAACAAGTGGCGGTAATGAGTCCTTTGGCTCAATCTGTAGTGATGTAAAGGATCACCCACTCCATTTGCTGTCTTTTCATATTATTATGAAAATTTGAAGCTGGATGTAGCTGAAGAACACTTTTCAGACTTCTCACCTGTTGCCATACCTTTTGGAAAACAAATGAGGTTGCTTTGTCTTTTAAAACATTTGTGCTTTACCCTCATTAAAGACAATGGGAATTTTGCCGATATGCCACTGGAGGATATCTGTCAAACCGGAATGCAAAGAGCATGCAATTCCTCCCTGTAGGTGTGATCAGAATACAGTCACTGTATTTTCAAAAGTATGTTACAAAATATTTAGATTGAAGTAGTTAAGTACTACCAGATTTAACATAGGTTTTGGAGGTATCATTTGACTCATCCACAATCAGTGAGGCTGAGGTCTTCTGAAAAATGATCACACACTAAAAATAATCATTCTTATGCACAGATGAAAATGACATAGAAAAGCACAAATCCAATAGTTCTGAAGTTTGGACTATTTGATTTTTTCAATGTATTTTAGCCTTTAAATAGACAAGTTTGAATGTATTTTTTGGACATCTTCAAAGATAGAAAAACATCTTTATGTGGAAACTGAACAACTTTTTTAGCCAAGTTTGAGTTACAAGCCTTCAGCACTGCCTGATTTTTCCACATGAGCTAAAAGGCTAGCTAAGCATGTTTGTTATTTCACATTCTGAGCAAAAGGAAGAGTTCAGGGAAAATATGATTCCCACTTCTGGAAATAGCTTCCATGAGTTGAAGATTATTGTTGGAGTCTGGTTTAGGTCTGTCTTGGTACCTTGGGAATTGAAAGAGCTGAGACAAAGTTTCTATGCGCTGACTTTAGAAGCTTTGTGGGAAGCTTAGTTTGACCATCTATTGCAGGGGTCCTCAAACTACGGCCCGCGGGCCAGATATGGCCCCCCAGGGTCCTCAATCCAGCCCCCGGTATTTACAGACCCCCCCCGCCCCCCCCCCCCCCCCCCGCCGGGGGCTGGGGGGGGAAACCAAGCAGCTGCAGGTGACCTCCTGCCACTTCATCCGCACGCCGGCCCCCTGGTTAAAAAGTTTGAGGACCCCTGATCTATTGCCTTTCCCAAGAGAGGGCTGCAGGGACTATACAACATCTCTACTGTACTGTATGTTATGTAGTCAATGGTGTTCAAACTGCTATCACAATTAAAATCAATAACAAAGAGGAAGAAGAAAGACACCTGCTTCAAGTATTTCTGGTTCTCCAAATCTAATGAAATCCTCCTCGGGTTTGTGAAAGCCATGGCTGAAACAATCTCTGCAGCCTCTCAATACATTTGAGAACGTGTAGACGTTCTGGAGGTTCTGCAAGACTGAAAAAGGGCAAACAGGAGACTTAACAAAAAGGCAAAAGCAAAGATTGTAGAATAATAGGCCAATTCCTTTTGTGGGATCATACTAGATCAAAAAATCCAACGGTCTTTTTGTAGGGGACCTGAAAGAACACCAGATGAGTAAGTAGTAAATGAGTAGGCAGCAAATGCAGTGAGTGTTAACTCATTTGTCAGGATTAAATTGTATCAGATCAATTAAAAATCTTTTTATGTGAAGTAGCATGCCTTAAGGGTATAGACATCATATAGCTAGGCTTTGTTCAGACTTCTTACATTGTCTCACATTACATGAGCAAGTTGGGATTATTGTAAAGTGGGGACAAAAGTGTCTGGGGATGCTATGTACAGAGCAGTTGCCAGCACTTCACTGTCAAACTGCTAAGATGAATTGAGGAGGGCTCCACAAGGATCCATCCCATGCTTAGTATATTCAATGTTTTCATTATAATACAACACCAGGTTGTTAGAATATGGTTATTAAATCTGCAAATGAAATGAATCTGAAAGAGGCTGCAAACAGATTGAAAGATAAAGAATTAATTCAATATGATCACAACAATTTAGAGAAATAGTCTTGAAAACAACATAGAATATAATTAGAACAAATACATGTTCTGCACTTGGACAATGATAAGTTGAGAAAATACAATGAGAAAAGCTGAGATAGGATAGGTAACAGTCTTGCAAAGAAGTATTTGGAGGTTACAGCTAGTCACAAACAATGTAGGTTAAGACTATTACGCTGTTTGTATTGGGTTTTCATGCAAGGTTTTGTAGCAGGGGGGCTACAGGTGTGGCTTCTGTGAGAAGCTGCTAGAAGCTTCCCCCATGTCCAACAGAGACAATGCCAGCCAGCTACAAGATGGACCCGCTACTGGCCAAGGCCGCCCAGCAGCAACAGTGGTAGCACCTCTGGGCAACATATTTTAGAAGGGGAAAACCCCCCAAACCTCTGCAACACCAGCAGTAGTCATAAGACAGGAGCGTAAGAGCATGTGAGAGCCGCAGCCCTGCAGCCCCCAGGCCAGGGCAGGACAGGGCCGGGGGGCTCCCGGCGCCGCGGCAGAGGCTCCCCCCAGCCCGCGGCGCAGCCCCCGGCGGGGCAGGCTGTGCCCCCAGCCCACGGAGCCCCCGGGGGGCAGCTCCCCCCCCGCAGCCCGGCAGGGCCCCACGCCGGGGCAGGGGGTGCCCGAGGGAGGCTGTGACCCGCGGGCAGCCCGCGCTGGAGCAGCTCCGGGCAGGGCCCGTGGCCCCGCGGGGAGAGGAGCCCGGGCCGGGGCCGGGCTGCGGGCAGGGCCGGTGCCCCCGCGGGGACCCGCGCCGGGGCCGGCCGGGCCTGAGGGGCTGCGCCCCGCGGGGGGACCCACGGCGGGGCCGGGCGTGGGGAACTGCAGCCCGGCAGGGCCCCAGGCTGGGGCAGCCCGTGGAGGGCCCCCTGCCCTGGCAGGGCCCCGCGCTGGGGCAGGGCAGGGTGTGAGGAGCCTCCCCCGGAGGGGCAGGAGCGGCAGGGACAGCGCGGGAGGGACTGACCCAGCCCCGGGCCCGCCCTGCGCCGCGGCCGGGGAGCGGGGAGGGACCGCGGGGGGAGACGGGGAGGGGGGGGTTTGCGGGACGGTGCCTTGAGATTTGGTTTTTATTTTCTCATTATTCTACTCTGATTTGGTTGGTAATAAGCTAATTTCTCCAAGTCAAGTCTGTTTTGCCTGTGACAGTGACTGGTGAGCGATCGCTCCCTGCGCTTATCTCAGCCCAGGAGCCTTTCCTGATATTTTCTCTCCCCTGCCCAGCTGAGGAGGGGAAGGACAGAGCAGCCTTGCTGTACACCTGGCATCCAGCCAGGGTCAACCCACCACACTGTTGCACAGACGTCAAACACTGCGTTGGGATTTGTAAACAGCATAGTCCATAAATTTGTAACGGAATTCTTCTTTAAAACATTGTTATGGTTTTAAGATGTGAACCAGCTGGAGGGAGTATGGGGGAAGGCTATGAGGAAAGTCTGGGGGTCTACAAAGAATGGGGTGTTTGGTCACCTTAGAAGACACAAAATAGAGAGAAGAGTTTATAAGTGTCTGAATAAGTAAAGGAGCTGCGCTGAGAGTGTTTCCTATGACCATGAAGGGTAAAGCAACAAATAATAGCTCAAACTGCAGAAAGAGATGTTTAAACTTTAGGAATGTTTTTCTAATGTTAGGAATTGTTAGGCAGTGTGGTTGTTTAAGAGCATGCACCATGTTCATCATTAGAGGTATTAAAGAACAGGTTAAGCAAACAAGAATAAGAGCGTTTGAAGATATGACTGCTACAGTAGTTTTTGTTATAGTGAGAAGAATGAATCAGATCATCCCTTTTAAGTCCCTTCTAACCCTTTTGCATTTGTGCAGTTTTGTGGTATACCTAGGCCTGGCACAGGGAAAGAAGGTGTAACAGGGAGCTGCCTCCCCATGTTCTTATCTGCCCCATCCTTTCTCCCCTGCAGGTGTCTGTGAGGTCCAGCATAAGGGCAGTTGCAGTGACTTCTCTGTAATGGTGATAAGCAATCTTTTTAAGTGATAACAGCAATTAATAATATGTTTAATATATATAGATAGATGACACCAAGCTGGGAGTGTTGATCTCCTTGAGGGCAGGAAGGCTCTGCAGAGGGATCTGGACAAGCTGGATCCATGGGCCAAGGCCAGTTGTGTGAGGTTCAACAAGGCTCAGTGCTGGGTCCTGCCCCTGGGTCACAAGAACCCCACACAGTGCTACAGGCTGGGGCAGGATGGCTGGAAAGCTGCAGGGTGGGAAAGGACCTGGGGGTGCTGGCTGACAGCTGGCTGAACATGAGCCAGCTGTGTGCCCAGGTGGCCAAGAAGGCCAATAGCATCCTGGCTTGTGTCCAAAACAGTGTGGCCAGAGGACTAGGGCCGTGATCATACCCCTGTACTGGGCACTGGTGAGGCCGCACCTCAAATATTGTGTTTGATTTTGGGCCCCTCACTACAAGAAAGACATCGAGGTGCTGGAGCACATCCAGAGAATGGCAACAAAGCTGGTGAAGGGTCTGGAGAACAAACTTTATGAGAAGTGGCTGAGGGAAATGGGGTTCTTTAGTCTAGAGCAGGGGTCCTCAAACTTTTTAAACAGGGGGCCGGTGCATGGATGAAGTGGCAGGAGGTCATCTGCAGCTGCTTGGTTTCCCCCCCCAGCCCCTGGCAGGGGGGGAGGGGGGGTGGGTGGGTTCTGTAAATACCGGGGGCTGGATTGAGGACCCTGGGGGGCTGTATCTGGCCCACAGGCCGTAGTTTGAGGACCCCTGGTGTAGAGAAAAGAAGGCTTAGGTTGACATCTTATCATTCTCTACGACTACCTGAAAGGAGGTTGTAGCAAGGCAGGTGTTTCTGTCTTCTCTCAAGTAGCTCCCAAGTGATAGGATGAGAAGAAATGGCCTCAAGTTGTGCCAGGGGAGGTTTAAATTCCGTATTAGGAAACACTTCTTCACTGAAAGGGTTGTCAAGCACTGGAACAGGGTGCCCAGGGAAGTGGTTGAGTCACCATCCCTGGAGGTATTTGAAAGACCTGTAGAGGTGGCAGTTAGGGATATGGTTTAGTGGTGGACATGGCACTGTTAGGTTAATGGTTGGACTTGATGATCTTAAGGATATTTTCCAACCTAAACAATTCTATGATTGTATGATTCTATATTTGGTTTTGTCAATGGTTAATGAAGCTAACCGTTTATTCAAACACCTACATAAATGTTCCAATTTTCCCAAAGGTTGAACAACTGTGGCTTCTACTGGAATTACTGTGAAATTCAAACCCTTGGGACTTCTGCAGATTAGATTCTTCTCCAGAAACATTTAATAGTCTTTAAAGGGATAAATTATTTTTATTAAAGCAGTTGCTTATGTTCAATAAGAGCTGATATTTTAAAAAGCCAATGTACAACAAAATGTCAAAAAAATATTTGTTATATTTCTTGTCATTTGTGGTCATGTTGCTCCTGCCATTTTTGTAAAAACAGGAAGAGATTAACCTCATCTGTGGCTGCAGTCAATGTAAGAACTCTTGTTCCCAAATGATCTTCAAAGCAAAAGTATTAGGAATAAACATGAGGGCTGTGCGATATCATAAAAAGTCATGAATCTTCCTTTAGGACAGATTTGAAGAAAAACAAGCAAACTGCAAAGAAAGACCATGACATTCTTTCCTCCTGATGTCTGTACAGTGTATTGGTGGATCTCTCTTTTGATGCTGCAGTAGTAAATAACTGATTTTGCTGTATGCTTAGAAGACTTCAAAGCTTCCTGATGCTTTCAATTTTATTTAAACATTCCACAGTCAGGTTTGTTCAGTATGTTTTTTTGAATTTATTTGGCAATAGCACTCACTATTACTGCTTTGAAATGGTGGTGGTTTTGTTTTTGTTTTTTTTTTTTCATTTGGTTATTTCACCATAGCATTACCATTAACACAGCCAAAAAACCTATTAGAGAGTAGACACTAACCCCTGCCAGGTGTTGGTGTTGCTCTGGAATAAATATTCTAGGTCCAGTGCAGGAGTACTGGTGGCCGGGAGGATCCTCCAGAGGTGAGTCGCTGGCAGCTGGAAAATAAACTCTGTTCCAAATTAGTTTCCATTTAGATCTGTGATGGAGAGGGTGAAATGGGCTTGTTATTTGTCTTTGATGGAATGTACGAGGGCCAGGTATAGCTGAATTCTTTGTATACAGCATATTGCAGAGACTGCTGCCTAGCTGCATTCTTTAAAAACAGGTGGGACCTGCAGCTATGATTTGGCACTTTTCCCCAGTGGATGATGGAGTATGGTGAAAATAGATGTCTGTGTCATCGTGTGGAGCCACAAAGAGCTCCGCTGGCTGGGGAATCAATGAAGAGATGAGAGGTTCCATGATGGGACCAAGGCTAAAGAAGGTCTCATAGGTTCCTAGGTTCCTCAGAAATCTTCTGCCATTGCCTGCCCTTTCCTTCACTGCTGATACCACAGCTTTCTGGGTAATGAAAGAGATCATCTGACAATTCTGAAGTCTTTCTGTAGGGATGGTTCCCATATGTTGCTTTGCAAAGGTGAATTCTCAGAACTGTTTTAGCTACCACACTTTTTTTGTAATTAGTGCTTACTAATTCAAGCAGGGCAAGGCACCACAGACAGTTTTACAAGTGCTTATGTTTTACATGGAATGTCTTTCCTTTTCCAGCTGTTACTGAAAGCTTAGAAGTATGTGTAGTGTGTTTATTAGGGCAGGCCTAAACCACAAAGATCTTATGTGGGTTTGAAGTAGCAGTTTGTAATTTTGGAAATTCTTTTAAGGATGAGCCAGAGTTCCCAGAGTTATGATCCATTGTTTTGATTTGGACCAATCCCTAAATTTTATTCCTACTTCTGCTTTTATTATATCATGAAAGAACACAATAACTGAAAAAAATGGCAAGTTCAGACAACAAAATATGATCCAAAATTAGCCTGCTCTCTCCTTCTTCCAAACTTCTTTTTAGTAAATGTGGTATGTCTCTGAAAGTCTGCAAAAGTTTTTGTGATCAGGAGAGCTATTTGGACTCCACTTTAGCTCGAGGTTTCAACTCTATCTATAAGACTCTTGCTGTGGTGATGTCCTTCTGCCATGTCTATCATACATAAGATCTTCAAACATTTCATAGTCCACAGGTATATACTATCATGTGATTCTTCAACCTGCCTGTTATTCTTCATGTCTCTGGAATAAGAAGACATTTATTGAAACATAAAGGTGAGTATTTCAAAATGGATAAAAGAAGGGAAGGGCCAAGCAACCCAATGTTTGAGTGTGAAACTCCTGGAATTTTAAAAAGGTTGGGCAATTTGATAGATTACAAGGATATCTAGAATACAAACTCATACTACCAACATTTCTGGAAGAAAAATTAAAGCTCATGCTTAAGGAGTTAAGGCTAATGAACTCCAAAGGATTAGGATGAGATCTTTATGGAAGCAGATTATTTTTATCTTTTCTCAAAGCTTTCTGAAACATCCTGTGATGGTCATGAATAGAGACAGGATATTGTAACACATCAACATGAGGTGGCTTTTACTGGATGGTGCAGTCCTTCCTGTCACTGTGGCTGATCACAAAGAAAGTTGAAGAGAACCCTTTGGTACCTCTACTGTCCCATCCAGCATACAATTTTGCTGCAAGCTGTTTTCGCAGTGAACAACAAAGTGTTTTATATTTCTCCCTCTCTGATCATTGCACCTTCTATCTAGAAACTAGCTCTAAAAGCACCCCAAAGTATTAGTATTTAACATGAGGATGATAAGTAGGCACTGTTTAACAACTACAGAAGAAAACTGATTCAAATAGACTTTTTCAGTGCTATCTTTTATGTTTAACAGGGTGATAGATGTGAGCACTGGTGGTTGCCACTGGCAGTGATGTGAGAGCATGGAAGATGCAGAACTGTCACCTTGCCACTGAGAAGAAGGTACTGGAAGCAGAGACCAGTCCTTTGGGATCGTCATAGGCAAAGAAACAGGAAGTTTGTCATCCCAAAGCTCCTTGGCTGCCTCGTGAATTTTTGAAAAATTCACGGCACCAAGGAGGCCAAGGTAGAGGTACCTGCAGACTCACATGATTGAAATCACTAACCTGTGTGGGTGCAGAAGACTAGCAGGGCAGGCCCCTGTTTTGTGCAGGCTCTTTGCCCTACAGGTTCACTCCTCAGAGGCTTCTCTTTCTAATGCCATCAGTGCCTGGTTATCAGCAAATGCATTGCTCTGTCCTCTTCACAAACTGCTTATCATCAAAGGTGTGAGCTGCGCATACATTTTTCCGCCCTTCCCCCACAGCTTCTTGTCATTAAATGTGACAGGCTTCTGAAGACGTATTGTTACTTGTAAATAAAATATGGTTGCTAAGAAACACTATGATTAACATGCTGACAATATAACCTTCTTTGATTGTTTGGGCACCAATTGTCTGCTTCTGTAATCAGTGAGGAAATAATTTTTGGAGGAGATTTGTCAGGCTGCAGAAAACTAGGTTTTCTGAATTAAATTAGAATCTAGTGTTTCCATACAAAGAAAGGGTCTTCAAGCCATAACTCTTCTGTTTTGTTTTGTTTTTTTTTTTTGGCACATCATAATTTTTGTGTTTCTGTTTATGTTAATTTTTCAGCTACGAAAATAAGGTTAGCGTTAATAATGTATCTGCCAAAATATTCACATAAAGGAAACTGGAAACTCAGGCTCATTAAATTTTTATCTGTAAATTCTAGATATTAATTTTATTTTTGCTGATTGTAGTCTCGTTTTAAATTTCTCTTACTGTCAAATTCTTCCAGTTATTAGGGACTTTTGAAATGAACCTTTCTGATCTACCTATAGAAATGACCTGTGTCATTACTCCAGTACAGAGAAAGGGATTTGAATCTATTTTTCCATTAGAGGGAGACAGAAAAATGGTGATATTTCTTTCTTTTTGTCTCTGGTGCTAATGGCTGAGGCATGGTGAAGGGAGATGATCAGACAGAAATCACGCTTCTCAGGTAGAAAATTACCCTTCTCACCTCCTATAACCGGATGTGTAACTGCACTTGCATATGTTGCAGCAGATGGTGTTTCACTGAAGAATGGCTGAAAATGGCACCTTCCTACCCAATTTTTCTGCCTGCTGTGTGTATTTAGAGTCATGTCTGCTGACTAGAGTGTTTAAATAAAAGTTGTATGCCTATTAGTCTTGCAGAGCCAACTGAGAGATGACGGGTGGCATCCCTTTTCTGCTAATGTGAATGGTATTCCAACAACAAGGCACCTGTGCTAGCACATGGAAAGCAATGGTTCTGCACAGGTATCTATGTAGGCACAGCCTGCAAACAGCAGAGGTGCCTGCTGGAGTGCCAATTCAGTCTGGATGTCCTCTGTGGTGGTGAAGGATACAAAGATAAAATCACTGTTCTGAGACCTTCCAGTATATTTTCATTTCCAGAATTTCATAAAAATAAAATTACTATGCTTATGCTTCTACATGGGGATGAGCTAAACTACAAGTTTTGCAACACAACATCTATATGTTCACTGTTCTTGGGTAAGGCAGATGATTATGTCACAAGAGAAGGACATTTTGGCATAGTTTTACTTGTTAAAAATAAACTCAAACACATAGACGTTTACCTAATGATTGAAAAGCACTATGACTTTCAGAAGGAGTTGAATGCCCTAGAAGGTAAGCAGAAGAGTAAAGAAAATAGGTGACTTGTAGTCTGTCGAGCTGTACAAAGAAAGGCAACTGTTTTGCTGTTAAACACACAGACACAAAATCAAACTTCCCCTTCCACCCAGTGCAAACAGCTCACATCTAACCGGTGTAGCATTACTTAAATAAATGTTTCTGGATCCCATTGGAGAGCTGGCTGACGCTCTGAGGTATGATATTGGAGTACAGTCATTGTCTACATGCATGTCTACCCATGTAATGATTATGCTGAGTAATGTAGGTAATTCTGGTTATCCTGTGGCACATAAATACTGAGGGTAGAGAAGATGGTATTCATGGTCTGACAGATTTCAAGGCCAGAAGGGTGGCCTGTGACTGTCTAATCTAAACTCTTTCTCACAGTGGAGACGTAATTTCTTTGAAAAACTGACTTATACCATCTATTTCAGAAAGCTATCTAAACCCACCTTAACAACTCAGACTAATGGTGAGTTGCCACGTCTCTCATAAAATTTCATTTTCTATGTTGTGTATTATTTCAAGGTTAAATTTTCTAACTCCAGCTTCCAGTCATTATGTCTAATTATGATTTTGTCAGCAGGTTTGAAAACCATCCTTCTGGATGTTTTTTTTATGTGCAAGAATCTATATGCATGAGTTGAGTCAGCTTTCAACCTTCTGTGATAAATTAAGTTGAGCTCTTTAAGCTTCACATCTTTAAATTTGTTTTCCAGGCTCTGGCCTGGTTTTCTTTTTTAACTTTCTCTGTGATTTCCGTGTTCTTCTGGAAGATCTGGCTAAAGACCTGGGTGTCTTATTGTAGTAGCAGTTTTATCAAAGCAAAGTAGAGCAGCAGTAACGCTTCCCTACTTCTATTTGATAATCACCTTTTATATAGCCAAGGATCATATTAGCCATTTAGCCAAAGCACTACTTTGAGAGATTCTTTTGAGGTGATTATCTACAATGACTCTCAAGTCCTATTCTGAGCTACTGCTTTCCAAGTGAGAGCCTCTTTTTCTGTACCTATAATTTGCATTTCTGGGCCTCAAATGTATTGTTCTACATTTAGGTGTCCTTAAAGTTATTTTGTTGAAATTTAATTGTTTTAGCAGACATTTCAGGTATTTCTGCAGCAGAGCCTCATCTCTGTGATTTGCTGCCCTGCTATGCTTTGTGCATATGCTCTTTCTGGTTCATTGCTCCTTATATATATGGAGCAATGACTGTTTGGGGGAACCTTGTAGAAGCAGCTGTGCTCACTGATTTCTTAATTACTACTTTTTGAACTCTGTGAAATATTTTTTTATCTAATGTACACTGTTAATTCTGCACAATTCCAATTTGTTTTTAAACTGAAGTGTTTTGTGACACTAAGTCAGATGCCGTGTAAAAAATGAAGAAAGCTGTGCCAACACGGTCACCTTTATCAATGGGACCTGTAATCCTGTCATAAAAAAACAATAGGTTTGTTTGACAAGATTTACTTTCTACAAAATTGTGTTGACTGGCATTAATTATATGTTTAGCCACTGTTTGTTGATAGAATCCTGATTTAACTGTTCCATTATTTTTTCTGGAATACACATCAATGCAATTTTTCTATGGTTCCTAGGTTATCTCTTTTACCCTTATTAAACATTGGAATTACTTTGGCAGTTTTCCAAGCCATTTTAATATCCCAGCCTTCTAAGATCTGTTAAAAATTAAAATTAAAAAAGTGACTAAAACCATTCTTCAGCCCTTCCAAGAAAATGTTTGGATCTAATTTATGAGTTAATCTGAAAGTTTTTATTTTTTGCAGATGTTACGTCATGCTATTCTTTTGATAAAAATGGTGTTTAGATAGAAGGGGTAAATATCACTTTGTTTTTTCAGGTATCAAGACATATTTATAGCAAATGTTTCACTTTTCTATATCACTGTTTAGAATTATTCCATCTACATCTCCTGAAAGAAGACTTAGAGCTGACCTAAAATGACAGTTCTTCCTAATACATGTGAACATTAACTCTCATCTCCTGAAGCCCTAGCTATGCCTAATATTAAATTCATTCAACTAACTTTCTCAGGAGTCACCTATTTTTTAAATTGTACACCATTCATTTATTTCCCATTTACCCATGTTATGCATAATTTATTGTTACTTCAAATCTCATTTTAAAACACCAACCTTCTTGTAAGAAAGAAACTTTCTTGACCTGTAGAATCATTTTAAGGAACCATGAGTGGGGTTCATCTCTCCTTTTAGATTTTTCAGAATTAGATACCTAAATTCCAGCTAAACGCTCTGATATTTTTATAGAGAGAAATAAGCACTTCTAGGGGGTGATTCAATTGATTTATCTCAGACATCTATTTTAGGATGGGATGAACTGCCCATTGGAACTTCTTACTACTCCCCTGAGGTACCCATGTTAGCCTTGAATGTTACTGAGTTTTAGACATCTGTGTTATGGTGTATAACTCCCACCTTTTGTTTTCAGTAACAAACTGAACCAGTTGTCCAGCAAAGAGCCCTTAAGTTAAAGTCACTCTTCATAAAGCAGTCTTTCTTTCTACATCCTCAAGAGAGGAGTTTAGGGAGGCTGGGTAAAAATGTACACCTATCAGTAATTTTTCTCTGGTAATCCATAATCTTTCAAGATTCTGCGACTCTGAATCAAAACAATTCACGGTCCCCTCCACCTTTTTCCTAGCTGTTACTGAGCCTTCCAAGACTGGCATAGAAATAGTTTTTTGATGATGGAACATTGATCCTTTATAAGCACAGCTCTATGAGATTGGCTGGAATATATCATTATTTTTACTGTTTGCCCTGTTACAACTTTAGGCAGAGCAGCAAATGACGTTGAGATGAATTACTGGATCCGTTCAGCCTGTTATTGTCAGCATTTGAGAGGGATATGATGTTTCTAGTCATAGCACTATCTAATACACAATGGTATCAAAATTGCAGTCTTGCTTTTTTGGCTCCCCTATCATTCCTCCCTGCCTCTCAGATCTGTACAAGCACTGAATGGCCAGCTAGAAAATTAGATCCTAGTGCTATGCCAGCTGGCCAAACTTTTTCCTTCAGCAATACTTCTGTTAGTTACCTACTGTTTGTTATCTTTCTGTGCAAGGATCTTAGTAAATGCATCTGTGAGAGTTTTGCAGGAGGACATGGGTGGTCTCTGCTTGTGCCCAGAGGTAGCAGGATGCAGTGGTGCAGCCATGGTTGAGGTGGGGTGTGCTCAGGCTAAGGCTTTCAGGGAGGCAGGGTACATTATCTCAGGCTCGACTGGGTGATAAATATGCCTTCTGGCTCCCAAATAAGAGCTGGGTCAGGGGGTGGTTAGAATGAGATGGCTTCTGCCAGGAAAATGTTGTGTAGACATAGCCCATGTCTGGCTAATGAAAGAAAAGATTAACCTTTACTATTTTATTCTCTTGTAGATACTGGTAATTCGCTGTTATTGCTGTTCAAGTGAACAAACAAGCATAAATTGATGTCACCAGTACTTGGGAAATAGCGATGTAATCCAGAACCTTTGCCAAGTCTAGGATTTAGTTACTTGAGTTTTTTGATTATGTGTTTTCACATGATTTTCATTTCAGACTTTTTAAAATTCAGCTTTTCTGTGATAAATCACCATAATAACAAAAAGCATATAAGATTCAGTAAATACAGCAATAGTCATGACCATGGGAGAGGAGGAACACATCTTTGTAACAGGGTTTCACTTTGAAATTTCTCGGTTTTGGTTCCTTTTTGGTCAGTTAACCCAGTATCGTGCCAGCTCTATACTAGTCACACAAGTCTGGTGGCGAATAGTTCAATGGGCTGCTGTGTTTATCTCCCAGTGCAATTCTCACTCTCCTGGGTTTTCCTTCCCCATTGTCTCTGAGGCCAGCCCTCCTGGGAGGCTTTGTTCTTCTATGTATTTTATCAGTTTTACTTCATGAGGCCTCTGGGGTGATTTTTGGATCCCTGAACATGGAAGTTGTTTAAGTATAATAATTTTGAGTTCCTTGGTTCTGAAAAAAAAAAAAAAAAAAAAAAAAAAAAAAAGATCAATTTCGGGACAAATGGTCTTGGAAGAAAATAGACACATGGATTTTGTAAGGTTTAATAATAAAGTATAATTTTTGAAATCACTGTTTATTTTGACTAGTGTCCACTAATTTATCAAAGTTGTTTTCTTTTCCCCAAGCTCTACCTTTCTTATCATAGTGCTCTCTTGAAAGTGGCCCCAGGCATTGTTCAGAACCTGTTTGATAGGTATGGATTTGTTCCCCTGGAAAATATGTTTCTGCTCCTTTGCCCTTTTCTGTGACCTGATAGCTCCTTGATCTCTGTTCCAGTTGTTCATGTCTTATTTTACTTATGATTTTCCCTTGGCTAAAGTCTGGAAGGAGTGTCAGTCTCCTGGTTCATTAGTGCATCCACTTGTAATTGCTAGCAGTGGACATGCACTTTCCCAAATAAGCTGATGTTTATTAGTCAAATGATAATCAGTACTCAGATCTGACAGCCAAGACAAATGTAACTGGTCAAATTGTTGTCTTTCCTGAAAAAAAAAACCCAACACAGAATGCTTTTTTCTACCTCTGTATTTCATTGATGCTGCTGTGTAGCGTGCCTTAAAAACTCCTTCATCATACATCATTCAGGTTTGGTTTTTCATTCTTTACTTGTGGGTTCTTGACCATCCAAGGACATTGTTGAGGCATTTCACATTCCGGCCTGGAACTCCACAGTCTCCTCAAGTATAGTTCTGTAATTGTAGGACAGAAATTAAGGTATTTGCCCAATGTGCAGGAAGACATAGATTGTTAGGAAAGTAAGGAATATTTATCACTGGGAAATAATACCAAAAATCCAATGTGTTCCATTCCAATTCTTCACATCCAATTCTGCACAGAGACTATAATGTAATTGCCAATACCCTCTGTGGTTACATTTTGGCACAGAAGTCCTGCCTTGTACGTTCAACATTACCCTCTAATTTTTAGTAGGCTAGAAGACTATCCTTTTCTTCAGTCAGAAAGTTGAAACCATAATTCTTCCAAATCCAGCAACTAATCCCTTGAAACATGTTCCCACAATTGAAACTAGAGGCTAGGCAAGATGCAGAATAAACACAGCAGAATTCCTCCCCCCCAACACACTCACTGGAGGGATTTGTTTTCTGCGAATCGTGAGGTACCAAATATCAAATGGTTATTTGCTAAATAATGAAAGGGAAGATTAAGACATTCCTTAAGCTCTGGTGAGTCTAGGAGCACAGTGTCTGACTATTAAATAATGCAGTGTTGGTGTGATAATGTTTAAATGACTTTGTGAATCTGCCCCCATTGATGGCACTGTTGCTGAAGGCCCCTTTGAATACTGATTTGTACTATGTCCCTCCATCAAAATAGAAATAGAAGCTTCCTAAAAGTTGAATTCTGTGGGCCTAGCAGAAACAGGAAGGTCCACTGAAAAGAGTGAACATGAGTTTCTGTCTTACTTAACAAAGCTGGGATGCTGTCATCAGACAGGGAAGGTGAAGGTGAGGGTGTGAGAGCTCAGAAAGGGGATGTTTGTGTCTTGCTATAGACTGTGGCTAAATGGCATGATTTACTCTCAGGACTGAGAGAAAATGCTAATGTGAGCCCTCTGAGGGAAAGAAGTTCTTACGTCATTATAGTATCTGCCACTAAAAGGAAAATTTTACTGCTTTCCCCTGTCTCTGTCATTGGGGCTGGATCTAAGGATGCTGTTGCACTTGTAATCCCCAGGGACCCAGCCCGCTTACAGACACATTGGAAAACTATTACTGTTCAGTATGAGCTTTCCTACTCTGACTGAAGACTCTGCAGGGATAAGAACTTGGATCCTTTGGGGAATAATCACGTCTCATTTTCCTTTTTCTTGCATTTTAGCTGGGAGACACTGAAATTTCTGCCCTTCTCCTTAAGTGGGAGACTTCCACCTACAACTACTGCTGTTGTCCCCATAGGCAGACATTTACACAGTAGTTCTGAAGTTATTCTCCAGTAGCCCTTTGACGATGTGTCTCTGGAGCAGTCTGTCCCATTCCTTACCCCACACTGTGATGAGAAAGGGAAGTTGGGTCAGACGAGGACTGAGAAATTTGCACACTGGAAATTAACCTTTCCAGTTGAAAGCTCTGTTTAATGTCTTTGATGCTGGATTTCCTGGTCCTGCTTGTCATTGCTCCTGCCACTGGAGGTCAATGCCATGCACTGCTTTGGATAGTTTATCACCTAATAGGGTTTGTGTTCACCTACACAGAACTATCTCTTCTTTTGCTGCAAGTATGCCTACAGTGTGATTGGCACCATGTTGTAAATAATTAGCGAATGTAATGATATAAATCCCAGCGGTAATCTCGTCCTATTTAGGATACAACTACAATCTGAACTTCAATAACACCTTTGACATAATCAAACATCCCAGAGCCCTTTACAAAGACATAAATTACTCACCTGTAAAGCAATGACTGCAGGGAATTACAGCAGGCAATGAGTCCATTGATCGGTGCTGGTACAAAATGAAGGAGAGGAAGTACAACAGAAGCCACTCCAGAACTCTTTCTGGGGAAATTTTCATAGCACCTTTAATTTCTGCGCATATCTCTTCTCTTCTCCACAGGTGAGACACAGGATGAGGAAGGCTACCTTGCTCTGACACTCAAGGACACCTTCTTCCATGCTGGTTTGTCGGTAGGTAGAAAGTGATGGGATCGTAGCGAAGATGCAAATGTATGGTTTTATAGCCTGCAGGGAAAACTGCTTTTTAGCCAGTGATGCAAATAAATGGGTAAGTCACTTCCTTAAATTTGCATGTACCATTTCTGAAAGCAGAGTTTTTCTGTTGCCTTCAAACAAAAAAGAGAAGTGATTGCTTTGGACACCTGAGATGCTATGCTGCACACAAAATCAGAGCTGCCTCGCCTCCTGTCCTAAGCTACCCTCTTTATGATTCAAACTTGTCCTTACATTGTCAGGTTAATAGGAATATGCTCCCATAACAATTTCATGTAAGATGGGCCCTGGTTCTTCAAGCCTTATGTTAATGAGTCCATATATCCATAAAGACTCTTACTGAAATAACTGGGATTATTTTGGTATGCCAGTCTTTAGTGTAAGAAAGAATTGCTGAAACAATAACTCTATTATTCATAAGATGGTAATGAAAATTAAGGATTAAATTATTTTTGCAATCAAAAATACCACTGTGATTAGAAAATGTGTTGTATTACATGAAAAATCTGTTTGTTTTGTTGGTTTTTTTAACTTGAGGGAAGACAATGAGATCAGGCCTTATATTTGTAACGTAAATATGTATTTCTTAGCACCACCTGGAGCTCTTCTTGGTTTTGTAGTGTTCTGGGACTACGTGTTTATTGTAGTCCTATTCTAGATTCCCAGAGTGTTACTGCACTTGTTACTGTGGTGCGAGCTTGACACCAGTGGGGCTACCTTATAGATGCCATTGAGTGTGGACCTGAAAAATTCTGCCTCTGAGATAACAAATATTTTGGCAAGATGGGGAAGTTACAAGAGCAAATATTTTGCCTGGATCTCAAAGGTATACTGCAGTTTTATAACTTGTGCCTTAGTTTTAGACTGTTTCGAGTTCTTAATTGCTTGTCTTGGGTATTGGACATGATGATGTACTGTAAGCCATGGGGACTTCTCATGGAGAAAGAAAGCAAAGTTTGGTCCCAAGGGCTTAATTTTGAAATCCAGCAGAACTGTTGCCTTTGCTCTTTGGATATAACTAGCGAAAGAGGGATTCATGCTGAATTTAGCAGGTATCTTTTGATGAGGTAGGGCTTCTCTGGAATCACGCACAAATAGCATAATTTAAACTCTCATATTTTTAAAAAATATCTTCAGTGGGATTATTTCTTGTGGTCTGATCCAAGGCATATTGAGGCCTGAAGAATGATTTCTATTGGATTTTGTCGGCTATATCATGGATACTTTCTGGTTTGTAGAGGATAGGGCAAGCCTTGAGGAGCTCCCTGCTCCGTTGTGTACAGTGTCTTAAACTGGGCACAGAAGGGACAACTGAACTTCTGTGAGACATATGTCACCAGTGTTCTCCTCCTTGGGATGTCCTCAACATTACAGTTCTTTAAAACAAAACTGATCTTGGGAAGAAGCAAACAAACAAAATGAAACAATCTACCCTCCCATCAAATGTTACGTGTTTTTCTTTCTCATTTCCAGACTTTTTACTAGCTTATCTCACACTCAAGTGTCAAATATATTACAAACATTGACAGTAGAAGATATTGAAATTCCATGGAAGTGTGAGGATTTTTGCTGCATTTTCTTAGCTATGAATTGCTCCCAGCACTTTCAAATTTCCTGATTCAACAGCTTGCCTTTGTTTTGAGTATTGATAACTTTCATTTTCTCTCAGTCTAGCATCAACTGAAAGGACCAAAATGTAACTGTATGAATACAGACTGATAAGCATAATGAGTCCTTGTCTCCTGAAATCATTCCAATGAGAGCTTTAAGTTCTAGCTCCTGAAATGTGGTAATTTTCTTTGCAAACTGCTTGGTTACATATTGGTGCTAGTTTTGCATTCTGTGAGGAACCATGATGTTGCATTTATTAAAATCTTTCTAATTGTCCTAAGTTAGTATGCATTTGTTATCCTCCATGAGGAGATCTAGCTAATTAGAGTAATACCAAGGAGTGATTATTGTTATGTTTCATATTTAAACAAAGGAGCTCAACAGCTCTCTATACTTCAGTGAAAGTGATTTTAAAATGATTAAATCAAATGAAATAAGATTGATATAAATATTTTTAACTAATGGGAGATGAGATAGTTATTGAAACTAGAAAATAGATTGCCTTTGGTACAAGGGAAAACAGATTTAAATTGCTGTGTAGTATAACAGTTACAATTTTGCAAGATGAAAAATGATTGTTTCACTATTGCCTTGTCTACTTCTGGTTTTTTCCACCTGTTCTATCCAACTCTATGTTTAGAAAGTAGTCTCTCTGGGGCAGGGAATTACATTTTTTATTAAATATGTGGCAGGCATCCAGAACAGAAGGGTCCTGATTCCTCACCCTGAGGCTGTGCATTAGTGTAATACAAGTGATAAATATAGGCCTATACCATATCAATCAATAATACCATAAAAATATGATTTATTATAAATCACCATTTTTACTATGTATTTAAGGTGGAGGACAATCAACTGAAAAAATATGACATGGAGAACAGCTGTTTAGGAAAAATGCTGTAGAAAAAATAAGTGAATAATAACATACTGCTGTGAAAATGCTGTGTTAGAACAATGAATGCATGCATCTCCTTCTAAAATTGAGGGGACACTTTCACCACTTACCCAAAGGGTTGTAAGACAAGTGGTGGACCATTGGGTGAACCAATGAACAAACACTTTTGAGCATGTATGGGTGAAAAAAGTTCATTACCCAGGGGCCTTCCAAGCCAGTCAGGGAGAGCACTGGTGAATTTCATTGCCTGTGGATTAGAAAGCTCAGGAAATGAACTGTACTTGGTAGCTGTCATGCTCTTGATGAGCTTTAGGTAACTGAGACCTCATTCTTAGAGTATTGACCATTGTTAACCCATGGGTCCCAAAAAAATAAGGATACTGAAAAGAGAACTAGAGAACAAAGAAGTCAACAGAAGCCCTTAACAGCATTCTGTTTTAAAAAGCAGTAGTGTAACTCTTTGTGCATAAATAGTGAAAAAATGATTGGGAGTGGGGAGGAGGACCAATATTGGAAACACTGTGTGCAGCTGATGTGTCTGTTTTTAAGAGGATGTTGAAAAACTAAAACAATATAGAACAGATCCAAAAAACTGAGGTGAAAAGGCAGCTGGTGTAGTTTATGAGGTTTATTTGCACAGTGGACGGTGCTGTGCAAGTCCAGCAATGCAAAGGGAATGCCTGATGTTACAGGCCCAGTGGTTCTTAATAAAAAAAACCCCAAACACATCCCCCCCCCCAAAAAAAAAAAAAACCCAAACCCCACCAAAACAATGAGAGAGAGAGAGAGAGAGAGAAAGAGAGAGAGAGAGAGGGGTAGCTGTTCTTGACTGAAATAAATTTCTGGCAAGGTTGGGTTCTCTGGGTCTCTGAGCCATTGAATGTTTTCATGCATTTCTGAGGCATAGAATTTGATCAAATAAGAGGTATTCATAGTGCAGGGATAAAGAGGTAATTTTTATGTAAAATCAGGATATTTGATTAAAAGGTATATTTTGGTCTTGAAAGCTGTGATTCTGATAAACGGTTCAGATTCCATTAACAAACTGTGTTTGAATCCACAAGGATCTGTATCCTACTAAACATTTCCTTGGCTAATCAGCTCTTCCCACCCCTACTTTTAATCTTTAAAAATGTGAATTGATCACCATTCTGATAATTTCCAGGCTAAATATTTTTTTTTTTCCTTTTCTAGTGGACAGATAGTGAATTAAATGCTCAGGAGGAACAAAATGCAATTATGCAGGTTTTCATTCCTCCATACATGCTAATTAGAACAGATAAAGCTTTTTCTACAGCGTTTACAGTATTTGTGGGGATAATGTATCTGGGAGATAAGAAGGGACAATATTTCACAATAATTTTAACATGAAATATTTTCCATAATGCACCTATGGGGAATGGTTCAGTTATCAGATGCTGAGACAGCAATGTATTTATGAAGCATTATTGTAAAAACACATAGAGCAATGTCAGACTGCAAATCTCGGCTTGTCACCCAAGTAATGTTATAACTCTTGGTGGAAAGCTATCAGTTCATTGTGGGTCTGAATTGTGACACTACCTGGAGCTGCACAACCAGCATCTGCTAGGTCATTACAAAACTTGTCTGGAAATTTTATGTTAGGAGTAAGAGGAAGGAAAGGGGAATGAAGTGTCAGAAATTATGGTCGCCTTTCATAGTTTTGTCATCTGTGATAAATCTCTTTCCATAGTTAGAGGATCTCCTTTATTGTAAGGATTAAAAAAGAAGAAGGAGGAGAAAGAAAAAAAAAGCCCTGAGAGCTGATAAAGCTTTATAAAACTTAACTTAGGCTGTATTTTCTTTTCTCTTCAATTCTACTTAACGTCCTGAGGTTGCTGTAGTATCTTTTAATTTAAGCTGACCGTGGACAGATTGTATTTTAGCCTGAAAGTTTAACTCTTGCATAAAATGAGAGATGTTTATTTTGGACATTCACCTTCAAATCAATGAGGCTAATTGAGTAGGTGTTAGAAAAATGTGAGGGAAGTTGCTTTGCAGTATTTTGCTTTTATCCATGAAAATACTAAATGCACACATGGTCTTCTTACTCATATATCCTGAGTTGGAGGCATCACATTGAACTGTTAATTTCTATTTCAAAGCAGAGCTCCTTTTGAAATCCAAGGTTGTCTGCTAGTAAAATGAATGAAAAAAATGTAATGAAAAATGACAAGGGAACAGTAGAAATGTGAATTAGGAATACAGTGGGGAAAATGTCAATAAATGACAACATGGGAGATTCTCCTTAATTAGTCTCGAATTAAATTGGTGATGTGTGGTAATGACATGAAGAAAAACCCCATATTCCACTTCAATATCTGTCAAATAAAAGTAGATTTGGTTCTTTGCACTCCTTTATCTCAATTGGAAATTAGCACAATGGGTGTATTCTTAGGCTGCCCTTATTTGCCAGATCCTGATGCACCCTGCTTCTTCCTAAATAATGGCATATTGCAATGATTTGACTATCCAGTTTTGGCATTCTGCACCGTACAGGGCCTTTCAAGTCTCTTCTTTGCAAGCTGTGGGGACAGCATGGATGTGCAAGCACCCCAAAATACTTCTGTGCAGCATCACAGGGCATACAAGAACTGCTCTGGGCAGCTATGCAGACCGCATGTTATTTCATGCACTTTAAACTGAAAAAAAAAAATCACAAAATAATTGTTATATTTTTGAACCACTGAGTACCATTTGTGTCCCACAGCCAAGTACTATGTGGACGAGGTTGGTCTTTGCTGATTTCAGGTCTTTGGCTCTGTTCCCTTCAGTGCTGTAAACATGGCTTTACAGTTCCAGTATAGCTTCAAATTCTCAAGATGAATGGATCTGGATTCCTGCTTCCTTTCCTACTCCACAACTTGCAATGCACTATAATACCCACTGTCACAAATTAATGTGTTTAAATATGGTAGCGGTGTCAAGAAATAATTACATTTCTTTCAGACTGTCTTTCTCACTAAGCATGATGGAAAAATATGTATCCTAAAATAACTTTTGGAGTCAACACAAGGAAGCAGTAGCAGTGGTTAAAGTTCTGGAAAGGTGCTGGATGGTGACAAGGTATCAAGACTGGATGACATGCTGAAGGAATTTAAAGAAAATTATGTCAAAATAGATGTAATCCCTCATTAAATTAATCAACCCCACCTGAGGAGTTTGATGGCAGACAGTATAATCACCATTTTAAAAAGTGTTAGAAATTGTAGATTTCAGTTTTGCTTCAGTATGAAAAAAAATAAATTTGAATTATAAATGAAGATTTATTTTGTTTACAGAACACCTTGATTGGTATCAAATGGTAAAGCTGAAAAAATATGGCTGCCTGCCATAAAAGAAAATCACACATCTCTAACTTCTGAGTATTTGAACTGAATCATAGGTACAAGAAGGCAGTTATTATAACTAATTTAGATTTCAACAGGCATTTTATGAAACCCCTTGAAGTAGGCTTTCAAGGAAATTAAGTAGCCCTAATACATTAGAGATGAATTGCTCTTATGTACCAGAAACTGCTAAAGTGACAGAGAACAAGGGGCAAACGATCTCACCTAGATGAGATGACTCACTTTGTGGGAGTGCTTCATGGTAACCCACTCTCTCAAGGGAGCCTTGGTGACTGGTTTGGACTATATATTCTACTTTCAGACAGCAAAAACAATTCATGAGGTAAACTTCATCCCTGCCATTCAATACAGAGGCACCTGATGAAAAACACCATGTTCTGCATAGCTCAATAAAGCAGTTATTAATGAGCTAGAGGAGGGATGAACTGTGTGAGATGATAACACTTCAGTGTGATGCAATTATTTCACTGGAGAGGAATGAAGAATTCAGTGTTCAGAAGTGTTTGCTTAGGTATTACAAATGTAAATTAAATTTCAATTCCAATTGAAAAAAAAAGAATAATGTATGGGTTAAAAATAAACTCTAACTCCCCAAACAACTAAACCTTCTGTCATTTCTGCAGCTCTTTGATTCACAACCAGACCTGGAACAATCATCTTACTGTGTTTCTCCAAGTGCCCATCAGACTTCCACCACTCCAAAAAACTCCATTACTCTCTCCCTCTACTTCTCTCCACCTCCTATTTCCAACACACATGATTTTTTCTTCCTTCTCTCTGCTCAACATACCGTTGCTGCCTTGTACCTCTCCTGGCCACTGGAGCTGAGTTAATGCAGTGAGCTGTGGGACAGACCCAAGGTGTGTGACTGGGTTGGCCACGCATCAAGTAGAGGAGGCAAGAGGTGGTGGGACAGCTGTATTGGGAGGCTGCTGCTGGTTTTTTTCTCCATCCTGGTTCTTCTCTCACTGTTTACTGGGAAAGCCAAATAATTAAAGGATATAGGAGAGCAGCAATCAGCTGAAACTGCTGAAGTGAGAGCAGGAGGGGAAAGCCATGGTAGCAAACTCTTGCTATCCTGAAGTGTGGGGAGATCTGTTGAGCGGAGGAGTAGCCAAAGCAAAATACTGCATGTTGTGCTATGGTAAGGACTAAGATATAAAACAGTTCTGAAGATAATGTTACACCATTCTATAAACCATGCTTGTCCTCATCTTGGATACTGTAGTCTTCTGGTCATATTAGTGAAACAAAAAAATACAGCAGAAATAAATGGAGGCCAGTGACAAAATGATTCAAGGGCAACAAAGTTCTGTGGAGGAAGAATTGAAAAAAAGGAGTTTGTTTAGTCTGGAGAAAACAGGAGTGAAAAAGGTCATGATAGAATTATATAAATCAATGAATGGTTTAAGAAAAATAAAGAAGTTCCTCTTGCCCTTTTTGTGTAACAGAACTAGAGCAATCACATTTCATATGATGGACATTTCTAAAGGCTCCCTGGTTTCTGTGTAGCTGACAATCCTTGTGATAGATTTCTGTAGTACTCTATTAAGAGTATGCTTGGATTGTAAAACTTTGCATTGTAAACCAATAGAAAAAAGTGGAAAAGTTAAATAATCACATCTCAGGTTAATTATTAAGAGTAGGCAGTAGTGGTATTAACCTGTTCATACAGTAGCTTGAAATGCTTTGTGCTGATCTTCTCTGTTGTTTATTAGTTCTCCAGTCAAACACAAAGAGAATTAGATATTTCATTTATGCCAATTTGTACATTTTAAAAGGGAAGATTTTTCCTGTTCAGTAACAAATATTTCATATTTGCTAATTTGTTTTTCTGCTGCATTTCATTTCCCTTTCAGGTAGAGGTCGTTTTATCTGTCCTCAGATATAGTCCTGGAAATGGAATTGTGGGCCAATCACCAGTGAGTCTTTACAGTTGTTTCATTTCAAGTGGGTAGAATATTTAGATTAAATTATATAACCTTTGAAGGCCATAGTCATTTAATGGTAGTATTTTGATCTGAAGCCAGGGCTGATTAGCTATTCCAAAAACATGAAAAAAACTTAAGCTTTGTGATTGTCATGTATGCTTCTACACACATGCCATTTCTCCCCCAATTAATGTTGAAGGTGCTTGTATTCTAGTAAGGCAAAGACACTGAACAGCTCATTAAGTAATGTTGGGATGGAAAGCCTCTAGCTACTCATGTTAAAAGAAATATAAACAGCTAAAGATTTCCCAGGTCTAGTAAAGTAGTGACATTTATATGAATAAAGGCATCTTTGCTCATAACATCCTCAAAATATATGCTACATTTGAATGAACTCTTTGAAAAACAGAGACTCCTAGAAAGAAGTGTAAGTGATTTAAGCTTTAAGCTTTTCACAGTCTACACGAAGGCATAAAAAAAAAGAAAAAAAAAGAAAAAAAAAAAGAAAAAAGAAAAACCTTTAACCTTCCTGCAATGTGCCAAACTAGCACAAAGGAAGATTTTTGCATAACTTGCTTAAAATGTTCCTGAAATAGATGAAAAACCAAAACCCAGACATTTGAACAGACATGGGCAAATACTGAAAAAATGATTAGCAAACATATCGGTGAATTTCAAACAGAATTTCCTTTTGTTGGTAACTTTTGTAGCCGAACTTTTTATTCTTTAACAATTGTATAAATTTAAGCTCACACATGTTTATGAAAATCAAATTTTAGATCGGGAATCAAGATTTACTTAGGCTCAGAGACAGCAGAACACTTAAATATGTGCTTAACTTGGAGTCTGTGGAAACATTTGCATACTTACATTAAATCTGTTCTTATGTATTTCACTGAATTGGGTCTAGAATCAGAAAATCATACCTGGTTTAAGATTAAATGGATCACATTGAGGGAAGTAGCAGGCTGTAAAATTCAAGCCAGCAATCCATCTGATAGATAACCAGTTACAGCCCAAATACTGTTTAACACTATTAATTATGTCTATATTAAGCAATCCAAAGAATGAAATTCATTGGCACATGTAACTTGAGTGGTGAGTGAAGTTCTTGAATATAAAATTGCTGCAAACAGCGCATTCCTCATTCCCAAGTGCTTACTCAGGCTTACATACCGTTAGGCAGAAAATTCTGGGGCAGATATAAAGAATTGCACCCAAATGTAGACACACGGTAAAGCTAATGTAAGCAAGAATTAGATTTATTTTGTTCAAGTCTGATGAAACATCTATAAGTGGTAAATTATTTAATAAAAATTTAAGGTGCCAGTGACTGCAGCAGAGATGCTGAAATTGTCCTGAGGGTGGAATGAGCTATGGAAAGTTTCCTCATAAAACCAAACTGTGTTTTCCACAATTTACCTCATAGGCACAGAAAGAAATGCTTTCTGCATTCAGAAGTAATAATCTTGTGTATGACATTTGTCTATTTCTTTAATGAACTTGAAGTCTAATCAGCCTGAAGACAAACAGAATATTCATATTTTGTTATTATTTTAAAAAATATTTTATGGATACAGAAAATATCCATTGTTGCCATAATATTCAAATGCCTTGTGCTATAACTTTCTAACATATTGGCCCCAATCCTTTCCACCAATTTACTATAGCTGGAATATAATGGTTTTAGTAGGTTTTTGAAGCTTTTTAGTATAGGTCTGAGAAAAGTCCTGAGCAAAATGTCCTGAGCAGATAGCTTTACTTTTTCTAAAGGCCAGTGTAATATGTACATAAGCAGTTCAGAGTCAAGAAAAAGAGGCCAATGTTTTTCTTACCAACTTGTCAATGAAAAATGTTCCAGTGCTAGTGAAATGACATCTCTTGAAACTTTAATATAAAATCTTGAGTAAATTCTTATCCCTTGGTGTTTTCTGTTGGAATTATGTTTGGCATCTTTCAGAGCTTAATACCAAGAACTCAAATTTCTGAATTTTAATCTTATCTTGGGAACTCAACTTGGCCATTGGCTTCTCTATATTTATCATATTCCTTCCCTGAGCACTTTACATTAGATCATGAAGTACTGGTAGACAAGATCTGTTTTTCTCATTTTTTTATCTCATTTTGAAAAATTACAGAGCAAACGAGATCAATAAACCATGATCACTGAGAGCTGCCCTCCTTGTTAGAATAAATCAGCCGTAGGATCTTGCATCTGCATAGATCCTTAAGACAGTGAGCTATCATTTTACAGAGACTTTAGATGAGACATTCATCCCACCTAACTTTAAACACTGACAGTGAATTGTTACCCTAGACTCCCTTTATGGTCAGTCTGTTGCCTATGTAATAGTTGCTTTCAGTAGTGACTATTGAGACTTTAATGTGTACTTCATGGGATTAATTCCTGATGTATATTTTAGGAAGATTAAAAGTAATCTTTTAGGATAGTGAGTACCTGTACCTCTTTTTTGGTAATACAGCCTGTGCTCACTGGTTCAAATGTAGCTCTCTGCGTTGCAGTTATTTACCTTGGATCACATGGACTGCACCTTGTTTAACTCATAGATGGAGACTCAAAACCTCAGAGTACTATGCAATTACATATAGCAAGACATGCAATGGGGTTTGGGATCTACTGCATTATTGCACTGTTGCAATTTATTTTATTTCCAATGTTACCTTCTATTTTCAACAGTGAACTCACATAATTTAATGAACTATCCTAAAATGGACACTCAAAGCCTCACTTGGTTCCCAAATATGGGTGCCTAGTGCCATTTGCAGTGTCCTAGATTTATTGAGGTATTTGCACAGCATCAAGTAAATACAAGACCTAGAGAAACACTACTGGTCTGGCAGCTGGAAGCCAGACAGGACACCCTAGAAATTCTCAAATTATCTTAAATGTCCATGTATGGGCAATTGGAGTCAACAAGTGAGAAAAGTCAGGCTCAGAACACGAGTCTGTCAGGGAGTACTACCTCTAAGGGTTAAAAACAAATGGGACATATAATAGCAAGGCAAATTTCAAGGATTTAAAGGAAAAAATAGAGATGGCAATTTAAAACTGTGTCCTTCTACTGTGTCTTTCCTTTTGCCTTATGAAATCTGTCCAAACTATCGACAGAAGAGATTCTCTTTTCAATGAGTAAATTTTGGCTTCGTCAGGATGTGCAAAAGCAGCCAGGAGTCATCCACATTGTTTAGTGATGATAAGACCTCAGGCACTAAGATGGATCTGCCAAGAGCAAGCACCCCAAAAGACTAAGAAGGCATAAATCTATGCTGCCTTCTCTTCAGTTTTACAGATCAGTTGGGCTGGACTTGGTTTGCAGCCAATCACCTACCCCACTGCTTGCTTACTTCCCATCCCCAGTGCTTGCACAGTGTCAAGGCTTTCTCCCTCTGGCATTCCATCCTCTTTCTTATGTATGTTTTCACAGAGGTGCCACAGGCTTCATGACGGGCTTAGCTGTGTCCTGCAGTGGGTCTGTAGTGGAGATGGCTGGACCCAACTGTGTACAGCATAGGGCAACCCCTGGCCTCTTCTCACGGAGGCCACCCTCATAACCTTGCCAGAAAAACCCAGTTCAACAGAATATAGAATAAGCCTTTCATCTTGGTGGGTCTCAGTTACTTTTTTTGTCCCTGTCCTCCCTTGAATTTTCTGTCAGCCCTCAGATATTTCCAGTTTCAACCTTTTGTCTCTTGGAAGGGTTCCTTATTCTTCCACACTACAGCCCAGAACATGACAGCCTTCTTTCTGCTGCACAGCCGCAACCTTTTAGCAGTGCACAACACTATACACTGCAAATAAACAAATGAAAACAAATGCTGTCATCACGTTCATTATGGTTTTCCAGGGAAAATATGAGTACAGAAAAAGGAACCCAACAAAACAAATATTTTGTAACTCTTCTTGCATTTTGTAACTTCTTTTACAGCCTGAGTTAGGAAGATTATCTTTTGAAGGTCTGGGATACTAGGATCACCCTACTGAATCCTCCTCATTCCCCTGGTGTTCTATTGACAATCAAAATGTTGTCAACACTGTACCGAGACGTTGTGTTGGGTTTCTATGGCAAGGTTTTGGTAGAGGGGAGGTTGCAGAGGTGGACTCTGTGAGAACAGAGCAGGGCCTGCCCCCATGTTGGACAGACCCAGCTCCAGCCAGCCCCAGAAGAGACCCACTGCTGGCCAAAGCAGAGTTTCCTAATACCTGCCCATTTATTTTCTATTCTTGTTCATACTCATAACAGATACAGGAAATGTGATTCTGCATGTATCAAAGTAGAATCAGACCCCTTTTTTCTCGTTAAAGTTGTTTTTCCAAAAAATAAGAACAGCAATAACATAACTACAAAAAGTTAATTGAAATGGCTTTCCTTAAGAAATTGGCGTATGACCTGAAAACTGGCAGAAGGCCCATGAAACGGGATGATTATAAATGGGATCATATATTCAGTTGGAAGGTGGAAGGTACTGGGATGGTCTAGAGCAGGGGTCCTCAAACTTTTTAACCAGGGGGCCGGCGCACGGATGAAGTGGCAGGAGGCCATCTGTGGCTGCTTGGTTTCCCCCCCCAGCCCCCGGCGGGGGGCGGGGGTGGTGGTGGTGGTGGTGGTGGTGCCGGGGCGGGGCGGGGGTGTTCTGTAAATACTGGGGGCTGGATTGAGGACTCTGGGGGGCCGTATCTGGCCTGCGGGCCATAGTTTGAGGACCTCTGCTCTAAAGCTATGAGCTTTAAGGTGATAGAACAGTCAGAGCTGCTATTGCCAGTGTCATGGAGGATGCAGAACAACCTACAAAGAAATATTGAAAGAACAGAAATTCCATAAGAAATTACAGAAGGAAATTCAAACCCAGACACAGCTGTGAGTCCTTTGAGGCTATAAAATGCAAAACACAAAATCAAGGAAAAGAAATTAGGCTGGGTGACAGGAAAGTCTATGTGATAGTGAAAACTATCAAAAGATGGAATACTTCCCTACAGGGAGACATGGAAGCTCCTGTGCAAGATGGTAGATCAAACTGGTAAGTAATCTGAAATTGGGAGGCAACTAGGCTGGATAAATTGATTTCTTTACAGTAAGTAGGCATGTTCAAGCCTACATAATCACCTCTTAGTTAAAGGAACCTCCGAGTCAACAGGTTTTGGTCCCAAGAAGGAGCTTGCTGAATTAGAATAAAAAAGAAGTAACATTATGAAACCCTTAATGAAAAAGAAATCTGGGGACATTCCAAAACCAGGCTCATCCCATTCTTTCAGTTTTATGTTTCTGGCACACTTTCTGTGTAAAACGAGATTATAAATCAAAGAACAAACTGATATATTAAGTGCAATGGAGTGCAAGCATATCTAAAACTATTACAGGTAAACCAAAGACACCCATATCATGTTCCTCACCCAAGTAATAATATAAAACCTTTTTGAGTCTCTTTTGGGATTTCACACTTAGAAAATAAAACGTGGTGTTTATTCCTGCTGAAGAGACTTTCATGTTATTACGAGCCTATGCTGTGTTAAGCAAAATACTGGAGTTACCATGGGTTGAACTCTGAAGCTGACTTACCCATTTCATTTATTCTCTCAAATTTGTTCATTCCATACATCACCAGAGCATCTGAATCCCAGGCTGTCTTCCTCAAATCCCCATCTAAGATTTGCTTTACTGCCTCGCACTGGGTGTCACCAAGCTGTTTCTTCCACTGGGGCTGGTGCTGACTGCCTTGTTGGCAGAGTCATTATCTCATAACATTGCAAGATGATACAGCAAGACTTTGTTTATCTTGCATCAGCTTTGAAGTTGTTTCAGTGTATACAGGAGCCTCTCTCAAAGAACTTCTTCCAAGTACAACGCCTTTTCTGCATGATTGCTTGAACTATACAACTCTGTCTTGCACAACAGTAGCAGGAGGACTGTGGTCAAGAAATCGAGAGCATCCCCTTCACATTTTCAAATATGTCCTTTGAGTTTTGTTGTGCACATTGAGGACACTGGGCATTCCTTTCAAATGTCCATATAAAAAAAATTTTGCAAATCAAAACAATTGAAGCAATGTACTTGCAGGCATCCTCAAGAGGCTCTTGAAGATGTCATCCCTGAAATGTCTACCTACCACTCATTTATACATCGTCTGCATCCAGCTGTCTGTATATACCATCAGTGTAGAGTATAAGCATGCTCAATTTGCAGTACAGTATTTGAGTTCTTGGCCTGCTTGGTGTTTGCTATCACTATGCTTTGCCACAGCTGTCAGATTAGTCAGGGGGGTTTGTTTTGGTTGGGTTTTTTTTTTTCTTTTTTCTTTTTTTTTCCTCATCTTTTATCTGATTTGGCTTTATTCCCAGATTCCAGATAAAAGTGATAGCATTTTGGTTGACCATCCCATTCCAAGCATTAAACACAGTGACTTCAGGCTTGGATGCTCTAATGGTGTGCTAAACCTGTCCAATTTTCACTGCCTGCCCTCCCCTCTACCCTCCCCCCCGCCCCCCCCCCTCCCCCCGCCCACACATAGCAAGCCACCAGAATACAATGTTGGGGTGGAGCCAATGTGTGGAAGCTCTAACCAAGAGTGTGTTTAGCTGCTAGTGGTTGGAAGCTACAGATTAGTCAGTAGGGTTAAAATAAACACAATGTAGACATCATAGAATCTTGTTACTAATATGCATTGAAAACAAGTGGTGTTCTTTTTAAGATTTTCCCTTAAGCAATGCCGAGGTCACTGACCTCACACATTTTTGTGATGAGAAATTACTGAACAAATTACTGACACTCAAATTAAACAAAACCTCCATCTTCTGGGAAGTTTAATCAGCAGGATGACTTTTGCTAAAGTGCTTGCATAATTTGGTATTTACACCGTTTAAGTCTCTGTTTGTGTATTACAGTAAATTGGTTGTGTAGAACTATTTAGTCAAACCAAGAGACATCTATCAATCACTTTACAATGCAGTGCAGTTCTGTACCTCCCAAGCTGAACTGCAAAACTGCTTATCTTTGCATTTGGATTGTTTAAACTTTCATTCTGTTTATGCCACCTATGGTCAGCTATCTAAATGCTACAGTTTAGGCAATATTTAATTGTTTTACTCAGTTTAATTGTTAAAACTTAAGCTACTCTGCTCTTCTACTCTCTTGACTCAAAAATTACATTTTCACCATGCATGTCTTTGATACGAGCAGCTAAAACTGCAGTGTTGTAGGGCTGCTCCCGCTCACCTCAATAACGAGAGTTCATTTGAATGTGATTTTAGCTTTAGCTTTTTCTTAAATCAGGAGCACGACATCTCTAAAGATCTATTCCTGAGACAGAAGTCAAGGTGCCCAGCGCAAGCACCATTATCTGGAAGATGTTTCTTCCCTTTCTGTCATCTTGCCTTTTGAAACATGAGAAAGAAGATTGTGATTTGCTTCCGGCCTGCAATGAAAGAGATATCGACAAACTGAAAGTATTCAGTGAGGAGTTTTTAAGATGGTTAGGAGACTGTGGAACAGGACAGGTGAAATGAGGCTGAATAAGTTGGTTTGCTTAACCTGGAGAAAACTAAAGGGGATGATGGGGATCTAATTGCTGTCTTTCAAAACCTACAGAGAAGATGGAGTCAGGCTTCTTTCAGAGGAGTGCGGTTAAAGGACAAGCAGTAAGAAATGGAAAGTGCAACCATAGCTATTTTGATTTATGGAGAATAGCATGTACATAAGGACAGGCAAATAGTAGACCAGGATGCCCAGAGATGCTGTGAAGTCTCTGCCCTCAGAGATGCTCAATACTTAGCTGGTCAAAATGTTCTTCTACCTACTATAGTTTTGCCCTGTTTTATACTGGGAGTTGGATCACAAAGTCCTCAGACACCCTTTTAAACTCAAATTATTCTGTAAGTGTATAATTCTGTCAAAATTTTCTACAGTGGAATAGCAGTCAAAATATCTGTATAGGATCCTGTAATCCAGAAAGGCAATGGAGAAGCACATTAGCATTTCATGCTTGTTTTCCTTTTCTTTGGAATTCCCCAGAGCACTGTCATTTGCTACTTGATGCATTAGAACAAAACAGTGCACCTTTTGACGCATGTAGCACTTTATAAGCAAAGGAACTAAGTTGTCTGGATTCAGTGGAAAGCCAGAGGAACACCAACACAACTATGCAAAACAGAAGAGTCAAACTTCTAAAAGAGCTGCTTAATTTCAGCTCAATTACCTGTTTCAGTGAACATGCTGAAAACAAATGTTGATTCCAGAAAATCCAAAATGTAATTGGAGGTAATTGGGAGATTCTTTTGTAAATTCTGGTCACTGCTAATATGAAAATATTCTTCTCTGAAGTTCCTGGCACCCATGATAGCCTCAGTATCTGTCACTTTGACTCCTAGTCATTTCAGATATAAACTGGAAATATTTTTTTTCTCCTGCAAGCCAATATCTCATTCTTTACCTCCATGCAGCTACTAGGAATGCAGTATGTGAAGAATGAAAAAAGATCACATGATGAAAGTAAATTAAAATCCCTGTAGAATGTGTCGTACTCAAATGCATAAATCCAGAGCTTCTTCAAGAGTTGGATTCTGGGCTGCAAGACTTCACCACAAGGTTAGGTTCTTAAATCAGTGTTTTCATTCCACTTTAAAAGAAGAATGATATACAGAATATGATGAAAGACAAATAAAGAGACCACATGCTAGTATATAAATGGAAAGAGACAGAAAATAGTTTTTTATGGGTTTATTTAACACAGCTTAGAACTAGCAGCAGCCTATTACTCTGTATTTGAACCATGCCACTCCTAATAGATCATAAACTGTTACATCTAACCTCTTTTTCTACTCTGTTCAAAAATGATGACAAAGGTTGCAGTTTGACTATTCTTTCTTGATCACTCAGTAAGGAGTGGTCAGGCATCTGAGTACTGGTTTCTGTGTATGCATCTCTTTCATTACAGTAACGAATCAGCAAAGCTGCATTGGAGTTCATGTGGCACAAAGTTTCTCCTGACACCAGCAGACCACTGCTACCTCACTCCTAACCATCCCATTTAGTTCAGTACCTTTTCTGTCTCTCTAGACCTTAAGGTTATTTTCTTCGTTGTTTTAGACTGAAGGGTTTTACCTAGCCTGCAGGCTTGTCCTTAGCTTCTCTCACTGCAAAGCCATTCTCTTTCTCTTGTCTTCTGGCTATGAAGGCCACCACTGTGTTTTCCCTCCTGTAATGTTTTTTAAAATACCCCTGTTCCTTCCTCCTAACATTGCCTGTACCCTACTTCCCCAGTTTTATGAGGCCAGCTAAGTGGGAGAGATGGGAAAGGATATGGAGGAGTGAACTGTTTATCTCTTTTCCTCTCAGACTGGCTTAAATTAACAGGGTTAGAATTTGAGGTCTTAAAAATACGAGGTTTTAAAATTTCCTCTGGGAAATTTAAGAAAACCCACAGAGCTTTAGCTGAATCTTAAGATTAATGGCCTACATATTTTTTAAATAAGCTGTTTATTTTCTGTAACTCGACTTATTTTACTGAAACTTGGTAGAAAAAGGAGGATAAAGACAGGAAAAAACCAGAATTTTTTTAGGCCTGTGAAAGTAATTTATATGTGTGTATGTAGCTAAGCAGGCAAACATATTGTACCTATACCCTTCCACAGACATAGACAGGTTAGTCTGTATTTTTATGTAACCCAATAAAGGCATGTGAGAGACTGATTTTGGCCTGGCAGTTGGTTTGTTTCAGTTCATTGTGTTTTCAAAAATCTAAAATCCTAATCCCAAACAAGACGTGGCCTTGAAACACAGCAGCCATCATATGCTAGTACAGTACATAATGCATGGGTCACTGTATGGCTGCCATAGCAAGAAAGGCACCTTTACAATTAAGTGCATTAAAATGCTTTTCTCTGGAAGTTCAGATCTTGTGATACTAGGCCGCACACCTGAAATGTTCAGTCCAAACCCTTTCTTTTTTTGTGTGTTGTGCAAAAAGCAATTTTAATGCTAAATTTGCTTTTGATATGGTCCAATAACAATGCAAAACGACTAAGTCTAATAAAGTAACACAGAGTTAAAGGCAAGTCTGAATTATTGGCTTCACTATCATTTTACCTGGATTTGATAAATGACATTGCCTGCATGGTAGACAGTATGAGTTGTCATATTATTCTAAGATCTTGTCTAGTGGAAAAGTTAATGCATTTTTTTTCTCCCTCTGAATTTCTCAGTGCAATAATTACTATGTATTTTTTAATTTAGTTTTATTTTATTCTTCTAGATGAGAACATTTAAGTTGTTCTGTCAGGATGTCCTTTGATGCCAGGTGCTTGTCAAATTTGTGGACACACACTTGGGCTAGAGACTCTATTCATACTTTGCACATTAACAAATGAATTGTCCAGAAACCATATTATCAAATTTTCTTTGACAGACCCAAATTCATTTACTTGACATTAGTAGGTTTTTTTTTCTAAAAAGCTTGCATGAATGTTCCCTTTAATCTACTCATTTGCTATAAAATAAGGATGTAAAGAATTCGAACTTGCTGACTTCTCATTAACTTCTATTCTGTCTCCAACTTCTTGCTAGAGATTTTGTAAAAGGTATTTTAGCTCTGTATTAACATTTGGATTCTGTGTTTTTAGTGTTCTTTTTTTTTGTTTTGTTTTTTAGTTTTGGATTCTCCTGAAGATTAAATATACAAGTTCAAAGATATGAATAGAATCATAACTGTTGTAAGATTGGTTTTCTTTCTTTTTTAAAATTTTGTATTTTTTTCTAAATTAAGTTTTAATAAATAAATTAATTTAACTTTGTTTTGGTTTTGAGGAAATCGTATTGAATATCCTTGTAAAGAAAATGGGAAGATAAGCTAAAAGAATTCTGGGTCACAGAAGGTGAAGGAACGTACAGGTTTTGGCTGGAATATTAATTTTCTTCATAGTAGCTGTTATGGTGCTGTGTTTTGAATTTGTGACTAAAACCATGTTAATGACACACTGATGATTTAGTTATTACTGAGCAATGTTTACACAGCATCAAGTACTTTGTTTCTTGTGCTGCCCTGCCACTGAATAAGCTGGAGTTGCACAAGAAGCTGGGAGGGGACACAGCTGGGACAGCTGACCCCAACTGGCCAAAGGGATATTCCATACCATATGAGATCATCCTCAGGAACAGAAGCTGGGGAAAGGAGAAAGGAGTGTGTGTGTGTGTGTTCAGAATTATGGCATTTTTCTTCCCAAGTAACCATTATATGTGATGGAGCCTGCTTTCCTGGGATGGGAAGCGGTGAATGAATTCCTTGCTTTGCTTTGCTTGCATGCACAGGTTTTGCTTTCCCTATCAGACTGTCTTCATCTCGAACAAGGAGCTGGATTGATTGTCTTCTTGGTGAAGGTTCATGTTCTCAGAGTCAAGTTGGTTACTAGACTTCTTTTAAGAACGAATTTTATCTCACATAAGGCTGAAAACATGTCAAGATTATTTTATTTTTTTTTTCATTCTTCTCTAATAGTTTCTGACCTAGTTCCTCAAACTCATTGGAACCACATCAGCTTGAGGACTTGGACAATGCCCTTCATATCTCCTGTTCTCTCCCTGTGGGTTTGGCAGTTGTCCAGGCTTATGGTCTTTTGTTCTCAAGTTTTTACATATGACTTGGGGTGCTTTGTAGCATATGTTTTATAGAAGACATGAATGAATATTCATTCATGGATATAGATTCTGATTCCTGTCAGGACAGCAACAGTAGAGAAAATGGACCACCAAAGCAGTCAGCGTGGTCCCTATATTCCTCTGGAAAAGCAACTGGTTACTGAGGTCAAATAAAAGCTGCAGAAATAGGAATGAGGTCAGTGATTAAAAAGAGAGCTGCTGAGGAGTGAAAGCAAGCAGTGAACCTAGAACCATTTATTGCATGTAACCTGACACATTAAGACTCCATTCCCACCAATGCCCCGAAGAAGTACAAATAGGTAAAATAAGAGTAATTGTTACCTGCTGAGGGAAAACTGAGCTTGAGATATATGAGTGTCCCTTGGTAGCTGCAATTACATCCACACAATGCTTCAGCTGTGGGTAGAGCCACCTGACACCACTGTTTCTCCAGGGTATAAATTCTTTAATTGCATACATGACTAGAAGTGGGAATTAACCTACATAAGACTGAGATAGTTGCAGAGCGTAACAGGAAAACTCAGATGTCACGCATTTTGGCTTGGAAAATGGATCCTTTTCCTTCAGCACACCAAGCCACCATACTCATTTCATGTGGGACTGCTCTCTAAGTATGTTGGAGAAAAATTGCTTTGTGTTTAATTGATGGTTTTACTCTGGGTTTCTTTTGCACTAACAAATCTACCAAGAAATACTGCCTGCATTTCTTCTTATGAAAGCTACTTCACCTGTACGTGTTTAACATAAACTTTAGTATTATAAAGAAATTAATTACTATTCTAATCAGTTTGCTGGTGTCTATCTGATCCCTTCGGAGTCATATATACTTCTAAGATAGCCTCCTTTACTATAAGCCAATCTTCCTTCATAACTTATGCACTCAGATCCTTAATCATTTTGCATGGCCTTTGCTGCACCTTTTCATTATCAGCAATGTCCTTCCTATAATAAGTAGAGTTGATTCAGCTGATACTCATTAGATATGTTGTCTCTTCCAAATACCAAATGTTCTTGCAATATTCAGAGGAATTTCAGTGAACATGGTGTGGGGAGGTGAAAGTGAGTGAGACAGCCATCTAATCTTCCAAACTTCAGTGTCATTTGGTTTGCAATGACTTTGAATATCAGTTTATATAGTTGTGAATCAGCTGTCATGCTTGGTTGTATACTGTGCTGACTCCATGTATGATCACCTCCCTTTCTAACACTTTCCCCCCAAAATAATCTTACAAAGGAGAGAAAATTCTGCATTTGCTTGAGGTACAGACACATGAGCTGATGGAACCCCTTTAGACCTTCCAAACAGATGCCAGTTCACTGTGTTAGGAGATGGATGGAGCGCTGATACTAGCTTCTGCAGATGCTGACTTGTTTATCTGCCCATGGGCTTGATCTATAGCTAAAGGAAATCTTGATTTGGCCCTGAATTTCTTTAGCAGTATGCTTAACACTGAGGTCAAGTTATGGCCCCTGTAATTCTGATGACTTAAAAAAAAGTAAAAAAGAGATGTGCGACAGGTAAATTAGTAGGAAATTTGGCTTCAGGAGACCAGAAGTGCACAATATTCCTGATGTAGTCTCATTACTGCCCTATTTAACAGAAAAAGACACTGATTATATATACAATGTAAATCCCAAGGCCTTTTCTGCTTCTGCCAAACACTGTAGAGAGGGATTTACTGCATTATCCATTATCACGTCCAAGTCTATTCTTGGTTTGTATTGTGCTTCATTTTAGGCTATAGTCTCTGTGGATAGTTTTGATCCTCCCTTCTCTCATTACTTTATACCTCTCTATGCTGAACTGCATAAGCCAATTATCAGACCATAAACCTCATCTATCCAAAACATTTTGAATGCGTGTGCTCTGTGCCTTTGTGGCTGCTGCCCTCCTCCTATTTTGTGCCATTATCAAACAAAGGCATATTTTAAATATTGTCATACACGCCCCCCCCTCCAGCCCCTTTCAAAGTCATTCTTAATTAGATAATGATTAATTAGATGTTTGTAAAGTACTTTGAAAAAACAAAGTGCTATAGAACTGCAAAGTATTATTATTAATATGCATCATTGTCAGTGTTATTAATACTGAGCTTTGCTGTGGCAACCCTGTCATTACTGTTCGTCATCCTGAATTGTCCGCTTTTTTTCCAACACAAACCATTTCCTCTTTACAAGCCAGCTTTTAATCCAATTCAGCGCATTTACCCTTTGTAATGTGCTCTCTGACTTAGTAAAGAAATCTCTCTGTAGTGTCATGTGGCACCAGGAGCAGTTGTGAAATGCAGACAGATTATGTGACCATCCTTTTCCCCTGCATTAACAATCCAGCAATGTGTTCAAAGAATTCAAGCCAAATTGGCACACATGCTTTTCTTTTTAAGAATCCATGTAGTATCACCCTTACCGGGGGGTCGCACTATATTGTGAGTCCCCCTGTTGTGCAGAAAAAAATGCAGAGAACAAGACTGCTGACCTCGTCAGATGAAGCTCGGCAGGAATGCAGAAGATTGCCTTGGTTAGTTTCAGACGGTGAATTAAAAGAGGGAAAAGAGGGAAGCCACATTTAAAAGGGACGAGGCACTTTTCTACGATAATGCCCTGTTCTACTCCAAGACATCACCTAGCTCAAAGTTTAAAAAAAAAAATCTGCTAAAAGGCAGTAAAATAGTCCTAAGCCTAAAGCTATCTAAAATGTAAGCCTTTTCAGCTGAAAATTATGCTTTCATTTAACACAACTGATGCAAATACACTCACTCACTTGGCAGTCTCTGCTCATCTACATCTGTTAGAACAGTGTGAGATCTGCTTGCCTGTTGGTCAGAGCCTTGCTCCAACATACAGGTTCCAGGCAATTATAAGTTTACATGGGCAGACTTGAAAACACTATGGAAAAATTCGCTTTTCTTCAGGAAGTCCCTTAACTGTGCCAACTGAACAACATTGGCAACATATGCCAGCTACAGTCAATTACACTAGCTTATACTAATATGACATGCAGAAGTAAAGGCAGGCAAAGAGTCCGTGGCTCTTACTGGCTGCCAAAAAAGAAACTGTATTGCCCTAGGTGCTGCAAAGCTCGTAAAGACCACATTGGGGTATAAGCATTAGAGCCAGATGGAAAGAAGTAATATTGAAATGGTTAATAAAAGAGATTGAAATTTGGAACTTGTCCCAAGAAATAGCTGACAATCTACCAGCCCAGAGCTCTGTGGTAGTCAGCAGTGGCCCTAGAGCACAGAGGAGTAGAAAACAAGATCTATAGTCAATAGCCTTTATGTCTAGGAAAAGACCCTGAACGGGACTGTGCATAGCGCACTTACAGCTTTGCCTAGCAGGTTAGCCATCTGACTCCTGTCCACAGTCAAAGCCGAGACAAAAATCAATAGGAAAAAAACCCTATAGCTACACGATCCAAAGCCAATAAAGCTGGGTACATTTTCTGGAATGAAAGTTGTTTTGCTTTTATGTTGCTGACCTTCCTAAGGCTAAATATGTAATCAGTGATTCTATTGTTTTCGATGTTCCTTTTGTTTGTCCTAGTTACATGTCAGTCTCTGCAGAACCAAATATTTGTTCTGTATATTTAATAGTCATATTAACTCTAGATGGCCTTTTAAAAGACATTTTTAAAGAGACATGTATGTTTGTAAAAATGGCATATAGATGTTAGAAATGGCCTCTAAATGAACTTGTAGATATCAACATGTGATGGCCAATAAAAACATCTAATACAGAAGTTCCAGGCGAATGAACATCTGTAGGAGGTAAAATCAGTGCATAGGATACCACTCCAAACCATGTAGTCACAGTTTCAAATCATAACATCTAAGGAGGGAGTCTGGGCTAGGTTGCTGATTTTCATTTGTGTTTTTTCTCATTACAATATAAAAAAGAAAATCTAAGTCCTGGACCTTCCCAATAAACAGAAAATCTTTTTTTTTTTCTTTTTTTAAGACTAAGTGGTTATGCAGGGTTTCAAAAAGACTCACTTCTCATATTTCAGTGCAGGTGGATGGTGATGATGAAGCTTGCTGGGCTTTCAACCAGTAAAGGCTATCTGGTCTCTGCTTCACAAACATATCTCCCATATTTGTTTAAATTTGCGCCACAGAAATGTAAAACCTTGCCGCTGCTGATTTCAGTAGGTTGCATTACTTTCTTCTGGGAGCTCTACAGGAGCAAATATCACAGAAGGAGATGTGCTGAGGTCAGCCGTTGTATCTGGGGTAGCCACAGCAGCACAATCCGAGGCTCTGCCTAGGTCTTCTACTATAAAAAATTTATAAAGACAACAAAGGGGGTTTAATGAAAGAGTTTCAAGCTGTGTAGATCTTCAATAAAAACTGGGTTTACCCAGACTTCTCTATACTACCAAAAGGCAACAGATAAAAAATGCACAAGTCCAGGTGTGTGCCTCAGCCAGAGTGGCGCAGCCTAGTCAACTTACAGAGGTCTTGCAAGCCACTGCTAAGACAGCTGTGAGTGAGGTGTGCCTAGAGCAGCGCAAAGGGTCACACACACACAGATGTATTATGCAGTCTTCATAAATCAGGCTCTCTATATTTCCAGCTTTATTTCTTTTACTTCATAGACTATTCTGCTGTGTACCTACACAGGTAAAATCTCCTACTACCCCCTTCTGGCCTTTTCATATGATTTTTTTTCATCATTTGCTTAATCAATCATTTCCCAGTTTAATTGAACTTTCTGTCCCGATAGCCAATGGCATATTCCCAGAGCAGCTGTAGTTTATCTTCTGAAATGAGGCCAAATTCAGGAGTGGCTCCAGTTCTAGGGGAGGAGGGAACCTGTTAGTATCACACGCAGAACTAGGAGTCAAGAAGAGAGTGCGGGTACCCACCCTGCAGTTAAAGTCACTATTTATGCCCTACAGCCACTGAGGCATCACAGAGGGATCAGAGGGGATCCAAGGCAAATTCTTCAGCATTGTGGGTATAGCCAATCTGTGCCAAGGTACCTCAAAGCAGAGAAGAGTCCGTGGCCCTCTTTTGTTCAGTGGTTTTGATGCAGCCTAGGAATCCATCATTGAGTGAGCTGCTTCTGGTTTGTTAAAACTACAGAGCCTTCAGGGTCCCTTAGAAATTTTGGCATCTATTTACAATATAAGGAACTTCAAACCAACGAAGTCACAGGGCAGTTCAGAGACACCTTTTGTGAGTTAGTGGGATCCATCCTTCCCAGAATTTTATATCGTTTGGTAAGATCTTTCCAAGTCTTGCTTGTCTCTTGTACTAAATGTGGGTGGTAAGCATAGGAGCACCAAGCCAGTATGGGAGGAACATGCCATACAGGAGGCACACTGTACCTCAGAAGGCATTTCCCTGCTTATCCTCAAGCCTGAAGAAGTGGACACTTGAGCTGAATGTGAAAAACATATGTAGGTGCATTTTAAAAGGGTCTGACAGCCTGTATCCTGAGATGCTGTTACAGATGTGAATGGTGAGATCTCATTGTGTGAGTCTGTACTTCAGCCGCTGACATTGGTTGAAATGGATTTATAGTTTTGAAAAAAACATTCAGTAAATGCGCTGCAGAGTTCTTGTGCATTTGTGTAGCTCTTGTGGATTTTGCTGGTTATCCCTAAGCTTGCAGAGACGAGTAGATGACAATTCAGACTGAGTGTGAAAGGTGGTATGTAGGAGAAAACCTTTGCAAGAGAATGTACAGCTTTTCTGTTTTCCAATAACAACTAAATAGTGTTATCTTGAAGAAATGATGAATAACATATGCCATTCTTTTTTTCCTCTGCATGTCACTTTTAATTCTCCCTTGCATTCGTTGTTCACACCCTGTTTCCCAGGTCCCCAAATTTTCCATCGAGACCCAAACAAGTAGAATACATAGAAATCACTACTTCTTGTAAGTCTCTGAAATAATATAAGGGCTGTGTTGCAAACCATCAGAAAAACATTTTCATAGCAGAAAAATAAGCGTTGCATGTCCTAGTTTGTAGCATGGGGTCAAGTGGAAATTATGAGAATGCAAAATCTGCAGGAGACAGGTGGAAAACCCTAAAAGGCAAAGGAGACAAACTTGATGCACTTCTGTTCTTACTGCCTACAAAGAAATTCTCTCTCATATGTTAGCCTCTGATTGATGCTTATGCATTACTTAGAAGAGTGCCAGCTGATGAAAATGTGATGAGAGTTAAATGCTGTGGACAATCAAATACTAGTGCTTAAGCGCAGACCTTATTTTTCTGTCTTCAATTATGTCTAGTAATAGTAAAAGCAGTAATAGTATCTATTTTAATATTTGGAATAGCAGTGAAAATTATTCTACTCTTTTGGGATTAATACCTTTGGGATCCTTTTTTCAATAATGTCTTTGAATTTAGACTAGCATTTTGAAATTTAAAGCTGGAACTTAAAATCCATACTTATCTGCTTAAATAATCAAAGCTTATGCACCAGGATCTGGACCACTGAGTCTGGGCAATTCTCAAGGTCAGTGTAAATTAATGAAATGAACATGATTAGTTAGTGACTTTTTTTTTTTCTGGCTCATATTCAGCAGCTACTCTTTGTTTCTTTCATACATTAAAGAAAACATTCCTTTAGAAATAAGAATACAAGAAAAAAATTAAGCTCTGGGATAACAGCTGGTATTTATGAGTTAGATAATATAACTGGATTAATTAGATAAGAAGTATGTAGTATAGACATGACACAGCGTCTCTCGAAGGAGAAAGGTTTCCTGCTGTTCTCTTGCACTTCTGGGCTTATCTGAGTAAAAACGTTTCCTTTACCACTGACTAAGAGCATGCATATGGATAGCTCTTGTGGCATAAGCAATGCAGAATAACTCGATTGTCACAGTAACTTGACTGAGTGTCCAAACTTCTGAATGCCCATCATATGTCAAATATTTTCACTTAGATGCAACTTTAGTGTCTCTTTGAGCAATACATTTTATGTTTTTCTCTAGGTTCTCTTTTGAAAGGTATGCAGGCCCTTTCTCTACACTAAATCACATGAATGTTTGTAAAGATATTGATAAAATGACAAAAATCTTGCCAAAGATTTTAGTTCTTTGGCTTAGAAGAAGATATAATATACTAATTTTTCTGACACTATTGACCCGTTCTGATTGTCACACAAATAATAAACAAAATACATAGTAATAGATTAAATATTTATATAAAATAATAATTTGGTTCTTTATTTTTGACCAATTTAATGGAAAAAAATTACTAAATTTAAAATGATTAAAATGACTAAAATGACTAAATTTATAATGGTAAAACCATTATAGTTCCCTAAATTTTTGTTGCTCAGTTTAATATTGTATTTCCTTTGTTGAGTGACCAATGACTGGGATTTTACATGGTATTGAATAATCTAGTTTATTATTTCCCATTCCATGGCAAAATCACTTTCATAAACAGGTTTTATTGTAAAGATAGGAAGAACATATACTTTTATAGACAACAAGAATACAATCTGAATGTTCTGTCTGAATGGGGTAACAGAATTTCAGATTATAGGATTGCCTTCATCTCACTTAACTTTGTCCATCAAGAAATTAGATGTACTTTCAGAGCTAATTTTCTAGCATCTTCTCTGTTGCCATTGTAGCCAGGGAGGAAGCAGAAATAACCTACAGACAGTTTAAAATTTGTTTGAATAAAAGCATGGCTTGAAAATTAATTAAACCAAATGGCATTTGGTTGTGCTGAAGGGGGGTGGTCTCAAGAGGAACTGCTGTTGATGTTTCTTGTGGACTGGTTTTCAGATTCATCTTATTTAACATTTTAACTAATGTTGTCTGTGAAAAAATTAGAGGTTGTTAAAAATGGGATGATGACAGACTCAGAATCACAGAATAGTTAGGGCTGGAAGTGCTCTGGAGATCGTGTAGTCCAACCCCCTGCTAAAGCAGGTTCACCTAGAGCTGGTTGTGCAGAATCTCATCCGGTCGGGTTTTGGATGTCTTCAGAGAATGAGACTCCACAGCCTCTCTGGGCAGCCTGTGCCAGAGCTCTGTCACCCTAAAGGTAAAGAAGTTCTTCCTCATATTCAGGTGGAGCTGCCTGTGCTGCAGTCTGTGCCTGTTGTCCCTTGTCCTGTCCCTGGGCACCACTGAAGAGAGCCTGGCCCCGTCCTCTTGGCACTCACCCTTAGGATATTTGTAGACATTGAGAAGGTCCCCTCTCAGTCTTCTCCAGGCTAGAGAGGCCCAGCTCTCTCAGCCTTTCCTCATCATGGAGATGCTCCAGTCCCCTCATCACCTTTGTAGCCCTCCGCTGGACCATCTCCAGTAGTTCCCTGTCTCTTGAACTGGGGACCCCAGAACTGGATCCAGCACTCCAGATGTGGCCTTACCAGGGCAGAGCAGAGGGGGAGGATCACCTGCCTTGACCTGCTGGCCATGCCCCTCCTCATGCCACCCAGAATCTCACTGGCCTTGCTAGCCATCAGGGCACACTACTGGCTCATGGGCAATTTGCTGCCCACCAGCTCTCCCAGGTCCTTCTCTGCAGAGCTGCCTTCGAGCAGGTCAGCCCCAGCCTGTGCTGGTGCTTGGGGCTGTCCCTCCCCAGGGGCAGGACCCTGCATGTGCCTTTGCTGAACTCCATGAGGTCCCTCCCCACCAGCTCTCCAGCCTGCCCAGGTCTGCCTGAACGGCAGCGCAGCCTCTGGGGAAGCAGCTGCTGCTCACAGTCTGGTATCACCAGCGACCTTGCTGAGGCACCTTCTGTCCCTCCATCCCAGGCACTGATGAATAAGTTGAACAGGACCCGACCCATCACTGACCCCCGGGGAGCCCTGCTGGCTACCGGCCTCCAGCCAGACTGTGCCGCTGGTCACAGCCCGCTGAGCTCTGCCATCAGCCAGTTCCCAGCCCGCCTCACTGCTCACCCATCGAACCCACACTGCCTGAGCTTACCTGGGCACCTGCCTCATTCAGCAATGGGCCCACATTTTCCTTAGTCATTCTTTTCCTATTGATGTACTTGAAGAAGCCCTTCTTGTCCTTGACATCCCTCTCCAGATTTAATTCCAAACAGACCTTAGCGTTTCTCATCGCCTCCCTGAATGTTCTGACAACATCCCTACACTCCTCCCAAGTGGCCTGTCCCTTTTTCTGCATCTAATAAACTTCCTTCTTCTATTTGAGTTTTGCCAGAAGTTCCTTGCTCATCCATGGAGGTCTCCTGCCCTCTTTGCTTGATATTTTACTCATAGGGATGCACCTGTCTTGAGCTTGGAGGAAGTGATGCTTGAATATTAGCCAGCTTTCTTCGACCCCCACACCTGTTATAGCCCTAACCCATGGGATTCCTCCAAGCAGGTCCTTGAAGAGGCCAAAGTTAGCTCCCTTGAAGTGCAGGGTTGTAATCCTACTTATTGCCCTGCTTCCTTCACACAGGATCCTAACAAAAAAGAGCTATAATACAGAGGAAGATAAAAATCTCTCAGAAAGGACTGGTTGACCTTAAGACCTTTTGTGTAATAGAAATGGTCTGACTATAAGTGTACAATTGTAAATTAAAGTTATAAGTCTACTGGAACATGTAGCAGGATTCTTTTGGTGAAAACTAGAGGTCCATCAGCAAGAATCAGGAAGGAAAGGAGGATCCTGGGAGCACAAGATGATTTTAGAATGACTGAATGACCATGAATGTGTGATGAATCCATTAAAAATGTAAATGTATTTGTTAGTATGGATCATGAGAAACTTTTCAAAATATTGCAGAGAAATATATTGACACTGGAAACTACTATAATGAAGGTCCATCTGGAATTTTATTCATTTTTATGGTTGATCAAAATAAAGGTTACATCCACACTCAAAAGAAACTGAAACTGAAGCCCAAAGTTGCTTAAAAGACAAGTAAGTTCTCATGGGGCCTAGATAAATTTAATCTCGATATTAACAGAAAGATTTTAGCCACCAGAGACATGAAGTTCTGAAGTAGCCTTCCCATAGGAGTGATGAGAATAAAAATGTGAAATAATTTCATAATGGTATTTATTAAATTTTTAATGAGATTATATGACATGGTCACCTGAACAGAAAGATGCTTCAGAACTTAAGAAATCTCTTCCACTTCTGTATATTTGTGTCCCTAGATGCGTGTTGTAGGCTGAGTTATGCTTCATTAGAAGAAATTGCAATATTTTAAATGCCATAGACTACTTTTCCCATGCAGGAAAGACACGCTAGAGACTTCCCTCCTGGGTCTGTTTGACAAACAGACTAAGTTCAACAAGGTTAAAAATAGGTGTTTGTCATAGGTCATCGGTGCCTTCTGTGGGAAGAGGTACTCTAAGGAAAATAAGTAAATGGATAGAAACATTTCAGTTTAGAAAAAACAATAACAAAACCCAGAGGTGTGAGTTACATAGTGGATTAAGTTGAATTTATCCTCTTTTGTACTAAATTTCTGTTCATTTTTTAGCATGTTCTGTGTTTTTTAACTAAATTTAGAAAACCCAGAGTCTAAAAGGAGAGGTTTTCCTGCACCTACGGTCTCCCCTTGGAAGGTATGGCAGCAAAAGGCAAGGAGAGTTAATCCAAGTGCTGGAAGATTAGGAATGTATTCTGATACAAATCTTGGATTTTCTGTACAGTTTTATAGATTTTATCTAAAATCTAGATAAAAATTGATTGTTTGTAATCAAGCATGAAAGACTAAGCTCGGATGCTCAAGGCAACATAAGTGTGGCAAGTTTTCTAGCCTGGGAGCAAGGAAAAGGAAGGAAACCAGTATTGGCTTGCGGAAAGAGTTTAATCTATGAGAGTTTCAACTAGCCAGGAAGTTGCCACAAGGCATTGCATACATAAACAATTGCCGTTTAAAATAAGGCTTAAGTAATTCAACTGAGCCATGGGAAATCCAGTCCAAGTTTTGTGCTAATGAGGAAGTGTCATAATATTCACGTTTTCTTACCATAGCCTTAAATTTTACTACCTACAGGTATGAAGATAGATGAAATCTTACACCCAAACCTTCACTGCAGAGTAAGAAAGAAGCTGAAGAAAGAAAATTAGCTTACCCAGCTACATTTTAGTGAGCAGCCACTAGCAACAATCTTGCAGGAACATCATTGATCTTGGGTGGACAGACTGAGAAAGTCAGAAATAGAGCAATATAAAAAGTAGAGCAGTGGAAATATACAGCGAATGGCTATGCTGGCAGGATATGCGGTTACTGTGATGGAACTCTAAGGGTGTCTATTTATTATTTGTATACAATAGCATGAGGACAGAGTTCACAGAAATTAAATTTACAAGACCAGAAAAGTATTCTATTTCTGCATCTGTACCTGCTGAGGCCAGCAACTCAAATAATAATTTGCCTTGACCCTCTACAGTCTGCAAATGGTTTATGAATGGGAATTATACAGACTCCCTGTTTTGCATGAACATTCACTCCCTTTGTTTGTACACACAAAAATGGTGATGGACTATCATTATCCAAATTGATAGCAGCTGTGCTTACTAAAAAAATGTTTCCTCAAATCTGTTGACATGTCAGTGGTAATTAAAAAATAATAAATATGTCATATGGCACACTGAAACTCCTGAATTACTTGTCACAGCCCATTTAAATGTTTCTGCATTCAATCCAAGAAATCTTCTGTAAATTAATATATTTGCTAGGCCCTTTAGTACAGATTCCCCTATCCTCAGGGAGATTATTTTGAAGATATCCTTAAAAAGCTAAATATTTAACTTCCTTTCACATTTGCATAATTTAATTGGAAGTTTTCCTTTAGGTTTTTTTTTTCTTTAAATTTCAAGTTGCCCGCTATTGTTGGTGCTTAAGTTAATGTTACGTCACATTAAACTGACCAGGGACCAACCCATGAACTCCCTTTGTCGTACCAGGTAACAGGAAACTTATGTCTATGGTATTTTGCAGGAGGAAACAAACAAGCTCTTCTTGCAGTTAAAACTGACTGGTACCCACGTGAACAAAGCACTGGGTCAGGCCCTAGCTAATAAGCCTTGCTGAGTAGGTAGGTGTATTACGTGCTGCTAGCTTGTGTGTGGTGCCAGGCTAATCACAGTTATGGGCTTCAGTAGCTGCTCTCAGCTCATTCTCAAAAGCCACCTGCAAAACATCACACCCTAAAAAAAAAGCACTGAGCACTGCTTGTAGGTATCTGCAAGAGGAGTTTGTTTACTACAGGTTAATATGATTTTTTTGAGCTTATAATTTTGAAGCTTGCAGCCAAGGTCTATTAAATCTGATGCCTATCTTACTTTCTCCATGGGCATGACCTTAGGTTTCTGATGAGATGCAGGCATGGTCAGAGGTAAAAAGCAATGGGGGAGAGGGTTTCTGAGGGTCATGTTGCAATCTTACAGAAGTGTAATATTCCTTTGGAGTTAAGTGTGCATTTTCTGAAGGAATCAGTAGCTACTACATAGGGAAAGCCCTATGTAGTTTGGGTGTCATTTGATGGTAGGACTTGATTTGACTGGATGATTTGGCTGCGTGGTGCTGACAGACAGCAAGTGCAATTGAGTCCTTTTTCCTAATGATGGTACAGACATAGGCAATGGATGTGTGTCCCTGCTCAGGGCAGTTTACAGTTCCCAGTTGAAACAGACAACGAAGACCCCAGGGAGATTAAATAATTTACAGTTGTTCAGGACTTGAGCCGGTTTAATGCAATCTTCTAATCCTCAGTGCAGTGACTAGTCTAGTACATCACCTTACCTTCTGTTCCCAACAAAAAGCAAAATAAAATGTACAAAATCAAGGGATGTAGGAAAGATAGACTCTAAACCGAGAAGATCAGAGACAGGCAAAAGCCACTGGAAACCTAAGTTTGAAACAGGGAGCACCTTGGAAATACAGAAGGTCACAAGCAGCAACAGAAAGAAAAGGAAAGATACTGTAAGACAGCGAATCGTGTATGTGTTTCCTATTCTGAGAACAAAATCCTGTCTGCTGATTGCCCTCTCAGAGGTTTAGAACCTCAAGTAACGACAGGCACTGTTAAGCCAATTTCACCAAGCTGTATTTATGATAGACTGGCCAAATCCTCCCTCACGGGGCCTGGAAACCGGTAACTCCTGCTCCCGGAGCAAAACCAGGAGATGAGGTCACTCATTACCTGATTTCTATGGCAACAGAAGGCACTAAGCCTCTCACCTCCTGCTCCTGCTTGTCCCTTTTTCTGGGGAGCGGAACTCTGGCTGTGGATTTATGCTCCAGTTGAGGCTGACATCACTTCCAATGACGTGCTGGTTTTGGCTGGGATAGAGTTAATTTTCTTCATAGTAGCTAGTATGGGTGCTATGTTTTGGATTTGCATGGAAAAATAAGAAGTGGGTCCCTTAGAAAGAGCATATGACAAAAAATCAGGAGAATGAAGTTTTCTTTAAGTAATTGAAAGAAGAAAGGGGATGGTTTTGAAGGAAGGGGGCTGAAGATGGAGGCTACCTATTTTTATCAAGACAACACAGAGTGCAAAGATATATGGTGAAAGTATAATTGTCAGTCACTTTCCCATGAAGGATATTTTATGCAGTAATAAATGAGACAAACAGGCACTGAATAGGGCTTTATGGGAAGCAGTTTTGGCTCAGTTGTACCTCTGCCTCTCAGGGTGTCTCCCATTAGTCACTCAGCTGATGAATTTGCTCAGCAGTGGTGGCAGTTTCTAGAAAAGAAGAAACGGCTCTCAGAAGATTCAGCAGTTTAGTTTAAATATATTTCCTCTCCCACGCCTGCTCCACGCTGAGCTCCTGTCTCTCTCGCTGCAGCTGTTGCCTGTTTCACAAATACCCTCTCCTTCATGTTAATCACCCCCATCCGTCCTTGGAGGCAGCTGGAGCCAACCAGCACCATCTTTTCACAGCTATGTCATGGGAAGATATCAAGCTTTTAGAATTTAATCTGAACCCAGAAGAAACCAAGATTTTTGTTCAAGATTTAGAAGCATTCCGTAGTTTCTTGGGATCCAGAAGTCTTGAGTTTAGGGCTGATGCCTTCCTTGAGGTTGTTGTTGTCCTCTGGTGTGGCTGCCATCGTTCATGGTTGTCTGGTAGATGTAGCCTCATCTACCTGAGCTGGTTCTGCATCAGCTAACCATGGATTGCTAATGCTAAGGTAAACAGTGCAGAAAAACTCAGGCTGTCTTTGCTCAAGCCTGCTTGCATTGAAATCTGCATGGCTGCATTGCTTGGTGTTCTTCTCAAGTAAGTTGACCTGATCACAAATACTTTTGGCTTGAGCTAGCATCAGTTTGAGAAGCTCTGCACTGCTTTCTGTAATTTGTTACAGGGAGTGTCTCTCCCTATTTAAAGTAGAGATAATGTTACTTGCAAAACATACTGGGATTTGTGCTGGGATGTAAATTTGAGGTAATATTGCAATTCCTCTAATGGCTTCCTTTCAAACTCTGAAGCAGGGCCATGTGATTTGTTTCTTCAACTAAATTGTGGGATTTAAGATTATTTTTGTGACTGGCAAAAACTAATTCCTCATGCTATAATATATGATTTTCCCATTTACTTTTTACATGGCATTTGTTGAAGTAAGCTGTTAAATAATAATTGTTGGAGTGAAGGGCAGTGTATTTGCCCACTTTTAAGGATTTTTGAAATGTTAATGCACGGAGCTGTTGCTGCAGCTGTCTCAGAAGTGCCTGCCCTGTGTATGGCATGTACTGGATACTCTAATTAAGCTCAATTTCATTTAGCTGGGGGGGGAGGGGGCAAAAAAAATTATCTTTTTTGCACAGGTTGGTTATTTAATTGGGATAGGGAAAATGAGGAAGCAGAGGAAGAAGAAATGAGTTAGGAGACTGAGAATAAGCACTTTGTCTTGGAAAATAATTGATACCAGTTATTGTCTTGAAATTAGCCTTTAATGCTACTTACTGGATTTTTGTCACAAGCTGGTAGTGGGATCTGCAGATGCTGTTGGAGTTATGCAGCAGAGGTATGATGAAGTGATGTGTTCAAGGGTAGTGTCATCCACTGGGACTTGGATAGCTAATGGGATTGACAGGTTTTCCCTAGAGGTCATCAGTTGCAACTGAACACATTACAATGAGAAAACAGTTCAGTGGTTTATGTAAAATGAGATGGTGGCATAAATCCAACTATTCAGTATACAGGTATCCATCTACACACTAATAGTGGAGATTGAGGCTTTTTGTGCTATGAAAATTCATGGTGCAAAGTTACCACTGACTATCAAGGACTGCAAACCTCCAGCTTTCTAATTCTGGCTGCAGAGAAGACCTTATTTTTATAGGATTTGCTCTATTTATATTAAAAATATGTAAATGTTAATAAAGAAGAGACAGAAAACTATGCATCTCCAGAAGATGATTCCCATATTGGGACATAGAGTCTCCTTTCTTTATGTTGGTCCAGGGAACCCCAAGTTCTCTCATACCATGTGAAATGTTTTCAAGAGATGGAGCTGAGAGAATATGCTGTATCCTGGCCATTATGGTATGTAACGTGACTGCAGAAGCTCCTGAGAACCAGAATCACAAGCACTATCACGACCTCTTTCAATCCCAGGTGCAACCTTACCTATGAGGCCAAACTCTAATGTCTTTAAGAGAGAAAATCAGGAAGTTTCTGTGGGTTGGAATGAAAAAAGATATTATCTTTTATTATTATCATTATTATGGCTTTGCCTAGAATTCTGTAGGAAGGTTATAATTAGCAATATATGCTTTATGATGTATCTAAAGAAAAGGCTTTTCATTACATTTCTGGGGTTTTCCATAAGGGCTTGGCTGGAGCCTGGAAATGTCAATTACCTCACTTGTGAAGTGCCTCCTTCACTACACAGACAGATGCTCGGGGAAGCTTTCTCTGCCGAACCTGCTGTGCAGATACATGCACCTCGCTCATTGCCGAGTTAAAATAACTGTGTCATTCATGATTATTTAAGGATACAGCCAAGTAGAGTTTTGTAAAAAAAGATAATGTTTACTAGCATGAACCTTCAAGCTAAGTATAGGTTCAGGAGCCATGGTTCTGAATTTAACTTTATCATGTTCAGTAGCTATCATGCTGCCTTTCCCTGCTCCACAGGTACCAACTTTTTTTTCTCTCCATGGTTTTAAGTGATTGTAAAATCAGTTAAACTCAAAGCAGTTGTTCTCTACCTGTATTTAGCTGGAAGGCTGGTTCAAACTAGAAAACCCTAGCATGCTTAAACTTGCTTGGTTTTTCCAGCTACTGCAGTTAGTAGATAAATTTAAAACACCAAAAAAACTCCCTCTCCATGCAAACCATACCTAACTCCCCCCACCCCTTTTTTTTTTTTTTTTTTTTTCCTAAACGGTTCGCATGTACCATTTTAAAAAGAAGAATGAAAATGCATTTTACTGCCCTCAGATTAAGGGCAAAAGCAGCCTCACACTTACTCCATTGACAGAGTCATCTTTCTGACTCTGACCCTATAGAAGCAAACCGTTTCTGAAATGTATTGTGTTTACAGGGCTTTTGGAGAAGAGATGAGACCTACTGTGTAACTGCAATTTCATTGAAACATGCAACTGTCATGTTATGCAGCAAAAAAATTATGAAGTATATTACAGGCATGGCCTTGAGATATTTTTTTTTTAAGTCCAAATAAAATTTAATTTTTTTTCTTGTTTTCTAAATGAATGTCTTCAAGTTGATTGACAGCGGAGCAAAAGGGTTTAGCAAGTTGTAGGAACACTTAATTTTATATGATCTCAACAGAGATTCAGTCCCTGTATTATTGGTGTTCTCTCTCCTTCCAAATCATTGATTAAAACCTCATGCATTCCATTTGCCTACCAGCTATATATCATTAGCTTACTCACACCTGTGCTGGATGTGTGTGTGTATCTATACAACCTGTGGATTAATGACTTTTCAGGATATGGTTATAATTTTGAGGGGGATATATTACTCCTTCAAAGCACAACTAGTATTCTGCAGTGAAGTGAGAGCTGTATTTTAGTTCAGTGCTTAATACGATAGATTTTAATGTTTGCATTGACCTGAAAGTGAAAATACATTGTCAATGAATTGATTCTGTGGGAAGAGGAACAGTGGAAAGGGAAGAATCACTCTGTTCCTTGCTTCATTGTATAAACTTTACAGTAAATAGAATTGGAGAGACTGAGAAAATCCCAATCTCAATTTTGACTTGCATTTAATCATGAAGCTGGTAAACGGGAAAGCTCATCGATTCAGGCTGGGAGGTCTTTTAAATGGGTGCCTCAATAGTATAGTAGAGCATAGAAAGACTTCTTTATCCAGTCCTTGCTGGCCTTGTGAAAGCCATGTAAAGCCTATGGCTAATCTGGCCTGAAAAAGCAGAACGTTTAGGGAACATTGAAATTAATCATATTGAAGTTTTCAGAAAACTGTCTGTTTTCAGCTGAGTTGGAACCATTTGCTAAATTAATGTTTAGTTTCAGCATAGTCCAAAACTGCATTTTCTGTGATTAATCCATCCAAACTACTGCCCAGACATTCTTTCAAGTATAAGGGAGAAACATCTTCCCTTGACTCTATCGAGCTCTACTGATTGCTCGCATTATTCATAGACTCTTACCCACCAATGATGGAAATCAAGGAATTTGGGCTCTGTAATTCTATCAGTGTGCATGTGAAAGGTGACATCTTCCCCAAAAAACCTTAGGATATTACCTGGGAGTTGAGCAAGAAGATGGATAGAACAGACAGGTAAGGGAGAAGAAAGCAATAAAATGTGATTAATATTAGTGTAATAAGTAGTGATTAAAGCACAGGAAGTTTTTTTCACATATCAGAATGTATCCCAGCAGAGGTGACACTTAAAGACCTCAGCACAATTGCTTTGGTGACGTCCCACAGCTCTGCTCAAAGATGGGGCTGTGACTCTGAAATGACCACACTCCTGGCTATGACTAAGCCAGATTTACCCTCACTCCAGCTGCAGGAATGGAGAGCAGAGCGAGCCCTTTGCAGTGCGGTGAGTCCTGCCAGCAGGGTGTGTGGTGCACAGGGGATGCACCGGGGGGCTGCATGGGGTCTCCCCAGCAGCCAGGGCTGCCCAGGGACGGGTAGGAGATGGAGCGGGGAGCTCCGTGTGTTTCTTCCTGCTCCTGAGTCCGCTGTTAGAAGTGTGGTACCTCATCAATCATAGGCTTCAACAGAATGGAAAATAAGTCCTTATGCACCTTTTATGGTCTGTATTAGCTCCAAAGCACCACATAGGTGCAGGATGTGATCATAAATCACAATATAAAGCATGTTCCTAGATGTTAGACTTCCCCCCCCCCCCCATATCTGTGCAAATATATTTCCTAACATAAAAGTTTTATTTTTTTTAAATTACATACATAGGAAACAGGCTTATTTCCAGCTTCATGAAGGGTGACGAACAGTATAGAAAAAAAGAAAATACTTGAGTGAAATACTATGATTCTAGTGTGCTTGCTGCTGAACTATTATTTTGTGGGTTTGGCCACTGCAGTATAAGAATTTTGTAATACTTCAAAACAGGGATAAGGAAACCAATTCTATTACTACTGAGAAATGAACTATGATATGAATGCAGGATAAAAAAACCTGTAAATCTATACTAGCCTAGAATTAGGGAGAGTGAGGGGGAAGTTTAAAATCTAAATGGTACAGAGTATGTCAAGACAAGTTATTATTTTCAGCCACGCACAGATAATAGAGCAAAGGAAGTAAAAATGGAAATTAAAAAGGCAAAAAAAAAAGCATTTGGGGGAGATGTGAGGAAACACTTTTCTATTCAAAAGAAAGTAAATGTGTGAAGTGGCCTACCAGGCAACGCTGTTGAACTTAAACACTAGGGCTATTCAAGACACTTAAGTAGTTCTCAGAGGGATTGCGGTATTGAAAATGTAATGAGGCGTAACTTATCCCCAGAGAGCTCTGATCCTATATTATATATGAAGAAGCTATTCTTGCAAAACAGCAGCTGAGCCTGCATGCAGTCTTGCAGGAGCCTGCAAAAGCAAATCCCCACTCCCTGTTTGTTTGGTGGTTTTTTTTAACACTGCTTATTTATATCCTGAGATGGCCAGCTTTACAGGAAAACTGCGTATTTGCTCTCTGGTGCAACTTCACGTACAGTTTTGGCAGGAGATCCAACAGGTTAAGAATAGATGAAATCTTAAAAGGGAAGGTTCAGACAATGCACATCTACATCTTTCTGATTGTGCTGCTGCTGGCGCTGGGGACAGGATTTCATGCAAAGAAAAATTCTGATCTGTTTAAATGTAAAGAAGAGTCAGATAAGGTGGTAAAACACTGTTCTTGTTAATGTGGCCTCCTGTGATTTCGATGCTGATTCTCCCCGTGCTCTGGCATCGTGAGAAAGGTATAGCCTGTTTAGCTTGCTTTCTTTTTTTATTCATTTTGTTTTCTTTTGTTCAGGTTTGGCTTTTTCCCCCCTTAGATCTGGAGGGTGAGGAGTGGGCTCAGTAGTATAGCAGTGAACAATTTTCTGTACGTTGAGTAACATTAGGTGGAAGCAGGAGTCAGACAGGGCAGAGGAAGAAGTAGAGGGGCAGGAAGAGGTGGTAAAAGAAGGGGTCTGGGAAGACAACATTATTATATCCAGATCCTGGAAAAGCAGAGGTATCTGCATCCTGGCACTCCTCTGTTCTGCTGTTAAAAACGGGGCAGGGAGATGCACGTTGTCCTGTCTGTTAGCTGAGCTACACATAGGATAGCAGCCCATTTTGCTGTCTGTATTAAATCAAAAGAAGGAGATCTGTGCTCTGGCATGTTTCATTTACCCATGGATTGCAGCGCTGCTCCCAAAAATGAAAGGTAAGATGCAGATAGCTTGTTGGTACAGATAGTGCTCAAACTCCAGGTAGCAATGTGGGCTGCTTTTCCTTCAGCAGCTCCTGCATGTCTCCGATTCAGTGGGTTCCTTGTAAATGTCCTTTATGGAAGGTGGGGGAAAGGCACCACTTTCCTGTCTGTGTGTAGTTGTAGCCTAGATTTATGAGGGTCATTAATCTCCAATTCTCTCTACAAGGAGGCCAAACAGTGCTAAAGTCCTTTTTGATGTCCTGGCTGGCACGGTGTTTGGCTGTACCTGGGGAGCTGCAGCCTGGACCTTTGTCTCCTTGATGGGTTTGCAACCCACAATTTCTAATTTCCAGCACGTGTCTTAACCCACCCAATTGCCGAACATCCTTGGGGAAGCACTTTCTGTTTCCTCTAATGTAAGAGTGTTCAGACTCAGATCAATGGTCCATTAAGTCATTTTTTCTTATTTCCAACATTGCCTGTAGTGACTGCTCAGGGATGGCCCAGAGGAACTCAGCACCTGTATGTAGCAGTTTGTCCCTAATATATTGCCTGGCTGCACAAGCACATGTGCAAGGGGGTTTCTGAAGTGGGTTTCGCCTTTCAGACCGCTGGACATGTTAATTTTTCAAATCTTTTTTAAAAATAGATGTATAATTGCTTCTCAATCTCATCTTGCAGCAAAGAGGTCAAAGTTTACTCTCATGCCATGTACAAAGAAAGGCAACTCTCTTTGCTTAAACTTGTTGCTTAATCATTTCATTGGTACCTCTGTAATTTGTTTGTAACCCTGCTCACCCACTCAGTAACTGTCTTGTTTCTTACCCTTGTCTAAGTCAGCTCACTCTGTTCTCATGGAAGATACAGGCCATACTTCTAATTGCTTTTCTTGCCTCTTTCTGCATCTTTTCAAGTCTTGCTATAATCTTTTTGTGCTGGGATGGCTGAAACTGTGCACATCATTCGAGATGCAAGCACAGCATGCATTTACATAGTAGCATAAAAATGATTTCTATTTTGTTCTCCCTTCTTTTCCTAATAATACCGACAATTCTATTGCCTTTTTGACTGCTGCTGAGCACTGAGTTGATGTTTTCAGAGAAGTATCCACAGTAACTCTAAGATCTGTTTCCTGAGTGGTAATAGCTTATTTACAGCCCATCATTGTGTATGTATAGTTAGGGTTATTTTTTCCCTATGTGCACTTATCAACATTGAATTTCATCTTCCATTTTATTGCCTATTCACTCAGTGCCATGAACTCCTTCTGCAAGCCCTCACAGTCAGCTTTAGATTTAAGTATCCTGCATAATTTTGTATCATCCAAAGGCTTTTTTACCTCTTTATTTACCTCCTTTTCCAGATCATTTTTGAATATGCTGAATAGCACAGGTTCTCTAGTAATCTTTCTCCATTGTGAAGACTAACCATTTATTCCTACCTCTTGTTTCCTATCTTATGCTGTGTATTAATTCATAGGAGGACCTTCCCTCTTACCCAGACAGCTCAGTTTCTCTAAGAGGCTTTGTGAAGGATCATGCTAATGGCTTTTGGAATCAAAGAGTGCTGCACAGATTGGATCACTGTTTTCCACATTCTTTTAGCATCCACAAGAACTCCTTCTGAAACTCAGCTTCTCTACACAGAAGTTTATGCTGACATTTCCCAGGCATGTGATATGTACTGCTGTAAATATGACATGATTTTTCTTTTTAATTTTTTCCAAACTCCAGGATATATGTTATTGGTCAGGCTGTTTGTCCTGATCACTCTGAAACCCCTATTAAAGATAGATTTGCCGCCTCCTATTTTATTTCCATAGCATATAACTGCTATGGAAACAGTTAAGGGATAGGATACAACTCTGTTATTAATTGAGCAATCTCACACTGAAGACTCTAGGAAACCACTAATATTCAAGTTACTTTTTTTTCCTGAAACATCTGTCATTGCCAGTCAGTCTGAGACAGTTCTTCAGGGTTATTTCCCATACACATCACCTGACCTTGCGCATTCTGAGTGGTATTTTATGCACATTGATCACCCACTGGTGATCACCAGCAAACTGCCTTTCTGGTCACCATGTTTTATGACTGGGCTTTTATGGGACCTTAACAAGTGTTCTTCAAAATCTTTTCTGCCTGCCTTATTACAATACTATCTTCAGCTTCCTGAGGTGCCTATACTTTTCTATTTTTGGAAATAGATAAAATTCAATTTTTCTGAAGGATTTTCACTTCCAATAAACTCCTTTACCATTTAAACATGCTGAACGCTTTTTCTGATCCCTTTGGAGGTGGTGTTTGTTTGTTTGTTTGTTTATCTTGAGCTTCTTGATATTGTTTTAAAATACTCTCTAGTGCCACTTGCAAACAATTTATGATGTTACATACTGCTGGTGTTTTTCAACTAACTCCCCTCTTCTATAATTCCCCTTTAAAAGTAAATATGACTCTTAGAGATTTTTTCTCTTTTTTTTTTTTTCTTTTTGTTTGATTGATTTTTATTACTGACTGTTTTTTCTATAGTCTAATTTTGAAGCAGGTCCTGAAAACACATGGGAATGCTTACTGTCATCTGGATTTCTGACATCAGAAATCTGTGGTTTATTATTACTGCAAATGTAGTTCTGCAGTGACATGGAGTTGTTTTGTGGTTTGTTTTTTGTGCTTTGTTTGGTTTTGGTGCCTTTTTTTTTTTTTTTTTTAAATCTCCTCGGTGTCTATTGGAATCTATTGGTCATTGCTATCAAACTAACAGTTTGCAGTAGTCCAGCTGTGGCAATCTCCCTATTTGAGCAGGGAAAATGTCCTATGGGTTCTGGGGTATGATTTGATCTTGTTAACTTATTTCACTTTTGGAATGTACACTTCTCCCCTCTGCTATGTGCACATTTATCATTCCTGTCCTGCAAGCCATGAGCCGTCTTCACCACCAACCTACCGATTCTCTGATACCCATACAAACAGCCTGCAGTGTGACCATTTCAGCATCCACCACTGTCTTGTGACTTTTAGCAGTTTTTAGTCTTACTTGTAGGCTTTTCTTCTTTCTCTCCTTTGCTATTATCTATTCATTTATTGTACTTTGGTCATTAATATGCAGTCAAACTGTTTCTTTAGTTGACCTCTCCTGAGTACTGAATTCCCAGTGTGTCCAAACTTTTCTGATATTGATGACTGTTTTACTCCTTGAAAAGTCAAGAATGTAAAAGTCGCAAGGCTAGAAGGACATCAGCTAAAGGGACGACCTGGAGCTCTGTTCAGGGTTTCTAGGATACCCACTTCCCATTAGATCACACTCAGGAAAATTAAACCACAACCCCCTTGTTCTGAGGTTCCTAACACTCTTCCCAGTTGGTATCAGAAGTCTGGGTTACCCTGGTGAGATTAGGCAACAAAAGTTTGAAGTGTTGCCTTGCCTGCTGCCTGTGATTTTGCTCTTGCTTTAAAAATTATACAGGCAATCTCACTGTCAGAAACATTCCCCTGAAATTTATTTTAAGTTTCCCTTTTTTTAACTTTGACCCACTATTTCTTGGAAAATTCTCTGGTAACATAGGAAGTAATTTCTTTCACGCCTAAGGGGAACGCAAACATCTTTCAAACATTTGCAGATGGTTTCATGCCCCCTAGTCATCCCTCTGCGTGCTACATATTATATCCTTTTAATCCTAAGGCACAGGTTGTACTATAAAGCGGAAAGCTCAGAAGAGCACTAGGGAATGTCTCTGTCTCTCTCTCTCTCTCTTTTCACCCCTCCTCCCCTTTTTTTTTTTTTTTTTTTTTTTTCTGCACAACTTCAGCTGGCTTCATTGGAAACAGCATATATGCATCCACAGGCAGAATCTGTCCCTGTGAATATGAAGAGAGCTCTGGGCCAAATGATGTTTTTAGTCACACCAGTGGGACTCTGTTGACTTCAGTTTTACCTTTAGGAGGTAGCCTTTTGTGTGTGCTGGATGAAAAGACACAGCTCAGACAGTTCTTAGAAATACTCTGCTCTGTTCAGGGCAAAGTGCCACAAAAGCCAAATCGCAAACAATCCCCTAAATTGTCCATCTGGAACAGGTGTTTACAGTCATATAAACAAAACAAAATTGCTTTTTGAAGACCTAGAGTCATCCCTCTACTAAAATATCTGGCACCTACTTGAAACTCAAGCAAAGAAGCAAACAAAAACCTGACAACTAACAAGAAATAAGGGGGGGGGGGGGAGGAGAGGCAGGGCATGTGAAAGAGGGGAAAGCTGAGACATGAACAAAAAAAGCCCTTCAAAGATGCAAAGAGAGAAAATATCATGATCAAGCTAATGGGAAAATTTCTGTTAATAACAATGTCATTTCTAACTTTCTCACAAATTTTCACCTCAGGGCAAGATTTATAATTGGCAAACTGAATGTGAAGTCATCCAACACACAAAACCTTGGACTTTTAAGCCACAGAAATAGGATATCCTCGTTTTGGGCAGTTAAAAAATTGCCATGGGGGAAGAGGAGGGTTAGAATAAAAAGAATGACATCAGAAGAAATTGTCTTTGTCCACTTTTGGCTGACCCAACATCCTATATCCTTTGGAAAGGCACAGCTCCTATTGCCTTTTAGTGGATCAAGCTGCCAATCTCTTTTTCTTTTTTTTTTCTTTTTTTTTCTTTTTTTTTTTCTTTTTTTTTTCTTTTTTTTTATTTTTTATTTTACAATGTCTTTAAGCTGAGTTAAAGACTATTTTCTTTACCATTACCTCTTGCCAATTGTTAAAAGACTACATGCTACTTGATGGCATAAACCACAACACGTGGTAAAAGAAGAAATAATATTATGTTCCGTATGTGGAAGGTTATAACACCTTGTAATGAAAGAGTAACAGATCTGGATGGCCAGAGGTCTGAACTTTTATAACTTGTACATGGTTGCAGTTTCAGTCAGGGATTAAGTCTAAGTTTTCAAGGGATTTCTGAAAGGAAAACTGGAAGTGGGCAAGGAAAAAGAAAGGGATGAGAGGCAAATAATGGTGTTGAAGGATGAGGACAACAGTAAGGCAGTTTCCTGAAGAAGTGTGGGCACAGTCACAACCTAGAAATAATGAAAGACTGGTAGACTCAGGATTCAGTTTGTCTTAATGACTTATGGTTTGGGGAACATGGTTTTTATGATTTCTGTTTTACAAGTTTACATCTGCAGATATAAAAGGTTTTAAGTAGGACTGGTGTTTTCTTAAGCTTCAAAGAAGGATTCACCAAATTGAAAAGGCTGAGGACTGGTAGTCTATGAACAGCTATCACTGCTTCTCCAGGCTCACCTCAGCCAGCTTTAAACTAGTTAATCCTGGTTGGGGTAATGCAGTTGTGATAACAGTTGATTCTGTAGGCAGGATCATGCTGAATTATTTACTCAGATGTCAGGCTTTGCAGTCTGAGTTGAGCTCTGTGCTGCCTGACTGCATCTGTAGTAGTATTTAGCTTAGCTAGTTTAAAGCTGTTATCATTTGGTCTATGTATACGAGATTGTAATATAGATGTAACTACAGTAACCAAACTCTTCAAATAGCTTGAACCGCTAGGATGCATTACTGCATCTCTCCCTTTTAGCTTTTATATGTTTTTCTGTAATGCTTTACTTCTAGAGTAGCCCTGCTTTGGCAACCTTTAAGGCAATGTCCAGCTGAATTGAAAATATTTACTCATGCCAATTATAGCCTAGTTTGTACACAGGCTTCTCTTCCTTTTTATACCACCTTGACAACTGTATGAACGAGATCAGTCTTTTCATTGTAGTCTACTACTCCTATAACGTGCTAAAGTGTCATGTAGATTTTCCATGATTTTCCCTGTTACCTGCAGTAAATTATACGTTAAAATTACTTCAGCATGGTCCCTTAGAAATATTTCCAATACCTTTCTCTCAGCTGAAATGAGACTTAGAGGGCTTGCGCCTGGAATCTTCCTTTGGTTCTTTCTTGAATCTGGGAATAGCTTTAGTACCCCTTAAGTCCTTGGGTATGACTACACCATACACCTTGGTGGCCTGTCAAAAACCTTTGCTGAAGGCTTTCCTATTTCCTATGTTACTTCCTTCAGGATTCTGGGATACAATTCATCTACGACTTGTGCTTTGTCAAATGTAGCAGTTCCTAATTGCCTTATTATCTTCTCCTATGCAATAGCAAAGCCTTTTAACATTTTACTTTCCCCTTCAGGAGAATGTCTCTCAGTCCTGGTGACGCTACTTTCCTTTCCCCCCTCCCATTTTCCTCCACCCTCCCACCCCCACCCCCCAATGCATAATGAGGTGAGGTATTCATTTAAGCCTGCAGCAGAATGAACCTCATCTGTCACTAACTTTCCACTTACGTTCTTCAATGTCTCTACTGTCTCACTGCCTCTTGTTGAATTCTGAATACATATCTTTAGAATCACACGATCATAGATATAAGAATGGAGATTCAGTTAGGCCATACAGTTCATTGCCCTGCAACTGGAGGATTTTTCTATGCAGGTTTGTTCAACCAGGTTTTAAACATCCCAACTGTTTCCTTTGGAGTCACTTTAATGTCTGTCACAAGCAGAAAGCTTTTGCTGATGGTCAGCTACTTTCTCTTTCTTAATGTTAAGAATACTTCCTAAATTAACCTGGTCTTGTATAATTTCCATTCCCTGCCCCCCCCCCCCCCCCCCCCCCCCCTTCATCTTTTGTTTCGTGTTTTTTGGCTTTTCAGATAGATATAATGACCCTCTTCTTGCAGGAAGACATTTTGACCTTATCTTCACAATAGCTTTCTGGAGCCCAATTTTCTCATAGACTCACAATGATATAAAAATGATTATGGTTTAAAAGATCTGAGAATAGATGGAAGTTGTCTCTTGAGTAGTATGCCATTTCCAGCCTATATGAAGGTACCACTGAGTGTGTTTGGAATACCGTGCACTGTTGGTGTTCTGAGCTTCCCATGGTCAGCATGAACCTCAGCGAACACAGTCTACAGCAGCCCTGAGCCAGGCAATGTGCTTTACATCCATCCCATGCCACTCCTTCTTCCACAACCCTGAACTAAAAGGTTACGGTGCATGCCAGTTACCACAGATTTTGTGTTTATCTGTTCCAGTATTATGGCTCCTGGTGTCCAGGCAATGGGCAGATACCCAACGCAGTGTAATGCAGAGTTCACCCATGACCCAGGAGGAAATTTCTTTCTTTCTGCAAAAGGTCTGAACACAAACTGTCTGTCCTAGATAATCATGATTGAACATCTGCATGTGTTACGGTACCTTCTTTAGGAGTGTGGTGACTGGCTGAGAATTCCCAATATCTAAGGCTGCCAGACACAGGCTTGCATATAGACCACCAAACGTAATAAACATAACATAAACAGCCATAATTTGCTGCCTACATACCAGGTCTTCACTGACTCCACAGCAAACCATTGCTAAATAATGGACGGTTTAAACCACTTTCTTGAACTTATATGTTGCAGCAGATCCAGAAGCCTATTGTAGGAATTGGACTGTACGCCCAAATCTCTTTGGCCTCTCTTTGTCTAGCTTATGCTCAAGTTTTACAAAGTGAGCAGAATCTTCTAGATTCCCAGTTATTAAGCCATATTGGCAGCCTACTGTGGGCCATGAGCTTTTTAGTAGTTATGGATTGTTTATCTTTACGTTTTTGCTATTTCATATAATTTGTTACTCTACTGAACCTTATTCCTTTTTACATTTCATAACTTTTTCAGGCTTTTCCCCATTTATCTTTTGTTCTTTAATATTTTCAGATGTTCAGCATGGTTCAGCGAGGTTTTAATTTTCCTCGTCAAGCTGTGAATCTCTTCCTTTTTCTTTCTAGACAACTTAATATGGTTTGACATTTTCCCACATTTCCGACAGTCTTTAGCTGCTTCTACATGTAGATTGTACACGGTGTTTGGAAATGGCCGCATATGATTATTGTTAGACATAACATTGTGGTTGTACTGCTGCTGGGCATTGCTTTGAAAGAATGGGAACCCAAAAGAAAACATATTCTGCTTACAAATATTTTGTTCCTAGGCCAAATTGCAAGCCAGGTAAGCTAATCACTGTGCAACAGTGACAAAATATTGAGCTGCTAAAAATCAGGCAGCCAACATTATAAATATCTTTAAAAGCATTACAGAGTCAACCTAGCATACTTTTAAAGTACAAAACTATGAAAAGCACATGTTCTGCATCCTACCTTGTATCTTTTCCACTATTCCTATCCCAGCACTTTAAATTTTCTCTTCAGGACATGTCCCAGCCCACAGTGTATGTAAGGAAGTGTGTTATACACATCCTCATAGTATTTGCTTTGCCTCTTACGTGAAAACAAAGAGTGTTACCTGTGTTATGCGTTCCCATTTGCACCACTATTCCTTCTTCATGCAGTAGGAGAGAAATTTGGATAGGGTGTTACCCAACACCAAACATGCTTGTAATTTACAGAATTATTTCTGTATTTCCTATAGTCAGACTTAGTAAAAAGGTTTTTTTCTGAAGCTGTGGGAAAGTAGTGCCTTGCTGTGATAACAAGTTTTACAGCTTAACTAGATACTTAATGAGGAAATAATGAATTTGTCTTAAACCTGAAGCTTCTGAGTCTCATTTAACATTCCCTGGCTCGTGTTAAGAACACATAGTAAAGTACTGTTTCTTGCTCACCTTTTCTACGTTATTAATGTATTTTTACACCTCTGCAATGTGTGTCTGCAACCATGTGCTCATGCTTCTGGGTAGAAAGCATTTCACATTTAATCAGGGGTCTTTCAGGCAGGGATGGGTTTAGGTACAATTGATCTGTGTTAGAACAGAGGTATGTAATGGGCAGTCAGACTCCTTAACTGTGTGAAAGCTGAGCTGAACTGGGGTGGGCTTTCATGCTGCCTGGGCAGTGGTGTCCGAGTGGAGATGGTGCTGTGAAGTCAGGGATTACTGTTACTTTGTGCCAATTGAATAGCACAAAGAAGCTGAGTTAACCTTCTTCTGACCAGAATCAGAGACAATCTGCAGTACCTGCAAAAGTCGGGTCCCTCCTAGGATCTGTGAGTTTAATTTACAGCGGTGGGATATTTGAGGGAATTGATAAAAACACACAGGTATGGATGCTCGGTGCTGAGATCAGGAGCAAAAGGTTTTATCCATGAAATCCATCAGCAGGGACTGGAGAACAGAGGGAGATTGCCTGGTGTATGAGAAGTGGAAGAGTAAAATAGGACGTTCAGTTTGTCAAGTGGTCAAGCAGGAAGAATGAGCAAAAGGGGTTTCCCAGCTATAAGAAGGCTTTTGCATAATAAAGGCCCCCAATTTATCATGATTTCAGAAGAATCTACGCAAGAAGAAAAGGCACTTCATGAAGAAAAATTGATGAGACAAACCTGAGCTACTCTTTTAGAAAATGTATATCTGTTTTATTTGGTGGTTTCTGTTAAGAATGAAGATAAGCACACACAGCTGCGGTTCAAAAAAAGACTTGAAGCTAGACATGCTTACTCTGTGCTGTGCCAGACTATTTACCAAAGAAGCTGCCAGCGCTGTGAGTAAATACATCCACTTTGCACCTACTAGTCAATTTAGGATCAAACCCGTTTAACATCCTCTTCAACAGGGACTCAGTGCACCTGCACAACATTTGGTTTTATCAAAACAGTTTGCCCATTGAAGCTAAAGAAGGTGGGGAAACTGTGAGTCCTTGAGTTCAGACCCATTGCTTTTTATTACAGATATGCTGTCAATTAGCCTCGCCCTCATCAGCACCAAAATTAACTGCATAGTGCTAAAATGATGGAGTTGAAAAAATAATTAGCATTTACCTGCCATTTTAGTGAAGCCAAAGACAAAAAAACATCATCACAAATCTTTAAATGTAACTTGGCAAAGATTTAGCCACATTTGTTTTCAGAAAGCACCTCCTTTATAAAAAAAACCCAACCAAAAATAAAAAACAAACAGAAGAAAGGTAATCCAAATATAGCTATGTAGCTCCAGATTCCAGCCAGAGAATCCAAAGCAATTCAGATTTGTTCTCAGACCACAGTTACGCCAAGTTCAAATCCTTTCCTACCCTGTACACCTGGCAATTTCTGTTCTAAAGTTCTTTAAACTAAGTGTTCATTCTCTCACCACAAAGTCTTGCTGCAATGGCAGCTGTTTAGCAAATAAACTCAAAAATAAAAATGTTGTCATTGTGAAATAAGATATATTTAATTAAATAAAATAGAGAAGGGAAGTGCTATTACAAGAACATAAAACTGTAAGACACAAGATAAAACTAAATTACTACATGGCTGCTCAATTCAATCTAATCCTTGAAGATAAAGACGGAGCCAGAAAATTGCATGTATTGTGAAATCAACATAACCCCTAAGCAAATATTAACTAGGGATATATAAACTGATTTATTGTAAATACAAGTGTGAATGCTAGGATTAGTTAAGGAAATGCAAACCGAGACACAATGAGGTGTAAAATACTCCAGTATTTCTCTATAAATACTGCAAAGCATACACCAAAAAATATGCAGTGCCCTGGACATACTTTCAGGTTACCCGATTTGACACATTATGGAGGGGAAAAAAGGGAATGGAGAGAAAAATTGTGCATTTCTTTCTAATAGTGTTTGATAAGAACATAATTCAAAGTGTTTCCTTATGTATTAAATAATGGGGTTTGATTTAAAAAATATTATGCTTTTTTAAATTGTTCGCTGTTTATTATAGTACTACTTCCTGAATTATTAGGAGTGCATAATACACATTGAAGGCTGTTTATGAGATGCTGCCCCATGTAGAAGGACTTAGATTTTTGTATGAACTGAAAAAGACTATCTAAAGCAACATTACTTACTTCTACTTCTTTCCTGAGAAGTCTGCAGAATATGTATGAACAGGAAAAGAGCTAAGGGTCATTTGTGTCCACACCAATAATGGTTGCATACTGAAAATATATATATCTGTGCTTACTCTAAGCTTAGTTTTTACCTTTTGGGGATGTAAAGATGCAAAATCCCTAAGGCCTGACCCATCTCAGTCACAAAATGCTGTCGGGCATTGTGTTGCATGCATCACACTGACCCACCAGGCAGTTGACCTTACTCTATCTACATGAAGTGAGAACTTTAGTAGTTTTCAGCATGTCTTGCCTGTCCTTGTTTATTTTTGTGACACTCTTTTAATGGAAAGGTAAAGATGGTAAATTGGGAGCTTTAATGGTGTATCTTGGTATCTTATTTCACATTGAAGAGGAGTACTTTGAACTATTTTGAAAGACCACTGCTCTGCTTGTGAAGTCAAGCATCCAGCCATGCACTAGACAATGACCAGAGGAAAAACAGGCACAATTTTGGCACCAGCCGTTCTGTCTTGCGCAGGACAAAGGTTTCATGGTAGAAGGGCTGTACTGAATACCCGCGTGCAGCAGGGATGAAGCAAGCAGGCGTAATGCTGGAGCACATCTGTTTTACAGACTCCACAGGTCTACCCCGCAGATTTTCTCTGCTTCCTAAGTGGAACCAATAACAAAACCAGCTTTTCATCATTGTCCTCCACAGCTGCCTCCCTCCCTGTTTAACTCCCCTGTCCTCAACCCTCAGTTGTGCACAATAGTGACCTATTAGTTTACATACAGGTTCTGAACTGCAGCTGGTTTGGGTTTGTCTTTTTTTCCCCTTTGGCAGTGAAGTTGGCACTGGGATACTCTCAGAGTTGACCTGAGCCAGTTTGGAGTCCTCAGCTTGTTTTGGTTAATGGTACTAAAAGGCTCATGCAGCCTAGATGGGGACAGAACACAGGTTTTCCACAGAGTCCCAGATTTTAGCAGGAGGAGGCATTATGGGGCAGTTGCATCTCTGCAGATGCGAGGGGACCTTCTACCCCAAGGGGCCTGAACATGAACACTGTGGACATAAGCTACTTGTATTACCAGGCTGGTGAAAAATGGGATACTTCCAGATGATACAGGTAAACTCATCAGGGACCAGTATGTCTATTTGGTAAAACTTCTGTAGCATTACATTAGCAAATTTCACAGATATTTTCTGATAGCTAGCATTTCCCATTCCAGTTGAATCTTCTTCTCTAACTGTTTCTATTAACTCTTCTACGCTTACTGCCTACATCTCAGTCTTAACTGAACATGTTAGCCCTAATTCACAAACAGTCCAAGCTACCATGTCCTTGCTCCTTGCCAGTTGGTCTTTCCATATCTCACAGCCTCCCATATTAGCTTTGATCCTTCGGTTGCTGCTTACTTAAAGACATTTCTGACAGGGCTAGAAGTGCTTCTTGGCACTCCTGAGCATCCCAGTCCTTAGTGGAAGAATATCCACTCTTGCTTTCGCACCTCTCCATCTACATGATGTGTTTCATAGGAAGGAACTATTAGGCCAGAGGGAAACTGTAGCACAATCAAGCCAAGTTCCTGATGTGGACAACAGGGATCGTGACTACCAGGTGCACAGCAGCAAGTACATGCGCCAGGTTAGCGCTGCTGGCTGGCTGTTCCCAAACATTGCTTAGAAAGCAATGTTCCTCTTTCTATTTTGCATTTATTCTTATTCCCCTTATGCAGCTTTCAACACTGTGCAAGGACTCTTTCCATAGGAGCCTTAGTCTTCAACCTCCCTGCTTCTCACACCAGCTCCTAATCCAAAGGGCTCTAAATCCTCTAGCCAAATTGATCCCAAGCCCACTTTTCCTTCACCACATTCTGGCTTGTCTCTTTTCCACACTGATACTCAGTGCTCATCTTCTTGCCTGATCACTCTTGGCTAGCAGTTATCTTCCATCCTCCTTATTTTAGCTTCCTTGCATGACTAGTTCACCCCATGATTCTCAAATCCCAGGCATCTCTTCCTCTCCATCTACCCTCCATCCTCTCCTTCCTGGTTTGAAAACAGATCCCTGAGCACTCACAGTGTATTTACTTGGGTGCCAGTTGAACAGTCACTAAGGCAATCGTGTTTTCTGTTCACAGTTCCAGTTCAGTCCTGTTCAGCTTTATGCAGACTTCAGAGGGGAAAAATTTCATGATTTCCTGGAGAGCTGAAAGTATTTAGCCATTTCATGACACCAAGATGTCTTCAATGCGGAAAACTGGAAAAGGGAAAAAGTGGTCACCAAAGAGGGAATACAGCCTGTTGCTATTATAATTGAAGAACTCCTTTGTGACAATATGAAAACTGTTATTTGTTATTAAAAAATATTTACGTAGTTTTGACATCTACCTTGAGCAAATTCAGACAGATTTTTCACAGAAGTGGCAAGAAGCACGTGACAGAGATGAGAGACAGTCCTGCCCTGTTTAAATGTTTTTCTCCACCTCAAAGGATGATGAGCATTTCAAAGAAGGGTTTTCATTACTGTATGTGTGTAAAGATTGTATGTAGTTATGCTAGTCTCATTATCACTATTAATTTAAATTTGACTGAAAATTAATATGCATGTAAAATAGCATAGATGATGTCAACATGATAGCTGATATTTATACAGTTACAAAAAATGAGAATTTTAATGTGAAATTTTGGGCAATTTTATTTTTAATGCTGGTGTGGATTTTATATATTCTTATTTTTCTGAATTTATTTATGACAGGTGAATTCCACTTTCTGCTCGTAACACATGCTGTCATTCTTTGCTTAGCACATCCTGAATATCATCCATAAGGTTATGCCAAAAGTTTTCACTGCAGCACAAACCCAGATGAAGCTCTGCAACCTTTCCTCTAGAGATCTGGATTCACCCTGTTTTAACCTAAATACGATTTGCTGCTCCAGGGCGGAAAAAAAAAAAAAAAAAGGAGGGGAAAAAAAAGGGAAGGAATACTGGATGGAAAGAGAACACTAAATGAGTGAATTCTGATCTCTTGTCTGCCAACATTTTCATTTCTTTTGACTGCTACTCCATGAGCCTGATATCCCCATGCAGTAAGCTGTTAATGTTTTTTGGGTTCTCAAGTTCACTCACACTGACACATTTTTCTTTTCCTTCCCTCTTTCCCTCTTTCCATCTGTCTATCTGCAGATAACATGCTTTCAGGATTTCTTACAAGGCTCCTAAATCTTTTTCCCAGTCAGTTCACAGCATGATTTTTTCATTCAGCATCACTCTGGGAGACATCTCTTTTCCAGTATTATGCGTGTTATTATGAGGCTATGGAAAAATAATTTACTAACAAAAAATTTGAACTAATAGGTCATTTTCAGTTCAATTTTTAATCAAAACAGAAACAACTGAAGAACAATAAACACCTAGGAAATGTCACAATCAGGGCACAAAATGAATGCTTCTATTGTTTCATTCATTTAGGAGGATATTACATCTGCAGTTTTGATAATACATGAAGATTACCTGGGTGGTTTTGTCCTGATTACTGAGACCAAAGTTGAAGGACTTCAATGATGCTTTAAATCTACCAACTCTGTTGTTCTAATGAACATTTCTGACTCAAATCTGAGTTGTCAGAATTGGCTTAGAATAACCGGATGCACATTGAAGTACTCAGAATATAACAAGTGCATCATCAAAGTATAGATTTTTATGTTATTTTCAAGACCAAATAAAATAACTGGTAGAACTTTTGATTGACTAGTTACCACTGGAGTTTGTGGCAAGTTGCAGAAGCCATCCCTTTGCTTCTGTCTCAGTTATTAAGCTCAATTGGTACAACCATCATCCCTTTCAAAATACTACCAGGTAACAGGAATATTGTGAAAGCAGGATACAGGAAGGGACTTTCGGCATTGTGACAGAGATACTAAGGTGTCTAAAATTTATATATCCAGTTGTGGGAATGGAAATTATAATGCTCAGTTGAGTTCATGGAGTGAATGGAGAAGCGAGACATCTAATTTGCATTCGCAGCGACTGGCACAGAGGCATGGAACTTAAATTCTTAATTTCTTCCTCCATTTACAAGGGTATGAAACCTGGATCCAGAACCCAGAAAGTCTTCCAGCACCTGGGTCCTTGGATGACATCGAGACTTTTGTTTCTGATTGTACTTTTTTTTTTTTTTTTTTTTTTTTACTTTAAAATGGTGGCAGTGGTGATTCTGCTTCTCATCCTTTGCATGATATGCAGTGTATGCATTCAGAAAGTGATAGACTTACTCTGTAGGCAATCCTTGGGCTCATGGCGAATTCTGTAAGGCTCCATGTTGTTTCTGTTAAATTATTGTGTGCTGCAGAGTATTCAATACCTTCTGATTGCAATTAACTTTAGAATCGAAAACTATGACTGAGTAAAAAAGAAATCACTCCTTGCATTTCTTTCTTTGAGCAACCTGTTAAACCAGAACAAATGTTCCAACTTTCATACACACATTCTGCCTGATTGCAGCCTTCTGTGCATTTTTTTTCTTTTTAACTTTAGATATTTACCATGAATTGATTCAGTTCATCTTTCACCAAGTAATGTAAATCTTGAAAAATCTTTTAAAAAATCAAACTTGAACTGGCCAGAGCCTGGTAAATATTTTCTGACATATAGTTTTGAAGATGTGGTGCTTAGGGACATGGTTTAGTTGTGGACTTCACAGTCTTGGGCTAACAGTTGGACTTGATAATCTCAGAGGTCTTTTCTAACCTAAAAAATTCTATGATTATATGATCCAGTTCTTAAGCAAGCTAAGTTTCCCCATTTCAATCAAAAGCTGGAAAATAGGAGAATTAATGAGAAAGATTTGTGAAAAAATAATGTCTTGTGCTCATAAAATTATTTGTGTTTTGCATCAATAATAAATTCACTCTTCGGAACTCTGTAACACAATTTTTAAGAGATGTATGTACTTAAAAGAGGATTGAGTACAACTGAGGAGGATTTGCATGGCATGGCGGATTCACAATTTGTGATAGTAAATGGAAGAAAATCACAAGGACCCTAAAATGACATTATAATGTATCTTATGTAGCCATTTTCACTTTCTAAGCACTATTCAAACACTGTCTAATAAGCAGCATTTTTCTGAGACTGAGTATTTAGAATTACAAAGACTGGCATGTGGGATTAAAGCAGTTTAGTCTCTTATACCATTTCTGATAGTGGACTGTATCAGCTTCTTGACAGAGCTGCAGAAGGAATCTTCTGCTACAAAATTATAGACATTTTCTCTCTATGATTTTTTTTTGTTGTACTTAGTCTGTCCGTTTTGAATTTAGCTTTTGCACTAAAGCATTAAGATTTTGCAAATCTTGCAAATATTTTAAAAGGAATAAATTCTTATAAATACCTTCAACTATTTCAAAGTGCAACTGAAGATTGTTTCCTTCTGCTTGTCTGGACTTTTCCTGTGCTGTTGCATCCAAAACTAGTTGATGCAGATCTGATGGATTTGCTACTTCAAAACCAATGCTGTTGTCATTGGCTCTTTCCACAAATGTATTTAGAAAAGTTTAATAATCAAAGAGTAAAAAAATTAGTCATGTCTACCCTTATAATTTTGTGGCTCAGTGTTACTAACCTTGTTCTATCTTACTGTAGTGTTGCTTACACTTCTGCACTTTGCTCCATCTATAACACAGCCTCAGAAATTAGAGCTGTGGAGTAATTTAGATTAGAAGGGCCTTCACGAAGTCATCTAACCCACCCTTCTGCTCAAAATACGGCTCACTTAAAAGTAATGTCTGCCTTCTCAGGACTGCATCCAGCCAAAGTTTGAACATTTCCAAGGACAGAAACTCCACTGACACCTGGGCGCTTAAGTCAGTGACTGACCACTCTCTCCTTGGAAGTGAAAAATATATAACTAAAAAAAAAAAAATTATCATATTCACTCTTTGGCCTAACTCTCTCTCTCACACTCACGTGACCACTTTTTGATGGAAATTAATGTGGCCTAAACTCTATCTCTGTCCTTGTTCACATTATTTCCTATTGTATGGCTGTAGGCCTTCAGAGGTACACAGTCAATGGCGAACAGCAGGGGCCGGGCCTTGGTTGAAATGTAGGCCACCTGAATCTAGGCTTTTGACTCTGTTATACACAGCTGCAGCTTTCTACCTTTCCTCTAAATACCAAGCACTTTGTCTCCTGTCATATAAATCAGCCCGAGCCAGATTTTTCTATTCTAGCTGGGTTTGTGTGCCTTCCTCCTTGCTGGGTGCCTTCCAGTAGTGCATTAATCAACACGACTCAGAGCTGTCTCCAGCATTTTTGTTGTTTTAGTCAGCTTCTCCTCAGAGGCCACCTTGCGAGAAGCACCACTTTTCTCAGCCTTTGCCAATTGCAGGAAGGAGGGAGCTTTGGGAGAGAGGATGAAGTTGGTTAGGGAGAGATGAGACCTTTTTTAAGACATCTATTTCTTTTGATCTGGTGCTGTCATTTTCAATGTGAATTTCTGGTTTTGCATTATGTGCTAGGATGTGAGATCATTGTGATGGAAGCCAGATATTGAGATAGATACACATATGCAGGAGTAGACATTTAATTGAGACCAGTAGAAAACTCATATTGTGGTAATATTTAAAAATGGTAAATGGGACAACCCTAGTAATTACAGGCCTGTCAGGATGACATTGATCCTTGGTGAAATAAGGGAACATCTGATACAGGGCTCAGTTAGTAAAGAGCTGAAGGATGGAATTAATGCCAATCAACATGAGTTTATGGAAAATAGATCCTGTCAAACTAACCTGATATCTTTTTTTCAGATTACAAGATAGTTTTTAAAGTAATAGTATTGATGTATCATACTCTGCAAGTTACTTGACTTGGTAGTGCATAACACTTTCATTAAAAAAACAAACAGACGTAAAATGCACATGGCACACATTAAATGGGTCGTAACCTTTTCTTACTAATGGATGACAAGTTCTAATTGTAAATGCACTGACATCCTATGGTAGAAATTTTCAGAATATTTGTTTCTCAGCCACATGCAATTTACCACTTTTTCAGCATCTAGCAAGAAGTACAAGATTATCACTGATGAAATTTATGGATGATCAAAGTAGGATTTACTAGTGAGGAGCATAGTTCACTTCTCCAGTGAGACTGCGAATGTTTGATGAGCTGAACACAAATCACATCTGAGACCAGCTGTGAAGTCCTACAGCTAAGAAGAAAGAGTTTACAGTAATATTATTTTTGTATGTTTAATGGTCAAAGGCTTTAGAGAAACAAAAAGCAAGAAGTAATATCCTTTAGTAGGCCAAAGAATGCAGTTAAAAATGTGGACGGTCTTCCTTGATGAGTGTGTGTTTTTTCTTCTCCATTATTATCCAGTTAAATAGAAAAAAATTGCTTTGCTGTCAACCTTTCCTTGCAAAGAATGCTGGCCACATGAGGTTGAAGACAGCCTTGGAGCACACCATCTTTGAAAAGGCTACAAGGGTTAATCAGTAGTTAATCCATGCTTAATCAGTCCATCACAGGCTAGTTAAGTAAGTTAATCTAATTCTCAGGTATATAAGCAAGAGACTCCCATTTTTCAATTCCAGCACTTAATTGTTATTGCTTAAAAAAATATGTTGCAAATTTAGGGAGAAATAAAGTGCAAGGACACTTTTTGGTTGAAAAACCTAACTGGGGCTGAGATGGCAATTTCTTATCCAGGACTGGATGATTTTCTAAAACATATCCCTGAGAAACTAAACAGGAACTCACTCAGGGTAGTTCTATACTTCCTTTCTTACCAAAAAGCTGCTTACAAACCATTTTCAGCCTGTCTGAAATCCTAATGTCTCAAACTGTGGTTTTCCATCCTTTCATAGGAGGTAATGTTGCAGGGAATATTGGTAGTAGGTTTTCTCCCTTCTTTTTTGACTCCCTTCCCCAAATCTTGGTGCCCTGATTTCCACCAAAACCATCCCTGACTAGGACATTCTCCACTTTCCTCCCCAAAAGTTACAGGCTGTTTGCTAGCCTCCATCAGAGTGTCTTGGCTTCTCCTCAGTCCATCCTTCCATCCTTAGTCAAGGTCTTGTAACACCTGAAGCCCTTCACAGGCACCACGTAACCTGACATGCCACCAATGCTTGAAGCACAAGCTAGTGTTTATGCAGCGTAGCAGTGAATTAAATCAGGATATATTGTAATATCTGATCTTAACAGACACTATTGCATGTGTGCCACAATGCAATAAACTTTGAAAAAACTTTAAAAAAAATAATTTAAAAAATAATTTAAAATCTACATCTAAAATCCTGGATGAATCAATTGACTACGGGATATTTCTATTACTTTGGCATTTCATCAATGCTTCTCTTAGGACTTGTCTGCAGTTGCAAGTTAATTCAAGCGAAGGTGGGCTGTGAATTTAAAGTGAAATAATTACTCCTGAGTAACTCCACATAGTTTTCTTCTGCAAAAACAGAGGTCTACTCTTACTTAGAAAATGCATCTGAAAAGTTTCCAGTTTTCCATCTGAAAAACTGTGACAAGGCATTTCAAAGTAAATACTGACCTGTGGTGTTTTGCAGCAATAGAATGATTTCTCAACAATTTAATGAGTAAAAACCACTTTTCTATCTTCAAAGTTCAAACCTAAGTAGGACCTACTCTGGGCCTATCACTTCAACATTGTCTGCCAGTGCCACTGAAGGTTTCTTCACAGCTGCTGGCATTTTTTTCAGATTACTTTCTCATACAGTAAACAGCAAGTGCTCCTTTCAACTAGACTCTAACAGGTCCCTTTTTAGCTTCTCTAGAAGCAGTTGCTATTATGATCCAGAGAGTATCTGCTTTTCTGTCTTGCTTTATGCCATCTAGCTATTCATTTTCTATTATAAGCGTATTTCCCTTAGGAAGATTCCCATTCCCCAGTCTACTGTTACACTGAGTTTTCATGTGTTTCAAGACCTCCTTTTGGGGAAAGTTTCCACAGGCTAGTAGATATTATTTTACTTCCCCTCATTTTTATATCTGAATTTCCTCTGACTTAATTTATTCTCATGCTTGTCGTCTCCATCTCCTACCCTTTCTTGGGGCTAATTCACTTTTGAAGTTTATGCGCTGGGGTTAGTTCACTTTTGCTGTATATGAACTATTTTTGAACCTATTGTTTTCTTTTGTTATAATTGCCCCATGGAGCAATTCCTCCACATGAGGTACAGAACATCAGTGTGTGTCAGATGACAGGGCTTCATAACTAATAGTAAAATTGTATAAATTGTGTTTAAGTATTATAATTGTGCCCAAAGGCCAAAGAGATGAAAAACAGTTTGGTGTTGTGTAAATGGATAGATAATAATTGTCTATGTCCCAGAGGTTTTACAATGCAAAAAATTTTTTTTTGCCTTTTAACTTAATTGGAAATAATTAATATTTATCACTTTTAACATCAAAATCCCAGACTGGGATCTGTTTTCACCACCCCACTTCCCATCCCATATTCCTGTCTGCTTACTCAGTCCACCTGAGAAATACTAGGTAGAAATACTGCTTTAATAAGCCGTTTTAGGGCACACTAAAGAATATTCCTGACTGGGAATGGTAAAGCCTGTCAGATTCAAATATCTATTACTTGCTACAGAGCAATGAGGCTGGTGAAGTTTGTGCAGGTACTGCAGACATGTTTGAGATTACCCAAATTCAGCTGAGCAGCATGGGTGATTTGCCCACTTAAGCAGAGATGTGACCTTTGCCTTTCCTGTGTTTAAGGACCCTTTAGAACTGAATTAGCATCTATATTTTGGGTTGAATTAAATGTAATATTTTTATTAAAATTATTTCTTTAGTTTCCATTCAATATTGTAGCAGCAGATATTATAATATGATAAGAACTTTTACCTAGCAAGCTGAACATTCACAGTACAATAGTAGCCAACATCTAATGTTTTTAAGAGGATTGCCTCTTTTTTTTGGGGTGCTCTTGCAATGCAATTTTCTATCTAGAGGGAATAAAGCCTAAAAAGTGCCATATCGGCCAGAACAAAAGTCTGTCTATCCTTGCACCTACTAACAGTGAGAACAAAGGTATAAGAAACAAGGTATATACTTCCCATAGTACTGTGTGCTTTTAATCAGGAATTTAGAGGCTTCCTGAACTGCAGCTGTGTTGAGATCATGATGTTTAACAGCCACTAATACACTGACTAGACAGTAGTTTCTTAACTCTGAGCTCCATAACATCCTGTGACAGTGAGCTCCCCAGCTTTGCTATCTGGGGGTTCCATTGGATGCCTCCTTCTTACTGTCTTCTGAACAACAGTGACTGATCATTCCTTATGCACTTTCTCTATGCCACTTTTCATTTCATAGAAGCTCTACAGTACCTAGTTGAAGAGTTCTAGAATTTTAGTATCTTCTTGTGCAAATTTTCATTTCTTTGATCCTCCTTTTGAGATGGGGGATCAAAGCTACATTCTGGACACAGCCTTGATACAATGGAGGACCAGGGAATGAAGTCTCCCTCCCACGGTTCGTTATGTGATGAGGTTTCCTCATCTTCACTAAGCTCCCACTTAGCCGGCACCATGTTGCCACTTGCCTCTTGCCAAGAAGACTGACGGCAGCCCACTAAGGACAGCTGAATCCACAATGCTGTGGGGGAGCTAAAAACAAAATAGGGTTACTGGCAGGGACATCACCTTCTTTAGGTCTCTGAAGTTGAGGATACCAGTCTAAATTTGAAAGCACCATCAATTTATATAGTGACATAAAAATATTTTTTGTTTGCTATTCTGTTACTGATAATCCCCAGCACCCTGCCTGGCCTTTATTTTGGATGAGTTTTGTACAATGAGTCAATGTTGCTGTGGAGGCTTCCATAATTACCCACACAAACCAACAGTTATGTCTAAAGGAGCTATTACCTTACAGGAAAAAAAAAAAAAATCATTAAGGGCCTACCATTGTGTATGCAGGATAATTTTTTCTCTCTCTACACCATTTTAGCAGGTATTTTCACCCAGTCACCCAGTGTCATAAACTTCCTCCACAACTCTTCCCTGTCAACTCCAAATTGACTATTTTGGATAATTTTATAATATCTGTGAATTTTCATTTTATTTTATTTTTTAATTGCCGTTTACCAAGCATTTATGAACAAGTTGAACTACACCAGCACCAGGCAGGAGCACAGGGGCAGCTGGGGAAAGTGATGAGGGTCAGAGCCGAACTGGGTTTGGAGGAAGGAGGTAGATATCAGAGTCAGGACAAACTGAGGACAGGAAGCAGGGGAAGATCAGAGATGACTCTAGCAGAGAGGACAGCAAGAGGCTTGGCTGAGTCAAGAAGCATCTGTACACAAGGCAGCATCCAAGCTGATGACTGAATCAGGCCAGAGCAAGGTTTTTTAGAAGTTAAATCAGAGCTACTGTAATATAAGACAAAAACTAAGGGAGCATACTTACCTGGCAGCGTGAGAGTTACTGTCACGTTCTCTGCCACTGGGATTGTCCTGATAGAGCAGGTCACAGGCCTATATTTCACTAATGAGATTAATAAAGACCCTGGAAAATGGGTAAAAACACTGCCTACAGGGTTAGGTTATACACACAGGGTCTGGTACCAAGCCTCTGCAGTGATACTTGCAAAACTCTGGCAAATGATAAATCATGGACCATTTATTTCTATCTCTTGTTATTAATCTATGGAAGGACTTAGATTCTTTAGGAAATCTTAGTGATGTAAATGTTGCATTTCTACTTCTACAACAATAGATTGTAGTCCCCAAACTTGCTATTTGATTTTTCCCATTCTTGCTAACACATTGTCAAATTATTTTAATAATGATAAAATTAACCAGCCATTAAAGAAATAGGAAAACAAATAATCAATGATGAACTGTGTTGGTTTAATGTGTTCCTTTCTTCAACAATAAATTGCTTAAAAGGAAGAACATATCCAACTTTTCTGTCTTCATTTTAACAATTTTGGCCTGTTTTAGAAATTACTTCCTTACTTTTCTGTTGTGGGGAAAATAGGAAAAAAAAGAGACGCAGCTTTCAAGATGTCCCTTGTGTTCTGAGTTTTTAATGAAGGCTAATATAACTGTTATTTGTTAGGAGGTTTGTTTTCATCCCACCATGTAAATGACTGATACCTTTCTGTGTAGTAACCTATGTCTTTCAGTTATATGGGCTTTTAGAGGAACAAAACACTAGAAATTCTATGGATACTGATGTGTGATGGAAATCCTGTATCACTGCCGAAGATTTTCTTTTATCTGCTCCTGTGAAGCCGCTAAAGTTCCTATGAGATCTATAACATTGAACTAAAGGCAATAATTGTGAAATGTATTTGTCCTTGTGCTGGAGCAGGTATGTTGGTAGAAAAATATTGCAACCTGTGGGTTGGAAAACATGACTAATTGTCAAGCAAGGACCTCAAAAAAAAAAGTATTGGGTCATGTATGAGAAAATCCACCCCAAATATAAAAGCAAGATGTAAAAACCTTGCCATGTAAATCCAACAGAGGACAGCAGAAATGGTCTGGTAGGGGGTTTTAAGCTGCCATCACTGTGCAGATGCGGAATGAGGGATGGACACTCCGTTTCCCCTGTGTGTTTACAGGGACCAGTAATAGCGGGACCAGCTCCTGCCACCATGGCTGTGTGACTCTGCCCTGCAAGCAGAACCCCCAGACTAGAGTCTATTCCCTGTGTCTGCCGGGTTCGCGCTGTGCTGAAAAAGTAAAACAACCTGAGAGATAACGTAACATTAACACAGTATCTCTTACCCTTCCTAAGGAACAGGCTGAACGGTCCGGTCCTCAGGTAAAAAATGTTTGTGTTCCCGTGTTGCTGCAGATGATGTCAGTTTAGCTGAATGCAGCCTTGTTGTGGAAACAGGCTACACCTGTGCTACTAAGTACAACAGGCTAAAGATCACCAGCTGGTACTACAGCACAGTTTGCATCTGCACAGATAAATTCTCTCACCCCCTAAACTGGGGTGGCTGTAGCCAAGCTTCATTTTGGGGATGTTCACTGGGCTACAGCAGCCCCTGAACAGTGCTGAGGTATTGTCCAGCTAGGGGGAACACACAGCTGGGACTGTGCTGGCAACAAAATAACATGAACTACTGTGTAGTTTTTGGCCAGTGCCCAGGCTCTGCTGGTTGACTGTTATGGACACAGCTCCAGGTGCCGAGTACAGCCTGTGTATCTGCATGGGCCAGGTCACTGGCCTGCAGAGGCTTGATCTGGATGCAGCAGAGACACTCCATGGCGGTACATGGCCCCACTCCTGAGCCTGCGCACCATCCTCAGCCAGTGTACCTGTGTGGCCTGTTTCTGGAGGTACCTGGTCAGGAATGTGCCTGCTGCCTTACCTGAGAAGGTCTGACAGGCTCTTGGGGTCTGTGGCAGCAAATCATTCAGTGAGGCACCCACAGAGCAAAATTGATTTTGCATTAGGCATTTCCCAGCCTATTTTCGATGGCAGGCAAATTCATGATAAGCAGAGTTTGTCGGTAGATAAGTTATAAACAGAGAAAAGGACTACATTTGTCAAATTGGTGATTTTCTACCAATTCCTCACTCGGCTCCAATTCTCAGCTATATCCCAGCTGTCCTGAGGATTAATTAGTTAATATTTATGGAGCACTGTGAAGATGAAGACTGCTAGACTGGTGCTAAATGTTTTATTTACATGGTTTATAAACAGCAGCCCAGCACTCCCACATGGGGTTCAGCCCATGCCTGTGTTCACAGATTTCCACTGCAGGTTGAACCAGGATGGCTTTTATCATGATGTAATGTATTTTTATTGCAGTACTAGAGCAAATGTATCCTTTAAATTATGTGATTAGTTTCAGTACAGCTCACTCTCCAGAATAGCTATCATAAAGCGTGAGACTTTGAAAGCATTGCCAAATTTAAATTTAGACTTCAGTCTATGATTTCATGTCAAAAATTTATGCACAACCTCATTTGTCAGGCAGCATTATTGATTTTATAATGTGTGATGTTTTTCTTATTGAAAAGTGTTCCTGGGCTTGAGCTTATTAACACAGTGTTGATTACTCTTTGGGGGCAAGCAAACGGTTTTTCCATTTATTGAAGATGATAAGAAATGGGAAATCATGGTTTTTTTACACACATTATGTGAATGAAAATTATGGTTACTGATTAAATAATATGAGGCTTGAAAGTTAAAGTATAACACAATGCTTCCCCTTCATAAAGTTGCATAAGTTGCTAGAAAGTCTGTCTGTATTTTACACACCTATTAGTAGTGTTACTTTTCCCTCTTTTTTACTGCAAAGTTTACATAAAAGCACAATATTGCATATGTCTTTTCAGCAGTTCCTGCATCAACTAAAGTGATAACTCTCTGCTTGAGACATCGTCATGCCCATAGTGAGTAGATTCAAACATGCCAGAGGATTATACTTTTTGTAAGGGATAAACAGTAAGAGAGCAGAAGACTGCTAAGAAATGTAAAATCAAAGGGTTTTTTTATGTTTCGGGTGAGAGTGTGCATTGGGTTTGGGTTTTTTATTTTCTCAAAGACATGCATGGGATTTAGATACCCAATGTTTTTGGGTTTTTTGTTTTATTTTGTTTTGGTTTGATTTGCTTGGTTTTTTGTTGGTTTTTTGTTTAAATATTTTTGGCTTAGGGTCATGATGGCCTATGAAAAACTCAATTAAATCTCTTACTACACTGAATAAAGAAGCAAGCAGCCTTCTCTCTTTACCAGCCCTTCCTGTAAGGTTATAATGATATAAACTGTATAATGCTGCAATAGCGTAATATTGCAGTATTACATCAATGAGGTACAGATCAAGCTTCTGGCCTTATTGGAGTCAATGTCTAAACACCTCTGACTTCAGTATGGCCAAGGCTTCATTTGTTATTTTTCCATGACACTGCTCAGGAAGTACTCAGTCCGGTGTACCCTGACATGTGCTCCGTTCTTAGTTCCTCAGATACTCAGGTAAAGATTCAGATAGAAGAGATGCTCAGTTCATGTTTTTCCCTAAAAGCTGTCTTATTTTCACATTCTGGTTTTCACTAGGGAAATTGCTGGCAGAAGCTCCTCTTATGTAGTGTAAACACATAAATACACTTTGCAGCAATTAATATTGGTCAAGATTCAAGACTATCCCCACATCTCCACTCTTTTGGAATCCATTATCAACTTTTTCATTATTAACACACCACTCAATTTGGCTTTATAGAATGCCTATAAACTCCTCCTATTATGCCACTTTCATGTTTATATCCCAAGCCTTTCTCCTCCTCCCAGAGGAGTCTGTGGAAATATGTGTTACTTTCAAAACATGTAGCACTGGGCTATTAAGCTGCAGGTTGATAGTGGCTGAATAGGCAACTTCTTAGAAGTAATTCTTCATGTCCTCTCCTTCTTGATAGCTCAGAGTCTAGGTCTCCTCTGGAGACTTAGTGGCAGATGGTGGTAAAGCTGAAATTAGCTGAAATCTTGCACTCTTCCAATGATTATCTTGCTTCCCGGAATGCAAAACAAGGGTAGATATCTCCCTTGAAGGAAGCTGATATGGGTCTTGGGCAGGCACAGCAGGGAATTCATTGCAGTATCTTCTGGTGAGTTTTCAGCCTGCTGTCCTGCTTAAGACCACTTGTATTTTCAATTATCTTTCAGATCCTCTTTTCATTTTGCTCAATCAGAAATACAGAATAAAGCCTACCGCCTGTTTTCCATCCAATTCACTCACAGTCTTCTGTCACAATTATTGTACTGTAATCCTCTCTCTTCATTTTAATCCTTTTCCATAGTCAGTTTATTTCAGAATTAGGATTCTTATCCTTTGATCTATTAATTTACAGTTTAACCTTATGATCTCTTTCTGCTTTTTATTTGGGGCATTACTGAGGATTGCTTAAGTGGGGAGGAGAAGGTAGAGCAGAGCCTTCATATTACACATTAAGGATCTCTAAAAGGAAGGCATTAGGGGAGTCCTCCTCAGGGATGGCTACTGGGAGAAAAATGCAATTTGGATTTTGATTTTAAATCCAAGCAGAATATGGAAGCTAGAAATGAAGGAGCTGGGCAACATCACTCTGATGTTCATTCATTGACCAAAACATAGTTAAATTTGCTGAAAAGCTTAAAATAAAGTACAGCTGATTTATTTCAAAAAGCAAAAGTCCCCGCTACAACACACATACACCACACCCTGTGAATTGTTTAATTTTTTTCCAAAGTGAATAGTCTGGCTTTGGTATCAAATGCTTGAGAATAGAAAAATCCTTTTTTTTTTTTTTTTTTTTTTTTTTTCCCAAAAGCCAAGAAACACTTGAGAATGAAGTGAAACTTTAAATTGAACAAAACTTTTCCTTTCAAGTTGAAAAATCTATTCTTTGCAGGAGCCTGTTCATGTATCAGAGGTAGCAAGTTTAATGGTGATATTGTTTAATAGAAAATGGGGGAGCACACAAAAAGTGACAGACAGAATGGTTGCCTGAGTGGACAAGACAGAAGGATGACTGCTCAGTTAAATAGGTGGACCTAGCACAAGTACTGAACCATTCCGGAAATCTGTAGCTATTTTTCCTCATGTTCTTTAAGGTGCAGCTGTCAGTTTCCTCTTTTGTGGGAAAAGGAATGAGGAGTGAGGATGGGATCAAGACACTGCTTCGTGGTTGGACTGGCAGAGAGGTCCATGGGGAAAAGGTTTCAGGAACCCTGAGCTGAAATACTGCTTTAGCTGTATACTTCCCACATAATTGCAAGGAAGCAATGCCATGATTCAATTTCTCTCCTCCAAATTGGGAATAATACATCCCTTGCTCAGAGAGGTGTTGCAAAAGGGTAAACCCATCAGCAGAAATAAGGCATTGCAGTGAGACAGGCCACTGAAGAAATCTACTCAGGATTCTTAAACTCACCTGGGCAGGACGTGGGGTCTTCTCACAGGACTGTACAAGTACACCTTGGAAGAACCAATAACGTCAATGTGGGATTTTAAAAGTAAATAATAAAACACAAAAGAAAAACAATTTGCAAAGACTGCACGAAAATGAGAGTAACAGCTTCTTAGGAGTCTCTGCAATCTGTCATGTAAATAGAAAAGATACAGGCATCTGCAGAGAACTTCTAGTACATATGGGGACACATTTCAGATTGTCTATCCTGCACCCAAAACACTGCAGTGTGTTCCTTTGCATATTGGTGCTTTAGCAGCAAGTGGAAGTGAGAAAAGCTGCAGTCACCAGCCTCAATTTGTTTGCATAAATGAAATGCTCTTCACAGTTTGCCCTTAATGACTTAATTATTTGTCCACCTGACACACAGTGCTCTAAAAGTATGTGCCTAGAGGTGAGCAACACAGTCACACCCCTCTATAGGAAGAAACCAGTTTGACAAAATACCAGACAGAGAAAAAACCCATCTGCTTCAAAACCAGATCTTTGCAGGCTGTGACTTTTCCTGAGGGGAAAAATAAAAAATCGTGCATTTGCTTATCCAGACGAAAATGGTGCCATTTCCAAAAATATAAAATCCCTAAAAAATGAAAATAGAACAAGTGGATCAGCTCTTTTTAAGTCACATTTTCAAATTTGAAAAATGTTGTAGCTTTATCTTAAAAAGCCTTGCCTGTAGTGGATTGTAAATATTTTAAATCATCACAGACAGTTCTAGTGGTACCTCTTCATTTATCTGATGGTTTTTTTCAAATCACTGTAATGTCTAAGAATCCTGATTCTATGGTATATGTTGATGTTACAATAGATGTATAAATCCATATGTGAAAATTTATTGTCAGATGCGAAGCCTTACTGGTCCTTAGCCTCTGTGGTGTGATATTCTGCTGTAGTGATGCCAGTGGTCAACACACAGTAACAGTGACCTCTCTTTGTACACAAACTGCACATTTGTCATAGTTGCTATAAACATTGGAGCAAGTCCTCAGATTTTAAATACTTGAAAACTGCCAGCAAAGACAGAGAACTCTGCTAAAGCTTGGAGCTGGCTGTGACTCCTGGTTCTGGGCCAAGTGGTCTTCATGAGCATGAGGAGACATTTTCTGAGCACCATTTGCTTTTTCTCCTCTGAAAAGAAGATTGGTGGTCAGCTGTTTTTTTTCATATTGTTCTGTGGCAGCTGGAGAACCATTAGTGGTACATATACCCTCGCTTTATAGCATATAGACACTCAAGGAGATTTGAAAAGATGCCCTGTAGTCTAGCCCATTATTAATGTGTCTGCTTCTTTAAAAGGTCAACCTATTTTAACGATCAATTCTGTGCAAGAAATGTTTTTTGAAATGAGTGCTGTGATATTCTTCTGATTTTGATTCTCTTAACCCCCCTGTAAAGTAATAAAGGTATAAATATTAAACATCCCATTTCCTTTAGAGCTTGGATTGATTGGGGGTGGAATTCTGATGGCCAGTGTGATTCATTCTCCAAAACCAAAGAAAATCACGCTGTGATAGAATAATAGAGTACAACAGAACAGCTTAGGACATGCATGATCACTGGTACAAGCCCAAAACCTGAATTGCTCCAATGTTAGGATTCAAACAGCTGTTCTGCCTAAGGGAAAGCTGTGGATTTGTCCCCACAGACATGCTTTCTGCTCCTTACTTCAATCCTTCTCTGTTAGACTTTCCACTGGGATCTTATACTTGGACCTTAGTTTGGTATTTCAGTTCCACATAAACAAAGTTCCTTAGTGGAGATCTTCGTAGGCTCAAAAATTTGTTGTGTGGGTTTGATTGTGAACCAGGAACTAATACTGAAAATAATATGTTCTACAGTAATTGTAAACCTGAATGTCGAGTTTATTCATTCTTTGCTAAATGGTGTATTTGGTCAAAGAAAAGTAATGGTGCATTTTTCAACAAGTACAAATACATTTGATCTTTTTTGTGCTTGTTTGTTGCAAAAAAAATGGCTTTGATGGCTTAGTGTGTTTGAGTGGAGTGTATTTTAACGGTATTTGTCCTATCAGCTATGAAAATCTCAGGATTGGGTTGCATGCCAGGGCAGCAGTGAAATTGTTCTAATGAATATACTCATTCAGCTGTGGGCTCTATTGTGCAACCAAATAGTAATTGTCTGACTTCCAGAAATTGTCTGACAGACTGAGTTGTTTGAAAATGTGCTCTCCCCTCTTTTATTTCCAAGTTCCTAGTCATGAACACCTTTGTTCTTTTCATCTGCTTGTATGACAAAGGATGAGGAAAAGGCTGAGGTACTTAATGCTGTCTTTGCCTCAGCCTTTAATACTAAGTCCATTTGTTCTGTGGGTACCCAGCCCCCTGAGCTGGAAGACAGGGATGGGGAGCAGAATGAAGCCCCTGTAATCCAAGAGGAAATGGTAAGTGATCTGCTGCTCCACTGGGTGGTGGGATCTACCCAAGGGTACTGAGAGAGCTGGTGGAAGTGCTCACCAAGGCACTTTCAATCATTTATCATAAGCGAACTGGGGAGGTCCCAGTTGACTGCAAGGTAGCAAATGTGACGCCCGTCTGCAAGAAGGGCTGGAAGGAGGATCCAGGGAACTACAGGGCTGTCAGGCTGACATTAGTGCCGGGTGTATTGGGTCTGGCTGAGCCCCATAGCAGCCCCCACAGAACTGTGCTTGTAGCAGTAGCTAGAAAGGTGTTGATAACACACTGGTGTGTGGCTACTGCCCAGCAGCGCTTGCACAGCACCAAGGCTGTCTCTCCAACATTCCCCCCCTCACCAGTAGGCTGGGGGTGGGCAAAGTCTTGGGAGGGGACGGAGGCAGGGCAGCTGACCCAAACTGACCGAAGGGATATTCCATGGCATGCACGCAAGGTCAACCAACAAAGGAAGGTTATGGAGCACATTATTTTGAATGCCATCATGTGGCACGTACAGGACAACCAGGTGATCAGGCCCAGCCAGCATGGGCTTATGAAAGGCAGGTCCTGTTTGACTACCCTGATCTCCCTCTATGACAAGGTGACCTGCTTAGCCGATGAAGGAAAGGCTGTGGTTGTTGTCTGACTGGACTTTAGTAAAGCCTTTGACACCCTTTCCCACAGCATTGTCCTGGAGAGACTGGCTGCTCATGGCTTGGTTGGGCATTCCCTTCTCTCAGTAAAAAAAAAGCTGGATGGCTGAGCCCAAAGAGTGGTGGTGAATGGAGTTACATCCAGCTGTTGGCCAGTCACAAGAGGTGTTCCCCAGGGCTCAGTGTTGGGGACAGTCCTGTTTAACATCTTTATTGACAATCTGGATGAGGGGATCAAGTGCACCTTCCGTCAGTTTGCAGACGACACCAAGTTGTTGGGGAGTGTTGATCTGCTGGAGGGCAGGCAGGCTCTGCAGGGGGATCTTGGCAGGCTGGATCGGTGGGCTGAGGCCAGTTGTGTGAGGTTCAACAAGGCTCAGTGCTGGGCCCTGCACCTGGGGCACAGCAACCCCAGGCAGTGCTACAGGCTGGGGCAGGATGGCTGGAAAACTTCCTGGCGGAAAAGGACCTGGGGGTGCTGGGTGACAGCCAGCTGAACATGAGCCAGCTGTGTGCCCAGGTGGCCAAGAAGGCCAACAGCATCCTGGCTTGTGTCCAAAACAGTGTGGCCAGCAGGACCAGGGCCGTGATCATCCCCCTGTGCTGGGCACTGGTGAGGCTGCACCTGGAACACTGTATTCATTGTTGGTCCCCTCACTGCAAGAGGGACGTAGAAGGGCTGGAGCGTGTCCAGAGAATGATAACAGGCCTGGGGAAGGGGCTGGGGCACAGGTCTGATGAGGAGCGGCTGAGGGAACTGGAGGTGTTTAGTCTGGAGAAAAGGAGGCTCAGGGGGGACCTTATTGCTCTCTACAGCTGCCTGAGGGGATTGTAGGCAGGTCGGGGTGGGGCTCTTCACCCAGATAAGAGCAACAGGATGAAAGGAAACGGCCTCAAGCTGTGCCAGGAGAAGTTTAGATTGGATATTAGGAGACTTTTCTTCACCAATCGAGTTGTCAAACATTTGAACAGGCTGCTCAGGGAGGTGGTTGAGGCACCATCCCTGGAGATATTTAAAAGACGTGTAGATGTGGCATTTAGGGACATGGTTTAGTTGTGGAATTGCAAGTGCTAGGTTTAACATTGAACTCATGATCATAAAGGTATTTTCCAACTTAAATGATTCTATGATTTATGTTCCTAAATCTCTGTGATGTAGAAAATTTCTCTTACTTTAGCTGAGTATATTTCTTATGGTTCAGTTACTTAAGACATCTGAAAGTGATCTGCAGCAATGAACAGACATTCTTTACACTGTAGTTTGTTATACCCAGGGAGAAAGGAACCTGAAAATGTAAATACTGAATGGTTTCATGTACTGCAGCCTATCTGCTAAAAAAAAAATAAATTAATTATCTGACTAAAAGTTGATAGGGAAGTATTAAAAAATCAATTATACATAGAACATTTTTCACTATTGCTTAATATGAGTGTTTATGTGACAGGTACATGTTTAAACCAAAGAAAACCCTCATAGATGCTTCAGGCTTTTATTCTGCCTATCACCATAGTGTTGAAGGCTTATACCTGTTAAAATACACAAATGGTCATCTTCCTCTAAATTAATGGGAAAGACACATACGAAGTCACTCAGCATTTATTACCTCTAAGGATTTATGTATGTGTGTATATGAATGGTGCAAAAGATATATTATCTCTCTTTATGTCATATACCTTTGAAACACACACAAATACATATACTTATTTAGATATACGCGCATACACATGATAATCTATTTTTCATGAAAAGCTTTTCAGCATAACACCAGGAAACCAAATCCCTTTTTCTACTATTAAGACTAATATAATATGGTTGGAAATGGTGCAATACTACATACAGTGTAAGGTGGATGGGTCTCAAGACTTTTCCAGTCCAGTTACCACTAAGGCTGGTGGGTGCTTTGTCCTTCTTAAAGACTGAGTTTCCCTAGCTACTCTGCCAAGATGGCAATTGCATGTTCATGATGTGGCTTGAGGGCTGTGATCATTTGTTTAGAAACTGGATTAAAGTCACCAGTTTTGTTCATGTTATTGCCCAACGGAAAGCTGAATAATACCTTTACATCACATGCAAATAGATAGTAAGATGGAGATGAAAGGTTTTGTATTTCAGCACGTCTCTACCATTCTTTACCCTTCCTTACATCTTCACACCATTTATAAGTATTCAAAGCTAATTAAAATGAGGATTGAACTGGGTGATCTGAGAAAGACAGACTTTCAGTCACATTCTTTTTTATGATTTCTCAGTGAATCTCTGCAAGGTCTGTCTTCCCTAGAAGTACAATGGAGGGGAAGCCAGATTGCTCTGGGATTGGTAATATGATGTCGAGTGTTTTATTTCTGCAGTGTCAGTACAATGCCAGTCTAAGTCTGTGTGACTAAAAGTTGTTACCATCTGATGGCTCTTCAATGGGTTATTGGAAATGAGTTTCATGGTTCCAGTTTCCAGCAGTGAGGCATCCACATCAGAAAAGCCATCATTGCACTTGGCAGTACTAATTGGCACCCTTGTCACCAGCCGGGGACTATAATGGGCTGATGGTAGTCCCTTCAGATCAGAGCTTAGGAACATTGCTGTTGAAGCTTTTATTCCTGCTCCCTGTGCAGTACATTTTTTTGTGTGGACAGACACAGACATTTCCAGAGCTGTCAGTCTGGTACTTTTTCCCACAAGTCACTATATTCTAATAAAAAACATTTTGTCAAAAATATTTATCAGAGATTTATAGTGGTTTTATGTTTCAATTTTAAGTACTGTATTTTCAGCAGTGACGTTTAGAGCATATTAGGACTTCCTACATTATATGGTTAAATGTTGTCAATAATTTTGGGGAACATCATTAAAATCATGCACAAGATTAAAATCTTGTACCCATGTGGCTTTCACAGTGTCAGAGAATTTTATGCTCTTAATATATTCTTACTGTATCCTTTTGAGGTTAGGACACCTAGTCTTGTCATTTTAGAAAAGTGAAAGGGATGTGGACAGATATCCTCTTCCAGATCCAAATGCACTGGTTTGTAGAAATCTCTGTCCTCAGCTGCCATCCTCCTAGAAGTTACTGACTCCACTACTGCTCTGGCAGGGCAGTTTGTATGAATGTCCCCTGTGTCGCTCTAGGGTAAATCAGACTTTTTCAGACCACACAATTATTCTACTAGAAGTAGCCTTGCAAATTTTGCCTGAAGGCACTTGGAGAAATTTCATACAAGCTTTCACCAGCATTTACATGAGCTCAGTAAATTCTTGCAGTGTGTAACAATGAGGTCCTAATCCCATCTTCTGACAAAGGTGGGACCAAAAGAGAAAGTTTTTCCAGACTGGAGGTGCAAGAAACTTTACTAGGTTCTCTAGGGCAAAAAAAAAAAAAGAAATAGGCAAGTGCTAGGGTAGCCAAATGACACTAGCACTTATCAAGATATTTGCTATTGGAGTGATAGTTAAAAAGGATTAATGCTATTAACAGAATTCATTGCAGAGTCAAAGTAAGGCCCTGTTCAGTAAGGTACATATTCTTCTTTAAGGGTATGAATATTTCCTTAAGGTCAATGAGATTATTTACATATTTAATCTCAGACACTTACCTACACACTTTGATGAAGTGAGTTTTACAGTAGTAGCATTGCTAAAAAAACCACTATTAGAAGTGTTAAAGGAATAAGAACACTACTTGGGAGAGGGGCGTGGGGGAAGAGACAGCAAATGAGAAAAAAACAAGAAAGAAAGGGAAAGAGAAAGACAGAGATAAGAAAGAAAGAAGAAAAGAAAGAAACGCCTTTACATTTCTATTCTTGAGCTAAAACGAAACGTTTTTAAGAATCTGTAGTGTTTAAAAAATTACTTTTTGCTTTCAATATTTTGCCTGTGATCAGAGCTGGAAGTGCCAAACTACTATGAGAAAAGCTGTTTTAATGTTAATTTTGGCCATGGACAGAAGCAGAAGTGTGAAAAATCTCACTACCAACGATCTTTCAAGTTACATTTCTTTCCAGTTTGAAGTTTCAAGCAGTTAGTATTAACACTTGATTTTGGATCCTAATCTCAATTGAACCTGAACCTTTTCAGGTACTGTCACCACTAATTAGGACAGCTGAATCTGTGTTTACATAATAATAAATAGCTGTTGAGAACTACTTCTGAGAGCATATGAGTTCCAATGAACTTCCATTATATCACTTGTTCAGCAAAGTATGATAAATTAAATGGTGGAAGTCAATACCACAAACTCTAATCAGGGTGAAAATTTTGTGGTTATAATAAAGACCTTTTATACTCTAACTGCTTAGGTCCTTTTACAGTGCTTATAACTGTGATATCTGAACAATACTCATGATCTCTGTAAATCTTTTCCAGTCACTGGCATTCATTAAGAATGAATCTGACAGTTTGTGTTCTAATAATTATGATGTAGTAAAGAGTAATTATAGATTTTTATTATTAAGCAGTCTATGTTATTAATGTGAATAGTAGATGAGAAAAACATTTGTGAATTGCCTGTAGATTTGCTTTCAAGAAAAGAAAAAAATAAAAAAGAATGGCAAGTAACTTCTCGGCAATGGAGGAGCTTTCTGGTATCCATGGTTTTACAAAGCTACCAGCTGTGAATTTTCATACTTCCTCTGGTGTATGTGCCATTGATCACTATATGAACTGGGATAATGAATTAGACACAGGCTTGAAATGCTAGATATATGTTTGAATGTATTATTTGTAAAGAAAAAAATCTGTGATAATACAAAATACCTTAGCAAATGGAGAAGTCCCCTCTCATACTTAAAAAGGCCAAAGGAAAGCATTTAAAAAGAGACTTTTTCCAAAAGAGAATAATCAAGATTATAATCTGTTTGTTTAACTAGAGATGAATGACAGAAATTTATGTATCTTTTCTAGCAAGTGTTATACAGTACATATTGTATGCCATAATAACTGTACGTGTACCTAGACCTGCTTTTCTTGTAAGTTCATCAGTCAAAAGATGATTGATCATATTGTGTCATGTTGAGTCAGGTTCACTGCTGTTGTTGATCAGCTTTATTGAGGTTAGGGAAGTCATGGTATCCTGCACCACCTGAAGATACATCTCCTTTAGTGAGCCCTGTGATTATACATGGTTGGCTGTGTGATTGGTGGTTTTGCTGTCATCTGCTGCTCCTTATCAATATCTTGCCTCCAACAAATATATTTTTCTTCCACTGGAATGGTCACTGGGAATAAGTTCAACAGCATATTTTTATAATAGCTAGACCTATGATGCAGTAAAACCCTGCCTATGATGTAGTAAAAGAGATTTATTTACCTCTGAGTCTTTCTACTGACCATAACTAAGTGAAAAACTGTCTTCAGAACAATTCAGCATCAGATTCATGATACAGTCATGAAGCCCCATTGAAACCTGACAGAAACCTTTAAGGATCATTCTGTCTGGAGGAAGTTTTGTTTATACGTAATGCACTAATTTATTTATACAAACATAAGTGTAAGAGCTGAGATCCTCATTTGAGTGTTTGCATGCCTGGGAAAATTGATAGAAACACATCAGAGGGACTTTTCTGATATACCAAATCCAAAAAGAGGGAAGTGAAAGGATGGATGCTTGTGGAGGACATGCTCCTCCTCTCTTTGCTTTCAGTCTATGCTGAAATGCTGATTCAGCTTGAGTCTTTTTAAAGATATCACACTGGAAGAAACGAACCATCTCTGAGGGATATTTTTGGACTGCAGACTAAAAAAAAGTTCAAACAGTGTTTAGAAAGCCACATTTACAAGCCACGCTGTGTGCTGTGATAGTAGCTTCCACCAAAATCAGACATTTTCTCCTAACATGTTCTCGAGTGGTAATGGAATATTGTCCATCCTCATGTTGTGATCTGGCCACATGCCAACATAGCTTGTGGCTATAGGATGCAAACAGGATATCACACAGGAGTCACTATCAGTTCAGATGTTGCTCCTAAGTAATACCTAAGCCTTTGTTATTGAAATACCACCATCTGAAAGTAATGTTACTCAGATGTTATTGGTGCCATATTGCCTGTGCTTCATCAATGTGATCTTTGTAATAGCATCGTACTGTTTAGGTTACGTGGCAGGAGGCTCATCTTCACACACTCAAAGGACCACAGAGGGTCAATGGCAGATGGGAGAGCCCAGTAACACCCTACTCCAGCTACTCCCAAGCCCACCACAGGAGCCATCAGCTGATCAAAGGCTCATCTTCACAAAGACCAAAGAAGCACAGTGGTGCTTGGGGGGCGGGGGGGGGGGGGGAAAAACCAGTGCCAGCAACTGGAGTCAGAAGACAGATCAGAGGGCCCATGTATCTGTGTTGCCAGCAACTGGGGAGATGGGAGCGAGTGGATTACAGTGCCAGCATCTGGAGTGAGAGGGGGTATTCACGCCACTGTGCGGGCACTGGCAAACATCAAGCCTCAGCAGCCAGTGAGTAGGTGAAGTTTCCTGGGAGCCAGGGAGGTGTGTGTCTCTCTAAGGGTGAGACCACAGAAGCAGTTGGCTGTTGGAGGGGCCAGGGGAATCCTGGCCAGCTGACAGGTTCCCTGGGGTCTGGGGGTGGCCTGAGATGCATGCATGCGTGCGCGCGTGTGTGTGTCTCTGTGTGTGTGCGTGCACATGTCTTTGTGCAAGAGGCAACTGGGGAGAGCTAGGATCCATGACCAACAGGATGAACTGTGTGTCAAATCTGTTATTGGACAGGCCTGTAGTGCGTATGTGTCAGTGCACGCAAGGGTGTGTGTACCAGCAGCTGAAGTGCATCTGTGATCTTAGGGCTCATGTATCCAGCTGCTGCAACTGAGGAGACTGGGACCTAAGCACAGCTACTGGGCAGATTCAATGCCTGAGCCTGGCTGCTGTAGGGATTTACATTGCGTGCATGTTGTGTATATAAATTCCTACTACAGACCTTCATCTTGCTCAACCAGAGAGCGGAATAGGATGAGGCTGCTGGTGCTGAATGTGTCCCTATGTGCTGATCTGTGTGGGCAGCTGTGTATGTATGTGCATATGTGTTAAATAAGTGTGTTTGTGTGCATGTGCCTAGTAGGAATATATGCTGAGCTTTGATTCTCACTTGACCTGGAGATCAAGCTTGAGGTATAGCAGCCTTGACTCTCTGGGCCTGCTGGATTCAGCAGCCCCTAACATTAAGGACTTTCAAATGGCTTTCTTGGTAAATCTAAGTGAGAGGAAAATTACAAAGAAAAAAATTATGGACACCAGAGAAAAGAATGGCTTTCCTGTGAGGGTACCTTAAATGCAGGCTGAGATAAGGAAAATGAGACTTGGGAATCTGCCTTTAGATTTTGGTTGTTATCGGTGTTTGTTATTCTTACAGAGGCTGGAATGTTTTTCTTTTAAACTAGGCATCTGGTCTTAATTTTTAGTTATTTTCTCTAACTGAGAGGAGCTATTGCAAGATGGGTGGAATGCCACATAAGTGAACAGATGAATTTACAGAAAAAAAATAAAGACTTAGAGACTTCATGTTCATTCAGGTATCTGTTTTCTGAATGCTGCGTGCTTGCTTATTCTTTATGTCTTTTGGAACAAATATTTTACTACAGAATACTCTGCAAAATTGTTGTGTATCTCTTTTCACAAGAAAGTTCCTGAAAACCTCAAGACTTGTGTTTTTGATGGGATTCTGAGGAGTGTGATAGGACTGGAGAACCTGGGCTGATCTCGCTAAATTCAGAGCCAAGGCACTGACCTACAGGTCATAGTTGGTGCATGTTCTCTTACGCCATGGATAATGCAAGACAATTCAAGGCAGCTTATCTCCCAAGAAGTGTATTTACCTTGAGTGCTTCATTTTAAAAGTACAGCAAGAGCAGTTATTGTGGGAAGTGGATTCTCCTGTGTAAGGCTCTCTTTTTATATCAAAAGTCTCAGCAAATTTCTGGAGATCTGGAGATCTGACAAGGTCACTGGTATCTATATGTGCTTAATGACACCCTACAAAGGTGTGTCTTGAAATGAACTCACATATTGAAAGTTGTGACCTACATGTTTAATACAGATATCAGTGTATACAGATTAGGCAAAGTTCTGTGTTTAAGGGGATGAAAGAAATTACATGATTAGCAGAAGATTTCGTAAGCAATAGCATGGAGATTCTTAGTGAACTTGACTCTCTAGAATGGGGAAAAAATAATCTTCAGTGGGGTACAGGCAAAACAATCCTCTTCCTTCAGATACTGCTCTGCTGGTGAGGGTCAGATTCTCCAGTTTCAGCACAAATGAGTGCAAAAGAAGGGGTAGTTGTGATGTGATTCCATTCCGCATTGCCACAGGTGAGCTAAAGAAGTGGAGGCACTAAACAGCTCTTTTGAGTGTTGAACATCTGAAAATTGTAAAAGGAGAAATTCAGAGCAGTATCTTTTTCCCTTATTTCTGGAGCTCATAAAATTGCTGTGAAGAAGAAATATATACTTTTATAATAGACTACATAGTGATAAGCAGAAAGTTTTTGAAGAAAATAGCCTATTGGGAAGAAAACCTTAGATAACTCCAGAAGCTTTTTATGGACCATCTTCCCTTTCCCACACAAATAGAATACTGTGTCAAGGATGAAACATATTTTCAGAATAAAACTTAACCACTGCTAGAGAATGCACTTCCTATCTCTCCATTTACCAAAGATTGTCTTCCTTCTTTATTTCGGTTATAATCACTTCACCTCTTTACTCCTTGTGTTTGAATGGAAACACAAGCTGATGGATTTCCTGAACTGCATTCCACAAGCACATCCTCTGGGGCTGTTGTGTGGAGCATATCACATGCTCAGGAGGTGATCTGGGTAGAAGATGACTTTTTCTACTCTGCTAGCACATTTCTAGTGGGAGTAGTTGCCTGATCGGTTTCATCTGACACTGCCACAAAAGTCATGAACTGACCATGCTTGCTATTGGACAATTGCCATCTCTTAGGACATCTTTTATTATTACAAGATACCACAAGTTTTCCACACTGTGTCCCAGGCTACATATACCTCAAAGTCTTCCCTAAGTCTTTTCTGACTTGGATTGATTCACTTCTTTATGGAGATAAGAGAATTCTTTGTTCTCAGGCAGCTGCCATTCATTAGTGTTTCTCAATGTGTGTCTTGTAGACCACTGTCAGTTCATAAGACATAAGATCTGAAAAATGTGCGTCTAAAAAATGGCATTAAAACTTTACTTTTGTAAGACCCATATTTGTATTCCCACATATCTGGGTAAGCAAGTGAACAACAACAACAAAACCACACCAAAAAAACCCCAAACCAAAACCAACAAGAAAGAAAGAAAATACAAACAACAAATAAGGATTCAGAAACTAGTCAATTAAAAATCAGACTAAAAGAAAACCATAAAAGATGGTGTATGCATCTGTTGGGGGTTTTTTTTGGTTTGTTTTTTTTTTTAAATACTAAATGATCTTTTAGTTTAGGGGGAAAAAAAAAGCAGCGCTGATCTAGACAATACTGAGCATAGTAAGTCATGTCATGTGGATTCATGCATAGTCAGGGAATAAGAATAATTTTATACCCATGACCTGTGGCCCCATGTGATGTGGCTTCTCTCAGAGGTCTCAAAAGGTAGCTACTAAAAGCAAGTCTTCAGTAAGTTACACTCCCTGGCCCAGGGTTTGACACTGCTGGCATGTGTTTAGAGATCTAAACAGTGAGCTATACCTATTCATGTGATGACTCCAAAAACAGACATTTGCCTTTCTTCTCTCTCTCTAGTGTTTTGTTGTTTTTGTTATTATTTTTTTTAATCATCTCAGTTATTTAGCAAGATAATGACTGTGAACCAGGAAAGACAAGAAAACCAGAAAGGCTAAACCATAGACTCAGGGCCTGACATGATGCTGGAAGATTATGATTGACAAAGTTGACAAAACTCTCCTGTTCTATCACCCTGGTTTTAGTTTTCTTCTGTTGCATTTTTTGTTTTAAATCCATAGTGGTTGCCACTACCTGCCAAAAGCCTGGCACTGCTGCCTCACCAGCCCCTGTATAAACAATTGATACCAATATCTGTGGCTGTGCTGCATTACCCGCTGAAAAATGAGCTGTTCCTGAAATGAACTCATGAGTTTTGTCTTTATTTCAATAATTACCTCACAAGTTTCTCCTTCCACCATGTGAGAACAATTCTGCCCAGTGGGCTGTTCTCTCCTAAGCAGATAACACCACGTGTGTGCTATTACTGCTCCATCTGCAGTGCTCCTGCCACATACAACTGGCTTTTCTAAGGACAGGGGTAGGGGGTCTTCCAGGGAGAAAGCCAACAACAGAATTAAGACACAACATGTTTGTTTTTCTTCTCATTGCTCTGATTTTTATCGTCTTTTCCTTGGTGAGCAGTTTCTTTCCCTTCCTGCTAGCTGCAATTTCCCCCCTGCATTTCTCCAGTGATGCTCACCACCCTGGGCTCATGGAGTTCATTCAATCTGGAGAGCCAATTCTTTTTTGGGAGCTTGCTTGCCAAGCAAGTTTTCCCAAGTTCTCAGAGCTCTGCATGTAACTGAAGTAATTATGGGATTAAGCTCATTAATAATGCGCACAGAAAAATCACTTTTGTTACAGATGGAGCTCTGGTGAAGAGAGAGGTATTTAAATGTCAACAATGTGAATTTCTGTAAATATCGCTGTGTGTATGTATACATTTATGACATATATATGCATTTTTATGTGTGTATGTCTGATGTACATATACACGGCTGTAGCTGCTGTTACAAAGTGCTGTTTCAGATGGAGCACTTACTAATAACAACTCTAAACCTCACTCCTTATAATGTAAATTCTTTTAAAACCCTGTGCTTACCTAGTGCAGGAGATTGCACATTCACTATGTGATGACACATAAGATACTGATAACAAGACTCAATTATCTGTACATTTACATTGTTTTCCTCTTCTTTTACCATCTTTTTTCTGCGGATTTACTGAGCTGTGAGGACTGTATAAGATACACAATCCTTACTGCATTCAGAATAAACTGTGAGGAAATTCAAGTAATCTCAAATGCAAGGAGGAGTGGGAAGCAAAAACTAATAGTTACACTGGGCTTTGCAGGCAGGGGCAAGGGGTAAGACTCCACAATGTGTATTAAAAATTGCATATCACATTGGGCGTGCATGGGTGCACACACGCAGACAATATTCATTATCATTGATGGGGCCATAGTAATTATTACAATGAATTTTAATAGTGAGGTAAAAATTAGACCTTTGCTGCCATAATAATAGTCTTTAATGTAACAAAATCAACCCAGATTTTCAATGAAACCAGCAAGACTGGGTTTTAGTTATTCATCTGCTCTGTTGATAATATACCACTGCATAGAGTGATGCTTCAAAAAGGGTTTTGTGTCACAAGTCTATTTTGGTCTGTTCTCACCATGGTGTCTCATGGTGCCTTCTTATTAAGTCAAATTTTTTCTCTTTTTTTAATCTCAGACTAAATGTGATTTAAATATTCCTCACAGGTGTTATCTGAATTAAAAAGGATGACTACTGCTCGTAGCGTGCTTTCTTCTTAATAGCACAATGCACAGAGCTCCTCCTGCTCTCCATCCTTATGCTGCATGCTGCTTAACTGTGGCTTTTAAGGTTTCATCAATTCCTACTGACACTTTACTGATAAATAGGTCGTTCAGAAATTCAACTGCATCCTAGTCTGAAGGGTGATGATGCTGTGAGGATACTGAATCATTTCCTTGGTCTTTCTTTTACCTCTCACAGCAGGCAAATCCCACCCAGTAAATCTTCAATGAATAGATTATAAATATTAAGGAATTCTCAGAAGTAGATTAAGTTTCCCGTGAATAGGGGAAAGAGGAGCAGCTGGATGTTCTCCCCATTTGAAGTCAGACTCAGCAACTGGATGGGGGTGACTACCCACCATTCCTAAAATGCAAAGCACAAAGATATTCACTTTCCCCAGCCATGTGGTCTACAGTTGAGCCAACACTTTCTGGGACTATTCTGCAAACACAGTGGAAGCCAAACACCTCCTCAGTGCATATCCTGAAATGGGCTTCTGTCTTGAGCACGTGAGCTTTGGGAGGGGTGGTACTTCTCACAGCATGGTCCAATGTCCCAATGGATGAGATGAGAGGGAGCAGGAGGATTGCCACAGCCTTAGTATAATGCCAACCTCACACCCTGCTCCTCTCTGCTATCTGCTTTTTTTGAATATTTCTCTCTTACATCTCATCTTACATCAACAAATGAGAAAGGATGCACAGGTCCATGGTACCATGGTGCCAATGCCCCTCTTTTTCAGAGAAAGTGACAGTCCACAAATGAGTGAAAGCACCACAGAATAATTTCCATTTATTTAACTGAAGGCATAAACCTAGTGATGTCTCACTGGCACAAGAAAGTCTATTTTCCTTTGTTCTCCATTTCTTCCCATGGTGTTGTTACAGGATATTTCTTGCCATAACATAATACTTAGGGGATTGTCTAGATTGCATTATGCCAGTGTGTTAGATTTTGTACCAACTGGGTCATAAATTGCACTGAGACTTTCCAAGTTTTGATTTTTAATGAGTTTTAAAACAAGTTACTGGACTTCTGCTTTGCAGGGATTCCACAAGTGTCTTTTCACATGCAGACCTAAGATGATAAGAGCTCACTTGGATAAAACTATGTAGTAGTCCAGCATATTGTAACTTTTAATAAATTACATTGATTTATTGCCTTTATTGATTCACTGATGTACATGGAATGATCTGATTTCATAGACATCTTTGTGGGGAGGGAGGGAGAGAGGAGGGAAACAAAGGCCTTTTATTAGTATCAATTTTTCTATGAAGCTCTAAATGGTGAAATGCCAAGATGCAATGTGTTCTGGTGATGTATTGGACACAATTAGATTGAACAATGACTTGCTTATAAATCAAAGCAAAGGAGAAAGCATAAACCATTTCTAACCAAGTGACCATAGAGATTTTGAGACAAAAGGAGGAGCACGGTTGTTTTTCTCATGATTGATACTCAGTTTTTTGTGTCTTTGTCATGCATGGATAACAAACATATCTTTAAATTATCTCACATTTATGTGCTCTTCCTTTAACAGCTTTAGCATTGATTTATTATCATTTTATTAAGTACTGGTGTATATTTAGAACCTAAATGATACATGAAAAAAAAAACCAATAGAAGCTTGAACAATAAGTTGTTTTTTTTCCCGAAATACCACAGAGACAAAAACATAAAAAGTAAGTGGTTTTTTTTTCTTTTCTTTGGTTCTCTGTCAAATAACAGGCAAAAGAAGAGAAATTCACATTTATAACTTACTCAGCAAATTTGATTCCCAAGGACAATGTGTTCTAATGCAGTTGTATAATCAGTTCTGTCCTCTCTCTCTTGAAAGCAGAGCATTGTGCTGTGATATAGAACAATAAACTGGTAAAAACTAAAGTACTAAAGTACTTTTTGCCAAAATTAGTCTATTTTAAAGACAGGATACAGTAAGTGACTTTATTATTGAATCATATGTCATACGCTACTACATAGACTTTTAAAACTATAATGTGGATAATATTGACAATGTAATGCACCTACTTGTTTTATCAATTCATTGTTTTATTAATTCAAGATTTTTTGACATATTTGAAAAGAACAAGCACAAATGATAAAAGCAGGAAAAATAATGGCCGTCAGAGGACCTGGGCTCTATTCCTGATCCTACTGAGGATTTACTGCAGAAATATTACCTATGCCACTATCTTCAAAGTTCATAGACATTAAGTTTGGATCACTTTTATGATCATCTCATCCAATCTTCTGTGTAACATAGGCAAATAACTTTTTCAGGGGTTCCTACTTCAAGCCTATATTGCACTTGAGCTTGAGAAAATTAGACACTTAAATCTTAGGCAGAAGGGGCCAAGGATTTAAATCCCTTTTGCCAAGGTGATGAACACCTTCCATTTTCTTCTTGAAGTTAAAGACAGCTGTGTATGTTCAATACCTCTAAAAATAAGGCCATCTTGAACAACCTCTCCCATCTTTCAGTAAGGTTATTTATATTTCTCTACCTCTCATCAGTGTTATGAATTCACTGTTATTTGTAAATCACTTGTTAGGAGGTGTTATAGAAATTGAAAATATGGTAATACATCATTTCCATTTACTTGAGAGCTCTGTGTGTGTGTGTGTGTGTGTGCATGTGATCTTTTTAGATATGGAGATGGGGTATTTGAAAAGCTGTTTTTCCCATCTCTTCCCCATGCATTCATGCCTGTACACACAAAATATTTAGAGAGTTCTCAACGTCATATACAGAGGAAACTAAGATTTTGAGACACTGGGGAGCAGAGAGAACAATAGGTTAATAAGAAGTCAGAAAGGTAGAGGGAAATAAATGAACTTGAAAATAGGAAGGGTTGTGCTGAAATGCCTTTACACTGGGCACCTTTTTTCTTTTGAGCAAAGGCAAAGCAAAAGAAAATATTTAGATGATTTAAAATGCAGAGTCAAAGCAGCCTTGCTTCTTGTATAGGTCTTCTGAATGGGATTTGCTTCTGTGTGAAATTAAGTGCATTGCATTTCTAACACCCGGGACATATTAGAAAGTGATCTGCATTGCCTCAGGATTTTTAGCCCATGCACGATTTAAATATATTACCACAACAATTAAAATGCAGGCATCTTTTCTCAAATAAATACTTAGTTTAACCTTCCATCAGGACATTAGCATTTATATATATATATGTATTTTTATATATATATATATAACATATATGCATATACATATATAAAATATAAATGTTTGGATTTTTGGTTTTGTTTTGTTTCATGGGGGGCATTGAGCTGATCATATGAAAAATATCTTTCTTTAACGATGCAGTACAAGTAAATCCCTACAGAAAACATGCCAGAATTGTCAGGCATTGCTTGGAATATCTTTAGTATAGAGCAGGACACATAACAAGATTTACCCACTGCCTTGGAGACAGAGAAGGGGTTGTCACGAGGACAGTTCTTAAGAGTTTTTACAAAAATGCATGGCTCCATCTGTCTTCTCTCTTTTCCTTGGCTACGAGAACAGCCTAGCAATTTCAATAACCCAACAAGGGACCTCATGCACCAGGAGAAGTGAGGAACAGATTTTTCAATTTGGCACCATTCTGATTTTTTTTTTTTTAAATGGCAGTTGAAATAATTATCCGCAACTACAGGCAGCTGATGGATAGCATGTTTAATCTATGGATCTAACTTCATGCTCTGCAGTGTGTATTGAGGATAAACAGGGACGTTACGAGTGAGAGAGTTGTATGAAATAGTTCAAATAAAAATCAAAGCTAGAATGGTTTGTCTTTTTACTGACTTCACAGAAAGGAAAACACTGGAGTTGTTTCCAAGGCATCACCTCATCTTCTCAGTATCGCCACAGTGGCTAGAACACTAAAGAAATGGTGTTGATGCCCTGAAACACTCATGGGTAAAGCACCCACTGCTATAAGTAAAATATAAATATGTGTATAAACATATACACATAATCAAAGCGTATATGTATAATCAAAGGCTAGCTATTTTTCAGGATGAATGTATAGAAAAACTCTGCTCACTTGCTGCCTAGGACACATCCACTGTGAATCTCAAAACTCAGTATTGTATTTTTTTCTGGGGAAGAAAAATGGGAAGTTTCAGTAACACTGAATTCAGTAAGTCAGTGAATACTTTTTAGCATGGTCTTGTAGCCCATTGGACTGCATTTAGAAGATCTAACATGTTGCAGGATTGAGTACTTTTTGATATTCAGATAATTTTGCAAGATTTTATGGACGGCTTGATGGGGTAGATAGTATGGGAAGCATTCCCAGCCTTCATTCAAATCACAGGCAACTTAACTGAGACTTATTTATAAGACTAATGTATGAAGTCTTACTTCGTTCTCTCTCCTATTGATCCCACTAGTCAGTTTGGGTTTTCTTCTGCTTCACAAATGGTTTGTGGTCACAGGCTTAAAGGACAGGCCTCTCAAATAGCTACAAATTTCCTACAGTGAATTGCCTGGTAGTTTTTCAATTACCTTCCAGTAACTATGCCTTTTGCAAACACTTCCGTGAACACAGGGCAGAAGATGCAGTTGCACAAGTTTTGGTTGTTTTTACTTCCAGGTAGATTTCCTTTATATTGTATTGCTGCTGTTATTACGACTTCTGCTGCAGTAATACCTAGAAGATCTAGACTTGGACCAGACAAAGACCTGGTAGTTACTGTATTATGAGCTGTACAAGCAGAACAAAATTAAGTCCTTGTCTCAAAGCTTACAAGCCATGTATCAGATGAAAAATGTAAAGGATGAGTGAGCAGAAAATATAATAAAAAATACTGGCTAGCATCATAGACAGGGTTTTAGCATATCAGAAGCTTAATTATTGCAATTGTTTTCATAGGGATCAGAGCAAAAGAGAGTTATAAGCACAGATTTAAAGGAAGGTAATGAAACAGCTCTGTTCATAGGGAATTCCTCCTAAGCATGGAAAGAATAGCAAGCGTGCCTAAAATCAAGCCCCAGTAGGTGATGGAGACTGGCTTGATGAACTGATCAAAAAAAGACATTTTGTCACTTTAATGGCCATGAGATGGCCAGGAGACAAGCAGGCTTTGAAAATACAAACAATTAGATGTTACTGGATGCAATAGTGAAGGAGGGAAAAACCAGTGGGATGCAGGAGAAGGGAATGGGTGGCACAGGGATAAATCTGAAGGGCTGTGAAAATGATCTTTAAATCAACCTTAACAACTGTTTTCTGTGGGATAAAGCAGTTTGTGACAAGGCAAAGCCAGGATGTTGCATGAGTTGAGTTCTGCAGAGGATTTTAGAAGGATAGGATCTTAGCCCCATGGCTGGAGGGGAAACCTGTGACTTGGATGTGTTACCTGGAAAGCACCTGGAAGACTCGGAGAGATGCCTTATTAGTCTCATGGCTGCACCACAGTGCAAACATAGTTGGGTAGGACTGCTGCGCATGTCCATTGCTGCTGAGGAAAACTAGCTCAGACCTTGTCCTTACAGTGCAGCAGGGTTCGTATACACAGAAAGGTGAGATACAACCCTGGGGATGGGGGGTGCTCCCTGCAGGGCACTGCAAGGCTGGCTGCACTTGTCTTTTAAAGGCTTCACATCTGTGCCCCCCGCAGCGCTACTTTTAATTACCCTGTTAAGCTCTGCCACTACCCACTTCAGTCAGGAGTGCTCAAGGAGAGATTTTCTTTCCTCCTCTACAGTGTCAAGATGGGTTTCTTTGGTTTTTTTTTCCTTGAATATACCAGTCTCTGAGACACCTCACAATTATTGCCTGTTCAGCCTCAGCTGATCCTTTTATTCTCCCTTCTCTTTTGGTGACTAGTTTTATTTGTTTGAATTTTATCAAGAGTGTTTTTTAATTATGTTTTTGTTGCATTTTAATCATGGGTTCATTGCCCCTCACTGCACCTTGAGCATAGTATAAATATCATCATAGCTTTTCAATGTTTAAATGATACCATGTCTGCTATGATAAAATATGTCATTACTAAATGTGTCAGGAACAGCCACATATATTCTTTTTACACATGGTCTTTGGTTGTTGTTCTTTAGCAAATATGCTTAACAGCCCTCAGCTTTGCTGTTCTGTGTGAAGAACTAGGATATCATCCTTTTCTGTTGTTTATTAAGAAGAGGAAAGAAAAAAGCATGAGAAAAATCACAGCCTCTGGCTCAGTTGCTCAGTTAATATAAAATGGCACAGTGTTATTAAAATCAATGAGACCTGGGCCAGGTTGGTCTACCCAGGCTATCTAGCAATACTAACATATCACACAGAATATAATATTTCTAGAGTAATAATATAGCTAGAAATTTCCAATGGCCTCCCAAATTTTAGGCTGATTCACTTACAAATTACAGTGCTGGATGAGGGGCATCACAAACAACAGTCCTGGAACTTTGTTCAATGTAAGTACATATTATCTTTCCCTGGGTGAAATTCTGGCAAGTTTTTGTTATCTTTACTGGGTCCAGCAGGACTTCATGTTCTTTAGAAATGTGAGTTTTCTTTAGAAAAAAATATATCGATACCCTGTTCTTCTTTTGTTCTTCATAATCATATTTTCAGAGTTGTTCTTCCAATTAAAGCAAGGGGTAGCCAATAATAGAAGTTTGATTTGGTAACTAAGAGTGATATTTTAAGTGGACAGGGTGTGATGTGTGCACATAATCTCATGAAAAAAAGCTACACTAAGTGTAGCACAAAATGATGCAAGGGCAAGAAATCGTTAAGGGGTCTGTGTGGCCTCGACAGCTTGTCTGTACGCTTTTTTTTTTTTCCCAGTTCAGGGCCTCACCAAATCCTGTGTATGATAAATTCCTCTGAGTAGATAAAATGAGGGTCATCACAATGGAAACATTTTGATCAACGGCACAAAAAGCAACTGCCTGCACAGAACCACATGAACACCTGAGACCACAGCATGGCAGTGGCAACTCCCTGCTGCACAAAAGACAAATTACAAGCGCATTTTTCTGGAAAAATATGTCCCTGATGCTGTGCAGTTTTTTTGATGCTTGTGTTTGGATTTTTGTTCTTTTAAATTTCATTACATAGGGAAACTATCCCAGATTTTAAAAGATCAATTTTAAAGACAAATTCTGCTCAGTTACTTTCTTGACAATGACTGGGCTTTTAAAATTATTGCATGGATTGAGATATCAATCAGTTTGGAAGTCCTGAAATCATTATCCTTTACTGTAAGGTTGCACAGCATCAGTATTGTAGTTAACGCCTAAGAAAAGACTCCGTATGGGTCAAGGTGAAGAGACTTCAGGGTATCCCCTTCTGTGTATAATCAGGTAGAGACTGTATGAGAACCAAGGAGTAAAGCAAGTGTTGCAAGACTATTGATCCTAATGGTAATACCAGGGAACGGTGCTTATTAACCAGACTCCAGAGATGGTGGAAATGTGAAATTTCTGTACAATTGTACGATTCCTGATTTTAACAAAAAAGACTTTGAAGCCAACAATCATGAAGTCCTTCTTAAAGTGACATTTGGAGGGGAAAAAAGCACCCCAACAATTTTGAGGTGAGTCAATCCACTCTTTCCCCATCAAGGTGACTATGTTGTGCTCCTGGTTTTGCAGAAATTGCCCCATCACTTCACAAAAATACTAAGAACAGAAACATAATTCTCTTTAAAAACTGAAAGACAAAAAATCCAAGCCTGTTAAAATACATTCCACCAAATATTTTTGGAAAATAAACTTTTTTTGAACTTTAAAACAAACAATCGAAAAAAGCCTGATTCCAAGATTGGACATTTTCTTAAGAGTTCAAGCACTGAAATAATTTTTACCTGCTTTTACTTGCTGAAGTTTGACTGTCTTCTTCATTGAAATGAAGAGTTGTGAAAACCTTTGTATGTTCCTTCTTGCCTTTCCACCTCTTTACAGAGAATTCACCATCAGTTGGGTCTATGTACACACTGCACTATGTCACTGATGAGGTTTGTTTTAATGAAAGAAAAGAGATAATAACTCATGGGTGGGTACCGTTCTGCATTGTTGTTTGTAATGTTAAATGTCATAATTTGCCTAAGTCCTGTGTACCATTCTTCCCCTCTCAGTGCTAAGAATCTTTTGATCGAAGGAACATCCATAATAAAAGAAAAAAATGGAAAATAATTAAAAAAAATAAATCATTTACAAAATAAAAAATATCTGCCATTCAGATGGCATGAAAGTTACATTCCTTTTGAAATTAAAATTAAAAAAAAAAATACCAAGCAATCATGACTCTATTCCAGTTAATAACTATATAGGATATTAAAACATCATGCATGCTCCAAATGTCCAGCACTGGGAAGCAGCAGAGGATTTTTTTGCTTTTGCATAATTATTTACCTTTGTTACAGGTATTTTTTTAAAACCTCTTCTCCACTTAAAATATCAAATAGTGGTTGCAGGGTAGCACAAGGGTGGCCAATCCTGTGTGTTTTCATATGGCTGTAAACCATAGCACACATGGTGAATCAATGGGAGAAGTGATTGAAGAGCAATTCACAGACGGGAGATGACAATGGCTCATCATGGATCCTGTTCTGGGAATTAGTGGGGCTATACACATAGTCTTTCAAGGTCACCCAGTGATATCAGCTTCATTAGCCCCTTCTGGCTTGGTACTTGTTATTAGCAGGAGGGTCTGATTATACCCACAGTCCCTGTGCCAGCATGGCCCATTACTCCTCTTTCTGCGATGTGATTTAGCCCTGGCATGGAAAGCTTACTTGAACAGCTCAAGAGGTGCATATGGCTCAAGAGCCACATGTTGCTCGCTCCTGGTCTAAGCCCATGAAAAAAACCCATTGGTTTGATTGTCTCAATATTCCCCCTTTAACATGTATCTGCAGATTGCTTTTTAGCACATTTTTAATGGAAATTATTCCCCTCAGCAAAATCAACAGTCTTTTAGAACAAATCCCTTATGAGAAGACTTGATTTCCGTTTCCATGCTACAGATCATGGGCAGTTATGGATAAGGCAGGTTCTAACAGCTATTGGTATAAGTGAGCCCTGCACATAGTGGCACTAGCAAGGAGGTGATGAACACATCCAAAAAGCTTTCACTGCTTTTTTTATAGGAGTTTAAAATAGGTTCTCTAGTCCAGTTTATCAAGGGTACCTTGGAAATCCCATCGTTGGTAGGGGAGGCTCAGACGTTCACATAGAAAAGCTTTATTCTTCTCTGGAAGCCATTCAGTCAGATAACATTGTGTTATCAGTTCATTGACCAGTAGACAATGTATATGCAAATGTGTGCTCTTAAATTGTGCTAACAGAAATAACATTTTGCTGAAAAAAAAAAAAATTGCAAAATCAGTTATTCCAAGTACGATTTGTCTGGGATAAATCATGTTGCTGTGGAGACTCAAGAGTGCTTGACTGGCTCTGCTCCGCTGTTGGCTGTTAAACCAAACCTGTGTACTCCATGACTGAATTACTCTAGCATATTTGGTTTCCAGAGGGACAGAGTTAAATGCTGCCTGCCTAAGAAATCCTGAGCTGAACAGCAAAGCATGGAAGCTCAAGCTGCAGTGAACAGTCACTCTCCCCTTTTCTTTTGCATGTCAGTCACCAGCACGGTGGAACAGTGATCATTTCTTTTCGTAACACTGCTATGACTATACCATCAGGAAAACTGATATTAAGGACATACTCAGGAGTTTCTGATCTTCCAGTGAGTGTGTGTATGTAACACAATAGGTGCAGCTCTTGGCTTTCCAGGGTTAGGAAGCAGAAGGCACAATGTCACCAGCATGCGTCAGACTGAAGTGTTACAAAATCCACTGACATCTCTGCTTCCAACTGCAGTGTTATCTATAATACATTGACGTTCAAAGAGATTGTTCAAGTGTTTAGGATTAAAGCTGCGGGTCGTATTTTTAGTTGGTGTAAGATGGCCAGGTGCCCATCAATAGACCCATAGTATTACAAGTTTGTTGGTGATACAGTTCAGTCTGGACTGCTCTGGTCTTAAAATTGTACAAGCAATACTTTTGACATAGAAACTTAGGAAACCTAATTGAAAAGCACATGACTTTCATGGATGACTTGTACATATCATGCTAAATGTATCTGTCCACAGATGTTGAGAAGTTTTAGCCTTGGGGAAAAGAACCCTGGTAAAAACCAAGGACACGTAAGTAAACGTTTCCTTACAAAATTCAGAAACTCATTTTTGCACCCTTAGAGAGCTGACAGATAAGAAGCAAGTTCTTGATAGGCAGTCAGATCTCACTATTGGGTCTTCTGCTTTGTTATATTCAAAGGAAATAAAGATTTGTGTTTGAACAGTTTGGGGCAGAACTCTTCAGTAGTCTACTTTTAAAACAGTGACTAAAAGGAAAAACAGAAGGTAAAAATACAGCTAAGACAAAATAAGCAAGGAATTACCTGTAGCTGGTTACCAGCATTAAGTCACAGCAGTGAAGTCCAGCAAGGAGCAGGAGTGCTTCTTTTAATCCCAGGACCAACCATAAGCCTAATTGTACAGTCAACCCAGTGTAGCATTTGATCTGCTAGTAGCAGTTATGCCAAGTTTTGTGTCTTGCCTTGAGTGAAGTGTGCTATTTACTAGAACATGCATACTTATACTCACAGCATACTTTAAGCTGAAAATACTGGCCACTGCAGCCAGTGGAGGAGGTGAGGAGTAACCATGGAACTGTGCAGGTCAGTGAGGAAGGTGGAGACTGTTCTGAGCAGAGAGAGGGATATACAGTGGGGATGAGGATGTGTGATGTGGATAAATGTTCGTGTCTGGGAAACAATTGAGAATTAAGTGGGCAGAAGATTACTGGGTGAAATGATTGAAAACTTGCCAAAAGAAATCTCAGGCAAGTGTAGAGAACCTGCTAAATGTTGAAGAAGCTGCTAGATAATGGCTCTGTCACCTTTCAGACCTTTTGCTTTTTCTGCTGGGTAGCACTTCCATCTACTCCTCTTTATTTTCGACTAAAACTGGACAACTTCCTCGTTTCTTTCTCAGTAGGTATTGTAAGAGTCCCTATAGACCAGAAACTATAATTGCAAGCAGTTGTTGCAAGCAAACTGAATATAGACCTAAACAGAAAAGTTACCAAATACAGATGATACATGCTTCTTGGCCAGTCTTCAGGGAAAAACTTTCCTGTTGACATCTCCTTCCTTTAAACTTCTAGTTGTTTAAGTTGTATAACTTGAAATGTCTGTCATGCAATAGGCATTCTCTTTAAATGGCTATTATTTTTAATTAAATGCTGAAATCCTGCCTGGGAATCAACAAATATTTCTGAATTTTCAGGCTTTTCAGAGGGTGCTTAAATAAGATCTCAGCATCGTAAATTTTGACAGGTCTTTTTGAAAATCCCAGTGTGGATAGGGTTATCTGAGCCAAATTAATTCCTAGAGTAATTCAGTTTGATTCATTAAGGATTTAGCCCTTGTGAGATATTTTTTTGGCATGTCCATTGCCTTAGAGACATAACTGTAGAATTAAGTGTGTGGAGACTTCTGATCACCTACAAATTAAATTTTATAATTACTAGTGGTACTATTGTTTTCCAAGCATTGGAAGATTTGTGTAATAGTCTTAATGTGATTTAGAGAGATGGGAATTTCATATATATGCCGTTTAAGATGTTGGGTCCTTTTCACTAATCTTTGGAACAAGAGTTTTCCAGCCCTGAACAAGGCATGCATCCTAACTTTACCTACTAATGTTTTTAAAATAGTAGATGTTAGAAGATATTTTTTTTTAATGAGTCCTTATTTGCTTTTCTCTCTCCTCTTTGTGGGGTCAGGGGCAAGGAGAGAAGGTGAAAAACAGCTCTGCTGAGGGATGGGTAGGTAAGCTCCCATCCTACTAAACTCAATGGGAGGGTTTTTACTAATGTGATAGGGCACGCTCTGATGCACACAGCTCTCCTGTTACATTCAGCAGGTATCCCAGAAAGTTGGTTCAAGCTTTAGGCAGAAATTCATAACAGGGAAAGAATGCATTTCTAAAATATACCTTTCTTTTTTATTCTTTTAAAATTACACTGCCTGCAGAAGACACCAGACAGGACATATAGTCTGTTCTGTAAGTCTGTGTGAATAACTGCTGAGATTCCTACTAAAACCACTCACACAACGGAAAAGCAAAAATGCGCCATAATAAGCCCTTTAATTTCCCTTCTCCCTTATTTTACCTTAGAGTGCCTTTATGCTCTTTTGATAGATGCAAACTGGAATTAAATATTGAAAAGAGTTAATAAAATGGGAAACCTCTTTTCTCAGGCTCATAGAATAATGGATTTCAAATCTGTGAGAGATCATTTTAACCATATAGCTTGACCTTCTACAAAGTACAGGACTTGGAATTTGGCCTTGCCAACCCTGTAAAGGTACCAATAACCTGTCATGCACTAAGGTGTACCTTCCAGAAAGACAGCTGGTCTATATTCGGAGACATCAGAAGATGTAAAATGCACTACTTTGTTTGATAGGTTACTTAATTTGTTAGTTTATACATACTGTTAGAAAGTTTTGCCTCACATTAATAATATCATGTGCTCACACCACTTTGGAAATAGGTACTGTTGATGCACTTTGCTATGTGACTGTCTTCCCTCTGAGTCTGAAGCCTTAATTTGAAAATGTCTGTGCTGTGGATTATCCATTCAGGTCAGGATTTATGGAGATCCTGTGGGGTGCCAGTTTCTGTTAATTAGCGTGGGAGTCAGAAGCCAGAGAAAACCACGGGATCTGCCTGTCCAGCTGCTGGAGAAGAGTCTCCTTTTCCTCTCGTTGATGCTGAGCTTCTCCACTACTGGAGACTCTGTCATTACCAAGTTAGAAAAAGCTGGTATTTCCCCCCTCATAGCCTGAAATCCTGTGAAAATGGTTCTTTTGGCAGATTTGCAGCCCACTGAAACAGCTTTCTTGTGTAACTGCTTGATGCCTTGCAGTGCTCAGGGAGAGGAGGTAAAAATGAGGTTATGGTTGGGCCAGAAACAATGGAGTTTTGAATGACAGCATATACCTGATTCCTAGAACCAGTGTTTAAGAGCCCCAATGGGGAAAATACATTTTGCAAAGCAAAGAGGAAAAAATATTTTATAGGCAGTTGTGCATGGCCAAAGGGAATAATTAAGTTCTACAAATCAAAGAAGAAATGTATTTTTCAGAGTATAGTTTAGAAGCAAAAGCGGGAAGACGAAATCACTTTCTCCACAGCTGAAAACCAATGTTTTTCAGGTGGCTCTTTGGAGTATAGGGGAAAACAATTATTTTCCTAAAAATGCATGAAGCAAAGCAGGTGTATTAGGAAAGTGCTAATAGAATGGAGTAGGAAAGGGCTTCAACCTGAACTGATCTATGAGAACTCAGCCAGCCACCACAGAGGTGATAAAGGTGCTAGGCAGCAGTAGGTCAGGGCAAACCAGAGAGACCTCTTACCTGTCATTAGCACAGGAACTGCTCTGTACCTACTCTGCTTGAGATACCCTAAGGCACAGAATGGAGAGGAAAGTTGCTCAGCCTCACTCACTGTACTCTTCTGTGTAGTGTGAACACATGAGAGAGTATAGTGTAATCAAGTTTGTGGTGTTGAGGAGGATGCCATCCTTCCAGAGGGAAAATGGAAGGTGATTATGATCTGTTTCCTGAAAACCTTAAAGGTTCTGCAGCATCTCAGGTGCACCTGTGCACCTCCTGAGCTCTGTGTTGCCATATCAGTATTACTTCCAGCCTGTTTTCCCACATGCATGTGAACTCCTTCCCTGTTAAAACCTGAACTATCCAACAATATTTTAGGCTGGAAGGTGAGCGACTGGCTGGCTGCTGCTCACTGTTGCTGCCCTCAAACAGCAAGAGTTGTGGCTACCACCTCCTGGTGGTCACTCTTCCTTCATGCAGTCATAAGGTGTTCTTCAGCCAGGTCCTTTGGTGGCGTTTCCTCACAGGTTCTGGTTCAAATGTAAACACAGTGATTTGCTGGTAGGAGTCAGCTCTTGCTTCTATCCACAGCTAGATGAAACTCTTCACTTTTCCTGTTCTGGTGCTGCCACTAGCTGCTTTGTTGTTGCTATTGGCAGGTGACATGGAAACTGCAGTTACAGTCTGGGAAGATACTCCTTGCTAGTGTTGGCACTAGCAAGCACTAATTAGCAATTGAAGCAATTGTTGCCACGCTGTGATTTACACTCCTTGTATTTGTCCATCTCTCCTGGTGTCATCTTTGTCTATGAGCAGGGGGGTGACCCCTTCGTCCTGGCTAGCCCTTGAGATAATGCTGAGGCTTAATCATCAGTTCCTTTCCTGCCACAGCAGCTGCTGCACTGCGGTCTTAATAAAACTGCTCCATAGTGATATATGTATGTCCAAGACATAACCAGGGTTCCCACTATGTGTATTGTCATTGCCAGAGGGATTTCTTCACTAGAATACCCTTGTGATGGCTGGGATCATGCTCACCGTTCGTGTCACCTGTCAGTGATAATTCAGCAGCTCCTGCTGATGAGACAAAGTCAGGTCCAAGATAGTTAATAACAGGGCCACTGCAGTAGCAACGGAGTGGGCATGGCAGAAGATTCAGGCCTACAAAACTGTTTACAGAAAAAAAGAAATCAGATTATTCAGTGGCCAAGCAGGAATCAGATAGTGCAGTATTTGGTCAAGAACCAACCAGATATTAACAGCTAAAGGAACCTACATTCTTGTTATCTGCATTTACCACTAAACCAGGGTTTACTATTGTTACGGCTCTTTATTAGGCCCTTGCCATGTTCTGCAAAGCTTTCACATTTGAGCAGTACCTCAGTGGTTGTTAGTGGTTATCCTGTGATAACCATTAGTGGATTATCAAACCATGCAGTAGTTTAACTGGGAAGAAAAAGCAAGTGAGTTGTAGTGATGAAGCACAGAACTAGATGGGAAAGTTGATGCGGGAAGGCAGAAGGTGTGAATTCTTCATCAGTGGCACACTGTAGGTAAGGCAGTACTTGGACCATGCAGATACTAAGCACTGGCATGGATCCTGTCTTTACAGAGTCTGGGATTTCAGGTGGGGTGTGCTTCCCCTAACTACAGTTTATTGCCATCTCCACTTCAGATGTCTTGAAAGGCTGTCCCCCACTTTTTACAGAGCACATCTCCTACTGAAGGTGGGAACACGTTTTTGAGTCAGCATAAAGCATGCAGCCTAGGACCAGGCTGGGACTCCTTGCATGGTCTGGACTGAGTTGCTCTTGCTGCTGCTGCTGCTTGTAACAGGGAAAACCATCAACCGTCCCTTCAGACTGGGATTCTCATAATCATTCTTGAAAAAGTGCCCCAAATACAAGAAAATATCCTTTCTCCTCCCCCTCCCCCTGTCTGTACTCACTAGATTTAATGAGACAATATTTCTGCCACTGCCCCTTGTAGAACAGAACAGAAGAAAGCAGCATAATGCTATCTAAGCATGATGCGAACAGAACACATTTATTTACGTCTGTTCATTAATTAGACTGCTGTAATGCAGCTGGTTTCACCTCCGGTTTTTGAATAGGAGTAGTGTGGGTTTTCATTCATCTAACAATGATTTTATGACTTGCAGAATGGCACAGAGTGAAGTCTCAGATGATAAACGTGTCTACCTGCCTTCTTTGGTGGCTTGAGTTTCTGGACACACAGGAATAGAGAGCGCCTAGTGGAGAAATAAACTTGAATTGTTTGAGGCTTGGCTGTAAACAAGGAGCTGGGAGCTTGTTCTGTCCGGCTTTTTGTGCCTGAATCATTCTTTCTGGTGCCTATTGGACAGTAATATCAAAGTAAAATTTCAGCAATACAGAGAAAAAAGCATGCATAGAAAAAGGAGACTAACAGAAGAGCTGTTTACACTTTACATATTTGAAGGCTGAAAATGGCCTTGGTCTGAGTTATGTTATTATAGACAGTTACATTTCAGCCATACATTTCACCATTGAATCCAGGAACTACCAGTGTAAACCACCTTATAAAGCATATTTTCCACAAAGGGAAGAGATGTAAATCTGGTACCCTTCATAGTCTGTTCCAATGGTTAATCACACTCACTGTGCTTTATTTCTCATTTGAATTCATCTGGCTTTAACTCCCATCCACTGACTCCTGTTATGACTTTCTCTGCTAGATTGGTTTAATTTTACTTCCCACACCCTGTTCCTTTCAGATTTATTGGCCAAGTTCTTCTGAAAGTAAAATAAAAGCAACAACAATCTGCAGAGGGAGGGAGAGAGAGAGAGAAATACAGACAGACAGGAAAGAAAGAAAGAAAGAAAGAAAAAAAGTTAGCAGTCTCTCTTCCTGTTTTTCTGATGATGATTCATTGAACGATTATGACAGCATTCAGGACAGTCAACCTAAAGAGTTAGTGTCATGAGTCAGGTTTAACAATGCCATAGAAACACTGGTAAGAGTATGTCACATCTGTCACTTGCTAGTATGTCCTTAGAGTGCACATTTTAGGGTAGCTCAGGATGGTTTGCTTCTAGGGACTCATAAGGTGAAAATATTAAAAAATAATGATAATAATGAGAAAGATCTCTGAAATCAGCTCATTATATCTTTGCATTCATAAATATTTTGCAATGCCTCGGATTTTTTTCTAAAAGCCAAGTATTTTCTAAAATGTGCCTTTATGCAGGGCAGATTAAAAAGAACTCATTAAGTTTTAAAAACAACCATCCTACACTAGTCCCAAGTCATGTTCGCTGCCCTGCTTCCCCCTTATCTGATAGGTGTCCTAACATGATGTGCTTTCCTTGTAAAACCAGGACTCAGGATACCCCATGGAACACAGTCATTCTGCCAGATCTTGTCTCTGACTCTATGTGAATTTAACCACCTTCTCTTGCCCTCTGGCCTGAGGGTAGTGGTGAAAGGGCATACCTGCAGGAGAACCCTCCAGTACCTCTGTCTACAACAGTTTTAGTTGTTCAGATACTGGAAGAGACTGAGATAAGCTGTGTATTTTGCCACTGTTGTGTACATAAGCAACCATATGCACTTGAAACAAGAGTCCAATGACAATGGCTCTGTTATCTTTGAAAGCCTTTAATGAGCTCCATATGTCTAGCAATCTGCAGCACAAATTTGAGGCACAAATTAAAATGTGGCTTTTTTTTCTCAAGGACTCATTGGCTTATTACTATGGGCCATGTTCTGAACGTTGTTAGGACACTGGGAGGTGGATACCTCTGGACTGGTTGCTGATTTGAATCCTGTAGCAAGCCAAGGTCTGCAGGGATAAGTAACAGCTTTTATTAAACCAGACATTGGAGAAAGTAGAGGAGGTGTCAGGAGCACAAACTCTGCTGCCAAAGCTTGACTGTTTTTTTCCCCTGCCTGTATTAGTTGGCTTAATAAGGCCTCTCTTTGCAAAACTTTCTAGTCCTGTATCTTCAGATCATTATGGCTTCAGTAATAAGGGCCTCTGTGAAAAGAACTGAGAAGGTCACATTAAGTCACTCTTATAATGCACAAACATCTAGTCTTGCATAAAAATAAGACCAATGGTGTCATTATCAGAGACAGGTTTAAACCAATGACTGTTTTCTCTGTGCATTTTTGCAAGACACTGCATTTGGAACTGAATTTTGTTTCCTGAGCTCATCTACAATCACAACAAGGTGGAATTCTATTCTGCATATCTTTCAGCACTGTCATGAATAGCAGCAAGCTGTGTGATTGCTAGCTTAGAGTAGGTTATTTCAGAACTGTACCAATCTAACTGGAATTTGATACAGCAGCTACTGGTGAAGTCTTCCCCACTGGCAGCAAAGGTTCATTGTTGCTCTAGACACCTTCAATCACAGCATCCCAACTTCAAGCTTTGGGAATATTAAAGGGTCCTCACAAGAGAAGACTTTGATGAATTCAGTGATGCATTAAGGACAGCCTGTTGCCTTGCTCAGAAAATTATCTGTAGCTCTGCAGCTGAGAAATGATGAGAAGGAACAATCAAGCTCTCTTGGTGATGTTATGTCCTCGTAACACTGCTGTTTTTAAGGTTCCTCATCCTCATGGCTTAGCCAAAGGCACAAACAATGCAGAGTTAGCCAAGGATGTCCATCAGTCTGGAAGAATATTTTGTTCCTTCAGGCACAAAAAAGGCCACAGATATTCAAGCAACTGGCTTCCTTACAGTGGTAGTAGCAGCAGATTTTTCCTGATGCTTTTCACAAAGGGAAGCTGGAGAAATCTGGCTATTTTGCTTGGGCGTTTAGCTTCAGCCAAAGGCTAAGTGACCTCTCCTGCTTCTTGTCGATAGGGTGAAATAACCCCAATTTGCTTTATAGTAGAAATTGCTTCAGATTATCTAATGAAGCTATTATTATCATTATTATGAAATGAAAGGGAAAAGTGTTTGGATAATTGGCAGAAGAGAAAATGAGAACAGTGAACAGTTACAACTCTGAGGCCCCTTGGCAACAGATAGTTTCTTAAGTGTATCTGAAACAGGCAGCTCTTTTGATCAGATCAGACCTCTCTGCTAGAGTGGCAGCTTTGTCTAGAAGTGTAATTGTGAATTTACATGCACAGGGACCAAGAAACAGAAACAACAAGGTGCTTGATTTCCAACCTCCCCCATGAACTAAACGTTCATTTAGTGGTAATTAACTTAGAGGTATAGACCACATTCTCTGGCAGAAAGTTGTCTCATACTATTTGTTAGGCTGAATAGCAGCAACACAACTTTTCCCATTCACATTATCATAGAATCATAGAACCACAGAATCACAGAATCACAGAACGGTTTGGGTTGAAAGTGACCTTTGAAGATCATCTAGTTCCAACCTCCCTGCCAGGGGCAGGGGCACCTTCTACTCGACCAGGTTGCTCAAAGCCCCATCCAGCCTGGCTTTGAACAATTCCGGGGATGGGACATCAACAGCTTCTCTAGGCAACCTGTGCCAGTGCCTCACCACCCTCACAGTAAAGAATTCCTTCCTTATATCTAATCTAAATCTACCCTCTTTCAGTTTAAAATCATTCCCCCTTGTCCTATCACTGCCTGCTCTTGTAAAAAGTCCCCATGCAGCTTTCTTGTAGGCCCCCTTTAGGTACTGGAAGGCTGCTATAAAGTGTCTCTGGAGCCTTCTCTGCTCCAGGCTGAACAACTCCAACTCTCTCAGCCTGTCTTCACAGGAGAGGTGCTCCAGCCCTCATCTTCTTCATGGCCCCCTCTGGACCTGTTCCAACAGGTCCTTCTTATGTTCAGTGCTGCTGAATGCAGGTGGGGTCTCACGAGACAGAGTAGAGGGGGAGAATCACCTCCCCCAGCCTGCTAGCCACCCTTCTTTTGATGCAGTTGAGGATACAGTTGGCTCTCTGGGCTACAAACACATGTTGCCAGCTCATGTTGAGCTTCCCATCAACTAACACCCCCAAGACCTTCTCAGGGCTGCTCTCAATCCATTTTCCTCCCAGCCTTTATCTGTGCTTGGGATTGCCCTGACCCACGTGCAGGAGTTGTTGCAATTCATGAGGTTTGCACTGGTGCATCTCTCAAACCTGTCAAGGTCCTTCTGGACAGCATCCCTTCCTTCCAGCATGTTGACCACACCACACAGGTTGGTGTCATTGGCAAACTTGCTGAGGGTGCACGCAATCCCAGTGTCCATGTCACCAGTAAAGATGTTAAACAGCACTGGTCCCAATACTGATCCCTGAGGAATGCCACTCGTCACCGATCTCCACTTGGACATTGAGCTCCTGACTGCAACTCTTTGAGTGCAACCATCCAGCCAATTCCTCATCCATGCAGTGGTCCATCCATCAAATCCATGTCTCTCCAATTTAGAGAGAAGGATGTCATGTGGGACAGCATCAAATGCTTTGTACAAGACCAGGTAGATGACATCATTGCTCTTCCCTCATTCACCAATGCTGTAATTCCATTGTTTTGTTCTGTTGTGTTATTTAAAAAAACAGTTTACTGCTATAAAAATGTGCCCAGATTCCTCTAAGGAAGGAATATTTTTCTCCAGATCTATTGAAACACCGAAGCAAAAGACGGAGCAAATATTTTAGTGTGAATACTTAAAGCAGCCTCAGGCCCTGATTCTGCACCTGCCCTTCCATGCTCAGGAGTGCTGGAAATGCACAAGGCAGGTGAGAGCCTTTCAATGCTGCTTTGCCAAGGGAGGATGATGTGTGGTGTGAGATCACCTATCATAAAATCATAGAATCATTTGAGCTTGAAAAGACTTCTAAGATCATCCAGTTCAGCCTTTAACACTGCCAAGTCCACTGCTAAACCATGTCCCTAAGCACCACACCTACACATCTTTCAAATACCTCCAAGCAATGGTGATTCAACCACTTCCCTGGGCAGCCTGTTCCAATGCTTGACAACCCTTTTGGTGAAGACATTTTTCCTCATATCCCATCTAAACTTTCCTTGATGCAACTTGAGGCCATTTCCTCTTCTCCTATCTCTTGTTATCTGGGAGAAGAGACTGACACCCATCCTCACTGCAGCCTCCTTTCAGATAGTTGTAGAGAGTGATAAGGTCTCCCCTGAGACTCCTTTTTTCCCAGCTAAACAACCCCAGTTCCCTCAGCTGGTCCTCATAAGACTTGTGCTCCAGACTCTTCACCAGCTTTGTTGCCCTTCTTTGAATATGTTTCAGCACCTCAATGTATTTCTTGTAGTGAGGGACCCGAAGCTGAACGCAGTATTCAAGTGTGGCACACTGCTGGCTCATGTCCAGCCGGCTGCAGACCAGCACCCCTAGGCCCTTTCCCACCAGGAAGTTTTCCAGCCTCCCTTCCCCAAGCATGTAGTGCTGTGTGTGGTTATTGTGGCCCAAGTGCAGGACCCAGCACTTCTCCCTGTTGAACCTTATACAATGGGCCTTGGCTCATCAATCCAGCCTGTCCAGATCCCTCTTGCAGAGCTTTCCTACATGCCAGCAGATCAACACTCCCCAACACTTTGGTGTCATCTGCAAACCTACTGAGGGAGCACTTGAATCCCCTTGTCTAGATTGTCAATAAAGACACTAAACAGAACTGGTCACAACACTGAGCCCTGGGGAACACCACTTGTGAGTGCATGCCAACTGGATATAACTCCATTCACCACCACTCTTCAGGCTTGGCCATCCAGCTGTTTTTTTACCGAGAGAAGAGCACCCACCCAAGCCATGAGCAGCCGTTTCTCCAGGAGAGTGCTGTAGGAAAGGGTGTCAAAAGCTTTACTAAGGTCCAGGCAGACAACAGCCACAGCATTTCCCTCATCCACTAGGCAGGTCAACTTGTCATAGGAGATCAGGGTAGTCAAGCAGGACCCGCCTTTCATAAACTGGCTGGTCATAAAGATGCTGGCTGGGCCTGATCACCTGGTTGTCCTATATGTGCCACGTGATGGCACACAAGATGTTCTGCTCCATAACCTTCCCCAGGACTGAGGTCAGGCGGACAGGCCCCTGGATCTTCCTTCCTGCCCTTTTTGTAGATGGGCATCACATTGGCTAACCTCCAGTCAAATGGGACCTCCTTGGTTAGCCAGGACTGCTGATAAAATGATTGAAAGTGGCTTGGTAAGAACTTCTACCAGCTCTCTCAGTACCCTTGGGTGGATCCCGTACGGCCCCATAGACTTGTGTGGTGTAGTTGGTCACTAACCATTTCCCCTCAGATTGCAGGGTCTTCATTCTGCTCCGCATCCCTGTCTTCCAGCTCAGGGGGCTGTGTACCCACAGAACAAATGGACTTAGATTTAAGACTCAAGCAAAGAAAGCATTAAGTATGCCAGCCTTTTTCCTCATTCTTTGTCACTGTTTCCCCCTGCATCTGGTACAGGATGGAGATTTTCCTTAGTCCTCCTTTTTTTGCTAATGTTTTTATACAAACATTTGTTATTTTTTAAAGCAGTAGCCAGGTTAAGTTCTAGTTGGGTTTTGCCTTTTTAATCTTCACCCTGCACAACCTCACAACACCCTTGTGGCCCCCCAGAGCTGCCTGCCCCTTCTTCCAGCGGTGGAAACTCTCCTTTTCCCCGAGTTCCAGCCCAAGCTCCCTGCTCAGCCAGGCCGGCCTCCTCCCCTGCTGCTGGCCCATGGTGACGGGCTGCTCCCATGCCGTTCAGAATTCCTTCCTGAGGAATGCCCGGCCTGCCTGGAGCCCTGGGCCCTCCAGGGCTGCCTCCCCAGGGGCTCTGTCAGCCAGGCCCCTGAACAGGCCAGCGTCGGCCCCCTGGAAGCCCAAGGCAGCCGTTCTGCTGAGCCCCCTCCTCACTGCTCTGAGCCTCAAAACCTTTTTGATTTCGTGACGGCTGTGCCCAGGACGGCCTCCAGCCACCACATCACCCACCCGCCCGTCCCTGCTGGCAAACAGCAGGCTCAGCGGGCACCTTCCCTAGCTGGCTCCCTCACCAGCTGGGTCAGGGAGCTGCCATCTTCCACACACTCCAGGAACCTCCCAGGCTGCTTCCTCTCTGCTGTGTTGTATTTCCAGCGGACATCTGGTAAGTATCATCTTGAGATGCTGAGGTTGGGTCCTCGCTGCCACTCGTGATACTGTTCTCCATCCAGGGTGGCTCCAGGTGCAATGCTGTGGATTCACATCTAGTGGTGGGTTTTTTTGTTTGTTTGTTTGACTATTTTATTTTATTTTGTCATGAGTTTTAAATGTAGGGCTCAAGTGCCTGTTTTTTTTTTTTCCCATAGTATATTCCAGCTGGCCTCTGTCTGTTGTGCCAGGTCATAGAGCTCCCCAAGGTTCTACATCATGTCAGCCAGCCTGGTGCGGGTCTCTCCAGCATCATCCCAAGGGCTCTGAGGGAACCAGAGGCGCCTGTTTAGACAACTGAATTTCTTTCCCTCAGTGTTGTTCTGGCATCATATGTTTATTCTCCCAAAATGCTCCTGTTTTAGTTCTCTCACTGGCATAGTTTTCAGGGGCTAAAGTTTTCTATAGAAAATAAAAGAAAAAGCAACCTGATCTCAATATTTCTTCTTACAAGAAAATATATGTTTTCATTCTTGGTAGGAGTATTGTTTATAAATGGGGGATGGGGAGGCACCTAGCATGCAAACCAATTATACATTCCTTTCCTCCTCCTTCTTTTGCATTCTTGTGATTTTTGGTATTCAGAGAGCCTTTGTTGTCCAAAGTTACACGTTATTATGCTCCTAGCTGAAGCAGCGAAATGAAGGACAGTAAATTTTGGCTGTTGTAATGAGATAGGAAGCATGATCGAATGTGTAGGGACTGAGGCGCTGCATGGTAGCTGCTGAAATGACTGCTAGGGAAGGCAATTTTCTACTTCATGTCCCTTTTCTCCATTCCTACTCATTTATATAGATTGTAAGTTCTTAGCATGTTCCTGTGAATCTACAGAATGCCTTATACAACATCGCTTCAGTCTTAGTTGGAGCCTGTAGAGCCCCTTATCAGAACATATAATAAATACTTACAAACAAAGGATAATAAATTCTAATAGCAGTTAGTGCCACACGAGGCTATCACAGAGGCACTGATTGTTCTTTCATTACACTGAGAAGCAGAAACATTCAGGCAATCAACGCAGTGCGTTCAAGGCCTTGCCATCGGCACTAATAATGTCACTTGTAGCCAAACCTAAGCAGAAACCTGCCAGAGGAGGAAAGGGCAAATAGCTACCACCCACCTTTACAGTGACCCAACATAGCACAGCCCAGATCATTTTCCAATGTAAAAATTTCAGGACTTCCGTCCCCCCCAAGAATAAAGAATAAACCACAGTTAAAATAAACCACAAATGCCACAACCCTCATGGCTCTCATTTGCCTCCTGCAGTCTGATCACACGAATAAAGTATGAGAGCATGAAGCAGCTCTCCAGTGAAGCTGAAAGAGGAGGAGCTGACAAGCCAGGGAAATGTTCTCCTGTAACCTTGAACTTGTATTCACTTCCCTCTGAAAACAAGATGTCTCAAGGCAGACAGGGGTGGAGGTGAAGTACTTCACAACATCAATACCATGTTATAAATACCTCAGAACTGTGGTAGCCTGAAGGTTTTGTGGGCTCCATGGAATTTAAAAGCAACCTACCACAGAGCATTTCCTTTTTATACTGGAAAAAAAACCCAAAAATCCAAGTTCAGCTTGTTGCAATTATAAATCATTGGAAAAGAGGGCTAAACAAAGGAATAACTCCTGTTCAGTGATTCAGTGCTTCAGCTGACGGAGAGCTGAGCCAATAATCTGGGTGATACTCTAGAGAGCTAGGGTAGGGCTGAGGAGCTGTACTCAATTCCTGGCACATCCACAAACTGTGTAATACTGGACAAGACAGTAAGTCTGATTTGTTCCTCCGTATATTCTTTCTGAAATGAACACACTCCTTCCTTTCTTTACAGCATAGTTGTGGGAATAAAAATTTTTAAAGTCTGCTAAAAATTATTTGCACAGGCAGAAGGGCTTCTCACTCGGGCATCCTATCAGTTATCAGATGGAGGAAGCCAAGATATGACCCCAAAACTTGGTATCTCCATCCTTTAATGCTCTATAGTGTTCTGCACATGATAAAGTGCCTGGAAAACCAAGGTAGTTCTGGCAATCTTGTGATTCACAACAAAATGTGAAGATGAATACTCTTCTTGTGAGAGGCTGAGTCTTTTGGTATTTTCTTCTTCAGCTGTTCTTGGAACCATCCTGAGAGAAAAGAAGTTAAAATAAATACATAAATCTTCAACTTCTCTGTTAGGAAAAGGAATGGAGAGAGACACGGATAGATTCCATGAGAGCTCAGAAAACGCAGACATGGATGAGAGCCATACAAAGTCAGGAAGACAGCAAACAATATGAAAAAACATTCCTATCTCTGGTGATGAGGGGCAGATGGGCTCCAGCAGCCCTGCTGCCTGGTTTCTTTGCTGCTGGTGTACACAGGGTCATGTCCCCAGCAAGGTTAGCAATGGAAGTCCAAGGGAAGGATGAAGATGGATGGTATAGAATGGAAAGCATCAGGAACGATTAGCAAAGTTAAGTACAAAAATTTTCCATGCCTCACCCTGCATTGGCGTTTATCACAGTTTTTGTCCCAAGGAAGAGCAATGAGGATTAGAAAGCTTGTTGAAGAATACTGAAAAAAAAGACAGAACAAAATTTTTGGAGACAGGTTGAGTGTGGGAATGACATGCTAAATCCTAGACACAGCAGTAGAAAAGAGAGGAATGAGATGGTAAAAATAAAAAGTTTATTAATCATGTGATTTATTCAAATGTCTGTTGGAAGAACAAGACAGAAACATTGAAGGTGATAGGATCTTATTTTAAGGTAAGCAGAATAGTACTCTGCAGGTACTTACTTTTTTTCCAAAACTTTCAGACAGCAAAATTAGATGAACTGAATCTTACCTATGGGACAGACAGAAAGGTACCCAAATCTCCAAAGCCCCAAATTCACATTCAGCCATTAAGCTATATTATCCTTTTACATGTTCATAAATTCCTCCTGCTTTTATCATCCTGACCTCAAATGAAGTTTCTAAACATGCTATCTGATGGTGTAACAGAAGTGCTTTCTAAACAGGCATAATAACAGTCATTTTCAAACTGAAACATAGCAAACAAGTCAGTTCTGTTGCCTGCCAAGGCTTTATAGAGCCCAGGAATGGGCACCCAGAGTCATTTCTGTGGCTGGTCACCTAATCAGTATACTCACAGTAGCTAGAACTGGTCTGAAAACTAAAATTTGGATTTAGGGAAATTCATGGACACTTTTATTCACAGGGGAAAGAAATTAGAGGGTAAGAATAAAAGCCAATGCCTTACTTTTTGTCTATATTTAGCTCCTATAATAAAGACTCCGAAAAAATATGGGTTGGTGTATGCTGTTCTTATGACGGTGCTGTGCAGAAGGCATGTGATGGGAAAATTGAGACAGGTGTCTAACACAGACCTGCTACAGATGAAGAGTGGTTAATAAGCAGGGTGCTAACACACATCATTCAGATCTATGTAATCAGACCAGACATTTTATTGAATCCAGGATGAAGTTAAAGGGTTCACTTTTCTAGGCATAAAAAAAAAAGGGGGAAAAAAAAAGAAAAAAAGAGAGATGTGTGAATGAGAATATATGCACAAAATCAAAATACGTGCACCCTCCTGCTGACATGAAAAGGACTAATTAATTATCTAAGTTGTCACATCCCCAGCTATTCTGCATTCTGTCTCACATTCACATTCTCACTCCATCACAGGTGTTGGTTCTTCTTTTTTTTTTTTTAAAGGACATAAAGCAAAGTTTAAATTAAACACCTATAAAGCTATGTCTTATATTAGTGATCACAGCATTTTAAACACAATGAGAGAAAGGAATAAAGAAAGATAGATTCAGAAACAACCAAACCACACCAAACATATACAAGGAAAGGTCAGGAGATGCATAAAAACCGCAAGGTAACAAGGGAAATAAATAGGTGACATGCATATGTACACACACACTCACACTCACAAATCTCTTCTTGGGTTAACGGTGGTTTACAGATGCATCTAATATTTCTGGTAAACACTTACTTACTACAAACTCATTTTCTCTAAATTTCTGAACTCTTGTTTCCAAAATAAACAGAGCATCAGGCAGCTGTCCTGTCTGGTTATTCATGTTAAACATAGGCTGAAAATCAGCCACTTTAAAAAAAATTAAATAATGCTTTCCATTTATTTTAGCTCTGGAATTTTATTCTGATCTAGCTGTGTCTTCCTTATCTCATCAGGCTTCTGCATTTATGTCCTTAGCCTGTCCGTATTTTGCATTGCTCTCTTGCTCAGTTTGCTATACTTTGTTGAACTCATGAACAGCATTGGCACTGACGTACAGTAGAGTCCAACAGCTTACATTTCCCACTGACTAATGTGCAAGGTTTTACTACTTTAAGATCCAATGAAACGAAGATAGAAACCAAACCAGGATTTGCTTTGCAAAATCCCAAACTTGCTTTTTTGGCCTTTAGTTTGCACTCACTTTGGGACAGAGTATTTCTGTTTCTGTACAGGAAAACAACATTTAGATAATATATATACTAAAAATAATACTTTTGGTAGATGTTTTTAAATGGAGAATCAGCAATTGCAGTGCAAAATCCCAGGAGATCCAACTTAAATTTTCAAACCGCAATTAAAAATATAAATAAACACTTCCCCCTGACTTTAGAGTAAACCAGCTCCCTTTTTAAAGAAAAAGTAATACCATGGAAAACTGAGACATAGTAATGTTAGAATAACAGAAGGAAAAGCAAAATATTTTCACATTAACCAAAAAAACCCTAAAACCTGAACCCAAACCCCATTTTCTATTTTTAAACCAGATCTGAAGTTTCATAGGTCTTAAAAAGATAACTGTGACCACTTAGTCTAACAACCTCCAACACACTGAACCATTAATTTAGCTTCATAATTCCTGCATCAAGCCCAATAACCTGAAGATGAACTAAACTATGTCTCATAGAGAAATATTGATTATTTTTTTTAAGGTTTCCAGAGACAGGCGGTCTACAACAGCATATGATTTGACAGTTATTTACCCAAATCATTAAAAATGAGCACCTTTATTTCCACTTCAAATTTCCTGTTCAGCATCTTCCAGTCCCTGGTTCTCATTATGTGTCTCTCTGAGATTAAACCTCTCTGCTAGATTTGGTAGTTGCCTTCTCTTATAAACATTCTCTGTGTTTTGATAATACATGACTATGTCTGAAATTATCCTCTCTGTCATCAAAAACTGATTAAATATGATATCGCTTGGAGGTAAAACCATATGTCTTGGTGAAAAATTTTCATAGTGTCTCCAACTGAAGAAAGTAATACAATTAAAAACAAAACAAACAAAAAAAACCCAAAACAAAACAAAGGGAAAGTAAAGGGAAAAAGCTTGTCAAGAGTAAAAGAAATTGGAAAGAAACTTCTAAGCATATCTAAAAAAAGAAAAAAACCCTCACACACATGTACACACACTCACTCCAGGGTCCCAGCTCGCCACCCTGGCTGTCCCTTGCTGGCTCAGCACCATCTGCCTGCACCATCCCAGGGCGTGCTCAGCCCAGACTGGGCAGCATAGTGATGCCATGGGGCAATTTCTGGCAGCACTAAGCCAGATTCAGACTGCTGCCTCTCTTGCTCCAAGATCAAGCCCTACTGTTAAAAAAAAATTATGCTATGTATATGAGCCTTTTCAGGTGACTCCTGTTTCAAAAGTAACTTTGAAATTACCCACTGACTCTTTAGGCCAGCTGATCTACATTTATTTACTATGATGGGTTTTGGCAAACACCCTCCAGAGACTGTTGTGTGTTTTATCTGCACACATTGTGTGCTTTCACATTTTCGTCGTAACAGAGGTTGTTGTCTAAGCCATTTGCCAAGGATGTTTCATTGCAGGGGGTGAGCAGGCACCTGCATGTGGCCAACCATCATCTGCAGCCTGGCTAAGCACAGGTGGTCTATGGGCCTTTAGCCATGTTAAAATACAGATACAGTAGACATGAGACCATAGAGAATACTGATGTAGTCAAAGGGTATTAGTGGAGTATAGTTAGCACAGGATTTGGATTCTCTAATACCAGATGCCAAAAATTTAGTTATTTGACTCAACCTATAATGACTTGCTTTTATTTTGACCAAAACCACTTAAATGTCTCAATTATAGAAGGGTATTATAAGCTTGTGAATACAAGGGAAAAAGGAAAGATGCAACCTCTAGGTCAGTATTAATCCTAAGGTTGTTGAACTGAAAAACGGAGCCAAGTTCTTGCTGGGAGTAGCAGGGACTGTTTCAGAGGTGAACTTCACCATAGGTCAGAACTAGGAGTAGGGGTCATGGTGTTTCCCCACTACCAGTTATAGATCTGCAGGGTATGCTGACTTTTGCTCATTTTTCAAAGAAATTTTCCAATCTCTATTGAAAAGATGACTCTTTTAAGTGTATGTAATATTGAAGCATCCACATTGCTTTCCATCAGATATATTGCATATAATCAATGTTTAGAACTAATTTGAAATAGTTTTTGAACACCACATACAGTTTGCTTTGGAACAGCCAGCAAAGAAAAAAATATCTTTTTGAGCGCACACACACACAGAGCTGTACACAAACAGAAAACCAAAGAGAGACTTCTTATAAGGTGGAAGGCCCATACTTTTGACACAATCATCAGCCTGGCTTTATGCTTACATGAGAGCAAGAGAACAAAAGATAGGAGGATCATAACAGTACACTAATCTGATCTTATTCTGGTGCTTTCCCTGCAAAAAAGAGAGAATTTCATAACATCTGAGAGGCACGTTTTTCACATCTATCTAAGCACTCTTTATCCCAAGCCATGTGGGTCAATTCTGGCTTGAGATGAAAAGTCAGCCAAGCTGGAGAAGGTAGCATATAAGGGATTCACACTCAGGAGAACAGCCTGCTTCAACTCCAATTGCAAGACACACACAAAGAGTTTCCGATGTCTTGGGTACCACACAGCCACCAAATGCTGCCTGTACTGCAGTTTTTTGGTTGTTTTGGGTTTTTTTTAGTTTTTTGGGTTTTTTTTTTTTTCTGCCTCTGGATTATGAAAACACTCTTTACAATTAATCTGACACATAATTCTTGCTTTCCTGTTTATTCGGAATAAAAGTATCAAACCAAATCATAGCAAGACACAACACCCTGCTTTCGCTAGTTGCATCAGACATTTAGAGACTTGGAAAAATGCCTGATCCTACTTTATAGCAACGCACTGCAAACCAGCAGACCAAAACTGAGTGCACTCTGAACAGGCAGGGAAATTTACAGGCTTTTCTCTTGGGGGGTGGCTGGAAACAATCCTACCACTTCAAACTGCCTCCCCCAGAAGGATGATGAGAAGACGGGCTATCCGAAAAGCGGTTCCTCCCCTGGAATGACTGAAGGATACAAACACCTAACCTGAATAAGATCTTCTGTTTCTTACCTGCTTGGAGCTGTCCCGCCCCTCAAGAAGTTCAGAGGCTTTCCTTGAATGATTGGTTATTTATTGTCTTGGACACCACATCTCTGGATGACATCTACCTTCACCCCAGATCAATAAATTCAAAATTCAACAGTGTATTGTGTATGGTGGAATGTAATTCTAGCTTAGCTTGACTTTGTTTATGGACTATCATAGCTATTTTACAACAGGTGAACATCTAAGAACATAGGAACTGAATTCTGAATGTCAGCTTCTCCCTCAGACAGAATTATTTTCTCTGTAGAATGAGACTTTTGAATCAACCATTCCTATTGGTTTCTTAGCAGTATGTACTGCATAAAGTGGTGGTGGCATCCTCAGTAACAGATTTGGGTAGGATATAAGGTTCATTTTTCTCCCTCCTAGTTACTAGGCAGGCCATATAGGGGCAAAAAGCATGTATTTTGCTAAGCAATTATTATTTCAGAAAGACATGAGCTTCTGTGTAAAGACAGGGGACTGAAAGAGCCAAAAGCCCCACAGCTGCATCTTACACATGCTTCAGGTATGGTTTTATAACAGACCACTAGCAGCTTTGAGAAAAAAAGATTATAAACACTTGGTTTGATTCTTATAATGGAGGCTGAGAAATTTTTACCACCTTCAGAAAAGCATCATTCTCATCAGAAAGAATGAATTTGTTTCTTCTTAAACTGCCTAATGAGATGAACGAATATCACACAACAATAATTTCTTCTAATTATAGGAAGTTTAGAATAAATTAAAGCAGAGAAATATCTGTTTCTCTTTTCTGTACAGCAGCATTTTCAGTGTTCATCAACATTGCCCCTAAGGCAGAAATGGAGTCATGCATGATCAATTTGTCTTACAAGTCTTCCAAAATAGTTCCCTGTCTCCATTTAGCACTGTCAAGGTTTGTTCTAATCTGCCATTTCAGACAAGATTTAGAGCTTCCACACTTTGATTCTTCGGATGAACGAGGATTAAAGTTTTCATTGCTTGTTTGTAATGAGGCAAGTTGTAGCTCTAATTATATAACCAATTTGCTGCAGTTAACTCTTGAAAAGAAAAGCTATGGTCCAGTCAGAGGTTCATTTTGTGTTGATGAGGTCTGTAGTCAATGCAGTCGGTGTAAGCTGAAAGTCAGTGGGATATGGGTGCCTAAAACTGACACAGCTTTGAAAAATCCAATGATAACCATTGAATGACTGGAAAAATAGACACGGATAACAGTGACTGCTTAAGGCTAATGTAAGGAAATCCAAATCTCTCTGCGTGTTTTCCTTTGCATTCATGCTGTTCTGAGGTCAGAGGATTTTCATTAAAAGACCCAAGCTAGGTAAGATCTAGCTTCTGAGTAATGCATTAATCAATGTAAGGGAAAAGAGACCTTTCTGATCACCTGCATTAACAGGTAGCAGAAATATACACTTTGCTTTTTATTAGAACCAGTAACCTAATATCAAATTCATAACTTCTAAAAAGATACCTTGTTTTCTTCAAAGAACTCCTAAATATGGAAATTTAATTGGTAAATTGCCCCAATTTTAAATTCTACTATTATTAAAAAAGAGCATCTTTTCATTGATTGTTGCTTTCTTCAGCCCCCACACTTGAGATTTTGTTCTGTCTTTAATGATACAGCATCAAAAGGACATGCACATTTCTGGTCAGTGTTCTTATATCATGATCCAATTGCTTCTCTACATTCTCTTTCACTAAGTAAATGTGCACTGGATTTTTTTCAGATTCTCATTAGAAGAGTATTTTTTCAGGTCCTGAGGGAGAATTTTGGACAGAAGAGAGGAGCTCTTTCTTTGGATCAATATTGTGTCTAGTTTGTTATCTCCATATTCTAGTCATGACCTTTTTGGACACTGTTCTTTCAGGGTGTGGTCCCACAGTTAACATGTGCAGTCCTCACTTTTCAGTCCCAGATGGATTATGCTTTGCTGTGATACAGTACAGGTTGCTTGACCACAGCAAACCTATAACATTATTGACTAAGTACTGATGGCTGAATATCATTATTATTAAACCTCAGCTCTTTACATTATCAACAAAGCTTTTTGTAATGATATTTACTTCCAGTTCATTGACAAAAACTACCTGTGAACAATGTGTTAAAAGCACTTTAAATGATTTGTGATAACTCACTTAGTGTGCCAGGCATATACATATGTGTTTCTGTATTTGTGAGTACCTTCTAAATATATATTATTTTGCTGTTGCTGTTTGAGTTTAGATGTGCAGAATCAAGTGTTTTGTTAAAGTATTGTGCAATGTGTAATGGGCTTGTTGTCTTGTGGAAAAAAGACAACGGCAAAGTTAGGTTTGCTACCAGTTAAGAGATACTCTTCCTTAATTCAAGTGGTTGAATGGTGGTAAATTTTCCAATGCTGTAAGCAAAAGGCTTTTGGAGCATCCTTGGGACATCCTTGAGTGTACAGGAAAAGAATAAAAGATTTCAGAGACCAGTGTAATTGCTTACAGTGCTTCTGCTTGTTGGCAGCTTAACATTGCAAATATGAAAGCCACCCTTACATCTGTAAAGGGTCCCAGTGTGCTTCAGAATTTCTTCCCTGAGACAGCCAAATGAAATATATAGATATATTCTAGCCCAAAATAAAACCCATGCTCACACATTAGAGTTATTTCTTCACTTATTATTGAGGCTTCATAGACAAATCTTTTACTGACAGGAAGAGTTGGGTTCTTTGAATTGAGGGAGTTGTGACTCACGTTTTAAGATCCAGAGCCTCTTCATTCTTGCCTTGGACATGCTGTGGGGCACAATAACAGGTATGGATGAGAAATTTATTCCCCCCCTCCCCGCCCCCTCCAAAAAAAACCCAAACAAAAGCCCCAAAAAACCAACCAACCAAACAAACAAAAAAACAAAACAAAAAAAAAGGGAAAGAAAGAGAGAGAAAGGAAGCATGAAAGACTTGGAGTACAGTTTATTGTGGAAGAGTTTGTCGACTTTGCCTATGGGATTGTGATCTGAATGTGAATTTTCTGGCAGTAAGCACAGAAAAAGAAAGATAAAATATTTCCATGTTAGGTTAGAAAAGTGCTTATAAATACCCAGAAAGCTGTACTTGTTTAAGATAGGGGATCAGAACAACCAAGCCAAAAAACCTGAAGTGCCCTTTGCATAAAATATAGGCATCTACATTTAGGAATGTGGTTCCTGCAGTCCCTCACTGCAGCTCTTGGGGTGGCCCCACTGGGAGTTTCTTCCTCAGATGTCTGGGATTCAGCAAACAAGCATCCTTTATGCTAATTTTCCCTATGCTTGTTGGACGACCATGAATTCAGCTGAGATTGTGGAAGTGGTGTTACAATGTGCCTTGTTATAACAGACTAATCGTTCATGCAGTCTTCAGAGAAGTGGGAATCTTGAGATTCAAATACTTGGTTCCAAATTGTTCCTAATGTTTACTGAGGAAATGTTTAAATACCCTTGAGACTATAAAAGCAGCCCTTTTGTCATCCTTCCCTTATAATCCTCTGCTTTTGGTTTCTTGCCTGCAAAGTGTCCCTTCTACTAGACAGGCAGTGTGGCTTTCCCTCAGTACTTGCCACAATGACATCACTCCCCTGGACTTTGGAAACGGAGAGTTCAGAATGTCTCCAACATCCAGATCTCCCCCTTCCTGCACAAGTCTTCATTATCCATAAGCTCTAACAACCAAGGAAAAGGCGTTTTCTAGTGGATTTTGTCCCCAGCATCTTTTGAGACAACAGTAGGCTTGAGCTGTATTTCACAGAGGTGTCTTGTGGCAGCCTCCACAGTTCTGTTCAAGTTAAAGAATTTCAGACACCCTTTTGCTTGACACTTCCTAGCATTGCCAGCTCTGAGCTGCTGTTTGTTGTGGCTCTCAGTCTAGGAGCTCCACCCTCCATCATGCACAGAAAACAGACTTGCCGACTCCACCACAAGACATGAAAGTTTAACTTTTAGACCTAGGACACAAAATATGATCCATTTGCTGGTTCTAGAGCACGTCTCTTAAATGCCCAGAAGTGAAACACTGGTGAAACAGGATGAATCTCTGGACATCACTGACTGTTGCAAAAAGTAAGTCTGAAAGCAGGAAAACGAGGCATACAGGAAAGCTGGCCCAAACTCACTGCTGGCATTTGTGAGTGCAACTTCTTGAAATGGTCATGCATGTTTATACCAGCAGTGTATTCATCCTGCTCTGTACACTGAATGGGACCACACAGATTAGCATTTAGAATAGAGCGAGAACCTTTTCAACTCTCCCCTGATGTCTTCCTTGATTTTGAAGCTGCTGTAAAGTCTATTGCTATGTCATGTTCCCAGATACTCTATTTTATTTACTGGTACTGAATGGTTGTCCATGTCAGCTCAACTTACAAAAAACAAGCAGGATCTTTTCTGGCAGATTTTTCAGGATACAGTCTCTGATGGATGTAAAGTGGTAAACCACAAAGAGCATATGGAATGGTGAATGTGCATTCTCACTATTTCATTATAAGGAGTGGTTTTCTCCCCATAGAAACTTTGCCGTGCAAAACAGCGAGTAACAAATAAGATCCATACTACAGTGTGCATAATAAAGCACTGATCACCTGTGGTGGCACTGGCAGGCTGCAATGGTGAGCAAGCACTGTGACAGGGCAATGCTTTCAGGGTTGTTAGCAGAAAATCAAAGAAATAATGATGGTTATTTATTAGTCATCAGTTCTCTCCTTTAAGGATGTTGGTCACTGGGAGAATATCCACTAGCTGGCTGTCATGAGCCTGCTATGTTTCACCTGAAGCTTTTTCAGATGTCATTACACTCTGTTGTGTTGGTTGCTGATATTTCTTCCAAGCAAAGTTTCTATCATACTATTTTCCCACTGTTGAAATGAGTTACCTGCTATGGCATTACAACAAGACCAATAGAATATTATAGTATATTAGAATATTAGAATATGCCCCATCCCTGGAAATGTTCAAGGTCAGGTTGGATGGGGCTTTGATTAACATGGTCTGGTGAAAGATGTTCTTGCCAATGGCAGAGGGAGTCAACTAGATGGTACTTAAAATGTCCTTTCCAACCCAAACCATTGTATGATTCTATGTTTCTTTGATACATCTGCAAGACAAAGTTAAGAGAAGACTCAGTGAGTGTGCTTTCTCCTATGATTGCTCCATCTTGCTGCTTATAGCCTGTCTGCAAAACTGACTGTAACTAAAGTTCAAATAATTCATGCTGTGTTCTGGAATAATGGAGCTCAGTTTCTGCTGGTCGGATGTGGTCTTACCAGGATGTATTTATCCCACCCTTAATTGCTAGTGTAGAACATGTGCAGTTTTGGCTCAGTCTGTAGGGCCTGGATTTGCTCCTGTGTCTGTGGATTGAATGGTGCAGCACAAATAAAACTCTCTCCCCCACTGGAAGGCTCCAGACTTCATGCTGCTTAAGGTTTTTGTGAAATGTTTTGATACCTGTGGTGGTAGGGGATCTGTTCTTTTACCAAGCTCTGAACAGCACTGAGCTGAAAATGTAGACATACCAAAAGACCAACTGGAGCTTATGTGCACGTTTGGAAGTGGAAGCTGAACAAGGCTAAATGTCCCTCCTGAAAATGTACCTCATTTGTAATAGTATATCTGTGATGGATTTTCAAGAATTACAGTGGAGTTGGAAAGTGATGGCTTTTATCAGTCCACAAACACATCTAAAATCTAGAAATGTTGACACTGGATACGTTGCTTTCTACCACTGCCTTTTGGCAGCAGATCAGGTTATATATATGAGCCACCGAAATCACATACTTTCCCAGGTGGGCATTAGTAGAACCATCTGGCAATTAGAAGTCTCTGGGGCAGTGAGTCCAACTTTGAGCTGGATTAACTTGGAAGTTTCAAATGCTGCCATTGCTTTTTGATAGTCAGAGAGGTTTCTGGCCCTTGTGAATCAGACAGCCATTTGATCGCAGATAGAAAGGATTATTCATTTATTTATCTTCAGCCTTGTTCAGCTTTCCATGAGGTCAGCCTAAATCATCTCTCTTAGAGCACATATATTGAACAAGTGTATATGCATGGCTCAAATCCAGCCAATTTTGGGGATGAATAAGTTGGCTGAGCATGCAGAGAAGATCTGTAACAATCTTGGAGCTTTATGCGGTGTGGCAGACTGTGGGTAATTTTGGACAGAGAGTACCCAGTGTGGTTAATTCACAGAAACAGTTTAGCTTTTGCTGTATTTCAGCAGTGACAAAAGCTCCCACAGCCTCACCGTAGGCCCTCTTGATAACAACTGACAAAATCTTTATCTTCCAAATACATTATATCATTAGATGAAGTGGACAAAAACAAAACAAGTATGTTTATGACTTAGCCTGAGGAGATAATTAACTTCTGAGTGCTGAGATCCTTGATTGCATTCCTAGCATGATCTTAATTGGAAGTCTGAACTTGTAAAAGGTTGTAGTGTTTGGAGGATATCTGAAATGGTTCACTGAGAAATTGTTTGTTCATAAATTTGAAAGGTAATCCAGACAAATACCTTTTCCTTTGCCTTTGTTGTAATTGTTGTGGTTGATGATGATGATAAAAATAATCTATTACAGCGGCAGCAAAGGCACCAGACTATGCAAAGAGAACATGTATCAAAATGTATTAAGCCACTTCAGGGGATTTCAAAAGAAATAAGTTTTACAAAAAGGGAGGAATACATACCAGATGATATTACTTTGAAATCTGTATTACCGCTTCAGACTGTGGTACAGTACTTTGCTGAAACTATTGACCCCTTGAGTGTCCTCAGGGAGAATTTCCATGACCTAAGTATTTTGCATAGAACTATGTTATGTTGTGCATGCACTACAGTAGGTTACTAGTGTAAAATGAAAATACCATTATGCTTTACTGATTTATCCTGCTGTTGGATGTGGGAGGCCCTGGACAGAGATGAAATTAGGTTGGAAAACTGAAATACTGACTTTATGGTTGGGCAATTACATTTTTGATATTTTAGAACCAGCTGTAAGTCTTTCTGTTAACCTGCTGGAGTAGCTGAATCCTATTAGGTACTGGCATTGACAACAGGTCTACACGGCAGAATGTATTTCCATGCAGGGACACTAAAGCTATGAGCTAGTAAGGATACCAGCAGTAAAGCTGCTATGACATGGTGCTCCAGTCATAGAAGGACTAATTAGCTCTGCTGAGACACAGACTGTAATGGCCTGGGATGACCCAGCACTACTTCCCATACATGTACTAGACTGTACATTGCACTTCGTGGATCTATCCTCAGAAGGCTGAAAGATGTATTAAAAGGCAGATTGATGAGAGAAATAACAAGCCATGTCTTCAAAATAACTGCAATAGCAAGAAAACCTCCAGAAAAGAAAAAAAAAATCATTCAGAAACAATTTAGTTATGCTACTTTCCTGAGGCCAGCAAAAATCTCTGCCTTTTACCTGCCCCAGTTACAGGCACTTGGCTACCAGGTATGGGTGCCCCAGCTCTCTGTGTGATCAGACGGCCACAAAATGCATCCTTCATTTTGGCCAAGGGCGAACCCATCGAGCATTAGAGATCATGTTCACCTCACCTAAATGTAGCCACTCAAAGGCTGGGAATGGGTGAAAGCAGTCCTAGGTGCCCTGTAAAGTCAATGTTGAAAAATAGACTGCAGGTGATTTAACACATCTAATTTAAATTAGATGGGGCAGACCCGACTGCAGCCTTTCAATACTTAAAAGGGACATATAAGAAAGGCAGGGACAGACTTTTTAGTAGGGTCTGTAGTGATAAGACAAGGGGAAATGGTTTTAAACTAGAAGAAGGTAGATTCAGACTAGATATAAGGAAGAGATTTTTTTTATGATAAGGGTGGTGAAACACTGGAATAAGTTGCCCAGAGAGGTGGTAGATGCCCCATCCCTGGAAACATTCGAGGTCAGGTTGAACAGGGCTCTGAGCAACCTGATGTAGTTGAAGATGTCCCTGCTCATGCAGGGGGGTTTGGACTAGGTGATCTTTAAAGGTCCTTTCCAACCCAAACCATTCTATGATTCTATGTATCTAAATGTGTAAGATAGAGAATATAAGGAAATACCTAAAGGTATTGTTGAATATATGCAGAGACCTCACGACCAGCTTAGACTAGAAAACTGACTTTTAGAGGTTTGAAAGTTTTGGTGAGAGTAACATAACTAATGTGATAAAGTTATCTGATAATCCCTTGTAGTCCTAGAGGAAGAATGGCAGCAGAAATATGGGCAAGTATCACATCACCTGTGCCCAAGTACCTGGGTCATCAAGCGCAACACTTGACAAAGCAGTCTGCCGTAAGTGTATCTGCTCCCATTGCCTTGCAGGAATCACACAGAAAAAGAAAAAAAACAAACAAACACCTTTGAGCTTTCAGATGAAACAAATTAGCACCAGTGATAGACAACAAACTGGAAGGATGGAAGCTATGGGAGCAGAAAATAAACCATGGAGCTCTCAAGGGAACAAAGACACTGTGAGTGTCAGCAAGCCAATACGTTGTTTAGTGGAAGTCTTCAAAATGAAAAATTTCTGCCTCTCTGAATGGAGCAAGTATTTATTGTCAGAAGGATATGGTACAAGGCAGGGCCTCTACAAATATAAATGAGAAAGGACACAGTAGCAGACCTAACAGAGTTGGATTAGCCTAAGAATAGCTAATAAACTGTGGTATTAATGAACAGAAAAAATTATCCATTATTTGTGATGTGGTTGGTTCAGCATGTCCGAATGATTGTTTAGCTGTTATGCAGAAAACAAGAAATTAATGAGGCTGAGACATATGCAGAATAGAATAGTGGGATAAACCCCCTAACTCTCAGGCAAGAGCTGAAGAAATTATTTCATAAGAAAAAAAGCACACAAATAAAATTAAACGAAAGTTTCAGAAAGTACCCTCTGCCCTGCAAACATAGGTGATGTAGGGAATAGCAGATGTAAAATGTTACAGAACTGTGCATTCAGAGTAGTAATAGGAGTGGGGTAGAAAATTCCTTTGAGAAGGGTCTCAAATACATATACAAGCTTAAACTTCACTTGCTGCTTCTGCTGCTGCTGCTGCTGCCCAGGCTGATGGGGTGAGGGAAATGCTGTTGGCTGGAGGGCACCTCAGGGAAGGCAAAGAGGTGGAGAAACCAGATGACTGAGTGGTGGTGGAGCTTTGTGTGCTAAAATATCTAATTCAGGCACAACTTTCACCTTCTTAACCTAATCACAGCAGGCTATGTGTATGCATGTTATCTGCATGCTGTACAAGCTGTAATATACATATATTCTTATTTACTGCATGCCTGTCTTCTCCTTTGGTAAATCTTTTTATTTATGATAAGAAAGAGGTTTCAGATTTCAACAGCCCTTGAGAAACAAGTCACTAATGCAATATTTCTTGATGAGATCTTTCATCATCCTCCTCAGAAACACATGAGAAGGGAAATGGTAGAGAAAAATTCACTTCTTCCCAAATTCTTTCAACAACTGGACTGGGAGCAATGGACCTGTCTTGGATTAGCCATGGTTAGGGGTTAGTATCTTTTAGATGTGTTTATATCCTATAGAGCTTTTAACTGTGAAAGGAACAGATATTGTACCCTGTTTATGTGTGAGATATTATCAAAAAATTGCAAGAGGAACAGTTTTAGTGCCTTCTTTCTTCCAAAGCTGGGTTTCATGGGTCAATAGATACTTCTACTGGCCTAGGCTTACTGGCTTTAATAACCCTATTAGTGTCTAATCAAGCTATTGTTACTCTTAATTTTCAAAGAAAATGCTGAGTAGAAAATCTTCCATATGTACAAAGTTTGCCCTTGATTCCTAGCAGTTTGAAGCTGCGTGGTGCTGTTGAATTTTGAATTTAGCTGAGGATTTGGCTCATGGTTTCTACAATTATTCACCTTTCCTACTTTTTTTTTCTCCAGATCATCTCTCTTTAAATTCAAGGGCACAGCTTAGACTTTAAATCAAATAGCTTTGTTTCCAGTGATGATATTGGGGTTTATTAAATTCATGTTTTGCTGCAGTGGATAGTATTTATACAATTTTCCTGGAGGAAGTTAAAATAGCTTTCAGCTTCTTAGGGTTTAAGGGGATGTTTTTGCATATGCTGTTAGCTTGGCTTGTATTTTTTAAACAGGGGGGGTGGTGGGGGTGACGGGTGGTGGTGGTGTTAGAAAAGGGAAAGTTGGGCCTCGCTCTGCCCTGTACCTTTTTTGTAATTGAATATGAAAAAAAAGCAAGTCAAATTGGCAGACAGCGTTGAGTTCTGGGTGGTGCAAAGTGCCAGCAACTGTGTTTTGCCTACCCACAATTTGTTGTTTAATAGTCCTTTTTATTTTTCACTCATAACAACAAAAGTGAACTATTAAAAATCAAATGTTGAGATGTATGGAACTAAACAAAAACATGCTGAAGGCGACAGGCAGGGTTTAACACTCTGTAACTTTTATCTCTCTGGTGTCTCTCTTTGATGGTTGACATGGCAAAAGAATTCTCACAGTGCTTCTGAATCCTGATCACTTGGCTAATAACAGCAAGAACGCCACTGCATCATTTCTACTCTTGAATCCCTCTAGACACAATTCCTTGCTCACCCAGTTGATATTCACATGGCACTGCTCATCATCAAAGATTTACTAAAGGAAATGAGGAAATCCCTATGGAATCAGCAGGTGATTTAGGTGCATTATTATTATTATTTACTTGTTTATTGGTGATGCCAAGGGAGACTGATGAAGGAGCAGTGCCCTGACCTAAGATGTGGTAGATAGTTCCTCAGTGGAGTATAGTGCCATATAAATTAATGGAACTGGGATGGTTTAAATTGGTTAAGATTCTATACTTATGACAAACCCCAAACAGTGGGGTGAAGTGTGGACAAGTAAATGGAAAATTAAAACATTTCTATGACCATTAATATAGTCTTTGCTCCAGAGGGTCCCTAGTCATTCTCCGTCCAGTCCACTGCAGGGGTTTACAGAGGAGTAAGGAAGTCAGGACTACTGAGATTTTGGATGTGCTCGTAATATTCTTAAAGGTTTTGTCAGTTTCCTCTCCGTGGGGAAGGCACTGAGCTGCGGCTCAAAAGTTCTGCACTTCATTCCTAGTTCATCATAGACTTCCTCTTTGATCTTGGGGAATAACCTGTTTTCCTCATGTTAAAATAGGAATGCTAATAATAAGCCTTTGCCTGCCCTGCAGTTTCAGGTAACATGAACTCTTTGGGCCGTGGCATCCCTCTATCTGTGTACTAACAGAAAGGGACGAACATTTAACTGCAGTCTTCTTTGCTGTAACGCAAACCATCATTAGGAAATTATAAATCACATAATAGCAGAATACCTTTAAAGGAGTTTTTTCTATACTTATGTTTATATCCTTTGAGTCCAACAAGCAAAGAGTTTTGCTCCTGTGTCTGGACTTCTTTTGTAAAAGTAGAAGTGAAATCATGGCCAAAAGTGAAAGGGATTTATGACATGAGGTGAGCTGATGTTTTCAGGTTTCTAAGAAATCAGTTGCTTTCTGGTATTGTTAAAAGGTAATGATTACAAAGGAAATAATGTGCAGCTTTGAAGGCCTGCATTAGAGCCTCACAAGTTTTTTACATAGAGAAAATCAGTTTTTATTGTTTCATATTGTCACCGGGGTAGTATATAGACATGTAGATAGGATCCACAGGCTTTACATAAAATTTTCCCTGCCTCACTTACTTATGCTTGAGTTTTGTGTGTCTTTTTACTACAGAGTAAGGTTGCAAATTTTCCTATCCCTATCTGCTAGAGCTCTGCCTCCATTTATAGGTAGGGAAAGCCAATCAAGGGCTGTATCTTTACTGGCAAATTAAACAGAACAAAGCACAAACCTAAGAGCTTGTATACAATCACCCACCCTGCTAAACTGTTAGAAAACCTGATGTGGATTCAGCTAATGTCTGGTAGCACTGCAGCAGACATTGTCTGAGCACAGTAAGGGATTAGCAGAAGCCAAGAATCATTCACAGAATCACAGAATGGTCAGGGTTGGAAGGGACCTCTGGAGATCATCTAGTCCAACCCCCTGCTAAAGCAGGTTCACCTAGGGTAGGTTGCGCAGGACCATGTCCAGGCAGGTTTTGGATGTCTCCGGAGAAGGAGACTCCACAGCCTCTCTGGGCACCCTGTGCCAGTGCTCTGTCACCCTCAGAGTAAAGAAGTTCTTCCTCATATTTAGGTGGAACTGCCTGTGAAGTTTGCGGCCATTGCCCCTTGTCCTGTCTCCGGGCACCACTGAAAAGAGCCTGACCCATCCTTATGACACCCACCCTTAAGATATTGGTAGACATTGATAAGGTCCCTCAGTCTTCTCTCCAGGCTAAAGATGCCCAGCTCTCTCAGCCTTTCCTTATCAGGGAGATGCTCCAGTCCCCTCATCATCTTTGCAACCCTCCACTGTACCCCCTCCAGTAGTTCCCTGTCTTGAACTGGGGAGCCCAGCACTGGACACAGCACTCCAGATGTGGCCTCAGCATGGCAGAGCAGAGGGGGAGGATCACCTCCCTGGACCTGCTGGACACACTGCTCCTTATGCTCCCCAGTATCCCATTGGCCTTCTTGGCCCCCAGGGCACACTGCTGGCTCGTGGGCAGCTTGCTGCCCACCAGAACTCCCAGGTCCTTCTCAGCAGAGCTGCCTTCCAGCACGTCAGCCCCAGCCTGTGCTGTTGCGTGGGGCTGTTCTTCCCCAGGTGAAGGACCCTGCACTTGCCTTTATTGAACTTCCCAATATCTACTTTGGGTGTCGTCTCCTCCTTTTTTGTCAGGGTTGGCAAGTTTAGCTGTGTGATGCTGGGCTATGCCACGATATACCTCAGTGTTAGAGAACTGACCCTAGTCTGTTTTGTTTACTGGTGCAGAAACAGTAAGTTTTTCTTTACTGTGTGGGAGAAAAGACTCCTGGAAGAGTAGGGGATTTGTCATCTGAGCATCTGTCAACTGGTAATGAAGTCAGGTTAAATATAGAATCCTAAAACACAGATGTGGGAGGGACATAGGTCCACTTCTTAATCAAAATTGAATAGAGTTACACTTGTCTAGGCAGATGCTTCCTTAGGTGCTTCCAAATGTTTCTAAATGTCTTCAGTGGTAAAGATTGCACAGACTCCCTGAGTAACCTATTTTAGAGCTGAATTAGCTGTTGAGATGGGCATTTCCCCCTGTAATTAGCAGTTGATAATCACTTTTCTTCTTCATGTGAAGAAGAAAGTTCTTGGAGGTAAAAGGGTCAGCAGTCTATTGCCAATCGTATGTGCATCCAGGATGCTTTAATTATTATTTTATCTTACCCTGGTAAAAATTCAGAATAAGGGAACTGAAAAGCGAGAAAGAGTTACAAGAAGGAATTGGAAGGATGGCAGCGTGTAATTTGTAGTAGGATCCATGTATTATATAAGATAAAAATAAAACCTGGACAAGGCTGTATTTTGGGGACCTAGTGGCATCATAAAATACTCTTGCTTTTTGCTTTTATGGCTTATTTTGATGTCAGCAGAGCCCTGAGGTATATTTGTAGCCTTGAAATTCACAAACATCTTCTCTTTAAAGCATTTGGTTTTAAAAAGGGTGCATTTGTAAGTGGTAAAAAAAATCTCTCCATTGTGAAATATCAATTATTTGTAAGTGCTTGGATTAATTTATTGGATTTTATGGGTAAAAGAAATGGAAATTGTTTCTTACATTAAAAATTAATATTTTACATCCAGCTGTGTCTGGCTGGGCAATAAATCAGCTTCTTACAATTACTTATTTGTCAGCCAGCATGTTAGTTCAAAAAGCTAGGGAGCTTGCCTGTGGATCCTGCTCTACTTGAAAGGCAGAGAGAGTTCAGGTCAAATCAATTTGAGCCATGGTAATTAAGAACAAGATTGAAGATCTTTCCCCACCTATGTAGTAAGCATCTGGAGTTGCTTTTTAGAATGGATCCACTTTTCAGCAGCAGCAGAAAATATTGTGGATAGATAATACTACTTACGAAGAGCTTTTTTAAATGCTTGAAAGGGTTATATATGAACCAAACACTCAGACTAACCTCTGAATAAACCTGAGTACTTCATATTTGCTAAGCAGGAAAATGTTTTGTCTTTTCAGCTTGTCTATTTACAGTTGAATATCATGTAACCTTCAGAGGATGTATGTACAGAATCTCTTATATGAGCAAATTAAGGCCAGGTAAGGTAGTATCCCATGATCATGAAGAGAACTGAATTGGTAACATGGTACCTGGAATTTTTTTGCCAGTAACCCATACTCTCCCTGACACTGTATGAACATGCATCAGAAGAACATGCACCCCAGGGACCATCCTCAGTACAGACTTTGTGGACTCCTACTTTGGCAGGTAAGAAAGTTCATCTGTGTGATGGGTGCATTCTGCACCTTTTGAATCCAGGGTCAGAAAACAGACATAAGCTCTTTTCACTAGTTTAGATGTAGCAATAATATTTGAGTTGATGCCAACAGAATGAAAATCTAATAGAAAACTAGTATCTTTATCAGGTAAGTGAGGAATGAGACACCAAGATACATTGAAATAGGGAAGAAAAAAAAAAAAAGTGACCAATTGCTGCTGATGTCAACAGAAAGTTCCCTTCATGTATTTCTTTAGGGTGTTTTGATTTGGCAAGACAACAGAAAATGTTGTTTAATTTTGATAGAACATGTTTTTGAAGCTTTTTCTTGGCCATCAAAATGAAAAATTAACTGTAACCACAGCTTTAGATTTACAGTGTTCCTAGTGTAGAGTTCTGTCATGACAGGGGAACTAAATTAAGTCAATCACATACCCAAGAAATATAATTAGTTGCACACTCCTCGCACTTGCAATATCTTATTCAATTAGAGGTAAATTAAATAACTGTGGAAATAAGGTCGCTTGAACTTCCACTATATAGGGGAAAGGCAGACCGTTTGAAATCACAGGAGGTGAAGATAAAGCTCAGACTTCTGGCTTCCCAGACATCTTCCTGTATTAGCATCACCGCCTTTCTTCTGCACTGAGATTCTGCTGGTGAAGTGCAGGCAGCGCTGGGGACTCAAGGAAACATAGTAGCATGATGCTAAAACCAGGGGGTGCATTAGAAAGCATGTTGCCCACCAGAACACAATGCTACAGAAACTCCCATGTCAACTGACACTATGTCTTATGTCCTGTGTCTCAGCAGCTTGCCTCTTACAAGTGAAGCTATTGCATGCCTCGACATAGATCCCCCTCATACAGCCACTTGTCTCACACAGTACAATTTCTCTACCTAAAACCAGAAATAATATTTGGTACATAATGAAGTTTTGTTGATTGTATAAAACCCTCTGTATTTCTGAGGGTCAGTTGTGTTTATGTGTATACAGACAGTCATTTATCAAGCCTGGTATAATGAGAAAAAAGCTGGGTCATGAAACCAGATCATTCCATCACCTACCTGTAAAATAAAGCTAACTTGAATGCATTTGAATGGTTATATATGAACTAATTAGAGACTGAGTGAATGATTTGTGAAGTTGTCGATAAGTAGGCCAAAACAAGGTGGTTACAATAAATTGGCAGTGGTTACCTCAAGGTTTTAACAAAGCTCTGCTGTTCAAATGATAGTATTAGCAAGCAATGAAAGAACTGTGGTTGATCTAATTAAAAACTGTATACTGAGTTATAAAAAGAGAGTGAAAAAGTAAACAAGTGGTAGAGTCTAGATTTATTTGTCATAAACATGGCAGCAATCACAGCATGATGTTGAGAAGTCCAGCACAAGGATTAGGATTCATAAATAAAAAACATCTTCTGCAAGCCTGTGTCGCTTCCAGTATAAATGACAAAGAAATAGCAAGCATGTTTCTGAGCATATAGCTGCAGACCTAAAGGTCTGATTATGAAGATGATGTAGAGGCATAGTTCTTTGAGACCTCCTCATCAGTTTACAAAGTAATGTTCCACAATGGACTGGTTTGTGAGACGGAAGACGAATGACTGAAGCAAAGCGAATTTCATTAGGTGCAAGGGGTGTATGCAGTGGGATCACAGCAAGCATAAACAGCAGGAGCAAGGCAGCAGCCACCAGCGTGTCATGTGTGCTGTGAGCAGAAAAGAATCCCCCTTGGCCATGTCTCAGAACATTATGCCACATGTACTTTGGCATGCCAGCATCATAAGCAGCCATAGTACAAAGGCAGACACCTCTGCTGTGGAAATGGTAAAGGGCATCATCCCATTGACTTCAGCAGCGGCCTGATGATTTTCTATGAAGCTCCAGTTCCTTGCCAATATGTGGCCAATTAAATAGATCCAAGAAGATATTAAGTTATGAGGGTTTTGTGTTTGTTTGGTTTTTAACTACAGTTGATTGGAAACCATATATTTGAGCCCTAGAAGCTAATTTATACTTTTGGAATTGTCTGAGAATAAAACCACCCAGACAAAAAAAGTAGAAAAGGAATTTTTTCTTCTTGATATAAATGTACAACTTTTATTGACATTTTAGTGCAGCATTCTCTCCTGCATACATAATATGACCATGCATAATGTGTCTTTGTATAAGATGTCACTCCTTCAAATTTTGTGATCTGCCATATTACCTCAAACTTTCCATTTCCCTACTTCTGCCTCCCAGCCATGCAAATAAGTCAGATGTTTTTAGACCAGATACCAACTTTTTCTGCACTCTTCCTATAGCAATATTATTTCCATCTTCAATGGGGACTGAAAAGAGTATTAACCTTGGGTCTGACCAGCACCAACTTTATCAGCACTTTTGTTTTTTGCGCTTAGTTGGTAATAGAACCAAGTACAGCATTAACTTTTTTTATGGCAGTGATGTTGGAGGCCTCCTTTTCTCCATTAGCCCCAAATATACCATTTTTGTCATTGAACTGAAAAACTGAGCCGTTTCTCCCAATATCGCACAGACTCTTCCCTTGTCTCAATAATAACCGACAGTGAAGTACTTTACCCCCACCCCCACCCCCCAGGTCCAGTCATCCAAACCATCCAAATCTTGCTGAATCTGAACACTTTTTCATCATTATTTTTCTTTATCTCCAAGGGAGTAAGATTGGCTCTAGGTCCTGGTAATGTTGTGCATATTTTACTGTATCACACACAACACTGGGTTTTTTAGAGTTTCCTAACATCCTCTTTCTTTTTTTTTTTTTTATTTGCTGGTAATTTTCTGTTCTTTAATGATTTTGACAGAAAAAGTCCAAATTAGAATGAAAATGGAGCGGTCAATTTCAAGAAAGTCTTCATATATTTTATTTTTATATATTACTTATATACATATACATATATCTCTTTAGATTTGACTGCCTTAAAAATGGTGGGAATACCAACACTGGGAAATAATAACATTATAAAGCCTTCTTGATATTTTGACTGTTCTATCAGCACTGAAGAGCTTTCAGACTACACAGCTGACCTGGACAAGAGACATGCAAGACAAAACAGGTTGGTGCTTTCTGTGCCCTCTTTAAATCTCCTTTTGCCTAAGGCTGTGAGACAGAAAAAGTTTGAACTTTTTTGACATGTATTAAGAGTCTGACTTCCAGTTCAACTAATTCTTCCCTCAATCCTCTCTCACAAGTGGGTGATAACATGGTCTAATACTTAAACTTTTTTTCACTAAGGTGAGTGGGTTTAAAAGAAAGCTTAAAAATATAGTAAATTGAAATTCATGATTTTTGAAACCAGTAAAATTCCCCAAGAGGATAGAGAAGTGTAAAGGAAAATAAAGTTGGACGCTGGAGGCAAGAACAGCAGTTTTTGAGTATTTAGAGCATGAAAGAAGTTCGTTATATTTAAAGCCAGCTAGAGAAAACAGTTTCTAAAGGGAAGTTAGCAGTGGGAACTAAAGGAGATATCTGTGGTAGCCAGGAAAGATGCCTGAAGGCCATAGAAGGACAGGGCAGCTGCCTAAGTAATTATGGTTCATCTCAATAGAATCCCTGCATTAAGAAGTAAAGGAAGAAAAGGTACTGACAGTGACAAGGCGACAGCGAGACTTGAAGGATGAAAGGCATCTGTAATTCACTGACAAACTAAACATGCTTTACTTTAAAATTCCTAGCTTACAGCAGACAGGCTCAAAATCTTACGTTAAGGTGACAGAGGGGACCTGAGCGAACTGACGAGGCTGACGTGCTCCCAAGCTGTGAGGCAAAGTGTGCCAAGTGTGGGTATTCTTCATCCCTGTTTCTCTCCTTTAAAAGCTGTTGATATTAGGGGCTGGTTGTTACCTGCATTCTTAGAAGCATTTTTGGCTCTAGATGCTAGACAGGTATTTGAAAGCATTTTACAGTAGTATATTTAATGATGGGGAATACCACCTGGGAGTCTAAGTGAGACTTCAAACTGCCTGAGCTAATTGGATTGCTATTATTTGAGATAATCTTATTGGGATGTTTGGAAATGAGTTTTACTCTTCATTAGAAGGACAAAGGGCTATGTCTTTAAAGGGCAACACTAATGTATGCACAGAGGGCAAAAAATAATGTTCTCTAAAGCTCTCTATGGGCTTCTGCCAGTTGTGACTAATGTTGGTGCAGGTATTAGGAAAACAGGCAAATGTGGTGATGAAGAAAGAAGAATGGAGATTAAAAGAAAAGTGGTTTGAAAGCTGTAGTCATACTACTGTATGAAGAATATATGAGGCCTGTGTAATGAAAATGATAATGTGTTCTGTCATTTTATTTCAGATAATTAGACTGTGATCCTAGAACCTGTTTCTTATGGCTGAAGCTCTGTATCTGGTTACAGTCATCCTGCATTTAGGTTTTATGTTTAAATTGGATATTAGGAAAAAATTCTTCACTGAAAGGGTTATCAAGCACTGGAACAGGCTGCCCAGGGAAGTGGTTGAGTCACCATCCCTGGAGGTATTTCAAAGGTGTGTAGATGTGGTGCTTAGGGATATGGTTTAGTGCTGGACTTAGCAGTGCTAGGTTTACGGTTGGACTCGATCTTAAAGGTCTTTTCCAACCTAAATATTTCTATGGTTTTATGATTCTGTCATTTCCTATGGTTTCAGCCCAGGAATTTTTCCTGCTGCCTAGTTTAAGATGCAATGGGTCCAGGCCTGAGGAAACACTGGTGCTGGGATGTTCTCATGGGACACATTGACAGGGTCCAGGCAACATCCTCTGAGTGTTCCCAGCATGCTGCTGCGTGGACTGTTCACGCCTAGGCTGGGACCTGGAGGGTTACTCAAGCCCAGAGAAAGGGGGAAGTTTGACAGGGTCCAGTTAGAAACTATCTCTAATGCCCAACACAAAATTGCTGCCAGGAGATATGGCAGATTCTGGTAGAGAATTGCAACACTGGTCTGCTGCCTTCCTTTTGTAATCATTTCAGACTAAGAAATCCATGTTGCTTGGCTCTCTGCAGAAAAGAAAATGAGGTAGATGCAGGATCCATACAGGAGGCCTAACTTCCATGCAAATATTTGTCAAAGTGATTCTCTATAAGCAAAGAGCTGGTTTCTATGACTTTTTGGTGGCTATTTTTCTCCAGACTAAAATCTGACAATCTTGTAATTTATCTTTTAAGTGCTTTCCAATCATCTTCAGCAGAAATAAACAGGATACCATAACCCTGAGGAACTGAAGATCAGTACCTTGATTCTTGTCAAAGAAAACAGATACAGAGCCATGTGATCTATCTTGCCATCTGAACCAAGCGGATCAACTCACAAAAACTGAGCGCAACTAAGGTGCAGACAAAGAATTGCTTAGTGAATAACTGTGGGTACCAATAAGGAGATTTTGAGCCAGCCTGTGGGAAATGCCTGGAAAGTGGCTGCCGTTATTAACCAAAGTATTTGCTAACATGCCTTGCTTTGTTTCTCTTTCTGTCAGATGCCACATTCAGCTGTGTCTGAACTGCTGACACCAGCGAGAACTGTGGCTCTCTATCCGTCTACAAAGATCCATGGGGTATAATTTGGTTATTCAGCTTGATATAGTACAGTCTTAGACAATATATAGACAACTGGTCGTGGTAAGTGATGAATATAAGTGAGAAGAATTTCAGTCTGCAGGTTCAATATAATTAATGAAGTGTTACTAAAGCATTTTAAGAGAAACTGGTTGCTGCATTTACAATGTGCTGTAATGATTTACTTAGAAGTCTCCCTTTAGACTCAGTATACAAGTTACAAATGATGCAAAATGTTGCTGATCAGAGATATTGACAATCGCTCATTGGTATTGACATATACAAGAGTCTCCACTGGTTGCCAGTGCAATTATGAACTGACTTTAAAGACTTGCCTTTGGCCAAAGGCTAAAAGAGGACCTTATTTCTCATCTTATTTCAGAGTTTCTCCTATCTTACTCTTCAGTTGTTTCCTCCAACAGATAATATTGTTTTTTATTAGTAGTAGTATTAGTATTTAATAATGACAATAGATACTGAAAGTTTTATTCATTCCTACTTTATCTTCCATCTGTCTGTTAAGGACTGCTCATTCAGCTGGAACAGATGGTGATGACTTCTAAGAGATATTTCCAGTATCACCCCAGTAAAACTTCCTTTCTGCCAATGAGATACTTGGAAATAGGCTCAGGTTTTAGATTTTGAATATGTTCCTCAAAAGAGCCTAAGTGACTGAAGAAAAAAAATCTCACAGACTCTCCCACTGAACTTCAGGGTTCTGATTGAGCCAGCTGGATACCTGGATAGCTAGCCAGATTCTACCTAAGTCTCTACGTCCCATGTTTCTTTTGACGAGGAATATCTGAAAATATCATGGAAGCCTTGAAAATAAAAGTTAGGAAGAGTCATTATCTTGGAGAGGTTTCTGAAACAAACAAGTAGAAACCAACTCTCTCCACTTAGCTAAGCCAAGATCTAAAAATATATCTCATGCATACAGTGGGTCAGAGAACCACAGTGAAAGCAGCTCTGAAATGTACTGAAGCTAAGGTTAAAAATTTTAGCCAACTGCAGCCTTACCCCTGTGTTCTTGCTTGAGCTTCAGGGCATAAACTCACTGAGTTTTGCTGCTGAGATCTATTTCCTTCTGTTTTGTATGAGTATCAAGAGGGGACTCCTATCAGCTGAGACGCGTTATGCTTGACACAGCCTGAAAGAAACCATTTGCTCCTTCAGAGTGTGTGACACGCAGCGCTTACACTTCTGCTTTAGAAAGTCTGTTGCTCGTTATAGAAATGTTAAGTTTACTTTCCACTCCGGCTGCTCTGTTTCTGCAGAAAAAAATGATACATCCAACAAGTTATTGTAATGCCTATGGACTAGCACCAATAAACAAATCTCTGTCTCCTTGCGCCTGAAACAGCTGCTGGTGATTACCCTCCTCCCGTGGAAACAGAAACACATCTGGTGTCTGCAGAACAGCGATGAAACAGAAAAGAGAGGAGCCAAAGCAGCCGTCCCAGGTGTACACAGCTGCATCTTCCCAATGCTACTACTTCACCTGAAAGCCATGGTATCATATAAGTAGTGGGCCAGGATGGTGATTAGGAGAAAGAGGAAAATAAAAGGGGACTTTTCCTCCTCTGTGATTGCCATTGTGACTGAACCGTTTGGCTTTTTTTACAGATCTCTATGTGATGTTCACTGCATTCTCCTATGTTCTTTATAGTCATGTTAAAAAAGATGACCAAAGTTAACTGTCTCAAATTATCATGTTTATGATCTTTGAAGAAAATTTCCCTATGTGAAGAAGACAAACATGATATCTGCCATGTATCAGTTCCTCTAATGGCTTATATTATGACTTGTAGAAATAAAGTATTTGAGAAGTTTGCTTTCTGTCTGAAACACTGCCATTTCAATGTTGTTCAACAGTAAAACACATCAAACCAGAAGCCCAAACCCTGTCATTATGAGGTGAGTTTTAAAGAACCGTAAGATCGAAAAAAAAGAAAAAAAATGTAAAAGGTATGGTGCCCCTATGTTGTTTCGTATGTTTTTAGCTTTAGATGGCAGGATTAAGGTTTGGAACACCTGAAAATACATGAAAATGTAAGGTGAGATTCTCACCAGTGACCTCATATTGGTGCTGAGTTTCATAAGAAATATGAAGAAGTACTATATATTGTGAAAGAGTGGGCAACATGTTTGTGTACTGTTTTGTATGGCTGGACATGTCATATATTTGTTTGAAATTTTTTTCCTTTTACATTTATGAATTAAAATTAAGCTTTCAAATTCTCCTGAGCAGAAGAAAAGAGTTAATTTAAACAAAAAACAACAAAAAAAGAAGTCCAAGTGTTGTGTTTTCTTTGGCAATTGGGCCTTTGACATAGGACATCTGCATGAAAAAAACCCTTAATGTTTCTTAAAAAATCTAATTTCCATTCCAATAGATACTTTGATGAGAAACCATTTTCTGTCATGTGAAGGGAAGATCTGACAGAAGTTGTATGATATTGAAATATATTCTAGCTTGAGCCAAATTCATTAATACAAAATCAATATAGGTTGGTTGCTGGTGAGGCTGCATCATCAGCTGGTGAGGCACCATCGTTGTGATCTGGTATTAGCTGTAGAGGTATCTTGATGTAAGAGGTTACTAAGAACCAGCTACCAGCAGGGTGGACTGACTTGACTTTACATCTTCATATTCACCTGTTTTTTTCATGTCTTCCTTTCCACTTTTCTTTCCCTGTCTATAGCTTGCTTTGCAGTTGTGCCACCATTATTGTTGCTCTTTCTTCTATGCCTAGCTCCTATTCCCATTAAGAAACACTTTTTTCCTTTTTTTTCCTTTTTTTTTGCACTTGGGTGGTGGATAGCCCTGATTTTATTAGATTAACATTTGTTATCATGCCAAACAAAGTGAGCAAGTCAGAAAAAAAGACTTTTCTGCTGTTAATGCCAACTGGGAGAATGATAAGGGTTATCAAGAAGCCTCAAATGCAGGAAAGGGAGGAACTATTCCTGTATATCTGCTAACTATACTCCTGCATTTTCCTCTGATTATTTCAGGTCCAAAGTGAGACTGGGTAATAACATACGTTGTGATGCCATACAAAACAGAAAAATGTTTTGTTTTCATCAGGTTTGACTTTGGTTCCACAAGTTCTTATTTTAGTTTATACTTTCTTGTATTAACTTTTTGATTTCTTCATTAATGACATGAGGCACAAGCGCCCAGCACTATGGCAGAGGAAGAGCTGCCCCTGTCTCAGCACATTGTGAGTTGTTACAGATTTTATTTTATTTTTTTAAATTCCTGTTTTCCCTCCAAGAGAATTGCCCGAGCTCCCTCAGCTGAAAATGTGGTAACTGTTGAGGCTGAATGCTTGCAAAAAAAGAGGAATACAGTAGGCTCATACCTTTTCTGAAGAATTTTTATGAGAATCACTTTTTACAAAATTTCCCAATTGATTTCCTATGTTATTACTCCTCTGGCTCCCAATAATGTTATTTAGACAGAGAAATATTCTGACAGCATATCTTCCCATTTACACTTTGCTTTCAGCACTGGCCTATAAATAGGCCATTATAGTCTGGGAAAAAAATAGAGTAAAACTCTTCCTTCATGTTGCCTAAAAAAGGCAGTTTAACTAACAGTTGTCCAACATGCATCTGCTAGTATAATGTAAAAGTTTTCTACCATGCAAAGCACGCAGAAGTGGAACAATCTGATTAATAAATAGGTAAGAATAGTAAAAAAGTAATTTTATATCCACAGTGCAGGCCTGATTACAATGGAATACTTCAGCGTGTTCAAGGAAAGAACTATGAGCAAGCCCCACAGCAACAGCAGCAAGCTCAGTGGACCCATTACCATGACACCAGTGGGTTTTACATCAGTGAGTTAAAAAAAAATAAATCGCTCCTGACCAACCAAATCTAGGTAATCAACTTAGACAAGGTAGTCAATATGTGCTAACTTTAATGCCCACAACAGAACTCAATGTGGTAGTAAAGTCTGGGCCAAATTCTGCCTGCTGTGCCGGTGGAAAGTAGTGCCATTAGCTTCAATCATATTGCATATGCAGGAGGCGAATGCATTAGTAGACAACTAATCAGAAGAGCTCCTTGGAGGAGGCAGGAGGTGGCAGATGCCTTGAGGGGCTGCTCTGATTAGCAGCTTGCCCCACTTCTTCCATTCAGTGTATTGGTCTCCTACTGCACCAGAAAAGATTGGAGCTAGGGCCACCTGCTGGTGTAAAAAAAAAGACAGATAATTGCAAGTTACCCATTGATGAAAAGGTCTTCCTCTGTTTGTGCATGTGGGGGAGTCCCAGATGTTGATTGTATACAGTGGAGCCATATTCTGATTTTGAACCTGTGGTGCCTCAGTGTGAAGTCTTTGGGCACAGCAAACTTTAGTTCCAGGTTTATCATCAGTGTAGGGCAAAGCTTATCTAGTACATTACAACTACTCCTTCCTTGTCATGAATCAGAGATCATAGCAGAGAAATCCTGAACCTGCTCTAACATCCAAAGCCTTGTTTATCTGTAGTTACATCATTTTTCAGCAACAGCAATGAATAACACAGGCCTGCTGGCTTTAGGGAAATTACCAGATTTACATCAGTGTCAGCAAAATTCAGTATGGTCTACGGTGCTCGAACTATGTATTAAGAGACTCTCAGTGGAACACTTTGATCTGGATATTGGTATCCAACGTGTTAAATTCACCATGAATGGTAAAATTTCACCAAAATTTCACTTCCTATAGAATTTTGGTATGTGGTAGACTGCCAAAAGGATATGCCTTCTGCGGGGCCCTATTAAATAAAACAAATAAGGGCCTAATCCTGCTCACTTACGAGTGTTGGGGTCTGCAGCAGGTCTGCAGACGAGTTAGTTGACTTTAAGGACTTAGTTGTGTACCTTTAAGACAGCCACAAAAATGTCACGCATGTAAACAGGATGTGAAAACCCGGAACTTAGAACCGCAGTATACAGGCACATACAGCGACAGCAAAGAGCAAGCAAGAAGAAGACATAGCCTATCAGCATCTGACATGTACTAAGATATATAAGCAATATGTAAAGACAATAAAGAGCCATTTTGGCCATTTTGTCTGAACCCAGCCATGTAGGTATAGTGTTTTTGAGTCCGTCTCGACTTGCACCACCACATACAAGTACTTGTTTATCTGAACAGATGTAGGCACTTATGCCTTATTGCATGACTTGGAGAATGGTAGGGCAATCAACAGAAGGTGGTGACTCCTTTTTTGAGGAATGGAGGTATTGGATGAGAAAGGTACACTAGGAAAATTGAGAATTGCTGTACCAATGAACCAAGGAAATGTCTCAGGGGCTCAGACACAAGGAACTTGTTAAGGAAAGGAGATATGACTGAGTGATGACTGAGCAACAGCAGTGAACGGTTGGCCTGTCAAAAGAAGGCATGTGTTCAAATCGAAAACAAAGATAAAGGCATTGATTGTTAAACACAGGGTTATGGTAGACATTAAGTAGTGGAATATCTATATAAATGATATTGCCACAACAACAAAAACGTATAAACTTGCCATGAGCAAATTAGGTTGGATATTAAAGTGTTCCCAACCACCAATGTGATGCCTGAGCAGCCATCTCATAAAAGTAGTTGAAGCGAGAAACCGTTTTCAGAGGGAACTTGATAACAGGATTATGTGACGAGGTTACAAGATAAGACTGGCAGTTTGCAATTATCTAGATCCCTTCCAGGCCTATTCCCCCGGGGAGAGAAGAGGAAATCAAAAGCAGTGGCTTACAATGCACTGCAGGTGTGCATGTGGCCCAGCGCATAACCTCAGTTTGCCAAGGCTGGATACTAATCCGACTAATCTAGAAGTGCTATAATGATCCATCCTCCCCATTAGTCCCTACGTAAGCATGTAGCTGTTAAATGAACTGTCCAAAGATATGTATTAATATGCAGCTGATGAATGCAACTACTTGTCCTTCACTGTAACAATGTTCCTACCTCCAAAACAGTCTCATGTTTTAAAGACATCAGAAAGTAATAAATATTAAAAACTCAAGTAAGATGGCAGTGATGCTACTAGAGAGAAGAAAGCATTCAGGCAAGTTTGCAGCTCCTTTGTCTTTTTCAGATTTTTGTTTGCAGATACTTATCAGCAATTCATCAGCTTGTCAATTTGCCCCATAATCTCCAAGTGCACTAGCTAAAATCTAGCCTAGCACAAGCAAAACTTCCTCCCCAGTTGCTAGGTAACTCCAGTGTCTGTTCATCTGTGGCAGCTGTTATCAGCTGTTCACATCTTTATTTACTTTTCATCTTGGCCATAGTAATGTGATATAACTGGACACAGAGCCTCCAACATTTAAGAGACCTTGCGCAGTTACCAGTGCTGCAGTCCATCTTCCCATCAACATGGGCTTCCTTCTGCACAAATATATGCGCCATTCAGCTCAAGTTAGAAGGAGGTTTCAGTTCTCATCTTTGTTTGGTTCTGTGCATATTTTAAGACTACTTTGAAGCTTGAATGGGAACCACTCTATATGAGATTTGATTCTCTAGCACAATGAATCACTTTGTAATAACATTTAAATTCAGCCTTCTAATTCCGGGGAAGGAAACAAACAAGGAAGCACACAAATGGACAAAAGCCCATCCCCAGGAACTAGGGACCACAAATTCATCAGTATCTGCTATAAGAAACAGCAAAGCTACATAATTATTTTCAGAACTTTTAGAAAAACCTTACCAAAACAAACTACTTCATATGCTGCTCCTTTGGGAGAAGATGAAAAGACAGAAAAAATATGCATAGCCGTGTTGCTTACTGCACTATTAGGAATTCCAGTGAGAAAGGTGACATAAAATTCTATGCAAAACAAAAGAATAGAAGAGCAACTGACTTTATTTTGTTGAATTACAGTAGCTTCTAACAGCTTTCTTCTGTTCTTCTAACAGAAGGAAACACCTATTTCACACATGACAGTGAAACATCCTAATCCTGAAATAATTGCTTTAACTACAAATCTAGGGACAATGTGAGGGTATAACAAAAAGTTGGAGCAGAAGTTCAAGGCTAGACGTAGATAACTGTGGGAGGCGAACTAGGAAATTATCGGAGTGTATCAGCTACCTAACCAAGACTCCAAGGGCTGGGGAAATCAGTTTTGACACATCATTGCTCACATTACTGTCTGCCAGAGGAAGGTTAGTTGGTAGTGTCTTCTACACAGAGGGATCTAAATATGTCTAGCTGTCTATATATCTGTCTCTCTAGTTGAGACATCTGTCAACTAAATACATACATAATTTATTTAATTATTTATTACGGAAGAAATAAGGAGGCAAAGTCAGAATGCTTCTGGTTGGAAAGCATCTGCAGCTGTCCAGTCACCAGTAGATGACCCTTTGCTTTACCTAGAGAGCAGATGTACAATATTTGATAGACTTCCTTCACAGACTTTCTTGGCAAGCAGGAAAACATTATGAACTTCAGCAGGATTCATTAAAATAGTTTTAAAATCAATGAGTCCACTGATCTAAATATACAAATAATAGAGAAAGATTTTACAAGTGGTTTCCTACAATGTGTTCTGAGTGATAATAAAACACCACTCTTGAAGTGCTTCATCAATTACTTACTATAGTCAATAGGCTGAATTTCCATCATAAACAGCCTTCTCTATGGAAAATGCACAAATAAAAAGCTCTAGATAAATAAACACTCCAGGATGCCATATATAGCCAGACCCTGTTAGCTGGTGCTGGTAGTTCTCTCTGTATCTTTTGATATTTAAATCTACCCAACTTCCCCTTTTCACACTGCTTTACTTGAAAAGCTGTAATGTTCTTAAGTTTCTCATTAAAGATGCTACACATAAGAACACCTTGAACTTCTGTTTATTTCAAGGTCTTGAAGCTATATACAGAACTCACAGTATATTTGGAAAGTATTTCCACATGATATTATTCCCTTCTTGATGGGAAAAACTGATATTTTGGAGAAAATCTGTATGTTTGACCTTCAGACCATCCATCCATGAAATTCAGGTTTGCCCTCTGACAAGGTGGTGTATGTAATACCATCTGTTTTTTGTTTATGATATGTCAGAGATGAGCATGGAACATTAGATGTGTAACAGCATACAAGGTATTTTATTTTCTTGAGCCATGATTTTATCAGGTGATTGAGGCCTCCCTGGAAGAAGCTATGCCCACTAAGTCTACTGGGGTTGTTCTTCAACCAATGGTTTCTTTAACCATTCATTCTTGCTTTGATTTCCATCTACCTTATACACTGAATAAGATTGGAAATAAATCTGTGATAAAAAAATCAACATCAAAGACACAAAACTCGGAATTAGGTTGGACGAGTAATCTTAGAAATACAGTTTCAAATTTCTGGGGTACTTGCCTTTGTATCCTTGACATACTGTTGGTGCAGTGTTCTTTTAGTCATGCACATACTTGAACATCAATGTACAGTGTATCAGAGGGCAAAGAAGACAAGGAACACCTTTGCTTGTGAAGGGACAAAATTTAGTGGGTCCTGGAGAAAGATTAAGTTTCTCTGTGCTTTGAATGATAGCATATTACCTTTAAATAGCAGACTGGGGTGGATAAATCATACTCAGATTACCTTCTGTAGCTCTCCAAGTTAAATGTTATACCAGAAATGACAAGTTTCGTCTAAGGCCCTTTTCCACTGCTTTACAGAACAATGATCCCCATTGCTACTTCTTTTTCTTACAATCTTTTATTTCCCATGACCCACTTTCAGCAACAGGGCAAACCTGTGTTTGAGATTAAGTTCTTCTTTTGGGTGATAAGAGCCCCCAGAGGCTGAGAAAGGACTAGAGTTTAGCTCTTACATGTTGTGGAACACTTTAATCACCAAAAAATTAGATGGAAGATTCTTTGTTTGCCTGATTTGGAGTTGAACTCAGTGCTCTGTATGTGTATTAAGGATAATTTGTGTAGGACTAGGTAGTGTTTAGGTGATTTCCAGCTGCTGCAGAGCTGCATTACAATATACACACCAGTACAGCTCATACTGGGGAAAGAAGTTGAGGTTCAGATGTCTTGTGAAACATATAATCTAATAGAGATGGTAAGTACCACTAGAGCCAGGTTGCCTCTGACAGTAAGTGAGCAGAACTTGCTCTCTACAACTAATGTGCTTAAATTCCATTTTAGATTATTTTGATAGTGGAAGGTATGAATAGAGACCCAAATGATTTGTAGGAAAGAAAACATGGCAGAGGTTAGGTGCTCGTTCAGAGACTGACGCATCCAGTCCAGAAGGATGAAAAAGAACATACTAAGTGAGAAAATGAGATGGAGTGCAGTTTTGTCTTCTTAGGAAAGAAGAATAAATTATTTTCACCTGTACTGAATGACATGCCTTTAGATCTGTGAAAAGGAGTGGGTTGCACTCTGGCTAAACACAAGCTTGTAAGTGTTTAACATCACAGGAAAGAAAGAAGTAAACAAGACAAGTCTGGTGGCTATCTTTCCTGGTAATACCTAGGAGAAAGTCATGCTTTCTCTTGTGTGAACTCACAGCAATTTGTCATACACAGCTTCATGGAAAAGAAATATACGGAGAGCTTTTAAGTACTCTTACTTAATACTGTCTCTGATTCATTAATTCCCTGAGCTACAAATCACTGGAGGCCAGGATAATTTTGGGTAGCTGTTACTGTATGTGTTTTGTGGCTTCTCTGCCATTTGCTATTGGTCACTTTGAAGACCAGATGTTGGGCACTGTCTGACCTATTGGTTTTATTCTTGTGTTCTCGAGTTAATGTAAACCATCTAAAAGAGTGTAGTCTAAACTACTCTTCTGGGCTCTATTTGCTTAAAGGGGGAAGGCCGGGTTCTCCAAGAGACTTATGCTACCTTAGCACTTTTTCAAGGACAAAAGAGTCACTCTCTGGTACCACTATCCTGTCCTATTGACAAGGGAAAGAAATAAATAACTAGTTTAAATTGGTCATTTAAGTTCCAGGTAGATAAATTCAGGCAAAGTGACTCCTACTTTTAGTGACTGGTGAAGTTGGTTCACTGGTCTAGTTTTCATCTTGCTGTAAACAAGAGAAAAAGGCTACGCAAGACTGTTTCTTCTCCCTTTGACATATAATGCTAAGATTCTCCTGATGATGCCCTGCTACAAATCACTTTGCTTTTCTCACCCATCGTTCACAGACAGACACTTATCTTCACCAAATGCACATTAACTACTTCTGTAGGTTTATCTGCTCAGTCTCCTGAGGACCAGCATTGCACCTGTTTCTTTTTTTGCATTAGCTGCCTTCTCTTTAAGAGCCTTAATGGATGTTCTATTAAAACTCACTCTCTCCTTTGTTCTGGGGAGTGGGCTTTTTTTTCCCCCCAATGGCTGAGAAAAGTCTAATAAAAAATGTAGTACTCTTCGGGCAGAGGAATCTCAGCCAACCAGTACTTCAGGCTGTTATTGACAGTAGAACTTTGGAAATCTAGTTAACAACATCTCCACATCTTTGGGTGGAAGATGGTCTTTTCCTCTGCCATTGCAAGTCCCAGTGAAAGATTTTTGGGTTTGAAAGGAGTATGAATAGATTTACACATCATATCATTGAAGGATTCTCTGTATTTGCAACTGTAAATAAAACAATGAGAGTCTAATGCCATTGCTTCATTGTATCAATCCACAGTTAGATAGTAATATACTTAAAGAGAAGACTTATAACGGAAATGAAGCCTTGAACTTTGTGCACCACAATAAAAAATGTAATCTCACGTATTTTCTCTAAAAGATTAATTGATCTTATATCAGATTTCCTATTTTCTCACCAGCCTCATATTTCTTTAAATGTATGTTAAAAGTCAATGAAGATTCCTAAACTCACATTCACCAGAAGCTGGCACTTGGGTCTTAAGTTAGGTATACAGATATCACAGGCTTTTTTATGAATCTGAAGAACACATTCACACTGATCTTTCTTTGCAAAAATGTGCCACAACAGAAATCCACAAATGTTGGTGATCAGTCAGCTGTACTGTTGAGTCTTAAACTGATTGAAGAGAGGAAAGTGGCACACTTTTGTATTTGTCTTGAAGACATTATCTTTGTTTTTTCACTACTGTTAACAGGTAACATCTGAAAATGTTGAGTGTCAGTCTCAAATATTGACTCTTCATTATTTAATAAAATGGAATACTGGAAATATTGTCATATCTTAGGTTGCTGAAGCTACTTGAATCAACATCATGCTCAAGTAGAATGTCTGCCCTGTGGTTATCACACTGTCTGCCTCTACTGTGATAAAACACCAAAAAAACCAAACAAAACAGTGATGGTTTTTTAGTTTGTATCTAGCAAATAGATAATCTGCAAGGGGAAAGGGAGGCAGAATAAATATACGCTTAGAGAAAGTACTTAATATGGGGAGCAATCCACTTCCAGCTATTTTAGTGAATGCAAGTATCATCTGGGAACTTTGTAAAACATCTTTTTCAAAGTACACAAATCCATAGGGTCCTGATGTTCGGAATCACATGAATCACAATCCATCAGGAAAAGAAGATGATGACAAATAGCACTCAAAAAGACTACTTTAAGTAATACTTTTCAAAAATATTAATTTGAAAATTTTGATCAAAACCTGACTTAAGCAATGGGCTGTGAGCCCAGGTTAATATTCTCTGGGTGCTCCTTTCTTCTGTAGCCTTTTTGAGATCTTACTCAGAAATCAGAAATGGATTCATAGGGCAATAAAATTACTAGCCTTGGTTTCCTCCTCACAAGGCTTAATAAGCACATTTCCATTAACCTCTTCTTGTAGGTGTCTTAAGGTCCTAATGGCTTGCCAGCTCTGCATAGACACTCTCCAGTTTCTTAACAATCTTCTTGAACTGGGGGGCCCAACCCAGTACTAACCCTGCTGTCTACATTTCAGCTTTCCTTTTGATCCCAAATTCAGGCTTCTGAAGCTTTCATCTACAATCCTGTGCACAATGGCTCTTCCTTGTTTGCAAGCAGCACAAGAAGTTGAACATTGCTGGTAGCGCTGGCATAGAGAAATTGCCACTGTTGCTCTTCCCTCCTTCCTCCCTAAACTCAAGTTTCAGGCATTTGGCAGACAAGCATCTCAGTGTTTTTGAAGAACTCTCACTGCCACAGTCTTGGCTCAAACAAGTTAAGTTTATTATGTCTGACTCCTGAAAGCTTTCTGGAACTCCTCCACTGGAGCTACACCACTGAGCAAGGCTGAGATACTGTTTTGGCACAAAAACTCTTCAGTGGCATAGAATCATTGTGTTAAAGAAAAATTTTCCTCCTTTAGTGAAGTATGAAAATGCTTTGTCCCATTGGATTTCATTAGCTTATCTTTGCTACTAAAGGGTTTGAATTGCTGCAAATTTAAGTACTGGTATTTAATCTTCTGCTTTTCTCTCAATAAGTGTGCTAAAAAAGAACCTAAACTTTTACAGGCTTTCTCTCTTTCCTCAAGCAAAGTTCTAATTGTGTCATCATTCTCACCAAAACGGTCTTGGTAACCGTGCTTATACAGTGCTGGAGCTTGGGGATACTGTTTATTACACAAAATTTTCCAGGAAACTCATTAGAACTTACAAGTTAACTTTCTAGTAACTGTGTGAAATGGATCGAGTGTGAATGTGTTAAAATGAGTCATGAATACAAGCTGAAGGATGTTGTGTGATTTTGTAGTGTCTTAAGACCCTATGAACCTGGCAGTAAGGAAACCTAGGACTTCTTTGGTAAGCATAAAGCATTTTGCAGACTAGTGTACCCTGAACTCTCTATCTTTCTGACATATTTTGATTGTGTCTTTAAAGTGGTGACATTGCGGGGACACCAAGTCTTTATGCTCTTTGTCTGAAATGTACCTGGATCCACCTCATATTTACCAACCTCCTTCAGACCATCTTATTGGTCTGTACGGTATCATTGTACAGAAAAACATGCTGAATATTTCCACAAATTAATTTTTCTTAGAATTAGAAATATGCATTCTGACCAAAGGTAAAGGATTATTGGTAATATTTTCAACAATTAAATGAAAGGGAAGAATAATCTGGGAATATTACAGTGCTTTTGGAAATACAGTTGTTAATGGAGAGCCTCCTCAGCTCCATAGGTTGTCCTTATCTCTACACAGAGATGATAGCCATCACCATAAATCAAGAAATATAGTCCTCAGATATATAAATTGAAATTTATACAAGTGTTAACTTACAATTAGCTCATGATTGCTCCATTTCTGTGAAATCAAAGGAATATTAATCTGGCAATGTATTGGGTTTGCATGGCAAGGTTTTGGTTGTGGGGGAGCTATTAGGGGTGTCTTCTGTGAGAAGCTGCTAGAAGCTTCCACCATGTCCCACAGAACCAGTGCCAGCAGGCTACAAGATGGACCTACCACTGGCCAAGGCCAAGCCCAGCAGCAACAGTGGTAGCACCTCTGGGGGAGTGTATTAAGAAGGGGGGAGGGGGAATAAAATTATGCAAGATGGAGAGAGGAGTGAGAATATGCAACAGAAACATCTCTGCAGCCCCCAGGGCAGGGCAGGACAGGGCCGGGGGGCTCCCGGCGCCGCGGCAGAGGCTCCCCCCAGCCCGCGGCGCAGCCCCCGGCGGGGCAGGCTGTGCCCCCAGCCCACGGAGCCCCCGGGGGGCAGCTCCCCCCCCGCAGCCCGGCAGGGCCCCACGCCGGGGCAGGGGGTGCCCGAGGGAGGCTGTGACCCGCGGGCAGCCCGCGCTGGAGCAGCTCCGGGCAGGGCCCGTGGCCCCGCGGGGAGAGGAGCCCGGGCCGGGGCCGGGCTGCGGGCAGGGCCGGTGCCCCCGCGGGGACCCGCGCCGGGGCCGGCCGGGCCTGAGGGGCTGCGCCCCGCGGGGGGACCCACGGCGGGGCCGGGCGTGGGGAACTGCAGCCCGGCAGGGCCCCAGGCTGGGGCAGCCCGTGGAGGGCCCCCTGCCCTGGCAGGGCCCCGCGCTGGGGCAGGGCAGGGTGTGAGGAGCCTCCCCCGGAGGGGCAGGAGCGGCAGGGACAGCGCGGGAGGGACTGACCCAGCCCCGGGCCCGCCCTGCGCCGCGGCCGGGGAGCTGGGAGGGACCGCGGGGGGAGTGGGGGGGGGGGGGGGTGTGGGGTGTGGCGGTGGCGGGACGGTGCTTTGAGATTTTGGTTGTATTTCTCGCTGTCCTACTCTGGTCTGACTGGCAATAAATTAATTTCCCCAGCCGAGTCTGTTTTGCCCGTGACACTAACTGGTGAGCCATCTCCCCCTGTCCTGATCCCAACCCAGGAGCCTCTCGTTATATTTTCTCCCCGTGCCCGACTGAGGAGGAGAAGGACAGAGCAGCTTTGGTGGGCACCTGGTGTCCAGCCCGGGTCAACCCACCACAGGCAGCTAGAGAAAAAAGAATAATCTGATTCCCACCACCACCACCCCCACACACACACCCCACCCCACCCCCCCTAAATATATTTGAGTATGAATGTATTCAGGCTGTCTGTAAATAAGTAATGTCTTTGTTGTGTGTATACTGTATATCTGTTCATGAATTTAATAAAATTTATAGGGAGCAAAACAAAATTTAATCAGAATAAACTGTTCTCTGATTTTTCAGTATTTATTTATTAAATAGTTGCTAAGATTCGTCATTAGTATAGTATTACAATGAACTAAATAATCAAAGATTCAAACAAGATAGGTGATGTTTATAATAGTGTTAATGAGTTATGCTGTATATCAAGTGTAACCCTGCTGGATATATGCTTTTTTCCTACATTTTAAAAAAAATGTAACATTTTACATTCATGTTTTAAAATTTTACAAAGATTTTGCATTTTGATGAAATATAACAAAAAGGAATGGGCCAAATATGCTCCTTTGGGTGACTTGGTTGTCTTTTCTTGAGATAAGTTGATTTTGGCCTCATTTATTTGTTCATTTTAATGTACCTTATATAAAGAGTGTAGTTCTACTTGTTTACCTAGGTCTTTTTTTTCTGCTTCCTGAGTTCCAGCTGTTGTCAGGGGATTGATCTCACCAACAGAGAAAATTTTCTTTTTTAATGATAAATAGATGTGACATTTTACCTTGAAAAAGACGTAAAACATTTTAAAGCTTTTGAAATCGTTTAGGCTGTTGAAAGTCCTCAGCTACCAATCAATAATAGGTGAGAGTGACTAGCTTAAAGCAAAAGGCACTTGGAAGAGTCTTGGTCCTGCTATGACCATAGGTGTTAGCGGCTTAGTTTAAGTTCTGTATGTCAGAGTCCCCTAGTGAACAACTGAAGATTAATTGCAGGTGTCGACATCTTAAATAAAAGACAGTTGATGCAGCCTATTGTCTTTAGTTAAGTACCTACTCGGTTATACCTTTTCCTATGCATTTCTTCAGCTTCTTAGAATACCTTTTGTGGCTTACCGGTGTACATACTGCTTTCTAGATTTTATGCTGTCCTTTGAAATTCATTCTAATGTTGGATGCTATGTGACAGAGCCTCTAAAGGTTGCAATAGTTTCAAAACTTCTCCCCTACCCAAGGACCACCTGGGAAAAAAACAGTTTGTAGCAAAAGTTCTGCTAGAAGATGGAAGGGGAAAGCAACCCAGTACCATAAAATAGTAGGGTGCAGGTAGGCAACTTGTCAAAGAGATACACAGGGTGGAGCTCATGTGGCTTTGGAGGTATTTCTTACTGATCCACATGGAGCCACCTGAACGTTGACTCCTACACCTAGAAATAACCTGGGCAGGACCAGGGCATAAGCAAGGTGCAACGACCTGGTATTCCAGACTCTTTTCATGGGATTTGTTCATTACCCAGCTGTATTTGCTGGGCCATAGCACTTTTTTGCAGGTGCTTTTGCAGGTTAACATCAGAAAAATAAAACACATTTTTAATACTGCTGGTAATACTTTACTGGCTTATACTTAGTTATAAAGATGCAAAATTGTGTTGATAAACATGTATGCAAGTTTCAGGTTGCAGTTTTTTAAAGGAACTTTAAGAACGATTTTGTAACTGCTTTTGAAATACTATCAATAAGCATGTTTGCATAAAATAAAACTTGGGGAAGTAATGTAGTGTTAGTGATGCTCTATATCATGTATACATAGAAGGAGACTTACCTCTTTTAACTCTAAGTGCTAAATACAGTTAGAATCATAGAACCATTGAATCTTTAAACTTGGAAAAGATCTTTAAGATCATTGAGTCCAACCATAAACTTAATACTGCCAAGGCCACCAATAAACCATGTCCCTAGGAGCCACATCTATACATCTAACCACCTCCAGGCATGGTGACTGATCCATTTCCCCGGGCAGCCTGTTCCTTAAACATAGGCACCTATGGGAACCGAGACACCCAAAAATCCTCTGCCTGATTTCCAGATGCTGTTCCAGGTGTGCTGAGGTCTCCTACAAGTCCTGTACCCTATCTTCCAGATCCACGCAGCTGTCTCAGACACTGCTGAAGGATTCAAATGTCTTTGAATACCCTTGTTTAAACAAGTGAATGGAAATCTCTGTGAAAACTGTCTACCCTTAACTTTTTAGCTAAGAACTTTCAATGGATAATACACAGAAATAGGGTACTTGTGAGGTAATTTTCTCATGTCATCTTGAGAGGAGTCCAAACTAAGGAGGAGTATCTGAAGATCCTTGTGTTTACTGATGATAGAGACAGCCTTACACTCCTAGTCACCTAAACCAACTGCAGCCATCTCCAGTGCCCAACATGTCCATCTGAGCTGGTCACTCCAGAGTCCATTAACAGCCACTGAAGAGAAATGGGCACTTCTAAGAAGAGATTGGTTTTACCTATTTTTTACTGTCTAGATGACATGAAGCAATATAATCCCACACTAGATACTTAATTTTAAAAAACCTTTAAAGTTAGGTGAAAGGAATCCTAGATATACTGTTTTCAAGAGAAAAAACTTTTCTCCGTTGGCAGATACATCTCCCACTGGTTGAGCTCAGTAATGAAAAAATGCAGATTCAAGCCCCCATATTACACTGATTACATAATATTTACATAATGAAGTTTTAATAATAATTTTACTAACTAAATTCTGGATGTATAAGTAGGATGTTGTATGATCTGTATCGCAGCTTTGTGTACAAGGGTGAGTTTCACCTGGTGGATGAAACCTTCATTATACAGCTCCACACCACTGTGGGATGAGAATTATATAATTAATGGTGAGCACTCAATTCCTGACTTGTAGCCATGGATGCACACCTGCCATGCAGTAATGGGAGTGAATTTTCTCTTAGCATGCACGTATGGGCTAATGTGGAGCACACTGTGAATTTTTCTCTTCCCATTGGCTATAAGAAAAGGAAGGTGGAAAAAAAGTGATGCCTTTATTGCAATTTTTACTAGTACTAGTCTTCATCTGCCTTCTTAATTAGTCCTGCTGTGTGGTTGAGACTCCACATAGGCTGTCATGCCACAGTGAAGAACTATATATTATAATACAGCAATTATATTATTTAGCCTCACACTTTCCTGCACGAATGAATGGTTCTACCTTGCATGGTAGAAGCATTTGTATTTGGCAAATACGTGGCTGCTGTTTTTACAGACTGAATCTTACCTGTTTCACTAGGGTTGGTCTGTTGTGTTTTCCAGTGTCTCCAGGTGACACAGCCATGAGTGGAATAACAAAAGTCAAAAGGAAGTGGTTACTGAACTCAAATAATTTTTATAATGATGCTTTTTTATACCATACTTTTAGGATTTAAGTTCCTGGTGGGAGGAGAAAATATTAAAAAACGGAATTAAATTTTTGAAGCTGAGGCTTTATTTCTACAGTTTGGGTGTTTCTGCCAAGGTTATTCGGACGTTTTTCTGGATATGTCCTCCGAACTCTGTCACTTCCAATGGTGTCAAATATGAATGGAATATCTAAATATTACTATTATTTCTGATTTTCACCTACTGCATTTTTTGCATGGAAATTAATAATTTATGGGTCCATTATTGCCATTGATGGCACAGATCTTATTTTTTATCTGGCATATTATGGTATGTAATTTCAGACCTAGACAGTCTCATATTCATTGTTAAAATGTTATTGTCCAGCTGCTGAGCCAAACCCTTCCATAAACTTTGGCATTTGGCTTCATGATTGAGTATCTGAACAGGCACTAAAGAATTATGCACATCGAGCATTCATAAAGCTATGCAATAAAGTTTATCAGAAAGTCACAGGTAACATTTTTTTATCAAAACTGGCTAAATAAAGGTTTCAACCTGAGCAATATTCTTATGGGATCACTGAAGTCTTTTACTGGCTTCAGAAAGTCAGGTTTATTCCGTGTGACTGTCAGTCACATGTATCCATGTATGTTAGCACAGGATTTGTGTTTTTATTTTAAATTACTTTTTTCCCCACTAGGAGAAACTAGGACATCACATATCTTCCTAAAACACAAAGGGAAGAGAGCGAGCTCTAGTTCATATACATAGCAACCTTGCACTGAGAATATCTGCTTCAGAGTATTACAGGTTTCTGTCCTTTTTCATTTCTCTTTAAACTATTCATTAATTTTCTGATTCTCCAGATTCCTTGGGATTATGTGTGAAGCTCTGTTTTATTGCATCTATAACAATATACTACAAAAGGGTGAAGGTTGTCAATTCAATGTTAAATATCATATTGGGTTACAAATATCCTTCCTTCATTCTGCTTCAAAATCTATGCTTTCCTCTGTTCTTTTCAAACTATTCAAGTTGCAACACTCTTCTTTTACTTGGCTGCATCGTCAACATACCATCCATCTACCAGAAATGAGATACTAATGTGACATAAAAAAGAAGATTTAATCATATCAGAAAGATGTACAAAAGTCTAAACTGCTAAATTATGTGTTCTTATCATGTCATATTATAGGCCTTATCCTCTGTCCATCTTTAGGTATAAGAATTCATTGAATCATCTCTAAAACGATGACAGTAAATGTGAATACTCTAAAAATAACACTATCTGCCTGTAGAAGCATAATTCAATGTAACATTTCAGTGAATTTAGTTTAAATAACATTTTAAATGTAAAAATGTGACTTTTAAAAACACTGAAATATTTGACATTTTTCCCCACCTTTCTAAGATCTTCTAAATAAGATGTTTCATTTTCTTTGGTTTTATCTCTCTGGTTTAATTAATTTCTTTAGCTTAATCCTTCACTTCAGAACATCCTTTAAAAACAAAACTATTTCATTTTAATGTTAGCATACACTATTTCAGTCTGCTTTAAATTAATCTCCTATGAATGTTCCAGTCTGTAAAATTTCAAACCTTTTTATTTGATTCTGAATAAAAATGACAGTTTTTCAACTTTTAAAAAGTACAAGAAGACTGTAAATTTAACTTTTTTATCCCACTCCTTTTTTATGTGTTGTAATTAAAGGGTTACCATCTGTTCAATGGGTTTCTTTTTCCATACTGTTTCCTACTATCAAGTAGTCCAGAATGACTAGGAAGTATTAGACATCCATCTACCGGGTGTCTGTAATCAGCTGAGGTGAAATTCATCCAGTTCCTGTAGGAACTGGAAAACGTCGTCTGTTGCCTCATATGGAGGTACGGGAGAAGCCTGTGGTATGACAGACCAGAACGTAGTCAGTGAATTTGACTTCTGTTCTCTCTTAGACAGAATTTGTAGATTTGGTTGTGGGATCCACCCAGCTTTCTTAGCCAGAGGCCATCACTAGCAGAAGGAAGCTTCCATGGAAGAAACAGGTTAAATATATAGACTTTTACAGCCTCAAATATACACCTTGGGAGAGCTCCTTAAAAGGCATAAGGATTTGTGATGGATCCAGGCCATCAAATGACAGGCAGAAAGGGGCTGTAGAAAATTACTGAAGAGCTAGTAGGCATAGTGAGGAGTTGTCTAAAAAGGTACGGAAGGACCTGTTTTATTTTGTGACCTTGTGCTAAATCACATGGTCTTAACCTGTTAATATGGATTTGCCTGAACCATACTGACAGACATTTGTAGAGGAATGAAGCTGGGTTAATTAGCATTGATAACATACAACTGTGGGCTGGCTTCAGGGGCGACAGGTTGGCTGATGTAGATAAGGTGCAGGTGTAGCTGGTTCTGTTAAGTGGTTGAGAGCCAATGAAGTGAGGGCAGCCGAGGAAGAAGCAAGAGAAGAGTGTGCTCTGGATGAGGTAAGGAGAGAGCAGCAGAGGGACTGGCATAAAGTGTGTGTTGGTATGAGATGGTAAAAGACCTTGTTGCAGCTTGATAGTTTGGAGAGTGCTGAGACAGGCATTTGCAAGGGATCCAGCCTCTGGGAATCGGGGGGGGGGGGGTGTCATCAGCATAAGGTCACAGTTTTCTCCACCAGGTATCTATGTAGTATGTTTGATGACTGAATCTCTCATTTAGCCCACAAAAGAGACCGCAAAAGTCTCTTCCATTCCTCCACTGTTTCCACCTGTACAGAATCCTTCAGGTACTTGCATTTAAACATAAAAATAACTTCAGAGGAACCTTATTTTGTTTCTTTACCATTTCAATGTGCTTTTTTTTTTTCTAAGAAAGGAATTAACTGATTTCATATGGATCTTAAGGAGGAAAAATAGAAAAAGTATGGGGAGGTGTTTGTGTGTGTGTGAGATACAGAAGACTGAATACTAAATAAGTATGTATGCAACACTGTAGGGTGACATGTGACTGCAAATCAATTCCAAGTAAGTGGTACAGTGCTTAATGTCACAGGTTACTGGTGCACGCGTTCTTCCATGGTCATATCATTTTGTTCATACAACTTCCATTTGCTATGTGTATCTATCAGCTAAGCATCCAGTAAGACTGCTATTTAAATTGCTTTTCTCTTTTGCTGGTCAGTGGGCCCTAACGACCTAAGGGCAGAGGATCCACACAGCGCTCTGTATTTTTTGCTGTAATTGTATATATGAAAGCCCCCATGTTAAAAAGAAACATTTCACTTTCTCTATGTAAGATAACATGCAGCCTTCACTGGCACAAAAAATAATTGCTTTAGGGGCCTGATCCTGCAAATGTTAAACCTTGCCGGGGATGAGGTCAGTGCTTGTCATTCTTCTCTAGCTCCAGTGCCTAGCACCTCTCACAGTCAGCTGGTGACACTGTTAAGGAACACTGAGCATTGCTTTCCAAAAAGGAAAAGGACGGTGTTATTTACCAGATCCTTAACAACTTGCTTAATATGCTTATGATATTACTTATGATACCCATTCCAATTGCTGAAAAAATTTAGGTAGGCAGAATGCAATTTCTCAAATTGGAATTTGGCCAAGACACTGGGGATATACTCTTGTTACAAGGGCAATGACATATTTAATCCTGCCTGAAGACAACAATCCTTCGTAATAGCTACTTCCTAACATTTTTTTCCAACACTGCTTTTGAAAATGCTCCTCAGTAGCGCCCCAATTATAAACAAATACAAGATCAAAATTGAAAACAAACAAAAAAATGGAGGTTTATAATTTCACAGTTTGGTTATATGAATATATTTTTCTTGCATAGCACCTGGCTAGTGTTGTGTTCCCTACCCTATTGTGAGGTAGTAGTTATCCAGTAGGTTGAAGGTCAGAACGTTGTTTGTGGGAAATCATATTTAGAGCGTGTTTTATTTTCTGAAATAAAGTAAGAGAACATATAGAACTTTCTAACACAGTGAAAGGCTCAAGGGGCTGAGGGGGGGAGGGGTAGTTTTCCAGGTATCTGGAGGAAAGCAAAAATTTCACGTTCTTGAGTCAAATACTTTGCTGAAATTAAGTTGAATATTATGTACAGACCATTCTCTGTGTCTGCCTGAATCTGCAGAGCCATATGAGGATGAAAACTCTAAGTCACTCATATTTCCATTTTTCCCAGGTTTTGAGTTAGTGCTGAACAACATTTCTGAAAATGGACTTTCATTTTTGCCTGCTGACACATGTTGTTTAACTTGGGTTGGCTCAGCCATAGCCTGTGAGCTCCAGGTCTCTCCAGTTTCAGAAATGGCTCCAACTGGACTTGTTTTACCTTGGGCTTGGACAGGAGCAGAAAAGCATTGCTGTTGCCACAATGTCATTTTTGTATAGTTGTATCTCTTCCATTCCTTCTTTCATGGTATTGACACTGAAAGCACAACAGGACCTTTCCAGGCCCCAAGGGACTGGGCAGTCACCTATATTAGTAAAACAAAGATACAGAAGACCAAATACATCAATATTCTTCAGTGTTTAGCTATTCAATATATCGATGTCACCTTACAAAGGGCTGTGGGCCAAAAATAACCCCCCCACATAATGAATTTCAGTTCTAGTTGGAAAAACAATTGGACAGCTATGATGAATCAGCTCCTATAAAAAGAGAAAATACTGTAACTTTGGGATTGTCTCCAGATCAGACACAGCATTGCCGCTCTGAGAAGGCTGTGAGCTGGTGAGGTATTTTGGGGGATACTGACACATAAATAAATCCACTGAGTGTTGTCCTCTGCTCTGGATCTCTTGCTGTTAGAACTGCCATATGACAGAGCTCTCCAAACAGAGACACAGAAATCAGCAAACTGCTGCTAAGTTGCAAGCTGCTGAGTTTATTTGGGGTAGAACTGGGTCTAACAAAAACAAGTCCTGCAGTCTGTGTCCATCATCCACCTGACTCAAGGAAATAATTTTTGTGCTTTCCCCCCCCCCCCCCCCCCCCTTTTTTTAACATGAATGCCATCTCTTTAGTGCTGTGGGCAGAGCCTGCAACTGAAATTACTTTGTGGTGTCATTCGGTTTGATTACACCATGACACCTGCAGCTGACTGGGTGTGAGGAGAGAGCTGATTGATATCTTGAGTCTACCTCTGTTGTCGTTTGATCAAGGTGATGCTACTGCTGAAGTGCAATAAAGCTGGGGAATCTAATCAGCAGAAAATCACCAAGTGTGGAGGCATGTGGGTTCACTCCAGATATCCTTGTTTCTGAATCTGGATATGGGGGTTTAGTGATGGACAATAAACCATACCTAGTCTCCCAGTAATTCTTATCCTTTTCTGAGAGGGCAAGCTTGATTTTTTTTCTGTCACTTCACATGCATGCAATTCAGGATCAACTCCAGTAAAGCCAAATAGATAAGCTTTTAAGTGCTGCAGTCAGTATAAAACTGGTTAAGTGAAGAAAATATAAAATCTGTAACTATACTGTGCCTAAAAAGTCATGCATACACAGATTTACTACTTTTTGACAAGGTACTTCTAATGCAAAGAGATGATACTGCATTTTTAAGTTAAACTTAACTTTTACATAAGCCATTAACTTATATAAGCTTATCAACCTGACTTCTTTTGAACTGTTTGAACAGTGGAATTATCTTCTGTAAGAAATTTTGAAATTATGTGCTTTTCTGAACCCACTTGAAAAAAATAAAAATATTAAACGTTTATTGAAAAAGAGCTAAAAAAGCCCTTCTGACTTGAAAATCTTGGGATGAAAATGTCAGTATTTTTACCAGAGTGAATTTGTTGTATTCAACTGGAAAAGTTATACGTTGATTCTTCCAAAAGGAAAATAGAAGATTTTTACTGAATTCTGTAGGAATACTGTTTTAGTAAAATATCTGCAAGTGGGAAAAAATCATTGATCTCTGAAACTTATAATTCTCCAGCATTTTTATTAATACACACTTCTAATAATGCTGAATAGGTCCTATACTTGTTGGAATCACTGTGCAGATACAAAATTATGCTCATAAAACAGCTTAGCACTATTATACACATCTAAGTACTAATACACATATTAAGTACTAAAACATCCAATTAAAATAATCTATTTAAAGTAACTCGGTAAACAAACGGGAATTCTGGAATTAGAAACTCTTGAAATACTAGTTCCCAAATGGGTTTCCATGCTTTGTATGTGAGTGTATGTGTGTGCGTATGCAGATGTGTGTGTGAGTTTCTATATTAATGATGATAGCTAACAGCTACTGGTATGTAAATAAAACCTAGCAGAAAAGATTTTTTGCATGAAGGGACCCATTTTCATTCCCAGTTTTATACAGAGATCATCCTGTATATTTTTGTTTTGAAGTTCACTAAGAATTCAAGTATCCAAGAAATACTTTAAATAAAATTAAATATTCATTTATTTAGAATTCTATCAAAACAAGTGGCTATCTACACACATCTATCTGGTACATAGCAATGCATCAGCAAATAAACACAGGAAAATCAGTTAAGTCCTGTTAATATAAAATTCCTCTAGTGCCTTCTGCTTGCAAAGTCAGTCAGTCTTTGAGAAGTTCAGCAAGGTCTAATCTGCTACGGGTTGCTATTACCTGCTCAATAGTGATCTTGTTTTCTCTTTAGAGTAGTAACAACTCTAAATTATTGTAAAATACTAGGAATTACTTAATCCTGAATGACATTTGTGTCTTTGATCACTCGTTATGAGATCAGCTTCTCTTCTGCTGTTCAGTATGTTGCTTGAAGATCTATTTGGAATTAGATCCTCACTGAAAAATGTCACCTTGTTGACACAGCAGCACTTCCTACAATGAAGATTAAGTTTATTTCCTATTAATTTTCTCAGAATATTTTTAGTGTTGAAAGATACTTCTCTTCAGCTGAGGAGAAGTTACTCTGCAAGACAGTAAAGGGAATTAAAATGTATCGCAGTAAGGCCTTCTATAGGTAAGATGCCACAGAAATGCCCAGGTATTCTGCGAGTGATAAAGAACCTGCACTTAGCCACCTGCCCAAGTCAGGAAGCCTATTGAGTGTTGCGCTAAGTTCTGATTTGAAAAGGCATTGATCAGGCTCAGTGCTAATTCTTTCGCTGTGTTTTATGGGAGTGGGTTAAGATCTTTTCCCATCGAGCTGATGGTAGCTCTGCCATTGATTTCATCTGGAGTAATAGCATCAGCCCAAGTGTCTGTTGCAGGACAATAAAGTACAGTTTATTTAAGTGCATGAGAGGATATTACGAGACAGCGAAGCACATGGGCTGTAGAGAGTAGAAGCAGCAAATAAAATAGACAAGACTAACAAATCCAGGTCTTGTTCTTTGTAGTCCACCATTTTTCTGTATCTGCTGATTATGAATGCTAGTTTTTGAATTTCTTCAGCTGTTAACTGCTCACACCAGTACTTCTTTATTCAATCCATATTCCTTGTATAAATACTGCTTTTTTTCCTAAAGATCTTTGTTGTGTTTTTACTCCTGGGAAGTTTATTTTTTTTTCCTTTTTTTTTTCTTTTTAGCCTATTGGGTTATTCCATTTTCCATGTCATCAAGCCATACTACCTGAGTTTTCTAAGTCATCAGGCCACTCTCACAGCACTGCTCCATCTCTGCTCAGTATTATTTCAACAGTTATTTCAATATACTGATGTATATACTGTGTGAAACAATCCTAATAATTGTGTTAAATTATTTCTTTTCAACTTTATGCATCAGTTCCTCTGCCTCATTACTCCCTCAGGAAGATCCCAAGAGCTTGATTTAAAGTTTCTTGGGGTTTCAAGAATTTCATTATTATCAAATTGCACTTCCTTGCCTTTCATTTCCTTGCATGTCAGTGGTAAGAGTGTGCATTGGAATTTGGTTGTTCATCATTTGATCTAAATCTAAAACTGTAAATGTTAAGTGTTTTTTATTCCCTTCTCCAAATGTTTTATTGATTCACAGACATACTGCTTGGAAAATATAAATAAAAAATAATAAAAAAGAAAAAATAATAATTAAAATTAAAACATCTCTTCCTTTCCTGGAGAACGTTCCAGTGTAAAGGAACAGAGAAGTACAGTATAGCAGAAGATACTGAGTTGTCTAATCGTATCATAGAAATTAGAAATGGACACTGGTATGGAAGAAATACATATTTTTTTTCCCTGCAATATGTTTGGATTATTGAAATATCTTTAATTGCTATTAGAGATGTACCTACCTATTATGAAATTCTGAAAAAAAAATGTATAGAAACCCCCAAAATTGTCTCTCTTGGTAAATTGACAATTCGTTTTCTAAGGAAGTCAGATTTTACATGGTCTCTGACAATAAAAAGGGAAGGAAAATTTGTAATAGAGAGTAAATTTCCCTCTTGGTCTTTCCTAGTTATAATTTGCATTACATCCTTTCTTAGAGCCTTCTGGGGTTTGGGTTTTTTTTAATTATATATATTGTGATTAATTCAAGTAATTCTTCATTATTAGAATTTATATTCCTAATCAAGTTGTGCATTGTAATTCCTTTATCATTCTTGTTTTCAATTCTACCCACCTAATCTCTTTTTCAAATATGCATTTTGTTTTGTCCTCAACAATGCATGAATGATAATTTTTTACACTTCTTTTGAAACAGAAAATATTATCACCAGTAAACAAAGAAACTGAAAATCCAGGAAAGGATGGATGTTGGTTGGTTTTTTTTAAAAAATACTTTTTCTTATATTCTCGCATAAGCATTTCCTATTATGATAGTATAAACTAGTAAGAAACATCTCATGGAGTACTTTCAGTGTCAGATAGAAAGTGATAGGATCATAACGGGAGCAATACTGGGTGGTGTTGGTGGAAATATGAACAGATATGGATAATTAATTTTAGTAGCAGTAACACAATTACTTTCAGCCTACTTAGTTGTTGCAAATATGGCCTAACATTTACGTTCTTTGCTGTTCCTAAAAACTTTAAATTATTCTGTAGAATATATTAAGAAAGCTATAGTTCATTAAACTGTTTTGCCTTCCCTCATGTTGAGATATCAGCAGAGTTCACCCTGAAAATCTCTTAGCCAAAATTATGAAATAATTTCACATCATGGAGGTTTCTTTGAATCCTAGAAGTAGAGAACTGTGACTAAAGTTATGGGGCTATTACAACAGCTTAATTTTTATATGACTCATTCATGCAGCAGTAAAGCAACGGTGGAAAATTTAAAAATTCTGGGGGAACACAGATACCAGTTTTAAGAAAGATCCATTTGAACCAGACAGCGTCTACTACATTAAATCAGTCCAGAGTGCGCTTCAGAAATGATCACCAGCTACAAATGGCTTTGCCAAAAACATTTCATCCTCTCCCCTGCTTCTTGGACAAAGAGTTTGAGAACACCACAGCTCCACCTTGTTCTATCTTAATAATGTATCAGGTACTACAGTAGTAAAGGTGTTTGCAGTGATCTCGCGGAAGTTCCCTGAAGAAACCTGGGAGAACAGTACTCGGGCAGTTGCACATTTAACTACAGGACTTTATTAGCATATTGAAAGAGCTGGTGAATTGAACAAAGTATACTGACATAGATCAGTATACTGTAATATTGCTTTCAGAATAACAGAGAGGGACATGAACAATTGGACCTTAGTGTCTTGATGTGTTTATTAGGTTCTCTTTCTAGAGCTGTAAAATTATTAGAAGGAACCATAAGATATCATCACCATAGAGGAAAATAATTTGTATGCATGCAATGATAGATATTCCTTATGTTATATGCCAATGAAACCATTTCCTTGTTGTAATAGAAAGCCTGCTTGAAGCAACTGTCCAAAGATTAATCAAGATAAGACAGAAATGAAATTATTATGAAGGATGAAATACTACAAAGGATTAGAAAAAATTACAGTGTGTCCTTCAATACAGGGAGTCTTCTTTCTGTTAGCAAGAACACTCTTAACCTTGAGGGCATCCATTTTTGTCTCTAGTTTCTGCTGTGCTTGCTTTATTTAGCAACCGACCAAAAGGCTTTGCCTTGGTTACATTAATTATTGGTGAACTGCAGGCTTCGTAGTTGTGTAAAGGATGATGATAGCTGAAGAACTGCAGCTGGATTGAAATGTGGCAGTCCACCTGCTAAGCAGGAAAGAAGAACAAGACAACAACTCAGTGCTTCATTTGCTGTATTGACTTCATAATTAATCTTAACGAAGATCAACCTCCAAAGGCTTCAGACCTGGAATTTCCTTGTAGCTGTAAAATAATAATAATAAAAACAGTGGAAAAATAAGGTTTTTCTAACTTTAAGAGAATTAGGTAGCAGTAATGTCCAAGACTGTAACTGAATTGTGCAGTATTGCAGAGGAAGGTCATGTAGCCAATTCTTTGACTGAAATTTAAACAGCCCACATTTGGAAATCCTTGCACGTAATGCTTCTGTACTGGGACTGTTTGTTTTTTTTAAAGAAATGACACTAAAATGTTAAAGTTCTGAATGAATTGGTTTCACTAGATTTTAAAATATCATTGCTTAAATAATGCATGTGCAATAATAATTTAAATTTTCTCTATGGATCATTCTACTGGGTTAAAACTAAAGTAACTTGCCAATATTTATGGTATTCATACATGTCATGAAGAATTCTTTTAACTGTTATTGTCCATTCTGACAATAAAACCAAAATCAAGTCTAAAAATACTGCAAATTGTTTTTCTTATTATGGGACTTCTTATCCTCAATATATTTTAACTCTTTATTATATTTAAGGCAAAAACAATAAAAAACAATTGTTTTCATGAAAGATGTGAATTCTTTGAAAGATATACATTCTTTCAAAACTATATTCATGAAAACAATGTCTAGGAGATGGTTTTAAAAGCTACTATCATTACATAATTTCAAGAAACACACATTCTCAGTCTGGCTTAAAACATATACGCTTGCAGACATTTACGTGATTTAACTTTACTGCTAATATGCTTAAATGAGGTGTGTGTATGTGTGTGTATATAAGTCTTGCTACTAATGAACAGGGACTTTTCTACTGCAACATTTGATTATAGAGAGCAATTATGCCAAAAGCATATGAGAAATATTTCATACTTTTTGTGTGAATATACAGTAAACTGAAGGGAAAACATTTTCCCTGTGCTTGGTTCTGAACAGATAGATTTTGAGGCATTCACAAAAGAGATAAATGGACAGATTATGAAGGAAGTGGCAAAGGATGATCTGAGGGTAAGAATGTAATTTATTTGCATGCAGGACTAGGCACCACCTTTTCTCCAGATAAATAAGCAATACATTACAAAGGACTAGACTTTTGAAGAATACATTGTTTTAGATAGATGTCTGATTAAACATTTAAATTGCTTAAATATATGACTCCGTATTATTTTAATTGGACTAGGTTCCTGAATTTCTTTTGAGAGTTGTGCAGATTGAATACCAGTACTTTTAAGTCCTCTGTAAAAGCTATCACTGGATAAAGAGCTTTGCATACCTTTCTTCATATGAAGAGAAAAGAAGGTGAGTTTGTATTGGGTTTGCATGGCAAAGTTTTGGTAGTGAGGGGTCTACAGAGGTGGCTTCTGTGAGAAGCTGCTAGAAGCTTCCACCAGTGCTAGCAGGCTACAAGATGGACCTACCACTGGCCAAGGCCAAGCCCAGCAGCAACAGTGGTAGCACCTCTGGGGGAGTGTATTAAGAAGGGGGGAGGGGGAATAAAATTATGCAAGATGGAGAGAGGAGTGAGAATATGCAACAGAAACATCTCTGCAGCCCCCAGGGCAGGGCAGGACAGGGCCGGGGGGCTCCCGGCGCCGCGGCAGAGGCTCCCCCCAGCCCGCGGCGCAGCCCCCGGCGGGGCAGGCTGTGCCCCCAGCCCACGGAGCCCCCGGGGGGCAGCTCCCCCCCCGCAGCCCGGCAGGGCCCCACGCCGGGGCAGGGGGTGCCCGAGGGAGGCTGTGACCCGCGGGCAGCCCGCGCTGGAGCAGCTCCGGGCAGGGCCCGTGGCCCCGCGGGGAGAGGAGCCCGGGCCGGGGCCGGGCTGCGGGCAGGGCCGGTGCCCCCGCGGGGACCCGCGCCGGGGCCGGCCGGGCCTGAGGGGCTGCGCCCCGCGGGGGGACCCACGGCGGGGCCGGGCGTGGGGAACTGCAGCCCGGCAGGGCCCCAGGCTGGGGCAGCCCGTGGAGGGCCCCCTGCCCTGGCAGGGCCCCGCGCTGGGGCAGGGCAGGGTGTGAGGAGCCTCCCCCGGAGGGGCAGGAGCGGCAGGGACAGCGCGGGAGGGACTGACCCAGCCCCGGGCCCGCCCTGCGCCGCGGCCGGGGAGCTGGGAGGGACTGCGGGGGGAGCGGGGGGGGGGGTGGTGGTGGCGGGAAAGTGGTTTTTTGTGGTTTGTTGTTGGTTTTTTTTCTGATTTAATTGGTAATAAAATAATTTCCCCCAGTCCAGTCTGTTTTGCCTGTGACAGTAATTGCTGAGCGATCTGTCCCTGCCCTTATCTCTACACGGGAGCCTTTCCTTATGTTTTCTTTTCCCTGTCCGATTTAGGAGGGCAGTGACAGCAGACCTTTGGTGGGCACCAGGCGTCCAGCCAGGGCCAACCACCACAGACCTATATGTATACATTCATTTTTTTCAGAGCTGGCACCTAGATTTTCATTTGCACTGAACATCAACAGATACACATTTGATCCATAGCTGTTAGTTGATGGGTTGAGGTATTTCCTTTGTACACTACTTTATTGGTTGATCAGACAGAAAATAATGAGGAAGAGACATCTTTTTATCTAATACAACACAATTTTTAACACCTATTATGAAAAATTAGCTGAAATGTTATAATATTTTATAAAAAATAATTACAAAGTCTTCAGCTCTGTTCAGATGCTATTTGGTCAAGTTAGTGGAAGAAATAACATTAAGGTTTGAATTCATCTTACCATATGCAAACAGCTACAGTAGTGACATCTGTGCTTGAGTTAGTGTCCATACACTGCTGTTGAAAGAGATATGGACAAAATATCTTATTAGAACCAAGGGTCTAATTAATTTAATTCTGAATAGCCTTTTTGGCTGTGGAGTATTTTTGCCTATTTCTCTCCATTTACTACAAAGGAACATCCATGTGACAAGGGTAGGAAAACGGGTAGAGATAATAACTGACTACATCCCCTGACAGCAGTGGGCTACTTTGCCCTAAAATAAATCTGACATATATAACATAACAGTGCTTCATGGAAGCTGTCATTTTACCATTTATTTGCCTGCTTGGTACATACCTCTTCCAGGGTAAAACTGGGCTGTAGTGATTTATTTTTGGTAATTTACATATAGAAACACCTTGCATCTGAGTTTCTGGTGGTGTGAGAAAGAACTCAATTTATTTATTTTTATTTTTCAGGAATAAAGGAGAATTTAGGAATAAGGAATATTTATTATGGTATTATATTTCATAGATTTCTTTTATAAAAACAAATACTAACATTTGGGCCTAAAGTACTGTGTTTGGCGTTTTCTCTTTTAACTTAAAGGATACCCTTGCCAGGCAAGACAAATCGCTCACTTCCAGATCCCAGTCAATTACTTCAAGAACTGCTGGAGAGTTTCACTTCTGAAGAATTAACTTTTTGGCTACCAGAGCTCTCAAAAGTGACAAATTGCCTACCATGTAGCTTGAAAGATCATATAGGAACGTGAAATTTAGTGCTATTTATGATTTCCTCCCTGGAAAGGATTGATTTTATTTCATTGCCGCAGAAGGTGAACTGAACACCTTACATTCCAGGTTCAGCATTGCCCACGTGCTCTTGTTATTAGCTCTAAGGGTAGCATCAGACACCCCCTCTGGAGCTTGAAGACTATGTTTTTGTCGATTAGCCCTACCTTTTAATTGGTTCTAGATTAGACAAATAAAGGACAGCTCTTTTATATCATTCCCCTGGGGTTCTTGATGGGGTTTATGAAGACAGATGCTTCTGACTTCACATTCTTAAGGGCAGGAGCAAGGTTCTGTCAGGTGTTTTCAGGTACTTCCTATAGTGTTGATGGATATTCCAAACACAATTGAAGTAGCGATCAAGAAACCAACATAATAAATTACTCGGTTTAGTTAATCGCTAAATATCCTAACATAAATAGTACCTGAAAAAAAAAAATCCCAAATCTTGGAAAAAACGAACTCAAGCACTCAAACAATGTGTCAGAATTAAGCAACTTGTATTTAACTTAATAAAAAATGTCCATTTTGACATGTTTTTGACTATACAGCAGCCCTCTCTGAAACAGAAATATTACAGACTGACTTATCTCATGCGTTACATCCCACCAACATCTGATGCACCATGCTCAGAAACAGACTTGATGGTGACGGTGATGATGGTAGGACAGTATTTGGAAATATTTCTGTTGAATGCTGTCTGAAAAAATTGCCCCTATTTTGTACATACAGTTGGTATTTTCATAAATGAAACAAACACCTGGATGCACAAGCAGTCCTAGCTCATATAAATGCAAAGTTTATGAGTTTGGACATCTGTGTTTGCTAACAGTTGTCACCATAATTTAGAGGGTCTTGGGAAGCGAAGGGTTATGGAATTAATCTTGACATATATTTCAGAATATGAGGGTTTTTTATGTAGACTGTCTGCTATTTGTCAGTGTGTTCATATATTTTATTTAAATGTACAATATATTAATGCATAAACTATTATATTTGATACATGGATATTATTTTTCTGTTCATACAGGTCTAAATTCAGGAAGACATTTAAATATTTATCTATCATGCCTTCAATTACTTCACTTGCATATGTTAAATTATTTTCCAAAACAAGGATACTTTTCTGAATCAGGGCCAGGGAGGTACTGTTGTTATCTATGCAGTTATTTCCTTCTATCAGTTGATACAATAAAGTATGCATATTTCCCTAAGGTCACACAAATGTTATTCTATAAATTCCAGTGATTTCATTGTTGGGTTAATTGATTTTCAGGGGAGAATCAAGAAATGACCATCTCATTAACAAGCAGAGTTTAGCAGCCAGGATCCACTGGTTTGGCCAGAGGGACAGAAAAACACACAGATGGCAAACTAAAAAGCAAGCAAACAGAAAATGTTGAAGCCAGCTACTCCAGTCATTGTTCAAACTTCAACAACCTGTACTTCAAAGTATTTTTAATCTCATCTCTTTTCATTTACAGTGGCAGGTAAAGCAAATAATATATAAAACGCTACATTGGTGGGACAACAGGTTGTTTTGTTTATTAAGTCAAAGTGAAATGTTGATTTACACCAAGAACATAAAAAAAGCAAAGGGGAGATGATTACAGCTTCACTTTGGCTGCTCAGATTCTAATAATCTTCTACATGTAATGAGGCTGGGGAATGGAGAAGCCTTTTCCTGACAGTGCTGGCAGCAGGATAACTTCTACACGCTATTGATTTTTCTTCATTGATTGTAATCTTCCTCTTCCTGAGCGTCTGTCTTTGCTTCTCTGACATATTGAACACTGAATAGTCCCTGAGTAATTCTTGAACAGTTTGGGATCATTTTTATTTTCACAGGACAGTTGAGACCAATGGAGTGATTTATGTGTACTTTGGAAGGCAAAACAAAACAGTACTGCTCCAGGAATAAATATGGACACAAAGAATTATTTATTTATTTTTTAAAGCAGCTCCTATCTTCCCTCCTCTCCAACCCCCCTTTACTTCCACACTCCGATAATTTCATAAGTATCTGCCAAATCATGTAGAGGAGAACAGTAAAGCATAAACAGCTCTCACAGCTGTGATTTCAGCCATGATTGATGATTAAATACCACTGGAGGGATAGCAGGAAAATGAATATTTATTAATGATATAAAGTGCTGCTGGTTTAAAATCCAAAGAGATCCATCATTTCATATCCATGGGATGTATGCATTGAAAGCAGAATGTTCAATAAAAGGATCCAAATATCTTAGTCAAAACATAAGTAATTCCAGTGGGCTGCTGATTGAATTCCTTTCTTAAAGTGAGGTAACCATAGTGGTTTTCATAAAGATTTTATTCCCCCTTTAGTTGCCATTAAGATTACATGAATAGTAGATCATGTAGACCTAGCCTAGAAAAAGATAGCAGTAAGCAGCTCTAGCTTAAGTATATTAGAAAAACACATAGCTATGCACAACTATCATCCATATAATACCAACATGCAATTTACAATCATTTTCTGCAGAGGTAAAGACTCCACAGTTGTTTGATGTGTAACAGTTGGCTTTTTCTGCCATGGCTTCATTAGCTTTTATTTTATGAAGCTGATAGGTCAGATAACCTGTACCACACTGCTACAGGCAGCTTTGCATATTTTTTATTCACAGCAGAATTTTGCTCTGAATGATCCTAGTCTTTCAGAAGTTAAATAAGGCAATTTCTGGCTTATCTGATATGCGAAAGAGAATATTTTTTTTCATTTCATTTTGCAAAAGAAAAAAAAATTACAAAAAAATCCTTGTGTCTTTCGGTTTTGAATGTAGGCCCGATTAGGAAGTATTGTCCTATTATTGATCTTTGTTTTTTTTTCTCTGATGTTTTTGCAGCCTGTTATATGGGATGAGCTTGTTCAGACAATAAAAAATGTAGCTGCTGTGTTGACAGCAAAGGAGAAATTGACTGATGGAATTCAGCTGCATAATTTAACGTACAGCTTTCAAGTCAGGCTGGAAGTTCCAGAATGTTAAACTTTGGCTAATGGATAGTGTTGAGAAAGGCAGGGTTCAGAGGAAGTCTAAAAATGGATCAAAACCATACTCATGGCTAAAAATGTGAACAAAATACTTATTTACTTTGATTTGGAGAAAAAGGGGGATTAAAAAAAAAAAAAGAAAAAAAAGCAAGCATCTAAATGACACTGTTGGCATTTGGAGTAAGAGAAAACGCACACACTCTTACCCAGCAAGAGAATCATTACATCATATAAAATTAAGAGCAAGCAACTGGAGAGCAGGTGATCTCTCCCCTTTTATCAACATTGCCCTTACTCAAACTCAACAAAGCTTCTCCAGATCAGTGAGCTCAGTGTCATTTCCTATGGTCACAGCCCTTGGTGGAAAACCACCTGCATTTCTGACTGTATTTATTATTGTGTTACCTGGTCTTTACAGTTGCCTGGATAATGAACCCAAAGGACAGGGGCAGGGAGTGGGGCAAAGAGATAGGAGAAGGGGAGAGTACTTTGGCAGCGAAACCCCTGGAGAATCAGATAATGCCTCTTGCTGCTCAGTGCAAGCATTAGCAGCTCCCACTGCCAAGATTTGTGAAGAAGGGGCTGGTGCCCCTTTCTGCATCACAGCTGGAGAAAGAGCACGGAATTCAGGCTTGTTTAAATAGATCTGCTATTTAATGACTTTTTTGCCATACAGTCTTATTTCAATAAAGGATTTAGGAGTTAAAGGGTTAAAAAGAATAAATTGTAGCACAACGAAATATTGTAAAAGCAAATGAGCCATACCACAGCTTTGCTTGTCCTGAGTGCTGAGCCAGCATTTTGCCATCGCTGCTTTCCCAAGGTATTCCCAGTAGCTGCAGTGTGGAGGGAAGGTTAGAAGTATCTTTTCTGAAAAACAGCCATTCCTGTGTGAAATACAGTATAAAGTTAGCACTTATTTTGGAAAGAATAATGACAGTGATCTGTGTTTTCATGTAAGGAGATCAGAACGTTTCCTTCGGGCAAGCAAACATATATTGCAAGTGTAGGTGAACTGAAAGACACAGAAATCCACTTAATACTCGTAATGACAAGGGTTTGGATTAATATAGTCTAAAGCTAGGGATGAGATTCAGATTCTTCTTTGAACACCTTGGTCTCAGTTCTGCCTATATGGTCATCAGCTGCCATTTGAAATGCCCTAGAGTATCCTTTTTGCTTTCCTGCTGCTTTTCTATATGGATGCACATCCTTCAGCAGCTCTAGTGGCTCTAGATGCCCAGGTGGGGCTCTTAGAGGTAGTTTCATGAGGTAGCTACAGACCCCTGGGGAATTCCTCCTCAACCTGATAGTTGAAAGGCTGCGGCAGTTCCATGTCCCCGGGCTGGGTTAGTTGAGAGGCACAGGTACGCACACACACACAAAATATAAACAGAACTGACCACACACATCAGCCCAGAGAGTAAAGTGTTTATTCTTTATCAAAAACCTGCATAATCACACTCAACACTCACATGTGCATGAGCAGCAGAGGTGCCCCACCATCCTGCTCTTCTTCTCCAGCTGATCAGGGCTGAAGTCTGCTGGTGAGATACAGACACACACAATGTGGGTCACCCCAGAAGCTGGCCTCAGGCATTGTCTACCCAGCAGCTGGTTCCCAACCCCCAATGCCCTCCAGTTGCTCATACCTGAACTGAACCCTCAAAGCCATAAGGTTCATGGTCAAGAGCAGGGCCCAGTGTACTGAAACCTCTTTGTTCCCTATTTTCCCACACCCCTTGATGTCTCACTTACCCATCTTTGGTCCTTCTATATGTCCCATAATAGGTTTTGCACTTTTCCACAACCCCTTAAGCACCCCACATTAATTTCTACACAAACCAAAAGTCCTCTTCCCCTGTCTCCCATACTCAGTTCTGTACTCCTGTAGCAAACATCTCTTTTAGCATGCAAAGTACTCAAGGGAAGATGCTCTCTCCCATGAGTCATCTTGGTGGGGTTTAGACCAAGGACAACAAATGGAGTCAAAGGTGATGACACTTAGCTAACTTTTAGGCCTTTAAAGGTATAGAAAACTAATTACATCCATGGAATGAACTGTACATTGGGGCATACAATGTCTGTACTGGTCTGACTGGGATGGAGTAAACTTTCCCCTTAACAGCTCTCATAGTGATGGGCTTTGTATTTGTAGCTAGAACGGTGCTGATAACACACCAATGTTTTGGCTGCTGCTGAATGGTGTTTCCACAGCATCATGCCTGTCTCTCCAGCATCCCTCCCCCAACACTCCACAAGGCAAGAAGGCTTGGCAAGAAGGGTATAGACACCTATACAGCATGCACACCTGCAAGAGTGCTGTTTTCAAGTACCTTCTCATGTACCTGAAAAAAAAGAGGCTGAAAATCTTTATTGACAAAGATAAGGCCTTTGAAAGGACCAGAGGGGTAAATGTATCAAGGCATATCAGCATTTCCAGAAATTCAACGGCAAGGGAGATGGGCAGTTCTCTGTAAGGGAAACAGATGCTCTAGAGGTTAAACAACTGCAGTGGGAAATCAGAATGTTAAAGTAATTTCTAGCCTGTGCAAACGATATCCACCTGACTTAGGATAACTTGCTTTGCTATACCTAGATTTTCCCATCTATTAAATCAACTATAACAGGAGTCAGCTAAAGACAAGTATAAAAGCGTATCCAGTAGGATGCAAGATTTAAAGGTTATACTTATATGTTTTAAAGGTTATACTTATTCTTTTTAAGCTCTAATGTTGAAGATCTGACTGATTTCTTTCTTTAGCTTGCATATGGGTACAAAATTACAGATTCCAGTAATGCACTGGTTAATAATATCAAAAATAAAGCAGCAGAGAAGTGGAAATAATGAAGCTGGTTAAGATTCTGTTGCTTCTCACAAGGGAAAAAATGGCTTTATTGTGATTCAAGCAGAGCAGCCAGATTTCAAGTATTTGATACTAGCAGGTAATGGGAAATTACCCAGGTTTTTCTCGTATTTCTGCTCCAGCATCTTAACTTGAGCACCCTATATCATTCTATTTCATGGGCTCTGACACTTGGTAAATGGGTTTAAAAACTTTTAAAAAGAAGGAAAAAAACCCCATAAAGTCCTTTTGTTTTGAGTGATTATAATCACAATTTTCAGAAAACAGCATCCATGTCCTGGGCTGATGGTACGTTACAATGGCATGTCACATCTGGATATATCAACCATATAATATCGTTTGACTGGCGGCAGCACTGCCAATTTGAGGAAAGGCACCTCTGACTGAGGCAGCATTTCCAAACACATTTCTACTCCCAGCCTATAACATGTGCACATCTGCCTCTTGGGCTCTGTATTGCTCCTTTGGCTCTGAGGTGATGAAAATCAGACATCAGTAAGTGAATATTCACACTGCTGCCAAGGCCTTTAGGATCAGAGCCTTCATAAATGTACCTAAGCTACCTTTAATCTAGATTTCTTGGGTAAAGTCCCTGGAATTAATGTATTAACATAGTCAGGTTTGGGCAGCCAGTATTAAAGTCACTGGTAAAGCTGTGAAAACTACCTATACCCAAACCTGCTTGTGGAGTGCTGGGGAATCTCCTCTCCATCAGTGCATGAGGGTTAAATATTTACACTTCTTCACCAGAAAATCAGTCTGATCTCATCAGTGCAGATCCCTGTATTTACCATGTCCCTTTTCTCCAGCACATTTGTTGCTACACACTGGCTGCCTGCGTTCGCTTTGAGGGCAGCTAAGGAACATTCACGAGAACCATTCCTAGAAGGAACCAGGCAAATATAAACTGCAGAGTTCACAACTAACTTTGAAAGGGAAAAAATTTAAATTGTTTTCACTTTTATTTGTGAAGTTCACTCCAGACACATGTTTTGTGCCACTGTAGCTGAAACAGCAATTCCTGATGCCATGAAAAGTTTATTGAAAAATTGTACCCACAAGCTTTTGAGTATTTAGTCAGTGATTTAAGTATTTTCAAGGACTAGCCTTCAAGACAATCACATAGTCTTAAAATTTAGGAAGTATATTGTCTGTTATCCCTTTATGTGAAAAACTGTTACTTCAGTCCTGAAAGCAGAATGAAACAATGTAATTTAAGTGATGGAGACAAATTGCTAAGAATAAAGAATCATGTTGAAAAGTCCTCACTAATCCAGATGATGACAGATAAACCAGACCATTTGGTGTATGATGAATAAAGTCTGCATTCTAGCTCTTAATTAACACAGTGAAAATACAGGAAAGGTTGACACCCATTTGGGGTAAGATTCATCTCACCTAACTCTGGACACCTACAAAGCAGATGTCTACAACTAAATGGCTGCCTAAATTACTTCTTTAGCTGATGGAGAGAAATAGACACTTCTGGAGTTTTTTGTCATTTCTTGTGCTTTCCTACACTAGGATGAAATTAGCTGAGCTCTAGATGTAGCAATTTTTCTCTGTCAGGTATGAAAGGGGCACATTCACTGACATCATCAATGCAAATATCTGCACTGTAGGCATTTGTATTTAGCCAGATGAATCATGCTGACTGTATCTGTATGATTTTAACTCTTTTCTGATGTTGACTTATTTTTACTTGCATTGATACAAAATAAGAGAATTGCATTTCAGAAAGGGGGTCCATGAAAGTACCCTATGACCAAGTCAAGCAGAACTGAAAAGAGGATTCTGCACTTCAGTGTTCCAAAGTTCTTTTTGCTTCAGAGACATCAAACCAACAGGAAATTACAATATTTTTTGACCTTCAGCTCTCCTAATCTTTATTAGGAGATAAAAAATTAGATAGTTGTGGTAAGACAGAAACAAAATGTGTGTGCAATGTATTCCCAATCAAATTTGGAAATCTTGACATTTAAGGAAATTGCATTTCATTTCCATGCCACTGTTTTAAAAGTGCAGGTGAAATTTCTCTATTTTATTTTTAAATCAGAAGGCTAGACCTTGAAAATGTGTTTCAAACAAGGTTAGTTTTGCATCTAAATATGTAAAATAGCAAAAGCTGATATGACTTAAGGCAGCAAAAACATGGGATTCAGAGCTGAGCCCCTGAAAATTAGTAAACACCTGTGTTATCATGTCTAGATAAACCTTATTTTGACCAACCTATATGTGCCTTATAATAGCATCTATTTATATCAGCATATTTTTGTACTTTTTTTACAGGATTTCATTCCTTCTCCTTCATGCATTGCATAGCATGGACATTGTGTTTCAAAGACATTGATAAAACTGCCATTTACTAACTTTCAAGGACCTGCTAGGGAATTTTTAAGATAACCTGAATATCTAATAATTCATAATATTTCCTATAAATTTTAATTAGTGGTGTCCAGGACCTTCAAATTTCCTCAGTGCCTGTGTGAGAAGTATACATTCAGCCTGCTCCACCTCTGCTGAGCTCATGCCATATATGCCTGTGTCTCAAAGGACTGTCTGTAGTCATCATCATAATCATAAAAGATATTTTGATATTTACAAAATCCTCAGCTTCAAAGTTTTGACTGAATGCATGGCATTTCCAGAACTTCACTTGTGGGTGTTGGTTATGGCAGAGGCTTATTGCTGTTCAGAAAATGAGATGAGTTTCGCCTTGTCCCCACAGATCAGCAGGGCCAAGCTAAAATGCTGCAGCTTTCTTCCTGTATGATAAGTAGAGGTGGTTAATAGGAAGATGACAATTATAGCTACCTTATGGACAGATATTTTATTTTAATGCTTGTAATGTGGCCAGATGCCACGGCATAAATAACACAACGAACAAACAACTATAACAGCACTAATGACCTTGTGAGACAGTTTGCAAAATGCAAGGCATTTAAGCTTGCTCCTGTTCAGTCTTTTTAAGAAACTGTACTAACCTTCCTCCTGTGAGAGAAGGGAGACAGAAAGTGTGTTCTTTATAGGCACCAGGACCCTCATGGGATGTAAAAAATTATGCATAATGGAGCTGTCAAAAAATTTTCATATTTAGACAAGAAGTTGACATAGTTTTGGCTTTTTGCCTGTTCTTAAGAATTCTATCATTTAGAAGGTGAAAAGTATGTGGCTTTTTTCTTTATGTCCAAAAGCTTTCCTCCTTCTTGACCAAACATAACCCTTTACATTTTAATTCAGCTGGGGAGAAAAACCACAATTCAACACAGGGGGGACCAAAATGTCCAGTAATTTCCTGAGACAACACAAATGCAAAATTCTTGCTATCCTCCAAGCTTTTGTGTGAGAGCCACAGCAGAAAAAAAAAAAAAAAAAATCATGCACTTTTCATTACCAGTTTTCTGCAGAAATTAGTATTTTCATACTATTTAGCCCTCACCTACCTACTGCAGCTTTAAAGTAAAAGAAATATTGCCAGCGCTTTTCACATTGTGGGGCTGCGGGACTGCTCTGGGCCTCCTTGCAGCCATATTGCTGAAGGTTATTATTAATTGTCAGGCTGTTAACTTGCTTGTGGTGCTCAGAGAAGTCTGATGGCTGGAACTTTATCATGCAAATACAACTAGTAAAGGAATATCTTGGCTTCATAACTTGAGAACTCAAGGCATTTTCCTTGGGAGGGTGTGTATAGACAACCTGCCATTATGATTGATTGCATTCATGGAGCATTTCTGCTCCTGCCTCATTACTGAAGAATACATCCTTGGCTCCATGCAGTTCCCTTCCATTGGCTGGCACCTTTCCCCTTTAATGACATTCAAATCTGTTGCAGGTGCTTTCAAGCAGTCTGAAATACTGTTATCCTTTTTTCCACTCTGTATTAGCCTATGGGGACAGCAGCTGATGTGCAGTGGTCCAGTGGTCCAGTAGTCTTGGAATATGCCAGAAGATAGACCTCATTCTCTGCCTCCCTTTTGCAATAAAGGAAAAGCACTACAAACACCAGTTCCTTCTCAAATATGATGTTCAGGTTTCAGCTACCAGCTCTGCCTCACGGTTGTTACACAGATTTGTGATGGGCTGTACACGAACCTCTTCCATCTTCAGAAGAGGTGCAATGAAAACCCTTAATTTGAATCTTCACACACTTACAAGATATACCACACATACAGAGCATGTTGTAGCTACAGCTGAATCAAAGACCTTACTGTATTTTCATTGATTGTCTTTGCATGAATCACACATGCGTGTTAATAATTCAGCTTCATAACAGTATTTTTTCATACAAATAGAAAGGATGGTGTCATGCCACACAGTTACCCCTCACAGAAGACCTAGACTTACACTCCTGTGGCTATCACAAGTTCCTTTTGAGCTGTCCGATCCAGTACAACTAGAATCAGAAAATAAGTTGGATCAATAGGACAAAATATTACCTAAAAGAAAAGAGGATTATGGTCAGTTCGATTCAAGACTTTGGTTTGCCTAGGCTATTTAGGTCTTTCAGTAGGATATATACAGTTTTGAACCTTGTGCTATTTTTATAGTGGCTTATGATAGGTTGGTTTTTTTTTCCCTATCAGTAAAATTGAATAGAACTTTGCTCTGGTTTACTCTTCCTTCTGACCAATGATCCCAAAGGAACAAATTTACAGAACTTCACTTAGCCTGACTCCTTGAATGGTCCTGTGCTGATGGTACATGTGGTGCTACTGATAAATGTACTGTGGCTGGAATGAGACCACTCCTGAAATAGCTGAAAGGCTTTGTATGGACAAAAGGGAAGCTAGGATCTGGTATTACCTGGTATTCCTACTGCCACTACAGCTGCACAAAACCCGAGCAAATCTGGGAGCTATTTCTTTAAGGTGTCTGCAAATGACATTCCTTGAGCATATTCTCTTCTGATGCTTCATTATACTCAGAAATCTAAATAGCTACTATTCATGTTTTCTATACAATATTAGTCTCTGATCTTTCTCTTCCTTGTGCAGTTGCTATCCTTCCCCTGATAAGGAGGTTTGTGTTATAATTTTGTGTTTAATATATTTGCATCCTTTATGGCTCATGATTGGTAATTATACTTTTCTTACTAATAGAGTTCTTTTGTCTTTCAAATATTATCTCATTGGATTCCAGCAAATCCTTTTAGGCATACTGTAACTTCCAGACTTCTGTTACCTAATCTGTCTTCCTGGCTAGTTTTAAAGTGACTATTCTTTCTTTTTTCTCTTTTTTTTCATTTTTCTTTGCTGTGTTTCTGGAGTGGTGAAGTATTTGAGATTGTACTACCTCTATGTAAGATACTGTATCTAGCTATCGACTTTTTCTTAATGATTGAGTTTTCTATGGACACAGCTTGTCGATACCTCGTAGCTACAATTTCATGTCACATTTTTTGTCATGTCAATGTCCCTTTTATGTACAGTTAAGAAACCAAAGAAATCTAGGCAATTGTAGGCTGGTATGTGAACTGTTGCCGTCTTCTCTGAAGGGACTTACACACTCTTTGGAGTCATTCGTATGGTCTGCAGCTGCATGTTCTTGTAGGTTAGTGCTGTAGCAAGACCTTCTGGAAATAACTCCTATAAACAGATTGTTGGTCGAAAGAACTGAACACACCTACTGTTGGTCTGAGAGAAATAACTACCATAATTGGTGCTTTCTGGTCTGTACAACCCCTGGGAGCCAAGGACTTTTTTCTCAAAAGAATTCTGTAACAATTACACCTGGGGGCTGTGTGTATGTCATGACATAAAACACAGTCTGAATTAATTATTTAGTATGGTGCAGCCCACTTTGACTTACAAGCTATAAAAAGCCCGCCTGAGAGAGAATTAATTATTGCTGGAAATAACATATAATTACAATGTTGCAGGGAAAAGATAAGAATTAATGTGCCAGGTGTAAGTAGATTAGACCAGCTTGACAGAAATGAGCAACTGAAAAAGAATTTATAGATGAAAGCTTACAGCCATTGCACCCATAGTGACTGGAAAGCATTACCATGTGATGACTGCTTAGTGGCTTATGTGAAATGAGATATTGGCTTTAGGCTCATTGCTTAGAGTCAGGTCTCTGTGTCACAAATCTGACAACAAAATGGAGTGAATTGAACGTCTCATCAGAGAAATGAGGAGAGAAAAAGCTCAGAGGCTAAATTAAACTTATTTCCTTTCTTGAAATTATCTCCTTGGGTAAGAGTTGAGGAGCCTTGTGGCAGAAAAAGGAGCTCTGTGGGGAAACACATTTCACTCTGTGTTTCTATCCTTGTCCAGTGGTGCAGGACTCTGAACTCCAGAGTGGAGAGCCAGCCCCTTTTCATGAGGAAAAAAGAAAAATACTGCTTTATCCATGGTCTATCAAGTATGGGGGAATGAAGAGGAGGAAGGAGAAAAGAAAGAAGTTTTCACATGGCTTACCATTTTTCCTAAACATGTCATCTTCTTATTTTAAAAAGGAGCATTTATAATGTTCTGCTCTTTGACACGTAGAAGAGCAGTTTGTCCTAAGGGTAACATGTATATTTTATACAGTTTGAAGACATGTGTGAAAGAAGTGATCTAATCTAAGTGATCACTAAGTGGTCTAAGTGGAGTCTAATCAGGAGCACCAACACCTTGAATGAACGTGGAAGACACTTGTATTGATGTCTTTCTTCTGCCTGGGATTACAAGATGGCTTCACTAAATCATTGCAGATTACTCAGAACTACCTGAAACCAAGATTTTGAAGAATTTAAACAACTATAGTAAAAGACAAAAGAAGAGTGACTCAATATACGTATTAGTCTATGCAACAATATGGAAGAAATTAATAGCTCACTGGAATGGGATAAACATCCCTCTAAACATACCTCTGATAGATACAGGAATTGGATGGAATTGTACATGATGTGTGTTTTTGAATTCTTCTATTATTGGTGAAGATTCAGTAGGCTTTGCACCTGAGTCTCTCTCCAGGACAAAATAAAATTGAAGTGCTTAATCTTTCCCCATTTTCTTCAAAAAACCCATCTGCAACACTGATTATTTTTCTTTTGGTGTTGTAATAGTGTAATATCAGGCCCATGGTTAATGCAGCAGCCGATTAAAGCTACTCCAGGTTGCCTACCACTTGCTACTATTTGCTGTGTTAGGATTTAGGACTAGGAATCACAGCAGCTTCTCTAAGAAATCGTAGTTTAGTAAGAACCACAGTAAGGTACCCAACGCCCACACAATTTTTACTCTTTCTAATAGATTTTAGAAAAATATGTAGCTTAAACTTAGTTTTGCAATAGACTTCTTTGGTTCACAATTTGCTAAGCGTATTTCCAGGATGGGTTAAAAAAAAATAATGTTATTTACACTGTCCTTGTCACTATTGATAGTAGTTTGTTCCCATTACTTCAAAAACACATACTAGTGGTTCAGATAAAGTAGAATCATTTCATTCCATTTACAAAATTTGTCTGACTTTTATTTCATTTATCTGGAACAAAAATTAAGACTTTCGGGAACATGGTTTACTAGAATAAAATGTACTGACTTTTTAAAAGTTTTTCTTAAATTTTTTAATAAAAAGACAGTCTGGCCTGGTGGTTTTGATTATAGTTCCTTGGAGTTTTGGGGAGATGAGCCTGAAATCAGTTAATCTTATGCTGACGTGAACCTGTGTGAAGAGGACCTCTGGAGGTTTGCTTACCATTGCTTAATATTTAAATAACTAAAATGCTAATATACAGATCTAATTTTTGGTTGATTGCCTCACACAGATTGCTAGATGTAATGCACTTTACAGCATGAATCGATCCATTGTTTTGATTTTAACTGTATTGGGCCATGCATAATTATGATTGATTCTTGTGAACATTCACAAATTCACATAATGAAGAGTTTAGTATAGCAATAGAATCAATACAGAATAAAGATTTGTCAATGTTATTTAAGACTTTACAGCTAAAATCACAAAAATATCTCAGAGAAGTTAATGTCTCAGTGTCCACATTAACATTCCCCAGTTGCTGTTTCATTGGCATTCATTTAATAACAGAAAGAGACAAGAATATAAATAAGAAGAAAACTGATACATGTTCATGCCTACATCCACATGGTAGTGTCCTAATTGCCACTCACACAGAAATGATTGAGTTAGTGGTGAAGTTTGCAACAACACTGAACTCTTAATCTCAATCTCAGGCTTGAAAGAAAAAATACCTGGTAACAAGGACCCAGGATCCATATGGAAGATCATAGCTGGTCTTGTGCTACATTGCCAGATAAAACTGTGCTGCTATTTGATAGGCATTGGTTGACTAGGGCATACTTCAGTGTATCTCTGTCATTTGTATTGTGTATGTGGAGTGTATAGCCTGTACGTATAGCCTATATGTATAGGCTATATCAGTACTGTGTCAAGCCTTGGAATTTGATTATCTGTACTATCAAAAGATTACAGTAGTCTCTGACATGTTTTTGTGGGTGCAACCTACATTTCTCCAAACATTTCTGAGCCACAGTGCAAGAGTCAGAGCAGGCCAGGGACGAGTCATACTGGACGTTTTCCAGTGGCTCTCGTATTTGGTAGGCTGGAAGAATTCAGTAATATGGACGTGGGTCATTGTTGCAATGCCAAAGCATGTTCCTTTAGTAGGGTAACTAGAATACCTAAATACCATCTGGTTTTCCTCTCCAATATTTATGTCTTGTCTCATTTGGGTTTGAGTTTTGCATCTGTGTATGTTTTGTGAAGCAGGACATTTTGTTTCCTCTGTACTTTTCTGTTCAAAAAGGGACAATTAAAAAAAAAAAAAAAAGCAAGCAAGCAAGCAAAAAAACAAAAGTGAGTGTAGAAAAGGCCATGTATTTAAATACATTTCACTGAAGTAAGAACACACAATAGGAAGGTCAGTTTTGATCATCAGTTCCAGTTCCCTGCTGCCATTGGCACAGCCACACAATCCCTCCCATAAACTGATCAGTCCTCAATGATTGCCGTTAGTCTCTGAAGTCCTCAGCTCGTTGAGTTGAATAGGTCAGCTTCCTGTCTCATCACTGTCAATATGTGACAGGAAGTTTTCTGAAAGTTTTCAACATAAAGGAAGGAGGAGAGGAGGGAGGGTAAGAACACAATTTAAAATGGGAGATTGATTTTGCAGATTCGCATGATTCTGGGAAGACACTGGCAGATTTCTTTCATAACTACAATTATTTTTTGCTAATCATGTCAGGGCTATTTGGGAATGGATTTTGTAATACATATTTCAGTAAATCATAATATGTTCTTTTAATGTAAATTGTCTGGGCAAAGGGCTAAAAATTATCAGCTCCACTGAAAACTTATATAATTTTGAAACTCTCTAATGACAGTCAAATAGGTGGTAGGAGTCCTCTTCGAAATCTGGGAGCTTCAAAATCTGCCTGAGAAGTGATACAGGTGTGTACCTCTGGCTTGTATTTATATTGGAAATACCTGGACGTATTTAGAATGGAGCAGTGATCACAACAATACTGAGCATCCTGGTAAAACCAGGTTTACCCTGTCTCATATTTCCCTTGGCATCTGCTTATGGCCACTGTGGGAAATGGGATATTATGTTGTGCAGACCTTGGACTTGACCAAGTGAGACTATTCCTATATTCTTCCCCAATTTCATTAAATTCTACTAAAAATCTAATCACATTCTCACTGCACAGTGACATTTTCTCATTTATTACTTAATTTGAAATTGCTTCTAACTTTCAGGAAACATTTATTTCTACTCCGAGTCTCTAAATGAAGATGTTAGGGTGCTTGGTTCAGTTTAAGATTAAGAAAATCTAAATTTAGTTATCTAGCATAGTTGTCTACTGTTACACTAGGTGTCTATGATCCTCTTACAATCAATGAAGACCTAGTGGATACAGATCATAGAGTCTCTCCAGCTCCCTGGTCTTTATAGATTGCATTGATTACTCCTCCATTAACGATAACGTGAGCTTATATAATGATCTTGATTCAGTTTCCTAAACGTAGGTGTCTAATACCGTTGGAAATGCACTACTGTATCCCCTGACAGCTAACTGCTGCTTTAAAAGTACACATATCTCCTCCAGCATGTCCTTTCCCAGATCTACAAGCCCATTTGAGGATGTCTTGAATAAACCAGACAGGTCAAAAAAGGCAGTGCATGCCTGTGTTGAGGCAGTAGAACCAAGTCTGTTGTGCACAGGTGGACACCTCAGTTTTAGTATGATAATGACATTCTCACCACAGATTTTATTGCCTATAGGCTGGTATTGCTGCTCACAAGTCAGTAGAATTCCAAAACGTGAGATGATAAATATACCAGTCCTTCTTGGGTGCTGAATGAAATCTGAGATTTCATTTTCTCAGTTCTTTGAGCGTCTGCAGTTCTGTCATAGTAGGAGAGTGATAATGAAGATAACTGAAAAATGAAGACTAAGAAGGACTTGATGCATATGTTGTCTTGCTGCTTCATTTAACTGTTTCGTTTTTCATGTATTATGTTTGCCTGGGGGTTTTAACTGACAGGGCAAGCAACAATTCTCATACTTGAGTAAATTGCTTCAGTATGTGTTCAAGACCATAATAATTTGCATGTTATCCTTCAGCAGAAGATCATCTAAAGCACTGTGTTGACAACCAGTCTGGTATTCAAATATAAATGAAAGTCCAATAGTGGCAACCTCAGCATTCAGGAAATGAGAATCAGGAACCCTGGAATTGTGTTATAGAATCAAGCATCTTATTACTTATCTTCTTGTCCAGCATCTGCACTGCACACCTGTGCCACATTTGCAAGCTTCTCTGCAGGCAGAGAATTGAAACTGAACACACCAATACACACACTAGAAAGGAATCTGAGATTCCACGTTGCTGGTTTCTATAGGAATAGAGGATTTAAGTTTAAAAAATACAATTTCTATGAATATACATTAAATTTTCAGGATCTCATGACACCTCTGGTTGCCCAGCTCTGTCCTGGGGAATACAAATGAGCATTCATTCTAGCTGAAGGCCCTGTGGCCGACTTCAGTGGTCCAGCTGAGAAATTTCCATAGTTAATCATAGCATACCTCATATATTTTGTTTCTCAACTGACAAATGTAATGATTCTAACAAAGACTTTCCCTATAAAGCCAAGGAACTTCATTCAAATACAACCCCTCTTAAGAGTGGGACTTTTAAGACCAGAAGCCGGACAATTAACAAATAGAACAGGTTTTGTTTTCCGTTGCCATTGCAAAAAGTACATAATTTTCAGAGTTGCTACCAGAACTGAGAAAACCATTCTGAAGCTTATGAATGCTTTTAAGCCCAGAGAATTTTCCCTAAGGGAAGGGACAGTTCATGGCTAGGGAGATGAGTTACATTTTCCGGTCCACCTTATCACTGAAAGGAGAGGGGTAAAAAAGGTATGTTCATAAATGGCAATGTCCTGTTATCCTCAAGATAAGAAGTCAAGCATTAAGAAGGGCAGTTTTAGAAAGGATGCGGGTTTAGTTACCTGAAAAGCAGAAGAGATTCTGTCAATGTGCAAAAGCCCGGGTGTTTGCTGCTCTCACACAAGTCAGGTGGATTTTCCCCCCTTTCTTTTAGTCTGAAAAATGACCTTTCAGTCCTAATGAAAAAGTGGAAAATCTCCACCTCAAAGCCTATTTGCCTTATAGATGTCTGATGCTTCATAACCACTTTAAAATGAAAAGTCTTCCTTAACAAAAACTAAAAGGCAACAGAAGTGGTACTAGATACATGTAACCTTGATCCTGTGTTATAGAGAGAGATGAGCCAAGGTACACATTCAAATGAATAAGATGAGTCTTTATAATAATCTTCCTTTTGATATTGGATCGTTACAGTATTTCAGACTAACCTGTATCCTGCCAGTGGGAATTAATCTACCTGTTGAATGATGTAATAAAACCAGAAATACCTGCACAGAGGGGGATCATCCAGCAAACTCTGACAATAACCAGTGGCAGCTGTTTCCACCAAGAAGCCAGGATCCAGACAAAAGACAGACAGAAGTCAGTTTTCCTCAGGACACGTTTCTACTTACCTCATGGTAGTCGAAGACTGTGAACACATGAATTAGGACTTAAACTACCACCCAAACTCACATTTATGGTTTTAATAACTTGCAAGAAATATCTGAGTTAGAGCAGGAGACCAATCATTACGTATTCTTCTGCCATTCCATGTAGAAGAATTCAGGCTTTGCTCCAGGTTGTCACAAAGAACCACATTTAATCAGTCTGGTCAGAAGCAGGTAGCCAGAACTGGGAAAGAGGGATTTATCTTGTCACATCATTTTCTTGGCTGTAAGGACTGGCACACCCTAACCATCCTAGTCCGCTGTACTGCCAAGTGTGGGACAGACTATTGACTGTTAGTCTGACCATTCTTATTTTCTAGATGAAATGTCCATTCCTGCTAAGCTCTTAATCTCAGTGTGGATATGGCCTGTTTAGCAGTGTACTTATAAAGAAGTGACAGTGGTATAGACAGGAGGATGTGATGTCTTTATCAACAGTAGACATAATAATTCTGGCAACTGCTGATCAGTGTGGGTATGTGATGGAAAATGTATAGCAAGGATTGCAGGATAAAATGGATGCAAACTCTCTCCTGGATTTAGAACAGGCCAAGAAGAGTTAATAGAAATGGAGGTATAATCATAACAGTTATGAAGTTAGATAAAGCAGCCATGCCTTTCAGAAATTTCTGTGCATTCATTCATTTCTTTTAACTAGCTCAGCAAACAAACATGGCATATAATGTTGCAAACTGTACCTTCTGCAAATAACAAAACAAAGACCATTAACATGAATTTAAATCTCCTTAACCAGCTGCAGCCCCAGGGATCTTTTCAAAGAGGTAGCTGAGGGGATCACTCTGAAACCCTTATATTGATGATCTGGATCTCCTACTTTCAGGAGTTCACAGATCCTTGCTGATCTGTTCCCAAACAGGTCAGCCCCAGCAGAAGGGAGGTTGTGATAACTTTCTCCTAACAGGACCTCATCTCTACTGTTGCACTGAGGTGGCAGCGCTTCTCATGAGATGCCTGACTGGAATCTGGGTGGAAGCACTACTGCATTGTGGGATGAATCCTTTCAGAAACTGTAAGCTTACATGGTTCAACCTGGAATCACCTATGTTGGGTCTGAACAAAAGACTGTTTTTCTGTAAATGTTACAGTGCTTATAATACACAAATTCATTTATACCAAGTAAGGAAGAAAGGGCAGTTATCTAAATAGTTAGCGGTTATAAATAAGTCTGTAGGGGAGCCAGAAGGACAAAATGGGAAGTCTTGACCCTAGAACTCTTTTTTCATCATTAGTACACACATGTTTTTCCTTGCCTGGATTGCTGTCTGACCTTGTTTTCAGCCAAGTGTTTCAGTATTTGACTTGAATACACTGTGAATTTTACACAAGTGGATGCATATGAACCACAGAGTGGAGTACTAAATGCCAAGATTTCACCCACAAAGAGGAACCACATAGTATTTGGCAGGTTTGCCCCACAGTACCAGTATCTTTTTGCTATACAGTTTCGTGTGAGATCACTTTGCGAGGAAGAGATGGAGAGAGGCAATTCTGAAAACCGATAAACTATGACATGGTAATGACAGGAGAAAGTAGACGAGTGGGTGGAGGAGGCTTTTTCACTCTTCAGACTTGAGAGGTCTCCTTTAAGGTGTGTACTACTGTTGGATAAAGAGGCAAACTTGCAGTGATGTGTCTGTCAGCACTGCTTAGTGTGAAGGAGCAAGGTAGAAATTGCACAAGAGTCTATTACTGTTGCCTTCCAGGTAGGCTGTAGAAGAGAAAGTGTGCAACAGAAGAGCTGCAGTTTACAGTCATAGTGTGGCAGCTATTCCCAGCCTGTCTTTACATATTTAAAATTCCTTTCGGTACAAACGCATGAAGGATCGCTTTCTCTCCCTTGCTACTCTGACAGTTCATTTAAGGGGACAAAGAAGAAAAAAAAAAAAAAAAGATGTGTTCTGTTCTGTATCCATTTTAAATGCTGGGTGTTTTATTTTCTCTCTTTGTGTATGCATGCATCTCACATTCTTTTAAATTGCTATTTTTATTAAGAGAAAAATGGAGGAATCGGTCTATAAACCTGTACTATGTCCCTGTTAACAACTTGCTCCTTTTTGTTTACTCATTAACCCTGCCCCTCTCCCCATCTGTTACCATCACTGTCAAAAACAAATACTAGATCCTGTGAATCTACAAATTGCAGCCCCTTAGGAGAGACGACCAACCTACCTACTAAAGGTTGAAGTTTTATGCATAAAGGTAATTTTTACTTCCTTCTGGGTTGCAGTCTATACTGTAGCTCAGAAAGAGGCAATTTTTGATGTTTACATAAGGATACAGTGGCCAAGGTGCTGCTGATTAGCAGATTTCCCACTGTTGTAGGTAGAAGAGTGGCTTCTTAACCTCAGCCTACATATAATCCTGTGGGAAGGCCACAGGGGATTAGAGATCATATAATTTCTCAGTTTGAGTCAGATGCAGTCTGGAAAGAGGAAAGTATCTTTGGTCATTACCTCTCTTTCTTTTTCTCATCAATGTCAGCTGCAATCTGGCCTTTGGAGCACTTTGGGGAATTTTGTCATTGGCTCTGGTATGAGAAATACCAGTAGTATTTCATTAAGACACTGATAAATGGAAAGACATTATTTTACATTCTTATTCCTATTATGAATGACATATAAAATAATGTAATAGAATTAAAGCATTACTAATAAATTTGATAGACTTAGTACTATTTAATGCTTATGGCAGGTATAAACCAGTGAGGGGATTTTTTGTTAATGTACATTGAATTTAGGGGGAAAACATGAGATTTTTTTGGAACGAATGAGTTTTAAAGCTTCATGTTTTACAGTGATACTTAAAAGAATGGGGAAGAAAGTTAAATCTAGTGAATTGAATCATATCTGAATAAGCCTTAAGCAGCAAGTATGAGGTGACTTGATTGGTAAGCAATATCCGAGTGATGTTATGATTCAATACTTTCTCTTTTTTTGGCTTAATCTCATGCTTTTCTCAACTGACTCTCACTATGGGATACTTGGCAAACAGATAAACTCCTGTTTCAATGAACTGCTGTGAAGAAGGTGTGCCTTTGCATTTCTGCACCAGCTGGGTATTCAGCTAATGGCAGAAAAAATAATGCCATACTGTTAGAAATTTTTCTATGTTGGCAAAAATACGGTATTCAAAGCCTGTTTTAGCCAAATTTTTGTATAAGAAGGTGGGAGAGTTGCTAGAAGCCAAGAATTTACCTATTTGGTTAAATCGTAAGGCTTTCCGGTTTAACATCCAAATACATAATATATAGGAGCAGAGAGTAGGTAGCATCTCTTCTACTTGGGGCCTTTAGTTGCATTCTGAAAGGGGTAAACTGGGGAGAAAAATGAATATTGACTTAAATGTAATGCTCTTCCTGTCCTAGAAAGAGACGCAGCTGCACTTTTTGATTCTGGGTAATGGTTGCTCACAGAATCACAGCATTGTAGGTTGGAAGGTACCTCTTCAGAGCACATAGTCCAATATGCTTGTTTGAGAGTAAATTGGAGAATTTCCAAGTGAGATGAATGGAGGAAATGTGCCAGGACAAAACACACCATCTTTATCTCAGTTTTCCCCTGGATTCTTAAAAGGACAATAAACAGAATTTTCTGTTTACAGCATGGCTGTTTATACTATAAATGTGCCTTTTTTGTCCTTTCATAATTTCATGACTTTCTGGGTAAGTGTGAAATTCAATTTCTTGTGACTTAAGATTATTTGTGATTCAGACAGAGCTGGTGAGTACTCTTTAAATAATTTCTTAGGACTGACTAAGGGAAAATAAAGGATGTAATAGATCAATTTTATTCTCATCCAAATAATAATCAGCTTCTTACCTCACTAGTTGGTCAGTAACTGCGATTTTAATGAATCTGCCCTTCACATTTTGGAGCAACAGAATATGTATCCTTTCACTCCCATCCTTCCTGTGGTGTGCTAGCACACAGGTCAAATACCAGTCCATGATACTGCAATTGCTTTCCTGGGTTGCTATGTAGACATGTGTTAAGAAGCCCTAGGGTGCAACAAACCCTAACTGGATGGAGAATCCAAATGCAGAAAATTAATTTAAAATATGGCCAGCTTTCTACCTCTAAACAGAGAGCAATTCTTCCATCAATTTATCATAATATTTATACAGTCTCTAACACTCTGCTAGTTGATTACTTCACAGTCTTTGAAGAAATTTTACCCACAACACCTTTCTAAGGTAGGAAAATGTTATTATCCCCTTTTTTTAGGTAGAATAGCAAGGCATAGACAAAGTGAAAGCAATATTTTTAGAGAGCTAGGCATAAAAAGAAAACAGGTGCCAAGTTGAATATTCAGAAACAGCTAAGTAATACCAAAATCCCATCAGGAGCCTATCATAATAATTAAATGCCTAAATACCTCTAAAATTCTGTCCTGTAGCCACTGCGCCATACGCAGACTACAAGCAGGAAAGTGTTCTTTTTTAGAAGGCAGCTTTCCTCAATTGATCTGATACTTTCACTGCAAAATTGAAACAAATTAGTTTATCTGTTTTTAACTCCCTCTTAACCCCCCTCCCTGAGCACTTTAAATGTCACTGTTTCCACTGGAACTGAAGGTGTGCTGAATGGCATGTCCTGCGCAGAAATATGATAATCTCTTTTCAGTGTTTGGCAACTAGTATCTATTAATTAAGAATCCATCATTTGTACTCTGTAATTATATTTATTAAACCCTAACTCATATCCTAACTATAATTAGTTCCTGCTAATTAATTTTATCAAATCCCTCTAGATTCATATCTTAAGTAAATATTGAGTAGCCCTACACTAATTATTTCATTCAACGTGGAGTGCATTTCAAATGACTGTGAATAGTTTCTATTAATTAAATTTAATATAAAATAAAAGTTCTATAGAATAACTTTGTAAATGTTAAGATTTTAAGATAAAAGAGAATAAAATGTGAAATACTGATTTACATATTAGATGAGGTTAAATAAGGCAGTTTTGTTTAAGTCAAAATTTCTACATAGGAAAACAAAGGTTTTTTTATATGAGTAATATGCGAAGAGGTATGGCTTAGTAATATAAAGATATGCCTTGAAAAGTTTTTCCATATCCCTTGAAGCATATGGACCTCCCTAGACTTTTAAACAATCTAATTTTAAAAAGAGTGTGAGATTAGACAATGTTTATGGAAGTAACTTTGCAAGTAAATATAGAGCATGATATTGGAACAGGAGCACGCATTTGGATGAGGTGCAATGTTTTTGTCAGAATGAACTGGGGGAAGCATCCTTACCCACCAATACTGACAGACAACCTGCTTGATTCCCTTGCTAGTGATAATTCAACTTGGTCTATACAGCAAATAAAATTATGGTGTTAATTTGGATAGCTTAAAGCAAAGTGATTGAAAGTTAGGTAGCAACAAGAAAATAGCATTCAGACCAACACCATTTTGGACTTAGTGGGGTATCCTTGACCTTTAGCTGGAAGGTAATGGGTATCCTGTAGGCCCTGTCCTGTATCTGCCACCTATCTGCAGATGCCTTGGATATCCCAAGATATCTAAAATAGCCCTTCACTCAGGCTGCTGCAACCTGCTGTAAATTTCTAGGGCAGTCTAGGCTTCAACTGAACCTACTTAGTGGAGTTAAAACTCTAAAGGTCTTTTGTCAATGCTTTAATCCAAGTGAGCTGTATGCCATATCTCTCCATTTATATACAAGGGTTAGAAAACTTCTAAGATATTCCAGATCTCTTCTGTTCCAGAAAGAGATAGGCAGAGGGGAACTCATCTCTCCTAATTTTAGAAGTACATGTTGCACTTTTCATTCTTGTCTTCTTCTAAATGAAACAGGCACTTTCATCGATTGCCTTATTTAAGATGACGACTATAAACTAGGAGAAATAGTGTCCTAGAAGTGTTTATTTCTTTCTGCTGCCTCTAAATGGAGGTGGGGTGACAAGCCTAGACAGAAGCATTTTTAATGTAGATGCTTGCCTTTGATAACATTACTCCTGCATGTTGAAACTGTGGAGTCTTTGAGCAAGATCGAGTAAAATAAGAACGAAAATAATCTGGGGTTTTGTCTTGGGTTTTGCCTCCTGTTTTGGCTTTCTGGAACTACACCTTTCATAAAATTTAGTGACTGGGGGGAAAAGCCTGTATTATTTTTGAAGGATGACAGTTTGCTGTCATAGGCTGTTACAGAAGTTGTAGCATTCGGTGACAAAGGAAAAAAAGATTTTCACTCTGTAGCCACAGTGGGTTAGTCTTGGTTTCAACTAGTTTAACACAGGCCAAGTGTATAAAGTAGCTTCCATCTGTGTATATTTGATTTTAATTAGCAAAGAATACAAACTAGCAGAAGTTAAATCCTAATCCAAGCAGGAATATATGGCACTATGGTTCACATATATTAGACTACCTCATTTTAATCTTTCACTTCATAATTTACAGTGTCACCTCCTAATTGAGAGTAACATCACAGTCATTTTACTGCAGAGATCATGACAGCACTGCACTGTTTTAAGATTACAAAGCATCTCAAATGTGTTTCATTTTTTTCTGATTTAACTTTTATTTAAACATGTATACACACACATAAAGAAGATTTAACTATTATGGTCTGTTTTGTACCACTCTGTGTATCGGTATCAGCGTTTTATCTTTCATGTGCTATTTGATACCATTTTATCACTCCAAAGGTGCTCCTGGTAAAGCTTTACAGATTTATAGGAAAAAGAGACCATTAGTACAACTCTTCTGATGACGTATATTTTCACAGACTTCAGATTTCCTGCAGCTGCTTCTGTTTTGAGCTCAGTAACATGTGGTTGTACAAAATATTTATTTTCCAGAAAGATATGCAAACTTATTTTTGAAAGTATCAACAGATGGTGAGCCCACCTCCTCCCTCAATAGTTTGTTCCAGTGGTTTATCATTTATGCCATATGCTTAAAATTAATGCCACATTTCCCATCTGATTTTGTCTGACTTCAATAAAGCTACATTCATTTCCTTGCCAGTCAGTTGTTTACCCACCTTCAGGCTTTTTGGGTCATTCAGGAAGGATCCATATTGTCCTTCACACTTGAAGCATCAGAGGTGTGCCTGGTTGCCTGCAACCATTTTCTGCTCCAGCAACAACTAGCCAACCTAGTATCAGTCAATGACTCTGCTTTTATCTGTTTCAGTAGTCTCTGCTTTGTTGGCTACTTTACTTAATTGGTTATTGCTTTTGGATCTTTTAGCTCTTTGTCTCTTCTTCAGTTGCTTTCATCCTCCAAATGCTCCCATTTATACTGTCTCTCTTGCTTCATTCATGTATCTCATATGTGGGTCTGTCTCCCGCACCTTCCCACCTTCCTTTTTTTTCGTTTTCAATCTACCTGTATTATAAAGTCTTTAGTTCTTTCCGTTAGCATTGCATTTAATGTGCAATGGAAAAAAATAGGCTGTGTGAAAGTACCTGGGAGATACTGATTGTTACTCCTTCCTTTCTCTCTACCTTACCTTTATATCCCCATTTTTTGTACAAGTTTTCCTACCTTACATTTAGCTATGAATTCTCTGGACCTGTTTATTTTATTTGCTAATTGAAGAGTTTGGTCAATTTGTGGATATTAGGGAAAAAAACAACAACAAAAACCAGATTAAGAAGTCATAATTTAATTTTCCTTGGCTGGTAACACACATTTGCAAAAGCTCAGTCTCTAGGCAGAAAACATTTGTTTTTCTTAATGGTTGGTCAAACCCCTTAGGATTTCTTCAGGCATTTGGTCCTTTTTCTTTCACTGATGTTAAATCTGGGAGCTCATCCAAAAGTTGCTGTCCTGAAGAAGAGGAGGTGGAAGAGGAAGATTGTGATCTGTATGAAAGGAAGTGTGAAAAAAATGACAGCAGTCTTGCTGGCAAAGATTCTGGTGACTGGTTCTTTCACACCCAGAGATTTTTCATCTTTTTCACAGCCATTTTGTGATGAGTACTCAGATATGAGCACATACAGAAATCTTTTCTTCTTTGCTAGCCATCTCTGACATGTCGCTGGCAATGTTGCCCACTGACTGCAGTACTATTTTAGGTCAGTCTAACCTTGTGAGTAAGGAAGTCAAAGTGTTCTGGAGGAACATGCAGTCAGAACTGTTTCCCAAAATAGTCCTCTTTTGTGTGTCTACAATGGTGGCTGGTAATTTTGTTATAAGTGTGTCATCAACCACTTTGAATGGCTATGGTCTGCAATGCTTTTTCCACGTCATATAATCTTCCCTTCACCAAAGGCAGCCTCATCGAGACTGATCGTCAGTTTGAAATAAGCACTGCCTTTCTTTGGTAGTTTCAGGACAGTGTATTAATTTTTTCTCTTATTGATCCATCATCTTTTTTTAGCAATCAGATTACAAAGTGCAGTTTTATCAAGTAAAAAGCTATTTTAACATATAATAAAAAATTCTAGAATTACCACTAATCTGTCATACTTTGGAAAACTACAACAATGAGTTTGAATTTTACACAGAACCTCAAATTGTCTAAGGCTTGAGAAATGGGTGGGCTGTGCTAAGGATATGTGCAGAAAAGTGATAAATTCGCATAGCTTGTATTTGCATATTTCCAAGGAGGGTGATAGATGTGCAGTTCAAGAATAATGCAGAAACACTTTCTTGTGCACTTAAGTAACATACTCGTGCTGTCTCATCCACCTCCATGCAAATGTGGATGTGGACGAATTTGTTGCAAGACCATTTGAAAGTTTAGTGAACTAGATTCTTTCATTCTTTCTTTCTTTAAGCAAAACCAGATTATTTTGATAGTAACAGGAAACATGCTGAAGCCTGAAGAACAAGAAGTCTCTGTCTGCTTGCCGATGGATGAAGCAAAAATTGCACAGGGAAGACTTGTTGCTCACAGAGTTGCCTGTTTTTTTCCAGCCTGCTGGATTACACATACCCTGGATTATCTAAGGAAAAAAACAAGCAGATCTATTCCATGTCCTCACTGCATCTGAAATGGAATTTCAGAAGTGGGTTACTATTTGAACAGGTATAGTATAATCCATTATTCCTCTCCTCCTCTCAAAAGAAGAAAAATATGCAGTATTAGTTAACACATGGCACAGCAGCTCTAGTATTATATTTAGCTTGCTGCTTGTCTCTTAATTATGATTACTGTTCAGCACATTTCCTTAACGTTCCTTGGGCCATCGGATATGCAATTCAGCCCTTCTTGTAGCATCTGCACATGTCACACAAAGCCCCATCTCCTGCTGTACTCCTACCTTTTCAATTATAATGGGACTGCAATGAGTAAAAAGGATTAATAGAGCACTTCCTGCCTAGCAGTGAGCCTCTTCCTGACCTAATGCTCATAGCCTTGTTTGCGTCCTTGTCCCTCCTGATGCTCTGCTCATGGTAGGCTGCGTATGGCACAGATGTTTCTGTTGTGCTGTTACATGGCTCTTTTCAACCTGTTTCTCAGAACAGATGTTCCCACGTGTGTTGTCCCTCCTGTCTGCTGACACACTCTCCTGTACAAACAACAGCGTGCATTTCTGCAGTCCTGGTTTGTGGAGAGAATGAAAATCAATACCAGTGACAGTATATTCCTTCCCAGGCTGCTCTGTACTGGGGAATGCTAGCCTGGTCTTCTTTTAGACTGTAGTCACTAGCAAGATGCTTCAGCTCTTGATTTGTATGTTTTTAGCCCATTTTCTTCATTGTATGGGGCAGTATTTGGAAGTGCTGTGTCTTTTGTAATACAGAAAACTCTCCTTCAATGTGCCGTCTAGTGGTTGTTCTTTCTTTCTAACCACAAATGGCAGTGTAAATTCAACAGTACGTATTCTGGGATTTACTCTAGAAAGAAAAGCAACACAGTAATAAAATCTCATCTCCTGCCATCTGTCTCCTGCATATTTCTTTACAGTCAGAGTGCGTTATATTTGAGCCCAAATGCTTTAGTGTTGGCAGCAGTGGACAGTTATGGTAAGAAATCCCCCGTGAGTTGAAATACAGAAAGAAGGTGACATATGGCCAAAATACACCAGGGATGGTAAGGGCTGGAGTTTTATTCCTACTGTGCTGCAAGTTTCTAAGACTCCTGAACAATGGCATTGCTGGTTCATAGCAATACTTCTGTGTTTGCACATTGCCTTAGTCCAGTAGCCCTAGAACTAAGAACAAGTGAGGAAAATGTAGGGAAGGAAGGAAAAATAAACTGAACCTCACAGTGGATTAGGTTCCAGATCCTCCTGAGAACAATTAATTTAGGAGTGGACATGAACAAATTGATTTTCTTTCACTGGAGAGGGATGGAGGACATTCACTTTCAAATCAGGCTTGTTGTTCCTGAAATGGTGACAGTGAGCAATGTATCACTTAGAAATGACATGACTGTACCTTCCACCTTGTTCATTTGTTTGGAAGATATTGCTTTCCTCTGTTGGGATATGCTGTTTTCTAACATGTAAAGAGATTTAGAAGCTGGAGATTGGTCAGTCTTTGGTCATGTCAAGTCTTAGTGTGTAGGAACATTCAACCATGAAATGGAGTTGTGAGGAATAAGTTTAATTAGAAACTCAATACATATAAATTACTGAATTAATATTAGCATTATTTGGGCATTGTCCTCCAAGAATAAAAATCCTATTTCCAGTATTAAAAGCATTTTGTCCTACAACCAAGCTGATTCTTTGGATGAACAAATGAAGTACAGCAGATCAACAGTTACTTTTTGGTGACAAATAGTAAATTTGGACCCATCATGAGAAAATACACTGGGGAAAAAAAAATGGTAACTGCTGATACAGATGAGGTATGGGTTTACCTATAAACATGGACTGAAGAAATTTACAGTGTAAATAAGAAACTGTAGGGAAATCATAAGAGGGAGGACTAGTTTGCTCTACTTCAGATAACTAAAAGGGAGAAATAGAACTATATTGCTCCTTGATTTCTGTAGCTAATGTACAAAAACATCAGTCATTTACCCCCAGGGTGATTTAGACATTAATCTGTCTTGACTGCAAAAGGAACTGACCTGTTTTGACTGTTAGATACCTAAAGTGAGATGAAAAAAATTACATCTATAATTTTCTGTTTGGGATTTCAGTAGGCTGACAAACTTGGCCAGCTGGGCCAAAAATTAAAAAAAAAAAATATCAAACCAGGTGTGATCAATCTCTTTTAACTTAAACTTTCTAAAACTCTAGCATCTAAACTTGTCTCCTAGACAGAGGGAAAAGAGACGTTTGTTCAGAGGGCATGTCAGCTATATTTATATTAGGTGACATGAATTATCCTTTAGAGGTGCATGGATACGTGTACTACAAGGGCAAGTTCTTAACTGAGAAGTCTAATCTTTAGATGGCCAAAACTAGCTGAGGTGAATCTTACACTGTGTGGTTTCATTAATTATCAGTAGCTGTGGAGGTGACTTCTGTGGTGGACAAATGACATGGCAGGACACTTTAGAGTTGATTTGAGAACCAGCAGGAGCTCACTGAGAGTATATAAATAGGCTATACAACCATACTGAAGTTCTTATGAGTGCAAAGACCTATTGTAAAGATTGTTTTCTAGAGACTTGGATGATTTATGGGGTTTTGACAGCAGGTGCCCCTGCCTGATTGGAAGAGAACAAGCGGAAAAGAAGATTCTTCTAACTGCAGATTAAAGGGAGATTGTTCAGCTACTCTTTTTTTTTTTTTTTTTTTTTTTTTTTTTTTTCCTCTGCTACAAGAAGCTGGTGTTCCTTGTGGAAAACTTGGATGCTGCTCAGTTGAGTTTGGGAAGGCTAGATCCTACCAAAAAGAGCTGTGACAGAGTTCATGGAGGTGTTCTAACACAGTGGTTGTTGTATTTGAACTAGTGGTAGTAAATGCTAAATACTAAAACCTTGAATAGAGGAGGAAACAGGACAGGAGGACCTGAGAAAAAGTATCGTAGCATTACCACTGGCCACATTCACAGGCATTTCATGGCTATAGCTCAGTCCTTGTGGTTTATGTGTTTAGATCAGAAATGTATAGACACTTTTTGCACTTACATTTTAAAATCTCCTTGTGGCTTTGGAGATGTGCTTCTTCTGTCCACACTTAATCTGGTGTCATTTGCAATGACCTGGACGATATCAGGGCTGGTAGGTATCACACAGGACTTATGGGAAAAACTTGTGCCCTCGTGGTGTGGAAAATGGAAGTTGTGTGTCACACTACAGCGTCTCATATGGCTCTGGACACCAATCTGTGAGCAACTGAACTGACCTCCTAGCAACTAAGTAAGTTTCTAATGTTCTGCAGCTAACTCAATAGCTATTATTCTCACTCATGAATAGCATCTGCAAGCAGTTGAGGCTCTTATTGTGGTAGAAGGCCAATAAACTGATGTGACCTCTTTTTGTACAATTAGAAATACGGTTCCATTGAAGGGTGCTAAGAGCTTCCTGCTAGTGGATCTCAGATCCATAGACAATCACAGACATTTCTAAAGGCTGTTGGTGTGTCAAGTATTCTGTTTCAGACATAACCCAAGTGCTATACAGCCCCTCTGAACAGTAAAACCCAGCTGTAGACAGCAGGAGTAACCATCCTGAACAATAAACTGTCAGACAGCATGGTAGCCAAAGCTAACTAGGGTTGATAGCGTGCAGACTGTAAATGCATAGGTTAAGGTAACAGATCCATATGCATTTTAGAGGGGAAAGCCAAGAGGAGGTGAAAGCTGAGCTTTGTGCCTGTGTCTTTACGGTCTATGACTAGAACTGATGTGACCACATCTTTTTACCTTTTGGACTCCTATCTACGCTAGTACTGAGCCACCCTTACCTAGTGCTGAACTTGAGCTGGCAATCCTGCCTGGTCACAGGGCTTGTTAATTCCACTAGACATCTATAATAACTGCTCAATTCATTGTTTTTGAGTTGGAAAACCAGATTTTCTTTGTATGCTTTGGCATTCCTGTGACAGGAGAAGTCTAGCTATCGCTTGACTCTTTGGTCTTGTGGGAGTTAGGATTTCTTCCAGATCCCTAATGGACAGGCAAGACAATGCAGTGACCTACCTGATTATTGTCTTTACTGAGACAGAAGTGCAAAAGAAAGCAGTGTAAATAGGAGGATTTCAGGATTCCTTATCCTGAAAACCATGACCACAAAATGATTTGGCAATCAATTCCCTGATCAAAGGGTGCCAAATTTTTGCATGGCATTTACCAAGCAGAAATGTGCATATTTGGAATAAGCAGAGAGTTTCTGGTATTCATTGAGCCAACTACATATTCGCTGAACTGACGCTTTTGCAGACATTGTAAGTCTGATGTTTTAAAGACATTGGATTTGCTGAATTTTAGGAGCAGAATACCTTGCATCAGAGGCCAAAGGCTCCCTATCTGCATATGTTCTCTAAATTTGTAGTGTGCGTGCACAAGACAGGCTGTGAATTCTGCAGATTCCTGGAGCTGGTGCTCCAACCAAGCTGCCAGATGTCAGGAAATCCTGGAGGAAATTTAGTCCAAGCTCCTTGAATTCCAGCTGTACAAAATTTAGAGACAGAAAAAGGAAAAGCCAAGTGTCTGTAAATATTACCTTGACTCCAAGAACTAGATTTTTCATAACCTGTCATTCATTTGCATGAGATTACACCCCGTTCTACTCCAGCTATCTTGCCAGAGAAACAATTTAGATACCACAGATGTGGCCACATAAGTTCAGTTACAATAATTGTGAGCTGGGAACTTTGCCCTCACGAACACAATGCAATTTTCATATTTGTCTGTCTAGGGACTACATTAATCTGATTACAAACTGTTAGATATTTTGAAATACTAGCAGAAAATGTACCTCTCAGAAGTCAGAAAATGCCTGTTAGAGTATATTAATGAAAAGATAACTTGCATTGCTTGAACTATAAACTCCTTTCTTCCATTCTCCAAAAGCAAAGTACACGTTTCAATCTTTTAACACACTGCACCAACCCACAGTGGCTTTTTGAAATCTGATTGCTAGTTAATCACCCACAACATCCAATGTACCCATAGGATCTGTGTTGCCCTCCTGGAACCTGCTCCAGATGAGAGGTGCTTGCATGCTCCTGCTCCCTCCACTGTCACAGTTCCTTCTGTGCTCTTTCTGCAGCTGCTATTACCACACTGCTATATCTATCACTGCTGGGCGTGTGGGACAGAGACAGCAACATGGGGCATAGTGGAAGAAGTAACAGCAGAAGCAGAAATAGCAATGGCAGTAGCTGCTGTGGTGGCAGCAGGAATAGTCTCACTGACATCAGCTGAGAAAAAAAAAAAGCTGTTTTCCGAACCTACAAGTGTGAGATTAAATGTTTGCCTGCTTGCTTTATAACTGACACAATCTATACATGCCAGACCATTTATGTTTTGGAATGTGCTGAAGATATTTGGGAGCAAACCTCTAGTGAGAGTACCACGATTAAAAGCTCAGTTTTCCTTGAACATCTAGCATTGGTTTTATGAATGTTATGTATGTGTTTGCATGTTGGACTATGGAATAATAATAATAATAATAATAATATGTGCCAGGTTTAGACAGCAAATTAGTCTTAGGAGGTAGCAAAAGCACTTTAAAACTATTTTCCACACACATGGTTTCTGAAAACCAAGCAACCCCATGCTTTCAGTCATATGTTATGTAGGAGACACACAGAAAGCTCAGATGTTCAATTCTGCAAGCTGCCGAGTGCTCTCAGCTGTATTTGGTATTGAAACAGCCTAGTATTTCACAGGTTTATGCTCCAGAAGTGCAGATCAACATGCAAACAGGCATATAACGCATAACAAATATCCATCTACTGAAGCCCCTCCTGTCTGTATGAGTGACTCTTGTCTTCCCATGTCTCATCTTTTTGAAGGCTGGCACCAGTGGTGCCTTCTGAGGTGTCCAGTTTTGCATCCTTGACTTCCACTGACATTAATGAGAGTTACAGATGTATGCTGAAGGGAGAACAGCCTTTCAAATGTCACAGAGCATGCTGCTGTTCCACACTGCCTTTAACCTAAGCCAAGTGCTGTCAAGTAAAGGGATAATTCCAGGTTATCCCATGCAAGAAACTCTTTCAGCTTTTGCAGGAACTGCAGATATGATTGCCAGACTTGGCAACATTCACTCTTCAGGGTCAGCAGTATATGTTCACACCACAGAGGAAAACCAGCTTCTTTTATATGGTAAAAACATATTCTTCTTTCCTTCTTTCTGTTCCTCTGGGAGAATAGGAATCCGGAATTCCTCTCCAGCATAGCATTTCTGCAAATTTAATCCAATACTTTATTCATTATTAAATCATAGAATCATAGAATCATATATGTTGGAAAAGACCTTTGAGATCATCAAGTCCAACTGTTAACCCAGGATTGCCAAGTCCATCACTAAAACATGTCACTAAGCACCACATCCATGTGGCTTTTAAATACCTCCAGGGATGGTGATTCCACCACCTCCCTGGGCAGCCTGTACCAATGCTTGAACACCCTTGCTGTGAAGACATTTTTCGTAATACCCAATATAAACCTCCTCTAGAGTAACTTGAGGCCATTTCCTCTTGTCGTGTTGCTTGTTATCTGGGAGAAGAGACTGACCCCCACCTGCCTACAACCTCCTTTCAGGTAGTTGTAGAGAGCGATAAGGTCTCCCCTGGGTCTCCTCCTCTGCAGACTAAACAGCCCCAGTTCCCTCAGCTGCTCCTCATAAGACTTGTACTCTAGACCCTTCACCAGCTTCGTTGCCCTTTTCTGGACATGCTTCAGCACCTCTACATCCATCTTCAAGTGACAGACCCAAAACTGAACACAGGATACAAGGTGTGGCCTCACCAGTGCCAAGTAAAGGGGGACAATCACTTCACTTGTCCTGCTGGCCACATTTTTTCTGATGAAGGCCAGGATGCTGTTGGCTTTCTTGGTCACCTGGGCACACTGCTGGATCATGTTCACCTGTCTGTCGACCAGCCCCCCCAGGTCCTTTTCCACCAGGCAGCTTTCTAGCTGCTTTGCCCCAAGCCTGTAGCATTGTGTGGGGTTGTTGTGCCCCAGGTGCAGGACCCAGAACTTGTCATTGTTGAACCTCACACAACTGGCCTCAGCCCATTGATTGATCTTGTCCAGATCCCCCTGCAGAGCCGTCCTACCCTCCAGCAGATCAACACTCTCCCACAACTTGGAGCTGTCTGCAGATTTACTGAGGGGGCACTCAATCCCTTTGTCTAGATTGTCAATAAAAATAATAAACAGAACTGGCCTCAGTACTGAGGCCTGGGGAACACCACTTGTGACTGGCCACAAACTTGATTGATTATGTTCACCACCAGATTTTGGGCTCAGCTGTCCAGCAAAATTATTAGCCAGCGTAGAGTGTACCCATCCAATCCCTGAGCAGCCAGTATCTCCAGGAGAATGCTGTAGGAAAGGGTGTCAAAGGCTTTACTAAGGTCCAGGCAGACAACAGCGACAACCTTTCCCTCAGCTACGAGGCAGGTCACCTTGTCATAGCAGGAGATGAGGTTTGTCAAGCAGGACCTGCCTGTCCTAAACTCATGCTGGCTGGGCCTGATCCCCCTTTTGTCCTGCATGTACCATGCAATGGCACTCGGGATGAGCTGTTCCATAACCTTCCCCAGCACCAAGGTCAGGCTGACGGGCCTGTAGTTGCCTGGATCCCCCTTCCTGTCACACTGGCTAACCTCCTGGCTTCTGGGACCTCTCCAGTTTGCCAGGACTGTTGATAAATGACAGACAGTGCCTTGGCGAGCTCCTCTGCTGGCTCCCTCAGCACCCTCAGGTGGATGCCATCCAGCCCCATAGACTTGTACATGTCTAAGTGGAGCTGCAGGTCACTGACTGCTTCCCCCTGGGCTGTGGGGACTTCATTCTACTCCTCCTCATCCCTGTCTTCCAGCTCAGGGGGCTGAGTACCCAGAGAGAAGCTGGTCTTGCTATTGAAGACTGAGACAAAGAAAGTGTTAAAAACCTCAGCCTTTTCCTCATCCTCTGAGACAATGAGCCCTGCCACATCCAGTAGAGGATGCAGATTATCCTTGGCCCTTCTTTTATTTCTAATGTATCTGTAACAACATTTTTTATTATCTTTTACAGCAGTGGCCAGCCTGAGTTCTAGCTAGGCTTTTGCCTCTCTAATCATCATCCTGCATAGCCTCACAACACCCTTGTGCCCCCCCAGAGCTGCCTGCCCCTTCTTCCAGCGGTGGAAACTCTCCTTTTCCCCGAGTTCCAGCCCAAGCTCCCTGCTCAGCCAGGCCGGCCTCCTCCCCTGCTGCTGGCCCATGGTGACGGGCTGCTCCCATGCCATTCAGAATTCCTTCCTGAGGAATGCCCGGCCTGCCTGGAGCCCTGGGCCCTCCAGGGCTGCCTCCCCAGGGGCTCTGTCAGCCAGGCCCCTGAACAGGCCAGCGTCGGCCCCCTGGAAGCCCAAGGCAGCCGTTCTGCTGAGCCCCCTCCTCACTGCTCTGAGCCTCAAAACCTTTTTGATTTCGTGACGGCTGTGCCCAGGACGGCCTCCAGCCACCACATCACCCACCCGCCCGTCCCTGCTGGCAAACAGCAGGCTCAGCGGGCACCTTCCCTAGCTGGCTCCCTCACCAGCTAGGTCAGGGAGCTGCCATCTTCCACACACTCCAGGAACCTCCCAGGCTGCTTCCTCTCCGCTGTGTTCTATCTCCAGTGGACATCTGGTGAGTTGAAGTCCCCCATGAGAACAAAGGCTAGCATCTTGAGACCTCTCCCAGCTGCTTGTAGAATGTTTCAGCTGTCTCTTTGTCCTGTCTGGGTGGTCTATAAAAGACTCCCACCAGGATATCTGCCTTGTTGGCTCCCCCTGATTCTTACCCATAAATGCTCACTCATAAATGGTGATGTAGCCCTGAAAGGAATTAGAGTCCCATCAATTAAAGTTGCAGAGAAAGTATAACACTCCCTTACACAACAGTTTCATACAGTGAAGTCTGTTTAATTCTCTAGAGGGAAAACTGTATCTTAGACTGTAAAGCTGTATTAATCATATACAATTCAAGGTCTCTACAGCTTAGATATTTACATCTGAGATAATAATCTAGTTTCTCTTTGTTGTCACTTTGAAGAAACAAGCACTTCTTTGACGTGTATTGTATTGTATTATATTTGTGTGTTTTATATTGAGAAGTATTGTAATACATCTCATCTCAAAGTAGATCTCTAAAACAGCCTGGATGAATCATGCTGTAGAAATGCTGATTTTTCTCCACTGGCTATAAAATGAACCTGGCTTATATGACAGTTGAGGTGGTTTCCATCCATTCGCTGAAAGGGTTTTAGGACTACAGGGAATAAGCATTATATCTCAGTGCAAACACAAACACCTGCAGCACAAACAGCTACAGTAACTTCTGGAGTATCAATAGGAGCAGTTTGAGGAGGGATGTGTTCAGAGGTGAACACAGTACAAATGTTACAAGTACTGGAGTATAGTTCTGTTTTCATACCCTGAAGGGAAGGCCTCAATCTGTTGATGAAACATATTTGCCTTGGGCTACTTGAGATGTCTTAGGGTATCCAAGGTGCCCACACAAAGCTGATACAGGGTGATGGTAGTCTTCTGCCTGCCTGGTATGACAGCTGGAGACCAAGAAGGATACCCTAGAATATCTTAAGCGGCTCATATCTGTGAGTGAGCTACTCATTTGAGATCCTACTCAATACAGTCAATAACCTAAGGAGTGATTCATCTCACCTATTTTCAGTTAGCTGACTTTCTGTCTAAGTAGTGCTGACTGCATTGATGAGATTGTTGTTGATTGTAAAGGGAGTTTAAACGTGCATGTGAAATACATGTGCACATGTAAAGTGTATTTTACATGTGCATATGAAATTATGCAATTAATAAGGTGGCTAAGTCTGGAACTTATGGCATGATTCCTTTCCCTAAACGTTAGTGTCTATTGGCTTTTGGGATGTTCTAGGATAACCTGTTTGAACTCTAATTTCCTGTCAGAAAAGCTGAGCACCTTTTGGAAGTCCTCTGCTTGCACTGTGTTATGTCTTAGATGTCTGTGAATATCACAAATAGTGCTAGATATTTACAAAAATGAGTCATGTATTTTAATCTGGAGCTGAATCCTGCCCTAAGTGTCTTCTGTTTTAAAAGGAATATAAAAAAAATGAAGAGATTGAAGCAGCAGCTATTTATTTTTGAATTACAGAAAATTAAAAAGAAATGTTTTTTTCAATCTATTTAGTTTATCATAGCAATGACTGAAGACAGATGTGATTATGGAGTAGAAATACTTTCAATAGATAGGAAGTACCACATACTTTAAAATAACTGAAAAATAGAGGATGAATGAACAAGTGGAAGCAAAGAACTGCCAATTGCAGTTTGATCATTTGGTGGTAAACCTCTCTTGATTAACTAAAGAGACATATTATTAAGAGAATTGGTGAAGTCTATGTTCCTTGAAGGCTTCAGATTACTACAGGATACCTTTCCTGAAGTTATGACTTACTGGAAGCAAGTTTGTGAGCTCAGCACAACTAAGAGGAAGTTAGATGGTATGGCATGTGGCAGGCTGGAGATTAGACTAGATGGCATATTGATCTCTTTTGGCACTAGATATCACAAATTATACCAAAGTAAGAAGTGTGACATCATTTTAGCTGTGCTTGATGGACATAAATCTATTATTTTTTTTCCAGAATATGGCAAATACGATTGACTTGGATAATCTCTATCACTTCCCTCCCTCCTCTTTCCATTAGTTATCTATAAGGAAATTACAAAATTCTGAAAGGTATTTTTTCTTTGCAGTTATTTGTATACTACACAGTCACACCTGTATTTATTAACTTTTTTTAGTGTTTTTTTTTTATTATTTATTATAACCTTTTGCCTTCTGTATGTTTTTCTTTGTTTATTCACCTTTTGCACATTATCCAGCTCCCAGAGTTCAGACTCTCTGGATAGATCATGCCTTCATGCTACTTCTTTCCTTCTAATACAGTGAGGCATTGATTTTATTTTTTTTTTTTTTAACTGAACTTTCATTAATAATAGTAATTCAATTCTTTTCTTTCAAACAAAGTAATTCTTCAACAAATTGGAGAGTAAGGATGAAGATTATTCACAAACGATTGATGATGAAATCCTCTATATGCCAGTCAGCTGTGGTAAAGAGTGTAGAAAAAGAACCTCCATTAGCAGGTGAAATATGCAGCTTTGTCTCTTTCTCAGATTGTTAATTTCTTATTCAGTGATGCTGGTGTCAAATTATGTTACATCTCCCTAAAATGTTTATCTTGCTCATAAGACTTTATATTTAGGTGCCTCAGACTATACTTATTACTACAGCAGTGTAAGAAACTACAAGGTCCTTCTTATCTGAGGTACTAAGGGTAAGTATATCTTGCCTTTTTGGTACATTTATATGTTCTCATATGAGTCTTAGTCCCCACTGCCCACTTCACTATGTGTGCTGAGGGGTAACAGCTGGTTTCCTTGTCAAAGGAACTCAAATATGAGTTTAGACATTGTCACTGAAGAAGATACAGATCTAGCTAGAAAAATTCTATGGTATTTATGTTCCTAAAGATACCATCAGCTTCACGTGAGGTTTTCAAAAGCATTAAGATTCTGGATCCAATGAAATAAATTTGGAACGTAAAATCTGCTCTCTAGGGACAGAATGATCAATTTCCTCATTTGCCTTTTACATGCGCCTCTGTAGTATCTGAGCACTCTGAAAATGTTAACTACTCTGCTTGATATTCCTATGGGGGAAGAGATGGTACCATTCCTATCCTACTGACAGTAAGATGCAGCATTAAATAAGTTTTTGAAAGTCATTAAAAAACTCTGATTATTTTCTTTTCAAGAAATGTTGCATTTTACAGCACCTTTCTATGTCACTTAAGCAACCTGAATTCTGGTATTCCTAACTTTTGAGTGATCGATTGTGCAGTGGTTGCTTGTGACCTTCTTGAGGGGATTACATTTACTTTCAAGCTCTATTCCAGTAACATCCAGACCTTTCTCACCCATACCTACCCCATTTTCTTAGTCTTGTTGCCTGGCAAGTTTCACTTTTCCACCTTCTCAGCTCCTCTTTCAATCTCTCTTTCTCCTTTCTTTTAGTTTTATATCAAATTCTCCAATCTTGTATGTTATCTCCACTGTTGCAATATGTCTTCCTCTTATCAAAGCTGAATCCTCTAATTATAGTGTTCCCAGACTGATTCTTTGTCTCAGACTACTCTCTTTGCCTTATTGTATTTTTACTGTGGTCCAGCTGCTGTCCTTTTTATTTTCTAGTTTGTACAGCTGAAGAATCATTGAAGACACGTAAGAGACAATAATCCTGCAGCCATTTCCTCTGGCTGACTTTAGAGGGAAAATTGCCATAATTTCAGTGAATTCCCTACACATCCCACCCCCACCCTCAATGTACTCGAAGCCATCAGAGTTCTTTGTAGTGAAGCTTCAGTAGATCTGGAGTGAACATGCATTTTTTTCCCCCAAGCTGACTGTTGACTTGTAGATTTCTGTTGTGGTGGTAGAAGATGCTGTTCTAGTATCACGATCACTGCAAAAAGAATATGCTGAATGGTTCTGAATGGAAAACACCAGACTACCAGACTGTTTAAAAAAAAAAAAAAAAGGTAAAAATGTCATAAGCATTTTTTACACACAAACAAAACTGTTTCTTGCTCGTACTCATGGCTTAAACTTTCTAGAGCAGGTAACATGCATGCATTTTACTCAAAGCAGTTAAATTTTGGTAGTTTTCAGCCACTGTAAACAGAATCTTTAGACAGAAAGTGTTGAAAAACCTTACTAATAGGCAGTGTCATTAGTCCTGTCTATAATTTGGTGGGTGCAGAAAATCTACACGATTAGAGCCTAAACTTGTAAGCTTTCTGGGGACAGCAACCATTACCTTTATCTAGCATTTAGCATAATGGGAAATATCCTGACTGAAATCTTTTCACAGATCTTTAAAAATATATATAAAGCAAGCTAGTGAGGATGAATAGTTTAAACTGAAAAATGATAGAATAAGAAAACATTGCATGCCCCTGCCCACCCTGCATCAGATGTGATCAAAATTACTTGTTCTGGTTGCAATATAGGGAAATTAATAAAATACTTGCTCTCTGCTTCAGACTTACCTGCTAAGTTGTGCTGTGCAGGATGGATTGCTACAAGCACATTTTCAAATCCTTGGTAGAAATGGATTTTTTCTAATGGAAACTATGACATACTTAGCAGCATTTGTAAGCACTTTTATACTTAGCTTGCTGCAAATGTCACCATTCACTTTACATCAGATTTATTAGCTGCATAGACAGTATTCCAGATATCTAGAACCTTTTCCTGTGTGCCTATACACTTAGTAATCAGACTTCATTCTTAAGGTAAGCTAGAAGTAAGAAAGTCTCCCTGTCTATTGTGCAAACGATATCTGCATTCTATCTGAGCTGCTGCAACCAAATCTAAATTTATTTTAAAACCCCTATAAACTGAAACTAAAGATTTCATATGCAGTTGTATTGCATATTTTTTGCACACACAAAGTTTAAACCCAAATCTTTCAATTCATCAGTACAGAATGAGCATAAGCTAATAGCCACCTAACAGTCTTCTCCCTACTAGAAAAGTAAATGACACCAAGTCTCAGTCCCTTTACATGCATATCTTTCAAACACACATAGGCATTTGAAATACGGTGTATAAAAATGTCTTTAGGAGCCAGTATGAGGCCAGTGTTTACAGCTCTGTACTTGATATTGTGAAATGAGGGAGCTCAGTTTGAAACCAAAGAATGAACATGCAAATAACGACATGTGGCTTCTAAATGTGTACTAAGTATCTAAGCTCCCTCTGTAGCCAGTACCTCTGAGTTTTATATCTGGAGATGATAGCTAATAAAAAGGTGTTGAAGGAGAGCTAAATCTTTCTGGAAGGCAGCTGGAGGTCAGGGCACCAAAAAGGACTTCCAAAAAGTCAGCAAGTGCCTTCGTTAGAACCATGGAATCACAGAATATCTCAAGTTGGAAGGGACCCGTAAGGATCATAGAGTCCGGCTTCCTGCTCCTCACAGAACTACCTGAAACTAAACCATATGACTCAGAGTGTTGTCCAGACACTCCTTGATTTACGCCAGGCTTGGTGCCATGACCACTTCCTTGAGGAGCCTGTTCCAGTGACTGACCATCCTCTCAATGAAGAACCATTTCCTAATGTCCAATATGATCTTCCCCTGATGCAGCTTCATTCCATTTCCTCATGTCCTATTGCTGGTCACCAGAAAGAGGAGATCAGCATTCCTCCCTCTATTGCCCCCCTTGAAGAAGTTGTAGGCTGCAATGAAGGCACGGCTCAGCCTTCTCTTCTCCTAGTTGAACAGACCAAGTGACATCAGCCGCTGCTTGTAAATCTTGCCATTGAGGCCTTTCACCATCTGGCCACCCTTCTCTGCACAGACTGTAATAGTTTAATGTCCTTCTTATACTGAGGCCCCCAAAACTGCCCACAGTACTTGAGGTGGGACAGCACGAATGCAGTGTAGAGTGGGAGACAGTTTAACACAGTTGAACCAAGCATCTTGTCAATACAGTCAGTGGAGCTTAAAAAGAGATTTATTTTGCCTTAAATGAGGCAAAATGAATTTGATTTGTTTGCCCACACATGGACAACTAAACTATTTTCAATGTCCTGTGGTGGCTCTACCTGTCTCTAAGGCAGCAGGTGTTTCCTGTAGACTATCCAGGATATCTGCCAGCCTCATCTGGACTTTCATGTATCTAAGGGCATCTGAAATGGTGTTATGTGGTCTTACCAAATATTTCAAATAGAAATATAACACAGAAAAAGTACAATCAGTTGTGTCTTGTTATATTCTCTTTGTTCTTCAAGAACCAGCACAATCCTCCCCACTGACTGGTTACCAAAAGATGGGTTCAATTCAAAAATGTAACTTATAAGTATTCTAAATATTCTGATATAATGTTTAGAATAGTCATGTTTGCATAAAGAGTAGTCCATAAAGAATTGGTCTGAGTCCCATGCTATATTTTCAGAAATAAAGATGTCTTCAGAGAAGGGACTTATTTAACCGTCAGCACTCAAGATGTGCCTGGACTCAACAGTTTCATCAGTGTTTCTGCACTAGTCACAGTAGGGATATCAGTAACATTTTAGTCCTCAGCTGTTAAGCAGAGAATGCTGTCATAACTGAGATGAGTGAGAGGCACAGTATCAGACCGGTTGTTCCCAAGAGACATGGTGGAAAGGACAACCAACGGACTTATCTTCATCCTTCAGCAACCCGTGTATCACCCTTGGGTATGTCGGGAACACGAGCAATAGCACAGGAAGATGTATTGTCTCTGCACAGCTTTTATTTGTTTTTTTCTTTGCTGTATAAACAGCTTCTTCCTTCTTACAGCTATTCCTTAGCTTTCCTCACTCCCCACCCCCTTCATTTGGCTTTGTGACATCACACGCTGTAAACACAGAACAAGGAAGAAATATGGACTGCCACATTCATGGTGCCCTCAGAAAGTTTAAAGGATGACATACTGCGTTCACATTCACAGTGGTAAGGCAAAGAAAATGTGAGGAAAGTGTTTACACTCGGTGAGAGCTTCCTGAAATAGTTTTGTCCTGTGCTGATAGAAAAGGGGCACAGATGGGCATCCCTGTTATCCCTCTGGCTGCTGTGGGAACAGGTATCTGCACATTTACCTGTAAGATGGGCAAACACATTACACTCAGTGCTCACTCCTTGCAGTGTCCCTGGTGGAGCTCTTGTTTTGCAGAACAGGTTTGTTTTTCCTGCAAGTTAAAATGTATTATGAATGAAAAAAAAAAAAAAAAACCACCAGAAAAAAGACCCAAACCCAGTCATCTCTTTGTATCTTTAGTTCAGCCAAACCTACTGGAGATTCTCATCAGATAAATTATAATTTGTCCTCCAAAAGGCTTGATCTCGTAAACCTCTTTTACAAAGCCTTTTCCATTATCCCCCTCTCCAACAGCTGGCATCTCATTCTCCTGTTAACAGTCCCAATTAAGGTAATCACTCTAAAACTTTAGCAGAAATAGACACACTGAAAACAACTGCTTTATCTCTTCCAGTTATTTCTTCTTTCGGGCAAATACTTAAGCAATTTAACTCTGCCTGAGTGCTTTCTCAAAGGAGAGTTCAGCTAAATGAGGACAATCATAAAGCAATATAATCCAGCTTTTTTGTTAGCCCCTTCTTTTTAGTGCTCACAATAATGAGATATAGCTGAATTATGTTAACAGTGATTTTTATTATTATGCTCCCCTCTAAAGCATCTGTTGGTACGGTAGATGGTCATCCTAAAAAATTAAAAATAAGTCAGCAAAAACCTGTGAAGAAGAGCTCTCTCTTCTCTCACTGTCTCCATCTTTTTATGCTTTTGCACTAAATGTCAGCTGCAGAATGTACAAAGAGGTGTTGAGTAACCTACTAAATTACTTCATGCAAAAAAAAAGAAATAAAAGTAATCCTACACATGTATTGTGCTCTGAAAATACAAAACCTGAGCTGTAGGCATATGAATGCCATTGTAGTGGCCTTTCCATGGAGAACACATGGTTCTTGAGTCTTGTGGAAAATTGCACATGAGCCTCTCCAGCCAAAATTCATGCTGTGAGCAGCAACTACAGCATAAAATCTGATCAGAACATTTTCGGTCTTCTACACCATGAAAATGTTAATCCAGAGATGAGCCCGTAAAAAGACCATTTCTGGCTGCTCAGACCAGGCCAGGAACTAAATAGACCAGAAAAGCAGACATTAGGAAGCACAGGCTGTGATTATTTATTTGATAGGTAAAGGAGCTAAAAAGAAAGAAAAGGTTTTATCTAGGTCCAGCAGGCCCAGACTAAATGCTTCAACCCATTAGTAGGGATATTCTTTTCCAAGACTGATTTTACACAATGTGATGGGACCATAAAATCTGATTTATTCTTTACCCTTTAGCCCAAAGCATCATAAATTTTAGCCTTTTTATCAGAACCTTGTGGCTTAGATCTGCTTACCATCACAAACCTATAAAATATGTGTGGAAGACATGGGAAGATGTAATCTATTCCAAACTTGTGCTCAGAAACAGCCTTTGCTATACTTGGGAAAATCCCAGGGCACCACTCTGTGACCATCTGCAGATCAAGGGCTCTCATCTTACCTGGCCCTCATGGCAGAATGGGGGACACTTGTCTGAGGGCAAAGGCCTGCAATGGCCAGGAGCTGTGGGAGGAAGAGACTTCACCCGAAGCCGGAGTGCCCTTGCAGAACTGCTTCACCACTCTGCAGACTGTTGAGGAAAGACCTATGACATCAGGAGAGATGCTGGGGCTGAGCAGGGCAGCCCGGTCTGCTCCCCGTGTAACAACCAGCACAACTAAGAAAAAGCGACGGGTGACAGCAGAAGGCGACTCTCCTCTGAGAGGTACGGAGGCACCCATGTGCCGGCCTGACGCACTCCCTAGGGAGGTGTGCTGCTTACTGGGGGCTTGTATCAGGGAAGTCACCGAGAGACTACCAGGCCTCATACAGTCCACTGACTATTATCCACTGCTGTTTCATGTGGGCATCAGTGATAGATCCAGGAGCAGTCTGAGGGACATCAAGAAGCAGAGAGCCCTGGGAGCAATGGTAAGGGACTCTGGAGTGCAGGTAGGTTTTTCACTGGTCCTCCTTCTCAAAGGGAAGTTGTTTGAAAGGGCCAGTTGAGTCTGGCAAATCAACAAATGGTTGCAGGACTGGTGGTTTGACTGCTTAGACTGTGGGACTTGCTTTGAGAAACCTGCTCTACTGGGGGCTGATGGGATCCATCTGTTAGAGAACGGGAAGAGCATCTTTGGTCACATGCTTACTAAGCTGGGGAAGAGGGCTTTAAACTAATGTTGCTGCGGGAGGGGAACCTCAATACATCCCACACCTACCACTTTGATGCCAATGCCACCAAGAGATGCCCAGAGCCCAGAAAGGGATCACAGGTCAGCAGAAGAACACCTGAAGAGCAACACAAAGGAATTCTAGCTGCTCCAGCCAGGAAATCAGCTTCTTCAGGGGTCCAACTTAAATGCCTCTATGCAAATGCATGTAGCAAATGCACAAGGAGTTAGAGACATGTGCACGCCTGCAGGGCTATGCTCTTATTGGCACTTCTGTGTAAGCTGTTCCTGAAAACCTCCACTCATAGAAAGGACTGAAAGGGCTTTTGAAGCCAAACCCTCCAAGAACTTTGAAGGAATTCATTTTCAGACCTAGATACTATTGAACAACCGTGCCTCAGATCCCACGCTAAAAATCTCTTGCTAACAGGTTTGCAACTTGCCAATCAGTCAGCAGACTGAAATTAGTATCAGAGGAGCAGCAGACAGAAGGAGGTCACACGGCTTTCCTCCCCTTACTCTGCCAGTTTGAAGCACTAAAAGTTTCCTGTTTGAGTACATTTAACAGGGTTTTAAGACACTGTTGCTGACAGACATAGCTGGTGCTTCACTCTTGTCGCATCTGGGAGAGATGATGTGTCAGAAAGAAATGGAAAAGTAAGGGGAATTTTGGAGTATTATGAGAATTCACTGTCCTAATTTATGTCTTATTTTGCCCCTGTGCTCATGTCAAACCTTCTCCTTCTGATAAAAACATGCACAAATTAGACATTATAAAGTCAAATGAGTCCTTTAAATGCTGCTTTGTGACACACACTCTGAGCCACGGCTGTGTAGCCAATTACAGGGGTTTACAGAAAAACTTCTCCAGGGATGCACAAGTATTGCGGTAGCTATCCATGTGCTGTGTAAACTTTTCAGGTCCCACAGAGCACTGGAGATCCAAGAGTACCCATTAGCTATCGATCAGTGGCAGAGAAACAGCTATCAGTAGAAAGCCAATTATGTCTTTTTATTTCATTTCAGGTTTGGGGAAATATGGGAAAAAAAATCAGTAATAATAGATGGACCTTAAAAAGAGCAATGATTTAAGTCTCTGTGGTTCTGACATTTGAGATTAATAAATTAAATCCATTTCTGTTCTTCTTTTACATTAGACTCCCCTGCCCCTCATCACAGACACAGAGAAATCTTCTTTCTACAGCAACATACAGTGGCACAGGCATCGCTAAGTCAATCACAGATTCTTCAATTACTAGAACCTGTCAAGTCTAGCAAACATCAGTTGATGCTTGAAGACATCAGTGCTGTTATTTATATCATTGCTCAGTAGACTTGTATAATTTGGTTACGCTGAGGACTAGAATCTGCTTTTTTCCCAAGTGCAGAGAGCAACAGTACTAATGGCATTCCTGAAAAAGCTTCTTCTTGTTGTGAATAGAAAAAAAAGTATATACACCTCTCATGCCTACCAGAAAGGTTATAATTAAAAAAGGTGAATTTTACCCAGAAGATTTAGTGGATTTTGTTCAGGTGATCATTCTTACTCACAAAACAGTCTTTTGAATAGGTGTAACTTGGTGCCTCAATTGAAATGTTAGAATAGAAATATATAAAGCCAAACAAGTGGACAAATACAACTAGTCCAGAAAATGTACCAGAAAACCAAGAGAATATAGTCAGAAAAGAACATGTAATCTGACATGTCTGGACTGTCTTGGTCTTATGCCTTGTTACATTGAAATCTGTTGAGCTAGCTAGCCTGTAAACTAATGCCTACAAATGTGTAGTGCTCAGAAAGTCATCTGGGAACAGCCACACACAGGCTGCTTTATTCTAAATAAATCTGCACCTAGTCCAAGTCCCAGCGGAACAGTCCTACTGAGATCAAAGATCTATTGATCAGGCATCTTGGTGTTAAATTTAAATTTCAGAAGTTGGGTTCTTGCCTATCCCATGGAGTTTTTGAGAAATAAAATGGGGAAGGAACACACAGAAGCCTTGGTTATGCTCTCCATGAATTGTCCAAAAGTGATTATTTCCACAGTTTTTCAAAATAGTGAACAGCAACAGTATGAAAACTCAAAAAGCCAAACCTCAGATGAATACAAACTCTCCCCAGGCTAAAAAACTACATAAAAAGACCTTTGCATACAAGGTGTATGTTAAAACAATTATCCACATGATGTTTTGGGTTTTTTGGTTTTGTTTTTTTTTTATAATAGGAAAAAGGACAAATATTTCCTTTAATGTCTTCTCTCAAGACCTTATTTCTCAGGTTCACAAGTATGAAGTAATAGCCACAGAAATGCTTATTTGCACTAACTTCTGTCATATATCCCAGACTGAACTCAAAACTCTGCCTGCCAGACATCCCATACACACTGTCAGTGACCAACTACAAGTGCAAAAGTGGTTTTGGGACCTTTTCAGACCATTCAGTTCTGACCTAATTAGAAAAGACATGGTTTTCATTTCCACCCAGATAGCTGCTTTCCTGTTCACAGCTTGTGAACATTGTTCTCTCTGTACTTTTTCATATGCTGGCTAAGCAGGCAGGTGTTGACATTGCTCTCCTATATTGCCTGAAGATTGTGTTCACCAAACGTTCTCACACTGAGGAGCAACAGCAATGCCCTAGCATAAAGAACCCCTCCCTTTCAACACAGTATACAGTGTGGGATGGTTATAGTGGTTTATGAGCAAATCAGATAGTAGACCGACTCCTACAGAGGCATATGCATAGTACTTTGCTATATTCTGACTTTCAATGACTGTTTCTTTTGAGATAATTGCTCTTGCTCTTGTACATGAAGGAAAGATTGTCTGCATTGTAATGTACATGATAGAATTTCAAGGAATTTCTAAACTCTTCCAGCCTTGAAAAAATCATATACTATCTACAAGCTGAACTTCACTACCTCACGGATGTTGTAAACATGAGGCTGTGAAGTGCTGAGATATTAAACCTGCAGCCCTGTGGTTAAGACAGACAGTACAATAAATATGTTTTTCTATGCCCTTCCTGCAGAAGAGGAAAATAATGGAGATACTGTAAATAGTTCAAGTTACCAAAAAAAGGCACATAACACAAGTAATTTTTTTTTTCTTCTGCTATCTTTGAACAGGAAAGGTTATTGCAAAGGAGGTAGGCAGCGGTATAATTTCTAAAGCCACATTATTGCCAGCGTTTCCACCTATAGACCACTCCAGACTGGCTGCCAGTGCTCTGGGGGAAAAAAGAACCAGCACATGCATTATTAGTGATATAATATGAGGTACTATGGATCTGCTGAGAGAAGCTTTCCAGTTTATGGTAGGACCTTGGACATGCCATCCTTCAGCTCTCTGTGACTTGGCTTAATTACATGACAAAGGCATGCATGTGGCAATTTATTGCATATGTTTTAAAGTGCCTTGAGATTGGTGAGTTGTAATAAATTTAGTGAAAAATTAAAATACTGTAATAGGACTGTAATTATTTTATTGATATGGATAAGAACCTTCACCAGCATCACAATTTACCCCCTCCCAAAATAACTCGAACCCAAAATACTTCAGAAAGCACAACTCCTTTTCAAATAAGCTAGAAATATTCAGTACAGAAAGACTGGGGTTTATTCAGTGTTTCAAAGAATTTGCCTCCACATGTGCTTGTCATCTCCCCTCAGAGAACCTATACAAGATATAATGGAAACAGTGTCGAGGGTGATGAAAATGCCAGAGCATCTGTCAGTGGATCACCTTATGACAGCATGTGATAAGCCTCCTAATGCTGAAGTGATGAATGTGCCCGAATGTGGATGCTATGCTTGTGCAAGACAGCTGAAAAACACAAATATGAACAACGAGACATGAAGACATGCCTCTGGGGAGACCCCACTAGTTTTTGTAGTACTTGACTGATTCTAGAAAGCAGCACATTTTTACCATAGAGAAAGATAAGTGTGCTTATCAATACAGCACCATGGTTCAAAAGAGTAGTTGGGATGCAAGAAAGCATCAATCGTATCTTAAGTATCAAATGTGACCTTTTGTATATGTTCTCCTTGCAAATGATCTTCCATTTTCTGTACCTTCAAAGTTTCCATAATGCATTTGGAGTGCTTTATAATTGAGCAGTAATATAAAAGCAAGCTGCAATAGGCTTATTCCAACAGAAATTGCATACATTAAATGCTGGTTACCAAAGTACAAATGACTTCAAGAAAGGAAGCATGGGGCTCCCGTTTGTAGTCACAAGTAAAACACAATATGTAAGTAGGGTGTGATTTACAATGTGTGCAAGTCTAATGCAGACAAACATGTCTCCATAGGAAATTAGAAAGGTATAGGGGAGGAAATCTGATTTGTATCTATTTCAAAAGGGGCTGTATATACTGCTGGGAAATAAGAAAGTGTATTTCCCAAGCTGAGTCAAGAATCCATAATATATTTTTTCTTTCTAAATGTTTTTTAAACCTTTGGAAGAGCCTTAAACACCAATTTTATTAAGCTATTTTAGGGGAGATACACATTGAATTATGTATCAAAATTACTCAACACATTTAATGACAGTAAATAAGATAAGGAAAGACCTATCAGTTGAATTCCCACAAGAATAAGCATTAGTATATTAGAAATGGATGCAGAAATCTATATTACAAATGGATATAAATAAATTCATTTGTATTTCTTTGAGCAAGATGTTAAAGAAGGGAGCAATCCATATTATTGACCTGACTTTAATAATTTTTGCTTTAGATTAGCCCAGTAAAACCACAAATCTCAGCAACTGTTCACAATAAGCATTCCAACTTTTGACTAAATATCCTGATCAATACCATCTTATATACTAAACAAACAAACCCACCACCTGCAGTAGTCTGGTCTCAAAAGTTAACAGGCATTTTCTCAGTTTCTAATAAATGAATAAGGTAGTATCGACTGCTTGGTCATTAATGTGTTAGAACAGACAAAGCTTATTTTTTGTTTACCACTGCATCTTATTTCATACAAAAAGACTACAGCAAAGAGAGGGGTAGGGTTCTCTGTTGCCAGCAAATAGACAATGCTAGAGAGGCACCCATGCAGGCTTTTCTCTGTCCTCTCAGGTGGATGGAACAGAAAACAGGGCTCCATTTCAAGCTAATTCAGGACAAAGCTAAACAGAAAAGGAAGAAGAGAGGTTAGCCTGAGATTACGTCTACACTGGTAGATGAACAGGCTGGGTTTCATCCAAGGTAAAGCCATGAAGTAGGCACCTGGTTCATTGGTAGAGCCCATCTTCTGTTCCTCTGCCAGGACACAAACCACAAGCTGTTAGTGGAGCAGCATGAGAAACCAAAGGGCAGCTGTGGGGACAGCAAAGGTGTGTGTGCCTTGTCACCAGACTTAGGGAAGGGGGAGACCATAGAGGGAAAGAGGACAAAGCTTCTCTGTGGTGGTGGAGGGCCAGGACAATACCTGATAGAACAGTGTTCTCTCTCAGTTTGCATCAAAGTTCATCCAACAGCTTCTGGTCAACCACCTCTACCATGTTAGTACACAAATCACAGCAGAGATCCTGATCTTCACTTAGGACTGCCTTGGCTGGGCTTGTTTCCTACAGACTGTCCATCAGATAACCTTCATGGACCTAGTGGAGAAGGTCCTTTTCCTAAACTTAGTTTTGGCGAGATACACCCCTGAATGAATGGTGCCTCAGGATCTAGCACAGGCTGTGTGAGCCTCACTAGCTATGTGCTTTTTCATTGCATCCCTAATCTAGAGCTTGGGTTGGAAACCCACTGTGTTGGGGGAGCAGCCATCAGGGCAGTTGCTAGATCATGAATTAGCTCAGCACCCTCAGCCAGGGCTCTGTCCACACTTCACAGTAGGCATATCAGAAACAGAGCTGACAGAGCAGGACCAGGGTGACCTTTTTCTGTGTGTAGAGCTGAGGGGTTATTTTGTGCAAGTCTGATCCTGAGAGCAGACAGAGAGCACATGTAGGGTTTCTTTTGCCCCATCCAGCCTGGGGCTGTTTTTTGCTGCTAGCTGCACACCACAGACTCAGGCTCACAGGGCACCAAGAGTGAAAAGCCACTGTAGGGAGACTGAAAATGGGATGCCATGGGAACTTTTTGGAAAAAGAAATAAAAATAAAAAGAAGTTCACAAGTCTGGACACCATTCTCCCCTTCTTCAGTCCCAGTACAGTCCCTAATCTCTTTACTGCTTCCCAAGTGATTCTCTGCACTCAGGGAGACAACTTTCTCATCTGCTTGAACCAGACTTTTCACCTTCTTGATACCGATACAAATCAGCTGCTCAGTCTCTGCTCCCGTATGCACTGAAGGCAATTAATCAAAAGCAAAAATTTAAAAATCACTTCTCCTTTTTTGGTCATTATTAAAAAAAGTCTCTGACTGAGAACCACTATGGACAATTTCAGCTTGAAAAGTAACCCTCTCACAAAGTTACAAGCCAATTCTGAATGTGACCTTTCAAATGGAAAGCTATACAACTTTAACCAGGTTTCATGCTGGGTCCCTAGAATATTTCAAAGACATTTCTTTCAGTCTAGCCCATTTTTCCACCAGTCTGTGCTATGGTAAGTTTGGTTTCATATTTCTTTGATCCGTGAGGCAAATACTTTACATAGTTTAAAAATAGATCCCTGAAGCTTTCGCTATACTCTTTAACACTGAAAGGAAAGCGAGTTAATAACCAATGTAACAGTCTAACAGTAGTGTACTCCTTGTGATGCTCTCATTGGAACAAATTCATTCCCACTGTAACTCCACTGACATTAACAGAGCTACCAGCTGAGATGAATTTGCCACGTTTTTGTAAAGCTCTTTAGAATTTGATGTCATAATTCTCGAAAGACACCCTAGGAAAGTTGTCTCTCTGCCTTTTTCGGTATATGCTCATGCACATGCCAGTTTTCCCAGTTTCTTGTGTTCCTTACATTTCTTTTCACACCATCTCACCACCCTCAGATCTCCTATTGAGCAGATATGATGCCCCAGATACTCTGAAAATAACTGTGTTAATTATAACTCTGTTCTTATATTGCATAGGTGAAGGTGAATTCAACAGCAAAGACTGAAGAATGAAACCTGTTTCAGAGAATCTCATGAAAAATTGTCCATTTCCAAAATGGCTGTGTGTCCCATGGCTCAGAAAAGCTCTCATGGCACAGGCTGGACTAAGATGTTATTTTTCAAAATGGCCATTGCTTGGAAATTGCTAACACTGATACGAAATTAAGTGATGGACATAGAGATCAGAACACATAACTGAAGCAGATTACAAAATTTTCTATAATTTTTATTTGCTAGAAAGGGCCAATTTCCTGGAACTGAGTACATTTGCAGAAAAATGCTTAAATTTAGTTTCTTTTTAAAAACCTTCCACATTCTTCCAATATCTCAAATCTTGTGATTTAACTTCACCTTCCAGATTTTAACTTTGAGTTAAATACAGTATTTTTGAAGTTACCAGAACTAAGCAAAAAAATTTCAAGTGAAACAAGTTATTTTACAATTTAGGGTTTTAGCATTTTGTTGATTTCTGCTTTTATGATTCTCATTTGGGAAATAAATAAATAAATGAATAGACAAATAAATAAACAAAAATCTAAAATTCTTAAATAACACAAGGAAACTGTTTCTATGTAGGTTTTTTTATAGAAGTTAGTGTTTAAATTTACATCTTTTTTCTATCTGTTGTTAAAAGCCACAGTTTTTTGTTGACTTTATAACTATGACTCCCACCACGTGACTGTGGTTGCAACATACAGAATGCCTCCTCAAACAATTGTAAAGGTCAGAGTAGCATCTGAAACACCACTTAGCACATGTTTTGTTTATTTGATTTATTTTTTATTAATTAGACCATTTGATGTGTAGCTGTAAAAACTATTTTGAAGACATAGTGTTCCTGCTGAATCACTAAATAATGATTTAGACTAGTAGAAAGATCTCATTTTTAGCCTCAGAGGACTGTGCAGTAGTTCCCTTAAGCAGCATGGCTGAATACAGGCTATATATTTCATATACTGCAGGCCTGGAGCAAATATTTTCTGACACTATCCAATAAATCATGTTTTCTTCAACAGCAAATAATAGAACTGTACAGTACATTATATCTGCAGCAGCAACAAACAATTCATCATCCCTGACCTTTCCATAATGACAACAATCTGAAGAATAGAGACTAATTTAAATTTTTATATAATGTTTAAAATTTAAGGACTAAATCTCCTTCATATTAGATCCTTTCATGCTGCTCTGGTAATAAAAAGCCTCCTTAAAGTGAACACAAATGCAATTATGTTTTTTCTCTTCCATCTCCTACAAATTAACAGAACAGAAGTTTCTCAGAGGAGACTTGGACGTAAATGCAGGTGAATGCACCCCAAGCTGGTTTTTGAGTGATCAAATGGTAACAAGTACAGTGCAGCCTGTGGAACCTGAGGACCCTGGGCTGGTACTCTGTAGTTGTCTGTGCTCTTACAGTCACAGACTGTGATATAAAAAAATTCTCATGCTGATGGTGGACTCCTTTCATCTGCTTACACTTGATCTATATGTTGCTCTCTTTATTCCTGGGAAAGGGGGTTGACTTTCAGCTGGCAGACTAACCAGCAAAATAATAGTAAACTGTTACACTCTGAAAAAAATCTTGCAGTGTACAAATGCATTTCCCAGTCTTATTATGTTACACAGCTATGGGACTAGTTACTCTTTGCACAGAAATCTAATGAAAAAGGAACTAAAGCTTCAGACTTGGGCTCTAGAAATGATTTAAATACATAAAAATGGTAAACCTCTTCATTCTCCACCACCCCCTGACACTAAAGCAACCAGAGGTACCAATCAAAACAAAATAATACCCTTCACTGCCAGTCCTGCCTTATGCACATCACCTCTGGCCTTTCTGAAAGCTTGGGTTTGAAATGCACGTTGAAGCTGATTCTTTGATGCTGTACAGATTTTGGCTCTTCCATGTATAAAGGCCTATCTGTTTCCAAAGAAATCCCATCAAAACCCATTTGCCATCAATTAACCCTTTTTAAAAAAAAATAATAAAAAAAAGCCTTCATTCTAAAAAATAGATATGCCTCATACTCTTTGTGGAAACTGCTGGAGGTCCCACAGAAATTTATCATGAGGGAGGTTTTGCAATCTACTGATTTTATAAACATTTGTGTTCCTAATGCAATGAGGAAAGATGAAGCAATGTATCTCAGGATCTCCATTACTAAATGCATATTCAGGATTAGCTGCTGTGGGACTGGAAACATTAAGGTTTTTTCTGATCCTTAGAAATTACCCATTCAATACTGAAGTGAAAGGGTGATGACTGCTCTGCCCCTCAATGTGATGGCAACCAGGGTGGCATCTTGTCCTGCACCCTGTTTCACCCCATGAAAGAGCCACAAGTATGCCAGTGAGCAATCTGTCCCATTTACAGCATATTTGAAACTGTTTGATGCTTTATCTTGGTCTGAGGTCAAATGAGATGATTTCTACCCTTAAAACAGAAAGAAATACTTCTGGCAGGCTGAATAAATTAATATTTTTCATATGTCTTTTTAAGTTATCACCTCAGGATATTTTATGGATGCTCCCTACAGATGGTGATGCACATGGCACTATCTTGATTAGCTCAAATTTTTTCAAGTACTCTGCACAAATAATGCCCCAAATGCATCTGATGCCTGTAGTCTCTTCTCTGATGAAAGCTCTACTGCCCCTACGCCTCATTATTGTACATGTCCTTGTGCAAAAGTTAGCTTCTTTGCTTTGTATAGATATAAACCCTGATACTGAAGCCAAATATTTAATTGTCTTTATTGTTGCAAGAAAATGAAGATCAAACCCACAGTTATTCAGAGAGCTTCGTTGCCACACAGAACATTTTAAAAAAGAAAGGAAAAAAAACCCTATCCTTGATTATTGTATCTGTAAAATTATTTGGAATGTATACTGTATAATTAAGACTGATTATCAGCTTAAATTTCTTGGCTTTGCTTTTTGAGAATACTGTCTTCTGTGGACATGAGGTTACTGAAACTGTACACTAGTGAGGGAACAAAACAAAACAGATGGTGCATTAATAATGGAAGTATTAGAAAAAGGGTACTCTTCCAGATTTCAATGTATTCATTAATACATTTTAGACAATTTAATTGCTTCCTGAAACACTAATTGAAAGAGTTTCATTTGCAAAAGCCTAGTCCTGGTAATATAAAGTAGGCACAGTGCCACAAAGAGCTTGAATGCTGTAATAAGGAAATGAATAGAAGGGTTTTGGTGGGGTTTTTTTAATGTGAGTATGTTTATTTCTTTTAATGAAATCTTTATAAAGGCATACAAAGCATCAGGGAAAGAAAGATTTACAAAGGGAAGCCAGGTCTAAGAAGTGCTGGATGTTTAGAAGATGTGAAAAGTATTTTTGTTTTTGTTTAAAGTCAGCCCGTGTGAAGGGAGTGTGAGTTGGATTTATGAGCATAGGAGTCTAATGCAGTATCATTTTATCAACATTGTACGCTCCTCTACTTGGCATATCTATCAATCTAAGTAGAGGACGTTTTTAAAATAGTTTCTTCTGAAGGTGTCTGCTTCAACTGCTCCAGTGTCTCCTCTAAATATGGGTGGGCAGGCAAGTTTTCCCTGATTTTGAACCCCTCTAGCCTGCTGCATGCTGGAAAATTTGAGTCAAACTTTTACTGTGATCAGTCTCTTATCCATCTACAGGAGACTGGAGATGAATAACAGATAGAAAGGTAGAAGAAAACAAAAAAAAAATAATGCACTGGGAAAAGAGCTGCAGTCTGTCAAAGAGAATATATAAAGCAAAAGATCAACAAACATGCAGAGGAACCAAAAAGAGAATATCAATAATAAAGAGAAAAAAAAAATCCAAACAGAAGAACACACAGTTTCTAGAGCAGCTGTTTTTCAAAGTCTTTCAGGGATGGGCAGAGTCCAAAATGTGGCATAAGATGGTATAAAGTAGTTCCTCTTAGGGGATGTTTCGACAGTTGTCCATAATAAGTGTAATTCACACTCATACCATATGTGGGTGCTATTTTAATTCCCAGTTACCAAGGATCCACGGCTACTGGCATCTCACCTGTGTAGTTTGAAGAAAGCTGAATAATTTTTCAGAAGTTTCACCTGTATCAGTAGCTGGAGGACAAGAGCACACTCAGGCCATGGTCAGGCATGCTGCACAGATTGCACCTGAACTGGACTGAGATGTTATGATCATCAGATCATCAGATCATCAGATCATAACATCCCTTTCCTACCCAGCAATTACTGTTCCCTTTGACGTGCTTGCAAAACTGTGCTCCCAACCTGCTTATGTCAAAATGATAGAAAATAGCAATCACTGCTGAAATTAGAGTCACAGTGTTGCTGTGACTTTTATCATTTTGACGAAGGGTAGCCGCACATGGATTTTTCCAGCAGATTTGATAGGTGGTTATCTTTGCTTAGGAAGTAAGCAAATGGTGAGAACAAGATGTGAATGCCTTTCTCTTATCTTGACTCATCTGTGCCCAAAGAGCACATCTAAATGCAGCCTCATGCTTCAGTAGACCTTGCCCACTCATTGGTTGTGTATTAGTGTAACAACATTGGTTAGCAGTGTGATTTTTTCTGATTATGTAGTTATAAGGGAAGAACTCCCTTTATAGATGTTGTTATATCAATGCAAAAGTGCCTCATGTTAAAACAGATGGCAGAGCTGTATGAACATGCCACAAGGCAAGAGAGGACCTGGACTTAAAGAGCATTCCCCGCTAGGTTGTTTCTGTCCTTTCTTCTTGTAAATATCATGAGACATTTGTAGAAAACTTAGCAAAGTTTCTAGCTCAAGTACCCCTTACATCCTACATGTTCATACACATGTAATTATAAAAAATGTGGTTTGTATACATGATATAGAGATTCCATACATCAACATTTCTTTTTGTCCTAGAGCAGAACTCAAAATGAACATATAAAATCATTTGTGAAAGAAAACATTCCAAAAAAATTCTGAAATAGCGAATTACAAAATGCTTGTTACGTGTTGTTGAAAAAAATGAAAAGTTTTTTTGTTTTCAAAATTGAGTGGCCCTGGTATTCTGTATGAGTTTTAGCCAATGGAGTGGAAGACTCCTTTATTTCTTTCCAGTTTGTCAGAAGCCAGGAAAGGGAACTTTCTATGCATCAGCAACTACAATACATATAGAAAGCCCAGGCTAGACCTGAAAGAGAATGAGGATGTGACACATCTAAATTACAGCACTTGCTAAGTCCCTTTGGTAGCTCAAATAGAAACTGATTAATATCAGACTGATCCAGTAAAAACAAACAAAAAATAATTACACAAAAAGATCACTACCTCAATAAAGGCAATACCCCCTTATTACCTTTTTTATTTATATATTTTTATATTTATTTATTTATTTATTTATATAACTATCAAATACTAGAACTTATGTTGAGTTAAATAATGAAAATTTATTTTAAGTAAATCTGGCATTCTCCTCTCCCCCTTAGAAAATATAAAACTGTGGAGAGCATTTTTTCTATGGAAAACACATTAATAGAAAATTGATGACCAATTTTAAGAGATTTAGCCTGATGTAATTTTGAAATACCTCTGAGGTTTACAAAAGATTAAACATACAAATCTAGTTCCACTTTTCCATTCAGAAGGAAACATTTTTTCCAGCTTGGTTTTCGTCTACCAGTATTATCATATGTAAGTAAATAAAGGTAGAAAGACTGAGTCATTAAAACCTGCACCACAGTTTAATTGTCCACAGTAGGTCACAAAATTACTGGCAACTTTAATATTTAATATCTGATTTGGTATATATAGAAGCTAAGGGCTTTTCTACCTCATCTAGAAGAAATTATGGAACTAATACCAAAACACATCTATGCCCTCCAGAGCATTAGTAGCAGTTTGTTTTATAGATCTTTACTGTCCTTTCCAAATTACCAAGGAAGAAACAGTACCCTGTTTGATGAATGTGGCATTTTAAAAACGTGGTAAAGAAATATGAGAGTTTAAATGTAAATACTTCTTTTTCCTGGGTTCCTTAGGGGTATTTACTTGAGTTACATTTACAGTAATGTCAAGTCCTGGTTGAGCCAGAAAATCTGTTCTAAAGCAAAGGTTTCTTCATGCTTTCTTGGAGCTGTCTCCAAGCATGCTAAAAGCTAGATGAACTTTTGTTTTGTTTTGTTTTGTTTTTTTGACAGATTATTGCAGAGTGTTAGGGATCTGGACTGTCGCCAACGGCTACATTTCATCTCGATAATCCAAAACCCAATTAAGGGCCTCTCTTGGCTACCTAATTTGTAGGCATGATCCCTGGAGACTGACTTAATGCCAAGTCTGGTCTTTATTTGAAATACCTTAAACCAGGCAAGTAAATACAGTATTTTGCATTCTAGCTCTTAAACTAAGCAAATGAGATGTGTTAGCTCGTAATAGTTCAAGTAAGATGTGGAAGTTGTCTGCTGGTTGTTAGGTAAGTGATAAGAGATTATGAGACCTCTGAGGATGGCTGCAGAAATGTGGAGGTAATATACTGCTTGCCTAACATTGTTTTAGATAATGAGAGATTAGATGAATAAGAACAAGAAGTTACCTGCAAGCAGAATGCCTCCACATAGTTAAGGATACTGAGAATATTTCTGCAGCAGATCTGGTGAATAGAAGGTATGTCTTTTAAACACAGTCATTATATAAGAAAGTCTAAGTACACCCTAAATGTGAGTAGAAGACTGTGGTAAGCTAAAACAAAATGGAAGAAATGGAAATAATGTTTCATAATAACACTTCCAATAGAAAGAAAGAGGAAGGATATTTTCACATTTCCTAGCACTCTAAGGTTGAGCTGTATAATTCCTGATTGCTACTACTGACCTTCAGATACTAAAACTAGGCCAGTAGGTGTTAGAAAAGAAAGTAAAAACTTTCAAGAAATGCCAGAGTTGAGGGCACAATGGAAAATGCTCAAACTTTAAACTGCAGAAATTATTATAGATAACAATTTAGTGTATGCATCTTGAAATATATTCATGATAAAACCAAAGGAATATGAGGGAATATTATCAACAAAAATGTCTCAGCTAATAGTGCTAGTCTCAAAAAAGTTCTTTCTATTATATGTGGGTTCCTTAGTCTGTGAGGAAAGTTCCTTTCCTCTTCTGTATGAAGTCTGCCATTGCTATCCAAATCTTTGCTACTGTAACCTGGATTCCTGTAACATATTTTATTTGACTATTTGGGGCTTTTTAGTGGTGCAGAAAATGTATCCCTCTGGGCTGAAAACTTAGGATAACTGTCTCTGATGGGATGAATTAGCTTTCTTTGAATTTCTGCCTGTTGTTTACATTTGCGAATCTCTAATAAAGCAAGTCTTTAATTATAGATAGTATTTTGCATATGTTACACATGGAAGGTAGTGAATTAAATAAAATAACAATTAAAAAACCCTTAAAGTAATGAAAGACGAGTTGATGATTTGGGTTAACCCCAGCTGGCAGCTAAGCTCCACACAGCCACTTGCTCACTCCCTCACCCACTGTTAGCATTCATGTGTTATCAACACTGCTTTGGTCACAAATCTGAAACACAGCACCATACAAGCTGTTATGAAGAAAATTAACTCCATCCCAGCCAGACTCAGTAGAGTTGAGCATGAACAGCTGATATACTTAGCATTGTCTCTATTTGTCTGTCTCTAAGGCTGATATTGAGTTGCTGCCCTGAAAAAGATTATATTCTTTTGATTTCCGGTAAGATGAGAAGTTAAATTGGCTCAAATTAAAATTAGAGTTTGAAATATTGGGAAACAAAGACCTTTAACAGGTTGTGGGTTTTTTTTAACCGGTTAATCAAAAGTTTCCTCTTTCTTATAATCTGGGGAGGTTTTGTCATTGTAATTAATAAATGGGAAATGACTGAGCAACATATTGTTGTCACTGCTTAGCCTTTTGAAGTGTTAATTGATCAGTTTGGCTATTCATATTTCTTTTATTGTGAACCTCATTGTTCACAGAGGTACATTGTTCAAGAGGTAGAAAGTTTTGATAACAGTTTTGCTAATTTTTAAGTTAAAATACTTTCATTCTGAAAAGGAAAATATTGACAGTGTTAATAACTTGAAAGATACTGACTTCATTTTTAAAGGGCATGCAACAGAGAATGTGAAAAAGCTTAACTTAGAAAACACTGTCTGGATTTAATGACATTTTAAATATAACTATAACTTTATGGATTTTAAAAAAATACCACAGAATTTGAAAGACCATATAAGCTGTTGCAAGTATCCAACAACGTGATATCTCAGACAATTCAGGGTTTTGTCAAATATCTTCAGAAAAATTTTGCTTGAGAATATGAAACAGATTAAACTGCAGTCTAAAGCTGATAGTCTTGTTTGGCTGATATCACATAAATAGCGTTTTCTCATTTGTGGGAACTCATTTGTGGACACCTCATTTTAATTTAGATTGAACATAATGATACTGTTGGAAACTGTCATATATAGAGATATAGGCAACAGTATCGTCAGGCAGGCATTTCAGTGTAGGAAGCCACTGCCTTCTAGCTCACAGGAGAGCCAAGTGGCACAGGTTATAGCCAAGAGATGGGGCAAAGACTCAACCACAGCTCCCAGCGGGCTATGCAGAGTCGCAAGTGATTATGTTTGATGCTGAACTGTCTCAGAGCAAACATTTCACCACAAAATAAAATACTGCACATGCATTTTACTGCATTTCGTTTTGCTGACAATTTCTGTATTTCACCTTGCCATTGTCTTTCAGGCAAAAATGAGCCAAAAGCCTTAAGTACTGTTATAATGGAATTTTCTCCAGGAAAGCTCTGTTTATTTAGCTCTACCTCATTTTGTCCGAAAAAAAACCTGCTTGTCTTGTCAAACAATTTGAATATTTGCCTTATTGTTCTCCTTCCTCCTCTATATTGTAGTGAGGTTTCCTCACAACTAGCAGAATAAAAATTGTCATTTGATTCAGTCGATCATATACTGTGCTTTATGTAGATATCTATTTACTGTACATATGTGTACTTATATGGTACATACTGCACACACAGTACATGCTGTATGGTGCTCTGAACAGTGGGATCCCAGAACTGAGCAGTAGCTAAAGATACTAGCGTATTCTGTATTCCTAGAGCCCGCTGGGGTTTTCTCCTGATAAATTATTGGTTATTGCAGGAATATGGATATGAGCAATACTTTTGCTCTCTCCTTTTCTTTTTGTGTCACTGACTGTCTGTCATTTGTACTGCTTTGATCTTTCTCCTAATGCCCGGAGTTATCTTTAAGTTGCCGAGATGTGTTTTAATGGATGTGGATGTCTTTGGAGTGCTGGTTCTTGGAACCTGGGCCTCCAAGACCTGTCTAATATCACACTGCTTCCTCACTACAGTTTTCCATCTCACTGTTTACAATAGCAGTCCATGTACAAATAGTTCAATTTAGAGTTATAGCTGTGAGCTGGCTGGAGTTGGATGGGGCTATGAATGTATGTGACTGCAAGGAACTGGCTTCAATGACCTAGATAATTTCTTGTAGTCCCAGGCTTCAGTTTCTCAAGGCAGCATTTTAGCCCTTCATTTCCTGATATCAGCTTTTAAGCAGACTTTGTTTCTTTAGTATCTTTTTTTTTTTCTTTTACAACCAGCTTATCGATATCCCAATGATATGTTGCTCTTCTGCAGCTGTTGCTCCTGCCTGATGTATAATACATTGCATAGTAGGAGAATATATTCTTAGGAAGATTTTTTGGGGAAAGCAGCTATTAATGTTACAAATGGCAAGTAAGATATTTTTTTTCTTCCAATTTTACTTTTCTCTTTATGCTGAAACTAATAGAAAGACAAAAAGCACTTCCATGGGAAAGTCTTACAAAATAAATGACTTTTACTTTCAAAGCTCGAAAGACCTACAGCATAAGTATGGTATTTAATTTGAATTTTAACATTCATTCTGTTGTATATCATAATTGACTTGTTTGGGGCCATTCAGGCACATAGGTGGACAGCAGCAATCTTCAGGAGTGGGTGGTTCCCCCCCCCTCCTTCTGTGCTTCTGCTACTTACATCTAGTTTACCTTGCTCTCTACAGTTCTCAAATAATTAGATTGTTTCCAGAAAGACATTTTAAATGTTTTTACCATACCAAAATCTCCTCAGTACGCAGATGAAACCAGAAGTTGCTTTCAATAAACTTGTCTTTTTCTGAAGTATAATTTGTCTTGAGGACACACAATCCAGCAATTGTACATAATTTTAAAAAGAAAACAAAAACTACCTCGACATCTGCCACTTAGTTAAGAGGCAGATTTTTTTCTAGCAATCCATTGTGTGTCAAATTTTTTGTTTGTAATATACATCATGCAACATGGTTTACAGGGGGCTTTATTCATGCTGCACTAGTTGAAATTGAAACCAGCATTGTTTGCTAACTTGATAGTTCAGTAACATTTATTTGTAAAAGAAAAGAATGATGAAACTTTACAAAGCAACAATAAATGCAAAGTAAAAAACCTACCACCCTCTGTTTTCCATAAGCTTTCTCTTCACTGATTAAAAGACAATTTTAACTTTTAGTAGCATGGATTGATGTTGGATGCTGAAATATTTGCTTTAACCTGGAGTAATAAATTATGAATTTGTGGCCTCATTTAACATTGTGGTAGCCTTGGCTGAAGCACTCCCTTAGGAAATGTCAGGTTTTATCTATGCATACAGAACAATAAAAATATGCACCCTGGTGTTCCCAACATTTTCTTTAATATGGAAGCTGTGTGGCATAATTTATGAAGTGCAATCTAATATCACAAAGCTATTTTTGAAATTACTACATTGAAAATAATTGAGAACCTGTAAGACATTCACTTTCTAACTACAGATGAATTAACTCTCATCAAGTAGAAATTAAAAAAAAAGTCACCTGAAATTGTGAGAAAATAAAAGCCAGTAAGATCAATAGCCAGACCAAGCCTTCCTGATCTTAGCTATTTTTCCGTTAGTTTAATCCTGGCTCAGTTCTAAAAGCTGCTGATTTTCCTGGCCCTGATTCAGCAAATCAGGCACAGGCATAACTACAAACAGGAGAGAAATCCTCCTGAGTATAACTGAGCTAAATACTTTCTTAATATTGAAGCCCTTGGGACAGATCCAGAAATGTATATATACATACATTTTGCAGTTACTTTTGAACAAGAGTAGAGAGACCTTAGAAGGAACCAAGTGTCTAAATAAATTCCTCATACGCCTGACACGAGTTTGCTTTGTATCTTTTGTATCAGGCATCTCCCTTTTCCAGTTCAGACCCTCAGGCCTTCTTTTCTTTCTAACGTTCTATTTCTCTGTTGATCCAGTGATCAGTTCAGGCTATGAGACAGTGCTACCTGCCAGTCTGCAAAAACTGCAACACCAGGATATTTTTTTAAAACTTTTCTATTTTTTATTTCCTATCAGTGCAGTTATCTTAAAAATAACCTTCACTTGCTGCTTCTGCTATAAAACACTGTGTGTTGAATGGAATCCAAATAAATATATCAGCTATTATTCACAGGTTTCATTATTTTGTTTTAAGTCTATGTGCTGACACTATTATTTCAGTCTGTGTGACCTATTTTGATATAGCTTAAAGTTGATTCCTTTCCAATTTAGCTAAATTTATATAAAAGCACTCTTATGTTGAAATAAGAGTGGCCACATAAAGCTCAACCCAAAACAGGGAAAGCTGTGAATTACTATTGAGATTGTTATTACAGTTTTACTCATGCTGTAGATAAACCCAAAATCATTAAAGTGGGTATAAGTGATGAATATGTGCAAAAGAAGAACACATCTGACAGAGGCTTCATGTTTTGCATTCTGCTCTGCTCCTCATTGGAGCTTTCCATCTATGTGTAGCACCAATAAATTGCCTCAGTTTTCATCACATATTGATTTCTTTGAAAAAGTATGAATTGTTACTGATAAGAAACTATTTTGTTCCTTTTGGGGTGTCTGCAGTGTTATAAAACGTATCAGAGTATTTGGGTGGAGTCATTCCTGACTGATATAAAGTTTCTGACATTATCGCCCTCAAATATGCCATGTGGATTCGGTGATTACCTGAGGACACGTAGAGTAAGACAGAACATGCTTTATATTGGCAATACAATTCTACTCTTTGAAGAACCTTCAGCATTTTATTTTTTCTGCTATTCCCAATATAATCTTTGCCACTGAGGAGCCGAGCTAAAATAAATTATTTGTCCTGCAATGACATTAATACAGCCTAATTGACTCAAAGTTTCAATTTATTTTTTTCTCAAGAGATCTTATTTTCAATGCATGGTTACAATTCCAGTTACTGATTTCAGTAAGTCCAAGGTTTATCTGCAGGTAAAGGTTTCTGTTAAGGTGCCTAGAATTTCTTTATGTGGATAAAGGAGGGAAAACTATTCTTATATTTCAAGTTTTGGAGTTGGATTCTGAGCTAGGAATCAATGAGGAGGTGGTGTGAATTTCATGCTATTCTGAGTAGAGAGCATCATGGATGCAGCAGTCAATGAAACTGATCAGAAGCGGCATTAGACCTGCCTATAAAGATAGATGAGGAAATGTACTCTATGGTGGATACCCCTGAACTGTGTCAGAAGCAAATAGGTTAAAAGACAAAATCTTCAGATGCTTTCATATTAGAACAAAAAAAAAAAAAAATCATAAAGGTTTAAAAAGAAAAATAGAAAAGAAGAAAATAATCCAGAGACCCAGTAGGGAATATCAAGATAGGATATTAAATTGGGTTTAGAAAACTGTACTCATAAGATTATGTGAAGGCAGAGATTTGAGGATCAAAAGAAATAGAGTTAAATGGCTCAAATGCTTTCCATGATTCTGAATCGACTCAGCACGAGCAGCTTGCGACGTTCTTTCTGCCAGTCTTCCCTGGATATGTGCATTCTCTTCCTAAAGCCCTCATTGTGATCTTTGTAAAAGAAATTCACATACTAATGATGTCCCTTAGTGTACCTTATGAAACATTCAAAATGGGCTGTTATGGATATGGAGTTTAACAGGGAGCAACTAATTGTTTATGCTGGGCTAGCCTGAGGGGGTTTCATTTTAAAACTTTAAAATTATAAGGCCTGAATTTCCAGGGTAAAGTTTCTCTAATAGATGGTTCAATTGCACATAGCTAGTCAGTGAAAAGCATACTGTGCATATTTTTTTTTTAATATGAAACTCTCTGTAGACTATGTACTCTTTATTTATGAGGCTGAGGTCTGGCTATGCTAATACCTGGGAAAAAAAATCAGCCAGCCACCCTACCTGCTAGCATACTAGAATGCCTGTTGTGCCACCTTCCAAGCTGCTGTTTTATTAATGATCTTGAAACTGAAATAGTAGGGCATGAAGAAGTGTTAAAATGACTTACTGATATGTCACAGACATTTGCCAAGAAAATGAAATGCACTGAGAGGAAAAAGCACCAGGGAGGCCAATGAGGAACCAAATGTTCCATATTCTGATTTGTCTGACCTTCGCCTTCCTCAGCTCTAAAGAGAAACAAAGCTGCCTTGCTTGTGCTGTGCAAACTTGTTATCCGTAAGCTCCAGAACTCTGTGGATTATGTACAGCATTTGCTTATTTACATTAAAAATAAGTCTTTAAATTGAACACATCCTTTTCCTTATTAAAAAGAAAAACAGCAGCACAGATATCCCACATTGCCTCAGACCCATCGATGCTTCATGCTCATTTCTTAGCATCTCTAGCAACAATGTTTTAGACAGAAAAGAATTAGGGAAATGTGGATTTTGAAGTCAGTCACAACAGGGGAAGAAACAGAAGTATAAATAGTTTGTAGTTTAAAATAGCAGACAACAATTTTCACATATTCTTTTGTCCATGTAGTACTCCTGGTGAGTCAAATTCTGAGGTTTTTCTGGGTAATAAACTGCCTGTCTCATGTCACAGCACATGGTATAATAGGTCTGTGTCCTTGATAAGGGTCCTTTCATGGTGAATGATATCCACTTTTCCAGCAGCATAGCAAATGAAGACTTCTTCCCATCTGGTTGTTATGCCGAAAAGCAGTGCATCAATTCTCATCTGTTCGAGCTGAGCTTAGCCAGCAGGGTGGCAAATTTCACCAGAACCTCTGTGGGGACAGAAGCATTCTAGCTGGATCTGGAGGACTTCTGTCCACACACATTGACTATCTGCTCTCCAAAGAAACCAAGAGAAAGCTGAACAGGACAGATTTTCTCAGGTGCCTGAATTGGTGAAAGTGTCCTACCTTGAATAATTTAAAAATCAGAAAGAGGACTGAGAAATGCATATAAGCAAAACACACAATCTTGTCAGAGAGAACATAAATTTTGATGGAATTTTTTCTTTGGAGATGAATTTTCCCCATACTATCTGAAAGCTCTTGAAAGCAAACAAGGCTGTTACCTTTATCTTTTGTAGACTACACTTTTCATGCCCTTTCTTCCAGTTTCTTGCAGAGGTTTTCTTGCCTTTTTTTTATTATGATTTTATTTTTTTAAAACTTTTGCTCAGAGATTAATATGCTTGAAGTACAGAAAAGTACTTCAGGCTTCATTTTGCTAGTGAATGAAATAATGCTTGTCTATGCCTCACGTATGAAGTGTTTTAGGGAGATTAAATGGCTCTGTATAAATATGCTATCTGAAATTATTACATACCATAGTGTCTATATGGCATCCTGTAGGTAGAACAGGAGCTGTAACTCTGAAGCTCTGCAGTGAACAGATATTAGACTCACTAGATGATTCTACATTGTTTTAGACCCTTCTGTTTGTCAGATAGTTTTGGCACTTGTGGAAGGGGCTGGGTTCACTTTTGGAGGCAGAAGACCTTTACCCACAGCTCACACACAGGATGGATGGCAGCAGTATCACCCCACACTGCCTTCTGACACGTTGTGTCACCAGCTAGGTAGGTCTCTTTGCAGATGGGCAGGATGACGTCTGCAGTTGCAGCATCCCCATGGCGGTTGCTAGCAAACATGACCGGTGCCACTTGCTGTGTGCCTGCATGTCTTAACTGATCACAGGAACAGGGTTCAAAATCCCAATTCATTTCTAATTGCTTTTCAGTTTGAAGACTGAATTTTAGATCTGCCTGAATTCCTGCAAGCCTGCTTGTTTCCACGAGGCTCTAAAGGGTAAAAGTCAGTGCAGAATTTAGCCCTCTGTCATGACTAATTAAGGCAAGTTTTAGACTATTAACCTGGAGGTCAAAGGTTCACTCTGTTATCACAACATCACCAAGTCCTCCAGCCTTTTACTGCCTTCTGATACTTAATTGTGTTTGGTTTCTCTTAGGGGCCCAGAATTCTTGTTAGATGTTAAAAAGTTGTAAAACATAATCCAGTACTGTCTCCAAACTAGTACTCCGGCAAGCACAAACAGTGCATCTAAGACCATGTTAGTATTGATCTTGAGTCAGATCACATTAGCACTTCCTATGCTACCTGGCTAGAGCCTGCCAGGGAGTTAGCAATGCATAGAAAGACAGACCCAGGCAGTCAGATCGATGGATTAATGACGTCTGTCTCCTTTGTGCAATTTTACTTCCTACATATCTCTCTTGGTCCCCTTGTGCCCTCCCCAGGAATGAACTTTCTAAAGGTTCAGAAGACACATAACACAGTCATGTGCAAGTAATGCCTGTATAATAGCAAACACTAAAAAGCAAAAAAAAAGCAAAAAAAAAGCATGATAATAATTTATGTCTAGATCTGCGTATGCACCTACACTCACACATACAGTTTTTCTCTCACAGAAGAGATTTTGCTTTATGACTGTGTTGTGTGCTCTTACATCTTAGTCTAATACACAGATTTTTAGGAAAAGCAGGTTATCTTTGGCAGATGCTCATGTTTACATGATACAGATCACTGTGTAAAACTGCTTGTAAAATTCCCAGTATGCAGATAAATAATAACTATAAACTTTCCTAAAGGATTTCTAGGTTTCTTCTCGTGTCTCTCTTTCATGTCTATCTTACTTTATTAACATTTCTCATTACTAATTGGCTATATGCACCCACCTTCATACACTCACAGATGGATTGAAAATAACTTTCTTACACTATCATAAAATTATTCTGTTATTTTTTTCTAGTTTTTTACTTTATAATTTAACACACTGTTTTCAAAAAATAGCATGCTGTAGCTAATATACTTCATTGTACCTTACTCCATATGCTGCTCTGCTATTTCCTTCCAAAACAAATCTCCATTTCCATGTGGCTGTACCCTTACAGTCCTCTGTAAAGAATGACTTCTTCAAGAATGGTAGCTTTCTAGTTGAATTACTAACAGAGAAATATCAGTTCTTTGTGATTTATATTTTTCATTGGAAGGGATGTGCCAGGGAGAAATGTGTGTAAAGTTTCATATCTTCAAATATCATCCTTTTGTAAAACTAACTATCTGGCTTTTTTCCTACCTATAACATTCTACCACCTCTACTTGACTCATTTTTCAACATTTTCCTCACAGATTTTCAGTCTGCCTTATTTGATATTCTTTACATAAGTTTTACTGCCTTCAACCTATTTTTCCAAGCCCTTCTGAGAATCCCAATCTTGTATTTGTGATTATTTGTATTACAGCAATAGCTATGGGACCTAGAAGAAACCAGAACTCTATTTTATTAGCACAGTTTCATGCTGAGAAACAATATTTACTCTGAAGACTTGATAATAGTGGGATCCAGTCTTGGACACCCCAGACAGACGTGCATGTGAAGCATACAGTGAGGCAGTAAAGAAAATACCTGACTTCCTCACAGAGCCAGTGGGAAGTACCATGAAGACTGGAGCAATGTTCTTGGGGGTGTTGCAGACACCCCACTGCTGGAGGTTTTCAAGATGCAAATGGACATAATCCAGGGTCCCTTTCCCACCAAAGTCTGGAACAGATGATCTTTCAGAGCCCCTTCCAGCCTGGACTGTTCTGTGATTATTACAAGCAAGAAGCTCTCTGCTCCACTTGGAAGTCTTTTAGGGCCTCCACCTCCTTCACTGACCACTCAAGTATACCAAACTGAGTGTTTATCTTCTCATATTAGTTTGGTCTTGTCCTCCTGACATGAAAACCTAACCTCCCTGAGCATCAGCACAGTCTGTATGGCTCTTTTTTGTCTGACTCTGATTTGATGCAAATGCACTAGTTCCCTTGAAGGGCAAAACCCTAGCAGAAGTGGGTGATGGGTGGTGCTGGACTGCTTCTCCTACCCAGAGGATAAATAAAGCCTGGGACCTGGACCCTGAAAAAGCACAGCAGCTAAGGTGACACAAATGTAGGTAGCACGTTACTGGGGAGGAAAGCTTCATTAAAATAGTGTGGGGTTTTTGGTTTTTTTTTTCCTAAAAGCAGAGGTTGAGCATTTCAGTTATGAATGCTGGATCTGACCAAAAATCAGTAAATGAAATACTAGAAAGGGAAGCAGAATAGAAGTGATCCACCCAAAGCTGTACATCTGGTCCTAGTCTAGCACAGAGCTGGCTTGACTCCCTTGCCTCCAATCTGATGATCAGTTGCTCACATTCACTGAGCACCAGACAGAAATATATTCATTCATTTTTTTCCCCCTCACAGATTTCCTTGAGTTCCCCCCCCACCTCAGTGAGCTAACCTCTTCTTTTCAAGTCTCACTCCCTTCTTTGGGCAGAGTGCAGGCAGACAATGTAAAGCTGGCTGAGCCAGCCAGGGTAGGCACCTGGGGCAAGTACCGAGTGTTCTCAGAGAGTTCTGTGCAAAGTATGAGGAGTAAGAGCTGTGGTAGTATTCATAGGCAAAACCAAGGCCTCTGTTACTAAAAGGACCTGCTCAGAGGTGCCATGAATGTTTTTCTAGCCTGTATGGGAGCTGCACTGCGGTTTGGCGACTGGCTCATAAATTCAAATAATAACTGTGACACGCCACAGAGCTCCTCAAGTTTTTTTTCCCCAGAAGATCTTCATGCAAAGAAGGACGGATTCTGCCCTCAGTTATGACCACGATTATCTATTGCTTCATTATATATGCAACAGATTCAGTTCCTTATCCTAGGAGAACGGGTTCCTATAAGTATAACTATAAGCCCACATAGATGTTGAATATTTTATGAAATTGTATTTTAGTTTGGAAGGGAACTGCTAGGAATGTATTGCTTTCTTCCTGCTAAACTCCCTGAACACTCTTAAAAACATGATAATGCTCTTGACAAACCTTTCAAGGCTAAGCAATTTCTTTCAAAACAGGAAATAAATTACGTATCTGAAAATTGTTCACACACTTGATCTACCCTGATCAAAACCCCCATCCCTCAAGACTGGACAGGTTTTCTTCAAGGCACTTTATACTGGGTTCAAGTTTTTCTTGTTATTTTAAGAAAAATGCTATAGGCCAACCATTTTTTATTATTTATGACTATTTTCAAAAACTCATTTCCCTTTTCCTGTCCCTCAATGAGAACACTGGTGGCATTCTGCTTTATGGAGCTCATATTGATATTTCTGCTAACTCCATGCTCACGCTGCAGGATTTAAAACTGCTGCCCATCACTGGAGTATTTGAACACCTATTCTTCAGGGTCCCATCCAACATGTTGTTCCTTGCATGAATGTAGAGCTCCTTTGGCTTGTCTCTCTTATACATTAGGAAGAAAGAGGTATCTGTAAGATTTACAAATACAGGCTATTTCACATCAGAAGTTAAGTAGATTCCCTAGACATCAGGTTTCTTGTGCAGCATGTATAATATCCATGTTTTGGTATCAGCTGAGTTCTTATGTGAACCATAAAAGTGATATTTTAGAAGGGGTGCACTTAAAGTGCTTGCAGGTATAAAATATTCATCCTTGCTAGTGCTGAGCACATAAGTACAGACTATCCTGAGAATAATGAATCTGAAGAAATCCCATATTGTATTTCTGTTCTTCATGCAAGAGTACCTGTACAGTATATCCAGACCAAACATGACCAAACCATCTGATTGTAAGAATAAATGTACATGTCTTTGCAATGTATTTGAGATTAAAGCCTTATTTTGTTAAATTCTGTGCAGATGTAGAGCCAGTCCATGCCCCGACCTTGAGACTTGACCTCAGAAAGACAGAAGGCAAAGTCTAAAAAGGGAAAAAAGTAGTAAGAAAGCTTGATAAGAATTACATTGAACGTCAGTGGCCAAAGTAAGAGTGAAACATTGTTCTTCAAGCCCAGTCCAGGCCACATCTCTGTTCATCAAACCATGCTGCATTTTATTCCAAAAAATGGCCTGGAAATGCCATGTGCTTGCTATGAGGCCAATTTCAGTTTCTGTAAGGTTGTTTCTTACTGTGCACTGACTGTGAGTTTATTCCTTACTTAATGGAAACAGAAAAAGATATATTTGCTGAAGTTGAAAAATAACTGGGAGCACAGAAAATCGATTAGAACTCAAAGAAATTGTCCAGTTTTTAAAATTATCAAATAATATGCTGGTTCTGTGTTACTGGTTTGTTTGGGTTTTTTTCCCAATAGGTAAGATAACTTTGCTGGCTTAGGTGATTTTTACCTATTAACTCCATCTTTACTTCCCTGGGTTTGTGGGATTGGGGTCAGCATTATGCTTTTCATGAATAAAGCAGAAGGGTGTCATTTTGTGCATTCAGGTGAAATGGGAATGTGCGTGCTCTTTGCAAAACTGTGTGTTTGTTGATTGCTGTGCTGTTACTTAAATAAAAGCAAAGAAAAAAAACCTGGTAACTTGTGGTGAGAAGATGAATATATTTCTCTCTCAGGTGGAGTTAAGCAGTATGTAAGGTGTGCCAATGGGATTTCACTGTTTATTAAAAGGATTATTCAGATGTAAAATCCGTAAACCAAATGCATCACTCATGTAAACATAGTTGCGTTAGTGATATTACACGATGGAAGAATTTGGCTCCTTATTTCTTAAAGTTGCTGTACAAGTGAAGCAACATATATGTATGCAATTATACACAAAATTGACAATATTCCAACAATGCAGTGCATATTTTTAAGACTTTATCTTCTTACCACAATCAAATAGATTCCATTTAGATTAAAGAAAGAATAGGTGCAGGTTAATGAAACAGAAAGTGGTTTAGGCTTGCGAATAAAATTATAGTTTTTCAAAAAACCAATTTTATTTCTACAAAGATCAATATTTGAGAGTAAAACTTTTCTTTTTACCAATTCTATTTTAAAAAATGAAATCTTCAAAAGTCTTAAAAATGAATTGGGAAAATGGGCTTTGGCTTAAGAGAATTTAAAAAAACCTTGGGGGGGGGGGAACCAAGAAAACTTAAACAAAAACTAGTTCAGAACAATCACAATGGAGCTCCTTCAAAAACTTTACAAAACTTCAAAAACGTAAAAACTTCTTCAAAAACTTCAAAGTGGTTAAGAGGATTTCACTCTTACTTTCCAGACTAATTGACTAATAAGGTACATTTCAAACCTGAAATAGGATGTTAGAGGAATTTCTAAGTTGCTGGAAAGGCAGCTTGCTAACAACTTCTTTATCAGGCTTAATTAATGGCAGGCTTCCATGAACAATAAAGTTAGTCAGCCAGCACATCCCTCAATTTGTGTGCGTCACAAAATAGTCAAACTCTGACAGGTGATTTTTCACATGTGCGTGGGGGAAGGTAGGGATGGAGCCCAGGAAACTTTTCAGTGGGCTTGTAATTCAGACCAAGCAGTCTGGTAAGGCCCTAAGCTCAATTTTGATCAATTCCATTAATATAAATAACATAATTTGCCAGGCTTTGTGGTCTTTGGTAGCAAAGTTCTTTACATAGGAAGATCATTGTCATTATCTCTGTCTTATGCAGAATGAGACAAAATAGCTTGCCTAGAATCAAATTGAAGATGAGGGGCAGAGTCTTTGGAGGACATATGATCTGAGACTTTCCAGCCTGTTCTGGCAGACGTTATACAGCACTTGGCCGTCCTTCCACTGCAAACCACATGTCTTAGGGCAGGGACAGAAAAATGGAGCTTTATAAACATCTGAAGTGGATAGGCTGTACATTTTGTAAGGACAGGAACTTTCTTAGATTCTAACATGGAGGAAAGAAGCCTAAAGCCTGATCCTGTTGTGTCTTAATTTCTGAGCTTAAAGCTGAAAATGTATTTTCCAAGCTGTTACAGCTGGCTTGTGAATGCTGCATTAGAAGGGAGCACAAATCATTGTGCAAGAAAAAAAAATAATTAAAAAAATAGTGGTGCATTGCTGCATATCAAAGGCAAGATTAAACTCATATGTTGAATTTATTATTAACAATAATAAAAATTATCACTGTAATGTAAAAACAAAAGAAAATGCTCTATATCTATGGCAAAAGGTGCATCATATTTGGTTAAGACACGGCTGTCAGTCAGTTTCTGATTTGTCTGCCATATAGAAAAGACCAAAACCCTCAAACCTCTTTCTTTTTCAATACTAATATATACATGAATACAACATTTTCCATTCACCCAGGGAAGTGGGAGAGTAATTGCAATCTACTTTAAAAATATTTTAAGATCTTCATGTCAAAGCTAATTAAATATACTAATTTCAGTAAAGTTTCATCCATGTACGCTTACATAAAAACCTTAACAAAGAAAAGAGTAGTTTTGAAGTAGGATTCTGATACCATCTGCAATTCTGTAATTTAAATTCTGGTTACTGTTTTGTGTGTTCAAATCAGTCTCTAAATATATACAGCTAAAACATTATTTAGATGGTGAGAATTATTTTTGGAATTAGTATACTAGTTAAGATTGGCAACCTAATTGCATACAAAAAAGAAAAGAAGAATGTTATTGCTGTAGTCCGTATCATCCTTTACCATCCTTTTCTGAATATTTATTCCCCAACAATATTATGTATTCAAATTAAAAAGCTCAGTGCTGAATCAGTCCAAGGTCATCATAGTTTGTCTGTTACAGTATCTCTCAAGTTTGATGAGAGTGCTACATTAATGAAAATGCATTAGATTAAAAAAAAATAGAACGCTGTTAAGTTCTTGTATTAGTGATGATAATTTTGCATTTGACACAGAGTTAAAAAGAATTTCTCTATTTGATGGTGTATTAATATCTGTAGTGACAAATCCTTCAGCACATACTATAGCTGCCATTGCCTGGAGGAAAACCTAAGGACATTCTAAAGAGCACCGTGGAGGGAAGTTGTAAAGAAGTACTCGGTTTGCAGTTGTTAGACTGAAACTAAGCAGGATGGTTTGATGTATTGCCAGAAGGCTTTATCTTCTCAAAAAGTTTATAATCAAACACAAAGGAGAGCCTACTGCATATTTTGTTGATCAGTGAGCATGAAAAGTTGTTTTCCTTTTATTACTGCATCTCTCTTTACACTCTAGACTTATCCAAAACAGCACATTCTGCAGATATCGTTACCACTTAGAGTCCTGGATTAATTCACTTCAGTGAAACTTTAGATCCTTTTTAAAATTGTTTTAAGCTGAGTTTGGCAGAGCCACTTGAATCAGAAGTCAGAAAAGGGAAGGTACAAGTTAATACTGTAAAATTTTCCAAACCTTCTGTGTGAAATCTCAGAAGTATTTCACACATATTATGAACCAGCTCCCTTAGAACATCTGGTTTAGAAAGGTAAGTATTGTTCCATTTTCCCTGGGGGAAATGTGGAGTAAGGAATTAGTTAAGGTTATATATATATTTCAGAAAGTCAAACTGAAAATGGAATCCATATCCCATTTTCACACCGCTAACCCTCCATCGAAATTATAGGATGACACACACCGACCCACACATGAACAATTGCTCACACAGGCACCCATATTAACATTGCCTGTGAATCACATCCTATAATATTGATGTCTACAGCACAGAAGTCATCAACTTCAGAACCTGCTCCAAGTTCCTCTTAAAATTAATGGGGAGACAGGCACTTCAAGACATGATCTACTTAATCTTACTAGGTGTCAACTTTAGGAAGGGTTAATCGTATGCCCAAATGCCAATCTTTCTTTAGTGATACTTAAGAGAACCTAGACAAGCAGCTCAAATGTAAACACATACATTTAGAAAACCCTGCCCACAATAAGCACTAGAGCGCTTCATACCATGTTTCTGTGATTTTTCATTAAAAACAATTGACAAGTACATGGCTATGAATATTAAGCAACCTTTTAAGGTGCCCATTCTCAGTTCGGAATGCACATAAATCAGTTAGGGCTACAGTTTTAAAGGCATTTAGACATCTAAAGGTGAGATGGAAATTATATATTACATGTGTTTTCTTACTTTTCAGCAATAAATAAGAAATATTAATGATATTAATGATTTAGTAAGGAAATGTGACAAAGGAGTATGAGAGAGAGTCAAGCTATATGAATAAGTTATTTTAGAGATATATTAGCCCCAGATGAGCTGTGCTGAATAGTATCACCTTGGCTAGGGGCTAAGATTTTTCCTATGGCCTTACAAATTACTGACTTGCTATAAATACACGCCTGGGTTTAGTCTGCTGGTTTTGTTCTTAAATATCCATAGGATAATGTTGTATTACGTATAGATGGAAAGTAATTCACCTCACAGATATAGCTGACAGAAAACTGAAAGATATGGCTAACAGTTGATATCCTGGCTACAGGAAAATCAATAGCAAGAATCTCATCAAGTTGAATGTGGTGAGATTATGCATTTCATCTTGAGTGAACAGCATAGAACAGCAAATATGATGACCAATATAGTTAAAGAGAAGAATATATTCTGTCAGGAAAAAAAAAAAGAAAGAAAGAACAAAAAAACTTACTTTATCATTGGTTTGAGTGTCTTCAGGCTGAAAAGAAAAAGACCGTTTTGATAGTATTTAAAGAATAGGAAGAAGAATGAGTAAGAGATGTATCCTGGGAGACAAAATTAAATGGCAAAATCCACAAAGTGGGTATAAGAATCTGTATAGGATAAATGGGCAAACAGTAAGTCACTAATGTAATTCAGTACTTTACCCTCAGTGTTTTCCTCTACAGTCTGCCTCTTTTCTGAAGCACAGACCACAGCCTGAGCAAAATCTCTTCTGCTCAGCTTGAGCAGAGCCTCATTTATAGATTCTTAATAGAAATTAGAAATAATGGTGTGAAGAAAAGGAAAGGTAGCTTCAAGCTGAGTATTAAACCAAACTTTCAGAGAGTGAAATCTATTCAAACATGTGATAGTACAGTGTTGAAAAAGTACAAGGAATCATACTCCCAGGAGTATTCCAGTATTGGCAGGTATATTGCTATGTGACCTTCCAGTCTTGATATCTATGATGTTATGATACCTCTTCAGTTTAACTTTTTCTCCTGTTTCAATTTCTGCTGTATTTGTGTTAATGTGACACAGGAGCTACTAGGTTCCTTTGTAATGACTGGGCATGTGTGTTTGAAAAGGGATCACAAATTAAATGGGTCAGCTCACTGAAGTATTCATTCACAGAGATGACACAGGTCATGAATTTGCCTAAATCTACTTTAGTTCTCCTGTGTGACCTTGTGTAAGTCATTGTTGTCTGGGACCATGTCTATACTGCTATATATCACCAGGGCTATATCACAGCATTTATGTTATAGGTTTCCAGAGGGAGTCCAGCATCCTGTGTTAGGTGCTTTGTCTCCCTATACAGTGCACATACAGAACTGAATGTACCAAAGTGGAATCTTTAAGCAAGTTGCTGGCCAAGGGAATACTAGTCTGGGTTAAGTATTAGTTTGCTAGATTAATTATTCCTTCTTGTTAAGATGCATTTCCCTCCATTTGCGTTTCACAGCCCAGTTCCCCTGTACGGATGTAGGGGCCCTAAGTCCTGCTCTCAGAGCTCAGGAAGAGAATAAAAACCACTTTTCTTTACAAATCAGAGTAGCAGTGAGAACACCATCTTATACTCTGTTTCTATAAATGAGCAGTTGTAAGAAAAGGCTAGAAGTCATTTTACTGCTTCCTTCTGCTTCTGTGCACAAATCCACAAAGTGTGTGAAGAAAAAACCCTTCATTTTTCTTCATTCATGATCTGTTTTCTGTGTGTATGATGTAAATTTTAAGGGACTGGGGCTGTTTCTAACTGTGTCTTTCTGGAATACTTTAGTTCATTCAGGATCCATTTTAGTTAAAACCTGTAAGTGTTACTTTAATGCAAAAAGATCAAAGTAGTTTCCATTTTTCCATGGAGCTCATTAACTTATATGAACAGAAAGCACATCTTGTGTCTGTTGTTTTAGTATTTTAGATTCAGGCAGCTAATGCAGAAATAAAGAGACAGTCTGTTATTTTCTTAATAGACATGAGAGGCCTTTTACATAGTTGGTTTTGATGTTTTCTTGGTATTCTTCCTGCCCTGAGTGATATTTCCATAATGCCCTCAAATATTTGAAACACAAAACACTTAGTGTTCCTTATTTCAAAATTGTTGGCATTAGATGCATTTTTTGCAATATCCTCAGAGCTTCTTAGCCTTCAAAAGTATGCATGGATCAATTGTAATATTATTAAGGAGAAAGAAAATTAATGCAGTTTTTTTTTCTAGGAACACACTAGCCTAACCAGAAGTAGAGAAGGCTGGATGGACATCACCAAAGACTTAATGAACAACTTTCCTGTTGGTGTCATTCTCTTCCTGCTTCCTCAGTTTTAGCCTTCTCCTTCCTGCCTGTGGCAGATGGCATTATGCTGATGAAGAAAAGAGATGCCTGGTTCTCAACAGCTTGTGCCAGCACTCCAGCAGCGCCTTTTCCTGCAAAAACTTATTTTATGTAGACAAAAGACCAGCAGATAATTATTTTTCAAAAGGAAAAGACCTTGAAGTTCATCATTTAAACATGCTCATGAAGAACATGGGTACTGCCAAAATACTGCTATGCCTATGTCCTTTTAAACCCTTCCATGGGGTGAACCACATATTGATTCTGTAGGGCCCTAGGTGGGATGTATGGTATGCTGCAGCTGTGGGGCAGAGTGGGAGAGTTATTCTGATCAGATAGTCTAGGCTAGAGCTTTTAATTTCTCCATGAAATCATTGAATGCTGCAGAGAAGTAGATGCTTAACACAAATGATTAAGCATCAAAAGCCTAGTTTGCAAAAGCTTTACTCAACTCTGATAGTGAACAATGAACTTCAGGCCATTGAGACCTTTGTGCAGGAGCCTGTCACTGGCCAGCATCATTATCTGGATACTGCCAAATGTTAAGTAGTGTGACATGGCAAACTCCACTCAACATACTTTTCATGAGAAATCTAGCAGTTTTCACATTCAGTTCTAAACAGCTGACTTTAAAAATATTATCTCTTGTTCTAAGTTTTATGATTAAGTTAAAAATCTACAGTAGACACTGACAAATATTGACATTTTTTTACAAAAAGAAAAGACCTTATCTTATGCTTTTATGGACAAAATTTTGTTTACCAGGACATTAATTCAATCTGCAGATAAAGCCATTTAAAAATAATCATTATGCAATAACATGTTATCTTCCCAAAAATGAACCTTTAAGATCTTGCATTTTTTCATATGGGCCTTTTTTTAAAAAAATACTATCTTCAACCTATAGCAACTAAAACATTAGAAAGGAAGCAATGTTTTACATTTTTACTAAAATATTTTTATTTTGCTTATTTTGTAACAAAAGATTCTCATGTTATTTAAAACCCCATAACAATGCTAGATTTTTCAAGAGAAAAGCCTGGAGATTCTGATACTGAAAATACAGCAGGAATGCAGGATGAAAACAGGCTTCCAAATTGGGCTTGACAGAATATAATCTACTAGGTAGTGTTTAGGTTCTATTGACTTCTAGAGGATAGAGTGTTGGGCCACCCAAATGCTGTCTGGTAACTATCCAGTAGAGACAACTATAAATTTCTAGAGTGCTGCAGCTAACAAAGGCTTTACTCTGTCTCAAATAACAGGAGACTGTGAATTCAAGCAGGACATCCTGATTAATATGGCCATGGTATTTGAAAGTGGCTATGGCATTTTGCTAGCGAAAATGTGACTAATATATGCAGTTCCTTAGCTGACTTTCTTTTATGAAAAAACACAAAACCAAAAAACAACCCACCCAACAACCAAACAAAAATAACAACAAAAAACAAACCAAACAAAAAACCCACACAAAATTGTGTTCTAAGATTTTAATCATCTCAGATGGTCAGGATTTAAGTTTTACATTTCATCCAAAAGATTGATTATGCTCTTGCCACATTCACATGCCAGAAGTATACAGTATTGATTGAACGTCTACTGCTTCTAGCAGTTAATAAATCCCAAGTTAGTGTTTATCGGCTGACAAAAGAGACACACACAATAACATTGCATATATTAATTGTGCTATTGAAATTAAATGTTGGTAGCATATCAGAAAGGTAGAACTATTTTCATTAATGCACCAACCAGGTTGACAACAAGTTGTGTTAACAAAGTTCAGCAAAATGCCTTCGGTTTCCTGGGATGTTCATAAAAATAAATCAGCCTGTGAATGCAGCATGCTTAGGGAAGTCCTAACACATCTAATTGTACTGGAATGCAAAGCAAGCCAACCAGTTTGCTGAAATAATTAACAGTTAACTAGCTTTGGAATACCAACAGATGTATTACATACTCATAATTTATTGTCATTTTTTTATGACTAAAAGTTACACAGAGGACAACTCAGAGCAGAGAAGGCTTATTTACCTTAGTTTTCTTTCGGGTTGTGAATTAGATTACTTATTTTTAACTACATGATCCCTGACCATAGACAGCACAACCCAAAGAAAAGGTGCTCACTGATGCTGAATAAATGAAAAGAGACTGGTAAGTACATCTCAATAAACTATTCTGTAGAGTATTTGACTTTGTGCCTTGATGTCAGTAGTCAGGATGGGAATGGTAATTGCATTAACTAGCTTAACAGGACAAATCTTCCAAAACTGTGTGTTTGTTTCAGATTTAGATAAAATAATATTTTTAAGGAAGGAAATGGTTTCAGGAAGGAAACGTAGATCACTTGCTATGCAGAAATCTTTCTTGAAGGCTACAACTATGAATCTCAGTCAGCAGGGCTGGAGTTAGCAAATTAAAAGTCACGTGTCCAGAGTAAGGTGATCAGTGAGGCTCTTTTTATAGGCAAGACAGATGTCTTGAACAATTATTCATTCTCTTCTCAAACAGGCATGTAAGGAAAGTGATCTGAATTACATCAATTGATATGCTGTACTCTGTCTTCAAATGCTGTAGCAGGAGCTTAAATGGCTAATAGGGAACACGTCTACCTTTAGTCAACTACTCTTCAGGGAGATGACTTTCATCCTGACGTGGGTCACTGATTTGTGAATTATTGTAACATTTATTGCAACATATTGCAGAACACACTGTTCCACAAAGTAGGATGAGAATGAAGTGACTTCCAGTGATCTGAGCAGGTGGACATCATTGCTTTTGACAATGTTCTGACTTGGGTACAGTGACTTTTATCTTCCTTTCATTCCCTCCTCTAGAAAGTAAAGTAGAAGCAAAAACAAAGTAATCCTGTGATCAGCTCAGAGATCAAATATCAAAATCAAATAACTAACACACACAGGTAAAATGAGGTCAAGTTACTGGGGAGTCAAGAAGACCTAGGGCACTAGACAGACCAGCAGCAACACAGACCCATCACGATGATTATCTTCAATATATATTGCTAGGACAGAAACTATCAAAGCTGGTTTTTCTATATTATTGCATGAGAGAATATTGGGTGACAGGCTCAATGTCCAGAAACTTCTATTTACACAAATTTCAAAGTACACTTCTTTTTGGACATGTGAAGTACCTGACCCTACCAAGAGAAAAGACCATTGTTAATAATACCAAAGCTGAGAAAAAATAATGTATTTAAATGTTGAGTGAAATTTTTCTGAGTGACAGAGAACCATTGAAGCAATAAGTCAGGTGGGAAAGGAAAAGAATACACAAAGTAAATTCATACAGTGTTTTCTGAGTAAACAGGGAGTATGAAAAAGTGGAAAAAACCCCAAACCAACAAAGAAATCCCCCCGAAAATAATCTACATTAGAAAATTTACATAATGTTAGACATTTCATCAACCAAGGTTGAGTTTAGAATAATATGTAATTTCATGACTCTTTATGTAGAAGACATTACTGTAGCAAAATCAAGAAATTGTGAGTGAGCTATGGCATTCATGTTTTATACAGGCTAACAGGCAAAATGAAGAAAATTCTGAAAAGGATCCCATGAAACATTCAGGAGCCAGAGAAAAAAAAGTTACAGACCTGCTAAAATGCTCAGGCTATTTAAATTATTTGTAAGAATGTACGAGAGGTGGCTTGATGGACAGTGTGTATGTTTTTTTCAAAGAGAGAAAATACAAGATATTGAAGAGCTTTTAACACATGGATTCAGAAAAAAAAGCCAATGGCTTGAAACTGCAACCAAACAGTTTTGATTTTAATGTGAATCATATTTAGAACATGAAGTTCAGGAAGGAAAAACCATAGTGAGTAGAGTTTTGAATTTTGGAAGTCCAGGTTTGTGTTTGGCATGGGCTTGAGTGCTGAGGAAGAAAATAAAAAATTGCTGTCCTCTTTGATTAAAAAAACCCTTGCTTCAACAAAGTTACATGGAGCAGATCAACAGCCACAGTGAGGCTGTCACCACGTTCCTTACTCTCTACCCCATGCCTCAAAACAAAAAATTAAATGTTGATAGCAGTGTAGCAGAGTTCAATTGCATTTTTTTATATATCAGATTAAATTAGCTTAATTTCCCTCCATTCGCACCTTTAAGAAATTTTAGCAGTGTAATGGCAGAGCACCAATTCATAACACCCTAAATAGGTGGAAAAAATTGCTTGCTGAAAAGTACCTCCCCTTCTCTTCAGCGGGCTAAAATTAGCTGCCCAGTTTTAAAAAGCTGAGATAAAGTGGATAAATCCCATCATAAAAGAATGCAGTGGAAAATAATCCACGATAAAGGGCATGCTTTGTGAAACAAGTACTTATCATCATTTGTTTGATGTAATTATACTTTTGCTTTTCAAAACTGTAATGAACAGTGGTTTCATAGAAATGGTAGTTTTAAAAATGTGATGAATTTAGTTATTGTTATTTCCTTTGGCATTCATTTTGAGATATGTATTGTTAAAACCTTGGTGTATTATCTGCACTGAATTTGCATCCTTGGCTAGTTGGCTACTTATCTTCCAGCACTTTATTGCATGAGGAACATTCATGCTTGGGAGACAGTACAGAAGTACCTCTATTTTTCTGACATTGTGTCCTTTCTCCCACTTCTTAGTATCCAAAATTCCAAGAAAGAATAGTATGTGAGGCACATGCTTGCAAAAACTCCTCTGAGAGAGGATACCAAGTGGGCGAATGCAGAAGTATGCAGTGGCAGAAGCGTACAGCTGTTTCGCTTATTATTCCAAAAGCTGGGGACAATGCAATGACATAAACCCAGGTGAGCTGCACAGGAAAGGCTGGCTTTGAGAAGGACAGAGGGCTTTAAACAGCTCACAGCTGGAGTGTTTAATACAAAAAGGGAACAAATCGATTTAAAAACCATATGCATCTTTATCTTTTCCTTGGGATAAGCACTTTTCTTCCAAACTAGGGATGGAAACTAGAGGAAATTCCCTGACTCAACAACATCTGGCCTGTGCTCATGGGAGAAGTCATGGTGTTGGGCTGCAAGGAGATGCAATAGGAGGCTAGAGAGGGTGTGCTTGGGAGGGGTGGATGGGAAGTGGATGGGACAATAACACTGTTGTGAAATCTCTGGATGTCACGAAAGCTTCCTACAATGCTGGTACTACATATGAGCAAATTTTAATGACACATGAATCAAAGTGTAAAAGATACTGAAGACTGGAACTCCTGTTAGTATCAGGGAGTATAACTGGGAAGGCTTTTCTTTCATCTTTTCACTTCCTGAGATTCTAGCCCTAAATAGCTAATAAACAACTTTTTTTCTTATAAATTATTGTTTCCCTATCTGAAATTCCCACACCTCATATCCTTTTTTGCTACCCTTTGTAACAGTTTGTTAGAATATGTTTATACCAAGACCCTCCGACTATCATGTAAAGAGACATCTGCAAGGTAGCTTTGAACTAGCTACTTTCTACAGATGTTAGAAAGATAGCCATGACAACACAAAGTTTGCTGTAGGCTTTTAAGTGTGCCCTTGAGATAGGAAGCAGAACAACATAATAAACCTTGACTGCCTTCCAGATTTGAGTCAGAATAGACATTAATTTGTCTGTTCATACATCTTTATTGTGCTGGAGTCACTTGTAATCCCTGTTTACATGCCCAAGTTGGAATGAGGTGACCACTTTGCCCCCAAACTTTGAAACATATAGCAGGCTTTCCTAAATGTAGGTTGTCAGAGGTGCACTAGATATCACCAGCTGTCTTCTGCCATGTAGCCCCACATGCATTCTGAGTCCTATCTCCCATGTGTCTTAGCCTCATCTGCATGAACTAAATAATAAGAAAATACCTCAAAGAAGTTATTTTCTCATTCCTCATTCCCCTGATGGTTTATCAGTCATTTCTGTCTCACCAAGTACTCCCACCATATTTTGAGAATATCTTCAATGAGTACCTGGTACTTCTTTTCCTTTATTTTCAACATTCTCTTCCTTTTTCTGATTGCTTTAAGGCTCCCTCTTTACTTTTTAGGGTAAAGTGGAGTTAAACTAAAATCTCTCTCATGTGATAAAAAAGGAATAATTCTAGATGTTAAAATAGGTTGTCAGAAACGTTGACAAGTGTAGATAGAATGTGATTTATGGACCTTTAACTTTTTAAATTAAAAGCTTATATCCTTAGGTAATACAGTAGTGCTGGTGTGCATTGAATTCTTGCACTGCATTCCAAATTATCTATAGTACATTAATTTACCATAGATCTGTTTCAGTTGTTTGAGTAAATGGACAAGATAAATTGAATTAGTCTGAAGCATAAGATTGTGGGGAAAATGAAAGGGCATGAAAACTGTCAGACGTAAGAATTAACTGTTACTACTTTAAGTGTTGCTTGTAAAACAGAGACTCGGGGAGACATATTTGAATTTGGATACTCTTTTGCTGGCTGATAAAGTGGATATCCTATTCAGGGACACAGCCTAGGGGATATGTAGCATAGTTTTCCTTTCAGTATGTCTCAACTTAGAAATAGAAATTTCAGAACTTCACAGAAATCACATAAAGTTTGGCCAGTAGCCCATTAGACCTGTGTCCTGCAGCCTCATGACAGAATTCAGATTATATAATCAAATAAATTATGCAACAACCTACCCACAAAGAGGTTTTTCTTTCTTCTCAAAATTAATTACAGATTTACTTATATCCCCGAATATCCTTATATCCAAAAATCTTGATTCTTTTAAATTTTAACTTCTTCATATTCATATGAATGATTATTTTTTTTTTAAGTTCAAGTTTCAAATGTTCTGTGCTTATGCAGTCTGGGTATAGTACTGCAAATACTTGGAAAGATGGTTCTTGATACTTTTCCCTGCATCGTGGTCAATAGAAAGCACATAAAGTACTCTGGAAGTCCTTTTTCCAAATAACTTTTAGCTTGGGAGGTTCAATAGTTTGGAAAGGATATCCAGGGAAAAGCAAGATCAGTCAAAATTATTTCAGACCTGGAACATTTGCTGAAATTAGATTTAAAAGAAAATTATAAACCATGCCACAGTAAGGACAGAAAATACCTTTTTTGTTTGGGTTGGGTTTTGTTTTTTTTTTTTATACTGTTCCCTCTAAATTTTGGAAACTGATCTACCATAATTTTTGGAGCTTTAAGAGAGAAAGATAGACCCAGAAAACAAACTGATAAAGGGTTATCTTACATCAGGGTCCTCAAACTACGGCCCGTGGGCCGGATACAGCCCCCCAGGGTCCTCAATCCGGCCCCCGGTATTTACAGAACCCCCCCGCCCCCCCCCCCCCCCCCGCTGGGGGTTGGGGGGAAACCAAGCAGCCGCAGATGGCCTCCTGCCACTTCATCCGTGCACCGGCCCCTAGTTAAACAGTTTGAGGACTCCTGTCTTACAGGTTAAGATACATTTGCACTCATAAGTACTTTACATGGCTTTTAGAAGGTTCCAAAGTCCCTGTCAAGCTATATTACTTAAATGCCTAAGTAGTTACAGAGGAAAGTTAAAAATTTTTTACATATTAGTAACTGGTAAAGCAGTAAAATGAAATAAAGGGGAAAAAAGGAAAAAAAAAATGGATATCTGAGGATTACAGCCAAGACTACATTACTGACCATACATTATATAATAAAAGACTACAATATAATTGCCATCACAGAAGAGGTGTAATAATTTGCAAGACTGGAGTCCTGCAACCTATTCAGAAGGGACAGGCAAGGAAGGGAGGCAGTGGGGTAGCTGTGTCAGGGACTGTTTTGACTGCCTAGAGCTGAATAATGACAGGAGGGTCGAGTGTTTATGAGTAAGAATTAGGGGGAGGGCCAACAAGGCAGTTATCCTGGTGGGAATCTGTTATAGACTGCTCCACCAGGATGAAGAGACAGCTGAAACATTCTACAAGCAGCTGGGAGAGGTCCCCCTTGTACTCATGGGGAACTTCAAGCTACTAGATGTCCACTGGAGATACAACGCAGCGGAGAGGAAGCAGCCTGGGAGGTTCCTGGAGTGTGTGGAAGATGGCAGCTCCCTGACCCAGCTGGTGAGGGAGCCAGCTAGGGAAGGTGCCCGCTGAGCCTGCTGTTTGCCAGCAGGGACGGGCGGGTGGGTGATGTGGTGGCTGGAGGCCGTCCTGGGCACAGCCGTCATGAAATCAAAAAGGTTTTGAGGCTCAGAGCAGTGAGGAGGGGGCTCAGCAGAACGGCTGCCTTGGGCTTCCAGGGGGCCGACGCTGGCCTGTTCAGGGGCCTGGCTGACAGAGCCCCTGGGGAGGCAGCCCTGGAGGGCCCAGGGCTCCAGGCAGGCCGGGCATTCCTCAGGAAGGAATTCCGAACGGCATGGGAGCAGCCCATCACCATGGGCCAGCAGCAGGGGAGGAGGCCGGCCTGGCTGAGCAGGGAGCTTGGGCTGGAACTCGGGGAAAAGGAGAGTTTCCACCGCTGGAAGAAGGGGCAGGCAGCTCTGGGGGGCCACAAGGGTGTTGTGAGGCTATGCAGGATGATGATTAGAGAGGCAAAAGCCTAGCTAGAACTCAGGCTGGCCACTGCTGTAAAAGATAATAAAAAATGTTGTTACAAATACATTAGAAATAAAAGAAGGGCCAAGGATAATCTGCATCCTCTACTGGATGTGGCAGGGCTCATTGTCTCAGAGGATGAGGAAAAGGCTGAGGTTTTTAACACTTTCTTTGTCTCAGTCTTCAATAGCAAGACCAGCTTCTCTCTGGGTACTCAGCCCCCTGAGCTGGAAGACAGGGATGAGGAGGAGTAGAATGAAGTCCCCACAGCCCAGGGGGAAGCAGTCAGTGACCTGCAGCTCCACTTAGACATGTACAAGTCTATGGGGCTGGATGGCATCCACCTGAGGGTGCTGAGGGAGCCAGCAGAGGAGCTCGCCAAGGCACTGTCTGTCATTTATCAACAGTCCTGGCAAACTGGAGAGGTCCCAGAAGCCAGGAGGTTAGCCAGTGTGACAGGAAGGGGGATCCAGGCAACTACAGGCCCGTCAGCCTGACCTTGGTGCTGGGGAAGGTTATGGAACAGCTCATCCCGAGTGCCATTGCATGGTACATGCAGGACAAAAGGGGGATCAGGCCCAGCCAGCATGAGTTTAGGACAGGCAGGTCCTGCTTGACAAACCTCATCTCCTGCTATGACAAGGTGACCTGCCTCGTAGCTGAGGGAAAGGTTGTCGCTGTTGTCTGCCTGGACCTTAGTAAAGCCTTTGTCACAGTCTCTCACAGCACCTCCTGGAAAGACTGGCTACTCATGGCTTGGACAGGTGCATTTTATGCTGGGTAAAAATCTGGCTAGACAGCTAAGCCCGAAGAGAGGTGGTGAATGGGGTTATGACCGATTTGTGGCCAGTCACAAGTGGTGTTTTCCATGGCTCAGTACTGGGGCCAGTCCTATTTAATATCCTTATTGACAATCTGGATGAGGGGATCAATTGCCACCTCAGTAAGTCTGCAGATGACACCAAGTTGTTGGGGAGTGTTGATCTGCTGGAAGGCAATAATACTCTGCAGAGGGATCTGGACAGGCTGGACCAATAGGCCAAGGCCAATTGCATGACGTTCAACAAGGCTCAGTGCCAGGTCCTGCACTTGGGTCACAGCAGCCCCATGCAGTGTTACGGGCTGGGGGCAGAATGGCTGGAAAGCTGCCTGGTGAGAAAGGACCTGGGGGGGCTGGTTGACAGACAGCTGAACATGATCCAGCAGTGTGCCCAGGTGGCCAAGAAGGCCAACAGCATCCTGGCCTGTACCAGAAACAGTGTGCCCAGCAGGACCAGGGCAGTGACTGTACCCCTGTACTCGGCACTGGTGAGGCCACACCTTGAACCCTGTGTTCAGTTTTGGGCCTCTCACTTGAAGATGTATGTAGGGGTGGTCTAACATGTCCAGAGAAGGGCAACGGAGCTGGTGAAGGGTTTGGAGCACAAGTCTTATGAGGAACAACTGAGGAAACTGGGGTTGTTTAGTCTGCAGAGGAGGAGTCAGGGGGAATCTTATTGTTCTCTATACTACCAGAAAGGAGGCTGTAGGTAAGTGGGGTCAGTCTCTTCTCCTGGATAACTAGCAACAAGACAAGAGGAAATATCCTCAAAAAACCAGGGGAGGTTTGGGCTGGGTATTAGGAAAAATTTCATCACAGCAAGGGTATTGAAGCATTGGAACAGGCTGCCTGGGGAGGTGGTGGAATCAACGTCCCCGGAGGTCTTTGAAAAAGACATAGATACAGTGCTTAGCGACATGTTTTAGTGATGGACTTGGCAGTCCTGGGTTAACAGTTGGACTTGATGATCTCAAAGGTCTTTTCCAACCTAAATGGTTCTATGATTTTATGATTAGTTACCTGAAAAAGCTAGTGCCTTAGGCTCTCTTTTCAGGTGGCACTTGTAAGGGCATTTCACATCTTAGTTGTGTGAAATGGCTTTCCAGAAGTACTTCTCTGTTAACTTCTACTGTAGGAATTCAGGTAATTAGGTTCCTAACTTAGACCTCACCAGTGCACCGCTTTTGGAGGATCACCTTAAATTAAGGTTATTCATCTGAAATTATCTTCTAGTGTAATTGCTGGGGTTTTCCCCATTTCTGTGCTTTAGAACAACTACACTGGCAGTTTCATGAGGAGAGACTTACTGTGTCGCATATGTCATTTTCCCCAAAGACAGGTAGGAAAACTATGAAAATAAATGTGATTATTTCTAGTATTTCCATATTTTAGTAAGAAGAAAGCAGGGCAACACTGTTAAAAGAATCCCAAAGAATTCAGAAAAAGGACATGCCTAACATTTAACATTTTGCAGCACTTGAAACATTTTCATTTCATTTTGAAAACATTTCATTGTGAACATACCATCCTCAATCAACCCAACAGATATGAGACACCAGGATGGAGGCAGATCATAAATATAGGAATTGGTTTAGGAGTGATTTCAGGAGCTTCCGATCTATCTAAGATCAAGCAATGTTCTTTGACATCTGAATCCCTACACACATTTCACTTCAACATCATCTACTAGGAAGGTCTTTTGTTACGTCAATGTTTTTCTCTATGATGTGGCTGTGGGAGGACTGAGGGTGTGATCTAAACTGGCTACAGAGACTGCACCTTCTGGAGACCTATAAGCTAATTTCTTTTAGTGTAGTGTCTAATTAATTTATGGGTTAAAAGCTTGGTAAATACCTCTCTACGTTCTTATCTGCCTTGTCTGGAATTAAATGAAAAGAATTGTGCCTTTTGGAGTCAAACTTTTATAAAGCTTCTACAGGTGCACATATATTGATTTTTATATCTGGATTGCTTTGGGAACATATGTGGGTGCAAATAGATCTTTCCATTTTGCAGGCACTCAGCTTCACCCAAGTTCATCCAAACTGGATTCTGCCACTCATGAACCCTGCATGACTGAAGTGTTGAGGAAAAGAAATCTCAAATTGTGTGTAACAGCATGAAAACTGAAAAAACAGTGTCAAATCAAAGATTTCTGTTTAGGTTGGGAATTGTAAATAATTGTATATGCACAAAGATGCAATCACACAAAACCAGACATGCCACAGCAAGAAGAGATGGAAGCATGTAGGAAGAAGATCAGTAGATTTTCTATATAAATGTTATGTTTAAATTCAAATTTAGGCAAACGGGTTCCTCCACTGGGGTCCTCAAATGCATTTACTTTCTTCTCTGACTTTCTAAAGAATGTAGGTTTTAGGAACGGTGACTCAATAGAGGCTTAAAATGTAGGTATAAACCTAACTTAAATTAACTTGTATCTGTGTCAGCTACCAAAGATCTAACTCTATATATTTCTAAAAAAAATGGATGAAGCTCCTGCCTGTGCTTCATCAAACACACAAACTGACATGCAATTGCCTGTGTTTTATATATATATATATATTTTCTTAGGTTACCTATATGTCATTTCATTTGCTTACAATATAAGTAATTAAAAGTATTGTCTACTTCAGAAATCTTCTCCTAAATTTATATTCTTCTGATTCCTTTTCACCCACACCTTCTCATGTGAATGAATCTACATTTTCTATGCCAAAAGGAAGAGAAAACTTCAGCTTGGGACTTGTATTGGGATAGGTCTCCTGCAGCAGATGAGCTCTCTCACTTCAAGAGCTGGTTTACAAAACCTAAGTGTGTATGCCAAGGTGGTCAAGGCTGCGAGAGTGGGAAACAGGTTCAGGGGATCTCTGCTTTGCTATGTTTTCCTTCCTCTTGCAAAATAAAATTTTTGGCATGGAGGGGGGCATTTATTAGTGCAGAGCCCACCACCCCATCATTTTATCAGCAATAGTAGGCCTCCATAGCTGTTTAAATTTAGAATCTCTCCTTTCTACATGGCACTTAACAAGGGACAAAAGTACCAGATCTCAATAGAGAATTTGGCTGCTTGTCTGCTCAGGTACCTCAAACCTATGTACATGTTCAGAATTTTAATGTCTATTATCATCCAGGGTTAGGCACATTTTTCTCTTCATCTAAACCTAAAAAAGTTGAAAACATCTTGAGAAATGTTTTGCTATTTTACTTTTGGTTCAGAAATTATGCATTGCTTGGATTTGTGTACTGACAGATAATGAGGGAACATCGCACAATATATGATAACAATAACACTGAAGTAATGTGAGAAAGTCATTTGTCTTTCTGTTTCCACCCTGCCTTTGAGAAGAATATGAAAATCACTACCATTCCCATTTGAATAAATATTTTGGTGGGAAACATTCGTTTGAATATAAAGGACTGAAGAGTTCAGCTATTGACGTTATGTGCAAAAGTTAGATGGGGAGGGAAGAAAGAGATGGGAATACTGCTACTTATCAGCAATATAAAATACGTCTTTTGAATGTTTGCAGTTTTAAAATACCTTCTGTTTATTGATAATCTCTTTGCCAGACACATTTTGTAAGTCTATTGCTCAGAAATGGTATCTCTTATTTTCCATGTCTCTCTCTCACTTCTTCTAAATTGCCTAGCAGCTTGGAGGAATCTGTCAGAAATTTCATTAAAGCTTCAATATTTGCCTGTACAGGTAGAACTAATTAAGTTCAGAAGAATTATTAGAAAAGTGTGTTTTCCTTTTGCCCTTCCTAATGTTGATACAGGAATTAATAGTAATTGATTACAATCTGTGCCCCAATTAAATTGAAAATTTCTAACTCCAGTAATGCATCTAACTCAGGCACTTAAAGAACGTGCTAAGGGTAAAGGATCTTTAGATCCCTTGTGAAAGATCAGTAGTCATAGAAAAAATACATCTGGTCCTTATGGCTTTATGTGCTTAAGTTAGCATGAAATTAACAGGGGCCTAAATCCTGCCAAATGTTTCTATGGATACGCATATTGTATAGGAAGGAGGAGAGGAAAGGTGGGGGTCTCGCTGTCTTATACCTGGGATTCCTCAATAATCTGGAACCTTGGTCCTCAGGAAAGTGCCTGACTTTCCAAACAATTCTTCTTAATGGTCTCAAAGAACTGGGGTGACTTCTGAAGCCAACCAATTTGCTCTTCTACTGTTATATATGCAGTGCTGACAAAGAGTTTGTTCCTGGTAAGTGCAACACTTAACTTGACCCTTAACCTAAATTCTGTTCATTTCCAGGTCTGGAAAAAGCAGACAAACAAACAGACAAAAAAACCAAACCAAAACAACAACAACAACAACAAAAAAAAAAAAAAAAAAAAAAAAAAAAAAGATGCTCAAATACCTCCTCTTTTCCAGTCTGATAAACGCCAATTGTTGTTTCTTATCATCTTTACTTCTTAGTCTTGGAGGTAAAAGATACTTTATGTCGGAAAGTGATTGGAGAGCCCAAAACCCCAATAATTACATTGGTTTGGGGATTATGAAGAGCCAGTTCAGGACTGTGCGCAACTGATGGTCCCAATTTGACAGCCTACGATACCTGATTACCATACAATTCTTCCTTCCCCCAAATTCATAGGCCAAATTTGTTACTTTTTAGTGGTTCCAGTCTGACAAGAATATAATTTTTTCTGTAGTTGTGGGGTTTCAACCTGCCAATACCATGACACTATCTTGTCTGATCTGACTTTGGTAGGGGTAGTGCCACCAATTTGCTGGTGGAAGGTCCTACAAAGCAAAAATGCTGTTACCAGTTCAGCCCAGCCATCTCAGCTCTGCTAATACCGAGTTTAAGTGTGCCCTTTGAAGCTTAAGTTGAATTTACAGTCTCAAAGTGAAAAAACACAAAGAAAGTCGTGAGCAGCTGGATGTTTCACTAGTACTTTTGCAGCAACTTCTGGTCTGTTTTAGTCTGAATTCCTTGCTGAACATGACTTCCCTGATTTCTAAGGACACCTTATATTGACACTGAGAGACATAATTAGTCCGCATGCACCTTGTCTAACTCATATATCATTTGACAACTGCAGATCCATAAACAAAATGGCATTCTTAGGTAAATCAATTTGCAATCCAAGCTGCACCCCAAGCTGACTATAGATAGACATAAATGAATTCTGATGCAAAACCTCGCTTTCTTTTTTCAGTAGAGAAGTAGATTTATTTTTCTTTCATAAATTCTAACTGTGAAGACAACAATCTCCTTGTGTGAAATAATTTCCTGGGAGGAGCAAAAGTGATTTAAAAATTAACACAATTTTCTCACAAGAAAAAACTAAAATCTTCTAGTTGTCATGTCTGTGTTCATGTTCTTTAAATGTGAAGTCTGACCTGGTGCTTTCGTACACTTACCTCTCACAAATGAGTCAAGAAGATGCTTTACTGCAGCAACAAGCTAAATGAAGTGGTGTGGGTGGTTCATTAGTTAACGCTTTCCTCCTAAAACAGTACTTGTGACTTAGCATGAAGTACTGTGCTTTAGATGAAAACTAAAACAGAGGTCCCTGACCATTTTGGTTTCATTAACATCCAATGGCACGTTTAACCAGAGCAGAAGATGTTAATTTCAATGTTCTTACAAAATTCCTGTCTGGGTAATTACATTCTGCTCTACTAAACACCCCCTAAAGAAAATTTAATTAAAATTAGTTGATGTCTCTTTGGCACAGGGTAGACAAGTACCTGTAACACAAAAGCCACCAGCACAATTGACATAAATCAGTGCTGTTCTGTGGCAAGCAAAGCAAGGACAGAATTGTTATTTTCTCCTCACCAGAAACGGACATTCCATTTCAGGCATTGTGTATATCCACATTATTCTGGTGAAAACAAAGTACTAATTTTATTTTTTTATATATCTGTCCAGAACTTCTTTTAAGCAGTAGGTACTCAATTCATATAACTCACAGCTCTTCCAGCAGTTAGCTGGAAGGTTCTTGGTAGGTTTTATTAATGTTGTAAGTAGTGATTAAATAGAAATACACAGGAAAGAAGGATGGGGAAGGCACTTCTGTGGTGCAGCTGGGAAGCTGCTACACAGACATTGAGGAAGTCTTTTAGCTTAATAATCAAGGAAACACAGAATCACTGGGGCTGGAGGACACCTTGAGATAACACCACACCTCTACTCACAGCACAGCCAGCTAAAGCAGGTTACCCAGGACACTGTCCAGTCACATTTTAATATCTTCAAGGCTGGACAGTCCGCAGCCTCTCTGGGAAACCTGCACCAGTGTTTGACTGTTCTAACAGTGAAAAAATATTTTTCTTGTGTTTAAACAGAATTCCCTGGGCCTGTATGATTTACTTCGCCATCAGGTATTCATCTACATTGCTAAAGTCGTGCCCTGAGCTTTCTCTTCCACAAGCTGGACAGTCCCAGCTCTCTCAGCCTCCTATTCTATGTCAGATGCTCCAAGGCCTGAATTATCTTTGTGGCCCTTTGCTGGATTTACTCCAGTATTCCATGCCTCTCTTGTACTGGGGAGCCCAGAACTGGACCCAGATCTCTGGATAGGTCTCACCAGGGCCAAGTAGAGGCTGATTAAAGAATTTACTTTGTTCTGCTTCTTCCAACTGCACAGATGAAGATGTCCCATGTGCTAAATACTTTGGCACCAGCAGGCAGTTTTAAGGTTGATAGTGTCTTTTTTGGAGGAAAAAGTTGAGAAACTCAAGGATCAGATGGGCATATTCTCTGGCCCTCATATGTTTTGCAAATATTTTGCTTCAGAACCACTTCCATATGACTGTCATTCTTCACTGGTTCTTAGCAGTAGCTTAGCCTTTTAAAGCTTTAATTAAACTGTCTCACTAATGGACAGTTAATGATTTAAAAGGAAATAATTCACCAATGTCATGTCCCTCCATTATACAGTACACATTTTAATGGTTTGTACTGAATTGGTTGCTTATTAAGACCTTGAATATCTGAACAATTGTAATACATTTTCTCAAAATAACATAACATGATACAATGTGGTTAAAGTAGAATGACAGCAAGAGCTTTGGCTTGAATGTGAATGCTGCACTGTACCATGGCAAATAAAACATTCTACAAACCTAGAGAGTCAGACGTAGACTCGAGTTTGGATGATATTCAGCATAATGACATGGCTCAGAACTAATTTCCAAACAGTCCCTCATCACTCGCAGAGCCTACTCAGTTGTCTAGAGCCTGTGCAACCAAAACTCTCAGTGCCCTAGAGGAAGAAAAAGAAGTCAAACAGAAAAACAATTACTTTAGAAAATATACAGCTTCCATCAACATAATATCTCTGCATTTCACAATCTTTTCCCAAAATGGTATTAAAGTATTTTTAAAGTAGGGATTTTAGGAATAGGTGTGTGATGTGTCCAAGGTCACACAAGAGAACTGGCAAAAAGCAATACCATGATCCACCCTAAGGGAAAAACCCTTGTCCCAGGAGAGAGGAACTTCCAGCACAGTTGTGCTTGTGTTATACTGACTAGGGTATGTTAACAGGTTATTTTCTGCATCAAATTTTACCACTGAAATGCATCCTTAAAGTCTGAAGCACTGCTGATATTCAGATATATTTCCTTATTGTTAATGACATTAAACTCTGTCCTGATATAAAAACTTTCCTAATATGACGCACCTAAAATATGCCTTGCTGCAGTGTGAGATCACTTGTCATTCTTTTCTTTTCCAGTTAATTAGAATAATTGATTCTATTGATCCTATCCTTTTTCTGAAACTGTTTGTGCATTAATAACTCAAAAATGAATAGCCAGAACCACTCTTCTAGACCAAAACTTAATACAAGAAGTTGACCAAGGATTAAAAATAGATTTATGTACTAGTGAATAACAAGATGACTCAGGCTACATCCACTAGCAAACTAGCTGTACTAGAGCCTATTCTCTGGCCAGATGTTGTGGATTAGCCCCAGCCAGCAGCTAAGCACCACACAGACGCTTGCTCACTCCCTGCCTTCTGCAATGGAACAGGGGAAACAAGAGAAAAAGCAAAAGCAAAAAAGACCTTATGGGTCAAGATAAAAATAGCTTAATAAGTGAAGGAAAGAGAAAGATGAAAGGAAAAAAAAAAAAAAAAAAGGCAAAAGAACAAAACCAGTGATGCAAAAGCAATGACTAATCACCTCTCACAAGCAGAATGATACCCAGCCAGTTTCTGAGCAATGTCTGTCTTTCCCCTCCTGTAAAACCTCTCCCCTACGTTTTTATTGCTGAGCATGATGTTGTATGGCATGGTTAGTCAGCTTGAGTCGATTGTGCACCCCCAGACTACTTGTTGAGGTGTTGAGGGAGCAGAGTTGGAAAAAGAGACAAGCACTGCTCAGCAACAGCCAAAACACCAGTGTGTTATCAGCATTGCTTTACTCACTAAAACAAAGCACAGCACAACATGGAAGAAAACTGTCTCCAACCCAGTCAGACCCAGTATACCATGAGATCTCATTCATGCCAGTAAATGGTGTTATGATTTAAACCAGGATGGCCGCATCCATACACCTATTGGAAACAGGCCGTCAGTTGACCTGTGCCAACTCCTGGCACTGTGCCTAGGAATTGGTTTGGATTATTGTAGTGAGGTACAAATGAGCTGCAGGTCGCTCAGACAGTTTAGCAGTACAGATGATAAAGATCCTGGCCATCTAGTCTGACATTGTTTAATATCTTGGTATATGAGCCTGAGCCACATAAGTACTTTTTCAAAGAAAAAGATGAACGTGACCCAGCCAATAGCAAGCAACCCCCATACTGGCAGCTTTTGGAGTTTTGGGTAGTTTATTTTTGTTTTTCTCTTTTCCAACACATACTAATGTAAAAATCTTTGTACACTTTTTGGCTTTCCACTAAATGTTTGGGTTTAGGTTTTGGTTTGTTTTTTGTTTGTTTTTTATTTTATTTTATTTAAATGGAGGTGTCTTTATTTGCGCACATCTTTATTTCTTTTTAAATTGAGAGTTCAGGGCATTCATTATTTAGCATTTTTCTTTTGACACTCTTAAATTATAGGAAAAGGAAGTTAGATACTTATATTTTAAAAAAAATATAGTAATATTTCACTACAAATTGTTGAGATTTAATTTGTTCTCTTTCTAATATAAATTTTTCTAAGCTTTATCACAGGGTTTTGTAACAGTTTCTAAGCTTTATCACTTCAAGCTATTGCTGGAAAGGGACTTTATTACAGGACAGTCACATCCCTTACTTTGTAAACAAATTGACTTCCTTCCTTGCTTCTGTTTTGTTTGGCAGAGTAATTGTCTGTTACTGTCTTGCAGCAGTTCTCCTGATTGTATAGCCTTGTTGCGCTATTTTAAATAAAATTGGTGGACTGACCTTTTTTTCTATGACCACATCTTTATTTCCTTTTAAATTGATAGTGAACTCTCACATAGGTAAGAGTAATCACGGAGCAGAGCTTTATTTATTAGCATTGATTCTACAAATCACCTGGTGCAGCAAACAAACTCTACAGGCAATAAAATAATTTAGTAATTCTCTTGAATCTTAGAGTCTGTCTTCTGACTTTTGCTGGTGGTACAAGGAAAAGTGAGACAAAACAATGAGCAGCAATCACTGTTCTTCACCCTTTTGCTCCTTTATGGCTCACCACACAATAATGTAGTTTACCACCAGTAGGGAAATCCTCAGGGTATCTTTTATAGAAAGGGATATAGCCTTAGGTCTTTATGGATTTCTTTAAGGGTAATTTTTTATAGAGGGGAAAAAAAAAAAAAAAAAGTCTTGTCTTTTCCCCTTCTGCTCTGTCTGCTCATACTAGAGTAACAGGTTGGCACCAGAATCATAGCACTAGTCTAACTTTGTAGGCCATGGGGTAAATTGTAACATAGGCATTGGAAATCTGGTCTTAGGCCCATTGTAGTTTAAGATGGGTTCAAATCCTCTTCTGCTGCTTCCCAGGACAGTTAGCTATTGGTTGTATGCTATGCCAACTTCCACATAATTCCAAGTTTGTCTTCTTAAATGTCTTCTTAGTCAGTGGAGAAAGATTAAATTCTCCCAGGGAGGTTCAAAAAGGTGCATCTTGGAAGGACCAGAAGTGCATAATTTCAAAACTGATACTGAATCACACCTTAAAAGTTTCCTTCAGACAGAGCAAAATAAAAGTGTTTCTAAAACATGATGCTAAGAGTGCAAAAGTATTTCTCTATCAGCCAAACTGGTGGCATATAAAAGGAATCTGCTCCACTCAAGTGTGAAGGAGTAATGTCAGGAAAAACTGCCCAAAATAGTAATATTAGAAGTGAGAAAGGATTGCCAGCGCCTACAGCTCTGTATGTCAATGAAGAGATGGTGGGACCATACAAATGGTCCAGCTAATGTTTGCAGTAGCAAGAGAAAGAAACCTGGAGAATTTCAGAAAAGCTTTTGTTCCTGGGGGGTAGCACTGAAAAACTCCATTATGGTGGGATGTTTTTGGCCCTTTGACTATAAGGAAGACAATGTTGGACGTCTATTTGCAAACCTTATGTTGTTAAGTTGTATATGAGTACTTAATGGCAAGACATATTCAGGTTATTTGATATCACACTGGATTCTGTCAGGCTGGATTGGCTAAAAACAGGCATTTCAACACTCCTTTGGAAAGCAGCACTTCAAAAAAGTCTCCGAGGTGCTTCCTGTGCAAAACAGACATCCTAGGTAATGGGGCAAGAAATGTAGGAATAGTTTTTTAGCACCTGGCAGTACCAATGATGAGCATAACTAAAAATTAATGGCATTATCAGAGAAGTAGGAAGCACAGCTTAAATCTGAATCAGAGCCAAATGTAAATCACTGAAGAAGAGGAGCTTAAATCTTGTGACTGATCTGCTTTGGATAAGTTAAAGTGCCACAGCTATATAAAGACATACACCTGCTATGAAGAGCTAGAAAGTGCATCAGAACTGGTGAAATTTTAGTGTAGCTGCAGATCAGAGTTGGTAGAAGTCACATTGTTTCTGTAAAAGCAACATTATCAAGAAAAAAGGAGATTAGTGTCACATATAGGTGCCCTTAACCATGAAAATAGAAGAGAGGTGTATCAAAGAAAGGAAATAGCATGAGGCAATGATGCTTTTTTTGTGCATGGATCAGAAAAGTGTGTTACAGAAGAAAATATATTATTTATTGCTTCTGCTGAATGTCAGTGGTGTGGTCAGTACATTATGGTTGCAATAGCCACAACTGAAAAGAAGAGTCAGAACTCTTAGCGAGCCCTTTGGTCAAGCTTTTGTCTTTGCCACAACTGTAGTGCCCAGCCATGTTTTCCAAAATTATGAATGTGCAATTAAAAGAAAACAAAACACAAAAAACCCAGACCAAACCAAACCAAACCAAACCAAACCAAACCAAACCAAACCAAACCTTATAGGAGTTCTTTATCTTGCTATTTTGAGAAGGACAAGATTGGCAGAAAGATTTGAAGAGACAGTTTTTTTCCATATTTAATTGTCAGTGGAAATGAACTAGGACAATGGTGATGGGAAAAGTAAGATTTAAAGTGATAAAGCTTTTCTTAAAAAATAAAATTATAAAATCAGAAAAGTTGTCACAGGACTCTTTTCTCTTTCCTATGAGAGATTTTTGAAACGAGAACCCTTTACTATGAAGGGTTGACTGGTCACGAAAGAGAAGAAAACAACTCATTTTAAAATAAAGAGACTGAAGACCAAAAAAAGATTAATGACCATAATACTAAGGAAAAGATGAGAAAGAGAAAATTTACCCACTGAACAGTGATGCTCATGAGAAATATTTAGATTTGTTTGTGCAAAGTCCTAGAGAGAGAGGCACAAGGAACTTGACTCATCAGTCATGATGTGTCTTGCAAAATCTAGTATCAGTTGAAAAATTGGTTACAAACAAGGTAAGCACAGTCATCAGAAGATGCTATGGTTCTGCTTAAGAGTAAGAAGAAATATTCATCCTTATTATGGGAGAAGACCCAATCAAAAGTGCAGAAGAACTGTATTTGTAACTACAACTTGTTGGTCCTATCCAGGCTGGAGCTGGGGGACAGCTCTGCAGAAAATGCAGAAGATGGAGCTGGAATCTTCACAGTGGGGCATCCTATGAGAGTGGGAGACTACACATAGCTGAAACAAGAGAAGTTCAGGTTTGATATAAGGAAAACATTTTCAACCTGGGTGGTTTTTTTTTTATAAGATGGTCTTGCAGTGGAGTAGGTTGCCTGGAGAGGTTGTGCAGTCTTCATCCTTGTGGCTTTCAATATAAGGCCCAGAGTAATCTGTTCTGACTTTCATAGTTGATCTCCTTGATGTGTTTTCCAAGCTGAGTTATCCTGTGATTCCATGATTCTGCAGCTGTGGTATATCTTAATGCAGAGGAATTAAAGCTGGCTTTTATAATTTTTCTTTCTTTATTGAGAGAAGGTATTGGATTCATGCAAAGTCAGTTCTTTACACATCCTTGCAAGTGTGTGTTCAGTTGAGGTACAGAAAGCGGGACATTTCTGAAAAGTTTTGCTAATCAAACCCTATTCTGTGTGTGGTTTCCTTTACAGGGAAAGTCTAAACTGAGACAATGGAGGAGACTGCTCAGGTAGTTTAACTCACCATGACCTGCTTGAAACTAACATAACATTGGATAGCAGTGTTTTGATCCCAATGGTTTTGCTGACATTAAATCAAGTAAATCCTCTGTCATGCTCTGCGTGTCACAATAAACACAGTAAATGAGAGGAAAATGTAATGAGGGATTGTTTGGCAAAGCTTAGCAAAGATGTTATGTCATCATTACACTCGCTGTATCCTGAAATCAGTTGTCTCTCTCCCACAGCAGCAGTATCTTCTGGATTAGATAAGGAAAAATATAGACTATTCTGAAATAGATTTAGTTGCCCAGCTAATTCCCTATCCTCTCTCCTTAGTTAATAGAGGTACATCGGGGAAGAGGCATTCTGCTGGACAGTTTGTCATTCTGGAAACACCAGGTTTGTGTCAACTGCAATACCTGGACAAAATAAGGGCAGGGAATGTAACAGGAAAGCAGAAAGACAAGGCTTGGCAATGGAGGAAAAGAAACAACAGACAAGAAAAAAGGAAGGAGGGGGGAAAGAGATCACAAGGAACTTATGGAACATAAGGAAATAGAGAGAATGAGCTCAAAAGAGAGAAAGGGAGAAGATACACAGTGAGAGATAGGGCTAAGTGCCCCCAGATAAATAATAAATTACAAAATCCCAATCGGATTCACAAAGCTTCTCCTGTTGCACATGTGCAGAAGATGAGCACGGCAGCAGGTATTACTACTCTATGTAATTACCTCTTCAAGCCTAGAGCAGTATTATACAAAGGAGAGAAGTTAAAAATGCTCAAGCTAGCATTTCTAGGCAACTTTCCTTAAGAGGCATTTCTAAGCAGTGCCACTAACCTGAGGGCAAGGTAAGTAATGCCAGACCAAAGTTTGCTTGTGATTCACTGCTGACTTAAATCTGGTAAAGTAGCATCCTGAAGGCAGTTTAAAATATGGCCAGCCACAAACATGGGTTAAATTAATCTGGTTCAGCTAAAATGTAGTCCATGAAATAAGAGCCAGTCTAGTCAGTGTATAAAAAATATATTGTAAACCTTTATGACTTAAAATTACTGGGTCTGAGTATAACTCGTATGAGGAACCTCTGAGAGATATTTTCCTGCCCTGAGAAAAGTGACAGGAGTGTGATGCTTTGGCTTTAGCTGTATTCTTCCTCCAATTACTTTTAAAATGCAAAGACCTTAACTCTTGGTTATAATTTTCTTACTTACAGTGAAGAAGTTGGGTGAGGTATCCCTTCTCCTCCCCCAGCATCATTTACATTCATGTATTGAGAGTGCCCAGCGCAGCAAAGGTGTCTCAGATCCCACAAAACAGGCATCTGCCATGTTGCATTGCAAAGTGCTACATGCAGGTGCTGGCCAATAGTTGTGATATGTAGCACAGCTGCCTGGCGTGCAAAATACACCACTGGTGTAAGAAAGCATGGATGGAGCACACTGTCATCATGAAGAGGTTTCAAACCAGGACAGAAAGCCTTGGTGGCCCAAAGGTAGCATTTTCTGTCACAAAGTAGCTCTTCTTCTGACAACCTCCCTTTTAGGAAGAAATGCAAGGTCTCCATGAGCCAGAAGCCTGATTTTTGCTTTCCTGCTCGCTTTCTTGGATTGTTTAAGGTGCAACCCATACTTCTAGGGCAGCAGGAAACCACTGCTGTAATTTGGCTATTAAGAAATGAAGCAAGCAGAGGGTGGAAAAGTAGCAGGTCTTTATTCCTCCAGGGAGAGCAAAAGGGAACAGAAGCTTTAAATCCACAGTTTTTAATGGAGAGATTATGTAACGTGTGTGTGTGTGTGTGTGTGTGTGTGTGCGTGTAGGGTTTTACAAAAAGAAAAAGTACAACTGCAGATAAAGATTGAACTTCAGAACACCAAGGAGAAAGCAACAGACTATGAGAATGGAGGGACTGAAATGAAAACCAGTTGTTCCATGAACTCCAATTTTACAGTGCTCCAAAATGCACTGAGCTGTACCAACTGGCATATCACCAAAAATGGGAATAACCTAAAACTACCCACCCTTGAAGCATGACATGAGGAAATTTTGCAATTATGGAATACTGAATATATTCCAACAAACAAAATGTCAGGCACCTCTTCTCCACCTACTTCCCATGCTCAGAATATAAATGGAAAAGGGAATATCAGCAAAAACTGTGGTTGGATACTTGTCACTGAAGGCTTTTTAAACAACTGAAGATTAATCATCCTTCTAATCAGAAGAAGATTGAGGACTAAGGACTTATCACCAAACAACTTACTTGGCTAAATTACTCAAAGCACCTAATTAAGTTGATATATCAGCTTACTAGGATGTAAACTTTAAAGTCTGAAACCCTGTAAACAGTACAAAGGTGCTTACCCATTATTCATGATTCATTTATCTATTGGTGAAATGGATAACAATAACTTTCAGAAAGCACCATAAAAATTAGTTTAAAGAGAGTAGTGGCCACATAAAGACCCTTTTCTTTCTCCCTTCACATCATAAATTATCAGATAAAACACAGGGATTTTTATTAGATTTGAAACGGTAAACAGTGATATTTACAGCATTGTACATCTTCTAAAAAACATGCCTTGAGCTCTTTGGAGCTTTGTAATACAGTTATTGCTTAAGAAATAATTGCTTCTGCTTCAAAGTCTGCTCAGTTCTAGAAAAAAAAATAATCAGTAGAATATGATTAAGACCCTAGATCTGAGTTCATCTCACGTGGCTTTATTCTCCTTACTGAACTGTCTTTGTAGGGAGCCTAAGCACAATGGAGAGCAACTGGTTCCAGATTGCTCTTAGCACTACTGAATGAGACGTGGGGAATTAGGATCCTATCTCAGGTCTTTCAGTGAGCAAGTAAAGTTCTGTAGGATTCTTTCAGGACATCTCAAGTAGGGAATATTAGCTCAGATTATAAGAGTAATACTTCTCATCTTTCTTTGAGAAGGGACCAAACTGTGTTACCTCTGCAGCCAAAACAGATGTCTGATCAGAATAATCAATATTAGTTTGCCTTGAACCTGAACATCAGCATACTAAAATACTGTAATGAGAACAAGTCTATAAGTATTTTGTAGCACTGTCATGGCATAGACAGACATAACATCTATTACATAACTATTTGAGCTATGTGTCCACCAAATGGGCAAGGGAAGGTGAATGTAGCTGCTTGTAGGAGACATCCACACGATGATAATTTACTAGAAAACGAACAAGGAAAGCTCAAGTAATTGCAAACAGAATGTCCTGCTGAATATAGAAAAGATGACTGGCAAAACCTAAACCTGAGATAAGCAGTGTCAGGAGCAGATAAGGCAGATGAGACTACTCCTTTTGGGAGGGGGGCAATAGCAAAAGTGTCAGGAGGTGAAAGGAGATAAGACTGATTCAATTCTGATTTCTCTAATCAATGAGCTCTGAAGTCTGATCTCAGCTGCCAAGATCGTCAGTGGTCATAGCAATCAGTGCTAACTGTATGGCTGTGGTGGTGTGCACTCATCTCTAATTTAGCATATAGGTGCTAAGGACTAACAGTTTTGTATGGTGTTAATGATTAATAGTATGTAAGACCTAACCATTAGCATGTGCACTCTTAATGTATTAATTCAGCAAAGATTTTATTTACACTGTACTGATTTATAAGTCTTCTAAACACTCCCATCCTAGTGATCTCTAATTCCCTAACAGATATATATTTATATACACACACTGTAACACTCTGTTTTCTAAGCTGTCCCTACTTTACCTCTATCCCTGGTCAAGAGTAGGGAATTTCTTAGAAGAAAGTCTTGCTGTATTTTGTGCATCTGAGTATACAATCCAAACAAAACTGTCAGGGCTCCATCATTTCTTGCTGCCACTATATGCAGCCAAAGATATGATAATACTTTTTGCAAGATATCTCATAGTGTTGGTGCTATACAAATAATAAAGATCAACAGCTATTTTTAAGTATGATTCTAATTCATAGTTATCCAGTCAGATATAAATGAAAGACAACTGTGACCAGACAAGCATAGATGGATTTTATGAATTTCAGACACAGAACAACAGTGAAGAAAAAGACTTGTGCTTATAGCCAGCATGTTTGATTTTGTATTTTGATTACTTGCTTTCACATTTGAAAGAAAAAAGGGAAAAAAAAAAAAAAAAGGCTAGACTAAACAAATAAAAAAGAGGAATATCTGCTCTAACAATGGAAACTTGCTGAAGGCCCTATTTGGGAAAAATATCCCACTGAGTAAAAGAGAAACAGTAAGATTTTCCTGGCTGTGGTATATCCTGGACTAATAATAGATCCCTTACAGGAAATTGCACATCATCAATAGCTTTTTACAACTGGATTGGAAAATGCATTGGACAAATTGTTCCAGAAAATTTTTGTCTTGGGAGAATGGTTTGGTAGATTTATTACATTCCTAAATTGTGAAATACTGGGTTAACATAAAAAGTAGTAATTTCATTCTGATTTCTTTAATTCCATATAGTTGATTTTTGAGTTTTGCTGCTTTGAAGAGTATGATCTTTAGCTACAAAGATACATTTTAATGTTTTATCATTACATGAACCTCTACCTAGGCTAAATTAACCTGACACAGGGGAGAAGTTGCTATACATACTTTCTGATTTACTGCTATCAGCTGGGAAATGGAGAAAGCAATAATGGTTGTTTTCCTCCATAAGGGAGGAAGAAGACACATGGGACTATTGACAAATTAATATTTTTCCACACAGAGCCAAACTACTATGATTGTAAATGGACTCAGGCTCATTGTTTTGACAGCTTGTTGGTATGGCTTTTTCCATGGTATGGCATGATTTTTCTTTTTTTTAAATACAAAATGTGGTATTAGTGAAGGAAAAAGAAGAGACTAAGAAAGCCAATGAAACAGCCAAGAGATCTCTCAAAGTACATTTACTTTGGGATAGTAAAGTAAAAATTAAAGTGTAAGAAAAACAACTTCAGGCTCCAGTCCCAATATGTTGGTATCTATACAAACCATTGACTTATTTCATTAAAAATACCAAGTCTGCATCAAATTCATGTTGTTCTGCTTGTGATCTTGCATTCTGTCAGAGCTGATTGTAATCATAAGGCTGAAAATCAGTCAAAGACCCGATTCATGACCTGTCTGCAGGATAGGCAACAAATGAAGATGGGAGTACAAAAAAAAACTAAGAGAGAGACTGACTTTTTCTGGAGCTTTTTTTGGGTAGTCCTTCAAGAACAGCTGTATTACTTTCAATATAGGAAAAGCAAAAACTGTATAAACTGACCTAATTCAATTTAGGGTTAGATTAGAAGGAATGGAAAATCATTAAAGTTGCATAAAATAATCCATGGATTATGATGAAAACTGATATATTTTTCAAGTTTTCTACTTAATGGAAGGAAATAATTGGGTTTATGTCAGACAATATAATGAAGGAAACCCTGCCAAAGCAAACAAAGTCTTCTCCCTGTTAGAAGGTAATTGCACTCTTCAGTTCATACCTTTTTTTTTTTTCTTTTTTTTCCCCATAAATGAATACCAGAACCCCCAAATGGTCTCCTTTTTGATTACTATATTCCACAATAAAAGGGAAATACATGGACAGTGTGTCTGAGAAGGAACCAAGGTTTAGCCTTTAAAATAATACTTGTAAATTACCTGAAACAAATCTAATGTTATAAAAGAGTTTGAATAACTTTTCTGACATTTGAAAATATATTGGAAAATTAAAGCATTTGAGCTTCAATGACAGCCTTTTTCCTGATCTTGCTTGAAAACAAAAACAACTAAATGCCTATGTATATGCACCAATGAAAGAAGATGGTAAAGCAATAGGCCAGTTTATCACTTGTCTTTTCAACACAGTAACTGCAGATTCTCTGCTCACCACAAAACCCTAGCCTGTTTATTTTTTTTAACGACGAGCTGCTACCCAAAAGAAACAAAGTAGCATTCTGTTGACACCATATGGTGGCTGAAAAATGGATTCCATAGTATCCTATTTGTTAGAATGTCTTCTGAGTTTTTGTATCCATAATTTATGTTGGGGCCTTCTCTGATTGCCAAAATATTCAAACGGCTTTCTCTTCACGGGGTAGCCTGCGTGGGGGGAAGAAGGTTTTCAAAACAGCAGGACCCAAACAATCTCCTACTGCTCAGAGGAGAAATCATTTCCAAGCTTCTGTCCTTCTGGCTGCTTTCATTGTAATATTAATTTACATCCTGTGTGAAGAGACTGTTTGCATTCTGAAGAAACCTAAAATAACAAATAAAAAGAAGGGGGGAAAAAACCCCAACAGCTTATGTTCTTGCATGCTAATACAATAATTTTGTGAATATTAAGCATCAATTTGAAGATGCATTGACTCCTAGCCTCTGACGTAAGTAGATAGCTTAGGCTTTCATATCTTAATGGGAAGCGATATGCAGAGGTTATTGAACACTGCAGTTTCCAAATGATTGCCTCTGCAGCTGGTTTTCATAGAGAGATCCAGAGTGGTTATGGATGAGCTAAAATAATTAAACATTTTTCTCCTGGTGTCGATTTGGTTATTACACACATTTTTAAGAGGCCATATTTTAGGCAAAGATTTACGTACGACTGTGATTTACCAACAGATATTTCATATGGTCTTAATACAGTGTACAAGGTAACTTGCATTATGCAGCAGGATATGCCTGTTGTAAGCAGAAGGGATCCTGGAATCACATTAAAAGACTGAGCCAGAGGGACAACATCCTTCCTTTCTCACCTCTCTCTTCTCCTCCAATCGATCACAGCTTAGTGCTTGCTGCTGTTTGACCAGTTCTGTTTCCCTCTCGCCTCTGGGATGTTGGCAGTAGCACATAGGATGATGAATGACTACCTGAGTGCAGGGGGAGCTAAGAAGACCAGCTGCAGCTGTGTTATTAATGCTTAGCAGAATAGGATTATAGGAGAAGGAGCCCACCTGTTGTGGGGATCTGCTTAAGAATTAGATTAGACCTATCTGACCCTGAGATACCCTGGTCTTAGAAGATTATTTATCCTCGGGAGTAAAATGGAGATATACAGAGGTTCCGTTATCATTCCTCAGCCTTGGGAAGCATTCCTCCCTTCTTGACCCTCCAGCCATCCTGAGCAGACAGCTGAGTCGCTTCAGCTGAGGCCTGTAAAAGTAATTTAGCCAGCAGTGAACTTGGATCCCATGAAACTGTAGTTTTATGAAGAAATAGAATGGAAGCCAGATATTCTTCCAGAGCATCTGGCAAAATGCTGCTGACAGCTTTGCTTATGCTGAAGATGTACTGGTTTTAAAAGTGGCTTCGCTGTAATAGAGCTTTGGTGATGTGAATATGTATTTCCTGTATTTGTTTAATGACACCACCCTGGAAGTTCAGTCAATGTTTAAATCTGACATATTCTTTTCCAGTACAAAAGAAAGAACTGTTAGTCTCCTATATGAAATAAAAATAGGAAACTTGTGACCAAATTAACTTATTACATTCTTACAAAAGCATTATATTTGGGGAAATCTTGAAATTCCTAAAACTAACAGTATTTAGTCTGAGAAAAAAAAAAAGATGAAAATTTCATTAAAGAATTATTTTTACTTGTGACATTCCAGATATATACTACAAATAGCAAATAGTTCCTAAAAACAAAACAACAAAAAACAACAACAGCAACAACAACAAAACGAAAAGAAAAAAAGTTGGGCCAAAATTTCAAGCAACAGCAAACAACAGATCTAAACATCTACAAATTACTTTGTAACTTACGTGAGATACACCTTTAGAAAGATTTATTCTACCTTACAGAGCAATTCTCCAGACAACCTGTATTTAGGATGTCAGATAAATTTCACTCATGTGGGCAGCTCTGTTAAAGTTATTTATGCTAGGAAAAAGATTGGGTCCCCAATATTCACAGTGGCTAATGATATTACTAAATGAATTTCCTTTGTTTAAGGTTCCATTTCCCTTTCAGGCATACTGCCTTTTATGTTGAATCCTAAATTCTAGTCTTCATGTCCCTTTTCATATCTAATTGCAATTGAGGTTAAGCCGAGTTTACTCTCGATGTGAAGATAGAATCACTACTGGAGAGAAGGGTAAGAAGACAATATGAAACTGTTTTTAGCCCAAGAGTGATGCTTGTGGAAGTCTACCACAGTACCCTCAAGAAACAATAAGATTCAGTTTCAGATTAATTTAGGTGTTCACAATGTCAAGATGTGTTCTGGTATCAAAATTTCCAATCTAGTTATTGGGGTTCTCAGGTGGGTTTCAGTTACCTGCCATGGGTCCCTGCAGCTGTGTGGGCTCAGGGGTTGTAAGACATCAGCACAGGCCTTATGTGTATGGCCTGGAAGCTAGGGAAGATCTGTATCCTTCTGAAGCAACAGGTGGAGGCTAGAAAAAATACAAGCAAGGTGTGCCCCACCTGGTAAACCCAGTCAATAGAGTCTACAGAGCAGAGCTGGGTATCACTGCTTTATAGTAGGGAACCAAATTTTATTAGCTGAACTGGTCTGTAGATTCATGGACTGTACTGGTAAGGGCTCCATTCAGTAAAATGGGAGATGAGACAGGCAGCTTCCTAGTAGAAACTTAGGTCTTGTTCAGCTGCCTAAAACCAGGCATCTGCTGCTGTTTGAGATCAAGAAAGTTTCCTATAGGGGTGGAAGTATCTTTGATAGTGTATAATGTGTAAAATAGTACTAGGTGCCTCTGTTTACGTAACGAGTTTGAGTTTATGGAGTCCAATAAGAAAGTTGACATGTAAACACTTAAAGTTTAGACTTTGAAGCTGAATGCCTACCACCACCACAACAGCAGATGTCCTTTGAGCACATGGTAAATTGAAATTGGGTCAATACACATTTTTCCCTATTGACGTGGATATTTTCTGTCTTTCCTTAGGATGTTGGAGTCACCTAGGGCTTATACCTCTTTGCAGATATTTGCCCAGTCAACAAAGGAACAAGGGAGCACTGTTTAATGCAAGTAATTTCAATGGCGTTATACTCACAATCTGTAGATAGATTCATTGCTGGAAAGAAGATTCAAGGCAAACAACATCAGGTGACTAAAGGAGGAGATAAGTTATCTAAGGCTCTCTCCCTCCTAGTGAATGAGGATAAAGAGATATCAAACAACAGTTATAGGTAGGATAAACTCAGTGGTCAATGTAAGAAACTCACATTTCTGGACCTTTCCGAAATCAGTCCGCCTCCAGTCAAATAATCTACAATGTTGTGACAAAGGTAATTCCCCATGCAGTTGCTTTCCTGTACCCACCCTCTCTTCACATTTTACTTAATTTGTTCTTTTATTGCATTCAGCATAAACTGCCTGGGGTTTTTTTGCCTTTATTTTATTTTCAAGATTTTCCTAGTCATATAAAGATCATCCAAGGCTTTCTGTGTTGTCTCTTGTTACCACTTCTGATCAACTGTTGACACTACTTTGAGCAAGCACCTCTATGAAAATTACTGAATAGCCCTCTCAGTCTGTATCACTCTTCTTCCTTGGACTGATATTTAAAATTGTTTGCCACCACGCCTAAAAACCCTGGCAAGAGTTAGACTGCTAATATATTGAGATAACTGCATATCATGCTTTGTGTCATGGTACTGCTCTGTTTGTCTGACTGTTGCCTCATGCAGTAGAACAAGTGTTCTTCTTTGTATACAATGCTTAAACACAATAACAACCTGCTTCACACTCAGGGGTCCCAAATGTTATAGCCATAGAAATAATAAATGAATTTACATGCTAAGCAAAGAGCTGCCAAACTTTGCTTGCAGATATATCAAAGAGAGGATCAACATTTACCTTTTCAAAGTTAGTCTTGAAACATGCATTAGTACCCATCTAAATCCTTACTGTGGACCTGTTCAGCTTCAGATTCTTAAGTAGGAAGCACCTGCTGAATTTCTTAAACTAGGGGACCACTGTCTTCTAGAAACCAGGAGTAAAGAGCAAAAGAGATCCCCGCTGCATTATGTTCAGTAGCTTGATAATTAGAACACTTGTGGGTATATACATATTGGTACCAATGACCGTGATCATCTAAACACACTTTAGATAGTGTGTTTGAGATACCCCATGAGATTCTCAGACAAGATTGTATACATTTTCATAGAGATATAGAAGAACTCTTTCAGTGTTCCTTAAAGTTTTTATTTGTGTATTTCAGCTGTCACTTAAAAACTCTGTTCAAGTGGATCTAGTCTTTTGACTCTTCAGGTTCTTACAAATGTTTTTACTTTTCCCAACCTATTGATTGTAAAATGTGATACTTAACAACTCTTTCTCCTGGGTTTTTTTGGGTGTGGGTTTTTTGGGTTTTTTTTTGTTGTTGTTTTTTTTTTTTTTTTGTAACAGATAGGACTGTGTTGCTCCTATATATGAAGTTTATTCAATGTGTAAGTTCTCCTAGAGGAAATGTTCTGAAACATGAAATCTGAATGGACTCATTGCAAATGAGGACAAGAAAAAAACACCCTAGAGTAGATCATTAGAAAGAAGCTTGGTTACAAAGATCAGTGTGTGTGTATGTATGCATTTGTTGAAGGGTTTGGTAATGAATCACAGGAAATTACGACTTGTGGCTTTTTGCAACAAAACTGAACCTGTGAAGAGTATAAAAAGAAATGTCTTTATTCAAGAACATCTACTTTAAAGTAAATATTGTAACAGGATGAAGAGAATTGCTCTTGTTTTAAACAAATGTTATTGTTAAAACTATTGTTAAAACAAAATTATTTTGCTTTCAGTTTTGCCCAAGTTTCTTGCAGAAAGAATGGTAGATCACTCCCTCCTGGAACTACCATACTTTTCTTTCTGTTTTCTGTGTGTACGTAGGAGATAGTGTCTCAGTTTCTCATAATTATGGCAGATCAACATGGGGCTTCATTAGGAGCCATGCCTGTTTTTTCAAGAGGTTCCAAAAAGTAAACATTTTAAATAGGCTATATCTCAGCAATTGTATTTTCTGTTGTTTTGGAAGACAAAATGCTAATGCAATTGTTTAGATAATGATACTAAATGGAAATGTGTTTTATCACAAAGTTATTCCAGGTACCATTTGTGTCTCCTCAGTGGAACTTTCAGAACTTTTCTCATGTACAATATTAATGCTTTTGTTCCCTATGAAAAGCTGCAATAATTTGTTACTAAGGATACTTCTAATTTTGTTTCTTTGTTTTCTTCTCTCCTTTTCTTTAATTTCTTTTGCATGCTGCACTGAGAATCAGTGATGAGATGTCCTGTAACTCCCTTGAAAAGCTTTCTTTTTGTGCCTAGAGTTTCTTTTTTTTTCAGGGCAGGACCATGTGCTCTAGCTGTAAGGCTCTTCCTCCTTTGTTACTGATAGCTTTCAAGGTCATGTAGCTTAAGTATTTCGGTTACTTTATTGAAAGTACTACTTGTTTGAGACAGAACTTTTCCTTCTCTCTCTTCTGAAAAAGAAACATGATTCCAGGTATTAATGGACCTGGATATTATAATATATATATAATATATAATTATAAAATATAATAATATAATAATAAGATATTGAAGTGTTCTTGATTAGGAATTATAAAGATGAGAATGGCAATGCCCATGCTGCCTAATGATACATTTTGATCTCAGTATATTGATAGGAGAAGACTTTTAGGACTGAATTTATGACGAGCATGTAAGAATGCTGGTATTATAATTTGGAAATAGCTTAAGACTCTAAAGTGATGAAGGGAGATGTCTGTTCCTAACTGCTAGTTTTACTACCAAGCTGTGAAGCACAGAAAGTGTACCAAGAAAAGACTGATATGTTGTTTTACTAAAACATTGATTCATGCTTGTACAGTGCTTTGAAAGTGAAATACTTCTATTAGACTGACTGATATTGTTGTGGGGAAAAGACTTGTCTTTCTGGCTATAAACCTTTTTGTCCATTTGACTTAGGGGATTTCGTAGGCTGCATCTCCCTTGGTTTGCATATATAAGCAGCACCAGGCCCTTATTCCCCCATCCCGTTTTTAACCACATCTGTTAGCTGGGTTGAGCTCATAGTGGCCTCTGCATCTCCAGTATGTCTCCAAAAACAGGCATGTGGGAAGTTCAAATGGGAGATACATGTATGAGCTTGGCATCTAAATGTAATGATGTCAACAACACCTTGACCTGAATATTTACTGACCTGAGATATTTATTACACAAGGAACTCCAACCCACAACACACACATTTTTTCCAGTCATGACATCTCTATATCAAAGATTACCTCAGCCTACAACACTTGACTTGGTTATGTCTGTAGAGCAGTATACCCATAACAGCACTGTGCCAGAAAACGTGAAGCACCCAGTAAGTGCTACATTTGATTTTTGCTAGCATAAGACAACAAAGAGTTTTATTCAGGGCAAATGGCACTGCTTAAAAGAAAAGGCATTGAGAGGATTATGAGGGTATTCAACAACTAAATCCTGAGCAAAACTAAAGAGGATGTCTGTCGTCAGGGGGGTCACTGGTAAAGCTGCAGTATAATTAAAGTTCTGGGAATTTTTTTCGAAGGGCTTGATTCTGCATTTCACAACACTATTTTAATGTCAAGGTACTTGTCTTTAATCCAGTGAAGATACACCAATGTAATGAACAATGATTTCCAATATTATTAATTTCTCTTATCTATTCCTGTTTGCCATCTGGGAAGATTAGGAAACAAAATTATAATTAATTTAAAATAAAGTTGATCCAGTACACAAAGATTTGCCTGCAATACAGTTTGTTATGTATTTTGAAAACAATCAGTTTAAGCCATTATTAAGAACTTTAATTTGTATGTCAAAAAGACCATTACTTGTGAAATCCTGCCCCCTGACAGCAAAATTGCCATCTGCTTCAGCAGAGGCATACTTTCTGGCATTATCTTAACTTGAAAATAGTTATGCTTCATTATTTAAACAGAGGGAAAATCCTGAACCAGAAAAGACCTACCGGAAACCTTTTACCTGTAGGGAACAGAAGCTCAGGCCACATTCTGATTCTCTCAGAACAGAATAAATTATACACACTTGAAGGATGCTTGAAGCTGTCCTGATACTTTGTGCTTAGGTTCCACTTCAGGATAATGCTGGACACAGGATGACACAGTTATTATCCACAGTATGGTCTTCTCCAGAATAAACCAGTGTTATAGACCTTGCACCAAAAACCTCAGCGAGCAACAAGTGGAGCTTTCATTGTTCTCTCCATCTCTCAAACCAGACTGAGTGCAGAAAATACTGGATGCAGTGCAAGAGAACCTGTTTATGAAATATTTCTAGCCAAATGTTCTCATTTCAAGAAGTTCATTCTTTGGATGAAATTCAGACACATGTCCAAGCTTTTAGGTAATTATCCAAACCACCAAACTCATCTGTCATTCTGGCAAGATACGATGGCTTTAAACATAAATAATCTACATTCTCAGTATTAGTGTTAGCAGCAGAATGCTATACTTACTAGACTTGACAGCAAGTTTAATATGTTTTGCTTTGTGAAAAAGGTAAATATTATTATCTGCCATTACACAGAGACCAGAACAGTTCCAATGATTTGCTCATAGAAACGTCATTTTTCATTCATAAACAAACTCATGTGTTTATGAATGAAGCATATAAACTGGCTCCATCTGCTTTTATAAATGGAAGGACAAAGATTACCTGTGTAATTTCACATGTGTATTTTCTTAACTGCTGTAAGAAGCACCTTATTCTTTTTCAATCCCAGGGCCACAGTCCTTTATGTTGTGAATGCAAAATCAATGTGTTCTATGGACAGCACACCAAAAGCCAGTCATAAAAATTTAGAGCTTTTATTCAGTTGCCTAACTTCAAAGTGTAAATACACCGATCTTTTGCAGTAATCAGTAGAGAGACACCTGCAACGAGGCAGTGTTGCTCACCTGAGTTCTATTTGAGTCTATATGAAAAAAAGGAGGCAGGAAGTGATGCAAAAAGAGAGGGGAAAAAATTCATGTTCATCTATTTGGAACAATCTTAGCAACTTCCTGAATTTATGAGTGAAGCAGGACTGAGGAGTGTCACTCCAAAAGACCTGGCTTATTTGATCTAGATTCAGCCTGTTTATGGTCTGCACTGTTTTATTGTAGTACTCTACATACAGTTTGCAAGGCTTCTACCTTCAGCATCTCAGTCAAATAGTCAAATAGTTACATTTCAGGGGCAAGCAGGGGAAAGAGGGCTGTTGAATATAACCTTTGTTAATGATTTAGTTTATTGCCAATAATTTTGTGTTGATGTTGCCTTTTCCTTATCTGTTTTTCACACATTTCCTTCATTGATATTCCTGCATCATTCTCAGCTGTTTTCCTTTTATTTATTTTTTAAGAAGCTTTCCAAAGCCTCTAATGTCTTTAATCATGGTTGCAGTATTTCCTGAAACTGTGGGGGTCAGAAGCTACATTCTCTCCATTGCATTTTTCTAGTTTATTTGAATTCTCACTCCACAATTTTTCATATTGTGCATATGCAGGTTGGTACTCTAGAACTTTATCACCTTTAACATTTAGCTTCTTTATAGTATTGTCAGGTATCAATGCTTCTGGGAGGAGTTATCAATGGTGTAGAACTGAATGGGAGTACTGTATAAAGAAATGAGGGTCAGGATTTTCCATAGAAAATGATACTCTTATATTTAAAAAATATATATTGAAGGGGGGGTGGGGGTGGGGGGTGGGGTGTGTGGGGGGTGGGGGTGGGGTGTGGGTGGGTGTGTGTGGGGGGTGGGGTGTGGGGGTGTGTGTGTGTGTGTGCACGTGTGCGTGTGTGTGTGTGTGTACATCCTTAGCTGATTAATATAAAACCATTCAAGGCAATAGAACCAAATGAGTTTACACTTGCTGAACATACGGTTTGAGGTCTGCATATGCTGTACCAAGGACAGAGGCCAGTGAGATGCTAAATGCAGTGTCATTTCCCCCCAGTGGTTCCAAAATAATGTGTGCTGGAGAACAGACACATGGGTTGTGAGACTTCAGCACCCTTCTAATTGGGAATACCAGTTTCTGTCAGGGGGTGGGTTGCTGTTGATGCTATTTCTCTAGGAAGAAGCCATTCTTTCCTAAAGAATGAGAAAATCAGAAAAATCGACTGCTAGTTTCAGATCTGTGGTCCAAGGGTGGGATTTAAAGCCGATCACTCATGCCCTAAGTACACATACAAGTTCCATGATTACTATGATTAGGATCACAGCAATATGAAAATACATGCTGTGGTTTTATTTCCAAGAAGAATAGTTTTTCATTTGCTTCCTGAGTTGTTTCAAGCCAAAACCTTACAGCTATATAACACAGGCTGTCATCTGTGTCGCTTCCCTTTAGAGTTTGTTGGTCATGATGAATTTGTTTTCTACCACATCATTCTAATTTGAGAGCAGCATCAAATATTTTCAAGACAAAACCAGTCTACTTAAAAGGATGTTAACTACTACACAAGTATGAAAACACAGTACAATTTGGGAATACAAATTCTCGTAAAAATATACTGCAAATTTTGACCCTAATCATCAGCCTACTATATTGATCAGGGTCATCAAAATATATCCTCTCAATCAAAAATAAAAATAATGACTGTACTTCTTAAAATAGCTTTGTGAGATGCCAACTGGTTTGACCAAGTGATAATTAACAGTAGAACTGGGGAATAAACCATAACACATTAGAAGGCCAAATCTTCATGTTACTGAGCAGCTTTAGAAGACTACTTCTTACTGATGCATTTAAGCTTTAGAATAAACAAAGTTTTATTCCTTTTAATCACCATGCAATGCCTGGCATTGATTGTCAGTATAAAGATACATCAGGCCTCAGGCCATCCTTGCATATCAGTCACCATGAATTCTGCTGAAGACATCAGTCACAAAACATTAACTTCTTAAAACAAAAATCAAACTTCACAGGCACTTCATAGACATCACAGCAGATGTGCAAACAAAGGAACGCAACAGTTAGGTTTGTTAAGGGAAACCCATATGAATGAATACAGAGCATTGACTCGTTCTCTTTTTTTGCTTTTATTTTCTTATCCTTCTCCTTCCTATCCTCTAAACCCCATTCTTCTCCATGGTCCCTTTGGGTACAATCCTTAGCAATTTTACCCACTCAGAGCATTTTCAGGTAAAAGGGGGAAAACTATTTTTCACTAGAAGTCATCCTATAATTTCTGGTCACCATAAAATGAGATACATTGTATGCCATTAAGTCAGATTCAAGGGAGACTGAAGAACACCTCCTTCTTTGCCTGTGCCTCCAGTGAGACCCTTTTAGGTGCACACACTGAGTTTCTCGTACCTGGAAGATCTTCTTTCTGAGGTTATCCACATTACACACATTTCCCTTCAGATCCACACAGAAAGTGAAGTCAGTGTTCTTTACTAGAGCCACTCCCCTGCTCATATACAAGAAGAACTCTCCCTGGTTTTCCAGCTTCCAGACACTAATAATACCTGTGTGAGTATGCAGCGTCACCATAAGTAATCTGTCTAAATCTTGGCCTGGATTAAACAAGTATGGAGTAGATTGATGACTATTCTACTACCATATTGATTTCAGCTGAAGTTTGTTGAGCTTGCTGCAATTCAGTATCAGCCATGAACAGTGCCTTTCAAATATACCTTCGGTGTTGGTATACTTATCTTATTTCAGAGGCAGTATAATAAAAATAAATCTCAAACATGTTTCAGCTCACGTACATGTCAGCTTTATACCTGATGGTTTGGATGTTCACCTGAAGTTTACCAGTGTTAAAATTGCTTTGGGAGTCCTGTGCTGCCTGGGGGTGTTAAACAGATTCCCAGCACAACTATTTTCAATGTTAGAAGGAAGACAATTTCTGCCATTTTTGGTGTCATGCCTATAATAAAAAAGACAAATGTTTTTTAAGAAAAACGTAGATGTTGTAGATATTTTGACATCTCTAATAAACATCCATTTGAATTCAATTCTAGTGCTGGACAGAGATTCCTGATTCCTTTAATGTGCGTGTGGGAAAAGACACATTGCTGGCAGTACAGAAATAATGGGTTAAAGGAGCAATATTTAGACATCTGGAAGGGGATACTGTGGGTTTTTTTAAGGTCAAACTGTGTGGCTTTTTGGAACAGACTTTTAAAGTATTGATGTTAATGTAGCGCAGGTGTTATCTGTTTTATAAAGGTTTTATATTTACAAACAACTAGAGCTGAAAAGTACATTTAAGGTCAAGTCTGATGGAGAAATAGAATAGATGATGATCAGAAATGGATGAAATAGTGGAATGTCCTGAACCTAGATGGCTTGAAGTTTCCTCCACTGTCATGTTACCATTCCAGATGTAGCTGCTTTTCACCATTGTTTTTTCTCACATGTGCTATGGGCTTAGAAGGACATTTGATTTGCAAAACTCCAACGGAAATAAATCTGGAATAATCTCAAATAAATAATGATAATAATATGGAAGGCATTTGTGGGGGAGTTGTTCTTTTATTTTACATACGTAGTAGGATTACTAAAGTGAAATCAGACATGCAGCAGCTCAGAGAATTATACATTCAAGAAACTGAAGCATCTTCAGCTGATCATCTCTCTTTAGACTTCTGCAGTTGCATCACAAAAAATAACGGTGTCTTATCACTTCACTTGCAGGCATTTAATCTCTTTTTAATAGACCTTCCAGTGGTAGCTGCGTGTTCAGTCAGTGTGTCTCATGGTGTTGGGCTATTATTATTACTATGTATTTATATCTCTTCACTGGAGTTGCATCATGAAACAGTACAACAGAGGCTACAAAGCTCTTGAAGAAGTGTAAAGTGTCAGTCCTTGTTCTGAAGAGACCACAACCTGACCTGTGATATTTAGCCAGGGTCTGGAGCAAACACAGGATAACATCAGGGGATGGAGAGGACAGTATAAGATCACTTGTAGATGGTAGATTGCTAAGTTTCGCTGTACAACAATAAAGGTAATCATTTCAGAAGAGTTGAATTTTAGGGGGTAACTTGGAAAAGAGTGTGCTATCTCTGCAAAAGAAGATCAGGACAGAAAACATTTAAACAACTTGGGCATATGTACAAACATGGGACCTGATGTGATGCACTTGTGAATGCTGAGGAGGCTGGCCAATGTCAAAGTGAGGCCACTCTTGATAATTTCAGAAAGATCATGCAATTGGGAGAGATTCCTGAGGACTGGAAAAAAGCAAATGTCACTCCTATCTCCAAGAATGGCAATAAGGAGAACCCAGGAAACTATAGAATGGTCATCCTCACCTCAATCCCTGGGAAGGTGACAGAGCAGCTAATCCAGGAAATCATTTCCAAACTCATGAAGGACAAGGTGATTGGAAGCAAACAGCATGGACTTATGAAAGGGAAATAATGTTTGACCCACCTGATAGCTTTCCAAAATGAAATTACTAGCTCAGTGAATGGAGACCAGTGGTTGTGTTTATTTTGGCCTTACTATGGCTTTAAATGCTGTCTCCCATCATATCCTTATATGTAAATTGATGAACTACAGGCTAGCTAATGGTCAGAGAGGTGGACTGAAAGTTGACTGAACTTCCAGGCCCAAAGTGTTGTGATCAGCAACATCAGCTGAAGGATGGTCAATAGTGGTCTACTCAGTGATTGATACTGTGGGCAGTCCTGTGTAACCTTTTCATTAATTATTGGCATGATGGCACACAGTGCACCCTCATCAAGTTTCTAGATGATACAAAATGGAGAGGAGTGGCTGTTGAACAAGATGGGCATGCTGCCATTCACAAAGACCTGCACAGGCTGGAGAAATGGGCCAATACTCCCCATGTTCAATAAAGGGAAATGCCAAGTCCTGCACCTGGGGAGGAATAACCCCACACACCCATACAGGCTGGGGCCAACTAGCTGGAAAACAGCTTTGAAGAGAAGGACCTGGGGGATCCTGGAAGGACCTGGGGGATCCTGCTGGAACAACAAGCTGATCCTGTGTCAGCAATGTGCCTTTGCAACAAAGAATGCCAAAAGCCTCCTGGGCTGCAGAAAACAGAGCACTGCCATCAGGTCAAAGGCAGTGATCCTTCCCCTCCAGTCAGTCCTGTCAAGACCCATCTGGAGCGATAGGTCCAGTTCTGGGCATTCCAGTACAAGAGAGACACAATCACACTAGAGTCAAGCAAAGGGCCAGGAAGATGATTAATGTAGTAGCATCTGACCTGCAAGGTGAGGCTGAAAGATCTGAGGCTATTCAACCTGGCAAAAAGAAGGTTCAGGGGGTCTTACCAATGCATAAATTGACCAAGGAGAGTAAAGAAGACACAGCCAGTCGCACTGGTGCTCAGTACGATAACAAGTGACAATGGGCACAAATTTAAATACAGGAATTCAATGGAAACATAAAAAGAATTTATTGGGAGGATAGTCAGACACTGGAACTGGTTACCCAGAGAGGCTGTTGGGTATCCACCTTTGGTGATACTCAAAACCTGACCAGACACTGTCTTGGGCAACCTGCTCTGGCTTAACCTGCTATGAGTGCAAAAGCTTTGGACTAGATGACCTCCACAGGGACCTTCCAACCACAGTGTTTCTGTGAATTTGTGATACAATATCTTTACATGTGGCAGGTTTTTCCCATTCATTCAATTGTGAGTGATCCTGGGCTCTTTAACTGAATGAACTTTAAATGCAAGATGAAATAATGACCTACTCAAAGGCTCAAGAAGTTCCTGCAGAATAAAAATAGTCTAAATGATATTTCAAATTCAGAAGTAATAGCTGGTGATTATATTTTTGAGATTGTGATTTTAATTGTCTTAGATGTTTATGAAAAATTGCCTTTGTTGATCTAGATCTGATGATTATGTTATAGTGAATAGTATTTTTGTGAATAATTATGCATTAGTTTTTGCATCATGTATACAACTCAGGAAAATTGCTATTTGCATAAGAATTTTGTTACTTTATCGAAGATATTGCTTTTCTGTTTGTTTACTTGGTTTTCCTTTTGACTTCCAAATTTAACCTTGTTTACTGATACTATTTTGTAAAGTGGTCTCTAATCACTGCAGAATTAAGTAGTTACTAAGCATCTCTTGAAATGCTAAAAATAACAGGGAAGTCACAGGAATGTGAAAAGTGATAGACTTAAATGCACAGCTGAAGCTGTGGGAGAAAGATGCAGATATCTGATATGGAATTTCCCTTTTTCTCCTCATCTTTTCACATTTTTTGAGTCATTGATACTTTTTAGTGAAGTTTTTATATAAACACAAAATGGAGTCCCAAAGATTTCATAAATGTCTTTGCAGGATTAAGTTGACTCAGTCAAACTATCCCTGCATATTAATGCTGTTTGAGTCCTAAATTCACCTCTTTAAAAAGAACCACTGAAATGTTTCTCACTCAAAAATGTGACTGTATATTAGGAACTGAAGAGATCCCAGCAGTAACCGATTCTGTGTGCTTAGAATTAGCTAGGCAGTATAAAGCAAACCAAAACAGTAGCTCAAAATCTGGACTGTGATTAAATTCTTCATTCTTTTTAAAGGAAAAATGCTGTCCTGGAAGATAGCCATTCACATCTCAGATTCATCACTCTGCAAAATGTATGAAGGCTGTCAGCTGGGGAGTCAAATCTCAGGCTTAGTTCTCCTTCATGTACTAGGAAAGATGCAAGCTTTCCAACAAACTCAGCATTAGCCAGAGATTACAGATACAGCTTTTTCCTTTTCTTGCTGTTTGTGTGGTGTCTGCAGTAAACTAGGTTATTTTCTCTGCTCTCTATATGTCAGGCTGTGCCGTTATAAATGCAATTCTACAAGTCCACTTGCATAGTCCATGGCAACTTTCTGCTGCATTTGTGTGTTGGGTCGACCCATACTTTCTGGCTCCAAAGCTGGCAAACTCACACCTTTCTCAAGCCTTCGATGTGCTAAGCAAAACCGTAAGAGTGTCATTGCACAAATGGGTGGCCTTTAAACTGTAGTGGCTTCCATGACAGAATAGCAGCTCAAATTCCACAGCAATAGACAGATGGAAAACGGAAGTGAACTTATATTAAACTCTTACCCTCTGTATTGAAGGCTAAACATTTAGTATTTGTATTCTGGATAGAGCCTTTTTCCTTCTATGTGAAATGACGGAAAACTGAAACCCACGAAGTTTATCTCCTCAGCATCAATACCAAAGCATTCTTTCATTACTGTTATTAATTTAGTAGTGTTTTCAACACTGCTGACCCCAAAGGTTTCATCTTTAAGATCTTTAGCATGCTTCACATGTGACTTAAGAGATTAACAGAAGTTTCTAATTGATTCTGTCTTTTTAGGAATACAAAGCAGAAGAAAACTCCTAACAAAACACTAAAGTTTTAATGTAGAAAGTTCTGTATTCATGCTTACACGCAAATGTTCAGATTTTAATGATTTTGGAATGCATAATAATTTTTGTTTTACTCTCCTTGTATAACGTTTAGCACAACATGGGCTGGGCTATGACTGGAGGTGGAGAAGGTGCTACTACCTGAGTAACAAATAACAATGAAAAAAAAAAAATTAGAAAGGCAAATGGGCAAATGGATAAGTGAAAAAATGTGTTGTGAGTATTACAAGAGAGGAGTCTTACCTCAAGAAGAGGTAAGAATTGTAATCTTTGTTGTCTTTTAATAAAGACATTCTCTCATATTTTAAATTAAATCCGATTTGGATATTTGGAGTGGGGGACAGTGCTGGATTTGGGGGTTTTGTTTTGGTTTGGGTTTTTTTATCTAGGAAAGTTGTCTTGTTTCCCACCTGGAAAACAAGAGGAAAAGATAACAATACAAAGAAGAGATCACCTGAATTTAAGAAAACTATTCTTGCATGACAGGGAGTTATAGGTCATATATGCCTGTGTGTCCAAATGCTGTTCTGTTTTCTCCCAGCTGTATCTGCTGATCTAAGAAAAGATGTTACTTGCCTTACATCTAAAAATGTAAGGAACTTACTAATGATGTAACACGAGATGCTTTAAAGATCTTTAGTAAGTTCCTTAGTAAGATAACTGAAACACTATAGGAAAAAAAAATAAAATGCTAACTTAACAGAAGCAGTCATGGAGTATCAGATCAGTGACAGGAAAAACAGAGTACCAAAATCCTTGGTTAACATCTTGACAGTGAGGCAATTAATCAAACAAGATGGGCAAAGATATGTGACAATGCCCTTTTCAAACAGGATTGTAAATGCAAATACGATTACCATGGATAATGGTGACAAAAGGTAATTAAAGGCAGCTGTCTGTACACTGCTAGTAAATTTTAGTCTAAATCGTTTATGTCTTCCTCCACAGTTATTTTTTTTATTATTAAAGATTCATGTTACTTTAGAAATACGATCTATATATTTACAAGATAATGCATGTATAAAAGAGAGGACAGCTAATGCAGGTTTCTTTATTTTACAAACTAATCAGAACTGGAGTCCATTATCTGGCCTTCAGGCCACATGCATATTGCTGCAATCTCTTTCTCTCCAAAACAGAGTGACTGCATCCAAGCCACCCACTGATACCTGTCCCTGCGTTCTGCTCACTTCTGAGCTATGGCCAGGCACTGTTTGAGAAGTAGCTTTGGCTGACAAAACCTGTGACCCCCTGAATAATTTAACAACACAGATAAAGAAGCTCCTGCATGCAAGACTAAACTCTAACATTTTTAATTTGCCAGCTCTTTTGAAAAGTAATGGGCTGGGTCTGGCTGCGATGGAGTTCACATTCCTTGTGGCATACCATATGGTTCTGTGTCTTGAGTTTGTGACTAAGTCTGTGCTGATAGCACACCTGTGTTTTGGCTGTTGTGGAGCAGTGCTTATACAGTGTCAAGATTTTCTCTTTACACACACCTCGCCACCAGCAAGCAGGGACAGCTGACCTAAACTGGCCGATGAGATATTCCATGCCATATGATGCCATATTCACCAATAAAAGCTGAGCTAAAGGATGAGGACGGGGTCACTTTTGCGGTTATAGTGCTTGTCTTGCGCAGGAACCATTACACGTGTTGAGGACCTGCTTTCCAGCAGGTGGCTGGATATCTGCATGCTGGTGAGTAGTTGCTGTACTACTTATTTTGCTGTGTTTGCATGTTTAGATTTGCTTCACTTAAGTTGCCTTTACCTTGACCCAGCAGTTTTCTCACTTTTGTTCTTCCTATTTTCTTCCCCATGGAGATGTGTGGGGAGTAAGTGAGCAACTAGACGGGGGCTTAGCTGCTGACCAGCATCAACCCACCACACCTAATATTCTCAAGACCTGGTCACCTTTCCTAACGCCTTTCCATAATATGCTCTCTCCCTTAAGCTAGCAAAATTCTCATGTCTTCCTCTTATTTGTAGAAATAGAAAGAGATATAAACAATGCTGTATGACTTGGAGAACCCAGTCACAGAGTTTGGACATTCAGGGAATCACAATGGTATGACTATCACCATGGTGATTATGACAAGAAGAAAATATTACAGAAGGGAGATCTCCAGCAGAAGAATGAGGAATATGGAGAGATGATACAGATGGATGTCTCTCCTCCCTTCTGTCTCTCCAAGTTGCTGTAATCCCAGTTTTGGTCTATTCATTGCTGGTATATAACTTATATAGCTGGATTTCAGAATACAGCCAAATTCAGACAATCCAAAGCCACAGATAATTTCAAATATATGAATAGAAAGGATAGAATTATGAATAACAAATATGGAAGGAAGTGTATCATCCCCAGTGGCAGGGGACACAGACATCAACCCCTACCTAATGGAGTCAAATTCAGAGCTTTGTCTAACTCATGGGTGACCCTCTAAATGTAGTCCCTTGAGCCTTTTTCCTGGTGGTTTGACTCTGGAAAATAAAGTCTCTCTTTCCAAAGATTTTTTGGTGAGCCCTAATGAGACAAGAGATGTTCATGTGCTAATTTAAATTTATCTGTGATGTGAATTCACTGTGTTTCACAGAATAGTGGAAAAGCAGCCTTATAATCCTTCACCAAGTAGCTTTGGACACACTTCTATGCACAGCCCCAAATCTAGCTGTGTTGAGCGTAGATGAGCACCGTTTAAGGAGGACCTGACTGAAAATCCGTGGATGTCAACTGAAGTTTTTTCATTTGTCTGCAGCAAGGTTTCATTAAGGCCTCTCTGCTGGGAGGCTTCCTGGAGTATGTATGCCAGTTAACCAAATGGTTGAAAATAGGACATGTTGGGAAAGGAAAATGGTAATGGGGATTTATAATGTGAATTTTCCTTAAAAACCGTATGTGAATCTGAAGCGTACTTCAGATTTGTTCAGATCAGAAAATCTGTCAAGGTGGAAGATGTTCCCTCAAACTGACTTTGGGGCCTCTGCAATGTTGCTAAATAAATGAAGCTATTCAGCAAGTGAACCCTGACACCTGCAGCAAATTTACAAAGAGAGGAGATACTTCAGAATTCAATTTACTTTGTATTAACTTGAGATCTGATACTCATCATCTGCTTTAACTGCTTGTTTTATCTAAACTGTTAGAGTCACATGAACAGGAAAGAAAATTAAGAGATTTCAAATTTGTTGCTCTAAGCAAAATGACTTCCTTATCTAATCTAATAAGAGGCTGGATGAGTTTCTCTGTTTTAATAATCACTGTGTTCCAAACTTCCCTTCCATTAAAAAAAATTAACATAAATTGTCTGGAGAATTTATCTTACTATAATCAAGAAAGTTTTCTTCAATACCACCCTAAAACATTAAACCTGATAGCAGGCTGACAAACTTTTCTGAGAGGCCTTTCCTAGCACAGTAGAATTGTAACGATACATTTAATATTTTAGAATAAGAAAAAATAGATTTATAAAGACCAGAAGGATGTAGACATCTCAATGTCAGTAGCTGATGTGAAGTTGGGTGTGATTAGATTAGTACAAAGGCAGGAGTTTTAAGAAAAGTCTGCAAGAAGTATTGTTGATTTAGAGGGTGGCATTTGACTACTAAGTAGACATATTATGACGTACTGAGATATAAAATCAAGGTATTTAATATTTTGGTACTCCATATTATGATCTCACATTTACCAGCCTGAGTCCAAAGCAATGCTATTTGGCTTTAGTGCTCATTCTAGAGTCCCTGAGCTTTAAAACTCAGTTGTTGCTCCTGCTGAGATTTAATCAGCTGTGTTTTTTAATGTTAACAACAGTCTATCATTCATGGAAGAGAACTTGTAAGAAAGATGATGAAGGGTAGGGAGGTCACATCCTTAGGAGGAAGGGTAAATCATGAATCTCATAAACTAAGGAGCTGATTATTTTGTTGGTACTGTATTCCTTTTGGCCTAGGTGTGTGACTGAGGATGATACAGAGACTTCACGAAGGATTAAAAAGCAGGTCATGGCTTTATTTATCACACACATAAATTTTCTTAAAACACCAAGCATAAGCAATGTTGTCTGTGAATATTAGAGGTGTACTGGTATCAAAAGATCTCAGAATCTGTAGGTAAACCTTTAAACCATTTTTTTGGTCAAGCAGTTATGATAACTACCTTGTTCTCCTAGTGCCATGTCTTTTGCTCCAGTTCATGCGCCTGATAAGAGTATGGGGATGTTTTCTCTCTGAGAGGTGGTCTTGGCTTTCTGAAAGCATAGACTCCCACTGACCCTGCTGCAAGGAATGCCACTGAAGATCTGATGAGTGAAATTGTCTTTTTTGGCAAGCTGGCTCTGTAAAGAAGGTGGAGAATCAGAGTTAGCTGACAAATCTCTCTCTGAAAGGAAACCTCTCTTTGGACTTCTGCTGCTCTAATCAATGCCTTAGAACGATTGCTGCCTTCAGTTCAGCCTGATCAACAGTATATGAATAGGCAGTAGATGAGCAGTTTCTCAGCTGCCTCTGAGAACCATATGGATTTAATACATTTTTTCTGTTGCATTTGCGACTGTAGCAGTCACTAACGGAGGATTCAGTTATAGTTGTCCTCTCAGTAGCCACTTGGCAAGTAGATAGAATTCCTTCAATCTTAGCTTATTTGTCATTTTAGACTGAAAACTTTGAGTCATGACATGTTCCTTAGTGACTACAACATGTAAGTTTTTCTTCACTGAAGCCTTCCAATTTTATTGCTGATTTATTAATATTTAATAAAACTGAATACAACTTTTTTTTTAAAAAGGAACAGGTTTAGCTGTCAAAATTAATAATGAAAACTACCTTTTGTAGACATCTCTACCTCTCATATGTAATATCCCTCCCTGTAAGGGCCCTTTCTGAGAAAAGGCTTTGTTCTTTGCCTGGGTAGCAGGTTGCAGAGTGATTATGCCTCACCTGTCTGTAATGACGGGCTGCCCAAAGCATCCCAGTGAAGGGTGTGCCCATAATTCTGTGCACACCTGTCTGTAATGAGGGGTGTGCCCAAAGCCTCCCCCATCTTCAGTATTGGGGAAGAAGAGATCTCTTTAAATGAGCATGGAGGGGGAAGATGGGTATGTGAAGAAAGATATGTAAGTGCTCTCATTACCACTGCAGGACAGTAGGTGAGCAGCTGGGAACTGTGGGACAATCATTAATACAGGAACAGAAAAGTCATATGGATATTTTGGACTGAAACAGCTGAAATTGCCCTCACCCACAGATTCTGTATTTTGGACAAAACAGAGTTGTCACATTCCAGTGAGTCATCCAAGATTATAGTCTTCTGAAACAAGCATTCCCCTGGTAATCATGTTTATCCTCTTGCAACAGTAGGATATCATGTCTAATAAAGGCTGTATGATTTTTCATTCATGTATTTGCAGCAAGTAACAAGAGAAAAACCTGAATCTTTGCTGTGCTGTGCTGCAACTGTGACTAGATCTGCAGATTTAAATTGTATTATGCATTTTATTGACAAAGACCTGAAAAGAGACTTGAGCTGAAGCAGTTCTGAAAGTAAGAGAAAAAGTATGGTATGGTGCCTTAGATCAGTGCAGAAAGGAGGCTATGCGAAAGGGGGAGGTGGAATTATTCAGTGTATTCCCTGTCTGATACCAGCTAGAGTGACCAGCTGTGTGAGAAAACTCCCATATGAGGCTGTAAAAACTTAAGATGCTCAGTTAAAGATCTTGGACTCAGATCGACATTTACCATGAACTTGTACTCTGCCATTACAGAAAGATATGCAATTACCCTATATGATTGTAAAATGCTGTGTTATATGACGCTTATCTCTATGCAGTATACAGTTTTGATAACTGAGTACTAGGACTGAGCTACTGAACAGACAATGGATAATTTAAAGAACATGAAAAATATAGATTGAGGGCCTTGGTGGATCCCTACTCAGCTTGTTTGACCAGCTGATCACAGACCTCCTACCAATGGCAAGCCAGAATAATGTGGGTCTTCCTGCTGCTTCTTCCCTTGCACCTGATGTTGCCACTACACAGACTTAAACCACACTGAGTAAGTTCGGATGTGATATGAAAGATGTGTAGGTTATATTGCTAGAGGTTTTGGCCATTGTTATAGGTCTAACCTGATGTCAGCCATGATAGAAAGGGCTATACATCAAGCTATGAAAGTTCAAATTCACACAACCTTAACTTCATCCAATTTTACAAACAACAATTGGGGAATTGTAAGGGCCCTTTCTGAGAAATGGCTTTGTTCATTGCCTGGGTGCCAGGCTGCAGAGTGATTATGCCTCACCTGTCTGTAATGAGGGGTGTGCCCAAAGCATTCCTCAACTTAAGTATTGGGGAAGAAGAGATCTCAGATGAGAGTAGAAGGAGTAAACACCTCAGTGGAGTGTGAACTGGCTGCAAACTTGCTTTACTACACACAGACACATTCCGGGGCAAAACTTGGATGGATAAGTGATTATATATAACCAACACAGTAAAAGATCTCATGTGAGATCTGTGCCTTCATATGCCACAACTTCCCTTGGTGTCCTAAGAGTCATGCAATGTTGCTGACTCCCAGACAGTGATCAGCAGAGTGAATCTTGTAATGATAACCCTGGCTGTGATTTCTGGTCACGCAAATGCTAAATTATACAGCTGTGGCAGTTTAAAGGGGTTTGAAAATAAGAATTAAGTGAAGTTGTGTCCACTAAATGGTCCATTATATTGCCATGAAATGTAAAATGGCTTCTGTGAAACTGAGAAATAGGCCTCTTGGTTTTTAGGGATGAAAAATACTGTGTAATCGTAAGATAATGCATTAGTTTAGGAGAACATAGGCTGCAGCCATGGTATGGAAAATTAAAAGGTTCAGAACTCAGGAGTTAGTTTTAACATTTAAACACATATATGTTGTTAAATAGATACATACATGTTATATATACAAATATGTATACATATATATGCATATTGTAACATATAAATAGATATAACATGGATTTTAACATGATACAGTTTCATACATATATTCTTTCCAAACTTTTTGTAAGTCACCTACTAATGATACTTTCAAGCTAGACCACAAAACCAAGGCTACAAAATTCACACATGTAAAATATATAAGGCTGTATCATATCGTTGCTTGTCTCCAGAACAGTATCTTTCAGGTCGTTACCAACCATAGTGAGACTTGTGAGAAAAATGCAATAATTAGCAACATCTATTCATATGTAAAGGAATATGCAGTTTACTCACCAGAGTCTTTTGAATGTAAAGCAATCATGTAAAGATGCATCTCGGTGTAGTTTAAAGGAAAATACCTTCATGAACTGAATATCTCTGTTCTGTTTAACTATCTGGAATAGATCCAAATTTGCTTTGAAAACTAGGTAAAAAGCATCACAGGTACTCCTGAAACAATGAGTACAGAGTAATTTGAATATCTGCTGGAAACAGTTTAAGGTAAGAGAAAGCATTCAATACCATTCAGGTATATAAAGGATATGACCACCTTGAACCTGTGATGTCTTTAACTTCTTCTGGCTTCAGGATTACTAAGCTAATATTCAGTGTAACACAATGTTTGGGGGTTTTGCTTTTTGGTTGTTTTTTTTTTTTTCTTCTAGAAGATTTAGTGCTGAAATTCTATTGTTTTGTATGTTCATCAAAACCCAGGTCGCTAATGCAGATCTTTGGATCCAAAATTCAAGTACACAGTTTCCTATTGCATTTTGATCATATCGTAGTTCAGATGAAAAATATCGCTAGGGAAATGTTGAAGCTTTCAGGCTACCCACTCACAAAACAAACAGTGTCCAAAGCCAGCTCCTGGAGGGATCCACATTGTATATATGTCTATATATGCCAATATATTTTCCACTAATGGGCTTTTATCCTGATCAACCAGAAAAGGGAACAGCATGAGGCTGTTGGTGCTTTTTGTGTTTGCATGAATGTTGTTTGTGTTTCTGTCTGAGCTGATCCGTGTGGCTGGCCGTGTATATCTATATATGTGTTGCTTACTTCTGTCTGTGTGCCTATTGGGAGTATGCGTTCAGACTTGCTAGTGGCTGAAGGTGGGGACATGGAGCTGGAGCAGCCTCACCTCTGTTGGACTACCAGATCCACCCACCCCTTCAAAACCACAGGACAATTCAGCCTGGAAAGGACTGCAGGACATCTCTAGCCCAGCCTCCTGCTCAAAGTAAGGTCAGCTATGAATCAGACCAGGTCACTCAGGGTTTTTCTCCTTTCAGAACCTGAAAGTGCCTCTGGGCAACTTGTTCCAAAAATTGGCTACCCTTGCGGTGAAAAAGTTTTCCACTGTAGCAAGTCAGAGCTGTGTTCCTTCCCGTCTCTCTGTACTGTTTTTGGCTGGGCTAGAGTTAATTTTCTTCACAGTAGCTGGTATGGGGCTGTGTTTCGGATATGTGCTGAAAAAAGCGTTGATGATTCAGGGATGTTTTAATTATTGCTGAGCAGCGCTGACACAGAGTCAGGGCCTTTTCTGCTCCTCACCCCACCCCATCAGCGAGCAGGCTCGGGGAGGCGGGGGGCGGGGGGCACAAGAAGCTGGGAGGGGATGCAGCCAGGACAGCCAACTGCACTGTCTAAGGGGATATTCCAGACCATATGACATTGTTCTCAGCAATAAAAGCTCAGGGAAAAAAGGAGTTGGGGGGAGAGCACATCTGGAGTTATGTCTCCCTAAGTAAACGTTATGTGTGATGAAGCTCTGCTTTCCTAGAGATACCTAACACCTGCCTGTCAATAGGAAGTAGTGAAGGAATTATTTTGCTTTGTTTGCACATGCAACTTTTGCTTTACCTATTAAACTGTCTCTATCTCAGCCCATGAGGTTTCCCACTTTTACAGTTCTGATTCCCCTCAGGTGGGATGGGAGGGAGAGTGAGCTGCCACACGAGGTTAAACCACAACACTCTCCCATACAAAACCAAATGTTCTTACAAGATTCTTTTTGAAGTTTCCTTCCAACATTCGAATAGCTTAAAGTACTTTCCAGCAGCTGATTGTTATGACATGTGGCCTGGTCCACCACTTGGCTATGCTAAGGATAACTTCTTAGTAAACAATATGTTGTCTGTTACATCAGCAGAGTTTCATGTATGGTTTGGGGCTTACTAGGCTAAGCCACAACAACCAATGCTTCAGGGTTGCAATGAATATTCTGAACTCTTCCCTTTATGTGCAATATTGGCTAAATAGCGGCTTCTCTCTTGCTTTACAACTTAGACAGACGTCCACTATCTTGGCAGGTTCAATGCAAGTTCTTGTTGGCAAAACTGTCATATATGCTTACAGGTTCAGATGGAGACTCCTTCCATTTGCATTTGAGGTTTCAGACATGTGAATGGAAGGATCATAAACTTGTATTTACTATTTGATGGAAAAAGGGTACAGGAAAGCAATCCAATAAATATTTTCAATTAGAGTCCTGGACATGTTATACCTACTATTTCCCAGTAACCCACTTTCATAAGCAAAAATAATAGAGGCAATTAATACTACTTGAAAGTAAACTCTCCATCAGCAATTCCTAAAAGCCTTGGCCTAAAGAAATTATATTCATAAGACAAATGATGCACGATTAGTAGAAATTGTTATTTTAGGTTTCTCAAGCTAGCAGGCAACCTATGTTTATACAATAAAAAGCTGGCTTCCAATCCATTCTTCTCCAGAGCTTTTTTTCATTCACCTAACAAGTTACTTCATTGTTGGTCCCATGATACCTCTCTGACTCCATCTGTTCTTCATTATTGACAAATGGAAATCTAAAGTTACATTAATGACTCAAGTATTTCTAGATTTAGAACAACTTTAAAGGTCTCATTTCTAGCTAAAAAAAGCTGGAATGACACCAGTTTTTGTGGTTTACAGACAATCCAGCAGTTTAAAGGAATTTGAGCCTTTTACAAGGAAGAATAGTGGACACAGGGAAAAAAGGTGTTTGAAAGTCTGGTGCTGTCAGGCTATTTTGGCATTCTACCTCTGTGCTTTATTTTGTGAGGTTTTTGATCACTGTCTGAGTGTGAAGCCTTTGTTTTTCTGAAAAAAAATTGTCACATAAATATAGGTATTACAGATGAAATAAGCCTATTAGATCATTTCATCCCTTTCCTTGTCAGTGCAAGAACATTTCATATGGTAAATTATCTACTGGTGACCGAGACAGAAAACAACTCATTTTGTAAAAAAAAAATACATATAAAATAATAAAGACCCAAATCAAACCAAACCAAAACACCACCACCCTCTCCCAGCAGAGATTTTCATTCTGAATCAAAAGACCATTTGAAACTCATGAAAGAAGAGAAAAGATATAGAGACACCAATACAAAGCCAGTTCCCACCAGTGTGAAAACACACTGGGAATTTGGAAAACTTGAACTCCTCTTTCTTGCAATGGAGGGATTGGAATACACCTTTGCAACATCCTGGCTAAATGAGAAGGCTGGTAAAAAGTCTGAAGAGTCGCGTCTCCCTTAAAAGACTGCCTGTGTTTGAAAAGAATGTACAGTTTAAGATGTCTTTATTTTCTAGTTTAATTCTACCAACACTAATTTGCAGTGCATCTTATTTAATCTTGGTTATAGGCTAAGACCACCTTAAATAATTCCTCTGCATCCCTGATGTTTATAGCCTTCAAATGTATCTAGACAGTTAACATGTCCCTTCCCCCTTCCTCCCTCCAGTCATTGCCTGGCAAGTAATACATATTTATTTCTTTTAATCTTTCACTCTAAGTCAATCCTTTCAGCCCCTTAATAATTTATGTTGCTTTTCCTTGAATTTCCTCCAATGTGTCAAGATTTTTTCTAATAATGTGAGGCCCTGCATACTTTATTCTAGACGTATACTCAACTGTTGACATGGGGAGACATAGAAGGAGGAGAGTATCAGTAGCTTGTTTGCTTCTTTTTTTGCATGCTTGAAGTTTGTGGGGTTTTTAGAATACCAGTAACAAATCTTGTTATTTCTCTACTTATAGAGAGTGTACAAACTGTATAAATGTACCCGCACAAACAATGGAAATATGAAAATTATTTCATGTCGTGCCCTCTTGAAAGATCACCTGACAGCAAAAGACTGATAAACAAATCAAAGCTACAAACACAACTCAGGCAGGTATCTGACAGCTGTGGCATCTCCAAACGTAGAACTTTTCTCTCCATGTTGGTGATCTTACAAGCATTCAAAGAGGTCCTCAGGTGAATATGGCTTAGTAGTTTCCAATCTTGGAAGGTGGTATACATATATACAAACCTGAGATGTACCAAACATGACAAAGTTAAACATTCTCTACAGAACTTGGGTCTTAGGTTATGTGTGGGATTTAAAAGGCAGTGCTTGATTTCACAAGGCAGTTTTGCAGCTCAGTGTTGATGCCAGTTCTGATGATGGAAAGGAACTCCTTCACGTCTAGACTAGCCAGACCTTAGGGAGGCTTACCAAGTGATTTTAGGATCAATACAAGATCAGGCTTTTCACTGGACAACAGCTGTTTAAAGCTGACCATGCTGCTGGAGCAGCGTGAGATTTGGTCCTTGTGAGTGACCATATCACCAACTGGGGAGATGTCTCTGGATGACCTTAACTCATTCTCAGGTGATGAGACACAGGGACCACTGGAGAAACGTTGCAGTGTGTTGGGTACTGAGACCAAAAAAAGAGCTAGTTATTAGCATCTAGCTGAATGTATTGGTTAGTGGGTTCAGATTGCCAGCGCACACATTACTTCAATGGTTAGTGACAATTAGAAAGAAAAGTTTTTCAGAGTGAAGAATGTACCTGAACAAACAGCAGGAAATCACAATTTGTTCCCACTTTCAGCATCTTCATAGATGCTCGTAAGAGTTATTTAGTGATATTTGTTATTATATTAAGTAAATTGCGTGATAAAAGAGACTTACCATGTCTAAATACACCATCTGCTCAGCTACTCAGCATCTCTCAGTTACCTCCTAAACGGTATTATCATTCTCAGCTGCAGGAAACTCACAACAACAAAGTGCTTACTGTTTCTCTGCTAAATTGACATTAAAATACATGCATCTCAGGTGCTTTGGGAAAAACATAAAATAATCCATCATAAAGCTTCATTTCAGTTACTTAGGAAAGTTTTGGTTTGAGTTGTGCCTTTCCATTTTTAAATATTTATAGGTGTAAATTAGTATACATTTCAAACCATAATGGATTTATATTGGAAGAGTAACATTTCTAATTTCTTGCAAGTAAATGATTCTTTTATTAAAAAAAAATTGTTAAGATTATTCTTTCCATCCAATCTATTACAATTACCTAGAGGGGGGGTTTATTCCAAATACTTTAAAATTAGTTTTTGTCCATGGTATTGGGCAATACTGAAAGGATAACCTTGATGACACCAGTAAATTTTACACCCTTCAACGCAAAAATAAAATAATCTGCTGTCATGAGGGAGTCTCTTCTGCAATAATCCATCAACCTTCTGAATATGGTTTTCTACTACATTAAATCTTATATGCATTCTAAAAACACACCAATTTCCTTTGGCAAAATGTTGACTATTTTGATTTTTTCAGTCTCAAGATTTCTTTGCTTGGTTGTTTCATTTGTGTTTGTATATTTATCTAATAATTAGATTTTAGTGTTTTATTTCCCAGAGTTCAGTAATTCTTTTATTTATCAGCAGTTTGTAGCATATGACTATAGAATCATAGAATAGTTTGTGTTGGAAGTGACCTTTAAAGGTCACCAGTCTCCATGTGGACATTGAGCCATTGACCCTCTGGATGTGACCATCCAAACAATTCCTCATCCACCGAACAGTCCATCCATCAAATTCACATCTTCCAATTTAGTGAGAAGGGTGTTGTGGGAGATCATGTCAAAGACCCTAGAGAAGTCCAGATAGACAATATCCGTAGATCTTGCCTTGTCTGCTGATGGACTCACTCCATCACAGAAGGCCACTAGGTTGGTCAGACAGGACTTACCCTTGGTGAAGCCATGCTGCCTGGCTCAAATCATCTCCTGTCCTCCATATGCATTAGCATAGCTTCTAAGAGGATCTGGTCCATGATCTTCCAAGGCACAGAGGTAAGGCTGACAGGTTGGTAGTTCCCAGTGTCCTCCTTTCTATCCTTTTCAAAAATGGGTGCAATGTTTTCTGTTTTGCAGTCACCTGACTGCCATGACTTTCAAATACCACATCCTTCCAAGCCACTTTCCATGATATTTTCTTTATTTGCTCTCTGTCCCTTCATTCACTATAGTTTTATTACAGCAAGCTGCTGTAGCCCAATTCTTTACCTTTCTGATTTTCAAATAGATTAAAAATGTACTTCCACAATGCAACTGTCTTTTTTGTACAGTGACACCACATTTTAGTGTATTAGTGCCACATCATTATCCTAAAGCACTTCAGCAGATCTACAGTGTGTACAATGTATGAAGGACATAAATATGCCTAATATTGATAGCTGTGATGCTGCATCAGTCCATCCCATCTATGCCCCAGTTTCCTCTTTCAAGGTATATCTAACCTTGCTCTTTTTCACTCTCTGAATATGTTCATTTTTGTATTTAATCTGTTCCTCTAGGAAATTTAATGACTGGAGAAATTTGTCATTTATACATGAAAATTTCTTCTTAAACAATGTATCATACTTATATAACAATTTACATTTCAGAAGATTTTACAGATATTAACTAATTAATCAAAGATACCTACATAGAATAGAAAAGAAAATTTTAGTATCTCAATTCTAAACAGACAAAACTGAACAGAGATTTAGGTGAGTTGCTCAAGGCAACATCAAAAATTAGTGGCAGATTCAGAATGATGACTCTATATTTCATGGGCAACACTTTTGTGTTCAAACATTTGGGAAGCATTTCTTCACTGCACTTCAATCCCAACACCTATGAGAGCTTCCTTACAATTTATCACATGGCCCTGAAACACATACAGTGATTTTGATATTTGACAAATTATTTCAGCATTGCTAATCTACAGAAATCAAAGCTTTATGTTCTTGGACAATTTGCACATCTCTCATTGAAAACCAGAAAAAGTACATGCAGGTGAGGAAGACCCCAATTTATTGGATTCAAATTCTTTGCCATATATAATACAAACTAGTTATATTTTCTTTCTCAGAGTTCATGTGATTGTGCATGTGAATTTTGAAGGATGCAAAAATTTAACTAATGCCTTTTTAAAACCCCACCTTCCTCAAACATGCCTGATAAGTGTCATGTTCTTCAGAACACACAGATGAGTTCAACATTTGCAAGGGGGGAAAAATATCAGCATGTCCATAACGTCAACCCATAAGCAAGATACAAAGTTCTTTTTCTTAAGACCTGTAACCCCCTTGCCAATTACTCTTCCTACCAGTAAGTGGAGCACAAGAACATAGGAATACCTTGCCTAATCCAGTATCCTTTCTCTAGTAGTGGCCACTTAAGAAACTTTGGAAAATGCATTAAAGCCTGTCCCCTGGAAGGCTTCATTCTGTTAAGATGTCATTGATCTCTCAAGACTGAGGATTATAACTGCTCTCAAAGCATTTTTTTAGCATTAAGTATAATAACTCTGTCTCCTTATCAATAAAAGCAAGCAATTCTTTTCTAAGGCCTAGTCTACACTTAAAACTGTGTTCAGTGAGGACTCTGACCATCTTAAATCAAGTTTCTAAGGGGAAAAAAAAACCCAATACCCTAAGAAAAATAATCTTTTGAACTTATTTTATTTTGTCCTCTGAGGAAGAAGCCACTTGTACAGAAGTGTTTTCTGACTGGTGCACATTGTTTATCTACTACTGGGTTCAAATACAGCGTTGGCATCAAAGAGCAGTGTGATCACAGACTGAACCTGGACACATATAAGGGACAACTCCTTGCATAACAGAGCTGTGTACCTGAGGGGATCCACTGGAATAAACTTCAGCCCCTCCCTTTTGTTGATTTCCATGCAAACGGCAGGAGGAAATGAAGCAGAACATTGCACACTTACTTCTTGTTCTGATGCAGTAGTTGCACAAGGCCAAGCTCTGCATCTGTGTGCACAAGGCATGAATCCTCCCTTCTAGTACTGGCAGAGTGTTTGGCATCCTGTGGCAATGTTTTACACAATCTAAATAGGAGGCACATGAAAATATGACGTGTTTAAATCTGTTGTCTATTTCAATGAGTAGCCCTTAGGTTTTGTGTTCTGAGATGAGAAATGCTTTAGACGTTTTCTCTACAGGGCTTGATCTTGTATATGGCTCATGGAAGCAATTTCCAGGCATATGAAAGGCATAAAGGTGGTTGGGGACAGTCAGCATGGATTTTGACACAGTACACATCATTGTATGGTTAGATATGTTTTAGTTATAGTTTAGATAAGAAGACCATAAGTTGGGTGGAAAACTGGCTGGACAGTTTTACTGAAAGATATGTGATTAGAGGCAACCAACAACAAACCTTCGAACTCAGCAGTAAGAAGCCCAACTGGTACCAAGCTAATAGTTCCTCATGGATTAATACTGGATTCATTACTGTTTGTTCTCAGCTGATGATGGCATGAAGTGCCCTAGCCTGGAGAAAAGGAGGCTGTGTGAAAGGCATATGAAATCTGACTGCAGTCATCCTAAAAGAGAGGTTATGAAGGAGAGACAAACTTTCCTCAGAGCTGTGCAGTGAATGAGCAAGACACATTGGGCAGGAATTGCAAGAAGGGAATCAGTTCTTCAGAATGCAAGTGGTTAAGAATTAAAACAGCTCATCCTGAAAGGCTGTTGAACCTCCACTCTTGGAATTTGACTGGACGAAGTTCTGCACAATCTAAACCTGGAGATTTGCTCACTTTTCAGTGAAGCGTTGGACTAAATAACCTCCAGAGATCCCTTCCAACTTAAAGTTTTCTGTAGTTCTACACATTTCATGTGTCTCCTCCATCTAAGTATCTAATTTTTATTTTTAACAATCCCAGTCTTTCACTTTTTGACATCTGTCTTGTGATCCATCCCCAGGTAAGAGGCAATACTTACTTTTTGTGGTTTGCCTGAAATATTTCTCTGGTTGAGAAGAGTGTGGGCACTCCACAGAAGCAGGTACTTGTTCTATTTTGTAATCTTTAGCCTTTCTCTGTATCTGGGAGATACTAATCTTTTCTGAAATCAGTCTCATTCTTTGCCTCCAGCCCAACTTTCTGGCCCTCATACCTCTGTGGGACTCATGAGCCAATCTCCTGTGCTCAGCATGGTTTACAGACACCGCTCACTCCACCTTCTAGACTATTGACTTTGCCATCTCTTTTGCTGAACATTTACAGTTGCATTATTTAGAAAATTTGACCACGTTGGGCATGAACTGAGAATGTGATTCCTCTTGTGTTCTGTATTGACTACATATACTTGGAGTACCAGAAATCTGTTTACTCTCCAAAAGCTTGATGAGGAATTAACCAAGAGTTTACAGCTCTAGCACAAGAGAATCACAGCCATACTGTAATGGGTTGCTGAGGTGGGCAACACGCAACAAATTTATTCCTTAGAAAAAACAAGAAGTAACAAAGGGTGAGTCTGTCTCCCATAATTTTCTCTGAGGTACAGCATCCCTTGGGGCACCCTAATCAAGCCTGTAGAAAGTAATAATAATAAAAAAAGCCATCTGTATGACTTCATAACTGTGAAGGGAGTCACTATGTGATCTGACACCTCATAATCTCTTTGTGGAGGGATGGCTTTATTAATGAATGCATTATATTTTTGTCACACACTGACTGTTTTCAGGCAATTAACCAGTGGAGAAAAAAAAAAGGAAATTAAAAGCAATTGCCTTATTTTTTGTCTGAATGTGATTAACTGAAAAGACCATATAGTATACAGTATATTAACAAAAATATCCTATGAATATTTACCAGGCATACTTAATCAACTGAGAATGCATGGCAGTCAATGAATCACTCTTTTTCTGAGACCTCAGGTACTCCTAGAATAATGTGCTGAAGCAGGCTGAACTATTGAAATGTCCTGTTGGGTCAACTACTAATTTATCACAAAATTCTAGGGTCTACATGTGCACAGTAGATGATGAACTTGAAAACAAACTTTACAGTCTATTGAGTATAAAAAAAATAATCTGGAAACGTTCTAAACATGATAGCTTTATAGATCTCATGGGCAATAAATGTTTCCTTACCACCTGGAGTATAACACATACAGACATACACACATGAACCCTATACCAATTCAGGTACTAGATCATCATGTTTTCCAAACAGCCTCTGTGACCTCCTGGATATTTAACACATTTCCAAATTATCTATCTACATCTACTTTAGGAAATTTTAGAGATATTATATGACCTGCAAACTCTAAATCTTAACACTGAGATAAATTCACAGTCCTCATCAAGTCACTTGAACTTGAAGTGTTATAGTTGGTAACAACACAGTTTAGTACAGTTCAATGAAAGGAAGGTGAATCTGAGTAAGGTTAGAGAACCTGTTGCTTCACAACTGGATGCTGAATAATCAGATGAGGCCACAGCCAAATTACAGCAACCCTCAAGGGTTCAGGTATATTCTACCTTTTAGTGGCAATTGTGGGTCATTATGTTATAACAACATGGTGGATCTCGGTATTACAATTTGCTTAATCTTTGGCTTTGACATTCACTGCCAGCTGGGGTTGCATGACTGTGGTAAGCAAAGGTCCAGACATGACAGATTTGGATGAGTAAGGATTCTCTCACCTTAACAAATCTTTGACTCGCAATCAAGACAGCTTACAGATCCCTTCAAATCACTGAATCCTTTCTTAACATACGAGAAGTTTTCATCAGAGCTTTGTCTTTGGTGTCTTAGTTTCCTCACTTACACTATTAGCAACACATATATCTTTATAACACTATAATATAATATTATGACTGATGGGTTAAATATTAAGTTTATTAAACTGAAAGATAAAAGGGTTGCCCCAGTGAGTACTTGCCTGGAGCAACAGTATAAATTGATGTCTTTCAGTCACGATGTTGATATATATGTATGCACACTTAAACCTTTTCATCATAAAAACACTTCAATCCTGCTTTATGGCAATGAGTTTCAATACTGTATCTGTTTTCCTCTAGAGCTAACATTCTAAATTGGAGTTAAAGTAAAAAGCAGAGGAAGAAAGGAAGGAAAAAAATATTATCCTCTTTTGATGAGCTAGCTAAGCAGCAAAGAGCTTCATGAATTATCAGATTGTATCATCACAGGTGCATAATAATTTCCATTGAATTCAGCTGCAAGCAGTGAGAAGGTATTTAGTTCATATATGAGCTCAAAAGTGTACTTTTTGCCAGATTGCAGCAGTGTTCTCCCATGCTGAGGCAGACAATGAAACATGCAGTCAATCCAAAACCACACACACACATATTTAAAAAAAAAAACAACAAACAAAAAACACAAAAAATGAAACAAGACCCTACTTAGAAACACATATAATTTCTACTACCTGCAGTCAGGTGTAATTTTTACAATTCCTACAGGCAATGAAATCAGTGCCTGGTACCTAATACCTGATAGCATACTGTAACCCTAAATCTGACTTCCAGAATGACCTTTCCTAATCCTCATTTGCTTTAGAATCTTTTGTTTCTACAACATTACCAGTTAAAGATCTCTCATGAGAAATTGGATGTATTGGTAGGAATCCTTTGATAAAAGAGTATTTGCAGAAAAAAAAAGATTAGGAGATAGTAAAATTCTCATGGGAGCTTCAGAATTAGCTTTATGAATTCAGAAATAGAATTAAATTTAATGAGACTTAGCTGCTGAAAAGCTAGGTAGCAATAAAGTGCCATTATCTTTGTGAAAGCTTTCTGAAGTCATAGAATCACTGAAAAACAGGGCTGAAAAGGAATTCAAGGGATCATCCAGGGAAGAGAGGAACCCAAGGCAAGATAAGTTATTGCTATTTCTTTTTGACAGGTGTTTTAGAGCTTCCTCTGAAAGAGACCAAATGAGGGAAACACCAAGATTCCTGAGGTAATCAATACTAATATTAAAATGTGGGGTTTTTTCCTGATGTCCAATCTAAATTTTTCTCCATATTCATTGTCTTAGCCTCCATAAATTTTAAGCATGGGTTATTTCTTCCTTTATTTCAAGGCCTTACTGTCATGTGTCTCAGTCTTCTCATTTGTAGATTCAAACAGTTTGTGGTTTTTTGCTGTTTTGCTGTTCGTGTGTTTTCTAGATCTCTCCTTTGCTTTTCTCCAATTAGGTCAACTCACAGAAGTGCAATGCTGGAAACTAGCTAGTACTCAGACTGAAGTATTCTCAGTGCATAGTGCGATTTAAGCACTGCTTCCTGACTTGTGCTTGATATCAGAGCTATACCACAGTTTATTAATGTTAATAAAGCATTTACTGTCTGCTGCCACGTGATGACTGCACCCCTCTTACAGCCTTCAGATGCTCCTTGCAGAACTGCTATACTCATTAGCCATTCACCATCCTCTATCTGCCCTTCTTTTCTGCCTGAAAACAGAATGTCAAAATTCCTCCTGCCATTTCCTCCTCCCCTGCCCCAGTTTATTTCTTCAATTTGAAAAGGTAATTTTCGACTGTAATTTTACCTAAAACGTGCTAAGGGTCCCTCTCGACTTTTTACATCTGCATACTCAGTAAGCAGGCTCACTGTTTGTTGTGATCCGAAGTTGTTAATTCTGATACTGAACACCACAGCATTTAGGATGGATCCCTGAGAAAACCAGTCAAGACAGATGTTAAGTCTCATATCGCCTGACTTATTCCATTTGTCCTACATGGCCTCTGAGAAAAAGCAGGACCCTGGAATCAGACCTGCTTGCTCAGGACTACACTCCTCCCCGAGCTGACTTTACAAATTTCCTTCAGAGCACAGTGGTGTGGATGGATACACTCACCAGCTGCATTCATTTGTTGATCAAAGTTCTCCACTCTGCCGCAGACCTCTGCTATTTAATCAACTCCACATTTCTCAGGGGTAATGAACACAGAGCACGTGTATCTCATAAAAAAAGAAATGAGTAGACTATCATCACTTTTTTTCACATGGATGCTTTTTCCACCAAGGTGCTGGATGGTCTGTGGAGATCCCAGATGTTCCCTTTGGACTGGCTTTTTCTGAAGAGAGTAACCTGTGTATTCTGTTTTGAGGGCACAAGATGTCTCATACTGGTAATTGCACACAATTTATTTAAACAGAGGATGAAATCGTCTTTCAAGTTATCCCTCTCAACAGCATGGTTGTTTGGTTTGTTTGTTTTTTTAAAATTTATTTATTTAAATTATTATCTTCCTAACCTCTGCCTCTGAGCACTGTCCTGTACCTCTAGTCACCATTTCTGCCAGGACCTCGTAAAAGTAAGACAAAATCAATTAGTTGTAACCTTTACCATTATAAAATACACAAAAAAAGATGCTAGTTTTAATTCTCGTGGAAATGTTTAATTTCAGAAGGTGAAGACATATCCCTTGAATTGATATTTTTTTTTCTGCCTTCAAGGAGGTGTTAGCTATTCAAAAGGTATTTTTATTGGGCATAGAGGCAATTATGTCTCACCAAAAGTAGTCCTAAATTCTGGGTTTGGTATGTTTTATTTGTTATTTTTTAAATATAAGGACCTGTTTATTTAACAAGATGTCCAAGCTGTTTTATTGTTTGTAATACTGGCAATATTAATGTCTGGGTGAAAAGGGAAGAAAATATTTATTAAGTCTCAATTTTTTTCCTGTATTTTCTTCCTAAAACCAGATCATCCTTTGCCATTTTCTAAGGTAAAACCATTTTTACTTTAATACTGTAAATTTTTCAAAGTCAAAAGGCTTTGCAAAAACAGAACAAGCTCAATAATGGTTTCAAAATTACACTGAAAAAGAAGCAAGATAATATTTTTTGCTTAAAATTGAATTTGGGTATTTAGAGCTTCCTTTTTTTATTTTTGATCTAAAGAAACAGTCTTTTAAAATTCACTTTAGATAACATGTAGCAAACAGTGAACTATATGAACATATTTCAAACTTGTTCATAGAAACTTCCTCAGGAAATGTCCTTCATCTCAGTGCAGTTGTTAAGCCTTCAGTGAACTCAAGTAAGCATGAATGTTGTGGTTTTGCAATATAAATATTTAAAGCAGCAAGTTGAATAGAGAAAAGGGAATTAAATTTTAGTTCTTACAGTGTATATGGCACAAAACAAATATTTGTGAAAAATGAAAAAAAAAGCTTTTTTCATTAGTGTGGGGTGGTATTAAGATCCTGGAGGTTGATGGAGGTTGCATTGTCTATGTTTGAATTCCTTAATCTCCACAGTTTCATGTTATGAAAACAGACAAGCTAGAGGTGGAGTTGTAATAGGTCATTGAGGTGACCTGTTTTAAATATTGTGATTCTTTGAATATCATGAAACTTAGTAATTCACTTGAGTAGCTGCTGATTTTTACCTGAAACAAAATTTCAGGATATTACCTGACTTGACAAATGACAAGCTCAGTTTTGACTGAAAGATACACCTGCCTTCTCATCTAGCAGAGCAGCTACTAAATCCTGTTGGTTTTTTTATATTTAAACCTGGCTGTCCTTGAAAGGAACATTACTATTAACCGTATAACCTCCTCTGCCCATGGGGCAGGTAACCAGCAATGGATAAGCTGAAACACATTTTGATAATGTTGAAGCTGATAAGGAGGTCACATTTTAAAGGGGCCTCAGAATTACAAGGAGAGGTGATTCGTTTCAGAGGCTTAAGAAAGACAGAAGGCAAGTGAGAGCTGATGGAATGAATGGTAATCATAGTGAAGAGACGTGGGGGTGTGAAGAGGCAGAGTATATCCATGATGGGAAGAAAAGGAGCCACAAGCTGGGGAGATCCAAGTCTTCCAAGACACCATTTAAACATGTTGAAGGAAGTGAAGGACCGATGGATAAATCAGGGCAGAAGAGGATACTGATCTGTGACAGCTGAAGTAATCCAAAGTATTTTGATTTGTCATGATTTTACATTGTGTACTTCAAGCTCTGTCTGTTCCCAGAGACTTTAAACTGTCATTGGGCACCTGGCCCAAGCAGCAGTCCCTGACATAGTTCAATTCACTAACACAGATGTAGCTAGAGAATCTCTAAATTGTACCTCTACACGGGTGCAGCATTCCCAGTTAATATGCTTTTCCTTCTTCTTAACATCTTCTTTGGGGGATAGTTGTTAGGTAAGATTATCATTTTTCATTAATTATATGTCTGCAGTAGGTGAGGAGAAAAGCTTGGGTATTGTGCTTTGCTGTAAATGTTCAGTAAGTCATAAGAGAACAATATTTTTTTTTCAGAACTTGGCTAATGATTTTTGCAGGGCATTTGCAAGATTTCAGCATATTTGAGGCTGGCACGACTGCTGGCAGATTATCAGTAATTTGGACAGCATCATATTTATTTCCTTGGAGTCAACATTTTTTGGCCAAGAAACTGAGGAATGATGCTGAGTAAATGGAAGGTGATGTGTCCTCTTTCAGTATTTTTATGGAAGATACTTGCTTTTGCTCTTTTTAATCATAAGAAAGAAAAGTAAGGAGAATAAGCTAAAACTCACAGCTGCTTAAGAAGAATTTCAAAGGCTGGGAGTAGGCAGCATTATGAAATTTATCCACTGTACCAGGACTAACAACTCTTTTGGAAGCCTGTTGTGTTAATTTTCCCCTCTGCTACTGTTACTAGTACAGAGCAGACCTTTGTCTCACTCCACTGGCTGTATCAAGTATGCTGCTACTTCATCTACTTCTTCCTAGCATTGTATTTCAAATCCAGAGACACCAGGTTTGGTCACAGCAGGTGGATTGCAATCATACTGGTGTCTTCTATGACAATTACAGCTATTGAGATTTATATCCCAAAGTTTGCAATTTTGCAATAGTTTTACCTGCTAGTAGCAGTGTTCAACCTCTCTTAAAGTATGTGTGTGGGTTTTGTTTTTTTTTTCTTTCATCTTAATAGGATCTTTTACTAGAAAAGGAATGAAGAATGGCACTTTCCTGTTATACCCCTTTTGGCATTTTTTTCATTGTGATTTTTATTAAGGTTTTTTGTATTTATTTTGTAAAAGATAACATTAGGATTATCAAAATATTTGTACAGTTTCAACAGATAAGGTGAGATGCCTTATTTTTGAATGGCTAATAAACACAAATCTCTCGTTTAATTATGTCTAGTGAAGGGCTCTGAGGAAATATTAGTAAGAAAGCAGGTTTTAACATCATTGTGTTGGCACAGTTCCAGTTGCTTATGTTCACCTGAAGAAAAATAATCCTGGAACATGCATTTTTGAATGACATGATCGCACATTTGTGTATCAAAAGAGCATTCATGGAATACCATTTGCTTCAGGTTGATGGGTGAAAGGGCAAGTATGCAGTTCTTATTGCTGTGCAGCTAATGGCATCATTTCAAGGATTTAGTTTAGAGTTGGTAATGAAACCAAATTACCTCAAATACAAAAGGTGATTCTGCTGTCTTTCAACGGAAGTCATTAGCAAGTAAACAGAACAAGATATTTTGTAGAAAAATGGATATTTTTTTCCCCTAAGGTCAAGAATCCTGAAGATAGTGAGTGATGCAAGAACACTATAAATAGCATTAAATGTGACATTTAAAAGAAAATATTGTGGGCTCTCCCTGTCTTTTTGTATAAATGATGACTACTTCTAGGTAGTTTTGTTGTTGTTTACCTGTTTGCTTCCTTGTTTGAATAGAAGCTGCAGCTGTTACTGTAAAAAACCCTAGCAAACAAACAAACAAAAAATAAAAATCCATCTTTCATTAAAATGTCTTGGTTTGGTTGTTGTTGTTTTTTTCTCCTTTGAAGAGGTATTGGTAACTAATTGAACCACTTTTACCACTTATTAAGACTGGTGATCCACATGGCAAATTCATATTAAACAATTCGCAATTTTAGACCAGAAAACCACTGAAAATTAATCATCCATGGAGTGTTGAACTGAACAACTCTTTGAATCTCTGAAAAAGATCACCAGTCTATCAGACTTCTATAATGTAATTATTATATATATAACTGTATAATTCATAAGCTTTAAATTAGATCAACCATCTATTAGGCTTTATATAAATGAAAACGTATTCATCAGATTAAAAAGTAATAAAAAAAGAAATTAACCAAATTTGGAATTTACCATCCTACTAAAGAGAGCAATTAGGATTTTAGACTTTCAAGAACAATGGATTTAGCTGGTATTGTCTCCTCTGATTTTTACAGGCAGTTGGATGGGTTTGTCCTATTTTAATTCTTAGATCAAATTATGAACTCGGTCACAATGACAACAAATCATGTATAACTGTGGTTAATTTAAGTTTCTCCTATTTTGCACACATAAAAGTGGCAGCTGAACCAACTACGATGATCTTTTCACACAAAATCAGAATAAAAAAACCCAACATGTACCTTATACTGTAAGGTAGATAGGTCCACACATAAAAACTGTCAATCCAACTTTTGATTTTTAGGAAGAAAAACTTTTTATATTAGTGAAGTTAAAATCCAACTTTCTGGCTGATTTTAGTTTTACATTTTGAAATACAAAGTTGAGCTGCCAAATATTCAGTATAAAAGTGGGTCTAAAGCTAAGTGCAAAGCACGAACTATCTCTCCCAGAGGATAGCTGAACAAAATTGACTAATTTATTCTGGATAGTTTTATTTCTACTTTTCTGTTGCTATTTTTTAAAAAATGATCTTGTGGCTAAGTTAATATTTGTAGGCTGTCACCTCAAATATGTTAAAATACCTAGCTAACTTAAAAGTTTTATTCCTGTATTTGTACAATTACCAAGCTCTTAGTTATCGGATTGGGAATTTTTTTTTTTCTTTGTACACAAAACCAATACAACTGGATTCCATTTTCTCATAACTGTGTCTTATACTGATTCCTCTACATAGGAAGAGCTTCTCTTCTAGACCTCTACCCTCAAAATGGAAATACAGGAGAAGTTGAAGCTCCTGAATGCACCATCTATGACAGGGCTGATAAACCACTTGTTGGCCTCAGCCTATGAAACCACGCCTGAGAAAGGGCATTCCTCTGTGCCTTGGCCAGTCTTGAGGAGGGTCCGTCAACATTCCATCAGTGAATACTCCATGAGCATTAAACATCTAATATTTGACAGAACTAAACCTCCCCGAGCCACAGAATCCACCCCTTAAAGATAAAATCCAGTGAAACCAGAGTGCAATCTTATTGATATCTCCTTGTCATGACAACCATACAGGTGAATACTGTCTCTGGCTTGTTCCCCATCTCACTTACGAGGATGAGGAGTCAAGCAGCATTCCTGCATTAATGCAACAAGTGGTGGGTGATAGGTGTATGCACGGGAATGTTAATTTCTTACAGAATTTATCTGAAAACAGTGCTGACGGGATGGTTCCTCATAAACTCAAAACAGCCCCTGGGTAAACAACTTCGCTGTCTAAAAGATCACACATGCATATATTTCATGGGTTGGAAGTTGTACGTTTAATCCTGAGAGCTCATGTAATTTCACCTAAATTTGTCATGCAAATTTGAAATGTAGCAGTCTGTGTCACCTTGGGATGTTTGTATTGGGATGTTCTGTTGAAACCCTATTCTGACACGGAAGAGATGAAGTATTAGATTCATAGATTTCCAAGCCAGCAGGAATTCTACCATCATCTACTGTGTCTTCCTGTGTATAACACAGGACCTGCATAACGCGAGGAATTACAGTTTGGGCAGGCTGCCTTATCTGGCATTAGTTTAAACTTGGCAGTGATATGACCCTCATGCAGCCAGACATTTTGCTGGAAATGCTATAAATATATACTGTTCAGAATTGAGACTGACAATATTCAATCACTTTTATAGCTGATAGTGAAATAAGGTTGCTGTCTTCTCAAATGATAATGTAGCAGTTGAATGACCTAATAATTTAAATATGTTGGACTCAATCTGATATTTAGGTTACTTTGAGGGTTTGATATTAACCATTATTATTTTGATTTTTTATAAAAGGTTTATGATTTTTCTAGTAATAGAGATTAGTTAATAAAATATGTAGAGCAATACATCTATGTTTTCTATGTATTTCTACACAGAACCAGGAGTTTGGAATCTGACAGATCCTTGAGGCAGATCACTGAGATAAGAGAGCACTCTGTGACTCAACTGGGACACATAGAACTGTCCTAATAGGTTTTTCCAGTAATACCTATGCTGGCATTTTAAGGACAAACATTTTATCTTGATAATTTTTTCAAATGAGGAAAAGAAACTGCAGACTACTCTGGGTATTTGTTGTCAATTTAAAGCTTGTAGTTCTCACAACAGGATGCTCAACTGTTATTATTTTTCTCATTCCGCATCATGTTTATCTGTTTAAAACTGAGATTATTTTTCCCTTCTTTTCCTTTTTTTTTTTTTTTTTATGTCTCACATCCCATTTTAAGTGGTTGTGCTCCTTTTTAAAGACCACATTCTTGATTAATTCTTTAGTACAATGTATTCTTATCCTGACTGAGGTCTCTAAGCACTAGTTGAAGCATGTCGTATACCATATCATAAGTCAATACTAACATGTTAACACAGAAACAGGTAGTGCCTAATTGTAGTGCTTTAACCCAGCAGGCAGCTAGACACCACGCAGCCATTCACTCACTCCCCACAGTGGGATGGGGGAGAGAATCAGAAAAGAGTTAAAACTCATGGGTTGAGGTAAAACCAGTTTACTAGAACAGAAAAGGAAGGGAAAATAATAATGCCAAAAGAATATACAAAGCAACTGATGCACAATGCAATTGCTTACCAGCTGCTGACTGATGCACCACCAGTCCCTGAGATGTAAGCCACCACCCCATTGTCTTCTACCCTCAGTTTTATTGTTCATTATGACATCATACGGTCTGGAATATCCCTTTGGTCAGTTGGGGTCAGCTGTCCTGGCTGTGTCCCCTCCCAGCTTCTTGTGCCGCCCACCCTACTCATTGGTAGGGCAGTATGAAAAGCTGGGAAGTCTTTGAATTGTTTTAAACACTGCTCAGCAACAACTAAAACATCAGCGTGTTATCAACATTATTCTCATCCTAAATCCAAAACACATGACTGTAGCAATTACTAGGAAGAAAATTAACTCTTTCCCAGTCAAAACCAGGAGACTGGTATAAGAATCTATTTCTTAAACTATCTGTCACTGTCATGGTTTAACCTCAGCTGGCAACTAAGCCCCACACAGCCACTTGCTCACTCCCCTCTGGTCAGACAAGGGAAAGAATCAGAAGCCTAAAAGTGAAAAAAACCTTGTGGGTTGAGATAAAGACAATTTAATAGGTGAAGCCAAACCTGCACACACAATCAAGCAAAACAAGGAATTCATACACCACTTCCCACCAGCAGGCAGGTGTTCAGCCACGTCTAGGAAAGCAGGGCTCCAGCACATGTGACAGTTACTTGAGAAGGTAAACACCATAAGTCTGAAGGTCTTCCTGCCTCCTTCTTCTCCCCTCTCAGCTTTATATTCTGAGCATGATGCCATATGGTATGCAATATCCATTGGTTCAGTTGGGGTCACCTGTCCCAGCTGTGTTCCCTCCAAACTTCTTGTGCCTCACCAGCCTACTTGCTGGTGGGGAAAGGTGAGGAGCAGAAAAGCCCCTGACTCTGTCAGCACTGCTCAGCAATAATGAAAACATCTATGAATTCCTGAATTAGCAACACCATTTTCAGCACAAATCCAAAACATAGCCCCATACCAACTACTGCGAAGAAAATTAACTCTACCCCAGAAAAAATCAGCACGGTCACCTTTCATAGATACCCGCATATGAACATAAATACTCCTTCTCTGAGCATGCCATGTGTTGCTCAGAAAGGTTGCTCAGAGAGGCTGTACAGTTTCCATCATTGGAAATATTCAAAGCCCTAATGGAGAAATTCCTGAACAGCAGCGTCTGATCTCACAGCTGCGCCTGCTTTGAACAACAGGATGTACCAGAGACTTCCTAAAGTCTCTTCCATCTTGGTTTATTCTGTGATTCTGTGTTCTTCTCCAAATACTTCTGATTCCTTTTTTTTTTTTTTTCCCCATTACATTCTATATAGCATAATTTACAAATTATTTATGGCTAACCTCAACAACTAAAATTAGCTGTCCGTAAAGGGATCTAGACTTTACCAAAACCCCTGGAAATTTTAATTCAAGAAGAAGAATAGGTTTAATCTTCTCTTTGATGACTAAAATGTAGATGACTGTTTTGTGTTCTTATTTTTTCTCATCTGTTTCCTTTACTTTTTTCTGCCTGACACCAATGGCGAATAAGCTGCCTTTCATTACTCTGCTTTTTCAAGTTTGTTCAATCTTCTTAGCGATTCGATGGTGTATTATGATGAGATTATTATGATAATGTTATGGTACTTACACTTTGTCCTTCTGTTTGTTCCTTGTTTGTTCATATTTTGCCTTTCGCTATCTCTTGCCTGTATAGTTTTCAAATATTGTCACACAACCCCATTTGTCATTCTTAAAGATGAATTTTTGAAGTTATATACTTCGTATTACAACCACGATACAACAAATACCCCAAGATAATCTAATTACTGTAAGTATTATATTTGTGTATGTTTAAGCATTGTGTTGTAACTGGCATCTCAGTGGTATCAAAGCTTTCCTTTTAGAGATTTCAAGGCAGTCTTTTGTCTGAGTTTTTACTCTTCCATTCTAACTAATCTTACTGTTTTACATTTGCTTTTGATAGGTCAATCCACGTAGACCCAATGTACTCATTAACATACTTAATAGATTTCCTGTATAGTTTGAGATCCTACTTCTTTTATCTGCATTAGCAATTTTGCATATTATTTGCAGTTCTGATACCACTTACCACATACTTGCTGTTCACTTCTCTGCTCATTATTCCATCAGGGCTATAACGATAACAATTGTGAAAGTGGCAAGAAAAATAAAATCTCATTATTTTCAGATTGCTAATACTCAGAAAATTGTAGTAAAGCTTTGTCAGTTCTTGCAAATTCTTTTCATTTTCTTTTTCCCTTAACAACTCAGTCATGGAAAAGAACACCCATGACTGCAACGTAGACACCTATGTTGGAACAAGCCAGTCCAGACCCATTTGATAATCCACAGGAGAAAGGGAATTTCTGGGCAGTAATTTGTTATATCTAGTTTAGATATATGAAGGAGGTGGATACAAATTGTAATCTAGCAGCACCCATTTCTCTCCCCAGGCTACAAAGACAGGATGAAAAACTAATTCAGTGTACAGAGCTTTGCACTACAGACATAATATTAAGTGACATAAATTCCACTTCCAGTAGGAAATGGCAAAACCCCAACATACAAACTTAAAACATTTGAGAAAAATGTATTGGATATACAGAACTTCGTACTTTGACAAATTGTATTTTTCAAGAAAAAAGCTGTGTTTCTCCAGCTTTTTGTAAACTTCCTGAGCTTTTGGTCTAGTTAGACAGGTGCATGCTCTTATCTTTTACAGGTAAGAGGCAATAATCAGGGGAGGATGGACTCTTGGCTGTTTCCTTGTTATGTAGTTAAATGAATGCAAGGTAACTTCTGGGATGGTATTATCAAGCAATGAGATACACTATCAGCAAAATGCTACCTACTCCCCTTCTTACAAGCAAAGGTGAAGCAAAAAAAGAGATTCCATACACCGTGTGGTGTCTTTAAAATGATAATCCTAGGACACTGCACTTTGTTCACCACCCTTTGGTGTGATCAGTGCTTAAAAGCATCATTTAGCCTTCTGTGTGTTCTTAGGCATTGGAGAACTCTCAAGGTGGTGCAGTAGTTTTAGCTCATACTAGCAGTAGGCAATGTTTTTTGAGGTTTTGTTGTTTGATCTCATGAATAATCAGAGATATGTATATTTAAAACATTGAAATGTAGGTAATGTATATTAACATAATTTTTCATGTATATCGTACTGGTGTATATGCTGTACAGTTACACTGCAAAATGCTAGAGTTAAACCGTATGCATCACATATTTGCATTTGCTGTTGTAAACTAGAATATTGGGCTCATTTTGTAAGTGCAATATATATTCATATGCTTCAGGATTTAATAATTTTAATGCCAGGAGGGATAATTCTGATCATTTAGTCTGACCTGCTGCCTAATGCATGCAGAGAATTTCACTGAGTTTCAATATTTTTTGGAATAAACAACACAAATGAGGATCCCCAGAAATAAATTTGATGAGGAAATGACTACTAGATTGATGATTTTGCAGATCTTTATGTTAATGCAGCTATCCCAGAACAAAACATAGAAACCCCATACAGTCAGATCACTTTTTCGGCTTACATCCTTAGGCAGCCTTTCCCTGGCCCTAGTGAGTAAAATCTTACCCTGCTTACAGCTTTCTCTGCTACAAAGATCATTTTCCTATCACATGGGTGAGATCATGCTACAACTTACCCTCTAATGCTTCACTAGCTCCCCCTTAGACACATTGAAACAAGCTAGTGGTGTTACTTCCATGACTCTTGTGTTTCAGTCTGTGCATCACTTCTGTCTAACAATCACCAGGCTTCAAGTCCCCAGACTAGGCCGAGCCTGTTAGAAAGACCTCCAAAGACCAAGAACTAAGAACCTGGCCAGTAAATTGTATTAATCCTTTAATATTTTCATATCAGAATTCTGACTTCTATTGGCTGGCTTTAAGCTAAATACTAGGCTTGTCTGCCACGGTTATGGGTGGAGGGAGACATTGCTCTGCTGCTCTGGGTATTTTGGAATATTACTGTGTACCTTTAACAGTCACTTCTTCGGAGACAACATCTAGGCCATATATTCTAAGCCAAACTCAAGTTTTTCATCAAAGACTCAACGACTTTCCTTCTTATTGCCACCTAAAGTTAGAAGATGTCCACAAACAGCTTCAGGCTTCCATTAAGACCTTCTTTTAACCAGTCCAACATAACAGTTACTAAAAATATTCTGCAAAAAATAATCCTGTTGTTATAAACCTTTCAGCTGCTGTATATCATGGTAAGCAACACTTCTTTCCATTCACCTTGTTATCTACAAGTATATTATTTGTCCTTGCTTGTTTTACATGTAGATCATGAGCTCTCTGTAGCAAAGACCATCTTTCCTGTTTGGGTTTGCCCAAAATTACAAGGAGATAGATACATTTTTCTGACTGGAGACCTGAAGCAGGATCATAGTGCAAATGAATAACTCTTATAATTTTGAAATACATAGTTCTTCTTTAGCTGTAGTGCTTCCATATGAGGTAAATCAAAGCTGCTTCCAAACTGGGAATAGCAAAATCTATGTCTCTCAGGAAGTCTGAAAAAGCTATTAATATATTCCTAACTGAATGATATAATACGACCTATCAACTTCACTGGCAGCTTTATAAATGCATATACATACACATATATACATAAACCCTAAGTATTTTTGGAAAGGAATCTGAGTTTGTTCAATGTGTGCTATGCTTAAGTTTTGGTCCATTCACAGTACAAATAAATGATAATGACAATCCATTACTTTCGTTGTCTGTCTTAAACTGTTGTAAAACAGTAAGAACATGAAATATTATGAAAAATTAGGTTGGTCTAAATTTAGGGGTTTGTCTTATGTACCAAGATGTATATTAAAAAGGAGGGGGCTTTAATATTTTTAAAAATGTAATGAGAGTTATCCCTGTCATCTTAAAGCTATTCAAACTATAACCTGACTCATTTAGTTGCATGAGTAGGAAAATATTCCTGACTACTAGTTTATCATGCAAAAATAATTGAATTAAAACTGTTTCTAAAAAAAACTGTGAGAGGGATGTGTCAACATTTTGTGAAATGTGAATGCTTCCTTGAAATAATAGACATGTCAAACTGCTGTTTCCAGTGAGACACGTTATAGATAAAAAGCCATCCGGTAACATGTCACTGATATTCTTGGCACGTTATGCTGGAGCCTTGATTCATTTATATGTGTATGTGCATGTATATATATTCACATATATGTTAAAAACCAAGAGCTTGATTCTGATTTTACTTAGCTGCTTCCTTTGATGTTACCTTGAATTTTCACTGCCTTAAAGAAAAACTGATTGATCCTCATGGTATTGCTAACAGTGTTCAGAGTAGTTTCAGGTATGAACCACGTGACGTGATGATTTTGTCACAGCTTTGGTCTACACACACAATTGGTTTTTGTTCCCTGCATTTTGGCATTACCAGGGAATCTAAACAGACTGTGATGTTCTCAGCTATGTGTATTATTTAAAACTATTTGCTAAATACCTTCTGCAAAACATTTTAATTTAAAAAATTTGCTACACATGCTTTCTTGTAAACATCCTGTCTATGAAGTACCTTTCTCATTAGAGTGGTTTTGATTTTTCTGACAAATCATGTGATATTTTTTTCTGATGTCTTACTATGACACATAATTTAGTTGCTGATTAGAAACCTCATATATGCCAGAAAATAAGTTTATCATAACAATCTTCTTTGCAAGCTCCTTCCATCAGAATTACTTCTCGCAGGCATATTTACTAGAATCTCACCCTTTTCCTAACTTTGGAAAGCCCTTTGTGCTACACTAGCCTTGCCTCCATGGGAAGGCACTTAGAATGAGGTGCTAGTCAGACCAAGCGGGTGCATTGCAGCTTTTAACTAAACCTTAAGCTAAAACCTGTAATCATGGCATTTTCTGGTCTGAATGGAAACTCTGGGAGCTTTTCTCTCTGCAGTCATATGAGGGAGCTGGAAAAATGGGATTTATGTGTGTACTCATTTTGGCTGGGATAAATTCATAGTAGCTAGTATGGGGCTGTGTTTTGGATTTGTGCTGAAAACAGTGTTGACATTACAGAGGTATTCATTATTGCTGAGCAGGGATTACACAGAGTCAAGGTCTTTTCTGCCTCTCACCCCACCTCACCAGTGAGCAGGCTGGGGGTGCACAAGAAGTTGGGAGGGGGCTGATCCCAGCTGACCAAAGGGATATTCCATACCATATGATATTGTACTCAGCATATAAAGCTGAGGCGGGAGAAGAAGAAGGTGGGGAAGACATTTGGAGTTACGGTGTTTGTCTTCCCAAGTCACTGTTATGTGTGATGGAGCCCAGCTTTCCTGGAGATGGCTGAACACCTGCCTGCTGATGGGAAGCACTGAATGAATTGCCTGTTTTTCTTGCACGCACATGAAGGTTTTGCTTTACCTATTAAACTGTCTTTATGTCAACCCATGAGTTTTTTTTCATGTTTAGTGTTTCAATTCTCTCTCCCATTCCACCAGGTGGGAGTGAGCAAGTGGCTGGGTCAGTCATTTGCTGGCTGAGGTTAAACCATGACAGTGTGACAAGGCAGTCAGTATCCAAATTATGCTGATTGTAGATACTGCTGTAGGATGCTGAGGACACACCCCATGAAAATTCTGCTGTTTGAAAATAAGAAGCATGCAAATTCCTTAAGCATTCCAAAAAAAACCCTAAACAATAAACCTGTCTAGTGGATGCATATACTCATATACACTCACATAAACACAGCCACACATGAACATGGAAGAATTTTTATACTGATGATAGTTGTCCTACTCATTCTGCTCATTAAGAGTCCTTAGGTATTGAAATGAGATTCAAAGTTCCAATCAGATTCACAATAGCTTTATTTTATCTATAAGAGAAAGGCAGAAGGGACAAATATCATAACATATAAAAATGTTTCTGGACTCAGTAGTAGCCATATTGATTTAATTCATCTCGCTGGGGTAGTACTATAACGGCACAAAAAGTGTTGGAAAGTTCAGAGGCATTAATCTTCTTATCTGCGCACTGAAACTCACTCTGAAAAGATAGATGAAGGAGGGCTGATGAATGCTGCTTCATTAGGAGAATCTTAAAATGCAATTTGTCTTCATGAAAACGAGGGGTTACACATTTCCAGCTTTCTCCTGGGCCTGCTAGAAATATTTTTAAGCAATAACCTTTGATGCAGAATAGTCTTTATGGTAGGAGAGTAATTATTATAGAAGAGAGGTATGTCGTGGTCAATCTGTTTGTGAATTATAGCAGTGGAAAACCTTAGAACTTCAGGTTCAAATTTCCTAAATATGATTATGTGATATCAGAAAAAAAAAAAAATCCCTTTAACTAACTTGGGTCTATGTTCAGTAGATTATGCAGAAGATTTTCATAGTGCTTAAGGCTAATGGTGCAGGTGATGAGCTAAAACTTGATTAATCCTCAAAATTTGTATGAATCAAAAAGCTTTCTCCTAATAGAATAGTGGATGTTAAAATAACATTCTAATAGAATAATGGATACTTTTGCTGTTATTCACACCTTAATTCCAGACTGCCTTGTATTGCCTAAGAGCTTTATGACTGCAAAAGGTGGAAGAAAAAAAGAATTGCAAAGGTGCAGATATGACACCTGTAAACAGAGAGCAAAACCTGGCTAGGCAAACACATTTTGTTGGGATAATGAGGTTTCAAAAAATTCTGTTCCCTGATTGCTTATTTCCTGTCTTATTGTGCATAATCCTTAGACATCAGGGATCTGAAACCAAAGCCAGTGAAGCCAATGGACAGATTAATGCAAGCATGTATTAGACTGGAATTTAGAGCAAAGTTTAAGAGGAAGAGTACTCCCCATGTCTGGCACAATGAAAGCTCTCTGTTTTTCCTCTTCCCTACATTTATTTGGCTTTTCAGCCTTGTACTCAGAGGCACCCATTCCACATTACTCTGCCTGATCCCACTTAACAATGCTCTATAATACAGTTGCAGTGGAAGAAAAGGTTAAGAGGGAGGGCACTAATCCAACTCCTCTACTGGAGTGGGCTTTTCCGCTGCCAAGTTCTTCCCCCCCCCCCCCCGCCCTGTGTCCCCCCGTCCCCTCCCCCTTTTATATGCTCCCTTTTTGTGTATCGGTTCACCAAAAAAAATTATTTTAGCCTTCTGCTACAATTCTTAGTTCTTCTGCATAGCAGAGTGGTTTACACCTAAAAAACCAAGCCAGCTCTGCTTGGTACCTTTTGTACTTATGGTGCTTTCCCAGGGCATTCTGCATAGTTGTCCCCTACACAGGCTGAAGCCTGCTATTCTGAAGGCCATAGTCTTAATGCTGCTGCCCATCCTCCAGCCTTTGTCTTGTTTTCAACTCTGAAGCTGTTGTCCATGATCGCTGTCACCATGGTTGGCCTCATTTTTGAGCAGCAGGTCAAGTTCAGCATCAACCCTGGTTGGCCCCTTCAGCATTCAGGTAAGGAAATTGTCACCAGCGTGATCTAGGAGCCTTCTGAACCATCCACCCAGGTCCATGTTGTCTCCCCACAGATGTTAGGATGGTTCAAATTCCCTTGGAATGTGAGGGCCTGAACATAGCAGACCATTACCAGTTTTTAGAGAAAGTCTCCTGTGTCCTCATTGTGAGGCCATCTGCACTGCACCCTCATCTCAATATCTACTTCATGCCACTTTCTCTATTTCTGGAAATTTGGTCTCAGAAGCTCCAAAACTGCAAAAGCATGTCTGCATTTTACAGTTTATTTCAGTGGGCTTTGAGTCAGGCTACTCTAGACATCATTAACTGTGCTGTAGACATGAACGTGCCACATTTTGTGTGTTTCACGTGGCAGTTCCACTTACCTCCCCTTCACTAAATTTTTCCTCTCCACCTCCGCTCCCTGTACTGCTCCCTTCAATGTTTAAGCCTCAGAGGTGTTGGAAAGTAGGTGGGAAGATACTGCAAAAATGAATTTAAACTTTTATATATGGGAAATGGAGCGTGGTATTGAATCAACAAAAATTATTCCAGGCCTAGGCAGAAAGAATCTGAAAACGAAACATAAGCAGCCATACATAAAATGTCGGAAACCACAGAGGAAATAGCTGACAAGATGAGTGGTAACAAGGTGAACAACATATCAAGGTGAAAAAAAATCCCTCTAGAGAAGACAAGATGGATGAAGGAAGCAAGTTACTGTATGTGTGAGAGTGTGTTTAATATACTTAGCTGTGTAAGACCTTCAGGGAAAAGATCACTGAAGCTATCAGAAAATTCACTGCCATTATGGACTAATGCTCCTGTCAGACAAAGGACACTGGTGAAGTTACAGGTATATCTGCTCCCTTTCCACAGTCTATAAAGTCTCCCCATGATGTAGATTAGCTGAATCCGTCAGGTATGGAATCATTCAGGGAAATAAAGAAAGTGTGGCACATACATGAGCTGATGATCTGACTATGGAAATGCTATGGATGTGTGCTGGAGGTAGTGGGGGCCACCTGTGTGCCCATTTGAAAGGGGGAAGGCAGGAGACTAATCAGGGTAGTGAGACTTACACAAAGGGAAAACAGGAAGGCAGGTGAAGAGCAGATCTGTGCTCTTCTTTACCCCATGTCCTGCACTTCAATCTAAAACTATCTTCTGTGGATTGTTCATTATGACTTGTTTGGGCAGGTATACTCAATAGTACACTGCATAATGTCTTCCACTAGTACAATCATCCTCCTGTTGTCTGGATTTCAGCTTCAGAAGCAGCAAAGACTATGGCAACAGTCCAAAGTCAGTGTAAGCACTCTGATGTTTGCTTTACATCAAACTGTGTATGTCTCATTTGCTTTGATTAAAGGCTGTTTCAAAGCTCCCAAAGTTTGACTGTTTGTAAATCCACATCTCTGAAATGAGGTAACAATTTAATGAAGACAAATATGTACTCATTGCTAATCAAAAAATAAAATCCAGAGCACTTTTCATTGTAGATTTCTCTTTTTTCTCATAATTTAAGAAGGCTGTAGTAAACATCTCACCTTAATCTTAGCTACTTTGAGGACTTCTGTTTCTAAGCTGGTCATGAAATATCCAACAGGGGTATGTCGCTCTTAAAATAGGCATATTTTAGTGCCTTGGGTGTGGCTGAGATGGAGTTAATTTTCCCCATAGCAGCCCTGATAGTGCTGTGCTTTGTCTTGGCAGCTAGAAAGGTGTTGATAACACACCAGTGTTTGGGCTGCTGTCTCCCCAGCCTTCCCCCTCACTAGTAGACTGGAGGTGGGCAAGGTCTTGGGAGGGCATAGCCAGGACAGCTGACCCCAGCTGACCAAAGGGCTATTCCATCCTAGATGTTGTCTGCTCAGCAATAAAAGCTAAGAGAAAGGAGGATGAAGCAGGGACATTCATTATTACAACATTTGTCTTCTGGAGCACCAGCTACATGTACTGAAGCCCTGCTTTCTGGGAAGTGGCTGGATATCGCCTGTTGATGGGGAGCAGAGAATAAATCTTTTGTTTTCCTTTGCTTCTGAGCATGGCCATTGCTTTTGCTTTATTAAACTGCCTTTATCTTGACTCACAAGTTTGGGGTTTTTCCATTTTATTTCCTGCCTTCCCTTGTCCTGCTGAGGAGGGGAGTGATAGAGTGGCTTGGTGGGCACCTGGCGTCCAGCCAAGGTCAACCCACCACACTAAGTCAAATTAATTGCTTTCTAGAAATGACAATTTCCCTCTTCATTACAAAGTGGATCTAGACTGTTAGATCTCAGTACAAGGATCTCATATTAAAGCAACTGTGAATTCTTAGAGTAGGATTTCTTTTGAGACTGAGGTATCTACATCTGTGTATCCACCACAATTGTCAACAAGTACTGAAAGTCTGAACTCTAGTAAATGAAATCAGTAGTCTGGAGAGTGGTTCATTTTAGTCCAAAGAAGATAAGTAGCAGGTGATTTAGTTGCTGAGATGCTCTGAGGTGACAGCGCCACATGGGTTTGGCAGCTCTGACACAAGACTTACACAAGACCCATAGCATTCTGGTTTGACAGCAGGAGGCCGTGTAATATATCCCATGGTGATGTAACAGTGGATGCTTATGTTCAGGAAGCTGAATCCTGTCCCTAATGTCCCCCTAGAAATCTATATACAGACATTTTAAAATAAGCATTTTAATCTTTGAATAAATCCTCCCTCCCTTTCTTGAATTAAGTAGATAAATCTTGCTTTAAACCACCAAAATTAAAGTTAAGAACACAACCTTGATTCTAATCTTCAGTATATACGGTCCTAACATATTTTGCTAACAATGCAGCATATTCCGTATAATTTTAGCTTAGGACATAGATTGAAAGCCAAAATAACACCTACATACTTCAAATTAAATTTATATGTAAATCAGATCTCTAAAACCAAAGGGATGACCTCAGAAATCTCCTCAAACTGCTTAGATTCCTGCAATGTAAGCCCGTACCCACCCCCAAAATATACTGCTAATCACAGTCATGCTCTGAGACACAACAACTGTCCTGATATCACAAGACAATGAAGCAGAACAAGCTTCATTTGAAATTATAATGGCAGTGGTGTGCTCCCAATCTTACGTGTGGCAACCTGTTTCTACAAAGCACACAGCAGTCAGAACACTGTCCTAGGAAACATTGCCAAAAGGACAGCAAGAAAGCTGGAGATTCATCGGCCTAAAAATGCTTTGTATTTTGTCAATGGGTATTTCTTACTCTGCTCTAGATTGGCTGCAGGCACTCCATGGTCTACATATTGCTGACCTTCTGTCCATATGGCTACCCTGTGGACAGCTTGAAGATTGACTATAGAGAACTTTTCCAAATAGTCTTGCTGGCATGTTAGTGCAGCAGTGTGCTCTACCGTATATGTGCCCTGTGTTCTGGATAGAACCTGGAGTTTGCTTCAGGCTTGCTCTGCAGAAAGATGAATCTACTCTTTAAAGGTGGCCCCAGGGCCACCAAGGAGTAGCAGCATAGTCAGAATCGCTATCTAGTATCATTTAGGAGGCCCTGGAAGATCCCAGACAACCACACAGGGCTGGTACATGCAATACAAGATCATTTCGTTCTCGACTAGCATCTGCAACACAACTGGGAAAATTCATCACACTTGAATGAGAACATTAGATACTTCTGTTCAGGCAACTGTATCTCAAATGACCTCAATGTTTAGAAGTGGTGGCATGTATCAAATTAACACATTTATGTGGTGTTGCTATAGCAAGATGTCAACTGCATGCCGTGCCACAAATTCTGTTTCTCTTGCCTCATACTTAGAATGGCAGATATTAACGTATTTGCTGCTGTCTCCTCTGAGAGAACTTAGCAAGGTCTACTAAGTTTTTTTGAGGGAGAAACTGGTAAAATATAAGAGAAACTTCAAAGTTGATGTCACCCTAGCTTTAAATATGGTATAAAACTCCTACATTTGTGTGCTTATAAGGCAAAATGAGAGAGGTGGGCAGATCCCAGTATATCTGAAAAGCGTAAATATGACTACAATGTAACATGGAAAATACATGAAAATTGGAATAATTTAATTGAGAACTAATTTAGCTATCATAAACTAAGAAATAGCACAGCTGGAGGATTTTAAAAGTGATTTGGAAGCAAAATCCTCTCATTGAATTGGAGAATAAAAATTCAGTTAGGGACTTTGTAGAACAGCAAAGCTGGTAGAGCTTCTATAACTAAGGGCCTGCCAGCATTTCCATTACAAACCAGTACTTTCTGGGGATTATTTTTCATCCAGAAGAGTTTGACGTGGGATGAACTTGGGATAAGACGTCTCAGCCTTTGAGTAATATAATGGTAGCTCTATTATAATAAAAATCTGTATTAGTTTCATAACTGTTGTCTACTGCATGGCTACATTACACCTTTTGATATAAAGATACCCAAGCTAATGCTGACCTAAGGAAGTATGCCCACCTAATATAGTTCAGGTAAAGCTTTTAAGGCAAAATAGCTTCATTGGTGTGATGTTACGCCCAAGTACTCAGCCAAAACTCTCAGCTTGACTTATTTTCTCAGGTGAGTTTTTCACCAGGGGTGTTTCCATTCCATTCAACATTCTCCTAATGCACATCTGCAGCTCATCTGCATTGCTCCTACTAGTGATGAGATAAATGGAACAAAGGAAAGGTAACAGTTACATGAAAAAGCAAGTCCTGGTCCATTCCAAATCTGGCTTGGGCATTACAAAAGGAAAAAAAAACAAACCACAAAACAACAAGAATTGTGAGATAATTCCAATGATATCTTAATATTCTTAAGGAATTTTAAAAGGAATTAATAAATGTAAAACCTAGCGTTCTTCTCTTTTGAATTATGTTGCAATTACTTTTGTGGTGCAGACTTAGAGGTGAATTGTCAATGGTTCATTATGCATGACGGAGTAAATAGCTTGGATTGCTTGGGAACAAACTTCCAGCCTCCCTGGGTTTGGGACAGCTCTGTCATGGAGCTTCAATATTGGGTTAGCAGGGTTGCAAAGATCATTATTAATGATAGATATATTATCATATGATAATATAATAGCGTATGGGAACCAAAGGGGAGTCTATTCTCTTAGCTAAAGGTTGTAAGAGTTTAAGGTCCTGTTCTCTCATCCCTTTGTGTTCTCGAGGCTGCAACACTAAAATTTGGAAAACTATTTAGAAATTTACTTATGATAAAAGTCAAAAAGGAGAAAAACATAGATGGACTAAGTAGCTAGACCTAGATGCTGAAAGCAAATAATTTCTAGTGATGAGGTAAATAGATGGATTAGAAGATGAATGTGATAACAACCGTACATTCCCCTTTGGGGAACAAGATAGCTTGCTGCAGATGCTGCAAGCTGACACAACAGTCAGAGAAGAAAAAGGTTAATTTTTTAGTTTTTTCTTACTAGTATCCTACAGATTAACATGGAAATGATTTGCTTTATCTCTGTATTCATTTTATGTACTGGAAATGGAGTACCACATCTGATCTTATGGCAAATCATTCATTCTCTTTTGAGCTGTCTATGTGAATTTGTCATACGTTTTCCTTTCCAGCAGGTATCTTTACCTCATGAGTATATACAAAATATTCCTAGCTAATTGTTACCATTTTTCCAGGTAGAAAAAGGAGGTTGTCACAATTGTTACAATAAATATTTAAAAATAATAAACATAGCTCAATTTCAGACAAAATATCCAAGGACTACAATTCTCTAGGGACCTTACCATCTTTCTGAGGTTGACAAAATAGTGGTAATCTGGACTATATCACCCACGAAGCAGTCTCACCTCTGACTTCAGTTCTTCTCAACCTCACATCTCTGAATCCCAACAGTTTCTTCCTCCATCACCTCCGTATTAACAAGTTCTTGGCTTTCTAAAGGTCTCTAGAAATGTATAACCTTCCCTGGAAACAATTTACAATTTCTGCTAGACTGGTACAGCAGCACTGCAAGTAAGGTGGGGGGGTGGGGGGGGTGGGGGTGGGGGTGGGGATGGGAATGATTTTTTATTGGTTTATTGGTGGGAGTTTTATCTTCAAGAAGGACTTACAAGAGATTTTTCCTGGTGGAGTGCTTGTTGAAAGCCTACATGTGGCTTCAGAGAATGGCATGAACTAAAAAAGGAAAAAAAATCAATGTTCTTCCCACTGTAACAAAGAACTAACCTTTTCTCACTAACCTTTCTCTAGTTTGAGGGTTAGTGCCTAGATAAAGTAGCTTGCAAGGGAGTGAAGTTGGATTCCTCAATGACCCCTTGGAAAGAACATGCACTACATATAGAATATTTACTTAGGTTTAAAGGTAAATTTTAGAGCAGCCAAGTCATGGATCAATGTTGGAATTTGACGCTTTCTTCCCTTCTAATTTAATTTTTAATACAGAAAATAAAAGCATGATTTATTATTGGATTCAGCAAAACAATTATGTTACTCTGTGTACTGGCAGTTCATCTAAGATGGTACAGATTTGATCTCTGGTCTCACTGTGCAATAAGTAATGATACCATAAAATTGCTCTCCTTCAGCTGTTGTATTTATCCCTACGAAGCAGAACAATTTCCATGGAAGAATGTGAGTGTGCCATCTACTTATATGCATTATCATTGCTGTGCAGTTTGCCCAGCTGGAAAAGATGTAAAATGGGAAGACTCAAACCCCTTCATGAATAAAATGACTTAAAGGCTGTATTTAGCATATTCTGCAGGAGTGCTGTAAGTCTGAATGTATTTTGCAGAAAGGTAGTTGGAAACTCCTCCTGGTTGATTCACTTTGGTTAGTCCTGGGAAGTTACTTGCTTACGATGGTGGTTTCTCCCTTTAGGAACACAGAATTCCTTCTATTTGCTATGGAGAGAGTGGAAACACTTAATGTGCTGGCCAGTGTGGCTCTGAGAAAAGGTGCCCTAGCTCAGTACAGAATGAACACGTATACAGTTACATTGCCTAGAAGACCAAATACAAATTCAGACTAGAAATAAAGTCTATGTATTTAACAAACTGAACAATTTAACATGGAAGGAAATTATTAACAGCCAGTGTAGGTTTTCCATCACTAGAAATTTTAAAATCAATAGTGGCTGTGTTCCTAAGACATATGCTCTACTTCAAATGAACACTGATTCACAGTCTTTATAATGACCTGTATCATGCAGAAGCATAGACTATTCAATCCCTTCTAGGTTTATGCTCTGAATCTTTCAAGACAGCTGTTTCCATTAACTGGAAAAGTAGAAAAGAAGCTTTTGTCAATAATAGCAGTGATATATGAAAGCAGAGGTTAAAATAAGCATAAATGGGACAGTTCGTATGCTGCTGCTTCTCTACTAGACATAAGAAAGAAGATTCTTATGTCTCCTGCATGGTGCATCTGTTCTTCACTCATCATGTTGTATTCCTGATAAGGTGACACACATTCATCACCTCTGCCTGTGGGTAGAAGAAAGCTTATAGCTCTTCTCCAAACCTTGGAAATAAACCCCTTCCCCTTCCATCACTCTCCTGAATAAATCTATTTGAAACATACTTGAAGGAGTGAGGAGATTATTGAAAAGTGGAAGGAAAAGGTGAGCAAAAATTTACTTTAATATGTTATACACAAATATACCAATTAATAGGATGTAAGGTTGCCTTGGGAGAGGAGAGGGAGACAGAAAATAAGGGATGGGAAAAAAGAGGAACAAAATGAAGGAAAACAACCTTGAATTCACAATAAACTAACATGAGGCTTTGCTAATTTGCAGAGGCCCTCAGCTTACTGCCTCTTGATGAAATAAATAAGTAATTTACATACATCCATCAACAGCTCTATGAGCACAGTGATGGGATCACCAGACTTTTAGCCTCCAAATTATAGAAGTGACAGGAATCTAGAAAACTAGTTAAATTAAAACACCCCTTGACACAACAGATACTTGATCTTGCAGGCTTCGCAGAGGTTTTTACTTTCTTTTATCAGACTCTGTGGTGATATACTAGATTACAATTACCTGGAGAGATAGTCAGAAATTTATAGACAATATAGCCAATATACTTTTATTCATCACAGTAGAAACAAATATATAAAGAACCTATTTCCATAAAAAAAAAGGCAGAAGGTATGATTATAATTTCTAAAAATTAATAAAGTGTCGTAACTGGTTTAGTATAGAACGTACAGGAGGGCATTAGTGAAGAATTATTAGTCCTTTTGGAAAGCGTTGTTGGGTGTATATTGTTAAAGATTCTGTCTAAAAAAGAAATTCTTTTGCTCCAATTTAAAATCTATCTGTATATTATATTCCTAAACAGGTCTGAGAAGATGTTTTCCTATTAAATTATTTTTGTTGGAAAACTAAGCTTCTGAAGAAACCAAATATTACACAATATGAATTGTGTTCAGTTCAAGTAGTAGTGAATTCAGAAAATTCAATGATATATGATATGAATGAGGCCAATGACTATGTAGTGGTCAATAACTATTGTAGATAACATATTGATAATCTGTGACTTTTAAGGGAGGATGTTAATTTTAACGTTCACAAAATTACTGTTTCAAACCTGTACTATTTCAGACAAAATTAAAACCCCCATTTGATATTAAAGTATGCTGGTTTCTTGACAAAATGTATGAAAAAATCATCTTCAAATAGTGTGTTTTTTCTTTTTTCTCCCACTCTCCGTTACTCTTCAAAAGTGAAGCTTTTCATAGTTAATTTGAGAGGAAATGGTTTTCTTGCATGTTTTCCCTTGTATTTCCTACAAGAATAGAAAATACCTAGTTCTGAGTACACGGTTTGAATACTGCTGTAGTCCAGACTTTGAAAACTTCTGTCCTCTATTTCCACTCTATTCTGCTGGGTGTATACACAAAGCGGAAATTGTACTAGCGCTTGATTTAGGTTAAGAAAAAAAAAATCCAGGTTAGCTGACATAGGGGAAGCAGAATGTTACTCACCTGATTGTCTGAACAGCACAATAGGTGCACTCTCCCCCTCTGTACCTGTGTGTGTGTGGCTCTTCAGTTCCTCAAAGAACACATTTCTCCTTCACAGAGAAAACAACTATTTTCTTCTGTGCAAGAAGAAAAGGAAGGGCAGAGGGAAGGTTACACTTCAGGGAAGAAAAGTCTTCTCACACTTGAATTAGTTTTGCAAAACCAGTTGAGAGTAATTCATAATGCTTCACTGTTTAAATGAGTTCATTTTGGAATGCAGCTACTGGAGATGGAGGAGAGCAGCATGTCGTTATTGCAAAAGACAGACAGGACTCACTCTGTGTGGGGCATACTAAGTTTTATCTTTATTAAATATTGATTTTAAAATCATTAAGTCACTAAGAGCTTGGAGATACTGATTAAATTACTTGCTAATCTAGAACAAACTGGTTCTGTTTTAAACAGAATAAACTGAAATAATCTCAGGAGGTTTCTTTATGTTATGAGTAAACAAAAAAACCCAACCTACTTTTAGATTCAAACACTGATAAAAAGCTCTGGAACTGGTGAACACACAGTATCTGGACAAATTCTTATTGCACATGAATAGTCATCTGAATGTATCTCAGATTTAACCCAGTCCTTATCTGGCCTTATCTGTCTGGGTAAGGCAGATTAGTTCTGAGTAAAGACAAATTATGTCACTGGAAATTAAACACAGCTGCCACGGCCTTCAATAAAACACTGTAAAGTCAGTTCTAGCTCATTTGTTTGTCCATGATGTGTTCTGGAGCAATCTTTGGGGTATGGTAACCATAATGTTTCTGCAGAGGTTTGCAAATGCCAGGTATGGTCTTCAAGGACTACCAACAATTTTCTTCTACTACTTCAAATAAAAATATAGTAATCATCCAGAATTTCAGACACAGCCCTCTCTAAAATGTCGTCTGACTTAGGTTCTCCATTCTTTGTCTGGGTAACTTGTTAGCTGGTTCAACCTTGTGTTAGCCACTCTTATCTGTCCTTTTTCTCAGATGTATCTTCACAGTGGGTCCAGACATTTCTTATTGCATTCTTCACCTGTATAAGGCAACAATATGCGAGAAAAGTTTCCTGCCTAGTATACACATACAACCAACATTTCAAACAAGGGTAAGTACGGTTAGAATTCTCATTGTATATTTAGACTTCTTAACAGTAGAAAAACGCTGAATATCTGTAGGTTCAACTTATAGCAGAAGCTCAGGTTCTTCATAGTTTTCCAATTTCAGAATATATATGAACTCTATACAGGCTAAATGAAAAAAGTTAAAAAGTCCATATAATTTAACAGCCAAATTCATTATAGAATTTAAAAGCCACACTGTTTTTCTTTTAGCTGAAGTCTTCATCTTAACCTGCCTGACTGGTAATGAAGACTTTAATCTACTGATCATATTTCAGGTATTGTACATTTCTAGATAACTATCAACCAACATTTTTTTTTTTAATAGGAATAGTGGTAATTGATCATTTGATCTATTCAGTAAAGGATGTGTAGATGCAAAATCTCTTAAAACCAATAAATCATATTTGGTGATCTTCTAAAGCATATAATCTAGTTCAGTGAAAAGTCATAAACCAAATACATGAATCACTTGTGAAATCTATACCTTATTTTATCTAGAAGGTGAGAATCACCTCTGTTGAAATATTTGTGAAGTCATTGACTTCAAAGTTAAATACATGCTCACTGCTTAGCTCTACTGAAGTCAAAGGCATTTGGATTATCCCACATAAAAACTATATATTATTGTTATTTCTTCCCATTACCTGAGATCTCAATGGAAACATAACTACTAATGTATCTCTAACTTAGACTGTTGTAAGTGAATTCAGAATTTTATCACCTTCTTCAGTGTTGCAAGTGTTCCCATCAAGGTTGCTTTCTGTCATGTCTATATCCAGTGTGACTATACTCAGTGTGCACAGTACTGCTGTGATAATGTATCATGAGATTCTAGTGCACAGCAAATAATTTGGTTTATGCTTATGTTTTTCATGCCCCACAGTTTCTTCAGTTTCTGCCAGATCCTAGTTGCCATTTTTAATTTAATTTTTAATTAAGCAAATTATCAAACAACAAAGTCTATAGGGAGGCACTCTTTTCCCTTCCTCTATATTAAGCCACATATTTGGTGTTCTTGAATGCACTTCACAAATGATAATGATTTTCAAAAGTTTAGTAACATTTTTGTATCTTTCTTGTCTACCATTTTGTCACACTTTTGACAGTATGGAAACTCTTCCTTTTTGAGCCTGTAATTCCTGCAAAGCTCACAGCACTAAACACTGGCAATTCTGTATTTTATATCCATCTCTAATGTATCTCGTGCATCTGCTGAATGATTAATAGTCTTTAGGTTCTGGACACATATCATACATTCTAGATACGTACTTCTTCTACTGTGTCTTTTTCTTTTTGTGAGTGATTTTCTATATTTCCATAATTAAACTTTCTGGGTAAAAAACTAGTTCCAACTTGAGATGCTTATATTTAGGCATTTCCATGTTTATATCTATAGGCTTCTTTGGGGCATAATTTAAGTGCAACAAGCAAACATCTATGGTTTTTATGGGTGCCTGAGGTTGTAGAAGTTGCCTGTACAAGGCAGGTAGCTATAATGCAGAACTCTACGACCTCCTGGTTTTTCTGGAGGGTCAGCTGAAGGCCAGACAGAATTCCTTTGAGCATCATAAATGGTGCTGGACACCCATATTCAGGCAATGGTGCCCAGGTGCCACTAGTCTCCCATAGGGCACTTGAAATGGCAGTAGGGCAAACCCCTACTCATTACACACAGTGAAACTTGAGCTTAACCTGAAGCAGAGATCCAGATTTTTGTCCACTGTCTGAATTTCATTCTTTCTATTGAGTGTAAAGGGATGTTAGACATCTAATGTACTGGTTCACACCTAAAACTGCTCTTAATTTCTTTTCTCAGGTTTGCATTCCATTTAAAACCTGACACCTTTTGTAAATCTGTATGTAACTCTTCTAACTCCGTTACCCTTCTTTCTATTTATTTCTAACTACAGATCTTACACCGGTGTCTTTACAGTGGCTTACGCTCAGTGCCGTTTCATTCCTCTTTCAGTGTTAGAACTTTATCCAAGGTATGTTCAATCCATTTTCTGTCTCTTCAAGAGTAGTCTGTCACAATAAAAATTTTTCTATGACATTCTAGTTCACTTGCAGCCTGTTGTACTGTTTCTATGATCATAAAGCCTGTTCACCCTAAATTCATGTTCCATGCCTTGCAAAAATTGCTAAATTTAGCCTGGCTTATCTGCCCAACTCCCTTATATCAATCTTTGCCCAATGCAATACTGCCACAAAATTCTATGTATTTGTGATGGAATCATTTTTTCACTGCCTCAGACATATTTTTTACTATTATTTCCTCCTTCCCCAAGAGCATGCTGTTTGTCCACACCAGAATAGTTTTGTTATTTCTTCATCAGAATTTACGTACTCTTAAATATTTATAGTATCAGCTTGTAATGGTTCTACACTTTTCCTAGTCAACTATTTCAGGTAGACTATCTTCTTTTCCATGTAAATTTGCTATGCAGACATAGTTCTACTTCAGTTTCTTGTAGAGAAGCCAAGGATGCAAGTCTGTCAAACTCAGTACCTAAGTGCAGATTCCACTTCCTTCCCTGTGATTGCTACTCAAATGCAGATTATCATGATAATTTTTCATCCCTCTACTTCAAATCTATGATGTAGTTTTGTCATTTAAAAACACTTTTATGTTGATATAGTTGTTTTAATGTGTAATCAAATGCGTATTATGTACCCTTTCTGCTGTTTCTGCTTTGATTCCTCTTTGGCTCTCACTAAATCAAATTATAAGATTCATACTCTTCCAAATAAACTCCATTGGCTTAATCAACTTTTCAGTTTCAGTTGATTCAGCCACTGACTTACCTTGAAACTGTCTTAACTATTGGATTTTCTGACTAATTTGGGTCACCTAGTAATGTCTTTTTCTGGTAGCAGTTTATTTTAGTCTCTACTATGATTTTCAGTTCTCTTTTTGCACTGTAATACAGATTTTGTAAACTCCTCATGTCCTTAATAGTTATTCCTCCATGGCATTATTAACATTTCCTGAGACTTGTTTAGGCTTCTTCTTACTGACATTGTTCAAGGTCCTCAATGGCACATCTTCCCCAGTTTACTCGGCACAGCCACTGGCTCCTCCTTCACAGTGCTTTCCTCCTGTTGTTTAGATCCTTTAACAGGATGATTTTAACAATTATTTAAAAACAAAACAAAACAAAACAAAACAAAACAAAACAAAACAAAACAAAACAAAACAAAACAAAACAAAACAAAACAAAACAAAACAAAACAGAACAAAACAAAACAAAACAAAACAAAGCAAAACAACAAAAAACAACAAAAAACAAAACAAAACAAAACAAAACAAAACAAAAAACAAAACAAAACAAAAACCCAAAACAAAACAACTTTTGTAATGACCAGGGCTTTACCTGGCCGTCACACCAGTTTTCCTCTAGTTTCTTAAAAAAAATTGTAAGGAATATGCCACCTTTCACAATGATCTAGGCTACTGTAACAACCATTATGATTAAACCTTCTAGTATTAGTATCCCCTACCACTGTGACACTGGTGTGCTGTACTTCCCAGCACTTCAGTTATTTCTGCAGAAAATGTATGTCAGTCTATGCAGTCTCTGTCAACAATCCAGAATCTACAATATACTTAGATAAGAATAATGTCCAGTTGGTAGAAGCAAGTCAAGCGAATCATCAATATTACATCAATATTTCCTGGGCTACATTGATGTCTGGTCATTCTACATGAAGATCACAGAAGTTTGAAGCCCTTATAGAGCCTTGTCCAAGTACCTATTTGAACGTTAATTTCAAAAGTTCTTATCCCTTTCCACTGACTCAGCTGGATTCATCCTTCTCTTTGGTGCTGCCTAATGGGGCTTGCTGAACCTGGTGGAGTCTGGTGTGCTTCTTTGCTGCATGTCTACAGTCAGAGGATCTATTCTGATGCCCCAAATTCAGTTGTGATGATTAAACTGAGATATTGGCATTATTGTAACAAAGCTCTCTCTGTTCCAAAAGCAGAGAACATTATTTACTGAGCCAGGGAAGTCTTGCTGCTGGGCACTGGAAGTGGGCATATGATATGAATTTTAAAAGTTCTTACTCCATGCAGCAGAAAGGGAGGGATGGTTCTTCCTTGCCCCAGGCTGTGATTGCACATAGTGTTATACACAAGTACGTCACAGCTTGGTGCTGGGTTCCTGAACTGCTGAATTGGACTGTAATTGAAGAATTAGAGAGGGAGCCTCCAAAGATTAAAAGATTACCTAATTTATGTGACATCTGAAGCTGTACAAGCTGTTGTTCATGTTGTTTCTAGAATTTAGCCTGTAATACTGGTCACTACATAAATTCAAGAGAGATATCCTCTATAAAACTGGTTCCTTACCTGCTGCATGACTTAGTCCTCACAGAGTAATAAGTTCTTAATTAGACTATAAATTATTTGCAGTAGAAACAGTGGATGAGATTCTCAACTAGCACAAAATCAGTACAACCCCATTGACTTCAACAGGAGAATACTAATTCTTACTGTGTTGTCAATGCTTAGAATTTTATTGGTGGTCTTGCCATTTGTGATGCTTTTCTTAAAATTTTGGCTGCAGGGGATGTGTTTAAGTGAGAATCTCAACCTTTTTTTAAAAAAAAAAATGCATCTCAGCTTTGCAGAGAAGCAGAGCTTGAAAACATGGCTTCAGTAAATTGCCAAGGCTTCAAAAACACAAGGTGAGTAGAACTCATTAAATATATTGTGTATTTCTGTAAATCATCAAATATTTATGTCACTTGCATAATTTCATTGAGTGAAGCCAGAAAGGGTTGCAGGGAGAAGGTGCAGTTTATTAATTTTAAACACTTGGATTTGATAATAGAGAATTTGACTCAATATTGGCTTTGATGTATTTCTGTTGGGTGTCTAAGAGACTTTGAGGACCTATGTGTTTACTAATACTAGCAACACTCCTACCACTCTTAAAGCTCTTGTTGCTAGTGGTATAATACATTTGTCGTTACTACTGCCACCACTGATATTTTGTGAAGGGGGAGAAACACTTTTTACCTCTTTTAATAGGGACTATACAGCTAAATAGAAGACCTAGTGTATCTTACTCACAAACCATTAGAGATCTGGAGATGGAAGACTCCATGTTTTCCCCTTGGGTCCTCATATTGGATCTTGAGGATGGAGCTTTAGGGACACATGCTGTAATGTGTTCTTTGAAGAGGAAGACATAGAGGTAGAGTATTTGAATGAATCATCTGAGAACAACTAGTTGTCTTTGTGAAGTGAGATGTATTGAATAAACAATGGAATGAAGACAATGCTTGTCTATTGTCATGAAACCCAAATTTTTCATTCTGTTACCCTCTTCCAAGGGTAACATCTTGTTCCAAGAGGACAGGTTCCCCTTTTGTGCCCTCTTTAATAAGAGTGAGTGTGAGAGGGAGCTTGTTTTCACTGTATTTTTATCAAGGGAGAAAGAAATTGCTGGCTGCTACACTTTGTCTGAAAAGTGTATTTAAAAAGAAAAAATAGCAAACATAAAAATTGTTGTTTTCTTAAGTGAAGAGGTAAGGGACTGGAACATGGCAATTATATTAAATCAGGTTGCATTTTAAACTGCTTTGTGCTCTCACAGGAGAGACAGGGTTTTATACTGAGTTCTGTAAATGGGCATTCTGAAACAGAAGACTTTAAAAAACTGTCATGCTTAATGATACCTACAACAGAATGCCAAGAGGAAGATAAAAGATCAACTCTGTTATTCCCACTTTGGCTCTCAGGAAGAGGTCTGCAAAGTATCCTTCAATCTTTTAGAAATCTGTGAAAACTAGCACTAGCTGAAAGGTTTTCCACTTTTAATAATATGAAATAGCTTTTCAGTTAAACAAAAATGTTCCTGAAAAAATGTCCACTTTCATGAAGAACATCTGGTTGGGTTTTCATGAAAATACATAAAACTGTAAGTGGAACTCACTGTTAGTGGGAAAAAATGCATAATGGTTATTAAAAAGGGATTAAAAAAAAGAAAAAAAAAACCTCCCCAGAATGTTTCTCCCTATATTATGCACACAAAACAAAAATTTCTGGTCAACGTGTTCTAGACATTTCTAGAAATTATATACATAGTCAGAACTGGATATTACTATTTCAGGAGTGAAATATTCCAAAATAATGATGTAAAATATCATCGGTGAGATAACAATGGTGAGATAATTCTACCCCAAATATTAATGGGGCCTGTCAAAATCTCATGAAAGACTACAGAAATATTTCTGCTGAATTCTGCTGCTGTTTGGTGAACTACATTTTATCTTTATAATAGTGGATTAGCCAAACGCCTTATAAAACTGGACCAACAGAATATTAGCTACAAGACCATTCTTAATCTCACTAGCCTTTAATGTACACAAATAATTCATTTGATTAAAAAAAATAGTTTTATTAGAGTTTTGTTTACTCTTCATTCTAAAGGCAATAACCATGAATCCTACTCTGGCACCTTACTCTTGTTTTTATCAGGAGTTAGGGATTAAAATAACTTTGAGATTCTGGACCTAAGGCTTTAGGTGCCAGCAGCTGTGTCAGAGTCAGGAGTGGTATTCATAGATTCACAGAACTGCTCAGGTTGAAACGAACATTTAAAGAACATCTGGTCCAACCTTTCATGGGAAAGCAAGCCTAGATTAGATTATCTAGAACCTTGTCTAGTAGCATCTTGAAAATCTCCCATGATGGGGACTCCATCATATCCCTAGGGAGGTTGTTTCAGTGAATGTGTTTCTTACATCAAGGAGAAGCCGTTTCTGCTGTGACTTTTACCTGTTGCCCCTTTTCTTCTCCATGTGGCTCCTTGTGAAGAGGGAGCCTTCATCTGTTTGGTAGCTGTCCTTTAAGTACTGGCATACTGTAATGAGTTTCCCCAGATCCTTCTCCAGGAAGAAGAGATCTAACTTCTTCAGTCTTTCTTCACAGGGCAGGTTCTCCAGCCCTTTGACCTTCATGGCCCTCCTTTGGACCCGCTCAGTCTCTCTGTATCTTTTTTGTATTGTGGGGACCAAAACTGAACACAGTACTCTAGATGTGGCCCGACAAGCGGTGAGTAGAGTGGGATGATCACATCTCTATCTTTGCAAGTGATGCCCCTGCAGACTCAGCCCAGGATTTGATTTACCTTCATTGCAAATTCCTGAGCTATAAACTCAAGACAGTCCTTTCTCTGGAAAGGAATATTTGAATACTTGTTCATTTAACATCAGAGAAGAGATCACAACAATCAAACAACATTTATGCTTCTAAGTCCATTTCACATTACACTTGGTAAAATGAAGCATTTGGTGCTCAGTGACAATGCCAGGGCAGGCCAAATGCTACAGAACATGCTTGAATAAAAATAATGAATTAATCTGATGGTCTTCCTGTTGTTTTTTTGTCTTTAAATACTTATGCAAGAAAAATTGTATCCATTGGAATGTTTGTGGAAACAGACACTACCACCCTTCTGATGACCACAGTACAAACTCTAGTGTTTTCTGATGCACTGATGACCTGCATGTCAGATGAAGAAGCCAAATACAAAATGGACATAATGAAAAGTTAAAAGAGAGGGTTTTGTAAATGTTACCTTATAGCTTAAAATGAAACTGCATATACCATACATGGATAATTTTCAAACAATGACAAAGCAAAGAAGAACCAAAGTCCATCCACATCATAGAATTTACAACAATAAAAAGATTATATTTAGTGATTGTGTTGTTAAATGCTAATTTTCCACTCACTTCTAGCCAGACTATAATAGAAAATTTGGGATTAGTAGAGACATATTATTTTGATTTATTGGCTCGCTGAGTTTATTCATTATTTGTGAATGATTATTTTTTGCTGCTACATAGGTCTAATTAATTGTTACAGTACTAAGAAGGTTTTTGCATGAACATTTGTATCATTCTGTGTCACAGAAAATGAATTGGAAAATAAAATATTAACAAATGGTTTTATTTCAGGGCTAACCTTGATGAAGGCAAGAGCCTTGCCTTTTTCTTGTTCTTCTGTTCCTAATATGACAAAACATCTGTTGTCAGCGGAAGCTTTACTTTTGTCATTCTGTTGTGTATCCTGACTGACGAGGATTTTCGAGTGCCATTGGGGATCTTTGTCTGCAACAAAAACACTCTTCCATTTGAAAGAGTGAATCTCAGTTAGCAGTTAAATGTGTCAGGACTATGACACTGTATTGAAAAATTCTGTCTGGTGGTACATGCAGAATAGTATGTACTATAATATATAAGAATAATATCTTACTCTTTTCAGTAAGTACCAGCTACAGACAACAGAGCTTGAAAACTATAAAACAAGGCAGAAGTGGCCCACCATAAACATAGGCAAACACACATAAGGAAGTGCTAAGAGTTGCTGAGGACCAGAAGAAAGCAAATGTCATTCCTGTCTTCCAGGAGGGCAAGAAGTACCAAGGGAACTGCAGGCTGGTCATCCTCAACCTCACTTCCTGGGAAAGTGACGGAGCAAGTCATCCTGGAAACCATTTCCAAACACATGGGAGTTAAAAAGGTCATTGGTAGCACTCAGCATGGATTTGTGAAGGGGACATCACGGTGGACAAAACTGATAGTATTCTAGGATGAGATTACTGGGTGGGTGGGTGAGGGAAGAGCAGTGGATGTTGTTTACTGTGAATTAAACAAGGATTTTGCCACACCTTCATGGCACTTTATAGGCCTTAATGTTACTGACTCGCCCCACCTGAAGCCCAGACCCACTCTTCCACCTCAGTCTGGGACCTTTGGTTCACCATGAGGGTTACGTGAATCCAAACAGTAATAGAGTCTGACAACACATTAGAAAACTAACTTTATTAAGGCAATAAGAAAGATGAACAGCAATGGGCCCGTATGGCAGCTTACCCCATCACTGATAGCGAACAGCGGATCAGAGGCAATGCCATGGCTCCGGCAGGCAATGTGGGTAAGAATCACACCCACCCATTGGCTCCATCAATGGTATTGCAAATTGTGATCATGAATGACATCTTACATTAAATGTGGGTGGCACCCTGCGCGGGCTGCCAGTATAAGCCAGGGGTGGTGTGTCAGGAGGCAGAGTGTTGGGTGGTCAGACAGTGGAACCGGTCGCCCAGAGATGATGTGGAGCCTCCACCCTTGAAGATATTAAAAATCTGACTGGACACGGTCCTGGGCAACCTGCTTTAGATGACCCTGCTCTGACCAGAGCCGTTTGACTAAGTGATCTCCAGAGGCCCTTGTCAACCTCAGCTAATTCTGTATTACATTCGATATCTCAAAATAAATTAGAATATTTGAACCATGACTGAGTATGAAAATAAGAGGAGAAACATGGGGGAAACATGTAGCAAAAGTTGAACAATGATCCATCTTCCTAGGGTTATTTAAGGTATCTAAAGCCAAATCACAGAGGTATTCAACTCCTTTGATTGAAATTAGTGGTAATTAGATGCCTTTATACAATTAAGGCTCTGGCCAAAATAATCACTGTAAGATTAGTTACTGTCACCTTCTTTAGTTTTATGGCATTATTTCCATGCCTTATTAAGGTATCTGTCTCTTTATTAATTGGTAAAAGCAGTGCACCTCACCTTCCATCTTCATCCAGTGTGGACATCCCAGTGACATGATTTACTGAGCCAGAAGAGGACATACCAGCATATCACAAGATACTCTTGTTTTGCAGCTAGAAATTTTCCTGCTCATGGAGAATGGAGATAAGTTTAGTAGGGCTAGTTATGTAAGGGGTGTTTACCCCTAACATGCCTCTGTAATTTAACGGATGCCACTAGTTTAGTCCTATATGTTGCTGTTGGATCAAGTCTGCTACAAGTGAAACAGCAATTCCATTTCACTGCTATAGCTAAACTGTGAAAAATATAATCATCTCATCCCACATATTTCAGAATTTAGAGATTGAACCCATAAAAGGAGAATACTGTGAAGATACTTGAAATTAGTCCTTAAAAGAGTCACCAGATGTTCAATGAACTAAAAGTCTAGTTTCAAAGGGTGGGTCATGCTTGTAAGTGGTATTAATGGAACCTGATTCTTTCTATCATATTATATCAAATGATCTTATGGGTGCTTTCTGTGAGACTAGAAGAAAAATCTTGTTCTGTGCATGACTGAATATTTATTTGCAAAGTTCATTTCCTCAGTGCTACATATGCTCCACTTCAATAAAATATACTGCTATGACTATATAGCAAATGCACAACTCTTGCAAACAACAAAACATGTCACTCTATTAAAGGTATCAAATGCTTTATAATTCACTGACATAAATCAGTAGATAGCACAGTGGAAGTGCACTACATCACCTTTGTGACTATGCACTGAATAGCAGTACTGCAATATTTTTGAAAAGCTAATTTACCCAGACATGGTATGCTACAAACCAATAGAATGATATTGAATAGAAAAAGGATAATTTGTATGTGGATTCAAGGCTAGAAACCAGCCTCATGATACCATTCTGCATGTCTCAGCTGATAAAGTATCAAGGCTTTTCCATTCACCTTTCCTCAACTCCTAGTTTTCCCTCATTTGAAGGGCCAGTATTTTGTGCTTCCACATGTTTCCTTGATATTAAATGTAATTTCTTATTATTAACCCCCTCAGTTTTTATCAGCTTGCTCTTTATCCATTATAAAATACATGTAAAATACAGTTCTTTTTCATATAATAAGATGGTGAGCTGCTATAACCTCCAATCTTGTAGGTTACAGCAGTAACTCTGTAACGGAAGAGCTGTAATTCACACATGAATACAAATTCCTTCACAATATTTCTGTTATTTCAGACAGTGCCATTACATTTCTAATTTCTGTCTTTCTAAACATGATTTCCTTGAGTTCCCTTATCAGACCACAAAAGGGGATCTTCCACCCTTTAAGGAAGAGTTTCCTTTCCATTTAATCCTTCTGGTTTTCACAGTTCTCTCATCAGGCCCAGCTGTGTCTGGAAGATTGCCTTGCCAATCCATGACAGTTGCCTTTATGGCAAAATGTATCCACAGGCCCTTCTGTCCATCTGAACATGGATTCCTTGGTAGAAGTGTGGAGGAAGATGTCTATGGCTGTTTTTTCAGACACTATCATCAGAGCACAATGGCATTTTGTTGCAGATGGAACAGAAGATACAGTCCTGGAAAGGGAAACACTGCAAGCCACAGGAAGGTTTCCATTACTTCTGAATTACATGTGACCCAGAAGAACTGTGCGATCAAGAAAAACTGGGACTGAAAGAAGATAAAGAAGTCATCTCATCTATTTTGCAGCTCCAATACAAGATTAACTGTCCTTGACTGTTCCTCACAGATCTGCTCTTTAAAACACAGCCTCCCTAAACCTGGTGACAGGACGCATAGATTTTCTTTCCTTACAGTTGAAGCTGCTTCTTTATTGAACCATCTTAAACCCATTACCCTTGCTGTAACCACAGGGGACACGAACAGTCTAGCCCTTTACTCTCTACAGCTACTTTTTACATTATTATGTCTGCTCTCAGCCTTCTCTTCTATAAACTAAACCACCCCAATTGTTTCAAACTCTCCTCATTGCTCTTGCTTTCTAGATCACTGATAATTCCCAGTTGGTCTCCTTTAGCTTCTTTTGAAACCGGTGCACACTTCTGAAATGCAGTTCAGAAAATGAAGCACAGTGTGGTTTCTGAGACTGAGCACAGTATGAAGTGCTGAGAAAAATGAAAGAACTATTTCATATTATACAAATTATATAGCTCTTTACACACCCTAGTAAGTTGTGTGCCATTTTTTTTTTAACTTACTTTTTAGATCCTCCAACTTCTCAAGAAAATTCTAATCTGGTTCTGCAGAATATAACACAGGGAAAGAAGCTACTGAGTCAGTACTCATTCTTTAGCAAAGGATCTTGGCCACTTAGTGGATCACAAGCTGAACATGAGACAGTGGTGTTAGGTGGTGCCTATACACGTAAGTACACTCTCCATACCAGTGCGTACTGAAAACATTGAGCAGCAGCAGATCTAGGAAAGGTCCTGTCAGAATTCTGCTCCATACATCTTTTGCAATTAATAGAAGTGCTTCAAATGGTTGTATGGTTCTACACTCACACTTTATACATATATAACATGCTGATGTATTGGCTATAATTCACTGACCAGACCTATTTTGGCCAATGTTTAAGCAAAGCCTTTTTGGGAGCAATATATGATGTGACCGGTGTACCAGTGCAGCTTACACAGCACTGAAACTGCTTTAATTTGCCATCTAAGTGTTTCAGGGCAAATTTTATTCACCTGATCTGACTAAAAGTTTTGAATCCCCAGTTTTCTAGTCTAGTCAAGTTTGGCTGAAAAAAAATATTTAACTTTCCTTTTGACAGCAAACCAGACCAGTCATTCTCAATGATTTTGCTTGCATTGGTATCCACATAATGCAAAGCTTCCACCAAATATTTTTTTTTAATATGGCAGACATGAAGCAAATGTGGTCTTGCTTTGCTGGCAATTTGAACAGTTTCAGGTTTATTCCGGCTAAGCTCTGAGGTCATGCCAGAGCCATGAAGATATGTTTGCAGGATTTTGAAGCCAAATTGATAAACAATGTCCAAAGCATCGATCTGGACTGGGAACTGCTCTAGCTCTTCTCACAGTTTTTAATTTGTTCAGTGTGAAAAAACAAAAAACATCAGTTTTACCTCTACTAAAAAAAAACAAAACAGAACAAAACAAACACAAGCATAAAAGAACCCTGCGATGCCTGTTGCAGGGAAAAACTGCTCAGTTCATGTAGCTGAAGTCAGAATAGGATTGAAACAGTTTATTGATTTATTAACAGCATGTAATTAACTTGCAATCAGTGAACTATATGTATTCAAGATCTGTATCACCAAGACAATCGACAAACTGCAATACTAGATGCAGAATGTTAATGGACACCTACAAATTTCTAAACAACCTTCTAAAACAAATCCTGAGAAGTTGTAATCACACCTATTTGCATGCACACACATGCACACTCACACGGCTACATGAACCCCCCAACACAGACCTCACAGGCTGTGGGTGTTACCAGCATCCCTCTTCCCATGGAGTGTAGTCCTACATGCACGCCCTTTCCATGGCAGATGCAGATGCTCCAGCACTACGTGAGCCTGTGCTGCCAAGGAGGGTTTCGGGGGCAGTCCTATAGTGGTTACTTTGGGTGCTGCTGATGCTGGAAGAACAACAGCACCTGTGCTCAATGTGCCTGAGAAGGGGCACTGGGAAGGGCTGCGCTGACATCAGATTTAAATTTAACTGATTTTCTGTAGGGGTCCTATTTCTGTCCTGTGATCATCTGTCCTTTGTGCACCTGAAGAGATTACTCACTGACTATATTTTTTCTAGTCATTGATATTCAATAGCCCACTAGGCTGGTCCTTTTGGATTTTTTATGTGATACATTGGAAAGGTGGTTCTTTGTGGTTTTCATACACGTGCTTTTAGTGGGGTGCTTTCTTTGCTTTAAAAAAGGGGCAGAAGAAACTGAGTGGTGGTTTCCTTTTAAAATCCCTGGAAATGGCTCAGGATCTGTTCTTGTCATTGAAATAAATTGTTTTAACTAACTCTTCTAATTTCTTCTAACTGCCCTCAGTTGCATTAGATCACACAAGAGTGGCATGCTGACTCAGACTTTTGTGCTGGAATGAATGTCTTACTGCAAATCACAAGCTTATCTCCATTTTTAATTTCTTTTTATTTTGATTGTGGAGGATTTTGAGAAGCCTGGAACATTTTCTGGGCTTATTTTCCTGGTGAAAACATGGATACTCATTAAGGAAAGGAAGATTTTTAAATGTGGAAAAAGTAAACAAGGGCACTGCCACCCTTGATAGAGGCTTATTACCCCACACCAGCACACCTGCTCTTGTGATATCATTTCTACATTTATTGTTTTCTAGGTTTTCTAATTTTCACAATATAATTTCTGCAGGTGTGCTATCGGTGTATTCTGAGCTTTTTACTTTTGCTCTGCTTATCTGTTTTCATTCATTTCCCCTTGGAGGTCAGACAACTTTACTGGCAACTTGCTGGACACGCCATTACAGTTTTCTTCATTTCAAGTCTATTTCACATCAGCATCCTCCTCCCCAGCAGCACTTGGTTTAGATATTTGTCTACCAGTCATCAAAAAGATACCTGCTGCTTTTTTTTTTTGCTTTCTTTTTTGGTAATGCTATTATCCATATGAACAGCAATGCAGGGAATGTAGCCTTGGAGTAAGGCATTGCTTCACTTCATCTATTTTACAACTCTCAGCTTGTATAATTAGCAAGAATAGTGCAGGATCACATGGTGAACCATAACACTAGAATTTACTGTCAGTGAAAACCAAACAAAATACTGTGTAAAAAGGGCAGGTTATTTTGAGACCTATTGAGTAGTTGGTTTCTACCAAGAGAGAAAAATCTCATAGATACAAGAGATTTGGAAGAAGTCAAATGTTTGAAACAGCTTTAAAAGAATATGTTAGAAAGGCTGGTACCCTGCTGACCATGTGTGACAGGAAGTCATCTTCTGAGATTAGAAAAGTGAAGGGGTCTAAACCAATAAAATGCTCAATGAATTTGATCCCCACTTACGTCATTAGAGTCAAGAAGGTCATTTAAACTCTGTCTTTCACAAGTTTAGAACCAAACTCATAGAGAAAAATACTGCCATAAGGTTAGGCTATATAGCACTCTGAGGTAAATGAAAAGCTTGGTTATTTAGGCTTGGTGGTAAAGGAATATGTTGATGAAAATCTCCAGTGAAAGCTCATTTAGAGAAGCAAGTTATTATTGTAATATAAGTATTTACTTCAATTATCACTGAAACTATTCAGAAACAAAATTCAAAAAAATTAACATAATTCTTAGGTATACAAGTGAGCATATCCCTATAATAAAAAAGCCTGCACAAATGCACAGTAAAGATTAATCTCAAATATAAATATGTCACATTCTAAATAAGTGTACTGGTTTTAGTTGGGATAGAGTTATAGTTCTTCACAGCAGCTCGTACCGGGTGATGTTTTGGATTTGTGATGAAAATGGTGTTAATAGCACAGGGTTGTTTTAGTAATTGCTGAGCAGTGCTGACACAGAGCCAAGGCATTTTCTGCATCTCTTGTTGGTGTTGCACAAGAAGTTGGGAGGGGACACAACTGGGAGAGTTGACCCCAGCTGATCAAAGGGATATTCCATACCACGTGACATTGTGATCAGCAATAAAAGCTGAGGGAAAGGAGGAGGAAGGGAGGATGTTCAGAGTTGTGGTGTTTGACTTCCCAATTAATGCACAATGGACCCCAGCTTTCCTGGGGATGGCTAAACACCTACTTGACGTAGCGAATTAATTCCTTATTTTGCTTTACTTGTGCTTGCTGGTTTTGCTTTACTTATTAAACTGTCTCTATCTCACCACTTTTCCCTTCCAGTTCTCTCCCCTGTCCCACTGGAGGGAGTGAGCGAGTGGCTGTGTGGTGCTTAGCTGCCTACTGGGGTTAAACCACAGTAGTAAAGATAACTAATGAAAGTTTGTTTTACAGCTTTTTAAAGACAGGGAAGTAAGATCCAGATAAAGTAAGTGTTAATATTTAAGGACCTCAATACTTTTGTATGAAAATAGATTTAACAATGCTGGATTTCATCTGGTCATGTGAGAAAGGGAGGAGCCAAAAAGTTTAGCCTTTGAAGCAAGGAACAGTTTAAGATAATTTAAAAAACCCCAATGTGAAAGATATGCAATAAGAAGTGGTAAAGAGTAGGCTGTTTCTTAAGTCTTACCTCACACTTTTTCAACAAATGAGTCAGAAATTCGATGTGCACCATATGGAATCATTGAGTGCCAGCATAACCAGAGTGGATGAATAAACATCAATTATCCTATAGACAGAAAAGCATCACAGAAAGGAGCTGTTGAGTTCAGGTGGAAGGTCCTCTCTAGTACATAGGTTTTGCTCCCCAATTTTGGTACTGACATGTCTTGACTAGTCTGGGGCTTTCACATTTCATTTTGGAGTTTCTAATCCAGTCTAAAGGGTCATTTAACAGTTCATAGCTGCTACGGGTTGGGGCTCCTCCTCAGCTTTTGGCATTGTAGTGTGGACACTACAGGCTGGAGAACGGAGACTTATGTGGGTACACCTGAATGGGTTGTACTCCTTATAATCTGACACTAGCGTTGTTAACAGAGATTCCTTGAGACGTGGAGCTGCCTGCAGATCAATCTTGGTTAATAGTCTGTGCTGTTGCTGGCAGAGCCCCTGTATGGTCCTGTATGGTTAGGTGGTGCTGGTGTGGCAGAAAGAACATCCACAGACAAAACCAGGAGGGACTCATGACCTCCAGGGAGAGCTTCCACTCCCACTCATGGAACTGAGACAGACGTCTGGGCAAGGCAGGGCTCTTTGCAGCTGGTGTTGGATCTCCAGAGGAATGCTCATCTGTTCATGTATATTCCTAACTTTTAGCTACACCTCTACCTCAAAGATAGCTGAATACTCTTGCTAATCTTTTGGAGCACCTGGAGATTTAATCATCTTCTTGGGCAGCAGAGTTGTTTATTTTGAAAGGAGGATTTACAGCCCTGAAGGGTTTCCTGAGCTTTACTGTTCTTTTTCTTTCAAAAACTAAAGACAATCATGCCTTCAATCAACAACCTTGCTGCCCCTCTCCTTTCATTCAACATTTCAGGTTAATGAAGCACTGAAGATGTGGAAGGCCTACATTCAATAATTACCTTTCTCTGACATGGTGTAAGTTCACCTTTAAATGAAAATTCTAAACAGTAAATCATAACAGTTAAAAAGACGGAGAATTAATAGGAAAACTTCATCCTTGAGAAGCTATTCTCTTTCATCTCTGAACTCTGCATTAATTTCAGAAAAGTGGAAGTGAGCTCTTTCCAAAGGGAAGCAGAAGTATTCTTCCATTAGTAAGGGAAGAAGACCAACCTTCCAGGGCTGTGTTTGTGTATTTCATATAAAACAATAAACAAGTAGATTGGTTAACTGACATTTCAGAAAATGGATTAGTATCCAGGTCTCCATGCTCAAAGCTGTATCATGCCATATCTCTGTCATCAAGGTTGCCATGGTAGAAAATGATACTTGTTCTTGGCCACTTGCATAATTAATTCTCTGTACAAAGAGAAGTGTTTTCCAAGAGAGAATAAGACTAAATCCATCCCTGCTTCCTGGCTTGAATATATTCAATTTTTGGAGCACTCTCTGAGTTAGAAAATCACAAACTCTTCAGACAAGCCCACATCTTCAGTAACTGCTTTAATCTCTGACTGCACAGATAAATGATTAGGAAGGTAGCAGTCTGAAACACTGGTCCCTTTCTTTAACTTCTTTTCTTTTCTTTTCTTTTCTTTTCTTTTCTTTTCTTTTCTTTTCTTTTCTTTTCTTTTCTTTTCTTTTCTTTTCTTTTCTTTTCTTTTCTTTTCTTTTCTTTTCTTTTCTTTTCTTTTCTTTATTTTATTTTTTCTTTTCCTTCCCTTCCCTTCCCTTCCCTTCCCTTCCCTTCCCTTCCCTTCCCTTCCCTTCCCTTCCCTTCCCTCCCTTCCCTTCCCTTCCCTTCCCTTCCCTTCCCTTCCCTTCCCTTCCCTTCCCTCCCTCCCTCCCCTCCCCTCCCCTCCCTCCCCTCCCCTCCCCTCCCCTCCCCTCCCCTCCCTCCCTCCCCTCCCTCCCCTCCCCTCCTCCTCCCCTCCCCTCCTCCTCCCTCCTCTCCTCTCCCCTCCCCGTCCTCTCCTCCTCCCCTCCTCGCCCTCTCCTCTCCTCTCCTCTCCTCTCCTCTCCTCTCCTCTCCTCTCCTCTCCTCTCCTCTCCCTCTCCTCTCCTCTCCTCTCCCTCTCCTCTCCTCTCCCTCTCCTCTCCCCTCCTCTCCTCTCCCTCTCCTCTCCTCTCCTCTCCTCTCTTCTTCTCATTCACTTTTATTTCTTGCCTTGCCTTGCCTTGCCTTTCTTGTTAGCAATGTCTACAATCAGTGTATTGAGGTTATACCTGCTGGATCAGATTGCACTTGCAGGTTTGGAGAACACTTTGTCTGTGGATCTGAAAACATTTCAGTTCCAGTTAATTCTTGAGTTTCCTCTTACTATTAATATTCAGGTACATCTGCACACAGGTAGATTATCTATCTTTGCTATGCTAAAAGAGATTTGGAATCTACAGTATCAGGCAAAGGCTTTAGGTAATTTTTAGAAACATGACTCCATGGATAGGACTTGGTATTTAAGGGCTTTTATGCTTCTGTTCTTTGATAACTTACAGAAGAGTGAAAAAGGAAACTTAAAGTATCAACAACTGGACTCCAATTTTCTTCATACTATTGCCAGGTTTTTCCCACCAGGCCATATTTTCCATTTCAATTATTTAATTATTGTTGACCCTAGACATTGCTTGACTGAATATGAATGAATTCAATATGCTCAAGTTTGAGTTCCAAATTTAAGTATTATTTTATTAATAATTCTATCAATTGATTTATTTTTTGTAAAATCATTTTATGATTTGCCTAAGAATAAAAGCCCAGAAAGACAAAAGAAACAGATGAAGAGGGAACATTTAGCCCAGACTAGATTGCCATGTACTATTTTCCTTAGGGAGTAAGAATAAAATAATTGTAAAACAGTGTTTATAATTACCACATTGGATAAAGGTCAAATAAAAGCCAAGCTTTATTATAATAGCTTCATTTCAGAAATTAAAGGGAAATCAATACAATTCATTAATAGTGATTTAGGGCTCTGGATCTCTCTGAGGTACTTATAGGGCCCCCATTAACACAGTATCTAAGCACTTACTAATCTTTAATGTATTTATTCTCCCAACACAGCTGCAAGCTAGGTTTCTAATCCTTATTTCATTCTGCATTGGAGCATATCCCAAAAAGTGTGGGGAATTGTAAATGAAGGAGAGAAATTTAATCATCCCTTGTTCTAGGACAGACTGTCATTAGTAAATCATTGAATCATATAATGATAGAATAAAACAGGTTGGAATGGGACCTCAAAAGGTCTCTAGTCCAATGTCCTGTTCAAAGCAGGGTCATCTTTGGGGTCAGATTATGTTCCTCAGGGATTTCTGTAGCTGGATCTTGAGAATTGTCAACAGACACTGCACAACAGCTCTGCGCATCCTGTACCAAAACCTGACTGTCCTAATGCAGCGAAACTATGCCAGTATGAAGTTCAGGGGTTTTCTGGACTGAAGTCATTGTGTATGGCATCCCATATTCTGTACAAGTACTATAAGTTTCATGTGTTTCTCTTAGAGAATATGGCTAAAATTTACCTATAGAATTGCATGGAGCTCTAGTAAGAGACACTGAGATTGATTTTTAACCCTGGAGTTAGAATTACTCATGTACAAAGGTCAGGTCCCCAGCCTGAGAGGTAAAAGCATCAGTTTTAGCCTTCTACATGCCATTGTGGCTAGGGTTCCTCTAATGCCAGGGAGTAGTGTAAAAGTAAAGCTCAGAGGCACTCGGGAATCTACATCTATTGCGTGTCACTTCACTCTTACTACTGTAAGATGGAGATACAGCTGTCTGACTTCTCTAGATCACTTCTGCAGGTACTTTCATTACCCCAGTACTGGCCTCATTGCTCAGGGATAAAAATTACATCAGGCAATTACAATTGTTGAGATCTAGGCATCACAATACTGACCAGAGAAATGCTCAAGTACCCGGAGCTTTTTGCCAAAATTTTTTGCTTGTGGGGAAAAGCATTGCCCACCAAAGCTAGATGGAAGTGGATGCCATGCTGTACAGAAGCTCACATTCCCCTGTGATGACTGTGTGACTGAGCAAAGCCAGCTTCTGCCACATCATGAAGACAAAGAACCTTGGAAATGTATGTGTGTGATAACTGGAAAATATTTAGACACTGCTGCTGTTTGCATCCCAGAGTAATGGGTGCAACTAAAAGGAAGGTGATGAGGATTTATGATAATAGCTTACCCTGATGTGGTTTTGATCTTCAGAGCAATTGTATTACAAAGCAAAATGGAATGAAAACATTATAGAAATTGGAGGAATGTTTCAAAACACATCCCTAAACATATGCCCTAAAATTTTGGGGTTCTGTTTTGACTTTTTGTTTGTTTGTTTGTTTGGTGGGTTGGTTGGTTTTTGTATGGTTTTTATTGCTTAGGTTTTTTAAGTTGCTAAACCAGAAAACATTGTCGTTCAGGAGCCAATCTCGCAATTTGTGGAGAACTAAGCCAAACCCTGATAAGATGCCAAATTGTGATTGGTATCTAGAATGAAAAATGTCCAAAGATACACTTGAAATTAAACCTTGACAAATGCAATTAGAATTTGCTAAGGCAAGGAAATCACACAGATCAAATTAAAGCTTAGATCTGATGAAGGTGCAAAGAGCTCCAAGGTGGAGTCCACTGAAAACAACAGACAGAGCAGCATATAGTTTGGCAAATAAAGTGATACAATACAGTGCTTTAGTAAAAGGGTCGGGAACTGCATTGTTTTTTAGCAATTGCAAGGATATGCAAGCAAAGGCAGAATATACACTATGTGAACAAAGAGGATGACAGTACTACCTTTAGCTTCAAGGAATTCTTTATACAGGAATGAGATATACCTAAAGTTGGATAAGGTAGTAGTCAAAGAGCAAACAGAGAATTTATTAACTTTAACGTACATGGGTTCATAAGCCAATATGTCACTGAAATTGTAATAGCAGCCCAGGAACAAATAAATAAAATAAATAATAATAAAAAAAAACCCCACAACAAACACCAATAATAAGAGGTGAATATATAAAATAGAGGATTTAAAGTGATGAGCATCACACCAAGAAGGCAAACAATAGCTTTGGGTAAATAATAAATGAGAAAAATACAGCACAATTCAGAATTGTACCAAGAGGAAAAGTACCCAGCATACATGGAAAAATGTATCAATTCCTTTGTGTTCTCAAGAAGCACACTTGTCAAAGGGTTAAAAGGTTAAAACAAAAGAGGAAAAATATGATATCTTGTAACACAAAAAAGCTTTCAGAAGCATATATTCATCATCCTAAATACAAAACACGGCACTATACCAGTTGCTAGGAAGAAAATTAACTCTATCCCAGCTAAAAACCAGGGCAGGGACCATTTATATTCACTTCAGAAGTATATTTGTGTTTCAGAAGCAGATAGGTATAGTTTGTGATGAAGAGGTGTCGGGCATCTAGTCCAATGTTATTGCCCAGAATTTGGAATCAAGATACACTCCCAGAACCTGGAACTAAGAGTATAATGGATGACTATCACACTTCGGGTACAAATCAGAAGATAGGACTGCTCCAACTGCCCCACATTTCACACATAACATGCTAAGAATCAGTCACAGTTGCTGCTCGAAGCAGAGCTATTACCTGTGTCACCTATAAGACCACCATACTTATAACCCAACACACTCACCCAGCAATTCTTAGCAGGACTTAGCTTTTAAGAGCTTAGTTCTTAAACCATAGCCTTGGAACTAAAAAAGGGACCAGAGTGCTCTCAGGAAAATCTTTGCTTGCTAGAATAAAAATACTCAAAGGAGAAATAAATAGAACCACGATGGTTTTTGGAAGAGGAATAAACCCAGAGAAAATCTAACAGCTCTTCATCAACACCTGAAATTTAAAAGAGAATAATCCCTAATGCAGGAAGCAAAGATGGATGATCCCAGATATTTTTTTTCCCATATTTGCACATATTTTATACCCCTGTGGCCAGACAGTTTTTCAGAAGGTCACATGGATTTTTTTTCTGCAGACAATATGTTGCACAGAAATGCAATAATTTTTTGATGATACAGAGGATAGTAAGATCAAGACAGATGATGCTTTGCAGGGTAGAGGATGAAAAGCAGTAGAAGAGCATGACCAGAGGTTCCTGTCAGCTCTGACAGGGTCAGACTTGCTGGGCTAGTGTAAAACAGTGAAAAATGTAACATGTGAAATACACCTTGGAGAGATGTTGACACAGCAAGGTGCACATAGAGATCACAGGTAAAGTTCAGATAATCATTAATCTTGTCCCAGTAGGCAATGGAAGGATGCAAAGACTCTGAGAAACTACAAAAAAGACACAAAACAAAATACTCACTTTATGGCAGGTTCTACAAAAAATGTCTAGGGGACACAGGATTTAGCTCTAAATTTAGGGTCCGGGAAAGCAAAGGAGTTGATTAACAAATCCCCAGTCGTGAAAGACCATGAAGTCTGTGTTGTCCAGAGACTCCACTTGAGAAGAAAACTAACATCACATCAATACAGCCAAAACTAGATGAGATTTATATATGTTTGCTGAAACAGGGTGCCACAATTCTCAAGCACAAAATAATTATTTAGCTTTATTTTAGAGACAGAAAATTATTTATCATAAACCAGAATCAGATGGAGCTGGCCATAAAATACTACTGATCTGGGGAAAAGGATAGGGTCAATAGCTTTTGTTTATGATTACAACCAATTAATCAGTTAATTGATCTATAGTATGCCATATGCTATATAAATATGTATGTTGTATAAATATATGTGTGTGTAGAAGATATAGGGGTTGGGTTTCTTACTTTTGAAGGTATATGTATGTATACCATTTGTATGTTCTGTTGGGTCTGAGATGGAGTTAATTTTCCCCATAGCAGCCCTGATAGTGCTGTGCTTTGTCTTGGCAGCTAGAAAGGTGTTGATAACACACCAGTGTTTGGGCTGCTGTCTCCCCAGCCTTCCCCCTCACTAGTAGACTGGAGGTGGGCAAGGTCTTGGGAGGGCATAGCCAGGACAGCTGACCCCAGCTGACCAAAGGGCTATTCCATCCTAGATGTTGTCTGCTCAGCAATAAAAGCTAAGAGAAAGGAGGATGAAGCAGGGACATTCATTATTACAACATTTGTCTTCTGGAGCACCAGCTACATGTACTGAAGCCCTGCTTTCTGGGAAGTGGCTGGATATCGCCTGTTGATGGGGAGCAGAGAATAAATCTTTTGTTTTCCTTTGCTTCTGAGCATGGCCATTGCTTTTGCTTTATTAAACTGCCTTTATCTTGACTCACAAGTTTGGGTTTTTTCCATTTTATTTCCTGCCTTCCCTTGTCCTGCTGAGGAGGGGAGTGATAGAGTGGCTTGGTGGGCACCTGGCGTCCAGCCAAGGTCAACCCACCACACTAAGTCAAATTAATTGCTTTCTAGAAATACACACATACACATTTTACTTATAGATATGCATATATACTCCAATATATATTTATACATACACACACATGCAAGCACAGTCACACACTCTGCTTGGAGCAGAATGGCTGGAAAGCTGTCTGGTGGCAAAGGACCTGGGGATGCTGGGTGACAGCCAGCTGAACATGAACCAGCTGTGTGCCCAGGTGGCCAAGAAGGCCAACAGCACCCTGGCTTGTGTCAGAAATAGTGCAGCCAGCAGGACAAGGGAAGTGATTGTCCCTCTGTACTCAGCACTGATGATTTCACACCTTGAATCCTGTGTTCATTTTTGGGCCCCTCACTCCAAGAGGGACACTGAGGTGTTGGAGCGTGTCCAGAGAAGGGCAATGAAGCTGGTGAAGGGTCTGGAGCACAAGTCTTATGAGGAGAGGCTGAGGGAACTAGGTTTGTTTAGCCTGAAGAAAAGGAGGTTCAGGGAAGACCTCATTGCTCTCTAAATCTGCCTGAAAGGAGGTGGTAGTGAGGTGGGTATAGGCCTCTTCTCCCAGGTAACAAACGATAGGACCAGAGGAAACAATTTCGACCTCATGCTGTGCCAGGGGAAGTTTAGATGGGATATTAGGAAAAAGCCTTCACCAAAATGGTTATCAAGCATTGGAACAGGCTACCCAGGGAAGTGTTTGAGTTACCATCCCTGCAGCTATTTAAAGGATGAGTGGTGCTTAGGGACAGCGCCTAGAGCAGACTTGGCAACATTAGGTTTATGATTGGACTCAATGATCTTAAAGGTCTTCCAACCTAAATGATTCTGACTTTAGGATCCTAAAGAATATATAGAATCATCAATATTAGAATACGTCTTCAGAGGTGTCCCAGTTCAATGTGCTGCACAAAGAAGGTGAATTTCCCTTGTTGCTTGTTGCATGTTCTCATCACTTCTTGTCACCTACTGTGCATCTCTCAGAAGGGCTTGAGGCTTCCTTCTCTACAATCCATAATCAGATAGTGAAAGACAGTGATTAGCTTAGCTGTTAGACTTCTTTCCTTCAGCCTAAACAGACTCAGCTTCCTCAGACTCTAGATTGCGTACTACAACCTGTTAAACATGACCCCCTCTTTTGCTATGAACTCTCAAGTTGCAAACAATTAAAACCTGACTGAAATTTGGTGGTTACTGACACACACTGCTGCATTTTACTGAAGAGCTCATGAGCAGCACACAATATGCACATATATAAATATCTTAATCAAATCATATAAAATAAAAAATAGCATCCAGTCCAATTTTGTTCTACTGCAAAGGACAATATCAAAAGCATGCCTTAACCTCTACTAAGTACTAAGAGGAGGAATGGGATATTGTTGCGTTGCATTCATATGACATTTCTAAGGTGTTACAAGGAAAACACAATTGAAGGATATACCAAGATCTTTATAAACTGAAAAGCCTTAAAAAGCTGTGATTCATTTACAGTAGTAAAAATATTGTCAGAGCTGTTAACATCATTAGCAACGTTCTTAACTCTGTTAAGGTTAATCAGATAGGGGGAAAAGTCTAAGACTCAAAAAAACTGGTCCAGGAAGAGAAATTAGACTTTTTCATGTTGTTCATAAAAAATATTTATACTTGTCCTTGATCTCTATTTTCACTTTCTTGAGAAAATCTAAGTAGAAGATATGATTTCCAAAGTAGTGATCACCATGTCACATCTATAGTGGGCTAACAATAATAAAATCTGACAGTGGCCCATAGTGTGACAAGACAACCATCTCTATCTTGTGTGACCTAGTGAGCTTGTGGAGAATGGTGTCAAAATAATAAAATGCCTCCTAAACAGAGGCTGCAAAATCTGTATTTAGTGCTGGTAAAATACAGAATGTAAACAATGACGCATAGGTTGCCACTGTAGATATTTTGTTCATTAGAAAACTGACAGCAAGAACAGTAACATTCTTAAAAACTGACATTAAGTCTTGCAGACTTAGACACAACACAGATAAGATACCAAAAAGCAGCACGATTTGAGGTCACTGATTTGCTGCCAGTTCTCAGAACGATGTTAGCTTGTTGACAAAGTAAAATCACAGTATCAAAGAATATAGCTCTGATGTGATGTTCTTAGAGAGACACACACCATGAAAGGATGGGTATCATTGCCTCTGCACCATGGAAAAGGCATCAGAAGCTGTAAGCCCCCTTTCACAAAAAGCTGTCTGGCAGCAGCCCAATAGCCAGCATTAGTCAGTCCCAGGACCTTGATTCAAGGGGAATTAAATGACCTAGCGCTTCTTGAAAATGTCATTGCCCACACATGAGGAGAGCACCAATTATGTCATCTCAACTCCAAATTGTAGTAGAGGATTCCTGAATATTAATCAGTGGGTGGTGTGTTGTTTTGAAATATTTTATGTCTCTGGTGGTTATTGTTTGGTGACAGCCATTGTACAGCTGGTGAGAGAAGAGGCAGGTAATTGCACCTGCAGGTGGTGGTCCTGATTGCTGCCTGGAGCTACTCTGCATTGCAAGGGCATTTGTGTTACACAGAACCTGAAGTGCATCCATCAGATTCCTTGGCAATCTAAACCACGCATTGTTAGAATTATTTAAGAAAGGGGAAAAAGAGATAATTCAATCCAAGTCTTTGACCAATGCCTAAACTGTTACATAAACCTTCCTGTCTTTGGACTTTCAAAGTGGAACACAGATGGAACTTTCTAGAAGAACTTTACTTCTGTGGATTCTTCCTTTTTGTTACCCTTATCTATCAAATGTTTCAGAAGCCCTAAAATCCCTGTGTTGCTGTTCATACAGAGACAGAAGGTTTTCCAACAACATATGCTTGGGGAGAGAACGGGCACAGTGATTCCACTCACCCCCTTTTCCCATGAATAAGGGAACAGAATAAGGACCCTGTCTACAGAAACACAGAAATAATGAATACAACAAAGTAGGAGGAAAAAAAAAAAAAAAAAAGGCACAGAACTGTCAGTTAATTAATTTGCATATTTCCAGCTGAATTGTCTGATGGGAGAAAATAACAAATTGTTACTGTTTTGTTGTTTTGGATTAGAGATATGTGCAAATACTTGATTTAGTGGTGAAATTTTTTGATTTATGTTCTACTGAAGATAAATGTTATAACTTCAAAATTAGGAAGTATTATGGAAACAGATGGGAATTGAAATGAACAACAATAAAGTTAAGTTCCAGCATAGAAAGACTGCATGTCAGCTCTCTAGCTTAAATTTTCAGGTTCATTAATAAGAATTACAGCATTCTTAAATATGTAGTCTCAATGCATCAAAGCTTCCTATGGGCATCTTCTGCAATGCAAGCTTTATGGATCAAGCACTGGTTTGATATCTGTGTTAGAACTCTACTGTTATTGAAGAAAAAATACAAGTAAAAAATGCAAAATTGTACCTCTGTTGGCATAATCATGAGTAAGGGCAGGAATAAGGTTATGTCTACTTACAGATGTTGGGATTTGTCTTTCCACTTGACAATGTTTATTCAACTAGGCTGAACCCACAGAACAAAAGGATCTGTAGACAGGGCACACTGATTTGGTTTACAGGGCTGGAAACAGACCCGTCCCACTGTGTTCTCCTCAGATTTATTTCAGTCCCTATTCTACACAGCAGGAGCTGCTGTTTGGCCTCAGTTGCACAAGTGGGCTCAATATTCAACTCATTGTTCAGGCCTCCAGGGGGGTGGGAGTAGAAGGAATGTCTCTTTGTGGAAAAGGTTTGTCAGGTTCTCAATCTATGCAAACAATTGCAGGCCATTTTTATTAGTTCTCTAAGCATGCGATTTGCAAAAGTATCAAATCTGAGTTTTAAGTGTCACTTTAAGTAGCTATCAGACCTGAGGCAAATAAATTCTGTCAATATGCTGTCGCTCTTGAACTTTCCCAAAAGTAAAAGATTGGAGGAAAGCATGATTTCCTAAGAGTATACCTATAGACTGCTGGAAAAGATGGGAATTGGGCTCTTTGGCCCTTTTCTGACAGTAATAGGAACAAAAGCCTTTTGGAAATCTAGTATCATAGACACAAACACAAATGTCAACAGGTTACAAAGTACTGCAGTAAAATTACATGCTATGCAAAAATTAAAAACACTAAGTGATTTACTGAAATAATAAGAGATTAACAAAATTTTAAAAAGAAAAAAGAAAAAGAAAGAAAGGCCTAGCTCTTTAACCCGGTTATATAGGAGCTATTTTTAAAATGATAGAACAAATGCAAGAAACAGATCAAAACACATATCTCTGAAAGAGGACAACATTCTAAAGGAAATATTCCTACTGGTAAATCAAAGTAAAAATCTGTCTGAGTCACTGAAGATAATTTCAATTTTCTATTTATTTTCGAGTCATCTTGAAAACCAAAAGACTATGGCAGGGGTCCTCAAACTTTTTAAACAGGGGGCTGGCGTGTGGATGAAGTGGCAGGAGGCCATCTGCGGCTGCTTGGTTTCCCCCCCCAACCCCTGGCGGGGGTGGGGGGTTGGGGGGGTTGGGGGGGGTCTGTAAATACCGGGGGACGGATTGAGGACCCTGGGGCACCATATCTGGCCCGCGGGCCATAGTTTGAGGACCTCTGGACTATGGGACTCTAATAGTTTGTTTAAAACATATTTCAGCTAGATCCACAGTGTGAAAACCACCACGAGCCAAAATACCTACAGATACTTGCAGGACAATGGAATATTTCACGTGTCTATACATATATTTTTATATATCTATATATAAGACAGGCTACAATTGAAGGAACATTTTAATAATGCTGTACTCTTCATGGTCAAGTGAGCCAAGCTACCTGCTGTTAGCTTCCACAAGTGTTAGCTTTCCTTTCTACATTTTAAAATATACTTTCCCCATCACTGAGGTCATAGAGCTGTTTCTGTTTTCTAAGGCATTCTTTTGGAAGCTTTTAGTGAATCGGTTTTTCTTTCTTGTGCTTCTAATTACTGTTTTCATAAGTGAGATTAAGGTCTTCTTTTGTCTCTATTTACTATTTGTATTGCAATAATATCTAGAAGTCCCAATTATAAGCACTTAGGAACCTATAATATGCTTCATGTTGTACAAACACATATTTAAAAATTATGCCTGACCCAGAGGATTTACAGTCCCAAGTAATTCTATTGTGTTTAAGGCATTTTACATATATACTAACCAGAGTATGATATTACTCTGGGTTACACTACCAGCTGACGTACAGCCCAGAACAAGTAATTTTGTCTTCCTACTTATTCTCTAACCCTGGAATGAGAGTAGTATAATATTAACTCATCTTTCCCAGGAGCATGCCAGATAAAATCACTACTGAATTCCTGTCTAGAGTTTTATACTTGTTAAAAAGGGGATAAATTTTAGGGTCTGTGATTATTAAGATTTAATCATCAGTTGTCAAAAGAAATTCATATGAGGCATGGGTGAAGAAATAATAATTATATTTTTGACACATATTGAGGTTTTCAGATTTATTATTGTTCTGCATGTTTGTAATTCCTTCTTTATCCCATATAATAAAGCTATTCAAAACCCATAAGATTTGAATCTCAGTACGCCATGCTTTAGTCTTGCTGTTGCTCTTTTACTCCATTTTCTTTACCTCAAAAACAGCCAGAAGAGTCAATATTGCCTCTTGAAATTACATTCTTCTGAAGTGTTTGTAGTTATTTATGTATTTCTAATAATTTTTGCTGTTTATCTCCTTCAATAGACAAAACTTTCCTCTGATCTAATCATAAAATCCATTGTCAGAATCTTCAGATGTCTTCAGATGTGGTACATCTTTCTTTAAAAACCCAAACAAAATAGAAAAAAAAAGGCAACCCTTTTGTTTATCGCCCTGTGTATTTCTGTGCTACTGCATTTATAAAAAGAATCAAATTTATACTAAGGGTAGGGTACAGTGTGCTTTGTTTTGAATAGGTTATTTGTAATGTAATAGTCTTGTGAATTACCAATATGCTGCAGAGCAAGGGGAAAATGTGATTGTGAAGGGCATGATGATGATTCAATTGGTTTTGTGGCCAAAATGCATCCTTTCCAACTGGCATTTCAGCATTTGTTCTATCTTTGTATGTATTATCTACTTGTACTGTATATTCAGAAACTCTCTTCTGTAACAACTGTGCACTTTTTTTTTTTTTTTTTCCCAAGTTTGGTGTGTATGAAGGGCTATGGGGTGGTTTGACCAGTGTTCAGTGCTAGCTTTGTATGACCCCTCTCCTGCCGGCAGCCTTGAGAAGCAGTACCGGATTGTCATCTTGGACTATATCAGTACACAAACTGCTACCTCTGTGTGAAGGACTTGTGTGATCATACCTCCCTCCATGCCTACTATGCTGCTTCTTGTAGTTGATATTTTTGGACATCTCAACTCACCTCAATGTGTATTTGCTTCCTTCTCCATCTAAAAATGTATGTTTCTGCAGCTTGGTTCTTCTTGTCATCCATCTTAATTTAATCAAAATGCTTAAATATTCGCGTAGCCAATGCACTTGAAGAATAGCAAGGGACAACTCTAGGAAGTAACTCAGCTACCCTACGTTGAAACAGAGATCATCCTCTGGCAACAACCTCTCTTACTTTACTGACTGTAGGTGGAGTCCGTATAAGCTTCTTTAGAACAACAGTGTAAATGAGCAGGGCTGATTCACATCTTTTGTTCCCTTATTGTAGCTCAAAGATGCATTTTTAAAATTGGATTTGGAGCGCTTTTCTGCACCTCTGTCCTTCAGGCACTGTTTATATATTTCAGTAAATTGTTACCTGAGCATCAGAATTAAAGACACTAGGTTCTTACAGGCTTCAGTCTTATTCACTTCCTCTTGTCCTTGCATAACACCATCCCATTTTCTATGCAGCCTCTGGATTGCTCCAGTTTTATTACTTAGCTAACTTGCTAGAAAAAACACTGAGTATTTGACTGGCTCAAAACTAGGTGTATTGATTTGGGAGCTGACACGCCAAAGAGAACTGCTAATTATTCTGCTCTCTCTGCAAGCTATTAGGTCAGTAAGTAGGTCACACAATGTACGTTTCTACATATAGGCATCCACAGGCGTTGTAGGCGTCCAAGCTCCCATGACAGTCCATGTGCATCATCTAGTCAGTGTGGTAGCAGAGAGCAGAGAGCTGCTCAGCTGCACTGTAGTCACACTCAAGACTCCATAGACTAGGTATGTATTTTTTTAAACATGGTTAAAATGTAGTTAACTTCAACACCTAGTTCACATACACATACATCCATGCAGTCCTTTATACTTTGGTGTCAAAACCTGGAGCCAGCTCTATTTCTGTGTTTGATTCAACTGCCTTCACATAGGTGTTACATCTAATTTTTGAGATGCTCAAGGCTATGGGTCTTCCACAACTATTGTGGTGTGCACAACAGTCTTGTGTGGATTTCTTTGCAGTTCATCTATAATGGTATTAGATTCCTGTGGTAAGGAAGAGGAATGGTCCTGTTATGCCTATGTGCAAAAACTGCTGTCTCACTTAAAACATGGGCTTCAGGCCTCTGGCTACAGCTGAAAGAGTCAGCTCTCCACTTCAGAGTCCCGATGCTCCACGTTGCACTGTGGAGACATAAAGCATACATCTCTACTAGGAAGCTACATGAGGCAGAGCAGAGTTGTACTGGCATTTGATAACTCATATTTAATTTTTTTTTGCATGTTCTCTGGCATGAATTTGGCCAATTAGCGCTCATTCAGAAAAGGCTGGGCACAGTTCAACTACCTGTATTCAAACTAGTGTGATCTGTATCACTTGTCCTCAGAGCCTGAAAAATGTCCAGGGTCCATGCTGCTTATTGAAATGACACAGCAAGAATGTAAGCAAGAATTCAGTTCTGAATAGGAACATCTCATTTTCTGTGTGAGTTATGGGCTTGCATTGACATGTACTACTGTTGAATGGGCAGAGAGATGAAGAATGTAAGTGGCTTACATTAGTACCTTATTGTATACATTGTAGTGGACTGAAATATTATAATCTTCTTAGCAAAAAGTGTATTACTTGGTAATAGATACTACAGAGCAGTAACCAAGAGGAAAAAAACCCTCCACAACCTTCATATTTGAAAGAGGTAATGGTATTAGGTTTTATGGTGACTTGAAAAGATTGAAAAGGTTGATATTGGTAGTCCTAACTGATGTAAATAAAAGTATTTGCCAGTGTTTCATAAGTTTCATTTTCAAAGAATTGTGGGGTTGGCAATACTTTTATGACACAGAACAAATAATTTAAGGCTAAACTGAATCTGTAACTTGCCATGATTTAAATCAGGTAGATGATACGTGCACTTCACATGTAAATGAACTTACCAGAAAATTGCTTCTCATAAGTGCAGTATAAAAGCGTACAAAAGTGTAGAAGCTACACAGTCGATTAGTAAGTGCAGTGGTGATGAAGCAACTCTAAGCAGAGAAAAGTTACTTTTAAGTTAATGTGGCTGAGGGTTATCAATAGAAAGAAAAGCAACTGGAATAGGGACAGCCTTCTGCTACAGTGACTTCAGAAACTGAGAGGATATCTGCCAGTCAGTGGAAAGATCTCAGTTTCTCTGTTGAGGGTTTTTTGTTTTGTTTTGTTTTGTTTTTCTTGAAATGAGTGATTCAACACAATTTGAAGGTTCATATTTCATACTGCTATATCAGGCTTTATGTGGTCTGATGTCTGGATATAAACTGACATGCTGCAGTGCTCATGTCACAATGCATCAGGTTCTTTTTTCTTTTTGCCAGCTTTTAGGCATCATGAAGGCTTTAATTTGCTCTTCTCATTGTACGAACATGCCTAATTCCAACTCAATAGACACTATTTCAATACTTGAGACAGTATTTTAATAAATAGCATATGATGGTTTCCATCATTTCTTGTTCAGCCTTTCAATTAACACATCTGTGTGGACAAGGCGAGGTGAAAAGTGACAGACACAGGATGGCCCAGGGAACTGGGTCAGTCCTGCAGCTTCCACTAGCTATTCCTATCAGACAAAAATGATTACAAGAGGAACAAAACTCATTGATTATGTCTATTTAGTAGTTAAAAGCCTTTAAAACTTGACAAAGCCTGTAAAACATGACAAAGTAAACTGTGAGGAGGAAATTGGCTTCCTGTTCTTTGCAATAGGTGAAAATATGAATGTTGAGTTTGAGCACAGTGTTATTTATGCACTAATATCAAAATTACAGCTATGTGCTGCGTGTGTCACTTCACAGTTGGAAATCAAATTATACTCCTGCTGGAATATTGGCACATTGGTATCAGCTATAGCAGCTGCTTTGCTTTCTCTGACTTTTCTTACTATTGCTGCTAATGAAAAAGGAGGCTGCTGTCGCTGCTCTTAACAGCACTATTTTTCTCCTCACTTGAAAAGCAAGCAGACAGTCTGGGTCTTCTCATGGCACAAAAGGAAAGGAACAATTAATTGCTGCTGAAATGCTTGTACAAAAGGTCACCAAACAATATAAGTTCTTATTTGGTACTGAACTTTGAAGCAAAGAATTATGGATTGTAGAAGGGATCCAGCAGTTAGATCCCCAATACATAGAAAAGAAGGAGAAAGAAGGCTAAACTTGATGGGAGTTTCCTAGACAGTCAGGAACAAGCTTGCCAGCCATCTGTAAAGAAGGTGTTCATGAAGCACGTTGAAGGAAACCATTACAACGTGTCATCCATGCCCCAACACAAGCACAGAAGGAGGAGGAGCACTGAGAAACTGAGTATGCAGAAGCTGCCGGTCTTAAACCTAGAAGTTATGTATTGACAACAGCTTGGCTTCTCAAAGGTGGCATGAGGCACTAACTTATAAGCACCTAAATATTTACAAGGCTTCCAAACCCATCATAGCCCAAGGGAATAGTGAATATGCAGAACGTCTCTGCCCCAGCAAGAAAATTCCAGACCTTTTGGTGTTGAATCAATGATTAATTAAAAACACAGACTAGCTTTGCCTTGCAAACAATGACAAAAGATAAATTGAGATTCTTTACAAAAACATAATTTTAAATTCATGTTGAACATAAAAAGAAACCTGCTCCTTACCTGAGGGATTTTGCCTGCTTCACATTAATAAAAAATCAGTTGTCTAATCAATATCATGATATCACAGATTTTGTCTTCTGGGGTTGAAATTTTATCTTGCACTAAAGGAAAGCATTATTATTATTACTACTAATAATAATACTATCGTAATCATAATTATATTTCTTTGTAACTGATACTTTTTTGTTGTATTCTCATTGCTCTTATTTCACTTATGATTTGAAAGACACAAGTAACACTTGATGAGCATTGCACATTTGCTATGGTACAAAGACTTTTTCAGAAATAAAAGGCTTATTTCATTTACAGAGCAAATCAATTCCACAGCCTCTCCATCCCACATACTTTACCTTTGCTTTTTAACGTGTTTTCCCTCCTCAAGAATTTTGTGATATGTACTGTATCTTGGCCACACACAGAGTAAGAAAGGGAAGGTTTTAACTTGGTAGGAATAAAAGCTGAATTACACAAACTGTTTAATATAGAAACTTGAGACAACTCTTACTTTTTATGCACCATCTATAACCCATTCCATCAGCAGATAAGTTGATAAGATTCTTGCTTTTAAAGATGTCAAACATGTTTGGCAGTAATAGCTTCATGCCTACTTTGTACTAAAGGACCCAAACCAAACATCAGGACACATTGGTACTACTTATTTTGTACTGTATTGTGCACTTTTTCCTTTGTGCTTGATCAAAAAACCTGGGAAAAAAGTACCTGAAATAAGTATTTGTTCCTTTAGCCCAAAAAACCTGGCTTGTAAGTCTAAGTTCAGTCCTTGGTGTTAATCAAAGTCCTGATATTCACATTTTTATGACTGTTGACTTCTGCCCTCTTCCATTTCACCACCCCATTTCTGGATAGATATTATTCAGCATTTTTGACTTGATAGGATCATCTGACCTGATGCACAACATTTTCCCATAGTATTACATCAGTAATTACATCAGTAAATATAGTCTCCAGAGACTTCAACTTAACGTATATGAATTCATATACTGTCAATGGATTCTGGAATTTCTGTGGTATCTGGTCAGAAATCAGCAGCTCTATTCACAACAATTTATTTCTCTTTCAATTAGACATCTGCACTTGACAAACTTTTCCCTTAAAAAACATCTTGGAAAATAACAATCCACTGGGGATACAGGGAAGGCTGTAAATACTGCTACATACTCATCAGTGAGTAAAATGGACTTGTAGTCAAATACTAAGTAACAATCCAGTAGATGGAGCTGCTGAACACCCAGTGTATACCCAGAATTTGTCGGTTCAGTATAATTTTGCTTGTGACATATATTAAACACGGTTTTTCTCATCAGCTTTTTACCCCAATTAAAGCAGCTTTGAGAAAGTGGAATCAAGGATCCCATGGCTTAATTACCAGAATAAGACTTAGAGTTCTTAATCCTTTCTGATGACTGATCTGGGCTTTAGTTCTACCACTTATTTTAGTAGAATTTTGAAATCCTTACGAACTCTGTGTTTGCAGCTCTCCAGCCTTAGATCCTTTTGATGAATGGGCAATGTATCTTGATCTGAAGCTTGATAAAGTCATATAGTTCAGTAGCTGAAAAATATTAGTCACCTATATGTGAGTTATCCTTAATAAAAAAACCTGCAGGCATGACCAGTCTCATGAGACAACCACAAGTGAAAAACAGCTTCTCTTTCCTTCTGTTGAGATGAGTATGAAAAGAATCTTCCAGATAAAGTGTGGGAAATAGGAGATGGACGGTTTTTAACTATTTGAGGAATAATGATTTCAAATGAAATTCACATCTGCCTAAGCTATTATGTAAAACCTAAACCAAACTCAGTCCCCACTATTGATAAAAGTGCCTATACTTCTAGAACCCAATGAGTTAACCCTGCTCACATCTTCTCTATTATTCTTCTTTCCTCCAACTTGAATAAACAAAATTTCCAAGCAGAATGTAGCATTAAAGTTCCAGTTACCTAAATAGCTTTATCAGCATCTTCTTCCCCTTATTCCCCTTACATCCAGCAGGATGACTCTAGGTGTGTATTCCAAAGAGCTTGTTGATCTTTTTAATGCTAATTAGTGTTTGATTAGGATCTGAGAATCAAGGAAACAAGGCCAGATTTTCCCACCATTGATTGATGAATTAATTAAAGGCATCTAGATGGAATTTAATGCTGGAAGTGTGCCATGTTGATTGTCCTTTACATTTTGCAGGAACATTTTCAGCATTATCAATCTAACATTGTTTTACAAGATTAAGTCTTTAGGACATGGTTTAAGTGGTTAGGTAGGTATCTAAAAAGGCAAGTACACCTGGGGGAAAAAGATGTCAAGACACTTCAAAAATTCAAAAGAAACAAACCTGCAGAACCCCTTATACTCATTTGATTTTCAGAATGGATGAAAGCCTGCAGTTCTAATTCATTTTATCACTGCATTTTGGATACTCACTTGGAGAAAACAGCAAGCATAGAGCAAATCAGGATGAGAACAAACTTTGTGCAATCTTACATTCAGCAGAAACCCTCTAGTCCTACATACTCTACTGGTATAAAGCAACACAGTTCCATCAGTGTTATAGATACTTCGATAATTTATACCAAACAATGAACTTTTTTCTTTTTTTTCCTTTTTCCTGCTTGTAATTAATCTATGGATATTTCAGTGTACCTGCTGTGACATACTGATGAAATAACTAATTGTCTTTAGAAAATAGCAAAAATTTAAGACAGTTATAAGTTGAATAGAACCCAAGAATGATTTTTTTCAAGACATGATTGAGACTGAGAATAATTTACACAGAGAGGCAAAACAAAAGCTACATGACTGTTTTTAAAATTACACATAAGGCTTTTCCATTTTATAGCAAAAAGATGTAGCAGGGGCTAATCTTGTACAAATAGCCTGCATCTTGCCACAATAGGATTGTGCTGACTGGCATGGATAAACAGCCATACCTAAATACAATCTTATGAAATAAATGAAACTATTGTTAAATGGTAGATGCAAACATGATGGGTTGAAGTGTTACTTAAAAAGGTTCTGCTGCTGCTTTTAAAAAGCCATAATGTTCTATGAAGTTGTTTAAAAATGGTACTTTATTCTTACTTGGTTTTGTCTGGCTATGACAGAGTCATTCTTGGTATACTTGCAGATTGTTTTAGAATCCTCAAAGGATATTTTAAGGAACTGCAATTCATTTGCTATAGCCATAAAAAAGCACACATTACTTATACATGAAGTTGAATCCCACCTACCTTTAGCAGTGGGATTAATCTCAGCTAACTCTAGGCAACTTCAGTATAGACATCTGTACCTGAGAACGTTACCAGAGGTGCCATGTGTAGCCAAAGAAGAAAAATCTGCATTGTTGGAGTTTTTTATCCAGCCTATTTTACAGAGCTGCTTGAGGATGAGACAAATTGCCTCTCCGTAGCCAAGGGTTAGAACCCAGCCCAACTGCAAATAAAGTGAGGTAATCAAAACAGGTAATATTCTCAGTTCAGTTTTTAAATGACCAAATATTAACAAGTTTATGTGAATTAATCCTATAGCTCTAGGTGGGGGGTGAACAGTACAGAAGATGTTGGGCATAAATATGAAAAACTGATCACTTTAAAAAAACAGGAAAGGAGATAACACATCAGGTTTTAGTGTTTTCTTTCTGTTTGTAAAGAATTTTTACACAGCTTCAGATACTGAATAATAATTGGGTGTACCCTAAGTAAACCTTTAATTTTAGTAGTACTAAAATAGAGCTGGTCAAATGTGTTTTTTAGTTCAGTGGTCAAATTAAAAATGTGGGAGACTGGTCAGTTTGGCTTGAACAGAAACTAAAACATTTCAGGTTTCATGCTTTCACAAGACTTGAAATCAATTGAATAATGAATGGTACTGTTTCTACTAAAACAAGATGTTTCATTTCACATGGAGTTTAACCAGAATATTTCCTCAATTTTCTTCCTTTTATTAGAATTCTTGCTAAGCAAATTATGCTGTTTTGAAAGGTAAAGTATATTCTTTTAAAGTAAGTTAACTGGGAAAACTTTCAAACTGGCATTGCCTTACCTTTTCTGCTAGATGCAAATTGCAGAGCCGAACCTAAGTGGCTCTGCTTGAATAAGGGAATCACCATTCCTAATATTAGCTTCAGGGAGATTTTATGTGCAAACTGCAGATATTTCCATGGGCTTTGTTAAGTTCAGTTACTGCATAAGACTTTTCTATACTCGAAGTCTCAATTATTTTATTATTCTTTTTAAGCCTAACTGGTAGCCGTTGTGCAATTTGCATACTGCAAAAAAGTGTAGTTTAGGAAAGAGATCACAGAATCTCAGAAGGGTTGAGGTTGGAAGGGACCTTGGTGAGCAACTAGGTCCAACCCTCCTTCTCAAGAACAGCCACCCAGAGCACATTGCCCAGGGCAGGTTTTGAATGCCTCCAAGGAGGCTGACTCCACAGCCTCTTTGGCCAACCTGTGCTCCTGCCTGGTCACCCTCATAGGAAAAAAGCATTTCCTGATGTTCAGAGCGAACCTCCTGTGTTTCATTCTGTACCCGCTGTCAATGTGCAAGGCCACAGTGCTGTCTCATGTTCTGCTTGGTGTCCCCCAGGACCCCAAGGTCCTTTTCTGCTGAGCTGCTTTCCAGGTGGGGGCCCCAACTGGACGTACTGGTGCATGGGGTTGTTCCTTGCCAGGTGCAGGGCTTTGCAATTCCCACTTCTCCAGCCTGTCAAGGTACTTATGGATGGCAGTATAACCCTCTGGCATGTATGACTCCTCCCAGTTTTGTATGGTATTTTAGGTAGCCCAATTATGGAATGCTATATAAAGTTAAAAATCTAACAAAACAAAAATAGGGGAATGAAAAATGGGGAAAAACCACACAAGCTGAGGTTTGGACTGGTTTTACAATTCATTCAGTCAGTTATTTCTTTTTCAGTCATATTTTGCACGACCAGTGGAGATGCCTTGGTTAGTTTATTGAAAATTATCCTGGAACAGTTGCTACAATCTGAAGATTTTATATTACTATTTTTGCAACAGAGTTTATTAATCATAAAATGTTCATATTGCATTAGTTAGAAATGAATACTGGTGACATAGTAAAGATGAAAAATTATAATATTTCTTATATTAAATATCCTAAGTGTGCTACAGATTACAATTTAGCAGCAGTAGCAATTGCTAATAGAAAATGAAAGATAGGTAAAATAAAAAATCTTAGTCATATGAAATTATACATACCTCCATTCTGCAAGCAAAGAGACAAGGAAGTTCACCATTTTTTGAGTGTAATGGAGAAAACTACATTTCTGATTTGCCTTAATCATATGATGCATGCTTTTTTAACTCAAATATATATGCACACATATACTGTAGTAAAATTCAACCATTGCACAAAGGGTTAGCTGCAAACAACAAGCATCTTTTGCATTTACTTTGGTCATGCTTCTTGTTTCAGCTACACATTCCCACCAAAACAGAAGTCCAGTGTGTTGTCAGTCTTTTTTTTCCCCCATCAATTAACTAATATCTCATATAGTACTTTAGAACGTAAGTATTCCCCCTAAAATATCCCAGGATCACTGATTCTAGGTATGTTTTAAAAGTAATAACCTACATAAATGCTCAGATAGGAGGTGTTGTATATGTAATTAAATATATACATTTTTAATCTTCAGGAAAAGTTCTTTTTCTCAGATTGTTCTGATTGCAAGGAAACATCTTATTTAGTGCTAGTGGTCAGATATAGATATTATTACAACACATAAAATTAATATTGTTATAGTTAATATGACAATTTGAGATGAGATTCAATACATAGACCTTTAAGTTTCAAAATAATAACTTTGGCTGATAGTTTAAATCAACATAGCAGACCAAATAGTGCAGACATTAAAATCTGTCATTTTCACAAAGATTATCACAGTAACAGTACAAGACTGACTATATGCATGGAAAATAATTTTATCATATTGCAATGTATGTTCTGACTCAACAATGCTCTTCTCTACAATGTAATAAAGCAGACAGCAATAAAAATAATTTAGTCCAATATAAGTGTAATGAGAGAAAGGACAAACCAAAGTGCGGGATGGATAAGAATGACATCAATACATTCTATTTTGACAGATTAAACATAGTAAAATATTGAAATTATAATATATGTGAAGTGTGATATGATCTCAGAAGGAAAAATCCTGAGTCCTCAGAAGAGAAATTATTAGTATATCCAAAATAACCATTGTCAATGTAAAAAAGAAACTCTTTTATTAAATATCATTGCATTAAACATAATTTCCTCCCATCTTTTAATGTATTAAAATCTTTGTTCATCAAATAAAGGTGGAGAGACTCTACTGGACTTCAGCCATCCATGTAAAAGAGTTTAAACTTAACAACCTCAAGGAGTTTAATTTAGTCATAGATTGAAAATCTGAGTTTCAACAGGGCAGAATTTATTTAAGAAGCTGTATCCATCATCCAAATATAACTTGGAAAATAGTGATCTGAAACTGCTGTAACAGGGTTATTTGTGAAAATTCTAAACCTTAGACTTTTGAAGATGTTGTAGTGTACATTTCCAGCACAGACCTAAGTACAGTGGAAGGTTAAGTACAGTTAAGAACATCACAGGAGAGAATGATGCTACTTGGAGATGAGAAAATTTATAATCAACCCTCTTTTAAAGCATGTGAGAGAGTTAGGTCCTGTTTCAGAAAGCTGAAGAATTATGTTTGTAGGGATGCATTTAGGGGGTAAGAGGGGTGGATACATCACCTGGATACTTTTTCCTGTATGGCTAATCATGTAATAATCATGTTAAAAGATTTTGGGAAGGCAAAAAGAAAAAATAAAAAGTCTTGGGAAGGAAGGTCAGAAGATGACTTTATTGACTTTGTATGGTGAGTTTTTTTCCTCCAAGTGAATCAAAAAAACAGAAGTGATAATGATGAGATAGGGACTATAAGGACGTTTTGGTTACACTGTTGGAATCTGGAATTATTTTTGAGCAAAAATAATATAAGACACTACCACCTACAGAACATGTCACATTAAGGCTTTGCAAGTGCAGAAGGGCCAAGAGCATGATGTCACTTCCAGCCATCTCTGAAGTCTACCTTGTGGTCTAGTATTAACACACTTGGAGAGGTAATATATACCACAGCTTCATCTGAAATGTTTAGTGGTAGAATTGCCTGGCTACTGTCAGAGACAGGATCTGGGGTCCTTGCTCTGTCACGACATGGTAATGACTTGTCTTCCAGGAGAACGTCCAAAAGAAGAAAGGCTCTGGCAACCTTGGGAAGAATCAGCAAGTACAAATCAAATGTTTTCAAAGTTTCAATTTCCAAACACTTTTATTTTTCAAATAAAAGGTAAAGAAGGGACAGAAAAGGATGAAAGCAGCAGAGAAGATATTTTTTGTTGTTGTTTTTTAAAGTATCTCTACCAATTCTAATGACTACAGAATAATTAGATGTGTTTTACCAGTTATACTATTAGTAAAGCAAACTAAAAAGTCAATTGGTTAAAAATTTACTGAACTATAAATTGAAATTGAACCAACAAAAAATGTAAATCGTAGAAATATTACAAAATTATCAGAAAGATAATGGAATTTATAAAACTTTGACAAGTATTTACAACAAAATCTGCAATAAAAATAGCTTCACAAGCAGGCATTTTTCAGGAAACACAGCTTATAGATTACTTATTACTTCACTGGTGAAATTTCTGAGTTTTTCATCATCCACATAAAAATATTTCAAACAAATTTTCATAGCATAGTGCATTCATAGGTAAGGATTTTACGCTCTTCCTTCATCAATGATTCAACATTACAAAATGTAATGTTATGTGAATGTGATATGCATCTTTTTATAAAGATCCTGTTTCTGGATTTGCTGGAGGCAGATGGAGATGAAGATTGTTTTTTATCTTGACTCCAAAGGAGAGGAAGAAGCAAAAAAATGAAATAAAGGCTGAAATAGTTTGTAACACTTAATAAAATAGTGTGGCATCACCTTTGTCTTCATTTGTAATTCACCAAGAATCTTTGGCTCTAAAGCACAATCATAAAGTCTTGAATCTCAAACCATAAGATATTTTTTTTCTGAAGTGATTTATATCTTCTGTGGAGATGGGTAATACATTAGACTAATGAACAGCAAAACCTCTTTAATTATTTAATAGTTATCTAAGAAAAGCAGTTACATAGTATAAAAATCCTTCAGCACTTAAAACTTCATAGTCATTGGCTTGTTTTCAGGCCACAGTCACTACCAACCAGAAGTAATGCTACTATTTATCAGCTTACTATTTGAGAAAATTCTCTACATAGACTTATATCAGTCCCAGGAGTATGATGCATAGAGAAATATGCCATATGAGTTCTTAAAAATTCTTTTGTGTTTGAAAAGTGGAAACAAGATTGGTAGAAAGGAAGTATGAATTAAATGGTAAAATTCATAGAATAAAAAATTGACTTGCAAAATTTCAGAAAGCTGAGTGCTAATTTGATTATCAAACTATTTATGATGGAAGTAATTTAATTTCTAACACTGTTCTTTAAAACTAGACCAGAGAGAATGTGTGTGTATATATGTGTGTGTGTATATACGTATATATATATATATATGTACACTGACATTCAAGCATGAGAGACCTCAGTGATGAAAAGATCTTTTACATTTCAGGGTTAAAATACTCAAGAACAAACCAAGGACTTTGAACAATGCAAGAGAAATACAACTGGAATAAGTACAGGTAAGTTCAGCTCTCGTCAGTGTGCAAGAAATCTGGACTAGGGTTTGACAAAGAGCAGGTCCTTCTAGGTAAAAGCCTCCTTTTCCTTAGCCATGGTTATAGGATCTTAATTAAGTTCTCCTTAAATATTTTCCCTTCCCTAAAGCTATTCTCCCCAAGCTCAGTAGAACTGTGCCAGATACTATTCAATGTGATGATAGTTGGAGACTGGAGATACTGATCCTAAAGTATTTACGTAGTGGGGCTTTCATGAAGCCTGAAGAAAGAACAGGTGATGTTCTGTTAAGCCTCTTCTACCTGGATTAATTCCTCTTCTACCTGGATTAGGACTATCTGTTAATGTTTTTATCTCCTTCTTGGTTAAAGTGAAGGGTTAAAGCTAAAAACAAATCTGATCTCATGGTTTTCTGCTAAGAAAAGGAAAAATTGTGACATATTTGTTATACATGAAAGGTATTAAATAAGATGGCAAGAATACAACTAAACAAGTATATTGGAGGAAAAAAAAAAAAAAAACAAAGAAGAAAGACAGCAAGAAATGTTAGATCATTCTCCCAAAGGTGTTCTACCCCTATCAAAGTGGAAGATCAGAGAAGAAGATAGATAAAATATTACAGGATAGAATAGGGAATTAAAGCATGAAAGTTAGAAATAGCCAAAGTACTATATGAAAGCTTTTAAAATATGTATAAAGAACACTAAAATATGCTGACTGACTGTGCTTTGCACACCATGTATCCATTTACCTGCAAGACACTAAACTGAGAAAAGCAGAGTTTTGAATATGAGTACAAAACCACTGGATCTTCAGATCTGGTGGGCTTTGCTAAAGAAAAGCTGACTGAGGTACAGAGGTCTGTTCTTAAAGTACAGCTGTACTTGGAGAAGTGACTATCTGAAGTACTTACAAGTTCCCATTTCTGCAGTTAGAGTGCTTCACAATTGTTAATACTTTTTATTATCAGAACATCTTGCAGAACTATGAGACTCTTGTTATAGATATATTACAGACAGAGAACATAAAGGTGAATTACTAGTTCATTTGGGGAAAAAATATTATTTACCACATTGAGAAATTTTCATTTTGGGACTTAGGATACTATTTATAGATCAATGAATTTTTATCAAATTTCTATAATGGTAGACCTAAAGACTCTTGCCTGCTTGTAGCAGTATAAATGTTGGTTGCCTAAAGTTACTTACTTTAAACTGTGCAATCTGCTGTAGGTGAACCTGCTTTTAGCAGGCGGTTGGGCTAGGTGACCTCCAGAGGTCCCTTCCAATTTTGACCATTCTGTGATTCTGTGTGTCTGTAAACTTGTTTTACAATGAATAGGAAGAGCAGTCATTTCTAAAGGGCACTACATATCATGCTTAGACAGGTAACTAGCACAGGTGGGATGAATCAGCCTCTAACTTAATCTATAAAAGGAACCCAAAATATCTACTTTTTATTTAAATGGCTAAATTTCATATATGTAGTGTAGAGGGATTTTTAAAGGACTGAGGACATATGTTACCATTGTCCGGGTTGAACAACCCAGGCCTGTTAGTTGAAGCTGCAGAGCAACTTTAAATTGTCCTGGGAACAAGCAGTGTGAGAAGGTGCAGAGCAAGTCCTGGGAACCGCGGAATCAGCACACTCTCATCGGGACACTCTGATCTGCCGTCTGCAGTGTGCCCACCAGCCAGCAACACGGACTCCACGTGGCCAGAGACTTTTATCCAATCACCTGTGTGTAAAGTCGTGTGAGCGGTTGGTTTAAGTTATAAATATGACCTGTTTGTTTAATAAAGTGAGCACGGCATGTAGCCATACTGGTGTGATTGTCGTGACTTAGCGGACTCTCCACGGGGGACCTTCTTCGATATAGAAATGATTCACATGGCTGAGCATAGGTATCTAATGCCATTTTAAATACCTGAGGGCATCCGAGACCTCTTGAAGATACAGCGCAGGACATATAATGCCCTTTGGAACCAACAGCCAAAGCTGACAAACACTACGCTAACAGGGGCACCATCCTCAGCTGGATGGTAGTGGTAGTGTCGTGGTTTAACCCCAGCCGGCTGCCAAGCCCCACACAGCTGTTCACTCACTCCTCCACGGTGGGATGGGGGAGAGAATCTGATGACTAAAAGTGAGAAAACTCATGGGCTGAGGTAAAGACAGTTTAATAGGTACAGCAAAAGCTGTGCATAAAAGCAAAGTAAACCAAGGAATTAATTGATCATTTCCCATCAGCAGGCAGGTACTCAGCCATCCCCAGGAAAGCTGAGCTCCGTCACATGTAACAACACTTTGCGAAGACAAATGCCATCACTCTGAGCATCCCCCCTTCCTGCTTCTTCCCCCTGCTTTATACGCTGAGCATGATGTCGTACAATATGGAATATCTGTTGGGTCAGTTGGGGTCAGCTGTCCCAGCTGTGTCCCCTCCCAACTTCTTGTGCCCCCTGAGCCTACTCGCTGGAGGGGTGAGAAGAAAAGACCTTGGCTTTGTGTAACCACTGCTCAGCAAGGACTAAAACATCCCTGTGTTATCAACACTCCTTTCAGCACAAATTCGAAGCATAGCCCCATAGTAGCTACTGTGAAGAAGACTGACTCTATTCCAGCCAAAGCCAGCACAGGTGGCAGAGATCACATTGAGGTGGTGGTAAGGCTGGGTCAGCACAACCTTCTGCTCTTCCTGGTCAAGTTGGGCTGCCACAACCTGAACTCCCAGTTATGTATAGGTCCAGCAAAAGAGAAACAAGAGGGAGATGTACTCCAAAAGAGTCAATGAATAAAATCATGTAATGGGTTTGGTATTGGTGACTAGAACCTGAGATCCTTCCTGGCCTTTTGTTAAGCATCCCAGCCCTGGTTTTGGGAGTAACTGCCTGCACTAACCACACTCCCATGTGCCTGTGCAACTGCATCATCTCCTGTGGTTGCTTCACTACAAGACCTCTCACTCTCTAATATAGGTCAGCATAGCTGCTGAACAGGATTTGATACTGAGGCTCTGTGGGTGTGTATTTAACTTTTTCAGGAACATACAAAAAGCTGGAGAGTGTGGCTCAGACACCAAATGCCCGCTTTGAGTCTGCATTCTAATAAGAGTTCATGAATTATGTAGGCAACACAATGAGAACATTTGAAATGGTGTTTGCATCTGCTGTGAGACTTAAAATTTAATGGATTTTTAAGTAATTAGCATGAGCTATTTACCACACTGAGTTATACTGTAGAGGTAGCTGAATATAAAAATAAATATGATAATAATATGCATAAAGTGCTCATTTCTTGCAGCCTTATATTTTATTTTTAAAAGGCAGTGCTTAAGCAGACTATCCAAATTGACAGGGAGAATATGATATAATGCCTTTCCTCTTCTTTTTCTTAAAAGAAATCTTTTGTCATTTAGAAGATGACAGACTAGTTTTTGATAGCTTTGATGTGACATAATGCAATGCATCCATAATCTAGTATGTCACAGCCATTTTTAATATGTACGGTATCCATTAGCTAATCAAGGCATCTCAATGAATGATCCATTCTCTGTATTTTCTTATAGGGACTCCACAGTTCTGCAGTTAAGGAATAAAAGTTGTTAAATTGGCTGATGTTTGTGCCTTGCTCTGTCATCAGCTAGTTTAAGTGACTCTTTATCTGAATGGTAAAAGGCATAGCAAAATCCCACCAACCAGAAGGTAAAGAGACTGTTTCAAATCAGAAATAATGTGTAAATAGATTTTAAACTATGAAGATAATAGATTATTAGGATGAACTGGAGGACTGGTAAGTTCTCTTTGTCTTGTAATAACTGGTTCCTTAAAAGGGTCTGTTTCTTATGGCAGATTGTGGTGAGAACACATTAGGACAGGCAGTGATGTCTATATCATTAATGACCAGACATCAGATGGATCTACCCAAGGCAAGCGGAACTCTGCTTCTCCATCACCTTCTAAAAACAGATACTTCTCAGAACAACATCTTTTAAGGCAAAAGCAGGGAAAGACATCTGGAAAGCGAAAGGCCTTGATTCTATTTTGACTCTTTACCCATCAGATTAAGATAAGTAGATGAGTTGTCATTGACAAAAAGTAAGAATCAAGAGTAACTTATTTTGCAGAAATCTAGTATATGGTGATCTAGACCCTTTCTTATTTTTACAGTTTAGACTAGAAATTTCTATATGAACAGTAAAAAAGTAAATCAAACCAAAAGGGTTCCTCACTGTCATTTGCATCTCCTGTGCCCACTGTGTTGCTTTTTAGCTCTGAAGACATGACACTCACACCTGTAGCTGGATTTTGATCCAGTTTCAATAGGAGAAATGGTGAGCCACCCATGCAGAGTTTCTTGTGATCTGCTCTTCGGGCACCTGACTGCAAAATGAGTAGTATGAGTGACAAATCACCAGGGATAAGGCAGCCCCTCCCCCAGGAATCTTGTTTCCAAAGCAAACAGGCTAACCTATTCTGCAAGACACTAGCACCACCATGTTGTAGAGTAAAAACCATGTCACCTAATTAGAGTTAGTCAAAATATGATGAAGACCAGGGCTGGCCATGTCTAACAAGTTATGTGATGTTTTTTCAACTAAGGATGTTGCTTAGCTTTCACAGGTCCCTAAAAACCTTTCAGAAGAATTAAGGAAACTTTCTTAATTGCTGAGGTGGACAAAGATAAGTTTTCTGAAAAATTGGCTGGGTTCCTCAGTTATAGAATACTTGTGTAATCTGTATCTGACCCAAATTAATAATGAAATTATTCATTTATTAAAAAAAAATTTTACTCCAAATTCATCAATATAATTAAAATTTAAAAAGGCTCAAAATGTACATTAAGTTTTAAAAGAATTCTTCGATATGAGTTCCAATCTTCATCCTAAAAGAGTTTATATAGCAGGACTTGTCTAATGTTGTAGCAGTGTTGGAACAATTCCAGTAGCTTTAGAAAAATTACTCCCATCATATCAGAAACTAAATTCTGCTCCTGTTTGTACCCAGTGCTCTACAGGTTCCAATAAAAGTCAGTGAAGCATGCATTTCAAGGCAGAGTTTGTCACATTCGTTTCCAGTTTCATGAGGTTAATGACTTAAAATCTTTTCTTTTTTTCCTTGGGCCAACAGGAACAAATAATAAAATGGAAACACGTGTGCTGGCCCCAGAGGGCTAAGTGCTTTGCACTTTTCCACAAAGACCTCCTCTGAGTGACACCAACAGTGAGTGACACTTATGGGATCCAGGAGGGACTATTTTCAGCTGCCTTTCCTGAGCCATAAAAGTAGAGCTGCTCTGTTATAATAGCTTTGGTGGACAGAATAAGAAATAACAGTGATGTATTTGTGAAGATGCCACAGAAGCCTTAAAATGAAGATACGTCTTCAGTATTTTCTCAAGTGTTAAAGACAGCTTTAGTAACTTCAGCATTCATAGACAGATAAATAAAACCTCTGGAAATAATGCAAAGAGTTTACTTACCAAGGTCTAACACCTTGATCTAACTAGTAAGTAAAAAAATTAGACATAACAGTGAGGATATCTATGCTAGGTCTTGTTTTGTACAGTATTGTATTTGGAATTTGATTATGCTTTAAATGTACATACCTCTTTAGGAAGGCAATAATATCCTAATTGCCTGTGTGGCAAACTTGGCTTTGAACAGTCAAGAGTTAGGCCAGCTGGTCTGAAATGGCTTTCAAAACGGCTTTGTGATTTTAACACATTTTAATTTGTCAGCAAAGGAATTTGTATCTCACAATGAAATGTGAGTGCTGGAGAAAAAATTGATAATATTTTGGAGATAATAAAAGTTATCTCCAAAATCTTAAAGTGGTATCACACAAAATCACAAGGACATGAGTGGTTAAAGGAACAGCATCAGCCATTACGTTGTCTCTACCACAGCACCATTTTGCACCAGGTGTGCAGCAAACACCCCAAGCAGCCTCTTTTGCAGGATGTTGTGATTCCAGTAAGGACAGGTGCAGGTTTTATGTGCCTACCCTGGCACTTAAGGTATTTCTAGCCAGGACAAATGACTTCTGATTCTTTCAGGCTGTGTCTGCAGGAGGAAGTCAAGAGAGCCAGGCAAAACACTGGAATGTTAGATTTTGACTAGGATCATGTAAGTCATGTTGGTTGTCTGCAACTGAGGGCTGCAGTACATGGGATGGGAGGGCAGGGCAGGGAGCATGGAAGTAGGGAGAGGCCTCCTTCCTGTGCTCCGTAACACATCCTCCTTTCCTGCAGCCTGTATCCTTCTATAAAGTGATTTAACCAACAAGCACACATTGTTTTTCTTCTTTATGAATTCATCTTCTCAGACATCAGGTGTCTCACAACCAGAGAGTACACTAATTAGTTCAAACCAACCTTCTGCCCCTCCCTCTTCTCCACCACCAGAGGCTATGGATCAGAATTCAACACTTTGTGTTTGCAAAAACAATTGCAGCATCTATCTTGTCACTTTGACTGGAGTTTTTACCCATATTTTTTTCTTGGTTATCACCGTAGTAGCAGGGTGGTGACTTTTTCACCCACAAGAAAAAGACAGAGACAGAGTAGTGTGTAAGTAGCTTCCAAGTGGAAGATTTGATTGATTTACTCTGCTGAAATTAGTTCTTCCATTTCTTAATATATCTGTTGAATTGGATCTTTAAAACCTGGTGATCCCAAATTGATTCAGATTGAACATATGGCATGGTTAAAATTGTGGCTAGAAGTCCAGCAGAAAGAAAGTAGTAGCTGAACTTTCACTTGACAAGTCCATACATATCAGATGATGAACGTTGGAAAACTACTCAGTGAATACTCTGGAGTGGTTTTTTTCCACCTTCACATTGTACGTTAAAGAAATGGCACTATGAGGAAGAACATGATCCAATACATAAGGTTTTCTTCAAAAGCCTTGGACTGTGGCATCCCCATCAAGTTCATCTTGAAAAAAAGTATTCAACTGGGAAAACCCTCTCCATTACAGCACAAAATGTTGGAATACCATTAAAAGTCAGAATGCTGCTCCCAGTATAGCCCTCAATTTATTTTGAACCTGTCCCACTGCTTATTTGCATCTCTTCTCTAATAGTTTCAAACATAGTTTCAAGCGTTCAAACAAGTATTAAACTAATACTATAGGGAACTTACTTGTCTTATCTCTCGTCTTGCTACCTGTTGTTCAGTACCAAAGGGTCATGTCTTCTCAGAACTACACACAATCATGTGCTTGCTAGATTTCAAAGAAACAGTCCCTGGCTACTTCTTCAGCTGGAGGAAAATGCTTAATGAACAAAGACACTTTGTTGTTCTTTATATCCTATCTTAAAACTTTCCTTTGTCACATTGGCTGCAGTGATGCAGGCTGCAGTCTCTGGGGCATAGCAGATAATTTGCCTCAGCGATTAATGCAGGCTGCCTTGACTTGGTTTTTGATGAAGAGTTTTGGAAGCCCCTATTTCCTGAAAGCTTATTTGAAGTCTAACTGATCATTTAGATTTTCTTTATACACAAGCAGTTCTTGCTGTCATCAGGGAAGATCACTGCTTTAAGACTGGCTTTGGCATTCACATGTGTGTTGTATAAGTTACCCTGTTTCTGAGCGTTTGGGCCAGGTTCAAAATATTTGGAAGATGCAGTCAGATTAATGGTGACTCCCAGACTTGCTGACTTGTCAAGTCTAGAGGTCCCAAACATAAGCAAGTGTTACAGATGGAATATCAATCAAAGAAACATACAATCACTTAGGGTGGAAAAGACTTTTTAGATCCTCAAGCCCAACTGTAAACCTAACACTGCCAAGTCCCCCACTAAACCCTGTCCCTAAGCACCACATCTACACGTCTTTTAAAAACCTCCAGGGATGGTGACTCAACCACTTCCCTGGGCCGCCTAGTCCAATCCTTGACGACCCTTTCAGTGAAGAAATTTTTCCAAATATCCCATCTAAACAGCCCCTGGAACAACTTGAGGCCATTTCCTCTTGTCCTATCACTTGCTACCTGGAAAAAGAGACTGACACCCACCTCTCTAAAATCTCCTTTCAGGTAGATGTAGATAACAATTATATGTTTAGTTCAAGCACTGACACTGGGCTTGGTCTCAGTTCCTTTGTACATACATGTTAATTCTGATAATAAATTAGTTTTAGAGTTCTGTGCCTGATTCCCAGAGACTAGAACCTCTTACAGTGACAATTGCATGGTTCAACATTTTATGGTTCAAGTTTAGCTCTCACTGCAGTGACTCATGCTTATGAGGTAAGGGGCAAGACAGTGGTTATTTCCCCCCTCCCTTCTTGAAAATTTACTATGCTAACCTCACTACCAAACAGCCAACAATTCTTGAGCCTTCCTATAGTCTTGATTCTCAAGATGATCACCATGAGGGTCACTCATAGTTGTGACATTGGCCTTTTAAGAAAGGAAAGCACTGTTTAAGCCATTTGAAGTTTCACATTAAACTTAATGGATTTAATTGTGGGAATCCAGCATTACTTTCACATGTTAAAGAAAAAGAGGTTTCATTGAATCACTTCCAATGCATGCATTTTTAAAGACAGATCTTTTCTGAGAGAGTGCAGTTACTTAAGTGGGTGCCTTTCTGTGAAATCCTGGATTTTCATTATACTGTTTACTTTAAGAGCATACTCAGGTAAGGGAAAAAAATTCTATGAAGATTCAATACTACCTGCTGTAAGATTAAATAAAACAGCTCCTATGAAAAAAAATAACCTACATTGCCAGAGCAGAAAGGGTCAAACAATAAAATACCCATTGTCTCCTGTCAAAGTAAATCACACTAACAGGTTTCTATGGCACAGGTGTTATGAGATACTTGATAGCAATATTTTTAAGATGGGAAATCTATATTATCTAACAATAAAGGTGGCATGGTGAGAAATGGTTATCTCAGGTTATGAACATGCATCCAGGACCAGGCAGGTGACATGTATTGCCTAGCATTGACTTTAATTTCCTGGAATCAAAGTTAGGCCTTTTTTTTTTCTTCTCACTGTCACTGATAAAAACATCACTTGATAATGTTGTCTGCTTTGATCCACAAATTTAGGAAAGGGTTTTGACTAGTTCCTACAGGCCTTATGGTAACAAAAGGATGGTCTGCATGGCCTCCTCCTGGAGCTGAGCTACCAGCTGGGTGACACTAATGAGACAATTATAACCCCATCAGTTTACTCTTGGTTTCCACAAGTTCCATGCTGAGTTATGAACAATTCCTTCTCTCTTCTCCCTAACCTTTTCCATGTGATATATACTCTTTGAGGATGTGGAGTAATCAGGCTCCATAGTCCCAGTTGCAGAGGGACCAACTCCACCCCTGATTCATGAAGTATGTTTGAGCAGGGGAAGGGGAAAAATGTTATCATCTCCTCTTCACTAGCAATTTGGTCTTGCAAAACCAAGGTCAGGTGACAGAATACCTTTTGTGTATGCGGAGGTGAAGGAATAGGGATAGAACAGAATTTATGACTTTGTAGGTTAGATTCAGTACCCTTGTATGCTGCATCTGGGTAATTACAATGTTCATGACTGACCTTAATTTGCAAGGGACCCAGGGTAGTATTTCCCCACTGGGGAAGGTGAAGGCTTGTGGTATACTTCCTGTTCTACACAAATCCCACAGTCCCCTACCCCGATAGATTTTACTCATTGACTGTCTCTCTGTTTTGTTTCTGTGAACTCAGCACCATCAGAATATGATCTAGGTCTTTAGGTGATAAACCACTACAAATAATAATAAATCTACTACTATGACATTATTAAAAACAAGTCTTTAGTACTCTACTACCAATTACCAAGCTGAGAACATCTTGCAAGGAAGATGGTGCATAGGGAGGAAGAAATGACACACAGGGAATAGGTCTGATTAAATATGCCGAACTGTCATGTCAGCTTTAGACCTGGACCATTTCATTATCTCGATAGCTGCTTTTGGAAATTTAGGAGTATACTGATAGTAAGCAGGCAATGAGTTTGCATGTGCAATCAGATTTGTAATTGCAAAATTATGCTCATGAGATATGCTCTGCTTCCTCCCACCTTTCCACATTTTCACAATACATCATATTTTTCACTATCTTTCTAAAACTTCACAGAAACTTCTGAGATCTCCATTCTCCCACTCCACGCCTCTTGGAATCTGCACATCTGAGCAGAACCAGAGTTTGCATTGCCAATAGAGCAGACATGGAAATGAAACACTTTTGATTTCTCTCACCCAGAATTTTTTAGCTAGAGTCCATCTGCTCACCAGTGCCTATTTAGGAATGCACAACACCTTTTTCTTCTTCCATAGCAGCCAAACTGAACAAGAGTGGGTGGGAATATTAAAATGACACTTTTGAACTGAACTGTAACTTTTTATTAAATGAGAGGGAGAAGAAAAAAAAAAGTGACATATCGCCTTTATAGATTCTAAGCTGGAGCTGAAAAGGCAAAATCTATCTGTTAAAATAATCATGGCTAAATTTTCAGTAATGAGCAGAACTTTGCCTCTGTTGCCTCTGACATCAAAAAGTAGCCCTTTGAGTAAATAGCTCATATTGACCTGTACTCCATTGTTAGAAGAAAAGGATCATTTAATGACAAAAAATAGTTTTTACATGGATTGCAAAATTTTGCTTAAAAATGGAGGGCATGATGTGGTTCTGCTGAAGGCTGGAAGGGTGATACTTTTAAAAACTTGGGCTTTATATTCTCTGAAAATTATTGCATGTGATATTTCACCCACAGAGAAGTGTGAATGCAAAATTTGGCACTGATTACGAACTGGGAGTTACAAGCAATAGTCAATAGGTTTGCATTTCAAACATAAACAGCTTGAACAAAGGAAATATTACTTCCTATCACATTTATTTCACCAGTCTGTTGTAGCACAGGATTGAAGCACTTCCTCACATGCTATAGTGAACATTTTACTCCTCTTATCTGAAATAATATAATTGCCATTAGACAAAGCAGCTGCTAGGCATGTTCATTTGCTGTTGCTTTCACTTCAAATTGCAGTGTCTGCTGTCATACTCTGCTGCTTTTAAAGGCGTACCTATATTGTGCACTTCTGCTGCTACATGCCAGTACTTCTCAGAAGAGATATAAAACTACAAGCTCTGAGCATGCGCAGTCATGAACAACACTATGCTTACATCCTTCAGCTGCTACTGCAAATACCACAATAAAACTCTTACTGCTTTAAGTATTTTCTAAGATACGATGAGGAAAAAAATATTTTTAACCTACCACCTGAAAATTGGACCCTTCAAGTTATCATGAGCTGCACATATGAAGATCTATGCACCCCCAACCACTAATTATTTTGATGATGGCTCTTGAATTTCAACAGTAATAGAAAAGCAAATTAGATAAACATGTGGAGCACCTGTAACAACTATTAATATCAATAAGAACTTTGGGTACATACCACCTCTTCAAATGAGATTGTTTATTGAGTTGGCTACCTTTGCAATTTTGTCTTGAAAATGATACCTGATAAATCTGTGTAGCTTGTCTTTAGGAATCATAGCATCATGCCTGACGCTGGGGCAAAAAAAAAAAATTACTACATCCAGTGATTCCTTCATGAAACATTTGTTTCCAACACATTCTCCTATAGTGATATGTGCTACATAAGGAGCCTACGTCTGGAATTTGAATTTGAAAAAAACCTAGAAAAAGGCCTCAGATTTTAAAGAAGAATGCAGAGGTCTATTAGTAAAGGTAATTAATCTTGCCACCCAAGTGTTTGGTTTGGGTACAGAGAATTGTGGTATCAGGCATTTGTGCTTACCTAGGAAGTTCCATTTGTATAATTGATTTCCACACCTGAAGTAGTCACCCGAGTCTGCCCTTATAGATAGAGTAGGTATTCAACACTGGAGAGATTGGTCACCCTGTAATGATTATGGATGTGCTCATTTACCTCCACTGGTTGAAAAAGGAGGCCAGTTTGACTAGTTCAGATGATGATATCTGCAGCTGTAGATGGCAAAATTATGGAGGTCAACACGATCCACAACACTCAGAGTTCCATACACATAAAATGGCCTTATTTAGGAAAGCATTTTGTCCAAAAATATATCTTTTCTTTGAGAGGTGAACAGTAATCAGATCTACCTAACAGAGGCCAAAATTTGCTCTCATCTAATAGCTGCAGTTCTTTGCATATCATTTTTCCACTGACTCACCTAGTTTATATGTGGTACATTCCTATGACTGTGTAACATCTTTTTCCTCTGTTCAGAGCTCCATTTTATACCAAAAAAAGACCAATGAAGTAGGAAGATTTCTTATTGTTTCAGTGGTCTTCAGACAGAGACCTCAAAGCACCCTGCAAGAGGTAAATACTGTCCTTACTGAACACACAAGATTTACTGAACCTGCATTATGTAAAGTGACAGTAAAATTGTTTGTTCTGAACTGCTCTTTTATTCTATTATAACCATTCTTATTATGTGCTCTTCTGCATCAAATGTCAGGTGACAACACACTAACATGCTTAACATTAGTGACTAACTGATAAACAATGGAAGTCAAATGATCTGCAGTCTTTGATTATACTTATGGTAACCCTTTTAATAGGTTGTTTTGCACGTTCCTCCTGAAAGTGTCAGCTTGCCATTCTTCTGGCAGGCAGGACATAGTTCAAGTGATTTACATGCCCCTTGGGCATATGATTCAATGAGTGGTTGGTGGGAGTTTTTCTATATATAATGATACATTATCTGCCATTATTGAAATGCTTGGAAAAAAGCTCTTAATGTTTAGCTTAACACAGGTGTCACACTTTGCTGCTGTAGGTAGCACTGAGACTCAAACCCACCATAGTGTGTTGGATAACAGATGCAAATGTGCCTCTTTGGGTTTGATTGTTATGGATTTCAGTATAGAATAAGTTCCTGACTCCTTGCTTTGCAGATGTTGCACCTCAAACTGTATCCTTGAATCATGAGCTGACTAGTGGACTACACTTGCTGGAAAACCTGTCTAAGTTTTCCACTATATGAGGTTTTTCAGTCCCTAATATCTCAGAGCCATGGTGTTATAGGCCTTTAAAAAACTACACTACTGACCAGAAGTTCCTGTTGCCTCAAAAATAGAGGGAAACTCTTCAAGCTGAAAATGTCTGATGGTATCAGAGAAAGGGTTGGTGTCTGTTAAAGAACTTGGAGTAATAAGGCTATTCAACATTTATAACACATGTTCATTTACAGGTGAGGCATGCCAAGATTATTATTACTGCTACCTCCATTTTCCAGAAGAGAATATTATTCCTGCAAAGTTGAGAGACTTAAAGTGAGGTTCCAGAGTACATACAAGTACCTGTATACATAAACTAAGAGTGTACGTGGAGAAGTTATCCTCTGAAATATTGAATCACATATATAACATTATATATTAATATTATATATAAATATAATACCACAACAAAACCAAAAGCATAGCAGTATTTACCACGTTCCTGAGCTTTGCTTCTGTACCACTAATAGTAGCAGCGGTGGTTCTAGTTACTTGTAATAAGGACAACTTCAGATACCAACAGCAATAGGAACAGGAGAAACAGATGATGCCTACTCAGGTGCTGGCTTGTTGCTTTTAAGTGCTCAGGAGATGTGCATCAGTCCCCTCTCTGAAGGAGGGTTTCAGCAACTGAAATCCTCATTTGACCTCTTTGCTCTTGTTTTTGTGATTGATACCTTCTCACTAACCACCATCACCACCTGCCCCATCATTCCATGAGTAACTGTTTGCTCAGAAACAAATGCCTGCAGGCTGTCAGGAACTGGACTTGTCTATTCTGTGGAAGTGGTCATTGTGCCACAGTTCAGGAACCCATTTCCACTGATTTCTTTCTTACCAGTCTCTCTGGGCACGACCACTTTGAAACCTGCTCGAAGATGGTTGTAACAGGGTGTTTTGTAAAGGGCTTCTCCTGGCCTTTGTTAAGCCCATTCTCTGTGGGACATGCACACACAGACAGTTCATTATCTGATTTACCATCATTTGGGCCCAGTGTTTCCTTCTGTAGAGGTTTGGGTAAAGGGTCGTGTTTGACCCTCCCAGAGAATAAACAAAATTGCTTGGGTGAGAAAAAGACAAACTATCTAAATGTGCATTTAGGGGCTTAATGCTCTCCATGTATTTAATAAGTAATGGAAGAACATAGTGTGGGGTGGATGGTTTCTCTAGGTGACCAAGGCCAAGATTCATGAAAACATATTTTTAAGTACTTTGTATTTTAAACTCTCAGGACAGTTACATGGGACAAGATGCAGACAAGCTCAAACACCTCTTATGTCTCCTGTCTTGTACTGTGATTTCTATATAATCTCCCTGACAGGTTCCTCATCTTGATAACAGGGGAAACAAACAAATTACATGTACTGTGGGACATCTTCACAGATCTGTTTAGTTGCAGTCCATGGAATTTCAGCAGTTATGTCTCTCCTTGATTTCTTACTTACCATTTTGGGTGTGATTAAACTCATTAGTCTATATGCCTAAAACCTAGAATTCTAAATCTGAGCTAGTCACCCTAAAATATCCCTGTGATCACTGGCTAAAAAAATATCTCCAATGCACAAGCCATCTGATCCTAGGAAATGTGTCTGAAACCAGTAAGATTAACTGTCCTCTGGAGGATTCTATTTCTCTACACTGACTATAAAAAAGTCTGAGTATGACTTGTTGAAATGCAGTTACCATTTGTATGTCTGAAATTAATTGTGATGAATCCCACTGTTTATGCCTCCTAATCCAGCCCTGACACCTCAGTCAGAGAAAATCTGGAATCAGTGTTTACCAGACCACAGAGGTTTTAGCAGCTGTTGTGTCAGAAAACACATCCGAAATTTTAAAGACCACCAAATTCTTCAGAGCCCTGCTTCACCTTTGTGTTCCTGGCTGTCATTCTCCTGCTGTAGCTTTTTGGTGGTGCAAATTCCACACCCTCAAGATGAAGAGGCCACAAACAACAAATGAAGATAGGATGGTTTTGAAACAGCTTTGCTCTGCTACATCAAATAACGTAGTGACTAGTGTTTTCACCTATAGGATAGAAAACATTTTTGTTTCCTCATTTGGAAGGAATGCTTGAATCAGAAGATATTGCTATTCTGTGGCAGGTGACAGTATCTTCTTAAAGGCTTTTCTGTTTGGCAAGAACATCTACATGAAACAGGTCTTTCATTCCCCAGGACTGGGGGATATATCGATATACTTGATAAGTTATTGACTGCAGATGAAAAATGGCTGCCATATCTTACTGCCTAGTTTCAGGGACCACTCACAACTACATGTTTTCAAACTGCTTTGGTTGTTAGATATCCATAAAAAGTGGGTAGGGTTTTATTTAAACTGCAGAAATAAAAATATTGAGTTAAAATTTTCTGTTAGGTCAAAATAACACAAATATATTTTGGGGAGAAAAAAATAAAGAGAGAAATTGTTTCAGTTATTTTCCTATTATTTCATCCAGTTTTCCTGTTGACTTTGCTAATGTAGGTCTTTCCTCAACAAAAATGATATTTTAAGAAGAAAAAATTTACAAAGTTTCATTAAAAAAGCCAAAATGAAAAGTTACGGCATTTCAAAAATGAAGCATTTAATTGAAAAAAATTGTAAGTAGAATATTTTTACTTTAATAAATTCCTGTTTTCTGGCCAAAATTATTCACTTGAATTGACAGTTGTTTATGCAGAGAATTTACTATCCATAGAAAAAAGTGTCACTCAATTCTACATGAACACCTCCTAGGGAACAGGCGTAGGCCCTACCTTTTTTTCACTAGCTTCCTCCTTGCTAGTCCTGGTGTTTCCCCACTTACCTCAGTGCTTTCTGCAAGTCTCAATCTTATCTGCCTAACTTACCCATCTGTCAGTAGTGTTGCTATTTAACTCAGAGATGATACAATACTTGGCAATAGCGTGCTTAAAAATTGGTGTAGCACTCCCCCTCCCGCCCCATTTCATTTATACTTAGCTTTTTGTGAAAAAGTTGAGAGAAACATTGCCATTTCATTGAGTCAATACAGTTTAAAAATATTCAACAAATGTAGTTCAGGTTCTGTGAGTTTACAGTGGTGAGAATTGTATCCATAATTTCTGCTATGAGAATTCAACCTTTGAAATAAATATGGACCTTCCCACACCTGTCCCTGTAATAAAAATGTTGCTATTCTACTGGCAGTCTTTTAAAATCTTCCTCTTTTTTAACAGTCAGCATTTGGAAGGCTGTCCCTAAATTTTTTTATAGAGCATTTCTTGAAATAACCCATTCTCCTATCAGTTCACTGGGTGTTGGAGAATTCTGTGTGGAGAATATTTTGTTTTTGTTAATAGCTAACAGATTTTTATTCACATATTATTCCTGTGAACTTTCAGTTCTTTGTCCTTATGGAATGAGCTGCCACTCACATTTTTAAATGACACTGTATAATAGACTCATTCTCTCCTAAGGTGAACTGGTCTATTCCTTACATTGCTTGCTGCATTGTAAGAATACAGCCCCTTTCTTGTAGTTACATGCCCTTTAACCTGCACAAAACTCTCAGTTCCCTGGTTTCTCTTAGCAAGAAAATTCATTACTTTCTCCCCATAAGAGACTATTGCTCTCTCCCAGGGACATTTTAAGTTAGTTTATGCTTAGCATTAAATCTGAGGATGTTGTGGATATGTATCCAGTTACAAGAAGATCACCAGATAATTTTGATTGTTTAATAAAGTAGGCCCGATCTGTGGCCAGTTGAGTTTCTTGAGTTACTTTACTTTTGTGAATGTTATATATTATTTATGCAGTAAATATCTGCAAGATAAAATAAAATAGCTGCCTACACTGTTTATATAATTCACCTCCTCTTTCTGGGCTACTCTAACATGCTTCCGAGGAGAAAGCATGTATGACTGATGTTTCCATCATTTGTTCTCTATGGAGCAAGTTTTGACACAGACACTGTACCAGTATCATTAAATTTATAATAACAATCCAAATGTGTTCTACTTTGCAGTGACCTGGTGTGGACTCAGTGCTTATTAAAGAAGGTCAGCAGTTATATACGTATAATCTAGCAAATGGTATATTCATAATATAAAATGTTAGCACAAGATATAAATTAATATTTGTCATTACAGTTATATGATGAGAACAAAACCAGAAGGAAAACTAATGCGAATCATGATAAAAGAAAGTCAAATACTAGAAAACGACTGTTGAAAACTTAGGCTGTCCAGGCTAGACTTCCACATTATTCATTCACAGAATAGGGTGGGATGTTATCCTCCCTCCTACAAAAGAAACACCTTTAGAGGGAATGAAAGCATTTCTCCCAGGCACTGTTCTTTGATAAAAGTGATCATTTCCTGTAGGTATCAGAGTTATTTGTTAATTGTGCAACCAGTGAGGGACAAGAACAAAGGAAAAGCTGCCTTTCTTATCATCAGTCCCAGTATCAATCCAAATCAGTGCTCAGGCCATGCCGCCTAGCCCTGTCCAGACCAAACATTCAGGTAGGAGGGCTTCTTTCAGGTGTAGCTCCCATCACACCTGTGTGTAGGCGGAACAAAACCTGAAGAAATACTACATGTTGGAAACACAGTGGGATAATGTGCATGACTGGACTGATGCAATGGATGGCTACAAACATTTCAGAAGGGAAAGGCAAGGCAGCAGAGGTGGTGGGGTAGCTCTGTATGTCAGGAACTGCCTAGAGCTGAATGATGGTGACAGGAGGGTTGAATGTTTATGGGTAAGAATCAGGGGGAGGGCCGGTAGGGCAGATATCCTGGTGGGAATAGACTCCCAACTTGGAGGAAGAAACATAAAACATTCTACAAGCAGCTGGGAGAGGTCTCAAGATTGCTAGCCCTTGTACTCATTGGGGACATCAACTTGCCAGATGTCCGCTGGAGATACAACACAGCGGAGAGGAAGCAGCCTGGGAGGTTCCTGGAGTGTGTGGACGATGGCAGCTCCCTGACCCAGCTGGTGAGGGAGCCAGCTAGGGAAGGTGCCCGCTGAGCCTGCTGTTTGCCAGAAGACTGGAGGTTAGCCAATGTGACACCCATCTACAAGGGCAGGAAGGAGGATCCAGGCAACTACAGGCCTGTCAGCCTGACCTCAGTGCCAAAGGTTATGTAGCAGATCATCTTGAGCACCATCACATGACACATGCGGGACAACTGGGGATCAGGCCCAGCCAGCATGGGTTTAGGACAGGCAGGTCCTGCTTGACAAGCCCAATCTCCTCCTATGACAAGGTGACTCACCTAGCAGATGAGGGAAAGGCTGTGGATGTTGTCTACCTGGACCTTAGAAACGCCTTTGACACCCTTTCCTACAGCGCTCTCCTGGAGAAACAGCTGCTCATGGCTTGAATGGGTGTACTCTACACTGAGTTAAAAGCTATCCGGACAGCCAAGCCCAAAAAGTGGTAGTGAACAGAGTTTCATCCATTTGATGGTTGTCACAGGTGGTGTTCCCCAGGGCTCGGTACTGGGGCCAGTTCTGTTAAATATCTTTGTCAATGATCTGGATGAGGGAATCGAGTGCACCCTCAGTGCACTCAGTCTGCAGATGATATCAAGTTGGGGCTGAGGGTGGTGCTGTTGATCCGCTGGAGGGCAGGCAGGCTCTGCAGGGGGATCTGGACAGTCTGGACCAATGGGCCGAGGCCAGTTGTATGAGGTTCCACAAGGCTCAGTGCTGGGTCCTGCCCCTGGGTCACACCAGCCCCACACAACACTACAGGCTGGGGCAGAGTGGCTGGAAAGCTGCCTGGTGGGAAAGGGCCTGGGGGTGCTGGTTGACAGCTGGCTGAACATGAGCCAGCAATGTGCCCAGGTGGCCAAGAAGGCCAACAGCACCCTGGCTTTTGTCAGAAACAGTGTGGCCAGCAGGACCACGCCAGTGGTAGTCCCCCTGTACTCGGAACTGGTGAGGCTGCATGTGGAATCCAAGGTTTTGGGCCCCTTGCTGCAAGAGGGATATTGAGGTGCTGGATCATGTCCAGAGAAGGGTAATGAAGCTGGTGAAGGGTCTGGAGAATAAGTCCTATGTGGAGAAGCTGAGAGAATTGGGGTTGTATAGTCTGGAGAAGAGGAAACTCAGGGGGAATCTTACTGCTGTCTACAACTACTTGAAAGGAGGTTGTAAGCAGGTGGAGGTAGGTCTCTTCTTTCAGATAAGTGACAGGACAAGAAGAAATTTCCTCAAGTTATATCAGAGGAGGTTTTGATTAGGTATTTGGAGAATTTTTTTCACAGCAAGGGTGTTCAAGCACTGGTACAGGCTGCCCAGGAACCATCTCCGAAGGTGTTTAAAAAATGTGTAGTGGCAGTGCTTTAGTGACAGGGTTTAGTGATGGATTTGGCAGTCCTGGGTTAAAAGCTGGACTTGATCTCAAAGGTCTTTTCCAACCTAAATGATTCTATGAATCTATGATTCTATACATTTTAAAAGAATTTTTACAGTAACATGGGGAGATCTTGTATGTTTTGGCAAATGAAACCCCAACCCAGTTGGATAAAACCACTAGGATTCTAAAAATACCTTGTGTTTATCAGGAGTGCAGAGAAGGACAGGAGAAGTAACAAAGTATACAATGTAGAAATAGCAAAATTAAAGAAAAAAAACCCAACAAAACAGGCTCTTAGTCATGCTACATGTAAAGGACTTCAGATCTGGTTTCTCCAGTTGAGAGCACCAGGTTTATTTCTTTTCCAGTCTTGCTCAAAAGACACTGGAGACCTTGAGACTATAGATAATTCGTTAGGACTGGTTCAATGGAAATTAAATCACCTGTAGTCAACAAGATGCTCAGGTCTAGATTTTTTACTGAATTAATATTTCTGTGGAAGATAATATGAATCCCTGGTGTGCCTGTCATTAATTTGAGATGTGTAACTAATCCCATTCATTTTAGAAGGTGTATTTTAAAAGTTTTTGTAATTCTACTGGCTTCCGTGGGACTACACACCTGCTTAAAATTAATCACGTGCTTCTGTGCTTTGCTGGATTTGAGCTTTGGATTTAGTAAAAGCTTAAAGACTGACAATAATAATAACAATAAAACTGCTATAATTAAGACAGTGACACTACGATGGTTACTGCTGTGGCTACACTGAGCGATATATACCGTAACACACAGCATAGTAACAGTAATTACACACTTCACTAATTTTTATTGTAATGTATGCTATAGTGTAACTTAATTTCCATCTTGTGCATATTAACCCAAGATACATTTGGAGTGTTTACTACCTGGGTTGTTTTAACAGAAATGAGGATTATGTGTTTAATGTGCATGTAGAATAAAAATAACATTTGCATTACTTATGTGAAACCAGGAGTTATAACAAAACCTTGCATCATCTAACCACAGGATTTTAGAATATTAAGTTATTAAAACAGCCTGCTTTGCGACTGGATTCAAGCAAAATTTTGGCTTTACAACCTTGCAGCCCTGAGTTCCTAAAATACTGCTTTTGTTGTCAGACTCCTTCAGGCAAAAGCTCATTATGTTCGAAGTCTAATCAATGTATATAATTGCAAGGCAAACAATGCTGAGCTACAGCATTGTCAAATTAAACCCAACTTCATGTACTGTAACTAGTTAAGTACTTGAGTGCTTCAGCAATTTATGTTATGCAGGGAACCCAAGCAAGTTGGCTGTATTTAAGAGAATATCATTGCTGAAGCCCCCTTTTCTATCTGAGGGGTTTATAACTCAGCTGTTTTAATTTGCTTTGGGTGGAGCAAAGGTGGTATACGAGCTCTTCAGCCAGATGCTGTAATTCTCCCTCCCTTATACCTTGCAAAATTAAAATGCTGTGTGTTGGGCTGCTTCTGAACAGTTTTTCCTTATAGAATAGAAAAAGATCCTTGTTGCCAGTTTAGGAGGTTTCATTCATACCCATCAAATGAAAAAGTATGCTCATTTTTCACATAAGTGTTGTGCAACTCGGCAGTCCCGCTTAGTAGCTGGTACAAAAATGAGGATTGTAAAACATGTAAACCAAACTCTTCTTTGACACCAATGGTGGTATCTGAGTTTCCAGCTGAGTTTTACCCACCGCAGAAAAAAATGCTTGTCCATGGTATTTCTTCAGTCTCTTCTGCTTCCATTTTCCCAAGCAGTTAATTTCTTTATTTCATAAGAATCTGGCTAGGGGTTTGTGTCAAGTATTTACAGCCTTGCCTTTGTTCTCAAACCTCTTCTTTTTTGTGTATATAGATTAGAAACCATGAATCAGACCTTCCCAACCAGGACCAGGGTATTTTTGCATGGCTAAAAAAATTGTTTTTTTCTGGCATTGATGGTCAATGATTTTCTCTCCACTCAGTCATTTGGGAGACTGATACTCCCTATAAATTATAACTAATATAATTTTTAATTTTTGTCACAGACACACAATTTAAGACCAAAAGTGACCATTTGGTCTTCTAGTAGTATCTCCAACTATATAAATACTAATCATATATATGTTTCAGTTTTCGAGAACCCCACTGAAAAAGGTAAATCTCTGTCTCTTTTGACTCCTTTCTGGGAGCTATGAGGAGTCACATTCCTGCGGACTTTTTATTCCTTTGCTTTTGAACACCTTCTGATTCATTCATTATAACTAATGGAGTAGTTCCTATACACACGTTTACATGCAGCTAATGTGTAACATGTCATCTGGAACTAATGCTCTTTGCATAGACAGTTTACTTGATAATATATAACTTCCACCTACGCTTACACAGGCTTTGAAGGTTGGGGTTTTTTTGCTTATCAATAAAAAAGTCAATTTCTAAACCAAATGTCACCTTTCCCATTTCTTTCAAGTCTATATTAAGGCTCAGTTTGCCCACTTTTACCCATACTGAGAGGATCTGACCACAGCAGTAATGCCACTGACATCATTGGACTTGTGGAATAAAGAAAAAATCATTCATTTGATTTGTGATTCCACTTTTGAATCCATACAATTATTTAGGTTTATATAAAGAGGCTGCCCTCACTTTGACATGAAACGATATAAATTTAAGTATGTTTAATCTTAAATATGAGAAGAACTAATGCTGTTATGACATCATTTTCTTAAAAGATCATAATAAACTATGTATTCATATGTATATGTTAAAATTTTATAGCACAATTTTGGTTTGGGCTTTATGGTACTAAATGGTAATTTTCCTCTTACTCTTCCCTTTCTTCCTCCTCCCAATAAAGCTGATAACAATCTGCAACATTTATTCCAAGATTTTTAAGAAAATATATTTTAATTCTGGTTTGCCCTCCATGACAACATCTTCATCTTTTTTTCTGTAGAATCATGTCTTTTTGTGTGAGCAATATATGGTCCCAGAGCTGACTGATCTAGCTGTGGGGCTGTCTCTGTGAAGCAGAACTAATTAGCACAGATATAAAATTGTACTGAGGTTTTCAGGACCCAAATGCCCAGCTTTGTAGACTGCTACCCTGTGCCATGAAGTCATTCACGTTCAGGGAGTCTCTAAAATAGTGCAGCACTGCACCAGGTAAGCACATGTGTTCTGCTGAATTTGCAATAGTAACACCTATAGTTTGAAGAAGATATTTTATGTTTTGACATTTATCTCAGTCTTAGGCTAGTATAGAAAAACTGTTAGGGCTGCAGGCAGACAACTAGATCTCTGACTTTGCCCTGGCTTGAGGTTAAACTAGCTGAACAGGAGTAAAACTATTTGGGATTGATGTGGGTGAAAAAAAAAAGGAGACACATGGGAAATGAAAGAGATGGTCAAGAAATGGAAAAAGGAAAAATCAGATTTGAGAAGCATGCGTTTGGTGCTGACTGAAGGTGGTGCTGGGCAGCCCTGCTCTTCATCACTGGGGGACAATAAAGCAAACCTGTACCACACAAGTCAAACCTGTTTCAGCGGCCACAACTGGGAAAGGGTATGTTTTTCCTGGATGACTGGAAAACACTGAACTTAAATTTCAAATCACAGAATTGCCTGCTCATATAAAAAAAAAGTACATAAAGCCCCGTAGTGTTGATGCAGGTTGATGGAGTGGTAACAGACTTATACTGACAGCAAATTTGATCCTTAAGTTTCCAAATGCTAGGGATGAAGTAAGCTTGACATAGGGATGTCTGAAGTTTCAAAAATACCTCTGTTCTTTATCTGACACCTTATTCATTCTCGATATGTCTTATTTTCCCTGCATAGACCAGTTCTGTAGTCTTTCTTCATGCTCTCTTGCCTTCTAGCCTAGTTTCTCCTGTGGAATTAACTAATCATATTTCTCTTTTGGTAAGGGTAAGGGCTTGTTCTCTGAGACTGCAATCTTGTAATTAAAGAAAGCTTACAATGCCAGTGTCAATCACAATGCTCTGAAAGTGGATAGCAATGACCTCAGTTATGTTCCTTTATACAGCGCCTTTCAGACTATGATCAGGAAAGTAATACGTTAGGGACATGAATCTGACTCAACCTGTAACTAAGGGTTTAAATGATGCTCAGACTTCTGCTCTTGACCCATTCTTTTCTTTGCTTTACAAGATAATGACCACATATGAAGACTGTATGAAAAACCTGATTTTCTATTTTTGCTCAAAACATTCTGTGCTAAAAATGCCCCATTCAGAGCCTGATTTCACCCCTTCATTTCTGGGTTTGCTTGTTCATGATGAATAAACTTTTTTATCTTATTCCAGAGATTTTTTGTGTGTGTTTGACTTCATTCATAACTTCAAAAAGCATAACAAGACAATTAATGATAAAGTCTTCTCCAAATGTTTAATTATATTTCATTGTGCAGTAGTTCCAGATGACTCCCAAATGAAGGAGGACCACAGTGCAGTATATAGTGTGGCCTAAGTTCATCCATCTTAACTTGAATCAGAAACTAACCTTGTCATTATTAAACATATAAAAGCTTTTGACGGTAAATGGAGCAGTATATTTAGGACTGGTTGTAGTGTAACACTTTCTATTAGAAGACTTTCAGCTACACACAGCTTTATCTGACTCAGGCTGAAATTTCCTGCTCCTGATGACTCATTCCAGCTGATTTGTTTTCGATACTTTCTCAGACCTATCCAGATGTGTCTGAGAAGGATGCCATTGGTGAATTTATTGTTCTAGTTATACTGAAAAAGCCTATCAATATTTGAGAAATCTTACTTCTTCCATTCTTGGGAGCATGGGGTTGCAGACATGTCTCTTACTAGTAAGACACACAGCTGGCAACTTTCTTAGTGTAGAAAAAAACAACCCCCCCCCCCCCAACAAACAAACAGACAAACAAAAACCCCAAAAAAACAGGAAACAGTTTGCCTGCAATGACGGGTTATAACTGGTAGGTGTCCTTAGGGGCTCTTGTGCTTATGTACATGACATTGTTATTTCCATCTGTCTCCCAGTAGTGGTTGCTAATTATTCCTTAGTAGTCGCTTATTACTCCTATGCCTGAATCATCTCAGCATGTATTGTGCTCTTCAGGCTTTGCAGCTTTTTGGTAATTTCATATACCCTACTGCATATGCTTTGTCCCAACACTGAAAGGAAACTACATTTCTAGGTTCCCAACTTTCAGGCTGACTGATTTGGCTGGTAGACCAGGACCTACACCTTTTCAGTCACTGTTGTTTTCCAAAGTAGCCAGTGTAACTAAAGCAAAGATTAAATCCTCATGGGAGGAAACCTATATCTGTCTCTGTTCCAGCCCTAATGACATTTATGTTTTAGGTGTTGAAGCACAGAGACTTGATCTGGCCATTCTAGATTTCAGATGCCAAAAAACAGTGGGATGAACTGACCTGAACTTTCAGTCAACTTAGCTAGTAAATTGGGAAGGTCCAGGCCATGGACTTGAGTACTGACTCTTTCACTGTGTAATTGCTAGTGTTGTCCTCAAAATCTTATGGATGTGAAAGAAAATATATTTAAAGCCAAGATTTGTTAATTGAAATCTTAACAGTCTAATAAAAAAATATTATTGGTCCAGATCTAACTACTGTAGAGAAAGAAAACAAAAAGAGACTCATAGAATCATAGAACCATTTAGGTTGGAAAAGACCTTTGAGATCAAGTCCAACTGTGAATCCAGGACTGCCAACTCTATCACTAAACCATGTCACTAAGCACCACATCCATATGTTTTTAAACACTTCCAGAGATGGAGATTCTACCACCTCTCCAGGCAGCCTATTCCAATGCTTGAACACCTTTGCTGTGATGAAATTTTTCCTAATATTCAATCTAAATCTCTTCTGGCATAACTTGAGGAAATTTCTTGTCCTCTTGCTTGTTATCTGGGAGAAGAGGCCTAACCCCAGGTGCCTACAGCCTCTTTTCAGGTACTTGTATAGAGCAATATCGTTCCTGTCTCCTCTTCTACAGATTAAACAACCCCAATCCCCTCAGCCTCTCTTCATAGAGACCACCAGGTCTTTTTCCACCAGCCAGCTTTTCAGCCACTCTGCCCCCAGCCTGTAGCGTTGCATGGGGCTGTTGTGACCCCAGTGCAAGACCCAGCACTGAGCCTTGTTGAACCTCATACCATTGTCTTCAGCCCATCAGTCCAGTCTGTCCAGATTCCTCTGCAGATCCTCCTGCCCTCAAGCAGATCAACACTCCCCAACAACTTGGTATCAACTGCAAACTCCACCGAGGGTGAACTCGATTCCCGTGTTCAGACTGTCGATAAAGTTATTGAACAGGACTTGCTCCAGTACTGAAGCCCTGGGGAACACCATCTGTGACCAACCACCAACTGGTACTACCACTTTTTGGGTTGGCTGTCCAGCCAGCATTTAACCCAGTGTAGAGTGCACCCATTCAAGCCATGAGCAGCCAGTTTCTCCAGGACAATGCTGTGGGAGACGATATCAAAGACTACTGAAGTTCAGGCAGACAACATCCACAGCCTTTCCCTCATCTGTTAGGTGGGTCATCTTGTCATAGCAGGATATCAGGTTTATCAAGCAAGTCGTGCCTTTCACAACACAATTCTGTCTGAGATTAACCAATGCTAGCTGGGGAACCCAGCCAAAAATGGAGACTATAAAACCATTACAGAAAAGAAGTCTCAATAAAAATGAGACAGTTATAATTGTTATACAGACACTTCCCAGTATCTAGTCCTTTTATCTCATGTTATGATCATTTCTTTGCTGCCAATCTGAGTCCTGATGTCTAGAGCTTCAGCTGGGCAAAGGAATATGACAAGTCATCAGCCTCCTGAGTCCTTTCCTTGGAGGAGTATGATGTTGACAGATCCTTCTACTTCACTCTAGGATCCAATGGAAGCAGTTTTCTCTGTGTTTGCAAATACGTTTTTTCTTCGTTGACACATAAGACCAAATTCACCATACATAGTGCATTTTACAAACAGTTCCTTTTTGTTCTTTTTTGTTACCACCGCAGCTGGTTTTCCCCAGAGATGAAGACATTACTTCAAATGTCTTGGCTTTCAACATAGGAGGTTCTTCTCCCCCACCTCAAATGAGTTTTATGCTCAGAAATGTTGATCTTGACTCCCAAATCATCCAAGTCACAGTTTAGGAAATTTTCTATAGCAATTCATCCTCCCGGTACTACATTTTTGGGACACAGGTACAGTGTGATTTGAGCATAGTGCAAAGGTGTCTAAAGTAGGTAAAGCCAAAGCTGGTAAGTCTGCCAAACAAAATGGGAATTTGTTAGGTTGGGGGTGAAGACCGTCTAATTATGGTAGTGTGATGCTTATGAGAAGCCATGCTCTGTGTCTTTTTGTTCTGTTTCTGGGGTATCTGCTGTGGGACAGACCCCAGTTATGGTGTAGCTGTGATATGGTGGTCTCCTGAGAGTCTTAAATCCATTCTCCGCAACATACCCTATTTGAAAAGATTGTTTGTGAACATTTTGGGTTTTTTTCTGAATTGTATCAATTTCTTACCAGCCACACTTATTGTGTAATTTGGTCTTCTATCAGTTCCGTTTTCTTTGAACACAATACAGGTATAAGAGGAGACATGATTTTCTAAGGGAAGAGATATGAAATCATTTTCCTATTGGAAAATCATTTAAAGGTAGTATCTAAATTGCCTAACATAGGTAACTAATCTAGATGGACTGGATTTCCTTTTAGAAACCTTCCGGGACACTAATCTTCTCCATTAACTCTATGGGAAGCTATGGTATTTGCTTTAGAAAAAAAGGCCTGTTAGTTACCTATTAGGCATAGTGAATATCATCCACAAACTTTTCTATTGAAGTATTAAATACTACCTGGGTCACAGATTGGATTTTTGACTGTATGATAAAGATGTTGTCCATGTTTCCTTTTAGTAGAGGCTTCAACTTTAGATTTTTAGATGCTTATTAATGCTTCTAGGATAAGTGCCAATAACATTTTTTTTAATACTTTTGAAATTCATCAGAGTCCAAATGTTCTGAGGCACCATTTGACATGAGTAGAAATTTCAATGCTATCAAGGCATCAACATAAAGAAACAAATTCTACCTTAAATCCTTCTATATTAAATCACTGGTTGAAGAAATATGCTAAATATTTTTTGGTAAATATTAAATACTTATGTGATGGAAATGATTACATTGATGAAATTTGTTAATGACAAAGTGAGAAAGTTTTAAGCTAGGTGGAGCACGGGATTAACATATGAAATGATCTTAATCAACTGGAGAATTGGTTCAAAATCAACAAAATGAGATTCAACAAAAAGCTAATGTGAAGTACCTTGTGAAATCAATTACGCACATACAAAATGAAGAGTAGCTGACTAGGCAATACCATTGCAAAAAAGCATCAGGTAGATAAAATGGATTGCAAGCTGAATTCAACATTAACAATCAGATGTTGCAGAAAGGGCAAATGTCTTTCTGCAATATAGGAACAATAATGTTGGAGGAAGACAACCAGGTAATTATTGCTCACTATCTAGTGCTAGGGGAGGATGCACCTAGGGTACTATGTCCATTTCAAGAAGATGAAGATAAATTGGAGAGAATCCAAAGGAGGTATACAAGAATGATTAGAGGCTGGAAAACATCACCTCTGAGGAAATGTTCTAAATAATTAGATTTGCATTTTCTAGAAAAGAGAGAATGAGAATAAGTAAAAGAGAGGAGGGCTGCAAGAGAGGCATGTGAGAACCATGGTTAAATATGCAAAAGGTTGCAGTGATCTATTGCTCTCCAAGTCTACTGAGTTTGTGTTACAAAAACTAATTTGCTTAATTCTTGAGGGAGTGAGTCAGGAAATGTATTTTGTGTAGATTCTGGGAAATGCTTTTTAGTAATTTTAATATTTTAAAAAATAATAATTTTAATATTTCATAGTTTAATAATTTTTGTTGCTTCCCCCTCCCCCCCCCCCCCCCCCCCCCCCTTTTCTTTTGCCCACCCTCTGGAGAAACAGCAAGTAAGATTCTTTCAGGAAAGAGGAGAAAGAAAACCTCTTTTCAGCAAAGTTTTTTTTGCTTAATCCCACTTTGAACATGTGGTGAAAGTTTCGATAATTTGAACAGTATAGAGTAGGCATGCATGAGGTATTGATGGCAATACTAAAACACAGAATCACAGAAGGGTTGAGATTGGAAGGAACCTCTGGAGGTAATTTGGTCCAACATTTCTACTCAAGAATGGCCACCCAGCCAGTTGTCCAGGACTACGTCCAGCCACCTCTTGGACACCTCCAAGGAGAGTGATTCCACAACCTTTTTGGGCAACCTCTACTACTGATTGGTCACCCTCACAGGACAAAAGCAGGTTTTGATGACCAGAAGGAAACTCTCATGTTTCAGTTTGTGCTCATTGTCGTTGTCCTGTCACTGAGCACCACTCAAAAGAACCTGGCTCAGTCCTCCTAGCACCTTCCTTTCAGGAATTTATATACATTGATAAGACCCCCTCCTGATCCATCTCTTTTCTAGGTTTAACAGTCCTAGCTCTCGCTTTTTCCTCATAGAAGAGATAATCCAGTTCCCAGCTGTTATACTATTTTTCAATCCACATGAAATAGAAAACAGAATCTAATAGAAAGCACAGAACAGGGCAGAATATAATAGAATAAGAAATATCTATAAAATTAACCAGTTTCCTATTTGGAAGTCATTTGAGGAAATGCATTCAGATCTTCCAACAAAACTTCCTGACAGAGATATGTCTGACTATAATTCAGCTTGTTTATTGGACAGATAAAAATTGTGACTTTCCTCATCTGCTTTGAATGTAAACCTTTCTTCTTTTGCGTGAAAGTTGGATCGCCTTCTAAGAATCCGGCACCAAAGGTGGGAGATGGGGAATTAAAGACCCTAAGGTCAAAGTCAGTTCATTTACAGGTCCAAGGAGTTACAGAATTTTTATTTCCTGCTAAGGCTGAAGCAAAGGGAGAGCCATATCTGAACTGAGAGCTTCATAATTTTGGCGTCTAGATTCAGTTTATTTTTAGTTAATTTAAATCATATATTTGATACAATTAGAAAGATTTGCAGTTTCTCTATAAAGAGAATGGATAGAGAAGGGAGGAGGCAAACTGAGCACATGAATAGCATTGATAAGTCAAATATTATTACTTTTATGCTCAAAATTTAGTCTAAATCGAAATGTTATGACTGATTGGGGTAGAGCACACTTCTGCATCACTGAGTCTGTTAAATACTTCTAGTTTTAGAAAGCATTAATGTGCATGTTTAACTACATAGATTCAGCATGTGCTTAGGAAATGGATTGCTCAATAAAAGGTATTCCTGTTTGGCTCATGGAGCATCCTGAAATCCTGCCTTTGTATGCAGATGTCCACCACTGCTCTCAGAGGAGTCAAGACCAATGTTTCCTTTGGCTGTAAGCACTCAGTCATGCCTTCCATGCTTTGGTTCACTTAGTATCTCAATATGAGGAGGCACCTACCCATTTTTGGTCTGGCTAATGCTGCTAAAAGAAAGATCAAAAGCAAGTTGTACAAGAAAACACGTTTTGTGGGTAGTAGATGTTTTCCAAAACACAGGGAAACTAAAGCTTAAAAACTATTTACAACAATTCCAAACCACATGATCTACATCTATAATTTTTTTCAAGACAAAAAAAAATGTCTGATTGTTAATCAGGGCCCTGAGGGCATCAATGGACCTTACTGGTCTCCAGTCAGCCCCACCTACAGCCTTCCCAACCCCTGCCCATGGACTCAGGGGCTCCATTTCAGCTCAGGCCTGGTCTCCTTTTGCTCCTGCCTGGGCTCCCTGAATGGACTCCCTGGGATGGATATTCCACTTACGACAGTTTGGTATGGTTTTGCTACATATGCATTTTTCTTGTGATAGATGCCTGCACAAGATGTAGGACATAAATCTTAAATGCTTCTTTTTAGCTTTTTCCTTCATAAATCCTATGCCAGAAGCCTTTCACTGTCAAGATAATACAAAAGGAAGGAAAAAAAAAGAGAAAAAAAAATACAGGCAGTTTCTCTAAGTAGTCAGTTAGTGACTTCTCTGTAGAAGAAAATAAAAAGGTGGTGTTGGGTGTCCCCTCACGATACACTGAACTGTCTCTTCCCTGGTCTTTGGCCAGGGTAGCTTGGGTTGTGAGCTGAATTTGTTTTGGCGAGTCTCACAGAGTAACAGACCTCTTCGCAACCAATTTTTTTTCATGCATGATGAGACATTCAGATTGCTCAAGAAGTCACCCAGATATACACAAACAGCAAATTGCAGGACCACCTTCACTTCTAAATAACAACTGCAAATCGCCTCTGCTGCTACCATATTGCTGCTGCATATTGAATATATTGCAAATCGTCAGTTCCACCACCAGTCTTCTTAGTAGGCACTCTCATTGCTCTAGTAAAATAGTTCTTATAGCCAACTGGGAACCTCTGGGATTAGGAATATAAATCCCACAACACAGTTGAAGAACATGCTTGCTCGGTCTTTCTGCAAGTCATTATTTGCAGAAAAGACACTGACTAAGGAGTTAAAGGATGCTGAAGTCCTTCAACAACAGTCATGTCTATTTAAACTGCCTTTCATACAGCCTCTGAAATATATTGATTTATTCAGCATAGCAAATAAATTCTCTTCCAATGGCCTGAAGAGGATGCTTGTGGAACATGGCTATAAGGGAGCCTTTTTATTTCTTTGTGACTAGTTTTGAACCTTATTCAGAGCTTTAATAATGTATCTGAAATAAAAAAAACCCAAAACCAAACACATTTTTGCTTAATGTGTGCTGTGTGGTTCAGATAAGAAAAAAAATTATGTTACTTAGAATCATTCAAGCTGCCGTTATCATGTATGTATGTGTTGCATCATGCATTTCTGATTCACAGGTTCTCAGTAAAAAACCTCTTGGTGCCTCAGGCGAACCAGCTTTTGCTTTCTCATCAGCTAAATTTTTGAATTATTTTCTAAAGTGAAATATATGTATTTCACTGATGCTGGGCAGAACAAGTTTAGAATTTGGTCTATAAAGAAAATTTAAAAATATAAAATCATTTTAATGGATTAATCATTTTCAGCATTCTCTTTGGGAAATAAGTAACTGCAATAATGGGTTGGAGCTATTTAACAATCTACTTGGTTCCCTGTATTTACCTTGAAAGTCAGTCAGTCCGTGTTTCCCAATTAAGTGATTTGTACTATGTGTGAGGTCCAATCTGAGAAATTAGGTCCTAGGTTTAGATTCGTTGCAGCTGCCTTTATATAGCTAAGATATAGTAGAGATGGTTATGTCTGTGTGAGTCAGTCTGCATCTCCTGTGGTCAATGGTGAGACACAAATATTTCTAGGGCACAATTCATTTGTCCTTTAGGATGAAATTAATTTTACCCTGACAATACTTCATTATCTCTATTGATTGTAAGAGGAAGTTGGTGCAGACTGGTTTAGATAGGGATATCTGCATTTGGTCAGGTGAGTCACACAGCATTAGAAAGGGACAGGAAAATTTTGTACAATCCTAGAAGAACTCTGAGTTTTCAACAGCTTTGCCTTTGCTGAATGGGTTAAAAATAAATAAATAAATAAATAAAGTTTCAGAAAATGTGCATACTTTAAGGAAAACAAAATCAATTGTCACATAAATGACTTGGGTATTCCCCTTTCAAGTTTTCTGTTTCTTTTCTTGAAGCTATACAGTAATATGAATTTTCTATTAAAGACAATTCGACCTTGTTCCAAACATAAAAACACAGAAAACATGAGCAGGTAAAGATTCTGGATATTAGAGATTTCTAATATTGAAGTAATTTTTCTTTTGATGGCAACTTCATAGGTTCTGCTTCTAGAGTTAAGCTGAATATCAAATTCAGCTTCATTCTGAACAAGCTTCTGCTTATTCAAAAGGATTACCCCAATATAACTCTGGGAAGTAGACTGGCGTGAAAACTAAATAACTGTTTTCTGTTACAACAGGATTTCCAGTCGGCTTTGCACATTGAAACTGCAGCACTACCAACTTCACAAATGAAAATTCAAATATCCAGAAACAATATGCAGAGTTATAGCTGCATAATCTTTACAGATAAGGTGTTCTTACACAGTGCCACCTAATATTCAGGTGGTGAGGAAGCACAACTGTCTTCCCTTTGGAAACTGAGCAACCCATAAGACTGTTGCTCAGAGGCATCTTTTGGAAATCACATCACTGTGGAGAAAACCCCAGCTGATGTGGGCTGGCCCTTGTCCTCCCTGCCCAATCCCAGCACCCTCCAGAGGAAACCAGTCACATCTTCATGTCAAACAGCTGTTGGTATTGGTGTCCTTTTGAGCATTTTGGTTTTCTTGTGGCTCTGACACATACTCATTATTTTCTGGGCTCTGCTTTTCTCTCTGTTTCAGATCAAAGGGATAAAAAGAATGAAAAGGTTATGTCAGAGCTCATTAAAGCAGTGCTTTTGCAGCATTATCTTGTGTGCCTCATGCTTTTACAAGGGTGTGGAGAAGAAACTGAGGACAAGGCTGGCTCAGATGTTGTTAGAAGAATGTCACTGTTGGAGAAAAACAGAACTGATGTGATACACTTCCATGCTGTTGATTTGGAGTGAATCTTGACAGTGTGTCTTGGTTTCTTTTTGGAACTGGCTGGCTTCAGAGGGCAACTGAAGACTGAGATAGCATGCACACAATTTGGGCATTTGAGGAAATAGACCTTTGAAGCAAAAGCAGCAGCAGCCAAAGGGACAAAACTGTTTGTCAGTTAGCTCCCAACGATGCTGCATCAAAGCTGTTTGGAAGTGCTTCTGGTCTAGGATTGTTCCACTGTGCCTGGGGACTCCCCTGACTGCTCTCCCTAATCCTCACTTTTCCCATTCAACTGCAAGACCCAAGAGAAGAAAGCAGAAGGTGGATGCGTGTGATGTAGTTGGTGTGGGCTCAAGAAACGGAATCACAGAATCATAGAATAGTTTGGGTTGGAAGGAACCTTGAAGATCATTTAATTCCAACCCCCTTGCCATAGGCAGCAACATATACTACTAGACCAGGTCACTCAAAGCCCTGCCCAACCTGGCCTTCAACACTTCTAGGAACAAAGCATGCACAACTTCTCTGGGCAACCTGTTCCAGTGTCTTCCCCTCATCACAGTAAAAAATGTATTCCTTATGTCTAATCTAAATCCACCTTCTTTAAAGCCATTCCCCTTTGTCCTATCCCTTTCTGCCCTTGTAAAAAGTCCCTCTCTGTCTTTCTTGTAGGACTTCTTTAAGTGCTGGAAGGCTGCTATTAGGTGTCCCTGGAGCCTTCTCTTCTCCACAGTGAACAACCCCAACTCTCTCAGCCTATCTTCATAAGAGAGGTGACCTGTCCCTCTTGTCATTGTCACGACCCTCTTCTACACTCGATCCAACAGGTCTATGTCCTCCTTATGTTGGGGACTCCAGAACTGAACGCAGTACTCCAAGTGGGGTATCATCAGAGAGGAATAGAGGGGTAGATTCCCCTCTCTGGACCTGCTGGCCACACTTCTTTTGATGCAGCCCAGGATTTGGTTGGCATTCTGGTCTACAAGCACACATTGCCAGCTCATCTTGAGCTTCTCATAAACAAACAGCACCAAGTCTTTCTCCTCAGGGTTGCTCTGTATTTGTGCTTGGGATTGCCCCGACCCAGGTGCAGAACCTTGCACTTGGCCTTGTTGAACCTCATGAGATTCAGATGGACCCACTTCTCAAGGTTTTCCAGGTCCCTCTGGATGGTATCTCTTCCCTCCAGCATGTCAACCACACCACTCTCCTTGGTGCTGTCTGCAATCTTGTTGAGGGCAAACTTGATCCTGCTATTTATGTCATTGATGAATATATTGGACAGTACTGGTCCTAGTAAAGACACCTGAGGCAAACCACTTGTCACAGATCTCACTCTGGAAGTGACCATTCAACCAATTCCTCATCCACTGAACAGTCTATCCATCAAATCCATGTATCTCCAATTTAGAGATAAGGATCTTGTAGGAGACCATGTCAAAGGCCTTACAGAAGTCCAGATAGACAACATCCATAGCTCTTCCCTTGTCCACTGTTGTAGTGATTCCATCATAGAAGGCCACTAGGTTGGTCAAGCAAGACTTGCCCATGGTGAAGCCATGCAGGCTATCTAAAATCACCTCCCTGTCATACATTCAGCTGTACATATGCAAACTCTGCCTTTAGAACCACAGAGTAGTTCCTGAACTATCTGATTTACAAATAAAGATGTAGCTTCAGGATCCATGGCTGTTTCTGCTTTCTATTTGTTGCACTGTGGTTGCACATAGATGTTAGTTACAGTTATGGTCTTGAGCCCTGTGATACAAAGGCCTATGAACAAAATAAAAATTCCACAGAACTTTCTAGAACCCTCCCCCCCCCCCCCCCCCCCCCCCGCCAAGAAAAAAAAACAGTAATACCAGAAGGTATGTTAAATTGCACTTTCCCTTCTTCCCATCGTAGGACTTAGAGAGGCAAAAGAAGACATGTCCTGGCTTTCAACATAGGAGGTTCTTCTCCCCCACCTCAAATGAGTTTTATGCTCAGAAATGTTGATCTTGACTCCCAAATCATCCAAGTCACAGTTTAGGAAATTTTCTATAGCAATTCATCCTCCCGGTACTACATTTTTGGGACACAGGTACAGTGTGATTTGAGCATAGTGCAAAGGTGTCTAAAGTAGGTAAAGCCAAAGCTGGTAAGTCTGCCAAACAAAATGGGAATTTGTTAGGTTGGGGGTGAAGACCGTCTAATTATGGTAGTGTGATGCTTATGAGAAGCCATGCTCTGTGTCTTTTTGTTCTGTTTCTGGGGTATCTGCTGTGGGACAGACCCCAGTTATGGTGTAGCTGTGATATGGTGGTCTCCTGAGAGTCTTAAATCCATTCTCCGCAACATACCCTATTTGAAAAGATTGTTTGTGAACATTTTGGGTTTTTTTCTGAATTGTATCAATTTCTTACCAGCCACACTTATTGTGTAATTTGGTCTTCTATCAGTTCCGTTTTCTTTGAACACAATACAGGTATAAGAGGAGACATGATTTTCTAAGGGAAGAGATATGAAATTGCCTGTCAAGGTCCCTCTGGATGGCATCCTTTCCCTCCAGCACGACAACCGCATCACTCAGATTGGTGTCATCGGGAAACTTGCTGAGGGTGAACTCAATCCCACTGTCCATGTCACTGACAATGTTGAACAGTACTGGTCCCAGTACCAAGCAGTGATTCAAACTGTTAATCCACAAGCATCAACAAGAGAAAGGAAAACAGGGTAACCAGAAGAGAAAGTCTGAGCAAAAGGAGCCCTTTGGAACATTTCTTCTAGTGGGTATATCACTGCTGACTGCTCAGCCTTTCTGTTGGCTGTAGAAGGTGCTGGAATTGGAAGGTAAAATAATCCAGAATATTTGCTCCATAGCCAGACTGCCTTATCCCAGAAAAATGCAGAGGGTGGGTAATCCCACTTTCACCACACTTCTTTAGCTTTCTCTATTCAACAGCAGTTCAAGAAAAAAAACAGATGAGAAAATTAATGAATTAATTAACTAAAACCCTTAGTCATGAAACAGTGGAAATGGGGTGGTCACATGGGAAATAGCAATAAAAATAAGCTTCACAGAAAAACTCCAATTTTTATATTGAAAAGTCAAGTGAATGTACAACAAATAGACATCACACACACACACAAGATAGTCATAAGGTAACTATTTCTGAAAACAGCATATGCTGAAGCACTCACATTTTTGAGTAATTTTCAGTTTAGTCATGCAGAGGTGACCAACTGTGAAACTAATTATAGAAATTTAAAGAGCACTGACACTTGTGTGAAAATGAAAGGAGTGATGTTGTAAGAGTGGGCAAAAAAGCTGAGGTGATCTGACTTATCTGAGTGGAAGAACCAGCCTCTTCATTTTGGTGGAAGAAGATTAAATAAGCTTGATAAGTCACCAGAGATAAGATATTTTGAACAAAACACACACATGCACAGATAAACCTGGGGAGTTTCAGAACAGACTCTTGACAAAAAAATCAGAATTTGCCCAGAAAAAATGATGCTCTACCACTAACTCCATGGAGGACAGACAAGGCTCTAGCAGTGCTGATGTTCTGCAAGGGAATCCAAAATACTTAAAAAAAAAAGAAAAATCAAAGTCAGAAAATAATGGAAAATCAGGCAGAGCTCAAAGTCAGAATTCCCACTAAATGGCATATAGAAGTGTAAAGTACCTAAGATTTTTAAAAGATGCAGGAACTGCAATAGATTAGACTTCTTTGTGAGAGTTTGCTTGTGAAGTCAGAGTTTGCACAGCATGGACGAAGAGGATGCCAGCAGCATCATTAGTTCAGATGTTTTTTTCAAAGCAAGAACAGACAAAACTGCAGCAGAAAATCCCTAAGTGATCAACCAAAAAGTAAATGTATAATTTATTAATTCTAAATTGAACAAGGGTCTCAGAATTATGTCACCCTGTGCATGGTGGAGCAGGGGGTAGCTGTGTTCTGGGCAGCTTTTCCCTCGTTCCATGTTTACAAAGGTATGTGCTACACTGGGCAGTGTTATTGAAAGGCAATCATTCTTCCTTCCCCCCCAGCAGTAGACCTTTGGATACGTAAGTGGTGCCAAAATGCTATTAGAAACAGTGAATTTGGCACAGAACAAAAAGCCACAAACCTTATGATTAAAACTTTGCACTTTAGGGAACTTACTCCCCAAAGGGAACATGAAAACTAAATATATGGGTAAATAATGAACTGGAAAAGTTACAAGTTACACTTACACTGTGTGTGTATATGTGTGTGTGCGTATACATTAATTTTCAAGTGGAAACAAGCCTCTGGTCTCATCAGGGTATGAACTGACTGGGAATTCAGGGCATCAAAGCAAATGAGGATGGGTTAATTTATAAGAAATAAAAAACTCTCAGTAGGATCAGGAATGAAACTGGCAGAACTTAAATGCCCTGGAGTTAATGAGTTTAAGAGCTGACAATATGAGTGTACTTAATAGTAGGACAGGAGAATAAATAAAAAAAAAAAAAAGATACAGCCTTTCATCTTGTGTATATACGCTCAATGTAACAACATGAATTTGCACAGTTCACATTTAACATTCCCATTGGGAAACTCTGGCTCTGCCTGTTGTTCTATTACATAGGAGTTGTGACTCTTCCTCAAATCCAAATTCACCTGCTACACAAGCAGTTTAAAAGTAAATATGCCAGCAGGGAGTATTAAGCATTTCGAGAGCTCCTAAATACCATCCTCAGCTGGCACAAGGGCAGGTTGGTCTTCATAAGATCTATGCGGTTCAGGCACATGGAGGGCAGGACAAGGGACACCTTAGTTCCTTTGCAGCTATTATGACCTTTGCTCTTCCAAGAGGTGGGGTACAGTTTTTGACCTCAAGCATGTTTTATGGGGCTTGATGTATTTAAGGCTGCTCTAAAGCTTTCTCTTCAGTTCATGGCATAGGCCTGTTTACAGCTTCACACTACAATTTGGATTGTATTAGGGACCTGAAGTGTTTCACAGGAAAAGAAAATGTGTTTTTGATGGGATAGTGCTGCTGTATAGATGAAGTTTTGAAGAAAACAAGACTAATGGCTCTAAGGTCTCTGCAGTGACTGAGGTGCTGTTCTGGTATAAAACAACCAAGATTGTAAATCCTTGAGGGATGGAAGTAATGTGCCTGAGAGCAAAATGAAAAAAAAATGGTACAAAGATGTTACAAGACTTAGTATCTGGACATTAATAAGGCAGACATGATTCAATAAATATAAATTTCAAAAGTCATGCACATGGGAAAAATAATTTAATCTTTACATGTGGAATGAGGGACTGAGCTGATTGTTATGGCTGAGGAATTAAATCTTGGTATTATAACACATTTTCCTTTGAAAATATCAGCTGTACTCTGCTTAATGATCAAAACCCAGTTGGAAAACTACGATTTATTAAGAGCAGAATATAGGACAAAACAGAGAATGTATGACATATAAGCTACTTTGTAATGTCAATCATCAATGTCAATAATATTATAATATATACTGACATAAGGTAATGGCATCTGACTATATTGGTTTGGCTTGTGATCTGGTTTGATCTCTGCAGAATTATACAGCAAGACTAGAAAATCTGTAAAATGTTAGCAGACCTGTTAAAAAGCATTGAACAGCTAAATAAGCAAGCTGGAAGATAATTGTTTGGTCTTCAGCCTGCAAAAAGAGCTGAGGGTATTGAAAGAGATCTGGGACTGAGGTCAGTTAGGTTACAAACAGCACAGAGAAGATCAGTTACTCAGTGTCTATTCCAGGACAAAGCTGGAGAGAGTTGGACATTAAAACAAGATAGCAAGTAGCAGGTTTAAGGAGGTCTTCACATGAATGCAGAGATTTAGTGGAAATCCCTATCACAAGATGCTAGCTAGAAGTTTATGCACCTTTAAAGTACAGTTGGACAAACTCAGAAGAGGAGTTCCTTGGGATTCTTAAATACAAATAAATTACCTCTGTTTTAGAAGGTCTTTGAGCTGAAAATTACTGATCTCTGGGAGAGTACTGTGGAGAGGCATCACATGCACTTGCTCTCTTGCCTTATATTTTTTTCAGACATCCAGTTATGATCACTACTGAAGACAAAGTTCAGGGCTCGATGGTCCATTTTGGTCTGATCCAAAATGGATATTCTGTGTTTTTTAAGATCCGCAGATGGATAGCAAGTAAGACTGGGGCCTTAACAACTTGATTTCACCATCATGCAATGAAATACTACAGGGTAGGGGGAGGAGAGGTAGTGGGAAACACCCACTGCATTGTGTAGATCTTTTCATCTGAACTATTTGTTTACACTCCCCTTATAGTCAGTGCAGATCAGTAAATACAGCCTATGGAGTTTAAGCTGTGATTCATCTGGTCAAAAATCATTCTCTGTTCTAAGAGGAGATGTGTTCCAAATTCAACGGATTGACTAGCTCTGAGCTGATGTAAGCTGCAAGTGATATGTTTAGACAGAGAAACTTATATTGTAGATGACTCAGTCAGTCAATTGAACTTTGAGACCTCCTAGACTAGCAAACTGGAAATAAATGTGTGCCTAACATAACTAGGATAACTTGGTAGCATGACTAGGTAAAGACGTTCAAAAAATAGAGTATGCAATTTTGTTCCAGAGAACAAAAAATGCAATTACACAGATGTCTATCTTCTCTCACAGACGTCCAGAGCTATGACAGTAAGAATAAAATCTAGTTGTTTTTAAAACTCTGAAAGCATAGCATTTTATCTTATATTTGTTACTATGAAATGAGGTAACCTGAGCATCAACAGTTAGGACACTTGGAGTGGGAGGAGCTCCAATGTACTTGAATAAAGAAGGGAACTTGGCTTTGTTATGCTTGTAACTTTAGGAAGATAATGTTAGAGCTGATGAAAAGTACTTACTACATCAGGGAAAAGGGCCTGGCAATTCTATCCCTTCCTGAGGTTCAGGAGTACGAAGACTATATTGCAGCTATCTATAAACTGTGTGAAATTCCACTGTTAAGGATTTCTCTCTCAGCAGACAGGTGAATTTGACCACATTGTTTTACAGGGGCTTACATTATATATGGTCGATCAGAACAAATAGAGACGTTCAGAGCAGCAAGTCACTATTTATCCTCTCCAACACTGCAGAACAACACATTCAAATCTACAGAGCAACATGCTCTCCAAGCCACTTCTCCTTAGGAAGCATATCCAGAACAGAAACTTCACTTACAAACAGGTAGGTAGACAGGCTTAATGCAACCTATTTTATGCAAATTAAAGTATAAGTCAAAGTAGAAAGTGTTTCCAGCTAATAGGAGGCATCTTTTGGGAAAATGACAGTGGACTTATGCCTGCTTTTATTATGGGGAATCTAGGGTACAAAAAAGAGAGTCCAAAACCAAAATAATGGATTTTTTTTTAAAACTTATTAAGTCCCACTTATCTGAACACTCAAAAATGGGCAGTATTGAATTTGTGATGGTTCATTTGCAGGGGGGAAAGAAAGCTGTGTTGCAAATTATATTATTTTCCCTGGAAAACTAAAGATATTATTGCTTCAGAACTTCTCATCTTTAAAAACATACTGCAACAGAAAAGAAGAGATCATCTCTTTTCAGGTACTTTATGGGTGTTCAGATTAAGGGCTTTTTCTTAGAACAATCACAAAACTAGACCTGCAAACCAGGAAAGGATCTATTGCATTTGCCTGCCAATGCGATAATGTGCCTAAGCCTAGATGGCCTTATCATCACAAAGGACCATGGTTGGTCATGTTACATCTATGTACCTAGGGAAGTCAAATAAATAATTCCAGACTAAATTAACATAATTTTCATGAGAATAAAATTTAGCTCATTGTCTTAGCCACAAAAAAGAGGTTGAAAACAAGGCAAGGATAGATTGAAGTCATATATGCATGAAATTTTCCACATTGTCTCTGGAGTAAAGATCTTTTAAACTATTATGTATCCCCCATAATTCTCCTCCAGGCTTTTTTCCTGTTAAAGATAATGCTGCAGCTCTAGCTGATGTCAGTTCTAATTTTTAGTTTCTTGTCTGTTAGAGTTACTGCAAATTTTCTAAACTCAGAACTTTTCATTCTGTAGTTTTTTACTAACCTCACAACAGCTTTCAACATTGTATTTGCATAAAAATATGTGATTTGGAGTTCTTATCATATTAGACATAGAAGTCATGCCCATAATTGTTTTATGTTATAATCTATTAATCATACAGGGATGCTTAATGCAACAGGAGCATCATGTTGTCCCCAGGAGCGTTACATTAGTTGCACTCATGGTAAAGGTGTATAATACCTGCTTTATTCTGTTAGAAACACTTTAATGTAACTTTCTATGAAAATGTAGCCCTACTGAGTCTTGATGCTGCTGTGGAGCATTCAAAATATTTTTAATCTTATGCATAAGCATAACCTCCTGCCACCACTGCCTCCATTGCCCTTACATAAGTCTGTAAAGGGACCATTAAAAATCCATTAAGCTTGTTAGTTTGCACAGCTTTCAGGGAATCTAGCTGAAAGTTTTGCTATTTCAACACTTACGGGCTTCTAATAAATACAGCAATCTTTGAGCTGTAAGGGTTTACTGGAATGGCCCATTAAGTGAGAGTTTTCTAGGGGGGATTACATCTGGGAGAATGAGGGGAGATCAGAATTGTAATTATACAAATGGGTTTTGCTTTCTTCATTTTGTTTGTTTTTGGTTTTTGTTTTTTGTTTTTTGTTTTTTTAAAGTTATTTCTGTTATCTCAAGAAGCCCAAAAGAAAACGTTAAAGAGTAAAAGGATGGTGTCATGATTAAGGTATTTATAAGAGATTTAGGAAACTGGTTTCAAGTATTTGACTTTAGATTTCAGAAAAAAATAAAACACTTAAGAACTGGTCTGGAAGTGTTCAATATCTAAAAAAGTTTTGTCTAGTTAAACTAGAGCAGCAGCTGTCAAGATCTCTTAGAATCAGGCATTTTTCACTTCTATAATACAGAGTTAATAATACTTCTGTTAGCCTCCTGTCTATTTGCGTATTAAACTTTTTAGGGTAGGGGCAGGCTCATTTATGACCTCTAGTTTCTCATATGATTCTAAAGAAATATTAATAAGGAAAAATATGCCTGTCTGGAAGGTCTTTTCACTTGCTTCATTGGTATTCACATAGAAGACTGTCTTAAAAAATCAGTGGATACTCATTTCAACAGCACATGCAGCTATACTTGTTCTCTCTGGCCATTTAGTCTTGCATTTTAACATGATTTTTTTCATTGGCAATCACTGCCCTTGCATTGTGAAAGAGGATTCATAAAGACTCATTGCAAGCTATTGTGAGGGTAGATTGGTTCCTCCATATGAGGTCTAGCATTTGAATTGTTTGTTATTTCTGGGAAGGCATTAAATTCCTGAGACAGCATTGAGCTGCTTATGGGAATATGTAGTACTTGACTAGAATAGTAAGGTTTCACATACTTTTTGTTTGGAAAGTGCTATCAATCTCTAACTTTAGCATGCATAAGAATATGGTTAATGTTTTCCAACTTTAAAAAGAAATACAATTATTTGTATTTGGTGTTTTCACATAGCTGAATACTTCTGTGTTTTGCAAAAGGAACTTGAGATTTGTCATAAGTACAGTTCTGGGGTCAGGAAGATGCCTTTTACTCTTCTCATGTCTTCAATCCATTCAGGTTTGGCTGAATTGTAAGCTGCCAAAAATCATTATTCCCCATCTGTGCTTTCCTCACTAGAGCTTGCTAGAGGCTGTCTGCTAAAATTCGTCAGCCTTCTATCAGTCCTGCCCATGCACCAACATAGCATCTCGTTTAAGTATGCCACAAAGATGAAGCTCCAGATGGGATCATGCAAAACTGGTTCTCTTCCAGCTGCTCTTTCCTCATTTAAACAATACTGTGGGTTCATACGGAAGGGAGATTGGGCTGATAATGACAAGACCATAAGTTCAAGTTTTACTTTTTTTTATTAAGTTGCTTCCCTTAAATCTGTGCCTTTCTCACATCTTATTATACCTCATCTAAAAGTTGCACAATCTGGAGAGTGATCTCTAATGTGGAGCAGCCAGGATGAAGCAATGCTGTTCTGTCAAAAGAACCCGCCAAGTCTTAACAAGTCTTGAGCACTTTACTGTGTTGTCTATGCAATGAGACTGCTCATGCATATATAACCTTAAGTGCAAATTTCAAACCTTCAGGTCTGATCATCTTACTAAAAGGGACTTTTTTTCTAAGGTGCAAAAGATAGGCAGTGACTTACTGTCTTTTCACATGCTTGTAGGCAATTCGGAGACCTGAAGAACATTTAAGTGGACGAATGTGTGCATGCAACTTTAATTTTCCCATGTACTGATTGTTGAATGCTTGATGTTGCAAATGTAGTAGCATTGATTGGAAGCCTCACCTAAAATACAATATATTCTAGGTCTACCTATGCTGCAACTGATTTTGAATATAACACATTCCCCTGAACAATGTCCTCTGCAAGGCAAGTACGTATATGTTGCCAACTGACAACATTTTTGTCACAGCACGGCCAACCAAGGGACACGGTCTGTTCAGCTGAAGTGAAGCTGAATACAGAGAACACTGAGGCAGCAGGGAGCAGAGGAAAATATTTACATGTTCAAGGGAGTACACAAAATGACTCAGGAATCATTTCCATCCTTTTTCTTCTGCACTTCCATGAATATAATTCCTGCTTGGATGTGAACTTGCATCGTGTTTTACACCCTACTCAGTAAAAAGGCAGGAATCTATATTTATGGGAATGGTTTCATTTCCTATGGTATTCTCTGGTGCACAACACTGCGCTGGGAGCCTGATGGATCTAAGAAACTGTGGTAATGGGAGCTGACAGTGATGGATAGTTGAAAAACCAAGAAACACACGACTGATCAAAAGAGGGTGCTGTTATTCTGGGATGGTCTTACATCATCTGTGCCAGAGCACGGGCAATGCCTCAGCAAAATTCTGGAAGATGCTGCCTTTCAGCACAGATGTAATATTAAAGACTTGGCTATTGGTAATAGTAATTAAGAGACAATAGCACTTTTCACAGTGAGACAAAGATTTCTGCATAAACCTGCATTTGGCCATTTGTGTTCTGTGGACAGAAGCTCCCATATCAAATGAAATTATGGAATTCCTTCCTTTCCTAGCCTGCAGCAAACTACTGTGTATTGCTGCTCTACAATACTGAACAGCTGTTCTCGTTCATCCTACAGGCAATTGCATGTGAAAAGATAATAAATCACCACTTTCCTAATCTTGAAAACACGTATGCATATTTCAGTCATAGGAACCACACTAAGTGAATCCACACAGCTAAATAAAAGACTGCAAGGGAGCAAAGACAGTCTCTGACCCCTGGTGATTTATATTGCTTAGTCGTTCTAACTCTCACCAAGAAGCCAGGCTGCAGACTCTGAAGACTGCTCCTCCAAGGCAATGAGGATGAAACTGCATCAGGTTCAGTACTCCCCACCCCACATCATCCTTCAGTACTATCCCCACAGCCTTTGCACCTTCAAATATCCACTGCCATGCAATGTCCAAGAGGTTATCTTTACTTCTGTGCAATAAAAGTATTGTGCTGCTGGGCTGAAACAGATCTCATGTTATTTCTGACACCTTGTAGTGAAAACCACGTAAAATCATAATTATGTTTTAAGGCCACACAAGGCATCACTGAGGCCCTGAGATGGTCCAGGGACAAGTGATGTGGAGTTTTGCCATAATGCCAGTCTGCTCAAGAGTAAGTCAGTCCTAAGCATTGTAACAGTGAGTCACTTTAGCACTGTCCTGTCACTCTATAGCTACATCTACCCATTGGCTACTTCTATAATAATAAGCAAAACAGCTGAAGGACCACTCTGATTGTAATAATAAAGCATAACTCACATCTGCAAAGCTAAAGCCCACTTATAAAATTTTTTTGACAGTTTTGGGTAGCCAAGAATATGTTAGAATCCCCTTACAGCAGTACTTACAATCTCACTATATGGATAATTGGATGATTGTGGGGTAGTCCCTCAGCCTAGGCACTTTTATGTTTTGGTAGCACAGATGTAGCCACTGAAGCCAATGTGTGTCAACAGAGGGGCTATTCATATACATAGAGCTATGCCAGCAATGTTTTTTTTCGCCTCTGGGAGTAATATGTTTGAGAAAATTAAGAAAGACTGAAATTTGCTGAAGAAAAAAAGGGATTCAGTGGAAATCGGATACTATAATATTTGATTAATAAAATGTGCAAGGCAATATTTTCTGGCTCTGAAGCCTAGTGACACAGCACAACTTCAACTGCACAATAAAATATCCTTATCCTCACAAACACCGCTGGAATAGTCCTATCCATGCCACACTTAGAACTTGCCCCAGTGTTGAATGGGAGTCTGCTGGTTCATCCCATCAAAAACTGGGTCAGGGTGGCCTAACAATTTATCAGGTGAACAGTCAGGTACTGTTGCATGGGCCTTATCCCTCACCCTATTTATGTGACTATTACAGGTATACTTTTAGGGGGTTAGGGATCTTGGTGCTGGTCAGATAAAAAAAAAAAAGATGATTTCCAGAAATATAATCTAAAGATTATTTTTTTAAATGCTAAGATTATGTTCATATTTGAAGAGAAATACAAAATAAGTCTGTGAGTATATGTGTGTTTCTTACTGGTGCAATATGTAGACTCATTGTTCATCTACTTTCCTGTATCATAACCAGCAGAGGGTAGATGAGGTATTTCAGAAAAAAACGTGAAAGGTCTTTCAGAAAAATGCTACCAAACCTTGGATGGGGTGAATATATCTGAATCCTGGTCTTACAAGTAGTTTTGTCAGTTCAGAAAGTGTGCCCTGTTATTGCTGACTTTGCTGTTCATTGACAGTTATCTGTGCATATTTAAAATTTCTGTTTTAATTCTGCTAACCTCTTAGCCTCCTCTGGCAAGAGGATGTACTTAGTCCTGATCAATAACAGGTTAATTTGCTTTGTAGTTGGTTTTGTGTGGTTTTTTTTTTTTAAATGTGAAACATTGTGACCTGCTCAGATTGTCTACAAAAAGTAACACAGTAACTTCCTGATGAAGGCAAAACCTTCTTTGCCACCTGTTAAAGTATTACGCATCATTCTGAAAGTTGGTATTGGGCACAGTATTGAACAGCAGCCATAGCTGCCTCATGGAGGAAATCTCCAGGCAGTGAGGTTCTCATTGACCATAACTCATGATCTAACCTTCTGTAGATGGAATATTTACTCTAGCATTTTAATTCCAATTAGAAGTGTGCTCACCACACTTTGGTTCTCACAAAGGAAATAAGAAATGGGTTATTTGAAAAAGGAATGGGCTTCAGATTAAGGAGAATACAGTCCACAGGCAGACTATTTTTGAGGCCAGTTCTTTTTAATATCTTTATCGATGACCTGGATGAGAGGATCAAGTGCACCCTCTGTAAGTTTGCAGACGACACCAAGTTGTTGGGGAGTGTTGATCCGCTGGAGGGCAGGCAGGCTCTGCAGGGGGATCTGGACAGTCTGGACCAATGGGCCAAGGCCAGTTGTATGAGGTTCCACAAGGCTCAGTGCTGGGTCATGCCCCTGGGTCACACCAGCCCCACACAACACTACAGGCTGGGGCAGAGTGGCTGGAAAGCTGCCTGGTGGGAAAGGGCCTGGGGGTGCTGGGTGACAGCTGGCTGAACATGAGCCAGCAATGTGCCCAGGTGGCCAAGAAGGCCAACAGCACCCTGGCTTTTGTCAGAAACAGTGTGGCCAGCAGGACCACACCAGTGGTAGTCCCCCTGTACTCAGAACTGGTGAGGCTGCATGTGGAATCCTGTGTTCAGTTTTGGGCCCCTTGCTGCAAGAGGGATATTGAGGTGCCAGATTGTGTCCAGAGAAGGACAACAAAGCTGCTGAAGGGTCTAGGAGAAAAAGTCTTATGAGGAACAACTGATGGAACTGGGGTTGTATAGTCTGGAGAAGAGGAGACACAGAGGGGACCTTATTGCTCTCTACAACTACCTGAAAGGAGGCTGTAGGCAGGTGGGTGTCAGTCTCTTTTCCCAGCTAACCAATGATGGGACAACAGGAAATTGCCTCAAGTTACACCAGGCGAGGTTTAGCTGGTATATTAGGAAATTTTTTCACAGCAAGGGTGTTCAAGCATTGGAACAGGCTGCCCAGGAGGCGGTAGAATCACCTGGAGGTGATTTAAACACCTATAGGCAGTGCTTAGGGACATGTTTTAGTGATGAATTTGGCAGTCCTGGGTTAACTTGATGATCTCAAAGGTCTTTTTCAACCTAAACAATTCTATGATTCTACAGCCAGTCCAAATAAAACTCCCTGAAACCCTGTGCACAGTGTGGATGTAGGTCCTCACACTTGACAAGCCCATGCTTGTTTGTGCTGCATTGATTATGTAGGCATAGTCATAACAGGATTGGAAAATCTCTGGCAAAAAAAAAAAAAAAAAAAAGGTTTTATCTGGGAATGACATGAAAAAGTCCACAATGAGTTCAATTTAATAGCAGTTATTTTAGAAATTAAGCAAAAGTAGCTTGCCTGACAGGCATCTTGTAAATGTCCCAGGTTTCTTGAAAACTCATATATGTGGATACCAGTTGGTTTTGCTGAAAAGACAAGACTATGAAGCTTCGTGTCACTGAGGCAGCCAAGCAGGGAGATTGCTTCTAATCCAGAAATCCCAGGGCTTTCAGAAAATGTGCCCAGGTTCAGCCTCTCAGAGTGGATTGTCATTGTATTAAGAACCTTTGGACTACTCCTGTCAGTGAGAATTTTTGGGATTTGTTCTGAATCAAAACTAAACTAAGTTTTGAATATCAAAACCTGATGATATGATTAAATCCTCTGTGAAGAAGAACTGCCTTTCCCCTAGCAATTCTGATTATAAAATTGTGAATATGAATAATGATTTTAATTCAGGTCAGAGATAGTTGCATTAGTAGAGCTGTGCAAAGATTAATACTCCATCTACAGTAAGTTCTACTTGTGCTTCAGTTTCACAAGCGTGATACTCACATACTAAATTTTAAAGATTCCCACTCCTCCAAAACAGGATAAAAATATCTGATAGTCAATTTAAGATATTCATTTCACATCTCACAAACACATGACCTCTGCAAAGCCCTTTGTTTCAGCTGAAAGGTGCTTCTATTTGCTCTACCTCACGTTGAAGCTGGTTGCCTCTCCAAAGGGTCTGATCCCTGTAGATTATAAAAAGAATAGATTTGAAAGACGCTTACAATTCATTTAATTTCAATTCCTTTACTTTCTTTCATCCAATATTCTAGATAAACAAACAAATGAGGTAATCATTTCAGTGACTATATAATTTTCATTTTCTGCTCAGTACGCACAAAAGCCAAAGCCATTTTTCTTTAACACCATTTTTTTTCCTCATAAATTGTAAAGTAGAAAGATCTGCTCATGTCTTTTTTAAGTTCTGCATCTATTACATACAAACTTGGCTGCTTTAAGGGACATAATGAAAGTATATTGTTTTCTAAATATATCCTCAGAAAAAAAGAAAAAAAAAAACACAACAAAAAAAAAAAGAAAACAAAAAAATCCACCAAAATATCCTGATCCAATTAATTCTCATCTTTGGAACATTTAATTCTGGAGCCAGAACAGTTTTCTGTTCTTTTCTGCAAATTTTCTGTCAATGGAATATAAAATTTGTGTCAACCACATTCAACCATATGTTAGATTTTGACAACACAGATTTCTGGGAGAACTTTGGGTTCCCTGTAACACCCCTAATGGTTCAGGGTCCTTTCTAACGGCTTTTGTGAGCCTATAAAAAACAACCCCGATAAATCAGTAGGCTGATTGGATGATTCTAATGCCATGTTACAATACTGATGCCATCTGTGTTATGAAATTTTTCAGACACTCCAATCATTAACACAGCTCCACTATGGGAGGGGTTTAAGCAAGCAGGAGGAAAGAAACAACACCTGCCTCAGAGAGCTGATAAATCTTCCTGTCTCCTTCCCACACATGCACTCTGATGTGGATTAAAATGTGTTTCTCTGACTCTCAAAGATAGTAATGATTAATGACTGCAAATAACAGGCACATTGTTTGCCACACACTTTAGACTTCTAAAATGTGGATTAAATTTCCTGTTTTTTCACAATTATCAATCAGGGGGGTGGTGGTGGGAGAACAAATAACCCCTCCCTGTTTACTCTTATTTGGTATTTAGTTAGATTTAGAGGGTTAAATCTATTCAGTTTTAAAAGAAGAAGAAAAGAGAGGATTTGATTGTTCATGACATTTTGTTCAGAATCAATCATTGTCAGCTCAGGTCAGACTGATTTACTATGAGCCTGCCATAGAAAAGATTTGCCACAAATGGCAAGGCTCTGAGCTGTTTCCACCGCACTGAACATAATGATGGATTTATCGTTGCAATCAAGATGGTAAAACAGCATGGTCCCCAGAGTCGTGCACCAGGCAAATTGATCACAACAGCCCTGAAGTTATATAAGGGCTTTGTTTATCTGGTCTCAGTCTGCAAGAGTAGTAATCCAACTTAAGATAAGACACTCTGATCTTTACAGAAGTTTGGACAGGTTTTATCTCCTAAACCAGTATACAGCAGAATTGTCCCTGTTGAGGAGCAAAACAACTAGCCATTAAATATATACATATATATTTTTAAAATAAAAAGTGATCTGAGAGAAACAGAAATAATAAATACTCTTATTATTGATATTCTAATATGATAGTATTGCCATAATCTGTAATTGAGTTAATATACTGTAATAATTCAGTGAGAAAGTGAATAATATAGGAGCAAGAACATTTGTTTTAATACGTTACCTTTCCATTACAGTCATTCTTTCTTAATTCAGTGAAGAAATGTCAAAGTTAAACTCTCAGGTCCCAATAAATTATAAAGCTAGAGGGATATATTAACCCCTCTGCAATAACACAATGGCAAACTGGGCTTTTACCTATGCAGAAAAATAAAGTCAGCCTGTGGCTTGTGTTTCTGGAATCATATTTCAAAGGGGAGAAAATAGTATTTCTTCTCTTTGATAGCGAGCAAGCTTTGGAGAGAGGAAGGGATACTGTGGACAAAGGAGAGGAACCACCGAAAACTACTAATGGGGCATCACCTGGGAAGGCTCTAGCTTGTGACTCAGCCCTGCAGACTACTGCTCATTTTCCTGAAATTCCTGGACCTATACATAAAAAACTTGAAATAGAACCTGAGAAAGAGATCTCTCCAGTGGGATGAGTCTGAAGACCAGAGTGCCGTTATTTGGTGGGGTCATCCAGGAATACTGAACTTTCCACAGCCTGGCCTTTTCACATCTGTGTACAAAACCTTATAATCATTCCTCAGTCACATGACAGAGACTTCAGAAACTAATTTTGACCTGCAGTCAGCCAAGGAACACAACTGGCCTTTTAGTTTCACATAAAATACAGCTAGGTGTTCTTTGTCATTGGGCTGGACATAGAAAATAAAAATTGAGTGGAAAAGTCAGAATTTAGCATATCTGTAAAATAATGAAGAATTTGGGAGCATTCTATAGATTCTAAAAACAGAATTAAGATACAGTTGATCCTCAGAAATAGCTATGAAGGAATGTAATATGCTCCCACATTGAAAATTCCTTAAATTACATTATAAATTCTCAGGAGCAGGGAATGTATTTGTATGTTTATTTGACAGTATCCATAACGATATGAACTAATGAACATAGATTAGTATCTCTATCTTAATTTTGAATTTAAAATAAGTTGATTAAATAGTTTCCTATTTTGAAGCATGGGTGTATCTTTATAATGCTTGATTGTGTAACTGGTAAAAAGTTCTGTTGCACTTTATTGATTCACTTTGGGCTTGAATATAATCTAAGCTATAATTCATGGGCAGTAAGGATTATAAAATGGCTATACAGATTTGAAAATAGAATAGCAGACCACCTAGAAAATAAAAAAGTTTAATTCAGAGACCTACTGGATTCTTCAGGGATTCGTTTTGTGCACTGAAAGAGAGGCGTTGTTCTCTCTTTTCACCTAACTATTCTTTTCAAGGCACTCACACACAGACATTGGCAGCATTGTTTGACACAAAATGCATTCAGGCAAATTTACTGTCAACCTAGCCTTCAAGGTATACAGATACACATATACAGGAATATATAAAGTGGAAGTAAAGTAGACCTGTTTTGGTATTTTGATAATTTTTTTATTGTGCAAAAGCAGAAGTTTAACAAAACAAAACAAAAATGTAAAAAAGTAATGTTTTTTAAAAAACCTTTCCCATTAGTAAGATGAAATAAAATATTAGGAGCCCATCTTTTCATAAGAATAGTTTTCTTTTGGAGGTTCTCCTCATGCTTTAATGAAAAATGCAAAAAATTCCTTTTCAAATTTAAAATCTCTACATTTTCCAGAAAGCTGAATTCCACCTTTTTCCCAAAAGCCTATTAAATAGAACATGTTCCTTATTCACAGTGAAGCCAACCTGGGTTGAGCCCATTTGTGAAGATTTAAATACCTTCTAAAGGCCTGTTTCTTTCCAAGACAGATGGACTTAGCTCTGTGAATTCAAAGTGTTTCTACCCTCAGATGGTCTCCCACATCAACAGGAACTGGCAGCCCCCTGCCATTGACCTTGTGACAGCAGAGGGTGGCTGAAACAAATACATGGCCAGCCGTAAACCTCCTCAGCTATGGTTCCCCCACAGGGCTGGTTCTTCACAGTTCTGTTTAGATTGCATTATCTGATTTTGTAGTAATGCTGATCTTTCACAATGGTAACTTTCAGAAAAGAGTACTGGGGTAGTGAAAATACCCCAACCACAACAACCATTTCTGCAGTGAGCCTGATAGCAAAGGGTAACACCAGATATGCTGATTTAGGTATGTATAGGTCACCAGTCAAAATTAACAGAAAAGTTACACAAAGCTGTCATTCAGAAAGGCATCTCTTTGTTCTTTTGTACTATTTTAATTAGTGGCATTAAAGATACTAATAAAACTGATTCCTACATTGACTCCAGTCTTTCTGGAAGGCCACCTGACTCTGTCTCTGGCCTGAGTTGAAAGGTGGTGGAACAGATCTCACACCTGATTCACAGAAAATATGATAGACAAAGTCCCTCAATTTCATTTATTGGACGCATATTTGTGGAATCAATCATGTGAGGGCCTTGGAATTATTCTTTAAAAGTTAGACACAAATTATTTCAGAATTCATTATCAGCCTCAGTTTCTCTGTGACAGTGTCCTGGAAAATTTGATTAACAGTGCACATTAAGAAAGAAAAGAAAGAAAAGAAAGAAAAGAAAGAAAAGAAAGAGAGAGAGAAAGAGAGAGAGAAAGAGAGAGAGGAAGAGAAAGAGGAAGAGAGAGAAGAAGAGAGAGAGGAAGAGAGAGAGGAAGAGAGAGAGGAAGAGAGAAAGAGAGAGAGAAAGAGAGAGAGAAAGAAAGAGAGAGAGAAAGAGAGAGAAAGAGAAAGAGAGAGAGAAAGAGAGAAAGAAAGAAAGAAAGAGAGAGAGAAAGAGAGAGAGAAAGAGAGAGAAAGAGAGAGAGAAAGAAAGAAGGAAAGAAAGAAAGAGAGAAAGAAGGAAAGAAAGAAAGAAGGAAAGAAAGAGAGAAAGAAGGAAAGAAAGAAAGAAAGAAAGAAAGAAAGAAAGAAAGAAAGAAAGAAAGAAAGAAAGAAAGAAAGAAAGAAAGAAAGAAAGAAAGAAAGAAAGAAAGAAAGAAAGAAAGAAAGAAAGAAAGAAAAGAAAGAAAGAAAGAAAGAGAGAAAGAAAGACAAAAAAAACCATTCTGGATGAACACCTAACCCTTCACCTGCAAACAGACAACTCAAACAGCTCAGTTTTCATCATCCTCCTATAAAATCAGGTGAGATTTGATGTATTAGATTAGGATGCAAGGATCCAAAAGAAAGAAGAAAAAAAATCACGTTCCTGAGATCCTAGTGTAAATCAGCTGCTTCCCTCAGGCATCATACCATTTTTGAGTTAGTAAAATCACTGACATAGATTGTGTCCTGGACCATTTGTCTCACTTGTTTTGGCAAGACTTGTCTAACACACAGAGGAAAGCAAGGTTGGCTTCAGGTGTAGAAAGGCAAGAATGTGGTCACCAGAAGGGGGCTACCCTGAAGTTTGCTGGGACAGCTAAAACTAATGCTTTTTCCAGCCCTGTTTCCCCAGAGTGCTGTCTTAGCTGAGCAGATCAAGCATACAACCATTATACTATATTTCTGCTTTTTTTATCAAGCATAGCTGTTACTTTGAAGCTTCTTTTGTCCCCTACCTATTTCTCTTTCCTTTTCTTGTCTCTCCTTCTTTCTTTGGAGGTTAATGGGATGTAGCTCATCAGTGATCTCAGGTCAAACTGTTTGGCCATCCCTATCTAGAAGTCATCTAATGAGTGAACTAGTTCTTGATGCTGGCAACCATAGGTCAATCTGATTTTGTATTAACTCGAAGAAGGTCAAATGGTCTCTAAATTTGATAAATATCCCATTTCTTGAACTGCTGATGGAGAGCACAGACAAGGTGAAAGTTAATACAATTCTGGACTTGTACAGCCACACAAATAGGTATTACAGCTTAATTTCCACAGGACATAACTTAGACTCTGCTTGTGCTCAAGAACCTAATTCCTATGTATCCCAATTAAATTAGAACTAATAATGGCAAACACTGTATTTGATAAATTTAGCCTCTTGGTATGTAAACAGTCTCTGAACAGCCTGATATTTTTAAGCTGCATCTCTCATAATCTTCCTCAGAAATTATTATCTCAAATTTTGGTTAGTGCTTTTTTTTTTTCCTTGACAGATTAATCATTTAAAAAATGAAATTAAAGAATTTTTATTTGAATCTAATAAGCTAGACAAGTCTCATGACGTGGTTTCTCTTTATAAGACTGGACAAGCACGCACACATTTCTGGCATGAATATGGACATATGAATACAAAGTGAAGTTTTTTGCTTATGTCCTTCTGACCTGCTTTATCTATATTTACAGCAGAGAATGGCTTAAGATATGTCATAGGAATATCAGAATTGGGAACAAAAAAATCACTGAAAAATGTAGAGAAAAAAATAAGGCTCTGGATCATCAAAAGACTTAGGAGAACATTGACAGGGAAAAAAAACAACTAAAACAAGGAAGGAAAAAGAATAAAGACAAAGTACTGTGACAGTAGAGTATCCTGAGGTCTGGATCTCAGCTGAAAAATGGGGAGTATGTAACTTCCTATCTTTTACTGTTAGAGCCATCTCACTGAAGTTGTGGTACCTCCCTAGTTGTCATCTCAGTCTCTTCAAAGTCTTCCTGTGAAGATTTTACATCTGTTTTCTGCAAATGTGCTGCTAGAATAATGCTGCAGCACGAAGGCTGGGCTAAAGTGACCAGAAAACTTTGAATGCAGCAACACTCAACGTATTTACAGATTTTGGAGGAACGTTTGTAAAGATTTCAGTTTTAATTTTCAGCTATGTCTACATTCAGGTTGCAATCCTGTTCAAAAGGGGGCTTTTTTCCATCAGATGCAAATAAGGGAAAAATTGCAGGTTTAGCTCAAAATTTTTGTAACTCACAGGTACTATCTGTGAAGTGTCTGAAGGCTGCTGTCAGGACAGAACTTTCCATAGAAGCATTAAGGCTCCTTCGCAAATGAAACGTCCAGGTTGTGAGACATGGAGTTTAGTCTGCCAAAGATAAGAGAAAGCCAGAAATATTTTGAAAGTGTATTGCTAACACATAAGTTTGTTGATTATGACCTAGTGATACTATATGTTCATTACTAGTATTTCATTTATATATGCCTGTTAATTTGGCCATTTTTAATAATCAGTTTTTAAAATTAATAATAGCATTTTCATTTTAATGTAACACTCACGCATATAGAAATGCCACTTAGAGTGAGAGTTAATAAGTATGGGGGAATTCTAAAGCCACAGCTACAGAATTTCAACTAGCTGGTAACAGTAGGCTTTGAAAAGCATGAAACTGGATGAAATCAGAAACGTGATTATTGTTACTATTATGACTATCATATATATATGCCCTGTGGCATAAAAATATATGTTGCTAACAAAGGACTTGTAGAAAATAACAGAAATGATATGATTATGCCAAGTGAAGGTTTTGATTAGAAGGGTACTTAGTGATCAATGTCTGCTTTTCTTTTTGCTGAAAGTTAAATTGGCATAAAATGGTTAAATATGCGATTTCCATGAAAACACCAGAATACTTTGTTATTTCATATCCTGCTGGTGATGGTTCTTAAAAGGGTCCTGAGGGCAGGTGGTTCTGAATTCCAATGTCCTACTTTACCTGTGTCCACCAACTGAACATGGTGACCCATGAGGAATTACAATAACAAAAAACTGTAAGAGAGCCATAATGTATCATGGGTGAGATATGTTCTACGAGGAACACTAAAGGACTTTGATTGAAAATGAGAAAAGGATACACTAGTAGATCACCTCCCATGAAACAACATGGTGGTAGCAAAATAGTACCTACTGTGGGTAGAATAGAAATTTTTTGAACCGTTCTTATGAAACCCAAAATATTCCACTGAATTTTCTTTTAAAAAAAAATACATATATGTATATATATTCAGTTCCTCACATTTACTTGCATGAATTTTGATGAAAGTGCATGCTCAAGTTCTATGTGTTGAATGCTATTTCCAGCATGAAATGGCATGCATTTTGCCAAGCATGTATTCTGAAGAAAATGGATAGAATTTGTAATTTAAGAAGAAAATACATGCAACAATGCAAGTTAGGAATCTTTTCAACCTACTGTTCTCTGCTTATCTGAACTTTTCTGCTCTCAGCTGTTCCCTGTATACAAAAGTAGTGGGGCTGCATTCTCAGGAGACTAGGTGCTTTATTGCCTGAAGGATTTAACTGAAAAATACCAGTTAGCCAATATTTTCCAGGTTGACAGGAAGGCAGACTATCTTCAGGAACATGGACATTTTGACAGTTGCTGAACAGATTGCCTAGTCCATAGAACTAATTTGTCTTCTGTGAGTATTAAATAGAGTAGAAAAAAGAATTCCCCACCACTCTCAAAAGGGCAAAATTACTAGCATGACGTTGAAATTCTCTTTCTGTTTCACAGCAAGTAAATCTTGGGGAAGTTTGAGCTGACTTGAGATTGACCTTGAAGCTCACAAGCTAGAACAATTGTGTAACCACAGTCAAACCTCGGGTTACAGTAAGAAGGACAGCAACAACCCCAGAAGTGTCTCGGAGCAAAAGGATAAGTTCAGGAGAGCACTGCTTCATGGGCAGTTCTATAGCTTTTCTGTCTTTCTTTTTGATTTAAAAAAAAAAAAAAAAAGAAAAAAGGCAAGCAAGAAGGAAAAGAAAAACCAGCCAAAAATGCATGCATCGACAAGAACACTTAGCAATAACTAATACTCAGCTTTATGATATTGATCATCCTTCCAGTTTCCCAGTGTGTAGCAGACAGTCTCAAGGCAACCATCACCAAACATGCACTACGATATATGCATGTGCGCTACATGAATGTAGCATGGTAGCAGATATTGTTTACTCAATACAGAAGTTAATTGTTCATAAGCATTTTAATGCACATATTTCATGGGAATTAACATGATATAAGCACATGTTTACGCTTACTTCTGTTCAACAAAACACTTTACATACACCTGTACCTCAAGCAAATTTTAAGCAAATTAAGCAGGATTTATGCAAATTGATATCACCAGAGTCCAGAACTACCAATCAAGCACCTGTAGTGAGGCAGTGTAATATACCCCAGATGGGACCTTGACCTAACAGGAATATATATCTTCTGATACGTGAGATATCTTGTTTAGCACTAGCTCTGATATCTCTGCATGAAACAATATTTTATGATGAAGATTTATCCTAAATCCTTCATTTGATCTGTCCCTTAAATACAATCGGAATCAAATTAACACTTTCCAAAATGATGAATTCCCAGGTCAAACCAAATATCCAGGTTCTTAATTTACATTCACTCACTGGAATTTGGTAAATCAAGGTGTGGTATACAACTATTGCATAAGTCCTGATCTCAGTTATTTTACAGAGAAAAAGTGGATTGCTGAATGTCTAATTATTAGTAATTGCTTCTAGAAAGGAAGAGGAAGGTTTTTCCTAGGATAAGTAATTATATTTTTAAAAAAGCAGATTACTTTGCACCTTGTTCTAAGCAACTTCCCCCCCCCCTCCCCACATCGCTGCTGGACTACATTGTCCTCATTGATTGCTATTGCTTAAGTTTGTGCTGTGTTGTAGACAATGCAGCACAGAATAGGCAGCCTTGAGAATGCCTTTTGTTGAGACTGTCAATGGTATGTTGAGTTAGTCTGTTAGTTATTACTCTGCAGTCTGCCTCTAGGAAAAACTTTCTTTATCATTAAAAGAATACATCTTACCTCAGGTCTGAGCTTTGCTGAGTTCCACCTTCTGTTATTGCTTTGTCTGCTCTATTAAAAGCCTTGTAGTATCACTGCTTTAGCCGTTTCTCAAATTTTGATGAGCTAAGATTCAAAAGAAGACATCTGGACTAATAATTGTTTTACAGAGTCATCCAGGCAGCCCTTGGTAATGTATGCAAAGTCAGGAACTTCATCAACAATCACATCATGGATGGCAATAAACTTTTTAGGCATTGACTTAACAATTAAATAGCATGAATCAACATGTTGAGTCTCTGTCAATCGGCAACATGTGCACTGAATAAGAGATGTCAGGCAAAGCTAATGGTGCTGACATTACATACTTCACAGTCTGCTCAGCATGTTACTCTCCCTGTTGCAGCTCTATTTCCCACCCACAGTTTTTAAAGAGCCGTGTGCTCCTTCCTGAAAGGGGATAGTTTCACCAAATTCTCATGACCTCATCAACTCACAGAATGGTACACAGGCTTTGAAGGATTTGTAGTTAGGACATTTTCTGTAGGTGTAAATGCCTATGCTGAATGGTTACTATAGCATCTGAGGCAGTTTTCCTCTCTTACGGTTTGGACAATTGCAAGCTAAGGTGAGTTATGTTTTGTGAAAATTTTAGGGTTTGGCTATGTTGGAGTGTTTTCTTGTCTTTTATCCCTGCCTATAAGAGACAAGAGCACAGAATTTTCCCTGTCTTCACAAGACAACATTTAGATTATGGTGCACCAAAATTTTACCATTTTTAGAGTTTTGTAAGTGAAGTCATTGGTTGTTCATGTTTCACTTTCACTCCATGAAAAACCAAAATGTAACAAAGATTTAAAATCGTTTCTTTAAAACCATATTCTTTTTTTCAGCCTAGGTTTACAGTTTTACGCAGTGTTCTGCTACTTGACTTAGAAAATAAATCTAAACAGTAGCTTGTAATTTTTGGGAACCACAAGGTGAAGCTACACTTAAATTAGCCTGTCATTTGAAAATTCAAGCCACAATAATGGTTTTATTCAAGATGCAGGGGGACAGGGGAAGATAGCTAAAGTTTCTGTGATATAGACTTCTGATTACCACTAGTTTTTCTGCCTGCTGCAATCACTTGCTTCATGGAGAAGGAAATATGAGATACTTCATTCTGAAATGCTTGTTGGATATTACAGAGCTTACTCAGTTGCAGATCTGCTCTTGAAAATCTCTGAAGGACAAATTTTAATACGTACACCTAAGATCTTTTTTTGTTGTTGTTGTTCTTTTATGCATCCTTCATAGCTGATGACATGGGTATTATTTAGATATTATTCATAGACATTACAGTTATCTTTAGGATTTTATTAAACACATATTAAGTAGTTTAGAGGAGATCTTGGAGGAAAATAAAAATTATTCTTATTTTAATTCTTTAGTAGTTAATCTGGTACACTTTTTTTAAAAAATAGAATAGCTGATGTGTAACTCAAAACCAAAACTGAAAATACGTTGTTTTTTTAAAGGCTCATTCATTTTCACATTTTCTCTTTAAATCAGCTGGTTTTATCTACCAGAGTTAGGAAGGAGCTACACTTTAGTCAGAGAGAGTATTTGAAAGATAATGGTATTAATTTCTTTGAAGATACCGGAATGAACAGACTCCACAAGGACCCAACATCCAGACTGCCTAAGAGCCTTCCCAGCACAACCTGCCTATGCAAATCTGTTGACACTAGCCACACGATGTGAATGATCAAATATCCAGGCAAGTTGCAGTTCATCTCAGGCAGAGAGGATGGATTTTGAATGTAGCTATTGATGAAGGACACTGGTTGAGTTTTTGTTCACCCTTTTAGTGTAATATTATCCCTTAATGTTGACAGGAACTTCACAGAGTTTGATGAAGGGGAAATGCAAAGTCCTTTGTCTGTGAATTAATAATCCCATACAGCAGGAAAGACTGGGAATTGCAACCTGGAAAGTGGTTTTGCAGAAAAGACCACATTGTCCTGGGGGACAAGAAGTTGACCATGAGCCAGCAGTGTGCTCCTGTGGCAAATGGGCTTATGGCTTAATGGGCTGTGTTAGGGTGAGCATCACCAGCAGGTCAAAGGAGGTGATCCTTCTTCTCAGCACTGGTGAGGCAGTATCTAGTCCTATTTCTATTTCTGGGCTCCTTGGTACAAGAGAGAGGTGGACATACTGGACAAGGTCCAGAGCAGGACCATGAAAACAATTAAGGGACCAGATCATCAGACATGCAAGGAATCCCTGAGAGGGCTGCACCTGTAAGCATGGAACAGAGAAGTCTGAGAGGGATCTTATCATTGTGTGTAAACACCTGATGAGGGAAGTAAGATGGAGCAAGATTTTTCTCAGTGGTGCTTAAATGAAAGATGAGAAGCAAAGGGCACAAAATTGTATACAGAATCTTTGCATAAACATAAGAAAAAAATTGGTTTTACTGTGCAGCTGGTTAAACAAAGCAATGGGTTCCTCAGGAGATGTTGCAGAGTGTCATCCTTGGAGATACTCAAAACCCAAGTTGCCATGTCTTCAGTGTGTGTATCTTCTTACTGGGAATACATGTTCTGCCACTGTGTGTGGGAGCTGGGAAGAGTAGCAGCCACATCTTCCAGAAAAAGGAAGAACCTGCTAATTCCCACTCTACCAGATCTGGCTATCCTTAGAAGAAAATTCAGTTCGTCTCAGAGAAAAGTGACTGTGTTGGGCCTAATTCTATCAACTGAAGCTGAACTGATAACTCTTGGTTAAAACAATCTTCTGAAAGCCTAATAAACATTTGCTCTAGTTTTTGTAGTTGTACAAGTTGTATAAACTTAATATGACTGATAAGTAACCACTTTTTAGACTAATGAACAGGACTTCTGCAATCTCTCAAAGGACTGATGTGAGCCTACACACCATATTTAGCATGTGACAAGATTAATATCTCCAAACAATGCATGATGCTGTAAATCATTGAAAGATATCTTTTATTTAGCATGTAAGTAAACTGAACAATGAAAAACATAGTGGAGGAGGACATGAGAGGCAATAGGAGACTAAATGGTAAAATGTACAGAATGATGGCGAGCCATGTCTTCTATTCTTTGGATTCCAGGTGTTGGACAGCTGTGTTGTATTTATTTCAAAGGATGATAACACCTTCTGTTTTTCACACTGTTTTGAATAAAGAAAACTGGATGATAAATCTAGTATAAGGTTGAACTCTACAACTGGCCCAGGCTTGAATGAGTCCAGTCTTGAAAGAGGAGGAATCAGGAAGAGCGTGAGTTTAGTATTCATACACTGAAGGAACAGAATATGATTCCAGACTGAAGACGTAACTATTGTTTTGGAGACATAGGAATAACTCATACCTAGAAAGCAATAGTATGTAAAATAGTTTTCAATCAGAGCATAGGCTGGAAGACCCTTGCTTAAAAGATTTACTTGCAGTAACAATGACATTTGTAAAAATGAAAAGCTCCTTATAGGTAATTCAAAAACAGAAAGGGAGGCTAAATTTATCAAATAGATTGTTTGCTGCAAATAGTTCTCCCAGCTCTTTCGTCTGGACCTAATTGGCTATCAATAATGCATGGAAATGCTGAGACACTTAGAGAATCATGTAACAGGTATTCCATTATGTAATTAAGGATCATTAATTATATTAATGACTTTTCTAATTCTTATATTGTTAACCGATGAGTATTGCTTTATGCCAGGGATATACTTTCAAATTTCCCTGAGCCAATGAAGAAGATACATCTTGCTTATCTAACTCCTGCAGGTAATTCACACAAAAGATTTCGTCTGAATAAATCTTCGGGAAGCTCAAACAAAAGCCAGATGACTAGATCACACCTCACTAGAGGATTAAGAAAAATAAAGATTGGCAAACCTAATATTTCTAGATAGTGACTAGAAAGCTTATATTGGCTCAAGGGGAAAAGATGTAACCATATATGTGTATGGGCAGAATACATATGAGAAACTGTAGAACTGTAGGACTGCAAATACGAAAATCACAGATTTTCAGCATCTGCCATGTGAAAATGCTGGGCACATGAGTTAAGTCTGTGAAAGGCTGACAAAACTTGTGCTGTTTGCTATATAAAAAAAGTACAATATTCCTTCAAGAATTTGTCGATATTGAGCCCTCCTCGTTTATGTCTCATAGAAACTTATGGGGAGATCTTCATATTCTAACTATATGATAAGAAAATCATAAACATTAGATCATTTTCTGTGAATATTCTAAAGGGTCTTGCTACCCCTTAGGTCTTTGTAGCCACCAGTAGCTGGCCAGTGCTATTGCACGGTTATGTAGACAAGGCTTTTCACGTAATGTAAAGGTGCTACATAGTATCACATTTATGTTAAAAGTTAAATTTTTTAGGAGTTTCTGATTAGTCCACCTGGCAAAAAGCTGATCAGCAACTGGGTTGGGGATGCTCAGGGTTGCCTGCTAGCACGTGGTTTCCATAGCAAGCTCTGGTACTCCTCATCTTGATGATGAAGGACAGAATGGCACGAAAGAAGTAAAAATTCAGAAGAGCTATCCATGGAAGTCAAGGGTGGTAATCAGAGTATGGCAGATCACTTTGTTGTGGTTTAAACTGAAAGAGTTGGGTTTTTTTCCATGGAGTTACACTGTTCAGCACAGGATATTTTAGTCTGATGGATTGAAAAGCAATTTCAGTTTAGTTAAAGGAAAAGCGAACACTGTTACTACCTCAAGGAAAATCCTTTGCATGCCCAAGCTAACTTGTATCTTTTCATCTTGTTGAAATGTGCAGCATAGATGTACATTATAGTCCTATATGTATTGGTCCTGTTGGTGTTGTCTGTACTTTTTTTCTGAGGAGCACTGGGTCTTGAGAAGCACGGACCACATAAATCATGGGATGGAACATGTCAGCCTGAGTGTTTGCAAGTAGTTGTCCAGAACTGGAATCCAAAGGTTCAGTCTTCTAGCTCTGCTAAGGAAGTCTTTAACTCAGGCATGGGTAAACAAATACCCTTTAAATAACATAAAGAACTTTTCATCTACTCATGCTCAAGTGACTTAGGAAGGAAGATAAATATCAGTATTTCTCTTTTACAGACTGAGAAGCAAAGACCAGTGAGCTGAAATGATTTGTCAAAGATCAGTGGGGCTGAGATGAAAGGAAAAAACATTGCTTCTAAATCCCATCTCCACAGTATCAAATTTGCAGCTTTGCAATTCTTTTTTACCCAATATCATAAGGTTTGTATAGCTATTTTCATATATACATAATGTTAAATCAACAGTTGTGCACAGTGTTCACCAATAATATTTCAAACAGCATTTCTTCCCCTAATGATTATGTTATAGTTGGTGAATGGTGTTTATGATATAGATGGTGATCTTAGGATTTTTTTTTTAAGTAATTCTATCATCTTTTTCAGCAGTTACCCTGTGTTTTTTGTGTATTATGTCTTATATATTCTTAGTGACTGAACTCACGATCCTTTTGTCTGAGACGGGAGATTTCATTAACCTTATGTTCTGCTAGTATAACTGCTTTGTGAGCTGGGGGTTTTGGTTTTGGGTTTCTTTTTTTAAGGTTTCAATATGGTGTTTAAAAGCAATATCCATATTCCAGAGTTATTTTGCATTGTTTACAGCTCCTGTGTAATTTATTACTGAGTGAATCACCATGAGTTAGATGTTATCTCTGTAAATTACACTTTTTGTGGGAATTTCTCAGATATTACAGAACTTTCTGAAGCTTATAATCCTGGAAGTGGGCAAAACATGAGCAAATTTTGTCATATTTCAGAAAAGTGTTTAAATATATTCTTAGTATTATGGACATGCTTAGATCCCCTTGGCTGTACCCTTACATGTGTCTGTGTTACACATTTGTCATTATTTGGCTCTAACAGCGGTATTTTTACAGGGGACCTTGTTGCTGATTTTTATATGTGAATCAAATATCTAACTCTCACGGTCCATCTAAAAAGAAATCCCCCAGCCTAAACTTTCTGTGATTCTCTAAAACTTTTCTAATAAAAAAAATCTTAAATTTATTGAAAAGTATTCATCATAAAGTGATTTAGTTGGTCCTCTTTGAAAAATACTTCTGAAAGTACAGTTATGGACTTTTGTAAATCAAGTCTAAGAAGGCTTTTACATATCACATACTACTGTGAGTCTTGTAACTCCTTTTTTTCTTTTCATTTCCTAGACGTTGAGGAGCAGGGAAGAGTAAAAGACAAGTGTGCATTTCCTACCATCAGGAATCTGTTCATGGTTCTCTTAGAAATTAAAAATGTTTCTTCCTCTCACTTAAGTAAATATCTATGACTTTACTAAATAATCACAACAGTATGTTTTCCATGTATTGCAAGTGAAAGCAAGCTTACATGAATGCTTCTGTATTTTCACCAATGCAGATCACAGTAGGTTTCCCCAATTCAGGTGAAAAAAAAAAATCTTTAAAACATTTTTTACACTGGAACCATTTTCATTGTGATCTGTTTTGTTTTCTTTAACATTCTTGTTAGCTTGCAAAATATTTTTAGGTCCTCTGAGAGCAGTGTCATCTTGTGTACATTATCCAGGTAAACTGTATCTGAAGATGTTAACAATATTCTGGTAACAGTGTGAGTTCCCACCCCAGGGGAGCAGGATAAGGCAAGTCTCATTTGGACAATGTTGTCCTGGATAAGAAAGTTGAAGATGCTGCAAGTAAAGGAAGAACTCTAATTCTGAACCTGGGTGACAGTCAGACTCTGTGGGGGTAGGATGCAATGAGCAGGCAAGCCTTTTGTTTACTATTTCCCTGTTGAAAGCAAGATCTCCAGCAGTTACCTACAGCTTTTGGTGCCACTAACCCTTTGAGCTTGGAAAGCTTGAAGAATAAGAGAGATTTTAACAGCTGCTCTTTCCAAATGGACTTTACTGGGTTTATTTCTAATGCAGCTGAAGGCAGAAGCATTCTGTCACTCGTTACTCTCAAAAAAGACAAGACATCCTGAACTGGCATGATCTGATTTTTCCTGAGTTTCATTATCACCAAATCTTTGATACCAGAAAACAAGTAAGCCTTCAGAAAGGAGTGGAAAGATATAGATTGGTATATAAGAGTCCTCTTAAAGCAGGGGCCAAAGATCAGAAATGTTTTGCAGGCTTGGGATATAAGTGCTCATAAAAAGTGGCAGCAGCTTTTGATGAAATTACTGAAAGTTGGTGCACAGATGAACAAGAAAACAGATTTTCCCTTAATGATGTCCCCAGATTCTTAAATTAAGCCTGGCAGGTAACAAGATCCTTCCTGGATTTCAAAAGATACCTTACATCCAGGTGCTGAAACACTAAAGCCCTGGAAACAAGAGCTTAAAAATTCAACATAAAAAAAAAAAAAAAAAAAAAGGGCAAAAAAAAAAGCGCCTGTAATTCCTCCACAATATCTCACTCTCAAATACAGCACAGGAGCATGCGTCTAATGCAGAGCCCGGTTTCTCATGTCTAGCTCAGAGTGCTTGCAAAGGCACAATGTAAGCATGTTACAATTTGGAACTAGTCACATAAGACCTCAAAGGTAAAACATCCCCATTTTCAAGTGGATTACTTTTGGACTTGGAAAGTAGATAAGGTGGAAAGCATTCTAAAAGAAAATAGCTGTGCTTGAAGAGATAGATAGCAAAAATGCATATTGAAGATTTCTTTCAAAATTGGCAGCTGGTTGACTTGTTGAGAAAGACTCTTAGGGCTTAAGTTTTTTCCTAAGCCTTTTTATATTTTTATCTTAGTAGTACTTATTGACAGTAATGTTCCTAATGTGTATCTTCAATTACAATTTAAGGAAACCAGAAAGATAGTATTGTAACATTCTTGCTACAGAAATATGAAGCTGGAAGAGTTGAGCCCATGTCTTTTGCCTTGAAAGCTAATTATAACAGGGCTGGATTCATTTACCCAAACTGCTTAAATGATATTTAGTGTAATTTTAGAGTCCCTCGAGTACTCCGTCTGACCTTCAGAAGGACATAGGTTTATCAAACGTGGTGTGCCATATCTGCCAAACCAGTGTAGGTATTTCAAACAGCTTAAGGTATCACAAATGGTATTAGATGTCTGTGTTTGGGCAAATAAATCCCGTCCTACTGAAAGACAGTAAGGTAAGTCTACCAAAGTTTATTTAAGATTTCTGGTGGGCTGAACAAATCCATTTTGTGTAGCCATATGCAACAAATATTTTTTCTAAAACACTGAGTTTATCAGCTCTGTGGTGATGCAGCTCTTCTGTAGCCACGCTGTGAATCTGGTGGATCATACAGTATTCAATGCTTTCCATGTAAACTGCGCAGCTGGTATGTTCACACCCAGTTTTGCATTTCTTGAAGAGATTTGCCTCCCTGGGCAAAAATTATATACTGTATATGCTTGTATTTCTGTCTGGAGATTTTGGACATGGGAGACCAGAAGACAGATCTTACCAGTAATAACTGAAGCAAGCAAGATTTTCAGTACTTTGACTTTATCCGTGGCCTGTTCCACTCACTAGGTCCCTTGCCCCACTGAGCAGTGAGGACCACTGTGATCACACTCTCCTTAGTTTAATGTTGCTGGTGATATAATTATAGAAGGACTTGTTCATGCTTTTGAAATCCTTCTCATACTTTTTGAACTCCATCCCTGCATGCTTGAGCAATGCTTCTATACTTCTGGGCAGCCCTTCTCTGCTTCCACCTTCTGAATAACAGATCCAGCAGATTATCTGATGAGCATTAGCATATAGAATCATAGAATCGTTCAGGCTGGAAAAGACCTTTAAGATCATTGAGTCCAACCATTAACCTAGGACTGCCAAGTCCACCACTAAACCATGTGTGATCCATAATTAAGGCTCAAAGGAAGCTATTCCTATGGGATTACACAGGGAGCATCTATCAGCTGCAGCAAGAAACAATCCTTGGTACACTCCAGGGTCTCCTGGACTGCTTCCAGCCAGCTGTGTTGCCCTTCCAAAAGACAATGGGGTGTTTAAGTTTCCCCAGGAATACCAGAGCCTGTAATCATGAAGCTATTTGCAGTTGTCTAAAGAAGGCTTTGTATACTTCTTCCATATATATCCATAGCATTGTATATATCCATAGCAGACACCTACCGTGACACGTTGTATTGGCCTGCCCTTTCTAACACATAAACCTTTATCTCACTCCTAATCCAGTGAAACTGAAAAGTGTAACTTCTTCTGCCTACTCATTAGCTAGTATATATCAAAAATTAAGCACATGAAGCCAGTACAAACTCATGTTAGTTTTATTTATACTCAGATAAGCAAGAATCAAAATCTTTATTTGATCCTTTTAATTCTTCCATTAACATAGTTATATTAATGTTTCTGCCATAAAGTTTCTGTCAAAAGAAAACTACCTAATATTTTTTTTGTCCTTTCTTCTACAAAAAGAAAAGGTATTTTTGTTAAAGAGACTGCAATGGAATAATTAGTGCCTCCTTACCTTGTGTATTGCTCTCTCTATGCAGGAGTTACACACAATTTAAAACATCAATAAGAAGTAAATTGTTGCAAATTACTATTCTTTCCTCAGTATCCAATAATTTGCTAGAACCAATAACAATGGTGTCAGAATGTAACCTTGGATCAGTTCTGTTCTGTAGTGAACCCATTAATTGTTCACACAATACTAATCCTTTAAGAATACTCAACAAGCCCATGCTAACTCCTTGAGCTTTTTTCTTACCTCTGTTTATAGACCTGAGTGCTATATTTCTCCTGGTGTTAATGCTCCTGAACAGCAAGCAAAAGAGAAAAAAAAAAAAGAAAGAAAATGTAGCCAACTCAAAGCTTCAGCTAAGTGAGCTATTATCACAGCATTGATATAAAATTGACTACTCTGCTGATAAAAGAAAATGATGATGAAATCCTCTTTCAGTTCTTCTGACTTGCTGTTTCTCGACCAGGGATATGAGAACTCCAAAACCTGGGGTAAATGCACATATGTGTGTTTTCTCTGAGAGTCCTTGATTCATGTATCCTATGAGTATAAGTCTTCTTCCAAGATTAAATTAACTTTATTTTTGGAGGTGAGTTGGTTTCTCAGATCCGGGAATATACCTGGACCTGCCCAAAAGTAGGTAGGAGGAAGAATTAGCAACTGCATCTGTGCTTTCCATGTAAATGTGCTAACTAACCAGAGTCAGAAACAGCATCTCCCTCTATCTTTCTGAACGGTGAAGGAGATCTGAGATATCTTAAATGATCTCACATTTGCTGTTCACTATATACACACACTCAGACAGCTACTGCCAAGCTGCCGATATGCAGTAGCGTGTTACCCGGCAGTAACTCATTTGTGTTTTGAAGCCATGAGCCAACAGACTTAAATCAAGCTGTTCTGCCTGTAAATTGAGAATCCCATCTACTGAACTTGACACCCCGAGCTGGCAATGTGTAGCTCACTTCTCAGGCAAGAGGTGAAGTGTTGTGCCAGGTTAGATATGATTTGTTGCCTTCTTCCCAGTTGCCCGGTCCCCATTTCACAGCAGAAGTATGGTGCTGAAGGACAGAGAGGATGAGAAGGTGTTTCCTGCCGCATGCCACATCAGGACACGCTTTTCCATGGCACCGTCATATTGCATACAGAGGTCTAGCAGGTGGGTTGCTGGTTTGAAGGAGCAGTATCTGAGAGGGGAGTGCTGTTGATAATCTGTTTTGTCCCGAAGAAGTATTTGACTGGTGAGGTGAAGTTCTGGTGCACTTAATATGAGTGCAAACACAGATCTGTTCACCCTCCTAGTAAAGAGAGCATGTGGTGTCCTCCTGGTCACAAAGGAAAATGTCTATCAGTTCCTGTTCTCCTCCATCACAGACATTTGTATTCCATTGGAACAACTTAAACTTTCTTGACTGACAAGTGACCTCTTCCTCATGTGGGAAAAGGTGGTCAGTGAGGGAGAACGAGATAAGGAAAGCAGAGATCAGTTCTCACTACAAGACTAGAGCGATGTCAGGCTGGTTACAAATAGTTCTGGTTTAGCAGCTGTGTGTACATTAACCTGTTGATCTCTTGATGAACGCTACTTCTTTTGGAAGAATGGTGTTCATTGGTGTTCTTTAACATGATTCTTGTGTTTGGTATTTAAATATGATGCTATTATTGTGAAATTAGTGGATTTTATTTTGTAATTGAAAGAAGTGATGTAACTGTAACTTCACATTTAAACATGAAGAGAGTTCCACAGAACAAAAATACAATTGCTAAACAGACAGTAGAGTTAAAGGTGCATCAGAACTGGATTTATGAGCCTTGTCAAAATTTCTGACAAATCTCAGATTCAGTGTGCTATGTTTTCATTTTTTTACTAATGATACTGTGAGACTCTATGAACTGTAAAAGCACTTGGAAGTGAAGCAGCTGACTGCACAGACCAAGGCAATGTTTCCACCAAACCTTGAAAATCTGTATTGACAGAAGTCTACTAAGCTAAAAAATCTTCTCAAAGACATCTTTGATGCCAATACATACACACAGCAGTAGTGGGTTTTTGCAGTAAAATATGTGAAGTTTCGATGAACAACAGGCTGAACATGAGTCAGAAGTGTGGCCTTGCAGCAGTGAAAGCCAATTCTAGATGGGGCTATAACAGCAAGGGTGTAGCTAGGAGCTTGAGGGAAGTGCTTTTCCCCTCTCTTTGGTACCTGTGAAGTATCTGGAGGATTGTGCCCAGTTTTGGTCTCCTCAGTACAAGAAAGATCTTGGCATTCTGGAGTGAGTCCAGAAGGACCAACAAGCAGATCAGGATGATGGAAACGCTGGAGGAGGCTGGTTTATCTACCTTGACCGAAAGTTCAGGGGAGATCTCATTGCTGTCCCCAATACCTAGCAAGTGGTTACAGAGAAGGTGGAGTCAGACTCTTCTCAAAGGTGTGCATCAGAAGGACAAGAGACAATGATCACAACTTACAAATTAGAAAACTCCAGTGAAATAAATATAAGGAGACTCTTTTTTTGCCATGAAGATGGTCAAACACTCACAGTTTGCCTAGAGAGACATCTCAATCCTTTTGAAATATCAAATTTTAAAAAGTTATTACACTTTCAATTGTACAAAGCTGTAAGCAACCTGGTGTAACAACAAAATTGGTCCCACTTTGAGCTGGGAATTAGGATGTATGAACTAAAAGGGGCCCTCTCAATTTAAATTATTCTTGAAGTCTCTTAAACTGTATAGTTTTAGTTAGGAAGGGCCCTGCACCTGGAGAAATAGATATCATAAAGGCAGTAACACACATTTTTGAAACTTTTTTTCGGGAAAAAAGTGCAGCAAAGCAGATGAAACACAAGACCTTCCCCAACAGAAGACTGAACTTAGAGAAGACAAGACAGTAGACTGTACACAAAAGGGAAATGTATGGTCTATACTGCCCATGAATGAATCAGTATGAATTGCAAACATGGTTAAGTTACCTACCAACTCAGATGTATAGCAGAATGTAAAGGAATAGATAACATGATATATTTAAAGGAAGTAGTTGAATGACTAGTGAAGAAATCCTTATCTTTTTTAAGGAGTTTGAGTAGTGAAATATTGGATTACCTCAAGTTCGTAAGAGTGTGCAGATACATGTTTTAAAAAAGCTACCAGTCTTGACAGAGACAGTAGAAAGCAAGAAAGTGACATCTTATGCAATACTTTTTGAGATCATTGATCATGCAGAAGCACTGATAACAAAAAAGCCTGTCAGCACTGCTGCAAAAAATACTCATTCAGTGAATCAAAATGAACTTAATCAATGTGCATGTGTTAAATTCTGATTTTTAGCCATTCTATGTGATGAAACTAATCATCATCAACTTCTGCTGCATACCACACTCAGATGACTCTCCATGGAGAAGCACTCTGGAATCTGTCTGACCTTCATGAAGAAGTTGAAGTGCTTTTAATAGATAAGTCATCCCTCGTTGAACACCTCTGTGACAAATATTTTCTTGCACATCTGGTTTCCTTAGGTAAGATTTTTAACAAGCTGTCTTTCTTCCATTTGCTATTCCGGTAGAGCAAGGCAACCATATGATGTTAGCTGCAAGGCAGAGGGATTTCGGGGGGAAACTGATTGATTTCCAGAAAAAATTGCAGTTTCAGAAGCACAGGGTTTACAGCGTTTCTGTTGTTAATTATAGTCTTAGGGGTACCCACCTTGAGAGGTATGCTCAGGAAGGATGTTGCCATCTATTTAAATGCACTGAAAAGGAAGATTTGGTTTCTTTTTTTTAATGGACAAATACTTACATGATCAGACATGCAATTCATTCTTTGCCAAAGCTAAGTCTTTGTATCATTTGACAGTTTAAGTAAATCTCAATAACTGTAGTCTTCCAATGTTATATCTTAGCAGTGAGGTCTGGATGAGTATGAGGGAAGAATTTATTAAAATATGTACTAAATTACTACTACTTTCATTACTTCTTATCTGAACATGGCTTGAGAAAAATTGACTCTTTAGCAAAGAAATCAAAGCACAGGAATTGGTTTGTAAGTGTCAAAGTTTTACCATTATGCCTTAAAGCCATCAAGAGAGGCAGGCACAAGCCTCTCAAAAATAAGCTAGGCATAACTGCACGTTTTCCCCATTTTTAGTAGGAATGGCTCATTCACCATCTGAAACTATTCTCTTTTGACATAATTTATTTATTTTTAAATTATGTTTTATGGCTTTTGCTTTGGGGGAAGCTCGTAAGCATCAGATTGCCAACGAGACACAACGTGTTAACAGGTTTCAAAAGCAAAGGTCAGTAACAGAAAGTAAGCCACTGTAGCAGACCACAAAGATTTCATAAAAACTACCCATTCTGCCCAGGAACAGGGCTGATCTGTCTCAGTTTCACAATCCCAACCCAGAGTCCTGCCTACAAGTTGATACCACTTGTCTTTTTGTCACATTCGGTTTCACAACAAGCAGCCTTGAAGCTGTGGCAGAGCTGATACTTTCAGCACTGTGAAGTCCAGAAAACTAAAATCTTATTCAGTACATTGGCAGCAGAGGTTTTCAAGGATCAAGTCTTCAATCCATGGAAATTTTGTGAACCCCAGTGTATTTCAGAAAACATCTGTCAAGTCAAATGAGCATTTCTGAACAAAAGTTTTGTTTCTATCAGTCCAACCAGCTGTTCTTGAATTCAGCTCTGCACATTTCCACTCTGGATAATTAATATTGGAAAAGTCCCATAAAGAAGCTATACATTCTTTTGAAGATCTGCAAGACCTGACTGGACAAAGCCCTAAGTAGCATAGCCTTAATTCAGTGTTGATGCTGCTTTGAGGTGGAGCTTGGATTAGAGACCAGGTTCTTGGACTACAGAGCCAGTGACTTCCAAATGGCTGATTCTGTAAACCAGAAACCCTCTCTGGGACCATCAGGATCTGCAATAAATAATCTGAGCTTCTTCCTTTGCAGAATGATGTCAAAAGTGAAAACTTTATGTATTGATATTGCTACTGTTTACTTAGGAACAAAATACTGAGACTGCCTTTAATCATGTTTTAATGTTTAATAAAAAGAAAGAAAAAACATGGTTTGAGGTTTCGATTTAAACCTATACCTTTAAAATAAAAAAGGGGGGGCAGATGGGGAAGAGCAATTCATACCAATGAGTTACAAAACAATAAAACCCCGTGCTGACCCATTGCATTGCATGACAATATGCCATGTTTGCTGAAAACTGCATCCAAGTGCTGGCTGCCAGTTGCCATCAGGGTCTGCAGGTAGCACTTGCTTATTGACTTGTTTTGAATATTCACTTCCGACAGATAGAAGCCACCTTGGAGAGACAGTGTCAAGAAATGTCATATAATAAAAGATCCTTAGTCCTCATCTACTTGTGAATCAAAACCTGGTCTATTAACAACCTGGTTTAATAGAAATAATTGGCATTGTTATGTTAGTGCATTTTATTTATTTTTATGCATTTTTATTTATTTAGTGCAATTTATTTATTTTCAGTAATTTACCTGACCTTTATGTTGACTTCTCCCAAGTCAAGGTAATAATTGTCATAACAGCTACCTTTCCCTTTTTTATAACCTATCCTATCTCCCTTAATTGAAATAAAATAGAAAAAAGTAGCCAAACACTCCATTTATTTCCCTGCAATAAAGCAAGAAAGAAAACAACAGTTTTCATTCACTTCTCCAACTTTTTTTCCAACAAGCTTAATGCTTGGTAACCTATTTTACACATTATATAAATGGAGTCTCAATAACTGCCACCTTTATTTTTCATAAGAAAAAAAAAGTACTATGAAAACCCCTTTCTTAAAAACTTGCTTGCGAAGAGATGCAGTGAGACCTCTTTAAAATATGAAATGAGTGAACCTAAATAAAAATTAATTCATTATAGCTGGAAAAATGAAACTTGAAAGAGTATTTGTACATAGAAAAAAAGAGTTTTAACATTTCATCAGCCCAAAGCAGGATGCTAGTAATATGCTAGTAACTATAAATTACCATTTTTAGACTCTGGACTTTACATAGACACTGGGAACTTGTCATTGCAATTCACACTGCAGAAATGAAGCCATCTTGTTCATTTATATTAAGATTAAATATTTTAATAAAGCATATATGAAAAAGCCAGTCCATAATATTTGCTTACATTTTCTTCAAAAATATACAGAAATTCCTTCACAGTCAAATTAAAACCCAATAGTAATATCAATAATAAAGAGATAAAAGATTTGGTTGATCATCTTTATAATCACTCTTCAACTAGGAGAGACAGAATACTCCTTCAGGCTTTCTGTGCACTAAGAATTTTGCGCTGTCCAAATTTTGCCTAGATATTTTGTTCCGCATTAACTTTTGGATTATTTTTCATTTGCTAGATTCCCACTTCCCTGGATTAAGATAAAATCGCATAGCAGGCATAAGAGATTTTCCTCTCAGCTTGACTTGAAGTACTGAGGATAATAAAAAAAAGGAAAAAAAAAAAAAAAGACAAAAAAGCAGAGAAAAATCTGACGCTTAAATAGCAGACTGCATTTCATATTTAATGTTTTAGCATAAGTGCTGATGTGTTTAAATAGAATAATGAGGCATTGTTATTAAGGTAAACATTTTTTTTTTGCCTCTTGTGTGATTAGGTGTACTTCATCAGGTCTACTGTTGCAGGAATTACTTTTAAATTCACAAAAGGCTTTCCTCTGGATACGTAAAAACACTTACGGAAACTGAGATGTCAAGGCTTAGGTGCATATAATTGTATTATGTGGAACATAAAGTTGTGAAACAGAATTACTATGAGTTCAATAAAAGAATGAACAAAACAGTGGGTATCTTTCACTTGGTCATGCTTTAGAACTGGAATTTACTTTCACTCCTGAAATGCGTATTACTCACATGGTTTTATTTCACCCAAACATAAATAGTTGGGAATGATATATGCTACCTCAGTGCTTATGCTAGTTTGTTTCCAGCTGTAATTATCTAGCTTTTTGGATGGAAATTTTAATATTGTTTTAGAAACAAAGATTAATTTCAATAGGAGAATTAATCTATTCCAAACATTCCTTTCCAATGTGCAACTGGAGGTGGATGTATCCTTCCACCCAATAGAGGCCCTGCTGAGGTCAAAGTAGCAGTCATAATTGCTACTTATTTTGAAATATTAGCATTGACATTGGCGATGGTATGCAAGGGATAAAATTACATCACACTGATGTCACAGACCATGTAGCTGTACACTGGCTGTACAGTAATCTCCTTGATTTGTCTGTCATCCATTTAATTCAGCAATTTCATTCATTTCATAACATATGGTCATTCAGCTGTATGCTTTTCAGGTTAATTACTTGGGAGTAAAGCCCCATTTTAAAAAGAGACTCAAGATTTTTAAATATACTGAAGTGGCCAAAATATACAGAAGTGGACTTAGGGAATTAGGCATTTTTTAAACAATAAGGAGATTGCTTGTCATAATAATTTGAAAAATCTACAATTCAGACACGTGAAAGTCATGCCATAGCAATGGTTAGGACTTTCACATATGTTTGAATAAATATATGTGTATATACATCTACATATACCTAAACACACATAAACATACAAAGATAACTTATGTACACATAAGCTCATATGATGTGTACATACACAGGGCTTAATTATTTAAAGTGTGGTTGATAATGACACAAATGAGAAAAAAATCCTTAAGTCAGCACAACCTTCAACAACAAGCAGTAATTTGGTTTTTAAATTTTGTATTCAGATTTCTGGAACAATTATCACCTCACCTGGGTATTCTAACAAGTTAATCAGTAGCTGAATTGAAATCCTCATCAACACACTATGTAATTTCATTGAGAGTATCTGCTAACTCAGATCAACTCAATTAATCTCTAGTGGAATAAAACAAAGAAGCAGATGGTAATGTGTTTTAGTCAACACCAACTTTTTATTCTGTGTACATTTCTAAATATACTATTCCTAGGCATTAGTCCTAAGGCATTTAGAAATTGCCTTACTTTTAATCTAAGGCTTTAAATAGACAGCAGTAAGACACGCTCATATTCCATTCTGTCACTAATGATTACAGTTTTCTCAAATAAAACATTTCCCTTAGGCTTAGTACTGCTTGGTACCCAACCTGACACTCCCACTGGCTCCCACAGCAGCGGCAAGTTCATGCAGCACAGGGTGTCCCACCACCACCTTGTGGCAAAGGGCATGTCACATCCACTGAACTGCACTAATATTTACTTAAATGCAATAACCACTGCTGCATCCACTAATATGTGGTGGTCACTAAGGATGCATTTGATACTGCTTTTGCCATACTTCTTCAAAGCTGAGGATCTGGCATCCTAAACTGCACTGTCTTCATCCTCATCCAGAAATAATGAAGGTAGGGCTTTCAGTCCACGTGCTCCTGAGAGCAGCAAGTAGGGGCCCCTCTTTTATTCTGGTCTGGTGGTCCAGGCATTTGGAAAGGTGGCTGAAGTATGGGTCCCCAACTTTTAATATTATTTATACATTTGGCATTCAATGAAACTGACATTAAAGCATGCAGAAATGGGCCAGGAAGAACTGAAACCTGTTTTTTCCTATTCTTACCCATATGCCATAACTATCAGTCAAGGGCCCCACTCATGTTCCAGCTCTTGTCATCTTGATTGCTGCAGTCATGTCAGGAGAATTGGGCTGTGACCTGTGCCACAGTTAGACTCTAGCCTTGAAGTCAGGGCAGCTTTTGAGCTGTTGGGAGACAGTTTTAAATATGGTCACATTAGGAAATGCATTAAATCCAGGCTTCCAGCTTCACGGTTTATCTTCTGCCTATAAGTGCAATCATAAAAACAAATAAACAAACAAAAAAACCACCCAAACAACAACAGCTGGGCAGAAACCTTCTGTTTCTAAAGTATTTTGGAGGAAATTACTGTATCTATATTTTTTTGAGATAAATTTCCCTGTATGATGAGTTTGATTTCAAAATAGCTAGCTAGCAGATTGGACCCATCAGGTGAGATAAACATATTAAAGTTCAGTTTCTGGATCCCATCCGTTGTAAGGTCTTGAGTAGCTGATGCTTAGGCTTTGGCAAGCTGAGAAGCAAAATCCATGTGTATAAAGAAACAAATGACATAATTTAACCAGCAGATGCTCAGCAATTTAAACCACATTCAAAATGAGGTGACAGATAAGGGAAAGTTACTTTGCATCAAAATTTTGGTTCCATCGTTCATCGATGTGGACCTTCGCAGGCATTATGTTTTTACCGCCATCCTTAGTATCTTTTAGCCAGGCTCTTTACCACTTGCATAGATCCACAGAAGCCTATAGTATTTTTAGCTCCTAAAAGGCAGAAAGAGCAGTCAAGATTTAGGCATGCAGCGAAGACATGAGTTTTACCAATAATATATCACCAGCATAGGAGGACAACAGAGCTCTTCTGTCATTTGGGGTCTGCATTAAGGGTTTTGGCCACATGACTGTGGCAGGGAGAGAGGGGTATTTTTTAACCTGAAAGCAATCCTAGCAAGAAAAACAATACTGCAATACTGTTCCACCCTCAAACAAGATTTAACTGTCCTGCCTCACTGTTTCAGGTTTTCACGCATTGTTTTCTACTTTGTTTCCATAGTTCCTGTGTTGATTTAGCTGCCAATTTCTCTGTTTTCAATTTATGTATCTCTTGTTCTATATCATATTTCATCTGTTTGGCCCTCTCTTTACCCTCTCTTCTTTTTTTCTCTGGCCTCTCTCCTCATAACCCATCCTTTTTCCTGTCACTATTTTATGCACTCTTATCTTTGCTTGCTTTTTATTCCCTTTTGCTGCTTGCTTGTTCTTTGCATTTCCCTCTATTCACTTTTTTCCTGCAAGTTGGCTTATGAAGAAAGATATTATGGATAGAAGTTGCATGCATGATATTTCTCTGAAAACAACACAACTACTTTTACAGTAACAGAAGTCAATACTTTGTCCTACAATATTGAATTGTGGATTAATTTAATTCAAACTAAATTAATGAATTTATAGCATGCCATATGTGTGCTAGATGCTTTACATACATGAAAGACAAAGTATATGTACTGAAAATATTACAACCGAGCATTCTCAGTTTTATAGAATCTATTTCATTTTATGCTAGATAATACTTTTCAAGGAGTATAGATAAAGTTGTTGAGCAGATCAGGGTGTGAAGGCTCATAAAGGGGGGAGTTTTATTCAAGGACTTACAGGAGAAAAGAGATTGGTTGATATAAGTCAGGATTTTGAAGGATAAGCTCCATGTCCTAACACTGGCGTAATCTATATAGTCAAAAACCAACCTGGAGCCTACAAACCTACTCCTTTATCTTCCTATGCTTGAATTAAATAATAATAAAAAAATAATATATATGTATACATATATATTATTTATTTTATATACATTACATATATTACATGTATATTTTTTATATATATACATATATATGAGAGTTTGTGAATCACTTCTGGTTGTTTATTTCACCTGTACTTCACTATAAACACTGGAATGTTGTACTATATAGATATGTTTTTTTCCTTACAATTTTGTCCAAAGAGCTGTTCACAGGTTTTGATGATCCTCTCCTCAAATCTGCAGTTACTGGGCTGGATCTCCTTTCCTGGTGATTCACATCTCACCCTTATGATTACTAGAACTTAATTTTATCTTGCATATACTCACGTAACACCATGAAATATCCTCATGCCTAGCTTTGCTTTTAAAACAAGAAGTCTCTTTCAAAAATTGTTTATGGCTTTTTTTTTCTTTTTCTCTTTTATTGTGACTTCGTGCTAGAAAGAGATCTGTTGAGTTTTATTGTGAAGGCAGGTCTGAAAAGTAGTTACCTAGAATAGTTAAAAGCTTGATGTTCTAAAATGGAAAAGACAGATACTTTAGTCCCTGATTTGCCTTACATAAACTTATGTCTTCCAAATCCTGGCTGAGTTCTTCTAGACAGCACATAAATCCTCTATTTCTATTCTTAAAATTAACAGAAATTTACATTTCTCTGAAAATAAAATGAGTTTCCATTAGAAGGTTTTAATAAAATGAAGATTTCCACTGTTTCTATACATTATTGTTATTTTTGCAGCTAAATCTGTAAGTCATTTGCCTCGTAAGCCTTGGTGTCTGCACACATATTCTGTCATGACTATGGACGTTATAGTTCTCATTACAACTTGTGAAATGGAATTTTCATCCAGTGGGAAATTTTGATATATCAGCACAAGTTTCTCTTTCAAATAAAAAAACCCAACATTTTTGAGAATTACTGAAAGACATCACTTAACAAAAACCTGAAAATGCTGAAATAAAAAGGAAAAAGAACATTTCTAAGTAAACAAATTTAATGCATCACCTGTTTATTTTGCACCAACGTTCATTATATTTTGAAAAATGGACTTGAAACAAACAATTGATTTTCATTATTTCACCTCTTAAGTGTAAAATCCATTTCTTAATCAATCATTTGATGATTTTATGAGTGTTTCTAAAGGCAAAAAAACCATTAGTGTGAAACATTTCAGGCAGAAGCAATTTGTAAACAGTGTCGCATACTCTAATCACACTGTAATGTTGCCTTTATCTTGATCATAATTTCAGAACTTCTCCAGTTTATTCTAGTTTTCTTTCTAACATTTCAAGAATTTGTCCTTAATCACTTCTTAGAAAATCAGACCTCTTGTTCAAGATTCTGTTTGCTTATATCTACATAAGAAGTATTTCCCATTTCCTTTTTTTAATTTCTGTTCCTTTTCCCAGCCCAGTTTCCTTAAATATTCTGGTGGTAAAACCATCCTCCCCATAGTTTGATCCGTTCATGCCACCCATTCTTTTTGCCACATCATTGGTCCACTCTGGTCTTGATGTTGGCAGTCAATAGACAAAGACCCAAAAGACACAAAATTTATATCAGTGTAGAAACTGACACTCCTTTTCCTGCTTCAGAAGAGTATAGGAGGTTAATGGAAAAATATGTTGTGAATTATTCTTTGCCAGAGACATTATAAAGCACAATTTAGATGGAGAAACCACTAAAGACTGTGTATACAATTAGTGTTTGGATTGTTCTTTTGAAAAAGTACTATAAGATTCAAAATTAGCCTGTGCATAAAACCAGATACTTAGCTTAAAAAACAAATTCTTTGCTTCTTGGCCAGTGCAAACTCAGATGAGCTGTTTCCTGGACAAGTAAAATTTTTCCTTTGTTAGTTAAGTTGCTCTTGGCAATCTGCCATTTAGTATCTAATAAGGTACTTTTTCTTTAATCAGTCTAAGTGACCTGAGTGACTGGCTGGTTCCATTAGATATATACCATAGATTTATGCATTGATTTAGTTCACATAAATAATGTTGAATCAAAAGCTTTGGAAAAGGTAGTATGCAAAATCCAAGTATGAATCAAACCTTTTTGGAATGGATAAGTATCAGGGTTCAGTGACCAAATATCAAAGTTCTATATTTATTCAGTCAGATCATAGGAATTTCCATATTGAATCAGATTGGATCATAATCCATCCAATTTATTATCTTGGTTTTAACATTGGTCAGGACCCAGTGTTTCAAAGGAAGATAAAAAAGCCTCTCCTTAAAAATGGAATAAACAAAGGTGGTATAAAGTTCCCTTAAGGAAAGGCAAACTTCTAAACCCTGTAATTTAGAAATTGCATAACCACCAAAAAAGCTTATATTTCTTCCAAAAGTTTTATTTAGTACATGTGAACATGCTTACTTCTTCAATATCACAAAAATTAGTTATTTTTCTTATACAAATAACCTTTTATTTTTCTGCTTGAGGATGGCCAGTTTCTTATTTTTGCTGCAGACAGTAGCCATTAATACCTAGTCTACGTCTAGTACTAACAGTGTCAGTACCTGTTGGGCATCTTTGACAACTAAAGGCTGGATTAAGAACCATATTTAATCAAACATCTCTCCAGGTGAGCACAAGCCACTTCTACATTTTTGCTCGGTGATTGCCTAGTACCCTGTTTATTTGGACTGGTGACTAAGATTTGCTAGTCCTTGTGGGATTACTCTTGAATAGCTGATGAAAAAAACCAATCAAAGCACTTTGATTAAATTCTGTCTAATTCTGGAAGCTTCCTGAGCAGCTTTGTATCATTTTCATGGTGAAGAACCCCCCCTGTTTTGGAGGGGAGAGAGAAAGCAAGCTGACCATCCCCATAAAGAAATATTTTTCCCATGTGTAATAACTGTGGAATGACATACAGCTTTTTAATAGACTTTTAAAAGCTATCTGGAGGCTTAGTGAAAAGCTTCCATGCCCAGTAGATAAGAAAATGTTATATTAATTTTAGTGCCAGACCTTAATTAAAAAGAAAACCATAAAATGTATAAATGGGCACTATACAGAATGATGCAGCTTTGTGGAACCATTTAAGTCTTTTCATCGCAGAGATTACAGAAATTAATAAGAGGACATAATTTCTGTAATAGTGTACTGGACACAAAGCAGTCAATGCATTTCTATCCCTTTGAACAAGCAGTTGTTTCTTGCAGTGTACGGTTTCCTCTTTCCAGGTAAACTCTTCCATCAGGAATAGTCCCCAACAAGCAAGCCTGTTGTTAAGGCTGTGTCTGCAAATGAATTGTCTATAAACAAACTCAGCATCTGGCAGACATTCCAAGGTGAAAGCCAAACAGATGGCTAATTTAATATAATCTAAGTGACTTTGGATCAGATAAAGCAATTGAATTAACAGCACTTTAAATGAACGTATACCACACATTCTCGCCATGCCATTATAATAGGCACCTTTTTATATCTTGAAAATCATTGCTAATTGAAGTTTCATATGGTGACTGCTTATATCTGTAAGATGTACAGCTAAACAGCCTGAAAAAATATGCCATTATAAGTAAAAGCAATCAGTGTTATAACCTTTAAATCAAATGTAGCTGTTTTCTTCAGAACTCTTCCAGACAATTTTTAAATCAAGGAATGTAGACTTGATACCGTATGAACTCTTAATTGCACATGCATCAGGCATAATTTAACTGAGAATTAAAGTTAGTTTGGGTGGGGTTTTTAAGTAACTCTTTATTAGGTAAATAAATAAATAAATAAATAAAAACCAGCTTTGAATTATAAGGGGGTTTTAATTATTATTAGTTTCTATTATTTGTGACACTTTTTGAATTGGAGTTTTATTTGATCTATGGCAAACGAAACAAAGTTTTTTCTCTTAATTATTTTGTATGCTACATCTGTATTGACAGGGTGAAACCCTTCATGAATACTGAGATGTACTGTTGATAACACAGCCAAATAAATGCTTACAGTTCCTTTCTATTTGTTTGGGGTTTTTTTCTATGTAGATGTAAGTTAATTCTATGTGCATTTTCTGATACCTCTTCCAGCAAAACTCTTCTTTAGTATGAAATAGGTAACAAGCAGATGTAACAGAGCTTGCGCTGTACAAAACTGAGGATGTTTGTGAGAAAGCAGCTCTTCAGCTTCTTTTCAATTCTCTCTTATTCACACAGAACTTGGAAATCACTGCCAAAGCCACAATCGCATTATGCTCCAGAGTTAGACATATGATCTATTGGAGATGGATTAAATACTGGCCTGCAGTGCTGCACGTTGTAAGGAAGAGCTCCTTCCTGGTACTCCAGAGCTCTGTGAGAATAACCTTAGATTCCTGGGCAAAGGTCCATTTGTTGTCTTTTGGCAGCATCTGCCTACCAATGTGAGGTTAAAATAATGGGTAATTTCATGAACACAATTTGAAAACTCAGATGCCGGCAACTGCAAGAGACTGATTTGATTACTCACGGAGTCTCTTTCAGTTATGTGGTTTTTATGTGGTTTTGCTTTCCTATTACCATAATCTCAAAAAAACTTTTCTGGTTTTCTGGCATAGGTTATGCCTTGCTACTCTTTACCTTCTAGCAAAAATATCTGAAAAAATTATGAAGTCATAAACTTTTTTCAAATGCCTAAGTTGCTCTTTTTCTTCATGAATGGCTTAACAATATTCACTTGTGGTAAGAAGGCAAAGAAATCTAAAGCAGCTGGAATTTTACAAATTTTAATAATCAGTAAAAGAAGTCAAGAAAAAAGCTTGCAGACTTGCTACAGTTGGCTCTCCTGTGTTATGGTCCCTAATATGTACTTATTCTTGGAGACTGGATTTTACCAAATATTGTATTGCAGCACTTCTCTTGAAGAAGACAAGTTTTATTTCAAACTAAATAATAACATTTTCAATGTAGATGTGTATGTAATGTACCTGTACGTACAAATAGTTCTCTTTGAATGAGATATACACAAATATTTGAGTACAGGCCTAGGTTTCCCATCAACCCATATCAAATGATATTATTCTCTCTTCAATAAAAAGATGTGACCTCTTGTCAAAGTCTGAAATTTCAAAGCTGCCTACGGAAGAACTTCAGTCCTTAGGTATAAAATCTAGATAGCAGAAACATCACAGATTACTAACTAACTAACTGAAAAAAAAAAAAAAAAAAAAAAAAAAAGAGAGAAGAGATAATATTCAAAAGAAGTCACTTTCCTCACTCCAGACATACCCAAATCAGGAAATTCAGGTATGATGTTTTACCAAGAAGACTTCCAACCATGCATTAGTGGAAAGTAGGACATTATCTTGACCCTGCCTTTAAAATACAAAGTCAGAACTATATAACTATGAGAAAGCCAGTCTTTTTAATCCTATAGCAAATCCAACTAGGCACAAGTTGGGATTTTCCTTTTTTTATTCATCAAAGGCAAATGTTGCCATCTAAATATTATGGGCAAAAGAGAAAACACTTTTACACAAAGCCAAGAATTTACTGTAGATTAATAATCTGCTCAAAGAGCAGCAGATAGTTTTTATTAGTCCAGCTGTAATGATATGAACACTTCTAGTCAAATTCAAATTATTATAGAAAAGAATCACTATTAATAATTATAGAAAATAATCGCTATTAATACATATACATACAATACATATATTTTTATATATATATGTGTGGACTTCCTAGTATATCCCTTTTCCCTGGTGTTATTTATACTCTCTCTCCTCCCCCTAGGTAACAGGGCACAGTTTGTGTGATCCTTAGGAATAAAAAGGGGCTTGCAGTGAGCTGGCAGTATCCTGAGTTCTTTGTTGGGAGGAATATGATGTTAATCGTGGTGGTTTCTTCCTCCTCAGTCTTGGGTCCACCTGGCATTATGTTCACACATTTCCTGATGCACTTGCTTTTCCCCCACTGTTTTCCAGTTCCATGTGTCCTCTTTCTTACCTTTAAAACAAGGTTTGCCTGACACACAAGATGAGTTCTTTCCTGTGTGAAAAACGATCAACCACCGTGATCTGTGATCATGCTCTGGGTTTTCTGATGCCATCTGATATCTATACTCTTCTATAATATGTTTTAATCACAGAGTCATAGACCGTTCACTCGATGTATAATAGCTGCTTGTTTTTACTCTTTACTAATTAGTAGTAGGTGTTATGCCACACAGTGGCACAGAAATAAATTAAAGCTAAAACAAATTTCAGCAATAGTCACCTGACCACTAAAGAACTGCTACCTCAGCTAAAAGAAGTTAAATTCACCTCAGGCCAGTACAAGTCCAGACAAGTCCTGAGACCCTGTACTCTCAGGTCAGTACTAACCCTGTCAACTTTTACCAGAAACATTATAATTTTAAGGTCATATCTGTTGAGCTATGCAGTCTTTGGCCTTCTCTATCTATGAAAATCATTGGAGTTAATAGAATGGTTTAATGAAAATTAGTTGTAGAAGAAATATGGGGATTGGTGGAGCTATGTCTGAAGTCACAATTGCTTTATTAAAGAGTTTAAAGTTTATTAATAGTTGATAGTTCATTAAAGCTTGCTAATTATATACAATTATTAATGTTATAGCTTGATTACTGCCTAATCATCTTAAATGTGGCTTGTGCATATTACACAAGTTAGAAATATGTAAATCTGGAGAACACAGGACTCTACTACAGACCACAGGATTTTGCAACACAGGAAAAGAGTAAGATAATTGTTAAATAATTAAAGGATAGCATTTGTAATTAGTTATACTAACACATGCACAATGTATTGCCAATATTTCTGGATATGAGCAGTATGGAAAGAAGAAGGAATTTATCTCAGCTAAATTGAACTTTCTTGAATTTAGGTGTTCAGTATAAACCAGATGTTTCCTATTACTCTATATTCAACGAAAACAAAAGTATAGATTTCAGGAGACAATTAGCTCAACCCTAAGGTGGGTGTTAAAGGCAGGTAAGTTGAACAACCACATCATGGCTTCTGTTTTTGTGTGAAAACAGCCAGTACAGAATTTATCCACCATCTCTTGGCAGCACTGGAGAATAATCCATCAACTAACACAATCACTGCTAAGGTCACAGAACAGCTCTTGCTGTTTCCCACAGCCATGCAAGAACTGCACTCTGAAATATCCTCAATAACTTTGACCTAGGGAAGAAAGGCACTTTAAGTTAATTGGTGAAGAGACCCTTTTGGGAGATTTACCCCCATCTTTGTAAAGACTCAATATGACCAACAAGACAGGCTCTGACACTCGTGCCAGAAGTGATAATTCATGTTTGACCGTTGTAGGTGAATGAAGAATGTGGAGTACAACTATCTGTAGCATTAATCTGGTTGAAAAAAACCTCACAAATTCTATGAGTTTAGGATCAGAATTTGTTAAAGTTACTGTCACAAATTCCAGGAAAATATTTTCTTCTTTTTATACTAGACCTTTAAACTAGATTTTAAGGGGAAATGGGATAAAACCAGGCCTGATAGAGATAAGCTTGGGGGCAGCATGCCAACATTTGAGGAATGGTGTGTTAGGGAGGTCCTTCAGTCTGCCATCTCAGGGGAGGCAGGAGATGGAGATCCATGTGATAGCAATGATGCAAGGGTTACTGATGTGTTAGAAAACACAGAAGTGCCTCCAAATGTTCACGTAGGGATTAGGGCTTATCCCTGAGAAAGGTGGCAGGATCAGTAGCTCAACTGAAGTGCATCTACACTAATGCATGTGCCATGTGCAAGTAACAGGAGGAACTGGAAGCCAACATACAGCAGGAAAACTGAGATATAGTTACTGTCATGGAAACATGGTGGGATGACTCACACACCTGGAGTGATGCAGTGGATGGCTAGAAAATCTTCAGAAGGGATAGGCAAGGAAGGAGAGGCAGCAGGGTAACCCTTTATGTTAGAGTGTGTTTTGATTGTCTAGAGCTTAATAATGGTGATGATAGGGTTGAGTGTTTATGGGCAAGAATCAGGGGAAGGGCCAACAAGGCACATATCATGGTGGGAAACTATTACAGTACACTCAACAAGGATTAAGAGGCAGACAAAGTATTCTACAAACATTGGGACAAGTCTCACAATTGCTAGCCCTTGTTCTCCTGGGAGAATTCAGCTTACCAGATGTCTGCTAGAAAAAGTCTAGGAGGTTCCTAGATTGTGTGGAAGATAACTTCATGACACAGCTGGTACATGAGACAACTAGGGAAGGTGACCACTGGGCTTGCTGTTTACAAATAGCGAAGGACTAGTAGATGATGTGATGGTTGGAGGTCATTGAGCATAGCAATCACATGATAGAGTTTTTGATTCTCAGAGAAGTAAGGAGAGGGGTCAGCAGAACTGCCACCATGGACCTCCAGAGGGTGGACTTTGGCCTGTTTAGGAGACTGGTTGACAGAGTCCCTTGGGGGTCAGCCCTGAAGGGCCAGGGGGTCCAAGAAAGCTGAACATTCTTCTAGAAGGAAATCTTAAAGCTGCAGCAGCAGGCCGTCTCCATGTGCTGAAAGATGAGCTGGCAGGCATGAGCCTGTCTAAACAGAGAGGTTTGCCTGGAACTCAGGAAAAAAAGGAACGTTTATGACCTTTGGAAGGTCATAAAGACTGTGGCTGTTGTCTACCTGGGCCTTAGTAGAGCCTTTGACACCCTTCCCAACAACATTCTCCTGTGGAAACTGGCTGCTCATGGCTTGGACAGGTGCACTCTATGCTGGGTTAAAGATCTGTCTGGACTGCTTGATGATTTTTACCCACCCAATAGAAAGCCCGAAGAGCGGTGGTGAATGGAGTCACATCTAGCTGGCAGCCAGTCACAAGTGGTGTTCCCCAGGGCTCAGTGTTGAGGCCAGTTCTGTTTAATATCTTCATCAATGATCTGGATGAGGGAACCTAGTGCCCCCTCAGTGGAGTTTTCAGATGACACCAAGTTGTTGGGGAGTGTTGATCTGCTTGAAGGTAGGAAGGCTCTGCAGAGGGATCTGGACAGGCTGGACCAATGGACCGAGGCCAGTTGTATGAGGTTCCACAGGGCTCAGTGCTGGGTCCTGCCCCTGGGTCACAGCAGCCCCATGCAGTGCTACAGGCTGGGGGCAGAGTGGCTGGGAAGCTGCACTGTGGAAAAGGGCCTGAAGTGCTGGTTGACAGAAAGCTGAACATGATCCAGCAGTGTGCCCAGGTGGCCAAGAAGGCCAACAGCATCCTGGCTGGTATCAGGAATAGTGTGGCCAGCAGGACAAGAGAGGTGATTGTCCCCCTGTACTCGGCACTGATGAAGCCGCACCTTGAATCCTGTGTTCAGTGTTTGGCCCCTCAGTGCAAGAAGGACATTGAGGTGCTGGAGCATGTCCAGAGAAGGGCAATAAGGCTGGTGAAGGGTCTGGAGCACAAGTCTGATGAGAGGTGGCTGAAGGAACTGGGATTGTTCAGCCTGTAGAAAAGGAGGGTCAGGTGGGAGAGACCTTATCGCTCTCTACAACTACCTGAAAGGAGGTTGTAGCAAGGTGGATGTTGGTCTGATCTCCCAAGCAACAAGCTTGGTCAAGGGAAAATGGCCTCAAGTTATGCCAGGGGAGGTTTAGGTTGAACATTAGGACAACTTCACCAAAAGAGGTGTCAAGCACTGGAACAGGGTGCCCAGGGATGTGGTTGAGTCACCATCCCTGAAGGTATTTAAAAGACATGTAGATGTGGTGCTCAGGGACATGGTTTAGTGGTGGACTTGGCAATGTTAGGTTTATGGTTGGATTTTATGATCTTAAAGGTCTTTTCCAACCTAAAGGATTCTATAAGTGAAATAAAATGTTTTTTTTAAAAACAACCAACCAAACAAATGCAATTCAGCAGAAGAAGAAAAGACACCTAACAAAAAAAAAAAAAAAAGACTGGCGAGAAGACGTTAATATAGTCAACAGAAAACAAATCAAGTAAATGAATTCTGAAATAAAACTGACAGCTGCCAGAGTGGGAAAAAAAATAAAAACAACAAAACAAAACAAACAACTGTTTAGTGAACAGTCTCCAATCTGGCAAAGCCTTCGTGCAGAAAGAGCTTTAAAGATTTAAAGAAATACTTTGAGTTTTCATATAAGAAATAACTGAAATCTAATGGAACAGTACATATGTAACAGACTGTATGAAACATCTGTAAGTTGCTTTCTGCTTTAACTAGAGATTTCATATGATTTTTAAACATTAACTAGTATGTGGACCAGCTCTGCTGTCCAACATGGAAATAACAGAATATGGGCATGGGAAAGGAAGGATGTTAAATATCACTGACCGAAAGGATTGCGAAAATGATGCTCAGAAATTGAAGGAGTATGACTGGGATTATTTTTAGAACACAAATGTGTTATTAACATATATGTCAATCCTTTTAAAAGTTATTTATCCTCAAAAATCTACCATTATACCTCCTGCAAGCATTCCTGCCGTAGCTGTAGTGGAAAAGTGGGCAACATTCTCATTAAGGCACAGCTAATATAACCTAGAATTATTGCGGTGTATAGGAAAATGAAGAGTAGGATTTACATAAACTTTACATAAGCTTTAAGAGGTTATTTAATAATTCCTTGACTGGAAAATAGAAGTGGGGAAGAAAGAGGAAAGTTAATAAGGAAGTTAAAACTTCAAATGTTATTATAGAAATTCTTTTCCAGTAAAAAAAATTAAATTTCAGATCTAAAAGACTGAAAACGTAAGTTTCTACTGTAAATATTTAAGATGAGACCTGCTGGAGTGAGCCCAGAGGAGGGCCACAAAGATGATCAGAGGGCCGGAGCACCTCTCTTGTGAAGACAAACTGAGAGAGTTGGGGTTGTTCAGCCAGCAGAAGAGAAGGCTCCCAGGAGACATTCCAGTACCTAAAGGGGCCTATAAGAAAGCTGGAGGGGACTTTTACAAGGGCAGGTGGTGATAGGACAAGAAGGAACAACTTTAAACTTAAAGAGGGTGGGTTCAGATTAGATATAAGGAAGAAATTCTTTCACCATGAGGTGGTGGTGAGGCACTGGCACAGGCTGCCCAGAGAAGCTGTGGGTGCCCCATCCCTGGAAGGGTTCAAGCCAGGTTGGACGGGGCTTTGAGCAGCCTGGTCAGGTGTCCCTGTCCATGGGGGGATGGGGCAGGGGCAGGGGGGCGAGGGAGGAGGTTGGAATGAGATGATCTTTAAGATCTCTTCCAACTCAAATAATTTTATGATTCTATAATGCTATTAAAAATGCTTTTAGTTCATTAATTAATGTGTTTTGAATTAAAAAAAAATTATCATGGGTTCTGTTTGTAAAGTCCAAATTTCCTGAATGTTGTATTTGGTCATGCTTATAATCCAGAAGGTATATGCTGACCATTAAAATTCTTTTCTAACAATTTTTACACATCTCTTAGGTCTGAATATTTTGGCTCAATAGGTTAGTTTTAATCATCATTTTTTGGGCAAAGCTATCGGAGTCAGTCTCTGTCAGGCTATTTTCAATGCAAATGCATTTGATCAGCATCATTGTTTTACCACTTATTTTCCTAACTTCACACTTTAGCACTGCCCTATGTGTTTTAACATATTCCTATCCCACACATTTTCATAGAGTTGTAGAATGACAGAATCACAGAATGGTTAACATTACATAGCCACTTCTCTCCTGTCCTATCATTATCTTTCCATGCAAAGGCTTAGTCTGCCATGTCACATGAGGAAAAATGATGAATAAGAATTGCATTTCACCTGATAGGTAAAAGAAACCGGTAATCCAACTCAGACTGCCTAGGCAAATTTAGACTACATAAATACAAGATTGACTATAGGGCAATTTGGGCTCCATGTATTTTTTCTTTCACCTTTTTCACCTCTTAGCTCCTGCCTAAAATTTACAATGATTAGTATGGTTACTAGTTTTTATTGATGAATTTAAGAATTAAAGACTGACATTCAAAGGAATATTTCAGCTGGTGTTAAGGAAGGGAAAGAAGGTTCATAAATCTTGTATTACCTTTGTCATGCCTATTATCTCTTTTCCTTGTGTCCAAAGATGGGACTTCTAAGTGGAAATAAGACAATGTTTTAATAAATATTTTAGTTTATTTAAGAATGCAAATTTGGTGAGTGTGAAAGAGGTTTCAAAATTTTATTTGAATTTGGAAAAGACTTTCAGAGAAAAGAAAAACAAAGTAGAATAAAGACTTTCTTCTCATAGAGTCTCAAAAGCTGGGGTTTGGGGTACTTTTGGTTATAAAATTTTCCGGGTTTTATTATGAGCCCTAAAAAAAAAAAAAAGTTTTAAAAATACACAAGTTCTTATTCATCAACTATAATGTTTCAGTAAACCTGAAGTGTTTTTCTTATCTCAGTTTTTTGGTTGGGTCAAATTTGCCTGCTGACACTTATCTGTACCTTCTCCAGCTTCATCCTTAGCTCTCTGTTAATGCCAGTGAACTTAACTGGCAATCCAGGAATGCTTGCCTCCTCTGAACGCATGGATTTCTTCCTCTGCAAGGTGCCAGTGCTACCTTTGGATGTGAAAGTTTTCACTTTGTACCCCAACTCACTTCCAGTGGATCAGTACATTTTGTTAAGAGAATCATTTTTAAGTGACCTTTTCTTCTTCTTTAGTAGGCAGACTGGAATAAAGAGCTATTAAATCAGCTCCCACTTAGATTGTGAGCTCTGCCAAGCTTTGTCTAAAGCACAGAAGGAAGGAAAGGCAAAGAGGAAGAGGGTTTTTTTCCTGCTGAGCTGATTTTCTCAAAGTCTAAACACTTCAGTTTAAAAGCAATAAAAATTCAATTATATGTTCAAAATTATAGGATTTTTTCCAGTAGCTCCTTCTGTGATTAATTACTGTAATGGTTTAGAAATAGCTGTTATTGCAGGACCATCTTATGTTCCAAAGCTTATAGATCTCTGCTCCCTGTGAGAGTGAACTCATAAAAATACAACCATTTTCTAAAACATAAGGAAAGAGGGAAAATCAAGGTGGTTATTTTTATCTGCTACAGGGAGGTATGATTATGTGAGTAGACTCATTGCTACCTGAAGGGAGTCAGGTCAAAATTAAGACTTTCTACTAAAGCACACAATTAAAGTTCATTGCAAGTGTTGTATGCAAACTGGCATTTGCTGGAGAAAGTACGTGCTGCAAACAGATGCACCACTGGAAATAGAAACAGAAAATTTCTTCCCTAGGACCATTCTATTTTATTAAATCTGACAACATCTACTTGAGCTCAATGTCCTGAGCTAAAAAAGGGTTTCTCATTTGGTTTAAGCAATTGCCACATGACTTGCAAGTTGGAAGAAAGTGGGCTTGTAGTTTTAGTCACTGACCAGGAAAAATAAAACTGCATTCTTGATGGTGAAAAATAAAAAAAAATACCTCTTTCACCTCTGTTTCATTGTTTTCTGCATTTGTTGAGAGAATAGTATTAAAAACAGGATTTCAAAGCTTCTCTTTATTAGTTGAACTAAAATAAAGCATTTGAAAATCTCCCACAGCGGAGAAAATATTCAAGTTCAAATTTTCCCAATCAATATGTTAGTTCTGCAGTCTTACAAGCTGTATAATATGTCATCTGGGTTAGTACTAAATGAAATTTTCTTTAAATATCTAGTCATATTGTATGACATGAATCAGAGATATAATCCATAATAAAACATACTCTAGCTCTTTGCTTTCATACCATAAGTAACTTTACATGTCATTTCCTCCAAATAAAGTTATGTCTGCTCTCTCAATTCACACACATAACACCTATTACTGCTAATGGAACTTGTGCATGAGAACAGAAAAACACTATCCCCCCCACTGTTAAGTCTCCACACCTCTGTATTAATGAGGTTCATACGGAGACAGAAGACAAGGAAACCTGAAACTGAGGACAGAAAGAAACACGTATCCAAATTGGATCTTTTTAAACGCACAAAATTCAGTCATAGGACAGTTTAGAGGAAAGTACCTAACAGCCACACCCATTTAATCTATAGCTTTGGTTGAAAATGTAAAAAAAACCCTTTACTGAACAAATTATATGAGTGGAAAAAGATAATAGTTCGTTATTTGGATTACAATAGCACCTGGAGACTTGTTGTGCTAGACACTGCATAAATATATGGTAAAAGTCAGTCCCTGTCTGTAAAGGTGTATAATCTGAACAGACAGGAGAGGTGAACCAACTTTTAGGAGCGCATTAGTGTCAAAACAAGAAATGACTCAGAACTGGGACTGAAAAACCAAAGACCTATCCATTGTATCACCTTGTATTTCCAGTGAATTTTCAGTCTCTTCTATTTTTATTCAGGTATCACGTAACTCAAAAGGGAGCAAACAGTGCTTGTAACGTAGCTGCTGAGCTCCTTTTTCCCCAAAGACAACAAAAATTTCATAACTGTATAACCATTCCTTCAGACCTAAGGATGATTAGCATCCCAGCTTCTTCTGAAACTAAGAGGCCCATGGAAAAATATTTTAAGGCAGCATAAGCAACTCTTAACATTTCCGTTTTATATTGATTACTGTAATTAACAATAAACCCTCAGATTAATCTTACTGATTTGATTTTGCCCTTGGGTTTCTGATTAAAGAACTGTTCCACTCTTCCCTTTAATGGTGTTGGGCTAGGATTTGTACCATTCCTACTCATCACTGAAGGCGCTGGTCACTTCATGTAGGTTGAGCCCTGTTTTTCATTCAGAACTTGCTGTCCCAGTCAGAAAATGTTCTTCCACTGGACATATCTTGAAGCCACTTGCCACATTTCACGAAGATCCTGCTCTTCAAGATGCCTGTCTGGCCAAGATCCACACGATGAGTGGAAGAAAAGAACGTGGAAGGAACAAAACAGGAAATTTGGATTTTCAGTGGGTTGAATGACCTTGGACTCTTGCTTTTTTTCCTGTGAACTGTGTGGAAGGAGTGGGGCAGACACCCCTCCTTAGCTATCAGTTATCCTCCTGTAAGTGTACCTATAGCAAAACATGGTCATCTGGACCTTAGTGTACCTGCCCCTGAGTTGGCACGGAGAGGCTTTTAATTGCAAACAGAGCTCAAACAGCCAGCAAGTGATCTAATTTCCTTTATTATTTTATCCCAATGCCACCAGAGTGTTTCCTATAAAAACTGCATCTGGATTACATCCTCTGGTTTGCTATACAGAGGGCGTTTCTACACAGTAAAGACTGAAGTAGGGAGAAGATGGAGGAGGCAAGTCCTGAGGAAGGCATAAAGGCAATCCAAAGCAAGTAGTGAATCATAATGGAAAACTAGCTCTTCTGTCTTTTTGGCCTTTCTATTTTCTTTTGTGCCTCATTGTTGCTGATGAATGTGATTCTTCAGGCCCAGTGTTCCTGTTTTCCCCTTTGAAAGCCTAGCTGTCCTATTTTTATTTAAACTCATGTCATCAGCTATTAACTATCATGAGCCCTTTCATTTACTTAGATACAGGCAATTACATTTCAGGAGAAAACTTTCTTATCTCTTTATGTAAAAATTAATTTGTTGTTTGCATGCCAAAAATAATAATAATCTTTTTTCCATATCCCGCCTCAACACTTCAGTGGTTTTCCACTCACTTTCCCAATCTTTTTATTACATCTTCAGTTTTTCTTGGCCACCTGCCAAACATTCCTGTAATCAAGTGTCCCTATAACTGTAAAAAACCAAAACATTAAGTTTTGGCTTCCTGCAAGTAAAGAAACAGTTTCTGATTGATTGCAAGTTCAGGACAAGACAGGTAAAATTCCAGAGAGAGGTCTTGAGCTCCAGTATTGACTCTGGCTTGCTTTTAGTCTCCTTTGTGCAGCCTTTGACAGATCAAACAAACCACAATACCTCAGGTGTACTAGCAGTTTTTCTTAACTTGGGTCTGTCCTCTAGAACGGATGACAGCTTTCGAACGCTTTACTTTCTTTCAGCTTGATAGTAATAACATTGAGGCTGGAAGAGCAGCTGAAAATGCTTTTGCTAAGAAGAAAGTAGAGCTGAATAGAAAAAGGAAGGGACTTTTTAATGGGATCTAGTGATGTCAAAGTTTAGTTTCATTTGTTTCTTGGCATCTTAGAAATCAAGTTAAATACTTTGCAAAATACTTAGGAATGCAGTGTCTATCAAAACAGTAAATATTATTATTTGACTTCTTTAAAGAAATGATGGAAAAGAACATATATTAAAAAAAAAGAAACAAAATCAAAGCATGCCCATTTCAGAACAGCAAATTGGCATATACACTTGTTATTCTGAGAAAATTTTTTCCTCTTGCTTTCATTCAAAACAAATTTCAAAGCAATTGAACACAGATCTGAATTAAACACAGATTTGGCAGAGGATGGGGAAGCACCTTCACTCATATTTCTTATTTTAATTTTGGTCTACACTCAATATTACTACTGCTACTACTACTACTACTGCTGCTACTACTGCTACTCATGGTACGTATTTTGGCTGAGCTTTTCTTGCCTATTTACTGAGAAAGTTTACTCTGTTTAATAATAGTTGAAAGATAACATGACTTTTGCAGGATGTGCTAAAGATTCTGTCTTCAAAAGGAAACAAAACTAAGAGACAGAGACTTATAGACCAGTCTACTACAGTTCCGCCCTGGGATAAAACAAATAGAACAAATAATCAGATGGTGAGCACCTACATAATGGTGGGATGCTAAGTAACAGACAACATGGATTAAGAAAAAAATAATTTTAAATGAACTTAGTCTTACAACATGTTAATCAGCCTAGTGGATTGTCAAACAGCAGACTGCAAATACTTCAATTTCAAAGAGTATTTTATGCAATGACATTCCCATAAACAGGCCAGAGAAACACAGTCTACATAATAGGAAGGTACTAATACCATAAAGATGGCAGAAAACTGGTAGAAAAAAACATATCTGCACAATGGTTTCCAATCTCTCACTTGTCAAACTGGTCTGATAAATAGAATAAGGTTACCAAGAATTGGCCACAGAACCAGTGGTGTAATTTAACATTTTCATTAATAAAATTAATTACTTAGGTGATACAAGTAAATTTGTTGACACAGTAGACTAGACTGTACACATATTGGAATGTGGAAGGACCTTCAGCCCAGCACACTGTTACAGAGAAGTAATGGAAAGAAATATTTGCAAAGAAATGTTCATTGACTTTGGGTGAATGAGGAAAGAGAAGGCAATTGTTTAGATCAGAACCTAAATTCAGCTGTGAATTTTGTTTCCTCAGACTTTTAATGATCTTTTCCAACCATGAACAAAATCTGAGGTGTTTTGAATGCTGGATCTGGGTCTGAATTTTGCAGTTTACGTCTTTTATCTACTTTAAAGGGAAATGCTGTCACATACTGAGGTGGGAGCTAGCTCCCTGACACTGTGAAATGGAGAACACAAAAGTTTAGAAAATCAGGTTTAAAACCCGTGATTAAAAATACATCTTTCCTCTGCCACGAGAAAACTGAAGAGAGATAAGATCATGGACTATGCAGGGTATTATGTTCACTTAATCACAGTAGCACTAAAGAGTTTAACATGATGATGTTTCGCTGTGGGAGGAAACATTATCTCTGTAATACTTCTTAGAAATTGTCTGTCACTGTTATGGATTTTCATCACTGAAATAGTGACTGTCAGGGTAAGAATGGGAATAGACCCCTCTGAAACTACACATTTTACAGGAAAGGGAACAGATTGGAGTAGCCTTGACCCAGTGAAGATTTACTTTATGGGGTCTGTTCTTGAAAACAGAGGTACAACCAGCTAACTTTCAGGTTACCTCATGATATATCACAGTATGTCACGTGTCACTTCTTTTTTTTAAGAATTTTGTAATGTATTAATTTTTGATGGTGACCTGAGTTTATGTTTATATTGATTTTTCATAAAATACTGTGTCACATAACATAAATCATGTATAACTCCATGAAGTTGCATGAAGCTTACAATATATCAAAAGGTTACGGAGAAGTACAGGCGTATCAGTCTATGTCACTACAACTTTCAGAGGGTTCCTTTAACATCTATTTGCAAGTTCAAATTATTTTAAAAATTCAAAGGGCAGATCTTTTTACAGTAACAGACATTCCCTTGGTTTTAGTTTACAGTATTTTGAAGTCAGATATTATTACAAGCTTTCACCTAAAATCATAAATGTTTCTTTCATACACAAAATTAATTTCCAAAGCATCATATGCTCAGGTCCCTTATGCGGGACAGCATATGCTGTTATTTTAGAAATACAAAAAAACAACACAGAGCAAAGATTAATATGTCTTTGTATATAGCTCAATACTTATCTCTCCTTTCCCACTAATTAATTAAAATGTACTTGAAATTTTAAAAGGTACAACAAAAGTGGCTGAAGTTTTGGAACGTCCTTCATAGAAAAAGGTGCTGTGAAGATTATAAATTCAATCTGCATTTAAGAACTTTATTTTGGACACATAAAAAACCAGCAGAGGTAGGGAAAAGCATATGAGTAAGCCAGATGTTTCTCTGTACCTTTAATACAAGAAAAGGGGACAAACAACAATTTTGAAAGGCATTTCTAAAAAGTTCACAAAGATGATTGTTGTACAGCAAAGACTAAAGGAATTTGGTTGATGTGAGGCCTGATGTTTTGAGTATGAATACACTGACTAGTAATTAGTGGAGTACAACCCGCAGTGTGTGATTATTCCATTAAATAGATAATATCTTCTTGAAGCATTTGGTACTGGCCCCAGTGGCCCAGACAGGCAACACTCACTTCGAAGATATTTGTGTTACCTTTGTATTCACTGCCATGCTGCAGAACTCTTAAATCAAAGGGGTATAAATTCCAGTAGTGAGGTTTACAACTAGAAAGTTTACCAGGCATGACTTTACATACACAAATTCATGTAGTGTTTGCTAAAAACCTGGGGTTTTACCATGAACTACACCAGGAACATTGTAGTACCTGGAAATGACAGTACCATTTCTTGCTTTAAGATCCAAGTATATATAGCGCTTCAAAGAGGAGGTACCAACTATATGTGATTTTTGCACTATATCCTCCTAATTCTAGACTGCTTGTACTGAAATTTCCTTCCACATAAATCAAAGATATCCCCAGGATCTCTACCTTATAACAATCTGTCTAGGGAAAAGAAGATAGCATTCCTCCCTGGAGACGTACCTGGCATGGATGAACCCTACAAAAATCACAGTCAATCACTGTTGTTCAAATCTGACAAAGAACACTGTTTTACAATGTCTCCTGAGAGATGCGAATAAAAGATTTTGGCAGAAAAGATTATTTCCAAAAATGTGGGTGTTCCTCTGAGTGCAAAGTTAATACAACTGAATTATCACAGCAACAGACTCACTTTCAATTTTTCTATCCACCTTCTCCCAGATCCTAAGCATCATTTTCAGGTGATGTACCAAATACTAACAATCTGCAGAAGACAAATTTGCCCTTTGCCCAACTAGCATGTGGATAATTAAGTGTAAGAGAGTCTCTGCCCTATAAAGTAGGGTATATGGATGGATGGATTGGTGACTGCTAATTTGTGTGGCTTTAAGACAAACACAATATGTATGTTTGTGCTGAAAGTGTCATACACTTCAGAACAGCATATTCTGGTGTGACATGTGCATCCAGATGAGAACATTTAAAATAGACTGAACCTTTTTTTTTTTTTTCTCTCCTTGAAAAGTTGACGTTCTGAAAGCTATGATTAAAGAAATATAGTTGTCAGGAGCAAAAAGCTCTAATAATAATAATGCCAAGGAGAAAGAGTAGTTTAGAAAATTTACCAGGAAAAGTCAACTCTGCGAAATAGCTTTTCTGTGTATAGCAGAATGGAATGTGGTGTACAAATTTTGAGCCACTACATTTCTATTTCCACTGTAAGTATAATAGAAGTACTAACATACAGTAATAACCCCAGCATTTTGGACTGATGCACATAAAAATGTTATTCCATCATCTTTTTATATATACAATTTTTACTATTAATTTGCTTTTTCAAGATTCTGTTTTGTTTATTCTTAATGTAGGAACCAGGCTGTACTTAGGGAATTTGTGCCACCACTTGCGGTTAGCCAGCTTTATTCTGGGAATCAGGCGTGCTGACTGATAAGTATATCGAGAAGAAATAAGCCTGGAAAACTGAAGTTTAATGAGATTAGCTGGCATGGCTGTTTTAGCCAAGTGCAACTCACATTTTTAACATTTTAAAATTAGTTTTATCAAGAGTAGCTAACCAAGTGGGGGTATGAATGGTGCAGGAGACACAAGGAATGTCTGCTCACAGGCACACACATGTGCAGGCACACACACAATTGTGGTGTTCAGTAGCCCTGGGTAACTGGCTGGCCAAGAGAAAACTCCTTGACGAGTCAGGGCACAGGGAGCCATACAGTACCATACAGTACCATACCGTACCATACAGTGCCCCTGTGATGCTTGAGTCTAGGCAGGTCCTCAGCCATGGGCTTCCAGCCCCCTCAGTGTGAATGGAGTGCTGAACAAACTCGTGGGTGTTTCCTTGAAACAGAAAAAGGTCTTAAAATAAAAAGATTAGTCAGGATGAGTTTGGTACAATGCTCTGGGTGATGCTCTGTTTGTGTTGAGAAAGGAATGTACTCAATAATTATAAAAGATAAGGTGGGCACCTGAAGGAGATAAGGAGCCCATCAAGTCAGGAATTCATTGAACAAAGAAAATTGAAAGGTCTACTCCACCTAGATCCCACCTATCGTGAATGGAATGATTAAGTGTCAAAATCAAACGAGTATGTATGTTAAAGATGTTGTAACCTTTCACAAAAACTGTATAAAACACCTGACTTTTCACTGAAAACTTTGGAGCTAGTTTGTCCAGTGCGAATCGGCTAGCTCCTCAACATTGCACGAGATAAATACCTTTGCTTGCTTAAAGACAAAATTCGTCTCTGAGCAGTCACTCTGTGCCGTTTTGGCATCATCCTTTTTGTGTGTTTATGTTGTTTTGCTTAAACCAGTTTTACACAGCTGTCAAAGTTGCATCACATTGCATAGTTTGAATCACCAGTACTCAGTTATTACTCCCTCCTAACAAGGAGTGAGCTGCTAGCTAGCTGCTAGCCCCGGGGTCTCTCGTTTCATCTTGTGCCCCTGCTTTCAAAGCCCCAGTCATCAAACTACACTTTTAGTAAGAGTAAGGGAGCTGTTACACCACCTGAATCACACAGGGCACTTTCACCAGGATTTTTTGTCTTGCTTTGAACACAATTCTTTAACACTAAATAAAGTCTTTAACATTTAATGAATCACAGAGTTGTGGGTTTTTTTACCATCTGATTCCTGCCATTAGATGTATTAATGAATCCTTATTCTCACCCTGTCTGTCTGGTATGTTTTTTTTACATCTCATAAGAAGATTTTTCATTTTAATACTAGCTGATGAATCATGACAATAACACAGAATAAATCTAAAGCATTTTTCTCACCCATTGCTGCCAAAAAAATTCCAAGGAAATTTTTAGACTTTCTGTAATAAACTTAGGGTATAACTGGGAAAATAAGAGTTCATTACCATAAAGGCATTCCCCCCTCCTCCCCCCACTGTAGGTATAAGTGTTGGTTTAAAGGGAGTCTGATCCTGTTCTGAGCCTCCAGGGCAGGGCATAAGCAGTGCTAACAATAGCTTCACGTTTAGTTCTTTAGGCTGGGCTATATTGGTAGTGATGCTGCATTATGAATGTTAATGAAAAATTAGATTTCCTTGAGTTCCTTGCCATGCTCATCAGTTTTTCACCTTACATTTTTTGCCAATAGTGGTCTGGGGCTTTTTTCTACTAAAGTGTTTGTAGTCTAAATTGTGGAAACAAATTAATACACTTTGATCTGTCTATGATAAAAATACGATTGCATTTGGAAAAGAATTTAAATAATGTCTGTATATATAGCGACTGAAATCTATAGGAAGATGAGAAAGAGAGAAGGTGACTTATTGGGTGCTGATTGGATTATGTTTCAGCTAGGGTGATGGAAAGCTGAAACCTCTGTTGGTATCTAAGTTGAACAGACTGTCTCATATCATTTGCAAAAATTAACACCATCTAAACTGGGACGATATTCTACAGCAAACCTTGAAAATGTCACTTTTTGCATTGTAATAAAAGGACAATAATTTCTTACTGTTAGGAGAAGATCTCACACTTGCTCTACTAGATAACCTGCAAAAGTACATGAGTGTAAAAGAAAAGAAACTTTATTTTATTCAGTATAGATCTAAATTCAAATGGCTAATATTCTAAGCACAACATGAATGCTCACCATTTCTTATTAATTAGGTATTCGCTTTGAAGCTACTGAATTAGTGTTAATCTCGGTTACACCTGGATTGTATATGGTCCTGACAGACCTGAAAAAATTCTGCTGGAGTTAGTGTAAAGCCACTTGGGGTATTAGCATGGTTTAACCCCACCCAGCAACTAAGTACCATGCAGCTGTCCGCTCACTGCCCTCCCTGCCTCCCACTGGGCTGGGGAGGAGAATTAGAAAAAAAAAATATCTGTGGGTTGAGATAAAAACAGTTTAATAATTGAAAGAAAGGAAAATATAATACTACTAGTAGTAATAATTGTAATGGAAAGGGAGATAACAAAAAGAGAAAGAGAAATAAAACTCAAGGACAAAATAAAACAACAAAACAAAGCAAGTGATGCACTGTAGGATTGCTCACCACCCACTGAGTGATGTCCAGCCAGTCCCCAAGCAGCCCCTGGCTAGGTTCCACGAGTTTATATATCCATCAGGACATCATATGGTATGGAATATCCCTTTGGTTAGTCGGGGTCAGCTGTCCTGACTGTCCCCCCTCCAGATTTCTTGTGCCTGTCCAGCCTACTCACTGGCAGGGCCTGAGAAACTGAAAAGTCCTTGACATTATAAACATTACTTAGCAACAACTAAAAACATCAGTGTGTTATCAACTTTATTCTTATCCTAAATTCAAAACACAGCACTGTACCAGCTGCTAGGAAGAAAATTAACTCTATCCCAGCTGAAACCAGGACAGGTATCAGCAGGAACTGCATAGGTTTGGACATCTGTATGCTCACATATATGGTTACCACCAGTTTTCAACAGCTGTCTGAAATATTTTTGTCATTTTGATCACAAAGGATATAAGCAGATGTACTAAAATGTACAGATATGGACATGGCTGACTTCTTCAGTTTAAGTCTAATAATCAGCTTTTTTGAGTTACCTGGTAGAATTCCATCTTATTGATGCCTGTACACCTGAAATAATGTTCAAAGGCTTTCATGGCAGTGTTGTTTCTTAATCAGTAGGTAAAATGTGGAGCTGAAGGTGTTTAGCCTGCAATATGCAGAAGGTCAGACAAACACACCAAAAGTAGTTTGTACCAAAACTCAGGTACCTTCCTGCTGAAAATCTATAGGCTGATCATGAGGCTGCAAGTGCACTAAACTTTTGCATGTGGATCTGGGTTCCTCATAAGTAGGGGGAAACTTCCGCAGGTTCCACAGATGCCAAACATGGTTCGCTGGCTTTGCTGGATGTTACCATATTCATGTTAGGAATTTCTTCTATCCAAAGCTCTAAAGTCATTTAATAAATATAAAACATTGTTAAGACAGAAGTAAAAAAAACCTAGTACTAATGTTCTTCAAATATAAACCACCTTTGTCTGTTTTTTCTGAAGGATTCTGGTGACATCTTTTTCCAGATTTGGTAAATAGAACTCCACTGTCACGCTTTTTATTAACTCCCAGTACCATGAGATCCATTATTTTATAGTTCAAACTTTCTGAATTGGATATTTCAGGAATTATTTTAAAAATGAAATCCTTTGCAACAGTAAAATAGCATTTACTTTCCTTCGGAAAAAAATAATTGCAGCTAGAAGATAGGAATGCCATGTCTTCAAGGAAGACAAGCCAAAATTGAGAATGTGACCTAATTTTCAACACATAAAATCGCTTGTTGCGTACATCCCACAGAGAATATCAGCTAAAGTCAATAGCACATCAGACTGGTAAGATGGCCAAACTAAACCCTTTTTGCTGTTTTTCATACAATTCTAAGCCAGCTCACATTATTAACCTTTCATTGATAAAGGAAACCTGTTTTAAGCAGATAACATCTTCTAATGATGGGCCTAAAAGCAAAGAGACATTTTATTGTATTCTGTAATGCATCTAGTTCAGTTAAAGCTGACAAGCCATTTTTTAAAAAAATAATATTAATAAAAACATCCTTATTTCTAAAATGATAAAGCTAAAAATATCTCCAAAGATAGTGCACATATGCATCAGAAAAAAAATAAATCAAAAAATAAACCAGAACTGATAACTCTCATAGAAAATTAGACTTAATATCCCCCAAAATGACCAAAATGAATTAGAAGTCATAGAATCATAGAATGTCTTGGGTTGGAAGGGACCTTAAAGATCACCTAGTTTCAACCTCTTTTCCATGAGCAGGAACATCTTCCACCAGACCAGTTACTCAAAGCCCCATCCAACCTGGCCTTGACCACTTCCAGGGATGGAGCATCCATAGCTTCTCTGTGCAGGCTGTTCCAGTGCCTCACCACTCTCACTGTAAAGAATTTCTTCCTAATATCTAATCTAAATCTACCCTCTTTCAGCTTAAAACGATTCCTCCTTGTCCTATCACTACCTTCCCTTGTAAAGTCCTTCTCCAGCTTTCTTGCAGACCCCCTTTAGGTACTGGAAGGCTGCTATAAGGTCTCCCTGGAGCCTTCTCTTCTCCACAATGAACAACCCCAAATCTCTCAGCCTGTCTTCATAAGCGAGGTGCTCCACCCCTCTGAGCATCTTCGTGGCCCTCCCCTGGACTCGCTTCAAGAGGTCCATGTCCTTTTTAAGTTACAGTTCCCAGGGCTGAAGGGATCTCACCAGAGAAGAGCAGAGGTGACAATCACCTCCTTCAGCCTGCTGGTCACACTTCTTTTGATGCAGACCAGGATACGGTTGGCTTTCTGGGCTGCAAGAACACATTGCCAGGACATGTTGAGCTTTATGTCCACCAGCACCCTAAATTCTTCTCCTCAGAACTGCTCCTAATACATTCTCCATCCAGCTTGTACTGATTCTGGGGGCTGCCCTGACCCATGTGTAGGACCTTGCACTCGGCCTGGTTAAACTTCATGAGGTTTACACAGGCCCACCTCTGAAGCCTGTCAAGGTCCCTCTGAGTGGCATCCCTTCCCTCCAGAGTGTCAGTGGCACCACACTGCTTGGTGTCACCAGCAAACCTGCTGAGGTGCACTTGATTCTACTCTTCTTGTCACCAAGAACAGCACGGGTCCCAATACGGACCTTTGAGGAATGCCACTCGTCACCAGTCTCCACTTGGACATCAAGCTGCTGACTGCACCTCTTTGAGTACAATCATCCAGCCAGTTCCTCAGCCAACAGTGATCTATCCGTCAAACCCATGTCTCCAATTTTGAGACAACAGTGTTGTGTGGGACAATGTCAAATGCTCTGCACAAATCCAGGTAGATGACATCAGTTGCTCTTCCCTTATCCACCAACATTGTAACCCCATCATAGAAGGCCACTAAACTTGTTCTGGCACAATTTGCCTTTAGTGAAGCCATGTTGGCTGTCATCAGTCACTTCCTTACTTTCTATGTGCATTAGAATAGTCTCCAGGAGGATTGTGGTTAATGCCATGGCATTAAGCGAGTTGTTGATGTCAATTTATACCTATATTTTCCTCATTAATTTTCTAAGAAAAGAACAAGCCACTGCCATGATTTTAGCATTAACTATATAAACACTGAAGTCAAAGGTGATCTCTCTGAGTTCTGAGGTACTCCCAAGGGATCATGACCCAAGGCCTGTGAAGTAAGCTTCAGATGTAGCCTAAGAGTACTTTCTTTCCATTAAGTAGGCCTACTTGGGTAACTAAGAAAAAAATATTTTTTCCTAATTCAGGAACCAAAGGAGTGCTCAGTGTTCATAAAGGTGACACAGCCTGGCTCAGTGACAAGCATTTACTTCTAGCTAGGGCTTTTGGGGATTAACTATATTAAAATAATTGTTTCAGGCATCACATATCCTATTGATTTGTAATGAAATGTCCATCTGTGTTTATAAAGAGAACACAATCCATACCCTGTGCAGCTTCCTCCATAAATCTCCAATATCTCCTATGTATGGGTATTTCAGTGAGAGTTAAGTCTAATTGAATGATAATTTGCCATAGCATTACAAATTGTGGTTTAACTAGAATTATGTAGAACTTCATACAAAACCCAATCAGACAGTAAAACAGATTTTTAGCCTTAAACCAGAGGTCACCCTCCCACTGAATTGTAATGAGATATTCTGAATACCTCAGAGAAAAGAAATGTCTTTAACCCTTACATTGGAAACAGGGAATTACCAATTGCAGTGTTTCAAAATTCCCTAGTAAAATAATATCATGTGACATCAGGAACCAGTTTTATCTGATGCCAATTAATCCATTTAACCATAATGAACAACAGAACATATTTCCAATAACCTTTCAGAAAAAAAAAAAAAAAAAAGAGGGTCTTTCCATACTGTGTCACCAGGGCAGAAAAAACATGTAATAGAGATTTAAGAAGTCCAAAACAAAGTGTAACTGCTTCTAGAGGTTTTTGGCAGAGAAATTATATGAAGAACACTCTTACAGCTGTGGCACTGAACAGCATTCCTGGAGTTCAGGTTTAATTACTGTTTTTTTCCTGTGGACCTGATAAAAGGGCAAAACATACTGTATGTGTTATTAATTATGTAATGCATCTGAGAAATCTGAATCACCTGCATGTAAATGTTGTTTATTTACAATAATAAGCTCATATGTGTATTTTTACTGAGCTCTGTAACAGGTTTGTTGACGTACTTTCAGTGTCTCTGTGAGGACCAATTTCTGATGTTCAGAGGAAACCTCCTGTGGTTTAGTTTGTGTCCATTGCCTCTGGTCTTGTCACTGGACACTGCTGAAAAGAGCCTGGCTATATCTTCTTGGTACCCTCCCTTCATGTATTTATGCACATTGATGAGATCCCCCTGAGCCTTCTCTCCCCCAGGCTGAACAGTCCCAGCTTTCTCAGCCTTTCCTTACATGTGAGGTTTTTCAGTCCCTTAGCCATCTCGGTGGTCCTTTGTTGGACTTGCTCCAGTAGGTCCATGTCTCCCTTGTACTGAGGAGCCCGTAAGTAGACAGTACTCCAGGTGTGGCCTCATCGGGGCTGAGTAGAAAGAAAGGATCACCTCCCTCCACCTGCTGGCAATGCTTTGCCTAATGCAGCCCAGGATACCATTAGCCTGCTTGTCCGCAAGCGCACATCTAGGACCGTGTGGCTTGAGGCTTTGGGGAAATGTCACAATCAATGCAGTAATCTGGAGACAATGACTCTGGTTAGCATAAATTACCTTCTCAAATGCTAAAACTCATGGCAAAAATATCTGTTTTGAATCTTAGTTCTTCTAAAAATGGAAGACAGAGAGGCAAAGCAATATCTAATGGAGCTATGAATAACAATAAGCATCCATCCCATGCCTGCTTTCAATTTATTCAAATCAGCTTTTAAGGTCCTGGGCTGGGTTATATTTGGTTTTGTCAGAATCATTAGTAGACAAATGCAGAGCATTACAGGAAAAGAACTCCGTTCTGTCTGTGTGCTCTGCATGTTGGAGCCCTGGAATGCTTTTCACTTTTTTAGCCTGCAGACCTTTCTTGTGTTTGAGCAGATAAATGTAAATTGGAGATTGAGCAAATAGCGTTAGATATTTTAATGCAAGCAGATATGGCTGCTGCTGGATAAGAGCTTATGCTTCTATTATGTTCTAAATTGGAATAACTTGGTACAGCAAAATTCCTTGAGAGTTCTTAGCAAAAATAAAATCAGGAGAAAGCTTGAGCAGCTCTGAGTTTATGACCAGCAATTTGCCATAAGACTCAAACGAATCCCACAAATAATTCCTTTTTATTATTATTAGTTTATTTAAACAAGGATGGTACAAGAAGCCTCAAAACATGACAATTCATTAAATTGCCCTTTTGGTGTCCTGAGTGTCAGAAGACACCCACCCAGTGGCAGTCCAAGTTCTGCAAATACTTATGTACCTTCTGAACTGTAAGTGTATACAAACACCCTCCTACATACTTAAAGCTAAACAGAAAAACCATGATATATCATACTGCAGTGGACTGCTAAGACATCTGAGCTTGTAAACTATTTCAGGTACAGGAACTGGCTGCCTAGCACACTGGGAAGCTGTAATGAGCTAATTTATCCAGTTTCTTAACCTGGATAAGCTCAGCAGGCCTCAGGTTAGATTACTTTCATTATTTAAAACCAGCCCATGTATGGCTGGCTCGGGTATCTTTTCACCAGGCCGCACTGTATGGCATAGATGTGCTATTTTAATAACCTTTGTAGGTAGTTCATTGAAAATTCACCCCTAGATATGGTTTTGATTATGCTATTGATTCACAGACCCTCCTCTAAGGTGTTGGCAATGGCAGTAGCGCTTCCCCAACCATCAGCTGGGGGTGGGATACTTCCCTGGACAGGTGCCCAGTGCCTGGGGCTGTTCCTGGCTGTGCCCCACCCCCCACCCCACCCCCAGCCTGCCCTGCTCCCTCACTGGGGCAGTGGGACAGGTCCTGGCTGTGAGGTCCTGCCCTGCCATCCCAGTGGGAGCCCCACTGCTCCGGCTTCTGGTCCACAGGGCTATCACTGTACCATGACAGTTTTAAGAATTAGGACTTCAAATTAAACTTTACAAGTTCTTAAGATTTGGTAGGTTTAGCAAAAAAGAAAACTTTCAAGTAGGTTGAAAAACCATTCTCAAAAGATTATAAATGTTGTCTTTGCATGGCACTATTTTTTGGCATTCAAATTGAATGCCCTTTATGCATTTTTGCATGGGCTTTTAGCCCCCTGCATTGGTATTTATTCTTGAAGTGTTCATTTTGTCTGTGCTGCCCATAGAAAATCTAAAATATAATAAACTGATTGACAAATGAATTGAGGATTATACTTTCCATAAGAAACTATTTTGCTTTCTTGAACACACAGTCAAAATCTAGTTTGAAGATTCAAATAACAGCATTCTGAAAAAGTACAAGAGCAGCAGCAGAGTACTTTATATAAAGATAGGAAACTCTGGACAGGGCCTAAAATTAACCGAAAAGGAACTATATGTACCTTGCTTTTAATCACTGGCTGCTCAGAAGTATCTAAAAATTATTCTACTGCTAACAATATGTGTAAAGAAATTTTAATAGAGCAAGGCAAAAAATCTCAGGTTATGTTTCTTTGTTGATAAGAACAAAGGCCAATTTGCTAGCGTATGGGGGTTTTTTGTTATCAATTCTGTCCTAAAGTTTCATTTGTTTAATTTTATAGCTCTATGACTTTAACTGTAGAGATATTGATTCTATGGATGAAAAGCTTTATTGCTTTTGTTCTTTTAAAAATCTATTTAATTTCAGAAAATATGTGTAGGTATTGAGGAATAGATTCTTCTTTTCACACACAAGAGTTCAAAAGGAAGTAAATCCCTCAACCTGCACTTAGTTAAGTAAACTCTTGGTTTACTGTAGTACTAATAAGAGGAGAATCAACCCCATATATCCAATGAATTACAATACTGTAACAAACAATGCTGCTTAGCGTGTGTGCTGAAGAATGCCATTTATTTACAACCTGTTATCGGTGCTTTTTCTTGGTCTCTCTTTAACGTACCTATGAGAGATGGTCCATAGATCCTTCTTGGTTTGTATTTATTGTAATGCTTATAAAACTTTACTAAATTTTTATGAGCACACTTTACGAAGTTTTTATAGGTATTGCAATGAATACCAAACAAGAAGACACAGGCTGGAATTACAGACTTTGTGGGAATTAAGACTCTAAGCCTCCCTCTCACAAATATCCCTTGGGTAGAATTTCTAAAAGCAATTCTTGGAATAAGGTACCCTGTTGCTATTGATTTTTCGTTAGACACTTAACGGATGTACTGCTATAGAACCTTCTTTCTATGTTTTATTAAAAAATAAACCTGAGTACAGCATAATGCAGTGAATTTCCCAACTTAGGTCTATGCAGAAGTATTGGTTAAAGAGAAACACAGCAAATAGTCTACCAAAAAAGGCATAGCATTTTTTTCTTCACCTGTCACACAGTGCTTATACTTAATGCTCGATGTGTACATTATATTCTTTCTTCACTGGTCAAAAAAAATATTTGGGAACCATTGGCATGGTGACAAGTGCATGCACAATTTACAGCTTTCCAGGCTGATATTTTTGTTTTAAAGAGGAAGTACTGTCATAGAGTTAGGTCTGTTCTCAGTGCCACTTTTCAACTTAAAAGTTTTACAAGGTTTCTGATTCTTTAAACAGTAGAGGTACATATATATGTCCTCAGAAAAAACAAAAGCACACTCAAAACAAAGCAAAACCCTCTAGCAGTGCACCATGGCCTTAATCTAAAAGATAGCATCCTGCAAACTCTCCAGGACTTCAGATGGGATACAGCATAGCTTCTGCAGATGTATTAGAACTAGTTTGCAGTTGTGAGTGCAACATCTGTAACATGCATGTTAAACTTGATAAAAAAAACCAGCACAAGTACAGTGAACCCATTCCATGTGCTCTGTGGTCACATAAGTCCTGCCAGCAATTCTCAAGCAAAAGGATTAAAAGCTAGGTCAGGTACATTCTGCATACAGAAGCAATGCCAGCCACTCTAGTATGCTTTCCCCAGCTTTTCTTCCCCACAGACTCAATGAGCTATGAGTCCAAGATTTCATGTGGACCCTAATCATTAACTATCCTGTTGTGTAGCTGTTTTGCACTACAGAAAGATCGAACGGCTCAGACAAAGAGGCATTTAATCCACACAATACCCTTAATAACTCTCCTAATGTGGTTTCTGCATGGCATTCATAATTATTTCTGAGGACAGTTTCGCCCTGAATGGCTATGTGCGGATAAACCTCATGTGTTTGCCATTTTCATATCTCCTAATACTTATAACGCTTCTTAATTTAAACCGTAGTAGAATAAATTACATATAACATTACGACCAATCTTACCTATACCAGTCATTTGTGTCCAGAACAAGTCAGAAGCTATCACAAATGCACGCTAAGGATTAGGATCAATAATCAAGCAAATGTGAACTACTCTGCTTAGCAAGAGCTCCTGTCTTCATCATGGTGACACTTCTTTCTGCCAATGTCCGCACAGGGAGCATGGCAGAAATAGTTACTGCACTTCAAATTTACACTTTAGCATGCTGTACACTAATAAAACATGTCAAGGTTCCTGAGGTTATGCAGTTCTTTCCTTCTTGATTCGTTCTGTGTAGAAACACAGAACTGGAGAGGTCACAGTGCTGTGCTGCTGCTGGCCCTTTTGCTAGATGACAGGATCCCCTCCTCCAAGGGCCTCAGCTCCTCAGATGCAGTCCTAAGCAGTAGTTCCTCCTGTCTCACATCACCCACTATGCCCTTGTCATGTTACCTGTCACAAATGCTGTCTCACTGGGGGGGGGGGGGAGGGGGGGGTGGGGCACGGGGGAAAGACACTTGAGAGATCTGCCCAACTTGCCATGGTGCATAAGCCATAGATTTCTGTTTATAATCCAGGAGCCTGGTGGCATGCGTTTAGAGAAAGCTTTCCACACTCAGGCCAAGGGTAAACTGCTGTTCTGCTGGTCTTCTCCGACTGGAAGTAAAGCACATTTCTGCATTTCTTTCTGCAGATTTAAAGCCGCCTTGTCAGCTCTTATTGCTGTTTTCCAGCTCCATATGGGGAATGGAGAAAAAAAAAAATCAAGCCAAATTTATGACTAAAACTTACCAGTATCATTTAGGGGTGAAGTTTTGAATAACATCTCAATGCTAGCAAAAAACCTAGCAGTGTTGAAGTTCCCAGGGAAAAAAAACTGGATGAAAAGCTTTTACTTTTCTCCTCCACAATAGAACTGCATCCATAATAGAGTGCTTGCTGGTATTAGCTGTACTGAGAGATATATCTATTCCAGTAAACCTTTTACTAGTGTAGGCTACACATCAATTTCACTCTGCTGAAGCTCAGGAAATCAATGACCACCTGCAAAGACAGGCACTGGAAATAATCACTGAGAATTATGTTAAATCCTTCTGGAGTTATGAGATTATGGGAGAAGCTCAGCCTACATTGAAATATGCATATACTCCAATTCTTGTGGTTGCAGAAAGATGGCGAAAAGCACTGTGGCTAGTAGAAGGGAAAAAAACTACCATAAATGTTATGAAAAAGCAAGCATGACATGAAGGTTGCTTCCTTGTTCAACTCTCTCCTGTTACTATGGTAAAAGACTGACACAATGGTACAAACAAGAAGTTATGAGCCTAGGTTACAACCATGATCCTAACCCTCATCCCCTCAACCTCATCTGGTATGCGGACATCACTCAACACAACCATTATCAGTTCATTCCAGGAACAATTGATTCTGTATCAGCCATTTGCCTCTTCAAAACTCACATTCCTGCATAGAGAAAAAGTATCAGTATATGTAAATGATACATCTATATCTGCATAAGTGTGTTAAAGGAAAATATATTATGCCAGATCCAACTGCCCGAGACAGATGAGGCTGCTGCCACTCCATGTTCCTAGGCACAACCAGCAGCAGGAGTGAAGTATTCCCAGCAGGCACGCACACATAAAGTATGCATATGCACTACATGTATATATGTATACAAATGTATACATGCACACACACATATCCACATACAGAACCACAGAATCATTCTGTTTGGAAAAGACCCTTAAGGTCATGAAATCCAACCATTAACCTAGCATTACCATGTCCCTGCGTGTCACATCTACGTGTCTTTTAAAAACCTCCAGGGATGGTGACTCAACCACTTCCCCGGGCAGCCAGTTCCAGTGCTTGACAACCCCTTCAGTGAAGAAATTTTTCCTAATATCCCAGCTAAACCTATCGTGGCACAGCTTGAGGCCATTCCTATACACACATATACACATGGTCAGCCACACAGGTCCGACACACAGAGCGCCCATGCAAACAGAGACATCCTCTCTGGGCAGGATGGAAGTCCACCAGTGAAAATATATGCATATATGTATGTACAATATACATGCAGGAACCCTCCAGCAGCTGGCCCTTGGATCCCAGTCTCCTCAGTTGCTGGCACATGTGATATCAAATGATTAGTAACATTGAATGTATTGTTAGTGGTTTGACTTTAAGACAATTAGAACAAATGAATTGTTAACATTTAATTCAAGTTATAAGCGTTTTTGTATGTCCTGCTAAGCACTTGGTTAAGCACCAGCAAGTTTGTTGTTTAAACCAGGAAGTACCACCACAAGATGAATGAGCTGACTCAAAGTTTACCACAAGAAGCACTATCTAGGGGAAAGGTGGTTCTGACAGGGGGAGGATGGTGACAGCCAATTCATTGACCACTGACTCAAGAAACCCCCCAGACCCAAAAGGAAGTTGAGACTGAGCATGCGAGCTAATTAACTAAGTGGGACAATTACTTGACAAATAGGAAACTGGATATTAAGTAATAAAGGAATTATGTAACATATAACCAATGAAGGCTGTTGTCTTTGCTGCTGAACTGTATAAATAATGCAAAGTTTTGACAATCGGGGAGCTAGACATTTGTGGGTTACCACCCAGCTCCCTACTTTGTGCAAAATAAAATAAAGGAATAGAAATACTTCAACTAGGTGTGTGAATTGGCACTGTGCTCTGGGTAACGAACCTGCCTACAGGACACCACCTGGATATACAAGCCCTCAAGTCCATAGCCTTTCTCCAGTTGCTGCTACAGTGTCAGGCATCCAGAGCTACCCAGGACCTCTCAGGTCCCATAGCTGACACCCCTGTGCCCTCACCCCTAGACATACATGGGCACTTTCACACCCACAGCTGTCCCTTACAGACCCACTCAGCCCTAGGGCTCCCAGACCACTTCACCTACTCACTGGCTAGTCAAGCTTGATATTCACTAGTGTTTGCACACTTGTGGTTCTTCCACCTGCTGGCACCATGGACACACAGGATCTCAACTTGTGGTCTGACTCTGGTTGCTGCAATGAGACCACTACACACACGTGTACACACAACATGGGGTCCTCACTCAGGAAAGAGTTTGAAAGTAATGTAGTAAGAAAACATGACAGACTAGCCTTGTCAGATGCAGGGTATGGCCAGACAAGAGCACTAAGCAGCACATTATTTACATATGAGCAACCTTTTTTGTCCCCTTAACCCTCTATTTTCCCACTTTGTTACTTTCAAAATCACCTAAACGCCTTCCTTGTTCTGCTTTTGTTTCCTCCTCTAAAAATCCCAAACCATCCATGAACCAAAACTGCTTTTTCCTGCATCCTATAATATATCCTAAAGATACGTGCCACCCCTGGGCAGCAATCCCCGTAGTCCAAAAGGTGATCTGGAGAGCTTCTCCCAGTGACCTGTGGTGGTGGGTTTCATACCTGGACAATGGGGTTGATGATTTTGCTGGGACAAACTTGGGAAGAGTCCATACAGGGTGGTCATTTCTTGGGAGTCTAGAATTTGGGTTCCTGCCTACCATTGTGCCCTTGGGCTACTCTGGGCTTGCGCAGATGGGCCTTTAATGGGCTAATGGCCCCTGTGATGGGCCTAGAAGAAGCCTGACAGGGCATTACTTGGGATCCCTCTCCTGTCACTGTCTCTCTGAACTCCTTTGTAGGTCTGCAGATAAGCTTTATCACATAACCTAGCAGTATGTATATAGCACATAAGAATACAATGTATTTAGATTAGAAGTAATCCTAACAGAGGTTGATTTTGATTGTACCTTCTCTTGTCATACTGGCCTCCCATGATTCTAGTAAAAAAATCATTATTTTAAATACCTCTTGTATTTTTATGCATTTGGATTTGGCATATTTTGAAAGAAAGGTTATTTAGAGATAATTTTAAGTAGCTAGAGAGTGGGAAAATAGCCAGTAGTGACAGTAATGAGTATTACACAAAGTAATGAGGAGTCCTGAGAGAATAGTGTAGAACACAGGGCCTGACCTCCGCCCTTCTCACAAGTGGAAGAGAAGGTCGGGGTGTTGGAGCCTTGGAGCCAGCTTCAGTACTGAGCTGATTGGGAGGTTTTCTACAATGACTTCCAGTGGAAGTCCGTAACATTAATGAATTACCAAAATACTACCAAGTCACCCACTGTCTGGTGAATATTTAAGAAATGTAATGACAAATTACAAATTCTAGTCATGATACGAACTAATGAAATTGTGACATTTTTGAAGCTTCTTCCAGACTGAGCGCACAGTCTGCTTACAGCATCTTACAATTTTCCTCATGAACTTAATACAATGGCAAAAGATCGAGCTCAGTGACAAGATAAGTAACACTTACTGGGCAAGAACTATACTACTGAGATTTTTAAAGGAAAAGAGACACAATTCTCTTTTAAGTTTTTGTAGGGGACCAGTATTTGGAGAATAGAACATTACCAGGCACAGAAGGAGGATGCTAGGGGTTTGGAAGGAGGATGGGGTATAAACTAGGGAAACTTCACAAAAACATACAGATGTTGTGTAGGAGTGGAAAATAAGTATGAACAGATTTTCAAAGCAAGATGTCCATAGAAGGTTTGATTCCAATGCAAGAAGGTGGATGAAATTCACACAGGAAGTTACAGGCAGGGTTTATTGTAATTTGTGTTTATACACTTCTTGAAATCATCACAGTAATTTAAAAATCTGGGGAAAATTATTGGTAAAGGAAGGAAAAGTTTCATTGTCACACACCACAGATTGGTTAAAATCCCTAGACAGCCATGGGAGATTTCCATTTTTTCATGGGAAAGTGAATAGTGACTCCCCTAAAGGAGTCAACTGAACCCTGTTTTTAGTGAAGAAGCAGTGTGATACAGATTGTGTGCTTTCACAAGAAAGCAGGTAACTTAAAACACAGGAAGTCTAGCTGGTTATAATGTAAGACAGGGGTCTTCAAACTTTTTAAACAGGGGTCTGGCGCGCGGATGAAGTGACAGGAGGCCATCTGCGGCTGCTTGGTTTCCCCCCAACCCCTGGTGGGGGGTGGGGGGTGGGGCGGGGGGGGTCTGTAAATACCGGGGGCCAGACTGAGGACCCTGGGGGGCCATATCCAGCCCGCAGGCCGTAGTTTGAGGACCCCTAATGTAAGGCAACAAAACAGCAAACAAATATGTGCACAAGAAACAGTGCAACATATACCAAGTTGTGGGTTCCACGCATCTGTCACTTCCCATACCTGGGGCAAGAGGGAAAAGGCCCAAATCCCCTGTAGCACACTTATCTATGTGCTAGGGTAATTTTAATTCAGCCCTAGCTGTGTCTTCAGGCCTCCTGCTGCTGCTGCTTCCATGCCCCAGCACGGGCCCTGGCCCTGCACCATCATTATCACCAGGCCAGCCCTGCTCTGATCCTGTAAGTCTGTGCCAGGTCAGTGATGCTACTGCCTCTGCTGTGGTGGTCCTCAGCTCCCAGCTCTGCCTCTTTCGTGGAACAGATCTGCTTTTGCAGCTCCTTAAGAACATGCTCTTTCCTGGCACAGCTATATAAGTAAATGAAACAGGTCCAGGGCACAGGCTGAGCACTGGCACTTGGCTGTCCACAGAATTCAGTTTTTAGGCTGGTGCATGGCACAGTTGCAGCTGGGGCCCACCTCAAGACCATGTGTGGTTGTGGACACTGGTTGTCTGCATGAACCATGGACCATTTCCAAAAGCCTATTTGAAGGAGTTTGGTTTTGGAAGTAAGAGAGCTCTGGCCATGTGGGTATAATCCATGTAGCACCTGTTGGCCTTGGGGACAGAACAAGGTTCCCAGCTTGTTTTGTTTGCAAATAATCTTATGTAGTTTCTATTGCCCACTGAGGTATTAGGAAGCGATGGATTTCGGTAGCAACAAGCTAGACTAAAATCTGACATTAAGAAAATTCCTTTGAAGGCAACATTAATTAGGCAGTGGGTGAACTGACTAAGGTGATTGTGGAAGCTGTGTAACTGGTGGATTTAGGAAGCGTTTGTGAGGAATACTGGAATATCCATCCTACCTCAGCAAAAGACAGAGGACTGTTTTAAAAGCATTTTTTTTTTTTAAAGTCTTATCACTAGCTTTAATACTTCTGTGAATAGACAGGTGGCATAAGCTACTACAGGGAAAGAAAAATAGGAGAAGTAGAAGGAAATACACAGAAAACAGAATGTACTTGTGAGTGAAAGCAAAAAGAAAGGCATCAGTAAGCAATAAGAAACAAGGCACAGCTCTAGGAACAACTCACCATAGTCTAATTAAGAAAGGGAAACATAGAATGAGGGACGACAGGAACATCCGTGTGGCAAAGCCTAGGGATGGAAAACTGCTAACTTAAATGAATAAATTTATGCCAATAGCTGAGCATGGGCTGTTTATTAAGGGTTAATGAAGACCATTTTGCAAGCAGCATTGTAGTAATTCTATTTAAAGCGCTCGCTTTTTCTTCTGTCTATTCTGTCTCCTACTGAAAATTGCACAACTCTGTTCTCAAATACTATTAAGAAAAAAGCAATCAACTCAATTGTCTGGGGCGTAATGATGCCGACTACCTCCTTCCAGCATTCACAGAGAAAGAGAGAGAGAAAATAAGATAAATAACCTGGGACAAAACCACAAATCATTAGAATTTTTAATAAGCCTTCACCAACAGAAAGCTGAACACTGTTAGTTATATCTGCCAACTGCTGCTCATGGTCCAGTGGACAGCACACTACACAGGGAGTTGAGAGATTTCTGCTCTTCTTCCAACTCTTACACTCTTGCTGCATAACAGCTTACATGGATCACGTGAGCTCCAGCTTCCCAGCAGTACAATGGAGATCATTAAGTAACATATAAATAGTGCTGGAGGTACAGTATTCTGGGAAAAAATATGCCAAAATTGAGAGCAAACTTTCTTTGTTCTTGTTCAGATAGGAACAGTGGCCTTCCCAAATGAAGTGTTGCGACCTCATGTAAGACATGGGGTCATGAGCCTGAGGGAAATTCAATTGCAGACCTGGGGTTGTAAGTCTAGAAATAGACCCAGACAAGTATTTCTGGCAAGAGGTTACAGGAAACCGAACTAGAAGTTATTACTATCAAGACTGCAGCTAGAACTTTCAATGTGCACAAAGTCCCTGAGAAAATCTATGGGAAACCATAGTCTGAAAGCCTTTTAATGCCTCTGTTTCTGGTTCATTCTTAGTGTCATTTCTCTGATCTCTCCAATTAGATTTTCCATGGGTTTTTTTTCTTGGCAAACAGGACCAGTATTTTTTAGGCTATGCTGGAGAGATAAAGAAACTTGAATCTGCCACACAGAAATTGTGAAAGATTACCTGGATAGTAGAAGAAATATCAAATTGCAAAAAAGCTAGAAAAATGACCACAGCCTAAATCAAAGGCATCAGCAGACCTGGAGTAATGTATATAAAAAAAACAAAATTGCACTACAGCAAAGGATTTAAATCCATGTCATTGCATCTGTATTATGTTTAATGACATGCTTTTTATGTTTGTCTAGATAATACATACACTTCAGCCTATCTGATTCTCCTTTGTACTTACAGACTTTACAGCATTAAATGTATGCTGCATTTGTGATCAGTCTGTCTTGTAGGTGTAGACAACAGAAAAGTCAAAATGTCCTTCCTCCTATTTGCTTATTTGTCCTTTCACAGACCATGTCTCAGTAATCACATAGGTTTTGATATATAGCTGGTTTTAGCTCTCTTCAAAAAGGACTAAGCTTGATAACAAGCCGTGCCAAGAAAACAACATGGAAACAGAGCAGCTCTTTGTCACGTCAGTGTTGTGCCCCTGTATGCAACAGTGGCAAAAGGAGGGAAAGTGCATGAGCCTGGCTGCTCTCTGCATCCCTTTCCTTTGTACTCTTCCTTCATACTCACATTAACTTTTTTTTTCACTTGTTCATATTTGGGGTGCTCACTGATACTGTTTGCTACCACTCTATTCCTTTGGCAGCGAGTTCTAAAAGTTTACCGCTATCCACGTGTAGAGTTTCACTTTTGACCTTGTAAGAATTGAACTGTAGATTTTTATATAAAAATCACGGCTTTTTTTTTTTTACCACAACCCAATACCTTTGTGAACTCTTAGCCATGATCAGGTTTTCTGCACAGCTACACTGACTGACTGAGCAGGCAGCTCAGACTCTGTTGGAGCAACAGGTAAAAAGTAAAGGACAGTGTTAAAGAAAATTATCAGCTCCATCTCTTCCATAAGAAAACAGGAGAAACAGCACATCTACTTAACTGGGACGATTTCACATGACTGATTCAGAGCAATTCATTTCAATTACTCTGATCATCAAATAAATAGCACATCTGGTAGTGTCTGCAAACTAATCATTAACAGGTGTGAATTGGTGTCTGCAAGCATATATTTCCTACTGTGTGGCCCTTTGTTCACTTCAGGACACTTCTTAATTAGAGACAAGTCTGAGCCACAAGCCTTTAGATGTGGATCTGTTCTTTGAACACCCCCAAAATCAGCACTTTGTACATCAGGTTGTTTAGAGAAAAGTTGTCTGAAAAAATAAAATCAGTTTAATGGTTCTGAGCAAGCATTCATTGCCCAGTTCTGACTCACTGGCATTAATTTTACATTTTAGCTTCTGTTTACAGCAATAATGGCACATATGATTCATGTGATAAGTTTACAGCCTGTAGTATTTATGATAGAAGTGACATCCATTGCTATTGTCAAGGACACATACCTAAAATTTTTCATTACAAATGTAGAACCTGCTGCCATCCTTACTGCTCAATGACAGTTATCATTAAGTATTTAGGAAAAGGCATTAAGAGACTTTAGGAAAGTGTATAAAAAAAGTTGGGAAAAGAGGAAACAGAATTGGGAAGTAACAGTAAATGATCTGGCAAAGGTTTGCTGTCACTGTATCAGCAAGTTTTATTCTAGATGGAGGTTATTTTTCCATTTGAGTCCTAACCCTAATCTGACCTACTGCAATTAAATTCCACATCATGGTTTTAGAGCTGTGTCCCAAGAAGGTTTAGTCATACATGCCAGTGTGTAGTCATACAACAAAGCTGTGTGGCTGACCTTGGTAACTTGCTTTGAACATGGTTATGTACATTCTTTTGAATTAGGCAATTTAAATAAACCTTAAAGTAGATGTATACCACTAGAATACGTGAACTTCTGAGCTTCTGTTTATGAAGCTATGAGCTTTAATATTAACTCAGAATATAGTCTGCATTAGAGATTGTGAGCTGAGGACCAAAATATAAAAGTTGGTTTTCATACCTATTTACAAGGCTAGTATTGCAAAATACCACCGTTGGAGAAGAACTCTTCTCGGTGAATACTGATGTGTCTTTCTGGCAAGAGACAGCTAGTGGAGAATAAATTCAGGTTACAAATAATCCTGGCACAGGCATCAAATATTTCACCTTATTTTACTATTTGACTCTTCTGTGATTAATTTCTGATGCAGTAAAGCAAATTTGGAATCTGCAGTTTAGGAGACATTAATTGGTTATTGCTGTTTCTATTCCTTTTTACTACAGAAATGTACATAGAAAACCTCAAATGGATAAGAAAAGACAGTTTGTGGGTCAATATTTAGGGAGAGGACTAACCTGCACAAATGAAATAAATCATGGAATGCTTAACCTGCTCTACAAGCAAAAATATTTCAAAGTATTTCTAACATCTGAGATGAATACTAAGATACACCATGTGTTTAGCTAATGGGTTATGTAACACAGATTTTCTGATCAATTAGCAACAGCAGAAATTAAGTCAGGAAACTATAAGGCAAAAGACAGAAAAGAGACCAAGAGACCACAGCAACCATAAAAATGAAAACAGTGGAAGGTAAGGTAAGAAACCAATGACTGAGAAGTAGCTGAGGCCCTTTTCTGATTAAAAAGCAGATGATTTTATTAACAGAGTTAGTAGTTTAGTAGTTAAGCTACTTTTAAACTCTACTAGTTAAAAATACTAGAAAACATCCCAGAGTTTTGGATCTGGTCCCCTCTAGAGTTAAAATTTTAGCATGGTGTCTGGCCAGCCACCACTTTCTTCAAAGTTTCCAGGCATGGTTCAGGAGTTAGCACAGCCAAAGGATAATTCTCTTTAAGTGGTTTATATATGTTCAGGGTTTTTTAGCAAGTTTGAATGTATACAGACCTGGCCATTTGGCCTCAGGGTCAGAAAATAAGCCCTTGCTTATTTTGTTTATAATATAGGTGCAGCCATAAGATAGTTAAACTCCACACTCATCATAAGGTAGGGAGTGTCACTGATGTGAGCAGGAATGCTGGGTGGTTTTGTGGGTTTACAGACAGCTGTGATCATATTTGCTCAACCAGGCAAAATGAGCTGGGGGCATTTTACACTCACTTTACACTGCTGTAAGTGTCTGCTCAATTTCCAGGAAAGCCAGAATGATATCTTATGATCCAACAATATGGAGCAAAGAGACTGAGGAAATGCTCAGAGAAAAACGCTAAAAAAATGCTAGAGAAAAGAGTTCATTTGAGGTGGGTTTTTTTGTTTGTTTTTCTTCTAAAGTGTGATAATTTCAAGTCCTTCTTCTTGGAAGATTCTGGACATAGACTCAAGTACACTTGTTCAATTTAAAAAGCTGAAAACTCTTGTGATATAGCACCAGACTATTGAAGCCTCACCACCACACATGTGAAGCCCCAGGAAGTCAATAACAGTACACAAAGTTTGTATGAAATTCAGAGCAAGAGGGAACAAAACTTGTGTGTCAGTAAAGTTTAAAGAGGTAAGATGTTATTAACACTAATAAATAAAAACTCATTCATTTAGTGAAAGATCACAAAATATTGATTTTTTTTTTCCCCTTCTGTTTTTTAAGCATACCCAGCTTAACTGTTTTGCAGAGTTAACAGAGTAATGGATTCAGAGCACAATAATAGAAATTTATTCTTCCCAAGGAGAAAACATACTTAGAAGAACACCAGAAAAAACATAGAAAACAGATCTCTATAGAACAAGTTGAAGAAACCTCTGGCATGCAAAGACTAAAGATGCAATTCATGTGCTGTGAAAAAGCCTTTTCCCAAGGTTCTAAAGTTTGCCCTTGATTATCTGCAGAATGAAATAGAATGTGTGTATGAGGCAGAGCACATAGTGCACTGCGAGGAGGAGAGTCAGTAATGGGTGGGAAACTACATGATCTAATCTGCAGACTGCACATTTTCAAATGCCACAGTCTCAATTATGTTGAATTCAAAGCAAAATTGAAACTGTCCCTGTTCCTGCAAATCCCATCCTATCAGCCTCTATCTGGATTTGCTTGAGGGACCTTCTAAATAAATAATAATAATAAATAAAGGAGTTGGGTTAAGATATATTTTTAAAACAGCTATCGTTATTTTGAAACGAAATGGGGGCTTATGGCACGGACACTCTTTTGTTAAAGTTAATGTACCTTGAAATCTTTCGACTCAGCACAGGAGACTGTCAAAGGTGCTTAAAAAAATAGTCCAATATTCTCCAAAGCTCTTTCTGCAAGAGGGGTCTTGTGTGAAATGATAACAGCCACAACCCCAATATTGTTTACAGAAATACAGCTTTTCACTACAGAGGCATCACAGTGAAACCTGATGGAAAAAAGATTATAAAACGAGACAAAGTCTTTAGTCCATGATTCTTGGAAGTTAATAAACCTTCCAAATTGTTTCCACATATTTAGTTTTCCTGAATTCATTCAAATAAAGGTTATAGTGTGATAAGTGCATTTTAAGGGTTACTTCTTCCCATCCAAGAAGTGGTGCTTTCTTGATTTTGGAGATAAAAGTTATTTTCCTGTCCTCAGGATTTTGTACTCTCAGATGAATGGCTGCCCACCTTCAAACCTCTCTTCACCTTTTGTTTCCCTGAAGTCCCTTAGTAGCTCAGGGGTGTACTTCTGGAAAGTGGGGTATTTAGGTTTGTGCATCCTTATGATATGATAACTCCTGGATTAGTATGCAATGCTACAGGTCTTGCCCATCACAACAGCTCCTCCTTTGCCCAGTGTTGTGGTGTGGAAACAAATACAGTCATTGCACTATCTGCTTTCCAAAGTAATATCGGTTTGCATTAATGAAGTTACAAGTACAGCAAACAGGTTGGGCAACTCCAGGGATGGAAGTACACTTAATGTACTTAAGGTACTAAAAGTCTCTCTCAATGAGTTCCAGGTCACAGTCATGCTTAGCACCTAGTTCTTCAGTCAGGATGTGAGTGTGTGAGCATCTGTAGATTTGTGGTCCAAAACAAAGATGCTGACAGAACTTTATGTCATGTAATGTTGATTGATGAAATTGCACTCCTTAATTCTTGATGCTTACATTCCAGCTAAGTACTGTCTCAGGCTGGAAAACAGATGCTCTGAATGTTATTCTTCATCTCTTTATGCTTCAGTTTACTGTATATTAGTCACAGTAACAACAGTGTTGTAAGGAAAAGCATATACCACATTCCAATCACTCATCTGCTATAAAAAGGGAGCAGCTACTCCAGATCTGTGCATATATTAAAAGAAAAAAAAATAGTGAGGTTGTGATTATTACTGCAGTTATGTTCATATTACAGTAAGACCCAGAAACTGGAAGACTGACCTCATTTCATGAAATACTTTGCAAACACCAGCCAAAAGCATGCTGCATAAAAGTGCATGTAGCCTACAGGAGGCAAGAAATGGCAAGATAAACAGCATGGGAAGAAAAGGAAATAATACTAAGATTGTTCCCTATCACTATTGTTTTATTACAGCTTATTTACACGAAGTATTTTTATAAGCATAATGTCAAAAGGCAGATTTGGAGAAGGGACTTGAAGGAAAGCAATAATGTTACTTTGGAGTGTTTCTTCCAAGCATGAACATGAAAGTAACTGCTTGAGAATGAATCAAGTGGGTGATGGAGGGTATTATCAGTAGCTGATTAGAAGCAAGAGACAATCTTGTGCTTCTGAAGGAGAGATAAAGTGGGATTAGGTTATGAACACAAAACAAATAACATGAATTCAATAGTGAAGAGGAGTCACAAGCAAACTGTAAACAGAGCAGCGCATGATCAAAGGGTAGGGAAATGCTATACACAGCAGCATTTCATAGCAGAACAGGGCTAAATTCCTTGTGTACTCAGTAAGCAGGATACTCAGCAAGCAGGACCAGAGCTTTGGCCATGTGCATGGGCAGGTAAAGGTTAATATTGCGTGCAGAACAAGTGTGAGAAAATTAGGTATAGCTTGGATCTAAGAAATCAAAAGTGAAATAGCCTGTTAGAAGTCAAAGTGATTGGCAGAATGGCAGTTGTGTCAACTGCATTGACAAAGGATAGCAGAGACATCTGGAGCTACAGAGTTATTTCAGTTATGCTCAGCTTAAACTGTTCAGTGAGTGGTATCATGGGTGGGTGGTATAAAAAGGGACTAGACAGTAGTATTGAGATAAGTGTGCCATCCAGACAGAGTTGTTTCTTAAGAGTATTTTGCAGTTGGTGAAATCTGGGGGGACATGGGGGAAGAAACAAAAACAACTCTAGCATATTACATAAGAACACAAGGGGCGTTCTCTAAAGAAAAAGCTGAGAGAACTGCTGGAGCCATGAGAAAACTGAAAGATAGGATCAGTCATATAAGATAGAGAGAGTATAACGAGCATGAGCAACAGTGCTGAAATCAAGCAGTCATGAAGGGTTTTTGTCGCAGCACTCTCAGAACTAGCCAGCTGCAACAAGGTGTTTTAACATCATATACCAAGTTAACTTCAATGAGTAGTTAACACACTTTGCCCCCAGCACAGCCACCAATCCCCCACAAAGTCTCAAAGGTCCATCAACTGTTTGTGTCATTTCTTCATGCCCATCCCTCTGTTTCTCACCTCTGCTGTCTCCTCCTTGTTTCTCCTCATCCAGGGTGCTCCCTCTCCTCCCTTTCCAGATCTCTCTTCATTAGCTGCTCTTCTTCCCTACCCCTTAGTGCTATTTAACCACTTAGCAGGATCCAGCCACAGCTGCACCTTATCTACATCGGCCAACCCGCCACCCCTGAAGCCAGCCCACAGCTGTATATTATCAATGCTAATTAACCCAGCTTCATTCCTCTACAGGTTTTCTCATGAGGGAGTACACTGATCACAAGGCTTGGCTGAGAAGAAACTGGTGATTAGTGATTGTATGTGTACCACCAATGTTGTTATTCTGTCAACATGCCTGCCCAACATAAAGTATCCAGGAAGGATACATTGCTGAGTTGCTTTCTAACAGCTTCATAAAAATCCTCTTAGAAAAGACTGTAATATAATATACCAAATAGAATTAAAACTTTACTTATTTACTTTAATTACAAATATTGCACTCTTTCAGTGTTGAATCAAACATGCATATTATATCCATTGGTGTGAGAAGTTACTGACCTGGATACCTGTCCTGTGTCCATGGAAAGACTGACTGATCAATGGGTGAAACAGCAGCTGAACCATGGCAGTTTATAGGTTTACAGCCTGGCAGATTTCATGTTACCTTTGGCAGAAGGTTGCTTCATTATCAGTTTTGCTCTAACTGCTCTAGGGATGGTAACTTTTCGGAGGCAGGTTGGGTAGATGAAACAAAATGGAACGGTTGGTAGGACTTCATTCAGGGCTTTAAGCGGAGCAGCCCTAGGTCTCACTTTAAGGTAACATTCTCTGAATGTCCTGAAATCACAGACCCAGTTACAATGGACTGTATAAACAGGAATATGGTAGGATGTAAGAACAGAGTTAATGCCAACCCAGTCACTTGACTTCAACAGTGGCTATAATATACGTCTAGGGAAAAGCAGCCTATATGTAATACTTCTGAGCACTCGCTCAGCCTGTGACTGTTTTCTGCTTAGTGGGTGACCTGAGCCCTCTGCAGTTTATATATTTTGTAACCCTAGTAGATCTTTTTTTCTGAGTTTTTATTGTGCCTCCCCTGGAATCCCTAACAATTTTTGCATGTACAGCATCATACAATGAGGAATTCCACAAGTCCCTCATATGTGTGAAGAACCAACTCCTTCTGCTGTAAATCTGGATCACACTGGTCCCAGGTGACTGCACCTGACAAGACTGAAAGTCAACATCTTAACTCACTCCAGACCACTCATGATTTCATAGTCCACTATCCTTTCCATCACACGTAATGACATCAGCCAGTATGGGCCTCTGGCATTTTATAACCATTACCAATTTTAACATGCTACCTCTGAAATGGCAGGCTTATATTAATTAGAATGGGAGTTTCTTGTTTATTTTCATTGTTGTTGTAAAGCATCAAAAGGATAGTTTGAAATCCATCTATGTTTTCCAAAGCCTTAGAGTCTGCATTTACTGCACATGGATCAGAAACTGGAATTTTTTCATTATATTCCCCAACCTCCCTTTTGGTCTATGATTAGCTTCAGACAGCAGCCATTAAAAACTGCACTAATGTTTCATTAGAGGTAGAGTGGGTTTTCCAATATTAAAAAAGCTGTTTGTGTTTTTTCTTTCCCTAGCAGTTATGCTGAGGTTCATTGGAAAACTGTGGGTTTAATAGCATTCAATTTTAAAATTTTTGTGCAAAGGCATTTTTTGTTTTACATTTCTTCAGGTTCTAGTACAACTGTCTCAATCCATCTATGGGGCTAGTTGGTGTCCCACTAGCAAATCACTACTGAAGGCTTCAAACTCTAGGTGTGGAAAATTCCAAACAAATACTAATTAGTTAAACATCCAAGATTGCTCTTACTCAACAGTAGGATATATTGCAACACATGCAATATATGTTTGAGCTGATGAACTCTCTCCCACCCAGGAACTAGTAATGATTTCACATTAGCAAGGCTAATTGACATCATGTTTACTCACTGCAAACATTGATAGATGAACAAACACATTTCAATTCCTAAAAAAACCTTCTGTGTTTAAAATAGTTTTAAGAGGTCAGAAAGGCTTTTACTTTTTTTTTTTTTCCCTTTTCCTCCCCCTAGTAACAGAAATGAGGCTCTTAGTTTTACAGTTATTAACCATGATTGCCCCCCAAGATGATTTGAATCTGCAAGAAGTTCCAGACAGAAGACAGGGAGTCTGACCCTTAGAGATTACTGGAGACCTTGCTGTGTTCTCTGGTTCTTTGTCCTTTATCTCAAGCTCTAGCTTCTTATTTGCTCTTATTTACTCTACCTCTATAGCTGAGGATTGATTAATTCATGTCTCTTAACAGGAAAGGAATGGACTCCTTACTTCTGCATGATGCATATTTAGTATTTTGCACACCCGATTCACTGTGCAGAGGGTTTAGCATTGTTCATAATCTTCAGCATTGCTGGCTGGGTTTTAGGACAGAAATGAATACAGACTTCCTGAAAACTCTGAATCATCTCTTTTTGCTTTTATCTGCTTACAGAGTTTATGTAGATAAATTTTGTTTTTAATTAATTAAAAATATTTTTTTAATTAAAATACAACAACTTTTCCAATTTAATATCATCCTTTCCAGTTACTCTTCCTTGTTTTTCTTCTCCTAATATTCTGTCCAGCTCCCACACTCAATTCACTGTACCTTGTCCTTCTTATCTGATATTAGAGTTCCAGATTTATGAGGACCATTCTAAACTTCTTACAGATTTTCTGTCCTCCTTCCAAGGATATTGTTTGGCTTGTAGTGTATTCTTTCACCCTTCGTTACTTACACAATTGATGCTTTTTCTTACCTTGTTTAAATGCCTCATGGTTCTTTTTATAGTGTGATGAATTTCTCTATATTTGTGTCTGGTTTCATACTCCTTTGTTCCATCACATATTTCTTCTAGTGTTTTTGCTTAGCCTTTTTACACTTCTTCTGTTATATTTATATTTATATCTGTAATATAGTTATATTACCACACCCTTTTATTGCAGTGTAATATAATAATACACAACATGTTTCTCTTGCTGCAAGGAAACTTAGCTACATAGACTGAGCTTCATTCATCAGCACAGAGTTCCTGTAAAATGTCACTCCCCTCTCCAGAACAGGAGAGACTTTAAAATGCATCAATAGTAAATATTTTCCTCATTTTTTCTTGGCCATTGCTTGCTGTTTTCAAGTCACATCTTGTCCTTTATCCCTTACTGCTTTACATGGGTCTGTTTTCTTCTTCAGTATAGCAAGACAAATTATTTATATTGCAGTGACATTCAGACTGGCAAATGACATCAGCCTCCTTTGTGTTAAATGTTGTTGCAGTCTCTAGTACAGGAAGATTTCACTTTGAATGTAGACTATAGTGAATATTAAGCATACAGTCCAACCTCAGCACAGGTTTATCTTCCTTTCTGTAGCAAAATGGAATCAGTAGAATTTCCTAAAGGTGAAGTACACCTTGGTACCTGACAGAACTGGGACATCAATTATTTATTTAAGGTGAGATTTACCTTACTTACAGGTGGGTGTCTAAATCAGGGATAATTTTCTACATTTCTTTTATGAGCAAAGGAGATATAGTCGATAGGATTAGTGGAATACAAGGTGTAATTCATCTGAGCAGGTGTAAATAAATGTCTATTTCAGCACAAGACAAATCACTCCCAAGGCTTCATTGACACTATTGAGTAGATCCCTACTGATCATAAAGAAAGTCTAGACAAATAGGTCGGGTGTTGTGACCTTCATTTAGCAAGAATTCCTGTGAAAGAGATAGGAATTGGATGTCTATCATTAGATTTCCGCCTCTATCTCCTAATTAAATAGATTATGGTTTAACTTCTGCATAACAATCAGTCTTCATTCTTTGAAAACTGTATGGGAGCTTTTAGATTAATGCAATGAAATAAATACTGAGTAGAATCTCTTTGCCTGTATCTGCTCAACAGGAGAACAATAACATTCCCATCATTGATTGTAAAGGATGCCATAGAGCACTCCAGGGTGCTCTTTGAAGATATCCACAGATCCAGTATAAGACAAAAGCTGTTAGACCTTTGCTTCCATTTTTTACTATTATTATTATTTCCAAGGCTGTCATATGCTCAAAAGTTACATTGCAATCAGTTAATGATTTAATGGAAATAAGTAAGACAATTCCCTTAGAGCTAGTAAAGCCCCAGGATTAGACAGATTTCTGTCAGGTTGTAATAAACCTTCCCAACACCTACTGGGCCCAGTTTCATACCTCTTCAAAGAATCATTTAAAATATCACCAATAAAAAGAAAAATTGAAAGAGATTTTTAATCACTTTGTCCTTAAAATCATACAAAATACTCTCACAATGACACCAGCTCAGGGAAAAAACAACACTAAAGTAAATCTTTGTAAGCATCTTTATTTAAGGGTATTTTAAGTGGTGCACACAGAGACAGAATTACTGTACAGATGTTTCTCATTTAGTTAAAAGCAACACATTTTGCCCATAAATCCCAATTTACACCCACTAGAAAGGGTCTCCTCACTATAATAGTAGTGTGAATGCTTGGTGATGTGCTGCTGATGCAAGATTTGGTTTCCTGTTCTGAATTTCTTGCCACTTGAGCAGGGAAGAAGGGCTGTGACTGCAGCAGCAGGTGGCGTATAGTCAAGGTTTTCAAAACTGAGGATGCCCACCCTTTTGTTTCTCTAAGGGGCTCAGTATCTCTCAGGGCTCCACTTTCTCTTCCTGGAAGGCAAGGCTGCAGCAGCACCCAATGTGTTTTATGGGAGAAAGATATGTGAGGTGTCCTGCAGAACTGATTCCTTCATTGGTCTTTTGTTCGTTACTTCCTTTTCCTTCTTCTGCATGGTACTTATTCTAGAAAAATATAACCATAAATTGCAGAAGACTGAGTGTCAAACTGCACACCAGTGCAGGTAAAAGGAAAATATGACTCCAGTTTCTAATTTGTGGTTAAATACTGAGTACTCTTGCATTTTCATTGTAGCGGTATTAGTATGTAGAAGAAAGTGAAGATGTTTGTTCTTTACCTTCATTTACAGTTTTATAACATGTAGCTGAATCCACCGTATAGTTACAGGTGCTTTAAAATTTGCTACTAAGTATTAAATCAACACATTATGTGTTTCATCATAAAACTCCCTTAAGTATTGGGTTATTTTAGATTAAGTTTGCCAAATCAGTCTCATGCTGTGACCTCTGAAATGCTGAAGAGATGTCTTGTGTATCCTATCCACTTGAATTAAACACGGAGCTTCTTTAAAACATGCATTTTAATTAGTTTTAGAGCTAAAAATGCCACCTGTGCTGAATGGTGATGCTGAGGGAATTCCATTAGTATTCCAGAATTTCTTTGAAATCTATCTTCCATGTGACAGATGGTAAAAGATCGTACATAAACCAAGTGAAATAAATAACGCAAATAAGTGTGGCTATGTGTGTTGTGGATGTCCCTTTTTCCTGACCAAATTGTTATAATAAAAGCTGTATTTGTCAATATGTTAAAAATAAATCCCCATTTAATTATTTTACACGTTTCTAGCCATTCCCAAATAATGAACTTCAGGTTCTCACTACAAATGAGGTTGATTCTTAACCTACAAGAACAAGCATGAACTTTATGTCACTGTTTGGCAGGCATTAAATATTGTCCACAGACCACCATGTGCACGACAGCACACTTCTGCCAAGGAGAAAGAAAATGCATGTCACTCTTGCAAAGCTTAGATGCAGTATTTCTCAATTCTGGGAGGAAGAAAAGAAATCAGACAGGAAAAGAATCATGTGTTAGATTGTTTGTTTCATAGTTCCAATGCTACATTGATCTTCATATTCTCTATTATTCAGAAATAAAAATTGGTACTGCAGTTATTGTAACAGTATGTTTCCAGTCATGCAGCACTATCCAGGTATTAGCAATTTATTGGGAAGGCAGAATCATTTACGCATCCGCTGTTCCATTTCTAATTGCCTGACACTTATTTAGTATTGAATGGAAGGACATAGTAGAGATCATTGGAGCAAAACTCCTTTTCTACTTTGCCCCATAAGCTTGCCTGGCTTTCTAAGATATCTGTGAGACGGACACTCACTCTCTCTCTGCTGCTATGAAAATTGAGAAACCCAAGATCCGGAAAGGCACCAATTACTGTATTTTATGGGAATATATGTTGTTCATTTTTAAGGTGATAGAGGGCAAAGAAAGTCTTTTCCTTTTCGTATACTTGGCTGCCCCTCTCTTATTAATCAGAAAACTTTTTGGCTCAAGCACAGCTTCGAATATATATTTTTAAGGTGCCTTATTCTTATTGATTCTTCTGTGACTTGGAGTCTTTAAGTCCATTAACATAAGAGCCAGCACTGCACTCTCGTGAACGTAGCTCTGCGCTTCACCATCTCTCTCAAATCTCATTCAAAATGTGAGAGTGACATGGACTAAGATCCATGTGGTTAGTATTGTATACACCTTCCATTAAAAACTGGATTTCATGGCTAATGTCTGCCTTGAACATACCAGATCAATTTTAATATCATTATTTCCAGCATCTGTCAGGGAGAAGAAAGCCGAGTAGGGAAAATCAATAAACTACAAAAAGAAGAAAAAGAAAATATATAATTAATATATTAAAAAGCTTCAGGTATCTGGTAAAGGCTTATTAATCCGTTTGATTTCAGAACTGCTGGTATGAACCCTGGTTAGTGAAAGTTATCAAAAGATGCCACCAGTTAATGGTGACATGATTCTGTGTATATGATTTGCACTGCTACTTGCTGTTTGGCATGTTTGCTAGCTCGGACTGTGGCCTCAGTAGTCCAACTTCATCTGACCTTCTTCTCCAGCTCTGTCATGAAAGCTTCCCCTAATTAACTGGAAAAGTGTCTAATGGTGAGGCCTGCAGGGATGAGCGATGTTTGCAACAATGGCATCAGACCAGATTTGGTATGAAAAATAAAAATAGAATGAAAGGTAAAACAACATTTAAACCTGAAGTAACGCTTTTGACTGCAGTAGTTTTCATTCTCATTTAGCCTTTTAACCTGTTTTGTATTATCTGAAGTCAGTAATGGCTTTGCAAATTATGGCTTCTCGAAATTCAAACCACTTTTTCCTTGTCTTGATCCCACTCTGGCATGCCTCATTCAAAAGGTCAGGCACTGAAAACCTATCAACCAAATACCTGGGATTTAGCTGTATTACTGGAGGAAGACATAGGCTGCAACACATTCACTAAAAATATGTATACAAATATACCGTGTTTCGCTACACTGGAATTTAAGTTCCCTCCTCACTTAGGATATTGTGCATTAAATGAAACTCAGTGGCAAATTACCAGTAAATTCAAGCATTAGAAATGTATGCAATTGATCTTCTCGTATCCAAGCACATTATATGTCATTTGATTAGGCTGCAGAATAAACTTTATATTTTTGTGATAAGTAAAAGAATTTAGATTTTGTATGGCACTAGACTCCAGATCACTACACCTAAATGGAAACTCAAGACTGTGCAGGTACAGTATCTGGATATGTGCTCTTGGTTACACCCAAAAGGCGACCTTATATTCATGTATTTGCAACAGCATCAGTCCTGCTTTGTCCTCTGTTAATGAGCTGTCTTATAATGTTACTAAACACTCTTGTGTGATTTTCTGCTGACTGGTCATTTCCCGTGATTGCTGCCACACCCACTGTTCTGCTTCTACATGTCTGGATGTTGGAAAAGGTGCCCTTTTAGCTCTGAATTGTTTGTCCACATGAAACCAATATAACAAAAACAGCAGCAACTGAGAGATCAAGATAAAGCATTGCTTCATTTGATTACTAATCTATTAAAGATCTCTTCAACATAGATTTGTGCTTTTTTACTTCCAGACTTTTTTCAGCCTTCTAGAAGAAAACAAAAAAATCATAATTAATCATATATTTTTGAAATATAATAATTTCTTCTTCTAGATAGTTTAATTTTACTATCTCTGCAAAAGGTACTTTCACCTTGAAGTGAACCTTTGATCCCCTTCAGCACAGTTCTCCGTTTCACTGGGATGAGTGGGATGAGCGAGACATGACAAATCACAATGAGAGTAGCTTTTTATAAATTGGTGACTGTGTAAATGTCAATCTGTAAATGTTTGTTTTTATAGCTGAAACAGTCTTTCTTGATTTTGCCCCATCAAATGCAAGTACTTGAAAATTCCACAGGGAAAGCAAAGACACTTCTTATAGCTCATTTCTTCCTTTAAAATGTGCTTTAGATATTCAAGCTTTGCAAGTGCCTTTGTTCTTGAATTTTTTGTAAAGACAGTTTTCCTGAGGGATATGCCAATAGTAATTGCTGGTGCATCTACACTATAAATTGGAAATGCACGTTATTGATTCTGTCAGAATTGTTGATGATAATGCAAAATATTAAGAAAAAAAAAAGGTTTCAGTCTTTTTCTAAAATTAGTTAATTTCGTATTTCATCAGGAGATGGATTAGGAACTGAATATAACAATCAGAGGAGGCTGTATCAAACATCAATTAAAGATGGAGTGCTAGTCCTGTGGTTGTATCCTGGGAATGAAGGTGAATTAAACCAGTTTTTGCCTGTTCCACAGATCACCTGTGAGATCCCAGTCAGGTATGCCTCTCCTTTAATCCCCCCTCCATCTACATATAAGTACAAAAAAAGATGCACAATTTGTGTTAACTAGATCTTTACTCAAAAATAGGAGACATCTTGATTAATAAAACTATCAGCTTCTACAACTAAGATTAAAAGAAACATAATTTTTGCCTTCCGATGGCACCTAAAACTGTCAAAGATTACAACTTGGAGAAAATTACTAAATGTTTAAGTTCTCTAAGGCATGTCTGACATGGCAAATGAGACAGACATAAAAAATGTGGTTCTTGTATGCAGTAATATGGTGCCTCTGTGTGTTTTCATTTTTTTTTTTCCTGAGACTATATTTAATTTCACTTATCTGAAGCTTTACCTTTGCCTATATAGCTCATGAAGTATCATTTTTTGATTTCTTAAATATTTTAATCTGACAAGCAAAATTACTCCAAATGTATTTTTAATTAAGTTTAGGAGACACTAAAGGAAAAGTATGTTTGATGAAACAGAGCTGGGTACACAGTAGAAGAAAGTTTAGGATTTCTGAAAGCTGTCGTTAGAATTGACATTTTAAGAGAAAGGATTGAAATACACTGATAAACAACTCTATATATTTGTTGGCCCAGGGGTCACTTTTCATGTTGAGAATTAACACAATGAATTGCTTCAATGAAGTTTGCTTTAGGTTAAATCAAACTTGATAATTTAAACCTAGATTTAGAAGTTCATTGTTTTTCTATGACACTTTCCTGAAAGTGAGTGTTTGGTATAACTAAACCTAGTAGTATGAACAAGAGATAAGCTGCTGATCCTAAAATAATTCAAAATATAATTCCTATGAAAGGCAGATTACAATTTCTCATGGTAAAAAACTAACACGACTACAAATATTTTAAGGGAATGATATATTGAGTATCTTCAGATCATCAAGAATAAATACATGACGGAAGATATACTTTACACTGCTCTGCCACAGATATTTCTCTGCTGTCTCTTGGAAACACTTGTCTGTTTCAGTCAAGAAAAAAAAGAGTGATTTGTTTGTCTGGTCCTCTACTGCTTTTTCCTATTGCTATTACTTGCAATCTTTCATGTCTTATGGGGATACTTTTACCTACTAGAGTAAAATGAAGAAACTGTATTATAAGGGATATCCAAAAGAAAAAAAAAAAAAAAGTAAAACCACTTGTATTTAAAATCAGGCAATCCTTTAAACCGAAATATATTTGATGGGGGGCATGGGGGCAATTTATTTTATTGGACCATCTGACAAAGCTAAAAAGTGGAGAAGCATCCCAACATGATGGCATTTTTACAACACTAAGAAAGAAGCAGCAGCTTCAAGCAAACCCCGAGGTAAAACCAATCATTCCTTGTTTAGGTTAATTCTATAAAACAATCAGACAATTTGAAAGAAAAGACAGGCACAAGCTTCTAAAAAGAAATGGGTGTCTTAGATGTAAGCCCCATTTGCCCTTTGAGAAGCTGATAATGTGGGGCAGATTAAAAGGTTTTGAGTAGGATTGCAATAGCTGAGGTGGTCAGAAGCTAGTGGTAATGTGCTGGTGGGAGGAAATGAGTCATAACACATTATTAGTTCCACTATTCATGGAACAACTTGTTTCTGTAGCTGCTACTGTCTTGGTTCTTGATTAGGTTCAATGGGGCAGAGTCAATAACATTTCCAATATTTCCACAGGACAACCCTTGCATATAGCAAGAAGACCTGAGGTTTTTGTACCAGACATTCACCAGGATGACCAAATCAGAAGTGGCTGAATTTTGTTAGAGATGGCAGAACTGCTTTAGAGACTGACTCCATCATGTTTGATCCTTATAATGGTCAACTGAGAAGGATATATTCTGTTGTAAAGTTCTGACCAATACATGTCTTAGCCACCTACTGTTTCTGAAAAAAGTGAAAAAGTGAGTCTGCAAAGAACTATAGGCATGAGGCTAAATGGGTCATTTGCTTTGAAGACAGAGTCACTTACCCTTATTTTAAACATGCAGCTGTGATTATACTTTACAACATAACAAAAAGAGTTAGGCCAACAGTTGCCTTATCAGTGTTTCACTTCTAACTGTAAACTACCTTTAGCAGATTATTTGCTAGTTCCAGGAGAGAATGGCAGGGCAAGTGGGCTCAGGGAATTCTGTTCAAGATCAGCCACACAGCAAGAGAAAGATGACAAATGTTAGAGATCCTTTACCCATTTACTATATATAAAAAAAAATAATACCCAACTATACTGGCTCAGGCCATAGACCCACCTAGCCCTTACCCCACTTCTAACAGTTTCAAACCAATAGATGACTACGACAGCAATTTGAGACTCAAGAGTGTGCTGACTAGCAGCATTCTCTGGTTATAAACAGAGCAAATAAATGCTGACCCACCCACCCCACGATGTAAACCTGCTAGACGGACTAGCATCATCTGCTATAAACCACTGTTGAATCCCATACTTGCAAAAAGTTGGTAGTATTCATTGAACTCCAAAAATGTTGATGGAAAATGTATTCTTTGTGACAGCCTCTTATCGGAGAATAAATGCCTCATTAATCTCAGACATTTCATGCTAAGAATATTATTGAAGTTAGACAGAATGATGAGTAACATTGTAGGGAGCACAGATTGCTACATGCAGGAATGCTTTCGCCCATTAGTCTCCCTCCATACTGTACAAGTCGGTTCTTTTGTTTCTCAGGCTGCAGGCTGGAGCATGCTGCTCTACCCCTGCTCCACAGCTCCTGATTTAATTAAAAGAAGACAGATGGAGTGCAGTGCATTAGGATATGTTCACCTGGGTTTCCTTTGTCATCTAAGGAAAAAGATTGGAGGAGGAAATGGAAAGAGTCTTGAAACCAGCATTAAGTGTTACTGGCAAGAGTAAATCTAAACAAAATACCCATGGGTATTCCCCAATATTCTCTGTCTGCTTGTTAGTTGTGTTCTCACCTTTAATTTAGTGCAAGCATGGCAAAGCTGAGCATGTATAGGATGGATGCTGCAAGTTTACACTGTTTTGTTGTGAAGATAATTTAACCTATAATGGAAGAAAATAGCAGAATACTCTATTGTGCCTAGATGTTTAAAGCTGTGTGAATGTTATGAGTGTAACTGGTATTTTGGTTTTAAGAATAAGAAAAGAGAAGACTTGGTTGGAAGTTCTCCATGGGTGAGCTAAGGAAGGCTGCTGTGATAATCCCTTCTTATATTGTCCATTGAATGTTTTCTACATTTTTGAAACCTTGTCTAAAACAAGGCTTTATGCATTTGGTCATTGTTTTCACTGGAAGCAAATAGAATCAGAGACTTCCACAGTGAGGTTTATAATCTCACTGTTTCAATGATATGTGCCTGGTAGTGTGACTATCAACCACAGATCCTTTTCCAGCTCAGAAAAAAAAAGATGTTTCTTTAAGCATCATTCTCAAAGAGTGACCTTAATCATGTGGTCATATGACTTGGGGTGTTATTTGCAATTCAGTTTCAAAATGTAACTGCTTAAAAATCTTTCCACTGCACTTTGGAGGTCCACTAAACTTCTTGTTTCTGTTGGCCTGTAAGGTTAACCGATATAAATGCAACGTGAGACTACTGAAGCATTATAAGCCAGAAAGAAACTGGGGGTTCAAGAGAAAATTAGCAAGGGCTGGCTGTCATGCTTGAGCCCGTCTTCTTTTGACACTCCAGGATACAGCCTGTCCAATGGGCACTGAGACTGTGCCTGTGCTTTGGATAGCTGGAGTGTTTGGGATGCAAAAAGCTAAGTGTTTGCAAAGTGAGAAAGGAAGAAACATTCAGAGTTGGAAACTGTTTGCTCCTAGATAGAATTTCATTATAGGCAAGTTTAAATGTGTACATTTCTATAATTCTGAGGAAGAAAGATGAGATCAACCTGATGAAAGACACAATTTTCCCTTTTCTCACAGTGTTTTTGAAGGTCTAAGTCACCACAAAACATAATCGCTTTTCATGAATATTGAAACCGTGTTTGTAAAGTAATGAGGCTTTGAAAAACAATTTTTTCAACTATATGCATCCCAGTCAGTCCAGCTAATTTTTTCTCCTGTAACCAATACAAATTATAGTCTTTTTACTTGATTGGAAAGATCATCCTGAGAATTATAGAGACTTACTAAATGAGAAGTATACTATCAGAAAAACAAAGAAAGAATGGAGTGAATCTAGAAATGGTACTTTTGAGGTTTGTAGTGGGAGAATTAGCTCAAACTTTTACTCAATGTTAGTCTTTCACATGATCATCTATTACAAACTTTTTAAATGAACAGACTAAATCCTTTACATTGCGAGGTGCAGTGAAATCATATTCTTGTTTCAATCTATTTTCATCATTGGCTCAAATTAATTCCTAGATTGACAAAAACCTACAGACTTTCATCAGTAACATGCTCAGTTCACATTGAGTTCAGTCGTTAACTGGCTTATTTGAGTGTTCTATAGAGATACATGGAAAAGATACTTAACTAGCAGTTTCTAATATCAAAAAAATAAATTAAACATATACTGTAAGAAAAGAAGAGATGAAACTAAGGAGGCACACTCATCATTCCTATTACTCCTAAACTCTTTTGAGGCCATACGCTGTTTATCATGACTCTTTATTTTCAAATATGGTTTTATAGACTAGACCAACAGAGTTCTAGTTCTGTGTCCTGGTTTCAGCTGGGATGGAGTTAACTTTCTTCTTAGTAGCTAGTGCAGTGCTGTGCTTTGGCTCTGATGTGAGAACAATCTTGATAGCACACTGATGTTTTTTTAGTTGTTGCTGGGTAATGTTTATACTAAGTCAAGGACAAGCCAGAGGGCTGGAGGGGCACAAGAAACTGAAAGGGGACGCAGCCAGGACAGGTGACCCAAACTAGCCACAGAAGTATTCCATACCGTATGACGACATGCTGAGTATATAAACTGGGGAAGAAGGAGGAAGGGGGGGGACATCCAACATTATGGAGTTTGTCTTCCCAAATAACCATTACAAGTGACAGAGCCCTGCTCTCCTGGGGATGGCTGAACACCTGCCTGCCAATGGACAGTAGTGAATGAATTCCTTGTTTGCTTTGCCTGCATGCATGGCTTTTGCTTTACCTATTAAATTGTTTTATCTCAACCCTGGAGTTTTACATTCCTTTCAGATTCTCCTCCCCATCCCTCTGGGTAAGTGGGGGCGAGTGAGAGGCTGCGTGGTGCTTGGTTGCCGGCCAGGGTTAAACCATGACATTCTGACAAGGAGGCCTTTGTGTACAAAAGCAACAAATACAGACTATAATACCATATAATCTGGCATTCTGCTACATTTCTAGTTCTCTCAAAAGATTTTCTGGTTTCCTAAATTTGCACTCCATAGACAGATTCCTGATGGGTTTATGCTTCAGATTAGACATTTAAACTTAGATGCTTACATGGGCATGTTTAAGCTTCCGTTAACTTCAATAGACTGAATTTAATATGTATAACCTTGTGTGATTTCCATCTATCTGTTTATAAACTTCAGAATTATCCTGAAGGATAATGCTCCAAAGAGAAAAATATTGCACTTTAAGGCTTAATATGAACTATGCTGCATGAGAAAACATACAGTTTAAAAATATTTATTTGCAAACAGCAAGTATTATTTCAGGGCATGCTTATTTGTTGAGCAAGACTGTCTTTTAGGTGGTGGTAAAAAAATGTTCTTACTCAACATGTCTGTCTGTGGCTCATGATATACACATGTTAAGTACTAAAGCTATAACTCATAGAACACTTCATCTTTCCCTGCCCTGCTGTTGGCACTATTTTCTTAAGTATTTCACATACTGACCAAAGTTAATCACATTCATTGTCAAATTGTTGAGAACCTTGCCATGGTTTCATTTTTTTTCCTATATAAATTACGAGACTTTAATGATGAGATATGGAAATCATATGGCCTCTATTCAAATCAAGAAGCTGATAAGAAAGAATATATCTTATTAGGTAGACGTTAAAATGGTATCCTCCAATTCACAGCCTGGCTGCTGTGAATCCTCTGGTTAAACAATAAAAGAACCAAAACTACAAACAGAAAGCAAAGAAAGAAGAAAAAAAATCTAATTATTGTTTTCAGCAGTACAATTACCCTCTTTAATTGCTTATTGTTGGTGATTTAAGCAAACTCTAGGAACCTTCAGGGAGATAAATATTAGCTATTTCTGGAACAGCTAAGTGAATCTAAGAAGGTGAGGCTGAATACAAACACCCAATGGGTGTTTTTCCAAAATGAAGACGAAGCAAACACTGATCACCTTCTTCAACAAAAATCAAATCCATACATTCATTGATTCTGGTGTTTAATGAGAGTTTTGTAGTGAAATCTGTCCATCAAAGTATGGCTGTCTTTTGTCTTAATCGTTTCATTTCACTTTCTCGTCCAAGTCTTTCAAACAAAAATTAAGCTAACTCAACAGATAGATGCTTCCTGGTGTCTTTGGCTACCACTCTTTGAGATTCAATGCAGAATTTTGTCAGCCCTACGTGGTGACAAGAGTCATGATAACTTGCTAATTCACCAGAAGGTAAAGTTTCAGACCTATTAGTATGTGATATATATAAAGTGTATTATCAAAAGAATGTGCAGATTCTTTGCTAGACTTGTGACACATTCCTAAAGTATCTGTTTGCTGATCTTTCTTTGGCAGGTGCATCCTCCCATATTTCCCCAATATGTTCCCTTGTTTACAATCTTGCAGCCAGCTTGTTGACAACAGATACTTTCTGCTACTGTGGCTTCATGAAAGCGAGTGGAGTTCTTGCTAATTCACTCACTACTTCATTTTCAGGCAAAAGTATAACTTAGGATTGTGCCCTTTCCTATGCACCAAGTCTAACCAGGAGGTTTTCTTAAGTTTAGTTCACTGCTTTATTGGCTTTTCATGAGCTTAAGGTGTACTGGATGCAGTTTCTCCCCTATCCCAAATCATTTCATCATTCTTTGACAGCAAGTTTAATTTACTCACAGACATTTGGATCTTGCATTTTGTTAAAAAATGTAACATGTGTCAACTTTGAGTTAGCTTTTGGGTCGAGATATTCATCAAACTTACTGTAATACACTCACTTTTCCCCCCTTCTTTTCAGATAACACATAAATTAATGTATTGCAAGGCCAGAAAGAGCCATTGTGATCACCTCATGTAACCTCTCACATAAAACAGGACAAGGAATGTCATCCAGAGTTCTATCCACCTATCCATTTATTCTAAGTGTACCTCTCTCCATGTGCCTCTGAAATAAACAGGTCACATCTCTTTGTTTCAGGATACTCTGCAAGCTTTTTTGGGTTTTTATGCCCTATTCAGGAAAGATTTTCTATTTTTGTCCAGTCCAGGGTAATTGTGCTTCTATCCTAGGCAGTGGTTATGAATCAGAGACATATGGATAAGAAGGGGAAATCTGTAACCCCTACTTGATCATGTGTTTGAACAATGTAATTTCTTGTGTTTCATTTTACAAGCAGTGTTTCTTTTTTTTTAAACAAGCTCCAAAACACAAGCTTTCTTTGCAGTTTCTGTTTTCAGCATGAAATACTGACCAAAGCTACCAGCCTCATGAAACATCATGCTTCTGTTAAGCTCATGATGAAATCTGTAGATGTGAATATGTTTAAGGGTAGAAAGATTTCTAGTAAAGGATTCATATGGTAATGAAGGTGTTAAAGCTAAAAGGTTTTTAAAATATGTGTACTCTGACAGGAGTGGGGAACATGCTGAATCACTTACAATGATGAATATTTAAAAATAGGGCACAGATGTCTAATTTAAATACAGAAAATTTCTTGGCATCTTACTAGTTGTTACTACATTTTTTTAACATGTATTTTATTCACACATTCAAATTTACTTGCTCTGATTTGCTTTGTCAACTGCAGGAGGCTGACTGATAATCCACACTTTGAAAGCTGCCAATGCCTCTCAAACAAATGTGAAATTTAAGTTTGCAGTGTGGACTTCAAAATCGCTCAAAACTTTTACTTGCTTTGTCATTAAGTTTGGTGGGTGAAAGTGCTTTTCTAATAGATGAGAAAGAAGAGTCAGAGGGTGAAATCCTGGCGCCTTTGATATCATGACAGACCTCCCATTGACTGTAATGGGGCCACAAGTTCACCTGCTGTTATCTGCTTAGCTATCTGTCTGTACATTTTTAATGTACTCAGGAAAGTGGAATTTGAACAATAGTTTAAAGCTGGGATATGGAAATACCTTTTCTTCCTAAGTGACTCGATTGATTCTGCAGCCTGTAAGATGTGAGAAGCTGCTAATCCTTTTTAAAACAGCTTCAAATAATGCATACAAAGAACAATATATTATTCAAGTAATCTGTTTGTAGTGTGCTCAGTGTTTCTTTTCAGCTCGATTTTAAATAGTTTATATATTTTAAAAAAGAGGATGCAATTATTTTTGAGAGGAATTAATTTTTGACAAAATATATGTGTTTTGTACATGATTTTAATTTTAATTAATATTTTTCTTGAAAAAAGTTGAAAATTACTTTCAGCTGCGTTTTGTTATTTTTTTCAGCTGTTTTTGACAGAACATTTTTAACAAAAGAAAACAACTTATACCTCAGCTGGTTAAACAACAAATGAAAATCAGCTTTTAGATTAGTTCTTCTTTCAAAAAAACACATTCCTATTGTGACTTTAAATTTCTACAAAAAAAAAAAAAAGAAAAAAGAAAAAAGAAAAAGAAAAAAAGTCTGGAGCTTTTCACCTAGCAATAGAATTTGGTATACTTATGATTTAGTTATTATATGCATTTAAAAAAACAAAATAGCGAGATTTCTTTCTTAAAATACCATAATCAAGCTGAGAAAGTTTGTTCTAAAGAGCCTATCAATTCCTCTTTTGATCATCACCCAAATATTAAATACAGTATTTAGTAGGTCCATTATGGTAATGCTCATGAAGCGTCTTTCTATTACTCGTTTACGTAGCTATTCATTTCTCTAGCAGATTAAGCTAAATTGTATTTAGCACATCGACACAATGAAGGAATCATTACGGGAAATTCAGTGCCATGGACCACAGCAAGTAAGAAGAGATTGCTATCATGTTTGGGTTTAGGACTAAAATCTATGAATCTACATTTATTCCGAGCCTTCTTACTAATGAAAAAGGCATAGGTTTTTATTCCCTAAAATGTGCATGTGTCCTTCCATAGAACATCACTGACAGGTATGTAAGTATCAATAAAATAGCTTTGTGAATGTCTCAGAGAATTACTTGAGGGGAAGAAACCAATGAAATTATATGGGAAGGTGTTAGTAGCAAACATCAAATATGTTCCTGACCTACCAGCAATGGCACACCTAGTTAAATGCGATGGGTGTACTAAACATCCTTCAAAGGAGGACTGTAATGTTTTTTCTTTTCATGTTACATAATATGGGCTACAAGTGAAGGCATTTCTTTCTGTTCATATTCCACCACTTTCATATTCTTTAATGTGTTCTCAAAAATGCAATGATTCTGAGCTTGGCTGAGCACTTGATGCACATAAATACTTTCTGGCCTTGCTTTGACAATGGCTTTCTTTCCCTTATACTCACAACTTACGTTCCAGCTTTTTGGAAGTAGGTTTGCTACAGAAAGTTCTGTGGATGGTTCTAGCTCTGCTGATTACTGTTTGTGTATTTCCATTCACGAACTGACTGCACTATTTTAACGCACAGGCCATGCAGGCTGCAAAGCTCCTTCTTTATTTATTTAACAGATAATCCTCATAAAATGACTCCTCTAGATGCCTATCAAGTGATATTTATTAATATGAGTATTACATTTAGAAAATATATGTGCACTTGAAGCTATGCACTCTTTAATTAAATATCAGCATATAAAATGAAAAATCAACTATTAATTTTTTTGCCATTATGAGCTTTGCAGCTGATATTGCAAACAAAATGCTAAAACATACCTTCTAACAGGGAAACAAGGAACATTACTTCTGCTTCTGGACTTTGTCTGCTTAATTTGTGCATAGAATTACTTTCCAAAATACAGCAACTGTAAAAGTAATATATTACATATATTTTTATTGACAATATTATAACCACAGACATCAGGCAACATATGGTATAATATGTATTATTTGATAGCTAATAAGATGCAAAGAGTGAAAAAGAAATAAAAACAATGTGCATATGATTTTAAATGTAGTAAAAGCATCAAAGTAATAAAATTATGCTTTCGGGTTGGAGTTTTCAGAAATGGAGCTAAAACCTGTGTCGTAAGGTAATTAGGACCTGCTGTTAAGGTCAATGGTCATCACTTCAATTTCTCTTGGAGATATTTGTGTTTTAAATGTCCTACAATGCATAAATAAAAGGTAAATTTGCCTGGATTACAATAAAAATTTTGTATTTGGTTTCAGAACTTGTTTCCCTGGGGTATTATTATAATACATAGTGTTATTTATATAGCATATAGGAAAAGATACTTTTTCTTTATTACAGATTTTTTTAGAATACTATTAATTGACAGGGATAAAATCCATTAGCAGAACTCATTATTTTTTCAATTTTAATTTATTTACACTGAGAATACCTCCTCCTCAGATGATTAGCTGCACTATTAGTAATAATAATTCTTCTTTGCTTTCCCCTTATTAAGACAGTTAATTCATTTTTGTATGGGGATGAGCACTATCGCATGGGCTGAAAAATAGATGAGGGATGTTGTAATGAAACAGTACTGAGGGCTACATCTGGGATCAGTTCAGCTGTATTTCATATTAGATGTGGTATAACACGTGCATTATTATTCATACGCTATTAAGGTGTTGGCTAGTGTAGAATGGACATAAATAGTACACCAAAAAGGCAGGTGAATTTTGTTGCACATTCTGTAAAGCCCAATATTTAATTAATGTGAATGGATATCTTTAATCTCTTCCATATTTCTCTAAAGAAGAAAAGATTTAAAATTGTGAAATGTAACAGAAGAAAATAGTTTACAAATTCTTGCCGTGAGTTTTCGAATTGCTTTAGTACTGTGTTGTTCAGTAAAGACAAACACAGGGGTACCCAAGAACAACCACAGTAAACACCAGCTATAACCTAAAGATATCAAGAATCTGCAAAGAGTTGGGTGAGGGTTCTGTGGTTTTACACAGAAATGGCAAGCTACGTAATGGAAAATAACTTGACAATTCACATTTGTTGTGATTTACTCATACTTGATTTCTTTGAGATATTGTGAGGCTTGCTCTGGATTGACTGTAACATAGCCTTTCTACACCCAGTAACATGAACATGGGAAACTAGAAGCTTTCTTGAGTCTAAAAATCTGTCACACAATCATCTCTCTGTAATGTTATTCTGTACGGATTTCTTCATGAATTATATATAGGTTAAAGAAGTTTGCCATAAATAGTGGGTTCACAGAAAGGACAGGATGAACATTTGAACTCATTGGTAGAAGGGGGAAGCCATTTTTTACTTTCTCCTCTCAACTTGCAGTCACCCATCAAATGGACCCAGCTACAAATGTAACATTAGTTCAACATTAAAATTCAATAAACGTCTTTCTCAGTTTCCCCACCAGGTCTCAAATATTGCACAGACAGGAACTACAAGGCTGCTGCTTCAGCTCTTCCTGAGAACTATGAGGAAGTGGATAACACCATGCCTTTGCTTGACTTATATGTTAGGTAAACAAAAAAGTTAGAATTGTTGTTTAACCCTGTGACAAACATTTAACCCTGTAAGAATTTGTCCCTTCCTTTTTTTTTTTTCTTTTTTTTTTTTTCTTTTTATATCCTTCATAATTGTTTTGTTTTGTTTTGTTTACAAAAGCTAGAAAGGAAATGACAATGTTGAAAATAGAGAAAAAAAAAAACAGTTGTTTCCAGTACTATAAAGAATGTCAACGGACAGGAATGGCTAACAGTAGTGTGAAATGGTAATTAATAATTCAGTTAGTGGATAAGTAGTCTGTGTGCAAGTGAAAAAGGGAATTAAATCTGGTTTTCTCTCCATCAGATATCAGGCGAAACACCACCAATGTTCATCGAGTCATATGGGTATAAAGGAAAGTTTGGTGTGTACATATTTTCTCAGAAAATTTTCTATGAACATATCATGTATGCATATTCATTAAATCGTGCATGTATTATGTAACCAAAGATTGAGAAAGAGAAAGAATTTTAACTTTTCAGACAGGTTAAGGAAACTGAGTGCATCCCAAACCTGCTGAAGATGGTGCTGCGCAATACAGTTCCCAGGCAAATAGTGCTGTTTTACTACTGGACAATGTCATTGTATTGAAAAAAGGAATAAAATATTGGGTTTCTAATGAGGATGCAGATATAAATAAATAAATACAAACAACCTAATGAAACAGTGGTATTAAGAATCCAATCTTGGTTAAAACTATAAAATAAAATGAAGGTGCTTACAATGAGATAGCATTTGCTAATTCTTCTGAGCTCTCTGAAGAAAACTGGAAAAGGTAGCTCTCAGGGATTGTTAATTATGCTCTTTGAAGAGAATAGACACATTATTTTCTTATAATATTTTGATACTAATGCACGTAAATGTATCTGAAATGAACTGTGAAAAGACAAAGAGTGATTGTATTATTTTCCTATAGTTTTCTAAATATCACCTTTGAGGACTCTGCCTCTGTACTCTCTCTCTAAATTGTGCTTCTTGCTGTCAATCTACATTGATGAATTGAATTTGCTAATTCCAGAAATCTTAAATTTATTGCTTATTCAGAACCATTTGCAACACTTTTATATACCATGATCTCTCAGTCATGGCAATTTTAAATAGCTAGTTGCTTGTCTCAGGTTTCAGAAACAGAGAAATATTGTTTTGCTTCAGCATACGATTAAGGATTGACTCTGTAAGCACTTTCTGTGTGTACTTAACTGCTCAACTGGATAGCAGACTTCAGAGAAGTTGTCCTTATGACTTATTGTATTGATGTGATTCTGTTTTGTTTTTCTTTATCCAGAGGCTTAATTGTCAAAAGATGTACATATTTCAGAATATGCTGAAGATACCTTTGGTTCAAAAATGTGTAAAAAGATGAGATTTTTTTTTTCCAGAATGATTTAACAAACTGCAAATAACAAATGCTTATGCTAAACATTGCCATTTCTGAAACATTGCTCGTCTGAAAGCTTTAAGCAGTTCTGGGTTTGGTTGGGGGTTTTTTGTGTGAAAATACTGAAGTTCATTATAAACATTTAGCTGAAATACACTGAGGTGATATTACTGACTTGCAAAGCTGTGATGAACCTGTTCAGTGAAAATAGTACATTTTGACCAATCAGATGTCATTTCTCAAAAGTATCTAAAAAAGAACAAAAAAATGTCAAACTATTCTTCCTATATATTTTTAATTTTCTCAGTACAATAAACATGTTATCTTTCTGATAATGTAGTTGTTTTTATAATGTGGTTGTCAGGTATTAATGTTATGTTAGCATGATACTGAATATTTGAAGTAAACCAGTGGTGAATAGGATTAAAAAGTATTTTTAAACTTATAAGAATGTGTGTTCCGTAGAATGATTATATATCTTATTAAATTAATAAGTGAATGTAATTTTCTAGATTTTTTGTAGAATATAAGGCATGCAGAGATCACTTGTATGTATATTTCAGTCATTTAATAATTTAATGTATTGGTATTTCAAGGTATTGTTGCGCCACTTGTACAAATCTCTGCTTAATTTAATTCAGATGTAACTCAGCCCTTAATTTTTACAGCCATTTAATGCGCAAACTATGGTAAAAATGCCAACATTTATTGATTTATTATCAAACATTGCTTCTAGCAAATTTTTAAATTTCATATTAAAAAGGTTTTGATGGGGTTTGCTTTTTTCTTGGAGAATTACCTTGTCATACTCTATCTGGCACTAGCTAAAAGCACTAAGGACTCTAGGAGCTGCAAGAAAAATACAGCTGTGGTTTGGTTTTTTTTTCTGCCTACACTAAGATTTGTTTTACATTAATTTGGGGCCATTTATGAAGCAAAAGCAAAGTTTTTCATACATGTTAAAATTGTAAAAGGTTTGTAGTAAGTCAGTAGGTTTCTGCTTTTATGTTTAAATGACAACATATAATTCACAGGAAAATAGCATGATGTGTCAAGCTACTCTAGGCAAAAGGGTTTTGCGAGACATTGTGTTGTTCTTTTTTCTCAGCAAGAAACTTGTCAGACCCCTGAGACTCCTTAATTACATTCTCTCTAATCTACAAGAGTAGTTGTTGTGTTCTTGGTTTTTTAAATAGAATTTACTTGCCAGGTAGGTTTATAAATATCCCCAATGTCTCAGTCATCTATGAAACACACATAGATCTTTAGGCAAGATGTTTAACATTACTGTGCTTCTTTAGATGTTACACTGGTGCATGCCAGCTATAGGTAAAAATACTAGCAACAAATTGCTCAGTGATCTAGCTAGACCAGAATTCTTCTCCCTCGCTGATTTTACAACTTCATGAGGGTTAGCACCATCCAGACAACCCCAATCAATACTGAATACATACAGCAACGAAAGTGTTAACAAAAAAAAACTCAGGAAAAGAATCCTCATGGCTTGTCATTTACCACTTTACAGAAACAATGCCAGTAAAAGTGGAATACAGTTAACAAAATGAAATGTCAAATAAGCAGTTTAAAATTCAAGGAGAAACCCTTCTAAAGGCTTGTGTGAAATGGCTTTCATGGAGCATCCCTCTGTTCTTAATTCTAACAGTGAGGGCATACCTAGCCTGGGTCATTGGCTTAGCCTCCAAAGCTACAGTGCAAGGATACCTTCTAAAAATGTGTCTGGGACCCTAATGAGTACAGTGAGGTACATGTAAAACACACCATTCTAGCAGATTAGGAAGCCACAAGGTTTGATGCACTCTTAGAAGGAATTCTTCGCAGCAGTTATAGGTGGTAATTCATCTCACCTAATTTTCACCACAGAAAAGATCATAATCTACTTAAGGTAATCATCTAAATCCTCTTTTAGGTAACGGTGAGGCTGTCTCCTTGAGAAAATAAGTCCTAGTTTTGGACCCACAGGTTAGGTTAGGAATGGTTCCTCAATGGCTCACAGAAGGACCCCAGACAGTTAATTTAAGTAAGGTGATCTGCAGAGCTTTTCTCTGCAAACCACATCAGAGTCTTTGCTGCTCTTTCAACTTTACTTAGCTTAGGATTGTGGTTTTTCTACCTTTAATCTTTTCACTTTTCTGGTAGGAAGCTTGTTGCTTTTTAGCATGAAGCATGGCACATATTTTCTTAGAAATTTGCTGATGTGTAAGATTTGAAACTGTTACTACACTTTTGTGATAAGTACTATGGTTTTATTCTATATTCAAAATACTGATGAAATTGTACATGATAATAAACAAAGCATCCTACATTTCTATGCCACAGCAGTAGTCTGGAAAATTTTTATGACAGCAATGGGTGTTTTGGAGATACCTGGGTCACAGTTATGATATCATGGTGCAGGAAAGCAGATAAATGAGATTCACTGTGACTTAAAAGGTTTATTGTCTTCCAAGGAGATGGGATAGATTGTGAAGACAAGCCAAAATCCAGGAACTGGGGGGAAGCAAGGGTTAAGAGAAGGAGGTGTACCTCAGCATCAGTGTGAGAAGTTAAAAGAAATTTCAGAAACTATTTGAAGGGATATAATACCAGGGATTTGGAAAAGCTTAGCCTGACCAAAGACAACCAGTATTGGAAAGGAGTGCTATGCTTCACTGCCTTGTAATTCTTTGTGACTGCTACAGCTGGAGAAGGCCATGGGATAGTGCTGATTATCAGTAAATATCTGACAATGCCACATTAAAGGTTTATGTCTACAGTATTGAGCCATGACACAAATGACTGTCACATCAGATTATGAAACTGCTTAAAATAAGAAACAAACAAGACAAAAGCTATAGCTTAAAAAAAAAAAAAAAGCAGCAGGTGAGGACTAGTTGAAGACATGAAGAATAAGGAATTTACACATTCTGGCTTCCGTCTTTGTTTTATACGAGTAACATGGGGGATGATGCCTGATGAGATTAATACCTTTAAGCCAGCAAGTTTCTTAATGCTCAGAAAGGAGAACAATGGGGGAAAGGACCACCAGATTCAAAGAAGACAGATAATGGAACTCACTGCAGATGAATAAAGAATCATATGCCTCAGTGCACTGAATGTGAAAGAGGCCCATTTCCAGTGCTGTAGCAAAGGCTGTTTTAAGGTTAAGGATTCTAGCAAAGGCTGCATCTTTTGCAATACATCCATGTGGCTCTGATTTCCATAGTTATGACCCCAGCATAAGAGAGATAGATAGTGTGGGCAATTCTCAGAAGGAACTTTCATGTTCTCCTGTTTCACAACTCTTTCAACACCCATGCTCTCTCCCCATAATATGAGTTTTATTACATATATTTTTTCTTCATTTGTAGCCAGGATATGTTTTCTAAAGGAAATTTAACCCAAATGGCAAAATTTTTAATATATTTAAGATCTAGTTATGCATTTGATGAAGCACTGTTTAAAAATAAGTAAAATTTTCTAAATAGAGTTGGAGTTGATGGACTGTAGCTAAAATAGTCTGATGATATTTTTAAAAGGTTTGCACAGATTTTCTCTTTTGTATTTTCAGCCTGTGTAAGTAGATGCAGGCTGGATAACTGTTTCAAGATAAAGTTAAGAGTACCAAAACATGAATGAGTAATAAAGGAAAGAGCAATCTTTAAAACATGCATAAGTTAGCCAAGAGCACATGTCTGCACTATTCTTGATAAATGTTTCTATCTCTGCTTTCCCTCTTTCCTTTTTTTTTTTTTTTCCCACTCCAAAAGTGGCTAGACTCAAAAGACTGGCTTTTCACAGCCATGTCTAGATCTCAGTGATGTCTATTCAATTGAAACACTATGATCTAAAAAATAATAAGCAAAATGATAAAAAATCTGGTTTTGCTGTTAGTGTAATTTTTGTTGGTTTTGTGAGGTTTTTTAACCACATGGAACATTTTGACTCTGAGTTTGCAGTGAGCAAATTTCATCATTCAGCAGCACACAGAAATTGCATCAGTACACAGCAGAAAAAAAGCTCTCTGGAAATGCACAGTGTCTGAATGTTACCTTTTCTGTTTAACCCTTTTCTTCACTTTATTTTAGAGTCTGTTAATTTAGAGAAACAAAACATTCCTAAAACCCTTATATATCTTTTTGAATTACTGGGGTCTTTTTATGAAATATAATCATTTTCCTCAACTTGAGTGCTGCAATAAAAAGATAACAACAAAACAAACAAAATAAAAGGAAGTCCCACCATTATGCTCAGTACGTGTTCACAACAATGTAAATCAATGTCTCTTCAAACTGGGTGAGTGCCAGCTCCTATAAGCTATTAACTGTGCAGCTTTAACAGAACAATATTAAACATGACAAGAACTCATCTGAGAGCACTACCAAAAGAGAAGGGTCTGAGTTGTCCTCCTGTTGAACTTACAGCGCCTAAGCAAACAGAAAATGTCATTAACTTGCAGCTACGAGTGTGCCAATTTATTGTCAGAGGAAATACTTTGAGATTGCTGTCACTTTCTTAGAGTATGAAGAAACTTGCTAATGCCAACTTAAGTTCTCACATGTATTTTCATGTCTGTTTTCTGGAAGGAGTTGCCAAACCTAAGTATTCCCTGTACTGGTACTATGAAGAATCTGCCTGAAATAAGTCTTATCTCTTTGAGTTCAGTGCTTCCTGGTTTCTCTAGAGGAGGGTTACATGTAGCTTAAAAATAGTTTCCATGTTTTTATTATAAACATTCATTATGTACATACAATTACATAGATCAATGCTGAAACTGAGATGTCAGCTGTGAACTCACCTAGCTGAAAGTTTCCCCTGAATAAGAGTTTATGCAATTTTTCAGCACTTCAGTAGTGAATTGAATGTTGACCAGTATGGTGAAAACTGAACTTGAGGTTTGAAAATGTTTGCAGATCCCAAATTCATTTAAGATCATCACAGGAGTGTTGCTGAAGCCCCTTGCCCCCATGGTTGTTCAGGTAAACCCAGTTCACCCTTCCTGAATAGGACATGGGTTATGTGCTGAAATTCACTGGGTTGAACCTGCTTGAAGGATACCTGACCTGAAAGATACTGAACCTACAGAACAGATTGGTCCAACCCTTAAATGGGACAATAAGGTGCAGTAAATTCAGCCACTTCCAGTGAGAAGCTTTGTGTGTCAGCAGCACCATTTAAATTTGGTCAAGGTCATTTTGTTTTTCCCCACCAGGACTCAGCAGTGATTTTAAACCAGGTCCATGTGCATCCCAGCCCTGAACCCATAATGAATGCCTTGGTGTGCCAGGCAGTACTATTCTGCAGTCCAAATAAGATTTCCATATTTGCCTTTGTGCTAGTCTAAACCTTTAGCTCATCTACATGCCAGCTGAGCTGCCCACAGAATTGTTTATAAAGAAAGCAAACAAAAACAAAAGATGTTTAGGCTATTTGAGTCTGGAATAGAAATGTAGTAATTTTGAAGATGAAAGTACAAATCTAGGCATTATTTTAATGAACTAGTCCATTAGTGAGCCTCCTGATTAGCAAAAATAACCTCGCTTATGTGAATAGCCAGTCCTCTAAATGCATGTTTTGGCTTACTGGGCCACTTGAGGCACTTGGCACATTACACTTTAAGTATGTTGTTTTGGACCAGTGACAATTCCTCCCGCAGCCCAAAAGAAAGATGCACTTAGAGGAAATGTTGGCAAAGGACCAACTCCTACAAAGAAATGGCAATTTCTTGTCAAAGACACAGCACAGCTCTATTCTCATTTCCTGGTAAATGAAAGTGTTCTTGCTGTGACCTGTAAACATATTACACACTCTTCTTCAATTTTGTTGGTTGCAAGACTGACCCTCACTTGATAAAACTGCTTGATTATGGCAGTGTGACAGGAGCGTGGTATCTCACGTTTCCATTGCCCCCATACATGTGCAGATGTTGGTAAGAGTAACTAGTCTGGAATTTATTCTACTGCAATGGCTATTTCCCCTCTTCTATTTTTCAAGATGTTTTCTTTTTCTTGTCTTACTTTTTAATAAAATCTCTGAGCTTTCTCACTGTATCATGCAATGAATTTTGCCTCTAGACAAGAACAAAGTGAGAAGGGAAGCAGAAAAAGAACAGTAGACGCTTCATGGTATTGCATGGTCTCTGTACATTGGTACTATTTACAGACCTCTGTCAGGAGATACTCCTGTGCCCCAGAGGCAGAGGGAAAAATGTTTTCCATTTAGCTTTGTAAATGTGAGTCACAAAGCTTTTTTATTTTCATCCCTCCAACTCTTTGTGCTGTTGCAAATATCTTGAAAGAGTTTCTTCCGGCCCTTGATCCTTGCCTGTGCCAGTCCAACTTCATGGGATAATTCCCAGTTGCTCTGAATCAGGTGAAATCTTGGTTTTGGTGCAGACTCACCATTTCTTCCGGTGAAGGATATGTTCCACCAGTCTGAAGACAGCTTGCTTTAATTTAAATACACTTTGCACTATAGTTTTCCTTGGTTTATCTTATGTACTCAAAAGGGATATAATTCTCATACACAATAGCCTTTCATGTAACATAGCTGGTGTCAGATTAATTTATACCTTTTTGAAGGCTTTTTTCAACTGTGGCAATGAAGTGAAAATGTAAAAATAAAGATCAGACTAACTGAAGTGTAGCACAACCCCACTGAATAAACACGTTCTTTTAGTGAACTGAACACATGCACCAACAAGAAGACCTTTTTCTGAAGTAACGTTCATAAGCCTACTGAACACAGAGAAGAACCATATAGGAATACACCAGTTCCACTCAAATTAGGGTTTCTCGCTGCCTACATTTATTTATTATCTGTGTTGCATGGAAAAAAGAATTACTGTGAGACGTAACCCCAAAGGAAATATATGGTCTATCAAACAGCCATGGGATTTCCAGAGTAATGTAAGAGAAGGTCTGTTGGCAAAGGTCCTCTGTAAGAAAAAGTGTTTAGGTGAAGGTCTACATTTTGTTGAAGAAGCTGTTTGTGTTGTGGTTTAACAAGTAAATTCTTGAAGAGAGGAGGGGTGTTGTGACCATATAAAAATATGTGTATGCAGACAATCTTCCAAAAGGAAGAGAAATTAAAGTAGACAGCATATTAGCAAGCTGTATAATGTAAGAGTAATTTTTATTAAATAAAAAATGAGAGTGTTCTCTCAATTCTCTGAATCACTTCTTCTTGTAAATCCTTCAAGGCTTTACAAATCAGAACAGCAGAAATTGTCCTGGTTTTAAAGGCCTTTATTTTTGTTTGTAGGGGGTTTTGATATTTTATTTTTATGTCTTTTTTTTTTTTTTTTTGACAGCCTTTCACAGCAAGTCAAAAAAAGAGCTCGAAATTGAGCACAGATTTCTTAAGGCCAGAAGTTATGACTAAATTAGTATGCAATTTATAAGAAAAAATAAACTGTTCTAAACCTTAATGTTCTGATTTCCTGAAACATTGATCTAAAGCCCCAGTGTTTGATGCAAATACTATTTGATAGGAATACTTGGATCATGATCCAAAATAGCAATGTCTTGTTTCTGAGCTAGTGTTGCCTTGGAAATATTCTCGTAAGTATTTAACTATTCAGAAGACCTAGACATGTATTATGCCTTAAACAGACTTGACTCTCAAGGGGAGTGGCCAGCGCATCTCCAGGAACAGGTGTAAGTAACTTCTCCATATGTTATTTGTGATGCAGGCTTTGTCTGTGATGTGAAACTTTGTTGCTCCTCAGAGTTTACATAAGAATTGGAAGAATTTCAAAGAGCAGAAATGTGCCAGTGGTAATGTATTTCAAACTCAAAAAAGTATTTTCTAAAATAACACAGAAAGTACTAAAAAGGAAATTTCTACATATGTAATAGGAAAAAGGTGCCTGATTCAACAGGTAGTATTTCAATTTTATGCTTTCATAGCACATTTTGGGGGAATCTAGCATTCTTCCAACCACACCAGTAAAATTTTGGGAAAACATTAAGGACTCTCAGGACATCTTCAGTTTACTCTGTATCATACATCACTGGTTGAATTATAGAGGTATCACTTAAGGAGGTCTTTATTACACATTTGTAGATGTATATGCATTTTCTTATTCCACATATGCAGAAGTAAAGCTAGAGGCCATAACCATGTGAAAGACTCCTTTATTTTAAAAAAAAACCAACCAATGTTTGCAAAGTGTCCATGTAAGGAGTGACATTCTGTCTATTATAATTTTCTCTTTATTTTAAAATATATTTATTTTAAAACTTTAAGATATTTTTAGAAATCAGTTCCTATATCTTGGCATTTTCATGCAGACTCCCACAGAAATCAGCAGCAACCAGTCTGTAAGGAGAGATATTGACAGACTAACACTGTGTGAAAGATTTACCAGGTTCCAGAGTTATTCTGAGTTATTGTGAGTCTGGTATCCTCACACCACTGTAGAGGCTTATAGTGATATAAACACCATCACCCCAGATTTTGGCTCAGGGATTTAGGTGATGTGTATTTTAGATGACATATTTACTGATTTTTACTCTATGATGTGAAAAAGCAAATAATCTAGACTTTCAAGACCCTGTTTAATGGATGTAGTTTGGAACAGTACAGGACTATTTTCTGTAGGTACTAATATCTTCTGTGGTCCCAGAAAAATCCTACAAAATTTTCAGGTTAACTTGTTTTTGTTTTTTTATTCAGTTATTCTTTTTCTGAGTTCTCATTTGTGAAAAGCAATAAAATACAGCTTCTGATGCAAACTCCATTTCCTTAATGATAGAGCAACTGTTTTTGCTTCTTAATATTAGAGCAATGAGACACGAAGCAAGATGACAATTTAAAGACGTATGTATAAACATTTTATTTTGCTGCCTCCAGCCCAGCTCTGAAAATCTACAGCATGTGTTGTCAGGCCTGGTGATTTAACAGTTCTGACATTCCTGCTTTTAAGCAAATTAATCACGATAGCAATACTCAGTCAAGCCAAAGCTATGATTGGCTGAACATATCTCAGCACTTAAGTGTTCTGGGGTTTTCATCTAAGAAAAGGTATGTTTAGAATGAAAAGTCTTTATGTGTGCATAGGCACATGTGTGTGCATGTATAAGAGAGAAAGAAGGTGAGCTGCTGTGCAAATACATTGAATGGAATAAATGCATTGATTATGCATATCACATATCCTCCTTTTAAATTGCAAATCCTGAAATCAGAGATCTGGGTGGGATTAAGCTAGAAAAAAGAACAGATGGGACTGTTGATGTGACTGCCAGAGGCTTGGGCAGAAGGCAATGAAAAATAATTCTATTTTTCCCCTAAATTGAGAAAGCTAAACTGGTGATCAGTGGTAGGTTTTGGGCAGATGGGATGACTTGGAGAAAATGGTTGGCAGACTTAGTCATGAGATAATGAGAGTAAGATAAGGATTTTTTAGGGTGCATCAGGGGATCTTGAACATTAGACTATGTAGCCATGCATGTTTTTAAAAAGACAATAATATGCAGAGGAGAACCTTTTTTCACAAAATGTGAGGATGACTCCAGATCTATTTATCACATAGCACATGTAATGCCGTGATTACAGGATATATGTATGTTTGAATCCAGAATGGCAAATGCTTTTGTATGTGTGTCAGTCTGAATATTCCTGCTACTATTAACTGTGTAATAAACTAATGTTTTTTTCCTTTCCCTCACCCCATTTTGCACTCAAATCTTGTCCCAGCACTTCCACTTCACCCAGGTGCTCACTCTCTCTTTTTCCTTGCTATGAAATATCCACTGTTAATTTGTAAACACTTGAACACAGCCAATATCTTATTGTGTTGGGAAGAAAGCAGAAAGGTGAAGTCAAAACGCTTCGCAATGATAACTGAAAACTACTAGCATGTACTACAATAGTAACAGCAAATGTGTAATGCAGCTGCACTGACATTTTACCATCTATCCTGAAAAATACATCACTAACTTAAGTGTGATGGGCTAGAATAAACCTAAAAGAATGGGTACTCTATTGAGGAATTTCTGAGAACTTTCTATTCTTTCTGTGTCAGATGTTCAGATTAAAAATCACCTTAGATATAACATATTTTGCTTTATTTTAGTACCACTTATTGGATCAAATGTATATTTTATAAATAAGGAAAAAGGGTTCAATTTCTAGGAAGTATGGAAGGATTATTTAAATAAGAAAGACTGAAAGGATGATTAAATCTCAGCTATTAAATTTTCATTATTTGTCTTGCAAGGAATCTGTTGCATGTTGAAAAATGATAGCAACAAAAGTCTTGGAGTTGTAATATAATTCATGAATGTCACTATACCTTTAAATATTGGCAAAAGGCCTCAGTAGATAGACTAAATAGCCACAGAAAATTGATTTTTTCCCACTGGTTTTTCCATAGTCTGCAGCAATTCTACCAGTCAAATCTAATCGACTTTTGCAAAGAAATTTCAGTATTCCTGGAAGAGTACCTTTCAGACTTGCTCTACAGCATTTGAAAGACAAGTTGACATCTTTTAACCAATGAATAGAATAGCCTTTCATATAAATTACGTTAAAATTTTAAAGTACTTGTTGGAAAAGTAATTATGTGATCAGATTGCCTCATGTATAAAATGGAGCTCACTAAGAAGGACTGTAGGATCAGGGAAGCTCTGAATCTCACTTGTTAAGTATTCCCAGGTGTGCAGGGCAAGAGATGAAGATTCAGAGGCCTTTGGAGTGGGACCTGGGCTATCCTTCATTGTGAAATGACCCTGGTCAACTGGTGGGTATACTCCATAGTACTTGCTACTGGTATACACATCTGTACAGACAATTTCTTTTATTCATCCTACTGTCCTGCTGATCTTCAACTTTTAATTGCAGGTCTCCTTCCAAATTCAGAATCTGCATTTGAATACTTGTATCAACTGAGCAACAACCACAGACTTAGTTGTAACTGCATCGTCCTGCATATTGCTACCTAAGCCCAAGAAGATTTAAGTATAGACTTGGATATAACGTGCATTTCAGCACCCATCTACTGTGTTAACTCTAGGAATGCAAGGAAATAACCAGTGTGGAAAAAGAGTTGCTGTCATAATCACATCTGATTTCTAGTCAGTTTAAGAGTGTGGCAGCTATAACTAGCTGGCTACAAGCTGACATCCTTCAGTAGCCAGCTGAGACATCACCTACTAGGTTTTGGGTACTGTACAAATGTTGTTTACACCAGAAAACTTTGTAGGACTTGTTTAATACCAGAACTGCTGGAGTTCAATGACAAAACTTTGTCAGCTGGTGTGACAGTTTAATGAAGATAAAGGGGACTTTAAAAGCTGGTACTACAAAGGAACATCCTATTTGGGGAAAATAATGAATGGTTACCTTGCTTGGCTAGGAAAGAGAAAAGATGAATCACTTCTCACTGGTGCAGGATGTCACAATCACATTTTGACCAAACTCTCTTTGAAGGATGTCCTCATAAAACAAACCTTTTATTCTGATGTTCAGAGCAACAGAAAACATCTGGAACAGTGGCAAAAAGTTTGAAATTTTGAGTCAAATTATAGGAGATTTAAAAACATTTAAAAGTATCTAAATAATAAGTGAATTGCTCATCTGAATTTTTCAGCAGAAGTCATCATCAGAGATCCCTCTTTTGTCAGACTTTGTGGGAAAGAAGGCTGAAGGTAGCCAAGCAAATCAACCATATAGTTATATGTAGTTAATGAAAAGAAAAGAAAGGATTTTAGCATACTGACATCCATTTGCAGTAGTGAGGCGGGTGCTTTTCTTATCATTCAGTTTCACACAATCTGAGCATATAGGCTGTTCCTTCATGTCATACCATATGTGTAGTGCAGCCTCACACTCTGAAACTCCAGGATTCTTTTTTTTCTCTCTCTGAATTTCTGCAAAACAAGTCACCTGCAAAATTATTCCATACCTTTATCATTAACCAACACCTCTCACTATTTCACTTTCTGACAGAGACCTGGGTGTTAGTTTCACGTTGTGTTTTAGTGCAGTTCTCACCTGCAATGGCAGCTCATGGAACTGTCAAGACAAGTACTTTGCTTCTGCTGAGTTCAGGCACTACTTATGCATCTTTACTGCACCAGCTACCCATTTTTGAGCTGGCATCCTGGCCAAGTGTCTGAAAGGTCTATCAGAGTTGACAGAAAAATGTAGGGTTGGGATTACCTGGCTGCCTACTATCTTAATATTCATTCATCATTCTGAGCAATTTAAGACTGGCCTTTCTGTAGTCTTGGCAACTCTATACACACTAATGATAAATCCAGCATAACCTTGGATCCCAAGTCTTTTCCCTATTGTATGTCTGAGTAAGAGAATAATTTCCTTTCATCAACCATGAAATGCAGTTTGGAAGCCAAACAAGTGAGCTAAACCTATTACAAGACCACAATAAGTAAAAATTGTCTTCACATTATGTTTCAGATAAATATTTATATACTCTTCAGAGGTAAGTTCCCTCAAATTTCTACCACATTCCTCTATGAAAAGCTCACCAGGAAAACAATGAGTTATTAAGAGAATCATCTACCCTGTGGTTTCCTGAAACTCATACTTCAGTTTTGAGAGGTATGCTGCTTGTGGGCCTTGGATACATTTAACAGTGTTGGTCAAATGGTTCTCTGCATAACACTTCCCATGAAAGTATTCCTAGAACATGGAACAGTTTTCTTCTACAGTAATAAATTGTTTATATTCATGCCTATTGTTTTTTATTAGGCCTTACATTTATTTAGATTTTTTGAAAGAGTAATATCTAACACCTGATAACAGAAATGAGTGAGAGACATCCCAAGCCACAGACATCTGCAATGCTCCCAATACCACATCATTTTTGTGTGGAGCATTTTAATGTAAAAATATGCATCATATTGTTACTATACCTATGTCATCATGCCATTATGCAAGTCTCAGATAAATCATGCAAGAGTCCCATTCATCATGAATGAACATTTTTTCACAAAAAAATAATACATAGTATAAAGATGCATAATGGTAGCTACTGTAAAAACAGCTTACTGAACAAAGTTTTTATCACACTCAAGACACCTGTAACTACATTACTCTTCAGTGATGCTCTTCATAATTCTATAATTCCTAGACAAAAATGTACTTGTATTAAAGGGACATCATCAACTTATGAATGGCATTCCACATTCAATATTTTACTTGCTACTGAGATAAACCCATCTAGCTTGCAGTGAACATCACATATTATGCTCTTATCATGATGCTATCTAAAGAGCACTTTCAGCCATTTTATACATTTTGCCTCTTGTTCTTACTCATCTTACTAGAAAACTGTAGTTAAATTTTTGCTAGTTATCATTTCTAATGTCAACCATTGAGTCCCTCTTTCAGTGCTGGAATGTTTTGAGTTCTGTGTGTGTTAGCCATAGTGAAGAAAATATCAAGTGCAGTTTCCATCATGCTTGCACGTTGAGAATAGGAAACTAGAACTGACATGAGCTTTAAGATAGGTCACATAGATTTGATCATACTTTACCGGAGGGGTGGGCGAGTGGGAGGAAGTCTTAATTTTTATCATGTTCCTTTGCATATTTTTATTCTTCTTATCAATTCAGATTGTGCCACACTGTCCTAGTCACATATAAGGATAGTGTTAAGACTCAGTTGTTTATACACACGGCAGAGACATGTTGTCCAGTTTGTTTCCAGCCTAATCCTGGAACACATTGGATACATTTTCTAGCATGTTTGCACTCACACAGCCCTTATTCCATGAGCTGAAACTGTTAAATTATTTTCAGGAGGAAAGGAATTCCTGAGTTTTCCTTTAACACTTATTTTTATTTTTAATACACATGAGTCTCAGAGTGACAGTTTGTGGAGCGAAAAGCGCAAGTGACAGGATCTGCTACTTTCGTCTCATTCTGCTCAGTATTATGTTCAGTCCTCTGATAATTGCTTTCTTGGTCCCATCCTTCCAGGCAAATTGACAAGCTCTCTGCAAGGTTCTGTTGTTGATTTTTTGATACTTTTTTTCCTCTATATAAAGACTACCATTAAAGGAACTCACAAGTGGGATTCATGTCACCTAACTTTTACCAGATTACAGTTTTGTACTGTATGCTGGCTACTTTGCCAGGCTTCTTCACTAGCCAGTGAATGAAAATAGGTGACTTTGGGACACGAATCCTCATACCCTAAAATGCATTTCTGAAGCTACATTTCCTTTTATTGCATGAAGATTTTTGATGAATGGTTTACACCAGACATTAATTTTTAGCTGTCCACGGCTGAGTGGGATAAATCCCACCATGTAAGCTTAATTGAGGTTGCAGAAAATGCAAGCACTGAAGATCTTAAATAGCCTTACTAATGTACTCTGTTGATCTGAGTCATGCTACCCTGATCACAACAAATGACACAATGCTGACTTGTCCTCCCAACACCTAAATGAGCTATAGATAAATCTGTTAACTTCTGTTTCTGAGAAACCGCTTTATACAGTTCACATACCAATTTTAGTATTCTGAAATATATATCTTTATACTTTTATATATTTATATATAAAATATAATTTATCTTATATTATTAAATATAAATTTAATATTCTAAATTCTTCTGAAGACAAAATCTGGGATCAGTTTTTATGGTTCTGTTTACACCTACAAACTTTTTGGTCATACAACATCAATTAAACAGTCACTGAGCTCTAAATACTCCTAAATTAATCAGAACATAAAATTGAATAAATATTGGCTCATGAAGAGACAGATGCATCTTTGCCAGATAATGTCCTTCATGAAGAGATGAATTAATGCATGTTTCTTCCTCCCAGAATTATTCTTATGCTCTTTATCTTTCTTGCAGTTACCATTAATTTTAATTAAGAGAATTGTAAGGGCAAAAAGCAAGAAGAAGGCCACATTGGTAATGCTCTATCTCTGTCATCCAAGCCAATGTATAGACCCAGTTGGGTATGCCCACTGGCCATGAGAAATGATCAATATTTTTGGTCAGATACTTTTTTTATTTGCAGAGAAAAATAAATCAGAATATACTGATAGGTAATGGAATGCAGCTGGTCTAGAGCCAGCCCTTGCATTTTAGCAGGAAGTACCATTCAGGGGCTTGAAGCAGAATAAATTTATCAAAGTCCACACCTAATGACAGGATAGAATTTGGATTCATACCCTCTGTCTCAGTCTGCTCAGTTCTTGTCAAAGATATGCCAAGCAGTTGAAAATTATTCTGAATCATTAACTAGTTTTCTGTTAAAAACGTACAATAGATTATACTGTAGTTATTGCTGATTTTGAAAATCTTGTCTGGAATTGAACAGCATGCTTAAAAAAAGAAATGAAAAAAAAAGACCAAACACAGCACATTCTGGGCAAGAAATTAGCATAAAATGAGACACTCCGCAAAAAAAAAAAAAAAAAAAAAAAAAAGTTTGCAGAGAGATGGATGTATTTTACAGATTAGCTCAGATCTTCAGTTGCAAAGCACCCTGAAGTCAGCAGAACTGTATCCATTTGTCCTGGTTTATGCTTCTGATCCAATCTTCCCTTGGAGACCATGGGGAGAGTGCAGACACTGTTGTTGAGATCAGCAGCAGTTTCGTACATCTAAGCAGCACACCAGTGGAGCCTCCCAGAAAGTTGCATGAGCACAATTAACAGATTGGGCTTGAAAATCACACTGTTTCCATGATAAGTGCCCCTTTGCAGGGTGCAAGCTGTTCCACATCTCCAAAACATTTTGCTGCTTTTTCCTTTGCAGAGGGAGAATCCTCCACAGTATGTGACTTAGTGGCAAACTGCCGCTGCCAAATGCACGCAGCTATTTAATGCCTCACTGCTGAGATCTGGGATTTCTTGATGTTCATCTCAAATGTAAAATATATCTGAATCATAATCTCTTAGAGGTTAAAGATTTCAGCAGGGGGAAAATGGCATTTTGTCATCCTGTCATCTGAAATTGTTCTATGTTTCACACTACAAAGTAAAAATATAAAGGGATCATCACCTACGTGATAAACTGCCAGTTTCCAGACAAACATTTTAACTGATTTACACCTGTTTTCCTCTAGGAAAAGCTACATTTTATGTGATGCATTTCTTTCTCAACTGATAAACAACAGTGGTGCAAATATCTTCATCTCAGTGTGAACTGACCCAGGTTGTAGAAGACCAAGTTTTTACATCACTTTGTGACGAAACAACTTCTAGAAACTTTACGCTTAGAATCTAGTTCCAAATCTTCTACAGGATTCAGCTGGTGGCAGGGTAATGTCATTAATTATGTATTTTAAATAAATGAATAATTATGGCATTAAACTACAGGAAAAGATATAAAACATTTTCATTGTGGCATATCAATATTCGATTTCATGTCAAATAAAAGTCAGAAAACATATCTCAGTCACCTTTTTTCATTTCACAGTCTTATAATTCCTGTGAACATCTCCAAGACCTTTCCAAAAGGCAAAACTGAAGAAAAGGGCTCTCAAACAAGCCTACACATAGATTTAAAATACATTTCTTTAACTTACACATCTTAGGAAATATACATAATTATAGAAATATGCATTGGAGTTTGACAGCAATTTTGTAAACCATGTTGAATATCTCTCCTCAATGAAGAGTGATGTTTCTGGAAAGCACTAGAAGATTCTTTTTCCAATGTGTCAGGACACTGAAAGCAAAAATGAAGAATCAAAAGTAAACTATCTGCAGGTACACAGTACTATGCTCCCTGCAACTCCCTTAAAGCTCCCCTTTCCACGGTGAGTGCCAAAACCACTGGGCATGCATAATATGCTAATGCTTTCCTCTGTGCTGTATCATGGTTTACGTGTGCTCTCTATCTTTCTGCATCTTTTTGTAAGATTTGGTGGAAATGTATGTCTTATTAATCAGATAGTCCAGAATGAGAGTACTGAGTATTATGATAATGCAAATAAATAATCATGATGATCATACATGATGTGATCAAATACACATTTCAAGATATTATATACCATTACGAGAAATGGTTTTCCCCCATAAGCAGTTAGCATCACCAGGCATGATTCAATTGTAGAATAATCAAGCCAGGGCACTGCAGGTTGGAATGGAAATGTACTGGGCAGATGCAGGCCATCTGACTTAGTAAAGTTACATGACTTGAGTGCAGTTCTGTCAGAATATATATTGCACAAAGTAAACATCAGATCAGAAAATTATAGTCTTTTAGAGTTGCCTGCCTTATATAGTATGTGTGAAAGGCTTAAAATCTGGAGTGTATTATAACAACTTTTCCTTAACTTTATTGCTTGCAGACAAAAGCTACTTAAAGATGGAGATTGTGTTCTTAATATATAACAATATAAGGTAAACCATGGTAAAACATTGTAGTGGTTGTTATGGTTCTCAGCTTGAAATATTATATGTCTAGAGTATTCAGTTAAAATATTAGGGTACATGACATCCTGTCAGTGTGTAAGTGTGTATATTTTTATCTCCATTAAAAAGGAAAAACTTTCTCTCTTTTTTGTTTTTGGTTTTCCATTTAGCAATTTAAAGGATTTGATCCTAAACTGGATTTAACTAGTTTTAAGAAAACAATTACTGTTTAAAAAATGTGGTTTTCCACACCAGAACAGACAAGATTTTAAGGAACTAAGGGCGTGTCTTGCTGTGGGATACATTAGGTCCATCTGAAATACTTCAAGCATCTTGTCTAGGGATTATATGTTGGGAACACCCCATTTGTGTAGCTGGGTAGGTTCCTAGAGAAATATTAGTATAACTGAACTGAGTAGTCAGAGAGCAATCAGGACAGAATTCAGAGTGAAAAAAAGCCAGATTTTCAGCTTGCTCACTTCTATGGAAAAAGAACCAGATATTTCATTTTAAGGCATTTGAGAATTGTTGCATGTCTACTTGAACATCCTCAGGCTACTGAGTCTCAGGGATGTGTTTTCCTAATGAAATTCAGCAAGACAAAGTTTAAATGCTTGCTACTACAGTATTCCTCGGGGACTGGAATTTTGGTAGCTGAGGAGTAGGTAATGAAACTCTATGTAACTTTTAGGGTTTTTTATTAGTATTATATGACTTGTCCCACTATGTAGTTAGTCAGCAAATGCAACTCCTCTGAAATGAAAGCTTGCAAGATTTGGTCTAGCTTTGGAATGCTAAACATTTCTGCCTTTTTGTTTGTAACCTGTACATACTTCCCCTCCTCCACCTCCTCCTCCTCCTCCTCATTATCATCATCATCATAACTACCATATTATTATCATCATATCTAATTATTATTATACCATTATTATTGTTTCATTATTATTATCATATTTCATTATTATTATTTCATTATTGACATTTAATTATTGATATTTCATTATTATTATTATTATTATTTTAAGGTAAGGTCTAGTTTGATGTGACATGATTTTTATTGTATGACCAAAGAAATATGCTTTCTATAATCTCTTACTGCTGGAAGGGAAAAAAGTTTAGAAGATAGAGTTTTCAATGAGTTTTTCCTTTTTATACAAAAAAATCAATACTTATTTCATCTTTCCATTGTATGGCAAAATTAACTTAAACCTGCAGTATTAATATATAAAAATGATGAAAATCATAAGAAAGGCTTTGAAAATCACAGAAGCATTTTGCTGATTAAGTTCTTTCTTCTTTTGAGATGCAGCTACACAACACATTTTTCACATAGAGAAATAGAAGAATCATTTATATAAAAATATGTGTACAGTTATGATCATTTTCTCATCTTGACCAAAGAGACAGAAATGATTCACCTTATCAAGATAACAGTGTTACTTTTTTGGAAGGGGGAACTGTCCTTTGCAATGCTATGTGGACACACGGACAAGGCCTCTTCATCTTTCTCATGAGTTTAAGGAGGTAGTTAAGTTCTGCTTGAGCTTAGTCTGTGCACTTGAGCTTCTGCTTACCTATGCACTTCAGGGAAGTTTCAGGATATGTTTTCTCCCTCCTCAAGGGCTCTGTCTCTCATGTCATTGACATAGCTCAGGGATGACAGGAGATCATCCTGTCATGCTCAGGTCCTTCCTGGAGGGGCCTTTAAGGTTGCATATTTCAAAGGCAGTTGAGGTATGTGATGACATGTTTTGGTCTCCCCCTGCAACAGCACTTCGGTTGCTGTCGTCTTTCACCAGGGTTACAAGGCTGGAATCTGCTTCATGATTCACACTTATGAGGGGGAAGTATGGAAATACATGTTTTACCACATATGTTCATGATGCCTTGTTGAGTTCCATTGCATTGCACTCAAATTAAAGAAAATATCTGAAATTCATGTTGAATAAAATATGGTAAGGTGGTCTCTCTGGCAGACTAAAGATTTGGTCCTGTTGTCATGGAAAGCGTGAGATATAGGTCAGTAATTTCAGCCACTCATTTGTGGATTCTGTGGATTGATCCTTCTCAATCAATGCTCTCCTCATCGCAGACTTCTGATAAAGATAGAGAAGGTTTACTCTACCAACACACTAATCAATGTCCCTTACTGTTAAAGAATGAACATTTCTTTAACCACTTTGAGGTTGCAAGGGCATCAAAGTCTGAATTTGTCTCCTTTAGAGCTGATCTCACATTGAACAAGAGTATTACAACTAGCTTCTGCTCAGGAATGTGAAGAACATATCCAGTTCAGCAACCATGTACAGACATAAATAAAATTGTTGTGCTATTTTAGTGACTGTAAGATTATAAAAAGAAGTCTTCATCCTTGAAGGAGAAGCATCATTCTTTTGTTTGGATAAACAGATGCTTCACACAAATACAGAGTAGTAAGAGATACTGCCTGTAAAGTGCACTTGGGTCAATCTTATGAATTCGCAAACTTCATTTCTTTACATGCATGCACTTGGAAAAGTTGGTTGTAAGCTATTTCACACAGAGATTAGAATAATGTTAGCAAAGAGGAAAATCACCATCCATTTGTGTCTATATTCTTTTAAAAGCATTTTTAAGTGCTTTCTCATTCCTAACTTCACCTAGCAAAACAAGAGGAAAACATACGGAACATATATTATAACCTTGAATATTTTGTTAAATCTTGGTTTATTTTTGTAAAGACTTGCTTTCACAAAAAGAATAACTGATTCAGAAATTCTCCAGACAGAAGAAACGTGTTCTTATATACTTTTTAAAGTACAAATGGGCTGGTCTCTTGAAGATTTTTCTATTTATATCTCTGTCTTAGATGAAGAAGAAAGTTTCCTATTCATACATCCTTCTGATAGTGATTCTTCTCCAGAGGTGAAATTTCAGGGTGGTCTGGATTTTGGGATTTGAGATGGCTTTTGTGGGTTAGGCCACATTACAAAGAGATGTTCTTTTACATCTCGTGAACAAAGCAGAGACTGACTGTATCCTACTAGTACAACTCCAATTCAGCTTTCTTCTTCATGAAGACACTAAATACTTATTTTGTACCAGAAAATTTCTACAGAGAATCAAAGCTTTTTAATCATGCTGTGACCCACATGCAAACTCTCAGAGTAATTCTTAGTGATAAGACATATACAGTACTGAAGTAGTATAAATTTAAATGGATCAAAGCATGTCTCACTCCATTGACACTACTTGACAATTCTTAAGGTGTTTCATTGTCTAGAAGTGGAGGAAACTTCAAATTTTATATAGAAATCTGTTCTTCTAATTATACTGAGGTTTTATGAGAAAGTACAGGTTTGTTGCAACTAAACCTAAGATCGAGTGAACTCTTCAGTGGTAGGATTCATCTTTCTCAAGTTTGTGTCCAAGTACGTCGGTTTCCAGACTTCTATAATCACCTTCTGAGATCATTTACCTTGTCTATTCAGAACTAATTAGGTCAGGTGCCTAATTTTTCAGATAGCTACAGGTAAGCAAGACAAGTCTTAATTAAAAAAAAAAAAAAAAAAAAAGAAAACCACATATCATGAAACTGACTGTAAAATAGGGGGGAAAATGAATCTTTTTCTCTTCAGAGTTTTTTCTTTATCCTGTTCTTTCTCTCCTGGGTGGGGAAAGTGCTGGCTGAAGAACTCAGGGAAGAAAGAGATGTTTTTCTGTGTGAAACTCCTATTTGTCCTTCTGTCCCCTTTTTTCAATTAAAATATTTTGATGATAAACACCATCCACTTAGAATATTTACAACTGTCTTAGAATTTCCTATCTGAATCAAGTGAAGTACATAATCTTTGGCAGCATTTCTTGAACAAATGTCAATAAGTTGCATAAGACGTCCACATTCTAGCTTTATTTTAACTATAATTCAATGGTACTTCAAGCCATTTCATTATGTTCACATTAACACTTATGTGATACTGCAATACTGTATCAACATATAAGCATCAAGCATGGTAATTTTTGTACCATTTGATTGGCAGTACTCTCAAAGGCTATTCGTAAAATTTACTGTGGGTAACAAGTTGTAATGGTTTTGCATGGCAAGGTTTTGGTAGCGGGTGGGCCACAAGGGTGGCTGTCCCCACATCCAATGGAGCCAATGCCAGCCAGCTACAAATGGACTCCCCACTGGCCAAGGCCGAAACCAGCAGTGATGGTGGTGGTGGCTCTGGGACAGTTATTTAGGAAGGGGAAAAAAATCCCCGAGCAATGACAACTGCAGCTGGAGAGGGGCATAAGAGCATGTGAGAGCCGCAGCCCTGCAGCCCCCAGGGCAGGGCAGGACAGGGCCGGGGGGCTCCCGGCGCCGCGGCAGAGGCTCCCCCCAGCCCGCGGCGCAGCCCCCGGCGGGGCAGGCTGTGCCCCCAGCCCACGGAGCCCCCGGGGGGCAGCTCCCCCCCCGCAGCCCGGCAGGGCCCCACGCCGGGGCAGGGGGTGCCCGAGGGAGGCTGTGACCCGCGGGCAGCCCGCGCTGGAGCAGCTCCGGGCAGGGCCCGTGGCCCCGCGGGGAGAGGAGCCCGGGCCGGGGCCGGGCTGCGGGCAGGGCCGGTGCCCCCGCGGGGACCCGCGCCGGGGCCGGCCGGGCCTGAGGGGCTGCGCCCCGCGGGGGGACCCACGGCGGGGCCGGGCGTGGGGAACTGCAGCCCGGCAGGGCCCCAGGCTGGGGCAGCCCGTGGAGGGCCCCCTGCCCTGGCAGGGCCCCGCGCTGGGGCAGGGCAGGGTGTGAGGAGCCTCCCCCGGAGGGGCAGGAGCGGCAGGGACAGCGCGGGAGGGACTGACCCAGCCCCGGGCCCGCCCTGCGCCGCGGCCGGGGAGCGGGGAGGGACCGCGGGGGGAGCGGGGGGGGGGTGTTGGCGGGAAAGTGTTGTGACGAGACTGCTTTATTTCTCATTATCCTACTCTGATTCGATTGGTAATAAATTAAAAATATTTTCCCCCAGTCGAGTGTGTTTTACCCATGAGGGTAAGTGCTGAGCGATCTCCCCCTTTCCTGATCTCGACCCAGAAGCCTTTCCTCATGTCATCCCCCTGCTATCCTGCTGAGGGGGGCAGTGACAGAGCAGCTCGGTGGGCACTTAGCATCCAGCCAGGGTCAATCCACCACATAAGTTAAGACAATATTGACTGTAATTATGGATTGACATGGATAAATATGGTAAATTAATAGAAAAATTGAGAAATAGAATTTCTTTTTTTTTTTGGCAACACATTTATTGTCATCTAATAACACATACATTAAAAAGAGATTAATTAATCAAATTTTACATTCTTTAGTTCTCCGAAAAATACGTGGAGCAGCAATTTTGATTAGAAGTGCTTTGATTTATAAAACACATCAAACATTTACCAATAAAAATGGAAGATTTACTATTGCCAATTATGTCACTAATAGTTTCTCCTTTACCCTTATTAATCTTACTATACATGACTCTAGCACATGTAATCATGCATTTGTCTTGCATTTTTTAAAGGAACTTCAGAAAATGTTACACTTCTATAATTGCTGGGGATTTTAATTGTGTGTTACAGAAAAATCTGGATAAATTGCAAAGCACTGACACTCTGATACTTAAAACCAGGAAAGTGCTGAAACATTTTATAACAGCAGATTGAAGTTAAATCAGCTATTGAAGTGGAGTTAAAGTGCTGTCAAAAGGAAGCGAATATTTTTGCTGACATCCACTATACTTAGTTAAAAACTGATCATTTTCTAGCATCTCAAACTTTGAAATTAAGCATCTGACTTTTCCAATTAATCAATTTCTTGGTTCATGCATTAATATGACACTAGATTAAGCATTTCCAACACAATTTTAGAAGAAGAAATGAATTTCGTGTGAGGACATGTGCATTCAGGTTTCTCCCAACTTTGTCTGTTGGTCCTGATAAAGATGTCATTACAGAGTTGGAACTCCTTAGAAGAATTTTGTATTTCTTTTGTGCTAGGTTGGGGCCCTTGCCCAGAGATGGACAACTCATGTTTCAAGTCCACATCTTGTACTTAAGCTGCGTCTGCTGACCTGTAGCTTTGCTGTTATGGCCTGAGGGCTGTAAGAAAAAATAAATCCTATGATAAGAGGCAACATGAAGCAGTGGAGGCTGTTGAGATCAACTTGATGGATTGTTTTGGGAACTGACTGAAAAATTCTCCCAGGGCTAGTCTACAGCAGATTGAGCTGTTTTGCTTTGCTAACTATGAACTGCTCCCATGCTAGGATGAGGAAGGCAAGATACCTCTATCTTAGTACAATTCCAGCGCAGTGCAAGGTTGCTAATCATTGTACCTAAGTTGAGGGGAGTGCTTTCTTCTCCTAAAACAGACACTTTCATTTGGTTGGCTGGATTAATCTCTATTGCTTATAATGGGAGCGTAGGCACATATACTTTAAATGTCTAAAGTAAGATAAAATCAATCACACCCTAGATATCTGTGATGTAGACATCTACAGCAGGGCTAGTTTCTTGGTATTCCTTTATAGTCAATGGAGGGAATAGGCACTTTTATGTGCAATTCATTTGATCTATTTTAGACATGTACTTTAGGATGAGATGAATTGCATACTAGAAACTCTCATTTCTCTATATTGAATTTAAAGGGAGTCTAGGGTGACTAGTTCAGGTGCAGACATCTGCATTTACATTTAATTAAATGAATCCCTCTGCAGTATGTCTGATCCTTCCAAGAAATGTTGGGTGGACTTTAACACATGCTTATAGCATTTTTATAACAGGGAATATTAGATTTACTATGTGCAGGCAGACAATCTGTTTATCCATCAGCCCAGAGTTTCTTGCAACTGTTATTTTTACTCCATTTGTTTAATGGAGAGTTCACATGTATTTCTGGTCAGTAAACCAAAAAGTAGAAATACGGCAGTTTGAAGCTGAAAGAACAAATGCTTAATTGCATATTTTATTCCCTATACATGTTAACTTTTTCTCTGATTCTAAGTGATAATAAATTATCATTAACTACATCAGAAACATGAAATTCCTGCCAGGGTTTCATGGGATGAACCTTGCTGGTCAGCTGTTGGTGGAAGGGAAAAAGAAATTGTGAGAAAGCATAATTTTGCTTGTGCCTCCTTCTCTTTCCCCAGCTTCTCTTTGGGTGCAGTAACATTCCCATCTGGCTGCTAGAAATTAAATTGTGACATTTGGATATATCTGTGTAGCAATCAAAAAAATTTCATTTCAAAACTGAGCAACACACCTCAGTGATCTTTAACTTACTTGGGCTACCGAAAGCAGTGAATTTGTAGTAGCATGGATTTCACTTGTGGCCATGTCTGTCAACACACAGCTAAGAAACTGCTGTACACCTTGCAGAGAAGATCACACTGGTGTAAGTGCATAGTTACTGCCCATGTGTCTTCACCATACATCCAGACTCAGTATAGTCAGATGTTTAAATGGAAGATCTTTTGTTTTATTTTGGGAGCTCAAAGCTTCTAAGTGATAAATATCTGTAAGTACTGATCAGAGTTAAGACTGAAGTATTTTGAGATCAGAAAGGGGAATATGAATCAATCATCTCAGGAACTTCATTGATAGACTCAGAGCTTTAGCTTTGAAATAAGCCCATGTTCAGAAAGCAAAAAGAAGGTTGCTTGTGAAGAAGAAGAAAGGAAACTGTCCTGGAGAGTGAAGAAAGCTCAAGCCTGTTTTCATCATAAATCTGACAAATCAGAAAGAAATTAGTCTTATCCCTGAAGAAGCTTAATAGTTCAGAAGTTGTTTGAGTTTCTTTTTGTTTCTGTGACTACTATATCTCTCTAAACCCAAAATGCAGACTGGTAGAACTGGATAATGCATTTTCTAATAACTAATAAACATTAGTCAACACTGATTAAATTTTTTTCAACAGCTGCTACACCACCGATTAGAGAAAAGAGCTGTTCTTAACTAGTTACATGCTTTAAGTCAGGGTTTTACAAGGTTATCTTATATAAAGATTTTTCTTTAAAAGTTATATTAATACACCAGTATCTTGAAACATGATTTAGATAGTTTGAGGCATATCAGATCAACCAGTTTTGACACTGCCACTGCTTTAAGTTTTCATGGCTATAATAATATCCCTTTGGACTATAGTACATTGAGTCCTCTGAGCTGGAGCAACAGCATCTCTATCTAATCATGAGAATAACTTTTATGCCTCCAGTTCCTGATCAATATTTTCATTCACCTTCCTCTGTTCAGGCGTCTTTTCATTGTCAGTTGACACAGTCATAATTTTTCTTCATATTTCATTTTTTTTGTATTATTTTATTTTATTTATACGTTATAGAATTGTTCTTGCATCCCTGTCTCTGACATGTTGTACTACTTGAACCCATAGAAAAGGACTCTCTTGCAATAACTCCCCAGCAGAGTTTCTCAGTGTTTGTATTAAGAAAAAACAGCTCTGAATAAATAAATAAGACAAAAAAAGAGACCCACCCACACGCCCCAAAATAAAACAAAAGGACCAAAACACTGAAAATGAGCACTAGTTGCCTCTTCTGAGCCATTCCTTTACTGGCTTCTTTCACTATCATCTTTGCATGTCTTGCCAATTTTAGTTCCCAATGAACCCAAGGGGGAATTTAGAGTGCCTCTTTAATCATCACTTTCTAAACCTGGGGCAATGGTTCTGAGAAGCTGTTTGCATTGCAATTTAAAAAGGAAAGGAATTATAGAAAATGTCTCCCCCTAATCAGCACTTGTGGTAAAATACATGTTAATAAAAAACAGAATTCCCATTCCATTCATAATTTATAAAGCAGATAGATCGGAACTCATACACAATATGGTGTGAAGGAAGCAGACAGGTGACTATAATCCTTTTTTTGATTACGGCAACATAGCTTTATTGACACCGGTGGAGCTACTGCTGATTTACATCGGTCTAAATAGGATGCAAATCAAGTCAGTTATTCTTTAAGGAAAACCTTAAGCTATAGAGAGTATTTTAAATGAAGCATCCTACTTTTACACATTTAATATTTTTCAACTTGATTCTCTTTGTTAACAAGGTTTTTATGCTGTTACTACAACAAAGCTAATAGTCACAACAAGGTGAAAGTGTTATAGCAGACTGGAAAATCATTGAAGTAAGATGATCTGTCCATACTGTAGAAGCTGGGGACATTTGTAGCTGGAAAGATTAACTTGTGTTGCCCAAGATCTGTCTCTTCAATATTTTTCTTAAAACTTTATCTTGGAAGGACCCAAGGCACTGTATATTGCTCCAGATGCACCACAGAACAGAATATAAACTCTGCTGCAGCAGAGAGATTAGACTGAGGAAAAAACCCTGACTTTGGTGTCTCTTCCCTCACTCCATAATGTCTGTCACCAACTCCAACAGAAGCAATGTGGTGAGGCACTCACAGTTATAGGAGATCAGCTTGTAGGAGGATGCAAGGGAGCACCAAGTAAATGTTTTGGGAGGAAATAGTCTCATAAAAGAATATAGTGTGATTTCCAAAACTGAAGAGACATTTTCTTTATGAATAATAGAGTATCTCCTTGCGGTTGGATTCTCATATTAATAATTTTGGTATTGGTGAGATGGAGCTGCCTCACAGTCTGCAATAACTCACCTCCCACGCTGTCTGAAGGCTTCGTAGTCTTTTATTTATCCTGCAACATTAGTATTTTTACAGATAGAGAAGTAGACAGCTGTAATCAGGCCACCTACGTGTATGGGAGATGAGTGATTCAGATGGTACTTTATGAGCTGACAGTCTCCGGCTCCATATTCAGTTAATGAGAAGAAGCAGTCAGAGCACTTGCTATGGGTGCTTCACCCAAGCATTGTGATAACTTCTTTTCAGTTTCAATAAACAAATCCAGAGCATACATTTCTTCAGTGACTGAACCCCCCTTTGAATTTATATGCCATAGGAGGCATTTAAGTGCATATTTGGCTCTCTACTAGGCAAACTGACTATGGACCAGTAAGACTAACAACATCCTGATGCTTACAACAATTTATATGGCTGTTGGAGCCCACTCCATAAAATAATACAATTGCTGGCTCAGCCATCTTCCTTGGTGCTTTTAAGCCAGATGTACAAAAATGTGGCACCAAGGTGAGATAGAAATCAGGACCTTACCTTAAAAAAAAAAAAAAAAAAAAAAAAAAAAAGCCCTTAGATTTATGAAGTCTCTGCAGAATGTGGATGTCTACTTTTAAGGTACTATTGAAGATTCCACCAGAATAAGTTTCATGTAACTGATAAAAATAGATCACTATATATAGATTCTACTGTGATTAAAACCTGTGATTCAGGATAATATAGACGGGGAAGCCATTGTGACAGTTGGGAAACCATCCTTATAATGGAAGTGCCGCCTCCTTGCAATAATGCAGAAATAATCACTGCTTTGTACCATATCTCGTTAACTATACTTAAATGTTTTAACATTTTTCAAATCTTTGGCTTTAAATGGTTACAATGTTTCACGAAGTTATAGCAGCAATGTAAGCACTATTAGATGGGGATAGAAGTTAAAAATGAAACTGCAAAAAAGAACGGCAGAACAAGGTATCATTACAATGAGCTGTAGGAATAGATGACTCCTAGTCTCACTCTTCTGGACTGACAAATGTACCGTCTGTCTATATGGCATTAATGAATGACAGTTTCTCACCATTTGGTAGATGCATGTGTCATCATTTGTCTAGATGACATCTTGATTTATAGACATCATTGGAAAACATTAGAAAATCTTTCTACAAGTTTGATGGGAATTCTGAATATGTGCAAGTAAGGACTAGGGTGTTGTGGGGTTTTTTTTCTGAAGAGTTCATTGAGGGGTACTATTTCAGGCAATCGCAGGGGCAATATGCTCCATTGGTTACGCTCCTCACCCAGAAGATGGGTGCCTTGAACTCAGTTTCCTGCTGCACCTGAAGCTCCTTTCTGACCTTGGGCAAATCATCTACTTTCTCTGACTCACTTCTCTCTGCTGTAAACAAATACCTTATGTTTCTTCCTCTGGCAAGGGTAAATAAAATCTTGTTGAACATGGTGAGCTGTTTAGAGGCTACACTAATTAGAATCACGTGTTCAGTGTTTATGTATTTAACTAGATCTGAAAAGCAAATTTATCTTAAAACTATCTGATGAAATGTAAAGGGGTTTAAAAGGAATAACTGGCAGAAAATACTTTCAATTGTTTCATTATGTACACTTAAAATGTGGAAAAGAAAGAAAAAGAAATTCTGCTCCAGAAAAGTAATTCTAACATAAGGAAAATCAAATGGGTGGAATGCCATGGTGTGTCAGCACTAAGTATTGGCATATATGTGTGTGTGTGTTAATGTGTACAAAAACACACACAGGTTTGCTCAGGCTGCCTGTACACAGAAATTTGCATAGTTCAAATTAGCAAGGTAGCACATTTTCCAAAGAATGAGCACTCATTTGTGGCTTAAGAGTAAGAAAAAACCCAAGCAAATATTTATTATAGTTCTATATCAGAGAACGATTATTTTGCCGTGGAGATTTCTTTATTAATAACTCTGACTATACTGCCATCCTGTCCCTAACATTTTTTATGTTTCCCTAGCACAGAGAAGCCCCCTGCATGCTCTGTGCGGGCGGCAGCGGACGGCCGCGGCCCCGCCGGCCTGGCTGGCAGCGCAGGCGGGGTGTCAGGAGCCTGGAAGCCGCCAGGGGGCGCGCGTTCCGGCAGCTGGCCGCCTCCGCCAGCTCGGCAGGGCCGGGCAGGGCCGGCAGGCTGAGAAGCTTCGACGTGTCAGAAAGCGCTTAGGAGCAGATTCTTCTTACCCCCGTCGGGGTCTGCTGCCCTATCAAATAGGGAAATAGGGCACAATGACCAGACATTGTAGCTAGGACAAGGCCGTGCTAGCAAACTATGTTTTCCTTGCCCTCTGATTTAAAAAAAAAAAAAAAAAAAAGAACTTCCAGGACTTTATTTTGTCCCAGGTTTTGATTGGTATTTTTTCTGGCTTTTACCCTCCATTTATATTCCTGGCAACATACCTTTTCCCTAGACTAAAGCTGGAGAGCTGAAAACAGAGATTTCCTTCCCGGCTTCAGCTCCAGCCTCGGCTTCTCTGCCCAGGCAGGATGAGAGCTCATTAGCTCTTTGCATCACCCAGCCCTCCCCCATGTGACCCTCCCCAGAAATAAGACCAAATTTGGTTAAACTGCTGAAGGAGTTTTAAGGGGAGCCAGGGGAGGTACCTTTCTGTTCCTTTCCAAGAAGTTTAGGATGAGCAGGTACAACAGAGTCCAGAATGATTACCTCTAGAGGAAGGATTTTTTCTTCAGAATAAAGGATCTCATTAAGAATAGCCTCCGGGCTGTTTGGGTTGCCTACACAGTGCTTTGGAGGAGGAATGCAAAGCTTCAGCTGTGCTGTAAGAAGTATTTCCATCTTCCCAGGAGTGACCAGGCTTGACCCCATTTAGCTAGTGAGATCAATTTAGGTCACAGAGCGAGGTGAGCTTCTATACACTGTTCTTGGAGAGTTTAAAAACGAGGTGGTTAGCCATTACGCTTGTCTCAGATCATCTCTCACCCCTTTCTGCCAGGGTAAGGCAACTCATATGTAAGAGTGCTTTGAAGTGACAGATGATATCGTTGAACCTTTGGTGGATGGTCTGTTATCGGGGATGAAAAAGACAACAATAACATATAATAATGTAAGGAAGCAAGGTTGCACATGCTAACTTTCAGCAATAGCCCCTGAATCAGATGCTGTTGTCTGATTTTTTGCTTGTGAGGTGAAGCTGACCTAGAATATTGGAAAGGACTCATGAATATGAATACAAATTACATGTCATAGCTGATTAGTGATTGATGATTAAGCACTATACCACTCTTTTTCTGGAATTAAAGGCTAACACTGAGAAAACTACATGCTGCAAAATTTCTTTCCAACCTTTAGAAAAGATACATCTCTTTATTCACACACTCACATTTCTTTTTGTCATTTTTGTTTTTTGTTGTGGGGTTTTATTTAGGTTCTTTTGCACGTGCCCTTTTTCCTTCCTTGTTCTCAGCGAAATCCATCATCTGAAAGAGCCTATATTTTTGTAAATCTGTATTTACAGATTAAAGCAATAGAAAAAAACCCAAAACTAACAAGCCACTCTTAAAGCACTATAAAATGATTGCAACAGAAGTCATTACTTACAACCATGGTCACTGAGGTAGATAAATTACAGGTTGTAGGAATGGAGAAAGAGGACAGAAGAAACAGATCCTTTAGTTTGCATGTTTAGATCCTTAGTCTGTACATTTTCTAACACATGTAGAACTCCTAGACATAGCCACAAATAGTGTACCAACAATAGTCATAGTAAAGATTAAATTAAATGACTCAAAAAGCCAGAAACCCAGAAGCAGCAGTGAACCATAATTGGAGCTGGTATAAGTTGGCCTCTGTTGGTTGACCTCAAAAGTAAATGCGTTTGAGGATCATATATCTGATTATGAGCTTTTGAAATTTTTTTGTTCTGTCTTTTACAAATTTCTTTGCCATAAGCAAAGCAAAGAGTGACTCAGAATCTTCAGAAATGGGAGCTGGGAATTCCCGATTTCTAATCAAGATGATGTTTGGGCAAACAAATGGGTATTTGCAGGTAAACACAGCATGCTAACTTTAAAGCTGCAAGCAGTACCTTTGGCTTCAAGCGTTTGTGCCTAAATATCTAACTCAACTATGGTCATAATAAGATTTTGAAATAAAAAACATGTAGTGTCTCATTAGTTTATGTTTTCTTTCATCTGTAGTCTTCTGACAAATTAAATAAGATTTGCAGAAATCCAAAATCAAGGCTAGGAATGCTGATCTAATAGCCAGCTGGTTTGCACAGAGCTGTGATTAGTGTTGGCTGTTCTGCCAAAAGTGCAGCTTGTTTAATAATGCTGTTATTCATTTCAGAAAAAAATAGAAAGGAAAAAAAAAAAAGAACTAAAGGACCTCTGTCAGATGAGGATTAGCTTTTATGAAGAAGATGAATCGGCAATACTTTCTAACCATCTCCCTACAGCCTGCACTCCTCCTTTCCCACCTCCCAACCCCCCATCTCCATATTTAAAAAGAGATAATAAAAGGACATTTTAAACTATATATTTCCTGAAGATTATTATTTTATTATAACCACTTGCAGAATTTCAAATAGTGCAGTGCATGGTACTCTTATTATGTGAAACAAAAAGATTAAAGTATGGCTATACATGTCCTTTTAGAATAAATCACACACATGGACTATTCTTCAGGATTCAAGGTAAAAGGGTCATTTTCTATAGTTTATGCTAGTAACCAGCAAACCTTTGGGGGCCTGATGTATGGGCAATTTACATTGCTCACCCACAGTCTTGCATTGCAGTTCTAGTAGTGGGAAGCTCAGAGCGCCACCCTGTCATACACTACTTTAAATAAATTAGTTGAATAGCAACTGACATTTACACTCAGTAACAACATACCCTAAAGAACTTTGCATGAGGAGACCTTGGGGCAAATCTGTATTTGGCATAAATTGCCATTTTCTACTGAAGTCAATGGATCTATTACAGTTTACACTAGCTGAGCATTTGCCCTTTCTCAGATCATGAGCTGTAACCAAACCGGAGATACAAACAGATAATAAATAAAGACTTTTCATGTTTGGAGTAGATGCTATGTAAGGAGAAGGTATATCTGCAACAATTTGAAGATGCATATAATGACAAGTACATAGGCATTTTTCACATATCTTTGAATTCTTTTGAAAATGAAAAATTTTAAGAGAGAAAAGCACCTATTTACCAAAGTTTTGTATTTTCAATCCTCTTCTTCCTAAGATTGTTTTAAACATGTACCAAAATATCTCCCTATGCAAATTTCACTGTACTAAAATATCACCCTATGCAAATGTCACTGTTTCTTGGCACCTGATATACTTGCAAAGACTATTTTCTTTCACATTTTTGTATGTGATTTTGTCCTAATCATATTGTAAGGGGGGTGGGTGGGTGGGTGGGTGGAGTTCTATAGCCAAAATAGGACATGACATTGTAGACAGATTATTCTAAATATTAGTGGTATCATCAAAAGACATGGTGGACTCTATATGAAAATATGAACAATATAAAGTACATGCTGATGTATGTTCATAGAAGCATAGAATCATTTAGGTTGGAAAAGACCATTAGGACCATCAAGTCTAACCAGGACTGCCAAATTCATCACTAAACCATGTCACTAAGCGCCACATCCATTTTTTAAACACCTCCAGGGATGATGATTCCACCACCTCCCTGGGCAGTCTGTTCCAGTGCTTGAACACCCTTTCAGTGAAGACATTTTTCCTAATATATAATCTAAACCTCCCCTGGAATAACTTGAGGCCGTTTTCTCTTGTCCTGTCACTTGTTATCTGGGAGAAGAGAGCTACACCCACCTTGCTATAGCCTCCTTTCAGGTAGTTGTAGAGAGTGATCAGGTCCCCCCTGAGCCTCCTCTTCTTCAGACTAAACACCCCCAGTTCCCTCAGCTGCTCCTCATCAGACTTGTGCTCCAGCCCCTTCACCAGCCCTGTTGCCTGTCTCTGGACACACTCCAGCACCTCAGTGTCCCTCTTGCAGTGATGAGTCCAAAAGAATTTGAGGTGTGGCCTCACCAGTATCAAGTGCAGGGGAACAATCACTTCCCCAGTCCTGCTGGCCACACTGTTTTGGACACAAGCCAGGATGCTGTTGGCCTTCTTGGCCACCTGGGCACACTGCTGGATCATGTTCAGCCAGCAGTCGACCAGCACCCCTGGGTCCTTTTCTGCCAGGCACTTTCCTGGCCACTCTTCCCCCAGCCTGTAGCGCTGCCTGGGGCTGGTGTGACCCAGGGGCAGGACCCAGCACTGAGCCTTGTTGAACCTCACACAACTGGCCTTGGCTCATTGGTCCAGACTGTCCAGATCCCTCTGCAGAGCCTGTCTGCCCTCCAGCAGATCAACACTCCCCAACAAGTTGATGTCAACTGCAAACTTACTGAGGGGGCACTCGATCCCCTTGTCCAGATTGTCGGTAAAGATATTAGACAGAACTGGCCCCAACACTGAGCCCTGGGGAACACCACCTGTGACCAGCTGCCAGCTGATGTAAACTCCATTCACCACCACTCTTTGGGCTCAGCTGTCCAGCCAGCTTTAAACCCAGCGTATAGTGCACCTGTCCAAGCCATGAGCAGCCAGTTTCTCCAGGAGATGCTGTGAGAGCTGGTGTCAAAGGCTTTACTGAAGTTCAGGCAGACAACAGCCACAGCCTTTCCCTCATCCACTAGGCAGGTCATCTTGTTATAGAAGGAGATCAGGTTTGTCAAGCAGGACCTGTCTGTCATAAGCCCATGCTGGCTGGCCTGATCCCCCAGTTGTCCCACATGTGCCATGTGGTGGCACTCAGGATGATAAGGTATGTCTGTTTAGTTTCGACACAGTCATTAAGAACTTTCACACATATTTTTTGTAAAACTTCTTGAATGTTTAGATTTTATTATTAAACATAGATGCTTAGCTTTTCAGCAGCATAAATGTGTCCATGTTGTTTATTTTATCTTTTAACTAGGGATCCTTTTCCACATGTGATTGAAATGGAAAAGACCAACAGCATCAAATAAATTAGTCATGCTATAATTAAAATAATATTTTCTCCTTCTTTCTTTTCTCTAGCCCATACCCCATATTTTGAGTACCTTAGACTCCCACTTTTACTTATTTTTGTAAATACTTTTTTTTTTTTTATAGGGGTCTCATATTCCCTTGCAAATATCTGCATTATTGCTTAATCTTTACAGATAGAAATATAATTCTCATGCTGCTGTCTGCAGTTTGTGGATCTATTTTCCAATAAATTCAAGGCAACTCATTAATGCGATGAGAGCTTTCATGAATAAATCCCTCATTTTTCAATGATAGAATAGATTCTTCATTATGGAATTGTATGCATTCAAGTGGGATCTATCTGCAACCAAAGAAAGAAATTCTTGATTTCTTGAATCATAACGAATGCCCCAGTACATTTCTTACTATTTTGGTTCTTCAGAACTGTGTCTAATTTCCTGAATAGCTTTGATAAACATTGGCTTTTTTCTGCTGTCTTGGTTAATGAAAACTCCAGAATTATATCTCAAGCCTATCAATTAGAGATGTTTTTGCATTTTTCGAACTAGTCTGAAAAGTGAATGATAACCATTGATATAAACTCCATGGAGAGTCCAAGAAAGAAAGGATATATGGGTCATCATTAACAAAATGACAAGAAAGAGTCTTTGAGCTTTGTTGGCATGGTATTTATATAATCAGTGGTAGATGCAGTTCAAATGCAGGTAGATTATTTTGAAACATCCTTTCTTGCTTTAAAATCATACGGGAGGTGTGCATAGTTTACAAAAGCATTGCTATAGAAAGTAAAAATACAAAATTAATATACTGGGTAGAGTATACTGAGTTTCATCCACTAAATTAAATAGTATGACCTTATCTGAAATACTTGACACCTAAAAATTAGTCCTACTATTTTTATTTATTTATTTAGGAGATAACATCAATTTTATTGATGATATTATGAATTACAGCATAGAATATTATATAATATAGAATATTTATGTGTATATATTTAATTATAGAAGATTATAGTATTTGGTGCCTTGATTACAGAGTCAAAAATACGGAACATTTTAAATGCCCTTCATTATTATTATTTTTCATTAAGGTGACTGAAAAGGTAAAAATGCTGTTTTGTGTCCCCTTAAGACAGAAAAAACCACTTCTTATGAATGAGATTCAGAAGTCTGGAGATCCACCCTTGACCCAGCTACAAATTCCTGTGTGAGTCCACCTTACCTTTTTTGTAAAGTGAGTTAGCTCTGGCTACAGGTCCAAGAAATATCTGGTGCTGTAGGTGCTGTAAGTATACATGAATTGGAAACACAGGAAATACTCATGCAAGAGAAGTCCAATAACAGTTAAATGCAAAGACAGCAGTGCTGGCTCAGGAAAGCACTGGGCTGGAAACTGTTGAAGGCAGGACAGGTGCTTCGCAGGGAAGCACATCTGCTTGCTTGCTCTGCCTGAAGTGCCTGCTTCTGACACCGACCAGAGACAGGGCACTGGGACCTTGTTGGTTTTCCTTCTGTCTCAATCTTCTGTTCTTCCAAGGCTGCTCTTCACAGGGTGATAATACCACATGAAGTATTGAGCCACCTTCACAGAAATAGGAAGAAGGCTATGAAATGTTATTTCTTTATAAAGAAGTTGAATAAACACCTGCCGGGTATCAAGTGCTTTGGATCCTGCCTTAAAAGAAGGCAGTGGGCAGAATGGCTTGCTGAAGTGTCTTCTAACATCCATTTCTAGGACTTTCACTGAGAGTTGAGAATTAGTCTCACCAGAGGATACTCCCATCTGGGTTAATCTATTGGAAGCAAGTTGCCCATGAGCCAGCAGTGTGCCCTGGTGGCCAAGCAGGCCAATGGGATCCTGGGGGACATGAGGAGGAGCATGGCCAGCAGGTCGAGGGAGGTTGTGTCCTCCCTCTACTCTGCCCTGGTGAGGCCCCATCTGGAGTGCTGTGTCCAGTGCTGGGCTTCCCAGTTCAAGAGAGACAGACTACTGGAGAGGGCCCAGCGGAGGGCTACAAAGGTGATAAAGGGACTGGACCATCTCCCTGATGAGGAAAGGCTGAGAGAGCTGGGCCTCTCTAGCCTGGAGAAGAGCAGACTGAGAGTGGATCTTACCAATGTCTACCAATATCCTAAGGGTGAGTGCCGAGAGGACGGGGCCAGGCTCTTTTCAGTGGTGCCCAGTGACAGAACAAGGGGCAACAGGCACAGACTGCAGCACAGGCAGTTCCACCTGGATATGAGGAAGAACTTCTTTCCTCTGAAGGTGACAGAGCTCTGGGACAGGCTGCCCAGAGAGGCTGTGGAGTCTCCTTCCCTGGAGACATTCAAAACCCTCCTGGACATGATCCTGCACAGCCTGCTGTAGATGAACCTGCTTTAGCAGGGGGTGGGACTAGGTGATCTCCAGAGGTCCCTTCCAACCCTGACCATTCTGTGGTTCTGTGATTTCACTATAGCTAAAACAACTAGATTTTCTGTGTACAGCCATACCTGGATCCTTTAAGAGTCAAAGAAGGATGGGCTGACATGCTAGGTCATAATTCAGGTTTGTATGTGTAGCAAAGTTCTCATTGCATGTAAGAATGCACTATGTGTCTGCAGAGACTTAAAATATTTCTCCAATTTTATTTCATCCTAGACTGTCGGAAAGAGGAGGGCTGCAGAAATCAGCTATAAACTAAAGTCCACTGAGTCCAATGATTTTAGAGATCTGTTAGGTTAAAACAAAAATGGCATCCCTGTACAAATAAGGTATATTATAAGCAAGTGCGGTTTGTGCTGCTTTAGCACTACAAATGATCAAACTTTAATTTTCAAGTCCTTATTACACTTTTAATATTATTTCAAGTTTATGTGAGATCGCATGTATCCAAGAAGAGAAAAAAAAATATTAAGTTGTCTCTTCAGCTGTAAATATTAAATGCTCCAGCAGAATTAACTCACAGTGATTGCTGACAATTAAGAAACACACCACTAATGCATTGTGATCACCAGCAACTCACTGTCATAGGCCACCTTAAGCAGTAGATGGCACTTGTGACTTAGGGGGAACTTGGTCCCAAAGGAGACAAAGTAGATCTCCTTCTCTGCTATCAGTAGAGCAGTGCAGCAACGCTTCGCCATGGATTATGGAAAAATGACTACTTATGGTCTTGTAACCAGCACTAGTGAAAAACTGCTGGACAAATGTGGTTCCTTTGATCCACAGAAAATATCTTAGTTTTTTTAGCTGCAACGCTACACTGTTTGCTAAGTCGCTAACCCCTACAATTTTAGCAGATGTACAGTTTTCCAGGATAATTCCCTTTTCTATGTAAAAAAACATAAGGCCAAGTAACAGAAAAAGGACATTTGCAACAATGCAAGCAGACAAGAGTTCATACTTTGCTGCAGCAACACTAGAGGATGTTGAGGGCCTGACTCTGCAGCCAAAAATAGAATATGCGGGTAAATTGCTGTGCTGAGCATTATTAATTACAATGAGTTTATATACCCACAATAGTTTGCATTTTTTCCATTGCCAACCATTGCTCTATACCATGATTTGCATTCTAAAATATTAATTCTTTGCCTAGTGCGTTCTGAAGTTGACAGTTGTCACAGTGGCTTACACTACTCAATATTTTGTAGTCCCGTCTCATCCCTTTTTCTTGAATATAGTAGAGTTTTCATCTAGGTCAATTCTAGCAGTCTATTTGGCAGTTACCCTTTAAATGGATTGCCTTGATCTATTTATGAATCACTCATCTGCTTCTTCCCCCTCCCTAGCCCCTTGCCCTAGAAATAATGATGGTAGCAGATTTTAAAAGAAACCAACAACATAGGTACCCACAGCCTCACTACTAGGGGCAGAAATGACACCACCCATTTACAGACAATCTGCACTATGTGATATACTCTGAACCAATGGGTTGTTCATTTCTTTTTCCTCCTGCATGATACATAAAAGCTGATTTTGTGGTCATTTCCCACACAATAAATAAACTATAAACATAATTTTTTACTTTCAACTATTGGATTTCCTGATTCATTAATTAAAATAATAATTTCCCTCAAGTTTGTTCCAGTAGTTTTCAGTGTTTTCTGTTTTTGACAGTATGGGAGATGTAGCCACAGAGAAGGTATCAACAAATGGAGTAAGTCTACTGGAACCTGCAGTTAGAAGGAAAATGGAAAGAGAACTTATGTTGCTATGTGTCTGAATGTGTTAACTGCACTGGATTATTAAAGAAATATGATATTTCCTTGATGAAAATATCCTTTGTACATAAAAATAATTAAAAAAAAAAGCAAAAATGACTGTAAAGTCAATATTCACACAAAGTGATCTCTATGTTGTGAAGAAGACTGTTTTTGTTTGTTTTGTTGGTTTTGGTGTTCTGTTTCTGGTCAGTTTTCATTTTTTTTTTTTTAATACAGGCTTCTGCAGGGATTTCTTTATCTGTGACACATGCTTTAGAAACTACATGTTAGCAGAGTAAGAAAATTTTGTGACAAGATTTTGTGGGTTTAAGGATTTTTTTTTCTTGGTTTAGAAGAGCAAATTCAAGGACAACTCCATGTGTTCTACAAAGTTCAGCGGTAGTATTATTATTCACGCAAGTTTTCTTAGCTGTGAAGTCAGTACATTTGTTCTGGATGTCTCTTTATTATTAATGACCCTTTCATCTGACTTTCTACATTTGTTTGAGCCAGCATTGCTCTTACGTGCTGGCCAGTTCACTTAGATTGTTTTCAACCCCTGGTTGCCTTAAAGGTGAAGCTTTGTTCCAAATGTCTTTTGAAAGGTTAGTCTTAACTACGGTATTGATATTGCATTGAAACAGAAAATACTCAGGAAAAGCTATGGCAAATGAAACAGTGAAACTCTCCTCCTACTTTCAAGGCATCACTCATTCTATCCAAAATGCTACCCCCAGCGTGACATCACAAGGTAAAATTCACCATGGAGCCAGGCTAAATATAGCACAAAGACCACAGACTGCTTAAATCCACTCAAGTTTGACACCACACTGTATCTACCTTAAGCAGAAGCAGATGTTTAAGCAGGAATTAAGTGGTGTGTTGCCTTTTTGATGGCTCTTCGCAAATGGGTGAATTGCACCCAGAGAGAATAAGCATAAAATTGGATCAATCTATTAAAAGTTCTGACTCGAAAAAATTCATAAAAAGAAGATTGATCAGGAAAATATGACTTCCATCTTGGAATAATTATATTTAGGAAAATTATAATTTTTCTTTCAAATATGAGTCAAAACGGGAATTTCTTATCTTTGAAAATGCCCTCAATTTCTGGTGTATTTGGAAGAGGTCTGGTTTTCTGTAGCCCATTTGCAAGGGTCTTATAATCTGAGACTTATTTGTAATTTTATTTTCATATGAATCTTAAAATACTTAAAAATATTGCTGATGGAGAACTACTTAAACTATCAAAGATGTTTATATAAAGCATAAGTAACACTGCCAAAGAATTAATTAGCACAAGCAATGGAGGTCACTGGAATGTGAAGTGCAAGGCTCTAACTGCAAAATCAAGAGCTGAGAAAAATGAGATATCGGTTTAGCTTCAGTAGATTATGTTACAAAGAACTCTGTATCAAACTGCTACAATTTCATCTCCTTGTCTTTCCTTATTTGTAGAGTACCTTTAGGAAGTTATTCCAGTCTTTAAGGAGAATTTGTAGGAAGACTCAGGACTCAAAAAAACATTTATCAAATCAGAGTGAAATAATATGTAACGGAGAGACATTTTAAACTTAATACAAAGTAACATTCAGATGATTTTGGTGTATGGGGATGTACGCATGCATGTTAGAGTAATGTGAAATATAGAGTACCAAGGTGATAATATGCCACATTAGGACAATTCATTTTATACATCCTAAAATAGAAATGTCTAAGGAATGAGAGATGGAGGTCAGAAAAAATTCATGAATTCTTCCACCTTATTTTCATAAATCAATGCCTTAGGCCCCACTGAGGCAGCTAAAAATACATTTCTCTTTCAGATGAAGGAGATTAGGAGGTGGGAGGGAGGGCATGTTGCCTTGCAAACTTAGAGGATGTCAGCATTGTCATGAAAATTATGAACATATTATGTAGGTGTTACTGCATGAGAGATGCACTTTCCCTTTTAGTGACATAGATAATAATAGTCTTTTATAATCCACTATATAGAATTTGAAATTTCACCTTTTCAACCTATTATGTTTGTGGTGCAGGCTCTAAATAGCTAATAGGAGAGAAGAGGTGAGCTTGAATTGACTGAATTATTTCTCTTCATTGCTGTGCAAAATCCGTGGATTTCAGGCAACAAGCTGGTGATGAACTGGTACATAGTGAATGCAAAATTTTCTGATTCTAGGAACTATTGACTTTCCTGGGTACTCTGTTTAGAGAAGACAGAATAGCCAAGGTGAGTGCATTTCACTCTGGATGTCAAAGTAGAAATTGAAGTGACTCAGCTGATACTTTGAAACTTCGTGAAGCAAATCTAGAGACTACAGCCACTGCAAAGGTAGAAAATATGAGCTGAAGTCAGGTAAATCCAGTTTAAAAATCTACTTCTTAAATGCACAGCTATTAATCAGTTGCTTAAGTTAACTAAAAAGAGAGTATAGGCTGTACTTGAGAGGTAAGAGCCTTTACATATTCATCATGGAGAAGCAAAGCCTCATCTCTAATGACTGGGCCTTCATGGCACAAAAATTAAAAAGACAAATAATGCAATGCATGTCTGTTAATTGGAACAACTCAGTGGGTAGCCAGTTAAATGGCTGTCTTGATGAGGAGAAAAAAATTTAAAAATAGTTTTTAAAATAACTAAATTGACATAAAACTGCACACAAACTAAAAATTGTAAAGATAAACATTTTATGTGCTCCTTCTTTATGGAATTTGCCTCCTATAACATTTTCTGCGCAAGACAGAGGGTCAGCATCTGTTGCATACTGAAGAAACTGCACCTCTGTTACAGGAGATACTCCAAGTATGGGGCAGAAAAGGTAGAGATGGTTGCACTCATTAGGTAGATCTTCATTTTTTTCAACAGATGGAAACTTTTGAGCTTCTAAAAGCAAAGGTTCCTTTTTCTCACTTGTTTGTTTCATATAATTTTCTATCGCTACCTGACCACTCCTGCATCAAAACATCAATTTCTGTGATGTGACAGAAATGTTTTCTGTGTACAGATGATGCAACTACTTTCACACCCACCAAGCTTGACCTACCCATGTTATAGCAAATAGCACTACCAACCTTTACCATGACATATTCCCATTTTCACTTAACTGCTAAGTATCGTATTTATGCCTTCCACATAGCAGCTCAAGGAGGGCAGTATCAGTTATACTCTGAATATTTCCCCATACTTAAATAGACCTATAAGTTTCCCACTGAGATGACTACCAGAGAAACAGCTTCTTTCTTACATGCTCCACAGTCTGTAACTAAATGCATTTTGCAAAATTATCTGGTGCTCTAGTCTGATTCTTTCCTAATGCTGTTGTGGTGGGAAGTTTTCTCTCCACTGTGATAGAGCTGCAACACAGTGTTTCATCATTGTTTTCCACAATTTTCCTTCTGCTTTTTCACCCACCTGTGATGCATGTCCTGTCAGCACAAATGTCATCAATACAGTTGTGTGCTTCACCCAGCACACTTTTGGACAGAGCTTCCATGGCTCACATTGCAGTCATGCATATGAATGCAGAAGCAGAAAAATCTCTGGTGGGCTGCTCTTTCCTATTTGTATTGGGTTTATGTGGCAAGGTTTTTGTAGCAAGGGAAGAGGGTGCTACAGGGGTGGCTTCTGTGAAAAGATACCAGGAGATGGCCCCATGCTGGAGGGCACTTCTTTCAGCTGACTCCAAGATGGACACAATGCTGGCCATAGTTGAGCCATCAGTGGCATTGGTAATGCCTCTGTAACAACATATTTAAGAAAGGGGCAGCCAGAAGAAAGAGGAGTAAGACTATGTGAGAGCAACAACTCTGCAGACACCAAGGTCAGTGAATAAGGAGAGGCAGGAGGTGCTCCAGGAGCTGAAGCAGAGATTCCCCAGCAGCCCGTCGTGAAGACCATGGTGAAGCAGGCTGTGCCCCCAGCCCATGGAGGTTAATGGTGGAGCAGATCCCCACCTGCAGCCCCCGGAGGACCCCACACTGGAGCAGGTGTATACCAAACAGGGGTTGTGACCCTGTGGGAAGCCCACGCTGGGTCAGGCTCCTGGCAGGACCTGTGGCCCCATGGAAAGAGGAGCCCAGACTGGAGCAGGTTTGTTGTCAGGATCTGTGGCTATGTGTGGGACCTATGCTGTAGCAGTCTGTTCCTGAGGGGTGGCACCCCATGAAAAGGACGCATGCTGGAGCAGTTTGTGAAGAACTGTAGCCCATGGGAAGGACCCACATTGGAGAAGCTCATGGAGGACTGTCTCCCATGGGAGAGACCCCTGGGGCAGGGGAAGAGTGTGAGGAGGAAGGAGCTGCAGAGACAATGATGATGAACTGACTGTAACACCAATTCCCCAACCCCTTGAGCTTCTTGGGGGCAGAAGGTAGAGAAGTCAAGAATGAAGATGAGTCCAGGAAGAAAGGAGGGGTGGGGGGAAGGTTTTTTTAGAAGTTTTTTTAAGATTTGTCCTTATTTCTCATTATCCTACTCTGTTTAACTGGCAGTAAATTAAATTATTTTCCCCACGCCAAGTCTGTTTACCCATGATGATAACTGGGAAATGATCTCCCTGTCCTTATCTTGACCCACAAACTTTTAGTTGTATTTTCTCCCACTGTCCTGTTCATGGAAAGGGAGTGATAGAGCAGTTTGGTGAGCACCTGGCAGCTAGCCAAGGTCAATCCATCACATCATTGTTCATTTACCCAGTGAAATACCAAATCAAGGAGTCTAATATTACAATTTTGGATAAGTATACAGATATCCTGCGTACATTTTTTTGTGAACTATTCCTCAGATTCTTTCTTTTCTCACTCCACTTTATGGATATTTTTCTGTTACTCATAGGAACACAAAAATAGCCAGCTTTGCATTAGATATTGTTTTGAAGTCATCTAGTAATTACACTCATGCAAGGTGCTAAGGTTCTACTTTTGTATATAAAGGCATTATCATATACACCACAAAAGCATGGCAGCAACCAGTTTTGTCAGTCAAGTGTCTGATAGAGATAAAATGGGAGAATGTAAGTTGAATTTGTCTGCATGTATGCATACTTTTAGAACTTTGTATATATGGCCATCATATAACATAATGTTCCATTATGTAGGTTGGTGTGTAGATTTATATAAAGCAGAAACTTCAACCATATATTATATACTATTCACCTTGTATATTCTGATTTCCATTGCCCTTCTCCATGAATGTCATGGAATGCATAGATTTAAATTCATGTCATATTTTTATCCAACTGTAAAGTAACTTTCTTATAGATGGATCTAAGCTGCAATTAACTCAGCCAGAGGTAGAAGCACAAATTTGCTTTAAATACTAAGAATATACTTTGGCTTGTGTCTCAGAAGAATTTTAAGAAGTCACAAAGAGCAATTTTTCCTCTGTGCAGTTTAGTATAAATTATGGAGCTCAGGACTGTTGCCCAAATCTGTGCCAGTTTACTTGTTTTAGCATGGAGTACCTGGGAGCAATCCCAGATCCCACTGAGATTCCCTCTGCCACCAGGGCTTCTGCAGGCGGGGGGAAAGGTTTCTCCTCAATGGTTGTTTTATGTCGCAGAAACAGACACCAGAACAATCACCTTCCACTCTCATTATCACCAATTTGGAAAGTTCTGAGCTAGTCTTTGGAGACCCTGCGTTATGGAGAGGGATGTTACCTGCAGTATCCAGTTCTGGAACATGAAGTTCAATAGTATAAGCACAAAATTATAATGTGTCTAAAACAGCTGAAATCAAGTTTATCTCTGTTGCCTAAATGTATCATCAAACCTAAAAAGAAAAAAAAATCCTGTATGAAAACCTGTCAGTCTGTTAAGCTGAAATAAATGATTTCTATCCTGCTTATCATCACCAGCACTCCCCTTTTTAGTGAACACTGGATGGTAAAAGGAGTTTCCTCAACTAATGAATAAAAATACAATTGTAACTAATTATACACAAATTATTTACAAAGAAAACATAAATCCTAACAACACTGAAAATCCCAAAGATTTAAGCGCTAATGGGTGTTTTCACTTAGGCATATCCAAGTTAGGTAGCGCAGCTCATACCGTTTAGGTCCTGTAGCCCTAAGTAAAATAAAAAACTTGTGACAGGAACCCAGATTCTCATTCAGTTGCTTAATACCATTTGAATTGCCTTTGACTAATCTACCTGGTTTCCAGCTGTTGATCCAGAGGTGTGTAGGTTTTCTACATCAATTCTGTCATGTTAATTAAGCCCTTTTGTATGTTCTGGGTGTGTGGGTGCAGTATTAAGGCAGCTGAACCCTGTCCTATACTTCTTGAAGGAAACATGGGGAGATTTTTGCATCTTATGACATGCAGAATGGAAATACCAAACAAGTGTAAACATAGTTAAATGCCTTAAGCTGAGCAAGAATACTGTCCAGTCTTTCCAGTTTTCCTGTAGGGCTCCCAGTTCATGGACCAGGATTTTCTATTGAAAGGGTATTGATACACCTTCTTTGAAAAAAAAAAAACAAAACACCAAACCCTAAACACTGCTTCTCTTTATTTCACATTTTTGAGAGAACTCATCTTGCTGAACTTGAGACATCTACACTGTAAATACCTGAGGTAGTACCCTTTGCACCCTTTATAGTCAATGACGACTTACACTAAAAAAAGACTCCGATTTACCTGAAGTGGCTTTTTGGGATGAGAGAAACTGAATTTTAAATTGTGTACATCTCTCCAGAAAACCAGCAGTAGGTTTTAGGCCATCTAATTTTGGCTAGCTCAATGCAGTGACTGCATCTATACCCACTACATCTAGTTAGTACAAACAAAAGAGTGTAAGGAGTGCTGTGGCTCATCAGCATTAAGAGTATGATCAGTTTTGGAAATGTACGCATTATTTTTGATGCCATGGCTCACCCTGCCATGTAACTACTGTTTTGAAAAATCTCCTGCAAACCCTGTCTTGTATTTTCTTATCTCTAAGGTACTTTAGGAGATCTCAAATGGCATCAGATGTCAATGCTTAGGCAATTTAATCCTGCCCTAGTACCTTCTTTACAGTGAGTTTAATTGCTCTTCTGGTATCACTGGCTGAGGGTTCTATTCAGCTGCCTGATCAGAAGCACCTAGAACTGTTTGATACGACCAAGGGTATCCAAGACATGCATGGGGCTGGCAGATATGACACAGGACAAATGAGAAATCCATACTTCTTAAGAGATGAGAACGAGATCCGGCACGGCACCTTTCCCCATTGGCCCCTCCATCACTTGGAGAAAGAAGGTCTTTTCAATACATTTCAAGAACCTCCTGGATTGCCTATGCTCTGCTGTATTGTCCTGCCAACAGATATTGGGGTGGTTGAGCTTCCCATGAGTACCAGGGCTTGTGAACTGAGGCCACCCCTACCTATCCATCAAGGGCCTCATCCACTTGGTCTTCCTGGTTGGGTGGCCTGTAGCAGACCCCTGTAGCAGCACTAGCAAAACTAGCCAGCTGCAACAAGGCTTTTACCATCACATACCAAATTAACTTCAATAAGTAGCTCCAACACCTTGCCCCAGCACTGCCACCAAACCCCCACAAGGTTTCAAAAGGTTATCTACTGTCCATGCTGGTTTCTTTATCCTCTTCAGGCCGGTACACCCTGCTTCTTGCATCTGCTGCCTTCAGCCTTTTCCTTCTCTGGGCCCCCTTCTTCTTCTTGTCTCTCCTACATCTGGGGGACTCTCTCTCCTCTCTGTACTTCTTCCAGGTCTCTCTTCATCCAAAGCTCCTCTTCTATACCCCTTAGAGCTATTTAACTACTTAGCAGGAACCAGCCACAGCTGTACATTATTCACATCAGCCAACCCACTGCCCCTGAAGGAAGCCCACAGCTGTATATTATCAATGTTAATTAACCTGCCTTAATTCCTCTACAGACCCCCACTATAATGTCACCCGTCCCTGCCCTACCTTTAGTCCTGACCCATAAGCTTGTGGTCAACTCCTTATCCATCCCATCCATGCACTCCAACTGGTTGCTGACGCAAAGGGTGACAGCCCCTCTTTCCCCCTGTTTGTCATTTGCAAAGAGCTTGTATCCTTCCATTCCAACACTCCAGTCATAAGAGTCATCCCACCATGTCTCTGTGATGCCAATCAGATCGTAGCCCTACAGATGTGCATGTGTCTCAGCTCCTCTTGTTTATTCCCCGTGCTATGTGTGTTCGCATAGAGGCATTTAAGTTGGGTTTCCAAGACTTACTGGCTGTAGCAGTTGGAATTCCCTTGTGCTGTTCTTCAGGTGTTCTCCTGCTGGCCTGTGATCCCTGTCAAGGCTCTGGGCATCTTTTTCTGGCACTGGCATCAAAGTGGTAAGAGTGGGGTGTATTGAGGTTCCCTTCCCCTGGCAACTTTAATTTAAAGCCCTCTTCACCAGCTTGGCAAGCCTTTGACCAAAGATGTTCTTCTCCTCTGTCAGGTGGAGCCCATCATCCCCCAGTAGACCAGGTTTCTCAAAGTGAGGTGCATTAAGCAATAAAATCAAGATTTTTCTTTTGTTGCTTTATTCTGGTGTGCATGAGCTATCTACTGATGCATCCTGCACGTCAGTTAACACATGCTTGAAATAAGCACAGGAATGTGAACAGTTCTTAAGGATTACCTGTGTCAGCCATGGAGGTAGATGCATTCTGCACTGTGTCTGACTGCCTTGCTTGGAGTTTGAGCATTCTGTGCAGCCAGATAGTATAGCTGCTGTGTTCTATGAGATGCCACATAGTTATAACCCCCCAGGTCATTCATCTGCAGTGTCAAACCACTAGAGCTCATTGTGGCTGGTTTCCTGATCATGCACCGAGATGGTGAGGACACAGTTTTTGTGCTCATGTGCAAGAAGCAAAGATGGTGTACAAATTTGGGAACTCACACTACAGCATACACAGACCTATAGAATCCACTGAGCGTTGGGAGTGCCCATTTTGTATGGGCAAACACTGCCTCTTGACCCTGCTGCTCTTGGTAAGCTGCATTGCTTAGAGACCTGTAAAGGTGAGATCACATGCACAAAGGGCACTCTGTACAATGGTGTAGAGCTTTATGGTGGCTTTATCTCAGGTCTGCAGAAATTATGCCTCTGCTGGCATGGTGATGTGATGGGATTATATCACTTCTGATTCTCAAAACTTACTCACCTTGTCTGTATACTGTGCTACTTGGCTGTAAATGCATCCCAGCTGACAGATGACTGTGCAGCGATTTCAACATTTGATTAAAAAAAACAACGTACAAGTGTGCTATGAGAACCTACTCACATTTAGGATGCCTAAAAACAATAACTTTAAGCTGGATCAGAATTGACATCTGATGGTCCTGACCCACATACGTGAGACTAAGAATGATCTTAATTCATCTTGGGCTTTTGGGCCTGATTAAAGATTTTGTCAAATTGCTGTATAGTTTTATATTAATAATGCAATATCTGAAAAATCGTGTATTCTGATTGGTTGAGGTCATTATTAACTAGCCAAAGTCCTGGGAATCACTTGATATGCACAAAGATTTTCATCATCCGATACTCACTTTACAAATTCAATCTCTCATTCTCAAATAAATACCTCTTTTCTGATTTGCTGCTACTGTCAGGATTCTTCATCTCTATGTCATTACCAGTCATGGGAACCTGTTTGTCTTCTGACCCTGCTTCTCATCCCAAATCCAAAGATTTTATCTGCCTCAGGCAGATATAAGCACATCTTAACAACTGTGAATCCCCATGGGAAGTGCAGATCAAAGAATGATAAATCCTATAAAATTTAATGCAATTGATTATTGGTTGCCAGTGGAGAGGGGGTAAATGCACCCTTTTTTGGCAAAGAGACTTTAAGAGTAGTTTATACCTGCAGTTATACCTGGTGAGAATTTTTGCTTAGCTTTCTTACTCTTTCCTCCTGGTTGCTCATCACCTCCCTTTTACCAAAGGCTGTTTATTCCTCATCTCCCTCTGTTAGGCTATTTAAGTTCTCTTTAATATCTTTCAGTCAAAATATCTGAAAGCAGAAAATACCTCTCCTACTTAAGCTGTTATCCCAGTTTGTCTCATTTTTATGGAGACATGCTGGAGAGCTACCTTGTGGACAGCGTATGCCACAGCTCTAATGAAAAACAACAGGGAGCAGCAACGTGTGCAACCCACTTTTCAGGTTTTGCATCTGAAGATGGAAGGGGACAGGAGTACAAGCCCTGAGAAGCCTGGAAGTGTGATATTGGGAGGGAGATACACAAACACAGAGCAGACAACACCGTAAGCATATATGTTCAGAGAGCAGGAGCTAATCAGACCAGAATATAGACATGGAAAGAGCTGCTGTCAGTGTCTGGGTACTATTCAGTAATGCTTGCCAGTAATGACAGATGTCTCAGCTTTGTAAAGTTCAGAGCCAGGTCTAATAAAAAGCTCTGCAGTCCATTCATGTTATTTTTTTTTCTTCTTTTTCCCCCAAGAGAATTGAAGAAATTCCATAGGACCGCGTGAAAAGCAGTGTTAAAGCAGTGTTAGCTCAGTACTAGAAGGGCAAACAGGCTGACCTAGGTAGTTGTACTGTGGTTAGTTTGAAACTAGTACTAGGCAAAAACCAGAATGGTTAGCATAAGAAACAAACAGCTCATAATTAAAGAAAAAGATATTCTTAATGACAAACAGTCAGTGTAGTTTGTTGTGAAAAAAAGTAGTGTGCAACAAAACTACCAGCACTTTAAGTGTATGGCATTGTCTATGGCCACCTGTAATAGAAACCAATTCTAAACCAAACCAATTCTAAAACCAGTAACAAATCTGGTACCAACAGGGTGCTGGAAGACAGAGCTGTAACCCATGTATTTCAGGTGATCATAGTGTCGTGGCAAATTATAGGACTACTGAATATTATTTTGTGGAGATTTCCTGCAGGAGAAAACACTTTCTTCAGTGTGAATGATACTAGCTCCCAAACCATTACTGTTTTTCAGCACAAGAAGTTGCAGCTACCTTTGGTTTAAAGTCAGGTTTAAAGTCAGGTGCTCAAGGAAGTTCATCCACAGTAACAAATAGAGTTATCAGGCTCCTAATGATCTATTCCCCCATTGATACCCCTGGGACTTTGCATAAAGCTCTCATTAATGCTAATGGAAATGTGGAAAGTACATGCTGAAATCAACAACTCCCCCTATTGTTACAATAGGTGAATAGTCCCCTTAGGCAAAAAGTAACATTACTGAGTTTAATTTTTCCTTCAATGCTTCCTCCTTCATATGAAACAAATGTTAAAGAGTATGGTCTTTCAAGTTTGTTTGTTTTTTTAAGTGGATGCCAAGGGAGAGAGTCAGTGCTGAGGATTTATCGAAAACAACATTCTTGTTATGACCCAGTTCTGACCTGGTCCAGCCAAATCATCAATCACGGTGACAGTGGGCCATATTTATCCCTGGTGCAGCTGCACTGTAATTGACAGAATTACATTTTGAAGAGATTTGCCCTATAGCTGTTTAGTAAGAAGTCTGGGGTGACGATTAGTCAAAGGTTTGCCTTTCTCTGCAGCTTGGATTAATGCATACATTATGCAAAGGTATATGTATGTTTCAGTTTGCTACAGATTTAGCAGTTAAGAATTCATGGATGTTTGCACTTTGCTGTTCCAAATTTTATTATAATAGAATGTGAAGATAACAGGGCCACAATCTAGTTATACCGTTGAAAGGTTGACAGCATAATTTGATTGTATTCTGCTTATTTACCACTATATTCTAGTAGACTTTGTGGCTTTTAATAAATGCTAGGCATGGGACAGATAAAATAGGTAACAGTGATGATGTTCTACAGTAAGAAATATTGTTCCTAGATCTTTCATGACTGCATTTGCCAAAAACACATAGAGAAAGTGATAACTTATTTACATGGTTCTAGTAAAAGAAGAAAGATACTGGTCAGTGTTTAAGTTGTCTACTAACTTTTTGTCTCCTAGATTTAGATACCAGTTAGTCAGTTGGAGTGATCACAAGCAAACATGTTAAATTCTATGAATGGAAGTCTTTCAAACTCTTTGTTAGCATTAACAGATCTGTTAAAGCTAGATGGAGCTACCCAATGTTAAATAAGCAGTGTGTTTCAACTTTTTATTTCCTAACAAGTAATTGCCATTAAATGATAGTAACAATCAGCTGCTTACTGGATGAAATTGTTCCTAACCTGAATTAAAGGAAGTTCTAACATTGACTCCACTGGGGCTATGATTTCACATTTATTACATTAATTAAATGTAATGTGCCTCAGTAACAGAGCTCAAAATATTGATCAGTTAATGAAAGAGCAAAGATCAATGCTTAATGCAGGTGTCATCTGAAACAGAAAGTAAGGATAGAATAAGTCCTGGTTTATATCAGTGACTTATGTTACACATTTTGCAGCTGTGCTGTATCTGTATATAAATGCAGTAAGCAGCACTTTCTAGAACTGAAAATAGTTATGAATTTGTTATTTATTAAATTGGCCATATATGTGAGGAAATAATTTGCTACCAGTAATGCTATAGTCCAGCTAAATAATTAGTTGTCTTACTCACCAGTAGGTAGTCACGTATCTCATGTGCCACTAAAATTCTACCACAAATTGATCAAAATATATTGGGTTCACAGTTAATCCAAACACACAGCTTAGGCACAAAAATGTAGTTCTTGGATCTCTTTAGAGGGAGAGATATAGAGCAAGACTGGACTGAACAATTTGTTTTGCAATTTTACTGGAAAACTTTCTGAGATGTAAAGTTAATGTGATGTGCAGCAACATGAGGGCTTTGTACTGACATTCCATGTGGGGTTGTGTTATCACTCAGTGCATCCTAGGGATTTACACAGAAATCTGTTAATGGAATACAGTTAACTTAAAACTATGCCATCAGTAAGTGTCACTCTCACTATTGGGAGACATTAGCTATCACAGCAGTGGCTGGGAAAAATACAGGATACAGTACATGTAGTTCTCAAACTGTTGTGAATTACATGGCAGCTCTTTCTGATTTTCTCTTGCCTACACAATCTTCAGATTTTTAATAGCACTTTTCACTGTTACCCTAGCACAAAAGACAGGTCAATTAAAAGAAGAAATCAACATAAACTTTCTACTGTGTAAAATAAAATAAATGTTGGAGGTCTTGAAAACTACTAACTACATCTACAACTTAGAGTCTGTGTCAGTGTTTCTCATTCAGTGGGTTACAATCCCAAAGTCATCATGAAAGTCACCAGAGGTCTACAAGGGAGTGAAAATCTTATGACGACTTAAAGTAAAGGTTATCTCACTCTCCTGTTCTTCACAAATCCTTATCTTTTAAGGATTAGTAATTTTTCTAAATCTCTTGAAACACACATTGTGGCAATTACTTTTGTCACTGTTCGATTTATAGCATATAGATGGGGTTCATAATTATTTTCTAATATCTATTAAATAGTCTATGTAAATGCTTGTAAGTCATAGCTTCATTAAAATGAATTGATGCTCGTGATACGTGATACTAACTAGCATTTATTAGCAAATGTATGTTAAAATTCTTCTGAGGACAATGCGAATTTTAACACATCAGCTGAGAGGACTTATTGCAACTAGCATTGACCAGATAGTTCATGGTAAAAGTACAGCAGGGCTTCAGAACATTAATTGTATGTGCAATAGGAGTTGAAAATAACCTTTTTATCTAATGAAGATTGAATCAAAGGCTGATTTTTGTGGGATGCAAAAGTTCACAAAATTCACCAAGAAACTCAGCAAAACCTTACTATGTTTTCTTTCAGAGCTAATTAAACTAAAAACACCAGTCTATTATGCCCATATTTAGAATTTACACCTGCATTTATCCTAGCATTCAACACAGCTGTACCCTTGCATGTTAACAGCATTTGTATTTTCTTTGTTAGAAAGTTTGTGCTGATAAGAGCTTTATTGAGCTGAAGCAATGCTAGCTAAGCAAATGAGCCCTGAGCTGTTTCTCATTATTGTCCCTTTGAGAAGTTACTCCTCCTTCAGTCTCCTCCAGCTGCTCCTTAAATGCTGTCTCACTGGTTACTGCACCCTCTCATTTACAAGTCTTATAAGAAGCAGCTGAAGGAATTGGGGATGTTTAGTTTGTGTAGAAGACTCAGGGAGGACCTTATTGTCTTCTACACCTACCTGAAAGGAGGTTGTAGCAAGGTGAAGGTAGGTCTCTTCTCCCACGTTACAAGTGGCAGGATAAAGGGAAATGGTCTCAAGTTATGCTAGGAGAGGCTTACATTAGATATTAAGAAAAATTTCTTCACTGAAAGGGTGGTCAAGCATTGGAACATGCTGCCCAGGGAGGTGGTGGAATCACCATCCCTGGAGGTGTTTAAAAAACACGTGGATGTGGTGCTTAGTGACATGGTTTAGTGATGGACTTGGTAGTTCTGTTTGGACTTGATGGTCTCAAAGGTCTTTTCCAACCTAAATGATTCTGTGATTGATTGTATGATTTTACCAGCCAAAGGAGGTGCCCTACTTTCAACAAGTTTAATAGCAAATCTTTGCTCACCTGGGTTGTGGGCTTATGTTTGATAATTTCTGTGATAGCCAATAGAAAATCTCTACTTTATAGATAATGACAAAGAATAAAGACAGTTTTTCCAGAAAATAATGTGATTTCTTCCATCATACAGATGCATACATGTATATTTAGAGTATCTGTTTTGCAATGTCTACCTGTGTATTTAAGTTATACTTCAACCCTCCTTAAGAAGAAGAAAAGATTGAAGACAAACTCATAGAATGAAGAAGCACAGAACATGTACCTCACCTAAGAAATAATCTTGCTGCAGAAGAGACCACAGGCAGCCGGAGAAGCCTGCAGTAACATGAAGCTGTAATTTGATTGTTATTTAGGTCAAAAATTATTAGAAGAAACCAGAACATTCTACACTTTTCTCTGTGTCACTATATTTTTCTCTGCTGGTATAACAGTTTGTACTGTAATCTGGTTTGGGGAATTGATGTAGCTGTATAATAACCACCAAAGGACAAAATAAAGATATTTTTTTTTTTTCTTGACTTGGTGAATTCTAGTTCATGACTGAGTTATACTTTTTTTTTGCTAGCCCAGTGGAAGACATGGCACCATGCAGAAAGAACTAGCAAGGTTGTCTTCAGTGCAGCTCAGTCTATGCCTGGGACTTGATATGGGGAGATAATTGATGTGGCAAGATGCCTTACAACTATAGGACTTTTCAGGTAGGTGAGGAGGTGGGGAGGGTTCTGGGTCTGGCTTTTCTCTGTCCTCTTCCCCAGCTAAGCAGGGTAGTGAAGCAGTGACCCACTCTACTAAAAAGATGCAGGGTGAAGTGAGAAAAGAGAAAGGAAGAACAAACTGTTTCACTGCCCTGGGCAGACTTTATAAGGCTCTGATGGAATGTATTTTCCCTATTTACAAGTAACCAGAGTCTGTGTTCTGCTGTTACCCATCTCTTTCTCTTTATGAGAGTATACACGATGAGACAATAGAGGACCCTGATAAAGCACCAGACAAATTCTAACAACAGCTAATAAGAGGAGCATAGCCTCTAGATTCCTCATGGTGAGAGGGGAATAACCAGAATTTTTGCTGTTCTGTGGGATGCAATTATGCTGTCTAGAACCAAAAAGTGACCCATCTCACCTGTTTATTGAGAGCAACCTCATATCTTGTTTCATTGCAGACTCCCTGACTGAGATGGATATCCTAAGGCCGAATTCAATAGGCAGTCACCTACTGTACCCACCAAGAACTAGTATTTTCAAAAGAATTCATGCCAGTAGATTATTATGTCTGTTTCAGTAAGAATCAACATTTCTTTTCTAATTCACTTAAAATCAAATACACCACAGTCCAAAAGATATATGCCGTAATTCCCACGCAATTTATGGCACCATGGTTCTAATACGTGATTCTGACACCCAGAAGAATTTGGGTTAAATTTTTTAGATGCTTCTGTGATGTCGGATGTTTAACTTCTTTGAATCCCGAAAGAAGAAACTTCAGGATTAATACCTGGCTATGTCTTCTCAGGGAATAAAAGTAGGAACAATAAGCTGCCAACTGAAATATGTAAAATAGAATCAGTATTGCAAGTGTCAGAGCTATGGCGTTTTCAAGGAGGCACTCAAAAAAAAAAAAAAAAAAGTGGAGAAGAAGCTTTGAAATCTTTATGGGACTTTCTCCAGTGGTGATTTAAAGGATGCCATTCCAGCAAAGGGAAAACACACCAGTTTCCATGTTGTTTGTAATCTGTTTGCAATGAAATGTGCAACTTGCAGAAACTGCAGGAAAAGACACCAGTGAAGTACACAGAAATTTTAATGTTGATTTTTTATGGGTTTCAGACCTGAGTAGTACAGCATGGATTTATCACACTGCTCATCTTTGTCAGATTAACAATATCTCCTAGACACCATGCCCCAGATTCACACCGTTGTCCCTGCTGTTATAAAGATCTTTAGGCTATCTGTGCATATTTCTTTACTGGTGAGACACAGGATTCTCTAGAGAACAATTCAGAGCACCTAGCATCAGCATTGCCCTCTTAACAGAATTTATCATTGCGGTATGCTACAATAAAGTAATAACATCAGGTAAACTAGCTCAGACTGCTAAGATAATAACTTAGGCATCTCATTTAACTACCTAAGAGCAGATGAAGCAATCCTGGCTGATGGCATTGCAAATGGTCAAAATGATATGAAAAGCAGTAATAACAATGAATTAATATTATTGGACATTATGGAAAACTGGCATATTTTATAATTGAAATTATAAAATATGGGTCATTTTCTATCAAGTCACTAAGAAACTTAGTGAAGCAATGAAAGACAAAATAATACTGTACGGGATCAAACTATTTTGTTATGATGTTGGTTCATTTGGACAGCCCATGATGAATAGTCTTAGGATCCTGTTAAACTGAGTGAATAAGCAGAGACTGTTATATATGATAAGACGGCTGGAAGATGAAAAAGCCTGTATCTATTCCAAAGCAGACAGACAAGCATCAAGAAAATCTTGGGGTTTACAGGAAAGAAAGAAGATCCTTACTGATTTGAATCCACATCAAATTATAGCAGAACTGAACAAGAATAGTACATATTCACCCCCAAAAAGATTATACCATTATACATGGAGAGGGGTGTGTGCTGTTTCTGGAATGCAGCCTCATTGGGATCGCAGAGACGTGGTGGGATAGCTCACACAATTGGAGCATTGCCATGGATGTATACAGTCCAGGAAGGTGAAGAGGGGTAATGGACCTTTAAATGAGAGAGGAGTGGGAATGCATGGAGCTGTACCTTGGGATGGGCGATGAGGCAGCTGAAAATTGAAAGCATCATGGTGGATGTCTGTTCCAGAATGCCTGATCAGGAAGAAAAAATAGAGAGACCTTCTTCAGAAAATGGGAAGAAGCCTCATATTAACAGACCCTGGTCCTCCAGACTTTAACCTCTCCAATATCTGCTAGAGGGACAGCACAGTAGGGGCACACATGATCCAGAAGGTTTTTGAAGTTCATTGATGATAACTTTTTCACCTAGGGAATCAATGAGCCAATGAGAGCAGGTACTGTGCTTGACCTGATACTCAGTAGCAAAGAAAAACTGGCCAGGGATGTGAAGGTGAGGGGCAACCTTGGCTGCAGTGACCATGAGATAATGAAGTTCAGGATCCTGAGAGGAGGGAACAATGCAAAATCAAGATCGCAACCCTTGTCTTTAGGAGAGCAGGCTTTGGTCTGCTGAGGCATCTTTCTGCAAGGTATATTGGCAGCAAAGTGAAGACTAGGGAAAATGTGCTCCTGCTGCTGAATGGGAGAGGGAGTCTGGCAACATATGATATAGAGAAGGCCCAGGTACTCAATGACTTCTTTGCTTCAGTCTTTGCTGTTAAGATTTGCCTTTGGGAATCTATGGCTCCTGAAGAGCCCGAAAGTGTTTAAAACACTGGATCATCTTTCATACAAAGAGAGGCTGAGAGAGCTGGAGAAGAGAAGGCTCAGGGGGATCTTGTTCATGTATATAAATATCTGATGGGAGGCAGTAAAGAAGATAGACTGTATAGGAGGCAGTGGGCACAAATCAAAATACAGGAAACTATTTAAAATGAGTTTATTTAAAACTATTTAAACTTTTTTATTGTAAGGAGGGTCAGACACTGGAAAAGGCTGCCCAGAGACATTGTGGAGTGTCCATGCTTGGAGACATTCAAAATCAAATTGGATAATGCCCTGAGATGTGGCTGACCCTGCTTTGAACTGGAGGTTTGGACTAGATGATCTCCAGAGTCACCTTCCAGCCCCAACTGTTCTGTGTGACTCTGTGATATAGAGTACATTTTGTTAAAATGGAAGGAGTGGTAGCCGAAGTTAATTAAGCTGTGGTACATACACAAACTCAAGAAATCACAGAATTAGAGCCACTAATATTTCCTCTGTCATTTATAAGTGACTGAAGTCTGTTTCGTGCCATTGCCCGTCTCTTTCTATTTACATGTCTGCACTGAATGATATGAGTAGAAGGCTTGAGGCAAGATTTTTAGAGAAAAGAGAAAAACTAAGTCAATTGAAAGCAATTTCTGAAGGGAATAACATAAAAAACAAGGAGGAGAAATATTTGAAAAAGAGGAAAGGGATTGAAGGATATTGAAGATATTATGTTTATATGGCATTCTGGCACTTCTGAATGTCCTAAAAAAAGAAATACACGAACACTAAGTTAGTGGATAAAGCAAAAATTTTGAGGAGAGGCACAAAGGAAATCCAGTAGAACATCAAGAGCATTTGAAGTGGTAAGAGGCATTTTCCTTGTGGAAAATGTCTGAAAATCCTTAAGAGAGCTGATGAAGATTCATTTAAATAGCCGAGCAGCTCATTTAAGCAGTCAGCCAAAAGCCTCAGTACAGCTTTAGTTCAGGCTTTTTATATTAACTGGTGGCACAGAAGATAAAAGCAAAATTGTATCATGTGTCCTGATAATGCACTTTGTCAGAAATTTGGTCACAACTACTCAAACTATGCACTGAAGTAGGCTCCACAAAATGCTTTTTTATTTACTACTTGCAGGAGGTTACAGAACAGATAAAAAACCCCCAGACCAAGTATTTAAAAATGATGAGATGAACGTTCTTTGGGAATATACTTTTACTCTCAAACACCAAAGCAAACCAGAAAACTAGAACTTCTGTTGATTCTGCAAACTGCTGAAGCCAACTGTACCAGACAGTGATTCCTCATGGAACATCTTTTAGCAACAGAGGAAGGAAAAGTATTCCCATTATTGATATTTGAGGTAATATATAGGACTAAGATAAAAGCATTCTGCATTCTGTTCAAGACTTTGCAGGAATATCAGAATGACTGGAGATTTCCATGAAGAATTCAAATTCTCTGCTGCTGTTTTGAAGATAGTTTCCATGTTTCAGAGATACTTTGAAATCTTATAATCTGATTAATCCCACTTCCTGGACATTGGCACTGGTTTATAAACTGTGAAAATCTGTGTTTGAGGGAGGAGTCACCATAACTGAAGTGTGTGTAACTAGGAAAACTGACACATCAACTAGTTCCTAGAATCTTTCCTTAGGGAAATTTACACCAGCATCCAGACTCAAAACTGATCTTTTTTCTGGTGAATGTCCTAGTCTCCAAAATGCTGGGATTACATTTGTCGTGGCCTTCATGCTTGTTGGTTATTAGATGACATACATAATAATGCAAATCACAGTTTGAGATTTAAAAGTAGGCATTGGTCTTAATGGCCTAAATATGCCTTATGACTCATGTTTACTATCTCTAAACAAATAATACAGGATCTAGATACTAAGGTGTAATATTGTCATTGCCATTATACAAAATAATGAAATTAAGCATAATGTTATATTTACAATTATTTATGAAGTAAAAAATGTGCTATAATAATAGCATTATATTTACAGAAATAATTATGTTATAGAAAATACTTGTATGGTTGACATTCACTTTCTGAAGTATAACTTGGTTTACTTTCCACATTACATTGAACTTGTTCCACACATTTGAAGATAAGACATGAGTGAGGGATCTGTCAAAAAGAGAAGGTTGTGTTTGACTCTCGTAACTCAGCCACACACCCAAGGATTGATAGTTACCTAAGAGACAATTATCCTGCACAAGGTTTGGAAGCTTCAGTTTTCTTTCTTTCTAAGCTGAGCCATGACAGGCAATAAAACATACTTTATCTGGTTTCTTGATGCAAGTGATGAACCACTGAAGAAACTTCTCATGCTTGGCCAGCATTAGATGTGGACAATACTCAAGAAAACTGAGAAATATTTGATTATTCAATATTCAATAATTTTCTGTATTAAATGTTTAAAACATTAGTGTTAAATATAAAATAAATACTGCATTATGTCTGTTGTTCTTTGTGTGAAAAATGTGTGGCTGATTTTTCTGAATTGGGAGTAAGAAATAATGTAAGTTTTCTTCTGTTATGAAATAAAATTATTTGGGAGTAAGAAATAATGTAAGTTTTCTTCTGTTATGAAATAAAATTATAAAAAACAAACAAAAAAATCCTGATGAGAAAAATGGAGGGGGGAGGAGAAGCTGCAGGCATGTTTTCTGTGAGAAAACACCAAGATGCCCCCGTGTCCAATGGAGCCAGTGCCAGCCATCTTCAAGACAGACCTGCTGCTGGCCAAAGCCATCAGTGGCAGTGACTCTGGGATAACATATTTAAGAAGGGGGAAAAGCATCCTGCACAATGGCAACTTCATCTGGAGAGAGGAGGGAGTATATGTGAAAGCAACAGCTTTGCAGACACCAAGGCCAGTGAAGAAGAAGGGGGAGAAGGTGCTTCAGGTGCTGGAACAAAGATCCCCCTGCAGCCTGTGGTGAAGATGATGGTGAGGCAGGCTGTCCCTCTGCAGCCTGAGTAGGGGGTGGGGGGTGGTGTTTGATACCATTTCTACCCTTTGGTACCACGACAGAAAGCTTGCTTGTTGGCAGTACTCTGTGCCTTGCTCCAAATTCAGTAATATAACAATGAATAGATTTCTATGTGACAGAACCTTTCAGGACTTCATGTTAATGCTGCTGTGGATTCAAAAGCCTAAAGGTCTCTTCAGACATGAGTTATTCCACTGGCCTACAGGCAAGCTGTTGTAGCAGCTCCTAAAGCACATTTCTTCTCCCTGCAGCAAATATCAGAGTTGTTCCTGTGTTGTCTCAATAGCACTGTGGCCTCCAGGCACTAAAGCAGTTTCGTCAAGTTGTTGGCAGAGCACTAGAAAATGCTTCATAATGATTTTGCATTCAACATAAGCACAGATAATCAGCAAAAAATTAAAAATAAGGGTGAAACATGAATTCAATAGTACAGTTTTTGCAGTCTAACAGGATGCACAGACTTACATGGATTCTCTGGAAAATATTATGTGTATCTATAAACTTTACAGAAGGGGCTTTTCAAGTTGTGCCTCCTTTCTTGGACTGCTTTGGCTGAGATATAAAGTTCTCTTAAATGTTACAGAAGGCCTACTTCAGAAAAGGCAGGCCAAAAAGACACATACAGAACAGAATTTTAAATGGGAAGCATGTAAGATGTTGTAAAAGACAATTCTGCCATGACAGAAGGGAAACTTCTAATCATCAACCTGTCCTACCCTAAATAAGAGCATAAACCCAAACCCCATACTTTTCCTTGTCACATCAGTATACTAAAAGTGAAAACAATGGGAATTGCCGAGCACAGATCAGAAGTTAGGACCAGTAAATACATGCTACAGGAACCAAATGTATGAAATATGTCTGATCATTGAGGGTAAGGAATTATATCAGTATTCTTTTAAATGATTAAATATGTGTGATACCAGCTGATGACATATATTTGTCAGCTGAGGTATAAAAAAACCCAGAGATGTTCAGCAAATGTTTCCATACACACACAAAAAAATCATATTTTATGGTACTAATGAAATGTTTAGTATTCTGTTGCTATGTAGGGAGGATTGTTACACAGCAATTGCTGTTTAAATGCCTTGGTTACCAAACATAGATAATTTTCTCCCGATATTCAAAAAAGAATTAATTGTGAAACTTGCTGGGTTGGTAATGTTGATTTCAGACACCCAGTACATTTCAGACAAACCTCTGCCATGTTCTACAGGACAGGGGAAAGCTTTGTCATGATAGCATTGATAAAAATAAGTGAAATGGAGATGGAATTCAGTCCACATAGACCTAAAACACAACCACATTATTCTTGCCAACTAACATCACATGATGGAAGTTACTTTGTTTTCCAAAGGAAATAGGATATTTTTTTCCCCCCATTAGAATTCCCTTAATTAAGGCAACTGTGTTAAGGTATCTTTACATGGCATGAACATAGTTTAAAGTGAAATTTTTGGGGTTTTCTTTCTTTTAAATACCATGATTGTGAACCAGAAGATCCCAAATGCAAGCAAGTATTAAATGGTTATGAACAGTTTTGCAAAAGTGCTTATAAATAGTATGTCATTGTCCAATGGAAAAAAAAAAATAAATCTTTGTTTAATTGCACTTTGTCATTAATTCACTTCAATGCTTCTATCTGGGATCACCCATCTGTTTTTCCCAGAAGGAAGGGAGAAGAAGTCTTTCCCAGAGGTGATAAGAATGTTTTTTTTTCCTTTTCATGTGTTGCAGAATTGTATAGCTATCAGCAATATTATATCTAAGGGAAGGATTTTTTTTCCCCAAAATCCTTTATAGTACTTTTAATTTTTTTTGTGAAAAACTCAAAATGCCTACTTTTCAGGTAGACATTTTTTGTGATTGATGTCTAATCATGATCATCATCAAATTATTTTTACTGTTACATTATATAGCCCTTTTCCACAAAGGTAGTGGGTGGCTAGAAGAATCGTTCTCAGCACTGTTCTTTGATCTTATTGGTGACAAATGTGGTATCTCTTTTCAATAGTGGACACTGGTACAGTGATTTACAGCATGCTATCATCTCATTTTGGTATTGATCCGAATTTGCTTTAGTTATTTTGGTAAAAGCATGTTGTGCTTGTGTGGGGAGTCTGTCTTGTGGACTGTGCATGAACTTTGCTAGATAGCATCAACTTTTTCTGTATTACAGCTGTTGACTATATTGTTAACATGGGCCAGTTTGTCATTTTAGCTTTACATTTGTGATGTTAATGGAAAGTTATTAACTGGACAGCAATATGGAACATTTTAAGACACAGGATTCATTGAAGCCCAAGGATGATCAGTAATCTGCAGCTGTTCTGCAGATATTTGGGACTGAAGGAGAAAAAACCCCAAACAAACAAAAGGTAAAAAGTGTCAAACTGCAGAACCAGGTGAAGAAAAAAAAGTAGGACTGGTATGCATCTGACTTAACTTCACTATCTATAAAGGAAACATGTATATCTTATCAAGTCTCCATAGGTTTACTTTAAAGTTGATGGAGACTTAGCAAAAGTCCATATGTAGGCACTTGGTTTAGGATTAAATTAATTCCCTTCCTCAAGTATACTGCCTAGAGATGTGCTAAATACAAAGGGAATCTCAGATACCTAGCCTACATTTCTACTTTGTCAGAAACTATATGTAATTGAATAAATTCTGCTTCAGCTTTACAGAGAGAGAAAGATCATCTGAAGAAATATTCTGGATGCCGTAGAGAATTCCATCCAAAGACAAGTTTACTGTGCTTGGGAGGCTGGAAAATTGGTATCTGCAGTTATGGTTCATAGTTTGCTAAAACTGCATAATTTGGGGACTAATGAAGAAGCCAGTAAAGGTTTTCAGGAATGCTTACAATGCCTGTAGCATGAATATACCATATAGCCCTGAAGGAAGCTGTAAGTGCAAAGCACGGCACAGGTAAAGCTCTGCAAAAGGATCTGGGATCTGAGTAGTCCATACAGGTGGTGACAGGAAAACATAGAATTTTTCTGTGAAAGGTACTAGACGTGTCCAGTGAAAGTCTATGTTGCAGCATATAAAGTCAAAAGAAATGCAGCAGAACACTGTTCTCATTGGGACACAGACACAGCAGCCCAGTGAGCTGCCAGGCAACTGGAAACTGTTAGAAGGAAAAGTATTTCAGAAGCATATAAAAATTAAGAGGTTTAGTTAGAAACATAATGCTGACTACTCCTCTATATGTTCACTACCACTCATGAAAGTCGCAATCAAGGAACCACACGTAGTTGAGACCAACAGAGTAACTTACCTATTTGTCATCCAAAGAGTGAAAACCAGCTAGTCCTACACTGGTCATTTGCTGTATAAGCAGCCAACTATTTGTTTCCTGATTAATTTTTATATTCCAAGACGAAATAAACCTCCTGACTGGCATACTTCACTGTATGTAAATACCAGCCAATATGCAACACCTGAAAAAGCCAAAGCCAACATGGTTGCCTGTTGTCTATTCAACTGTCAAGGAGCAACAGGATGACTAAAGGTGATCTGCATCATTTATTAGTGAGACAATACCATTAAGGGAAACCACTTTCCTTTTCAGAGAGGAAATATATGTTAATTCATGCACATGAGAAGTCTTACATTTTGCAAGTACCCGTAGGTAGAGGTAAATAATGTGCATTCTCCTATCTACATATTTCTTACACATTAGATTTGCCAAACAATGTTCCTTTATAAAAAAATCAGGTATTAAAAAGAAAGTGACTTGTTTTTACTATTTCTTTTCTCCAGTAAGCAATTAGCAAATAAGTTTATGTTTGCCTTGAAGTGATCCATGTACAGAAGACTGCCAAGATGGCTCTTTAATAGGCAGCTGGTTGGCTGTAGGTCTTTTGAATGGACTGTGCTCACTGAAAGATGACCAACCAACTTTATTATTCTTGCTAATTGAGTTGCTGCCTGCCTGAAAGAGCATTTCAGGTGGTAAAACTTGTTATTTCATTTAGCAAAGACGAAATGAATATAAATTAACAGAGAAAGTATCACCTTTCGTACACTGGCAACAGAAACCTGACTGCAATAAAATATATATTGGAAGACATTTCCAGTACTTACGAAAATAAATTTTCTATACTTGCAGATGGTAGTCTACTTCAATACTTTAAGCCTTTCAACATCACAGATACATTTAATGAAAATTTTATATTGCTTATTAACTAATGTCATCTAATATTTTTGATTAAAAATAAGAGTGATTGAAAATATATTCCACAAATACTAATTCCAGGGTTTTTATTAGACTTCACTTTTATAGCATTCATCCTCATTTTCTGCATTTATTCTTCAGAAAATTTTAAGTGATCTTATTTTACTGACATTAAGTGTACAAGGGGAGAGGATTCCAAGGTCAAGTTGTGAATATGTATTCTGGAAATACCTGTGCTGTCACCTGAAAAGCAAATAGCAATAAAATAGTTTGAATTATATCATCAGTCACTGCTAAAAAGTGCATCTCAAGCACCAGAGGTTAAGAAAATTTTGATTCTCATAGGATTTTAAAAATAAATAAATAATTAAAAAAAGTAGAATACAAAACTGATTGAAAGAAAGCACAATCTGTTCATTGAAAGATTATATATGAGGAAAATAGGTAGCATCCTGTAATTTAAATGGTTATTTTTGTAAGGGTTTTTTGTTTTGTTTTTCTTAGTGCTAAGTAGTTGCAATAGTCATAATAATTTCCATTTTATAATGGGAAAAAAAGCCTCAGCTCCTTCATACTCTTGGTGACAGTGAAATTGGTTGACAATGTAATTTCTAAATATATTGCTTAATTTATTCATCAAAGCAGTAGATAAAAGCAAACATGTGAACGGCGAGCACAGTCTCCCAACACTCCCATCACCAATACATAATGCACTGAATCCCTGGCATGCCCTGAAAAAAAGCACAAGCATCACTTGATCTGAATAAAACAAATAACTTCTTAGAAATTCTGCCTTGTACCATCCTTTCTTCATTGATTGAAATCATTTTCTCGTGGTCTTGTAGGTACACAAAAGCGGACAGCTAAAAGGATTTTTGCCTTAATTTCTGAAAGTGTTCTAGAACAAAAATGATTAACAGGCTTGATCTGCGCAACAGATGTTTGTAGTCATTTCAGAGCAGAATACCCAGCAACACATGGAAACCACTTACATGGGAGATAATACGATAACACCACATTCTTGTACACTGTTTTTCATCTGGGCAGTTCACTTTCTGCAAAGGAGGCTTCTGCCTTAACAAAGCCAGAACTGCTCTGTGTACTGTCCCTGTCCTCTACCACACACACCGAAAGGTGCGTCTCTTGGAAACTATTTCTTCAGGCTATGAAGAAGATTTTTTATGCAGGTTTCCAACACTGCAGAATGCAGGTAAACTGATACCTAAAAGTCCTGGAAATCTCCAGATTTGATATGGAGAAAGGGCAAATTTCCTGAGCTACAAGTTCAACTTCACTTGATTCACTGGGTCAAAATTATACCACTTTATACAGGAAGAGAGGTACTGGGTCATAAGTTAATTTCTGAAAATTAGAAAAGAAATTTCTCATTGTTGTGGTTTTCCATAAATCCTCTTCTTTCTTTTTCTCTTTCTAACATTTAAATACTTAAAATCAGCATTCAAATTGTCTCAAACTCTCTTCATTTATTTAAGACTTGTGAGTCTTTTCAGATAATTTGGAACATTCCTGAATTACTGGAATGTTAGATTTCACTGTTGCTCATATGCACTAATCAAAGCAAGTGTGAATGTATTAAGTAGTAATTTCACATCCTACCTGTAGAGGGATTTTTAAAGGACGGAGGACATATGTTACCATTGTCGGGGTTGGACAACACAGGCCTGTTAGTTGAAGCTGCAGAACGACTTTAAATTGTCCTTGGAACAAGCAGTATGAGAAAGAAGACAAGCTATGCACAAACAAGAAGCCAGGTGCAGAGCAAGTCCTGGGAACCGTGGAATCAGCACACTCTCATCAGCACACTCTGATCTGGTGCCTGCCACGTGCCCACCAGTCAGCGACACAGACATGGCCAGAGACTTTTACCCAATCACCTGTGTGTAAAGTCATATGAGCGGTTGGTTTAAGTTATAAATATGACCTGTTTGTTTAATAAAGTGAGCACGGCATGTAGCCATACTGGTGTGATTGTCGTGACTTGGCTGACTCTCCACAGGGGACCCTCTTCATCTGGCGCCTGAACATGGACCCATTTATTCGCTTAAATGCGGTTTGCTTAAATGCAGAAGTCTCCATGCATCGGACCCGAAGGGAAATTGTCCGATTAGGGAGCTGGAGGTCAGAGGCGGGCGGAACCTGGAAGGCAAAAAGCGGAGTCCAGAGTTCGGTGTAGAGCTGCAGATCGCACCCCCGCCGGAGGTAAGACTGCGTAGAGTAAATCGCGTCAGGGCTCCCCACTGAATTCCTCTCTGTGAGAGGCGGGAGCAGTAAGGAAGACCGCAACAAGTGTGGCGGGGCTCCCTGCTGATATCCTTTCTGTGAGAGGGGGGAGCTCTGAGGAAGACCGCGATGGCATTAGACGCGGCAATTAAACTGTTAACTAGCATCCTCTTTAAGAGAGGGGGGGGTGTTAAAGAAGCGTTAGGAGCTATGTGGCAGTCTATAGTTAACACTCTGGAAACTATGAAGGCGGAAAAAAAAGTAGCAGTGGCAGCTATAGAAGTGTTGGGAGGAGATGTGGTAGAAAAGCCAGTAGAGCAGAAGGGTGATTCACCTAAGCCTTCTCTCTTGGCTACATTTTTTGGAATTGGGCATACTCGTCCTATGAAGGGTATGTCAGCCCCTGCGTGTTCAACAGTACAGGAGTTTTTAGATAAGACAGCGGACAAACCGGAAGTTACTCCTCGGGGGTCTGTTGTAACCGAGCCGAAACCGGAAGAGGCTGTTGAGCCTCCCCAGGAAGGCGGAGCAGCGGGTCATGCTGCACCAGCTGGAGCTGTGGGTGGAGCAAGGCCGAAACGGAGGGTGGCTACAGCTCGTAGGTCACGTCAGGGGGGGCAAAAGTGCCGTCTGATGTCGTATCCGCCTCTTCCTGAAACATCATTGGACAAATTTGAGGAGGAAGGCGGGGAGAAGCTTTGTGATAACAATACAGAGAAATCCTTACAGGAGGTAATACATAATTAAGAAACCTGGAAAAGTAAGTTGAAATGAACCTGCCTACTACTTCAATACCTGTATTTCCTCCAGTTAGCCCAACTACCCCTCCGATGCTGAACTCAAGAAAAGATCCAATTCTACAGCGTTGGTCCAGTGGTGTTTGTGATGCTATTTTGGAAGGTGACTGGCAGGTGACTAGCTTGTCCAGTAGTGCTTAATAGTCTTGATGCACATAACTGGGACATGATTTATGGAAGGTTAATGATCAGATTTTAGCAATGGGAGTGTTGCAACCTGGTCTTCCAACTCCTATGATGATCCCTCAGTACTGGCAAATTGTTGTGATAGACTTGAAAGACTGTTTCTTTACGATTCCCTTACACCCTAATGACATGCAAAGAGCCTCACTAGTGATGATTTGCAACTGTTCCGATCCTGGTTGCATGGCACCGAAGCCAACAGTCCTTGAACTTGTTCACCAGAACAGTGGGCTGCCCTGGAAGTTGTGTCCCACAAGATTCAGACTGGCTGGTGTGGTCGCCGAATGGCGAATCATCTGTTATCTTTTTTGGTTGGTAATGTTGCCACTTCCCCTTTTGCCCTTATTTTACAATGGCAAAAGAAAAAGGGGGAAAATACAGCAATTGTTTTAGAGTGGCTGTTTTTGCCATGGCAACACAGACATCGTATTTTAAGTTGTCCTGAAGCAATAGCGGCCTTGGTGAGAAAAGGAAGAGACAGGTTTGTTGAAATTGATGGGACTGAACCGGCAGATATCGGTCTTCCAGTCTGTGGTGATGATTATGAGTGGCTCCTGAGACATTCAACAGCCATACAGGAAGCCTTGATGGGTTATACAGGTGTTGTACACAGCAACAGGCCAAAAGGACCTCTCTGGAAGATGTTAGAACATTACCAGTGGATTGCGAGACCATTATGCTCAAAAAGACCAGTTGAAGGGCCAACGGTGTTCACAGATGCAGGAAGAAAGATGAAGAGGGCTGCGTGTATCTGGCAATCTGATAATCAGTGGCAGAAACACGTGATCACCGGTGAACCACAGGAAAACCTTCAGACCTTAGAACTGAAAGCAGTGTGTTGGGCATTGGGAAGCTGGGACAATACACCTGTAAACATAGTATCAGACTCATTGTACGTAGTTGTAGTACAGCACATTGAAGACGCCTTGTTGAGAGAGACAAAGAACCAACATCTTGGTTAAATGTTTGTACAACTGCGTAGTACTCTTCGACAGAGAAAACATGAATTTTGTATTATGCATATTAGAAGTCATCAGTGGACTATCGGTTTGGGCGAAGGTAATGCTAGAGCTGATGAAGCAGTCAGCTGTCTGGCAATAACTCCTCCACTAAATAAGTTTGAAGAAGCTCATAACAGCCACGAGATGTTTCATCAAAATGCAGTCTTTACATCAACAGCATCAAATACCCATAGCAGATGCAAAGAGTATTGTTCACTCCTGTCCTCAATGTAGTCATCATGGACCTGGTTTAGGGGTGGGCACTAACCCAAAAGGTCTGAAGGCACCTCAGGTTTGGCAAATGAATGTAACACATGTACCTGACTTTGGGAAGCTTAAGTATGTGCATGTCACGATTGACACCTATTCTCATTTTATATGGGCCACTGCACAAACCAATGAAAAGGCATTACATGTGGAGAGACACTTAATGTCTTGTTTTGCTGTCATGGAAGTACCTGTAGAAATAAAGACAGACAATGGTCCAGCGTATAGTAGTCAAGGAGTCGCTAGGTTTATGACAACTTGGGGAATTAAACACGTTAAAGGGATTCCTCACTCCCCAACGGGGCAAGCAGTTGTTGAAAGGGCAAACCGTACCCTGAAGGATTATCTTCAGAGACAGAGAGTATTGCAGGACACAGATGTAACTAAACGGTTGACTAAGGTGTTGTTTACCTTAAACTATCTCTCCCTTACGGAGGATAGAGAGGGACCACCTGTTATACACCACCAAACAGCGCGAGGGAACCAAACAACTACAGTTCCTGGTTTGAATGTTTTGTATAAAAATATGGCTTCAGGTGTATGGGAAGGACCTAATCCGGTGTTATTTATCGGTAGAGGTTATTTTTGTATCTCCACAGATAAAGGACCTATATGGGTCCCTAGCAAGTTTGTGTGACCTGTATGTCAAGATCAGAAGACGGAAGAGAAGACTCAGAGCGAGCAGACAGATAAACTGTCTATGTTGTAAGGGATGTAACCTGCGGGTATTGTGCCAATGTATGCTATGTGGGGTAAAACGGTTCTGTAAGCCAAAGCTTAAATGTAAATGGTGTAAAAACTGTGTGTGTTTGATTAGTAACCAGGCATGAAGCAAGAGAAAACATATGACTAGTGCAATACCATGCTGATTGGAGACAGTATACATCATCAGAATCTGTGAAAGCACAGATTTGTGGGGTGGAATGTAAAAAAAAATGGAGTTTATGGTCTTGATGAATTTTTTACGCATTGGCCAAAGTATTTTTGACATCTTGCCTAGGACAAACTTATGGGTGACATGGGCAAATATCACGGGAATAACAGACTTTTGTTTAAGTCTGCAACAGGCAGACAACCCCTTTAGAATTTGTTTAATTGGTATTCCCCTGCAAGAGAATGAAACAATTTTGATGTTTTTTTGAATGTTAAAACAGTGGATCTGACTTCCAATCAGAATGGTACGTGTATGAGTCCAAATGGGCAATATGTTTGGCCTTCTATGCGTAATGCAGCGTGGCAGAAGACGGTTATTGAGAATTTAAATCAGCCACATCATTTACCTTTGCAGGAGTTAGACCTATTGGCTAGCGTTGTACCTGTTGAATATGTTAATGTTACTGCAACTGATATGGCAGACTGTACCCACATGTCATCACCACTTCAACCCGTGAATGGCACTGGAGTAATTTGGTTTGGTGACCCGTGGCAGTTATGGCTAACATGTCAAGGTGAACGGGGGTTTTATACAGGGTTTCAAAATCTATCCGGTTCACCTGTTTGGGGTGAATTGAAAACTGGGGGTTTCCATATAGATGTATCAGGGGATTATCAATTGCCACCGGGAGTCTTTTTGATATGTGGGGACAGAGCGTGGACAAAGGGATTCCTTTGTATCCTGTCGGTGGACCATGTTATTTAGGGTATTTGACTTTGTTTGCTCCACGTATGAAAGACTTACTAAAAATGACTCAACAATCTCATAGATCACGGAGGACACTGCGCACCTTTGATGAAACATGTAATGACCGAGTCGATCTACATTCAGTAACAGCAAATGTCCTAGCCTCCATACTTATGCCGGGGGCAATGGCAGCACTAAATGCTAAGAATATACGAAGGTTAGCGTGCTGGGGAGAGAAACAATTTAATCTTACGTCACAGATTTTAAGTTTGTTATTGCTTGATGTAGACAGTGTTAGGCATGCTACATTACAAAATAGAGCTGCAATAGATTTTTTGTTATTAGCACATGGACACGGTTGTGAGGATTTTGAAGGGATGTGTTGTATGAACCTCTCCGATCATTCCATATTGATGCACAAGAAGTTGTCACAACTGCAGGGAAACATGAAGCATATTCTTGCTGATGATAATCCCTTCGATGAATGGTTGAGAGGATTGGGGATAACTGGTTGGTTAAAGACATTATCGATGGAAGGAATACTCTTTGTTATAATCATTGTTGTAATGTTTTAGCTGTTTATTTTCTTGTTTGAAGAAAGGTTTAACATCTATTGTGAAACAGACATGGGTTGTCCAAAAAGAAAAAGGGGATATGTAGAGGGATTTTTAAAGGACGGAGGACATATGTTACCATTGTCGGGGTTGGACAACACAGGCCTGTTAGTTGAAGCTGCAGAACGACTTTAAATTGTCCTTGGAACAAGCAGTGTGAGAAAGAAGACAAGCTATGCACAAACAAGAAGCCAGGTGCAGAGCAAGTCCTGGGAACCGCGGAATCAGCACACTCTCATCAGCACACTCTGATCTGCCGCCTGCAGTGTGCCCACCAGCCAGCAACACGGACCCCACATGGCCAGAGACTTTTATCCAATCACCTGTGTGTAAAGTCGTGTGAGCGGTCGGTTTAAGTTATAAATATGACCTGTTTGTTTAATAAAGTGAGCACGGCATGTAGCCATACTGGTGTGATTGTCGTGACTTGGCCAGCTCTCCACGGGGGACCCTCTTCGCCTACCCAAAACTGTTTACCCTAGTATTAGTTATAGAATGTATGTGTTTGGAGAATTTTTCTTCCAAAAATATAATTTCAGGGTAAGTATAAAGTGAGGGATAAAGAAAGGACATGTTTCTTTATACTGTTAATTTAGGTTAAGTGATGATTGAGATTTCTTTCCCCCTAAAAATGGTGTACTCTCAGGCTTACTAAATACCATCTTCAACTGTACTCTTAGTGAAGTGATTGAAAAAAATAGTCATGAGAAACTTTTAAGCTGTGTATTTGTTTTCTGTGTGACAGGATAAAAAATAGAGGGCTGTAGTTTTTGTTTGGTTTTTTTTTTTTAATTCAAAATAAATTGAGCTATGAAACTTCAAAAACATCAATCTTTTTCAAAAAAAACCTACCATAGTCAGAATATTTTCCCATCTGTACTTGAGGCCTCTCATTTTTCATTTTCTCATGAATATGATGCAATGAATAACCTCCAGCTTTTATCCAACTATCTTTCTACATCCTTTCCCCTTTTTCTTCTATCTATATAACAAACTTCTACAGAGTAAATATTTTCAGTTGCAGCACTTTATATATCTGTCTACTATTTTGTAACTTTTCTGATACTGAAGACATTTTTAAAACCTACATGACCAAGAGAAAAAAACTAACACAGAAAAGTGATAACTGATATTAAAACAGTTAGGTTAATAATAAAAATCTCACTGGGAAACTAAATAATCTGAAAAATAATTTTAAAAGTCAATCCTTAATTAAAAATAAAACAGTATTAATGTCATTTTCCTACTAAAATAATTTGACCGTTGAGTTGTTCGTTTTTCAGATACAAATTTTTTAGGACAAGTTATTTTTTATAAAATGGTTAAAATCTTTAGCCAAGCACAATTCTCATCCAGATTTAGAAACTGGTCAATAATTTACTGAGGATAGGCAAAATAAAATAAAAAATGAGTACCCCACTTGTTAGGATTCTTTCTCTCAGTGAAACAGAATGGATCCAACTTCATATGTGGTAGGTGTGCTGGGTTTGGCTGGGCTAGAGTTAATTTTCTTCATAGTAGCTGGTATGGGGCTGTGTTTTGGATCTGTGCTGAAGACAGTGTTGACGATTCAGGGATGTTTTCATTACTGCTGAGCAGCGCTGACAGAGTCGGGGCCTTTTCTGCTCCTCACCCCACCCCACCAGCGAGCAGGCTGGGGGGGGCACAAGAAGCTGGGAAGGGATGCAGCCAGGACAGCCAACCCCAGCTGACCCAAGGGATAGTCCATACCACCCACCATAATGCTCAGTATATAAAACCAAGGGAAGCAGAAGGAAGTGGGGATGTTCAGCATTATGGCATTTGTCTCCCCACATCACCGTTACACATGATGGAGCCCTGCTTTCCTGGGCATGGCTGAGCACCGGCCTGGCAGTGGGAAGTGGTGAATGAATTCCTTGTTTTGCTTTGTCTGCCTGGGAGGCTTTTGCTTTACCTTTTAAACTATCTTTATCTCAATCCACAAGTTTGGGTTTCTTTTTACTTTTACTCTTCCGATCCTCTCCTCCATCCTACTGGGGGTAAGGAGTGAGCAGCAGCATGAGGCTTAGTTGCCAGCTGGGGTTAAACCACTCCAGTCCTTTTTGGTGCACAATGTGGGGCTTGAAGGGTTCGAGATAACAATAGATTTGATTCGAATGTGCTGGTTTGAATTTGTAGCTGTTATTGCTGTTTAGCTATTAATCAGCAGACTCATGTGCTTGCCATGGGGCTTGCTTGCCTTACTGTATATCAGAGTCTAGTGCTCATTAGAAGCTGCTTTTTGCTTTTGCCGCTTGCTGTACCGCTGCACTGCTTATCATCGTACTCTGCTGTGCCTGGGAACATTCTGATAACAGCCATCGTGATGTGCCTGGCTGGCAGGTGGCCAGGGCATCTCTGCTGTTTCTGGGCTGCTGTACTGGACAGGCTGGAACTCCTGTGTGAACTCAAGTCAAAGGGACTGTGACCTGCAGATAACTCCATGCAATAGTAGGGCACCATGAAGTGTCTGTGGCCATAGATAAGCCCATGCCAGAGCAGGTACACCTCAAAGTGTCTGTGGCCATGGTTCTGTCTGTGCCACAGCAGACATACCTCTGAAGGGACTGAGACCCAAGGGTAAGTCCACACTGGGGAAGGCACTCCTCAAAGTATCTGTGTCTGTGGGTAAGGCCATGCTGGAAAAGGTATATCTCTGAAGACATTGTGGACCATTGAGAAGGCGATGGTGGAACAGGTACATGTCAAAGTGATTATGGATGTGAATAAGTCTATGCCACAGCAGGTATACCCCCAAAGAGACTGTGGCTCATAGATGAGGCTCCACTTGGCGCAGATACAGCCCTAAGGGACTGCAGTCTGTGGATGAGACCAAGCTGGAGCAGGGGCAAGGCGAGGAGTTCATTGCAATGTTAAAACCAATGATCTGATCCAAAGGCAGCAGGGGTGGATGTTGTAACAGAATTACCTTTAAATTGTTGTAATCCATGATTTGAGTTGCATGTTGTAGGAATTACTGTAGCAGGAAGCACCCACACCAGTGGAGGACAAGCCTTACAAGTAGCAGTGCAAGTGTGGCACTGACCCAACCTGAGCTGGCTTTGGTGCCCAATAACTCCACACAACACACCAGCTCTCCTGTCCTGGGTGACCACCGTAACAGAGGGAGCCCAAAGTCATGGACTAAATGAACTCAGTGGACATTTTGTTGACATTTCTGGACATTTTACAATCATTTTATGGACATTTTACCTGGGTAATCCACAACCCATAGGAGTATTGTATGAAAGGATGGGAAGGGGACTGGTGGTTAACGAGGATGTATTGGATAGTGTGGTACCTAAGCATGATGTAAATGGCATGGAATAAGGGGTGGAGAAGGTGCTGGTTTTGGCTGGAATAGAGTTAATTTTTTCATAGTAGCTGGTATGGGGCTATGTTTTGCATTTGTGCTGAAAACAGTGTTGATGATTCAGGGATGTTTTCATTGTTGTGGAGCGGTGCTGACAGAGCCAAGGCCCTTTCTGCTCCTCACCCTACCCCACGAGTGAGCGTGCTGGGGGGCACAAGGAGCTGCGAGGGGACACAGCCGGGACAGCTGAACCCATATGACCAAAGGGATATCCCATATCACATGATGCCATGCTGAGTACATAAAGCAGAGGAAGAAGTAGGAAGAGGGAACATTCGAAGTTATGGCATTTGTCTTCCCAAATAACCATCACACATGATGGAGCCCAGCTTTCCTGGCAATGGCTGAACACCTGCCTGCTGATGGGAAGTGGTGAATGAGTTCCTTGTTTTGCTTTGCTTACATGCATGGCTTTTGCTTTACCTATTAAACTGTCTTTATCTCAATACACATTTTTTTCACTTTTACTTTTCTGATTCTCTCCCCCATCCCACCTCAGGGGAGTGAGTCAGCACCTGTGTGGGGCTTGGATGCTGCAGAGGTTAAACCATGACAGTGGGTTTGAGTGCACCCTCAGCAAGTTGCGGATGACATTAAACTGAGTGGTGCCATTGATTCACCTCAGGTAAGCAGTGACATCCAGAGGGACCTTGATGGGCTTGAGGAGTGGGCCTATGTAAACCTCATGAAGTTCAATAATACTAAGTGTGAGGTCTTGCACCTGGGTCAGGGCAGTCCCCTGTATCGGCAGAAACTGGGGGATGAATGTAATGAGAGCAGCCCTGAGGAGAAGGACTTGGGGGTACCGGTGGATGAAAAATTCAATATGAGTCTGGGGTCTTAAGCAGTAGTCATACTACACCAGATATTATTCTGGATATATACCTATATATATATTTATATACACAGATGAATTCCCAGTTACAACCTTTCATACTAATTTTTAGACATCTGATGCTCCTATATGCTTCAAATAGGTACTAGGAAACCAACAAAAGGCTGACATTTCATTATAAAGCTAGTATCTGTGACCCTGTGTGGAATTAGTTTTTTGAGACTTCCCTACAGCAGAGCTGGAAATTGATGTCTGGCTTTCAGTATTTTAATTTAAATTATCCTTCCTTTTCAAACAAAGTATTTCCAGCACTTGATAATTCCACCTGACAACATGCATAAGCAGAGTATCATTTAGTCTCAGTAAGATTCAGAGGTAGTCTAATAGGAGGGTAATACAGCACAGTCTTCCATTCACATACGATAAATTGCAGATCACGTGTAGTGTACAGGTTTGATAGAAAGCACTTATATTTCCTTCTCTATTTCCATGCTTAAGTATCTCTGTCTCTTCCTTGTCTTTCACTTGCACTCTCAATTCTAGCTGTAGAAGCTATTAGATTTGTAGTAGCAAGCACTGGCCTTTGCTGTTAAGGAGTATTATAAATAGGCTAAGTGTGGAAAGTTTACTATTTTGAAAACATGCCTGCAGTAATTATTTGTAAGATGCATGGTAATAGGAGTGAAAATGCGGTAAAGACATGCCCTGAGACATGTGTCCAAAGGACGAGTTTATCTAGGCCTGCAAGGATTATTCAAAAAAGAAAAGATAGTTATAAAAATATGCTTTTTAAACATATGTGCTTGATAATGAAGGCTGTTAGGAAAAAAAAAACTGAGGAGGGCTGAAAATTAATGTTGGTGACTACCGCCAAAGAAAAATCATGTGGCTTAAAATATAATTATAGTATTGAAAACTCCTAGGTATGATTCCAAAAGGCAAATGGTTTAAAAAGGAATTGAATAAACCCTGTCACTGGTGAGGCATGGCCCACAATACCACAGAAAAGTGAGCAGAGCAGGTCTGCTGATGGTGACTGGGGTCAGCCACAGTCCAGGGATCACCACACTAATGGTTGAAAAGTAGGTCCAAGGTCAAACCAGGACCCCAAGTCAGCAGGGCAAGGTGAGGATCAGTGAGGTACCTGGGCAAGTGCAGCCTGAGAGGCACAGCTGGCCTGGTCTAGCACTGTGGGCATCCTAAAACTGATGGGACAGTTGGAGTGGTTGACCTGCAGAGATGCCAATGAACCAACACTTATCTGAATCTGCGATTCTGGGAATTCCTATATCTGGAATGGATGAAATAGAAATGGAACTCAAAAAATGCAGTGGTCATAAACCTGTTTTAATAACAATGATATGTCTTAAATTCTGTACCTAATGTCTCCTCGGTTTGGCAGTCTTTGATAGCTATATACACAAACAGCACCCAGAATCATATTATGTTTCAGTTCAGGTCTTTGAGACACTTCCACACTGTTGTAAATAAAAAGAAGAACAAGAGAAGTTTATTGTTAGAAGATTATTAGCCTTTCTACATTGAAGCAGAAACTGAAGATTCTGCTGGAAAATGATGGCTACATCCGAACTGATAAACAAAAGGGGACAGCCACTGTTCTGTTGCTGAAAACAAGTGGCATACTTTGAGTTGTGTCCATACAAGTAAATCACTTTACCATAGCCAACAGAGACTCCTCAAACAGACTGCATGTAGGGAATTGTTCCTGGGTCACTTTGTGCTATGAACTGTGGCCAGACATTATCCCCAGGGGAGCGTTGGCTTCAAATAGCCCAAAACTATGCCAGGAACTAACGGAACAATTAAACTGTAAAAACAAGTGTGTGACAGGGCTTGATCTCAAATCCTTGCCCTGTTATTTCCTAATATAAACATGTAAGCAAGGCACACATTATTTAATGCTTAACTGAAAAATTATATTAAAGGTTTACACATAGTGGGGTGTGCTTTGGTGACAGATATAGATTGTTGACTTGTGTTAGGGCCTGGAAAGTTCTAGTGCAATGGAAAATTCTCTCTAAATCACTGAATCCATTCCAGGTTTATAAAACACAAAGAGACACCATTACTAACCCAGGCCACAGCCACCAGATTTTAATGCATATGTCCTCTTAAAGGGTCCCTGGATAGGATTTTTTTTACCCTTCTTTTTCAGAAAGGTGAATGAAGCACTGATCATTAAAGAAGTACAAAACGCAATATTCCTATTGCTTCAATCTAAATTAAATGAGAAATAATCACTTAAATACCCTGGGGGTCAGGATCTAGGTCTTTTACCTGCAGTCACACAATACACTTGAGTTGGATTTTCTTTAGCTCTTTAAATAAACTGTCTTGATTAGAATAAAGGATCACCTTTCACAAAGTAGAGAGTATCAGGCAAAAGACTGTTAGTATATTGAGCATAGTAACACTTAGGTACTCTTTAGATTTTCATTGTTTATATGATTTTTGTGAGCATAGTGTTACTAGTTTTTTAGGAACTAAGTGAGCAGTTTAAGTTACAATAAATGGGCGTTTCAAAAGCCAATTACATTTTGTATAATCACTCCAATCCATCTCAGTAAGATTATTTCATTATGTACTTTGGAAAATATCTAGCTGTTTTGTTACTGTTTTAGACTTCTAAGTTTGAAAGTACTGGCCCAAGGATGTAGCCCTGCATTTTCCAGAAGGAAAGGAAATTGCAGCTTATTCACAGGCCCAGCTACTTAATATCCCATGTAAGCACATTTTAATAGGTGCCTGAATTTATGGGAAGTGCTTATCCAGAAGCTATGGAAGCTGCTATTGATCTTCCTCCCATTTACTGTTAAAAACACAATTTGTTTGAACTCTTGTAGTCTTTCTGTTCTCAGATTTTTTGTTTCAATTTGTTTTTAATTATCTTCATATTTTTTAGCACAGCTTTGTTCTACCCATGCAGCCAGATGGGACTCCCCAATTAAATTGTATTGGTATTTTTCCACTCATGCAGACCAATCTATTTACCTTGGCAAAGTAAAATATGTTTTCTATTTAAAAATTCATTTTACTATACATGTGTATATATACATATAATATATGTATACTATATATATACACACATATAGATTATATATACATAGCTATCTATAACATACTTATATTTAATGCACATACATATCACAGAACCATAGAATCATATAATGAGTTGGTTTGCAAGGAAACTTAAAGATCACCTGGTTCCAACCCCACTACCATGGGCAGGGACACCTTCCACTAGACCAGGTTGCTCCCAGCCCCGTCCAGCCTGGCCTTGAACACTGCCAGGGATGGGGCACCCACAGCTTCTCTGGGCAACATGTGCCAGTGCCTCACCACCCTCACAACAAAGAATTTCTTCCTTATATCTAACCCAAATCTACCCTCCTTCCATTTAAAGCCATTCCCCCTTGTCCTATCACCACCTGCCCTTGTAAAAAGTCCCCCTGCAGGTTTCTTGAAGGCCCCTTTTAGGTACTGGAAGGCTACTGTAAGGTGTCCCTGGAGCCTTCCCTTCTGCTGACTGAACAACCCCAACTCTCAGTCTGTCCTCACAGGAGAGGTGCTCCAGCCCTCTGATCATGTTCATGGCCGTCCTTTGGACTCGTTCCAGCAGGTCTGTGTCCTCCTTATGTTGGGGCTCCAGACTACGACTATACAGTGTTGTGGTTTAACCCCAGCAAGCAACTAAGCCCCATGCAGCTGCTCACTACCCCTTCCCCGGTGGGATGGGTGAGAGGATCGGAAGAGTAAAAGTGAGAAAACTCAAGGGTTGAGATAAAGACAGTTTAATAAGCAAAGCAAAAGCCGCACATGCAAGCAAAGCAAAGTAAGGAATTCATTCACTGCTGTCCACCAGCAGGCAGGTGCTCAGTCATTCCTAGGACAGCAGGGCTCCATCATATGTAACAGTGACTTGGGAAGACAAGTGCTATAACTTCCAATATTGCCCCTTCCTGCTTGTCCCAGCTTACATACTGAGCATGATGTTATGGGTCCTGCAGTATGACAGGGAGCAGCTGAAGGAAAACAACATCTTCACAGAAGATGGTCAGTTGTGGAAAGTGGGCATGAATTTCTCTAGATGGACTAAAAGTAAAAATGTATGTTTGGAAGGAGAGGACAATGGTCTGAGGGTCCTACAAGAAGTGTGGAGTGAGAGCACTGGTTGCCAGGGAAATAAGGGAAGCGAATGATATTAGAAGGAAGGACTGGCTGAAGGGAAGGGGAGAAAGGCATACCTGCCCTCCTGAAATCTCTGCTCACACCTTCTGTACCTGCCATAGTGGGGGCAGTGAAACACTGGAACAAGGTGCCCAGAGAGGTGATAGATGCACCATCCCCAGAAACATTCCAGGTCAGGTTGGACAGGGCTCTGAGAAACCTGATTCAGTTGAAGATGTCCCTGCTCACTGCAGGGGGCTGGACTAGATGATCTTTAAAGGTCCCTTCCAACCCAAACTTTTCTATGATTCTATGACTCTATACTACCTTCCTTACTAAAATCTCAGTACTAAGCTTATCCTAAGCTACCATCTCTAGTTGAACCCCTCTGAAATATTGTTGATACCTCTCAGACATCCCAGTTACCATCTTGAAGATTTTCTAAATACCCCTCCAACCCACAGTCTTCTGGAGAAGCTGCAGAATGCTTAAGGACATCTGAGGTAACACAAAACTCTTATCTTTACAAAACCAAATCGGTCTTTATGTTCCCGAGAAAGATTTCAACAAGCAGTAATTCCAAAGCTGAACGTAAGCAGAAGAAACAGCACAGTGGGGATTTTGCCTGTTGTTGGACATGAAATGCAGTTTCAATTAGATTAGGGGCACCAAGACAGTATTGGGTAATATTGTACTTTACCTGATATAGAATCACAAGCATCCAAAGGCTTTTTAAATCATGTAGGGACATACCTAATTAGGTGTTTCTGACATTTCCAGTATCACCTAATTTTTCAAGTCCAGTTTGGCAGAAAGCACAGGGCCAGCTCAGTGCTGGATCATCTATCCCTGCTGTTTCACATAGGTCAGATGGCTGTGCTTTGTGGTCTGCTGTGTCAGAATACTTTAATAAACCTAAATTCAGGGTATCTGTTCTCTCTCATCTGTATCTCAGGTTCCTAAAGTGCCTAAGAGAGAAGCACCATTGCCCTAGCTTCCCTCTGTAGTCAATGGAAAGGGACGGTGACTTCTGGATGCTGTGGCCTGAATCAGTTACATGGGGTCTGTCCAGACTTGACTATTACTGTACTAAATCTGTAAGAGCAACGAAAATTTCCTTCTACTCAAGGAGAAAGACTGTAGCTTCTAAGTCAGCACCTGAGGCTACCAGTCACTTCTTGTGACTTCATTCCTTCCTCCAAAACTCACACACAAACACTTTTTTTTTCCCTTTTCATTTTATCAGAAATGACGGTAGAAGTGCCATTTTACAGCAGATTATCAATGTTAGTATTTTGGCTGTAATTGGACAAATCTAGAAATTCTTTTGGGTATTTTAAAATAATTACCAAAGGTAGGGCCTGGAGATTTGTAGAGCTCAGTAAGCAGTAGTGGATTCACTTTTAAGATCTCTTGTGACTTTATGTCTTTAAAAAAGCGTATTCCAGATGCTAAGTTTTTATTAATGATTCTGGGCTTAGAACATTTGAAATAAGTGCAGAATAATAAAGGTTTCATATGAAATATGAAATGTTCTGTGACCTACTTTCTCAGTCCTCTCTGGTTATGAGCTAGTGGTAGCAGAAAACAGAAAAGTAACATAAAAGACAAAATGATTTAGATTACCCAACTAAGCAAAGTTAAATATTGTTTCTTTCTCTGTAGCAGAAAGAAGGTTGCATATTGTGTTTGAAATAGTGTATGAACATTTGTCACTCTCTGGTAGGATGAGTTACACTTAAGGAACGTCTTTCATGGCTGGCTCATTGAAGAATATTCATGGCATATGCAAACTGTTCTCAGAGAGGTGCTATACCCCAGTGGCTCAAGGAGTGTAATTCAGTTTATGTCACTTTTATCCTTGCCCATGACACTGTTTTGTATGTTCAGGGTGAATCACTGTGTGAAAAATCGATAAAAGCAAGCATTTTTTTAGATTACCAAGACCTTCCTTGCTTCCTAAGTTATTAAACACAAATAATTTTATAATTTGTATTTTGCATAGAGAAAGATGTGTGTGTACAGAATATATTTATGAAATAGCAATAGTAATTAATAAGGAAAGGAAATGGTGGTGCAAGAAAGGACTCATTGTAAGAGCAACTACTCAGATACAGTAAAAGGTCATAAAATTAGTCTCATAAAATCAATGGCACTGTACCACAGTGTATTTGAAAGCAATGTAAAGGAACTCCACAGGTGTCAGGATATTTATTGGAATGTTTGAAAATAGTCTTACAGCATACTATTAAAAGCAATGTTCAACATATGAGAGAAAGGAGCTAAAATATCACTCCAAGATTTCTTTGACTGGGACATCTGATTGAAGACACACACACACATATATATCTATATATATAGATATATCTGTTTATAGAAAATAATCAGCTAAAAATATCTTATTGATCTTCAGTATTTCTGAGTGGTTCACGTGCTTTTGGATGAGTTTTAGCTGAAGGTCTATGTGAGCTCATTAAAGAAGTCCATAACGCTGAGGCAGTTGTCAGGCAGCAGTCCATTCCTCCCAAGTCTAGAAATCTTATATTTCTATATAGTGTGGGTTCTGCCACACAAGATCTCTGGGCCACTTCTAGATCACACAGATACAACTATTTTTCATTACTTTTTCTACACTGATATATATTAGTTAATTACCCCCTTCACCACCTTGCAGTATAGCTCTTAGAAACAGTTTGAAACAGAAATGCTGCTTAGAAATTTTGTGTCAGTTGTGCTACAAACTTGTGCTTTTAGCAGATGCTTGCTTCCTCTCATACTGCTCCTTCTCCCCCTTGGTTTGTGCATAACAAATATAATAAGGAAAGAAAATGCCATTATTGTGTTTTCTTTTTCCTCTTTGCTACTGTGCAAGGTCAAAGCAATAAAATTCTTCCTTTCTTAAGGTCTGTATGGTCTTATTTCAAATCCATTTCCATCCTTCTTAATTTCTTTGGAATTGTGAAATTATATTCGTAAAATTAAGAAATTGAAAGGGTCATGAAGCTAATCGAGGCCCTGAGCCAGGGAACCAAATGCTGGATTATATTGCTCTTTTTGCCTTCCCAAGGGAGCTCAGAGATGGTCATGTATCTAGCTAGCTACACTGAACAGCAAATACATGCATCTCTGGAAAATAATGGAATTAAGTGGCAAATTAGGAGCCTAAATGTGGTCAATATAATAATATGACATCCTTTGATGAAAGCTGAAGAGGATGAAAGAATTTCTATAAGATGTATTCAGGGGTTGAAAAAAAAAGCATATTTCAGGGGCCTAATTTCTCAAAAAATGTCTGTTTCACTATTAAAGACTTAACTCAGACTCTTGAGTTTATAATAATTATAAGTGGGGACATCTTGTGTTTGCACTATGAGGACCATTACTGAGCTTAAGTGCTAGTCAGCAGAAGTGTAGCAAAACCTGATGATTGGTAACCTGATGCCAGGGAAAGTTTACTAGGCAAAAATGTAGAAACCTGTGGGTGATTAACCACTGGAGCAAAGTCCCAAGAAAGTAACTGAATTATCCATTATACCTATAAAGATCACAGGTATATATAATTTAACAGACAAGTTAACAGGTCCAAGGGTAACTAGAAGAAATGTACTTATATGCAGATCGCACAAACTGATCTAATTAATTTATTTATTCCTATTAATCTTCTCCTAGCTCTTTAACAAGAGATGTAGGTGACAAAAAGGCGGCTTGATCCAAACTGAAACTTCTGCAAAGTTAACCTAGATTTAGATTGTTTTTCTTGAAGACAAAGAACATTCTCAACGTACTTTTACGGATAAAAATAGACATCCAAAAGTGATCAGAGAAAACAGACCTGAAGAATTTGAAAGGCACACACACAAAAAGGATGAACTATTATTCTTAATAAATACAACATATTTGCCATTTTTCTTCATATCTATTGTGATAAATAAAATCCCTGAGGCTTTCATTCTTTAAAAAACTTCCCTTTTCCAAAATTATTCATTGAGGCACTATTTTTAGTTCATTCAGATCTGCCTGTAACATCCACTTCTCCCACAACAACGTAAGAAATGAGACAAAAATAATTTCTTGTTTTGTTTGTTTCCTGAGAGGTTTAAAAAAATACATAGCTATACAAGGAAAACAACCAAGAGTAACTTTTGATTCAGCTGTGCTGTGCATATACCTTTGCTTCTGCTTGTTTTAGAGTAGTCAATAGAAAATCAATAAGAATTCAGGGTTCTAAATAGAAGTTAAAAGCCCAGATAATTTCTTGAATCTTGGCCAAAAAGATTAAATGGCTTGTCAAAGATTGGCAGGAGACTCAGGGTCTAGATCCAGATCTTCTGGTACCTTCCGCTTTACTGCACGTATAAGGCCATCAGTTTCCAGATGTTTTTTCTGTGATACTTGTCATCCCTAACAAAACCAAACTGTGTTTCAGTTCTTTACTACATTTCATGCAGAGGTAAGCTGCATGCATTTTAGGATAGGATTTGCTCTGGTGCTGGCAGCAGCCTCACTTATTTACGGTTTCTGTCAAAACAACTTAGTACTATTAATTGTTTGATCATCCCTAGGAACAGGCTAACAAAGCTCCAACTGTACATCTCTTAGAAGTGGGTGATAATAATTACAGTAAATTAAAAGCCCTTGGATAGGGTGAACTTAGGGAAAGGTTGCAGAGTAAGAGAGAACACAGTCCCCAGAGATGTTTTTTTTCAGATGATTTCATGGCAGTTGACATCAGTGAGATGCCTGATAAGACAAATGAGCTGCAACATTTGAACGATGTCATATACACAAAAAAAAAAAAAGGGGGGGGACTATCACACAGGCCACATGACAGCCAGATGCCAAAGGTGCTGAATTTGGCAGGATGTTGTCCACTTGTTAGCACCTAATTCTGTTTCAATTTCTTAATTTAAATTTTCGTTTCTTTCTTTCCTGAAATTCTTATTTCAAATGGGGCTTTAGACATTTGCGCCATGACAGTCCTGGACCCAGAGCTTACAATCCAGGTAAGAAAGACAATCAGAAGGTTGAAGGGATGGAAAGTCAAAGTGCAGGCTCTGCCTCTGCTTCCTCCCATGCCTCTTACATTGCTGGTGCATGTCTCTGAGCTCCCCTCTGCACAGCTTTCCCAGCTCTCAGGTCGGAGTTGAAATGAACTTCTTAATTTTTATGCTTTTTAAATGTTTGTTTAATGCACTTGTGACCAACAGCACACCAAATTTAGGGGATTATAACACTGTGGAGCTGAAAGCATATATGTGAAACACAAGTAAGAAACCCCAGACTTATCTAGAAACTTAAGAACCCCCCCAAGGTTCTTGGTGTTCAAAGCACACCCCTCCACACACACATCCACTGTATCTCAAGTAGAAAGGAGAGAATGTTCAAGCTGCTGCATCTTCTACTATTGCAGTAGTTTAAAAGTCTATAGATGTATTTGCCAAATGATTTGGAGGCATGCTTTTTAACCAAGGCATTACCTGTGAAATATTGATTTTTGGCTTTTTGTCATTTCTGCACTGCAGAGTCATACTCTCAAGTCACGCAGTTGTAGTTTTAGTCCCTGATTATACGACTGAAACTTCTAAAACAGAGATATAATGAATAAACAATGCATATCATCCTGCCTGGTATGAAATTGCAGATAGAAATTGCTTCATCCTAAAATACAGAAAAGTTTTGGTCTTCACACATAGCTTGTCACTAATGTTCTGTGATTAGTGAAATCCTTTTGGATAACTGACTCCAGAAATTCATATACATACTCACAAAACAGCATATTTTATTGTGATACATTCCTCTCTTGCCTAACCTTTAACATTCCTTCTACTAAAGACAAGAAGTGATTGAGAAAATCCACAAACCCAAATGGAATCTACTGGCAGGAGGTTGGTTAATGTTTAAGTTTGAATCTGGAATCATCAAGATATTCATTAACAGCTAGGCTTAGGGGTTAATTTTCAGCATGTTTACATTAATTGGATGCATAGCTTTAAAAAATGTTCGTGTCTGTGTTCATACTGTCTGACATGGGATATATTATATGGATGTGCAGGAATATGTATTATCTGGCTAACATCAAATGGGTATTATTTTTTATTTTTTTTTTACTTTTAACTTTCTTCATAATAAAAGCTAAAGTTTTACTTTTCGTTAGCAAAAAAACCCAGGTACAACACACCACAGAATAAATAAATATCTAATAGTCTTACTTGATTTCATAGTTACTGAGGTTGTAAAAATACTGACAGGTGTGACATACTGGTATTACATATATAAATGGGTTTATGATTTGGGCATGAGAAACAAAATAATTTCACATTATTTGTGTAAACTATTTAAATATTTTTTTCTTAGACATAAAAAGTCTTTACTTTTTGCAGAAACTAAAGAAAACTGCTCATTAATGCTGACAGCTTAATCATAGTTGTTGACCCACTTGTTTGGTTTAAGAAATGACAATTAGCTTTATTTATTGAGCCTCCACTCACATAATTACTGGGAAACAGGTGATAGAACCAATGGAAAAAATAAACAGAATAATAACTTTTAAATGGTACGATTACTCTCCACTGAAAAGGCAACATATGGAGTAGAATCTCTTTCTAAAAGCACTTTTAGTATGTAGTTTCTTAGGTGTATTGCTTTAAAAACAAAAGAGCTGGTATTCATAATTGTTCTCTGCGGCAGTATGAAATGTTCTCTTTTTTCCCCCTGAATTGCTGTAATTTCCAGCCGTGTTACTTAGCAGGCCCCACCCATTGAATTTCCATTTATCTTAGCACATTAGCTGTACTTTTTCCTCCTTTTCACTTTGCTTATTGTCTGTTTTGGCCTCTGTTCAGGGAAATATTCAAGTTTGTGGAGTTCCGCTGGGACTCATGCGTGCACTTAAGTACTTCACTGAATCATGATGCTTTCCAGAATTAGGGGTTTTCTGCTCTGCCAATAAAATATCTTAAGGTAATGTGCTATGGATTGCAGAAAGACAAATGAAAGTAGAAGGGAAAGTGATCTCTCTGTATATATAAGAACATCCAACGTGGAAATGACTGTGAGGAGAAAAACTGGGCAAAAGTGTAGTGCTGAGTGTTAATAGGAAGCCTGAGAACCTGAAAAAGATGGTAGCAGCTCAAATCAAGATTTCTAGTTAGTTATGTGTTTGAAAAGACTATGGGTGGAATAGATTAAGAAAAATAACTTATTTGATTTTAAATAATAGGAAAAGAATGAAGTAAAAATAGTGTTTTCAACCTCTCACTGCAGATTCTCCTTATTTGAAAGACTCGGGAATCAATTTATCCAAGTCATAGGAGTCCATCAGAAGCTACTGAAAACTCAGAGCTCATTTTATGTAAAAAAAATGATGAGCAGTCTTTGGAATGAGATTATTGTAAGACAGACATCTACAGAAAAGATTTTCGTCAGAGATAGTCAGGTGAAGAAAGTCCCATGAAATTTTTGTTCAGATGTAAAGAAAGAAGTACTTTTCTTTCAGATGTTCACTGAGGTTTTTGACCTTTTCAGACTAGGCTTTTCCCAATAAAAGGAAAGAAAGAAAGAAAGAAAAATGAGCCTCCAGGTCCAAACTGATCTGTACAAAATGATCTTATTTTTTTTCCATAAAGCAGTACAGAAATGTCTTAGCTTTTATTTTTAATGAATGGGAAAAAGAGCTAAGATTTAAATCCCACAGACTTCCTGAAAAAAACCCTGAAATATTTGTTTTCATCTGCCCAAAAGTGTAATTAAATAAAAACAGAGTGTTTCAAGAGTACCTGACAGTTAAGGTAAGAAATGCATGGAATACATGGAAATGTTCAATTTTTGCAATATCAAAAAATGTATTATTTTAGTTGGTTAGATCTATGAAAAATATATGTATATAGTGCTTTTTTAGTAATTCAAACAGTAAATTTACTGTCTTAATGAACAGAAAGATCAAAAATAGCAAACCTTTCAATGCTGGAATCAGTATAATTTTATTTTTCATTTTACAGGAAATTTTAAAATATAAAATATTTAGTTTTGTATAGCACAACAAATAAACCTTTTAGAATTTGCCAAAGAACAATAAATATAGTTCCTGATTATTATTATTTTTTTTTTTTAATATTTGCTAGTTCTTTAGAGGCTCAAGTAGAGGCTGTTAAAGTACGTCAATTTAAATCTCTCATATTTTTATCAGTCTTTCTGAATGTTAGACTCGAAGTACCTTCCAGCACATGAATTATGCTGCAGCTAAAATTGCATTAAGCATGTTCTTTTGTGAGGCAAGATTTACGTGCATAAATCACAGAAAAGTCACATTTGTTTCCAAATGACACAATGCCCCTGGAATTTCAAAAATTCATCTGGATGAACTGAGGAACAAAGAAGGATCTAAAGCTACAAGAAAGACTCAAGAGTTAATTCATCCAAAATGAAACTGTTTAACAGATTTTATGAAGCTTATGTGAATTGAAATTGCTAAAATTTAGTTCCTGGTTCCATGTGCTTATCTGCAGAGCTCATTTCCCCCAGAATGTTCAAGGAAGTGTAACTCCATGACTAAATAGTTGTTTAGTAAAGGAGTTTAATAAGAAGCAACAGCAGATCCATTTCTTGGGGAAGAAATGGATGCTAATTCATGGGATGGTTTAATAATTTTTCAAGTTCACTTTCAATGTTATTTTCAATGCTGTTATTTTCTTCTGCTTTGGTTTTAGATCTGTTTTTACAAGTGTACTGGGCTCTGAAGCCTGCCTGCCTATTTGAAGTTTTCAACTTTGTTTACTGATTAACAATGCCAGAAGCTGTAGTTGAAATTTAACTCATTTTAATTAGCTTTCTTCACCCACTGCACAAATGAAGTATGAGTTTATTTAATGCGACAGTGTGTGTACAGACCCAGAGATTTTACTTTTGCTCCTTAATACAATCCTTCAAGTTGTTATACTTGGTGATTCACTTACATCAATAATTGAAAATTCATCAATCTCATTATGACTTGAAAGCCTTGCCATAGTTGCTAATGATATGCATGATTGGTCATCACAATAAGAATACATCATAATTTATTTTTACATTTACATCATGAGAACTAATCAATAGAAACTGCAATGATAGCTTTTCAAAACCAACTTCTCTCAAGCTATTGCAGTTTTTTTGTTCCCATTGGTGATAAGATTGGGGTTTTTCCTTCCCCTCATTCCTAAGAATGAGAAGTCTTGCTGTTACTTGCCATCGTAAGATTAAGACAAGATGATGGCAAAGCACTTTCTTAATCTTGGATTAATCTTGAACCTCATCCTATGGAGTACAGATCACCATTCGATGTGATAAAACACAGCAGTAATACTTAGATTCCTTTAATATCTGGTATTCCAGAATATAAAAAATTATTCATAATATAATAAATAATAATAAAAATAATAAATCAAGCCTGGATAAAAAAATTAATATTTTACATGTTTTATAAGTGAGTCAACTCAAGGTGAGAGAAGTTAACATGTATCTAGTTCTAGCAATATATTCATTCAGCCTTGGTTCCCATTGCCTCAAATAAACAATGCTGCATCATATTCCTTAAGGACAGGAGTCATCACTGTGACTTAAGTTACAAACTGGCCTGTCACAGAAGGTAACAGCTGTTTTTTTCCTTTCTCAAAGCTCAGTATATGTGTTATTTTGCTACAAGGAGGAGACTAACAAAAGAAAAGAAGGGTACCTGTTGAATTTATTAGTTAGTTTTGTACTGGGCCACAGAGAAATGAGGAATTGTGTCTGAAAGCTAAAAAGATAGATCCAACAGAGTGCAGTTATTTGCACTTTTTATAATTTTTTATATAGTTTATAATATACATATATCTTACATGTTATAGTTTATAATATTAACTAAGTAATTAATTATCTTAGGCATCAGTTGTACTCTCATTCTGTGGAAAGGAAGGAGGCAAGACCAAGGCCAAGTCTCATACTTTGTGGGATAGATTTTAGTTCTGATGTACCGTGTTTATCATTGGCACACAGTGAGGATGGGTGTTGGTGTCCCTGTGTACATGGCACAGAATGGGACAATCGAAAGCAGAGTTTCTCCTTCTCATTAGGAACAGACTAGGAGACTGCTAAGGAGGTGAGTGAGAGTCATAGAACATAGAATTGTTTGGGTTGGAAGGGACCTTCAAGGATCATCTAGTTCCAGCTCCCCTGCCACGGGCAGTGACATCTTTCACTAGACCAGGTTACTCAATGCCCCATCGAACCTGACCTTGAACACTTTCAATGGTGGGGCATCCATAGCTTCTCTGGGTAACCTGTTCCAGTGTCCCACCACCCTTGTTGTAAAAAAATTTCTTCCTTATATCCAGTCTGAATTTACTCTTTCATTTTTAAACTATTATCACTTGTACTGTCATTACAGGTAAAAATTCTTTGCCTTTCTTATAAATCCCTTTTAAATATTGAAAAGCCACAATAAAATCTCCCCAGAACCTTCTCTTCTGTAGGCTGAACTACGCTAACTCTCACAACCTTTCTTCACAGGAGAGGTGCTCCATCCCTCTGACATTTTTGGGCCCTCCTCTGGACTTGCTCAAACAGATCTGTGTCTTTCTTGTGCTGGGGACCCCAGAGCTGGACGCAGCAGTCCAGGTGGGGCCAAGGGGGAAAGTCACCTCCCTGGACCTGCTGGCCACACTTCTATTTGTTTTTACATCCATGCAGGCATATAGCCATGTACATACAAAGTAGACATTTTCTCTGCATGCTAGAGGTTTCACAAAATTTGTTGCAAACCACAGAAGCAGCAAATATTTTTGGACTGGAGAGAAACACTGGAGGAAAAGACCCACCCTCAGTCTGCACAGAGCACGTGATTTTGGGGCTTTGTTTTTGGTTTTTTGTTTCTGAACAGGTCTGAGATTTCACTATTTCAAAAACTATTACATTGTACCTCTGGAAAATGAAAAACCTCAGGGTTTTGGAGTGTTTATTTAAGGAAAATGTACAGGCAGATCCACTCAAAACTCTTGACAATTGTGGGCCTGTCACATGATGCTTGTGAGAGAGTGTATTCACTGATGAATGACCTTGTGGCTGTCTTCAGCCAGCTGGAACCATGCTTTCCCATCCATGGCATGTGTTAAGAGTGTGCACCACAGCTGTTCTCCTTCAGAATCTAAGTGCAATCCTTTCAGAAAGCTGTCGGCAATTAATTGTCTCCCTTTCTGAATTTGTCTCTATTTACAGGTTTTAAAGAGAAGAAAAGACTGCAGCAGAGAGTTAGAAGTAGAGAATCTGGGAACTTGTGTTGATGTTCAGAAGCTGCAGATGGATAAACACTGCAGAAAGAAGAGAGGAAGCAAGATATGCAGGGCTGAGGTCAAGTCATACACTAGTATTTAATAGAATTTCCAGGACTGGGTAGCATATATTCTATTATAGAAAGTCAGTTAAGTCTTGTTAATTGTTTATGCCAGTCATCAGTATAAGTACAGTTGGGTACTGAAGTACATATTGGAGTTTTTCTTACCCTGCAGCACACCTGAAAAATGCTTGCCAAAGTCAGAAAAGTTGCTCTCTGCTTCTAGGTTTTGGCTGTATTCGGCTGCTTGTACCTATTCATACTTAAAATCAAGCCAGTACCACAACTTTGGAATTCCTCTGCCTATTCTGTTTACGGGACTCCATGTAGGAAAGTGTATTTAATTTCTTTTACAATGTAGTGAAGAAGCAACTGTTTTTGCCTAGTGATTAGGTCATTTTTCTAATCTGTAGGGAACCAGCCTTCAAATTCATTCTCAGCTGGACTGGACTTTGACTCAAGTACATCTCCCAGGAACATAACCAGACTGCTCACTGTGGTAGGCTATATCTGTTTAATTTCCCTGCTCAAGCTGCTTTATGTTATGCAAGTAATGAGATATGCCGCAACCAGAGGCTGGGAATTCATCTTTCCCATGTTCCTGAATACCTTAAATACTGAGATGTTGAATTTCTGCAGTTTATTTCTCTCTGGTCTGTAGTGGAATTAAGCTGGGTTAATTAGCATTGATAATATACAACTGTGGGTTGGCTTCAGAGGCGACAGGTTGGCTGATGTAGATAAGGTGCAGGTGTAGCTGGTTCTGTTAAGTGGTTGAGAGCCAATGAAGAGAGAGCAGCTGAGGGAGAAGAGGAGAGAGGAAGAGGCAAGAGAGGGAAAACACACACCCTGGATGAGGTGAGGAGAAGGTAGCAGAGGGACTGGCATGAAGAGTATGCTGGTATGAAATGGTAAAAGACTTTGTTGCAGCTTGATAGTTTAGAGAGTGCTGTGACTCTGGTCCATTCAGTGAGTGTCTAATTGTTCAGTACAGAGCGGGATAGGTTCATTAGGACAGGAAATGAGTCCATATATAGAGCAGCTTGTGTGTAATTTATGTGAAAAAATGTGTTAAAGTTGAAGTTAAAACCTCTGAGATGAAAGGATGAACAGAAGTCTGAACTCAGCTTGCACAGCCCAACAAGTCTGTAAGGTCTAACTTGCGTGTGTCCTTCATCTCCATTACTCCTTAGAGAAAGGATGATTAGTTTGGGTGCCAGGTGAAGATTAATGGCTGTAAATACAGGTAAAGATAGGTTTGTGAAGCTCTTCGCTCACTATGAGGGAATTTAGACACTTATATTCTGGGACTGTATATTCTGGTAATGGCAGAGTGCTTAAACACAACTCATTACAATTCTGATCCTAGGCATTCTTGTGCATCAAGCCCAAAGAACTCCTGTTGAGACTCATTTAGTCTAACTCTTATTTGTACGGTCAGGAGAAGACATCTTTTGGGTTCAGTTACTCTCTCATATTCTGCAAGACAGAACAAAAGCTCTCACAGGCTCCAGAGCCACTTCAGCCTTGGGATAGGACTCCATCAACAATGTGGACCAATTGCAACATTTACTCAGGAAGTTATAGCTTCTTTTAGATATGAAATAATGTAGAAAATAACTTTGATGCATTACCTTAAGTAGATATATATAAAGAAAAATATGACAATGTTAAAATCATTCTATGAATCAAAGTTTGTCCTTGCATGTTACACTAGTTCTGGACACGTTACATCCAGACTGTGTGCTTTAACTGTAAACGATTCAGACACAGTAATTAGCAGAAATAAGCTTGAATGGGCTCCTTACCTGGAAGAAAAATACAAATTGACTGGTGGTGTTTTAATTTGAGTAAGAGTTGAATATGGGATACATTGGGACCTTAGAGTGCCATAAAAGACACAGAGGTTGAATTCAGTACATGTGTTTACTCTGCCCTTGTTTTCCAACACCACAGCGATGTATAATAAGACTGAATGATTAAACAAAAAAAAAATTAAAGAAGCAGCCTTTTCACACAACACATAGGATAATCCACAGCTGTACAATACCAGAAGGACCAAAAGCAAACCAGGCAATTAATAAAGGATTAAGAAAATATGTGGATAGTACATCAAAGTTATGACAATATGTAAAAATGTAAAGTAAACCCAATGAACACTGCTGGTCTTTTGTTTAATTCTGATGGTGACTAAAAGGAATGAAGGATTGACACTCATTGCACACAGACTCCTTCATAATGGATCTCTGCAGCATATTATACTAGTCATTTCTAACTACAACATGGAAATTTCTCTGCTTTTACAAGGATTATTTGTCTGTGGCAGCCTATCTGAAAAATTCAGCTATGTTAATGCAAGCTACCTTGCTCAGCCTATAGCTGGTACCACTTATGAAAGATATAGGAAACGGAGAATGTATAAAATTGTTCTTCTTCAGATTTCCTACTATATTCCTACAATCCCCTGCAACTGTAGATATCATGTAAAATAGTGGGCAAACATGGGCTGACATGCTGCACTGCTGCACTAAGGGACCATCATGTCATTTCAGCTTGTGAAATTAAGGAGGGGAGGTCTTCTCGAAAGCCCTAAAGCCTTCTTTCCAAATCCTCCTTGGGTGAATTCAGTCTATGCAACGTTCCACAGCTACTGATGAACAAAGGTTTCTTTTCCATTGAAATGCAGAGCTGGAGATAGTCTAAAGAGACATCTAATCTTTTCATCCTCTTCTTGCAACCCCGGCAATGAGACAACGTCCTCTATACGTACACCATACTTATCTGTTCTTAAAAACCTCCAGTGGCAGATTCAAAAGGATCACTGGCTTAACAGTTCGAGTATTTAACTGTCTTTACAGTAAAAAGGATTATCTGAATATTTGATCTGTATCTTAGTTACAAATTAATCTGATTACTCCACAGATACTGACAGCAATCAACCACTGTCTTGTTTTAGAGAAATCTTTTACATATGGCCTAACCTGAACAGGACATAATTGAGAGAAGACTCTTGCCACAGCTTATATAGAAAACAGACCAGATCATCACAACAGTCCCCTCTGGATTTATATATTATCTATAACTGTGTGGATCATATCTCTCCTGAGCAAAAATACCAACCCATTCTGCTTTTTTTTCCTGTTTGTCTTTTTTTTTTTTTTTTTTTTTTTTGAGACAAATACTGCAGTGTTTCATTTGACAGAAATATCCCATTCTCCTCTCTGGACTTACACATTCTGGGAACATTCCCATTATATTTGCAGAAAATTGCAAATTTGTTTTCAGTATGAATGACAAGTAATAAAATTAAACTGTATTGTACTGTACTAGGTCACACGTGGGAGCCGGAGCTTGTTTATTACCAGTTCCTCCGTTTTTTCCTTTCTTAGCAGATAGCTCATTATTTCCTACAAGATCAGTTATTTGAAATCTATAGAGTTGGCTGTAAGTGTATGCTGTTTACCATTCCACACATCAGTCCCTTTCCTTCCTTTCCAAATATATAATTACATTTTTTATAGATGCTCTGCTACGTTTTTAAAAGGCATGTGGTTGGGTTTTTTTAGAATATGAGACTCTTAGAAGCAAAGTGGGACGCTCTGCACATGAATACGTAGAATGACTGAAATTTTGTTGTAGGGATTTTTGCTTTGTTTTTCCTGCTTTTGTTTTCTCAGCTCTGGAAACATGGAAAGATTGGACACTGAATGCTGCTGTAACTCATCCTTTTCTGTGGGTCCGGTCCGCTGAAATTTCAGAAATCCCGAGGAGCATGGAGGGGCCCTACCACTTCACCATTTTTGTTCTCTGGGTAATCTATAGTGGGATATTGTCTTCAATCAGAAATAATGCAGGCACTGGGACGACTGTGAAGTATCTGTAAACATGCGACTAACAAGCACCTTCCTCTCTGAGACTCATGGACTTATCATAGTCCCATAAGGACTGTGATACAGAGGTTTGTACTCTAAACAATCTGCTGCTTTTTCTTGGATGTCCAGGATGATGGTGAAATACTTTCAATTCCAGATGAGGAGTATAAGCAGTCCTGGTCAGAAGTCAGACCATTCACCAGCCCAAACATTAGCCTTGTTTGTGAAGGGGCAGCTGGCATAAAATGGGAGTTATCCTAATACAGCACTCTCAGCTTAACCTTTTTATCCTTTATAATCTGTCCTAACAAAAAAATCAGATTAGATGATCCCTAATGACAATAGGCAGTAACTAGGACATTTATGATTTTTGTATTCTATATAATTACGCCCACACTGTTTTTTAATGATTTCAAAATATTGCCAAATGTGACTTCTGTATCTGTAAAAATATACCTGTCCTCATTTATATGTCAAAATAGAAAACAATTTCTTTTAAATATTTAGCTCTTTTTATTTCTTTGTTGCTTGGTTCCTTTTTTTGTCTTTTTCCTTCTTTCCAAATGCTGCTTTTCAATACATTTAAGGACATACCTGTGAAACAGGTAGTTTCAGGGAGCAGCTGAAAAGGAAATAGGATAAAACTATTTTGGGTTCTTTCTGGAGATTTGGATTTTCTTTAGAAATAATAAGATATATATTTCAATTGCTAGGGCTAGCACAGTAATGTTGATAGATTAAGAGCTGAAAAGAATTATCCTCTTGATGGTCTAAGAGGGCAACCTAAATTCCCATATCTGTATCAAACAATAAAATCACAGGACAACGGAGCAATGAAATATCTTTTCCATCTTTAGTGTTTCTGTATTGCGTGTTTCATAAAGCACAGCTATGCAAAAAATTAAGAAAATCAAATAAAACAATAATTTGCAGCAAATGATGAACTACTATCCTTTTCCCATTCCAAAATATCTATTAAAAATCCTTGCTTAAAGAAAGAAAAATATGGCAAGGTTTACAAATATTCTCATGGGTGCAGCTGTGTATTTGATTTGTCTTGTCTTCCTGGAATATTTCCAGAATATTGCTGAACATTTCAAATGGTAAGGAGGTAAAAATTAGATTACTGCAGGAGCTACAACTGCTTCCAATTTGATTGAAAACTCATGTACTTCAGAACCAGGCAGAGTAGGTTGCTCCTCTGTAATCATTGTGGAAACCAAAACATTTTCCCCCTTCAAGGAAAAGCAATTATGAGCTGCAATAAAATGGTTAATTATATTTTAACATAACTTTACCTTGAGGTGAGTTTTAAAGCTGCTACAGCAATACAACTTTCAATAAATAAATTTGGCTGGAAGCCACAGAAATGAGGTTATTAGGGCTCTCGGTAAACAGCACTGTTCCTAAGCTCAATGAGTTTCCCATTACTTATTAAGAGGCAGTGATACAAAGTCCTGGGGGGCGGGGGGGGGGGAAGTTATAATACAGTATGTGTTAAAGATAAAGCCTTTCATAAGGTAACAGACACTTCAGTGATTTTTTTTCCATATTCCAGGTAATGCTTATTGACCCACACAATGAAAGAACCGTACAGAGAGAAGTTACTAAAGAATTGACTTTTGTGCCTAAGTCTATAAGAATAGTCTTCATTTTGTCTAACAAAAATTAGATAAAATATATTCCTTATTTTTATGCTCTATTTCAAACTTTTTTCAAGCTTTTACTGATTTTTAATTTTTCTGTTGTTTCTAATTTTTATAGAGTGGTCACCTAATAACAATGCCTTATAGTGGCTCGCCTCCAATGGACAGTTTAGATCAGTGTTTCATAAGTATTGCTCTCCAAGTTTAGACAGGATGTCATTATGTTGGAAGAAGTCCATTCTCCTCCTCAAACTTCAGTTCATTATCTTCAATATTGCTTTCCAGAAATGCCTACATTTCTGCTGCAGAATCTGAGAAATATTCCTTGTTTTGAACTCCCAAAATATTAAAAAAACAATTTTTGATATTAAAAATTTTCATAAATCAGTGTGTGTATGATTGGTTCTGTAGCACGTTAAAAGGTGACATGACACTTTCCTGCAAACAAATGGAAAAAATAATTCTAATTAGAGCTGATTCTTTAGTTATTGGTGAATATCTCGGGGTCAGCTCCCTGAAAAGAAAGATAATGGTATCTTTATGAACAGAAATCCTATGCAACACAACTATTTTTATTCTTTTTAAGAGAAAATGTGATGTTTAGGTCTATACATCACTGGCTTTCCTGTATGTGGATAATATTTCAGTACAACCTTTAAAATCTCGTGAGATTCAGTGCTTCAGAGTCTTAAAAGAATTGAAGGACTTTAATGATATGTTAGCAAAAGTGAAAAGCCTACAACTCTATTCTAACAGTCCTTACTTTCCAACTAAAAGAAAATATGGTCACCTTCCAGTTTGGAGCAGCTGAGACCCATCAAACAACTGAAAACAATTTGTTCAGAGCTGGAGCTGTCATACTCTATTAATGTAAAAAACAAATGAAGTGCTGCTTCTGACTTCAGCTCAGCACTTCATATGAGCACTCTCCCATTTCACTTGACAGTTGTGGACATTGAAATAATACAAAACATAACCCAATCAACAGACTGTAAAGAATATGAAAGCTAAAGACAGATGTTCAAAAGCTATCAACCCCTTTCAGCTTTAATTACATTGACATGGAACAAACAAGTCATAAATCAACTATTTTATAGTGTAATAAGCCTTATTCTACCTGTTAACCTAATGCATCTTTGGGTGGCATATTCCAGGTACATGGAAAACCATGGAGTGTTCTGTATGCAAGTAGTCACAGAAACAAATCTTGTACTAAAACGGTGTTGAAAGGCTGCTGGTTTTCAAGAGGAACATTACATTCAAGAGGCTTTTCTTGGGTTTTCTTCCTACGCTCCCTCTGTCTGTTATAGCTCTAAAGCCTTTCTTATGTCATTCATACTAAGTCCTACAGTAATTTGTAATACCCTAAAGAGAAAAAAAATGGATGAAGATTTGTGCATTATTTACTTTAGGTTCCAGTTTTATTGGCAATGATTGGCAATTATCCAACATGATTTATGACAATCCATTATGCTCTGGGCCAGCTCGTAAAGATGAAAGAAACACTATAGCATTACTGTACAGTGGGACTTGGAAGCCAACATGGTTTAAATAAAACTTCTTGATATATCTTGAGTTTATGAACCTGTTTTATCTTAAATGGTGAAAAAGACTCTGATACTTTTCCAACCACATGAAAACCAATTCCTTAATTTCACTGTGATTTATAATGGCAAAATTTTCCCATGATAGCAAATGTATAGGTGAAGGATTCATAGCAGAAATACGGAAGTCTTTTTGTTTAAAAAATTCTTCTTTGCTACTTCCATAGTCTGCTGATTTGATTTAAAGTCCAGTGAAAACAGAAGAGGGGGATCTCAAGGGCATTGCTAATCTCCAAGCTCCTGCAAGACTAAAACTTCCAGGGAATCTCAGGAAGATCCATATCAAGTGCTGCAGATGAGGGCTACTTAATGGCCCTAATTAACTCAAGGAATAAAATTCTCTGCTGATTCAACCTGCCAGTTGGGTTAAGCTTAAGTGTGAAAGTGAAAACACAAAACGAGCTTCAAAAGCAAGGCATTGTCACTGTGATCACTGTTGCCCATTATGCGCACTGTGCTTCTAGGCACCATATTCCACTGTCTCAGGGAGTGAAGATGTTAATACATAACCCTTCTTTCCTCCATCCCTAAATACAAACCCAGAAAACCACACCAAAAGCCTGAAAGAGCCAAAAGTGATCCAGACTGATTGGTTGTTTAATTTCACGGAATTTTTGTTTGAAGTCCGGGTGAGTCCAGCTTTTTTGCTCCTGGTATCCTATGACTCAGCTAGAGGGGATGTCCCAGTGCAGGAGACAAACGACTGAACAGAATCATCCCTTCCATATTTATTCCATTTGCTCACAGTTCCTGGGCAGACTGACACAGTAATTTCAGTTTTAGGTTTGCTTTATTGGCAGCTTACTATGAAATGTAAGCAATTGAAAGATGTACATAGAAAGCAGATTTACACTAACTTTTAATGTTTGTAGACTTAGATGACTTTTATGATAATGCTGCTCTGTTTGGTTTGGGGGCTTTTGTGTATTGAATATTTAATGATGTTTTAATTGTTGTTGGTTGTTCTGATTAGAGTTAATCCATGTGGCACCTACAGTGTGCTGGCAGGGGGCGCTTTATAAATGAAAATGGTCATTATTTCTTACTGTAAAATACTGAATCACATTTAGGGAAATGCACTGAAATTTTACAGATGGGTGGTTTTATGAGCTCAGAAGAAAAAATAACACATTTAGCTTGTTAGGCAATACTGCAAAATAACTGTCTCTTTCATCACATGGCTTTTTCCCAATTGAATAGACTCCATCTGGAAATCTTACAGCTTGCTGAGCCTTGAGACAGATGTAAAGGTGGTATTTGCCCTCCACTACATGAATGCAGAGGTAAATTTCTGCCATATCTCTATAACTCCTTGATCATGTGGACAGCAACAGTGTTGTTCTTTGTGGGCTTAAGTTGCTACACAAATACTTAGGAATTGCTACTGCCTTTCAGACCACCTTCAGCATCTTCAAACCTCTGTATGAGGTATGTGTCATATAGAAGTATGGAATCTATGGCGCCATGGCCAGAACTCTGAATTAGCAAAGTTTCTGATCTGTCCCATTAAAGGCAGATTTTTGATTGGGTTTCTTTTACAAAGATTTGCCCTCCTATAAAGTTAATCATACTTTGGAATGATCATAGAATAGTACATGTATTCCCATATCTTGTTTCATTGTGTAGTAGTATGACAACCAGACCACCCCTTAACCTCTGCCAAACACTGTTGAGGGTGAGACAATACTGAATTTCTGAGACAATGTTAAATTTCATGTTCCTAATAAGCACCTTCCTCTACAGCAAGAAAAATCCCTGCCAAAACCCATCTTCTCAGAGTGCACTTACTGCCACTGTGAAATGCTAAACTGGTAAAGCTAGAAATCAAAATGTTCTCCTTATCCTCAGACCAGATGTTAGAGGAATTAGCCAGTACACACTTAACTTCATTTGTCCTACTTATGTGCCTTGAGACTGACCTACAGCAAATGCAACCCAGGAAAACCAGGCTGTGATGAGTTCCCAGTGATCTGAAATACTTCTTAGGACTAAATGGGCTGAGAATGTCCTTACCTGGCCAGCATACAGTCACCCCTGATGTGAAAGGGAGACATAAGGGTGAAAAGCTCAGAGTTGAAGAGGTCAGAAATGTTTAGATTAAATGAGATTTAGCTAAAGCTGAACATTTCTGATGTGCCTCATCAGATGACAGTTTCATCAAGAGGAGAGGAAAAATTTGATTTACTACTCTGGTCCTGAACCTGGGTCACTTTTCTGGGATGTTTAGAGTTTCATTATGAGGTCCTTGCTACACCTAAACCACAATGATGATGTTCTTAATTCAGCTAAGCATGACCTTGCATTAGATGTCCTACATTTTAAGTTAACTACCTACCCAAAAAGCCTCCAGTTCCAAAGAGTTATTTGCAAAGCTGAAGCTGTGTTTTCTTTCTGCTGTAAAACAAAACCACAGTCTCCTGACTTGTCTTGAAAGGTGCTTTAAAGGTGCTATAAAAGTGAGATTTCTCATCCACAATTTGGAAGACCCAAATCCATATTTAGTATAAAGTGGCATAGTGACATTGAATTCTATTACAGTCCAAAATGTTCAACTTGATAATTTTAAAAGCCTACTGCTAACATACAGCAGCAACTCTTTCTCTCTTCCTACCCTCTCTTTTCCCTCTTTAATATGCCATCACATCCTTACACTTCACTGAGTCTGCTCTTCTGATATGTAGCAAATCAAAGATCACAGAGAGTTGCATTTCTTCATTTGTGATCAGAAGTATATGAGACAGGGAGATCATAAAGCTGGCTTTACACTGTTAATATTCTTCTGATGTTGTAATTTCCATTGATATAAAATATTTTTCATTCCATTGCCCTCTATGGTCAAAATAAAAGTAATAATTTACCTAGGTAGCTTTTTGTTTGTTTTTATTTTGGAGAAACTAAAACATATTCCCTAAGATCCTTTTAAAAGGTAGGAGTAACAAAATCATAAAAAATAAAAATGCTATTAAATAGGTTGTAAATTTCAATGTGATACACGAATGCAATAACCCAACTGAAGAGTTGAGGAAAATAATAAAACCAGCATGTTATAGTACTGACAATGCAAAGGCTACAAAAATCAATAAAGGGAGTTTAGGAATCTGAGAAATTGTAAGGTATCTGCTGCAGTGCAGTAGAATTTTAGAGGAAAGTATACAGGGCTTACAATCATCAGGACTTGAAGGTAAGCAAAACTTGTTCCTCTATGGAGTCATTGTTTTGTTTTTCATTGGTTTGTGGTGGAGTTTTTTCTTTAATCGTTTGGAACACTTCTTTTTGTTTCAAATAAGGCAAAAACATGAAACAGGAATTTGTGAACCTTGTCTTTATAAACTGAAGCTGTTAGTGTCTGGTTCTTGGTATTTACTTCACAGCTAAATCCAGCAGACAAAAGCTTTGAAAGTAATTAAATCATATAGTAAGATTAGTTCAACCCTTAAGATGAAAGTGTTGAGGCTGCTTTTGTGACAAAGAGCTGTGCATCTATAAAACCATAAAATCGCTTTCTTAAATCGTCAGAGTATTTAGCTGTTTCAGTAATAGATACTGGAATATATTTCCATGCATTCTCAACAACCAGTCACTTAGCACTCTGGATGCAGAACACCAACTCTGTTCTCAGGTTCCAACAACTTCAGTTTCAAAACAAAACTCCTAAAGATTGCAAAAAAAATTATTTGCTTTTTGTGCTGGTTTTGCTCCTCTAAAGTAGTGCTTCATAAGATTGTGGTTTCTAGTTTTTGTCAGTCAATCTGCTTGATTATTCAGGTTTTCTACAAAAAGTTTCAGAATTTAAACACACTTCAGTCTAATATTTGTGACTTTTCACCATCTGATAGTTGAGAGCTGTTTGGAAGAGGCTTAAGAAAAACACAGGTATGTCACAAGTAGTATGGCATTGTGATTATGACTGCTATTGGGAAAAAAAAAGCCAAACAAAATAAGACTGGTTGTTCATGGGGCTTTGGCACTGTCACAATGCCAAGGCTGGGCCCCGGGCTTCCTGGAGGTGAGAGAAGTCTAGAGAAAGGAAGATGCCAGGGATGGAGTTACACACTTCACTTGAAAGACAGAAGTAGCAATATGTTTATTGGTATAAAACAACAATTTAACAAATTTTGCTAGTAAATGTGACAGTGGTTTAACAAGATTCAATGGCCAGATACACTTGATTATTTACTGCATAGAAGACGGGGCCAGACAGAGCTGTTGTCAGACTCAGGAGACCCTCCCATTGAGTCATGAGGTTCAGAAAGGACCCCCTTGCATTCTAAACTCCTTCTCAGAGGGGAGTTTGGTTGCGTCTGTCTCTAGACTTAGTACCAGACTTCAACAGTTTATATCTAAAGGGTTATGTGTGCACAAACTATCTTTTATACCACTTAGCTAAGATTTTCAAAGGTTATCATGCTATTAATCACTTATCGAGAATCTGTGAGAACAAGGATACTCTCACCCTCAAGGAGTAACCTTGAGAGGCATCCCTACTCAAGGGGAGATCCTGGCGTGCAGCCCGCTGCCATGCAGGAAAGCTCAACGGGCTTTGGGCTGTCCACTATTTATGGAGTAATATAATTGATTCATAAAGTTAGTTTGTTTCAAACTTGATTTGAGTTGAGCCTTGACCATCACTGTCAGGTGGGTGCAATGTTCAAATTAGACCTTAGTTATCGTGTTGTTGTCTGTCTCCTCTGAATTCACTTTGAGTTGGGACATAACCATTGGGACCACCTCAGATGTTTATCACTTGAGCATTGTCACAGAAACAAAGGTTAGGATGCAGGGGGAACACACCATCACAGAAAACTTTCCCTTGGTTGAGAAGGATCATGTTAGAGATCATTTAAGCAATTTAAACAATCTTGACACCCACAAATCCATGAGCCCCACAGGGATGCACCCCTGAGTACTAGAGGGAGCTGGGAGATGTTATTGTCAAGTCACTCGCCATCATCTCTGAAAGATCATGAAGGACAGGAGAGGTGGTGAGGACTTGAGGAAAGCCAGTGTCACCCCAGCCTTCAAAAAGGGCAAGAAGGAGGACTTGTCAGCCTCACCTCCATCCCTGGAACCGTATTGGAACAGCTCATCCTGAAGGTCATCTCTAAGCATGTGGAGGAAAAGGAAGTTATCAGTAGTAGTCAACATGGAGTCACCAAAGGGGAAACCATGCCTGACCAACCTAACAGCCTTCTGTGATGGTGGAATGACAGGCTGTGTAGATGAGGAGGGAGCAGTAGATATTGTCTACCTTGACGTCAGCAAGGCTTTTGATGCTGTCTCCCATGATGTCCCCACAGGCAGACTCAGGCAGAGTGGGTTCAATGGGTAGACAGTGAGGTGGGTTGGGAACTGGCTGAATGGCAGAGCTCAGCGGGCTGTGATCAGTGGTGCAGGGTCTGGCTGGAGGCCTGTAGCTGGTGGTGCCCCCAGGGGGTCAGTGCTGGCTCCAGTCCTGTTCAACCTATTCATCAGTGACCTGGGTGAAGTTTGCTGATGATACCAAACTGGGACCAGTGGCTGATTCCCCAGAGGCTGCGCTGCCATTCAGTGAGACCTGGGCAGGCTGGAGAGCTGGGTGTGGAGGAACCTAATGAAGTTCAACAAAGGCAAGTGCAGGGTCCTGCACCTGGGGAGGAGCAGCCCCATGCACCTGCACAGGCTGGGGCTGACCTGCTGGGAGGCAGCTCTGCGGGGAAGGACCTGGGAGCCCTTGTGCACAGCAAGTTGCCCATGAGCCAGCGGTGTGCCCTGGGGGCCAGCAAGCCCATGGGGTCCTGGGGGGCATGAGGAGGAGCGTGGCCAACAGGTCCAGGGAGGTGATCCTCCCCCTCTGCTCTGCCATGCTCCAGCTGCATCTGGAGTGCCATGTCCAGTGCTGGGCTCCCAGTTCAAGAGAGACAGGGAACTGCTGGAGAGGGTCCAGTGGAGGGCTACAAAGATGATGAGGGGACTGGAGCATGTCCCTGATGAGGAAAGTCTGAGAGAGCTGGGCCTCTCTAGCCTGGACAAGACTGAGAGGGGACCTTACCAATGTCTACCAATATCCTAAGGGTGAGTGCCGAGAGGACGGGGTCAGGCTCTTTTCAGTGGTGCCCAGTGACAGGACAAGGGGCAACGGGCACAGACTGCAGCACAGGCAGCTCCACCTGAATGTGAGGAAGAACTTTCCTCTGAGGGTGACAGCTGTGGCACAGGCCACCCAGAGAGGGCGCATGCTGGTCTGAGACCAGAGCATGGTTCTGTTTGTATTCTTGGGAACAGAATTAAGACACAAAACGGACTCAAGAGCCAAGGAACTTTATTTGCCCAACAATAAATCTGTGAATGCAAAGGGAGAGAGCGTGAGAGATAAAGAAAGGAAGGAATGAAAGAAGGAAAGAAAGGAAAGAGTTCAGAGCAATAGCTACCACCCCGGAGCTGCGGCGTCCCGACAGTCCAATTTGTTTCCAAGTCCAGTGGGTGAACGTTCCGTCCCATGCTTGTTGGTTCGGGTTTTTTACAGAGTCTTTACAAGCTGTTCTGCTTAACCACACCTTCCACCCGGCAATGGTGTACGTGCCCAACATTTCTCAGGGGCCTCCAGGCACCTTGACCCCCCCTGACCGCAAGTCTGGGCACATGCACAGGGGTTTGGTTAAGTTTTGCAGGATCAGCCTCCCCCGTTGCTCCATGGCGTCGGTCGGTTTCCTCCTTTAACAATGTATAGATAAACCTCTGCGGTGGCAGTGGTGTTATCTTCCTGCCTTAGATCTCTTCTGTGGCAGTGGTGTTATCTTCCTGCCTTACCAATGTACAGATCATTCACTGTTCTGATGGCATGAGTTTCCTGCCATAGCAATGGTGAGACAACACACCTGCTGTGGCGATGGTGGGTCTCACCGGCGCAGTATCTCACAAGTGGCTGTGCAGTCTCCTTCTCTGGAGACTTTCAAAATCCGCCTGGACATGATTCTGTGCAACCTGCTGTAGGTGAACCTGCTTTAGCAGGGGGTTGGACTAGGTGACCTAGAGAGGTACCTTCCAACCCTGACCATTCTGTGACTCTGTCAAATTCATACAAACAACTGAATTCTTCATTGCTGTGTAAACTACATTCAAATTGCATTTTAACTAAATTTAACATTAAAAAATAGAGACAAATCCCAGTATTTATGTTGTGACTGTACTTGGTATGTGTTTTATTTTTGGACTCACTGTCACAAAGTAAAAACAGGCAATTTTACCTATGCAAAAATTTGACCTGCATTAAGACCAAGATTTGACACTGGTACAATTAAGCACACCACTGGCAATAAAAAAGAAATATGTCATTTTTATAAAGGAATTTAACAGAAAAGTAGGAAAACTGTTTTAAAAATGTGCAACCTATCTTCTTTGAGGTAGCTGCAGTGTATGTTTTTTGCAGAGAAAATTCCAATTCCACTTCCAAATTAAAATCAAGCACCTAAAAGAGTTTGTAATCTAAATTCATTTCATTGAGGCAGATTGAATTAATTTATCAATATCCAAATCTAGGTTGATATTTTTATCTGTACCAGGCCTCAATATAGGTAATCATCCAAGCATAATCCTAAACCTATCCTCCCTTGGAGAAACCTTTCAGCATATACCTAAATCTTGCTCAGCTCAGTCACAACTATGCTCCTTCTGTTGAATTGAGGAGTACAAATCCCATTTATTTCAATGACGTAGCTTCTGGCCTTGCATACATTGCTCAGTGCTGGATCTGTATCTGCAGAACTGTCCTTATTTATACCTGGGTCAAGTACTACACTCCTTTACAGTACCTGCTGTGTTCAGACATTAAATTTACTCTAGAATTAATGTTTTATATCACTTTAATTTGCTCTCCAAAATCTCTTTGCCAGATGAGGGACAAGTGTTTTCTTTATTTAATTTGATCTGAGGGAATCCATGGGGAGAAAGTAACAAAACAAATACTTGTATTCGTTATTGTCATTATTTTAAAGTTAAATACAAATTGTATTTGTCTTAATGAATATTATTTCATGTTATGGTTCCCCTGTAACAGTTACTTGCCTCACTTATTTAGAATGCATTATTTATACAGCTGAACTGCCTTCAGAGTTTAAACTAAAGCCTTTGTTTGGCTTTTATAACTCGATATTCCTGCCTGCCTCCTTTCCTTCCACCTGCAAACAATCTTTTACAGTTGTTACATATTTTCATTGCAAAATACAACCATATTTAAAATAATAGAATCAGGAACATTACAGGGTCATGTAGCTGAAAGCAGTCTAGTCCTAGAGCACACAGTAAATATATTTAGTTTCTTTGACTGAAGAGCAATAAGAACATCCAGGTTGTCTCTCAATCAACAATTCAATACAGAAATCTGTGAAGTAAGGAAGGTTCTTAACTCATTTCTTACTTTTGAACATTTTATAAAAAGGAATCATATCTTCAAATAACTATTATGAGTACTTCTTTTGTATGGGACCTTACTGTAAACACGCACTTTAATGATCTAGCCGTATAATAAAAAAAGGCAAAAGTTCAATTATTTATCAAAAGCTGTGACTCAGGATGCCAAAAGCAGAGAATGAAATAATGTGCCAAATTGTTAGTTAGTTAATAAGTTCAGGTTTTATTCTTAATTATATTATGCATAATACCTAAATAGAGCCATTAATACCAGTTGCTCATGATTGATTTAAGGAAGTCCAGTATCATGCTAAAAAATTTCACATTATCTACATAATATTGAGATAACAGAAATAGTGTTATTTTATCAATAATTTTACAAAACTAAGTTTCATAACACCTTCAAATTTTCAATGTTTATTTTTTGTAACAAGTACAATTGTTTAATTTTCATAATGAGATAAGCCATTTCTACCTGCACAGTAAACTGCAACCTTAGACAGTGTCAGACAAATTATTATTTATCACATTTTCCAATTTTTTTCTTCTGTATTCTGCAATCTTATCTGGTATTGTGTTCTGTGACATTTTATTTTAGTAGATATTTTTTTCTTTTCTGCAAAGGCTGTTGATGTATTATATAGTAAAGAAGGATTAGTTAATTATATTAGAAATAGGCATCAGAAATCTTCAAAGACAAAACTGTCTTTTAGGTACCTATATTAGCAGATTCTTCTTTCTTTTTCACTCTCAGTTTTGGCAGTACACTTTCTGTACTCTGACCTAATTCTGGTGGGATGGGCAGAACCCGTCTAAACTTTGACTGCAGGTTGAGATATCCTTCTGGGAATTACAGTCTACAGATAAAACTCCTTCAGCCTTAAGCAGACTTTGAGTCCAGATGTGCCACATTATTGTAAAAAAAGGATCCCCATCTCTTGTATGGTTTGAGCTGAACCCTTTGCTGTTCAAGTCTATCAGTGGACTTTTTACCAGACCTGAGGAACTGTGCTTCCCTGGAGGGATTACAGTCATCCGTAGGAATTTCCCAATCTCATCTGAGTGTATGGAGAATGATAGGTGCCTCACTGCCTAAATGGTTGTTTGCATGTCTGTGTGTACAGAGGTAGGAAAGCTATGCTCATGGATGACATTATTGCTATATTTCTATATATTTATGTTATAACCAATTTACAGCAAAGCTCTATTTGTGGTCTTAACAAGAAGCAGCAGTTAAATTATCTTGCTTTGTCATCATCTCAGTTTCTTTATGGAAAAAAAAAAAAAAAGGTAATTTCTAGCTCCATTAAATAGTTGTTCATCTGTTTTAGTAAGTGATTTTTAAAGGGATACCAGTTTAGCCTTTTTTATGAGGCAGCAGGGTAATTATAGAAACCTTTCAATCCAATCTTTGTTAAATTTCGGTAGTTTAAGAAAATGCTACTCAAAGACAAAGTGGCTTTTTATACTTATTGGCATTTCTGTACAGAAGTGAAACATTCTCAGCTGCAGTGTACAACGGGCAAAGACTATCTTAAGAATAGTTACAGATAAGAACCTCTGTCTTCACTGTAGGTTTAGGACCATATATTGGTTGGCTTGATTACCAGATATACAATACAACAATATTTCTAGGAACGCATATCATGAAGTAATCACTTTTACTATTTCTTTATATGTAATTTCCAGCATATCCCAAATAGATGTGCTTTATATGCATGTAATCTTCATGTGACCAGACCAAAGTAAAATAACATGGTTCAGGGCATAATATTTGCTGATGAAAAGAAAATACTTTGAACCATAAGCTTTTCTTAGTTCTTAGAATGTGTATCAGCAAGAATCTCATTAAATTGCCCCCTGTACAACAAGCAACACACAACTCATGTTTCAGTCTGAAAACAGATTTGTTTAATTCCTTTGTAGTCTAGGTTGTTGCATTTAGATTTTTGCTCCAGCAGCAATGGGTCGATCTATCTGTATTATCAACTGCTGGTCAGTCCTTATCAACTCCTCTTCTTGCAAGCTCTGGTGCCACATGTTCATTGCACTGTTAACCGATGAGGAGGGACTCCCACAGTGGGGCTGAAGGTCCTCTTTATTCTGCTTTATGCAACAAGTTCTCTCCAGCTGTCTGTGTCTGGTAAACAGTGGTGTCCCTGGACTGGAAAACTGTGAATGGGAAAGGAGGGATGAGGAGCTGACAGTGAGACTGAGGATATTTTAGCTGAGATGTCTAAGCTACCCTGTAGTTACTTACTTGGTTGTTCTAGCTTGTCATCAGGAAGGAACAGCTCTGCAGAGCATGATTTACCTTAAATTTAGCTCATCTTGAAATGGTACAGTATGCATTTTCACGCCATCCTGGGAAAATACTAACAGCTTGATGTTCAGGTAGCATTTCATCCTGACATAGCCTGACTCCGGATAATATCCTGAGCTCTGGGTAGTGTCCTGGTTTGGACTTGGAAGATAGATTCAGTCCCACTTCTGTCTCTGGTTTACTCTGTGACCTTGGGCATATCATCTCCTCTTGCCAGGTCTCAGTTTCCTCATATCCAATATATGTTTGGAAATACTCTGAGTTCTCTGGGAAAAAATGTTATGCCACAAGGACCTGGGAGCAGTTGTGCAAATGCTCAGGCAAGAAATGGCAACTACTCTGCCAGTGTTGCTAAAGACCTCCTTTTTCTTCAGAAAAAAACATGTATCTAATTCATACAGGGCAGAAGCACTAGGGCTCTCAGAAACCAGGAAGGCAGTGGGATTAGAGTAAATCAGGTAGTCACATTAAGAAGCTAGGAGGAATATAAAACTCTGCAATGGAGTTGCAAAAATTTCCGCTACAGTTACCACCTTCACAGGAGGACTTTATATTGTCAAAGCTTTACATGCTTTCATACAGTAGGGATCAAGACTTCCCCCAGACCATTAGTCTGAACCAGCCTTAGAGTTCTTCGATTCTTACTCCAGTGAGAAATTTTATCAGAGGAAAAGAAAGGTATAGCAAAATGAAGAGGAGAAATATTGTAACTTCTTAAACAATTATTAATAAACTTCTTTAGAAAGGACACAATAAAAATATTATTTTTTCCTCCAAATTCCTTGTCTATTTTGAGGGAATTTCTGGTTTGAAATTCCAGAGGTTTTTAGAAAACTAGAAGGAATTGACAAAGTTGGAAGCAACCTAGGCTCAAACTTGAATAATACTTCATATCAGCATCTTATTGATGTTCCCTGCATCTTGACCACCTGCCTTTGAAGATTTGAGCCTCATCCTGTATAAATACAAAATAAGAGGAACACTTACTTAAGTGTCATTCTAGTATGTTTCACAAAACCCAAGCTCTCCTTGGGGGCCGGATCAATCAATAATACAGCCATAATTATTCCAATAAACATCGAGTTAGATATTTAAGTTAAAGAATTAGAATTAATTCACCTTTAAGACAATTGCAGAACTGCTGTTAGAGCCAGCCAGGGCTGCAATTCTTAGCAATAGGCATACATTCAACTGTATTCACTGATACTGGTCACAATCAAGCATGAGAGGTTTGGGGAAATACAGAGTATAGCTTCTATTTAGGCTCATCAGGGCCAATGGAAAAGAACCAGAAAAGCAGAGGGAGCAGAATAACTATACACCACCAGCCTTTCTGTGAACACCTTCTCTTGAAGAGGCTGAGAAAACCTGCCAGAGTGCTACAGAAGTTTTGATGAAGGGAAGCACTCAGAGGAGCACATTAAATCTGGGCTGATACCAGCATATGGAAGTTGAAGTCTTTTCTCATTATCTTGGCTGATTTTCTGCCAGGAGACGCATCTGCTGGACTTCTGCAGGAGCCCTGCGGGAATGTAAACCCAGGCAGTCATACCAGTCTGCTAAGCCATATTTATGTAACATTATTAAGTAACTTTTCACATCAAGGGATGCACTGTCTCAGAAACACATTCAGGGCTTATTGGGGGTGGGGAAAAATCATAAGGGAGGCATGTTTACCATCTGATGGGAAACCACATGGAGACAAGTGGAGAATTCTACTCCAAAAGGATGAGGGATGACTACTCTTCAGGATTACTTAGCAACTTATTCACATTACTTATTTGGAATGATAATTTCCCTGAGCTGTCAAAGTCCTAGATTTAAGACATATCGTTGAACCGCTGTTAGCAGTAATAATGGTTATGGTAAACTAATGGCAGTTACATGCAAATTCTTTAAACTTTAAACATTGTAAAGTTTTAAAAGCTTAGGGCTTTTGTCATTTCAAGCCAACACTTTAACATTATTATCATATTTTTGGACTTAAATTACTTTATTTTCAGAGTTTGAATACCCCTAGAGGGTTTCCTTTTTACACAGATAGGGAAAAGAACATGGCATGCAGCCACAATGAATTATAGCCTTGTCTCTTACTTACTTGCCTAGTTTTATGTTTCAGATAATTGGCATGTTAAACTCCCACTTTCCACTTGCGCGTGCAGAACTCTCCAGGGCAACACCTCTAATATGTCTTGATGCATTGCATATGTCAAGGTGTTTTTTTGTTTTGTTTTGGTTTTTTTTTTAACAGATTGGTCCTGATTTTAAATAAAACTGAAGAAGAATATTGTGTTGCAAAAAGTTGACTTTTTGTTAGCATTTCTGTGATCTTCATCCTGATTGAGAAACAGAAATATGGTTTCAATTAAGCCAATTTTTAACTCAGGCACAAAATTATCACAGAAGAGTATGGGTTTCATAAGGGACTACATTCTAATGTCTTCTCTCATTTACTATTCAGATTTTAAAATAAAACCAAACCAAATCAACTCCTCCCCACCCTCTGCCCAAGATGTGACTTTACTACATGACTCAGGATTTATCCAGTCCATGTAAAAACCAATCAACCAAGCCAACCAACTGAAAAAAACCCCATGTAATTGCCCTCTGCAATTGTTTAGTAGTTATGAAGTACCTGTAAATGACTAATAAGCAGTATAATCTCATCTGAGACCTGGGAATCCATAACAATATCTTCTGGGAGGGTGTTAAACTGTTCTCACTGAATTTTATATCTTGAGTTTCTCTCTAAAGTCCAACTCTAATAACTGGCCAGTAACCTCTGCTGATGAATCCTAGCAATGTAAGTAGAGGAGTAAAGCCCAGGTGCAGCTTGGTCTCCATCAAAGTTCTTTGCTGGTTCAGGTGAGAGTGCTAAGTCATCCTCTTTCCTTATAAATTCTACATTTTGAATGCTCAGCAGCTTTCTATCAATAATGATCAGTAAAATATGAGGACAGGAGGTGTCATACAGGAATTTGACATTACTGACTCTCATCTGACACAAATGACTGCCTTGAAGATACAGAGAGTTCCTCCTTAAACATTTTTTTAAGGAAACACCTCATATAACTTGAAAAATTACATGTCTGCGTACAACCTGTGAACAATTAATTGCTACATCCTTCACAGTAGAAGGTGGGTTTTTTCCTTTCTACTCTTTTTTTCTTTTGCATATATATACATGATATCTCATTATTAAGTGTGTTGGGAGCACTTATCTGCATGGAGCAAAGGTAGTGAATTTTTCCAAGTTGTAATGATAAGCTAAAAGTAAGCCCTGCAAGGTAAAATCTATTTAAAATGTGGCAATTTGGGAAAATATGTCCCTCAAGCACAGCAAACATACCATCAAAGTGAATTAGCTACCAATTAACTTCTACATTTTGCACCAAGGGCATTAAATTCTAGGGTAAAAATAAAACCAAATGATGTATGCCTGCTCTTTGTGAACAATATATCACATAAAATGAGCTTTAGATGTGGTGGTTTTCACTGTGTTTTCAGCATTGAACTGTCCTTCTGGAAAATATTTGTTTTCCTGTTTAAAAATACTTTTTTCTATGTAAACTCATATCAGTAGGCATGTGTAAAAAGAGAAACTGTGTCAAATACAATAAATTAAAATGTGAGATCCTAGGCAGGCTCAGACATTGTGACACAGGACCCAATTTTGACGCCTCTGTTCACAATAGGTAAGTAACATTGCTCTATCCATTACCCAGCTCTTGATCCCGAAGCCTAGGTGAAATGATCAAATGCCATGGAAGAAAATAGACTTCCAGTCATAATGGCAACAAAGGCATACTCAGAAAAGGTGCACTGGCAGGAGCAGGAGCCTGCCTGATATATGCTATATGCTAGTGATTATTTCTTAAGTGAAGTGAATTTAGAAGTGAAGGTGAGGAACCAAACCAATCAATGGTCCAGCCCTCTATAGATTCAGTGATGGAACCAACTGGGAAAGAACAACAACCTGGAAGAGATAGGAAGAAGTTAATTCTCAGCTCTTGTGGTCCAGACAATGTCCTCTGCACATGGGAAAAGAAGTGCATTGCTTTGTCTGGGCTCAGCCATGGGCATTCAGTTATGTCCAGAAAGGAGCACTTTCTGCATAATGTTTAAAGGCAGTTCAGAAATTGCTTCTGTGAAAGGAAAGTTACAGTGTGAGCAATAGTTACCCTTCCAGAGGAATGAGCATAGCGGGTTCCAGATTATCAGGAAAAAAACCCAGTACTTGGTGCATCAGTGCAGCTTGAAAAACAGTACACGAAGCAACAAGGCAATGGTTTGCTTGATAATTGTTTTATTGAAACTTTGTATATCAGGCATTTGGGATATCTTTTCTAAGTCAGAAAAACATTCACAAATCATTCTGTACGAGGTCTGCACTGGAAAGAGCAGTTGATTTTCATCATACTTGTCCTGCCATGCTACCGGCTTGACTCACAAGTTCTATATATCAGGGTCTGGACATCAGCCATATTCCTGAGACTGACTTACAGCACTACTGAGTGAAAAAGATTTCTGTAAACATGATGCATATCACCCGAGAAATAGCACATAACCCACACAGCAGACCCTTCTCTTTCTGTGGCAAAGTGCGCACAGCGCGGCCAGGTCAGCTGCACTGGAGCTGGTCTCCTCTCATGCTGCAGCTGAGCCACAGCATTCCCAAATTGCAGATGTCCCTGCCACGACACAGTGTTTCCCGTTACTCAGCCTTCCGCTAGTTAGGTGCAACATAACAGCTGGCCTTTTATTGTTTTAAAGCAATGTAAAACCCCTCTTTTCCACAGTACAAGACATGAAATATAGACAGATGTCATTCAAAAGCATTTAACACATAAACAAGGCACATATGGATAAGACAAGATGCATTGAAAACAGAAGATAAAATAACTAGTGTGTGTATATACATGCATATGTATGTGTACACACATACATATGTATGTATATAGAAAGAGAGAGGAAGAGAGAGAGGGAAGCATTTTAGTAACACTATTGACTCGTTTCTTGTAGGCATCAAAGAGCAAATGAGTGTCCAGGAAGGATTTGAGAAAAGACTGATTTGATGGGCTAGAGTAAAGATTTCACTTGCAAAGGACAGGTCGGAACAGAGCAGTATGAAACACTGACATTAGAGATTTTTTTTTTTTAAATGAGCAAATAATTCCTCAGTTGCCAGTTGTTAGGGTTTGAGGCTGAAAACCTACCAATACTAAAACCAGTGACAAAATCTTGGTTAGACATCAGGAATGCGAGAATTTCACCATGGACACAATGCAAATTCTAAGATATTTTACCAGATGAACGCTGCTACCCTGGCGCACAGTTAAACGCGTGTTCAGAGTCAGGTAGATGTTTAAGTCCTTTGTCACAATGCAATGTTTTGGGGTTTTTTTCTTTCTGAAGTAGTGCTTGAAACAAATAAAAAAGATAGGAGTTGCTAAGAACTATTAGAACAGATTAGTTTAGCTAGTCTCTGTATTTTACCTCTCAGTCACCAGGAACACGTATTTCAGAAAAAACATATGGAGTTCCCAAGTGAATAGTCTGGCAGTATTATGTCCTTGGAGAATGTTATAACTTAAATCCAGATATAAACTCATTGACTTCTGTCTTACAGTTCCTGATGTGCCACCTTATATAAGCTGCTTTTCTGTTTAGCGTAAATTTCTCTGGGTTTATAAACCTCTAAACCTATTGCAATTCTACAGAATTTTTTTCTTTGAAGTGGGTGAGCGGGTTCCCCAAGCCAGGGCATTACTTCTGTGAAATACCTGCTTTATCAATTGTAAATGGGGCTGCTTTCACCAGACTTTTGTCCCTTTTTTTCTCTCTGTGATTGTCAGAAGACATTGTAAGGACCCTCCATTACAGCATCACTGCATTGTTCTTATACTGTCACCAGGTAGGTAGGTTCTTGTACCTGTTTGTAAAAGTGAACAGTTCGAATTTTTTTGCCATCTTCTCATTTTGAAATTCTTCTTTGCCACTGGGTGTCAATTTCAAACCTTAGTTCTTGAAGTTATATTTAAGTGCTTGCAGAGAGGCTTCAAAATATTGTATTTTCCCTCCTATAGGTATCTAGTCAGACACAATACTGAAGAATTAGATTTTAGTTTCCTATAGTAATCAGTGCCATGCCTACATTAAATATCTGCAGTATATACCTACAGTAACACATGTATTCAAATTTATCAGTATTATATCTAACCTTTGCCTCACACACCATCATCACTAATACACTGTCCTGGACGTGTATAGGTATATATATGTAGGCACAGGAAAGCAGCTGAAAACTAGAAAAAAAAAAGCTTGTTGCAAATATCATAGGGAAGGTCGATTCTGCCTCTGCACCTTATATTTCTGTGACTTATCAGACCCTCACCAACAATCTCATTCCATGGCTACAGTGCCAGTTGACAGGCAGTCTCTTCTCACCAAGATACCCCACCAGGTGATGCCCCGTGAAACTGCCTCCTGCTTCAGAAGGGATCTGAACAGCCTATGAGACTCTTCCAAAGAAATACCTTGCAGAAAAAAATCTAAGGATTAAATCTGTGAAGATGGAATGTAGCTACATAAATATTCAAAGGGGACTTACATGTGCGTGTAACCCTGAGGTATACCCCTAATTTTATCCTTAAAAAAGAGAATATTTGGGAGGATATTTGGCTAAGTGCTTCACTTGGAGGCTGTGTTTCAGCTCCACTGACTTCCACAGGGATGAGATTTCTGCAGACTTTCATGTGCTTCTGTTTTGAAAATCTACAGGAAAAAAACTTTCAAAACTGCAGCAAGGACCTGGTTCCTGCATCCAATGAGCTCACAAAAAGTGCCTGACTTCATTGTGTGATCAGACGTTATCTAACAGAAGATTCAGCTGTATTTCATTACATTTTTAGAATTCCTGTAACACTCCTTTTATCTGTTACACTCTAATTTTGGATATTTTTATTATAGGCATTTATACAATACATTTGAATGAATTTCAGGATTTAACAGTGCAGCTGCTAAAATATTATACATTTTTCATATGAATAGATCAAAATGCATCGGATAAAAGTGTTAAAACATTAATAAAAATGTGGAAGTGAAGAAATGACTCGTAAAAGAGGGGAGAGAGCCAAGCGTTTTGTGAGTAAGCACTATATGAATTTATCTTTAAATTCTTATCAATAAATCTTAAGTCTCAGCATGAACATTTTTGCTTAGGCAAAAGTGAACTGTGTTTTTTTGAGGTTGCACTCCATAATGACTTCTCCAAAGGATTCTTGTGTGATTGATGATTTTTGAGCAGTTGATTGCGGGTGTGCAAAATCCTGGTTGCTGCGGTTGTACACAGATGTCACAATGTTTCTGTACCTTGAAATGCAGCACGTAGCTTTTGTGTGTTGATTTCTGGGGAGAACAGTTGCACTTAGCAGCTGAGGATTTCCTTGGCTGTTCTTTAAGAATGTAAGTTAGCAGTTTCAGTCTATGTTCTACTTAATAAAGTTGTTCAAGTGAATAACTATAAGCCAAACACAAAAGGACATAGCAAAAAAAAAAAATATATATCTTATTTTCAAATTAGAACAAATATTCACAGAAAATGTGCTGCTTTGCTTAGGCTTATTTAAAAAGCATTAACTGTACATTTACATGAAAGTAGAAGTTTGTGAGCTGCCATGCTGATCCATAAAAACTGTTCTGTAATTCCTATTTCTTGCATGTTTCAGAGAAAAGTAGAAATTTTTGTAGACATCTTTCCAGTGAAATTTTTTTGATGAAGGCTTTCTTACTGACTCTTATGTAGTCATTGTTATACCTGTTTCCTAACTCTGAGACCTCATATATTCTCCGTATTTTAACTCTGCATGAATGGTGTTTTCTATACTGGTAAATACATGTGGAAATTGGACAAAAATATTGTTTAAACAGCCTCTTTTGTAGGCAAAGAGATATAATATTGGTGTCTGGTAATGTTGTAAGGTTTCTTCTGTTTTCCTGAAGCGTTCAGTAGGACTGATGGCATGACTGCATTGCTTATTGGTTGCACTGAAAAGTACACATAAAAATACTTTCCTGAAATGAAATTATTTTGGATTTTTATAGGAGTGCTCACGTAATTACTATCTCATCAGGGAGACCCTTGTTATTTTGTGCTGTTTTTTTAGCCACTATAGCATATCTGTCATCAATTTTGCAGCAAATTAAATACATTAATCTGGAAGATGCCGATGATCATAATAAATTCATCTTCAGTCTCCTGGTCAAGGAGCTCAGGACTTTACAAATCATAAGTACTATGTGCCAGAGTCCTAGTTCTTTATGTTTAGATTTCTCCTGAGGGTCCACTTTTGCATGAGAGATTGCCTGGATCTGCTTGAGACATGGATTTTAGGTTAAATTCATTTTCCACTGCATGTTAAAGAAGAATGGTCAGACCATTTAAGTTGCCATCATACAGGTGACCAGGAGTCAAAGTGTGCTGTGTACTCCGTGATCAGATGCAGGAGGGTGAAGTAGGAGCTCCAAATACCTCTGGAAAATAAGAGTATATGCTTAGTTGAAAACTACGCCAGGGAACGATGGCAAGGGTGTTTTGTTATTTCAAGGAGACCTCTTGATCCTTGAGATCAGATATAAGTAGAAAGAAATCACTGTAACGGCACTGGTAAAATAAAAAAAATATGATATTCATAGCTGCAGATGGACAGAAAATCACCTTCCCACAGGTGGATCTGGCCAGGCCTGTGCCAGCCATGGTGTCTGAAGTTATATAGGAGGGTTTTTTTGCTGAGTTTCGCCTCTTAGTAGGATTTTGGTCTTATCATTGATTTAGACATACACAAATATTTATATGAATTGTGTTGTCATATGAGACTTTAGTTTCTAGATATGAACTGGAATCCAATGATACTACTAATAATGATAAAGACAGTTATTCTTAAATGTGAAAATTATCAGATTATCTTCTCCTTAGAGCTCTTGGCCCTTAACAGCTGATATATATATATAAACTGACTATGCTAAGAAAGAAAAGCACCATATACTGTTCTGTTTGTAGAAAATACACTGGATAATTTCTAACCCTCATCTCTGAAAGAGCTGGGACATGAAATTAAAGGCCCAGGAGCAAGTATTTTGAACAAATCTGGGAAGATAAACCTAACACCTTATTTGAGAATAGCAAATTATCATCTATATTTAAGAAGGGATAAGAGGGAAGTGATCTAAGCCACCACAAGCTTGTTGATCTAATATATCCATTATACAGAAGGTTTTAGAATTATTTCTTTAAAAAATACAGAAAGGATGGTAAGTAGAATATAAAATAATGCAGAAAGCTAGGGTAGCAAAAATAAATCATGCCAGGCACTCTATTGAAATAGATTTGATAGTCAAATGAAAATATGGTAGCTTTAATATATATATGGATTTCAGCAAAGTATTTGTCATAGTGCCAGAAAGAAAATAAAGAGTTATGATAGCAAGTGAAGAACGGTAGAATAGAGGGCATTTGTTGGAATTGTAATAAACAGGGAAAATATTGAGCAGAAAGAAGTTATCAGTGGCATTTAGGATTTCATTAGTTCCCTTAGCAAAGAAGTGGGGGAGATATTGATAAAATTTACTGACATTGTGAGTTTTGGAGTCATCATTAATACAGAAGAATATTTTTCTATTGTACAGAAAGGAAGAGATGAGAGATGGCCCTGAGGACTAGAATAACAAGGATGGGATGAAATTCAGAAGTATAAAATACAAAGCCATGCACTGTTGAAATAATAACAACAATTTTGCTGTAAACTGGGATTTCATAATAACAACAATTTTGCTGTAAACTGGGATTTCATGAGCTTGTAATGATAGAGGGATAGAACCTGTAGAACTGACTGATCACAGACCAACTATCACCAATATGATGTAGCCAAGAAAAGAAAGCAAAGACCATCCTTGGATGTCCCAAATAAAATAATCCCTGTATCCCACAGGAGTAAAACTCAAATTAGATTAAGTGCAGAGTAGGGTATGTAGGAATGACTAGGAGACTGAAACAGCTTGGCTTATTAGCCTTGCAAAATGAAGGCTAAGTAGGATTATGCTAGTTTTCTGTAAATATATCAGTGATGATAAACATCCAAGAGGAGAAAGGCTACACAGTGCACGAATAAATGGAAATAAACTGGAACTGAATAAAATTTATGTTGGAAATTAAAAGAAGGTTTCTGAGAACCAGGTGTCTGGAAGAGCGTTCAATACAAAAGCAGCAAAAAGCTTAATTAATTTTAAAGTTTGATTAGTTTATGAAATGGGATGTATAACATAATTGCTTGAAAAGCAGAGACTGAACTCATTAATCTATGAAGTCCCTCACAGTACCATGTTTGTATTTGTGCTGAAGATGATGTGGGGTTTATGACATTTGATAATAATCCATTTGCATTTTTAATGGGAACAATCATGGCTGTATGGCCACATAGCTGATGTCCTTTCTTGCAGTACATTGAAATAATTCACAAAAAAATTAAAAGCAGCCTGGTCTGCTGGGTGCACACAATTTGTCATTTAGTCACTGGTTTGTGCTTCATTGTCATCATCAGGCTTTCCCTATCACAGAGATATTTTTATGGACAAATAAGTTAAAGCAAGAATGACAATATGCAAAAGAGATCAGCAAATAGAAGGCCTTTCTCCTCCTTTCTTTTAGTGTTTGGTTAAGGAGCATGTCACTGTGATCAGCACTCTTGATAAAGTATGTAAATGTTTAGAGCCTGCTATTTCTGAGCTATTACTTGTGTAGTCTTATCATAACAGCAATCTGATAGAAAGTGATAGGGAATAGTTCCCAGGAGGAGAAAGCTTAGAATGACTTTTTGGTTCAAATAGCACCATGACATTGTTAGTTCTGGCTTAATAACTGTGATGTGGTTTTTGCTTTCAGGTCACTGAGGTGTCTTCAACCTTGCTGACTTGTGGGGTTTTTTGTTTGTTTTTTTTTTAATAATGTTAAAGATTCCAAACTGTGCTCATGATTATTTTAGCATTTAAACAATATGGTTACCTCATGTATCCTCAAGATTCATGTAATAAGAAGTTCCTATTAATATTTTGAAGTTGCTACTTAAGAAGTAAAACAGGTTTGTGTCACAGGGAAAAATTTCCAGTTCAAGTGGTTTTAATCAAATCAGGATCAAAGCAGTTTATTTATTTATTAATACCACATAACTAACCAACATTAAATGAACTATACATTCAGGATCAGTATTGACAATACAAGGATAAAGTGCAATAATAAACACTGTTAAAAATAGCTAAATATCCAGCTAAAAATTTCTAAATGCTCTTCTGTAACTAAGCTTAAACATTTTTTAACTACACCCAAATATGCACAGGCTCATATTTACATCCACACATTCACATCCTTCACAGTTGTGTGGGTTTCTGGCACATACACTCTCTCTGGGGTTTGTAGTCCCTACTTGCATCCCCCTCCTGTTGGAGATGTGGATGCTTCAGCTGTACATGGGTCCATGATGCAATCCCCAATGTACATGTGGGGAAGAAATACAGGTCACACACGCACACCCAAGGGTCCCTGCATGCTACCCCCAGCTGCCCTTTGTTGGCCAGGTGCAGGCTTCTCCTGGCATTCCACGGAAGGACGCTCAGCCTGGCCTGTGTAGGGCAGTAATGCCATGGGGTGACCTCTGACAGGACCAAGTGAGATTTTGACTGCTTTTCTATTTCCCTCTCTCTGTCTCTCACTCACTGTTCCTCCCTACTGTTAAAAAAGTTATACTTTTTAATACCTTTTTTTCAAGCTGGTGGGGATTTTTGGGTGGTTTTTTTGTTGTGGGGTTTGGTTGTTTCCCCCCACCCCCGAACTGCTTTTGCCATTAAACCAGGTAATGATCATCTTCCATTTTAGCTTTACCAGCCTGAGACAAATGCTACTCAGGCAGCTTTGGGTATTTCAGCTACAGACCCTGTTGCGCTCACATTCCTGCTTTAACACAGTTTTTTAACCAGACTTTCCTTGGAAGGGCCAAACAAGCTCCCCTAGAGATTATAATTGCAATGCTAAATCATAAAGCCCTCCTTAATGTGTGTCTGTCATAAGCAGCCTGAATTTCATAATAGAGTTGAGTACAAACCCAGAATATTAGGTGCATCATGCTATTCTGAATTCTAGAAATGAATGTCATAAACAATCAGGGAAAATATTATGACTGAAACAGAGCTGCTTCTATAAAAGTCTGAATAACAAATGATCTGTTAGACAAGTATTGGAGTTCCAAACGTGGAAAGACAGAGTGCTGTTTTTTCTTGTAGTTTACACTTGAAATTCTGTGATATGAGAATTTACCAGTCACTCAGTCAATTAGTCAAAAGTTACTTATGTTTTCTGTCTGACAGACAGAAAAGTCTGACAAAAGTATGTTCTTTAAATTAGACTCCTTTTAAGAATAAGGTTAAGCACCCAGAATCTAATCTGCACTTCTCAAATCTTTATGGCATCGTCTATAAAGAACAAAACAAAACAAAACAAATTGATGAAGAATCATAGAAAAGTTTACTAGAACTTATGTTATTTTTTTTTTTCCTGATACTGAAAACTCTTCCTGACCTTTCAGACTGGGACTAAGAGGGTGATCCTGAATGATCATTTAAGAGAACACTTAGTCATTACCCCTTTTTTTACCATCTTTAGAGTTCTGGAAGAGGTCCGCTGTTAGACTACAGAAGAAGATATCTTCTTGTGAACAGGTTAAATACCTAACATCAGCACATTAAGCTCTAACAGAGCAGCACACATACACTCTTGAAGATGAACCTACAGCTGCACACCAATCTACTAAGAACAGCTAATTCCTCCCCCTAGGAACATTCTCCGCTACTACTACTGAGGAGCAAAAAGACTGTTAGCACTTTCTAAGCAGTTCCTTGTTTTTCTTAGACTACGTGAGTCATCTCTATGTCTGTATGTTCTTGCTTGCAATAGAAATGATAATACCCACCCAATTTAGCACCAGGGATAAGCCAGTCAAATAACTTTTCTGTTCTGCAAAGGGTTCTAGAAACTGGTGTTCCATTCCTATATTGTTCCTACGTTATTTAACAGGCAGCCCCTTGTCTGTGCCACATAATCATTTATCATTACAATAAGCTTTATGCTTATGTCCAGTCCTTTAATGCTATTTGAAGTTCTGCAGTCTTTTTATATGTTTAAGTCCTACTGAGATCAGGTGAAAAGCTGAGAGAGTCAATATTTATTCCTCCTCATTATTTTGTATAAAGTCATTCAGGTTAGAACTGTAACCTGGCATCTGTCTACCTGCCAAATTATGTCCTTCCTGAACTGATATAATAATTTGTGATTAAGTTTTAAGACCTTAGAGACTTAACAATTGAACAGAGACAAGGAGCAAGATGCTCATAAGTCAGTAGTGATTTGGGGTATGTAGCTCAAGACTTTTGTTTTCCAGGAGGACCAAGTTTCCAGTTCATAGAAATTTGTCCTGAAGGGGTTGCAGTTCTTAGCACTTCTTTTGCTAATAAGTTGGAGAAAGTGCTGTGCACCTCTCCTCAGCAAGTGATGTTGAAGGTTAAAGCTAGGTCTGTAGTAGCGCTGTTTAAGAAGAGAATCACACTTCAGATGGGAAGCCCAGTGCAGCTGTTCTCTCTCAACCTGTTCCCACTTAGGGTGTTTGATATCCTGCTTGAACTGAGGATTGAATCAAGACTGAAGATTTGAATTAAAAATCAAGATTGAAAATCAACCTAATTAAAATGTCTGAGAATAAATGTGCATTCAAAAGTGTGTTAAGATCACATGCTCTGGCCCTTTTGAACTTATTGGGGATGTTATGCTGTACTTTTGAACTTATTGGGATGTTATGCTGTACTTTGGGTATCATGAGTACTTATACATGTAAATATATATATAACTGGTCTCACTGGAGGCAATAGCAGGCTTTTTCATTGGTATTAGTAGGAATAAAATGATTATTTTCTTTTACATTTATTTCAATATCCTCCTATTTTACCTGCTTCTTGCCCTAGCCGTAGAGTCTGGATTCTGATGATGAGGTGCTCTACATTGCTGGTGCAGTGCTGCCACAGAGGGAAGGCTCTTCTGCTGGGGCCATTAGCTATTCCTGGGATACAAACTGAAATTAAACACAATCAGGCACAATTATTGCCATATCCTTTGTAAGATACATGCATATTGCCTGAAAATGATTAATAAGTTGCTGTATTAGGACAAAGTAGCCTGATGTGAGGGAAAGATAAATCTAAACCCAGAAAAAAATACTTTGAAGTTACATAGTTTGACCTCTCTAACAATATGAAATTTAGGGTTTTTTAGTTCTCTTGGCTCAAGACTAATGCATTACCTTTTCCAGAAGCTGAGACCAAAAGCACTCAGTCACACACCCATCAATGAACAGATACCAAGAGGAGAGTTGCCACATAAGGACTTCTGGTGTAGGTCTCTGTTTGCAGCAATAGTGTTCCCACATCTACTGGAATATTAATTAATGTTAGATGAAGACAATGTATAGCTCACCCTTAATATACTACATCATACTGTAAGAAGTTTATGACATTCTTTCCTCTTTCTTCTTATACATTAATAATAAATTAAATTTTGTTTAAGAAAACAAGATAACAAAGTGAAGAAATATTTTTTCCTAAATGACTCCCTTTAATTCTCTTCTACGATTACTTCTGATATGTGTTAAGGAACAAAGTCTGTCTACATTGGTTACAAAATCCTTTTGGGGTGCCCAGCTGAAAACCATTCATGTAGGAAAATAGAATAATTAATCTAAAAGATAAATGTAAAATGAATGGATCAAGTAGAGAATATGTGCATTTTTTCTGATGAAAAATCAATCTTTCCTGTGACATTTGCATAGAAATGGCCTGAATATGTATATTTGGGAATATAATCCATACTGTTCAGCATGGAATGTTTTATTAATCATAGTTCTTAAAGACAGTGAACATGGGAGGGGATAGATCAGGAAATAAATAATACATACAACAGAAATGGCCCTGAGATGAGTGGCTCTTCCCTTTATAAATATTACAAGCTTCCCACAGTCCCCCAGGTAAGAAAACAGTATTCAACAAGTTTAATGTTGAGCATCAACAAAAGAAGAGCATTTTAATTTAACATGGGAGGTAGTTCCAAATCTATCTTGGCTATCCTGAGAAGTGTATTACAGCTCTAATATAGTTATATAGCAAATTCTGGTATATTTTTATCCTTCATTACTGGAAACTGACTCATGCAGTAACAGCTTCATATCATATTATCAGGGATGAAATTATCTGACTTTGTATGAATCATTGATATCAAATTAAAAACTGACAGCAATGAATTTTGTACCATACTGCGACTTGATACAATAATGGTGCAAATAATATCTGAAATTAAGACCTAGTTCCCGCTCAGCAAAAGATGATTTCATAAGGGGTGGAGAATACTTTTTAATTCCTGTATTCTTCTTTGGAAAACTGTGGTGGGTTGACCTTGGCTGGATGCCAGGTGCTCACCAAGCTGCTCTATCGCTCCCTTCCTCAGCAGGACAGGGAAGGGAGAAAATAAGATGGAAAAAACCCTTGTGGGTCAAGATAAGGACCCACGAGTTTAATGAAGCAGCAGCAAAAGTTGTGTGCACAGAAGAGAGGGAAAACAAAATATGCTATTCTCTACTTCCCATCAGCAGGCGATGTTTGGCCACTTCCCGGGAAGCAGGGCTGCAGTACACGTAGCAGTTGCTCCCCACCCCCCACTTCCTCTTAGCTTTTAAATCTGAGCAGCAGTCATACGGTATGGAATATCCCACTGGTCACTTTGGGTCAGCTGTCCTGGCTCTGTCCCCTCCCAAGACCTTGCCCACCCCCAGCCTATGGGTGAGGGCCAGGGGGACAGTTGGAGAGACAGCCTTGGTGCTGTGCAAGCGCTGCTGGGCAGTAGCCACACACTGGTGTGTTACCTTCACCTTTCTAGCTACTGATGTGTTTTGGTATTGGGTCTGGCTGAGCCTCGTAGCAGCCCCCACAGCGCTGTGGGGCTGCTACGAGGCTCAGCCAGACCCAATACCAAAACACATCCCTTTTCCAAATAAATGCTTTTTTGAACATAAACACATTTATTTAAATTAAGTCAAAAGCAAAGTGTGCAAAAATGTTGAAGAGCCCCGATGTGGTCCCAACTCTCCCCCCACTGACACTGTAGGGTCAGTGCCTAATTGAGGTGTTCTGAATCATGCTGCCAGGGTCTTGAATGTACATTTAAGCATTGCAGTAACATCTAGAGTAGCTGGCCTAAATCTCTTCCCCAGAGGCTAGCACTAATTGTGTGAACATAAGAACACTGTTATTGGGTCAGGGCAAAAATCCAGCTAGCTCCTTCTCCAAAACTGACCAACATCAGATGCATAGGGAGGCATGTAAGAACAGGGCAACATATGGTGACATCTCCCTGGTACACTCCTTTGCCAGCAGTGACTTATGCCTCTGGGTCTTCCTGAATGAAAGGTGATGCCTTTGCATTTAATAGAATCCTGTCAATTTTATTTCATTAATTTGTCTCATCACTTTTGAATCCAGATAAGCTTTAGGCATCCATGATGTCTTGTAGCAGCCACACATATAAGAACATAACTCTATGGCTTGATCTTAATCTGTTACTTGCTAGTTTCATTTGATGGTGTTAGCATAGATGAGATAGTTTCTATTCATTTCACCCACTCTGTGTTACTGCTCTTTTATAGCCATCTGCCGTATCCTTTCCTCAGTGACTTCTCCAAAATGAGGAGTGTTATTACCTTTAGCTTTTCACTATCATTGTCCCTCTTATTGTCCATCTCTGTATCTTTCCCAGTACTCTGTGTTCTTTTGGAGACAAGGGAACACCGAACTGTATTAAAGACACCTGAGGGATTTAAACAGTGGCATTACAATATTTTCCGTTTTGTTTTCTATTCCTTTACAAGTAATTCTTAATTCTGCCTGCTTTTGGCATCCATTAAATACTGAGCTAATAGTTTCATAGAGCTACCTGCTGTAACTTCACTATCTCTTTCCAGAACAGTAATAGCTGGTTCAGAATCTGTCACTGTGAAAGCAAGATCTCTTTGAATGCATAGTGAAGATTTCTCTCCCACAACTCTGCTTGCCTGTCACATCATTTTTACTAGTGAAGCAAAACATGGACAGAACTGCTTTTGCAGCAGACACAGCCCTACAGATTATAAGATAAATATCTTCTCTCAGTGGCAGGGTCTGTTCCTTTGGAGCCTGAAGAGTCAGAGAGGAAGATCCAAAATGAACTTTTTGCATCTGAAACAAAGTATGTCAAATGACTGAATGCACCTTTGTGGCAGAGAGATGGGAAAGGTAAACAAGGAGGAGCTGCTAAATCATTGAGATCTAGAGAACAGTAGCCTATCCATAGCTATTGTATCAAAGGAACAGGGAGTCACCAGAGGAGAAGGGGCAGAGGTAGCCTGTTTAGACTTGCTGAACCAAGAGAAAGAGGCAGAGCACTGAAAATGTGTTCTTACCGTTACTCTACATTCTCACAAAGGGAAGCTGTACATATTGCTAGTCTGATCCTGGAGACCTTACAAAGTGGGAGAGGTATTGCAAGTGTGGAGCTGCATGTGGCATGACGAAGCCACTCTTCTCTTGCCAGCACAAGCCTGTTATTCAGGTGTAATGACTTTCTTTAGATATGTTGATCAGATATGAAATATGAGCATCTTCTAAATACAAAGAGAGGGTGAGGAAGCCTTTTATGGCACAAGACAAAAGAACATTTGATGAGGGTGGTACAGACTGTTACCAGGACAGCTTATCCATGATAAGGGTAGAGGGTGATTTCACAATGATATTCCTGGGAAGATTTACAATATATTTACTCGGTGGAGTATTGAAAACTGTCACTGGAAGTGATCTTCCAACCTCCAGGCAGGTCTTTTTCACCTAAATTCCACAACTAAAGAATTTTAGTATCTAAAATTCCACAACTGAAGAATTTAGTACCAAGAAATTCAGCCCACATGTCTTTGTACAGGTTCAGTTTCAAATTAAGACATTTAAACAAAGGCATAGACATATGTGCTTAGCTCATACTATAGTCATAGTGGAGGATAGTGAATGATCCCTGTCAGTGACCAAGTAGGTACATGCTGAAGCTACCCAAATATAGGCACATGGTGCCATATGAGATGCCCTCAAGTGTTCACGACACCATCACTGGACTGGTAGATTTGACAGGGACTTCTGGGAACTAGCTGGAGGCCAGGTAAGATACTCTTCGGTGCCTAAAATAAATCCTCCACCATATGCTTAGGATATTGAATCCCAGTCTTAACCCATATGGTGTGAGGAGATTGGATAACGACAGTGTATCATTCAAATGCTTGAAGAGATCTGTTGAATCACAACTGAGGTGTGTTCATTTTCCTGCTTGGCCACTAGTCACCACTCCTCAGGCCTTGGATCTAATGTAGGTCCTGTGTGTTGTATCTACCAACCTTGGGTGAATGTTTTGCATAGAATCATTTTGATTGGAAAAGCAATTCAAGGTCATCCATTCCAACTATTAACCCAACGCTGCGAAGTCCACCACTAAACCATGTCCTTAAGCACTGCGTCTATGCAGTTTTTAAACACCTCCAGGGATGGTGATTCCACCACCTCCTGGGACAGTGTGTTCCAATGCTTGGCCACCCTTTCAGTGAATAAATTCTTCCTGATATTCGATATAAACCTCCCTTGGTGCAACTTGAGGCCGTTTCCTCTTGTTCTGTCGCTTGTTATCTGGAGGAAGAGACCAACCCCTACCTAGGCATGTATTAGTCTTTCTCAAATGGTGTTTTGTGCCTGTGTGCAGGAAACTGAATTGCACCCCTAGTCACTTGTCAGAGGAATCTCCCCCAAAATCCAATGACTGTATTGACTGTGTCTCTATTGATTATGTGGCAACTTAGACACATAGCTCACCTGCTGACACATTCCTTTAGACATCTGTATTTGATGTCTTCATTTTGCACTGAATCCACCCCTCTGGTCTGTCTTCCTGCATATCAGTGTTTTCTTTTTACTGCTTTTTGCAGGTGACTTCCTTTTACACCAGTGACACAACTGCAGCATACGCATTACTTCTCTGCAGAGAACGGCATTCACAGCAGTGTATGTATTGTGATGTTAGCCTTAAATTTAGTCTGAGATAGGAGGCACATCTCAGCTATAGCTGATGTTCAACAGCTAATTCTGCATAACTCAGTAGACAGAAAAAACATGCTGCATATGGGCTTCTGCCAGCTTCTGGAAGATGGCACACACACACATGCACATCGAGTAAACCCACATGCTGCTGACATTCTGCCAATTCAGTTTTGAGATCCCGTCTTCCCGCAACTTTTCTTAAATTATAATGTGCTGCTCAGAGAGTCAGATGCAGGTTTATACATTACGGTGACCCTGTCTGGCAAGATCAGGACTTTTAGGGCATGCAACACATCAGTGTGTGGTCTCGGCAGCCTTCATCTGATGGTATTTCCAAGGACCCTCCAGCAGACTTGAGAGCTGGATCCTTCCAGGAGAGTTTTCCTTGCAAATCCAGGGCTGGGCACGAGGAGGGAGGTAGAGTTTACATTTTTATGAGTCCTGTTAGCACTGGTTAGGTTTTCTATTATTTCATCAATCCTTTCAGAATCCCTTTCTCTATCCTTTCTTTTTCAGTTCCATCAGCACACGAAATAGCAGGATGCTAAATGGGTGCCTTGGGTCTGGGCTGGTTTCTTTTTCTTCCTCCTCTCCTGTTTATCTCTCTAATGTTGACACTAATCTAGTGCAAGTAGTTGCTTCATTTACACACATAAAAAATTATCAGATTGTGAATTAGGTAGAAAAGTAGGGATATTGTTCAGAAAATTACCTTCTATTTCAGCAGCTCTGTTGACTCCCACATTTACTGTGGATTAAAATTCATGCTACCCGGAAAGGCAATTTTCTTTTTTAGTCTTGTGACTCTTCCTGCTAATAACAAACATATTCAGATGTATGCTGAAAAGCAAACCAAACACTCAACTTACTCCAAGTTGCTTGTTTGGAACGAGTGCCTTCCCAAAATTTGTCGAGAAGAAAAATAGTTTTCTTATTGCCAAATCTGAAGTAGCTGTTCTACTTTTTTGCAGGGTTTCTGCTTATGAAGATTTTCTTGTAGGTACATTCCTCTGAATAATTGTCTATTTTAGGTTCAAAAAGGAAAAACAGACAAAATCCCCTAGAGGTCTGCTTAGACAAACTGAGCTGGTTGTGCACAGTACCTAGCACCATCAGAACATCCCAGTGAAAATACAAAGACTGATAAATATGAGCATCCCATCAAGGGCCTTATTAGTGACCCAGTCCAGAGCTGAAGGCAAGGGAAGACTTATGGTGTAAATTTTTTTCCAATGTGACAGATGCACAGGTGAGGTTTGGGGCAGACAGTATCTCAAGGATGCAGCAAATGTCATCTCCCCAAATCCAGCTGAGTGCATGGTATGCTGATGCTACCTTGTCACCCTACAGAGCCAGACCTCAGCCATGTCTTCACCTGTGTCTGTGTTCAGATACGGTGTTGCCTTGTTCTACACCACAGTAGGAGAGAAAAACTACAGCCCTGCAGTTTTTCTGGAGATGCAGATCTTCATACAGCAAATTCAAGAGAATAAGGGAAATTAGTACTTGTGTGTTTTAGCAAGGGATCAGTAAGTTGAATCTGCAACAGGGAAATCCAGTACCATGTGTGGTACCCAGTAACCCTTTTCACTCAAAACTGCTCCAGTTGTAATCCTGCCTGTATGTGCCTGTTGCATACAAGCTTGGCAGAGAGAGACAGAGAAGCACCACACAAAAGGAGAAACAGGGAAGATGCTGTTTGTGGGAATCATAACTCCCTATCTGTTTCTTACTTGAAGTTGTACAACTGGGAACACCCTGTATTCAGGATAGATATCCTGAGCTTTAAAAATGACATGAATAAATGTTTCACCTCTACTCATTTGCCTGGCTTTGTGTGCTCCTCAAGAATAACGACAAAAGGAAATGTTCCAAAAAGCATTGCTTATGAGGATTTCTCTGGGGTTCCAAGGTGTCTGATGCTCCCCAAAATGAGGATGCGTGATTAATTTTTGTTGCTAAGAAAAGCTATCCTTTTAACTTGCTTTTATTTTCTGGCAAGTCAGCTAAGGGGTAAAAAAAATAATAGAGCTGGTGGGATAAAGCCTCAGCAGAGTAAAATCCATTATATCTAAAAAGAAACATGGAAAGATCAAAGAGGGAGCTAAACGTGTCCTGAAGTACTTCAAAAGGTGGCTCACTTAGGAAGTATTGATCATCTCAGGATAGAAGTGGAAAATTGGCCAGCTGTTGTAGAGATGGAAAAGCAGCAAGTCTTTTAGTCTATATGTAGGTTTATGTGCTGATAAACATTATAGCTATTTGCAGCTATGGAAATTAGGGTATGAGTTAGACATTACCTTACCAGTGGTGTTTTCAATTGCAATCCATTTCATTCCGAGTTGAAGATTTTAGCTCTGTTAGTGTTCCTAAATACAGAGTTCCTTTGTTTTCTAATAAAGTACAGGTTTCTGCATTTCATTTATGCCAAAATTTGTAACAAGTTTAAAGAGAACAAGTTTCTGCTCTTGAATATGAAGGACAAAACTAGGACTGTAAGAGGTAACCAGTAAAACACAGTTTGTAAAAAACTGCAGGTTTTATATATATGTATATAGAGAGGTACATACATAAACACATAAAAATAACCAAGTATAAGTTGCATGTTATATATCTAATGTAATATTTGATATTTGATATATGATATAATGTAATTATACATAATATAGTGTAAGAGTATTTGCCCTGAATTAAAACAGAAGAAAAAAAGAAAAGAAAAAGAAAGGAAAAAAAAGTAAATTACAAAAAGAAGGAAAAAAAAAAAAAAAAAGGTGAGGAGCCTAGAGACCTGTCAGTTTGATTTTTCCCAGTGGAAAAATGGAATATTTGTTCACAAAATAAATTTAAATTAAAAAAAAAAGTCAGTTTTGCAAGAAGGGCATGTTCTATCAGAAAATCCTCTGACTGAATGTTCCCAACTAGCTTCACTGACATTTTGTATCTGCTGTGGAGGCAGCATAAAAGAAGTGCAAAACATGCACTCTCTGATGATATGAGAGTCTATGGCTGGGAATTTAAGGCATTGCTCAAGTACTGCTAGTACTTGCTACCTTTTTAATGGTCTATGTGTTTGTTCTGCCCCTTATTTTTAAATTTACCACACTCCACAGCATGTATGAATACACCTCTCTATCTCCCACTTAAAGGTGTGACTGACACTGTGGAAACTGTATGATTTGGACAAACAAAACCCAGTTTAAACAGGATCAGGAAGCCAGAAGAGGAGCCACTGTCAAGGGGATGATAAGGACTCCCAAAGACCACACAGAGGCTAAACTTCCACAAATGGAAACATGAAGCCCTGACACAAAAGTATCCAAGAAAAAAAGTCTGATAGTCTAAGAGAAGAGTGTGCACAAGAGTTTCTATGCAAAGGTGTCTGGTTAATGCATAAAATAAATAAGATGACCTGTTTAAGGCTTTTGTGCTGTGTACTTCCAAACATGAGCTTGAGCAATCGTAAGAATAGGCTGAGTGACTTCAGTGAGTGGAATATTGCTTCTGACCTGAGCAGCAGCTTGAGGAGATTCTTTAAAAAAAAAAAGATTTTTTGCACTTTAGAAGACTATTTGAAGTGATGCATTTGGATTATCTGGTTAAGTAAATATGGGGTTTCTATGTCAAGCATTCATAAATATTCTCTTTCTCTTTTATCTTTTAATACACTTTCTTTTATATAGAACCCAGAGTAAAATCAAAAATGTCAGAAGAATTACTTTTATTTTTTAGCACTGAAAGTAAAGATAAACTCAGGTCCCATTTACTTTAACAAAACATGGAAGCCAATTTTTTGTCTTAGATAAGTACATGAAATGCTCATGATTTTTCAGGTGCATGCCCTTGACTGCAGAGTTAACCCAGTAATATTAATGAGAAAAGAATGAACACAGTGCCAATAGAAAAACCATAGCAGCTTTAGCCATTTAATGTAAGCAAGAAAGAGCACAATCCTGATCCCAGTGGAGTTAATGGATTTTTACAGGATTAGGTTCTTAATTCCAATGGAGCTGAATGAGCAAGAAAGACATGATGCACTTTGGGCTGTCTTGACGACATTAGTAGTCATCCCTGTGGAGATGGTGTGTACATATATTTTTTATATATATACACACAAACACACACATATACATAAACACATGTGTGTGTGTGTGTGTGTGTGTACTTACAGAAAGAATCCCTTTGGTGAGAACTAGGAACTTTATTCTTCTCTCTGCAAATATTTGGTAAGATAGAATCTAATCTGAAAACTCTCAGGCAGCTCCTTGGTTTGGATATTCCATATATATAGCTTTGACAGTTTAAATGGGAAATTTTTGGTTTATAATATGTGGCATTTTAAAAAGATTAAAGCTTTCCACAACAGCTTTATTAAGAAAATAACCAGTGGCAAGTGTTGAGCTACTTTTTAATGTTTCCCATAATAATGTCATTAAAGCAATATTTAATTAAAATCCAGTTAGTGTATGATGATAAAACACTATTTTCAATACTGAATTTAGATTATTACTTTTCCAAGTTTCTTTTTAGCATGAAGGCAGTTAGAGTCAGCATGCTATTCTACAGTGGAAAAGAATTCTTTTTTTTTTTTTTCACTTTAGAAGACTAATTTTTTGAAGTGATGGATTTGGATTATCTGGTTCAGAAAATGTGAGGTTTATATGTTAAACATTCACCAATATTTTCTTTTGCTTTTAAAAGTCTTTAAATTTCAAACTAAAATTAGGCAGCAACAGACCTGAAGTTTTGTGGCTGTGGGAAGAAACTTCTCATATTCAGGACAATGTGTTTAGCATCTTTCAGGTCTATAAAATGGTAATTCTGCTAGCCATTGTTGTTATTTATTATGTTTTATTGCATTTCACACAGCCTCATGAGCCCATTCTGATAGAGTTATGTACTGCTGGAAGACAGTCTACCTTTGGAAAGGCTCGTATTCTAAATAGCACAATAAATGAAATCAACATACAGGGAATTTGAGCAGAGGAATAACATGCAGAAAACTAAATTTATAGGCTCAGTATTATGTTGATCATGTGAGACAGAAAAACTGAGTGCTGACCTCTATTTTCCAGAATGTTTCTGGATTTTGCATAAAAAAGCAATTGTCTAAAAACTGTAAACATCCCAGGGAAGAAATGTTTTCCTCATGTTTGCAGGTGAATGTCCTGCTAAACAAGGTACAGTGCTGCTCTTGCTCTCTCCTTTTGTCTCAGGACAAAGGTGTTACCTCCTGTTCTTCACTTTTCTTTTCAAATACGGTCTTTAGCTTTTATATTTCCTATTTTCAGTCTCAGAGAGAGAAAGGCATTCCAATACAGGGAATAGCCACACCAAAAAGGAGAGAGTCAACAGGAGGCAGACAGCACAACCCCAGAGGAAAGCTTGGTCAGCTCCTTCCCCTCTGCCTGTGCAGTAAGGTGCATTGTAACTGAATTCAAACAGGCATCTATCAATATGGTTTTCTTAAAGATGCCTGGCGGAATCATACACAATACCTCTCTCTGAATAATGCATTCCTACTCAAAAAAGCCTGGATGTCTTTTCTGGAGAGAGGCAATTCAGCAGATTTAGTTACACTTTCTACATTCCACTTCTCCATTAAGATAACAAGGGAACACGCTTTCACGATTTACAGTTTTCCAATGATCTATATGAACTATTGGTCTACACTTCAGCTTTAGTTTTCTTCATCCTCAATCGGCCAGTGTGAAATCTGCAAACTTTCTACAATCACATCTCATTTGTCAGTCTCTGTCCCATGCTGGAGAGTTCGATGGCTGGTTTCTGCTGCCCCAGAAGCCCTTCACAGCTCTAACTGTGCTGGTGCAGCTAAAGGTGATGTGATCTATCAAGGACACATGTTACATACGCTATTCCCATTATATGGCTGTCAGGTCTGAAAAACTTTAGCTGCAACTCATCTATGTATTAAGTCACTGGCAGATGCCAGCAGGAGGTCTGGAAGCTCTGCTGAACTTCTAAGCAGGAGGTCAGCCTGTCTGTGTTCACTGCTTTTTTAGGACTTATTCAAATGCCATTGCTTCCTTTACCTTCTTTTTTTCTTCTCATTAGAAATCATTGAGGAAACAACCTCAATAGAAAACTACTAGTGTCATTTGGTATCGCCTAGAAAAAATGTAACATATAAGTAAAATGATTGACCATTGTATAAAAGTCACAGAATCAAAAAATGGTTGAGGCTGGAAAGGACCTCTTGAGGTCTTCTGCTCTTGAGATCCACTCCTTCCTGCTCAACCACAGTAAACAAGAGCAAGCTGCCCAGCACTGTGTCCAGTCAGGTTTTCCCAACTCCAAAGATGTCTCCAAGGACAGAGACTGCACAATCTGTCTGGGCAACCTGTTCTAGCACTTGATCATGCTCACCATAATCAGAAAAAGTGCTTTCTTCTGTTCAGGTGGGATTTTCTGGTTTTTAATTTGTGCCCATTGTCTATTGTCCTGTCTGCAGGTACTACTGAGAAGGGTCTGAGTCACTTTACTTCATATCCTTCCCATTAGCTATTTAAACACATCAATAAGATCCCTCCTGAGCCTTCTTTTCTCCAGGCTGAACTATCCCAGCTCTCTCAGCCTCTCCTGATATGAAAGATGCCCTGGTTTCTTAATAATCATTGTGTCCCTGTGATGGATTTGGTCCAATAATTCTGTATGTTTCTTGCACTGAGCAGCTCAGAACTGGACACAGCACTCCAGATGTAGCCTCTCCAGTGCTGAGCAGACGGGGTGGATCACCTCCATCAACCTGCTGGCAACACTCCTCCTAATGCAGCCCAGGAAGCTGTTGGTGTATTATTTTTTCTGCAGGGATGCACTGCTGGCTCATGGTCAGCTTGTTGCCCACCAGGACCTCAATCCCCTTCTCCACAGGCCTGCTTTCCAGCCAGCTGGCTTCCTGGGTACTGGTGCCTGAGATTATTTCTCCCAAGATGCAAAAGGACTAGCGGTTAGCCAACCATAACTTGGGAATACTCTCAGACTGAACAACTGAGATAATTTCGTTAACATTTTTCTTCATACTCAAGACCAGTGCAACTCCAGAAGTTACCACTTCTAATATTTTCAGTGATGGATCACCAAGGAGGTTCTGGAAATTTCCTACTAAAGATACCATGGTAGAATTCAAATTCGTCATCTACCTGGACTTGTGCAAAGCATTTGACACTGCCCCACACAACATGGTTGTCTCAAAATTGAAGAGACATGGATTTGACACTTGGACCACTGGGTGGATAAGGAATTAGCTGGATGGTTGCACTGAGACTTGTGGTCAACAGCTTGACGTCCAAGTGGAGACCAGTCATGAATGGCATTCCTCAGGGGTGGGTGCACCCTCAGCAGGTTTGCTGATGACACCAAGCTATGTGGTGCACCTGACATGTTGGAGGGAAGGGATGCCATCCAGAGGGACCTTAGAGAGGTGGGCCCGTGCGAACCTCATGAACTTTTACCAGGCCAAGTGCAAGGTCCTGCATGTGGATCAGGACAATCCCAAGCATGAATAGAGGTTGGGCAGTGAATGGATTGAGAGCAGCCCTGAGGAGATAGTCTTGTGGGTGTTGGTTGATAAGAAGCATAACTTGGCCCGGCAATGTACATTTGCAGTCCAGAAAGCCAACCGTGTCCTGGGCTGCATCAAAAGAAGCGCAACCAGCAGGTCAAAGTAAGTAACTCTCCTTCTCTACTTCACTATGGTGAGACCTCACCTGGAGTACTGCACCCAGCTCTGGGACCCTCAGCACAAGGAAGACATGGACCTTTTAAAGTAGGTCCAGAGGAGGGCCATGAACATAATCAGAGGGCTGGAACACCTCTCCTGTGAGGACAGGCTAAGAGAGTTGGGGTTGTTCAGCCAGCAGAAGAGAAGGCTCCAGGGAGATCTTACAGTAGCCTTCCAGTACCTAAAAGGGGCCTTCAAGAAAGCTGGAGGGGACTTTTTATAAGGGCAGGTGGTGATAGGACAAGTGGCAATGGCTTTAAACTGAAAGAGGGTGGATTCAGATTAGATTTAAGCACGAAATTCTTTCACTATGAGGATGTTGAGGCACTGGCACAGGCTGCCCAGAGAAGTTGTGAATTCCCCATCCCTGGCAGTGTTCAAGGTCATATTAGATGGGGCTTTGAGCAACCTGGTCTAGTGGAAAGTGTCCCTGCCCATGGCAGCAGGGCTGGAACTAGGTGATCTTTAAGGTCCCTTCCAGCCCCAACCCATTCTGTAGAACCATTCTATGCTTCTATTCCAGATAACTACACAGTAAATGTATCAAATTAATATAACTCAAATTAAAAAAGTGTTTGTTAGTTCTCCATGATGGTTAGGTGGATTGTGAATGATTTTTCCTACATCTCCAAGACACTGACCCACAATAACTGTTCTCTTTTAAGATCTTGATGCAGGGATTTTTCTTTCTGCTTTGCGTACTACTTACCAGTTTTGATATTGGTATTATTTGTACTCCTGGAAAAGTAGTTGTGTAGATGAAATGCAAGTAGGAAGAAAAGACACATGCTTCATTCTCTTCTCATGCCAGTATAGTATTATTCATTTCAATGGATTTTGTTCTGAGCCACTGCAGTTTAAATAAGAGTTAAAAGAAATGTGTAATCTATCTAAAGTGTGGTAAACTGGTATATGGTGTTTGATGCCATGAATACAGACAGGAAAAAGAGTTGAAAATTGTAAACTTTTTGGAAAAGGCATTGTATCTTCCTTTAATTTGTGTAGACTTTTATTTGTTTCTGATGGGAGGTTAAGCTATGTAAGGAATGCAGTAGTGGGCTCTAAATCACCTTTTAGGAAGCCTATTGACTGTTGTTCTTAGAGTAGTTGGTAATTTACTTCCTTGTCTTCAGGTGGATTGGTAGTTCAGTGCTGCAGCTCTTGATTTGCTCTTCCTTGCAAGAAAGAGCAAGAAGTATAAAGAAGGAGTCTCTGGCAAGCAGTTCACTGCTGTTCTAGTTCTTTGTGTCTTATTGTTAGCAAAAGTAGCATGACCTTACATAATGTGACACATGATAGAAGTAATGTGACAAGACATATCAGACAGGCGGTGCTGCACATGAGATATATGACACATCTCATCTGAAACAAACATTGCACTTAGCAAAGATAGTACTTTAAAAGGCACTCTTCTCTCTACCCTTCAGACTGTTGATATAAGGGTTATTACAGAGACTAAACCTCCGTCCTGAATAACACCAGAAGTCCAACAGATTGCTGAAGCTAATGTTTAAAATTAGAAGATTAAGATTAGAGATAAAACTAAACACAACTCTGTTAAACTGTGTGGTCTGAAGGAGAAGATGGTAGGATTTTTCTCCCCATTGACTGTCAGATCAATTATACAACTAATAGCACAAGGCAACAGCTGTCAATTGGAAATAACAGAAGTGAGATTTCATTACTTTGGGTCATTGTGGTTGGAAAACACTTGCAAAACCTGGAGTTCTGTGAATTGGTAAAGAAACACATGGGAAATTTTACCACATATTGTACTACATGCTTATCAACCATAGTTAAAATTTGTTCAAAGTTTATTAATGTATATTTGCAAAGATGCTGTAGTCTCAGTTTTTAGCACAAGCACAATAGATAACTAAATAAAGTACAATAAATAGATTGATATTACATGAGACCAAGCTCCAGTGATTAGCTCTTGCACTACTGCATAGAAGCTCCCATGCTTGAGAAGAATGCTAAGATAGAGGAATTCTTTTGTGTCACCTTACATATATGTGACCATCTTTTTCTAAAGAGTGGCAAGAACTTTCTAATAATGAATACATGAAAATTCAAAACATGCTTGGTTATTGAAAATGCCATATTATTTATTCCTGCTTGATGGACAGGTGAGCTGGGGCTCAAGGAGACTAAATAAACTGCAGGTGTCATAGAGAATTGGTGACTAAGTCCAGCGTGCTTCCACGCTGGCTTCCACTTAGGTCAGATCACAGAGATGAAAACAAGGGCAGATATGCTGGGCGGGCAAGGGGGCTATGTGAATTGCTCAATCCTTAATATTGCATTTTGGACATCTGCTTTGTACCTGTTAGGACTGTAGCTAAATGAGTTGGCTGCTGAATAGGCCATGGCCTGAGGTTCAGTTAACTGAACAGGACATGGAAAACTAGTGGATGTGACATGAGGAATCACTGGATGTGACAGATAATGAAAGAGTCTGACAAAAGTTACAGATGGATCCATGAGGAATAAATGGACTTCATGTGTACTTAAGGGGGAGTTACGTGAGAAAGAGCTAGACCTCACATAGACTTGGAGACCCTTGGGGACCCTTTGGTGAGCAGCACATTGCAAGGGGAACCCTTGAAAGCACCTTGGTTAATATATCATTAATACCATATATGGCTCTGATTACCTAGGTAAAAGTATCAGAAACACCAAATTTAAACATAGCTGTAAGGAAACACATGAGCAAGCAAAGTAATTAGTGTATCTGGGAGGAGAATAGCACAGAGATAGGGAGGTGCAAGGACAGTGAAAAAGAGGATCAAGAAATAAGAAAAGGGACGATACAGTATGTAAACCATGTGACCGATGCTGTCCAGGGGTCCCTGCAGGCAGTCCTACACTTGGTCACCGCAGCCTAAACCATGACAATGAATCAAATCTGGTTTTCTGGCAATGCCATTCAAATCAAACCTGCTTCTGCCACCAAGAGGACTTGGGTGATCCTTACCAAACTGGGTGCTTTCCCCAGCTGGTAGGCAAACACCCAGATGGATGTATCCAACTTTCTGATACCACTACGTTATATGTATATATACAGTATATATGCCCCTACAGCTGATCTTCATATCAAAAGTTTTATTTCTTCTTCTCAGGTGAAAAGTCCTTTAGTTCATTCCTTTCTTTCAGGTAAGATTCCTTTGTGCTCCATGAACCCTTTTATGCTTCCTTTTAGTTTACAGTTTTCTGACATATACTTGATTATAAATTCTCTTGTTTAGGCCTCTCTTAATCTAGCAAAACACACTTCTGCTCATAAACCAGTCTTTTCTTCTGTCGTCATTTCTAGTGTGCTTTTCCATGTGGCTGTTTTATGACCAATTTTCACATTGTACAAGAACCCATAAAGTGAGGTTGGTAGTTTCTCATTGCTTCACTGCAAATGGCTTTTTATTGCTCTGGATGAGACATTGGTCTGGATTTGAGAGATATGGATATGAGTTCTGGCCATAAATGAAAGTGGTTGCACTAATGTTTTTCTCAATGGGTTCATTTCTGGTTCACCTGGTGCTTTGAATGATCAAAGCACATCAGCTCACCTTCTGATCCGGGTTTGCCTCCCTTGTTTGTAGACAGGGATGTGAAGCTTTCTTTGAGGAATGTTTTGTGATTTAAGGGGTGAGAATAAGATGAGAACAAGGCATGTAGTGGTATGTGTTGCTTTATTTATTGCTATTTATTTTTCCCATTATGAGTGGAAAAGTTTTGGGCAAAAATGGGGGAGAGCTCTTTATGAGTTAATATTTGACAGTTCCTTACCAAATGGACCTCATAAGGAGACTTTTATCGGGTGCCAGCACTGTTCAGATAACGTTTCAAAATGCAAACATTTTAGAAGAGGGATTATCCAGAGAAATCATTCTAGTTGGATTAAAAGATTTACAAAGGAAGAAAATTGAACAGCAAGAAACACATGAAGCTATTATTTTCTTTTCAAATGTGCTGCTGCTATCACTGGTTTGGCAAACTCCTGTGGGTCACATCCTGAGTACAGGACAGTACTCCAAAACACCTCTACTATTAGTCAGTCTTCTGCATGATATACCTTTCCAGTTTTTTTGTTATTTCTTTCCCTGGTTTTAAATGGTAAAATTTCACTGATTTAAGGGAATCAGTGAAGATGATGCTGTTTTACATCAAAAAAAGTGAGCAGAAAATTGGACTGTTGACTTACATTCCTTATATTAGCTCCCTACTTTTGCTCAAGAAAATATGTACTAAGTGAGAGCACATAATATTTTGTTATCTCTATACAATAAAAAAAAATAATTCTGGTATGTACCAGACTGTATTGCCATTTTTATTAACAGCTTGAGCCAGTTGTCCAATTCTAATAGTATATGATATGTTTCTTTTGTGTGTGTGTGTGTTCTTTCTTTCCTTTCTTTACTTTTTACATATTCTCTTGAAGATGATTTTGCATACTTTTGTTATGTTTGTTGCTAGAATCAGTGGAGTTAAGGTAAAGAAAAAAAGTAAAAATAGAAGTAAGAATATAGTTTTCAACTGGTATAGAAAGGTAATTAAACTATACTGCCTTAAATTATAGCTCTAGGTAATTTATCTAAGCTAAACTCTCAATAAACAAGAAGAGAAGAGAAAACCATGCTTCACTTTTGCGTACTCAAGGCATAAAGGCTGTGACTGGGCAGTCCTTACCAGAACACAATATTGATTATAGCATCTGTTTTCACATGAGTTCTGCTCTTCACTGAAGAACTCATTTACCTGCATGCTAATTCAGATGCAATGACCTCCAGGAACACCTTAACCAGAGAGATATTTCCAACGTGAATGCACAATAGCGTGGGTAGCTTTGGACTTGGCTTCGTTTGCTCTTGACATAAATGTCACATCGAAGCACCATCTCTCTTCCTGAATCTTGGGAACCAGGGGTTATTTAGCCTGACAGTTGGCAGCCAGATTCACTGTCTCAGAAGTCGTCGTGGAGTGGTGGCTTTTATTCTTTCTTTTTATACAGCTTCCTTCTTGATTCTTTTTTTCTTAGCTATATGGTATTCTGTCATTTGAAAACTGAATGACACATTAATTTCAAGCACTAATGGGAAACTTTCAACTTGAAATCTAGTCAATTTAAAGGAAGTTAAATGCAGTTTCTGCCAATGCATTTACCTAGAGACATCCTGCCAATGTTATATTTTTGCATTCACGTTTTCCTATCTTTAAAACGTATTTCTTTTTCTCTGTTGCTGTGTGAAAGACAAAGTCACTGGAGGATGATAGTGACAGAATGAGTGACTATACAAAAGGTGCCCACAGAACTGTCTCTGAACCATAAAGAGCAAGTTGAAAATTTGGCACATTTTTTCTTTTCCAGAGGAACTTCACATAACTTGCAAATAGACATTTATTTTCGAAGAACACCCACCATTTTTGAAGAATTTGTTACAGAATTTAAATCAAACTTTGTCTTTTTAACAAAAAGATATTAAAAAAAAAATCTGTAAAAACACAGCTGCAACAGAAAATATCTGATCAGCCTTGGTACAAAAGGTCTTTGCCAAGTGTATGGATGAGAGAAAGAAAGGCAGAATTCCTAATCTTTTCCAATGCCTGACAGTAAAAGATATTACTTTTTATAATGGTGGTTAAAACATTTTTGGAATGAAATATGATTTTTATGTTAACAGTTTCCCTTTAATTAATTAAGCATAACATATTACCTCTGGCTGGATAGTGCTGACTGCAGCTGAGAACAAATTAGTTCCTACCATCTGAGATATATTCCTGCTATTTACATGGTTTTGAAGCCATGAGACCTTCTGCTTTTTCAGTGCAGAGAATTTAGGAGCTACCACCCAAGCACTAACCTAAGGTGTGCTTCACAGATTAATACTTCTTTTGGGGGACTCATTTAAGCCAGCAATCATACACTACTCACAGATGTGCAGGTTTTTTCTAGTCTGTCCTGACTTGATTTCCAATGTGGTCATAAAGTCGCCTCTTCTCAAAAAGGAGGGAATACTGCAGTGGTAGTCAAGAGTCACAATCTTTATCATAGGTAATGGAATGAAGGTTACATGTCCCAGGACAAATGCAAAGACCTAGAATTTATTTTAGGTTTTATTCTTTTTAGGAGACAATGCCTACAAGAATCCAAGCTGAGATGTCACTGCATTGGGCACCTTCTGGCAAGCTGAACTTGCTCCCTGCAGCTCTCTGTTCTTTTAAAACTGACCTGTGCAAATTAAGATATATCAGTGTAATTCTTTAAATGTAACCAAAACTCTTTTTCTTTTCTCAGATTTTCTGCAATTCAAACTGGGATAAACTGTCCAAAAATAAAGCACAGCTCCTTTCTAGTGTTTGTCTATCTAGCCAGTATAGATACAGAGATGGTAAGATCATGGATCTTGCCAGTTTAAGCCCCAAAGCACTAGATGATTAAATCTATAAAGAGAAAATAAGTTAACAGAAAGAAGTGTATATGCATAAGTTAGTAGTGACATCAGTCCTAAATCTAGTGACCTCAAGACATACTGCAATAAATCAGTAATTCAAGTTTATCCACTTTTTTTGTTTCTATTTCAGACACATGAGGTATTCTCTGTCCTACGTCATTTTCCCTCTGAGAATGAAGAGAGCATATTCACTGAAACTACAAAGACTCAGATCATGGGCAATTTACTTGCCAACAATGATGTCCTCCAGCTAATAAGTACTCTAACATATTTGGATGACTTATCCCTCACATGACAATAAACATTTAATGCAGAAAGATGTGGGGAATTCAGGTAGCTTTATTTTCACTGGCTTACGAACCTTTTGTTGCTTTGGCTTTCTTGCTTTTTAAATATATCCAGCCACTACTTACCATATATCAGCAGCTATCTCATTATCAAAGCTTTTCTAGCTCAGGATAATGAGATTGTGCTTTTGCTTTATTTTCTTGGTTCCCCTGACAATGAGCATAGGCAAGAACAGCCAATTTTTGCTTTCCATATTTTTTTTCAACTTCACTGAGGAAAATATAGCAGTCTGAAAATGGAAATCTTTGTCAGGTCAAAATTTGTGTTGAAACATATGACATTTCTTATGAGCAACTTAAATATAGGCAGAGTGGCTTTCAGCAGAAGAAGAACCTGGGCTAGGCAACCAAACAAAGGGCTTGACATTAAGGGAAGGCATAAATCTGTCTCACTGGATCACATCAATATGCAACGCGCTCTGTGTCAGGAGGTGGTGAGAAAATGAGAGAAACTTTACTGAATTTTAGACAGCAACTATCTCCCTCAAGGGCACAATGTACACCATAAGCTATAAAATTTTTGGACGTTGTCAGCACTTCTAATTTGAGAAAATTATGACTTTTAGTCCACAATTGGTTTTTCTCGATTGTCTTTTGAAATGTTTGCTAAAGCTAATAAAACAACTCCCCAGACATAGAGAAGGAAAAGTCTACAAAATTAAACATTTGTATGACTGATACAGATTGCTTTTCATACAATTGCATTTTTCAAGATTCTCGATTTGCATTCAAGTTTTCATTAGATTTTTCAAAAGTCCTAATGAAGAAAAAATGTGTTTTTTAAAGTTTTACTCTGCTTTTCTTTAAATCCCATCTCCCTTAGTTTGACCTCTTCTTATTTCTCTTAATTGCCTCAAAACTTTGCATCAAAATTTGTCTTTTAGCCAGTTGTAAGCAAGACTTACATTGGTGAAATGACTATGTTCATTTCACATTACATAATCCAAAATCTGTGGTAGGTCTGGACTTCTTACGATTCCCAAACGTAGTGTGCAAATCTTATTGAAAAAATCAAAGAAGATCCACAATTTTCTCAGCCTCCTTCAAGTGGGAATGTCAAGGAAACAGTTTATGTTTTGGGCTGGGTTACTGGCTGGGTCATAGAAAACTAGAGATCTGAAATAAGGTAAAATGTACTCTCAGCAAAATATTAGAATCCTTAACATTAATCGTATCTGCTTAGAGCACATGTATTGTTTGTCCAGACCCAGCTATAACTTTCTGCCAAGGAGTTTTGTGGCTATTTTTGGTCTTCTCTAAAGGCCAAAGGTGTGGTAGCCATTGCAACAACAGCCATCTTCACTTTGCCTGAGAATGCCATCAAGCCCACCAAATGTGTACAGCAGCTGGTTCTGAAAGGGGTGGGAGGATCATATTTAACCAATTGAAAGATCACTTCTCTTTGCCTGACATCCATCTGCTTTTAACTGTGCTTTGACTTTTTAAACAAATACTGTTTTGCTCTACCTATGGGCTTTCTATCAATCATGTATACGTGGTCAGCTTAACAGTTGAATTCGATGATCTTAAAGGACTTCTCTAACCTAAATAATTCTATGATTCTACAATTCTATGTCTATCTTCACATGTCATTGGGACCTTTTTTCTTCACCATATTGATCTACATCCTGACCATTTAATCTTTTTCTATTTTTGCTACAGGGCCTTTGACAAAAAATGTGTTGCTGACATTCTAGATGTGAGTTTCTGTTTCTAGCAAGAGGGTTTTTTTTCTATTAGTCATTCCTAAGGAAAGCCAATCCACAGTATTTTACAGCAGGGAAGTAGATTGCAAGAGTGGTGAGAAAGGTGAAAAGGCAGATGCTTTGTTAATATCATTTAACGTTTTCCTTATTGACAGAGATGGGGATTACCGTATACTGTTTGAGTTTCTGCAGAGGCCAAAGACCATTCAAATTACCCTTTGAATGACTTTCCAGTGTTAAGCTTGACCAGCTGCAGGGTTGACAGTTTTAAAGATGGTTTCTCATTCCCATCTGTGTATAATGGTGGTTTTATGCCTACATCTGCTTCAGATAATTTTTTGTTTACCATTTGTTTTTACGGACTGAATTTTATTAGAGATACAGTCTTCTTCCTGAAAATCTGTCTATCTTTTCCCCAGTGAGGCCAAAGCTGGTCTCTGGGCAATTCCAAGCCATCAGCCATATTGTGTTAGATTCTGTCATGTCATTCACAAGCCATTGTGTCTTTTACTTTGTGTCAGTCCTTTGCAAAAAGAGGGAAAAAGGCACATGAGAGAGATATGGCAGAGACTGCAGGGCTGCAGATGAGAGGGAGAGGCAATTCAAAAGTGGGAGCAACCATAAAGCTCATACTTCTTGCATGAAAGAGATAAGTAGGTGTAGAATACTGTACTGTATTTAAAGTCTTGCCTATGCTAAAAATGCCCTGGTTGCTGTTCTCCTGCAGACACAGAAACCCAGCAGTACAGATTTCAGTGCTGGTACAGTTTATGTTTGTGATGCTTTGTATGGGACTAGGCAGAACAGTCAAACCAATGGAAAGTTTCATGGTGACTTCTGTCTCATACTATTTCCAAATGCAGAATTAGGACAAAATTGCCAGTTTTACCCTATTTCCAATATTATTCATTATTTTATGTTATTGATATTTTTTTTTATGATATGTCAATTCTCTAGCCCCTGGAACAATCTTTCATTTATACTATAAGTTCACTGTGGAAGATTCAGGAGCACTTACAGCAGTGAAGATTATAGATTAATGAATGATATAATCTTAATGTTATTTTTATTTTAATCCAAATTATGGAGTATTTCTCAGTTTCAGCTCTCCTTGATAAAACATAATTAATGTGAAAAATGCCAGTCCAGCTTCAGTCTCCCTAGGATTTATAATTAAAAAGCTGACTCATGGACTACACTAGTGCATTTACAGTAAGACAAATCAAGAGAAATTGAATTGGTAGTGATTTACATACTTTAAGTTTACAATGATATAAGTGAGAGCAAAAACTTGCCCAGATCCCTAATGTACTTTGATTTATGTAAGCCATGCAACACACTTATAAAGCTCTCTTTCTAAGTCATTTTAGTGATAAGGTATTGCATGACTTTCCTACAAAAGCCATAAATGTCCTTGAATTGACATTGAGGAGAGTTTGTAAAATGAAGAGGGAAGAATGCACCACTCTGAATTCAGTAGTGCTTTAGTTCAAAGTTAGAAGCGCATCATCAGTGACCATGCTGAGGGAGATGTTGCAGGTAGGTACCTTGACCTTTCTTAGTGCTAAGGGCTTTCCACCGGCAGTACTGCTGCCTGTTTGCCCATAGCAGCTCGGCACCCTTCACCCAAGCTGTCATGGCAGGGCTGTCCCAGAGTCTCTGTGGCATCATTTTCCTCTTGTCATTCTCCTGCCGCTTTTCTCCTGTCATTTTCCTCATGTCACTATTCTGGTGGCTGTGTGCCTGCATACATTGTTATGAGAAGTGTTTACCACTACCCTGAGAATCATCCCATCCTTGCCTCCTTTTCCATCTCTTTGGTCATAGCTTTTGAGTTTACCTTAAGGACCCTAGTAACACAGGACCATAAACCATAGTAGGCATTCAGCATGTAGCCACTGTTGCTAATGAAAATGTGCTTAAGCATCACAAGCAGGAATAACTGGGGTGGGGGTGGGGGGTGGGAGGCTTGAGCAGGTCCTGATTAAAACTATACTGTTACTGTGGAAAAATATTATTGGGATGCCAATTGCACTGGATGGGAACCCAGGGAAGGATGCTCATCTGGGAAGCACCATTGTTTCTCTTCTTTCTCCCCCCCTCCCCCTTTTTGATTTTTTTATTTTCTCCAGAACTACATTTCATCTTTAGAGCTGATGAATGACATCAAGTATGGAGCCTCCTAATAAGCCTCCATGAGTGTGAACTTATCTCAATCTAGTTTGTGCAACAGAGGCACTATAAAGCAAGAAGACTGAAAATAATAGCCTACCCAGTAAGACCATGCCTATACTAAGCAACACAGAAGTGCCTGGGACTGTTTCCTGGCCTTGAGGCCATCTGTCAGAACTGATCAGTGTCCACATAACTTCTTCCACCTGATCAGCATGGGTGCATCTGTTCTTCCTGTTGGGAACAGCCTTGGTGTGAGCTAACAGTGACTCAGATGCCCTCCAGTCCATCAGGCAGTAAATCAGCTAACTGTTCAGTGGACATCGAGGACTTGCTTCAGTTGTACATGCACACACCTGGTGCTAGCCGAGCTGCCTGTGAGTCCAAGATGTCCTCATGGGGCGGGCAGACAGCACAGGGGACCTATGAAGGCACCATCCCATCCCAGGCCAGGAAGGACACCTCAAAGCTTCTCAAATGACACCTGGTTCCTACCCATGAGCAATAGTATTCGGTGCTTGTAGCTGGTCAAGGGTAATTGTTTAGGATTTACTCATTGTCCTTTAACTCTCCACTGACCACACTGGGAGCTTAGAAAACTATGCTGTGACTCAGTTACAAACACAGACAGCCAGTGTTGGGCTAGTTTTGTTCTGGGGTAACCAAGAGATCTCCAGAGATGTGACAGGTATCATGAAGGATCTACAAGAGGTATGGTCCTTCTGGAGAAGCAGAAGAGAAAACACTGGGAAGCTAAAATGACACAAGACTTCTTTTTAGGTAATTAAACCTTCAAGTGCATGGGCAAACAAACTGAAGTGCCTTAATCTTGCTTTGAATCCTGCCTTTGGGCACTATGATGAGTGACTACAAAAACCTTTAAATATAGTGAGTGCTTTCTGGCATTCTGCAGCGTAAGATGATATTCTGCATGAGTAATACTGGTATAAATGACCTTAAATTCAAACAAAACAAACGAGAGAAGTTGTACATTAATTAACAAACTGAAGTTGGATAAAGTCTGGTTGTGATAGACTTCCATCTGCTTTAATATTTCATTCTGTGTACTAACTTCACATCATGAGCACATGGATAAAGGTATTACAGTCTAAATAAACAAAGCAAGAAAAGCTTTTTGAAAAATCTTTATCTTTTAATAGTTCTTGATATTTTGTTCCATTAAGCTTTGCTACTAAATTAAAACAATCTGCCTCAAATTAGGACTCATACCTAGGGTTATTATTGTATACCTTAAAACTCTGACCATATAGCTGATAGCAGATCAATAATTTCATAATTACTTTTTTCCCAGAATGCTCTAATAGCTTAATACTAGGAATAAACTACACACATATATACCCTGCTTTCACCATGCTTTTTATTTACCAACAGGGACATCAGAGCATTTTCATTGTGTTCTCATATGCAAGGCTGTTGAAAGAGATTGAAAGATGAAGGAAAAGGAGATCATGAGAAATGAGAAGGATTATAAAAGACTTAGAAATAAGCTTCAATTTCATTGAAACAGGTACCTATATTGTTTGGCTTCAAGGAAGTTTTAAAACCTTATCTTAAGGATCCTTGTCACTGCAGAATGAACTGATGTTACAATGATTCAGTGCCATGAGTGACGTTTCTGAGCTCAAGTGCTCTGCATGCGTTGTCTGTGTCAGGCAGGGTTGAGAGATAATAGGCAGCTACGGAGAGACCAGCATCCTCTTGGAGGTGCTTAGTGAAAGTTTTCTGAACTCTTTTTTTGAGCTTTGAGCAAAAGCAAACAGTAAAGAGTGGGAAATGGAGAAGTTGGAAATATGAAGAGTTAGAAGCAATGAATGTGAAACAGAGGAAACAGAAGCTTTAAGAAGTCAGTGGTAATGAGATGGATGGAAGGAATGCAGGTTCTGAGAACCACTGTTTACCCTAGGAGATGCACAGGGTAATTTCATGCTGAGGAGGCTGTTATGCTGTTAATTTTTTGGAGGGCGCACCATGCTTGGTGAACCTCCAGAGCTGTGCTCAGAACTATGATACTTTACAGTTCTGCTTCAGCTCCCTATTCTCAAATCAGAGTCACATCAGTAGATTAGTTTCTTTCCCATTCCCATTTCATTTCCCTTGGTACCCTTGGGTGAACTCCAGTGATTATGAGGATAAGGGATTGTTTACACGCTCTATATCCAGGCAGAGATCAAGCTTTGCAAATGTTTATTTTATAGTCTGCAAATTCATTGCCTTTTGTGACTTGCATTAACCTAAGCAGTGATTAGCAGTCGTGTTATTAACCTATTATATAACCTATTATATAGATAATATCAGCCTGGATAGTACCTAAAAGCTTCAAGCTCATTTAGCATGCATTTTTGGGTTGTTTTGGGTTTTTTTTCCCTAGTAATGTATTAAAGGTGTTTACAGGATTTTAATAACCTTAGTAGATTACTCAAAAAAAAATTGCTGATTCCACAAAAGGTTTGGTGATTGCTTACTGTAGTTAAGGGAAATATTTCCATTTAACATTTTTCTGATTTGTAAAAATGATCATTTTCTACTGAGAGCTTGATCAGATAGGGAGCTACTTTTAATTAGGTAGATAGTTTAGGAAGCAGGTAAATAGGGAAATCAAGCAAGAAACAGAATGACTTCTTACAATACGCAGTAGAAGACTGTCTTGGTATTAATGGATTATGATCTTATTTAATGTTTCTGAAAGATAGCAAAATTTCCTGAAAAAATGTATTATTACAAGTCCCAGTTCTTTGTGGGATGTGAAATTCTGAGTCTGAATCAAAGCATTTTCTTATGTCCATGACCTATTCTGGAGAACAACAAGTAAGTTTCTGAACAATCTATAACCTGTTCTAAATAATAAATATTAGCAGCTGGTCATTTTGACAGAGTATGGGAAATTTGAAGAAGCAGTTCAGAAATGGTCAGAAATGGAATAAAAGATTCTGTGTCTCTATTTTTCTCTCCCTTTTCCCTCAAATTTCATTATTTGATTTTTTTATTGCAACTTTGTTTGCTTTAAAAAATACAGAAGGAGCTATGGAGAAAGGACTCTTGAAAATGTCATCCATGTTTTAAAAAGGGGAAACTTTACATTTACATTTTCATTTTCAAAATCTTAGCTTTAAAAGGTACATAGTCTGCTGGGTAAGGCAGAAAATGTTAAAAGCAGACAAAAGAAATAACCTTAAACATTACCGAGTTCCAGTTTGCACTTGAACCTGTGCCTCAGGCTTTCATTTTATATTTAATACTGTTTCCTGGTTCTAATTGCTCCAAAGAAGCAGTGATGAAAGCTAAAGAAAGACACCCTATAACAGTAAAAAAATCTGCTTGTGCTTATACCTACCAGTTAAATCCCCCTCTGTGCAGTTCATTTGTTGTGAACTCCTGAAGAAACAAGATGTTTCACATCCACAATGATCTCAGAGGTTACTAGTGGGTACCATCAATAAGAATTAGCTGCTCCTGACCAACTTGTCCTTCACTCCACCTACATTTTCACTCCAGCTCTCCATACCCATGCACAGAGTGGTCTCAGTAGATTGGAGCAAGTGGTGCAAAGCCAACATTCTTACACCTTTGCCAGGTTTCTACCCCATATCTGGAGGTAAAGTAGCCATGCACAGTCCATGAAGTTCTGTTGCTGCTGCAGAACACATATAACAGATTCAAGACCCAAGTTTTTGAGGACACCTACACTTTCATATAGTCTGTATGGGGCAATGAACCCTTAGGGCTTCAAGGCGAAGCAGAAATACTGATTTATATCCCTCATTCTGCAGCTGCTTTTTCACTCTTGAGCAAGTTCTGACTTTGCTTATCTCTCCATAAAATGGATTATGACAGGAATTTCTTGTCATCAAGGCGTGTTATGTGCCTAATTAACTTATATTTGTAATGTCTTTTTATGGCACTTGTATGAAAAAGCTTACATTGCTGTTGTAATGAGTTCGCTTTCTTCCTGTCAACTGCAAATGAAGCAATGGCTGTTTTAACACTGAAGCATATTTCTGCTCTTAATTATGGGCTAGATTATTATCACTTTCAGCCCAGCTTGAAGGTACTCTCTTCTTTGCGATATCCATTTCTTGGGTTTGTGCTGCTAGGTTCAGCTAATTTATTTTTGTAATTGGAAAGGAAGTAAGTTTGAGGAGGCATCACTGTGCTTCATCTTGCCCATCAGGACTGAATAGCTTGTGGTCATTTGAATGTGTTAAGCATCCCGGAGTGCAGTTAGGAAAAGTACTGTAAAATGTAAATTGCATTGCACTGAAAATGTAGCAGCTGTTAGTAAGAGTGAAGAATGGGAGGGAAAGGCTGGTGAGCCCCAGCTCAAAGGGTGTGCTCAGTGCCACAGTTGTCTCAAACAGGGCACAAATCCATTTCTGACTCCTAGTATTTACAACATCCTATTACAGTGGTATTATTTAGAAGTTAATTACAGGGCCCATCAGCTCTTTTGGCTCAACAATATTTCAGTGAAAAGTATTCAGGCATTATGTGACTGGTTGCAAGGGAGATTATCAAAGAGTCAGAGAAGTGTAATAATCAAGGGATTTCTTTGTTAATAAAGAACTTGATGAAAAACAAATTAGTTAACACTACACTGAGCTGAAATCTTGCTGATGGCAAATTTTGAAATTAATTTGAAAAAAACAAACTTAGAAGTCATTTTAAAGTTTAGCGTAACACCAAAATCATGCAGAAAATTTGCAAAAATTTAGGTCTCCAACTCACTTTCTAGGTATGCAGATGATCCTTATTTGCATAGCATCTTAGCACTTCTGTCATGCTGTTTTTAAAATCAGAAACCATTTTGTTTAAAATGAAAAACTCAGTTAGTCACATTGAAATCCACATCTACCCACACCTGCATTAGCTCTTACTCTGACTGTTTAGGAATCACGTTAGGGACAAGCTACAGCCTCTGCCTTATCTGCACTTTGTCTACTGAGAAAAGAAGCACAACGTGGGCAAGTATGCCAAGAAAGAGGCTGCAAATTATGCCAGATACTCAATATGGGGCACACCTAAATAGGGCAGGCACAACTGGGCTGGCATTGCCAGGATCATACCTATAGGACACAATTTTCCAGTGTGAACTGAAATCTGGCTAGATTCATTCAAAGCTTTTCACAAAGCAGTAGCTGGAAATCGGCATATCATCCTGTACCATTTTGCTGACTATAATGCATGACTCAGAGGGACAAACCTTTCCTCAACAGCTAGCAAGAGGCTTGTTTCCACGTTGGTTTTCTCCAGCATCAAGTATTTGTTCCCTTGCCAACTAGTGTGTATTTCAACCAACACGGTGTTTGTGGGCTGAATAGAGAAGAGCTCACTTTGTATTAATGTTTGCATTGTGATATGAAACATTCACACGATAACGATAATGCAGTATAGGGAAAATTGTTTTGCATTTGCTTTCCTTTATGTACTCTGTTCATGGATTTTGTGAAGATTTACAGTGTATGCATTCAGCATGAAGTCATGCATCAATGCCAGAGCATTTCCTTGATTCTGTCTATTATACTTTTCAAATGAATAATATAATGCATGTGTATTTTGCCTTTAGAAAGACAAATGCATTCTCACAAGCCCAAATGAGTAAGTGTATTTTTGTCTTAGTAGTTCCAACCGTAAATGCTAAAACATCATGGGTCAGGTCCCCAAAAGTCATGAGGGTGACTTAGAAATCATGAGAATACGTAAAATTGTAATATCTTTCAAGTCAATCAAAGTGGGGGGTGCTGTTCTTTTTTTGTTTGTTTTTCTGTTTTTACTTTGAGTATTGAGAGATACTTGGGATATATTTTCAAACTTCTTTTCTTTAAAAAACATGGACACTAGAAACTTGTTTTTTTAAAGAAAAACATTCCAATACTTAAGTGCTCATTTCACTCACAAAATCAGATTTTAATAAATCCATCATTATTTATTTTGACCTTCATACCAAGATCATGATTGTGGCAAGGGGGTTGTCATATTTTTGCAGGCATAAAAAATATGGCATATAATAACCAAGGCAGGGATTTCTAATGAAAAATCTTCTCAGCAGGACATGCAATTGCCTTACAGTCTCTTGGAAATGCCAACTAGAGGTGAGTTCATTTCACCTAATTCAAGTTTGTTGTTTGGGATCTGTAATGGAAGAGATTCATATCACCTAATTCTATCTGTCTTGTAGGTGTCTAGCCTAAATGAGCTGCTAAGGCACCTCTTATAGTTAATGGAGAGTGACAGGAACCTCCAGACTGCAATTCATTCCACCTGTCATAGATGCCTGTCCCGGGGAAGAGCAAATGTTTCTGCAGCCTCCACTGATTTTACAGGAAGCTTGAGACAGCTCATTGCCACCCTGATTTTTCCGACAGCTGAGGTTATGAGTGAGAGATCTCACCACAAAGTCCCTTTCTAAGCACCACTGCCCTCACATGTGAGCTGGGTTCCCAGTCTGTACCTGAATCAAACCCTGAACACTATGCACCACCCTAGTACTTCGTAGTTAAAAAAAATGCAAATTTTTTTTTGTGCTTCTATGCATTTGACAGCTTATGAAACAATTTAGTTTGTAATACATTTGCTTAAATGAAAACCTGATTAATTCCACTGTACTGACTTATTAGAACTAATAGGTTTTGTTACATGTGTTGCAATTTAAGCATTGTTAATTATTCAGAGCTGAATATCACAAAACATTTGTCATGAATATTTGCACACATTTTAAACAAAATTGTCCTTGGCAGTGTTTGCAACAGTTAAATATTTGATTTTCATGTATATTTGGGTGAGACAATTTTCTTTTCATGAATATCAGCAGAAAGGGAATCTTACATAAAAATTCACACAAATACTTAAGTGAACAGTTGTACCTGCAATATACTTGCCAGCATCTTTGAGAGTCAGCAAAGTGAATGGTCATGCAGTTGGCAAAGCAGTTTGAAATATATTAATAATAACTTCTGTAGATGTCACTAGGAAGAAGATGGGAATGAGAGTCATTGTGCAGCACCACATTCAATTTGAAAAATGCCATAATTGCCATTTGGTGATATCTCAAGCACATAATAATCCAGAATCTCCACATTCAGGGAAACAACTCTGGACGTCTGCGATTGACTGCCACTATTGGGACATCCACACTGTACACTACACACTACGCTGGGGTCCTGCACTGCCTTTGCACCAGCTGTGCATCTCTTCTGTTGCCTGGAGTGAAGCTTGCAGTGTTCCCATCTGAGGCAAAGGGAGTGGGGGGAAGATTAAGCATGTCAGAGAGAGACAGCCTCTGAGAACAGTCTTTTCTATGGCACATTGCTTGACATTCATCCTGCCAAGCTCTGGATTTCCACAGCATAGGTATTTACACCTAAACTAGCCTAATCTCTTTAAATTGAATAGAGAAAACAGGCTCTTGTACCCAAACCTGTAGCGGACCTTATGAGAGCGAGTTATGTTTTGTAAGCGTCTCTACACAACATGTGTTCATTGACATGATCAAATAACTCAGCTTTCCTCTTTGCTTCCAGAACCTGTTCCCTTCTTCATCTAAGCCAATTAAATGTCCTTTCACCTAAGCTTGTTGTCTTCCAAAATGACACCTAAGGTCAACCTGGGGATAGTAAGCCCCAGAGACAATTTCATATAAGCAATATGAGATTGCGGTGAACCCAGCTCCCATGTCCAATAGGACAGGCGTCACAGCCCCAAACCACCTTGCAGAGTGCAGAGCACATACCATCACCCTCCTGATATTAAAGCACCATTCCTTGTGACACAGCCACTGTGTCATTTCAGTCACTTCGAATTGGAAAAAATCACACAAATAATCACAATTTCCTGGGGCCAAATGCTCTTATGTGTAGAAGCAGACTGTTTCTGCTAAAGTGGGCAGCCCCGAGTAGCACGGACATGCTGCCCCATGGCACTGAAGTACAACACTCCTCAGCTGAATAAGTAGGGCTATCACTCCCCTCTTTTAATAAAGTGATTCTGGGCATCTGCATTATTAATATCTAAGGACAGAGGAGAAAATTTCCCCCTGCCTTGGATGACGTCTCTCGGTTTCTGCCCTTTCAGGAGGAAAAAGGCCATTAGGAAGAAGATCAGGCCAGTGGGATGAACCAGCAGCTGTTGAGAGGAATGCACTGGCAGTTCTCAGGACCAGAGCGAGCTAGTGCATGAATCCAATGCCTGCTGCTCTTTGAGCTAGTGCCTGGACCAATAAACCTCCTGTTAAAATGAGCCTGCTGTGACTGTTTTGTTGGTATTTTTAATTTAAACAATAGCTAATTAAATATGAAAGCAATTAGTATTTCTGTTCAAACAGCTGTCATGTAATGTCTGGTGCTGCAGTTATAATTCCTTAGCAGTATTGCAAATGGTTTAGAAGCAAGGGCTTTTGGGGAGGGGAAGGGGAAATAGAGCAATATTTTCGATGGGCATTGAAAACCGCTGGCAGGTGCATTTAGCTTTTGCTGTTACAATTCACAAGCACGTGGGATGCTTAGAAACATAAATAATCTTTGGATTCTGGTGGAACTTTAGGCCGCATTATAATATACAGCAGGGAGAGAAATACATTTGCTAATGCTGTTTTCCAGCTTTAACAGTGGAAGATTTTCTTATGCAGGGTCTCAAAACCTCAGTGGACAAGGAAATTACCATGGTCTGCCTCCACCCTTGAGGTTCTTTGTACAGCCCAGTTTGATGACAGCAAAAAAAAAATGAGGATCATAAGGAACTGGTGATGCATGAAGTCAGCTGGAATTCCTGTTCTCCTCTTGGCAGCAGATTGTAGTTTACATGGGGAAAACCTAAGGCATGCTTAGGTTTCCTACACTTCCTACCCTGCCCTGTAAGACAGTGTAAGTGTAAGTGTAAGACAGTGAAGCCAGCAGTGTTCTCTAGGGATCTGAGTTTACTGAAGACACCCTGGCAGTGACAGAATCGGCAGTGGCCTGGGTGCAAGCCATGAATGGAGCTCCTTGTGTGTACTCTGGCAACGTGCCTCTCATCTTGCACTCTTCACAGCCCTGCATATTGATTTCGGAAGCCCAGAGGTTGTGGTGCAATTGCCATCAAGTATGTCTAACAGCAGTCTGGGAGATCCGCAAGTCTTCTCTGTGACATTCTTGCCCAATGTTCCCGCATTTAATTGTGCTCTTGCAGCATTTACAAAGTCCAAAGTTGTACAACTGCTACATTTATTAATTATTGGGGTCTAGATCCTGACCCACTGGAGCTATAGACTTGCCGCTCCTTTTAGCTATAATTCAGCCTGTACTTTTGTAATCTGAACTGTTAAATGTACTTAATAGATACACTTTTCACAGATAGCGAGGGATCCACAATATTTTAGGTTCTTATTAATGTCATTATGGCTTTCTCTGTTGAATCATATACTGTCTTACTGATGTAGTTAAACAGAACTGCTATCATGACAAATTCCATTGTTATATAAGAATATGGAATATTCTTACATGTATATATATATGAAAAGGGAATATTATTTTATATATATATAAGAATATGGAATATTCTTAGATAGATAGATAGACAGATAAGAAAAACATATTAAAGCAGACCTTTAGCTGGCGTAAATAAGCACAGTTTCCTACAGATAAAAAGCTCCATTTCATTGACTGTGGCTGAGAACTGGGCCTACTCTTGGTTTTGGTTGGCACGAATACAAAAGAGCCTCCTTACTTCCAAGTTTTTTATTGTGAATAAATAATTGGCATTGATCTATGTTCACTTGCTTTGTATACATTATTAAACACTTGTTTACTAAACAACTTTTACCATTTAAAAACAACAACCAAAAACTTCACTGAAAAATACATCATATCTCAGTATAAAATCAACCTAAGGAGTTTAGAAGTAAGGTGAGTGAAGTTCATTTAATTAAAAGATTGCTAGAGGGAAGACATTGGCAGATCAATTTTTTAAGTTTGTGTAATTATGCACTGATATGGAAGTTAAAAGCTGCTGCTTCTGATTGCAGAATATAACAAAAGGGAAACATTATATATTTATGAACTATTCAATATCTTCCCCCTTTTTTTCAGCTGGCTTATTGGAAAAGAAAAAAAATATCTATTTCAAGTTGTGACAGCCAGAGTTAAACAGACATTGCCAAAATATATATAAGAAGGTGTTAACATACATTTCAACACAAAATTCTAATTGAAACTTCCACACAGTGGGAAGTCAGGGAGTAAGTTTGACGGCCTGGGGACATGCAGAAACTGCTTTATAAGAAATTGCCTTTTTGATAATGAATATTAACTGATTGTTTTTTAGGTTCATGATTTATTAAAAATGTTTCTACCGTTGATTTGTACTTGGGGATTTTTCAGAACTTCATGACACTTTGAACCTTTTGGTTCCTCATTAAAGGGTCTATGTTAAAAAATATACATAGTGGAAAAGTTAAAAAAGTTTTAGTAAAAAAAGTCCTTTTAACTAGTCAGTAGTCTCAGGACCAGAGGCTTGTCGATGCATATCCTTAACCTGTCTTAAGAGTTGAAAGCATGCAACACACTGAGATCCAAAGCTTTTTGAAGAGTCTATAAAATCAGTAGCATCACCATAATTGTGAAAAATACAGTATTTTGGAATTTTAAATATTTGTACTGTGATCATATAAATGGCCTTTTTATGGGTTCACATAAAACTGTGGTTTTTTATTAATATTATTATCATTGTTTATTATTATTGCAGCATAACGGAACACTTACTCTAGTTAAGGGTCCCTTAGCATTTCCATTACATACCCCATTTTTGGAAAGGTTTATGACTCAGTCATTAAAATTCTCTGCAGGCTAGAAATTGGCAAAGGAGCTCACAGTCTGAACTAAACTGTTTAATGAAAAAAATGGAACAAAATCAATCTGGTTGGTTGGAAAAATGGTTGGGGAAACCCGCTACTCCATTAAGTAGCTCCTGAAGTTGCTTTATTATAATTCTATTTTTTAAAAGCTGTTGTTTAGCAGCAAAGCCATGTGCCGGATTCACTGGTTCTGATTCAGTTTTTGCCCGTATACTAGGAAGTGACTTACATCCATCCAGACCTGGTGCAAAACACTTGTTTTGTATTGATGGTGTCTTACATGAGGCTTGCATATCTGGGTGTTGAATGCACAGGAGAACAAGAAACTGGACCTTTTGACTTGTGGCTAGACGGTGGTGTGCTAAAGCTTCTATTTCACAAATTGAGCAACTGCAACATATTGGAATAAAAGGCAGAAATCCCAGAACCAGCACTGCTAGAAATCCATATGTCTGTACACGAAGTTTATTTGTTCATTGCTTCTTTAGTGTAACTCTACATTTTGTCTGACTCCTAACAACAGTTATTTCTTCTTCTCCTATAACTCCTTTGGTGTGGATATATGTAACGTTTAACTGATGAGGTTTCCAGTTATATAAAATGATGATATTGTTCAGGTTGGACTTCAGGTGCCTCTAGTTCAATCTTTTGCTCAAAGCAGAGTCCAGGTGTAGTGTCCAGCTAGGTTACTGAGAGCTTTGTCCAGTCAGGCCTTGAAATCCTCCAAGGACAGAGACTGCATGGCCTCCCTTGATGGCCTGTTCCAGCACTGACCTCTGCTTGGAGCCATTTCTTTTTGAGATTGAACAAGTCCAGCTCCCTCAGCCCCAGCAAGTGCTGGAGCAAGTGCTCCAGCCCCTGATCATCTTCTTGGCCCTCTGCTGAACTCACTGCAATTTATCAATGTATTTATTTTATTATAGAGCCCAAAAGTGGATGCAGATTTGGGCTAACAAGTGCTTCTTTCACATCATCCACAAATCCAGCCATGCAGTTTATCATAGAAGGCACTCAGGGTGGTCAGGCATTTTTTATCGTTGGTAAATTCATTCTGACTGTTCCCGGACACCTTCTGACTGGGAACTGTGATTGTCCCCCTCTACTCTGCTCTTATGAGGAGGGCCACAAAGATGGTCAGAGGGCTAGAGCACTTCTATGAAGACAAATTGAGAGAGTTGGGGTTGTTCACCCTGCACAAGGGAAGGCTCCAAGGAGACCTTAGAGCAGCCTTCCAGTTCCTAAAGGAGGCCTGCAAGAAAGCTGGAGAGGGATTTTTTAGAAGGGCATGTAGTGATAGGTTGAGGGAAAGTGGTTTTAAACCAAAAAAGGGTCGATTTCAATTAGATATAAGGAAGACATTCTTTACTGTGAGGGTGGTGAGGCACTGGCACAGGCTGCCCAGAGAAGCTGTGGATGCCCCATCCCTGGAAGTGTTCAAGGCCAGGTTAGATGGGGCTTTGAGCAATGTGGTCTAGTGGAAGGTGTCTCTGCCCGTGGCAGGAGGGTTAAAACCAGGTGATCTTTAAGAACCAGGTGAACTTTAAGATCCTTTCCAACTCAAACCATTCTATGATGCTATGATTCTTCTCCTTTATCCACCCAGAAGTGTGTTAAAATAGCACTTGCTCAATGATTTTCCTAGGGACCAAAGTGATGCTGTCTGTTCCCAATTTCCCTTCTGGGCTTTCTTGAATAGGGAATGTACAGCTTTTCTTTTTTATAAAAATGACTGCATAAGAACCATAGCAGCAGGCTACATCTGCAACACGACTTAAATAATTTGAAAATCAGTATCTTTTTTTTTTTCTTTTTTTCTTTTTTCAGATAAAGACTACTGTAAGGAAACAAACCTTCTTTTTCTCTATTGTGCAGGAAAGAAGACCACAGTATGTGACTGGTATCGCTCAGGCTATTGGAATATATATTACAAGCACTGAGTATTACTGATGGCAATGGCATTCATGTTCCTGGACTCAAAGTACCTTTGTGAATTGGAAATAAATTAATGTTTGTGTACCAGAAAATCTATTTGTGTATATGCGTACATGGTTAAAATACTTTGCTTTCTGTCATTTAAAGACCTTATTATACCAGTAAGAGGAGAAGCCATTTATTCTGGCTTTGAATCTAAGAACATTGGGTTGAAGAAGGGGCTTTGGCTCATGGTGTCCAGCCCCTTGGTATCGTAGATGTCACATCATATCATCACTTCCATAATGTGATCAAACTCTTACATTATTTTACACATATCCAGTGGTTTTGATATTTTTTTCCCCCTACAGCCCTTGTGTGTAAAGACTTACATCACCTGGAATATAAATATTGTTCATCTAGACAGTAACTTCTGTTCCAGTTTCACTGCCTGTTTCTTCAAGAGAAGTGACTAAACATCTGAACAATTTCTAGGTGAACACTCAGGCCTCAAACACTAAATTGAATGTTCTCTTTTCTTTCGTAGATATACCTATTATATACCTGTATATATGCCCTGTTATATTCTATGGTACTATATTGCTACCTCATACTTTTCCTGTGATTGACCAGAACTCCAAGGTGGTTTGCTTCCTCTGTTTTCTAATTGGTGCTTACCCACTTTATGGAAGAAATTCTTCCTGTTAAACTGTAAGTGCATTATCTAGCATTTTGTACAAATTTATAGCAAATATTTCTCATTTCATTTAGCACAGTCTTCACTCTCTTTTTATCTATAATGGCTTCTAAAATTTTTCATTAGCAGCAGACTTATGCAAATATCAGTAATGAAGATATTATGATCAATTTCTTAAGCATTAGTTCTGGAAAAAACTAAAGAGTAATACTTTACTCAACTTTAAAGTTATCCCTAATCTGTTAATGTCAATAATACTTTTTCACTACCCTCTTACGTTGTTCCATATGTTTGCATCTAATTCTTATATAATCTACATCTTCTGCAGTTTAACCAATGATTTCCCATATGGCAAGATGTCAAATGATTTACTGAAGTCCAGGCAAATAAACCTATTGCCTTTCCTTTATCTAGAAATTCAGTTAACTCATCAAAAAGAAATATCTTCTAAGGCTGATGTTATCTGTCTTTGGTGAGTCCATGTCATGTTTTACCCTGTTTCCCTTTTACTTCCATATATTTAACTATTTGTCCTCTTAAAATATCTTGAATTCTGGATAATGTGGCAGTCAAATTAATGGGTGCACAGCTGTCCAGATTATTTTCTTTCCTATTCTTAAGTCCAGTGGTAGTAGAAGTAGTATTTATCAACATCAATATTTCTTAAAAAAAAACCCTGTGACATTTCCAGAACAGCAGATTTAATGAAAGTCCTTACCAGTGGTTTCCTGCGATGTCTGCTGACTAGTTTAAATCACAGAATCATGGACTATTACAAGCTGGAAAGGATCAATAAGGATCATCAAGTCCAACTCCCTGCTCCTTGCAGGGCTACCTAAACCCAAACCATATGACTAAGAGTGCTGTCCAGATGCTCCTTGATCTCTGACAGGCTTGGTGCCATGACCACTTATCTGGGAAGCCTGTTCCATCATCACTTTAAGATGAACTGATGATACCAACACATGTTCTGAAGACAAGACAACTGATTATTATTATTATTATTATTATTATTATTATTATTGTTATTGTTATTGTTATCTTCAAGTTAAACAAGCATAATACCGAGATATTAGACCAAGATATCATATCTTTGTGACTAAATCTGCAAATTTATAACTGTAAATGCATATAATTAATCTACATCAGAAAGTAGAGGACAAAACATATTTTATTGCTTTTTCCCATCCAAAGTTTTGTTTAGATTTAAGTAAAAAAACTTCATCCTACTGCAAAAATCACTCTGCATGTTAGTTTCAAGGGATATTTAGTATATTACACAGCTGCATTTGAGCAGCCTGTTCTAGCCCTTGGAGATACAGCACAATTCACTCTCCAGTAAACTTTCTGCTTCCTCATAAAATTAGTAAATAGTCATAGGTCCCTTTGTATATAATTACATTGACTGTAATGTGTGAATGATGGGGGGACCAACATGATGTGAGGGGTCTTCTATCTGCCAGGTCTTAATGCATGCCTTGGCTGTGTCCCATCTGTGTGTCCAGATAAAATGTGAGTATAAATTATTCCTCTTGCTCCCTCAAACTTATGCTTTCTGTGACAAGGAAACCCAGATGCATTGGTCAGAAAGGATATTTATGGAGCAATCATGCATAAATGGCATTTTATGGGTCATTTAGGAGGATAATGGATGAAAATATGTCCTAATATTACTGGCAACTGCTCCAAACCTGCTAGGAGAGTTGATGCAAATTAATTTGTTGTCAGGATGGTATAGTGATAGGGAGGTATGAGGAAAACACCAGAGCAGGGATGCGGTGGGAGCAGCATCCTCCATATAAACATACCTTACTGCAGATCTGCCCTTCACAATCTGAACTAGTTTCCTGGATCTTTACTCCTGATATGTGGAAATGGCGTAAAATCTTTTTCGTATCCCACTGGGTGTTCAGAGGATAATTGCAGTGAAGCTTGAAAAGGCTCATATCCTGTCGCAGTACAAGCAGTTAAGACATTGGGAACATTGTACAACGTGATAAATATTGACCTTTTAAGTAGCATTAGCAGTACAATCATTCCAGTGTGTATCCAGAAGAATGTAAGTCAACACACTGGAAGGTGTTCTTTGAAATACCAGACTGCACATTTCACCATCACTGCGTTCCGCATGTTGGTGACTTTTGTTTACCAAAAGTCTGCAAATAATTTGTCCCCATAAAAATAACTTATACTCAAAGTGTATACAAAATGCTGTGTTAATTTTGGGAAAGTATTTTATTACCCAATGTAATAAGTTATCAAAATTAAGAGAAACAAATGTTCCTTATGAATTTAGGCCTGGTGAGTTAATTTGACGGCTGGAGTAGGACTCATGGTTACAAACATCTTGGACAGAAAAAAAAAGGCACAGATGACATACCTGCAAATGAGAGAAACAAGACAAGGATGAAGTCATATGCAATGCTTGTGCTTGCTGTTAATCACTGACAGTAAACATACTGTATCAGCAGTGCTGCTGTAGCACACACCGTCAACACGCTTTACTTCCCAATCACAGCTCAAGTCCATGGCCTAATCTCCTGACCTGCTGCAGGCATTTGCAGCTTTCTTTAGGGATTAAAAGTATTTAAAAGCTATTTTTAATTTTTTCCTGTGTTTACTGCCAAGTTAAAAATAATTCAAGTTTTGAGTCACCTGCATTTCATAATAAATAGAGTTGCAAGCAAAAAGGGCATTTTCCCTTGCACAACTATAGTAATATGTTTGATTGTTTTACAGCACTTCTCACCCAACCATGATGCCTGAATTAAACAGAGCAGTGTGTGTACCCTTTCCTTCCACTCCTTCCATTACTGTACCCCCCCAAAAAAAGACTAACTCATAGAAAATAACACTATTGCAAAAAAGTGGATAGGGAGAAGATGCAATCAGACTGGCAAGCTGATCAGAGAAGGACTTATTCTGATCTACTCCTGTAAAGCATTGCATTTAGAAATTGCCAATAATCTTTATCGTAGAGTGAGTACTTCAGGGTTGTTTTTTTTTTCCCGCCAGGAAATTCATAGGCAGCCTTCATATTCTGTGTCTCAGAACAATGACGTTTAATTTAATCTAAAACCAGATATGAAGCTAGCAAAAGTTGCACTGATTTAATATATTCAAAATATTCTTTAAAGTCATGCTGCTATGTGTACCTCTCCCACATCAGCTAAAGGAGAGGAAGAAGAAACAGGAGGGAGGATTGATTTTTATCTCACCTGAAGAAACACATTTCTGAGGTTGGATTCCCTATGGTTACCTCTACACCACAAATTAAATGTTCTTGGGAATATTCCTGGACAGCTGGCAGGGAGTAGCCTACATCTACCTCAGCCTCTGAAAACACAGTGGCTGCATGCGAACTGTTTGTTGGAAATGGTGCCTAGAAATCTACAGTTCCCAAGGACTGGTTAGGAAATTTCAAACTGGGACAAACCCAAAGCAAGCCAGAGACTAACTATTTTACAGTTAAGTACAGATAATATAGATGATTACATTGGAGAGCCCAGAAAGGTACTGGGTACTCTTTAGACAGCATAGACATAGTCCCCAAGTGCCTGTAACAAACAATCAGAATTTAATTCATGCTGCATCCCAGCTGAAAGATCTGAGATGTATGTAATATTCAGAACATGTCCCCAGTCATCCAGCAGTAGGGTGATCATGTGAACCAAGGAACTGCTGGGTCGTAGGATGAATGATTTGTATTTTCAGTATTGGTTGGCTTGACACACAGGCAGTAGTATGGCTTTTTCAGAACTCGAAAGGATCCTACTTTAATTTCTAAAAGGGTAATACTATAGCAAAGTTCCTAACTGCAGTGTCTGCTAGAACTGAAACATTTAAAGTCTGGGGAAAAGGAAAAGCACTTTTGATTCTGCCTCTGCAAGCTTCTCCTTCTCCAAAAAAAACAACCCAAAAACAAACAAACAAAAAACCCCCACCAAACCAAAACCAAAAACCAACAAAGCAAAAAAACCCCAAACAAACAAAACCCCCACAAACCAAAAGTATAACACAGAACAAACAAGCCACCAACAAAAAAAAAACAAAACAAACCAACAAAACCAGAACAAACAACACCCCCCCACCCCCCCAAACTAGGCAAAAAGCTGTGTTTGGCTGTAAGCTGTAAGCAGAAGTCTGAACAGGTTTTTTTGGCTTTATTTATTGCAACAGTGAGCAGAAAGATGACACTACTCCTTGAAAATTGCATATTTGGAAGTGTCTGCATGTAGCAAACAACACAAAAAAAACCCCAAACAACAACAACAAAAAAAGTTTAAAAAAAATGCTAAAGCATCAGGCAAAGATAAGTGATATTACAATGCCAAGTCTCATGGAGGTCAACACACTTTAGCAGTAACTGATGAACATTTATCTTGACCTGAACAAAACAACTATCACCGCACGGGCAAGATGCAGCTGGTAATATCACACACAATAGTCAATTAGATGCATTGATAACTTGTTAGCCAAAAGAACTGAACTAAATCCTTTAGGTTATGTGAATTTTATTTCCAGTGAGTGTCACAGTTGTGCTACAGTTTTGATTAGAGGCAGAACTTCCACTGTACAGATGTGTGAGGAGCACAACAGTCACTGCTTGGTTCTGTTAATAATTAATGACCAAATACTTACACTGCCACCCACAGGCACTTGATAATTCTCCTGGTTACTAAACAGGTTCCCACTTTACATTCCTAATCCAAACAGAACTGATAAGCAGTTTTTTTCTTCTACTGGATTAAATCACCCTATGACCAACTTGATACCCTGCCCAACTATTAGAAGGTAAAACAGAAAGAGGAAAAGAAAAAAAGGAGGAAAGAGCAGAAATATTTTCAAGTGCTATCACTGTTTTCAAGTTTAGTGCTGACATGCCTGCCTAAAGCTTTCTACTAAACTGGGATGAGTAGGCAACATCTGTTCTGAATTATTTATTTATTTTCAATTGCAGATAATTGGCAGCTCCAATGTCCCTAAGAGAAGGATAATTGTAATTATCTATGATGTTGTGAAAACTGTTTCAATGGCTCAGCGATTACTGAGGGCCTGGGGTTTTTTCTCTCCTTCCAACATATATATTCCAGTGTGTGTATAGATGTGGAAAAAATAAACTTTAGGGTTCTTTTTGTAAGTTTTGATTTCATCTTTTACCCTCCATACCACTTTGAATAGGCTTTTTGCTATTTTTTTTTTTTCTGATTAGGGGTTCCAGAACACGCACTTCAAATACACCACTTACTGTTAAATCTGATGAAATGGTTACTGGTCCATGGTTTCCATCCTCCAGTATGCTGTGTTTGAAAGGGCTGTTGCACCTGTGTTGATCCCAATGGCTCTTCAGGGGGACCTTCAAGCCAGCAAAGCACTGGAATGCCTAATATAAAATATCTGAAAACAGTGCAGAGTCAAATATTGTACTAAATTCTAATAATCAATTATATATAATTAGCAAATGAGTAAAAATGCTGATCTCTCATTTCTGTCATTCTGCAGGAAGAAGAAAGGATCAAATAACTAATCCAAGAAGAGAATAATTTTCTCAGAAACCCATTTCTATTGCCATTTGAAAGGAGGAAAAGATGAAATGAATAGTGAACCTTCCATTGGAGCTTGTGTCTCCAGCTCATCAAATCACGAAGAAAAACTATTGGAATTCTTATTGCCTGGCTTTAAGTCAAAAGTAGTCAGATTGAGAAAAGAACTGCTTGTCCTGGAACTAAAGGAAAGAAAAATGGGGAAGGTATTGCCTTATATATCAAGGAAAAAAATGCATCAAATCTGAACACAAAGAAAGTGAGATATGGAATTATTAAATATTCATGGATTAAGATAAAAGGCACATATGACTCCTATAGAGCACCAACTCCAGAGAATGTGTTGATGGGGAATTATTAACCATGTAACAGCAACAGCTAAATGTAAGGTCTGATGGGACTGAGGGATTTGAGCTAACTTAACATCTGATAGATATAGAAAGTATCAGGAGGTAAAGGCTAGATCTGAACTAATAAACTGAGCAGTGCCAGAGTTCATTCTCTGACATGAAGGCCAATTGGCACAGTCTAGTCACATCCACGCTATTAAACTCTCTTAGCCTCCAGCACAATGTGATCAGATCTGCACTGCCATTTGGGAATGGTCCCTGACTGTACTAACTTCTGAACCAGATCCAGAAATTATCTGGCTAGCTGGCCTTGGCCAAAAGCATGGTGTTGTAACAATCCAGCAGCAGACACAACTGAATTCCAGTGCTGGTTCTAGCTCTAGTTCCTTGACTTATTATCTGTGCACAGCTGTATTTTCAAAAAATCTTTGGATTGTATTAGGGAGAAAGTTTTATTTTAAAATGTGCAGAAAATAGTTAAGTGGTACACAATACCAAAAAGATCATATTTTAAAGACCTTTCTTTTAAATAAGTTTGTTATGAAACCAAATTTTTCATGGCTAAGATAACCACAGAACAGGAAAATAGGCCAAAATAGGGAAAGAAAAGGGCAGAGTTACTTGGATAAGCTAGCTTTCCATAGGTGAAAGATACCCTCAAGTAGTTTAAAATATTAGTCAAAGCACCAACAATTATTTCCTCAAATGTATGAAGTGCTGATTCAGAGAACAGGGGAAAAGCAAACAACAAAATACTGATATTTAGAATGGGAGAAAGGAGATTCCAAGGACTTAAAAAGCATTTGACCTCATTTTGATACCCCAAAAGATATTGAAACAAAATTGTTAATCTGTTTTTGTGCAGCTGGTAGATAATAAGGTGCTAAGAGAAGGGCAATATGGATTTGTCAGGATTTGACAAAACATGCCAAGCCAGTCTAATTTCCTTCTTGACATGTTAACTGGCCAAGCGGATATGCGCAAAGCACTAGATGTGTTTGATAGCCTGACTTCTGTAAGTCTTTTGATGTGATTGCATGGGGCGTTCTTACAAGCAATTTTGGGAAATGCAGTGTTGAACAAGCGCAAGTGATGCAGAACTGGTTAGGGAAAAAAATAAAATACTCAGAGCAGAATTATCACTAGTCTGCCAGACTAGGAGGCTTTTTCAAACTGGCCTCACATATGGCAGTTCTGGGACATGTATTATTTAATCTTTTCATTAAAGACATGGATGGCAGAACAGTGAGTATACATACAAAAATTTGAAGGACTTCAGGCTGGGAGGGGTTATATCACTTTAGGGGACAGAATAGTAATTCAGAGAGGTTACAGTATATTAGAGAAATAGTCTGAAATTAATAAGAAGAAATTTGTGAAAGACAACTACAAAGAGATATACTGAGAAGGAAAAATAAATGCTAAAAAAAGGGAAAACAAAAGAGTAATATAGAAAATGGGAATTGTAGTTAACTATAAATGGTGTATGGGTTAAATAGATGATGTTATAACAAAGACCATGTCATTCTAAAGTGTAGTAAATTCAGGGTTGTATGCAGGACTTTAAAAGGTAATTATGTAATTCAGCTTGAACTACTGAGGTCTTTGATCTGGTTCAAGTTTCTAGAATTTGCACTACTCATTAACAAGCAGGCTGGTAAACTCTGTAGAGTCTAAAAGAGATCAACACAGATAATAAAAAATCGTAAAAAGATAAATTGTTAGAAAAGGATGAAAAAGCAAATGTTTAGTCCAGAAAACAGAAAATTAGAAGATTTAAGCTGTATTCAAATCTATTAAACACGCTCACACAGGCATAAAAATGGTTTCTGAGTCTCAAATAAGATGTCATTTCATCTATTTAATTTTTTTAATATGTATGTAAATCCAAGGTTTTTTCAAGTTTTTGATGAATCAAAAGTTCTTCAGACTGTGCAGCTGCACATTGAATTTGATGCTATTTGTCAGCTTCACTAGCAGTATCAACTTCCAGGGTCTTTGGCTTCAGGGCACACTTGGCAAAATTGTCTGCTCCAGAGCTAGGTATCCATGACTTTGAGCACACCCAGGACAGACCAGCTACTCACAAACTCCTCAGAGCCACAACCTACTTGGCTGCCATCATCCTTGGCCCTGGGGCAGACTGTCTGTGCTACCCCTTAGTATATGCACACCCTTTAAATGTATCTCAGCATTCTGACTTCTTGATAACAGGGAAATGAATATAAAGATTGGTATTATGTTTTCCAGTGCTGAAATTAAGTTTATATAGCAGTTAATTGCTACTCCTTGTGCTCATTTACAAATAACATTTCCCCCTCCTGCAGGAAGAGCAGGAAAAGAAGCAATCCCAAATGTTATAATCAGCTTCTCACAGTACCTGATAGATAGAATGCAAAGATGGTGTTACACTGCCAAAGCAAACCCAGGTGCTGATTTTATAAGTGGGAGGTTGGGAGGGGAAGGGGAGAAGCGGCAGTTGCATTTTCTCCGCAAACCCCTCACCAAATGCAGCACAAGTGTAAAGGATGAAGGACACAGTCACTGCTGTGTAACTTCACTGTCCATTGGGCACTGCCCCTCCTAACACACAGGTCAGATTAACTAAACTGTGAAAAAAAAATTAAAAATATGTGAGGAAAACAAAGACATGACATCCTATTGCTACAGACTGAAATATGCAGTTTGCTAAACCAGGAAGAGGAAGGAAAGGAAATATATTCTTGAGGGATATACTCTCCCTGCTTCAGGGATTTAGGAGCAAGCACTGTGTACCAGCAATGTGTGATACAGATGGATCCCTGCTTATTTAACAACATTTTTTCCTAGCCTTGAGGTAAAGGGTTTGGAAATCTTTGAGTATGGGTGTTTGTGAAGAGGCAGGATCCATGCTTAAGGCATAGATTTAAATATATCTGTGAACTGTACTCCTTTGGTCCTGTGATTGTACTCCCTCCATGCCAGACTAGGGAGGAGGGAGTGCAGGCCATGCTGGGTAAATTTTTGTAGCTTCAGACCCTTCATCCTCTGTTACACTGGTGAAATTTATGGCTGAATCAAGCCCCTGTAGTGTGAAATGCTAATGTAACCCAAATACATGAGCTATAATCCATAGCCTGGAGGAAGGTCTCTTATCCTTACGTCTGGGAGTGTGCTACTTTTGTGCTGCTGAGTTGGTTTTGCTAGTAAAATAAGGCAGCTCCTGCCTCCAATCATAGGTGTAAGTTGTATGCATGCTACTCTGCTGAATTTTATATACCCTAGGGTTCTTCATGTTTTAAAAAAAAAATAAGGGGATCAGGACAATGCTACAAGGTGATACCTGATATGAAAATCTAGCAAACTTTGGTGATGTTAAAAACAACTAGATGAGAAATTGTTTTGACTGAAATAAACATGAACAGTCTCATAGGTTTAAAAGATGAAAGGATTTATCAGACTCTCAAGAAAATGATAGAAGTGGCTAGTGTTCTGGCCACCTGCTGTGTCCTTAGTGAAACAAGATCCAGTTTAATTTTGGTTTCTTAATTATGGCAAAACTGTTTTAGCTTTTCAAAGTCCAACCTTTAAGAGTCATAAAGCTGAGATCCTTGTGTAAACACAGGCACAATTCCACACAAAAGAGCAGAGAAGCAAATACATATAAGTCAACTGGCATGTTGCAAAATAATTCAGTTTTCTTCTATAATTTTTATTTGTTGAGAGGCAGTGGTTAATCCCAGATAGTTTTTACCCCCTTAATAAGGTCAGAGGGAAGGCAGAGGGGAGACGAATAAAGAAATACATCTATAGCTAATTCCATGTTGAGCTGAGCTTGTTAAACCAGATACTCTGAAGCTAAAGAGTTTCACAGAAGAAAAGAGGAAAGAGCTTTTTCAACTTCCAGAGAGAAGGTAGCAATAAACTGGCTTGATGATCGCTGTTGTTAAATTGAGCCCCTTGGGATGCCAGGTAATTTGCTAGTAACGCGAAAGACTTGGTCTTTAGCAAGTGTGTTTGAATGACTGTCTGGAGGTTCCATCTTTATAGTTTCAAATTCTCTAGCACCTTTCTTTGCAGGGGGACCTATTATGCTGCAACAGTCAGTTGATGAACTGCAGAAAGTTAGAGAAGGCAAAAGGCCATTTTCACTGCATGTGCTAGATTCAAAAGCACTAAGAGTAGCAGGCTGAAGGGAGAAGAGATGCTTTATTGTTCATCCCCAGAGCAATGGTGGAGTCACAAAAGAGATCATCCAAGAGAGAACCTGTATTTAGAGTGTTGGGAAGTTTTTAGAGATACAATCTGTTTCTGATAAAATTGCTAGTTCATCAAAACTGCAGACAGTTTCTAGAATTTCTTCATACTCTGGGAGGTAAGTAGCTTAACTCGTTTGTTAACTCTCCACCTATAAGTAAAAACTATTTTTCCCCCAATCGCTCTGCAGAGTGACTTAGTTTCAGAGTTCTTTGGTTTAACAAGTTAATACAGATACTTTTCTTTATACTTCACCACTCCATCCTTATAGAAAGGATGAAACAATTCAAGTATCTCACTGGATTGTTGCTACTTCCAATTGTCACCTTTTTCCAGAAGTGGCAATTATGTTCTACCAATAATATTAACTTCCTATTTTCAAGGTCACTTGTTGGTTGGGGTTTTGTCTCATTAATCTGGAAGTCTCAAGAGATTCCATACCCAAAGCCTGTTTCTCAGAGAAGGAAAAGAAGGTACCTATATTGCCACCTAACCATGACTAACATTTTCCATTCCAGCTGGCAAGAGCAGAACAAATCTGTCTCGCATGCCATGGCTTCTGATCCCTCTGTTGAGAATACCTGTGCAACAGTTTCACCTTTTCATTGAGAATGATGCAATAACAGATCTTCTTCGCTCCTGAGTGACAAATGAGCACTGACCCAATCTAGCAAAGAGAACTAAAATTATAAATTAGCAAAGAAAAAATGATGACATTTTAAGATGATTTGATTTACTGACATAGCAATGGGTGACAATATTGAACGAATACTTAGGAAATTTTTCTGTGGGTATGCACTCAAGTAAAATAATTGAATTCTCCACAGTGGCTTTTTTACTTCCTTTGTGTTTGCCTTTTGTGAATATTCTATAAAGTGAATTTAATGGCAGAATGCATGTGATAATAGTCAGTTTTAAGCAAATATTAGAGAATATTCTAAGCCTATAAATACTGAATTTGGAGATGCAAATATTAGCAGTGTAGTTCTGAATATTTTCAGTGAACTTGGTGTTAGTACGCTTCCAAATGTTTTGGGTTTTTTTCCACCAAAACCTCATAATTTCTACTGTACTCTGGAGGAGTGAAAACTATTTCCCTCAGTCTTTGACAAAGTAGGAGTAGCATGGTCATGGAAGACAAAAGAAATATTTTTCAACAAAAACAGATGATGTTGCACCAAAATAACATCCAAATTCATGTTTGTGATATGTGGTCTAGGAACTGGGACAGTTAAAACCCTGCATCCTGCTGTCTGTGAGCATCCTGGATAACTCTTTATGCAGCCGCTGCCACCACCCCCCACCTGGAAAGTCACAAAAATCTACAGTTATCAGAAACGCTGTTGTTGCACTGTTCAGGTCTACTATTGAAAAATAGTGCTAGGGGTTTTTAAGTCTATTTATATATTTTCACAAGAAGTGCATGGGTACCTGGAATCTATGAACTTTGAAGGTTGATACAGGGCCACAGGAATTACTATACTACAGCAAATATTGTCCAGGTAGACCGATATATTTCTGACAGAAAGCCAATTTCAAACACTTCAGATAAAGAGAACAAGAAATCCTTTTATGTACAATTATGTTATAACCTGGCCAGTCCAAAACTCTTTCATTTAGTGGTTGTCTTATATTCTGAAATGTTTGCAATAGTCAGAGGTGACCATTCCAAAAGTCAGAGTTGTAAAATCTTATTTTCCCTTCTGATAGTCTGGACTTTCACTAGTCTCAAGAAAGATTTGCAAATTGCATTGAAAAGAAAGCAAACCCAGAAAACTTTGTGTGGAAAGTGCAAGTCCTTTCTTCATTATTTTACTCTGTAGGGGGTGGGGTGATGTAGGAGAGAAGAGAATAAACCCAAAATTTTCAGGTAAGCAAATTTCATAATACAATTATTTTAAAATTTCTGGAACTTAAACTAAAAATCTGTTTCTTTAAAAATTTTATATTTCAAGCTATTAAAAACCCTAAAGAAAGTATTTTTAATTGACTTTTAAATAAATCCTCTCTTTAAAAGAATATTTTTCAGACTAAAAGCGTTAACTTTTCTTTATGATTAATTCAGCTGCTCTTCAGTTTAAAGGATGATGGCTCCCTCAGTGTCTACATAGAAATTTCTTGCTGTTTTTCACATCTAATCATTCTCACCTCAGAATCATCTCAAGAATTTTTTCACATCATGAATTAATCTAACACACAAGGGAATCAAAGCACTTTTTTTTACTTTTGCTGAGTTTAGGTTAAATGTTTGCACAGGGTGGGTAAGATACATTTATGGAACACAGATTACCCATGAATTCTCTAGAAATAGCAGTCAGTTTTCAGTAGCTGTCTGAAACATAGTATTAAAATAGAATAATGGGATGTGTGATTTGCAAGGGAAAGCTTGAGTCAAGTTATCTCCTGTAATTTTCTGGTTTCTTACAAATATTGGGTGGGTGGTTTGTACATGGAAGGATCTATTATCTGCTCTTTAATAATGTTTTTGTTTTTCAGGATCTACTGCTCTACTATCTTTTTCTGATATTTACTGTATCCAGTTACCAATACATGTCTTTCAAGTGTTCTTTATAACAGCAGCAAGTGTTAATTATGTCCCCAACAGCCTCCTGTATACAGTTTATGAAGGAAAAAAGAGAGAACATAAATGCACTTACAGTATTACATTAATTACTAGGAGAGCAAGAAGCCCATATGCTTTAAAATTTGTACATATGTTCCTTGGCTATTTGCTCTCCCCAGTGCAAGTGTTTCTATTAAAGCCAAATTTGTCATTTTTTTAATGTTACTGACGGTTGGCAAGAGTATTGTTCCTCCTGTCTGAGGATTGCCAACCTAGCTACTCAGGGAGAAGTAAGGACCTCTCTCAGTGCTCTTGACGGGAGGATGCTGAATTCCCTTTTCCACATATTTAAGATATATATAGAAATACATTCTTTCTTCCCCATACTAATTAATTCCTTCCTGCTTTCTTCCTGGTATATCGTCTCTGTGCAGTAGGCAATTAATGACATTTATTAAAGAAGATCACCTCTGAAAGCTGTCGTCTTACTGTATATCCATATACCTTTTACAAAATCCTTCCTCTCTCCACCACTTTCCTCTGTAAAAGCCTGGTTACAGTGACAAGTATCACACAAACCCCTGAAGAATGATCAGCAAATGCACTTCTGCATCTAATAATGATCCACTTAAATTTCTCTGCCCCCACTTTGAGTTGTTTCTTGGAGGTGTTATTTAAGCATCTTACATGAATTCTTCTGCCACAGAGACAAATTAGGCAGCCAAGATCCAAAGTGAACAGGGAATGCTAATAAGGCAATCCTTTGAACATGCATGGATGAAAACAGGATAACAATATAATTTTCACCAGTGCACCTAGCCAAGAATCTGCTTGCTCGGTGATTAGGACAGTGACTGTTGAGCATATAGGTGTATTGGGGATAGATATTGTTCAGTCATTTTGGGGACCATGACCATCCACTTGTCATTGACCCTACGCAGACCAATAAAACAGCACTGGAGCTTGTTCTGCTGCCCTTAGGCCAATTGTCATATCCTAACTGTGTCCACACTCTGATAGCCTCGCAAACTGCCTATTAGCTGCAGTTCTTGAGCAACAGTAACTCTTATACATGACTGAGGAATTGTGCTGGATCTCAGACAAAACTGTGCCAGGAGCCTTTCCAGTAATTTACCAGAATGGACAAATGAATGCGTTGCCTATGCCTGCACCTGATTTAATTTTCTGCCATGTAAATGCTTACAATTATACACCCTTACATACTTATATGTACACACATGCATATGTGCAGATATGCACAAATATGCACATACAATATAAGAACTGTATGAGAATAGTCTCTAACGCTCATAAAACTCAGCCTCAAGCTCCATGTCATGGTATCTTCCCTGGCTAAATTAAAGACAGTGTGAATATGCTGATACTTGCTGCAATCACACAGTCTTACAGTGTAGACATACCATAATAATGAGTGTCAGTTCAGGTCTTGGTTCAGCTCTAATCATTTTGCACTGCTCTGCAGTACAGTGAATGCATTTCATCTGCAAACGAAGAGTGCTCCCAGCAGAGGGAAATTCTCTACTTGTCTAAAGTCAGCACAGCTGATTCCCACAAATACCTTGTCAACCCTGTGGGATGGACATACACAGGATGAATAACAGAGCAGAATGAGCCTTTCACTGGTCTCATAAAAATGCTGTAAGTTAGAAGAGCTCTCAAGCTATTTGAAATGAGGTCATACAACCACTGGCTTCTACTGGCTTTTCTATCTTCCTTTATGAGTACAGGAATATGACCATGTTTAATTGTACAATTTTTGAGAATGAAGAAAAACAAAGCAAACTCTTGTGTATTATTTTTTGGCCATGGTGTGCTGAGCAGAAAAGAATCCATGGCTTATATCTTTTGTGGAGAGGAAAAAGGCAGGATAGAATACTTGTTCATGCATAAAAGTATCAGTTACTATGGATGTCCCTTTTTTTGATGCAGAAATAAAGGGAGTAAGGTAGGGGGGAAGATGCTGAGAAGGCTGAGGGTGTACTGACTCATTCAGAAAAGCCCTATATTACTTTTATGATTCAGACGTATTTTCCCTTGAAAATTCAACCGGGTTGCTCTATGAACAAGAAGAATGAACTCAGGTCTTCTGTGCGTTGCTGTTCTGTATCCACTGATCTGTTCACCACAGGTTTTACTACTTTGCCTCTATTTTCCAGATGCTCATTAGCCCTTCAGAAGTTCCTTCCACCTGCATTTGCATCTTTAACCTTTACCTCTTCCATCTGCACTGTCCTATTGCTCCTGTTTCCTCTGACTCCTGGCAGTGAAGGAGATGGCATGAACAAGCTGCTTCTGAGTGGTACAGGGGCTGGCCAGCCACCCAGGATTAACAGGATGACTGGCTAACAGCAGGCCAACCAAGCAAATCGATGCTGAGTTCTTCTCGAAAATTTCCTGGCAGCAGGACACTAATGTGGGCCTTTCTCCTTGGCCAAGCTTCTGATTTTGCTGGATATGTAGGAATTTTATTATCCTCCAGGGCTCAACTCCTATGACAAATGTTGAAAACAGCTAATGGATTCAAAAATTATTAGGCAGTTGCACCAGACAGCAGATAGTGTGGTCGTGTAATTTTTTATTTCTTTAGGAAACCAAGCTAAACATGGATTTGCATTTTGTACGTTACAGTCACAAGACAGCAAGATAGACATTACAATATAACATCAGACTAATTGTCTGTTTTGTCTAGTATCCAGTGCCAGTGCTATTTGCTTCAGATGATGTTGCAAGAAATACTGTAGTGAGCAATTAGGGATTAACCTCTCCATAACAGAAGTTTCTTAATTCCCATCAGTTAGTGATTAGCTTATGCTCTGAAGCATGAAGGTTTATATCCCTTATGAATTTTTGTTTAATCTAATATAATTGCAGATGTTCTTGTTATCCATATAGCTGCTTATCCTGTTTTGTGGGTTTTTTTTGTTGTTGTTGGTGGGTTTTTTTCCTTTTGATCCTGCTTTGTTCTTGGCCTCAGTGACATCCCATGGTAATAAATACTGTGGAAATAAAATCTCTATCCCCAGCATTGTCCCTTATTCTACAGTATAATTACAGAGAACTCTGTAGAAAAATGGATGGTCATGTAGATGGGAATATATACTTTGTATATCGGTATTGTTTTCTAAGCAGAGCTGTATGAACTCATCCAGTATCCAAATATCACAATACTAGATTGCTTTGTTTACTACAAAGGGTAGGATCCACCCTGCCACATCAGTATCCAAATTCATCACCTCAGACTCTATTTTGTAGAGAAAAATATACTTTGGTGGGCAATATATCTGACCTAAGGTAGACATACATAATAATAAGAGATGAAACGCACCTTGAAAGTATAATTTTCACTCCATTCACTATGATATTAGTTTTGACAACTATCTCAGGTATAGAGGTTTTTAATATAGACATCTATTTTCAGTCAAATTAATACTTCTCCTGATGAGTAGTTAAATTCTCAAAATCCAGTGTAGGGCCTTGGGTACTTCCAGGCAGTCATTTTGCACAATAAAATCTGGCTCTGTAGGAACCTGTCTCCACTGACCACATGCAGAGTGCAACACAAATTGATTCCTAACTTCATGAAAGTCATCACAGAGGTTTTTGCCTTGCCCAATCATGCCAGCTTTCCCTATTCTCAATTTCTTATATTTTATATATGCATGTGTGCACTCCTTGTGGCAAATATAAAGTGAATATTTTCCTCAATTCCTCGCTTAGGCATGACAGTCCGTGGAGTCAAGGTGTTTTAAGGTTACTCTGCCTTAAATTCTAGGAAGAGAAGCAGTGTACCCCTACTGTAAATTTATCCCAACTTTGTGTGAGGAACTGAAGGAAAAGTAAAGACAGAAAACCAGATAAGTAAAGGTTAGAGATAAAATACCCTTACTCCTAGCATCAACAGGGAACAGGGTGGAAGAATGGCATGGTAGAAGGCTGACCACAGTGTCAGTAACTTCCTGACCATTCCTTCTTCACCTGGAAAGAGTGAAATGAGGATGACAGTGCAGCAGCATCCCTGGCTTTGAAATTCTAGTAAAAAAGACTTCGAGAACCAAAGATTTGTGAACTTCCTGTCATCACAAGTGCCTCATTTCCCTTTTACATCTTGCCTTTTACTTTTTTTTTGTGATTTGAGACACATACTCCACTTTTACTCCTTAATTAGAGAATGTGAAAGTGTAACCTTATGCATATATGTGTGTTTGAGCAGCTTTCAAGTTCACAAGGAAAGGATGCCAGAAAGCAAGCTTTCCCAGTTTGAACAGTAAAAGAAAGGCCCCTAAACTCATTCATTAAGGGTTGTGATTTGGTAAGAGAAATAGAAGGAAAAACCCCCAAAACTATCCCCAAGACAACAACCAAAAACCCCCACCCAAAACAAAGAAACCCAGAATAAAATTATATTCATACTTTTCTACATATTTATTCACTGACGTCAGTTCACTAAGGAGTCAGGTGTTCGCTATAGACCAGGAAGGAAGATGTAGAAGATAATTTTCCTGTTCTGGGAGCCACTAGACCAGTTCAGCTGCCCCACCTGAGAGCTCCCAGGGACCCACAGAGGATCACCTTTGGGTCCTTAACTACCCATGGATTTCAACAGCAAATTAGAAATTCAAACGGAGATTAGATAAGTAAATACCTTTGTGGATCTGGGCAATAGATGTTAACATGACCTCTGTGCTTAGACTCAGAAGAAACTTGAGGTCATCAGTTGTGACTTGCTATCAGAAGCTGTCAGCCTGTCATCTACCACACTGCTCCACTAACATCCCTCCTGAAGGATCTCAGAAGGGTAGGCAAGAGATAGGTTTGGTGGTGCATTCTACCAGAGCTAAAATGTAAGATGGAAATGTTGTAACCAATATTTTTTTCCTATATTGCTGTTCAAAGAATATAAAAATAATTTATTTCCAGAATCAAAATAGTGAAATAATTAACTTTCTCCAAAGCTTTATTTCATTTCCTGTGATAAAAGTCTGTAGTTGAGTTTAATAATTTACACAAGTTGTCTTTATTGTTCTGCTGCTTTCAGTTACCCAAGGATTGGAAAGTATTTTTGTTACAGACAAATAGATGGATTTGATATTGTTACAAGCCTCTCAGTTTACCTTTTTAACTCTTAGTTATTCATTCATGTTTAGGTTTACAATTGCTGTCTCATAATTTTAATTCATATATAATACATAGAAATATGGATTGTAATGTCATTTGATTTGACTGATCATGACTCGTTTTGTTGTCAGTGAGCAACAAGGAACCAGGATTATTAGAAATCTACAAGGACACTAAGTGGTGAACCTGGAAGTCCAGCTGGCTGTTCTTCGTTTATGTTGGGTCTCACAATGCATAGTGGAGATGGGTGAGAATCGTGACCACAGCTTTGTCCATTTTAGTTGTGTCTCTTAAAATGAGAGCTAAAATGGCTGACAACTCTTAACAACGTTTTGCAAGGTAGTATAGTGCTTTTTTTCCCAAACAGTAAACCCCATGCTCCTGTGGATGGCTTCAGTAGGAGTGGCTCAGTGATGGTAGATTTTTGTTTAAATGGATTTGCTGAAAGATTGCTTGGATTAAGTATGATTTGTTCTATTTTCAGCCAAAGAAAATAGCTGTTATTTTGCAGTAACATTTAATAAAGGCTTTCTGTAAAACAGTCAAGGGTGTTAGATTATATCTCTGTTACAACATTAGTAATGGAAAACGACAACCTGAAAAATAAAGTGAAATCAAGATGTTTTTATTTAGGGGAATAATTTTGATTCCAAGAAATGAATAAGCCCATCACTATATGTTGCTTCGCATTTACTTCTGAAAATGTAACATAATAATATTGTCTGTGTCTGCTTAATTCTTTTTGACAATAATAAAATAAATTTGCTATCATGTATTAGAAATTTTCAGAGAAGTCAGCTAACTTATCTTTGATTTGAATTTCAAATACAATGTTTTTAAAAAACATAGCCAGAGGTATTAATCTAAAATATTGATAAGAAATTTACATTTGAGAATATCTAATTGTTGTCAATGCTCTCACATTAACAGTCACTTCTTGTTTGCTTTTTGGAAATGAAAATTTTTATTAGAATTAAAATCACAATGAGCTGACACTCAGGTGTATTCCAGCATATGTCATTTTTGCATAGGAAAGAATGCATAGAGGTATTTGAAAGCAAAACAGAACAAAGCAAAACAGTATCTTTTTTTTAGAAATATATTTCATTGTTCACAGAAGTAACAGCTTCTTGATCATAGAGCCTTTAGGCACATGAATTAGAGCAATTATAGCTAACTTTTAAATAATACCTAATTCAAGCAATACATCATGGTTTCATAAATCTAGAAGCTTTATTACTAAAACATATAAAAAAGGTTTTTTTTACAATCACTCAATTAAATAAAATTTTAGTGGTGGAAGAAGAGGTGGAGGAAGAACAAGAAATACAGCCTACTGCCATACAAGGAAGATCACATTTTTGTCTTAAATATGTGGGGGATATTGCAGAGAAGACAGAGCCAGACTTTTTTAAGAAGTGCATTGTGGTAGGATGAGAGGCAACAGACAAAATTTTCTGCAAGGAAAATTCTGCTAGATATTAGGAAGTTTTTTATTTCCTTTTATTTCCTGCCCGCCCCGCCCCTCCTCCCCCCCCCACCCTCCCTCAGTGAAGGGTGTCAAAGAGGAAAAGATTGCTCAGGGAGGTTGTGGAATATACATCCATGGCTAAGCAAGGGTCAGAGGGATTTAACTTTAACTTGGAATTTGGGCCTAACTTTGAAGCTGGCCCAGTTTTCAGAAGGAAGTTGGATCACATGACCCCTAGATCCCATCCCATCTAAATTATTCTGAGTTTATGATTTCAAATGAGTGTAGCCTGAAAACCAAAATAACAAATTGCACGACAACTAATTATTAATTGAAGTTCAAATAAGTGGTATGGGATGTGCAATTTAAATTAGCACCATGTAAAAAGGGGCAATGTTCTGTTCAGTCTTAGTCTCATGCTTAACTTATTGCAGTATTGTCTTTTCAAGTGTACAGCCTGCTGTTATCTGGGAAAATTCCTGAAGTTTAGGAATGCAAAGTATGTATGTTTGGTAATTTACTTCAGAATTCCTTTCTTCCTCTGCAGTGCTAAAACCCATTCCCCCAAGTTTTCCCTCTCAAGACCACAGAGATAAATTACCAGGTTTTGTGAATAAAGGGTCCAGATTTGAAATACTTCTACAAAGAGTTTCCACGTATAATATAAAATCTGTAGGCAACTCCCAGGTGCATTTATCAGGGTAGTGATTATATACACTGAGCATGTAGGAAAATGGGGTTAGGGGCAGGCAACACTGGCTGAAGCACGATTAGCTGGTCATGAATTATAGATTAAATATGCGTGCAAATATTTTGATAAATTTGAACGATACTCCTTTATTTGTCTAATAAACCTGGAATTAATTTGTTTATGGTGGATATAAGTTGAGTAAATCCACTGCTTAGTGATAAGAGTATTTTTCCTTTTCAAAAACTGCAGACAGAGAGTTATCTTTATGAAAACCATCAGAAAAATATCTGGATATCAAAGTGAAAAATCATGACTGAAATTGATTGATTAGAAGTCATTTTATTTATGGTGCTTTTAGTTTTAACCATAGATTTAACACGAGTGGACAAAGCAATCCAAGTAAATGAAAGAATCAGATCTGTTGCATTCGGTTCAATGTACATCTGAAATGCCAGTGTCTTTTATTCAACATTTCAGATGTTATGAAGCATCTTTCCAGAGCCATGATGTGAAGTTATCATGCAAGCTAATGATCATTTTGACAAATGTCTTTACATAACTGCCATCCTTCTTTGAAGTATCAGGTTCTGGGATTTCTCAGGGAAAAAAAAAAAGAGTTTGATGTTTTGTTCTCATCAAGTGATAATGGGAGATGGATGGCTAGATATTTATTGAATATACATTATTGTGTATATATATCAGAGATTGTGTTCAGAACCCTGTTTATTGAATTGTACATCCTGGATAACCTTTGAAGAATTTTAAGAAATATGATCACTTCTATTGATTTTGGAATACAAATAAAACATGGTTTCCTCATATATTTTGTAGAATAATGTTCTAACTACTGTTACTGAAATATATTTAGTGAATCACCGTTCCGGCCCGGGTCAGCCCGAGCCAGGGGTCAGTGTTACATTCGCAGCGAGAGGAAGATGCACACAAGGCCAAAGGCCACCAGTGGCGGGGTCTGTGGGAGCCGGGGGCTGGTCAGAAGCAGTGGCAGGGGAGGGTGGGGGGAACAGGGCAGGAGGAGCCCCCGCGGCCACGGGTCAGAGCTGCAGGGGCTGGTGGCCACAGCAGGCCCAGCAGCAGTCCGGCGGCCCACAGCTCCGCACCTGGTGGCGGTGGGGGTCTGGAGATCATGGCCTGCTGCCCGGTGGCACACACTGCTGGCAGGTGTGGGGGATGCCCGTTGCCTGGACAACGGCACGTGGCTCCTGCCCACCCCCCAGCTCAGCATGCTGGTTGTGAGGGGCACACATGGCAGCCGCGTGGCCCTTCATCATGGGTGGTGCGTGCCTCGGCGGGCTGAGGCAGACGGTTGCACCTGGACACGGCCCCCAAAAGAACATGGTGGCACCTTAGCCCCCGAAAGAAGATGGCGGTGCCTGGGCCTGGTCGGTGCTGGGGTGCAGGTGGTGGTTTGTCCCAGGGCTGGCCCGCAGCTGCTGGGCATGGTGACAGCACGAGGGAGCCTAGCGCCCAGCCTGGCGGGGACGGGAACACACTGTGAGGCACATAGCTCGCAGCGCGGGCTCCCGCAATCATCAGTGATTTCCATAGAGTTCTGAGGTGATATGAATTCTGGTGTTTTATTGAATGGGCATGAGTTTATCAGGTTGTCATCTTCCAGGGCTTTTCTAAGTACAACAGAATGGTCAAAAGGCAGGTGCAGCTGTTCAGAGAGGTAAGGCAGGAAAACTAATAGTGTTTTCCTCAAGAAAAAGGTGGTTGTACATTGGTGGCTTTCTGGACCTTTGAGCTCCACATTTGGCAGTTGCTTGGCTTCCACAAAACCTCCCAGTCTCAGCATCAAGTCTGGTGGTTCTCATCACATGAATCACACGATTTATGTAGGAAGTGTTTCTCAGAGTGATTTGGTAGTAATCCCCCCTAGCAAAAAATATTTGTAATATGATTTACCCGGAATACTATATGAAAAATACTGATTTTGCCCATTCAACTGATAAGAAAATTGCTGGATGAAGTGGTAATTGGCACCGCCACCCTTAAGTGCTCAGCTGGAGGAGAGGAATTCATCCAGGTTGATGCATGTTCCTTAAGGTCTCTCAATACATAGAGGGTTATTTGGTGTCTCTACTGAGATCAGCAACTCCCACCATGCTAAACTGTAGAAAATGCATGGCATTAAGAAATGTAGAGGATAAAGGACTGAAGCATACCAGAAACCCTGCCTCTTGCCTTTGGGAAGTCAGAGTTGGGTGCTCCCATAAAACCGGAAAATTAGAGACGTGGACAGCAGGTCAGATCTTCCTTGTAAGGAGGTTGTGGTAGCAGTTGCATTTTGCTTTTGAACAACAATTTAGATTAGCTTTTCATCCTGGAAGGTTTTGAATCTATATGATGAATAAACACATTAGCCAGCTGGCTGGGGGGTATTATAGGAGAAAGTATGTCCATTCCTCCCATTAACTAGCCCCACTGTGCAGACAGAAATGCAAATCATGAAGTCACAGACCAAGCAAGGAGTATTTCTCCAATCCGTTGTTAATTCATTCAGCTGATTGTGAAGAGTTCTAGGCTGTTTATACATTCAATACCAGCAAAACACTCATAAAACCTGCCAAAAATAGGACACCTTCCTCACTCCTGCCAAATGTTTTTTTCAGAAATGGCTGAAAACCAGATAAAAGACTTATTAAGAGACTATGCCTAGTGGATCAGGATAAGCAATTCTGCTTCTAGTTCGCTATCAAGCTACAAGAAGATCAATGGAGGACTATAGTTCAGTAATTATTTCTTCTTTCTGAATCCATATTCCGTTAGCTGATCAATGTATTAAGCTAAAGTAGCTGATCGGCAAAGAATGATAGATGCATATCAAGAGTTTGTAAGGTAATCTATGAAACTCATTCACACCAGGATATGATTTACGAGGAGTCTATTGATTGGGAAATAAATGTTGTTTTACATTTAATAGAATATATTTCAGTAATGCTGTAGCTCCAGCTCCTGGGTTTTGAAGAATCCATTTTTATTCAATACAAAATCTGCATGTTTCCTAGTTCTTGAGATTGTATTGTATCATGCATACCACCCAATAAGTACATCAAAGTTTCTTCAGAGCTGTGACATTACCCATTTTACTTGTAGTCTGAGGCAACTACAGTTAGGGGTAGGGACCTTTTAAGTCTTTGAAAACTGCTGTTTTGGGAACAGAACCTTCACTGCTTTTAACCACCATAGATCTATATAGATCAAAGGCAAAGAAGCCAATTTGCCAATTAACACTATGTAAGGACTTGGACGAGAGCACTGTCCTTTTCATATAGCTCATCCCACAGGAGCATAGGACACACTATGCCTTGCAGAAATCGGAAAGCCATCTCAGAAAAGTGTGTTAAATGGCAGTGAGAATTTGTCTTGAAGCTCACCAATGAATTCTTCCCTCAGTATCCAACTCATTTAATGTATTTCTTGTGACTTTTTTTTCTTCTTTCAAATAAGGCAATATTCTTCTCCTTACATAGTCCAAGGTTAACAGTATTCCTTATAGCCTTACAATATTTTGCTGATTGGTTATACACCAATCAATTTTTTCCGCAGGAAAACCTTCAATTAACCCCCCAGTGATTGGGAGGTGGAATTTCCAGATTAGTGTTGGAGAGTTCCACCTCCTATCACCAGGGGTTTAATTGAAAACTTTTCCGAGAAAAATTAATTGGTGCAAAACCATCAGTAAAATAACCTAAAATGCAGGGGACACCGTAAATTTCAGCCTATTTAAAGGAAAGACAAAAAAACCCCAAACACCCCAACAAACGAAAAACAAGCCCCAAGATTAAATAGGAACATTGAATGAGAAAAACAAAATTATTACAGCAACACTGAGATTAAAAGGAAACTTGTGAAATGGACCTGCAAAGTTGCAAAATGCAGGAAAACTTACCTTTAATTTAAATTACAATATGCTAAAAAGAAACAAGAGAAATTAGCTTATTTTAGAAACTATTTCACAATCAGATGATTTACTTCAGATTCAGAAACATAAATCACATTTTAATAATCTCTTTCCCAGTATGAAGTCTCTATACAATCTGATATGTAGATTTTTATTTTTTTTTTAAAGTAGGTGTTTTATTTGCATAACAAGAAACTACAATAAATTAAATGTAGCCCAGGAAATCTTATAATGCAGCTGGGTAATGAAAGAGAAGGTGCAATTTGAACCTACTATTGCAAATATATATATCTTTGCTAATAATGAGAAACATCCAGTGTGAATTGATGCATCTGTGTGCAATAAACCTGCCTGAATATGGTATCTTTAATACTGCCCAGATATATTTTTTTTGCATTAAGCATAATAGATTTTGACCTGCAAATTATGAAAAAGATTAAGATATGCATCAGCAGAGAGATTTATGTCTCGTGTTGACAAATTATTCATTAAAGTTTTATGTAACAGGCCCAGAGAGAGTATTAAATAAGATTATTATGGCAGTTCTTATAAGTGTATTCATCTTGACTAAGAAGAGGTCGTGATAGAGTTTAGGACTGTTTACTTCCAAAGCTTGTTTAATTAGGAAAAATAGAAGCAAATGGTCCTCATTTGGCATCTTTCACAGATTTTATCTTTATTACTTCCCTTTCCCAATATTGTGAAAGATCAACATCAATAAAAGTAAATCTATTACATGCAATTTGACAAATAGTTTGCTTAATAATTTCTAAATATAGAGACAGATATAAAATTTCCTTCTGAAATTAACAGCACTTTTTTCCTTGTGAAAATCCTATTTTGAGCAGACATAGCTTTGTATCTGGAGTGTTCATTAGTAAATAAACAAGGTAATGATCTCTGAAAGGAGTTAGTTTCAGTGAAAAACAACCTTGTATTCCTACTATAAAACAAAGCACTTTGTGTTGTACTCTGCTATACATTATATTTTTGTGCTGTCAGGTGAAAATTCAACCAATGGCTATTTGATTACTTTGGAAACATTTGAATTGATTTTTATTACCTAATTGTGTACATCTGTAAGGAAGATGTATGACCACTCTTGGAAGAACTAAAAAACTCTCTTGCTTTTGATGGAACATGTAACACAGGGAGGTAGAAGAGAGAGAAAAACACATTCCCAAAGGAAAAAGTGCTACTGAGTTTAGGGGAAAGGAGGACAACGTTACTTTTTCAAAAGGTTCTTTCTCAGTTTGCACCTTGCAAATGTTCAGAGGAACAGGAGCTTCTTTACTAATCCCTGAATACCTCAAGATTACCTGTAAATAGTAATATTTGCAGTGATTTAATTATTTGTAGCAATTTTTTTAAAATGCTTAGTGTGCATATGAACTGTAGAAAATCAAGGCTTGATTTTCTTTCTCTGAACACTGGTTGGTCATCTTAGCTGAGACTTCCATCCAGTAGCAGTCCACATAATTCTGCCTGTTGATTAAAGCTCAGAACTATCCTGTTTGCATTCAGACTGAAGGGAAGACTATATAAGCATAACCAAAGAATAAATACTACTGAGTTACACTCTGCTTCCTGCTTCTGCTTTAGCCCAGCAAGAGATTTTTTTTTCTTTTTTAATTGAGGGAAATCTTTCTCTGACATATATTTTACTACCTGTACACATTTAGTGCAGAACCACAAATAGAATATTAAAATATCCTCTGAAAGATTCCAGTGAGAAGGATGAATCTCCTCAGCATACAGAAATTGTTTTCCCAAATGCACCATGGATTCCATCCTACTGCAGAACTAGCCTGTACAGGCACTTTAGCAATTGCTCGTAGGTGTTTTCAAACAGAAACTGGTGCAGTGTGTTTTGGACTATGCTGTTGTGAGTGGACCCACGACTGAATTATTTTAAACAAATGAGATAAGAGAGTGGCTATACCTCATCACTATTTGGGGGGGGGGGGGGGGGGGGCGAGGGTGGTGGGGGGGGGGGGTTTGGTGGGATTTTATTTTTTTTTCCTGAGCCTTTATATTGCCTTTACATGTTTTTAGACTAAATCAGTGACTGCCATATGCTTAAGTGTGAAGTGTTGCACATGGGAAGATTGTCACCATATGCATGAAAAAGATGGCATCTCCTTATATTTTTCTTTCTACAGTAATACTGAACAAAGCAGGAAATCAGAACAAAAAGGCTTCTATCATGTGTTTATAGGATGAATTTACAAACTTAGCTTCCAACTGCACAGCAGTATGCACTTTCTTCATGAATTCAGTTGTAGGAGAATAAAACCCTTTGTCCAAGTATTTTCTTGAATCCTTTCCTTTTCTTTGCTTTCCTTTCCTTTGGGATTTATAACTTTTTAGGACAATTATTTATTTGAAACCTAAAAAGCAATAGAGGGAGACAATTTAATAAGCAAAAAATTCCTATCCTTTATGAGTCTAGCAGCAGACCTGGGAAACTCATGCAGGTTATAGTAGATGCACATTCCTCCATAATCTTTCTTCACTGTTCCTGCAGCTCGGCTTCAAAGCTGCATGGAAAGCAAAGATTTTACAATGAGATTCCCCTACGCAAAAGCCTTTTCATCAGGAAGCATTTATTCTCTCTCTCTGAACACCTGATTGTATGCTTGGGTAATTATCACACTATCCTGCTCTTGTAGTTCCATAAGAACGATACACAGGAACAACCATGCATCTTCTCATTAAAGCTGACTCATCTCAGCAGCTATGCATTTAACATAGTGGCAAAGAAAACTAAACTGATCAAAATCAGGCATCCCAGGCCTCATCCTGCAGTTATCTGGAAGCCTGAGTGGATGTATTGGTAAAATAGCGTAACTGAGCCCAGGTATTTTCTCCAGCTTTATTGTGATGGGAGAAGCTGAACAATCAGAGACGTCCAGCAAGGAGGGGCAAAACTTACATTCTGGTGTAAATCTAAGCTCCACTGAAATAAATTTAGGCATTTCTATGTTAGAAGAATATATGTCTTGGAAGGTCACATACAAGTCATATAGTCAAAACCCTACTATTCTTCCCATGTTAATATTCAAAAATATTCCAGTTGTGCCAAAAACTATCTAGCACTGAGTTTATTCATTTTTGTATGATGTCTGTCATACAGCCTAATTCTCACTATCAAAAAGCTATCTATTTTTTGTATGTGCATTCTTACTTCTGCTTCTTATTCTATCATTTCTTGCATTCTAAACTACTCTTTTGGACTTCCTCCCTCCATTTGCATATATAATCCTTCTCATACTTTTTGTTCTAAATCAATTCCTATAATCCATTACTATATAATAGCATTTGTCATCAATAGAAATGAAATCCCCAACACATTGCAGGAAAGAGAATTTGCAGGTACTGGTTTCTGGCAGCAAGTTGTAATAGAAACAGTAGGGAATCCTATTTGCATAAAAAGATCCATATTTGATGCAAACTGATGCAACTTTCATGATGGGTATAAAATTTTCCTCTACCCTTGCGCCATGGGCACAAAGCAGATAATACTCTACAACAGTGTTACAGAATTATTTTCCATAAGCTCTTGTCTGAGATGTGTAATAAAGGTAGGAGTGTCTTTTGATAATTACTGAGGTTGGTTCCAATTCTCCTACTATCAGCACTGTAATATTAGAAATGAAATAAAATGCTACAGTTCTTGACCACAGAAAATTCCAGGATTTGGAGAGGAGAGAGACTGAAAGCACTTCATTGTGAAAGAAAAAGCAGAACTGTTTCAATGCAGTTTTAATACAATACAATAAACAAGAAATTAAAATAGTGTTGAACCTGACAGTCCAGGTCCTCAGGTCATCCATGGATTCTAATATTTGTGTATTTTGTATATGACTTACAAGAGGGGGAATCTAAGAGGCCAGGGCATATCAGAGCAACAGAATAATGGACATATACATAGGGTATGCGGAAGAGTCCAAAATCACTGAATTTATGAATACACACTTCAACACCTGACCAGACTAAAAAAGGTGATCTAAAAAATTCCAATTTCTCAGTTCCATGTCAGTAAAGCACTGAGATTTTCTGGCAGTCTCATGGTGTGATTCCCATATCCTCGCATATGGTAAAGGAAATCAGGTTTCCCACTGAATGCATCAGCAGAAAAGCAAGCAGTTTCATTAAGCTCTGGCTGAATTTCACTGGGTGTTTTTCAAAAGCAATATATTCCTAATAAGCATTTTAGACTTGCTGAATCAGCTGCTTCTGGGAAGAAAAAATCCTAAACAACTTTAATCTGTACCCAATAGGTATTTCACCTTGAGGATTTGTCAAGTTAATAGAGCCTACCCACTTAAAGAAAGAGGAAGGAGGCCTTTCTAATTGGTGCCTAACAGCTTACACTTAAGGGTCATTAAAGACGAAATACTAGAGATAACAGTCTTAATGGCTCCAGCCCACTCTCATGGGGAACACTCAACTTAGCATGAACAAAAGGGAACAAGACTGAAAGACCCAAAGACACAGCAGGATCTGGGCTGGCTAAGAGGATGCAGATTGATTTAGTTCTGCCCCAGTAACTTAAGAGGAAAATTTATCTTATTTGACTTGTAGTGAAACATAAGATTAGCTGTGAATAACTACAAGATGGATGGAGAGGTAGAATATAAAAGGTATTCATCATTGTTTTAGAATACATGCTTTCTAATATATGTCACCAAGTGCTAAATAGGATTTTTTTTTTCTTTTAGAGAAGTTGGTCATAACGACCAGCTGAAGCTCCTGAATGGAATAAAACATAGCTGCTTGAAACCCATTTGGTCCATCCCACAAAGTGAAAAGCATTTAAAAAGAAGAGCATGACCCCATCTAAAGATTGCAGTTTCCATGCTGTGAAAAGAAAAGCCAAAGATGGTTCCCCCTGAACTCCCAGGCCCTACCTGCACACTGGACACTGAAGTTCAGCTCTGGAGCTGTCTCGTGGCTGCAATATGAGATACAACGCCTTTGGTAATTAAGGCACCTCAGCTGCTCCGGCATCATACTCAGCTGAATAACATAGTCATGCTTAGAGAAACCCGAGTGGTGTAAAGGTTCAGCTAACCCTGTCCTGAGATGGGTTGTTTCTCATAACTCTTCTCTGTAAATCCTCAAGACAGCTATAAAAAAGGGGTGAGGCTGAAAGGTCAGACAATTAGCTTTCCTATTTGTGAAGAAATAGCTTTTCTAAGCTTATTAATCTAAAAATACAGGATGAGATAGTCAGTTGCTATAAATCAGTATAGCTCTGGTGATTTCAGTGGGGCTGTGCTGTGTTCTACCAGCTGAGATTATATTTTCTCTAATATTAAATAATAATAAAAAACCTTGCACCAAAAAAACTTGTTACATTTGGTGAAATGCATGCTGAAATGTCAGATGCATGTTTTCCTAAGCAAATTTAGTTCAACTTCCATACATCTTCCTGTTACATTAAATGTTATTGATCTTCTTTGGGATGCCTGCCTATTTCAGTTCATTTGATAGATGGTCCTCACTTGAACAGGTTTCAAATATTTTTGAGCTCAGAAAGGTTCAGCTAATCTGATTTCCTCTGATACAAGCCTTGGACTTTCATTCAGTATCCCCCATGATGAGTTTTAAACCTTGTGTTTACTAAAGCCTGCCCACTACAAAGACATCCTGAAAAAGACCTCAGCTTCAGAAACTGGGGGATTAGTTTCTCCTGTTCCTTTCTTCTGGTGTGTGACCTACTCTGGTAAATACTTGTGGGGTTTTTCCCTCCGTGGAATTTCTGTGGCCCCACGTTCTACCTTTTTTTGCTGTATACTCAGTTTTTCATGTCTACATTCTATTTTATGAAGGGCATAAAGGCAGTTATTTCTTTATGGTCTTAAGTTGGCATCATCACCAGCTTGAGTCTTGGTTTATTCAAAGGAGGTAACACTGAGATTAACTCCTTCTGTGTCTCTAATTTCACCAGAAGGTCTCCATAAACATCTGCGTTCGTCTTGATAAGTGTCTGCAGAGTCACCTCAATGTTCAGATGCAAGAAAATAATTACATAGTTTGGGGTGGTCAGTCTCCCTGACCCTAAAGTCATGTATTTCCTATGGACTCATATGCTGGACCACCATGGAACATATTCCTTACACCTCAGGTTGCCAAGCAAAGGAGGAGACCTTGGAACTGTTATAGCAAACTATAGATCGTGGGCCTTCACTGTGCATATAGCTGGGTCCCAAAGCAAGCTGGCAAAGCAGACCTCAGAAGATTGTGCTATGGATCCCTTCTCCAAGTCAATGATTTGGATTGCCTGAGATTGCCTTTTGAGCATAGTTTCCATGTTTTTCACATGGTGAAAGCCTGATGTGGGGATTAAATTCACTATGTGAATGCATGTCATGAGGCTGGAGAACGCAGATTGGCTCTGGTATTTTATTTTCATTCTCTTTTCCCCATAGGGATGAGGAAGTTCATTGCCACAAAGCTCATCTTCTAGAAGTTCAACAAGGCCACGTGCATGGTCTTGCACCTGGGTTAGGGCAGTCACCAGTATCACTACAGACTAGGGAATGAATGAGTAGAGCACTGCTCTGAGAAGGAGGAATTGTGGATATTGGTTGGTGAAAAAACAGATATGAGCTGGCAATGTGCACTCACAGCCTGGAAAGCCAACCATATCCTGGGCTAAATAAAAAGAAGTTTAGCTATAACATAAGTACATTGAGTTATGAGGTGATTCTCCTCCTCTGCTCTACTCTTGTGAGGCCCCACCTGGAGTACTATACCCAGCTCTGGGACCCTCAGCACAAGGAAGACATGGACCTTTTAAAGTAGGTCCAGAGGAGGGCCGTGAACATGATCAGAGGGCTGGAACACCTCTCCTGTGAAGAAAAGCTGAGAGAGTTGGGGGTGTTCAGCCTGCAGGAGAGAAGGCTCAGGGGACACCTTATTGCTGCCTTGCATTATATAAAGGGGGCTTATAAGAAAGATGGAGGGAGACTTTTTGCCAGGGCCTGCAGTGGCAGGAAAAGGGACAACAGTTCTACACTGAAAAAGGGTAGATTTAGACTGGACAGAAGGAAGAAACCTTCTATGATGAGGGTGGTGAGGCACTGGAACAGGCTGCCCAGGGAAGTTGTGGATGGCCCGTCAATGGAAGTGTTCAAGGTCAGGTTGGATGGACCTCTGAGCAACCTGGTCTAGAGAAAAATTGACCCTACCCATGGGCATTGGGGTTGGACTAGATGTTTGAAGATTCCCTTCCAACTCAAACCCTTCTATGATTCTGTGATTTTATGACCTTTATTTGCAAAACAACATACTTGAGTTATAGCTAAACTATGGTTAAAGACAAAAAAAATTTAAATCATAAAGCACATTTCACAATCAATCCTGATTTTTTGTAGAGTGCAGCTAATACTAGTACTGCAGCCCTGAGGGGTTTTGGTTCACAGTTGGATGCATTATAAAGCTTTCATCCCTTAGGAATGTACAAATTAAAAATTATATATAACTTTTACCATTGGTTACTATAGACTTAACCAGAGATGTTAATACATTAACCATCCTCCCAACAGACCAATGTAATACTTCAGCCAGCTTTCTGCAGCTCTGATAAGAAGAGCATTTCCTAATGGCCAAGGATAATGCTTAGTTTTAATTATATACCCTTTTTAAGTATGTGGCTTTTTGGAGATTAGTCATGTGTAGAGGAGTATTGTGATTATGGATGCATTCCATAATGAAGACTTGTTTAGAAGAGAATTTTGCAATCACTAAAGCAGAAACCTGTGCTAAGGTTACTCTTAAAGTTACCATTGTAACCTTGATGTCAGAACAAGGTAATCTAAGTAAGGATGCTATAGGAAATCAAAGCATAAACGTAAGAAAAGCTATTTTGCTTTCACTTTCATAACAGTACAATCAAATAATTTCTCAGAGTAACTCAGATGCCAAAGTCCTTCGTATTATTCAGCTTCGTATGTTTCAGGTCTTGGTCTACACTTTTCACAACATGCTTATGATTTCCACAACACCGCATAAATCATAGAAATTGAAAGTGGATATTATACACAAGCAGTTCCTTATGACTTTCCCAGCACACAGTCTTCATTAAGCTTCTTAATTTTAAATAAAAATTAACTATGCTTGGAGCTGTGCAATGATGTTGACACATTATGCATATAAAACCATGAGTAATCTTTCAAGCACATACATTTATTTTGGATAGCACTAACTATCTGTAAAATACAAAACTGATTCTTTTTTGTTGTTGTTATGTGCTGGTGAAAGTAGCTGAGTGAATAATGACGTTAGAGGGTGGCCTTCCAAATGTACATGTTTTTTAGGTTTTATTTTGTAGATCACGTATAATGTTTCTATTTTCTTATATTTCACTTGGTTTTCTGTTTAAAGCTAGAAAAGGCACAAAATAAATATTTGTTTAAAAATATTCAAAGAGTTTAGCCTAAAAAATGAGAGAGAGTTTAAGGGAAAGTATCCTACATTCGAATGAAAAATTATTATTACTATCACTGTCACCATTAGGAGGCTCGAATATTTTAGGCCCTTAGGATGACATCATAAGGACACAAAAACCCCAACAATCTTTGGGGTTTTTTTTCTCAGAACTCAAGCCCAGCCATTCTGCTTTGGGAAATGTTGAGATTATTTATTTAGTTGTTTTTTTTTAATTCACTCCAATCTTTCTTTTCCTGTCTCCTTCTCTATCAATTTATGTGTTATTTACCTTAGCTCCTCTTTCTCTGGTTTTTGCTAGAAACATTCATAGGGTCTTTTCATAGAAATAGGTACTTTCCTTTGAAAAGTTTCTGTTATGAAGAACTACATTCTACAAGAACAATGATACCAACATATTTTTTACTAACTCTACTTTGCTATTGCTAATGTGGCTTCAACCATGAAAGATCTTAATCTCTATAGATTTACCAGCAGGACTGGAAAACAGACATATTGAAGTCCAGAAGAAGACACTGTCTTATTCACAGAATAGACATTTTTATCAACTAGTTATGAGAAAAGGTGACTTGTTCAAGGAAGACAACAATTTTAATGTAAAACTCATTAAAAGAATGCAACTACATAAAGTAGATGATCATTGTTTTCCCCCTAAAAATGCTGGTTTATCTCCATTGATTATAAAGAGGGTATAAAAGGATAATTCAGGTGGAGACTGATTTTCTATAGATGTCTCCTGTCCCAGAAGTTGAAGTCTCTTGATAAATGGCCATGCAAATTCTTGTGTTTATTGTTACCTAACATAGAATTACTCAAGACTGCAAGATAGAAAATAAAAGTATACATGTGTGCATACATACTGTATACAGGCATATACATTTTTACACATGTATTCACATATTCACATTCACACACTGACTTCACATGTGGAATGACTTTGGTATAATCCTAAATATGCCCCTGTAACAATTAGAAGTGGATTTTAATACTGCAAATAAGCATTTCAGGCTAATAATACAAGCAAGTTAAATCAAATGTCAAATGACTTTTAAAAAGCTCTTAAAAGTAATAAATATGTATGAAATAAATGAGTCTGGTTGTCAAGTACTCCATGAAGAGATACAAAAGATTATTTTTTTTTTCAGCTGGATTCTCTTGCCACCTGAAGTCAAACAAAATTCATGGGTTTGAACATGGCTCTGCAGCACGGTCCCCAGGGAAGGGTTCCTTTCCTCAAAAGCAGACTGGGATGTCACAAAGGTGGATGTGACCTGCTGCAGCTTTTGCAGTTTAATAAGTGCTCAGCTGTGCCATTCATGGGGCACAGCTGAAGGAGGGGCACCAGTAAAAGATCCAGATTACCTGTTACGGGTCCCTGGCATAGGCGCTACTTTACTCGGGCAGTAAATAGAACTTCCTTCTAAATTGAGACACCTGAGAACTATAGGCAGTCAGTGAAGAGTGTGAGCCACTACTGGGGCCTCATCAGGGAATTGTGTATGCAGAGTTTTTTTCAAATAGGAACCTGAGTGAACTCTAATTGGTTTCTATCCAAACCTTTGGGAAAATGGGAATAATGGTGTTTTAAAACTCTTGCTTGTAGGGTGTTGAAATTCTAATTTATAAAGTGTTCTGTGATCTTTGGTTAATTGCAGCATTCAAGGTGTTACATGGCTCATTATTTTAATGAAAAATCTCACTCAGGTAAGAGGTGTTATTCTCTTAAAGAAGGGAAATTATGAGGAAACAAACTACTGCATAATAAGAACATATGTTTGGGTATGGGGTTGTAGAAGACTGTAAGGAACCTTCAGCAGGAAAAATATATCTGCTGTAAGGGAAATCAGAGCACAGATAGTGTCCTGAAAGCTTGCAAACATATGTTCAGTTCAAAGGTTAAAATGCTGGTGACAATTTTTCTGGTTTCAGCAAAAGTGAGACGTATTCTGCTACTAATCTTTGGCTAATTCATTTGAATGCTTAGTGTTTTTACCTTGAGTATAGAACAAAAAGCTCACTAAGCTTTGTCGTGTTAGTTTGTCTGTTCCCCATATATATTTACCTGAGTGCTCCATTAGAAAGCAGAGCAACATGCTACAGCCAATTTACTGTAATGACATAAAAGTTGGAATGGTTAGACACTATCTTTTTACTTTTATCTCTAAAATAAGATATATACCTAAAATCTGAACTTCTAAGCTAGACTTTTGGCCCTGAAATGTGGAAGGAGAAGTGTCAAATAAAACAGGACTTATAGATCAGTTTTTTATTGTGTAGTCAGGGTATGAGGATATGACAGAAAATTTTTGAGATACTACAAAATAATGACTTGCTTCCTGTCAACAGTGATTGTGGTAGCTAAAAATACAAAACCTCAACTCTAGGGACAAAGTTAAATGTACAAAATTAAAAAACAGTGCACTTCATTTCACACCTGGATTGGTTGAGCTATTGCCACCCATGTGATGGACTGTGATAATTTAATCACATTTGGCTATAAATCTATATATTTATGAGCATTCAAATAAAGTGTGATGAGGATTAGAACTACCTTTTGGCTGTTCACAAAAGAAAAACCCGATCTTAAAGGCTTTACAGAAATCAAAGCTCAATACAAACAAAAAGCTGATTTGTTCCCATTCCTACTTGAGAGCTGTATAACAAACAGGGCTCTGCCCCTGCACTTTATACAGTGGCAAAACTGAGACATTCCAGAGCTCAATTTCCAAGGATGCCCTGAAGTACCACGTGGCTTCCTGCCTCAGCTTGGTGGAAGAATCAGATTCTTGCCCAAGAGAGTCTCTTCCTTTATATATTCATTAAATAAGACATTAGATGAGTTTTGCTCTGTTGAATTCCATATGTTTTGGGGTTTTTTAAATATTCTATAATCATCTTTATGCTATTTGTCCTATTAAGTACACTGTAAAATGAGAGCTTCTGTTCATGGACTATGTAGAGATTCTATGTCACAAATCACACACAGATGTTTCTTGAAACCAGTAAACACTAGAGTTATTTTTTTCTGTTGTTTTTAAGAGCACCAGCATTTCATCACATTAAGAACATTGAAAGCTGTATCTGTAAACATGTTGTTCTTCAAAAGAACTTTGAAAACTAAAAACTAGTAAACATTTGTTAAAGAACAGAGTAAATTACCATTATTATTGTATTCATTAATAGCTGGAAAAATTATTTGTAATCCTGAATACCGATGCATGTCACTCTGAGAAGAACTCTTCTAGAACATTTACTTGAAGTACTCATACAGTGATCATCACTGTAGTGTCTTTTCAAAATGTTTGGTATATTTTGTTCATAATTTTTGTTGTAGGAAATATTATAGATTCATAGAATAATATAGGTTGGAAAGGACATGGAGAAGTTGTCCTATCTAAACTTCTGCTTAAAATAGGGATAACTTCAGAGTTAGATCAGGTTGCTCATGACTAACCAACCAAGTTTTTAATATCTCCAAAGATGATGGTCCAACAGCCTTCCTGGTGAAACAGTACCAGAATTTGGCCAACTTCAAGGTGAAGAATATATTCCTTTCATTTAATTTATTTTTTTCTTCCTAAAAATTGTGTTTCCTCTTAATTCTTTCCCTGTGAAACTCTGGGAAGAGTCTGCCTCCATCTTCTATACAACTAATCTTTAATTAGTGGTAGCAAAAAATAAAATTCCCTTTAACCTTCTCTCCTTAATGCCAAACAAATCAATTTATTTTATCTTCATAGAATCTTAGAAGGATTTGGGTTGGAAGGGAACCTTCAAACATCATCTAGTCCAACCCCAATGCCCACAGGTAGGGTCATCTTTCTCTAGATCAGGTTGCTCAGAGGTCCATCCAACTTGACCTTGAACACTTCCATTGACAGGCCATCCACAACTTCCCTGGGCAGCCTGTTCCAGTGCCTCATTACCCTCATCATAAAAGATTTCTTCCTTATATCCAGACCTACTTCCTAGCCCCCCATCTGCATTGGTGCGTGGGATTATTCCATCACAGGTGCAGGGGTGTCTTTTCCCACACTGAACTTCATGACATTTCTGCCAACCCATTTAACCAACCTGCTGAGATGCCCTACCTTTCCCCGGTCCACAGCACCCCCACAACCTGATTTCACCCTTGAACTCTCTGAGGGTAGATTGTATTCTGTCATCCTGATAATTAATAATTACATTAAACAGTATCTGGCTCAGTAGTGACATCTCAGAAATGCTGCTAAAAACCACCTACTGGCTGGAACTAGAACTGCTGATCGCTACTCTGGTACATTTTATGTTATTTTTGCTTTTTATTTCTTATTTATGCAACCACAAACACCTGCATTATATAAAAAGAATGAAGTTTATCATTAATATAGGTCAATTGACAGGTTTTCTGTAATAATAAATCAAATTACTACACGTTTGTGTCACTTGAGATTTTGACATGCAAGTTCCCACATTCTGCCTAAAAACCTTTGTGTACAACGTTGTATCTGACCTGATGAGGAGAGAAAGCCAATTAAATGGCAGAAAGAAACACTGTCTTCAGTTTCCCAGAAAAAAAGTTATTAATTTATCACTAAAATAATAGAAAATGATTGTATTATTATTCCAAAATTTATCAGAATGTGTCCCAAAGTATTTGCCATTTGCTCCATCTGTAGCAATGCAAAAATCATATTAACCATTTTCACTATTACGTAATAGCAAATAAGCCAATTATTTGTGGTTTTTGCCAGACTTGCATGCCATGGCTGTGATCTTACGTTTGCAATATGCTCTGTTAATTACAAACTTTCTAATCTAAAAGTAGGATGGACTAGAATTGCTAAGTTAAGGCAGTTGAGAGCATGGTTCCTCTCTCTTTTTGCTGTTATGGGGATCCTTTCAAAGTGGGATTGAAATAGCCCTCAAAAATCCACAGCTGTCTGGATAAACAAAAGGGTTTGATACTAATCTGCAATGTTGTAACACAGAAAAAAAATCAAATAATGTAGGTATTGATTGTTGGTGATGGATTACAACATCTGGTCAGAGTGAAAGAAAGGGAAGAAATTTGTACATACATGGTACGTGAGCCACCAGAAGACAAATTTTACCATCTGCTTTCAGCATTCCAGCAGCATCAAATGAATGCTTTTTCCTCAGTCATACAACATGTGGACAAAGTCACTCTGTGCATCTCATTAGATGGACATATTTTCTAGTCCCAGTTGATTAGGGTGTGCATCCCAAAAAGAAATGCAGAGGTGACAGAAACTAAATGTCTGTTTCTGTGAGACAGATTTGCTCTGATCATTCAACAAATGGGCTAGCTGAGAAGTAGGTCTCCAAAATGAATAAACCTGTGTTAGCTTGGCTCTGTGTCCAAATCAGTAATCTCTGGGAAGCAGCAGCAGAAGCAAGAAAATGCTACCTGAGATAGAGAGTGTGGTAGCTTAGGCAATAATGGTAATGTGGCCAAATGGTTTATTTGCTGCAGCTGGTTTACCGTAACTGGAGAAGAAGGAAGGAGAGATGAAAACATGTGTCTTTGAACCTTTGAACCAGACCCATGCCAGAGGTCTTTCTAACCTTGCAGACCCGCAGACACACAACAACCAGCTTTTTCTTTTTTTTTTTTTTTTTTTTTTTTTTTTTTTACTGGCCAGGGTTGGAAGGCACCTCTGGAGATCATCTAGTCCAACCCCTTGCTAAAGCAGGTTCACCTAGAGTAGGTTGCACAGAGTTACATCCAGGCAGATTTTGAATATCTCCAGAGAAGGAGACTCCACAGCCTCTCTGGGCAGCCTGTGCAAGTGCTCTGTCACCCTCAAGGGAAAAAAGTTCTTCCTCACATTCAGGTGGAACTCCCTGTGCTGGAGTTTGTGGCCGTTGCCCCTTGTTCTGTCCCTGGGCACCACTGAAAAGAGCCTGGCCCCGTCCTCTTGGCACTCGCCCTTAGGATATTGGTAGACATTGGTAAGATCCACTCTCAGTCTTGTCCAGGCTAGAGAGGCCCAGCTCTCTTAGGCTTTCCTCATCAGGGACATGCTCCAGTCCCCTCATTATCTTTGCAGACCTCCACTGGACTCTCTCCAGTAGATCCCTGTCTCTTGGACTGGGGAGCCCAGCACTGGACACGGCACTCCAGATGGCCACTCAGCATGGCAGAGCACAGGGGAAGGATCACCTCCCTGGACCTGCTGGCCACACTCCTCCTCATGCCCCCCAGGACCCCATGGGCTTGCTGGCCCCCAGGGCACACTGCTGGCTCATGGGCAACTTGCTGTGCACAAGGGCTCCCAGGTCCTTCCCCGCAGAGCTGCCTCCCAGCAGGTCAGCCCCAGCCTGTGCAGGTGCATGGGGCTGCTCCTCCCCAGGTGCAGGACCCTGCACTTGCCTTTGTTGAACTTCATTAGGTTCCTCCACACCCAGCTCTCCAGCCTGCCCAGGTCTCACTGAATGGCAGTGCAGCCTCTGGGGAATCAGCCACTGGTCCCAGTTTGGTATCATCAGCAAACTTCACCCAGGTCACTGATGCATAGGTTGAACAGGACTGGAGCCAGCACTGACCCCCTGGGGGCACCACCAGCTACAGGCCTCCAGCCAGACCCTGCACCACTGATCACAGCCCGCTGAGCTCTGCCATTCAGCCAGTTCCCAACCCACCTCACTGTCTACCCATTGAACCCACTCTGCCTGAGTCTGCCTGTGGGGACATCATGGGAGACAGCATCAAAAGCCTTGCTGACGTCAAGGTAGACAATATCTACTGCTCCCTCCTCATCTACACAGCCTGTCATTCCACCATCACAGAAGGCTGTTAGGTTGGTCAGGCATGGTTTCCCCTTGGTGATCCACGTTGACTACTCCTGATAACCTTCTTTTCCTCCACATGCTTAGAGATGACCTTCAGGATGAGCTGTTCCATCACGGTTCCAGGGATGGAGGTGAGGCTGACAAGTCCTCCTTCTTGCCCTTTTTGAAGGCTGGGGTGACACTGGCTTTCTTCAAGTCCTCACCACCTCTCCTGTCCTTCATGACCTTTCAGAGGTGATGAAGCATGGCTTGACAATAACATTTGCCAGCTCCTTCAGTACTCAGGGGTGCATCCCTGTGGGGCCCATGGAACTGTTGGTGTCAAGTTTGCTTTTCTCCTAAGAAGTCACATCAGTACTTAATCTTTCTCTTAACTGAGCAGGTTCTCCAGGCTCTTACAACACAGAAAAATAATGAAGAAGTAGAAAGGTGTGCCCTATGAAGTGCAGAAGAAAAAACCCACATCTTTAAGGTGTGAGATGTTTCAGCATATATGTAAATTCTGGTGTAAAAGTTGGAAGTATGTGAAGAGATAATTATCAAAGGAAAAGAGGAAAGTGCAGTTCAGCAGACCCTTCAACAGCAACACCTTTGCCTAGAGTTATGTTCTGAATATTCATTTGCATCCTAAATCTTTGTGGATTTAGTTCTGTAGCACTTTTCAGATTGCAGTATTTATGCACAAAACTTATCCCATTTAAATTAGGACTTCCCTTCTAAGCGAGTTCTTCTCAACATGGGTGAGAGTTACAGAATTAAACTCATAGAGTTTCCAAAGCTTCCAAATGATTGGATTCTGTGCAGGGATGACTGGATGAAATTTTGCATTAAACAGGAGGTCAGACTAGATGATCTAATGGTCCCTTCTGGCCATAAAAGCGATGAATCTATGAGAAAAGCACTCTGAGATCATATGATGAAAAGCACAATTAAATTGGCAAGTGTTGTCTTGATGTTCCCATTACAAATCCCCTGAGTAATCTACCCCCGTCTTCCTCTTGCCACCTCCTCTATCATTAGAATCCAGGGGAACATACGCTCTGTTGAAGTCATTGCTGCTAAAACCATTTTGATAGCTGGCTCCACAGAGTCTCCTGCTAAATCCAGCGTTCAAGGCTGTGGGAGTGTTCACTTCTTCAGTGAAGATACATTTCTCCAAGGCATTTTGCACTCTTCTTCCTTTAGATTGCTCAGCTAAAGGCTTTCTCAGGAATTTATCAGTTATTAATAATTGTGATGATTCATGATTTATTCATAACCATTTATACGTTTGCCATATGCTGCCTGCACATGCAAACTGTTTTTTCTGAAGCACGCAAATGTGGCACAGTGCTTCTTACAATTCATATCCAGTAAACAGATGATAGAGCAAGATTAATGAAATGAGAAATACAATAAAATATCCTGCAATGGCTTCAGTTTTGAACTTTTGAATTAAATGTTGCAGAGTAATTGTCTTCAGCACTATCAAAACTAAAATAAACAGAAGGGAGAATAGCGTGAAAGGCCAAGTTTAACAACATAAGTAGCACCTTATTCTGCTTTTAGTCTGTCCTCTGTAGTGAAAATTACAGGGAGTAAGAGTAAATCTACACATCAGGGAAGATACAACTCAGGACAAATAAAGGTGATAGTATCTGCAGTATCATCTTAGTTGCTCCCTTCAAGCTTTCATATTAATTCTAAGATTTTTTTAAACAAATCACTGTAATAGCTGCTTGGAGTTGGCAGGAGAGGGAAAGATCTGACATGCAGAGCCTTCACAATACCTAACAGCAACAACTTGAAAAGGGAATGTAACTCCTTGTTGTTGATAAAACAAGCCTTTAATGGTGATATCACTAGCCAAGAGTCATTTCTCATAGGCACACTATGACACATTCTGCAGTGTGCTGCTGTTCAGATGAAATGCCTGGGTTTTATGAGAGGGTGATTATTACACAAAATTACAAAAAATGTGTTCCTGGTTTTGAGTGAACATGTTCATTAACACTGAGATGGGCTGGGGGGGTGGGGGGTGGGGGGTTGGGGGCGCGGGGGAGAAATGGTCAGTGTGTTCCAGTGCAGAATCTCAAGGCAGAGGGGCCAGCTCTGATCTGACTCGCAGCTCTGCTCATTCCGCTTTCTGTTGCATTTCAGCTGAAGCTTTCAGAACAGAATGTTTAAAATTTTACTAACTGCCTGGAAAATGAACATCTGATTTTGTACTACCTGCCTGCAATTGCCTACAAATATTATCCTGTAAGATGGTCTAAATTACATTTGGGTCCTTATGTCTACAGAATCATGGGATCATCCTAGAGTCTAAGACCTGTCCTGGTCGCCCATGGCAGGATCAACTTTACCTATGTCATTCCTGTCTTTTGATTGCCCAACTCTTTCTGGAAGACCACTAACTTTACAAAATTCTGAGACAATCTGTCCTGTGTTTCACTCTCTTCACCGTTAGAACTATTTTTTCCTGGTGTCTAACTTAAATATGCCTTGTTAAAAATGTTTTTTCTTGCTCTTCCTATCATGAAGTTACATAAGTGAAATTTACAGCAATATTTGACATTCCTGATACAATTCAAGCATTTTCCTTCATGATGCTTGAGAATTGTAAGTGTGCCAGTGGAGGCACCCACCAAATGCAGAGGTCTTGGGGGGGATCTCTATGTAGTTTCATTAAAGAACTCATAGGGAAAACACTTGCAAGGCCTTGAATTTCCACTGTTACATTTTACTGGAACAAAAGCCACAAGGTAGTTTTGAAATTCAGAAACTCAGATCTTCTGCATGAGATAAACCTGGAAAAAAGATCTGAAGCCATCTTCACCTCTCCATTGCTTCCTTAAAGAGCAGGTCCAGTCTTACTGTCAGTCTAGCAACATCCTGAATTTCACATGGTTTTGTAGAGAACAAGTCTATCACAATTTTGCACTCCTTATAGGAGAATCAGTCAGATCCAAAGACCTCCAGACTAGACAAGACAGTTATGCAGTCACCCTACTCGTTGCTTCCTGGCATCCTTAAAAAAAAACAAAAAAAAACCCAACACAGGGCAACAGTGACAAGACTGGAATAACTAGTATCACTCTCCAGATAGCCCAACACAGAATATGAGATCATGCTGTCGATGAATATGTTCAGACTCCAAAATGAACTGCAGAAATAACCCTTCTCCTTGCAAATATTAGTGTAAAATGGAATGGCTTTGTAATGTACTGTAGAGGAATGAAGCTGGGTTAATTAGCATTGATAATATACAGCTGTGGGTTGGCTTGAGGGGCAGTGGGATGGCCGATGTAGATAAGGTGCAGGTGTGTCTGATTAAGTTAAGTGGTTGAGAGCCAACGAAGAGAGAGCAGCTGAGGAAGAAGCAAGAGAAGAGAGAATGGGCCCTGGATGAGGTGAGATGAGGAGAAGGCAGCAGAGGGACTGTAAGAAGAGCATGCTGGTATGAGATGGTAAAAGACTTTGTTGCAGCTTGATAGTCTGGAGAGTCCTGTGACAACATATGTCTTTCTAAATCCTGCTGCCTACAGATCACTCCTGCTGAACAAAAAACTTGCACACAACAAAACCATTAAACACAAAAGTTTACAAAAATAAAATTTTAAGTAATGAAAACATGAAAAAAAAGAAGGTGAAAAAGACCAAAGTCCAGAACTAACACTTCATAGAAATGTAATAACATTAGGTTTTACATGCCTTCACTTACATGCCTGTAAAATCATGTTTCAGTGGGTCCCAGACAATAATATTTACTTAGAAATTTTCTTTCAAGGAGCAAATGATATTAAAAAGCCTAGCCCCTTTTTTGTTTCCTATGGAATAAAAAGGATACATTAATGATTCTAGCTAAATGCATCCAAATACCAAGAATAATCTATTAGGGCAAAAATTAAAAAGAATAATTGAAATTACTAATTTAAACTCATCAGAAATAGATCATATGTATGAGGGTGAAAAAATATTATTTCATTATTCATTTGCAGTATACATATAATGATCATTTCACAAATTCAAGCTGATCTACATTTATTATCCATACAATAGTGTATTTCCATGTCTTGGGTTGCATATGCAGGAGAGACAACAGTTCATTTAGAATATTTATTTTGTAATATCATTTTACACTCTGGGAATTATGCTTTAGTTTTAATCTATTTTAACAATGGTAATACCACAGTTAGAGAAAATAGACAACATATTTGGGCACTAATTGGACTTTTTGTTAAGTTGTGATTTGATAGTTTTTAAAAACATGGCTGCAATGAATTTTCAGACATTACTGTCTGTTCCTGTCCATGCTAATCAGTACCATGTAGCACAGTGGGTCTTACATTTAATGGAGCAGTACGGAGCTCTTGTCAGCGTTCAAGCAATTGATTCCATAGAAGGGGCACAATATAAATCAAGCGCAGAGTAAAACCGCTGTTCTACAAGCTTGGAATAAGAGCACCCTTTTTCTTATCCAAGGCACTCAAAGACTGTCCTGCTGTGCTTATGTTGATTGTACTTCCTTTATCTTCTGTTCAGTCTTGGTTTTATCACTTTTTTTCAGTGCCTTTAGTGCTGGCTTAATATGCACCCTCACCAACCCAAGTTCACTTCCATTCTGATCCTTCAAAACTTTGAGAAGGTAAGGAATGGGGATCCTTTCCACCTGATTGCTTCTTGTAATTGCTCCTTCCTCATAGATACGCGAATATAATCTAGTCATTAGAAAAGGAACTTAATTTATTTGACCTGGCCTAAATTGGCAAGACACCTTCTGTTCCTGTTGTCTTGACATGTACGTCAAATTTGCACGCAATGCATTAGCTAAAAACTGGCTAGTAACCCAGAAATACCATTAAGAAAAAAGTGCCATTCAGCTAAGGATAGCTCAAGTGTCCCAAAAGAGTGTCTACCTGAGTACTTATATTCAATGTATTCTATCAATGATCTGCAAGCAAAATATAAAACCATAACTAATGAAGCATAAGGATAACACAAAGAATGTAAGATGAATAAATAATATGTTAACAGTATAATGTTATGCTGCTCAGCAATCCACAGTTATCTGAGAGAGTCAAATGTAGCATCATATACCTGGAAAACAAAAACTTTAGACCATTCCTACAGAACTTGTTCTAGAAAGCAAAAGCTTTGAAAATGGCAGAGGCTGTCACACAAAACCATAATGAATTTAAACCTTGGGCAAAACATTATAGTTAGAAGTAAAATTTTATGGAGAAAAACAGTATTTACTTTTGGTTTACAACAGTAGTGGGGAAAATAGTGTTTGTTTCCTTTGTTTATGTTTCACTAACAGTACTGGAAAGTTTTGGAGCTTCAGAAGAAAACTGCAGAAATAATGTATGGTCTGAAAAATTTCTGTTCGTACAAAGCTTAAAATGCTCCATCAACAGTCTGTCCTAGAAAAGGTTACAGGGTGACATAATCACCATCTATAATAACCACATGGAGACAAAGTGAACAAAGTCATAACAGGAGGCAATGACCAAGGAAGGACATTTATTAAAAAATACAGAAAAAGTGGAAACATTTTCTGCAGGAATTATTGCCTCTTCTGAAACTCTTTCTTCTCTTCTCTTCTCTTCTCTTCTCTTCTCTTCTCTTCTCTTCTCTTCTCTTCTCTTCTCTTCTCTTCTCTTCTCTTCTTTGTCCTCTTCCTCCTCTTCTCTTCTCTTCTCTTCTCTTCTCTTCTCTTCTCTTCTCTTCTCTTCTCTTCTCTTCTCTTCTCTTCTCTTCTCTTCTCTTCTCTTCTCTTCTCTTCTCTTCTCCTCTTCTCTTCTCTTCTCTTCCCCTCCCAAAATCATTAAAGCTTTTTGCCAGCTCTGAGAGAAATCTGAAGCCAGAAACATTTATATCAGAATTCAGATACACAATTTAACAGTGACATGAAAAAATCTGAGCAATTTGCTGGGGGAAATCCTGAATTTTTCTGGGGAAATATTTTTGCTGGGGAAAACTCCAGCGAAATTAAGCCTAAATCTAAATGTAGGGTATTGTAAGCATTGACTTCTACACCTGGGCTGTCTTGTTATCTAGAAACTCTTTATATTCACGATTTACCTACCCTGTTTCAAAAATCTCTCCTATGCATTACACCCTGGCAGTGCCTATACCTTAGATGACTAGATCACATCTATGTGTTTGACTTGTAGATGTCAACCTTACGTGAAATGACTCCTCACTTCTATGTCTTTAAATTAATTTTATCAGAAGATCTAGTCCTGGTACAGCAATTATTGGGGAAAATGATGTGTTTATGATATTCAGAACACCAGATCAGAATTGTCTCATGTGAGCTTAGAATATATGAGTCTAAGAACTCTCCAAGGATCTTACCTGCTCGTCATTCTGTAGATGGACAAAGACCCGCTATTATGTTTATTTCATACTTTTTTTTTTCTTTGCCATCAATGTCAAAGCTACCGCTTCCTTCCAGATCTTTCTATATGTGCTTGCAGACAATTCTATAGAGCGAGTCTCTCTTTTTTTTTTTTTTTTCAAGTGAGAGGAACAGAGAGAAAAGAAACATCCTTTCCTGACATCCTTTCCTGCTGATGTTTCTGAGAAAACAAGAAAAAAATAAATGCCAGATTTATGACATTTTAACCTGAGCCTATGTCACTGGAAGTAGATAAGAAATTATGGTATAATTTGTTTCTCGGTGGTGTTACTGGAAAAGAAAATTGCTAGTTTGTGAGTTATGAGTCTATAGCCAGGGCCAGATTTGGTTTGTATTCACACCAAAGTAACTTAATTAAAATCAGTGAAATTGCACTAATGTAACTGTGAGCAGAAATGTACCTCTTGTGCCTACTGGAACATAGCCCAAAAGCCACTTGACTTACTTGTGCTTAAGGCTTGCTCTGCATGAATGTCTACTACGTTACTGGCAGGAAGGTATGTAATATTCATGGTTTAATGGTGCAGATTCTACAAATGGGTTGGGTAGATGCCAGCAGCCTACATCCAAGCATTACTATGTATTTGCTTTGTTGACCTCTGTACACGCTCAATCACATGAAGTATTTACAGCTGGGACTCCAGTAAGGAATTCCAACTTCCAAAATGTTCCCACTGCCACTATGCAAATGCTAGCAAAGAGCCTCTGTTGTAATTAGCCTAGATTTCCTTACAATATCTAGTTACAAAGGAGTATCCATGAATATTCATGGGCAATTCATTTGAATTACGAACATTCATGAATAAATCATTTGGCTGAAAACAGGGTACCGTATGCTGCATTTCATGGCTCCCGTGATTTATTCCACAGTGCTACAATTTGTAATATTAGTAGCTATCATAAAGTTTATTTTTCAAGCCTCCATTTCCAGCTGTGACCGTGGCACTCTGGGGATCAGATAAGCCTTTTCTTATACCCCTGTAAGGTCAGATCCCAGCCTAGATACATCATGCAGATTTACTGCTCTTTTGCTATACACCCTCATTAGTGCTTTTGTAAGGTGCCTTTGTTCTCTTGGTGTATGATACCGACCGCAGACAAAGGGGGAATACAGTGCTTTTCTGGACTGACATTGAGAAGGGAAACACAATGCTGGAGTAAGCAGCGGAACAGACTGCCCAGAGAGACACTGTGCAATCTCCATCCTTGGAGGTTTTCCAAGATGAGACTGGATAAAGCCTTGAGCAACCTGGTTGGATCAGGAAACACAGGATAAGAACTGGTGAGATGTTAACACTAACAGCTGTGAGCTAAGTGCTTCTAATATGGCCAGAGGTAAGGAAGCAAGAGCAGTATGAAAAGTTATTTATCCTAATAAAAATTGTCGTGCCTCTCTTTTTCCTCTGTCATGAGAGAAAACAAATGTTATCAGTACAGTCTGTGGTTGCAATACCGTGCTTAAGAGAAGAAGCCAAGAGACATTATTATTTTTCTTTCCTTTTCTGTCTTTTTTTCTGCAGTTACAACATTCTGCATTTTGGCATCTTTTAGAAATAACCAAATAAGCAATGATTTATTCATATACTTTTGCTAGCCATTAACTAAGTCTGAAGAGCAGAGATAATATCACATGACCAAACAATGTTCAAATGAAGAAGAGCAAAACTAGGAGACCAAAAGACTCACAGGCTATAACTACTTCTTAGTAATTGAATTCCTCTAAAGTGGCTGAATAACAGTCAGATACAAGGCAATCAAGACCTCATTATCAGTAATATTTGAGCCAAAAAGGAGGATATGTGTTTCTGAATAAAATGTCAACTGTGCGGGTCCAAACTGTGCCCTATTAATTGTGCAACTAAATTTCTCAGCAGTAACGAGTAGTGAGTTAGTCCATGTTTCTCTATAGTTAATTCATTTGGGTATGATAAAGTGGTCTGAAGACAGCTTGCTTTGTGATAGGCATTGCCATCTAGATTCTGCTTGTGACAGATAGAGATGCTTCCATTAAAAGCAACAGATATATTCTAGCAAAAAAAATGGTGTACATAAAAAGCAAAAATACAGACATCGCAAAGGAGATAGAGGTTGGAGGGGAAAAAAAGGAGTGATTTGTGGAGTAAAATGATCTATGCCTAGACTTAGAGAAGGTAAGAAACAAGAACTTGAACTCTTGGTAAACAGTGACAATTATTGTCTGTCCCAAGACCCATTTGGAATGACTCCCATAACAAATTGCTTTCTAGTAAGAGCCAGGGTGAGCAGATCTCTGATGTTATGGCCTTTAAATGTTCCTGTGCTATGAAAAGAAGATTCTGGTATGGCACCCCTGGCAATAATCATACTAGTCTAGTCACAGACATAAAATAGCTGGAAAGAAGATAACTTGTAATAGATTTGGGTTTGAAAAAATATATTAGAGGAATTAAAAAAATTAAGGACTGTTTTCCCATTTTACATAATCTCTTTCGTGGCCAATGCATAGACATACAGAAGAGAACAGTGGTTAAATTACTTGATTATAAGCAAGCAAAGAATAGAGAATGAAGCCAAATGAATGATAGGAAATCAACAATACACCTGAAAGAAATATGAGAATTACTTGGCATCCTGAGTTCACTGAGCTTACATTTACAGAAGTTAACTCCTTCGGTATCTGTTTTGATTAACAGAAATACAGGGTCATGTTGATTATTGAAGTAATAGCTAAATTACAAAAAGACTGTTCAGATGTTAAATATGGATCATATAAACTGAAGGAAAGTCTGTCTGTATCTGCTTTCTGTGACAGCTGAACTGATTATGAATATGAGAATAACAAGACAGCTTGCAAGCAGGCTGAATTCAACACAATAAGAAAGATCTTCACACACTGATATGTAAAAGAAGCCTCTGATTTCAAAAAAGCAAATTTTGAAGAACTGAGAAATCTATGGCTTGAAAATGCAGAAGTCTGTTATTAGTGTTCCTTAGTCGTCTTCTTCGTACTTTCGGAAGAAAAGGCACTAGAGACTTGTTGATCATCCAAACAGTTGACCTGAAATTTCCTCAGGTCTTTTGGAGTCTGCGTAATCAGAATTCCGTGGCAAGGCATGGCAAGGCACCAGAAGAGAGCAGATTAGAAGACTAGAGTAGAAAAGACCAATGGTAAGCATTATAACAGGCTTTAATATGGAACAGTGCTAGAAAGAGGAAAGTAAGAAAATGTTTCCAGTATCTGCTGAGATAAATGGGCTGGAGTTGCAGTAAAGACAAGGTTATACATTAGGAAAATATTTTTAAAATAAGGAGCTTTTAAAATCACTTAAAATGGGGGGAAAAGGACAGCCTTATGTTGAACTGGGAAAAAAAGCAGACAGTCAAACAAGCATATAGGGGTCATCTGATTGATGAACAAACATTTTTACCAAAGTTTGTGGAAGAATAAAAACACTTTATAAGAGGTAAAAAAAATATACTCTTTATATTTTGAAGGCAATTCTTAGTAAGTGATTTCTACCTATGAAAAACATATTTTTTTTCTTTCTAAGCTTTATGTGATATAATGGAGCAGAGCTGTCTGCCTCAGTCTGTTTTTCATTTCTTCTTGGGAAATTGGGAAATTCTTGGGAAAAATAATAAAAAAAGAAGTAGATCTCCCTCATCTTGTGCTGAAGCTTTCCCCAACTTTCTCCTTAAATATATCTGAGAAAATTCTTGCACCTAGTAGTTGACTTATGGTTGAGGGTAATCAGCATACATATTTAAACCGAAAAAATCCTGAAACAACAATTACAGGGTACTGCCTACAGGAATTTGTCTTACTGGAATAAAGCATCAGAACAGCTAATGAATCATTATGAGAAATAAAAGGCATACAATTAAAAAGAGATGCTAGATAATTAAAGAAAAGACTAAAACCAGACAGCAGGAAGAGACACTGTTGTTACACGAAGATGCATTGCCCCCATGTAAAAACCAGAAAGAGACAGAATAAGAGAACTCATCCCAGTTTTAACAATAACATATCAGACTAAAAGCAAAAGTAAAATCCGACATAAGAAATTACTTCTAAATATTCTTTATTTGTGGCATTTTTTAAAGACCTGACCTCATGGTCAAACGACTTTTGAAAAGAGAGTGTCAAATGTTAGAAAATTGTATTTTTAAGAGCATTTTACTCCCCTTGATGTTTTGTTTACCCCCTTGTGATGCCAAGCCAAGAAGAACCCACAGATCTCATGAAGAAAACAATAATCACTGGGAAGCTAGGAGTGTAAATATGTGAGGAACTAGCTGCAAGGCTTAGGAGGCCTGGACTGTCGAATTCCACAGAGGAGTTAAAGCCTGGCAATTAGCTCTAGGAATTCAGTTAGAGTAACTAGATAGAAAAAAAAAATAATCTGTATTTAGATCCACTTAGAATGAGCTTGTGTCATGGGACAGTGTTAATTTTTGAAGTATGTCTAACAAACCATGGCAAAAGAGCTGCTCTCCCATTGTCATACAGATCTGAGCTTCTTTGCTCAATTATACAGCTAGATTAATAAGGCTGTTAATAACAAAAGACTAAAGAGCAAACTGTAGTCTGCCTTCAAGTCATACCATAAAACATGATCTCATAACTCAGACTACATTTGTTGTAAATGAGCAACACAGTCAGATACATAGTAACAAACAGTGGCTGGAAATTAAGAAATTCCCTTCCATCATCCCAGTTATTTTCCTTTTTTACTACAATTCTGTAATTTGATTAAAGGAGATATTATTTTTTTCTGGGAAATTAATGTGATTCAGAAAATTCAGAAAAACCTAAAAACAAGGAAAACTTATGTTGAGGAGGTAATAGATTTCGTTAATAATGGCGGGCAAATGATGCCATGCATTAGTGATCATAATATAAATTGGTATGAGAGTCTCATAGCAGAGAAAAAGGACTTACTTGATTCTAAACTTTCTAGTTTCCACTCTGCATAGTGTGTTAAATGGACACTGATTTATATTGGTTCTGATTTACATGTGGCACTACTTTGGCAGTGAGCCCTACAAAGAGCCTTAAACTGGGAGTAAATATATGGCTTACTGTAATTTAAGAACATTTTGAGGTCATTTTATACTGGCAGAGTGTAAGAAGATATTTGGGCTTCTAGTGTCTAGACTAACAGGGCAAAAAGGCCTTCTACAACTCTGACAGAGGAGAGATTGATGAAGAAGTGAGACAAGCAGCCACCTCACCCTCACCCCAACACTTAGCATCAGGAGAAGCATCTGAGCCAGGCAGCTGGGGCACCTGACCCCATGAACAGGAACAAAAACTACTGCTGCTCAAAGCTGTGTCAGACAGAACCAGCATTAAATCTGCCCTGGTCACAATTCAGCTGACCCTGAGGATGTTGACTGCTTCTGAGGACAAGACTGGATTTCTGAGTTGCAAAACTATTCCTAAGGCCTGGATTGGTTTCCCACTAAAATAGCACTATTAGTATGACTATTAACATCAGGACTGCTGCTAATGATAATAGTGTTGGAAACCTGCTAGATTGTTGTTTTTATCTCTACACTGAAATAACATTTGGCCATGGCACAGGAGCAATCATATTTAACATATATAAGATATACTGAGGATATATATATATAAAAATAATACAGCTTTGGGTCATTCTTGATCTCATGGACCTTAATTTTATTCTTTTTATACAAGAGAATTCTCAGGTGTAACACTGCTTGAAAATATTTAATACTTATTTTTACGTAAATTAAGGCTGCAAATATTCAAAAGCCATACACTTTTATTCCCTAGCAATTTAATTTTTTTCCTTCAGTTTTTGGTTCCAATTATTGGAAAAAATCAACAGAAAACTGTCAGAACATGAATGGATATAGTCTTGCTATTATGAAACTATTGTTCTCTACTGGATAGCACAGAATTCTTGCATCAAAACCTGTATTAGGTCATCTCAGATAACAAGGGTTCGTCTCAAATGAGACCTACCTCATTCTTATAAAGAAACAGCACAGCTTTTTCCATCCATCCATACAGAGAAAATTAATGATCAGTTAGAGGTATAGTCTTTTAGCGTCTTCATCCAACATTCAACAGCATCCTTTTGAGTATTTATGTCCTGTAAAAATTGACTACAAATGTTCTGGCATATCAGTAAGTTCAAATAGGAAAAAAGGCACATTTAAATCACAGTGTTGCAACAATTTCTTCTGTTACCATATGATCAAATGGCTGTTATGAGTATCAATAAATAAGCATAATGCTAGTCAAATACTTTACATATGTTAATAAATCATCTGAAAGAAAACCCATTCAAATGCCACAACAGCAGCAACACTCACATCTATACAATAAAAGATGACAAATATTTCACAAGTTGGAACTCCCAGCTGCATTTTCCACTATTCACAGTCTCGTAATATCCAATTACTTTTACAAATGCAATTGCAAAAAGTTATGCCAAACAACTTTACATGTTTGTATCCACTGAGGATTTGCTGTAAACTTGCCGATCTCAAACACGTCCTAATCTCATTAAAGAGTTATCTTCTCACCCAAGGAACTTTAGCAAAATTAAAAGTTTAGTTTCCTTTATGATATGGATGCTATTACTTTGCTCCTTGCACAGGAACTTTTATTGGAGGATCTCAAAGCAGTTTACAAACTTTAATAAATTAAGCCGCTTATCTCATTTGTCACATAGATAAGTGTTATTATCCCTCCTTTGTAGATATGGAAAAGTGAGGTATAGTAGTCCATGAATTTATTCAAAAAGGTAAGCTTTCTGTGTAGGAATGCTTAGAGATTTTTACAAATATTAAATTTCACAGAAAACTTCAGTATTTAATATCAAACATACTTTCATCATGAATGAACATAAAAAAAATATCAAGTTCACTTCATAATTTGGCATCTGACTATGAAATCAAAGTGTATCACCTTGAGAAAAACACCTTTTTCTTCTTCCAAAAATATTACAGGAAAGAATCCAATCTTTCCTTTGTCTTCTGTGAAAAAAGAGTGAAAAACAACTAAGCCACATAACAAAGCACTCTATCTATCCAAGATGCCAGGAGATAATAAATTACAGTTTATCTTCCAGGCCCTTAGCCAAAATTATCCAGACACTAGAAAGGTAAAAAGGGCAGTATAAATTTTTCAGCATTTATTCATAAAAAGCTTTTACAGTTTCAGAGCACTGGGAATGGAATGCTATGCATTAACTTACACATTCCACCTCTTCACCTCTGAATTTTCTTTTTTCCAATGAAAAGTTTCTGTAAACTTTATTAGTGTTTCTGGTCATGTTCTAGAAAAACAGTTTTTATTGTGCAATATTCTGTTCCTTTCAGGTTCTTCTAGTGGTCTCATTGCCTTGTCATAGCACTCTGGTCAACGCCTTTGAGCAGAAAGCTGGAAGAGATGAGGGGCCAGAGGAACTAAGATGACATGCTGACAGTGATAGAAAATCATCTTCTCATGGTCTCGATCAACCTGCCACCTTAATCTTAAGAATTCAAAAGTGGCCATGCAGAATCCCACCACAAGTCTATCTCATTTTTTTGACTCTGACAGTGACCAAAACTAGAAGGGTGTAAGGACAGAGCAATTACAGGGTTTCACCTGTGTACTTTCCCATCTTCCAACCATTTGTTTCTCAGGGATGTCTTGAGCCAGAAGTGGTCTCTGTTTATTTAATAAACATCACTTAATTTCTCTTCTGTGAACTCAGCCTTTCATCCCTTGAATCCAGTGATGCCTTAGTTCTAGGTGAAACCTTCAGGGGCTGTTTAATACAAAAGGAAAGGATCCCAAGAAGGCTGGTCCTGAAAAAAGAAGGGGGTGGGGGGAAGCCAAAGAAGAAAATGTGTCATTTTCTCTTGCATACCTCTTGCATCTTCTTCACTTGGAATCGAACTGAAATATTGAGTGAGGTAGAGTAGCTGATCTTAGCTCAGCAAATAAGGCAATCATCTGGAATGTAGGAGACAGATCCACAGGCATCATGTATTAATTATTCAATTGTCATTACAAACTATGAAAACTTTAACACAAAACATATAAAATCATCACTAGGGTAGCCAAAATACAGTAACTACTTTCCCCTAAAATGTGAATCTAAGCTGCAGAATAGGAATGTAAAAACTTTCATGCTGCAAGTTACCCAAACGCAAGGTGCCAGACGATGCCTTCACTACCCATCTTTTGGGTGAACTGCATCTCCTGGTACAGCACAAATACAGTAAGGGCTAGGTTCCTTGTTTAGATTTTTGTTATTCACAACTTAGTCTAGGACTTTAAATCAATTTCTTAACTATGAGACAACTATCAGCATTTAGGTGTCTTTGTGCATGCCCACCATTTGACAACTGGGTTGCTACAAAAGTAGCTGCTTTTTTTACAGAATGGCATTTGTCACTTAGATGGCAAATTTAGACACATTTAGATACAAGCTTAAACTTCTGGACCTTGGACTACTGAATTTTCTTTATATTGGTTTCACTCACATGCTTTTCAAAAGAGCTATTTTGTTCATTTCTATCAAGGGGACATGAGTAACTTCTGCTGGCAGAAGTCAATAGCTGTTTTTCGCTGCCTTGCATCAGCTTGAAAAAGCATGGATCTATTTTGCAGTTCAGTGGTTAGTCCTGAGGGGTCCTAGAATATCACAGCAAGGACCACAAAGGACCAAAGTGCATTAGGTCTGTATCATCCAGAATACATATTTTCTGCTCATGTATTTGCTTAATCTTTTCAACGACACAGAGTGAGAGCATTCTGTGCTCCAGTCCAGTGTCTGCTCATGCAATATTGATCAGCTGGTTCGCTGTGTGAAATGGCTCTGCTGGCCAAGAAGTCCCTGCCATCATGTTGGAAGACAAGAACATTCAGTGCAGGGTAAAGTATGAACATTTCTGATTACCCAATGAGTAAGTCTTTCTATCCACCCATTAGCACTTTGACCTTTTATTTGGTGCTTGAAGAGTCTGTCTTTTCCTGCACTCAAATATCTCCACAGATAACCTTTGGCTGGTGGTACTCGATAAGATGGGAGATACATGACTTTATCTGGATGCATTCAGGAGAATGAGCATCTGTCTTTTCCTGTTTTTCTTTCATTGACTGAAAGGCATCAGCAGGTTGTGTGTATCTGTTTCCATGTGCCCCTATATTAATGGGCATTCTTTTGTTCTGACTTTGCTATTAGTATCTTAGCTGTGCACAGAAAATACAAATACTATGTTTTATGTTTTTATCAACACCATTAGCATAAGAAATGTGTTCAAAAACCACATGAAAATTCACCTTGTGTCTGTTGTACTGTTTGGTCCTGACAGCAATGGCATTTGTTTTTTTATTCTTTCTCAACCAGAAGTTAAGCTTTTAACTGTGAGATTATACTGCTTAGTTTGAAAGCTTTTGCGAGCCTCTGTAGTATAATAATTTAACTTTAGAGAGCATGTAATTTTAAGTTCTTGTATAACACCACACATTTTATAGTATTACTAACTTTGCAATTTTATTTCCCTGTGACAATTAAGTGCACACCAATGTTATGGAATTTTCCCCTCCATCTCAGTTGAATGAAATCGGACTGGAGTACTATATGGTAGGTTGGGAGTTCTGATCCCTGGAAATGTAAAAGGTTTTCTAGTTCCCTTGTTACGTATCCATTTCACACATAAGCAAATCCATCAATTTGTTCATTTTTCCCTTCAGTGACCTACAACCTGCAAAAAAATGCAACAAAAACATTCACTGTGTACTTCTTATACAGTCCCTTTTCTATAAGTACAGCTGACAATGTTAAAGAAAACTAATATTTCACCAATTAAATTTGTAAAAAAGCATCTATTTTAGACACTAGCTGCTTATGGAGGCCCCTACAGGCTGGTAGAGTAAATGTTATCTTGCTGGCAAGCTAGATGCTGTATGACCTGAGCTGCTGCCCAAGGTCAGACTCTAAGCCAGTGCACATCTAAAAGCCAATCTGATGTAAAGCAAAGAAGATCCCATGCGTCACTGTATTGTGTGTAGGACGATACAGAGAAAATTTTTGGTGCTATGGCATGAGCCAATTCTACCTGCAGGTCACACCAGAGCTCCTGTGACACCTCAGAATTCACGCAGAGAGCTCGTCATAATTCCAACTTTAAAAAAACATTTTTAGTAAAGATTGGGTTTCAAATCTTGTTCTTTTCACAGAAACGTTTATTCTTCTCCTTCTGATAAATGATCTAAAAAAACATTTCAGCCATAATTTAACTCTGTACATCATTTTATACTAGTATCTGAGATAAGACAATGCAGATTAAATTCTGCATATTCATATTCTTTTTCTGAGAGAGGGCAATGTGCTGAAGGACTTTTAGTTACAAATAATGTAATAGTTATTTTGTCCTGTGAGGCCAACTTAATGTGTTATGCTGTCAAATCACAGATACTGTAGAAAGTGGTACCGAGTCATGTTTAGACATTGTTTTTCCACTCAGTACCTAGCCATCACATACATTATTCAAAATAATCAATTATACTATGAAAAATAAATAAGGCTATTCCTCTGGGGTGCATTTGCACCTCCAAGCTAGCTAATGTTATACAGTCTATAACTACCATCAGAAAAAACAAAAAGAACAAAAAATCCCCAAACCCGGGGAATATAAGTCTCTGGGGAAATACTTTGGTAAATCCATTTTAAATATATGCTGTGCCTAAGGCTGAGATGTATATACATCCACATATACATACATATATATATTAGGGACTCAGTTGACTACAGTATTTAAAGAAAGACATGTGAGTCAGAAAGTCTGGAAATGAATTCTTTTACTACCCTGAATACCCAGCAATGTTAAAGGGCCTATACCATGTTAATAAAAAACTGGAATAGGTGAAAGGAGAGTCAGACTTTTAGGTTTATTTTTAGATGAGTTATCATTATTATATGGCCCTGAGGATGACATATTCTTTCTGCTTACAAACACAGTATACAACAAATCTAGTAGTAAATATAATTGCGTATGAAATATAAGCAGGAACAGTGTTAGTAAGATTTAAGCTTTCTGACTTAAAGTAACACAATTCACTTACAGGAATAATGAATGACAGAATTGGAAGGCACCTTCTGAGTCTTCAAGTCCAAGCCCCTGGTTTTTTGTCAACTACTGTCACATAATATTGCTGGAATGCTTAAAACTAGGACTTTTCCCATAGTGACCATTTTGAATGGTTGTTGCAGTATCTCCGTTTATATATGGTTAAAAACACCTTTGTGATTATCAGTCTTAATGTGCTAATTTCAAATTTATGCTTATTTTCTCTAATATATACATCACCTTTAGCCTAATTTGTCCTCTGTAAATAACAGTAACAATCTTCCTTAGTCTTCCATTTTTCAGGCTAAATGGACATAGCTCTTTCAGTTTTGAGTCATAAACCAGAACCTCCTTCCACTTTATTATTCTTGTAGTCCTTCTTTATTCCAGATAGAGGAAGGAATATTTCCTTAATACCTTTGAATATAACTTACACATTTTGAGTCACACACTTCCACTTTCCTGTTATTTTGGGATCAGCTAATAGGTTTAGATATTTTTCCTCCTCACTCATTTCCAAAGATTGTCCTCCAAGTAAAGCAGGAAATCTTGTTATTAGTGTAAAAGTGCATGACCATGCACACATATATTAAATTTGCCGCTATTCTATAAGTCCAGTATTCAAGGTCATACAGTTACTCCTGTATGATATTTTCCCTCCCCACTACACATATGATGCCTCTAAACATCATTTTAACTATGAATGCCATTAGTTCATACCTATTTTGCACAAAGTCCTTAATGAAAGTATTTAATAAGATTAATCCCAAGATCAGTCTTTGAAGAAACTGCAAGTAACCTTTCCCTATTCTGAAATGTACCCTTCTAATAATATCCATTTTTGTCTCTTTTGGCCAGTCTTTACACATATTACATTTTCAGTTCTAATCTCTATGTTATCCACTTTAACTAGTAATTTTCTATCTGACACCATATCAAATGATTTACTGGAACCCAGACAGATTAGACCTACTGTGTGTCCTTTAACTAGAAAACCAGTTATTTTATCATAGAAAGATATCCAGTTACTATGACACCATCTATCTTCATAAACATTTGTTATATTTTTACCATATTTTCCAATTGCCTTCATGTTTTTAATTATTATTACCTTAAAAGTACATTTAAATGTTCTTTGCACTATAGAAGACAGGATATTAGGGCAGCAACAATGTGACTATATTATTTTCTCCTTTGGTCTGCATAGAATATTCACATACACACCAAAAAGTTTTTCAAGAAAAATGTACAATGCACTACTTTTTTTTATCTGTGAATGTACTTCCTGAAAAAATAGTTTCCTCAGTAAATTATAGTCTATATGAATATGTCCTGGTCTTGAAATTTGCCTTGAGGTTATGGGTTAAAAAGATTCCATCTCTCTACATACTGTGGAAGTGTCAAAGATGCCTTCAAGGCATAATATCTACCTGCACTGAGAAGAAGCTAGGTACACCATCTCACACACCTGCAAATGTCCATCACTCCTAAAAATGACTTCTAAATTCCTAAATCACTTAAGTATTTTTCAAAGTATTACATACAACTTCTACCGGGCCAGAGAGAGAAGCGAATTCCAGTTGTGCTAACCTACCTCCTTTGTAGATGTTGTTGTGTTGTTTAATTAATATATATTAAAAAAGAGATCATCAGATGAAAGACTTAATTAGCATACAAATTACTAATGGATTTATCAGATCTTTCACCAGCTAGTGTTATTTAGCCTGCCAGGCCACAGAACCATAACTGAAGGTATGATATGAGCCAACTTCTATAACTGGCTAATCGTTGTCTTCAGAGAAATTGGCCACCAACATATGGGAAATGCAGTCTCAGTTTTTGCAAAACTAGGTCAGAAATTTTGAAAGGCTTTCTCAGAGTATTTCTTGCATTTTCTGATTCAGGTCAGGCCTGGAATCTCTTAACAATAGTTTTTTTTTATCAGTCATTTGTAAACTTTCTGTCCACTTTTTTTTAAAAAAAACAAACCTAATGGAGGAAAGAAATACCCAAACCACAGCACTTTTTTGCCTAATGGCTTATTTCAGATGAGTTGCATTACTTCACTGAGTCATTGAAAATGGTTCTGTAGCCTTGTTTCCCCATGCTCATGCATAGCCTGGTTTCACAGGCTGGGATGCTCTTTATCCCACTTTCAAAGGTGTAGTGTGAGAATTTTACAGCCACACAGTCCTCAAAAAGAGAGTGAATGTGAATACGAGAGAAGAGGAAATACAATTTCCACAAAACATCTGTGCATTTCCTTGACATAGCAAAGCTTGAACCTAAGATTGTGCTAATCTTAGTATTCAAAATTTTCAGAAAAAATGAATTCTGTAGGAAGCAAAAAAAAAAAAGAGGAGAGAAAACAAACTTCCTTATCTCTAAGCCTTATTCCTACTTTTGTCATTATTCTTTTGTTTCACATAAACCAGGAAATGTTTTCTCCTACAGCTGTCTTTCTGATTCAGACATATAATTTTCACCTCCATTTCAGATGACTCTTTTCTTAGCCTGATCCTCTTTATTCAGTCGGAGTTTTGAAAGCCTAGAAGAATCAGTTCTGTTCAAGTCTATGTGGCTTACTTAAGCAAATTATTTATCTTTCTGGTAACTTTCACAAGGCACTGCCTTTTTTCTGCTTTATAGAGTGGAAAATAAAGCAGATATTTTAGATTAATTCCCTAATTAAGAGACTTAAACTAAGAAGCAAATTAGATGGACTTAATCCTGCACTGTCTCTTATTTTCTGTCTTTATACGATGGCATATCTATACAAAGGTGTATTTCTCCTAAATAAATATATTTATGAATTAAAACATTCAAGGGCCTTGATCCATCAGAACACTTGATGATGTGCTTAACTTTAAACACAAGCCACAGCTCTGGAAGTGTTTCAACAGACTAGAGAGAACGTTTAAGAGCCAAGCCTTGCTGTTACTGTATAGTGCATTAACCATTTGAGAAAATGTCTGGGATACATATGTTCTGCTTTACAGAGTTTTACTATAAAATGTTAAATGGCCTTTTCTGCTGAAACTCTGCAGGGCTAAGAAGGCAAACCCTTCTGCACATACTATATTACTTGTATTAAAATTATCTGAAGTACATGTATCTCCAGTGACCTGTCTGCAAGCATCTTGCTGAAAAATGTCACAATTAGCAGCAGACTCCTGCTGAGGGTTTGATTGCACGGTAGGGAACTAACTTTGCACCTCTGGAAGTTTGACTTTAACTGAAAATGTCTCTGTTGGTTTCAGTTTATTCCCCACTGAGCATTTGTCCATATCACAACATCATCACACCATTTAGCATAATGAATGCAGCAGTTCCTATGGGAGGGAGCACAAGAAACAGAGAGGGATACAGCCCAGATCAGACCTTAGGCAGCAAAGAAAATGACATCACACAGGGATTAGTGCCTTGTAAAAGAAAAGAAAAAAGTGCAAACAAATAGGTAGACAAATGGCTAGTGAACAGACCAAAAAGTTACCATGAATTTTGAGAATAATGTAGTGCTGTTTGCACCAGCCTGTGGCAAAGGGTCTAATTCCAGGAGTTACTGATGCCCTTGGAAAGGGCTAGCACCCACATTTGTAAAAAGGATCACACAGGTGTAGCCAGGGTGTAGGAAGGTGTTGATTTAAAGGATGACTTTAAGGATTAAGTCTAGCAATTCTTGTATTTTAGCAAATTAATAAGCAACAACTTAGATGCTGTAAATTCCCATATGCATGTTCTCAGTCTGCTGCAATCATGAAGTCATGCATCTTAACCTAGTCTGTAGTAAAAATGTCTTGAGATAACAATTTTATTTCACATTTGAAAAGGTCTAATAACACTGAGCTGTTCTGGATCAGCTGAATCCTTTTAATTCACTGGGAGACACACATGCCCAGCTGCCACTTCAATTTTTAGATCCCAAAGAGCACTGATAACTCAGAAACAGTATAAATTCTCCAGACACTCAATTACTCAGTGACAAAGTCTCTTAGGTGTACCTGAGCATGTACTGAACCACCCAAGGTCCCAACCTCTCAAAGAAGCTGTTGGAAGTTAGCTGCATCAGGACAGAGCCCAGTTCCTTATCTTTATTATTATACATCTTGCAGGTCCCCCTTCAGGTGGGTGGTCAAATGTCATTAGTTACATCTGTCCTCCATCTAATTAAATTTGAAACCTAAGTCCTCAGAAGTCCTCTGAAGAGACATAGCTACCATCAAGATGCCTTTCTATTGTAGGTCTTTACTAACAAGATCCAGTGAACCTCTTGCACCATCCAGAAGTTTGTTAGAGTCCAGTTCCTAAATTTCCTGCATCCTGGATGAGCTTTTCCTAGCCACCTAGGTCTAGAGATCATTTCTTGATTTTCCCTTTTACCCGTGTATTGCCCTGATGCATATTCATTAATTCATACAAATTGAAGGGAAGACTAAGAGTACCCCTCAGCTCAGTGACTGCTCATTGGGATGCTGGGTTTGCTGATGGAAAGATGAGCCCACGTTGTAACAGACGTGCTCCACAAACCCCAGTCATCAGTGTGGTCCTCATGTGGCTGAGGCAGCTAAGAGACTGGAAACACTGAGGTGAGCAAAGCCTGCAGAGGAGACTTTCCACTCAAAACAGTGAGCAGGCAGGTAGGCATGCAGGCACGGTGCTGCCACATCCGTCACCAGCTGTGTTTCTACTTGTAAATTACAGGGGAACAAGACCTGTTCCTGCAGTCATGCAGATTTGCTTAGTTGCTAGTGCATGCTGTGGTGTAATCCTGGCCCATGCCAGACAGTGCTCTCCCATACAGAGTCCAGTCTCGGGTGTCACATCCATGGGACTGTCATCAAAGGCAGCCTGCATGAGGTGCATCACAGGTAGAAAGGCAAGTTGCATAGGCATGAGGCCTGTAGAGCCAGAGAGTGGGTCTTGGGTCATTTTATTCACTGGTAGAGCCAGAGCATCCTCCATGCAAGCTGTGAAATAAACACAGGTTTAAGTCCAAGCACGCAGAAGAGGAATCTGAATTTGGGCCTAGCACTTCCTAAATGGATATGACAGCTATTATCTCATAGTTAAGACTTCTCCAAGAAATGTGAGTTGAAGTCATTGGCTTTTCCTCCTGGCCCTGTCAGATGGCTTTCTGGATGATGTCTGCTCTGACTGGAACTCTTCAGTTCTGAACTCTGCTGGCGCTTTGTTTTGGGGAGTGAGAGGCTGACTCGGGACTTTCCTTGGGTAACGAAGAGCCTGGAAGCTTCCTGCTGGCACTGGGATCGTACCTTCTCCTGCCCTTGTCAGCATCTTAAAGGAAAAAAGCTGGTTGTTCCCTACCACTGACATGTGCAAGAATTATAACCAGATGCAGCCCGGCTGGCTGATGGCTTCATGAATAATTATGGCAAACACAGCAGAGCTCTGCGCTTTGGTCTCGCCTGTTCTACCAGCTTCTCCTTGCCAGACTACATCTGCCAGACTAAAAAAAGCATCCCTCAGTTTGTTTAAAATATTTTCAGAACAATTGGATTTTTCCTACATTAATTAGCGCATGTTTTGTTTTATGAGTCTTACACAGAAAGAAGCTGGGGAATTATTTAGCTTAAGAGAAAATATTAGAACTTGTCAAGATCTTTGCTGCTGTTGTTGTTGTTGTACTATGTTCTATTAATGCAGATGAGCAACAAATATGCTTCTATAAATTGAATCTGACTATGGCGGCCCTAAGAATAACCCAAGGCACAAAACTAGGGGGGAAAAAAAAAAAAAAAAAAGAGAAAATGTCTCTCATTATTTTACTATAAAAATCTTAATTAGTCCCAAAGGTTTTTGTTATAAAATTCAGGTAGGTAAGGCATAGAAACTTTTTGTCAAGCAGCCTATGCAAAAAGTAGGGCAGTGACACAAAAAGAGTTGCAAATGAAGCTAGATTTGTATTCTAACAAGTGAAATATTTATAAACCTACAGAGTTATCTGGCCATGGAACAGGTAGGGTAGTATAAATAAATTAAACTGCAGAAATGAATAAATACTTTTAATTGAATTTATCCTTGAAAATTAATAGGATTCTACCAATCTTTGAGGCAAAAACTGTCCATACGTTTGCTTCTATATTACAGGGAAAAGATTATTAGTAGCTTGTAGTATGGTGGTTGCAAATTAAATCTGGAAGTTTGCAGCAATTTGAATATCATAGGGAAATTATCTTTCCCTGTCTGTATCTTTCAGCCTCCACAGCTAGGACTTTAAAATTAGGTTTATAATATTTTCACTTCCCTGAACTATTACCCACAGCTATACTATAACTAATCTAAAAGCTCCAGTTCTAGAAATGCACAGAACAAATCAGTAAATGCATGATAGCTTCTGGCACCTCATGACAAGAAATCGGTGCTTGAATGTGACACCTAGAAAAACATATCTTGAATTCCTGCATTATATCTCAACTTGACCTCTGTTTACAGCCTGTGATTAACTGTTCATACAAAACTGTGCTCCATGCCAAACTTGTATTTGGTGTATGCACTGAAAACAAAAAGGCACTTTGCTTACTCAAGTGGTAAAGGCATCTGCTTCTTTTAAAACCATTCTGGATAATCAACTTAATGTTCTCATTTACCTTTGATGGGATTCAGCATACATTTCTGGCACACTAATCATATCTTCTTTTGAGACTTAAAACCTGTACTCCAATACTTGAGTGTTTTGATCATAAAATTAATAGGTAATCTTATGAACTACTTCCTATAGGTTTCTCCAGCCTCTTTCTTCAGAAAGCTAGTTGCAGTCTGAACAAGGCAAGGACACCTTCTTTTGCGAGTGACAAAGGTGTAATCCTTACCCTTTTCACAAATCCCACATGGGCTGAGCCATGGGATGGGTGTGATGTCAGGAGGTTGTACATGTGTGCAGAGGAAAAAACCCAAATATCTATGGGCCTTCAGTACTGAGGCTAGGTGGGGTGGCAGTTACCCACCTTACTCTTCATTGCAAGTCTAGCCCTTAAAACCTGTCTTATTGATTTCTGTATACAGATAGGTAGAGAATGTTATAAAAGGCTGATCTATGACTTCGTATTTTTTTAATCCTGTTATGTTGCACAGGGAAACAGGATGCACCTTATCTTCTGGTCAACTAAACATTAGATCATACTCCCTTCCCAGTTATGGCCTTTAACCATTTCAAAAAAGACAGGGGAGGGAAACAAATAGCAGTGGGAAAAAAGCAATCTTTATTTATGGCAATACAGACATCAAAATTGCTTTCCCCAGCTAGAATTCCAGAGATGCACAAGCATAGATCAGTAAAACAGCAGTTCCTGGTAGGTTTTGATACTAAAGAATGGACTTTTCCTCAGGCATTTTCTTCCCCATCAGCTCACACAGCATTTGCTGTTTATTCACTCAGTAGTATTCATTGATCAATTACTCAGCTGTACTTGGCGTTAGAAAAGTAATAGTTCACTGGTGAACCCGAAAGCAGGCAACATTCTTGTATTCAGTCTTTGTGCTATTAAATACCTGTGCACTCCGATTTATTTTCTGTAATCTACCAGATATTTTATAAGTGATAATCCAAGATGTTATCTGAAAGAAGTGTTCATTCTTTCAATTATACTGACATGAGTTTGTTTTCTTTTTTTAAAGGTATACCTCAATAGTATAGGGGATAGTTATTTATTTATGGGGGTAACAGTAAGAAAGTAGCTTTCGATAATCAACTGCAAAGCACAGACCTCTGGAACTGGGATAGTTTTGTTAGAGGTTGTAGACATAGGATGTTATCTTCCATGTGTATCAGTCACTAGTTGGGATGATGATACTTTTGGAGTGTTCAGAGAATCAGAGAATCAGAGAATGGTTTGGATTGGAAGGGACCTTAAAGATCATGTAGTCCAACCCCCCTGCCATGGGCAGGGACACCTCCACTAGACCAGGTTGCTCACAGCCCCGTCCAGCCTGGCCTTGAACTTTTCCAGGGATGGGGCATCCACAGCTTCTCTGGGCAGCCTGTGCCAGTGCTTCACCACCCTCACAGTGTTACACAGTTACTGAATAAATTGCGTGTGTGTGTGTATATATTTATATTTGCACACACACATATATTTCTAGAGCTAAAGAAATGAATACAACCTAGGAATGGTGCAGTCCTCCAAACAGGAAGTTTGAAAAGCTAAATTGCACAAGCTGTTGTGGTAACAACACTAATGTAGAAAGGAGAAATCCCTGTATTTCTAGCTGGTAATTCTGTGCCAGTGTGTCTTTATAGAAAGACAGATCTACCCTGAAGACCTTAAAAATATCTTAGGAAGAATATAATACAGTAATAAAGGAAAAGGGAAAAGCATTTCATAAATAATAGCACAAGTATAATATATCTCAAACATTTACAGAAGGGAATACTTTTAATACATATATTATAAAAGTTCAAAAAGCCTTGTGCTAGGGAAAGGCCAATTGCATAAAGTTTTCTCTACGTTGTATTCAAAATGTAAAACTTAGCAAACTTAATTGTTCTTAGAATACTGGACCGTAACTCGCAAGACCTTTATGAATATCAAAATATTTGCAGAGTTTGGCCAGCTGATACCCCTGAGAATGTAACTCATAGATACTTTTCTGTGTAAGACAAAATCTAACATCCATAGCAAACCCCAAAAGCAGAAAAAGCAGGACACTTACAATCAAATTTGTGCAAGTCTATGCTCTCTAGACTGATCAAGTTAGTTGTTGTAGGAGTCCTACAAAATAAAACAACATAGATTTTAATGTCATTTCCTGTAATCAAAACCTTCTGGACATGTCTGGGGGGGGTGGTCTCAATTATGTGCTTTTTTTTTAAATAACTTTTGTTTATTTAAGATGAATTTTAATTCTGGGGAAAAAAATCAGCCTTCAAGGCTTGTGAAGGTGTTTGTTTCAAAGTGTGGGTAAATATAATTAACAGAGGGGGTTTTAAGCTAACTAAAGTATAATACCAAAAAATATTCTTTTACCATTACTTTCACAATCCATAATCCTTGTTCATATGGTCAAGCATTACATATTTATTGACATATTCATTAATATCACAATTAGATGCCTGCCTCTGTCTGTCTGTCTGTCTATATATCTATCAATCTGTCTGTCTTTATTTGGCATTATTCACTGCCAAATTCTGTCTATTGCCTTCAACATCCAAAAAGGCATGCTTAATACCTACATGTTTGCTTTTTCCTTGGCCAGTAGCTATCTTTGTTCACACTGACTAATTTGAGAGACCAGAGAGACCAGGGATACTTCAGTTCTCCCACATGGGCCGGTGTTTACGGACTCCATCCCTCCTAGTCAGCCAACATACCATAATCTGTGCGAAAGTGGATTAGTTTTTAAACATTTGAAACAGGAGACAGACAATGGATCTTTAAAGCATCTTCTGTGATTCAGTGCAGACTGGTATTTTATAACTGTGAGTCAGACAGGATGCAGCTCAGCGTATGCTCTCTTCTACATGCAAAACAAACTGTGCATTAAATTGGGAAGAACAACTGAATTTCACAGTGGGAAGAATGCGTCAGATTAAAATGATGCATAATCATAAATGTACGATACTGTGCTTAGGTGCATAAAATGCTTCAAGAGAACGAAGTGCTAGACACAACTATTTAAAGAGCTGTTTATTTGCTTTATCATTTACAAACAGGTGAACAGGGAAAAAAAGACTGGCAATCTCCCTCAAATTAATTTTCAGCTGACAGGTCTCTTGTATTAAGGTGATAAGCAACTTGTATTGAATTACTATACAAAAAGTTAACTATCTAAAGAACTCATGAATCTAAGGTTATCTAGAAAACAAGAAAAAAAATGGTATTAATGTAGTGGATAGTGATAAGAAATGTGTAAGTGCTATAAGCCAGATAAGTTAACCATCTATTGTAAGGGACTGCAGAAGTCCTTTAATTGAACTCTAGAGCAATGCTTGAAATGTGAAATTTTTTTTCTCTTGCTTGGCAAAGCTTTCTTGTTGCAAGGTACCAAAGTATTCTCTACTAATAATTGTTACTCAATCTGCTTTATAAAGATCATTTTTCCCCCTTTGGTCTGGCAAACTTTAACTTTGGAACAGGGACAAGTACTTATTTTTCTTGTTTAATTGTACAGAAAATTTTAACCGCTAATTTTCTAAAGGCAGGGTTGGCTCAAAGGGTTTTCTTTAGGATCAAAAAAACTCATGTGAAATTCCTCTGCCTGACTACCATATCTGTTCCACATAGCCCCTTTTACCCTCGTGTTCCCCAGTTATCTTTACAGAATACATCTTGTTCTGGTTACCTGCTGGTAGCCTTGTTGCTCGTTTTTATTTAGACACCATTGGTGTATGATGGGACCGATGAAAATATCAAAAGACCTGAGGTGATGGAGCTTGTAGATTAGACAGAGAATGTAGAGCGTTGGTTGGATCCCATATTCCTCAATGCTGGTGATGTCCTCAAATGGTGAAATTCCCTTGGCCTGACTGCTGAATTGCTCTTAAACAGGAAGAACATTTTTCCTCACAGTAGGTAAGGTTACTTTTTCATTTTAAAAACTGCTTGTTGTTCCTTCCTCAGCTTTTGCTTTTTAAATGTTTTCATGCATTTTTCCCCCGAACAAGCCCTATGTCATCTTCTGCAAGTTTTCTGTTTCCCCACGCAAGATTAGACATTCTCAGCTTTGTCTTTCAGGGACAATAGTGGAAAGCAGCTAACTTCATCTGCATACCGTGAAGAGCTACTGAGAGCAAATATAAAGAATACTCTTAAAGAAACAAGTAGGACAAAAAGGTCTTTTACGCTGTATTGGTATCTTATTAGGTCTGATTCTTCAAAGTCTAACTCTTTAATTTCCAGTCCTGCACTATGTCACATGTCATGACCTTGCTAAGTGGGTGGAGATCACAGGGGGAAAAATAGGAAAAGGAACTGAAGAAGGAAGAAGAAAACTACAATTACAGTAGTAAGGACAATGAGTAGTTCAAAAGCAGAGTTTTTGTTAATTTAATGGATAGGTTTCTTTTTTTCTTACTTGATTGCAGCCTAAGTGGTGTCTTCCACAAAAGCCACCAAACAATTCAAATGTTTCTGTTGAGTAATTGAATGATCTGCTTATTGAAATTCATCTATTGAGTAATTGAATGATCTGCTTATTGAAATTCATCTGTCTCCTGCATCATTCCCCTTTTTCTATCCCTGTTTTTTTCCAGTATTATTAAATCCTGAGCTCTTAAATATCTGTGTTTTGGTACTGTAAACATTTTCACAATCTTACATTCACTTGGATATTGTAAAATAACAACATCTTGCTATAATATTCACATAATATAACATCCACAGAATGCTGAAATCTGTAGGACTGCAGTGGATCTGATTTTGAGGATCAGAAACAGAGAACAATGTGAATTGGGCTGATACTACTTACTAAGTCTCTGTGTCACGCGTGCACATGCAAACACAGAAGTTATCCTAAAAGCGAATTCTCATAAATATCTCCGAGATGGTATTTTACAGTCATTGTAAAAAAAAAAAAAATAGAGGTCAATGTACATGTTAGATTATGTCTGCTGAAAACTATATGGTGCTCCTGCATAAAATATTATGCTATTAAAATAAGAGAAAGAACTTCAGACTTGATGTTTTTACATGGTTGTTACAGAAGACATTGCTGCATTAATTTGCACTTTGTGCTGCTTGCTTACCTGCAGCTATTGTGTCTGAAAAAGCAGCGGATTTCAGCTTTCTGTTATATTTGGCCTACAACTATTTAACAGCCCTGAATACAGGTCATGTAAAGTTGTAACAGGTAGCTCTTTTGAAAGTGTGAACTCTGCATTGACGAAGATGGCCAGAGATGTATCCATCAAGACGTCACATTCGGGAGTGCAATGAAAAAACAAAAGTCAGTGCAGTTCCCAATTGCGTTGCTTTAGCAATGAGGTCCTCCAGATGTCCTGAACATCACAGAGACCTTGTAGATGACAATCTGCCCTGATTTATCTGCTGGGAGTCCCAGGGCACCAGTGACAGTTGGAGCCTACTGGAAACTTCATCCTGAAGCTTACTGAGACATCAAGCGAAACGTTTAATTCAGGTAACGCTGAATAGTCCAATATTAGGTATAATGCTTGACATTTTCTTCCCTGTTACACTTGTCTACACATAGATTTGCAAGACAAAATTTCTTCTGTTTCTTTTCCAAATTTATGTCTTTAATTTATTGAAGCCCAAGTTACAGAGGAAATCTAACATGAAAGAGAGGGGTTTGTTGTTTTCAGAAACTTGATCTAGATCTAAGAAAAAAATAGTTGGAACAATGAAGGTAACAAACCCTTCAAACCTTTAGACAATGAATATACCTAGTCCTTTGAACAAAAAAAAAAGAGTAACTATTAGAGCTTTTTTTAGTATTTCTGTGTAACCAGAGGTTTCCATTTTATTTTGTTATTGTTTTTTATACACTATGATCTATCAGCTGAACAGAAATTTAATGAAAATATTCCATGTTCATAAACAATTTCAAAATATTTTTGAGTTTCTGTGAACTATGCAAATGAGTTCAAGTATATATAAAAATATATTTATTTGCATATACATCTACTTATGTATATATGAATATAAACATACACAGAGAGCAAAACAGAAGATTTCCATCATTTTTTTTGTGCTAAAAATATCTTTATCCAACCATATTTTTTGGTTGGTTTGTTTGTTTGTTTTTACAAGAAGAATCTGCAGACAGAGTCAAATGGCGAGTGGAGTTAGGTTAAACTATATGAAAAAAGTTAGCTCCTGGTTCCCTGGATGATGGAAAATCTGAAGTACTAGAAAGGAATAAAACAATAACAATATATAGCTTTAATGACCCGGTTTTTGTTTAAAGATCTCAAAGCACTTTGAAAATGGAGATGTTGTCACTGTCCCCAGAATTAAAAATGTGAAAAAGAGACATAGTGAGAAGATGTTTGAAACTGGCCACTAGGCTTGCGGGAGAAGGAGATGGGAATGCTCTGCATCCTCCCTGTCTTCACTTGCAGCTCTCATCATGTTTAACCATGTTTAAGTGTGACAGGGTTAAAAAGACTGAGAGGAAAAATAATGTCTTTTTTTAACAGTGCTGTTAAAAGTTGTTTCTAGTTTGCCGCTTTGACTCTTTATAATGTTTCAGTTCCTCAGACCCAAGGATTAGCCTTTGGTTGAAAGTTCTTTCTGAGTCTATGAAAAAAGTATATAAATGAATGCACCACAACAACATTATATTTCATTATTCTTTGCCCTTTACTACATACAAAAAGTCTCATAAATAAGTTACAGAGTGCAATCCTCATCAACACAGCCTCCAGCACTTCTCATTTGGAGTTTCACTCATCAAAGGGCACTCTACAGTGGTGCCTGGGCTGAGGTCATGGTCCAGGGGAGAAGAGACTTTCTTCACACAGACAGATGATAAAATTGTTCTCTGGATTCTGATTCACTGAGAAAAATAGATTAAGTTTCATAGTTATTTTCATACTGTGAAAATCTGTGATAAGAAATCTGATCTTGACAGGTGATAGCTTTTTTCCTGTGGCTGAATAAGATATTTGTGAAGATAGCAAATGTTGATTTGTACATGTTTTCCGTGTGTGCGTTAGAATAAAATAGAACAGAATAACAGGTTCTTATCAGATGTAAATCAGTGTAACTACACCAATATACATCAACTTTCCATAAAGTTACTCAAAGCAGAGCTGCTAGAAAATATCTTTCTCCTCATAGATTTCTGAATGCATACATACATACATATTTATACCTAAACGGGTTATTTATTTCCATTTAGCACAAACTGACATTTTTACTTTTTGAAATCTTTATGGTGGCAATTATATCCAACTGCTGCTCGAAATACTTCAGGTGAAATCACCCCTGTCTATTCAAGAAGGAGGAAAATTGAATGGTTTATACTGCTTATTGCTCTGATTATCCTTGTCCCACTGCTTTCTTTGTAGTTTAGCAAGTACTAAGACACATAATGTGGATGTCATCTAGAGACTTTTGGCCCCATTGGTGCCTAATATTTGGCTTCCACTTTTGGGGAGATAATTTGAACCTGGAAAATTTTTACACACTTTTCTTTCATTCTTTTTTTTTTTTTTTTTTTTCCTGCAAGATTTATATTGCCATAAAAATTTCAGGACAGGGTTCAATTGGTTTCTATAGGGATTTTCCATGGGATTGCCGTAAGGAATCTGTGAACTATTAACATGTGATTGTCTGACAGTCAAGCTATACTGGGAAGTTGGGCTGAATTCTGTTTTTCCGAAACACAAAAAATCTAAGTTGATACATGATTCCTCTGGATTGGATTAAGTTTTATAAAGACTTGCAAGCTGGGAGACAGTGCTTTCTCAAATTTACTGAAGAGTTTAAGACCAGAGCTATCAAATAATTGTACTTCATCAAGAGGAATCCTTTAGTTTTATCATTAAACAGAAATAAATCCCATGTTACTCACATATGCTGCTGTTATCTACTTAAGTATACAATTACAATCCACATTAAGCAGTAGTGTTGGTATTCTACTTCATTCTCAAAACCTACTGTTTTCTCTGATGGACTTAGGTATAGTGCCTGATTATTGTTCTAAAAAAAATTCTTAATAGTGTCAATAGTTTTCTCTATGAGAAAGTAGAGAAATGTCTTGATTCATTCTGAATGCAGAAATGAGTGCAGATACTCTCTTAAAACCATAGCCTACATTCTGGATGAAGCTTTATTAATTTTAAGCATTGAGTCAGACAAGCCAATATGAATGGTCATTGTTAGCACCTCCTACAGCCCCAGAGAGAGAGGCTTTCTACAGGGTGATACAGGTCTTAGATGAACGGATCTCTTCAATAACTCATCTTTTTCCCTGGACCTTAAGAGGAATCTGCACTAATGGTTATCTTGTAGGTTAAGTTTCAAAATATGAGCAAGAATGAATAGAAGCAGGATCTATGCTTCTATTCTGTTTTTTTTAACAAGTATTTAGTGTCTGGGAGAGGGAGTGTGCCTGCTAAGCTAGTAGTGATTACAAATGCATATATGGAACTTTGCAGATCCATCTCTAATTGACTAGGTGATCCTGCTGCTTTACTTACAATGGTGACTTGTAAAACTGTTCTCCTTTGCCACGTGAGGCATCTCCCCACAGCAAGCCATCCCCTTTGTATTATGTGAGTTCTTTTTATTTTGATGAATGTAGATTTAGCAACTATATCTCAAAGTTTAAGGGTACGTGCAGCATTATGCAGCCCACTGTAGTCTGCTTTGCTGCTTTCTGACTTTCCTAGGGCATTCATCAATTTAGTTGTAGAATTCCAATCTGGCTGCTCAGTTAAAACTTGTTCTTCATATTGTGGTGTTACCAGTTTTGGTCTTCTTACTCCCCTGGGCTGCTGATTTGCATATGGTTGACAGTTTATTTATGTGTTCCTTGTGGGTTTTTTATATAGTGTTAAGGCTCAAATCTGTTTGGAGGAATTTGTACACAAGCAGAATTAGTTAGCATCCAACTCTGAAGCTAATAATTAGAGATGAACAAGTACACAAGTACCCATGCTCACCTCAGGCTTTCTGAACCAGCAGAATAATTAACCAAGCACCTCAGGCATGCTTGCCTTAAGAAGAAGAGGTCTCCAGAAACATAACATTACAGTTCTGTGAGGCATCAAGGCTGTTTTCCTTGGCTGAAAAATATATGAATATATTCCCTCTTCACTTTGACTGACACATGGTTTCCATCTAATTGCTTCTTTTTCTTAGATCTTAATCATTTGCATCACACTACTGAGAAAAAGATCAAAGATCAGAGGGTGAGAAGATATGAAGCAGATTTCTTAGCTGACCCATTGTCATGTATAAAGATGAACATAAAATCTGAGGCCTGTAGAGGTTCATCTCTCCCTTAGCAGAAATGCTGGAACAGTGATGAGACAAGGGTTTATGATTTTTAACTGTTTCATGAATAAGCAATCTTCAATCAGCAGAGCACATTTTGCAGGCACTATACTGACTAAAGAAACCCACTAACTAACTTAGGAATTGTTCTTTATCATGTGTTCTGTTCTTATACCAGGAAAGACAGAAAAAGAGAAATATTATTAAACAAAATAGGGGAAAAAGTAAAATATATTCCTTCTATCATATTTCTAGAGTATCACAGTGTTACTGAACTTATAGTTTTCTAGAGTAAAATACTAAATTAATGTTTTATTTATTTCAGATTTAGTGCATATGTATGTATATGTGATGTATATGTGTGTATGTATGCATGTCTAGATGTATGTGTTCAAACATAATTGTTTCTATTAACAGAAGCATTTTCATGTCTTCAATCCATAACTATTGGACATCAATACATGACACAAGTTGTTGTTTTACATGTCCATATCTGCTTCTTGCAATACACCAGGGGTTATGATGAATGAGGATGTCAGATCAGTGTTTGGAAGCATTCAAAAACACAAATTAAACTACAGTAATTATTAATAAATGTATATAGAACAAATTATTCCACCTTATAAATTCATTATTTGTCCATTACTTGGGTAGTGTGTGCAGTATATGTTAGAAGTGGAAAAAGTGGAAGGAACAAAAACTGCTATCACAAATGCATGGAAGATCTTCTCTATAAGAAGCAGTTCAATAGCCTAGGTGTAATCACCCTGGAGAGATGGCTTGGAAGAATATGCTGGGGGAGTTTCTACAAGATTAGTAGCATGAGAGGATGGTAGGAAATGACTGCTCACTGTCTTTTCAACTATGAGAACTAGGATTCATCAGATGAAGATACAGGAGATGACAAAGCAAAATTAAGATCTTTGTGCAACATCCTTCAGACATAAGCAAACACTTTTTACTGAGAGTGGTGAAACAGTGGAACAGATAGCTAAGAGGGGTTGTGGAGTCTCCATTCTTGCAGATATTCATAACCCAGCTAGATACAATTCTGAGCAACCTCCTTTAGCTGACACTGCTTTAAGTATGGAGGTTGGTTTCAACAATTTTCAGAGGTCCCTTCCCTTTCATCCCTTCTGTGAATCTGTGAAAATGCTTGTCAGATAATATGTATGAAAATGCTCATTTAGTTTCAAGCACAACTACTTTCTGGGGTTTTCTTCTTGGTTTCATGACTTACTACAGCACTTTTCATCTTCTTGCTGTCAGTGGTAGACTGTGCAGCATGTTTATGTGTATACAACATAAGAAAGATCTGGAGATTATGAAAATTTATGACTCAGAGATCAGTATGCTGTCATGATTTCACATCTCATAGTCATGTCTGTAGGAAAGGTAGACCAGACACACTGTGAAGCTTGAATAGCCACAGATGCACAGTATTTTGTCCTTCACAACGTGAAGGAAATGCAACTCTCACATTGTGGCTAACTTGTCCAGCACCATGTTGTCTTCACTAGCTATTACCTCAGTCAAGTCAATGAACCTTTGTTGGAAAAATTTTCTGAAGTTACCAATGCTTATTTATTGTAGCCACCTTCAGACTGCAGGACATTTACTTAGCAGGTATTTTAATACAGATACATCTGTTTATAATGTTTCTGTGCTATAATTAAGTAGTTAAGGGGAGACAAATAACAAATAGAAATGTCAGGTAAGGCCTCGCTTCTCAGCCTTGTGAGAACACACATGGTAATAGTCACATAGGAAAAAAACCCCACAGGTGAGACCAATGTTATTGTGAAATTTGTCTCAGAATTATTTCAGGTGGGGTTCCTTTTACATTGGGTTCAATTTAATCATCTAAATCTGCTAGTAAATGTTAGTTCTTAGATGTGCCTATATGTTGACTGGGTTTAAAATGGTCCAGAGAGGAAAAGAAATTAATTGAGATGGTTCAGGTATACCTTTGAAATCTCTTCAGGCTCATATTTATGGAATTACATTCCTCACTCCAGTAGACCACACATTCTGTCTTATTTTTCCCTATTAAAACAAATGTTAACAACAGTATGACAGAAGGTTCTGAAGCTGATAGCCTCAGGAGAATTTGGAAATGTTCAGAAGCTGTCCAGATACCCTCAGAAACCTTCCTTTGTGTACCTGCTCAAAACCTGACATTTCCACACTGATGGCTGCTACCCAAGAAGTGTAAAATGTTTGTAACGCTTGGCTTCAGGTTTCATTGACAGCTGATTCTCTCTTTCAAAGGACTGAGACATATGTGTGAGTCAAAATTAGATATTTAGGGCCAGGCATGCAGCTGAAATAAATTGGCATACTTCCATTAACCACTATTGAATATACCTGAAATTATACAGGCATGTGATAGGCAAAGAAGTAATGAAGAGACAAAAATTGCCATTATTGCACTTGCAGTTGAATATCAAGCTGGTATTTACTGTGATAAATCACCTTGTAAACAATGTTCACTGCTAATTGCTCATTTTTGAGGCTATTAGTAATGTAATATTTTATTTAATTGTTTGATAAATTAAAATTTTAGTAAATAAATGTTTAAGAATAAACTAAGCTTTTAATACCAACTAGAATCATAGAATGATAGAATCATAGAATCATTTAGGTTGGAAAAGACCACTGAGATCACCAAGTGCAACAGTTAACCTAATACTTCCAAGTCCACCACTAAACCATGTCCCTAAGCACCACACCTACACATCTTATAAATACCTCCAGGGATGGTGATTTCACCACATCCCTGGGAAGCCTCTTCCAATGCCTGACAATCCTTTTGGTAAAGAATTTTTTCCTAATATCCCATCTAAACCTCCCCTGCTGCAACCTGAGGCCATTTCCTCTTGTCCTATCACATGTTATCTGGGAGAAGAGACTTAACGCCCACCTGGCTACAGCCTCCTCTCAGGTAGTTGTGGAGAGCAACAAAGTCCCCCCAACCCTCCTTTTCTCCAGGCTAAAAAACCTAGTTCTTTCAGCCGCTTCTCATCAGACTTGTGCGTCAGACCCTTCATCTGCTTTGTTGCCCTTCTCTGGACATGCTCCAGCACCTCAGTGTCTTTCTTGCAGTGAGGGGCCCAAACCTGAACATCATATTTGAGGTGTGACCTCACCAGTGCGAAGTACAGGGGGACAATCACTGCCCTAACCCTGCTGGCCACTTTGTTTTGGACACAAGCCGGGGTGCTATTGGCCTTCTTGGCCACCTGGGCACACTGCTGGCTCAGGTTCAGCTGGCTGTCACCCAGCACCCCCAGGTCCTTTTCCAGCAGGCAGCTTTCCAGCCATCCTGCCCCAGCCTGTAGTATTGTGTGGGGCTGGTGTGAACTAATAGCCTACGAACTGCTTAAAGCCGTTCGTTCTGGTTTTATTTAAATGATGGAAAACAGAGACTCCTCACTACATAATAATAGTAATAATAATAAATAATAACAGCTAACACATGGCAGCCAGTACAAAGCAAGTGGCATAGAAGAAGCTGTACAGTACAGCCTGCATTGTCTGTGAACTGTGTGCTGTATGCATCAATCATTTCTCATCACTATGATAGAATATAGTCAGCTCATCCATTCAGAGAAGGTAAACAAGGCTATTTAATCTCATCCCTACTGGCAATGCTTCCAGAGTGTTTCCATCAGCATATGGTTCTTGCTGGTCAGAAAATACAATGTTAATGTTGCAGTGCTCCCCAGTACTGTACCACTCTTCTAGAGTGGTTTTGAATGGGTTTACTCCAGTCTGTAGCTGGTTGCTTGTAATTTTAAAGATTCTGCAGTAAAACCACACTATGGCCAAAACCAGGCTGCTCTTACAGTCAACCCTCTTACTCTGGTACTGGACACATTCAGAGAAAAGAGAACTACAACACAGCACCAGAAATTTGACATGGGGGTATTACATCCCATAATGCCACAAAGGGTTTGCCAAATACATGTTCCAGCAACCACAGCATGAATCAAGGAACTCACAGAAGACCTATTCATAGAACCACTAAGAAATATAATTTTAAAAATGCTATTAAATAACATTATTTGGGGATATTTTCCTTAAAGTAAGTGATGGAAAATGTAGGTCATCCTGGATTAAGAAGTCACTCTTTTGACGTTCTAATCCCCTCTCTAGCACAATTGTCAACATAAATTTAGTTTGGACTTTATGAATAGTATAATATGTTTTTAAATGATGAATGAATAATGAGAAATGATCCTGATCACCAAGAAAATAATTTCATCACAATATATCAATTACCGTAAGAGATTATTCCAGCTTTCCAGGATACAGCACTCTGTATGTTTCAGTGTGCTTTTCTAAGTTACCTTCTGTACAGTGACTGAGCCTAACAAACGACAGTAAGAGCATCATACATTCACTCCATAAGTGTATAACATAACATTCATTAATAACATTAATATTCATTATTTTCAGCACTTCCCTTAGAAACACGGTAGAGTTTCTGGTGAGAATATAACAGAAAAGCTATTTTTTTTTTCTCTCTTCTAGATGATAATTAGCTTTTTTTCCAGGGCACTGAAATAAGCAGAAGGCTCAGCTGATCTGGTTCTGCTAAGCACTTGCTCTAGTGAAGGTGTAACTGATAACAGAAGATGCAAGAGGAAGGTTATGCGATTTCGACTAGCCTGTTTTATCATTGCTCTCCAATGTGGGACAATGCCAAAGCAGGGCCATTGACTGCCTGGCATAATGATGAAAATAATCTTGAGCATGGCTTGCATGTCTTGGTTCTCCTTGCTATGAAGTTTAGAATTTCATGTTTCATCCCAAGGAAGAACAAGACTGGAAATAACTTTTTGTTTTGCTTTTGGTTTCGTTTGGTTTGGTTTTTTTCCTGGAAAGGATCTAATCTACTTGGTATACATAGATATTAACATCCATCTAGGTGGCATCTTTGCAGATGCCCATGAAGATGATTGCATGTGTGTGTGAGAGAGGGTGCGTGCGTGTATGTGAGAGGGAGTCGGTGTGTGTATGTATTTAGAGCAGCCAAAGTATTTAAATGTTCCTTCTTCATTGCTAATTTAAGTAAGAATTGAGGCTTCTTTGAGATGCAGCTTCCAGTTAATTTTAGAACTCGGTTGATTCAAGCACCTTCTAACTTCAAGAAAAACAATCACTATAGCACAGAGATCCTATCAATCATAGCAAGGTTTGCATGCTTATTTAGCTAGCTTGTAATTAAAGGCAGCTAAAAATATCATGCATGAATGGCAAGTTTCTACTTTTTTATTTAGCTCATCTCCTTCAGAGAGAAGACACAAGTCCCATCAATCACACAGTTGGTAACTGAAGTCATTATCACTAAAATTAAGGCAATTATATACAAATGAATATTAATGAATCTTCCAGACAAAATCCAGGTCAGTTTCCAAGAATTTTAATAAAAATATAGAGAACTCCTCTTTTCCATTTAATCTTTTGTCAAATAATCAGTACCAGAAAGGACACACCTTTTGTATTAAGCTAACATCATGGATCAAGGTTTTAATGAAGTTGATAACAGCATTTTTTCATCGTGGTGCAAATTGATGTGTTAATTAACATTGTTCTCACAAAAAGTGACACAATGTTACACTAACTTAGCTTTGAAATCATCATTTCCAGTCGCCATGAGCTCTGTTGTAAGAAAAAAAAGGATTGTCAGTGCATTGTGCATAATCAGATGAGTGAAACAAGAGTGCATTGTTTTAAAGTCTAAAAAAATTACATGATCTGAACTCTTACAGATCGATGTCTGTGTCCCCCACAGGAAAGACCACCAGACAGTTAGTGCCCTCCTGTCTAACTCAAGTCATGTTTACTTACAGCCAAGCTAAAGGTAAGGGAAAAGGGAATAAGTCAGAGTAGCTTGCTTTGAACTGTGCTTCACCCCATGTCTTTGGAAACAATCTTGATAGCTTTAATGTAGGTTGTGGCCACTGTTAACTGCACATGGATACACAGCACAGTAGTAGAGGCTACTGCATCTCTGAATTATTTAGGGAGGTAGAAGGTAAGGCATTTCAGGCAGCTATGATTAGACTCACAGGCCAATGGCTTTAGGAAAATTTCCCCGTTGTAGATACCAGCCTTTCATTTTGAAAGTACACTAAAAAGTTATTTTAATTTTCATATATGTATCTATTTGATGTAACTACAAGCCATATTGGTGACAGCAACAATGAAGTTGTGCATTTATACCTTCCCTCATTAGCACATTTTAAAACAGAGAGTGAATCACCTGTCATTGAAGTGCAACAACCTCTCAGTTGAATGTTCAAAAAAATGTGGGGGGTGGAGGGGGAAGACCTTTTTTTACATCCTTTACAACGCTTTTTTTCTTTTGCCTAACTACATGGGCAGATGGAGGCACTGCTATATGGATGTACACTTGAATAAGAAAGATCAAGTTCAAAGTCTTTATTAGTATAAGGATAGGGGGAAATTAGGTAGGTAGAATGTAATCACAGGAGCTGGTGCTTTGTTAAATACAGGAGTGAGTAAAATAATTGTTTACCTTGTAAATCACCAGTTGTTTGCTATTCTGAAATTACCTTATACTTCAGCCTTGGCAATAAACAGGAGTATATTGCAAGGAAACAAGAATTTTATACCTACAGAGAACTCATATTTCACATTTAATCTTCAAATTAGCAAAAGTATCAAGAAAATCAGTCTACCTTCATTTTGAAGTATGCAAAATGGAGATGGATTTGAGAGTTAACATATTTGGTGACTGCAAGTTTCTAAAGTCCCAAGAATAACTGCAAGTGACCCATGTGAGTTTATAACCTGTGAAAACACTAGCTGAGCAAATTCTTTCATTTAATCTGGTAACAAAATGAATTGTAGATAGATGTTTTGTTTTATAATAATTGATTGTCTTGTTCAGTGAAAGGAGTGATTTTCAGAAATAACAACTGTTCATGGTCACAAGTATTCCCAGCTCATATTTTTTCCCCCTAATGGAAACAAAACTTTGTCTTTAAAGACAAGATGTACTTATAAATATTACATATGACTTGGTCCTGCTGAGGAACACTTTCAAGCAAATAAGACAGAAACAGACAAAAAAGCTAGAGGGATAGGTAAGCAGTGGTGGGAGGAAACAATAATTTCAGAGTAAGTCTGAGGTTCTAGTTTCACAGGTATTTATTTTGGCATCAGCGTTTGCTTGTACATACCCTAAGCTTCACTGATTATCACTGTCTCATCTCACTCCCTCAGACACACCAGTGAAATTACTGTTTGGTGTCACACTGTGAACAACATCAGAATAGCTAATTCAGGTTAAAAAACCTACAGCTTTATGTTGCTGGTTTTTGGGGGGCTTTTGGTGCCGAGAGAAATGACTGTAAATGTATGGCTTGTTTAAACTTGCCCTGGGATTTCTGTATTGCTTTATATCATAGCAAGGAGGATGTTAGTGCTTCAATTAAACAGTTTAATGGTCACTTCAGATCAAGGTAAATTAAAGATGTTCATGAAATGCTTGCAGTCCCATGACAGTTTTTTTGGAGCCAAATCTTTTTCCAATCCTTATTCAGACTGAAAAAGTCCTGAAAAATCCAGAAAATCTCAACTAACTCAGCAGAATTATTATTATTAATATTATTGATAGTATTACTATTATTAGGGACTTCATTTAGACTATACATATATCTGTATTTAATTTTAGTTTTTAAAAATTCTCAACCTATTTTACTACTAAGTCAAAATCAAAAATCAAATGAAAAAGCTTTCCACTTCAAAATTTCAGCAGGAAAAAGGTAGGTAGTTCCAAAATGAGTGCTTTGAACTTTTCTTTTCTTAAACAGAGTCTTGTTAAAACTGACATTTACCTGTAAATTATTTTAGGTTTGATATGCTATAGTTCCACTCACCTGTAACTCTTATGTTCATGTGTTTTATAAAACTGCCATGGGTCTGTGACCGCAGTTAGTTTTGATAGGTATGGTCACATCTAATTAAATAGTTGGCTTGTGGCTAGTATGACAACAAAACAAGGCTTCACTTGTCAAGGAGCCTTGCATTTGCTGTGGGCAAAGGTCAGGGACACAGAGAATTACTGGTTACCAGTTGACATGTGGCTACTTTTAACTCTTTGATAATTTCCTGTGTTTGGTCTCTGTGTCTCAGCTTGCATTTCCATAACTGCAGTGCTGGTAATGACTATTGGGAGTGACATCCTGAACTGCTGAATTCAGGCACTGTTAAGGTCAATCGTTACATGGTATTATACTTTCAGAAATGCGTTTCCTTGATCTTAAACCTTTTTGGTCTGCTACTATGTTTTTAGAACTATTTTTTTCTGATTCTGGGACTGCATTTGTTCACATCTGATTTGCATCCATTTTACTTAAATATTTATTTTGCCTAGCTGTTTCCTCCTTTCTCCATTTTCTGAATCAAAGCACGTTTTTTCTCAGACTCCACTTCAATAAGCTAGGCAAAGTAAGTTATCTTATTTTTCCTCATAAAAAAGCCCCTGTGCTCCCTATAAAGTCCTATTGGATCATCAGTGCAAAGTTTCAGGCCTATCTCCCCTTTCCTGTGCATGCACTGCCAAGTCTTGACAGCTATGGTCTCAGCAGTGCCTTATGCAATCACCTTACTATTGGAAATACTTCCTGAGATGTAGCCTAAAAGATCATTTGATCTTTCCAAAGATATATGATGTTAATGACCCTCAACAACCCATATCCACTAAAAGCCTTTCTTCTCCTCTCACACTTCTAATAAGTGAGTTCCCAAAGAGTAGGAGGGATTATTTTTCCTTTAGATACACAAAAGACATGGGACTTTGTAATTTTAGTCTCCTTCTGTTTCTACTACTGCATTTGTCATAGCTTTCTGCTCCTTTTAAATGGTATTTCAAGTATCCAGTACATCTCCTCTGAATTGCCTCTTGACCCTCTGACAGTCATAACTATTACTAATGTGCTTCTCCTTTTGTGCCAAATTCACAAAGACAATTATAATTAAAACAAACAAACAAAAAAATTTTGTCTACTTATTTTTGTGATCATTACTACAGTACTTTATGGTACTTTGATCTTTCTCTTGAATTGTAGACCCCAGACCTAGATGTGGTATTACAGTGGCAAGCTTGCCAATCCTATATATGGAAGCAAGTTTCCCTTGATATTAGTCATTTTGCTTTCTCCCCTCTCTTTCAGCTTCACATCTCCTGTCCCTAACTGGCTTCTGGTCTTTCAGTAATGATGAAGAGATGTTATAATGGGACAAAATTACTGCACACACCACCTCTTGGGAGCCCATGATAGTGCTGATCCACAACACTCTTTCCCAGCTATCACAGCAGAGGAAGGTAGGAGGTGTGTGTATGAATTCTTTCTGTATTTTCATTTAGTTGTAGTGTTCTCCTCTGTGGTTGCATTTCCGTGGTAGGCACTGAGCTCCCTCTACATGTTTTTTCAATCAGATAAAACACTTCTGGATCCTGCTAGATGCCACTAGATGAAAGGTACTAGATGAACATAAGTCATTATCATTAACTGCTACAGCTCTCAACTACAGTTAAGAACCGAGAAACTAAACCAAGCTGTTAGGGACCATCTTAGTATTGATAAAAGAAAATAGCTGACATTTGCTGCTGGCAGTTTTACTTAGAGATACATGTCTGCTAGTCTGAAAAAGATATCGGCTGTGTGAAGTCTGCAAGATCTCAGAGGAAGCAGAAAGAAGAAAGACCTGTAAAGGACTGAGGTATTTTTTCTTCATGCTTACAGAGAGCTTCTGAAACACTAAAACAACTAATGGGACTTACTGGCAGACACTGGTAAAGGAACTGCAGGAAAATTTGATCTTCCCTGTTACGAGTCATGACCTAGAATGTCACAGCTTCTGCATGAGTAGCCGCATAGTTGTAAATAGAAATGCTTCAGATGCAATGCTGACATTGAATTCAACACAGAAAGGGGCAGATATGGGAATGCTTGAGAAAATATTTAATTTGCCCATGTTGTATCTCTTTTGAAAGCACTGGACCTGAACCACAGGTGAACTTGGCTCTCATTCTTTAAAATATGCATCAGCTACAGCATGATATACATAAATAAAAATTGTTAATGTGTTCTACTTGCAGAGGAGAAAATATGGAACTAGAAAAAACATTTAGGGAGAGAAGAAAATGCTAAATATTTGCTCTATACTTGTGTAACAAAGTTGCCTACTTATGATCTCTATTTTCCTGATGCTACATTAAATTACTCATAATTTTAATTGTCGAAGGAATTCCATCATTTCATTTCAAAACTCTCAGGAAAGGCTTTCTGCTGAAACTTCATCAAAAGTATCTCAATTTCAGGGCAGTTTCAAACCAACCCAAGGAGCACAGTTTTTGAGGTGGAATGGATGTGTCTTTGAATTCTGCCTACATCCAAATCACCTTGTGCCACTGATTTTTTTTCTCAGTTTTGGTGGTCTTTCCTATGCAGGTTGTAATTCTGCATTCCTCGCCTCATTCCCTGAAGTCTTCTGGATTAAAAATTACATGCCTTTCAGATATTCTTCCAGGTGAATGCCAAAGCGGCTCTAGTACTTGAAGAAAGGAGAAGGATTTGGCCTCAGTCAAGCTTTTAAATATTGCCTGTTCCAGAGGTATTGAAGTAGCCACTGCTTGTTAGAAGAGCTGGGTGGGGTTTTTTTTGTTGTTTTATTTGTGGTGGTTTTATCTGTTCAGCACAGAGCTTTGTATTCCTAGACAGGTGCAGTAAATGACCTTCTGGAGAGCCATGTTCCCATTTTCCATATAAAAATCTTCAGTTGCAAGATCAAATTAGGTTCTACCTGGACTGGTTCAGCTCAGTCTAGGTTCTCAATTTTAAGATAAATAAAATGGACTGAGCTGCAGCCCAAAGAGATCAGTAATAAAATCAGCTGCTTCTCCCAGTTTTGTATCATCAACAAAGTTGCTGAGGGTACACTCTGTCCCATTATGACCCTTGGTGAAGCCATGCTGACTACTCCTGATGAATTTCTTGTCCTTAATGTGCCTGGAAATGGTTTCCAGAATTAGCTACTCCATCACCTTCCCAGGGACTGAAGGGAGGCTAACCACGCTACATTTCCCTAGGTGCTCCCTTTTATCCTTCTTAAAGATAGGCATGACATTTACTTTCAACCGGTCTTTGGGCACTTCCCCCCATAATTGTGACTGATGAAAGATTATTGAGAGTGGACTTGCAATGACATCTACCAGCTCCCTCAGCACTAGTGGGTACATCTCATCAGGGCCCATGGACCTAAGTATGTCCTATTTGCTTCTGTGTTCCCTGACCCAATCCTCTCCCACCAAGGATACATCTTCTTTGCTCCAGTTACTCCCCTTTGTCTCTGGGACCTGGAATTCCTGAAGGCCAGTCTTGCTAGCAAAAGCCAAGACAAAGATGGCATTAGTACCTCAGCATTTTCCATGCCCTGTGTAATCAGGCACCCAGCCTCACTGAGTAATGGGACCACATTTTCATTGGTCTTCCTTCTGTCACCTGTGTACTTAGAGAAGGCTGTCTGGCTGTCTTTGACATCCCTGGCCAGATTCAGTTCTGATTGGGTTTTAGCCTTCTTAACTTCATCCCTGGATGCTCAGACAATGTTTCTGTACTCCTCCCAGGTTACCCATTCTTGCTTCCACGCTCTGTATGCTTCCTTGTTGTGTTTGACCACTCAAATGAGTAAAGACAAATGGCTTTCAGGATTGAAAAAAAAAAAAAGCACAGATTTGAAAGTTACAGTATGTTTGAAATACTGAAACTATATAGAGCTCATCTCCTTTTCAGTAAAAATTAAAGACAATGGGAAGAATTTGGATACCTCATTATTGACTGCTCAGCCTCTGCTAAAAATCCATCTTTTCTGTAAAAAAATGCAAATGTAACACTCATGAAATGAACTCTGTATGAGGACAGATGGAACTAATACTGCCTATTGCTTTGGAGAAATATTGCGCAAAACAGTATCTCATTACAACACCTTTGCAGGGATTTGGGAGTTTGCTTAAGAACAAAATGGGTATTTATGTTCATTGTGCTTTAAAAATCATATTTTAAATGAGTCTTAATGAAAGACAGCCTGTGACCTTTTAGCTATTTCAGTGCTATTGTGGGAATGACTTTTTCATTTCCTTGTGATACTTATGGTAGCAACTTCTACTTTTTCTTTTTTTTAATTGACAGTAAGTATGATTAGGAATACAATAGCACCACCTGAGGCACAGTAGCTGCCTAGATGGCTTGTCAGTTCATAAATACAGGGTCAAATTTAGCCTTGCTTTGAGTAAGTGTACTTCAATTATTTGTTATTTATTATAAGTTAAGTTCTGACAATATGTTCTATTCCAATAAGAGAAAAAAAATAATAATCAGTCCCACAAAGGATTCACAAGCTAAGAAGCTATTTTTACAATTCTAATTCATGTTCTGTTTATTCACCCAATTAATTTAGTCCTTTAAAAATTACACATAAAGAAGGCTAAAAGTCTGTTCTTACATATATAGATATCTCAGTAGAAAAAACCCTGAATTTCGAGTGCATTGAAGACCCACAGTGGTTTTCTGAAAATAGTAAAGGTGCTAAGCGCCCGTTTTGCCAAAAAGGCTAATAAGCAAGAGACTCATCAGAGGAGTAGGTCTGATGGTGAGAGTTGACTCACCAGGAGTGTGGTGCCAAAGTATTAAATCAGAGTACAAATGTAATTTAGCTAAGTGGGTCGGATTCATTACACTTGTAATATCAGACTGTACTGCCTAGAACACGATTCTTTCACATTCAGCTGGGTAAACTTAGTTAAAGAGCTGACTGAGTACATAATGTAAAAATGCACAAAACTGCTGAGGTCAAATGGAAGATCAGCCTGTTTTGGCTGCTGTACTGTCTGTCTTAAATGAGCATCCTGTTGTTGTTTTGCAGGCTACCTCTTGGGTATACATTTTGGTACTTAATAGGGACAAACAGAATAAGTATGGTATGCCAATGCAGGAGCAGGCTGGAAACTAGGACCATGCGTGGCAATAAGTTAGCTGAGGGGAATGTGCTCGGGCTTGTCTAGACAACAATCAACATGATGAGCTTGTCTAGACAGCAATTAACATGATAAGGCCTGTTTGCAGAGCACAGGGGAGCGGGAAACGGATGGCGCCAAAGTTGGCGCCAAGGAAAGGCAACACCTTGCTGTTAATTAGCCGCCAATCAGGGATTGCCTAGTATGCAAGGGTTAGCCTCAGGAACCAATTGGTTTAAGACGCGCAGCCTTTGAAAGTGTATATAAAGTTGTGCTCCTGTACAATAAACCGACATTTGCTTGCATCAAGCTGCGTCCCGTCTCCTCATTCGCCGCAAATTGGTGACCCCGACGTGATACGTTTAAGGATCTAACGTGAAGGGCTCTCGAATCGCCTATCTGAGCGACATGCAGCGAATCCCACAGAACTTTGAATGATCTGCTGAAAGGAAGCAGGAGCCGGCCATAAATCCCTCCGGAGGTGAGAGGTGAGCTGTGGGGAATCCGTAATGGGGAATCAGGCTTCGTCCCCAGAAGGAGACGTTTATGAGCTTATGAAAGGTCTTCTTAATAAACATAAGAAAAATATCTCTGGACAAGACCTTAAAGCAATGCTCAGGTGGGTGCAAGTAAATATGCCCGCAGTGACTGCATCTACAATTTTTACGCGGGAACTTTGGGACGACACAGGGGTGAAATTATGGGATTCTGCGACAAAGGGCAATACTGAGTCCCACCGTCTGCTCTCTTCGTGGAGAGCTATTTTTGAGACTATGAAAGCAGAGGAAGGAGAGGAGGAGGAATCGCAAGCTCCTACAGCTCTTTCCTCATCAGCCTCTAAGTCACAGTGCTCTAGACCCCTGGGTGTCAATGCAGTGGGGTATCCGCCAGAAGAAGATCCTTTTGACCCAGGACCGATAGACCGTGAAAAAGAACCTGATTTATACCCTCCTGATCTACGTGATGTGTGGACAAAAATAAAGAAACAAGCCTTAAAGGAGGGGGATTTGGACATGGCTAAAACTATAGTTGCTCCGGTCTTGTATTCTCAGGGTCGGGCAGGGGGAGCACGATGGGAGGCTCTTTCTTTTTCGGTTGTTAAAGAACTGCGCCGCACGGTTACGGAACATGGTATTTCTTCTCCCTATTTTATAAGCCTGTTATCTTCTGTGTTTGATACTTATATCATGACTCCTCATGATTTGAAATCTTTAGCACGATTGTTACTAACCCCGACTCAGTATACGTTGTGGGAGTCGCATTGGAGAGGAGGACTGCAAGCACTCCTGCTCACGTATGTCAATCATAATGATGCTGCATTAGCTGCACTGACAATAGAGCATCTTACGGGCACCGGGGCACATGCTGATCCGGTAACACGGGCTCAACACTGCCCCCGTGCGGCTCTCGAGGCAATTAGAGAAGAGGCAAAAAAGGCTTTTTTCCAGGTTCCTGGTGTACAAAAGCCACAAAAAGCTTTTACTAACATCACTCAGGAGTCTCGAGAACCTTACATGCAGTTTATTGATAGGCTAAAACAGGCTTTGGAACGTCAAGTAGATAATGCGGAAGCTCGGGATATATTGCTAACAAAACTGGCTGTTGAAAATGCTAATGCTGATTGTAAAAGGCTATTGAAGTCTCTTCCCAACCCAAACCCCACTCTGGTGGAAATGGTGGAAGCATGTAACCGAATCGGTACGGTTGACCATAAGTTTGAAGCTATGGCTGCTGCTTTTGCAACAATGCGTGGTGTGGGGAATTGCTATGGTTGTGGTAAGCCTGGCCATTTAAAGAGAAATTGTCTTGCGCGGGCTGCGGGGAATAAACAACAACCTCCTGGTCCTGGAGTTTGTCCGACATGTCGGAAAGGGCGTCATTATGCTAATCAGTGTCGATCTAAGTATGATTTCCAGGGACAACCGATACAGGGAAACGGACCGCAGAGCGCGGGGCAGCGACGCGCGCAGACACAAATGCCACAGCTGACATTTCAACAAGCTCGGAGAGAAGTACCGACACCTCAAGTCTCTGTCCAGCAACCTCAGGCAGCGCAGGATTGGACCTGGCAACCTCACACACAGCGCTTACTGTCTTTACAGATGGATCAGGCAAATCACATAAATCTGTTCTTCTATGGTGGGATGATCAACGGAGACAATGGGATTCGGATATAGAGACAGTCTCCGGTTCACCTCAAATAGTAGACCTGAATGCAGTTGTTCGTGTTTTCTGAAAATGGAATGTACCACTCAACCTTATTACTGATTCTGCTTATGTTGCAGGTATTGTTACACGAGCTGAAGCTTCTGTGCTGCGGAATGTTTCACATTCACAACTTTTTACCTTGTTACAGGAACTTATTTTCCTTTTGGACTCTCGATCTGCACCTTATTTTGTTATGCATATTAGGTCTCATACCTCACTACCTGGTTTTCTTGCAGAAGGCAATCGACGAGCTGATCTACTGACATTACCAGTTCAAGTACTGCCAGACCGTATTGCACAAGCTAAACTAAGTCACTCTTTTTTCCATCAAAATGCTGGAGCTCTTAAGCGACAGTTTGACCTTACTTCTCAACAGGCCTCAAGTATTATTGCTGTCTGTCCTGATTGCCAAAAACACTCTTTCCTATCAATTGCTACAGGAGTTAATCCTAGAGGATTACAAAGCCTACAATTATGGCAAACAAATGTCACACATTATTCTGAATTTGGTAACCTTATACATTTTCAGGTGCCTTGTTTGCCTCTTGTCACACAGGAGAAAAGGCACGAGATGTTCGTAGACATTTAATGCGTGCTTTTGCTACTTTGGGTATTCCCTTAAAGATAAAGACAGATAATGGTCCAGCTTATGTTTCAACCACTATCAAAACCTTTTTTGCCCTATGGGGTGTAACTTATATTACTGGCATTCCTCATTCCCCCACCGGTCAATCTCTCATTGAACGGTCTCATCAGTCTCTAAAGCGTTTATTACAACAACAAAAAGGGGGAATGGGAATGGCTATTCCGGAGGAACGGTTACAGAAAGCATTGTATGTTTTTAATTTTTTGAATTGTTCTTTAATAGATAACAATCCACCAATAGTTCGACATTTCACTGCAAATACCTCTTTCGAGGCACGGGTTAAAGCCCCAGTATTGGTCCGAGATCCAGAAACAGGTAAAATTATGGGACCATATCCTCTTGTTACATGGGGAAAAGGTTATGCTTGTGTCTCTACAGAAAAAGGACCTAGATGGATCCCAGCGAAGAATGTAAGACCTTTCCGTGAACCTTTATTGCAGACAACTGATACCGACACCGACCCTACAGAATGAAATAAAAACTGTGTGAAGATTACTGTTTAGATATAGTTATGTAACTACATGAATGATTTCTGCCCTGAGCCTGGTGGCGCATACAGCTGCGGTTTGTGTCCGGGCTCAGAGATGTAAATAGGGGCTTCTCTGTTATGGTAAAGTGTGTCTCTTTGCATAAAAAAGAGAGGGAATGAAGGGAATGACCCCAGAGGTGTGTTCAAAGAAGGCATGCGATGTTTGATGTTTCGAACTTTTTGATTGAACCAGTTCTTGTTTGGTGTGCCCTTCCATCTATGTATAATGTTAATTTAAAAGAAAGATGATATTGTTTACACTTTGTCGATAATTGTCTTTCTGTAGATGTTAATGTAGTAGGAGGCTATGATAGGAACGTGTATCGCAGCGGTTCTTATCTTACCCAGAGTAACAGTAGGAAAAGCATTAAAGAGTTAAATCACCTTGTTTGGTAGGCAGTTAAGAATGTGAGTCAAAATTGCTACTGCCTTTGTTGTTGGTTCAGGGACATGGCTGTGAGGATTTTGATGGTATGTGCTGCGTGGATTTTAGGCGCCCCACTGCAGCAACATGTTATCAAAATCTGAGAAAATTTCAGCCTTTGTAGCATTCATTCACTCAATTGGCAGTATTGTTTGTTTGCTATTGCCTTGGTTGCTGTCATGTTTGCAAGGGCCCTGCAGAACATGGCAAACCTGGTACTAGCTGTTCAAAAAGCAAAAAGGGGAAATTGTAAAATTGTATGGAACAAGGACAGTGGGTTATTTTGACATTGATATCATGTCTTAGTTGGTTTTTTATTTGTTCTATTACTTGTGCCTTGTTTTTGCTCTGTTTCAGGGGTTCTTTTGTGTAACAGGAAGGGGGAGATGCAGGAGCAGGCTGGAAACTAGGACCATGCGTGGCAATAAGTTAGCTGAGGGGAATGTGCTCGGGCTTGTCTAGACAACAATCAACATGATGAGCTTGTCTAGACAGCAATTAACATGATAAGGCCTGTTTGCAGAGCACAGGGGAGCGGGAAACGGATGGCGCCAAAGTTGGCGCCAAGGAAAGGCAACACCTTGCTGTTAATTAGCCGCCAATCAGGGATTGCCTAGTATGCAAGGGTTAGCCTCAGGAACCAATTGGTTTAAGACGCGCAGCCTTTGAAAGTGTATATAAAGTTGTGCTCCTGTACAATAAACCGACATTTGCTTGCATCAAGCTGCGTCCCGTCTCCTCATTCGCCGCATGCCAAGACCTGAGGGCTTACGTGACCCAGTAAAAATTTTTGGCCATTCATGTTACCAGTGAAAATAGAAAGCTGCATGTAAAAGCAACTAACACAAGATGCTCCCTAATTGGGTAGAATAATTCCCATTTTAGGGATAGGAATATGAAACTTATGCCTGTTAAGCTCCTTGTGAAAATCAATGATGGAATAGGTTGTGGTTCTAAAAATGTACACTGCAGCTAAGCATTTGTGTTAGAATTTAAAATGGTGTGCAATTTGTTGTGAGTAGTGCTATTAGTAAACAGGCATTAAGCAATGATTAATTTTCACATTTTTTCAGATTTCAGACACTAACAAAGCAATTTCATTTTGGTTTGGTTTGTATGTTTTTTAAAACTTTTCCTTTGTTTGCTGTTATCTTTTGGATTCTTACTTATTATCCATCCACCAAATGTTATTTCTTGTTTAACTGAACTATATTCTTAAACAAATAGATCCCACCTATTCACTAAATAAGAGAGGAGAAACTAGTTCTCAAAAGCAGATTCACTGTAATTTTGCTTCCTATAAGCAGCACAGAACCATGATAGCTGAAATATCATTAAAAGTATCACAGGCAATTCTCCAGTTAAAGTATTATTCTAATGAAATATTTTTAATTGAATGTTCTTCTACAGATTCATTAATCTGATTTTTATTTTCTATATGAGTGAAACAACAGGCTTATGTCAAAGTCAGTCATCACTTTGTCATGTCTACTTTTTATCCTGCTAGATCACTTGCAGTTGGGCAATGTCTAGAAGATCAAAGCAGTCAAAATCCTTCTCTTCATCTGCTCATTCTGATACAAGAGAAAACCAGTCCTTGATATTCTTTGTCCTCATCAACTTTTAAAGTACTATAAACACTAATCACAGAAAAAGAGACACTCTACCACTCTGCTGAGAAATTGGGAGAAGTCATGGTGAACTTCTGATCAAGATCACAGTTTTATTTCTTTTATTTCTTTTCCTTCATTCCTTCTTTCTTTCTTTCTTAAGAAGTCAATTCCCCAATCTGGTCTGCTTAAACAAACTTTCTTAAAGCAAACAGAAAATTCTGAAGAGAAAAGCTTAGGCTGATAAGACATACTTATATGTGAAGATATGTGAGACAGGTTATGTATGGAGATATATATGAGACAGCCTAGGTTAAATGGGAATACTACACTGAGTGCTTGCATGTATCATGTCTGTGACAATATTTATTTTGTATTCTCTTCTGTGTCTTCATTCTTCTTATTTCTGTTAAATCACAGCAGCAGAAGATTTTGCAAAGCTACTGATATTGGTGATAGTAATATCTTAAGCACTCAACAGAGCACAGAACATCACTGTAGTCTGTATAAATCTATGGCACACCTCTATCTTGCATAATATGTACTGTTCTGTTACACCTATCTGAAAGAAGATATAATAGAAAAATGGAAGTGAAATAAAGATGATCAGAAATACGTAACAGCTTTCATAAAACCAGACAGTTAATAGACTAGAACTCAGTTTATTAGCAATATAAGGAAGACATTAATCACAGTGATGTGCTGCATAGCAATAAAAACAATTATTCACTATTTGACACAATACAAGAACCAAAGATGACCAAATGTATGATTAGGCAGAGAGTTTAAAGAAAACAAAAGTAAATGCTTTTCACACAGTACATCGTTCAGCTGTGGAATCCATTGCCATAGATTGCTTTAGGAACAAAAGCATAAATGAGTTTTAAAAGGTCAGACAGTTTCATTGGGAATAGATCTAGTGGTGGTGGTAAAACATGGTTCAGATGTAATCTCTGTCCCAGATGACTGAATACCAGAAGCTAGTAATCAGTATATTTATCTTAAATATATGTGCTTCTTTTTCATTGTTCAATCAGTCTCTGTTATTGAGCCATTCTAAAAGATGGAAAACTGGTGTAGATGGGTATTTGTTCTAACTGAGAAAGGTTCATTTTATAGTCTCTGTAATGTTGACACTAAAATATATATTATTATTCTGAACTATCTTGTTTTATTAGGGAAATACATGCCTAGTTGAATGACAGCTGCCTAAACTGAAGTTTGGTAAATTGGAGATGACACTTGATAACATGAAATGTTTGGAAGAAGTAGTCCAATTGAGGGGCATTTTCCATCAGCAGAAATCTCCCCTTCTGCCAAATCTTTAGGCTGGCAGAGAATATAAAGTAAGAAGCAGAAAAGAAAAAGAGACTGTAGATAAATAGGTTAGATTAGTTTAGATAAGGATTGGCTGGGAGTTAGAGTTAGCCCTTAGTTAGATATTAGGGATAAGACAGGCAGGGACTGAATTAAAGACAGAAGAGGAAAATAGATAGGGACTGTGCGGGAATCTAAATTCAGTTAGGCTGAGGAGTTCATGCACAAAGTACAAGATTAAAGCAGTGTATGGGGAAGCCAGAGAGCAGTTCAGATAAAAAGCCACAATGTTTTTTCTCCAGGTGTATAAATTTGGTCATTGAAGGAACGATGCTGAAGGGTTGTGTTTGAGGAGCCTTGTTTGAGGATTTTATTAATAATACCAGCTCGATGTCAAGATTGTACAATAATTATGTGACATTTTTTGAATAAGTCCTCTGCAGGACATGTCACTCTTGTTACTCTTGTCAACACATTAGCCACCAGTTGACTTCAGAGGTAAAACTGTCTACTGAATATAACTACTTCACAGATTCTAAGGTGCTGAGGAATTTGTTCAGGAACTGTGTCTGCTCATGACAGAATCCATGATTTTTAAAGACATTTTTCCTGTCTTGATAACTGGCTGATCTTGCTTCTCTTGTCCCCTAAAACTGAGGTCCCTGACCCATCATAAACTCTGGACTATGCCTTAGAAATATCCATAAAGTGCTAAGTATCCCAGGCTGACGTGTGTGTGGTAGGTTGACCTCAGCTGGATGCCAGGTACCTACCAAGACTCCCAAGATCTTGCCCAGCCCCAGCCTACTGGTGAGGGCAGAGGGGAAGGTTGGAGAAACAGTCTTGATGCTGTGCAAGTGCTGCTAGGCAGTAACCAAAGTACTGGCATGTTATCAACACCTTTCTAGCCACCCGTACAAGCACAGAACTATAAGGGCTGCTATGGGGAAAATTAACTCCATCTCAGTCAGACCCAATACAGTGTGCCAACAGCTGTTACAAGATTTCAGCAATATGAACAGTCAAAACGCTGTGCCACTGATTCATTCACTAGTAAATGTACAGCTATGTCGGGTTTTGTTCACATTTGTACATCACCTGCTAGTTCTATTCTTCAGGGACAGCTGATGAAAAGACTTAAAGCTCTAGGAGAGGAGGAAACACAGAAGAAGGTGTAAGGGAATTTGTTTCTTTCTCTCTGTTGCCCTGTCTGTGCCATGAAGATAGGGACAGATGAGGTGGGAAACTGGATGGGGCAAAATGTCTACACTGAGATGGTTGATTGTGTGCTACATAAAAAAACTTATTTGTAGTCCTTGTTGGCTGGTTGGCTATATAAATGTGCCTCATATGAGACGCCCTAGATTGCTGGTCTCCCAAGTGGTATGTGCAACCCAATCCATTGAGCTGTGGGAGGAAAATACATTTTCTATTATTATTAAATAAAATATTTTAAATAGTGTTTATTTCATCTTTATCTCACCCTTTTCTAATTTCTATTTTTGTGTACGTTTTGTAATGTACAGAATACATTAATAATGTAGTACATGTATATATTTTAATAATAAATGCATATATTTATGTTGGGGCTGTGTACTCACAATTTTTTTACTGATGGGGTACACAATAAAAAAAGTTTTGAGATCACTGCCTTAGAATATTTGAGTTATCTGCAAAGGGAGGACAGATACAACGGTGACCTACAGGAGAACCATACCCAACAGGAGAGGTAGTAGGAAGCCTAAAACAGTGCTTAGGGGATTGTGTAGGCTTCTGGTGCCATTTGAGACAACTAAGGGGGCTTGAAGCATCTGTATCAGAATAGCAAGTTTATGATATTTGAGGTTTAACTTCAAAAGTGCAACTCTTTTGCAGTTAGAGGGACCGGTCATCTGACAACTGAACTGTAACCATAATTTATTTGACTTGTTTGAGGAACCATCCAGGTGCACTTTGGCCAACCAACATAGGAAAGATCAAGGCACTGTATCTTTGATGAGTGAGTATGCAAACAAAACCCTCAGTGATGCATTATGTGGTTAAACAGGCAACTGCAAGACCACCACAACGGGAAGACATCTTGGTAACAGCAACTGGTAAGAAATATGCAAAGTAATCTAGCACTTGGGTGTTAGGTTGGTGGCCGACAGGAAATTAGGAAATAGGCCTCAATGTTAAATAACTATTGCTGTGTTTTGTAAAAAACTGGGTGAGAATAAACCTTCTGCTGCTATTCAGTGGGTATGTCACCTCAACCAAGGGTGGGGGAAGTGGGGGCTAGGAATAATCTTAGTTTATATGAAAACTCTGTGTATATATCTGCCTCTTTTTAAACTGTTCTCTGAACTGAGTCCATTTTAGTGTATTTCAGTCCACCTACTGAAATAGGAAGTCAGTTCAGTACACTAAAAGGAGAAGTGTGGCGCAAACCCAAATGAAATTAAACTCTGAGTCAAGAAAGAAGTTACCAGATGTCACCCTACACCTAGACACTACAGGGTGTCCCTTAACTATTCTTTAAATGTACTCTGTTGTGTCAGTGTGTTGTACGCCATATGGTAAGTACTACTTTTAACAAAATTCCTTCACATCTTTTGCTTTGCATCACACCTTTAATGTTATTCTAATATATTTTTCTGATGGATGAATGAACCGATTGTTTTTTTTCTAAAGGGTTTATTATGTTTACAGTCTACAGTTTATTTTTTAAAAGTGAATTTAGGGCTTGATTCAAATACCAGTGAAATCAGTGTGTTCCTGCAATATTTTATAGAAGGTAGTAGATAAAGTCCTAGAATATTAACTACGTATGTTTTTCACTGAAACTGGTTTACTGTAGGCTATGCTATGCAAAAATTTCCCAAGATGCACCTCTGTCCTAAGACTAAGAAGTAGAAGCATATTTTAATTTCATATCTATTCAGACTTCCTGGAAAATGGATTTATTTTCTTGTTAAGGTTCCTTTGAAGTCTGAGCTATGTTTTGCATCCAGAGTGACCATTTGCTTCCAAAAAGTATCTTTAGAAAACTGGTAATGAAAAATGGAGTTTGCTTACTCAATAGATCATGGTATTAGAGTCTTTACATTATTTATTTACTGAAATAATGAGACCATCTGCTCCAGATCTCTACCCAAGCAAGATTATTTCCACCCAAATATTTTTGCCAGTCTAGGCTTAAAATGTCCCAGGAGAGAAATCTTCCTTTAGAAAATGTTTTACAGAATCACACATTGATAGAAAAAGCATTTTCAGATGTTCAAACTCAATTATGCTGCTTTCATTTTCAACTACTAGTTAAATCTCTCTCTTCACAAAAAATACTTCTAACAGGTATTTACAACTGATCCATTTCTAATATTTTGTATAATTTCTTCATTCCCAGTTGGTGTCCTCTGTCAGCCAACCAGTCATTTTCAGGTTTTCCCTTATTCCCTGTGTCTGTCAATCTACTAATTTGTTCAGAGCTCAATATGTATTTTTCAATGTAGTGTCTTTCTGAATAAAATGCAAAAGTTCATTTATTTTCCCCTAATGTATTGCACTGCATGTTTATGCATGCACATTCAAAATAACAGAACAAAAAATGCAGATGTTCTCTATCAAATGGAATTTTTATAGTAGCAAGCTGTGATTCCTGAAAGGCTTTTGAGGTCACAGTAGAAAAATTTTAACTTTCCAGAGTTAAAATGTTGTGGCAAGAAGATTCATTTGGTCTAGCTATCAAGGGAACAGCGAATAAGGAAATTATTTTATTTTCTTCCCATGTGTAACATTGAGGAAACAGAAACTTTAATATTCCCTACAAGTCTGTGGTAACAGTATTCTTTCAAAATAATGTAAAGTTGGCAAACAGAAGAGAAAAAAAAGTCACAAATGTGATTCAAAGACTGAGAAATATCCATTAAAATCAAAATTTTAAAGCTCTCAATCTGTTAATTCATCAAAAGATGATCACTGTGATCTGATATCCTCACAAAGAGGACAGACATATCGGCTTCCTTAATCAGTCTGAGAAAGACATGATGAACATCAGCGGATAATCGTGAAATTGAAATTATCAATTTAGAGTTTAAATTCATATTTTTAACTCGGTGTAAATCAAAGAAAAATATGATGGGATAGCTGGATTTTATATCTTTCAAAGTCTTCATATGAGGAATGCCACTCTCCTGGCACTGACAGACTGTGCAGGAATAGCTGGATGGAAAGCTGTGCTGTAGAGGTGGATAGCCTAGGTGCTGTGAACACCTACTGCCTTTGGTTGCTGGCCTCAAAAGTATGTAGCAACAGGGCTTTCAAAAAGTGGTATTAACCCCACAGAGATATAGTTGGCATTAGCAATAGGTCTGACTTTGAGAATATAGGAGGAAAACATTAAGCCCTTTTGCATTTGTTTGAGTACAAATGGTAACAAAGCTGACACAGCAAGGTCATGAGAGTGCTTTTTTGGTTGGTGCAGCTACATAGAGGTCCCTTGCATGTATCTTCTCTGTTACAGAAACCCAAATTAGCTACAGACAGTTCAGGTAGGACTCTCCATCACCTCTCTGTCTGCAGTCTAGACACATCTTCTGCTTCAGTGGTGACAGCCATGGTAGAGGGCTGAATCCAGAATTCCCACATGCTGCTAATTACGTCTGTGAAAGTGGTTGCAGCTTTTTTTAATTGTAAGCTTGGCTGAAAATGAAGGGACTGTCAATTGCTTGTTTATCTTGAGAGTAAGAAAGCAAGATTACATGAATACTAACTACAGGATAATGGGGACAGGGACAAGGCGGCTGTTGGGCTCACACAAGATCAAAAGCAATGGAGTCTGAAGGTTATTTCTCTGTGCATGGTGCTCAGACTCTGGAATGGGACTGTGGGCAGCAGGGTTTCTGTGAGAAAGCTTACTCTTAACTTATCCGTTATTTGGAAATCTCACTCTATATGACAGTTCTTAACCAATTTGCTGTGTTATACAATGGAGTCTAGTTAACTTTTAGCTTTGGGTTTGTTTATTATGAAATCTTGGGTTTATGTGACAGGAAAGAGTTGAATCACATTCAGATGAGATAGGAAGAAACCAAGGGATTTTTGTTCTAGTCCTCTGTCTATCTCTTTGATCCACAATTGTCCCTGTAAAAATCACAGTCACATATTCAGGCTTTGTCTAACAGGTCAATTTCTTTTGTCTAAACTAGGCTGTATTATATGGAAGCACCATATATCTCTGCCACTCCTGCTGTAAAGTTGTCTAATCTGCCTCCAGATGCACATCATCCCTGCTCTTTTGCTTGAAAAATACTTTGTACTAAATATATCTTTCAAATTGACAAACTATTTTTAATTTTTCCAACTGTTTTCGTGGATTGCCACAGGGAACATATGGCACGATTGTTGCTGCCATCTGTAGGATGCCCTGAGGAGCTCAAGGGTGCATTTCAAAGGGTCTGGTCTGGACTGCAGGGAATTAAAATAGACCCTTTTCATCACTTGGTGAACTAAACTCCCTAGCAAAATAATTCATGAACCATGTGAAAGTTAAAAGCATTTCTGATACATTCAAAGCAGGGGAAAATTAACATCTTTCTAGACAGTAAGAATCCAGAAGAATCATCAGAAGGATGAAAAAAACCAGAGATAGGTACTACTGTTTCTGCCTCCACCCAATCCCTTCCTTCCTTCCTTCCTTCCTTAAGAACTGGTAGCTGAATCTGTGATGCTGATTTGTTTTCTTCTGCCTCTATAAACCTGAAATACTTCATTGAGTCTAAAGGGTTTAGATCTGAGTATAGTTAACAACAAAGTATTTAAAAGTAGAATAAAAATATATGTAAGTATTTTTTCCTTTGCAAACAGTAAAAAAAAAAAAGCTTTTAGCAATAACATTAACTTCGCAAATCAGTGTCCATTATAAAATTGGCTTATAAACAACCTTCATTTTCATTAAAAAGTCTTTTTGTGGGTGAAATTTTCCATTAGTTTCCAGGTGTTCTATTTAATTCTTCCTGTTCTAATGTCTCTCTGAAAGTTCAAGAGCATACTGAAAGACAAGGCAAAATAGGAGTTCCCTTGTTATTAAAATAACTTAAAATTCTGAATATTTCACTTTTTCTCTCTCTCGTTGCTTCACTCTTGGTGATTTTAACTAATTTTTTTTCCTTTAAAAACTTTTTTAAATTGTACTCTTTTTTATAAAATCTGTTGCATATTAGTTATTTTTCTGATGTTTGTTAAAGACTTTGCATTCAAGTTTTGATGAAAGTGGATGCCCAAAATTACAGCCATAAACATTTAGAGTAACCTGTTTCTCAAAACTGCAGAGTAAGTAAATCCACTTATATTGACTGTATTTTGTATATTTGTATATCTATTTAAGTTCTATGTCACTACTGTTGGATTTTAAAAAGCATCAGAAAAAAATTATTGTTGTAATCATACATTATGCGTCCTTATCTAGCTTGTGCTATTGTGTGACTTCTCTCTTGCATATCCCTTTTGGAGATTTGTCTGACAAAAGTATAAGTGTGTAGATGGGAAAACAGGTATTCAGTCTGATCAAGAAAAGATTCAAGTTTTTTAGTCTTTTGAAATTAAATGAAGACTCTTGAAAATCTTATAAGCCTCCACCTTATTGATTAGGAAATTAATGTCAAAATTCCAGGGTCGGCTAGATTGCAGACAAGTATCTCAAGTATCAGATTAGTCACTACATCATATTTTGACTAGATTCCCATTCTGGGTTTTAGAGGTCTTTGCCACTAGCGTTTCACACACACACACACACACACACACACACACACACAAAAGCGCTGTTTCCCTAAAGAATGTTTCTAATGAAAATTGAAAATTTGTGACCTGAATTAGTTTCAAGTGAGATGGGAGATGTATCTCCAATTGCTTGTTTTTAGTATCTTATCTACAGTACAATACATAACATACTACAACAGTTCCACTTAGCCCCAGTCATAAATACATTCTGCTTATTTTTGTGTCACTAATACTTTATTCTGTTTTATAAACTACTCTAATCTTTTTATCAAGGTTGTTGGTTTGGTTTATTTTGAATAGCTTAAAGTATTCAGGAAAATATCTTCATGATTTTTGGAGAACAAACAAAAAAGTCCATTAACCTTCAAAATAATTGACGTGTTTTCCAGTTACTGATTTATTAAGACACTTCATGCACCTGTTCCAATCATTAGTGATATATTGTTCCACAGTAAGCACTCATTCCATCTTAGTTAAATTATTTTATTTGGTTGGATTGATTATTATTTGCAAAAGCTTGCTAAATTAGGATCTGTTACTTTTTTACTATGTATTTTTTTTTAAAATCACATTTAAACCAATAAATTGTGAATATAAATTTGCCTGTAGATATTGAACAAAACAGTTTACATACGCAAACATCTGGGCTGAAGGTCTGTAGTGTAAGGTTGAAGGTCTTGAGTCAATGTGGAAAACGTTAGCCCAGAAATTCCATCTAATCATAAGTAGTTCCCCTCAAAATTCATGTGTCATACTTTTATGGGCTTGCATACTTTTTTGCAATATGATTTTTGCATAAATCATAATCTTAAAGAACCATAAATTTAGGACTCTGGAAAGATACCACAAGACAGCTTTTCAGATAAAGCTTCCCGGAAACTGGTAACCATTATAACTGTACAGTTCTTTAATATACCCACTGAAATCAGTGACTGTCCTATCTAGAATGAGCAGGCCACATGCAGATTTCCTTTTAATACAGTGGTAGGCTGAAATGAACTAGTTCTAAACTGTCTTCTTTGTGAAATAGGTACTACCCACCGAGTGACAAATATTCATTTCTTATTCTGAGCAAGCAAAAGTCAAGTTTGCCTGTCTAAAGTCTGGAAATGGCCAGCTCATCAGAAATGCCTGGATTTTATAGAGAAATTTAAAATTTTAATTTTGGGTGCAATTTTCAAGGTGTGTTAGGACCTAAGTGGTGAGACTGTACTGTTTTGCAGACCCTGATCTAGCATTAATTGATCCTATGAATCTACATAATACAAGGTCAGTAAGCAGATTAGTTTAGGACCTGAAAGCAGTGCCACAGTGTCAGATACTTGTTAGAGAAGGTCCAGTGTCATGCATGTTACTGTCCTGCCTCTAGTACCAGAGTTAGTCCTGAACAGAGCTTCTCTAATGAAAATGGTGTTATTTTCTTGGGCACCATGGTTTTCTTTATCTCTTACCCAAAGAACAGAAGTTGAAGTTTGTAGCTGGAAATTGGTTTACCGTATTGTAGCTGTCAGCATCTGAAAGCAGTGCTCTCATTATGTTACCTAACTCATGGGACTCTCCCGGTACATGAAGAGGCATTCCACTTCAGTCTGTCATATTTGTCAATCTGACAAAGAAACAAGTTTGTCAGAATACCATAAAATCACTTTGATACCAGCCAAGATTTAAAAGAAGTATCTTTAATCTATCAAATTGGGATGAAATGGTGGTTTACAAAAGAAGAGATGAAAACCTAATTATAGATTATATCCTTAATCCTTGGCTTCTCAAGTGATGACCGGCTTTTGGAAATTTGTTCAAGATGTCTTCAGAAACCTGCTCCTCTGCCAACTCAAGCCTGAATTATCTTACTTTGAATTTACCTGTCCTTCATACGAAATGGGTCCTGTTAGCTCTGTCTGAGAAACAAGATCATCCCATGGCAGAATGACTACCTACATCCACCTTCTCATTCCTTCGTTTATGAAAATGTTGCATTAATTTACAGCCCTGGCTTTGGACTCTCTTCTGTCTTCTCTCTCCTCCCACCCCCTGCCCCACCCTGCATCCATCACCCTTCAAATCATAGTGAACACTCAGATACCATGATAAGACCCTCCTGGGGTTGTAACACTGTCCCATTTTTTCTTTAAAGCACGTATGTCAAAGAAAACCAGGGCTCTCTACATGTAAACCATGATCACGTATATGTTGTATTCAAACACAAAATACTTAATCTATGATGACAATTTTTATTTATTTATTTATTTGAATAGACAGATAACTGTGGTGAGAGTTAAGACGATGGCTTAAAATCAAACATACAGCACTTTGCCCACTGTGTCCTTCAAGGATGAATCTTTGTCTTGTTCTCAGACCAACAACTTTCAGTGGTTCTAAAGCTGCATAAATTCTGTGCCACCATCTGATTCTGAGGGCGTGTTCATGGGTCTGATCTTACCAAAAGCTAGCGCTCTGCTCCTACTGTTTCCCACAGGTCTTCCCTGCTTTTTTGGTCTCTGCCTGCCTAGCCTACCCTCAGCTCTTTGAGCTTTCCTCATTCCTTTCCTCTCTACAAAGTCCCACCCAAGCCACAGCTCTGTAGGCACTTCTGCCTTGGTACCATGTTTTTCACAAAACTGATACACACACACGATAAATTAAGAACAAGCAGAAGACAGATATATATGTTTTGCTACTGCCACATGTGATAAGAAATTTTAAATGCATGGTTTTCTTCCTAGATTTATCAAGCTTATTTTGCTGTGTTTACAGAGTTCATTTACAACTTTTAGCATCATCACAAAGCACGTTATTGTCCCCCATAACCCATGTTTTCTCTCAGCCTGGGCAATTCTGCCTCACAGTCTTTGTGGGAATTAAAAATAACCAGTCTGTGAATCCCAAACAGCCTGAGGCAAGTGATAGCATCTCTAGGCATGTTCAATGACTGAGCTTCATGCAGCTAACTGGGTTTTATGATGAAAAGATCAATGTCTTTTGGAAGCGAGGTGTAGGCTTGATGTACAGTACTTCTCTCCCAGACTCAAAGATCAGTGAATTCATCAGCATCCTAGCAGACACATGAAGGAATTCTGGATCTCTTCTTTTGATGTTTGTGCCTAATTTCTGTGTAAGTTGCATTTTAAGCCCCTATGTACTCTTGTATCTCATCTTAAGTCCTGTACCAAAATTGACAGAAAAAATCTCTAATTTGGAAACTACGTAGAAGCTTTCTGAATATTAGTCCAGGTTCTTTTGCAAAAGATTTCCCCCCCTTCCAAAATAAAAAAATATCCAAAGAAATGTTTGCAGAAACTTTTTTAATAAGTCACACAGCTCCAGTGTCTTTGTGTATTTATTCTGCCTCTGCCGTCTCCTCTTTGCTGCAGTTATTGTACAAGCCCCTAATACTCGACTGGCAGCCATCTACTTCTACTTTCAAGAAGGTAAACTCTTCAATGGCTCATGCCTGAATGCAAAATGAAAATCACTGAACAGCTTATCCAAGAACTACTTTTTGCTGAGACAGCTCCCCTTGTCTGTTCCAAGCAGGAAATCAGGAATTGGTATTGTAATCCATTTAATATAACAATGAACCTTGGTTTTCTTGTCAGCAGGGGAAATTAAAAAAGGGCTCTTTTTACTAATCACCATCTGGATTAATTTCATTTGCCAAAAATCTATGATCAAATTTATGCCAGGAGTGAGTGGTGCTATATCTTTACTTTAAAAAGCAAAGTTTTTATATGTGAGGCAATACATGAGAGGGTACTGTAAGTATGCCCTGAATTAGTGTTTGCTAAATTTATGAATGTATGTGTGAAGTCCAAAATACAGGGTTATCTGAGGCAACCCTGACAAACATGCTCAGTTAAAGGGGCGATACCATTCTGTAGCATTCTCTAAGACACATTCTCCACAGGAACTCTATTATAACCAGTTTCAGTCTTAATTTTTTTGATTGAGAAATAATCTTTAAGCGTTTCTGGCAGTTTGGAGGACCTGCATATATTTGTTAAAGACCTTAATTTATCTACCAGTATTCTACCTTCTACAGGAAGGTTTTGCTGAGGCAGAAACCATCTATTTTGTTAGTGTAATCCATATGCTTGATACTGTAGATACTGTAGCATTTACCTCATAAGCCCCTCAAAAGAAAATAAGCAACAGAGAATTAAAACCAGGTTTAGACTGGAGTGCTCTGTGTCCACACATATGCTGGGAACAGGGAAAAGCAATTCAGCTACAAGAGCCCAGACATGTCCAGATTTCATCTGAGACAGTTCATGCTTCCGAACCTCTAAAGGAAATTTTCACCCTGGGTGCTTTGCCTGGCAGGTTGAACACAAGTATCCTCCAAGAACTGAGTCAATCAGAGCATAGATGGGTGAGGAAATAATAAATATAGACATTAAGGACTGCCTGGAGGACTCAGTGTCTTTCTTGAAGCGAGACTAAAATATGTTTCCTGTCCCAGTGTTGGTACCATTTGGGCACAAAGTCACAAGCTGCTGCTTTCACGTAAATCTGAGGATCAGTCAGCTATTAACTCAAAACCTGCTCTGCTGCTCACTGTGAAGGCTCCTTGCTGTTTGCTCCCTGCAAAGTGTTTATAAACAAAGTGAGAAGCTGCCATTCTCCTCAAGCTCTGCCAGCTCCAGGAGATGAGCACTGCATATCATGGTTATCCCTCAGACACTGAGAAACCATCTCTGAAGGAAGATCAGAGGTGAAGAAGCTGCATAAGTGTGGGAAGGTAAAGCAAGCTGAAAAACGTCCGAACGTTGTACTTCAGGTTTGGTGGCATGACAGGGGGAAGACCATGTACGTATCTGTTTTGTTTGCAACTTAATACTAATAATCAATGCATGAACCCAAAGTTTAATAATTTTATTTATTTTCAAGTTGAGTAAACAATCTGCTTTTCTAAGAGAGCAGCTGACAACTTATAGGGGAATTATTCATACCTAAGTTTCAGACATTACTATTGATTTACACAAGTATGGACTCTCAGTGGCCTACGTGCGTCCACACCCACATGCATGCACATGTGTTTCAGGTTTAATGGAATGTAATGCTTTCTGGGAAGTCCTTGTCTCTAAGAGACATGGATTTGACAAATGGATCACTCAGTAGATAAGGAATTTACTAGGAGGTCACACTCAAGGAGTTACGATAAAAGGCTTAATGTCCAAGTGGAGACCAGCAACGAGTGGCATTCCTCAGAGTTTGGTATTGGGACCAGTGCTGTTTAACATCTTTTTCAGCAACATGGGCAATGGGATCGAGTGCACGCTTGGCAAGTTTCCTGATGACACCAAGCCCTGTGGTGCGGTCGACATGTTGCAAGGAAAGGATGCCATCCAAACGGACCTTGACCAGCTTGAGAGTTTGGTCCTTATGAAGTTCAACAAGGCTAATTGCAAGGTCCTGCACATGGGTTGGGGCAATCCCAAGCACAAATACAGGATTGGTAGAGAATGGACTGAGAGCAGGCCTGAGGAGAAAGACTTGGGTTGTTGGTTGATGAGAAGCTCAACGTGAGCCAGCAACTGGCATTTGCAGCCCAGAAAGCCAACCGTATCCTGGGTTGCATTAAAAGAAACAGGACCAGCAAGTTGAGGGTTCTGTCCCTCTATTCCTCCCTCATGAGACCCCATCTGGAGTATGGCATTCAGCTCTGGAGCCACCAACATAAAAATTACATGGACCTGATGGAGCAAGCCCAAAGGAGGGCCACAAAGATGATCAGAGGGCTAGAGCAACTCTCCTGTGAAAACAAACTGAGAGAGTTAGGATTGTTCAGCCTGCACAAGGGAAGGCTCCAGGGACACCTTGTAGCACCCTTCCAGTTCCTAAAGGAGGCCTGCAAGAAAGCTGGAGAGGGACTTTTTACAAAGGCATGTAGTGATAGGATGAGGTAAAATGGCTTTAAACTGAAAAAGAGTTGATTTCGATTAGATATTAGGAAGCAATTCTTTACTGTGAGGGCAGTGAGGCACTGGCACAGGCTGCCCAGAGCAGCTGTGGATGCCCCATCCCTGGAAGTGTTCAAGGCCAGGCTGGACGGGGCTTGGAGCAACCTGGTCTAGTGGAAGGTGTTCCTGCCAACGGCAGGGGGGTTGGAACTAGATGATCTTTAAGGTCCCTTCCAACCCAACCCATTCTGTGATTTTACAATTCTGGGAAGTCCTCAGCAGAGATAGCTCCAGCCAACACATCAGGGAAAACAGAAGAGCAGCAATGACGGTTGCCTGAGCCTCAACATATCTGCATATGCTTCTATGCTAGCAGTTACCTCAGTAGGGTCCCAAGATTTCTGTTGGTCCCTACAGACAGTATAATAGAAACAATAACGCTGTTAACAAGTGTCATGTGGAGGTGCAGTGCTTCATCTCAAATGTAGCAGTATGTTTTAGCTTGAAGAGGCTACTACTGCAATTCACACTTCTTTGTATGTTAGATGTTTCTCTTACAAAGAAATACGACTTGAAACATGGTGGGGTTTCTTACTGGGAAACCAAAGCTGAGTGTCTTAGACTGAAAAATATTTCTTCACTTCCATTTCCATATCAAGGCAACCAGGTCCTTGGCTACCATCTTGGTTAACAGAATAGGAACCAAAATGGAGGCATGCAGAATGACATGTCTGAGTTGTTCTGTTTCCCCAGCTTGGACACTAACAGTAATGTTATCAGCTTGTTTGGGAGAGCAATGTGTTAGCAGCAGATGTAGTATCCTTTCTCCTTCCTATACCACAGCTTGTTTTTCTGCTGTGACACTAATCAGAGTCTGTATCAGGACCTGTAGGAAAAATAGCCATGATGCCATCTATGCAACTGAAGAAAAGAAGGGAGCAGAAGATGTAAGACCAGACAAATGCTTCTGCCACAGTGGGCAGAGCAGAGGTTACTCAGAGGGAATTCTAGGAACTGTAGCAGAGTTGTTAGGATTAACTGAGAGAAAACTGAATTAAATGGTTGGCTTGAACAGGGATGAAAGGATTATTATTATCTTTATTGAAGACACCTGATATATTTCTCCAGGCTGGAGAGGTATCATATATCATAGTGCCAAAGTCCATTTGTAGCCACATTTATTTCTTCATAGATGGTAGCATCTCTCCTTTGAATCACCATATGTATAAGTCACATTCGCATGATGTATTTTGTGCAGTGCCCATAAGGAATATAGAGTCCCTGAGAGGGATTCTGGATGTTCAGTTCATTCCCTCAACATACAGATGGGTTGGACACCATGCCATAACTGCATGTAGATCGAGGTTTCATAGGCATCTCCGGCTGAGGTGAGGAAGGGAGGGTTCATTGATATGCCAGTTTGATATCACTGCATAAGACTTCTATTAACTCCAGCTAAAAAAGTGTCAGGCTGTAAGACTGACAATCTGCCAATCTTCATTTTGCACCAAGAAGGGATTTACTTTCAATTGTGACACTTTTAGGTGTCACCAGATGTCACTATCGATAGTTTTAGGTTTTCACTTGGATTAAAGAGAGTTATTTTCCTTGGAGAAGTGCTCTTTGCTAGCAGTTCACATTAGAAACTCCACTGCAAACACCAGAAGAGAATGTTTGGCCTTTGCCTTTGAAATCCAGCTATGAATCTTCCATACCCAACTGCTGCTTTTAGTTGCACTTATGCCAGCAAACAAAACCTTGAACGATGCCAAATTAGGCATTAGGCCAAATTAGGCAAGCATTAGGCACCTGCCTCTTCCACAAGTATTGTGCTAATTACCAACTGTCAGCTGATCAATTTGCCTGAAGGCTTGAGTTTTGTATCCCCGTGGTAAAAAATGGAGTTTAGTTCCTAGTTCTTCATCAGACCTACTACTCCAGCATGGAGTTTGGCTCAGCCAGAGGGAAATTTATAAATTTTCACTGTTTCCCTGGCCAGTTTAGACTCTTCAAAACCTTTGGGTGCTACAAGAAGATATTTAGCAAAGCCTTGAATTCTGAGCTTGCAGTTTCAGGGGAATCAATTTCAATGAAGTTTATTTCTTCCAGGGAAGCAGGACATATAGAAATGAGTAAAACATATGAATGAATAACAAAATGCTTTCCTGTAAATTAAGAATAATATCAGCTATGTGATCTTCAGGCTTCTCTATACCTGTGTTCTTGCATTTCTCCTTAGAGTGGACACTTGGTTATTTTATTTTTGGTTGGGTTTTTTTGGTTTTTTGTTTTTAATTATTTTTTTATGGAGCTTTGACAACTCGTAAGAATTTTTACTGAAAAGTAAGAAATATATATATATATATATATCTTTTATATGTGTGTGTATATCTATCATTATATATCCTGGGTGTTTTATGGCAGCTGTGGATTCCTGTGACTGGCTGGTTAACTGCTGCAGTTCTAGCAGTGATTGACAGATAAATGGGCATTACACCACACATACAGAAATAAACCTTCTGCTCTCTGCCTCTTAGGATGAATAGAAACTTTGGTAGTGGTGCCAGACAACAGTCCTCATATGGCTCACTGAAAACAGAGAGGACTTTTCCCACTGTTTTTTAGCGCAAGAACAGATCAAAATCAGAATCCAAGAGAAGAAAATTTCAGGAATAACATTTTCCTGACAGTAAAGTTAAGTGAGCTCTTGATCAGCTCCAATTGTACAACTTTGTGTGAAACAACGTAAGGACAACAGTCTCACCTAGTCTTACTGAGAGAGGCCAACACCATCCATGGTACTTTTGCAAGTCCTAGGAGCAGTAAAGAACAAGAGTAAATAAACCTGCTGCAATGTTTCTAGTAGCAGGAATGGCTTTCCCAATGTTATGCCATTTTTGGGTCCCTTGGATACCCTTAACCAGTCACATTTCACCAGGCTTGGACATAGCTGGTGCTATTTCAGATGGGCAGACCACAGTCAGGATCTAGACCATTCCAAGGTCCTTTGACCAGTGGTAAAGTCATGGAGAGACTTTCACTCCAGTTTTTTCTTGACACTTTATTTTGCATGAATTCCACTGTTTTTGGGGTTTTTTTTAATGTCTTTGGGAATTGAAGTGAGTTTATTCTGTAGGCAGAACAAACAGCTAGGTTTCCTAGATCTCAGCTGGAATAGATTGCTCAGAATCCACGGAACACATTTATGCCAGCTGAGATTTTGGATTTTGCTATTTAGGTACATCATTTTATCTCTTTATTCAGGTTTCTCTCAACCAGTTTAGTAACGTTCAACCATTCTTGGAACAGAGGTAGTAGATTTTTTTCTTCATTGAAGTGTACTGATTAGTCAAAACAGAATGCTTTAGAAGAGGAGCCTATCAATTTTATCAAAATTATATATGAACAATTACAGATACATTTCATTTATGCTGAAACATTTCACTTCACTATTATGTTATTGTCATACATTGAGCACTAAACTTTAAACATTTTATTTGTTTTTTGTTCATGGAAAACTCTCCTAATTGGGCCATTCTAGTATTTACCAATCTACTAGTTATCTCCTTGTAACTTAATCGCAGGAAACATCTTGATATCTTCTCTGTTTCAAGTTAGGATGAAAGAAAGTTCAAAATGTAACAACTTTTTGCAGACTTGATCTTCTGGGACTCTGAGATGTTCTCCTTTGAAAAGTAAGTTTGTGGCATCAGATACTAAAAATAATCTTTATCCACGTTTCATGAAACAGACGGTAAGGCTTTCTTCATAGTCCCTGAATTTATGGATAGGATACACTTATAAACTCATTAGAAAACATTCTGTGCTTGGTAAAAGTCGTCTGGTTTCTTTACTGGAGACTCAGGTCACTGTAAATATGATTACATGAAAATGCATGGAGTACACCACCACATAAAGCTCACTTGTTTGGTTTTGACTCAGTAACGCTAAATTAGTATTCATGATGGACTCTGACAAATAGGGTTATTATCAACACATGCTGTAAACATAAATCAGGTGGATATCAATAAAATTGTATTTTTGTTCTAGTCTTGTTTACAGATCTTCCTTTGGAATGCCACATAAATACTCCAAACGCTTTCAGGAAGCTTGCCACTCATGTTATTAGTTTTCTCTGGCTTAGAGCACTGACACTGATCATTTTCTGACAATGTTTACCAACAACAAAGGTGTCCTATTGATCAAACTTTCTCTCTTTTACACTCCTTTATGCCCATGAATGCCTTACATCACTTTGCCTTAAGCCAAATGGAACTATAAAAACACAGCATGCAGCAAATGATGTAAATAACCATTAAGGTTATGGTTTGATGTTGTGAATGACAGCAACAAATCACTGCAGGAATTTGAAAGAATCAGTACTTCTACATTTCAGGAGAAAATATTAAAAGAAAAATAAAACCTGCAACATTTTTAGTTTATCTTTGTATATTATGAGCCCCTTAAGTCTGGATTGCTCAGTTTTAGGAGGATGCATTCTGCTAGTCTTCTCATGTTGACTCACACTGTTATCTTAGGGCATAATTATCACAGTGAATTATTTTAACTGCAGAGAAATGCAGTTTTTGTCTGCAATACGAACAGGACAAAGACTGAATAGCAGAATCTGGCCCAAAGTGATTTGCAAAGCCTCAGACTGATTTCTTTGAAAGAGAAGCATCAGTCAGTTTGTGAAGAGTATGTGTCTAAAAGTGCATTCTCAGCCAGTCTGGGGTTTTCCCCTCCACTATACTGACAATATTAGAGACTTTTATACTCCATGATGATTCTTCTTTCTTGGCAAACCATATATCTATCACACTGCCTTTGGAGAGACATTGTCTAAGGCTATATTTGAAGAAATCTTAGTTTTTAGCAGGCAATACACTACAAGGTTTGGATCTCCGGAATGGATTCTTCATTTCTGGTGATTGTACTTCTTTGAATGGTTTGAATGGTGGGTTTGGTTTTTTGGTTGGTGGGGTTTTTTTCCCACTTTAAATAATATACTAAGTTTTGGGGGAGAAAATTTCTGGTTTTCACACCAGCTACTGAAGGACACTTAACTGCCACTGTTTTTTCACAACTTTTTTTTTTCCTTCAGTTCTCCGACTCATCAGATATATACTAACAAGTAAGTTACCTTGCATAGATACCATAAAAGTTGTCATTTTAACTTAAGACTTCCATTTTACCCTGGGATTTTTTGTGACACAAACACCATTTTTGGAGACTATTATTTATGACTGTGACCTCATTTGCAAACATCCCAATAGAGGGCTGCCTGCAATAACATTTATAGTTAACCACTTGGGAAAGTTCTTCCCGGAAAAGGGGCAGTTTTTTGAATTTGTATTTCAACCTGAAGTAGTCTAACATTGAATCGGTCTGATTGATATCTAATTTAAATTACCACTTGATCAATTTGGAAAAAATAACAAAGAAATACAAAGTCTGGTAAAAATATGATCAAGCTAACTCATAACTGGCTGTAGTATGTCTGACACTATTCAATGGGTACACAAAAAGGAGTGTGTAGGGAGAACAGGAGAGCAAAGAGGTTGCTCATAACAACATTATGGGAATAGTACTTCCCTGATTTTTAATCATCAAGTCTTCATACCTTGTCAGACATATATTGCTTTGTTGGTAAATGGGAAAGAAGGGACGCTGTCTTTTAACATTATTTTTCTCCTCAAACTAAAGCAAGGAAAATTGAGAGTACGATGGTAGAAGAGTGGTAGAGTGGTAGAAGAGTGAAAGATTTTTGCTGCAATTCCAGAGGCATAAGCCAATTCCAACAATGCCTTCCAGTTAACCTATTTATAAATAGATATCTGATCAGGCTGAGTTATAAAAGCTTGAGGAATGTTATGCTGCCTCTACCATCTCTTTAAGCACTTTTATCTGTAGAAAATGGAATGACTTAATGAAAGGACAAATAAACCACTCTGGCTTTCTGGATTGACTGAAAGGGTTGTCTGCCTTTCCAGAAAGTTGAATTCACCCAGATTTGGAAATTAATTAAAAAAAAAAACAAAAACAAAAAAAACCCAACCAAAACAAACAACCAAACAAAAAACCCCAAACACACACACACCCCACCCCAAAACAAAAACAAAACCAAGAAAAACCCACCAAATAAACCATACCAAAACCCCAGGAGGACAAACTAACTACTATACATGAAATCAGTAAATACATTCATATCAGACTTAAGTCCCAGACAAAGAGTAATACAAAGCCTGAGATTTCACTGGCAGAGCTGCAGCACTGGCATTTCTCCAGCTCTGAATTGTGAAAATCGACTGGTTCAGTGCACCGTCAGAGGTGCACAGAGTGGATCTGTGCCAGCCATCACTTCCCTGAACTCTTACATTCATGCCCTGGTCTTGCCCCTTTCATGGTTGTCACTCTTGTGTCAGGAGCGTGACTGGCATTTACACAAGCTTCTGGTGAAGGAACTGTCTGTTGTTTCTCTCATATTGGCTGGGAAATCTAATCACAAAGAGCATGCAGTCTGGTGGTATCCTTTGCTGGAGAAAGAAAGGCATTAATTCCTGCTTTTAAAAGATTTTTTTAAGTTAGGATATGAAAAGAAAAACTTTTGAATGTTAAAAAAAGTGCCTATAGGAACAGATTAACATCTAGTAAAATTTTCAGGAATACCTGTTAGATGCCCAAAGGAACATGCCCATCAAACTGCTCACAAAAATCCCCTTTTCATGGTGTGGACATGGCCAGACAAGAGCACGAGGGCGATTCCAGACACATTTAATATATTAATTCAGGCATAGTCCATGATATCAATTAAAAAAAATAATTAAATCCCTTTGAAGGTCTGGACTCCAACACTTTTCTACTCAGCTGAACAGAAAAGTCTGTGGTTGGTACATCTGCCCACCACATCAAGCCATCAAATACAACAATCTTGCATAGCAGAGTTCTGCAGGAGGTATGGTATAATCACATCAGTATGGACTTTTCTTCTTTCCACTGGCTAAAACTGGAGATGATGGCTGGCAATAGGTTGGTCATGGGTTTACCAGTAGTACATCAATCTTCCATTCTTTAATTTCTGCCCTGGCAAAATATCACTATGTTAATTTATTTTTGGATGGATGGATGGATGGATAGATGGATGGATGGATGGATGGATAGACAGACAGATTCCTATTTTTTATCTCTTCATCTTATCAAAAATTATGATGCAAAAAATTCCTAATTCTATACATCCATTAAAAATGACACTGACTCTCCCTGGAAGAGAAAGAAGCAAAAAACCCGCAGCACTAAAGAGCAACTTAGGAACACAGCTAATCGAGAATTTCTCTTAAGAGGATACAAAATGAGTCAATATTATACTGTATAAGATGGTATTTCAGCGAAAAAAGCAACATCAGCAAAACAAGTCATTTCAAGCTTCAGAACTCTGTGCTGCCTCAGAGCTGAGAGAGGTCCAGAACCAGAGTTTCCATTTGAAATATTGAGAAATACAAGTAAATAAATACGTGGAGGTCAGCATTCATTTTGCAAAACTGTTAATGGACTGTTTACTGTAATGTCTGAGACAGCAATATCTTATGAAGCTTGAAATGTCTTAGAATGTATTTCTGACTGGACTGCACTTCCTGATAGGAAATCTGCTTTGCCTTTCCTTTGCTTAGTCTGTGGCACTGTGAGTTTTTATCAGGCAGTTTGACTACAGATGGAAACACAGTTCCTAAGTGCTTAACTGGTGCAATTTTTAGGAAAATAGGGTTAAATTGTCCCTTTGAGGCACAGTCATACTCTTTCACTGCCATTCAGTATGTGGGGTAAGCTATTTTTTAGATCTCACATTTCTAAGCACAAGATTTGGAGATGTTAATATATTGAAATTTCTCTCCCCGGTTCTGTATCATTTTTAAGGTGTCAGTCATCTACTGCCTTTATTTTAAAACTGTAGTATATTTTTTAATGTTTCAGAGATTCATATAGGTTGTAGCGCTTAGGTAACAGTGGGGAAAAAAGTAATGCAGCACACACCGGAAACAGAAGTTCAGGGTTACTTAGCTGCAGGGAATAACTGTCACAGAGTTTTTCAGGTGATCCTGCTAGGATGCTGGGAAGATTAACAGTCACAGAGCCTCTGCCTTGCCCCTTTCCAGCTCAAGAGCATTGTCACTTTGTGTTTTTCCTGCTCCTTCTCTGGCCACTGTCCCCTCTGCTGCCACATCCTACAGTGTTCCCTGGACTCCAACCTCATAGCATAGCTAGACTCACATTCTCTTGATCCAAAAACACCCAGAGAGGTTTTAGCACTATGTTGCACAGCACAGCTAGTCCCAGGAACACAGTGCAGGGACACCACAGGGACCCTTCTCAGAGCACAGGGAAGGTCTAGTAGAAAGAAACTTTTATTCTGAATTAAATTAGTCTTCAGACTCCCATAGATATAGGCATGCACAGTAGAGCCCCTGCTCTGAGCCAAGACACAGACCACTGCAAGGAAAGCTTGAAGAGACACTGTGCAAATCCGAAAGGCACAGAGCTGGGTGGGAGGTAGCGATAAACCCTGGGAGGTCTCCATCTCCTTGCTCTGGGTGTTGTCACACCCAAGTCCCTGTTCATTATACTGCAGCTGCCTGTGGGCATAGTCCTACTGCTATCCAGTCTAGATTTAACTACAGAATATAACAAAGGGACCTTATTTGTACAAATGTATTTTGTACGAGTTTGTATGCCACGGTTTTGGTAGCAGGGCAGCTACAGGGTTGGCTTCTGTGAGAAGCCCTGTCCAACAGAGACAATGCTAGCTGGCTACAAGATGGGCCCACCTCTGGGACATCGTATTTAGGAGGGGGAAAATGTTTCTGTGCAACAGCAACTGCAGCCTGAGAGAGGAGTGAGAACCTGTGAGAGAAACGCCTCTGCAGCCCCCAGGCCAGGGCAGGAGGAGGCCGGGGGCTCCCGGCGCCGCGGCAGAGGCTCCCCCCAGCCCGCGGCGCAGCCCCCGGCGGGGCAGGCTGTGCCCCCAGCCCACGGAGCCCCCGGGGGGCAGCTCCCCCCCCGCAGCCCGGCAGGGCCCCACGCCGGGGCAGGGGGTGCCCGAGGGAGGCTGTGACCCGCGGGCAGCCCGCGCTGGAGCAGCTCCGGGCAGGGCCCGTGGCCCCGCGGGGAGAGGAGCCCGGGCCGGGGCCGGGCTGCGGGCAGGGCCGGGGCCCCCGCGGGGACCCGCGCCGGGGCCGGCCGGGCCTGAGGGGCTGCGCCCCGCGGGGGGACCCACGGCGGGGCCGGGCGTGGGGAACTGCAGCCCGGCAGGGCCCCAGGCTGGGGCAGCCCGTGGAGGGCCCCCTGCCCTGGCAGGGCCCCGCGCTGGGGCAGGGCAGGGTGTGAGGAGCCTCCCCCGGAGGGGCAGGAGCGGCAGGGACAGCGCGGGAGGGACTGACCCAGCCCCGGGCCCGCCCTGCGCCGCGGCCGGGGAGCGGGGAGGGACCGCGGGGGGAGCCGCGGGGGGGTGTTGGCGGGAAAGTGTTGTGACGAGACTGCTTTATTTCTCATTATCCTACTCTGATTCGATTGGTAATAAATTAAATTAATTTTACCCCAGTCGAGTCTGTTTTGCCCATGATGGCAACTGCTGAGTGATCGCTCCCTGCCCTTATCACAACCCAGGAGCCTCTGGTTCTATTTTCTCTCCCCTGCCCAGCTGAGGAGGAGAGTGACAAGAGCGGCTTTGGAGGGCACCTGACATCCAGCCAGTGTCAACCCACCATGAAAATATAATCATAAATCATAGAAACAGGGTTTATATCACCAGGCAGTGCAGTATTTTAACACCAACTCTGCAATTTTACTGGAGTCACCATGGAACCTAAAAAGTTTCTGCCCCCAAGGAGCAGCAGGAGGGCACAGGAGGAACCCTAACAAGGCTGGGTGCTTCTGGGCGAGAGCAGCCCTGTACCTGCCTGGTTCTGGGCGCTGATGAGCTGAACACGTAATGGTCTGCACGTGTCTGCGGAGACATGCTTATTGTCTCTGATCAGCAGGATTAAGCTAAGTCCTGCCTGTGTGTGTTCAAGCTGTTAGGTATGGTGTTCTGACAAATCCCTTGATTTCTATGAGCTGGCACCTAGAAGAAAAAGAAGGACAAGGACGTAGTCTTTGCTCTACATTTTATCTTCCACATCAGCCTATGCAGTATCAGTGGAGAAGTTCCTGCCAGTTCATACTCACATGCAGGGGGTTGCACTTTGAGTTACTGTTTTTAGAAAAAAAAACCCTAAAGAGCAGACTCCCCCCCCAAAAAAGCTTCTTTTTTTAAAAAAAAAATATTTTGATAACTGCAGCTTCTAAAATTTTAATTATTTGTACTGGTTCAAATTTCTCTAGACAGTGTACTGTATGGATATTTTATTAAATAATGAAATCAAGGGTTATGTTTCCTCAATACGGACATTCAGCTATTTAATCTTCGCTAAGAAGTGGAAAAGAGTCTACTATTTTTCATGTCAATTATAATGTAGCAGGATTAGCTAAATGCATATTAGCTTCACACCACACCCCCCCCCCTTTTTTTTTCTGTGTTAGTTTACTAAACCATTTCATTAACTACTTGAATCTCCTTGTAGAACTTAGTGAATGTTTTGGTGAACCATTTATCCACTAGAAATGCTGCTCTGGTGTGACTGAAACCATTCACAGCAAATTTAGCAAATGCTTTGAATCTAAAAATGGGGAACATATTTACATTTACACTTGTATTATTGAAGAATGCAGAAATATTGGCCTGGAAGAGGTCTTGCACATTCCTATATCCATCCAGACTTTGTAATTGCTATTAACTGCTAACATTATTTAAAGATCATCTGTATTACACATATGCTAAAACCAGATATTAAAATACCACGTAGCACCTTCTAACAGATTTGTCCTGATTGGAAGAGATAAAAGCCACTACCAGAAAGTAACAGGGATATATGGAGAGCATTGCCAATGTCCCACCTACTTTCAAATGCGATGATCTTGTTTGTTATTTCTGGAAGGTCTTGAGAAAACCAAATACCTACTTGGAATGAAATAAAGCCTTAGCAGCTCGCCAACAGAGCCTAATGGAAAATTTTTTTATGACTCCAGTTCTAACAGTCACATTAACTTTATACATCTGACAAAAGCATATCAATAAGACACCCAGCACATTAACAACATTAGAAGCATCACTGTAGACCACCTAGCATGAACTTTTCAGTGATCTATCTGAAATGGTTTAGAAGTACTGGTGCAAAAAACTCCACCAATTACCACAATCTAAGCTAAGTATCAAACAGTGGAGAGTATTTCTTCCTAGATGCAGGAATTATCCAGCAGAAGCCCTGTTGTTTATGATATATTTCAGTCTAAATAGGGTGCTGATAACAACCAGCAGTTACAGATTTAAAGTTCCTCTTGTTATGAAATTTGGCTGAAATAATTTATTATTAATGATTTTAAAGACAGTCATAACCTAAAAGATAAAAGAAGAGAATAGATCTAAGTGTGTTAAAACTATATTTCATGGAGAATGCTTAAAAATTATTTCCTGGTGGGCCAGGAGTATTTTTCACTTAATCTACTATTTATCCAACTATTGAAAAAATAACCAAAAAAGTCCCTCAGTTGCTTCCACTGATCTATAGAAGGGTTAATATTTACAGAGCAATTAGCAGAGTTTCTACTGTGAAGTTTGAGATTTTTTGAAAGGCTGCAGTTTCCCAGGTCTTTTTGAAAACTGGAGACTGAGACTCCTACTTCTGCTGTTTAAAATCATCCCCTCAATACAAAACTCAGGGAAAATTTTGTACCAGTGTTAGAAAAGTGAAGAACCATGAGCTTTCTGTGAGTTACATACAGACTTGTAACTAACTGTCCCTCATTCTGTCCTTCTATTCAGCTTGGCCAAGGATCATGACAAAATTCAGAAACCTGGTAGGAGGGATATTTCCTGAGCCACTTCAAGTTTTTATTTTCAAGTAATAGGATCATTAGGGATGGTATTCAAGGATATAGAGAGGTAAAGGTTTAGGGAGAAGAAAGATCTTTTATTAGCTCAACTTCAGAGTTTCAAAACCAGACATCCTTCAGGCAAACAAACCTTTTCCTTGTGCCCTGGAAACTGGTCTTTTTTTATAACTGCATCAGCTAGTTTAATAAAAGATATTGCTTCTCCCTACAAACCTTGTCTTTCAGATTTTAAGACACATTAAAGCGAGTGAGTTCTGCCCTGCTATGAGCATTTCACAAAATTTTTCTTTCAAAGCAATAGTCAGCAAAATGCTCTAACTTCAGCAAGTGATACAGACACAAAAAATGTTGACTTTACATTCCTTTATATCTTCAGCATCCACATTTCTACTTTATCTTCTTCATGCCTACTTTCATCCTTCTTTTGTACTGCCTTTACAAAGTGGAAATACTAATTACATCATTCCACCATCTTATTGATACAGATTAAAACCAGCAGTGGTATGTCTAGTGAACTCAGTGGGATCTTTCTTAACAATTTCTGCAAATTAAATAATACTTGTTCCTGTACATGATATCAGTAGCTGCACTTCACACACACATTTACCTATTTCCATGATTTTTATTTAGACATACTTCAAAAATATATTTTTTAAAGCTACCATCATAAGTATTTTAAAGTGTCACATAAAAATTGCCTGAAAATTACCGGTGGAATAAATGTCATGAGCAAACAAAATTAATTTCTTTCTGAAGTAAAAATAATCCCATAATACTTTTCCTCTTTTCTTAACCTATGCTCTACTATTCCTCTCCAACTCATTGTACTATTCCTGTCCCACAATTCTTACTTGCCCTAATTATATTTATTTCTTATAGCTAGAGAATAATTATGAGACAAGTATGTGGGAAAATTTTAATTAATGCTAATTTTACATTTAGATTATACCTGTGTACACATATATAAACAATTATATGCAGTTCTGGAGTTACAGAATTTTTTAGCCCAAAAGTTAAAATACCCATAGTCCCAGTCTGGGAGTAAAGCATCAGCCTGGACAGCTGGAAAGTGGACACTGCACCATTTAAAAATCAGACAATTTGACATATCACTGGAAAGTGCAGAGGAGAGAAAATTCAGTGGTCTGATCTCTGTCATAGGAGTAACGCACTTTGTTTTAAAAAGTGTTTAAATAGCAACTGCCAGAGATGTAAACAAGAATGTTCTTTTGGGAGCCCTGCTCAGTAGAAGATGATAAACTGAGGCATTCTTCTTTCCTGCAACCCATTCCCCAAGACCCTCCCTGGGCTGTGTCCCTGCTGCAGCATGCACTGTCCATTACAGAGTCAATGACTCTCGAGCTGCACTGGGAACAGAGATTGTACTTCTTTACCTCATGGCACAGCTCCATTGAAAATCTGCAGAGTTAGTCTTTGTGCTTCTGTGCCTCAGTCTTTTCTTCCATGGTATACAGTGACCAAAAGTAGGATTCATCTGATCAGATGTAGGTGTCTACTATGGGATAGTTATTTAGACTCTTTACGACCACTGAAAAGAACAGGACACTTCAAGGATTAAATTAATCGTAATAATTCCTTGCCCCAACAGATTCTTGGTAAGTAATTAATAACATGATAACCTTTGAAATCTTAGCTAAGTGGTATAAAGGATTGCTTGTGCACATATAATCCTTTAGAGATAAACCATTGGCCAAGTCTGGGACTAAGTCTGGATCTAGCTGCACCTAAAATCCCCTCTGAGAAGGAGTTTAGAATGCAAGGGGGTCCTTTCTGAACCTCATGACTCAATGGGAGGATGTCCTGAACAGCTCTGTCTGACCCTGCCCTCTATGCAGTAAATAATCAAGTGTATCTGTCCATTGAATCTTGTTAAACCACTGTCACATTTACTATCAAACTTTGTATATTCACTTTTTTATAACAATAAATATATTGCTACTTCTCTGTCATGACTGAAGTGCATCACTCACTCCATGACACTAGGTCAGGGGACATTTTTATGAAATGTTCTGAAAGTCACACTTCAATTCTGCCTAAGCAGCATTTTAAGCTCGTAAGTGTTCTGTTCTGGTTTTAGCTACCTAACCTCCTTACACACATCTGAAAATCTTTTCAGGTGTCTGTCCTCAGCTTTGAAAATTTGTTTCTTAAGACCTTAAGTCCAGTTCTAAATTGCTTCTAAATTCCTAAGTTGCTACTGAAAGTGTTACTCCTGCAACGCATGTTTATATAACATTTTTTTTACAGATAAATTACTAAGTGCTCCAAGACCTGTCTTACAGAAATTACTTCATCCACCCCCTAATAAAATGGGGATATCTAAAAACTAGGAGCTGATTAATTCTTACTTTATTTAACAACACTGTTTCTCCTTCTCTTTTTTAAGAAAACCTTGTTTGCACAAAGATCTGTCTTCAGAACGGCTTTGAAACCTTTATTACAACTGAAATCACATTCATTCATCTATATTTAAAACATGGGTAGTCAAAGGGAATAAAAATGTATTACTGTAAAATTTTCTGAAGTATCAGAATGTAAAATTCTGTTGACATTCTGAGGTTGGATAATATATAGTAAATAAAAGGTCACAAGAATATTCTGGGTTTTCATTTTTCTAATTTTAGAATAATGGCATTCAAGTTTTAGAGAATTTTAAATAGACCTAATTTTTAAACTGTTCTATAATTCTGATTCACAAAGAAAATTACCTGGAGTTGAATAAAAACATTCACTCTTAAAAGTAATTATGCTTATTTCATTATATTACTGATGTAAAATAAGCAAAAATAAGCTTTTAGAACACCTTTTAAATTTAAAAACATCTTGCAGGACTGCATAATTGATAACAATTTTGTTATTTTTGCCTGGAGGTTGCTATTGTAAGAACAATTACTGTAGTCTGGTTTGGTCATCCCAAAAGAACTACAAAGGTAGAATTACAACTCATGGAAATTGGAAAATTCCTTTGGTTTTTTTCCTCCTGCTCCTACACTGCAGTAACTTACTCCCAGGGTATGCCACCAGCCTCATTTCTGTTGCAACAACACAGAAGCAGATGAGATAGCGTCAAGGGAGAACAACACTCAGCCGCTGTGCAGCTCAGACGTACCAGGATCTGTGATTTTTGGAGGGTTAGGAAAAGCATTAGAGAGACACTGGGGGAGAACAGAGTATCAACCACAGATTAGAAACACATGAAGCATCATGCAACAGACTGAGTCTGTGTGTCCCTGTGTTAGCGCTGGGACTGGAACAAAAGGCTACAGCAGCAACTGGGGGTGCTGATAGACCTGCAGTGCTTACTAAAGAATCTGAATCAGAAACTTGGAAATTTTGTTAGCTGTCCCTGACTGTAACTCCCATCAATCAGCAGCAGAAATATCAAATGAACCTGTGTGTCTTTTCTGCTTGCATTTGAAAATAATGTATTTATCCTATTCCATTAGCGTATTTTAATAAGCATTGCTTTGGGACAGTATGCCTGCCAATTTATGTTTATGAGACTGTCAACAGAATTTACATGCCTAAGAAAATATGATACAACATTGCCAAAGCAGGGACTGCCTGTCAAATGAGGTTGTCATGGAGAAATGAGACATAGGAAAGCTCATACATAAAGTGGCACACAGAGAGTGCCAGGGTTTTTTTATTCCCACTGTTGAGCTCAATAAATATTTATTTCAGGGAGGGAAGGGGTAAGAAAATAATGAAATTATGAGCCATATTGGGCAGTCTTTTTTATTTAGGAGAATTTTCCATTGAAACCAGCCCAATTTGAAACCACAATAATAAAATTCTTGCATTCTGTACTGTGCTTTCAGAACCAGATTTTAGCAGTTTACATTTTGCCTGGCAGCAACCTGGCCTGACTTGAAAAAGAGCAAGTCGGGGACTAAAGGGCATTTCTGGAGTGTGCCTTTTGGGCTGGCCCAAAACCACTCCTGGAGTGGTTCTCAGGAGTCTTTGGAAGTTGATATTAATTAGACAGCTCTGAACAGTGCTCAGGACTCAGAACTGTGTAAAGTGGCACCAGAATTTGGAGGTATTTAATGACCTTTTAGAACCCCTGCTCATATCAGTACTGAACAAGTTGGGATTTCAGAGAAAAATACAAAGACAAATTCTTATCCGGTCTGACAAAGCAGGCAATGCAGTCTCTATAAGATACTGGCAATGACACCAACTTGACACGTGTCAAGGAGATAGGAGGTAGCCAAGTGCTCTGGAGTGGTTTCCCTTATCATAATCTTAATTACTCCAGGGAGAAGATTAGATGCTGCTTGTTATTTACAGTTAATTCATAAAATGGTGATTATATAATGAGGGAAAACATTGAGGGGAATGTCTCTTCAATTTCCAAACTCTTTAGGTGGAACTAATTCTCCCTAACTTTAACTCACAAAAATTTATTGTTGAAATCTGAGCTAGTCATCTAGGCTTCCTTAACAGAGAGATATAGAATCCTTGAGATAATGATTTATCACGTTATAAATTAGGTGAAATGGTTCATCCCCCAAAAGCTCTTCTTTTCTCCAGTGGCAATGAAGGTACCCTAGAGAGAGACCTGGAATTTCAGAAGACTGAATTTCTGAGGATTAAAGACCACTCTGAGCAAGGGCTGATACCTAGCATGTGGACATGGACTTGCAGTCTGAGATGATGCATGTCACTGGTTTGTGTCCTTAATGTCTTTCAGCTTCAAAGAGACTTAAGACCAGTCTTCAGCTTCATTCTTATGTATCCAGGGCAACTTCAAATTGCTTATGACCTCTATGGGGAACCTTTGACAACCAGCAAAAACAGGTGAATCAATAATAACGTGCTGTTGACCTGAACCATCCAGAAATAATTAGCATCCATTCTTTGTGGACTTCCAAACCTACACCTATTTCCAAGGTACTCTCTGTATGTCTACGGGTATTTCTGTATCCAGCCCAACAACCAGCTATCAACCAATCAATCTGGTAATTGAACAAATGTGCATTTTCTTCCATATACCTCCTGCACAGTTGTGCCAAATGAAATTCATGTGCAAAGTGGTGAAAACTATCAAACACTTGCAGGCCAGGTAAGTTAATATTTGCCTTATTATGAGGCTGGATACACCCCTGCGTATGAGTCTACGCATTTTTCATCATATTTGTATTAAATATCTGACCACAAGTAAACTGTAAGAAATGCAGAGCAGTTTATCCAGTACTGTATAACTTTTGCAAGACGTAATGGTATGCTAGCATATTATAAATGCACTAGAATAATTTATTTATTATATTCCATTAGTGTATTTTAACAAGCATTGCTGTGGGACAGTATGCCTGCCAATTTATGTTTATGAGGCTGTCAAGATAATTTACATGCCTATGAAAATAAACAACATTGCCAATGCAGGGTCTGTTGTCAAATAATCTTGTCAGGAAGAAATGAAACACCACTGAGCTGAAGAGTAAAGCATATTCATTATTGCTGGCTACACAGATTCTAGGTGACACAATGAAATACATTTATGCCATTTTTCATGTATCATATGAATAAAAAAAATGAGGGAATGGGGTACTTCAGACTGCCATACATTGTACTGTACAAAACAGATTTAGCACTCAATCACTCTTGTTTCTTCAAAATAATAATAATAAAAAAAAGGAATACCCAAGCCCCAGTAACATTAGTGGGTAAAATAAAATGTATTATTCATCTGGAAAACTGAGAATGCTACACAAAATCATGACTACTTCACAATGGTTAAGCTGAAATAAAATAGCTGCAGAGCTGTCTAGGACTGAAAAAAATTACTGGGAAGAGTTCATTCAGGAGTTCTGACTAGATAATTATTGAGCTGCACTGACAAACTCTACACTTCCCTGCCAATTACACCTTCCGGGCCATGGCTTTTAGAATAATTTAAAGCAGTGAGATTTAGAATCTTGTTCTCATAATTCCCCATAGACAGCTAACCCTGTGTTCCCTTCTTCAGGAGAAAACCCCCAAACTGAAACTGTAATTTCCATCAAATTCTCCCTAAGCATGAAACTGCCCTTGGAAACACCTTCACAGATGAAATGTATCTGGGAGGGAAAAAAGACCCCAAAATCATCCCAAAGCAGAGAAATAAGTCTCCCACTAAAGTCTCCAGAATGATCACTGTTACTGGTAAGCAGTAAGAATGACTTCAGAGAAAAATGTGTAAGGAATACAAAGGGGGGGTCAGTGTTTATCGAAAGGCAGTAAAGGTATTCTTATTTATGTGGAGAGATTGCCTGTACACAGAGCAAGCAGTTCAGATGTGAATAATCTCTACACTGCATAGCCCAGAGCATGGTGGCAGCTGATGGTATCAGCAGAAGCAAGGAGACAGACAATAAGCACGTGGATGATGAATGAAGAATGGGGAAATGGCGGAGAATCACAGGAGGGATAATAATTCAGTACCAGTGAGATAAATTAAGAGGGGTACAAGTTGAAACACTTAGCTGGCTCAGACGTTTATGTGCACAGAGTGCAATGAGTCAGCTGGCTGCTCTAAGGAGGGTGCTCCTCAGATGGGGCCACACTGGCTGCAGCACTGGAAAGGGAAGATGACCTGACCATGGAGCTTACTTCACTTGCCTTTCCCATGAATGGGCACCATAAACTGAAACATTAGTCTGGGGCCAAACAGATCTGAAACTGCTGCTTCAGGCAGGCCTGGCCTCTCTACTGCGGTCTCTGTCTGAGTATCTCTTAGGTAGGGACAGTGCTCTACCAGCACCAAGAGAGGCCAGCAAGCAAGGTCTGCAAGATAATCCACACTATTATACTTCCTGTACTTGTAACAGCTTACAGGAAAGACAGCAAAAAGATGTTTTAAGAGTTTCTCCAAGATGAAGTTTTGCTAGGGGTGGTGTACAGTCATTTTATAATGATGGTCCGGTAGATCTGTCAGTGCGCTGGCTTTTAAGATGGCAGCTGCACCCTTTTATTGACATCTCTACTATATAGTTAATGTTTGAGTAGAAACCTTGCCTCCAGAAACAGATGGCAAGACATACACAGAGTTTAATGGTACTGTGTTGCCTTTCTTTACAACTTGATCGAGGTGTAAAGCCTATCAGGCAACAGGTTGCATCTAGACAGATTCTCATAGGGTTGTATGAGAGGATACAGTCACAAGTTAGGAAACAAACAAAAAATTTACTTCCTCATTAATTTTTAAAGTTCGTTAGATCCCAAATGCAGAAATTTGGATGGCTAAATTTGCTACAAGGAAAAAAAAATAATAAAAGTAAATGAAAAAAAAAAAAAACAACCCCGAAACAACAACAAAAAGATAGTCTTGCTCTCTTACCCATTTCTGATTTTTAATGACAAACATCAAATAACTGAGTGCAAACCTATTTTGGAAACACAAGTGAAGATCGCAAAATAGGAACAAACAAAATGTCCAATGAAACCAATGGGAAACTGTAGCGGGGTGAAATAACAGCAGTGGAGTCAGATACTATTTGGAGGTGATACAACATAGAATCATAGAATCACAGAATGGGTTGGGTTGGAAGGGACCTTAAAGATCATCTAGTTCCAACACCCCTGCCGTTGGCAGGGACACCTTCCACTAGACCAGGTTGCTCAAAGCCCCATCCAGCCTGGCCTTGAACTTTTCCAGGGATGGGGCATCCACAGCTTCTCTGGGCAGCCTGTTCTGGTGCGTCACCACCCTTACCAGAAAAAAATGTCTTTCTTATACCCAACCTAAATCTACCCTCTTTCAGTTTAAAATCATTGCCCCTTGTCATGTCACTACAGGCCTTTCTAAAATCTCTCTCTCTTTCTTATAAGCCCCCTTTACATATTGAAAGGCTGCATGCTCTGCATTGTGTAGCAGGGTAAGTAGAAGCACAATAAATTGCATATAGAGGTAATGCCATGATTAATGGGGGAAATATTTTCACAAGAAAACTAGGGATAAATTAAGGCAGGCATAAAGATTTGTCCAGAATCCTTCACAGTACACATCAGTCCTGCCCCACAATAACCTCTGCATTCCAGCACTAGGCCTCTTGAGCAGATGCTTCCAATTGTATGGCAGTTTCTGATTTGAGCTGTTATCTAGAAGAAATTGCATCTGGCTTTCTTCATAGCACTCTATCACATCACCACATATCTGTGATAGATTTAATTAATGATTTTCTTCAGCTCTCTCCCCTTTTTGTAAGCTTCCATCTATTTATTTATATTTCCCCCCAGATTGTTGACTCTTGATTTGTGTAAAATATTTTTAGAGACATTACCTCTAATGCAAAAGTAACACAAATCAAGCTGCCTTTAACTTCTCAAGCACATATATACCCTATTTTAATGTGACCATTTATGCTGCTGTGTAATACATCTTCATAGTGTTGGCTTAATCGCGAATGACAAGTGTTGAAAATATAATAAAGACAGGGAGACATTAATCCATTTTCTATGAAAACGTGAAAAGGTAATCAGATTCTGAATGTCTGTATGCTTTAAAAACATACTGGCTGAGGTTTCTTTTTCCATTCGGGATTCTCACCAGAGATTCTGATTAGAAAAACTTCAGTATAAAATTGCCTTAAAATATTACGATTGTGCCAAAAATGCACTGAGGAAGTTTTATAAAAGAAGAGATGAATCTCAATCAGTGAAGTGATGACCCCAAAGCTTCTGAAACACTTTAAATAATCAGGGAAGTCTGTATTCCTTTTCTTTTTACAGAATCTTGTACACCTTGCCCATGGGTAAGGATGCAGGGTCTATCATTATCATTTCTGTTTCTGAATATCCAAAGCTAATTAAATAATTATTGTTAATAATTATTCCAGTCTCCACAGGCAGCCAGGCATAGCTTCATACAAAAATGTGTATAGAGAAATATGTCATCTTTTTTTTCCCTCTGCATAAACAAGAAATAGATGGAAAACTAGTATTTTGTTCAAAGGATGCTCTTGCAGCATATTCTTCCCCATCTATCACTGTGTAGCATGTATTTCCCATGCCCTAGAGAATCTGTGTAGCCTGACATAATGTGGTTTTTTAAGGAAAAAGAACCAATTTTTTGCATCTTCCATACTTTTTCTCACCAGCCTATATGGAGACTAAGATAGTAGCTTTGAGATCATTTAATTATACCAACTTACTTCTTCAAGTAACTGTCTAACCTGGGCTACAATCCAGTCATCTGTAAGACTTTAAGATTCACTTCATCACATTTGGTAGCTCAGAGGCGGGCACTTCAATCCTTTCAGTGGTAGCATTTAAAAAGCATCTTTCCACAGGTAACTATTTGGTTTTACAGCTATTTCCCATTCTGTGTAAAGGGAACAACTCCCAGGCCAAAGTTACGTTTCAAAATGAAAGAACTTTTAATTGTGATCATTCTCTGTTCAGGCTCCAAATTAAATGATTAAATCCACAGAAGTCCTAATGAAACTGAAAATATTTCTTTAGTTATTTAACTTTGAGTAATTATAGTTCAATGTCATCTTAACTGTTGAGCAAGAGATGATGATCTGATTGCACCACTGAAAATATAGCTTCTTATAGCACAGTATCACTGGTATAGTTTATGTGGCATATTTATCTCGTCATGCTTGTTTATCAGTTTGAAGTATTTTAGCTGCAAAACATCAAGGTCAATTTTTCAGATGCTTTACAAAGTTTACTATAGGGCCTCAAGCAGAGCTGATGGCTCTAGACATCCTGCCTGTGAATTATAGCGATTTAATAATTTCAGCAATCTTGCACTTATGGTTTCATTATTATTTCCAAAACAACTGAGAGTTCAGCACACATCTTTTGTTCCTGCATGAAACCTAGCAAAGTATAAAGTCTTTTGAGCATATGAAAAGCATTTGCAACATATAAGCAAGGTGTATACCGAAATGTGGAGTGGAAAGGAAAATTATTAGAATATTTCCCACAAGCCCGTGCAAATTATATAAAATCAAGAATTGGCCCTGTCAATCATTTTTCATTTAACACTTTCAATTAACATGAGATGCTGTAGGATGCCACTTTAAATTATCTACTTAATAGAGTATGAAGGGGAAGGATTGGCTTCCTGCTGTGGCTAAGGCAGTCTGAAACCAAAGTGGATTCAGCTCTACCTGCAGAGCTCCTCTGTAACCTAAAGCTGTTCATCTTGAAGCAAAGCCACAAAGGAAGGATGATGGTGGATCATCTCCTACAGAGATGGGTCACGGCCCTGCTTCAATGGATATCTCCAGGGAGTTCCTGTATTATTAGTAGCCTCCTATGCCAAGCATAAGGGAATCCATTTCAGTCTTCGCTGGCAGTGTAGTTAGTAATATTTTCTCTACACTACAGTTCTGCCTTAACCTCTATCTTGTTTCTTGTTAACCAGTGTTTTTATGAATAACACTGAGACTATGTCCATATATGTGAAATACAGTAATGGCATTTCAGGATTAACCGAGATGAGGACAACATTCATTAATCTTCCACAATGATTGTTTATACAAGGTTTTCCTGAGTCACAGAAAAGGTTATAAGTGAGGGACCAATGGAACAGCACCTCCACAGCTCTGCTTCATAAAGAAACTTTAAATAAAAATGAAAATGTCACATTCATGCACAGTGCATTGCACCCTTTTCCCCTTTAATTTCTAAGAAAAAAATCAGCTTTATTATAGGGGTTACCACTGTCTATCCTGTTTAGGTAAAAGCCTTAGATAAACACCAAACACAAAGTTCTACATTTATTTTTGACTCACTGAATATTTTACTTTCTATGTAATAATTTTGGTGCTCCTCAGGATGGACAAAATACAGTAATTCTGAGGGGCAACTTCTCATCTTCTGCCATGCAGGGACATGTGGTTCTGCCTCCTGTAGTTCTAGACTGTTTCAAAACAGTCAGATAATACAGAGTCCAGGTTGACAGAGATCCTTCCACAGTAATTCATAGGGATGCCCAGGATAATATGAACAACCAGCATGTCAGGGTGCATGTCAGGGTACTTTGAACATAGAAACATCATGAGAAGAACATCTAGGTACAGGGTGAGATGAGTAATTTTGATCCTCGATTTAGATTAGGGCTGAACAATACTCCTGTGAAATCTGTATTTTATGCACATGCCTGTCTTTTGGGTCAGGACAAATATGGTTTCCACATGAAATGCTTTCATATGTATATGTCAGTAGGTACAGAATTACTTTGCTTTAATCATGCTACACATAAGAGTCAGCTAAGCCTTTGAAATATTTTTTTCTTCCTGTGGAGGACAGTGAAGACAGGTGGTCCATCAATCATTTAGTCATGTTTGCATTTATAATATAGGCTTATTTATAATATAGATTGAGAATTGCAAGAAGTTACTGTCCATTCCCAAGGTGAGACATGATACTTGGATTACACAAGTACTCTGTCCAGTTCCATGGAAAATGGAACAAGGTGACCTTTAATCATTTTTTTGGGCATTTCTTCTGCTTTGCATTCAAGTGGTTAGAAGCAGTTACAGTGGAATAGATTCATTACAAAATGCAAGTGTCTGCTTCTGAGTTTTTTCTGTGGTCTTTCTTAGCCTAGGAGACAAATAGGCACTCCTGCAAAAGATCTGCCTCATCTCAGAGTAGACATCTGAAGCAGGGCAGATGAAACTTGTCCAAGTTAGGCAGTTTTCACTCTATCAGCACAGAGGGAGCCCAAGGTGATTAATACACATGTAAGCATCTACAGAGACCTAAATTTAATGGAGATGAAGCTCATTCTGTGTGTAGCTGAGGGAGTGATAATTAGCAAATAGTATCCAAATAACAGGAAGATGAAAGTAGATACTTAATATGAGTAACTGAAGTTCCTTTCAGTGTAACCAAGCATATGCAAACTGGCCAAGTAGACAAAGCTGAGTAGACAAAGCAAATCAGTTTAAAATGATCCACAAATGATTAACCCTTTTTTTTTTTTTTTAATCAGGCCCTGTGCTGTCTGTAAAGCCACATCCGTAGTCTGTACAGTATTTAGCTACATGTGACAAAACAAGATGTCTTCTGCTCTGACTAGAGCTACTTGTGATCTTGAAGGCTTTTTTACAAAACACTGGAAAAGCACTAATGCTTATTTTCATAACGTGTCACCTAGAAGTAGATATTTCATATCAATAATTACATCTTATAATTTAATAAATAGCAGCTCTTCTAGATGACTTCCAATTATAGTATAAAATGTAAATTCTATTTCTGTTTACTTGAATCACTTAGGATTAAAGGGTTATAGTCTTACATTAGTACCTTATTCTACAAATCATCTCACTGATTATTTGCAGATACATATTCCACTGAGTATTTTCATCAACACTGTTACTGAATCAGAGAAAATAGGATTACAAGGGACTTAGAGGTCATTCAGTCCATTTTCTTGTCTCAAGCCATGATCAACTATAGTTAGAACAGCTCTGACGGGTGAGGGAGATTTCACTCTCTGCAAAATCTCCTTCAGTACTGCTTATTTTTATACATAGAAAATGTTTCCCTTATGTTTAAATTAATTCTGCTTTATTTCAGTTTAAGTCCACTGCTTTTTATTGTACAGTGGATCTAGAGAAAGCTCATTTGTCTCTTTTCCCCTACTCATTTGTTATTTCAGTTTTTATCCCTCCTTTAAGATTTCTTTTTTCTAAAGAAAATAATCTGAGTGCCTTCAATAGGTCAGGTATTCTGGCCAGACCCTAAGTGCATTAGGAGGTCTGAATCAGCTTCATCAGGTCTCTAACCCTTGGCCCAGGAGCACCATATAAGTGTTGATCCCCATCCCTGCCTGGCATTGTGTACGTAGGTCCGCATCCAGCCCTCTTCCCTGCTCATCCTGACCTGTTCACTTGACTTTCCTGATTGACCTCAGACATTTTGAACTTGTTTGATGCTTATCCAGCAGTCAGTGGAGACTGTTACTGCCTAGACCTGACCCTGTCTGCATATTGCAGGACTGCACCCAGGTCAGCCAGGCCATTCTCCTACCTGTGCTACGGTCACCGTTGGTCTCCAGCTTGGCTTCCCTTGTTGTTCAGTCCTGTTCCTGCTACTCCGTGATAGAAACATTTTTTTTTTCTTCTATTGGAATTGTCATGAATTTTTGGGTTTTCTTCATCTATTTTGCTGATTTGTCAAGATCATTTTGTATTCTAGTCCTCCTCCTCAAATCTTAGTGCAGCCCCTCCTAGCTTGGTGCTGATTAGTAATTAAATAAGTATACACTTCATGCTTTTGAATTAATTAAGGGAAATATCGAGTGGTGGTAGACTGAAGACAGACTCTGTGAAATTCCACTTACAGCATCCTTCCAACTTGGCAGTGAACCTTAATAGCTACTCCCCCAGTATGATATTCTTCCCTTCCAGCAGTGCCATATTTTCTTAGCTTGTTTAAGAGAGACCTGCTGAAGTTTAGCCACATGATCTCTGTTTCTTCTCTTTTTTTTGTCAGGAAAGCTCTTAACTTCTCACAGAAGGAAGCTGAATAGTTATGACATGATTTGTTCTGGGCTGTTCTTCATCTCCTTATAAGCACGTACCAGCTGTATACAAGTAGTTCAATTATTTATTCCAGTATTTGCACAGGAACTGAAGGTCAGCTGCTAGGTTACTCCTTACACCCATTAAAAATAGACAACACAGTTTGCTTTTCTGGGCTTCTGAAGCCTCGCTAGTCCTTATGAGTTCACAAAGTTGGTGACCCTGAGACTGTTTGAATCAGTACCATAAAGTGAATTTGATCAAGCTCAGACAGTTCAAACTTATCTAGCTGCTCTCTAATTGGCTCTTCTAACTGCTCTTCTGGCCTGAGATTTTACCCTTCATCATTGATGGTGACGTAATGAGCTGTCAGTGAAGGCCGAAGCAAAAAATGTAGTAAATTCTTTGGCTTTTCTTTGCATCACCTGTCGATAGCTATCTCTTCTTGTTAAGCACCAGATCAGCTCATTCCTGATCTCCCTCTTGGTAACATACTGCACTTACGGAGGATTCTTGTTTTCTTGTCATCCTTGCTAGAATACTTGCTACATTCTTCCTTTTAAAATGTAGGTTTCTAAATCACTTTTTAGGCATCTAATAGGAGCAGACTGCCTTTTCAAGGGTACTCACTGGGTTATTTATGAATCTGAAGATTCTGTTCAGGTGCTTAAATGCAGATTTACATCTCCAACTTCAAACTTTGAAGTCTGAAAATGTTGGCTTATGTAAAGAAGTATCACATCCACTTAACTGCTTTGAGCAACAAAATAGAAGAAGGGGAAAAAAACCCCGAATACTACATCCAATTTATCAGTCGTTCAATCTTTTTAAATGATGGGGTTTTTTTCTTAATTTATTTAAAAGGAATAAGCTCTTCCTTTTAATGCTTTTGCTAATTCTTCCAATAAAATACTAATTTCTTTTCCTTTCACACATGTAACAGTCAAAAGCTTATTTCTTGATTTAAAATTAAAGCAATTACTTACTGCATTATTTCCTTAATAGAAAAGCCTTAAATTACCTCCCAATTTAGAGTGCCTCAGTGGTTTCTACGAAGTGGTTATCAATGGTGTCTAGCTTCATTTCCACTGCAAAATAGAAGAATCTTGTTAATATTAACACATCCTCCTCTTTCAGGCATTCTGAACAGCTTTAATTCCTCCCCTCCTCCCCCAAAATAGCGAGACAAAGAATTATCTTATGCTTAGGGCTACAAACTAGGTTTCCAACAGAACTAACTCCACATGGCTCCCGTTTGGGAGTGCTTCATGAGCAGAAAAAAATTACTTATGGCTTTTCCACACAAACATTATTCCTCGGAGCTGCCTAAATCCAAGGGTACTCTGTTATAAGAGTTACTTCAGAAAATTAGTGATTCCATGGACTGCAAACTCTATTGTGCATACATTATCTTATTCATCTGTGAAGACATATTGGGATTCACTGCATGCATAGAAATTCTTATTATGTGCCAGAGTAGGACCATACTAAATGACTATGCCTTATTTCAGCTGACATTTATACCACTTATGCAAGGAAATCTTATAAGGATTTCTGGATTTGTTATTTTTATACATAATTTATTCCACTGTACCCAACTTTCCCCATTGATAGATAATGCCAGCTTGTTTTCTTCATGCTCTCTACATATCAGACTGCACTGCTGTCCTGGTTTCAGCTGGGATGAAGTTAATTATCTGCTTAGGATCTAGTGCAGTGCTGTGTTTTGGCTTTGATGTGAGACTTTTAAGTTCCTCAGGCCTTGCTAGCAAAAAGGCTGGAGGGGCATGCACAAGGAATTGGGAGGGGACACAGCCAGGTCAGCTGACTTGAACTATCCAAAGAGGTATTCCATACCATGGGACATCATACCTGGTATATATACCTGGGGGGTTGGCCAGGGAGGGCAGATCGTTGCTCAGGGACTGGTTGGGCATCAGTTGGTGGCTGATTAACAGTTGCATTGTGCACACATGTTCCTTTCTTCGTTTCCCTCTGGATTTTATTCTTCCCCTCTTCCTCTCTTCATTATAACTGTTATTGTCATCATTATTATTATTGTTCTTTCATTTTTATTCTATTTAAATTATTAAATTGTTCTCATATCAACCCTTGAGTTTTACATTCCTTTTCAACTCTCCTCCCCATCCCTTGGGGTGAGGAGGGAGTGAGCGAGCGGCTGCGTGGTACTTAATTACCAGTTGGGGTTAAACCACAACTACTTCTGTGCCACATCATGCCAGAATTTCATGGGGATTGTAGAGGTGTGACCTGGTTTCAGCTGGGATAGTGTTAGTTTTCTTCTTAGTAGCTGGTAAAGTGCTGTGTTTTGGATTTGGTGTGAGAACAATGTTGATAGCACACAGATGTTTTTAGTTGTTGCTGGGTAATGTTTATACTGAGTCAAGGACTTTTTGGTTTCTTGGGCCCTGCCAGCGAGAGGGCTGGAGGGGCACGGGAAACTTGGAGGGGACACATCCAGGATAGCCGCCTCCAACTAGCCAAAGGGATATTCCATACCATATGACGTCATGCTAAGTATATAAACTGGAGGAAGAAGGAAGGTGGGCACATTTGGCATTATAGTGTTTGCCTTCCCAACACGCATGATGGAGCCCTGCTTTCCCAGGGATGGCTGAACACCTGCCCCCCCCATGGGAAGTAGTGAATGAATTCCTTGTTCTGATTTGCATGCATGCACAGCTTTTGCTTTTCCTATTAAATTGTTCTTATCTCAACCCTAGAGTTTTATATTCCTTTCCGATTCTCTTCCCTGTCCCTCTGGGTGATGGGGAAGGAGCAAGCGGCTGCATGCTGCTTGATGGCTGGCCGGAATTAAACCACAGCAAGGTATCTGTGACACAAAGTATGGATGCAATCACCTAAAATTTTTCAGTGTTATAAAGGATATGTATTTTTTCTCCTGTCAGTTCATGTTTCATAGGAAAAGAGCAATTATGATTTGTGTTCCAAACATACTGACAGAAACAGGCACCCAGGCTGTTTAACTTCAGCCTGAAACATTAAGTAAAATCATAAGCGATGGATAAAAGAACCCTACAATGAATTGCACTGGGCTCAGTTCCACATACACTTCTGATTCCTGCACAAGTTAATCGACATGTGTAACTTCCTTCTTTCTTTTATTCTAGGGGGAAAAGGAAAAAGGCGAAAAAAAAAAAAAAGGAGGAGGGGGAAAAAAAGGTGCAAGAAAATGCCTAAAAATGAAATAAAATATAATATCATAGGCAGCCTAGATATGGATAGTAAAACTGATATATATATATTGGATATAAGCAAAGAATTGAAGTATCTCATATATATTTTAATACATTAAAAATAACCAAGCATTTAATTGCAAGGGAAAGACAGAAATTATTCATTAAAATAATTTTTGAGGATTTCAAATACTATTTCCCCAATAGTAATTATACTAACTAACTAACTAACTAACTAACTATACTAACTAACATTATACTAAAAGAACAATTCTTGTTCTGTGTATTGGTATCTCATGAATCAAATTTTTACATTCTGGGCTTTAAGGTTATTTTTTTAGTGGAAGGGAGGAGCTGCAAAAGTGAAGTTTAAATTTTTTTTAGTTTAAAAATATTCCTTGAAAAGTTGTTAATATTGACCATTTCTGGCATTATCCAGTGAGGCTTTTCTATGCTTGCAGACAAAGATGTGGTGTTGCTCCTATTTCAATTGTACTAAGTTTTCATAATGGATAACAGCCACAATTCAGTGCTTCTCAGCAATCTAAAATAGCCAAGCTTAGGGAAAGAAAGCAAGGGAGAGATTGGAACAACTGATGTGGCCCATTTCTTATCACTGTTGGGGGTGAGCCAATAGGCTCAGGCAGAGGAGATGCATCTTTTTTTTTTTTTTTTTTTTCTACAGATATTTATCAGTATTTACCTTTCACCTGCACTCCCAGTAAAACAATTCAACCACTGAGTGTACGTGTTGGTTCTGCTTTACTTAATATGACATGTAACAGATGCATTTGAACTTCAGGGGATAACTGATTTTATAGGGATGGGACTTTTGGCAAGGCCAGAGGGTGAACTTCAGTCAGTGTGAATAAGGGAGTCTGTAATCACATTAATATGACATTATTACTGTGATTATCATTAAATGCATCAAATGTTTCCAGAAGCTCCAATTTCTATCTTTTCAATGGCAATGGGGACAAAATATGTGGGTGAAGAAATGTTCCTATGCAGGACATGCATAACAATTTATAGGCACTCCATATCCTCCAGTGGAAGTCACTAGATGAAATGTTTTTGACTTAAGACTATTCCAGAATACACCTCCAACAGATAGATTTCATCTTGTACAGCTTTTTGAGCAGGAAATTGTCTGGAAATCAGTAAGTTTATCTGTGATGAAAAAATAATCATTATCAATAACAAGTTCCACCCACAAGCATTCTGTTTACTCAGCCTGAGGAGCAGGCAGTCTTCAGGAACTCATAAGGTACATGTCATAACCTTCCTGCAGAGAAGACACACACCTCACCTATCTGACTGTAATGAAAAAAATGGGGATGGGGGGAGAAATCCAAACGTGCTTCACAGTCAAAGTATAACAATTTCTCTCAGGAGTCCTGAAGCTTTAGAGTGTGCACCATGGTCTTGGGTAAACCTGGAGACGTTTCTGTCCCTCCCCACCACAGCGATCCCAAACTGGTTGTTTCTTTTCAGAGTCAAAGATTTGAATTATCCATCTATCTGTGTACAAACTGCACATCCAACTCCAATGTCATCTACCATGAAGTATCTGCAACTTGGAAACTGCACTTACATGTCAAGAGCTGCATCTAGTGCAACATCCGTGTCCTGGGTACCCATGCTTCTCCACCCAAGCTTCCAACGATGTTATTTAATAATACTGGATAGAAAGGCAGATCTAGCAGTCATATTGTATTATACTACTCTTTGACTGTACTCTTTTTTCACCCTGTTGCTTGTCCTTGAAAGGTCCTGGACACACTATTGAACATGGTATTGCAAGGGCCAGGTAGAGGTGAACAATCATTTCCCTTGACATGCTGGCTACACCCTTACTACAGCTAACCTGAAGCAAGCCCATGTCAAACCCCTGACTAATATCAAGGCGTAAGTTATTGACTGCTTCAGTCTTATTCATCAGTTATCCTACCAAATGCTGTTAAATGCACCTGTTTCCTCAGAACAATTGGTCCTGGGTGTGGATTAAGGGGTTCTCCAGTAGAACTGCAGCTGATCTTGCACATCAGCTTTTAGATTTCTCCCGGGGTAGATCCCTTAATGCCAAACGTAACTTTCAAGGTCATTGTGTCCCAGCATAAACAGCTATATGTGTTCTATGAATTATAGTAGTTTCTTACTCACATGCTGGAGAACTGGAAGTAAGAAAGCAAGTGGCATTTTCTGACAATTTGGAAGGAAAACAAATCTTTGTAAAAGTGTAGAGGCAAGATTGGAGGGCTGGAGCACCACTCCTATGAAGACAAGCTGAGAGAGTTGGGGTTGTTCAGCCAGCAGAAGAGAAGGCTCCAGGGAGACCTTATAGTGGCCTGCCAGTACCTAAAGGGGGCCTGCAGGAAAGCTGGAGGGGACTTTTTACAAGGCAGGTAGTGATAGTGTGGGAGCCCACGCTGCGAGCTGTGTGTCTCACAGCGTGTTCCCGGCCCTGCTGGGCTGGACACGAGGCTCCCTGGCCCTGTCACCGCACCCAGCAGCTGAGGGCCAGCCCCGGGACAAACTGCCACCCACACCCCAGCACCAGCTGGGCCCAGGCGCTGCCATTTTCTTTCTGGGGCTGAGGTGCCAACGTCTTCCTTCAGGGGCTGCTCCCAGGCACAACAGCCCGCCTCATCCCGCCGAGGCATGCGCTGACCATGATGAAGGGCCACAGGGCTGCTGCGTGTGCCCCTCACAACCAGCACACCGAGCCGGGGCATGGGTAGGCAGCATGTGCCCATTGGTGGTGTCTGGCCTCATTTGCGTCTTCCCCTCACTGTGGGTGTAACATCGAACCCCTGGGCTCGTGCCGTCCTGGGCCAGAACAGATGGGACAAGGGGGAATGGCTTTAAATAGAAAGAGGGTAGATTTAGATTAAACATAAGGAAGAAATTTTTTACAGTTATGGCGGTGAGGCACTGGCACAGGCTGCCCAGAGCAGCTGTGGATGCCCCATCCCTGGCAGTGTTCGAGGCCAGGCTGGACGGGGCTGTGAGCAACCTGGTCTAGTGGAAGGTGTCCCTGCCCATGGCAGGGGGGTTGGATTAAGATCCCTTGCAACCAAACCATTCTATGATTAAGCATTTCCAGTTTCTGCTGTGCCCCTTCTCTTGGGAGCAGTGCCACTTTTCAGAGCAGGAGCATGTATGCTCCTGTAACCCAGAACCCTTCTAAAAAGACAAATTTCCTCAGTAGCTGATCCAAGAGGAAGAAAGAACCTGTCTGAGATAAAACAGAGTTAGAGATGTTCTCCATACATGCAGCTGTAAGAATTCAGTCCTCTGAGTATGTCAACAACTTTTTCACATGTATCTTAAAATCATTCCACTTGCAGCATCTCATACCATCAGATTGCTTATCTTGCTTGATAACACAGACATTAAATTTTGCCACTGCTTGTCCTCCATCCCCTTTAACAGAAGGAATTGTGCATTTAACACTGTACAGTGCAAGACAATACATTGATTCAGAAACAGTGTCCATCAAAGATTGCTGTTGTGTTTCTGAAATTTTGGATGCTGCTACAGACAGCCATGAAGATGACCAGCCAGACTTTCCTCCCTCCCACAGGAGCCAGTGTCCAGGTCAGACAACTCCTTAGTGAGGGAGTGGCTGCAGTGTTTCAGATGTTTTCTGGGTACATCTGTCTCTCCTCACTGACTGTAGAGTGGACTGCATGAAATAATACAGTCAGATGAGTGTGGTGTGTAAAGCTTGATAATATAAACATTGCATTAACAACTTACGAAGGGCTTTTCTGCAGAGCTGGAAAGGAGTACTGATCAGCTATAAGCACTTCTCTAGTTTTCTGGCAGAGATGCACTGAATTTGGGATAGGTGTTTTTTTTAAACTTTAAGTGGAAAGTACAGGCTATGCAAATTATTTCATTGTTCATCCTTTTTGAAAAGAGGGAAGCAGTTTTTAAAAGCAATGCCATTGATTCTTCATTATAGTGCAGGATTATGAGATCCTAGCCATGAAAGGCTAAGGCCCATTTCAGCATGTATTGGATTTATAATCAATAAAATAATTACTTGATTTAATCTTACATATTAGGTCAATTAATTATATTTTAAAAATTATTTCTGGCTTTGAGTATTGTTTTACCTATATTGCATAGCAAAGTAATGATATAATTAGGAAGAAATTAATCACTCTGGCAAGGTAGTTTTCCATTTGCATTGAACAAATAAAAAGTAGAACAAATGTGTATTTCAGTCAGGATCACTTATATACATTTTTGAACACTTAGCTAAACTAAACAAGACTAATCACCATTATGCTCATGTCACAGGGAAAAATTCACATTGCCTAAGTCAGATCAGAATCGAATTGAATTACCAATGGCATGTAATTAATTGGCAATCAGTGAACTATACATTCAGGATCAATATCAGCAATGCAACACATAAACCATAATACTACACACCTACACAATGGTAATGTATGTGGACTAATTTCTAAACATCCTTTTAGAACTAATTCCAAAATGTATAACCACGTATGCACACATTCATTTACACAGTTATGTAGACACTCCAAACACATCCCACAGGTCACACGAGTTGCCATCATCCCTTTATTTGGGGGCACAGTCCCTACTTGCATCCCCCTCCTGTGGGAGATGTGCGTGATCCAGCTGCACATGTACCTGTGCTGCTCCCTCTAAACCCTTATGCCCCCCGCAAGGCCCTAGACACACACTTGGGGGTCCCGGCTGACTGTCCCTGTCTGTCCTTGCTGACTGGGTGCTGTTCCCCCCAGTGTCCCAGGGGCGGATGTGCAACCCAGCCAGCCAGGCTGGTGGTGTCACAGGGTGACTTCTGGCAGCACCAAACCAGGTTTAAACTGCTTCTCTGTTTCGGTGTCTTTTATTTTCATCCTAATGACTGTAGCTCCAGGTGGATTCTGACTATTTTCATTTACATATTACTAGACTGCTATATTCAATTGTGTTTAAATTCATGCATTTCTGTACTGTTGATGGAATGACTGTTCATTCTATCTTTTTTTAATTTCTTTTTACAAGACCAAAATTTCATACACTGTTCAAAGATTCCATCCCTTTTTCTGAAATTGCTCATAGCTGTTTTCTCCAGTTTTCCGTTTGTTTAAAAAAGGTCTTTCTGTCTACCATTTAAGTATTTCTTCAAGCAACAGCTGCCTCAGCTTTTTTAGGGTTGTCAAACTGTTTTCTGGTCTCAGCACTGATCTGCACGGTGTGATTTTATCTTCACAGACTGGCTTCAGGCTCACATAACCACTCTCGATAGTACAGCCCGCTGATGGCACTGAATGGCAGAAATAGGAGAAATGTGTGGCAAGAAATGAGGAACCTGAAAACATTTGCCTTGGCTATCATCTTGAAACATATATACACCCTAACCTGAAGTTTTCAGAAAAAAATATAGATCTGAAAAGTTTGCACAGATGTTAGGATACCCCCTGCATCAGATTACACTGAGATAAGAAAATAAGACAAAGGAAAGTCACAAAACTAGGAATGCGAGAAATAAGGGAAAAATTCCTATAGTTTTACATCTCATGTGTTCTTGGCTTTGATATTTAAGAATGTATGGGCTTTAAATCAAAATTTTCCACAATTGCAGAACCTTCTAGTGACTGTATTTTGAGATGATTGTCTACTATCTGAGAAGAAATAACTGTATCCTGAAGCATTTTTCTGAGTGGCAGCATGTAAGCGATTTCTCTGTTCTACCTAGCTGCCGTATTTAATTAAACTTGGAGAAACTTTATAGGTCTGAGATGTTTACTTTCCTTGTAGAACTCAATCAACAGGATTAAACTTCATAAAGGAACTGGAGGAACAGACAGGCAGACACACACAAACTGTGTGATGATTTTTAAGATATTAGATTAAAAAAAGATAAAGGGGGAAACGCTTTGAGGATTTTGCAAATAGACACATTTTTTCTTGTAATTGAAGAAACAAAACAAAAACAAATCCATATATAAAATTGAAATGAAAAAAATGGGGGGTTTTATCCTGCTTGATATTTTTATCAGAAACTGATACATGAGCTCTACCTTTTAATGATGTTCAGAGCAGAAAATATCAGAGGATTTAAAGCATTCTAACTTTTATTTAAAACTTTCCTGCAGGGACTTCTACTGTTGCCAGCATTTCCATTACAGGCAATCTCCCATCCTGTTGAAAGAATCCTCTATAATTGGAAAGAAACAACATTAAGGTAGTTCTGTAATATGTAAATAGAGGTTTTGATCAATTAACCAAAAATGGTATAAAAATTAATGGAGAATATTAATATGGACATAAAATCATCCTATAGAAAATAATAGCATTATATCACCACTACAGGCAAAAGTATCATTATTAAAACTCTACAAGTTTTATATATGCTGAGCTCTTTTTCTTTGGAATTTCACAGTAGTAGGAGGGGACATCAAGAAAACACAGAGCTGTTTTTAATAACATACCGGCTTTCTCAAAGTCCTTTTTTATTTCCTCCCTTATCTCCTCTAAGTTGGCAGCTATATTATTCTTAAGGATCAAGATCCTTCAAGGTTGTAACAACTTTCCCACTGAGTCAGTGGATACTAAGCAGCAGCTTGGAGGGTCTGCCTGTGGTTCAAAAAAGAAACCTCAATCACCAGCCCAGCTGAAATAATCAAGCAAATAGTTCAGTGTTGCACCCTCACATTATGCAGTGGTACTACTTAGTGATCATTGGAAAAGTACTCTTTTCTGTAGAAACATAAAAGTTGATTGCTTAGCATAGACAACATGTTTTTGGTTTTGTTTTTGTTTTTGTTTTCCAGACAAACTGTATTGAATGCTCTTTAGGAAGCAGAAGCTTTTCAGCTGTTCAAAAAATCAGGTTCTTTTTTCCACTGCTGAGACTGTTGTTGTCACCAGCTAAAAGTGTACAGTAGTGCATTCTTTCAATTTGTTTCTAGATATTTCAATCTATATTGCAGCATGTTTGGCTTGTACATTTTCTTCCTCAGCAGCTAATTGACCTTCCTTTTGCTGAGATATCAGAAATAACTCTAAACTTTTCACTTCGTGCAAGTGCCACTGAACCCAAAATGAAATAATGCCAGTGAAATGTCAGAAATGGGTAGTGTCAAACTATCAATCAGATGCTAATCCTGACAACATTAATTCTAGCTAAGCTAAAAGGGTCAGTTAGGAGGAGGGTTTCAGTACTACAGCCCTTCAAATTAAGAAAAAATATTTCACAGACTGTAGGGGACAAAGACAGTGGGTTGTTTGATGTTGATGGTGTGCAGCTGTGTCCTTGCTTTCACGATGTGCAGCTGTGATCCTGCAGCAAAGTGGTTAAATAGCTTTGAGGGAGTATGGAAGAAACCCCTGGATGAAGCAGAGACAAGGGTGGGTGTGGTCAGGCCTGAGGAGGATGGAGAAACAGTGTAGATAGCAGAGAGCAGCCTGTGGTGGGCAGCAGCTAGCTGGTTGCATGGACAGTAAAGTTTAACCCTTGGTGAAGCTTTTGACCGCATGTGTACAGAGTGTAAACTTATGGAAGCTGTGACTAGCTAATAGTAAAGGTCTTTCTTTCATCATCCTTTCAAAGTCTGTGCTATTGTATGCCACAACAGATGTTTAATGCTTTGTAGTAATTTTGCAATTAATAGTAACAATATTATCATTTATATAGACAGAAATGTCAAAGGAAGAAAACCTTATTCATCATGCCCTATGCAACTTAGTCTGACAAAGATATCAGATACCGAAGTTCCTAAATAATGTGCTGAACAGACAATCTCTTTAATACCACGTAGAATAAACTTACAGAATAAGATATCCAAACCACACTATCAGCCAGTTAATTCTGAGTTCTTCTGGGCAGCCTGATAACTAGACTTTTTTATTTTGCTGTAACTTCTCGGTAGTAAGAAGAAAAGAAAGCAGCTCAACAATTTCAAAGCTGAAGGTAGAGGTGAAAACTGCTTTTTATTGTCAGAAACAGCTATACAGACCGCTGTTACATATGTACAGTATAAAGGACAGAGGATGAGTCTAGGCTGCTTGGGTCACCGGTAAGCATCTCTCGTGTTCACATTCAAAAATCACAAGTCCCTAGGTGTCTGATTTGCCAAACAAGCCATGCTCTCTTGTTTTACTTTTTCCTGCTCTGATCATTCTTCAAGCTTTTCTTTGTGTTTCTTATTACTGAGTTCCTATTTCTTGGTAATGAGTCAGACACAGAAAAGTCTTAGCTGTGCTCTGCTTGAACACTTGCCTATCATCACTAAATATCCCTTGACTGATAAAAGATTACATTTGCGCTGCCTGCCCTTACATAGAATTGATGGTATGCATCAACCAGACTATCAACTAAAAGTATCATCTTTGCCTAACAAATGTTTTTCAAGCTGGTAATTCTTGTTAGTCGTCACTAAATTTATCATACTGTCTTACATTATTAATTGTCTTGTGATAGACCTTACTTCAGTTCTTTGCGTGTTTGTACACTCTCCATGTCTGATTTCTCATCATCTGCACTGCTTCAAATGATGATGTATGCTTAGTTTTATTAGCACATTCTTATGGCAAAGTCATTAAAGCAGATATCAGCTATGTTTGATCCCAAGACTGTGTCGTGGTTTAACCCTGGCTGGCAACCAAGCACCACGCAGCCGCTTGCTCACTCCCCCTCACCCAGAGAGATGGGGAAGAGAATCAGAAAGGAACATAAAACTCAAGGGTTGAGATAAGAACAATTTAATAGGAAAAGCAAAAGCTATGCATGCAAGCAAAGCAAGGAATTCATTCACTACTTCCCATGGGCAGGCAGGTGCTCAGCCATCCCCAGGGAAGCAGGGTAACAGTCACTCGGGAAGACAAATGCCATAATGCCAAATGTGCCCACCTTCCTCCTTCTTCCCCCGGTTTATATACTCAGCATGACGTCATATGGCATGGAATATCCCTTTGGCTAGTTTGGGTCACCTGTCCTGGCTGTGTCCCCTCCCAGCCTCTTGTGCCCTTCCAGCATTCTGGCTGGCAAGGCCCAAGAAACCGAAAAATCCTTGACTTAGTATAAACATTACCAAGCAACAACTAAAAACATCAGTGTGGTTATCAACATTGTTCTCACATCAGAGCCAAAGCACAGCACTTTACTAGCTACTAAGAAGAAATTAACTCCATCCCAGCTGAAACCAGGACAATTGTTTTTGAGAAAAAAAACACAAGTCACCTCTTTCTATTCCTGAACCTCTTATCATTTCCTCTTTAATCAGTTCATAGTTGACCTTTCAATTTGTACTACTCTAATCCAGTTTAACAAGTAGTCTATTAGACAACATCAATTTCCTATGCTTCACTGAAAATATAATAGATATTTTTCAATTTCTTTGTCTAGAAAATCAATTATTTTAACAAGAAAAAGCTATCATGTCAATCTGTCATGTTCTTCTGCATTGCATTTCCCCCCCTTTCTATATATCTCAATATTTTTAATTATTCTTTCCCATAAAATCTGCTAGTTTTTCATATGGCTGAGGATAGGTTAGCAGGTTAGTGCCTATCTCAATTACTTCCAACTGCTCTTTGTAAATATTTTTTATACATGCAGTTCTCAAATCATGCTTTTATATCCTCAGCATGATATTGACATAAATTTATAATTAGTGTACAGCTTATTTCAGTATTATGCAATAGTGTGTATCTGTTTTACAATTTGCACTTGAGATTTAGTTTACCTTGGGTGTAGTAATTCAGATTATAATTTTCTTCTTAACATATTTGTCTCAATTATACAAGCGCTGTGTCCGCATACTCTTTTTCAGTAAAAGATGAGGTATTTCTTTAAGATTTAAACCATATAATTTCTTTTTTCTAGCTTCTTTGCTACATATAGCTAAAATTCTTTATTAATCATGCTCATATTCTTTGCAAGGTTGGACTCAGCTTGATATTTGACAGCTTGCATTTTATCTTTATTATATTTGACTCCGATTTGTAGGACTTTCTTGGTGTTAATTTTTCTTTTTCCATTCATTGTAGATGCTGAGTTTACACATAGTATCCGTGTTGAAGTTGATGTTTATCCAATGCAGGGTGTATCCCTTCTCTGCTTTGCTCCCCATTCATGGCTTGCAAATTTGCAGATAATTTTATTCACTTTTGGTTAAAGATATTTGAAGCTTCCAGTAAATAAGTCTTTGTCTTTGTTTTACTAAATGGTTTTTTTGACTTTTCAAAGCTTGCTGATTTGAAATAAGAAAGAGAGAGAACAGGTAATATATTCACTGATGAAAAAACCAGAAATTTAAAACCAAGAGATCGTTTCAAACAGTGTGAATGTCCATGCCGGTGCAAATCCAATAGCACTGAAGATGAACTTAGGGCTTAGTTAAACTTTGCTTTTAACTTCATGTATGTAAGGCTTTTCGTCTGTTGCTCTTAGAACAGTTGAACAGTTTGCAAAATTAATTGATTGAGAACTATAAACTACTGCAAGGTATCAATTTACAGATGGATAAACAAACACTCAGGTTAAGTGACTCATCTAAAGTTCATCAGTTGTGGAAGTGCAACTTCACACTCCTGAGTGACAGTCCTGCAGATTATACTGCCTTCCCAACCCATTTAATGTTGCCTATGCAAACTGTAGGTATGAAGGCAAGTTTGCATGCAGCTTTGCTACTACACACCTCTACCTATCTTGTGTTTAAACTTACCTGTTCCAAGTGGACCCTGATCAACAATTATTATCACAACAATAGCCTGAACTTTCAACAAAGACCTTTGCAATGTCAACAAAGAGAGCTCCATGGTGACTGAAAATCAATAGGGCAGAGAGAAGAATAAAAATTATTTTTGTAATGACTCCTTTTGAAATGAGTATTTGAGTTGCATGAGGACTCATGACTCAAACAGTGTTGCATGGTCTTATGAATAGTAATGAAATCAAATCCTAAACAGAGGTATTAGATTTTAATTGAGCTATTCTTTAAAAGATTTTTTTTTTCAGTGTCAAGGTCATATTCTCACAGATAAGAAGTTTATTATACAAGAGGAACAGTGATAATAGGCACTGGAGACACATTGAGTACATGTGGCGTGCTACATGAAAAAAGAGAGAAAATATACTAAAAGCAATAATTGAAGTATACACAGAAGACATTCCCATTGATAAGTAGTTTAAATTATTAAAGCATATAAGAGGTTATTAAGTAGAGGGTGTATAAATTACTTTTTTGCTGAATATAATATGTTAAATTCCAAAACTACTTCTTTTAAAATGAAGTTTAAACGCAAGTCAATTTTTAAATACTTTTTGAAATTTCATTTAAGATGGATATGTCATTACAAATGTCATCCTGATGCATTTGTGATCAGGTTACCTATAGAAAATTTTCATTGTCTTTAACTGTGAGTTTGAATAGCACCGCTTTGAGCTGAACAGGCATCTTGGCTCTGAGGACTTCCCAAGGCTTCCCTAGACTCAGCAAAGCCGTTAAGTGTGAGATAAACTTTAAATATATTAGTAATACCATCTTCCTTATGCAGGGTTTAATCATTTACTACTGAAGTCAGTGAGATTTAAACAAGTGCATAAATGCTTTAGTATAACAGCTCCTTTGTTTTCCTGTTTGTCTGCATTATATCATACTGGGATTCATGCTGGTTTATATTGCCACATGGAGTACCTGGCACTTACTGTCTGCCTTCCCCAAAATATGTGCCCCATATAGGCAATATTTCTGATATTATTTCTATTGCCTTTTTAGGTTTCAAAGCACAACCTTTTTTCAGTGTTGTTTTTCATTAGCTGATATAGTTCAGGAGAGTCCTTTCCACAGGGAAAAGGAAAAGGCATATAGGTCTGTGGCAAGGAGTTGCCACTTAAGCTATGGGCTTTGCAGAAAAGTGCACAAAAATGGGTTCTCCATGTTAAACTGGCTATGTCAAAAGAGCAGATACGTTTTCCTGAAATGGAGTCCAGTTTTAAGGCCTTCTCCAGAACCTTTCACCTGAATGCACACCAAACCATCTGCTTTCTGATTTGTAACTTCACAGATAATGTTTTTTTAAAAAAATGTGAGTGTCACAGTACTTTCTGATTCATTGGCATAACTTCCATTGCAGAGAGGGTGCCATTGTCCTTTTCTCTCATTTAACCTTCCAGTAATCATATTTTGTTTGTTTCAGCCATAAGCAGTACTAATAATTATAACACAATGAAAGGAACAGATAATATTCATGGAACAAAATTAGAAAATATTCATGTGCTCATATGGCACACCGAAATTACCATCCCATTAGCTGTTAGATTTCCATTAGTAAAAATTGGAGTCAATTTACTCCTGATATGTCCATGCAAACAACCTAACTTCTATAATAGCTTATCCATAATTTTCTAGTCAGGAATCATTTCAAGCACAGCAACAGAGTATTACAAAACCTGTGTCAAGATTTCACTTCTTGCAGGCTCACATCTTTACTGTTGACATATATTGGTAATCATAATTGACATCAGCATTTGCAGAAAAACAGCTCTTATCTCATTGTTTGTCTCATTCCCACTACTCGCAGCATTTCTGCATGCATCTTCTGCAGTTGTTTTATTTCAGTATTAGATTTGGAACTGTCTCTACATCAGTTCTTCATTAAAAGTTATTTATCCATACAGGCACTTAAGCTAAGCAACCAGATATATTTCTGTCATTCAAGTAAAAATCTTTTCCACTGAATTCTGGGATTTTCTCCAGTATTTTTCTGGAAGTATCAGAAAAAAGCATGTTATACATTCAGAATAGTTTTTCCTCTTATATCTCACATTTAAGAGATTATTTTTTTTTATGTGCAGATTGAATTAATTCCTATATACACAGAATCTAATTCCAAAGATACAAATCTGATGACCTTTCTTTCTCACATACCAGAAATGTTAGCTATTTTGGTTATGTAAGGAATCCAAGCATTGATTCAAATTCTCTTAGTGGAGTACTGTAGGATCAACTTTCCTTTTTTCTTCCCCGACCCACCCCCCACCCCCATTTTCCTTAAATACATCACTTCCTTCTTGAAATTCTGAAAAGTTCATTAAATTCTCAAAACAATATAAATATTGTCACAGCATGCTGAAGACCCTAGTTACTTATGCAAGAAGCTCTTATCTATTGCTTCATAGCTGTGTAGAATTTCTCTGAACCATGAGACAAGGGATATCTCCCAAGAGCTCCTCCAAATATCATGGGATTCTAGGTCACAGTCAGAAGGATTCTCATGGACATGGTCCCCATTGCTCTGAACATATCTGGTATTTATTTCATATCGAATTTTTTGTTTACCTTTTTCCAGTAAACACTCTACCTGCAGATGTATTCACCTAGCCATAAGCAGTAAATTATCTTTTTTTTCCTCTCATAGTCTGTTGCAGCATATTCAACTTTCACAGGAATGAGGAAACCTTACAACAGTTTTACAGTTACGTATTCAGTATTTGCTTTAAAATTAACTAGAATTTCTAGTGGTTTTGATGTACTGATATCTGAAGTGGTTTTGATGTACTGATATCTGAAATGCCACTGTTTCCACTGAGCTTCAGAATGAATATATGTCCACAATGCCTTATATACTATGTGGTCTAAGGATTAATTTTGAGCAAATACTAATTATTAAATGTGATTTATTTTTTCCTTTCTCTTAATCTGGGACACTTGGATATTTGGATATTGATGAAAGTTTTTTGTATGTTTACTAGTTCGAAAAGAACAGTTGTTTCTCTGCAAAGTTATACATTCATGACTAATTTTCCACCTTCTTTTATGCTTATCAGTATGGTATGTTTAAGAACACTGGTGTTTGGATATACAGAATTTATACGAACTGTACCATAACCAGTTTTTAAAGCATGAAGACTTTAAAACCTGAAATGGTCTATGCAGCAGAGGAAACATGACTGAAAACATTTCTGCTTATACTAACCCCCAGACAAATCGTGATGTTGAGTAAGGATCTGCTCATCTGGATAAGGTATTCAGCATTGTATCTAGGCCAGATGGTAGACCAATAACACATATTTCACTGAAAGGTCTAAGAAGTAGTGAAATATTCATCTAATGGAGATTATGTCCCTACATATGTTTTCCTCTAAGACTGAGCAGTTGAAGACCAGCATAAAAGGCTAGATAGAGCAAGATTTGTATCTTTTCATTTTATTTTTTTTTCTAAATTCATTAAAGTTATGGTAGATGCATGAAGAACTTTAACCGATTTGGTCTTCAGGAGACATCATAATTTGCATTTGATCTTTAAACCCAAACAAATTAAACCATGGAATAGAATTAGATGCATAGTAATATTCATAATTTTTTAAAAACATCTGATTTTTCTGCTGAGCACAGTGTTTCCTTCCTGTATTCCAAAAAAGTAATATATTTTCCAAGGTGTATTAAAAGAATCACTTGGACTACTTGGGCAGCTATCTCCTTTTTTTCTACAGTTATTAAAATTAAAGAGGTTGCTTTCAATAAGTTTCAGGTGTGCTAAAGAGGAAATATTTCTAAGGAGTAATTCTCTCACTTTTAATGGTGTTTTCATGCATTCATTTTTAAGAAGTTATTATAGCACAGCAGGTTATCTGGTTCCTAATTGCTCCCTGTAGCATCCAGAGAGTGACAGTCTCTTCCAGAGAATGGTGCAGGTTAGGAACATAAACTATGTGCATGTGAAAGGTTACACAACTGCACGAGCTCAGAGTTTGCCCTGTATGCCAGTAGCCAAACCCCTAGAAGCAGGGGAAGAGGTTGCAGACCTACTGGTGCACTCAGAGCCCCAACAGCACCTCCCTGTGATAGCCACTGAGTTTGGAAAGGCTGCACCTGGTGCTGAACCCTCATGGTTTCAGTGCTACAGGTATAAGATCATAGAATCATAGAGGGGTTTGGGTTGGAAGGCATCTTAATGATCATTTAGTTCAACCCCCCCTACCATGGGTGGGTACACCTTCCACTGGACCAGGTTGCTTTAAGCCCCATCAAACCTGGCCTTGAACACTTCCAGGGATGGGGCATCCACAGCTTCTCTGGGCAGCCTGTGCCAGTGTCTCACCAACCTCCTAGTAAAGAATTTCTTCCTAACGCCTAATCTAAGTCTACCGTCTTTCAGTTTAAAGCCATTCCCCTTTTTCCTACCACTACATGCCCTTGTAAAAAGTCCCTCTCCAGCTTTCTTGTAGGCCCCCTTTAGGAACTGGAAGGGTGCTACAAGGTCTGTCCAGAGCCTTCTTTTCTGCTGGCTCAACCCCAACTCACTGTGCCTGTCTTCATAGGAGAGGTGCTCCAGCCCTCTGATCACCCTCGTGGTCCTCCTCCGGACTCACTCCAACAGGTCCATGTCCTTTATATGTTAGGGTTCCCAGAGCTGAATGCCATACTCCAGATGGGGTCTCATGAGGGAGGAATAGAGGGACAGAACCCTCAACTTGCTGGTCCTGTTTCTTTTAATGCAACCCAGGATACGGTTGGCTTTCTGGGCTGCAAATGCATGTTGCTGGCTCACGTTGAGCTTCTCATCAACCAACAACCCCAAGTCCTTCTCTGTGCTTGGGATTGCCCTGACCCACATGCGGGACCTTGCACTTGGCCTTGTTGAACTTCATGAGGTTCACAAGGGCCTACCTCTCAAGCCCGTCAAGGTCTCTCTGGGTGGCTTCCCTACCCTCCAGTGTGTCAGCTGCACCACACAGCTTGAAGGTATGATGAGACACATTGCAAAAATCAAATGAAAGATGCTTTGCTTCCTACATACCTTTGAAGTCAGAGGTAATTTGTGCTCATATGCACATACAATGAAGTCTTGTGTATATGATGGGCTGAGATTTTGCCTACATGCTTTTTACGTTTCCTGTCGTCTGTTGAAGAATTGCAGGCAAATTAACCCTCAGTCAACATGACTGACAATATGTAAATTTCACTTTGTTCTCAATGACAGAAAAAATAGCCTACAAATCATTCATTCCCTTCATTTTTGTCTTTTTCCTTTAAAGCTGTTGTCCATACAGATGGTAGTCTTCATTTATTTGTTTGTTACAAACACATGTCAGATGAACCTATAGCAAAGGGGTATGTGAGAGCTCTTAGTGGCAAGCAGTCAATGCTTGGTTTGTGTGATTGATTAACTACTCCAGGATTTTCAGAAACCATCAGGACTTAATACTTAACCACCAGAAGTGGGAATGAGTTTTGAAAGTAACCAAGATGAGCATAGGAAAAGAATGATAAATAAAAGGCTTTCTACACCCTTTCATCTCTGAAAGTAATTCAGGATTTTTAATGTCCAGGCTCACTTAGGGACCAGTTGAAGGCCATTTTTTCCCCAGTTTTCAGCATGCACTTGCTAATGCTATATCCATATCTGTAAAGAAGATTGCATCCTCTGCTATGTTCGTACCATACTAAGAACTGGAGATTCATTTGGGTACCAAGAGGCCATGAGTGTGTTGAAACTGTGGCCCTAAAAGTAGCATTCAGTGGAAATTTACTGAAAGTTCCAGCCAGAACTTGTTTCATTCTCTCACTCCTTGACTGATACAATTTATATAAGGAGGCAGAGATCTCGACTAATGCTGGGGGTTCTCAAGAGCACAGAAGAGATGGAGACTATTACAAGATCATAACCAGGACTATGGAACAGGAAAGCACTGTAAATCTTTCCCTTTTGACTTTTCCTTTTTCCCTTTTCCTTTCTCTTTCCCTTCCTCTTCCTCTTTTTTCTTTACTCTTCTTTCCTTTGATCTTTTTTTAAATGTCTTTTTAATGATATATACAATAGCTTTATCAAAATGTGTGATTCCTTCTCTGAATGAATGAGAAAGAATTTAAATGTCTTTTTAATTTTATATTTTTCTTGGTACATTTATTCAAAGTAATTGCATTAGAGTGCACTACATTTTTTAAAACATTCTTGTTCACCAGGTTTCTCCTATATGAACATTTATGAAACAGTATTCGAGGTGCAGCCTCACAAGTGCCGAGTATAGGGGGACAATCACTGCCCTAGTCCTGCTGGCCACACTGTTTCTGACACAAGCCAGGATGCTGTTGGCCTTCTTGGCCACCTGGGCACACTGCTGGCTCATGCTCAGCTGGCTGTCATCCCCAGGTGCTTTCCCACCAGGCAGCTTTCCAGCCACTCTTCCCCAGGCCTGTAGCACTGTGTGGGATTGTTGTGACCCAAGTGCAATACCTGGCACTGAGCCAGGTGGCATGTCATACCAGCTGGCCTTGGCCCATCGGTCTAGCCTGTCCAGATCCCTCTGCAGAGCCACCTGCCCTCAAGAAGACCAACAATCTTCCCCTCAGACTTGTGTCATCTGCAAACTCACTGAGGGGGCACTCAATTCCCTTTTCTGGATTGTCAATAAAGGTGTTAAACAGAACTGGCCCCAACATTGAGCCCTGGGGAACACCACTTGTGACTGGCCACCAGCTGGATGTAGCTCCATTCCCCACCACTTGCTGGGCTCAGGCATCCAGTCAGTTTTTTACCTAGTGTCCTGGTTTCAGCTTGGATAGAGTTAATTTTCTTCTTTGTGGCCAGTGCAGTGCTGTGTTTTGAATTTGGTGTGGGAACAGTGTGGTCAGGGACTTTTTGGTTTCTCAGGCCTTGCTTGAAGGAGGGCTGGAGGGGCACAGGCAACTGGGAGGGGACACAGCCAGGACAGCTGACCTGAACTAGCCAAAGGGATGTACCATAGGACATCACGCTTGCTATATAAACTGGGGGGTTGGCCGGGGCCTGCCGATCATTGCTCGGGGACTGTCTGGGTGTCAGTCAGTGGGTGGTGAGCAGTTGTATTCCTCATGACTAGTTTTCTTTTCTCCCTTCCCTTTGGAGTTCATTCCTCCACCCTTCTCCCTCCTTTTCATTATAACTGTTATTCTTACTATTGTTATTTTTATTTTGCTTTTATTTCAGTTACTAAATTGTTCTTATCTCACCCTTGAGTTTTACTTCCGATTCTTCTGCCCACCCCCCTGGGTGAGAGGGGAGTGAGCAAGCTGCTGCGTGGCACTTAATTACCAGCTGGGGTTAAACCATGACACCCAGCGAAGAGTACACCCACCCAAGCCATGAGCAGCCAGTTTCTCCAGGAGTCTGCTGTGGGAGACAGTGTCAAAGGCTTTACTAAAGACCAGGCAGACAACAGCCATCCTTTCCCTCATCTACTAGGCAGGTCACCTTGTCATAGAAGGAGATCAGGTTAGTCAAGCAGGACCTGCCTTTCATAAGCCCATGCTGGCTGGGCCTGATCACCCGGCTGTCCTGTACATGCCACATGATGGCACTCAAGATAGTCTGCTCCATAACCTTCCCTGGCACTGAGGCCAAATTGGCAGACCTGTAGTTCCCTGAATCCTCTTTCTGGCCCTTCTTGTAGATGGGCATCACATTTGTTAACCTCCAGTCAACTGGGACCTCCCTGTTAGCCAGGACTCCTGATAAATGAAAGTAGCTCAGTGAGCGCTTCTGCCAGCTTCCTCAGTGCGCTTTGGTGCATCCCATCCATCCCCATAGACTTGTGTGTGTCTAAGTGGTGTAGTAGGTCACTAAACAATTTCACCTTAGATTTTGGGGGCTTCATCCTGCTCCTTGTCCCTGTCTTCCAGCTCGGGGGGCTGGGTACCTACAGAACAACTGGCCTTAGTATTTAAGACTGAGGCAAAGAAGTCATTAAGTACCTCAGCCTTTTCCTCATCCTTTGTCATTATGTTTCCCCCTGTTTACAATAAAGGATGGAGATTCTCCTTAGCCCTCCTTTTCTTGCTAATTTATTTATAGAAACATTTTTTATTGTCTTTTATGGTGGTAGCCAGATGAAGTTCTAGCTGGGCTTTGGCCCTTCTAATTTTCTCTGTGCCCAACCTCATGACATGCTTGTGGCCCCCCAGAGCTGCCTGCCCCTTCTTCCAGCGGTGGAAACTCTCCTTTTCCCCGAGTTCCAGCCCAAGCTCCCTGCTCAGCCAGGCCGGCCTCCTCCCCTGCTGCTGGCCCATGGTGACGGGCTGCTCCCATGCCATTCAGAATTCCTTCCTGAGGAATGCCCGGCCTGCCTGGAGCCCTGGGCCCTCCAGGGCTGCCTCCCCAGGGGCTCTGTCAGCCAGGCCCCTGAACAGGCCAGCGTCGGCCCCCTGGAAGCCCAAGGCAGCCGTTCTGCTGAGCCCCCTCCTCACTGCTCTGAGCCTCAAAACCTTTTTGATTTCGTGACGGCCGTGCCCAGGACGGCCTCCAGCCACCACATCACCCACCCGCCCGTCCCTGCTGGCAAACAGCAGGCTCAGCGGGCACCTTCCCTAGCTGGCTCCCTCACCAGCTGGGTCAGGGAGCTGCCATCTTCCACACACTCCAGGAACCTCCCAGGCTGCTTCCTCTCCGCTGCGTTGTATCTCCAGCGGACATCTAGTAGTTTGAGGTTCCCCATGAGAACAAGGGCTGGTGATTGTGAAACTTCTTCCAGCTGCTCATAGAATATTTTGTCTGCCTCTTCATCCTGGTTGGGTGGTCTATAACAGATTCCCACCAGGATAACTGCCTTGTTGGCCCTCCCTCTGATTCTTACCCATAAACACTCATCCTTCCTGTCACCATCATTCAGCTTTAGAAAATCAAAACTGTTGCTGACATACAGGGCTACCCCACTGCCTCTCCTTCCTTGTCTATCCCTTCTGAAGAGTTTATAACCATCCATTGCAGAGCTGCAATCTCTTTTGCCTTTTCATTCAGTGACATAAGAACAGGGAATTTGGCTTAAATGCTCTTTCTTTTTCCTGGCTGAGTTCAGGTACACAGATGAATAAACAGGTTGATCTCAGTTTTTAAGAAGTACCACATGGTGAACATCCATGTTCATGCTGATGGTTGTTTTGCATATTGTCCTTTACTTCCTCCACAACAGCTGCTCATTTTCCTGCAGGCTTTATGGAGAAAGTCATACTTGTTATTTCTCTGCCAAATCTTCCTTCCTTCTTCCAATTCTCAGCCCACAGAAAGCTTTTATAAAGGTCACGCAGGCACATGTGTTATCAATGTTTGTGTGAATACACACTTGTATGCATATTCATGCCACTTTACCATTTGACAAATGTTCCAACAAACAGAATTTCTCTCATATGAGTGCTTTAAAGCAAATAAACAGGGTCATAACTACCATGGAAATATTTTGCTTGCATTTGGGGGAAAAACTTATAGGTATGATAGCATTTTGCTGAGCAACAATCAATATAAATAAATTTGTCACATGATGAAAACTGAAGGCAATGAGCAAATCAAGTCTATGAAGTTATACCAGCATATAGACCAGCCAGACATCCTTAGGAGAAATTACTGAGCATGTACTGTGTTCAGACTCACCTCAAGAGGAGCATAATTTTCCTGTACAGCAGCTCAGATACTTCAAGCCTGTAGCACTTCAGTTACTTCAGAACTAAATCTGCAACAAAATGTCATAAATCAAACTCCTTTTAAAAATTGATCTCTTGACACTTTTTCTTGTTTTCATGAGGTCATAAAGAAAGAATATTGCAGAAAATGATGCTTATGGCATATGAAACGTCCATTTCAAATGCAGTGTCTGACAGGAAATGACCAGAAAAAAATGTAGATCAACAGGAGCTAGACAGGAAAAAAAAAGTTAAAAAGACTTTTGTTTTTTTTCTACAAGTGTGTAAGATCCAGCAGAGTTTTAGGGGAGTTCCTCTGTAGGGTCCCATAGCCTTGTATGAACTTCAGACAGAGACACAGTGTGAATCCCTGCAAATTTTGTTAGTTTGCCATACTTTTTCACTTCTAGGACTCAAGGGACAGATACTGAGCACTACTTTCATGGGAAATAGAAGCTAACTAGCATCATACTTCTGCTAGCATAGTCTGGCATATATGATCATCAGATATATTAATTATAATTTTATTAAAAGAAAATTAACAAGCTAAAGACTGAAAGACTAAATATCGATATTAGGAAAACAGTAAGTGTTGCAGAAAAGGAACAAGCTAAAAGCCAGGAGATAGGTTTGACCATTTAGATGTATTGGCAAAGCACAGACCACTGATTTATCTGTTATCTGATTTTCCTCACATCTTTGCCTGTAATAGGTGCTTAGAAGGAAAGCTTGCTCAAGTATTGCCTGGCCTGTTAGGGTTTGAGTCTCATTATGTAAATGTTATGCAGATTTCTAAAGAACCAGATGTAGTTACAAAGCAGAGAGAAGGAATACAGTTAAATGACTGCTTTCATATTATGGGACCTAGCATATATACATGTCTGTATGGTGATTTTAAAAGACACAGTGGAAGCCAAACTCTATAAGCTTTCCTTTTCCAAGTATATGGCTACCAATTAGTATGTGACTGAGGATAAATTTCTCTCTTAATTACTAATTTTTTCCCAAAATACCATTCTCATAATTTCATTTTATTTACTGTTATCTTTCTCCTTTGGCTTTTCCCTCCACTCACCATAATCTCATCAGACTCATAATTTTTTATTATGTTTTCTTTTCTAATATGACTAACTCACATTTTCCTTCTGAGAACATATTTAGTACTCATTTATAACCGCAAAATATAAGCCAATCTGTTGTATTTCAACAATTTAAATCAAGGGCAAAAGTGTCTTTACTGTGCTCTCCTCTCAAACAGATTAGAAAACCAACTGTTTCACAAGTTATAGGGTATATTCCTAGCTACATTCTTATAAACACTTTTTACAAGTGAATTCATTACAGAATAAGATAATCAAAGCCTAACTGTCTAAAAGAGAAGCATTTTAAGATTTGGATCTGTTAGATGGATAAGAAAATGAAACAAAAGCTTCCATTTCAGCACAATGGGCCAAGAAAGGAAAAATGTTCCTCGTAAATCAGGAAGCCCATGTTACACTAACCTGGTGGCATGTTACAGGTGCCTACTGTTATTTCAGCAAAATAATAACATGACGCAAAAGTCAGTTCTGATGGCATAAGTCTATGTAGGTGCCAAATAATGGAGATAGTAATATCCTTTTACAGTAATTTGTCTATGTTGCAAGAAGCAACACGTTAGCTGTCTTTAAAAAAAGAGGAAACATCCAAGTATAGCTTTTATCCCTCTCTCTCAAAACTAAATAAGAGTTAAATAACCTGCTGGACTGCATGAAAATCTTTGAAACCAAAACTTTTTGGAGAGAGATCTGCCTATTTTTGTCAGTATTCTTTTCCCCCTTTTTATTGCACACAATATTTGCATGCTTCTTTCCCCAGGGAAAGTCTTCACCTTGGGTTTGTGACAGCATTGGCATCTCATAGCTATCAAGGCTGAAGTCACCAACAGGAATAGCATTCCTAGTAATTAGTAAGCTGTTCGTGGTGTTGTAAGGGCAGGAAAGAGATATCTAAAGAAAACAACATTCACAGTCAGTACTGCTAATAATATTTACAAGGAAGATAAATTCTCCCAAAATATACAGAATTAGATTCACAAATCAGAATATGATTTTCTATAAAATGGCAGTTGCATTTTTAGGACAAGGTGGAAAAACAGTTAAATGAGTGCTAAAATTAAGCCAGTTTCTTGAGTACGTGCTTTTTGTAAGCATATGCTTAATTTGAGTTTCTTTATGTTAGTTCTACTGATTTCTGAGCACCTTAAATGAGATGTCAAGCTCCTTTGACTGACACTGAAAGAAACTGATATTTGGAGTAGCTGTGCTGATGGATGAAGAAATAATCAAAGGGAACAAATTTTTGTGCTGCCTGTCCACACAGACATGCACCTACTGAGCATGTTTTAACACACTGCACAGCCTAAACTCCATGTTTTAAGGTAATCTGTGATTACAGTCGTAGGAAACAGTCAATGTAATGTGAATTATTGTGTGACTATGAAAAGATTGTTTAAAGCTGTCTTTTCATAAGTATCAGTAAGTTGTGAATGATGCGTACAGGACCCGTAGAATCCATAACATGCTCTTTTTGTTCTAGTTTCCAAGTAAGTGTTAAAGGTAGGGCATCTGGCAATTTTAATGTCTAGATTTTATTGGTCCAATGTTTTGTACGTGTGGATGTTCTCTTGTAGTTTAACCAAAAGAGAGAGAGCAGGGCAGCGTATCAGAACAATCAGAAATTCCTCTGCATAAACTGAAGGGTTAGCAGCCCTTTGAAGTTAAGAACTTACCTCAATGAAACAATGATAATGCAAACTTTTTCAGGGTATAGTTGTTCCTTGTTAACATACCTGCCACCCACATAGAAGCAGCTTGAACTGAACTGCTAGACCTTTTCTGTTGGGACCATATTTGTCATTATGGAAGTTGTTATCAAACTGAAGGACTTCCAACTCTCAGTTCTGTTCAACATGCACATATTGTATGTCCCCATTGTTTATTCAGACCAGGATTCCTGGTTCATAGGTTTCTTAGAAGAAACAACTTATTGCTGAGAACAGGGCTTTTCTATTCATGTGGAATTTTTCAGTACTACCCTTAAATAAAAGTGTGTGTATTTTTTCAGTGGTGTAATATTTGTTCGTGTAGTGAAGAATGTGATTCTAGCAAGTACGCAAGGGGAGTAAAGCACCTGAATGCATAGGAAATATAAACTCTAATAACGAATAAGCAGAACTTAACTTACTTTTGCAATCATTATGGTCCACTTACTAGAATGTTTTCTAGTCACAATAAAATATATGTTTTCTGAAGGGAAGAAATACTGTGTTTTGTGTAATCTGAAAACCACTGTGTAGCATATTATTTTTCTAGTTGTCAATTCTCAGCATCTGTTATACAGCTTAAGGATCATCACAATACATACCTAAAGCCATACTCTTTGTCAGAAAGGAAAACAAGCTAAATTTTTTGTTCTCTTATGCTGTTATTATTAAAATACATTTAGCTTAGGTCAAATGCTATTCAACAAATGCAAGTCAGTGATTTTGCTGCTTTGTCATATAATTTATTCACCTCATTCTTGTAGTATTCAGACACCATGAACAGAATACATTATTCAACAAATACCAACAATTACTCCTTGAATAATTTAGTTGATTAATATTTTATTCTTGTGTTAGGACCAGCTCCATGTGAGGGAACTAATACTTGTGCACAGCCTTTATTCTGCTGGACTTTTATGAAAAGTTGATGTAAACCCAACAGCTGATATAGAAATTCTTTTGTAGCTTTGGGATACAGAGGGAAGTAAAATGCATTCTGATGCATTCTGAATCTTGTAGAAAAAAGATGTGCTTGGATATCTAGGTATTATTTAATTTCTGCCTGGGTTTGATTGTAGTAAGCAATGAATAAACACAAAGTACAGAATGACTAACATCAAATGGGTGACTGTTAAATATGGCAGGTAACTTAAGGAGAAACAGGAATAATAATGCCACCCATTTGAAAAAGAAAAACAGAATAACTGAGGGGAAAAAAACCTGAAACAAGAATTCAAGAAACCTTAAAATTTCAGGACTTAATGGAGTTAAATTTTTGGGTTTCTTTCTAAACAAAATACATAAATATCTCTATGATTTGCCTGCAGCTACATCTTCATCTATCAAGTCAAAATGTTCTGTGTGAGATTTTCTTCTTGCCTTTCTCCAGATAGGGAGAGACTCATTTCAGGAGTCAGATAATTCATATGTACTCAGTACAAGAGCCTTCTCCATGTCTGGCAAAAGGTTTGCTAGATATAGATGAGCAGCCTGATCTATGACTGGCTGATGTATTTGCCTGTCCCAGTCCAGACTAGACATTGTGTGCTACACAACAGCAGGAGCACGTGTGCTTTTTAATAGGATCTCTCTAACAGTGCATCCTCACTGGAAACATTCCCAGCTGTGAGGATCTGACACATCTGGGAGCATGCCACCCAGAGAACAGGACATATATACAAATGGCAGTCATATAATCAAATACGTCAGATGCCTGTCGAAAGGATTGCTCAGTGGTATATGACCCACTGGGAGAGTCTCACATACTGGGTCTCTATGACAGTAAAATGCTTGCACACAAGAAATCTGCAAATAAATTAACCTGGACATTAAAACAGAATTTTGTGAATCCCAGTCCTAAGGCTTCATCACAAAATCAATCTTTTTTTCCATGTCCTAGCATATGAATTTGCTATGTTCTTGCAGCCCATACTATATACCTCTGGCTTGGTATCTACTGATGGATACTTTATCAGGTACCTTCCTTGAGAGTGCAGTGACTGTTGCCTTAAAATGTTCACTAAATGTAGACCTTCATCAAGGTGAGGCTGTCTTCTGTTTAGATAAAATGATTATAAGTGTTTGCTTTTGAGATTGTAATATCCTCTGTATCAGTTCTCCTGCAAGTACATAATTAACCTGTCAGCCCACCCTGCAGTAATAAGTGTGATAGACGGGAAATATATTAGGAAAGAACCCGTGTGTGATATGCTTGCAAGCCTTACTTTATCCTTCAACCATTTTTCCTTTTAATTAGCACCCAGGTAATGGCAGACCTTAATGAATTAGCATATAACTATTATCAGTATATATTATTTTTTGTTCTGGACTGCTAATTCAAATGAGATGTAACAGATCTGCTCTGGGCATTTTGGAAAAGGAAACAGCTTAAAATAAAATGGACATATACTTTGAAAAGTCCAGGACTTCCAGTATTTGCAAAGCCTTTCTTGATAGATGAGATGTAGCCTGAACTACTAAATAAAAAATCCTGAAGGAGAAAAAAGAACCTGGCAAAAATATTGTCTCAAAAATGTTAACATCAGGAAAAGAAAGTGCTTATGAATCACATGGAAAATACACAAAAAATCTAGCTTTGAAATTAGACACTATCACAACTACTGGAGGGCAAAACAGATATTTGGTGGAATTGATGGTCTGCAGGTATTTGACTGATGTGAGAGTTTGTTTGTACCTGCTGCTTTTGTATGCACTTCACCATTCAATGTCAAATGAATGTACTCATTTATCTGAGTATCTTTCCACTAGATAAAATTTTAGAGGGTTCATTTTGGAGTATCCCTTTTAAGATTCAAGTAATAGAAGTAGAAGCAAAGGTGGGGGTGGTAGTAGCTATATCTTTGACATCTTAGAGACTAACTCTCTCCCCTTATAAGATTAGTGGAAACAATAAAAACAGCCAACTAAACAAAAAAACTATTCAGAGGCTATAAAACCAGTCTTATGATGTGAAGCTTAAAGCGCTCAATTTATTGAATATAAAGGTTGAGAGGTGTCTTGATCACTGTGTATAGGTACTGACACAAGAAAACAAATACTTGATACTGGAGGTCTTTCAGTCTTGGAGACAAAGACCTAACAAGATCAAAGGGCTTGAAATTTAAGCTAGAAAAATTCAACCTTGAAATAGCACAACTGCATTTTCCCAGCAGTAAGGGTAATTAAACATTGGACAACTCACTAGAGCTTTGAATCCCTACAAGATTAGATGTCTTTCTAAAAAGGGATGCTTTCATCTGATTTCTCAGAAGAAAAAATATGGCCTGAAAAAAACAGACAATCAAACTTAAGGTCATAGTGAGATGTCTATATATGCTATAATATCCAATGTCTTCTAGTGATAACAAATATAGTAGACACCAATTATGAAACACAGGGTCAATTCAAGTGGGTGGAGAGCCACACTAGGATGGCCACACTACCATAGAAATAGTCCAGATAAATATAGACAGTTCTACACAATGCTTTACAACCATATGGATTTCTGTAACATAAAAAGACTTTGTAAATTTTTCCAGTGAAGGTGGAGAATGTTTCTTCCACTCTGAGATCTACTGGTGGCACCACCAGCTTTACTTTTGGCAAGTCCTACCACTATGACTTGCAGAGCAGTTATTGTAATTCTGGTGAATACATGAAATGGTGGTCGATATCCTGGGCTGTTGCACACAGTCACTTTTTAGTACACAGATGGAATGGCCAGTCTTTGTGAGGCTGTGTTAATTCTTTCATGCCACTCTAGGCTATCCTTTATTCTCTCACCTACATTTCAAAAAAAGGCAAAAAATGTTTAGACTTATTCTCTAATAAAGTATAAAATAAACCACTACTTTTAAATAGAGAAGTTTTGGCAATTTCTGACAATATTTTCTTGATTAAACAAAAGTAAATATACCTCAATACCTTTCTAGAGAATATGTGTTGCATTTTGGAACACTTACTGGGTCTGGATAGAAGTCGTGTTTCTTGGAATGAGAGTTTATGTCCTGTATATATGTGATACTTCATCCTTTGTAAAATTGTGCTCGATAAAGAAGGTATACCTGAAACTTTCATCTTTGTCTGTGTAACAGTAATTGCCATCTCTTTCCTCCTCTCCTTTCTAGACTGAATTGCTATCTCTTTCCTCCTCTCCTTTCTAGGCTATAAGTGTAACTAAGCAGTTACACTAAAGTGGGAGGAAACTGATTAATAAGCTTTCCATTCTGCACAGACTGTCAAAACAGATTTTGTTGTCCATTAGGGGAAATACATCATTCACATCACACAGAGACTGGAAACCCGAAGAGAGACTGGAATTCATGGCCAGGTTCCCAGATGGAGCTGAGCAAAGAAGATGCAGTCTAGCCTTTCACGAGTATTCTAAAAATGACCTTTCTAAATCTCAGCTGTATTATTACAGTATAAGAAAAAAAAGGAGTCTGAAAAAGACATAGAAAATGAAAGGATGCTGGACAGCGACTTCTATGAAACCATGCTCCCTCAAGCATTTGTATTGGAGCTACTCTACAACAACAGAAATGGCTAAGTTCAGGGAGCTATGAGGACTATATTCTGTTAACTTGAACCAATGTCTCAATCATCTTATCAAAGGGTTTAGCTGGGAGAAGAACAATGGGCAAGAGAGGAGCAGCTCATGTACATCTGTCACAATTAAAAAATGTTTGAATTACAGGAGACATGACTTTGGAGTATTCTAATCACAGATACAAGGCAGAGAAGGAAGAAAATAACGGATTATTTTTAGCTATTCCTATTGTTAAAATTTGCATTTGAAATTGCATGAGGGGCAGTCAAGAGTTTGTCTTTTTAAGTCTTTCCCAGATATGACAAGCTACCGCAAATGGATGGATAACTCATGTACCTTCATATGACACCTATTATTTTACACATAATGTTTGTCCTCCAAGGTGATTTTATTTTTCATTTTATTAAACCTTATTAATATTAAAGAGAGAATAGTAAAATACTTTATTTTTTTTTCTGGAATGTATAAATGCTATAGCTAATAATTTCCCAACAATTATCATAAAACAGCAGTGACATTTTCAGCTCTTCAAATTATGCAAATTATTGAGTGGGTAAGTACAGTAGCTCTTTTCTTTATTAGAGCACTGCTGTTTAAAGTGGTATTGCATGTCAAGGAGGGCAAGGTGTGAGTAGTTTGATTAGAATTATCCACCCTCCACCCCCATCTCTCTCTGTTTCATGCAACTACGTGGTACAGATACCCACTGTCCTTTATTAAATCACATTTACATTTGTAAATTAATGGAGATGGGATTAAATAAAATATTCCAAAGGAACACAGGCAATCCAGATCTCCATTGTTTTTTATTCCACAGTACCACCATTCTTTGTATGAGTGGGGATCCTCTTATAGCATTAGAAAATTAAAAAAAAAAAAGGTGAAGATTTGCAATATTAAATCTAGACTGGATTTTGAAACTAGTTCATTTTGCTCTTCATAAGCCAAACTCTTTCTCTTGTCATAAAGTTGTATGGTTCTGGAGTTATGCAGGTGAGGAGTGGTAGAGCTGAATGACAAAACCAGAAAGAGTGGACCACAGTCTTCCTGTGCAGTTCAGCTTTGAAATGGTGGAAATTCATTTCCATTCACCTGGAGGTCAATTTCAAAGGTGCCTGATAAAAAGCACATCCACTGTTTTCCACCTTAGTAGACTTAGTGCAATAGATCTTCCCAAATCCCCCAAAGAGGCAATAACTTTCTTCACCCCTTTCCTTTCTGTAGTGCCTTAGCTACCCAGCCTATGAACACTTACAACAAAGCTGCTGCTCTAGACTGCTCCTAGTCATGCTCATCCCATTTGGGTTTCTTCCATGTCTTTTCTGGAGTGTTTGTTTTGAAAGCATCTGCTGTCTGGTACCTCTGTTGATAGCCTGGAGGAATAGTCTAACTCGAGCTCACAGCACAGCATTGGTGCTTCAAGCAGTTGCTGTGGAACTTGGTGCTTAAAGCCCTGGACGTATCACTGTGCCCACAGCATACAGTGCAGCTTTCTTCAGAGATACCAGTGTGAGGAATGAAAGCGGTGCTGGCATGAGGTTGTGCCCAAGGGAACATGCCCTGCCCATTGGCAGCAGTCTTTGGTTCAAGCAGATCCTGTTCCTAGCTTTGGAGTTATCTCTTCATGAACACGTTTGAAGGTATCTCAGTAACATTGACTATGAAGCATAGACATATGTTTACATTGTATACTACCAGAGTTGGCATTTCTATCTTAATGTGTTTATAGGATCCAGTACTATATGTCAACTTCAGAGACCTACAATTAACAGCACCAAACACAAGGAAGTCAAACATGAAAGAAGCCAGTTCATTCTTTAAAAGCTAACTACTGATTGTTTTTCCTGTCCTTCTAAGCCAGTTAAGTGGAAGCATCACTTCCTTGAACAATCTACATATAAAGGCTGTTAACACTCCCCGGTGCACATCCCTACTCTCTCTGAATGTCTCATTGAGATATTCAGTTCTAATAGCTAAAAGGTCTTACTTCCTTTCCAGCATTTGGAAAGATGGGATTTTTGTACAGTGTTTTAATAGAAGAAATAAAGTGAAATGTACTCTTATCTTTTATTTTCAATTTAGCTTCAGAAATTTAAATTTCTACCATATAATTGAACCAAAATTATCTACAACTTTCCAGTGCTTTTCATTCTGTATACCCATACTGCAAATAGAAATCCAAGGCTATGATCAAGTACAAGTCATCTATTATCAGCAAATAGAATGTTATACTACATTGAAGTATTTTCCTCCATTTTAGCTGCTTTTCCAAATGATTTCATGGTCACAATGGACTTATATACAGTCTGTTTAAGAAAAATGAAGCATCTCTCCTTCCAAATTAATGCTGTATTATTCATTGCCGGTTCACGCAAGCAGAAAGCAAGCTATAACCCAAAAGCTCTTCCTGTAAAAGAAAAAGTATTAGTTCATTCAGGAAAAGTGAATATAAACAGAAAATTAATTTGCAAATTTTAATAGAAACATACAGTATACTTAAAGAGTTTTGGGGTGTTCTTTTTCTTAATTTTTCTTCCTTCCATGTTGAAATTAGATTCTGTAATATAAACCCCAGCCCAAACATTGCTGTGTTTTATTCTTAAGGCAGATTGTGCCTTATTTGCCTGTTTTTTTGTGTGCTTTGTGTTATCACAATAATTTTCTGAAATAGTTGATTTCTGTCTTGCAGCCATCTCCTGCCTGCGCCACCTCCAAACTCTTGACTATAGAACTTGAACTCGATAGTGAGATGCAAAGGCAACATAAGTAACATCTGAAATCCAAAAAAGAGCATCAAGGGAAGTTTATGCAAGGGAATGAAACAGTGGCAAGTCTCAGACACCATCCATACCATAAGTTGCTAAACAGCTTTTGGCATGCTATTGTCTGGGGCCAGGTTAGCACTGTCCCAAGGAGTTCCCGGAGGTGCTCAGGGCATCAGAGCCAAGGAAGGGCAATTCCCATCGGACAGTTGAGACAGCCTCTTGGTTTTGAAGGATGAATGTCTAGTAGGATGTATGTGGCTAAACGGTGCCAGTTGGCTTCAGGGTTCAAAATGTGTTGCCCTCACTATTCAATTTACTGGTATAGGCTGCTGCCTATTTCCAGAAACAGAAATAAAGTCTGTACAGGCTTGCCTTTTTCGTATCACAAGGACACACCACTGCTGTTGATGCCATTTGTGTTACATGTGAAATTGGCAGGATGTAAACAAATAGGAAAACAACGGAATGTATTATCCAGGCTCCACCACTTGAACAGTTGGTTCAAAGTAAAAATTGCACTGTGAATAACAAACTTTTGAAAGTAATGATTTGGAGGCTTGTCCACCCCTTGCAAACTGTCCTTTGAGCCCCAAGCAGAAAGAACTGTCATGTTTTGAAGAATAAAAGCAAAGTGTTTTTTTTTCTTCTATTCAGTCTCCAGAGGTATGCACTCCATGTGCAGTGCAGGCATGAGACACTTGTGCTTTCACCACACCTTGGTGCTGCTTCTTTCTATGTCCATTGGTTGCACTGGAAACAAGGCTATGGTAACCCTCTGTGTAGGCACCACAAAAGACAAGAAAAGTAATGCTGTTGTTAATACTAGACATACTTTAAGGCATTTTAATACAGCTACTAGGCTCTTCAATGAATGGGGGGAGAGTGAGAAAGACCTGAAAACATATCCACCACAAAACATGGGGCTGAGAAAGAAATGTTCAAAAGAAAGTTAGTACGTAAACCTCACACATTAAAAGTAGAATAGGTACTTAACTTTGTGGGCAAGAGGAGGTGAGGGCTGTTAGGAATGTTCTCCACACTTAAGCATCTAACTCAGCTTCCCCCTCTCCCCCAAAAGGCTATGATTGCTCTTTTTTGCCCAATGACAAAAACAGTTATTCCAGAAATATCCTGGTTGAGATCCTATCCGAATGCATTTAAGTTTTTATGCTCTATGTACCAATAGGCAGAAATGCTCTCACACAATTGATTTCTCTTTTGGGGCTGAGATTTTCTGGAGTTAAAAAACAAATGTAAGTGATTCAGGTTTTAAGTTGCCAGATTGCAAGGCGGTTGTGTTCTTTTCAGGAAAGCAGTCCATAGGACTTGGGGTTAAACTTAGATTCAAAGAGTATTTTGCTGAATCAGAGCTATAGTAGCTCTGACAAAGTTGATTGCTCAGTCTATAGAAGTCCAAAACTGATGTAGAAATTTAACACAAGAGCATATTTTTCTTTTTATTTTTACTTTTGATGTTTAGGGAAAGAAAAAAAAAAGGGGGCGGGGGGAAGGGAAGGAGCTCAGTTGATTGAAATTTGTGCAAGTTGGTCTTAGGAACCTAGACCCTCACTAATCCTCTAGCAGTGAACCTGCTCACCTGCTCTCCAATACTGTCTGCTTCTGTAAGCACTGAAATTTAACCACGCATTAGCCATGCTCTGAAATTTGCTTGCATACACATATGTGCAGAAATACCAGTTTTGGAAATAAACCCACTTAATTCTTGGAGTGGACCTGAGGCTGCACTTGAATTGTAAAGCTGAACAGTGTCAAAGAGCTGGGATGAGCACTTGCATGTAATCAGCCATACTGTGAAATCATGAGGAATTAGGCAGTTTTGATCCAGATGCATAATAACGCTTCAGAGAGCAGACTTTGGAGCATGACTCTGCCTCTTTCTATTGAAAGTAATGTTCCTTCTCTCAGCTCTTACTTGATGGTCCAAGCACTCTTCTTGGCATGGGAAATGTGGCTGAGCTGAGGGGACTGGAGACCCTCACACTCCTTAGGCAAAAGGGGACAAAGGGGTGATGAATGGGCAATGCTGACAACCTTTGATTTTTTTAAGAGAACCTTCCTGTTAGGGACTATCTCTAGAAGGTAGCTCACATTTCTTGTTATTTCTCTGCACTGTGAGAAGAAAATCTGTGCTTAATTTAAGCAGACTGGATCACTCCATAGCTTTCTTTACTGACTTTATTGGGAATGTAGATTCCTACTGACTCACTGAAGATGAAGCAACACTAGGTTACAGGCACACCAAGGTTTTCCACTCACTGCAGACCATATGGCAAAATTCAATTTCTTTGGAACTGTGTTCCTGTGAACTAACTCTGCTCTTAACCCCACTGACGTTGTGATTGAAACTTGAAAGCTAATCCTCCCTTTTTGCTCCCAAAAGAACAGAAAAAAAAAAGTATTTCACCAGGTCACCTTTTCACTAAATTCTCTTAGTCTCTTTTAGTTTCTGTCTGTCAGAAGCACATAAACTTCATGTACCAAAAGGGAGGAAAAGTAGAAACTCCCTTCGGCATTTTTCTGAAATGTTTATCTTTTAAAAGCTTCATAGGACCCTGAATGGTCTTGAATTCAATTCGCTTCTGACTGGGATGCTATATTACTATTATTTTTAATCAATTCCTCCCCAGACTCAGTGGGCTAGTGATTGAAATCTGAAAGCTTTGGACAAAAATGTCTAAAATAATATTAAAGAAAATGTTCATCCCATTTACTGCAAGTCCAGCATCTTTTTCAATGACTTTTTCCTCCATCCTGAGTCCTTTAAGCATCAGGAGACTAAAGTGTTTGTCTTTAAAAATAGTATTACCTTGATATATTATCGACATAGAACATCAAGTTTACAAATTACTGAGCTTTTCTCTTTCTTATGACATCCTGAATGGTTCTAATCCATAGTCATGTTCAGACATGTTATCATTGGTCACACTTTATTCACAGCTTTGCAAACAGTTACAGCCTTTTGTGCAGACATTTGCCTTTGTAATGTGGATATGAAACAGTGCTCAGCTGAAATTACCCCCATACTTGTTGCAATGACATTAACAGTAACCCAACACATTAAGCTGGGGAGAGGTAGATTTTTTTCTTTCTAATGATGGAATGCAAAGTGATCTTATGCTTGCTAATGTTGTGCTATTGCAGCTCAGTGGGCTTCAATGAAGATCCTCCTGAACTACTTTGGATAGATTAAATGTAAGTCTCTAAATGTTATATTTACTGAATATCACTCATCCAGCAATCTTAAAGCACTTTAGGAACATTAGTTAAACTCCAGAATCTTTCCTCCCATGGTTTCCCAAGTGGCAAATAAATTGTAATACAACTGGTTTACAGGCATTTAAATCAGCACTCAGGAATATTCCCCAAATTTGTGCAAGATCACATAGCAAATCACCATCAGGGTCAGATACAGAACCAAATGTCTCACCTGCTCTCTTGGGCTCTGGTACTAGACATTATATTCTCGTTTGGAACAATGGGTTTAAACACTTATAGATTATTACTTTTATCTTAAACTCTTTCTTACCTCGACTGGCTGCTGAGTTCTCAGTCGGGCCATTTAACATAAGTGCCTGTTCTAGTTATTCAGTCCATTAAAACAGAAATCAGACTACATTACCCAGAACACACTTAAGCCTCCCACAGCCCTGCTCAGAGAGGTAGCCTGCCAATATTCTCTCTACAGAGTTCCCTACCAAAATCAGCTAGGAGTTCCATGTTAAAATGTATGAATACATATTTTTATACAAACCCAACAGCCAATATCAGAATTATCAGGTAATTTAGTTAGGCAAGCACTTGCTTATGCATATTGAGTTAGATATTACATTATTCAGGGCTAATTCCTGGGATGTTGTTAGCAAGCTGCTTAACTTCTTTCTCTGTCTGCATAGTGATCCGCTGTAAAACCACAGAGTTTCTTTTCTTTGGTTGCAGGACATCCTTGCTATTTGAACTAATCTGGCCATTGGGAGCATAGGTTGCTTTGTGTACATGTGGTTCCTGGACATATGAAGACAATTATTCTACACATTGAGCAAGGTAGGCAATTAGCTAAACTAACAGGGCAGGGGGTGGGGGGATAAATAAAAAACCTTCCCAGGATAACCCTAATGCCTGTTTTACTAAAATCCTAAGAAGCTGTTACTTTTTCTCATTGCCACCACTGAAGGAAGTTTGGAGCTGTGAGAGAAGGTAGGTGCTGCTGGGAAGCCATATGTTTAAAGAAGTTAGGTAGGTGGCTCCTCAAGGCAAAGTCACAGTCCTACTTTCCCTGTGGAGGAAGTGGAACCAGCAAAATGATTCTGAAGTATTCTTCCCCAGCTCTTCCTTCCACCAATTCTGCTTCACCTGTGGCCATGACATGAACATGACTCAGTCCCAGCTCTTTGTCCTGAGAGTAGCAAAATTAAATTTTGCCTATACTGTCTTGAACTGAAACCAAGCACACACACTTTTGCTTTGTAAATACAGCAGTCAGTCAAGGAACATGCATACCTTACTAGTCCACAGTCCTGCAGATATCTGAGTGCCCTGAACACTATTGTATGAAATGTGTGCCTTTGCAAGACCTGAGCTCTATAAGAATAAACATAATCAAATTCAGACAGCATTTGCTTGCCAATTACTGGCAGATTTGCACCATTTATGGTCAGTCCGTTATTACACAGCACTACAAATTGAATTTGTTACAGAAAATGATAGGAAGGAAGGATCTTTGGCTTCAATTTATCCAGAACAAATGGGCAAATGGATAAAATCAAATCTGAATTTGTAGTTACAAGGCAATTTGGCCAAATGTTAGGCTATACTGTCCTATCTGTGGAGCAAAACATGATCCAACCTATCTCAATGCTTTGAGATTATATAATTTGATTATAGCATCCAGCACTGTGGTGGCACAAGCAATCTGGTGTTAAAGACATTCCTGAATTTTGGTTAAAAATTATTTCTTTTTAGTTCAACTATCTTTGTTGGCTTAGATTACATATTTATGATGTAAAAATGAAAGAAACTGTCTAAAATGGAAGGAAAGGTATCTGTGGTATAACATACTTGCCAATTGCCTTGATTACTGTACAAATGTTCAGCATGTTTTCTTCCTCAGGGAGATTTTATCTTGAAGGACTATGAAAGCAGACAGACAAACATACAAACACACACACACACAAGTTAATCTGTATTTTAAAATAGATAGGAAATAAAAATACCCAGTGAAAAATGTGGTATTTGCAGTACAATCCATGCAAATAATGTAATTATGGGAAAGGATGTAGCTTTATCATTTCTTCTCTTTAGACTAAACAGTTCTGGCTTTTTCAGCCTTTTCTTTTTTGAGAGGTGCTCCAGGCGCTTAATTGGCTTCATGGCCCTTTGTTGGACTCTGTCCAGTAGCTCCAAATCTCTCCATGCTCATTAGAGAAGGAGAAATTCACAGGGCAAAAATATTGTCAGGACCTGTGAAAAAGACTATCCCATTGCAAAACTGACGTAGGTCTTCAGATATTTAGTATGGGATTGATCTCATCCAACTTCATGGATAGGATCCTGCTTAAATTAATGACACCTAACTCCATGCTCATGTGGAACAGTCTAAATATGTGCTGGGAGGTGGAATTTGATAGCTTAAATACAGTTGTCTACAGAGATGATCTAGGAGACTCCACCTAGCTCCAGCTGTTACTGGCTTAAGAAGGGTACATTTCCTTTAATTCACTTCTCATATCTGCCAGTCTAGTGTGGATGTCTTGAATTCCTTGGGGTTGCCTCAGATGTAGCTATGTGGCTATCTGAAGCAAGCCCTTGCTCTCCATTAACTGTAATGGGGTTACTGTGTGCCTGTGCAATGTTAAAGGTAGACAATGTAATCTCAGATTGAATCCCCTCACCACTGAAATCAACAGTGAAGATGTCTACATTGAAACTTAAGCTATCCTGCAGTTTTCTTTAACAGTCGTTGGAGAAAATGAGGCCACTCTAGGATGTAATTTGTCTGATACTTCTCATGAAGTGACTCCTGCCTCCTTTAAAAGGAGATTTTCATGTTTTGTAAGAGAAATTCTGTTCTTTATTTCAACACCTGCAGCACTTCAGTGTGCATGTGAGTATCCACTTTACAAAACCATAGCTGACTGACTGTTCTTTCTAGGATTTGTTCATCTGCACATTTCACTAGGGCTTGTAGAAGCACAGCGCCTGCTTCTTGATGCTGCGGTAAGATAAGCTTCTCCATGAGTCCTTCTCAGTGAACTGTAGAAGGCTGTTGCCACCCTCTGGGCACTCACAGGAAAGTGTTTGAAGTAAGGTCAGCTTCCAGCTGTTCAGGTAGGGCATGTCAAAGCAGTGTCAAGGAAGGTCATCCAAAATAATGAAGACAATAGACTGGAAGTCAGCAGCAGTATAACCCAGTTCCAATCAGTATTATCTCTGAGTTGAAAAGCTGTAATGAGAAAAAGGGATTATTAACTTCTGTCTATTACAATGACAGCTCACCTTTTCCCTGTGGATGCATGATATCCACTCATGGCATAGCATAGAACAACGTATATTTAGCTAGGTGCTAAGTATAGCATCTTACAACTCATTTTGCCCACATCTTGACTGAAGCATGGGTGAGAGCAGAGTGTTTCCGACTAGACTGAGCACAGTGTAAACTCATTGTTAATTCCTTTGTGCATATTGCTATGATTTACAGCAATTAATAAGTACAAGGATCAGCAAAAAATCCATGGACAGATTAAAGTCCATAATAAAATTGTATAGAATATATTCATTAGAATTCTAAGACTTGTTTCAAAATATTTAATTCTTAAAAGTTTCTGAAGTTGACCCTGAAAATTTTCCTCTCCCCTTGCTTTCTCTTCCTGTGATCAAACATTCTCAGTCATCACAGACTGTGCACATCACATGAATTTTCTCATAACATCTCATATAAAAGACAAAGTCACCTTCCAATTTCAACCTCAGACGAAAACAAAACCAAAAAAATTCCTATTGCTCATTTCCACCAAATTTAACTCTGAAAAGAGAAGCTGACAGAACAGGAAGACCCATCAGAACTCCACTGTAATTCTTTACTTTCTGATATTTTCCAGCTCTGTTCAGCTTTCACTTTCTTTATTCCCTCCATAAAATTTATCGTGCCTTTTTGTAGCTGTCTTGTGCTCTTCTTAGTGGCTTGCTATTTCAGCAGTTGTCCATCTGTGGGAGCAGGAATCCTTGTTACAGACCTGCCAAGAACTTCACCCAGCCTAATATTATGAAGTTTTGTTGAATAGATACAAAGACCTATTATTTAGAAAGATTAATTTAAATCTTATTTACTTGTTTCTGATGGTATCACTTAACACCTTCATGACTTGACATGATGGGATGTGAAGAGGGATACCTACGAGCCAAATTTCCAGAAGAGCACAGCTCACAGTTTCGATTTCAGTTGTAGCCACTGGTCTTCATCACACCTGAGTTTGAGAGTCCTGCCCATTACCTGACTCTCAAGTTAAGGAAAAGAAAAGGTATAAAAGCACTGTCTGCTTTCCCAGACAAGTATGAAATAGACTTCAGTGCATCATACATCTGACAGGACACTACAGCTTTTGGGTTAGGTGAGGACAGAACCATACTGGACATCAGGATGTATTGTCAAGATTTGTCATTTGTTAACAACTAAAGAGAAGTGCGTTAGATCTGTGGATATATTCAGACATAAAAGGTGGTGGAGATGGATGTGAAGGTTGCCTTTACTTGATTTCCAGTGCTAGCACTGGTGGGAAATGCATTCCAGTATCCTTCATTGTTTTTTCACAAATCCTGATGTGATAGATTGCCAGTGAGTGTTACGTGGCACACTCTGCTGTCTCTGTCAGCTGACAATCTGTTTTACTTTCTGTTCTCCTCCCCAACATTCACCATACAAAGAATCATATTTAATACTTATGCTAGTTCTTCACATTATTGTCACATAAAGATTCAAGAGCTGAATGTACTCTGAGAAATTCAGGAAGTGACTGTCTGAGATATTGGTACCCTTGGGAAGATACAGGAAATGCAAAATATGGAAAAAGTATAAACAAATTTGAACTGCTTATTCAAAATTAAGATCATGAAAACTATTCATCTGCTTCCTGACCTCTAAAAATACCTGAAAGTTCCCTGAGCAAGTTCTTCTGCGCATGTGTCAATGTCTTGGTAGAACCAAGAAACTCATCAGCTATCTCACATGCAAGTCCAGTCAAGTAGATCCTCCTCTACTTAAGTATCCTAATGTTTTCAAATCTAAGATTAGATTCATCTCAAATAACCTGATTATCTGGAAATTCACCATTTTCTTATTCATGTTATTTCTTTTTACTGTTGATGGAGTCAAGCACCCCTGCAGGCTGTTTCATCTTATGCAGAGACGTCCCTTATGAATCACCCTGTGACAATATATGTCCTCCACTGATTGAAGAGAGAAATTAGAGTGGTGAGTTTAGGAAGCAATTCTGTGCAACATTATGTTTGGCACAATAGTAGTAGCACAAGGCATGTACTTAGGTTCCTATCCTGTACCCTCTACTCCTTTCATATGCACTGAATGAACTGACGTCTTTTTCAAAGTTACGTTTTTAAGTCTATGCTTTAAATCCATATTTCTGACAAACCAAATGTCTTAACAAACCATAGCCTTGGGCTTTGATAACTAACTTGTAAATGTTTCCATAAAATAACTCACTAATGCATGTACTAGCCCACAGATCAGAACATGTGGCAAGGAGTATGGAAGTTCTGGGAACCATATTCTTCTCTAGTGGGTTTACTTCTTATATCTTTACCTCCCAGTGTTCAAAACACAAATGACAAAGTTTCCTGCTGATCTGGAGTGGGGACATTCTCCCAACTCCCCTTGAAAACATTCCACTATAAATAAGGGGTTTATATTATTTTTTAATGGACTACTGATTCTTTCCTGTATAGGAAGGGCAAGATTTCCAGGTGCTGACCAATTTGGAATGGCTTCTTTTCCAGTAAATTGGTATTTGATCTTCCTGTTTGGGCACCTACTTTACTCAAGGGAAATAAAGGTGCCAATTCATGCTCTGTTCTCAGAACCAGGTATGTTTAAGTTAAATATATAAAGAGTAAGATTTACAGTACTGAGACTGTTCTGTGTAGACTTACCTCTGCTTAAAATAGAGTCCATTTGCAATATGCTAATGTGGAGTCAGGTTTTCAAACACCTCTCAAATATCAGCTGAAGGATGAAGAAGGTCTAGATCAGGCCCAGTGTAACTCCCTAGTTTGCAAAGAAAGTTTTGATTTGAATGAATACTAATTATAACTGGGGAAAGATAAGCCATGGATTCAACACGGGGGGAAAAAGGCTAATGCTTTCAAATGTAGCCTGATTAATGAGGCTGTCATAGAACTTATTTATAGGTATGCTGTACAAAGTATCATAATCTCTGGAAATATTTACAGCAAATTAAAGCCATCAGAGTTTAGAAATCATAAAACTTTATTTGATTCAAAAGGATATTTCATACAGGCCAATCAGAGGATCATAGCTGAGGCAGAGGAATTATAAAGAGCAAGTGTTCTCAAGCTTTTCTGGGGTGTGGGTCACATTTCAACCCCTTGACTCCCGCTTTCCTCTCCTACTAAAACATTTCACAACTAGATTATAAGCCCTGTGTAATAACAGCAGTTGCCTCCTTTGAATAGTGGCATTCAGAAACTATTTGGTATAACTTTATCTGTTTTAATGTAAGATAGCAGCTGGAAATGCAGAGGAACCTGTGCTTTGCTAGGAAGTTCTCTATGGACCTCCAGCGAGTGCTCCATGAATCACTGATGGTGCATGGTCTACAGCTGGGAGCTAGTGATTTGAAGAAAGCCCAAGTAAACAGATATACCTTGTAATATATAATGAAGGTCACTAAACATAGAAACCAAAACTTCCTCTTCATCAATGTGCATGGAGCATTTGGTATCTTGAAAGTTAAATAAATATAAAAAAAGGAATATTTGGGATACTACAATAAAATAAAGGAAGAACACCAACAGAAACAGAGACTCAGGCATATATGAGCAAGGGGCATCATCTGGGAAGTGGCAAAGGAAGGAATCTAGGCTCTTTTTTCTAAGAATGACAAGTCCCTTTGATGTTAACAGTCTAAGTCCTGACTTCTAGGGATCTAAAAGGCTGCCCAAACTAAGACAAATGGAGTGGGGGACAGAGAGGCCTTTTGTAATGGTAAATCTGCATCAGAGAGGATAGTAGCCAGCAAACATGAAAGCATACTTCTAATCTTTCAAGGGACAAAGCGGTAAAAACAGTAGTCTGGCAGGACAGTGCATGAAGCTGAGTTTCTGGATATAGTAACAGACCTGAAAAAGAAGGAAACCCACCAATTATTACAATCACTCAGAATTTAATACAGTCAAAAGAAGATAGCAGTTAGAAATTATTGATTTCCCAGCTTGCTATTATGTCATTAGATATTAATATAACATTTGAAGATACCAATGTTTGCATCTTGTTCCACTCATAGTTCTATAGATGTTAACTTGCAGGCAGCCTTGCTGGCACAAGAACATAATAGCATATAGGATTTTGGCATTATTGAGCACTGGATAATTTTGATGACTTCTAAAACCCTTCAGCCTAGAAGTACTTTATTTTCAGGCTCCACTATAATTAGTTACAAAGGTTATTTGAGTGAGACATGCAGCAAGGCTGGAAGGTTATTGTTAAATGAAATCAATTTCACCTACTTTTTCTCTTGCTCTAATATTTTCTGTTAAATCTATAGTGAAGAAATAAACTATTTCAGACAGTCATTTACCAACAATGACTTGTTCAGTAGTTTCAACAACGCATTCAGAAACAGTGAAGGGATTCAGGTGATGACAGCCTTTGGTTGAATAGTTCTCCGAGTCTGTCAGGCTGTGTCTCCAACTGCATTACAGATTCCAAGCATGGCCAGCTTCTTCAGTCTGAAGGAAGACATTGTTGACTTATATAAACTTCTCATGCTTTAACTGAAGTTTGAGGAAAGGCAGCATGTCCTACCACCTCTGTTCAGTCTCACAGATCTAAACAGCTTCATACATTACTGATACTCCATAGTTTGCAAGATCAAAAGAAAAAGGATGTATCTCCAGAAAACCTGGTCCAGTTTTAGAGTGTATGAATTGTAAAACAAAGGTCTCAGGAAACCACAGTGAATCCCAGCATTCCAGCAGAAGCAGAGTAATTGAGTCTTGGTTTAAGACCCATGCTAGAGAATTCAAATTTGCTTAGGGATGCCGCAGATGTGGTAGCTGCTAACAGAAAAAGGAAGTCCCCATCCACTTACTCCCTCTGATACACAATGCATTACTGTCACAATTATTCATATTCCAGATTCTGAAATGGTTATGGGTTTGGTTCATTTGCCTGAGTAAAACTTGGCAGATCTAAAAAATCTAACTTGAGATGGATTTGTGTGCACATACATGCACATACACAGACAATGAGGAAAAACAGGATAAATTTTAAAGCTGAAAAAATATACCTTTAATAATTGCTTAAGTTCTGACTAGAAAAGATAGCTGCTGAAAGCATATCAGTGATTAGTCTCTTGACCTTTCTTCAACTTGAAGTCATCAGCTATTGTTCACCACTGATAATAATAATAATAACCTTTATTTTATGAGATGACTGACAGCCAGTCCTTAGAGACCAGTCTTTCACAAGAGCAACATGCTTAAAAAAGAAATCATATTTAGTAGTCTCAATACAGTGAAATTAATTCAGAATTTTTACATCAAATACTAGAATCATTAAATACTGCCTATGCAAGAGAAAAAAAAGGAACATTCAAAATTACTTTTAAAGGAAAAAGCTGTGACAGAAGGTTGAGCAGCAGAGCAGCAAAGTAGTAAAATTTATTTCGCCTTTACCCCTTTTATTTTTATTTTTTCTTAATGAGAAGATAGAAAGTTTCTGAAAGTTGTCTTTTCCTTTGCTGCATTTTGAAAGGGGAAGAGGACGGAAATCAGAGACTGTATGAACGGACACAGGGAATATCCTATCTTTAACAATGGCCAGTTGTGAATCCTTAGATATGAACACTATTATACTTCATTTTAGAGGAGGGGATTTCTTCCTAATCACAGCCAGCAATCATTTCATGACCTGAAGCTGCAGTGGCTGCCCCCTTCACATTTTCATTCTTCCTAGTGTAATTGCATGTGTTACTCTAGACCAGACTTGAATGGAAGTCCCTTTAAGGGAAGCCCCAGGAGGTGGAGCTGATAATAGGGTAGGTGGTTCTCATTCCTCAGAGTGATCATTGAACCAATCAGACAATATAGTGTTAGGGGTCACAGCACAACTAGCAGTGCACTGTTCTGAATGAAATATGTAAAGCCAAAGCCCTGAATAACTGTGGCCATGAGACAGAACCTTTTTTCCAGAGTGAAGGAGCTTGCTCCAGCAAGACCTAACCTGAGGTACTGCACTTTGCCTTCCCATTAGTTCTGCCAGTCCCTTAGCCTGTAGTAGTAGTAGTATATAGGAGGTCTATCTGTGTTTAAATACTGTTGCTCCTCCCCAGTGGAAGGAGATGCAGTTCACTAGTGGGATTTTTGGTTTGACAGAAGAATTTAATGCAACCTCTTAAAACATTATGATCATCATTTTCCTGGAGGGCTGCAGGGTATTTGTCCTTAAACTCAGTGTGCTTCCCATAGTCAGTGCGTTTACCCCATTACCTCCTAGTGAGCTGTCGAACAGAAAAGCCAGTATGAATACCAGGAAGATCAGGAACTGTTTACAGACTTATCTGCAGGAATGTCTCCTTTATCTAGCAATAACTGTATTCCAGGCTACAGGCTTTGAAATATCTAAAATCAGTAAGCAGATAAAATGAAATTACTAGCTCTCAAGGAATTCTTAAGTTATTAGCCAATATAGTGAAACATTCATTGATCAAAGCTCAGATCTTAAAGGACTTGAACCTTATAACCAAATTCCACTGAAATTAAAAAAAAATATAATATCTCAGCCTAACTTTTAAATTTGGGTTTGGGGTTTGGGAAAATATTTACCGGCTGAAAAGGCTCAACATGAGTGCGGTGGGTTGACACTGGCTGGATGCCAGATGCCCACCAAAGCTGCTCTATCACTTTATCACTCCCTTCCTCAGCTGGGCAGGGGAGACAAAATATAACAAAAGGCTGGTGGGTTGAGATCAGGACAGGGGGAGATCGCTCAGCAACTACTGTCACAGGCAAAACAGACTCGACTTGGGAAAATTATTTATTATCAATCAAATCTGAGTAGCATAATAAGAAATAAGACCCAAACATTAAAAAAACCTTCCCCCTTACCCTTCCCTTCTTCCCAAGCTTAACTTCATTCTCAGTTTCCTCTACCTCCTCTGCCAGAGCAGTGCAGGGGGACAGGGAGCAGGTGCTGCGGTCAGTCCCTCCCGCGCTGTCCCTGCCGCTCCTGCCCCTCCGGGGGAGGCTCCTCACACCCTGCCCTGCCCCAGCGCGGGGCCCTGCCAGGGCAGGGGGCCCTCCACGGGCTGCCCCAGCCTGGGGCCCTGCCGCGCTGCAGTTCTTCACACACGTTTTTTTTCCCCTTGTTAAACACGTTACCCCAGAGGCGCTACCGCTGTCACTGCTGGGCTCAGCCTTGGCCAGCAGCGGGTCCATCTTGTAGCCGGCTGGCATTGTCTCTGTTGGACATGGTGGAAGCTTCTAGCAGCTTCTCACAGAAGCCACCCCTGTAGCCCCCCTGCTACCCAAACCTTGGTATGCAAACCCAATAGAATGGCACAGCCACATCTGAGTTGTAGAAAGTACCTTGACATATATGAGTGTTGTAAAGATGTTGGCATTGTAATCTTCAACCCATGTTACCAGAGAAGGATTCAAAAGTCAAATGACCCTATTATGTGGCTCATGACCCTCTCCATAGACTAGAACAGATCAGGTGGCCACTGGACAGATCATCATCACTCAAGAGACTCTGTCACCAGCTTTCTGCAAGCCAATTCTTGGTGTCTCACTTTCCTCATGTGCAAAAATGGTGGTATTTTTTTTCTTGAAGTTTGTTTTGAGAGCTACTAACGAAAGCACTGGACATTTTTTTCTATTTCTGGTGTGATTTTTACTACACTCTAAGCAGAACCACTTTTCATTCATATGCAATTTACTTTGAAGAGTCAGCATCTGTTTCTAGTTATGGATGATACCAAAATAACAGGCATCCAGCTTGTATCATTTTTAATGTTTAGAAAATTAATTTAAAACCATTTTTAATATTGATAAAATATACTACTTATATTTTTTTCCACCTCCTAAGTTTTGAATACACATGGGACCTGGAGAGATCAGATCTAAATTGAATGGATCAGCAAAGTGTACTGCAGTCGATGAAGTTATGCGGTTTTACATTATCTAAGAGTATGGCCCAAAGTGATAAGGATTGGCAGGAGAAAAACTGCACATATACACACACCACCCCCATGAAACACATATTTTTAAAGCTGCTGTAAAATATTATTCTTTCTGCTAAATATGTAGTATCTGAAGGATACATCAAATGTTCATGCTTGTATAAGGATTATGCAGTTTTAAATGCCTTTGCCAGTCCGTCTTAATCTACCCAGCCCAAAGAAAAGCTGTTACAATTTTATACCGTACAGCACATTTGTGTGTGACTGTATGTGTATTTTCATGTATGTGAACAAGAGAGAGAAATGCATTTACAACCATAGAAAGCCACTAATTAGGGCAAATTAAAGTACATCTTTGTTTCATCAAACCTCAGCTATTTTCTTTTGCCATTTATTGTTTATTGGAAACAGTCCTTTTTCTAACACTACCCACAACAGATTTTGTAAATTTTGTGGCTTATGTTGACTGTTTTGCAATTTATACTAGTGTGTAAAATATTCCCAGCACATACACTTAATCAAAACAAGCCCAATTAAGCTCAGTACTCCAGATTCCACCTCATTAGCTTTCTGTTCCTAAAATATAACAGATGTGATTGCTGCAGGCCATGAGTTAAAGATGAATTTTTCAGCTAAACACTTACAATACAACCTAAAGTTATATGAAGATTTAATTATTACTTTCATTTTCATGGCTTCCTGTAAAAGCTAATTTTTCACTTAATAGCAATAGTACTCCACTACTGCACTTTACCCACGGTTACAGAGAAAATTGTCTAAATGAGGAAGAAGGGAGAGGTCAGGGGTCCTATTTTTACTTTTGGCCTCACATATTGGACAGGTGACTTCACAAACTTGCAGGGCTTTTCGCCTTTCAAAACTACTGGAATTCAGAGAGGAGTCAGGATCCCAGCTTGCAGAATATCACTTCTGCCTAAAAACTCTGTGCAACTGTGTGAATGATTTTGCAGCATGTTTACTTGGCATGCTTCAAAAAGATCTGATGGCTTAGTATACCAGCAATAGCTGGCTAGTACTCCCCTCAAATAATTCTTGGTACATCTTAGCTGGATTCTGACTGTTTACAACTACTAGCTTTCATATGATATCCAATATAAGGAAAAATATCCTTTTCAGTAGTCAAAAGGCCAAAGAGGATTATTGTACGACTGACAGCAGGGATACAAAGGGAAGCACTGCCAATTGTCAGTAGCTGCATTTCTTTGTCAATACCCCAGTGGCAAGCTGCTGAATCTCTCCCACACTTTGTCCTTGTTAATGAACCTCAAGCATCTGGTGGATCAAAAATTATCTCTGGACAAACCAAAGCAATTCCAAGAATAATCCAGATGCAGTGGTCAGACTTGTCCACAGCACAACTCACCATAGAGATTTCCAAATGAGCTTGCAGCTTCCAACAAATTAAACTTCTTTACAGATTCTGTACTGATGCATTACTCACACCATCCTCTCTTCTAATTTCCCAGAATAATGGAGAGTCAACCTCACGTAGTCAGGACACCCTTTCTCAATCTGTTCAGTCAGTGTGTTTGGCTACATTGAGTGAGCCAAGAAGACAACACTTCCACGGTCTGTGCGGTGCAAGATCTGTCCCAATGCCTCAGCATCCTGGTTCAGTGAAGCCAACTGTGCATAAAATTGTGCACATAATGCACATTTAATCTTGCAAAAATGGGCATGAAGCAGTCCTATTAATATCGGTAGCAATACCAGAGGCCCTAAAAAAGACCTCTAGGTACCTCCTTTGCATAAATTATTACATAAGGTGCAAGGCAGGACTAACCATTAAAATTACACGAATGACCTGATTCACCACTCTTGCTACATTTCTGTGTTGGATGACTTTTTAAAAGTCTGTGGTTGCTCTCTCAGCAGGGTGGGTATCTGAGATACCTTAATTGAAGTCAATGGAGCTACACATTGACATAAAACTAGTGTACTTAATAGGAGGTTAATGCTCAGAAGGAAAGAGAAGCCACGCTTTTTCTTGAAAGATTTTCTCATGGTTGAGATGTTCTCTTGTTTGTACTTTCCCAATGCATTATTCTTTCTTTTCTCCTCCCCAAAAGATTCATCAAAAAAATAAGTATGTTTCCTTTGTGGTTTACACTGAAAAGAAGACATAGCTTTTCTGTTTGTTAAAATGTGGAAGGAGATAAATAATGAAAATTTCTAGTGATTAGTCCCTGAGGTCTTTATTTATGGAACCCTGGCACTGACACACTTCAGATAATAGTCCAATTTAATATTTATGATGTGCTAGGTTTCTCTAAATATATAAATTTCATAATTATCATGGGAGTTATCCCTTATTTATCTAGTTTTGGCTTTTAATTAGTAGGATTGCCATTTAATCATTAACAATCTTGCCTTCGAAAAAACACCCTACCTGCTACTTCTTTGATGAATGTGTCCCCATTGTGTCACTACTCCTGTTAGAAGATCTGTCTTAGTTATTCCAATGACAAGTTTTCATATAAAGATACTAGATCTACAGAAACAGTCTCTTGAAGTGACACCTCACACTGACTGGGCACACTGCAACTACAATACTGTTAGGTACCCATCAGCCTTCACCAGACAAGGCTTTAGGGGAGTCACTAAGGTGGCTGATGACCCCTCAAATCTTAGTGCCCTTAAAAAAAGAAAAAAAGAAAAATATTACATGTGTGAGTGGATAGGGGAGGTGGAAGCCTGGCACAGGCTGTTTAATTAAACATGATAATATTCAATGTAAAGATTATCCTTCTTTCTTTGATAATATAAAATAGTATCACAGAAATTATACCTTTGTTAAAAACTTCTTTCTAACATTAATCAAGTCACTTCCATGGAGAGATGAAACTACAAGCTCTAACATGTTAACATTCAGCAATGTGTTACTAATAGCATCATTAACACATACCATATATAGATGCATGGAGTGTCTTATACTGAGCTAGTGCCAAGTCCCAGTTTGTCAAGTCAGGACATGGGAATGGCAAAATAATTTCATTCACTCCAACAACTAATTAAGATGAAGCTTAAAGCATGGAAGCTGAGAACCTTAGCAGGTCCACTGTGCCATTCCTCAAGGGTGACTTTGTAGGGAATAGTAAAAATACTTAATATAGACACTGTTGCATGTTAAATGATTGTCAGGAAAGTGCAAGTGGTACAGGTGGAATCAGTAAAGGGTGAACACTGCCATCATTGTGCAGTATTCACTCCTCCATCGCCACTCATCTGCGGTCTCATGTTTGCCTATACTTCTGTAAAAGAATATATTACTTTTTTAATACAGGGGCTCTTGGCATTTACTTTAAAACCAAACCGACTTCCTACAATGTGCTGCTACCTGGCACATATTATACAACTTTGCTATGAGAATGTGATGGAGGAAGGAGGAGCCACTCATCTATCTAGGTTTCCTAGCAATTTCCATTACGAAGGAATCATATGGTCTTCACATTTAAGAAACTCTTTCACCACCCATCTTTACAGCAGTTCTTATTAATGAATTAATGCAGTGTCCAGCTTCTTGCACACTTGGCTCACTGGGATACTTTTTAACCTTATGCTGATATAATTATTCTATCTCAAAATCTGACATATAGAATCAAATTATGATACAACCTAGCCAACTGTGTGTTTCTCTAATACCTGCAGCAAGCTTTTCATAACAACAGCACTATCTAACTAGGTCCCAGCTCTGCCTGCAAGACCTCAGAGGGCTGATGTGAGGGACCGTCTGCAAAATATCATGTATCCAATCATGGAAAGAAGCACATCTGAATAGTGATACTGCAGTTACCCCTGTACCAGACACATTGTAATCAATCCTTTGGTAAGCCCATATGTGGTTGCTGTTCAGGGCTGCCTCTCAGTTAAGAAAGTATTTGAGGCATTCTGTTTTCTGATAATTCCCTTTTAGTGGTGGCTTACTTGAGAACATGTTAAATTAATTCAGTTTCACAAGGGTGAGCTATATATGCTAACTGATCACCAAAAGACTTGAACTCAGTTAATTCACAGGAATACTCTTCCTTTTATTTCCCCTTTATCCTGGGTAATTATTTTTTTTTTCTGTTCTAAATTTTTTTGCCTATTTTCTTAGTGTAAAATTCTGGAAACCACTAGTATACCTTTCCTGTGGCTGTCTGGTTTTTCTGAGGCTTTTTTTTTAACTGTTCTTCATGTGAAACTTGATTAATAGTGAAAAAAGCCAAAAAATTTTAAGGATACCTAATTCTGTTAATATGATTCTTTCAAGGCCATCCTGTCATACCATACAACAGCAGGGGAACATGGCTCTCTACCTTTGGTCTTGGTTTTCTCATTTTGTCATTTGATCAGTTTTGTTGTTTCTCCAACATCCAGTTTCTCAATGCAGTAGCTGATTAAGAGTCATTTGCAGTATAATTTCCTGTAGTCAGGAAACTGGAAAGTTTGCAGCAGATTCCTGTGTATTTTGAAACACCAGCCGTTAATGCCAAAGTCAGAGCTGCTAATGTTTGAAAACTTTCACTCACCTATCCATCCTTAGGGACATGAAAGAGAAAGAGATTTTCTGAAAATCCATCTCTAATTTGTGATGCTTATCATCAAAAAACATATGGCCAGATCAAAAGGACAGATCCTAAGCTGGTGCAAATTGGCCAAGCAGCACTGTCAGCAGGGATACTGGATTTATAACAGCTGAGTATCCAGCCTATTTGTAGTTCAGTGTAAGAGTTATATGACTAAGGGTATGGAAGTTATAACCGAAGGTCCCAAGTAATAGTCTTTCAGAAAGTCATCACACATTTTTCAGAATGTGAAAATTCACAAATTTGTTAGTATTTTTGGACCACTTCCCACTTCAGCTCAGATTTCATATTACCCATATTTTAGTTCTTTATAAAAATGAAATGTACTTCATCTCAGTCTGTACACTCAATAAAATAAATTTACAAGCCAGAACTGTCTTAGAGTCAAAGAGAGTTATTCTGCTCTAAAGCAGTAGTCTGTCTCTCACATTTTGGATTTAAGTAGAATGAAAAGAAACTACACTTAAAAATGGGCTAGACAAAGTTAAGAATATATTGTTGAGAACAATCTGGCAATGGGAAAGGAGTGAATAGCCTGACCCATCAGCTTCCCTTCCATCTCCAGCTGTTATGATTTTCCAAGTGCTGAGGACACATGATTTAGTAGCTTCAGAGATGAAACTGATTGCTCTGGTTTTTGGCACATCTGTAATGAAGCAAACAAAACATATGTATTTATATGTATGAGATTTACGTTAGAGACAGACAAAAGCAACTAGAGGGTGGATTCTCACTATCAATTAGAGGTACAGTCTGCACAGAAGGAGGTCACCTGTTGGATGTGCATTGATGTGAAATAAAAAGATTGCATGAAGAAAATGCAGATGATATGATTGTGGCTTAACAGAAAATAATAGACTCAAACAAAAAGAAATTATAGGAATGGAGAACAGTGGTGTTTTGGTACTGGAAAGGACAGGCAGGTTTTTAGATTAAGAAAGTGTTATTATCATGACATTGTGGAAGCTGAATAGGAAAAGTGACTCATGGTACCAACTTCTGAATCACTTGATCAAGCAGGAACCATAATTATTGCTGGAAAATTACTGATAAAAAACAAGGACTTGAAAATAACAATTTTCTGTAAGATGGAGAAAGCAAACGAAGTATAATGTCACAAATTAGACTATCTTCAGCAGAGACTGAAGCAGCAAGTAATAAAAAGGTCAGACATTGAAAGTCATCACAGAATGGATCCAATCTAACACGTAAATGTCTAAAAAGTTCAGTACTGCAACACCCAGGATTAATGACGTGGCTCTGAGACATCCAGCGCTTCTCATGGGCATACAGGTACCCACTGCAGTGAATAGGGGCATTTAAAAACCTCAAAAAAACATGTCCAGTACACTCTGTACAGAAGCGGCACAAAGATACTCATTCACTAGCCAACTGGAAAATACCCGTTTCTGCTCCCAGAGCCGTTCCTGTGGTCAAATTAAGCAATGATTAGATATAAAAAAAAATTCTTTGCAGTCAGTCCCCTTTCTCTGAGGCAACAGTACTCAGAACTGAGGTGCAGAGCCACACCACTACGCTCTTCCTCTTTTCAGGCCAGGGAAACTTCAAATATTTTACACATAGTGACACAGCTTCAAAAAGGAAAATAGGCAAGAACTCCTTCACTTTTTTATGAACATGACACATTCCAGTGGGACACAGGTAAAACCCGTCTTTGGGCAGAAAAAGGAATTGAACCTGGGTGACCTACTTAATGACTGAATGCTTTAAGAAATACTAGGCTACTATGTAGCAGCAGATGGAGCACTGATCTGATTACTGGGGCTGGTCCGCAGTGGGGACACTTACATTGCTTAAACAGAAATGTGCACACCTGGATGAACATCTGGAAATACTGAGTAAATGTATCAAGCTATCTAATTCAAAGGTGCCTCGTTAGAAGTGAACCCAGATCTCTGAAAACATACATAATCTCTTTCAGTCCTACTTTCAACAAAAGGTTAACTTCCATTTTGTGCAGACATCAGTTCTTTCAGAAGTTGTTTGAATGTGGTTTGCAAGTGGCTGATGGATAAACATGTTCAGAAGAGAAAGGCAGAGAAAAATTGAGTTTTTGGCACACATCAGGTTGCCTAGATGCACCTAACTGGAAGTACTTCTGCAGATTTGCAGACCTCAAGCATGATAGGATGCAGACTGAAGTGTCTGGGGTTTAGGAGCCTATACAGAGAGGCAGCAGACAAGAGTGAGGAGCAGGGATGCTCAGTAGCCTCTCTTCTGCTGTCCTATTGGCACAGTGCTGTGCCTCTCTCGAATGCAGAGAAGAGGTGAGAAAATGAGAAGGTCCAGGAAGCTTCAGTTAAAGCCCTTTCCCATCTCCTTCCAGTCTTGCCTTTCTCGTCGTCCTATTACAGCAACAGGCAGGCTTCAGTGTTGAAGGAGAAACAGAAAGTTGTTCAGGCTGCATTTGCTGCTCAAATTGTCATGCCCTGGGGAGAAGCCAGCAGAACAGATAGAAGATCATTGAGGCTGGAGCTGGTCTGGAAGTGGTCTGTTTGACTGATCACGCTGACCTGCAGGCTAAAACCTGCAGCACAGCTCCCGTTCTTAGCACAAAATTGCCTGAAGGAATAAAGATAGTGCGTAAATACAATTTAGTTTTGATTTAGAAATGGAAGAAGGAAAAAAGAATAAATCTGTGCTTCACTGAATCAATATAGATACTCAGGATTTGATTTCATAGCAAAGTACCTTCATCAGCTACTTGTGCTCAAGGTTAATTAAGATTGCATTTGTCAATATACAAATATAGGTATGTACATTTCTGGGAATTTTCACCAACTGTAAGATTATGTATGCTATTAAGTGTTCCTGGAATAATACTTCGGTATGTTTGGGTACACATTTCTTAGCTTTTATTGCCACATTATACTAGACAGTCTCATATGTAATCAGAACATAAGCCAAAAGAATCTCAGTCCAGCATTCATGGAGATAAATGCAGTTGTCTCTAATTAATTCTATGAAACTGGTTTAGCAGGATTGCAGAAACTTCAAAATGTATAGCTTGATATAAAAATAGGAATCTCTTGATGAAATTGTACATATGGCAGGATAAATAGAATGTTCCCTTCTGCCTCTAAAAATGTAATATTTCCCATTCTTATTTCCCTGTGAAACTCTGGAGCAGAACTTAAACTTGGGAATGATCAGTCTCAATTAAAAATTAATTGGCAGGTGGGGATTGTATTCCATGTTAACATTTCAGGTGTTACTGAAATTTCTTCAGGAATCAATCAACCTATTGATAATAAAACTATACACAGGGAAACAGTATATGCAGAATATACCACATAAATCCAGAATGCATCTAGAGGAAACACTAAATTATTTTATCTTCTCTCATGGCACATTTTGCCACCATTAACTTTTCTGTTTGCAAGTGCAGAAAAATAGAGACACTGAACTTTTCAATACACACACACAAAGAGAACACCTTGAGTTTTATTTCACTTAGGAAAATTGGTCTGTTCTTTATTTTTATGAAATGCAGAATGATAAGATCCTACTTTTAACCCTATGTCATAATGAATCAATAAAGGATGTGCAAGATAATAAATGGAAGGCAAAATTACAGCAAAAAATTGTGAAAGTGAATACTCTTCACAGCATGCCATCATCCTTTGGAATTAACTCCAGCAGGAGATTATTAAGTCAAATATTGTTAAAAGATTTTTAAAGGGCTGAATAATTTTTTGAGTAATAACAACAATATGAATGTTAAAGTTATCTGTTACTATGTTTCAAAGGGTAAATTAATAGCTACAGGGGTCAAGAAGATATCCGCTTCTCTACCTTCCTTTCCACGCAGCTGACTAAGTGCATTAAGGACTTTTCTTCAACTTCCCCTCAAGCATCAGACATTGGTCACTTCTGAAGGCAGCAAAAGTGCAAGACTCAAGAACACAGGATTTATCTGATCCAGTACAGCAATTCCTATGCTTCTTCTCATCATCATTATCTGAACATATTTTACCTCCAGCATAAAAGGAGATTGCTTTTCTGTGTTCGCCACCCCTATGGATGAATGCAGCATAGGTACTTGGAAGTTTGCTGTTCTAAGTCACTTAGCATTTTAGTTCTCACATCTCATCAACACTTCCTTCTGAGACACTAGTTCTTTCATTCACCTAGTAGATTTCATGAACTTTTCAAGCTTAGGCTCTGAATAAAGCTAAAAGGGAGAAGGAAAACAACAACAAAAAAAAACTCCGAAAAACCCCACAACCCCTTGTTGCAATTTTCTGCTCATTTCACCATTAATTTGCCCCAAGAAGAGGCGAATGACAATCTCTCTGATGCTATTCTCACACTTGAGATGCTCTTAGTGACCAGCAGGAATATCAGGTGAGGAGATACAAGAAAAAACCTTTATCCAGTGTAAAATTCTGCTGATTGCACTGGCCTCAACAGTTGTCCCATGATTCATTTTTGAGATATTTTCAAAATCTTTCAGACCTCTTTTCCGAATGTTTCATCTGGTAAAATTCTATGAATACTTCAAAGGAAGTTAACAAAGAATTTAGTTTCTTCAGTAAGAAAATCATCTCTCAAACACTGTTGAAGAGCAGACTGATAGAACTTACATCCTTGGGGACTGCCTACAACACAGTCATTGTAGGTTTTATAGTCCTATATTATTGATTCTAAGAATTTTGTGACCTATTGTGTCTGATGGACATGGTAAAAATAATGATTCAAAGCACAAGAGCAAAATAATGGCCACGGATTTATTATTGTTGCTATTATTAATTTCAAAATTCACAACAAAACAATGCAGTAACCTATACAAACACCATGCAAAATGAGAGCATTACAGAAATCTAAGCTAATGGCTCTTCCATTTACAAGATTTGTTCTAAAAAAGTTTGCAAAGAATTGCAGATTCTAAACTCATGCCTAACCCTTGCACTTGAGTCTGTCTGTGAATGACATTAGCACTTTTTCAATATAGCCGTCATGCCATATATAAACAGCTGAAAGATGTATTTCAAATACAGAATAGATATTTAAGGCAAGATTCACAGCATCTGCTGATGTATCTGAATTACACATCAGAATCCTTTAAAATTGAATACTTGGCTCCTGCTGAAGCTCCTGTTTAGTTATCTAGGCTCCCTGTAAGCTAATGGGAAATTTAATATTTCTGAAGAGACCTGAACAGAAATCACGTATAGATAACCATACATCTGAACTCTACTTTTCTATGGGGTAGGGCTGACTGGAGGCTACATCTGTAACGTTCATATTTTCCTTAAAAAAAAGACCCCACACACCTAGCTGGGTAGGTCTCAACCTTTTAAAAGCATTGTCAGAAATGGGGAAAGGAGTGTTAAAGCCACCAACTTTCATATAACCATTTATTAGCCAAATAGTAAATGCAAGAGATATTTCTACTCTGTGGTTTACTGGTACCAACGTTTGGCAAGGAGAGAGCAGACTTGGCTTCCAGTCCTTGCTCTCAGAAATCTTTAGTATTTGAGCAGAAACAACATGTGAATCCCGCAACCAAGTGCTCTAACATCACTATTCTATAATTTACCATCCTCAGAAGGTGTAACAGAGATCAGATTGGCAGTCTGTAAGGAAAGTGCTCTGACCAAAAGTCTGTTTTGATAATGTATACGAAATTCATATTCACAAACATCTGCTGCCAAACTTGTAACTGCCTGGTGATTTTTAGGTGTCCTTTGGAACAAGCTCCTTCTTGTTTATTGTTTTTGGACTTTTCTGTCTTAAGTGGTGCTTTCATCTTTCCCTCAAATAAGTCTTCAAGGCTGGACTCTGACTCTTGTACTAATGAGCCAAGTGGCACTTACAGTCATGCTTACTAAGTTAGAAGTGGCAATGTATGAACCTTAAAAGATTATTTTCTGCATATCAGACATTGGTCTATTTGACAACCTCAAATGCCTTCAGTGCAGTAACATTAAGCTTTATATCTGACACAACACGGTATTTACAACAAAGAAATAACTGATTCAGAAAAGTAGAAAACACCTTCAAGAGATTCATACTCTGGTTTTTTTAACAGTTCATTTTGTTTCTATACCTATGTAATAGGTGTTTGAGAAAGAGGAAAAACATTTTTATTTTAATGTATTGAGCTAAATATTTCTGATAAGATAATAAAATAGCCTTGTTTTGGTGACCTAAAGAGGAATAATATAGGGATGAAGGTTTAATGCTAGAGTTATTGAAAAAAGGTTTATCAGCAGTAGGGATACAGGTTGGAATCCACACAGCACTTTTTTTTTTTTTTTTTTTTTTTTTTTTGTATCATTCTGCCCCTGTGGATTTCAGTTGCTGTTACCACAACAGTGTGAAGCTATAGTAGGACATTGAGGATGAGTCCCAGAAATAAGGGAAATAGTTCCAACAGTTCGTATTTGTTGAAAGCAGAAAAGTTTCATTCATCAAAGCGCAGATATTATTGTCATCATTATTATTGTTGTTGTTATTATTATTAAATATTTATTTTATTTCAATTATTAAACTTACCCCAAAAAAACTGATTCCCTTTCTTTGTTACCTTCAAACTTCTCATTTCTCTTCATATTCAAGTTCAACTGATAAAAAACCTTTTGGTGTTTAGTACACTTAGCTGCTATACCTTTTTTCTTTAAAAGCTAACAGTTTTCAAATGTTTCAGTTGAATGTTTTTGTACATATGCAATGAGTAACATGGAATATGTTTTTAAATAAACAAATTAATTTCAAAAGTTGCACTTCTTGCTCTATGACATGAGAACTGCATGTTGTTACGGTGACATGAATCAAATAAGGAGTTCAGAAAAGTAGTGGAGTGATATGGAACTTGCAGCTTCGGGAGAGCTGATCTTACATTCAGTTTGAGGAATAATTTTTAATTTGGTGACTATATGATGTCTGGTTGCATATATAAAGCTGCAAATCCTGAACTTCTCTGCTTCCACACCACGCTAGGTAAAAACATTGCCATTGTACAGGAGTTCAGGACTGGGAAAGACCCACTGTCTCAGCAGAACCCCACTGGAAGAGTGGTGGTCGGGTGTGTGTGTGTGTGTGTGTGTGTGTGTGTGAGTCCCATTGACCTTAAGAGTATTTTGTTGTCCTGTGTCTACTTTCATTGTCAAACAGTATATTAGGATAAAGGACTACCATAAAAGATGAGATAAAAGTCTGGAAATCGTGTAACTGAAATTTAGGTGGGATAAAGTTCATGTGGAATAAGACTTGAAATCTTAGTGGCAAATTATGCATATTTTTGTGGAAGGACAGGTTTTTATGATCAGATGCATCCTGTATTGAACTCCCATGTTAGTAAGCACTGTAATACAAGGAGAAAAAAGTAATAATAATTGCACTAAGAACTTTAAAATCTTTAGATCTCTCTGAACATTTAAAAATATTCAGAAATAGAAACAAGGTGTTTAACAAGGAAATATGCACTTTCCTTTTAAGACTTCCTGGTTAAATGTGATTATTTCACATATTCCCAAGTAGGAGGAATAGAATTATTGATTTCACCTTTTTTCTTATGTGCAACTAACAGGTCAACAGCTATAAAAGTAAGGGGAATATGGCTGAACCAAACTACTTCTGCCTGGAATCATTTATTAAAGAAAAGATTTATCACACACTTCCCCTCCATGTATGGTATTAGAGACTGATTTTTGAACTAATCTAATTAAAGTCAATTCTGGGATAGTGGTACTTCTGTAATTGTTTCTGAGACATACACATTAGCAACAGAGAGTGTTGTGTTGTCATAGCAACAGGCCTATGGTAATGACTTCAGAAATAGAATTGGATTATATCACAATAGTGGTTTGGGAACAGTTGCTTCTGTGAAAGTTTGGTTAGGAGGGACAGAAACGTGTTGGCTGTGATGAAAATGTGATGGTTTGTGGATCCCAACAGTAGGTGCATATAGAGTCCTCCCCCCTCTTGCTGTTTTGATGCTTGGCTAAGGTAAAAATATTTTTATAATGGATACTTCATTCTTATTATTCTGCAGTTTGTGTCAAATTCTTACACACACTTGTTACTTCACGTTGTACAAGGTTGTAACTGCACAGAGCAGATGTGTGGATGAGGACCTCTATATGTTCTTTTTTCCCGAATGTGATCAACAAATAAAGGTAGGTGAAGGAGTCCACTGCAATCCTTCTGTAGTCCTTAAGTACTGAAGCCTGAACAAGGGACTTAAAAGTACACCTATCATATTAAAATTCAGGACAGCAATGTACTTCATCAAATAGGCTGGCCTGTTGAGTAGTGTCTCAGGATGTTGTGTATGAAGATGTACTCCATCTGCTTTCAGATTAGCACTTGCACTGAGCAAGATGCCCTGACCTTACCTTTCTTTGTTTCCTTTAATTTTTTTCCTGAGTCTTGCTGGCTCTCCATTATGAATTCATAGTCTAAAAAAAGTGAACTGAGTGCAAGATAAGATTTCCTGTTTGTTAATTACATGCTATTAACTTGACAACTTTCATTGTGACTTAGAAGGCAAATATCTGTCCAGATTGCAACACTTAAGTTCACAGCATGGCACAGCTCTCGTAAAGGTGATTCAGGATAGTTTATAGAAAGCAGGACATCAGATGGTAAAGTTAATCTCTGAAACAGCTCCCTTAGTGCTAATGTAGGAAAGGCAAGTGAATGTAAGAGTCCAAATACTGTAGAAGCTAGAAAATGTAAAGGAAACTTCATTCTGGCTCATACAGCTCCATATCCAGGTGTTGAATGTCAACTGAGTATTTCTAAGTTTCTTGGGAAGAGGAAGAAAAAAACAGAGTAAGTTTGGTAAAAGAGAAAAGTAGAGTTAGGTATTTAAAAATATTATACTAATGGAAACGTGTTTTCAACTGACAGGAACTTTCTAAGAACTAAAAACAATAACGCCATGCAGAGAGAAAATCATAACTTTTATTTTCATATGGAGTGGTCTCAGGCATTATCTAGAAAGATATGACTTCCACGTAAAATCTATCTGATGGTTGAAGTTTTCATAATGCGGTCCATCTATGTGTATTCCCTACTGTTTAAAAAGGGGTGAGGTCATGCTGCAGACAGCTGTACATTCTCTGTCAAGTACTTGGCTGTCTGTTTTCACAACATGTCTAAGAACAGAGTATCTTTGAAACTACTGTGTCTATGTCAATGTTTGTTGAACTTGGTGGACATATTTAAAAATTATGGACAAGCAAAGGGGAGGGATATATATAGACGTACAATACATTCAGTTAAATTTTATTTCTCTAAGAAACCTCACCGTGTATAACAAAAAAACCCAAAGCAAACAGACAACGAATAGCTTGATGGAGACATCTGAGAATCAGTGAGAACATTTCCAAACAGAAGTATATCACAGGATTAACACTTTGAGGTTAAGTTTAAGCAAATTAATGAATTCAAGCTTGTTCATTTTCATAACAGAAAGCAACAGGCTGTTATAGTAATGTACCAAGTTGATGACTTCATAGCATGGATGGCAGGACAGCAACTTGGGAACACCTACTATCACTGAGAGTTTGGTTTGAAGGGATGAGACTAATTTTTCCTGAGTTGATAGAATTCTGTTCTAAAGTCTGTTTTCTGACACTCTTTCAGATACTTCTCTGTTCACCTGTCTGTCCTGATAACTGTGGTGTGAGTGAGAAGTTGTAGTGAGAGGGATCTCCTATTCATAACTTGACCTGGTGTATGGCAACTCTTCTAGTAAACTGCTGGTGTTGGTGAGGAGGCAGCAGTTCTGACATGGGCATTAAAACAGTTATAGATGAAGATACAGTAGGTTTTTGGAGGCTTTGACATATCCATAATACTTCTACTACCTGTTTGTGACACAAGACCAACAGATTGTGGATGAAGTAGAGCAAACTAGAGGATATCTGTATGCTCCAGTAACTTTAATTATATCTTTTTAAATTACTCATTGCAAGAAAATCTGAATCACTAAAACATCTATCTGAAAATAGAATTTTATACGAATACTTATGGACTTGGTTCATAATCTGGGTTTGAACCTGTTATACTTTGGGTTGTAGGAGACACAGGCTCAGATTTGTTTCCCATGATAATGAGGCATTCCTGGCTTTGTGAAATTGAAAAGAGTTTTTTGTATAATACTTCTTTTTCATTAGCAGTATCCAAAACACCCCATTATAGTATATCTCTGATCACAAAAGCTTCATAGGCCAAAACAGAACTGAGATGAGGAAGGAAACGGGGTATGATGATTAGTATCTTTGATTCCTGCACATACGTTTTGTGAAAGAATCTGATGTGCTTCTGTAGTGTCAAGAGTTTAGTTTGAAACACCTGATAAATGCATCAAGTACAATCCATTTTTTTGCGTTAGAACCACCACACTGTTTAGACTACTGATAAGGTATTTGTCTGTCAGCAGCCGTCAACCTGTACAGCTAGTCAAACAAGCCCTGACAAAATAAAGTTACAGAGAAACATGTGGTTCATTGAGTCCAGCCAGCTCATTTCAAACATCTTGCGTTTAGCAAGCTTTTGCTGACCTCAGATCTGGGTTTGCAGGGAACCATTTTAATTCCTGGTAGATCTGGCATACGGACAAGGATCTCACAAACTATGAAATATTCAAATCAGATTCATACAGCTGCTCAAGAGGCAAGGCTTTGGCAACAGTGGAGATGACAGTATCGTAGTTTAATGGTAGGGATCATTTGGGAAATTCACAGGAACGCCAATTGCCTTAAGCAGTACCCAAGAGCTATCACTAGACATACAGGGAGAGCAAATGCTTTTGATTCAATGTGGACAGGAAACAAACTTTAACATTCAGTTAAAATTTCCTGTAAATCAAAAGCCCAGCTTTTTATCAAGTTCTACACAAGAATTCGAACTTGCTCCATTCCCAGCCCTCCCTAATATGTACTATGCCTGAGAGGAGCCATCTGTACAGACTATTCATGCAGGGCTAATGTTATATAAGCTGCCTTCTACATTAATCAATGTTTCAAAATAGATTGTATTTTCTTAGAACTATACTCACCGTTTCCTTATCTTCCTCACTTTGAGCAGAAGTGTGTCAAGGATCACACAGTCCGTCCCAATGACAGTTTACGAAGTGTGGTCTGTGCAGAATTCGGAAGAATGGCATTTGTGAATTCTATCATAGATCTGAGCAAAACATTATGGCTAAGTTTTATGACCACAGGAGTAGTCCCAGTGTCATTGTTGCTTAACTGCTTATCCTCCATCCCTAAAATAGTAGCTACTGGGCTGGCTTGTGCAAGTGTTGAACTGTAGTATTGTTGTTGATGGCTCAACTGCATGATCTAAAAAGTATGAACACAAATTCAAAATTCACCAGCTGTCAGAACTATCTCTTCGCAAAGTGCAGTGGGAAAATCCAGCCTCCAACTGTATTGGTTTCAAAAGTACAAGTCTAAAGAGCATACACAGAAGTGCAGAGAAGTAAGAAATATAATATCCTTTCAAATTCAGATAATATTTATATAAAACAGGTTTAAGGGATGTCCAACTAAAATAATACTATGAAATACAGTAAGATTAAAAAGACAGTAACCCTGCAAATATGTTGGTTATCCCGATGTAGCTCAATTGTAGAACAAAATTGGGCTTATTCCTGTCCCTATAATGGAATGTTATGGATCAGAAAGTCATTAGCTGGAGACACACAAGTAAAATAGAGCCAACACTCTTTCTGTCAAGTCTCAACAATGACAAATTCTCTTAATGCTGAATTTTTTCTTATGGTCCTTCTGAGTTCATACCTGTAGATTTAAAAGAATAAGCAACAACTACATAGAATTTTTTTATTATTCTTTAATATAAAACCAACATAGTTTGAAAAAATGTTTATTTCTCAGACATGAGTCAGTTTAAAGGAAAACACACTTTCACAAAAAAAAAAAAAAAGATGGAGTGAGGACACACTCAGAAAACAATGAAAACAAGTCTTCTTGTATGGTTTCTGTGCCACTGGTCTGTACCCATTTATTGTCTCTAACCTTGTTCTTATACTTTTCATAGTAGAGACAGGTTTATTTCATTATTGATCCATATGCATGTAGCATGGAGCAGAATGGGGTTCCAGTCAACAACCACAATTTCGAAGCACTGTGGTTTGACAAATACATCTATAATAATACATTAAGAGGTATCATTTATGAAAATGAAGTGAACAGAGAATGGAAAAGAAAATTACATAATTGCAAAGCACCAGGGAATGATGGCTTTTACAACTACGGGTTAATGATTTAAGAAATTTGCTCAGATTCCATCCACATAATATGCTAAGTAAAGGTAGAGCTAGTGGAACGGCAGAAGCAAAGACTGTGTTCTCTAACTTTTTTCAGTTACACTATACGAAAAGATTCATATATGTGGTCAGGTGTGGCAGAACTAAGAAGAAAAGAAATAGACACTTAAAAAATTAAGCTGCTTGCCTTTGTATTGTAGGAATGTTGAACATAATTGGAATCTATCAAGAATAAAAAATGTGAGTTAAAATGAACATACAGAAGTGCATATTTTCAGTAGGCTCTGCAAAGACTGTTGCATAATATACCATCCAAGTAAATGATAAGATTATTTAGACTGGCATCATGGTAAAAGTGATGCAAACTTGCATGGAGAAATATTTACTATATCTGAAATATGAATTAAAATACTGGACAGCCTGGGTATAGATCTTAACAACAGCAAATCTTCAAAGACTCTGTCATCCTTCCTTTTTCTTCAACAGCTATTTCAATTGACTGAAAAACAAATGTAGAAGGAAGGCAACTTAATGACTAAAGAAAGGAGACTTGCTTGACTTTTTTTTTTAAACACATGACAATTTCATTAATTTGTTAAAACTGATTTAATCTGTGTTTAATTTCATATGGTATTAAAAAGAATTACACAATTATTGCAGAAGTTCAAAATGGATAGTGAAATGATAGCAGATAGCTGGGTCCCACACTTGGGTCACAACAACCCTGTGTGATGCCACAGGCCTGGGGAAGACTGGCTGGAAAGCTGCCAGGTAGAAAAGGACCTGTAGTGTTAATCAACAGTCAGCTGAACATGAGCCAGCAGTGTGCCCAGGTGGCAAAGGAGGCCAAGAGCATCATGGCCTGTACCAGAAACAGAATGGCCAGCAGGACCAGGGCAGTGATCATCCCCCTGCACTCGGCACTGGTGAGGCCGCACCTCGAATCCTGTGTTCAGGTTTGGGCCCCCCACTGCAAGACAGACACTGAGGTGTTGGAGCGTGTCCAGGGAAGGGCAATGGGGCTGGGGAAGGGTCTGGAGCACAAGTCTGATGAGGAGCAGCTGAGGGAACTGGGGGTGTTTAGTCTGAAGAAGAGGAGGCTGCAGGGGGACCTTATTACTCTCTACAACTACTTGGAAGGAGGCTGTAGCAAGGTGTGGGGGGGGTCAGTCTCTTCTCCCAGATGACAAGTGACAGGACAAGAGAAAATGGCTGCAATTTCTGCCAGGGGAGGTTTAGATGGGATATTAGGAAAAATTGCTTTACTAAAAGGATTGTCAGGCATTGGAACAGGCTGTCCAGGGACATGGTGGAATCACCATCCCTGGAGGTATTTGAAAGGCATGTAGATGTTGCACTTAGGGACATGGTGTAGTGATGGACTTGGCAGTGTTATGTTAACAGTTAACCTCGATGATCTTGAAGGTCTTTTCCAACTTAAATATGCTATGATTCTATTATTCTAACCAGAATATTGATTATAAGCTTTTGAAATTCCTTGTAAAAATATAATGGTAATAAATAAATTAAGGAAGCATAACATAAAGAATTTTGAAGTACAAAAGGATATATCAGGATACTGTTTTGAGTAAACAGGGAATTTACAGCTAAGTCTCATTGGAAAAAAATATGTATGAGGAGGTGGAAGTGAGGATAGGCTGCAGAGGAGGAATACAGATATATTGCCAGAGTGTAAGGAATAATGTTAGGAAAGCCAAAGCTGAACTTGTTGAATCTGACAATAGACATCAAAGGCAAGTAGGAAAGCTTCTACGCCTATATTAATAGTAAAAGAAACGAGTAAAATGTAGGACAGGTGGTTCAGTGACAGTGGATGTAGATGCAGCAAAGGCTGAGCACTTGATACTTTCTTTTGTCTTCACAATCTTAGTCTTTCAGGCTTATGTGCCTAGGAACTACATTCAAGGAAGAGGGGAACTACCAGTGCTGCAAGAAGATCAAGCCAGAGATCTCTTGAGAAATCAAACCCTGCTCAAGTCTATGGAAATCACAAGGATGCACCCAAGGTTTTAGAGAGCACTGGGTGATGTCATTGCAAGGCTACTGTTTCTCAACTTTGAAAGGTCCTCAAATAGAGAAAAAACAATGTTGCACTGATTTTCAAAAAGGTCAAGAAAAACAGTCCAGAAAACTACAGGGCACTCAACCTCAATTCATTCCTGAGGAAAATCATGGAACATGACCTCTTGGAAAGCCATTTCTGGAGACTTGAAGCAGATGGTGACCAGGAAAAGCCAGCACAAATTTACCGAGGAGAAAATATGTTTGACCTACCGGATTGCCTACTTTGATAAAATGACTAGCCCTGTGGAGGAGAGGAAAGCAGTAACTGTTGTGTATCTTGGCTTCAGCAAGGCTTTTGACAAGGTCTCCTACATGTCAGACCTGTACTGGGGTAGAAATAATCCCTTGTGCTGATTGAAGCAGAGGAACGTGTGAATGAGGATAGCCTTGGAGGAAAGGACCCAAAGTTTCTAGCTGACAGTAGTCTATACGAGTCAATAGTGCAGTGCAGCAGTAATGAAGGCTAACAAGATACTGGACTGTAACAAGAAGATCATACCCAGTCAAGGAAGTTATGATTTTGTCTTTTCTTTGCACTTACTCACTCATACCTGGAATATGTTTTCCAGATTTGGACTTCCCAATATAAGAAGGATGCTGACAAACAGAAGCAAGTTCAGCTGGTGGCCCCAAAAAGGTCAGAGCTTGAGCACTTACCCTGTGAGGAGGGGCTGGAGGATTTGAGCTTTTCCAGCATGGGGAAGAAGCAATTTTGGTGGGGTCTAACTATAGCCTTCCAGTATCTATGAGTAGCTTACCAACAAGGTAAAGCCAGTCTCTACTTAGGTACACAGTGAGTTGAGAAGAGACAGTGGCCATGAACTGAAATGGAGAAGTTGTGATTGACTATAAAGAAATGAATTTTCACTATGAGAATAATTAAGCATTGGCACAGGTCACACAGAGAGGCTGTTAATTTTCAGTTCTTGGAAGTTTTCAAAGCATGACAGGACAATGACCTAAGTCACTCAGTCTGAATTCAGCATTGATCCTTCTCTGAGCAGGAGTTTGGACTAGATACCTTTGAAGATCCCTTCTAATCTGAATGACTCCATGACTCTTAAGTATTTGGGGATATTGAAGACAATAAAAATAAAAGTGTGCTATATGAAATTCTTCTGCAGTAGAATGTTCAAAGAGATATCTAAAAGCTGGAGGAGCAAGAGGGTGTTAGCATTGTGCTAGGTAATAACAAATCCATATCTGAAAGGCTTCAGGTTGAAAAGAAGGGTAAAAGAAAAGATCCAAGAGCACTCTAGATGTTCTGAAAGAGAAACATACCATGGAGGTAAATTATGTGGGAAAAGAAGTTTAACTGAGAGGACCTTAAGTACTATTCCAAAGAGCAAATCCTAGTAAGTGTAAGTCATTAGACTGACAGCAAAAGCAAATTCAAGGAAGAAAAGTGTAGCAAATGGGTTTCATGGAGATTAAAAAAAAAAAAAAAGGGTATGACAAATTACAACTTATAAAAGTGTGTGTTGTTTGAGGTTTTTCATTTTGTTTTGCTTTCTTTTTAACCTATCTGATCATGATACATTAAAGCAGCACAAATAGACAAAATGCAAGTCCAAGCGATAGGGTGTATGGTCAGTGCTGTCTGGAGAAAAGCCTGAATACAGCTCTCGAAATTCAGCAGAGCTGTGTCACATGTAAAGAATAAAGAAGACAAAAAATATAATTTTAGACCAGACGAAGTTCTCTAAGAGCACAAGATCATTAAAAGATTATGGTATTTTTCAATTGTTTCTTTGAAAAATCTAAATAAGGTCATTATAAAACAGAAGGGAAGAGTGCTTTATCTTAAATTTGATTTTTTTTTTGTTTGATGCGACTATTGAATTTAAAATACAAGACTAATAAATATAGTCACTTATGCCAGGAACTTGAAAAATCCTTTGGAACTGAAAGTGTATAATCATAATACCAATTCTTTATGATGCTTTGGCACTATGTGCAAATCATAGATGGATTAGGTATGTGGAAAGCTGGCTCTGTCATAAGCTATGTGTCTTTTCCTCAATCAGCATTGCTGGGCACTTGGAAATACTGGAGAATTAATTTTCCAAATTTACCAATGTTTGATCTAAGTTAGATTCACTTTAAGATTCTTTTTCTTGTAATAATCTGTGCGGTGAAGATTATAAATTTAACAGTACTCCTCCTACTGCTTCTAATCACAGTAGCAATTAAGAAAAATCAAACTGGGAAGAAACAGTGAATGTAAGGACTTAATTGTAATGTTTGTTACTTACTAGGTTTTCTGATAACATTGATAACAGCAGTAGATAGTACATGACTGTTTTTAAGCAGGAAATATCCAGCTGCCAATTTTCATATCTGCTAACCATGAGAATGTCACATCATGCTTTCTCTGTCAGCTCTGCTCATATACACTACCCCACTGAGTATTGTGTATATTCTGTACACCCAGGGCTACTCAGAAGTGGAATGATTTTGTCTAGTATGGTAGAAGACTGATTAAAATCACAGCCCTTATCAAAGCAGTAAAACATATCTCCAGATCTTTCCATTCCCTGGGGCTGCTGCCTCCCATTCCTATCTTGCCCAGGGAAATTGTCTCCCTCTAATTGCAGAACTAATAGTTAAAATTTGGAAATATTCTGCTGAACACCAATTGAGTCGTTAGCTGCTCAAGCCACAGCTTAGTTGCTTAAGTCAGAGTCTGACTTTTTCATAAAAAGTAGGCTAGAAAATTGGCATAATAAGAAATAGAAAGGATATTTCCAGCCACAATTTAGTTCAAATGAAAATAAATACAGCAAAATGTTGCAGACAGTTAAAAAAAATCCTTAGGTAATTAGGAATGAAACAAGATATTCTGACCCTAAGAGCAGTTTACCCATGCAAACTCAGAATCAGCAGAATGTTGCCACCCAGTTATAAAATATTTTTATTCTATTTATCCTCAAAATGTCACCATTCAGATTCTTTGGAAGGATGGAGCAGGAAGAATATGAGTAATGTGTAAAAACCACAACCTATTTCCCAATCTTTTCCTATATACTATTTCTGAAAATGTCACTACCATGCTGAGTCTACTAATAGGATCATTAGCTCATCAAATCAGGCTCAGAATCTAAAACTGAGAAATGAGGCACGCTCACAAAATATCTCCAAAGAAATAGCTAATTAGGTGGAAGATGGCATGGTCTTGGCTCTGGAAAAGGTCAAACTAAAAGTAAGGCTTACAGGGTAGAATCTTAACAACCAAAACATACTTTTGAAATACCAGGAAATAGAAATGCAATGGGCATTCACAGCCTGTAGCCTCTCACATGTAAAGTGGTATGTGGAGAACCAGATATGATTGTCCTGGGTTTGGCTGGAATACCATTAGTTTTCTTCTTGGTAGCTGGTGCAGTGCTGTGTTTTGGATTTAGTATGAGAACAATGTTGATAGCACCCTGATGTTCTTGGTTGTTGCTGGGTAATGTTTGTACTAAGTCAAGGACCTCTCAGTTTCTCGGGCCTGCCAGCGAGAGGGCTGGAGAGGCATGGGGAATTGGGAGGGGACACACCTGGGACAGCTGAGCCCAACTAGCCAGAGGGATATTCTATACCATACGACATCATGTTCAGTATATAAACTGGGGGGAGTTAGCTGCGGGGCTGGGATTGCTGCTGGAGGACTGGCTGGGCATTGGTCAGCGGGTGGTGAGCAATTCTATTGTGCATCGTTTGTTTTGGTTTATATTTTTTTGAGTATTATTTCTCTATCTCTTGTTATGTCTCTTTCCATTACAATTAATATTAGTAGTATTAGTATTATATTTTACTTTATTTCAATTATTAAACTGTTCTTATTTCAACCCACATGGCTTTTTTTTTCTTTTTTATCCAGTTCTCCTCCTCATCTCACCAGGGAGAGGGGGAGTGAGCAAGGGGCTCTGTGGTACTTAGTGGCTGACTGCAGTTAAAACGTGACAGTGAGACACAGTGGGAGATCCTGTCCAGCCTATCCCATAGCTCTCCGAGAGTGCTGTTTTCCACGTTGGAGATACATGCCTAGCAAACAGCCAGTGACAACCACTACCTCCAAGGCCCTTTCCCAAGCTCTATGATGTTGTCATAGCTGTAGTTGCAAATACAAACCTGAATTTCCTCACTGGCCAAAAAACCCCAAAACAAAACAAAACCAAAAAAAGGGAAGAAAATTTGGGGTAGTTAACATGAAAATGGATATTACACAGTGAAAATGGGAAAGTGTTTGCTATCCTCAGGGTTATTAACCTGGGCTACACTTACACTTAAAGTTACACTATAAATCCACACCTGTTGCCAGTCACAAATCAGTTCAAATTTACACTGTTTCTGTCTTATCTTTCTATACATATGTACATGCATAATACATTCAAAAGAATAATACACCCAATCATAGAAACTTGGAAATATTAGGTAGTGAGGAATGAAATAAAACATTCCAAAGACTGGGAATTATTTTGATATATATGAGATGGCAATTTCAATACACATGAGATGGTGCAGGAGATTCAAGAAGGCAAATTTTTACTCACTATAAAATGGGTAAGTGGGAAGAGGAACACCACAGAAAGAACTAGTTTTCTTTTTAAAACAAAGATGCAAAGAGAGTACAGGGGGCACAGGATTATAATTGACTCTTCAAGGCTGAGGTGAGGGAACAGGAGGATGATGGTTCCCAATCCTCTCCATTTGCGAGGAAGTCAAATGGGGGACAAAGACAGAAAGAAAAGAAAGAGATGTCACTAATACCAGTTGCCATGGAATATTTGGATACAGGTTAGAGATCTATGAGAGGCTGAAACCAAAGTATGGACAGAAATGTTCTTATGGGACATATCCTTCCGAATAGAAGGAAGGACTTCTTTACCCTGAAGGTGACAGAACACTGCGACAGGCTTCCCAGAGAGGCTGTGGAGTCTCCATCTCTGGAGACATTCAAAACTCACCTGGACACGATTCTGTGCAACCTGCTCTAGGTGAACCTGCTTTAGCAGGGGGTTGGACTAGGTGATCTCTAGGTCCCTTCCAACCCTGACTATTCTGTGATTCTGTGACATCTCCAAACTGACAAAATTTAAGGAAGATATCGTTAAAATAAATATTCTCCTCGTTCATCTCTCAGCTTCCTTGGACTTGAGCTTTGTATAGGCTGAGCAGGAATCCTGGAAGCTACAGGTAAGGTTTACACAACAGAAAGTGTTGAAAATTAATTCTTGGAATTGTTAACTGAAGACAGAAAAAATAAGAAGTCAAAGCATCATATGCTTGAGATTCACTTTCCCATAAGACAGCAGAAGAACCCAGGCTTAATTTAAACTAAACAGGACTCACAAACAGCTGTAGAGACCCTAGTGCAACCCAACACATTTCCTCACATGAAGAAATGAGAAGAGACAGGAACACTGTGTGTATAAGAGGGCCAGAAACTGCCAGAAAACTTCCAATTCAATCCCACATTGACATTAGCAAAAAGCGACAAACCCAAGTAGACAGTATAACAACCAGTTTATGATTACACCTCTGATAGAGCAGCTGGCAACATAGCCATTTCAGTTAGTAGAGGAGCTGGAAAATATCCAACGATTGAAAGAGGCACAAGCACAATACTCACATGCTGTCACACAAGTGGAAAACTGTAGTTAAATATAAAAAAGAAGCTGCAAGGAAATGGCAAGGCTTGCAAACAATGACTGACCTTGTCATCAGACGTAGTCATGAATACCTGAGGTAGGTCAGCTGAATTCTCAAAGTAAGTAGGAGAGCTACATATATATAAAAAATACCTGGTTGCATAAATGTGATTGAAGGGGATATGGTACACTGGCAAAACAAACAGCTTAGTAATGTTGTTTATACTCCTGGAAGGAGAAGTCATTATAATGCAAGACATTAGTGGGGACTAAACTTTGAGTATCTACAGTATAGGTATCTATTTCTGAATTAGTTGCATAAAGTCTCTTTATGTTTGCTGGACAGGAACACTGCTTGTACAAAGTAAGTCATCTCATCCCAAAACAGACAACTCAAAATGGCCTTCATATTATCCTACAAATACATATTCCTTTCCTGAAAATGAGACCTTAAATAAAGACCTTTGTAAACTTACCTAAACTGTATCAAAGACTGAGCTAAAATTGTTTGAGATTGCTAGAGTATACTCAGTTGACTAAACACAGTCACCTGGTGCCATGTGAGACCCTTCTGACAACACGGTTAACAGAACCTGGCAGCTTTTCAGCTCACCCTAAAGACATGCAGGTCTCAATTCAGTTGGCTTCACATAAATATCTAGTACCATTTGAGGTACACTAAAGTATATGAAACATCTACAGATTGCTCACAGATACAGCAGAGAACCTAGGGGAGTTCCATGTAATTTCAGAGAAAGCACTGAGGGCAAGATAGGGCTTGCTAGAGCATCTCAGGTGGCAGTAAACATTTATCTGTGGGTAACCAAAGCAAACCTGAACTGTGCAGGCCTGGAGGTCAGTAAGTATGGTATAATTATGTTCTTATTGTTACTCTCTGTGTCCAAAACAGTTTGGCACCATCCAAAGTATGTGTTGTAAATAGACCCTGATCTATTCTATGTTTCAAAACATGCCTCGGAATTATTCAGGCGAGCACTGTCTGAAATAAGCTAAAATTAGACCAAGGACAATTTAATAGTGTGGATGACTAGCATCCACTACCTGAGCTCACACCTTCTCTGTGTCAAATTTGCTCGTATAGATGCAGCTAGCGGCAATCAGCTTTCTAAACTCCAAGGACAACATCAACTATTTCTCTGTTAACTGTAACAGAAGCTTAAATGTTAGTTCTCATGAAGATAGACATATATATACCTTGTGAACGAATAAGCTTAAGTATCTTAATCTAAAGTTGAATTTCACTGCATAAATTGTGTTAACCCCTCCTACCACAGTTTCCAGATTAAAAAAAAAAAAAAAAAAAAAAAAAGAAATTACAAACAAAACACATAATACATTTCCTCAACTTTAATAAGAAATGGAAGAGCTTCTGGACCACTAAAGAAATCACAAGTTTGTAGAATTTTTTTTTTAAAAAGTATGAAATTATTAATAATTATTCTTAGGTAGATTCTGGCAGAGTAAGTGGCTTTGTGTGTCTCTTATGAATTGGTACATGTTTTATCAGAAAAAGGAACTCGGTTGTCCTTATGTGTGAAATCCTAGAAGTGGAGTTGCCACATGAGTATAATGGGAGAGAAAGTCTTCACAATAATATGGACATGCTAATACTTTTCTTTGTTGAACAGTGAGTTTAAAACACAAACAAAAAGCAGACATTTAGAGGAAAAACTGATTGCACTTAAATCCAGAGTACAAAACTTTCAGCTCAGATACATCAACAATAACATATTACATGAGTTGAAAAAATGCTTACCATAGCAATTGCCTTTTCTTTCTAAGTTTTCACTCAACCAGTTAACAGCAAAGGAGTATTAGGAGTTAAAAAAAAAACTTCAGCTGCCCGTTGACTCTGACAGAGATTACAGCAAAATCAGCTTCTCGATCATGACCAGTACTGACAGTGTGGAAAGCACACAGCATTGCTTTGTGATGTGGAGCCTATAAAACAGTCTGATTGTACAGGAGACAAAGTGGTCTTGTAGATGATTCCTCATTAGCTAGCATGTAACTGTTAGAAATGCTGATGATGCAACACTGCAGATTAAAATCAAGGGGTTTATAAAACTGAAACATCTGGAGTCTTTAGTCAATACAGTGAATTCACTGCCAGCACAATTAAAACATACTGTAGGCCTAGTATATGATAAAAAACACAAACAACAAACTGAACTGAGACCCTGGCAGACTCATTTGTTCTAGAGGCAGATCACAAACATACTCCCGGCAATTATATACTTATTCAGTTAGCCACAATGAAGACAACAGATCATTCTTATTCAGGAAATCAAATTTTCCCTGATCATGAACTAAGATGAAAAATATTGAGTACCTGACAGTAGTCTCAGGCAGTCTGCAGTAGCCTCCAATTGACCACACACTTAAGCAGCTCTAGAACATACATTTACAATGTCTTGAAATCATAATACAAAAATCTTACACATTATGCTAACCTCTAAAAAGATTTAATTTTATATCACCTTAGCCTAATAGTATCCTAAAGTGAATATTCATGTTATTCATTCAATCCCTGTAAAACTGAGACTTGTATTTCTTAACTTTGGGTGTCTGAAGGCTGGTTTATAAAATTAAAGTTAATTGACTAGGCTATATGTTGGAGAGAGATAAAAATTTATAGTAGATCGTTCATTCCATCTACTTTAATGTCCTATTTGAAGATGGGATGGACTGAGTTCTGATGGCATTTAATGCTTATCATTCACTATGAAGAGAAGTCTGATGACCTCCTTAGACTAGACACCTAATTTATAGGTAGCCAGAAGTTGAATTTCATCCCCACATGTGTTTGTAAAGGAAGATTTAAAACCTGAAAGTATATAACACATTTTCTTGTCTTTATTATGCAGAAAGAGCAAAAGTAGTGTTTTCTTGAAAGCTGCTGCTTTTGGTGGTGCTGCCATATGCTTTCCAAGCATTAGGCGGATGGCTGGAACACTTGCCCAGGAACTGGGAAGTCTGAGCTTAGCCAGCCGTTCTCAGGATAGTGTCAAAACCAACAGTTGTTCTGGATAATTGGACCTACAGAATTCATGGGCCCAGATTAATGAGTAATTTCTGATTTTTTTTGTTTCTTTGTTTTTGTTGTTGTTGAAAAGGGTTTCTAAAATGTGTAACATAGGGTTGGAGGTGGGGACAAGAATCCTGTTTCTTTCACTGCTTGGTTTCATTAGCTGATGGGCCACAAATATTAGAATTCTGCATTTGTCTTCTCCTTTTAAAAGGAAACAATATTTTTAAGGAGGGCTCTAGAAACATGAACATAACATTTAGATGAGCAGTGCTAATATCTCAGGGAATGTGCATATGTCTGTGACAATAGTAAACAGTTTATTCAAGTGGCGAATCTCTGTTCAGGCAGGTACAGTGAAAAGGTGCTGCACTGGGTTGTTGGGAAGCTTTCTGTTTGATGGAATATTTATACACTAATAAAGAAGAGAAAAGTAATCATATTTCTCTACTCTGAAGGTGTGAAATGAAGCTGAGCAGCAATATGTGCATGCTGCAGAAAGGAACAGAAGAAACATATCACTTAAAGTGTACAGCACACTCAGCTTTACTTCATACATGTGCAATACACTGGCAAAAATGTGAACTATTTTACTATGGTTGGCTAGGTTTAAATTAAAACTATTCAATTGACTTTTGCGAAGACAAAAAACCAAAAAAAAAACCAACAAAAAACCCAGAAATCACTCAGACCTATACATTTACTAGGAAAATACTGCATGCGTGAAGAGAAGTGTAGCAACTTGAACTGCACATGCAAAGGACAAAAAGGATTTCTCTAACAAAAGAAATCCCAGTGAGTCCAATGCTTGCTGTTTTGGTGGCAGAGGACCGTGTCAGTTTCACTGAGCTGAACACAACTAATACAGATTATTTAAACCGTATTCAACACTCACTTGTGGCTCCTCAGTTCTTATAAAACTTTAGTCATGGGTTGGACTTACCTTTAAATCTGGCAATACAAATCCAACAGGTATGCTCTAGACAGGACAACAAAGAACAATGGCATAACTTTTGTTATTGGTGTTCCTAAAATTTCACAATAAATTTCAGCAGTCGGAAAGTGAGATACCCCTCAAAAGTTATGAGAATTACTCCATTAAAAACAAATAAAACAAAAAGATAAAGGAAGCTCTCTGCTTTTTCATATTCTGGAGATTAGAAGCAGTATCTTCAAGCTTGAGGAAAAAAGCTGTTCAGAGAGTATGGGAAGTATAAGCCTAACTCTATAGCTATAGAATTTGCTACAGAAACAGAATGCAAAATTTGGCTGGCCTTTCATCAACAGAAGTTCTTGGAGGAATGTTTCAATTAAATATCAGTAAAAAGAATTTCTCAGTCTTTTGCCCTTTACATAAAACGTATTAGCTATGTCAAATGTCATTGAAAGAAATGGCCTTTTGAAGGTAAAAGAAGAGAACTTTAAAAGTAGCTCAGGTATACTTTGAATACATGTTAGATGTTGTTCCTACTCCTGCAATCCAGTGTCAGCAAATGACAGCAGTACAAAAGGTAGGGTAATATTTGGGAATTTAATATATGTTGGAAAAGAGGACAGAACACAGCAGTGTTTGATGTCTCAGATTATAGGGGGATGATGTTCAGGATGGGTAACACCTTTTACGTTTGTTCAGCAAATTCTAATTACCATAGTAAGATTGTTACCAAAATTTAGGAATTCTTAACAGTAGAAATCCAGAATGACAGTAAGGAAGCACTTTACTACTCATTTCCTATCTAAAAAGTCCTTGGCCTGGCAAAGCAAATGAGCAGCAGATGCTAACCATATACCTTGGGCAAAGTGACAAGGAACCAGTGTTCAGAAGTGTCCTTCTATAATTCAATTCAAACTGTGAAATTTACATACTCATTTAAATCTATATATGATCATACCATCCACAAAATGCTGGGATATCTTATTCTATTTAAGGGATCTTAAAGTATCTTAACAAAACCTGTGGTGTGAAAACAGCCTAGCCTGCACCTGTCATTTCAAGATAAATACTTTCCAAACAAGGAAACCACCACTTGGAAGAATATATTAACTAAAAAATTTAACAAAATCCAAGAATCTTCATTGTAAAAAGCAAATTATTTCTAGTCCCATATCCAGCCAGCTAACCAAGTTTCCATCCATCAGTCCCTCAGAAGAGCAAATCAGTGTGAGAGGACAAGCCCTTGCACTGGAACTCAATCATCTATAATGGGTAAGTACTGAAATTATTTTAACCCAGGCCTACCAACATTTTCAAACAACAGGTGTATTTGAGAAGGTAGCCTGGGCCAAGGATCATTCTCATTAGACCCTTTGCATGTGGCCACCCTGTTTAAGAGGTTAAGAGAGATTAGTTATATGAACGTGATTCAATTTTACCATTTGGCTTTAAGGCCAGAAAGCAAACCTTGGCACTGTTTGGTAATTAAAATAAATGTAGCCACAAGCCATAATATTTTCTATTTGAACTTCCACTGTTTTCACCATTGCAGAAGTACCAGCATCTATGGATGTTATTCTTTTATCAAAAGACCATTCAACATTAGGTCTAGATTATGAAACAAGTCCTTGTTAGAGAAGCTGGGTTTGAAAGTTTTCAAGGGAGTCTGATGAGTAAAAAGATACGGCATGTGCCATCTCTTCCTGCCATCAACCACCAAATTATCAAAGGAAGGAAATCTGTTATGAAGTTCATACACACGTTATAAACAGTGATCTTGAATCTGATCTAACCCAGAGAAGGGTTAAATAGCAGTCTCTCTTAAGAGAGATAGTCAAGCAATTGTACAAGTAGCAAGAGGCTGAGTATATGTATGTATCTCTGGGAGAACACAAAGTCAGTCCTAAAGTGTTACATGGCTCCTCAGAGAACTAACAACTCCATCTGTTCTGCCATTAGATGATCCAAAGGCTTAAAAGGCAATAGAAGAGTGTGTCTCATTATATGGCCTGGGAACATATAATAAATCATCTTATGTATCTTTGACTGCAATGATAACATGCTATCAACTTCTCTTGATTTCCTGAGGCTCAAAAGAACAGTACACTGGTATTAGGATATCATGGGAAAATATTCTTGTGGGTGATTGAGCAGATTTTCCTCACAACATGAATTTAAAGTTCACGTTTAAAGCAGTTTGTAAGTTTTAATTGGGTTTATGGGTTGTTTTTTGAGACAAATCCATGCATGAACTTCTGCTTGTAAGAAGAACTCCTTTTTTGGTAACATACATTTCCCACCATACATATTAATGCCAAGAGAGTGAAAGAGAGAACAGGACACTAAGAAGCAAGATCATGTAAGTACTGACTCTGAGAAAAAACTATAGATAAAACTAATGCTACATCACCGCAGACAAAATTAGTGCAACAAACCCCCTATCTACTAAAGAATCACCTTGCCATAAGAAAAGAAAAAAGAGGAGTAAAAACCCCTGTGGTAACTGAAATAACATCATGAGAGCTTTTATAACAACTTTAAGGAACAGTTGAAATGTTTGATTTGACCAGAAAAATTACTTTTAAGACTTCTTAAGGGACTCTATTAACTAAAGTCACAGAAGCATAGTACCACTCAGAGAACCCTGATGGAATTCTCCACTCTGCTGAGAAAGTAAAAAGAGTTATTCAGGAGTTCTAGAGATGCTACTTATGTTTTTATATCACCAGTATGAAATTTTATTTCTTTATAACTTCTTAAATAAAATTCAATTTTTGATTCACTATAGACCCCAAATTCATTTTTATAGTGTTATCTCAGTCATTCTCCCATCCTCTATTCATACGCTAGATTATTCTCACTTGAGAATAGCATCTTGCACTTGTTCCTGCCAAATGGTGTATTTTTTTCTGAAAGTCATCTCTTTCCTATATTAAGATTATTTTGAACTTTATTTGCATATCCCAACATAGTGACAATCCCTTTGACCTCAGTAACTGGCAGATTTAATACATCTACTCTTTATTCTAATGTTTATTCATAAAAATACTGATGACTACCACAGAAGATAGAACTTGGCAGGGACTAGCTTGGTACAACCTTGTATTCTGAATATGAACTATCGAAAACTGTTCTTTACATTCAGCTTTCAAACATCTTTGCACCTATGCTGTACTAATATTACGCAAATTATGTTTCCTTAACTAACTTTTAAGAATGTTACATGAGACAAAACAAACAAAAACCATGTAAAAAGTGAAGATATGTGGCAATGAGATCATTTAAAAACAGGAGTATAACTGTTTCTCCTCTTCCCATAAAGTCTGGTACCCTGCTATAGAAAAGGCTAGATTTGTTTAATACAGGTAACACTAGATAACCCCATACTGGCTGTTATTCACCATTTTCTTTTCTTCTAGCTACCTACAAATTGTCTGATTATCCTTTTACAGTATTTTTCTAGGAAATTAATAAAGCTGATTGATTGATCTGAATTTCTACAGTTGTTCTTTATCTCCTTTGTTAAACATAGGCACTCTATTTGCTTTTTTCAAGCCTTACAGGATCTAGCAGAACTCCATGGGCTTCCCAAAATTAATTGTGGGCAAAATGACTGTGAGCTCTGGAATTTCATCACCCTCTTCATCTGACGTGGCATCGTTGCCTCAGAAAATTAAACAAGTAGTAATCACATGTAAGTCAAATAAAACTTTAGACAGATGCACATTCTTAATCCAGAGCATTATATTCATCTAGAGAAAAGAAAGAGGAAAAAAAGAGCTTTTCATCAGATGCAGACATTTGAGTTATTCATTAAAGAAGATTTCAAGTGTACTGCTCAGACAAGTTGTATCTACTTTTTGCAATTTGTAAGTTACAAGGACACAGAATAATAGTAGCTCCCACTATTTTGGCAATAAAAGATTATGAAGATCCAGGAGATGGCAACACTGGATGTCTTATTAAATAAATTGAAGAAACTCTTAAACTAGCTCAACAAGCAGTAAAGAGAAAAAGGCAGGAATATTGGGCCTAACCTAAGAACAACAATGAAATCTTGAAACTGGAATAGATTTGCAAAAGCTGTAACATACATTTGACTATGTCCAAACAAGAGAATTTCAATGTGAAGTTTTATAAACACATACATACATACATATATATAGCTACATGCACATTTTCATATGGGTTTTAAACAATATTGCTTACCCTCCAAATAACAGAAAAACATATGTTTAAGCTCATGAAGAAGACAGATTAGAAAAACAGGCAAAAAAGTCCTTAGCACAAACTCATTTTTGTTTATTATTTTGAAAAAAAGTGAAAATCTTGCAAATACTTGGAGTTTGTTATTGTTGTTGTTGTTGCTATTTTTTACCATTGTAAAATCTTGAATCACAGTCAAAATCAGACCTTATTGTAGGATGCGTTTTCTATCCACTTGGTGATAGACAATATCCCTTTCAAGCAATCTACAGTCTAAGTGTATGAGACAGAAGAATAATGGGAGGGAAAGATGACACAGAAACATAGAGTGACTTTCATCACATGATCTAGTAGACACTGTAATGTTGGAAATTCAGTCCAAATTTCCTGATTCCTAATGCAAATCATGTTTCCATTGTACCACACTGAATACTGTGTAATAATATATAATACGTAAGAAAAGTTCAAAACATATGGACTATGTGAATCTTCATGCAGAATATATTTAATTAGCTTCTACTGTCTATTATTTGATATCCAAAGAGGTTTTGTAGTATTAAATTTTATTTGACAATTAAATACCATAATCACCAAAAGGAGACAGTTTAAATTTGTGGAATGCAGCTGAAATGTTTGTAGCCAAATTTTTATTATACATAATTGCTATGTCCTTGATAGAATGATTCAGGATAACTTAAGAGACTTCCTAAAGAATAAAGGTCATTAAGCAAGGTAACACATTTCTGAGGGTGCTACATAAGGTGACAAACTAACTCAAGTCAACAGAAACAACCTTAGGACAAAGAACCAGAAGAACTTTTATCCTTGAAAATTTCCTCATTGCACATCATACGGAAAATTTCAGTGCATCATTTATTAATATTCAAGCTAAGCAAAAAAATCATTAGAAATTCATTGAAGGTCTTAGGCCACACCTGGCTGCAAGTGAATGCTTAGGCAACTTATGAGCCTTATAATGGAATGAGCAAAGGAGAGAAACCTGGTTATAATTTGGGTTATAATGGAATGAGCAAAGGAGAGAAACCTGGTTATAATTTGGGTTTGTTTTTCTGCTTCCATATATCAGAGCTGTGAATCAAATGAACGCAGTTCCAAATATTTTTAAAATGTCAACATCTTCACAGGTCTCTGAGTATTCTGAGGTGAAATGGACCATAGGAATAATCTTTTCTATGCAATCAGGTATCTCCTTTGAAATGAGCTATAAATACATTACAAGTTGTTATGTGACTTTGTTGTGCACTTGGCGAGGTGACCTGTCAATAGCACTTGCTTTCTTTTCTATATGGTGTGTTCTTTAAGAGTGGGACAGTAAAAAGTCTGTAACACTAAGGCAAGCATGTGTATATAAAGAGAAGTACTTCATGTCTATTATCATCATCTTTATTTTTTTCTTTTGTCTTCTCCCTCCATGTTGCTTTTACTCTTCTGTCCTCTCCTCATCTCATTAAGAAGATAAGAAGTTTCTCAGCTTCTTGAGAACAAGAGCAGCATGCAGAAGGAAACCTATTTGATGGGGTACAGCTTTTGACAGAAGAAAAGACAATTTGTTGTTTTAAAGGAAACCTTTAAAGATGAACGATCTTGGCTAGGTAAAAATCTGGCAACAGAAAGAGTGAGAGGGTCAGTTCTGGAGTCAGTAAGATTTTTTTTTCTTTTTTTCTACAGGAAGGTAAAAAAGTTGGCTGGTTAAGAGAACCAGATGTCTTAGGCATAAATACTACTAATGCAGCTCTTGCCTTCATAAGCTTACCAATAGTCCTTGTACTCTCATAGCACTGACAACTCCAAAAGCTTCAAAATAAAGACAATTTTTCCAGTTTGCTTTGCTTTTGGGGTAAGATTTTGGGTTTGTTCCTAAAAGACACTATGACGTTTCATCATCTCCTTGTTATGAACTCATTCTGACCATGCTGTCTGTAGGAATTTAATTGGGTTAATTAAAGTCCAGCTAGTTATCCCAAAGGGAGAAGGCAAGAAGGGATTTCATTGGCTGTGGAATTTCTCTATTCTCGAATTTTAGTGAATTCACCAAAATTTCTCTCTTCACCTACATTTACCCTTACCCTGGGCTTGCCAACGACACATTCCCTGTACCCACTTCAGGCACTCCCTCTTCCATACAACATATCCCTTCTACCAGCTCCAAATGATAACTAGTTGTCACCATGTCTCCTTTTCTCATTTCTTAATCCTAGGAGACAATGCCAAGAGTGACAATTGCTTTTCTTTCATGGACTGAAGTATCAGGGCTTGAAAGTGAAGGGAGTTAGAAGATGGTAACACCTTTATGGAAACAATGGTATATGCCAAAGATCACAGTGGAAAAACAGTCTGGGGAAAAAAAGGTAAAATTTGACTGCAGTTCTAACAAGGAGTTTGGCAAAGCATAAGAAGTATGTCCTAAAGGCCCTTGATCCAGGAAATGTAAAAAAATTACTTAATAAGACATTTGGTAATCTTAGTTTAATACCTGTCTTTCAGTGTTAAAGGACAAAACTGAAAGTATTTTGAACACATGGGAGCACACATGCATACATGTGTGTACATTTATCTGATGTATATGCCTCTAATGTTCCTTCTCTAAATTTTTCCCAGTCTCAGTCATATTACTGAATTAAAATGAAAATAAACTTTAAGCCATGGAAACCACAGGTGAATTAGCTATGAAGGTGGTCATGCACAATCTTTAATGCAAAATGTCTCTGCTTCAGGGAAGCTGAGATTTAAATGAATGATACAGTATTTTCAATAATATGAAAATGACACTAAAAACTTGGAAAGACCTTGAGCAACTAAAATAGTTAAATATTATCTGATTACAGGGAAAGGGAGAACATGCTGGATTCTATTTAGAGTTTTATGTGGGTGGAAGGAGTCTTGTTCTGTTCCTGTTTGTTGAAACAACATATTTACATCGCTATATAATTAGTGTTCTCCCTTGGGATACTGTGAGTAGGTTATCTGGATCAACTAAGCAAACCCTTCACAAAATGAAAGGGATTCTTTTGCCACTGTAACTACTGGGGAAAAAAACCTGTAAGAAAATACTTTAACTCTGCAAGCTTTTGTGCCAATCTAGAAGAATTTAGTCTTCTAAGCAGCCTTCAGGAAGTACTAACTTTCTGAAAGATGCTACTTTTATTCTCTTGTAAGACAATATACTTGTTAGAAAAAATATATGATTGTGAAAAAAGGACCTACAGTAAATCCATAGTCAAATTACAGTTTAACAGCAAAGTGAAATTCATAGCTATGAAATGAAGTTTTGAGGATTTTTAAACTCTTGGGTTTGATATTATATATCTATTTCTAAGTTGAATATCTTTAGGAATCAATGTACTATTTAAAGTTTTGCTTTGTTATAAGCCTCAGGTGGCAAATATAATTGGCTGTCCAACTACAAAGAAGTATCATGACTTACATATTTTAGAGCAATTTTTTTTTTTTGGCCAAGCTGTAGAAAAACAGCAAAACAAAACGCATTTTCAGCCATAAAAAATCAGCTGTTTTCTGGATGTCTAGAGAAAATAATTATGTGTACTAGAAGTCAGATAACGCTATAAAAGCGAAGAATACAGGTCTCTAGCCTAAAGCCAGTCGCCTGTAAATATGTCACACACTGGCAACATCTTTTCTCTGACAGCAGCATATACATTGGCTTTTCAGGTCAAGCTGAAACAGTTCCTTTGGCCCTTGAACCTGCTGGTTGCCAGTTCTGTTCCTCCTGTGTGTATTTGCAGTGGGTGGAGGGGAAGATCTGTAACACACACTGATGCTGTACTCACTGTAAATTTTAGGAAATGAGGAAGAAGACAACCTGCATTTCAGTTACTTTGTAACCATATATAATACATATCCCATATCTATCCCCGTCTGTCTGTCTATTATCTATACTGTTAAAGAGGTGTCTTTTTTTCCGCTAACATTAATCCTCTGACTGTTCCTAGTGTGTGGCCTATATCTTGACACTATAGTAGTGTATGAGTACTTTTCAGCTCATCCTTTCTATTGTTACTATATTTTAAAAATAATTGTGCATATAATTACCCATTTTACTCTCTTTCATATATGCTTATGCTATTATAAAATCCAGTAAAAAACAGATGAACTGAAAAGGAGAGAGAAATCAATTTAAATTAAATTTCTATATTAGATATCTAATACCAATAGATTCACCTTGTTTCAAATATAACACTCAACCAAAAAAACACTAAAAATGCAAATATTATTTCTCTTTACAATGAGACTTCATTGCACACTAGTTCTTTGCCTAACCCTGGAATTGCTGTAGGCATTGCAGTTGCTTACTTGCTCTCCTGCTTTTCTTCTTGTTATTGCTTTCTTTATTAAGCAATACTAAGTGCTTTTGAATACTTAATGTTAAAACAGTTATTTACCTCATTAGATTTCAAGAGAATAAGGCATTTGTTTAATATGGTAATGATTTGCCATTTTACAAGGTTAATGTCCAAAGTTCTCAAAGCACTTTATGTCAGTAAATTTTACATCTTTGCTCTATTTCCATCTTCATTAAACACTATTAATTTAATTTGTTCATTAGGTGAACAAGAACAATGACACCATCTGAAGCCATATTGGACACAAAAAGAATATGCTTACATTGGGAAGCAATTCAGAGTGATTCAAGGGTGTACTTTAGACAGATTTAGTGCGGTCCCTTGCATCAAATGTTGCCACTTCAAAGCAGTCTCAACAATTGGCCATTATTTCTTATTCTTTGGTCTCCATTAGGGGACAGCAAACATTAATCACCCATATGCAGAGGAATTTCTCATTTAGTTGCTTCTGACAGTGGTCTGCTTCCTGTGTACCAACCAAGCAGAGAAAATGGAGGTGGTTGAGATACTTCAAAACTGTGCTACTGCTCTGAAACAAAGCTCTGATGTAGGTATAGATGCAGCTAGAAGACATGTCCAAGCCAGGACAGAATTGAAATACACCTGTCTGAGGCTCAGACAGAAGCCAGTGATTCCCAGTTTCTGACTGTTGTAACATAGCAACTAGAAATGGGTTATGATTGCAGGTTAAGAATACCACAAATTAAACAGTGACAAGAACTGCTAAAGCAACTGAAGAAGTTTGAAGCTATCAGTAAGCACATTTCCTCATTCCACATTTAAACTTTTGTTAAAAAAACCCCACACTTCTGCAGTAAAGTGTCCAACTGATATTTGTATGAATCATCCACCGTTGCTTCTTTTCTCCTTAATCATTTTTACTAGCCTGTCCTAGGCTTGAACTCCTTTAAATAGGATCTTCATCTGCCCTTCTTGAAAGCAAAGCACTTAACACACACGGTGTGCTACCATAAAGAAAATAACAAAATAGATGACATTTTGGATCTAGAGCCAGATATGGATGTTGCCATTCATTCCACAGCCTGATTTATCACTGCAATCTTTGTATTACACAGGGACATCAATGGTTTTTCATATACAGAGGTGGTTGAGTAGTTTCAGAAAGGGCTTTCATTAATAATTGAATCAAGATTGGTTTGCTGTATTGCATAAGGTCAGATGATTGATTAACATATGGACAACAGCTGGGCAGGGGAAACATTTTCAAAATTTCCAAATATTTTCTTTGTGAGTAACTATAACTCCTTTGCTGTTCTCCAATTATGGAACTTTCTGTCACCTGCTCAGTAAGCAGAAACAGTACAATGGTATTTAGATGATCAAGCTATACCATAAATGTCAGTTAGAGGAAGCAATCAGTTTACAGTTAGTTCACTGTCTGAAAATAATTTATCCAACTTTCTGATGAACATAAGGAAGTGCAAAGCAACAAATGTTTGGTAGAGGAAAAAGATGTATCTCAACTAAATGGGGAGGAAGAATTCAGTCAGCTCAACGTATTATTTGCTATTTTGTTTTTCAAAGAAGTTATGTTTATTTAACACAGTAGCATTTTACTACATGCAGTGCTAATGGAGGTTAAATAAAAGACACAAGGGCAGCAAAATCCCTCACTTACTTTTCACAAAAGGACAAAACTGCTATGTGAGAAAAATGCAGATTAATTTCTCAATCCTCACAGCACTTTTTGACACCACTGGCTATGGGTTACCTCTTAAGTATTTGAAGATTTTACTAGGGCTGACTGATTTCGATTTGGATAGGTTTAAATCATACTTGTCAGTGCGCTATTAATTTTTAACCACAGTCATTTTTTCCCTAGACCTGTTAATATGCTAGGCAGTCCCAGAAAGCATAAAACTTTGACCCATGCTCTCCAGCATTTGCATACAGCACTTTCTGTAGGTGTTTCATTCTGTAATCAAAATTCTAACTACCTCCTCAACAGCATACAGATATGGGAATCCACAGACCCAGATAAAAGGGCTTTCAAACTGGCCGTATGATTATCAGACATACGTTATTTTTATGTTAACTGGTCTTTTCCTTCACAATTCAGATGAAATACTAAGAACTTCAGCTGACTACTAAACTCTGCAGAAAACACTCTTTCTCTGGAGGTGCCGTGTGGTGGAATATGATTTTTCCTTACAACCCACCAATTACTTCCATGTCTTCTCTGAGATCTCTTTGGGAGCCATTGTAGTCAGAGAAATACAGTAAGACTGAGATCACTGTTGCCCCAGCACAATGCGAGCCTTTGAGGCCTTTCTGACAAACTGTTTGGGAATGAGTGCAGCCCCATCTTTTCAGAATTTCAAAACAGATCACTATACAATGGCAAATTGTCTCAAGTTTTCAAGCTGAGAAGACTCTGTACGCATCATAGAAGCATTTTGTTACCATTGGTCTAACACTGACTTTATTTTTAAAAGCTTGGTAAGAGTACACTTGCAAACTTCAAAACTGGCAGACTTTTATTTGGAAATTCCTGCATCTACATGATCTTCCCCAGGAATACTAAACTTTTAGTCCCTGTAATTATGACTCATGCTACCTGATCAATGATATAAAGTCTGTTGAAGACACCTGTTCTGAGCTCTGCAAAGACTTGATCAGTTTAGGAGCTCAGCTCTAACATCCCTGTTGGAAGAAAAATTCTTTACTGCTTGAGGAGACTTCTGCGCATGTGGGGTGGGTTGGCCTTGGCAAGACACCAGGTGTCCACCAAGCCACTCTATCACTCCCTCTCCTCAACTGGACAAGGGGAGAAAAACGGGATGAAAGGCTTGTGGGTCAAGACAAAAAGATTATTCACTAATTACTGTCACCAGCAAAACAAACTCAACTAGGGGAAATTCGTTTATTGCCAATCAATGGTCAGAGTAGGATAATGAAAAATAAATAATATCAAAGCGCCTTCCCAACACCCCCCTTCTCCCCGGCTCCCCCCGCGGTCCCTCCCCGCTCCCCGGCCGCGGCGCAGGGCGGGCCCGGGGCTGGGTCAGTCCCTCCCGCGCTGTCCCTGCCGCTCCTGCCCCTCCGGGGGAGGCTCCTCACACCCTGCCCTGCCCCAGCGCGGGGCCCTGCCAGGGCAGGGGGCCCTCCACGGGCTGCCCCAGCCTGGGGCCCTGCCGGGCTGCAGTTCCCCACGCCCGGCCCCGCCGTGGGTCCCCCCGCGGGGCGCAGCCCCTCAGGCCCGGCCGGCCCCGGCGCGGGTCCCCGCGGGGGCACCGGCCCTGCCCGCAGCCCGGCCCCGGCCCGGGCTCCTCTCCCCGCGGGGCCACGGGCCCTGCCCGGAGCTGCTCCAGCGCGGGCTGCCCGCGGGTCACAGCCTCCCTCGGGCACCCCCTGCCCCGGCGTGGGGCCCTGCCGGGCTGCGGCGGGGGAGCTGCCCCCCGGGGGCTCCGTGGGCTGGGGGCACAGCCTGCCCCGCCGGGGGCTGCGCCGCGGGCTGGGGGGAGCCTCTGCCGCGGCGCCGGGAGCCCCCCGGCCCTGTCCTGCCCTGGCCTGGGGGCTGCAGGGCTGCGGCTCTCACATGCTCTTACGCTCCTGTCTTATGACTACTGCTGGTGTTGCAGAGGTTTGGGGGGTTTTCCCCTTCTTAAATATGTTACCCAGAGGTGCTACCACTGTTGCTGCTGGGCGGCCTTGGCCAGTGGTAGGTCCGTCTTGCAGCCTGCTGGCACTGGTTCTGTTGGACATGGGGGAAGCTTCTAGCAGCTTCTCACAGAAGCCACCCCTGTAGCTGTCCTGCTACCAAAACCTTGCCACGCAAACTCAATGCACCGTGAGAATTCTGTATCTGCATTTGTCAGATTTACAGAAAAGTGAAGCAAATGATGGCGAAACAGATTGAACTCTCAACATATCATACTATGTAGTCAGTTGAGACTTGTAAGAGCAAACTGCAGTCTCGAGCAAGCCCTTTGCTGTTAATTTTTATAGTCACTTGAGGTGTAATAGAAAAAGCAGGCAAGCAAGTTTCCTGCATGGAAACCTCATTTCATCTGAAGAGCTAAGAATTTATCCTGGGATATCCGATCAGCATTTAGAGTCTGTATTAGCCCTCCCGCTACCACTGCCCTCAGTTTTTTCCTTTCTTCCCAAAGTTCTGTTGTCTGGCAAAGAAATACAAGCAGACAATCAGAGAGCTGTGAAGAACTCAAGTCAATAACTTTTTTTTCAGACAGTGTCAATAACATCCTAACCACCCAGACAGATGCTTGTGTAACTTTTTCTTTAAAAAAATCTCTTAACAGAGATTCTGTATCATTCTCATGCAGTCTGATCCAATGCTTGACCATATTTGTTTTACACTAAAAAGAATTTTTTCCTCTCTTTGAACCTTGGAAAACAAGCAGTTATTTTCCTCTTGATAAAAATGAGATTTTTTTTAAGCTGAAGAACTGACAATCCATTAGTGTTCTTTTTTTCCAGACTAAACAAACCATATTTTCTAAATCACTTGTGATATTTTCCATACTCTCCAGCCACTGTTTCAATAAAAAAGAAAGAACGAACTGGATTTTAAAAGTTATTTTTTCCTTTATCTAATGTTGATGTTTTTTCATTTGCTATCATTACCTCCCACATTCTTCCTCTTTTTCTGTGGTATTTTTTACTTTCTACATCCCTATCCAATTCAGGCTTGAATCCTCCTCCATAGTTTATATCTCACATATTTGCAACAAAATATATTTTAAAAAGAAAAAGGAAGAATATCAAGTTGTCCTCATTGCTCTTCTAGGCACCAAACATGCAAATAATTGTTTAAATGAGTAATAATTAAAATTATTAGTACCCCTTGAAAACAGTCTTTTGGAACCACAATTATAAGGTTCCATATTAGTATCTTTACAATCAACATGTAACATTTTGCCACCCAAATCTGTATTATTCATTGTTGAAGGTTTTATCTTTACAAAAATCTCAGTGAAGCTTTGATTTTTCTGCCACAAAGGTCCCTATTGTTAAAAGTGCCTTGCTTCATTCTTTTCCCTTCCTGTGCCCCACCCCCCCCCCCCCCCCCCCGGCCGCCCCGGAAACTCTTCAGTGCAAGAACTGTCTCTTACTATGTTTATGAAGTACATAGCAGAATAAGTCATTAATCCCACTTGGGGATTATCCTGTTGTGTTGGCAGGCAAAATATTTTAGCTCTAAAATCTTCAATAAAAATATTTCTCTTGCTACTGTCAGTAACAGCTATTTCAGGGAAAAAGAGAATTAAAGATCCAACAAAATGTAAAAGTAACTTGGTAACACATTCAATCTGTCATATCAATGGTCAAAAATCAAAAGATTTCATCTGATAGAAGACAAATGGTTTGGGGAAATAGCAAATGTATGTGAAATATGACTTGAAAGCTCTCCTGTGAGAGGCTAGAGAGGACGCTAAGCTCTTTAAGTGTGTGGGGGGAGCACTTTCTGTGCCATTAGTGCTTGATTAGATAATATAACCGATAATGTAAGAGAAAATTAGACTCTGACAAGAAGCAATTGAACCTTCAGTTTCGACAGTCATCTGTTGGACACCTTATCACTTTTATCCTTAGGGCCTCTTAGATGACACATAAGGACTTTGTTCCAGTGCATAATTATCATAAGTGCATAGTGAAATGTTATGCCTTTTCCAAAGATGCATTGGTTAGCCCCAAGCGCTGCCACAGTGGAATATTTTTAGGGGCCTGATTATGTATGCTGTATAATACAGCAACTGTGGTCTTTGCTGGGCCATAAAAAAATACAAACGTCATAAAACCAAGAGTCTGAAAAGCAGAATAGCCATCAAGTCTTGACCTGCTTGATTGGCAGACAGTTATACTTTCTAGCATAGACCAGAAAGAATAGCTATTGGGTTAGTCTTGTCTTCTACATGCAATCATTTCTTTATTTTATATCAGTCACGAGTCAAGCAGTGTCTTACAATGAAGTGCTTAAAATAAAGAGAAATCACCTCACGGTTTAAAAAAAGACTTCTGAAATGAAGCTAAACATGATATAGCTCCTGTAAAAAGCAGAAATTTACCACATTACTTAGAGAAGGTGAAAGCCATGGGCTTTGGTTGTAGTCTCAATTTCATCTTCCACTCAGCTGTACACCACAGTTGTACGTAAAACTGTTAACATTCTGTTTGTGACAATCACTTCCAAATATTTCAGTGAGGTTGCAGGAATCTCTTTCTCTAGCGATGTATGCAGATACCAGGTTTCCTGAAAGAAGTATATCAAAGAGGCTGCAGGTGTTACTCAGAATCTTAATTGTGAGCAGTGCTTAGTTTTCATACTCTCGGGTTCAGAGTCCAGAAGGTGTCTAAAAGCATAGTTCTACCTAGGATGTTAGCAGCACCTATCCAAAGCAGCTTGTCATGAAAGGTTTGTGTTTCAGAAAATCAACCAGCTCTATGATATTACTGTCATTTGGAGTTTAAAATGTCATTAATATCACTGTATTAATTCTAGATCCTAGAAAAAAATCAGTTTCACTTAGTGAAATTTAAGCTAAATTTAATTTCTGTCTACATATTTTGTTGCTTTTCTCTGTCATCATTAAAGCAAAGGGTAACGATATAAAAATTGATGAAATAATGAATTGTTTCTAAATTACACATATCCCATAGAATCATAGAATCATTTAGGTTGGAAAAGACCTCTAAGATCATCGAGTCCAACCGTTAACCCAGGACTGCCGTGTCCATCACTAAACTATGTCCCTGAGCACCACATATATGTGTTTTTTAAACACTTCCAGGGATGGTGATTCCACCGCATCCCTGGGTAGACTGTTCCAACGCTTGAACACCCTTTCTGTGAAGAATTTTTTCCGAATATCCAATCTAAAACTCCCCTGGCTTAACTTGCAGCTGTTTCCTCGGAGAAGAGACCAACCTCCACCTGCCCCCAGCCTCCTTTCAAGGAGCTGTAGAGAGCAATAAAGTCCCCCCTGGGCCTTGTCATTTCCAGACTATACAACCCCAGTTCCCTCAACTGCTCCTCATCAGACTTGTGCTCCAGACCTTTCACCAGCTTCATTGCCCTTCTCTGGACACGCTCCAGCACCTCTACATCCCTCTTGGAATGAGGGGCCCAAAACTGAACATAGGTTTCAAGGTGCGGCCTCAGCAGTGCTGAGTACAGGGGGATGATCACTGCCCTGGTTCTGTGGGCTGCACTATCTGGACACAAGCCAGGATGCTGTTGGCCTACCCGACCACCTGGGCACACTGCTGGATCATGTTCAGCTGGCTGTCAACTGATAAATATCCCCAGGCTCTTTTCCACTGGGCAGCTTTCCAGCTGCTCTTTCCCCAGCCCGTAGCACGGCCTGGGGTTGCTGTGCCCCAAGTGCAGGACCTGGCACTGAGCCTCGTAGAACCTCATACCATTTGGCCTTGGCCCATCAGTCCAGCCTGTCCAGATCCCTCTGTAGAGCTTTCCTACCCTCGAGCAGATCAACAGTCCCCATCAATTTGGTGTCATCTGCAAACTTACTGAGGGTGCATATGGTCCCATCATCCAGATCAATGATAAAGCTATTAAACAGATCTGGCCCCAGTGCTGAGCCCTGGGTGACACCACTTGTGACCAGCCGCCAGCTGGATATAACTCCACTTACTATGACTCCCTGGGCTCAGCCAGCCAGCCAGCTTTTTACCTAGGATAGAGTGTACCTGTCCAAGCCATGAGCAGCCAGTTTCTTCAGGACACTGCTGTAGGAAAGGGTGTCATACATCCAGGGAGACAACATCCACAGCCTTTTCCTCATCCACATAGGTGGGTCATCTTGTCTTCTCACAACCTTCCCTGGCACTGAGGTCAGATTGACAAACCTGTAGTTCCCTGAATCCTCCTTCTGGCCCTTCTTGTAGATGTGTGTCACATTGACTAACCTCCAATGAACTGGGACCTCCCCATTAACCAAGACTGTTGGTAAATAATGAACAAGGGCGAGGTTTTATCAGATTATTGTGCTTTTCACTGGCAATAGTAAAATAGTTAAAAATATGGTAAATTAGCCACCTAGTGGTTTATTATTGTAAAAGTATTATCATAAAAGTGATTCAGAATAATGTTTTGGTGGTTGGGGTTTTGGGGACTTTTTGTTTGTTTGTTTGTTTTCTTTTCTTTTACTTTTCTGTACTGTTTAAGCAGAGAGCCTTTGCAGGAAAGTCTCTGTTTTCTGTCATGAAGGGAGGAATGTGCACACAAATTTGGATGCAACTTGCTGATGTAGTAATTCACTCTGAAACATGATACATATGGATTTGCCCACAAATGCAAATTTGGCTGGTTCACCAAGTTTCTGGAAGGGCCCACAGTGTGAGTTCAGGTACAGAGTCTTCCATTTCATATGCTGATAAAGTGAAGCACTCCTGAACAGAGTATTAGTGGTTTAAAAAGGTCATATTAGTGATCTGTGTAGAACAGAGGTAATACTTTAGTTATTTCTATCTGATTTTTATTTTGTATTCTGCCCAACGCAGATATTTAGTAAGACAATAGGTAAATTCATACAACAAAAATTAAATCACAATGTAATTTTGCAAGGTCAGAGTAACTGGGAAACTATTAGAGGTGAATTCATTGTTATTCATTTCACTTCAAAGTTAAATGTCCGTTCCCATGGCCCAGTAAATGGAGTGTAATTACTGAAGGTATATAAATGATATAACTGAGAAAAATCTGACTCCTGTAGATGTTCTTGAGAAAGGGATTTTTTCATACATCTGGGTGATTAAAAAATTGTACTCCTGGACAGCAAGATTGGTCAAATTACTTCCTCATCTCCTGACAGAAAAAATACACTTTGAGGGGCCTTATTAAGCAATCTATCTCTATTGAGTTCATTAAGTTCTGGACAGCTAATAAGAATATAATAGAATCTTGGATGTCCTCTATAACATGATCTGACAAGTTGAAGCTCCACTCCAACTTCATTTGGATGGGCAAACAATGAACCATATGCTAGTTTAAAACTCATCTTAGCTTTCTTCTTGTTTTAGTAGGACTCATGAGTTTATAAAGATAGCTTAAAGAAAAACCAGGGTTGCCAATTCAACTTCATTCTAGCCTCTCTTTTTTCCTTGTCAGTGCTAACTGTCACAATTCATCTCACTTCTTACTCTACAGAAGACGAGTATAACCACTTCTTAAAAGACACTTGTAAACATCTATGTACAAAAATCCATTTTAGTGCATAACAAGAAATTAGGTTTGGTCTGACAAAACATAGTGCTTAACTATGTATTCATGAACATCTACTGTCACCTGACATACTTTATATTTCTATACTTACATTCACATCTCTAATTTACAAAGCCCCCTTACAGTTTGTATATAGATGTAAGCTGTTCTTCTTCCCTTTTACTTACCTGGTTTTGAATGTGTGATGTTTTGACCTCTTATTCCTTTCTTTTTCCTATTGGATCAGAGATCAGTCCTGCTATATTTAATGCTTATTCTAGTACCAATCTACTTTTTAATAATGCTGTCAGAAACCTAACGTGTAAGTCACCAGCTAGTCCACCTAAATGGCTAACACGTTTTTTCAAGCACAGCAGCCTTCATATTCAGTGGCACTCAAGGGAGAGAAGTGAATAATGTTAGCACCTATTCACCTGTAACTCCTTAGCTCAGATGATCATATGCTAATTTGCAGCAGTAAAAACTTCTCAGTCTGCAAGACAAGTCTGAAGAAGACTCAAATTCTCACCTTCAAAGTGAGAGATAATTTCCTTGATCTAACAGCAAATCCCTCCTGCTTTTCCAGGAGAGAGTTCTTGCTCCAAGTGTCTGCTCTGCTGTGCATCTAACCTGAACTGACTGTGCTTCCCTTTCCCTTTTCTTAGCACCTAGTACAAAGGCTGAGGCATAGAAGGCTTTCCTGATCACTGGAACTGGACACTGGGTTTTGTCCAAGCTCACCTGTCACAAAATGGAGTGATACAGTTTATTCATAAGAGAGAAGTAGCAATATTTTTATTGGTATAAAACAGTGATTAAACAAAGTTTGGTAGTAAATGCAACTGGTGTAACAAGATTCAATGGTAAGACACACTTGATTATTTATTTCATAGAGGATAGGGTCAGACAAAACTGTCAGGGAGATCCTCTCTTTGAGTCTTGATGTTCAGAAAGGACCCCCTTGCATTCTGAACTCTTTCTCAGAGAGATCTCTAGGTGTGGCTGGATCTAGACTTAGTCCCAGACTTGGTCAACAGTTTATGCCTAAGAGATTGCATGTCAAATAGTTAATCCTTTATGGTTCTTAGCTAAGTTTTCAAAGTTTAGCATGCTATTAATCATTTACCAAGAATCTGTTGTGGCAAGGAATCTCTCAACCTTGAGGAGTAACCTTGAGAGGCATCCCTACTCAAGGGGAGATCCTGGCGTGCAGCCCGCTGCCATACAGGAGAGCTCAACAGGCCCTGGGCCGTCCACTATTTATGGCTTAAGATGATTGACTCAGTCATATTTGCATGCCAGACATATTTCTGTTGGCACATGCTCAATTAGCCCTCAGCTGTTGAGCAAGATCTATGATCCTTAGCTGTTGTGTTGTTATCTGTCTCCCAAAGTCCATCTTAAATCAGATGCAGCCATCATGACCACCAGTTATGCAGAAAAAGGGGAGCAGGGGGAGCACACCATCACAACATTCTCCTTCCCAACCACAGAGTTCTTAAATAAGTGTGGTACTACAGTGAGCTCAAATACAACACCGATGCAGAAAGCAGTGCAAGCAGGGGTACAGCCCTTATGTCACTGCCAGCCCTCCAGTACTACTAATTTAGCCACTCTGCTGATCATATGCCCTGTATTGCTCATCAGATTGTCCGAATGTACCTTTCTGAGCTAACTTTTTACACTGGTGAAAACCCCTTGGGGTACCTAAAGGCATGAAAGTCTAGTTTAATCTATAGGGTGTGTGGAGAGAAACTATTGAGGCAGTCCAAATACACTGGTTATTCAGAGGAAGAAAACTGTCATCAGAAGTCATCCAAGCTGCTGGTAATGTCAAGGGCTGGTACAATAATGAACTCAAAGTTTCTATAGACAGGAGAAAAATTTTACAGCTGGAATTACTGAAATTCTTTTGACTATACTAAGGTGAGACTGGTATCCTGCCTTGGACTATACTTGTGAATTACTGGGACTGAATCAAGCTGGAAGAAGCAACTTTTATCATCACTGCTGTTGTCTCCCAGATTTCTGGGATTTTCCACAACACTACTCTGACTTCAACAAGCAGGTCATAACATGCATCCTGACTGGAAACAGACAGAGGAAGGGAATTAGGTGCTATGACGCCTCCATTGCCTGTGCTAAACATTGAATGTCACCTGTAACAGAAAAAGAATCCCCCTTTTCCGCAGATTTTCTTCAGCCTTGTCTCTGCTCACTTATCCCTTCAGCTAATAGTATATGTTTTCTTAGAATCAGATTCAGCTTTTCCAGTGCTGCTAACCTGTGACCAAAGTACAAGGAAGCACCTGTTTGTACAGCCTAGCAACCCAGCGAGTGTGCCAGACCTCAGTGTGCATCATCTGCTTCTCACACAGCAGTCAGAAGCAAAAATCAGCCCTAGAGGCAGAACCTGCCTTTTGTACCTTTACAGTTCTTTTCTCTCCTTGTTTATGTTCATTTATTTTGCTTTATCTAACATGAGATAGGATCAGACTTCAACTGCAAGATCTCAGGTTGCCCTAAACTCTCTTTTATCCCTTCAAAGAGAAAAGAAAACAGTAACAAAAAGAACAAATGTGACCTTTGAATCCTTTTAATCATATGTGTTCATTCCAGAGGTAACACAAGTTGCTCATTTTCAGGCTTTAACAGCCAAATAAGTGTCTCTGCTGTATGTGAATATCTATACTACAAGACCATACTAAAATACTCTCACTAGTGCTGCCCATGCTTTTTAAATCCTTTGATATTCTGGGGACATACTCTGTGTCTCAATTGCACATTGAGGATCCTTTGCGGGTGAATGTATATTTCATTGCTGAAGCTTGCTGAGATGCACCCCCAGGATCCTAGTCCCATCTTGACTTCTGCAGCAAACCTTGATTCACGTCTAGAGCACATGTGTGGGTTTCCTTTTTTTGGATATCAGATAACACAGAAGTCTTGCATGAAGAAGACTTACTTACATCTCACTGCATGTGAGTGCAGCTAGGACGTAAGCATGGGCACCAGCTGACTTGACGTGCCTGAAATCCACTGATACAGATGTCATCTACCATTCTTTCCCAATTCATCATGAAAAATCCCACCTTTCCTGATGAGAGCTATTAGGCCTGTGTGCTGTCTTCATGGTGGGCTGTCAGCTCAAGAGACAGCAGAACCCAGACTAGCCAGTTAGCCCAGACAGTTCCATCAAGAAACTTGAGACATTTGTGTGTACACAGGAAGAAATTACAAGTTTAACAAGAGCTGTGCAATGATGGGAATATAATCTTTAGCTATGTCAGGCAGGAACTCCTGTAAGCTTAAAGGAAGAGAAACACGAAATGTTAAAAGCAAAGAGGAAGGAGATTTTTAATTCCTTTTGCTGTCAGATTTTCTTTTCTTTTGTTAGCAAATGACAGATAACAGTAATTTGACCTGAAACCCTAGATGACCAGTTACTACCTAGCTTATAGCAGGGTCTTATACTTCAGGGTCCTGAGATACCCTCTTATTACAGCATCAGTCACCTGTACTTGTGCAAAGAATACTACTGGTTCCAAACTGCAAATGTATTAGACCCAATTTACAACATAACACAATTACTATGCGGCAGAGGCTCAGAGGTTTTGAGTCCTGTCTTAGCATGCCGTTGGCTCTTAACAAATAGCACATCAAGATTAGCATAATTAACATAACCTTCTCATTTAAAAAAAAAAAAAAAACAAAAAAAACCAAACCCCCCCCCCCAAAACCAACCAACCAAACAAACAAACAAAAAAAGACAGCCACAAATACACAAATAGAGTGAAAGCCTGAGATACACCACACAGTTATTGTTGATTTGGTTAGGTGGTGGTCCATTTCACTGATACCTCTGTAACAAATATATCATAAAATGACACTCCACAGCTGAATGTTCATGAGGAGAATCACTGACTTAAACCAGATTATCTTTCTTTTTTTTCAGTCTATCTTATATCCATTCCACATGGTCCTTCAGAAGATGAAAAATGTAACACATTCCTATCCCTTGGTTAACTCTCCAGCTCAAGAATAGTATGAATTGCTTCTTATTTTTGTTTGGTTTGTTGTAGGTTTTTTTCCTCTCAATATTAATTTTCCTCTCATTAGAGGAAAAAAAAAATATTTCTTCAAACATCTACTCTTTCAAAAAGCGTCAGATGAATCCTGCAATTCTGCCTGTTCATGCATACATATAGTCATAGAATTCTTCATCCTCTTAACAGTGTGCTGTAACCAGTGAGGTGTGACTGGACATCACAAGCAACTCCATATGATTTTGCATGATGTGCTGCCCTAGCTCTGCTGTCTGCAGTACCAGCCACACAAGACGTAGCTGGCAAAAAAACAAACCACAAAGACAGAACTTGATGGAAACAAAACAAAGGGTGTTTAATACTTTGTCACTACCTGAACTTAAGGGCATGGTTTTCTAAAAATCAGAATGTACCTTTTCCTCTACTTGAAATGAAACAATGAAATGAATCATGCAGTGGTTTGTTTTACATGAAGCAGTCTCCCATGCTCTCCTGGGAATGTCAGTGAGCTGTAATAGGAACTGGGACTTTTCATTGGATACTTGCACTTCTGAGGAAACAGAGCTTTAAATCTACTGAACCCACAGCCCTCAACAGAGTTACTTGATCCTTGGTGCTGTGGATGCACAGAATAGCTAGCAGCATTTCTCTAACTCACAGTTCAGAAAAAAATGGAAGGGAGGGGGGGGAGAAAGAAAAAAAAAATATCTTGCCTTCTCTTTCTTTCCTTACATACCTCCAGAGGATAACAACTTTCAAAACCTGTCTTACAATAAGGAAGACAATAAATGTCTGCTTTTCAAATAAGAGCTGCTGGATCTTATGCATGTTTGAGGAACATGTGCAGATTTCAGGTTTATGCAGTATATATAGCAGAGACATGTTTCCAAGATAGCACTGTGTAAACAACAAAGAAATTATGGACCAGAATTTCCAAAGAGTTACACTGAACTACAGACTGGGATCTATGACTTGCACCCTGAATTTAGGCTGCAATATATTAATAAGTTTAAAAATAAAGGAGAATTCAAACACAATTATTAAATTATTTTAGATGATACTTGCTGTCTGGCTGAAACTTCAGAATTTGTTAATTACATTATAGAAAAGCAATAATCTTCATGTTGCTAAGATTTTGAAATTTCAGTGTTGTTGCAGAGATCTATATCAAGTAAATCAAAATCCTTTTGCATTATAAAATTAAGCTAGTTTGTCAAACAAAGCACCTGACCTAGGTAGCTGCTACCTATAGGATCTTCTGACAATTCCAAATTAAATGCCTGTTTGTTATAAATTATGTTCCAAGCCACATCATGATTTTGGTACATACAGTTACTAATCATAGCCCCCGGTAATCATATGGGACTCTATCTTTTCGAGAATCTCAATGTCTAATGGTCTTATTATTTATTTATTAATATTTACATTTTAATTCCACACATTTTGGAGGAATTCAGTTTGAGATGACAACTCACGCATGTAGGTATCTTAACCAAAAACTAAATTCCACCCTTTAGGTCTAATGCAACCTCATCATCTGCTGTCAGGAGCTGTTCAACAGTTCATATGACTCAGAAATAATACATTACAAGATCAAAAGGTGAACACTATGTTAGAACTGTCTTCCAAATGGAACTTCTTTGCGTACAAAATTGAGACTTTAAATGTATCTTCATTTCTAAAGGGGAACAAAAGTCAAAACCTAAGGTTTTCCTGCAAGGCACAAAGTTCCAAAAAACTTTGTTTCAACTGCTCTGAAGCATTACGTTTTGATAAGGTAGAAATCTGCTGTTCTGATAAAGTTGGAAAAAGTTGCTTCATCTTTTTTACTTTTACTATATATTAAATTATAATATAAAATAAATGTCAAAACAAAATGTTTTGACCTTATCAAATTTTTTCATTTTGGTAATTTTCCCATCAAGGTTTAAATGAAATTGGTACATTCTTGAAAAACATTTAGGTGTTTTTAAATTGGCATTTTCTTCTAGCAACCTGTTACACTGGGAAAATCTTGACTAGCTTTCATCAACAGACACTGCCAAATATGGCAGGTTTCTCCTGTAGATCTCTATGTCTAATTCTGTTTCAAGATCTCTTTGTGAGGTGGATTTGCCTTCACTGCATTAGCTGAACTGAAATTACTTTTTCTAAACCATGAGTATGGAGACATGAACTGTGACTTGTGCTGCCTGTGGTTTCCTTGTAGCTAACTCCCAAACTGCGGCTATTTCAGATGATCAATCATGTGACGTAGTCATGCTGGGTGATTTTGGGTCCCTAGTTCTGGATGGAAAGAAGCTGATAGGAGCTGTAGCTCATAGCCAGTTGTCGATCTAGCCCAGCCCTGCTGTGATGGGCTGGATAGTCATCTCTTCTCATATTTGTCCTTCCCTTGAAGTCTCTGAGCATATGCATATATGGCTGTTGGCTCTAATGGCTCTTTACCACATGGAGACTCTAGTGTGCCTCTGTTAGCACGACCGCTGTTGGCCTATGGGCACTTCTAGCTGTTTTACTGTTCTACCTCTCTGAAGGACAGCAGAAGCGTAAATGCTGGGAAGATCAAATGGTTTATTTAGATGTGTTTAATGGACTCTTAAAAGATACATTTATTTTTTATGAAAAAGGTATGGTGAAAACACCCAGAACTGAAATTCTCCCCAGGTGAATCTGTGGCTGGGGCCATTAGAATTTCTTCATAACAGTCTGTTAACTTGATTTCATGCTTTCCTGTGGGGCCCAGAAATAAAAGCCAAAAAGTTGCATAATGGGGAAAGCATGCAAATCATGGCCAAGTACAAAAAATAGTGAAATCAAATAAAACCATTGGCAATGACTGCTGCATCTCTCGGTGTTGGTAGGAAACTAAAAATCTGTCACCAGCTAACATTTACTAGATAAGACACTTTTACTATACTCCTATTCATTTCTAACTTCTTCACTCCACTTCCTAGCTTGATTAAAAGACTATCTTCCATCTTCACAGATGTTTCAGTTGGAAAGTTGAAACTTCTCTTCCTGGAAGGACAGGATTTACAGTTACATTAACTTGTCTGTAAATAGGAGCAGCAGTGAAAAAAGGATGATTGAAAAAGGGACCTGAAGAAAACTCTTAAGAAATTTATGTAGTGTTCTGCATCATGTGAAACATTCAGGACATATATTTTGAGCAATGCTTTTTTTCATTGTGTACAGAAGGCATCCAATCGTATGCATTTATTCTACCTGAACCTTTAACAGGAAATAGTATATTAAAGGATAGAAATAATTCTAGTTCAAATGAAATACTAAATACTAAACCCAATTCCTTATTCTCTCAAAATCTGCTTTGACTGTAACATGACAAAAATGTATTTGGGTTTCAGCATTGGCAGAGGGGATGGGGTGGATGAAATTTTATTCATAAACGTACATTAGAGACAAACGGTGCATAATTTAGATTCTCTCCTGGCTTGTTGAATCTGCAGGCAGCCATGCTTTTTGTTGCATTAACATTTTGATTGAATAAGCAGGGTCAAAACCATCACTTTTCTCATCTAGGGAAGGAAAACTATTCTGAACCCAATCGTCAATCAATGTATATAATCAGCCTTTTTAAAGTATCTTGGGCTTTACACACAACTGGTTTTCTGTCATAATAAAATCTAAATATCAACATCTTTTCATTCAATAGTCCTACACATATACAATAAAGTCTTAAAAGGTCAATAAGGGCTTGAAACGTGTTTTGCTATTAACAAGATTATTGCAATGGATTTATTCCAAAGGTTGCACCATTTCAACTCCATGACCTTTGGTATGTTAATTAATTTGCATATAATTGTTTATACATTATTGTAAGGCATAATATAGTCCTGCTACTTTATCCATTTTGTTGAAGTTAATGGCTTTTAAAGTAAATCCAATAAAGTCAAAGAAAATGTCACTAATATCAATGAAGTATGCCTTTGAATATAATTTAATAGTCACCGACACTATAAGCCATAAAAGCACCATGCAACTGTCTTTTAACAAGATACTGTTTTTCAACAATGTACTGAAGCCATCCAAAATTATGTTCGTGGCAAGTATCAGAGCAGTAAAGGTGGTTAGTAATTACATGGCAACTTTCATTTGTAGTGCTTCACCAAGGATATCAAATTTGACACATGGGAAATGAAGACACTAAAGGTTAAACAACTTGCCCAGGTTTACATAGTGTATCGATGGCTGAGCCATCTCCAGAGGGAGAAGCTCAGTTGCTTCTCTGTGCATTCTCATCCCTTCAGTCTTACCATGCTCTGTGTGTGATACTTTGAGAATACCTGTTATACAGACTGGAAGTTGACTGGGACAGGATCTGGTTGGTGAATAGGATTCCTTCTGCCAAATTTATTGGGATCAAACTTGTAATAGACAGAATGTCATGAGCCCCCTTACTTTCTGAAGAGTAATAGTGAGGTTTATACACTTCAAACAAGCATATTATCAGATTGTATCTGTTGTAAATATAGATATCAATCTAACACATATTTTCCTGTACACAAATGCATGCCCAAGCCACAGTGAAAGACACCATAAATTTCAGTACACCTAGTTGAACACTAAATACCTAATTTCAGATTGCAGTTTTCTTGTCTATTAGGATACCTCTATTGGACCAAATCACTGCTTCCTCTGCATGAACTCATAAAACATACATACAAAACCTAAGTCCAAGGGTAGTATATTCACTTTCAGACTACTGTAAGTTCTAAATATCACACAGTAGTAAATCTGTGGAGTATATAACAGCCTAAGCAACAATTTTAAGGTCTTTGAATCTCATATGAATCTCTTAAGTCTTCTCTTTGAACTTGCTGCAGAAAATGGTTCTAAAAAACTTGAATGATGTACTATTGTCTGCCACATATAACCTGATTGCTGAATGATGTGTCAGTAGATGTCTTTCTCAGTGTAATTGCAGATCAGAGAATTTGTTTGTGATAGTTTCTGAATCTCTTGGACTTGCTCCAGGTCCAAGGTCAGAAAGCAAACACTGGACGGTTACCCTTGCAGATCTTGGACCCACATCTAAACATCTACCATTCATAGCTCAGAGAAGTATCACGAACATTTTAATTGAAAAATCTTTAAACATGTAATAGTCAACACTAAATGTAAGATTCTGCCCTATCATCCTTGTCAGGTGAATATCTATATCCTTGGAAAGCTGACAGAGCCATTACTTGCCTATTCAAGACAGTAATCAGATTTTCTGAGCATCAATCAGCAATCATGAAGTCGGGAACATTTTATCATGAAGTCAGAAATACAGAGGGTTTTCATAAGCTAATCAGCAGGCATCAAATAGACAATCAATCTAATTAGTGGCTCACATTTGCGTGGCAATCACAGCTGCCAAACCTAGACGACAAATTTCATTAGTAATGAAATCTGAGAACTATGATTTGTGAAACCTATCATCAGACTGGAATTGTGGTTATTTTAAAAGGAGAGTTGTTACGGTAGTTTGGGACATTTGAGGAATTTAATTTGCATGGTGGGGTTCACTTTCTGGTATCTCTTTTGTTTTCAGGGTAAATCAACATTCAGGGTCACAATTATCAAAGAGCTCATCTATCAATGTGATCCATAGTTTCAAACAAAGCTAGCATTCAATATTTAGATACTTCTTTTATTTCAAAAATGTAACTGATGGTTTTGCAGATTCTGGTTTCCTATAGAGTTCCTTGAAAAATGTTAGGCCAGAGCTAGCCATACCCAGAGAACTTCTAGTACAGTAAAAATTTCTAGAGCTGAAAATCGAGACACACACCTACATGCATATTTATGCATAAATTAACCACCTACAATGGAAAAAATAACTAACTAAATCAAAAAGAGAAAATGTTCCTGACATACAATATGACACTTATTGAGAGGAAGAATAGTGAATCCATGAAGGAAATATATTTTTTTGTTGAGGTAGCAGTGTCTTTTTTCCATTAAACACAGTATTTGCTGGGTTATGATCGTTGGCTGTATGCCATATCCCAGTCTTCAACATACTGTGAAATTAAATGTGTTGTTGCTTTTGATTTGGAGTGAGGGGATTGACGCAGGTCATCTTCAACCCAATTGTAGTAAAACTCTATAATGTACCTCTGTGTCTCCTTTTAATCAAGCAATTGAAAGTACTGTCTCTTATGTCCCTGTAGTCTGAGAAACAGAAAGAAACACTTGCAATTTCAGATCATTATAATGTCCTAGATGTTGCAGTTGTGGAATCTAAAAGGTGATGGTGGCCTCAAGGAGGAGTTCTGTTATGATCTGTTTGTAGTTTTAGGGTCTACTAGCCCTGTAGGATACATTGTCACCTGAAAAAGTTCACACTTAATTATATAGCCTGTTTCAACAGTGGTACATCTTTTGGCATTATATGCACAGAATAATAGTATTTTTTGTACGTGGAAAAAAGATAGATTTTTAGGCTACTCTATAAAATGCAGTTGAAGTATCCTTATGAATCAGCTTTGAATATTGGATCACTACCTTATTGGAATATGTTCACTGATTTTGACTGCAACAGTCCCAGAATTCTTGACAGAACTAATCCAGCTACTGCTGACGACCACCAGGATTAGCTCTTCAAGGAGCACAATGCTCACCATCATCTTAAAATAAAGATAAGGCTTTATATACTTTAGTTTAATCAGATACCTACTGCTAAAATTATAATTGTAATGGAAGAAGTCAGATTTCTATGTTACCATATCTAAACATTAAAATCAGACCCATGTTTAAATGAAATTTAAACGGATAGAGACTGCCAGGAGGCTCCAAGGATTTGAGCTTATGCAAGCTTTCCCAGGAAAATTCAAGATGAATCTTCAGTCATTAACTTCCAGGTTTTCTCATCTTGCAGTTTAATCTTTTGTGGCATGAAGTTGCAGTCCTGAGTTTAACAACCTTTCGTTACAAATGCACAATGTTAAAAAAATGGCAGATATACAAAATATTAAGTAAAAGTTGCTATAGAACGAAATATATAAGCAGCTTGGATATTTTTTTTTTCTTTCAAACTAAGAATCACAGTGTGAATTGGACTAAATGCCAAGAATAAAATAACAGCTTAAAATGAACAGTTGAAATTAACAGGTGTTAGAGCATATGCTAGATTTAACTGCCAACTATTTCACACCTTCATTAAAACCTTTCATGTCAAATTTAAGGCAATGTTAAAATAAAGGGGAAAAGCATAGCTTCAAAATGAATTGCTAATTGTTAAGTTTCAGAATCAGGATATATGGTGGCAGAGAAATTCTCAGTTCATTTTGTGTAGGAACACACTTTAACTGGGAAGACACACAACTAGAGTGTATCGCACCTGATTTTAATTCACAAGACTTTGTATTTAACCTTTAGAAAGTAATGTAACCTACAGAGCATTTCAGTAGGGGAGGCAATAGAACAACAATGCTTTCTTGTTTCATAGGGGTACAATAAAGGCAAAACAGACCAAGAGCAGTGAGGTGCACAGAGTGCTGAAAAACCTGGAAACCTGTATATCAGAAATCCAGGACTGCTTTTGCTAATAGCCACGAGCTCCCTACTGAATTTGCAAGATCTTAGGACTTGTCAGGATAATTTTAGGTTAACTTATCACTGTAACAGCATTTTTTCTTCTGACCAAGCGGCTATGGTTAGTTTGTTTTGTTTTAAATTTGTACAGTACAGTCATAATTTCATACAGATGTGAATAACAAGTATTCTGTGCAGAAAAAGGTATTTCTGGCCTTAATAATGTAGTATAGAGGAATACAGACCTGGTATGATAGTGGAGGCTTTGGGTAGTGGAGAAACAGGATACTAAGTAGTGGAGAGACAGGATACTGTCTACAAGAGTAACGGCATGGGTCTTGGCACAGGTTTGGTACTAGAAATCTTGCTTGTTATGTGAACAACTCACCCATGGCCAATTAAAGAATTGCAGACCTGGAGCTGGAACACATTGGTCTTAGAGTTAAAAAGGAGAAAAGATACCATCTAACCTACATAAAAGCCCCCATATATAACAAATTCAGTTGTAATATGGAGTTGCAGACCAATGAAGAAGCAGCAAAGTGTACAAGAGTTTTAGCAAACATATAAAAATAACACCAAGTGGATCCTAGTTACAGTGCTAAGGACCCAGCAGGCAGTGAAAGGGTGAAAATAACTCCAGGAAAAGGGGTGAAAACTAAGAAGTGTGTGTATAACAATATTAACTTTTATTATTATTATTGATACTTTTTGAGCAGAAAAATGTTCTTTTTTTTTTTTACATAATAATTAGATCTGAATTAAGACTAATTTTTGGATTAGGCCTTTAAGACTTCTTTTATACAGTCAATGAATTCTTGGCTTTGTGAGTAAAAAATGTTTCCTCTTTGCCTACACAAAAGATTTTGAGCATCGCAGACTCCATGCAGGAACACATCAGCTCCCTGAGACTTGTACTGTTTTCCCATCCATAGCAAGATCTATTTGAAAATTCCACATGAGTTCTGTAGCTGGTGAAATCATCACCAATGAATTTTTAAGGAAACACTTCCTGTACAGAAGTGTTTTCCCCAAAGTTGGGGATTTTTTGTTTGGCTTTTTTGTTTGTTTGTTTTCAGAAAACCATGTTGTTAAAAATGTCTAAATCAATGGGCAGTGCATGCCTACATTATTTATGTCCTTTTATCTACAGCTTGGAATCACAGTTAAAACATGCTACAGATGGATTCCCTGGGTTGCTGAGCCTGGAGTTGTTCTTATTGTGAGAAAGAAATGCAAACTTTGTAGTCTATCATACAAACATGGCTTTTGTTTTTCTCCCCCCAACCCCTGCCCTTGATATGTGTAGTAAGGAGCATTATCATTTACTCCAGTAGCACGTGGAAGATCAAAGCTGTATTGTTGTAGGGATTGTATGAATATATTACAAAAACATGCCCCCAAAAGATTATAATCTTAATTGAAGTAAAGAGACGGGATTTGGCTATTCACTACAAATGAGATGGGCACACGGGAGAAGTCAGACTTTCACGATTATGGGAGCATGTATCACCAATGCACATTGGTTGCTTCATCAGTCCAAGTATTTTAGAATCTCAGAACTGCAATAGTCTTAAAAATTGTAAGGTAATAAATAATGCTTGAAGTATGATTTCCACACCAGAAGGCTTTAAAGGAAATTGGAATACTTGAATATAGCACAAAACTAAAGAAAATCTTCCCGTTCATTGTACTACTTGCTTCCTGGCTTATGCAGCTATGCCAAAAGACAAGCCAGGTATACAATATCAAACATCTTCCAAAAAATAGTTAATTCAGAGAGTTTTAATTCCCACTTTGGAAGCTGCTCTAAAACTCAGTTCCTCTGGTAGCTTTATGAATGTATTATGATAATGCAATTCTAAAATATTTATTTTAGCTAATAGCTATTTCCTTTAGGTGAACACAAACTGTGCTGCAGAGTGCTGTAAAGAAGAGACTAGGAATGGAATCAGAAAAGAGTATGTTAGTCATTTTGGATTTTGAAGAAAGCAAAGTAATTTTTTATTGCAGATGGATGTTTCTAAAATACATTGTTCTTAGGCAATGATGAAATGTGAGGGGAATGTTTAGATATGTAGCCAGGCGTGAATAGGTATCTCTACTGCTAATAGAGTAGCTTATTATTTTTCAACTTTTGATGAAATCATAACACTGTAAGTTTTAAAAGGTGATTGAGCAAATTTTTCCACTTTTCCCAATTTTCTTTTTCACTGATTTTTTGAAGTAAGTTATGATGCACTTTCTTCTGTTCTGGGATGGGTGGGTTTTGCCCTCTTTTCTCCCTTCCATTCCCTGATTTCCTAAAACTGTAGAACTGGACAGGAATTTCAGTCAGTGGAGCATGACAACATCTGAATAAAATCCAATAACAGTGCAGGTACAGAGCTAGAGGTATTCCTTGAGTTAGTGGCTGGGTGCATTCTTTTTGTTGAAAAATTACCATCTTCTGAGGTTGAAAGTGCTTTCCATTTAATTTTCCCTGTTTTCAAAGGAAGTGTTAAACAAAAAGTAGTGATTTTTCAGTTTACTCTATTTCCTCAGCTCCACTGTTTTTCTTCTTTTTAGCATTCAGCTTCTTCAACTTGTAAATTGGGGGGGGGGGGGGGCGGGGATCGGGGATGGGGGGGACACAACAAAAATGGAAGTAATGAAAAAATGGTTTACAATTATTAAAAAATATTTGTGTGTACTTTATATATTAAAATACATATAATATTTTATATCTTTCCTATTCCTATTTTTTCCCCAGATACTTTTAGAAAGCACATGGTTCAAGTAGTCTACTTATCTATGAGGTAAAAACTGTCTCAAAGTATCAATAATCATACAGATTTTATAAATTTTCATTCAGTCTCCTGAATCCTTAACCACCAACTGATTGTCTTTGTTACTTTGTGGTTGAGTAGGAACCTAAATAAATCAAATTATTTCTCTCTGCCTACTTGGTACCATATAAGGCATACATCACATCAACAACCTTAATAAATGGTATTCAAGTTGTAAAAGAACACTGTCAGAGTGCTGGAGTGGCCCTTTCGCCAGCTTTACAAGCATTTATACCTTTGGAATTTGAATGATCATTGCCTAGTATATCACATGTGACTAAACAATAAACAATTCCACCATTATACCTATATCTTGCTTACTGTCACTGATAAATTCACAATTAAATTATTAATGAAGGTAAGATTATCATCTATGTGTTCTCCTCTTGGCTTGTTTCAAGTGAAAAGATCAGAGCTGTGGAGACAGACAACCCTGACAATTTTGATAGACTTCAAAATAGGAGTCTGCATGGATGATTTCTGTGTGTATGTATAGAAATACAGACTGGAGCCTTCTGCCAAAATCTGAAAGTCTGGTTTCTTACTGTTTTAAATAGAAGTTGGACAGAAGAGCTGACCACAATAAAACAGAACTTCAGTGCTTTACTGTCAATCTAAATTAATCATATGGAACCTATAATTTAGTGCACCTTTCTAAGAACAGTTAAACCAGAGCAGGGACAATCCACATTTTCTAACAAATAGAGTGAATTTAATTCTGCATTTGAATTATATAACATTTTAATTTTTTTCCTATGTGTTTGTAAAAAAATAAAAAAGATCCTTATGAAAAATAATTACAACTAACAAACGAAAAAATCAAGTTCATATGTTGTAGCACCATGTTTTGACCTGCAATAATCCTGGCAATCACAAAATATATTGCCATCTGAATGGAAGACACACCAGATTAGCATCCTTTGTGTTACAAAAATGAGTCAAAGACTACTCACACCTGGGTAGCTTGATGCTGCCAATATTTTTTTAGGATAATTAGATTCTAGTTATATGTGGAAACATCACAATTTTTTAACCCAATTTCTGTGTACAAAATATATATTTTCCAAAATGTGAACATTTTCTACTTTGAGTTTGGATGAGTAACCTGTGTTTAGCACAGTAGGCAGACCTTGTGCAGTCAAGAGCTGAAACATGCTTAGTTCACCTGCTTCTTCTTCAGAAAGCCTTCACCACAAGACTCCAAGGAGCACTATTATTTCTGAAAGGACCAACATGTCACAGCACAATGATGTAAGGTTGCTCCTTTTGTAATAGCTGAAAAGGTTTTTGGTTTTGTTGTTCTGGTTTTTTTTCTCCTTTTTTCCAAGAGTGTCTCTTAAATCAGTTTAGTGAACTTTCTGAGTGGTCCCTGAGTTCCGCTGTGTTGGGGGTTCCATGAAAGGAGGTCTTCACGTGGAACTGCCATTCTAGTCAACTGAAGATCCCAGAAAAGGAGCTGCGGTGGTGCTGATTTTGACTGGGCTAGAGTATATTCTCTTCATAGTAGCTAGTACGGGACTATGCCTTGCATTGCTGCTGGAAACAGTGTTGATAGTACAGAGATTTTTTAACTGTTACTGCTGAGCAGTGCTTACGCAGAGCCAAGGCCTTTTCTGCTTCTCACCCCACCTCACCAGCAAGTAGGTTCAGGGTGCATGAGAAGCTGGGAGGGGACACAGCTGGGACAGCTGACCCCAGCTGACCAAAGGGACATTCCATACCATGTGGCACCATGCTCAACAATAAACACTGAAGGAGGAAGTAGGAAGGGGAGACATTAGAGTTATGGTGTTTGTCTTCCCAAGTCACTGTGAAGCATGACGGAGCCCTGCTTTCCTGGGCATGACTGAACACCTGCCTGCCCATGGGAAGTGGTGAATGAATTCCTTGTTTTGCTTTGTTTACATGTGAGGCTTTTGCTTTACCTATTAAACTGTCTTTATCTCAGCCCATGAGTTTTCTCATTTTTACTTTTCTGATCCTCTCCCCCATCCCTTTGAGGAAGAGTGAGTGAGCAACTGTGTGGGGCTTGGCTGCTGGCTGGGGTTAAACCAAAACACCTGTTAAGTGACAGAGGGTCCAAAAAACCCCAGAATTGTGAAATATTTGGTTGGTTCTCCTTTTAATACACAGTAGAGGAAAATGGTCAACTGTCCATGAAAAGTGGATATCTTTCTCAGTATTCAAACAGCAGCCTTGGGAGATTTGTATCCTGCAAGAGCTATTCATTAATTTGTAGAACTCTGAAGAGGGAAATGAATGATTTTCCCTGCCCATATTTATCTTCCATAAAGGTGCACAGCCTCTGTTCCATTATTTTAGGCTTGCTGTGCCAAATCCTTGTCCACCCACTATAAGGAGGCCAAGAAAATTACTGCTCCCATGACAGCTCAGACAGTCCAGTCCCAGCTACTCTCTGATGCGGGTGCAGAGCTCATACTTAACCATCTGCAGTAGATGTTGCCATCAGGAATGGTCCTGCACTGGCAGAGGTGAAGAGACCAATGCAAATAATCATGGCTCCCTCTAAGCAACTTAGGAAGACTACTGTCCATGAAAGCTGAGATCTCACATATGCTACAGATGCACATTTGCTGGGGCTGGAGTGGAGAAGGAAAAAAAAAAGAAAAAAATCCTATGCAGAGACAAATACCAGGGCACTCCCATTTTAAAAGGAAACATTAAAACCCCATTTAAAGCATATTTTCCATTACTGGACTTTCTGGGAAGTAACTTACTCAATTCAAACAGAAAGGTCACATGTTGGCTGCCTGCACACTGTGCTTATTTCAAATATGTTAAAACCAGTCAAATTTTTTAGTGTAAACGCATTTGTTCCTGTTGCTAATTTGCTTTCTCAGGAACTGAGATGATGACAAAGGAGGTAATCCTGGAAAGACTAGCATCCTTGGACACAGGTACCTGCTTCCAAATTCCCAAGTGTTGCTGTAACCAGTCGACATGGATGTTCATGTGCCTTGAATCCTTCACAGCTCCTGCCTATAGAAGTGCAGATTGACTCAGAAAATAACCCTGTGAGAATGGGAAGAAATGAGTTCATCTTCACATCTTGTGCTTTAAGCTTTGTCTTGGGGCTCATAGCAATTTTTCTGCTGTAGATTACATGGCTGGGTACCTCTGGGATCCCTTCCCAATTTAAAAAGGCCAAGGGAGCAGCATATAAAAAATGAACTCTTCCTAGCATCTGATTCAAGACATTGCTTAGTCACATGTTCCTCCGTCTTTCTTTCCAACACAGAGTAAGAGAAATGCACAGGTCAGTAGAGTCTGTGAACAACTTGTGCCATCAGCTGGATTTTTGTATTTTGTACAGTGAAGAACTGATGGATGGTTTTGCCTGTCCACCAGTTCTGTGAGAAAGTACCCAAGAAATATACTCACTTCTATAACTGTACCGTGATTTTATTATAATTAATCTTCATTCTCTTTCTGATTTTCACACATGATACATCAGCCCTGCCTCTTGTCTCTACTGATAACATCATTAATGCCCAGCGAAGAGGGTCCCCCGTGGAGAGTCAGCCAAGTCACGACAACCACACCAATATGGCTACATGCCATGCTCACTTTATTAAACAAACAGGTCATATTTATAACTTAAACCGACCGCTCACCCGACTTTACACACAGGTGATTGGATAAAAGTCTCTGGCCACATGGGCGTCCGTGTCGCTGACTGGTGGGCACGCTGCAGGTGCCAGGTCAGAGTGTGCTGATGAGAGTGTGCTGATTCTGCGGTTCCCAGGACTTGCTCTGCACCTGGCTTCTTGTTTGTGCATAGCTTGTCTTCTTTCTCACACTGCTTGTTCCAAGGACAATATAAAGTTGCTCTGCAGCTTCAACTAACAGGCCTGGGTTGTCCAACCCCGACAATGGTAACATATGTCCTCCGTCCTTTAAAAATCCCTCTACAGCCCAGTAACTGGTGTTTTCATAGTCAAATACTTTGGTAAAAGATACCACTTTGTCTGTGAAAGGCCTTGAGTTGCAGATCATCAGCCACAACAGATGCCAGATGTGGAAAACTTTACAGCTATTGCACACATATATATGTGCGTGTGCCTGTGTGTTTAAATCATAAGCTAAGATTATTTTCAGTGTTCAGTTTTGACCATTGTTGGAAACAGGGTACTGGATTGTAAAAGCCTATACTGGACTGCTTTGACTAAGTAAAGCAGCATTTGTAGACAAAAAAATGTCAAAATATCAAATTACTGCTTTTCAGCTCTTCTTTTTTACTTATGTACTGCCAATTTGTGCTGCTGGCCCTTGTGAAAAGGATGAAGTAGTGTCTCTGTGAGAAAAGCATCCTGGTAGAAAGCGCTTCAGCTCTGAAAACTTCTTCAAAGATGAGTAACAGTTGTGTAGGTTTCTATTGCCCTTCCAAAAAATGGAAGAAGAAGAAAAGAAATACCATTAAACTCTACATCCCTTAGACAAAAGAAAAGCAGAGGTTTTATTCCCCCTGTTTCTCCAGCAGCTTCTGTGTATAAATTATACATTTTCTTAAATATCTGCATTTTCTCTTTCAGGTTTGAGCTGATAACCTGTGTCATTGCGCAGTAGGCGAACCTCATGCTGTTACAAGCGGCGGAGTTACAGCCTTACATTTCACTTCTCTTCGTCCCAAGGAGCCCTTTGCTATTATGCCATTAGAGATAATGCAAAGCTTTGAATTGAAACACCATAGATACCAGTGATGCATGGCAACCTTTCTAGCCAATGAACTGCTACTGTACAATGGGGCCTACTCAGCCACACCAGCCCTTGTTGAGAGGAGATAATAATTTCTGTAGAGAACAGTGTAAGCTGTAACACCTTCCCCAGCTAAGGAGCTAAGAGAGCTGTGTGTTTCTCCTCTGAGAAGATGGAAATGCACGTGTCAAGATTGCAAAAATCAGCTATATGCACTAAATACCTTTTGAAACCATTCTTGCTGCAGTGCACTCCCCAAAACACGTTGTATGAGGCACGTGGGGTGTGATTGCATATGTTCTCTGAATTGTTTGCATTTGGGAGCATGGGAGGGTGTGGGATAAAGGTGCTGTAATGACTTTCTCATTGCAGAGCTCAGAACAGCTCTATGCTCTATGGCACTGGGTGCATGGACACGTGGCCAACTAAGTCTTACAGGAAATGATCACTATTAAAATCTTTTATGGAAGATACAGAAGACAAGCAGACAAAATGTTTGTTATGTAAAGTATTCAAGAAGACTTTCATTTTAACAGCATCCATTATTCCCTTTTCTTTTAGTTGCAGAGCATTTTTATGAGGAAAATTCCCTGGTTGATAATGTCTTTTTATACAGTATTAAGATGATATTAACTCCCCCTTTGGGAGAGACAGAGAAAATAAAAAATAGCTGAGATGGATGGACCCGTATTTGTTGTCTCATTTGTTGGAATCCAGCCTGCTCCCTCAAAAATAAAACAGGACAAGCACATACACAAAGGGAGTGGGGAAAATAGCCAAGAGAAAAAAAGAGAAAAGCTTCTGTTTGTACTGTTGACTCTGACTTGTAACCTTGCTGCTGGAGAAAGACAAGCACAGCATATAGTCTTACCAGCCACTCCAAGACCTGGCAAGCTTGAACCAATGTCAAGGAGTTTAAGACATTACTATTAGCTGTCTTTCTGGTCGCAAGGTTAACAAAATAAAACAAAACAAATCACAAAATAACTCCACAACAAACCCCTAAAAAACCCAAAAAGATAAAAATAAGAAAATAAAGAAAAAAGAAAAATAAATAAATTGAGCATTTTGACCAGTGAAGCCAGATTCTATTTAAACTGAAAAAGGAGTGGGCGCGTGGGGAAGGCAAAGATGAGGAAGGACAAGGCTGAGAGTTACACCAAGGACACAAGTTTCATGCTGTAATCAGCTTTCAGGACTCAGCCAAAGCTGGCGGCAGAAATGCTGTTGTTGTGCTCTTCCTCTCTTTCTCTCGTGTCCACTCAGCCTATCTCTGCTTCTTTGATTTAGCAGGATCAGAAGCACAAAAGTATAAAAGTGTCACTGTGAATTCTGGGCTTCTAAAATAGGGTAAGCCTGGCAGCTCAAATGAAGAATGTTATTCCTTTCTGTTTTGTTTTCCTCCCAGTAGCACTGCCAAACTGTCCCTGCCAAGTAAGGTGACTGCCATAACATCCCATCTTCTCATCTCGTTGTTCATCTGTTAACGTTAATTTTTGATGTGCGACTGTTGCTCCATTGCTTTCTTATCTTTGTTCTTCCAGTTTACCAGAAGATCAGAATCGTTATCCAAGGTATCAGGAGGCCTCCTTGTTTTGACTGATTTAATCATTTATATTTAACTTTTATTTACTTTTGGAAGCAATGTTTTCTAACACGCTGCACTGGTCTTTTGCTGTCTTGAATGATAGAGACTATAATTTTACTTTGCTGCAGCCTAAGTGAAATAACAATTCCAATATGTTGTCCATGCAGCTGTACCAATATGTTGTACCATGCTGATACTGTGCACCTAAAATCAATTTCCCAGCTGAGGCAAACTGTCAAGTATTTTATGCATCCTCTGAAGTACCCTTGCAGTGCTATGTGGAGAAACCTCCAGAGCACTTCGCATTTGTTTCACTTACAAGAAGTCCTCAAACAAAATAAAGATATATGTGCTTGATCCACACCTGTATGAATTGTGCAAGGCCTGCCAGGACCTCTCTGTGAGCCGTTTGGGTTGACCTCTGTGTTTGTTCTTGCACATCCTGAGCACATTGAATGTGCTGGTCCCAGCATGAATGGAGAGAGCAGAACATCCTTGGATGGCAGCTCAGCATGGCCCGGAGGTCTTTGTGAATCTCAATCCGTCTCTGAGAGGCAAATGGTATGTGTTTACATTTGAGAACAGGAAGTTATTTTACACTCAACACCAGCATATATGTCTGTATGTTACTGCAATTCTGTTTTCTTGATTTATTGCCTATATCCCTTCTATTCTTCCCCTGCTCCCACCACAATCCACTTGTGTCCAACCCCTAAGGCAGAAAGATCGTTTTCTGTTAATTCTGTGGGAGTGTGAGAGTCTCACTGAGAAAGGCAGCCCCACAGGGCATGAGTACTATTCTAAGACATGGCAGTAAGATCTGGCTCCAGGTTCAGGTAAGCCAGGGAAAAGTCAAGACATAAAGAAAAGCATTGGCAAAATGTTTTTGTTTTTAAACAAAACATTAAATAAAAAAAAGCATTGGCCTTGAGAATGACCAAGTGAGTGGGGTAGCTATCTGCTTCCCCTTGTGCTTATCTTCCCTTTGCCTCTGACAAATAGCATGACTTAACATGCTGGCAGGGAGAACAAGAGGTGGGGAGAGTGCAACAGTGTCTACAATAGGAGTTGACAAGGGGGTCTCTTTCTCCTGATTCATGTCATCCTTCAGTAGAACTGAGTTTAATTTGTAGTCCTGGAGAATGTATTTCTGAGGAAAGGAAAGCATAAAGGACAGCCACAAAACCCATGGGTCTCTAGACCCTGTTCTGTACAGTGATAACAAACTCTACAATGTCAGATTAAAAAAAAAAAATAACAAAACAAACAAACAACCCCCCAACAACAACCAACCAACCAACCAAACCAAAACCAAAAAAAACCCAACCCCAAACCAATCCAATTCAAAGAGCCAGTTTTATAGTACATCAGACATGTAAATTGCAGAAAGGAGGTTAGACAGTCCTGTGCATAACATCACTTGACTAGTTCCAGATAAGTTAATATATAGGATTTATGCACCATTCTTCTGAGGTTCCACTGTCTACTGACTTCAGAGATAGGCTTAGGCAGCTCAGATGTCTTGTTGGGAGCTACCTAGCTGTTTTTTTAGGGAAGTTAGTGTCTAATGGATAGAGCAGATCTCATTCTTCTTCTAAGCAGGTCTTCAAAGAGCTGTCAATTAGTTTCCACCATTCTCAGGGACTTTATGCCCTTCACATACTAAATATTTTCTGTGAAAATGCAAGCCCACTGTGCTAAAAAACAAACCTGTCAGAAGATTCAGATGGTTATATATTTCTTCCTTACCTCTAATGTGGAAAAACCAGAAAATTCTATTTCAGGCATTATGTTTAAAAAATACTTTTCCACCATTGTGCTAATCAGTGAATAATTGTTTAAATTTTCCAGTCAAGTGCTTCAGTATTAAATATTTATCCTAGCTTTTAAAGATTTAGATTTAGAGCAATAGTCTTATATTTAATCACTTTGTAGTGTGCTATCTCATTTAGGTATTTCTGATAAGACTTTTAATATCTTTACCTTTGTTGCTGTTCCTTGTTCAAAAGAGAGTAATCATGATTCTAAATGAGACTGTCGTCACGTAAAAGTAGCCTGCTTTTCTTAGGACATTTAGCAGTTGTTTTCTCTTTTCTTAAACCTACTTGACAATAAAACAAGAGAAATTAAGTGAAAGCAGGAAAGCAGTTCCAGGAGTGAGCCTGGATCATGTGGTACATTCAGTGTTTCTACAAATGACTGGTACAAAACTGGGCATCGCATGACTTTACCCCAGTATCTGTTTCAGAAGACAGAGGGAGCAAAAGAGAATGGGTCAAATGCATTTATATATTTCTAAGGGTAAAAAGAAGCTAAACAGAAATGCTGATCATGTACTAACTTTTTAATAATTTCTGGTTTTTCTCAGTTGTCAGACTGAAAACCAGTCTGTAGTTGGTAGTTGCAGAAAGAAAGGAGTCAAAATAAATGTGGAGTCACATGAGGAAGGGGCAGTCAGCAGAGGGAGGGAAGACCTATGTGAGACCCTCAGAACATATACAGAACGTATGAAATATGACTGTTCCTGTTTCATTTCTGTCTAAGGGCTGTGGTTTTGGGTTGGCTACCTCCTGTCATTCCTGCTTCTAAAACCATACAGTAAGGAGACTCATCCTTTACTAGGTGTTTTCAGTTTCTATATTTTTTTAAGCACAAACCTAGAAACCATGTGTTATGCAAAAAAGCAAAACAAAATAAAAATTAGCAACAGGACTTGTTCCACTGCATATTTCAATATTTACCTTTTTATTCTTCTTGGGTTGGCAGCCCTACTTGAATAAATCTGGGGACTTTGTTCAGGAAAGGATCATGCATTCAGACTCCTTACTTATTTAGAGTCATTCAGACAGCTTTCTTAACAAACCTCCAGCTGTTTGGACTTTAATATGCTTCATGAACCTTTCTACAATCTGTGCAGTTTTGCTGAACTGAAATTACTTACTGAGGGCCATGATCCAAATCCTGTTGAAGTCAATGGAAGTCACTCCCATTATTTCAATGGAGCTGGAGCTGGTCCATAAGGCATTGACCGCCTGAAGTTGCTTTGCAAATGCTGAATTTCTCCAATGTATAAAGCACAGTCAATAATGAGCAACAGGCTGTAATGGGGCTGAAGGAGTATATAGTGTATGTATACAGCACTGAATTAAACACATCACTTTATACTGTCATAAAGCATTTCCCACACTAAGTGTTGTTCACATTACTCATAGGAGATTTAGGTTTTTGAAATCCCACATAAAAATGTCCCAGCTGTTCTATATAATATATCTTATAGTACTTGTCACTGTGTGTAGGAAGGGTAATTAACCTAAAGAATATTATATTTCACTGCCAAATGTTAAATGTCAGTATTATAAATTTCTTAATATAAACAACACATTTAGAAACAGTAGGAGAGATAGAGATGGAGTGTTCTTTGAAAAGGTATTTCACTAAGGGACTGGATGGCCCAGGCAATTGTTACAAGATACCTTAAAGTCATCTTTTCAAATTCTGTAGTGTCTAACAAATCAGTAGTATCCAGCTGTGATGGGAGGTACTCGAGAACTTAATGCAGTGGATCTGACTGCACACAGAAGTAGTTCTGTCTTTTCTTAGTCAGACACTATTATTCATAAAGAGTTTAATTCTTTTGTGAATTCCATGTTCTTGAAATGGTTGAAATACAGAATTTCTGTCCAGGGAGACATTTCAGGTTTTTTACCAAATGTCTCCCAATTTATAATGAAAAAATAATATTACATACCTTTCAGTAGTTTTGTGAAAGGTTTTGGCAAGTTAAAAAGAATTGAGTATTTCAGAGTCAGCGAACACTCTGGCTATAGGAAATCCTCCTCAAACAGAGGTACTTCAGACTCTGGACATCCCTGCTGCAGACTCAGAAGGGTAACTCGGGAAGATCTCCAGCAAAGACAGTTGGGGCTTAAAGGCTCCTGACTCTTCAGAAGTCTGATGGGAAGCTCTGGAGGCCATCGACATCAAGTTTGGTGAATCTTTACCAGACATGTGGATTCTGAAGTCTAGCATTCAGCAGGAGCTAAACTGGGTCTTTCAGACTTTGGCAAGTCAGTTCTGTGAAAATCAAATTAATTACAAATGCTTTTCAATGAGAAAATGTCCAGGCAACTCTGATATGTTTACCCTTTCCTATTGTGTGGTCTTTGCTATCTTTATAGGACCAAGGAACATAAACTTGATTCTGCATAGTACTACAAGAATCAAGTCTAAAGTAATTCTGTGGCCACCAAAACTGGCCTTTGTGCTTACACAGACCTTGCCTTGTTTTCCAATAACAAAGAATATCAGAATTCAGTGATGAAAGTGTAGATGACTTTTTCGAAGAGATCTTTCATTTTGATTGAATGATTCTGACTTCTTGCTCAGTATCTCAGAGTGCTTTACCTAGAAGGCAAAGAACCCAGGGAAGAAAAAGAAGTGAAGGAAAGAGTAAAAGAAAAAAAGATGAGCGTGGAAGAATAAGCAAGGCTCTGAAGTAATTCTGTCTGACTGTAACAGTAGGGGCATTTCAAGCTTGTTCTGGAAATCTTTGATGGAGGGTTAGTATTCTTTCCCAACTCTGATACTTTAATTAAATCCTCTGCCTTCTGATTTTGAACTATTCAAGCCAAAAAAGAGCAACAAATAAAATGACCCACCATGATGGGGACTTACTGTGCCCCACTGTACTCGATGTATGTTTTGCCAGTGGCTCTTGCAGGAGTGGTTCTGGGCTTATGATGGCTTGCTCTACAAACTCTCATTTCTATTGTTCCATGCAATTTTTGAGAAACAGTCTTAAGCCACAAGTCATCATAATTTCCCTTCAACACCCACACAGCCCAAAAAGCAATAAACCAGACTTGTCAAGTGACGTCTTTAAAAGGAGGGGACAGTCAAAGTTTTGGGTCTGTATTATGCATTTCCTTATTTTACTTCTTTTATTAACATTCTCACTGCAGTCAGGATTTTGAAAATGAGAATCCTGCCTACTGACAATATATGCAATTATTACTGTGACTTTTCCATGGAAAAAAAATGCAGGTGCATTGTTTTGTACTTATTCATCTGGAGAAAAAGCTTTTCTCAGCATCATGACAATTATTTACGAGATGAAAATTACTAAGTAGTCCGTCTCATTTTTCTGACTGTCAGTTTTCTTCACTGTCTTTTTCTCCTCATAGAAAGTGAAAGTGTCCAACATGGCTTCCATTTCTGTCCTTAAGACCAAGTTTGGAAGATACCTCTAAAAATCCTTTCTCCAAGTTTGAAATACGTATGAAATCATTGACACCAACTAATCACACTAATTTCTTGTCACTGTTAAAGAATTTTCACATGAAAGATGCCATAAAACACATTTCATGTTGATAATACTGTAAACAAATAACTTACAGCATTATTAACTGATTTACAAAGGTTTTAAACAGATATTCCTGAAACTAGATATTTTGATTACAGAGATAATAGAACAGGGTACACAATAATGAAAAAATAGAGCTTTCCAATTTTGTTAGGTGGAAAACCTTGACAGGTAAAGCTGCACATTTAGAATGAATTTTAAAATATAGTACAAAAAAAGGGCAATGAACTTGAACCCTTTCATTTAAATGTTAGTTGAATATCTATGAAAAGGATCTTGAATTCTGAATAATGTATTCAGAGTACATTTTGCTGGTTGAAAGGTAAGCAATTTCTACACCATGATAAAACCTTCTGGTCCTACATAGTGTTACATTGCAAAGGTTCCCATTGGTGAACCTTCTTGCCTAAGTTTTCCTTATTTACTTATTGATAGTACAGCATCAAACATTTATAATAAAGCAAAATCTGATTTTTTGTAAAAAACATTCTTCATGAAAGACATCAAGAAAAATAAGGAAAAACCTAACTTTGATTCTGGAAAGTGTCATGCTTCTCTTGGAAATCTGAGGATGACAGGTATGCAGAACTGCATAAAGACCCACATGTTTGATGTTCACATGTATTTTCTGGCGATCCTATTGAAATGGTTGATGAATGTCCATCAAAATTTGTATAGCCACAAAGAAGTAATTGCCTCTATAATTAATGGCTGTTATCTTCAAAATGTCCTTATTATTTAAGAAAATTATAAAATTATGTTTCAGGACAGAATCAGATCTTTATTATTAATAGCATAACCTTTTATTGACTGCATAAAAATGACCAACTAGATCACAGATTTTTGATCCTGTTAATGATCAGTGATTATCTCTGGAAATCACTCAGGAGTTTGCTCACAGACTATTTCTGTTTCATTCTCATGGTTTATGGGAAGATTTGGGTGCCCACAGTATATATCACAGGCATCATCAAGAAGCAGCATGCAGCTACTGATATGGTATATTGGCCCCTAAGGATGTAAATAAGAGATTTTGAAAGGTATGCCGTGGAAATAAGTCTATCTTCCTAAAATGTTGATGAGACTTAGAGCCCAAAATTGTAGTTTTGATTTTTTTCTTAAGTAACCTCATAAAATACCACAATGGGGGACTTTTTTCTTCAAGTTAGAAAAGTTAGGTGCTCCTAAGTACCTGTGTAACTTCACTCCTATGAGGAAACTTCTGGAATTTTTCGTAGGCCTGAGTTATCACAATAATGAACTAAAAAGCAAAGAGAGTGGGTATTAATACATTTCCATCCTTAGAGTGACCCTTTATCAGAGAGTCATCCCAGGCACATAGGTCACTGTGAAATCCCTTCCCATTTTATTTCACCCTAGATATTAAAATTTCTTTTCATCATAAGTAGATTTAATAAGAACAAAGTTATGCATCTACTTAATAGCTTTGCAAGACTGAGGACCTCTTTGCTCCCTATTTAACCTGAAAGTAATTCAGGCAAATCTGAAACACTTAGAAAAAGAAAAGCTGGAATCAACAGGGTTCTTTGCTTTCACACCGTATAAATTTATGCTGAAACATGGGCAATGACATTTCATTCTTAGCTGTTGTCACACAATACTGCATAGCAGATCAAATGTAGCAATTAAAAATGTTTTGAAACTGCAACTCCTACTCCATAAATTACCACAGCCTTTTGTTACAGAACAGCCAAGTCAACTTCCTGTTTGCGCTTAAACTATTCACAGCTTCAGCTGATGTCCTGCAGTGTCTTTTCCAAAGGTCACACCACAGTTTTTCGATTCACACATTTGATTAAAAATATAAGAATCACAGTGTCCTGGGAAATGATCTGCAGTAAAAATAGATCATACTACCTGCTGTTTCCAGAATAAACCAAGTTACTGTCTCTTTTCCCCATTCAGTTAGCATTGCAAAAAGTGATGGTTGTTATGCATGTCTGAAGAAGTCATACTGCTAAACTAAATTATTTTATATGTGGGGCATTTATTTTATGATTTTATTATTATTATTTTTTAGAGGACACCTTCTGTAAATGATAAAAATATGCTCAGTTTAAAATATGGTTAAGGAAAACCAAGGGACAGAAAACTAAGAGTGGGGTGGGTGTGGGTGTGGGTGTGTGCATGTGTGCGTGCATGCGTGTGTGTGTGTGTGTAAGGTCTAAGATCTCCTCTCATTGCTTTTCAACTGCTGCAACACATCGTTGTACAATTGCCTTCAGACTGTATTGTCATAACTTTCCTTACACTGATGAGCATCCTCCCTGAAGTCCTAGCTGCATTTAATGATGTGGAAAAGACTGTGCAGAGAGAGTTTATACACCATCTTTTCTTTCTTTGAAAATCACATCCCTCAATATGTGTGGTAGGATAATGAAATGTCTACTTCTATTATCAATAATCCTAATACTTTGGTGTCCAACAACCAGAAATTTTGAAAAAAAACCACATTTGCAACATATGGTGCAAAATCCTGGACCAAAGTGAGTGGAGTACTGAAAGAAATCCCATGTTGAAATAAATATGTCAGATTACAAATTCCTTTGAGAATTCCTTTACACTTTCAAACTGGGAACTTCATTTTATGTCATGAACTCAATTCATGTAATCTCATCTAATCTAATTATGACTTTGTCCAGAAAAGATATTTTCACCAAACCAGATTACTATAATTAAAAATTCTCCCTCGTGCTGTGTTTTCAGCTTTCCTCCTGCATTGTCCAAGGAGAGATTAATGCAGAATCTCCTAAAGAGGAGATATCCAAATGGGAGACTGAGCATGTGGGGTGAGGGTGCATTTCTGTGGCCCAAAGCTGACTGGGGGAAAGTTTCCTTGGAGCCTCTGCTTCCCAAAGAAAGATGTGCATAGATTGAGAACTGGAAAATCCTGACCAGACTTTATCCAGACCCTGTAGTTATACAAAGAAAAACAGGGAATGTGGTGCTGAGAGAATTTATAACAGACTGGTAAGCATTTTGAGTGGGAATGGGCCAAGTTTTAAGAGCAGATCTAACACATGTTCTCTCAAATGTAAATTGGATTAAAAACTGTTCCGTTTTACTTACTCTATTGTGAAATGACATGCTAGTTTATTAGCAATGCAGGTCCTGACTAAAATTTAGGATGATTTTTATGTTGAGTGACTCTGTGGGGAACTTTAAATTTCTTTGATGCTTTTTGTTATAGCTTTAGCTATATTTAAACTGAATTTTCATGTACGTAGAACATCACATTCTTCTTTGAAGCACAAAATAAAGATGTCAGAACAGATTGAAATAGCTCTTTGTGAGCCCTCACTGTGACTGTATGCTGGGGCCATTGGAAAGGAAAGTAGAGCCATGTGCAGGTAAACAAATCGTGGCTTTGATCTAGTCAGCCCTGCTTTGGGAAACACACGTTACTGGCCAATTTCTGCTTCCAGGGATAATTTGATCCCCTAAGTTACACGTATCAATTCTGCTATGGGATCTATCAGCACAGAGCTCTACAAAATCTCCTTCACCAGGCCTTCTTTCATCTGAGTTGGAGCTGAAACACACAGCTTGCTAATGAATATTATTAAGCTGATAGACTAGATGTTAACACAATCATTTACATGGGTATTTGGTGAAGCAAATGTAGTGATTTACTCTAATGGTTCCATTACTGTGCTGAACATTGGCAAAGTATGCACTGTTTCTTTCAGGATCTTTGCCTCAGAAGAAAAATAACTCCAAGTATTGATAGTCTAGTCTAAATAACCATTCTTGTAAGTTATTATCTTAAAAAGTACTTTTTTTCATCCCCATTAAATATATTTTCCTTGGTCAACATAAAATCTCAAATTGCAATATTGGAAAAAGAAGCCTTGCAAGCCTCTACTTTTATATTCTCACAACTTAAAAATAGCCACTGCAATCTTTTTTGCCACTGTATTTTCTGAAACTATACTGTATAACAACACTACATCGTTTTGATAGCTCACAATTGCAAGTCTGCTTTCCTGATCCAATTTCAGCTTGATATTTCTGCAATAGATCATATCACAAAAGCATTGCAGTCGGAGTGAAGATTTAGCATAATTCCTATATTTAGGGTTCTGTCAACAGATGTTGAAAATACAAAGAAACTATTTTGAAAATAGAAGTCATGGTAAATGGACATTTGTCTATCAAGCCTGAAAGTATGGCTGGCTACCTGGCTTGCTAGGAATTGCATACATTGTTGTCCTTGAACTGTAGCTGTAAATGCACTAGCAAACAGCGATGCTGCCCAGAGAAATAAATCAGTTTGAGAGTACCCTACTTCTTTCTTTCAAATTACCATTAATAACATTTTGCTTTTGCAAGATTAATGCACCTTAGCAGACAGAGATACAGTGAAACCAACTGTCTTGTCTGTGCTCCAGCTTTCAGTCATGTTGTTTTTCTGCTTTACTTATGTATGCATATATTTCTAAGCAAATTTAGAGCTAGGATGTGCAGTACAGAAGATAGGGCTGATACAGATGAAGCAGTAGTAGCAAAGTAGCTTTCCTAATACTTCCAAGATAAAGAGAAACCTTTGTGATTAAAAGAATGCCTCCCCACTGAAAAATACAGCTAATGAGGTTTTTTTCCTGAGAAAGAACAGAAAAAATACCAAATCATATGGAGAATATAATTCCAAAACTTCATGGATTCAGTGGTTCTTTGATGAATAGCAGGTAGATTTTCTGACAGTTCTGGTTTCTGGCATCCCAGAACTGCCACTGTGCAGTCCTAGGGCACACAAGCTTGTTACAGAGCAGGGCTCTGCCACAGGGAAAGTCTCTTTAATCAAGCAAAGCTCCATATGTGCCAGCACCTTCGCTCTTAAGAGGAATCACAAAGCCAGATGTTTTCTCACCCAGTTTCCTGCCTTAATGCCACTGTATCTTTTATAAGCATTTCCCCATCTTTTTTGACTCTGCTCACCTTCTTGAAGTGCAAAATCCCATTTAAATAAGCACAACTCTGCCTGAGGTCTAGGACAGCACGTCCTGTCTGGCTTTAAGGTTCACAGCTCTAAAGCTGGAATTCTTGGAGTCTCAAGGGTTTTCAGCTCTACTGAAGCTTTTCAAGACTTCTAGAGTGCTTTTTGTGGAAGCAAGACCTGAGGCTAAAATTCCTGGGAGAAGCTCCTGTGATGGGATTCAGCTGAGCAAGCATGGAGCAAGGATTCAGTTCAGGGTTAAGGACACATAAATGAGGGTGCCTAGAAACACACTTGGGGCCTCACCTCCCCTTTTGTCTTATGGAACATTGCACAATAGCTTTCAGCCTGCCAGACACTGGGGTCACAGCGCAGTTACATAAAATCAGACACCTAGTGCTATTTGAGATGTCCTGTGGCGTCTGAGACATCCTTATAAAGCTGACAGATACACAACACAGGATCTGCATAAGATCCTGTGCAGGACCAGCCTTCTGCAAGGTGTAACTCACCAGCTCAGACTGCAACATGGAATCCATATTTATGTTAGAGTGAACTGAACTTGCCTCCACACTCCAGTGGCTGACTTGATTAGGGTTCTGCTGACTGTCATTGGAGCTTTGGACCCTTGCACGCTTGTATTCACCTACTGATAAGCACCTGTCTTTCAGTGTTGACCTGTGTGTCTGCACAGAGATTCCTACATTTACATGTCTAAATTAGTGAGCTGATCCCATTGCTGTATCTAAACTCTTCACCTAAGCTCTGTTTAAGAAAAGTCAGGAAAGAGATGCACTTCTAAGGTGAAACTCATCTTGTCTTAGTGTAATAATTCAGAGCTTAGATGGGCCTATTTATATCCATTGACTTCCAGGGATCTTTGGGTAAATTCAGGGGTAGACATTTACATGGCGAACATAAGAGGTGAGGGATTCTGTTCTCAAAACACGGACAAATTTGTCATTTTATGCACTGCGGCATTTCTCCTTTATCTCCAGATGCTGGCTCGGAAAAGCAACAGCCTTCTGTACGGTCTGTGTCAAATCTGGAAGCCACGTGTAAAGGACAAAACAGTTTAACTTTTTTCCTGAATACAGACTGACTGGCCATTGTCTTATGTAGAGAAAATGGTGTTTCCCTTCACTAAGCAAGTAAACGGCTTCTTTTTACGATAGGTGTCAACTCTTGCATTTGGTTGGTAAACCAATTTTTCCAATGAGACATAAAAGTCTTGATCCCTCTCTTTGGTGGCTATTCAGCATTTCCCAGCAAGGAATGTATCTTTCACTGAACCTTAAATCCAGTAAACTGGTCTATACATTAAAAATGTATATGGTGTGAATATCTAAATAGTCTAGCTGTTCAGCAGAAATTCTGAATGTTTCTGGTTCTTCACTGAGACCAGACGTAATAAAACACTCTAGAATGCCGATCCGTTTAGGAGGATTTCTAACCTCTTCAGAAATCATAGCTTACCAATGCAATAGGAGTTTTGACATACTCAGCTTTCATACACTGGAGAAAGGATCACTTTTTGGCTTGCCCTGAAGGGCAATGCAGGGCCAAGCTCTTTGTCTTTCCTTGCTGTGGAGTTTGCTTGTTGTCCAGTCATGATCACCAATTTAGCTCCAGAGAGATTAAAAAATAAGTTTAGAATGTGGTCTTGCAAGAGCTCTGTGCTTAAAAAACAGTTTAGATCTAGACTTAATTATCTTATCTCAATATTTCACTAATAAAATGCAAACAAAAATGCTTGTCTGCCTGCCTTCATTTAGATATATCACTAGTTCTCTTACACATCTCTAGAATCCTGTTATTCACCTCCCAAGGTCTGCAGTTCCATTTGCAACCGTATCACTGGCTATGAATTTGTTAACCTTAAGAAGTATCAGGGAGATACTAGATAGAAAACGCAGAGCTAGCACTGAGTGGGAGTACTGTGCCTAAAGCACCCAGATGTGGAACAGCTGCATTGTTCAGCAAATCACCAGAACTCACCTGGGATGTTCAATGACTCATAAATTTAATTTCCTTCCCTGGGCTATTCAGACTGTTGGCACCACAACCATTTCAGCATATTCCCTGCGCACATTGATTTCCCTCCTTTGAAACCTTTCAGTGAACCAGATTATTTCAAAACTCTTGCTGCTGCCTGTTCAAATGCTGCTCTTCTGTTTGCCTTCAGAGCCTCATTGGCCTCCTTGCCTCTGTATCTTGTCATTTCTCCCTGTCAACGTGAGCACCACTGCAGCTGCGGCAGGGCAGCAGATAGTGAAAGCTCGAAAGCTAAGTGGGTAAGTGAGAATGAACACAAAAGGACATTTAACTCAACGCGACATTGTAGGTGACATTTCTCATTTCCAAAAGCCTTTCAGCCCTTGCAAAATGCAGAATGACAAAGCTTCTATGAAAGACTGGCAGACCCATCTGTGTTGTTATAAATGCTAACAAATTACATCTGTGATGAAGGTCAGAGAAAGGCTGGATAATATTTGTCAGAGAGGAAAACCTGAAAAAAAGAGAAAGACTTCCTTCTACTGGGAACAAATCTCTGGGGGTTTGTCATCTCGCTGAATTGCATCGTTAGGATCCTCCTTGCTTATGGTCTTTCTGATTCCAGAAGTCTTGCATTTAATGCACTAGAAGAGTCTTATCTCGTGAGGTTAGGATCGTCTCCTGGAAAATGTAAGCTGTGGGTCTGTATCAACTGAGGCTGAGGCGAGCCTGAAATGTGTGTTCCCTTGTCTGAGTAAAGTTGCTCTGATCTGTATAGACAAGAACGACACTGTGCTGTTTAGTTTTGGTATGATCTTTCCTGGGAATCCCAGTGGAGCCTCCCTGTCCACAGCTCGATACTACTGACAGCTTTGAAGTGTCAGCTAAATATCTAACGGTTATTTGGTTTATTTCTGAGCATACACTGGTGATGGCCTAGGCTGCAGGAGAAATTAATATCCTAAAATGGAGGCATTGCTAGGTTTTCAGCTTTTGAGGATAGGCAGCTGTCGATTATAACTTATCTGGACATCTAAAACCATTCTAGTTGCCAGAACAGATAGTTTTCCCACAAAGTAATGGAAAGATTTAGAAATTTGTAACATATTGAGGGCGGTTACATGGAGAGTATTGTACCTTCTTAAGTTGTGTGAAATCTAATTAAACATCAAAAGATATATTCTCCTATTTTTATATTATGCTTTTCCCCAATACCTTCTCCATCTTGTCCAAATTTGTATCTTTTTATTTTTAAGCATTTCAGGGAAAAACATCCCTCCAATTCAACTGTCTATACAAACATGAATTTTTACATCCTTTCAACATGAAAGACTTATCTATAAAATGTGATCACTTTCACTCAGCAAGGCAGACAGACGATGTTTCTTCCACCTTGCTGGGTTATGGTGTCTAATTTTACTTGAAAGTATGTATACTTATTCCACTCAGATAAGCTTATATTGATGTCTGTAATAAAATACCCCAAAACTTGAATTGCTACTAGGTTTGCATTTCATTAGGAACGCTTCTTATGCCTCTGATAAGTATTTGCCAGTTTGGATTTTACCCAGAGTGTTAAAGTCAATGTCTCTGATACCTAAAAAAAAAATATATATATATAAAAAAAAATAATAAAGAAAGACTGTTTGTATTAATAACGGGTCTCCAGACACCAGGTTTACATTTCATATAAGAGTTTCACGCTTCCAACAATATCATGCACTACAGAACAGTGCTGTGTCACTGATTCAGTGCCTGCTTCCCCCTAACCACAGCAGTGATGGGTTGCTTTGCAGATCTGCTATCTACAGGTGTGAATCAGAGCTCCTTGTAAATATGATTCTCATTGACTTCATCTTTTATAATAACATTTATAATTTTTATAACACATAAAGGCGCCAGCCAAGGCTGTCACTAATTATACATCTCATCATGTATTCTTTGTGCACTTCTAGTAACTGTTCTCAGTAGCTCTAGAGCCTGGCAACACTCCTAGCAAAAGGCATCTTTTCTTTAAACAATTTATGATGCTGGTTAGATGAGACAGACAATCAGAAGCCCAAACAGTTCCCAGGGTTACAAGATCTGGGTACAAAACCAAAATGGTCTGTATTTCAAGCCAGTTCCTCCATGCCTGTCATACATGTCACTCTCATGACTCTTTTACTCTCATTTGCACTTTATCCCATCATTGTAATGGCATTCTTCTCCCACTCCCATGTCCCCTGAGTCAGGTACTGCATAAATATGTACAGTACTAAAAAGTTTAGAAATTTAACGTGTTTTGGGGTCAAGCTCTAAGCTGACAAAGGTTGAATTCTGTTTCACTTACTAAACATGACAAGATTGTAAAATGTATATCTTTGTCAGGCCAGTAACGCCAATTTTGTTGGTAATGTGCTCTGGTAATAATACCAGGAAGGTAGATGCTCTTGTGTGTGAATGTAAAATTAAAAGCATCACAATAGTGCTTCTGTTCATGACCTGATAGGCACATCTAAGTACAGATGTGTACAGACCCTTGCAGATTATTTACACATGTCAGCTCTGGAAATCTACAGCAGTTACAGGTAGTGTAGCTTAATCTGAATTAACTCAAAATTGTTTTGAAAAAATGGGGAAAAAATTATGATCTCAAGTAGTTTTCTAACTTAGCCAACTTCTAATTTATTTTTGTGGAAAATAAAACTTTTAGGTGAGGATAGTGAAGTTCTTTTCCATAGTCTCATGAGCTTTGCAAATGTTACTTTAACTTAGACCTAGAACATTTTTAGAACCTGTTTAGAATGAGAATAAGAAAAAAAATCAGATATACAACTTCTCATAACAATAACACTGTTTTTTAACTGATGCTGTCTTACAATTTAACTGCTCTGTGTGAGAAACAAAGAATCTTTTCCATCCATATCATTCAAATGGATGTTACTGCAGCTAGCAATAACAGAATTCCTAACAACGGAATAACAATTGTTGAGTGCACATAAAATTTCAGCTGATAGATACAGATTGAAAAACAGTAAAGGCTTCAGGCAAACCCCACCATTATTTATTTGAAAGATGCATAATCAGATTTATTGAGCTGATTAGAGTGATAGATAATCTAAGACTTGGCAAGGCACCCCCAGATTTTCAAAGATTTACATGTGGATTTAGCTCCTTGCAGCTGATAGGCGTCACACAGACTAAATTACATGCATTGCTCTGAAAATGTAAGGAAACGGCCATTGAAGGGGAAATGGCTCACAGAACACTGTATAAGGTGATGTGTTGTTTGCATACTATTATATGGAATTGCAGGCTCTGCAGTAACTCCTAATGGGGGAAATTTATCACTGCAGAGAGGACCTGTCAAAGCAAAGATAAGGACTGACAGACTGTTTGACAGGGAGGAAAGAAGTGACCAACCAAAGCTTGTTCCACAAATGGAGGACAATATGGAAGAACTGCATGGGGATATTTGGGGGGAAATATGGGCATCAAGATGTGACTTAATAGGAATCACTGTAATGATGTGGGAGGGTGGGAGAAATGCACTCAGAATATGCAGAAGGACTGACCAGAGCGAGAACATAAGGACTGCATTTTATACTGTCCAGTAAAAGCATATGAAAGGCACAGACCTGACAAATCTGAGGTAGTGGAGATGAGATTTGCCCTTCTAAAACTACACCAATACTTCAGTCATTTGTGGTTATGTTCTCACTTGCATGACAATGCCTTCACCAACCCCTCCAGCCTGATTCCAGTGCTCATCACCTAACTATCGCTGTTGTATCAGCGTGGTGGGTGAACACAAGCCAGCACCTAAGCACCACACAGCCATTTCCCCACTCCCCACCCCTGTGGCACTGGGCAGAAAATAGGAAGAGCAAAAGCAGTAACCCTCATGGGATGAAATGAAAATAGTTTAGTAGGTAAAGCAAAGAGAGAGAAGACAGTGATGCAAAGATAATCACTCACCACCTCCCACAAGTAGACCAATGCCCAGCTGGTCTCTGACCGGTGGCTACCTCTCCCAAACTCTCTTCCTTCCATTTTGTTGCTGAGCATGACATTATATGGCACAGAATATCCCTTTGGTCAGTTAGGATCAACTGTCCTGGCTGTGTCCCCTCCCAGCTTCTTGTGCAGCCCCAACCTACTCGCTGGGGGACAGAGCAGAAGAAATGAGAAGGCTTCAATGCTGAGCAAGCACTGCTTGGTGATAGCCAACACGCTGGTGTGTTATCAACGCTGTTCTAGTCACAAATCTATAGCACAGCACTATATGGGCTGCTATGAAGAGGATTAACTGTTCCAGGCAGACCCAGTATAGTCAGGTATATTGCTACAGACGGTATCTCTAGGTGGCTGTCGCTAGACATGTTGCTCCTGCTCAACAAGAAAGCAGAGTTCTAAGCTATGCCTTAGCACAGGTCTGACATGACTGGATTTCTGCCATCACCCCATCGCACCACACTGCACTCCATTCTGCACTCAGTTCTGCTTTAAAGAAGCCAGTGGAGAGGTTGTGCTACTCAAAGCTCAACCTCATGTGCACTTCGGTCCAGTATTGGTCCAAAAAGGAACCAGCAACAACCAAGAACAAAGAAGGAAAGAAAGGAAAAAACGTCCAGCGTTAACACCCATATGAAACTTGAGACAAAGAAAGCATGATGGTTTTTCTGAGCCAGAGGCAAGAAAATGGAATAAAAAGAGCTTTCCATTTAATTTGGACCATGTTAAGTTTCAGGTAATGGGAAGGGAGTTAAGAGGAGATGTGAAAATCATAGACTTAGACAAATATGTAAAATGCATACTGCATTTGAACAGAGAGCAGAACCGGGAGCTGAAAAATAAATTTGTGAGACAGTATCAAAAAGATGGCAACAGAACGGTGTGACCTGGTGAGATTGCAAAAAGCAGAAGTGTAAAGACAGTTATATATTCTTTTCCCTTTTTACAAATAGGGTTTCTGACTTGACATACTGTCTGTGAGAGTGCCATCTGGTGATCCACAAATACATTGCAAAAATGACCTTCCCAAGCAAGCTACAGTCAGAGCAATAATACAGATATTTCAGTATTTTGCTGCTGGTTTCATTAGACCAAAGCACTATTATATGAATTGTACTGAGAAAATAAAAATCATTAGAACTCACAGAGGGAAGGGCTGGAACAAACATACTCAACATTTGAATAAAATACAAGCAAATCTTTAGCAAACCTTGTATAAGAGGTATGCATGCAAATTCCTGGTTATGCTATAAGTACGGAAAGGTGCTTTCTATTAAAAGGAGAGTTTGGGGGAGTATTTACATAGTTTTTTAATGCTGTAGCTAAATCTTCACTCTAGAGTATATAAAATGTTAGGTAGTAAGCAGTAAAGGCAGATTCAGTAAGGCTAGCACTTTGTCTTTAGAGCTCTTTCTAAATTTACTTTGTTGTTGTTCAGTTTGTCTTCTAACTTTTATAACTAAAATTTGCTGGCGCTTCCCCCTCTGACTGCCTGAAAAAGTTTTCGCAGCCAAAGTAATTAGCTTTGTTGTTTTCATCTTACACAAAGATTGAGAAGAAAATATGAATTTGAAATATTGTGGATGGTTTCTTCATTATCACAAGGGGAGGTCCCTTGTGATATTTCTATCAAATTTATGTTTATGTGACCTAGAGGGCTTGCTTTGTGTAAGAAAGGAAATGCTTCATGCAGAAAACGGAACAGGATTAATACATTCAGTATCTCCAGAAACTGTGTTAAGAGGAAAATTCTCATAAGAATCATATAAATGAAAACCCTGTTCATCTCCACTGTCTAGAATGTAGTGACTCCATGTTTGCCCCAATGTGAGAGGCTGGGTTAGGGTTGGACCCACCACCCTAAATAAGATGCACTGCAGTTCAAACACTCCCTTACTACAGGAACATGAGCTCTGAGCATGGACAAGCTATCCAGAAGGGAGGAACAGAGGTGCCATGTTAGCCCTTCTGACCAGAGGCTTTGACAGCTCATTAGGTGGCTGTGACACTACTTGTAAGGGAACAGAGACACAGCGAGATATCATACAGCAAGTCCTTACTAGAGCTAGTAATGAAGTCCACCTAAGCCTCCAGGTCTGAGTCTGGCCTTAGATATTACACCACTGTCTTTCCACAGACACCTTTGACATCCCAAAACAGAACCTGAACCTGGGTTAGGAACTGCAAACACTTGGAAAATAATTTCCATAAACAACACTAATTGGCAACTTAATCAGTCACATTTATCTTCATTTAGATGTGAGTGAAGATTAAGTCTCTCCAGGGGTTAGGATATAACTGAAATAAACATAAAGCATTGTCTTTTGAGATGCTCACCACAAGAAGTTGCTCATTAAAATCAGCAATATTGCAGAAGACTGGGAAGTAGTAAATGATGTACCTAGAGCAAAAAAGGAATAGATTCTAGCAGTAACAGTCAGAATAGATTCTTCTCAGTACCTGGAAAAATAGCTGAAATGTTAATTAAAGATAGAGTAACCAAACTGCACACCTGAGCAGCAGTTAGCAGGGATTAAGCAATACAGTTTGGAGAAAAGCAAGTCTTGCCCTATATGTGCTGGAGTTCTTTTATTGCATTAACAAAAGAGTCAGTAAAGAAGAGCCAGTTAAAATAGTTTATTGGAACCTGCTGGAAGCCTTTGATACAGTCTCTTACAATAGGCTGTTAAAAAGACAAAAATTGACTGCACTGGGACTGGGATTTCCAAGCAGCTAGAATGGGCAGTATTTTTAGAAGACGGTAAGGCCACAGAAAACCATCTCAATGGAGAAAGGGTCAATTTGACATATGGATAAAAGTTATGAATGAGACACTCTGAACTTGCAAGTTTGGACCAATGCTGTCGAGTGATCTATGCGAAAGAACCACTGAAACTTCTATCACTAGCATATATTTGGGAGTCTACAGAAGACTTGGGGAAAAACTTTAGGACATCTAATAAAGATAGAAAACTAGACATAAACATTAGGTAACTTAGCTTGTAAAATGGATTACTTGAATCTTTTACTTGGTTTTAAATTAATTATGACAACTAGCAAAATGAACCACTGGAAAACAAGGATCACTTCATCTCCCTAAAATAAATGAGACCTCAGGCAAAAATCTTGTTCTGTTGCTGTTGTCCTTTATTGATGACTAATTTTTTCACTTCTATTAATAAAAATAATCCCCAATTCCTACTTGTTTATGTTCCAGAATCCATTTTGCAGCAACAAAAAGAGACTGCAGGCTCACAATTTTGCATACAGTTGGCACCCACCTTCGGATATTTGTGCGCAGAAGTTCAATACATACGAATCTCTGAGCATGGTGATACATGGTTAGGGGAGCAGAACTGTTCCCTTTCTTTTTCAGTTGAATTTACAACAAAGCATGGCTTGAAGACAAGAATAGCAGGGGGATTAAAACCTACAAACTTCAAGTTGTAGTGAAGAGATATCAACACTTTATCTGTGGAACAACATGTGTGCCATCAACAAAAATCTCTTTTTAACACCTCAGAAACACTGTTAGGGATTCTCATTTTTGCCTCTATGAGATCTCAGCTGTCTGCTTCACAACTTAGTGCTGGACTAGTACACAGTTGTATAATTTCAGAGACAAAATCCATAGTCTAAGCAAGTGATCTAAATGTTGATGTAATTTTTCTGAGAAACTCTGCTAGGTAAAAGCCTGTCATTCAAGTTAAGCCTTAATTTTGCAAATAAAGACCTATTATACAAGAACTGGACAAATCTGGAAATAGACATTAACTGTTTAAAGAACACTTGATCTAATTTGAAGGATAAAATTACTGTGACAGATAAAAAGGCCAAAGAAATGAAGGCTGGTGACAAGACGACAGTTTCTTCATACACAAGCTGATGTTCGCCCCTTATTGGAAAGCCAGTGTTTGCTACAAATGTGCAAGTGAGTTAAGATACAAATCTTATTGCTAATACAACTAAAATGGCCTAAAGATAAGACAGGAGCAAGAACTCTGAAACACCCTCATGTGTATTACAAATATATACTCACAGTTATTATAAATATACACTCTACACTTCTTTTATGGACGTATACAAATATACATGTTCTAAATGTATATGTAGGGTGGCTGGGCATGGTCTTTACATCTTGTAATTCCAGATGCAGTTAACCACACTGACAATTCAACCACACGGCCATGTCTGTATAAAGTGCTTAAATGGATGCCCTTTTTATTCCTGAAATCATGTGCACATCTTTCCAGAGATTAAGCCCTGGATTTTCTTCTCTCTCATGTGAAACCAGTTTTAAAGAAGAATGAGAACTGCTTCAAAATGAATGAAAGGGAATTCCTGTGTTGATAGTGGTACTGAGTAACAGCCATGAGTAGCAGTATGTATTTTTCTTTTCTCTCTGCTCAAATCCTGAAAATTATGATAAACCAAAAGCTCCCCTGAGAGCCATTCACAGGGATTTTATTCCTGTATTATCACACTGTCCCTCAACCCCAGCTAGCCAAAACTACCATCATCCCAAAGTTAATTGGATCTCATTGTGCCTGTTCTCCATCAAGAGTGAGGTTCATGTGTTGTTCTCGTATTAAGTGTTTAAAGATGGGTTCTCAGAGTCTCTATTTCTATGAAACATTTATTTTCAGTGCATGAAAGGTTATGTACCAAGGTCTGAACTGTGTCCTACAAGTCCTTATAGAGTCCTTCAGTCACTCACAACAGGTAAATGATTTCTTAGCAGTTGAATATTCACTCCCTACTTAAAATATGCATTCGCATTCAGTAAAGACTTTCATTTCCTGGCCAGGAAATGAATATTTTCTTCTTGTCAAAGTGACATCAGCACTTCTAAAGCCAGAGTGGAGCAGCCATTAACCCTTTGGAAGTGTTAAAAATTGGTATTTTGATTAAGGTATCAAATGAAGGCTTAGGAAATTCTTCATGGGCAATTGAAATCTGTATAAACAGGTGAGCCTGTCTTGAGGAAAGGGATTTGGGAAAAAATAAAGCCCACCATCTAAAATGGTGTTCATTTTTGGTAGAAAGTACGTATGAGTAATTTTTTCCCCTAAGGATTAGAACCTGATTGTAAGAACTACCAATTGCAAACCACCCTTAACTACACTACTCCTAACCTGTGATTTTAGTGTCACTCTTTCCTGTCTGCACCCTCCTTCATGACATACACTCTGCTAAGCAAAATGAGAGCAAGACTGCATATTGCAGCCATTTTATATAAAAAAACCGCTATTGCTTAGCCTTAATTTCTCCTATATTTCAACTAAATTATTTGGTTTACTTAGCACTTTTCAACACACAGGAAATAATGTCCCCTGTGATGTCTTAATCCAAGTTATCATCGCTCCCAGGTAGCTGAGAACATGGCTGCATAAACAAGCATTTCCTGAGGTTTTAAATCACTGAGTCAGGAAGAGGCAACAGCTACTGTCATAAGTTTATTCTCAAGGATCAAAGTTAAAACACCCAACAGTAGCCAGCTTAGTGCCTGCATCTGTTTAGTATCATAGTTAACATGAAAAGCTGTTAAGATACTGTTTTACATCAATTGCACATATATATATACACACATATATATGTATAAGTTTTCACAAAACTATAGCCACAAAAACCATAATTTAATTTCCCTGTGCAAAACACTCCAGTAAGTGCAAAATAAGTATGCATGGCCTAGGAAAAGGCAAATGCAGCTGCTCTCTGAGAGGAACAGTACTGAGCTATAAATCTTTCTGGAGAGAGAAATACAAAGAAATCCTATTCATTATGCTTTCTCTGTGTATTCTAGTCTTCCTTCCTGAGTTAGATAAGAAAAAGAAGATAGGTTTGGCTGCCAGATGTGAATTAAGTGGCTGTCCTCGAACTGTTACAGGAAGCTCAGAAAATAGGATGCTCTCTAAATTTGTGAGACCTAGGAAATTATATTTGGGGAATTCGTTCAAATTCATTCTGATGTTTGAGTCTTTGGGGGGAACAGAAACTGTCTTTTTAGGTTTTCTCTGTAACAACTGGAAACTTGCACATACATACTCAGACTCTTATTTTAATAGATACATACATGCACATGTACCTTACTACTCATATACAAACACTTCACATAATGACTAAATCTTTATGTTATCATCAAACACAGAGATTAAATCATGAGATTCCCTAAACTGCTGCTTCAGAAAAATATCAAATTATTGAAGTTCTCTCTTGTAATTTCTGTGACTTTTTCTTATTGTGGAAGCATGCCTAGACTCTACCACAGGTAGAAGTTGTGCATTATAAAATCAATCGTCAAAGATACTCTTTGCTTGAAGACTCATAATTAAATGAGACTTGAAAAGGAGGTGAGAAATAAGAAGTTTTGCCTCTGTCTTACAAATGAAAAACAGAAGCAGAAAGATATTAAATTACTCCTGTGTAAGAAATATACGACTGAGCCAGAAGCTATGCTGAGAACTGAGGATTTAGTAACTAAAGCACAAGACTGTCCTGAATTTCAGAACTTATTAAAAAAAATCTGATCCTTCTGCCCAAATCTTGCTCTCAAATCTGTCAAGGTTCAACCACTGAAAGCATAAAATACGAGGAAAACACTTTATATTTTCCCAATTCAAGAAACTCTTAATGGCTTGCTTATAAATTAGATTTATGATGCAATTTCCACCCTAGTTTATGGCATTTTATCTAAGAAAATCTCTCAAGATTTCTTTCAGCTTTGTTTTACATCTTCTTTTTATCAGTGCATTAATGTTATGTCTTTTTGTCTATGTATTCTTTAAATCAGCTTCTTCTCCCATAAATTTGTAACTCCCAGTATGAAATTCAGAGGGCTAAAACCAGTGAAGCAAACAGCGACAGCAAAAGCAAACGTCTTCATGTCAGTATGTAATGGATAGTGAGATAAGCTGGAATTCTGTGACTATAAATAAGAAATTTAATAGTAAATCCACCAATGAGCTGAATAAAATGCATGTAATTAGACTGTTGCCTGAGAAAAAAATAATTTAAAGATCATTGTCAAAGCCCAGCTACCTTACCCCTGAGAACAAGCACGTAATGTATCTATATCCATGCTTGCATTTATGTATCTGTACTATTTATGTATGTCATTCAACCTGACTAGGCCATGCTGTAGGCTCCAGAGACTAAACCACATTCATTCTTTCCCTGAAAACAGTTATGTATATTATTGTAATACAAAGATGTTTGGACAGGTTTTCAGAATCCTGTTGTGTTTTGTATTTTGAGCCAGAATGACATTTAATATTAGCAACAAAATATATCAGCTACATCATTGTGATTTATCTTTAAAAGATTCAACGTCTAGTCATCACAACAGGAACTAATTACCGATTATAAATTTTTCAGACTCAACTCTACCACAAGCTTCTCACACTTAAAATAACCTCAATTCCCACGCAGTTCCGCATTCTGTTTTCAGACTTGCAACCACGAACTGGGCACATTAGGACAAACAAAGATACTCGTCACAAAAGAGTGTTTAATATTGGTCTAAAGCAACATTAATACTCAGAAACCATAGGAGTAATAGTGGTGACACCATAGGTCTGGCCTGTACCCATCACCAAACAGAGCTCAAGGAACACAATGCCAGTGGAGCCTGGAGGCGGTATCTTCACATGGTCTAATACAGCAACATCTTGATAATCCATGTGGGCTTCCCCACAGCTTTAGCACAGGGCTGCAATCGTGCAGATAAATAATCCTCTACTTGTGTAACCTCATGCATGCGTGTGATCACACAGGAGTCGCTGCTGCTATGCTTGTGCTCAGAGCAAGTTTGGGAATTTGTTAGATCTTGCCAAGTCTCCGGAGTTAATCATAGGCGGTGTGAGTCATTGTGCCCACACTGTCTGTGCCTGGATATGAACTAGTCATCCTAAATCCCTTTTATATTTAAATGAGGAAAAATGGGCACTGCTAGGGTGTGATTCAGGTGGTCTGTTTGAGAAACCTACATTTGGTCAGAGGAATTGGTTGCAGATGAGCAGAATTTAGGATGGGAAGAGATCTGTTTCTGAGCATAGCCCGCATTATCCCTGGAAAGAACAGCTTTGGTCTGAAGTCATCCATTCCCTTTTCAACCTGAATTATTGCAGTCCAGAAATGGAAATCAAAATGCCTTCTTATCCAAAAAAATCTAGAGATTGCTCAGACCCAAGGCAGCAGTGCCCCTCCCTCCATTTCTCATGGGAGACACAAAATCCCCTTGTATCATTCATCTTTTTCCCTTTTCAAGCCAAAATGGATCCTTATGCTATTTCTCACCCATCCCCATAAAATTCCTTGCACGGCCAGCCTCAGGCCTTTCTTTCACAGAATCACAGAATGGTCAGAATTGGAAAGGACCTCTGGAGATCATCTGGTCTAACCTAAATAAATGTGTGTGTATGTTGGGGGGGGGGGGGGGGGTGTTCCTGTGGAAAAACCTAACATGACCTAACTCTGAATAAAGCAGGTTCACCACGAGCAGAGTCACGTCCAGGTGGGTTTTGAATGTCTCCAGAGAAGGAGACTCCACAGCCTCTCTGGGCAGCCTGTCCCAGAGCTCTGTCACACTCAAGGTAAAGAAGTTCTTCCTATTCAGTTAGAACTTACTGTGTTGACATTTCACACATCCTGGTACATTTTTCTTCTAGGAGTGCTTCAGCTGGTCTCCTCTCAGAAAACCCTGGCCTTGACACACTGCACAAGCACACTGGGAACAAAGGTTGAGCTCAGACTGAGTGCAGGTAGAGAGGTGTCATGGCTCACAGACTGGTGACAGGCACTCCCAGAGCACGCATTTGCCTGGCAGAAGGTGTAGAGGTGTTTGTGAGCAAGCAAGGTGGTGCTGCCACTAGTGATATGCCTTTGCAGGAAGTGTCTGGTGCAATGAAAATAAGGATTTGAAATGCCAGATTTGAACCTTCGGGAGGTGGAGGCAGACTATCAGTTTCACTTTAAAAAAAAAAAAACAAACAAACAACAAAAACAAAAACAAACAAAAAAACCAAACAAAAAAAAAACCCAAAAGGTGAATAAAACTCCCTGGCTTCCTGTTTCCGTGGGGGAGATGCTGGTGGCAGGATCCCCCCAGTGGTCTCTCTGCTGGCTTACACGAGGGAGTAATTTTCACTGGAAACTAATCTTTACTGTGTCACAGTCTCAGTGTCAATTTTATCTGTGTTTCTTGCTGTCACTGCTATTTTCCTCAGCAGCAGTGCCACTAGCCCTGCTATTAGCCACTGCTGGGCTTTACCTCAGAAAAGCCCAATGTGTTTTTGCTCAAAAAGTTACAGAAAGGGGCAGCATTAATAACAGTAAAATGATGTTAAAGGCATTGCTGCTGAAGGGTAAAAGAGGTTAACTGGGCAAAGCTATGTTGGCCTGACCCAGACAGGATCCCAATAGCAGGCTTATAGTTCACTAATTTATATTCACATCCTAACCTGAGCTTTTCAACTGAAGCCCATTTCCAAAGACCTGTCTAAATAGGGGCAATCAGGAAAATGAACCTGACTTAACTAAAAGTGTGACTTGAAAGTGGATTAGCTGACGTGCATTTGCGAACGCTCCTAGGAAGAATAAAGTGGGCTTGTTTCTATTTATTTTCTTTCACTTTTGGAAGGGAACTAATTAAAACCAATATATTTTTATTCTCAGGAAGGACGTTAGCTATTGAATTTAATGCAATTTAATGGAATCATTTAAAAGCTGAGTCATATTAATGTTGGGGTTATTCCTTGTAAATTAGGTCTGTTTTAAAAACTCTTAACAGAAATTCAAAGTTCCTAGTATCTTCCTTGGGTCCTTCTTCTACAGCAACCACAGCAGATACCTTGTATAAAGCTCTCTTGAAGACCAGAAGCAGTGGGAAACATTTTTTGCTAAATGCTAACTGTAACAAATGGAGCCTGGAGAATCTAAAGAAAGTGATGGAATAAAGAGTAAATGGCAGTTGTGGCAGCTGGAATTTGTTCCGTAATAATGTTCTTCTCTGAACCCCAGGAAATTAGGATGCATACTTCTTGCTGTAGCTTGCAGTCAACCTTGCTTGCTGCAGACAAATCTGTAGACACAAACCTCAAGCAACATAAAGACCACAAGGAACTGTGGCTACACAGTTGTTTTTCCTGTGGGATCTGCATAAATCTCTTGTAATGCTAATCCCAAAGGAAATGAAGTACAAACAAAAGCATCCATCCCTTTAACAAATAAAAATGTCCTTGTCTTGAAAGCCACAAGATCTCTATTTTTTCAGTTATTCTACCTCTAGTTTGCTTAGTACAACTTTCCCCTTTTGTACCTGAGATTTTCCCTATATGCAGTTGTGTACTAGTTCCTATCTTACTGTGCCATTCTAACAGGAAAGCTCTGAATGGCAGGCGCTGTTTAATAAGCTACAGTTACAGAAGTTAAAATGCAGTAATTATCCATAATAAAAAATTTGAATATAAAAATATAGTCATATACATAAAAACGTTCCATATTTTGTGACACAAATATATTAGTAAAAAAAATACTACAGAAAATATCAAAGCAGTTGACCAGTAAAAGAGGAAAAATATTTACCCACCTCAGTATAAGTCAGAATAATAATTTCATAAGACATGTTCATCTTTAAACTCAGGAGCTTCTGCCACCCTGCAGAAGGCAGACTATTGTTTTCTTTCTCTCTCCATTTTTTTCCCGTCTATTTAAAAATCTTCTGGCTTCATCATAATCAACACAATATATGTGTAATCATGAAAAATAGCCTGCAGCTCTGCTGGATGAAGAATATCAGCTTGTTCTCCAATTTTAGAAAATTATATTTTATGGCTATCACAATTGCAATGAAGAAGCAGAGTTGCAAAGAGAAGCTGTCAGAGAAACATGCATAACTATCTTGAGAAAAAGACTGAATTACGATGAAACAAAAGTCCTTATCAAATAATTTTAAAAAAAAGGAATAAAAAGGTACGATGCATCAGGGAAGCACTCAGATTATATTGTACGTGTGTTGTTTGAGAAAGTAAATTGACAAGTGGAGAAACATAATCTCTGAAATACGAGCAAATGTGGATTTCTTTCATGGTGTGGAAGATGAACCTTGTCCCTGAAAAACCAGGATGTAAGTAAATATACCAACAAAGTCCTGACCTTTCATCCCCTTATTGCAATCTTCTGACTTGTAAATTTTCTGTTCTAGTGTCATTCCATGAAATTTTGGATTAATGATGCAAAGAAATATTTGCCTTGATAATAAAGAGTTTTCAGATTCTCTGTCTGTTTTCAATGCCTCATTATCCTTATTTATAGTATGTAAAGTCTGTACCTTGACAAGATTCAGTAACGCTTTACATTTTACAAGTCTGGAGACAAAGCATCCTGCTTGTCCTTTACACATGTTTAGTACTGTCAAATCATTAAAGCTCTCCCAAGGGTATCCCTCCTTGCCAGATTTGAGGCCTTATTAAGATTTACAGGAGGAGTTTGAGATTGGTGAACAGCAGTAGAAGCATATTTCCCAACTGAATTTGCACCAGACAGCTAGCTCCCAGTCTTTGAAGTTAGTCTTATTTTGCTGAAATTGCTGGGTTTTAGGACTCATAAATAATGATAAATAACAGTGACAAAAAACCGAGCTGAGAATAACAAGAAAAACTAGAGGATAATCTAGAAAGGAATCAAACTGAAAAGTGCACTGGCCTGATTCAAACCTCACCGAAGTCAAAAGGACGTATAGGTTGAGCTCAAGAAGCTCTGCACCCAGCTAAAGGAGCAGAACATGCGTGAGAGGCTCTGAAGCCCACCGACTGTGTGGAACTCACAGATGCTGAAGAACATTTCAGTCTTCGTTCCCATTCCTTATCCCCTCCTGTGATGTGGAACTCAGAAACAGCCCCCAACCCTCCGTAAATATAGACTTCTACAATCAACCCTCTTCCAGACAATTACTCACATAGAACTCAAGATACAGTAGGAAAAGTCATCCAAGTAATAATGACTATAGAAAAAGATGTCAGGAGAAAAAATCAACAGCCACCTCCCCCTGCATCACTGCATAGTTCTTCTTCCTTGATATTTTAAAGAAACAAAAATTTAAGACTGAAAGTGACTCAAGATTGTTCATAGAAATCATAGTGGGAAGTAATTAGATTGGGCAGTAGACCTGGCAGAAGATGCAGCTCTCCATCCTGAAAGAAGGGGTAGGACAGAGTATTACTGACAGGTGAGGGCACATGTTTTACAGCCTGTGGTAGAAGGGGATGTACCTGTTGAATGTCATCATATGAGATCATGGAAAAGAGGAACTGGAAGTGAACCCTAGCAAATGCAGCTGCGGGGTGTGTGCATGTGTGTTACAATTTTGAACTCTACATCTGTTCTTCATTGTCCTTGCGCCCTCTCCCACCTTGGTATCTACATGCATTCACACAGGCAATGAGACACAGACTCCTGCTTTCTGATTACAGTTTTAGAAACAGATACTCATCAAACATTTTGTAGTTTATTCTAGATCATATTTCTCCAGCTTACATATAAAACTGGCATGTCAAAAAGGGTCTAAATAATGATCTTGGAATAGAAGATGTCTGCTGATTCTCCTATTCCCAGTACAGAAAGGGCTGAATCTGTGGGGAAAATGCGGAGAGAAATGTATAGCAGGTAGAGGTATCACCAGAAGGAGAAATTGAGGTCTCACTGTGAAATCAAAGAAACACAAAGAAACTGACCTTTCAAGACAGTGTTTGATGATTTCATGATACACTGGAAGTTCATTTCACTCTGCTGCATGATTTTAGTCTGGATTGTTTAATCTTAACAGTGAACCTGACTGCAACATCCCTTCTTAATATATTTATTTTAATGGCCAAAATTCCTTTCCTTCATTCCCAGATACCATGCACCTCTTTAATGCCCTTGCATTTCCATTAAAAAACAAAGGCCCTGAACCTCAGCAGGCGGTAGAGAAAGCTACTAGGGCAGCAGCTGATTAAAGTCCATTGGAAAGCATCTGTTCCTCTAGCTGCCCCTCTAAGGGCTCAACCTTGGGCTCTGCCACTTATCCAGCTATTTAATTTTTATGATGCTAAATTCATGCTTAGAGGGCCTTACTATCAGTCCCTCTTTTACCTTCTCCCCTCTACTCAGAACCACGAGGAAATCTGTTGCCCCTTCACCTTCTCTCCCTTTCTTGCAAGTGTCAGCTTTGTCAATCACAGAGAGATGATCCAGATCATGAAAATGTGTCGCAGCAACCAAGACTTTCTGCTCTGACCTTCAGTTCTGCTCTCTGCTGTGACAAACAAGTTTCATTTGCCACTCACAGAAATCTGTTTATTTCGAGCAAAATATAACTTCTTGCTTCCTAGGAGGGAAAAAAAAAAAAAAAAGATCTCTAGCTGAGGAAATGCAATAATTTCCTGATTTTATTTTACTTTTTGTTCAGGCCTAGGTACAACTTCTTTATATACCAGAAAAAATCCCTATGAATCATTAAATTTGGAGCAGGAAATCGATCCCTCAATTAGTTTTCATCTCTTTTTTGCCAAGGTTGGGAGTTTAGCTACAGAGAATGTACAGTGCAGAGCTGGTTACAACCAGTAACAAAGAAATGTAAAAAAAAAGTAAAAAAAAAAAAAATACTACCTTTTCTTTTGTACAGTTATGAAGGATCTTGTTATTTGCCATCCATGAGGATTCAAATGATATCTGCATATTTTTTAGACATCCTGCAACTGGACATTTTTTCCACATGTCCAAAATTCCTGCTGGAATCTGTACGAGTTAGAGGATAATGGATGCGGATGAGTATTAGCACTGTAGGATGAAAGTTTCAAATGATTCAACAGCTGAAGGGCTAGACCCACCCCAAAATTGACACGCAGCCCCGAGCAGAGGCTGAATGGGCTAGGGGCATTTGAGAACCTGCCTGAAGACTTAAACAGTTTGAGACAAAACCACCTCTCGTCTGACTCTAACCTGAAAGTTTCCCTCGAAACAACCAGTTCCACTTTGCACATGTCCTATGCTGAACACCTGGGAGCTTTTATGCCAACATAAATTGTTCTAAAATACAGAAACAAGGGATGACATTATCTTAATTGGAATGGGAAAATGTAGGTAGATAAGCCAATACTTCCCTTCTTTTTGATTAGCGTCTCTTACTGAGCTGTCAGCCTCCAAAACTGTCCTGTGCACTGTGGTTTTATCTATGCCAATTTTAATAACTTTGGAGCAAAATTCTGCATTCTCCATATGGAAAATACATTCACTATTCACTCCTGTATACAACTCCTTTATGGAAGACTTACTAAATTACACAGTAAAAATTGAGTAGTTCAGATATAACCACTGCATGTCGTGATTGCATAATCCATGATCACGCCATAAAACTGTTTTCTGAATAACAGCATATAGCCTTCTTTTGAATTTCCTTGGATAAAACATGTTTTAAAGAAATGTATAAATATACACAGAGCACCCACAGGCATCTGTTTCATTGCTTCTGAATCCCAGCACCTAATCTTGCTTGTATGTCATGTACTATATTACAAGGAAATGAAATGCAATTCAGTAAATTATCCACTTCAAGTTGTGGCCATTTCAGTAGATAAAAGAAGGGTCCTTTATCTTCTATTTGTTTTAAATCCCACTAGGATGCTGGCTTTATATTTAGTCTCAGCTTTGGCTTTGTTGTGAATCTTCAAGAAGGCTCCTCAAGTAGAGTTATAATGAGCAGAGCTGTCTTGAATAAAAGTAATCTCTGACTCTTAACACAAACACTATTTATTGCACATCTAGCGGCAGCAGCACTGTATCTAATTCCTAGCAGCTGAGACTTGAGTAACTAACAGTAGTGAACCTAACATTTTACTCTTGCTTTTAAAAATTATCTAATCAGAGCACTCCCAGGAAAGGGATTATCGTTAAACCAGGAAACAACAGCCTGCAGTATGTGAACAGCTGGAACCCAACTGAGCCATTCTACAGCACATCACCTTGGAGTTTAGGCCACTTATCAGAATATTAACACAGAGGATTTCTTTTTAATCTGTTTATTTTAAGACTTCAGGATTATTAGTGGTTGTTAATACTAGTCAGCACAAGAGACACTGGGAGCATAGTGATCCACAGGGGTGCACCATAGCCCCTTGTCTTTGGCCCCTAACTCACAGTGTACATAGATCAATATTTTTCTGCTGGCAATTGGTGATGCCAGGCACCTAATCCTGTGCTGAAGTAATTCTACTAGTTCTGGTCTGATGTCCAAAGTGCAGAAATTTCCTCCTGAATCCATCAAAGCCTTCTTGAAACCAGCCTGCTTTAACCAAAATGACCAATTAAACAACTCAGAATGCAATTTTATGCACCCCGATTTGGAAACTGTTTAGTTTTCCAGAAGAAGGGGTACCCATTGCTTTCTGAATGGATCCCATTCCAGATAAATAACCCCTGGCCCAGTGCTTAGCTTCTTGTAATACCTTACTGAGAAATTTAACATTAATTAAAATGATTGGTATTCAGCCCCTCTGAGAAATCAAGCCCTTAATTAGTTAAACAATTGTATCCTAATACATAAGCACACACATGTTTTGAAGAAAAAAAATCAGACCACAGTTACAAATATTGCTGTCTACTTTCCCCCATCCGTTTGACCTTGAAATTAAAGGCTTTTCTTTTTCCTGGCTTTACTCACCTGATGTATTTCAGAGCAGCAATATTACTGAAGTCAATAGAAGCATTGATATGGGTAAGTGGTACTCAAGATGAGTAAGACTTGCACTATCAAGCCCTAAAATTGTTTGCTTACCAACAGCCTATGGACGAAAAGATAATGGTGTATGTGGAAAGGTGAACTAGGTTTGATAGGAGAACTATATATGCTTCCTCTGATGAAAATGTTATTCTAATCTACTTGTAGAATATAAATTGCTTGCAGCAAGAATTTTTTGGTGGCTAAATTCCTGTTTGCTGCATTTTAAAGAGACCACAGGTCAGAGAAAAGGGAAAATGTTTCTTTAGGAAAGTACGATGTGTTCTCAGAAAACAGTAGCTCAACATTAAATATTCTTACAAAGTTCACACCCATAGTGCATTAATAATTAGTACTATAACTATTTAACCCCTAGGAGAGAAAAGTAATTTCTGCTTTTAAATATCAGCTGACTGTATCCTAAACCAGACATTTCTGGCTAAGCCTAAACAAAAGGATTATATTGTATACATTAAACAAGGAATATTTAAACATATATCTGATTCTTCACTGGGAACACTGCTGCAAGTGGACTAGAAAATTAAGCTTTTCATATTTGCTTCCCAGTGGAAGCTATGTAAAACAGAATAATAAATGATTGTCACTTCATTTCAGAACATAAAATTAATCTTAGAAAACAGAAAAGTCATGAACAATATTGCAGCAGTATTTCACAGTTCACTGGTTATTATCACTTGCCAACATTAAGGTCACAAAAGAACATTTCTCATTTGTTGCCTAGAGTATCTGTGACTATATTCCTATTGTCAAACCTAACCTTTGGAGAACCACAGAGGGGAAAAAAAAAAGAGGGGAAAAAAAAAAACTATTTAGAAGTGCACTTACTTTTTTCTGCAGTATGTGTAAAAAATAATAATAGAATTAAAAGCCTCAAGCTGCTGGAGATAGAGCAGGTCACAAATTTTAAATATTTAGTCCCTGTTGAGAGTAAAGCATTAACAAGTAAATTAGCAGCCACACCAGATGGATTCCCTAGAGTCCAAAACCACAACTGCCCAGACCATCACTGGTAGCCAAGCCTGCACGTAATTCAGTTTTGTTAAAATGGGCAATATAGAGAATAAATTACTCTGGGGGGGGTAACACAGAACCGATTATTTCTTGGTCAGTGATTTGAAAGTAACCACGGCTACTGCTGTACACAAATACTAAGTATCACCTTTATGGTTCATCCAGAACACAAATTCAAGAAACTTGTTTAAAGGAAGAGATGTCTATCCACCAGTTATGCAGTATTCTGTCCCTCTATGCCTTTTGGGTGAGGAACTGAAACAAATTGCTTTTCTTAGTCTTATGCCTAATAGAAAAGTGCCCATTTCATTCACTCATGACATTTATCAGTAATTGGTCATTTTAAGATTTGAGAAGGAGATTTGGCATAATGAAAAGCCTGTAAGAAGTATTACTTTATTCCTACTTGTATTTATTCTGGAAAGACACTTTCAGCCTCTGTAGAAGGTTCTCAAATGAAGACGTGTGATTAATGGCAACAGGATGCACCCAGTCTTGCAAAGCTTAGGAACTACATAAGTTATGTGATGCGATAGACGAAGAGACTAAGTCTGTGCCAGTAAAATTAAACTTTCTGCAGATCATTCACCTGTCAAGACATAGCCTGAGTCAGTATTACTAAACTTTCCTGTCCTTCAAAACAAAATGTTTGCACCGAGAAAACTGTTTGAGAATGGTCCTCTACTCCTGCTAACTCCAAATTATACCACAAATTATTTGGTAGAGTGCTAGGTGGCACAGGCTTCCAGCACTCCAGAAAGCCTTCCAGCTATTTAACAGCATGCACAATTGAACTGCAGTGGCTGGGAAGGCTCACTAGCACTCTTTCCTTTAGTAATACATTTGTAGCCAGAGTTCTCCAGACTTTCAACAGGCTCCTTTACAAGATCTTTCAACAGATTCACTAAAAAACAAAACCAATCCATCCTGTCTCCCAATAGAACCTGCAGCAAACTGAGAATTAGTGAACAAATCATTCATGTTCTGTGTATTTAAGAAGAAGTAACTCTTCAAATATTAAAAGATCAGATTTGAGTTTGTGATACTGGAATGTTAAGCATTTGGTAGACTAAAGTATCTATTTCCCCACTGATGCGTGGGTGATTTATGAACATCATTTCCATTAACATCAGTGGAAATTGCCCAAGTCCACCCCCCTGCATCATACCAAGGGCAGACTCCTACATCATTTGACTTTGTTACTAATTCAAATACTAACTGTGATCATACCAGTCCACAGATTATACTGCAGCCTGAGGAGTGGGAAAGCATCCCTGCATACTATAAACAGACTCCCGACTTTGATTTATTTTTTTTTAATAAGTTACACTATTCTTCAAAGTGACATCCTGACTGAGACTCAGTACTGGAGAGGTAAAGGAAAATAAGCAGCTTGGCTTGTTCCTGTTAGCTTTTTTTTATCGTGGGCTCATGAACTCTTTCCCCCCTGACTAGCCTCTCTCTGAAATAAAGTGACTGGCTGGGATATTAAAGGGTTTATGTTTTGACAGCTTTGCGGCTCTGCTTTTTCAACCTGAGCATAATGGGCAAACAGTGATGAGTTGGCAAAGTGTTTCCAATTAAGCATATAGGGAGCTTCTTTGCTAGTCTCTAGCAAGCCGTCCTGCCTGGAACCCCCAAGTGTTCTCCTTGGCCAGAAATTGATTTTGAAAGCTAATTAATTCTTACATTAAGCCAAACTTTAGAACATCTTTTTTTTTATATAATATTGATGATGCAGAGCAAATATTCAGGAAGGCCACATTATCAGCGATTATTGCTTTTTGCATTTTTTACGTTATGGTTTTTATATTGAGGGATCCCCAAGCACTTTATAATTATTAAACTGTGGTGGCAGTTGCCACCATCACTGGGATGAAGGATGATGGCTGGATGAACACCAAAGATACATATCTCACTCTTCCACACTCTTCATGTTATCAATTTTAAGCACCATTCATTTTTGAGAAATGCAAATGAATGAATAAATGCATTTATAGTGCATTATAAATAAAAATTCCTCAAGCCCAAGTGAATGAAGCATTACTTGTAGGGTGAGATCCTCATGTAGCTACCTGGAAGACTCTGCAGCTGAGCCCAAGTGGAATAAACATATCCCATATTCAGTAAAAAAAACATACAAATTCATGCCTGACCTAGAATATGGTTAGGAAAGTTTTTTCCTGAACACGTCGTTAAAAAAATTAGAACAACGATCAATCTTCTTAATAAATAAAGCAAAGGCCAGATATCTTCTTTCACTGTCATATTTCAAAAGTAGCTGTGCATAAGGCTGGCTCTGTTACGAGCCCCGAGCTGAGGAAATGTTTAGTGATGTCAGTTAAAGTTCATGAGGCTTTCCACAAACTTAAGCTGAGGTCCGAGTCACTTCCAGGTGCCAGAGAAGGATATAGCCATTGAGATATTTTTGACAAACAGGGCAGTACTTCTTTAGAGTAAAGCTAGAAACCTCAGAAGGTGAAAAGTCTGATAGCAGCTATAGTTACTTCTGGATATGTATGTGCTTCTAATTCAGAATAACTGCATTTTTGATCCTCTAAAACGACTCCAGTAATTTTATTATAATACTCCTTTTGTAACATTTTTAGTGTCTTAATTGTCATGAGTTCAGAGGAAAAGAGGGAAGTGTTCCTTAAAGTCTTTACAGTTTCCTGTTAGTCTAGAACCCTAAAGAACAAAAGAAAATTTTGTTTCATTTCTGCACAAAAAGATTTTTATCAGCATCAGTTAGGTTTTGCTTTGGTATTTTTGTTTTTTTCAATTGAAGAAACAGTGTCAATGTCTTACCTCTCGCACACTGTAAGGGAAACAACATCCTTAAGTGAAAAACCACAGCTTTACATGAAGCTGAAATTATTCAAAACCATCCACAGTGAGATGATTAACTGATAAATGATTGATTACTGAGAATTCAGTAAGTGCCAAAGAATGCTGTGTCAAACATTTATGGGAAGCATGAGTTTGCTCTGGTTTTGGCTAGTGTTATACCAGCAATGGTCAGGAACTGCTTTTCCTATTCAATTAGATCTAGCCAGAATGTGGGTCTGTTTCTTTCATGCACCAACACCCATATTTTTACCAAAAAATTTATGTTAATAATGCACATTTACGGAAAAGAAAATATTGATAGAAAGGTTTCTTTAAAGAATGCAAAAAAGAAAACTGGAAAATTGGAGGCAATCATGTGAAATGTTGTCTGAAATGTTATAACTAAGCCAGGTAGGTAAGCTCTGGAAGCGTGATAATTATTACTATCAGATCTCCCTGCTTTTGTAGGCCATACCCTACAGGATGCTGAAATTCACATGGACACCAACCCTACTCACTGAATATATTTTATTAAAACATTTATAAAAACATCCCCGTGGATCACACGGGATTAATAAGTAAGTCTCAAGCAGCTAAGAAATCAAAGAGAGACTGTTTGACTGACCAGAGGCAGGCTTAAAGAAAGAAGGGGATTTTGCCCCAGAGATAAGATATTCCTCTTTTCTCTCTTCACAAGTTAAGGGAGTTATAATTCAAAAAGTTCACACTAAATTATTAATACTGGCTTGCAGTAGTAATTGATAAAGCAGATGGGGGGAAAAAAATATAAGAAATCTGTTAATGGTATGAAGCATTGTCTCCTCCTGTGAATTTATACCCCCTTAATCCACAACCTGTTCTCCCACCAAGGACCCACATACTCACCCACCCTTTGGCACTGCCTTTACTGGGATGACTTGTGGCAGGCTGGGAGTCCCCAGGTGGAGCCTTGGAGTCTGCTGAACTGTTAGCAGATCGTAAAGAGTTTATTTTCCTTTCCAGTGATTTTCATGGATGCCATCAGGTCCTGTTGGGTGGACACAGTGGTGGACACAGACCATGCCCATGTCTTTCCCTGCAGGAGACACAGGGCTGGGGCAGCCTCAGCTCCCCCATGGCCCTGCCCGGCTGAGGCAGCCCCTCTGAGAGCACAGGCTCCGAGCTGATGGAAGTAGGACCCTGTTCTCCTCTCAGGAAGCAGAGACATGTTTTTAAGTGGGTAGAACGTTTTCAAAAGTAATGCAGTTTTATCATAATGCAGTTGAAACTGCAACATATTTCTCAAGCCGGTCAGTGCTAACGGCATCCACGCTGTGTTTGCTATGGTTTTGTATGGAGTCTGGGCTCTACAGCCGGACCCAGCGATGATGTGGAGGATTTTTTTCCATTGTCTGATAGCATTGTCCTACAGTCCTCTTCCCACTCATCCCCTCTCCTGTAACATTGGCACCACTTGAGCAGCAAAAGGAGGGGGTTAGTGAGTGAGGTGTGACTTGGAATCAGTGAATATTTCATTCCCTTCATCTGTTGCTTGCTGACAGAACAAGACTGTATCAGTGTCCCCCTGTTGAATAAATTTATAGCCCCCAAGACCTTCAATACGAGGAGGGTTGTGTGGCATAAGACTGAGAGTACTTTCTCCTTTTGTCCCACCTGCACCCAAAGTTGGCTTGCTATAGTCTGGGGTTTATATCTATATATTTAGCTGCAGAGGGATGAAGGCAGTGGGGTGATTAGCATTGATAACATGCAGCTGTGGCTTTGCCTCAGAGGCAGTGGGTTGACTGACATGGACGATGTGCAGCTGTAGCTCATTCCCACCAAGTGGTTAAATAGCCTGAGGATTGTGAGAGAGAGGGTTGGGTGGAGGAGCAGGAGCAGTGTGGTCTGATCTCTGGAGGAAGGAGATATGGCACAGACAGTAGAATCTGACCAATGGTAAAGCCTTGTTGCAGCCTACTAGTTTGCTTGTGCTGCAACATTTCATTTATATTTTTTTCCCTGTATATGTACACATAACCAATAAACATGTATATATGTGTATACACACACACTTTTCCCCTCTTAAATGTTTGACAGATAGAAATGAGACACTGGTTGGGTAGATAGGTTATCCAATAGGGTGAAATGAATATTTGTTTTCTTACATCCTAGGGTGCTATCTCTTTCCCGCATGCCCAGGATCAGATATTTCCAGATTTAGCATCAGTAAGGAATTTCCCTTAGGTAAGGTTGGTTGGGACTCAGCAGTATAGGATATATGTGCTCTGTAAGCTCATCTAGATATATTTTATGCAATTGATTCCCTGTCTTAGCAATGGCTTCTGGCATTGTTGGTCTTTCAGGTTTCACTTGATCTTTACCTATGGTGCTTCCATGTTTATATCTATTGAGGATTAAGTGCTTTAGCTTATGACTGAGGTTACTGAGTTCAGTATACAGACATATCTCATGTCCTGTCCCTTACGGCTTTAAATTCCTGGTAAGATATCATGAAATACTTCCATAACCTGAAACACCACGTACTTTCTAAAGGAAGACCTTTCTACAGTTCATGTTTTGTCAATGAAGGTAGGAATTAATCCAACAGGAATATTTTTCCCAAATGTAGAATTCAGAAGATAACAGAGTACACGGATTTCTTTCTATCACTGCTTTCATATGTATTTCTCATACTCTTTCTCTCCATCATTTACTTCACTTGTTCTTTTCTGCTCAATATACTAAACTGAGGGCAAAAATCAGGTTATCAGGCATCTGTTTGTAACAGTGGAAACAACATAATGAAAGAACACACTTTCATTAATGTCTTTTCTGTCCATGCCTACTGCTCTGCTAGTAACACGGGAAACTCCAACAGAGGTCAAAATTCATCCTGACCCTACAGCTACTGTGTTGCTTCAGACTCTCTATTATTCTACAAAGAGAAGGGGAGAGGCTGTTTGAAAGTGCTACATTTCTATCACATAATTTTCCTTTTCTTCCAGTTAGTCTCAAAGTTTGGAAAAGTATTGCTCTACAGTTAAATATGCTTTGGACTGCATTTCTGAACAGCTTGCTGAGACTACCACATAACCTAATGAATGTTCTACTTGAAGGCTTGGCCTCATTAATTGGCACTGTGGTATCCTCCTGATCTCTTCCTTCCTGCTTCCCAAAAGAAGTGTCAACATTTAAAACTCAAGATTTGTCTGCTGATATTTTAAAAAAGATAAATAATTTAATTCATAAGACTCTGAAGTACCTATTCAATTATAAATGTGATTACAACAGAGTTCTTCTCTGTAGAGGGAGGACAGAAAAGCCAAAAACTTAATTGGGGTTTTCAGGACTACTCGCCAGTCTATTTCTCAGTTATTCTGAGCAAAGGGCTGAGTACTGTGATGTAGAACTGTGGAGAAACCTGACCTAGCTTGGGTGTTAAGTTCAGTGTGGAGAGGGTAGGATGTTCCTTGTGTGCGTTTAGACAGCATCTGCAAAATGGCAATTTCTACCTAAGCTATATATGATGACTTTTTATGATCAACAAGGAAAAGCAGGGTTTTCTAGAGATTGGTTAATCTGATCTCTTTTAGGTGTCTGTTCTAGGGAAGGATGAATTACTGCATGGAAGTGCCTTTTCCTCCCTGTAAAGAGAATCAGAGACAGACTCCCATGCTGCAGCAGTTCAGTTCCATTTTGGGACCATTCCTCTGCATTCCTCAGACATCGTTCCTCACTGACATCCTCCAGTTCTTGCTCAGAGAATTGTTCTGTAAAAAAATACTTTGCATTTTGAAGGTTATTCTGGTAACATAGGCAGGAATGACTAAATGCCCAGAAAATCCATCTAGTCCAACAGTGTCTGTCATTCCATGTACAGCTAAAGTGATAGTTTGGCTTTCTAAGAACACGTCTAAGAGCACAAGAGAAAGGTATTTTCTGATAGCTTCTAGACACAAACCAGGGTTCATCCGAAGCTGTCAGTAACTCTTAGGCTGGTACTACTTATTGGTGTTGTGAATGTTTTCCAGAAAAGTTATGACTTGCTATTTTATTTTATTTTTAAGATTTTTTAAAATTTATTAAATTTCTTAAAGTTATTCCTGTTTCATCCATTTACATGTTTGTTTTTACTTTTCAAAATGTTCTGTCAAAAAAATACAACTGTGTGTAACTCTTGCTTATCTTCTGCTTCTGCTCATTCTGATTCTCTAATTCTAAGCAGAACAGAACAATAGACCTCTTTCACCCCAGGAGACTATCTATATAAGGATTATAGCCTTTAAAAAAAACACAATGCAATGGATAAAATGTATTACCGTTACCTCTTTATTTATTTTTTAAACAGGTTTTAAATTACTGAAGAAGAAAAAGCTGTGTATAGAATTCAGGTAAATAAATATATAACATAAAAATAAATGCCCTTCATAGCACAGTGCCAAAAATATAAGGAAATAACATTAGGGCATGGCAAGGTGTTACCCCAAGAATGAACTGTGCTTGATCAATCTAACACCATCTTGCAACTTTTCTTCTTTCTTCATACATTCTTATGACCTACAAAGATCTCAGAAATATAGATTCTTTTCAACTTTGCCACTATCCACAAAGAAATATAATGGCAGAAAAGGATGGGGTATCTTATCAGAGCATGTCAGCCTTTAAAATATAAAATAAAAAGTTCACTAGAATTTTTGGTCAAGGGAAAAAAGCCCCTCGCAGAACAGGCAACTTTCTGCTTGCAACCATGTGCTTAAAATATCTCCAAAATAAAAATCAACACAGAAGATGGTTTATGATAATATCCCAGTAAAAGTATTTTTCAGGCAATTGAGGTAACATAAAATCAAAGATACACTTATGAAAGGCAATAAGAACTATCTGAGCAAAAGCACTCATGTTTGAAGGTGTATGAAGCATTTCATTTTTCAAAACACCAACAGCATTTTCCCTTTATCTACATATACACAATCAAATAGGATTAAACTGCGTTTGTCAGACTCATGCATTTACCCCACTGAAATCCAGAAGTAAAGCAGATACCACATAAGCCTCAGCCTCAATGAATTCTACTGGGTTTGGTTAGGCTTTATTTCACTGCAACTCTATTGCTAATGTACTGACAATTAATTATTTTACTGGCTATGCAAAAGTTATGGCAGATTCCTGTGCTGTAGGTAATATATTCCAATTTACAATGTTCTAGCCCAGGAATGATATTGAATATGATTACTCTGTTCTGCTCGCTTAATACACAAACATAAGGTGCAACATACATTTTTAGCAGATGTCTGTACTAATTCAGTCTCCCCTCCTCTGATATGGTCCTGCATAACAGGATTTAATTCTAAATGTAAAAGTGTTGTTTTTAACATGGAGATCACAGTTATGGATTGAGCAGTCTGAAGGCCCTTTTACATCCTCCATGTGTGCATCCCACAGCTGACTGGCCCCATCAGTCTTATGGGACAGTCTCAACAACCAGTAATAAAAATAATGGAATAACTGTATTAGAAACTTGAAAAATATATTGTTCAGAGAACTTAAAAAATCTCACTTTAAAGTTATTACATACAAAAAGTCCCCACCGAAAAAAAAGTTATACATATTTTCATAAGATGCATACTGTGATGCAAAGTGAAAAACAACAGGAATTAAGGTCTCAGTGTTTCCCTTTTTCTTGCAAATTTTTGCAGGCTTTGATACATTCCGTTCACTTGTTACCTCCATATATAGCAAGACAGAAGTATACTCTCTACTTGCTGTTGTTTTCATATCCCTTCCCTCTACACACAGATTTCCATCTGTTGCTGACTATCCACTGAATCCCCACTTTTTCTCTAAGCCAGCATCTTTAATATATAAGCAATCCTTTTCATCCCAGTGCAAGCATGAATGGGAATAAACCCTACCAGCCTGATGAGAATCATAGAGAGATTGCCTTGCTGATAGGGCATTTGGTACATTTGGTATATCCCAGACTGAAGGTTATCTCAGAACTAAAATACATATACATCTATTCACACAGAGAGTATCCTCTGATTTTACTGCTTACAGTCAGTTCAGATTATAAAAAATAGCCTGTGGTACTCAATGTATATTATTTTTACATACAGCATCTTCACTACCCTAAAGGGTCTAAGCCTTCAAAAGTTGGTTACATAGCCAAACAGTTTGCACACAGAGTAATCAATGCCTACAACACAAAGATATGGTCTTCCACATCCCAGTATAAAGGGCATTACCAAAGTATAAAAAAGGAAACAAAGTTGTATGAGATGCCTGAAGATGATATATATCTGCAATCATATACTCAGATATATTCTAGATTTTCCAGACACATACCCCAATGATATAGCTTCACATATTTTCATAAGAATATCTTCCCCTTAGATGTGTCCCTAAACTGAAAACTTCTTCTTGTGGGTTGTCTGCCTTTCTGACAGGTTCTGAATCTCAGCATGAAATTTCCCAAAACCACCTGTTCATCACTTCCGTAAATCTACCCTCTATGAAAACCAACTAATCATTTCTTAAGTACAATTTTTTATTCTATTTTATTTTGTTCCAAGGTTTTATTTTAAATATAACCTTGTCAATTGCCACAGCAGCTTGTGTTTTTCTTGGAGATAACTGAATACTCAAGAATATCAGTCTTTCTTTAAAGAAAAAAATAATCTGGACTCAGTGATGAAAACTGTGAAACTCGTAGGCTCAAAAGTCAGAAGGCAAAAATTATCTCCCACAGTTACTTACAAAATGAAAACTGAACTAAGAATAGTCTCTGGATTTTTAAATCATCCTTTTTTATTCCTCAGAACTGGATTTTGAACAAATAAATTTGGCAAATTCAGCACATGTTCCAGATCATTTTTTCAACTGGCGAAAATAAATTGTTCCTTTCTGTAAGGGGACTCAGACCTTGTAACATCGCAGCCTTTGTTGCCAATTTGGCAGGAGCCTGGATGCCCGAGTGCTTCATGCAGTGGCATTTACATATAAATTGACATATTTTTTATCATTCTGGATATTTGCTTGAATGTGTACCCTATGTGAGATGGGAATAGAAATCTGCTTTTCCAAGTGCTGTACAAAAGCAGATCTATAACTGATTAGCTCTGCCCTTACCCACAAGGGCAGATAAAGATCAGTGAAAGGACACATTTTAAGACATGCTTGCCACACACCATGATATTGATAGGTACTGAAATATAAAGTACATTGGCATACAATATACCAGTGTTCCTCAGCTGCTGCATCCTTTGAATGCATGAATGGCTTGGGCTATTGCATGGAGGACAAGAGACATGATGGAGCATCCTTCTTCAGACCTCTTTGTGCTAAAACAAAGTAAAAACTTTGTCCAAGCATGAAAATAAACAGTGAGTGCTCAGAACACAGTCCATACCGTGCCTTATCCCGTTCATAAACATTAACTTTTTAGCGCATATCTACTTCCAAGTGTCTTTGAAATTCTGAATGTCCTTCTTTTCATGTGGCAGAATGAGAACAGCTATGAACATCTGCATGTATATGTGCTCTCCCCAAAGCTGAAGGACAAAAAGATGGGCTGTTGTCATTGCATTATCATGCAATTGCTGTGCAGCTTTCTTTAGCCTTGTAACACAGGGGGTCAGATAAAATGGCCAGGAAGGTCCCTTTTAATTGGAAAATCCATTAAATAGACAGGGAGGAGTGGGTAATGTATACTATGAAAAATATCAGCATTAACCTAATTTTTGCTTCAAGATCATATGCTGAAAAATATTTACCAGAAATACACAGAGCTGAAGGCAAGGGTCAAGTAGCAGAGAGCTGAACAGATAGTGTACCATTAATATAAAGGATGATAGTCAGCATATGACTGAGAATAATACTGTGGATGCTCTGGCAAAAACACACATACAAAAGGCTTCTAAATGAAATCAATAAAGCAGGAGTTCTGATAGTTTAGCAGTACACTCCGGCATGGTGCAGCTGTAAAAGGAAAAAAAAATCACTAGGGGAAAAAAGTAATAAACTCTTGCTACCCATGGGCAGACTTCACAGCAGTTGAATAAGACAAATAGAAGAAAGTGTCCGCTACTGCCCAGAGGGAAATGTAATGACCCAAGTTATGACCTGCCATAGAGAGAGCCCTGTGGAATAAGACAGAAGCAGAAATCTGGGAAGTTATGTGAAACCAAAATAGGGTCTGAATTAAGTGCAAGTCAGCAAACCACTGATGGAATTGACAGAAAATTTTGATAAAGCACTGCTGCTCCCTTCCCCCACTTGAAGATAAATTATTGCCCAGTCTACTCAAATCCAAACATAATGTGTAATGGGAAAAATACTGTGACTGAATTGTCACACTAGCATTGTTTATGCTAGAAAAAGGGTGAGTTTAGGAGTCTCAGAACAGAGATTGAGAGTGGCCCAGCTGTTACATCCACATACCATTAACACTGAGCCGCCAAGGCTGTTGCTAGGTCTAAGACAGTATTTTTTTGTTCTTTCTGCAGTACAAGCTCTCAGTCGTCATAAAGGCTTTAAAACTTTATTGTCCTTGCTGGAACAAATCACTGCTGTGAGACAAGTCATTGCTTGCAGAAAGTTTGACTTATCTTAAGAACTGCCTTTTTTTTTAATATTTTTCTTCTTCTATATCAATATCAGGAAGTGCAGGCAGGGAAGTTTTCAAGAATAGAAAAGATTTCCCTGTGTATAAGATCCATGTACATTTTTGGCTAGAGCTCTTCTCAAGTACCAGGCAAACAGTGCAGAAAATATTTGAGTTATGGATTAGAAGAATAGTGATTCTCCTATTTTTAAAGGTCTCCCGGGTTTATTTATTTTCTGAAAATAATAGAGCTCATTTTTCATCATGCAAGGTAGTTAAGCTAAGCATCAGCATGCATTCTCTACTGCTGTCGCTTTTTCTTTCTGGCAGTCTTTATCTATTTGACAGGAGAGATTAACATTATTCCTTTGAAAAAGTATCTGGCCCAAATTTTCCTCCACAGTCTCACATCCTATGTCTCCTTTTAAAAACAAACCAAAAATCTAAACTCTTCATGGAAATGCTAACAGGAAACATGTTGACCCATCTTTCCTCTTCCCCTTGAATTGCTGAAATATTTGTTGGCAATGACCTAAATGTGTCAGTCATTTAGCAGCCTTGAAGTTATGTTTTCCAGTAAAGAAAGTTTCTTTGGAAAAAGAGAAAAGTCTCCCCACTTGGTCTGTATTATAATCTGAAGATTATAATATAACACCTCAGTGTACCTCCTTTGTATGATTCCTTCCATATTTTCATCACAGACCTTCTTATTGATCTCCTTACATATTACTAATTCTTAAAAATGGACCTACTGACATCAAGACGCTTACCCAAAAGACAGGCAAAGACATAAAAAATGAGTATTTATTAGCTTCTTTATTTGCAACCATGATAATGGCAGGAGAGATGTCTCTTCTGAAACAGAAATTATAAACTTGACCCAAAATACACAGCTTTTTAGGCAAGAAAACAACCAAAAAAAAATGTTGAGGTGAGTTCGTTCTTTGATTGTTTTTTTTATCCTCAATAATCTTGTAGGTATCTTATTGCATCACCCTCCTTCTATAACAGTTAGAAAATATAATCTAGTTTCTGCATTCAGTTTATGCTCAGGTGATGCATAACTATTTGTTTTTGTAGTGACATTACCCTCTGTCTTACACAATTATTTCCCTTCCCTGTTCTTTATTCTCCTGAATTTGCTTATAAGAATCAATTCTGTCCCTTTTCAGCCTTTGTTTTAAGAGGCTAACCAAGCTGTGCTCTCTTGAACACGTCTGTATTGCCTTCTGTTGCAATGAAGTGTAGTCCAGAGATCTCTGAGCTAAGAAGAAATACAAGCCAGTCCGCCTACATGATTCACCACAACATCCCATGGAATTACCACTTTAGATCTGAAATTAATATAGCCTCTCTTGTGCAGTACTATATTCTTGCTAATAATTTACTTCCATCTGTCTCCTAACCTCCTTCCTCTCTTCCTTCTCTGCCCTGAGTGATCAACTCACACAGACATTTCTTTCTTTGCTTTTTCTCACCCCTCAGTAATGTTCATCTCCCACTGAAAAGAATCAGTGAATTAGTGTTTGAGTATTACCAGTGGAGGAACAGAGAAAAGGAATGCTGTACGCTTAAAAGGGAATAGTTGACAAATGTGGTGCCCAAAAGGCAGAACAGAGTTGAGTTAGACGATGTGAATCATTTTGGATTTATTGGGCTAATAATGAAAGACACTGAACACTCATCACATCTACAAAGCTCAATACAAGTCAAGAACAGCATTTGTTAACAACTTTGGATGGAAGAAGGGGAGGCAGAGGGAGATGAAACAAGTAATTAAGATACTGTGAGAAAGCATGATGAAGCCACAGAAATTAGGAACAGAAGGGATATTATGAATGGTTGTGTAGTTAATTAATAACCAAAACATTTTCCCTTGTAGCCCATATTCTACAGATCCTACAATCGTATTCTGAACATGGGCCATAAAATATCCTTGCATGGTGGAGAATGGGCAATCCCAAATTTCCAGCTCCCTTTCAGCCTATGGAACCATTGCCTAACGGGGGGTGGGGGGTGGGGGGTGGGGGTGGGGGGCAGAAATATAGTTTAAAAATCCTACAGCTAAAGTCACCATCCCTGTTCTAAACCTGCTCTAAGCAGCAGACTGCCTGCTTGCCTGCTCTGGAACTGGTTTGTACTAACAAATGGTGATTTGGGAGGAAGGGGGGAAGGGAGCAAAGAAATCACTGTTCTCTTAAAGTCAGATGGAAAACTCTGCTGAGCACCACCCTGGTGGCCACATGCTGTGCTCTGAATGGTGGGTGATAAATAGTATGCAGCTGTAAAATGGTGGGTCAGGCACTCTCAAACTCTTTCACTTCTCATCTCTGCATATCACAGACTTGTGTTGTGTCAATTCATGTCTACAGAGATCATTAAATGGCGGTTCCGCACTTCTCTGCTGATAGATACTATACATTCTTTTTGAATCTCTTCCTATAGCACTTGGAATTGAAAAGATCTCAATGAAAAACATGAGTATCTTGAAAATTTTCCTCAAGACTGTTTAAGTGGGAGTCAAGCTTTGTTTCGTGTCATGGAAATCAATGCAATATTTCTTGAAACACAGAAAGGTTAAATGCAAACTCTTGGAGTTTGGAGTTATCTTTTCAGTATGAAAAATAGACGGTCGTAGGGTTATAGGTAAAATATGCAAGCACCTCAACCTAATTGACATACTCCAATAAATAAATTTAATTTTAATGGGAATTTTCCCCAGCTAACAAATTGCTAAGGAGCACTGCATGAAGCCCAAAGGTAGTAGCTAGTATTTCAAGGACATTTTTTCTTCCTGAAAGGGATTGCACTATATAACATCTACATGTAGCAGTTATGAAATATACATAACTGGGAAGGTAGAGATAGAGAATAAAATAGTGAAATGAGTGCATTTGCATATCTGGAAATCATGCCAGTCCCTTATTTCTGTATATATCCCCACAAGTGAAGAACTGCAGAGACATTCACACATGCTAAAGTCACAAATCATGTTTCAGAAGTGGCTTTGAAAACTTTAAAAAATTCCCTTAGTAAAAAACATGTCCAAATACTCCAGATGCTGGAGGGGAATAAAAAAAAAAAAATTAGAGAGAGGAGAAGTAAAGAATAAAAAGGAACATGAATCTATGTAAATATCACTGTGCTGATCTAGGGTTTTCAAAATCCCAGACTATGAGAAAGCTTAGAAAAAACTGTTTAAAAAATTCAAAAACTAAACCCAAACAAAACCAAGACGGAACAGAAGCACAAAGTTGCTGGACATCAGACTCTAAGTCTAAAGTTGAGGTAGGGGGTAACAGAAAAGGAAAAAGAATTAGAATTAGTTCGGGGTTTCATTTTGTTTATTTGCTTTTTTTTTTTTTTTTTTTTTTTTCAGGGAAAGAAAGAAAAAGACTGAGCAGTTAAGCCTAATAAAAGGAAAAGGTGTTTGTTATTATAGGGCATGGGACATACTCTCAGAGCCTCACAAAGAAGAAAGCTTGGATGGAAATGCAGGGGGCAAGGCCAGCTGGTGGCCAGTTACTAGTGCCACCCTCAGGGCTGGTACTGGGGCTGGCATTGTTCAAGACCTTCATTAATGACCTGGGCAATGAGGCAGAAGGTACCCTTTGAAACTTGGGTGGAGAAGTCGATGTGCTGCTCTTCGAGGGACTTTGGCAGGCTGGAGATACGGTATGCTGTGAAATGCAAGGCCCAGAATTTGAGACAGAGCCACAACGTCCAAAAGTGCAGGCAGGGGCTGGCTGCACAGAGAGCAGCCGGGAAAAGATAGAAGTGTTTTAGCAGCATAACAAAATACCATGGCCAGACTTTCCCCTTCCTCTAAATAAACTTATATTTCTCCTTTTTGCCACTCAATTTAAGAGCCAGAATAATACTGGGAAAACAAAAAATAAAGCATGGGAATTGAAGAGTTAATACACTTGAATATTACAGAAAGCCCTGCCATGTGTTTTGAAAGCCATTTGACAACACAGAGCAGGAGGTGTGGTGCCCTCTAGTTCAGAGTGTACACTGTTTACCATGAAATGCCGGATTTGCATATGGTAAGTACTTTCTTTTATTAAAAAGCAATGCAAATAGTCACACAAACTCCTCTCTAAATAGCAAAGGGGAACACTCTAGCCACCCATACTGAGGATTTACACCAACTGAAATGGCAGCAGAATCTGGCCTGGACATTGAAAAATACCCAACTTATGTCTGAGAAATTTCTCTGACTAATTTTTATTTCCTCTGTCTGGTGGCAGCTTCACTCCTTTATCAACTGTACAAAATCAAAAAGAGGTGAGCTCCTCTTGCACATGAGAAAAAACCTCTTATTTAAAAATAAGATTTTAGACTTCTGTGGCTTGTGAAACCCTATTGGCAAACAAAGCTCACAGAAACCCTTATAACCTATAGGATACACAGTTTATCTTTGCTCTGATTAGATCTTCCGTAGGTTTTAATCTCTTCTATTTCTTTACACACTTTATAATAACACTCTCTTCAAGCAAACACTCTTTAATCTTATAATTTAAAAACTAATTCCATTTCAGCTGCCTTTTTGGGAAGTGACCTTTTCTTCTTCTTGTGCTACAGGTAAAAAAAAAAAAAAATAAAAAATCCTGTCTTTCTGATTTTTATCCTTGCTCAGCATTCTGGATCTCAAACCTGTTCATCTACTGAGTTTTTTGTCAGCAATAATATTTTTCATTCTGAATTTCTCAGTGAAGAAACCTTAGAAAATGTTCCTTTGTGAAAGCCATTTGATTAATTTGTCTAAATGCATTTCTTTTGTAAACCAGGTTGATTATTTCAAAATGTCTAGGTCTGGGACCAGATTTGAGAGCTATCCTGGCAAACACTATTGACCAGATTAAAAACAAAGTGTAGAGACATGACAGCAAGGTGGACCAATGACTGCCCTGCCATCTGTCTTGGGTGGATTAAAACAGTCTTTCTGTACTGATATCTAGGAGACACTAATTCCAGTCCAAACACGTGGATTGGCTCATGCAGAAGGAGATTTACTTAGAGGAAAGTGGTGGGGTTTTTTCTGGGTAGTTGAAAGTCAGCTCTCATCTCGCTAAAACAAATTGCTCATCCTGATTGCAGGAAAACTTGCATGCCCTGTGTACTATATTCTAACTACCACATCTAATTAGTTGAGTGAATAATTACAAATAGTTCATGTACGTCTTGAGTGAACTAAAGATAAAATAGTTAAGAGTTGCAAACCACTGGTTTAATTTTCATAGTGCTTTTACCAGTAAAATGACCATCGATCATACAAAGCCTGAAGTATTTTCCCACAGAGAAGAAGTTAACAAAGGAAGATTTCTCTGTCAGTTAAAGCAGCATGAATCCAATTTAACTCCACTGGTCTCATGTACATCCACTCCAGACTGAAGCAACGTTACTGCTACATAAACAAAATCTCAGTCACTCCACCCCAGAAATTAAGCTGCCTCCATTCTTTGGTGGGGCTTTTAGAATAATCTTTTTGGAGTGACAGCTCTTTCCCTTAAATACAGGCAAAATCCAAACACTTTCTTTAGACTAGATGAGACTAATACTATTTGCTACCTCTGTTTGCAGCCTGTGTGATGGGACAGAGGGCAGCCTCACCAAGTTTACAGATAACGTCAGACTGAGGGACTGATCACCACAGTGGAGGCTGCCAGTCAGAAGGACCTGGACAGACTGGGGAAATGGTCTCACAAGAACTTCATGCACTGCATTCTTCTTGCCTGTCTCTTTACATGAAAGATGTTGACATACAGAAGCAAGTTCAGTGTAGGCCACCAAGCTGGCCAAGAGGCTGGAGCATGTGTTGTCTCAGAAGAGGCTGAGAGAGGTGGGTCTGCTCAGCCTGGAGAAAAGTTTCACAGGGGAGCTTAGTGCTGTTTACAACTACCCAACTGAAGCACACAGAGAAGACAAGACAGTCTTCTCAGAGGTGCACAGCAGTAGGATAAGAGGCAATGGAGACAAGTGAAAACGTGGGAAATTCTGATTAGATATATGGAGGGGAAAAATTCCATGCAGGTGGTCAAATCATGACAGACGTTACCTAGAGAAGTTGGGGTACCTCCATCCTTTGTGCTGTTGGAGAACCAACTGGTTAAAGATTTGCACAACCTGACGCGAACTCTGTGAAGGAACTTGGACTAGATGACCTCAAGAGTTCACTTCCAACCTAAATTACTCTGTGATGTGATGCTATAGCTGTGTCATGGTTTCAGCTGGGATAGAGTTAATTTTCTTCTTAGTAGTTTAGCACAGTGCTGTGTTTTGGCTTTGATGTGAGAACAACTTTGATATGACACTGATGTTTTTAGTTGTTGCTGGGTAATGTTTATACTGAATCAAGGACTTTTCAGTTCCTTGGCCCTTGCCAGCCAGAGGGCTGTGGGGGTGGGGGGGTTTGGGGGAGGGGCACACAGGAAACTGGGAGGGGACACAGCCAGGACAAGCTGATATTTGGATGGATAAAGTTAGCTCACATGGATCCTACCTGCACAATTCTTCACAGAAATAAGATTAAACTTTTCAGCAATGGAATAAAGAAGTTAAAACCTAAATTTCCTAGATAAATCTTGATTTTCCAACATAAGGCTAACAAGAAAGTCACATTATCATTTGTAGGTTACTGACCTCTAACCAACTCATCCTGTTATGGAAGATTGGTCAGATTGAATAGAACTGGTAAATATTATAACACTGGAAAACAATAACCACAATGGTACAGTATGGTTTAATCTTTCCTTTACTTCAGTTCTTTGAAGTTAAGTTTACTAATAAATGTACCTATCAGGAAAAAGTACTTAAAATAGCTAGGATTGCTCATGATCCTATCTCTCATTTTTGTACCTTGGCTGTAATTTGAATTCACAGATTTAAGACTGGAACCTCCCCGTCTGGATATTTGTTCTGTGCAGCATAACACATTAGACTTTTCCTCCCACATTTTCCATTTTTGAAACAATTATAAACATGTCTCTATTTAAATGGGCTTTATTAAATCATAGTCAAAAAGGTAGTGCCTGATACTAGGCTGAACAGAACAGTAAAAGAAGTCTTTATCCAACATAAAAATCTTGTTTTTATTAAACCAAAGACTAGGACAGTAGAGGGGAAAGGACTGGTTACATCTGTGGGTTGGTGCCTTAAAAAAATGGTGAAAATATCCCTCCACCACAGGATAACATCTCTTATCTATTTCTCTTTGCTATCCAGCAGAATTAAGGGGATCTGAGAAAAGAAAGCTGAACTCTGAAAACAAATAATTCCAGATTTATATTGTCAGCTGCTGTCCACACTATAAATAACCTAATTTGTCCTCTATATAAGACTACAACTAAATTATTCTAACGCTTTAGAAAAGATGAATTTTCAATAGTGGCTACATTATTTGCAGTTCCCAAACAACATTTAAAAGGGCCAGGAACCTTTTTTCAGTCTATTCTGTAACTAATTTAGACACCTACTTGAATGTCAGGGAAAATGCTTTAACTGAGATGATTTCTTCATTTGGAAGGGAGTAAGACTCGGCCTTGCAGAGCAAGACCAGGGTAAGTGTCTCCAACAACCCTCCTGCACCAAAATTCCTCTGCAGCCACCCAGAAGAGAAAGCCTCAGCAACTCAGCTGTTACACGTGCAGGCGACTTAGTGCCTCAGTAAACCAGCCCAGTTTTATTGTGCCTCCACCTTCCTTCTCTCTCTGCTCCTCACCTATGCCTTGTCTAATCCAGGCTGTAGCCACATCGGTGATCTCAACAGCAGCAGGTGCTGTTCCTTGGCTTTGAGGCAAGCTGGCACAGCCTGCCTATGCCTCCTTAACACCCTTAGGCGCCCGAGCAGCTTTTTCCCTAGGTCCCTTTGGGAACGGTCCTAACTCTGCCTAGTTTGCTAACTGTGTTGGAGAATTATTTGGCAAAAGTACACAAGGAACTGTTTAAACAATTAAACAGTCTATAACCGGCCTAAGTATCGAAAAGCTCAGGATTTTGCACCTGGAAACCAAAAAAAAAAAAAAAAAAAAAAAAAAAAAAGTAATAGCAATTGTAACGAAGAGTGGAGAGGAATAAAATTGAAAGGAAAGGGGGGGGAAAAAAGCAAGTGATGCACATTACAACTTCTTACCACCCACTGACCAATGTCCAGCTGGTCCCTGAGCAAAAATCCCCAGGCCCTGGCCAGCTCCCCCCAGTTTATACACTGAGCATGACACCATATGGTATGGAATATCCCTTCGGTCAGTTGGAGTCACCTGTCCCGGCTGTGTCCTCTCCCAGTTTCCCATGCCCCTCCAGCCCTCTCACTGGCAGGGCCTGAGAAACTGAAAAATCCTTGACTTACTACAAACATTACCAAGCCACAACCGAAAACATCAGGGTATTATCAACATTGTTCTCATACTAAATCCAAACCACAGCACTGCACCAGATACTGAGAAGAAAATTAACTATCCCAGCCAAAACAAGGACAGTCTGGAAGCAATGTGACAGCCTCAGAAGTCAGATTGATGATGGTGGGTTTATGGCATGCGTTTAAACAGTATCAAGGTATTCACACATTTTTGGTTTTGGAGTCAGGAAGGGCAGATCCCCCACTTTCAAATGTGGGGATTTACCTGCTTTTAACTTGTGACACCTGGACAACACACTGCTTTCCTCAATTATGTTGCATTTCTTTGAAGACCACTTTTCCAATTGTCTCTTTTCATAAAGCAACTCCACATTTAACAATAAAACTAATTCCTTAAAATAATGTTTTATGTGGCAAAAACCTGTAGAGTTTTGGGTTTGACATCACTTATGCTGATATAAATAAAGGTTACCACCACTGTGCTGGCTAATTATCCAGTTTAAGATGAAGCATGAAGTAGCTGTGCTGCTTTTTTTTTTTTTTTTCCAGTTCTTTTCAGAAACATCTTTGAAATTAATGTTTTTTCCACCTGACAACTGGCTAGATTCTTGAAATAGTGGTATCTTCTTACTAGTATAAAGATTCAATTAATTTCATAATGCAAACTTACACTAGGAAAAATGCCACTTAAACATGAGGCAGTGTAACTTAGCCTCCCTGTGAGGCGTTCGTGAGATGGTGATTTCCAAGCAATTGGTGGGAGCTGCGTACATTTTTACTGAGTCACTGTAGTGAGCAATTAATGTTCCAGGTGATAGCAAGATACATTTTTCAGAGGTATGTGATTCATTTGTACTTTATTTAAAAAGTTGGACAAAGAGATTAAAAGAAATTAGGATTTTTAAAGTGTCAAAGAACACATGTAGGTAAGCTGTAAATGTGTGTGCTGCTAGCCAGCAAGTATACTCTATGCATCTATGTAAGTGGTGACAAAGTGGAACTTAAGAAACAAGCGTTAAAGAATTCTCATCGTGGTGAGAGGATAATAGGCATAAGTCGAAAAAAAGAGAGGCGCAGCTGGACAGAAGAAAAAGCTTTTTCCCAGGAGGACAGTCCAACGCTGAAGCAGGTTGCCCAGAAGTGGTGTGCAGTCTCCAACGCTGGAGGGAAGAACCAATCTCAGTCTGATTTCTGAGCTGACCCTGCTCTAAGCAGTAGAGACCTCAAGTTCCCCTGCAATATGAGGGAGGCTGTGATATTTAGATGTATCAGAACAGTAGGGAAAGGATCTGGCATATTGTTATTCCATCATTTCTCAGTCATGACGTCAGCACACTAAATAGCTCATACCACCTCATACTGATCACAGAATATACATGTGCATACGTATATACATACATACATTTTACACATGTGAAAGGAGAAAACGAACACTAATAAAACAAGGTAGAACACCCTGTTATTTCTTGTCAAAGAGGAAGATTTTTTATAATAGAGTTAGAAAATTTGAGTAAATATTAAGTGGTGTCACATGCTGGTCTGAGACCAGACCGTGGTTCTGTTTGTATTCCTGGGAACAGATTAAGACTTAAAATGGATTCAAAAGCCAAGCAACTGTATTTGCCCAACAATAAATCTGTGAATGCAAAGGGAGAGAGCGCGAGAGATAAAGAGAGAGAAAGGAAGGAATGAAAGAAGGAAAGAAAGGAAAGAGTTCAGAGCAATAGCTACCACCCTGGAGCTGCGGCGTCCCGACAGTCCGATTCATATCCAAGTCCGGTGGGGGAACGTTCCGTCCAATGTTAGTGGGTTCGGTTTTTTTACAAGCTTTACAAGCTGTTCTGCTTAACCACACCTTCCACCCAGCAATGGTGTACATGCCCAACATTTCTCAGGGGCCTCCAGGCACCTTGACCCCCCTGACCGCAAGTCTGGGCACATGCACAGGGGTTTGGTTAAGTTTTGCAGGATCAGCCTCCCCCGTTGCTCCATGGCGTCAGTCGGTTTCCTCCTTTAACAATGTATAGATAAACCTCTGCGGTGGCAGTGGTGTTATCTTCCTGCCTTAGATCTCTTCTGTGGCAGTGGTGTTATCTTCCTGCCTTACCAATGTACAGATCATTCACTGTTCTGATGGCATGAGTTTCCTGCCATAGCAATGGTGAGACAACACACCTGCTGTGGCGATGGTGGGTCTCACCGGCGCAGTCTCTCACAAGTGGACAAGGTGCTGAGAGTGTCGAGAAGTTAATTATTTCCCTTTTGAAAGCTGCTTGTTATATTTAATTGCTGAACTGCAATGATGTATATTTACATAATAGTATTCAATAGTATATGCTTAGCTGACAAAAAGATAAATGGCTGATCATTTTTATATGCATTTTGTAGCAAGTAGAATGATTAAGCTTTTTCAAGCAAGTCCGATGATTAAGCCATTTGAAGAAAAAAAAATCTATTTTCTTTGAGGTAGCTTTGATAAATACTTTTTTCCTCCCCTAAGGACGTTTCAGAGGTGAAACCAAACAGATGGTCACACTGACCATTTTAGATGATCCACAGCAACAGGATAATAAAAGTATTATGAGCACCATGACCTGCACTGAAGGAAGGAGTCATACTTTGCCCAGCTCTGACCCGGTTATTCTGGTCTGCGACAATGCGGGAGGAGTTATTAGATTTCAGATAGCCTCAAGATCTCTTATTGATTTCAAAGGCAGGTTCCTCTTCTTATTGACCACATTCACTTTGTGTGCTGTAAACTTCCCTATTTGTGTTTTCTTTTTATATAGGTTGCCTATTTCATTGTTCTGACGACAGTGGCTCAGAAAAAACCTCTGTCTCTACGGATAGAGTAATGAGCTAGCAAGCACGTATTTCAGTCTAGTTTAACTATCTTGCAGATATAACCTTAAGAACCCTTCACAAGGGCATTTTATGCTCCCTCACCTCTACTTTTTTTAAACAAAGTTCCCACTTTGCAGGCCTCACTTTGCTGGATTCTTACTTTTTGAGTCTGTTTAAGCTTTTCTCAGGTAATTATGTAGAGTGGAATTAGTCTAAAAGTTACATGCCTTTATCTAGGCTAGTCATCTAAGGTTCCTCTCCTGACACTGGTGAGAGACTGACACATCCAAAGGGTAATTTTTTACAGAATCCAAAAATAAGTGTATAAAAGACTATAAAAGGCATGAAATTAATTCTGACAGTGATGTTAAATTTTGAGCTTGGATACAATTTCTACTGAATTCATATCCTATCTATACCCTACATGAACATCATCTATTGCTTCCTGTGTTAATTATTCTCGTCTCTATTAAATATTCTGTATAACACTTCTGAAAATGATTAGGACAGGCCAATAACTAACACTAAGAGCTTATCATGGTTTTCAAATGTCCTTTGGGGGATTTTTCATTGGAAAATGTTGATTAATTGAAACTGATCCTTTGGTCCAGGATGGAATTTCTGGTAAAACATACAAAAACACTGCTACTCTTCTCAGAATACCAACTAGTCTAGTTGTAATACTAATTAAGTGTGGAAATCTTTTTCTTTAGTATGGGAACTTTATCCAATCTCTGCCACTCTAGGTAACTTACCTATTCCATTGGGATACGAGATGATTTCATGGTCTAATGAATCTTTAATTAATGATAGAGATTTGGATAATTCCAGTGAATAGTACTGAGGACAGCCAGCAGCTTACTGCTAATGTAGCTCACCTGGGTCTCCTGCATTTCTATGAAGTTCCTAAAGTACCAGACCTATTTGGGGATCCCTTAACTTTTTTCTTACTTTTCATTTCCCAGAACAACCAAAGAAAAGTTCCCAAAACCAAGCCATAGACAATCTTTCAATAATAATTTATTTTCTCCCCCAAAAGAATAGGGATGCACCTTAAATCTTTAAAAATTAAGATTGAAAATAATTTTCAGCTTCCCAAACATCTATTTTAAACAGAAAATATGAATAAGAGATATAGTTGGTTATAACATACAAGCATCATGAACAAGCCTGATTTAAAAGCAAGCCATGATTTACAAGTATGATACTAGTTCTTTCATAGAAAAATGATGGAAGGAGAGAGGTAATCTCATAGGAGCCAGTTAATGGAAAGCCAGGCACATTTATTACATTAAGGGGTGGCAGAGGATGAAAAAAAAAAAAAAAAGAAAGAAATAATAAGGAGTGTCATACACAGAAAAGGAGTGGTTTCCTGAAAGAGGTTGATGAAGCATAGGGCTGAAGGAGCATCCAGTAATCAAACGCTTTTCAGAATACAGCCCTGGGGTTTTCCTGGACCTGCCTGGGAGACTGGTGACTGAGTTTTGATGAAGCTTCCTATCTTGCATATCTTCTCTGATTTCTAAACTTTGACAGCAGAACTCATCTCAACTTCTGGCATCAGTGTTGTAGATCAGACAGCCACCCAAGATTCCTTTTCTGAAGAGAAATAGCTACAGTTTCGTTGCAATTCACCTGATCTATTTTCATCATATTATGAATCACACAATAGAGGACAACAATGATGAACTAGCTTGGAAGCTAGCATCACTGTTAACTAGAACACTGCTTTGCTTTCTCTAGCTTTCCTCCATTACCCAACATCTGCATCAGTGGAAACCACCGATTTGCCCTTCCAGTCAACTTCTCCCTGACAGATACATTTTTAAAACCGTTAAGGTTTAAACTGTTTCCCACAATGCACATGAGTACCAGTATTATTCGCACATGCAGCCATGAAGCTGATGAACGCTGATTTATTGTCAGCTTTTGATAAAGAGTATACTTCACCTCTGCAAAAACAGTATTGGAATGGCAATCAGATATAAGAATAAAGTTATTTTTTGGGAGTATCTGTGAAAGAAAACCATGCACTCCTTCTACCCAAGCCAGTCTCCTTTCAATGTTTGAGAACTTCTGAGTTACACAAAGTAAATTCTGTGACCAGTATCCTGACAACATGACATCTATACCTAAAATTTGCTTGAAAGATTCTACCGCTTCTAATACAATTCCACAATATTTCAGACAGGTGTACGTTTTAGGATACACTGAATATATGTAATGAAAAAAATATTATTAAAGAACTGTAGAATAATTAGATACCATGGAAAAGGAGTTTAAAATATACAGCTCTTTGAAGAAGAACAAAATATGTGAGAGTGGGAGCAAGAAAAAGAAACATCTGCGTTTAAACCTGGCTTATCATCTGAAAGTAATTTAAACTCTGTTACTGTATGTTTAAAATGGGAGTAAGAAAGTTTAGACAGTTACTTTGAGTAGCTGTCATGAAGGTTATTTTGCGAACAGAGTCTTCATGATGTTACATGGGGAAGAACTCTACATTCCACATTATTTACCTTTGATAAAGAAGGGTGGAGAAGTCACTTGCTAGAAATTCCAACCCACTCAAGAACAGGTGGGATGTAATATGTTGCTATATTTTTTAGTTAGCTCTCACAACTGTGTGATAAAAAATATTTGCTTGATGTATGTTATATACCTAAAATAACATTGATCTGAGATTTTTAACTGCTCTCTTTGGCTACAACACTTATTGTATTGTAGAAAATGTTACCAAAATTAAACAGAAAGTAGAAATAGATAACACTGGTGAGAAAAAGTATTAAATGCTATATATATCGTAGCTTTAAACACAACAGAAATACTTTATATATTTATATATATATAAAAATTGACAACATGAGATATGTAGAGAAAATAATTTTTAGCATATGTCTGAGTCTAGATTTATACATTTTCATGGATTCTCTCATGTGTCTTTGTGGTTGGTTGGCTATTTGTTTACACTTCTCAGAGAGTTTATTCATCAAGTACACTAGTAGAATAAATCCAAAAGACACTGAAGAATTACGAAATGGTGTAAGAATGTCATACAACTTACTACCTTGTAGAGGCAAAGTAAACCAGGAAAAACATACAAATGGGAAAGGTAAAGTCCCATCCAGTACTTCCTTGAATGAAACAATTATTTTCATTAACTTCACTTAGCAAAGAATCAGGCCCAGAGAAAGAGAAAAACTGGTGGCTAGTGCTGCAGATAAAAAAAAAAAGAAAGGACTGCAACTCTATCCTTGAGTCAAATCTGGACTACTCAGCCATTAAGAATTTTCAGTGTCTAATGCATCTATTAAATTATGTGTTCTACACATTAAACTGTGTATAAAAAATTTTATTCATCTCATAGTGCCATAAATTTTGACTACTGTTTATATAGGTAGTAGAGAAAAATTTTCCAAGTATGGAATAAGCTCTTCTACTTTATACTATGAACCCTGAGAAATTTGTACATGTGGTTTTGAGTTTATACAGACACGTGTTTTCTATATTATAATATTACGCCTCAGTGCTCAGGGCTTTGAGAAATAAAAGAATTTCCTGTAATGTGCTAGATACAATCTAAGGGCTCGTGAAACAAGCATTCATAGCAACACCAACTTCCCTTTAGGGATTATTTATATTTATATTTAGTGTGAAAAGTCATTAAAATTTTCAGTCACTGGATTTTCCAATAAGCCAACACATCCTAATGATTAGTACCACTTCACATTTCTATTCCTTCCCTATATTAAAGCTATGAGAAACCTAGCATTATCCTAAAATTTCACACACAGATATACAGGAAATATTAATAGAACAGTTGAATAAACCACTTTCTTTTATCAGACGACAAAGATATATTCAATTCTAAGCATTAAACCGAGCTTCCTCCCAATTACTTATTGCAGAAAATAACTGATTATTAATTAAAGCCTTGTTTGCTTTGGAGATTTTCTGCACCAATTGCCACTGTAAGTGGCTAAATAACAGAATCATTGCAGCAAGTGTAGAGAGGCAAAGCTGATATTTGCATTAGAAGTGTTTACCCCTTTTTTCCCAGTCTGAATAGATCCAGCAGTGCAAACAGCTGCTTCATTTGATTACACTAAGAATTTCATGAGGGTAACTACGCTGATAGTCCCAAATAAAAAAACCTAAGACCTCACCCCCTCAGGTTTGTGTCTTCGGTTATGCCTCCTCACATCCTCTAGCATACAGAAATATTATAGTTCAAAAATTAAACAGGTGCATGAAAAATGGCAGGTGTTCTCTCAGATGAGTACTTTTGCCTTGCCATGCATCTGCTGTCTGAACTCTTAAACTCCCTTGCTGTTCGGCTTCTCAAGCGTCTGTCATTTGACTTCCCAACCTTGCCATTAGATGCCTTCAGTGTTATATTTAATATTTTTTTCCAGGATAGATGTTTCTCAAATGTTACTGCTGCCCACACCAGAGACTGCAAGGCAGCAAAATTGCAAGTTAATATTTCCTTCTTTTCTTCTAGTAACACATCCTATTAATGTTAAGGTTATGCCAAGATGCTCCTTAGGTCCCAGATATTTAGGCTGCTTGTTGGGGGATCAGACCACATGTGCAAAAGATTAGGTATGTAGGGGAAGTTCTTCTTTACTGTGAGGGTGGTGAGGCACTGGAACAAGTTGCCCAGAGCAGCTGTGGATGCCCCATCCCTGGCAGTGTTCAAGGCCAGGCTGGACAGGGCTGTGAGCAACCTGGTCTAGTGGAAGGTGACCCTGCCCATAGCAGGGGGGTTGGAACTAAGTGGTCTTTAAGGCCTTTTCCAACCAAAACCATTCTATGATTCTTCTCAACATACTCAAACTATTGTACTGCAAATACTGGAGTTGTTTTCATGCTCCCTTTGGTTTTTTTATGAGTTTTTGATTGATTTTGGCTGAATACCTGCCAAAATTTTAACACTTTAGAGGCATCTAAGTTTGTATTTAGGCAGCTACATAAATTTAGGCAGCTCATTATCAGAAACAGTGAACATCTAAGTTTGTATTTAGGCAGCTACATAAATTTAGGTGGCTCGTTATCAGAAACAGTGAACAGTCAGAGATTTCTCTGAATTTTCTGAAAACTATAGGTCTTCATTAATTTTGAAAATAGGCACTTTTCTACTCAAATGGCGAACTGTGGAATCCAATCTATGTACAGTCTAAATGACAGATAATGGGAGGTCAGATTTCCTGCAAATAGCTTGCATGCTCTGCTATATGGTCAACTGTTTAATTACTAGCTGTTACTGTTGCAGCAGTAGCTTAAAGGGTCCAAAAAGTCTGAGTTCCTGATGCATATACCTAGTAAAAGAAACTCTCTTCACCCCAAATTTAGAGATGCAGAAGTAACGTATAGTACTGTACATAAAGTTGTCCAGGCATCATCCAAAGGAGTTTCACAGTCTGCAGATGAGGAGGCAGAGAGGTGTAGTGGATAGTAGATTTGCTCTGCCTAGTGTTTGATATTTCTTGGCAAAGATTATGTCCCTTGGCTGTGACTCCCTGCATAAACCAGGCATGAGTTTCACTGGATCAATTTTCATGAAAGGCTGTGACCATTCAATACTGTCTGTGATTTGAAACTTAATCAAAAAGGGTTGCTGATAAAGCTTATAGCTGATGAAAAGAGGGTAAGAATATTTAATACTGGTAAGGACATAGAAATGAGTGATAATTTATTAGATAATTTATTAATGTTATCTATTCAAACAAAATAGTGCCTAAATCAATGAAAGTACATTACATGGTATATTAATGTCTATTAAACACACATGCAAAGAAGAAACCCCCTCACAAATATTGCTTAAGATGTAAAAATTAATGCCTCAGGATGTAATAAACCAGTCACCTTCCATACAAGTAGGTTGGAGAAAGGGGAAAAAAAAGAATTGTGGATGATAATTATGCTCTGAGGAAAAGAATACACTCCTTGACTGTGTTTAAACCATCTTTTAAGAGCACCATGAAGTCCTCTTGGAGGCTATTGTTCAAAGCTTGCAGCACAATCATTATATTATGCAAGAGATGCCCAAAAGAGGAATGCACACTGAATGGGCAGGGGGAATGGTGGGGTGGGGAGGGGAGTGGGGAGGAAAAGGCAAAGAAGAAATAAGAAGAGATTCTGCTTATGGCTGCTCCCCAGGTTGCTGGTTTACTGCAATATAAACATAGATCTTGAGTATGGACTACACAATGAGACTTTTGGATGTGCTGTATCATACAACATTGACAATAGAATGCACAGAACCATAGAATAGAATCATTGAATCATTGAATTGTTTAGGCTGGAAAATACCTTTAAGATCATCAAGTCCAACCACTAACCCAGGACTGCCAAATCCATCACTAAACCATGTTTCTAAGTGCCGCATCTATGGGTTTTTTAAACACTTCCAGGGATGGTGATTCCACCACCTCCCTGGGCAGCCTGTTCCAATCCTTGACAACCCTTTCAGTAATGACACTTTTCCTAATATCCAGTCTAAACCTCCCCTGGTGTAACTTGAGGCCATTTCCTCTTGTCCTATCACTTGATACTTGGGAGAAGAGACCAACCCTCGCCTGCCTACATCCTCCTTTCAGGGAGCTGTAGAGAGCAATAAGGTCTCCCCTGAGCCTTGTCCTCTCCAGACTGAACAACCCCAGTTGTTTCAGCTGCTCCTCATCAGACTTGTGCTCCAGACCCTTCACCAGCTTCCTTGCCCTTCTCTGGACACGCTCCAGCACCTCAATGTCTTCTGTAGTGAGGGGCCCAAAACCTTCAGCCAACTGTTGAGCAGCACCCCCAGGCCCTTTCCCACCAGGCAGCTTTCCAGCTGCTCTGCTCCCCGCCTGTAGCATTGTGTGGGGCTGGTGTGACCCAAGTGCAGGACCTGGTACTGAGCCTTGTTGAACTTCAGACCATTGGCCTCAGCCCATCCGTCCAGCCTGTCCAGATCCCTCTGCAGAGCCTTCCTACACACAAACAGATCAACACTGCTGTCAAGCTTGTGTCATCTGCAACCTTACAGAAGGTCCACTCGATCCCCTCATCCAGGTCATTGATAAAGATATTAAACAGAACTGGCCCCAACACTGAGCCCTGGAGAACAACACTTGTGACCAGCTTCCAGCACGATGTAACTCCATTCACCATCACTTTTTGGGCCTGGCCACTCAGCCAGTTTTTTATCCATTGAAGAGTATGCCAACAAAGGCACGGGTGGCCAGTTTATCCAGGAGAATGCTATAGAAAAGGGTTTACTAAAGTCTAGGTAGACAACATCTACAGCCTTTCCCTTATCCACTAAGCAGGTCACCTTGTCATAGAAGGAGATCAGGTTAGTCAAGCAGGACCTGCCTTTCATAAACCCATGCTGGCTGGCCTGATCACCCGGCTGTCCTGCACATGCTGTGTGGTGGCACTGAAGATGATCTGCATTGTGAGGTATTTTCAAAAAATAAGTCATCGCTTGGTAGGTATAGCAGTCTGACCCTAAGACTTTGTAACAAGATTCGATTGCCATCAGTGTGAAAAAAATATTTAACTTTCTATACTTTGAGGAAGGCAGAAAGACAAAAATGCAACTGTGACATTTGAGGAAATGAAAAGTCAACATATAACAATGTAAATCACACATAGCAAATACAGCTATAATAAACATACCTTTATCCAACTTAGATACAATGACAAATACTTCCAAAATTCAAATTATATTTTACAGCCTAAGTAAATATTAAAAGGCCGCCAAATCTGCTAGCATAAATCCCCATGACCTCACAAGTTTTCACCATGTGCGTTAAATAAAATGAGAATGAACCATGGAGGCATTTTTGCTCTGCTGAGAGAACACACAGGTAAAAAGAGATAGTTTCACTAGCTGCTTTCAGAAGTTCTGTATTTCTGGAAGACCTGTGGAACTGAAACTGTGAGTTTGTTTACAGGCTGGTTTCTTATTATTTTACTGCTAAAGTTATAAAAATGGTTGTAAATTATTTGCATGATGATGGCACTTGCAGTGCAGTAATGGCAGTCATCAATTACCAAAGAGAGCACCTCAAAGAGGTTATCGTTTGAAAGAAATCATTCCACTGTGAGCATATTTTATACTGGGACGGGTACGGTCATTCTTGTAGAGTGTATCACTCACTTCAACTGGCTAAACTGTGTTTTTGCAGGCCATACTAGGGAAAAAACTTAGCATGTAAGGTCAGGTTGGATGGGGCTCTGAGCAAGCTGATCCAGTTGGAGATGTCCCTGCTCATTGCAGGGGAGTTGAACTCGATGACCTTTAAAGGTCTCTTCCAACTCAAACTATTCCATAATTCTATGTTAGCCCTCCACAGTGGCAGCATATGTGCATGTACTTACCTTCTGCACAATGCAGCGTAACTTCCCAGCAAGAGGTGCACGCAGTGCCATCAGGGGTGAGCGTGCATCCAGGTGACTCCACAGAGCCAGCTGAAGGTTTTGACAGGTTTTATCATAGTTTTCACCCTTTTGTGCCCATGTCATCAGATCACTTCCTTTACTGTTAGTAATCTCAGTCTGTCCCTATTAATAAAGTTTGAGCAAGTCTTGCAGAACTGCAGCAGTAATCACTGTTTCAAGCTGTAACCCTGCCTGTACCACATACAGAGGCTTAAAATTCCTTTTTCCCTGATAATTTGAAGCTTTATGTTTAATATTTATTGCAATGCATAGTCTCAGGAGATGACAGCGGAAGCATGATAAATATGTTATCTCCCCCCAAACAAACAGACATCCATCTGTCTATCCAAAAGACGGTACTTGCCAGCTGTGCATATATAAAGAGTAAATGTAAAACCAGCTGTTCAGTCAGTTCATCCCATATAGTGAGGTTGTCACTGTAATCACTTTGGCTGGGAAAATTTCCAGTCATCACACTGCTGCTCTTCATGAATCACACTTGTCAGGAAAACATCAGCATCTTTTATGTGGCATTTGGTTATTTTTAGGATGAATGCTGTGAGTGTATTTAGGGCAATTACTTTCAGGACTTGGGAGAAATCAATTGATAACTCTAAAAAATATACGTCTGGCTTTTCACTGAAGCAGCAGACTTGATGTTTGAATAAAAGTATAGAGTTATCCTTCCAGTGCACTCCATCACAACAAGCCCCAACAATAAAGCCTCATGCAGTTTCCTGAATTTCTGAAAAATGGACAAGTTGAAACAGTCTTGAGAAAAGCAGTGGCGGTGACTTGTCAGAGATCTAGAAAATATTGCTAGGAGGAAAAATCTGAACAATTGGTGTTGGCAAGGAAAAAGGAAAAAATGACTGAAGACGTGAGAACAAATTTCATATAGGTTGAAGCCCATCACAAAATAAAAGGCAATAATTTGTTCTTGTTTAAATTTAGTGGATAGACTATGTGCAGTAAAGATTCAAGATGGATAGTAAGGGAAAAATCCTATGGATTAGAGCAAATGGATTAGCTAACTTAAATTTAACCATATGCTGTGTGTCTAAATACTTGGACAGAATACCATGACATCTACTTGTAGAATTTTTTTAAATCTCTTCAGAGATACACAGTTATAAGCTATAGCTTTTATAAATATACAGCAATATGATAACAGCATTTCAGAAAACCGAAATATAACTAATGAAAGCTCTGTGGCTATCTGTTAGTACTGCTCATCTACAGAATGGGTGGTCAACTCGCATTTTTAACTGAAGCCAGAAGTTTTGATTAGGCAAAGGCACTGCAATATGAGGGGAAAAAAAGTGAGTGGTGCCTTCTTTTGGGACCAGCAATGCCAAATGTGCCTGGTCCAATTTTTCATTGGTGCTTTAGCTGATAAATCAGATTTTCTACATCCTACAATAGTACTCCAGTCCATTAATTGCACATCAAAGTGTTTTTCTCCTGCTAACTTTTCAGCACTCCAACACTTTTCCAAAGGATCCTTGGTTAAAACTGAAACACGTTTGAAGAAATAGCACATTCTCGTGACATCTTGAAAGGGAAAATTTCTTCAGTGCAACATCATTTTTCTTAAGTGTTTAACATGAGAAATGGTTGGAATGTTTCTTTGATTAGCTACTACTTTTGCTATCTAAATCAAAATATTCCTGGCCATAGGTTTCAAGGTCTGTACCTGAAAATACTAAGTTTTGAACCATAAGTATATTTAATTGTGTTTTGACTTTCAGATTATATTTACATTAATTAGTTATTGCAGCTCTGAACCTGATAATGTAGATGAACAGGTGATTTGTATGCTGAGATTATGCAGGCAAATTCAAAAAAGTTGAGTCATTATCATCATGGTTAGTCAATGTTTTCTAATATAAATTGTTGTGAATATCTATTCTCCAGGAAACATCAACATTCTGTATCCATTTAGTTTGAAAACATTTTTGAAATATGGAAGTGTCTTGGCAAAGGGAAATTCTGTTTTTACCATAATGACAGATGATTTAATCATGGCTTAGCTGCACTAGTCAGAGCTGTACCATCTCAAAGCTCAAGGATAGATTCTTTCTCCACAGAAAAAATCAAAAAATCCTATAGGATATACAGAAAAATGGATTACTGAATACCAGAATAAACTGTGAAAGACTCATTTAAATTAACTGTAGTTGTGATCAGCCTCATTACAGACACAGATATTTTTTGGACGTCAGTCTCTGATATTCTCTGACCCGTACAACCCAGCCATAAGACAAAGCTAAATAACTGAAAATTTACAAATTACTTTTTTTTTGCATTTTTTGCCAGTCCCTTTGCCCTTTGAATTAACCTTGGTCTTAAAATAGGATTTACCTGGATTTATCATCATTGACTTCTGCAGTATAAAACTATTCCTCTGATGTTCTTCAAATTCTGCTTAGCATGGCATTTCTAGTGTGTACACAATCAGATGAGTGTGCAGTTTAAATTGGTTGCATCCATACCTGTGCATATCTGGCCATTCAGACAGAGTTTCACATTTAACAGGGTATGGCTAGGAAGAAAGGCACATGAAGCAGTAGTCATGAGGAGCAAAGCCTGGGGAGCATCTAACAGAGTCATAGACAAGGCTTTAGGAGATTATTCCTTTCCTAGACTTTGCAATAATACTTCACGCTTAGTTGCGCAGAGAATTTGGTTTGGTGAGAACAGGAGCTGATTAACTACATCAAGAAAACTGGGCTGTGCAAACACTAGGAATTTCTGAGTCCTGAAGTTTGCTTAATTGTTGTTGGATATGAGCAAACAGCTTCAGGCTTGCTTGGGGGACAGTTTTTAAAAAAAAGAAACAAAAGCCTCAAATCACTTTAAGGGAAATCCTCCACAGCCTTCTAAGCATCCTGTCTAACTGACAAAGCCTGGAAACTTCACCTTCTATTCTAACAGACTCCTAAACTACTTGCTAGTTTAGAAGTATGCATGAAATGCACATGACCCATTTCTTGTCATTATACTGTGCTGTAGATGGAGAAAAGAAAATAGAAATTCAGGGCAGGGATCCAGAAATGTCCAGATCAAGTCAACGAAAAGTTGACCAAGATGGTTAGTTTACTGCTTGCCATATGATCCATGCTAAGAGAAAAAAAGATTAGTAACTCTTTCCAAATGCATGCAAAATGAAAGAACAGAGCAATTCCCTTTGTCTTTCAGAGTGTTTTCACAGAGAGATTAGTGCATTTATTTCCATGGAGTTTCACAACACCAGGTGTATGTGCAGTGTATATCACTAAAAACATGAGAAAAAATGAGGTAAATTGACTGCTTTTATGAACTTATGATAGCACCCATTTTATATTTTTCAGTTCCTTTTAAAATAAAATGTCCTTTTCCAAAAAAAAGAAGTAACCGGGACAAATGGGGATGTCTGGCTGCACCTCATGCCCTTGGAGAACAATGGAGCCACCATGAAACCAAAGAGCTTCAAAAGTTCAAGGTGTGGCAAGCAAAAGAAGGGTGAGATTCTGGAAAGGGATGGGAGTCTGTAGATTGGCAGAGCACCTGAAAAACTGCTGAGACAAGCAGGAACAGATACATTCAGAAAAAAGATTCCTGAAAGTCACTGGAGACTTTGTGGCAACCAGAAAATCAAGCTGTCTATAAGTGAGTTTGGAAGCAAGGAATTGATGTGTCTATGAACTCCTTTTGAGTTGTCTCAGGTATAGTCAGCTTTGTAGCCCCTTTAGGTTTTACAGAAAATAGCATTTCTAGTTCTTGTTCAGACTTGGCTCTTTTTTTTTGTTTTTATTTGGTTTTTTTGGTGTTGGGTTTTTTTTTGTTGTTGTTTGTTTGTTTATATAAACTCCCTTGGTGCTTGGGTATGCTCTGTCATAAAAAAAAAAGATGATTAGGTAGATTCACCTTAGATCTCTGGGTCCTTTTCCAAACCCATTTATACATTGCATTCATTTTATCAATAGCATTCTTGATCTTATAGATGCTACCATCTTTTGCAGTCCTCTGTTTTTCCTCATACATGGATTTCGTGCCTACGATTGTCCTTGCAGACATCCTCTTCACTTCTTTCTAAATCATTGCATAACCTGTTTGAAATAGGGTTCTCAGGACTGCAGGAAGTATTGAAGATACAGGAATATCATGGATTAATGCACTTACATAAAGGTACATTCTGTTTTGGATAAACTGCTGTGATAACTTTATAAAATAATCTGTCATATTTGTTTGTGTGGTTATAACTTGAGTTCAAGAAGTGTTAATTACATTATTCCAGTCAACAGTGAATTGGTAACAAAAATATCAGTGATACAAATAAGTGGGTAAATGAGGATTTTCCAATTTCAGGAGGGAGACTGAATGTTCTCCTGATGAAATTTGACAAATATTAGCTTGAGAGGAACTTTGAGTGAGCTAGGTAGTGTTTCTATTAAAGAAGTTAAAAGAAATGCTAAGATATCTTTGGGTATTCTGGGGGGACATAATTCATTAGAAAATGTTATGCTACCTGACCTGAGGGAAAGCATTATTTTAGTTGAGGAGAGCTTTGCTGTACACTGTCAAAGTTTTTGCCTATAGTATACCCAGGTAGGTCTGAGGACATGTAAATAAAATTGATAGTCATCATACCCTTAGCATTTAATTGGTACAGTTTATTATTCTGTTAACTAGATATAACAAGCCCCATAAAGCATCTGTTGACTTCAGTCAGTCTAGGATTTCTAAAGCACTGAACATTACTGGGTTGAGAAGTCTACCATCTGTTTTAATAAAGAATCATGAAAGAATATTATTTAATCAGAACAATGAGCAGAGATCATGAAAGCAAATATTTTAAAAACTGTAGGGAACGGATGCAGTGGCATACAGGATTGGAGCTTTACTTTAGAAGTCCAGTCTTCCTGCTGTCAAATGTTGCGTATAGCTCAGGCTTGGCTGGAATTATTCTGTGCAGTATCAAATTCCTTACAGACCTGCAGGATCAGACTGATTGTATTTACACATTGATTTTCATGCTCAAATTCATTGACTCATCTCTCAGAAGAAGGACTTTCCTGAAAGTAGTACTGTTAAACTAATACGAGCAATTGTCAGTTATCAACACTCAATGTTCCATGTTTCATCAGCTCTCTGAGAATCAGGTTTGTTACATCACATCTGCACTTACTTATTGCCTGAGTTTGACCATGTTTCCTTATTCCCAACACGTACAAAGGAATACAGAGGGATGGAAGGACAGACAGACAGATGAAGGAGTAAAGGAAGGAAAAGAAGAAGGGAGCGGGGAGAGGGGAAGGGAGGTTGGTTGGTTTGTTAGTTCTGTGACCTCTGTGTATCAGAGCAACCTATTTGGGAAATACTGTACAAATGTGTGGCATTTGGTCTGTGAGAGGTCCACCTATAGAGAGGTCTTTGGTAGCAAAAATCTTTAAAGAGTCATATAAATGTGTGTGTCCTGGTTTCTGGTGGGATAGAGTTAATTTTCCTCTTAGTAGCTGGTACAGTGCTGTCTTTTGGATTGAGTATGAGAATGTTGTTGATAACATCCTGATGGTTTAATGTTGCTAAGTAGTGCTTACTCTAAGTCAAGGACTTTCCAGTTCCCCATCCTCTGCCAGTGAGCAGGTGCACAAGAAGCGGCGGTGAGCAGAGCCAGGACAGCTGACCCGAACTAGCCAAAGGGGTATTCCATACCGTGGAATGTCATGCTGAGCGTATAAATTTGGGGAGCTGGCCTGGGGCTGCCAATCACTGCTTGGGGACTGGCTGGGCATCGGTCAGAGGATGGTGAGCAATTACGTTGTGCATCACTTGTTTTTTTCCCTTTGGGTTTTATTCTTCCTTCTCCCTCTCCTTTTCATGATAATTATTATTGCTGTTATTGTTGTTGTTATAATTGTTATCATTTATTTTATTTCAATTCCTAAACTGTTCTTATCTCACCTCACAGGTTTTCCCTTTTTCTGATTCTCCTTCCCATCCCACTGGGGCAGGGGGAAGGAAGAGGGGAGGGAGTGAGTGGCTATGTGATACTTAGTTGCTGGCCGGGGTTAAACCATGGTAGCATGCAGCAGAACCAACAGAGACCTGACGGCTCCTTTAAGAATAACATATTCGCCTCTTGTAGAGGTCAAGTTGTGTCTGCTGTTCTCAGCCAGCTCTGGAGAACTCAGCTGGGCTCTGTGTTTTACCACAGAAGCTTTCCAGAACATTTTCACTACTTAAAGAAGAAAACAGCAACAATACTAATTGAAATAAACTGTCACAAGCAATGAAATGCTCATTAGCTTTAATTGCCAGCACTTTCACTTTTCATGATAGTTACAAAAAGATAAATCAAGGGAATCAAAAACTTTAACAGACCTGCTAAGAAATCCATACATTTTGACATCCCCTGCCCCCTTCAGCCAATGCAAGTAGCAGAAAATGAGATCCTTGCTGCTTCTGTAAAAAGAAAAAGACAAGAAACAGCCAGCCTCCACTGACCTATTCACCTCCATTAAGCACTGACTCCATATGAAATCTGTAAGTAGCTCTGCCCTATATGAGATGGTGGAAACTGCCAGCTTGGAATACAGACGGCACACTTTGTTTTCTGGTTTTGCATCTGACTTACCCCAGCCTAATGAAATTAGCCAGAAGTGGGCTTTCTTAACTGTATTACATTGTGATCTACAAGGGAAGAAAAGATGGGACACATGCCCTTCCTTTGCTCAACCATGTGTTAATCAATTTTCTTAATAGCAAAGACACTTGATTAGCACTAATGTAAGACATGGCAGAATCCATCCTCATAAAACTGGACCTCTCCCTAGCAGCACTAAAAGCAACTGACAATCTACTAGGCAAAGAAAAACACCTGGCCTAGTGGTCACAGACTAATGCCCCATCAGAAATCCTTGGGTTTATTGTTATCTGTTCTGTAGCCCTAAACAAATCCTTTTGTCTCTCTGTGTTTTCTTTCCAGGCCTTCACTTGTCCTTCTAATTTATAAACTCTTCAAAATTAGTAAACTTTCCCACTTCATGTTTTGTAGCAACTAGCACAGCTGACAGGATCCCTGTATTTGTTTAAGCAGTTCAATAATGTTACAATAATTATCAGTAACACGAAGAGGACCAGTAATCTTTCTTGAGTACATCTTCATACTGTTTTATGTTTTTACATTTGCTGAAATAAGCCTTTTACATAGTTACACCATAATTTTTAACATTATTAATGTGTTGACAATTCACTAATTGCTACAAAAGGCAGAACATGGCCTGGATGTAGATCTGAATCTGGCTGCTGGTGGTATGACTGATAAGGAATTTCTTGTGGTAAATGGTCAAGAAAAGAAGATTTGATGGAAAGATTACAGTAATATAAAACATTTTAAGTTATTAAAAATTATTCAAGGCATGTAAATAATGCCATTTCCATATGTCCTCAATGTATTTTTCACTTTAGACATCTGTTTGAGGATTACATTGCAACTGCAAATTTTATTTTTTAGAAGCATTAGCAGATGACAGCTCAGTGGAACCAGGAACTGCTAATGTATCATTCTGAAAGAATCCTGTGGGATTTTCAGGGAACCATGCATTTATCACAGCATCTGATTGACTCTGTTCTTCTGGAACGTTCCATTCTTCTGATGGTCTTTTTGTTCCTGTTTATGGGACTACATACAGTTTTAAAAGTAGAGGCAGATGTTTCTAGTAGCCTGGAAAGATAGATACTGTGCTCTTACCTTGCATACCCAAAGTGCATCAATCTTGAGAGCTTCAAAGGCACCCACCTATTTCTATTGCCTCTTTAGAGAACTTCAACAATTCTTTCAGTAGGTCAAATTTAGATGCTTAAACTGGGTGGGTGGATACCACTCCATGATTTTCTGTTCATTACGTTGCCTCCAGATGTGTTCAACCTTCCAGAGTGCTAAGCCTTACATATTCAAAAGGGAGACAAAATCCCATGCCCAAAACCTCTGCAGTCAAAATAGAGGAGACAGAGACATGGTGGGAGGGAGATGGAAGCAGGGAAGATGATGTGAATTTGAGTAACAGGTTAAATGTGGGGCTGAAAAGAGAAATCAAATCTAGAAAGTCCCAGTCCAGTAACTGGGTCTGCAGACCATAATACCAATAACACCATATTAAGTACAGTGCTAGAAAGAAAAGGGAGAGAGCACATAAATGGCAGCAAAACATCTAGAGTGAGACCTCTGCCTTGGCAATCCCAGAAATGGGTTCAGTCTGGGATTAAGAGGAGAAGCATGCATCCCTGTCTGACTGCACAATGAAATAGGGAGAGAGGAACACCAAACTGGCATTCTGTTCTGAACACTAAAATGTTTCATTTTTTTACTTTGGTTTCTGATATTTTGTAGTAAACTAAGCTTCCAATTTTATCATGTGCAGACAATATATAACAAGACTTATTTATACGGTTGATAACTTCTAAGCCACATCCTTTTTTTCTTTTTACTGCAGAAAAGCTACTTTCTTTATAAAGTTAAAAAAAAAATATTCTGCTGCTCAGGGCTGTCTAGGAGCAATCTGCATCAGTGATTGGATTATGTACTAACAGCATTACTTATCCCCATCTGAGAGGTACCCTACAGGGAAAAGCTCCAAAGAAAGACACTGCATTAAGGGAAGATTTGGGAGTCTGATTGCATTCTGTTTCCATCTCTCTGCAGGGCTGGCTGTCAATGGCATTCAGAGCCATGCAGCAGAAATAGGAAAACAACTCTCTTTCTTTAGCGTTGTGAGTCATCAGTGATTGAAAGCATCTTTACCACAGTTTAAGGTCTGGCCAGGGGATGTGATCCAGAGTTCAATGAGAATTTGTGTTGCCTCCATACGGGTTCAACTATGGCCTGTATTTTTCAGTTGGAAACTGATTATTTTACAGTATCATGAAAGTGAAGGAAAAAGGGTGTAAATCTTATAGTGAAGATGCAGTTCATAACTATAAACATTCTCTCAAGCAGTGAATCTGGATCCAGATGGTATACAATATTAAAACAGAGAATCTGGATCCAGATGGTATACAATATTAAACTAGTGATATCTCTCTAAGCACATTTAAAAATAATTAATATTACCATGGATTTCCTCCAGACTTCTTCCCTATCATGAATAAAAAGCAGTATGTTCCCTTAGGAGGGGAAAGTTTTCTGTGTTAACCACTAACTCACTCATTTACTTTCAGCATCCAGTGATCCAGCAGATCATGGCTTGAATTCTAAGGGTTGGAGAGACCAGTAGGTCTCAATAGCTTTCTGCTATAAAGCTTCATGGAATATTTTGTCAAGTGTAGGATAGCTTCCGCAAATGTTCCCAATGTTTGTGTTATAGTGTCTTCAGTCTCCAGAAGAATCATCTAGAATCAAAAAAGTGCATAATTTACAGACTTTGGAACAGGCACACGAATGTGTACAAACACACAAAAATACATAGAAATATGCCTTGTCACACCCAAGTTTCAATTTGTTTTGACATATATGATCATATAAGATACATATACGATACATATATAACGTATATTTTCCATTGTATTTTTTTAGTTTGAACATAAGGTTACAAGTTTGGAAAACTACCCAGTATTGAAATTCAGATCTAATTGTCTACAAAAATGTTTTATCTGCACAGACAGGAAATAGCTGCATTGCTTGCAAAAGGTAGGAACAATTTAAAAATGTTCAGTCTTTTTATATCACATATCACAGAGCAGCAGCTGGATGAAAAACAAGAAGTAAAGATGAAGAATGCAAATACATCTACAAATTTAAACCAAGATTTTTTTAACAGAAGTTATTGCTCATGAAACAGGGAGATTGGTGTCTATTTTAACATTTGAGGGTCAGAACCTCCAGAAGTATCAGATAATTTAACTCCAGTAAAGTAAATATGCAGCAACTGAATAGCTGCCCTTGGGATTTCATATGCATAATTTGTTTGTTATTTTCCTTTCTGTGAAATAAAATTAGCATAGAACACTTTTTGCCCTTTGTGTATAAAACAATGTGTAGTACTTTCCATTGTTGAGCACTACTACTTGTCCTCGGTTTTTATTCAAGTGTTTTAATGCTAAAAAAGTTCTAACATCCTAAGGGACTACTAACAACGTTTTGCTTCACTAAATCAGCATCTTCCTATCTATATACAGATGAAGGTCTTACTGGTACCAAGTCACAGTTACCACACCTGGGCTGGTTGGGTTTTTTTTTCCATTCACATATTTCCGTGTTTTTCTGTCAGTCTATATTAGCACAATATAATCTAGGAAGGTTCAAATAGGACATGTTTTTAAATACTTAGCATCATTGTTTAGCCTATTACACAATGTATTAGGTTTTGATTTTGATTAAAAAAAAAAGGAATTGTAATGCTAATTCTGCTACTTACTTGCTTTTTGAATCTGTGCAAGTCACTTAATCTTCTCTTATCGCTGTGTCTTGAGTGGGGATTGCTGAATGTCCCCAACAGCTTCTAGTGTTATTGTCATCAGAGCAACAATAATAGCAAACAGCAATGCATTGTAAAAAATACCTCAGGAAAGCTGAAGTGAGAATTTATATATTGCAGTTTCAAATATTTAGACAATTGACAAACAAACATTTCCCTTGTCTCTGTAGCCCTACAGGTTCACAAACCAGGCTAGAATACATTTCAAAGGCAAACAAACCAAACCAAAACAAAAAACCTCACATAGATTAAAATGTGACAAGGTAATATTACTAAAATGTTAGGTATGTTAGGTATCTACAGAAAAGGAAATTACAGTCTTTCTGACTGAAGCAGCCTCTCGCAGGGTCATCTAAAGATTTCAAAACAATGAAGAGAAGTGCCAGAATATTTTGAATTCATCTTGACTGTGTTAGCAATGATAGCAGATGATCTCACTTCCAAAGTCAGAAATAAAACCAATCAGCTGCAAAGGCATTTGCTTTTTCATATTCTTTTCTTTTTCATCTACCTACTTCTTGTCCTTCACCTTGCTGTGTCTCACTGATGAAAAATATAAGCTTGAAAAAAAGTTCTGCATTCTTTACTCATATACTTTGTTTCTTTTAAGATACAGACTCTTTACAGCCCGAGCTAAGGATATAGCAGACTTAGCATCATAGGAACAGGTACTACATTTTTATATTCGTTTGTCATGGCCTGCATTTTTTTAACAGCACCTCCAAACTGCAGTTCATATTTCCTGCCTTGCTTTCCCAATGAGCAAAAATGGTCCTTGGAAGAGCCAGAGGGAGGAACACTGCTTTGTGACAGTTGAGCTGCAAAGCTGTGACTGCGTATGGCGCTGCTCGCATAAACTCATCTCACCTGAGACATCACCTTACTGAGTAATGCAATGAAGGAGAAAGGGACCAGAGGAAGAGCTGCATGCAAGAGCAGAGAATTTGTCTTGTCACAAGATGGAGAACGGGCCATGATGCTGTTCTGCGCACATCCCCTGCTACAGGAGATCTGCTGAGCATGGGGTTCCAGGAGGAGGCACAGACTGGACCATCCTGATGCGGGTGAAGCGCAGTAGAGCTGAGCTGTGGATCCATGGGCTGTAATCACTGCCTGCAATGAGAGAACATGAACTGAGCGCCAAACGGGCAGACATGCCATGAGGAGCTTGGCAGGCCTGCTGCAGGTCCCAGCCAACATGTGCCACTCCAGCTGCCTGTAAGACCCTGCTGTGAATTTTCCAGGCCAAATGGAAGACTCAGAGGCCCAGACCACAGCCCACAAAAGAGGAGAGAGACTGGGGAACGCTTAGGGGCTTTATGCTGTTACAACTGATTTGAATATCCTAGTGTTAGTTGCAGTCGCTGGCTGGATGAACGCTAACAAAATTGCATGTTTCTTTTTCAAGTGCATGGCAGTAACCGGGAGTAAGGGAGATTTCTGCTTGCTCTGCTGGCTCCTCAGGGAACCGTAGAGATCACCCCAATAGTCAAGAGATCACCACCATTTGTTTCTCCTATATGATGCCTGCCAATGACACATCCAGCATTTCTAAGCTTCATTCAGCCTTTAAAATCCTGTATGTGACTCATCCAGCACTATTCATTTAACAGCACCCATTATCCAACCCATTAAGGAGCGCCACATTTTGGAATAAATAGAACCCCTAAGTGTTTGGTCCAGCCCATTAAAATCCCCATATAGTTTCCTGCCCTGCTTGTAATATTTAGGCACCACTCAAAAATCAGCCGCGGCAAGAGAGAAAACAGCTTTTTCTTCTTCTTCTTTTTTTTTTTATTATTTGTTTTGGTTTTGTTTGGAAAACATAAGCTGAATGTTATGAAAATCATAAGCTCACCATTCTTGGAAGTTTAACACTGGAATTAGCATAGTCTAATGACTATCTCTTATTATTAAAGTTGCTTGCAAGAGATACAAGCAACTTTATCCCTCTAGTTTCCCACTAATGTGCTAATGTAATGTAATGTAGTGAATGCAGAAAATTTTACCTTCATGCATTCTTTTTTTTTTTAAGACCCAAAGTTTTATCCTTCTAGTTCAGATTGTCAACTGAATTTATTCAGCGATGATCAGAGCATGAGCAACATTATGTGTCTATTTCTGATGTCCTCTGTTTCTCTTGTCCACCCAATCCTTAGATGACATTCATTGATGTAGTTACCCCAGAGAGACTGGAATGACATAGATATATTTCAGCTGAGAATCCACCCTACTGAATACACTTGAAGGTGGGAGTTTTCAGCTAAGATGTGATCTTAAAGAATAGAGAGCACTTTTTTTAAAAACTGAATTGAAAACTCCCTTGAATAATGGGACTCTCAGTGTAACATCCATTGTATTAGAAAAGGTCTCTGATTTAATCAGGCCATATCTAAATCCCCACCTGAATCTTGCATCTAATTATGCTTTAGAATAATTTTTTGTACTCCCCTTACCCCACCCCCACTTAGGATTCAGGCAGAAAATAATGAGCTTTAGCAGTAGGTAGGAGTTTAAACCTCTTCTGATCTTGAAGAGGTAAAAACAGAACAAATGAGACCCTCTGCCATTGAGCTCTGTGTGTGGCAGCGCAAGCAGGGCTCTGGGCAAGGGGTTGTTTCTACACATTTGATTTGCAGAGCACGACACGTGCAGGAGCACCTACTCTCTCCACATTTGTTTGCCTGATTTTGATGAGACACACAATGAAATGGCACATCTAAGGAAAGACATAAAGCTTTGCCCATGGCAGTTTTGCATCTAAGCCAGCTGTAGCAAATTATATCCTATCAGAGACATCATGGACAGCAATGAAGGCAGCAGCAAATGTCATGAGCTAAAGATGTCAGCACAGACCATTTAAAGCTTGAACTGAAGCCCACTGCAGACTCACGTCACATCAAAAGGCTTTGGATTGCCCTGCTGAACACAGAACCTGTTGTAAGGATTTGTCCTTCATCTGGCTCTCTTCTTTTCCCAGCAGACAACACCCTAAAAGGAGTAAGTAATGTTCTCAGGAAAATGAGATCATGTAATACAGCTACTTCCAGCTACAAAAGAATATATCATAAGCAAGCATTTTAGAACCACAACAATTCAACATCTATTTTACTCAAATCTTTCCCATTATAGGGGGTATTGCCATTATTAGATTCATCCTAGTCATAACCAATATCCCATACCAGTTTTTAGAAAAAAAATATTGTGAACCTTCAAAGAGCTCTTTAATGAGTGTCAATTTGGTACACACATCTTTGTGTAGTATCTTAAAAGTCAGTTTCACAAAAAACCTGTATGGATACAATGCCTGTTTAACAAAGTTTTTAAAACTTCATGTGATTGCTATGTATTCTTTGCTATAGGAGAAAACCCAAGAAGCACATAACTCAAGAAGGCTTAAAATTTTAGTAAAGTTTCTTCAGTTCAAACATGAGATGGCAAAAGAGTGAAAACAATTGGATGCACCTTTAACCCATGACAAATGTAGGTCAGCTTGACTCCATTTATGCCATATTGAAAGAGGGCTGAGCTCAGTTACATTACCTTGCATTTACCAAAGACTAACATCAAGATCTTCAGGAGCTACAACAGCTCAACTGGTCCCTCATAATCTGCTCAGCTGGAGTAATAGATCTGGTTTGAGCCTTCATTTTCCTTGTGCTGAGAAGCTTCAGGATGAGGATAGATAGCAAGACTTAGGTATTAAATAACTTTCTTGGAAAGATAAAACATGCAGCTCAACAGCAGCTGAATAATAAGCAAGAAGGGCTTACAATGGCAAGGGGTAATCTTCTGATTGGGACAGGGCCATAAACACATCAATATGGTTAATGCATGAAAAAATTACAAGAAAAAACAGCAAAGGCTGGCAAACTGCTGAGACAAATACAATTAAAATAGACACCCTGCACTGAATAGGACTAACTGATGAAAATACATTTCCGTTTCTCCTGTGGCAACTTTTCTGGGGAAAAACATTACCTAATTTTTCATGTAGGAAAGAAATCTGGAATCCAGCCTTTTGCAGAGTTCATGCTCCTATTTTTAAACCTCCTTTTAGTTCAGATTCCCTCCATTTTACTAGGTTAGAAGTTCACATTTCCAGCTAACATTTTGGACTTTTACCTTTGCAGTGAATGCTCTTTGGCAAATGCGATATAAATAACAGCAAGATCCCTCTTGGCAGCACATCCCTTCTTTATATTCACTGGACCTGACCTGGCTACCATCACTAATACCTTCAGAAAAGAGGCACTTTACCTCTGAACACAGCAAGGTCTGATCTTTCCACCAGTTTTAAGTAGGCTTAATGCCCTGTGCACTCTTAATTTTTTGACAAATTTTCTACCTACCCACAATTCAGCTTTTCAGTGCTGCCATTCCCTAGAGAGCAGGTGCCAGATGTAAACCCACAGGTGGTTTTGTGTTAGTCACAAACAAAGTGATTCCTTGTACTGGTGTGCTGAATATCCAAAGCATTTTGATGCTTTCCAGGATGAAAGGTGCAATGTAATATGATTATCATGACTGTACTATCGATCCCTGTTGAAAGTGTCAGAAGGATCCTTCATTAACTTGTTAGCTGAAGGTGTTTGGGTTTGCTGTTTTAATTATCCTCCTTTAGCTTCAGTTTCTTCCTTGGGATCTCTTTGCTATTGATACACCTGGCCTTTTTTAGTGATTTCTGCTACAGGGAGAAGGTAAAGAAGCAGGGAAACCCTGTGACCAATGCTGTATGCAGGGTTACCAAGCCTGAAGATTTGGTATAGGGAAGGGAAGGGGAGGGGAGGGGAGGGGAGGGGAGGGAAAAAGCTATGTCACAAGAATAATTGTACCACATATCCACATGATGTTCGTCCCAATTTGTAAGCAAAGCCTCTGGGGTGAAATCAGAGACCTCTGAACTCTTTTATCCCTTTCCTCAGAGGAATATAAACAATGTGCTGACCTCAGTGTCCTGCTCTAGTTTTCCCTCTTTGCCTCACTTAGCTTTTGCCTTGCCCATCATGACTCTGTCAGGTAAATATCTTAAAAATTGTTTGCGAATATTTTGGTTTTAGATTATTGAGCAAGTTCCCCAGCAAGGTTTCTAGGGCAGGACATGAGTGTCTGGTTGGATCTACTTAGCAGTAAGCTTTTCCTTCATTCTAATACATCTTTTTATGTATAGTGGAGAGCAACTATAATAGAGGGAAGGAAGAAGAACTATTAATTGAAAATTGAACTAAAGCCCATGAAATAAAGCACTTGGATGTCTACTAAAAATCACAGCTTTAATAATGTCTTCTAACTTAAGTTATAACTTCTGATATCATTTATCTTTGACTTTTCATTTCTTCAAATAAGTGCTTAAAAATAATGGGTTTCACTTTCCAAAGGAAGCAGGAAACCCAGTACTTTAGCCTTCACTTGCAAAAGAATATCATAAAGGCAATAAAATGTGCACAGACACCAAATGAGTGTAAAGTCAAATTTCTCAGATGCACAGTAAAGAAAAAATAAATTTACAGCCCAGACACACCAAGTGAAATTCATCTGCCTTGGCATTGGTGCCAGAGTTAGTGGCATCCTTCTACATTATCAGTAGAGTGAAATAGGCACCTCCAAGAGACAATTGTTTTCATCCAGAGATAGATGCATGTGACAGGTCACATGAATTGCCCTTTGGAGATACTTATTTCTCTCATTAACTATGGAGGAGATCTACAGTGACAGTTTGAAGTTTTACTATTCCATTCTAGATGCCTTAAACGAGGCTAGATTAATCTCGCTGAGAATGACCTTCCAATATGAAATACAGGTGTCTACAGGTGTCTAACTGATCTGTTAAAAAGCTCTAGAAGCACCAGAAAACTATTTAACACAAATTCAAGCTCAGAAAGGAGAAAATAAAAAGGCAAAAGACATTACAGCAATTTAAAATAGAAAGTAAGAATCCAAGGGAAAGAAAGTGATGACATTAAATAGGAAATATTAAGCTAGAAAGTAGCAAAAAGCTAACCTCAGCCAATACAAAGTCACCTTTGAATAGTCACAGACAGTTACTGCTGCAGGGAATGAGTTCCAGAGTCTGAAAATGTCACTTTATGCATTGTTAAAAGCACCTGTCTTCAACACAAAAATAAACAAACAAGTGGAAAAACACTACGTGTATTATAGCAGAAATGAACTGGGTGTTGGATTTTTCTTCTTTCAGTGTTGCAAATGCATGTTGAAGGCATTTAACTATTAAGAGAAACTGAATATTGATATAATTTCTATGTCTTGAAATCTTCCACTAGACAAAATTGACTGTCACTAATCAAAAATAGCCACTGTCATCTAAAATGCAACAACCATAGTAGCAACCATTAAATTTGCCTTTATCCTAAAAAGAACAAAGTAGAGCTAATTTCCATGCACACTGTAGTGGCTTCGACCTTTAAGGAGGTTTGGAAAAAGACATTGGGAAACAGTGGCTTTGTCAGTGGAGCCTTTCAAGTGCTAAAATTGAGATCAACATTACCCCAGGCTTTAGGCCACTGTCATGAAATACAAAACAGGTTGTTAGATCAGAGGTTTTGAATGCATCCCAGGTCAAAACACAGATCCTTTCTAACACCCAACTTACTAAAAACTCAGTGGGAATTTCAGAGTGGGCAAAAAGATTATGGGAAAGATCATCCTGGGTACTGCTGAAAGGCATTTAAAGATTAATGCAATCATCAGGCACAGTCATCATGGATTCACAAAGGGAAAAGTCTTGCCTAACTAATCTGTTAGCCTTCTATGATTAAAGTCACCTGCCCAGTGGATGAAGAGAAGATGGTGGATGTAGTTGTTCTGAATTTTGGTAAGGCTGTTGAAAGTGTCCCTCACAGCATCCTTCTGGACAAGTTATCCACCTGTGGAATGAGCAGGTACATGGTGTGCTGGGTGAAGAACTGGCTGAACAGCAAGGCTGCAAAGGTTATAGTGATTTGGGCTACATCTGTCTGGTGATTGGTCACTACCAGTGTTCCTCGGGGCTCAATTCTAGGGCCAGTGCTGTTCAGTGTATCTACAGCAATGATCTGGATGCAGGAGTTGAATGCAGCACTAGCAAGTTTGCTGATACCAAGCTCAGAGGTGCTGTTGACCCTCTTGAGGGACAAGAGGCCTTGCAGAGGGATCTAGAGAGATTGGAGCATAGTGCAATGATTAATGGGATGAAATTTAACAAGTCCAAATGATGGGTTCTGCACCTAGGACAGAGTAATGCCAGACACAAGTACAAACTGGGAGAGGAGTGGCTGGAGAGCAGTCCTGAAGAAAGGGATCTGGGACTGCTGGTGGACAGCAGGCTCAGTATGAGTCAGCAGTGCCCTGGCAGCCAAGGGGGCAAATCACATCCTGCGGGGCATCAAACACAGCATAACCAGCTGGTCAAAAGTGGTGATTGTCCCGCTGTGTTCAGCATTGGTGTGGCCTCACCTTCAGCGCTATGTGGAAATCTGGGCCCCACAGTTTAAGAAGAATGTAAAGGTGCTCGAATGCACACAGAGGAAGGCAACAAAGCTGGTGAAAGGGCTGGAAGGAATGTCCTCTGAGGAGCAGCTAATGATCTGGGTTTGTCTGATCTGCAGCAGAGGCTGAGGGGTGACCTCATGGCTCTTTACAGCTTCCTGAGGAGGGGACAGGGAGAGGGAGGTGCTGAGCTCTTCTGCCCGGGACCCAGTGACAGGACGTGTGGGAATCATTCAAAACTGCACCAGGGGAGGTTTATACTGGACATTAGGAAACATTTTTTTACTGAGAGGGTGGTCAACCACCAGAACAGGCTTCCTAGAGAGGTGGTCGATGCCTGTCAGTGTTTAAGAGGCATTCGGACAATGCCCTTAATAGCACACTTTAACTTTTGTTCTGCCCTGAATTGCTCAGGCAGTTGAACTTGATGATCTTTGTAGGTCCCTTCCAAATGAAATACTCTGTTACAGACTATTCTATTGTAAAATCCTGGGGGCAGAGTTTGTAAAATCTGTTTGAGGAGCTTGACCTACAATTAGCCAGCAACAAGAGAATCACAAGACCAAAGGACTGCAAACAAGAGAAAGCCTGACTCCGAAGCTTTCCAGTTCTGACAGGGCATAAGGAAGGGGTAAACACAGCAGGCAGCCCCAGCAGAGTTATTCAATACCAGCATAAGTTGGATATCCTTCTGGAAAAAGGGCAAAGCAGTTTTCAATCCACTGGTTTGGCTCCAGACCAAGTATTCTTGTGTCTAGTAAAATGAAGAGTAATGTCAGGGCTTTCCAAAGAATGAAGGCTGTGCAGCTTGACATGATCATGGCATGTCTGAGCATCCAGGAGAAGTGCCAGGGTACCCCTCTCTGATGCCTGTATATAGTTAGCAGGAAAAGGGCACCGAGATCCTAACTTTCCTTGCTTGAGCCATTTTGCTGGGGACAGACATGAACATTTTAAGCATCTAAAAGGGATACCTGAATATCAAGTCCTGCCGGTATTCAATAGGACGGCACCTCTTATGTGCCAAACTCTAGCTAAAAACAAGTTTTGATGTTTTCCAGAGTCCTTTCTCAAACCTCCTTAAAAGCCAAATACCACTTACTTCCGTGAATGTATCAGGGACAGACAAGAGTTCAGCTCTACAAGCTGCTTTTTAAGACTTTTACTTTTAGTGCAATTTGAATTTAGATGCAGCTTGTAGCTACATGGTTGTAAAGTCAGAATAACTTCACTGAAGTGCCTTCTTAAGAAGAAGCTGTAACTGAGCTGATGTGCAGGTAGATTTTTGCTGTTGATTCCAATAGGAGTTTAGACCAGGTTTTCAACTTGCATGAACTACATGACAGTATCATCAATCACTTGGTCTCTCAGTTTACCTCATTATTGTTCATACAGTTTTATTTATCTCTTTCTTGCCTCCACTTAATAATATTTGTAATGTCTTATGAAAATTAGTTTTTGAAAAACACAAAACAAGGAATGAAAACAGGACCTCCTATTGCCTCTCCAAGTAATCAAAATCTGAATTGAAATAGTTCTACGGCAACAGGCTGAGAAAAGTATGATTTCAATTACTTTATTTCCACGTATAAACTGCATATCCAAATCACTTTTCATGAATAAGTAAACAATTTAATTTAGTTGGTGGTTTTGTTGATTTTGTTTGTTGTGTTTGGTTTTGGTTTTTGTTGCTGTTTGTTGGGGGTTTTTTGTGGGGGGTTCTATTTTCTTTTTTGATAGGAAATAAGGAGAAGCAGGAAATAATCAAACCCACCCAGCATCAGCAAACTTTTCTCATTACACTCTAAGCAACAGCAAGATCAGGAAAACAGCAGATCATTATGTCTGATGAGTATAATTACATTTTTTTTTAAAAAGGGGGGAAATCTAGGTTTATCACTACACCTGTTTTTTTTAATAGATACCTTTAAATTCCGCTGAATACGCAGCAGTAGAAAAATGATTCCTTCTCGCTGTTTGATGGCCTCCAGTAATGCTTAAAAAAAATTGTTTTCCATTCCACTGAACTGTAAACAAACAAAACAAACCCTTCACTAAATGTTCTAAAGGCCAAAGGGTCTCAATGAATGAACTTCAAATGGCTGCTTCGCTCATCATAGGAAAAATCCATTATGTGATTGTGTTTAGAAATGGTCTAGCATATTTTGGGTGCTATAGCATTTTAAAATAATAAGGTTTGGAAATAAACAATAAACTGTTGAAGAGGCAGAAAGTATGTTGCTCCCTAAATCTAAATACAAATGTATTTCAATGTCATTTTCTATACACAGAGAAATGCATAGAACTAAATGAGTTCTATCATTTATAGTGAACGCTATGTTTTCCTGTACTTTTCAGCTTACTTTCATTCTTTTCATGAAAGAGAATCTCATGACCTTTTCAGTATTAGCCTCAAGACATAGCTGAGCTATTCTTTTCATATAGAAACCCAAGACCCCAGCTGGCTAGCATGAAAGCTAACTTTGCCAACAAATCTCTAAGAAAACATGTGATAATGTTCATCTGTATTTTTGGGATTTTTTTTTTTCTTTTTACAGAAGCTATCAATGCATCTAAATATAACAGCTTTCTGTAGGTTTTTAGGTTTAACCAGGACCCTCTGAGACTAAGCATTAATTAACATGCTGTCCTGAGTGTTATAGGCTAATAAAAGATTGAATATACAGCAGAATCATAAGACTTTCTGGTAACAGCCTCTTTTACAGCCTCTGTTAGAAAATATACTCCTGGTGTTTTAGGATTCCTAACCTCTTATTCATCACTGAAAAATAAAATCCCTGTAGTATCTGTTCTGTTGTAAGCTCCATTAGGTGATGATTTCCAGCCTCTCAGTAGTATTTCCAAGAGCGTCACTGTGAAGTTTACTTTTTATAAGGAATTTCTTTATAACAGACAAACAATTATGACAGAGCTTTTCCTTAGAATATTTCTCTTTTCTGGTTTAGTCAAGTAGGTTTCTTCTACTGGTATATTCAAAGTCTTCAGTATTATCCATTGACAATGTTAGCAGGTAAGACATGTTTGATGGGATGAACTTAACTAAAATATTGCCTCTCAAAAAGGGCTTTGGAACAGTATCTAAGACATCTGGAGGGGCTCATCTTACCCTTGCACCCATCTTCATTTGCAGACTTTCATATCCAACATCCCTCTGATTCTCATTAGAGCTTCTATCTGACCAAGACAGCCACATTGCTAAAACAGACAGCTATGGGGAAAGCCTGTTTGCTGGCCTCCAGATGCAGCTGCCACCTATGCACTCCCATTACGGCTCTTGGTAAAAGCAGAAGGCACTCAAGTTTGTAGCTTCTATAGGATGAGGCATTCAGCTGTTTGGATTGTGTATATCCTTTACCAATTGCAGTCCATCATCTTGAAGGAAAACCAGCAGGTGGGAAAGGATTTGATCCCCAAGATGGCCCCTGGAGGGTGCTGAGGGAGGGGAATACAGAATAGTACAGCTTTTCCTTGCACTTTGGAAGTCATGGCTATGACACACATTTCAATGAACGTTACCTGATCACAGACCTTACATGAAGCCTCTATTAATGGTATTGGACCTTTCATTAAGCCAAACCCTACCACACCCTACTCACATACATCATGCTTGTCTAACGGCAGATACACTGAATAGGTTCTTCAGAAAATTACCATTAAAACCTCTTGGTTGAAGAAGCTTCAGATTACCTGTACAACTGGGTTGGATAGCCCTGCAGGGCAGAATGTTCTAGGTCACACAGGGTTCAGAAACGACAAGCAGTCATACATTAAATTTTGCTGCAGAAAGTACTAGACAAGCAGCTGGAGAGCAGACAGTGTTTAACTAGGTAAAGGGCAACACAACATCACTGCTCAGGCCATTGGTAAACCATTTCACCTGGTGTAAGACTGAGAACTATGTGACACAGCAGTGATCATACGTGGAGGACAACTCAGAAAGGGAAGGTAGTGCTGAACAGTTATTAATTATGACTTGGTCAAAGAAGCACACCTGAGACTGGTATTACTGGTGAACTGGAACAGAATTTTTTTAGTGTCTATCCCTATTTAACTTGTACTTGGCAACTGCTGAGCTGCTGTTATCAGGATAAGACTGTGACTGCTTCCAGTTCTATGCTGTGTGATTTCATTTGGACATGGAGGTAAAGGGAAATGAGAAGATGACTTTTTAAACCACTGCAAAACAGTCACATGAAAAATTCAGTATGTGTTGATGTCTTGTGCATTTTTCTAAAGTCTTTGAAGGCTGATTGCTTGGGTTGGCTCCCAGCGTGAACTGGTTATTAGAAGGAACAGCTGAAGCAACTGTCATCAAATGAAACATCTATGACATCAAAACCATACACACACTATTCTTCCAGCTTTGCCTCTAGCAGTCACACATAGCTATTGAATCTGCAATACAATCTTCCCAACAAGCGTGTAAATAAAAGCACACCTAATAACACTCTTCTTTCTTGACTTACCAGATGAAATTCTGTTCTGTACAAGTAGATATGAAACTTTTCTACCATTCAAAGTAAACACATTCTAATTCCAGACATATCTGTTTCTGAAGGGAAAAAAAAAAAAAAATACTGCTTTTGTTCTGTGGCGTGGAAGTAGTTCTACTAATAAATTAAGCTGCTATAGACAATATTTAGAATTGCTACCAACTCTGAAAACTCTGATAATTCCCACAGAAATAACATGTCTGTCATACATTTCTCTTGGGTTATGGTGCCATTTGCCAACTAGCAGAGACCTTTAAAAAGAGAAGAACTATTCAAGATTATTCTTTCAGTACTCCCACAGAAGTCAAGACCCGAGCAGTTTCTTAAGTGTTGACAGAAGGCAGTATAGGACCAGTGAACACTTCAGCACATTTTTAATGTACTTTTGACCTACAAGCTTGCTTTGGAACCCAGAATAGGATTTATACCTACTTGATACAAAATAAATGATAGGGATATTAGAAGTAAGACCTTGCCAATGCTTCCAGAAGAGACTTCACATCTAAACTAAGCACAGTCAGACAACATTAAATGTCCTGATGGGCTATGGATTTTTGATTAAAACTAAAGATAAAAGTCTTATATGGTCTACAGCTGTAGCAGTACATTAACCTGCAGCAGGGTATAGGCACTAGATTTCAACTATCCATACTATTCAGACTTGAGAAATGGTTAGAGACACTTTTGACTATGGCCAAAGTAATTTTCATGTGTCTACACCATTTTAGATTGTGAGAGAATCTGTCAGTGGAAAGCATGCAACCTTGAGACTTTAGCAATATGTATTTTGCATGTATAGAAGATGCCTGAACAGCCTAAATGATAGTACTGCCTATCTATAAAGCCTGTGTTGCTATGCATACTATTGCATTACAGGGCAAACAGAACAGGTACTTGAGGGTAGTTGTGTGAGTTGACAGGTGACTATTCTCAGGGTGTTTAAGGCTGTTACACTATCCTCTTGTTGACTGAAGTGCAACATTAATATTCTTGTGCATAGCTGTTTTGCAACCAGCTCACAATTCTTATTCTCTCAAACCTTCCAGTCACAAAGTCTTTCAGATCCTGGAGATACATAGCTTCCACACCCTAAGCATCCCTGTCTTCATCAACACACCTTGAAAGATGTTTCTTTCAACTCTTCTCATTCACCTTGTCTCAGCTTTCCTTTCTCATGAATGCCAAACACCTTCATTCCTCCAAATCCAGCACCACAATGCCTTCCCTGGTCCCACCTGCATCTTCATTTTGATCCATTCCACCTTCTACAGCTTACTCCACTGTGTTCACTTTGACAACCACTTCCCAATGGTGTCAAGTACAGGTTAATCTATACAGCCGAGTCTACCCTCCCTCCTTGTTGTAGTGCACCTGTACCCCAACTTTGGGTTTTGATGTCGAACTGTAAAATTCAGCCTTTAAGTCCCACTTAGAAACCAGCGGGCAAGGGGAGGATGACATGGCTGAGAAATGCAATCTTATCTTTGGTCCATAGTTGACCAAGCTGGGCATTTAAGTTTGAAGAGTGAAGGTTTGTTGTTGGTTTTTTTCCAACTACTTGCTTGGTAATGGGAAAGAGAGTGAAAAAAAAATATTTTGAAAGTTGTATGATTTCTGCTGAGAGTTCATATCACAGTTTTTGAGTTTTATTAGCATTAAACATTAAGGGCTTGAATTTTAGAGCTCCCTGTACTGGCACCTCTTTTGCTTGCATTATTAAGAAAATCTGAAAGCATCTACAGGATACATACAAGCATATGATTTTCAACCATTCAAATAAATAATGTAAAATGAGGAAATATCTACAAAAGTAATCAGATCAGCTTCAATCTTACACTTAAGCAGCTTTGTGACTTGAGTCAAAATACTTAGATCATTCAGAGGAATGATTATGTAATAAGTAAATAAGGCTTGCTTGCTTTCTATGAGGAAAAAAAGCCTTTGCAATAAGCTTCATAGTGTGTTTAAGGGTAAAGTAACAGCCATTACCTTCTCCAAACTTCTAAAAATTAATTTTATTAATATTATTTTACCTTTTCTGCTGAAAAAAAAAATAGGTTAAATCAGAATCAGGTCTCAGTGCAGAAAGCTGCAAAAAAGTGGTTCTAATACATAATAGGTAGTTTTTGTTGGGCAGATAGCATCCCTGGTCAGTTTTGCATTTATGGCTCAGTACTAGTGAAACATTTTATTTTCACATCTTAAAAGATCATTTCAGGGCTGAACAAACACAGCAGATTCAGCAGCAGCTGGAATACAACTACTACTGTTCACCCTTTGGAAAGTTTATGAAAGCGCTGCCATGGTTCTGAAATATTAAAAGGTCTTCTGAAACTCAGAAAGAAAACAGCAATGAAAAATCAAGGGTCTGGTCTGGCTGAGTGGATAAAGTGCCATCCTTTTATACTGGGGACCTAAATCTTTCAAGTCAATATGTGGTATAGAATGGCTTTTATGGTCATTGGCTAGTGGCTGTGAATTCATATCAACAAAAGTAACATAATTCAGACCAGGACAGAGGAAGAAATCAAAGTGTAACAAGGCTTGTGTTATAAAAAGGCACAGCCACTCGCTCGGAAATACTCTTCAACAGTAACACCTGACCCAAAGCTCTTGCTCCTGGGAGAGAGTTCAGATCAAAATTTGCATTCAGATGTTTCAGCTCAGCTTAGCTCTATACATCTAACATTTTACACATTACATGGTTCCACATTTTATATGACTTCACCACCATGGCACCAGAACCCCTCACATATTCTATTAACCCTGTGGAGTAAGGAATACTTGGACAGAGACTTTACTTACATTTTACACAGACATCTTAACTTGCAGCCAGAATATCCAGAGTGTTTAAACATGCTGGCACCAAAGCAAGAAAAGCATTAGTCCATAAAGTTTGAATTTCAGCATAGTAGCTCTGGCAGTCCTTGGGAAGCAGGCCAGTGCTCCAGATCCACCTTGAGGCATGCCAGCTCATCTCATGCATGCATCCGAGGCTCAGACCTCAGAGAAGGCAACTTGATGCTGCACACAAGATTCAGGCTGAGGTCAAAGTGACAAAACAAAATCACTCTGTCTCCCTCAAGCCCTCACTTCCCTCTGCCATATCTTTAAACATCTCTCACAATGTTAAATTACAATAACTTGTACAGCACTTGCACAATATTCCTGTATTTCATGGCTGATACATTTGGGTACCTTTACTATTTCCAAGAGAAGAAAAAACTTTTCTTGTTGCTCCAACAGTTCCACTGTTATCCCCATGTGAAGTGGGAGAAGGGAAGGGCTATTCAAAATTATTTTCAGTCTTCCCACCTGCTACAACCTAACAAGCAACTATCAGACTCACTGCTCTGCTTCTCACTGGTGGGTGGAGTAAAAGCTCTTTTAAGATGATGTAAATGTATTGCTCCTCCACCTGACCAGATAAAGGACTGCACTGATCCATTCCTAACCAGTATCATTGATCTCATCTGCCTCTCACACACCTCCACAAATATTCTAATGACAACAATTAACTGCAGATATAGATGGAGAAAGGCAAAAACATTCTCAGAACTGGATTTTCCGCACTTCTAAATAGATTTAATGCTACATAAAATGCAGGGCTTGTATGTGAATCTGGCATCTGATCCCACATCTAGTTTAAATCTCAAAGACAGGTCCCAGAACACACCTCCATTGTCCTTACTGTAAGGATTTTTTTCTTTCCCAAGTGCTTAACCTCTGATTAACTTACCAATAATACCATCAATTTCCTTCTGATTTTAAATGAGAGATTAAATGACTCGGTTTTAAAATTCAGTTTTCTTTCATGAAAATTCCCTTTGAATGTCACAGTACACCTGTGGGCTGGGTTCAGTTCTGCAACATAGGAAATGTCATAATGGGTAAAACTCAGTTTTATCAGACCCAGCAAACCATCTCCTGTATCGTAGAAGTTACAGTTTGTGGTTGTTTAAAGAAGAACCATGAGAAATATTCCTCAAGTACAAGAATAAAAAAAAAAAAAAATCTTAATACTGTGTAGGATACTCATTGAAGGTATTTTCTTCTACAAATTTTCTGAACCCTTTTTAAAATACTTTATCCTTTGGGCACTACAAAAATTTTCTGACAATGAGTTCCAGAGCTGAAATGTGTGAGAGAAGTGCTTTCTTACGTTTACCTTACACTAGCAACCTGATAATTTCATCAGTTGGCCCCCAGTTCTTCAAACACTGTCAATAGCAAACATGGCAGTTAATCTACTGTGTGCTATTTATTATTTTATATACTCTATAATTTTGTCCCTCAGTCATTTTTTTCTCCCAAAAGACCCATAATCCTAGCCTAATTGCTCTTCACACAAAAACCTCTTCATATCTAATCTTTGCTGCCCTTGTCTGTTTCAGCAATTTTTCTCTTGGAAAAAGGGGGGACAGAACTTCATACAGGATTCAGGACATGAGGCGATACTGGCTTTATACAGAGGAAGAATTACGTCTACTATTCTGTTCTTGATGTTTTCTTTGTTGTTCCTATGATCTTCAGCTTTCACTCAGCACTTTTCAAAGAGCTAACCACAGTAACTCTAAATGTCTTTCCCAAATACCTATAGCTCATTTATGAAATCATTGCACTGTAAAAATGTTTAGGATTATGCTTTTGTACATGTACTACTTTTCATTTACCAGCACTGAATTTTGTCTCCTTTTTTATCCCAAACTACTGTTTACCCTTTTGTTGTCAGTGTTAGGTTCTGTCAGCTTGAAGAATTCTGTAGTATCAGCAGACTCAGTCACCTCATTAAGCATCTGCTTTTCCAAATAATTTGTAACTGTGATGAACAGTACAGATCCTACCAAGGTTCCTTCTTTGTCTGTACTGACAACTTCTTTGCATTGTGAAAACCGTAAATCTATTCCTACACTTTACCCTCATCTTTTCACCTCAGTTCTGCTTTTCTCCATAACTTTAGTTAATCTTGGATGCAGTTGACAAGTATTTCATACAGGATTCCAGGTTCATTTTCCCCAGTTATAAAGGTGGAATTGTGTTTATTTCATAAAAGACACTTCTCTGACCTTTCAGAGCCCAGAAGCAGAGCAGCAAAGTGAGCCTGCATCTTCTGTCTAGTCCTGACCGTGAAGCTGCCTCCGCCTTTGTACCGCTGCTGTTGAACATAGTCAGGACACTCTTATACTGAGTTGAAACATGTGTCACCAATATTTTTTTCCAGAAAATGGAAGGAGGAATGCAGACATCAAAATGGGCACCAGATAGTGTCAGTAGTCAGCAGTCATCTTGACTGTCCATTCCTGTCTTTCCCCACAGACTTCCAGCATATCAGAAAGCCCTTGATTATCTCCATTGCATATCTTAAACTTCTGTTTAATTTCTATTGAAATTAATTTTATTTTTCTAGTCTGAGTTACATACACAGCACAGAGATACAGTAGCTAAATTTATATTTTTTAGCTTTATGAGACAGTTTTTCTTTTCTTGGTCTAAACTTCCTCCTTCATTGCTGCTCCTCCTTGGTTTTTCTACCAGGAAATACTCCAGCTTAATATGCCAAGTAAATTTTCTTGCAAATTTGGATAAGCCTATGCAAAATCAGAAAGAAATAATTGTACATAACAAAACCCTGATGTTTAGAAAATCAGCACTTTTCTTCATCACTTAGTATCCATTCCTAATCAAAAGGAGTATTTTAACTAGGTGAATCAAAGCATATCTCTGTCTACTCCTGCTCTTCTTTATGGCTACCCCATTTCAGCAATTCACATTTTCACTAAGCATGTTGAGGATATGAAGAGACATTAAAACTTAGTGGTGTGACAATGTTGTGGAGGTGTATTAACTTAGTCAGATTTCATGCTGACTCTGCAGTGATAAAAATGAGATGAACCAGTGGGTAAAAAAATACATAGAGATATAATAACCGATCTGCTGCTTTTCTACTCATCTCTGGCTTCATGGTGCTGAAAATCTCACTGGTTCAGCCTGGGGAAAGAAATCTTTCCATAATCCTACAAGAGTTTACAATCTACCATACAAATCAAAGTAATATGGTAATCAGCAGATAAGCACAATAACACATGTGGCGTTAAATGAAGTCTCTTATTCTCTCATGGGGAGGAAGAGACAGACTTATTTGTTCAATATACCATTATAAAATTATCTAGTTTTAGGAAGAAAAAAAAACCAACAGAGGGCACATTTTAAATTCTTATCTTTTGCTTTTTTTTTGTGAAACTTGTTGATGAATAATTTAGAACTGTGTCTTAGCTATTCTCCTCTCTCTATAAAAAAATGTAATCTGACTTAATTATATGTCATCACAGTAATAATAATAAAAGAAATCCACTCCGGGAATAAGTAGAGCATATAGTGTTTTATGAAAAGTCCAAAAGACATTATTTTAATTTATACAAAGTGGGTTTTAGCACTTGAAATGCTTTTATTCATAAAATTGTTTCCAAGCATTTCACAGGCCTCCTACCAGTAAGGGGAGTTGCACAGCAGATGAACGCAAAAGGTGGTGACAGCCTTGCTTAAAGGCTGACAGGCTGATCATGAGGATTTTATGCACTCATTCATGACGTTAAGGTTGTTAAGGAAAATTTAAGCACCAGAAACAGAGGAGATGGAAAACTTCTATTAACCCAAGGCAAATCTATTTAGTTGACCCCTATCAATGCCACATCAACAAATCCATGCTACACAATTAATTAAAAACAAAATTAGTGGCAGCTTTTGCTGTTGTTACTTCAGCCAAGTGGAGTAATGTGTAAGGACCATTTCAAATGAGATCACACCAAAACTATTTAAAGCTATCTCCTAAATCCAAATTCACATCCACATTTTCATCAGAAACAAAGTAGATTGGATACATACACGGTGACTCAGAGGTGTAAAGACATAAACAGTACAGGCAAGGGCAATAAACATTGCATCATGGAGAGAGGATAATGTTTTTATTTGGTTAAGGTACAGTAACACATATCACCAAACAGACATTCTGTTGCTAAACGATAATAGCCACAGTAGCTAAAACTAAATATTGCGTTACTAAGAGAGATGAGCAACTACAGAAAATGAAGCCAGCAGCTTTCCTACTCTATATGCATACCCTTTCTTATGTGAAAACTCCAGAGTGCCTCTCTAAAAAGGCATATGCAGAACAATTTGCATCACAGTTATGCTATCTATATGTCCAGGTCACACATGCCTAGGGAGTTTACTGCATTTCCTGATGGAGAACTGGGTCTCATAGTCAGGTAAGTAAGATGACCGTACTGTGGAAAAACAGAAGTTTAATAACCAAACAATAACCCAGCTCACTAACTGTAACTGCCTCTGTCTTCAGAAAGCTGAAACAAAACAGCCTTGTTTTCTATCACAGAACATCCACCTATTCTGAGATGCAATCTCTAAAATGCAGAAGATTAAAATTTAAGATATTGGTGCAGGAAAACCTGATTTACATATAACAGATACTCATTATTGCTTAGACTTCCCTAGAACTACCTTGATTTGTTTCTAAGAGAATCCACACAGGGGTGATTTAAAAAGACAAGTTGCTGGAAAACAGTGTTCAGAGTTAATTTTCCCTTGTTAGTCCTTTTATCCTGCGCGTTTATATCAGACATCAGTTGTTCAATGCAATTATTTTGCAATTATTGCAAAAGAGCCTGAATTTTGCTCAGCAATGTAAGTTACTTTAAGAAAGTTCATATGAACTAAGCTAAAAAGTGAAGCTCAGCTTTAAAAAAACAATGATTTGGGGCAATCAACTCAAAAACCCTTCAAATGCCTTCTGTTTAAGGAGGAAAAATGATCAGAAACTTCTGAAGGCCAAACAAGCCAGCCAGTGCAATGAGCATGCAACTGTGCGCGGCACCTCGCTAATCACTCCAGGGCAGATATTTAATGCTAGCCCTCTTTACTTAAGAGCTTTTTGAAGACCTTTAAACTGTGTCACTTACACGTGCCAGCCATGGCTTGCTCTCTTTCTTTTCCTCATTTCAGAGAAAAGACAGATTATCGCCATTCTTGTGTCATGGTTAAATAATTAATGTACTGGGCTCTCTATTCATGTCACAATTTCAGTAACAGACTTTGTGTTATTTCTCCTTCTAGCAATATAAGTAACTTGGAAGTATTATTGTAATATAGATTAAAAACTGGTTTCATCCAAGCTGAAATCCCTCTGCATATAGTCTCTCCCAATCAATAATCCTTCTGGAGGTTTAGAAGCAGATTTCAGTTCAGATTATGGTTTTACAGAAAAACTCATGGAGGCTTTAATGATATTGAATCTAGTTCAAGCTACAATGAGAACCTGCCTTCATTAACGACAAAATTGATACATTGCAAACAATATTTAACATGTATATGAAGTCTGTTTATATACCATTTCCTTAGTGCTATCAGACTTCCACATATTCAGAGGGAATGGAGGAGACTGCAAAGCATAAGATACTTCAAGTTTTGGGTGGCTTGATTTTCTTTCTTCCTTTTTGGTTTAAGGCTCATGTAAAGTAGCTTTATGAAAAGTCAAAGGGCAGAATGAGTGTAACTAACTATGCTAATTGCATTGCAGGTTTCACTGCATATCACAAGGGAACAAAGCAAAGAGAAAAAGTGGTATAAAACAATGGGCCCAGGAAAAGAGACTGAAAAAAATTACCATGACAGTCTGAAAGAGCTGCTGTAGCAGAAGGAAATAATTCACTGAAAAGTTGATGCTGAAAAGAAACAGAAACGAGTGGGTTGAATTGATGGACGTCCTTTCTCCCTTTAGCAATGCAGAGTTCAGCTGAAGTAAATTGAGTGCAGACTGTAATGTCAGAGACATGAATAGAAAAATATCTCGAATGCAGAGTTGTCTTCTTTGGGTCCACAATCCTCTTTCTCCACTTTCAACTTTGATTCCCCATTTACTGTTTGATTGGGTTGGTGTTTTAATTGACATGCATGTGGAAGTGAGGCTAATAGGAAACCAAACTTTGTCTGAAGTATTTATAACATACAAGATTTCTGGTAAGAAGTAATATTTTCTGGCAGTATTTAGTCCTTTCTCTTTAACCCCATCCTACTGTTGGAGGTTGGCTGCCAGCAGACTGCTAGGTAGGTAGGATCTTGGGCATCTAATTTAGATACCTAAGCTTAAGCAACCAGAACTTCCTTTGTAAACCTCCAAAGGCACCTATTTTTCTCTAGACTGCTAAGATGTGAGTGAGCTCCTACACAGCCATGGGGGAAATCGCACAGCCAAGGCTAGCAGTGTGAGTGTTGGTTATGCATCGCTGGGTATGCTGGTATGTTTTACAGGAAAAGGCTGTACATTACCTGGTATGACGGTATGTTTTATGAGAAAAATCAGCATGCCAAAGAACCAGCAGTCACTTCACATGTTCTAAAACATGCAGCAACCTATATAAACTTTGTATTTGATTACATTAATTTTTCAAGATAAATCATTCAGTTCAAGAGATGATCAGGAAAAAGCCTGGTATTAGCTGCACAGTTCCAGTTTGCTACATAAGACAGTATGCAGAGATAGTTTAGCAAAAATGTGTGCACCTAGCATTTGTAGCATCTTCCTAGGCCTTTAGGAATTTCAGGGCACAAGGTAGGCCACCAAAAGCTCCTAAGGCCAAACATAAGGATCAGAAGTTCCTAAACTCTCTGCTAATAGGATCACTATTGTTAAAGAAGTTTTAAGGAATTAATGTGGTTGCTCAGATTCTCACAAGGAACTTACCAAGGCTCATTACTAGTTGATGGGAGATTAATGTTGCGGAAAAAGGAGAGACTTCATGGAATTTATTAGCTTGCATGAGACATCTCTGAGACAGAACGAGAATACAAAAGGGGTTAAAGACTGCTGCAAAGTCTCCTACTGAGATAACTTGTTATACAAAAGGGTAAGTGCTAAAAAGCTTTCAAGCACTGTCTCACCTGACAAGGTTGGGAAAGTACGTATTATCTGAAAGGCAGACCATACTTTTGAGAAGTAAGGAGGATGATTCTTTTTTGGCTTGCAAATGCCTACCTATCAGACAGGAGGAGATTTAAATGGGAGTGCTCATTTGTTCACTGCTGAGACAGACTTACTGGGAACAATTTTAACAGACAACAAAACAATAGTTAGAGTAGCATGGGTTGATCTTTTTTCCATTACAGAAGGCCTCACATCCTTGTATCTTGTCCTCCTCCCAAAATAATACATATTACAAAAATTCTGAAGATAATTCTTCTTCATCATCATCACCAGGAGTGGATGGATTCATGCTAGTTTTAAAATCAGCATACTTAATAAACTCGCCTTATTAAACCCATGGGATCAGAGCCTTTAGGATGTTAACTTTGACTTCAGAGCAGCAGCCCTCAGGAAGTTCTGGGAACAAGGTTGTGGGCTTAGAATCCAGTGTTTGGAGCTTTATAATATACACGAACAACCAGTTTTCTGGGATAAAATTAACTATTTATGAAGCCACACACTATGTATGTAGGGTTTTCTGGTGTCATGTTTCAGTGCCAAGCTATGGAAACTTGCTGCTGTCTTAAACGCTTGGGTTACTCCAAGAAGGATGAAATAAAACACAGGAAATTTCAGAAGGTAGGGAAGCAGCCTGAGCACATGGGACAAGTCCAAAAGTGATGCACTGTGATGCTGGGTGCACAAATTGCCCTGGATGGCGTTATAACTGTCTCTTCTCTGTTTAGATAATAATATTTCAGGTGTTTCATCACAGGATGGTTGACGTTGGCAAGAAACTCTTGAGATCGTCTAGTGCATTGCTCCCCTCGAGCAGGACTGGCTACAGCAGCATCATATCCAGTTGGGTTTTGATTCTTTAAGGATGGAGACTCCATGAACTCTCTGCGTAACCTGTTCCTGTGATTGACCACACTCAAAATTTAAACATAAAAAAATATTAAAAAATCTTTTGTTCAGATGTAGTTTCATCTGTTTTAATTTGTGTCCATTTCCTCCTGTCATGTCACTGAGCATCAACTGAGAAGAGCCTGACTCCCTCTTCCTTATTCCCTCCCATCAGGTATTTACACACAATGATAAGATGCCTCTGAACCTTCTCTTCTACAGGCTGAACAGTCCCAGCTCTCTCAGCCTTTCCTCGTATGAAAGATATTCCAGTCCTATAACAATATTTTTGGCACTGTTCTGAACTCAGTGCAATATATTGATGTCTCTCTTCTACTGAGGAGCCCAGAACTGGACACAGTGCTTCAGCTGCTGCCTCATCAGTGCTAAGCAGAGATGAAGGATCCCCTTTCTAAACCTTTTGCTGTGAGGGTGCTTTGCTAGATCATAGTCACTTGCTGTCCACCAGGATGTCAAGGTTTCGCTCAGCAAGCTGCTTTCCAGCCAGTCAGCCTCCAGCAGGTACTGGAGCATGTGGTTAACCCTCCCAAGACGCAGGGATTTGCATTACCCTGTGTTGAACTTTGTAAGGTTCTTCTCTGCCCATTTCTCCAGCCTGTCAAGGTCTCTCTGAAGGTGGCACAACCATCTGGTGTACCACCCAGTCCCCTCAGTTTTGATTATCTACAAACTTGCTAAGGGTACACTCCATCTGCCTGACTTTTTCCCAGTAAGGTTATGTGAGATGAGCTCCATCCTATGTATGCATGTGTTTACAGCATCCACCTTAATGTGACCCTGCACTTAATGCCAATATATAGCTTTTTATACTGTAAATTAATAAAATTTAAAGCATAAAACTATGTTCTGTAAATCTTCCTTACCCTTCAGAAAGTGGTGAAAGCCACCATCAGAGCAGAGGAGTGACAATCAAACATCAAGAGAAAGAAAGAAAGAGAAAATAATTAGGCTGGAAGAAAAAGATTATTCCTACAGAAAAGATAACTGAGGTCTTGTCTACAAGAAAGTCAAGAAATTGAAAACATTAAAAAAAAAGTACAAAGTAAAAATGGATTTGTTAAATCTCACAAACCATGTGTAGATACATTTGTTCAAAATTGAAGTGGTTAAATTTGACTTAGCTCAATTCATTTCTAGTATGTATTAAATTAAACAAAATTAAGGTCTTTACTTCTAACAAGGCTGTCTACACAGGCATTTAATGCAGCTGAAGTGTGAACTTTAACATTCAATTTGGATTGACTTTCCTCAATGTCCCAATGCAGAAGAGTCCTATTAGCTTCCACAGAGGCAAAAATTAAAATCAGACAACAGGCAATGGATGCTAGCCAGGTAATGGTAAAAAGTAATTAAAAGAAGACAAAGAATCTTTCCAGAAGGAATTATGAGAAGCCACAGATTCTAGCCAAGAGGTGATCAAAGCCATTACCAGTATACAGGAAAAGAGCCAGCAACAGATGAAGGGTAATCATAAAACAGATCAAATACTGTCAGTTAGGGACTGCCATTGCAGAAGATCTGGAGCACACGAAAAGACACAGAATACTGTTTTTAAATGCCCAGATGGAACTAACAAAAAGGAAGAGAAAAAAACAGCTAGACTATTACAGAGAGTCAAAGAAATGGAAAAAATTTTAAAAACCAGAAGATTTTCTTAGCTCTAGAGAAAAATTAAGAGACATAGTTAATGAGCCTTTAGAGACGCAGATGTGCCAAAATTGGAAGCTGGAAGACCAATTACCGCTTAGAAGGGAAAGGCACTTCAGTTACAAGTAATAATAACTATGGGGCCTTTAACCTTTATTTCAGGGCACAACGAAAAGACACTGGGGCTCATACTGTACCTGCTCAGGTAATGGAACTATTTAGCATGTGTATGGGAAACAGTGACTGACCACAGAGTGCTTGCTACTATTTCTAAAAAGTAATAGATTGTACAGAACTGAAAAATGAGCAAAATTTCTGGTTTAAATAGATGGAAAAAAAAAAAAGTGAATTCTTAGCCAAACTAATAATACAGCACCATAGGTATATGCTTTGACTTCCTCTAGAATGGTTCTCTGCACCTGTACAGGAAGACACATTACAAAAAATTAACAGCTTCTCCTGTTCTCCAGACGGGTCACAGTGACTGAAAAGTAAAGCAACAGCTCCACTGATGAGTTTTGCTATCAACTCACGCTGTCCCCTGTTGCAAACGGCCCAGGGAAAGATAAACTAGCTAGTTTATTTCTATGATGTTCATCACATCATGCTTCTGTATACTAAAGTCTTTTGAAAATGCTATTTTTTCAACCTCAGCAGCCAAATGGTACAACTCTTTTGTGGGATTATCCTTTGTCTAACTTTCCAGAGAGAAATACCTTTGGAAAAGAATAACCATCTGATACCTTTTTCTTCACAAATTTCAGAAGCCATAACACAGAGCCAAATCAAGCAGAGCCAAATGAGCCAAATCAAGCAGATAAACAGGTTTCCATAAAGCACCTGCCTCCCTCTTCTTCTTACCTTACGTGCTCAGGTCCAAAGCAAGAGATGAACAGAGGCAAGCTGCAGCTTGGAGGCTCCTTGGGAGCAGAGCAAGCTGTACACAAATCTCAGACTTCAGCGATGTGGCAGTGAAGCCTACACTGGTAAACTGGATCATGCAGAAGAGCAAATATGAAGAAAATGAACTTAAATGAATTCTCAGTGTTTGGGTTAGAATTACCCCAGAAGAGTGCAGAACAGACAGAATCTGAGAACAGCTTAATTTAGCCTCTCTGTCCAAGACAGAAATACACCAGTTTTGCCTATGTTCTCAGTTTAGCTGAAAGCTTGGTTTGCCATTTATGAGGCACAGGTTATTTGTAAGTATATTTTCTATACCCACCACTAAAGTGCCAGAAGAAATATAGTATGTAACCAAATTTATGCCAATACCTGCTCTTAGAGCTCTCATCTGTTACATTCCTAAAATTTCACACTTCATAAGGTAGGAACTAAATCCAGTCATATGCAATGTATATTTGCCTAAATTAATTTACAGCAAAAAACTTATTTATTTCCTGCCCTTGGTATAATCTGATTGGCTTTTGTGACAGCTGTAAAAGGAAAGCTCCTAAGAGAGACAACCACCTCTGACAAAGAACATGCTAATGAAATCAGGCTTCTAAAGGGAAGTGATTTTGACAGATTAGAAATTATAGCTTTGTATGGATACTACCCAAGTTGTCAGCCCCTCTTCCCACAGTAACAGCAGGCTCTGTTAAATTTGAGGAACACTCTGTCTGCTCATCATGTTACATAAAATCAACCTCTAGCCATATCTGGGTGATTTCCTACAGTGAAAGACTCAGAAACAGAAGGTAAAATTTCCCCATTTGGCATCTTAATCTTCTATTAATGATGCAACCTGTACTGTACCATCTGAAAAACATGAATCAACACTGAGCCCATCCTTCTACAAATAGAACTCTTTACCCTATAATGCGGTGATCTTTCTCTTTCTAATTGCTTCTTACAGATTTTTAAAAGGCACTTTAGTCCTTAAGTGTAAAATTTGCATTCAAACTACTGTACAAAGAAATACTAACAATGATTTTGAAGTAATTCCTTCTAACAAAGAGCACAGACTTCTGATCACACACCATCGGAGAAGATGGAAGTGTACATGGAGCATTTTTCTTATCTCATTAGCAGCCATTAGAAACCCACAGGGGGAACATAATGACCAGTGGAAAAAGGGCAGAGCAGACTTCAGTGAACAAAACAGATGTTTAGTGCATATAGATATTATCCAACACCAGCATCAGACTAGTGAGTTTGGCCATTTAGGGCATCTCCTAGGAAACCATCAGATAACATTAAAAGATATTGACTAACATAAAAAGAGCTGCAGGGGAAATGGTGTATATTTGATAGAAATGGGATGTGCTTCTAAAAGCTGCAGTTCTAATTTCTGCTGAGGAAAAAATTGGATCTATTTTTCTAGATGCATATTGTGGGTTTGCTTAAAAGGCTTTAAATTTGCTGTACATTTCTGTACATTGACATTGCAGTCTTTAACTAAGCAGCATATAAAATGCAGTGCAAAAGCACATCGCAAAGCGAAAGAATATAAAAAATATCTTTTAAATATGTTACAATTTGCACAACACATAACATTGTTTTGTTGTTCTTGTTATTTTCTTTTCCCTGCCAGTTCTTTCTGGCTGGAATTTTCCACATAGTCTGAGAGTTATAAAACTGGCAAAGGTGTTGGGCTCTTCATTTACTTTATGGTCCTTTGAGGAAACCTTCTTCTTCACAATACGCCAGAAAACACTTTAATTGACTGTGACCAACTAGTAGCATGTCCACCACACCATGTATTCTTGCTCACAACACTTTACCTCTGTGTTTTGTCCAGGAAGAGAAGGCATTTGATTCACTGACATATTTTCTTTTCCTCTATCCGATTTTGCATCTGATCAACAATGTTTATTGCCTGATAGTTTCTTTTTTAGAGTGTTAAGGACACCTTTTCCACTGTCATTACCGTTTTGCCCTCCTTGCAGTCAGCAAGCAGAAAGGTTAGCTCCAGATTTGGCTAATGAGAACTTTGCTGATCTGTTCAAGTTGGCTGATACGCCTTTTGGGCATGACCAATCAGAGCATAAAGTGTCAGGAGATTTGTTGTCTCTCGCCAGCCCTGGCAAATTACTTCCCCCAGTCTACCAAACCATCAATTCTCTGCCCAGTTCTCTGTATCCGTGGTAAGGGATAGCAGCACGTGCTCACCTCTAGATAGATCACAGACTGTTCATGCATGTTGTGTTCCTTCTTCAGTCTGGTACATTCATTTAATGTTTTCAGGTCAAGTTGTATCATCAGACAGCGGAATTCATAGAATTACGGTAAGGCCATAATTTAAATGCAGGGATAGAGTGTGAAGAAGGGAAACACTTCATGTACACTAGTACTTCATTTTTTATGAAATGAAAATATTAAATATATGCAGTTCTCTACAGTACAGCTGCACTGGATTAATAATGGCAGTTTTAAAGGCAACCAACCCAGCCCCTGCATGCCATGGAGTTAAGCTTTGTAGAGAGTTGGGGAGAACTGAGGAACAGATCATGTATCCATTGCTGAAAAGACTTACCCTCTTAATCCTATAAACTATATGGCTTCCCCAGCTTTCCCTAGCTCTTTTGTAATACTCCCATATATATCCCATGTTTTCCTAGGAGACTGTGCGTATCAGTGTTCAGAGTAACAGCACAGTACCAACCCACTGCTTAGGTGTCCCTGTTTTGGGAGGTGATTGTCTTCTGGCTAACTCAAGGATCAGAGATTTATGAAAGGACAAAGGTCTGCTGCTTTCTAATTTGACCCAAGAGACTCTTGGGTCTTGTCTATTATACAATAGACAACCTATCAAAAACCCCTCTCTGAAATATAAACCTAGCTGAACTTCTTCTGATGTTTGCATTTTATTTTCCAGATGGAGCAATGCCAAATAAAAGCTGCATAGACACTTAAGCTCAATCATTTACAGAACTGCAAAGGGCTTGATTGGTCAGCTTAGATGTCAGCAAATTTGTAATATGTTTGAGCACCGAAGGAGCAGAGCAGGTTGGAAATGCAAAATAGAAGAAAATATTGTGTATTCTGATTGTGTCCTTCACACAAAATTACAAGCATTTTCAACAAGAAAGTAATTCACTTCATCCAATAGACTGCCTGCAAGTTCAGGACCATAAAACTGAAGAGCATCTTTAACTGACAATTTAAGCTCAAATCATTTTTGACTGGCAAGGTGTGGTATCATCCAGAAGATTTGATGCTATAGTAGTAGCTTCAAATTACGGGGTTATAGTGTGTCTACTCAACATGCAGCTCTTATCAGGGGAGATAAGGGGAGGGATAGGAAAGAAATGGATAGCAATAAATGCTTTCTGTAAGCTCTACAGTTAATTAAGGATAAGAATTTGTATACATATTTATACTTGAGTAGAACTCGGAATAAAAATTAAAATGGAAGACTTTGACTGACACTTAGTACATATTGTAATTCTCCTTTCAGCACCATTTTCCTATTCAATCCTCTGTATGATTTTTTAAGAGACGTCTGGGGAAAAAAATGCATCTTCCTGTCAGAAAAGGAAATTTGAAACAATGCTGTTCTCTGAAAATGGTGGGTTACTGAAATTACATGTTTGTGTTAAGCCAACCCATTCCACCCCCTACCCAAAAATAATGCAAGGCAGGTTGTTGTGTCAGCAGTTGTCAGTCTTTGTTAGTAAGTGTCAGGGCTGAGATAACCACTAATGTCCTTCTCCAGCTGATGAGTATAAAGGGCATTAAAAGCAGAAACTAAAACTCAGTATTTTGGAAATATAAAACTAAAACTCTTTCCTAGGTTTTCCATGAGCAGTAGAACTGTCAGCACATTTTGTAATGGGCTTCTCGCCCAAAATAGCTAAATAATAGTCCAATAACTGTAACCTAAAAATCCACCCAATTGTAAGAGTTCATTAAATATTACAATAAATCAAGTAAAAAGAACTACATTGAAAAATCGCAAGTAGTTTAAACAGAAACGGTCCACTAATACTAGAATATACATCTAACAAGTCAGAAACATGTGAGATTAGAAATCCCTGAAGCAGAATGGATGGGTTAAAAATTAGACCTAAGCAGTAATCAGACCCTGGTTAGTCCACCCAGAAACTACCTTTCAACATTTTCAAGAAGAGGCTTTATGAACTAAAATAATTGAACATATGGCCTCTAAAATTACTGCTTCACATCACAAAACCTGTTCTTAACTGATAACCTTTATTCACTGGGACAGTCATACCAACACAAATACACCCAATGATCCCCACTGGATCAGCAGGAATGCCAGAATGATACAAACAGGAATCCATTTTGTCTTACTTCCTGAAAGCATCGATACTGGCTTTCCCCCAGTTACTATCAGAATGATTTTTTCACTTCTCCAAACAATGTGTCTCTCCTGTCAGAAAGAAGGGAAGTTTCACAGTGACTATCTCAAGATTCAACATGAGAACTATCTGCCCCTTCTCATTGAGTATCTTCTTAAAAGGGACACATATACACACTGATTAATTAGCTCAATGCTTTCATAATACCACAAGTGGTTTTTGCTTAATTTTCTTCCTTTGTGCATTTTTAATTATGTATTTTCTATTTTAGAATGTGCATTTCTTTTCTCTAGTATTAATTTTCTTGTGTCTGTGCAAGATATGGTGGTTGAAGGACTCTATACTATAAATCCCTAATCAGGTTTAATAGCTTAATGCTTCACCGTAACAAGGTTGTGTTAAAGCAATTGACCCTGCAGATCACCTGATTCCATGGAAATTAGAAGAGCAGTTCTTCATTCCTTCCCCCTCCCATGTGTCTCACCTAAGTATAGCCACCTCAGAAGTAGGCATCTATTCTGGACAGTTGGATCCTCTTTACAGTGAACAGTAAGAAATAGGCACAATTTATCTTACAATACTTATCTCAGGATAGGGTCGATTGACCTCTGCACTACCTACATCTCTCCATTGACTTTACAGGAAGCTTAAACGAATTCATTTAGAGAAGACATCTAACTTTCAGATGGATGATGTTAATCGAGGTGAATCCTTGCTGGATGTCAATATATGACTGCTACAATGCTGTCTGTCTTATCCGAAATGCCACCTCCACCTCCATTGTCATAGATGACTCTCACTGTAAAGTGCAGATCAAAAGATACAGCAGATTGGGATGAGTTTCCTTTGTAATGTGGATTTGCCTGAGAGATATACTGTGCTTATTGTATCTATACAAGTAGCATTAAAGATACACTTGTGCGCTAGTAACAGGAGTTTTAACCCAGAATGTTTCCTAAAAAATACATCTATTCGCTGTTCAGCATCATCCTCACCATGTTCCAGAGCTTGGCATTTTTATTGTATTAGTGTTTATATTTTATCCACGATATTTCTTCTCGTAAACAAACCACCAGCCAAATGCTTCCTGGCTGATTGCACCAGAGCTTGACTATGTCTGGCTTTCAATCACAGTTTCACCATCTCTCTGAAAACATCCTTGGTCTTCTGGGTAACACAAGCCCTGTGGCAGGCTAACCTATTCAGAGAAAAGGTCGAGTAACTGCCGAAGCAAAGCACGAAGAAAGCAAAACCCGCTGCACAGCTGAGAGCTGTGAAGTTGCCAGGAGGCTGGGGAGCTCATGCAAAGAAACTCCCTGCCTTCCACGCTACGCTGTGCTTAAGTCTCAGGATTTTTAAACCCTCAGCTTTCCAGACACTCTCCTCAGTTTAAACAGCAAACGGGAATCAATTTAACTGTCAGCAGGAGAGAGCAGTCAATATGTGAGACAAATGGGGATTCGGTTTGGGGCCTGGGGGTGGGAGCCAGTTGCTTGAGACAGCTTCAGAAGACAACTGCATAAATAATGCCAGGCTTTCTTCCCCTGCCACACTGCTGGGTTTCCCAAGGACGTGATCAAGGCGAGTTTGACAGCAACCACAAGGCTGGACCTACCTACGGTTTGCCAGGATGTGAAAAAATGAGAGACATAACACTCATGAACACCTGAAGAGGGCAACCCTGCCATGGGTAGGAAGTCACAGTGATCTTTCCCACAGCCGACGAATGCCAAGGGAAAATCCTGCTCTGCTCCGCAGCAGCCTGGGCTCCGAGAACCAGCTCTGGTTGCTGCAGATCCCTTCAGCTCCAGCAAGACCTTAGCAATGGCCAAGCCCTGGCAGTAGAACCGGGATAAAGAAACTGTCATAAAGCCAACACTTTATCCTCTGACACCATAAAGTTGTAAGTTATATGGCAATTTCACGGTGGGTAATAGTAATATGCACAAGGTAAAAACTTTAAGTCATTAGCAGTATAATTTATTAGCTAAGTTGTGCCAATGCCTATCAATCAGACTTTAAGGCTGCTTCCAGAAAGGTTTTTGATCTTCCTCATATTGCTTTGCTTTTCTTTTTCCATGGCAGCATTAGCAGGCGACAGTTACATTATATATCTACTCAGTGCTCTGGTGAGAGACCATTATGTTCACAGATCATTACTGACATCCTGACATTTGTCATCTCCTTTCATAGCAGTTAAGTCTTGCTTTATCTGTAAATGTCACCACGTCATTTATTCATGAAAAGGGGTCACATTCCCAAAATAGTACACTTCGCTTTTAAAAGGGAAGTTTTTTCTTTATTCACTGTGGTAATCCTTGGACAAACTTCACTGCTGCTAAGTACTGACTTTTTTCCCCATGCAGTTGTTTACATCTCCACATACAGATTTCAGGTTTGTTTTTTTGAAAATAAAACCCTAACAGGAAGGCAAATGATGTGGATGAGAAAAGTAGGTGTTTATTTTTTCAGGTTCCTACATTTAATTCACATGGATTTATTAGCACAGAATTTACTTTTGCAAAGTATAATTTTAATTTGACATCGTATTGGCTGAAAACCCACTGGCTGAATATTTTTACTAAGGCTTTGGCATGTAGTTCTCAGCTGGACTGTTATTTCAACCTCACAAAAACCTAGTTTAAATAATACTTGATAATAATACTTTCTCCTTTTCATATTCAAAGGTCTTGAAAGTTAAATTAATAAAAGTCTAGGCCCACCCTGGAGTTATATGGACATTCTTGTCCAAGAAGTAGAGAAAAGAAATAGAAGCTGAGGGAAGCTGGATACATAAAGGACTCTGACTGTGTTCTTGGAAGAAGAGAATCAATCCCACGTGCAGAGTCTGAATTTAGGAGAGGAAAGGATCCCTCCTATGCTGTTTGTGCACCAAGATACATCCTCCCTGCAATAGGATTGCCTTTATCAGCTACCCTTGTATCATGCCTCCCTTTTGTACCTGCTCATACACCAGCATCTTAGTGGATGTCTTGAGCCGGTTGTGTTTTCTTGATATGTACAGACTTCCTTTTCAATTCCCTTGCACCCATCTTAACAGCCAGGTATGTCACGTGGAGCTCCATCTTTCTCAGGTTATCATTGTACCACTAACATTATTTCTGGAGGAAAATAGGCTGTGGACAAATTTTAAGGCCATATTCTGAAGTAGCATGAATTATCTTAACATTTGGAATCCATATGTGTATTTATATATATATGTACATGTTTTTATATGTATATACATATAGCTGATCTAGTGATCTGCTATCTTGAGGTTTTCTACAGAGATAAAAAAGTAGCAGCTCACTTCTCTACAGTGATTTCCAAATCATTTTACAAGCCGTATGAAGTATATGCAACAATTACTTTTCACACCACTCACAGCAGCTGCTTTATGAGCTCAGCAATGCTACACAATAGCTGAAGGTAGAAAACATAAAAACTGAGGCCTGAGTTTACAGGGGGCTAAAAGGGCTGCAGCTCCTCCATTAACGTTGCCCCCTGAAGCATATAATCAACAGCTGGATCCATTTCTGAAGCTGTCACTTCTCTTTGTAAACAAAGACAGTAATTTAAGTATACTGAACAGTATCACAGAACACAGACTAATTCAGGTTGTAAGGGACCTCTGGAGGTCATCTTTGCTGAAGATCAGGTTGCAAGGCTTGTCCAGTTGGGCTTTAAATATTTCTAGAGAGCATCAACAACCTCTTTTCCAGTCTTCAGCAACACCCGTGGTCAAAAAATAAAATAAAATAAAATTGTCATATCTAATCTGAATATCCTGCGTTCCAGCTTTTGACCTTTGCTTCTCATCCTATCACCATGAACTTCTCAGGATACCTCAGAGCCTTCTCCTCTCCAAACTGAACATACCCATATCCCTTAGATATTCCTTCCTTGGAGGATACACATTGTGCTCCAGCCTCCTGATCAACAGTGTCCTCCACAGGACTCGTTCTGATTTGTCCATGTCCTTCCTTTATTGAGGTGCTCCAAAGAGCACAGGTGTGGGTGCTGTCTTATTTGCCATCTCACATGTGCCAAATCAAGAGGGAGAATTGTATCTCTCACTGCTAGACATCACTGCTGAGGTGAAATCCTGGTCCTCCAGGTGTCACTGGCAAAAAGTGCTGCACATTTCATCCAACAAGTGATTCAGGTTGCCATAGTTTCTGCTTCAAGTTTTCAGTGTCTCTTTTCCTGCCAAGTTTCCTAACTCTTTTTTTTTTCTCCCCAGCATGTCTTTACAACTTCCAGTTATGTGATTTTTGAGACCAGCTGGAACATAAATGCTCGGAGCTGAAGAATAAATAAAATGGTTGCTTTCAAAAAGTTAACAGAGTAAATTCTCCTCTGTGCCAGCTATCTGCTGAAGTCATGGTCATTACATCTACTTAAACCAGCTGAGAATTTCATCAAGTATTTGACCACAGCTTCCGATCGCACCAGGTGTGGGACCAGAATTCCTGGGGAAATCTGCAGTATTCCAATTATGCTGAGTACTCAGTTTAGACACACACTTACTTTTTAACAGTATTGACTATATTGTATTTTCCCAACAATAACAACCTCTCTCCCCTACTAATAATTGGCTGCTGAAATTTGTCTCTATAGTACTTTTTGCCAAACCAACAAAGGAGGTCACAGACTAAATCTTTATTTGTAACTATGATATTTGAGAGACTTAGTATCAATATAAGAAGGGAAAAAAATACTGTAATTGCACGGATGTTTATAGGATTTATTGAAAATATAATATGTCCATAAAAGTTCCTGAAAATAGCTTTACTGAATGTTCTAAAACAACTTCTACTTAATGCAGGGCTAGGCTTCAGGGAAAACTTTTTTCCTTCAGGATCTCTTCTGATTATATTGTGCAAGACAATAGATTTATTCTAAAGAAACACATATAACTTTTTTCTCTTGAGATGAAGGGTAATATATTGTTTAAAGATTTTTCTACAATAAGGCAGAGTAAGTAATGATAATCAAAAGGAGATGGACTATGGCTCTGAAAGCTTTTTTTGCTGTGGGTGTACTTTGCCATGTGAAAAACATAATGGATATAATTCTGGTTTCACGCAAGCCAATGGGAGGTTTGTCACAGGCTTGAGTGATGTCAGGAACTGACACCATTTCTCAGGCTGACAGTAGTTTTGCCATATACCATGCAGTATTCTTGGTGCAAACAAAAAGATCCTAAAATCAACTTCGCTTATTCTACAGAAAGCCATATTTTTTTCTCTTTCTTTGCTTTCATCAGCTGGATTTTTTTTTTGTAGCTTTGCTAAATATACTGGAAATTCATACATGTAGGAAATGTTTTTGAAGCATGTAACTAATATCTCTTTCTATGTGTGCATGTGCTTGCACACACGTAGGTACGCATGTGTGTATACAGAATCTTTTATCAAACATTAAAATGAAATTGTGGATATTAAAAGAGTTCTGTTTTCTCTACTCACCATGAAGCCTATTTACTCTGATAACTACAGCAAACTCTATTGACCTCTGGAGGCTTGCACTTACATTATGTATTGCCTGTTAAAACAATTGGGAAAACAACTCCTCACTTAAGCAAAAGCTACACTGGTTCTGTGAGATTTCATTCCTGGCTCCTTAAAATGAATTTTGATACCAAATGTTGACAAGCTAAGCACTACAGTTCTTATTGCCAGATTAAACTAGTAAAAATGATCACCTTTCCTCCCCTAAACAGTCTCCTTTCTTTAAAAAATGCTTTCATTTTCTCTCAGCACCTTTAATCCCTATTCCTTTCAGAAGTATCCTTCTTTATCTACTCATGCAATTAAAAATCATTGGCTTCAAACATACACCTGTTCTCCCAGTGTTACTCCTAGCTTACAGTGTGTTTGTATTACTAGTTTCATCTACCCATTGATCAGTTGTTTGACCAAGCACCTCTCCAGTTTATGGTCTCAAAATGTTTGTTTAAATGAAATGCTGACGAGTTGCATTGCCACTTGTTGAACAGCAGTGCCTATCATGTACAAAAATTGAATCACAATAAGGGATGCTGGAGCAGGGATAACCCACTTTTTTGCTGACATTTAGCTTATAGCTATGGCTCACATTTCATGCAGAGACATCGCTCACAGTGAAACTGAGTGAGTATTAAGTGACAAATGGTGGAAAGACTACCTTTTAAATTCAAGGATTGGTGGACATTTTTATGCCTTGGTTCACAATGATGCCTACACATGCCACCAGTACTCTGGACACCATGGGTTACAGACTGGAGCGCTAGAGGTGACTGCATAGAAAGCAAGGGTAATACGTCAAAAGACATGACTAATGATGGATGGTCTCCTGCCACACGGCCGGCATTTAACAGAGGGTCTACACAGTGAGGCTTAGCACAGTCCCAGCTTCAAATCACGTGCCCGGAGACAGGTAAGGAAGTGCCAGCATTACCCGAAACCTTCAGATAGCATTATGGACACTGAGAAGGAGAGTTAGCTCCCCCTCCACTCCCACAACTGGGAGAGTTATCAAGCACAGAGATGTCAGAGCCAATCCACATGGTCTGCCAGCAAGGAAGGTATCTCAGAGCTGCCACTTGGCATTTCTGTGAGACTCAGATGCAGAACCTGAGCACATTTTTGAGCACAGAGCTGTAGCTCTTCCTCTGTTTAGCCAGTCATTAAAGGATTTGGTCTTCAACCACAAAAGCTAGGAATTAGGCTACCCCTAGCCTGTGAGGGGATAGCAAGCAGACAGCTTCCATGTTCCAAGCATATCCAGAGAGCTGGCGAGAAGTCTGCCTGCAAGACCTAAGTCATATACATAAAACCAAAAGGAAAGAAGCGAAGACTTACATCCCACTCTCTAGGACTTACAAGTCAGGAGGAAGAAAATCCTATGATCTGTCTTCTCCATAGACTATCCAGCTGTCTTTCACTGTGAAAAATTAATTAATTCCATGTACTTTTATTGTCATGCCCTTACATTGCTGCACAAGTTTTCGTAAACTCAATACAATTGGTTAGAGTTCACTCAACAAACTGGCCTCTAGAGAGACACTAGGTGTATGATAGTTGTTTCCTAATTACTCAGGAGAGAGATTTCCTAAGCAGCAAGCACAGTAAATATGTGATCCTGCTAGGCATTCCCAGTGGTAGAACTTTGGGCGTGTAAGGCAAGGTTTTCCCTAAAAACTTGTAACAGCTGGAACAAATCCAATGATGAGCAGCCTTGGAGAGGTTTTCCTGAATTCTGCAGAATTTAGGCTTCATCAATTTGCTTGAGTGACACAGTTGTTTTTTAAGTGTTTTGCTGACTTCCTCACTGTACCATAGACAGGAATAATTTTGGTCCGCTATTGCTGCCAGTGGAACAAATGGTGGCAGCACTACTGGTTTACAGAAGATGTGAATTTCTGAAATGCTTCAGAAACAGTTCAATTTTCCCCAGCAGAAATGTGTTCCAGACAAAAGCCAACATTCAGTGAAACTCAATTTCCTTTTCCCTTCCATGCAGAATATACAGTAGCATCAAAGGGACCCATTCATGCTCATGGAGGAAAAAAAATGTATCTGTATATTAGGGAACCAGGTGGAGAAAAGCCAGCCTTTATATAAATGTAACATCTGTGGCTCACTCTCCCAGCTGCAGAGAGTGCGCGTATGCTGAGGACATTTGACCAGACATGTAGAGAGCTAAAAGCACGAACAGCAAGCCTGTGTAGTATTGTATTAGAAGTTTCTGTCTCAGCACAATACATTCAAGTAAAGACAAGACATCCCAAAATACATTTAATGTATTAAAAAGAGTTATTATGTAGGTAGGCTTATAAGGTAAGTTTTATTCCACCTTCTGAGATGTGTTATGGGTCTTTATGCTAAATTTTGAATAGGAGGAATTTGATGTGGGATGAAAGATTTGAATAGTCCTAAGAATAGCAGAGGGGATTATTGGGTAATTTGCTTTACCATCTCTTTTACAACCCTATTTCTTAAACATCCCCCACCTGTGCTCCTACCACGCCATGAAAAGCTGGCTGACATTTTCCACAGTGCTTTATAAATGTGGCAGAGTAAGAAAAGAACAGAACAGATCTGCAATTATAACCTACTGTATTTCAAGACACTTTAACACAGGTAGCTGCATGCCATAACTTACTGAATCCTAAATAAATCCCTTTTCTGATCCTCTGAGGATTACTGAAAATCCAAATAAACCATCTGGCTATTACACATTCATTTGCCTAGCAAGCATTTTGGATGCCCTCCCATTAATATGTCATTTGAAAGAATATTTAGTTCAGTGGGAGATGAAGCATCACCACACAGGTCATGCCTAAATCAACAGAACAACGTGTCTCTTTCATAGCCAATCTACATATAATTGATTTTCAGCATCCATATTCAGTGAAGAAAACTCTTTCTTTGAGAGATTCAAGCACCACATTTCACAGCTTTCTACACACAGCTTTGGGTAAGGTCCATCTTCCACTGCTAAGGCATCAGTGAAAAATTATATCTTGCAGCATTTCCAGGTAATGTTCTGCCTATTGCAGCTGGACAAAAAGTCATAAAACAAAGTTGGACAAATGATAAATGAATTTATTAAAACCTGCTTTCAAGCTCCTCTTTTCAAATTACTTACACCAACTGTCACCCACACAGCACCATGTTCAGTGTTAGTGAGACGTGTTAAGCAGACTCGGTTTGCTCTTCTTCCTCTGCACATTCTTGGTTTTGGGAACAAAGAAATTCCCACATAAGTTGAACATATGAACAGATATTTAACATTATCACCAGTCTGAGGTAATTTCCATAACAGCAAACTGCCATATGATACTAGCCTAAGCCATGGTACTAGAGCTGAAACACACATTACACAGTGTGTAATCTGGATTCCAGTCTGATTATAAATCTTAGCATGTAGCTACCTCATTCCTAACAGGCGTCTCACCAATTTGGTACAAACACCCCCAAAACTGCGAAGTAGCTGAAATAGACGGGGTAGAAATTTGTGGGCTTTGGGCTTTCTAAGTTCACCCACAGATGATGATGCAGACACATATACAGATCCTTGGCAACAGCCCTGTTGTGAAATATTCCCTCCAAGAGAGAAAAGTTGCATAGCCATGATACTGCACCGCTCTTTGGAAGAGGGGGCTCCTGGATAATGCGAACTGTGGGGAGGAATCACGAGAGCAATTTTCCCTCACCATTCTGCTAAACCCACTTTTGAATCTGCTCCAGCTGCTATGCATGTCAGTGCAAATCCTGTTCTTTCAGCAACAACAGGATTATGTGAAAAGTGCTTTTCCTCCAAAGACCAAATATTCTTGAACAGTTTTGTTGTTGTTCAATTTCTATTCTTATTATATTCACTTCAGCATAAGAAGTGCATGGATGAGTCTGAGGGGTAAAACAGAAGGCAGGCACAAATGTCAGAATTCTTGAGCCATGGGAGATGAAAATCACAGAAATGTAATCTTAGCTGCAAATTACCGAGACAAAAAGAAACAAAAAATGTTCATTTGAACTTATCTTGTTATCCAACATTACGATAAAGCAGTGACAGTCAGTACAGATTATTTTTATTTTAATTCTTGGGAGATAATTATTATTTTACCTGAATAATCTATAAGTCATTTGAAAGGAGCACGGGCAGAAGGAAGCAAGCTTTACACTGTAAAATGCATTGCTATCAATGAATATATAATTTGTGCTTCAAGCCCACAGATAGTAAAAATACCAGTAAAACTCCAGAAACACACACACACATACCCAGCCCAAAATTAATTTGGGGTAAATAATGAATTGTCAACTCAAAGACTATAGAAAATATTAGGGATATGCTTTTTCTACAAATGATGCTCAAGAGGGAAGAGGAAATGGGAGAAAAAAAGAACTGCTATGCAATGTAAGATGGGTCTTCTCATGGGTACCATTAATGGAACAGCAAGAGGAACACTGAAATATATTGCTCACTTCAATATCCATTCCTCTTGCCCTCTCTTCTTCCTTTATTTTTCTAGACACATTCATCAAGGAGAAACAGGTTCATGTTACAACCATTTACCTACCCACCAACCTAAATACACTAAATAAAAATAAAATAAAACTATATTATGGAACAGGATGAAGTAACTGCACTCAAACTCTAACTTATCTTTTGAATAGCATTTGGGTTGATAAAAAAACCATAAAATATCTACTTTAAAAGTCCTCTTTCCCCGCAAAAACATGTAGCTGTGAAACACTGGCTAAAACATGTGTCTTGAGGAAAGAGTCCTCTAAGGACCGTTTCTAAACACCTTTAATCTTGGAGGCTGAAGCCACTGTCTCACTGTTTCCTGGTAATACGTATTTAAGAACCTAGCAGATCCCAGTTTTACAGCCATTCTTGTGCAGAATGATCGTCAGGCGGACAATGGGGGAAGATGCAGTAGATTTCACCATGCTTCCTAGAGAGCTGACTCACACCATGTGGCACACATAGGCAAGTGCCTTGTGACATCTGGGTTGGTACATCCAGACCCAAGTCCTGGGTTATGTATCCTGGACAGGAACTGAGCATCTGAAAAACTTTGGGATTTGCCAGTCTGCTCAGTTCTCTAACAAAATACCTAATGCCATTTAAATTAAAAAAAAAAGAAAAGTTTGAACACAAGAAGACTCTGTAACCAAAACACAACTGCAGCACTGAAAAAGTCAGGTTATAAAAATTACAGGATTGATTAAAAAAAAAAATTACATAGATTAAAATGTATTTGTCTCTCTCCCTTGCACTCTTTGTCTCTCCTCCTCTCTTTGCCTCTTCAGCACTCTCCTAAATACATACAAACACTCTAGCTTGAAGGTTCATTTTTCTGAAAATTTTGTTCACTAGATGCATTTCCCTTTTTTTTTTTTTTTTTTTAGAAAATATACCTCATCAAACTCCCTGGTACTAGGACCTTAATATTAAAATAATTTAATATATTTCATAATAGTAAAGAAAGCCTAAGAGCTGGCAACTTTACAGGGAAGGAACTTTAAAACCACATTTTTTTCTTTCCATCTTTTCAAGATGTTCATGCATTTCCCTCTTCCCGACTAGTCCTTTTCACCCTGCTCAGAAGTTTCCCTAAGCTGCAGGCTGACCCCACCATGTCAGGAGCACACGCTGCACTGCACCCTTTGTTGTTGCTTTCTCTTCCTTGCATCAAGGAAATCGTTGTTGTTCTTTGATCCTTCTCTCAGCTGCATGACTTTTAGTTCCATCTGTTCGGTCTGCCATTTATAAAATAACGTTTTTTCCCAGTTCCTGCCAAATAGCCTTATTTTGATATTTCCCTTCTTTATGCTGAATGCCTAGGCATACGTCTTTCATAACTGCAGGGTATGTTTGGTTCTCCAGGTTGTAATTGAAGGCCTAGCTCCAGACCGGAGGGTGAAAACTTAGGTTGTTGAGGGCAATTTATCTGCGTGAGTCCCGTTAATGTGAATAGAAGGCAGGTGGCTGAATCCCAATACAGCTCACAAAAAATGTATATAACTGACTCTCCATTCCTCAAAAAATACTGCACTGGATGTATTATTAATTGTATAGTCCAATTTACAGGGACTGAAATACAGAGTTGTTTAATTTTGGAGGTTGTTTTATGTGCGTTTAAAATTAAAAGGACAATTTGCTGGAGATTAAATAAAAACACGACATCAAACCAATAGCAATACATCAAAAAATAAATGTACCTAGACAGCTTTAATATTCTTTTATACTTAAAAGTAAGAACTTCAATATTCGTACTGGTCAGGTTTTTTCTGAACATTGACAAATTCTTCTTGCTATGGTAGGAATTCCCATGCTGAAGATTACCAAGGACAAAACCATGCAAGAACGTCTTTTTTTTATTTACTGTGGCCAACCAGGGAAGTTTCAAAAATAAAAAATAGGCCTTGCACTTCTGAGGTAGTTGGTTTTTATTGTCATTAATTATTGACTTGTCTATTTGCCATTTATGCATTGCCCTACCTTTCACTTTTGCCTTTATTTGTATCTGTATTTTATCTCTTCAATTTTTCATTAGCTTACATCAAGTTTTTCTCCTCTATTTTGCATTCCAAGAACCGTCTCCCTATTCAAGATCGTTAAGCTGTATGATCCTTTCTTAATCCAATCGCTACATGGAGACACAGTACCAGAAGGAGTCTATTGACCACCAGGGGATGCAACAGGTTGTAAAATGACCTTTCGGTCACACCATGTAGCACAATGAGAACAAGGCCACTTAAATTGGAAAGGAGAAGCCACAGAGAAGAGCAGAATGAATAAGTAACTCATGAGTACCAATATATATGTGGAGTTTATTTCACTATGCAAGTGGCAAGCTTTCAAGTGCCATGACTAGCAACAAAATATATTTCTCTGTATCCAAATTAATAATTACCTCCTATTAAATAATGATAAGGAATATGCTACATGGTCTCTGTATCTGGCTGAAAAAATAGGTTTTGCCATTCCAGTGTGGCATATGGCTTCTGATGATTGTACTTTCACCCGAACTCTTCATATTTTCTATTTTAATTTTTTGTGATGCTAAGCAAAACCACTGAGTTACTCACCACAAGTGGTGACCGACACTCCATCTGCAATGTAAATGTATGGGGATATCTATGAAAAAGAGCTTTTTCACAGCTTCACGAGCAAGCTAAGAAGCAACTGAACAACTGGAGACATACATTAACAGAAGGCATGGGCAGCAGCCAGGACAGCATCTCCAGGCACTCCATATGTGGACTCTGTTGCCTACAGCAAAAAAAGCTTTTGAAGCCAGGAGTGGTAGGAAAGCTGACAGAATGAATTAAAAAGTGGCGGTGGGGAGCCAAATACTGCTGTAACAAAGGTAACAGGGAACTCCCTGAACTCTGGGCAGGACAGGCAGTAAGAGGGTTGCCAGTGACAGAGAAAAGCAGCCGAGGACAGGGATCGGTATACAAAAGGTGCTTTCAAGGTCAGACAAGGCAGAAGTAAAGGACAACTGTAATTGCCACAACTGCCATTTCCAGAAAGCCATGAAGGAACAGCTTCCCTTGCCGGATGATGGAAATACAAATTCCTGCATGGAAGTAGGTCTGGAACAGAAGACAGCCATGAACGTATGGGGATGATTTACTGGAAACATTCAGGAGCTGTCAAAGAACTGCCAGAGAATACGTCAGAAGAGAAATCTCTGGAGAGTGAATGACAAGTGGAAATGAGGCTCCAACTGGACAAAAGGCAAGCGTGCTAAATTTGCCTAGAAACTCCTGAAACCCCATAGTTAGGTAACATTACTCATTTTCCAATAAAGGAATATAAATGTTCTGAGCATAATCCAGATTCATATTAACAACTGATGTAAGAGGTGTCAACGCGTGACAGCCATGAACCCTTATAAAAAATTCCAGCAGCGTATAAGCAGCAAAATCGCTTGTAGTGCACCAGAAATGGCTTCCTGTGTGTAGTTTTTCTATACGTCATTCTTAACACCACTATTTTCTCATGTTTTATTATTTACCCTGTGAAGTGCAAATTTCTTGTTCTGTTCTGAAAGTCTTGTCACACATGTACAGACACTGTAAGATAAAGTGATAGCTTTCTACACAGTTCTATTATAAGAACTTGAACATCAGCCCAAATTACCTGTCATCAGCTGTTCAAGTCTTCTTTCCATTACTGACAAAACAAATGAACAGCTGCTTGCTCCACAAACCTGTGCACTGAAAAAGAGGCACGCTAGTAAAAAAGGCTCTAAACAGCAAGCAAAAAAAAAAAATATATATATATATATAAAAGTTCTAGACATAACACCTAGTGGGTTAAGGCTACCTGCTTTTCTGGCTAGCTGAACAGAAGAGTCTGCTGTAAGATGCTGTTTTATAAAATTGTATCATTTGTAAAAGCATTTCAGCAGCATCTGCTGTATAAAGATGTAAAGAAATAACTTAATTCTTTGTGGATGTAAGTCTTTGGTAAATTTTTTCCTAAGTCCTAGAAAAAAGGTAAAGAAATGCAGGTATCATGAAAATCATTTAATCATTAAATACTAGGACATGAGTTTCTATTTGTTTAGGGTGGCTTATAAATTTTATAAAGTTCATTAAGTTTTGAAAAATTTCATTGCATTGCTTCATTTCTTTTCTGTGTGTAATGTCATGATGGAAAAGGAAAATGTGCTTTTCACTTTATTTCCAGCCAAAGATTTTTTTTATTATTATTAAAAAAAAAAAATCAATATCCTTCCCTTTCTGGTCTTCTATTTCCAAATGTTTGGGGTTCTGTGGTGGGGTGGGGTTGGGGGGTAGGGGTGGGGGTGTAGGCGGGAATGTGAAAGAGGGAAGGCTAAAAACAGAGAGAAAATAAAAAAGATAAACTGTCAGGTAAATAAAAATGTCTACAAATAAAAAATACATGTTTTTCCCCAAAACTGAAGACTTGCAAAGAAAGCAAAATATAAATTTTAGATCCAAAACCAAATTGAAATTATTTTAATGAAATGGATGGCAGTGGAAGTGAAAATTCTATGGAATTATTTTTCATTTCCCCCTTTATCATTACCCCCATTTTTCACCTTCCTTTTTGCCTTAGTTAGTAATTTCTCCCAGGCCTCTTTGGAACTTGAAGCAACGCTGATAAATGTACAATGCTTCCTTTCTACCCTAAGAAAACAGGTTTTGAAATTCATAGGTTTCAAAGCCAGAATGAATAATCGTGAGTATTCAGTCTGTTGCTTGGTGCATGCCGGGCCACAGAATCTCACCAGGAATTTAACCAAGCTCATCTCTTTGCTTTGCATGGTAGCACATCATTTAGATATGCGCTCAAAGCAATGAGAAACCTCTATATCCTGCGATAAGCTGTTACAGTCAGTAGCTGTGACAGTCACACAGCTTCCTCCATACATCTACCTTCATTGTAAATAGTGTGCACTTTAATTTCGGCACTTTCTTTGTGCTAGTTTAAGCTTTCAGCTGTTGGATGTTATGGTGGGGTTTTTTTCCCTTTTTTTTTTTTTTATCTTGTTTTCCTGAAAGATTAAAGAGCTTCCCACTATCAAATACTTCTTCTTCAGATGTAATCATAGGTTACAACCTCTTAACCTTTCTGGACAAACAAAATTGATTGCACTTTTTTATTTCCACACTACAAAGCACCTGAAACGCTCCAATAGATCTCTTCCAAACTCTTTCCAGATTGTCAATATTCTTTTTGTACTGCATTGGGTTGATATTATTTAATTTCAGCTTCACTATCTTTTTCCCATAGTTGATGTAGGGAAATTCAGCACCTTAGAGTGATGTTTTACCTCACCCTAAGGAAGGCGTTCCAGCTAGGTCAGCTGAAGCACATATGAATGTGCTTATTTTCTCTGTTGACTTTAAAAGGAATCTAGTTCCAACTCAGGCATCTTAATTTTTGGATGCCTTTAGTGAGGCAGATGAATCCCACTCAATGTGGGCACCAGGGGACAACCCAGCTGTCTAGACATAGAGGTTCTATGTGATTTCAGACACCTCAGGCATCAAACCTGGCTGCTAGCTGACACTGGGCCCATGGATGCCATGTCACATCTGCCAGCTGCACGCAATGTCTCTGAAACTATAAAACATCTAGGTATGTTCCATCAGGGCAATTACTTTATGAAAAGATTTTACTACCTCATCAAGACACAGAATCATTTGGAAAAAAAAATATTTTCCATAATGTCATATTGACTGGCACCAATTATAATTTAAATCTTGGTTCAATTCATCCAAGAAATATTTCCTAAGTAAGATTTAGGCTAACCAGCAAATTGTTTTCAAGGCCAATGAACTTACTGTTTGGTAATGTTGGGTGATGACTATTTTTTTCAGGCTTCTGGAAGTTCCTCAGAATATTTAGATTTGAAAAAAAAAAAAAAATCAACGGATTATTTCAGGCAACTCCACAGCCAAGTAATCTTCTTGACTGTGAATTATCTAATTCTGTAGATTTAAAAATATTTATTGTTGCTGTTTAGCACTTTTCCTCAGAAGTGAGAAAGAATAAAATATCTTTCATTCTTCTTTCAGAAAATAGACATATTACTTAATCCTGCATTTTCCCTACCAGGATTAACCACTTTACCATCCATAGTTCTATAATACTGCAACCATTTTGTTCCTGCTTGAAGAACTTCTTGTTATCTTGGCCCTATTACCCACAGATTTTCAACTGATCCCTTTAGGATTTTTTATCAGTTCTCTCCAATATCTAATACTGATTTTATTCATTGCTATCAGGCTTCATATTTTTTCCATTACTTTTTATCATGGACTTCACCTTCCTCTTAGCCAGGATTGCTTTTTAACAGAAGAAAATACCTTTGTCAGCACAAAACTCCATTTCTGCAGGTATCCAACACAACTTTAAAAATTTTTCCTCACCTATCAGGTATACCTTTTTCTTAGAGTAATCTTCCACTAAGTTTTGGTGCTAGTAGTTTTCTTTTGGAGTGTCCAATTTATAATTAAGGAATGAGGAATCTGGAACAAAGATGTGTGTATAAAGTCAACTAATTTGCTTTGTTCTAAAGAGCCCCTGAATCTTGTAATAAACCACAGATGATAAACTTTTGGAGAATGAAAAAAACCCAATCTTTTAAATTGTAAATTTTCTGATTATAATTTTCATTCTAAATTGACATGAAAATCTTTTGGCTTTAGAGAACTTTTTAGGGCTACTCTAACAAATCAGATAAATTAAGGATACACTAAGATTCTACAGTCATGCATGGAATCCATCTTACATGCACCCCAGAGCTATTTATGATTCCCTATCAGTTCCAAGAGTCTAGCCAAATGGCTTATAACAGATGCCAAACTAAAGTTACATAATACGAATGCATCTTGTGTTGGGACATCTCTAAACTATTTTCTTTTCAAAGATGGCCAAATATTTCCTCATCCATTTCTTCACTATACATCAGGACATAGTCATATGGAATGGATCGGTGACTAGCAGGCGTCTGAAAGGCTGACACTGAACTGATCAGTGAACTAAGCACAGAACACAGCGTGCGTGGCCATGACCATGAACTTAGGCATCTAAAGCATTTGCAGAAAACTAAAAGAAGGTGTTTGAATTAGAATCTTAACCCCTCCAGATGCCAGATGACAAGAACATTTAGAACTTACTGTATTAGGGACAGCCTTAAAAAATATTGAAAGCAGACCCATGGGAATGTCTGTTGTTATTGTCTGAGCAACAGAAACTCATGCAGAAATGAAGGAGATTTCCATTCAGTAAAAACAGAAGCCATGAGGTCAAAGCCTTAAATCAAGCAGTAGAGAAGTACAAACACATTCACATTGCCTCACATAGCTACTATTACGTCAACAAATCACTATCACGAAAGGATGACAACGGTGAAGAAAACACAAAGGTATAAAATCACATTAATGTGTTTCAAACGACCTCATATATTAGACCTTCTGTCTTGCCTAAAATTACTTTATCTCTGTCAATAATTGCTTAATTCTACAATATCCAGAGATGTTTCAGGAGCCATCAAATAGGACAGATGAAAAGTAAAATAAAAATAATTATTTCATTTTCACGTTTTGGAAATTCAATGATGTTTTATTAGGTCTGTTTCTCTACTAAAGTATTTTGTCCAGGAGCTCATCAATTAAACACTTGTGTCCTTGATTCAAATTTTCCATAACACACTTATGGAAATTAAAAAAATTAAGAAGTCTTTTGACTGTGTTATTTAATGGCATGAACTGGCAAGAAGTCAAAGTTCTTATTTCTATTTTTCTAACTATGGGCAGAACATTGAGGAGATGCAGAGGAAATTTAACATCTTGCACAAAAGCAGTTGAAGCAGTAATTGGTAGATTTTGGTACTTTGGATCTTTCCACAGTGACAAGACTTCCTCTTGGCTACAGGCAATATAAAGTCACTATGTCTTAGAGCAACATGATTTTATAATGGCTCGATGGAATAACTGTTAAGGCAGGAATGCTTAACATATATAACAAATTTTGCAATCTAAAAGCCTCCTAAATACACTGGTTTTGACATTTTAGGTTAGAAATGGATCTTCAGATTAAAATTTAAAAGTGAGTAATATGTATGAAGAATCATTTTCTGATTAATTAAGAATTGGCTATATTTGTTGTTCCTTGTCTGTTTGTATGTATTTCTGTTACCATGGCATTATCAGCAGCTTTCTTGTGGATTACAGCCCCGCTAGGCTAATGAAATGGCAAAATAGAAGACAGTTCCTCGGCATTAAGAAGAGCTCAGTGCCACTCCCCTTTGGGCCGGATAACTCAGGGGACTACAGCAAAGGTACTGGACACCCTGGAAAACAATACCTAGTGAGAGCATATCCATAAATGTCACAGAGCAGGGATCTTTTCAAAACAGCGTCACAATTGTACACAGTGAACTCTATAGTTGACTTGTTTTGAAAATGTGGTCCCTGTATAGATAATCAATATGTTCCATTGTGACAGCGCAGACAAAAATGAATGCTTTCAGTCTAGATGGGATTAAAGGAGGCTGCAGTAGCGAGGGGGCTGTGTGGCAAATGCTGCTGCTTTTCTAATTGAGCCACTTGCTTTTGAAAGAGTCAAAGATCTCCCTGGTGGACATAACATGGGGTGTACTAGAAGGATAAGGTTAAAAGAAAGGAGGCTAGAGGAGTTCAAGGCACTGTTTATTACTTCTGAACATTTGTGAATAAAGGGAGTGTTAGCTTTTCAGCAAGGAGAATGCAGCAGTCTCGCTCCTGACTGTACTGATTTGTAAGAGTGTCTCTCCCCTTAATCTTATTCTTTTCTCTTTAATCTGTATGTTTTATAAACCTTATCTTTTCTCTGACCCTACCTTTTGAGTTAATCCCTAGTGTCCTACGCCTCTATGCCTGTCTAGGCCTATTCAGTCTTAAAGAGATGCTCACCGTTTCCAGTAGCACCACAGGGATCAGGAATTTGCAGCATCCATCCTAAGGTCTTTCTGTCACCTCTTTAAAACCCCTGTGTTCTGTATCCACAACCAAAAGGGCTAGCACTAACATATGTTGAGAGCCCTGTGTTTCCTAGAAATTGAGATGATAGAAAGAGAAAAAGAAAGAGAAAGAGGAAGAGAGAAGGATGGAAGGCAGGAAGGCAGGAAGGCAGAAAATAAAATTTCTCAGTAGTGAAACAAGAAATTAAATTCAAACTAAATTTCATTTATAGGAACAGGTTAACAGCAATATTGGAAAAAACTAGACGCAAAATATGATCAGACTCTGGAGGTTAAGGCTTCTTGGGCTCAGGGTATGAAAGGCACCACCATCATTTCTAGGCGTCCCTTAAATAAACAGGGCCTATAGCTACATTCTCATTTTCAAAATAGGTGTGGGAAGTAGGCAAAAGTTTCATGAAATGTCACAATAACCTGGGAGAAGAATGATGGGCCAAAGATAAAAAAAGAAGTTCTGTGCAAACCTGAATCAGACAGGGTTTTATTTCAAGGTGAGAACTGGGTAGGATTTTGCCTGGAAAATAAAAAAATAGAATAGGCAAATCATGTTATTAAGCTATGGTTATTTCATAAACAAATTAATAAGGGGATGGTTCTTCCCTCCCCATTTCTATTTCTTAAGTTTTAAAAAGAAAGACTTTGCAGAACAAAATAGCAAAGTGGATTCTCAGGGCTGCAGACAGTCTGAAGCTTTCTTCGCAGCTAGGATCTTCTCAAGCTGTTCTTTCAAAGAACTGAACAGGGTTCATTACTTCCCTAAAAAATGCAAACTTTGAAGGATAAGATGTTCCTAAACATAGCCACTTTTTTCTATAGTAGATTCACACAGAAGCTAAGTGGTTTGAGTTCCAGGCCTGTAACACACAACTATACAGTTCTTTTTCTACTGGTATATGAAAGGACTTCTAATGTCTTTGATACCGTTATAAAAGAATGACAGAGATTCTCCTTGTGCAACTTCAAGAAATAATTGCAGTTGTGCCTTTTCTGGCCAGGGCCATGTCGTATTCCCAAGTGATTTCTAGCATGTGCCATTGCACTGGAAGGTGCATTTTTTTCACCTATCATCAAGTGGTCATTAGTTTTAATATACAACTTGAAAACTTAGTGTATAAACAGCCTTTCTGCTAACATGCTCGTCTTATAATGGGAGATGACAGCACAATATAGAAAACAGAGATTCAGAAACATGAATTTGGTAGGAAAGAATTTTACTTAGCTGATTGCAATCAGGTTTGTATCATTAATATTTTTTTCTCCCCTCCCCCTAGCTTGCTGTCTTGTCCCAATGTATTTTTTCTCCTTGTCTTTCCATTTAGGTACTGCTGTCTTGAAGACACTCTGGAGAACAAAGACAGAATTTAAGATTATCAGATTAAATACAGTGTAAAAAAATATTTTTCCTCTCAGTTTTTTGACCTTTTTAACTTCCTTTTCTTATTAAAAAAAAAAAAAAAATCCTCTCCCTGGCTCTGTTCCATAGCAAAGGGCATAACCTTGCTGACTAGTGACTAGGTCTACTGACCTGAAGTGGGCACAGTATTTTACCATACTAATCAGTTTTCAGTAAGTGTGAAGGCAAAGAGGTCATTTGTAAATATGCTGGTAGAACATAACCTTTCCACAAAGACACCCATCAGTGAAATAGAGCACAGATCCAGAACATGTCAAGGAGATGAGCTGTGGAGCAAATAATGCCATCTGTACCGCTCATGATGTTCTTGGACCAAAGTAACAGAAAGATGTAAATGAATGCCACATTTCTGTTCCCAGAATACAGCCATGATGGATAATAAGCTACCAATATCAGTGGGATTTTTTTTTTTAATACAGTGGAAAATAAACAATTTTGGATGAGAAACTTTCATGTGTGTTATCAGAAAATGAAGACTAGTCTACAGAATGACTCAACATATAACCTTTTATTATGCAATGTATCACCAATGGAAAAGAAAACAAATATTTACAGATTACTTCAGTAAACTCCTCTGTTTATAAATGTGTTGTACTCACCATTTGCAGATGAAGATTTTTCAGGAAATACAACATGACAGGCCAATTTTAATCTCATCAGGAGGATTTAGGACACCTGACCAGTATCTCTCAGATATTCCAGTTGCTGAGGGAACACAATTCCACATTTTCAAATGCAAAGCCACTACAATTTAAAGCATATCCACTGTACAATTTATTCTGGATTAAGGATATGAAAGATGAATGGGCATGACTGTGAGCACACTCATTGCATTGATAGGGCTAACAAAGAGTGTCTGGATCTCCATGCCATGGCCACTCAAGGCATGAGGTTCATTTTGAATTTCTATGGCAATGTAATTTGAAGCATTATAATAAAATAGATAATTACTATCTTCAGAAGATAACTAATTTAGAATCTACTCAGTACTTCTGTGTTTTCATTTCAAAATACATTGTCCACTTTTTTGAATTCCATAAAGGCATTAAGATAAACCTAATGCAGACCACATTACTCAGTCATAGTCGCAGTCATCTCCTACTTAAATTATTAGGGATCTTTCTATCGATCTGAAAGAGAAAAAGGTTAGGCCTGTAATCCAGGCAACTATAATCCTGAACAACTACCAAAATAAATCTTAGCAGTCCTTGCTTCAAAATTAAATTAATCAACCATTTCTGATAATCTAAGAATTGGGAGTTTTTTCCTTTAGATTCAATAATACCATAAAATAAAGTTTCTTTGCCTTGTGTTATATTTCCCCCTTTCCAGTCAGTGGGAACTTCACCACACTGCCACAACTTCTTAAATATGATGGACAGTGGCTTAACCACTTCATCCAGCTGTTCCCTTAGGACCCATGATCCCATAGACTTGTGTACCTTTAGGTTCCTTAGACGATCTTGAACCTGATCTTCTACAGGGAGTGGGTGGTTCTTCATTCTCCCAGTCCCTGCCTTTGCCTTCTGTGATTTGGTTGGTGTGGCTAGGGCACTTCCCAGTGAAGAGTGAGACAAAAACCTCATTGAGTACCTCAGCCTTCTCCATGTCCCAGGTAACCAAGTCTCACATTTCCTTACAGAGAGGGCCCACATTTTCCCCAACCTTCCTTTCATCACCAACATACTTATAGATGCTTTTTTAATTTCCCTTGACATCCCTTGATGTCCCTAGCCAGATTTCATTCTATCAGGGCTTTATCTTTCCTAACCTGATCCCTGGCTACTTGGACACTTTCTCTGTATGCCTCTCAGGCTACCTGTCCCAGGTTTCCTCTCCAGGCTTCCTTTTTGTGTTTGACTTTGTCCAGGAGCTCCTTGTTCATCTGTGCAGGATTTGCCTGACTTCTTTTTGCTCGGAAGCACTAGTGACTATGATGGTATCCATGCTCTTTGCATTGCCAGGGAGAAGCTACCTAAGTAGTTAGCGATGCCTGCATGTACAAGCCACAGTTGTTTTTTTTTTCTCTGGGCCTGCTTATTTCTCATACCTGACTGCAGTGACAGCTCAAATGAGTAGGATATATAGATGCCTAACTAGTAGACAACTGAAACCACAAAAATTGAATCCCAGCTTATGCCTCCTCATCCATGCAGCATTCTTCTTCTTGGTATGTCCACCAACAATTCAATTCTGTTTTAATAAGCTCAGGGTATATAAGGTACTATCAACAAGCAAAGATTTGCATTCTGTTTGTTTTTCTGGATACAAGTGCTACAGGTACACATTATCTCAATGAACAGTTTTTTCAAGGGTCCTGATTCATTAGCATTCAACAGTGATGCTATGAAATTACAAATAGAGATCACAGAAATACAGAAAAATAAAACAGTGTCTGGAATAACAAGTATGGAAGGAAATTATTGTTTTTTCACTTAAAAAGATCAAGAATTTGTCTTGACAATTCTGATCACGGTCTCCTACCAACAAGTACTAATTAATTATGGTGTCTTTTAAAGGAATCACTCATTTCAGAGTCAGATGTGCAGATGATGAGACCAAAAGATATTTTTGTGGTCACCTAGAAAAGTTTCTCATAGAAGTAAGACTTTATTCCTGTTTGAATTCTTGATTCAGATCAAAAGATAAATCTCAATAGGAAGACAGCTTTCAGAAAACAAAACCAGATCCTGATTTTAAATTTCCCACTGATGAAGAATCCCTTGGTAAACTGCATTAAAAATAATTGTTGTTTCAAAGTCATGTTCACGTTTCCAGTCTTAGTTTGTCTAACTTCAGGTCCTAGATGATGATTAAACTTATATTTTGCAGGTTAGATTGAAGAATGCACTATTGAAGCTTGCTCACCAAACAGACATTGACTCCCTATTCTTCTTGCTGATAAACTAAATCCATGGAACTAATTTGGTCCTTCATTATAACATATTTTCCAGTTCATTAATCATTCTCCTAGCTCTTCTCTAAATCTTCTTCCATTTTATAACACTATTCACTGGATATCAGAAATTATCCTAATACAGAGGGGTCAGCGCAGAACCCAACAATACAGTAATTTAATCTCTCTATAACTTCTTATATCCTCTTGTGAATTCATGTAGTGGTCTCATTAACCTTTTTTGCCACAGTGTTATCTTTAGCAGATCATTTTCATCAGATTAACTCCCATGACCTATAAGTTCTTTTCACACTCCCTGCTCCCACGAACATATTTCCAGTCCTGTATGTATAACTGACTTTTTTTTGTGCCCCTGTGACTATGTATTGGAGAACACTGGGACATAATTTGCCTGTGTCACAGTTCCAAGCAGTCAAGGTACCTATATTTAGTAACCTATTTTCACAGAACCACAGAGTAACAGAATGGTCAGGGTTGGAAGGGACCTCTGGAGTTCTTCTAGTCCCACCCCCGGCTAAATCAGGGTCACCAACAGCAGGTTGCACAGTCACGTCCAGGCAGGTTTTGAATGTCTCCAGAGAAGGAGACTCCACAGCCTCTCTAGGCAGCCTGTCCCAGAGCTCTGTCACCCTCAAGGTAACAAGTTCTTCCTCACATTCAGGTGGAGCTGCCTGTGCTGCAGTCTGTGCCCGTTGCCCCTTGTCCTGTCACTGGGCACCACTGAAAAGAGCCTGGCCCCGTCCTCTCAGCACTCACCCTTAGGATATTGGTAGACATTGATAAGGTCTCCTCTCAGTCTTCTCCAGCTCTCTCAGCCTTTCCTCATCAGGGACATGCTCCAGTGCCCTTGTCATCTTTGTAGCCCTTTGCTGGACCTTCTCCAGTAGTTCCCTGTCTCTCTTGAACTGGGAGCCCAGCACTGGACACAGCACTCCAGATGCAGCCTCACCAGGGCAGAGCAGAGGGGGAGGATCACCTCCCTGGACCTGCTGGCCACGCTCCTCCTCATGCCCCCCAGGACCCCATGGGCTTGCTGGCCCCCAGGGCACACCGCTGGCTGATGGGCAACTTGCTGTGCACAAGGGCTCCCAGGTCCTTCCCCGCAGAGCTGCCTCCCAGCAGGTCAGCCCCAGCCTGTGCTGGTGCGTGGGGCTGTTCTTCCTCAGTTGCAGGACCCTACACTTGCCTTTTTGGAACTTCACTATGTTCCTCTCGACCCAGCTCTCCAGCCTGCCCAGGTCTCACTATATGCCAGCGCTGCCTGATGGCGTATCATCAGAATTCATTTCTGTATTGTCAGAAACCTTGCTGAGGGCACACTCTGTCCCTTCATCCAGGTCACTGATGAATAAGTCGAACAAAACCCAGCCCAGTACTGTCTCCTGGGGAGCACCACTAGCTATAGGCCTCCAGCTAGACTCTGCATCATTGATCACAACCCTCTCTTCATTTTCCTTGATTTTCTTCATTATTTACCTCTTCTATATTTTTCTCAATCACAAGCTTTAGCAGTACCATTCTGTATTTTCCAAACTGTGATAATGCATGTATAGTGAAGAATGGATCCTACCGGGTCTTCCCTGAAAGGCTGGCCGTTTCCTAATATTTCCAATTTACATCTTGTGGTGGGTTGACCTTGGTTGGTGACCGGTTCACACCAAGCCATTCTCTCACTCCCCCTCCTCAGCAGGACAGAGGGATAAAATAAGATGAAAAAGTTGTGGGTTGAGATAAAGGCAGTTTAGTGAAGGAAAGCAAAGACTGCGTGTGGAAGCAAATAAAAGCAAAAGATTTATTTTTTACTTCCCATCAACAGGCAATGTTTAGACACTTCCTGAGAAGCAAGGCCTCAGTACGCATAGTGTTCCTTCAGAAGACAAAAGCCTTAATAATGAATGTCTCCTGCCTCCTTTCTCTTACCTTTTATTGCTGAGCATTTCACCATATGATATAGAATATCCCTTTGGTCAGTTTGGGTCAGCCTGTCCCAGCTGCATGTCCTCCAGCCTCCCACCCATCCCCAGCCTACTGGCCTGCGGTAGAGTAGGGTGGAGAGGCAGCCTTGAAGCTCTGGAGCACTGCTCAACAGCAGCCAAAACGTTGCGGTGTTGTAAACACCCTTCTAGCTACAAATACAAAGCAAAGCACTATGAGGGCTGCTATAGGGAAAGCTAACTCCACCCCAGCCAGACTCAATACAAAACTATATTTTGAAGCTCATTAATTACTTTTTTCCCATACATATTAATCCATTGAATGATTTTACACCATGCTTCCTACTTAATGAAATATTGTTCTGTACCAGATAAATGCCTTGGAGATGCCTAACTATATTAAATAGATTTCTCAATCAAATTTGTAATCTCATAAAAATGTGGCAAGCTAGATTAACAAATCCTATTAGTATATACTGGCATTCATTGGCAATAATTAAGCTAAACTCTTTTAACTCTTTCTTAATTTGAACTGCATCAACAATTTCACTATTGTTCCTAAGATCAATGTCAGGCAAACAGGTTCCTGACTGTCACTGTTGTCCACTGTAACTTTCCCAAATATTGGGCATTTATTTTCTTTCAAACCTCTTTTGGTTGGTTTTTTTTCAGACTAAGGTTTCCAAGACTACTGGAAAACAAGTGAAAGTACTCCAGAGAGGGATCCAGAAAGCTCTTTCAAAACTCTTCAGTGGGAACAGTTAAATCCAGCTGAAAAAAAAGTATGCCACTTATGTCTTGTATACATCAGCTTTCCTGTTGAAAAACAGAACATGCTGTTAAAAAAAAAATAAAAAAAATGCTGTGTGGCTTAACCCCAGCCAGCAACTAAGCTCCACACAACCACTCACTCACTCTGCCCACAGTGGGATGGAGGAGATGATCAGAAGAGTAAAAATTAGAAAACTCAAGGGTTGAGATAAAGACAGTTTATTAAGTAAAGTAAAAGCCACACGTGCAAGCAAAGCAAAACAAGGAATTCATTCACCACTTCCCACCAGCAGGCAGGTGCTCAGCCATCCCCAGGAAAGCTGGGCTCCGTCACACGTAACGGTTCCTTGGGAAGGCAAGCACCATAACTCTGAATGTTTCCCTCCTTCCTTCTTCTTCCCCCAGCTCATACACTCAGTATGACATTCTATGGTATGGAATATCCCTTTGGCAAGTTGGGGTCAGCTGTCCCGGCTGTGTCCCCTCCTAGTTTCCTGTGCCCCTCCAGCCCTCTCACTGGCAGGGCATGAGAATCTGAAAAGTCCTTGACTTAGTAGAAAAACATTACCTGGCAATGTTTTTGTCTTAATCTGTGTGAGGATCATAGAATGATAGAATGGGTTGGGTTGGAAGGGACCTTAAAGATCACCTGGTTCCAAACCCCCCTGCCATGGGCAGGGACACTTTCCACTAGACCAGGTTGCTCACAGCCCCGTCCAGCCTGGCCTTGAACACTGCCAGGGATGGGGCATCCACAGCTGCTCTGCGCAACATGTGCCAGTGCCTCACCACCCTCACAGTAAAGAATTTCTTCCTTAAATCTCATCTGAATCTGCCCTCTTTCAGTTTAAAGCCATTCCCCCTTCTCCTATCACTACAGGCCCTACTGAATAGTCTGTCCCCGTCTTTCTTATAAGCCCTCTTTAAGTATTGAAAGGACATGATAAGGTCTCCCCTGGAGCCTTCTCTTCTCCAGGTTGAACCCCAACTCTCAGCTTGTCTTCTAAGGAGAGGTGCTTCAGCCCTCTGAGTATCTTCGTGGCCCTCCTCTGGGCTCATTCCAGAGGTCTAGCAATAGGAACTGTTTTCCACCTCTTCATAATAAGGATGGAAAGATAAGAAAATTTTTTGACTCTGTGTCTACCTTACATGTCCACATAGTAGTATACTTCCCACTAATGTCAATGAGGAATACAAAAACATATGTGGGGGTGACTATGTCAGTAAGTAAATAAATTGTCATTTGACTGCATAAATTTCAGAACATAGGTGATTCAGCTTGCATTAGTTATCCAGCCTGCAACCCAGGATACTCACAGTTATTTTCCGAAAGAAACAGAAAATCATTAGCTGGCACAAAATCTCCATTAGGGCTGGAGCTATACTATCTAATTCTTGCTCACTGCTTCTGAGTCACTATCAGATTCTGGTACTGTGGAAGAATTTTAATGATTGTTTATTTGTTCATGAGTCATAAACAGCACTAGTAGCATTACTTTCTGCAACTTTTCTAATTGCTGGAAGGTTTGGATGTTTGTATGTTGATTAATAGGACTGAATTGGCAGCTATATGTTCTGCAATCTACTCCTAATATATGTTTGTTCACTCTAGGCTTACTAGAAAGGTGTAATCCGCCAAATGTGCATTTACCTTCCCAATTCCCACAACACCATGCCAATAAACACTGCCAGATTGCCTGACACCACCATGTATCCATTCCACTTAGATGGGGCTACAACTATTCTTGGCAATACCAGGAATCTGTCTCAGCTGCCCAGTCTACAGAAGGGATATAAAACTATTTCTCTTCTGGCTTCAAACACTTTCTTTTCAGCTCAAGATGCAGAGACTTCTGGGTTTAAGTTCAAAACGTTCCTGGACTAAATCTCAAATGACAACTAAAATGGCAGCTGTCACCCTGTTACCATGCCAGCAGAGTCTGAGGCAGTGATTCTCGCACTAACGATGGGGGAGCACAACATCATTAAATCACATCAAGCTTCCACTGACACCAGGTCTGCCTTAGTAGAAGTATGGACCATAGGTGTCTGCCACCACCTCTGTCTCTGAGCGTGGACACTGCCCATCACCTCTTCCAACAAGGGATAATTTCTATGCTGGGAAAAGGAACAGTTTTAAACATTCTATTGTATAGAATATTGCTACACAAAGTGATGGGTTGTATCTGAGAACTAATGAATTAAACCAGGTGCACATTGGTATAAAACATGCAGCACGTTCCAGGGCTTTGCCATGTATCCATGCTTTATCTAATAAATGTAGCAAAACTGTGAGTTATTCTGCAAGGAAACCCTCTGACTCCATAGAAATTAAATAAAAAGCAATTTGTGTTTAAAGGTAGCCTTGACTGCTCTGAGAGGAACCAGTGAATTTATTCCAGTTTTGTAAACAGACTCATTTTACTTAGGCCAAATAGGAACCCACCCATCACCATGCTTGAAACAGGCCTTACAGTAACAGAACATGGGGTAGAAAGCAGAGCATTTAGCTGTGTCCTCAAGGTTGCAGCAAAATTAAACTTAAATCTGCCCTACAAGGTGCTTCTTCCAAGTAGCTCTTCAAACCTCCAAAGATAAAGATATTGGACACATTGCACTAACATAATGCCTTATGCGAATTCACAGCTATGTCAAATCACAATCCGAAGGGGGAACTTCTTTCCTGTGTTGATAAGGATTCCCTTTCAAATACAATCAGAAAAATAAATATAATTCAATATAACCTTGAAAGCTGACACCAAGTAGTTACTTAGCAAATTGAAATAAATTATGTGAAAAATGAAAGAATAAATTCAACAGAAAAACACCCTCTCAAGATATCCTGTATTTCAGTCATAGAAATATAGTCTTGTTTAACTCATTTGCCAAAGACTAACACTCAGCTACTGTCCCCATTTCAGAGACCAGAAAACTGCTGCAGAGCAGTTAAGTTATTTGCACTAAGCTGTATAGAAAAAGAAATTCAAGCAATGTTTTTCTGGCTCCAACTCATTTGCTTTGGCAAACTCTTTCTAATCTATTTCATCTGCATTTTAAATACAAAAACATTATTTTATTTTATATATATATATATATGAATATATATAAATGTCCTTATATACAGTATCTTACTGCTAGCATGTAGAGTAAAAACTATATACTTATGGTCATTTTCTATCAGTAGTATAAATGATATTTGTATGATGTCATCAGTAATATAAAAGATTAACATAAACTATGGTTGCATATGGCTGCTTAATAAAAGAATACAGTTTCACTACAGTAACATTTTGAAGATCTTTTAAATTATGTGAACCAAAAGAAGGAAATACTGTGCAGTTTCTTTCTGCTTTGTTTATTTTATTCATCTGTTCAGGAACTCCTATTCTGCTGCCTTCTTTGTAGGAACAGGCTGAAGTAGATGGAATGTATTAGGAATCACACAAAAAACACTGAAATGCACTCACCGGCCCAGAAGGAAATCTGTGGCCGAGATCCCTTTCTTACAGACATCCAGACACTAGTTCAGCCAATTCTTACTGTCGTATCAGAGGAAAAGTGCCCTCCTCTGAAACACTCATAAGGAACCACACAGAACTGAACAGATAACAGTCTTCTTATTACACTATAACATGTTCAAAATAAACCCCAAATATTTAAATTCATAAGCCTCCACAATAAGTCTGCACAAGTTGCATGTGAGATACATCATTTGGTGAGATGAGATAAGCAGAAATATATAAATAGGTATTGTGCAAGTTGAGAGCGGGGAGAGACAGGGTGATGTGTGGTTTAACCCCAGGCAGCAACCAAGCCGGATGCAGCCGCTCGCTCGCTCTGCCTCTGGTGGGATGGGGGAGAGAATCAGAAGGGTAAAAGAGAAAACTCATTGGTTGTGATAAAGACAGTTTAATAGGGAAAGCAAAAGCCGTGCACACAGGCAAAGCAAAACGAGAAATTAATTCATCACTTCCCATGGGCAGGCTGGTGTTCAGCCACCTCCAGGAAAGCTGGGCTCCATCGTGTGTCATGGTTACTTGGGTGGAGAAGCGCCATCACTCTGAATGTCCCACTCACTTTCCTTCTTCTTCCCCCATATAATGTCATATGGCATGGAATGTCCCTTTGGTCATTTGGGGTCACCTGTGCCAGCTGTGTCCCTTCCCAATTTCTCATGCACCCCCAACCTACTTGCTGGTGGGGTGGGGTGAGAAACAGAAAAGACTTTGACTTTTGTGTAAGCACTGCGTGGTAATACCAAAACCATTTCTGTATTATCCACACTGTTTCCAGCAGAAATCCAAAACAGCCCCACACTAGCTACTAAAAAGAAAATTAACTCTATCCCAGCCAAAACCAGCACCTTCTCCAGCCCTTATTCTATACCATTTAAATCATGCTCAGGTACCACACTATCCAATACATCCTCATTAACCACTACCACCACCCTCCCCATTCTTTGATATAATACACAGATATCATTCCTTTAGTCTATGGACTATTCTTCCAAAATGTCTTTCAAATATGTCCACTGAGTTAATTTACTCCATGACTTTGAGCTCCATCTGTTAAGGTGGTCACTCAGGACAGGAGAGCTGGTGTGTTTTATGGGGTTACTGGGCACCAAAGCCAGCTCAGGTCAGGTCAGTGCCACACTTGCACTGCTTCTTGTAAGGCTTGTCCTGCACTCATTCAGGTGGTTCCTGCAATAGTAATTCCTACAACATGTAACTCAAATAATGGATTACAAGAATGTAAAGGTACTTCCATTATAATCTCCACTCCTGGTCTCTTTGGATCAGACCACTGGGTTTAACAACGCAAGGAACTCCTCCCCTTACCCCTGCTCCAGGTTGGACTTACCCACACACTGCAGTCCCTTAGGGTTGTACCTGCTCCAAGTGGAGCCTCAGCTATGAGCCGCAGTCTCTATGGGGGTATACCTGCTGTGGCATAGACTTATCCAGAATCACAGTAGATTTGAGGTGTATCTGTGCCAATGTGGCCTTTTCCATGAGCCACAATCCCTTCAGAGGTATACCTGCTATGGCACAGACATAACCACAGCCACAGACACCTGGAGATATACCTGCTTTGGTGGGAATTATTCATGGACACAGTTGTGTCCTGCTCTCATGTGGATCACCCATAGGTCACAGTCCCTTCAACTCAAGTTCACATTGGAGTTCCAACCCGTCCAGTAAGCATCCCAGAAACAGAACAGATGCCCTGGCCATCCACCAGCCCAGGCACATCACCATGGCTGTTATCAGCATGTTCCCAGGCACAGCACAGCGAGATGATCAGCAGTGCAGCAGTACAGCAAGCAGAAAACCCCCAAAAACAGCCACTAATGAGCACTAATATACAGCACAATGTACCAGCACAAGTGAGTACAATACAAAGAGACTTTTCAACACTATCAAGAACCTCACCCTCAACCCCTTCTCTGCGTAACAGTGGCATGAGGGGACCAGATGACAAGGTGCTAATGGAATAAGGAGACATATCACAAACCTCAGGAAGCTGGGGCAGGAACTGCATTATAGTCAGGTTATTGTGACAGTTCATATGAAACACCAAGGTATGTGCCAGACTTTATCAAGTGAAAGGTAATCACTCAAATTGACATAAAAGGAAAATCCGCTTTGTTCTTATTTTTTCAGGAACCTATCACATGTATGTGTCTGTGCATACACAGACACAGACACACACATGCACAGAGTCATAAAATATTGTAGCCAAGCTGAGCAGAGACTTGCACTGTGCATACATCAAATCCTAGTCAGGTGCAGGAAAAGAAAAGACAGGAAGATGTAGATTCTGCAAATAAATAAAAAATTTTCATGATGTCACATTAAAAAAAAAAAAAAAAAGACCTGAAGGAAACTCAAGCAATACTAAACATTTAAAAATGACTAAAGTGTTATTGTGTGCTTTGACCAACATACAATATGATTGGTTTTCTTGACATCCACCATGAAGCAAATATAAGACAGTGATTCACAGTTGTGCATGCATCATGCCTCTAGGGGCATGTAGGGGAAGACATGGTCTTTAAGGGGATGGAGATGGAATGAGTGCCAGAATAAACAAGTCCCCAGAAGTGGGGAAAGTGAGGCAGTAAATTTGGACTGTTTGACTACACTGGTGATACAAAAAAGATTTAGCCCTGTGAAACAGACTTGGATTTCACCTTGGTTACCTTATAGTAAGTCAGGCTGCCTTAAATTCATAACATGCTATAAGTCAAATTACTTCATCTTTCAGAAGCCATTTTAAACCTGGATAAAATACAAGCTTTTCCTGGACCTGAAAGCTATTTTGGAAGACAGAAGTGGGCTGTAGCCAATTTCTGGCTACTGGTAACTTCCCTTCTTGCTCAGAAACAGATTATTTTGACCAATAATCATACATACACTCATGAATAATTCCTACATAACTCATATTCCCCCAACAACAACAAAAAAAATAGTAAATAGAGTGGTATGTCAAACACAATGCTGTGCAAAATTTTAAATATCTTGAGAATCAGAATAGAAACTGTGATTAAATTTTGTAAAAGATGGAGCTAAGGCTATATAGTCTGAAAGCTTATGGTGTAACTGGAAAAAAACCTGGCCATTTTCTCATGGTGATGTGCTTGCCATCAAATGTAATAAAGACTTTTCAAGCACTGAGTCCTCACCAAATTGCAGTTCTCAATGTTTGCTTGCATTGGTAGCATCATCATGTGGTCTTGACAGGTTGGGTTTCATCTAACACAGGTATCTGGAAAGAGAGCAGAAACCCTCATCCTTGAAGTGACTTTCTATCTGCCTTTGATTACTGAGGGGTGCTTGAAGAGCAAGCTTAAACTAGATATCAAAAATTTTTTTGATCAAAATGAGTGTGATGAATCTCACTATTGTGTCTGGCCCAAATTAGACTCTTCACTTCCTTTTGAGGTAAACAAATTAGTTTAAATATGAACAGTGCTTTCTTCCTCTTTCCTTATTCTACCACTATACAAATAGAGGTTATCAAAACATTTCATAGGTTCCTAAGTATGAGAGGGCTCAATGATGTACAGATGGCCAAAGAGTAGAATGAAGGTTTTTTTCTTTCAGTCTTCACTTGATACAGTGGCTGTGATTACATGTCTAACACAATTAGCATCAATGACAAAACGGTAAGAACTCAGGATGGAAAAGGTAAAGCACAGGATTAATTCTACTTTGAGAAGCTGAATGGTTTTAAACTGGCTGGTCCTGATGAAATTCACCTGAGAGTACTTAGAGAACTGGTCAAAGTGATCTCAGAGCCCTTAGCATTTATTTTGAGAACGGAGTGAGGACAGGCAAAGTTTCAGAAAACAGAAAAAGGCAATCACAGTTCTTATCTTCAAAAAAAACCAACCAAAAAACAAAAAGATGTGTAGATAAGTCAATCTAATTTAAATTACAAAAAAAAAAAAAATACTGGTTCAAATATTCAAACATCTGGATGGTAACACGGGGATACGAATCAGCCAACATGGATTTGTCAAAACCAAATCATGTCAAAGCAACCTAGTGTTCTCCTACGACATGGTGACAGGCCTGTGTATTGAAAAGAAAAATATCTTTACTTTAGTAAAGCTTTTGACAGTGTCTTTTATGACAGTTTTCTATGCGATCCAGGGTCTTCCTGAAACTGCCATAAGGTAGGGACACAACTGTTTGGGATACTGTGCATAAAGAGGAACTGTTCAGCTGGAAGGATGCAACAGTGAGTTCCACTGGGGACTGACTTAAAGTTTAGGTCTACGGAACACTTCCAATAATAAAAACCTGCATGATAGAGTAGGGAATATACTTGCTGTATTTGCAGATTATTCAAAGCTGGGAGAGGCAGAAAAAACATGTGGATGATGAAGTTAGAATTCAAACTCATTATTATAAATTGGAGAAATGGTCTGAAGTGACTGGGACGCAATTTAAAAAGGGCAAAAAATCAAAAGTTCTCCACTTAGGTAAGACTAACTGTCCCCACAATTATAGGATGAGGAATAACAGTTCTTCTAAAAAAGGATGTATGGGCTATAGTGGATCATAAATCGAACATGAGTCAGCAATGTTAGGCTATTTCAAAGACAAAAGGGAAGCTTCATCCTGGAAGGTATAAACAAGAGAATCATATGGAAGACAAAGGAAATAAACTTTCTGTTTATTTCAGTCAACTCAAGCGCTTTGTCTACATTTAGGATATCTTTAGGAAAGATGCTGACCAACTAAAGAGACAATAATAATCAAAGGGTTATAAAACACAGCCTGTAACGACAAACCAAAATGAGTCGGGCTGTTTAGTGTAGATGTCGGGTTGTTTAGTGTAGATGAGTGGCATTTGAAGAGCATTTTGATGGTCTTGAAATATTTTAAATTTACTGCATAGAGGACAGGAGCAAATTCAAATAGGAAAGGAACAAATCAACTAACCTAAAATGCAGCAATGGAGAGCTAAGTTATATATTGGAGGAAGGGACGGTAAATATTATTAAACATTTGAATAAATAGCCTAAAGAAAATACAGGCTTTTCAACACCGGAGATTTTTAAGAATTGGTATGCTGAATATCTGTCAGGCATAGTTTAGGAAGAGTTGAACATGCCTTGAGGCAAGAGTATGTACTAGATAACCTCGCAACATCTCTTCCAGATATGTGATTTCTCTATGACTTTTAACGTGTTTGACTCCTGTGAGAACACAGACACGTGGAACATGAGAAAGGATTTTTCCTCATAATATGTATGGCAGATCTATTACTTATATGAATGTAGTATCCCTGGATTATTGATGTGACTGTCTACATCTCTTTGTCACATTTTGTATTTTATGTTTCCAAAATGGTCTCCATTTAAGTCAAGAAACAGTACACTGGGATTCCCGAAATGAAGTGACAAAACCTGCCACAGGCTCATGTAAAAGAGAACAGCACCATGGAAGACCCAAAAGAATGCTCTAAATTGCCTTAATGGTTGAGGCAGACAAGTATCTCAAATCAAACTGTAGCGTGTATGCATTTGCCAGTAGCTGCCAGTAGCTGGAGAAAAAAAAAAAAAAAAAAAAAAAAGAGGGGGAAGTAACAGCTCTAGTTGCTCTTGACATGATTTCACTTAACGCACTAGGTCTCTGACCTTTCAGTGTCGGTGGAAATAGAAGTGGAAATGTAACATTGAGGGGGAAAAATTCATGCAAATAATAACCTTTAAAACCACCAAGTGAGTCTTTTTTTTTTAAAAGGAGAGAAATCTGATGATCCAATTATGCAAGTCATTAGGAAAACAATGCTGAAATTTTGTGGCTAATGGGATTTTAAGTTATATTGACAATGAAAACCAATTATACTTTCAAAACTTTTTTTCTCTATCTGCAATTGCATTATTTTAATGAAATGGCATGCTAAACCTCAAGGAGCCAAATGAATGTTAATTATGGAAATAGTTGAGTTAACAAGAGAACCCCTCTCTTTCCACGACCTCATAATTTCACAAGTCTGAATAGAAGCATGAAGTCATTCATTTTGCCTTTAAATTGTTTGATGTTGTAAATATAGCAATCTTCAAACTCTTCAGAACTCCTACTTTAGAATAAAATTTAGATTAATTTTCTTAAGAAGTACAGTGGAACCAGAGCTCAACCACAGGATGAAAACAATTCCAGGACTTGGGAATATTTAGATAATGAGCCAATTCTTCCAGGTCAGAACCAGTTCTAGTTTATCACGTTATAACTTTTCTGCTTTAATTGATTTCTCCACTATCTATTTATCTTTCTAATTGGATAGTAAGGTATCAGGTAAAAAAAAATCTGTGAATTCCAATCAGTTCATGTAAGAAATTTCAGTAAATGAAAGGGCCGACGGGAAAATTTGCAGGGTTACTGAATAATTAATATAAGTCACAAAACTAAAGCAAGTTTTTGTCAGTTGCTAGTGTCATCAAGCTAATGGCAGAATAAATCTGTGATTTTCTACAAGAAATTCCTCACTGCAAGAAGCAATTATAAGTTATATCAAGTTTCATATGCAGAAAATAAAAGAATCATAGAATAGTAGAAGTGTCTGCGTGAGAAGGAACCTTTGGAGATGGTGTGGTCCAACCTTATAGTGAAAGCAGGCCTAGTTTACTGAGGGCCATGTCAAGACAAGTCTTTAATATTTCCAGCAAGAGCGATTCTACCACTTCTCTGGGCAATCTACTCTCTATGTATTATTAGAATATTAAATTGCTCACATGATGAAGAACTTGCTGCTTATCTCCTTACAGAATTTCCCCTAAAGCAAATTGGGCATGATTTTCCCTCACTCATCCAGTGCAAACAAGACCTGAGTGTGATGAGGATCAACAGGTGGACAGATCAACAAGTGACAGGGGAACAATATCTGATACCACTGGAAAGGTATACCATGATATCAACATAGGCTGACTTGATTGGCAGATTGTGCCAACATCTGGCTATAGGCACACACACACACACACACACACACACACACACACATTTCCAGGTAACAGAGATCATGGAGAAACATTTTTACGAGGACATCTGACACCATATAGAAGCAGAGGACACCAGGTGGGTCCATTACAGAACAGTGCTGAAACTCTGGCCAGTCTGTCTCCTACCTGTACTGCTGCTCCTGCCCCACGTGCTGGACTTATTTGTCTATATATAGAATATGTCAGAAAGGAGATGGGTTTAAGTGGTCTGACTGTTCTTTTCTTAACGTAACAATGTGCAAGAATCTAAAACCCCTGCCAATTTGCCTTCAGCGGTTTTATCACACATGAGTGGAAAGAAGAGGTGTAGGCTTCCCTTCAGTGCAATTGCAATTCATTTCTTTTGCCAAACAAAAACTTTCCTCTTAAAATTTGCCTAGGTCTGCTACAGTATCAGATAGCTTACAGTCTACCGTTTGGCATATGATTTTGGCTGTGAAATTAGTCATTTGGCTTCAAAAATATTTTACGGCTAGATTTATTTGGAGGCAAAATAGTCAGGAGTGAACATAGATTACAAAACAGTATCCACGCATTAGAAAAAATATGTTTCCACCTTGACCATAGAGCTTTTCTATGAATGTGGACAAACTATTAATAGTTTTGTATGGTTGTTCTCCTGATCACCCTTGAGCTGTTTATTACGCTGAAGTGCTTTAGAGCTGGCATAAGAGAGCGCTGCTGCAGTGATCATAACTTCGTTCTGAAATATGAATGACAAAGTGTAAATGAACCCAGACACCTCACAGAGGTCAGAAAATCTTCCTCATTTTTAAGAAAAGTATACAGAGAAACAAGTGTTCTGCCAAACCCACTGATACCAATGAAATTATAGGCTCATAGATAATGTATGTTGGAAGTGACTTCCAGAGGTCACCTGGTCCAACCCTCCCTCTCTTCTTATTGCACTATTTGTGGCAAACTGCTCTCCTGTGTTAATAGACAAGTTCCTCACTGCACCATTTAGTATTTGCTCTTATTGTGAAAGTTGTATCACATCACAGACTTAGAAGATCTAAAAATGAGTAAGAACTTATTAGATACCTGTTTGCAAGCCTGCTTGCAATATTCCTCCTCCAGTAGCCATAAGGTGCCAAAGATGGTTTGCCTTTGACATGAGAAAAGGCACTTCTAACCGTGTCTGGAGAGAATTCCACTGGTAGAGCCAGATTTTGAGGTATTTGGTAGCTCACACACATTTTAGATTTTTGTACTAATTAATCTGCCTCCAAAATTTACCATAATCATCTTGCATGCTAGACACTGCTGTCCCCATGTGCAGATATGACACCTCATTTATGATGTGAGAGACAGCCAGAAGAACACGTTAAAAGTGAAGTTTCCTGAAAGTGGAGGGATTTCAGGAAATGCTAAGGACTTGCCACCTGCAACAATCCAAGGGAAGATCAAGAAGAAAACCAAACCAAACTATACATAACATATTAGTCATGTCTCATAATGCACAACTGGAAGGTGGTCAAAAATTATGGTGATCAGGACAGGATCTGAAGTAGAATTAAGGGTAATGGGGACAAAGCCCAAACAGAGAGAGTACTCAGAGAACCTGGTAAACAGCTCACTTGAAATGGAATAAAAGACAGAGGCTGACTGAACATCCCAGATTAAAAGGGCAACCTATCTTGTGTCCATGCTTGGGAAGGCTTCATTGCACACTGATGTACTGATGTACTAAACCTAGGACAATCAGATGTTTTCTGAAAGTGGGGTTTCCCAGCATACTAGGAAAGGACATGTATGTCTTCAACCATGTCAACAATTCATCACACAGAAATGCCTTGTTATTGATATGGTTTTGTATATAGATTGCTCTCTGCATGCAATGCATCAGGGATCCTCCTTTCTGCCAGACTCTACCTACCTGCTATTTCTTATGAGCAGCCAAACAAAATACATAATAATTATTTTTTTCTAGCTGAAATACGTACTTAAATTATCCTTCTTCTCCTTTGCTTTACACATACAAAGACTTAATTCTTCATTCCAGCCTAGAATACTGACCTAGCTTTCACAGCAAGAGCTATTTAAAAGTCATACATTTTTGTGGAAAAAAAATAGGTGACAGCTGCTTTTAATATTCTTTTTAAGAGCACCTTAACAACAGCTAGAGAATCAAGGTAATTCTGTTAGCCAAGAGAAGTAGATCGGGTTGCTTATTTCAGTCTCACCTTTGATTTTAATAAGAACTTTTGAAATGGTTGATTTTCCCTGGAGAGCTTGCAGTAACTCAACTTGGTCTAGGTGTCATCAATTCCTACTGAAATCAAAAGAATCCAGACATCTTGGACAAAGTTTCAGTGCTCAAGATCCAAAGAGATATTTTTTTCTGTCATGTGTTTACTGAGATCTGGACCCTAGACTCCTTGCACAAGTGCATAGTCCAGCAGAAGAGTAGCATGAGCCAAGTATGCAAGTTCAAGATGTAAACAATTCTTCCAACAGCAAAGCCAATTTAAATTTCCATTTTATGCTAAAAAGCCAAATCAATTTAATACTGCCTTAATACTTTTTTTCAAGGACACTTAAAAACCTCATTAAGAAAATTTAAAGGAAAAAACCAAACAAGCCCAGAATTTCTAAATCTGCCTGCAGTTTTACATCAAGCAGCGTGACAGTTCAGTGCTACTAACATCAATGCTGTTGCTCCCAATTTGGTTAATTTAACTGTGCAGTGAATTTAAGCCCCACTGCCCAGCCAATGGCAGAATGAGCCAGTAACAGAACTGCACGAGACTGTGTGGAAGAGAGAGGACAGTATCTCCCCAGAGCAACAATCAACATGGATCAAGCTGAATCTGCAAGGGGGGAAAATATTAGCACGGGGCAAATTTTCTACCAACTAGTTTCCATGCTTTGTGCATGCCTTTACACATGAAAGATAGAAGCAGCTTTGCCCTCAAAAAGCAGGATGTAACAAAGAGGGCAGATGTTTATTCTTCCATCCGTAATAGTATCCTGACAATAGATTAAAGAGGTCTGTAGCTGACTTTTTTCAGCACACCCATCGACAGGCAGTAGCTGTGCTTCCACATTCAGCAACACCACTGATTGTGCAGAACCTGCCCCTGGCAGCTCAATCCAACCCCTTGGGAAAGCAGTCCAAATATAATGGTTTTTAGTAACCTGTGTCAGTTCCCCAAAACACCGATGCAGAGAGCACAGCACAGATGCATGCATGAGCCAGAAGAGACAGGGTTAGGAGTGGCTACCCTGGCATTGCCATTGGAGAAATAGGGGACACCCAGTATGAGATGGGCAAGGGTGCCAGAGGGGGGACTTGCTAAAAGGGCATGTAGTGATAGGACAAGAGGCAATGGCTTTAAACTGAGAGAGGATCAGATATAAGGAAGAAATTCTTTACTGGCACAGGTTGCCCAGAGAAGTTGTGGATGCCCCATCCCTGGCAGTGTTCAGGGCCAGGGTGGATGAGACTTTGAGCAACGTGATCTAATGGAAGGTGTCCCTGCCCATGGCAGGGGGTTGTAACCAGGTGATCTGTAAGGTCCCTTCCAACCCAACCCATGCTATGATCTCACCTTCCAGCTACTCCTGCTCAGGTATTTCTGTGCTACAGAACACCACCAGTGTCATCAAGAACATAATAAAGGGATGTATAAGCAGTGTTGTGTAGTAACTAACAACTTACCTCACTGCTCTTTCTCTTCTCAACTTTAACTTTTTTCTGAAGATCAAGACCTGATCTGTATTTTCAGAAAACTTTATTAACCTTAAACCACATCTTTAAAAACTCATAAACAGTTATTGGTAAGTCCAGTAAGCTTTCAAAGAAAGAAGCTTACAGCCTCTGAGTGAAATTTCTTTCTATTACCAAAACAAAGGAGTACATACGATATTCAGAATAACACTAGCAGCAGGCAAATTTGAATATGCTGTTCAAGCAATAGTCCATATGTACTGCCACTACATAGCTATCCTCAAATAAAGGACTTCAGCACAATCACTGCAGGTTAGTGCACGTCTTCCCTTACCGCTGCCTAGTCACATTTGAACAGCCCATCCAGTCGGTGTTGAAAGCTTGTCAATTAATTTACAGAAAACGTTCTATGGCCACTTAAGGCCACAGGACCACCTCCTTCTAACTCCTATATTTGACCTTCCAAAGCCTGGTCAATAACTGAACAGCACTGGAAGTTGCTATGGCAGCAGGCACAGTTACACAGGTTGGCACTGGGATCCTTGGGTTTTCAGGGATGATGGGTTGTGATGGCTCTTTCTCATCAAGGACTCCATAAGTCCTTCTTCTTCTAACCTAATGGAGATCAAGTTTGGTCTTGTTAGGGGAACTATTCCCTGTTCCTGGAGAACATCACTGGACTGTTCAAGTTTAACCATGAGGTGACATAAAGATTTCACCTCCTCTTCCACCACTGGGGCAGAGGATGCATGTGGGGACTGCTCATCTACAGTCAATTCTTCCCAGTGCTGAAGCAGACAGACACTGCCACAGCTTGAACTCCACATGGAGAGGTGCAAAGCAGGAAATAGAGATGGAGGAACAGAGGATGTGCACAGCAGAAAGAAGGTCCTGTGTCAGCTGGATGGGACACAACAGAGTATCATCAGAACATGAGTGGTGTTTGACAGCAGATCTCAGTAATTCCAGATGTGCAGACTGAAAGTCCTCATCTCCTGTACTAGAAACACAGACTACGACAGGGAATACCACAACTTCCTCCTCTCTGCTTCTTTCTCCTTTTCCAAGCTAAAGCCCAGTCTAATATCCACAGAAAATATACGTGGCTTTCATATACATGTTCAATTTGTGTCATATAGATACTACTCCATGTATAAAATGCAGCTGTGCCACACTTCTCTAAAACAGAATATGTACAAAGTGAAATAGGAACTAATAATAGCCTTAAAAATAAAGCATGAAGAGTTACCGTTTAGTTTGTCGAGACAGAGAGAAACAACCAACTGTCTGCACGCAGGAAAGCCTCGCCCCTTCCCAGGCGGGAGGGAAGCCTGCCTGCAGCGCCGCGGGGCTGGAGCGCGGCCCCCGCGCGGCTGGGCAGGGATGTCAATGTTATGTACTGCAGCGCCACCTAGCCCACGGAGATAACATAGCACGTCGGACAATGGCTGCTGAAGGACACTCTAGTGCTAAATGTTAAGTTCATAAATAATTTCTGACCCCGGACGAAACTTAGCTTTTGGCTTATTGTATGACATTTTAATCTTTTTTTTTTTTTTTCCTAAACCATAAATGCAGCTAAGCAATGTACAAGCTCCTCTGAGAGCCATCTGCTACAGGAAATAACTGACATATGCTATTTTCATTATTTCTCATCCAAAGGCAAACTTGAGATGACCTGAAATAATGAAATAAATAAAAACCCAAGGCATGTACATCTTTGTGTGTGTTGTTGTAGAAAACTGAGAACTCCAATAACAGGAGAAAGGAAAATAAAAAAATTCTAATAAGCAAAGAAAGCTCTTGCCAGTTTTGTCACTGTGGAATTTTGTTATAAGGGGAAAAAATCTATACCGTATTATATGACTTCTTTTTATTTCTAGAAATGTCAAATGAATTCCTTAGCTATTCCATACAAAGTTCAATTCACTCATACCAGTTTGAAGTTTATCTAAATTAAATATCTGGGTTTGGATACAAGTAAGTTTAAATCCACCAGGGGAAAAAAGAAAGGCTTTCAAAAGTCTAGATAGCTTCTTCATGATGATGTTCAGTTTAGTCAATTCAAAGTATGATCACAGGTCTTCTAAAATGTAAGTTCTCGAAGACAGCATTGCTGATACTGTTCCATTGTTTTTCCTTAGCAGTCCACATTCTGTATTTTTTTGCAGATTTCTAGTTTATGTTCATAGCAAGTGAGAAATAATTTTGCTATGAAGTAAGGGCACATCTACCTTTGAAATCTATCACAGAATGAATCATGCTCTCTATCGATTATGCAGGAGTCTACATAACTAGTTCAGCTTCCACTGTGTACCCTTCAGTTTTACGGGGACAAACCTGTTTCTTCAAAGAGTGTACTTGAGCCCCAAGATTACCGGAGGTATTTTACTTTTTTTTTTCATTTCTATGAGAACAAAGTTTTCATAATTAATTTCTTTTTTTAGCTTCAGGCATGTCTTGCCACACAAAGGATAACCTATATCCAAATACTAGATGTATACAACAGCAGTGTTACAAAGTGAAAAACCAGCTCGGGAGTCAGAAACCAAGTAGATCCACTAAAAAGGGTTCTTTGAGACTCTAATACACCTTCTTCCTCAGCTAACTACAGAGCAAACTCAGAGCTTGTGTATCACCACAAAACACTGCACTGTGACACAAAGACATACTCTTAATTCTTAAATTAATGGACAAAAGCTTCTTCTCCAAGAAAAAATACCTGTGTTGCTGCTGAATGAGAAGTTGACAGTAAGCAAACCACATGAATTTTAAATTGCACATTTTTCGTTTTCTTCATAATACTACTATAACCACACTGGTGCACAAGTGACCCAGCACTTTTTAAAAAGACTGGTCAGAAGGGGAAAGAACATTAGAAAGACTTGCAGCCACAAAGAAAGTAAAATGTGTGTCAACAGAAGGGTCAAGATTCCCTTGATGGTCTACAAGCCCATACCAAATGCAGACTGTGCTAACCCACAAGAGCTTTGCAGAAATGGAGCTTCCCTGGGCATGAATCCTGATCCAGGAACCCACCGTGGAGCAACAGTACCGTGGTGTTTCACCGCTATCCAAATATGTTTGTAAGCTTTTTTTTTTCCACAGTGCACATACTATCCTACTTGAGGATCTTTATCACCTATATCTAGCAATCCACAGGCTACTTCTCCCTTTTCATGCTATTCTAATTACTAAACAATTTCAGTTAATGAAAAGATAATGATCACATCTACTAACGGGCAATCTTTGTTTGATGGCCAGCTTCTCTCCCTTTCAGGCTAGAAGCTGTTGATATGTGTGTGCATGCTTATGTTTGTATTGACCTGCAGAGCAAACCCACAGTCAAAACAAGTCATATAAATCTTCTCCTATAATGTGCTGTATTGCTGGGCCTTCGCTACCTTCAGCTAAAGAGGGATTTTATTATAAATTATCATATACTCACCAGTTAAGAGGTGCAAGTTAACCACCTTAATATTTTTGTTACTTATATCAAATAATGACATTGAAATAGAGTCATATTTTTCCATTAGAAGTTATCCATTTTAGATACAAAGTCTTTATACAATCACTTATTAATTGAAGTGCTGCATCCATACACAGTACCACTGTACCATTAAATGTGTATATAATGTTATGTTGGATAGGAAAGGAAGGAGGAGCTCTACTTTGCATATATTCCATGTCTAATTAGGTTTCGTATTTGGGCTTTTGACCCTGCTTTCAGCTGGGAGCCTGAATTAGCAATTGAATTTCTGTTGGGCTGGTGACCCTATTTGCAGTGTCACAGCCTGAGCCAGGCTAAACAGTTCTTTGGGAACCCTTGGCTCGCAGCTACATGTTCTCCTTGTACTCACTACAACTCCCTGCGAGACTCAATTAGGGTAGGATCAAGTTCGTCTTTCTTGCACCAAACTCACTCCTAAATTTTAGAGGCCTAATGAGGCAGACCTTCAAAAATAAGTTTCATAGTATCAGTGCGAAGAAGTAGGTGATCGTCAAGGCTTTCCAGGATGAGAAGTCATCCATGTAATTCAGTACCTAACACAAGATTGGCAGATTCTCCCTCTGGACTCCTCCAGAAGCATCTGCTCTGTCTGCTGACCACACAAGCAATTTAGACATTTTACCTTAGGAAGACTTACTGGTTAGACACATTAAAAATATTAGCAAGTCAGATGCCTATGTATGGGCTTGAGCCTAGCTTTGTTATCATCATATTTTAATTCATGTCTCCTATAGGCGACGAGCATACACATTTCACCAATTTTGACATATTTACTCATTGAAAAAACAGGCATAAATAGGTGGAAAAGAGAGAAGAGAGAAGATGAGGCCTGAATTTAAATGTCTGTCATATATGAAAAATCGAACTTACATTCCCAATGGCATCACCTCTGAATTTTGCCCTTAGAATTTACATTTTATCATCCTCATCAAGATCCAAAAATTGCTTCCCTTCTCTTCCCTTCCAAAACAACTCTAAACTTTGCAGCATAAAATATAGTACAGCCACACAGGCACCAAGCATAATAAAATCTAGCAACAATAACTCAAATATGTGTCTCCTTGTCTGAGTCACTTTAGAGACATCCAGAAACATAAATATATGTTTTCTCTGAAAGGTAACAGTTTTCTTCCTTTTAATCTGAAATAAAATTCTGTCCCCATCTCCCAGGGAACTAAAGGTGACAATAAGAGCTTGACAATGTTCAGGAGATGTGCTTTTCACATTAACATTGCCAACAGCTGCACCATAAATACTGGGTATACGGAAAGTGCATTCAATCATTATAGGAGGTGCAATTTAAAATCTGAAATTCACTCAAATAAATCAGTAGAAAAGAGTTAAGGGATCAAAGTCTCCAAAACCTAAAATGCACTACTTCTCTGTTCCAGCTTTATTTGCAAGGAATTCTAAAATCTACTGGAACAAAATATTCCTCTTAATGTTCTGTAAACCGCTTATGAAATATCAAGCTTTGTTCTGTTCATCTTTCCTTTTCCTGTGCTACCCCCTTGCCAGACATCAAGGAGCTCATGCCAAATGTCTGCGAATTCATGGCTTATGAAGGGCAGGACTGGATGAGCGAAGGAAAATCATGCACAAAAGACAAATATATTACCCTCCCCCAACCCTCTGTCCTTTATCATCACCAACACACAGTTAAAGGCATTTCACACAGAGAGCTGGGAGCCAATATGAGCATCTTGTAATTATTTGAGATATAGCACATGCTGTCGGACCTCCTGCATTCAGACCTGGAGGTCCTCCATTCTCTTCCTGAGGATATTTGATATGAGGGCATTGACTTCATGCTCTCTGCTAGGTTTGCTTTGCACATTGGAGACCCTAAAGAAGGGACACAAGGATGCTGATGGTAGCCATTGCCAAAGACACCCTGTCACTAAAATAATGTTTATGCCCTGCTGGCATACACACAAAAATCTGGAGGGGTGCCACGAACTGCGGTAGTGATTCAGGTCAACATTCTTTCTCTCCTTACAGCCCCAGGTACTTGATGAAAGACTACAAAGAAAAGAGCAAGTATAGGATGCAAAGCCTTTCAAAAAGCTGACAGTGGAAACACTGGAGAGTCCTGAGCCAGTTTGTATCCAGGACACATGTTTAACAGAGCACAGTGAGACAGCTGACATTTCAGAGGTAGACCTGGTGACTATTTCATGAGCAGATAGGAAATGCCATATTCCTTAGTGGACTGTTAACAAGGAAACAGCCTGAGAAAACTCTAAAATTTTTATTCACCCTCTAAATTTCATAAAAGGAGTCTGATCTGTACCACAGATATTAAAACTTCTTCTATCGATTTATCAGTTCTACATACAAGACTTTTTGCTTTAGCATCCCTCTTCTTGAATGTCTCACGCAAGATAATTGAGGTAATATTCTAATATCCCCTTTTAACAAAATTAGTTCCATTAAAAAGTGAAGATAAAGATGGGGGAACAGAGGAAGATACAGAAACTGCTATAAAACGTAACTGATTGATTTACAGTCTCTTTAATAGACTGATCTAATGTGTCTAATATGTCTATGTCTAATTTCAGACTCATTTGAAAGAAAAAAAAAATGCATTGCCAAAGGATAGCCCATTTTTATAAGCCAGAAATTTCAAGAATAACAAGTTTCCTCATGAACATCTTACAGGCAGTCCTTATCAATAGCCACCATGGGAAGTTAAAGAAAAAAAGAGTACAAGAACCAGATGAAGTACAGAATAAAAACTCAACCTCCAGCAGTCCCACAGTGTCAGGAAAATCTATCTTGCAGTCACCGCCCCACTCTCTTCACATTTGTGAAAGATTTAAGTTACATATTTAAAAACCTAGAACAATCCCTATTTCTTCAAAACCAGTCCCAGACTTTAAAAGTCACCCTGATGACTCTCCTGGATCACTGCAAACAGGGGTAAGGATTAAAGCAGGATTTGCCTTGGAAAGCAGTCCTTGTGGAAACACATTTGTAAATAAAGGCAAAGTATGAAGAATTTCTAATTCTGAATCTCCAATTCAGTTTTCCCCTTTATTGAAAATAGTGTATCAAAATACACAAACTGCCTCTGCAGCCTGACATTCTCTTTCAGTTTCTCAGTGCTACTGGAAAGGAACGGTCTTTTGATTTATTTTGCCCTTCAGAGCCTATTACTCTTATCCATCTGAACTACGTGTTCCTTCTTTCCAGTATACAGAAATGTCTCTTTTCCAAAAAATCTTGTATTTTTTAATCACACTCTACTTTTCACAATATTTTCTATTTCTTAAACAATTCTAAATGAATGAAATGAAAAACAGGCATATAAAGGAAATTCAGGGCACTTTCAACATAGCATACAAGCTACTGTATTGTAAATGACCATTTTATAAAATGATGCAGTCCTGTTTGATTTCAAACGCAGTTAAAAGTAAAATAAAGCCATTTCCTGGTTGATTTCAGTTGGAATTGGAGATAGTTTTTCAATATGACCCTTGGCAGTGCTTAAAAAAGTGGGGGAAAGAGGCAGATAAGGCGCTGAATTAAATAAATGGATCCAATCTGAACCCAGTTACTTCAGAAGTTGATAGCATATTGGAAAGGCAATGCGCAACCAACAACCTCAGCCATAAGAAACTTAATGATGGATGAAAATGAAAAAGTCAGGATGCTTATTTATCTATGAGAATTAGAATCCTTTAAACAAGTTATGAGTGAAAGAGCTGTAGCTAAACTGGATTTTAAGCCAATTAGAAATGAATGAAAAATCTAATTTAAATGGACATCATCTTTCACTAATATTAGAAAAACAATACTTTCTACATTTTATTGGAGCTGATAAATTTATTGTGACACCTCAGCAGGACAGCTATTTCATACTACAAGACAGTTTCTCCTGCTAAAGAAATAGCCAAAACTAACCCTTATTTTGGATTTTATTTCCTGGTAGTGAATCATTCATATTTGTAACTTATTTCTATTACTTTTACCTATAAGGGATGGGTTAAACCAAACTTTTATTGGCTAAAGTTTGGACTTTACTGCATCATTATATCATTATGTCATTATATCTAGGACAATTCTGTCTAATAATCCAAAAGCTAAGATGTTAATCTGCGTGATGCACACTAGTTGTGTTGGATTCTGGTCTTCTCTATACCTCTGAAAAATTATGCATCTTGACATTCATAGCAATGTCACTGGGATCAGATCTGGTCTACTACGTGTAACTTCGCAACGTGTTTTTGTTATCAGTTGGCCATTGCATTGTGCATGGCAATTTTATGAGTTACATTGCCAGATATATTTTCTTCTAAAAAGCCACAGGTGAGAGAAAAATCAGATTATTAACTCCCTTTTCTCCCTTCCTACACATAAACATGCAAAGTACAGTAGAGAGAAGCAAAAGAACATGCAGGGTCAAAGACTGCCCCCTTCAAGGGCTGGCAAGAGGATACATGGTGAGGAAATTTCTATGTTTTTGAAGCAGGAAAGGAGGAAATCTTTAGGAAATGGCTACTGTGGCCACCATGGACAACTGTGAAGAAACAAGCTCTTAAAGCTTTGCTGTTCCAAAGCTGGCACTCAGTACAGAACACCAAATAGAGAGGTAAGAGGCAATCTTGTCTTTTATTCTTTCTGTAAATAGATGAACTACATATGGAAGGTATCTCACACGAAGTTGTAATATGATTGCAAAGACATATTTTCCTGTCATCTAATGCAGTTCAAGCCTACTGATTTGAGGGGGGGTTCTGTGACATTAATGAAAGCAGAGAAATGCCCTTCTATATCAGAATTAATATGCTGCTTTCCTTGGAAGTTGTTATGGTATATCACAAGCAAAACGGTGCTAGACGATGAGCAATGATATTTCCAATCCACAAAATAAATAGGGTATTTAGTACAACTGTGGTCTGTGGTATATCATTAAACTGAATTGTTTTAAGATCAAATAGATACTGTAAGATTATTTTAAAAATAGACACATATGAATTGGATCTGACCATAGAGTGTTTTTTTTCCCCAAAAGCTATTACAATAATCTTTCTTTCCTCCATTGGCTCTGATCTGATACAATTTTAATGTACACAGAAAGACTTAGATTATGCTGTCCTCAGTATCTGCAACATCACTTAAACAGAGAAACAGGTCAATTTGCTTGACAGTAAATAGGAAAATCAAGATTTTTCTTAAATATGCATTCCAAAGCATAGCCATTAAACTCATAAAATTAAAATTTCTAGCTTGAACAATTTACGCTGTCACCCAAAGCAAAATTTCCTATTTCCAACCCTCAGTCATTACCAAACTTTTCCCCAGAAAATTAAAAAATACGTATTCTGCTTCTGAAAGGAAATACAAAAGCAACAGCTTACAAGAATACTGTCATTTGAGTAATTGTACAAAAATTGCTTTTCCCATGCATAATATGAGCTTACTTTATCACTGAATGGAAATCTTCAATTGGAATGCCACAGTGTGTTACTTTAACTCCAGCTAGGTAGCTCTTCACTGTTGTCACTTTGCTAGTATGGCATTTTCTTGTTTTCTACTGAGGACATCTATCCCAGTGCTAGGAGCACTTGCCTGGAATAATTACAAAGAATTCTAGTTTTTGAAGAAGCTCTATGGGAGGACAAAAGACAATAATAATTTTTTCAAAAAAACTCAAATTAACTTCACATCTCCCAGAAAGCACTTATTCTTTAGAAGTTAGCCATTGTTTCCAAACCCCAGATTTCTGGAATAATGTTGCATAAACAGATGTTCCCCTATACAGTCTCTTAAGATGCTGAACATTCACCATTTTTTTGAAAGGCCTTTGAAAGATTGCTACTTACACAGCTTTCATCACCAGCCTCCAGGTCTCATAGTTTTCAGCACCTTCCTCCCCACCAGAGGGGGTGAGCAGGCCTGGTCTGTGAGATGTAGACAACTGCTGGAGATCCAGGCTATGGAGCACCTCTGGGCTCCGAAGGACAGATGGGTGGAAAGAGGGTGCAAAAGGGGGAAAGGACAGGCCAAAATCTAACTTTTATTGATGGCCTTCAAGACCATAATGAAGGGTTTGTCTAACAGTAGGATAAACTTCATTAAAACCTTTGCTCTGTGGAGCTCTGAGAAGATAACAGGAAGGAAACAGCTCAGGGCTGGAGAGACCAGGATACTCACAGCAGAGAAAGGTGACATTTTTTAAAGCATCTAAACAATTCAGGCTCCTATCAGCATTTGAAAACAAACAAACAAAAATATAATCAAGTGACAAAGAGAAAAGCAAAAAGCCTGGGAGACATGAAGAAGGTCCTCTGATGCGTTACTCAGATTGGTGCTTAGTGCTGTCATGTGCCATAGACTGGCTGTTGGCAGCTTCTGAAAAAAAAATCCTTCTAATTGCTGGTGTATGCAGGACCATAGTCCAAGTGTTTTTAGATGAGCTTGGAGCATTCAGCTGATGCAAAATTTCCTTACAGAGACTATCACTACCTACTGGTTCCAAACTTGCAGAAAGGGGGACACAGAATCTCTTGCAATTTCTTGCAAGTGGTAGATTAAGTCATGGTTGGATGAAAAGGTACTTGCTTTCCTTGGCAGCTACAGACCACTACAGTAACATCTCTACTCCTTAACCTCTTTCCTAATTTGAAACTGCCCTAGGATCAGTTGTGAGATGGTACACTGCACAACCAGAAAAAGGGCTATGGAAAAATGGCTCTGCAGTTTTCCTTCTCGAGCAGCACAGATACCTCTTGCTTTAATATTGAGCTGTATTTCTAACTCCATCAGGAGTTTTAAACCATCGTCATGATCACCAATTCTGTTGCACTGAGCACTGCAGAATACATTTAGCATATGCAAGGCTAATTAAAACAACATTCTAATTAGTACCTTTCTGGTTTTGAATCCATACAGCATCATATATTGAAAATTAATTAAAAAATATAACTAATTATGCATTGGTATTTGTCTTGGGTTATCATCAGAAAATCTGTGTAAAATATGATATCTGGTTAAAGATAGGTCACTTATTAATTAAGAACATTGTGACCAAACTAATGGACAGAGGTCTTAGTAATTCATAATAATGGCATTAATGGGAGCCATGACTTGCATTTAAAAGATATTAATGTGTACTTTGAAGAAATAATGGTAGCAGAGCAGATCCATTTACTCTCATCAAGCCCAAGCCTTGTCATAAACACAGGTCATTCTCTTTTGAAGACAACACATTATCAGCTACATTATCTTCTTGATGCATGAAGATCTACACGGTCAACCTGGCACCTTCTGAGGTAAGACCATGCTCTATTTTGTTTCTCAGGGTCTATTAATTATGTTTGTTTGTAAAAGACGGGACAAAAGTATTTAAAAAGCAGTGAGTGCACTCCTGTCCACATTCTTCAGTGTTGAGAATGATGTCAATGTAATAGCTTTCCTAATTATGTCCTTGAAATGAGAGAAGTTTGCAAATCACTTAGATGTTAAAAACAGAAGAAAAAGAGGCAAGAGGTCATTTGAAATAAGAATCTGTTCCTTAGAAAGAAGCCCTATTTTACAGAAGGTCTGGATTACTGTTGCTTTACCAAGACCTTGCTGAAACACAGAAATGATTTCTCTGTGCCATGACCTTGATAAAGCTACTCCCTTGTGCCAGGAGAAAATTGAAAAGGAATAGCTGGCAATGACACATTAGCACTGAAACTCAAATCTGTGTATTCAGATTCCTGTCATTTTTTATTTGTTCTGTTGTTCTGGAGCAGGAAGAAAATGTTTCTTGAATTTCATTCTCTTAAGATTCAAACCTCTCAGGTACAGAGTAGTGATGGAAGATGCTGAGTACAATGAATTTTTCCCACCATCACCACTACCATCCCCTTTGGGACGTGAAGAAGCACTGCCCCAGCTTCCTGCAGGATCACATTTAGTAATTAGTTACTTGATCCAGCTCTCTATGAAGTCAATGGGAATCTTTGTCTTGATTTCAGTGGAACTGTACTGAGCTCGCAGTGTGAGTTTCCTCTGCATAAAGACTGCGGGGTTTGCCATTAGATTAATTGCTATCTTTTGAGGGGCCAGATTTTGCAAATTGAAGAATTCTCTCAGCTCTTGCTGAAATCAATGGGATTCACAGGAGGTGCTAAGCTGTAAGTTCAACACCCCATCTGTACCCTGCCTTTTGCAGCAGTCATAAAATTATGCTAGGAGACTGGATTATGACAGTCTTGTGCAAGCAGATATGATTAATGACTCTTTTAGCTAATCTGCACAATTGCCTCAGTACATAGGACATGGTTCTTAAAAATACTTGCCAGTGCACACAGCAAATGCTTTAGAAGTTAAAAATCTCTAATTAAATACATGAAACAGGGCTTTGGGGGAAACAAAAAGCCCAGCATACAATTAACATCCTCTAAAAGTCTGAGGTAGAGCAAGATCATCATATTCTGCCCCAAGGTAGCTCACATATTTCTACCATTTTACACATTTCATATTAATAGGCCAACCGAGTGAGAAATAGAGTAACTAGCCAAATCACAGATAAAACTCCAGGAGAATTTCTGACAGATTGCAATATAATTCCACCCTTTTCATTTATTTGTTTGTTTGTATTTCAGTTGCCAGACACTTTCACAGAACCATTTTTAATGCAGAAATTTATTATTTGTTCCTTTAATGGTTTCATAAAATATTTACCATGGTCTGTTTAAATAAAGGAATGACATCATGCATAAAAAATGAAAAATAATGTGTCTGTAATAAGCTGGAGGTTACATTTAATGAAACAATGCCCATAAATGAAATTTCATTGAGAGCGCTGATGATGCTCATTTCAGATGAATGCACTTTGTATTTATTAGTTTTAAGCGTGTTCATCCTCAGCTTCTGTAATCAGAATTACAATATCCACTCAGATGAGAAAAGTAATTAAATCATTAAGACATGCTTTCTTAGGGCTGGGTGATTCTATGGATACGCAACAGTTGGCTGGCTTCTGCCCTAAGCCCCTAGTGCAATAGATTAATTGTTTTCTCATTATTTTCCAAGGGGTACCTATCCTCAAAAAAATATGCATGTGCAGTCTAACCTCATTCACACTCCAGCAACATGTATATATCTTTGGGCTACTGGCACAAAAGGCAGCAGTTTCCTTGTATGAATAGCTATGGAGAATTCCTTGAGGCAAGACTCAGGAATGGCACAGGGATGGCTATTGGACATACGGGGCTGGAAACTGTTTTCCTGCCCCACAGAATATTTCCACATTTCTAAATATTCCAACTCCATATGAGGACAAGACAAAATTATGTGAGAAAGACAGAGAAGGAAAGGACAAGTAGACACCCACTCAAGCAAGACAGTAAGACCAATGATTAGGCCTTTACCTTAAATGAACTGCTCCCATCCACATCAGTAGCTTGAAACCAAGCACGGCGAAAGCTTGAAAGTGCATATTCTTCAGTTAACCAGGTGTCCTGGTTTCAGCTGGGACACAATTTTCTTCCTAGTAGCTGGTGCAGTGCCATGTTGGATTTACTATGAGAATAATGCTGACAGCACACTTATGTTTGTAGTTGTTGCTAAGTAATATTTACACAAAGTCAAGGACTTCTCAGATTCTCACACCCTGCCAGCGAGAAGGTTAGAAGAGCACTAGAAGTTGGGAGGGGATACAGCCAGGACAGCTGACCCAAACCCGGCAAAGGAATATTCCTTACCATAGAATGTCATGCTGAGTATATAGACTGGGGGGAGCTGGCTGGGAGGGGCCAGTCACTGCTTGGAGACTGGCTGGGCGTCGGTCTACAGGTGGTGAGCAACTTTACTGTGCATCACCTGGGTTGGTTATTTTTTTAGTTTTGTTTTTCTGTCTTTGCTATCGCCCTTTTCATTACAATTATTATTGTTACTGTTAGTACTACATTCTACTTTATGTCAATTATTAATTGTTCTTAGCTCAACCCATGGGTTTTACCTTCTTCAAATTCTCCTTCCCATCCCACCGGAGGGGGCTCAGAGTGAGTGAGCGGCCGCGTGGTACTTAGTTGCCAGATGGGGTTAAACCACAACACCAGGGTATTGGCTATTCTGTGCAGTCAGGCTCTCCTTTTGATGACAGAGTCCCTTCTGAGCCTAAAAAAACATTTTCCAATAAAATATTAATCAAAATTTTATTTTAATCCCACAACAGCTCTACTTGCTACATTTTACAACCTAAAGCAGTAATAATCTACGTACACCACTAGAAAAAAAACCCACGGAAGTTAGAACAGTTATTAGAAACTTTCTTTTGCATTGTATTTTGACATTTCAGTGATGAGGAACTTAAAAGTTAATAGCAGCAGATTACCAAGTATTTTGTTCCTCTGTAAGAAAAAGAAAGGAGAGGGGGAAAAGCCCTTGCATAATAAGTTGATTTTAAAATGTTCCAGTTAGACTTTGAAGTTCTTCATTCACTGAGTTGAATGTTAGTAAATTTACATTTTCTGTGAGCTTTTTGTTAAGCTAGGCAAGTAAAAAATACTTTTTCAATCATGTATGACTCTCTCTATTTTTCCCTCAAACTAAGAAAGGCACTGATTCCTTATATACAGGGATCTACATGTGCAGATCTGAGTTTCAAGCTTCAAACATTTTGCTGCAGTTCTGTTCCAAATAAAAAAAAAAAAGTAGTTGTATTTATTTTTAAACAATAGAAAAAGTGTTCCTTCAACACAAACCTGTAACTCAAAAATAGCTGAAGGAATTGTATCTCAACAATTGTATCAACTTCTCAAGTATACTATTTTCTCAGATACAGACAAGCATGAAAAATGTCAAGCTCCTAAATGAGTGTTTCAGAAAGACATTCAGTTTGTTAGGTCCTCAGTTACTACATATATGACCAGTGCCAGCTATTAAAGAGGAAAAGTAAGCTGTTGGACAAAATAATTGCATTATAGAATACACCATACTCTTAGTCATCATTGACAGATACAAGGCATTGATTTGACAGTGAAACTATAAATTCAGACCATTAGAACTTCATTTCTGACATTAAAACAAGAAACTCACATTCTTATGAGGACAGAATAAGCAAAATAAAGTGATCAATATGCACCTGAAAGATGTTCTTCCAGAGATGAAAAATAATTTAAAAGGAATTTTGCTACGATAAGTGTATGATAACTTTGTCTTTATTAACTGGCATTTAAATCTCTTCATATGGAGATTAATGTTAAGCATTTTGTAACTTGCAAGCAGTTTGCCTCTGAGTTTTTAAAAACTGCTAACTAAACAGTATCACCTTTTGTGAGGCATAGATAACTGACTTTTTTGATAATTTTTAAATTTGACAAGAATATTTTTTACATTTTGGGAGAGTATTAATATCTTATATTGTGTGGAAAACCAGTTTTAAGATTCGCTACTATTTTAAATGCTATGAAATTCTTCATAATTCATGACACTGAAAATTCTTCATGAACTTTTGCAATATTTTTCAGCTGCTGTGGTGAAGCTGTTACCCTTGCAAGGTAAGAAGAGCTGCAGCAGGAAAAAGGAACATACAGAAATTGAAATATATACAATTTATATAATTGTAAATAATAAGAACTTAATACAGAAAAAAAATCAAATTGTTATTAGGAAAACAAACCCACACCCATCCTTTAGCATAACAGAGGAATTCTGAGAGTGGACAGCAGTGACTGCAAGAATAATAAATAAAGCAGGTTTGGAACTTGTAATTGGAAAAATTGTAACACTTTTCCTTTAGGAAAAATCAAAATGACGGCTCCCCAGATGCTGCTCTGGAAGGTTCCCATCCATTTCCCTTTCTCCCAACTGACAAACTGTTTCCATGGCCATAGCTGGAAAACTGAAAAATTCCACTGCAGTCTTCTCCAATGGCATTTTCCATCAATTCTTAACCACAAAAATTTTGGGGACTTGCCTTCTCATCTTAATTAAGGGTTATTTTTTAACAATTTTTTCAAAGGAAATAATTTCCATTTTCTCATCAGTCTTACTAATAAACATCCTGTCGCTTAACATTTCTCATTAATTTCTACAACATGAAAGTGAGCTTTTTCAATAATTCTTGGCTCTTTCTATTAATATGAGTCCAGACAGAAACAGGGGAAAACTGAAAATACTGAGACATTAAGTGAAGAATAAACTGCTGTGTTCAGTGTGAAAATACCATTTTACATAATAGTGGTAGGAGTTTCTCCAGGGTTTGTGGGAATTGTTTTCTGACAGTCCTGTATAAGGCTATACTTTATAGAGCTATGCCAAGATTCCAATTACAGGTAATCTGAATTACATCCAGATATACATGACAGGCAACACAACACTTACATTTCTTTTTAATTTTTAAAGAGAAACATCACATTCATGTTGAAGTAGTATTAATTGAAATAATTGCTCAACGATTTATTAATTCAATAATTTTGCATGTATGCTTACTTATGAAGTGGTCAGAAAGATTACAGATTACTTTATTCATACTTACCCAATACAACAGCTAAATGAGACCAAGCTCTAATAACTCTATTTTAATTATTTTATTTATAATTCCATAACATTTTGGTACAGGAAAAATGGAAAGTGTTCTCCAGAATTTAAGAAGTCATTTACCTGAAAATTTAGAGAAATCACTTCCAAAAGGTGTTTGAGCTCTATCTATTTGCAATTGTTGGCTACATCAGATCAAAATCTAAGACTTCACTACTGCAGCTTCATGAATAGTTATCCAAATCATGCAATAAATAGCATTACTGTTTCCTGACTATGTGACCTAATTGTGCTAAACCACTTTCCACATTGGCACAAATACAGCATTGATTAAATAAACCTTTTGTGAAGGTTTACAATTCACCAGCTCCAAAGAAAGTTTTACTTGTACAAATGTTCACATACAATAATGGGAGAACATGCTGAACTGAAATCTATTTGGACAATTTTTCAGCAGCAGATTTCCATACTACCCAGTCATCCCTGTCAGTTTGTGGCGCACAGTGTCTGACAACTGAAAAATATGTAAATTGCTCTATACTTGTTATGAACACTCCTCCAGATTTTGTTCAAAAGCTGTAACAGACTGGGCTGCTCAGCATAATTTTTTGAAGCATTTGCAAAGCTGGTACCAGATCCTGCCCTCTTTCCATATGTATACCCCTCATTTGATTTCCATGGCAGAAACGCCCATTTAGCTACATGAAGAAAGTCATTTAACCTCAACTCCATTTCCCTCAACTCTATTTTCCTCCCATTATACACACACACTACACAGAAATTTTCAGTCTTGGTTATTATTTATGGAGAGCTTTCAGGATTACCTTTTACAGCTGATTTATAAAAGTAATCACCTGCCTCGGACCAAAATGTAGCACTTGAACCTAAAATGCTGCTTCTGATTTGAAAGATGTCATCTGCTTGAATAAAATCCTTCGTCTGAAGCGCAGAGAATCTTTTTGTGATAGAAAAAAAATTCCCATATTAATTTAGAATTCAGAATAATCTTTTAACTGAAACCACTTGAATATGTATGCAGCATGCATTGGATAAATATTGTATTTTTAATTAATTGTATAATGAGATGTGTGCATTGTGAAAACATATATGCACATATTATTTCATTAACAGCCATCTCAACCAGTAATACTCAGGGTTCAAAGCAGATTCTGTTCTTTATGTGCATCCTTATGAGAAGCCTAGATACCATTTTAAAGAGAAACATTACACTAAACAAAATTAATTCAAGCAATGTCAAAAACACTCTCAAAATCTGTCAGATATACAGGACAGCTTTCATGTCTTGCACAGAGTTCTGCTCTAATGCTCTCTGCTCTATACAAGACCCTCTACAGCCCCCATCAGCAGTATAAACTGCCTGTTAGAAGGCAGAAAGAACTCCTGGTAGAGGGAATAAAAAATGCCACCTCTGAAACAGGCAACTTTTGATGTTCACTCCCAGCTTTTCAGTTGGTACCTTGACCCGCTAAAACCTCTGGGAATGTTCCAGTGGCCACACTGTAACTTTTACTTGATTGCTGTCCAGTGCTCCGGGATCTGAAGAACTATCCAAATGGTAGAATAGATCCTTTTGTCTTAAATTAAATATCCAGTTCAACTGTATGAATTTTACACGTGGTTGATTTTTCTTCTCTATAGAAAAGCCTGCGTTTATTATATAACAGAAGGTGGCATTCCAGATTGTTTGCATGATGTAGACACAAGGGTTTCATTTTTAGCACAGTTCGTAAAGTACTTTGCATAGACAGATGAAGATGCACAACACACTATAAGCAAAAGCAACATTTCATGCCTTCATTTCATAATTAGGCTTAGCTCTTAACAAGTCACATTCTAATTCCCACCAAGCAAGTATAAAGAGGGCATCTGATCTCAAATACCTTATTCATGCAAAGAATAGGTTCAGCTAAAGTGCAACAATGAATAAAATATGGGAAACGTATTTCTGAAAGGTTATTTTACTGTGTCACCAAGTTAATTCTGGCACAAGATGACTCAAACCATCTGCAGCTTGAACAAGAAGAATTAAACATTTTGACAGGCCTGAAACCTCATACTTTGATTTTCCATTTTTTAAAATCCCAGTTTAGTTCCACCTCACTCCTCCCTTTTTCTAATGCACTCCTTGCCATTATCTCTCCATTAAATCTAAGTACTGAAAACCCCCCACTGTTTGACACTCTTAACCATAGGTTGCTAAGGTTGAAATGAAGTACATGTTAGTTGTTCGAAAACAGTCACCTTGCTCAGAATGCAGACTCCAGAACTTTTTGCAAGGCTGACTTAGAGCAACCTTAACATCTTACCCACAGTTTGTGTGGGTTTGAAATGCAAATGTTTACTTTCTACTGTAACATAAACATGATTTGTTATGCAGGGCACTGACACTTCTTATCATACCTCTAAGAAATGGTATAACTGTCACTCTTAAACACATTTCTTAACACCAGGATGCTTGAAATTTATACTTTGGATAACAACAACGTATAACAGTGAATGCATAAACCAACACACACTGACCCTCATTTGAAAATATAGGCTCTAATTCAGGAAAAAATCTGTGGCATATTCTTCTGTTTAAGAAAGCATTTAAATATTGTTCTCTATGAGGATGGAATGCTTAATGTACTTATAATGTTAGAGAGTATCCCTACATCCCATCCTTGTGTATTTTTTTGTTCCGCTGTCCCTTTTCCTTGCCATCTGCCTTTCAGTGTTAATTACATTTATCTGTCTAAAATTTTGCCACATGCCGCATTTTTTATTGTGCCAAATTATACAGTGCACATGCATTTTACTGGCAAATTTTATGGCTAGAGGGCCCTCTTTTTTCTGTCCTTTATGGAGAAGAACAGTTCTAGTTTTAATGCTTTGGCACATAAGCTTTAATAGCATCCATGCATCTGCTCCTAAGATCCTCACTTAAGCTCCCTGTGTGTCATCCAAGAAGGAAGCGATAATGCAGAGAGAACATTTCTCATCACTCCTTCTTCACACTTGCTTCTCAATACTTTTTATTACTGCTGAGCATCTAGGCCTAAAACCTAGATAAGCTAAGATACACAAAAGAAGACTTCTCCCTCAATAAAAAGCCTCAAGCTTTCAAACAATGAGATGAAGCTAGGCCCACAGAGACTGTCACACCCAAACTTCTTGACTGCTTTAGGAGTCTTAGCCTTTCCTACTGCTGAGTTTCTGGACTTTGCATGTGTGAAACAATTTCTTTCTGCTGCTCAACTTCCAAATTTTAAATGGCAAAATTATACATATGAAGGCAAAATAGGAATAGTCTCAGCCAAACAATTATGGGCAAATAATTTCGATTTTCCATTAAAATCTGAATTACATTCTTCTAGGATGTATTTTGGGTTTTAGTATTTTTGCAATTGTTGCTTAATTTGTAGTTGATAGATCCAAAATGCTTTTCTAGATTGGACACAATTTCTACACTAAATAAAAGGCAGTCCACAGTTTTAAGAACATTCCTTAAACGTATAATTTTTAAGGAATAAAGCCATTAACATTTTGTAACGTCAACCAATTTTTTTTTGTAAACACATTATACACTTCTGTTTGAATTCAATCACTCACTAAGCAGCTAAATAATTATTTCAAGCTAATGAGAATTAGTTTTGAAGTTGTTAGTATTAATGAGAAATCACCATATCCATATTAGTGTTGCATAGTACTAAATAATTGATACCTTAGTTCACATTACTGCTTGGAGGATACTAGCAGCAAACAAAATTATTAGTTTCATTTTGTCAGATAATGCACAATTTTTTTATGGTTTCTAAAAGCATGTATTTTGAAATGAAAATAAAACTATACTTCATTACGACAAAAAAAAACCCAAAAATAAACAAACCAAACAACCAGCCTCCATATTTAGAAGCATAATGTTGTACACTTGTTTTAAAGATATAAGAGAAAGGACAGCGTCATAAGATTCAGTGAGAATCCAGAGCACTTAACACTTCCTAGGAGATTTTCAGCTCCTTTTAGTAATAAGCCCTAGAGAAACAGTTTGTTTCTTTCTCTACTGGTTTTGACCAGGATAGAGTTAATTTTCTTTTTAGTAGCTAGTATGGGGCTGTTTTGGATTTCTGCTGGAAACAGTGTGGATAATACAGAAATGGTTTTGGTATTACCACGCAGTGCTTACACAAAGTCAAGGTCTTTTCTGCTTCTCACCCCACCCCACCAGCAAGTAGGTTGGGGGTGCATGAGAAACTGGGAAGGGACACAGCTGGCACAGGTGACCCCAAATGACCAAAGGGACATTCCATGCCATATGACATCATGCTCAGCATATAAAGGTGTGGGAAGAAGAAGGAAGGGGAGTGGGACATGCAGAGTGATGGCGCTTCTCCACCCAAGTAACCATGACACACGATGGAGCCCAGCTTTCCTGGAGGTGGCTGAACACCAGCCTGCCCATGGGAAGTGATGAATTAGTTTCTCATTTTGCTTTGCCTGTGTGCACGGCTTTTGCTTTACTTAACAAACTGTCTCAGCCCACGAGTTTTCTCACTTTTATTCTTCCAGTTCTCTTCTCCACCCTGATGCAGGGGAAGTGAGTGAGTGGTTGTGTGGGGCTTGGATGGTGGCTGGGGTTAAACCACTTCCATTCAAAATCTGCCCTATTCTCTTCCAATGAAAGCAATGCATGTTTTGCACCTCTCAATATTGGGCTTATCGTTCCCTATTCATTGGAATTTTAAATCGGTTTCTATTTTGTTGCTTTTGTGAAGTATTCTATGTGGTCAAACAGCTTTTCAATTAAGCTAACAGGAGTGATAGATGGCACTTCCCATGCTGCCAACTATTTCACAATCCATAGTATCTTAAAATTCAGGAAAACATGAGTATGAGTGTTTCCAGTCCAAACAGTGTTACAAGGACAGCATAGGAACACAAACAGCAAGCTAAGTTCTCCTCTGTTTATAAATCACCAGAATTCTCACTGCAAAAGAAATCTGCTGATTTACACCAGATAAGAATGTCTATAGAAGGAATATAATTATCTACTGATAATATACTATCATTTTTTCTTTTAATGTTCTATGACTTAATAATGAATACACTCTCATCTCTTAATCTGTCTAAGCAATCTACAGTAGTTTATTCCTCAATATCAAATGTCTCTCTATACACAACCTAATGATACTCATAATTTTTCACCTTGTGATCCGGACAACCAACATACTTGTGAGTGCTACTCCTTTACATTTTATAACTTTCTGAGTTTCAGCTTATTCACCTCTACATTTCTCACATCTTACTAAGAATGTACCATACTTACTATCTCTGGCATTTCTACACAAGATTCTAAGGGCAGAATTTTTCAGGCAGTATAGATTCTAGCCCTTTTTTCAGTTTAGTAGTTGTTGTGGGCTAACCCTGGCCAGCAGCTAAACACCACACTGCTGCTCCCTCACTCCCCCACAGTGGGATGGGGGAGAGATACAGTAAAAGTGAGAAAAACTGTGGGTTGAGATGAAGACAGTTTAATAAGAAAAGGGGAGGGGAAAAGGCAAAAAGCAGCAAAGAAAAACAAAACCAAGAAAAACAAGTGCTGCAAAGCAATCGCTCACCACCAGCAGACAGATGCCCAGCCATTTCCCAAGCAATGGCAGCCCTGACAAATTCACCCCTCTCTGGTTTTGTTGCTGAGCACAATGTCATATGATAAGGAATATCCCTTTGGTCAGCTGGGGTCAGCTGTCCTGGGTGTGTGCCCTCCCAGCTTCTTGTAGCACCTCCAACATACCTGCTGGAGGAGCACAGTGAGAAGCAGAAAACGCCGTGTAAGTACTGTTCGCTATACCTAAAACAACCCTGTGTTATCAGCACTGTTTTCATCAGAAATCGAAAATGCGGCATCATACGAGCTACCATGAAGAAAATTAACTCAATCCCAGCCAAAATCAGTAAGCTGTACAATCTGTAGTTGGCATAGTTTTCTCCACTTTGCCTAAAAAACTATTTCATGGTCTATTAAAACACCTTGTAAGGAAGACTTTCTTTACTGTATTTTCCCTTTAGTAATTCTATTGCCTTTGGAAAAAAGTTTATTCTTTAAAATTCTTGATGTCTTTCTATCCATCGGTCTACCACTCCTACTCCCACATAACCAAAACTTTACATGGTTGGCACTGCTGTCTGCAATCACGTGTCCTGCAGCTCCAGAACTATTTTGTTCTTTTGACAGAAATGCTTTCTACTCTGATATTCTTGGCAAACGAGCTCCTCAGTCTACCTGACCTGGTCATGTTTTCTACACCACCCTTAGCTACCCAGTCATTTTACACCTATTTGTTTCTATGGGTAGGCACGTAATGATTTATCTGAGAATCTCCGTCTTAGCTTTCTAGCACAGGATACTATGGCTCTTTCTGAATTAATGAACTAACCCATGACAATCCTCTCCATGCCTACACTAGAAACCCCTCTTACTCTCCAGCCCAAGGGCCACATTTAAACTGACAATGAGGAATGCTCCCTGGCACAAATTTACTCCTGGACCATGCCTAGGAAAAGCCTGGAAGAGCACTAGTTAGCTCAGGTCAGAGGCATGCCAAGAATCCGTTTAACCATACAATGGTACAGACACTCAAGTTACAATACCTGGGCCCTTGACAATGGTGTGTTCAAGTACTTGGATAGATTTACCATAAATCCCACAGCCTCAAATAATTTCTTCAGAGTTAAAAGGTCTCTCCTCTTTTCTACTTTCAGGGTTCTCAAAAATTACAGGCTTTCACAAAGAAAAAAATACATTAGGAAATGTTTATTCACACTAGATGTACCTGAACAAGAAATACTGATCATGGGAATCAGAGTTAGCAGGTATTGGTTTTCTTCACGTAAAATTAGAGAGGAGCACATACAGAATCATAGCACTAGATTAGAGCCTGGAAACAATGTTTTTTAGAAAATATTTGCAACACAATGTGACACTAAACTCCCAAAATCCTGAATCACCTGTCTTCCTCAGACCATGGTGAATTTATTGCTTCTATGCTTAAAAAGGTCTTTCAGAAACACTCAGTTGTGATCATAAGAGTTGCTGAATTAGATGAAGGAAATAGTCCCTGTGGTTCAATAACCACATGCCAGAACTTAATAGCTTTTAAAATATATAAGAAAAAACAAAAGAAGGCAATCATGATATACTTTCTCTTTTGAAATAGTGTAACCATCTTGGGCTATGCTTTGAAATGCATCTTCTAGTTCACCGTAATCACTGGTGTATTGAATGCTCTCATTACCCATTTCCACGTCCAGCCTGTGTCGGAATCAAAAAAAAATAAATAAAATTGAGAGTTTTCTATTACTAAATAAAGATAATTACAGGCTGTCAAAAAAATCTCAGTGAAAAACATGTTTCTTTAGAAACATTTTTCAATAGTAAATTTTCAGTTCTTTCAAAATATTGTTTTTTAAACAAAACTAAAATGCTTCCTTTATTTTGAACAGTAATATTTCATTCTGTCCTTTTAATCATTTCTGCTTTTTTATTTCTCATTCAGTCTTTTTATAATAAAAATATATATTAAGAAAAATTTTGGTGGAGATTTTGAAAAAAGAAGTGATTTATTGCTATCTGATAAAAGAAGTGGAAAATTTTCAATTCCTATCTCTTCATGCCTTCCTTTATCATTAGGTTTCTTAACCATTATTTGAGATGTGTCTGGCTGGTAAAATTTTTAGAGACCATGTAGAGTATTGACACAATGTTATTTCTTTTATGGGAATGGATTGCTGTTTAGGGAAAAGACATGCCTGTGAGAGCAGGGAGCCTTCATAGATGAAGAAATATTACAGGGAATTAAAATTTCAGCACAGTTCTGTGAAGAGTTTTGCCTGATTAAAGCTTTCATGTTTCAACCAATTTTTAACAGGAACACAGGACTGGAAGGGATCACCTGTGCTACTGAAGATAGCTTCTGCAATGGGGCACTAGATGAAAGGTCCACTGCACATTTACTGGAGTTGTCCCCACACAAAGGGTCACCAGTGCCTTTCCTACAACCTAAAATAACCTCATGACTTGCAGCAGAAACCTGAAGGCTACAGTTACAGCATATTCCTCTGAAGGGAATTTGAAGAGACTGAGGGTGCTACCAATGTCCTACAGCACTATTGTTATTTAGCAATTATTAAATAAAGAATTACTGGGTCTCAAGCTTAATGCCTGCTGTCTACCTGCTCTCATATTAATTCATCTTGCATAAGCACAGATGAACCATATGAATTGAGAAAGCAGACTACATCCTACAATGAAGAAGAGCAGGTCAAAACTAGTACCTGCCAGTCTGAGCTGCAGATTTGGGTTGCGGTCTCTTGAGCAAGTAATGGCTCCAGGAAAACTGACCAGCTATTTCTTCTTTTGCACAGAGGTTAAGGGAAGACAACTCCCCTCACACAATCTCCAGTAGTGTCTATGCATCAGCATGGAAAAATCCATCCTCCCTCCCACAAGCAACCACAAGCTCAGAAATAAGTGATTAATATAGAGTGTGCTTAAGTTACTTACTCTTGTTTCAAAGACATCAAACATCCAAGGAATCCTATCACAAACTTAATTTCCAGCCTCCTTAAATTCCCCTATTTTGATATGCAACCCCTTTCAGTAGTTTACCAAGCATCACCTTAAAATCATTTTGATTCCTTCTCCGGTTGGCTATTTGAAAGACCATTGCAGTAATTCACTCTTTCTTTCTTTTTTCCCCCCTAAACTTGCTGAAGACCGATTTTGATCTCTTCACTTCAGAACTTTTTCTCCTGTTTGATATTTTTTCTCCAAAAGTATTTGCAGAAAGTTATCCCTTTTGACACTCAGTTGGTTAGGTTAAAAAGACAAAATCTTTTAATCTGCCAAATAAGGTTTAACCGATGTCTTTCACAATGGAAAATACCTGAAGCCAAGTCAAGTCCTTGGCAGTTCATAGCCATTTTGCTAAGGCACGATCTCTTTTTTTCTTCCAATTGAGAAATCCTGGATTTATAGAAAAAAAAAAAAAAAAAAAAAACTGGTTTCTGAGTGCCCAGTATTGTAATTTGAAACTCTCAATTTTCATCTCATACTTTGCATTTCAGTTGTCAGAATCATCTGATCCCCCTCGCCTTCTTTAAATGAATGGTTCCCTCTCCAACCCCCGTTTCGGCATTACATCCCAGCTTTATGCCCAGTTCTGAATCTCAGAATCACATATTTAGTTCTCTACATATGGGTCATTAATGAATACATTAAACAGTATCTGTCACAGATTGATCCCTTAAGGATACTAGCAGTAGCCTTTCTCCATCCCAGTATCCCCTTCTACACACTTCCAGCAGCTGTTCAATCCACCCCACATCCTCTATTAATTGCCATCACCTCCACCTACAGTACCAAATTCCTATGCTGCATTGCAAAAAGTGCTTTTCTGAAATCTAAAGCAATAAATCCACTGTATTACCTTATACAAGAACAAATAAAATAAAATAAAGATTATGAGCTATTCTGACCAGAAAAATTACCTTTGATAAACCTGTCCAGTAATTTATCCAATTTTCCATTTCCCTTCATTCCTTAATTATATTTTCCTTCAATATCTCTCCTAATCTTTGTCTAGTAACAGGGTTGGGTTTAGGTATAGACTTGGGAGGCAGATGCCAAGGGTAGCCACTCTTTTGATGCCTGCTCACCTTGCCCCCACTTTATCTGTGTCTTGATTCTGCTTCCCTGACAACACTGGAAGCAGGAGCCAAGAGAATGGAGAAGAAATATGCATCATCTCCAGCCCTTTCCTTCACCATCTAACCAGCTCCTGCTCTCAGTGCCATTTGAGGGGTGGAGGTAGAGGGAAGACAGGAGAATAGGAAGACTGGGAACAGGGTGAAACCTGTGAGGGTTGCTGGGTGCCTGGTGTGCAGACTGGAGCAGATCCTCCTCCTGCCATGAGGGAAAGATCAAGAAGGTTCTCAGGAACTTCTCAGAAGAAGAGCAGGAGACTGTCCTGTGCTATTAGGGCCTGGAGAATAAGAAGCTGAGCCAGAAGAAGGGCATTATAGAAATAAATCTCACCCTAGGAAAAGGGATACATGAAGGAAGGAAGGGATGCATGAAAGGGTAGAGATACAGGAGTATGATTTTTTATGAATAGGCTCTGTGGAAAAAAAGAAGCAGCTCTGGGGAGCTGAGAAGCTTGGGAGCTATACTCCTTACCTCTCACACGCAGCAAGGTAGGCTCTCTATGTCCTGAGCACATGGTCCATGCAGAGCCTGGGCCAGCATCCTTTCCGTGGGGTGAAGGCTCTCTCTGGATGAGACCAGAGATTTAATTGGCAGCGTAGGGACAGAGGGGAAAGCATCTCAGTCCAGTCTCTTCCAGTTGTCCATATTTCATCAGGGCTTTAAAAATTTCTTCAAGCTCCTTATTGCCCACTCCGTCCTCCCAAAATCATTCTCTGCTCCATCACAAAACTGAAATGTCACCTCAGACAATGAAGACAAAATAAATATCCCTGATGCTTACCCATGCAGGGGCAAAACTCAGTTTTCCTCACACAGATAAGGAGTCCTGAGCTGGCCCTGGTGAAAAGTAAGAGAGCAGAACACTGAGGGGGAGGAGGAGGAGGACTAGCTATTTTTTAAAGTATGTTACTGGTTTTGGTATTCTCTAATCATATAATCGTACTGTAACAAAAACGTCTGTTAAAAATCCTTGCTGCTGTACTTGGTATTTCCTGCAATAGTTCCTACAGTAATCTAGAACAGAGATTATCTGGATTTTGTCATGTTTAGCAATCTAAGCTTTGCTTCTTAGAGCTATGTTTTGCTGCTTCTGCTTTGCTTAGAGCTACTGCATGTAGTGCAGTTACAATGACTGATTTATAATTGTGCCAGAGATAGCGTACAATATACAAAATGAAGGGTTAACATGCTAATCTTCTTGCATTCAAACAGAAACACCCCAGCAGAGCCAGTCACTGCGATAATGAAATTATAGCTCAACAGGAAGATCCTGAGAAAGGAGTGTAATGGTTTTCATAAACAAGGGCTGCTGATGTTGGGGAGGGAGGCTTTCTAGAGTCTTAATTAATCAAGACGGCTAGGGAACACCTAAGCAACCACTGTAAATAGTGCAAGTAATTGTTCTTTATGTGAGTACTTTACCAAGCCAGGATGTAACCTCCTAATTTAGCTGTGGAATGATATAGAGAGTGCAGACTGTATACAACATCCATACATTCATAAAATCATAGGTAAGTTTTAAATCATTTAACAGAATTATTACTCTGTTGATTGGCTAGAAAATGCATCTAGGAAAGCAGAGTCTATCATCTAAATTGAGATGTCTGTTGTATCATTTCCCTGTAAGGGACTTTACAGTAAGAAACTGTTATCTGGAGGTAGCATCCAAGGCACTTTGTAATAGCTTGGACAGTGTCTGGTATGGTGTCTTTTCTTTCAAGTTTAATAATATGTGATTGTTATATCCTACAGGAGGAAGGAGTCATTCAGGCGAATACCTGGTTCAGAGCATCATTTCTTCCATGTAGCCATGCACTCTCCATGAGAAATGCATCACTCTAACAACGCTTTTTATGACATCCCAGCATCAGCGGAACCAGCTGTCGAGGCTAATGGAAGTACACAATCTTCCTGATGATTTCTGGAATAATCCAAAGGAGAAGATGATGACAATTACCTTTGAGACACCTGCCTCTAAAATGGCACATGCTCATTTTAAGCAGCCTGTAATCTCACCTTGAGTGACTGCCAGGCTTCATTTGGATCCTTCATGTTTAATATATTATTTAGATTGCAGGGTTTTAGGCCTGAAAGGAAGCAATTTAGATTGAAATTAGCAATAGAGTGTGGAATTATACTGACAGGCTGTGGAAGTTTAGATAGTTATTTCAAAAATATCACTCTCCACTCTACATGTGCCTCTATGGCACTAAAAATGTTTAGAGAATGTTAAGACATCATAGTTAAATGCTCAGAAATAACAATTCTTAAATTAACGTGTCAGGCTCTGGGTTTGCTTCTTTCTTTGTTTCCCCGTGCATTACCAGCACTGGAATATCCCACACACCTCTGGCTGTTGCCCATGATCAAACTGGGAGAAACGCAAGGAAGGCCTGTAAGGCTGATCAAGGGGAAGGAGAACATGCTTTGTGAGAGGTAAGGGAAGGAGGGCTTGTTGGCTCGTTTGGTCTAGTCAAACGAAACTTCAGTGGGAAGAGAAAGCTGATTAGAAATATATGTTAGAGATGAGACAAAAAAAAAAAGAAAGGAAGAACTGTTTAAATCTAAAGAGTAATGTTGGTATGAGAACAAAATAATATAAATCTGCCACAAATAATTTGAGACTGGAGAATGGAAGAAATGTCCTTGTAGAACAACCTCTTGATGACAGATGTAACAGCAAAAAACTTGCTAAATTTTAACTTTCTAATTGCAGTAGTCTTAACTGTAATGGTGTGAAACACTGACTGGCTTCTCATCTTAGATCACGTGAAGTGCAGCCCTAAGTTGTTTAAACTCTTCTTGATATCAGAAGAGTTGTGATGATTATCTCCTTTTAATTTTTTTTCCTTCAGACAAATGGGTCAGGAAACTTTCAGCCAAACTGGTGAAAGTTTCTGAAAGTAGAAGGTAATATCAGGAGCACTTTGACATCCAGAAATATATCTGCTAATGGTGTTCGCTATGTGTCATGATATATGGAATTGCCATTCATCTTAAACAGCAGGCAGTTATTCAAGGAAACTACAATTTGCAGACACTGACAAGCTCTCATGCATGAGTTCCAGCTTCATTTCTTTTGCTTGCTGGGGACCACATACCAAAACTAGACCCCTATAAATCAGTTACATTAGTCTAATCTTGAGGTGACACTGGCATGGGCATGCGTAGTGAGACTTGTGTAGAAAAGAAGCAGGCAGACTTGCTAGTCAACACTGGTTTTAGCTGCTTGTCTTACTCTAGCAACCTTATGTTTGTTTTATCAAAATGCTGCCAAATGGCATTTATCATTTAACCATCCATCCATGCTTTTTAGAATGGGGCTCACATTATTATCCATGCACCAGTCTTAGTTATACCTCCCATATGTACCTTCATATTGTATAGTTAACCTCTCCATAGATTGGAGAAAAAAATTTCACTGACCAACACCTTTTTTTTTTTTTTTTTAACATACAGCAGCTTCTACAGCTTTTTCATTTTAGACAATGTGTATTTTCTTTTCAATCCAGCCAGCTTTCAGTGGCAGTGTATATTTTTAGGAAGCTGTACAGCCATCTGGAAAGGTTTTGGTTTTTTGTTATGTTTATCCTTTGCACTTTTCAGATTTCTGTCAATGTCCGTGGTAACAGCTGCTATAATACTCTCCATTCTTGTGTGGTTTGAGAGCTGCACAATCCAATGTGGTTTGCAGTCTAGACTATAAGCAGCCAGCAATTTGTAAGACCAATAGTTGGGGGCTTTTTTTGCCTTTAGAGACTATTATATAGTCATTATATAGGTGTCATAGGTGTCATTTCTGTGCCCTTTTTGCTCATGGTTTATTTCAAGGGTAGTTGATCAGAAGATTATGCATTAGTCTTTCATACACATATATGCGTACATTTAATATTTTTTTTTAAATCCTGAAAATGTTGATGCACAGACAAAACATTATTCAGCCCACAGAATAAAAAAAATAAAAAGTGTTGGTATCACCTCCAAATACAGACATGGCAACTGCCCCCAAAGGTAACAGCAGTAAATAAAGCAAAATTTTAAAAACTGCTGAACCTGAGGGAGATGTTTGTGAAGGTGAATTGTATTAATCTAAGCTGAAATTCCAAGATACCTTGACTGTTAAAAGTAACAAGTGCCAAAAATTACCTAAAGATTGCAAAATATTTTGAAACAAGGTCCGTAAACATCTATGGTAATTACTGGAAGGAAAAATATTCTGATAATTTGCTAGGCTAGATTCAGGAGTTTCATGGTATGTGATCTATATTCACAGATGAACTTACTTGCCTAACTTTTCAAAGCCTGCATCCCAGACAGCATCAGTAGCACTGAGAAGGTGTCTGCAGCAGCCAGCAAGCTGAGCAAAGACCTACCTGCATAACCAACAGCAAATACTGAGGTGGGATTTGTGCCTGAAAACATGTCTCCAGGGGCTTAGGTATTTATACCTAAATTTCTCTCATGCATCTTTAGAGGCATGCAAGGCAGATGTCTAGTCTAACCTGGAAGTTAGGCTAGAGAGTACGCAATGGAGAGTATGCTGAGTGATTCACCCTACCCCAGGACCTGAAAAGCATTTAAGAAAACTTCACTGGCAAAAAGATGTATACTTGTGGTATTATACAGAGTTCTTAATCAGACTGTCTACTTGGAATTCAGTGTTTGATTTCGATCTCCTAAAATTCAACTTTTGCACAAAGGTCTGTGGACTGGGACATTAGTCTCAGAGCTCTATCTGTCCAGCAAGGATATCAATATGTCCCTTTCTTTCACACAGCAAGTTTAGGAGGAAAAATCTACTTCTGTGAGTTATTCGGATTTTGCAGCAATGGACCATGTATGTACCTAACAGAGATACTTTATACCAAAGACAAATGGAGATTCATACTTTGAACCTGCCTTCCAGCTAACCAGCTCTTCAGTTCAGCAGTGAGTACTATACCCTTCCTTTACACAAACTAAACAGAAAAGCCAAATTGCAGCTAGCACATTTTCATGTCCCTGTTCTACCTCCATATCACAAAATCATGACAGTGCCTCTGAAAAATAGCATGGATCTACTAAGCCAGATCCTCCTTAAAACATGTAACTTTCTGCAAAGTTTGACCAGCCTTAAGGAATAACAGAGGGAGAAAAAAAGCCTGTGAATTGCTACCCAGTACAGTGTGTTGAACTGTAGGCCCAGAAACGTCAGCATATCAAGGAAAACAGCTCTAGGGAACTCTAAACATCATCCAGCAGAGAGAAATTTTGTATACAATGTAAATATCGGACTGCCTGTCTTTCCATATTGTTATTGCTAAGCTCTTTACTGTTTAACCTGTGTGGTACAGTACCTGTCAGTCTCTGTTGTACCTGAAAGTTCCTGTAAACAAACAGCATTATGATAAATCTCTTGAGTTTCCCTGAGGCATTTTTGCTGCTGCTGGAAGCTTGAGGTCACTGTGCAGTCAGTCCTGCAAATATCCCCCTTGACTATCAAGTAAGAGGGCACAAGTCTGGATGCTGTGACGCTGGAATGCTTTAATAAAAAACTCGTAATACAGAGCTTTGGGAATCAGCATCTTTAGCAAATTTGAGAGATCTTTTCATTTCTTCTAAGGATCATGGGAAAAAATCATGTCTGTCAAACTGTCAATGTGCAGAAGGAATTGTCCCTGAGCATATGCTGTTAGTGAGCAGACAGATCTAGCAGTAAGAGCCCTGCTACTTTATCGCGATCCACTGACAATTCACATGAAGGTGCTTGCTTCCTCCAAGGCTCAAGCTACAAGGAAACTAATTACCAGTTTGATTTAAACAGATAAATGAATAAAATTGGACATCATTTTTTCACTGATAGAGGCTGGAGGTCAGACTCAACCAACCTAAGGCATGCTAACACCTAAAAATGAGATGCTTAGATTTAGTGTGATGATTCAGAAAATCTGAGTTAATCATCTTAGGCTCTTGACATAAAGCTACTTCTGAAGAGCAGCCTTTATAGCCTGCACGCTGACTATGGAGCCTTCTAGGGCTGGACAGTGACTAACTAATTGTCCTGTCTAAGAGTTATATGCTAGAGATAAGATACAACTACTGTAACTTTAGACATCTAAAAGTCAGTTTTCTGTCTCTAGGCTACCTCTGTAGTCTACACAGAAAAGCAGGAGGGTTAAAACACTTTTCAGGAGACCTGCTCCATGAGATGAAGTAATTCCTTAGATATGCCTACTTGTCTTCACTGGCTTAGGCTTACGCAGATAGTATCTGAATGTGCATATTTCAGAGATGAAAGTCATTATAGCTGGCTTACCCCATTTCCCATCAAGTTACATAAGTGCATACATACACGTAGTACTGCGAGAAAGATGTTACTTATTTGCACTGAGTGGACCATTAATAGGTATTACTAGTGTTACCTATATTTATTTACTTATCTGTGTCTGATTATCTTTTTTTTTTTTTACATGAACAAAAAAGAAACAACCCGTGGTTTGCTCAGTTGCCAATGAAGTTCTTGTTTCTCAAAGTCACCCTAAGAGAAATCTTGATATTCCTGAGATCACAACTCATGACAGATTTCAGACTTGAGCAGGCAAAAAATAAGTATTTGCTTATGTGAAGCACATGAATTTATCCCAGTGACACATTCAAACCAACGCTTGAATGGCTACGCTGTGTCTCTGTTTCCTTCTTCCTCTCCAAGTCACCCAAATCAAGATCTCTACTGGAAGTCAGAACACTGACTTGAAGCTTAGTTTTCAAAACTATCTTATGTCACAGAATGACTCACTTTTCCTATTTTAAATTTATGGTTATCACAAGTAATATTATGTCATACATCACTACACATATGAAAATGCGGCATGTTCTACTTACAAATCTTAACCATGAAACGTGGAACCACCATTATCCCAGTTTTCACTTCTGAGACAAGCAATAGAGAAAACCTTATTTCATATGGCCTACTTAGACCTGTATGTAAAGAAAATAATACTGTTTTATTTGCAGAAAAAATGTGAAAAGCTCCCAAGAACCTTAAGAAAAATCTTGCTTCTAGTTGCATTACATCGTATGGGAACAGGAAGACTTTGCTTATGCCATTATGAGGACATCTGCAGGATCAGTGTAAAAATGTTCCCATTTCTTTGGATGACGTAAATCAGCCAGAATACAAATTTGATGATAAGGAAGACTCATTCAGACCATGTTTGCAGGCTAGCCTGGCATAGAATGAGATATGGAATCTGCTCTGGAACTTTGAAATCTCCCAGCGTAAATCTGGGAGGATTTGCAATACTCCGTTGTCTGTCTGTCTCTGTGTCCTTGCCCCATCAGTGCAGCCTCCTCAGGCAACCACCTGGGAAGTGATGTAGAGACCTATATAAACCGGTTATATAGCCAATATTTTTTATTATGTCTGCTAATAAAAATTAACACAGACAAAGCCCTTCTCCTGTCCTCACATTTTTCCACACCTGCACGTTGCAGACCATATGGGATGCAGTTAAGCTGAATGCTATCACAAGCTGTATGATATGCGGAAAACCTTGAGATCTGTCCCAAAACATCCACAGTGTCCTTATAAACAGTATACATTTGCAGTCACTCAGGAAGTCCAAATAGGCATCTGAAGATGTCCTAGGTGCTTGCAAGAACTCCTGGCCATCTTTGCAGCCACAAGATGGAACAACCAAAAGTTTTGTAACACACTGTAGCTACCCATGACACAGACATTTGCACAATGCAAGCATCCACCATTGTTCCCCTGCCTGCAACTACATTACCCAATGGCACTTCTATCAACAGCTGACGTGGATGGGCAACTCTTACCACCCCGAAGATGCCTGCCCAGCCAAATAGCATGCAACCAAGCACCTCTCTTCAGCCATGCTCTTTGGGGTGGTCAAGTGTTTTGCATCCTCTAAGGAAGAATGAACTCACATACAAAACACTCCCTGCATGCAGAGATGCTGCTGTTCACATCTCATGCCCTAAAAACAGGTGTATCTTGTTCTTTATGATCCAAGGAGAAAAAAAAAATGCACACAAATGAAGAATATATGTATATCTCCGCAAACATAGATCAGAATATCCCTTATGTGTGAGTCAAGTTTTGCCCTGTGACATAGGAAGTAAGAGCCTTCTCAGAAAATGGTGTCATGCAGATTTCTAATATTTATTATCTCAAGTGAGATGATGAAGTTATTTTTGTTTTCCACAAAGTGGGTGCAGTGAAAATTGTGTGTGAGTTGCCAGCACATTTGTGTTTTGAAGGGTTATTGATGTGAATAGCAGGTGAAGTGTAAAGAAAGGGCTCCAGCTGTTTCTTGTTTTGAATTCTTCCTTGGTGCAAGCACCAAGAGTAAATAGTGGAATGGGAAAAGTTAAACTCGTAAGTGTCCCAGTTACACTCAAAGAGAAAAAAATTAAAACGCTTTTTTGTTAGTGTGCTATGCGGTTCTGCAACATTGATTTTATCCACACATAGTGCACAGCTGTTTATTGAGTCTGACCCTTGAGGGGACACCGAAGAAACACTGGAAATGAAACCAGTCAGAAAAAGACAGTTTTCCTTTCCTGTTTACTTGATAGATGTTTCATATTAAAAAAAAAAAAAAAATCAGAACAAGAAGGAAGCATTTCTTATATAAGTGACTTGCAAATCACTGTTTGAAATATTAGCATAATTGTTTCAATACTTCTGATGTGTTCCCCATCTTATTCTCCAGAACAGTTGCTTTCACTAAAAATGAAAATAGTGGAAAAGCAACTGTTGTTATTGTTCAGGAGCCTGTAAAATAAAAGTAAGCAATGCTGTCCTTTATTAGAATGATTTAGTAACCAGACCATCTCACTGTTTTATACCGCCTTAAACGCTACTATAACCAGCCTTAAATATGTCATTCCTATTCTGTTTGATTGTTTTGTCAGAATAAGAAATATAAAATACATAATGGATTCAAATAAAGAGAGATTGAAATGCAGTGAGCACATTCAAATCCCTGCAGATCCAATTTTGTGGGTAGGGAGGATGACTGCAAAGTTGTTGCCTGAGTACTTTTAGCTAGACTCCTGCAGAACCTCCCTTACTTAATACAATTCTTCTTGAATTGAGCAGTACCATTATTGGAATATAAAAAATTAAATAAAAATATGAGCCATCATTTTGCAACTGAAACTTTTCTTTAAATTAATAATGCTGAAGACAATAAATGTACAAAAAAAATGATGCCTTCAACCCCCTTTTCTCCTTAGGTGCCTCTAACCTGCCAGTGGCAAGGCCTGCACAGCTGAAAGCAATTTCCACAGCCACCAACTCTGTATTCAGCGCTGGGAATTCATCACAACGAGAGAAAGGTAAATTCCAGCAACTTAAAATGGCAGATGTCTATACTTTGAGACTTGGGGGGGGGGGGGGGGGGGGGGGGGGGGGGCTGTCAGATTTAAGAATTCCTTTTCCTTTAGTTTACTTTAAATTGCTATAGACTCAGTTCTAGTACATATGTCAAAAATCAAAATTCTAAGCCTTTGAGTAAAGAGACATGACTAGGCTAGTGAATGGAAAAAAGACAAATGTTCTGAAGGACAGCATGCTAAAATCATAAACTACTGTGAGGATGCTACCAGCAAAACTGGTGTTTGAACCTCTGGCAGGTTTAAAGAGCCAGGTCAAGAGGACTTGAGAAAACACAGAATCCAAGATACAACCACATACAGAGCTGCCAAGAGCTCTGAAGGCAGTTCTCAGTGTTGCTTCAAGGAAGAGCCAGTGGAAGATCTGAATGATGAAATGACTGACCTATCAAAAAAGCAATTTCTAGATCTTTGGATTAAGAATGAATAAATGCAAAGCATTATTACACTCCAACAGGATGGCCAGTTGGCCATCACAGGAGTGGTATAAGAAACATAGATATAATTGGCACATCCAGTTCAGAGTTAGTGAGAAATGTTTCCCAGTGTGTTAACTTTCAGATTATTGCACTAAGACAAACGGGTACAGGTTTTTCTACCTTCTTTTTAAGCCATCTAGGCTGAAGGTCAAATGTTTGGATAAAAGTAAGTCTATGCAAATCTGCCTTTTGTTGTATGTAGACTATCTTTTCCTATTATATTATTCCTGAGTTTTATGTTAAAGTTATAATGCTCTTAATCTTCTCTTCTGTGATATCTACAGGAGCAAGGACAATGGTGGAAACCTTCAGCCTGAATAGTTCAGCAGCTTAGGCCAGCACATGCATTGATCAAATGCAAATAATGTCCATGACAGTCTATGTTATTCTGATTTATTTCAACAAATCTCAAAAGCTGTATTTTAAAAAATAATCTCAATAAGGGGCTTAATATTTTGCTGCAATTAATGCTCTTTGGCTTAAGCGTACTGTCCAATCATTAAATAAGCTCTAGGAACCTCACTGCCCTTTAAAGAATCTGTTGAAAGTCTTTTACTCTGAAATACACAGAAGAAAATAGTGTAAATTAAAGAAGAAAGGTAAAGAGTAAGCTACCCATTTAAACCTGCAGATTATGTAACAGTCCCCTTTTATAAATCAAATCTCAGTATTGTAGTCAAAACCTCACCCTGACGAACCATGAATTACATCATCATAGAAGGTCTAATGTAGATAAGAGGATGAACCCTACAGATGTGAGCACAAGCTTTCCCCCACTGTGTATTTCACACTAACACCAGCACCAAATGAACCACTTTTCACATACAATAGTATGAGCCACATCAAGCAATTCTGAGATCTTATTTTAAGGGCTAGATTCTCCTCCTCCTAACCATGTTGAACTATGTTTTACTGCACAAGTGGTTCACTGTAAGATATAAGATATGGTCCACTCTAAGATATATAAGAGGTTTAGACTGGATATTAGGAAAAATGCCTTCACCAAAGGGGCTGAGTCACCATCCCTGGAGGTATTTAAAAGACGTGTAGATGTGGCACTTAGAGACATGGTTTAGTGGTGGACTTGGCAGCGCTAGGTTAACAGCTGGACTTGATCTTAAAGGTCTTTTCCAACTTAAGTGATTCTATGATTCTATGATTCCATGAGTGACAAAAAATAATAAAAGCAGGAAAACTTGCCTTTAGAGTGTTACACATCACCCATGTACAAACAGCACTAAAGCACATGGTTTTATCATTAACTATGTAGCTCTGTTTTTATTTCAAAAGTCTTTTGTTATTTTTATAATGATTCATAACTAACCCCTTAGAAAGCCAAATGGCCAAACACCAAAGATCACCAACGGCTGGAAGTTAAAAGAAGAGAGAGATTCATAATAATACTAAAGATGCACAGTTCTAATGACAAATGGTCAATTAGCCATACCGAATGATGTCATGTGATAACTTCAAATTAAGATGGAATACCTTTCCAAAATTCGCTCTGTCTCTTAAGCAAAAATCAGAAGATTGATGTCAGTAATGGAGAAAAAAGTCCTTAGCCCTGTACTGAAAACTGAAAGCCCATCCAGGCATAGCTGGCCTAAGGCACTCCAGTTCTTTTTAAGAGCATGCAACAGATGAACGTGACCTAGCATCATATTTAGATGCAATAGTAACCCCAGAAGAACTCACTGGGTACCTACTAACAGCTTTATAAGTAACTGCAATTTTCATACCAAATCTAGAGCAAATCAAAATCTGTAGCAAATTCCTTAACTGCTCAGCTACCATGCACTAGAAATCTAAGTACTTGTATAAAAGTCATTTGGGATCTCTAAAACTGATTTACTGATGTTTGTTTATTTAACTTTCATTTTCCTTCTTTTGAAACAGTGCCATTTACCATTTTTCTACCTCCCATTCTACAACCCCCTCTCACTGCTACAGACAAAGATTGTGTTTGCCCCCAGGCCCAAAGCAGATTTCACTGGCCCTGGTGTGAGCCTTAACTCCATTTATTCTTTCTTTCAAATGAACGGTTTTAAAATGTGTCTGCTGATGGGATATGCCAGAAGAAGCAATAGGGTTGGCATCCCTTCTTTTGCCCAAAGCCCTTCAAAATGAACATCAGGGAATAAACTAAGCACATTAAAGTGCAGAATACTGCTGCAATCCCCATGAGACGCCCCTGATCCCCATTCCTACCACAGCCTCATTCCTCACCTGCCTGCAGCTTTCATTGCTCTGTCACCCAATACTCTCACATGCACCCTTTTAAACTATGTCTATATGGGTATTTTTTACCTATCCAAGATTACCTCATCCTCATTTTTTCGGTTAAGCTTCTGCACAAACTAAATAATCGGATTGACAGTTTCAGCCTTTCTTTCCCTTCATTCACTTATAACTCTGCACCCACATTTAGCCACTCATCATCCCTTTCCAACTAGTCTGTAACTGAAAAGTGGTATTATTGCTGATCAGAGAGGAATGAGCATGTTTATGTTTCTATCCCATTGCTGAAATCCTGTGGCCAGATCAGTTACAGGGTAATTGGTCCTCACCTGTGTCCTCTTCATTGCATAAAAATGGAAAGACACATGGTGGAGCTCCAATTTAATATTGTCCTCCCTCATATTAATAAATAGCTAGCCTGGAAAACTAATTTCCTCCATAAATTTCCAGATTGTTATAGATGATGCTACCTATTAGTATTTGCATTTAGGGACTTCCACTTACAGAAAAGCATGCAATTATGTCTTTGCTATTAACTATGCTACACAGAGATAAATGTTATTTAAACCTGCTGCAAAATCTAAACGCCAAAGCATTTTTGTAACTAGGTTATTTTTAATGACAATAATTCAAGATTGGTCAATTTCCTGCCACTTAAAAAGAAGAATCAGGCACATAGAACATACTTAACTTTAGCAAATTCCATCATTTCATGATACAATTCAGCATGATGTTGCTAAATCTTACACTGTATGCTTCCCTTTTTTTCAAAGAATTAAGACCTAGCCTCCTCAGATCATCTTGGGAAACTTTTCATTGCAAGAATTATCTACAAGACGACCTGAAAAATAAATGGGATTATTTTATTTTTGTGCAAATGGCTTCTTATGCTGATACCTTCTTTTTTGTCTTTTGTAGCTTCGGTTTAGGAAAAGTTAATGCAAAGTCTCCACCTGGTGGCAAATCCTATTTTGGTGAAATCGAAACATTTTGCTACCTGGTCAACATATTTTAATCTCTCTCCTACTTAGTCAAGCCGTTGCTTCAAATTGGTTGTTATTGTTAAATAGGGAGAGAAATAGGTTGCAGAAACAAGGTTTGTAATTTTGCACATATTAGCACACTATTTCTGTCAGCGTCTGGTTATTCAGTTTTGTTACACACCATCCTCAAGGATCCCAAGCAAGTGGAGAATGTGGGGAAGGGTTTGCCAGGATGGCATGTAATACAAACTGGCAAACTCTACAAATATCTCCAGTCAGAAATGGAAAATTTCATAGTAGATTTGAAAATAAGGAATGGAACGCCCTCTCAGCTAAAAGCAAGCGGGGGGGGGGGGGGGGGGGGGGGATGTGTGGAGTAATTAGAGGAAGACGACAGTTTGGTGAAGAACAAAGTTCATTGTGGTGGGCTGACACTGTCTGGAAACCAGGTGCCCCCCGAGGCCGCTCTGTCACTGCCCCCCTAAGCCGCCCGGGAGAGAAACAGCGATCGCTCAGCAATGGCTGTCACGGGCAAAACAGACTCGACATGGGGGAATCAATTTCATTTATTACCAATCAAATCACAGTAGCATAACGAGAAATAAAAACTAAACTTTAAAACACTTTCCCCCCCCCTCCCCGGCTGTCCCCCCGCTTCCCGGCCGCTGTCCCTGCCGCTCCTGCCCCTCCGGGGGAGGCTCCTCACACCCTGCCCTGCCCCAGCGCGGGGCCCTGCCAGGGCAGGGGGCCCTCCACGGGCTGCCCCAGCCTGGGGCCCTGCCGGGCTGCAGTTCCCCACGCCCGGCCCCGCCGTGGGTCCCCCCGCGGGGCGCAGCCCCTCAGGCCCGGCCGGCCCCGGCGCGGGTCCCCGCGGGGGCACCGGCCCTGCCCGCAGCCCGGCCCCGGCCCGGGCTCCTCTCCCCGCGGGGCCACGGGCCCTGCCCGGAGCTGCTCCAGCGCGGGCTGCCCGCGGGTCACAGCCTCCCTCGGGCACCCCCTGCCCCGGCGTGGGGCCCTGCCGGGCTGCGGGGGGGGAGCTGCCCCCCGGGGGCTCCGTGGGCTGGGGGCACAGCCTGCCCCGCCGGGGGCTGCGCCGCGGGCTGGGGGGAGCCTCTGCCGCGGCGCCGGGAGCCCCCCGGCCTCCTCCTGCCCTGGCCTGGGGGCTGCAGGGCTGCGGCTCTCACATGCTCTTACGCTCCTGTCTTATGACTACTGCTGGTGTTGCAGAGGTTTGGGGGGTTTTCCCCTTCTTAAATATGTTACCCAGAGGTGCTACCACTGTTGCTGCTGGGCGGCCTTGGCCAGTAGCGGGTCCATCTTGTAGCCGGCTGGCATTGTCTCTGTTGGACATGGGGGAAGCTTCTAGCAGCTTCTCACAGAAGCCACCTCTGTAGCCCCCCTGCTACCCAAACCTTGCCATGCAAACTCAATACACTCAGAAAATTTGCCTAGCAGTATCACTGGAAGTGGCAAAATTTAATCACAATTCTAAAGAAAGCTGTTTGTGCACTTGCCATGCGCAATGCTTGAATGGTCACTTAGCAGTGTTACAGTGGATGACAATATACCATCTGGTGATGAAGATATTTTTCTATTACAGTATTGAACTTGCATAATTACTGGCCAAAAAAAAAAACCAACCCACAAACCATTCAAAGTAAAAATCTAAAAAAAATAAGAGTAGTTGTTTAAATGTACTATAAACTACAGTTTTCTTGATGTATTGCAACTATATTCTAAGGTTAATGCAAATGCTACATAAATATATTTCAAACAACTTAATTTCCCCTCTCTCTAAATCTTCCTTGAAACATTCTAGTGCATGATCCAGCTCTTCATCATTAATCTGTTTTGAGCATCTCTGGTCAGCTAAGCTCATCACTAGTACAACTGTTTATTGGTTTTGACAGGGACAAAAATAATAGCCTGCCATAATCACCAGGACAGCTTTGGATCTAATGATCCAAAATTAAATAAATGTCTACATTCCCTTTGGCATCAGCTATCAAATCATAACTTGTTGGAGCAGATACTGTGGATTCATATTACAGAATTGTGAATTTATAGGCCATTGGTTCTTTAGTAATTGTGAGAGTTTGCATCCTGATGAATACTTCCAAAAAAATCAAATAGAATACTATAAAGACTTGCAAGATTTTTTGTTTAATACTAAATCCTTTCTAAAGACACTGTAGAAGAAACTGTCTCCTCTCATGGAAGCAAACATTACAGATAAGGAAAGCTCAGTTCATATATGCCTTATGAGTTTATAATGGAGACTAATCTAGGAAAAAAAAAAAAAGTGTGGAAGTTTCCATGTGCATAGGACGGAGAATCAGAGAATTTCAGTGGAACTGTACAGTGCTGCTCTGTCCAGAATAGCAAGTGAGAAAACCAAACAGCCATCTCAGATACGCAGTCACTAATGTAGATGCAACCCATTCTACACCCTTTTCTTTTGGAGCTATTCCTCTTTGTATGAAGGAGCTATACAGTCACTGAGGCACAGAATAACAAAGTTTCAACGAATATATCTGGACTTCTACAGAGCACTTTCAAAGATAACCTCCAGCTCCCTTGTGTACCCATCAAAACTGTGGCTCAGCCCCAAAACCAGAAAGAAAAATGAAGGCATCTGAGGGGATGCTTCTACCTTTGTCAAGTTATTCCTGATGCTGTACTAAAAAAAGCTATTATTTTTACTCACACTGTGTGATATGCATCAATGCAAAAACCTATAAACTCCTGTTACAGGAAAAAAAAAAGTTCATTTTAAAAATCACACAGAAGCATTGTAGAAAGAGGAGCACCTACAAAACATTCTCATATAAGAATGAACAACTTTCCCAGATGCACCACATCACAGAACAAAATAATTCAGAAGCAAAAAAAATACCTTTGAGGTCACCTCCTTCAGCCTTACAGGAAACAGCCCAAGTTTGCTCCCTTCAGGCACTTCATCTAATCTAGTTTTAAATAAGCCACATAATGAGGCTTCTACAGCTTCCCCTGGGAACTTATTCTACAGTCTAATAGAACTCATTTTCAGGAAGTTTAAATTATTTTTAATTTCCTCCCATTACTTCTAGTTATATATATCATATTATACTTCATACAGTAAAACTTTTTTGAAATACAGTAAATAGTAATTTTTATTTGTAAAAAAGTAACCCTTACCATCATTAATAAACTTACTAATTTCAACAAGGTTTTCTTGAATAAAGACACAGAAGACATGTAAATCTGAAAGAAATAAACTAGAAAAAGGGCTTTTGCATACTGTAGTATATTGTCTGCCATTGTTAAATCACATAATGATGGTGTCCTGTTATTGCTCGTTCTGGTAAAGAATATTTATTCCTGGAGAGTGGCATGGAGGTAATCAGGCATGCCTTCATCTATGCTATATTACTGTGTATGTATGCGTGTTGCTATAAAGTAGCTAGCCTGAATATTCATATATAACATGAATAACAGTCTGGTAGCAGTCACCTAGCTGGGACCACGCTCTTAAGTTACAGAGAAACCATCTATTTCCAAAGTGAATCATCTAAAACTAGTTCGGGTACCCGTACATAATCCAAGAAAATAACAGTTATCAGAGAGTAACTAAGGTTGGAATGGACCCCTCAAGGCCAGTTGGTCCAACACCTGCTCAAAGTCTAGGGGTAACCTGTGAGGGGCAAACTGTGCTCAAAGCAGGGGTAACAACTTCAAAGCTAGGGCAGGTTGTCAAGGGTCTTGTTCCGTCAAGGCTTGGTATCTCCAAGGAATGGAAAATCCCCAGCCTCTCCAGGCAAACTGTGCCAGTGCTTAGCTAGTCTTACTGGGATTATTATTTTTGTTCTTGTATCTGACTGGAATTTCCCTTGTTGCAACTTGTGTCCATTAATCTTCTACTTTCTATTGAAAACCCCCCTGAGAAGACTGGCTCTGTTTTCTCTGTACCTCCAGTTTAGGTAGTTGAAGACAATGCTTAAATACAGCCCAATATGTGGGTAGACTTACTCATCACACAGGCATACTGCTCCGTCATGTTCAACCAGCTGTCCATCAGAAGCACAAATGTGGTATCGGATACACACCTTTTTCTGTAGAGCTGCCTTCTAGCCAGCCAGTTCCTGGTTTGTACTGTGGTATGGGGTTGTTCCACTCCAGGTTCCTCCCTCGGACTCGCATGTGTCCAGTTTGCCCAAAAGTGGTCCCTAGCTCAATCTTCCTAACCCATCCTCAAATATGAAAAAGTGTCAAATTTTGGTGGAAACAAAACAAAGCATCAGCAATAAGTTTATTTAAAAAAAAAAAAAAAATATTTCTGAAGAAAACTAACAGCATGAATTAAGGGGCATGGACTAAATTTAACAAAACTTTACAGCAAACATTAAGCAGAATTATACCATCCAGGCTCAAACTTGTTATTTAAAACACCTTGTTCAGCAGCTGCAGTGACCTGCAGTTACTAGCTGCCTCCCTGATTTCCTGATTCCCCAGGCACTGGGAACTGTGCTTCCGAGCATGCCTAGAAATACTTCAGTCTCAGCACCTCAGTGCTCATCTCCCACAGATTCCCAGTTGGAATCCAAGTGTGGCCTCTTTTCAATGAACATTCTTTAAGGTCTAAATATCCAAAAAGCAGATGTTCTTACTTTCAAGCCCCTAGGGGTCCCCAATTATGAAAAGGCTACTCTGAGAGACCACTTTATATAAATCACGGGGCAGTGCTCTCAGCCTTTTTTTTTTTTTTTTTTTTTTTAAAGAGTTGCCATAGAAGACAGTAGAAAACACTCTACTAATCAACAGCTTAATGGTTAAATCATTCACCTAGAAAATGAAAGATGGTGTCAGCTTAAGACTGTCCAAAACCATTCCTTCCATCACCAAACTATAATGGCATAAGGAACCTTTTCATTCCCTCCGCTTGAAACTGTTCTGCTGTGGACAAAACACTGATGAGTTCACAGAAGCAAGGCTTTAGAACACATTATCTTAATCCCTCTAGTTCCATGACCGAGCAGCTAGGCTACAAAATTGTAATACCCTTTCCTCTTTTGCACAAGGAATCCCAAATGCCTTGCTGCATGGCTTTAGAAAGAAGGGAAACTGTTATTTCTCGAAACACCATACAGTCTGTAGGCACTTTCCCTGGGTTGCGGCTCTGGGTTTAGTGCAAACTTGTTCTTGGAACTCCTAATAGCTGACCAAGTGATGTAAACAGTGCACATTGTATGGAAAATTAGCATTATCTTCTTAAACAGTAGAGGTGTTTTATGAATGACTGCTCACTGCATTGTATGAGCTATTTGTAGACATATAACTCCAGAAAAGACTGCACAGACAAAAGTTCCCTACTTACACTCCACATAAAGCACCTCGTTCTAGAAAGGAGTAAAATTTAGAATATATTTTCAACCTCACGGTTTTCTACATCCAAGATGTGATTTTTAATCCTACATGGAGAAGTCAGACTTTTTCCCCCCACACAGTCTACAGGAAGCCCTGGCATTCCCCAAAGGTTTCTGTGCCTGGGACAGGAAACCCTAAGATTAGATGTTGCCCAAGTCCTTTACTGGATCTTGTGCTGTACACATTTTTTAAGGCATTACTTCTCATTAAGCACAAAATAAGGCATACTAAGTTTCAGTCAACGTTTTAGTCTGGCTATCAGAGCAGACTCCATAGGCCACACCACAGCACAAGGCAGATTTTTCAGGGTATGTTCCAAATAACTCATGAGCCCTAAGGGAGAAATGCCTAAACCAGCCCACCAGAAACACTGAGCGTAGGCACCTGAGATGTCCTCCTCCTTTAGCCAATTTATGCTGCATGTAGGTTCTTCCATCTGCTCACTCACAGCCCTGTAGCTCCTCATAAAATTAGAAGCCTAATTTGTCTCATACTCTTATGTACTTTATCCTTTAAAACACAAGAGGAGGATACACCCTATTATGAAGTAGACTGGTGCATTCAATCCAAGTGAAAAAAATGCAAAGCTAATTACTTCAGATCAAAGTTGTTGGTGTTCTTTTTCCATTTTTTTTTTTTTTTTTTTTTGCATTTCTTCAAGGTGTGTGCCTTAATCCCAGAGCTATTAGTCATTTAATCTCTCTTGCTGAAGGTGTCCTGCTTTGCAGAAAAGGAGCCAAGATTAATCAGGGGAAATAAAGGGTGCAAAATGCAGGGAAGTCCTAGTGCCTGCTCCCAGTTGTTTCATCAATGAGTGTTTCATATAAAAATGCCTAAGAATTCCTTTGAGGAGAAATTGGAGCACAGGTTTCCCCCTGCCCAAGAAATTGTCTAGCTCCTAGACTTGACTCCTGTGGCTACAGAAAAAGAGACATATCACAGCTCTTTAATACTTTTTGTACAGTAAAACAGCTTCAAGGGGGTGAGTAGCAAGCTTATAGCTTGAAGGTGGGAAATGAGAGATGAAGGTTTGAACCCTTGGAGGCAGAAGGGGGAAAACTGGCTTAATGCAAAAGTAAGTGAAATTCCACATTATATGGAATGTCAGATTAGAGGAGATCAATGGCTCCGTGGCTTAAAAGAAAATGAACATAATTAAAGAGCTTGATCATATATTATGTGTTAAGTTCAAACTCCTATGAAATCAGGGTGATTAAACACTAAAGAATTAATCAGAATCAAAGTCTGTCAAATAGTGTTTTCTCTCTTAACACCTTGATATTCCTTTAAAGTACAAAAAAAGAATATTAAACCCATTTAAACCCTACTTTTACTCCATTTCTTTTTATTTGCAGCAAAATAATTTCACAGAAATAGGTCTAGTTACATTTCAGGGTCACCCAGCTGGATCCCTAATGTTTACTGCTCACTAAAAATTATGCTGCAATCACAGTTTTAATTCCTTCATTATGCAGATCTAGACACGGTAGTCCTAGAAACTTTCTTATTAAATCTGCAGGAATCAAGATAGCTGTCCCTAAAGTCAGTTCAGAGCTGAACAAATATATTCATGATTTTGTTTTCACTGTGTTTATTATTATGGGGAAAAAAAAAAGATTATTGAAGAGAAAGAAATAAAAAATGAGATTTTCAAATGTGTCTAAATAATAAAGAAATAGAATGCTACTGGGCATTAATGGGAATGTGCATTTTTAAGTGCTTTTGAATATCCAGTCTGCAAATATAATACCTATGTATCTACAGAAGTCAGGAATTTGCCATCAAACGTTTTCTTACATCAAGCCTTCCCTAAAATAGCATCTCCAACCTTGTCCTCCTGCTCTTTATTCTGAGGTTTCGGCTTTTCTCAGAACAAAAGCAGAGGGAACATCACTTAAAAGGAAATTTAAGAAAGGGGTAAATACCCTGCAAACGCCTGCCAGTGCCATGCCCATATGTAACTCCTTCAGTGCAACTCACACGGGTCATCAGAAAGAGCAGCCTGCTGCACACTTACAGGAGCTCATGCCAGTGTGTCTGGCTACAAACACCTTCTGGATGAATCCTAAGAGGAGTTAAGGTAATATTGTCAACTCCTTTCACTTCAAGTGTCTCCTGCTGCCCCACACATGCTGAATGCTAAAAAGCATTCACAGCTGTAACTGGAGCAGCTTTCCCAGTCTGCTATTCCTGCTCTCAAATCAGTCAGTAAGGCTTTTAACAAAGCAGAGCTGTTAATGTTTTGGGAATCCCTGCTCCCCCAGAGTACTCAAAGGGTACTTTGGCTGTGGCAGACAGCATCGGCCTCCACTTACAAACAACTCCTTGACTTCCTGAGAAGTATTTCCTCCCCTCGTCTCGTACATCCATGTATTTCTGCAGCATATACACTCTGCAATGTCTCCATTGAACCTCATATTTTATACCAGCATATAAATTGTAAAACATAGGTGACAGACCTTTAATACCTATAACATGTAGTGCAACATCAGATATAACAGTGATGGATCACATTGGGTGACAAAATATTTAAGATCACTGACCCACAGCAAACTCATTAGTAAGCATTTCTGTAAGAGCCATATAAGCAAGTATCTTAAAAATTCACTAATTACCTTATGTACATAAACTGGGATATTTGCACTCCTCTAATTGAAGTCAAAGTATTTCTTATAGAAAGTCTGCAAGTCTGGGACAATGACTAGGTGAACATACGTATTCTCAAGAATAATCATCCATTCAGATTTATACAATTAGCCACCATATAAGCACTCTATACTGTTACAAATAGTTGGTGAAAGAGCTAAATACACTGATGAGTCTACAGCAGAGGAACGTATGAAGATGCTTTTAAACGCCTTGGAGAGGGAAGGAGGGGCAGGGAATGGAAGACATGAGACAAAATGAGACAGTTTAAGCTTCTATTCCCAAAGTCACCTCTCAAGTATCTAAAGGGACATAAACCACCTGGCAGGCTGACAGGCTTTCTGTGTACCTCAAACTGTTAGGGGCACCTCTGTCCTAACTGTCTCTTTCTATAAACACAAGCTATTTTGCAAAGGTGGCTTTTTCCTCCGTGGAAGTTTCCTACCATGGCTGGAGAAAGCCACACAAAACACCTATGTAGTCCTCATTCATTTACCATTTACACTTAAACTGGTAGTGGAGATGGCCTGAATGAAACTGGCTAAACACGTGCTAAAATGAGATTTAGGGACTTTCATGTGCTTCATTCCAGAAGCAAGGCTTTGGAAGCTACTAAGGTATGGAAAGTAGCTGCAACAGTAACAGGATAATTCAAGTGAAAAGGGACCTCAGAGACAACTTAGTCAACCTCCTGCTTCTGAAAGGAACCTTCTGCAGGGTCAGCTATGCGGTCAGACCAGGTTTGTTGGAACTTTTATCCAGTTGGATGTTGAAAACTACCAAGGATGGAGACTGCACAATCTCTCTGAGCAACCTTCTGCAATGCTTGACCATTCCCATTCTGAAAAGGTTTTACTTTCCAGCCTGAACCTCATTTCAATTTGTGGCTACTTGTCCCTGCCACATTTCATCACACTTCTGCTGACCTGTTCTTCCAGCCTCTCGTCTAGATTGCAGCCCATGGCCCTCAAGGCGTATTAGCTGGTCCTCCCAACTTGGTATAAAGTGCAAACTTGATGAGCAATGATCCATTGCCCCTTCCAGGTCATTGATAAAGATGTTTAACAGGACAGGACCCAGGATGACCTCTGCAGTACTCCATTTAACAGCCTCCAGAGAGAGAATGTCCCATTAACCACTACTGAACCAAACTATCCAAACAGCTTTTTACCCATCTGGTTCTTGACCCATCCAGAGAGTTAACATCCTACCCCAGATACAAGAATATTGTGGTAGACTGTTCAAAACCTTGTGGAAGTCAAGGTACCTGATGTCCACTGTTCTCCCCTCAGGTCAGCCAAGACTTGACTTACCCTTGGTAAATCTGTGCCAACTATTACCGATGACCTAGTTCTCCCTCATTTGCCCAGAAACATGTCCTAAGAAGATTTGCTCCATGCTTTTCCCACGTACTGAAGTGGGACTGACCAACCTGTCATTTCCCAATTAATTTTCAGATATCTTTTGAAGATGGGCACAACGTTAATTGTTTTCCAAACATGCAGAATCTCCCCTCATCTCTATGAAAGGACATCAGCCAAGTCTCTCAGTACCTTTGGATTTAGTGTGTCAGGTCCCACGGACTTCCACAGATTGAGTTCTCTTCTTGCAGGCTTTGACATCCCTTGCAAATCTGAACTCCAGCTCTAGTTCCTCCTGATTATACCCTAGGCTGCATACATTTGTATACACATATTTGAACTAGCCTCCCTTCCACTGTTTTAGTATTCCCAAATCTCTGTTGTCATGTGTGACGCGTCCAGTCCCTCCCCCCCACACCCTCTTATTTCCACTATTTCTTCAATTAACCGTAAGTCACATTCCCTACCCTCAGTTGTTCCTGTTTTAAGGCTTTCTGTACCACAGTGGCTAGTGTGCTGGCATAGATGCTCTTTCCTCGCTTTGTCAGGTGAAAATTGTCTCTGCGCAGCAGTTTGCAATTCTCAGAGGGTCCTGCTTTCATAAAAGCAAAATTCTCATCAATACCATCAGCTGCATAACCAGGTATTAATCCACAGGACGAACTTCCTCCTCCCCAAGCCTCTTCTCTCCACCATGAGCACCAACAGTTATCACCCAGATCGCCAGGTATGATCAGAAGGTCCTGCCAGAGCACTAAGCCTCTTAATTAGCTACGGCCTTTGATGGGAACTGGGAGGGTGGTTGTATTGGGTCTGGCTGAGCCCCATAGCAGCCTCCACAGCGCTGTGCTTGTAGCAGTAGCTAGAAAGGTGTTGATAACACACTGGTGTGTGGCTACTGCCCAGCAGCGCTTGCACAGCACCAAGGCTGTCTCTCCAGCCTTCCCCCACCCTCACCCATAGGCTGGGGGTGGGCAAGGTCTTGGGAGGGGACAGAGCCAGGGCAGCTGACCCAAAGTGAATGAAGGGATATTCCATACCATACACCAGCTCAGATATAAAAGTTAAGAGGGAAGAGGCATGGGTGTGTGTATGTGCGGCACACAACATTTGTTATTCACATTTCTCTTCCAGAGCAACTGCTATGCATACCGAAGCCCTGCTTCCCGTGAAGTGGCCAAACATCACCTGCTGACGGGAAGTAGAGAATAACATATTTTGTTTTCCTTTACTTCCACATGCATGACTTCTGCTGCTGCTCATTAAACTGCCTTCATCTTGACCCACAAGGTTTTTTGCATCTTATTTTCTCCCACCCTGTTCTGCTGAGGAGGAGAGTGATAAGAGTGGCTTGGTGAACACCTGGTGTCCAGCCAAGGTCAACCCACCACAGTGGTAAAAACTATTCAGGGATGGAGATACCATATGAGCACAAACCAGATTACTCTATTGCTCTGCTGATGAAAAAAATGCACGTAAGAAACTGTGCTTAGTTACATCGAAGAGCACAGACCACATCAGTTAATTTTATCTAGTAAGCATATAAAATAAATGAAATTTAATCAGCATGAAGCAAATAATCAGAAGGCAGTCTTGGGGTAGCTGTATAGTAATACCACATAGGTTCCAAACTGCTTGGGTAACACGTGACAGAAATACCAAATCCATGTAAGGATGTAAGACCAATGAAGAAAAAAAACATTTGGTAAAGGTTGTTTGTTTGGGAGAAGTATAGGTAAAGACAAGGCGGCACAGGGGCAGCAAAAAGGTAGACTGGGGGGCAGGAAAGTATATTATACCTTGTTCAAGCACCATTCCTACTGTGAAAGTGTGTCTGTCTATGGACAGTGGTGAAGCTGAACTCCAGATATTGGTCTGCCCCTAACAAAGCACACCCAAGCACACACATACAATCCTCTGTGGACACTAAAGGTAATTAAAAGCAACATCAGAGGCTCTTTTGATCCTTAAGTTTGCTTTTATGGAATAGATGATAATTTTTTAATTTCTTCATGTTCTGCATTCACGTTTAATTTCCTGTCTTTTTATGGCAAACTTTAAAAATCTTCACACATTAGGTTAGCACTGAAACCTGAACTTCTGCCTGAATGCCTAAACTTCTATGCTTCCTGGCCAACAAAAACATTCAATAACGAGTCAAGTTAGTTCAAAACTCCTGATTCACCCATCTTGTATCTCCAGGCAAACCTTTTCTTTCTCTACCTCTCTTCCTACATGAATCCTTAAGGATCTCAAATCTGCTTTTCTCAGGCCCACTCTGTCTGCTGGCTGAGCTCTGAACACCTTCTGGAGGTAGTACAAGGTAATTCCTAAGCCAGCCAGAATGGATCAGCAACATCAGCAAGAGGTATTCTTCTAGCAAGTAACATTGTGTGGTAAGCTACTAGAACTCAGGCATCTTATTGTACAGTTACACTACTTAAAGCTCCCTTGGGAAAACAAAATAGAAAAAAAGTTACACACACACACACATCCTTCCCTCCCTCCAAGTTATCATGTAAACTTTATGGAACATTATAGAACACTTAGAAACATAAAAACACCTACATAATCTTTTCCACACAGTTTAAATATTCAACAATGCACATCTTTAAATAACAGAACATGTTTCTCAAAGTAACTGCATACCAATCCAAAAAAAAATTTTAAGTAATGGCATTGCCTATCTGGCATGTAAGGCCTGGCTACCTATAGAGAGCACGCCAGTTAACTACCTCTGACCAGCACAAGGCATGTGAAGGTCAAGCACACCATGCATCTCATCAAGAAAGCTGTGCGGGCAGAAAGGTGGTGCTGTTTGTACAACATTCAAAAACCGACCTGGATTCGGTGCAGGAAAGATAGAACCTACTCCACAGCTGCTGGCCTAGAAGGCAAGGGTGACACCATCCCACTGAGGAACATGATTATTTAGCTTCAGATTTTTTCCAAAGCATTCACTAACCACAAAGGTCACAGAAAGGTTCAAAATTTTCGGAGTGACTTAGGCAAGAGAAGTTACACACAGAAGATAAGCATTTTATTATTCATAACAAAAAGGCAGAATACTGAATACATGAGTATACATGGGAACACTTTTAATTCCAAACAAATGCAACCAGTTCTCTTATCACTTTCATGGATTAAAAAATAAATAATCAAATAATCAATGGCACAGTATAAACAAATACAGAAATACAACCAAATGACAAACAGTAGTTCTCAATTGAATTGTACCAAATTAAAGTATGTTTTGCTCACAATTATCCTTGCCCAAAACCGCACACCTAAACTTTCAAATCCTAAATAGATGACAATTTCTTTCCACTACATTACAAGAAAAATATAATTACAGCCAAGGCTGGGCACAGTGGAAGTACACCAAAGACTACTAGGAATAAAATCCATAACCAGGCATCCCAGCAGCTTAAATCTAACAATCATAACATAACCTTGTAATGCACTTCTAAAAATCCGTATCAACAGTGCAACAAAAGACATTCTCTATACTTACAGGTGCAGCATAATCCTGAAAACACTTTCCATTATCTTGTTTTTACCTTAAGCACTTTGGGTATCAAACCATCAGAAAAGGAATTACTATCAGAAGCTAGGCTCATAATGAGTTGAAAATAAAACACACATTCATGCAAATAAGTCTAACATTTGCAATTTGCAGAACATAAAAAAGTACACACACAGCTGTTTATCTTTTCTTAATCATCTGTCATTTCTAGGCTCCATTTTGTAACATTAGGTAAGCAGTGCTCTACCACTACACACAAGTTAAAGCACAATATACCTTCAGTAGCAAAAAAAATAATTAAAATACGCAACTTCTGTATTAATATTACACCAACAGGACTAGCATTTAGGGTAGCCAGAGGATCTTTAAAAAGACAGACACCCAAGCACCGGCTGATCCAACTGAATGACAGCCAAAAGTCTGAGTCCGAGTTAGTTAACCCTTAAATGTCAGTGCCTCTACATAAAAATTAAGTATTACTTCGCACTACAATGAATGCAGCCCAGTCTTAAAGTTACCACTCAACATGAGTAATGTTGCACAGTAACAACCACTGCATGTTATCGTAACAGCAAGCAGTATGTCAAACTATTGACAAAGAACATGCCAGGTAAGCTTGTAATTTTAACTAGGAAAAACTTCAAATTCTGCAAAATAAAATGGTGCAATAAACTGTTAACATTCACAAATGTTTACAAGAAAAACTCCATTTATTCATTAATGTGTTAAGAAATTTTTATCTTCTGCATTTTCTGATTTGTTACTAATGGGCAACTTTCACTTGTACATAGAAAATATTTGCATGCTTTATGAATAATTCACTAGCAGAACTAACCTTGTACAGAACAGCTTGCATTGTCTTATCTCTTCTTTATTCAGATTTCCCGGACACGTGTGTCTCATTTACGAAAAAATAAATTCTGTTTTCCAGATAAAGCTTTCAGGTTTTCAAAGGAATTAAATATGATATGTGGGGGTGGGGGGGTGGGGGGTGGTGTTCTTAGACCTTATTTGAATACAGAGATGCATTAGATGTATTATCTATCATTAGAGTTGTATTTATTTTTTCATTTAAATTCAATCACAGGACACATAGAGAAACCCCCCCACTCACTTCAGGCTTCATCATGCTTTATCTTATGTCCAAACAACTGAGGAAGGAGGCAGGGGGGAAAGTCAGTCAGAAAAACATCTGAATGTTTCCCTTCAAGATACAAAATGCATGGAGAAAAGTTCCTTTCTTCATTTTGACAGATGGGTGGGGCGGACAGAAGAGAGAAATCATGTACACTCAACAGAGAAAAACCCCCAATTGTGATGCAACTTGGATACAAGGATAACCTTGAGACAGGTCGCTAGCAATTTTACACCATGAGCTAACTGCAAACAACTTAGTGGCTGTCTCTCCCATAAATGCAAATTCAAGTTTTTGGCTTATTGTTAGCCAACTTCTTCCTAACAAGAGAAAAGATACACAAGAACTTTGGAATTTGAAGCACAGAGAATATGCTTGGTATCTTTGTTTTCTTAGCATCCAAACCAAGGAGGAGGCAACACCACCGTAAACCAAATGCTACTGCAAATGAAGTTTTATATAAATACATACATAAGTTATACAAGCACCCTGACAAAAAGATTTGCCAAAAACACGATTGTCTAAATAAATACAACAAGCAGTCCTGGAGGGAAAAACACTGAGAGCAGTATCTGTATGTTTGGGGGTTTTTTAATGCATTGAAGTACCTTCCTAACTGCAGTCTACTTATTACTCAAATAATTCTTCTGATAGTATCTTCATGCTGTTTAGACTATGAAACCGCAGAATCACAAGCCTGAACCAGTGCTTCTGGTAGCAGATTTACTCTGTACTAAGTAAATTTTACTTTTCTTATCATCACAATGCTGAGAAAAACGAACTTTTTCACAGAATTGTCCACCTTTTGCAGTTTTTCTTTTCTGTCGCTGTTATATGAATTCAGATCCTTTGGTCAACAATATTCCAGCACCCACTTCGATAAGTCTACCCACTGGTAGACTTCCTTATTTGAAACTTTTATCACAGACAGTCCTACACTTTGGATACTTTCTTTGTTTCACTTCTGTCACCAAAATAACAAGTTTTTGTCATAATCTGGTTCACAAAAGGAACAACAGTAACTACAATTTGGACACTGAGGCTACAAATGTTTTTTCTGATTTAATTCTGTCAACTGGGATGAGGCAGAGTACTTCTAGAGTAGACTGTATGGCCAGCAGCAATTAAGGCATGAGCTAGATTGTTCTCCTTGCACAGAACATTCACGTCTAATTTCATTTCAGGGCCATAGCATCTAAAAATGGAAGATCAGATCTGGTTTACTAAGAAGCTTCTGAAACAGAAGTTCAGCTTCATCACTCCAGTATTCCCCCTTGGCAGGAACTATTATCATGTAAAAAGCAAGAGTGTGCCAAGTGCGGTAAAACAGTCACACTTTCTGGAGTAAGTTTAAGTTTATGAATATCAGAGTAAGGGATGCTCTTAAGAAAGTCATAATCAATAAATGCAAGAACAACAGACTGACTTGTTAATTCATTAATTTCTGCCCTGTTCCACTGTGCTTCCAGTCCAAACCTGATCAAGCAGATAGCACCAGGAGCCACAAGTTCTTTTGGCAAAGCTGCCAAGTTGTCAGGAAGGTCAGACAGCAGCAAGGACAAGTTTTGCATGCAATCAAATAAGACTTCAAACTGCATGCAGAAGTTTGAAGGATCAGTAACTGCAGTTGCAAACCCAGGATAACCTTCTGCCACTCTGCAGTGCCCATGTGATTGAATTTACCTTGAATGATATATCAGACTCCTTACAGTCTTTATTACTGCATTTTTCTGGTCCAACAACAGTCCAACAATGACTTAAGAGGTGGTTAGAATACTCCTAAAGCAGAACTTTTCCTATTAAAATATCTAATTCCCAGATTTGGGAGGATTCCAAATACCTTAAAAACAAGATCCTTATTTCATGATTCAGGAGTGCATTTACTACATGGGCAAATAGAGTTTTCTTCACTTTTTTAAACCAAACACAGTTACAAAACACAGCTTGTTTAGGAATACTTTTAATCTTGTCACTGAGCACCTTTGCTTTGTTTAAGGGCACCATCTCACACCTGCCATAATACATGAAAAAAACGAGCATTAACTTCTCCCTGACTAACTTCTTTATCACTTTTGATCGATACCACCTAAAAGTTCTTTTCGGATTTTGTCATGCAGTCCAATCCTTCTTCAATGTCATCCACTCCAAGCAAATCACTTCTTTGTGCTTCTTTGGCAAGCATTACATTTAACTCATGTAATATTTGCAAATTTCTAAGTAACTGCACGTGACATTCTCCACTCTCTGAAATATTAATTACTTCTACTCCTTCTACCTGTCCAGAAATTAGATCTTGAGAAAGGACATTTAAGGATGTTTTGGAAGTATTTTTCATCCTAACAGACTTAGTTTGACTTAAACCATTCCTAGCCTTTCTATCTCAAGGATTACCATTATTAACCAGAACATGTTTTGGCCTATTTTCCTGACTACGCATTCTGTTTTGCCACCTTGTACTGTCTTTTCTCTGCAGAAGGCCATTAGACAACTTCCCATCACAATTTACTTCTATTTCCCATTGCTCTCCATGTTGCTTTAAGAACTTGCAAGCAACTGGCTTGTTAGCTCTTTTCTTTACAAAATTGGTTAGTCCAGCTTTCACCAGGAACACTTTTTACTCTAAGGAAACAATGAACACTGAGCCTTGGCAAAGTTAAGAACTTTTTTCTGAATCCTGTAGATTTCTGAAGGACCTACAACTGCCACATTACCATAGTCAATAAGGTCTACCTCAAAGGAGTTTCCTGATTTCAGAGTTTTAATAACTGCTCTATAGTAAAAACAATCGGTGTCATGCTCTCCAACAATGAGATCTCCTACCATGAGCTCATCTAAGCAATTTTCATGACCTATATTCACCATGCTTTCACTTAATTCTTTTGCTAGTTGTATTATTAAGTTTTCATCCTCTGCAAGCTGAACATAGAAACCTGATGAACTATTCACATGAGAAATATACCCTGCTACTTCAGAATTCACCTGAATATCACGTTGAGGAAGACTGATTAATTTAGGTGTATTTTCATTACGCCTTTCCTGCTGACCCATATAATTTAGACTTTCATTATGAGATTCAGGGAGAGCATTTACAGTTACTTCCTTTGAATCTAAAGCAGGATGACAGAGTTAGTGAGAAGCAGACTCTCCACCCAGAGGTTCCTCCCTGTACTCCAGAACAGCACTGACAGCATTTCTAAAACCTGGTCCTTCACTGTCCTGTAAAGTTTCAGTGTTTCAATTAAGCTGACAATAGAATTCTGAAGGACTATATGCGAGTTATACAAACCTCCTCCTCACTTCCAATTTTAATATTAAAAGATGAGTAGCAAAAGCTGTACAGAGAACCCAAAGATGCAAGGCTTCTCAGACCAATACATTCAGACTGGGTGACACCATGTTCTCTGAGGAATTCCTCTGCGCTAATCAATGGAGTCTGTCTGTAAGTCAACTATATTGCATAAACAGTTGGGGCTTACAAGAACAAGAGCATAAATTATGCAAGTCAGTGGTCCTCCAGAAGCAGAATTGAAGTCTTTAAAATGCCTACACATTTCTTCAGACCAATTAAGCGAGTCAAATCGTAAAGGTACATTTTTAAGTCTACACCTAAATGCTTGACTTTCCAGAGTTAGAAAATCTGGAAGTACAGCCTGAAGGTCTTTAAGTAAAACTCTTTCCCAATAACCACAGTCTACAAAAATCACATCAACTTCGTCTGTGGATACCTGCTGCACAACCATTTCTCTGTACCACTTCCCATCTTTGGGGCATTTAACAATCTGTCCTGTTTTGTAAGGACTGGTATGTTCTTTATAGCAAGTCTGAATTTGTTCCATTAAGTTATTTAGCTTTGGTAGTTTGCTTTGCAACTGACATGAAAAGTCTGCTGGGGAAACCATGCAAGAACACACTACTTCAAAAACAGCTCCTGATTTAAACACAAGTTCTTTATAAAATAAATTCTCCTCACATACCAATTTACATGTTTTAGAGAGAGCACCTTTTCCAAAACAGGGCAGCACAACAGATTTTTCTCAGCGATAAAGGCACACTTAATGATTTTTTCTTCTGAAATCCTTCTCCATTTCCAGATACCTTACTTCTACCAAAATTACAGATGCTCTGTGCGTTTACTTTTTTTTTTTTTCTTATATTTGCAGATATTTAGGTCTTTACCTTTTTTTGCCACATTTAGAACAGAATCTTGCATCTTTTCCCAGTACTCGGCATATCCAGCTTGAACCATACATGTGGCCACATTCCTTTGCTTCAAACCATCCTTATACTGTGCCTGAACAATATATGTGTTGTTTTGCCTTCCAATGACATGAAGCAGCAGTAATTTGTTAAATACAATTTCTCTGAAGAAATCAATTTCCTTTTTAACCCACACCTCATCCACAGGAAACGTGCAAGCAAGTTTACAACACATAGCTAAAGCTGGTAAATCAGAGAACTGAGGAAGCAATGTTTTCACATCGTAACAGGGTACTGTATCTGTATTTCCAAAATCCAGAAAATAAATAGTAATGTTTACACGAAGCACTTCAGTGACAACACCCCGATAATACTGCATATCTTTGCTATACCGGGCACAGCACAGCAGTCCAGGTTCTGGGTTTTTAAGGACCATTTCATCAACTCCACACTGGTTATATGTGTCTGCAATATCTTTCATCAAGGCTTGAAATTCATTCTGATATTCACATGTTTGAATCCAGAAGTCAGATGGATTTATGACATATACCACAAAAGCAGTATGAAAAGAATTCATTTGCATTTCTACTCTTCTGCAGTGGCTTGACAAAGAAATATTCCTTTCAGGTAAGCAGCTTTTTGTATGTTTATTTCCCGTACAATTCTTAAATGAATTGTACCTCTCATGACATGGTTTGTCGTTTACAGCAATACTTGTGATGTTTGTTTCCGGAAGTGAGACACACGATGCAGCTGCCTCATTCTTTTTTTCTGGATGCTTAGTATTGATTCCCTGATTTAGATTTTGCAGCGTAATATAATACAAGCCTTTAATGTTATCGAATAAATCAACAAGGACACACACAGAAGTCTGTCCTATCAAGGCCTGTGTAAGTTCTTTCAGCTGAATTTTTTTTACTGTTTCATCCTGACTACCAAAACAAGACAGCGCACATGGAAATGAAATCATTGGTAATGCCATGAACTCTACTTTAAGTTTCTGAACACAACTAGATGGCACAGCTTCAATATTGCCAAAATCCATAAACCAGACTTCCACGCAGCCAGAGAGAACCTCTTTTATCACTCCCCTATGCCACTGTCCATTTTGCCTTTTGGCAGCACAGAGCAGCCCTAAACTTTCAGAAGAGTTATTTTCTCTACTGATAGCTTCATAGTACAAATGCATAGCTCCTGTCAAACCTTCCAGTTCTTTCTGCCATTTCTGCATCTGACAGTAAAATTTATTCGGGCTTACTGCAACAGTTATTTTTACAATTTCTTTACTGCCGACAGGTAGATGTGGAAAGAGATCACCTGGAACTGGCCAAAAAACTGTTGGTTTCTCAGAATCACTCAAAGTAAGCGACTCCTTAACTGGATACTTCTGTTGCAACAATTGTGGCACTCTCTTACAAAGCATTACTTGGGGAAATGCTCTTAACATTTCTACAATAAAACAAAATGAATCTCCATCAATAAATTTTCCTAACTGCAGTTCAAGAACATCACTAATGATCTTTGGCACTTCTAGAATAAACAGCTGGCATGGCGTAACAGCTTTCACATGACCTGTAATCTGTACTCCTACCAGAGATGAAAAATAGTTAACAGCTTTTGGACCCCATTTTTCTCCAAAAGGAAGTATGTTTGCAAAAACACCTGAAACCACCTTTGGAGGCAGCTCAAACAATTCATCACAAGCACATGCAAGATGTGTTTCTCCAACAACTAGCACCTGCCCAGTGTCTATAAGAAAAGCCTTGCAGTTATTCTCTCTCTTTTCCAGAACTCTTCCCCTATGCCATCTTCCTTCTGTGTCTTCCACCAAACAAGACCCACCAACATAAACATTATCTCTTACTTTGAATACACGCTGTATTTCATTTTGAAGTATGTAATAGTCAAGCTCACATCCTGCCTTGTATTGTTGACCCTGGAACACTATAACCAAGCATTCGGAGTGGCATTCTACTTGAGTGATTGTCAGATTCACATCTTCTATGTTTGTTGAAGGCGTCAGAGAGACCATCCTGTCTGCAAAGAGAAGGCATAAGATCAGCCTAGCCTGGTAATTTTCCTTTTTATTTTTGCCAAGTAATTATTTACATGAAAGTTGTTTTCAAAATGCTTTAATACATTGTTACACTTCTGGTTAAAACACATACTAAACATTTAACAACCTCATGTTCTTGCGCAACTGCGATACCCTTGACACAATTTTCTTTAGAAGGACTTTTTCAGATAACACCTGAACATTAGAATTCCTCTTGTGGCTACAGACAAATTTTACCACTTGAGAATAATTTGTAATCAGAAACTTGTCCTCAGAGTAAGACAGAGTTAAAGATTATAGAGAAAATGGCGGGGGGGGGGGGGGGGGGGGGGGCAGTGGCGGCAGACAGACACACAGGGATGTGGAAAAGGACAGGACAGATGACCAAGATAACTATTTCTCAAAGAAAACAAAAGAGCAGAAAGCCATTAACGCCATTTATACAATCTCAGTTCATCTCACAAATGTTACTTACATGCAGTAAATTTAACTGCAGATCTCTCCAAAGGAGATCCAACGCAGTGTTTCATTGCACTGAACTTGCAGTTACAAGGAGAGTTTTACCTGCAAAAGTACTTTCAGCCTGGTTTTCTCTTTCTTTTTAATATGCAAATGACAAAGGTCTCCTCCCCTACCACCCTGCTTTTTCTGCATAAATCACTTCTTCAAATCAGTAACATCTTGTAGCTGTTGTGCTTTACTGTTTACCTAATCTGGCTATCTACACACTACCAAGTATAGCTGTAGCATATTTTAAGTTTTCATAATTGCAAGGACATACAGAACACATTATTTATGTCCAACACTTCTGCACTGGTGCGTTTTGTACTGTCTCAACACTCCCAGCTCTGACAGTTTAAGTATCCTTGAACCCTTCAGATATTTCTCTGACCTTCATCTCTAATCTAGTCTTCAAGATCAGCTTCCAGTTCCATTTAAATTTGTCAATGGATCTGTTACCGCACATTGTTTGAAAAGGCTATGCATGCCATAATTTAACCAAGTAATTCCATGAAATGAACTGCTGTCCTAACAAAGTAATTAGGCTAGACAACACCTATCAAATGTGCAGACAGTAGATAAATACACAAGGCTAAACTCGACAAAGCATATGCTTGATTTATGATTTTTTTTTTTTAAAGCTGAAAGTGAATATTTCAGTTTCAACTACAAGTTATTATGGCAAGCCCTTCCTCAGCCTGCAAAAAATCTTCAACAGAACTGCCAGGATAGTTTTTTCACAAGCATACATGAACTAGCTGGGGATCATACAATCTGTCTTCAGAATAAATATTGATCCCTATCATTTCAGTTCCACAGAAAATAAAAATGAATAAGTAAATGAGTACTCCTACTGTAAATCTTACCAGAACATCTTAGGCGGGAAGAGGAAGGATACAGGACTTCTCTAAAACAAACAAACAAAAAACCACCCACAAAACCAGAAACGACAACTGAAACTACTAAACACTCAAAAACCTCCCAGTAAAAGCAGTACCAAATCTAGATCTGCAAACACCTGCTTAAAACAAGCCCCTCTGTTTTTCACTTTTCCCTGGAATAAAATAGAAGCCTAAATTCTGGGGTTTTTTTAATAGAAGAAAACAGCTTTCAGGGAAGGCTTCTGTCTGCCTGGAAGAAGCATCTGATCATCACTTTTAAAGGTGCACCACTAATGCTATGGGCACCTTTTCTTTTTTTCCTCTTTTTAATTGAAACAAAGCCCTAGTTGCAGGAGGAACACATAACAAATCAACTTGTGCATCAACATCTGCCTGCCCATTGTCACAGCCTACAGCATCACACAAATAGCCACATATCTACAGTTTACAAAATAGCCTTTTTTTACTCACCTATACACGGTTCAGACTTTTCATTCAAAACACACCTTCAGAAACCTCAGCCCTCTTGTTAAGAGCTCTGCAACTCTACAAGGAAAGCTGACAGAAAAAAATTAGAAAAAAGTAAACTAAGTTATTGTACTTTGCTAATAAGTTAATTGACTTGATTTTATAAAATCATTTTTTAATACAAATATAGAAAGATAAGAAATATATTTTAATGAAACTTGTAGCTGCATAGTAAAAGCTGCTATGAAATCCTTTGTACAGTCCTGTACCAAGGCCAGAAGAATGGGCTAGATAGAATCATTGTTTATAACTTCGGTAACAAATTTGGGTTTTACAGATTTCTTTGTATTTGACTAGTCTTCTGTCTATAGAAAATGTATTGAAATGTCAGAATATAGAATTAATGGGAACTGGGGAGAGTTGACTGGAACAACTTGTAGTTACCTGCCAAGAAACCGTGAACTTTAGTAAAAGGTAATTCTGGCAGGGGGAGATCGCGACCACCGACTCATATACCACCTACCCAAATCGTACCCCAGACCCATTTCTAGACTTTTCCAACCTTTACTGCTCAGAATCGGACATGGGAGGAGTGTATGTTAATGATTTTCAGGAAATATTATTATGCATACATGTTTAATGAATATGTATGAATAAGTTCTATATATGGTGTATGACTCTGAAGCTCGGTGTGCGTTGATCGTGAGAGGACTCACTCACGCACCCAGCCGTCAATAAAGAAGTATCTGCTCATCTACATCACATTGGTGTCGATAAGTTCTTCATTCCGAGATTTCAGTGCCAGTACTACTTTTAAATCATCCTCCTGCCCATCGAATGCACCCTGGAAGTTTTCCACATGCCGTTTAATTATGTTCAAGATTTAAAAAAAAATAATTACAAAACTGAATCCACCTTCCTAAAACCATGATAAGGCCATTCTTCTTTCACTGCAGCTCAAAAAAGCCATCAGTCAGAACACTACACAGATAACCTACCACCTACTTTCTAGGCAAGAACAGCAATACATTTATCTTTGTTTGCAATGCTTCAACTATCAAAATCTATACTCTCTCACTCTACTATACAAACTTACAGCACAACAACAGAGCTTTTAAATACAATCAAATGCAAGACACAAGCGACAGCTTAAGGTACCTTTACCACCCCCCCAAAGCAGCAGCTCTGACCGGGGCTGTTTGACACCCCAAGCCGCGATCGCCTGCGAGGAGCTGGGCTCCACCCGGCAGCGCTCGGATCACCGGATGGAGGCTGCCACCGCCAGGCGAGACCCCAAAGCGAAGGCAGCCATCCTTCGGCGGCAGCAGCAGCTTCCTCACCACTCACAAGCGCGAAAGCGACATGCGAGAGCCACAAACACCACAGCAGACTACTTCACACCACCGCAACACCGAGCCCAACAGCCTACCAGCGCTACCAATGCTCACCCATCGCTGGCAAAATGGCGGCGCGAAAGCACGCTCTCGCACGCCGCGCAGCAGCACGCCCGCGCTCTGGCGCCACTGGAGGCGTAGAGGCCCTCAGTGTGGGGGCGGGGCTTAAGGTTGATTGGCGGGAGCGCGCGGGCCGCACCCAGCCAATCGGCACGGCTCAGGGGTGGAGGTGCCGCCCACACCGGGGGCTGAGGGCGGGAGGGCGATGTGGTTGGGCTGGGGCCGCGGCCGCGGTCCTGCCCGTCGGGGTGCGGGCGGCCTGGGCGGGCCAGGGCTGGCCCGGGGCGGGTTTCTTTCGTGCTGTGATTTCTTTCATTTGACTGTTTGGGGGTGGGGGCGTGTGTTCCTTTGTGTTTGTATTTTGTAGCCGTCTGTTATTTATAAGGTAGCCTCTAACCTTTGTATAAACTGTGGGTCACTGAATCTTTGGAGCTACTTAAAGGTGGTTTGAGAACTCGTACTCTTTCCCGTTATTAGGAAGAAATTATCCGTGCTGGGAGGATTACATCTTTACAGGGTGCAAAATGCTGCCCTAATTGCTTTTGGTTTTTTTTTTTTTGTGGGGTTTTTTGTTTGGTTTATTTTTTGTATGATGGGTGTGCAGGGAGCAGGGTTGGTTGGTTTTGAGTTTTTTTGTGGTTCTTTTGCTAAGAATATAATCTTGGTGAGGTGGTCACAATCAGAAAACTTGGTATAAAGTATAGTTCTACAAATATCAGCATATTCTGGTATATCTATAACTGATTTTGCTCTTTAGCATGAGTTCAGGTGTGTATAATAATTTATAAGGGCTCACTTCGAATTTTTACTTTTTTTTTCCCCCTCTGGTCAGGATTGCCATATCATAGTTACGCTTTGCAAAGTTGGGAGTGATAAAAACTGCTTTTGCAATTCTTGGAGATAGTAGTAATCTATTATGTTGAAGTCTGCATAATACACATTTAAAGGGGTATTATAGCTACTTGAATTAACTCTAAAATTTACAAGAGCTCATTTGATTTTGTAGGTAAGCAGTCATGTTTGTCACAGTCAAGATTTTTGTAAGAGCTACTCAGAACAAAGGTTGTGCTGATATACCTTTACCTTTGTATTTCTGGACAAAATGCCTGGTTTATTCTTGCATTCATCTGTTGGCCAACATAATTCCAGTATTGGCAGATTACCTCGGAAAACTGAGTTTTGCCTGGTCCGTTTACTTCTTTAATGGAAAATAACAGTGTACCTATTCATTCTGAACTGTAAAGTTGTTTACTTTCTTCCATAATGTAATGCAGTAATGTCCTGTGTACTCCCTCTATACCCTTGCCTTTCCTTTTTGGACTCGGACCTTCTCAGCTTTTTTGGTTTTTTCCCTCCTCCCTAGGTAACAGTAGTATGCATAAGGCTCTAGACATACATACTTCTCTTTAAACAACTCCTCCAGCAGGCCTTTTCACAGAAAGCATCTCACCCTCAACAAGTACCTCTTACAGAAGGTACAAACTTCAGGAAACTTCTCAAGTCTTAGTCTGTAACATAAGAAGTCTGGGATGGCAAGTAATTGATCAGCTTAGTATATGCCACACTTTTTTTCTTTTTATATGAATTTTTACCTGAGATGCTGTATCTTCTGTTGGCATACCGCCTGGGCTTAAATGGGCTCTCTTTTATTAAAAGAGTATTTTCTAAATTTACATTTCCTTGAGCATGATCGTATTACGAGAGAGCTGTTCTAAAGAGATGGACATCTAGTGTATCTAAACATTTTGGAGAACCCTACAAAACACCTGAGCATACTTGTGTCACTTCTAATAAAAAGATAGGATACTGCTATATTTAGCATTAGTAATAGATGGATGAAAACCTCGTTATACTGAAATTTTCCCTTCCCCAAGCTGTTTTGAAGCTCTGACTAATTTTGTATTTGTAGTTTTACTTTGTGGTGGGTGATCAGATTTCACATTCATAGAAACTCCATTAGTCTAATTAGGTAGAGTTATGTAAGAATGGACTTCATCAGTGCTGTATTTATAGCAAGGAAAGATAATATCAAATATTCTAAAGAACTTGCATTCTTGCAAGATTAAAAACCGCAGACAAATCTAGAACCCAAGGTAGGTGTCTTGGCATCCTTTACAGTGTGAAGGGAGAGGGCTGCCTCAGAATGGCAATTCAGAAGACTCAGGTACTACATAAGGGGCACTCTTTAATAGGAGTACTAGATACTACAAAGGGATGTGGGGTGTGGCAATGTTTTTCTCTGTAATTTAGGCTGAACTCAATCCTGTTCTGACTACAACCCAAAACTTATTCCTGAACTGCTTTTTTAAGGCAGCAAGACCTACATTTTTTCCTACTGAAATTGCAGCGGTGATGGCAGCTGCAATATAATAATCTTATGGTTAGAGCAGTCAGATTCTTGCAGCGTGAGTGAGTTTAAAATGTGTACCACTTCTCTGCACTGTGCATTAACCTTGGGCAGTGACGTGTGGTGGAATACAGTATGTCCCTCTTGGTTTAAGTTGTGCTACAGTGGGGTAGGGGAAAGGAAAAAAGAAGGCATGACCAGGCAATCTGTCAGGGCCCATCGGATGCTCAAGCTTTCTCACCTTTTTCTGGAAGGAAAGAAGAGGGTTTTTTGCTGGTTATGCCTTTGTAACAGAATTTCTTTGCAATGTATATCACTTCAGCCAGTGAAGATATGTCTTTTCTGACATTTTGTGGGGGGTTTGGTACATCTTTGGTTTACTCCAGAGCTGTATGATTTTGGGTTTTTTTTATTCCCCACCCCCTACTCCCCAGGGTTAATACCTAACTGGAAGGTACGCATAAAGCACTGCCAGATCTCAGAAGCAAGCTTCTCCAACAACATTTGAGATATGAGAAGTCACTATAGGTCATTGTAAGTATTCAGGAAGCACATAACAGCCGAAAGGAGAAATAGCAGTGTTGTGATATCCCAGAACATCCCTTTAATGTACTTCAGCAAACTTGTAAAACCTGTTCAGTATTTATATTTGAATTGCAAATGTTTTAAAATATTGGTGAAACTACATGTTGCACATTGATTAATACTAAATCTCAAGAGATTTTCCTAGCTTTGTTTACTGTGAGTTTTCATCTTTTCCACTTTATTGATCCTTACCAATTTTGTTTTGCTGTTATTCCCACAAAAAACTATGTTTTCCTTCCTTGTCATTACTGTGAGGAAGCCATTAAATATTTTTGCCATTTTATCCAGTATGGAAGATTAACAAACTCTAGTAAGTTTATTTATATTCCATTGACAGACATAAAATACAATTGAAAAAGTGTTTTGATGTGTGAGGCTTTATTCTCTTCACGCATCTAGCTCCTAAATGAGCCTCAAGTTGTTCTTTGTCTGTATCAAGATTATGAACAAGGTGGTACTTCATCTGTTCCAAAATATGTCTCTCTATGTCCACTCAGGATTTTTTTTTCATCAGGAAGATTTTGCTATGACTCTTTTATAGGCCTTAAAAATAGTTAATGAAAACTTAAAACTTTTCACTAAACAAGGCTTCTGTGCCCATGGGATGAAGTAGCTGTTTATCTCCTTTTTTATTCTGTAAGAGGTGATGGTCTGTTTCCAAGTTTGACTGCTTTCAGTACACTTCCATGTCAAATTTATTGTGAAGGAATGGGTACTAGTTTTCCATATAGATTCCAGTGTAGTATAAAGAAAGTGAAAGTATTCTCCTGCTACAGTTTATCAGAACACCATAAATGAAGCTCTACTGCCAGCTGCCTGCCAGGAGGTAGAATATAGCACTGTGTGAGTGAGCACCAGATAATGAGGAAATAATCACAGTTCTAACTAACTTCCAACACTTATGAAAATTGATTTTGAGGGAGGGAGCATAAGACAACACTATCCTTTGTTGTAAAAATTAAGGGGGATACTGAAACATATTTCCCAAAGGATGGCTTTTGGATAACATGGTTGTTCATCTCCCTGTCTAGACACTAACAGTAGTCTGAAGCCTTCTTAAAGTATTCTTGGCAGGTGGTAAATGTGTATTTGCTTGGATTTGAGCAGTGGAAGAAAAAAAAATTTGCAAAACATTGTAATCGGTAAGATACCATGTGAAAAAAAGGAGAGGAATTATCAGCATCTTGTCTTCGGTTTTGGTTTTAAAAGAGAAGTGGGACTCAGTAAATTCCTTGGGCGGGAAAAAAAAATAATTGGGTAACCACGTACCTCCAAGGAAGGCTCAGATTACAAGAGGATGGAAGTATCTCCCCAGTGGAAGAACAGTGAAGGGTTTAAGACTTAATCTTCTCCTTAATGTTTCCTTCCTGGGTGACTAGATAGCAGAATGCTCATGATACCAATAAGCACTGTATGCTGACTGGAATGAATCCCATTCTGAAGCGCCTGACTTTCACGAAGAATTATGTAGAGATCATAAATGCTTTGATTCCACATGGGGAGAGAATGACGATTCAACAAAGCGTATCCTACTTTTAATCCCCAACACTGTTATGGGATCTGCCCTTAGCATTGCTAAGATTGTTTCTGAATACTGATATAAAACTGTTACTAATATAGGTAAGTCTTACACTTTTTCATTTCTAAGAAGGTCACACTGTCATAACGAAGTACTTTGAAATTGTCTCCTATGGGGTTTGATTAGTCATGGCATGCTGAAGTGTAACGGGCATAGGAATTTATGCTCTGTGGCTTAGTTCCACCCCTCTCCAGTTTGTCTTGGGCAAACCTGAAAATACATGATTAAAAATGTATGATTTTTGATTGCCAGAAATGTTTTTATTGCATGTAATGAAATTGTTTTTCTAAAAGATAGCGCAGCATTCCTTCTAAGAGCATTTGTTTGTCTTTTAAATAAATAGCTTTGAAAGGAAAGATGCGTGTAACACAGAAGTACAAGTGAGTGGCAACAGCAGAAACACAGGATTTCTCAAAGTTCTAAAAATGAAGAGTGAAAGCACCTCTACCTAAGATAAAACTTACAATAAATGGCTTATCTTTTCCAGCTGAGGTGAGCCTAGATCTATTGTTTGAATGAAAACAATTACATTAGAGATAGTAGAATGATGTGATTATTTTCATATCCACTACCTTTTCCTGGAAAAAAAATCAGTCTCTTCAGAACCTTCCACACTGCAAAGATCTGTATGACACTTATAATGCTTTTTTTTTTTTCTCCTGAAGTCAGTCCAAAAGGTTTGTTGGCTTTTGTAGTAGTCGGCAAACTTGAAAAACAACGAGACTCAAAATAGTCATCTCAAAACCAAAGATAGTGCACTTTTTCCTACTTTGTCTGTCGAAGTGTGTTCCGAACGTCGCCTTAGTGTTTCTGTGAAGGCGAGCGGCAGCCGCTAGGTGGCAGGAACAACCACAAGTTCAGCTGGGTGCTGGGAAATGCGCCCGTGTTACTTCAGTAGAAGGAAGGAGCGCAGGAGTGATTAATTCACAGGAGTGATTAATGCAGTCTGACCTGTAATGAAATATGAGGGTGGGTATGCTGTGGAGTTTCACTAGAAGGGTCGTCACATTTATCACACTGTCTGAAACCACTGTAATTGGCTGACCTGAATTAAGTCTTGAAATATTTTCAGTCTATTTACACTACCTATTTACTCAATATGCGGTCAAAATTTCATTTCAAATGTTTTACTAGATCCTCTTCAATCTTACCACAAATATATTTTAATTGTGTTAATATCATCACTTATATGAAATTAGTCATTAACTTGGCAGCTTACATATAAAAAAGAAGAGGGTAGAAACAGCTTTTACAAAATACTTTCAACAGTAGACAATAGTTATTATTGCTTCTTAAAATACACATTGCCCATTTCAGTGGCAATAGGTGTTAGAGCAGAGAGAAGATATGCCCCTTGCATCAGAAGATATGCCCATTTTATAGGTGAAAGAACAAACTGATACTTGTTATTAAACAGTGGGACAAAGCAGAAGGTAGAATTTCTGTTAATAGGGGCCTCCCAAAATACGTGAGTTTTACTATGTGGACTACACCATGCCAGTAGAGCTGGGGAGAAAGAGACCCAATATTAGCGGTGAGGTTATTTCTCTGCTCTGCAGTTTGTATGGTGCTGTGTGGTAAGGTCACACCACTATGTCATCTTCGACATCAATTAGGCCCATAATGCAGAGCTGTGCATAAGAAGATCCTGCACTGCAGTTTTAACCTGGATGCCTGCATCTGCTGTGTGGGACGAGAGAAAGTCAGGGTCCATCTACATTAGCAGTTCCTGTGGCACAATCAGAGTACGTCTGTAAATTTGAATGGCTGTTGCTGGTGACCCTATATCCAAGTCACAGAACCACAGAGTCACGGAATGGTCAGGGTTGGAAGGCACCTCTGGAAATTACCTAGTCCAACCCCCTGCTAAAGCAGGTTCACCTACAGCAAGTTGCATAGAGTCATGCCCAGGAAAGTTTTCTCCAAAAAAGGTCTCCAGAGAAGGAGACTCCACAGCCTCTCTGGGCAGCCTGTCCCAGAGCTCTGTCACCCTCAAGGGAAAGAAGTTCTTCCTCACATTCAGGTGGAGCTGCCTGTGCTGCAGTCTGTGCCCATTGCCCGTTGTCCTGTCACTGGGCACCACTGAAAAGAGCCTGACCCCGTCCTCTTGGCACTTACCCTTAGGATATTGGTAGACATTGATAAGGTCCCCTCTCAGTCTTTTCTCCAGGCTAAACAGGCCCGGCACTCAGCCTTTCCTCATCAGGGACGTGCTCCAGCCCCCTCATCAACTTTGTAGCCCTCTGCTGGACCATTTCCAGCAGTTCCCTGTCTCTCTTGAACAAGGCAGCCCAGCACTGGACACAGCACTCCAGATGCAGCCTCACCAGGGCAGAGCAGAGGGGGAGGATCACCTCCCTGGACCCGCTGGCCACACTCCTCCTCATGCCCCCCAGGATGCCATTTGCCTTGCTGGCCCCCAGGGCACACTGCTGGCTCATGGGCAACTTGCTGTGCACAAGGGCTCCCAGGTCCTTCTCCACAGAGCTGCCTCCCAGCAGGTCAGCCCCAGCCTGTGCTGGTGCGTGGGGCTGTTCTTCCTCCATCGCAGGACCCTACACTTGCCTTTGTTGAAATTCATTATGTTCCTCTCCACCCTGCCCAGCTCTCACTGAACGGCAGTGATGTCTTCTGATGTATCAAACAGGTCAAAAGGTTTTTGAGGGAGGGAGGATTATTTAAGACTAGCTCTAGTGTCGTTACATGGAATGAATGTCTGCTAGCATTTGAAAAGCATTTTTTGAGTTAGGTTCATTCCAAAGAATTCATTTACGCACTGTGGAATAGGTCTGCAGTGCTGATCAAAGCAGGGTAAGTGGTAATAGTAGGGAGAGTCACCTCCCGTTCTGAACTAAAACTAACGTGAAAGCACACAGAGAGTAGCTAGACTTAGGCACTCTGTGGGTAAATTCTCAATTCTTCAGCATAGCGCTGGAAGAGTAGGGCTAATGGAGAGGTTGAATGACCATACAGGAAAAGGAGTTAACTATCTTCAGAACAGAATTTTAATAATTTCAATTCTTTAGATTCAAATAGTTCCATTTTTTATAGCAAATACCATATGTTTAAAGATCTATAAAAAAAGTTTGGTTTTTTTGGTTTTGAGATTAGTTTATTCTGACAGGGAAAAGGAAGTTGCATATGCAGTGGCAATTCTGTCATTAGAAATATTGTATAGTGTTTCCAATGAGTGGTAGAATGAACTATTGCATGTAGTGATAGTGAGTGAGCTAACTGAATTGTGAGTCATGAAATCACAGGAACTGAGAGGTGGAAAAAGACCTTTTAAGTCATCTAGTTCTCTCTGAAGAGGCAAACTGAATGATCTAATAGGTTTTTAACATTATTCGTTTCTATGGCTCATATCGATTAATTAAGTTCTGGACCCAACAGTAGAAGGTTGTATGTGAAGAAAGAGCGACAGCCCCTTCCAGAGTTTAATGAACACTGTGGATGTGTACTGCAGAGGTACACGTTTTTGATTATGCAGATCTGATGACACTTGTGTGATCTTAATTCATACTCACATGAAATATTAGCAAACCTGTTTGTGAATTTTACACATTCAAGTAAAAATCAGACTTCCTACACTCTGAACAAAAGACTGTTTTTGGTTCAGACACTGTCTATGCATGTGTCCACTGGATAGATACATAGTGTTAAGGAACATAGTCTTACCTTGAATGTCTAGGCACAGTTTTCATTTAAATGTAAGAACATCAGAAAAGGAAAAGGGGTTTGGTTGCTAAAGTTTCCCCATCTCATAGTTCAGGTTTATAATCTGTAAAAGGACTTTTTATTTAGGAATGTTGAACATCTTAATTTCCCACTGTAGCAGTGCTCAGCATCTTATTGAAGCTGATGTCTGTGGTGTGAAGCTAGTCCCATGTTTGTTTGGTTTTTTATTAAAAGCCTTACAATGTTAGACTTCAGTGTTAATCATTATATCCATCTTGTTAAATATTTTACATCTTGTCTCTGTTTACAAACAGAATGACTTCTCTAAAAATCTTTTCTGGCACTTGTCGTTGACCATTTGTATGAAATTTGAAATAACAGTGCGAACAATAGCAATGTTCCTTACAACATATGCTTGCTTTTCATACTTTCAGCACAACTTGTTCGTTCATGCTAGCACTCTCAGATGTTCATGTGTATGTGTGTGGCCTTTAGCACTAGTTCTCTTTTTAATGAATGACCAAATCCTACCCTCAGATAGGTAGAGGAAGTTTGCTGTGTACTGAGATATCTGCATACATAATTTCATCCATTTAGAGATTAGTTTAGAAATAGGTTTTCAGTTAAAATACCTTAAAACTACTTTTTCTGGTAAATTGTAGCTATACAGCACAAAGCAAAAATATTTCTGTGCTATGGTCTTTCAGACAATATACTGGAAAAGTATGATATACTACAGCAATTTTAATTGCTGCAGGGTGCTGATCCATCCTTGCAATTGAAGTACAGAGTTTTGTCATCACATGTATTAAAGGGGCAAAGACATGCTGAAAATCACACCAGCACTGGGATAAAATTTTGTACTTCTTGAAGTTAATGGCAAAACTCCCATTGAATTCATTGGAGCAAGGATTTCACTCCATATATTTCAGCAGGAAAAGTATTACACATCTTATTAATACTGTGTGGAAAGTAAAAAACAGAAAGATTTTCAGTATCCATTTGACTTTTCATTGTTTGTGCTGCAGATTGGTTTTGATTCTCAAGTCCCCTACAGCAAAAATGATATATAGGTAGTTTTCACTTTAAAGACCTGCTTTCACAGACTTGCACAAGCGCCTCTATGTGCCTGTCAGTGTTTCATTGATTTTTTTATCCATGAATTTGATTGTAGGATCAAGACTCCAAAGATGACAGTACCACAAATGAAGGAGAGAATGTACTCAGTAGCACGATTTTTCATCTGAAATTCACTCCCGCTTGACCCAGAGCTTGGCCACATTCAGGAAATTATGTAAGTCACACCTCCCGATCCAGACTTCGTGCTAAGCTCTTTTCCCAGCATTTAGTCTACTCTTAAGTTTTCCCTTTTCTGTCATCTAAAGTGGTATTTCTGGGCAGGTGGAGATTTCTGCTTCATATACTTTGCTTTTACTTGCAGCCTAAGCCATATAAAACACATTCAGACCTTGTACATAGTAGGTTTTTGGTACCCCCTCAACTGCCTTAGTGCAAAACCTAGTCCCCTTACACTCTACACAGATGTGCTGTGAGGTTTACCAGTGTGCATTGTACCTTGGTTTCAAAACACCAACATCTAAACCAGTGGCTAAAAAGGCTGAAAAAACACAGTTCCAAATACTGCCCTATGGGTTCCCATATAAATTGTTATAACAATACTTTTTTTCTGTATAATTTCTTTATATGGTAACAGGGAGTGTTCTAAACTAAGTCATAAGCCATTACTGGGTGTTTTTAACTGTTTCACTTGTATCTTAAGAATAGATGCCAAATACTGAGACAGCTAGTCATCTTCAAAATGAGTGCGTTTCCAAGGGGCAGTTATGCACAGCTCATGTACAACCCATGTGTGCACAAAATAAAATTAACTCTCTAATTCCCACATACTGCTGAACATATATATCACCAAAGTGCTTGTACTCATGTTTTGTGTGCTTGAAATACTTAATGTGGTGAGACCAGCATTTAAGATAACCAGTATACTCTTGAGTAATACATAATGGTGACTTGCTGAGATTGCTACTGGTCTGTCTACAACATACAGAGGTAAATATACAGTCAATAAAAGAAACCTCACATACAAATTACATTTATACTCTGTAGAGAGGGTTTTTTTTTTTATTTCTTCTTGTATTAAGATAATACAGTACTGATAATTAGTGTTAAAACTGAATGCTTTCAAAAACAGGTGCATGTCATAGAAAGGGATCTCCTGATCTGTGAAATCTAGTCTGTTTGCCAGCTGTCTTACCTGTGACTCAGTTTACAGGCTTCATGTTTAATTTTTTTGGCATGAGGACTTGGTTTTCCTTCTGCTGTCCTTGTTGAAATGTTCAGATGCAAAGTTTTTTGGTGAGAAATAAAATATCTTTACCCTACTTGATATTTGCATGAATCAAACAATGAAATTCTTTGTTTAAAACATAGCAAATAATGTCAACTTAAAAATATAGTTACAATTACTTATCAATTAAAGGAAACCCACTTTCATAACACCATTACAAACCATACCTCTATCACAGAGAAAATATGATAGTATTTAGAATTCTAGTATACCTTATTTGTCTGGATTTTAGGTGAGGTTTGTGAGAAGGAAATTGTCCTTTCCTGTTTGATTGCAATCAACTTTATTAAGAACTAATAGTGAACAGAAGCTACATGATGTTGTTCTTTTGGTCAATGCATTTGTAAATTAGCACACAACTTAATGATATTTAATCTGTGTAGGAAAATCTGGACTGTTTTATTACAAGTGCAGATTTTCACATCTAACTCCTTCAAATTATCCTTGGTGTGACATTTTCCATTTTTGAGGGTGAATGTCACATTACAATGTTCATACAGAAACTTTGTTAACGTCACAAATTACAAATATTTTAATGAGAACCTTCTTAATAACTAAGTACAATAATCTTGAGTCTTTCCTGTATATCTTATTTACCAAAGAATGCTACTGTGAAACTGAAGTTCATGCTTCAGACAGTTCTTGTAGGTGAAAAAGTTAATGAATGATTTAACTAAGATAAAATAAAAATAAAAATTAAGTTGAGCTCTAAAGCTCTTTTTCTATTTGAGTTTAACCAAATGTTAGTGTTTGTGGAGGAGGTTGTTAAATTCTTAGTAGATTTGCAATATGTGAGTCACAATTGAATCCTGACGGTCTCCATAGAATGATACCTGTTAATTCATGCATCAAGCTCCATAATCTATGGATAGAATTTTGTCAGTTAAAAATAAGATGTCAACAGAAGGAATACCTCATTACCTCTACCATGTTTTAATATTAAGTAGTTATCTCAAGGCTAAATTTAGATAATATTTTATGATATTTGCACATATGTTATCTTCAATATAAAGAGGAAAGTCAGTGACAGGAGTCAGTGACAGATTTACCATTGATTTTGGAAAAGTGTAGATTTTTTTTTAGTGGCAGGTCTGACTATTTTAGGTAAGACTCGAGCAAAAGGGAGACAAATCATATGTATAGAGTACTTCCTGACATGGTTTTGTCATGAGCCAACACTCTTTCAAAAAATTCCTGGCATGATTATAGACTCAGCTTGGGACAGGGACTATTTTACAGTAAATTTGGATGCTAACAAGTTTTACCTTGTTTTGGAGAGTAAGGAAGATTAGTGAAGAGGGTGGAAATGGTTTACACCAGTTCAGTGAAAGGGCAGAGAATCCTGTTTGGCACACCTGGGGCACAGATATAACCTCTATGTGTGGATTTCTAAGAACCTGACTTCATTCCCCCTGAAAAGGGTACACAGTGACTTTTCTAGATATTTCATTGGGAAAACTACATTGTCACTTCCCTAATGTAAAATAAGGAGTTTTAAAAGTAGAAATTACTCAGTCGCCTCTGCTTCTGCAGAGAGCACATTCCTGTTAGAAGAAAGCAAGCAATTTCCATTTTGTCGAAACAAAATTGATTTGAATTTTAGCTGACAGGTTGTGACTGCAATTTTCTTTGTTACATGGGATAATGCAGGGGACTGGAAAAGGTAGGAGGAGCTTGAGAGTTGCCTCCATTCAAATGGTCATAGTGGTTCATGGAAGTGATTCCTTTTCATGTGTTCTATGTCAGGGCGATCTTTCAGCTGAACAGGTCAATGTGGTCTGAATTGAGGATTATCGGTTGATCTGAGCCCTAAAGCATTTGCTTTGCATAATTCTTATCATCCCCCCACCCCCCCGCTGAAGAATTGCACAATGTGCAATACCTCTAAAAGGTCTTATCAGGAATATTTTGTACAAGAATAGTCAAGCTTTAAAAGGTAAAAATATAAGTAATTGACAACTATAAAATTATTCAAGAACTATATATCACTGGGAGTACACATCCAGCAAAATAAAAAGCAGAATGTAAATATGTATTGAATACAAGCAAGTTTATAAACAGTAGCTTTGAACTGGCTACCATGGGCAAACAGCAGGAAAGAGGTGATTGCACAGACTTTGCTATGGATTGTGCAATGTCATTAGGGACCTTAGGAATATACTTTAGTTGCTGTCCTGCTCTGACATCCAGAGTCTTCTGATAATGTATTTGTGGCTTCTTAAACCATTCTCCACTGCAGTCACACCTTCAGCTGCAGTGTCATCATACATCAAAGGAAAGTTGCTGTGAATTCTCACAAAATAGCTAGACAAAGTCAAACTATGTACTAGGTTCTTTGAGTGTCAATATTCACAAATGTGTAAAAAAACCCTAAAAATATTTTTTTTTTTACAAAAGATGGATCCAAAGATTATTTCAGTGAGAAATATTTTTTTGAAGATCTATTTTTTTCTTAACAGTCTTGGCATATTTGGGACTCCCTACCTGCCCTGCCCCTCCCTCCCCCCCCCCCCCAAAAAAAAAACAACAACCCAAAAAACAAAACAAAAAAAACAAACCCAGAAATATGAAAAATAACTCTTCATTAAAATCCAGAAACTTGCTAAGAGCTTTAACTGGTGGGGATATTTTTCTGTTAAACATAAGAAAAAAGCCTTAGTAGGATTTTTGTTCCAGTTTTAAATTTTCCATGAATACCAGTTAATATGTTTCTATCATATTAGTGATGAACTTCTGAGACTCATTCAGATCTCTGTCTTGATCTGCCTTTGACCTTGGCTTTGATGCTGACAGTGAGACCAGGAAACTGCAGAACCAAAATATATGTAATGCACTGATACAGATTTTGAAGTTGCATAAAACTTTATAACTTAATGGGTGTTGAGATTGTTTAGACTTTCTAGATTTCTCTCTTAAGCAAATAAATCCTTCCTATTTTTCATTTTAAATGCCAAACTGTCTTCATGGTATCTTAGTTATTTTTAAGCAGACTAATGTATTGTCTCTTTACCAGTGCCACATCAAACTTCTACCACATTTCTTGCCTTAGAATAAGAGCCTTCACATGGATGCCTTTGAAATCACAGGTGTGGAGGCAGCCCGGTCCTGATAAATTTATTTTCATTTAGAGTTTTAATAAATATCAAAACTTCTAATCATACCTGGAGTTGAATTGGGAAGCTGACTTAATTGCTAAATGGGGGGTAAGGCAGTGCTGTGTTATGGTAACGGTTCTCTTAAAATCAGTTCTCAACAAGGCTTCCACCTTTATAATCTGAGTTGAAACTGTGTATCATGTTTCACCTTGGATAGGAAAAAATCCTGTAGAATTAACCACCAGCAATACTTAGTGGTACCATGTAAAGCGGTGACTGTCATTTTCTATTAAATTAAAAGCAATCTTGGCATGAGCAGATCAAACTCTTCATCTTTGTTTCCAGCTACTTCAGAATTGAAGATAACTTGAAAATTTACATTTCTTATCTCTGTTCTAGAAAAGTCTCAGTGCATAAGAAGTTCATAGCTGCTTCTGAAGTGAGTATTTATTTGATTCTTTTATTTTTCCCTCATAGGAGATGGTAAAACTTACTGTGAGCTAATTAAGTCTGTTTACCCAGATGGACTAAGGCCACACTTCAAGAATGATCTAACACCTGATAAAACAGTGGCTTGAGGAAAGAGTCCTTGCAAACAAAACTGAAAGGTAAGGATGTATTGATAATTTTCAAGAAAAAAAAAAATTTGCAGACAACCTTCACAAACAATTCTACAGAAAATAGGCTGAAGGGTAATGGTGCAATTGTATGTGACTTCTCACATGAACCGTTTCTTGGCATCCATAAATTAGGTCAGAGTCATGGTAATTTCAGAGAGTAAAGCACTGAAGATAAACAGTATGCCTGACCTAATGATAAAGCAGAATAAATGAAGATTGTTTAATCTGCAGAACAGCACCTTAAAATCTGGAAGACTGTCCCTTGAATTTGGTAAGCACGTACACTGTTACTGTGTGAGCTAACTCACACTAGAAATTGTGCGTATGTAGAAATTGCAAATCATCAGTTTATCTTGAAGATTACTGTGTTGCTATTGTTTGTAGATTATTGCCATGTAATTACTGATGCATTCATTACCTTCCTTGGCCTTGATAACCACTAATTTGCATTTCTCTTTTTGCAGGTCAGATATAGATACTGCCTTTTTGTTACTCATTTAATTTGATTTTTTGCTCTTTGCTTACCAAGAGCACCGGTCCAAGTCTCAGACTACTAAATTCTATTAAGTACGATACAGTGTTTCTGTTTTGTCACAGCTGGGTATCATAGAGCTAAAAATCAGACGTTGCCTTAAAAAATTTACACTCTGATATCATGACCTGGTCTTTACATATGTGGGTACTCTTTGTTCATGCAGTTTATCCTACTGATGCCAGGTTTCTTGGCCTAAATATATTTAGTTGCCAGTATTAATTGCAGGAGAGAGTCAGCATCAGGGAAGGTACTGAACTTAATCAGTTGATGTTACAGAAACTTCGGAAGGTTAGTGTTAGTGGGTTGTTATTCTTTGGACCATGGACAACATTAGACAACAAAAAAAGGGAGCAGCATTTTGTATATAAAGTAATAACTATCTCTGTAATAACTAACTCTGTCGCAAGTGACAATGAATGCTTGCAGATGTCTCTTCTGGTTGTGTAGTAACTAAATGTCATGATCAGATACTTCTTCCACCAATGTCCCCAGCTATATGGGGGGTGGGGGGGTGGTGTTCTGTCACATGATCAGAGGTACTGCAAACACAGAAGACCAATGCATGTCCAGTGTATTTCTCCGTGCTTGTCTGAAGCAACAGATTTTTGATGAATTGCATAGCATTGTATAGCACAGGCACATACTCATTGTCCATAATCTACTCCTGGCTATGCCAGAAGAGCAACTTAGAATGATGGTAACTTGGGAGTAGAAGGCTTCCCTCAGCTTAGTTGAAAATCTGGGTAAAGACAGGCAGAAGTCTGCATGACCTGTTCAGATGACAGCATTTTTGTCCCTCACTTTCAGTTGCTAGTGTCAGTACCTCACTAATCATCAGAATACCTACATGCCAATTCCATGACTAGAAAGAGAACTTCAACCATTTCCAATAAACAGGAGACAAAAGCTGGCCAATACTACAGACACATCTAGCCTACTGCCTCTGTGAGACCTTCAAGAAGCTGAGACAGTAGAAGCAGACCAGATAAATAGTCACATAAGGATGTTACAGCCCTTTGTCCTCAACATAAACTGTCTTCATGTAACCATGACGGTGACTATAGCTGCCATCTACAAAATTTCTACCGTCAGTGGAGCTTAAAAGAATAGCCCATCTATTTCTCTTCTTTACATTGCTTAAGGAGAAGAAAGCAAGCTGTCCTTTTATGGGACTTCAATATGAGCAAAATACTGCAGACATCATTCCACCAGTATTAAAGCATCCTCATAACATCATAAAATTAGGGAACAATCATGAACCAATTAATTATAAATTTAGATAGAGGGGTGTTAGTGGTAACCGACATTATTTCGCTAGCATACTAGGTCCTGGAGAACCAAAATACAGCCATACGGGACTGAAAATATAAGGGGGAAAAATACAGTGGGATCAAATATGCAGAAATGGCAAACTCACAGGAATGGATTTAACTGAGAGGTTAGACAGTGAAGAAAAGTTGTAAGGAAAGTAAAAAGACATGAAGAGAAAACCATGTTTGGAAGATTTAAATGGAAGTTTAGAAGTTTTAACAGTATCAGGAATAAAAGGATTCCTATTAATGATTTTTTGTCTGTTTCTATGAATGCAAATATATGCTGCCAATAATCATGCAGAATAGGAAGAAGTCTTCTAGATATACTGTTATTTTCATTTTTGGAAAACATACTGGGTGACTTTATAGTAAGGTCATGCCCAAACATTTTCCACTCCAACAATAACTAATGAAAATATCAGATGTCATCCATTATAATGCATACTTTAAAATAAGCATATAGGGATAACTTGCATCCAAAAGTGTTTTGGTTGGTTGTTTTTTTTTTTAAAGCTGCCATAGGTGGCTTCTGTACTTTTAATATTAATTTTAGTAAGTCTTCAGATGCTTCTTAAGAACTGGAAGAAAACTAGCATTTTTGTCAAGGTGCCTAGTGCTTATGTAGACTGTTGCAAGGCTTCAAAATAGTGTTTCATAGCATATGGAAAGCAAACTGAGGAGGTGTGTACCAGGTAAAGTGGGACTAGACTGGCCTAGAAGACAGGCAGACTGCAGTGCTTCAGAGAGTAACAGTCACTGGTTAGAAGTCTAACTGATAGTTGGTGACTAGGGACTTTCCTTGGGGTCAATACCCGGCCTGAAACTGTTCAGCATCTTTATTAACCTGGATAACTGGAGAGAAGGCACTCTTATCAAGAACATGGGTGACAACAAATAGAGGGGAGGTGATAGATATGCTGAGGGCAGGGATGCTACTGAGAAGGACTTTGACAGGCTAGTGAAGTAGACTGACAGGAACCTTTTGAAGTTCTGTAAGCTAAGTACAAGGGTTTGTATCTCGAGTAGAGTAAGACCACAGAACAGGCTGGAGACCGACTTGATAAAAAAGAGCCTTGCAGAATGGGAACTAGTAGGCAAGCTGAATACAAGTCTGCAGTATGCCCCTGCAGATATGAAGGCCTACCTCTATATAAGAAGCTGTGTTAGCAAAAAAGTAGCTAGAAGGGCTAGAGAAGTGATTACTCCTTTATATTGAGCACTCTTAAAACTGCATCTGGGATAAGGTGTCCAACAAACGTTCCGAAAAGGAACATTAAAAACTCAACCTCACAATTAATACAGAATCCCTCAAAAATATGAAGGAAATGTAAAGTTAATGGCACAAATTCACATGACATTTAATCTAAGTTTAAATCAAATATAAGAAAGAAGTATCATGTATTTGGGTGGTCCAAATATGAAAGATGCAGCTTTTGAAAACATTCTTCATCTGTCTCAATTGAATGCTTTGAAATTCCTGTAATGTCACGGAATTGCCTCTGTATTATGAAAACATTTTAAAAATGTTTTGTTTCAGAACAAAAGGATATAGTTCAGTCTTGAAAATACCTTCTCACCTTAAGTAGCAGTAATTCCAGTACTGCTAACAGTATTGTCATTAACATTGGTGTTTTTTAACAAGAATATTGTATGTAACATTTATAGTGTATCTTTATTAAAACTCCTAAGTGCTTCAGGCATCATTTGTTCTTAACTTCCATTTCTACTTAGAAATGATAAATATCTGCTTGTCATAGGAACAGGTTCTTAAAGAGAAGGTAATTTGCTTTTGGCCCTTTTCGATAGCAGACTATTGCCCGATCCTTTGGTAAGGTGGAGCCAAGGTTTTGTTACTGTTTTTTTTCTTATTTCCTTCCCACCGGAGTAGGAAAGAAATGAACATGCACTGAGCCTGTCTTTGTGTAATGCTAGCAAACTGGTAGTGGGGCAGAAACAAAACTGAAATTCAGTTAGGCTTTGTCATAGTCATACATCAGCACATATCTAAGCCATGAAACAGTGCTGGGCAGAACCACCACTGTGTCACCAGCTGTCATAAAAAATGAAAAGAAACCTATTCATTGGAAGTAGAAAGACTTCAGTACCAGTTACATGTAGTGTACGGTGGTCTTGCAGGTGATTAACTAGCCTCACAGTGACAGGTCTGAAAATTAATAAATGGACACAAAAATAATGAAATTTCTAATTAATTTGTACTTTTTCCTGGTAACACTAAGACCATTATCTGGAAGTGGAACATAAGTCAGTTGTTTTCTGTACTTAGTCAGGAGTGTGTGTGTTTAAACAGTTGTCGATGAGTGTATACTTGCTCACTTGTTTATCTCGCTTTTCTGGCTAGTTTTTATAATCCCTTCTGTGAAATTTTTTCCTCTTCATAGTTTTGTCATCAAGTGGAGAATGAGGTGAGAGGAGTATGTATGATTTCTTGTTAATGGTAGAATGATGTAACTGTTCTAGGCATAATGATTCAGATTCAGTTTCACTGAAAAGACTACCACACTATCTCCTGTCTACTCTATGGACTTGGAGGAGCTCAGATAGGTTAGATTCTGTATCTGTAGATGCAAGTACAGTATGGTACGTTCTTATCCAAAACAACTTTGACAGGCACCCTTGTGAATTTTTTCAGCTACGAGATCTATGCAGTATTTGTGCAGGGAGAAGGAGTCTTATCAATAGTGCTGACTCTACCACTGTTATCAGTATTGTGCATGTAGGTTAAAACTGGTGTCACTGAGTGAATGAACTCAAGCCTGAAACCAGTGTCTGCCGTACCTCCTGTTTACCCCGGTCCTTATCAGAGAAGTTATAAAGAAGCTGCTCTATCTGAACCCATTTGGATTATAGAGAAGCAACAAGAAATACCATGCTTTAATTACTAAGATCCCAGATACCTGGACTTTGCACATAAATAATCTCTGTTGGCTGCAACCTTTGCACAGCACAATAAATATGTCGGCTGCGTGGCAGTGAGCTCATTGAGTTAGTAACAGAAAAACAAAGGAATGGTTTGAAGGTAGTCATGTAAAAATAAATGCAGGAGGAACCACTGCTTTACAGCAAATGTATGCTCTAATTTATTTGAATGAAGAAATTACCTTAATAGAGGAAAAAAGTCTTTGTTTTTCAGTACTTCTAATTAGTCATAGTTTTATAGCAATATTTGAATTTTACTCAGACACAGAAGTCAGATATAAACAAACAAAACAAAGGTACCTTTCAGCTAGAAAAACAATTTAGTATGTGCCAACTGTAATGCCAGTTGTACTCTGATACCCTTTTCAGAAAACTAAAACCAGATAAATAATTCAACTTGTATTGTATTTGTTTTCACGTAAACTTCCCCCCACACTCCCTCCCCCCGAGAAAAGCACAGAAAATACACGTGATAATTTGATAAATTTCCCCTTTTAATTTTTCAGCCAAGTAAATAGACCTATAGTTATAGTGATAAGAGTTGAAATTTTTCAGGGAACTGAGCATGGAAGAGAATTTCCTAAAGGGTTCAGGCAGTGAAGTGCAAGTGACATAAATGGGATTGCTTGTATTAGTAGCATAAATGGGAAACTTAAACTGGTATTCCCATTAGGTGCCTTTATGCGTCACAAGGTTCTTAAATGCTTTTGGAAAGCTGGCTCTAGCCAGTACTTTATTTTCTTTAGGTTTAATTGTTTTAGATTAGAAAGAGAAATGCAAGCTATTTGCAAATCACTTTTCTTTTTTTCTTTAATAAAGCAATCCACGTGTCAAGTTTAGAATTACTCATATTTTATTAATTCCCAGTGTTCAAATTTACCTGGTTATTTTTAACACGTATGTTTTACACGGGGATAGTGTAAAATAGTCTGCATAGAAGTACATTGGGCTAACACAAAGCCTGAATTTCATCCATTTGCTTTCAAAGGGCAAGGTAAAAAAAGACCTTTGGGCATATGAAATTCAATGCAGTTAGGATTTTAAGCAAATGAGTTCATTAGAGTTGTTTATATAAGTCTTATTTGGGCACCTAAGGTTTTGTGGGTTCTTACTGTTTTTGTGAAAACTTAATTTGGTGCCAAAATGTTTCATGTTCCCTGAAGCATCACCATCTTGGCTTCTGAGGGCAGCGCTCTCCTTTAAGGCTGTTTATGATTTACAAACAAGGCATTTCAACATCAGCTCCTTTGGGAGGCCAGTTCAATCAGTCATCTCTTGGCACCTCCAACACACATGAACAACATTTATTTCAACACGAAGTACGACAGTCACAGACAGTTGCATCCAAAAGTACAGCTGGAGGAAGCATCAGACTTGCATATAACAGTTCAGAGAGTTAAAGCAATTGTCCAGGAAATGGAAGTCAGTGTTTCCAGACTCTCCTTGGTCTATACATGTTCTTTCTGACTTCGCTCAACTTTCAGGTGACTGCTCTATCCCTGAGCTGGTAGACAAAAATGCAATGAGAACCAGTCACCAGTCCTCTTACTACACAGTTTAGTAAGTAAATTTGAAGAACATTTTATTTTTACTTTTACTCAGGTATTTTTTTATCTGTGTAGCTCAGGCCAGCATTTCATGCTCACTCAAAATTCCTACCTAGATAAGAAGTCCTGAGCAAGCAAAGAATACAAGGCTAAGCCCTGTTTATTACAAAGGTAACATTGACAAGCTAGCCCCATCTTTTTAATTTGTAGAGAGATTATAATAATAGTGATAACATACTGATTCCTTGGATTAACCTTAGCTTAAAATACCACTTCCTGAGAAGTGATGCTTAATCTTACATGTTCTTTAGTGGAAGAGACACTGTAATCCTTTTGCTTTCCAAAGTACACAAAATAAAAGCAAAGATATGAAAAAGAAGCAACCAAAAGAAATGCAAAAAGGAGCAACCAAATCATTGCACAGTCAAGGAAGCAGAGAAACAGCTAAACTTTCCCAGTGACAGCTGACAGTCTTGCACAGGTAAAAGGAGATAAAAGACACTCCTTTATGTTACTATTCTAGCTATCTCTAGTATGAGAAAGAGACAGGGGCATGAGAATTAGGTTGTGATGCAGGTAGAAACTGAAAAAAGGAGTAATCACTTCAGATGGTCTGAAGATGCAACTATGGTTCACTTCTTAATCTGGGTCCAGCATGTACTCCTGAAGCAAACCTCCTCCTTACTCTGCTTTGATTCACATTACGGAGCTGTCTTGGAGTTCACAGACAGGAATCCTTTCAAATGAGATTAAATCAGGTGTGCATCTTAATCTCTCCAGTCCTAATCTGTATTGTCTGAGGGACCAGATCAAAACTAGTCTGAAGTCCACAAAAAGTGCATACTATGGCTGCTAGGTCCTCAACATGAACGGTTTTGATCTGCGTGTCCTGTCCTTTGAATCTGCAGTACTTGCTCATAAAGAATGCCCAGTAAGAAAGTACATCTTTCAACTGACTATAGGTGAATCTGGAAAGATTTCTCAGTTTAGTGCCTAAGAAAAGGTGGCTGAATAAGTTTAGTGAATCTCATTTTTTTTTTTCTGGTTTTGCCATTAGTCACCACATAAGCCTCCAGTTCCTTCTTGTCTATGTGTGGCAAAGCCAAAGTTCAGTTCCAAAAGATTACCATAGTCAAGAATTATTTGAAAATTGGCATGAAGTTGTTTCTTTCTTCAGTATTCATTGTGCACTTGCGTCACTTTTTTCCTGGTAGGAATGTGTTGACCATTCATTACCACTTTCATGGTTTCCTCAGAATCCATTCTGCCTGCGTCAGTGCAAAGAGCAAGAAGCAGTATTGAGCTCTCTCACAGTTTTCATGTGAACCCCCAAAGACTAATCAGAAGACAAGATATGCAGAGGATAATGCAAAAGTGGACAAAATGTGCCACCTCAAAAAAATAACCTCATGTGACAAGATAGAAGACCAGTGTTAGATAACTGCTGACTGTGGGCAAGGTAGGGAAAAGCAAGCTCTGTAAGAGATGCTTCAAGCAATGTCAGAGAGAACTGACAAGGCAATTTTTAATGGAAATTTAAAATATACGAGCCAGACACGTTTCTGTAATCAGCATACCCTGTAACTTAGAAAAAGAAAGCTAAAATATATAGACAGAGCTTTGGACTATACCAGGAGTCCAAAAAGATTAAAATTTATGTAGCTTTGAGGAATAGTAGATGTAAAGTGCAGACAGATTATAAGGATTGTAACCAAATGCTGGTCCATTTCAAACATCCATGAGCAAAGTACTATATTTATAAAAATAGAAGTAAATAAAAACTAAATGTTAATGTTCAATTTTCAACTCAGATATAAGCTAAATTTGTTGTGGCTTCAGAAATTATTTCATGTCAGCTAAACTGATCTAACTGTTGCTATACATATGCTTAACCATAAGGAGATGTGAACTTAACCTGACACTGAGTTTCAGTGAGCTAGGAGTGAGCACATGGAGAATTACTCTGCTAACTTGGCTGTTGGACTAAACCTTTTTTCTATTTCTAGTGAATAAGTATACATCCATATAAAAAAAAAAATACAGCCTTGTACCCTGTATATTATTATTTCTTTGGGGTAATAGGGATCGATGTGTTTTATAATTCACAATAAAGCAGTGGGAACATTCATGACCTAAATTATATTGAGCTTCAAAACCCCAGATTTTGAACCATGAAGACTAGTTCTGCAATTTATCTTTAACAAACAATACTTCCTTACACCTCTTCGTAGATGAATAACATGGCACTTCCTGGCATTCAGAGAAACAAATGGTTAACGGTGAGGATAGCAAACTAATCTTTGTAGAAACAGTGGCCACCAAATAAATGTTTAACTAAAATAAATTTGCCCTAGATTTCTTTGGCAAAATAACCAGGACACTGAAAAGTACACACAAGTTTTCCCAGCACTTTTCATTCTCTTTTCATGGAAAACAATGCTTTAAATTTAAAGAAAAAGAACTCCATTCTCAAAATACTTTGCTTTCTATTGGAATTTCTTCATGAGAAATTCTACTTAAATCTGTTGAGGTTTTTCTAGGAAAAGTTTTTTGTCTTTAAAAGGCATTTTAAAAACTCACAAAATACATGATGAATCTCAGTTTAAAAGATCCAAGTTCCATGGTTTTCCTTTTTCTTATTTTTTTTTTTTTATGATGCATCTTTAGCTATAAATATTTGTGGCTTCCACATAGGGTTGGGGGGGAGCAGAAGTGCAAACCCAGCACCGGGAGGGTCTGTGGGAACATGGCACATGACTGCTTTCAGCAAGAGGTATGTAATAGAGCTGTGAACCCAGTAGACTCTGACTGTAACTTTGGGGCAAAACTTTTATATTTCAATGGCCTTTACCTGCTGTCACCCATTTTGTGAGCAATTTGACAGTCTCAGTCTGAGCATGTTCTGTGCCAACCCTTGTCCAAATCAGAGATCTATGAGTATGCTGATAATATACAGACAAAGCAACCAGGATTTTTTAGCTTAACCTCTTCCCTTAGCAGATTTTTTTAATGGATAAGTAATGAAGGCTTACAGGACTGAAATATTTTTGAAGAGCCTGCCTAAGGCAAATCTATTCCTCTCTGTGAATAAAAACTCAAAGGATGAAATCCTGGCTCGCTTGTAGTTGATGGCAAAACTCCCATTGACTTCAATGAGGATAGGATTTCTTCCAAAGTGCACGGAGTATTCCCAAGTCCAAATGTAAGCACACTGGCTTATTAATAAATGCACAATAACACAGCAAGCCAAAGGCAGTATGCATACTTAGACAGAGTGTGATTCAGTTTAAATGCCAATAGCAGACTTACATTTGGAATCTGTGAAGGATCCAGATGCCACAGCTAAGATCTGTCAGGTTCAGACATCTGGATTCACTGATTGCTATTCAAAAGGAAATAATTAATAAAGAAAAAGTGGCAGACTGGTGCTATATATCTAATGGCACAGGACTTTATAGTGATTATGAGCTATTTTTTAATGTTTAAGTAAGTGAGAGCTGGATTCTATTTGTGCAGTCCTTATTCCACCTTTTTCCAAGAGAAAGTGAAAAATAACAACTGGAGTTAGAGTTAACAGGGTGCATATGAATGTGTCAGGAAATTTTGAAATTGAAATTTAAAAACATGAAAGAAAATTAAGATTTTAATTAATTTGCTTTCCATTTTATAGCTTTCTCTACAAATTAGTTGGCATTTGTGTATATGTTTGAGTTAGAGATGAATATCCCACTATTGACTGCCTTCTACAAAAAATAAAGTAATATATGTTTTGTAGATTTGATTTAGTACGAGGACCTCTTTCCTGTATGGAGCATAACTGTGGCTGAGTGCAGTGGTCTGTTCATTTGCTCTGTGCTGGAAAGGAGCACCTCTGCTAATTAACTTGATGCAAACGAGAAAATTATGTTATATAACAGTTGAATTTACATGTTACTTTTCAGTATCTCTTATTGAAGAGGAGCCTTGAAATGATTCTTCCTGCCTGTGAGTGCCACAGAAAAGATGCTTCACGACTTAAAAAAGAGAGAGAGGGAGAGGACAGAGAGACGGGTCTTTTATGTAAGTGTTTTTTTCTGTTTTTATTTAATCCTATCTCTGGAGGACTGGTGACCCTAACCAGAGGTTGCAGCAACAAACTTTTAACAGAGGTCTGATAAGCCCGTGAAGTAATCACGTTTTGTCTAATCATTTCCACCGCTATGTCTTATACTGGAAGCATTTGCAAGTGAGGGAGGGAGGTAGTCTGCTAAAAAAATTTCTTTGCACTCATTAATATATGATTTTTAGTTTAAGAAAACTATTTTACCCAGTTTTTACAATTGTAAGAACACCTATCATACATATATATATAAAAGACTTCCACTTGGAATTCACACATCTGCTTGTGACACTGAGCTTAGAGCAGTGCTCATTTCTATACTTTAGGTATCAAACATGAGCAAATACTAACATCTTCTCCATTATAATTTTTGTTAAGAGGACCAATCTTCACACGTGGACTGAGTAGTTGTCTACAGTGAATTCATTGTCCTGGATACAAGCAGTGCAATTTACCTTCCACTGCTTTCCTGATGGAATGGGTAAAGGATCCTATTTCAAATTATAAAAGGCAATTTGTATTTAGTCAGTCTCCCAAGTAGTAAATATTTTATTATTGGTTTAGAAAGAACTGGGAATGGTGACATAAACATAGAAAGTACATACAAAAACAACTTAAATATCGATGGAGCAGTAACTTAATCTCATATTTCATAGCTTTTCTTGTTAGGAGGAAGAGTAATAAAAGTTTAGACCAGTGAAGAACACCCAGAGGGTGAAATTCAGCTCAGCTTATGTAACTGTAAACACACAATCATTAGGCATCTATTTTAAGTGATATATCAAAGTTAAACTCTGTTAGATGCACAGAGTTAGATGAAATAATTCCTAGGCAATTAAGGTATTTATAATCTTGTTTAATTTCAGCAAGATTTAAGACTCCTGAAGGAAGCATTGTAAAAATTCTTAGACATGAAAATGATAAAATAAGCACTTTCTGAGATTTTATTAAATTGCTTTATACTTTGGAATTTAGGAGAGTGCATCTTATAAATATTTATTGTGTAAAATTAAAATCTGAACCAGCTGTCCAAGATGGTTTAATATTCAGTGGAAAGAAGCAGGCATGCATAGCACAAATCATCTGCTCTATTTTAGATTTAACTTTAGGAGGAGGTCAGTTATGCCTAGAGACCCCTTTTTCTCCCATTAGGTATGGGAAGAACCTAGGTTCTAGATGAAATGCATCTACTTGTATTATAAATGTTTGGTCAGATTAATCTAGATGGACAATTTAAGGATGGACAATTTAAGACTATAGATACCTAAAATGAAGTGAAAATATTCACACATTAATTCCATACCTGTAGGTAACTAAATGCCATTACAATGTTTCCAGAGGATGTAAATCAAGATAAAACAAAACCAACAGCAAAGTGGAGATGTTTTAACATAAAGCACTTTGCTATAATGTGGAATCTTCTGGTGTAGGCCATCCCTTTACAAGACTAGAAAGTTTCACATAGCTGAAAGTAAAATACTCATGCTTCAGTAGGAAAATACCATCCCAGGTTAAACAGGAGTAGATATCATAGAAAAGGACAAAATTAACTATCTAGTGTATACCTGAATGTTTTTGGAATTAGGTCGATAAATCAGTAATTTCCCACAGAATTTTTTCTATGGTTTGCTTTTCTCCTTTTTCTATTTGTAACACTGTGCTTACAGCATCTGCTTGGTTTGTTGGAAACAAACATTCAGGTCCCTTCTCTGCATATGAAAGGATAAAAAATCATACCAGTACTTATCAGAGGAACCAACAGGCTTATACAGTACATCTTTTACATTTTAACCCTTTCATTTGCACCTCTCCCATTTTGTGTGCTCATCATGAGGAAGAGAGTAATTTAAAAATGTAAATCTTCTTTTTATTCCTTCTGTCTGAAGTTCTAAAATACTCAGCATTTTCTCTGGCCATAAGGTGTGTAATGGAACTGGTCTGCCAGTAACTGCTTATCTGTGGATGAACTCTGGCCATAGTTGGAACACTGGGAGAAATCTGTTTTTACCCTACCTAGAAGAACACAAGGACTCATGGTGCTGCTGAAACTGAGGAAATATAACTTTAAAAGTGAGAAAATAATAAAAAAGAAAGCAAAAAGAATGGAAATTTGATGTAACACAGCTTGAAAACCTTATGCTAATGGAAGAGGTGTGGTATGGAAATCTTGCATAGGTTTTACTGAACCAAAAAATTAAGAATATCTTGGCTTTATGTCAGGTTATTTCGATATGGGCCAAGTGCAGCCCCCCTACTCACACATACGTCGGAAAACCAGGGTAATAATCTTCTGTGAATTTTTGTGCACCTGTCCTCATTTATCAAGATGCTGAACATGCTTTCCTCAAATGACTATTTGCTTACTCCTCAGCTCTGGAAACATCATCTGCTGTCTCCAGCTGGGCTACCAAAGAAAGAATCAGCATGGAAGCAGCAGTCACGTTTGTTGGCTTTGATTTGACTGTGTCCTCAGGTTATGCTTTTGTCAAATGACAACCCTAGAATTCAGAAAGCCGACAATGTCCAGACACTTCAGTAATGCTTACAGCACATTTGACTAAAATTAGTGTAAGGAAAACAATAAGGTATTTAGTTATCAAGTTTTTTTAGGACACAAAACATCCTTGTCTACTTCCATAGAACATAGTGGTGGTGCCACATAGGGGTGATGAGACCATGGCAGCTGTAATGCAGCCTGCCTTAATATCCCTTGAAGTTCTTTGCGTCAGGTCTGGCTCTTTTTTATCTAGTAAAATAGAATGTCTATCAACCATATTGTGGCAAATTCCCTTATATAAATATATTGTTTATTTAGTTTCTTCTTTTTTAAATGCCTTTGTTATCTGTTAGGTTAACAAGTTTATGCTGTTTCTTTACTTTGATCTTTCTTCTTTTTATTCCATGCTCTTTGGTCCTTGACCCTTTCCTCAGTTAGACTGAGCTCAGCTTGAAATATATCTGTGTAGTAAGGACTGCAGTGCATGGAGTTGATCATGAACTTGGTAGTAGTAGTTCTGCCCTCAAGCAGAGCCAGATCCGATCAGAGCTCAGTACAACATCGCTGCCCAGTCATTCACCCAGCTTCTAAGGTGGGTTTTGCTGCTTTCTCTCAGCTTTGTTACCAAGACCGATAACACCCTAAAATTGCCCTTCCCTCTATTTTACTGTTAAAAAACAAAATTGATACTTGGATTCTAGCAAGACACTACAAAATTGATATCTTAACAGATTTACTGATGCAGAAGTAATTGATGCTGTGCGTTTTTTTAACATCTGTAATTGCAGAAATACACTGTACTAAAATGAATGCAAATTCAAAGGCAAAGCATTTTTGATGGCACCGCTTACTTTCTTGGAGATATTCCATGGAAGCAGCTACTGCTCTGTCCAAGAAGCAATTGTTCTGAGCCTGTACCTCTCTCCAGGGTTTCACATGAATTCCCAGTCAATACAGGGCACACATTTCGTGTACAGTGAAGTGGTATGTCAAGAATTATTACCTTTAAGCAATTGCAGGTACTTGAGGAAATTTCACTGTTGTGGGCAGGAACTCTGAGAACTAATTTACACCAGTTTTCCAAGTACATTAGTGAACACAAAGCATCTCACTAGTGCCTTTAAAAATCCAGCATAAAAAAGAATGAAAGGTACCACTGAATGGCAATAAGTCATTAGTGTAACCAGGCCAACTGTTTTTAAAAAGTTAGGCTCCCAAGTCTGTATTTAGTATTGGAAACTAGTAGCCTGATTTTCATTGCGACTAACTTTTTAATCAACTTTTTAAAATTTAATGTAGGTTACCAGATTCTGAAAAAATCTCCACGTTGTTGTTTAATTGCTTAAATATGCACTCATATTTAGCAGTTAGCAGCCTCATTTTATTTATCACCATTTTTCAAAATCTTGGCTCAGATCTTTTACATCATTAACTTTTATGACTCTGTCTATATCAAACACCAATAAATATGTAACTTCAGATCGTCTCTCTTTTAACTATGTTCATGACATCATGAGTTTTTCACTGTTGAATTTATGCCTGTTCTAGTGAAACACAGTGTACATGGTATCCCCCCACATGACTTGGAAATAATTCCTTGGCTGACATAAGTAGCTAACTGTAAGCCAATGGAAAGACATATTTAAATATTCACAAGAACTATCACGTCTAATGACAACATAATAGATTAATAAACTCCCCCTGCAAATACCAGAGTAGTTGCTACTTTCTACCAGTAAAGTGTCAACATTACAACATTAAGTGCCTTATGAAGCTCTTTGCATGGCCGTCACATTGCCCAAATTCTAACAGAAAGACAAATTAAAGTTCAAAGAGAGTTTGATGAGTTCTGCTCTCATTTAGCAGTTCATTGAAATGTCTTCTATTCCTCATTTTTTTTTCTTGCCACAGAATAGTACAAATTATCAAGCATATTCTAATAAACTGCAATCTGAAAAATTGTTTCTCTTAATAAAAAAACCCACTGTAGGAAAAAAATTTTGCAAATGTTTTGGGAGAAAAGCCAATGAAGAACAAAATAGGACCTAGCAAGGTGTGACTGTCAATAGAGGTGGCTAACCCTCCTGCTGAAGAAAGTTGGGATGAGGCATCGGTGGCTTCTTACAGTGTTGAAATCTACATGTGTGGGAATGACTGTCTTAAATCCTGTTCATCACTTCAGAACTTATTACATAGTTTAGAGGAAATTATTTTAAACATCTTTCCTCTACATTAATATTGTAGAGTGTTTAATAAAAACAGTGGTTTATATAGGCAGAGTTCTTGGGAGTAGGCTGACTAACTTGGATTTATCAAATACTTCAGAATAACATTGTCACATTAAACTAGATACCTCCTTGAAAACTGATGTTTTCTACCAGTTCCAGTCATTGTGGAAAAACAGGTCTGTTTTAATATTCTTTTGCATTATAAAAGCATGGATTTTTGTCTGAGGTGCAATGAGGCCAATTTCTTTAGTCAAGGCAAAAATTTGACAAAAGATTTTAAGGCAAAGAATCTCTCAGAGAAAGAATGTATCCAATTGTACAGCAAAACTCCTAGATTTATTACTAAGATTGCATGTACTTTTGCGTATTATGGTAGCCCTGTGTACATCATTAATAGCAGAAGTTATGAAGTCTATACACAAAAGGGTAATACCCCTCTAGGCACCTAAATTCCATCGATAAACTGTTCTTGGTGCCTTTGAAAATCTTGCTTTTTGTCTTCCTCTCTGTTTATGCATTCCCTGACATAATCATGCATCTAATAAGAGAACATAGAACATGCAGAACTGGGCCTGAGTATTTCTATGTAACAACAGTTTAATAATCTGTGTTTTTCTGCATGGTTGCCAGCTGTTCACACCAGACACGGTTCTTATTTTAGAAATAAAAATCTTGAAATCTTTGGTGTAGGTTTTAAGTGGGATTTTTGGTCTTATTGTCTTTTTTAAATCTATTAATGTTTGAGGAAAAATACCATCTGATGTCGCAATGAGGGGCTTCACCTTTCAAGGTAATGTTTAACTTTAGGTGTAAATGTACGCAAACAGAATTTTTTCTGTAAGAACTCTGTAGAGTTAGTCTACTGATCTTGTCAAAGAAGTAACCACTGTGTGTTTTCATTGTTCTCTTAATTCATTTTGCTTAGCAAAGTTCTGCAGCATTTCTGAATGAAAGGAATCTGGAAAGGACTACTGAAATCCTTAGGACCAGACTCCTGACTGCTATCACATACAACTGTGTTTTCTTATGCCAGTCAGAAATGTATTAAAGTAGGCTCTAAAAATGTTTCATTTTGGCCCCTTAGATACCACCATTCCTTTGCAAAGGCTTGTAGACTGTTGCATAATTTCCAGCTTTCAGCCTTGATGTACCTTTGACTGCTTTATTTTAGGCCTGTAAAAACACCACCCTTAAGCTTCTGTGGCTCTTCTCTCTTCCTGTGGATTTACAGGGATCAGTCATAACCCTCTGACTTTTCTAGGACAGAAGTGTCAGGCTGCTTTGTCCCCTTTTGGAAAAACACTTTTTGTTTCCGCATTGATTCAAATAATCCTTCCACTCCCATCTAGTTTGGATTCATGTTTGCTGAATATGAGTAGATTAGAATGTTCTACCTGAACTCTCAGCAGTACCAGGGAAAATAATCAGTAATTACTGTTATGTTCTAATGAGTAATAAGTAGTATATCCCTATCACTAGTACAAATACTTTCACTGATAAAAGACTAAGATGGCAGCTGCTCTCCACTTATGTCACAGCACACTATTCAGTTATCCTGTCCATAAAGAATATATACAAATCCTTCCCTTCCTCTCTTTTCCCCCAATATACAAGTTTCTAGCTTAAAGCAGAAGTTCCTCCTTTCTGTTCTTAAATGAATGACCTTTCTCTTTGTACTACAAAAATTCATGCTGTTCCTAATGTTCTAGTTCTTAACATCATTTAGTTCCTTCCTGGGTGACTTTCTAATCTTTTTTGTGTTGACTATAGGCTAAATCCACAGAAAGTTCTAGTAGGATTCAATAAAATGTTTAAATTTTCTGGTTTTGTTGAGTAGCTCACCATCTCTGATGGCATTGTCATTGCTAAGTACCTCTCTGTATCACCAGAAAGTACCAGAGCAATTCTGTTCCTGCATGTGCCCCAGACTTTGATAGTGAGAACTGAGAGTGATGTTAATTTACTTTTCAGACCAAGCTTAACAGTATTTTTCTATCAACTCCTTTCTTCCTATCCTTCTTTTCCTTTCTTTTTTTACAGCACTCATACTTTCCCTCTGGAGTTTTGGCAGTTCTCCCTTAACCCTTCCAAGATGTAACGTTTTTGCTGATCTGCTCCTTTTTCTTATTCATTGTTAATGTTCTGCTTATTTTAATAGTATTTTCTGACATAGTTATTAATTCAGTTAGGCTTTGAGTTCTTCTTTTCAAGTGTTTTCATCTTGTTTAACATGGAAATTTCAAAGTGGTATTGCAGTAAAGAAGTTGCATTCTTCTTTCACATACTTAAGATCATGCTCTTCATCGGAATTTTTTCCCTGAGAACAGTTTTCTTTCCAGAAATGCTTGCTGATGGCTGAACATTTCTGTTTCTTAGGAATAATAACCAATAATCTACCTTTTTCCCTTCCCTTGTCAAATCTTTATTCTCCTCCTTTGGAAAAAAAAATCTCTGCAATTCCACTAGAAGAATCACTGGAAATAACACCATTTTCCTGAATGTTTTCCCTAAACTGTCATAATCTAGACCTGTTCCAGTATGAAACCAGCAGAATCATTGCTCTCCAGTGTACCTAAAAATGAATAGACAGTTTTTCAGGCTTCCCCAGATCCATCTCTCATATCCCTAATTTTGGCAAACGTTGCATACTTTTGTTCACTGCACACACTTTGATGACAAGATATAATGGCTTTGGTGGCTTATTCAATATTTCTTGGTAAGATGCTTCCCAGCGTTTTAGACCTGACATTTCCTGGAGTTGAGAGGAATCTCAGCATTTTTCCTTCCTGCTTTTCTTCTGTCCTCAGGTCATGGCATTCCATTTAATCATGCAGTTCTTTGTATATTATCTTCATGTCTCCTTGGACTCTATACTCCCAGACTACACTTAAACTAGTAAACTAAACGGAACTATGGCAGTTGGGCCTTACTTTTTCTCACAGCTAAATAGCACAGTCAACAGCATGTTTTTAGCCCAGTGCAACAAACACTTGCCTAAATAACACCCAGGCACAGCTTCAGACTACTCTCAAGTCAGGAGCCATTCCCAATACACATGTTGCATGTGAGCACCCTGTTTGGTGACATGAGAGAATTTAACTTGATGGACATGGACTGTGCCACAATCCTTGGACTCACACCCAGAAAGCGATCCTTGGCCCATTTCATTTTTTAGTACAAACCAACCCAATTATCCTCATTACCCTTTTCCTCAGGAACTAGTTTCATTTCTGTTCTTTGCAGACATTTTCTGTTTATGTCTCTTTCTTATTCTCCATCACAGCAAATCTGTTTGTCAAATCAGTCTTTCTGTAATAAGGGGTGTTTTAATTTCTCTTTATGAAAGTTGCTATCTACATCTCTGAGCATCTTTAGGTGTGTGGATTTTTGAGCAGCCCATTCACTCACCCAACTTCTTAGTTCCATCCCTATTTGAACACCACCTTTCCATTCACCAGACTTTTTTCCCTTTACATTCTATTTTTTAAAAAATATATAGCTTCATTCAGGTCCCTATCCAAAGATAATATATTTTCTAGCTTTCTGGACCTTCTCTCTCGTAAATATCATCATCTTCTCTCTCTGGACCCTAACTTTAAAGAAATAGGGAAAAATTCCCATCCAAAGTAGCCTATTTATGGTCTGTTTGACTGTTGACCATTTGGTGTTTCAATCTAATCCTGCTTCTGTGCTGTGGCTGAGTTACACGTCCATCAGCAGTGATTAAAGGCAGAATGCTTCCAGCACAGACTCAGCTAAGAGCTGACATGGAAATGTAAAGCCCATGTGTAATTTCATTTCAAAATAATTTTTTACCAAAGTGTAAAGTAATGGGAAAATTTTAAACACTTCCCTAACATAAACGTCAAATAACTTAAATTCAACATTAGGCTTGATACTAATCCCATGAAACTGTATAATAAAAATGCTAGCATCTGAACTTTTAAGCACAACTTCCATTTCAAAAAACTGGAGAATTTTTACATTTTCAGCTTTACCTGTTTCAAGCTTTACCATCCATTACCAAGGAACCTGATTCCCCACTCTTCATTCTTCTTTAATGTACATTCTACACTCTTACTTGGGTGCATTGGGAATTGTTTTGCTTAAGATACAGGGAAACAAATGTCTATTGATGTAAGTCTGTTGAGAGAAAATTTTATGTGAGAACATAATTGAATCCTTGAAATTTATTTTCTAGCCCTACTAGAATCATGCCTCATGAATCAGTATTCAGACTAAAAGATGGATTTTTATAGAATATAAACTAAACATACAGAAACATCTACACTCTTTTCACAGCATTGTCAGGTGATTCACAGAGAAATGCTAGAAGCTATCAGGAGTAGTTGTAGAATTACCTTCCTCTGAAGGAAACTTCCTATCTCATATGCTTAAGCATGAAAGTTTGGATCATTTCAGAACTATGTTGTTTGTGACGTAGGTGCCTGAAGGTAATCTAAATGTCTAAGTTTCCATTACAGTCAGTGGAGATCTACGTGTTTAATCAGAGGCCTCATCATGACTGTCTGATGCTATTTTGAGTTTCCTTATGTTATTGAAGTAATGGCAGCTATGACACAGTATCTATGAGAAGTACTTACCCTTTTGAAGAGGTGGCTGAAAACCAAGCAAGATAGTCTAGCATATGAAATGACTTAGGATGTCCAAGTTTTAGCAAATACATAAATTACATCCTTTCTGTATCCTTGTATTATTGTATCTGCCTGTTTCAGTCTCTTGTGTTTGTATTTAGATCACCAGCCTAGTCAAGGAAATAAGTACTCTTTTTTTTTTTTTTTTTTTTTTTTGTCTTTGTAAAACATTACTGTGATAAGGTTCCAGTCCAGCTAGAACATCCAGGACGTAAACTAAACCAAGACGTACATACACGAAGAGACTTAAAAAAGAAGTTTTCAAAGCTATATGTGGATCATGTTTAATACTTGTTTTTATTTAGTTAGTTTTGGATTTATATTCAGATTTATTGCCAACTTTCAAACTCACTGAAAGCAAGATTAAATAGACTTGGGCATCTAGTATCATTTTTTACTCAGTGGATTATCTTCTCTGACCTTCAGTTGCTAACTGAGAAGGTTGCAAAATCTCCTGAAAGATCCATCTCATCTCCAACTACCATACTTAAGTCCTTGATACCCAAAGAATTGAAACTAAAATTGGATGGCTATGTTTCAGGAACTGACTCCACACACAAGTATCTCCCATATGTCTTCTAGTACTGCAAGAAAAGGAGACTCTCAGTGCTTTTCATCTTTGTCTATATTTGTAGTTAGTTTGTTTGCCTTTATCTTATCTCTTCTTATCTCCTGTTCAAAGCAAACAACTACAGTCTCTTGGTCTCTCCCAGATAGGAATATTTCCCATGGCTCTGACCTGCCTGTTTCTGCTCCTTCTAAGTTTCCACTATATGTTCTTTGAACTGGAACCACAGGAACTGAATAATAGCTCTGTTTGCTTTTATTTGTTACTGTTGAGAAAATACTGTTGTTTGCATAACTGGAATACTGTTTTATAATATTTTGACACTATTCTGCATTCTCTTCTTTATGTTACTGCTTTGCTTTTTTGCCCACCTGTACACATTGACCACAATTCTGAATTGTTCACACCGAGGTGCACGTTCTCTACCCCCAAATCCTTACCATTACAGTGGCATACATCTCTTCTAAACTTACCATCTGAACATTGTAGGCCTGAAGTCTACACTAGACTAGGAAACAGTGCACAAGATTGCATCATGAGTGTAGGAAATGGGCAGAGGTTTATTTCAGGAAGCCACATAGTAAAACACTTTGAAGTTATACATGGTTTAAAGCAACAGAAGTGGCCATTTTAATGAGCTGAAGTTGTGTGTGATGAGAATCTGCTAGGATGCTTTTGCAGGGGAATTCTGGATAGGATAGTGCATTCCAAGCTCTTAGTGAACAGGAAGATGAAGAGAAGATTTCAGCAGCCTAACACCAAAGCAAGACAGCAAAATGCTAACTCTGAGAAGAAGAAGTAAAGGTAACATTGGAATGGTGCGAGGTACAGGTGATGTGCTGAAAGTGAGAAAATGGGAAGAAGAAATGAAAGAATAACACTGCGAAATAGAATTCTTTAAGTGAAATTATGTCAATGGAAAGTTAAACTGAGATACTGGATACAAGGGGAATGATGATGAAAGGTCAAGGAGTAGAAAGGCAAATGATGAAGCTGTCAGCAGAGAAGTAACTGCTGAGAGCATCAAATAGAAACAAGGAGGCAGCTTCAGAACTGAACCAAATCATCATATCAGATAGAGTAACATAACTCCATCATTGTCAACCAATTCATTCATGCAGGTGAAGTGGCTCATAGTGTTACTAGGGACCCTCTCCCTTCTCATTAAACTATGTTATAACTGGCATGTTGATATGTTGGGGTTTTATGCCAAAAAGTATAATACAGAAATTTTCTTTCTTACCAACTAAATTAAATATTTAGATGTTTTATTTAACTTGATTAAGCATGTTTTCAGAGAACTTTTAAAAAAATTAACTTCTGGAAGTTTTCCTTCTGTTATAAAAAACAGCTGAACTAAATAACACCTGAACAGCAGGATGTTCTTTTTTCTTTTCTGCTGCTATTGAAAGATGAACTTTAGCCTATTTTGCAATTTATACCTTCTATTAGTGTTAATTTGAGTGATCAGCATAATGAATCACTACATTGATAGCAGAGACAATTGGACAGTTATACACAAGCATAAAACAAATTATTCCATCTTCACTGAGCACTTTACACAAAGGAGTTTTAGCTTAAGTGGCAATAGTTCACAGCCCATTATTATGCAGAGAGATGCATTTTTTGAAGATGTCATGGACTGATTTTCAAACCCTCAGGCTCCAAAACAGAAGCTGTATACAGAAGGAATTCAGTGCCAAATGTGAGAATTTGACCAGGTAATTTGATGCTTAAAATTAATATCATGTTACTATGTCACTCAAGCCCCTGGGACATCATCAAATATGTAGGCAATGCCGATAAGGGTTAGCATGCTTATTTCCAACACCATTCTTTCTGACCGTATGGTGGAGTTAACAAAGATAACATGATTTTACTAATTAAAATGTACTAATACTGGAAATAAGTTTTAACCAAAACTTCAAATTTGGAAACACCTTGATTTTGGCAGAAGTTTGTACTAATCAGTGCATGGAAGTGTATATCTGTAGACAAGCGAGGAAATAACCATTCCACATCCAAGATGTTCACAGTAGAACTCCTATTTACTATGTAAAATAATAGGGACAAGTTAGTATTCTGAACAAATACACTTATCTCATGCTGATTTATATTCCATCAAGGTCATACTCCACCAAAACTGAATTTCAGTTGCAAACATATCTCTTACTAATGTGGATTTTAGGAGACACATGTCTCTTCTTATCATAAGATGACACATTTTATGAAGGAGACACGTCTCCTTCAGCAATACAATAACAAAACAAAAAAAAAGTCTCATCCTGGTTAGAAGACTGCTACTTTTTTCTTTTTAAATCCATATTGATAACTTCCACATACCCAGTGCAAGCTGTTGAACTCATTTTTCTGAGAACAATTAATTTTTTATTATGGCCACATGCATAGGTAGATTTAGGGATATACACTTCACTGACCCACCACAGACCCACAACAGAAAGTATAGATGACAAAAATAGCCTTCCCCTTTTCCTCTCTTCCTCCCTCCTTCCTCTCCTTCTCTTCCTCTTTCTTTCCTTCCTTCCTTGCTTTCTTCCTCCCTTTCTCCCTCTTTCCCTCTTTTTTCCCCCTCCTTCCCTCCCTTTTGCTTATTAATACTGTGGTTTTACCATTACCTATTAATGGCTTATCAAGTACAGAGGTGTCTTGTGTTAGAAAGTTGCATTCTTAACTGAATGAAGGGAGCGAAAGAGCACTCAGAAAGAAATAAGAGCTCATATATAAGCTTGACATGCTATAGGTATATAAAGTCCTTAAAAAGATAATACGGTAGAACTGACAGGGTGACTTCAAACAGGGGTTTCTGAAATAAAAGCAGTATATGAAGAGGATAATACTTATCACTGCAATTTTGCTGGACAGAAAAAAGTAATAAGAAATTAACAAAGAACAGGAAAGAGGATATTTACCAGTAAAATGAAAAATTCATGAGGTACAGACAAATGCTTTACTTAAAAAAATACATTTAAAATGTTTATTTGACAGCACATTTTAGATTACTTGTACCTGCAGAGAGGAAGCACATAGTATTTTCCTGCATCACAACATGGCCCCAGATAAGTAATGATATAAATATTTAGTGTAATAATGAAAAATATCTTTCTTTAAAATATGAATTTGATTCCTGTCAGTTGTACGTTAATCTAGGCTGCTATGTATTGAGTTTAGAAAGGAACCCAGAAAGAGGGTAAAAAGACCTTTCTTCTCAGAAGAATTTTCTAAAAATTAGCAATTTTGGTTATCATCAGTAGAATTGTGCTGTTTAATCAGCAAAATACTCAAGTGTATGGGTAAGCTGAAGCTATTTTAATGGTACAAAGCAAAGGCTCCTTAGGGTTAAAAGGCAGGGTTTTTTCACAAATCTTGGTGATTTGGGCTGTCCAAGAATTTAAAATCACAACCACTACAATAATGTTCCTAATTTTAAAAACATTTTTACCCTGGGAAGGAAACTGAACCCACTGCTCATTAAGCCTGTATTTACAAAGGTGACCAGAAAGTGGAAAGCCTTTGATGTCAGTACCAGTAAGATGAATGACATGTCCCCTTTCTTTGTAACTTTTCAGAGCCTCAAGCTTAACAGGTGCAGTTCATCATCCAGTAATGAAATTTATAACATGGGCCATATACAGATTAAAGTTCAGTCCCCACCTGACAGCTGTATCTACTATCACTCTTATGGCTTCATACATTTCGTTATCATTTTTGGTAATGTCATGCAAAAAGTACTGAATCATTTTATTCTTCTTCCTTGTAAAATATTGGTGCCTTAGTAAAATGGGGGTGGGGGTGGGGGGGTGTGGGGTGGGGTGGGGGTGGGATGGAAATCTTTCTCCTCCTCAGATGAGACATTAGGTAAACCTAACTATTTCCTTAACTACCATGTGCGAGCTCAGTCCACAGAGCTTTCTTGTGACCTTCAAGCAGCTAGGATCTCACACGGGGCATTTTCTGAATTATTAATTATCTAACATTAGGAGAAAGCTAGTTGTGACAGCTTCCTATGCTCTGTAAGGCAAATTAGTCTTCTTCTGGTTCTATTCCCTATTGCTAATGTAAGACAGAATTTTTTTCCCTATCTAAGGAAAACAGTGCCTTAAAAAGGCTTGGGAACGATCTAGTAAATTTCCATGTAATATTGTGTAGAAATTTGTGTTGCAAAATACCAGTCAGTTAAAACTATCACACTGGTGGATCAGCTCGGACACTGAGTGAAGGTGGCCTGTCAGACTCTTTTGACTTTGAGTTATTATTGAACAGCTCTCAAATGCAGAAAGAAAAAATAACTGCTCAGAGTGGTGGAAAAATGAGCTCCCAAAACACAGGGAAAAGATCTAAACATTACTCCTCAGTGTATTTGTGAGCAGCAGAAGCCAGCAAAAAGAAAAACGGCAAGGCAATAGTTCTATAAATAATAATTCTTACATTCAAAGCTTCCATTTAATTGAAGTGCAGAAAGCTAAGTATTTAACTGTAGTGTGCCTATTTGAGGAACATGGTATTCTTTAGAAAATTAACATGTGACAGATAAATATTTGGTAAAAAAAAAGAATTAAAAAATGAAAGAAACTGTTTCTATGTTGATGAACTTAACTTGTAAGTCTGGAAAACAAATTGAGTCTCTGAGAAGTAGCCAGATGTGGAGATGAGGAAAAGCATCATAGAAAGCACAGTGGTGGTGTGAATTAATATTGGGAAAGCAGCTGGAATTTTGCAGGCAGAGATGGCATCCTGTGTACATGAAAGCCTGTGGAGACAGCATGAGCTCTGGCAGTATGAAGATGATGGAGGGTTGAAACCATGGGAGAGATAAAGCAAAAAGGTGCACAGATTTTCAAGTTGGAGTTCTCAAAATCCACTGTTCACTGAACCACTTATGTCATGACACTCCACTGGAATATGATATTTTGGCAGGGCTGGCAGTACTGGAACATTACAACCTGGACAAAAATGATGAGAAAAATGCCACTGGTTCAATGGAAGTTACTAGAACAGCAGCATGTAATTTTGCCACAGGAAATCCCTGGACTGTCATTGTGAAAGTAAATGGTTTATTTCTTAGCCTTACCTTTTTCGCAGATGCGCTGAACATTTGTACCAGAAACAGTGTTATTAGTATTAAAAGAGACAGTAGAAGAACAATCTTCCAGAGGTGACCTTAGAAAGGAGTATTTGAATGGACAGTATGGATAAATAAGAAATTGGTAGAAATGAAATAAAAAATGAAAATAATACTGGTTTAGAAATACATCGATCACTTCACCATGTCACCTTGTTGTTGAGAGAGAATAAAGTAGATTGCAACATCTTTGTAGGAACCTTTTGGCAGAATTCAAAACTGAATTTAGAGATCCCAACCTACCATAGTTCAAAAGTACATTTCTTTGCCCAGAGACAAAACAAAATGAAGGAACTGGGAAGGTTTAATACTTTGAAAGGAGAGTGTAAATAAAAGGTTCAGTAGAATAAGTACATTTTCTTGTTAGTGCAAAAAGAAGACAGACCCTTTGCCCAGGAATATACTCAAAATAAGTAAATAAATATGTAAAAAGGAAACATTTTCCACTACCTACAAGGAGAAAAATTCTGGAGGAGATGGCTTATGCCAAATATTTTTCTACTCTTGATGCCTCAGCAGGCTTCTGGCAGCAGTTCTTAGACAAACAGAGTGTATGTTTTTGCACCTCCAACACCTCCTTTGGGAGACACAGTTTCCTCCAATTGCCATTGGGTTATAGTTAGCACCATAGGTGTTTTGCCAGAAAATACAACTATTTTTCTCTGTTGGGGGACATGCTAAGACCTAAACAGATGACACTGTGATCTGGGAAACACAGGAGAAGACTAAGACCAATGCTTCTGAGGAGCTCCCAAAGAACCAGAAATGCTGGGCCTTGACCTGAATGAGTAATTAAAAAAAAACAAACAAACAGTGAACACCATGTAGAGGGTATACTTCTTAGAAAAGAAAAGAAGAAAGAGGGAAGAAAAAGGGGAGAAAGGAAGGAAGGGAAGAAGAAAGAGAATGAGAAGGGAAAGAGGGATGGAAGGCAAGCTACCCAAGTATTCTTTGAAATACAAGCAACTTAGTACCAAACACAACTTAAACTGTCTGTATTGTTGTCTTGCAAAAGTCATTGAGTGAAAATGAGACGCAAAACTTAATAAAGAGTCTAAATCAGTTAACTGAGGAGGACTTAATCCTAAAACAACGCAACAAACACATGATAAAATTTCTGGTAGATGTGTCCACTGAAGGTGCTACCACGTCCATCTCTTAACAGTACTGTGAAAACATTTGACCTGTCTCCAGTGATAGAAAAAGGAAATCAAGCAGAATAAAATACCATGGTCTATAATATATAATATAATGTACATAATATAATAAAATATATACATAATACAATATATACATAATGGTATCTATAGTAATTATAGAATATATAATTAAAGGTTAATGTTTTTTCTGTTTTTATATCAGTATTAGCAAAGCCATTGTTGGCATTGCCAAAACAAGCATAGAAAAACCAGTTCCTCATGGAAAATACAAGGTAGAAAGGAGGAGGTTCAGTTTCCGATGAGTGATTTGATGCAGCTTCCTCTGTGCAGCTGTGGAAAAAAGCATAGTGAAGTCTGGAGACAAAATTTGATTAAATAAGTTGTTCTTTCTAGAATCGAATCTAGACTTTGAATGTCAGGAGAACTTCTGCATCTAAAACTTTGCAAAAAATAAAGTGTTAATGCACAGTATGGCTAAGAAACAAATTTGAAGCCCATCAGTTTAAAAGGGTCAGTTAAAGTTTAAGTCTTAGATGCGTTTTCTGTTTAATGGTATTCATATGACCATCCTAAATAAAATAGAATAAATGTTACAAAGATACACACATTTATACTGAAAAGAAAGGATCAGTAAATGTACCTCTACAGTACTGTGGAGACCATCAAGACATGCCATAAGTACCTTAAGTACAGGACACCATTGTGCAATTACAGAATAGGAGGTATAAAAAATGCTTCCCCCTGCTGGCTCCCAGCTATATGCTGACATTAATTTACTGTGATCAGTTTCTTTAGCTTTTCTAAATTCTACAGGTGACTGGTACCATCAAATCCATTTTCATTATACGTGATATACTAATAGGTATTATGTGCCATCGCTTATGAGTGAGACTTTAAGCAGTCTGAAAGTAAGCAATACCTGTTCTCAGTCCTTCGCCCTCATCCATGCTGCATGTGTTATGCTTGTATTTATTCCACATGTGGAATACATACGTAGCTGAAGCTAGGACTTTGTACTACCAGATACATGTCCCAACATGCACAGGAGTTGTTTCATCATTTAGTTGTTCAATTTTCTGGCTCTACAGACTTCAAATCATGGCTACATAGTAGTCCAGGTTCATGAGAAAGGCTGCTCCTGACCAGAACTACATGTAGCCTTATACATAGGACACTAATCCATAGGATCAAACAATTTCTCATGATGCCAAAGCAGGAACCTTGGTTATCTACTTCTCAAGCAAGTGCTGTAGTTCCAATGGAAATGCAGTGGTTCCAGTCATTTGGAGTACATAATGCATCCAAATACATAACTTCTTCGTATATGTGTGAGGAGGCAGTAGTCTGTTAATATTGCAGATAGACGGAAGGCCATGAATGACAGAACATCAAATGATCATGCCTTCATCATTTGGTTGGACTCCCCTGTACAAGACTCAGAGCATCCTGATCTAGTAAGGTCTGGTTTGAGTGTGTTGTTGGACTAGATAACTTTTAGACATCCCTTCCAAACCAAGTTTATTCTACAATTCTGTAATTGCTAAGGCTTCCACATCATGTCAGAGATTTTCCATATCCATAACACTCATGTACAAGTTATCTCTCCATACAAAATTAATTCAGCATATTGGAAGTATTGTCATACTTCCTACATTTCATAAGACCAGTGACTCAGGCAATACACAGTATGTCTGACAAATGCATAATGACAAAAGTGGTGGATTTTGTGAACATCCAGTCCATGCATGTGTATGTGATGCTTTCAGTTTATCAGTTGTTTTTTACATATATGAACTGCACTTACTCCATGTTCTACAAAGAATCTGTGCATGTTCTATGTTTTTCATTTTTAGGTAGTACCGACATAAGAACACGCAGACCATCCTAAACCAATGGCAAAATTTTTAGGAAAGAAAGAAGACATAATTGGCAAAATTCATTAAATGTATGACAGCTCCAGCTAGCTTATTTCATTAGCATTAATAAATGCCCTGCATTTTCCTCAATAAGCCATGAAACTTCATTTCACTAATGATTAGTTACCAGATGCTGATGTAATTTTTATCTCCTTTAGGGAATTTTCCCCTTACTAGTTTCTTCTAAGAAAAAATATCTGAAATTTCCAGAAATAGTTCCTATCTAAATATAATTTGACCATTGTTTTTTTAATAATTTTTAATATTGATATTTAAGTTTTTTGAAGGGAATGGTGAACAAACTGAAGTGTCTCTGGCAGTACCTATTACTTCAACAATGCTGCCTTACCGTGGTGAGCACCAAGGCCCAAACTGTCCCTGTTTCTTAGTAATGTGGACTAAAGGAAAAAACATTCTTAAGGGAGGAGAAACATGGAACACAGCATTCACCTCAATTGGCTTGATCCAAGGACATCTGGAAAACTTCCATGCAGGTGTTTGGATTTTAGATCAGGACCAAATCTGTGCAGATTAGAGATATGCAGCATATACCAAAGATTGGACTTGCTTCCAGTGTAGAACATCAGGGAGTAAAGTTTGATGTTTCTGTCATCCTTTCTTTTTTCAAATCTGCACCAATACCCTCTGCCTGTCTTTGTCACACAGAGTGCAAAAGCTACAAAAATGTAAGACCTATGTTACAGTCATGGGGGTTCAGAATGGTTCCATCTCCAAAGTCTTCATTTCACTTCAAGAGATGCACTCAGAGGAGAGTAGGACTTAGCCAGAGTCATTGAGAAACAAAAAATTAAATGAGGTAATACGATTTAAAACAGATTCATGTGAAAGATAAATTGTGTTCTCAGCTCAAAGCCCACAGGTCACAAAAATAGTTGAAATGGGAACTTTATGTTGTCTAAATCTGTGTGAATATTGACTTCTTCCGATGAGCTGAAAGCATGGGGATTCCTTGATGATTGAATAGATAAAAGTAGTGTGTGGCATTTTGTGGCACCTGTTGTGAAAAAAAATGCTGTCCCTGACTAGGTAATACAGCAATATAAACCTGTCACAGTAGAGTTGTGCACCCATATTACCTGCATATTTATGGGCTGAGACATAATTTCTCTAATCCCTTTTATGTTTTTGCAACATCATGTTAATACAGTCAGCCTCAGCTTGAGCCAAAATAACCACCCAAAAGCAGTGAGGAGACACAGGCAAAATAGGGAAATAGCTAAGAAATCTCGGAATGCTGGGCACTCCAGAGCCCTATTTATCTGAAGTGCTAAAGTGGACAAAATAATAGATTTTAAGTAATGTCAAAACCTCTTGAAGTTTGAATGCAGAAATGCTATGGGCAGTTATGATATTTTTGTACATTCTCTTTGGTAGAATCATAGTACAGAGTAAAATCATTGTTACGTATCACAACAGATATTGAGGCAGCTGTGGACACAAAAGTAAACAAAAACCTAGACTGATTTTTAAAAGTAAAAATAAACATGTCCTCTTGGTAGTTTTATTGTATCTGTGGTTTGTATAAGCCAAGGACAGAAATCAAAATGCAAAAATCTAAGAAATTCTTCATGGTGCCTCTGATACTGATGAATCCATGAAATAAATTTCTTCAATAAAGCTTTCTGAAATCTCATGCTCTTATTAATGGCATTAGGCAAAAATTAATGTCATCAGACAAAATCCTAATTATAAAAGAGATGTCTTCTTTATTGGAAAGTATGCCCTACCACACATCAGTGCTTGCCATTTGGTTGAACTGACGTTAGGGGTTACATGATCATAGTGCAGCCTGGGAAACCTAACCTAGCTATTAAGTTCAAGAGAGAAAGGGTATGAAGAAATAAGAGACTTTAAAGATAGCTACTGTGATGCATGGTAACATGGTAACATTTCAAGGGAAAAGAGATTACTGCTTACCTAAGCCAAAATTTGATTTTTGATTCAACAAGCTAAGAGGATATATTTTGATTTGGCAATGTCAAAACATTTCCATTTGATCGCATATATTGAAATTAAATTTACTGAACAAAATATTCTTGATAATTTCCATAATCAATTGTTTTTTACTGCAGTTATGACAGATATCAGTAAAGAAAAAATTCAGACTGCAAGAATGTCTCATGACATAAACCCAGTCTTTTTTACCAATATATATATATTCATAAAAAGATTTTTTGTTTGTTTCTATTTTAAGCAGGTTTATCTTCTTCATAGGTTTATCTTCTTCATTCAGATAAGTTTTGTCATCTTATTTTAGTATTTTTGCTATTATTAGAAAACAAAAGAAACTGAATCCAGAACTGAAGAAACAAAAGAATTACACAGAGCTTACTTTCAACATGAACAAGACCTGATTTACCAGAATATTGCATGTAAGTGTAAAATAATTTTTAGAAAGGTATATGATGAATTTTAGTACAACAAAGGAAAAATCTTAAATGTTCATTCTCCTGCCTTTAAAGGGAAGAGGTCTAAATTGTACAATACTATCATTTTCTCAAGTACTCATACCCTTAAGCTCTCAACATCTATACTGGAAGTATGTTGCAGTGATCATTTCGTCCAGCTATAATTTATGCGTTGTAATCATTCCTATGTAGGTGTGGGAAATGTATTTCAATACGTCGTTGGAGTCTGCAGCTGAGGGATTTGGCTTTTAAAAAATCTGTTAAAGAAAAAAAACAATGAACTGGAAGAGTGACATCTCCAGTATATGCTCAAGTCTTCTGCCTTCAGGGACTCCCAGCAACCAAAGCAGAGTGTATCCTGGAGTGCAGTGAGGATCTGGGACTCTCACCTTTGGACCTTTGGCAATTTGCTCTGAGCTTTCTAAACCGTTTGCCTCAGCTGCTTGCTACAGACTATATAAATGGAGGTCCAAGTCAGAAGGCTCATTCTCCCTGTGAGGCAGTAGGGAAGAGGTGAAGAGGGAAGGGACGGAAAAAGAAAGAGCAGCAAGAGGGTTCGGGGCTCACCATGGGCCCTGTGCAGCTCTTGCTGCTCTTGCTGCTGCTCAGCAATGGTGTTCTCACACGTAAGTATTGCCTTTTATGTTAGTGCTTTTTGCTGCTTTATTTATAAACCCATTAAAACAACAATAATGCAAAAATCAGCAGGACAATGGCTTAGAGAATTAGAGAAGGTACATGTAGCAAATATACCATCTCTTCCCTGCGTATGACTGGACAATCATGAGAAGATCCCAAGTCACAAATGTCACTTGATGTCTTTTGATCAGATGTAATGTATTTTGCAACTTGTAAGGAATTCACATACTTTATTTTGGCCTAATTGTTTTTCTGTAGTGCAGTCCTTTTAAACCCCCATGGAGATAGTGGAGCCTGGAGATACCATACAGACTTATCCTAGCTGTTGCTATTTTGTGGCCCGTGTGAAGGTGGAGAGCAATAAAGCAAAATGTATTTGGCTGGCAATGCTGATGTTTGAAATACAGTTTGCTGTTAAAGGGACAGAGTCATCGGCAGTAGTAGTAAAAGAAGTAGGCCAGCAAAGGTTTTTTTTCCTAAGATCAGAAAAGATGGCCTAGATCAATATGGTGCTGTGGATTGCGAGCTATCCTTGCTTCCCAAGAAGGGGCTTTTTAGAATATGATGCTGTAGTGTTACTAAAGACTTCAGGAACCCTAAGGAGGAAGGTTAGCCTGGGGCCAGTTGTGCAGGTCTGGTTTTATATGCAGATCAAATTAATCATAAATACACCTTTATTGAACTAATATTCTGTTGTTGACTGCTGTTATACAATTTTAAAGGATGGACTTGTATCTAATGGTTATTAATAATGTTGTTATTCTTACTATTGTAACAGCAATAGTAGTATTAGTGTTGCTATTGCTGCTACTGAAACTAATGCTACATCATTTCTGTAGAGTGGTCAGCCTTCGAATTCCCAGAACAAAAACTTGGAAAATATGCAGAGAATATTGTGAAAAGTGCTGGAATTCATGTGTGATATCTGAAAGAATGTCATAGAATAAAATGAATGCAGCAAATTTAGTAGATTTTGTTTTATTTTAAATAGTTACGTGGGACATACCTAAGGCAGATTGGAGCAAATGTTTTTTCTTGACTTGAATAGGCTTCCAGTCAGTGTTCCTTTCCTCCAAAGAATGAACTCTCAACACTCAGAAAAGATTTAATAGCAGAAAAATGTAGTACTAATCATCAAAGTTGTCCTTTTATAAATGTACAAAAAGCAAAATATAGCCATTCATCCATTATGCAGTATATTTTTGTGCACTCAAATAGACTAAAAATTTTAAAGTAAACTGTATTATATGGTACATTTCATCTGTCTACCTCTACATTTTGTGCCCACCATTTATAAACTATTTCACATAACATAGGGCTTTTAAAAAACTTGTTAACATAGAAGCTGATCCTTCTCAGCTTAAATCAAAATAATTCAATTCAGTGACTTAAAGATTTTATTCTGAGGTCTTAGTTCACAATCCCAAGGCAGATACTACAGCTCCCTTTAGATTTGACTCTGTACTGTCAATGTTAAGAGTAGCTTTGTTACTTACATCAGTATGCCAAACTACATCAAGAGTTGGTATGAATTGAAAAGATCTTACAAAGAAAATGTAGTATTTCCATTTATATTTCTATAGCCTTTGTTTTATAGCTTTTCCAGCTTTTGATTCTTGGTTTTATTCTTTACAGAAGAAGAAACACCTGAAAGTGGAAATCCAGGATGTTCAAGTAAATGACTTCTTGCATCTGCTTTTGTTGTCTTATGTTCCTATATTAACTGAATGCATATCTCAAAGCCTGACTTTTCCTATTCTATAAATCTCTTCCTCTGAAATAACTGAAACAAAAGTGATGGCGATGTTTTGATATCTTTATTGCCATTTATTTTAGGTATTTAATTATCTATAAGGCTTAGCTCAAAGAATTTTAAAAGTTTCCTAAGATCAAGTTTCTAAACTTTTAAAAAGCTCTCATTAAGAAACTACTTTCCATTGTTTTGTTGATTTCTTTATCGTCAGGTGCGAATTCCTTCATCTAGAAATCCCTGTTTAGATATGAAGCTTTAGCAGTGAGGTTATGTACATTACACTTTACGTGAGCTGAATCTCACTTGTCATTTACCCTTCACAGTAGCTGCTAAACCCACAGAACTGCACTTGAATATCTAACTGAATACCTGTAGAATAAATCATCAACTCTGTCAGCAAGGACAGCAATTTCTTAAAACAAGACAAGACTCAGGAAATGCTGACTTTATGCACTATCTTTATAATGAACTCTGACTGGCCTTGGCTGCTTGGTTAGATACATAATGTTCCACCATAGGGTCAAAGTACTGAATGGGTTGTTTTGTTCTGTGTCTTTAGGATTTTTTTCCCTTGTTGGATGCTTTAGCACCATCTCCAGGCAACTGGGTTTATTTCAACTGCCTGAACCAACTCAAAGACTTCTGGGCTTCATTGCCAATTTCTTGTGTATTTTTGATACAATAAATTATTTGGTATTTGCATTTCCAATCTTATCATTTCGCTATTCCTTTTCCATTTATTTCTGTTTAAAAGCAGGAAATGAAGCAATAATTAACCTTTTGCTTTAGCGTATCAGATACTAGTGTTGCGAAAACTTCTGAGAATTTACAGTTAAGCAATGTTATGATCCAGGACAGCCAAAACTGACAGGCAAGGCACAGTGTTGAATTCTTTATAGGAGTAATATTTAAAGGTTAATTAGATAATTTAATTCAGTTTTCAAATGTTTGTAAGATGCTGATTACTGCATGGTAGCTAGTATTAATTATATTGATTCTGTTTAGCAATTACATGAAATTAATCTCAGTTAAAACACTATTAAAGTTTGTAACACTTGTAAAAGTGATAATCCAAGCAGGAAATACAAGATTTATAGTACTGTTCTGTTCTCCTCTCTAAGTATGTAATTCTGTGACATAATGGGCAAGATAGCATTGCCATTGGCCTCTGACATGACAAATATTTTATAAAAGAGAAAGAGCAAGCTACATTCATGGCAGGTTAAGCCAGGCATAATATCACAAACTTGGCTGTGGGCATATGGGTTTATACCAAGAGGACTTTACCCTTTTTCTTCTATAAAAGTAGATGAGGACTCCAATATGTTCAGACAGTCACCAATAACCACAGAGGAGCAATTTAGCAAATGGCTTTTCACTCAGCATCACAACAGCATCACAGAGTGAGTTGCTCAGTCTAAACAGAGGGAAAAGTAACTTTTTGTTCAGATAGAATATGCCTAAACTGCTCTAACACAATCCCTTAAAGTGCCTAATCATCACATGTTTAGTTCAAAATTATATCTGCAATTATAATTGGAGTGAATTGGAATCGAGGACATCATTTGGCATATATTATGCATTCCAGACACCAAAAGAAGATCTTATATCCCTGTGTTTGACACAGAGACAAAATATTTTTTTCTTTATGTTTCTGTTACCACATTCATTCCTGCTTGTAGGGTTTAAAATTACAGATTAATTGCCTCTGAAAGCAACAGGGACAGATTAAACACAGGTGAGATTCATCCCTTTGAGGATGTTTTGGGGGCTTCCTTTGATAAAAAGAGAAACACCTCTGCAAATACTTCCTCCTCCCTTATTCTTGCTCATAACTGAGTGCTTTTGCCTTGTTCTGGGTGCTCTTCATTTAACTAAAGTTTATCCCCATTAAAAAGAGTCTACTCCAGTAAAATCTGCTGATCTACTAAGTGAGTTAGAGCAGATTGTGCTTCAGGAGAATCTGGGGTAGAAAAGTGCTCTGTAGATTCAGGTGAAATGATATTGAGAAATGCTGTTAGTTTTGCTGTTCTGTGTTTTTTTGTGCTTATTTGCTTTCAGTCTTAAGTCATGTGACTTAGATCGAACAGCTCCTTGCATTTGAATTATGATGGAAGAATCTGAGCTGAAACAAATAATTTTATTACCAATTTCAAAGCTACCATTTGATTGGTTTAATTTAGAAGAAATAAGGTCATTTTAAAAATAGTTCCACATCTTATGTTTTCTGCCATTTTTGTCGTTTACTTTAATGGGACATGATTTGAAGGCCGGATGGGTTTATATTGTCACATCTCATCAAATGCCAGTGGACCTCAAAACTTATGCTTCCCCCACAAGTTTTGTCTTATGCTTCAGAAAGTGTCCAGCTGACGTGAAGACATTAGTTCTTTATCTTAAAGCTATTCTGTTGAAGGAAATAGTGGGAGGGTCCTCATGCTTCCTTTGTATGTGGCATTCATGTCAGTTACACAACACTAAGCATGTGTTGTAAGGCTCTACATATGGATATCTTACCCAAGTCACAAAAGCACTTTTCTTTTTTTTTTCCTCCCAACTGCAGAAGATGCAACCAGATTTAAACACCTCAGAAAGTATGTTTACTTATATGAAGCAGAAACATCGAATGGAATCACAGGAACAGCAGATTCACGAAGTGGTTCAAAGATCACTTGCAAGGTAGGAAAAGAGGAGTAAATACAACTGATTGGGACTGTGTACCGAATAACGTGGGAGCTGACAGCTGAGAAGCATCCTTCACTGTTTTTCCAAACATATCACTCTTCTGAAAGGCACCTGTCAAGCCTCCTGAAAACTAAGCCCTCCCTGTCCCAGACAGAAAGCACTGAGGATGGTAGAAGTCCTTCATATCACGGTGCCAGTGCATTTCAATCCTAATCTGTCTGTACTTTAACGTGAAAGAGGGTGGAGACATGGTAGTTCAGTTTTCCTTAGCTCCCAAGCTGAGTCTACCAATGTTCATGAAACAATTCTAGAAGTTGAACTAAAATAGCTAATTGATGCCATGAAGACCACTTGATAGCCTGTGCATGGTAACAGTCAAGACAGGATCAGGGCTGTAGAAGTAAAAGGTCCTGTAGCCTATTACACTACCCAATATCCTTCTGTCTTACCCAAAATTTTCCCGTCATGGGGGGGGGGTGGAGGTGGTTCTGAAATGGAGTAACTGGGGAAAATATTTTTTTATTTAGCACACACTGTTCTGACAGAGTCTGAACATTGATCAGTGTAATGACTCAAGTTATCATACAGTTATTCTAGTATTATAAATTTTCAGAACCTAAGTTGCTTGTTTACCATGTATATAGTATAACCATGCAAATATCTGCTTTCATATCTTCTCCCTCAAGTTACCTTAAGCTATTTAGAGTACTTTAGAATCTCCCAACAGCTGTTAGAAGGGTGATTCTGACACTTTACAAAACCCAAGGAATACATTTTCAAAACTGTAACTGGATGATCCTGGAAAGATGATAATGAAAAAAGAATAAACACGTCATATTTGTGTTTTCAGGTCGAACTGGAGGTACCACAGCTGTGCCGCTTCATCCTGAGGACAATGCATTGCTCCCTGAGAGAGACATTTGGTGTTGACACTGAGGGAAGGGCCGTGCTGAAAAAGTCAAAGAACTCTGAGGACTTTGCAAATGCCATGTCCAAGTAAGCAATATCAATTATCACCAATACTTGTAGCTTAGCATGGAATGGGCTGCAATGTTGCAGTCCACCCTGACTATATTTTCCAGGCATAGAACACATATCATGATAACATGGTAGATTTATAAGCTATTCCCACAGCAAAACTCTCCCTGATACAATTTAGGGCTAACTTGGCACAGTTCTCAATTGCAAGTAGAGAAGGGGTTTTTCCATCCAGAATTTTCACCTGCAATGTTTTTGTCCTTTATATAATCTACATCAGGAAACTGTTGGGTAGTCCCCTAAAGGAGTATTGCAAGTTCCTTCTTGTAAGCAAATTCTCAAATGGCTGTGTGTAGCCATTTTAAGATCATTTCCCTTTGCTGACATGGTACAAAGACTGTGCAATAGAAAGGCATTTTAGACTGAAGTCCAGTTTTCCCGTCCCAATCTTTAATGACCTATGCAACTTATCTTTTCCATGCTTATCTGCTTTCGCAACTTATTGCTACTACTCCCTCCATCCAACTAGTCTCTAGTGCTTGTCAGTGCATATTTTACTCAAGCACCTTCATGCTTGTTTCAGTGCCTCAGTATTCACTCCATCTTGTTTCACAAGCCATAGATCTCAAAACAACTTGAGACAGTGTTAAAACATGTTTTTCAGAAAACTATCAAGGCTTTATTTAAAGACTGCAACTAAGTAGAGAATCCTTCCCATCATTTTGTAGCCCACTGCAGTAGTTAATAATTACCTCATTCTGAAAACTTACTAATCTCCTCTGAATTTGTGCACTTCCAACTTCCAGTCTTTGCTCTTGATATTTGCTTGTCCTTAGATGATGTAGTAGCTGATATCAGAATGTCCTTGGTTAGAATTTTCCTGCTTTAATAGTAAAACCCTTTAATAGTGACAAGAGTGTATAGTAAATAATGACAGAGCAAGATAAACGTGATGGTTTAACTATAGCCCAGCAATTTATTGATAGCATGTTCTTTGCTGGGTGGCTTTAACATGGTTTCATACTAATGCTGAGGGTTTTTTGGGCAGGCATGAACTAAAATTCAGCATTCAGGATGGAACAAAAGTCAAACTGTATCCAGAGAAGGATGAACCTCTGAATGTGCTGAATCTCAAGAGAGGAATCATCTCAGCTCTACTTGTGCCAACAGAAACAGTAGAAAACATAAAAACTATTTCAATGGTAGGTGTTTTGAAACCATTCACTTTATTTCCTTAACAAATGGAAGAAACCTCACCTAGCAGAGTTACTCCTGAGCATCATTTTCAAAAGACCTGGAAACTCAGTTGAGAAAGGGTGCCTTTCAGCTAGATCAGAAAATTTCTGACCGTATGAATAAAGACACTGATTTCTTTTTTCTTTCTAGGATACTGTATATGGAAAGTGTGACAGTGAAGTTGAATTCAAATCTAGAAAAGGAAATGTTGCAGAAGATATTTCAATTAACAGGGACCTGAAAGCCTGTGACAACTTTAGTCCCATCAGAGATTATGTCAGCCCTATTGCCATTGTAAAGGGACTAGTAAGTATACCATTAAAAAATACATAAAATATTCTTCGCTACATCACTTAAAATGAGAAACAGCCACTGCAACAACTAAATTCTGTATTTATCTTCTTAAAGCTTAAATAGGTTATCTACACCCTTGCATTATATCAGGCTGTAGTTTTGTTGGCAATCAGAGAAAAACAGATGCAGAGGAAGAGTTTAATTACCTACTTTCATGTTCTTCTCCTTATTTTTTTAAAGGAGAGCTTTTCATGGGTGGAGTTAGTACTGTTCACTACATAATAACCTATCAGATTCTATCCAAATTTTCAGTTTTATGAGTCACAAGTTTCAGCATTTAAATTTCATGTGAAACATGGCGTCTACCATAACACTGATGTGTATATGATACGATGGTTTGGCATGCTGTTCAGGCTACCTGTTAATCCACAACGATCAAATGCAGTTGCTTGCATGAATGTTGGCAGATTTCTTCCTGTTATCATGGTACCTGTCCTTTTGAGTATTTTGCTTCAATAAAAATGTTAGGATTTCATATCATGCTAAAAACACATTTTCCGATTTCTGCCACTTCTACAGCCTGTAGAAATCTTTAAAATTTGTATAGTAAGAGTGAAATAAAAGGAGCATTACAAGGGGCCTGATCTACTGTAAAAATTACAAACCAGTTCTATGAAGGAGTCTTTTGTTGTAGGCAGCAGGGGATCAGTCATGAAGTAACTACTAAACCAAACACCTCAATAAGGCCTAAGGGAAAATTTCAGGGGGATTTTTGCCTGTGAAGAGACTCAAGTAGTCTCTTCAAGTCAAGATTGATACCTGCACAATTTTTTCTTTATGTGAGAATGATTCCATTATACACCTTTGTTTCAAATATTCTGTAACGGTTAATATCACAGTAAAACTGCAGCAGCCTTTAAAACTGTTTCCTTTACTAGTCAGTAAAACAACTGCCAAACTGTTTTACAGAACATCCCGTTATCTACCCTTCTAAGGAGCACTCAGTTCTGTCATTACAATATTGATGCAAAGAAAAGGCATATAAGAGATGCTGTCTGCAGTGAAAAGCACCTGTTTCTGCCTTCCTCATACAAGTACGTTGCTCACTATTTATCATTAATCTTTATTTATAAATATTCATTTCAAATTGTGATGTATCACATTCTGCCCTGACTTCATCCCCAAATATGCATTTTGTTTTCAAGAAGGCAGGAAGCATGGCAACACTGCTCAAAGGTACCTGGATCAACTAAAGCATTGCATTTTTCTTTCTTTGCTAGAAATCGCTATGGTGTGATGACAGAGGTCAACCAGACACTGAAGCTTGAAGATACCCCAAAGATCAATAACAAAAATTTTGATGGAGGTATAGTTACAGTTCTCAATAAAACAAATACATGGACAAAATATAAATACAGGTTAAATACAGGGACAATTGTTTTTAAACATTGGATTAATTAAAAGATTAATAATGCTGCCGAAGGGACCAAAACAATTCATAATTTTAAATGAAGTTTGATCAATTTAGTCTGGAATAAGGTTGGGATATAAAATAGGCAAACCTAAAAAATGTTAAAACACTGTAATCTTTAATCTTTGTGTTTTCATTTTAATTTTGAAACTATTCTTTATAATTAAAATTTTATAATTTGCTTGGAAAGTAGTTTTATTGGAAATTAGTTTATTGAACCTTTTTAGCTAACCGTAATTTCTTATGCAACTTTTGGCTTCATATGCCAAATACAAACAGTCCATGATTACTATATATTTGGTTTTGAAACACACTTTTTTTGACAGGCAGTTGTCATTCCTAGTCATAACATGTTTCTCCTAAGATTTACTCATTATAAGTTGGAAAAGGAAACTATGCTAAAATAAAAGGTGTTAAGGAATCATCTTCATCATTTTTTTTTTAAATTATGCAAATATGTATTATTCAACTTTTGGGAGTATTACACTTAATTTCTACTACATTATTTTTAGAAACTGTTCAGCTGTTAAACTTCATATAAATTATCTACATATTTTATCATACAAAATAATCTACAGAGTTTGTATTTATACCAAATGTATGACAGAAGATAAAAAAGAACATAGCTCCTTGATAAAGACATAAACAATGCAATTGTTTTAATTGCTAGATGAATTGGAGGAGAAGGGACTTGCACTGGAAAGTACAGATGCCAAATTTCCCAGGCAGGGGGATGTTGTTCTGAAAATCCTTCAAGAACTGCAGAAACTTACAGCCTCCCAGCAGAACCAGCAGAGAGCAAGACTCTTTTACAAATTTGTTTCTGGGCTTAGAAGTTTACATAACTCCACTCTTGGCTCTCTTGTACCCAAGATGATGGAAACTTCAAGGTATGTTACAACAGTTCATTGTGCAAATACACGTCATGTCAATGTCACAAGAAGTCCATTCTAAAGCTGATGATTTGCTGCAAGTGGTTTTAACTTAGAGGTTAATTAGATGTAAAGAGTGTCTTTCAGAAAGAGGAGTATTGTCAGAATTATCTAGAGATAATTCTCTAGGAAGAGTAAAACCTGTGGATTTCACATTTTGCCATCAGAAAAGCTCAGTTGTTAATTGGAACTTGAATATTAAATATATGAGAACAGTATAACAATTCAAATAGATCTGAAAGTTCTAGTCTTCTATGAAGAACTAATACTGTTTTGATCATTCCCTAACAAATCTTCCAAACTTATTGGAGAAACTGAGCTTAAGTGGGAGTATTATACAGCCGGTACAGACTTTTTCTCCTCACCACCATCCCAAGTGTGTATGTCAGACACCATCCTGTGGATATGTTGTTATAGCCAAATATCTTTCATGCAGTTCTGCTCAAGGACAATGATTAATTCTAAACTCCCAAGTCTGACTTACAGTAAAGAACATGGTTTTGAAAGTGAAATTTTTGGAGACACGTAAGGGCATGATTCTTTGGTCTGACCCTCCCCTCCACTCTGAACCCTTATTCTTCTGTCCTAGCTGGTCTTGAGTCAATGTACACATACTTTATGTTGAGGGACTAGAGCCTCCATCTGCTTCAATGTATTGTATTAGAATACTTAAAATTGTGGGAAAGTCTGTTGTTGAGAAAAAAAGATATGTCTGTGTAATGATAGTATCGTTAATACTTTCTTGTTCATAGCTAAACATGTTGTTAGTATAATTTGTAAAACGAAGAAGCTTCTTTTTCATAAACAATTGTGTGATTTGCTTCCAGTCACACATAAATGTATGTAATTTATATTAAAACACCTTAACAAACCTATCAAATGTTTATTTCAATTGTGCAACATGCAGTGATAACTGCAAACAGGGATTTAGTTAATCAAAGTCATCTTTTTTCCTTTCAGTTCCATCACAGTTCAGGCCCTGGCTCAGTGTGGGACTCCAGAGTGCTATGGTGCAGTCCTTCAAATACTGAGAACTGGAAACGTGAATCCGCTTGTGGTAGACCTGGTCACGTATACCCTGGGACTATTGCCTTCTCCAACTTCAGAAATAATACAGGAAATTCTTAACATGGCCCAGTATCAACCAAGTAGAGCTTCTTTTTATGGCTTGAGTAATTCTGTTACTAAGTAAGTAATGACAGCATGTAATTGTACAAAATTACCTTCAGAAAACATTACAACGCTTAGAGTAAACCATAAGAGCAGTCAGTTTTTGAGGATTTTTTGTTATTCTCATGAATTCGCTCTTTGGGAATAAAACATAAATAGACATTTCTCATTTTCTCCTTTTGTTTCTAATGTGTTTCTCTATTTCTTTAGGTTCTACAATGAGAAGAGGACTGTGACAGAGGAAATAACAGATGTTGCAGACTTCATGGTATCACTACTTGGTACTGATTGTTCTGGGGAAGATGAACTCACATACCTCACACTTCGGGTATTTTTATTTCCTTCTTTCCTTATGCAGGCTATTATTTTAAATCATAGTACACGTATTACTCAACTTCTTTTGGTGGAGAAAAAATTGTTTATCCTTTTTCTGTGTTTTCATCACTGACAGGCTATTGGAAACATGGGTGCAGTAATGGAGAAAGCTAAACCCAACCTGAAATCTTTTCTGAAGACATGTATAAGAAATGAAGCTGCATCACTTTCAGTTCAGAAAGCAGCCATCCAGGCATTCAGGAAAATGACTATTACCGAAGAGGTAAATTGGATCACAAGAATTAGCTTAAACTGTCCTCAGTTCACCTTGACTGTTCACAGAAGTTATTGAATATGCACAAGCGTTGCCATTATTTCATAGCTTTGCTATCTTCCTTTTAGCTGTCTCCAGCTTTTGTAGAACTCTCTTAGTTTCCACACACATATCTGAGAAGTTCTGCAGGCTTCTGACTTGGTGGGTGTTGCTCCTTTGAGATGCAGTTGTTTGTATAGGTAGTCTCTGTTTCAATAGGAAGTTTAGATCTGTTCCTATTAGAGTGTCTTAAATGGAGTTTTACTTACTTAAAGGCAGTTTTAATGAACTAAGTACTCCAGATGTAAATGGATTTAACAAAGAAAAAATCATGTCTCTATTTTATATCTGCATTTTGATGTCATTGTTATTAATAGTACTGGTTAGATTTATTAGTGACATTAAAGCACCTTCTACAGAATTGGTGTCATTAGCACTTCAGCTTAATATAGAGAAATTTTTTCAATATCAACAAGTTTCTGCTCTAAACACATGATTGTTTCCAGAGAAGACTTACTGAGTTTGGGAGTCTGGAAACACCTGGTGTTCACATCCTCAGATTCAGTTTAATTTAAAGCATTTAATTTATTTTTATTATTATTTATTTTCAAACTAAGTTTTTAATTTTTCTTCAGCAAAAGATTTTGATTGCCGCTTTTTCCTAAATTGAATGACTTTTTTTCCAAAAATTGACAATTTGCTGCAGACCAGAACATTTCTGATTCCCAACAACCAAGTTCAGTGTTCTGAACAAAAAAGTAACCTGCAAGATATAGGATAAGAAAATCAGTTTTAATAAAAACAAAATTTATATGACATTTTCTATCAAAAGAAATTTTATCAAAACAGTTTCAATGAAGTATTTTTGGTCATCTCTAGAAATAAAGTATAGAAACAGTTAGGCAATCCAGAAAAAATTATATCCTGGAAATTATTTCACCTTATATATTCCCAAAAGAGTTTAGCAGTATCATCTACTAGTCAGCCCACCAGTGCAAACCTTTCTCTATTTATTTAGGACCGTTCAGCACTTCTGAAAGCATTCCAAGAAGGGGATGCACCTACAGACAAACGTCTAGCAGCCTATCTTATACTGATGAAAAACCCTTCCCCAAGTGATCTCACAAAGATTTTGAGAGTGCTCACAAAGGAGAAGAACGAGCAAGTGAAAAGCTTTATTGCCTCACACATTGCCAACATCCTAGACTCTGAAGAAGTAGGCATTGAAGAGTAAGTAAAACTTGATTGTATACTGGTCTCCTAGGAAGAACAAAGTTCTGACCGTAATTGCAGTACTAGTTATTTAACAGTGCATATTCTGATTGTTTATTTGTTTGCTTTCTTTGTTTGAACAAGCACATCAGCTGAGTAAATCTATGGCTTTGTCAGAGCAGTGCCAGCTTACAGTCTTTCACTTAAGTCTTTATTTTACTGTTAACACATGCAGAAAGCTAGCCGTTTACAATCCCCTCAGTTGTATGAATGTCTGCAAGTGTCACAAGAAATCCCTCAACTCAGACTAAATGAGGTTTTGGAATTTATACTATTTATACTGTTCAAATATATATTATATTTGTATTGCTATCCTCTTTCCTAGTCTAAAAAGCCAAGTTGAAGAAGCTCTGAAAGGAAACCAGATTCCAACAGCCAAAGATTTCAGAAAATTCTCACAAAACTATCAGATTTCCAAAAGAGTTTCTGTACCTGGAGTTGATCCCATCTCTGCAAAAGTAGAGGGGAATGTGGTATTTGATCCAAACAGCTACCTTCCTAAAGAGACTATGCTAAAAACCACCCTGAATGTGTATGGATTTGGCCCAACTGATATCTTTGAGGTACAATTCTCCAAAACTTCTGCGAGTATTCCACTGCTTGCTTTCTCGCTCCTGTTTTCTTGTAACAACATTCTCTGAATAATGTATTGTTTTTACAAGGTTTGGGAGAAATCTAAAGATGACTATGCTTACAAGGGGACTTTTATTTAATCTCAGTGGGCTTTAGAGCAAGCCATCCGTTTTATGATGTCACTTGCACTGACTGGATGGAGGACCCTGTTGGAGTTATTAAAGGCCTCAGCTAGGGTAAAATGAACCCATCTGTAACAAATTGACTTCATGCTAATGAATCATTACTGGCACACTGAAGTACTCATAGTAGGTTTTAAGTGAGACACAGCCTATGTTTAAGTTTTTTGTTGGGCCTCACCACAATTAGGTGTAAGACCTGGTATTCTACCTTCCCTTAAAAATCATAGACTTGTAGGATACACTTTAAATGAATTGTTTGTTCCCCAGAAAGTCTGTTTGTTGCAAAGCTCCAAAGAAGTAGGTAAAGTGTCTCAGTTATTGCATTGTCCTGTCTTTTTCAGCTTGGCTTGGACGGAAAGGGGTTTGAACCAACACTGGAACATTTGTTTGGAGAGAAGGGATTTTTCCCAGACACTGCAAGCAAGGCCTTGTACTGGGTTGATGGCAAAGTGCCAGAGCAGGTTTCCAAGGTGCTTTTTGACTATTTTGGTTACTCCCAGGATGGCAAGCAAGATCAGGTACAGCTTGAAAACATCCTCTGCACAACATGGCATTCCTATCTTTACACAATAATTACAGCATTTCCCTCTTTATTGGTTACGAGCCTTCTCCTTATCAGCTAAACTAGAAATCCTTAATGCTAGTTAACAATGTTTTTTTCTTAACTGTATGCGGGAGGGGCCTTTGTCTGGAAACAAATCTCTAAGAAGTGCATGTGCAGATTAGCCGACATGCATTAAGTAACTGTTCTAGATACATGGTCTTACAGGTTTCTCATAAATATGTTTTACTACTTTATGATTGAATTTTCAGGATGTCATGAAAGGAATAATGCTTAACCTTGAAAAATTGATAAAACAATTGGGCAACAAGGAAGCTCCTGAAGGAAGAGCATATCTGAGAATCCTGGGAGAGGAACTTGGATACCTGAAACTCAATGATTTCAAATTGCTGGGGAGCATGGTTTTAAAGAGTGTTAAAACTCTTCAGACTATTCCTGAAATGGTATGTTTCTGAGGCACCAATGTATTTTAGTAATTTGGGGTTTTTTCTACAAGATTTTTTTAAGATTTAGGTTGTCTTTATCTATTATGTAAAGAACAGGTATTTGATATCAGCATGAAAATAAAATTAGCTAAAATAAAATATCCAGGTTTAGTCTGAAGGACTGAGAAGCCCATGATGAAGCCACTTCAGTAACCAAGTCCTCCTGGAAGACGGTGAGAGGAATGAAAAAGCAAAGGTTCAGATCTTATTGTACGAATGAGCTATCTACTGGACAATACCCAAAATCTCAGTGTTGGCCATTATACTACTTCATTATATATACTATATAATGTTGGCATTTATACTACTGCATTTCTATTTATGAAAATATATAATAATATTAAGCAATAGTTCATCATGTTAAAAAGGAAAGAAGATATAGTACAGGTTAAGAATATTTGGTAAAACCCTTCTTTTGTCACAGTAAAAAAACGCTTTGCCATAGACTTTGAGGAAGTTACATGTTACATGTTGTCTAAACCAACTCACCTTTGTATGTGTCAGTCAAGGTAGATGATCTATGAGTATCAAGGCAGGTGATAAAATCTAATATTTGTTTAAAACTGAGATTTTGATAAACAGAGTTTAGTACATATTTTGAAGCAAGGAATCTGTAGAAATTAAATTCTGTACTCTATATTAATTAATTTTTGGATTATACAGCTACAGTCATCCCATGATCAACTTTAAAAGTACAAAATGTACATATTCCAAAGTGTAGATTTATTAGTGTTCATTTCCTTGTTTGATTCACAGATTGCACAAGCCATCTCAAAAGGTGTTGACAGGGATTTATTTGTCCACTACATGTTCATGGACAATGAGTTTGAGCTCCCAACTGGAGCAGGTTTGCAACTGAAGTTTGCCTTGTCTGGAATAGCAACACCCGGGGCTAAAGTAGCTGTGAAGCTTCATCAAAAAAGTGTAAGTCTCAACAGCTGTCTATATTTTGTTTCCTCCTAATAATCTACAATCTCATTTAGGGATAAAACCATAACACCAGAAAAATTTTAAATACTACAATATTCTCTTGAAATGAAAATAGCAACTTGCTTGTTAGAGGTCTCCAGTTAATTTGTGGATGACATTTACATTAAAGTAAGAGGTAATACACATAATAAATTAAGTTTGAGACATAATAAAAATTATGAATTAAAAGTATTTTAATCAGTCTTTCATAAATAGTCCTTTTAACCTCTGTTTATTTCTCTCTCCTTGCTCTTCAAATTATAATAGTACAAAAGCTCAAAAAAATTGTGAATTTTCTATTCAAATAATTAATAAAAGATTCTGATGTGACCAATTCAAAGTAAAAATTTTGATTTTCAGTTAAAAGAAATATTGAAAATTTAGTTAAATAAAACATTTTTTGATCTGAATGGAAATATTTTAAAATTATAACAATTAAATATCATGTGAAACAAAATTATCTGGTTAAAATAAAAAAAAATCCATTCTTTTATACAGTTTTAATATCTATTTCGCTCTAATTTAGTCAATATAAGGAAATTACATAAATTTCCAATAGTTTCAGTTCACCTAAAGATTGAATTTTCTACCATATGCATGATTTAAATAAAAATAAAAAATATGTCCCCAAATTTAATACTGGTTGCCTTTTAGTTACCTTTGGAATCTTTTCCAAAATTTTGCATTCTGTCCCTTCTTTCTGTAGAGGCCAAACCAAAAGCTTGAAAATAAGCTGTTTTCTGTTTAGAGAAATTCAAATCTTGGCTCTGTTTCTTCTTTGTCAAGTAGTTTGCTCTTTTTTTTTGAAAATTTTTTTTTTTTTTTTACAATGGAAATCTGGATCTTGTTGTCAGTTTTAAAAATACATGCAAGTAGCTCCATGTACAAAATCTTTCCAAAGCATGAGTATTTTTAGATTAAAGTAGATAAGGTTCCTTGGCATTATCATATTGCTGTATTTGTTAAATTACATTTACCACTTATGTGGTCCCTATGTTTATGTGACTTGGAAATCAAATTCTTTTAATAACAAAATCAATTATTTAAAACCTACCTCTAGATTATCAAGAATATTACATTTGTTTTATAAAACCAGTAAGAAGTGTACTGAGCAAATAAATACATAATTTTGTTTTTATTAAATAGATGCAAGCAGAACTCATTGCTAAACCTTCAGTGGCAATTGAGTTTGTAACACACCTGGGAATAAACATGCCTGAATTTGCTAGGAGTGGTGTGGAGATGAATTCTAATATATTCCATGAGTCTGGAATTGAAGCACATGTTAGTATGAAAGCTGGACAGTTGAAATTTAGCATTCCTGCTCCAAAGACTCCAACAAAGCTCCTCAGTATCAGGTAATGAGAACAGAATGAGAATTTTCAAGGCTCTGTTCTTCCTTTTTCTTCTTGTTTTTTATTATGACAGAATTAAGAGGCTAGGGCAGGTATGGAGAAATTTTCAGTTCAGAAAAATCCTAGACATTGTACAACTGGGATAACTTCTTTTGTAAGATAAACAAATAGCTAAGTGGTGACTGGGAGTCATGGCTTACAGATTCTTTATTTTGTCACTGTTTTCTGAAATTTTCAACAAGACTATCATTTCTACTACTTTGGTTTCTTTCATGTTAAATTATTATAATAGCAATGCCTATTTCTAGACTGAATTTAAATGAACTACTTAGATTAATTTCAGACAAGGTAAATGGCTCAACACGGAATTATAATTATCAATAATAATCCTTATAATAATAAACCATTTGATCATTTAGCCACCAAATGATATTTCATTAAGCCCCTACCTTAACAAGTGATTTTTATTCAGGAAATAACCTTGTTAATAGGACAATGTCTGAACACCTGTCCTGGGAATAAATGGCTCACTTATCTGTTCCAGCAATACGCTACATTTGGTGTCTCCAGCCAAAACTGAAGAGTTTCCACCTCTTATTGAAAACCAAGAAACCTGGACTTCTTGCAAGCCTTTCATTGCTGGTCTAAATTTCTGCACCAAATTATTGTACACCAATGCCAGTGCCATAGAGGCAGCTCCATATTATCCCTTGACTGGAGAATCCAAGTAAGTTATATCAGCTTTAACAATGTTTATTTTGTGGTTTTGTGTTTGCCCTGTAAGAGTTTAGTATGTACAGTACCCTCTCACATAAAGTTTACCTTTAAAAATCTTTAAAAACACACTAGCAGGAGCAGCTCAGAAAGAGAGCTATTGCAAACTGTATGATTTCTTCTGTTTGTGGTCATGGAAAAATAGTTATTTACAATATATTTGTTTACTCCTTTAGATTTGAAGTTGAAATAGTGTCCACAGGTGAAGTGAAAGAATACTCTGCAAGCGCAAACTATGACCTGCAGAGAGAGGGAAATGACCTGGTAGACACCTTGAAGTTTGCTGTCCAGGCAGAAGGTAAGATTCTGAAAAACAAGTATGGTTTAGCTCAGTTTTGAACTGTGTCATTTTATGGACAAAATATTTATATGAGTAAATTATAATAGAATTCTTTACAGTAGAAAATAGAACACCATTTTCACAACCAAACAGGCCAACACTTTAACTTTCATATATGCAATCCCAGTGCAAGATTTTCATGATCAGAGGCTGATTTTGTATCCCAGGAATGCTTCCCCCCAATTTAAATAAAAGTATGGCGTTGGTGAATGGAAGCAAGGAAGAGGAGAAGTTAATGGGTTCTGTATAAGCAAGAGAAAAATGCCATTTCCGACTAAAAATTTTTCAAAGAGGGAATCTGTGGGTTGACAAGTTTATGTAACACATGTAGTGACGGTATTAGTGGATCAGCTCGTGGTGTGTCTAGAAGATGAGAAAAAAAAGGATTACCCAGTTTCTCATTCAGGCTCGTCAAAGGTTGCATTAGATCTTCAGGGTGATATAATTTCCAGTTGATCCTTTTTTATTCTCATTTTAAGAAAAGTCCAAACACATTCCATAGTTACAAATAACCAAAATACCTTACATTTTCCAGGTGTAAAGCAGCATGAGGCCACACTGACCTTCAGGTACAATAGAGACAAAAAGATTTTGTCCAGTGATGTCCACATTCCAGATGTTGATGTTGACTTTGGTACAAACTTCAGAATTACTGATGAATCCATTCCTGGGAAGAAAGCATATACGTTTGACTTAGACCTTAACAACAAGAAGATTTCCGAAGTTACTCTTACTGGCCAGATAAGGTAACTCACAAAACCACTTAGACTTCTACAGATACCTTTGAATAAGATAGCTGAAGATTTTATTGAAGGTAGAAAAATATGGGAAATTTTATCCCATTTTGGAGAAATTGCTTATGAGACATATAAACTTGTCATTCAAACTCTTTAAAAACCCTTCAAGTATTTTATTTGTAATCCATCATGTATACATCAAATAAATAAATCTAATGCACCAACTGATCTTTCCTACTATATGTATATATATAACTTGTAATACAAGTTCCTTGAGCTAGTTCTTCCATGTTCGCACACACATGACTAAAGGAATGACATTGTACTGGTGTTATTGCAGGTGTGCTAATCCAAGGATATAAACAAATCAAGGTTTGTTCAGAGAGGTATTATCTTTTACTGGATGTGTTTGGCTCTAAAAACGTTATTACATCTCCCCATGAAGAAATCTAATTCCACTCAATAAGTAACAAAACCAAAAATAACTGAGAGCTTCCTGTAAAAATTCCCACGCTTCACGATGAGAATATTTCCGGGAACATCTACAGGGGAGCTAACAAAAATGTTCAGCCTGCCAGGGTTTCTAAAATTGTCTGCCTCACAAGCCCATAGTGAAATGAGCTGATCGCATTCTTTAATAAACCTCAATCTTCCATGGAATTCTGTGATCTTGATGGTGCCCCAGGGAGTCTTTGTCTTTGCTGTTCATGCAGAATTGCCTCTGATATCAGTAGGAGCTTTGGACAGATGTCAGGGACCTCAATTCCCTTTCATTTGCACTAACATAATATTAGAAGTTTTCTCAAGTCAACAAAGTTACAAAGATACAAAATAAATGTGAATAAAGGAAAATGAAACCCAGTAGCATAATATATTTTGTCAAGCATTTTGTTTCTGTGTGATTCATGGCTACAGTCTGAATCCTTAGTAGAGAATTCAGCTTGAGTAAGAAGTTCAAAATTTGGTTCAGGTACAACTTTATCAAGACAGGCTCATATTTCAATCCATTTCAGTATTTTGAAATTAATATGGAATTATCGTTGTGTGTATCTGCACAGTAACATTGTAATAATTTATCATAAATTTCCCATAATAACTAGCAGAAGCTGAAAACTTTGATTGAATTGGAACAGAGTTTACAAGTTTGATCAGTCAATTTTTTTATAACCCATATTACGCCTTTACTATGGATTTAAATGCTGGAATTGCTCCTGAAACGTAAGTGAGAAGATAGAGTAAAATGCTTTATATTTATATAAAAAGAAAAATTTATGTTTTGCTTTCACAGTTATGCTGGAATGGAAGAGGCAATGTTAAGAGGCACAATTTCTATTCCTCACCTGAAAACTGAACTTAGAACTGAAGCCCTGGTTAATTATTCACCAACCAAAGGATATCTTCAGATAAGCTCAGCTGCAACAACTCATGGAAACTCCATTTCAGAAAGAGTTCTTCTCAGATATGGTAGGGGAAAAAATATGATCCATGTTGTACAACCTATAAATTTAAACATCTTGTTACATTAGTTTATAGTATATCCTTAAATATGATAGGGATATTACTAAACTTACCCTTTTCTTTTAAATTAATGATTTTCAGATTCTGAGAAAGTTGAACTTGAGTGGAATTCAGGTGCCAGTGCTGCTGTGAAAAAAATGTCTTCTGGCTTCCCAGTTGACTTTTCAGACTACCCAAAAGCTTTAGAGAAGCATGCCAACGAACTGCTGGATCGGAAAGTGGCTCATACAGATATGACACTGCGGCATATTGTGTCACAATTTATCGTGGTATGTTTCAACCTACAGTAGATGTTACAGCTTGACCACATAGCCCTGGCGAATTCATGCCTCCCTCATGGAAGCCAGAATGATAACTACTTGTAAAAGCACTCATCAGACTGAATAAGATGTGTATTTCCAACTTTGATCAAACTAGTCACTTCATCAGATGCCTAGGGCTTAGTATATGCATAGTTGAAATAGCTCTCAGATAACTTCCTGGGAAGTCCTAAACTTATTCACTTAGAAAACCTCGTCTCCTCATTGCAGGCAACCAACACCTGGCTGCAAAAGGCATCAAAAGATGTACCCTATGCCCAGACTCTGCAAGACAAACTAAGTGGACTGCAGGAACTGAACATTCAGAAAATTAACCTGCCTGTAATTACCATTCCAGAAGAATTTTTCCTGAAAAGGTAGGGAGAGAAATTAGGATAGTCACACAGGAAATGGAAAATAAATATTTATTCATATTTTTGTGTTATTTTATTTTACATCATTTTATAAATAGCATGGAATTGCTGTAAACATTAGCATAAAATTGGAATCATAACAATTTTAAGATCATTGAGATGAAATTATGTGGAGGAAATGATGCATGTCTTTAATACAGATTTGACTTTACAGCAGTCGCTCCTGCAGTATATTAATATATCCTGAAGTATTGTGTTTTATAGTAATGAGAACTGAAAAAAACCACAGTGTTCAACAATCTTTACTCTAAGCCACAGAACTAGTGAAGCCAAGTTTCCCATCAGTTTGTGTCCTGCATTCCTACAGACCCTTTGTCTTTGGCCATAAACCTAATATCTCTACTTTTTCCTGTGCAGTCCTATTGGACAGTTCTTCTTCCCATTCCCCTACACATACTGGTTGAACTCCACCAGTATAGTACCCTGATCTCTTCCCATGTCTGACTCCATCTGTCACTTGCTCAAAGGCAACACATGCCATGGTTGTGCACATATGGACTGGATGCTTGCACTAGTTCAGGCCATCTCCTCCACTTAATAGAGAGTTTCACAGAACTTTCATCAATCTAATTGCCCCTGAGGCTTTTGCCCTTCTGTCACATTGGATAGAAATCATTCAATATGCTAAAAATTTCTAAGAAGTAGGGTTTGACAAACAAAAAGAGAGACTGGAAGGCAGTATGTCTCTTCTGTTTCTAGGAAATTAGACTGTAAGTCAGCCAGAGTGGATCTAGACTTTAAAATGCTCATGCACATGCCACAATTTGCTCTCATTACATTATGTTCCTAGCACATACTGTTCTTGCCATTCAGTGTTAATATCACATTGTTTCTCTGCCTCTGCATAAGAATACAAGGAACAGCATTGATTGGTAGTATCTTCAGAATACACCCACAGCTACTACTGTGATAAATAGAAACATGTCTGTATGGTTTTCCCATGAGCTAGGGAAATATTGATGACTGTAAATGTAAAGGACAACAGAAGTTAGTGTAAAATTGGATTACAAAACCAGATGGAAAACAGTCTTGTATTTTATCTCTTGGCACTGTTTTTCCATGTACTATCTTTCACTGTGGTAAAATGAAACTGTATGTTAATGACATATATCTTTTGTTGCTTCCATTGTGTTCCTAAGCTACATATAAGAAGGAAAAACCTGGTTTTTCTCCTGGATTCTTATCAGCAGTGCACATTATAATAATAATAATAGGAATTTCTACTGCTCTGTGATGTTGCTTTTTTAACCACTTGGTGTAAAGGAACAAATTTCAAAAATGTTTCCTTAATTTTCATTTTAGAGTAGCTCTAAGTGTAAAAAAGAAGATTTTGTAATATAAAAGACCAGTTAGGCAAACAAGAAAAGTATCTTTGCCAGCTTATTGTTCATGCACAAATTAAGGCCGTTTCCTCCTGTTTTGCCTTTTTGTTATTACACTTTTTCCCCACAAGCTTTTCAGCTGATGATCCATTTTTTCCAGTCCTAACTCCTGGTCAAATGGTTAGATTTTTATTTGTTTTTTATTCAGAACAAATAAATGCTGAATATTTGGATGAAACTTTTGACATGCTTATCATTAGAAAGATAAATTCTTTGTAATTTATTTTCTTACAACTTCTAATACTAATAGGATGTTTTGTGCATTTCTGTAAGAATACATCACTTTTTTAAGGACATAATCACCTTTTTCTGGTACTCAGCATGCCACATTGCAGAAGTGTGGCAGTGTTTTTGGAGGATATTTTTGCCTATGTATCAGCTATTTCCATTCATATTCCTTCATTTTGAGGATCATTTTCATGCCAATACATCTCTTTATTAATGTTCATAAAGCCCATTTGGATTCTCAGAGCAGAAAATCAAATACAAGATTCATAACTTTTCTATGTTTAGCCCCTTGAATGACACTCTTCACCTGTGAGCTAAAGTTAGTTAAGCTCTGAACAAATCGTGAACCTTTGTATTCTAATGCAAGGTCTTACAGAAATAATGTGTTTCTGGGCTACTTGACCTATGATTCTCCCTGATTATGGAATAAAAGGAAAAAACATTGACAGAATTCACTGATATCAAAAGTGCTTTCAATAAATTCTGATAGATAAGTGCTTAAAAAATGTTGATAATAATACACGATCATTAGATTTCTGTCTAAACCTAAAGTGAGGACATTGATATAGGCATGTAAGTAAGCTCAGTACCATGGGAGTAGTAGGAATCATAGAAATTTCTGTATATGTTTTGTGGACTTAGAGTTTCTAATAGAATAACTTTTATTTTCTAGTGAAGGCCGGATCAGATACAACCTAAATAAAAACAGTTTTCTAATTAATATCCCGTTGCCATTTGGTGGAAGATCATCCCATGACATAAGGGTGCCACAGACTGTTAAAACACCTCCTCTGGTAATGGAGTCAATGGGAATAAGTGTGCCATCTCAGGAGTACAGAATTCCAACATTTACTGTTCCAGAATCCTATCCTCTTCGTGTGCCTCTACTTGGCACTTTAGAGGTCTCTGCTAATGTGTACAGCAACTACTACAACTGGACAGCAGCGTACACTTTGGCTAATAGCACGACAGAGAAAGCATCCAGCATAAGAACTACTTATACCACAAATGCTGATTCAGTTTTTGAGCTACTTTCCTACAGTGTGAAAGGTAAGAATGTGTGCTAATACTGCAACATTGGCAAAACTATTTTAATGTCTTTATTTTCCATGTGTCAGGTACAGCACATTCATTTTCCTGCCGCTTATTTAAAGAAAGGTGTTGTATAATCTCAAATAACTTTCTCTTTGTTTTTAAAGATATTATGTGAGTCTGTATATTCAGGCACTAAAGGTTAAGTCAGTTTAATTCAATAAAGACTTTTAAGGTCCATATTTTCCTAGATATTTCCTTCTGAAGAAAAAGTCCTTCAAAACTGAAGGCATGATTCTACAGTTGAGTATCTGACAAGTGTTTTCAAAATCAGGTCTACGGGTGTATGTGTAGGTATGCCCACAGTTTATTTCTCGCTCTGTTTTTATATATATATTTAAATATATAATGACTACATAGCAGTTATTCTGGACTCAGACTGGATAGGTCTTAAGATTGGTATTTTTAAATTAGTGCCTTTAAAATTGCGGCATGAGTTCTCAAATTACAAAAGGACGAGCTAACTTTAGTCTTTTCTAAACTCCCCACCATAAATGAAGCATGATAAAGAAGATATAAAAACCCAGCAATATTAGATATGGGTTATTCTTGAAAGCATATCTTCTTAATTTAAGTTTAAATAATGACATAACTTCCTGTAGTTTCACAGATTCATATTTAGTAATGTAGAGATTTAATTTATTCATACCTTAAGACTTTAGCTCGAAATATCCAAATAACAATTTTTACAGAAATATTCAAGATTAACCAAAACATTTTTACCTTTATAAGCAAAATGGTATAATAAAAGTAATTACAATTCAAGCAGTAATATAAAAGCTTAGTGATATCAGACAAAGCCTTAACAACAAAAACATATACATCACATCATTATCTTTTGTTTCCTTTTTCCTGCTTCAGGTTCTGGAGAAGCATCATATAATAGAAATGGATTCACCTGCACATATGAAAATCACCTGAAGCACAGACTCTTAACATCAGTTTTCAAGTTGGCCAGGACAAAGAGTTATGAACTTGGTCCAGTTGCAAACTACACCATGTCACTTAGGGCATCCAGTACTCTGGGTCCTCAGCTTTCATTTTCTGGTGATATTGTTTCTGAAAAGACAAATAATGTGAATATCAATAACATCAAGATGGAAGGGCAGCTGGAAGTGGCTTCTATCTTTGCAAGAGGCATTTACACTCTGTCAAGCTCATACAATGAAAAGAGACGGGTTTTAGAAGGAAAATCAAATGTGAAGTTGGATTCTTCTTACCTTCAGGCTACCAATCAGATATCTGGCAGATATAGTGATGATTTATTTTCCATTACTTCAGTTTCTGATGTACAAGGTGGACTATTAAAGAACACAGCTTCACTGAAATATGAAAACAGCCAGTTGAAAATGACATCTGAAACAAATGGGAGGTATCGACATATTGTAGGTGTCAATAAGCTTGAATTAATTTTGTCAAAGAAGATGGCAGCGCTTCGATCTGAGTACCAAGCCACTTACAAGCAAACCCAGTATTACGCCTTGCTTGCAGGTTCTCTCAATTCTCAGGATCTTGTTTTCAACACTGATATCTCTGTGACCGATCAAAGGAATCGAGCTGCACATAAATCATCACTCAGTGTAAATCAGTATGGTCTAGCCAGCAGCGCAACCACAAATGTGCAGTTTAGCCCACTGACAATGCAGAGCGAAATGAATGCCAAACTTGATACTGCTGGAGGCTCCATGTCCCTGTCTTCTTCTGGGCGCTATGGTAAAAACAATGCAAAATTCAATCTGGGTGGAAGGGTGAGCCTAACGGAAATAACGCTGGGAAGTGAATATCAGAGTACAGTTCTGGGTATAGACAGCAAACACGTTTTAAATTTCAGAGTTAATAGAGAAGGACTGAAGTTTTCAAATAATTTGCAAGGATCATTCAAAGAGATTAAGTTGGAATACACAAACGACTTGAATATTCCTGGATTATCCTTAACATTTGCTACAAAGTTAGACAACAGCTTCAGCTTTGACAAGTTCCACAAGCATGTTTTTGACCTACAACTGCAGCCTACCTCACTTACAGCTAAACTGAGTAATAATATTAAATACACTAAAACAGAAGTTTCCAACAAAGCCGAATTGATTCTCAAGCCTCTGAAGCTGAACTTGGGTGGCAATGTCAGAGGAGCCTATGGAGCAGACGAAATAAGGCATACCTACACATTTACATATGCTGATCTAGCTGCAAACTTTAAAACAGATACAGTAGCAAATGTTCAAGGTGCAGCACTGAGTCACAGAGTAGATCTGAATGTGGCAGGACTTGCTTCCTCAGTTACTATGAACACAAACTGTGATTCCAAATCTCTCCGTTTCAGCAATGCTGTGCGTTCCACTGTGGCCCCCTTTGCTGTCACTGCTGACATACATACCAGTGGTAACGGGAAGCTGATTGCTATGGGTGAACATACAGGAGACCTTTACAGCAAATTCCTATTTAAAGCAGAACCTCTTGCTTTCACATTCTCCCATGATTACAGAGGATCTACCAGTCATAGCTTGAAGTCTAGAGGAAGGTACACTACCCTACTTGATAACAAAGTTCATATGCTTTTTACTCCATCAGAGCAGTCAAGTGCCTGGAAAATGAAAAGTCAGCTAAACAATAATGTATATTCACAAGATCTCAGTGCTTACAATGATGAAGAAAAGACCGGTGTTGAACTTAGTGGAAGAGCTTTAGCAGATCTCTCTGTAATGGATACATCAGTCGTGCTACCATTCACATCTGAAGAAGTTAATTTTATTGATGTATTGGGCCTCAGAGACAGTGTGTCAGAGCCCCAGGAATTCAGCATCTCTGGCTTTGTGAAGTATGACAAAAATGAAGATATGCATGTTATTAACCTACCATTCTTGGAACATTTGCCAGTTTACTTTGAACAAGTCAGAGGCACCATACTGTCCACACTACAGGCCATACAAACTTATCTGAAGAACATTAACATAGAACAACATATGAGAAAATACAAGGCAACTTTGGATAAACTCTCACAGCACATCAATGATTACATGGACAAATTAGATATGAAGGGCAGAGTTAGCAGCATGAAAAATAATTTGGTTGCTTTTACAAAGGAATACAAAATAACATCTGATGATATCCAAATTATGCTGGGAAAAGCCGTGGACAGTCTTCAAGGAATACTGTCTCAGCTGCACGACTATCTGATACAAATTGAGCAATACATCAAAGATCATTCTGAGCAGTTTGACATTAAAGCCCTTATTGCACAGTTTCTTGACCAAGTAGTTGAAACAATGACAGCTCTAGATAGCAAATATAACATAAGAATGACTGTAGTTGACATTATTCAAAAATTGCAATTTTTTTTTCACCAGTATTATCCTAGCAAAATTGGAAGCAGCACTTTGGCTTGGATTAAAAATGTAGATGATGAGTATAGGATTACAGCTAGGATAGAGGAAAACCTAGAACAATTCAAGATTCAGATTCAGAATATTGATGTCAGACACATTGCAGAAAACTTGAAACAGCAGATTAAAATGTTTGATGCTAAAGAAGTTTTAGAAAAATTGAAGCATTCATTACCAATTGAAAAAATTAATGAAGTTCTTGAACAAATCAAAGACTTTATTCTAAATTGGATGGACGAATATGAAGTGTCTGAGAAGATTAATGCTTTCCAAGGTCATATGCACAAACTGATTATAAAATATGAAATTGATAAGCAGGTATATTTTTTAATGGACAGAATGATAGAACTGCTTAACCAGTACAGAATAAAAGAAACTGTCCAGAAACTGACCATCTACTTGAAAAATATTGATATAAAGTCATGCTTTGATAAAGTTGTTGCTTTTATTGATGATGCTGTCAAGAAAGTGCAAACCTTTGATTATGAGATGATGATAAAGGAAGTCAACAAGTTCCTTGACATGATTATTAAAAAGCTCAAGTCTTTTGACTATAACCAGTTTGTTGATGACACAAATAACAAAATCCGAGAAGTGACCCAGAAAATAAATGAAGAACTCAGAAATCTAGAACTTCCACAGAAAGCAGAAGCACTGAAACAGTATATGAAAGATTTTAGAGCTGTCATTTCCAAATACATGGAACAACTGAAGGACACCAAGCTTGCTGCAATAATTAACTGGTTCAAGGAGCTTATAAACTCAACAACATTTGCTAATCTGAAAGCTAAGTTAAATGAACACCTGGAAGACCTGCGAGAGAGGATTTCTGAAATGGATATTTCCCAGGAATTCCAGTGGTATCTTCAGAAGATAAGCCAATTCTACAATTCTGTTGTCCTATACATTTCTGAGCAGTGGAACAAAGTTTTCAAGAAAATCATTGCTTTGGCTGAAGAGTATGATCTAAAAAAATGGGTTGAAAATTTAAATCAGGTTGTTGAAACAGGATTTAAAGTCCCTGAAATCAGAACTGTTATAGTCACTATACCTGCCTTTGAGGTTAGTCTCCGAAGTCTTCGGGAAGCAACATTTCAAACACCAGAGTTCATTGTTCCACTGACTGATCTGCATATTCCCTCCTATGAGATAAATATTAATAGACTAAAGGACATGAAAATCCCAATGAAATTTACTACCCCAGAATTTACAGTTCTAAATACCTTTAAAGTTCCTTCCTATACAATTGACTTGAATGAGATTAAACTTCAAATTGTGGGAACAATAGACAAGATCATGTCTGGTGAATTTCAGCTGCCAGCCATTGATTTGTATTTTAAAGATCTGAAGATGAGAGATATACCTTTTTCCGACATTTCTTTCCCAGAAATCCAAATGCCTCAGTTTCAAATACCAGAATTATTGGTTCCAAAGCTAAATCTAAATGAGTTCCAGATTCCTAGCATGAAGATACCAGAGTTCCAGCTTCCACGAATCCCACATACTGTGACTGTCCCTACATTTGGGAAATTGTCTGGTGCTTTCAAATTCACCTCTCCATTCTTTATACTGTCTACGCAAGCTGAGGTTCATAATACTACAACATCTGAAAACAGTCCAGAATTTGTGACCTCCCTTTCAGCTCAAACAACATCCAAATTAGACTTCCTAGTTTTTAGTGTTATTGCAGATTCACGTCTCTCAGCCCCTGAGATGAAACAGCTGAACCTTAAAAATTCCATGAAGGTAAACCACAGGTTCCTTAAAGTTGACCACACCCATGAAGTGGTATTTTTAGGGACTTCGGTAGAAGGTGAAGCTGAAACTAGAGCAAACTTATATACAACAAAAAATTCAATAGAACTACAGAATAATTTAATGGTCAAGCTGCAAAGAAAAATTTGGATGCAGAGTGGAACAGCATATTCCCACAGACTGAATATTCCACAAACCGGTTTCTCTAGCCAGGCTGATCTGGTCAATAATATGACAACAGAGGTAGAAGCAGGACACATATCATTTACTTCCACTGGCAAAGGAAACTGGAAATGGGCTTCTCCTAATTTCTCTGATGAAGGCACTCAGGATTCACATGCTACTTTCAGGGTTGAGGGCCCCATTATTACATTTTCTGCCAACAACAGAATAAATGATAAGTACCTGAAAGTCAACCAAGCCATGAGATATGAATGTGGTCTCCTAAATTATGCAAAACTTCAGATTCAGTCTGAAATTGAGTCACACCGTGTTGGACGTAGTGTTCTGAATGTAAAAGGCACAGGACAGCTTGGAGGAATGAAAGTAGAATTAACAGGCTCTCACAATGCTCGGCTCAATGGACGGATTACTGGAACTGTAAATAATGAGGTTTCCTTCTTGGCACAGCTTTTTGAGATTCGTCTATTAACAAACAATGATGGAAATGTGAAAATCAGCTTCCCCATGAAATTGACTGGCAAAATTGACTTCCTGAATAACTATGGTTTTGCACTCAGTTCCTCTGTTCAGCAGGTCAGCTGGCAAGCTACTGGCAGGTTCAATCAGTACAGATATTCCCATAATATGTCTGCTGGCAACAATCACGACAGAATTGAAGCTCATGTTGCAATGGATGGAGATGCCAACCTGGACTTCCTAAATATTCCTCTAACCATTCCTCAGCTTCAGGTTCCCTACACTGGAATCAAAACTCCTCAGCTCAAAGATTATTCACTGTGGGAACAGGTAGGTCTGAAGGATTTATTGAAGACAACAAGACAATCCTTTGATTTAAATTTGAATGCTCAGTATGAGAAAAACAAAGACATACATGTAATCCCACTTCCTTTAGCAACAGTGCATGAAGCACTTAATAAATACATCACTTTCTTCAACAAGCATTTTGAGAGAGGAAGAAACACCGCTTTAGATTTTCTCACAAAGTCATATAATGAAGCCAAAACAAAATTTGACAAATACAAAATACAGACATCACTGAACAAACTACCACGGACCTTCAAGATTCCAGGATACACCATTCCAATTTTGAATATTGAGGTTTCTCCTTTTACTGCTGAGATGCCAGCCTTTGGTTACATGCTACCAAAAGAAATAAGCACAACGGGATTCACAGTCCCATTTGTTGGCTTTTCAGTGCCATCTTACACACTAGTCTTGCCTTCTCTGGAGCTTCCAGTCCTTCATGTCCCACAGGACCTACGTACTCTAAAGCTTCCTAAATTCAGAATCAACAACCCATCAAACCACATCTTAATTCCTGCCATGGGAAACATTACTTATGACTTCTCATTTAAATCCAGTGTGATCACTTTAACTGCAAATGCTGGGCTGTTCAATCAGTCAGATATTGCTGGGCAACTCAGCATCTCTTCCTCTTCTGTCATTGATGCACTGCAATTTAAGCTGGATGGTTCAACAAGTTTGACAAGAAAAAGGGGGTTGAAGCTAGCCACAGCATTGTCCCTGAGTAATAACAAATATCTAGGAGGAAATCATGACAGCACTATTAGTCTCACAAAAAGGAACATGGAAGCTTCAGTGGTAACAAATGCAGAAATCAGAACACCAGTTTTAAAAATGAATTTCAGCCAAGAACTTTCTGGAAACACTAAGTCTAAGCCCACTCTTTCCTCAGGGCTAAAATTGACGTATGATTTTAATACTCCTAAATATGGCACCAGTGCTAAGGGAGGAATTGCTCACAAACTTGTGTTAGAGAGCCTTACGTCTTACATATCAGTGGAAACTTCTACAAATGGGGATATTGATGGAGTATTTTACACTGGAAATGCATTTTCTGGAAGTCTAGACCATGAGGCAAACACCTATCTGAATGCTAATGGAGCCCGGTCATCTCTCAAGCTTGAAGCCCACTCCAAAGTAGATGGATTCTGGAACAGTGAAATGAAAGAAATACTTGCAGTTGAAGCATCTGCCCGTCGTGTTTATGCAGTGTGGGAGCACAATGGGAAGAACTATGCACAATATACACCTCTTTTGACAACAACAGGGGCTCAGAGATGCAAAGCAACCTTAGAGCTGGCTCCTTGGATTATATCAGCAGATCTTCAGATTCAAGCCACTCAGCCAAATCCCTTCCTGGACACAGCCTCAGTTAATCAAGTTGTCATAGTGAAAATCAGTACTGCAAGCCAGAAAGTTGGCTGGAAGGGTGAAGGACAAATTCAGTCGTTATCTCTCAGTCATGATATGCAGTTATCAAATGAAAAATCAAAGGCAAAGTTTGATATTTCTGGATCTTTAGAAGGATACATGGACTTCCTCAAAAACATGAAGTGTCCCATTGCTGAGAAAAGCTTATGGGATATCTTGAAGTTGGACATCACTACCAGTGCTGACAGAAAACAGTACTTAAATGGTTCAGCATCCCTTGTCTATACAAAGAGTGATGATGGCTACTTTTTCCCCATACCTATGAATAAGCTGACTGATGGCTTCACTTTCAGAATTCCTGAGTTACACCTAAAGACTCCAAGCCCTATTCTCAGCACTCCAGAGTTCAGAGTTCCTTTCACCACTCTCCAGGTCCCAGCATATACCATTGACTTGCATAACATAAAAATTCCACAGACACTAAACACAATGCCATTTGATGTCAATCTACCCACACTGCCAAAACTAAGATTCCCCAAAGTGAATGTGGGAGCCAATTATATTACATTAGAAGAATATAAAATACCATATTTCGAGGTGACAATACCTGAATACCAAATAACTGTGTCTCAATTCACACTTCCAAAGACTATTTCTCTTGGCAGTTTCCATGTAGATCTGGATGAAGTAGCTAATAAGATTGCAGATTTTGATCTACCTACAATTACAATTCCTGAACAGAAAATTGAGATCCCCTCTCTCAAAATATCCTTGCCTGCTGGAATTTACATCCCATCATTTGGTGCCTTGACTGGATCTTTCAAAGTTGCTTCCCCTTTGTACAATGTCACCTGGAGAACAGACTTAACAAACAAAAAAGACTCTTTTGAACAGTCCATTGACTCTACCTGCAGCTCAACATTGCAGTTCCTGGAATATGACTTGAATGGTAAGACATTAAAATTCTATATGCCACAATTTAGGGGAAATACTGTGTAACTGGGGTTTTTTCAGATTTTTTTTCCGCCAGTATTTTACATATGAACATGTTGCCATCTATTTAGCATTGACAATAGATTATACTTCTTTTATCATCAGAAGTATTTTTTCATAAATTGTTATCAAAGTCTCAGTCAGTCACCCTGAAGGCTCATGACTAGACATGTATAACTACTGTCATACTGTGGAAAAAAATGGAAAAGATCTCTTTTCTGTGTAGCAGCTGCTTGCTTTAAATTGTGGACAACATAAAATTCCCCCATTACTTCAGATAGTACATGTTAAGGAGAAGGCAGGCTGACTTTTTATCTATTTCAATTCAGACAAAGAAATGCCTATCTTTTTCCTTAGGAAGTAAGCATATTTGATTGAAAAAAATATTTCAACTCTGAAAACTCTAGAGTCCCATATAGCATAGAGTTCTAGGCTTTATCATGATACTAAATATACTAAATACTAAATAATATACTAAATACATAATACTAAATAATAAAAATATACATGAGAATAAAATTCTAAACTCTCAACAAATTAGAATCCCCATTTATGATCTGCATGAATGCATTATGTTATATCCATGTTGCTATAAATATAGAAAAAAACCTGAATTTTAAAATATTCTGGTTGAACAAATAATTTCATGGGGTTTTTTATTTGGGGCGCTATGGGCATTCAGTTTCTTGATGCATAAGTTTCCATACTACTGAAACGCCCATGAACTGTCTGTCTAACATACAACTGGATGTCTTAACGTACAACTGGATATGTATTTTGTATTGTTTGCTGGTAAATTCTGGAAATACACACAACTGAAATCTCTTTCACAGTCGTTTCAAACTACAAATACGAAGAAGGCATGTTTGTTATGAAGACAACTGGCAGCTTTTCACATCGTGACATGAGCGCAAACTACAAGGAAGATCTTACTATTTCAGGAATTAGGTAAAGATTTGCTTTAATAATATAATTTATAATAGACAAAATTGCCAATGATGATTGTTGCTTTGAACTCTAATATGCCAGAGTGCTTTGCTGTAATTAATGAGAATGTATGTAGCTACCCTGTCATTGTCAGCTGTGCCTTTTACCCTCTCAAGATATCCGGAAAGCTGTTTCTTCTCAGCATTTCTAGAATATCTTTTCTCAGCTGACCCATTTCAGAAACGTGCTGAGATACAAACACAGTATTTTATAATCAGAGCAGTTCTGGATCTGACCATCAACCTTGTTTTGGTTTTTTTGCATTGGATCCCTCTGTCACCACAAGCCATTAAAGAGTATTTTTTATTCAAAAGTACCGGTACTAGGGATTACAGAGCTGGCCTTCTAGCTGCCTGTTTTGATCTGTGAGTGTTGTGTTGGTATATCCAAAGGACAGTGTCTGTGAAGGCAAGTACAAATGTAGATAAAAAATACTGCCCATAATTGTGTTGATGGAAAAAATTTCAGTCAGCTTGCAGAAGTCTGTAGAAAGCTGACAGTGGTACAGCTGCAGGTTATGTTTTACTGCCCCATTTTAATGAAAATTCTCAACATAGCTCAATATAGTTTTATCTAAAACATTAAAATTTGAGTGATGTGAAGTTTTGAATGTGTTAGGCTAAATCCTAAGAAATGTGGATAGTAAACCCCTACATTTTCTTATGATTACAAAGGCATTATTTACATACATACATACATATATATATATATATATATAAAAATAACAGGTGGTATTGGATTTAGACATACTCTATTGGCTTGTGCTTTGTACATTCCTTCATAGCTATGTATTCACTGTTGTTGTAGTGACATGGCCAACACTGCATCACTAGACATCATCAGCCCAGCTTTTACAGACATTCATTTGCGTTATGAAGAGACTGACAGTGGCTCATCTGGCTCAGTATCTTCACCTTCTGCTGGGACCTTGGGCTATCTCATTGAATTGGACACTGATGTTCCCATGGCGAAAGTTTACTACCGAACTCGGGTAAGTCTGATATGAGCAATTAAAAGGAAAAAGGTTGAGTGTGGTCAAAGGAAAAGTTCCCTTTTAAAGTTTGTGTGTATATATTTTGAGACATAAATTAACCACCCTTTGTCCAAAGAAAAAATAAATTCTCAGTAATTAAAGTTTTTGTTTCCTACACTGGACTTCCTAATACTAAAGAAGCATCTGCATGGATAGGCTGTTTCAGCTCCTCCACACAGTTAATTTTGCCTTCTCCTATGATCAAGAAAACACACCCACTGAAAGTGAAAAAAGTATAAAGCCATTTTTTCATAAGACACCCATCAGGTTTAATGTATACCCATCAGGCTACTTATAGTTACTACAGAAGTGGCCATTGTAGGAATCAGGCCACTGAAAGAGGTCAGACCATCTGTAGATTGTCTTTTTAATCCATTATATCATAATACTTTATAAGAATTAAAAACTTTATTATATTTGCTAACCAAACATGCTATTATTATTGGCATACTACAACAATTTCAAAGTTAAAATGTTATCTTCCAAAATTATATTAATTTAGGAATCACAAGCAACTCATAATTCACTATCTACTACTGAAAAGTGGAAAATTTATTTATGTAAATAGATTCTCATTCAAGGATCTTTACTCTGAGGAACTCTCTAAGTTGTCTCATTGATTTAAATTATTACAAAATGAAATCATTTAATCTTTTCATATGAAGAAAATGCTTTTTGAATTCACTTTAAATGATTCCAAGAATGAGCAGAAGGCTTATTTTCCCAAGTAGTTCACATGTCTTATGAGACATGGCAGGCATTTAATACGAAGGAAAGAAAAATATTATTTGCAGTCAAATTTAAAAAAAAAGACCACACTAAGTTATGTTCTGGTCTTGCTAATTTGAAGAGGCACAAAATAGATTGGTATAGTACAATTCCTTCCAAAACAACCTCTCAGGATGAGAACAAGCACAAGGTAGACAAAAAATATTAGTGTATTTGTCCTAATATATAATAAAATTAAAGATGCAAAATGAGAATGTTGAAATACACTCATAAACAATATAGAATTTGTTTTATATACAAGTTACCTTTTTCTTATCCTGTTCTATATTTTCAGTCTGCTCCTCAGAAGGACATTGACATATTAAAAATTGAAACATCCTTCAAGAAACCTGACATGATTCAAATTAAATTCAACTGGAAGGAGGATGCTGCCAAAGACTTGCTGTTGGGTCTAAAAGAAAAAGTACCTAAAATGACCAATGCAATCTATAGGTATGTTAATCAGTATCATAAGGAGCATATGGGACTGGAAATGAGTGCTGCCACCTTAAAGATGAAAAATATCATGCAGACTAATGCTGACAAAGCATACACGTTTGCTGTAAACCAAATAGATCAAATAGATGCTCAGTTTCGCACAGCTGCCAATGAGGCCTCTGGCAAATATCAGGTGATGAAAGTCAAAGCTAAACAGCTATATCAAAAAGCAGCAGATCAAGCTGAGCAGTTTGACTATCAAAGAATAAAATCAAAGCTTTTGGATGCTACAATTGACATAATAGAAGAGTATCACAAGAGGATAAAACACCAAATTGACTCAGCCATTGAATTCCTGAAGACCACAAAATTCCAGGTCCCTGGGCTGTCTGAAAAGTACACTGGTGAAGAAATATACCTCATGACTACAGAGAAGGCAGCAAAAATTACTGATTTATACCTTTCTAAACTTCAGGAGTACTTTGATGCCTTGATTGCAGCTATCAATGAACTGGAAGTCAGAGTTCCTGCTTCTGAAACAATTCTTAGAGGTCGTAATGTACTTGATCAAATTAAAGAAATGTTGAAACATTTGCAGGAAAAAATCAGGCAGACATTTGCTACTCTCCAGGAAGCTGACTTTGCAGGAAGGCTTAAGCAACTGAAACAAGTAGTGCAACAAGTTTTTCAGAAGGTAGAAGAAATGGTTAGAAACTTGCAATCCAAAAATTTCGAAGACCTCAAAGTCCAAACACAACAGCTGTACAAAGATGCAATAGCTTCAGACTATGCACAGAAACTGAGATCCTTGGCAGAAGATATTAAAAAATTCATTACTCAGTTTAAAGATTTTAGCCAGAAGACATTCAAGGACCTTTCAGAAAAGCTACGGCAGCTGCTCCTCTATGTAAAGGCACTGAGGGAGGAATATTTTGATCCAACTGCACTTGGATGGTCAGTGAAATACTATGAGGTGGAAGACAAGCTACTAGGATGGCTGAAGAATCTAATAGACACACTAGTGGACTGGCACAACAAGTATGTTGGAGATCTTGCTGACTCACTTACACACCTGACAGACCAAGTAAATGAACTGGTGGAAAACTACAGCCAGGAATATTATGACCTTATAACTGATATTGAAGGAAAAGGAAAACAGAAGATCATGGAGCTCTCTGCTGCTGCTCAGGAAAAAATCCAGTATTGGTCTGCAGCAGCTAAGAAGAAAATCAATGAACATAACAAGCAAGTCAAAGAAAAACTCCAGGAGATCTATGGGCAGCTTAGTCATTCCCAAGAAAAGTTAATCAGCGAGGCCAAAAAGTTAATTGATCTAACTATAGAAAAATACTCTGCATTCCTGCAATATATCTCAGAACTTCTTTATCGGTTTGAGCAAGTAACAGCTGAAAGCATAAAACCATATATAGCTGTTCGTCAAGGAGAGCTTAGAATAGATGTGCCCAAACCATCTGACTGGCAGTCCATTTACCAAAGGCCCCAAAAAACAGAGATGCCCTCAGAAAAAAAGTGGAACTGACACGTACACTGATTCAGCAAGGCATTGAGCAAGGCTCCAGGAAATCGGAAGAAATGCAAAGATTCATTGATGAACAACTTGCCACTGAACAACTGAGTCTTCAGCAGGTTATAGAAAATATACAGCAGCACATGAAGACCTAAATGGACATGCAGAAGAGAAGAAATAAGTTTGCACCACAGTGTATTTAAAAATAGCAGCAATCAACATGCTGGAGCTCCAGGAAGATACTGTTTGAATTTGTAAATGAAAACTGAATAATCTACACTAGGTTATTTTAATAAGCTTAATAAGCCAATAAATGAGTTCTTTATTACATTTTTGTGTCATTCATTACAGCTACTTTTACTTGGACCTTAGGGCTTAATCCAACAATTGTCAAGGTCAATGGGAAGTCTTTGCTTTGATTTCACTGTATGTTGGATCAAGCCAATAAAGTGCAATACATACTGTAAATAGTCACAAAAGCTATGGAATACACAGAATAAACAGGTTTTAATATAAAGGTCACATTCATAAGCCAGTTGAAGAACGACTTGGAAAACACATCTATTTCCCAGCATAGAAATACCTTCATAGATAAGTTTGGGAGAAAAAGAAGAGGAAAAGAGCTTGTACAAAAACATGAAGAAAAAAATTAATGAATTCTGGAAATAACATCAAAGAGTGAAAAAGAACATAGAAATATAAACATATGTAGAAATCTGACTCCTGGAAAACTGCAGATAATAATATCAACGTTCTGTTAAGAAAAATAAATTTATGCATGTATCAGTTTTCAGAAGACTGTCAAGAATTTTAGATGGGTTTTCTTTCTACTGGCTAATTTATGATTCAGAAATACAGGGTTTTCTTACCTGTTTCCCCATGATATTTCTGGTTTCACATCAAATTGTCTAACTGCTACTTATCATGAGTAAACTGTCGAAGTTTCACTGACATCACTGTATATGATGGGAGTCAAAACATTTTCCCCTCAGTTTCCTAGGCCTTGTTTAAATGAATTCTCGATTTATAGATGAATTTAAATAATGTTGAAGAATTCACTCACAAGATAGAACTACTTTTGAGTGGAAAATATGTGGACCTGTTATGGTTTATTTTCAGCTGTTGGTATACCATATGGATAGTCCTTGGGAAAGGCATGCTCAGGCTGAAATAATGTTGCCTCTTTGAGAATAAACTCTTTAACAAACAACACTAGACATTTTGTGTACATGTCTGTTTTGATACAATCAGTTCATTCCGTCATATGGTTGTTGCTTGTTCACTAATGGAAAAAACGAGTCTGCTTTTATCCCTTGGTATGACCGGTTACGTACATACATGAAGCAATGGAGCACTGGCTTACAAACGGCCAAATAAGTTTTGTAGCAGTAGATACATATTTACAGCACAGAGCAGCACCACACAAAGATGCTAGCTCAGGTCCTGGCAACAGGAGAGCCTGGTGCCTGTGTTGAGTTTATGCAGCAATAACATTCCCACCTCCACAGCTGGTCCACACCAATCTAGCCAGATCTCAGAGTGAGCTGGGCTAAAGAACTTTGATATTGCTGTTGCCTGATAATGTTATTATCCAAGTGAGTCTGCCAGTAATTATTTTTATCAGATGAGCTACCTTAAGCCCAAAATCAGAATCTGACAAGCACGGTAGTATACATACACCTATCTAGCTGTCAGCCGAGTGGGCATGTCTTAGAAAGTAAGGTAAATCCATTTTCTCTTTAGAGCTTTCAGCTATCGCAAATATAGCAATAATTCTCAGATAACAAGTTGGAGTAGTTCTCTGTGAACTGTAAAACAAGGCATTTTCATTCTGAATAGAACTAAACTACGTATGTCACCCTGGTTGGGAGAACCAAAGATATAAAAATCCCTGTTTGTACATCCTACTGAGCATCCCAGTAAACAAAGGCGTTGGCTGCAGAGCCCTTTTACCTTCATTCACAAGGAAACTGAAGCCTATGGTTCATCTGATCTTTATTTGATGTTACATTGCACAACTCATTTCCCTGAATTTCACAAATGTTTAAGCACAACCAGATTTCTCAGACACTGTCTGATTCTTGTTTCCCTTCATCATGACAAACAGCCCTGTGAAACAAAGGACAATAGAAGAAATTATAAAAGTTATGGGAGAAGAGAGATTTAAAGTTCTGGTTTTGTTTGTTTTCCCCCTCATGGCTATTTATTTCTATCCATCTTCCATAGTTCTTGGGAGGGTTATAAATTCTAAAAAAGGATTTACGTATAAGGAATGGGTTAACTGAATAATAAATATGCCAAATAGCATAAATACTGGCAAGACTGCAAGAGTGAAGCTTCCCAAGAGCAAACAATAGTTTGCACACTAAACTGGTTAGAGGTTAGAGGAGATTTCCAAGTCTCATAGCAGCATTGCCGCCAATTGGATTAAAGCTCTCAATCCTGTAATCGATGTGACAGCCATCTTGCAGTCATCCCACAGTTGGTTTTGGGAGGGCCTGGAAGCAGAACATTGCTTTCAAAAATGAGGTCTTGCTGGAACTTAGCTGCTGTTAAATCCCCACACCAGAGAGGTCATCTCAAGCACCCTTCTGAAACTCTGGCAATGTTTTGACACAGGAAAGGGCTGTATATGTTTGCATGTCTGCCTAGCTACATCCCACAAGCATGTACAACCAGGTGTAACTTTAATTTCCATGACTTTTCCTGATGTTTGTTTGCTGGGGTTTTTTTCTTTCAGGTTCTAGCAAATTTTAGCCTTATTTTCCATGTGATATGTCACAGAAATGTAGACGAAACCACAATTATTCAGATTATTTTGCAAGTCACTTATGAAATGTTTGCAATATAATAATTTGAAATATTATTAGTTCCATTTTGGTCTCTTTTTCAGTCTAGTTTATATAATAAGAAATACTATATTTCATTAAACTAAATTTTGTGGGAGATAACAGGGAATCAGCAACTATCTGGGGCTCAGTGGTGCTGTTTCTTTTCTTTTTTCTTTTCCTATAGTCTTCATCATCTGAGTTCTCATAAATGCCAGAGGGGCTTTTCTTTATAATTTACAGCAAGTATCAGACATAGAGCAGAACTGGTTGTAAAAGTTTAATTAAGTGAAACATTTTAACAAGAAATTCAGAGAACAATATGCCCTGCTCTAACTAAGTGATTGTAGAAATAACATTGACAAGAAACGTGTGTGTTCCTAAATGAAAAACTTTTGCAGACACAGGACAGCAAAACCGTTCCAGAATTCTAGATTATGCAACTAACTAGAGCTGATCTTTTTATTAAGTGATTTCAAAATGCATGTATAATTTGCTGCCTATACAGAGATTCTACACATGCATCCACATCCACACACACCATACAGTACGTCATCCACCTCTGGCTCTAAATTATGCTATTGATACTTTTAGAGCAACTGTCATTATGGCCTACTGATACCTTACAAAGTTTATTTAGAAACATTTAGTTGTTCTCTAAGTGACACCAAATTTTGTACTACTCTTCTGCTGGCAGATTTATTGCTCATGTGGGAAACGAGGATTTCTTAAAGGCCATACGGACGTACAGAATTGCTTCTATTCCATTTCTACACAGCCAGATCCTGGCCCAAATGTAATTGATGGCAAAATGTCTATTGGCCTCAGCAGGAGTAGGCTTTGGCCAGTTAGGTGCATAACTTGAGAAGTACTTTGGGATCCAGTAGGACAAAGGCTATATTATTATCTATAAAAATCTACACAAAAATATCATTGAAAAACCACGCGGACAGGAAAATTAATCACTAATAAATTCAAGACAGGCCAGAATGAAGGTTGCCTGTGCAACACTAACCAGAGCCTCTTTATATACTTTTCTACCCAGTTTTACCTAGTATCACAGAGAAAGTCTGCCAGGGACAATTGTCCTGGGTTCTGGTCCCATGCCTTAAACATGGAAATAACCATATATCTCTCATCACCCTTTCCCTCATTTAATTAACCATCCAAGGGATTAAGGGAAACTGGGAACATGTAGAACAAAAGCATTATGTTGGAGGTTTGCAAGACACGAGTGGGCAAAGTCTGGAGCAACCCAGTCTGAGCTGAAGGTTGCCCCTCCTTTGAGCAGGAGGTTGTACTAGAGATCTCCTTTCTTCCAACCTGAGTTACTGTGTGGTTCTCTGTGACTAACTGATATGGCTTTAGGTTACCATACTTAACATCATACTTACCTTTTGGTAAATACTTTATGAGCAATTTGCTTCATCATCATTCTAATATATCATTGTACAAAGACAAAGTTTTATGCTATCGCTGTGTGTAAATGCATTATTATTCTGATTGAAACCATGAGGTGTAGGGCCCAATACCAAACTCAGATACAACCACTAGTCTGAATACTTTCTGTCACTAACCTACTACTGTTCTGGCAGCATCAAACACGACACATGCACACCAGTATATTTCCGATAAAAACTTTATAACAACCATTGAAGAGTACAATTAAAAGACTACCAGTTTTGAATGCTTTTGAACTGGTATGATGGTGACATATTTCAACAGCATGAAATTGAAATAATGTGGTCAAGGCAAACTACATCACTTCCATCCATCTTTTACCCCCGTTTCAAGCAACCTGATAACCAGTCATGGCTGAACAAAAGGGAAGTAGGTGTCAGGGCAAGTTTGCCAGGAGGCTTGAACTTCTATCTTTAGATTGATAGTAAGATATTATCACAGCTCTCCCAACCACGTTTCTGTTCCAACTGTCTTCTCTCCAGGAAATAGCTTCATCCTTAACAATACATAAAACATACAAAACCCCCCGCAAACTGCATTGTTCCCAGGGTATTACATGCCAGTTATCGGATGATATTCTTTTGTGAAATAACATGAGTTCCTTTGACCCTCAGTGCCTGTGATAATTTGTATCCATCTGGACCATCTTCTGCAAAAATCTTCCTTAATTTCTCTTTAGTATTTCTAGGTTCCAGGCCTACCAGAATTTCTGAGTCCAGGGGATTTCAAACCTGCTTTAACCTGTTGTGTTGGAAACCTTTTCTTTCACCTACTTTTGCACAAGAAGCAACACCTCACTGCTTCTCTTACTGATGAGGATGTCTCTGCAGTGGGGATGGACCAAGGCCTACCCTTGCCTTTACCTTCCTTAAAGTATTTTTCTCTGTGAGCTTGCTGTGTGTTTGGATATGTAATTATGTTCACAACCATCCAGTCAGTCCTATATGCTGCATAGGTGCCTATGTGAGCATAAGTTTGCAAAATCAAGTGGGTAGTATAGGTAACAATGTAGGATAGATTCTTCATGGCTAATGCTGTCATTCCCCACAACCTTATCTTGTACTCTTTATCTGGTCCATACTCACTTCGCAAGCATCCTAAATTCCCCTGAAGCATTCCAGTTATTGAAATCTCCTCAGCCAGCTCTGCATCTATTCTGTGTTATTCATGACAACTTGGGCAGAAGTACCCCTCTGCTTTACCAAACAACAGATGTTTTCCCAGCGCGTGAGAACTGATGACAAAAGCATGATTCTTACCATTCATATTCTAAAACGTGATTTTGGTAGCTGTTAGAATAAACAGCAACATTAGATCTCCTCAGAATGGCTGAGGAAGCATCATCTGTTAGTCTGGGCATTGGCAGAGTGATAAGATCAAGCACATTGAGCGGCAGTATCACCACCAGCTTACAGAAGTAAAAAAGGTTATACCAGATGCTTACACCACGCTTCTGTTGTGAGGAATTTGCCAGGTGTTTGCTGTAAGCAGAGACCCACCACAAGTTATAACCTCATCTTGATTTCCCAGCAAATGATTTCAAAAGGACATGTTAGAAACAATATTGAATTTATGGATAAATCTACACTGCCTTTGGGACTGAAGGAACAAGTTCTGGTCTCTGAACAAGTGATATGAACTAGCTCAAACATTATATAGCCTGTAGGAAACAGGACTTGGAACAACTCTCTATTCAGTGTCCAAGTTTCCTCAAAGAGGCAGCCAAAAGCCATATACAGCATAGATGTCTGGGGGACGTGAGACTTGAAGACCTGAAGAAGCAAGGAGTGAACCAAATGGACAGCAGAGAGAGCGTACAGAATCAAAATGCTCACTACACTTACCCTACAAATGGCATGGTTAGATACTTAAAGGAAGTCACTGGGGTGAACAAAGAGCATCTTAATCAAGGAGATGCATGAGGAAAAGTAACAGACCTGCAGCTCTCTGAGTGCTGCCTGCCACTTCTATAATTACGTTGTGGAAGTTATACTGAAAGAGGCTGGGGACTCCTGGGTTTCCGGGCAAACTGGTTATTCTTACAGAGGTAATACTCTGCTCTGCTCTTTGGCTTTGGCTAAGGATGGAAAGCAAATAGCTTCCATAACATACTTTTCTTTCCCCACACATTTCCCCTGCTAGCACTGCCTCTGCCACAGTTCAGATGTATTCCAATATTGTTGCCGAGCAGAGGAAAAAAGTGAAGGTACACCTACTCGTTATTTTGCAGTAGTACATTTTCTGATAGTTACTATGATTACAGGACATTGTTTCTGAAAAGCTTGATAGTGTTTTCATTCAGAACTGGTTTCTGTAGAAAATGTTTTATGGATGCCCTGAAAACACTGGTAATTATAGCTCTATCAGTAGGTTTCATGTATTAAAGGCTTTTGAGTTGGAACCCCCCAAAATCACTCCACCTACTAATATACTGTTTTGTCACTAGTCTCTTAAACATCCCCACACAGTACCCACCACTGACTCTGAAATGCCATTTGCTTCTTTCCCTTCTAAAGCCTGTAATATTCTTAAGTTTTAAATCAGGGTCTAACCTGAGAGGCAGTTAAGATCCCAAGCCAGTAGCAAGATGCTTCTAGACTCCTATGCTAAGGCAATTGGATCAAGCTTCTGCATTTAGCCAGAAAACTCCCATTTCCCAGGTACATGCTCGCTCCCTCACACTTCACACTCCCCTTGAGTCTGCATCACATTATGCTGCAAAAATGGAAGAAAACTGGAGAGATGGTATCACTGTCTCTGAAGTTCAGCATAGGTGTTCATTTATTTCAAGATTACTACCTTTGAATAGTCTCAGAGAGACAATAATTAAAAAAAGGTCTCACAAACACCTAATACCTTTGTGTTGTTTGACATGACAGACAGACATTTCACATTGTTAGCAGGCTGTCTCTCCATAGTGTTCTTTCCTGGTTGTTACTATATTTGTTTCTTTAATAAGCCTTTGGTTTTCTCTATGGCAATGACTGGCTTACAACAACTTACAATACAGAAAGTTATGCAAAAGCATTTCATTTTAAAGTTGCTGAACAGAAAACCAGCCAAATCTAAAGGAACACACATCCCTCACACATAGCCCATATACATAAAGTTATGAAGTCAAATGCATTACAGCAGTACAAACCCCACCTCATCTCTCTCTCAGACACATCTGTCTATATGTGCACGCATGCATGCAAACACGCACACACACACGTACAATGTACCTTACTGTCAAGTTAAAAGCCTAAAGTTAATCCTTAATCCTTAGGTCATCCCCTTCATTTCAGCACATCGAACCCGCCAAGTCTTCCCAGCATGCCTGTCAGCAGTTAGCTGACATAACTCTTCCCACTCAGGTCCCATTAATTCAGCAGCTTCACCAATGGTGTTCCGCCAACTTTGTCATCTAAAGCTTCAATTTTTGTTTAAACACAAAATCAGAAAGTTATTTTTTTAAAATGTTGCAGTGAGGCTGTTGGACTTAATTTTGTTCTCCTTTTAGCTGAAATGTGCTGATGAATTTGATGTACAATTTTGGAAGTTATATGATCTTATTCAACATTGGCCAGTTCCTCCTTCAAAAGAATGGAACTGAAATTTCCCAGTCCTTTTAGAAACACACTTTTGTTTTTAAAAAGTTTGTTGGTATTTTGCTAGCAAAGTAATGACATGGTGAGTTCTTTGTGACCATTTGTATGTCTGTGTCACATGGACTTCTGTGTCTTCTGTCTTAAGGTTTACACTGAAAGTCACTATCTTTCTGGGTTTTGCAAATCTTCTTAATATATATCCCATGTCTGATTACCCTTACAACATATTACCCATTACAGAGACAGGATCTAGTTTTAATAGCTCATGCTCTGGATTGGGGTTCAGTTCCCAGGCCAGTTTTGGATCCACTGCATAATCCAGTCACCTCATTTTCTCATGTATCAGTTTCCTAGCAGTGAAATGGGAATTACACTTCCCTACTTTTGAATGGAGTTGTCAAAAGGAATTCATGATCTGGAGATTAACTCTAATGGTGCTGAAGACCATGAAGCAGATAGACACACTGTAATGGCAACAAGAAATCAAGATACATGTATTGACTTCTCTCTCCCATCATCATGTTTATTGTTTTAGAAACTTGGAGTTGATTTCATGTGCTAAATCACTCAGAAACACTCTAGTCCACCCCAAAACCATCATACATACCAGGCATCAAACATATAACACTCTCATACAGATAAATGATCCGAGGAATGGACCCAACGGCTGCTAGCAGTTAATTTATATCGTGGTTTTGCCATAAACTTTTAACTTTGGAAATAATCTGCCACCCGTTTCAATTTTTGGCTGCCACATAATGCACCTTTGTGAAGTCACTTTTCTGTCTAATAGAGATGTTTCTTTTCACGGGTGAACGTTTGTTTAAAAATAACAAATAGTTATCTCATTTACTGTTCACAAAAAGCATGCCACTTAACCATATGTAACCAAGCCCCATTTCATCTGGTTTAATGTTTAGCAAGGCATGCAAACTGGTCGATATTACAGGGAGAAGATGATTTATTTAATAAAATTACATTACTTCTTTTTTCCATTAAAAAAAAACAATAATTGCAACAAAGAAGTGTTTAAAGTAGAAAAGCATAGCCTGCAAAGATTGATACCGAAAAGTCAGCACATATTGGAAAGTCTGATGCTAAGCTCAGCTGCTTCCTCACCCCGTCTCCACTTCTGCTTTGTATCTGGTGTGCAGCCAGTCTCTCCTTCTGAAGTCAAGTACTCCCATAGTGATTAGTGATATCCACCATAATGTAGTTAGCAGATAGCCCATTTGTTCCGCTGTGGAGAAGGCTGCAACAGAACTTTTTTAAGCACACTTTTCTCCATTGGGGAGGATAAAGTTTAGGATATATGTAGATAGTTAATGTAAATGTGTACTTTTTATCTACCTGTCTGTATTCTCCTTGTGGACAAGGAATTGAACAGGAGTCAGCAGTATGGTCTTCTGCCCAAGAAGGCCAACTGCATACTGGGCAATTGTAGCTAGCAGATCAGGGAAGAGATCCTTCTGCTCTACCTGGCATTTGTGAGACCACATCTGGATTACTGTGTCTGCTTTGGGGATCCCCAGTGAAAGAGAGCCATGGACATACCAGAGCAAGTTCAGCCATGGCCAGCAACCTAGTCAGGGGTCTGGAGCACACAGTGTGTGAACAAGAGGAAAATAGATGAGGTTTTCAGTCTTAAGAGGAAAAGGCTGTCTTCCATGACCTTTGCATTATTGTAGAGAAGACAGAATCAAGCTCTTCTCAGAGAAAAAAGACAAAGAGCAATAGCTAAAACCATACTAAGGGGAAAAAATGTCACCCTGTGAGTGATCAAACACCAGCACTGATCCCAGAGAGGTTGTGGAATCTCCTTCCTTGGAGATGTTCAGAACTCAGAAGAGCACAGTCCCAAGCAACTTTATCTGACTTCAAAGTTCAATATAACTTCAGAGTTAGCCCTACTTTGTGTGAGTTGATGGATCAAATCTCCAGAGACACCTTCCACTCTGAATTACTCGATTTCATGGTAAGACCTAAACCCTGTAAGCACCCAAAAAAGGTGAAATCCTGTGGGTTCACACCTATTTGATGGCAGAGATCCCTCAAAGAAAAGCTTGGTCATGAATGCCCCAGTGACAGGAAAATGTTCCAGTGGAACTCACAATCAACAATCCAACATAAATGTGTGTTAAACCTGGCTTCAGCACTTCTTGTGCTCCCAAAACTATTTAGTGTAATGTAAGTGGAGGAAGTTCATATTTCCCACTCACATTGGAAGTCACAGAAAATTGCTCTAGATGACATTTTATGGTCATAGACTCCCTGCTTTGCTGCTGTTGTTTATCTTTAACACATGTAGAAACAGTTCTGGGGAAAACACAGGCCAATAAATATGATCTTTTGTTTTGATGTAATGCATTCCTCTTACTCATTAGATGCCTTTTTGAGATTAATCTAAGAATGTTGCTCTTGCAGTCAACCAGATAAGGCTTCTCTTTTCTTTTGGAGAAGGGAGGGGTGGGATGTCTACAATTCTTTTGTCTAGAGCAACACTAATACTTCATGCAATTGGGCCTTTGTTCTTAAAATAAACACATAAACTTGGCTTAAAGTAAGAAGTAGTAGAATTTGTTTGTTATTAGAACACACTTATGACTAGCAGAACTATCAACAGCAGCTGTCCTTTTGTACTGTGTGAGATGACCACACTTTCCCCACATATTTTTGAGGACAAGAATGGCATGTGCTATGACGCTAAGGATGTCAGAAATGTTGAGGATGCCTTTCAAATTACATTTACTGCTCTGTGTTTCTCCAACTGTTCAAGAAGCACTATAAGAAAGCAAGGAGATTCTGAACAAGGCAAGCAGCCTACGCCAAATTGATTTTATCTCTGAGCTTGTCTTCTAAAATACTTGTAATATTTCAATAACCTTCTAATAGCAGGTTGTGAAGCATAGTTAGGGACAGTGCCCTCTGAGGAAAAAAAGCACACAAAACAGACCCTTCATGCATACACGCACATCTTTCTAGGAGTTCTGTAGTACTACAATATATACACCAACTGCAACATCCACACCAGAGTTTGGGAACCTTTTTCAGAGGCCTGTAATTGCCTCAATCCCCTGTATTCAAAGTTGTTTATGGCCTTTTCATGTCCCTTCAGATATTGCCCTAGAAATGTCTGGTAGAAAGCCATGGGGGATTTCTCTGTATTCTACCGTTTGTTTAACCCACTGATCTGGCTGCTGAAAGGCACAGTGTGTGACTGTCAGACTATGCCCCTGTTTGCTAAATACTTTCACAAAGTCAGAATCACAGAATAGTTGAGGTTGGAAGGGCCCTCTGGAGGTCATTTTGTCCAACGCCCCTGCTCAGGTAGGACCACTGAGAGCCAGTGGCCCAGCACCATCCCCATATGGCTTTCAAACATCTCCAAGGAGGGATGCTCCACAACTTCCCTGGGCAACCTGTGCCAGTACTCAAGTCATCCCCACAACACAAAAGTGATGCTCAGAGGGAACCACGTGTGTTTCAGTCATGCCCATTGCCACTGGTACTGTCAGCTAAAGAGGATGCAACACTTGCAGTGAACCAAGGAGACAGAAGCTAACTCATGTATTTGATTCCAGTGCCCAACAGAAGTGTATAGCATAAGACAGTCCCTGGCAAAATCTCTGATTCAGGGAGAGAAAGATGTGAATCTGTTCACACTGAATCATCCTCAGTGCTATCAGTAACTCATGGGTGCAGGGTCTGGCGGAGGATGTGTCTTTAGTTCCAAAGGTATGAAATATTACCTTCAGTCAACTTCACAAGCATTTTTCTTCCAGAATTTAACCTTCAAACCCACAACTCTCAATAGCAAGCAACAGCACAAGTCCTTAAAATCAGGCAGTGGGTAGGACCTTCTGCTTTAAATTCTCTTTTAACCTATGCTGAGCTGCTGTTCTTTAAATTGCTGCTACAGCTGCTTAGTTTCCCTCCCCAGCATTATCAGTTGATTATTGGTATTATTTCATTGTTTCTTCTTGCCTGAGTGGTAGAAAATAATAGCCGTGTCACAGTGATGCACCAGCTTTAGTGATGTCCTGGCCATGTCAGAGCAGACAGACACCAGCTCCTGGCACCACCCTGGTGATGCAGCAGCCACGTCAAATCAGGCAGAACATTAGTGGCGGCCATGTCAGTGGAGGGTTGGTGACACAGCCAGGTCTGGTGGATATAAAAAGGGCTGAGCCAGTTCAGGCTGGCAGACAAATTGGCAGGCTGGCTGGGTGGGCAAGGGCAGAAAGGGTAGGGCAGGGCAGAGCCAGATGGCTGTTTCACCTTTGTTGCTTTTCCTATGCATTGCAGCTGGACACACAAAGAAGGATGCAACCAGACCACAGTACACTCCTGTCCTCTCAATCTGGAGAGCTGTCAAAGCTTTACAGGACAGATAAGCACCCACCTGTACCCCACCACAGCCTTGCAGGGAGCTGGAAGCTCTCCAGAACTATGGACAGAGGGAGCTTGCCACCCTTTTACCCTGGGTAGCCAAGGGCTGGCTGGGCCCCATATGATCTCCAAGCACCCTCCCTGATGATGAAATAGCCTCATCAGAGCAGGCAGGACACTGGGGATGGCCCATGTCAAAGTGGGATGAGTGGTATGGGTGGCCCAGGAGGGGTGTCTTCTGGCTATCAGGGAGATGTGGGACAGACAGCCTTGGCATAAGGCTGGAAGACAACAAGGTGAGGGGTCTCCATGGAGATGGAGGATGGCTGTTCCAGTTGCTGGTTCTCCTGTCTTTGACAGCCGCAGCCCTGGCTCTGTAAATGAGGAGACAACAACTTCTGCCACTTATCCAGAGTGCTGCATCTTTTTAGAAGGAAAATGATCTAAGATATGAGGAAACACACATAGTCCCAGTCAGTACCACATCATAGTCCTACCAGCAGCTGTAGGATCCTCACAGCCATGGACAAGGGACTATTACACTACCTACTATCTCTGTACCCCACCATAGTCCTATAGGCAGCTGGAAGCTCTATTCACAATACATCTACCTGGCAAAACTGATCAGATATTAAATTGTTTATAAAGCTAATTTGTCTCTAAAAGCAAGTGTGATTGCAGTTGGGGAAAATATCATTGCTATATATACCTTAGGGTGCAAAACTCTTGTACAATATCAGTCACAAAAGCACAGATACAGGAAAAACAGCACAGCCCATGGAAGCCAAATAGTAGCTTTAAGGAAGGAGTATTATGCAAAAGGTCACTCATGATTAAGGGCATCCTGTGCTGAAGAGTGAGACAGTGATGGCTCCAGCGAGACCTTTGGCCTTAACTAAGGCTTTCTAAATACACGGATACAAGAGGAGGAGGATGAATCTTCTTAAAATGTTTTTTCCCCCATATCCGGTACATGCACAGATCTCACATCGTGGCTTGACCTTCACTGGTCCAAAACACTTGAAGTACATTACTTTTGGCAGCTTTACAGTGAGGTCAGCAACCTCCAGCAAGAGCCAGCAACAAAGAGCTCAGGTGCAATAACATCTTAAATCACCACAGCTGCTTGTTTGGCATATCAAGTCACAGGTCCAAGTGGACAAGTATAAAAACCTACAGGTTACATCTATATTAGTAAACTAAACAGCATCAGGGCCATCAAGCCATCTGGAACAATCTGATCACATCCATAATACTAAACTCTCTTAACCTCTAGAACAGGACAGCCGCCTGCATGTTCCCTATTGGCAATGGTCCCTGGCCCATACTAATTCACAAACCATACCTAAGAATTGTTTGGGAGATTATTATTTGATCTGGGCCAAAACCACACTAAGGACTGTTCTAACAATTGTATAGCATGGAGAAGTTCCAGTAGCTGTGCCCATGCCTTGACACTGTTTAATTTACCAGAATACATGTACCCATAGTTTTCCACGTGTCACTAATCCATCTGCTGTCCCTATGTATTTTTGGTCTCTGAATTTAGATATTTAAAACATATGCAGCCTGACAGTACCTCTTTACTCTACACACTCATAATTGATGTGTTGGCATGCTGCACCCAAACTTTCCTCCATAAATATACATTTTTGATGACTGCAAATCTGCAAGTAGAGACTGACATCTCTACTTGGAATAAAAACTCCCATGTTTGGTCAAGCCAAGCATACTTTCAGAACTGGAGCAGTCTGGAATGCACATCTGGAATGTGCGATAGCGTTAAGGGATCCTGAATATCAGAACAGCAACAAGTTGGGCTTCTGAAGCACAGCAGTTACTGTGCTTGGTGCAAAGGCTTTGATGTTCTCTGGTTGACAGGCCTCTACAGTCGCTGCTGTGATGTGAAGTGTCTTGGTGCTTTTTAATGTGTTGAGTTCTGTTAGAATTCTGCAAGGTCTCAGGTTCTGGTCCTACAAACATATGCCAAAAATAGACTTCTTTTACACCTCTCCTGGAAATGTGAGGTCTTTTCTGCACCCATCCTAAATGCAAAATCATTCTTAGAAACCTCTGAAAATGTACACCGGAGCAGGCTGCATATGCACAAACCTACTCAAACACCAGTGGGACACTTCGGTCTCCTACCATAGCTGTTTAAAAGCACACAAGCTTGTAAAGACTGCAGTGCCTCCTGTAACTGCAGCTTTTGCCCAGGCTAAACAAGGCAACAGGTCTGCACACCCTCTGCATCCCCAGCATGTTTCTCATGCTCCTGGCCTCAGCCTGGAGAGCAGGGAGAGTTTGCCTTACAGGCCAGGGAGGGTCCCAAGCACAGATAATGAGATTATCAAAATTCCTCCTTCCCGTCTCAACACTGGAAGTACTGAAGGAGGGTATACTATCAGGATTAAGCCTTTTCAGGACTCAAGGGGTGCGTGTGTGTGCATGTGTGTCTTGGTGGCCCTGAAAGTCATATATGACCATGAAAAAAGATTATTCACCCTCAGACCCTTAAAGTTTTCCAGATGATCAAAATAACATAGAAGTATTTTGCCCAAAGATTTTTGTGTTTACTAACAAAACCACCACTGGGTTTGAAGCTTCTTTTCACTGCCTCTACCTTTCCTGTGAAGAACACAAGGGGTTATAACTTAGGGGCAGTAAATGCAGAAACCCAAGAATCTGCAAAACAAGCCCAAAACATAACTTTTCCCCTTTAAGTTATTGGCTTCTTCTTTGCTTTAACCTGCTTTCCTTCCAAATACAACATGTTTTTTTGGAACATTAACATCCAACGTGCTTTGTTATCATTTAGTTAGCTCATTCTTATTAAAGATCCCTAAGCAGATCTCAGTTCTTTATATATGAAAAAAAATCATCATCTATAGAAAAGCTGTGAGTCACAGATCGTTCCCCATCTCCCTGCAAGAAAGTGTCAGGAGCAGGAAGATTCTACCATTTTAAAAGTTTTTCCCAGTTCATTTGACAGTGATTATTTTTAATATGGCACCAATAAATCCATTCAGATTTGGAGCAATGTTCACATGAATAGACAAGAAAAATTTCAAAAATAACTTTTCTCCTGTAGATGTTCCAATAAACAGGGTCATGTTATGCTCAATAGTAATTATGAGATGACCCTATAAATTATTGTCCAGTGATTCATGTTATTCTATAGACTTTGGGTCATACACATCATTTCAAGCTGAAAGTGCTGCAAGGGATATATTAGGCTCTGGAGGAAACAGAGAAAGAATATAGTGTACACTTCATATTGGTATCATGGGAGACCTGGCTATGAGAAAGCACTTTCCAGCAAAATATACTGAAATTGCTGCAATGAACCTGAGCTGAAGTAGTAACTGGAGTGCATGTTTCCCTACTCACTTGAGAGAGGGAGGTTCTCAGCTTGTCAGCAGAAGCAATGACTAGACTTAAATGCCCATAAGTTCCTTGTCTGCTCAGTGCTAGAGAGAAGATTAAGTGTAATAACATTAACGTGGTTTTGCCTCACAACATGATTTATGATGGTGTGACACTGTACAATAAGAATCAATGTACTCCATTCTCTCATGAAATTTTCTTCAGTTTACCTGAAAACACTTTCTGTAGGAGGCAAATAGAACTTAATTTTAGAGGTGGGAAATAGGCATGAGCAACTAAAAGTTAATTATGTGTCCCACGACCATTTAGAAGCCCAGAAACCCAACTGGGACTATGTGGGTCAAGGCACACACTATGTCCTTTTGATTTCCTGAGACATTTTTGCTATACCAAAACTGTATCTCTTAGAGAAACCAGTGCATACCCATCAGCTCCTGAGGAAACCGGACAACCTCTGTCTGCTCAGTTGACTCTTAAAAAAACAAGTGTACCTCTCAATCAAAGCTGGCAGAAAAAGAAAGGAAACCCTTCACTAAAATGGAAAATCTAGTTTGCCTGTCTTCATTTGTTTGATTGTGGAGTTTGCTGATCCTATGATCTGCCTTTGCTTTTCATTAATAGTAAAGAGAAATGTGTTGTTCCAAGAAAATACGTTTCTGTTACCAAAGATGAACAGGTATCTCCACAGCTGACTCTCCACAAACACTGAGCACAACCAACCCTCCCTTGGCCTCCCAAACTCACAACACTGAAAACGAGCCTTTTTTCCATGTCAGTCCCATCTGGCTGGTCCCATCTGAGGGCTGTCCAGACACTGCTGGGAGGAACTGGCTGCAAATCAGGTCAACGGCTCTGGCAGGATCCTTTCACCCCAGCTGGTATCTTCTTGGCTATCTCACACATTATATCACATCATCAATGTGCTGGTGTCCAATATATGGCAGGGAAAGAGCTGCAACAGCATCTTCTTCTCAGTGTCTTCCCAGACACTGCCAGAGGCTTATACAGCAGGAAGGTGCATGTGCTTTATAGTTCATATGTATGAAGGATTATACATCTCATTTAGGTTGGTTTAAGGGCACGAACTCAGATCAGCTTTACTGCACAGATGTCCACATTGCTCACCGTGTGATGATGGAGGAATGGAAACATAATCTCCAAGTACTTTCAGAGGAGTCAGCCAGCCACCACAACAAGATGCTTGGGCACCAGTGACCTGCAACATAAAAGCACTTCTGCAGTGTCTGGAGGGCTGTACTTTTCCTTCTAGTTCCTTCAACAGCATTTTCTAGCAACCCATCTATCATGCTATCTGAGATTTCTTTCCTGTGCTCATCTCCACTTATTATGCAGCAAGCAATGAACTGATGACTCTTGCCTGCCTACTGGCAGAGCCCTCAGCAGTCTGCAGGATGCATCGTGGTTAGTGGTTGCCTTCCAGAAACAAGCTGCTATGCTACTGTAATATTATTGCTTATATCCCAGTGTTACAGTTTCTGGAACACAAGGTGAGGAGAAACATGAAGTAATAACTTAATCAGAAAGAATGTGATTTGCTGCAATTCAGCAGCTGGGAGAAGTCTCACCATTGCCAGCCCTTGTTATTCAACTTACCAGATGTCCGCTGGAGATACAACACAGCGGAGAGGAAGCAGCCTGGGAGGTTCCTGGAGTGGTGGAAGATGGCAGCTCCCTGACCCAGCTGGTGAGGGAGCCAGCTAGGGAAGGTGCCCGCTGAGCCTGCTGTTTGCCAGCAGGGACGGGCGGGTGGGTGATGTGGTGGCTGGAGGCCGTCCTGGGCACAGCCGTCACAAAATCAAAAAGGTTTTGAGGCTCAGAGCAGTGAGGAGGGGGCTCAGCAGAACGGCTGCCTTGGGCTTCCAGGGGGCTGACGCTGGCCTGTTCAGGGGCCTGGCTGACAGAGCCCCTGGGGAGGCAGCCCTGGAGGGCCCAGGGCTCCAGGCAGGCCGGGCATTCCTCAGGAAGGAATTCTGAACGGCATGGGAGCAGCCCGTCACCATGGGCCAGCAGCAGGGGAGGAGGCCGGCCTGGCTGAGCAGGGAGCTTGGGCTGGAACTCGGGGAAAAGGAGAGTTTCCACCGCTGGAAGAAGGGGCAGGCAGCTCTGGGGGGCCACAAGCATGTCCTAAGGTTGTGCAGGGAGAAAATTTGAAGGGCCAAGGGCCAACTAGAACTTACTCTAGCTATCACCATCAAAGACAATAAAAATTGTTCTTATAAATATATTAGCAACGAATGGAGGGCTATATCCTTTACTGAATGTGGGGAGGAACAATAGTGACAAAGGCTGAGGAGCTTAATGACTTCTTTGCCTCCGTCTTTAATAGTAAGACCTGTCATCCTTGGGGTAGCCAGCCCCTGGAGCTGGAAGACAGGGACGATGAGCAGAATGAAGCCCCCATAATACAAGTGGGGTGGCCAGTGTTCCTCAGGGCTCAGTGTTGGTGCCAGTTGTGTTTAATGTCTTTCTCAATGATCTGAATGTGGGCATTGAGTGCACCCTCACTAAGTTTGCAGATGACATCAAGCTGGGGCGGGGGGGGAGTGGAGAGCAGTCTTGATCTGCTTGAGGGTAGGAAGGCTCTGCAGTGGGACCTGGAAAGGCTGGACCCATGGGCCAAGGCCAGCTGTATGACATTCAACAGGGCTCAGTACCAGATCCTGCAGTTGGGTCACAACAACCCAACACAACACTACAGGCTGGGGGAAGAGTGGCTGGAAAGCTGCCTGGTGGGAAAGGACCTGGGGGTGCTGATTGATCGCCAGCTGAGCCTGAGCCAGCAGTGTGCCCAGGTGGCCAAGAGGGCCAACAGCTTCCTGGCTTGTGTCCAAAATTGTGGTCAGCAGGACAAGGGCAGTGATCTTCCCCCTCTACTCAGCACTGGTGAGGCCACACCTCGAATCCTGTGTTCAGGTTTGGGCCCCTCACTGCAAGAAAGACATTTTGGTGCTGGAGTGTGTCTAGAGAAGGGCAGCAAAGCTGGGGAAGGGTCTAGAGCACAAGTTTTATGAGGAGTGGCTGAGGGAACTGGGGTTGTTCAGCCTGGAGAGGACAAGGCTCAGGAGAGACCTTATTGCTCTCTACAACTACCTGAAAGGAGGCTGTAGGTAGGTGGGGGTCAGTCTCTCCTCCCAAGTAATAAGCAACAGGACTAGGGGAAATGGCCTCAAGCTGCACCACAGGAGGTTTAGATTTGTTACTAGGAAAAATTTCTTGAACAAGAAGAGTTTCTTCACCTTCTTCCAAAGGTCTTTTCCAACCTATATGATTCTATGGTACATAACTTCCAGAGAGATTTACTTTTTGCTCTTCAGAAGGTCAAGAAGTTTAGGGCACATGTGAGAGCTGCTGCAAAAAACAGGCAAAGGGTTATATAGTGCATCTTTCAGTGGGTGGTCTCACCAAATATTTTCGCACGGACCTTCAAGTTGGCCCAAAAATGGTTCCAAAATAAGGTCAAGCAAATGCATTGGAAACTACTGCTGACATCATTCAAGGAGTAAACAGCATCCAAACATTAAGACTGTGAAGTAAAATGTACCATATGTTACTGCTGTAACTGCACCAAGCTTTACCTCTGCAGCTTTATTAGTCCAAAAGACCCAGGCAACACGTGAAATGCTTTGACCGAAATGCACAGGTCAGTCAGACGATGGCACTACAGACCCAGGTCCACTGGCTGCCTTCTGCCCTCATTAAAACGGCTGCTCGGCGGTTCATTATTCTGTTTTCATTCTCCATCCCGGCTTTCCCCTGGTTACCTGGTTGGAAACTGTACCCCCTGATAATTCATACACTCGCACAGACAGCCCATGGCAAACGTTGCTAAGAGAGGGACTGCCACCTGTTAAGAATCCATGGTTTGGGGATGCAGTGAAGTGTGCTCCTTTCCCACACTAGTATTTTAAAAGGTTATAGATCATGTGTGCATAATAGGCAGAACATTAGGTCACTTGTCTCACTTACAACAATAATCCATTTTGATATGGGTCAGGTTGACACAATGGGTCCACCCATACCAGATCTATTGACGAAACTGATCCCTTTCCCCCAAACTAATGAAATTTTCAACTAATGGGTATTTAAGTTAATAAAGTGTGCCACACATCTGCTAGAAGCCATTTGTAAAATAAAGCACTGGAGTTCAATTTTGAGATCATTGACATAATGTTTGAGTGGCATCCCACAGGGACCCAGCATGGCACCAAATTAAGGAGAGTAACACAATAAACGTGTGAGAAATAACGCTAGTATATAAACAGTAAGTAGGAGCTTCTCTTTCTTTAAAGGAAGCGTAATACTACTTGGGGTTCATACCATCACTAATGAATTGAGCAAGACAAATCCTGATCTCCCCTCACAGCCAATGAGCATTTGGACAATGACTTCAATAGGACCAGGATTTAACCTGGGGAATTATTTTTAAGGAAATTGGCAACAAGCTGGTTCTTACAGCTAAAAAGTATCTTTTCACTGAACTTGTGCATGGCTAAAATTCTCCACTCCACTCTGTCCTTTCTTTTGTGGAGGAAATTGGAGGGAAAAAACCATTTCATCAGAGCCTGAGAGATTTATTTTTTAATTCCTGAAGGTACCTAGCTTGATACAATTCAAGCTAGATGTCTCTTAGCAGTAACAAAATTCTCCTTTTCTACTGCCCCTGGGGATTAGACACAGGCGTCATTCTAGAATATCAGCTGAATTTTAATAGTCCACCCTCCTATGCCATTGACGGCAAACCAAGGAGCAGCATGGAATATCAGTGACTTTTATTGACTGGTTTATTATCTCCAGTGGCATCGCTTTTTTAAAAAAAGGTACTTTTCAAAATTTACTAATTTATTACAGTCGGCCAACATTTTTGCTTTAAGAACATTTTCCATTTAAAAATTATATTGAAAAATGGAAAACAAGAAAGTTTTGGTAGTATTATTCATAATAAATTTTCTCTTTAAAAAGGTAAACCAAACATCTGAAAAATATTCAACAGATTTTTTTGAAGAAAGAAAAATAACCTTACTTTTAGTAGTACTTCTGTCATATTTTGAAGAGGAAAACTAGAAAAAGTGCTACACTAGTACAACTAAAATTTGAATTCAAAAACAGTGAGAAGGACTTACAGCTCTATTTGCTAGTAACTTTTTCTCAGTTTATATAGAGGAGAGATATGTTGGTTTTATAAGATTGATCTTTAAATCTCCTCATTAACATATTCCTAAGGCAGTTTTTCAGTTAAATGGGCAGATGCCAGGTGATGTGGAAAGGTTGTACTGAAGAATCTGCAGAGTTTACGCCTTGACTTTGCCACAGATGAGTATTTACTGTCCCATTGCAGACAGGACAAAACCTGGTTGTAGACAAGAGCTCCAGGACTGCCTTTACTCTGCAGATCCCACACTACACCCCTTCAAAATGCTGTTAAACTGTGATTGTATTTACAACAAACATTGGAATTTCAATGTATAATTTTCCTAATAAAGCCCCACCATTTTTAACCTGTCTCATTCATACCCCACACAGATTAACATGCTTCTTTCTTCCCAATCAGTTATCCATTGTTTCAGCTTTTAGCTTTGGAAAACAGGAAACAAAAATCTAACCAAGTTCCTGGGCTGAGACTAAATCTGGCCTTAATCTAAATGTGGTGGAACCACACCATAACCACCCCACACCGGCACACGTTCCCTCTCATCCCTTAGCACATACATACGCTGTTCTGAGAATAATGTCTCCACAATATTTCTAAGCTTTCAAGTCCAGTTGTCTTTTACAGTAGATTGGGGTGGGGGGTGGGGGGGTGGGGGGGTGGAGGCAGGGAGGGTTGTGTACGGAGGCAGGGAATATTTGGGCAAGTGCAGAGGAAGATCCCACTCTAACATCACTGCTGTGAAGCGTTTTTTTCCAAGCTGGGTCACTCCAGGATACATTCAGACATTAATGCCATTTTCCAAAGCAGACCATTTCTGTATTCATCACCTTATATCATCCCCATATATTGGGAGCTTTCTGAGCGATTGCAGTGAGTTTTGAACCACAGCCTGCTTTTTTCAATAAAAATAATTCAACTTGAGTGGACTCAGGTGTCTGTTGTCTCTGCTGCATGGCTGCCCACAGCTGAGCGTGTGGGAGCGTGGACATGAAGTTTAACTTGGTCAGGGCAACATCCACGCTTTTGGGTCACTCAGCTGCCAGCCTTACCTGTTGTACCCTGCTCTCAAATATCGTCCTGTGGCTTTGCTCTCCAGGCTTGAGTGGTTGTCAGTGCAAAGTGCTGAATACTTGTTTACTGAACGCCTCAGCAACTGAATTTGGCAACTTTGAGCCATCTGGCTCTGTCCTCATGAACACTGCAGGCTCCTAGGGAGGGCCAGATCTGGAAGTCCCATTTAGTCCCATTTCACATTCAGACCTCCACAGACTTTTAACTGATCTATACCATTACAAATCAGAGGAGAAGCCACCCTACAGGTTGTAGTTCTGCACCCTCTACCAAGGTGTGACTTCAGCTGATGTCTTTGGGGATGAAACCGCTGTAACTAAGGATATGGTGAGACTGTCCTTTACCTATCTGGACTGATCCTGGCACCCAAGGCAATGGAAAGTAATCTCCCCTCCCAGGCTGCATAGTCAGCAGGGTAAGTTTTAGCAAAATCTTGAAATTGCCAAGTAGAGCTGATTAAAAAAAGAAATGAAACCTTCTCTATTTCAAATGTTTTCATTTTGAAGTATTTCTCTTTTCCATTTTCTTGATTCCTCCCCATGTTTTTAATTCAAAAAGCATTATGGGAATAGCCACCAACATTTTTCATTTATCAAATACAGGGGTTTTGACACATGATATATTTTAACATAAATTTCCTTATGCTTTCTATAAAAATGTATTTACATAATATTGGGCAGATCACAAATTATTTCCTGGACAAAATTCATGCCAAAAGTCTACTTGCCCATGCTATCTTTTTGGAGGCAAGAAATTGCCATCATATCTATTATCAAGTCTTCCTTTTTAGGGAAACACCTGCATAATCTGCACAGGGAAATCTGGCAGAACTCCACTTCAGCCTCCTAGTGTCTCAGTGTTACTGTTACAGCCTGAGGTTAAATTCTGCTGGCAACACACATTTATGTTCTGGAAGCAATTTTTTGTTAACACCTACGGAAGTTCTTAGCATCAAGTTACTTAACATGACAATTAATAGGAATCACCACAGTGCTGCTCTCTTTTATGCCAAATTCCTACCAAGAAACTGAAAAGGGAATTCGCTACATCAAATGAAGAGAAGAAACACTATCAAAGTATCGTTTGGAATGAGGAAAGAAGTGACAGACTCTATGAATCCTATTATAAATGTATTTGTGCTGTTGATTTTATGTGAGTAATGCCTAGGTGTTACATATGTTGTATATATGTCAGTGCATGTTTTAAAACAGAACGAAAAATCCTCTTTAGTCCCTCCTTTTTCCAAGATGGGGTAAGTTTTTGTGTATCTTCAGCTTTGACATGGTACCTAAACTCTCAATGCAGCTTTTCTTCTGCAAGGTCACATTTTTCCAATCAAAGAATATTTGCTATGAGCTTAGCAGAACCTTAAGTCCCTCCTAACAGAAAACGATGTTTTCAAGTTCAGCTCTCACCTCTCTGGACAAATGAAGTATGGACATCATACACCCAAAAAGCAAGATATTTTTCATTTGCACTTTTTGTCCCCTGCACATCAAATCAAATGCAGTTTCAGTGTGCTAGCTGCACAATACCGATAGCATATACTGCAGACCTCTGGAGCAGCGTTAATTACCGCACTGTAAGCATAAGGTGAAATCCTTCTGCAAACCCTTTCTGTGTCACCTTTGATTAAAAAGCTGCCTGAAATGACTGCACTTCCAAGTATGTGTCCACAATGTACTGCTGCACGGAGGCAAGAGAGGAATCCAGATGAAAGCCTTTTAAGGAAAAAAAATTCAGCCTTGAATTATCAGTCTGTTTATGGGCTAGCAGGCACAAGCAAATTGGAAGTGGGAAAGATGAGTTCAAGGGATCGGTAGCTGGACCTCATGAGGCAGTCATGGTCCTGATCCTCAAATACATCTTGGTACTTACATATCTTTTTTAATTTCCATCTCGGCATCAACGTAAGAAGACCAAATCTGTGCTCCAAAGAGCATTAATTCATAAATTTCCTAATTATACATGTATGTTTCTAAAGAGAACTAGAAATGTGTTTTTCTTAAGAGCAATCACAAATTTCTTAAAGAAGAGCAAAGGGACAGACACAATCTGCCACAGGGAAACTGGAATCAGATCGTGCAAGCAGCATCAGCAAACTCCATCTGTAATTGTTGTCTCCCTGGTGGGCCACACCGTCAAGCATCAACAAGGTTTGTCATGGTCTCTTTGCTCCATGGCGAATAAGGATATTCATCAAAAAGCTCCAGGTTCCCAGTTCTCACACATGGGTGGCTCCACTTGGGAGTGAAAGGATACAACTGTATTGGAAAATATCCACATTATAAATCCAGCAAAGGAAGGGATTTTGTAATAAACAGGGAATATCAGAGACAAATGAGAAATAAAAAAGTAAAGAGCCCCCTCCAGTGTCACCACATATGTGATTAATGAGACTTAAGGAATTTGCCAATAGACTCTCCAAGCAACTGAGTTTTGTTTCAATGGTATGCAGTCAGGTTGTATTTGTATTCAGAAATCCCAGCTGTACTCAATACCCAGGACTATTCCATATATGTGAAAAGAATTACATGCAACTCAGCTAAGAAAAAAAGGAATCACCATTCAAACATAGGATATTTTTAAGGCCAGGATATTGCTATGGGCATTTCTGCTGTCTAACAGTTTCTTCCCTACTTCTTTTAAGTGGCATGCAGGGAAATTAGAAAGAGCTGAAGTTATTAAAAAGTTATAAGTTTACAGTGGTCTTCAGAAAAGCTCAGTTTGGATGTCCAGAATGAAATTAATATTCTTTTTAAAAGAACACAATACAAATAAAATGTGATGGAAAGTGAAGATAATGAGGTTCTGTCTGCCTGACTTTTGTCTTGCTGTCTATCAAGCTCAGATGCTCAGCTTCTCCTTGAACCTGATCTCACTGTCAATGGAAAGAAGACACACTTTCCCCAGGTACTTTATTTTTCAGACTACTGGCTTCAGATCTGAAAAGTCCCCTGTGAATCTTGCATATTGGTCAACTTTCCATGTGTTGGAGGCCACACACTGGGTCTTTGAGTTTGTGACAGTAAGACTGAAGACTAATTGACTTTACATCTGTAGAAAACTTAAGGAGAGAAACCTGAATAAATATTTCAAGGGGTGGATAAAGTAGCATTTATACAATTCTGGTCCATTTCTAATACCCTGAGATCCCTGGCAGTTTCAGTGTGAAGCCAGAAGCAAACCAAAACTAAGCTCCTTTCCCATTCACAGTTGTTCTGTCTCTATTTAAAAACAGTATTTTAAAAAATTTAAACCATATGGTCTCTATAGATAATTTACATTTTTCTGCAATGAAAAATGTATCAATAGTTCCTTATTAACTGATAATATGATATGATGATAATATCTTAATAGTTGGATTAGAATTAATATATAATCTAGGAATAGTACCTAGCCTAAAAATCAAGAATTCACATCTCAGGACAATCCAGAAAGGGCTACGGTGGTTGTACACGGTTTGGATAGAATGTTCTACAAGGAAAGATTATGTTTAGTCTGGCAAAGATTCACTTGAAAAGTGGTTTAATGATAGTATACAAAACACAGACAACAGAAATCTGGACAAAAGAGAGAGGTATTAGAGAACCTAATTTCTTCAAATACTGTAAGATGATTAAAGTAAAAAAAACAGCCAGATCTTATTCTAACAGACAACTGCTGGTCTTGTGTAGCCCTTTAGCCTTTTAAAAATAACCAGGAGAATTGCAGAACAATTAGTAGAACAAATATTTGTTCTTATGAAAAGCATATTGAATAGATTTGGAACACAGGATGCAAGTAATTATTAGAATCAAAATAGGCTAATGTTCTCCCGATGCTATTTGTAAAGCAATTTGAGTTTCATTATTAGAATGTGTATTTAACATATCATTTTGAATCTCATTACATGCTATTTGGACTAAACTTAATAGGATTATTATTTTTGGCATTCATGGTCATGCAATATCCATAAACAATGTTTCTGAACCCTTTAATACAAGAAACAGACATATGGTGTCAAGAAATGAGCAGAGCTTTCTGCATTTTTAACAGCACACTTATAACATGCTTTTCATTCCTGTATTTCTAAGAATATTTCTGAATGTGTCACTGTTGTCTTCTACAGATCAGAATAACCATAGGTTGATTTAAAACATTATATTATTTATTGCCCCCCATTATGGTTCATTCGGTGTATTTTCCTAGCACATTTCTGGACAATTACTTAATGCTTATAAGGTGATAGAGAAAAAAATGTTACCACTCATTTTTTTCTAAAAGTACAAGAAAAAGAAACAACATAAATCTTATTTCTCAGATACAAGAAGTCACATTGTCTCCTCCCTACATCTAGCACGTTTTCTAATACACACTGCAAAACCCCATGACTGTCAGTGGACTGCACTACAGTGTCTGCACAATGAGGCAACGTCAACAGAGATAACTGAGATCAACCCTGAGTAGCCCAAAGCCAGAACAAGGTGAAAGCTATCCTGGCCTTCAAATATGAAACCACTATGCAGGTAGCAACAAAGCTTAGGGTTCCACCTGTTTATCCACTGGGGAACATATCCATCACTTCTTCCAAGCTGGGGGACAGAAATGAGAGCTAGAGAGCAGGAGCCAGAACTAAGGAACCATTCCCTGTGCTTGCAGCTACCTGTGAGACCAAATGCAGGAGGAAAGCTGTGACAAAACAAACTCATACATGGAAAATGGGCATGGCTTCCATTTTAGGCTGGATGTCCATCAAGTGCTGGTGTTACATATGGTCAGTGAGCTTCAAGATGAGCATTTATGAATGGATATGTAGACATAAAATCATGGAATCACAGAATCACAGCATGGCCTTGTTCAGAAGGGACCTTTAAAGACCGTCTAGTCCAACCCCTCTGTCATGGACAGGTGCATCTTTCACCACACCAGGTAGCTTAAAGCCCCATCCAGCCTGGCCTTCAACACTATAAGGGATGGGGCATCCACAGCTTCTCTGGGCAACCTGTTCCGGTGCCTCACCACCCTCATAAAAAAAATTTTTCCTTATGTCCAGTCTAAATCTACCCTCTTCCAGTGTAAAACCATTGTCCCTTGTCCTGCCACTACAGGCCTTGGTAAAAAAGTTTCACTCCATCTTTCCTGTAAACCCCTTTTATGTAATGAAAGGTTGCAATAAGGTCTCCCCAGGACTTCTCCAAAAGTTTAAAAGCTTACTTTCTCCATACCCCACCAATCTATGCTTACTCTCCATTGCCCATCCAATAGCAACTCTTTTGAGAAAGGCTGAAAAATCACTTCTATCACTTGCTTCTGCATCATGGCAGGTATCTAGTGCAGCCAGCTGGGAATCTGCCATGTTCCACCGGAGATGCCAAAGAAGAACACAGGACTTGGACAGAATAAAACTTTTGTAATATGCCAGCAAGAAATGTTTAGTGGTTTGATCCCTGTGAAGTCAGTCATGATTGCCCTGATAATTTGTGCTGAAGGGAGGGAATGAATCTTCTGACAGGATGTCAGATGGAGCCCTTTTTATGAGAGGTTGTATTTTTGCTTGTTTTATCCATATTATTTAACTCAGTGTGATGTCTGTGGCATCCACAAACATCTGTCAATGGATTTTGTGAGAGAGAAGGAAAGAAAAAAAAACTGAATATGCACAAGAATATGGTGATTTTAACCATTAATATGGAGTCAGGAAGAAGGTCAGGAGAGCAACTGAAAACACCTCAGTAAAGAGTTGATGCTGCCTGACATAATGGATACCAACCCCATCCAAGTGATTTGCTTCTGAGGTTTTTTCCTTTAATCTTGCCTTGACTGAGTCTGTGTGCTAAATTACAAGCTCTTTGGGAGAGGGACTGTGCAAATGTTTAAGGAACACCTACTGCAAGAAGGTCACAATTATGACTTGGCAGCACGTAAGAAATAATGAAGAAGAATGAGAATTGGGCTCTTGAAGTGGCATTGTTCAACCTTCAGTATCCCACAAAGATACAATTGAAAGTAACTAAATAGTAGGCTTAGTCCCACAGGTCTGAAAGAATTCCTGAAAGAATTTCCATCCTCTTCAAAACAACAAAGGAAGCTGCCAGTCTGGCATGTAAGCATAGATTGGTGCCTGGTGGAAATAAATTCCTCGTCTGAGGCAAACATTTCAATTACATAGCAGGAAATCCTATAGCAAAGGAGTTTCTGCCACATTCAAGAAGATTATAAAGGCTCAATCTATGCCTTGTGCAGCAGAGAACATTGAGAACATTTCTCTGGCTTCTCTGAGCAAGAAAAAGGGCAATACTGTTCATTTATTGCCTTTCATCCTTAAACAGGTCCTGTGGAACGAGATTGTACTCAGGTATCAATGAAATGTAGTTCATGGTGAAACTACGTGCAAGTAAACAGGAAGCAGTGGGAAGAGATGCCATCACCTCTGAAATGACAGACAAGTCAGCCTGTAATTATACAACCAGAAACTGGCCAAGGATGCAAAGTTTAGTAATCTGTTGTTTCCCCCAGTTTGTTAATACATCCTCCAAGATCAAAGCTTTGCAACAAATGCTGTTTTCATCAGAAAATTTTAATTGCTTTATAACAAAATTTAAGCTTTTGTAATTTGGGGCAAGCTTTCAGTTCATTTCCAAAACTGTGTGTTATTTTAACTTCTTCTTGTATTCCAGCACAGTGAAAAACTGAAATATTAAGAATTACCACAGAACTATGTTGTTCTCAGCTCAAGCTTTTGTCTTACATCTGAGACGTCCCTTTCAGAACTGAATGCTAACTCATTCAGTAACTCATTGGATTAACGGGCTTCCTACTGAATTCTCATGTGATTTTGGTAAGTGCTTCATTATTTGAAAGAGTCCTTTTCCAACAGTTTTGGCATAAATTTGATCAACTAATTGAATATGACAGAAACCAAGGCAAAAAATAGATCATAGTTTCACAAGATTTATGGACAAAAGGAGAATACTGTGATGATCCTGTCTGACTCCCTGCAAATATGGGCTAGCATGGGAAAAAAGGACAAAGACACAACAAATGGGTCAAAGACAACAGTTTGCAGTGGCTTGCTTCTCTTTTTCAATTCAGCACGAAAACAGAAGAGATGTCAAAAAAGGCATCTGATCATTACTTGGGAAAAGCTGTAATCAAGCTTGTTACTAAATATGCATTTTTCCTCTGAATGTGAACAGGATAGTGCTCGTAAAAGGTGTTTCAATATGAAGTGCCTGTCTATGAACAGTTTCATACCACTGTGACTAAATCAATAGAAAATTAAGACCAGCAAAACTGGTGGAGCCCCATAGTGTAAAAGGAGATTTCCTGAGGTGTATATACTGCTGTTTATGCTGCATGGCATTTTAACCAGAGGTTGTTGTCTCTGTCGATTCAGCCAGTGGATGCCATAATGACAATAGGTCCACATGTACCCCAAATACCACTGTGTCCTGGCACTGCTAGTCTCACTAAGAGCTGTAGCACATTCATACCGTGAAGTTGGGAAAAGGTTTGCCACAATGTCAACGTGTCTTCACCTGATTTCTCAAGGCATCTTCTTAAAATTGCAAATGGACAAATGGTATATAGAAGAGAGGGGGACCAGGTTTATTCTGTATCTCTGCAAGTTGAGATTTTTAGCTGTACAGCTCTGTTCACAATCAAACTCTTTTTTCAGCTTTCAAGATGATAGTTTGGAGGAAGGAAGAGAAATGTAAATTTGGGGGAATATATCATGCAGTTAATGTTAATTTGAATGACCTAAGGGGAAGATGACTGAAAATAATAACAGCAGATACAAAGAAAGCATAACTGTTTATTCCAAGTAGAAAGGCTTTGGGATATTTATGAATATGATTTAAAATGGCTTTTATACTGTGCTTAAATACTTAGAACATTTGTTCTTAGAAACTTAAGAAGGCAAAACTTCATTAAAATGGATTTTGAAACAACATTCATATCACACAAAATGTATAAACTTTAATAACCTTTTCATGTCAAACCTATTTTTTAGAAGAAACCACTTAGAGTTATAAGAGTCTTCATGACAAGGGGTATACCTCTGCCTGAGAGAAAGCAGTATCACGTCTACAGAACACTCTTGGCCTAAGCCAGTCTGCACTCTCTGCTTGGCCAAACCCTGCCATCGTTAGCACTTGAGAAGCAAGGAGGCATGTAGAGAGTCAAGGGTGTCTGAAGGTGCTGGATGGCTCAAGGCTGGTTCCCAGGGATGGATTGCAATAACAACATTGAACAGTCCCCACCGACAGGGAACACGGCTGAACCCCTTGGGTCAGCTTGGAAGGCAGGTGATGCTGTACTGAAGGTAAACACAGCCTGAACAACTCAGGCTCGCCCTCAGTAAAAAACAGCTAACATGCCCAGGAGCCTCAGTTTTATGTATGTTGGTAATACAGGAGAAAGCAAAAGCAAAAACCCTGAGACTGCCAAAAGGTATAAAATAGAAATCACAGTTTGCTGAGCAGTCAGGACTATTTTCACACTTTACCTTTTGTTACAGCAACCCACTCTTTACCATGTTTCACTAGATCATGAGAGGGTTTTCCCCACCAGGAGTGGGGGTTTTTCAGGCTAGATACTGCTCCAGCCTGGTCCACTGCACCCAAACCATCCTGCTGAACTCATGGGACACTGGACTCAATTGCACGGCCACAACTGGGCACCAAGTTCATATCATCTGGATCAGAAGTGACTATAGCCAGAAATAAAGGTGTACCCCACCAAAACTTTTTCCAGTCTTTACTGTCTTGCATCCGTCCCCAGGTTTATTATTTAATGACTGCTTGTAGCCATGAGCAAATATATTTGCTCATCTTATTCCTCATTTGAAATTCAAACACAAAGAGTATGTTCCCAGAAGACTTCATAAATAACAAGGGAGGTCAAGAAGTGAGTGCATCTGAAGACCTGCCTCCCTCCCCCATGGCGGGAAATGACCCCTTGCTGACTGTAAAGTTTAGAGAAACCTGCTTCTGCTACCCTGGGCTCTGCAGAGGGGTACCCTATTCATAACATAAGCCCAGCTTTTACAAGAACTGGCAAGACACTAGAGAGCCAGGGGGCCTTCAAAGTGGACACACTCTGTGCTTGCAGTTTACGTTGCCATTCAGAGAGAAAGAAACACAAGTCAGTCTTTTTCAAATGAAGCCACCAAATCACAGGGCCTGTGTTTTGTAAGCTTCCACAGACACTCGTGATTCCCCATAGGACTCATTTCTTGGTGGGGCTTTTTGAAAGGCACCCTTTGAGTGTTATATTTCATTTTCTGCTAGTGCAATATATGCTGGTGCTGTTTAATAGGCAGAAAACAGTGAAGTGTAACTTAAAGTTCTGCTTGCCATAGCTGAAATCTTACAAATTACAGAATTCAGTGGGTCACCTCTTCTTGTTTGAAGAGGATAACCTAGGATGTGTGGCAAGTTGCTGTTTTCTGATAATTTTGTGTTTTGGAGCCTTGGGTGGTTTTTTGTTAAACATGTATTATAGTCTATTAGAAGCTAGAACTGGGGAGCCTCTCAGAGCACTATTCTATAGATAAATAAAATATTTTGAAAAGTTTGGTTTGTTTATGTAAAATATTTATTTTGATAGAACGTTTGCTCATGTTTTTAAAAAGACAAAAATATATTTTAGTTCATAGCAAGGATTTGTAGTATTGGTTCAAAGAAGGCAGCTCCAGTTTGGTTGAGCTGGTATAATTCAGTCAAAGAGCTGTTCTAGAGTCTGGCATCAAATATCCAGAATGTCCATTTCACAGACTAGTCATGGAAGAACAGAACCTGTAAATAAGATGTCTCAAAGAGAATTTCTTATAAGCCAGTAAAAAATGATCAAACCTATGAAGGAGTTTAGAAATTTTTTTGGAAGACAAGGAGGATAAAAACAAATCAGGGAAAAGTGGGTTTTCTTCACCAAGTGTGCCTCCTTACCTGATTCCTATTACTCAGACTCAGGTTCAAGCCATCTCGTTTCAGGCATTTAGTTCCAGCAACTGAGACAGAGGAGCCTACACAATCTTTATGTTCCTCCTGTGGCCAGTGGATGGAGGGAAGGTTCCAGAGCATGGTGCAGCTTCTGAATTGCTTCTTCTTGGAAGAACCTTTTTTCACTGATTGTTGGGGATCTAAAGGCTCCTAGTTGTTAAATGGCTCTGGACACACAGGATGGATCTAGATTGCAGAATTCAGTGAAGCATTTGAAATGCCAACCTTGTTTCAAAATCAAATAAGTAGAAATTGTTCTTGTAAGTTCTCAAAAACCTGTTAGCCTTTAAGCTCATGCAGACTTCACTAGAAAAGAAAAACAATTGAGAGCTCAAGCCTACACCCAGTAGCTTAACAAGTTATCATACGTGACAGTGTGACTGGTTATGTGTTGTTAATAACATTCCACCTCTCCACCAATGCACTGATGATAATGAGGATATACATGCATCAGGCATGAAAATGAAGGCATTCTTTCTCCTTCACATGACTTTCACCTTCCTTTCGATTTCACACTACAACTATATTCAGCTAGTAGCTACCTTGCAAATAGAGCTTAAACCAAATATTAAATATATCTTAAATATATATTAAATAAATATATATCATCCATCAAACAACTTAAATAAACCGCAGCTAGGTTGCCAGGTGACTACTATTCACATAGAGATGTATATATAATATAAGAAAGTCATGCCAACAATTTTTGATCTCTCAGACTGCATAGTAATGGTGATGAAAGACTATTTTGAATGTACAGTCAGTTCCTGATAGTTCATCAGCGTTCATGGATGGTAACCCTGCTGTATTGCTCGGGGGTTTTCTCTTTTTCCTGGAGTCTGATGGAGTGAGTATCTTATTGACATTTATGAGGCAACTTTTCTTTTACTTACTTAAAAGCTGTCTTCCATGCAGGATTGACCATGCCAAAATACACACCTGATTTATGTGGTGGATTTGTTGTAGTACAATTGCCACTACACATAATCAGAAATTATGCCAGAAACCCATTAATGTATCTAAGTCAGCATTCAGAGCTGTTTATTTAGATGTAGCCAAAGCCATGAGGTGTCTGGATAGATCGCAGCCTGGACAATGAGTTCAGCCATAACTCTGCAAAAGACAGACTCCTTCGTTGCTTCCAGGTGCTTGTCTACCACAGAAATTACTCAACACCTAAGCTGTCATTCAGTGGTGTTATGAAAATGTCCCAGTTTCTGTGGCCCTTGTCTGCAGAGTGTGGATGGCACCAGCCTAGTCCATCAAAGCGATGGAGTGAGATTTTCCACTGTGCTCATTTCACTGGACTGGTGTGTAATTGCATTCAGAGGAAAATAAATCTTGCTAGAATAATCATTTAGCTCAACAAGCTTTAATCCAGCAGAGCATGCTGGCATCACCTACTTATATAATAAATACATGCCTAATAAATAAATGTCTAAAGGATGCTTCATGGCAATAGAATCACATTAACAGGGGTCAGGGTTTTACATTAATGCCTATTAGAGCCTTCTCCAAAGCAGTAGGCTGCTTTTCAGGTCTACTGTGGAGGTTTTGCTTTCTTATACAAGGAAATGTGGCACACCTCAAGGGAAAAGAAAACAGATCACTTGATCATTCACAGTAGGCCTGCACACCACACTACTAATCATGAAGGACGCATGGAAATACACCAGGTAGAAAGCACCACAATGTAACCCAGCAGACCTTGCCCTGGAGTCGGCTCTGGGGACCAGGTCCTTCAGAGAATACTAAAACAGCAAGGGAAAAAAAAAAAGGCAGAAAGATTAATTAAATAAAGGGCATCCTTCCAAAAAAACTGTAACAACTCTGTGAAATGTGTTTTCAACACCACAATACTCCTTCTCTGTTTTGTTTCACAGCAAAACCATTACATGTAAGTGTTGCCTTTGAAACTCCAGAGAAAGACACTGATGAATGTTACACAGCAGACCAGAGGCTGCCAAAACCAACAGATTTCTGTTTAGAGACCCTATGAGTGAAATCCCTGTGAAGTAGCAGAGCTTGAAGAGTAATTAGCCACAACCATAACAAAACAGTGAGCTACTCACCACTCAAATCTCTATGACTTCTCTGTTGTTATGACTGACATTGATCTTATAGGTTGCTGAGAACGGACTGTCCAGGAAAAGACTTGTTTAACATAAAACCAGCCAAATGAATAAGATGCATAAAGCTCATTTGTTATGAGATACAAAAAATTTGTCAGCATTGGTGAGCACCATTTTACCTGTTCCCACCCTTTAAAGATTTAAGGCAAAATTAATCTAAATACAGTTCCACTCATTCTGGTGGAGACACCAGCAGGGGTAATGGTGGCCCAGCAGTAATCATTTCATTACCAAGGATTCACTCAAAAGCTTTTTTTTTTTGCATTCTCATTAACTGGGTAAAAGCAGCTTTCTCACCAATTTTTTTACACCTTGCTTAGGAGAATTTTTGCCAATATACTCCTATTTTTGCCCTGAGAAACAATCAACAGAAGTCCAGTCCAGACTGTCCATACAGTCCATCTGACATTTCACTGGCTGCACTATCTGTAGCTGCTGTATGCGCGATGGTGGAGCGGTAAAATGCCAATAGCTGGTTTACAGTGGTGATCCCACGTTGGCTGTGATCAGAAATGTTACACTTCCAATAAAGCGCACAAGAAAAACCTTATAAAACCTCATAAAACCCAGAACTACCTTTCTGGTTCTTCAAGGACAGAAACAGACAGATGAGAAGAACATGAAAAGAGAGATTTTCATAATATCATCACATACTAATAGTAATTAATCATTAGAAAGTAGGGGTTTCTTATTTCTGTGCTTCTGCCCTGTTTCATTGATTATTTTCTTTATAATGTTGTTTGTAAACTAATAAGCACCTGCTGTTCACTTTCCAAATAACTGATTGATCTAAAATAATACTAAAATAAAAATGTAATAAATCTGAAATTTAAACCCTATAGAAAAGTGAATTGAGTAAAATATGTCCACATTGAATAAAGTAATAGGGATCAAATGTTTTGATATGGCTGATCATCATTTTCCCTAACCTTCAGTAAATGAGAACCTCACAAAAGAACACTTAAATTTTTCAGAAACCCAGTGTGAGATTTCCTAACACCTATATGGAGACTTTACCAAAGGTATCTAAGACAAACACTTTAAGAATCATAAAAATAGCCAGATCTAGTTAAGTTGTCATAGACTTTTTATAGTGATGAAAATATAACAGCAGGGTAGTATTTTATTGAATTTAGTCTACTTTTTATTGTACATATTTCAGCCAATTGCCATTTTGACTATCCTGGCCACCCTTTTGAGAATTCAGTTTTTCTGTAATTTCAACACATCAAGAGAGCAAACTTGGAAAAATGCCTTTCCCACCAAAACTACCCACAAATTGCAGAATCAACACTGAACTATTTTGTAGTGATTATTCCAGTGACAGGATTTGAACTTAACATCCTCTGATCCAGGGGACTAAGATAATTTATTCACTCTTTATGAAAATAAAACCCAGCAATGTCCAAAGGAATTACCCTCTTCTGTAGGCTGAAACAATTATATATAAAATGGTTTCCTTGTCAGCCACAGGAACAGTAGTCTTTTTGACATCACCATTTTTTGTAATGCTGTCAAACATGGGTCTAAATGGAAATATTAGGATTCAGCATTATAGCCTCAGACTTGCTGATTCGGAAGTGTTAGTACTACTGTATGATTCCGTTAAAGCATCATCTTTCTGTCTGAACTGTTATTCTGTTTTATGTATCAGCTATTTGTCTATTGTGACTTCTGCCATAAAATGCATAAAAATCCATGTTTCAGAAAAGTCTGGTTTCAGGTCATTTTGAAGTGGAAAGAGACTTTGTGCACTATCTAAAGAAGTTTGCTACTTGATGTAGTTACATAAGTTTCTGTAATCAGACTGTGATAAATCCTGTCATTTTAGGACTGATCTTGACATTCCAAGGGTTTTCCATCGCAGATACATGTGGGGAGGCCCTTGTTCCCTTAAGCAATGTCTAGAGACTTTAGCCTAAAATTGGAAAAATCTGGAGCCCTAGCTATTGGCATAGGGTTTATCAGTGATAATAATTAGGGAAATTGCTGAGCACAGGTGTGTGACCTAGACAGCATGGTGGCAAAATAGCTCCTTCTCTTCCATGTTACAGCTCTTATTTTACCAATACAATGACTTTCTGTATTACATATTTCACTCCTCCTTAGCTTCAGAAAGTGTCTTGCTGCAAACAGTAAGTGCAGGAACTGGTGCCTTACTGCTGATAATCCCCTTTTTATCTGCCTTCATCCAGTAGCTGGGTTATCCCATTAATCTTCCTTGTGAGAGAGGAGCCATCCAACCTTCCAGCTCACAACTCATTTCCTCCAGATCCCAGAAGACCTCCAGTCCTTCCAGGAGCTTCTTCCTCCGATTTCTCTTGGTATTTTCTCATAGCAACTTTATCCTCATGTAGCATACTAGACAACAAGGAATAGTTCCAGCAGGACTTTAGAGAACAGCAGTAATGTTGCTGGGAAGAGACATGTTACTGCATTATTTAAAGACCTTTCTGAATCTCCACATTCAGTAAAGATGAATTTATGCTGGAAAGGAACTAGGTCTGTTTTTATAGGAAGATACAATCAGAACCTGTGCAATCTAGAACTTGTTGATCTAGCTGTAAAAAAGGAGCAAAGATGTAATTATTCTTTAAACCTATAGGAGTAACACAGGCATCAGTAAAATAAACCTGCTATCAGCTGAAGAAAATGTTGACAGAAGAATAAATGGATATAAACTCTCTATAAAAAAATTCAGGTAGCAAAATAAAAGCAATTAACTTCTTAATCTTTGGTGTGGAGCAATGTTAAAATGGGGAGAGTGGAATACAAGTAATTTCTACCTCGACTCAAGGGTTTCTAAATTTATCAACAGAGCTCGCTGATGGGCTCGCCTATGACAGCAGTGGGCTTGATGGTATCTCTTTCAATGCTTTTTCATACTCCACGCAGCTCCCCAAATTCTACAGTCATCACCCACCTCCTCCATGCAGCCTAGAAAGGACAGAGCTGATGACAAGAAAGAAGTCTCCCCATTTTTTCGTACTGTTTTGCCACCCACTTGTCATATGCCATTGCTGAGTACCTCTTCTCATTTGATATATTTTTTGGCTGTGTTTGCGGTAAATATGCCACGACCTCTTCTACAGAAATAGAGTTGAGGTGTGATTGTCACTGCTTTGTGTAACAACAGCTGACCCTGCCCTGTTACCAGAAAACAGGAAAACAGAAGCTTTCAAAAGGACAGAAAGGAGGCTTTATTACAGCTTAATTTTCTGTTAGCTAGGTAATTACATTTCCAAAATCTTTCTGAAACCTTTGGGTACTGCAGTTCTCAATTATTTAGCCAGAGGACCCTGGAAAGTGATAATTAGGTGTTAAACACCAGCCATGTTCCTGCAGATAGCCCTCCTGCCAGCCATTTAACACTTACTTTGGTGCTAAAGCTATGAATGATGTGTTTTTCAACAGCATTTAGGTGCTAATAAATTATCAAACAGTTTGAAAGCAAGGGCCTGCCTAGATGGGAGAGTTTCACTCGGGAAGCCATTGGTAGTGATGTCCCTGACCTGAAGCAACTGGAGCAACTGGAGACATCTCATCTAGGAAAAGGTGGGACAGGCTTGTTGGTGAAGTTGCTGGATTTCCACAGCAGCAGAGGCACCCCTGGACAAGTCAAGGGTGACTGTCCCATGCTTCCAAATGTTTCCTTTTGAAATGGAAAGCTAATTTATTTGTGGGATCAAATCTTGAGATCTACGTCTTCTGCGTCTAGAGTTTTATACTGCCAGACAGAGTTACTCCATGCAGATACAGTTGTCTAGACAGGTTAAATTCCATTTGTCCTCTTCTCTTGTTATTAAATGCTCCTTCAGTATGACTTACTCAAATCCTTTCTGAAGCAATACTTAAACCAGAAATGCTACCTACCAGCCAGTAAAAGGATGTCAAGTGTTATAATTCTTCTGGACTATGTAAATTACATTCTCCTCCTTAGCTTATAGCAAATAAATTTTTCACTAGAAATAATGTTTACGTGGACTTACAGTTTACATTCAGAGCACCAAAAGTATTTCAGCATCTAAACTCCTATCTGGCTGCAAGTGTTTTGGTACTAACAGAGTAGACATAAAGATGTCATGCCAACTGCTCCTCTGCACTAGATACACAAAGTCATGTCCCAGGACTTGAAATTACTTGCCAGCTTATGCTTCTTTGCCTATGTGCCTTGTACCTCGGTAGAATTTGCTGTGGAAGACGCAAGGCCTCTATAAGTAATCCACACTATGTGATACCAACATCTCTGGCAGGACTAGAAATGGGTTCATCTGGGCTAAAACATTATTATCAGTGGCTAGATAGATGAATATCCACATGCGCATACCTCACATACATTACCCCAACAAATGCTTGTTATGTTCTGAAGCTGTTTCTTCACTCAACAGTGGTATCAAACAGGGATCACCACAATGCAGCATTCACAGGAGGTAAAAACCTAACAGGAAGGAGATAAAGGCAAGATCCAAAGTGATACATAATATAGGCATGTCTAAAATAGCTATTTTTGCCTTAGGTGTTTCAGGGCATCCTGCCTGGCATTTACCTGCTCCTGCTGCCTCAGTAGCCTGCAGGCTTTGGCAGGTCCTGACCCTTACATGCCAGCCCCCTGTGAGTGCCCTGGGGTACTGGAACTGGCTGGGATGGAGGGGACTTTCTTCATAGCCACCTGTATGGTGCCATGCTTTGAAATGGTGGTTGAAACAGTGCTGATAAGACACCGGTGTTTTCATCATCTGTGAACAGAACTTGCACAGCATCAAAGTGTTCTCTCTTTCCCACTGTGCTCCCCAGCGTATAAGCTGGGGGTCCAGAAGAAACCGGGAGGGAACACAGCTGGGACAGCTAAGCCCAGCTGACCAGAGGGATATCCCATACCATATGGCATTGTGCTCATTAATAAAAGCTTAGGGAAAGGAGAAGGAATGGGAAGCAGACTTTTGTGGTTATGGCATTTGTCTACCCAAGTAACTGTTATGTGTGACAAAACCCTGCTTTCCTCAAAAAGGCTGAACATCTGCCTGCTGCTGGGAAATAGTGAACAAATTCCTCTTTTTGCTTTGCTTGGGCACACAGCTCTTGCTTTCCCTATTTAGCCATCATTCTCTACCTGCAAGCCTTTTTGCCATCTACTTTCTCTCCATCCTGCTGGGGGAGAGTGAGCGAGTGCATTGGCAGGCATTTGGCTGTTGGCCTGGGGCAACCCACCATGTGAAGACACCTGACAGCACTAGATATCTGTATTTAGGGATACAACTTGGTCACCTACTGTTCACCCCTCAAGAAAGTTTTGTGTCAGAGTAACAGCTATACAAAACCTGAAAGAGAGTAGAAAGAAATGGAAATGAAGCTTAACCACAAAAACTTAGCAAATACTCATTGTCCATTTTGTATGGTTACTCACAATGTGAAGAATACGATGGGATAGAGGCTTACATGTGCCTTCTATTCATGTGTTGCCTGAATCCAGCCCCATCCATGTCTGTTCCCTTCCTGGTATTGTGTTTGCTCTAAGCTCTTGACCATCTAACAGGGATAAAAAAAGAAGCTGTAACCAGCTCTCTTCACTCACAGCCATGAGAAGTGCTGGCCTTGAACTACTGAGTTTATTTGGGGATTCCATTTTAATGGCTAGCCAAAGGAGAATTGCTCACTTATCTTCTTCTGGAAGAATCTGAGCCAAATGCCATACAAATGTACATTTGTACTCTATAGCAGCATTGTCTTTGATAATCAAGGTTCTCTGCTGGCAACCAAACATCTCACACACTGCAAGTCTTCTGTGAAGAAATGAAAACAAACAGTTAAGAAAAAATCACTTTAGAAAAAAAAATTCAGCAAAACTGGACTAAATGGTTTAAAGCTCATCTTTCTCTGTAAATAAAGTGGTGAAGAGAATTAGATGTTTCAGTGAAGTGCTCAACTTCAGCAGAGGTACGGATGAATGAAACCAATGTATGCACAACGAGAAAATGTTGAGTAGGGAAATTGTTCTACAAATGCCTTTTTTCCTTTCTTCTTATCCCCCTTGTTACATGCATTCCTCAGGAAAAGTGCTGTTTTGTTATGGCAAAGGAATTTTGCAAGGATGAATGTTCACCTAACCTTAACAGAAGGAAATGCTTGAGGTACAATGTAACTTGTACCCTTGTATTGGAGCGGTCCAGTCAGTAGGTTTTGTGCAAAGGCACTGAATGATTCAGGATTTATACATTAGGACAAAGAAGAACCTTTTCTCATCCTCTATAAGTAAAGGTTTTAGAGTCCAGTACATGTATTCCCACTTATATTACAGGTATTTTATATCTGCTATGCCAATCCAAAAGACCTTGAAAGAAGTATAATGAGTGTCTTACAGCCTCTTTACATTGTCAGAATATTTCAAAGGTATTTTATAGAGTATTTTATAAGATAGAAGCTATGAATCCTCATTGCTATTAAGTTTTAAGAACAAGCACCTTCCAGGGATTACACAGCTAGAGCTGGTCTGGCCTCAAGGGAGAACAGATGGGATGCATTTTTTGTACAGAGAACATGCAGCAGCTGTGCTTGGGTTTATTTCGTATACCTGCACACACCTACAGTGCTACTTACAGAACAAGTGTTTCAAGAACTTGGAAAAGGAAGGTGGATGGCACCAGTGACACTTTCTGGTTTTCATTAGCAATCACTCTTTCTAATCACCTTGCTCTGAATCAGATACTATGGGAGGTATTTGCAGATTACTTGCAATTGACTTTCTATTGTTTAAAAAGGTGATAAAATGGATAAAATGGCTGGAATCATAACAAGTGAAACTGTCAGGAACTAGTTTTCTGCAACCCATTCACAAAAAATTTTGTTAACAACACATGGAGGACAGATAAAAAATTTAAAAAGTATTTAAAGTTGTGGAGTAAAGGCATTCCTGCTGATTTTTCGTGGTGGAACAGGGTAGTACAGAAGAGGAATTCAGTGAAAAATGGCAGAGATGGCTACTGAAGTTGCTGATCTACTAGGTCAAAGGAAAAAAATGCTGATTTAACCTGAACAACGATCTGGACCTTGTATTTTGCACCTTTTCTGCACTTCCCACTATGAAAATAATGCCTAACACACTACCCAGACTGGAACTCTGCTTGTGGATTTAAGTTGCAAAGACATTTTGAATTATTTCAATCATTCAGGAAAAAAAACCTTTAAACGAAACCCTGTATCAGGTTTGGGGTTGAATGGTTGAATTCTAGGTTTTAGTCCAGAGGCTAAAAATAACAATAGAAAGCAGTGCCAATTTATGATAATTGTTGACAAGAAACCAATACCAAGAAAAGGTTGTTAAATTTTCATCTGTGAATATAATCACAACCTTCACAGGAAAAGGCACTGAGTAATATGGTCAATAGAGCTTTGGATTCAGCCCTGCTTTAGGCAGGGGATGGGACCAGATGACCGCCACGTCTGAATTCTTTTGTGATTCATTGCGTGATAAAATGTAATTTCTAAACTGCTGCTATTTATTTATTGCAATTGGGAAGAAAATTACGGACTTTGCTTGTTGATATTAGGGACAGAATTTGTGTGAGTGACTTCTGATTTTGGGTATCATCTTTTTCAAAACCTTTTAAGGGGCAGCTATCACCTGTATGAATGGTAAACCCAGCACTGTGAACCTGAGAGGTGCCCAAATCCCTGATGGTGACAGTGAGTCAACAAGTTAAAAGGTATCAATGGAGCTGCTGCAATTCTCCATGTATGCACTCTTCCTTGTTGCAAATACAGTGTAATTTAGCTTTAAATACTTTGTCCCTGACAGCCAAGTAGGATTACCCTGCCCTTTCTATGTGCTAACAGTCTGTTCACAGTCAGTGGGAGCACCTCAGATGTATTGTAGCTTGTCAACGAACAGTGACATGATGAACTATCTGAGCCTTCCTGTGCTTTTCTGAACTTTGACTACCTTCATTATTAGTCTCCTTTATTATTAATCTACTTAAGAAAGCAAGAAAGAGCAACTGAGTAATCACTGAAAGGTGATAAACTCCCAGAGCAGTTCTTCAGAAGGTCTAATGAAGCCAGAGCATCAGTCAGATTAGCAATTTGGCACATTGGTGGCTCCAGGGTGCAGTTCAGCCTCTCTTGAAATCTGTGAAAAGACTCTGGGAACTGGATGATGCCCTAAATGAACAAGGGCTGTTGTTCCACAGGTTGAGTGACTTTAAGTATTCCCAAAGGGTTTTTTTTAATTAGATTAGAATCAGTTCTTAAATCACTAAATTGTGTGGAAATTTCCCATTCCAGAAGTAAGCAAATATTCAAGAGTATATATATTTTACTTAGCAGCTACCACAGAAAAATATACAAAGTGGGAATCTGTTAAATACAAAACCTAACTGGATATAAAAATGTGTTCCCTTGACAGGTCTGTTTCTTTAATAGAGTTTCATTAAAGAGGACACCATTGGTTTTTTTGAAACATTGTGTGATTTAATATATAAAATATGCAGCCATTTAATATTTCTTAAAAGGTTCAGTTTTAAATTGTATTTTTATTTTTTATCAGTACAAGTTTCGTTCTAATAATTCTCTGTAAAAAGGCTTCACTGCTTCAGTGCTTGTAAAATGCTTTCTTTGATCAGGTTTATTACCTCCGAGTTAATTTGTATTTATCAATTTATCCAAACTAAAGATATAGTTCATTAAGAGTTGAATGGATTCTTGGGACCAGATTCTTATAAATCGTAAGTTTAGGGTCACAGTATTAGGGGCCAAAGGGGGTCAAAAGGGTGAAAGCTAAGAGGTATTTGCTGAGTTTTGTGAAGTATCATAGTTGCTTCATTCCTTTTGCCTAGTGGATTGGTAACAAGGACAGTAAAACTGGAGCAGGCTGTGGCACATTGAAAGGAAAGGAATTCCCTTAAAACAAAAAGAGTAAGATTCAGAAAAGCCAAGGTGTTTCAACCTCATGTCTACTATAGTCGCTCAATCCAAACTTGAGTAAAAAGAGGAACCTGAGATCTGAACACACAAGTAGTAACAGTATCTCCAGAAAAGCCAAAAAAAGTAGGTGAACGTGAAATGTTTCATGGTTTAGTCCAAGAGATGCTGCTCCTCTGCCAGACAGAAAGGATGTGAATCAGCCCTTTTTATGTTAAATATAGTTTACTATATATAGTGATTTATAAGTGTAAGGGAATTCACAAATATGGAAATATGTGTCTACTGTATAGATATAAATGCATTAGGCACATGCAATGCAAATGCATAGTTACAGGAACTAGAACTGAATAGAATAGTCCTGGAAGCCAGGAACAACTTCATTTTTGTTGTTATTCTGATTGATTCACCATTTAAAATAAACAGATAACATAAATCAGCCTAAGTGCTGCAATTGTTTCTGCAGCTCTGTGCAGGCTGTCAGTTTACACATTAGCAAAAGGGTGTGAAGGACTGTATATACCTGGCACATCTTGGGGATGATGGAGAGGACACAATCCTGTATGTCTGGTTTAGAGATGCTCAGTCTCACCTGAGAAATAAATATTTGCAAGAAATGTAAATGCGCCTCTAACCTGAAAAATCTCTGCCGATATTCAGAGCAGAAGCAAGACAAACATTTCACACAGTCAGAACTACTTACGTCCGAATCAGCTTTTGTAGGACAGACCCTCCGTCCTTTGATTCAGGATTGAAGGTCTCCTCACCAGGATGCCTTAGCTCACACATCGGTAACGCAACTGATCCAGGCCTGACTTGAGTAATTTTGTATAGTGTTCTTTGAAGCATAACATGCAATGTGGTCACAGCAGTCTCTTCAGGTCTTGAAGGAGAAAAGCAGGAGGGTATATGCAATATCTTTCAGGATACTTGGATACAGGGCCTCTGAGTCAGACCTGTCCACTCACAAGGTGAAACAGTTTAAAATGCTATTGGAAGAAAATGGGACAGATTCACCCAATGCAATGTTGCAAATTTCTGAAGTTTGCCCAGTATCAAGCAAAGCTGCCAAATTTAAAAGGCTACCAATTTAAATTTAAGTTAGTTTATTAAATAACTTGGCAATATTTTAGACAACATACCTGCCCTCTTGTTTCTCTTTCTTTGTTCTGGGAGTTTAAGATCAGTTCGCTTCATTTGACCTTCAGCCTGTCTAAATTCCAAGTCACACTAATGGAAGGATGCTAATGTACTCCAGCTTGGACCTGGCTTGCCGAGAGATCTGGGGATCTTTCACAGAAATGGTTTGTTTCCCATACAAATGGAAAAGGCCGATTGTGGAAGGGGAAAATGAAACCACCACACCGCTTCCACACAGTGCTGTCAAATAAATTAATGTTCCTGTCCCAGAAGGTGAATTTGGTGTGCAGACCTGTGAAGGCAATTGAAGCCCGTTAAGGCAAACAGAGGGATGGCGGGGGAATTGTGACTTGCCTGCTAGGGGCCCTAACCAATTATTCTCCTCACTTTCCCACCAGTTCTCCACTGATGCCCTGGTACTTCTTAACAGTTGTGATGTTTTCAGCCTCTGCTTGCCTCATAGCATTAAATGGCTTGATGGCACTCCACGTAAGTTCCTTTGTGAAGAATTCAGGGTGCAATTTTCACACTGCAAGGAATATTATACATATAGCCTGGCATGCACACAGGCGTATGAGTATCTCAAACCACTCTTCCACACTCTCCTTCCTACATATATATATATATATATATATATAAAAAAAAAAAAAAAGCCAGTACAAGCATATGTCTACTGTATGTATGGCTTTAATGAGAAGAGGAGACAGCTATATCAGCCATGATATAGCTGGTAAAGGATGTCAATTTTTCTAGGCAGGGCAGCACTCAAGAGACTTGTTCATTGTAGCAGCAGAATGTCACAGCCTCTCTCATGTCATGCTGCGGAGCATGATGCTGCTTTTGCCCTCTACTTCTACCCTGACCAGCACTGCTAAACACAAATGGTACAAATGCTCCCATCAGTCCTACAAATACTCCATACTCATTTTTACCACATGTGGCATTGCAGCAACAACAGTTTGCATGCTTTGTAATCCCATGCTGTTTTAGTTCTAGTGTTAATCACTGATTCACTAATTTATTTAACAGAAGCAGAGTTTGGGTCCACGATGAGATCTGTTAAACTTCAGGAGCCCTAAAAACCCAGACAATGAATGAATAAATTTTGTCTTTACATACAAAATAGATTATGAAAATTTTTGGACCCACAACCTCGGTTATTTCCCTTGACTGACTCCACTCACCAACTTCTGTGTAGAAACAGTAAAGGAAGAAATCTTAAGCTCAGCTTGTGTTGGGGTACTTCAAGTATCTCAGCTAGATTCCTTTTGCCCTGTTGACAACACACAATTATTTTCTGATCATTTGACTAATCTGTACCATAGCAACAATAGCCCTTGAAGATGCCAAAAGCAGTGTTTCTGAGACTTATAAATATGGTGGGTTTTTTCTCATTATTGAGCTTCAAGCTTTGCGAAGACTGCCCTGCTATTAAAGGAGCAATAAGCCTCCATTAGCAACAGCGGAATTACACTGCTGGTTTTTCATTTGTATGCTTGTTCTGATGCTCTTAATGAACTCCTTGTTTCACTGTTAATCTGTTACATGGAAATGACACTACACATGCTATTTATATCAGTGACAGTGCTCAGAAGCAAAGTCAGCCACAGACAACTTCCACAGGAAAATACATTAAGGTTGTGCCATGGAATAGCAGCTACGCCATATTCAGGCTCTTTTTACACTGATTAATTCCAAATTTGTTTTAAATACATGCTGAGAAGACAACAGCAGAATTAGACCCTAATTCAGCAAAAATCTAAGCATGTAGTTATCTTGCACTGCACAAGTAACACGACTAAAGTAATGAGTAATTGTGGAATTTGCTTTGCTTTGATGAAACCATATCTGTGAAACAAAATCTAGTCTCCTGCAATAAGGGGAAGTAGTAAGCAGTTTTTACCCATAGAAGCTGAGTTATAAGATCTGGTCCTTTATCCTGCTCTGAGCTATAGTACGACTCCTAGCTTAACCACAAAGTGGAAGAACATCAAACCGCCCACCGAGAAGATGTTGGCAAAGCCCCAGCTGCTATCTTTAAACACAGTTTGTTTGAAAGTGGACAGTTTTCTGAGTTCACTTTTCTCCTATGCAAAATGGCATCTCCTCACTACTTGCTTCTACCATTTTCATGCAAACCTATGGTCCAGGACAACTAGATAGGGGCTTCTTTCAGGAAACATAGCAAAGACAAAAGTCAGCAATATCCCCCAATATGCCACCCATCATTTTCAGTGACCTTAGCTCTCACAAGTCATGAAAATGTTTTATGTTTGCCACCACATTATTTATTCTTTTTCTTTGCTACTTCTCTGCCTTCATCCCACGTTTGTCGTGTCTGGAGGGATCACTATCTCCTCGAGCCCATGTTTACACAAAGCTTGGAGGACACAACCATATTCAGTTCATAGCTCCTCCTCAGCCACTTAACTATTGACATTCAGGATAAAATCATAACAATGACACTTTGTAATCCACAGTAAGTGCCTAATCTCAAATAATAAACTGGGCTTCTTGTAGGTCAGTGGAAAGAAATAGATTTTAATACGTAACTGCCAAATGCCTGAGTGAAGGCACGAATTCTCCCACAGAACTTCTTAAACAGCTATGTAAAATCCAGACCTCATTGCAGAGGCCAAACTTATATTAACTTCAGTAGCGCCAAGATTTCGCCCTCAGTTTTAAGTTCCAGCAGGGTAAAAAGCCAACTCTGGAGAAAGTGATGGGACTGGGAAAAAGGAGAAATTAGAAAGTTGGGGATGCAGGAACAATTAAAATGAATAATGAATTTCAGCTGAGGTAGAACTGGGAAAAACTGTCAATACTGACAGTGCTAGTTCAGCTGGGATTGGATTCTACTTATTTTATGAAGAATACTTTAGCAGAACAATAGCAATTTAGCAGTGTCTCTTCTGAAAACCGTCTCCACGTTTGTCCAAAGACAAAGCCTGTCCTTCCTTTTCTTACATTCTCTTTTAACCTATTTATGTATTTTTACCTTCTATTCGCTAACACTTTTCCAAGTTGCTCAGCTTGGTTCTTCACTCTCTCCATAGTATGAAAGCTTTATTGTTCCCTGTGAATGCTCCATCACTTACCCCTTCCAGCTTCACGTTTTGGCACAAATGGCCTCTTTTGAGCTTCTGTGTGAAGACCACCTGCAGCAGACCTTGAAATGACTAACGTGGAGGCAGGCTGAGATCGGTTTAAACCTGAATTTCAAATGTACTCTACAACTCTTGCTGTTTCCTACTCCCCAAACCGACTTCATTTCCTACACCAACTGCTAAAGCAATAGTCACAAAAGAGGGAGCAGTAATTTACAGTAACTCTTCTTAATACATGAACATTAATTTTATTTATTGTACCAAGAACAAAATTTACTAGAGACAGTCCATGATTGGCATTTTGAAGGAAATATGGTAAATTACTCAAAGCTATGGCTATAGCTGCAGAGATTTATAAAACATTGCCTTCAATATTTAGAACATGATATATGACTAGTGCTGAGGTCATGTCCAGTGTTCATTTTGCTCATTTACTTTTTCAGGTGGAGTTGAAACAGTTGCCAATTTACAAAATTTAAATGGATTTTTTTGATAATAATACATTGAAAAGTAGATTTGTGAAGATAGATTCATGAAGAGTGCTACTTAATAGCTTGCACAAACTCAGAAACAACAAAATCTGTGATTTTTTTACTCTTGAAAAATACATTTTAAAAAAAAATCTATTAATGGTCTGATCCTGTGACAACTCAGTACTAGTCAAAGAACATATTACTTGACTAGTCTCATGCCTCGTAGAGAGTGCCAAAAAGGACTACTCACAGTATGTAAGCACTGTGGTTGATGATGTTTACAGGGTCAGTTATGATAGCTCAGTTCTCCAGGTATTCTTTTAGTCAACTAAGAAATACATTGAAATGAATTAAATTGCTCAGGATTAAGGCAACTGAATGCAGAATCAGCCCCAATAGGAAAATTTCTTATAGTTCATTGTGCAACTAAGCAGATAAGAATAAAGGTGCTGCTTTCAAACATCGAAGACACAGAACAGCAGACGCATGCACAAATGCACAAGCTGGGGAAATGAAATTAGCAAGTGGTGTCATTTGTTTTAGCATATGGTCACATCTGACAGGCATGAGCTTGTGTCTGATGTGTTTTCTTGTTGGTGCTGGAAAGAAGAAAAATGTGAAGTCATTCAGGAATGTTTCCGAATGTGATGCTCTCCTCTTTTCCCCTTTTTTTCTTTTTCTCTTCTTTCAGTAAAAACACTGGATATGTTTAAAATCCCTAAATCATACAAGGCATATTTTTAATATCTTGTACTAGGGATAACCTTTTTAATAGTACTGGAAATCCCTGTATACCATATCTAGATATATCCAGATGGATTGCTTCCATATGAAGACATTTTCTTTTGCCATTTTTCATTCTATTGTACATATCTGTAACGTATGCTTTTTATAATGAAGGGCTACTCTTAATAACCTTGTATTTATTTTATTTTATTTTTCTAGAAAGAGCAGATGTGATGAAGTGAATGAGAGCTATTGGTTTAATAAAGCACAGTCATCTTCCCTCAGATGTTACAATAAACCAGATTAGATAGAGTTCTAATGGAGAAAGCTCCAATGTTAACTTCTGCTGTTGATAAATGCTCTGAAATTTCATTTTCTCTGCTCTGTGTATCTTGCATACATGCCTGTGTTTAACTGTTTAGAATCTGGCAGTGCAACAACATGAAAGCAAAGAACTCCAGGATCTCAAAATAGCTCGTTATACAAATGGTGACTCCTACCTGATAGGGAGAACTGAAAGGTGACAAAACCTTCCCTCTCAATTAAATTCCTTTCATGAGAGTCTTTAGTACATTTCTGACTATAATGTCAGTCAAGCAATAACAGAAAACTCAGTGTCATTACGGAAAAAAGACATTAAAACCTTTTCAGAGGTGGAAAGAGGGGATATGCGAATATACTTCAAAGAGAGGGTCTTGTTTTCCTTTTATTCCCTCAGTATTTCCATGAAACCTAACGCAATGACATCACAACAAAACAAGGTTGCCAAGATATACTATACAAAAACATGTTTTCACATGGTTACATTTTCTGCAAATTATAGTTCTTGGAGTATAAATCAGAATAATTGTTTAAATCAGAGTGACTGTTGAAACAGATTTACAGAGATCAAATCAAAAATGTAATAATTCTTGTGGTTTCACTAATGCTCAGAGCACCAAATACTTCTGAAAATTTTGGTTGTCAGTTATATATAGTGTTTACATTAACATGCTGCTTGAACAGAGAAAATATATATTTTAAGATGAAAATGTGAATCCAGGGTTACAAGAATGTTTCTGAAACAGCTAAGTCATCTTGTTTCAAGTAAAACCAGATGTTTGCTTAAAGTGAAAGGCAATCATTTCTTTTAATTATGTTCACTGGTTAGGCCACCAGGAATATCCATATGTGCACACAATGATCCGATTAAAATCAAAGACCTTACGATGGAGAAAGCAATCAACAACTGAAAGACCACCAAATGACATGCAAGGCACTGACCTGGATTCTTCTACCTCCATTCGCTCATTTTCACTCAGCAAGTTGAACAGGAGAGACTGCTGGAGTCCACCACGTGCCCCGAGTGAGTCACGTCCCTGGGACCTGGAGATATCTTCAGGGGCAATGGCCTCCTAAACAGTTGCTCCAAATTGATGAACGTGGACTAGCCAAATTCCTCAACATTGCACAGGGTCAATAGCTGCAAGAAAGGTTCAGCATACAGTAAGGAAACAGCGGCATCGCGCTTCTTTGCTCATTTCAGCCTTTAGGATGTGTGATAATGTAGTGAGCCGGTGGAAGACAGAAAAATACAGAAACTCATAAAGTGTTTTGCATGAATACTTCCCCAGAAGAGAAGTGGATGGGTAAATAGATCAAACAAGTGGATTTTCATGTCCTCCTGAAATCATGCCTCTAGCTACCATGTGACTTTGCTCAGCAGAAACTGTAAGCACAAAACATCAGCCAGAGGCTTCTTAAATACCCCAAACCCTAACATCTCTTCCTGTCCCGGATGGTTCACATGCACGTACCACGTGAATTTTTATTGGTGACTGTTTGCTTTGAAGCTTTACAACACTCTTCATAGTTTGAAATTTCTGTTCAAAACTGTGTTGCTCATGAATACAAGGATCTTAGTCCTCTTGTGAAGAAATACCAAGAGCCCTGCCCTGTGGGAGGAGATGCACCCTCTGCTGGTTTACAGAACAATAAACCATTTCTGGGAACCGGCACCTAACTCTGGTAGGACCTCTTCAGCTCCTCTGTGATCCCACCAGCAGACAGGCACAGCCCTAGAAGCACCTATTTCAATGACAACTATGTATTGTGCATCAAAAATCATGCATTTGATGTACTTAATATATAATATACACATAATATTCACATAAACACACGTGCACATAAGAACCAAATATGCATGTAATACATTGCAGATGGATATAAAATAACATCATATCCTCTGATTTCTTTATAATATTCTTTCTGGAGCTGAACATTTTCTTCAGGAGTACATGGCCAGTTAATTACTTTGTCTGTACATAGTTTTCATTTGGTAGTAACTCAGGTTGAAGGTACAGGACCCTTTTTTCCAGTGGCACACATCCAGTGAGCCTACTTTTACCTTTTTCTGAAGGATACTCAATTTTCTGGCAGTCTTTTATGTCAAACAGTTCCTTCACTAGAAAAGAAAGAAAAAAAAAAAAAAGAGGGAAAGAACACTTTGCTTCAGTAAAAGATGTTCTCTGTCCACAGGCATTTATCAGAAAAGCTAGCATTTTCAGGTCAGACTGAATATATAATCAGGTAATAAAATGTCTTTACAAAAAAATGGATAAAATGTGGCTCCAGTGAAGCCATTCAGATTTTTAACCCTAATTTCAATGAGCCCAAGAAACATCCCTTTCTGTTTTTCCATGCTACTTCTGTCATGGTGGAGTAGTTTATTTTACATATATGGTTTCTGTGCTGCTGGTGTTCTCTCCTGTTTGTGCATGAGCTGGGCTCGGCTGCTGTATTGTTCTGCTTTTGTTTTCTAGTCCACTCTTTCCAGCAATGACCCTGACTGAAGGAAAGAGCCTTTCCTTCCATCCTCACTGCTCTGCAAGACAACCTTTCCCTCACCCAAACATAAATCTTAGAGTAAGTTCAGCCTCTACAGTGTCCTTTGATAAACATGTGTATGTATATTTAGGCATCCATCTCCATGACAATCCTATTTTGGTCCTGTGAGTCCTGTGGCTGTGTACAGCCTTTTAAATGTTCCTCTTTCACATGGCTTTACTTAACTGTCAGCATTCTCACAGGGCCCTTTGTGCATTGCATCCAGTCCCTTAAAGCTCCTCTCACTGTTTTGACTAATAAGCAGATCCATTAAAACTTTGGGCCAGGATATTTAGAGGGAAAAAAATCATGCAGACCCTGCACATTTAGCAACAGACACTTGATCTTTGCTGATTAGCTTGTAGATGATGTTGCCAGCAATATCTTCTCCAAGGCATACTCCTGTCTTGAAATATAACATCTTCACCAGTTTTCAACATGAGACAGGAACCAAAACTAGTTAGCATCGCAGTGGATGACCTCCAAGTACCTCTGGCACTGCTCGATGGAAAGTAGATTGGCATTAATGCTGATACAGAAGAGAAGCAGGCAGGCTAATTTGTAACCCAGAAGGATCCCAAAATATGTCCAAAATATTATTTATGACTAAAAATCATAAAATGGAGTTAAGACAGATTTTATTGTTTACTTATCCAAGTCATAAAATATACAAGCACAGCAAATATAAACAACTGCAAAACAAGCTGAGCAAAGGCAAGCTTTCAGCTAGCTTAATCATCTCTAAATTCTAAATATTATTTCATGACAGATGGCTGCTGGAGTCCGTGAAGGACTATACCAAATCCTGTTCCCTGTTCCATGCAGACCACCCCTACTGAGGACACTTCCATCCAACAGTATTATCACATATTCTGCCTTGAAACAGAAAATTTCATTTCCTCATCACGATTTTGTCAGTCTTATGCTGGAAAAGGGCCTACTGCCCACCTTTCCCTGGACCATCTTTTGCAGATGGATTGTTCTTTTTCATCATCTTTGAAGGAACAGTTAAGAACTCTCCCTTCCTTGCTATGCCGGTCTGGGTGAGTTTCTCTAGTCTAGTTTTTATACTCTTTCCATCAATAAATTTTAAACAGTTACCAGAAGTATGTTAAGTGATACAAGCAATATCTTTTACATATACTGTGAGTTCCTGCTCATTCTTTTTTATTATTCTCCTTTTGCATACTGCTTCGGAAGCAGTACATACTTCCCTCCGTACATACTTCTTTCCATACCACACCACTGAGTATCCTACTGCTTATCTGAGAGTGGCTCAGGAAAAGGACATAAAATTAGAAGATAACATATAAAGGGGTCACAAAGTATATAAATAAAACATTTAATATAGCTATGTGCCCTCACAGGGGCCATATATTCACCATGACAGACACGTGCATATTTGTTTTAAATCCTCCAGTGACGAGGACTCTACAGTCTCCCCAGACAATTTGTTCCATTCCTTGACTGTGGCTTTTTTTTCTCCTAATATATAGCAAAATTGTCCCTTGCTGCAAGTTAAACTGGTTACCTCTTGTTCTATGCATCATGGCTGTGAAGAGCTGATTATTCCATTTTCCTGCATTTTAAAGACTCCTAAAAAAACAAAAACCTTTTTTTGAAGTGCCCTGACTATATAGGCTGGATTCAGCATATCTGGAATGACTTAATTAACAGAATTAATACCATATAACTTACCTGATCAATCTGAACCAACCACCTGATTTCAAACTAGACTGAAAAAAACATTTCTAGAACTTGCAGACAAATTGTATTTCGGATGGAAACTTAATTGTAAAATATCAGAAGTTTGCAAAATGAATCCATTTCTATAACTACTTTGTGAACTTGGAAAAAGTGAGACTTAAATGAGAAAAGTCCAGTATTTGTCTTTTCCTCTCCCACTTCTCATTTTATTTAGCCAGAAAATGAACTCAGTGTTCAACAAAAGCATGTTTTATATCAAATAATATCCAATTACTAATTTGTTAAATAAAGATTAATAATTAAGCAGGCTGAAGTGCAATCACTATTATAGTTTACAGATAAGAGAAAAGCATTTGAAAGGATCTTAAGTGAACTACAAAAACATGGACTAATCTTAGGAACAAATGAAAATCCATAATCCTGCTTAGGCCATGGTCTGCTGGTAATGCATTTGCAATTAAAGTACTGCATGATTTATGGAAGTCAAAAAGGAAATTACTCAAAAACATCTACAGCGAATGCTTGTAACTAGCTCCCACTCTCCCAAAGGACAGGACTTTAACCATTGCCATGGCTCAACTGAGAAGATCTTTGACTTGTTTTGCAAAATGTTTGCTTGACTTCTTCAACTTCATCAGTTAAATGTGCTTAGCCCAGTAACATAACAGGCACGCAAAGTTATGCAAGACTTGTAATTACAATATCAATCCTTATAAGATATTTTGTAGCAAATGGAGGAGTCTATTTTTATTCTATTTTCATATTCCTTAAGAAAAATGTTCAGACTAATTATTTCCCATTAACATCTAGAACTCAGCACACCAATAAATATAACTATGATCTCTTTTAATTTTTTAAATTTTAGACTATTTCAGTCTTTTCTAGCTATTAAAAGATCCACTCAGGATGTAAATATTAATGAAATTATAAAATTGAAAACTTTTTTCACAAAGAATCAAAATTCAAATGTTGTTTTAATTTTAAACCTTTACAATATACTGCTTTTACCATGTTTTTTAAAAGCCAACATTGTTTAAAGTTGCCACATGAAAACATATTGATAGCATTTTGATGGAATATGTAGGTTATAATAGAAAAGAAATCACAAGACCTTAAGCAAAATGTTTGTGAGTTTTCTCTAGCCATGATAACCCACCAGAAATCCTGATGGGACAAAATGTAGTAATGTAAGGTAAGAAAAAAACCAACTTGCAATCATGAATACAGGTTGCTCTCAACTTGTTTATCCTGCTTTAATCATAATATTTATTTATTTTTTTTAGGAAAGCTTGGGATAATCTACTATTTTGTTGGTATCGAGGAACAAGACGTGGTTCAAGGCATATGTCAATGCAAGCGCCTCACTCATGCATATTCACCTGTACTTTTTGGTCCCCACTGTAGAAGTCCATTCTGGAGATACAAGTAGCAAAGCTGATTCACAACACTGGCAGCATTATTCTTAGCCTGAGAGGTGGAACTGATTTCACAAGTGAAAAAATAACACTGGCCTTGGGAAAAAAAATGCAAGCAAAAACATTGGATTCTATGACACTTCCTGAGCTTAAAAAATGACAAGTCATTCTCCACTGAGTCTTTTCCTGCTTATTGGTAAGCTTATTAGTACTTTTTTTCAATACAAGACCTTGAAGAAATGTCCCAGATTTTCTGGGAAACAACTTTCTGGTAGAATTACCACATCCAGTTGACTGGTGTTTTTTCACATTTACTTTGTCCCCCAACAAGTCTGTCTGTTTGGAGTAAATCAGAAACACCACTTTATTTTAAAGGAAACAAAGGAGAAATCCCATTTTCTTTTGTATATCATGTATTTATCTCTTAAGTGCTCTCAGATATACAATTTAAATTTTGTAAAAAAAATAAAGTTGCACTTTTTTCATTTTAAGCTCAGAAAACTCAACATGTAGAACTAAAATCACCACTAAGCCCAGTCCTAGGAGAAGTAATATGCAGCGGGTTTATATTATCTGTCCAACTCTATTTATGGAAGAAAATTCACATTTATACAATTGAGTTAGAAATTGGCATTGTATATTTTATAAGTTTCAGAAGACTGAAAATGAGGATTTGAAGACAAAAGTATTAGAACATTTCTCACCAAAGGATTTCTGAAGGATGCATGTTCAGCTGAATGTCTGTGTACAGCATTTCTTGTCCAACCAACGTACATGGAGCCTTTTGTCAAGTTTTTTCAGGCCCTCTGAAATTCTTATGATTTCCTGAAAGGTAAACATTTGTTTCCAAAAAGAAGTAGCTGAATTGCAACAAACTCACTGTTTGCAGAAATCAAATTGTAAAGTTACATAGTAGATAACGTATACTTCTGGATGAAAGCTTTTCCCATGACTTCTGCTCTTCTGTGATGTCTTTTCAGGTGAGTTACACTTACGATCAAAAAAATAGATAAAAAAATCTGTTGTAATCTTACATATTACAAGTTCAGAGTACTCCAATTTCTAAACTTTAAACACAGAAATTTGTTGTATATTTTGAAAGAAATACAAGCAGTTCTTTGTCATCAAAAGGATCTCTCCATTATCTTAATTTTCATCTTTCCTGACTTGTACAGTTAGTCTAACAACCAATTAATACACAAAGGTAATTTTTAACCACTTGAAACCAGCTTAGAAGCTTTTCCTTTGCAGAAAATATACCAGTTTATGCTGTACAAGCACGTCAATTTATGGTAGTTCATATAGTACTTTCTATGTAATTAAATTGACAAAATTTTTCCTCTGTGAAATTTCAAAAATTTTTTTGAAAAAAATTTCAAGGATCTTTTGGAACATGAGGGAAAAAAAATCGTTTTATTATCTATCTCTCCTTTTAGGCCCAGGATTTTTCTCTACAATGCATTTTTGTTGTATTGCGCAATTGATAAAATGTGCAACTTGATGGAAACAATATTCTTTCTCATTTTGCACCATGTACATATAAACTGGCATTTCACAAAATTACCAGTCTGTGAATGGCAATAGAGTGTCAAAGTTTAATTATTTTTTTTTAATTTCACATTTTCCAGTATTTTTAAGTGTTTTGAAAATATTACATAGACTCTGAGTCTTCCATTATAGTAGTAGTAAATGTTTATCTGAAATTTCTGGGTATCTCTGTGGTTTGAGGCATACATGACTGTATGAAAAACTAGGCCCTTCCCAACCAAATCTGCAGATGTCCTCACTACTGAAAGAGAAGCACATTACTGGGATTACAAGAAGATTTTATCCTACCAGGATGCTCTGCTAGCTTTCTGTAAGTCCCATGAGTGTGTACGACTCTGTCACAAGAAGATCTACAAGAGTGACCTTGGATAACAGCATAACACAACTCTATTGCTTCCACAACACTGGGGACGGGGCATTTCTTAATAATAAAAGTTTCAGAGGGGTTCTCCTTAAATGTTATGCTGGAATAATTGTTACTGTCCGTTTCGTTTCATGCTTTCTTAGATCTAGCAGCCCAATATGCACACCTGATTCACTTTGGTGTAGACCACTTTATAAAAGCCTTACAGCAATTGTTACTGATACATACAACATCACCTCCCCTTTCCTTCTGGAAAGAGCAGCCTCTTTCTTTCAGGAACTCACTGATAACACATTATGACCCACACAGTGACCCTGATATTATATCCCCAGCAGATATTTAAACCCATGAAAATCCATTTAATAATACTTAGATGCAAACTTCAGTTATTATCCCTCCTTCTGCTCTTTACTTCCAGTCCTATGTGGTCTTTGGGCTGAGAATCTGTGAGCCAAGCAGATGGTTTGAGCCTTTTAGATAAATGTATGGGATAAAATAATTGTTAAATATTGAAGTAATGAGTATATAAGTAAATAAAGCTGCAATTATTTTAGACAGAATAATTCTGGAAATATATCTTTTGATATTTCAGAGACACTGGAATTAATGTCTGCATAAAGTATGGGAATAAATCTAGTATCCTTTGATTTGAAAGTATCTTGCAGCATTGAGTATTTACAAATGGTTAAACCCCAAGACTTCATCTTCCTTCTGAAAAAAGGACTTAATTTCAGGTGAGTTCTTCAGAAACTGTTTTTCACTCCTTGGTGCTCTTCTTTGACTCCATCTCATTGTTCCTCATAGATCTTTGCACTGTGGACATCAAAATAAGGCTACAGGATGGTTTGTACCAAATTTGAGGAGCTATTAATGACTGTATGCTTCCCTATTAATATGTTCAAATATCATGTTCAACTTTGTATCCATTAGTCCCCAAGGAGTGCTTGCAGATGTTTATCCACCATGTTTTTTCACCCTTTTTAAAAATACCACCTTCTTTCTCACCTGTTTGATAATGCATCTCTGCTTAAAATTATTTATTGGGACCTATTGCTTAGGTAGATTACATCTATTTAGTATGTTAATATGTTATATTGATTCCAGGCCCTTTCCATTTTAGAACATCCACATAAAAACACATTAGGACATGAAAAATGTTAGAAAGAACACCCACAAAAATCAAAATATATAATGCTGACCTTTTATCATCAGTGTAATACATTGCTGTAATGTTATTGCTACATTGAAGTATTTTGACATCTACTTTCATAAGCAAATGCTGGTTGTCTTGAATTAAATTCTTCAAATTTATTATGAATCAGGTGGACTAATATATATTCCATGCTTTTGTCTGAAATCAGCATCTCCCTGATAATCCTGTAATCTCCAGCATTACCGTATTTATTCCTTTTAGATATATAGGCTCAGCACTATCTTTCTTCCAACTGTCTGGCATTTCCAAAGTCTTGAAATACTCACTGAAAGTGAACATTATTGCTTCTGAAGTCTTCCTTGGGCAGCTATTTTAAAACTCCCAAATGGAAAATATCTGGATCTAATGCTGATCATTATTGAAGAACTTTGATTATTACTAGATAATAATATTTTTATGTAAGGTAAATGTATTATCTACTTTTTTTTTTAATTCAGAACAAAAATAGTCATTAAACACAAATTACTTTTAATGCATTGTTATGTACTGTTCTAAAAATGGATCAATAACATTTTCTTTTTGTTCCCAAAAATGTTCTTTCTTCATATTGCCCTTAACACTTGCAGCCAGATTTCCTCTTCACAGTCTCAGTTTTCTACAGCTTCCAACATAAAAAAACTCGACCAAATCCACATTATAAATTGTTTTCTTGCTACACCTGTTATAGATATAGATATTGTTACTGTTGCTTTCATTGGTAAGCATTTTGGTTCTTTTAAACAAGCTTTTTAGTTGTGGGATTACACTGTTTAGGGTTTGAAGTAAACAGTTTTTAACTACCATTCACATTTTTCTGATTCAATTTTTCCTCCCAGATGATTTGATTCATAATTGTTTTCAGCTTTGTGAAACCGATCTTTTTAAAGCACAAAGGATATGCACACACACACACACATGCTGCAGACATCAATACGTGTGTGTGTGTGTGTGTATTTAGGAGTGCGTGCGGGTGTGTATCTGTATGTGTATTGTACAGCCATGCACAGATGGTTAGGATTTTATTATGTTTATACAAAGCAACTATAATCAAGTCACAAACACTTGAGCTGAACCACAAGTACTCGGAAATTCTTCTACTAACTTGATGTCTAACATGGTTGTCTTGTGCTGTATGCAACAGTTTCTGACTTAGACAGTCAACATGTACAATATTTTGAAATTCTTGGGACATTCAGTACTGGCTACATGCAACCACCAGCCAACATTTCCCAGCCTCCTGAAGTCCCCCAAAAGAAATCCGTCATCCTTTCCCTAGGCTATCAGTATTGATGCTGGTTATTTGATTTGGTTCTAATGACCAATACTGACAGTAATTTAGAAATAAAACAAGATCACAATATGAATAGCAGCTTAGCAGAATATAAATGTAATATACAGATCTTTCTGTTATTGAATTACAATCTAATCAATACTAAATAATGGTGAGAAAAATAGTGAGAAAATATTGATGACGCAGAGATTCAGAAGTTCAAATAAGCACGTGATTTCCACGGGCAGAGAGACCAAAAAGCCAATCTGATCAAAATCAACCAAAAGTTACACACTCTGGGGTGTCAGATAGAATAATTTCATTTTAGAAACATCTAACATGCAGATAGGTATCATTTAGCATTAGTGGTATCTGATTTTCCTGTATGTAGTGGAATAAAAGGTTTTGTTTTTTATGAACTTCTAAGAAAAGGGTTGGGCTCACTGGTACTGTTAATTACAACATTGTTTCTACAGCCATACATAAGGGTACCTCATCACTTACCCAAGATCTGTTTTGAAACCCAGGGAGAGTTTGCATTGCCTAAGCAAAAGGATTGAATGTGATTTTAGGCACTGAGCTGTGTCCTACCTAGCCTCCAGCTCCCTCTGCAGAAGGGAGCAGAGTTTCCTGAAGTCCTGAGACCTATCTCCCAGCTCCACTCAGGTATCTTGGATACTTTGAGGCACTTCAAATACCCCTGGGCACCCAGGTTTAGGCAACAGAATCCCACTTGTACCCTTTAACTTCAGGTTGGGTGGACAGGATTTCTTTCTTAACATGTTGGCTAAGAATTTGCATGGTAAAATGTAAATTTCACATTTAAACATTTAAGCTCTTTTAATTTGTGTTCACTCTCCTTTGTTATTGATATGATCATGTATTTTATACACTTCAAATTAGTGCCATGTGTGAATTCATATCTTAATCTGTACTGTACTGACCCTCATTTCCTTACCAGTTTTTGTGTTTCCAATTTTAAGTAAAATTTAGATCTTAGTGTTTCTGATGCAAAAATTTGCATCATTCTCAGTTCATTTCTGGCGGCAGGGGTGTCAGCATTTCTAGCCTTCCTGCCTTCCCTTCTGTCAGCCTAGTGGGTCCTAACTGGGGTTACTGTGAAGTTCCCAAGAATTTCACAAGTTCTCCTGCAGTGATATGTGTCTGACATACATCCCTCTTTCTCCATCAAAGGTAATCAAATGCTTCACTAAAATACAAGAGCCTTGCAAAGACTGGAAGTGGGTTGGACAAGAGATTTCAGCTCCCATCCCATGCAAGAGCAGGATGTTTTCTGCTTTGCCTACACGGAGACCTGACAATCAGAGAGGACCTTCAGCAATGGCTCTTCCAGACTCTCTTCCTGCTTGTGCTTGGATCACGAGCACAGGAGCCCTTTTCCTGGAGCTATGGATCATGATGCTTTCAATTTGACAAAGCTGATTTATCTATCTCATTTGGTTGCCTGGTGATCAGTTCTTTCTTGAATAATAAATAATGAGTACTGACAAATAATTATAATAATAAGTAATAAATTATCCAAAATATATCACAACCTCTTTAATGCCTAATTGTCAAAATACTTTTCAACCCATGGTTAGTCTCTGCAGTATAACTTATAACTAGTAGTCATCCTCCCCAAACAGGAATCTTTTCACGTTGCAGAGCCAAGAAGGGGAACTGAGGACCACAACTGCCCATTAGAGGAACCACATGCATGTCAGATGTGCTTTTACCCCACTATGATTCTGAAATAAAATGTTTATGTAAAGGATCATATCTTTATAGCTGTCATTTAAAGGACCATGTTCTCATAGATGTTAGTTTGCTCAGAGGCAAATTTAGCCATGTTAAACATACAGTTGCAGCATAGTCTTCTTGGTGAGGGGCCAGGTAAAAATTAGTACATCAATTTAAATATGCTGTCTTGGGATCACTCAATAGTAATCAGAAAAAGATGAAGGAATCTCCAGGGCAGTTTCATTTCACTCATTTCAGGGTGGAATTAAAAAGCTTTCTGATGTGTCTATTTCCCTACAGGGAGCATGTAGCTGTACATGTCAGACACTCAGCATTTAGACACCTGAAGTTAACTTTTCAAAACTCCATATTAAAGTGAGAAATCCCTTTTTCTATATATCATTATTAATGACCATTAAAAAAAAAATATCTAGCCTCTGCTTTTGTAAAGAGCTTGATTTACAACAGCCCTTAGGACATTATCTACTAATTATGCTGACAGATTAATCAAGTAGTTGTTAGCTAAATTTATGGCACATCATATCATATCTCCAATGTTACGAGTATGAAGAAAACAATAATGTAGTATGCCTTAATCTTCTATTTGAACAGAGTTCTCATTTGGGTTCTCTTGATGGTCTAATTTTTAAAAAAACCAAATAATAAACCAGGATGTATTTACCATAATGATTGTGTAGCAGCTCACACGGCGGTTAAAATCAATGCTCTCATTAAATGAGTCAAAGATCAAGCTACTATATATAAGCATGCAAACGTAATCATGACAGGTACAGTATACGATCTTAAACAGACTTGTGTTGGTTGGGTCAGTGTATACACTGGTGTCTTGAAACACACCTAGAGCTTCTGGGAGCTGCTGATACACAAGTAGAACTTGTTTCCATCAGTAGTACCAGAGCAAGGACACTCAGTCAGCTAATATCTCCATGGGGAACTACCACACCTTTCTTGAAAGCAAAACTGTCTGAAGGCTCTCAGTCTCTGCAGCTGAACTTTTTCAAAACACAAAACATTAAACTGGAAAAAGAAGTTAAATAATAACCGAGTCCAAAATAAATCTTACCTTAAACCCACTGTAGCCTAACGTGGCAAGTTCTTTCCTCCCATCTTGCTCTCTAACTGTTCAGCAATTTCCTGGTTTGAATAAACCCTACCCCCTTCTCTGCGAAAGGCTCCTTCTTTCTTAAACTTGCCTGTGTATTTGTTCCCTGCTCTTCTTTGCAGTCACCACTGTGCCCTAAACATACAGGCTTGCCTGCCCCATCTTGTACAGCAGAATGTCTCCCCGGCAAGCACCCCAACTGATCTCCACGGAACACCAATTCCGCTCTCCCTTGGGAAGTTTTTACCTGACACACATTGCAGCAACCTAAGCAAAGCAAATGGGCTGCCCTCCTAGCAGAGCAAAATGTTAACATGTGGAATAAAATTGGAGCAAGCAAGTTTTGGTAGTGCAACACTAGCACGCGCAAGTTGTGAAAGAGGCAGTGCTGCGCTGCACCTGAGGTGCCACGGGACACTCTCAGCAGCCTCTTTTCTCCTGTAAGCAGAATTCATAATTACATTTCCACTGTTAAGCTGTTCATAACACAGTGCTCCCCTCTCATTAAATACTAGCTTGCTCCTCGTCTTCTTGGAAGGACAGGTGAGCACTGTATGTGATGCAAAGATAGAAACTGGCCGCAGAATGACAGGCTATGTGCCTAGATCTAAACATCTGCACCTATAATCCTCTGCCTTTCTCTGTTTCATCTCCCACAGGTGCCTTAGGCCTTATTTCTTGCTTCGTGTTCACTATCACTGTCTCTCCATAGTGTTTCTCTGTATATGTCGATACTGTGATAGAGTGAGGATGGCTACTGTGTTCTAGAGTGGCATTCCCCTTAAAGGACTGATCAGAAATTCAAAAAGTCAATAGAAACTCTTGTTGGATAACACATTTCTGCTTATTTTCTAAAAAGAGAGTACCACATTACAAAAGCATGGAATAAGTGACTGCTCCAAGTGTGCTCCATCCTAGTCTTTAAGGATATTTGAATAGCTGTGAAAATGGATATCCTTCTCAGGGATCTAAACTGAAGGGTAGTTATCAATCATGGTGTTGCCACTGAATGACTCTGTGATCCTGTGCACCTCATATCACTCTCTAGGCCTGTTACAACCAAACAACATGCCAACCAACCTTCCTTCCTTCTTTCTTTCTTTCCTTCCTTCCTTCTTTTTCTTACCTTTTTTTTCTCTTTTCTTTTCTTTTTTCTTTTTTCTTTTCTTTTCTTTCTTTTTCTTTTCTTTTTTCTTTTCTTTTCTTTTTTCTTTCCTTTTCTTTTCTTTTCTTTTTTCTTTTCTTTTCTTTTCTTTTCTTTTCTTTTCTTTTCTTTTCTTTTCTTTTCTTTTCTTTTCTTTTCTTTTCTTTTATTTTCTTTTCTTTTCTTTTCTTTTCTTTTCTTTTCTTTTCTTTTTTCTTTTCTTTTCTTTTCATTTTATTTTATTTCATTTTATTTCATTTTATTTCATTTCATTTTATTTTCTCTATGTGCTTATCTATACATCTGGGGTTTGATTTGCATTTGAGCAATACTTGGTACCTTTTGGCCCTGATGTTGCATGAGGCTCCTATGAGCTACTGTAGTAGTATCATCCTAATCATCCTCAACCATGCATGCTGGGTTTTGATTGCATGTCCCAAAATATGCCAGAACATCAGTGTGGGCTCTGTGAAAGGAGTTAAACATGGCCCTGACACACATGAACATTACTCCCCCTGAAATCTCTGGGAGTTATGTGTACATCTGAGGGCAGAGTTTGGACCATAAAGTTTAAGTACAAGCATCTGGGCACAATTTTCTCCAGTGAGCAGGATTCCAAGTTTCTGCAACATCTGCTGTGGGAACTATAAGTACTTTATATTAATGTTTTACACTATGTTAGCTATAATCACCTTTTTAATGGGAAAAAATGCAGTCATTTCCACCTGGTGATTCCAGTGATGCAGACACCTGTCTGCTAGGAATTGGACTGAGACCATCGATGTATTTTATACAGCAATTAAAGGGCTATGAGATGGTAATGGCCTTAGGTTATAATCTGCAAGTGACCCATGCGTGCTGGGTGTTTTCCAGCAGACATTATTTTCAGGTAAATTCTTGTTTCTCTGTAGGGATTCAGCTAGTTCTGTCCCTTCATATTTTTGCAGACTGTTTGGGTAAGAGATAACAAATGCATTCACATGTAGGAAAGGAAAGAAACCTTTAGTAGTGCTGTTTGTACAGAAAGCAGAATAATGTTGTAGAATCACTATTATTCTTTTAATCGGTTTCCTACTTATGTATGTAAATACATAGCTACTAATAACAGTTTAATGTTTTCCAATACCGTCAGCAGTCCTTTTAGATGTAGTTTCTTGATGCTTGTTGTCAACCATCTCATTACACATGTGATCCTGATTAAGGAGAAGCATTTGACTCATTTTATACTTCAAGCTGATTTTTCGTATCTATCTAATCAAGGTAACAGTGCAAAAAGCATAGTCCACAGCTCACACTCAGGTGTTTGTTGCCATTTGTAGACTATTACTGATATTTGAGTCAGTCAGATTAAAAGAAGCTGGAATAAATCTGCACTGTCACTATTTTACTGCAGTTGTAAAATGTTATTATAATAAAAGATAAACTGTAGTTGAACTATAGATGAAGCTATAAAGAGCTAGGTATGTACCCAGATACATTTTAAATAAAAATAAAACCTGCAGGAATCTTTCTATTGGAGGAGGAATATTTTACCTCTCCTGCTCCTATGCTTACTTCTGTTTCAAAACTGTCTAAAAGACATTATTTTCAGCTGCATTTTTTAATTGGTTCTCACTGCTTGGCCTGTGGAAAATGAGTTGAAGAAAAAGTAAAATTTAGTGGTAAACTTTTCCCATAGTTTCCCATCTTTTTCTGTGATACGCTGTTGATAACCAGCATACCATTCCCTGTGAAAAGGAAGAATATATTTTGGAAAACTGATGGACATTCAGTCTATTTCAGTACAAAAGTAAATTAAGACCTAGAGCCCTGTCTGACACAGTACCAGGCCATACCCTGGTCTGGTGTCAGCATCAAGAGAAGGGGTTTCTGAACTTACAAAGACAGCTGTATGGACATATATATACATGTATACATGATAATACATGTATTATAGATATAAGCAGAATGTGTAAGATGGAATGTGTACATAAATCCCAGCATCCTGTTAAAAAGCCATGCAGGAGTCTTTTTACCACCAGTGAAGGAGAAACCACTGAGCAACTTTCATCTCCCCTCAACGAATCTCAGTATGAACCACCGAGAGATAAAATCAACCTCCCACAGAAGAATGGTGCACAAGAGTGCACCATGTGTCTGAAAAAACCTAGGGAGAAACTCTTCTCTTCCTCTGCAGTTCTAACTTTCAGGTCACAGCACCTCAGCGCAGTTTTGCCTCCTTGGATGAACATGAATTAAGTATCGGAGTATTTTAATCATTGCTGTGTGTTTGCTAAGTTGTAAAGCCAAGTGACAGAAGTATATTTAATATTTGCCTCTGAGTCAAGGGTTAGTAGGCAAGGTACCAATATAGCTGAAAAAGGTGAGCTTGCTAAAGCCAACTTAAAGTCAATATGGGAGTATAATTTTCCTCTACTTGTCATTTTCTTCCCACTGATTCCAGTTCCAAGCATTGAGATGGACTGATGAATGCATGTTTTTATTGTATAAGCAGGTAGGGAAGTCACAGACAAAAAAATCTGCAGAACCTTTATTTTTACCATACTTAAGTTGTTGCTAAGGACTAGGTTTTCTTCCATGCAAAATAAAATGAAATTAAATAGATTAAAATTCTCTGGCTTAAACTGCATGTTATTAACACTGGCTAAGAAAAGTTTTAATTTTCTGGCACCTTCAAGCAGCATGCCTTCAAAAGGAAAATTTAATAACTTGCTTCTTACCACAAGAATGGACCATAAGTGGTATTGCCAGTCAACAGCTTTAAGCTCTTCAGTTGTCTGGATGTGAATGGTCTACGAGAATCATTCTGGATCCACCAATGTTATGGGAACCGTCCACTTCCACTTGGCTTGGGAAGTGTGAATTCTTATTTTGCAAAGAGCCTAGGGATCTTGCCAAAGCTAATATTCTGGGGTCCATATGTGTTAAATGATCGGCAATCCTGGAACACAGCATCAGGGAGTCAAATGGGGGAAGCCTCTCAGAGACACTTCAGCTAAAGAAAGGAAAGGAATTTGGATTTTTTCAAGAATAACTTTAAAGCAGAGAAAAGGCCAAGAACAGATCATTTGAATTTTGGAAAAATTTAAGACAAGAAAATTTTTGTCCAGGGTATGTGCATCACAAGCTGTTGTGGGGGGTGTTTTTTACAGCAATTTTCTGCATTGCTCTAAGGGACATGCGGTTTCCTTAACATTGACTGTGTAAAATGGAATATCGCTGCACTCAGGATCATGACCTCTGAGACCACAATAATATGCATTTTTTACTAAACCTTTTCTACATCCATTGGAATAACTATATGCCAGCTAGTGCAAGAATCCTGACAGCGATAATGCACCAAATATTTACAGGTAGTAGTTCCCACTCATTACATATCAAGAATGCAAATCATTGTTGTGCACTTTCTAATGTTTTACCAGAATCTGGCTAGCACTAAAAAAAAAAAAAAACCCACACCTCTATTTTTTTTCTTGTGTGCCCACCAAAGCTCTAGGTGTTATCTCATACATAATTCTAGGGCTTATATTTGGCAATAAATATTCCTTCACTCTTTCTGAAGTGATGCTCCCATTGACATGAATGCATGCAGTTTCTAATCTTTCTTAAACAGATAGTCTAAAATATCTTTGAGATATTAATATAGCTAGCTTCATAGAAGTGGCCAAAATTAGGAGAAATTAATCCAGCCTACAGCACACATATAACAGCTCTGACGAATATCCTCAAAATACCACTTCAATGATTCCATCTCATTTACATAACAGTTAATTTAATCACACGTAATACTATGCAGATTGTTTTCAGTGAACCTTGATAACTATATCCACTATAGTGACCACTTCTTTTCTGGCTTCTGGGAAAGGTGAATTGTTCTTAGTAACACACTAACAAACATCAAAATGGTCTTTGGGATCATTCCACAAAATCATTTTGATCTCTCTTTGTTTAGCGTATGCACTGTAGTACATTGCCCTATCACTCTGCTAAATGAAATTCCCATGTAACATCATTAATCTTTAGATAAATAAAACTGGTAAACATGAAACAGTACACATACAGAATATCTAAAAAATTCTGATCAGAATATACTGGACTTTGACACTCCTTCAATATATGTTTGATAGTTCAGTGCTAGAAAAAAAACAATTAGCATTGAAGTTACAGTTTGTTTGATCTGTGGTGACTGTTTAGAGTGGAAAGTAAATATCCCAGTGGTTCTTGATGACTTCAGCTTTCTTAACAACTGATGTCCTCGGTGAGCATACAATGGCATTTGCTTAGCAAGGTTTGACATACGTCATTCTTTTAAAATGTATGACTTCATCAAACAAAATCACTTCTTAGTTAACTGCTTCTCCAGAAGTGAAGACTACTTCTACTAAGGAAACAGTGGGTGGTTTTTAAGAGAAGTTGATGTAAACTTGGTAACAAGAGGAAGGGCCGGCAAGCAGATGGTCCTCTGACTTCTCATTTCAGAGCTACTGTAGCGGGTGTTGAAAAGCCTTCCACCCTCCTGATGTAAAAATGTGGGGAAACCAGCCCTTTAGGAAAACCACAAAAGAGTAATGACTGTATATTCTGTCATCTGTAAGTGGGAAATGTTAAAAAATGCAATTCCTTTCATGGAACTGATTAATATTTCAAACAAATGTGTACCGCACAAAGGAGATGTGGCTATTCACAGTGGCTATAAATTACTGAAAATTACTCTGGAGAAAGGTCTGGGAAATGAACACCACTTTTCAGAAGGGCCAGGATGTCGACATGAAAATAGTTTGTATTTACATTCTAGCATTTTCATAACATCAGATCAAGCCACCTCAGAGTAAGTGGTGTTCTTCCAATGTTGTTGGATTGTGGCCTTTTGTGTTTTCCTTGGAGGCCTTCCTGCCACTCACCACAGTACAAGTGCATGTACAAACACACACAGAGAGTGAGGCAAACACAAAAGCACACTGCATCCAGTTGTTAAAGAACATGTAGAATTGTCTGTCATGTAACAGCTATGAATATGCAAATTTAAAAAATGAATTGCAGTTAATTCCTTTCTTCCTTCTGTTTTTATATTGACTTGGGAAAAGGGGAAGAATGCAAAGAGATTGTCGAAAGAAAGAATATAGTCAGAGCTATAACCCAAAGAGGAGTTCTCCCTCACTGAATTTTTTCAAGTCTAAAAACCAAACAAGATTCTAAATTTCTCCTTTCTTCTGCAAAGCACTGCTTTTATGGTCATCACTCCCCTCTCTGAGGTCTAACATACACTCATGAGGTCAGCTGGCTGGAGGGAAGACACAGTTCCTTCATTTTATTGACTCCATAAATAGTCAAATAAGAATGATTGTGCCTAAGTTTCAAGGAACAGCTAGTTCACACCAGACAGGCTCAGTGGATTAACAACATAAATCACATCCTTTAGTATTTTTCATCAGTATTTCTATGGTTAATCTTGTAATTTGAGCATCTATCTCTACCACATTGAATATCTGAATAGGAAGCATGCTGTTCACCTAACAGTCTAAATGACTGACACCAATTTTACTAAAATTCTTTTAAATTGATTACAAGTTGATGAGTATTCTGCACTTACTCTAATCACTGGGTTTCACTTACTTGCGCTCACCAAATTTTCAGAAATAATCTCAGATTTTGAAAGGGTCTAGTTTTGCATACCCAATTTGAAAACTCATTTTCTGTTTTCTGGACATGCTGATGTGTTTGCTGCTTTTGTTATCTGCAGTTGAGTTACAGCTGACTGAGGCCGCAACAACAAGTTCTAATTTTTTTAAGATTAAATTAATTAAATTAATTTAAATTAATCTAAGGCATCAAAAATTAGTAGTCACGTCTGATTTTTTTTAGAAATGAGCACTATACTCCTTAGAATAAGTACTTTACTTTTCTCTACAGAGAAGAATAGAGCTCACAAACTCAAAATAAGGACACATTGGAATTGTCTTTTCTTAGTATGAATCATTAGTATTTTATATAAAAAGAGTGGGATTACACATATGTAGATATATCTGGTGTACATAAAGGGGGGAAAGTCCAAAAACGGAACAAAATGTATGACTTTCTGTACTTAGAAACCTCAAATCTGTGAGGGAGAAGAAGCTAAGTTTCCATTAGATTGATCTCCTGGTTCTAATCATAGACTCATAGAACAATTTAGGTTGGAAAGAACCTCCAGAGATCTATAATGCAACCCCCTATGGAAATTAGGGTCAACTTAGATCAGGCTGCTCAGGCTCTTGTCCAGTCAAACTTTAAGTATCTCCAAGGATGGAGGTTCCAGAGATTTTCTGGACAACTTGTCCAAGTATTTCACTACCTTTATGGTGAAAAAATCTTTCTTAATATGTAGTTGGAATTTCCTGTGGTTTTCACCTCAGAGCATAATCACTGAGCATCTCTGAGAAAAGTCTGGCCCTCCTTTCTCTGTACCATCCCATTAAGTAGCTGCAGGCAGCAGAAAGACCCTGGTTCCCCTTCACTGGACTGGCTCCAGTATGTCCATGTCTGTCTTGTACTGGGGAGGCTAAAACTGGGTGCAGTAATTTGGATGTGGTGACACAAATGCCAGCTAGAAGGGAATAATCACTAAGTTAACAGATATTCTGTCTTTTTAGCAAGACTGTTCAGAGAAGAACAAAGAAGTTATAAGAAACTGACTTCAAGCAAAGCATTGATTATTAAAGTCAGCTGAAGAATGAATATGATAGTAGGGTAAAACTGTCTGGGGAAATTCTATCTAGCCCAGAACCGTGTGAACAAGAATAGGGGTGATTGCATGCCAATGCTTGAGCTGATGTTCTGGATCTCTTTGGCCTGCTAATCTAGCCAAAGAATCCTGTGGAGTATCTCAAGAATCCTTTTCCCTACCTTCTCCAGGTGTTTAAATCCAGAAACACTTAGTAACAGTGTCATGAAGACCTCAAAATAAAAATCAAAATCTGTGTCCCACAAATAAGCAACTTCTGTCCTTCTGCCAGGAAGAGTAAATAAATAAATCAATAAATAAACCAGGCAATGTTCCAAAGATCTACAAATCAGTATTTTATTAGCCAAAGCAGAAAAATGTGTTTCAGTGATGCAAAGAGTGTATTAGTAACAGTCCTTATCTTTCATCAGAGAACAGCTAGCTGGAGCGTCCCTAAAGGAAAGAGAGGCATCTATGTGACGGCCAAAGTGCAAAACATCTTCAGATTTACAAGGGAAAAGAAAGCATCTTTAATGCCAGTTTGGACCTAACCAGCAATCTGTGAAGTTGCATCACCTACTTCCTGCACAATGCACCACTTGCCATAAGAACAGATGTACTGGGTCAGATCAAAGGTCTGTCTGGTCCAAAATCTTTCCTCTGCCAGTGGCCAGTAGCAAAAACGTAATTAAATGGGAATACGTGAAAATCAAATGCAGGGATCTGAACAGCCATGAACTTTGAAATCCATCTCCTCAGTCAGGTCTTAAATTATTGAAAGAGTTTCTATCCCTAAAACAGGTCCAGTGAAATCCCCTCCCACCGTTGCAAACTCCATTTGAAGGCACTGAATTTGGTGTGTGCCAGTGGGTGTGAATGGAAAGAGGCAGGAAGTGAAGAGATGCATTCCACAGCTTGAACTCTATGGTTTGTAATAAACATTGCTTTTAAAACATCGTGGAACAGGCCCAAGAGAGTTGAATTGTTCTGCTGCTTGTTTCAATAAACTATTAAAGACTTATACATACTTGCACACTCTCTCACTCCATGTTTTCATTTTCTGACCAGCTGGATAAATGTGGACAACATGGTAAATATTTCTGTTTTTTAAAAAAGCTCCATACCTCAAGGATGTGCATTTATAGGAGTATTTGAATTCTTCATGACATAATACAAACTCTCCTGTCAAAGGATGGACTTGATGCAAAGGCCAATTTTTAACTGGAAACACCCTTGGTTTTTTGCAGCAGAATGCCACACACTGTGTGTGGGAAGACTCTTGTCCAAGTCAGCCTTGAAGGGATTACCAAAATATGAATGCTGCTCCTACAGAACTGCACCTGAAAATGCTCTGATCACTTGTATAGTTGTGGATTATTTTGATTAAAAAGACATGTAGGCATCCATCCTAACCAGGATAACCAGGGTACACAGCAGAAACAGCAAGCCGGAGGTACATAGATTCTTCCAAACTGGTGTTTCTGGTGCTCTTATTTATATTATAACCATCATTGCAGAGTTTTACTTTCAAAGATCACACCCATAAATCAAATCCAAGTGTGCTCAATTTGTGCACTGCTGCCAGTAACAAATATCAGTCTTAACTCCAGGCATGAATTGTCTTCTCAGAATAAACCAACAAAATTCTCCTATTTCAGACTCAGCTATGACTGCAATGTTTTGCACCTGCAGCAATAAAGAGGCCCAAGAAAGACATTTTCCCCTGAGAAAGCAGCTCCCACTATGGCAAAGGGGGGGAAGATCTGTTCACACAAATGAGTGAAGAGTAGGCATGGGCAGGGACAGGTCTCTGACTCCCCTTAACTCAAACAGCCCAAACAGGTTGGTCACAAGATCAACAAGGGCATGTAAGAGTCCATTTTTTTCACAGAAAGAGGTAACACCTCTTTCTTCTGAGCAGGATTGAGCTTTCAGTCTCCTAATTGCCATGTATACACATATCTCTGTGTGTCAGTGCGTACATCTGTAAGGATGGCATTCGTTCATGGTCCAGAAGATGCCTTAGCATTGAGGTTTTAATTCTTTGCGTATCAAAAGGCATCTTCCAACAACTTCCCCTCTCACTGTTTCCATTCTCCTGCAGCTTTCAGGCCTAGACCAACCAGACACTGGAAAGCATTTCAACAAAATGTTTACTAATGCAAAAAAAAAAATAAATAGCAGGAAGCCTTGCATTTTTGTGTAATGCCCATGAACTCAAATCAATGAAAATTTCAGTTCCTCTATAAAGGTTTCAGCCAGCTCTGAGCAATATATAGCTGATACTTCCTTTACTCCAGGAAGCACTGAGAAGCAACAAAGGTTTTGGTCCAAACTATTACATTAATAGAGCAACAACAGAGCACTGTGCCATCCAGCCAACTTTTAAAGGTCCACTCATTGCCACACCTGGCAAGGCAATTTGCACTGATGCTGCTTACATTGCAAAGGCAGAAAACTCAGGAGTCACCAGGGGTAAACTTCAGAGCTGACAGGCAAAGGAGAGGGACTTCTGCTCTACAGGTCTAACCAAAGCACTGATGGTTCAGAGTCTCTAGAAGTTTACTTCCCCCCACATTTTTTAATTTTCAGTAGAAGCTGAAGTTTTTCAGCTCTGTCCTTAACCACTCCATAAAAACAGTGGGGGATCGACTCAGCTTAACTTACATGAAGGGAACAGTGCTAGCTTTCCAACTGGCAGTGTCTCTCCTTTGCTTGCCGAAGCCAAGCGCGCTGCCAGCAAGCCCCAGGTGTGCGCCACATGAGCAGGTGAAGAAAATAAAAAATGTTTATGTGCATTGCGATGACAGTTCTGAGTCCATATAAAGCATAATACATGACAAGGAGTGTGGATATCCCAAGATACTAACATTCCTCATGTGCACAAACAGGCAGAAATCCAAAGGCACTATGCCTTCATCTTCTTGGAAAATTCATTGGACTGTTGCTCTTTCGCATGGATTTTAATTTTATTTTTTAAAAAGTTTATTTGTTTTCTCTGCTAAACTTTTTTTTTCTTTAATACATTTTAAGTTTTCTCAAAATAAGCAGCAAGGAATTGCTTTACGAGAAGACAGGATCTCATACTGCATTTACACAACTGCATCAATTTAAATGAGATCAGAATCAACCACAGACAGGTCCTTTCAAAACCATTAATTAAACCAGCCTTTGAAACCAAAGTTTAAATTGGAACTGTCCCTGTGATGAAACCCTCCATGCTTATTAGCTCATACAAGAAAGATCTAACGCACAGCTTCCTTTGAGACAGTATATGACATTCCAGCAATTTGTAGGAAGTGTCCCAAGTTGATAGTCTATTGATTAACAAAGCCAAGTGAATTTTATGATAAAAAAGGAACCTTCTTGCCCTGTGTTTGCATGACAGGAGGCAAGAGGGTTTTTTCTTTAAAAAATTGTTGATTATATTTGTTGGATATCTTGAACAAAACCTCTTCTCTCGGGCAAATGGGAATTTATATCATATGAACATCAACATCTATCTACTAATGCACATGCTATCAAATTAAAAGGAGTGATTTTAAAAATATATGGTAGATATGGCAGAAATACAATAAACAGCAGACCAGACCACCAGTCTCTTTGGTACTTATATAACTCTATGAACAGTGAGAGAAAAAGAGATAAAGATGCTTTACATGTGACATGAAGAGATGCAGTCTCATATATGAAACCTCAGGATATTTTATATACCAAACTATTTCAGTTTGCTACATGCTGAAACTTTCTGTTAAGGTTAACATAAGAAAAACACAAATGCATTACCCAGCTAATTCAGATTCTAAAATGGGGCTTTGGAGTTGAAGATAATGTTTGTTGTTAAGTACAGAAGAATCTTGCTTTTCTTTTATCTTAATGTATATTGTGAGAAGTTAAGAGTATCCAAAATAGTTATACGCTTGCTTGATTCAATGCCTGTTTCCAGTATGCTTGTTGGCATGGCGGGGGGGGTGAGGGGTGGGGGTGGGGGTGAATGTGTGTGAGCAAAAGCAAGAGAGTCCGTGAAAGAGCGTGTGCATGGATATGCTTTTATCTAAGCAGGGACATAATTTTCAACCACAAGAATGGGATCATACTAGGTTTAAGTTGAACAACGGAAAACAAAACTGGCCTCTTAAGATTTTATTACCATCTTCATTTTTAAAAAATGGAATATCCTTTAAATTGTAATCTACAAAGCAAATGGAGTATTTATATCTAGGACTGTATCTGTTTTAAAAACATGAAACAGCCCTACAGTTCAGATTGGGAGGTAGAGAGCTGGTGGCTTCCAACCAAATGAGTTACTAGCTACGTTCTGTTTCCTGAACATGCACTGGCTGCTCTGCTCTGTGGATTGTTACCAGCTTCAGCATTTTTTAAATATTTCCCATTACCCTTTATTTGATATTTTATGCTTCCCCTCATAAACCCTTTAAGCGGATTAATTGTGCCTGTGATGTTTGTTTGTAAGTACAGCTGCTCTTCCTTCCAGTTTGTTTTACAATTGTGATGTCTCAAAGATATCCTCGTAAAACTGACGGGTGGATCTGCAAACAACCAGAGTTTTATCAGAAAAGAAATCCAGACTAAAGTTATTGGAGAAAACATTTGAGTAATACTCAATGTTATGAAAAAAAACCCAAAACAACCACAAAAAACCCCAACAACAAAACAAAACAAAAAACTGCCAAACCACAATAAAACCAACCACAAAAGAAAATTTTTTAAAAATCCTTCATCTACATGTTTATTATATATATTATTATATAACTTCAGCTACATATTTATTATATATACATAAATACTACTAATCCTGTAGTTTATTTTGCTCAGAATATACACATACACAGTTCTGATAAAGTAGGGTATCTTAGAACAAATAATAAATCCAACTTCAAGAGTCTAAGAGTAATACCAATTGGTTCAAGGGCTGTCATGCTGTACCTCCACAAGTGCTATATTTCAGGATTCTTTTGGTTATTAGTTGGAAAGGATGGGTGAGGTTTCAGACCAAAGCAATTGCTAACTATAAAACCAGATCAAATAAAGGCTGAAAGTTTGAAAGAGCACCTTTAAAGCCCATTTGTGAGATACACTGTTCAGCTGTTAAATGTCTTGTAAGTTTTCCAAGAACTTTGGTGAGCTTTCTTCATAAAATCTATATTATTTTCATTGAAGATTAATGATAGGCTTATTAAAAAATCAAAAACTTGGAGAGGTTTTCTGTGATTATGAGCAAGGGTCATCACACTACATTACTTTGGAATGTTTTTATAAGCTTTGTCAGTAGAATTACACTTTAAAAATTCTATAGAACAACTTTTTCAAGCCTGTTTTTCATTTTTAAAGGATATAATCTTTTTTTTTCCTCCTTCATTTACAAGTACATGCACAATAGCAAAACACCGCTCTCAGTTCCATCCATGCAGCTTTATTGCATATAATTTCATTATCATTTGTAACTGAGAAATCCTGGTCAAACCAACATGGCTACACAGCATGAGACAGGGAGGACTTTGCCTGTAGACTACCACAGGCCTGCACATCGCAAATGAAGGCACAGCACGTACGGCAAGAAAACGGAACCTGATCCTCCATTTCGTGGCACGGAGATGGGCTGCTGCCCTGTATTGGTCTGACCCAAAGCAGGATAAAGGGTGCAGAGTCCCATGTGGTTGCCAGAGTGGATTTGTGTTTCAGGATGGAAAATTTTCCTAAAACAAACAAGAAACCCTTTGGGGATAATACAGGTAGTAAAGGATGCCACAGGAAGAAACCAACATGAAACAGGGAACAAATAGTCTGCCTGCCCCTTGACAGGCCACCAGAGTGCAGTGCTTTCTGCACCTGCTGCAGTACTTCGCTTTCTGTTCCTGCGAAGTAAGAAATGGCATTGACTACTGTCATGTGGTAGAGTCAAGCAACAAATCAAACAAATAGAAATGCCCAGGATGGGGGACTGGTCAGCAATCTGACTTCTCCTTGTTCCCTGCCTCCATGATGAGGAGAGGACTACTCTGCCTTTCACCTGGCAGCTGTTGACTCTGTCTAAATCAGAATCAGAAAGTGTTTTAGGTAAAAGCGTAAGCCAAGTTTTCCACGATGCTCAATTTGAGATACTCCAAATGCAGCTGAAAGCTGCTTTTGACAAAAGTCAGCTCCTCTAAGACTCTAAGATACATTAAAAAAAAAAAAAAATGGGCACTCAGAATGTACCTAGCTATCTAGAAGTCTTGGTTGCAGTGGCCTGGGTTCATGCCACGCTGGGGCACGTGAACCACTGTGAACGGGATTGGTTTTGCCTTCGCCCATCAGTCAGTACCGACAGATATCTGCAGAAAGCAGTTCAGAGCAATTCAGATGCTAAAGGAGATCAAATTACTGAGGGTGGTGCCTATGTCTCCCATAATCAGAATGAGAACAAACTGTGGCTTTGATCCTAACTAGGCACCTTAACTTGGTTACCTAAATCCAGGCCTCTGTGTTTAAATATCTTTCTTTAAATTTATGTAACGTAAGTAATCACCTGTAACGGTATGCATATTTTTAAACAACTTCTTAAAGTGAAAAGTTATCAGTCATTGCTAGGGAGCGCAAGATTTGACAGAGAGAAAGAATATAATTTAAAATAAAGACTTCTATCAAATTTACCTGGAGGAAAATTAGGACTGAAATTGTAGAAGCGCATTGGATCATTTTGGGCAATCCCTATAGGCAATGCTGTCAGGATACCACCTTCCCACCTTCTGTTGCTAAGTATAGAAACTTAAAAGTCAAGGAAGAAGTGCAAACAATGCAAAACCTTTTTCTACCAAAAAGACCCGGCAATGCTGGAATCTGTTCCCTCTCTGAGAAAACTCTATAGTCATCAAGATGCCCCTGCAAACAGCCTTTCCCAGTTTGTCAAAATCAAGGAAAGGAAAGGCATTAAATATATTTGAAAGAGGAAAACTGCAGATGTAAACTGTGGTTATGTACAGCCCGTGTTGTTTTAGAGGATGCAAAACTTTAGTTAGCTTAATATTCAACCTTATCTATTAGATTAACATTTCTGACCATACCCCTGCACTGTTACACCTGTACTTATTCGAGGATCTCTCTCCCCCAGTATGAGGAACTGTGTGCACTTTTCATTCTTTACCTTTCCCTATCCATGTTGCCTTTCGTCCTCCCCACATAACTGAGTTTCCCCTCTCTTCCTCAAGCCAAGTCGTTTGTGTGTGTGCTCCCATGTTCCTCCTCTCCTCCAAACTAAACACTATGATGCTCAGCTCCATCTGACCCAGGAGCCTCCCTGCCCCTTTTCTGGCCCATAGCAACCACACAGTGGAAGCTGGAAATAAAATCATCTCCATTTCACAGCTGTTTTTTCAGTCTCTTGATTCTGTTCCTTAGCCATTAGGTATTTTGCAGCAAAGACAGCATGGAACAACTTTAAAAATGCCCAGTACCTGCTCATTTTTTATGTGAAATCAGTAACATTCTGTCTATTTACACCAAGTAAATTCCTTGACATTTTTTAATTCATTAGGTACAGCATTTACACATCAGCATATGAGAGACAGAACCAGAACAATTACATCAGCTAAAGGAGCAACACCTTATGAATGTTAAACCGCAATTCACATACAATTACTTGCATACCAGGCCTAGAGATACAAATCATATTTGCTGTCTTTTATGAAGCATGGCTCAAAAAAATTGACACATCTTATTCTAACAACTCTAAATGCCGCTACATTTAGAGTTTTTGTAGAGAAACAAAAATGCCGCTACTTCTACAACAGATATATTGAACTGTAAAAAGGAAGGTCACAGATTTCCTTACACTGCCAAACTAAAGAGTGCCTGGGCATCTGCCTAGCACCAGAACGTGGTTGTTTGCACCATCACTCTATCAGATGGCCCCTGACGTAGCTTTGATCACACTCCTCCAAAACCATTTCCAAGCACACTTTGGGCATTAGCATGGGTCAGGGACTGTTGCCCTTAAGTAGTAGTTTTACTATGATGTCCTGCTTTGGACAGTGACAAAGGTGAAGAGTGTGGATGTGAGCTAGGCCATCCCAGCTGGTCTCAGTGATAGGAAAGAGATGCCAGCTGCATTTGATTTCCCAATTAAAGGCATGGCCACAAAGGACCAGTGACAGACAGATAAAACCCTCCAGACACCTGAAATATGCAACCATTTGTTCACTTTCAAGTCCAAAATCTACACCTCTGACCAAAATTTCAGTATTATGTTGCTTCCCAAACTCAAAACACCAAATAAAACCTGAGATAAACTCTCATGCTTTGGCTAGTCTTCTGATTACCTGTTAAAAATTATGCCACACAATTCTCTGTCAGAATGGCTATTGCTATGCATGCATATTTCTTAACACTTATATGCTGACATGCAGTCATGTTCAATCTGCAGATGTTTTTCCTGTCTCCATCACTGTTGAGTTAGGAGAAAACTACTGACAGGTTCCTGGAGACTGAAAAAGGCAGGTCATTGTCAGTTCTGTGCAAGAGGTGCTGGGGTCCTATACCTTCGAAGCCACCCTTGTGTTCTTCCCCTTGGTGACACGAATTCCTGCAGAAGTGACAATAGCCTGTGGTCATCATGCCAATTTAGTCATTATGGTGGTGCACTTGGAAAGGTAGAAGGCACCAGTCTATGATTAACCCTAGTCACATAATGCAGCAACCATTCTGAGTTACTACCAACCTAAGCCAGATTTGAACTGCTGACCAAGAAGTGAAAGGCTTTGTATCTTATTACCAATATCCTAAATCATCCAGCCTCCCCTGCAAATATATTTTTTGGATTGTTATGTAGGAACAATAATAGAATACCCCATAAACAGGTTCTTTAGATATTTAAACATGTAAGGTTGTACTTTCTACATTTTCAGATAATTGTGGAGTAAATATTTGTTAAATGAAGTATTTTACATCTGTCTTGGACCAAAGCGATCTTTCTGTCAGTAATACCACTGAACACTTGTAAAAGTATGCCGGCCATTACAGAGTTATGCACTCTTGGCAAATACCGTCTTTGAACTCATGTTACTGTGCTGCCAATAAAAAATATGTTCTTTTTTATCAGCTGGATGTCTTTCAATTATACAATCATTGTCTGACAGAAAAGCAGTTGAAATAGATTTCTAAAAATCCTTTTTTTAAATTTCACACCAGTTGGCAAAAGGTTAATGTTTGTTTGCCTAAATCTCAAAGAGACATTTGGTGTAGTTCAACAGTACAGAGAAAATACTGTATAAAGATCAAAAGGAAAAAAAGCATGTACACTTTCCTATGAAAGACAACACATGGTCCTTGCAAAAGGAAATGCTTCATTTCTTTTCCATACATCAGAGCTAGTCCTTCACTTCATCATTATGTTCATCTGCAAAGTGAATGCTGCTGGAGCTGGAGGCCTGGGCTGACCAATGTTTCCATAACCCTTTTTAATCCTATAGAACACCAAAAGCAAACATCTAAAAAGCAACTGTACTCATAACCCTAGTCTGCTAGAATAAAATAGCGGGTTCAATCTAAACTGCCATTACACAGACACTCATGTACGCAGCCTAATTCAGAGCACATTTAAAATTGCTAAATTATCTTCCCCGTCACTGTAATCACTGAAACTCAGTGAAATTACTTTTCAAGGAGGCAACAGCATTCAAAACACCACCCACCACCTATTCAGAAGCACATCTGATAGCATGGATACACTTTGTGAACCACCATGCTACCATACTTTATCCATTCCAACACAACCTCCCACATACCTGATATCTGCACAAACTTTACTTCATCCATAGGTTTACAACTGACAAACTACACTTCTAATACCAAAGATGTGCCAGTGTGTCCCCAACTCTGAAATACATGCAGCTCCACTATTTTTTACAAGCAATGCTAATTTTTTTGTTTGCAATCTGAAATTTAGTTTAAGCTATGTCCCTCCTATGAAGAAAGGATATGCTTTTAATTGTCATCTTTGTAATCACCCTCTTTGTCTACTCTTCTTTCTGTGTGCAATTACTAGTAATTGCCTACCTGACATGTGATTGCACTGATGTGGAATGCGCTTGATTACCCTTTATTGTAAGTTTGTTTTTAATGAGGAAATTTCTCTTTCTTTTTGTGAGTTGTTCCTCTTTGCACTGCCCAGGAGTACCAAGGAAGTCTTTTCTCTACCACATGTACTGTCCTACTTACCTTTTGCACTGTATCACTTGAAAATTTTCCCTTACCACATGCAAGGTCCTACCTCATTTCTTCTTCCCAACCCATACTACTTAGCCAATAGCTTTACATTACCCACCTGCCTCAGTGCTGTTCAGGCTCCTCTTTTCTCCTTGCACCCTCCTCTGTACAACTACTATAATTACCTTCTCAGTGATCCAATTGGTAGAAGGTGTGAAAACACCTCAGGTCCTTCTGCAAACTGAGCCCATTTGTGCTAGATAGATTTGTTAGTCAAATCAGATACTTCCCCCTTCCTTTCAGTATTGTTCTCAGACTGGACACGTGCATAACTTTCCCACATGGTGTCTATTTTTCACCTTACCTTTGAGCTCCAATGTACTGTTTCTTTTTCAGTGTATACAGACAGTTAAGTAGGCTGCAGTGGGCTCATGGGAAATACTAAATCCAAAATACCAACAAGCTCTCACATGTTAATCTTGATGAAGAGGGAGTAAGGGAAAGCTTTGCTGATGGGCTGCTCTATCCACTTGTTAACCTATCCCAGAAAGAATTACTTACGGGTGCTGCAGTCTTCTGTCTCCTGGGAAGGTGATGCTGTTTCAAGGGTAGAGAAGGTAGAGAGAAAGAGGAAAGAAAGTCTCCAGAAGCCCAAGACAGCCACTATTCTTCCTGCTTCTGCTGTGATGCATGGGAAAAATATACTTCTTTCTTCATCTCACTGTCTTTTGCTTATGGCATCATTCCCTAGAGAAAGGAACAGGTACTTGACCCACCTAAAGGTGTGGAAGAAGAAGATGCTATAGCTGAAGTAGATTCTGAAGGAAGGATGGGTAGAAGGAATAGGCTGAATATACTTGGTATTGCTAAGAGACATGTAAGTTAAAAGACTATATGATCAAACCTGTTTCACACAAATATTTGAATTCACTGAAGGCTGAAGCACATACCCTTTATGTCTTTAGACTTGTCTTCAGACAACTCTGATATCAACATTTCTAATACTGACTGAGTATTTTTGTGGTTCTGACTCAGGTTTTATAATCCTCTGGACTCGGGTACCTCTTTGTATGAGAGAGATCTGAAAGTGTCACAAACATTTTGTAACAGATGTAGCATGTGACACCTCACAGGTAGCAGCAGATACTGCAAAAATCAGCATTTACAGAGAGCTATTCCACCCACCTAAGATCCAAGTCCTCCTTTGAATATGTCTGTCTGTTTCTATTGCATATAACAGAAACTGTAGGTCAAATGGAAACTGCAAGGCAACGTTTGGCAACTGGATTGCTAAATTAAGCAAAACAGTAAAATGCCTGTAATTAAACAAGATGAAGCTGGACCCTAGCATAACAGTCATCTATGAATAACCATTAATTCCACTTACCTAAGATACCCATATTACCTCTGACCCTGCCTGTTTCACTGTCTTGTACAGACATAATATAGATTATTACACTTATATTTGAAATATTAATCTTAAATTGTCCTGTTGACAAGAGAAATAGACTCTTTCAGAGAATGATTCACTTAACTTAGAGGTCTGTTTTGGTAATTGCATCCTGAAGTGTCTGTTCCTCTCCACTGACTATACGAGGAATTTTGATGATTTGCTCAGACTTGTCTGCATTATAGCTACCTACATTTAGCTATATGAATGCTGTCCGAGGTATCTACAGCCTTTAACAGAGGCTTGTGGAATTTAAAAAGCCAGAATCATATCACTTGATCCTCCTCAAATAACACACTGCAGCTCTACCAATAAATCTACCATAAAGGGCCCAGCTCCAAACTTTTCCTCATTCTTATAACTTCTTCCTAACTAAAAAACTTTTCCATCCTTGTAATATACTTGTCATGAATCACTGGAGAGCCTACCTTTCTTGTTTCTTTTATGGCATTTGCTGTGAGGCAGGCTCCTTGATAGTACAGCCCTCTGTTCTGCGTAGCTCAGTGGTCCAAATGGGCGCAGTGGTCACCTAAATAATTAGACCAAACAATTAATGATTAGGCATATTTATTCTACAATAACTCAGGACAAAATCTCTAATACACTGTGGAAACAGCATAAGTATCAAATTGTGTTCTGATCCATTATGTCTTCCACAGGCGCTTTCCATACTTGGCTATGATGGAAAGATACAAATGCAAAGCATAAACCTGCCAGGGTGTTGGGCATCCAGTGAGGTTTTATAGCTAATGATAACTGCAGACATTCTGCATCCATCAAGACTAACTTCATAGGAAACGTGCTTGATCGGTATCTGTATAACCTGTGAGCACATGGCCATCAGGTTCCAGGGGTACAGAATCTCCACAAGAAATTGCCTTTCCAAGAAACACACAGTAGAAATGCTACTGCAAGTTTTTTACTTCCATTGTTTTGAATAGTGAATTGACCCGAATAAATTTAACATTAATGAGATATACAATCTGTGGAATGGGGTTTCTTTTCCCATTATTGTTGGAAGAGTTTCATTATATTCTGGTTTGCAATGTCAAGCCTCAAATAAAGGCAAAATGTGCCAATTTTTGAATGAAAAGTATTGATTATGAGAAACAATTCAGGTGATTTTTTAAAAGTATTTTACTAATAAAAGGAAAGGAGAGAAAAAGTCAAGTAAATGGACATTTTTTTAACATTGATATACTTCTGGCTATTCACCAACTTTAATAATCTAACCTCTGTTTAAATTAAAATATCGTGTCAGCTTTTAATACAAGCCCTACATGAGTTGCAAATTCACAATACGTGTTAAGTCTAAAAAAATGATCATCTATCATTGCACCATTTCAGCAGTGGCAGCTGGGTGTTTTTAAAAGGTTCCTATGAACACAGATCTTAGTTTAAATGTAATATTATGTTATATTACTCACACTTGAACTGACCTTCATAAATATCAAATCCTTACAGTTATAAGTCCTGACATTTAATACTTTCCTGCAGACTAAGCGGGACCATGTTACATTATAAGGTCACTTGTCATTTGCAGCTTTTAGAGAAACTCATCATTTTAATGAAGACACTAACTCAGACATATACAATAATGAAATTGTGGACAAACGTACTTCAGATTGGCTCAAGGGTGCATATTCTCACTGCACCATACAGCACTGAAAGACTTTAAAAATGCCTTGCTAGTTCACTGCCCACCTGTATTAACAAGCAGCATATGCTTTGCATTGTTACCATAGGAAATGACTTCTTAAGTGGTCCTAGTGAACACTGAAGGGTTAACCCTTCCTGCTCTCCTGGGATGAAACTAACAGGCTTCCCCAAAGGGCTGCTGTTCCCCAAGCAGTAAGGAAGGAAGCTGCTCTTGCTTATTTAACCATTTAGCCAAGCAACTGGGCAAAACATCAGACTGATCCAAGAATGTGTTGTACCCATAAGCCTGAATTATGCCACTTGAAGAGCTTCACGGAGCCACCTACACCCTAGGCTCCTTCTAGAGTGAATGGCGAGTTAGAGGCATCTCTGGGCAGCAATTCAACCCAGCTGAGTGGAACACCTTGAACGAAAGACTGAAAGTTCTAGAAAAAGCAAAAGCAAAACATGGTTAATTTCAATGCATGCACTTTTTACCTTACTTTGACCCCAGACCTGTTGCAATGCCTATAATATTCAGGTCCATGTGACAACAGTGGAAGAAAGAGAGAATGTTTTCTGCCTTGAGTGCTCCTGCATATCTTCCTCATTTAAACTCATGACCAGGTTTCTGATCCTGTATTTGCTTTTGCTTTTGTATTTGTGGGAGAAAATAGTGCAATACCCAGAACAGTTATGTTATGTTGTAGGTAATGAAGGATATGATAGAACCACAAATACAAATATCTAACATGCCAGAATTAGAAATGTCATGTCAGATTGCCTCTAACTTTGAGCTGCCCTTCCACAGCAGATATTACAACTTTTGTGAAACTTTCTACTATTCACTGGCCTTTTTATATATCAACTTTCAAACAATGTCAACCTTCACTCAGAAAAAAGCCCCCCAAAAAACTCAAAACAAAGCTACTAAATAAATGTATGGCATGAGAAGAAAAAAAAGAGAGGAATAGGCGATTAATATTTTTCAAAGAATTTTCTTTGCTTTTCAGACTTTCATCGATAACCAATAACACAAGTGGAATGGATAACAAAACAGAGCATAAAGATGTCAAAGATGTGTCTCCTGCATGAAAGCAATATCACTCTTTTCACAAGAACATGGCCTGTATACTAATAGGACTTCCAGATGTGCTTAAATTGGTGATAGAAAACCTTAAATCAGTCCAGACATGGAGTCACATCAATGTGCAGACATGATAATTCTTTCATATGGTGATCAAAGTGATCATTATCATTTGAATAACGTAGAGCACCCAGTCCAACAGATACTTTTAGAAACAGCTTGGACCCACATGTAGCCCATTGACTTTGTGCACCTGAATGACTTCCTAAATAAGGATGCCAGTCATCCTGGGATCACTCTAAAGTGAGTGGAGAGAAAGAAGTGCCTCTAAGCTACTTCTATACATGGAGCCAGGGTATGAACACATTTACTGCAGCTTGACTATGCAAATTATTAAGCTGCTAGTCCAAGCACTGTGCTAACCCAGATCAGCTTGTACTCTCCCAAACAATTTGAGAATTGCTACAAGTCAAGGACCTTTCGCGATGGGCAGTTTCAGCATGGCCATCTTGTTTTGGACAATAAGAGAATTTAGTAAGAAGAATATTATTAAAGAGTACCCGCTGACCTAAAGGCCAAAGAGGGAACCTTGCAAATAGCTTACTAGTACACATAGTCCTAAGAGGGAAGTTCAGATAGGATGCTTGCTGAATTGTTCCCTGGAATTGTCTAACTCCCTATCAGAGAAGCCTATACCAATCACTATCCTAACTTAAGGGCTTTGGATAAGTAATATAAGAATGCCACTGACAAACAATGAAAATATAGTCTATAATAAGGTCTAATACATCTGGCAGCTGTCATCTTCCAGAACTGGGACAGAAAACTGGGAGGGATTTGAGGCATGGAATCCATTTCACAACATCTTCTAACGGCAGTCCTGAAATTGCCAAGAGAAATCTCAGGGAAGATCCTTTTTCCAGTGTCTTTATTTTCCCACTTAAAGAGATACCTTTTGTGAATCTCACTCTGAGATGCCTATCATTCGTCTTTACATATTTCAACAACTTTGGCACACATCCCAACATTTTGAATACCACTTCTATATATAACTTTGAAACATCACAACACTGGGCAATATAATGACTCCTTCCCTTTTTGGATCTGATCCTCAGTATCCAACAGCAAGAAATCAGGTAAGGGCAATTTATGACCTAATGGCATGGTTTGACCAGAAACCCAGCTAGGACAACTGATTGATTCCTTTCTCATGACCTTCCTTTCCCATAGGAAAATGGGAATAGGAGCTAACTGAATTCATCAACTGAAGCCCACGTTCCCCCACTTGTCTAAACCTCCAAGGGAAGCTGCTCAGGAAAGGAAAAGGTGCATGTTGCCTTTTCTTCAAGGGTGGCATAACACTGAAGACAGGGTGCACCAACTGTGAAAGCCCTAGGAGTTTGTGGTTAGTGTTATCCCTCAACACTTCATTCTTAGTGATATACCAGGCGTGATCTAGCCCTCAGTGTGCTGTACTGTGCAGCGTTTCAATAATGAGGAGAGATCGCATGTTTCAAGTCCTATAGGTGATTGACACCTGTGTAATTTTATACTGCTGCCAATAAAGCAAGCAAGTCCTGTGTCTGAAGCAGTTTTCAGATGAATGTGTATATGGCTACTTAGTCAGGAAACCATATCCAGAAAGGTTGGATATGTAAAAAATTCTGAATGTTTTATGTTGTACATTAAAAAAAATATTATTCCAGATAAAAAAATGGTTTGATCTTCAAGTACTCACCAGATTCTAAACGGAGGTAACCTGTATCATTTATATGAACAATATCAGTGCATTGAAACAGAAGACAAACATGTAAATTGATGCTGCGGTGTTTACTGCAGTATTTATTACAACAAACCTAAGGTTCTCATTCTCACCTAGCAGTTATATTTCCCTTAAATTTGAAAAGACCCATTAGAAACCCAGCTCAAAATAAAAACAATCAAAATAGTCAAAGGAACTGAAATAAGATGCCTTAGGTTGGAATAATTATACATTATAGCTTCCATTGAAGACTTCCTGGTAACTCTTCAGTTAATTCCATTTCTCACAGTCTTCCACTATTATTTATCTGAAAGTGAAAGCTTTGGGAAAATAAAGCAATTCAGTGTTTATATGATTAAAATCTGCTGTACTTTACCATCAGCATTTACAAGCCTCTATGCATTGTGCCAGACATTAAATCTCAATTATACTCATAGGCAGGTCAAAGAAGAACAGGGAGCTCCCAGAAGTGGTAAGACTCCTGCCCCCCCGCCCCCCCCCCCCCCAAAAAAAAAAAACCCAACCAAAAAACAAACCACCAAAAAAACCCAAGAAATCAAGGACTGAAGAAGAGGAAGCAGGATGGTTGTGATAAAACATATAATGACCATACAATGGGTATGGCTCTCATCAGTAATACTGTGTTGGGTTTTTTTAACAATCAGTCAAGGAAGAGCAGCAATGAATGCATAACTAAAACTTTTAATTCCTTCAGCTTTTGCATTTCAAGCCCACTGTCTGCTATTGCTAATAATCATTAAACGAATCATCAGACTCTAAAGATGAACAAAATTTCTTCTTTTGGCTGCAACTGAAAACCAAATATGGGTATAGCCCAATGATAACTTAATGATAGTCCTACTTACAAAACTATCTTCATCAGCAAGACTCTGCCTAGCAGTGATAACCTTGAGTTACTTAAAACATCATCTGCAGGATAACAGAATGATATTTGTACTTAAACGTAACTGGTTTTTCTGGATCATTGTGTTAAAACATACAAAATGGTCTTTGAGCATGCTTAACCCTGCGTATCCTACCCTCTCTTACTTTCCTCTTTAAGTAGTGGTGCTGTGAGGTGATGTGAGATCTTGCATTTCCATTCACAGCAGAGGACTCTGTGGAGTGCTCTGACTTGTGACCCTTATCCTTGCCACACAACCTTGCTTAGGAGCATGATCACATTGGGTAGCCTGCTGTGCCCCACACTGGGATTTACAGTAGTACAGACTAAATATTATCCATTTAAACTTATACCTAGAAATTCCAAGCAAGCAAAGCTGGAGACATTTCCTTCTCAGCTCCTAATACCAGAATGAACTACACATATATATATATATAAGCATATATATATACAGACATTAAATGTATGTATATATATACACACATACACACACACACACACACTGTATTGTCAATCCCCCCTTTATGGTCTACACTGGTGGCAGTGTTTTCTGTTTCTAATTGCCATGGCCTTTATGATACTGTACTTAATGAATTATGCTCCTCAGGAGGAGGTCAGTGAAAGAATTAAGCTAAAAACCCCTAACAGTGTTTTTGGCCAGGAGCCAGCTCTTTCGAGGTTGTGTTTCTGCATGAGGTCTACCACAGCTGGAGCGAAACGACTTGCAGGTGGCTCAGTGGGCAACAGATCACACAGTACTGCTCTGTCCGCCCCTCGACAGCAAGGAGGGAGTCACCTATGCCTGCCGTTGGTGGCTGAAAATGAGCAGGAAACATCTGACAATCTTGATTAAGAATTCTCAAGCATTGAACTTTCCATAAGGAAAAAGCACACTCAGATCTCTCAGCTTTGACATTCCAACTTCCAATTTAAATACTGCTTGGGGTCCAGGAGAAAATGCTAACGCTTATTCTTATGATGTTAGGTGGTGGATGCCTTAATAAAGATGATATGCATGGCCCAGTCAGCACAGCAAAGCCTCAGTAATGAAGTAGGTATGCTCCGTTTTCCCCCCAAGTTTCATTCATAGAGAATTTATAGGTTTTATTTTAAAAGTAGCTGAAACATACCAAGTAATTTTCTGGAGTGTTTTTAAACTATTAATTTCTAAATTACATTAACAGATGCATATGCACAGTGGAAAATAGCATCAAATAGCTTGGGGGAACAGAGAAGCTCAAAGACGTGGCCAAATAAAGTTAGGTTCCACTAACAGCCTGCTTGGACAACTCCTTTCACGTCCCTGGGAACCCCACCACTCATCTGTTCAGCTTCACTTTCTTGCAGATTAATCACCTGTGGTTTTAAAAATAGATAAATCTGAAATATCTACAGAAACTGAGGAACAGAAGGCTTTTCCACACCTCAGTGGACAAAAACTACTGTCCATTTGCTGCAGGACTCATTTGAGGCTCCTTAGCAAAACATTGTGGCAGCCGAGGATGAAAGGCTGGAGTGATCCTGCTATGAGCAGGCGGGGAACCATCTGGGCTGTGGGGCAAAGATCGGGGAGCTTGGGGATGGTGCTCGTAACAAATATTTTCTCAAGAACATCCCCTCAGTAGCCACAGGTAGGTAGGTGCCAAGTGTCACCACAGCAGTGGCAGCTCTGCTTCTCCCAGGCACCTTGTAAGGCTCCTCATAAGCAAAAGCAGACAGCAAACACAGCATACATCAAAAGTGATGACTGTAGTCACGAATGCAATGTTACTATGTGAAGTTACACAGGACATGAGATTTACATGTGCTTATCAAATCTGCTGTTGCCTTCAGTGACTTGGATGTTTCTCAGCTACCACAGTTTTGTATACTGTGGTACATGACTAACACAGCTAGTGACCAGAAAGCTGGTGCTTTTCTCCAGAAAATACTAAGTCACCCCCATTCTAGAAATTGGAATGCAGTGTGAGGGACAAGTATGCTGAGTCTTTGGTGCTGGGAGCCCTCAGATTTGGTGGAACAGTAAGGCAGACCTCTAAATTTGGGATCAGCAAAATGTTTTCCTGAGCCTCCAAAAGCATATGCAGTTCTCTGCTCCAGTTACAATGATGCAGGTTGGCACTGATGTTGTGATCCAAAAAAAGAGAAAGACCTTAATGAATTCTGCCATTCTTTTCTAACTTTTAAAATGGCTGCTACTCCTCCTTCAAAAGCGAAAAATGAATGGCTTCATCTGTGGTGTCCTTTTCTTTACCATCTCTACTTAATCATTATATTTAACAAATCAGCATGTGAATAAGGTGACCATAAAACGGTCTAAAAAAAACCCCAAAATTCACACAAGGAGTGAATGGAGATTACAAGAGTTGATATTTTGCCACTGAACATAACTACCAAATGAGTTAACTTAAGAGATAACCAAGTCTGTGTGCAAAGAACTGGCTAAAAGTACATGGAAAATAACAGACTTCACCAGACTTTAATGCGCACCCTGTTCTGGATCCTGATTTACCCACTAAGTCTCACAATGTCTACAACACAGGTTTTTCTCCATTTTCTCTGTGCAAAGCCATGCAAATTCACAAGGACCCAACCCAAAATCCCACACCTCCAGGAATCTTATTGCAGACATGCCCACACAATCTGGAGAGAGTCACACAGAGCCAGAAGAAGCTAATGCTGATCAGTGTATTCTCAATTATCTTCACACTCATCTTGCACTGCAGTACTTGTAGTGCTTATGGACAGGACAGGCTCTGGGATTAATAACTAGAAAGAGTCAGTGGCACAGCATGTACAGCAAAGAGCCCTCAGCTCTTCCCATCTGGTCTCTAATTCTCATTCCTGAACCCTTGATCATTAAGTCTTAATTTATTGCAGTTTAAACAAAAAAAAAAAAAAAAAGTTATAATGAGCAACATACAAGCTCATGTTCCTGGTAGCTCTCATTCCCTATAAATTCCCACTACACCTAGGAAACTGTGGTTTGATTTTCTGTATTGCTAATTGGTGAGTGCAGCCAAAGAAATTCCTAGCAGGTTTTCATCTCTTGAATTTATTTACCACCATGGAAGGGGAATGGGGGTATTCCTCTGGGAAGGAGGGAGAAACTGGAAAGCTTACATTATTTTGACCTTACATTTGAGCTGACATCTCGCACAGTACTAAATCAATGCCTTGGCACAGGAGACGGGATTAGCACGGGTGGGTTACAAGCAGTTTGCATGACTGCAGCTGTCCTGTGGCTACCAGTGGATGTCAGCAGAGGCTCCGCTTGCAAAGGAGCCAAAAGGAAAGAGACAAAGGAAAGAAAACCCTCCGGGTTCTTTTAGTATAGGCACAATGCACAAGTGCTCCAAAATGGCTTGTCTCTCCCAGCAAATGATTTAGGACTACCAGCGAGCAGTAGTACATTAAAGGATGTAGCGAAGCTGATAGGGCTGCTTGTAATTCTTTATGCTTTCACCTCTCAAAGGCAATATTTTTTCAGTTAATTTAGAAACAATGAACAAAGTCAGGAGGCCCACTGTTGGAATAGTAGTGACGCTGGACAACAGATTAAAAAGAAGCAAAACATATATCATCTGCTCCCTCTCTTCTGGCAGAGCAGCCACTGCTCCAGGAACACTTAAATGCAACAATAAAAAGCAAAGCTCTCTAATTACTGCTTTGCAGGGGTTGGACTGCAACCTTTTAGTAAAGCAAACAATCTGGACAAGCTAAGCACAGGGTTTTAGCTAAACTCTTAACAATTTTATAAAGAACAAACAAACAAACAAACAAACAGCACACAAATGGAAAGGATTTCCTTTGTTAAATTATAGCCCATCACCTCATATAAGCAAAAGCTGACCTTGCTTCCCCAGTGAACATTCCTGGCAGTGGAGTCACAGAAGGGTGACTGAACTCCCCATTCAGGGACAGATTCTGATGCACTCGCTTACACTGAAAAATGTGGTTCTTAGGGGCAATGAGGTGCTATCAAAGAAGAGAACAGGCATCTCACAGTTTAAAGAGGTTTCATCCAAGAAAAGTGGTGGGGGATGGGGAAATCCCATCACCCTAAGACTTTTCCTTAAAGTAAATGTGGACTTTTCAGGTCCTTCTAACCTGAAGTAATAAAAAATAGTTCATTTACTGGGTAGGAACCTGAAACAATACAGTTGTTTGTGGATGAAAGCTTTCCTACTCCTAGCTGATAGAAAGCAGTATCCTGTGACATAAGGACTAAGAATCCCTCTTAGTTATTCTAGCTTGGGTGGATGCTGTTTGGTTTAACATTTTCTGCTCTTCCAGTCTGCCCAGTCTCTAAATACAAATTTATTATAACTCATATGGTAACTAGAGCTGGTCAAGTGTTTCAAGAAAATATTTTTTCATCAGAAAAAATGCCAGTCCTAGAAACTGACATGTTTCATGGGAACATACAAGTTGTAACAGACTTTAGTTGGGGAAATTTTCTTGGGTCCAGAATGGAATTTTTGGTCAAAACCACAGAGACAGAGGGAGAAAGTTCCACCTCATAATAACAAATACCTTGGTGATCATCTCTCCTCATATACCAATTTTTTGAGGCTTCTAACTATTTTTCAGCTTACTTTCCTACACAAATGAAAGTTACATGATTGCAGGATTTGTCTGTTTACTTCTCAGTCCTCCCTTACAACCACTGGAACCCACTGGCCAAATTCAGTATTTACAGGGGTAATTCTGCACTGTTTAGGAGTTTTGGTAAAACCAGGGGCTGAGTAGAGGACAGAAGTATAGCAACTCTGCCCACTGTGGGAAAGTCCTCTTCATGAGAACAGACATGGTGTTTTCTTGCTAGCTCGGGAAAGAGTCCGGCAGATGCAAGGTAGGGAATTGGAGCTACTCCAAAGACACTGAGCAGGGAGACGATCACAGACAAAATGAAGGAAGAATCTGAGATAATTGCAGTGGATGGGGGACAAGAAAAGGCACACGACTCATCTGTAGAAAACTTGAATTCTCTATTAGTTCTTCCCAGAACCACTTGCACTAATTTTCTGTAGGCTGTCAGCATTTTCCTGATGATGCTGTTTTCAGAACTGAGCAGCACAGAGGAGAAAGTACAGAGCTGAACAAAGAAGATCTACCACTTTTCTCTATTTTGAGCCCAAAAGTAATTTTCTGTATCTTTCAGCACTGCTTCTTCACAGGCACCCTTCTCTGCCTCAAGCACTTTCTGTCTTATTTTTCTCCGTGTCTTTTTGCTTGATTTTATTTCATTGGGATTCAAGACTATATCTCAGGTGCCCTGAAACCATTACTTTCCGCTTTTCTTGTTCCTTTGATTTCCACTAATATGAGAAGACTCTCACATCTGAACTGTGTTCCTCCTCAGTTATTTCTATTCTCCCCTTCTGTAGCTGTAAGAATACACTCACTGTGGATTATGAGGCATGACGATAACATCAGTCAGAGGGGTACAGCAGTCTTTTAGACAGGTGAAGTAGGACTTGGGAGATCAGACAAATCTCAATGGAGGAAAAAAAAGAAACAAGCTTTTGATTTTGTTTCTGTGGAAAAATACTGGGAAAAGCTACCAAAAATGAGCAGGTGTCTTACTGTAACTAAAACTCTTCTGGTACCAGTTTAGACACAGAAAAGGGAGATTAGCTTCAATTCACCCTCTGAGTATTTATAGGTTATAAACAGATTTTGCCAAAGCAGCTGAGCTTCACACAGCCACAGGATACATTCTCTTTGGGGTCTGAATGGGCTGCTTTAAAAGTGTGATTGACGTGTATTGGCATCTTCAGAGAAACCCAAATGAATATAAAATAGCCCTAGAGCCTACTCCCTACTGGTTCATCTGAAAATATTTTATGATTGGAACAGGCTTTTTTCTTGTAGCACTCAGCACTAGAGTGGGCACATTGTCCCTCCTAACTAAATTTATCAAAGGGATGTGCAAACCCAAAATAACAAGAAGAGAAAACGAACATTGTTCATAATGAGTTATTTTATAGGGTGTTTCCCTTCTTTAGCTTCAGTGTTCTGGTAATTTAACACATGGAATAATACCAGCTAGTAATTTTGGCTTTGAATGTTGTTATTTTATGTCTTATGAGAAGTTAATTGCATCTTAGACACAGTCAAAAAGGAAAATAAAAAATCCCCGAGATATGGGATAGATTTCTTTATATTGCTGCTTTCTATTCATTCAGCACCAGTCCATGCTAGACCAAGCAGAACTGAAAATGAGGGTGGAAAAAAAGTGGACACAGCAGGTGTAAGAGAGAGCTCAGACCACAAAGGAGTGCTATCATTTTATAACATGAGCTGGTCTTCCATAGCGACCTGCAAAGAATGTGGCCTTTGAAATAGCTTCACTAGAATTAGTAGCCTTTCAGGAAATATTACTATTGTTCTGAATTCCACTTGAAAATTTAATTTGCCCCCTGTTATTTTCAGGCAAATTCCAGCAGAGCTTTATTCTATGAAATCTGCATAGGTACATAGGAAACACCGTCTTGAATCAGGAAATTCATATGCCTTGGTACGCAGAGTGATCTATTTATCATGTGTGTGTTTATCTGCTCACAATGAGAAAGCTTGCGCAGATATAACTCACATGGAGGTGCGTGTGTTCTGTATTGAAATCATATGCATTCTATAACTATATTGTATTATACCACAAAATGCCTAATTAACTAGGAAGTATTGAATTGTTAACCAGTAAGTATTGAAATGTTAACTAGTAAGTACTGAAATGTGAAACTTCAGAGTTTGATCTTAAAAACATGCATAATAGCAATACTGCAGTATAGAAAAAACATGATGTGATGCAGCTTTCATACAAGCAATAGGCCAGAAGAACACTTGCCTACTGGCCCGATGTCAGACTTCAATTCTGAACACTCTTGCTTTGAGGAGTATAAATCAGGTAGCTCTGAGCTGAATCCACTTGTGGTTATCTCAGACAGAGGCAGACAGATGTGATACAAGGATGGCTAGATTATCATTCCATCATTATCTCCGGAAAGATGTAAGTCTAGCTGGTTACATCGGTGTGGTGATCAGAAGGTGTGGTTGGCCTCCAGAGACCTGCTCAAGCTTGTTTGAACAGCAGCTAGCAAGGTGCCCATACTGGTGTGGCTGCAGTCCCACTGGTGGCATGCAAGAAGCTAGGGTAGCCAGAACTCCTGTGGGTGACCAGTGTCCCCACTCCAGCGGGTCAGGAATGTCCTCGTGTGCTGGCATTGCACCTCCAAGCTGCAGTAAAGACGTGGCTAGCATCTCAAAGCCAGATGTTGTAATTTGTATCAATGAGTGGATTGCACATGCATTGCTAATTTACAGTGGCTCCAGTTGCAGATGACATAGCCTTTTATTTTACTCAGATTTTCCCCAAGCTTATAGGGAAAAAAATTTACCTAGATTTGTAGTCCTTTAGCAACCATCTCTTTAAAACTATTTATTTAGCTTATAAATCTAACTTTTAATAATATGAAAAATAGGCGGTGTGGGATACAATTTGGGAAGTAATTGAATTAATTAATTGCCATATTTCTGCATTGAAGGATGTCAATGTTTAGTTAAATATGTCAATGAAAATGACAGTGACTGGATCATCTGTGTAAGACTGAAACTTACTGCTTTATAAATGCAAAACTGATTTTGGATTGGATTCTGCTGAGATCAGATCAATAGTCAAATTTGTCACTTTAGCTAAACATAAAGGTGAACATATCTTCCTTTATTCTGCTTTGATATAGTATATAATGTGTATTTCTTTAGAGAAATATTCAGCAATACCATTTTGTTCAAAGTCATTGTATAATAACATTACTGCGTTTATATTTTTGTGTTATGCTAACTTTACTTTTTGCTATGAAACAATCTTTAAAAGGAAATGTGTCTTTTCCACCAGCTCTACAACTTTTCAAGTTATGACTGGCTACCAGCAGTCACACTGTGTTATTTCGTACTGCTATGTCTGAAAAGATGTAACAAAATATGGCAGAACACAAGATATGTCAGAAATTCAGGAGCTGAAATACACATTTTGGTGAAAAAAAATATGTACCAGTTCTCTGCAAAATCTATCCAAGTAGACAATATGTGATCAACTAATTGACTGCCAATTTGGAAAGGAACATATACCACTTCCCTCTCTATAGAATTAGTGGGTGAAAGGGGTCTGTCAGCAGGGGAAGAAAAAAGTGAAACTAAGGGCAAGAAAGTCCACAAGATCTGCTAATGCGGCCTCCACTTTATTTTGGGTTTGGTTGGTTTTGGGGGTTTTTTCTTCTGTCTAAATAAATTAACAGCTTATGGCATTTTTGCTTTTTCTGTGGAAAATGTGGGTCCAGAGAGACCGGACATCTTATAACTTCTTATCAATTCCAATAAATTGTTCATTAACAGAAAACAACAGGAAAACACCCTAGAAGTTGAAAGATTTCTGTTTCCCATTTGAAGTGACTTTGAGCTTTGAAATGTATTTCAAATGTATTTTTTCAAATGTCAAAATGTAAAATGCCTTAGGAATCAAAATAACTCATTTCAAGTGAAACAAAGCATTTTTTAACTCAAAATATTTTCATTTTTTTTCTGATTGAATAGAAAGCAAAATAATTTAAACTACCTTGACTGACAATTATTTCCCTTCCATGTTTTCTGAGCTGCCAAGCTAAACCAAAATTTATTACTTTCACTTCAATGTACTAAAATATGCATAAATCTATCTAGCTTTTTGTTGGATGTCAGTCAGGAAAAGCAGGTGGAAATTCAAATTCAGTCTGTACAGAGGGAAAAAAATGAAGTAGAGGTTAACCAATAATCTGTTATAGATAATGTTCATTAACTTTGGGAAGCATAACTTGGAAAAGAGCTTTTTCTCATAAAAACATGCTAGAATTATTGATAGCAATACCAAATAAGCAAGCACTTATGAACTTTCTATGATTTGGTCAGAATTTAAATGAAATCACAGTATGATAAAAAGCATCAGATATACATATATGTGTTTCAATTACACTCTAGTTTCAACTTTTGCTATAAAGTTTTGCTGTAGCACAAGCAAAGGGCAAATTTCCAGACACCTGGGGAGCCATGCTTAGCCCTGCTCCCTCTCGCTTGTAATGAGGTCATTCCTCACTCGTCACTCCCATAATACTGCTATAACTGCAATAAAGCTTGGAATAATCAGGGTAGATAAGAACCAAAAGATAATTTTTAATAAATTATCTTTTCTTTTTCTTCACTGAATATAGAAAATATTTACAAGTTTAGCAGTGGTTAAATCTCCTGCTTTTTATAACATAAAGTGGCTTGCTTTAACTTGGCAAAAGAAGAACTATGAAGAATTTTTAAAAGTGGAACTACCTCTTTCCAGTTTCTGACATTTGTGTGTCTGATCAGCTTTCGTTCTATGTATTTGTTTTGTTTATGAATGGTGTGCACACATACAGCCTAAATGCAATAACTTTGCAGATAACTAGTTAATGTAGCAGCTGAGTTTTTAGGATCTGGTTGCCACAGACTTTGGGATCCCTGCTAACCTTAGGACATGTCTTCCTTTCAAGGCAGAAATCTCCTAGACGCTGTTAGATCCAGAATCAGCGTCAGTGTAGCAGTGTCAGGGTAGGGCCACGGACAAGAAGATAAGCCCTGCTTCTCAGCAGCAGGGACACACACAGCTGTACTTCAACTGACCTCGCTTCTCATGGCGCTAGGCTGTAAAACACTTAATATCAGATGGTGTCAGTGGTAGTTTAGGTGCCTCTGGACATTGTTTAAATGCCTTCATATATGCCTTGTGTAAGACACAACTTCAGTTCCTGTGTCTGAGCTTCTTCCTGTAGGCTTTGCTCCTGATCTTAAAAGAGGACCCTTGTTCTCTGTAGTGTTTACTGCAGTGACACAGCATCTAATGCCAATCCAAAATGTTTCATGTTGGATGTACAAGCCCATTCTCAAAAGCAGTCAGACTGTGTCAATGCTGCTCCCTGTTCAAGCTGCTGAGGTGTCCCTCTCCAGAACACAGTTAAGCTCAGCTGTAGCACCGGTGTTGTGACAAGGCTTTTCAAGCCAGCCTGAAGCAAAACAATGGCAGAGGCCTCCCAACTCTTTGCTGGTATACAAACAGGGTCCAGCCCTCAGAAACGTCCCTTGGCACTGACTGATTCACTCGCACAGGCATAGTCATAGAATTCAGCTCGCTGCAGACTTGCAGAACTGATGCAACTGATCTTACACATCTAATCCATTAGACAAATGTGAAGTCAATTTGTACATCTGCAGTGGCCATTTGCTCAGGATGTCTGAGCAGAGGGCAGCTTCACTGGAGCTATTGAGCTTCTCCAACAAGCCTGCCAATTGCCTGGAATTCCTAGACTAACAGCCAAAAAAGCAGCAGGACAGTAGATGATGTATAAAGATTTGCTGCCAAATATGGTGGAGCTGGCACCTGTGACATTAGCTTAGTACTCAGTTCCCACTGTGAAGATCAGTGATTATTGCTTTAGTAAGCAGTTCTTAAGTGAGGTACCTGATATCTGTTGTTGCAAGAGATGAAGTGCCAAAGGCAGAAAGATGGGGAAGTTATATAAAAAAAAAACTAATCCTTGGGGCTCACCGTTCAACTTACCTTGGGTTTTATTATGCCTGAAAAAAATTCTTTGAGTTATTTCACCAAAAAAACAGTACACACAAAGAGATTTCTCAGTGGGTTGCTTATTAGTTGAAATTTTACAAGTTGCCAGGACTGCCTGGATTTCTGAGTCCCATTTTACAAGAATCAAAATTGCAGAAGGTCTCCAAAACGTGATACTAACCTGTTTGCAATAGCACAACACTGTTCACCACAGGAAGACATTGTCATGGGATTGGTTCATAACTCACTGATGCCAGTAAGACTCTGAAAAGATTCTTATTCAAAAACCTCCATTAAAGCCTGTGTCTCTTTGAACATCAGAAGTTGCCATGCATTTATGTGAATATATTATAGGTAGGTCAATTCTGTCAAGTGTATGTGTAGTTTCCCTAAGTTACACTAACAATAAAAGAAGGAAAGGGCTGGCAACGTGATGTTCAGCAACAGGTTAGTTGCTGTTTTATCTTCAGATTGGAAACATTAACTGTACAGTCTGAGACTTGGCAATAATTAATCCAGATGTAAAGAAAAATAACCTTTGTCTTTGATTCTATGTGCTATGCCTTTGAATAAATGCACATTAGTGAACTATTTTATATATGACTCATAGCATCGTAATTGGTCACATATTCTTCAGTTAATAAAGATACAATTAAAACATAAAGTTTGGAGAAAAGAGTAAAAGGTCAGTGTTGTAAAAAAACCCTGTCCTTAAAACCAGAGGTTGGATGTCTTAAGATTGCCCCAGATAATGTCTCTCCCTGAAGCACAGAAGGTCACATTCTGTAGTCAAGTAAAATCTCTGAACAATGTGACTTGTGGCACAAGTATTGTTCCCAGGTCCTATGCAAAAGTTGCAAAGAATGTTTCCATTACTAAATGGGGAACAGTTTACAAAGGTAGGTTTGTCTCAGCCTTACCAGCAGATGGAGTTGGAACCAGGATCTTGATATGCATCATCATTAATATGAATAAAGTTCTTTTCTAGAATAGCAGCACATAGCTGGTATACTGGTGGCATCTCAATTTATAATAGAACAAGTATGCAAGGTATAAGTGGACAGAGATTTTTATTCAAATGCAAATGAAAAAACACACTTGAGAAGCCTAGAATCTGTGCTGTAATGTCTAACGTGATTTGGAAAAGGTAAGAAAAAAGGCAGATATGGCATTTTCCATTCACAGGCAACTGACTGGGTTATGAAAGTGATGTGTAAGGCTTTAAACTACATCCAGAGAAAGTAAGCTTATGAAAAAAAAGCACTGTGCCAAAGAATACATTGTTACAGATCCTCTTTACATACAGTTAATTATTATAGTGCGTTTCTAATTTATCTACATCAATAAATCCAAAGACAAACATGTTACTTGGACAGTCTGGGACTGAAAACGTAAGTTATTTAATGAAATCAAGAAGTGAAGAAGATATGAAAAAACCTATAAATTTCCCCTTTTTCCCTCTCAGCTTCAGCTGTAGGTATAGAAGCTTCTCACCTAAAATAATAATGGAACAAAAAGGCTAATTGCTTCCACTTTCATGAAAAGTATGAAATAAGACTCACCCTCTGACTATTGTATTTTGGTATCAGGACATTCCATGAGTCTTTACATTGGAGGAAGCTGTTCTGATTGCAGACCACAAACCTCTCGTTAAAATTCTTGGAGCAGAAACTGATTATCTGGCTGATACGTTACAGAAGTGGACATTAAGGCAAACTTCTTATCATTATATCACAGCTAAGTTATCTGAAAAACAAAGTAAAGTTGTACTTTTCCTGTTGACTATTAGAGATTAAAAGGTTGCCGCAAAGAATCCTTCCACTTACTCATCCTGCATCCCTCCCCTTTTGGGGAAGTGGGAACCTGTACCTTGGAATGAGCTACATCAGAAAGGGAAAAAGTCCCTCAGCATGATTTCCTGCTGCCCTGCAGCTTGTGTATGCTTTAAAACATGGGCAAAGTAGGTGAGAAGTGTTGCCATCTGGACGGGCAGTTTTCTACACTTACTCTATACAGGTGCAAATGCTTACAAGGTGTGGGGCAGTGAAGGAGCAAGAACATGCAGTTCAGAAGGATTCAAGAATTTGTGTACAAACGAGTCAAGCCATCCTGCTCACCAGCAGCCCCCAGATGAACTCTACCAGAGTCACTGCAGCACTGTCTCCCTCCAGATGTTCTGGTAAGTGGGTAGAAGCAGAGTCAGACAGAGTAACAGACACAGAAGTCCATTAATTCTCAGTGGCCCACCTTGGTCCCAGTTTTGATGTCAGGGTCACTGGGACAAACACAGAAGTCAGTTAATTCTCAGTGGCCCACCTTGGTCCCAGTTTTGATGTCAGGGTCACTGGTACTGCTGCTATGAAGGTGAGAAAGTCTTTCTTTTGAGCACTAAGAGGCTTAACCACACCTGAAAGGAAACTTGTGTGATCACATAAACATAAAGCTTTTGCTTAGCTTCCTCTTCCCAGATGCTTTACCTGACCACAGGGAATGAACCTAGGAGCACACTGTCACTAGGTGGAACAGTGAAGTCCAGTAATTTGAAAACTACCTGCCTCTTCATTTTCATTTCCTTTCTACCTCTAATTTGTATTCTTTAAAGATAAAGCCTGGAGTAAAAGGTAAGTTTGTCCTTTGTGATCAAACATCACCAATGCACACACATGCCTACAACACTTGCTCTGACCACTGGAGCCTTCTCAGCTGCTTTTTAAGCTTTGCAATTCTCAGTGGTGCTTCCAGTTTGCCAAGCATCCAGCTTCCTACCCTAAGGGGCAAGCATACACCTGACTCTCACATCCCTGCTCAAATGGGTTTCATAAACTAGATACCTCCTAGTTAGATTTACCTGCAGTGTTTAATCTAGAGGAACCACGTGGCTGCATCTACATCAGTACCTTAAGCAGCATCAGCATGCTGGCATATGTCACTGCATTCAACAAGCTACTCTGTGAATTTATTAAAGTACCCCCTGGTATATATAGCCCAGGCCAGCTGGCACTCTCCTAAATTTCTGAGCAAGTCAGGAAGTTACCAAAGGCCAAGAAACATTCCCAACAGACCCTTTGCATCTGACCATCCTGTTCAATAGGAGGACATGGCCAGACTGTGCCAGCCTCTGCACTGTTAACATTTACAAGCTGAAATGTAAGCTCAGAGCTCACCTGCAAGACAGGAACACAGAAAACCTCCAGACCAAAACTTTTCTTGAAAGAGTTAAAAAGGAGGAACTCCTCTGATTTTACTCAATTGCTCAGTAGCAGAAGCTCTAAATCTGTGTAGGGAAAATGATCCTTAGGGGATGGGTATCATCACTCACCCACACAGGACTGTATGGAATCACACTCACTCATGGTCCCTCTTAGCACAAGAAAGTGTTAAGGTCCTGTATACAAAGTGGCATAAATTTCATCGTCCCCATTTTAGAATTGCTCAGCATCTGATTTTTTTAAGTCATTTCTCAGTAGAAGAGAATGGATTCAAATCCTCATACATTTCCTACACTCCAGTGTCCTGATCTGCTGCAGGGAGGACGGCACCATACACACATCCTGCTTCAAGAGCAGAAACCCCCTTCTAACCTACCACCCAAAAAAGACAGAGTGACAACCCAACTACAGATCCTGAAGGAAGAAATTTATACTACTAATTTCAGAAACATGCAGGTGTTCAGCATTCGGCAAGCAAAGGCAGCTCAGAGTGCTGCATATAGGGGTCCTCACTCCTGAGCATCTCCCCGCCAGGTGCTCAGGCACCTTCTCAAGGCTATGAAGCCCATGCAGGAGGCCAGGCTCCTTCAGGTGCATCATCATGTGTAGCAGGACAGTGACGTTCTTCTGCCAATCTTAGGGCAAGGCTTATGTGAGATCCAGTCTTTTCTTCCAATACTCACTTGGATACTTTGCAGATCCACATATTTCCATAATACACACTAAAAAATGATGGTCCTATTTCTTTTCTCATTTATGTCCACATAATTCTGGTACAACTCCACTGAAATGGGTGAGGCAAAAGCATATATAAACAACAGGAAAAATCAGGCTCTGCATTTCTTGGTTACAATTCTCATATGTGACAAACCATTCTGGGGCCCTCTTTTGGAAGTATCTAACTTGAAACAGCTTTTCAAACTGGAGTACTTAATACTGTCTATAGATCAGTCTTCTGTAGGGCACCCATAAGTGAAGTTCCCAGTATTGCAAGCCACTCTTAAAAATCTTGGCCATTTTTAAAAAGGATGTGTCAGTGTCTCAGACAGATGCAAAAGCAATGACCATTCAAATAGTTTGGTGTTTACAGATTCATCAATCAAAAAGAAACACTTTGATCACCTAACATGATTCAAACAACATACTTGATATCTGATACCAGACCAAGATCATACCGGTCTAATAAACTTTTGGCTCCTGCAAATTTCTTTTAAAAAGTATAAAAGAGGATCAGTTATAGAGAAGTTGATTAATATGTGCTCTGCTCAAACAGTCTTGAACATCTGTGTATTAAATTCATTTATTAAATTATACCAATCTGTATTTTAATGAGTAAAAGATACTTATTCTGCCATCCATCAAAATAAACTCAGGAAATACTTAACATTATAATCATTTTTCTTGTTTGAACATGAGTTATGAAATATGAATCCCACACTAAGAATGCTGTACTTGCCATTATGATCAAATATGTTTTTACAGGTGCACCAAATATTCTGTTTTCATTTCATTCTCAAACTGTTGAAAATATAAACCATGTTTTATATTTCTTATGTAGGTAATATTGCCTTTTTCCCCCCACATGGCACCCATTATTAGTGAGTTATTACCATGCCCTTTTTCAAACACACACTACATATCCTAAAGTTGCTTAGTAATGAAAATACAGATTTATGTAACATCTAGTATCAAATAACATTTAGGGCACACTTCGGTATTGAAAGGTTTGGGGCACTAATAACTTTCAAGTGCATGTTAATATTGCCAGATAAGGCGTATACAATCTGCTGGGTCAAGTTCAGTCTTTTACCACTTTGCTTTTTTTGCTCAAGGAGAGTTAACTTTTAGGTACAACAGGATTTAATATATGCATGCATTGAATTTTTGTTTCTTATTGTTCTGATAACTGTGATTTTTATTTCCATTTTCTTGGTCTCCTTTTATTAAAACAAAGAAAAGGAAAAAAAAAAAACCTGGCAGACAGACAGCAAGCTCAGCTGGGACAGCAGGTGAGCTAAACTTCCCAGTATCAGTTTGACACCATATCAAACACTAAGTACAGTCATTAAAAAAATTCCTTCCTTCTATTTGTACAGAATGAATAGCCATTTAAAGACAGAACTTAGTGCTGGAAACCATATTCTCAAAGAAAACAGTATTTGGGAGAGCACAGTGAAGAAAAGCAAGATATGCCTGCAAGGCACAGAACCTCCCGGCTGGTATTGAATCCACATGCCTCTGGTGACTTCAGTGGAGCTACAAGTCCAGTCCAGAGGTTTGGCACCAGGACTCTAATAAACAGGTAAAACTCACCATATTAGTAAGCGAGGCTACAGTACTATCAATAAAGAGCTGGGAACTTCTCCATTGATTTCCGTGGGAGTAGGTTCAAACCATGAAAGAACGTATCAGCAATAGAGCCAACACACTTTAAAAAATCAGTCACATTCTGGAAAGCAAATGTAATCACCTGTTAATTCTTTTTTTTTGTAAAACAAATCAAGAGTAGGAAATAATTTGGCATTTTATTGGCAAACCCTTCAATGAAGCCATCACTTCATACAGGTGCAACCACAGCATAAGTTACCACTGTGCCAAAATCACAGCTGAGGCAATGTCAACCCTTTTCATGGGTACATGGAAAACAGCTGATATGAGGAAAGAGGAAAATGGTGTAGAGGAAAATCCATAAACAGAAGTTCCATGGTGAGTGAAAGACTGCAGCAACTCTGTTATAGCCGATTATGTCCAAACATGACACTAGGAATGGGAAAATTTACCACTTCTAACGTGAAGACAGTATTTAGAAAATGAATTTTCTTAAAGGAGATCTCACTGTTACCACTGCATTTATGATTTTTACTCCCTATCTAATCAGTCTGTATCATACATTACATTCTAAGTAATTTCTTGTTGAAAAAACCACCACATCCATCTTGTACCAACAGTTTGTGTTGATAGAGAAAGTGAAGAAAAGGCACTGGTCTGAACTCTCAAAATACACAGGACAAAGGCTTGTTTGCCGAGAACCTGTCATCCCAAGAAAAGACATACAGTCTTGACTGAAATACTTACAATAATGCAAAGAAGATATCACATCTTAATCTGAGTTATAACAACTATTACTTATGGGTATTGAATAATTTTCCACCTTATTTTTAAGCATAATTAATGTAGAATTATATTCTGAATGCTAGATTCCATTGAGAACACTTATGCACCAGTCTTCAAAGATAAGAAAAAAACCCCACAAAACATCTGACAGAAGAACACAGCCACTATCAGATCTACTAGAAGCATCAGGGAATCTAGCAAGTTTCTATCTACTGCACATCTACTTAAAAGAGTAGACAAATTCCTCCAGTTGGAAAAGCCTACATCCTTTACTGACTTTTCTGTACTATACAGAATAAAATATGGGCATACGTACATGTGTGAAAAACCACAGAGAGCAGTTCATTTAACCACAGAAGGCATTTTTCCTGACAGTTGTGTACTTCTTGACTTCATTATTTGAAAAGCACCTTCCTGAATTGCATTCTGTGGATAGGCTGGAAATACTGGAGATGCCATATCAATTGTTTAGTTGGGATGATCAATACAGATTCCTGATAAAATGCTAATAAATTATTAATGGAATTTTCTCTCCTTTTTACCATTTCTAATCAACACATCAAAAGGAAAAACTTCAGCTTGAGTTGGCGGAATGCTTCCTGCGTCCCAATGGTCCCAACTGATTTTACGATGAATCCTCATCAATATAGAAATCCACCCTTGTCAGCCACAAATAGGGCTTTAACAGTCACAATTCTTATAAACTCCTCAACAAGAAACATATAGAAAAATAAATCTGCATTAAGTAGCAGCCCAAAAAATTAGTATAGATTGGGCACATATCAGAGATAATACTTAGTTAAATGCTGAACAAAGTTGTGTCAGAAATATTGAGGATTCTTTAAGTTAATTACTCAAGTCATTGAATTATTTTGGGGAATGTCCTTCACTGCAGGTTTCTTAGCATTCAGCTTCAGTTTTGATCATCAATTTCAGGCCTGCAACACGTATGAAAACTTAGCAATTATTTTATGACAAAGCAGGAACCTCAGACTCTTCTGTAAACTTGTGAAAGTTGAATAGTTTGGTAATTTCTCCTCCCCAGTCTCCATCCTGATTTGTAAACCAACCGGCATAAACCAGCATAACGTTTCAGGGTAAACTGATAAAAAGAGTCAGTGAGCTACTCTTGAACTATTTCTTACCTGACCCAAATCTGGAAGTTAAATTCTCCGCCCTTCCAAAAAAATTGCTCAACCTTCTGCCATCATGAGGAAACTCAAATAGAGGAAAGTTCCACTTCCAAGTGTGGGTGGCTATCCTGTTCACATGAAAAACTGGCAGCAAGTTTTCTTTCTTTTACTCCTTAGGACACCAGACAGCTGCAAAATATTTTTGGAGGAAGAATTTGTTAATTTAATTAATTTTTAAGACAATAAAATAAGAGGAAACAGCAGTGTGTTTAGGGGTGTTCCACAGAAGTAGTAACTGCTGCATCTACAGGCAAAGGAATACCACCAGGGTGTAACTCCTAGTCCCAAACACCCAGACACATTAACACCACCCAAGAATGCAACTTACAGTCTTCAGAATCAAAAATGTGTTTTTATATTTGTAAGCCTTTTCCTTTGCCTTTTATAAGGTATCATGACTATCTGTGAGACATTCTCCATTTTGGTGTCGTGTCCATGAAGTAAATGTAAACTTTGAGAGGAGAAAACACACAAGCTAAAACTCTTAAGTGAACTGCCTACCACCACACTATTACATGTATTGGGTTTTGCATTTTTTCTATTTTTCTTCTTTTAAGAGTGATACTCCTGATTATTTCTTTGTCAAAGAGAACTTAAATTCCCTGTGCCCCAATCTGTTCCTCACATACCTGTTTTCAACTGCCATCTGAGGCCTTTGACAAGCAACATATTACTTAAACATTCTAATCATTATATTGAATAATTAGGTTTTCAAGACCCTCTGAATGCATATAATTAACACAAGGCTATGGAAAATAAAAAATCATGCTAAACGATAAAAATAGTATTATATAACATGAAAAACCTATTAGAACAAATAACTCCGAGAAGAGACACAGTTCACACTGAAGAAGATACCTAGCAAAGTAAGTAGTAATGCTGAAAAAGGATAAGAGGGAAATGCAAATCCAATGCAAATTTACAAAGTTACATGGCTGTAGCAGAGCTGAACTACACATACATAGAAAGAGGAATGTTCCTTTTCCTTTTATCTCCCAGAGTTTTCCATGGTCCTACCCACCTTGGGCCTTGGAAGTTAATGACACATTGGAGGAAATTCACAAGCAAGTATGCAGATTGTCCATACTTTTATAGTAGTTGATTTAAAATGAATGTGTGAATTTCAGAAGGTTAAGTGCTAAGCAAAGAGAGAGCACAATATCAAGATACATATATTTTAAAGTCCTAAACTCTGAACTTGTATTTAGGATGGTATTTATAGTTTCAGTGGAGTAGGATGGCAGCAGGGAAGTGTGAGATCAGGCAAACTTAACTGAGACATCTATCTGACCAAATAGTTTACAAAAGACAGTAAAGGAAGCTTCAGACTCTGAATATTTAAATGGGGCAGCCTAATCTAGTCAAAGTTATTCTTAAGAGAAAATAGTAATTTTTGCAAGGGAATAAGCTAGATCACTGGTGTTGAACCATTCTGGCTGGGTAAGTTACGTCTTTCATCAACATTTGAAAACACTTATGTCTTACTATAAAAGACTGGGTTCACACGTTAGGTTTTTATGTGTAGAGGTGCAGAGCTCCCAGAAAGCAGCAAAGGTACATCTGTGAATCATCTGAACTGCACACGCATTATTTCCACATACCTGAATCCTGGATTCATGCTGGTCTTGGAACCAGCACACTTACTGCATGTCCATTACTCAACACAAGTCCACCCAGAAATTTCTGGGAGTTCTTAGTTGGCTGTCAAAGATGATGTCTGAGAACGGGCTAATTCTACTATTAACAGACAGAATATTACTGGATGCCTTTTTCTTCCCAAGGCAACCTGGGGGTATACATGCTTCGAGGGCAACCTCAACTACTTCCTAGCCACCATCTTTCTTTAAGAAAGACCTTATCCCCCCAGCTTTAAGGAGAGGAGCATTGCTATTGCTGCCGTTGGTCAGATGAATATTTTTTTTTTTATTGTTTGCAATAACTATCAGATTTACATCTCTCTCAGAAGCTGTATCTTGTCAAACTGTCTGCTAATGAGACCACTGTTGTTTATTCCCTGTATGCCATCTTTTTACATTTACTACACTGAGAAAAGCAATTGGCAAACAGCAGACACAACAAAGATAATGCAACTGTAGAGAAGATAACCATCATTGAAAGGTATTATTTACCAATTTGCTATAAAATCTTTTAAGTGAAGTATCAACTGAAATTTTGTCTTGGAGATAGTTGAAAATAGTCCCTTAAGACAAAGGAATAAGAGATTGTTTATAAAAGCTGGTTCTCAGCAGAGGTTTTGGGAAGGAAATAAGCATTCTTCACCAGTTGCACAGTATATTGCCTTAGGCAGCGTACATTGATACTAAAACAGCTTGTCTTATTATTCATCCCTGTTCATTTCTGCAGTTGGTTTTGGTGTTGACATGAAAATAAATGAATAACAGAGTATCTAAACAAATGTTTTGTCTAATGGAGATCTTATAAATTACATGCCAGTTACATAAAATGTCAGATTCTCTTCTGTCGCTGTGTTTTGCATCAAAACAAAGTATGTGATTTATGAGGAAAACAATTAAATACAACCAAAAGAGCATGGAATGACTCTCCCTAAATTCCACAGAGCTTCAACACGGATTTTTTTTTAAGAAGAAATAAAAGTTACTGACAAAAAGAATTTAACCTCAGAAGGCCCATGGGGATATTAAGAAACTTACACTACTCTGAAAAGAAAGACCTAGTAGAAGCTCCACAAAGTGCTTACAGAGGGGCATAGCAAAGCATGAAAATAAAAATAATTTAAAAAAAAATTAAAAAAAGACACATAGAGTAGATGTAGATTAGATTATAATAATGTAGTCCATTAGTCTTTTGTACACAACACTACAATTCCCCCAAACATACAATTACAGATATGAAAAGTTTGAGAGTGAACAGTATTTCTATGACCTCACTTACAGATTTCTTACAGTGTCAACAGAAGGAAAGAGAGTCTACTACAAGGAATGATTAAAAGCATCTAAGTGAGGCTTCTGGCCTAAATTCTTCAGTGGCACCTACAGAAGGACTTGCAGGAGTATGGATTTGCAGTGCCTAGTCTATACATCTCTCCTCTTGTTACAGCTAGTACCTATATATTTTCATATAGGTTCCTAAACATCTGTGGAACGCTTTTAAATTCAAATATTTATTAGACGTGAAGTGGAATGGTACAAGTGCTTGCACTATGTCTTCTTGACTGCTTTTGCCAATTCTTCAGTTCTGACTGGTCACCAGCTGCTCTTTGCCACCATTCAGTATGAATATTACTGATACTCCCAGAATCCTACAGCATCATGACAGGTCATGGTGGAACTTACTCACTGATTAATTACTGCTTCAGAACGCATTTCTAATTCCTCTTCTCCTCCAGGGACACACACTTGCCCAGACACATGACTAACTGTACACTCTGTGTGTTACAAAAACATCAGAAAGATTGGTGCCTATAGTTAGATGGCCTTAATTCTTCCTGTGAGAACATAAAGGAAATCTTTCTGTTTGACAAAACTATGACACCCACAGATCCATTTGATTTGTGCCACTCAATGCAAAGCATACATTTTATTCTGATTGGTTTCTTTCAAACTCTTTAAAGGAAGGGAACAAGTAGATATTCAAAGACACTTGACAAAATTTGCTTTTCAAAAACATAAGGTACAACCCCTCCCCATACTTGTAGAGACATCTGAAACTAACTGCTTCTCAAAGAAAAAAGAATCTTGAATTAAGAAAGCTATGAATTATAAACTAATACATTCCTAGTTGTTTTAAAATTTTGTCAAATAAAAGAAGACTCGTACCAAACTAAGACATGGGTAAACTGTTGGCAGTTATAACTAACAGTGAGTTAAACCAAAGCAAAATAAAATTTTAAAAGCCAAATTTAGAAGAATTTTTAATCTTAAAGTCAAAAAATGGATTTGCATACCTCGGGAAATTGAGGCATGTTTTACTATAACCACTCAACAATAATTCTACCTATGCAGTTTTTAGAAACATGGTGATTTCATTCTTAAGTGTAGAATCATACTGACCAGAAGGCTTTAACTGAATTTTTTACTGAGCAGCTGCAAAACAATACTTAATGCCAAATAACTATGCTGTATATACCAATAGCTAAACTTCAGAATAACTGTGGGATTTTGCATCCAGCAGGAAAAAAATCATGGCTGTGTATTCTTACTACATAAGAATGTCTATTTGAACTGATTTAAGTATTTTAAATTCTAATGTTAAATCATGAGACTCCTCTTGATTGGAAAATTTATGAGATCATTGACAGTCACATAAATTAAGCACATTAAAACACTGCTCACAAACTGAATTAAAATCTGGCTGGAAGAGGCCAGATTTCAAGTTTCATTTTAATATAAAAACTGTTGCTTTAGACTTCTATAGAATCAGAATAAATACATTGTTGAGCTCCATTGTTTTAAGTATTTTGATTTACTAAGTGATCTGATATAAACCACAACAAAAAAAAATCTTTATTTTACTTCATATTCCTTTTATTTAACTTTAAGTTCTGCTTTGAATTCATAGAGTTCCGAATTTCTTAAGTTGCAAAGCAAGTAAAATCAATAAATTCATAAGAAACATGTTACGGAAAATTGCCTAATTAAAATTCCTAAAGCACTACGGGTGTTTTGTACTGCACTTTCCCTGATATTTGCCCATTGCAGATATGTTCATTAACCTTTTTTATTTGATACTGCAGTTTCTTTCTTTTTGTGGGTTATATATTAGAAAAATAATGTTGCTACTGCTCATTTACATATTCAGAATATACTGTATTCCCATGAGTTGTGCACTTCTCTTTTCTAGCTTGATAACCTTATTAAAATTATAGGCCAGAACATGGCACGATGATTGGCAAACAGTGTTTTCTGGAAGACTGTGCTGGTTAGAACTGAAATCACCATTTGTTTCAGCATGTTCCAGGGAATGATTGCCCACTGAGATAATGTAAGTTAAGTAAAAAAAAAACAACCTTCAAACAAAATTTAACAACGAAGTTGTATCATGTATATTTAGGGGAAATTCTATGTATTTAATACAGTGTCCTGTGTTGCAGAGTGCAATACTAGTCTCTTTAAAGAGCTTTTCTTCCTACTTTTCTAACAGTACCATAAAAAAATCATTGTTAGAATTCATCATTCCAAATAGTCAAGGCTAGCATTTTATAGAAGCACAAGTAATTATAAGGAAAGGATATGTTATAGAAATAATAAAACCCTAGTATAAAGGTCAAGCTATGTGAAGTGAAAAGCTTTTATTAAAGAACCTCTAGTTCTGACCTAGAGACCCTCAAAATCATTATGATCATCCCTACCTCTCTTAAAATTAAATGGTTAGGTTACGAAACATATTTTAATATCATCAGCATAACTTTCACATAGAATGCACTCTTGAAACATCAAATCATAGCAATATCATGGGGATACGTGCAGAGAATATCAGTATTTATGACAGCAACTGCACCTAGTCTCTCACTTTATTTTGCTCTTCCTTGTGCTTCTGATTCTGTACTTTTAAGAACAATTTGGGGTCATATTTAGTTTAGTCTTAGTCTAAAAATTATAGAAACAAATTCACCCTGGATTAACCTTTCTATACACTGTTGCTAGAGCAGCTAGAAGTTCCCACTTTGACAAACTGAACATTATCATGTCTTGCAAAAAACACAATAACTGTACTAAAAAGCACCCCTCTTAGACAAGTGTTGCTAAGTTAATGAGCCCAAAAGACAGAGAACATAAAATAACAGTGAGGGGATTATAGACAGGAAGTGCTCAGGGACCACTCTTAACTGATCTGCAAAATGGCATGTGACAAAAAAAATAAAGGCTACAAATGTGTATTTGAAAAGAACACAAATGAACACAGTTCTCTAACTACAAAGGACAAATCATTGACAGCTCACTGTAACATACTCTACTGCCTTCCAATGTCAACTCTTGTGCAAAGTGTTTTCAGACATTTTTCTTAGCTATTACTTTAGCTTCACTAGCTTCACGATAAAAGGTGAGGGGAAAATATTTGCAATATAAGCTATAAAATCTAACACACTTGTAGCAGGAAAGTGTCAGTCAAACATGATGGAAGACGCTGAACAAGGTAGAAGCACATGGATAAGTGAATAACTGTGAACTTGTAGTCACTTTTTTGCTAAGCTACTGGAAAAGCAATATTGTTTAGGAAGTCAGTGGGATGTCAACGAAGTGCGTGCTGATCTGTAATGGATGTGGAAAACTCTAAGGCTAAAATTTTTTAAACATTGCCTAAAAGGTTCAACAGTTGACAAAATCAATAGGAATTCCACATCTAATGTTCAAAAGTGGATTTGAAAAACATTACTTTAAGTGCACTTTTCAACTGGAAATATGAAGTATTTATATGATAGAGAATGAAAGTCTTTCCATGTTCTCCTACAGACCTCCCAAGCATTGATCAGAACATCCATATTCTCCCCTTCTCTGCATCCACTTCATTCTTCTTCCCCCATTCATTGACACTCTTTTTCAGCATAACCGCCACATTTTTTCTATTTTCCCCATCTTTTTATCTCTATTGCTTATTGTACTCATTAAGAGGTGAGCATATATTTTTAGTGAACATGCATGTATAAAAATAATATTAAAAAATAATTTTAAAGTCATATGCAAAAGTGACAGCATGCCAGAATAAGCTTGCCCATGCAATCCTAGCTTATTTTTCTTGGGCATATGCATTTTGATACGGGCTTTAATTACATGATCACAAATAGCACCCCAGCCATTTCAGTGCTCAGATTGGGTAGTGTTTACTTAATGAACAGCTGTTCAATATTTACTTCATTATTCAATACATGGTCCTATTGTTCAATGATGGCTTCATGCCATCTTTGTTGCACGCTATTCAAACCCTTCTCTAAAGATATTTCTTAACTTCCCCACAAATTTGTTTTATGATGCTCATCAGTATAGTTTTGAAAGTTTTACAAATATTAATTATATCCACAATATCCATGTGAGTTGATGGGTACATCCTACAAATGTGGAACTGAAGTAGGCAGATTACAGCTAATAATTTCCATGAATTTTTGAATATCCAGTTTGAAATGCCTTGGGTTTGACTTACAGCTCCCACTGACCTAAGTTGCAGCAGGGAGTCTTCAGCACTTCCTCAAATTTGTTTCCACAATCTGAGGCTGAGTAACCAAGAAAATGAAGCGCTTCCTTTTAGCATCAATCTATGCAAAGTTTAGGTTACTTTCCCAGGATCGCAAACCTAAAGCTGAGATTGGAAGAGAATTCAATTGTGTAGACTAGCATCCACATCTTTGTTATGAGGCTCTCTCCCTTTCCCTTAATGAAATCTTGCTTCAGCTTTATATTCCTTCCCACTTCTGCAACAAATGGGTAACGAAGACAACCTTACCTATGATACAAACACCAGAGAGATAATCTCCATCCTGTCAGGGGGACAGAGATCCTACAAGTAAAAACATATGGATCTGTAATGAAAAGTTGTGCCATGATACATAGGCAAACCTTTAAAGTAGAATTTCCTGCTCTTTGATACCCTGAATTTTCAATCCTAATAACGTTTTACTTCCCACTTCCAGTTTTCCCCTATTATTGACTCTTTGCCCAGGTAATCTCAATTTTGTCTCTGTAGTTTCCTCTTTGTTTTCCTTTAGCTCTCCCCTACATCCCTGAGCCCTTGTTTCTCTAGACATATTGATTGAGTCCAGTCCTTTTCTTTCTCAAATTCAGCTTTTGTTTCTATTGCATCTGAACATGCAGAAAGGTTATAGCTGAAAACAGATAATGGTCATAAAGAGTGTAATGCAAGATCAGTTCCCTGCTCCTGTTTTAGTGTTCACATAAACCAGAAACTCCATCTTTGTCTCTATCACTGCGAGCTAGGGCACACTCAGTTTCTTGGTGAGGGATGGTGCCTATTGCGTAGAGAAAGACCTAATGACACTGAGACACCTGAGGATGCTTTGGAGTTTTTAATCCATAAGGCTTAAGGGGTTTTGCCTATATCTTTACTGAAGCAGGAAAAAAACCCCAAACAAACAAACAAACAAAAAAAACCCCAACCAACCAAAACAAACAAACAAACCAATCAACCAACAAACCCAAAAACAAAGGTACACCTTTTCTTGCCAAACCAACTCCCTGAAAATTTTATTTTTTCTGTCCCTAGGTTTAGGAGCACTGGCACTTTACAAAACATGTACTTCAAGAATTTCAGTGACAAGGGCAAAAATACATACTTTTTCCTTGCATCATTCTTAGAAATGGCAGAACTATTCTGGCTGGAGCTTTCCAGAAAAGTACAGCCTGGGACAGCTACTTGGCATGGGAAAGTTCAGTCAAAACAGTTACAGTTTGGCACTACTGTAAGCAGACAAAATCAAAGTTTCATAATAGGAAACATTAGGTAATTTTAATAATAGGCAGTTCTATCACCTATAAAACCTTTAAACATAACAAAATATTATGTGTGCAAACAAATATCAAGAAAAGTCCTATTAAAAAGTGTCCTAGTGAAATGAAAAGGAGAAAAAACAAACATGCAAAAATGTGAAATATCACATCCTGTCCTTGAAAAATAAAGACACATATACTTCTTCACCTTAACACAGCAAGTGTTCTGAGCTTTCTTCACCTCTGTCCAAAAACAGAACACAAAACATCGCTTTAATCTGCCAGGAAAAAAAAGAAAAGCAAATAACAAGTTAAAGTCCTTGAGCTTCCTTGCTTCCTTGTATTAAAGCATGGCAAGTCTAGGGCCTAACCTCTGACATTCTTCTGGCTGCTTTAATTTAGCATAATGAATGTCCAGATAATGTATTTTAATTTTCTCTGTGTATGACAATCTGGTGAAGCCTCTTTCTTCATATCTCTCTCTCTCTCATTTCCCCATTCTGTCAATACCCAAAATACCGAAGAACATCTGATTGCCCTGGTTTTGAGTCTCATGGGCCAGGACTTAATTCAAAAGTATAAAATGTCCTGTACTGATTTTTTAACAATTTTATTACAAAACAATGTCCTGGAATGAAATACAGTAGTGATATTCAAGGGATATCAGTTTGGAGTGCTTAAGATAGTTAAAATTCAATTTATTCAATAGTTCCTATCTTTTAAAGACAAAGAGGGTTTTATGACTGTCTAATCTCTCTTGCATAACATACTATAAATATCCCACAATAACTTCTGCATTACTCACATAATTTTATTATTTGCTACAGAACGTGATTCAGAATCATATTCATGCTGGATTTAAAATCTTCATGTAATGGCAAATATACTACATCTTTGGATTTAAGTCATGAAAAATAGATGTTCCAGCACTAGCCCTGCATTGAAAGAGAACCAACAAAGTCTGTTCTGTTGTACTAAGTGCGGCAAAGGACTAACTTGAATAAAACTGATCACAGGCTATGAGGATAGTTCAGAATTTGTATCAGCTAGCAGAAAATCCCCAGGATGAAAAGAGTTATCTAAAGTAAAGGGTTATATGAATATATACAATACAATATAACTTGTAAATATTGCTTCTATTGTTTACCATAATCCTAGGCAGTAAACTCACAGGACCTTGCTGGTTTAAATAAAATGCAAGAAGGAACTGACTGAAGGATACATTTTAATAGCCCTCTGTCAGAGAGAGTTAACACACTTGCACCTCTAACAACAGCATTTTTATTAAATCTTTATTATGTTGTATTAAAAAAGTCCCCTTAGCCCTCAGGTAGTTGGTTGATGCTGAGTTTTCAAATGAAATATTTATGAAGTTCTTTGTTTAGAAGTTTAATTGTATCTTTAAATGACTTTCATATGTTTATGTGCTTTACCCTCCAATATAAATGCCATATGATGCTCTATCATACTGTCCAGAATAATCATTATGCATTTCACCATCACAACTGTTACATAACAATAAGCAGAAAAAAAGGACAAAAGGATAACTAAGTTAAACCAGATCCTATACATACTTATTTTGTTGGTAACACAGATCGTATCTCCAACTAAATGTGCTTCTAATCATGTAACATAGCATAGTGCTGTAATACTTTCCATATTTAAACTTTTGGTCAATGTATATTACTATAAAAGATACTAAAATGTTCTGTGCACTGGCCTTTCAATCTCTCTGCCACGGGCAGGGGGAAGGACAAGGCTCTTGTGGATAAAGAACAGGGGTGGAATGAAGAGACCTAAGATCTACTCCTTAAATAAAATTCAGTTTTTCTTCTGTAAGGGCTGTAGAGATCCATCACTCTTTTGGTACAACATTTAAGGGAAAAGCATAGTTTAGATTTATTTTCTTTCAAAGTAATGAGTGATGATTTTGAAATTACCTTACTGGTTTAGGAGCTAAAGGGACATTTTCAAAGGTGAAAGCACATTAGAGATCATGCCACTTCATGCGAAAGCAGTGCTGCATTAACTCTGATCCCACTGTCTTCTACCATGCTGTTCAGGTGCTTCCTGTAGAGCAAATTTTGACACTGCTCCAGGAAGCCTCTATGATTAGTCTTCAAGGAGTTTAGACCAGATAGATAACATGATAGGAGATCTCAAATGAAGTTGTTCGCAGTTTTACACATGGAAGACACACACTCATCATCCCATGCAGCCCTTTTCTGACCCACAGCTAGGAAGTGATATAAAATCATAGAACCATGGAATAGTTTGGGTTGGAAGGGATCTTGAAGATTATCTAGTTCCAACCCCCCTGCCATGGGCAGGGACAACTTCTACTAGACCAGGTTGCTCAAAGCCCCATCCAACCTGGCCTATCAACACTTTCAGGGATGGGACATCCACAAGTTCTCTGGGCAGCCTGTGCCAGTGCCTCACCACCCTCACAGTAAAGAATTTTTCCTTATATCTATCCTAAATCTACCCTCTTTCAGTTTAAAGCCATTCCCCCTTGTCCTCTCACTACATGCCCTTGTAAACAGTCCCTCGTCAGCTTTCCTGTAGGCCCCTGAAATGGGGGCAGTGAAAGGTAGTATAAGGTCTCCCTGGAGTTTTCTCTTCTCCAGGCTGAACAACCCCAACTCTCTCAGCCTGCCTTCATAGGAGAGGTGCTCCAGCCCTCTGATCATCTTCTTGGCCCTCCTCTGCACTCATTCCAACAGGTCCATGTCCTTACATGTTGGGGGCCCCAGAGCTGAATGCAGTCTTGCAGTAGGGTCTCACAAGAGCAGAGTACAGGAGGATCACCTTCCTTGACCTGTTGGTCACACTTCTTTTGATGCAGCCTTGGATACAGTTGGCTTTCTGGGCTGCAAATACACATTGCTGGCTCGTATTGAGCTTCTTGTCCACCAACACACCCAAGTCTTTCTCCTCAGGGATGTGCTCAACCTATTCTCTGCCTAGCCCGTATTTGTGCTTGGGATTGCCCCGACCCATGCACAGTACCTTGCATTGATTCTTGTTGAACTTCATGACGTTTCATGGGCCCACCTCTCAAGCCTGTCAAGGTCCCTCTGGATGGTATCCCTTCCCTCCAGCATGTCCACCACACCACACAGCTTGGTGTTGTCAGCAAACTTGCTGAGGGTGCAGTCCATCCCACTGTCCATGTCATCAACAAAAATGTTAAACAGCGCAGGTTGCAATACCGACCCTTGAGGAACACCTCATCACTGGCCTCCATTTGGACATCAACCTGTTGGCCGCAAAAATTTGAGTGCAACAATCCAACCAATATCGTGAAACTGCTCAAATTTTTGCGAACAGTGATGCCCTTCTCCATGCCCTGGGCAGGCTGGAGAGCCATCACAGACAGAAAGTAGAGGAAAGAAAAAGGTATGAAGCAAACTTCAGGGCCAAAAGGGTGCAAAACTTGTCAAGAGCACAGGCTACTATCCGCTGCTATTCTTTCACGTAAGCATGAATGATGCTGCAAGCCAGAACCTGGGCAGAATTAAGGATAAATATAAAGCCGTGGGGGTGCAAGTGAAAAAGTTTGGTGCCTAAATTATTTTTTCTTCTTTTTTCATGCAGGGTGCAGCCAGAAATAGATGTATAATGCACATCAACTTCTGACTTTGTGGCTGGTGCCATCGTGAGGACTTTGGCTTCTATGACAACGGGACATTCTTTGACTATAAACTCTCAGGAAGGGATGGGATCCATCCATCTAGAAGAGGCAAGGGAATCTTTGGTAGCATGCTGGCAGCTTGGTAAGGTGGGCTTAAAAAGTGAAGGACTCTGGGGGAGGGGTCCAAAGTGGCAATGCTCATGCTATCGCATCCAACTGAGGAATATGCCAGAACAGCAATACATGTTCCTTAACTGCCTCGCAAGATGAGTACCAGAAGGCCAGCCACCTCAAGGGTGCGTGTGGCTATGATGGATCCACTTCCATCCCTCCTGGGAAACCTGCATGCTTGATTACATGTCTGAAATGCCTGTACTCCAATGCATGCAGCATGGGGAAGAAACAGGAAGAATAAGAGATCTGTGTGCATAAGGGCCATAATCTCCTTGCAATTCCTGACATGGTGACATGATGTTTACACAGTACGAGGGCTGGCCTGCTGGAAGGCAGCTCTGCAGAGAAGAACCTGGGAGTTCTGGTGGGCATCAAGTTGCCCATGAGCCAGCAGTGTGCCCTGGTGGCCAAGAAGGCCAATGGGATACTGGGGAGCATGAGGAGGAGCATGGCCAGAAGGTCCAGGGAGGGGATCCTCCCCCTCTGCTCTGCCATGCTGAGGCTGCATCTGGAGTGCTGTGTCCAGTGCTGGGCTCCCAGTTCAAGGGAGACAGGGACAAAGATCATTAGGGGACTGGGGCATCTCCCTGATGAGGAAAGGCTGAGAGAGCTGGGCATCTTTAGCCTGGAGAAGACTGAGAGGGGACCTTACCAATGTCTACCAATATCTTAAGGGTGGGTGTCAAGAGGACGGGGTCAGGCTCTTTTCAGTGGTGCCCAGCAGCAGGACAAGGGGCAACGGGCACAGATTGCAGCACAGGCAGCTCCACCTGAATGTGAGGAGGAACTTCTTTACCTTGGTAGGGTGACAGAGCTCTGGGACAGGCTGCCCAGAGAGGCTGTGGAGTCTCCTTCCCTGGAGACATTCAAAACCTGCCTGGATGCGATTCTGTGCAACCTGCTGTTGGTGACTCTGCTTTAGCAGGGGGCTGGACTAGATGACCTCCAGAGGTCTCTTCAAACCCTGGCCATTCTGTGATTCTGTGCATCTGTGAATAAAGGAAATTGTGGATTCATTAGATGGGATACTTGCTTTGGTAGTTATCAGAGGGGATAGTGAAGGATATGATATCTATGGTTTATATTAACCACACATTACTATTGTACAGTTACAGGTATTAATACAGTATGTTAGCTCACAATACTACCTGAATACACTATGCAGAGTTCTTATTTTTTGGTCATGTGTTACATTAAAATCTTTTGAGCGGAGTATCAGTTTACAGCTCATGAAAGCCATTAGTTTTGCAAAGCCGGCAAAAAAAGGCCCTGTTGATCCAGAGGACTGTCAGTGTATGACTGAATAACATTCCCTGTTTTTCTACAACAGCAAATACTGCCTTGCTAAATTTGTCCTCCTGATGACAATTTTCATTGTAACAAACAGTCCCTAAAATCTGTCTTTCCTATAAGGAACTTACTCCACTTATTATCCTAACAGGCCACAACATCTAAGAAAAAATCTCACATATCATTTAAGGTAGAAAACAGTATTTTCCTATATAATATATTAGAATAAAATCTATGTGAAACAGGAAAAACTCTGGAAAGTACCTATGGGGACCACTGGTTTCAGAAATGCAGGAGGATTAATTCTTTTTCTAAAGCAGCTACTAGTCTGTCACAAAGTCCAGCTGCAAGAAGTGATAATTTTGCAAGTTTTTATAACATTGCTCCAGCAATTGCTCCAGAACATGTATGTAACTTTGAAGTCCTGTATGTTAATTGCATTAGTTGAAAATTAATGGAACCCTTCTCATCAAAATTACTATCTTGGAAATACAAACTTCTAGCAAGACACGATCAAACTTGATAACCCTTTACATTACACCAAAAAAAACTAACTGCAGGTTTTTTCAATATTTTATAGTGTAAACAAAATTTTCTGCTATAATTTTACACCCAAATGACACAAGAGTTTCACAGATTTCAGTAACTAGTTAGTTAAATGTATCACACATAAAAAAGACATTTCCCCCCCTGTTTTGTTCCCGTACAAAGGCTGGATTTTATTCTAGTCTTATTGATATCATTCTATTTATTTCACAGTTGTTAAGACCAATAGGAAGAGAAACAGAACCATTAAATCAGAGTTTCCTCTTTTTTCCTTGATGCAACCTGATGCTTTTTGGTTTACCATGGAATGGTTGCATGGTGAGAGAGACAGATTTACTTGTGTTTTTAATAATGTGTTCTCTTGAGAGAGAGTCAATATTTGCCCTGCCTGGCTTGGCTGGCCTCACTTTGAAAATACTTAGTTATGGTTTAAAAAGATTGGAGATGGTAAAGAACACATTCATTAGGACTTGCTACCACTGGGGACATGTGACAGAGAGAAACATCCATTAGAGGAGCATCCATTTTCATCAGAGGGAATTGTATTATGCAATTTCTTTTGCAATGTGAGCAAGTTCTGCCCTAAAACTGTATAAAGCCCTTTATATCCACTGGAATGTCATGCAAGAACATGATGCTTAAAACCTTTCAATTCTCCATGTCAGACTTCATGAAATGACACCGTTTCATCTCAAATAGTTCTTGGTCCAGCACTGTCCAATAGTTGCTCCTTGTGTGTATTCATCCCATTCTGACACAGCACTCGACAGCCAGTGTACCCCTTGCCTTTGTTTCCTGCTCTGAATAAGCTTGGTACTTCCATCTCATCTGACAAGAACTTAATTGCCCTTATTGTGCTGGACTTGTCTGCTTTCTTGAAAATGCTTACCAGAACAGTACATGCTATTCCAGATAAGGTCTTATCAGAGAGCTGTATCAGGACAAATAGCCTATCTTTATGGAAGAACTGTTTTGGAAGTATTTCAATTGAAATTTAATGGAAATACCATTAAGCTTTGTTTGGCTTTGTAAAAGGTGATACAAAATACTCTGAATCACCACAGCTGAAAAAATACAGTCCTCACTGATGCTCGCTGGAAAAAAAAATTCCCTTTTGAGAGGACTTGGTTAATTATTTTGCTTATTTGTGACCCAAAATGAAAATAAAAAGCAAAAAGCGCTGTCATTACTTATTATGTACACAATTTATCACTGAACACAGCTCTGTTCCTCTGCTTATTAAGCCTCTCCCACATTTTTTTTTTGTGTTTTGGGCTTCTAAAAAGCCTTAAGTAAAACTGATGCTACCTAACAACTCAATCACTGCGGTCTTCTGCAAACCTCTGAGCTCGCTGCTGTTTTCTCACCAGTACATCAAAGCTGACTTAGGATTTTAAATATTTCATGTGCTGCATGAAACAAAAGAACTTGATTATTCATGCATCACATGGGTTACTCTCTTTTTTATTATGAAAAAAAATTAACTAATTGTACTTCTTGTTGTATTTCATTGTGCTCAGGCAGGAATCTACTCTGCTGACCTCTCCAGTGTAGCCTTCTAGTTAGTGAAATGTTACAAATGGCATGAAAGGGTGAGCAAATGTGCCGCATGAGAATGCAAAGGATCACTTTGCCTTTTACTTCTTCCTCCTTCTCTGACTAATCTCTCCTCTGAGAAACTCCTGAGGGCATTTGCCAGTGCAGTTGCAGTCCTCTGCTGCTCCAATAGTGTGTAGGTCTGTCAAAAAGATCCAGGTGGGTTGTGTTGATATTAGCTCAATAGACAAAGGCTAATTGCCCAGTGACCCTTGGAAACCATCTGGAGGGAGTCAGCTCCAGCAGTTAGCCAGGAGTGGTGGACAGGAGCAGCCCGCAAGAGTTCCTCAAAGGAGAGATCAGTCAGAGAAGGAGTCTGCAGATGTAGAGCAGGGAGGTGCTCTGTTACTGCTTTTTTTTTTTTTTTTTTTTTAAATGAAGTAGATTATTATTCCTTTAAGTAAATCAGGCTCACCCATGTTAGCCTTTTGGTTCAGCTCTGAGTGTTGTGTTGGAGCTCTATGCTGAAAATAAGGTGATTTTCAGAAAGCCTAAGGACTTTGAACAGACAGAACTCAGTTAAAAGCTGGGATATTTTATGTTAGTACCTTTTAAATTATTTTCGCAGTCATGCAGATGAAACAGAATCTGAGTTTGCAATGAGACCTATGCAATAGCTGAACCACATTCCCATTCCTCTGGCCTGCCGCTTCTCTCCTGTACTGCAGAGAACAAACAATAGGTCAGGAGCAGGCTGTGCTCTATCAGACAATGTTCTTCACTCCTTCCTCTTCCCCTGTGCCATTGCAAGAATGAGAGGGAACGTAATCCTTACACCACATCCAGGGTGGAACAGTCACAACTCAGTTTTTACCCACAGCAGACAGGAAATGTTCAGTCACAAATCATGAAGTCACAGGGCAAGATCATGCCTGTGGGCATGTTCAAGGCTTACAGGCTTTCCTAACCACAGCCCCTGGCCATGCCCTACCATCTGCCCCAGGGAGGCCTTGTGCAGCAGTTCAGCCCCTACTACTACTCAGTAGTAGTAAATAAAATGTAAATGTAGGTAGCTTGACTTTACAGTGCCTTTGCCTACTGTAATAACTTTTCTCAGGTGTAGGCCTATGGATGGCGTGACAGGCTCCCCCACAGTAGATGACACGAACAGCCAGCAATGGCTATTCAATTTCTAGCTTCTTAGCAAAAAGGCAACGACATTTCCTAGTTAAACTTTTGCCCTCGTCTTTGCAAGCCCCAATCCTCTCCCCTACCCCCAAAGCCCTAATCTTTTTATCTGGGGTGGGGGGAGAAGAAATAGAGAGGAAGAATATTTTTCTGATGGGCTTGTATGGTTAAAAATCATAAACAGTAAAGAAATCTATGTGCTAAGGTTCCAACAGAAACAGAGACTTGGCTGACTTCTGTAATCTGAACTTTGCATTAATTAAGTGTTTTGAATTTGATTAGAATAAATTAGCCATCTCATTTTGTCCAGCATTTGCCCCTTTCCAGCCATTTTAAAAGCCATATCCAAGAGGATCTGGGATCCTAACCAGAGGAATGAGAAGGGTGAGAGGAGGATGGGGAGTTGAGGGTAGAAAGATAAGCACAAACAAAACAGGAAAAACAGTTGTCATCTGCCCAGGATTTGCATTTGGATTGTGTGTCTGTCTTACCTTGTGAGGGCTGCACTGATGACACTCCCATTTTAATCCTGAATTCACATATTTTATGCATGTATTTTTTCATTGGAACATAATTATTTTATGAAACTAAGAAACATCAAATAAACATGGAAACAATTACTGGTGCTTTGTTCCTGCTTTTGTTGGATCTTGGAGAGGCACTTGACAAACCAGACCAGGGCTACTCTGACAATGTTTGAAGAACCAGTTCAGCCATAGGTTGATGTCAACTGTACTAATCAGAACTCTATCAGTCGATAACTACATTCACATGTTGCACTACACTACTCAGATATGCGTGGCAAGCTCCATGGGACACAGAGGCTATTTGACATTAGCTTTCTTTCCTAGACAATTTATTTTGAAACTGTTAATTCAGCTGTTGTGTCACTCTGATTTTTCCTTTAAACATAGATTCACACATTCCTGATAACAGGCGTAGAAGCGTGACTGCCCTACTCATTTTGAAACCTTGGAGAAGAGTTAATTGTTACAACACCATAACCTTGTAAGGAGAATGCAGAAGCAGGAGGAACATACCTGTGGTTCAGTTCCCCCTTCAGCTACAGAGAGCCTGAATCCTCAGCTCCCATTTCCCAGGCTATGCACCACGCTTTGTTTGTGCAAGCATGCGAGCATGTACACATAGAGAGGAGAGGGGGAAGGTGTTGAAATCTGTTCTGTGCCACAGCCAAGAATTCAAGATTCATAGGGCCAGACAGACACTTAACCAAGTCTGATTGTGTAATCTGCTAGGCAATCCACAGTCCTGGGAAGCAGGAGCAGAAGCTGCAGATCTGAATTTCCCATCTTCTCCCTCAACTTTGTATTTAAGTGTAGCTATGACTGTTATACTCCATTTTTGATTTAACATTGCCTGTGCATCAGGCAGCTCTGGCACCATGTGTTGTTTTCTTGCGTAAAAGCTATATGGCCTTCTGAGGACATGGTTTCAAAACATTCAGCTGCAGCAAAAGGTGCCTTAAAGCACAGGCTGCAGCTGAACTGTAGACACTTAAAGCTTTTACCAGAATATTTATGACCCTATAACAATCCCAGTTATTATCCTTGGACTTAGATGTTTCACATTAGTTGTGTTCTGGGCAACTTTGTGTTATTCTGGATCTCATCTTAGACATCCACAATTTAATAGATCTTTAGCTCCTGCTGTTAACCCCTGCAGTTCCCCAGTGCTTTAGGTTTTCTATCGAGTTGAGCAGAGGGATGTGTAAACTGAGTCCAGTAGTTTCATTACTGTGCCAATTAGGATGTATGTGTTCCTGTTCAGGAATTTAAGCACTGGTAGAAAAATTGGGTATGCTGAAATATTTTGCTTGTCTTTTGATCACCTAGAATATTTTTCCAAGTGGTATATGTAGCTTGAAAAGCAATTTTATGCTAAAAACTGCTGCTTTTTTAATGTGGAAGTGAAACAGAGAACCTGCAAACAGTTGCTTTTCCAAATAAATGGTGTGTTGTCAGAAAATTCCTATTCACTTGCATTAGGATCTTAGTCATGGAGTTTAATCACTTGAAAACTCAACTCATGGGAAGCACAAGACCCATGTCAGCAGGGGGAATACAGTATGCTGAGCAGAAGCTGGCAATAACATGTCTGTTGATCCTGCAAGCTGCCACTTAGCCTTTCCAATACTGTTGTGATAGTGGAAGAACAAACAAGGTTTCTTCCCGGTTTCTGACGTAACCACGTTCCTTTCCCTTCTGCATGGATCTGAAGCCTGCAGCCAAAGCCCATGGTCCCAGGCATTTCAAAGTATACACACAGTTTAATTTCTACAAAACTATCTACAGTCACTATTTCATATTGTAAAATACATTTCTTTTTATAATACCATGCCTATAACATGTCATGGTCCTAACTACAGTCCTCCTAGCCCAAGGCTTATGTATCAGCATTTTGCTCAGTAAGCCTTATTATGGTGTATCTCACTTGGAATTTTGTTTGCAAGACAAAGCTCACAGCCCCAGTGCTCTACTATCTGTATTGTTACTTGTCCCGTTGTTACACTATGAGGAAACTTGGTATCAGTCAATTTTAAATGGATTGTCCTACAATTGTAACAGACCACAAAAAGATTTCTGAATGCTTTGTTTATAATAGCAAACAGGAGTTTTGTTTCCACCCAATATTTTCCATGATGTCTACAAAACAACACTAGTGAGAATGCTACAGTGCTGAGATCACTTTTGTCATGATGACCAAAATTATTTGTTTCCCTGTGCTCCCTATTCCCCTGTAATTATCTGGTCTGTAATTACCAGACTGTAAATTCCTCCAGGTATCTTTTTCTTTGTTTTTACAGCACTTAGTATAACAGCACCCAGGATCTCAAATGTTTCAGTAATACTGCAACTAATCATGAAATTTTTGGAGTTCAGTCCAGTGTGTTTTAGTTGCAAATCTGTAAAGACAGAGAAAGCAAAGGATTATCTTTACAGTTCATCTTCCCACCTCCTTTCAGTATTGTTCACACAGTTCATATTGCTAGGGTTGGGCTCACTGTGTGGTCAGTCCGGCAGTACAGTTCTCACAAGCTTAGTTCTTTGCCTGCTGTACAAAGCCAAGCTCAATGGGCATTATTATCAGGAATTACATGGCTATGGCATCTTCTGCCTCTCTAGTTATATTTGCACATAATTATTTTAAAATTATTTAATCAAGAATATCCACTCATAATAAATAAGCTCGATTTTTAGATTCCTAAAGATCCTTTTCAGTACCAGAAGTGGGAGATTACACCAGCTGGCCAACAAGAAAGCATCCACCAACTACAAGCAGATTTCCACACAGAGCAGCTACAAGAGAAGTTAGATGACCCCATCTCTTCTACTACAGAGGAAACATTTAACTTCTGAGACATCAAATAGCCAATGCTTGAGAAGAGAGAATCTAGGAAAGTCCTAGGTTACAGCCAAGAAGGAACAAAAGGCATAGATTGCATTTGTGCAATATAATCGTACTACTCCCACCCTCTCACTGCTCATGTTAGACAAAAACTTTATTGGAAAACGTATTTGGAGTGGCTGCTGTGAAGGAAAAGGAGAAGAAAGCAGGGCTGATAGAATCTTTTGGCAATTGGATGAAGAGATAGGAATGAATTTTGAAGTCACAGTGGAGAAAGTAATGACAATAATCAGAAGAGAATTTTTAAAAATAAGCAAAATAACATCCATCGTGTGAATATAGACATCGGTGAGCAGGCACTATTGCAGGTGCTGACAGGTGGGAAGGAAAGCGAGCGGTTATGCTTTGGTTGATTCTTCTGTAAGGATGAAATGTTTTGCTGCATGTGTAAAAAACCAAAGTGGGTCAAAGAAAGGGAGGTGGCCAAAGATGAAGGTTCTGCGGTGCTACCTGGAGAACTAAGAGGCAGAACTAGGGAAGGAAGAGGGGAAAGGGTTAAAGAAGAGGGGAAGGGAAGGGAAGGTGGAAAGGGAAATGCAGAAAGCAGAAAGAGAGATGATCGAGCAGCATACCAATCAGTAACATCAGTGGCCTCAGGAACTTGCTATTAAAAATCACTCCTGTACATGGGAAGAACCGAAGAAAAAGCTCAAAAAGCTTCTCATTTTACTTTTCCTTCCCTACATTTCAGTAACATTTTTTCTGTATTTTTTCCATATGCCCAAAGTGAGTTTCTTAAATTACACTGTTTAGAAATAAACACATGGAAACAATAAACATCTAGAACATTAGCCTGCATATTTCCTTAACGTATGCATATTTCTCTCCAATTTTCCACATGAAATGAGACTAATTCACTTAAATTTCTTGGGATCCACCCTCTGTCAAAGTTTCCATGATTTCAGGGTTAGCTCAGTAGTTGATTAATACCTTTGAGAGTGTGGACTTACAAATTTGTAAGTCAGCTGCCCATATTGTGCATAGCAGAATATTTACACTGAATTCAAGTGACCTCTGTCAACTTAACCAGATGAGAAATGGCCTATTATTTCTTTTTCTTATTGTGAAAAAATAAGGAGAATATTATGCATACAGAAGTCACTCCTAAAGGAATACAATCAAGGTTTCTTAAAATATTTTTCTACTTTGGGGTATTTTCTGCCACATTTCTAATGTATTCTTTGAAATTTCAATGTGCTAGTTTTTATTCCACGGTTATTTGCAAATGTAAAATTAACTCGCCTCCACTCTGTTCACAGTCTTCCTCTGGATTAACACCAAAAGCAGAATTTTGTTAAATATGAGTGTTCCCTCACTACTTTTTTCTTGCATTCCTGGAGCAAAGAACTTGTCCTTAGACCTTCTAACCTTGCTGTCCCCAGCAGTGGCAAAAGCAGATGCACATGACAGCACATGATCGTGGCTACTTTTTGTAGTACATGCCCTTATAAACCACTCGTACCCCATAGCCATCATATGAGAGATGCCAGAGAGTCTTTCTAATATTTGTTAATGGAATGTTGTCCATTAATTTGACTAATCCTCTTTTGAACCTGCCGACACTGTCTCCAGAACATCCTGGTGCAGCACATTTCAGGATTTCATTACCTCTTTTATAAAGAACAACTTTTCCTGGTCTGTTTTCCCTTTTGTCATTATGCCCTGTGCCATTTCAGATTCTGTGTAGGTGACTCATGCCAAATTCTCACTGACTACTGTTAGGAATTACCTGACCCAATTCAACCAAAAGAGACTGTGGCCTGTTTTGCTTTTAATTTTGTGGTGACAATGAATTGTCTGGCTGGCAGGAAAGCCTGGCCCGTTTTCCAGGAAGAGGTAAAAGGGAGAGGATGTAAGCACAGCAGCATGCACTCCAGGTACCATGACCTAAGACAGCAGGTCACGGGCAGCTGAGAAGATATGTTGATATATTAAATTATTCTCAAGGACTAGCTTAATGTACGGTTTGGGCCAAGCAAAGACAGAAAAATCTCCTGAATTTGAGAGTCCTTCCCCTGTCACTTGTATTTTCATAAAGTTCTGATGTTACCAACAAAGATTTTATGCTGTTCTAACCCAGTGGTCCCCAACCATTACCAGCTCATATGCCGTAACACTAGTTAGAAAAAACCTGTGTGTACACCCTCTTTTGGACTTTCTGATTTATTTCAGATTTCTTAATGTCCTGCAAGCATGAACAATACCAAAAGACTAGTAAGATTTTACCTGTTGAACAGCACAGGCCCCATACATTTTACCATGTATTACAGGGCACCAGAGCTTGTTTACCAAGCCCCATAGTTTATCAACTGACAGCTAGATTTTATCTGTTAGAAAGACTTCTGTTATTTATTTATTCTACATGATGTCAAACTCATTACACTTCTCACTTCACAACACTCACTGTGAATTGCATCAACATGAAAATCAAGGAGCATACTTCTATTTTTTTCCTGGTCTTCAAATTCTGTGCTATTGTATTCTTTCATTCTTTTTCTTTGTTACATTGAAAAATGTTGGAATATTAAATATTTTGTTCTCTGGACATGGAAATATGTTTTTAAAAATCTGTTAATTTGTTTTATATATCACTGAACTCCTTTATGCTTTATTTTTCAAATCATGCACCATTCTTTTTCTTCTTAAATCTTCTGGTTTTATAAAATATAGACATGGAGAATGGACAGAGCATGCCAGAAGTGGTTGTATTAAGTGCAGAAGTTACATGAATGATAGAAAGACAGAATACTGCCCTCATTTCTGCCCACTATTTGCCACTCTCCACGTCACCTAAGGGTGTGAAACTGCATTTCAGTTGACCCTGGGATAGCTTACTGCTTGTTGCTATGGATTCATCATTATGTATATAACTACTTCAGCAGTGATTTTTCACGTAGGAGATTCTCATTGATGTTTATTTTTAGGCATCCAGTTTATTTTCTTACGCTCCATTTAAACCAGCATCTTCTTCATATGATACCTTCTTTTTCTGTGATCAACTGCCAGTGGTCCTCCCGTAGAATCTTATCTCCCTACTCCACCATACCCTTAAAGGTTGTTTCATGTAAAGGCTATAAAAACGTCAACGTGGATTAGCTACATTCATATTTTTAATTATCCAATCACTTGTTAAGGACCCACTTTCCACTGAATGGCTCTGCAATTGCTTCATTCCTTTCACTCACTGCTTTTATTAAAACCGACACACTATGTAGACTCTTTGACAGCCACACAGGAATCACACAAACAGAAGACAAGGAGATGAGAGTTTCACCCAGGTGTTTTGGTATCACCCCACCATATGCACCTCTCTGGAATATAAAGTTACAACTTTCTGGCCTACTGCAGGATAATCAAGTCTGTCAGACGATACTTCTTTCTGCTGCTGCCTCTACTCTCATAAATGAAAAAGGGATTTGCTCTACTTGAGAGTTACTAAATGAATTTTAATTTGGGCAGATAATTTTCTATAACTGAGCTACAGCTGAACTTATAAAAATATAGGGGGATCATTCTTATGAGTTTTATAACTTATTTTATCAGATATCATTGTTAATAGCTAAAAAATGAGTATTTCAAAAGTTGCCAAGTCCCAAAGTCAAAAAGAAACAGCTGAAACATTTAATAGGCAAGCTCTTGTTTGACAATATACCTACCTACACAAAAGTATAAGCTTAAGGCAGAAGATTCAAAGTAGGAAAAAGTTCTCATTTCCAAAAGTATTCACTGGAACAAATTACACGGCAATATAATACCTTTTTTCCTCTTAGTATCTTTAGATCAAGATTCTTCCTGCAATTACATGTTAACCAACCACAAGGTGTCACATGCAAGGAGGAGTAATTGTTTGAAATTTACCACGTATATTTTTCATAATAAAAATATATTGAATAATATAATACAGTTCTGGCCATGAACTCCAGGAACTTTAGAAGATGTACTTCTTGCAGTCTATGTTATTTTGAAATTCATATGTCATTTTGATGCATGGTACACTCAATAAGACTTGGTCAACTCATCCTGTATGAAAGGCGTATGTGAAGTGCCCATTATCTTCCCCTCTCAGTTCCAGATGGATTTTTCCTTAATTGTTAGTACATCACTTTTTGTTTCATTCTTCCTTTGGCTATTTCTATTGGGAAAATATTCATATATTTCCTCTGAAATGGAAGCTGGATACCAGCGTGAGACACTGTGAGGTGAGTCTCTGTTAGCAGATGATCCCTCCCAGCCCTTTCACATACTCAAAGTGAACACTGGAGTTGGAGTGGAATACTTCAGTCCCACAGATTCAATGCAAAACAGATTTTAATCTACAGTTTGTATTTTTGCTGGTAACACACATTAAGATAATTGATTTCTTAATGAGTTGCCATATTCAAAGTACATCATCAGGAAAAATAGATTTCAGATGGAAGCTAAGACCCTGTAAGCATCCTGAAGCACAATGGCTATTCAGACTGTATGTTTTCCCTTTCAGAGAGGCACACATGCAAACAGATCGCTTCGGGCCTCCTCCAAGGCGGTACATACCTCAGGAACTTCAGTTGTGCCCCTGCCGAAAGCATCTTAATGGCCCCATTTACAGCAGTAATGAAAATGAACTATGACTTATTCTCTGCCCAACTGACACGGTAGAGCATTCACCCGTATGACTCTGCCATCTTACTCCCCAAACCAGGTGGTACCTCTGGACCTTTTTCTGGGAACCATCTCTGGTATGTACCACCCTTCAGTCTCTGTTCAAGCATCACCTGGAAGACAGCTTCTTGGCACAAGTGAAAAGCATGCACGAACTGTGTGCTGACAAACAATATGAACCACCATGTGGCAATGCCTGGATCCATGGCAGCACTGATTATTTCATTAGTATAGATGGAGCCAATGTGTCTTGCTCTAATTATTTAATGTTAAATTGTTCAGTAGCCACGACAGCCTAGCCTGGGATACCTTCAGTGCTGCTTTTGGGTGCCTTATCCTCTAAGCCTCCAAACAGAAATACTGCAATGAACACATAAGCAATGTCTAGGACAATGCTGATTTGTCAGGATGAATGGCCAGGGCAGCTGTGTTTCCAGTAGTTTTTATTGTCATAAGAAAACCCAGTGGAGCTGTATTGGTCAAAGTAAGAGACCATCCATCCAGTCTGCTGTAGAGAAAAGAGTCTGAGATATCTTTTGTCCCTGGCAGTAATTCTTCCATAGTAACACAATGCAGTTGAATGGGTGCTTTCCAGACACAGTCTACACTATTCTCACAAGCCTGGAGAGCTTTTATTTATCTGTGCACAATGTTTGTTTTTTAATTGAACATTATGGAAACTCTGACAGTAATGTAAAAGATGATTAGCAATAAAACAAAATATAAACCAATGGCTTCTAAATTTAATAATAGGCTAAATGTCTACATTCAGACATGGTTAATCAAAACCAGTTTGTAACTTCATTTTATTCAGGTCAGCCAGTCAACAGTACATGTAATGCATACTATAAAACTGATTTAGGGCTTTTGGACACCCAAGCATCTACATAAACCAAGCAAGGATTAACTAGGTCTGTCTACTCATAAATTACTGCACATTGTTTTTAAGTGAACAGGATAAAAAGCAACATGCCGTGAACCATCTACATCATGCTTTTTTCTCCTTTGACCAATTTCCCAGTTACTCTCTCAAATTATCACTCCAGTTCCTTCTTTGTTCATCCCTGTATTGTTTCCATATAACTGTCCAAATCTGCCTGCAAGGCAACTAATCAAAAAAGGCTGAAGCACAAGAACATTGACCACTTGATAGTTTGCCCAGCTTATTAAAAATATGAGTTTGACATCCTGCAGCATGTTTTAACAATTGGTTCGCAAATTACAGCATGGCTAAATACAATTAAATTCATTCCATTGTACACAATAACTATTTAACATATGCTGTGAATCTTGTACACAGATCAGGACTCTGCAGTGTTTTTCTACAGCTGTTAGTCAACTCTTATTGCCTTGTACTGCAGACCCATCGGATCTCATAACATAAACAGGCTTGGGCTGGGTCAAAGCTTGGTTGGGATTTTAACAAAACAAAACAAAAAACCTCAAAAGACCATTCATATGGTTTTTAGAAGCAGTGATGACCTTCCATAAGCAAAGTTCTTCACTTCTCTGTACTCACTGAAAAGAAGTACTGAGCTCAGCTACCGCTGTGCTTGTAGAGGTGGAACCATCCCTAACCACTGGACAAGTGCCTTGACTCCTTATCTCAAATGCCTGAATACATGCAGAGCTGTAAGCACTTACCACTTATTCCTATAGCAGATCTCACATAACTTCATAAAAAGTTTTCCTCCCCTTTCACAGAGGCTGAGCCTGCAGAGCACATTCTATCCAGCACAATGTATGTGATAATATATTGGCTCACATGGACAAACATGATATACTATCCATCCCACAGATACTACATGCCACTCTGTGCACCAGATTTGAGAAGCACATGATACACAACTCTCAGGGGATATGAAACACATGTGGGTCTGATTCACCACTTTTATTCCAACTGTACACCGTTGCAACTCTAACGAAGTTACACCAATGTAAAACTGTTGTACTAAAGTGGAGGATTAAACCCATATGTCTTTCTATACGAGCCAAATTTATGGGACAAAGTTATTCAAATAAAGTCACTAAATTCAGACTTCTTCAGAGTCCCATATCTGTTTAGTCTTCAGACAGTACTTTTCTTGCTTCAGGAAAAGCTTTACAGTAAAAGACAGTAGCTGTTATTTGTTAAAAGGATGTCAGTAAGAATCTGAGTTATTAAAAAAAAGTCAAAAAGACTGAGAAGATATGTGACCTACAAACATTTAAAAGAAGATGGCATTTCCTCAAACTCACTCAGCCATGATTAAAACGCCTTTTGCTTGCTTATATGCATACCTTTTTGTATAATTAAAAGCACAACCCATCACCATTTGCAAATTCTTATAATTTCACTGTGCAACTTTTCAAGTGTTTTTTCTGGCTTCTTTCCAGACAGTACACCTGCATATTAGTTTAGCAACATTTTACTGCAATTGAAAATTAATTAATTCTGTTTTATTTGGATTTGTATAAAATTCTGAAAACTTGTAAGCTATATGTTTATAAACTAAGTCAGATATATTTATCCACCAACAGATAAAAAGACATTTATAAAACATATCATACTGATTCTCATGAAGTGTCCTTTAGAAACAGGGATCTGTGCTGCTGTTCAGAGGGTATGTGACTGATCTAGTTCAATGGACAAACCCAAAATTTCAGATTAACTCCATATATATTTCTTCAGAACATTTCACTGAATTGAAAAAGTTGAAATTTCTTTCTGGCTGCAGAAAAATTATTCAATCAGCCTAAAGAATCAGGCTTCATTTCCTTTCACAATTGTGATTGCTGCTTTTAATGCTACACAAAAATACTGAGATAACATAACAACTATGCTACTACTACAACAACAACTACTTTCTTTGGAAGACATAAAAAGTGTGGCAATATTTTCTGCTTTAAAGTTATTTCTACAGTTCACCAAAAATATACTTTCAAGAAGTTAGTCACTTAGATTGTACATTTTCAGAAATAAAAACCTTTTTCTGAAAAATAAAAAAGTAATAAATAAATAATTTTATCCAGTCCCAGCCCCAGTATGTTCAATTCCAGTGCTACTGAATTCAGTTTGATTACTTAATGAGTAATTTTTATGTCATATATATGGTGACTGCAAGATCAGTTTTGTATATAAATTTCTGGGAAGTTTTACTATTAAAAACATTCAGAAATATTGTTCCAGTGTCAACCAAAATTATAAAATATGATGAAAAAAATCCTTACCTATTTTCATTCAAAACAATTACAGCTCACTTCTGACTATATGTTATGAATTCTTTTCCTCCTGGAAATGTCTTTAATAAAGGCATCTATTTATTTGTTTTGCTAAGTTTTTAAAAATTATTCTATACCTCCCTACTTATACCTGTAATGTGATTAGATATGGCAATCAATAAACTCTGTGACCAGCTTTATATTTAGTTATTATAATATTATATATTAATATAGTTATTAATATGGTCACCAAGAAACAATAGTGACTTCAGTTATTGAGGACCATAAATAGTATCTCATATAAATATTATTCATGAAGTACATTAGAACTAGAAGGGCATATCTAAACAGCAAAATTCCCGATATAAATACCTTTCTCTTTTTAAAAAAGTACATCTAGACACTTATTTAGGGTGTGATTCCTCTCACCTAATTCTAATACTGATGAATGTTAGGGAGCCGATTCACTCAAACTTATATGTTGTATACTTAGATGAAGTTGCTGAACACCTAGGGTACAATAGAGGACCCAATACACCCACAGAGCTGGCAGCTCTGATGTGCCATTAACATTCTTCTGAAGCAGCAGCTGGAGGTCAGTGGGGAAAATTATATTCCCATTATATTCTGAATTTCCAGTTTAATCAGTACAGTCAGCAGCACTGCAACAGCAATTCAACTCAGCCAGAACACTTAGGGTAGGATTCAGTTACTTAAACATAGGCATCTACTGCCATTAGGAAGTGTGAGGGTTCTCTAAGACTAACATCCAGTCATCCCATCCTAATAGAGATGTGTAAAATAGGACAGAGGAAATAACCATTCCTCTTCATTGAAAATAGAAGCTTTCATAAAGCTGAATTAGATGGTCACCCCTGGGATTACATTCAATTGCCTACATATAAGCATCTAGTGTCTTTGTAGATTCCCTGTTGCGCCTGAGATGACCACATGGTGATGGACATTCTGCAGTGGCAGCTAGGGTGCAACTGAATTGAGGTCTTATGGTGGGATCCAGGTATTAGAAGCCATCTTAGATGCCATTTCAGATATCTGAAACTCCTGCATGGAGCTGACAGGTATTAAACAGAACCTATAGAAAAGCCACATCTTTCACCAACTGAAAGCCAGATGGGCTCTCACATATAATACCTCATGAATCCCACCCATACAGTCTAACACCATTGTTCCATCCCTACATGGGATTTGATCTGACATCCATTAGCTGGTAGAAACTCTTGGACTGCTGGCAGGAGCTCTGCTGTATGGGAATTTACTTAACATAATTGACCAGCAAATCCATTTCACCTCCTCCTTGGTCTCCTCTGTGCATTCTCTGGGATCACTCCTTTTTCTAGCACAGTATTCCCACAGCTCTCTGGAGGATGACCAGTCACTTCACACGTGCTGCTGTTTACCAGAACATCAGTCTCACTAGATGGTATTTTGCAGTATCGGGCTCTCCTGGAAAAGATCTTACAACTAAAGCTGCTAGAAATACATTAATTTTGTGTAGTTTCACCTCTACATCCTATGAACACCAAGCCCAGGATTTGGGTTCTTCTCCCATACTTTAAGGATTCAACATTCTTATATAAGATTATTAAGCACCATTCCAAGCCTAAAATATTACAGAAATGGGTGAAGATGGCAAACCTTAGGACTGAGCCCAGGTAGGAAAACAGAAGGAACTGTTATGACACTTCATATATGTGAAAATGTATCAACATCTGAATCAAAGTAATTTCTACTTAAAGAATTACATTACAGGTACTTTAAGCAAATGCATACAGCATGAGACATCACAAAATACAAAAGCCTTCATGATGCCTTGGAAAAGCAACCAGAATTTAAATGAGAAAAACCAGATGCCTTCTAAACCTTCTTCAAGTTTTGTCCCTTCTTTTCTTCTTGTTCACAAGAAGACTGAGAGGGGCAGATCTTCACCTGATACAAAACAGTCAGTCCAGCTTTATCAAAGTCAAAGAAGCTACCACCACACACACCACAGGAAAATCTGGCATGGTGCATGTAAATTGCAGATATAACATTAACTGTCACTAATTGTGAATTTCTAGATATTTCCTTCCTACACACGGTTATGTCTTTACCTGACTATCTTTCTGCTTTTTATTATTAGGCATCAAAGGTTATTTTTTTAAAGTCTGCATGGAAGAACGTCTCTCGTTTCCATACGATTTCTAAACTTATCCTTCTTACTTTAATTTGCTCCTGAGGACTTGAAAACATCTTATTGTCTGCAGTAGAAGAAACATCTGTTGAAGTCATATAGTTTATTGGCTGGAATCAGTGATAAAAGACAGTGTAGAGACTCACCAAAACATTTCATTGCTATCAATGTGAGACAAAATATTACAAAAAGCAAGCTGTTTTAAAAAAAAAAAAGAGAAACATGGAGAAAGTTTTGCAATCCAAACGGACAAGAAAAACAGTGACTTTAATTCATCAAGCCTCACACAACTGCATTTTGTATCCCAGCCAGCTAAGGCCTAACTGCACTACAAAAAAAAGTGGTTTTTAATTAGCTAAGAAGGAGAAACAATTTATGAACAATGGTACTTTTCTCCACAGGATTTCCTGTTTAGAGGAATTGCTTTCTGCACTAGAACTGATTTCTGCTCTTTCTACCTACTGGTCTGTTTTAGCACTTGCCTAGTGCAGCCTGATATTAATTACTACTTTTTTTTTTTCTCCTCCTGGCATAACACACCAACAAGACCCCAACATCAAATTTCAGATCTAAGAGCCTCCTAGGAGGTGAGGTGGGAAGTATATGCAATGAATTTAGCACTGGCATATTTTTTCCTCTTTTTATTAGTCTTCTCCAGCACCTCTCTGTATTAGGCACAGAGAATTCAAGGAAGCAGACCACCTGGCAAGCTTACTGAAGCCCGACTATCTTACTGGCATGACAATACACAGGTAAATAATTTGACGAAAGCCTCTAGTAATGAGGAAGAACTAGAAGATGGTATGTCTGAAGCTTCATTTCACAAATTACTCTTTTCACATAGGAGCAAGGATGACTATCAGTAAGGATATAGTTAGCAAGTATGGCCCTCTTCAGGTATTTTGGTTATTTGATACATTTGCCTATAAAATTTCCATCTACCTGCAGTTCTTCAAGCAGGCCTAGCCCCAGTACAGTCACCAATCCTCCACAAGGTTTCAAAGATTCATCTACTGTTCGTGCTGTTTCTCCATACTCTTCAGACCAGTCCACCCTGCTTCTTGCTTCTGCTGCATCCTTCTCCTTGTCTCTCCTCCATCCAGGAGGCTCTCCCACCTCCCTCCACTTCTTCCAGGTGTCTCTTCATAGGCTGCTCCCCTTCCCTACCCCTTAGAGCTATTTAACTACTTAGCAGGAACCAGTCACAGCTGTACATTATCCACATCGGCCAACCCACCCCCCCTGAAGCCAGCCCACAGCTGTATATTATCAATGTTAATTAACCCAGCTTCATCCCTCTACAATTCCTCTACACTTTTCCTTCTTGTTAATTTTTGTATAGTTTCTTTTATTTTTCATTTCCTTTTCTGTCTTTTTTTTTTTCTTTTGAGGCTCTCTGTTGTACACCAGTTTCTGTTGTACACATATTAGTGTTAGAAAGTGTGGAATAAGGCAATGAATGAAATGAAGCTTACTGGCCAAAGCACTGGGGATCTGGTTGTCTCTTAGCATTTCTCTTCCATGTTCCTCACCACCTTGACAAAAAGTATTTTGCTTACGCATAGACAAGTCTGCGAAAGATGCAACTGTGAACTATGTATGAACAGATAGGTTTTGCCTTTTTGTGGCAGATTTCTTAATTCCAAAGTTCAGAGGTTTATGACTTGTTTCTTGTAGTTCCAGATCTGCGGTCAGGATGCCCTAGCATTCACTTGGAAGGATCTATGCCTTCTTTAAATATTTGTTGTATTCTGCTATTTCAGACAACTCTGTAACATTTATGTCAAGCACCAATATTTTCATAAACCCATAGTAGCCATGAGGATCTTCTTTATACCCTTCCTTCTCAAGTAGGCAAGCATTCTGTCTCCTTCAAGGAAGCTGCAGAATATCAGAAGGATATTTAATATATTAAAATAAGTCAGTGTCACCAATGCAGAGCAGGATCTGTACAGAATATAGTTTAAGAAGGTAAGAAGTTATATGTTATAGGTATCTACAAAGTAAAAAACAGAATCTGTAGTAAAGAGTCATTACTACTTGATCCTACTCAGAAAAGTTTGTTTCTGCACTTTGCTTCTAGAGATGTTAGGAACAGCACGGAGCTGCTCTGTTTCTGTACCTGAGTTTCTAATCTCTTCCTATAGTTGTGGAAAAGAAAAAAAGTCTTAGGATACTACTGATTTAAACATAACAAGATTATGTTCCTCTGCAAAGGTGCACACTTTAATGGAACTCGGGTTTTAAGATGCTTATGGATACCTCTGGATTACGTGATGCGAAGAAGCTAAAAGATGCTATCAAGATTCATGGAGTCAGAAAACGTAGCTGTATTGTAACTTTACAATGAGATTTTAAAAGTCACACCATCATTTTTTCTTTTCTGAAAAGAGTAGTAAAGTTTGGCATAATAAGCAATATGGTGTATTTTCCAGTGCAACTTGTTGAATTTCTGTAGATGATCTTCCTAGAGCTGTACTAACTAAACTGAGCAGCCACACAATCTTGTTTCTAAACCTTAGTCTTGCACATTGTTAAGTTTCTGAGAATACAGACCTACTATATTTATGTCTATTATGGTGATTGTCAAGTACATAATGAGTAACAGCAAATAGATTGGGTCAGCATTCAGAAGGTAACCTAAGGCAACCCACCCACTTGCTGCTGCAACAGAGAGCTGTATTTTTGCTGAAGAGACCAAATGCTGAAGGGACTGTATGAACGTAACAGTAATGGAAGAAGTTATTATAAAATGTTGATATATAATTAAATGTTGCATTCTTTAAAACCAAAACCAAAACAAAACCCAAACAAAACAGGATCATTTCATCCCAGCTAAGAAGACCTGAGAATATAAACTAATCAACTTTTGGCTGCTGGTTAATACCATTTGACAGTTTTTCTATAGCCTGTGTAAAATGCAACGGTAGTCTTAGGCACCTCCTTAAGACTGCAGGACACAACTCCTTTTGTGCCAAACACTCTTTCCACAGGAACTAAAGGTGTGATTTGTCTCACCTAGCTCTGTGTCTTGATGGCAGTTGTCAATACAAAGGAGTTCCATGCCATTCTTGTGTCTTACAGTATCTCATCTGGCTTCCATATGGGTCTATTGTACATTGCATGCTGCTCTAGGTGGACATCTCAGGTACTGTAGGCCACAGGCATCAGGCACCTATACTTAGGCAACTGAATAGTTACCTACATCTTCACTAAGTACCAGGGAATCTTAGATACCCAGCTCACATGCAGATGCATAAATATTGACATATATTTAATTTTAGGTGCTGAATTGGAAATACTGTTCTGAATTTAAAGCTGATTTCTAACCCCTAAAATACAGTAGAATCCTACAATAGAATCCTACCCTTCATGTTATTCCCCAGCATTTACATCACACAGAAAAGATGCTGTTTTATAACTCTATAACTCAGCTATTGCTATGTCACTTACTCATTTGCAGGCTCTTAGGGTTCAAGTCTGTTGCCTAAACTTACATGCCTGAGATGGCCAGGAATATCTGAAACACTCACATGGCACTAGCAGATACAGCCCAGGAATGAGACGTGTTAGTTCAAGGCCACATGGGCATCTCAAGTAGCATGCTGGGGCAACTGAACTGCACCACAAGCAAAATTAGCTCACTCCTGGGAGTGGGTCTTCAAGATCAGAGATGAGGCACAGTAATGAGGTGATGCCTATTGAAATTTATGATCTATTTACCGAATAAACAGACAAGTGGAACATTTGTTCCTCCTTCAGTTGCATTGGCCTCTGTCAGATTTACACTCCCTGAGAAAACAGGGAAAAAAACCAAGCATAGCTGCAAGGCATCTCAAAATTGAATAAAAAGCAGGCTATAATAGGAAGGAATATCTATAGCCTCTGAGTTTAAGATGTGTTAAAATAGCCAAAATAGTAGACAGTATTGTATCAAAGGTTGTGTTCTTACATTTGTTCCCTAAATTACTGTCAGTAGTTTTCATCAAATAGAGCAGGTATTTTTCAGGTAAGTGCAGCTGACCTTCAGGGTCTGCAGCCCCTTTATAGCTGGTAGCCTCCACTAATGCTTTGGTTATATAGACCAAAAATGTCAACTATCATTAAAAGGTACATTATTTTTATTACAAAATGATGGAAGTGAACTCTCATGGAATTTTCAGTGGGATATACTGCAAATAAAACAGTTTACAAAAGGTAAGAGAAATCTTCCAGAATTTTCAGATCATTCATCTAACAAGCTCCATACATATGTCAAAATAAGATGAGAATGTTGGCAGATCATAATATGGCAAGGCACTCTCTGATGTTTAGTTGCATCACATAATGGCTGTTCAAAGAATTAACAGTAACAGCTGCTGTGTTTGATCCAGAGCTGGTAGCCAAAAGGAAGATTTGCTTATGTTATGCTCTTAAGCTAGTCTCACCACATTTAAATTGTTTAAATTATTTAAATTATTTTAATTCGTAAATCATTGACTCTGCTGGGGTCAGAATTTTGTTCATGAGGATTTACTATCACTGTTTCCTTGATCACTGATGATTGCCTGCAATAACTGAACCGTCACAGGTAGAGTATTTATTTCTGCATTTAAACAAGAGAACAAGATAAAAATTCCAGCGCTTTATACAATACTGTGCAAAAATTCACTAATATTTGGCTTTTCTGGTAACCAGTGAATTCAGGGAATTCAAAGAATTACAGATATTTTTATTATTTTTGGCTTCACAATGGACATTTACTTCAAGTTCATATAAGGTACACTAATTAAGTTATAGAGGCTTATGTATCTAAGTGCTTCAATATTCATTAACCTCACAAGTAATCACTGTCATATTCAGAGCTGAGTAAATGCAGGGCTATACAGGATACACATAATTCACTGAATTTACCTCTCTGCTTTGGTCAGTCTGGATCAGCTTTAAAGACTACCCTGAACTGATCAGTCACGTTATCAAGGTTATTTGCTTTCTGGTAATGTCAAGGAGATCAGTGAGGACTGAAACCCCGTTACCGCAGGCACTGTGCCCCCTTTCCTTTAATAACTGATCTCTGCAGCAGTGCTTCCAGACTTCAAAGGCAAAATCAACTAACTCTTTTCGTAAAATAGGCCAAAGTCTACCCAGAGAGTGCAAAAACATGTGTAAAATTGGATACAAACTGACAAGGTCTTCAGATGTACTGTAGGTAGTGAAAGAACTCTGAAAACATGAAATACGTGACTGAGGCTGGAGCTTGTAGAATTGCTGAGATTTTGCCAGCATAACATTCTGCTACAGACTTGGAAACACACAAGAAATTTAAACATTATAGAACAAAGCTAGGATAAAATGAAGCAAAAAATATGGGATTTTATGCACTTTATGGTGAATTATAATTTTAGGTAAATTTAGGTAAAATTTAGATCAATGCAACAGATAAATTTCCAAGATTATACAATGAAAGAGGTCCTACTCAATTTAAGTAATTAATTAGCCAATGTGGTTGACCCTGGCCAGCAGCCAAACATCCACCCACCCACTTGCTCACTCCTCTCTCCTGTGGGATGGCGAGAAAGTAGAAGGAAGGTGAGAAAACCATGGACTGAGATAACAGCTTAACAGGGAAAACAAAAGTTGCATGTGCTAGCAAAGCAAAATAAGGAATTAACTCACTAATTCCCATCGGCCAGCACATGTCCAGCCTCTTCATGGGAAGCAGGGCCTCTGCACATGCAATGGTTACTTAGGAAGACAAACGCTGTAACTCTGGACAACCTCCTTTACTCCTTTCCTTCAGATTTTGTTGCTGAGCACAGTGTCATGTGGTATGGGATATCCTTTTGGTCAGTGGGGGTCAGCTGTCCCAGCTGTGTCCCCCTGCAACCTCTTGCCCTCCCCCAGCCTACTCACTGGGGGTAGGGAAGAGGGGAGAAAGCCTTGATGCTGTGCAAGCACTGTTCAGCAAGAGCCAAAACACTGTTTCAGCCACAAATCCAAAGCACAGCACCACATAGGCTGCTGTGATGAAAATTAACTCCATCCCAAGCAAACTCAGTACAGGCAAAGTAACAACAAATGAGAATTTGTCTCCATGGCTGGATAACAAATACATAACAAAGAAAAATTCAAGTATAACTGGGTTGATGAATTGTGGAAGGAAGAAAGGTCTAGAAGAGTCACCAGCTACCAGTAAACAGGGACTTAAATGAGTATCTCATTGTCCAACAAAGCACAGGCTGCAAGAGCTTCAGTGACCCAACAAGAGGGAATGGAAGAGAAAGTGTTTCATGAAGGTGAAGGATCTTGTCATCATGCAGTAATACAGAACTGGCAATTATACCCATTCTGTGGGGATAAAAAAGGGGGGCTGTAATGCAAGAAAGGTAATTGGAAGAAGTCTAATAAACATTTTCTTGAAAGCAGTACAATATGAATAGTAGATGCAAATTCTTCCTTCTGATGAAGAGGAATTATCAAGCCAGCAAATCAGGCAAGTTATTTCAAAGTTCTTCCGGTTTTGAGCAGTCTCCATAGACCTAGGCACACTTCCCGCTTTTTGCTCTGTTTTACAAGAAAGTGGTGATTTTCTTTACATTAGCGTTTCATACAGCCCCAACCACAAGTAAGTTCACTCACCCACCTGTGCAAATGGAAATGGGTTTTCAAGCCTGGTGCTTTATGCAAAAAAGTTTTGGAAGTCTCCTTTGGCCTGAAATCCATTCAAGTGTCACAGAGGACAAAAATTTTGCCATAAAAAAAAAGGAAGACAAAAAAATCATATTTCCTTTGACGCTTTGTACCTCAGATCATTCTCTTCAAGAACTTGGCTTACCCTGTTGTCAATGCACATTAAGTTTGGTCACTGTTTTGGATTTCTTGCTACGCACAAGAAGTTTTCTCACCATTTTTTGTAAGCTCTTCCAAGAATTAATCTGGCAGGGTGCTGACCATTCTGGCCTGATCCAGAAAAACACTTAAGCCTGTCTTTAAGCACCAGAGTAGTTCTAACCAGATTGAGCTCATAATGCTATTGTTTTACAAGATGGTGAAATATCTGTTTACTCATTAAAGTCTGAATATTAAGATTCAAGATTGCTTGTTATATCCATTACAGATGTTTTCTCCTCATAAATGACAATCAAAATTTCATTTGTTTGATGTTTATATCTTTGTTCAGTTCTCTACTCTATTGGATAACTCGCAGTGAAAAATTCCAGGCTCTTCTTGAACAATTTATTGTTCTTTTCTCTTTCTTCATTATTATTAATGGGAAATTCTAAACTTTGCAGATAAGATTTATATAGTCTTTCAAATGGGTCAGAACAAGAGAATATCAGAAATGTTTAAAAGCCTGTTTTGCAATTTATGGCTTTATTAAAAAACAAAACACAAAAGCCTCAATTGCTTTAAAAAGCATAAAATTGCTAAAACCTCTGAGACTGATGCACCACAAAGGAATCTGTCTTTCAACCACTTATGTGCCCAATTAATTATAAGCACATGAGTAGCACACCACATTGTACACTTTCATTAATGACCTAGATAACACTAGACAGAACATGACTATTACTTTCAGATGACACCATGAGAGAAGAATTAAACAATGTCATGCAATAAAAAAGTTAGGCTCTATATTTGCTGCATAATAATACATTTCCTTCAGCTTTTAAAGGCATTTTTCTGACTTTACTTTGAAATTAAATGTAATGAAATTGGAGACCATAATGATCTTTCACCATGAAAAACGTCAGATTTACTATTTTTGAAGAGCTCAGCACTGCATTTAGCACACATCTATTAATCTGAAAAATCTTGCCCAGCTCTAATCTTCAATTATTACAATTTCTTGCAACAAACCAGTTACCATTACACCCTTATTCTCCCTCAGAATCATAGCCTGTAGGGTCCTGACTGATACAAGAGATGATAGCAATAAAGTATTTTCTGTCTTTTGCAAGATTTTTCTGACTATTTCTCTGAATTAGGGACTCATATTTATTCATAATTTCTAATCTAGAAATTAAATTGCTGTTTCTTACCAGAAGACCACTTCCAAGTTCAAATTCCATGTCATGAAGTCATCCCACACCTTTTGAGGCTTCTGGGCTAGAAGAACATCCTGAGTAACCCCATCCAGTCACTAATTGATGCAGGTTGCATATCACAAATTCCTTCTGTAATTTTATAAAATCAGTAACAGAAGGGGTAAATTTACTTTACCTGAAACCTTGCAGGCTGCTCTTTATTCTTGACTCTTGCAAAGACCATGGGTCTCTTTCTAATGCCCAGCCTAAGTTAGCCGTGGCTTGTTTATAACTAGTTGTCCTTAGGCTATTCCTTAGTTTAATGAGCATTTTTCCCTCTTTGGTAGTCAATCTCTTGATACAGCTAGAGATAGCAATTATGCCCTTTTTCAGACAATTGATTTAGATGTCTGAATTGATCTATTAATCTGAAAAATCTTGCCCAGCTCTAATCTTCAATGATTATAATTTCTTGCAGCAAAAGTTACCTCTGTTCCTGTAATTGATTATTTTCTCATCTTATTACCATGACTGCGCTCCAGATTGTGCTTATTTTTCTTAAAACAGATATGATTCAGACTACATAGTGTTTCAAGCAAGTCAAGCATTTTCTATCTTTTATGACATTCTGATTCTCCCTGTCCTGGGGATACTTCTCAGCTTTGTGTCAGTGGATTTTATTGGAAATGTCCATATATTTCTTCTGTACTCATGAATACTTTTGCCTTGGAGAGGTAAAGAGATTCAGTCAAGGTAAAATTAATTCAATTATTTTTTCTGGGTCCTCAGATTTATTTTTGTCTCTGGAAGAAACTGAAGTTAGTGGCTTCTGGATACAAAAACCACTGTGACTTAGTCATATAAAATTAATAGATATGACTTCTCTTTATAAACCATTAAAACGGTCCAGCATACTCACATAGCTTGACATTAGAGCCTATAGATTAAAACACTAAAGTCTATCAATAGTATGGTATCATCACGGATACTTTCCATTCTAGGACCCTTAATATTTTTTTTCACTCACTTTTGGGACAAGGTATGACTTTTCATAAGACTTCACTCAAGATTTTCCTCCAGCTTTTGGCTGTGCCTTTTTGAAAAGATAAGGTTTTGTATTTCAGGAGAATAACAATAATTTTTAATAAGCTTAGTACCTAAAAGTGTGCTGTGCTGTACAGTTTATAGTATTAAAAGCTTACTACATTTATTAACTTAAAGAGTTCAAATGGAAAGGAATGAAAAAGATGGAGCCAAACTCTTCTCAGTGTCACACAGTGACAGGATGAGAATCACTGAAACACAAGAAAATCCATTTCAAAAAAAGAAAAAACTTTTTTTTTTTTTGTTTTACTGTGAAGGTGATCAAATACTGGAACAGGTTGTCCAGAAAACTTGCAGAGTCTCCATCCCCAGAGATGTTCAAAATCCAACTGGACATAAAGCTCTGTGCAAGTGGATCTAATTGACCCTACTTTGAGCAGGTGGGTTGGATTAAGCAACCTCCAGAGATCTCTGACAACCTCAGCTGTACTGTGAGTTGGTGATTCTATGAAACCTGACTTTCCATTGCCAGTGTTGAAATACCGAACTAGCATGTGGACAACCGTCTTCCAAAAATTACAGCAGTAGAACATTCATTCATCTTACAAACTGAGGCCACTCTAACAAGAAAGACTTATAGGAAAGACAACAACAAAGAGAAAAGAGCATTCTGCTGCAATAACAGATGTTGACCCTAGAATTGTTTATATGTTTACGTTAGACAGTCACTGGATAACATAAACCCAGTTTCTGTACTCCTCAGCAGTGAATGCTGAGTAAACTGCAAAGTCAGGCTTCTTTGTGCTTCCTCTCATTCCAGCCACCATAACTTCCTTATTTGTAGGTGTAGAATGTTTTAGCTTCATGAAAGTAAGGTATGAACCGTCTTCCTCCTTCTCTCCTCAGATGCCAGCTTGGTGGTTAGCATACTTTTTTGGACTATGAGATAACTTTCCAGCTCCTTCAATCCTATTTGTTAGGTGAATACCTTAACTGCAAAACTTCTATACAAAAGACATGGCTGCTGCTCCATTGCTTGATGCATAGTGGTTTAAGATATGAAAATCTAAATGAGTGCTGACTAAGGATGTCTTAATTCAACCATGACTAGATGTTTAATATCCTGGCCAAGTGCTCTTGAGCTTTTTTCTGAATGATAAGCATAAAAGCTGATAAATCAGTTAAGGGTGGGTGTGGTTTTTTTTTAATTATTCTTTACTAAATGTATATGATACAGCAAAGAAACTAAAAAGTTCAAACATCAGTCATAAGTAAATGATATAGGAAATATGTGTATATATAATTATAGTTTGTGTTCTGTAAAGATAATCTTTGTTATGGAACAGTGAAAACAAACACAGAATCAAAACCACACAAAAAATGGGAAAGAATGGGCAGAGAGGAAAAGATAAGTAAGATTAATGTAATCTGCAGTATATTAGCCTGCTATCTGATACTGAACCTGAGAGTGTGTTCTGTAACACTGAGCTACGACTTGACTGATCTGACTGGAACAAATGGGTCAGTCAGTCAGCCTGTGACAATCGAAAAGTGCAGCCATAACTGGTCTTATACATTCAATTTATTTACACTGAGCAGGCCTTCTTCTGTACAAAGCTTCTCGCTTCTGATAGAAAATGTTAACACTGCATCATAAGATAGTTCTTAATGATATTAAAGTATATTATTTTGATCGTAGTTGCAGCATACTCTTAATATTCCTTACAAACAGGAAAGTAAAAAAAAAATAAATAAAAAAATAATAAATCTCCCAATTTCTATTTTGTAGGTATCACTAGTCTTCTTGTAGCATAGCATTTTAAGAAAATATTTATCTTTTTCAGTTGTTAACTTTTCCTTCCTCAAGAATATTTGTCAAAATCTGTCTGGCTAAAGTCACGAGACCAAGGGTGTCAGTTTTCAAAAGCGCTGTGCTGTACAAGCCTGCCAGCTTATTTGGAAACAACTCAAGAATCTCAAATAGGGCACTGTATAATGACAATAAAAACCTTAACCTAAAAGCGCTATGTCACCTCTGAAAACAGGACTAAACTCACTTGGCTGGTACCCCTAGAGCCTCCAGTGGATTTTTTTCTTGCACTGCAAAGCTATAGTGCAGGTACCAAATTCTGTGGTTGATAGATCTGTTCCTCTACTGCAGTAACGGTGACATTTCATAGCTTCCAATATACCTGTTTCAGTCTAAATAGCATCATGACGAGCTCTCCTAAGGACCTCAAATATTTTTCTCTGTATGCAAGACTCTTCATCACTTACTTAGAAGTAACCTTTCACACTCTGATTAGGTTTTGAGGGAAACCTCTGTGCTTTTGTATGGGAACTGGAAGTGCTTTGATGACAAAAATATGGATCTTTATAATAAATATAAGGAGCTGGATTCAGCTGCACACATACAAGCTGCTCATGTCATTTTAGATGAAGCAGGATTTACTGTCTAGCATGTAGATGCTGCTTGAGTAAGGCACTTTTTTTCCCTATACTCTGTCTCACCTGCCAGCCTAATGCAGATGTCTCAGATATTGTAAAGCATTTCAAACAGTTATGCATACATCTATAGGCAACTGAATAGAGATTTAATGAGATTCAGATTCAGACATCTGAACTTAGATATCTACCATATAAAGTATCTAGAAGTGAGCTAGATATCTAAGCTCCTATTATAGTCAGTGGAGATCTACTGAATATAGTCACTAGAGTAGTCTCACCTTACAACAAACACGTCTGTGCAGGCTTCACTTATGATGCCCAGGGTATTCCACCTGGCTCCAGCCACCTCCCCAGAAGGCCAAGGAGCTCCCACAGATCCTGCATCGTATCTACCAGTAAGAAGTAGTTCTCTCACATGCCCAGGGGCATCTCAAGTGGCAGGCACTTAAGTGCAGACAACTGAATCAAGCCCATATATTTTGTTTATTTACCTAGATCATAAATAGATACCTATACTGTAGACATCTCAATTTAGCTGCCTGTATCTAAATCACAACAGGAGTTTTAACTTGGCATCTAATATTCCATAAATTTCCATAACTGGAAATAAAGTATTTTCCAAGCCATCATATTAATCAGAACTCTATTACAAAAAGCTTAAAGGACATCAGTGGCAAAATCCCTAGGTTTTTGCTATACACCTAGAACTTGATACTTAAAAGCTTTGCAAAATCCAGTGCTGTGTATCTCTGTGCTTTGATCCTTCAGTATATTAAGAGATGACATCAAATGGCTTAGTATGTGAGTGTGCAAGCACAGCACTCCAAATCACTTGCATTCTTCTGAATAAAACGAATTTTACAGTAAAGTAAATACATTGGCAGGGGTAGATGATTTTGGGTGAAATATTCTTATAATTTATAAGCAAGATTATTGATGTGATGATTGCACAGTACAGGGGTTGACCTGGTAGAAGGACCTGGGAGTTCTGGTGGGCATCAAGTTGCCCATAAGCCAGCAGTGTGCCCTGGTGGCCAAAAAGGCCAATGGTATCCTGGGGGGCATGAGGAGGAGCATGGCCAGAAGGTCCAGGGAGGGGATCCTCCCCCTCTGCTCTGCCATGCTGAGGCTGCATCTGGAGTGCTGTGTCCAGTGCTGGGCTCCCAGTTCAAGGGAGACAGGGACAAAGATCATTAGGGGACTGGGGCATCTCCCTGATGAGGAAAGGCTGAGAGAGCTGGGCATCTTTAGCCTGGAGAAGACTGAGAGGGGACCTTATCAATGTCTACCAATATCTTAAGGGTGGGTGTCAAGAGGACGGGGTCAGGCTCTTTTCAGTGGTGCCCAGCAGCAGGACAAGGGGCAACGGGCACAGACTGCAGCACAGGCAGCTCCACCTGAATGTGAGGAGGAACTTCTTTCCCTTGAGTGTGACAGAGCTCTGGGACAGGCTGCCCAGAGAGGCTGTGGAGTCTCCTTCCCTGGAGACATTCAAAACGCGCCTGGACACGATTCTGTGCAACCTGCTGTTGGTGACTCTGCTTTAGCAGGGGGTTGGACTAGGTGATCTTCAGAGGTGCCTTCCAACACTGGCCATTCTGTGATTCTGTGGTTTTGTGATTATGAGATAGTGCAACTACATGCAAAAGGGGTTTTGTGCATCTTGCTACCTATATTATATTGGCGCTTCTTTTTCTTAGACTGATATAATGTATTTTTAAAAATTTCTTAACACTTGCTTATCGTACATCAAATTATCCCAGAAAATGCATGGTCACGTTTGGAAGCATCACATTTTGCAAGACTGTTTTCACATTTGAAGAAAATATTTTATTTTACTTAATGTGTTTCAGAGTACTTAATCACAATAAGAAAACTGGGTTTCTTCTTCACATGTCAGTGGCTGGCCACAGTGTTTTCAAAGCAGAAAAGCTCTAATTAAGAAATGACTGTGCACTTATAAATGACAGATAAAAGCTAGCAGGAGAACTGAAAAGGCAGCCTACTGGGGTTTGGGGATTTTTCTTAGCAGATTTCTTTGAGAATATTTCATTTTGGAAGTTCATCACTTAATCTTTTTTTCATTTTATGTACTTTGAACAAAAACACCATGATTTTCAACAGTCTATTTATTGTGCTACACATCACAATTAGTAATTTAGAAAAATTAACAGTTTCTCTAGAACACATTATCAAAGAACATGTATAACTCTTATTTACCGGAAGAATTTTTCCTCCACAAAATCCACTGATGCATATCCAAGGAACCCCTGGATAGAGCCTGCTGAAGATCTTTTGCACTTCATGTATAAGAGTACTCAATTCAAATAATGTGTGCAATGCTGAACCTAAAAGGCATTAATGCCAGAAACAACAACTGCACTATATCAAGCCCAGGAAAAAGTAATAGGACTAGAAAGGGAGATTTTCCAAAAATCAGAGGTTTTATTTCATCTGTAATATCGTTGATAAATGGAAATGCTACCATGCAAAATCTCAGCACTTTTTTGGCTGGAAAGGCACTCACGCTAATATAATGAGTCTGGATTACAGAGGTTTGCCAAGCTTAGATCATGTATAGATTAATAATGATGTCTTTTAATGTCTTAATGATCTCTTAATGAAATACATTTATAATGCTGAGATTTGGTGAGGACTCACTAAACATTTTTCATATCAGAACATGATGTTCAAAGCTAGGTTCTTAATAATAATTAACACATGTACTTTCCTTTTTCTCTTCAAAGTGCTCTAGGAACATTAGCAATCAGTTAAAAACCCGTATGCTGTGTGTACGCTATCTGTTTAGGCTCTAAGAGGCCCACAACAATCAAACTGGAGCTAGCCAGGAAAGTCCAAGCAGAAAATAGTAATTTCTTCTGTGTTCTGAAGAATTTTATATCAAGGCAGACATGTCATGAGATAAATTAAATGCAGGTGGCAGCCACTTCATACAAATACTATGAGGCAAATAATATAAACATAGTCTACACTTAAAAAATGTATCCAGAATGTTAAAGCTTAATTAATTTTTTTCCAAAAGGAAGTAAAAGAAAACGCAACCTCTGAAGCAGAAGACTCCCCTGAACCATCTGAAATGCCTTATTTTCTAATCTCTGTTCTCAGCATCCAAAGTGAGGTTTTTAGCATAAGCAACCAGAGGCTTGCAGTGCAGATTCAAAACTTGCTAAAACTTGGTACATGCAAGCTATAAAAAAAATCTGTATAAATCATACCCATTTGCTCCTGTGGCTGATATCTGGCAGCACAGGGGTTAACTGAACAAATAAGAGATTGACACTGGCTAAGTTCCTAGGGTTCATCATCTGCCAGACAAGTACAGATGGGAAAAGAAATCAGAAAGAGATCAGTTATAGCCATGCAAGACTCAGCTTGAGTACCCAGAGAACACTGTAGCTTGGGAAAAGACACTTTCCTTCAGAGATTCACAATAATATACCCCCGTAAACCAGTGAAAACTTGGTTCTGAGAAATTCCCTTCAGTGCCAGAAGAATTGTTTCACAGCATTGTACTGCTTTGGATGGAAGAACTAACTCATGATAACATGAATTCAGAGACTTTGTTCTATATCTGGGAATATTACAGAATTTTTATTTTCACAAATAATTCAAATACATCTTTGAAAACTCATGCAGGAAGCTAGCTGTATACAAAGATCTGGGATTTCTAGCCAGTCTAGATTTTATGGTTGTTTCAATACCTAATGCAATCAATGACCTTGTTTTCTAAGTAGAGACGAGTAATTCCTACATTCACAGGGATATTGTAAAGATAAACATATAAAAGATTCATCAGTAATAGGGTTATGTGCTTAAAATAAATCTGTAGCTAGATTTAGCCAGTGGAAGTTTGGTTGTCTGCTCATGATCTCAGTTTCAAGGAGTAAAAAAAGTCCTAAATGTTTCTATTTAGTTGAATTTGAATTTCAGCAGTCCAAAAAGTGTTCATTTATGTAACTTCTGATTTTCTTTGCCATTTTTCAGCAATGAAAGATTTGAAATAAATAAGAGCTACTGCAAGCTTAATTAACATGAAGCCCTATGAAAAAATAATTCTAATATTAAACCCAGTCTGTTTTAGCAAAACATACATATTTTTTTTCTATTTTATTTGAGAAAGGAAGAAGTTAAGGGTAGTGGAGAATTTGGTAATTGAAAGAATGGCATGAGATACTCAATAAAAAATTGGTTGTTACAAAGGAAACACCTTTAGTAAAGGGCAGAAGCTGAAAGTCCGATTAGTTACACATTGTACTGACTGGACTTGTTTCAGCCATATACTGGAAATTTATTTTATCTTGTGTTAATTTTTTGGCAAATGAAAGCATGATGCTTGTGAGGTCTTCAGAAATATGACCTAGAAAAAGCTGATAGCAAATTCTTGAACACACTTGTTCTGTTTAAATTACACAGATGGCACAAGAGAAATACAAAGGAAGGGGAGGAGTAAGATTGAAAAATGCAGAGCAAGGCTACGGGATCTCAAGCTGCTGTCTTCTGAGTCTGAAGAAAATGACCAATTTCCATTGCTTTTCTTGGAAGCCGCAGTGAGGCCAGGTTTCACTAAGCAAGCCTTGCTCTGTAGAGGAATGAAGCTGGGTTAATTAGCATTGATAATATACAACTGTGGGCTGGCTTCAGGGGCGGTGGGTTGGCTGATGTAGATATGGTGCAGCTGTGGCAGGTTCTGTAAGTGGTTGGGCAGCCAAGGAAGAGAGAGCAGCCAAAGAAGAGAGAGGAGGAAGAAGCAGAGAGAAGGGTGAGAGAGAGAGAGAATGCGCATGTCCTGGATGAGGAGAAGGCAGGAGAGGGACTGGTGTGAAGGGTATGTTGGTATGTGATGGTAAAAGATCTTGTTGCAGCTGGCTAGTCTGGAGAGTGCTGTGACAATTGGTGCTCTGTGTGAGGCCCTTCAGATGATGAGACTGAGTGTAATGAGCGGTGACAGCAATAATGGCTGTGCCGGGGGACATTTGAAGTTTTCAACAGTGACAGCGGTGCCCAGTGTAGTGGAGACAGGCGGGGATAGTCTGTGATCTAGATCACGTTGAGATAGGCGGGAGAGCCTGGGGACCTGGATCAGATACCAGTAAAGGTGAGCCGTTGGGATCAAAGAGAAGGAAGGCTGACTGCCATCGAGTTAAGAGGCTGAGGGTAATCGGCAATAGCAGCAGAGTACACAGCCAGATGTGGCAGCAGCCCACAGCGGTGGTGGGTCCAGAGCGTGTCCGGCCAGACAGCGGTGATGGCTGTGCTGGCAGAAGGCGCGGGAGCAGCGTGGTGCCGCGGGCGGCTCCTGCCGTTGCTGCTGCTGCTCGGCCTGGGGGTATTCTTGCTGGCGTTTATGTGCTCGTTGAAGGTGTCTCCACTTGTAGAAGAAATGGGCGACCACAAGGCTGTTAAGAAGTTTTTCAGGACACAGAATGATGTGTTAGCGTTGTATTCTAGATCTGCTGCTGCTGAAAGCTCACTCAGGTTACTGTCTAGTGTGACCCAAGAGGTGAAAGGACAAGGCACGACAAGTTCATCAGAACCCCCCTCTGAAGAAATCAAAATCCCAGATGCTAAGAAAGCAGATAAGAAGAAAGGTGATCAACCTGCAGAAGCTGAAAAGCCCAAGATAAAAGTGAAGAAGGAATTCAGGGACAAGTTGTCTGGACTGTATGAAAAGTTTATTTGTAAAAAGGTTGTGATGATTGTTAAATACCTAAGGTATGAAATGTTAAAAAGGGGGGAAATATAAAGGAATTATAGAGGACTGTATGAAAAACTTATTTGTAAAAAAAAAAAAAAAAGTTGTAATGATTGTTAAAAATATAAGGTATGAAATGTTAAAAAAAAAGGGGAGGGGAATTGTAGAGGAATGAAGCTGGGTTAATTAGCATTGGTAATATACAACTGTGGGCTGGCTTCAGGGGCGGTGTGTTGGCTGATGTAGATAAGGTGCAGCTGTGGCTGTTCTGTTAAGAGATTGGGCAGCCAAGGAAGAGAGAGAAGAGAAAAAGCAAGAGTGTGTCCTGGATGAGGAGAGACTAGGAGAAAGCACCAGAGGGACTGGCATGAAGAGTATGTTGGTATGTGACTGTAAAAGACCTTGCTGAAGCCGGCTAGTTTGCAGAGTGCAGTGACATTGCCCTACTGTAGCCACCTCCCTCTTCTCTGCTGAAGAGTCAGTCTACCCAGTAAGACAAGCAATTCCAATAGACCTCTGAAATCTAAGGCAGGAAATTCCTTTCAGCACAGCTTTCAGCAATGAAATGGACTGTCAAAACATCCTCCCAGAGGATTACAGGGTTCCTGCCTAGGAATTAGCAGAGAAAGTTCGGCACTTACATTAGTATAATGCCTCTAGCTCCACTTCAGGTGTAACAAGAGGAGCTTTAATGTACATTTATGTTGAGGCTAGTTAACATTTTCAAACTCAGTGCAAGAATGTTACTTTTGTAATACGGGCTATTAAGAACTTCTAAAAATACATATGTAAGAAAATGCTTCTTCTTGTCTAAAGCAGTCTAATGCGTGTCCTTCACAGCTTGTAAATGGAATTGTTTTATTAATTAATTTTGGAGTCTTTTATTTCTGGCCTATGTCTTAAATAATTTTATTAAAGACCTTCTTATAGTCTTGCCAAAGATCCCAACCCAGTGTATATGCAATCACATTGTGCATATACAGGTGTCAGTGGGATGAGAAGGCACACACATATTGTGTCTTCTGCCCTCCTTCAGCCAATTAACTTGGTGAATTTACTGGCCAGTTTGGAAAAGTTGTTAATGCTAGAGGCTTTTTTAATTCCAATTGATAACACAGTGCTGTTCACTGGAATTCACTTAATGGTTGACTGCTGGGATAGGATTCAGTTGTATAAACATATGTGAAAGTGCTAGCCAAGATGTCCTAGTTTATGTCGCTGTGTCCTGAGGTGTTTGGACAACAGCTGCCAGACCAGAAAATGCCTGATAGGTGTCATCTGTGCCAGACCCCAGCAAATGTTATAGATGCACAAGAACATTTGAAATAGCACTAGATGCTTAGGTTTAGGCAGCTGAATCCAGTTTCCGATGACTTTGCAAATAGCATTCTATTTGGCATAACTGCCACAGCAACAAAAAAGCTGAGAGTTCAGCAGCTGTGGTAACAGCCTAACCCCAACCCTGTGCTACTTCAGAAAATCATTGTCTTGAAAACAGCATATACTTGAAATGTAAACCTCAACAGGTTCCCGAAGATTATAATGGAAAATAACTGTGTAACATTACAGAGTATCACTGAAATGGAATTGTCTGGTTTTATTACCTCAATATACCTTGTAACTTAACAGAAGTTTGTCAACAGCCATGTACCAGCAAGCCATATGCTAACATTTGTATCATTGCTGTATTTTTTATATTTTTAAATAGGTAAGTATCCCAGTGCAACAAACAAAGATCATAACCCCTGGCCTCCTCCACTCCCTTTCCCCAAATTAAGTTGTAAATGCACCTGCCTTGGACCCAAATGATAAAACCAGCAGAAACTGGAGAGATGTGTCTGTCACCTGTGTATGGCCAGAAGGAGTCCACCATATTTTAGAAGCTTTTCAGGAGAAAAAAAAGGTGGAGTAATGTTACAGAAAGAAAGATGGAGACTCTCTGAAAAGCCTGTGCCCAGGCAGCATTCTGGAGGGACACATAAAGGAAAAGCTTTCCCACTATTGCTAACTGACAGAAAATATAAATAAGCTAGATTGAGCTGTACATTCTGTAGAATCTTCTGTACAGGAGAAAAGGATGTCCTGTGGAGTCAGAAACACAGGTACAAGGAAAAGGTAGAAGAATTTATTCAGGAAAAATGGATGAGTCATTCTAGGTACTTTCACACAAAATGTAAGGAAATCTGATGCACTGCATATTGGGAAACTGCCTGTGCTGGAGCAGGCTCCTGGCAGGGCTTGTGGACCCATGGAGACAAGAGTCCAGCTGGACCACGTTTGCTGGAAGTACTTGTCACCTCATGGAGGGGACCCATGCTGGAGCAGTTTGTGAAGAACTGAAGCCCATGGGAAGGACTCACATTGGAGAAGTTCATGGAGGACTGTCTCCCATGGGAGGGACCCCACACTGGAGCAGGGGCAGAGTGTGAGGACCCTTCCTCTGAGGGGAAGGAGTGGCAGAGACAATGTGTGATGGACTGACTGAAGCCCCTGTTCCCCATCCTGCTGTGCCGCTGGCTTGGGGGAGGAGGTAGAGACATCAGGAGTGAGGTTAAGCCTAGGAAGAAGGGAGGGTGGGGGGGAAGGTATTTACTGTTTAGTTTTTATTTTCTCACTATTCTGCTCTGATTTGATTGATAAAAAATGAAATTAATTTTCCCAACTTGAGTCTGTTTTGCCTGTGACCGTAACTGCTGAGCAGTAGCTCCCTGTTGGTATCTCAGCCCACGAGCCTTTCATTATATTTTCTCTCCCCTGCCCAGCTGAGGAGGGGAAGGACAGAGCAGCTTTGGTGGGCACCTGGCATCCAGCCAGGATCAACCCACCACAACAACCAAGAGACAGAATTAGCCAGTAGACAAGCTTCTTCCTGAAGAACAGCCTGGGAAGCTAAGGAGGACAACCTCATGATCTCTGCAAAAGAGAGGCTCAAATGCAAGGAGCTTTGCTTTATAAGGGGTAGAGTCAGATCAGAGATCGCAGACAGGGATCAGAGGGGAGATCAACACGGGAGACATCACAGCAGGAATCTGCTACAGGCACCCTTGTGAAGAGGACTTCTGTAAAGCATTTGACACTGTCTCCCATAACACCCTCACAGACAAGTTGAAGAAGTACAGACTACATAAATAGGCAGCAAAGTGGACTGCAAGCTAGCTGAACTGCTGGGTTCAAACCTCTGTGATCAGTGGCATGAAGTTCAGTTGAAGGCCACTCACTAACAGTGCTCCCAGGGGTCAATACTGGGACCAATACAGTTTAACCTCTGCATTTATGACCTGGATGAAAGGGCAGACTGCACCCTCAGAAAAACTGGGCTGACTGGGGTGGAGGTGCTGCCATTCAGAGGAACTTGGGAGGTTGCAGAGTTGGGCGTAGAGAAACCTCATGCAGTCCCACAAATGCAAGCATGAAATCTTGCACCTGGCAAAGGAACAATCCCACACATCCATGCAGGCTGGGGACCAACTAGCTGGAAAGCAGCTTTGCAGGGAAGGACCTAGGTATCCTGGTGGACAAGTTGGCTGTAAGCCAGCAATGCACCCTTGAAGCAAGGAAAGCCAACAGTATCCTGGGACTGTGTTAGGAAAAGCATCGCCAGCAGGTTGAGAAAGGTGATACTTCTCTTCTACTCAGCAGTGGTGAGGCCACATCTGGAGTTCTTTGTTTAGTGATGGGCTCCTCAGTGCAACAGAGACATGGACTTCTGCAAGTTTAGCAAAGGGCTACAAAGAAGGCCGAGGGATAGAAACATCTGACCTACAAGGCAAGGCTGAGCGAGCCAGGACTGTTCAGCCTGGAGAAGAGAAATCTCAGGAGAATCTTATCAACAGGTGCAACTATCTCATGTGGGGGAGTAAAGATGAAACCAGATTCTTCCCAGTGGTTCCCAGTGACACAATAAGCAGAAATGGGCACAAACAGAAATACAGGAAATTAAATTTAAAAAAAAAAAACAAACCACACAAAAAAAAACCAAAACAAAAAACAACTTATTTACTGTGAGACTGGTCAAGCACTGGGAAAGGTTGCCCAGAAAACTTGTGGAGTTTCCATTCTCAGAGAGATTCAAAACCCAAATGGTCACAAATCCCCAAGGACCCTGTTTCAGCTGACCCTACTTTGAAAATGGGGGTTGGTCTAGATGATCTTCCGGGGTCCCTTCTAACATCATCCATCCTGTGAGTCTTTGAATCTGTAGGTGTAGTTTAAAAGTGCAAACAAAAAAGCTGAAAAATAAACATTTTATTTTGTCTGTCCCCTGCGTTACTTCAAGAGTAGAATTATATCTACCTACCTACATTTGTCCATGTACTCTATTCACCATTTGTGCAAGATTCAGGAGCAGACAGGCTGACCTTTCTTCCTTTTGATGTCTAAACTTGACTAATGCTTTAGAACTACAGCTCTTTCCAAAATTACACAAGGAAACAGAAAATCTGTCACCTACTCTGCCCTATAAAGTACTGTACTGATACAACAGTGGCAGGGAAGGGAGAACAAGGATTTGAAAATGTCAAAACTTCCTTTCATGTAATACTGATGTACATTAAGTGAAAATTATAAGATATTGCTAAATTTAAAGGCAGTGATCACAGTATTAGATTTTATTTCACCAGCAATATAGTTTTAGAATATGAAGAATATTGCATTATTATCAAAGATACAGACACGACATACATAGTTTTTTAGGGGATTTAATGTAGCTAAACTAAAAAAGAGAACAATTTCATATATTTAAAATGGCTCAAGCAGAAAGAATTTTCATTTACGATCAGCTAAAGGACTAAAACCAAAACATCATCACAGCAGGTCTTTGCTGCATATTGACCTCAAGGGAAAAGTAGTTGGTCACATCAATAACAAGAATGAAAAAGTGTAGAAAGGTGTTTGGAAAGTCCACCACTTTCTACTGGTTTAGATTTCACTGTCTCTGGAAGTGGGTCTGTGATTTCTTAGTGGGAGACAATTTACAGGTAATTGTAAATAGCAGTTAAGGATAACATTAAATATTCTGCATTTTTATAATTTTTCTAAGCAGAAAAGTGATCCATGGGGCTTAGGCAATGGTTAGTGCTAGAGCTGACTTTTTACAACAGACTAAATTCCATACCTGAGCTGAAACCTGCACCCTCTGAAACACCAGAAAATCTCTGATGAAGACTCTTGGACAAACCATGGTGCGATTTACGACTTACAGTTTTCATGGTCAGTTTTAGATAGCAACAGGGGAAGGTAAAGGAAAAAAATAATTACTTGACTAGCTCTCAAATGTACTTATAAATGGAATTTACTTTCATGAAATTCAATGTTTTATTTCATATTACAGTTTGCAGCTATTAAATATGAGGCAGGCAGTTGCTGTGTGAGTTGTTCCAGTACACACAGCTGCATTAACAGCTAACTACAAATACATTTTACACTAGTGGGTACTTTCAAGAACCAAATGTCTCCTCAGGAAGTTTTACTAGCAACTTTTTTTCATTTATTTACGCAGTTCCAGCTAATTCCATATGTTACTTTCCACATATATGCACTTTTTTTCTGTCTTTGCTGCCTGAAAACTAATTTCCACTCATCTGTGGGGCAAGATTAACAAAGACACTACCATCTGTTCCTTGACAGGATTTGTAATCATATAACTGTTGACATGTAAAGGGTATTTTATATTTTGATTGGACATTAATTGTGCTTTCCTTGGATTAAGTATTTTAAACTGAATATGAAAATAGCCTTAAATATATAGGTCATAGCAATTATTGTGTTATTTACATTACTAAACCAGTATGCAGCAGATGGCCTCCAGGGCCCTGGCCAGAAGAACCTATCTCCTGCAGATTTATTTGGTGCTTGGAGATACTACCAACTAACTTTTCAAACCTGTTTGAATGCCACTGTGCCTCTTGTTTGCTGCCAGCAAAAATATTCCAGGCTTGTTTGTTTCAACACCACTGTTTCTCAAGGCCTTCCTGGTACCTGGCTATATAAAATGTTCATACTTGGGCCTTGTCAGAGGCCATGCCCCTGCAGTTAAATGAAATAGCACCAGGGGCTGCAAGCTGGCCACATTTACACTTCTCAGTATTTGGCCCAAGTCTCTTTTTGGACCCAGGTAGTACCACTGTGGCCATTAGGCAGAACTGTTCCATTGTGTAGGGTTTTCTCATTTATATAAGTGCCTGAAAAATACAGAGACTGTATTGCAGCCCTCCACTGTGATTTCTCCATTTCACAAAACCGAAGTTGTATGCAGTATGAGTCTGAGATGGTTGACAGTGCAAAGCCTGCTAGGACAGCTTTAGAATACCATGTGAGGTACAGAACACCACGTTTGGCGCAGTCTTGTCCACCCTGCCTATTGAGCACGGCTTCCAGTGCAAGCCCGTACCCTGAACTGTGCCCAGGATTGTGCACAAGAGTGTTCAGGGGGCCAAAGCAGGTTAACACTTGCCCAGTCTAGACAAGCAGTAGACCAGCACTGAAGGACACTCACCAGTCCTGGTTTATGCAGCAGTTAAAACTTAACCAGGGAAGTCATGCAAAACACTCAAGAAGATCTGCCCTTATAACACACTACCCCAAGCTTTCATGACAAATTCTCTTTATTTTTCCCATCCCTGAGTTAAACTGGCCCTTAAATGTACTTACTGTGTTCCACCCTGATCTACCAAAATTTTTATGCATGTGAGCTGCTTTAAGCTCAATGTTTTCAACGAGGCTGTTTGTATAAGCAAAGTCTATGCATGCACAGCAGCTCTGGGACCATTGCTTTATGTGAAACCATTCACATACTCAACATTTTGTGTTTGCTGTACTCCAACTTTATACACCTAGAAAAAGAATCACATGAGAGCAATACTATATACATGATATATAAAAAATATAAAACCTACAATTAACTTCCATTTTCAAATGCTTATGTTAGCGGTTTTAGTCTTATAATACAGGAATAAATACTAAAATATTATTTCTGCCATTCACGACATGAACATACTCAAATGCATACCACAAAGTCTGCATGTGCCCACACACAAGGGTACAATGAGCCAATCAACACTATGTCAAGTCCATTTTTTCCCATAGAGATGTGGAAAAATAACCTTTTCCTACTTGAAGTTTCCCTTTCTTACACAACTACCTGTACAGCCACCTTAGTCCTTGGAAGAAATTTATTAATTAACAATCTCTTTTTCAGTTGTTTTGGGAACTGACAATGCAACTACTTTTTGAAACATTTCACTGTCTCTAGGATATCACTATGTATTTCCAACTGCTCTGTAATTAAAAAAAAACACCATAATATGAAAAATACAAAGAATTTATTTTACATACTTCTGAAAAATTCTCTTCAGACAAAATGAGTATGCACACACACAACAGCTGAGCTGTTCACTGTGAAAACTACTTCCATGAGCAATCTAAATATTTATATAAGCCATGTATATTCTTAAACTCTTAATTTTAAGATCTTGGTTACATAGAGAGCTAAGATATTTAATTCTGAGGGAGTGAATAGTTATACTGAAAATCTGTTCAGGATCCAAATGCTGCAATCTATTGTCTGCCTTCCCAGTGTGGTCAAATGTCTCCATTTAGCTAGTACAGTGTATGTTCACAGAATAGGAAACATAATTTCAAAAAAACCCAAACAACAAACAACCAAAATTCTCATGGAAGCTGGACATAAAGATATAAAGAACCCCTTTTTCTCTCCCGTTGATTAAAAAACTACTTTAAAGTATTAGTGACACTGCAGACATATGTACTTCTTCAAACAGAATTTTACCAGTGTCCTCTGACAGATCCTATTTATCGTTATTGTAACTACCTTTAGTAAACTGTCTCCAAAAATACTATGCTTTATCAATGTGAAGACTAATGTTTTAACTGTAAAAGAATCACTGAACTTTTTTTTTTCCTCTGGACTGTAGGCTACACTTGCCACATCATCTTTCCCTCTATCAACTTTAATTTATTACATTTATTTCTATGAGTCCATCAAAGAGAAGCCACGCAAACTAGAAACACCTTTCCGTTGTGTTCAAAGCACCAGAGAACAAAAGAAACAAAAAGCTGGGGGTAAAGGCATTTATATAATTCAGTGACTATTAAAGATGACTGGTTTTCATATTTACAGATAACCTACTGAAATTAATGTCATTAGGTGTGTCATTGATACATATGTATGTATTCATAAACACTGTCCCACCTTACTACTAAACTTATAAATTACACAAACAGAATTGGGAACAATTTGTGATGTTCTGAAAATACATTCTCCAGATTGAATGATAATGAATCTTTGAAGAAATCTTTGAACACTGCCAAGATTCAAAATCTACATCATACATAGAAATTTAGCTTAAAAAAATACATTCAGAAATTGGATTACTGATGATTTTAAGGGGTCATGGAGATTTTCCCCCCTGATGTGAGGACATAAGTGATGAAAACACGTATCTAAAAAGCAGTTATGGAGATGAAAGGAATGACTGCCTAATATTACAGTGGAGCACATAGTGTATGCACAAGTGATGAGCTCAGATGATGAGCTATTAAACAAAACATGTTGCCCTCAAAACACCCGCTTCATCTGTTTTATTGACTTACATTCTGCCACTATATTAGTGTAAACACTGGTTTGATTAACCTCTATTTTCATTATTTGTTTACTACATTAAAACACCCAGATTAACTACAGGTCTGTAATCCATAAAGTTAGTTGCTAATTCACAAAGCACACCTACCAAAAAAAGCCATTACAAATATCAAGACAGAAAACAAATCAACAAATAGCTATCTTATACTAAACTATTATTATTATTACTACTAAAATATTGGTGCATATGAGCAATGTCTTGAGCAATGCAAATGCATTACAGAACCCTGTTTAAACAAAGCGCATGTGAGATGTTTTAAGCCACCTCTCTGCAGTTCATGTCGAGTTGTTCATGCACTCCCTTCGCAAGGGAAACCATTATGAAATTCATGCTAATTAGCAATTCTATTATCTCACTCAAGAAATTAAAAGTCACTGAGAATTTTCCCTCTAAAAAACCATAAACAAACCACATATAAAACTATGATTTATACTTCTGTGAGGACAAAACCTACCAATTTTCTCAACTATTAGAATAAATTTAAGAATTAGAATAAATTTAAGAAAATAACCCCAGCTAAATTACAACACAGCCACTGATAAACAGAATATTGGCATGACCATACTGCCCTCATCAATCCCCTCCTCCCACTTTCTGTCATCTGCCCTCATGACAAGCAATCAGATCACAAATAGTTGAGCAAAAGCCTAAAGTTGATCCTCTTGCAGGGAAGGAAGCAATGCCAGCAACCTTGGAATTTGCACCTAACAATTACAATTTAGGCTGTTGTTATTAACATAACTTTAATGAGGAACCTGAATGTCAAAACATTGAAATTATTTTTTCAAGAACAGAAATTAATATGTAAAATCCAGGACAGAGCTGAGGAATACTGATTCCTTCGAATTTCCATTCAGAACAGACCAGGGCAAACTGCCTCACTCTTCTACAAAGGGAGAGAAAGTATTTTTTGTTACTTCACTACAGGAACTTGCCAACTCCAGTTCATATCAAATGTAATACACATAGTTGCTATTTTAATATTCACCCATGAGCTTACCTGCTGCTGACAATCAGATTTTATAAACAGTTTAATAAAACTGTGTACTCTGATCAACAGTGCCTCTAGCACCTTGATGGCCCTGTGATATTTTAAACACAAATCCAATAAACTGAGTTGTGGAATAATAAATTACCTGCAGGACTTGACAATCGCAGAAAAAAGCAATGTTAGCTGCAAATAGGAACATGAAACCTGTATCACATCATGCTAACAGTCCATTCTGTCTTTGACAGCATCCAACAGTAGGTGCCAAGGAAAGGGCAAGCACATTGGGCTCCTCCCCTGGTACAACCTACGGAAGACTGGTGTCTCTCAGGGCTTTCTGAGCCTTTAAGCAGCATCTTCATGTTTCAGCCACTGATGGATTTCCCATCCATAAATCTGCCTTATCTTTTTGTAAATCCCTGTAAACTTCTAGGAATCCGTGACATTTTTAATGAAGTTTAAGACTGCATTAAAATAGTTTTTGTTTTGAAACTGCTGCCTGTTAGCCAAATTTGCTTTCTGCAGGTTTTGCATTAGAAATTACGATGAGGAATCACTCAACTCAAAAGTCCATTCAACTTGGTCTTGCAAACCATTGTACAGGCTTTGGGCATTATTTCCCCAACCTCCTTCTCCCATCAGCCTGTCTTCCAACTTCCATCATATTTAGTGCTCTCTATGTAGAAGAATCACGGACTTATGAATAACTTTGTCACACCTTTCAGTAACTTTTGTAGTATTTACCCTTTCTGAGAGGAAACTGCTAGATCTGCAGATCCCATCCAAGCAGCCAGCACATGACCATCACACAGAGTGAGAAACATGGCATCCATTTCCAAATGGTTACTAGATCTTAATTGATTTTGACCTCTGGAAGCACAAAGTACTGAGATTTCATACAGCATCTGTTGTCACTCCAAAGTCTTGCTCATGAACATCAATCATTTGTTAAGAGCCTTTCATTCCATCTGAACACTCAGTTTTATCTCATGCGTCAACATGTGTCTATCATTTTACTGCTCTCAGTGGGAATTCAAAAGTCCTTCTGCAACCTGATAATTATTTTTACTAACCTGAAACAACAGATTTTACTACTCCACTATCTGCCCCCTTTCCCAGACTATTTATGACTATGTTGAACACTACTGATCTTCATACAAATTCCTGTACAGCCCTACCTGTTATGACAATCCATTTAAAAATATGGTAATTGATTCCTACCTTTTTGTTTCCTATCTTTTCACCAGGTTGCCATCCACTTGAAGGTTGTAACCTTTGTCTCATGACCGCCTTAGAACACTCCTTCTAAGCACCTTAGACAAAAGCTTTTGCTCAAATGCCTCTCGGAAATCCAAGTTCATTACCCAGGCTTGCCTTGGTCAAGTGTGGTCACTTGGCTTCTCCAAAGATTCCCACAGATTTCCGAGGCACGATGTCCATCCATAAAAAAATTATGCTGATGATTCTACAGTGCATTGTATCTATTCCTATTCCACTTGCTTTTGTGTCTGTTATTATTCACACTGATTTGATCAACACAGGCATCAACCTGAGGGGCTCCTCTTGGAGCAGTTCAGGTTTCGGCTACACGCAGCACTCGCCAGCATCCAACACCATCTGTAGCACATGATTACACAGCATGCTCAGCAGTCCGTCTGTTTCATCCCCAAATCCCTCTGCAACTGCTGGATAAACACCGTCTGATCTTGCCAATTTCCTATTAGATTTGTTTTCCTTATACCTTCTACCACGACTGCAAATGGGAACAGCTCCTCCAGTGCTTTTCTTCAAAAAGCAGCATTTCAGCAGGGAAACCTCCCTAAGGTCCTCTTCCACAAGCAGGAGGTTTAGTTTTTTCGTTACAGCCTCACCTTCCCTGAGCTACTTTCACACCTTATTTAGCAGGCATACAGACCCCATGGCAGGATCCTGGTGGGTCCAGAAAGGATTTACTGCTGTATTTTATGTCTTTTGGAATTTGATGTGAAAAATACTTCTTTGGGGTGCCTGCTTTACCGCTCCAGTTATGCCTGGTGTCCAGGTGCCCAGGTCCAGTTTCCTCATTTAGATGCAACTTCAAACACGTTGTAGGCGAGTCTGTGCTTTTGCCAACACTTCCTCTGCCTTTTTTAAGCACCCTGGCTTGTTTTGCTCTTTCAAGGCTATTTTTTTTTCCTTTGCCAGAATTCCCAAAGAAACTGTGAGGTTTGGCCAAGCGTGACTAACAGAACCTGCAGGAGACCCCTAAGCCGTGCGTCTCGGGGGCACTCTGCTACTCTCGCCTCTCCCTAACGGGCGACTGGCGACGGCGCTCGCTCGGCGCCTCGCCTGGGGCTGGGGCTGCGGCGGCCCCACTAGCCACTGGCCACAGCTCCGGCGGGAAGGGCCGCCCTGTCGCCCCAGGGGCCCCGCCGCCAGGCAGGGCAGCGAGGCCCAGGGTGGCTGCCGCGGACCTGCCGCCCCTTCCCTCAGGGGGCTCGCACGGCCGCCGGCCTCGCGGGGCGGGGCGGGGCGGGGCGGGGCTGCCCTCAGCCCACCCCGCGCGGCCCAAGCGGAAGGAGCGGCCCGGCCCAGCCGCCGCCGCCGCCTCCGCCTCCCGCGGCCGCGCTGCGCGGCCTCGCCGGCTGCTTCCGCCCGGTTTCGGCAGACGTCGCTGGCGCTGGGCGCTGCCTCGCCGCCGCCGCCGCGATGCTGGGTGTTGGGGAGCCTGCGAGGGGGGAAGGTACGTGTACGTGCCGCAGCGGCGCCGCGGTCTCTCCGCTCCCCGCCGCCTCGGGGCGCCGTGTGGGGCGGGGGCAGCGCGGGGAGGGGGGGGGGCGCTGCGCCCTCGCCAAGGGCGGGCGGGGGGCTGGGGTGGCGGGGCCGGCCGGGCCCTTCGCGGCAGCCGGGCGGGCCCTCCCTTCCCCTGCCCTCCCTGCCCTGCCTGGCCCTGCCCGGCGGGCGGTGTCGGTCCGGCAGCGGCAAGGCGAGCGGCCGTGCGCCCGGGGCCTGGCCGCGGCGGCTGCCTAACGCCCGGGGCGGCCATGCGCCGCGGCGGCGGGTTTATGGAGCTGTGCGCCCCTACACAGTGTGGGTGATTTCTAGGGGTGAGGCTAAGGATGGGGTAGCACATCCCGTGCGGCAAGCAGTGCTTTGTACGTGCTGCCTTGACTTGTTTTCCCTTGGATTGGGAGGAGACTTGAGGAAGCAAGTCCTAAGCAGTGCCGCCTTTTCCAGGCGGTAACTGCAGTGATGCTACTTGTAACGTTTTTTGTATGTCAGTGCTTGTTCCTGTGGAGCATCTCTTGGAGCTGACCGACGCTCATTATTGAAGCGGCGAGTTATAAAATGGGTGGGAAGAAAAAGTCTGTGGCTTGAAGGGCCTATAAATGAGGAAAATAAGATTGTAAAGTCTTCGAAGTTAAAAGTGGGTTGAGATTTATAGGTGGCAGGAAGTCTGTGCCTTTTAATAGAAGACCCTAACTGGTTTGTGAAAGCGGAGTCCAGCAGGCATACACACCCTTCTTCAGGAACCCTCTATCAGGTTTGCTGTTGGTACTGGTCCCAGAGCATCATCGTTGTTAGTGAATACAGGCTTGAAGGTAGCTGCTGCAAAAGAGCAGAAATGCGTGCACCAGGCAGGAGATGAGTGGCAGGCTCGGGAAGCGGTGTAAGTGCCGGTGTGGGAATGTATGGTTAAAGAAATCGAAGTAATGATGAAGCAGTGTTGAGGCATGGCAGTTGTCAAGCGCTTTCTTACTGGTAACTTTTTTGTTGCATTTGTAAAAATAATTAAATGGCTTCTTTTCTTGCAACTGAAGTATAATATTAAAACCTTCTCATCAGAAGACTTGAATGGCTTGAATGATGCAGGCCCTTATTTCATTTAAGCTGCAGGATACTCCTGGCCCTCTGGGACTTTATGATATCCAGTTAAGGTCTGAGAGTCCATCCGCATGGACCTGTTGCAGAATCTGGATATGAATTTGTTTTGTATGTCTCTGAGAACAGAAGCCTTCAATTATTAATTAGGATTATTGCTGTTCCCTGTTTTCTTGTGGCGCTTGCTTATGATGTCAGTGAGGGAAGTGGTCACGCATTTACAGAATTGGGTGAGCGACATTTAGTATTCACCATCATGGGATTGCTACAAAGATTGTATAAAAGCAATTGAAGACAGTGATTTTTTTCAAGAATCTTTGAAAGTACCCTAAGCAGATGCTCTTGAAAGAGGCAAGGACATAGGATTCTTCTTTATCTAGACCCACTGTGTAAGTATCCACTCAGCCTGCAACAAAGTGCAGCCCAAGAACTTTCTGGAACAGGTGTACTGAAGACTTCAAGTTTCAGTCTTTTCCATCAACTTATCCTTGCCTTTAAGCCACGTGGAGATCTAGTGTTCACAATATCCAGCCTTAGGCAGTTCTGTGGGTCAATTACCCATTAACTCAGGAGGCACCTGTGATGGTTTTAAACACACTTTCTGCTACTTCTGTTTGGTATTTCCTATTTTTAAATTAGTAGAGTCACTGATGCTGTTTATCTGGTTCATGTGATTCACAAAGGCAATTACAATAAATTGTGTATGGGTAAGGGTAAAACAAAATTTCTAATATGACTGATGAGCCAAAGAACAGTAAATTTGACAGGATTTACTCTAAAGCTTCCTAATAGCACTGCTCTTATAGGTTTTTGTGGGTTTTTTTATTGATAGCTTTGATTTTTTTGAAATTACATAGTTGCCATTATCATGATTTATTATAATGAGGGCACCTTGTCTGGGAGGAGGGGTGGCCCCCACTTTGGATGATATCTTGGTTCTATTTACCAAGTATTAGGAGTAGAATTTCAAGGTTTAAGCTTTAGTGGTGGTGTGCATGCATTGTACAGGCAGTGTGCATGCAGGATATGAAGTAGGTTTTGCTTATTTAAATTGAGCATGCTCTTAATACCAATATAACTATGTTTTTTCTGCTCTTGACAAACCACTGTGTAATACTGTGATTTTTCAGTGAAATATTTGACTAAATTTGATTCCAGCATGCACTTTGAGTGATAACATTTAGATGTCCAGTAAAGTTTGTAAACAGCTTACACCAGGGGAAGTAATTCTGATAAAAGAATATTCATAATAGGAAACAAATGTATAACATGAAAGGTCTGAGCTTAACAGAATCTTGAGCTAGAAACAGATTCACGTTTTCATACCGAAATACCAGCCTGAGTACATAGTTGACTAGTGAAATGAACAAGAACACTACTTATTTACCTGGCTAGGATTGCACAGCCACCTAATGCAGCTGCGCATTGTGTGGCAAGTGCCTTGTTATCATATGTTAGATAATCCTGATGCCAGAACAATGTCTAACCAGAGATGCTACAACTCCAGGTTTGGCAGGATTTCTTTCATCTGCATCCTCATTTCTTTCCTCAGTGTCCTTGCTTCTTCCTGCTGCTGCCAGTAACCATGCTGTTTTTCTGGTTTTTTTCCTTTTTCTGTCTCACCTCCTGCTTCTGTTGAGGTCCTGTTCCTGTTGTCCTTTGTTTAGACAGATCCTTTACTCAAATTATTATTATTATTATTATTATTATTATTTTTAAATAAAAAAACACCTTTAATGATACAAACTTTTTGTGGAAATCCAACTCCCCAAATTTTACTTCTCAAAAAATTATTGCACTAAATGAAAATAAGTATCAGATGATAACTGAATTATTTTTTGCACCAGTGATGAAGACAGGCTTTGTTTATCTATGTATTTGTATGTAGTCATGTGTTGTCAGGGTTTGGCAGCATTATTTTGATGGGAGGAGCTGGATCCCTGTGCAAAATAGTGATGCCTCACAGATTACTCTTGTTTTGAGGAAGAAGCTATCAGTGTTGCCAACGTGATGAATTGACTTGGATCCTTTTGCTACTAGACCTGTAGCCTGTATGTTAGAGCACTGGCGTGTGCAGGCCTTCCTGCAGCACTGGTTCTGGGAGAAACATTTTGGCTGCTGCACTGCCTTGTCCAGCGTGCCTGTTGAACCCTCTGTCCCATCCACCTGATCAGTAGAATGATGAATACCACCATTGCTTCTTACTGGGAAAGACTTGTACTCCAGACCTCATATTAATAGTACAGACAATTCTGTTACTGTAGTGACTCAGAAAGGGATCTAATACTCTCTGGTATCGTTCTGTGTAGTCTCCTGTATACATCTCCTGTTCATTGATTCTTCTGTTCGATTTCACTTGTCCTTCGCACTGAGCTGCATACAGTGTATATGTTTTCATGTCCCTGCTTACACTGCCTTCCTAGCCTGTGTACATTAGTAAATGAATATCAGAATATAGTAAAACCTGCAGTAAATATAAGGAGGATGTGGTAGAGAACTGAGTGGAGAGGAACCTAATGAAGTTCAACAAAGGCAAGTGCAGGGTCCTGCAGCTGGGGAAGAACAGCCCCACGCACCAGCACAGGCTGGGGCTGACCTGCTGGGAGGCAGCTCTGCGGAGAAGAACCTGGGAGCCCTTGTGCACAGCAAGTTGCCCATGAGCCAGCGGTGTGCCCTGGGGGCCAGCAAGCCCATGGGGTCCTGGGGGGCATGAGGAGGAGCATGGCCAGAAGGTCCAGGGAGGGGATCCTCCCCCTCTGTTCTGCCATGCTGAGGCTGCATCTGGAGTGCTGTGTCCAGTGCTGGGCTCCCAGTTCAAGGGAGATAGGGAACTACTGGAGAGGGTCCAGTGGAGGGCTAAAAAGATGATGAGGGGTCTGGAGTATGTCCCTGATGAGGAAGGGCTGAGCGAGCTCAGCCTCTTTAGCCTGGAGAAGACTGAGAGGAGACCTTATCAATGTCTACCAATATCTTAAGGGTGAGTGCCGAGAGGACGGGGTCAGGCTCTTTTCAGTGGTGCCCAGTGACAGGACAAGGGGCAACGGGCACAGACTGCAGCACAGGCAGCTCCACCTGAATGTGAGGAAGAACTTCTTTCCCTTGAGGGTGACAGAGCTCTGGGACAGGCTGCCCAGAGAGGCTGTGGAGTCTCCTCTGGAGGTACTCAAAACCTGCCTGGGTGTGACTGCACAAGCTACTGTAGGTGAACCTGTTTTAGCAGAGGGTTAGACTAGGTGTTCTCCAGAGGTCCCTTCCAATCCTCACTATTCTGTGATGCTACCTCAGACACAAACCTCAAACACTGGTTGAAAGATTACTAGAGGATGTTATGACTAGTAAGTTGGTCTACTGTAAGTAGACAGAATTTTGACTAATTCTTTTATGTCCTTGTTATAAAGCAAGAAAACCAGCAGTAGCTAGAGAGCTAAGTTGAAAGTGAGATTAACAGTTGATGTACGAACACATGCAAATTGAAATAATAAAACGGGATGGAAAGAAAAAGTTTTGAATTCAGTGTGTATGTTATGCTAAGGGAGAACAACTAATGTGGAAATGTGGAATAAACATATCAAGAGGGGTAGTTACGTAGGGAGATTCATTTTGAACAGCACAGCGAAGGATGGAGGAAGCCTGATCAAGGACAGCATGATGCTAATTGGATTGGTGTATGTTCGTGGGGTATTTTTGCTTTGATATCTGTTTCTTGCTGGTATTCATTATGCTCTTTGAGCTTTGCCTTACTTAACAAGAATAAAGAAAGAATATTGCTTTCCATTGAGAGCACCATCTTATTCTCATAGGAGTAGAAAAAGAGTTATTTAACATAAGATGAAATATCAATTGCTTTTTACTGCTTTTGCTTGTTATTACTGCTGCTGAAAGATTGAAGTTTCTTGAAATGCTTAACTTTCATGTGCTGTGGTTTAAATGCATATGTAGGTTACTGCTACTTCAAATTCTTGCATTTTTGTGTTTCATGGAATGCTGTACAGATTACCTGTATGACTTAAATGGTTGCCCAATGGAAATGCGAGGCTTGTAGTTTTGTGATGTAGGAGAAAAAATAAGAGTATAGAACATATGGTTTCAGAGCCAAATAGTTCTTTGACTTTTTTTCCTTTGGAAAGGTGCAAAGTTCTTGTTTTCCCTAAAGATAGCAGGAATCAAAGGGCAAAGAAACATCATCTGTGTTTCATGAGCAAGCATTTTTTCCAAACCCTTAGATCATAAGTAAACCTATTTGCATCTGCATGTTTTCTCTCCCTCAATACCATTTTTAGTTTCTTCTTGTGCATGTGTCCTTGATTATCTGTTCTTTCACTTTTTTTGCAGTGTATTCTGCTATTTCTCCTATTGAAGCAGTATCCTGTTAAAGGTCATTGTCGTCTCTTTGCCCATGCAATTCACATACCTGTTCAATTTTTAAGATGTTCTGTTCTGGGTGGTGATACATGCTTGTAGGGGAATGAAGGCAGTGAGTTGATTGGCATTGATGGCATGCAGCTGTGGCCTTGCCTCAGAGGCAGTGGGTTGACATGGATGATGTGCAGCTGTAGCTTATTCCCACTAAGTGGTTAAATAGCCCAAGGATTGTGGGAGAGGGGGTCAGACAGAGGAGGAATAGTGTTGTCTGACCTCTGGAGGAAGGAGATACAGCACAGACAGTAGAATCTGACCAACAGTAAAGCCTTGTTGCAGTCTACTAGTTTGATTGTGCTGCAACACATGCTTAAGTTTGAAGGCCGCTAATCTTTCTTTCCTCTGTATCCAAAAAAGTGTGATGGGTTCTTGTTCATGAAGTATAACATTCCCACCTCTAACTTTGGTTTTAACCCAGTCTGTGATCATGGTGTTAACATCTCAGTTTTGCCCAGTGGCTCCCAAAATACTGGTGTTCAGCATCATCCACACTGAAATAACAATTAAAGAAATTGCATACTTTGTAGATTATACTGTATTTGTGACAATTTTCTCATGCTATCCATTCCAAATGGGGATTTATTTTCCTTTGATTTTCTAGTGTAGAATTCTTGCTTTTTGCTTGGTTTTCCTGCAGGCAGGTAAGAAAGTTTATTTACAAGATCCTTTTGACATGAGTCTGTTTTTTCTGTGAAATTTGCTGGTCAGAAGACACCTGGCATCGTTTTCTCCCCGGAAACCTTCTTTACCATTGTATTTCATTGTATTTCAGCCACAGCTTTCTGTATTCTCTAACATAGATATTCTGTCGTTACTTGACTGAGGTTTTGCTAACTTTTCAGTCTAATCTCAGAATATGTATTTAAAGTATGTTTATTATACGCACCTGTTATTTATGCCCACCACCTTCTGTTTATCCATCTGTGAGATTTCAGTTTTAAACTTCCCAAGATTTTCCTCTGGGTCCAATACTTCAATATTTGGAGGGAAAGCTGTCTTTCAAAGCCAATTCATTTGTCCAGTATTGCTTGAAAGTGTGTGCAAATGAACAAATTTTTCTTCCATTGGGAATAACCTGTTTCCCAAAATTCCATTTTCTGTTCTAGAAAATACACCATATTACACCAAATTAAACCATGCTATTTGTTTTCATGCAAATGAAGCCATCATTACTTCCTTCAGTGTGCTTGTTTCTTTAAGCAACAGATTTCTTATTTGTTTCTTTTCAGGTCATCAACATTATTAGCTTTATCTCAGGCTTGCATATTAACTGGAAAATGTGGGAGTTGCTAGGAGTATGGCTACCGCTTTCTTGTAATTTGTGGGATTCCCGACCTTGATAATACTTACGAAGTTACTTCAAGAAAAATCAAAACAAAACCAACTTGCACTCTTTTGGTCTCATTTTCATGTTGGTAGCTCTGAACAGTTCACCAACAGTTTGTGATGCTTTAGCTCTTTTGAAAAAGTGAAAATTACCATCTGGATGTGATTAAATAGATTGATAGGACATGATATGTAGGACCTCATCCACTGTATGCTGAAACGTGTTTGATAAAACATATTCCACTTTTAGAATGTCATGGTTTTTTTTCTTTTGAGTATATTTATACTTGCTGGTGTTACATGAAGCCTTGGGGAACCCTCAGCCATACTGGGGTAGCTTCTTGGGATTTGGTTATGCTTGCTCTGACTCCAGGGCTACATGTTTTTAACCGAGTGTTAAAGTCGCAATGACAAATGGAGGACCTTTTGATCTACCTAGTAACAAGGGACATGGACTCTGCTATTTGAGCACTGGGCAAGCATAACTGGGTGTTTGAGCTTTGCTAAAAGAGCATCAGCACAAACAAAAACTGAGTCTGTGATTGCCAAAGAAAAAAAAATTGACCAGACATAAAACTTAGTGTCTTGTTGCCAGAACTGCAATGAAACGTTGGATCTTCTTGCTGACTATGTTGAGTGCAGCAGACCGACAGCTGGTGCTTTCAAGCTTGGGACTGCTTTCATAGAGGTTGCCATTGTGACCAGTTCCCTTGGAAGTCTTTCATTTGCTGTTTCATCCTCTTGACAGTAGTCTGGAAATAAAGACCAAGAGAGTGCTGCAGTAGTTTTATTATGGTAATTAAGTAGAGCTCCATATTTATTTTTTTAGTCATTAGTACATGCTGAAATTTTTAAAGCCAAAACTCCGAGAGATGTAGAGATTGGTTAAAAGTTATGGTGGGCCTTCCTAATCCATTTCCTTAGGGTTTTGGCGACTCTCTCTGTTGAATAATTTTGTACCAGACCAATACAGACATGTATCATTGTGGGATCCGAAAGCGTTTTCGGATTTCTTGATTCCTTACCCCCAAAACTCTTTAATGTTGTCATACCACAGCAAAACACCTTGTTGGAACATCTGTTCCTGTTTTGAATCCACAAAATCTGGACCTTTCCAAGATAACACTTTTTTTTTTATTATTTGAGTCCTATGCTGCTTTGCTGAAAAGCTGTCTCAGTAGATGGTTTTATAATGCTTGGCACTGATAAGGGACCACTTGTCCAGTACAAAATTGATACCCAGAAGTTATTTTCCCTGCTTTCCTTCCACCAGGACAGTATGTGCTTTCCTGGTGATTGCTACAAGGTAACAAGTAGTAACAAAATCCAAATTTTGTGATGATGCTGTATATCCAGTTCTTAAAACTAGATTTCTTCCTACTTGGGTCTATACACAGTCCCCTGTGTGGTGTCTGTAAAAGGTTTGGAAAGGAAAACTGATTCAAGTTTCCATTCTGCATTTTAGGTTTTTATCATTGCAGCTCTAAGCATGAGTAAGCTGTACCCCATTTCCACACATTTCACAGATATTTTTGCACAGTCGTTGGTGAAATTCTTTAAGCTCTCTTACTGCTTGAGGGAGGGGCATGGGGGGAATGACAGAGGAGCAAAACAAATTGAAAGTATCAGGTTGCTAAGTCATTAGGCGAAAATAAGGCCTCCTAGTTACTTCAGTTGTTTTAGACAAAAACATTTTGCTGCTCTGAACTGCCTTAGGTATACATGTTTGGATTTTATTGTGTTATTTCATATGAATAGATTGCTTTGTTTGTGTCCATAGTGTTAACTTTTTAGCTTTGCTCATTTTTAAAAACCTAACAGTTTTTATTTACTAATTCAGAACTAGTGTGGAAGGGACTATAGCAGGTCTTTGCCATCATATGACTTTGACAGAGACCTGTACTGTAAAGTACAGTGAAGAAATGTTCCAGTTTTATGTACTTCTGGCTGCTGCTGCTTTTCTTATACACAATTGGTCAAGATTTGTGACTGATGGCACAAAAGCTTGCGAAGTCTTTGACCTGTGTTTGCTGTAGAAAATCTGGCACGCTCTGTTTGTTTGTAGTTTGTCCAGAGGAATCCTTGATGAGATCCAAGCACCCTGTGTTCCCCTCTTCCTCCCCTTGTTCATCTTTGCAGGTTTTCTATCAGATTGGTCAGTCTGTCCCTCCTGCTTCTTGTTCTTAGCTATGAGCATGCTAGTTCCAGTCTACAAATCAAAGAGCATATGTCAGATCTGGATAATTATCTTCTGGGGATAATGTTGCAAAAATTGTTAGAACCTTAGCATAGCAGGCAGCTAAAGGAATCTTGCTTTCTGTTTTTCCAGTTATTCTTTTGCATTGAATATTGCAATTTTGAGTATTGGTATTGAATTCAATCACATTAACGCTAACCTGATTGGTGAGCCATTTTTTTAAGCTGGTACAGCTAATCCATGGAATAAATCTCCTTCAGTATCATATGTTTTTTGGGGGCTGACCTATTTTAGATTCTTTTTCTCTGACCTATGTACTTGGTCATTGTCATCCACTGTATTTATGAAGCCCTCTGCATTTGGTGAGGTACCAGAAAAATTGTCCGAGACCCTAGTTGCACCTCATGCTTTATCTTTTTCCAGTGTTTTAGGGCCACAACAATTGTAAACTGTTGATTTATAGAAAACTGGAGAAAATTTAGTCCATCCTTCTGTTCAGACCAAAATTATTTTGTCCAGCAGAGTCTTAAAACCCTTCAACAAAAGAGGTTCCACTGCCTTCCTGGCAATCTTCCATTGCCTTCCTAGCAATTTTTTTTTTTTTTTTAAATGTCAGGACTGTCCAGGCACAACTTGTGGCTTTTGCCTCTTGTTTTACGATCTGCCGTTGCAAAGAAAAGTTTGGTTGTGCTGTCTTTGCAGATCTCTTTCAAATAGCTCAAGGTGCTATTTAATTACAGCTTGTCCTCTTCTTGGCAAAGCACAGTTCATGAAGCTTTTCCTTAGAGGTCATGTGCCCTAGGCTGCTCACCCTCTGGGTAGTCATCTACTTGACCCTCCCAAGTTTCCTTGTGTCCTTCTTGACCTTGTGGGGTGAACAAAACTGGGTCCAGTATTGCAGGTATGTATGTTCTCACTACTGCTGAATAGAAGAGTAACTTCCCTCAATCTTTTGGCAGCACTTCTTGAATTTATTTCGGTCTGACGCGTATTTGCCTTACTGTGTGGAGAGTGCGTTGTTGTCTTTCGGTTTGGCATCCATCGTGATAAACCTGTCTTTTTCAGCAGGGCTGTTACTCAGCCAGTTACTTCTGAGCTGCTTCTGAAGCATGGTTTCTGCTCCAGGTGCAGACTTCTGTGCTCTCCGCTGCTGAGCATCATAAGGGATTTGTTGGCCTAGTCCTTAAGGTTCTTAAGGAAACAACCCTCTGAATTGAAGCTCTGCTCTGGCTGTATCCACCATGCCAGACAATTTAGCATTATTTGCATTTTTTGTCTCATCCAAGTTTCTGATGAAAATGTTGAGCATTATAGGCTCCAGTGCTGACCCAAGATTACTTGACTTGTTTGACATTCAGATGACAGCTAGTAGTTGACTATCTCTTAAGCTTGTTCAGTTACTTTTCAAACTATGTGGGTCAGTTTATTCACCCTGTGTTTCCTTAGCCTGGAAAGGAGAATGCAATGGGAGACAGTGCCAGATGTCTTAAAAAGGCAATGTGTATTGCATCTATGTCTCTTCCTTCCATCTTGTAGCCAGGTGTTTCATCATTGAAGGCAATCACATTGCTTGAGCATAATTTGCCATTGGGAAGCTGGTTTCCTGTTCTGGATTAACATCTTTTCCTTTATTTGATTAGAAGAAGATATGCTGCTGTGATTTTTTTTTTTATTTTTTTTTTTTTCCTGAGGACTCAGCTGAGACAAATCAGCTTATAGTGCCTTGGGAGCTCCTCCTTACCTTTCTTGATTGAAAATGGCAGTGGTTTTAGGTACTTTCCCCCCCCCCCCCCCCCCCCGTCTCCACCCACCTGCCCTGGCCTAGCCATCAAGAGCTCCCCTGGTTTAATGAGTCTTTATTAAGCAGCAGCCTTGCAATTGCATCAACAAATCCTTTTGGCACTTTCTAGTTTATCTATTCTAGTCTTATGAATTTGCATACATCCAACTTCTGTAGGTCATCCCTAAGCTGTAGTCCAGCCCCTTTCTCAAACAGGACAAAGCAGGTGGGGTTGCTGAATGCATTGTCCACTCAAGCACTGAGTATCACCAAGGTTGGAGATTCTATGGCCTCTCTGAGCAACTTATTTCATTACTTAATAATCCTCTTTGTATGTGTGGGGAAACTTACTTGTCACTGGAATTTCCTTTGTTGCAACTGTTGACTCTTGGTCCTAGTCCTTTGGACATAAATCACGTGATTCAGTGTTCATATAATCAAATGGATTCTCTTCAATATGTTGATGTCTTGCTTGTGCTGAGGAGTCCAAAACCGGACAGTGCCCTCCAGATGGAGTCTCTCCAGTGCCAAGCACAGGCAGATAATGGTGTCCCGAAACTTGCTGGCTACTCCTGCTAACGTAGGCTTGTATACACTTGGCGTTCATGGTTGCAAGGGCATGCTACTGACTCATTTCCAACTTGCTATCCAGTAGTGTCTTTTTTGCAAGGCCAGCTTCCTAGCCTTCAAGTCCCCAGCCTTAAGTTCTCAAGGTTGTTACAACACAGTAACCAATGTGTTGCTGCATTGGGTTACTGAACTCTAGGTGCAGGACTTCTCACTTGCCCTTGGATTTCATGTGGTTCCTGTTTTTCCAGCTTGTCAAGGTCCATTTGGATAGCAGCCCAGCCCACCAGTGTTTCAGTTGATGTCTTACTCCCCTCTGAAACTGGTATTATGCACGAACCATCTGAGAGTGCGTACTGTCCCATTGTCCAGGTTTTTAATGAAGACATTGAACAGTACTGGCCCAATACTGATCCTTGAAGGACATTGCTGGTAAGTTAGCGGGGGTTTTTGTGTTCTGGTTTTTGTGTGTGAATGGAAAAAGAAAAAACCCAAACATCTTCCTTTTTTCCCCCCTAAGAGCACCTTATAGTCCCCTTAGTCCACATCTCGCCAGTTTAAGAATAAGAATACTATGGGAGATGCTGTAAAAAGCCTTGCTGGAGAAGTGAAGCTAAACAGCAGTTAGTGTTCTCACCTCATCCACTGAGCCATTCATCTAATCGGAGAAGGCAGTGAGGTTATTCGAGCATGATGTGCCCTCACTAGATCCATGCAAGGTGTGCTCCAGGTTGCTTTCATGTGCTTGGGTACAACTTCGCAGGGGATTTTCTGTGGTGTAGACTTCTGAGAACTGAGATGAGGCTGACTGGCCTTGCACACTTCATCTTGAACACGGTTCACGATGGTTGCCTTTTTGTGGTTTTCAGGCGCTTCCCCTCAGTTCCTGTGACATACCAAAAAGGACAGAGAGTGACCTCACAGTAACCCTGCATGGGCACCGTGGGATGTATTTCTTACGGCTTTGTGGAATATCATATGTTAAATCTGCTTCAGTGATCCTTTCTCACTGTTTCATGCAGCTTACCTTTTTCCTTTGATTACCATTGCATCTCTTGCTTCAGCATCATTTTTTCAGATCAGGTACACCAACCTGTTTGTCCTGTCCTGTGACTGGGTATTTTGTAGGCTAGGTATCAGTCAACTTACTCTGGTTACATTATGTGGTGCTAGACAGAGTTTGTCTTTCATTAAACACTGTTTTGGATGCAGATCACAGATTTTGTTATTCCCAAGTTATCTTTCAAATAAAATGTCAAGCCCAAGTAATAGTGTAGGATGGAGCCATTAATATGCTGTCAGGACAGTTGTGTAAATAATTAAGCACAATGTGTGTAAAGGAGACAGGTTTACTGTCAGCATTTTACTTTGGAGTCAGTTGAATCAAAGATGGATATGAAGAGATCTAGTCATATGGCAGAAGTAATCTGCTGTTTGTGGCTAACAATTTCCAAATATTCTTATCTGAAACAATGACAGGTAGGTGGAGTGCGGATCAGTAGTAAGACACCTAAATACACATTTCGGTTTGTAAGTGCAAGTGTACATCTAAGTTCTCATTGTAGGCTTTGCTAGCTGGGGGATGGTTTGTCTCATCCTGAGGTAGAAACCTAGTGGCTGTTCCCATGGTTCTTCACCGATCAGTCCATATACTGTCATGCAGATCTTAGCATTTTGCAATTTGCTTTCGGGCAGACACCTACATTAAGGGTGTGTTAATCTAGTGCTAAAGCCCTACCCTTTAAGTCAAAGCAGATTTATGTATCCTAGCAGAAGTTTCATTACTAGATTAAGTACTGTTGACAGAAGCTGTCTTTTCTTGTAGTGTTTTTCCATGTATGTTTAGAGAGTTTATGGGCAGGGGCTGGAGAGAAGAAAGAAAATATTGCATTGGGATGCAGTTAGTCCTCATTTCCTACATAGTTACATCTTTCTTTCGCTCAATTATTTTCCTCTGTGATGACTACTGTGAAACTCCCACCAGTCAGGTTTGTGGTTATGTCCTCTTAGCTTTCTTAAAGCTGCGGTGCAAACTGTGCCCTCTCTGCCAGCTGCCTAAGCTGGAAGGAGTCTAATCTCTAAAGACCTCTGTCCATTAAATGTGTTTTGAAATAGATAGGTCGTTTTAAGAGATTTCTAGGGGAAACAGGCAATTCATGCCAAAGATAGATGCCTATAATGGAGATGCTGTTCTTCAAAGCTTCATTTCTGAAGAGGAAAGGAGATCCAGAGGGTATTTTTGGGTACTGCTGATTTAATCTTAAAACAGGTCCGAGTAATATACTAGGAATTTATCTGTCTTCTCTCTGGTTTTCTATTCACTCGATTTCTGTAACTAAAGGGCATAAAGTTACACATTAAAATCCTAAAAATAAATAAAGAAAAATCCCTCAGATATTATGTAGAGTTAATCCTAGGAAACCTTTTGGGATTGTCTCAGGTGGGCAGTTTTTCAGAAAACCTTTTCTCTAGTGTGCGGTCTTGTTTTAGGTACTGCAGCAGTGTGCATACTAGAAATTAGAAGTGAAGTTAAAAACTGGACCAAAGCTACTGCAAGAGTCTGTGTGAACCTGAAAAGCCTGCCATTCCAGTCCAAAACATATTGCTGAGCTTCTTTTTTATTGTTGCTTGCTTTATGACCTTATGTTGCAAATGCTGTTTGAGAGTGAAGAGTTGTCAGTGGGATTTCCGTTTGGAGATGTCCAGTGAAATCAATTCAAAATGAAACTTTACAACTGATTTTAAAGTTTATGATCAGAAATTTTGTATAAAATCTACTTTCTTGGATAAGGACTTGTAACTTTTGCTTTTTGGCTTGTAAACACCTCAGAAAAGGGATGACAAGGTTACTGTTTAGTTGCTGATGTAACTGGAACCACTTTGAATAGTGCAGCAATAAAAGCAGGAATAATGCATTTAAAAATATACCTTATTATAGTTGAACAAAATTAATTTTTGTTGTTCAACAAAATATGCCTCAATTACTTATGTTCCAGCCACTCTAAGTTAAAGATGACAACATGGTGAATAATGAAGTAGTAAAGATGTCTCCTTTGGCATTAAATGAACTTTTTTATTTGGGGGGGGGAAGGGGGGACAGAGGGAAGTTTCATCCAGAGACTTGTGCTGTAGTTTAAAGTATTAAGCAACGCTTCTTCCTTCCCTTCAGTAGCATTTTCTGTTTGTATTCTACTCATTTTTTTCATGGTGGTACTTGTTAATTCAAAATAAAACATATCTCTTCTGCATTGCCTGTTGTTTAACTTAACCTTTCAAAATTTCAGATTAAAACTGGGGGAAGTAAGGAAATGTTGCTTCTACAAGTGTACTTTTAAAATGTAGTCAGGTGTCATTATCTACAGTTTCATTTGGATCAGTTCCTTTCAAATTGTGTAACACTGAGAATTTTCTGGTGACAGTGAAGGTAATGCCTTCCACCTCATGGTCCTGCAAAGTCTGTAGATCGTAGGTGTCAGTTTACACACCTAAAATGTCACAAACTGACTAGGAAATAGAATTTGGATACTTGTACACAAAAATGAATGGCCCTTTTTCACTAAGCAAAAACATTTGAAAGGCCTAATGTTATCCTTAACTAGATATTTTTGATGTTTTAAAGGTCATGGTGGTATGCAGCAATATCCAGTTTCATTGTAATGGGTTTTTTGTTGTTGTATCTTCTTTGACCATAGTCTCATTTTGTTTGAATTTATCCTAATTCCATGTGCTGATGGATTACTGCTATATAAGTTATATATGAAATAGTGGCTTTTGAACTCAAGAAGGATCATCAGCTGAAATAGCATTAAAGGTGGCTGTACTTTTGTCTGTTAATTTCAAAATGAAGCCTACCAAAAAGTTTTCCCGCACTGGCTGCGTGTGAAGTCTTTGAGAGTTCCTTTTGGGAATTGCTAGCCTATAATCTTGGGATTTTTTTGTGTACTTTCTAATTACAATTTTTTCATTGTATATACTAGGTAGAGACACTAAAGTCTGATATTTTAGGTTATTTATTAGACTTAATCTTTGGGGTTTTTTTCCTGGTGTGTGAATTGAATTACAATGTAATTAGATTGGATACAGTTAAATTGGACAGCCTTTCCCATTATACCTAGTCATGTATTGGATAAAGAATGCATAGTCATTCCTGTAATAATTCAACAAGTTTTTCAAGTCTAAGCCATAGCTGTTGCTTCAGAAGCCTGAAATGTGGTTCTTAAAAGATTAGAAATACTCTGTAGAGCTGAAATAGCCCTTGAAGTTGACATAGACAGCTTTGTGGACTGATCTCTGTTCTAAGTGATGCTCGTGTGTGATACTATTCCAACAAGGGCAGGCTTCCTGTCCTGCATTTGGTAACTGCACTTGTTGTTGCAAATGGTAGAATGGTTATTTTGGCAGATGCTTGTCTATGTTGGTGTTCATCTTGATGACATTCTAATTCATAAGTAGTCACTTGATGAAGTAGCTTTTTTACTGAAGGAAACATATGGGAGTTTGGTCAGTCAGCCAGTTTCAGCATGATAGCCTAATAATGTTTCCATATGTGATAAATACATGAACCGATGAACATGCCTTTATTTGGCAGCATAGTTTTATTTTCCATCACTGCATGCAGGTAACCAGGTAATCTAAAAAAATTTACAAAGGTGAATGTAAATATTTGCCTGAATTCATCAAAACTTGATTAGCTTTAACTGACAAAGCCTCCTTTAATCCTTTCAAAATTTCTGGAGAACTGAGTGATGCTCTGCTCCCATAGTTAAAGCACACAGAACTTGCAAAGACATCCATGCAGTAGTTCTGTTTGGTGTTTTTTCTTTCGTTTGCCTTCAAGTAGGTTTCAGCTGAACCTTTTCAGTGGGTGATATGAGTAAGAAATGATAATTATTTTTGTTTTTACTTTAAGGTAGAGTAGATCTTGCTGTGTAATTCATCACCATATATTCCTGTGGCAGAAACTGAAAGAAGCTTTCTTTAATATAATAGTAACATGCATCAATTACTGTCACCTATTCAAACATCAAATACTGAATTGGGCCTCTGTTTACTGGAGATGACAGCTGTTTGGGGAAACTAGTTTGGGTTTGTTTGCAGTTAGTCTATGGGAAGGTATAAAAGCAAAGAGCCAGTTATGTAAATATTTGCTGATCTGTTACAATAGTATCTTATTCTGTCTAACAGCAAACAAGAGGTCAGCAGAAGAGCCAATCCCATTACATGAAGAATTCATCTACTGTTGTGGAGCTGCTACCCATGTCTTAAAGTGTGGGCCTTGGAAAGACCTCTCAAAAGATGAAAGCAAAAATCTACCCAGGCTCTTATTCATGATTATTCCCGGTAAGGGTCATCTTTTGTTTAACTCTAGAAGTGCAATGATTGGAAATTTGTTCAATTTCAGGTCTCACTAGGTAAGTGGTAGAATTTGATCTGTGCATATGGCAAAAAAATCAGTAGTATTTCAGTGGTGAAATTTCTTTGTTATATTTGATTACTACTGTTATCTATAGTTGTAACTGTGCAGTAAGGTAAAACAGAAATTAGGATGTCTCACTTAGTTACTCTGTGGTGGTGGTTTGCTGACAACATTACAGGTAGTTTTTGGTTTTTTCCATTGCTCTCCTTTTATTTATTTCTTGCACATTGAAGTACTGTAATGTCAGCTGTGTGCCAACTGAAAGATGGAAGTTACAGTATTTGAGGGAAAATTCTGTATCCAGTAGATTTTTAAAGTTGAGTGTGCTATTTTTAATAGTAAATTATTTTTACGTTAGAATGCATTGAATAGTTCTCAGTTATATTTAAATCTGTTCATCCTAAAATGAAAGGTATAGATTTTCATTTACCATATGTTAACATTAACAGATAAGTCCTAAATTCATCTGAATTCATTAAATTCTGCTAGTGAACTGTAGGAATTTGGACAATAGCAGAAGTAGAGCTTGAGCCCACTCACTTTCACTGCCTTAAGAGTTTGCAGATTTTTTTTTAATGCTTCCTACTATCTGAATGTCTTGAATACTATTGTTACTTCCCCAAGAATTAGTGGTGTAAATAATGAGGCTTCTGATTATCCACATCTTTGGTTTACTGTTTCTGTAAGAGTATACTCTGTTGCTGTTTATGGGCCAGCATGCAGGTTGGACCTTAGCAGTGAAAGAGAGCGCAGGTTCCTTTTTGCAGTATTTTTGCAAGGTTTTAGAAGCCCTGTGGAATATTTTATGTTAGTTTCTTTGGGCACAATGATTTTATGCCCTTGCCTCCTGGAGTTGAATAGTGTAGCTTGTAACTCAGTGACAGTAAAGTTTAAATTCTTCCCTTAACTGAAAAGAAGAAATAAGCTTCCTATGATTATATCTTGTTACTGTTTCATGGGAACAACTTTTTAAGCCAGATACTGCATAGTGTAACTCTTCTTAGTAAAAGACTGACTGTAGATACCCAGATTCTCAAACAGTTTGCCAGAGGTGCAAGCCTGATTTGATGCTTTTCAGTTGCCGCTTTCTTCCAGTTAAGGCATTTCTGGAAGGCTTAAGTGAACAGCTAAGTGTTTATTTCCCCCCAAGTTCTAGAGCCTTCATCTGTCTTCAGGTTGTGATACCCTTGTGTTTGGGTTGGTAGTAGAGCCTATAACTAGGGTAAATCTGCAAAGCTAAGAGCACAAAAGTTGAACATTAGCGTCCAAGGCAAGGTACCTCTGCAAGACATGTAAGTTAATTCTGCTCAAAATATTTTCTGGGCTGTGTATTCATCACAGGAAACTTTGTCATGCAAGAAAATACAGTGACAGTGGCAGGGCTACAGGGAGCTTATTTCCTGCTGAACAACTCTGTGAAGACTTCTTAATAACATCTTACTTTAACTAGATAGGTATCCAGAAATAGACATCAGTGAAATGTTCAGAGTGCTTCTATCGTGGTTGGCAAGCTTTTGTGAGGAACTGATTTATGGTTTTTCTCTTATTTCAGAATTATGTTGGTAACAAACTGGAAGCTGTCTTAATGAGGAAACAATTGAAAAATGCAGCAACCACAATAATGCTGTCTTCATTTTAGATATCCAAATTCAGTAGTGAATCAAGTTACCCAAGCTCCTTGCTATAGCTGGCAGGGAGCTGACTAGGACCTGGCATAACGTAATGCAGTTTTGCTTCTCATAAATCAGATGTTTTTTTTCTTACTGGTATATACCTTGTTTTTAGCCTTCAAGGGAGTTTCTGTCTGCCAACACAAAAAACACGGCCTTAGGAGAAATCCGGACATTTGGGTCATCTGGCAACATGTTCGTGTACCTAAAGAGTTAGGATTAGCATTCCCTTCATGCTTTTGTAACTTTCCAAGTAATGAAAAGTGGAGTCCTTGTGGAATCCAGCAATTTTCACACTTGAAAGGCATGTATCCCTAGTTGAGATTCTTTATGGAATGAAATAAAGAGGGGCAAAGGGATGCTTGGTACAAGTCAAGGAAAAAAACATCCAGACAGGGCAACTCACTGTCAGAAAGAAGAGTCTCTGAAAGTGGTTAGTCCTACTGCATGTGATACATTGGTCTGCATATTGAACTGCTCTGGTACGTACTGTTCCAGTCTTAATGAATTTCATGCATATGATTTTGTTTATATGTAATCAAAAAAAATGAGGTTGAAGGTGGGTATAGAAGAGAAAGATGATAACATTCTAAGTTTGTGCTGGAATCAAATCGTTGCAAGAGATTTGAGAGAAAGTCCTGTGTACTTATTTTCTTTTTTTTTTTTAGTCAGATTTCTTCATAACGGGGAGGGTTTCTTTTTGGTCTGACTTTATTATTATTTTTTTATTTAAAAAAAAAAAAAAAGGAGGGAGAGGGAGGAAGCTGACTCCAAAACATTCTTCTACTCTGAAATCAGTGGCAGAATTCCCATTGACTTTAAATGAGGCAGGATTCTGCCTCCTGAGGACTGGTAGCTCACTGTGCTTGAAGTAGTTGGAATACAGAACATGCAGCAGAGTTCAATCTCATTTAACTACAACAAGCTAGTGGTTTTATTGATGGCAGTCTGTGTAAACTTATAATTTTAATAATGTTTTACTATATTAGTTGAAATGTTTAATTCACTTTTTTGTTCCGTAACATTTTTTCCCTGTGTAAGCAAAACCTCTGTATAGGAGTAATAATGTGTTTACTGAAGTAATTACTGTGTGAAAGGCCCAGTATTTCCTTAGTCTAGAATATACGCATATACTTGTTTGCCTTTCTTAACATGAATTCTTTTCTGTTAAAATCGATGAGTTTTACTCATAAGAGTAAAATTAAAAGTGTACAGTTGAAGGATCAGTTCCATGGTTTTCTGGAAATGTAGGTGTTGGGGAAAGGACAGGAATTACTTTTCCTCTTGTGTCATAAAGGTCTGTTTACCCTTTTGCAATGTTTGTTTAGTGTAAATAACAGTGAAGTATAAAATCTACTGCAGCAACATCTAACATTGCTTGGGTTCATTGAAAACCAGGATCCACCAAGTGTTACAGAATATTCTTTACTGTTTTAAGAGTATCTGTCTATTTGTGTCTGTGTATTTATGAAAACATTTAACTCTGTAAATAAATACAGTACAAACTTTAAAACCACCGTGCTGTTTAGCTCATGAAGTTTCACTGTTCATCAAGTTTGTCTTGCATTTCATTGCAGGACTGCATTGCAATACCTTCATTCCAGGCTTCGTAATTTTTGTTATTATTTCTGTAAACTAGGCAATTTTGTTATTTGAATCTTGTACTTAAAAAGCTTAAGTTCACAGTCAGTAATGTATAATGTAAATAACATTTGTTGTGGTAAAGCATGCTACGCAAGTTTAATGTGCAGAAATAATTTCAGAATTCTGTTCTTTGGCATGCATGCAGAGTATTACCTACACTTGCCAAGTTTCTTGATCTGCCTGCTTGCAGTTGGATTGCTCCTGGGTTATTGGATCATCTTACTGTTTTACCAGTTCATGAAGTGAATTGGTGATGTTTAAGGCCTATGAGAACTTAAGCAGACACTTTTTTTTAATTACAAAGTTTTAATACCCTGAGCCAGTCCTCTGAGTTGGAGAGTTGCTTGTGGTGTTCTGCACAACAGTAAGTGAGGGCTTGAATTCTGACCACCTAGGAGCAGTAACATGTACTTGCATCAAGACTGTTGTCACTTGAAGACTACTTAACTGTTTGTCAGCAGTGAAAACAGTGCAAACAATTTGCCTGGATTATGACAGATCTTTAAGGTATTCTCCCTTGAAGTGAGACTTCCTCTTAAAGTCTTTGAAGTTCTATTTTTGACTGTAATGTAGAGACTCTGAAAAGGTTTCAATAAATTACGAGGCTTTGTCTTCATCTGATGTTTTGATATTTAACAATCATCCCTCTCAATTTGCATAAGAAAAGTTACATCAGGAATCACCATGTAATAATACTACGCACTAAGACTAATTGTATAACCCTGAACCTTGGTTCCTTTATTTTGGGTTTGGGGTTTTTTTTTTGGGGGGGGGGGGGGGGCCTGGCGTGGTTGGCTCCCACTAAAACGGTGGGGTTTTTTTAAGCTGTTAATCATTTACTTAGCTCAGCAGTTGCTGGAATTAGTAGCTCTTCAGAGGTCTACTGTCACCATGAGACGAAGGGGTTTGCGTAATAATAAAAGAATCTATTTCCTCATTCTACAAGCTGTGTAAAGCTTGTTTATTCCAATTGTCTTCAGTTTGGTTTTAGAATGTGCTTTAATTTATGTGATTAAATGTCCTTGTTGGTACGTAATCTGTGTGTTTGTCTACATCAAGTATTTGTCTACAAGAACTGCATTGGCTCTAGTAAAGACATAGTGTTGGCAGATTAAGTTGCAGCATGGAGCTTCTGGCAACCTTGGCCAGAATGTAATCCAGAGACCTGTATGTGACTCTTGGTACTTAATGTGTAATTAAATCAATTAAAAAAAAGACAGATCAGAACTGTTTTATGTGAGGCAAAATCTGATTTTGGTGTAGAGACCACTGAGCTACTCAAGGAAGGTACTTCCATCCTCTCAGAAACTACTTTTTAAGTGGGCAGCCAGTATCTCCTCCCCCAGGGCACAGTGCTGTTCACCATTTGCCTTTGGAATACAACTGGAGGAAGGGGAATGCTGCTGGCAATAGACAGCCAGGTGAAGAGGAAAGATGACCTTTTACCTCCTGAGCAAGGGGACTTCTGGGTTATGTTCTGCTCCATACAGTTTGTGCTCACAGTCACTGAATGAGCTTCAGCAACCATTCTATAAACAGAGTCAAGAACCTGTTCCTTCTGAATCTATTAGACAGTAAAAGCTGCATTTTTCCTCCTTTGGGTTTTGTGGTTTGGGGTTTTTTTTTGACTGATTAGTGTCAGCGCATCAGTAGTAGGAAAAAATGTTTGTCCAACCTCACCTCATCTTTTACCTCTGTAGTTTTGTCACTATCAGCCTGGTTATGAGAGCTCTCCTGTGGTTTGGTTTGGTTGTGTTTTGGTTTTGGGGTTTTTTTGTTTGGTTGGGTTTTGGTTTAGTTTTGGGAGGGGTGTGTGTTTGTGTTTTTTGTAGGGTCAGGCTAGGTCCACGTCACCTCATTCAGAAAGGCACTCTAAGGTCCAATTCCATCCAGCCTAATATAAAACACCTAATTAAGGTGCTAAAGTAAGGAGCGTAAGTTCCGGGGTACTTTGTTTAATCAGTAACTAGGGATGAGCACTACCATGAGCGTGTTTGCCTACTGAGAGGTTAGGTTGCCTTGAGATGTTCTGAAGTCTGTGGAGATAATCAAAACTTGACTGGGTGCATACCTGGGCAGCCTGCCCTAGCTGACCTTGCATGAGCACAGGGTGGGCTGGGAGATAGATCTCTGGAGATCCCTTCTGACTTCAGTGATCCTTCAAATGTGACCCAGGGACGGGGCAGCCAGGCTCCTTGTCCAGGTGTGGATTCTGATCTGGAATTTTGTGGTGCCTTCAAAAGGTAGTAAAGATAAGTACATGGATAATCTTAGATAAGTATTTGATTAGAATTAGCCACTCTTGAAAGCTATAATTTAAGGTACCTTCTCCTTGCCTTTACAGCCATACTGAATAGCATGTGCCTTATCACTGGAATTGGGTTTGTTGAGTGCTGGGAACCAAACAGAATTAAAAATTGGTAAGGAATAAAGAATGGTACTTAAACGTGGCATGGAAAGACTATGCCAGAAGAGGGAGCTGTTTTAAAGAGTAGGAAAAAATAGAGTGTTTTTTTGAAAGTTTACTGCTGTAATAGCCAGCTATACCATTTACCAGCAGACTTGAAGCTCTCATCTGAATGCATAGGTAAGCACTGACTGTTTCTCTACTGTATGTGTATCACAAAAAGTTAGTAGTTCTTGTAAGATTGTTCATGTGACTGTGATTCATCAGTTACATTGGTTGTTGAGGATCATAAAAATGTCTTGTACTTGCTTTAGGAGGACTGAAATACAGGAAGTCCACCCAGAATGTAGAGACTGTAAGGATTAGAGTGCTGGGGCTTCCATTCCCAGCCTTTCCACTGGGTTACTTTTCAATAGATGGCTAGTAGTCCTTGCAAATTGTGTACTAAATCACCAAATAAACCATCAAATTTGCAAAATTTATATTATCAATCACCTGTGTCTCTAAGCTAGCATTGTTACAATCAGCTAACACTAAGTAAATAAATGAACAATAAAAGCACAGCTGCATGGAGTGAGACATCAAATGCTTCCTCTCCTGGAATGTTTAAGTCATTGACCAACTCAATGGGCAACTCCACTCTTACTGATTGTGTGGATTTCTTGTACCAGGATGTATATCATCTTGTGATGTACAGCAGTAAATATCCAAATGACATTAAGGAAGAATAACTAATCATATTTAAGTACATCAGGTCTTTCTTAAAGGAATCGTTCATTTAACTTTGGATTCTGATGGTTTGAGTTAAGTAATGTTTTCAGATGCAATGAGAATTTTTAGAAGAAAGCCATAGAGTAACTGCATTGGTGCTAATGTTGAAATAAGCTGTACAGGACTCCTGTTTACACACTAACTTGCACTTCATTTTGCCTAATTCTGTATCACATAGTTTTGATGACCTAAAGCTGAGGCAGAAAAGCTGTTTCCTGTGTGAATGTATATTTGCTGTCATATTAACACTGTGCTTTATGTATTTATCTTTACTTCTACTAGTGTAAGATATAAGTTGCATAGGTTCTATTATCTTTGCTTATTTTGACCATACCTTCAATGCTGCTATTGTCCATCCTCAGCTGAAGCATTGGAGGAGAGAAGGGAAATTTAGGTTTTGAACGGTAAAGATGGTGTTATTTAACACACCTAGTCAAAGGAATCAATTTAAGAGTCCTGTTTGGTTGGATTATTGGCTCCTTTGACAAGGCACATGGAGGATTATGCAGCTCAGAATGGCATCTAGTCCAGATGGCACACTTGAGTCATGTGTGGCTAATCAGGAACCAAAAAAAGGCTCAATTTTGCTTCTAAAATTCTGTCCTGAGGTAGATGTTTATATCCAAACAGGGGATCCTGCTCAGCTATCTGTGTGTACACAGATGCTCATTCTATTTATTTAACAAAGGCTCCTCTTTTACATATTAGCTTAGCAGCAGCATTCATCTGTTCTGTGGTATTTGCTTCAAACTTCACTTCATCCTGAAGATATTAAACTTGAGCAGAGTATTCACTGTAGAATATCATGCCTGACCGGGAGTTAGCGAGGAGAGGATGGCAGATTCCCTGCAGCTCTTTCATGAACAGAGGAAGAGAAATGCTATGCTCTTATCGTGGCCTGTCCTGCACAACTGCAGTGTAGGACTTGATGCGACCACTTGATGCCTTGAATGCATGGCTTGCCTGCTGACTGCTCTTTGCACTGGCTCTAGGAAAGCTAACTGCTAGTCACAAAAGTTTGAAAAGCATCCTTCCTTGTGTCCCACCTGTCTGTCTTACTGATCTTATGTGATCAACATCACTTAATTGGAGCCTTTCAGGAAAGTCTCTACCACTCCCTGCTTTTATTAGCAGTTGAGATTTACGTAATTGAACTCTTTGGATTGGAGCAGTCTGTAAGGAAACTAGGTGGCAGGACTGGGCAATTGATAAGAGTTCTTGCATTCAGGTAGCTTTTAGAACCATCAAGTAAGGTATAAAGCAGACATTGAGGAGTCTAATTTAGTATGGAAGTCACAAATTGTTTGTAGAGTGTACATTAAGGCCCGCCAGGCATTAGAAATCTAAGAGCTTAGTGCTTGGAGCGCTTAGAAAACTTCCTAAGGCCATTATTTCACAATTCAAAATGTTTGTCAACAATACTGGCATAAGACATTCCTGTTCCCACCATACTGTGCCACTTTATCCGTGGGTTATGCCAGAACAATAGTTTGAGAGATCATACTGTGAATTAAACAAATACGTACATTTATTTCTGGGGTCTTTTTAAAGCTGGAACAGTTCTCTGTTCGGGTTCACAGCACGCCTCCACAGAGTTGTGCCAGTGTAATTCAGGAGCTTGTGACCCATGGTGGGGCGGTGGGAATGATGGTCAAGGGAGAATTCTGGTGGGACTTCTTCAGCTGGACGTGCTGCAGAACTTTCTGTTGCTAAATTATGGTGTCAGTCATATGTCAACATGCAGCACATACATGTGGGTTCACATGCTCAGTCTTGAGACTTCTGTAGAAGTTGGTACCCCACCAGTCACACCAGGTGGTAATGATTTGCTGAGAATGCTTCTCCCTTGTGACTTCTGCTTTTGTTTGCATTGCAGCTTGATGAAGCTGCCAACTCTCCACATTTGACCCTGAGGTCTCAGATTTTGACATGGATAATTTGTATTTTACATTGCTTTGAAATTATTTTTTTTTTCTGAATAAAAAATGAGACAGTGGGAAAGGAGTTTTCTTACTCTCCAGTAACTGGTATACATGATGCAAAAGCAATCTGTGAGAAAAGACAACACTGTAAAGTTAAAAGTTTCTGTAACATAGCAATCCAGGTAGAAGGTTCTACATAGAGCAAGCTAACATATTTTCCCCTTTCCCTATGACTATAGGTCTTATCAGCAGATAAGACTAAGAGCAGGGCTTTCTATTTCAGTGAGGCATAAGTACAGTGGAATACTTCCGATTCACATGGTTGCACGGGATATGTATTATATATGATCATATTTTGTAAATTTGCATTTGAACAGGAGCAGAAACACACACAAAAAAACCCCAGCCCAGCCCTGTCTTCCTAACATTGCCAAAGCCACTTCTTCCAACTTTTCTATCCTTATTTTATCTCTAACATGAATATTCATGGATTAATTATGAGATCAGTCTTACTTTCAGCTGACCATGTATTTTTCTCAGACAGCAATGGATATAAGGTGCTGCTAACTGATGGAGCTCTTAGTGGTTAGTAATACTTTAATTTTAATGCATAGATTATTTGGTCTGTTTATTTCTGATTTATAAAATGGGAAAAATGAAATCTCTTTCAGTCAAGTGCTTGAGGACTCGTCAGTGGGATGTTCTAGCTTGACTCACACCAAGGTTCTTTGAGGGCTCTCCCTTTTACTTTACTCAGCTAAATAGTTTGACTCCCTAAGAACATTATTTTTGGTGGATAACACTAGTTTGTACCTACTTGGTTTCTGCTTTTAACCCCCATAAAACTTCGAATACATTTGTCAATTTTCCCCAAATTTTTCGAGGGATAAGGGATTCAAAGTGATACCAAAAAAAAGTTTGGCCAGAAGACATACATGCTGTAAAACATAAAAAAAAATGTTTTTACAAATATGTTAGGAACAGAAAGAGGGTCAAGGGTAATCATCCTTCATTGGATGCAGCAGGGATCATTGCCACAAAGGGTGAGGAAAAGGCTGAGGTATTTAACACTTTCTTTACCTCAGTCTTTAATAGCAAGACCAGCTTCCCTCTGGGTACTCAGCCCCCCGAGCTGGAACACAGGGATGAGGAGGAGCAGAATAAAGTCCCCACAGTCCAGGAGGAAATGGTCAGTGACCTGCTGCTCCACTTAGACATGCATAAGTCTGTGGGGCTGGATGGCATCCACCCAAGGGTGCTGAGGGAGCTGGCAGAGGAGCTCGCCAAGGTGCTCTCCATCATTTATCAACAGTCCTGGCAAAGTGGGAAGGTCCCAGCAGACTGGAGGTTAGCCAGTGTGATGCTCACCTACAAGAAGGGCAGGATGGAGGATCCAGGGAACTACAGGCCTGTCAGCCTGACCTTAGTGCTGGTGAAGGTTATGGAGCAGCTCATCCTGAGCACCATCAATGCAGCGTGTGCAGGACAGCTAGGTGATCAGGCCCAGCCAGCCTGGGTTTGTGAGAGGCAGGTCCTGCTTGATGAACCTGATCTCCTTCTATGACAAGATGACCCACTTAATGGATGAGGGAAAGGCTGTGGATGTTGTCTTCCTGGACCTTAGTAAAGCCTTTGACACCATCTCCCACAGCATTCTCCTGGAGAAACTGGCTGCTCATGGCTTGGACAGGTGCACTTTACGCTGGGTTTAAAGCTGGCTGGACAGCTGAGCCCAAAGAGTGGTGGGGAATGGAGCTATGTCTCGCTGGTGGCTGATCACACAAGGTGTTCCCCAGGGCTCAGTGTTGGGGCCAGTTCTGTCTAATATCTTTATCAATGATCTGGACAAAGGGATTGAGTGCCCCCTCAGTGAGTTTGCAGATGACAGCAAGCTGTGGGGGGAATGTTGATCTGCTTGAGGGCAGGAAGGCTCTGCAGAGGGATCTGGACGGGGTGGGCTGATGGGCCAGGGCCAGTTGTACGAGGTTCAACGAAGAGAAGTGCTGGATCCTGCAGCTGGGTCACGACCCCATGCAATGCACCAGGCTTAGGGAAGAACAGCTGGAAAGCTGCCTGGTGGAAAAGGACCTGTGGGTGCTGGTTGACAGCTGGCTGAGCATGAGCCAGCAGTGTGCTCAGGTGGCCAAGAAGGCCAACAGCTTCCTGGCTTGTGTCAAAACCAGCATGGCCAGCAGGACAAGGGAATTGATTGCCCCCCTGTAACTTGGTACTGGTGAGGTCGCATCTCAAATACTATGTTTACTTCTGGGCCCCTCACTACAACAAAATCATTGAGGTGCTGGAGCATGTCCAGAGAAGGGCAATGAAGCTGGTGAAAGGTCTAGAGTACAAGCCTTATGAGAAGCAACTGAGGGAACTGCGGTTGTTTCACCTGCAGAGGAGGAGGCTCAGGAGGGAACTTCCTGCTCTTTACAACTGCTTGAAAGGAGGCTGTAGGCAGGTGGGTGTCTCTTCCACTTCTCTCAAGTAACAAGCATTAGGACAAGAGGAAGTGGCGTCAAGTTGCGCCAGGGGATATTTAAATTGGATCTTAATAAAAATTTCTTCACAGAAAGAATTGAAACAGGCTGCCCAGGTAGGTGGTAGAATCACTATCCCTGAAGGTTCAAAAAAGCATAGATGCAGTGCTTAGGGACATGGTTTACTGGTGGACTTGTCAGTCCTGGGTTAATGGTTGCACTTGATGATCTCAGAGGTCTTTCCCAACTTAAATGTTTCTATGAGTCTGTACTGGTAAAGTACCCCCTGAAAGAAAAGTGTGTGTTCTATCCATGTTCTGTATTAGAAAATTCAGCTCTTAGGATATTGCTGTCCGTTATTTTTGCTGCTTACGGACTACATGTTTGTGACTAATATTTTAAAATATGTTGACAGTTGTGCTTTGTTTACTGGGTCAGCCCACCAGCTTCCATTGTCTTTAGAAATGAAAAAAAAATATCTGTCATTAAAATTAAAAACTTTTTCATGCAAAGAAGAGCCTCTGTTTCGGATCTAGGCTTGAAATTTGCCACTGTTGTTGAATTTCCCAGTGTTCCAGAGGTACCTCCGATGGGGGCTTGGTGCTTTTGAGCTTGTTAAGTTTGAGGAGGCAGAGCAGTGATACTATGGTTGAACATCCGACTGTGCTTGACAGTATTTTCCCTCCACTAAATCTGGGTGGCAGATGTGACTTTCTGAAGTAACTTACTGAAATAACTTACTGAAATTACTCAATCCGCGGTCTGTCTTCTCTCTGTCCTCTCCCTGCTAATGAGGTGGTGTTTTCAGCATGGATCCGTCCTGCCTGGCTGCGTACAGCATAATCAGGGGAGGAAGTGATCCCTCTACTGCAGCGTGCAGAGGCTTGAGTTGGCTGGGGTTATGGAAAAGTTGTGTTCTAGGGCAATTTGCTTGATTTGACTGTTTAGAAAAGGGTCTGTTTCTCTTCATGGGATGTCTGAGGCAGGAGGGAAGAAGAAATTACTTCCTGAAGTACCTACCTATGAGGGAAATACAGCGTTCATGGGCATTGTGTACAAATAATGCAAGGAAAATGTATTAAGCTACCAGTGTATAATGTACTTTTTCCTCCCTTGCAGCTGCTGCCAGAAGTACCTGAGCTGATAAGGATTTGCCTTGCTATTAAATATTTTGACCTAGTTATCTCTGAAAATAAAAAGTAAATATTCTCTTTCTGATTGTAGTTAACACATGGCCTCATTTCTATCTGAACAGTAACTCCTATGGATCATTTCAGCTACATTAAAAATAAATTTGGCCCATTATGTTCAATATCTCGATTGTGGAAAACAATAGAGCCAAAAATTCAGTAAGTCATAACTCTTGCAGTTGTTTTCCTGTTATGGGCATGATAAAAGATTTTGTTCATTGTCCTGATTTCAGTTTCTGAAAACAATCTTTGATTATTCCTGATGGATTTAAAAATTCCCATAGTAATAAATAAATAGGTAGTAATACATACTTAAGAGCTGCCTTCCACCTTTATGTTTTGGAACTTTTAAATCTGTAATTGCAGCCTTCTCTTAAGAGGCAGAAGCTCTTCACAGTAGGTTTTAAATGGCTAAACATCTGTGCTTGCGAAGTGACTTGAGTTTATGAATGAGGAAGGTGTTTGCCTGAATGAAATGTTTTGGTTGAAGTCTTCATGGAGCATCTGCTTAGGACCAGTACTAATACCTGAACTACAAGGCCTTTTCCTCTACCAGACACGCTGTGGTGCCAATGCAGACAATTTTCTCCTTGGTAAATCTTAGTTTATCCATATGCAGAGCAGTTTGTTCTTTTGTCTTGCATTTCTGAAGACTAGTAAGAAACGCAAATGCAGAATTCATTTGCAAAATCACCTTAGACTGTTTATTTCAAATATTACATTCTCTTGACAGTCTTGATGTAAAAAAATTGCAGAAACACATTTTCAAGTCTTTTTTCTGCAGTTAACTGTCTTCATGTTCTCCATTGCTATTTGTTTCCCATCTGCCATTTTATTCTAAAAACTATCTTACAAAACAGAAGCAAACCCAAAAATGTTATAATCCCAAAGCCCCTAGACCAATGCTTTTCTTTTTCATAACTGACCAGTGTGGTATAACATAGGGAGATCTCTGATGCAAACTTGAAAACTTACTTTCTGGTGCCATTTGAATGTATTGCTTGCTTCCTTCTTGTATATTATTCAAAAGTGGTCAAATCTTGAGAGCTGTACAAAACAAGTAATTTGTGGTTATCTGGGTTTTGAATTGTTTATTTTTCTTGCCTTTGTCTTTTTCCTGCTGATGTTGTCTCATCAGGGATGTGTTGTTATTCAGATGTTTCATGGGCTTTCTTGTGAACCCGTTTGACATCGTCTCATGTTCGTCTTCGCACACTTCCTTTGTTCTCTCCCTTTCTTTCAGAAGGAGGTTTGTTTTCTGTTGGTCCAATTCTGCTTCAGACTATGAAACCGACTGAAAAATTCCCACTAGAAATTCTAGACCCAGCACAGACCTCACTGCAGCCCCTCTGCTAGCATCAATTGTAGGACAGATTGGATCAGACAGAGCAACCACATCAGAGGTGTTAAAAGTAGCTGTATCTGTCTTCATCTGCTTAAGCATCTGCTTAAGAGACTGTGTATGTGTAGGTGTGTACTGGGAGTCCTAATTAATTGTGTTCATTTTTCATTTGCTATGGAGAAAATGGAACAAAAAATACTTAATTGTAAGCATTAGAAAATCCTGCTTTCTGCCTTTAAAAAATGTGACACATTCAGTATTCCATTATGAACTCAACTTTTTTCAGTTTTGTATCTCAATCTTGACTCCCTTCCAAGAACCATTAATATACAGACATATTAAAAAAACCCCAATAATAAAATCAAGGCCTTTTTGTATTTATGTACCTGTTTTACCTGGTTGAAATGTTAGATGTAACTATGGAAATACATCTGGGGATTTGATAACACTTGCAATATCACTTAATCACAAAGTCCAGTAAGCTGGCCGTGGGCAAAATCAGGGTTTCAGACTTTGTATCTTATCTTCCTGGATAGATGCTGTTAATCATTCATATGAGGAAACAGACATGTACTGTCACAATTTCTAGCTGGGATTTTTTATTCACAGACTTCAGGCACCATTGTCACTTGGGCAAAACCAGCTGTGTTAAGTTAATGCAAGTTTATTGACTGTCCATGGGATTTCTTTAGAGGTAAATGAACCCACATTTGTCCTAAAAGTGGAACAGTGTTGGAGAACAGCAGATAAGCTTATTTGCTTTGCAAAATGCATATAAAGAATGTGTATTATAAAATCCAATATGTATGTCTTATAGCTGTATCAAAGTAAAAACTCTTGAGTGTGTGTGTAGGGAAAAAAAGTGAAATGTTCTTGAAAAACCTTTCTAATAAGCTGTCTTACAGGCACCTGGTTGAATCCTTCTGAGATTCCCTGTTTTCAACATAGGCAAATATATTAAGGTGTTTTCCAGGCAAATTCATGATTCTGGAGTTACAGAGGATCAAACAAGAGTTTTCACATGTGTTTCTGTATAATGCCCTTGTAATTATTTGCTTTTTGGCTGATGCTGCTCATCTGGTGTACGAACTATAAACAGAACATAGGATAAAGAATGCGAGTCCCTTAGACGTGCAAACAGGTGAAAACTTAATTGACGTGAGTTTATGATGATCATTCAAATGTTATTTGAGATGTTTTATTTGAAATCCCTTGACCCTGCATGTCAGAGAAACCTGTGTGTTTCCTTTTAAGGCCTGATCATCAGCCATGGTGTCAGTTTCTGCAGTTTTCTCCCAAGTGTGAGAACATCATTGTGTTTTTTACATGCTCCATTTAAATCCTCCTGACATCTGCGTGGGCTGCTTTCCATTCATTAACATAGGGGAGTTGCATCTTCCATGGTGGCTGGTCAGATGCCAGAGACAGATTAAGTTTCCTTGAGCGAGTAACTTGTCATTTAGACTGCGAGTTGGAGCTGGGACTTTGGCAGCTCTGCGAAGAGGCAGTGAGAATCATTGCCACAAAAATGATTTTTGTGTGGTCCTGCTGTGCACCCCTGGATTTCAAATTTGATTTATGGCTGCTCATTTAAGAAAAAAAAAAAAAGTCTGCATTTGGTTTTGTTGCAGGAGATTATCATATAAATACTGCAGCATACATACTTAATTCTGAAACTGTGGATTATTTCTAAAATTGAACTCATGCTAATTGCTGGCATATTTTCCAGTTCTTCAAAGTTCTCTGTAAACGCACTGTTGGCTGTGTATTTCCCTTCTTCTATTCATGTAGCTGACTTTATTCTTTATGGCCCTGCTGAGGTCCCAGAGCAGACAGAAAGCAACTGCTAGAGAAGTGCTTGAAGCACCACAGCTGAATGCCAGCTACTGCTGATACAGATGGTCAGACTTCTGGAGGCACAGCTGAAAACACTGGGGAACATCTCACAGGACAGTGCACAGAACCCAAAAGTTCGTTTCAAAACAAGGTGCAAGAAAACTTGTTGCTGTTTGGGATGATTTAGCTACACATAAATTTCTTCTTGACTCCCCACCACTCTTGGCTTTTACTATAGACTGCTTAAATAAATCCTTTTCAAGTTAGATATCCCTTCCAGAACTGCTAAGAATTGTTTTACTTTTATGTTTCAGTCTCAATTTCATTTCAGTAAGCTGTATATATTTTTGACCTACCTCTTTCTGGACAGAAGGCTTTTCATTTATGTTTTGGTATATGTTTTTGTTTCTAACCTGAAATATTTTGCTGTTGTGGTTTACATTGTACGCTAAGTCTGGGTTATCTAATACTAGTGTTCTCTTAATAATACTTTACATGTTACATTAATGTTTTCTGTTGCAGAACACTTAAAAAAGGCTTGACAATTTGTAAGCCACAAAAGCTGTCATTGCTTGTGGGGAGTGGCTATGATCTGTGACTTTTAAATGAGCATTATATATTCGTTGTTTTGCATTCAAAATTAAGCTGATTGAATTGCACTGATGGCATACTGTATATAAGTTTAACCAAGTCTGGATAACTTCTTTTTTGTAAGTGCACCATCCAAATATTGGTATGTATTTCATTTTAAGACAAGATAAATTTGATTTTATGACACGTTGTGTAGGAAATAATGTGAAATCAGGATAAAAGTTAGTCTTTAGCAGTGATACCCTGGGGCAGATACTTAGTTTGTACAAATTACTCTCTCTTTATTGCTAGCTGTCTTCATATGAAGGAAGTGCTTGGCATTTAAAAATCTTGATTTGATGGAAAAAGCCTTAACAAGAAAGTGTTTGAAAGTGAAAGGCAAATTCATGTTTATAAGTAATTTTCGTGGTTTTAACTATGTGGATGATTAAAGACTAGAGGTTCCAGTTCTTGAAAGCCTGCATCTGCAGTATATAGAAGTAGAGAATATTTACCTCCTCATATAGCTCAAAATTACACCTCTGCACATTCAGTCTTGCTCTAGCTGTGGGTGGAACAGATCAGAAAAGGAGGAAGTGGATTCCCGTCTTCAAACTAAAAATGGAAAGACTTTGAACTTAATGCAGAAAAGCTGGGTGAAATGTCGTGTATTACAGAGAAGAATAGAGAAGGTGGCAGGAGTCCTTTGGTTATTGAAACTTACGAGTACACCAAATAAAGTGACCCCACTGTGTTCTAATTCACTGTGCAAATTGTCCATTTGACATACTCTTCCCATGAAATGCTTAGAGATCTTTTGTTAATTAAGCTAATATGCAGTGTATTGTAGCTTTGTGTCTTTTTCTGTTATGGTCACCATTTGCAGCTATTGTTCAAAAGACTTTTGAAACAACATAAACACTGTTGAAAATTAAGCAGAGTTGAGAGTAACTGCTTAAAATGTGCTTCTTCATTCAGATGACTGCAACTTGAGATTTGCTGGCATGCATGAATGATTCCGGTGCCCTGAGGTGTCTGAGGATTGATGCGGTATTCAGATAACTGGGGTAACCTTCAAATCATGGAGGTTAACACTGCATTTACTTGTGGTTTCCATTTTTTGACACTGAGTTGCTGAGTGAAAGAACATAGGCAATTCTGGTTTGATGTACTGGGAAATCCTTTAAATGCACAAATGACCACTGCATTGCCTAAGTGCCTTTGTGATGAACCTGGTAGTTCTTTTTCTATAAAATAAAATAGTTTAATAGAGCAACATTTCAACTGCAGTAGATGAACCCAAAATATTGTTGACCGCAGACTGCTGTGCATATTAAACCCCAGTTATTTCCATTAGCTGTTACTGTTGTATCAAAAAAAAATCTTTATCTGTTCAGGTTTTTTGTTTGTTCCGCTTGAAGTATTTTGACAGCAACTAAACTAAAAAAAATACAAAACAACTGACTCTGCAGACATGCAAATTTAAGCTATATTAGGAGATAAACATTCTCTGCTTATAAATATTTTAGATGCAAGCTTTCAAGAGCAGGGACTATTAATCTGCATTTACTTCAGTCAGTGCAAAGCTGGAATAATTCCATTGAAATTGAAAGTCCAATAAAGAATAAATTTATAGCTGCTTTACACGTGGTGATTTCTCTATAGAAATCTTTGCTTTTAAAATCTTTGTTGATTTTCCTTTCCATTTGTGCCAGCAGTTCTCATTTGTACCCCTTCAAGGCATTTTTAAGTATCAGTAGCAGCAGCTCTTAACAGCTGACCCTCTCAGAATGTATTTTACTTGAGACAGATGTTTATGAAGAGTGGGGAAAGGAGGTTTCTTTCCTATTTATGGATGTTCTTTTTTACCTGCCTAAAGTACACATCACATTTATCACAGGATAAAAAACTACTTTCCATCAAAAAAGTATTACACTGTCTTGAGCTTACTATAGTATTTGATGCAAAGCCTCACTGTTTGTAAGCAGTTCTTACTTCATTGCTCTTCAGCCGATGACTGAATCCTGGAATATTTACATGTTAGGTTCACATGGCTCATGATGGGAATGAGCACCCAAATGTCTAAGACGGCTGTTGCCATATCTGTCCCTTTCCTAGTTTTGTATTATAGGAGGAGGGAAGAATTTAAAAAAACAAGGTTGCTTTTGAGATAAATTTTATGATTCCTTGATCTCAAAATATCTAATCACGTTATATTCCAGAGTTAAGTGTAGTGCCCAAACATCATGATCATTTGTACTACAGAATACACACTTTATTTTGGATTGCTGCTACTTTCATCTTCAACCTTGCTGAAAGGTAGGTTTTCTCTATGTGACATTAATCCAAGGATCTTGACAGATGATGTCTAGGTTTGATTTTATTATCTCTGGAGCCCTCTATATTATATCTTTTTCATGTATGAAAAAGTGGTGCAGATGTAGAGATGTGTGACCCCTGTGAATTAAAAACTTTCTTTGGAAAAGTTTGCAAAAATTTGATCATGCATTCTGGAGTTTATACATACAACAACTGTTGTTTGGTTGTTTTTTTTTAATTCTTCTTTAATATCAAGTTTACAAAGAGATGCTTAGAAACACATAATAACTGGTACTTTGTTTTTTGTGTTTTGGTGTTTCTGATTTTGGTTGTTGTTTTTTTTCCAAATCTGTGTACTGCAGTAAAAATAATGTTGTTTTAAGATCAGTAATTTTATTAAGGTTTGAAAACCATCAGAGATGCTTTTTACATGTAAGTGAGGGATGAAGCATGTGTGATGTGACCTAGAGCAGAAGGCTTCCCTCCTCTGCCCACATATCATCACTGGTGTGAGCCATGACATCAACTCCTACGCATGTGTTTGTGCTGGAGGTGGGTTTGGGTGCCTGGTGCAGTGCTGCGCTGTGGTGTCAGCTGTGTTGTGGAAGCCCTGAACCGAGGGAATGCCTCGTGGGAGAGCAATGAACATACTGTGTGTTTCCTGAGGAGCAGAAGGGTTGAAGTAAAAGAAGGCAAAATGAAAATGCCCACTGTAGAAGGAGAAGAGTTTTTGTCTCCACACACCATTTCTACAACTACTAATTTGATTACAGCTCTGATTTGTCGTCTTTGTCACTATCAATACTTACATGGCTCAGCCTTTTTATTACAAGCAGACTGACACAAAGGAGTTTACGCAATTTTAGTGAGTTGGTGTTTTTCCTCTCGTACCCTTTTAGTAACACATTTGTGTTATTTTGGAATGTCTTTGTCTTAAAAAGTGGCTGCCTTTTTACCCAATACTGCTCTTGCTGCCTTTTGCTGTTGATGATAACCAAACTAAGAATTGCCTAGTATGTGAATGAAAGACACGTAACTGAGCAATCCTAACCATAATGGTGGGTTTTCCTGGTGTCTAAATGATAATAAGAAATCAGTGGAACTACTTTGGAAAATTAATAAGTAGAGAGAAAGAATACAGTTTTATGTCTGTGTGGGAATTAGGAAACAAAATCTGCTTTGTCTTCATGTGGATTTACTCTGCAACTTATGTTACTACTAGTATCCAAAAGAGAAAGAAAAAAATGACGAATAGAGATTATAGTTTTGTTTGGAAATCCTGAAATCCCTACCAGATAGATGTTTTTGACTTTGGGATGCTATTTTAGACTTCCACTTCAGCAGTGGTGGCTGACTGTTGATATTCTCACTGTTGAACAGTGGATTTAGAGCAAGGTGGTCAGCTCTCTCAGGGCAAGGTGGATTTGTTCACACACCAGCCTCTTCTGAGAAGTTCTCGCTAAAGCTGATGGCTTGCAGGACGGGGGGAACGGTTCTTCTGTGGTTCTAGATCACAGGTGTTGGAAAAGAAAGAGCTTCTCAAGGTCCATGGAAGAGGACAAAGAGAATATGAGGTTGCAAGCAGAAAAAAAAATTAATCCAATCAGTTTAAAATAAAGTCATCCTCTCTTTTATGCTCAGTACAGATGTTTGTATTGCCAGAATATCACACGCCTGTTTTGAAGTGGTAACACTGAGATATTTGAAGTGCAGACATCTGGATCAAGTGATATGTGATATAGTCTTTGTGGTATTTTTATAAGATCTGGGGGTTTCTTTGCCCAGTTTTCACGTATCTGTGACTTGATGGGATAGATAAGCCAGCTGGTTGACCTCTGCTGGAAAAGATTTTCTGTTGTGTTGAGCTCGAATTTTAGGTTCTGAAATTTCAAAGTAATTCTGTAAAATGCTTCTCGTGGGTGCCATTGATTAACGGAATTAAACCGGTTCAATAGCATAGCCCTTGAAATTGGGAAAATAAAAATTGGAAAAGTACTATAGAAAATAGATTACCAAATTGCTGTATAATGCTGTTTAGTTTGTTCTGAAGCACATTACGTGCTGTTGGAAGGTTAATATTGACTGTGCCTTGTATGTTTTGTTTTTTGGCAGGTAACCCTGGACTGGCAGGTTATTACAGGACCTTTATACAGGCCTTATATTGTGGACTAAATCAGCAGTATCCCGTTTGGGTTGTGAGCCATGCTGGACATTGTAAGCCTCCTAATGGTATGGAAATGATAGAAGGTACGATACTGTAACTTACACATACAAATATTTGTACCCTGCTTGATTTCACTAGCAGAACTTGTGCTCATTAAAAACAGCATGACATGATTTTTAAATGTCTCCATTACATTTCCACAGAACAGTTGTATGAGAAGAGAAGTTACTGAGGAAAAGAGTACTCTTAGGTAAATTAGATTTGCCAGTCAAATAAGTGCTATTAAGAGAATAAGAGTTTGCTGATGGCAGTCTTCAGAGACAAGTTATAAACAAGGTCTAGAATGTGTTTATGTTGAGAAGAGTAGATTAGAAAAATACATTTTTAACTGAGGTGTCCAATTAAGAGATTGAGTACTTTAGGAGAGACTTCATTATCTCTGAATTTGAAAGTGAATTTCCAGGAAGCAATAAATATTTCTGAGGTGCGGTTTTGGAGCGGAGAGGTTGCTTGTTTATGTGTTGAAAGTCTTTTGATGTGCAAATCACCAGCAAGATATGGTAGCCATCTCAAAGTGGATATTTTTAATGTACAGCATTGCAAACTGGGGGGACCCAATAAGGAATCCTGTCCTGAACGCTACTTAGTCAGAAGACCTCATGTACTCGGTCGTCACTGCAGTGATACAGTAAATCAGTATGATTCCTTAGGACCAAAAGGCTCAGCAGTGTGAAGCAACCTGAAAATTTTGAAGAAACTGTTGTAGCTGTGTAGCATAACTTCCCCTCACTAACATTTGCATCTGAGCTTTTAAGCCTTTTATTAGTGGTTTATTTAATTTCAAGTTTGAAACTGAAACCTGTATTTCATTGATAAGAGTCCTGCCAGTCATTGTGTTCAGGTGTCAGACTACCAGACGTTACCACTTTGTCCTGATAGGTGAGAAATACCTAAGCTTATAATTTTTGTTAACCGTGGGATTCAGCTAGAAGTCTGGCAACAGAATAGTGCTGAGTTTGTTGCAGAGAATGTTAGTGGGTCTCACAACCTGCCCTGGGATCTGTAAGTGTGTAGTTAGTGAAAAGAGCCTTTGATGGTGGGAGATGTCAATGGTGGCTTGAGCTGGCTGAGCTTGTTGAAATTGAGGGGTTTTTAGATGGAGCCAATCAGGGATGTTGTACAAATGTCCCACTTCCACTGTGACAGTCCCTGTGCTACAAAAGAGAGTATAGATACGGGGGAAGGAGAGCATCCTGCAGGGAGAAGGGAGCTGGTATCGAAGTTGAAACCAGACCTCCAGCTGACTTCACTGTGTGCTTTTGCACAGACAATGCTCCTGTGAGAGGAGGGGATTTTCAAGAAAGTGGTAGCTTGTAAGGATGGACATGTCAGAAGTGAAGTATCTGGCTGGTGCTGTGTCAAGTTTTATTCAAAGTGACTTGCAGAATGAGAGTGGACAGTGAAATTTCTGAATTTTTGGATGGTACTTCATAGCATTTCATTACTGGGAAGATATTAGATGCCAGGGAACTGCAGAAACATCTTGCAAAATGTCATTAGAGAGTAAAAAGATGGTAGATGAGTGTCAGGGCAGATAAATATGAGTTAATGCCTGTGACAAAAAAGATCTTTTTTAACTGTGCATGGGTGATCCTGAACTTGGAATTCATTTGTAAAACTCAGGAAAGATACTGGCATCATCACTGAGTGTTTTCTAATATAATCTCTTATTGCACAGCAGCAGACAAAATTTAAGTTGACAAAATGTTGGATATAAGCAGTGTTACAGACAAGGCAGGAGGTATTGGTTTATTACTATATATAACCATAGTAGACCTTCATCTTGAATATTAGAGTACACATCTTAAGGACAGCATTTCAAGAGTGAAGTTGGTGAGCGTATAGAGAAGGGCAACTAAAGAACAGGGAGGAAGCAGCTTTCTTGTTGTGAGAGTTTAAATGGCTCTTTGGTTTGGGGAGCAGAATGCTTCTCAGCAGCATGACTGAGGTTTCCAAAATCATGACAGTAAATAAGGTAAATGCAGAATAAAATACACCAGGTTCAGTAACGGAAATAATGGTCATTTAATGGTACTAGCTGCCTTAAAAACAGCTAAGAGAAAGTATTTATTTATGTGGCAGGTAAAAAATTTAGCAAACTAACAGCCAAAGCACTATGCTGTGGGCAAATTATATTAGCAGACTTAAAGTGATAAAACAACCTAATGTACAGCTAGTCCATAACAGCTGCTGAAAGAGTCATGTTCTTTGTTGTGCAGGTGCACTGATGTCCTTGCTTTGGATACTGCCGTCGGTGCTGCGGGCACTGACCTTTTCCACACTTCTGTGCTGCTCCTGGTCCCAGTGCCATCTTGTGGCAGGGCTGTGAGCCTGAGAGATTTGCTGCAAGGGGAAGGGATGCAGAAAGTGGCCAGGCTTGGTTTCTCTTACTGAATAGAATCTACTCTTGCCATGGCTGAGCTTGGGGAACTTGCTTGCCTGACCCATTAAGGTGTTTTCTGTGTTCTCAGTACCATGTGCCAGGATCTGTTCTTACTGGTACACATAACTGTAGCACCATGGAGCTTAGAAAAGTATAGAAAGCCACTGATGGATAGTTTTAAAAATAATGAAAAGGCATTTATGAGATTGTTTTCATATTTATTTTATTAGTAGCACAGGAGCAGGAAGCTCACATCCTGTCATTAGTATACATTTACACAGTATTCCAGAATATTCCATGTGGAGTCTTTAAGCTAATCACGTAAGGGAACCCTGAAAAGTTTAGTGACCTTTGGAAATTATGATATTACTACAGTTGCCATGGGTAGTACTCTGTGCTTCGCAGTAGCTTTGAACGTAACAAAATAAACATGGTTTGTTTCATTCAAACTCAAGAGAAAGCACAAAGTGGCTGGAAGGCCTTATATTTTGCCAATTTGTGACGATGTGAGTTGCCTGCAGTGAAAGAAGAGATTTGGGATAATTCTTTCTCATCCTTATGATGCAAAAGAAATGAAAAGCATTTTGGATATTAGCAGCTAATTCCTTACCTTTTACTTAGTTACTGCCAAAAATGTAATTTTCATGAATTGACTATAAAGGCATGATTAAAACCACAAAACTAAAAATAGAGCATTTTTGCAATTTCCCAGGTGACTGAAAGGAACAGGGAGTCATGGACTCGTTGCTCATGTTCTGCTTCTGCATCCCCACAGGAGTCCTTAATTGACATTTTGTGGTGTTACAGTGAAAAAACCCAGAACCCCAAGGACCAAAGGAAGCACATGCATAGGGATGGATAATTGTGTTCTCCACAGTTCTTTGTTGCTTTCTAGGTTCTGAATTTCTCAGGCAAAGTTCCTGTAACAAGAACTGCTATATAGCATTGTGAAAACCATGTCAGTTATTACTATGCTACATAGAACTAGAAGGGGATGTTTTGTCAAAAAACTGGGCACAAAACTGTTACTGTAAAAAATTCCATGTATTCTTTCATGCTTCTGATGTGCATTTCATGATGCTTCATTTAAAATAGCCTCGTTCAAATCCTCCAGGGAAGTTCAGTATTTCTTGATAAAAAGGATGAGGACATAAATTGACAAAGAAACATTTGAATCTGACACCATTGATTCTTGAGGTTTTTCAGATGGGACTCTAGCAAATCAAAAATGAAAAAAAAAAGGGAGAAAGGAAGCTACTAGGAAAGAAGAATTCATACTGATGAATTTAGAACAGTGATCTACAAACTTTTTTGCTCATGCACTGCTATTGGTAAAAGATTTCTGTCAGTAAAATTTTTTGAGCATGCACCACCATTATATCTTTTTTAAAATATATAAATTATAAAGATTACTTATATGTTATGCATGCGCCTCACTGTGCACACACCCCACTTTGGAGAGCACTGATTTAAAAGTGTGCAAGTGTTTAAATAGTACATTTAACATATAAATGATGCTGCCTGTAAAGTAGTAAAGGGTTTAAAATGAAGCAAACTGTGTTGGAATAATATGCCTTGTTATATTTAGATCAAGTAGATTTTGAAAATCTCTGAAGTACTAAAGCAAGTTTTCCAACAGCAGCCGTCAATCACAGACTTCCTAATTTACTGGAAGCATATCACATAGCGATTTAAAACCCGAACAAAGCTACACGCTTCATTTTTACTTCTGTATGATAGCCTTCTATTCAGAGAGCTCTTGCAAGCTGTGCTCCACAGAGACACGCAACATTAATTGAACATTTCATTGCTGTAATTCTGCTCCTAGCTATCAATCCACTGTGCAAAAAGATTTGAAACTTATTTTTTATTCAGTGAATGCAATACAAAAGTTATGCCTTGGTTTCAACTTCTTATCCCCTCCTCAGCTTTTAAAAATACAGTTGTTTTGAACTCTGCTGTGACTGTAAAACAGGCCAACATCAATTCTTAGATATAGGCAAAATTACAAAAAGGAGAGTAGTTTTCTAGCACTCTCTTTATTTTAAATCTGACATAATCTGTATATGCTTTAGAAATTTTCATGTGATCTTAAAAGTGCTGCTTTTTTTCTTTTCAGTACCTGAGACCTTGATGTGTAGTCTTTCTAATGATTAAGGTGTTTGTGCCTCTTGATCAAATGCTACCTGGAAACAGGTTCTTTTTTTTTAATACCAAAACCCCTGCCTACTCACTCTGTTTACCATGACAAATATATTGTGATTGTATTGTAAGTCTTTTTAAGGTGCAGCTATTTGCACATCATTTGGTTAACTTCTACTTTATAAAGATGTGTTCATAAGAAAGTAAAAATGTATACAAATAGATCATAATTAAGATATGGTAAATTTTTCCTTAAAAATTAAAACAATAGGCAGGTATACCCACAGCTGATGTATTTTTTTAAGTTCTGGAGCTTCTTTTAATGTGTCACTCCGTTGAAGAATTTGCATGACACTTCTTTTGAGATTTCTGATCTGATAAGATATTCTCCTGCATCTAACCAAGTAATTTACTAGATGTTGTGAGGGTTTATTTAAAGTGGAAGTTATTGTTTTCTTTATTAATGCGTTAGAAGTACGCTATAGCTCAGTGCCCTCACTGTCCAAACAGAGGCTACTGCCTGAATGCCGGTATCTGTAACTTAGTATTTTCCTAGGGATTAAATGGGTGGTCTTTTGATTTAGTTGCAAGACAAAAGGCAGGTCATGTTTTTGTGGTTTATAGCTGTCACTGAATGTTTCTTTTTATAGCAGTGAAATCAGAATAAAATAATTTTTGTTGCATTGCCCTGGTTTAAACATACAATTTCCCTTAAACACGAGCAGAAAATAGATAAGAAAAACTTTAACAGAAAAAGGTCTTTGGTGCTTTTAAAAGAAATTAAATTGTTAAACAATGTTACTTGTAAATACTTTGTAAACATCTTGATTAACAAAAAAGGGTAAAATTGAAAAATAAAATTAAGATTAAAAATATTTCATGTTTATTCACACTCAAATTATTCTGTCAAAATGCCAGTATAGCTGCTCTGCTTGTTGGGGTGGGCATTATAATACATCATGAATTGTGGAGACTGAAGCTCTGTACTTTATGAAATGAAATCCATGACTACTGCAGAAGGACTAAAGACCCATGTTTAGAAGTAGCTCCTCTGATGACAATGAACGGTAGCTAGTTGGAAGCTTTTCAACAGCTTTTTAGCTCCTTTTGGTAGGAAGTAAACTGCTAGTTTAAATCAACACCTATCAATAACCAAATCCTGAAATTATTCATCGCTAATTTTACACTCATTGCTAATTCAGTTGCTATGTTACGAATATCCCACTTTAAAATAAGGACTAAAGGACTTAGTCTCACCCAAAGTTTTCTTAAAAGCTGTTGAAAATGGGAGATTAGATCGGAAACCCTTGATACTCAGTTCCCCTTAACACATCCCTCACCCCCATTTTTTAGCATCCTGGTTGGCTTTTGCCACTAAAGGTTGTATAGGCAGCAGGTGTACCTACATAGCCATGCTTAAAAATGGACTGAATCTGTGGACATCTGCTGTGGTTTGATAAGAAATAAGAAATACAATGTCTCCGACAGAAATAAGAATAGAAGAACACAGGTTTGGTTTTGTTTGTCCTTAGGATGACAAAGATACTTGTCTTTAGAGCAAAGTAAGATAGAGAAGTAAAGAAAAATGAAATCAGCATTAAATGATTTATTGATTTTTGGTAATATACTGTGTATGCCAAGTGCTATCGAAATATGGAATAGTGTGATTCAGGAGACGTAACTGATGCATTTAAATATATACCCAATAAATGGCTAGTCATCAGTCATGTCTTAATGTTACAATATTTGGTCACATGATAAATTATATTAAAGATCAACCTCTAGAACTTTCTAAACTGTACAGATGAGTATTGAGCTATACACAGTCGTAATACAAATACTTTTTATTGTTTTAGCAAGGCATGTTTATCCTTTGGAATGGTTTGTCTACTGAATTTTCTGTTGTTTTGGTTCTGAATCAGTATTAGGTAGCTTCTGAATGACAGGGAATTTGAAGTGACATTCTTACTAGCCAAGTTACAAGATAAAATTCTAGTTTGATCTTTCATGTCCTATGGACTGTAGAAGATCATAGCTTGTCCTTAAAATCTATTAAACTATGCTTAGTTCATTTCCCATGATAAGAAGAGGTAAGTAAGGATTGATTTACAGTCCATCAAAAGAGTGCTTCCATTCCTTTTTCTTTATGCAGGGAGAGTAGGGCCTTCAGACCGTTTTGAAACTGAATTATATCCTTAAGAAGCAATATGGGCAAAAGCACAGAAGTGATGGAGGGATTATAAATTATCTATGAAGACATTGATTATGTGATCCCAAAATGTTAATTGCCATCAGTGAAGTTTTGAAGTGAAATGAAGTTTTGTATAAAAACTAAAATAAAATTGTAGTGTTACAGGAAAATTTTGAAGCCATGTGCAGCTTGAATTTATTTGATATATTGCCTCTTAGTTGTTACAATTAATCTGAATGGAGTTTGCTTTTCCAGCCCTCTGACTTCTAATGAAACTGCAGAGTTGACTGAGTGAGATTCTACCTCTAGCTAAAGTGATACAAATGTACACAAAAAAATGACAGAAACCATTTGTGTAAAACTGCATTTATACTTCAGCAAGTTATTCATCTTGTTGATTGCTAGAGAGTTGTCCGCCAAATGACAGATATAACTGTGGGCATGGTTACCAGATATGAGACATAAGTTTCTACCATCATGATGTGCTGTGCTTGCAGGAAAAAACCCTAAAATAGTAGTCTGAGCAAGACAAGGAGCATGGTGTTCTATAATAAGAGGGTTGTGAGTTATTTCGAACAGTGATTCTCAAACTGTGGTCTGTGGGCCACTGGTGGTTCCCAGGGCACTTGCATGTGGTCCAAGAAGAGCTGTCTGATCGGATGGCGTTGGCTCTCTCACCAGTTTCCACTTGCTAAGTGGAATTAATGGTAGCTAAGAATACTTTTCCAATAACACTTTTTTTTGTGTAAGCATTTGCTGCAGTGGCCTTAGAGATGTGTCAACGTGAACGTGTGGTGATGGCGGGGAGAGTGGGATTGTGGTCTGCACTGCTGCAGACAGGAGAGGAGGAGGTCATGAAAGTTAGGTGTTCCAAGAACTGGGCTCCTAAAAATAGGGACTCATCCTTAGCTAAGAGCCTTTGTCCATGTTGTGTATAACCCCAAAGGAGAGAAGTTACACAGGCACAGGGAGTCAGTATACGTTTAGTAATTTTAGCTAGCTTGTGACTTTCATTTATTTTAAGTAGTACGGATGTTTTTAATGATTGCTGATGTTGGAGAATACCTACACGGCTGAATCAGGTGAATCAGAGCTATTGGCAATCTGTTTGGTCAGTACAAAACCACTTCAGATTTAGTGTCTGTAGTGCTTAGAAGGTTTTTGACCAGCAAATCCTTGCGTGGGCTTCAGCGCTTTTTGGTTAGTAGTAGTGGTAGGCATCTGGCCGCATTGAGTATGCAGTGACAGCTGTGTTTAAAAGGCATTTATGGCTTCTATTGTACAAGTAAAGGGAGAAAAGCAGTAGAAAGGCAGCTGACCTGACATCTCACATGCCTGCTTTAAGCTTATGCATGCACACATTTAATTCACATTAATTTCTATTTCAACATTATTTTCTGCTTCCTAGGCATATAAATTAAAATATCGGAGAATCATTGAAAGACGGATTATCTTTAACATAAATTCTTTTGGGGTTTAGTCAGTTATGTTTAAGTATTACAGACCTGGAGAACTCTGTAGTCTTGTTTGCATCCCAGAACACATAGGGGTGCAAATAAAGTTCTGCTTAATTTTAACGCGGAATTAGATGGCAAGATGTCTCCCAGTCCAACAGTATCACACTGTAGGTACATTAAAAAGAACCCAGTTCTAAGCATGCCAACCAGCTAGAATTAGGCTAGTTCCATATCTGTTTCATAGCCAAGTTTAATTTTTGTAATGTATAGAGAGGAGAAGCTTCCTGTTTACAAAGCTGGCACTGATTAATCACCTTGAGCTCTTCACATGGTATTCATCGACAGCAAGGGATCCCACATTGGAGTGTGCCCAGAGGAACTGGTTGTTTTCGCAGGTCAAGACAGGAACTGTCACCTCACTGCGCTGCCCATCCTGATACAGGAATTGCTGCTGCCCAGAAACCTTATTCCTTCTTTGACTTGGAAAAAGCAGCTTAAGGAGGGAAGTGTGTGCGCGTATGTAAATGTTACTATGAGGCATTTAATTGATGAGGGTTTTGGCTTTGCCTGGTAAGATCTGCATTTTACTGTATAGTTTTAGTGCTGGGTATCTACTGTAAGGAAACAAATGATCATTACATGTTATGAACCCACTGGAATGTTTTAAATCTGAATGGGTGAAACATAAGCAGCCTAGGGATGCTGCAGTACTCTGTTTATTTCTTTCCTTTGAGCTACATTCAGTTAATTACTCATAGAGGTCCCATAATCATGCCCATAATTATGTAAATAGATCCTTTGAGTGAAATTTTGGCATTTGGTGTTGACTTTATCAGTTCTGCTTAATTTTAAGCAGGTTTTTAAAAATCTTGTTCCATTCAAAATCAAAACTAAGAAAATAAAAATTTGCCATTTGTGAAGTGTTTCTAAGCTGCTCTGTTGTTTTCTTTTCTGGCCAACCGAAATGATAACAATTGTAACTGATCATAGCATCGTACCTTAACAGCCATGTATTTATTTGCAATGATCACTTAAACATTATTATGCTGATTCTGGGACTACTTAATGTAGCTCTATATTCCATTGACTTTGATGGAATAGTGACCGATTTTGGTTGTTACTAAGAAGAGGACTTTGTCTTTACATTTGTTATAGTAACATGAAAAATAGGTTCTCTGTAGTCTCTGTTTCTTTTGGGCTTTTCCACTGAGTCTGTCAACGCAGTATCTGTAGACATGATTTAAACGTGTCCATGAATAGTTTTCTAATCTATTCTGGTACTCTATTCAACTAATTCCCCTGTTAAAAGAACCAGATTTTTTCATCCATATCTACAAATAGGGGTAATATAATTCTATTTTTAAAGATGTGTTTTTAAGTAAGAACTTTGGAAACCTGTTACAGTCTTCTGGATCCTTATCCAGAAAAGTTTTGGGTTTTTTTTATTTACATTCATCCATTGGAGAGTATAATGTCTTTACTACATTCCAGGAAACTCTGGATGTAGGTTTTGAGATTCTTTATGCATCATTTTCCACCTTTCACCCCATGACATAGGTATGTTCTCCAGCTGATACCATCACTTCTGATTAGATGCAGATGGCTGTTAGTGGGGCAAAAAAAGTGTTCAAGAATGTGAAGCCTATGAAGAGGTAACTTTTATATCTTTTGGTGTCCTGCTTTTAGAAGGCATGTCACAGTTCACTGAGATGAACAATGCTGTGATGTTTCAGAGTAACTCCTTTAAATGTTTGCCGTACCATTGCAGGGAAAGTAAAAATTAAAATAATTTAATAAACAAAATAGTGAGATGATTCAGATTATTTTCCTCAGGGAAAATGCTTAGGAATCCTTTAATCAAAGTCAGTTTGAAAGATACATTTGCATCTGCTAAAAGAATGGAAACAAACTATCCCCATAGCAGAGAATAATCCCTTCTGTCTGGAAGTGTAACATGTCTGGATTTGTTTTGATAGTTGAGGCAAAAAGTTTATTCAGTACCTAGGTTAGCTGTAGGAAGAAAGCTGATCAATACTTCTATTTATTAATAAGAATCTCTACATTATGGTATAGACCTTTGATTTAAATTTTGATACCACAAAGCTTGCAACAAATGATGTAGAACTTGATGGGATCAATCCAGTGTTTAATGGTAGTTCTATTTTTAGTTCACCATGATCTGCAGTTGTAAGACTGAGGAACCATCAGCAATGCACAACTTAATTACAGATTCTAAAAATAATTGTGTTGGGAACATGGAGTCTTTCTGTTTGCTTTGTTTTTAGGAGGTTCCCTTTCTTTAAGGAGCAATGTAGGCATTTCAGGGAAACGCAGGCAGACTATGCAGGAAGAAGTAATTGCAAATTACTTCATTCTTAGATAATCAGCTTCATCAATGAATTACTCTTACTTTAAGTGTATCTACTTAAATCTCTAAGCAAGATCCAAGTAGGGGCTGTGTGCTGCAAGGAACAATAAAGGACAAAATGATATGGTGCTGTGGACTCAGGTTGAATGAGGCGGTCTCATTGCTGCTTGCTGAATGAAGGAGGTGGTTTTTTTCCCCTCCTTTTGATACTGCATGGGACTATTCTTTTTCCTCAAGCTAGACATTTTCTTATCTTTCTAAAGGTTGAATTTTATGTTTTGTGCATTAATACATTGATTAAAATAATCTAATTTACTATAACAAATTACTGGGTTGGTCATGTGACTGCTTAGTTGCCAAATTAATCCTCATTGGGTTAAATGTTACAGCAGACTGCTAAAATTCTCTGGGATTGTTGCAGTCATTTATTTCAAAATAACTGTGGTTTCAAATGTTTTAGCTCTGAGTCTTTGCTATCAGAGACTCCACTGACTTCTTTCTGTAGTAGTGTTCACATGATTTAGATGAAGAAGTTTTATCTAGCAATTAATTATGAAGAGACCAATTGCAGTATTTCTGAATCCACTTCGGTATATAAACTCTGAATGATCATTTGCACATCTGTGTATGTGTAGAGTGCAGGTCAAATTCAGTTGCTGTCTTTTTATATAAATTTTACTGTAAAGCCGCAGGCAGTTTCTAAGAGTTTGTAATGAGCTGTAGCTTCAATGTCTGCTAATATAAAGGAATGAGAAAATCAACATTTGCCTGACTGTGACTCTAGCACTGCTTTGGGTCAGGTGAACTGATTTCCTTTCTATGTAGCACATCTCACCTGTGCAAAACAAAGACCAAAAAAAATCCCTTAATCATCTATAATGACAGATCAGTTTTATAGTGGTGGCATTTTAGTCTCTTTCAGCTGTAATGTAGAACTCCAAGAAAAAATAAAGCCATCACAGTATCTTTGGCATGTTGCTGTACTTGCTATGCTAGGCAGTTCAGCCAGGTGACTAAGAATGAAACCTTCAGCATTTTCTTCAGGAAGGTTAAAAAGGAAACTGCTATCTTGGTAATAGAGAATTCATCTGCCAATTAATTTTTAAATAGTGTGACAGAACATGGGAAAAGAGAAGATATATATCAGAATTTGAAGTGGTTAATATGACAAAAATGTGTTTTGTCCCCAAAGATGTAAAATTTGCACTATACAGCACATGGAAATGGTTATTTAAAGCATCAGCAATTGCTGGAGAAACCTGCTATATTTAAAGAAAGTACAAGGTTCAATTCTGTTTCTTCAGGTTTTCCACAGATTTTAATAAATTCAGGCTTTTACCTATGCTGTTTTATCCAACTCTGTTGCCCTGTGCTGTGCAAAGTAATGAAAGACAGAGCATGGAGTGCTCCTCAGTCAAAATCATGACCTTTTCCGATGGTGGCAGAAAGTGTAACTCAGTGAAGAGTGTCAGACCAGAGAAGCAGATTGTCCCGGCTGCTGGATTCACTTCAAGTCACGTCAGCCAGCAGCAGCCCCCTGTTGCCCTGACATCCAGTGGGGATCCATGCTGGGAGTTGCTCAGCCACAGCTGGTTCCCTTTGCTGTCAGCTTGCACTCCTTGTGCAAAGAGGAGCTGAAACAGAGACAAGGCTTTTCAGGACAGGTAGCGATTAGAAGCATTGATTGAGCGCTGTGAGGTAGCACTGCATTGCGTAATATTTTGCAAACGTTTTGTGCTACAACCCCTGGTAGCACGGGGTCGCATTCTCTGCTAGAATAAACTGACACAGCTCTTTGCAGTCAGCGGTGCGGCAGCAGTTTAAAGTATCAGGGAATCTAAAATAATAATTTTGAAAACTCTTACAATCCATTGATTTTGAAGTATACGGATAAAAGATGGGAAAATGTTATGTTTGCCCAAGTGGGTCATTTACTCCTTAGAATAAAAAGGCTGCTATACAGTATTAAATAATTTGGATCTGTTTACTGCAGGTAGTTATTCTAGATAGTAAATTTAACATTTCCATGGACAAATGAAGATGGAAACCAACACTTCCCTTTATACCTCTATTAAAATAGTATCATCCAAGGTGAGTATGCAAAAAAAGGACTTACGTTATACTGAATGCCATCCTAATGCCATCGTAGTAGCTAGTGAAGTAGGAAGAGTGTTACTGTTGTATTAGTACTATTCTGAAGAATCCTATTTAGTTGAACATTTCAGTCTTATCCTACATCACAGTTCTAAATAAAATTTTGGGATCGATTTTCAAGAGAAGATGGACTGGCCTAACACATTAAAAGTTTTAGCTTGGATTCAGTAGAAGCGTCAAGCACTTCAGCAGATATCATCCGTCGGTCCGGTCGCTGTGAAGTACAAATTCTGTATTGTTACTTGTGCTGCTGTATAATGTCCCTCCAGGTATACACTCAGCTGCTTGCTTTTTCCCCTTTCTCCCTCCTAACTCTGTGGCATGCTCCTTGTGATTTTCTCCTACTTTTAAAATCATTCTTTTTATTCCCTGTCAGTGGAATAACGTGGGTTGTCTTCCTTGGCCAGCTGTCTGTCTGTGCTCCAAACTTAGGCTCTCCCTTGTTTGCTCTCAGTCCCTCTTTCTCTATTTGTATGTTCAAACTTCCCAAAGTTTTAAAGTGCTGTTTTCAGTAGGTATGACTGTAGACTTGCCTACTGTGGCACAGCACTTCATTTATCATACACCAACTGAATTGATTCCTGTGAAGTGATATTCATCCAGTTTTGTTCCCTTCACTACTCTTAAAATTACCACTGTCTTGTCTTTACCTCCTGTGCTAATACCTACCCAGTCTTGATGGTGTACAGAACATCATTATTTTGTTTTTCTTCTACTGTTACACTGTGCAAATGTACGTTATTGTTGAAGTATCCTAGTCACTGAAGTTGCTTTCAGTTGCTTCATTCAGGAAGAAAGCTTTATGCCTCAGTTTCAAGACTGAATTTTCCCTGTGTTACATTGGAATATGTTATGTCTGGCCAATCATGAAAAGGTCTTTATACTAATATGCTTTCCAGTAAAGAATTACCTTAAGGAACAACGTACTCATGTACTCTCCTCTCTGTGCATTGTTCCTGGAGAGACTCGTATGTCTCATGCCTCAGACTGATGGTAGTAATTCCAATAAGCAGCGAAGCACATTTGCCCTTGTAAAACTTTGTGATACTATTTCAGATCATATCTGAAATGTGTATTCCTAAGAAAAACATGAAAGGTAGACATTTGCAGGAGCACTACCTGCTAGTCAGGCAAAGCAAGGAAAATTGACTTTCTGGAGAGTGAAAGTGGGTTTGGGGGAGCTATACTGATTTTTTCAACTTGGCCTTTTTTTGTAGTGTAAGCTCAGTGAATCAGCAATCTAATGGAAATTGCAAGATTTTATCTGTGTTGCTTGGACAGACATTATTGGTACAGTGATCCTATCCAGAGGCTCAGACTGAATGTGGAGCCCTTTCAGGTAGAAGCGCACACCCAGTGCATGCTTTTTCCTGAAGTTATTGTTACTGACTTAATTTTCTTAATCACCAGATCTTCAAGTAGAATCAGAGAATCATAGAATCATTTAAGCTGGAAAAGACCCTTAAGATCACAGAGTCCAACCATTAACCTAATACTACTAAGTCCACCACTAAACCTTGTCCCTAAATGCCACACCTACATGTCTTTTAAATGCCTCCAGGGATGATGACTCAACCACTTCCCTAGGCTTCCTCTTCCAATGCTTGGCAACCCTTTCCATGAAGAAATTTTTCCTAATATCCAGACTAAACCTCCCCTGGTGCAGCTTGAGGCTGTTTCCTCTTGTGCTATTGCTTGTTATTGGGGAGAAGAAACTGACACCCACCTTGCTACAGCCTCCTTTCAGGTAGTTGTAGAGTACATGAGCTGTGCTTCCTGTCATTGTTTGTGAAGTCTTTGCCAATGCAAGGCTAATTAATTGCTTTCTTCCTAATCCAATGTCTTGGATTGGGATAGCTTGGATATCTCTTTTTATCTTATTTTTTGCTGCAAGGCCAGAGAGGTGTGCTTCACTTCAGCACCTGGTATGGGAAGGCTGAGCATGGTTATGTTGAAACCTGCTCTGGTGGCTTGTCTTTGCCTCTCTGTTACTCTGGAATGCCCAGAGACCTCATTACCCCAGGAAGAGTAATGTGTTCAGGGGTTCCCACTACACCAGTGTTACTAGTTTTATTTGGTACCTGTTTGCTTGCATGTAGTCCTATTTCAGGCTATGTTCAGTGATTCTTCCTTAATAAGCTGTGGTAGAGCTCATTCATTTTGGGATTACTGGAAGATGGGAAATTTCTGGAGGGTTTTTGAAGGGCTGCCAGTACTGAAATTATTTGTTATTTTGCAAGTGTAGACATGCCCACCTAGACATGAAATGACTTTGAAACTGGGAAAAAATGGGTAAAGCCTAGATGAAAGTCTAATTTATGGTAAACTAAGGGCATGCTGTTTTCTTGTGCTCTGTAGTTACTTGTCTATTTAATAGAGAGTATTCTGCAAAGTAAAGTGGCATGTAGAGTAGGATACCTGGTGTGGTGGTATTACCTTACTCGTGTTTTACAGCCAACTCAGCTACATGAGCATGGTGTTACAGGTCTTTTTCTTTAAAATTATTAGGTCTGCTGAAAAGCGGTCCTTAATAGTGCAAGTAGTGTGCTGCCATCAAAAGTGCAGCCCAGAAGTGAAGAAAGCATGAGACTAGAAAAGTCACAAATTCTATACTTGTTTCTGTATCAAGATACATTTTACATAGCAGTCAGCCTCAACAAGGAAGTCCCTTCCAGTTTTGTGTGAGCAAGTGAAGAAGGGAATTCACAGAGACTTTCACTTGGCTTCAGTGTGGCCAGAGAACAAGAAACATAACATGAGCAGTCAGCTTTCTGTAGGCTCAGACCTCTTTGCTTTTGCTCCTTGAGGTCACTTTACGATGGGTATTTAGATCTGCTGCTATACAGTGATGGCTCTCTAGCCTCTAATGTGTGAAGGTTTTTTTACTTTGTTTTCCTTTCATTTTTTTTAGTCTTATAAATTACACTTTCTGTAGTTATTCACCTTACTGACTGTAAAATGCAGTCATTCAAGTACAGAAAACTTCTCCATCTCTGTTATGTAAACACCCCCCACCCCCCACCCCACCCCTGTTTTGTTTGCTTTATGCATATTAAAGTGTTTCTGGAGGCATAGACTGGTGTAGAACTTCATACTAAAATGCTGAATGCTGGTTAATGGTGTTTCCCTTGCCAAAATTGGAGACAACCAAGAAAATTCTGCTTCTAAGTTTGTACTGTTATCTCATCATACCTTGGTAATAGTTAGTCTAATCAGAGGGAAACAAGACTGCGAATGCAAAATTTAAAAAAGTCTCTTACTGATATCTTAATTTAATAGGTTCATTATACTCCTGTATGCTTTAATAAAAATTCGGGGGTTAGTGTTTGTCATGTTTATTAGTTCATTCTGTCAGAACATGCTTGTACTAATTTAATTATAGTACAGCTTCCTTTGAAAAACAGATTAGGTGTTAAACAAGTGTCCCAGCAATAGGTACGTAGATAGCAAAGGAAATCAGTAGTTCAATTTGTAAATTAAGGTCTTGTTATTTTTCTAATAAAGAAAATAATACATATGACCGCTTCAGTATCTCGAGTAAATGGTAATTTATTTGTGGAGGATACCTTTACAAAAAGTAATTGCTCCAATAAACACTAATGAGTGGTGTGTTTATCTTAAAAGTTGCATGAATAGTTCCTGAGGGTACTAGGGCCAGATTAAGGTCTAAGGGTTAATCTAAAACACAATGCTTTAAGACCTGGTTCCTGGTATCAGAAGGAGTTATTCAGTATTTATTGAACATTCTTTCATGGTTCCCATCACATTTATTTGGCATGTTATTGCTTGCTGATACAAGTTATCCAGGGTTCAATAATCAAATGAAGGATTGGGTGAAGCATTCAGACTTTAAGCAGTATATCTTTAGGGGATGTATTTTCTCACACAATTGCCTATACTAGACCCACAAACCTGAAATCGCAGTTTTTAAGCTTACAGTTATATTTAAACGTTTTCATATGGCATCATGCAATTGTAAGGAATTACTGTGTTTTGCTGTAAGAACAAAAGCAATCAAATTATTTATTTCATTAGACTTCTGACTATGCATGGCAGTTTGACAGGTAATCCTTCTAATTAGTTTAGTTGTGGGGTTGCTTTCTGCCTGTCAGTACATGCAGGCAAAGATAAAGCTTTCCATGGGTTGCTCCATATAAATAGTAGTTGCTCAGTCTCAGCTGTTGCTCCTCCCATGAGTGTATGTATTTGTAGTGGAAAAAAGGTGGTGGGGCATAAAGTCTAAAACACTTGGCCCTGTATGTTGGTTGCACTTCTGGTATTTGATGGAGGCGCAGTGGATTTATGGTGGACCTGAGCAAGCTCTCCAGAGCTATTTAGCTGGCCATACATGATTGTGCTTTCCCTTTTAATATGCTTTGTTGCATGCCAATGACCTTTCAGTATCTTCTTCCTTGCTTTTCTTCCTCTTGATACTTTCTTATGATGATACTGCATTTTTGTGTGTTTAAACTTATTTCTTCTAACTATTAACATGAAGCAATATGATGATGTCATGTAGCTGAAATGAGCAGCACTGTCAGAGGAAGAGGTGAATCTTTTTCCAGTCCCCTGGCTCAGTCTCCAGATACTTGCTTGTCCTTATTCCGTGAAATGTCTAGTTCTGAAAATTGTTGACCACAAGAGTTTAGATGGGTGGTTCATTAGATTTTGTGGTTAGATATCCTGGTACTGCGTCCTACAGTAAATGACCCAGGGAAGAAGAAGATACAGAGAAGGTAAGGCAGTGGTTTTTAGTTTCCTTTCCTTCATGGCATATAATTACAAGTCACCTTTTCACACAGTGCCTTACTTGTTCATGAGTCATTTGGAGGCCTTGTGTATGAGCGAGTTCTGGGACAGACTTTAAAGTCAGTCCATGACAAGTGGACAAGTGTCTATATGTACTGAGCACAAATATTCCGTCACCTGTTATGACCAGGGTAGTTGAGAGTTTGGATGCGCAAGCATTCCCTTGTGGAATAAGAGAAGTACGACGACCTGCAGAAATTTTATGCACAAATTTGAGGGCAATGCTGGAAAATTTGGCCTCCAGTATTGTTTTGAATCATCCAGTAAAAAGGGGTCCATGATTTTTGGAGGCTGTTTAATGAAGGGCTAAATTTTATGAATCTCCAGTCTAAAGTCTGCTTATATAACCCAATATGCTTTTTTTTTTTGCTGCCTAAGAATTTCCCTTGCATACACAGCAGAAAAACAAACACAATTCTCTGTTATTTCCCTGAAAACCAAAGTCCTCTTTCCTAGCAAGATTAACATGTCAACTAATCTTAGAGCAAACACTTTATTTTAATCTATCATTGTTTTCTGACTGTGGGTTTAGAGGAGGTCAGAAAAAGAGATTAATTAAAGTGATGGCGCATTTGTTTTTTCGAAAGCACATCAGAAGATTAATGCTTTGCCAAAGAAAATAAAGAAATACATTATTTCTTTTAATGCACTTCAGCTAATAAAGTCTTAAAATCACATGCCTTGGCCCATATGGGGTGTTTGCAGCATAATGTACAAGTTGTATAATTTCTGCTATCTGAAAACTGCTTAAATGAGCTCTCCTTCAGCCATGCCATTTATCCCACACCTGAGGTGAAGTAACTCTGGTCCCTTCTCTGATGTAGAGCCATTGGAGGGTTGACTGCCAGTGTGTTTGTGCAAGTCTGTTTGCTTATACAAAGAACCCATTTAAGCTTCTCCACCCAAGAAATTCATGTTGATTTTGGATAATCCCTGAGCGATTTTATTCTGTAAAATAAATAAATAAATCTTCCAAACCGGTGACGCAGTCCAGCTCTCACATATTTTGGACTATTAGAAGTGTAGCATTTATGTTGGGGAAGCATGAACTGACACGCGGCATAAGCGATTTTATATTTGTCCAGAAGTAAAGTAGGATGTGTATTTCAGTGTAGGGTTATGTGACGTTGAGGTTTCATCTGACAAGAGTGTAGAGTCAAGTCAGTGGTGAGGAGAGTTCTGCGTGTGGGTCACCGGACCCCACGCCGCATGCTCATCCTCCAGTGTGGCTTCTCTAGGAGTAGTGCCAATGTGATTTAGTTTGGCAACAAACCAGTATTGCAGAAGAAAAGGAAGGGTTGTATTGAACAGCTGAAAGAATTCTTTGGATTAGCATTGGCTGTCAGGGCTCGCTTTCAGTCTAAGAGAGATTGTACATATATGTAATAGAGGTCAGTAGATGTGGGAATCTGAGCATCCTTGTTCTGCGTGGTGCTGAACAGGGCTGTGCTAAGGATGCTTTAGCCCAGTGCAGTAGAACAGATCTCTGTGATCATCATCAATCGTAACTAACCTGTCCAATTAAAAATTGCTTCTGCAAGCTCTGCTCTCCCCTGCTTCCTTAAGAAAACACTAGTGCACAGGCTTGAGTTGAGTATGCTCAAGTCCTAAACTCAAGTCTGCGTAAATGCGGGGAGGAACAAATGGTTATTTTCACTCTACTCTAAATCCCCACCCGTATCCTTCCTTGGGGTTCTTGGTTTGGCAGCAAAACAGGTTCTGAATAGGCACATCTCTTCTGAAATCAGTAATAGCTATGAATATGTTGCCCTGAATCTCTGTGCTGCTTTTTCTTAGATAACTAAATACTAAATTAGATACCTAATGTCTTAAGAGCTAAAATGATTAACTGTAGTTATCTAACATAGTTATCTACCTTAACATGGAGGATGTTGAGACTGGCCTAGACTGTCTTTGCTGTATTATTTGTTAATTGCATTACAGTAGTTATCAGCATCTCTTGTAGCAGATACTGACTTGGCGTAGTGAAAAGCAGCCATTAACCTCATGAGATTCAACAATACAAATACATTTTTATTCCTGTTTCCTGCTTGATTTCTGGGGTCTTGTGAGCCATGAGAGGTTCTATAGAAGATGTGTACACCTGCTTTACTTCCTTTTCCCTTGTTCTAACCTGGAAATAAGCTGAAATTATTATAAAATCACTCACTTTCAAGAAATAAAGCTATGAATGTACATCGGGTCTGGCTGAGTGCTGTGCTTGTTATCAGTAGCTAGGAAGGTGTGGGTAACACGGGTGTGTGGCTACTGCCCAGCAGCGCTTGCACAGCACCAAGGCTGTCTCTCCAGCCTTCCCCCACCCAATAGGCTGGTAGTGGGCAAGGTCTTGGGAGGGGACACAGCCAGAACAGCTGACAAAGTGACCAAAGGGATATTCCAAACCATGTGACATCTGCTCAGATATAAAAGCTAAGAGAACGGAGGAGGAAAGGGGGGCATTCGTTAATTATGACACTTGTCTTCTGGAGCACCCTCTACACATCCTGAAGCCCTGCTTCCCAGGAAGTGGCTGAGCATCACCTGTGATGGGAAGGGAATAACATCTTTTGTCTTCCTTTGCTTTCGCATGCATGACTTTTTGCTGTTGCCTTTATCTTGACCCACAAGGGTTTTTTCCATCTTATTTTCTCCCACTCTGTGCTGCTGAGGAGGGGAGTGATAGAGCAGTTTGGTGGGCACTTGGCATCCAGTCAAGGTCAACCCACCACAGAATGGAATGTCAAACATTAAAAGACATGCTGATAAATCACTGGAGATGGCAGAGCCTGACTGAAACATTATGGAAATGATAGCAAATGTTTACTAGGGAAAACTGGCCTGCTCAACCCAACACACGGTAATATGCATAGCTCAATGTAACATGCTCTTTCACTTGTTCCTGTAATCCATGGGCTGTTGTATTTCTAGTATTCTGTGTTTTCTGTGTGTTATATGTACTCTTAATTAGACTTACAATGTAGACAGCCCACTCCTGCATAAGGTTGGGCTGTTGTGTAATTAAATAAAAAGTAGGAAAGACAGCTTTTGCTAAAAATAGCAACTAAGTTTAAAAACAATGTTTTGGCCTCAGGCTTTTATTTAGGGTTTCAAAAAACAGAATGAGCTCTTTGTTTTCTATTACTTTTAGAAAGCTTTAGAAACCTTACTTTTATTAAGAAAAATGTTACTTCTCATCTAGTTTTACATTCCTTGAGTGTTTTTTAGTAAACCCCTTTTTCATATAGAGTAAACAACTGTAAAATAGGCTGGAATATGATCATTAGTACTTTTAGTAGATTAGTTTAACTAAAGATCTTTGTTGTGACCTTTGTGGTAGTAGTTTAAGCTCAGAAAAAAGCCATCAGAACTCATTCTTGAGCAATTATTTCAATTTGAAAGGTTGTGCTTCATACAGATGATCAAAAAGGCAGTACAGTGACAGCCCACTTAGGCTACCAATACTGTCACTCTCAAACCCCTGATAACTTCACTACAGCAGCGATGATTTTTAATATTTGAGATTACTGACCAACTGCCGTCAAATTTACTATATACAGATTATCATTTGATGAACTGTGTTCACAATCATAGGCAGTTAACTACGTAGTCAGTGCTTTCTCTAAGCGGGCAAAAACCCCACTACATATGAAATGGATCTATGATGCTCTCTAAATTTCTCTTAGAGGAGTTTTTCAGTGCATTTCAGTTTTTTAATATATGTGTCTTTATAGTATCCCTGCCTGCCGGATGCTTTCTTCCACATCTGTTTTTCACATAGGGAGCTGATGCAGGGGTCATCAAAAGAAACCAAAGCAGGAAGTTAAACACCTTATATTTGGTGGGGTGCTTAGGGCTGCGTGTGCACTACCTTAGTTAGCTGTTCCTGAATTGTTAGGGGTGGGTGGCTTTTGCCAGGAACTTATGTGCTGTCTGTAGGACCATGGCTCAATAATGCTTCTGAACCTTGCCGCCAAGAGATTTAGCTTATTTCAGACTAAAGCTGTGTTGCAAGTCAACATGTAAGGAGCATAAAAGATCAGAAATTTAAGCTGGAGTACGTAATCAAGCCCTGAGGTGATAGCATGGATTTAGGAAATTAAGTCATATTATTACCAGTGCATCTCTTTTAGACAAGCTATAAGCATATGTTCCTTCACGCTTTCTGCCTCTTTTCTTTCATTCCTTGATTTTCAATATTTCTTCTTACAGTCTTTTCCATAGAGTACTCCAGCTCGACCTGGCTTAATGTAGCTTTTAGTGAATCCTTAACATAGCTTTTAGTTTAGTGGGTAGAACACCTTTCTAGCAGATGAAAAAGCTGTGAACCCCCATAGATTGGGGAACTTAGAGCCATGTCACCTACCTCACGAGCAAGAGATAGGATGCCCAAATTGCTGTAAATTCTTACAGGCATCACACTGTCCATGTATTATTGTTGACTGGCCAGGAAGCAAGTAGCAAAGTCCTCACTGTAAGTGATTACAAAGCTCCTTTAGGAGGTCCCTAGCAAAACAGCAATTAAATTGCACAATAACCTAGAACCATGAAGCTCTAACTTGATCTTCCTCTTTGTGGCTGGATTGAGAATGGTAAGAATATGCAGAATATATAAAGTGCTAGTGTTCCATGTTGACACAGGCATTTCATATTTTTCCTCATTCCATGGGACTTTTTTGTGCATCTTTATTTTAATACAGATTTTGAGTATGTGATGGCTCTCAGTGCATGATTACATATGTGATAGTTTGTCTTGAGTGCAGGGACTCTTATTCTGGGGCAGTACTGCTTTTATGTAGGTTCTTATCTCTCAATGTAAAGTTGGATTGATTTAAGCAGATCCAGTGATCAATGAAGGCTAGATGATGTGGTATAAAGCTTCATGTGTTTCTGTATCCTTCCCTGGTTTCCCAGCTACTCATAAGGCTTCACATCCTGTACATGTAATTCATCAGTCTATATTTACCAGTGGTGGCAACTCTAAAATTATTTTTTTAAGTTTGGTGGGTTGGTGTTTTTTTTTAATTAATAAGCTTGATTATTCCAGAGTTTTCCAAAGAAGGGAGGGAGATACTTGAAATCTGTATCATTAAAACAAAGGACTTCTTTTCTTTTATGTTTCAGACACAGATATTAAGGAACTAGAGGATGTTTTTGGACTTAACGGACAAGTAGAGCATAAGCTGAACTTCCTCAAAAAGAATGTATCAAAAGATATAAAGCTGGTACTGATTGCTCATTCTATTGGTTGCTACATTACACTGGAGATGATGAAGCGAGCATCAGAACTTCAGGTACATTGACCTTATAGAATGGAAGTTGTATTTTTAGCAAAGCAGTGCACATGCTTAGTCTATGAGTAATGCCATGTCTTTCTTTTCAATTAAAATGAAATATACCCATTAATGACTAATCCTAATAACATATAATAGTTCGATAAAAAATTCTGACTGAATTTGAACCTTTAAGTGTCCTTGTAAATAATTAGTAATGGTAACAAATATATTTAGGACTTTGTTGTCTTCTCATCTTTAAATTTATAAACACATCAGTGGATAATTGTCAATTACATTATGTTACTGCACCAAAAATTGACTGGCTATGGTCTTAATGTCTTCTTATCTCAAGGCAAGCAGATTGCTGGTTACACATGGGGGAATGTATGGAAAAAAATATAAGTCATGATTGGTACTACAATGAAGGACATTGTTTTTAAAATATACGTATCTATGTATCATTGCTTATGCAAGTTAGTCGTTGTGTAAGTCAGCAGGAGTGAGAGGTGTTACTGCATGTTCATGTGTATCTGAACATTTTTCATTGTCACTTTGAAGCAATAAGGCAGCTGAGGCAGGACCATGTCCTTGCAGCTCTGGAAATGGGTGTTAGTGCTCAGTAGTAACTCACTGTACTAGTGGATGATGAATGAAGAATACTGAATTTTTATTCTTAAACATGCACTCTTGCTGAACCATTGCCTCTTCCTTTACGTTACAGAATCTTCAGTGGATGGAAATGCAGTGTTAGCGTAAAGTCTGTGTTTAATATATGTGTGAGTAGGTTCTTCCACTTCATAACCATTTCCACTCCACGTCCAACTTTTTTTTTCTTCCTTTAAAGGAAACAGCAACTAAAAATGTGAAACATGAGGTTAACTTGGTATATTTCCACAGACATATTTAACTTTGTGATTATAAACAAGTGCATTTTTTTGGAGAGAACTTTTATTACTGTTTTATCTTTTCAAGAGGGAGTGTTCTAGAAAATATCATATGTGGTAATTTGTCCAAAGATATCAGCCTTTCTTTGGGCAACATCTGTACAGCCTTTATTATACGTATGATTTTATCTGTTTTCAATTAAACTATAAATTGTTGAGTAATTTTTTTACACCTGGCTCACTGGAAGCTGTCAGCTAGCTGTTCATCAATGTTTTGAAACATAATTATCTTTGGGATGCTCTTAGACTGCATGGTGCACTATGTTCATGAAGTTAATATATGACAAACTACATTTAAGATGCATTTAACAATAGAAAATATTTGTGTAAGCCAGCGTGTTGTTCAACCTTTGTCCCTTTGCCAAAAATAAGTTAACTGTTAGGTTTTATAACATATGAAGTATGATAATAAGAAACTTGTGTTTCCATCTCTCCCTTTATTTTTACTGGAATATTTGATTCCCACAAGATTTTGAGCACATATGTGTATTTTAGTAGCTAGATAATTTGATTTTATTTTTGTGTAGTTCTTATGCGATATTCTTTTATTACATGAGCTTTGGTTTTGGTCTTAAATTCTCTGCTTTAAGAGCCTTTGATTGCTCACAGTTTATTATTCTGAGCTAGAGGTTAATGTGTTGTATTTAGTGTTCCAATAATTCAGTAAACGTTTGTATTTGGAGAATATGTGTAACAGATTTGATTTTTGTTACACGATTTAAAACCCTTTCATAATCTAACCAAATAGAGAGTAGATTGTCCCTCTCTTTTACATTGATGAGAGGGAACCTGGTGATCTTGAGATAGCATGCATGAAAAGAAGAAAGTACTATCTCCTTATCTGTCCTTCTTGGTTGCTCTTCAGCTGTTGGGTTTGTATGCTCCTAATTTCTTGGGGCCTTGTGCTCTGCAGGTTAATGGGGTACTGTGGTTTTTTTTTTTCTTATATTTCTGTGAAATAATGCTTTCTTATTTCATAAAAAGAGAAATGGAACAGGAATTGCCAGTTCACTCCAGGATAAATTCAGTTTTGGACCCCATCCCTATTTTCCTATTGGCTCTCAGGGAGGCTTCTGTTAACAAGTTCTTCAGGAGACCCCTTGACACAAACTTAGTCATAGGTTGATGCCTTTAACTAAGTCTGAATAGTAAAGAAGGGCCACACAGGTTACATCCATACTTGTAACTAAATGGGGCTACTCCATGGGTGTGAGCACTGGGCCAGCTAGGCAGTGATGTTTTTGAACTAGTCTTTAAGAGACTTTCTGGCCCAAAGCAGCCAGCCACTCCCAGGCACCCTGGCATGCCTCTGGGCTCGGCAGAGGCCCAGGACCATTCCCAGTAGTTAGTCTGGATGCAGACCTCCTGTTTGAAGGCAGGATTCAGGGGAAATGCAGCCATGTGGACACAGACCATCCTATGCCACCCTGTTCAGTGGCAGGACCAGGGAATAGTTCCTGGGTGGTCTGTTTGCTCATACACACGTAACCGTGAACACCTCTCAGTTGTCATGCTGGGCATCAAATCTTGTTGAGGTTCACCTCTTCATGGGGAGTGGAGCATCCAGAGTTTGTCAGACTACTAAAAAAATTTTGACACCGGGAAGGAAAAATGTTAATCAGCCTTACTCTGTGGAGATGGAAAAAGCAATAATGTACAGCTTACTTCATACTTGATCTTAATCTTATAATCTTCTTCGCTCTTCATTCAGCCAGCAGAACTGAAAAAATGAAGCTGAGTGACAAAATTATTTTCTCAGTTGGTTGGAGCCTGAGCCTAACTCATAAATATGCTACATCCTCCAGGCATATTCTTCTAAAATACAAGTCTTTACTTGGAGGATTTCCTTGTGCTTTGCTGGCAACACTACTGAGTGTTTCCTAAAACAATCTGTTTGATCATTAATTTAATCAAAAGATTGACACATTTCCTTGCTAATGAAATTCAATCTGTTACAGAATTAGTCTTTCATTTGCAATGATGCTTTTGAAAAGCCAGCACCTTTGTGGTAATAAATTAACACTTATTAATGAGTGAAACTCTTGTCCTGTAAGTGGGTTCATTACCTGGTGTGCAACACCAGTTTACCGACCGAGTAGAGGTATTCCTTACTTCTTTATTCTAGTTTGTGCAGAGTAGAGAGCTAAGTGGTAATCCACAGATGCCTAGCTCCCTGACCGTCAAAAATTTACACTATTTATATGGTTTAGCATACAAAGGCATCAGCCTTCATTGGTTACAAGTTACCCAGCTCCTTCAGTACTTAGTACTCCATTTCCCGTTTGTCAAATAATTTTCTCGCTTCTCATGTTAATTAATTTACATGCTCAGTTGCAACTTCTTTTGGGTCTGGGGGATTTCTTGAGTCAATGGTCAGTAAGTCGGTAGCTGAGATCTCCCCCTGCCGGAATTACCTTTCCCCTGGTTTTGCTGAGCTCTTTGCTTGTGATGAGTTTCCCAGCAGCTCATCTGTCTTGTGGAGGTGCTTCCTTTGTGAAGTTCCTTTTATAAAGAAAAGGATTTGCCGGTCCTTAACTAAGCTCTTAGCAGGACATACAAAGTGCTTGTAACCTGAATTAACCGTTAACAACTCATTCTCTTTAACTGGGTTAAAGTCAAACTGCTAAAAAGACATTCAATTTTATTAATCATTTGATATCACTATCATACAATGTAAGCATTGCTCTTCCTGTAAAACACATTGAGGAGGAAGACTTTAAAACCTCTGAGTATGTATCAGTTTAAGCGAACAAAATTTCTGTAATACGTACTTCAAACCCATGCATTGCTGCTATCTTGGTGGTGCAAAAGAATACTGCATAAATCTAGAACTGGGTTGATTTCATAAATAGTAGCTGACAAAATGTAAGTTTGAATAGTTGTGTATAAAACAAGTTCATGCCTTGGAAACCCTGTCACATCATTTTGTGCACACGTTCGTGTGCATCTGCCTTACCTTTCCTTCACTGCGTTCTCTTCCAAACAGAATCCTGTTGGTCTGTACTTTCTTTTGAGAATTCTGATGAGCATAACATAGTCTGCATTTAATGTTTCCACAAATTTCTACAGTAGCATAACCATATTTTCATGTTTTTCTTTTGTCTGTATATGCATTGCATTCAGGTCATTCACTTGAGGAGCTACAACTTGTTCAGGATCTGCTAATGTAAACCTTTGAAGGTTTCTGTAATGGGTCTTATTATTGATAAATCAGCACTGGATTTATCTGATAAATCAGGAGGCTGTCCACTAACTGAACTTCTTGAGTTAAGCAAACATTTCTTCATTGCTGCATATTCTAAATTTTTTTTTATGATGTGTAAAGTGTTGGTGCTGTTAATTCCCTTTCATAAATAAATTAAACAGGAAGTACCTGGCATTTTTTGTTAACCTTTTGAATTACTGAAATGGGCTATATATCCCTGCTGTTGTACTGTCTGTTTGGCTGGTTTCTAATCCATAGAAAAAACATTTCTTTCACCCATTATTAGTACTATTAGTGGCCACAGGTATTGAGACTGATCTCAATGGGAAGCATTTTGTTAGAGCTTTTTGAATGTAGTTACTTTAGAAAATGCTTCTATACCTGCATGGTAGCTTTATTTCTTCTTTTTAATTTTTTTAAAAATATTTAATTTTAAAAAGCGAAGGAGCTTTCATCTACAGAACATTGTTGTTGTTACTTCTGATGTTAGAAAAAGCCAGAAATACATTTTATCATTCTTTTTTAAATTTAGCTGATAATAGATTTTTATTCTGTCATTCCAAAGGTTCTGTGGCTAGTAATAGGGTCTTTTATTGCCCTTAGTGTTCCCCTAAATCACACGTTTAGTGTGACATAAGTAGTCCTCATTTTGGAATTTCATACTCAAACCAAAAGGCCAAGGAGGCCTTTGAGGGAGCAAAAAAAGACTGTACCACAGTTTTGCACAAATGAGTCTTAAATTCAGCTGCCTTCAGTGAGACATCTGTGTTAATTTAATTCTGGATGTTTTAAGTTGGTCCTGAATTGGACTATTTCTATTATATATATATATATATATATTCGGCAGTTCTCTCTATCCGTTCTTGATAGATAGCAAGTCTTTCAGAGCATATACAAGGAAGCACAGGTGGTCTGAGCCAGCAATTAATTTAAAATTTGCTTTAGTTGACAGTATACACGTGGCAGAGTCTGCACAATCCACCTGTTAACAGATGACAAAGTTCTGATGAGTCTGTTTTCTCAGTGACACCTCAGGCAATATCAAAAAATCCAGTGGAATAGCCAGTAAAGCAAGCAATACGAACTCGGTGCATTTGCAAGCATTATGCAGCTTTCGTATTTGGAAAAAGCAAGAAGTAAGGCAGATGGCAGATGATTTATTAAACCTGACCAAATCAGGTAAATAAGTTACTGTATCTTTAAAGCATCTAAAAAGTTTCTACAAAGATTTGTGGAGATATATTTTTTTAAAAAAAGGAAAAAATGAAAACAACCTTCATATGAAAACCTAAGACAAATATAAAACCGTTGCGCTCTGGGGTGGGAGGCTGCAAAGCAAAGAGCAATAGTGGGTGAGTTCATGGCAAACAAAGATTTGTTAGAGAGATACTGATTTTCGACTGAGACCCTCATAAAAGGCCACCAGCCTGAATTTAAAAACTGAACAAAACTTATGAATGCTGTCTGTGAAAGGCTGATAATTGTGGAATGGCGTTGAGAGTGTCAGCTCACCCATGAGACCACTGGCAACCATTATTTTCACTGGCTTGATGACAGACTCTAATCCTAACAGTCCCAGTCATATTCTTTTCTACCTCTCCCCGCCAAAAAAAAGCTTTAAAAAATGTAAACTGTAAGAAAATGCAGCAATCGACAGGCAGGTGTGTTTTTTTGTATAAGGCCTACTGGACACCACCTTTGCGAATTGGAACAGGCACTGTCCAGGTGCCATGTAGTGTGTAGGTCTGCCTGAAATTACTTTTCTCTTCACCGCCAAACAGTCCACCTTGTAATATAGAGGACAAAACAATGTAAAACATCTCAAGGATACAAAAAAAAATTTAGAAAATTTAAAATGTAATGAGAAATAAACTGTTGAATATGATACATCTTCAGATGTAAAATGCCTAAGGGCAAATTAAATCAGGAGTAAAATTTTTTGTGTTCATCTTTCTCCACATTTAAGAATTCAATTTTTACCAGGGAAGATTGCCTTCAAGCCAGCATGGTGTAAACTATGAATTATCGACAAATAATTAAACCTATCAGGAACTGAAATTTGATCAGTAACATGAGACTGGTCTTCAGTCATGCTGTGAAGATACCCGACCATTATTTATTTGTGTGTGTCTGATTTTCTGTTTTCTGCTTTCTTGTTTTAACCAGGTAAATTAGCTTTTAATCATACATTGTATAGTCTGTTACACGTGGTGCCATCTTTTGACTCTTATGTTGACCAAATATGTTGTGATCAACGGTGTATAACTGCCTGCTAGTTAACAATCCAGTTCCCTCTAAAATGAGATAACAGGATTTATGCTTTAAAATTGTTCCACCCCTAAAAAAAAGGAGGGAGATAGATTAAAAAGTAAAAGAGTTTTCTAGGGGGCTCTACTTTATATGTCTGTCCTCTGCAATCCAGACTTGTTCTTGCTTTTAACTGCAGAAGTAGCCAGCAAGAAACAATGAAAGGTGAGGCTCAAGCTACCAATATAAGAGAATAAAATTCTGGACATTTTGGCAACACAAAACTTCAGGATTAGGAACATGTAAAGTTTTCCAGGTTTCACGGTGGGAAGGATTACCTGTGAACTACACCCTTTTCAAGTTCTGTGTCATCACTGTTGCGATCTTAAACTTCTAACCCAAAACCTAGAGTTTACCAAGGAAGCATGAATGGAAGGTTTGGATGAGGCTTATGGTTCTTGTCAGCCTACTTGGCCAAAGCTCATGCCTTATTAGCTGGTCCAAAGAAAGCTTTTTGAAGTGAACCTTGACTTGAATTGCTTTGTTTTATTCTGCTCACTAGTATTTTAAGCCATGTTTGTGTTCTCTTGTGTTGTTAATACACTGTGGCTCAGCTCATGTTAGCCACATGGAAACTGTAGTTCATCATATTGTCAACACCTGAAAGGGGGTAGCTATTTGTGGATTTGCCTGGCCGAGTTCAGTATCTGACCAAGAAGTGTGAATATAGAAACTCAGTTTAGAGAACAGGTGAAAGATTGCAATATGACAGTCTTTAAGAATAGAAAATATGGGATATACATTAAATTAAACAACACTCATTTTTAAATCCACTCTTTTAATATCTACCAAATACAGACCAAATGCTATATACTGTCAGTTTGTCTTATTTGATTCCTAAATGTCTCTCCTAAAAACAGAAGTAGAGATACTGGAAATAAAGGGTAGAGTAAGTATTAAAGCTCTGGTTTGCCTTCTAGAAAATACTTTCTAAATATATATATATAAAATTCATTCTTAATACTGCCTTATGTGTATTTTGAAAACAAATAATGCATTTTGAACAGTGCTGCAATGTGTATACATAGCATACCTGCTGTGGCTTTTGAAGTGAGTGAAGCAGGTAGGTATCACCTGCTCTGTCCTGAAACTTTACGGGAAATGCTAGGTTACATATAGGTCAGTACTCTTCTGAGTTAAGAAAACTTAAAATTCCAGAAGTATTGAAGATCGGATGGGACTGGTAAATAGTAGAGTGATAACTAACAGCACAAGTTACAGATTTAATTAAAATTGATGTCTGGTGCAATTAAAAGACAGGCCTGACAAAACAAGGAACAGTGCCTCTGTCAGAACGTAATTACTGAGCATATGAATGCAGGTTTCTGTTTTTAACATTGATTGCATTTTTAAGAGTGCGGATTCGGAGTCAATAATAACATTGCCCTAATATTAGCTTATTTAGATCATAAGCCTGTGATACAAAGGCCTGAGGAAGAACTAATTCCTAGGATTTTCATTGGAAAATCATGTGTTCTTTATAATGTTCACTGAAACTGAAACTTCTATCACCTTGTTTAACCTGTTTGGTTTACTGCTTAGTTGAATATAGAAGCAGTATGAAAAGCAGGATTTTGATCTGCAATGAGTCAAAGTAGGATAACATAAGAACAATAATCTTGATTTCAAGAGACTTAATTTTTTTCAATAACTGTTTATTTCACTGCTAATTAAACATCTGTTTTCTTTTCAGTTGTATGTAGTCAGAATTCAAATAAACCTATAAAAATTATTTTTTCTAGGAAGTTAGAAGATGTTAAAATAGCCAAATGTACAAACAGAAAAGGAAGAAAAATATACTGAAAAGCAAAATCTGTGATCATTCATCAAGAATCCAAAGTAAAACATGAGAATGGAGAGGAAATGAAAGACTAAAAATAAAAAAATGTCTAGAATGGTAAATGGCATAATAACAGGGTTTTTTAAGTAGCGTGGATTTTTTACAGATTCCTTCATAAAATGTTGTGATTTTGAATCTCAAAAAATTTAGATTTCTATTGTAATAACTACGTGAAATAATTCTATAAAAGTGAGTGAATCATAAGCATATGATAAGAAGTAAATTTCAAAACCGGTTAGGATTTATAGCATACGTTACAAAAGAGCTCAACACCCTTTTGAAAGCCAGATTTCCCAAGGAACTTTTTATGCTGGGTGATGTGATCTTTTGGTTCTGTATGCATATGTATATGCATAGCACTTGAAAATCAGAGACTCATCTCTTCGGAGGGTTGGACCAAACAATCAAAATTCAGTATCAAGATACATTGCACATCGCTTGAATTTATTTTGTTTTCCTACTGCAATTAATATGCTTTTATAGAAGATAATAGAGCCAGAAATCAGCATTTTTCATGCTAATTTAAAATTGAGTAGAGAAAAGGGGAAAGCAGTCAATTAGGGCATTGAAGAATTGTTCACAAAAGGAGCATGTGAAGGGGACATCGTGGAGTTTTTGAACACAGACTTTGAAAACGTGTAGTTAAACTCTGAGCATGGCTATAACTCTAGTAACTGAGATCTAGTCATTAGAAGCTCTATATTAAAATGTAATTTCACTGGCAATCCTGAGCCCTCACCAAAGAAGCGGAACTACTTCTTCAGCTCTTTCCTCTCATTGTATGTGATAAAGTTACTCAAGCAGCAAGGAAGGACTTGGATTGGAACTTGTAGTTAGAAGATGTTACTTAGAATGGACAATGTTGTAATTAAAAGTATTTTTTATTCTGTCATATTGTTAATTTGTTCATTCCCCATGGGTTGCAGTGAGTTCTAGGCATGCTTACTTTAGAGGCTAGAATGGAAAAATTTATTCCTCTGCATTAGCTTCTATACTGAGAACGGCATGTTCTGTTTGGAGAGTTCACTGCGGGAGTGAAAGGAATCAGAAAAAGACACAAACTATACAAAAAAGTTATAAAATCTCTGAGCTTAGATTGCACATTCACTGCGTGTAGGACATTTCTAATACACTATTGAATTAAGTTCAGATAAATACTGGAGAATTTTTTTTTCCCCGTCTTTTTAGTATTTCTTTGATTAGTGATTATTTTAGGGGCATTTTTGCCAATGCCTCAATGGATCTTTTCAGATACCTGAGGATGTGTTGAGTGACTGTAAACCTATGCTTCGAGAACTATATCAAACCTTAGATTTCTTCTTAAGAATCACCCTCTGTGCTCTTATGACTGAGGTTATCTTCAAAATTAAATGTAATAGAAGTCCACTTCCTTTTCCATTTATTTCAATGTATAAACATTTGAAATGCTTGATTTCTGTTGTTTGGATACAAGTCTACTTAATTGTGACATTTTGGGGGGAAAAAATCATTAGAGTTTGCTCTTTCATGTGGAATTTGGTGTTAAGCATACATTTAAGTGGAAGTCCAGGAACCACAAATATATTTAATAAACTTGTTACTTTTGGAGTACTGTAAGAAAGTTCAATTAATGTTAATGAAAATAGGCTTCTAATAACTTTTTTACATTTCTAGTCACTGGAAAATTGTAAGAAAATTCCACTGCATTTCAAATTCCAAAAGAAAGCAGTAATTCTGTATAAGGAGTCAGATTCACTGAGTCTTAATTCTTCAAATTCTTGTTCTTAGTTCCACTTACTACTCGATGACCAGTTTTATTTGTGTGATAAATCAGATGTGATAATTTTGCTCTTTCAGCAGATTCCTGCCTATATTCCATTTGTAATAATAATTAAGGCTAAGAGCAAAGGAATTTTGTAATTTTCCCTTATTTAAAATGCTTACAGTTCTGGGAAAGTCAATGCGAAGATGGAAAACCAACCTGACTGAGAGGATTCCTCACCCCCTCCTCTATCTTTTTATCTTATTCTGATACCCTGACAAGACTTGGGGATAGAACTTCTATCATAAGCCTCGAATATTCCTTGTTTCTTTTCTTCCTTTGACAAAAATACAAGGTTTGACTTTGTGTTCTGTTTGTTCTCAGTGTGTACGTCCTGGCTCACTTATCCTTCTGTTCACAGATACAAGAAGTCAGAACTTGTTCTGCTCTTCTTCCTCCAGAGTGTGTCATTAAATTAAGCCACTTAGAATGGTTAAAATGGTAATGGACTTCCTTCCAACACCAAATTGCTCTCAATCTTTTCCTTATCTGTCTACTAACCCTTCTAGCCAAGCAGGGCTGTGGACTGTGTGCCTTTTGAGGGCTAACTTCAGTGAGTGGTGAAATACACCCTCTCCAAGTGTCTTAAGTAGAGCACTTGAAAACAGAAGTCAAAGGATCTTGAGGCAGTGATGGAAGATCATGACTTTCCTTTTTCATCAGCAAAATTAGATTATAAGTGTAAGGCTGGTTTCTGATTCACCTTGTTCAGCCACTTCAGTTTCCTTAAACTGAATGGATTGTCATTGAAATTTATTGGTAGGTATAGCTGTATATTGATGACTGTGAAAGGTGTTGGTTCAAGACAACAGAAAATCTAATTCTTAATACTTTCTTTTTGTTGAGCCGTCTCTCCACTTTAAGGGCATATTACTGGTTCATCGTAAGTAGTAAGTGTTCCAGATTATGTCTACAGGGTTCATGTTTACCAGTCCATGTACCTTAAGGGTACCTGCAGATGCAGTGTAGTGATCTCATGAGAGTGCTACACTGAAAAAATAAAATAAAATCCCACCCTGTACTTCCAAAATGAAAATGGAAAGAATTTCTTCTGGAAAGTGGCAGCTGCGTTCTGACATTCATGTAATGGGAGCAACTGAAAGCTTTATGGTGTGTAACTGTGACACTGCATTCCAACATAAGCTACTCCCTGCCCTTCTTCCAACCAATAAACTATTCTTCCTCTCTTTTCACTCTCTCCCCTCCTAATCTTCTGTTTATATGCTTTAATCATAATAGCAACAAATCCATCCCTGCTGGTATTACCACACCGTTGCAAATTTTGGCCATCTCCTTTGGCACTTCCCTTGTAGATGGAATGATACTGCCCACTTCGATGGGGCTTAATTCTCTGTGTAAAATACTGCTCTGTCAATGAATATTTTCTCTATTAAACTACTTTCAGTCCAACAATAAGATACAGATTTTTGGGAGAACAGTTTTCTCATTATTACCTTAACCCATAAAAAGACTTTTTCTTTTCGTGTTTTTTCAAATATTTTGGGCAAGGTTTCAGTTACCCAAATATTTGTAGTACAGAATAATTTGCATTTCATCCCTGTGAGACTTGTAAATGTAATAACAGCCTGTGTGTTTTAATATTTTTTATATTTTTAATAATTTGCAAATAGTTCTGTATGTAGAGCTGACCTGTTGAGAAATAGTTTGCAGTGTCTGTAGAGAACACTTTTGAGTTCTAGTCTTTTGTGTGTTTAGCAGAATTCTGGGCTTTGTCTGGAAAAATTGTTAAGAGTACTTCTTGCTGGAAAATATCTCAAGTAATGTGAAACAACAGATAATTTTTTCCTGTGCCATGACCCACTTGTAAGGTGAGGTATGGATGGTCCCTGTCCTGTTACTGTTAAAAAGGTTTCAGCCTTGCAAGTCAGGTATGGAAGATACTGACAACCTTCTGAAAGGTGTGATTGAAAGTGTATTGATTTCAAAGGGAATTGTCAAAGGTCTCAATTTATTTCTCAATCCATGAGGTTATTCTGTCACTACCATGATAATTTTACGGCAGTCATGGTCTTCATGTCTCCAAGAATAGATAAGAGAATCTTTGTCTCTAGAGCTGGGAATGTTGTGTCTTTGGTGAGATCCACATTGAGTGTAGACTGTCATATTTAATAACTGAAAACTAAATCCTTTAATCAGAATTTATTCACGGGGCAGAATTAAGGCCCATTACGTTGATGGAAATTTTGCCCGTCATTTCAACAGGAGCAAGACCACACCCAGCCATACAGTAGGTGGAATCACAGAGGACCAGAAGCATCCAGTAGGATATTGGACATACTGCAGTCTCGTCAGGGCTCTTCCCTTTTTAGTTACTTGGCTTGTGACCACTGTTGGCAAAAGTGATTTCTTACTCTTAGCAGATGAAGTTAGATACTACCAAGATTTCCATGCCTCTCACTTTCTTGCTACTGAAAGATGTATCCTGAGTTATTTTCATCACATTTTAGTTCTTCTGTAATTAAACTCTGCAGAGCAAGTTTTACTATACTCCTAATAATATTATGTAGAGTTAATGCTGCAGAAGCCTGATTGTGATTCACATTTTAAAAGGCCTCTTCATACAGCTGGTCCAAAGCGTTTGGATGCGGGATTCTAACATATAAGGCTCAGAATCAAATTTATGCTAAGTCAGTGGAAAGTGGCCTTAAAGTAGACATAAATGTAATCACACCTCACCTTGGTGCAAATGACACTCAGGCCTACATACCTAAGGATGTAATCATTGTACCCAGCACTGTATTCATTGTCACACTGAAGACTACAGTTTGAAATACAAATACATTTTTTTAAAAAATGCTGGTCCTTGAATTTTGTTTCCATCCAAGTGGAACTGCCAGAAAGCACTGGAGGCTTGGGGCATTAAAGATGTACTTCAAATAAAATTGGATAATGTATGTTAAATAAAGAAGGTGCCAGGACATGGAAAAACTGTGTGATCGCTGTAGAGCATTTTAAACAGATGAGACTGTTGCCTGCTATTCATGTCATCAGGTAGAAGCTGAAAGAAAATAGTGAAAAAACAAACCCAAGTTTTCATTCATTTGAAAAATATGGTTTATATATATTTGAACACAGTGGGTCAAATTTCGATGTTGAAGGAGATGCAATTTATATGATAATATTGGATATATTGAATGTAGGAAACTAAATTAGTATGAGTAATAGATGGGCAGACTGGGAGAAAGTGTAATTTTTAAAATGGTGTGGAACCAGCTGCATTAACTTTTATTTTCAAGGCATCCTAATAATTGCTTTTTCTGCTAAATTCTTCTTTTCTTTTTATCACATAGAGTAGAAGCAAAGCTGTGCTACATACACAGCTGAGTTAAGGAAACTCTTTGCTACTGAAATATTGGTCATAGTTCTGTTGGTTTACACAAGGGCGTCCTGACATTTTTTGTCAGCTGGGAGGTTGAGTTTTTCTGTTTTCCTGTCATTGAATAGCATCAGCTAGAAGTTAACATCTACTTAGATCTTAAAATATTCCTGGTTGTTTTTTTTCCAGTATAGACTGTAGAAGTACGGCACAGGTTAGCTGCCTATGAGGAGCTTCAGTATGTCATTAGTAAGGAATAGCATGGCTATTTGTAGCTAGTGCATGTACTGCAGCTAAAAGAATGCCTTTGACTAACTTGTCCCAGAACCAGTGATGTACCTCAGACAAAGAATATACCAGAGGCAGAGTGTGAAAGCAGGACATGCTTCTTAAGATTTTTTTTCATAATGCGTCTCTGATTAAAGCATGAAAATTAATGAAAAGATGTGGCATTGTCATTGAGCCAGTAGAGTGGGGAAAGATAAAAATGCAATTTGTTGTGATGCATTGTATTACGTTTGACTCCTTCAAAATGCAGGTGCAGGAAGACCCGTGGTTGGGAAATCATGAACCAGCATACACAAAAAGGAAGTTTCCCCTTAAATTTCATTAACACTTGCTTGGCTCACATATATTTATGTACCATTTACATAAGTGACTTTGTCTAATATCACTGAGGATGGCATTGTCCATACAACTGTTTAATCTTCCCTTTAAAAAAGGAATATCTTAGGATGACCTTATATTTTGCAACAGTTAATGCCACAGTAGAATACTGTTAAGTTGTGAAGATTATGCACAACTTCATCTGATGAATATCAGTGTGTCCTGTATCTTTCATTGCCCTGTATCCTGAAGGAAATCAATGTTGTTGAAATATTTGGAAACAATGCATTTCTGAGGTTTTCAGGAAGACTTGTACATACGTTGTTTCTGAGAGAAATCTTCTGTGGAATGTATAAGGAAGTATATGTGTATGCATACTGTTTCCTGAAGTACTAATATAGCTGATAGTTTATGTGTATGTCCAAATAGAAATAGCTAAAAACATTGGATATGTGGTTGTTTGATTTTGTTACCCTGAATCCAGTCTGTTGTAGCCTCCAAAATTCTCTCTTCTGTAATTCAAAATGATAGAGACATATGTAAGTTGACCAGCTTCCTTAAGGTCAGTAATAGTCATGAAGTTTTGTAGACGTGAGAAGGGGTCTGCGTGGGTTCTCCCTGCAGTCACAGAGAAATGAGTGGTCTCTCTCTCACACACTTTCATAATTCTCATTTTGCCTGTTTTGTTCAAATCCAGAATAGGAATTGAATTGAGTATCCCAATCAATTGAATTGTGCTATAAGTAATTTGAATTATAAAAACATGAAGCTAAGTATGAAAAAAGAATACATCAGATGCCAAGAGGCAGAGACATCCCTGACATCAGACAAAGATAAACAGAAACCAGCACTAGAACAGGCAGCATCTTGTCACACAGCCAACCTGAGCTTAGGGTGCGATGCAACACAATATTAAAGCAATAGTGTTTTGTTAAAAGTATGAATCTCTAGTTACTTTGCAGATCTGTAGAGGAGGCATTGATCAGAGCTTGGCTACCACTTCTTCCATGCCTCAGCTCTTGCTGACTGTGTTCTAGTTTGATCTTTGAGTGACAATCTGGCCAAGGAATGAGAGTGAGAAGACACCCATGTCAGCAGAGCACTTTAAAGAGGCAGCCTTGTCTATTCGACACATGTTGTAAGAATTAAAAGTCTGGGTGTGCAGGAGGGGGACTTGAAAATGTTATATTCATATTTTTGTACTTACTATTTCTTACACATCTCATGAGTCATATTTGTAGATAATGTTTAAGAAAAGTCTTTCTTAAGAGCCTCCATCAGTACTTTTGTGAAGCTGAATGACACATGGAGAGAACTCACACACATTTTAGTTCAGCATAATATGATTTATAGGACAGAAAATTCTAAGCACTATCATACAAGGTAATTTCTAGCCAGCTGTGTTGAAGAAAGATGAGTTCAGACTGTAGAGGGAAAGCCTAGGAAGATAATTTATCTTGGCTCATTTAACCTCATCAAACAGAGAATGTGTATTATGAGTGTCTTCTATAAGCATTACAAAGAGTAAATACAGAGAAAAACTAGAACTGTTATGCAGTTACCTATTAGGTTATATTCTAATGCAATACTTATGTAGGATCATATGGATATAAATACATTCCAAAATTTAAAAAAACAGTTTCTGGACAAAAAAATATTAAATCTGAAGTAATCATCCAAATAAGTAATAGCAAGAAGACTATATTGTTTTTAGTGAATGTGAATAGTTAATGGAGGGGACTGTAAAAAATAGAAGAGAGTATGTTTGTTACCATTGCTGTAGTTTTTGCACCATGTTTAATTATGTAAGCTCATATATTTCAGTTATATATTGTAAATGTCATTCATATATATGTATATGTATGTATGCATTCTAATTACTAGTATGAAGCCTGTCTTACATTTCAGTACCTGAACTCCTGTTTATGGACTTTCCCATGTGCAGAATGCAGTACTTCCAAGAAATACTTTTTGCCCTTACTGGAGGTATAGCTTCTGATGCCTCAGTTTCCTTCCTTGGAAGCAGTGAAGATTGACCACAGATAGACAGTATATAGTGTTCTGCATAACATTGAAAACTTGCAGATGGCAGCTGGTGTATCTTGTTCATCAAAAATTTCAGATCACAAAGCAGTCCTCCATTGGCACTGATCTCTGTGTTTCATTTTGGTAGCATTTTCTGTTGGCTAAAAAAAACACCTTTCCTGGGATTTGTAAAAAAATTTAATAAGTTCCATATCAGAAAAGGGGGCCCATGCCAGTGGTAGTGCTGTGAGTCTGCCATCTTCTCATCCTGTGCTGGATCATTGGGTTTAGAGGTTTAGATCTTTTTACAAAGCATTATGAAATATGTCATTGGGTGCTGGAGGATTTCTTACGGCCTGATGGGAAGAAAATGCAGAATGCACCGGGTTTATGATCAGTCTTGTGGTAGAGTGTTAAAAGTTTATGTTATTAACGTAATTCTTTGAATTAGAGAGAAATATATTTTCTGTAGTGTTCTCAACTTCATGTTTCATTCTAACTTTTTGGAGGAGGGGTAAAAACTTTGCAAATAACATTTGATTGGTTTTCTCCTGAAAGGGTATGTTTCTTTTCTAGGCATAACCACTCTGCAAAGGTTCTGCTAGCTTGATGTATAACTGAAACATGCTGTAATTTTTTATTTTTTTTTAATCGAGTAACCACTTAGACAAAAGGAGGGGTCGAAAGAAAACAAAAATCCCCACGTTTTAAGTCAGTGCATTTACTTTTGATTCTTCCTGAATTATTAGTTCAGCATATATAATATGGTGTAGTTCCAGGACAGTGTGGCTGCATGAGAGGAATGAGTGTATAATTAACATTGTCGGGCTTTATGTTAATATTTTTATAGCTTCCTGACACAATATTCTGGTTTTGGAAATTGAGGGTGGCTGTCACATCTGTGTAAGGTGGCATTACTCTCTGTTGCACTGTTCCTGTTGGTAACAGTTCTACAGTTGGAATCTGATAGCTTGGTGCAGCATAAAAGTTGATGTCAATAGAGACTTCTGATACCTCCTTTAACATTTGAATTTTTTCATTTCTTTCTGTTGCATCTACTTAAGTCACTTGTCCCACCCAAAATATTATTTTGCATCCTTTGCATTTATAACCCTTAAAAATGTGTGGAGTTATGGTTCGCTGCCCATTGCCTTTTTGCTCCCATTTGCCAAGCTGTTAGTATTATTTTATATATATTTATATAAAATTTCCATCAGAAACATTATTATCCAGGCCCTTAATTAATTTTTTGCTGTATTTGTGGCTGGCTTGTTTATTTGTCCATAAAAAGCATGCTAAGTCTTCTCTGTGGGACTTAATTTTTATAAAGCACTTTGAAATGTTCAGTGATGAGATTCTTTATTAACTGTGTTTGAGATGCTTGTTCTGTTGCCTATCTAATATGCCCAAACATTCATTTAGGGTAACAGGATATCTATAAGGTAGAAGGGAAGAAAGTGCACACAGTACGCTCTTACCTCAAACCAGGAGTGAAATAATTTTTTGTCACTTGTGTTCATTCTTTAGTTCTTTTGCTGTGATGAAATCATGCAGGTTTGTTGATACTGAGCTGTAACAGGCAGCTTGCTGATAAACCAATCAAATGGCAGCTTGAACAGCTGAAGAAGAAACCATTCAAGATTTTAAAATACAACTCTATTATATATTATATTGTATTATACTATAATACACTACACTAATCTATATTTTATATAATTTATGACTGAGCAAAGTGAATGGGCAAGTCCAGAACGTCTCGCTCCAATGAAAGGAAAGCCCACGCCCCAAGCCAACGCTGTCTGGTTTGCCCTATGCATTTTCTTGGAAATCTGCTCGACACAGCTGTGATAAAATAAAGCAAGGACTACTTCCCTGACCCTTGTTGTTTTGCCTGTAGGTTTCTGCATACTGAGTAGAAGAAATTGTGATTAATGTGGCATTCCATGTCAAGCATAGACTGTAGATTACCATTAAGTGCATCGTTATGTTATCTTCGAAAAATTTACTAGCTTTCACTTGATAGATAATAGCTATTCCTCTGCCAACACAACAGAGGAATAACAAAGTAATATGTGGGGTGAACTAATATATATCAAAAGAAGTGTTACTTCTGACAGAGAAACGGCTTTTGCTTTTCGTTGGATTTTGAAGGAATTTTAAATAAAACTTCCTTGCTTTTCTTTCTATCCCTGTGATTTGAAGTCATGCACGTAGTGATGCTGTTGCTACGGAGCAGGGGTGTGTGGCTGCAGGGTCTGTGGGCGAGCTGCAGAACTGTGCTTGGATGCTTTACTGAGTATCAGTCAGTGTGATGGGTCAGTTATAAAACATAATAGATTGCTTCCTTGCTTCTGCCCGCTGGTTTGATCTCTGGAGTTCCTCGTGGGCTCTGAGTTGCATAACTGGCGTGTGAGCTGAGCCTTCTGGTTTTTGTGTTGGTGGTTATTATGTTAACCATTTCTGCACACCTGGTGATTAAGAACAGATTATGCAGCAGAAGCAAATACTCTCCAAAACCTTCCCCACTCAAAAGTCAGTGTGAGCCTCTAATGACTGCTGCTTCTGCCACTAAAGCAGGGTGTACCAGCTGTTTATTTCTGAGGAAGTTTCATTTTCTGATATTTTCTTCAGCGGATCAGAGTCATGTGTTACGAATTTCTTAAAGATCTGAATATGCTTGCAAGGTGTCATGGGCAGGGGTGGTCTGTCCATTGGGAGCCAAGGTATGGGACTGAGAAAGCAAATTCACTGACTTGGAGTCTCTTCTAAAGCAAATCTTTAAAATGGCTCCTGCTCCTTTCTGTCAGTTAGCGTCTGCCTTTTCACATCCTGCCTGCTTTTCTCTCCCATTTTGTCACTCTGTATTACGAGCAAGCGGCATGGTGTAACAGCTGTCTCTGGGCCCTCAGCTGTGTGATCTCAGGAAGGTACACATCTGAGGTGCCTGAATCTGTAACCAGCATTTCATACACATACTCAGGACTACCTGATTTCAAATGTATTAAGCTCCTCCTGGCATTTGAGGAGTTAATAGCTCTGAAAATGGAATAATTTTTTTTAATATGCTTGTAAGTGTAAGTTGTATGGTTTTTAAGCATGGTTTTACATCCTCAGCACTGTAGTTTACCAGTCCCTGTAACAAATAGTATTACCACTGAAACTTCAAATCATAGCTGATGAACATATTTCAACTCTTTCAGTAGAAGACAATAATGAAAAATATTACTGTGGGGTTTTTTTAGCTTTATCTGATCCGCATATTTTTAGTCTTTTTATAAGGAAACAAACATTTCACAAAAATCCTTTGCCTGGTATGGTTGAGACTATTATATTGTACAGTGTTAAACAACAATTCACTGTAAATTTAATTCTTTGGCTTTTTATACTCTGTTCTCATTTTAATCAAAACAAAAAAAAATCCAAATGTTTCTGCAAATCCAAAAACATGCTGAGATAGCCATTAGCTAGCGAAGACTTGAAGGTACTCAGTTGTCACCTTGTCATCTTCTTTTAGATAGGTTAATAGCTGAATACAAACCCCAGATGTACAGAAATATATGTGTTCTTTATTTAAGTAGTTTGGAGGAAGTCTTTGTTTTATTCTTTAGTATTTATATGAAGCAATCATCACATGAAATGAATCATACTCATTTAGGGATCCTGCCTAAACAAAGCTTCTTGGTCAATGCCGTACTTTTGGGGAACAGACATGTAATATTCTTTGCTCTGAGGGCTCACTTTTCCTGTGAAATAAAGTTTCTTCTATGTTGCAAAATTTTACCATGCAGGTCATACATACCTGAAGTTGATGGACTAGATGCTCTAGATACCAAGGTGTATAAACAGTGACAAAAGTGAAACTTTGAAATTCCCCACGTCTTCCTACTGTGGTGTGTGAAGGAATAACAGGCACAGTATATTGGGCTTTGAGGGTGGTTTGTTCTCTGGACGCATGCTCGGGCCATGCCCCATTCATTTTTTCAGTGATACATATTCTGCTTGACTAGGGACTAGGAGCTGCCTTGGCACCACATTGAATTATGTGAAGGGCTTTCAGATAATGTTAGCTTTTTGTTACTTACGTAATATATGTACTTATGTTTACTTGTTGTTAACAAGTTCTAAAACTTCTGAGACACTGCGTCATATTATAGTTCCTTGAACCATTCAGATCTTGAGCCCTGTGTGATTTATAGAGTTAAAAATTAATGATGAAAATAGAAGCAGCTGCCTGGTGACTAACCCAAAGAGCATCTTTGTCTTGCATATTGAACTTTAATGCATGTGTCATCCTGAGTGTTGAAGTCTTGCAGTTTAATAGTATGTTAAATAAGTTGAATGACAGTTTTACAAATACTGTTTATTGTCACAAAAATCAACAGTGACAATTCCAGTATAATGTAAGGATACATGTACTATTTTTAGCGAGTTGACCAAAGCACACCAAGACTAGGTGATATGACCCACAGCTCTCAGTGACTCCTGGGCACAGGGTGTGTTTGCTTTCAGTAGAGTCACTGGCCAACTTTCAGTAGTCCCTTGATCCGCTCAAGTCTCTGTGACTAGTGGCTCTACTTGCCTGACTCTCTGCCTTCGCATGTGTTTAACTGATAAAAACACTGGACTTTGAATTTGGGGTAATTTGGTTAATCTGGATTTCTCTCTCTAGCTGTATGCAATATTGTTTGTATTTTGCCTGATTGGTATCACAAGGAACATCTATCATTAAGTATGAGAATGGTTTCCATAAATAAAGGGGTCATTAACCTTCACACATTACTTAATGGTACGTACTGTGACATTCATAGCTGTGATAATACCTGGTGCTTATGATAGGCAGTGTCCTCCATCTTCAGAAAGACTAGTTTTATAATAATTCTGAAAGTTGTAACTTGAATATAATTCTGTGCCATCTACTTTATTTCAGCTAGTGTAAGTTGGATATAGGTAAGATTCTGGCATTTGAAAGCTAAAAAAATAATTAACTGATATTGACCCTTTGAATCTCATTAATGTCCTTCATTTTACCTGTATATTTCTACTTCACTTACTGCAAGACACAAATATGACATACTTTTTAATGAACATATGTGTCATTATATTAAAATATGTTAAATCTGTTGTATCTGCAGTTGAAGCAAGCCTGCAGTCAAAATCCTGGCTCAGGAAGCTAGCAGTAAGCTAAGAAATAGCTGATAAGTATCTGACAAATACAGATGTTACATTTCTCTATTACTGTCTGCACAAGATTAAAAAAAGGAAGACATTAAATAAAATTGTCTTCCATCTTACCACCATTTCATAAATTTGTGTGCCATTAAAAAATACAGGAATGCACGGGACACTCTAACAGCATTCTTGGTTTGTCCTTTTTCCTCCAGGGTTTACCAACTTCCCCCAGTGGTTAGTACAGCACTCCAAGCAACTAATCCTGTATCTATAAACTGTAATGTCAAAGGATTAATGTGTGCCAGGGAACGCAGGTCAAATCTGCTTTAGATCACAACAGTTTGAGTTCAGCTCCTAGCTGAAGTATCACAAAACTACTATATAATTTAGTACAAGTCTTGCATTCGTATACTTCAGCTGCTGGTTGCCTTTAATAAAAAGAGGCCCAGGACTGGTTTCCCTGAGAATGTATTTTTCTTTGTCTAAAACCAAGGCAGTATCAGCTGGAAAGTTGAAGGATTTCTTAAAATAGTTCTGTATTTGATATAAATAGCACTTTCAAAGTCTGCTTTTAAGACACTGTGGAAAGTACAGCGTGGCAAGTTACTGATGATGGATGCATGATATGGAGGATTCCCTGTCTGCTCTCTGCCTGGATGAACATGGTGACTGGAGGGATGGGGGGGAATGGTGACAAGTTCCTGCCTGCTACAGCAGGTGCATCTCCTCTGTGCCTGCCCCACCAACCCAGGTGCCCGTGCATGGCAGAGATGAGGCTCGGCAAGTGGAACTGGATGAGGATGGTGGTTGTTCTAGCACAGAGGTGCTGCCAAGTTTAAACAGGCCTACACCCTGCGTCAAAACTGCTGACAGGTCATTGTCATAGGAGACTCCCTTCTGAAGAGAACAGAAAACCCGATGTGCAGACCAGACCCACTTCTGAGGGAAGTCCGCTGCCTCCCTGGGGCAGCCCGGGTTGAAGATGTGAAGAGAAAGCTGCCCACCCTGGAACAGCCCTCAGGTTACTGTCTGCTGTTGATTATTCAGGTAGGCAGCAATGAAGTTGCAACAAGAAGTCCAAGGGCAATCAAGAGAGACTTCAGGGCCTTGGGACAACTGGTTAAAGGATCAGGAGCACAAGTAGTGTTCTCCTCTGTCCTTCCAGTTGCAGGGAATGATGAGGGAAGAAACAAGGAGAGCCAGGAGATCAAGGGGGTCGAGTGCCCCCTCAGTGAGTCCCCTCAGTGAGTTTGCAGATGACACCAAGTTGTGGGGGAGTGTTGATCTGCTGGAGGGCAGGAGACTCTGCAGAGGGATCTGGGCAGGCTGGATCCATGGGCTGAGGCCAGCGGTATGAAGTTCAACAGGGCTCAGTGCTGGGTCCTGCCCCTGGGTCACACCAGCCTCACGCAGCACTACAGGCTGGGGCAAAGCGGCTGGAAACTGGCTGGGGGGAAAGGGCCTGGGGGTGCTGGTCACAAATACTTTTTACAAAATAGTCTAATGTGTGCAATGTGTAGAGTGATATGTGCAATAAGCAGACATATATAAATACATCTATTTTATTTATGCTGTCACCAACAAAGCACAGTGGTTTATACCTAATTATCTGCAAATGCAATATCTAGAACCTCTTTTACTTTACTTTCTTGATACTTCTGTTACATTCTGTAGTCTTCTGTCTGTGAGGCATTTTCCTGTATGAATGCTTACAATATGCTTTTACTTGCAGAAAAAAAGTTGCAGATATCCTTTCAGAATATTTGTTTGATCTTACCATTGGAATATAATTGATAGTAGGTGTATTCATTCATTTTTGGTTAGTGTGGATGGGTTTTTCATTCTATTTTAATGCTACAGTGCATTCTGTTATCGTAACTCGTTTTAAAATACGTGTGTTTCCCTATGACACAGTGATACTGTGCACCGCTGTGCACACCTTAGTGAAGGGGCTGGGTGCTTAGACTCTTTTTCTGACCAAGCTTACCTATGTTGAGCTGCAGACTGAAACCCCCACATGTTGTCAAAACAAAGTTCCCGTTCACAGAGGCTGACATGTTTTTAATTTGTTTGGTTGGTTTACTTAGAGAAAATAGGTTACCAGATGGAATGGGAAGCACTGTACTCCTGCTGACGGGAGAGCCGGGACAGCCCGAGGTGGCATGCTGCCCGATACCCCTGGCGGGTCGCCGTCCCCTGATGCCGTGCTTCCTCCTGCGGGCCACTCTCCTGCTCAGTACTCCCCCTCCTCACCCATAAAACATCAGGAACATGTACTCGTTTGCATCGTCTTTTAAATAATGTAACCTGGGCCAACCACAAAGCCCGACTAAGTGTCTGAGGTGCTGCATGCCTGGAAAGCCAACTGCATTTCAGGCAGAGACTCATTTAAAAACGCAGCCTCCTAGGCTGGGCTGTGGTGCGTAGGCCTTTGCTGACAGATGTTTTCTCCTGGCCTGGCAGGTTCTTCGCTCTGTGCTGCTGTTTCCAACCATAGAGCGTATGGCTCAGTCCCCTCAAGGAAAGCTCATGACCCCTTTGCTGTGCAAACTTCGTTACGTTCTGTACATGCCCGTCTACCTGCTGTCCTTCCTACCAGAGGGAGTCAAAGCCTCCCTGGTGCGGTTTGCTCTGCGAGGAATGAAGACCTGCGATGAATCATCCATAACAACTTCTGTGAATCTCTTCAGTGTGGACTGCATCGGTGAGCACCTCTTATTTTGTTACACCAACTTTTTTATTGCTTTCATTTAGTAAACGTTGATGCAGTTTTGCGGGCAAAAACTTTATACTAAAGCATGAATAAGTTTTGAAGGACAAATCTAATTTTTCTCAAACTAAGAGCATGGGTACAGGAAAATCTCAAATGAGTCAGTTAAAAAAAAAGTCTTAAGGGGAAAATAACAAAATATTTTTCCAAAGAATATATATATTTTTAAGAAAACTGATCTATATTGCTAACAGTATCTCATGATTAAAACAGTTTTGCAGTCAAGTTTATGTTACTTAATGTCTGTTTACGTTTTGCATTTCATTCATACTGGACGGTGAAAAGAAATCAGTCATCTGTTTCACAAAGAGTTCTTTGCATATGTTTTTTTAAAGCTATGATTTAACCAGCTGTATAGATTTTGTCTTCTGAATTGGAATATTGGTAAATTCAGAAAAGGGCCTTCAGCCTACAGGGATACGTTGAAGTTACTTTATGCACAGAAGAATTTCAGCACTTTTTGGGGCATACAGAGAAAGATAGAAGATCAGCGTTCCTCCAGCGCATATTGTACACGTATTTTTCACATTGTAGTGAAAGAAACAGCTTTAACAAAGGGAATAATTTCAGATGAGTTATCTTAAGCTTAGAATGAAAACCAGGATATGTATCATACTATACTCCAGGTATTTTGGTAAGTCAGCAGTTGAAAATAATTTGTAATAGAGTTTGCATGCTAACACAATAATAATAGCGAGATGGAAGTTTTGATTACATTAATAGTAGTAAGAACACATTTCTACATGTCCAGTTATGCTGCAACTGTGATTGCAGCGAGGTCCTATAGCTTTCACGAATATCTGTGGATGTGTTGGTCTGTATTGGAGGCTTGCTGTAGGACTGCACAGAGACTGAAAGACTGAAAACAGGATGGACAGTGAGGGTTCTTACTGCCAAACCTAGACAGCCTTGTTTATGTTGTACAAACCTGGCATAATGACAATCGCTGTGTTGCAGAACCTGGTGCCTGACAGAATCAGGCTCCGGGTTGATAACGTATATTTCTGATAAGGAGTACTGTGGTTTATTGCTTGAGTTCCTATTAATGTATGGCAGTTTTATGATGACCGCGGAGAAAGCAAGCATTCAGTTATATGTACAGTAGCCTTTCAGGCTTCTTCCTTTGATAATTTGGTCTCAGAGAAAGGTATGTGAAGGGCTGTGGGGTCGCATCTCCACAAGCCAGGAATCCTTCTCTGGTCCCCACAGATAAACTTTTACCTCTCAAAACACATTATCCACGTCCAGGGTTGTATTGCGAATGGTCCTTGGCCTGCATTAACCTCAAAAAAAAGCACAGCCAGCCATTGTCTGTGAATGCTGTTTGGCCCAGACCACAGCCATGGCAGGCATAATTTAACAAAACAGATTTTATGTGCTGCTGTCGGAGCCTGACTGTCCAAGCTCTTCAGTCCCCAGGTGAATGAGCCCAGCTGATGTGTGCATGTCAGCCTGTTGTGATTTTCTGTGTGCACCAGTGTCTGATCTGTGTCCAAGCTGTAAGGTAAATTAAGGCAAGAAACCAGGCTGAAGGCTCATAGGATGTGATCTCTGCCTATGTTCATTTGTCAAATATTGACTGAATTTGTTATACCAGAATGAAACCCCCTGTGAGCCAATGTCCTGAAAAACGTGCATAAATAGGCCTTATTGATGCAACTAGTTTCTTTTGACTTGGGATACCATCTCTTTCAAGCAGAATCCCCTTTGATTTCATCTTTGGAAAATTATGATGTTTTACAGCCCAGTGACTCAGGACCACATGTGTGGATTAATGATCTTAGGGCTTTCCAGATATTGCCTGTTAACCTTCTCTTGTATTGTTTGTGGATAATAGAAAATGTTAGCATTTGGCAAAAATTTTCTAAACCTAGCACAACAACCAAGTCTGTCTTATGGACTGCTCACCTGTGAGTTACTGAAGCCTCTGAATTTGTGGTAAATGTTTTTCTGATTGATTCCTTGTCCCTTAATAAGCTGCTAGATATGGTTCAGAAACATTCAGCAAATGAAGTTGTTTCTCCTCTCCAGGAAGGTTGCATGTCAACTCATTAAAAATATACATATTGCCTTTGGCATGTACAGCTGTTGCATTACTGTAATTGTAATAAAAGCTGTGATTAAGGGCAGAAAAGATGGTAAAACTTTCCTTAAAACTAATACGTCCGTTAAAACAAATCAACCTGCCAGGGATTTGTTACCACATCCAAAGCTTAGTCACAACAATGTTTTCTCTCCTCTTGAAAGGAAATGAGATTTGAAAACTTAATTATAGCGGAACTCTAAGACTGAGTGCCACTCCCATTGACATCCAGAGTGAAAAGCTCCATTCAGTGGCAGCAGAGTCAGACCCTTGGTTGAAAGAGTCAGTGAAAGAAGAATTACATTACCTCTCTGTCCCACTGTTTCAAATTGTGTTTGTTCCTGCTTCTTATTCAAACTCATCTTTCCATTGTCCTAACTTTACGGTTGATGATACATAGAAGCCCCAGTCACAGAGCAGAAAGCATTGCGATGACACTGTGCAGAAAGGTTGCATCATGTAACATCTTGTCCCAAAGGGGAAATAGTACAGAAAGAGGAGAGACAGCAGGGACTGTAAAGAAAATGGATTGTAAGGAAGGGTGGGAAGACATAGTGCACAAATAATAAAGGACCTATTATAAATAAGCAGAGGGGTCTGAAGGCAGTTTGCCTACCTGGATTAAACTTCTAGGAAAGATATCTTAGGGCAGAAAAAGCATTACAATGAAGAAACTAGCATTTGAGTACTTGCATTTGTGAACCTAGGAGATGAATAGACAGAAAAAGATGTTAGTGACCTTGATTTATCTGAAACATTGTCACTTTGTTTATTCAGGCTAGCAAAACAAGGCTACCTCTATCTAGCACAGTGGTGGTTGTTCTACAAATCATGTACAGCCCTGCAATGCTGGAATACTTTGGCACTCCAGTCCATTGAAACTGGTAAACATTTCTTTGGTGACAGATGCCAGTAGCAGACTTACAGTGACAGTAAACCATTCTATCTACACGGGACAGGATTTATTGTCCAGCCATTTGACTGGCAAACTTCCTCCATTTGTTTCTGTAAAATTTCCACAAAAGTACAGACATTACATAATGGGTAAACACTGCAAGGCTTTTTTGAGAGGCAGGCTCACAGGTCAGAGGTTAACGTCTGGATGACAGTGAAGATACAGATAAGCACAATAGCAAGAAAAAACTCCCATCTGGCCCAAATGAAGTGTGTCCTTTGTGATCTTGAACCTGTGACTTCCCCGGAGGAATCTCCCTGTTTGTTTAACCTGTTTGGGGAGCAGGGGAGCACTGTACTCAGGGGCAGGGGGAGGTCTGCTTTGTGCACTTTGGGCAGGTTGGGAAGGGGGGTACTGAGAAACCTGAAATGAGGGTTTCAGATGGGTTTAGACTGTCACATGAATGAAGGCTGGAGACAGTAAATTTGCAGTTTATTTTCAGCGTCCAAGAGATGTTGTAAGACAAGGAACTAAGATTAAAATTAAGAGTTTGGATTAAAATTTTTTCTTGTTCCAGTTGTGGAGACATTCAGATTTCATGTGAAGTGTTTACGTTTCACACATTTTACAGAGAAAAAGGGCTAAGGCAGTTTGGGACATTCTACTTTTATTCCCACAGGACTGTATATGAAACAAGAGTCCCAACTGCAGTATTGAGCCTTGTCTCCCAGCAGTAGCTAATTCCCTCTGTTGGCTGTACAGGATGACAAAATTACATCCCTGAAGTGCCATAGAGTAAAAAGCTTTCTCATAAGATAAAAATTGCAGAACTGTCAAATAGCACCTGGGAGATAAATTTGTATCAGAAGGCAATGAAACATAGGCTTCCAGTTGCTATGAAAATGGAACATAAGCATTTAAATTGACTACGTTACTTCAAAATTTTACCTCCAGGGAGCCAACTGGAAAACTACATTCTGAGTTTGAATTACCCCAACCATGGGATCTGTCATGTCTTGAGATCTGCTTCTATTCCAGTTCTGTCTTCCTAATCAAAGAGATTTTAAGCGTGACATTATGGGTGGTCTTCACCTGACCAATGTGGACATCATGCTGTCTGAATAGCTGACATGTAAAGCATGACAGGGAATCACACCCTACAAATGACTGTTCCTCTTTATGGACTGCAAAGGGACCCTCTGTCTACTAGATACCTAAAAGTAGAGGAGATAAATCCCACTCCGTATTTACTGGCTGTTCGTTTTGCTGCAGACATCAGGAAACAGCGTAGTCTGAACTGTCTGTGCAGCCTTCACCCTTGCTGCTAGGACAGTAAGATATCCTGTCCTTTGGCTGCATGAGCATTTACAGCTGCTGGTTTCTAGCAAGAGTCCTGTTTCCCACCTTCTTTGAAACTTCACTTTACATCTTCACCTCCGCTTCCCGTAAGATGGCAAATAAGACAAGTAAGACAAGATGGCAGATTTTTGGAGAGCTCTTTTGGGGGACTAAAATGCTGTAGAAATAACTACCCATCTAACTGAAGTACTTGGGTAAGGACAATGCGTGGTTTTATATTCATGGCACTCATTAGTGCCTCCACCTATTCCGCTTATATTTTTGAGAGTTAAAAAACAGTGTTTAAAGTATTAGGTAAGCACTTGATAAATGAATTCACCTGAAATGGTGAAATAAGAGTGCTTTGCCCCATGAAGAGTATTTTTAAAACCTGTATAATCACATAGCTATTTTTTTGTTTGTTTGTTTTTAAATTCAAATGGTGTTCTTTTCTTGCACTGAAATTAAAATTTAACTTGTAAAAATAACAGAAGATATGATGAGCACCTCTAAATTCAGCATGGAAGGCAAAGCTCTTTTGGTTTTGTTTTATGCAGCAAAATTGAAAGAGCTCTGCTTTCTGTGCTGAATGGAACTAAAACTCTCCATTGGGGCATGCAAGGCCAGGGGGGAGTTGCACATTATATTCTCATCTAGGTTTTATTATTTCAAGCACTGTACTAGCACATTTAAAAAAGAACCTGACATTCAAGAGAAGCAATGAGCAATGAGCCCAGCATCACATAGCTGATAAGCAGCAGAACTGTACATAGACCTACGTCCCAGGGCAACAGTTGATCTACTGAACCTGCTTTAACCATTAGTTTAACCTTATAAATATATATACATATGTTAGTCATGAGCAGCTTCCATGAACCACATTGGTTAGACAGGCTGACATGCATGCAGTGCATTTTAAAGTAGAGACACAAACTGGTACTACGAAGGATTTCAGGTAGCACCTTGCGATCTCACACCTACATTTTTTATAGAGGGCGGGAGAATAAAAGTTTTCCCTCCTCCCTCACTGCTGGACAACTGTGCAAAGATGTTTGAATCTAGACCAGTACCTTTCCGAGTTGATTTTCCAGGCTAACTGAAATCTAAGTCCTGTAGTAAAAAGTGATTGTCTTGTTTCTTCTGATGAATGAACATTTTAAACAACTTGTGGCTGTAATGCAGAAATTATTTCAAGGTTATTTTTCTACTTTTACAATTAAATATGTATAGAATTTCAGACATGATGTATATAGCTAGACAGAATTTCATGGAGAACAGAATTTGCTGATGTGGGACATAAATTACATCTACATAAACTAAACACTATTAAATCTCTACAGTGTAGTGTAGTATATCACAGGCAGGCAAAAAGGATGAATCAGCAGGTCTCCTTTCTTCTTCCTACATGCATTCTTTGATACTCAGTGGGGCAGAAAGAGGTCAAAATGATACAGGAGATAATCTCCCTCGCTCTCACTAGCATCTAACATTCAAGAGGAGTCATCTTTCCTGAAATCAGGTAACTCTACAGCTGTCTCTTACAAGGTGTTTTTTGCCTGTATCTGAATTCACTACTGCCAGTTATTGCCGAGGGTCAAAAAGCTGCTTTAGGTGGCCCAGCAGTCTGGCCCGGCATGCTAAATCTTCTGATTCTGCAGAGTTTCTCGGCAGGCTTCTGTATGCTGTCACAGTTGAGTCCTATCCACTTCTGACATTTTAAGTGATGATTGTAATATGTATTTCTGCAAAGTGTTTAAGAGCGTGTTTCCTTACCTGTGGAAACACAGTAATATTTTATCACCTGCTTCGCAGGAGAAGGGGCCAAAGAATAACAGTCTTTAATATTTTCATGTTTCCTCTGCTACTGTTTATTTTCCTGTGTGGTGCCTGACTAAAATGTTTGTTTAATGCAGTTGGACAACTCACCTTACCAAGGCAGCACTTAAGCTGACGGAAAAAACTCACATCTGCTTTATTCTTTCTGTGAGTGAACTAAACTTTTCCTTATTTCATAGTAGGATGCTCATATTAAATTACTGGAGGCAGGCAATGACTTTTATGTATTTATAGTCCTATTTATTTTTTAAAGTCAATCTCCTTCATAATTTACCCTATTTCCAAAAGAAAGAAAGATGTTTAACAAGGACTTTTATTACTTGCAAAAGCTTTTACTTTCCTGTGAAAGCCTTGTGAAAATAATAGTAATAATGTGGAAATTTCTCATTATTTATTTCTGTTAATTATTCCTCTTCTTCTTCTTGGAGGGAAAACCCAACGTAAAAACCTCCCGTCATAAATATTACTCATAAGGCGTGAATGTTTTGATAGTGGAACTGGTGATCATTTCCATGAAATGTGAGGCACAGTTGGGATTTGGTTGGGAAAGGGGAGATTGTTTATTCACCCCTGGTGGGGTTTCGTCCCCAGGGATATGATTTACTCCCACAAATTTGCAGCGAATCTAATGATGTGTTGCAAATGGCATGAAAAAGGAAGGGGTAACATCAACAAATCAGAAAAGATGTTGAAAATAAGTGTGTGCCAGTTAAGTGCTAGCAGCTTTGTGCTAGCCAGTGCCAGGTAGCCATCTGCAAATGGGCACTTTTATTTTCCCTGGGCCAAATACAAAGACCCCTGAATTCAGGGGAAGGATTCCCTTCTGCAGTAGGCTCACACCTTTTGTCTCAGAGGTGTCTGTCTAAACTTCCCCAAGGAATATCTGGAGTAGGGCTTGTAACTCTCTCATAACTTGTGTTTACTTGTTGGGAATTTAGCTTGATTCATCAAACTCTTTCATCATGCAGTCCCAGCAAAGCACTTAAACACAAGCTAAATTCATACACATGGGTAAACTATAGGCATTTGTGTCTTGGAATAAGGTGTGGGTTTCTTGAACGTGACGTTTACAAAGCTACTAATGAATGCGGTACCTGTCATTCCATGTGCCTAAAGGGGACACTGGTCTTGATGTAATTCCTTGTAGTCAGCTAAAACCATATTGCAATCTGCCTTGCTGCTGCTTCTTGTCATGAAAATGTCCACCAGCTTTTACCATCTCCCTTGCCTAATTCTTTTGCGTGACAGTATTGGCAAGAGGATAATGCCTGCAGAGTCTTCTTGGATCTTTGGAGGAAATACTGACTTGTCTTGAGGAAACCCCATGGTGCAGGAGATTGCTTGCTTGTTAGTGCAATGGTCAGGTCTATTTAAAATGAGCTTTAAAAACAGTGGTTTATGTTTAATGAAGGTTGGTGTAGAGTTCACCCGTCAAGCCAATCAAGGCCACTCCACATGAGAGGAAGTTCACCTGGTTCAAAGGATGGGTAGTTCAGTTGCTGAATTTCATCAGGGGTTCCTCAAGAAAGAGTCAGCATCAGGTCCCTATCCAGAAAAGCACTTAAACTGACCTCCATATGCAACTCACATGCATAAACCCTCATCTAGTAGAGCATATTAATCCTAGTAAAGCTCAGACAGGAACCACAGTGTGGAGATGCTAAATCGCTGCAGTGTCCATCCTGGCCGCTCCCTGTGGGACTGAGCACCACCAACACCAGACCTTTCTATGCTCCTTTTGCAGGGTAAGAGAGCAGACACTTTCCAAAACCAAAAATCTGGACTCCAGCAGAAATCCCGTCATTACAGCCATCTGCCAGGGTATGTGAGATCTTAAACTGGAGATTAATTTTTCCAGCTAAGGGATAGTTCTGTCATTTGAAGATGATGGGAGTTGTTCCAAAGTAACTTAGGGCAGGATTTCAGTTTCCATCACACACCCCACTTCACCTGCACATGCTTAATCACACAAAATAAATGTTTTTCACACTTCTCAACAAAGCATCTATTGTTTGTAGAGCACCTGGGTGTAATTGTTGAATAGCTTCTTATTTTTGCCTTCAGTCTCTACTGTGGTTTCTCAAGCACAGCTGCCTGATTTTCTTGTATAGTTTTGATCTTCCTGCAACTATAGTACCAAGCATATTGTAGAAGTCCATCATAACAATTGCAGCTATTTCTGCCTGTTTATGTCGATCATGGTTATTTATTAACTGGTATGTTTTCATTCTAAATTCAAGTGTAAACTTAAGCAGAACCCAAAGTCAATGTTTATATCTTGTAAACCTCTAAACATCAACATTTTATCTAATGTGTGTGTGCATGTGTGGAAGCACATGTTCCTGCATTAGTCATCCTTGATACTAAGCAGTTCCTTCTGTTTGATGTTTTAAACAATAAGTTATACAATATTTCCGAGATTGCTGTTGGCAATAATTACTGGTAGAAAATATGTTTTCCCCATAGGAAATTACACTACTGTTTGGTATTATTAGTTCTTACCACTGTTTTCTGACTGCTTCTGAGAACAGAGATTGCTTCCTCAAGAGCAAAGAATAAACTGGAAAGGAAACTAGTGTTACCCCTGAAGAACCTTACAATTAGATGGGTGAACTTACCAGGAAAAAATGTGACCAGCTAGTAGTACATTCCCTGAGTTCAGTCTCCTTTTTGCAGGGCATTTCGATTTAGCATGGGAATCCAACCTAGAATTGATTCATCACTTTGCAGTTTAAGCAATTTTGCTTTAGAGTTTAGAGGACTTTTGAAAGAGCCATGTTACAGCATGTCAAAGTACAGATGAGCTCTGTTGCACATGAAAATAGTAGGTTTTGGCAATAATTGTCCCATTGAAGTGATACTGTTTTCTTCTAGTACCCTCTGCTTTAGTCTCTCAAAAGGATGAGCAAATCTCTGTATTCATATCTGCAACTCAAGTGTTGAACAGTCAAGAATTTCAAATTTTAGACTCTAAAATCTTTAGAGCAGAAATTGTGTTTTTCCTGATGGTCTGAATAGCCTCTGACACACTGAAGTCAGCTCTTGGCTGGGACTTTCAGCATTCCCACACAGTATAACTACTTCTTAGTTGCAAAAAAGATCTAATAAGGCAGTCGGTTAGGACTCTTTCCTTCTGCTACAATTTTCAGCAAATTACCAATTTACTTATATATTTTCCAGTTTACCTTTACAAATGCCAGGAATGAATGGGAATTAAAACTTGCCAATGTTTTGCATATTTTTTAAGTATTTCTCAAGCATTTTTTAATACCAGTTTATTGTGAAATTATCCTGCTGCCAGGCAGATTTACTAAGGGAGGCATCAGCGAAGCCTTCTGGGAAAAACTGGACTAAGAATCTGTAGAGGTTCTGCGGGAGTCTCTTGTGTGACAGAAGAAAGCATCCTTTCAGGCTTTTCTATCTGCAGTACTGCCAGTACCTGACAATGTGTCCCCAGTCTCTACTGTGGTCCTTAGCCAATGCAAACAAGTGTCTAAAGTAATAGCAATAATAGCAATTAAATGGCAAATAGTGAAATAGCAGATGCGTTCTGTGAAAAACTTGACAGTAAATGATAGTTTTGTAAGGCAGAGTATCAGAACTGTCCTGGGAAGCTACAGGGTCAACATGGGAAAGAAAGATGTATGGAAACAAGCTATAGAGAGTGAGAGACTAATGAGAGTGTAATGAGGTTGCTTGTTTTTCACAAAACATAAGACATGGTTATTAAAACCACTGTACTTCCTCAAAAGAATATTTGCAAGTATACATGGGTGTATAGAGGTTGGAGCACTTTCAATCAGACCAGTGTCATGGGAGCTTTGGCTTCCTTGACCATGAAAAAGTGATTAACATTGAATCATTTAGTAAAGAAGGCCTGATGATGAGTTTAAGGGGAAAGATAAAAACAAATTCTCTATCATGAGCAAAAGTGCACTCATGAAGGATCTAAAATTATGCTAGAAAAAGAGATTTATAAGACATCAAAGAAATACTGGCAGGAAGATGGTAGATGATCTAGGTGATGTGCAAGTAATGTAAACTTCAAAAGTATGGAAAATAAAGTAGTCTTGCAAGCTTTTAAAAATCATCAAAATTAATAATTAATTGGCTTAACAGACATAGGTGAGAGAACTGACAGAACTAGAATATCAATATAAAGGGACCTAAATTTATTGGTAAAGAAGAGCAGGGAGAAAGGAGGATGTATGGACCTGTATTTAAAGACAGGGAGACTTGCTGAATATTGTGTCCACCAGACCATGACAGATGGATTCAAGAGACTTTTTCTGAGGAAATTCCAAGCCATCCAAAGAGCAGTATGTAGTGTGCTTGATGTCTGTAGAGGAAGGAATTCAGCAACATTTAGACTGTTCATCCAGTTTTCATAATGCATTGCCTTTCATTTATGTATTTATGCTAGGACAGTAATAGTTAACATGTCTACAAACATAGAGCTCTATTCATCCACTAATCCCCTTAAAATCCTGTCGTAGTTGGTGGACACTTGTCTAATCTATCTAGGTGACTACTTTAGGATAACATGAATTGTGTTCTTTCCACTGACTGTGAAGGAAGAAAAATTAAGCTTTAGATATCCATATTTAATGAGGTGAATCCCATGACAGATGTCAAGAAACTATGTCCTTCAAGGAAAAAAAAATAGATAAGAGTTGTTTAGACTAAACAAGGGACAACTGATAGACGTGGTAAGAATTTTCAAGTAAAGAACAATTTAATTCACATGTCCATGATAGACAAGGTAATGTGTAATGGAGTACCTTGCAACAAAGGTGATTCAGTTTAGATTTTAGTTAGTTATAAGAATAGAATTGTAGACTGGATTTCCTAGGAAGGTAATAAAACTTTCATTTGTACTTCCTAAGGACAGGATGGAGAAGTATCTGCTGAAAATGACACAGTATCATTTATTCTCCTTAAGACTAAAAGACCGATGGAAATTCCTCCAGCCCTGCAATGTCATACACACTAATTAAAGATCCAAGACTAGGATCCAGAATTTCAGAACTCTAATAAGAGGCAATTTGCCACAGTAAGAACCAAGCAAAACAGATGAACAGACGCAACATATAGTGTTTGAGGAAACCAAAATATAAGCAAAAAACGTCAGGTACTAGTGGAAAGCAGATCTAAAAATTCAGGAAATGTCTGAATATCTGAATGAATCTACGTTCTGCAGGCTGAATGTATGATAGAGAAATGCTATAGTACGACCTGGCAAAGATAGGTGGGTTGCCTCTAGAATCAGCTAAATGAGCATAGGACTGGTGGTTCTACTGGCATATGATTATCTGTACTGTTTAATGAGTTTCCTGGTATGGTTTTAGCCTTCTCTAACTAGCATTCTTCTAGTATTCAGGCATGGTTCAGGAGTTAGCACTGCCATGTACCTTTCCCAATAAGCAGTTTGGGTAGAGGAAAAATTAAAACTGTGAAAACAAGCCGTTCTATTCCAGCTGGCCTCAGGGCCACAAAATACTTGCTGGCTTCTTTTAACCTGCAAAAGCAGCAACAGTTTGATTGTTGAAAAGCAGTTGTGAGAGAACAGACTGTGGAAATTTGACTTCTCAGTTGTCAAAGCAGAAGCTGGGAAATTGGTAAGTCAAAGTAAGAGATGGTGCATTTAGTGTTTGAAGGGGGGTAATACAGATTAGGAAAAGGCATTTTACAAAGGTATTGATCAGTGAAAAGAGGAAAGGCTATCAAAAGCAAGCCAGTGTGGAATATGGTCTTTACAGAACACTGTTTATGGGACAACAGAGCAGATTGTTTTCTAACAAATGAGTACTTGATGATGATAAAGGCAGATAAATCATTATTCTCCAAACCATCAAGCCACGTCTGGAAGTACTGTACTATGCCTTGGGTTTGAGAGTAAACCTGTAAGTCTCTAACATCAGAGAAGGCAAACTAATAAAAAAGTTTTGTTCAGACTTTTATGTAAGAAATGCGGACTAAGTAAGCAAGTTGTAGCCACTTTTCAGTGTTTTACCTGAATCTAGTAGAATTGATGTTCAGTACATGTGACCCTGATAGTACAGTACTAACCTAGCAGGATATCTTCCTAGAGACAGTAACAAATATTGCAAAAAAATGAGTTCCAAATTTGAGGAATGTAAGCATTATTATACTAACTGAGATATACTATTGAGTTACACAGGAACTAATACCTGGAAATGAGATCAAAAGTCCATCCTGTCCAGCCTCTCAATTCCAGTAGCAGTCAAAACAAAATGCTTCCAAGAAGAGGGCAAAAACTCTGCAATGCAAAAGTGTCTGCCAGTTGGTAAAGGCATCATTCTTAGAGGTAGAAGCTTAAAGACCTGAAGCTTTTCTAGTGGTATGTATCTCTAAACTTTGGCTGTAGCTCGTTAATAGAGTTCCCAGTATTTGTTGACTTCCAGTGTCTTTGTTGTCACTTGCTACTTTCTTAGCCCTGAGAGGTTCTCACTGTAACAGGCTGTATCCCACATGCTGTATCATATGTGGTGTGAAATGGATTTCCTGTTACAGGTTCTGATTAATTCTACCTCTTAATATTCATTTGTAAATGAGTTGCAAAAGTTTTTTTAAGAATTAAAGCAGTATCTTCTGGGCCTGGCTGCACTTCAGATTTGTGTTTTTTAATCATAATGAGCTGTCTTTTATTAAATGCGCCAAACACAAAGGAGGACAGAGACAGCTGGAAAGTGTTATTTTACTGAAAAATGCATGAATTAACTAAATGACATTCAACCTGGAAAAATAAAGTTAATAGAATACATATGAAAAAAAATATCTAAAGCATAGGTTCTCTGTAGGTGGGGAACAGAATCAAGGAAGCAAGAAGTAGTGGACGGGCAAGGTAGGCCAGGAGGGGTGGTAAAAACTTACCATGCTGCAGGGTCTCAGAATACCCTACAGAAATACAGAGAATACCCACAGCCTGCACCACAGTCACGAAGGGGTCACTGGTCTCTGTTACAAACTCCTCCAGTTCTAGCTAAAGAAAGTTTATTCATTTCTTGGTGAAAAAAGATACATAGTGTACAGTGGTCTTAGTAAGACAGCGTAAGAAGCCCCTCCAGTCTCTGTATTCATCTGCTCAGGGGGTCAGTTGGTCAAAATATGGTGAGAGTAGTGGCACCAGATTTGCATTTGGGAAGCATATTGAAGGTAGGGCTGTAGTCCCCTTTTCCTCTGAATTTGTCCACTCTGGGAAATCAGATAGTACGTTCTTCCAAGGTTAATGTTGTTGAAATTGTGCTGTCTGGACCCTGAAGTAGAAATTTGGCTTCATGTTTCTCCCTGTACCCATTCCAGAGCATAGCTCCTACTAACTTACAAAATAGAACAATATTTTGATGTGTGGGACTTAATAAATTTACACCTACAGCCACAATCTTGTTGATAGAGTCAACATAATCTGAAGCCAACAGCAGTAGGGAAATGAAGTGAGCTCGGGTAACCCTTTGTAGTCTTATGTTTATTTTAGACTGATGAACAAGCTGTTGAAGAATGCGTGTGTCCATCCATTAAAGTGTGGAGATTGGGGCTATCTTCACAGCCATTCATTTTTGTTGGAAAAGGAACTATTCTGATTACTTCCTGAAATTCATTAGCCAATGAAGTTAAAAAGGTAGTTGTTTTGTTTGCTGGGGTTTTTTTAGTTTGTCATTGTCTCTGTTGTTTCATTGGTATGGCATCTCTTTCTATTCTTTCTGTCACAGTAAATTCATCTCCTTAGCCTAGCAAAGAATACAATATTGTTTTTATGTAATTAAGATACCGACTACAGGGCAAAACCGCACAGAACAATATCTAGTCATGTCAGCACAATAGAGTTGATTTTTAAATTAATCAAGGGCATGTATATCTCTCAAAGTTTATTAGGGTTAAGGCAAAAATACTTATCTGTAAAAAATGAAAGAGGGTTATGTGCATCATGTGTAAGTCTTTTTTTTTTTTTAAGATTTCTTTCCATACAAACATAGTTTCAACTCAAGATTGAATTTCCACAAACAACGTAAAGAAAGTAATAATAACCCGGCTAGACACGTGTTTCTTCAAAACTTGGAAATCTTCTATTGCGTATGTCACAGTGCTTGACTGCACTGTAGATATATCAATGTGTTTGAAGTTCAACTCAATAGGTACAGGTATTCATCTAACAACTGGCTAATTGAATTGGTGGTTAAATAACCCTAAGCACTGAAAAGCTTGATTGATTTCAGTCATTATTGTTTGTGAAAACTAATAATTTAGCTGAAGGATATTAAGTCCTTACTGTGACACTTTGGGTTAAAGAGCTACCAATGATATAAAGCACTCTTTTCTTTTCTAGATCCTTGATTTGAGCCCAATCAGGGTTCCTCTATCACAAAACCCCCACAAATAAATCAGACGCATTTTGGCACAGTTTGTCGTCTCTGCTTAGCAAATGTATAAGACTAAACTGACACTGATCCTTAATCACCTTTAATCCATGGAGAGGGAATGATCCTACCAGGGCAGGAAAAAGGTCATTGGCAGGATCATGGGGAGAAACTAAGTTGGCAGTTAATTTTATAAGCCTGACCTGAGAATAAATGAAGGGCTTCCATTTTCAAGGTAATCTGTGTGTATAAAAGATTTGCATATAAAAAGTCAGGACATTTTAAGAAGGTATTTATGTTTTAAAAGCACAATAGACATGGTATTTGTCTATTAAAACTTTTGATTTCACTTTTGAGCTCTAAGGCCATATTGTTTATGATAATTATATAATTAACAATAGATTTTTTCATTATTAAACTCTGGTGACCTGGTTATGAATTACAAGGGGTATCATCAACTTGAAATGGAATAGAATGTATTAAAAATGCTTTGAGGTTCTGTAGCTGTCACCAGGTATGTTGACCAGTTTCTGTAGATTTGTAACCAGTTTTTTCTTTTTTTGAGAAATGCCTTTTCTTTCCTAGTTGCTATGTGAAAAACCCACATGAAGGAATATTTACAGAGGCCATGATGCTGCAAAGATTCATGTTATATGCTTCACATTCTGTGCTTTAGATTATACCACTGACCCAGGCCAACTCATAATGTATCAGTCCAGCATATGCATACAGATTTGAAGGAATGGGATTAGACAAACAAAAATAAGAAAAAAACCTGCTGAAATTGGCTTTAGACTGTTAAACCAGATAAACGAATTGAATAAGCAAAAATTTGTTGGCACAGAGCTAAGGAGCTTTGATATGTTCCATTCCTAGAAATCCTAGGCTGATTCAAGACAAAATCTTTAGGAGCCTGTGTCCTAGATAGGAATCTAGAGACCAGAGGTACTGGGTTGTTGCCATGCAGGCAAAGGATGAGAAAAGAATAATCTTTATTCCTTTCTTCCAAAGTCTTTTCAGGAGAGGACTGCAGTTCATGTATCCTCAGTGGATAGAGATGGCTTCTTGAGTCAAATCTCTGTGAGTCAGGATTTAGGACTGAGCTCCAGCCTTGATACTGCAAACCATCCAAGCCAAGTGCTGTCAGGTCATTGTGTGGGTCTCTGACCAGAGTTCTGAAGCACCCACATTCAAGTCCATGAGAACTCCGTTCTTATTTCAGGATATGAATATCCAGGTTACTAAAGGAACCTGTACATTTGTTGTTCATCTCATTTACACATCTCATCATACCTATGCTGTGGGGTTCTTCAGACACTGAACGTTTTTGTGATTTATCACTGGTTAAGTTCCACCTTCAGCAAGCAGATTGGCTTGCTTTCAGTAGAAAACTTATCAACTTGCCGTAAAGCTCATGCAAACACTGATTTATTTATTTTTTCATTCATTGTATTTCAATGCAAACACTCACCATTTTATGACAAGGTCAGCTTATTTCAGTTGAACCGAGTTATCAGTTAGGGATTGAAGGAACACATACCACTTTCAAACTACAAGACAGTTCTAATCCTTCAAACACTTAACATTATCACTTTAAGCATTCCTGTTGAAAGCAGAGGCAGCAGATCTTATGCAGAAGTGTGTGCGTGCGTGCGCGCAATATTGTGTCCTCCAAGCCTTTTGTGTTGGTTTCGCTGAGTCAGTTTAGAGAAACATCTGAAATTCAGCAAATACAGTTTTCTCATAGGGACACATCTTGACTTCCAATGCTTACAGGCTTGCCCTTAACTCTGGTTTTGATGTGTTTTTCATTGGATAGCTTTTAAGATTTTACTATTTGCTCACTGTAAAATGCAGCATTCAAGGTAGTAGTGAGCAGTTCTAAAGGGACATGATCAGTCTGGCTCTGTAAATTCCATTATTGTTAAAGAAATACATTTTTCAAGGACTAATTAATAGTCATTATGTTTACATAATGCTTTTCACTTCAAGTATTTTTGAGACAGTCTACAAAAACCACTCCATTGACATAGCAGCCTGAAGTATGTTTATAAAATGCGGAAACTGAGACATACAGATTTTGTAATTTGCACAGGGTCTCAGAGGACTTCAGTGATAGTTCAGAAAAATTCCAGGCCTCCTGACCTTTCATCCCACATTCAGGCTTATCTTTCACATGTAATGATTTTTCAGAATACTAATTTCAAACTTCTTTTGTCTTTACTAAACCCCAGATGTTACTCTCTCCAGTGAGTAGTGAGACACAGTGGTGAATGCCAAACAGATTGAAGCTGAAGCTACATTTTCACCCCAACTTCAGCATGTACACCAGGGTCACAACTCCGATACAACTTCCACACAGCCCGTTATGGGAATTTCCTGTGTTTGCATTTTGAGCCAGGGTCCTGCAGACTCCTGGATGTGCTTTATTTTGTGCAGTGACTAATTCTGCAGATTGCGATGAGACAGCTTCATCACTCAGGAAGTTCAGCACATGGGCTCTAGTTTGATTTTTATATTGTACTTGAAATCATGACAGTCAAAACCAATAAATATTTGTTCCAGGACTCTTGGTAATGATTCTGGGAATCTTTAGAGATTTTCTGCTAAAGCAAGCATTAGCACAGGTTGGAAGTCTTTCCAGAGACTGTAACCCCAGAGAACAAGCACTGACAAAGTGATCTCACAAGACGACCTTCCTATGCATAGCCTAGTAAAGATTTCAGAGGCCATTCATTTTGTATGCCTCAGCTTCTGGTTGTGCCCGGTTCACAGCCTGGTTTTCAGAGCTGCTGAAATGCTCATAGTAACAGTCCCTGGGAGCCTTTTGAGATGGCTTTCCAATTACACACAAAAAGGCAGTGAATTCTTCTGAGTTATTTCCTTTGAAAAAGCAGCTCGGTATTCATGAAATAAGGAAACAGAACCAGTTTTTTTGAAAAGGAAAGAACTAAATATTCAAAAAATGCCAAGGTTAGCAGAGTATAGCATTAGGAAATAGCAGAGAGGTTTCTCCCTGAACTTGTGACTTAGCTTTTGAGAAAAATAGCTTTTCTGAAGAAGCCCAGTTTGACATTCCGCAGCAAGCAAGAGAGAAGGTTATTGTTCCTGCTCTATAATGGTATCTCTTTCAATACAGCTTTCCATAGACATTAAACATCTTACAGTGTAATGTGGATTAGAGGGAAGCAGTAGATTTAGGATATTTTGCCCTTAATAAAGATTTCGACAGTGTCTCCCATTATATGTTCTTATAACAAATTTGGGGAAATATGACATACCTGAAACAAGTACCAGACAGATTTTGGACAGTTTGGAAAATGGGATTCAGGAGGATTTTTGCAACTGGAAAGATGTAGCCAGTGGGGTTTTGTAACAGTCTTATCTTCATTCCTTTAGTATTCAGTAGTTGTGGTAGGGATATGACTGACAGAATACAGTGTGTGTTTGCTGAGTTTACAGATAGTGCCATGCTAAAATATGCTGCAGATACACTGGAGAGGAACAGGAGCAGAATGACCTTCGCAAGCTAAGAGAAGGGGCTGGGGGGCTGGGAGGGGAGAATGCTGTCATTCCTTAAAGAGCCGAGTTGTTCTGTACATAAGTTAAGCGCAAGGGATGGTAAATTCACTCACTAGTTAAGCAATAGTTCTGCAGGACAAAATCCTGGGAATATCGTGGGTCACAAGCTGATGTGGGTTAATATGTCATGTTGTAAAGTAAGACATGATTTTTTTATGTATGAAGAGGTACATGGGCTGAAACGGCTCTACTGTTGAAGAGAGAAACACTCTCTAGCATGAGCTGAAACAGTGTCAGTAAAATTCAAGAGAGAGATGAGCTGCTGGGCATATCCAGAGGAAACAAAGCAAGAATGATAGCAAACCTAGAGAATATTACATGAAAGGAGAGATTGTGGGAGTGTAAGTTATCTTGCCTTTGTAGATATTTGCCCTAAGATTGATTGTATTAACTGTATTAACAATTAGAGAAGCTCAGGGCAACATGCATAGATGTCAGTGCAGCAAATACGTATACTTATCAGTTTCCTGTGGCAGTAAGGTTCATAGTTAATTGCATGTGACAGTAAAAAAGTACTTCCTTTTATTGGTTTGCATTTTGTTGTATTGTGCTGTAAGAGAGGGAAAAACGGTGTATTGTGAAGTATCATGAACATGATGGCAAGAACACATCTTTCATTGTGCTGCTTTGATTGTTTTCACCACCATTCTCAGTTTTGCAGTGTCCTACAGAGGTTGTGCCTGTCAGCATACACAGTTTTTCAGGTGTGGTCATGCTGTGTGATTTCTATAATGGTACTGCAGAATTCTTTATCATCCTCCTACTACTGTTTATGAAACATAATATATGATTTGATTGGAATTTTGAGTAAATGTGCACAGTGAACAACTGTCATCTTAAGGGTGTCCAGTTTCTGATTCCATTCTTTGCATTAATTTAGAAGCTTGTAATGGAAAATAATATTATGATTTTTTCCTGCATGTATGTTGCTTACCATTTCTTCAATTCAGATTTCATTTGCTAGTGCGTTGATTTTTTCTCTCTCCTCTTCAGGTCTGTCCCACACTTCTCACTTCCTGGTCCTCACAAACTGACTAGCATTGTGTTCTGTGCAAATGCTATCCATAATCTACTTATCCATTGACCAGATCATTAAGAAATAAGTTACCCATTATTTTAATATGAAGCTGGACTAGAATCTTAGGTCAGGTTTCATCTCATCTCAGTTTAGGCATTTAATTCAAGTTAAGCTCTAAAGGCTTTATGACTGAAAAGAGAGTCATCTTGAGGAGTGATTTAACCCACCCCAGAAATTATCAAATCACCAGGTATGTTCAATAATTATTTAAAGATTTCAGTAATAATCATGACTTTTTTTTGTATTTGTGATCAATCTAGAACTTATTCCTTGTTGTGATGAAAACCATCTAATCTAATCTACTCCTAATCTTTTTCCTTTGCTTTCAGACTATTTTTTAACACATTACAACCTTTCATTTTACAGCTGTTTCATTTCAACCAAAGTTTATTGTGTGAAATGTAAAAGAGAGCTTTTAGAAGACCAGCAATTTTTGTCATCTGGTTGTGTTTATTGAAGTGTTCAAGAAATAATAGATAAGTAAAATGCTATTTTCCCTTGTAAAATTGGTAGTGGTTAGACAGTATTTTCTAATCCCCAAGCCACAGGACAGGGTGACTCCTAAGTAGCAGAATTGTTATCAACTCAGCAATTCTGTATTTAAAGTTCTTTAAAACTCTTAAATGTATCTTCTAACCTTGATATATTCTATGTTCTCCACTGTTGCTATTTGTTGATACCTCACTACTCAAAGAGAAATTATTGCCAGAAAAACAATATAGAGAGCAGAAGCCCCCTGAATGTATTGCACAAGAAAGTTGAATGCAAAAAAAAAAGAATGCAAAGTAATTTAGCTTCCAAACAGTGTCATTATCCTCTTTAGCTGCTCCCATAGCCTGTACAAATTCTGTTGTAGCCCTCTTGTTTCTGATATACCTGAGGAATATTTTATTGTTTATTTTTAAATCTTTCAGTGTTTGTTCTTGGAAACCTACTTTTGCTCTTTGCAATTTCCTCTTACTTAACGCTTGCTGAAGTTTAAGTTCCTGTTTATTGGTTTCCCTAGGATCATGTTTCCAAAATTTGAAGGATTTCTGTTTGGTTGAAATAGACGCTTGAACCTTGCCATTCATCCGGTTTAGCTTAATCCTGCCTTCCTGGTTCCCTTCCTTGCACAGTACACAAGCCTTCAGAGACGGTTCCTTTTCAAGTACTGTCATCATTGCCTTTGCTGTCTTACAGTTTTACTTTTAGGGTATTTATGATTAATCTAAGTTTACTAAATGTGTGAATTCCATTTCTTTTTTTTACTGCAAAAAACACACAGAAATATGAGCAAAACCCACCAAAAACAAGAGGTAGGACAGAGAAACCTGTAAGATGGAGAAGGGGAGCAGGGGAGTACTTACTGTTCCCACTTTTGCTGTATGACTGAGCTGGAGGGGCAGAACTGCCTTCAGAATCCTAGTAACGTTGAATTGAACCGGTATGTGTCAGGTTCTGCACTGATGGCCACCAGTATTTTCATCCCTGCCTACCATCCACTGCTGATGCTGCAAAGTAATGGTAAAAGTTCTGACTGTGGGTAGGCTAGCCACTGTTTCCTACTAACAAGACTCTTATTCTGGACTGGAAAACAGAAGGCCTGGCATACTAAAATCCTCATATAATGGGTTGGGTAGAAGTCCTGTTGCTACATTGTGCCAAATCCAGGCTCTTGCACTTACTGCTTTGTGAAATCTTGTAAATCCACACTAAGCCACATCCATTACCTGAAGGACCAGTACCTAGGTTAGCAAGGTCTGCTCTCCATGTTCTGCCTTTCATTCTGACACAGAGCAGTGCTTTTGATGGACAGACAACTTGATTTATACATAGGAGTTTTGAGCATTAAGGTTGTATTTGTCACATTAGAAACAGGAATCAATCTGAAATTGATTCAATACCTATGGAATTCCTCATTGTCTTTCATGCCTGTCATTTAAAGTTTTGCTAGATAATTTTTGAAGGTGCATTCTAAGATGCGTATCCTAAAAACAAAGGTGTATAATGCATTAGCATTTGGAGCTGAATTGAGAAAAAGGCAGCCAATGTCAGGTTATCAACTTAACCATACTGTAGATGGACAGACTTTTGCCAGCTGCGCCACAGGATTAGATGACTGAGTTGCTAGACACAAAACTGTGTGGAGGCTCCTTTGCCCACTAGAATAAGACGAGATGAGCACATTTACTGGATTGTCTACATGATATCACATCAGCAACCCTTTCATCTTGTCTAGGAAAGGAAGAACTTGCACTAGCTGCGTTCAACATTTAATTAGAAAAGACAGAGCTCTGCAGGCATATAAATGAATTGCATGTTCTTTGGCTGGCTCAGAAGTAGATAATACTTTCTAGGATATTTTTTTTTTCTCACTTGAGAGTACTGGCTTTGTCTTTTAACATTTGATCTCCGGAGCCATCACTCATCGGTCCAGTGGTGTTCTGTTTCCGTAGAGCACTGCTGGAATTCAGCCAACTCCATGTTTTGGTCACCACCGAAGACCTGTGTGATTGCCATTTCCTCCCCTATCACACATTGTAAGAATGTATTACTCCTGTCTCAGAGAAGTATCAGATTCAACACTGTCATTAACTATTTGTGCACAAAACGTCATTGGTTCAGATTTACAAAATAGTCAGTGTCTTTTAATTTTCTCCTGTTTTTCAGGAGAGGGTTTAGTATTTAAGAATACTTTCGGTCATTCTAGGACCTGGTAATTGTAATCCTTTAAAGTAATTTAGCCATTCAGGGTCTTCACTGGTTTTGCAAACTGGTGAGAAAGGAGAAAAATATTGCTTTTCATTCCCACATATAGATTATGAATGTCTCTGTAATTCAACAAGCACAGAGGCTTCAGATTGTGTTGGCAGGAGAAGCTTGGCCATCTTAATAGCACAGTAAGTTGAATGGGCAGGAAAAAGGGGTAAAAGAGGTGCTGATTCTTTGCATAGTCATACCTGCACATTTCTTCAGTACAGCACTGATGTCAGAAATGGATAGCCCTTATTAAAACTGGGCAAGTCTGAACAACCTCTGCAGGACCTCTCACTATCTGCAGACATACTGCAACATTGATGGCCATGTAGCGACTCTTGATTCTGCAGTTGAATACATCAGGTTTATTCTAGTAGCAAAACTCATAATCTAACAGGTATGTGCTTGTTCAAAGCCAGGTTTTGGACTGTGCACTAAAATTTCTTGCCAAGCTTCTGCAGGTTCTGTTGTAACAGAAGCCAGGCTAGGTAGACACAGTGTCATCTTGCTGCATCAAAATGTTTAAATTTATGAATATTTTAGGCAGCCAGGCAAACTGACCCACTTTTCAGAAATGCTTAGTTCCCACTGCTGTCTGACTTACATGGGACCTGCCAGAACTCAACACCTCATAAAATTAGATTGCTTTTCATTAGGTATCCAAATGTTAGACTCAATCACTGATGCCTCTGAGACAGTACCTTGCAGACCAACTCACAATAAATTACACTGAGCCATTTTTAATACTTTGCATTCCAGAAAGGTAAGACTTAGACATTTAGTGTCCAGTCCAGCCCTGTCAGGGTAAGTACCATCAGTATTATGCAGGACTGCAGTTTTCAATGATACTTTTATTTGCCATTATTTTTATTATTTATGCTGAATATTTGGATGACTTGCATATTAAAATGACAGCAATTTAATAATCTATTGATTGGTAATGCCTTTTAATGTATGCATTGTATTTAAAAGTCCCCTCTTGCAAACACTTCATGGGTGATTTATTATGCTTACCTTTACCTTTCTAAAAGTATGTAGTGAAAGCTAGTCATCAAAGTTCCTTCTCTGCTCAGGAGAGAGAGAGTCATCACCGTGGGCTGATTCAGAAGTCTGTAAGATAGATGGATAGAGTTACATTCCAAAGGTGACCTTCCCTTTCCATTAATTATGGAATTAATTAAGGGGGGGGGGGTGTGTGACTGAATTTAGTCTATATGCCTTTTTAATGATTCATTTAGGTCAAAGAAATGCTGCCCTTTCTGTCACTGGGATTCTTTTCAGTGGGATAGTTGGGATGATAACTCCTCTAGTTGCCTTACTTTTTTGCAGGGTTGGGCATGTATTGTTTTTTCTAAAAGATTTGCTGTGTACTTATATTATTGCTTGTTTCTTTTTCTGCAGCCAACATCTTGTATATGGCAAGTCAAGAAATGATGAAGGTTGTGGAGAGAGACAGTACAACCATAAAGCAAAATTTAAAGAAGGTAACTATTTAATCCTCAGAGTTTTCATGGGAAGCCCACATACATGAGGCAATGTTATATTTGTGCAAAACCAGAATTTCAGCAGGCTTGCTTTTGCTGTTACGTGAGTGTCATGCCGTTGACTTTGGAGAAGCCATGAAAGGCATCACTGGTCATTAAAATGTCATGGAACCACATCTTTGTAGATGTAGCATTCACCACTGTCAGATGTAGTATCCCATCTGGTATTTTTTCCTTGGTGGAGGAGAAACAGTCTGTGTTTGCTGAGCCTGAGGTGTCGTTCTCAGTGAGGCCGGTAGTTACCTGGGTTCTGATCAGACAGACAGATGGTCAGCCAGGACGTGAGTGCAGGCTGATTGACCAGATCTTCTGACTTTGCTGCTGGTCCAGTCAAGCAGAACATGTACCATCTGTGCTGTGTGGTGTCAGTTAATATCATGGGATTTTGCAGGCTTGATTTTTCCGTGGTATCAAAACAATAGAGAGGAGTCAGCAAAATTATTATGACTCCACTGTTTCAGCCACTCAACTGTAGTGTAAGGGAAAGGCACAGCAAGTGTGTTCCTCGGACACTGGAGCTACCGCTGTACAAGTAAATGAAGTAGTTTTTGCGACCTTTCTCCTGCACTGAACTTTCTTGTCTGTGTGGATTTATTGTTGAAAGAGATGCTGGTACAGTTTCAGTCTGGACCAATAGCATTCACCCAGTCAGTTCCCAGGCATGGTTCAGGGGTTGGCACAGGTCCGGAACTGTTCCTGACTGGAGTTTTGATGTGGTCACTCTGTTTTGGAGGCCAAGAGAATTTAGTAGTGTGGCCATTGTCAGGCCATCCCAGATGGCTTATGAGCCAGAAAACTGTCACATTTAATAAGCTACTATTGGTGTAGCTTCTGTGAGTAGATAAACAGTACAACCATATCATTTCACTGTGTCCCCTTTCTTCTCTCTATTTTTTTGTATCATCCTTGTCTTTTTGCTGGAAGAATGATTCCAGCACTTAGCACTGGCAGAGATTTTCCTTGGAGAATGAAATTTTCTGGGACAGAGGTCCTAGATCTCTGTAAGATTACTTTGTGCCTTGTAAATAGATATGGTACAAAGTTCACTTCATGAATCAGTCTTTCTTTTTTTGGCTGAAAATGGATCTGTTTTTTACTTATCCCATTTGCCTTCTCTGCACTTTGAAGTTATGTTCAGATGTTTCAGTTCAGGTTTTTTTAAAGGAGCTGAAATAACACACAGGAACAAGAAACACTACAGGGCACTAGGCATTCCTGTTTTTTCACATTTTTATTGCAGTTCATTCAAAATTCTCCTGCACTTCTGGGGGAATCTCAGTGAAGAAACTGAAGGGCTGATCTTGTAGACTGAAAATATTCTCATTTCTCACTTTCCATGGGTTGATCCAAAGCCCAATAAACTGAAGGGAAATGGTTGATCTTACTGACAGAATGACCCCTCTAAGAGTCTGTGAGCTGTAGGGTCTGCCTGTTTCCCAAGGGTGACCCCAGCACAAGTAGTGCCCTCACCAAACAGGGTCCAGTCCCACAGTACTGGAGCAGGGCAGGGTAACAGAGTCTTTCAACTGTCCCAGACAAGGGAAAACAATAAACCAGGTCCAGCATCCCTCCAGAGAATCCAGTCAGGAGCAAAAAGAGACAGGGCCAGGGACAGAACTGGAGACAAGGCAACAATGTAGGTCCAGAGTCCATCCAGGAGGCACGGCCATGACAGAAGGCAGGTTACAAGGTAGGATCCATCCAGGTGACAAGCTATGTACAACGTAGGTCCGATGTCAATCTAGGACACAGGGACAGAGGCAGGGCCAGAGACACATACTCCTACGACAGTACTTGAGAGGCAGAGACTAAAGGCGAAGGACAGAGATGTAGGCAGGGAGTATGGATCAGGGTCCCAGGCAAGGCTGATAAGGCCTGTTAGTGCCCTGAAACTGAGGGTAAGACGGCAGGTTACTGTGTTAGTCAGGGTACAGAGGAGAAGAGTACAGGAGCGGGACTTCAGGTGCTTTTTGAAATCTTAATCGCAAGCACATGTGCTTGAAGTTAAGCATAAAAGCTTTGTTGAATGAGGACAATAGTGGTGACATTCAGCTACAGCTCCAGTGACTTCAAGTGGTTTACTCAGATGCTTCACATTACAAAAATACTTGTTTCTTGTACTGAATGAAGGCCTATAGCCAACAGTAAGAGTTTGCAGGTGTCCTAGTCTGCTTCATCTGTGCTTTTGTTGACTCTGTCAATGTAAGCATGCCCTCGGCAGGCAGGAGCTTTTTTAAACCTGTGTTAACTTTCTTTTATTGATTCTTCATACTTTTGTATGTATGTCCTCATACTTTTAAAGTGGCAAACATACTCAAGAAAACAAGAAGCTAAAGCAAGTTTATAAGCAGTTGGCAAACTGAAGAAAAAGCAGGTCTAAAAATGAAGCTAAAGGCTTCTCTTTTTTCATCTTCCTAGTAATTTCTGGGAACGTAAGAATTAAGGAAAAAATTTTGAGTTGGCATTATGTTAAATTTGAAGTGTATTGACAATAAAAATGGGCTTAACTTATGAAGGTTGGAAGTTTATAAAAACAGGAACTATAGTCCAAGTTGCTATAGAACTGGCAAGCTGTCACTTCAAAAAATTTATACTGTTTAGTAGGCACTGTGATCGTATGCTAAAAGCCAATCTTAACACCTGACTTTGCCAACTGCTGTGGAATAGAAAAGTTATTTCTGGATCTTATTTGCATTCTGTGATCTGAAGAAGAAAGAAGAAGAGACACTAAATTATTCCGATCTTTCCATGCCCAGGTTTAACTGTAAATATTACTAGTTAGGGACCAGGAGAAATTTTATCTCCAGGCCCCAGATTCTTAGCCTAACAATGCTAATTGCTCAGATTTATGTTGAAAGAATGGGAGCTGGAATATTGTTTGGATAACTGAGAGGTATTTCATTTATAATCTTCTTAAGGCAGAAGTCGCGCACGTTAAATAGGAGTGTAACTGTATAAGGAGGATGGAGACCTGTCTTCTAACAAAGTAATGTATGAAAGGGCATTTAAAATATTGGTTCTAAAGCTATTCATCTGGATCAAGCAGTACATGAATGTAGACATCTTATTACAATGACACAGGCAGTTGTGATAAATCACAAAATCCAAACAAATAAGGTAGGGGATGCTGATAGAAGATTTACTCAGCTTTGACAGTTAATTATCATTAGCTGGTTGTGTCTAAGCCAGCTGAGCTACGTTCTTTCACTATAATAACACCAACTCCCTTTCCTAACAGAAACTGGAGGCAAAGATACTACTATACTAGAGGAAGTTTATTGTAATTCTTGCACAAAAGGAAGTGGATGTAATTCTGTATTCTTAAAAGATGGATCAGCACTGAGCATCATGGAGCTATTACAAATAGAATAAAAATTAAAAAAGGAAGGGGAAAATGGTTATGTTGTGCATTGACTAGCATGCCTGTGATGGACAATGATATTTCCATATAGAGGCTCTCTGCAGCACTTAACTTTTTAAGTCTGCATCATGCCACATTCATTGCTTTACTTTAAGATTTAGCTTCATTGACTTTTCCTGTCAAGTGAGCTTATAAACCCATTGTAATCAAGAAGGTACTGCATTTAAGGGTAAAACTAGGTTCCTTATAGAGGAAATTTTGTTTAAAAAAATCACCCCTCAGATTTTGTATTTGTTGAGATACATTTTGTTCGTTACTCCCTGTGTAATACACAGTAGTTCTATTTTTAATTGTAGGATCTGCTCCAAAGCCCATCTAAATCAGTAGAAGAGTTTCCACAGACTTCAGGAGGTCTTGAATCAGTTTGGCAGTGAATTTTCTGTAGTCATTCATAATTTCTTAAGACCATAAATCATCTCCTTCAACAACTGAAAATCATGTTCTTTTGGTTAGTATTTTAAACCCAAAAATGTTTATACATTCCTTGAATTTAGTTTTGCCAGTGGTCTGGTGTAGCAGATACATCAATTGTATAAGGAAAAAGACATGAAACATCTGAATTAGAGATACAAAAATGAAAAAAAAATCTGTTGTCTGAGAAAAATAAATTTTAATCAAATAGGAAGAAGTATAAACTCGAAGTTTATGGACACATGAACCTTTTTTCACTTAGTTTGAGGAAGTCTGTATTGTGGGTGGCTTATGGCCACCCCTATATAGATGGTTAAGTGGGGAAGAAATTCACTTTTGAAAACATTAAATGAATGAAGTATATGTTTAACACTTCCTGCTTATTTCAATGGTGTATTTAGAATTAAAAATAGTACAAGTTTATATCACACCAGTAATACCACAGAAAAGGTGTTCTCCAAGAGTATCAACTACACAGTGGTATGCAGAGTTTTAGAGTAAAAATTGCAAAAATGAAGGATTACCTTTCCACAGAAAAGTGCTAGGTTTTTCTTTTGAAAAATTGCCTTTTCTAGAGAAAATTTTTAAGACTGAGCAACCAAGAATTATTTTCATCCCTGAAGCAGCTGTTTCGATGTTGCCTGCTGTTTTTGGTTGAGTCTCTGTAGACATCCACAGGGGTTTAGTAATTATTCCCAGCGACAGGAGCATGATCTAAGATAAGTGGTTAAAAGAATACTACAAATACTTTGCCTGCCCACAGACTGAGTTGCTTGCCTACGTTTGTGAAAAAACTTCCAAACACTCTTTCTGAATAGGTGCAAAGTGCTCTCTCGAGCCAAGAACACCTCTTTTTTGGCTGGTCTCACATCCTTTTTGGCCTGCGCTCCCTGGAGTTACAGAGTTGAAGTTAGGGAAGTTGCACATGTGCTTGGCGATTTTGGTGCCTGTGTCATTTGACCACAAGAACAACCTTCTCTTTGAAGCACCCAGAATGCCTAATCAGCGATCAGCAGTTCCTCTCCTCAGTGGAAAAGGATCCCAGTGAGCATTCAAAAAGTTCAATGTACCACAATATACAAAGTGACTGAGCTCCTGTTACCATCGTTCATGCTGTGTGGTATTCTAATAAAGAAGTGATGACATGAATTCCTAGGATTTTTGCAATGGGTATGAGGTGTGTGCTACATGCAACGAGAAAAGACAGCAATATTTCCCCAGCTTTCTGAAGAATACTTAAGAAGTTACTGTCTGACCTGTACTACTCCTTTACTGCTTACTTTCCCTCCCTTTGCCACAGAGCTCATTGCACAGCAGTGAACAAAATTTATGTCATTGTGGCCAGATGCTGATCCTGCTGTTGCAAGAAAGATCTGACTGATTCACCTTAGATAAAGTCTCACTGAATGTAGAATCAGGCTTATATTCAGAAGGAAATACTGTTTGCAGTAAATATGGTTGAAAGAATCTGGCCTGGTAACAGTATTGCTTAAATAATGGTTTCAGGTCTGTTTGTTTTTATTTTGGTATTTATACACACTTGACTTCTAAACTACTCATGTTCCTGGCACATCTAAATATATACCCTCAAATCACTTTTAAGTCTTGAAAAGTAACATAGATAATATAAATAAGTTAATCACCCTGGTTTGTTGATAAACCCTGTACATCCTTTTTAAAGCACGTTTTTACTTTGCATTGAATTTGACCCTTCATTATCTCTGAGAAAGTGGAAATAGAAATGGCCTCTCTTGATTGCTTGGATCTATATGCAGAGGAGCCAGCAGCATTGCTAACAAACGGCAACAAAGTTAAAGGGGAACCCTACCCCTTCCTCAATTTACCATATTTGCAGTTAACACTAACAAACGCATGAAAATGGGGAGCCTGCATGTGCCTGTTTGGTGGAACACCATACCTTCCACTGGGGAGAGGAATAATGCATCTTAATTGCTCTGAAAGTAAATTCTGCCCTCTCTTTCCAGGCAGAGAAGCTAGTTTTATTATTTCTGTTGGTTTAACAAAACTGACCACGTTCCTTACATTAAAACCACCACAAATACCTGAACTACCTATTACACCTTACTACAACCCCTGCAGGTTAGTATTTAAAAATAACGTTGTGTACAGCAGATTGTCAACTGCCTCTTCTCAAAACAGTCCAGCAGAAAAAGGTTGGGTTCACAGTGCCCTTGGAAAGTTGAGAAATCGCAGTTCTGGTAAAGCAAGATGAGAAGCATGTTCCAAAGACCTTGCCATCAAACACGCTGATCTCAACCACAGCAGGATCACAAGGGGAGAGAGATGGTGCCTCGGAGAACCAGATCCCACAGCATTTAGGGCTTCCTAGGGCAATGCTAGCTCTTTGAATTCATCCCAGAAACAGATTTGTAAAGCCAAAGTATAACTGAAGCAAGTCCGAAAAAAAAGCGTGTCCCAAACCAGTCTGTTCCCATGTCATTTATATTATTATTTTTGCAGGATAAGGTGGAGATGCTTTCATAATTCCAGAAAAGCTAAGTCATTTTCTATAAACCATGATTGAAATTGAAATTAATTCTGGGCTAATGCCTTTTAAACTAATTTTCATCCAAGAGTAAATGAAGCTGGTTACTGTTGAGAGATGTCACCCAGAGAGAAGCTGCTGTTTTAACTAGTGAATGCATGTGGGATTAATACTGATAAGAAGTTAATGTATGAGAGACAAAGATTTCAGCAAGGTCACTGGTACAGTCTTGCTTGCCATTGCACTTGTGCCGCTAGTTTATATCCACAGAGATCAGTCCTTCACTCTTTGCCATAAGCTGGAGTAGTGCCTGCCCATGTAATAAGATCCTAAAGTTGTTATAACATGTACCAAATTCCAGTGAGATAAAGGAAAGTCAATTAATATTTTTTAACTTTTTTGATTTGTTTTTCAGTGTTGACCTATGGCAGCTACAGAAGAGGCATAAATGAAATCTCTTTGTAATTTATACTTCTGTGAACTGTCATACATACTAAAACAAGTGCCAATGGAGTCAACTGCAGGAAATCTTTATTATTTTCTTAGAAACTCTTTAAAATGTAAACATCCTGTTGATACAAATCTCAGATTCTTCTGATGTTTACTTAGCAGCTGCCATCATTGTGCAGTGTCTGAGTACACATACCATATTACAGGGTACTAGGCTGACAGAGCCCTATTCTGACTTGTGTTTTATTTTACAGAAGCTAAGGCTGAAAATACTTCTGAGCAATGTAATGGTAAAACAGCTTACACATTGCTGTTATTTTACAACCGTTTGAAACTTAGAAATTGCACAACTATTTCAAACACAGTATTGAAATAGCCAGCCAAAGATAACCCACATCCCTTTCACTGTGCCCTCGCCATCAGATCCTGAAAGAGGAATGTATTTGTCACTCATAACAAGCAGGGTATTGCATTAGGAATCATATATAAAGTTCTTGTTGTCTCCAGTGGTAGCTGCCATTTCCTTTCTGAGTGGGGAATACCTGGATTCAATCTCAGCATTCAATATTGCAAAAGAACAAAAAATAATACTCTCGCCCTCATGGCAGAAAGCTTAAAAAATGCAAATATTGAAAAGTTTAAGCCCAGAAGAAAAAAAGAATGTTCTATTTCTTGTTTTGTAAATCTGTTTATTTTTAAGCTTGTCTCATTATTTTGGGAGCCTGACTCACCATTTTTGAATGCTTAGGTTGGCATCAGTTTTCCATTGCTGGTACAGTGGTTGTGCTGACTCAGGATCTCTTTACAGCTATGCACAGTCCACAGGAAAATACGTACTTTACAGATCCATGCAAATCATATAGCGCATGCCAGTGTTCCCAACCATTAATGAAGTTCCCATGTGCCTCTGGTTGCACATGGTTCATTAACTATACCTGTCTGCGTGCTGCAATAGCAAAACTCCTGATCTTAAAATGAGGATGAGAACATTTGGGTCTTGGAAACTTTTGCTTAAATATGTCTAAAATGAACCTGTCTTAGTATGTTAGGAAAATAGGTATCATCCTAACATCTCTATATTTTGTGTCTGTGTATGGCATAGGCAAAAAGCACAGACATTTTGTCATTCAAAGGAAGAAATTCAATGCCACAAATGACAGCCAAGTATCTGTCAGGTTTCATAGGCCTTGTACCACCATCTGGATCACTGAAAATTTCACCGTAATTGAAGTCCTGCTTTTAGATTTTATTGCATAAACCATTAATAGGGAAGCATTTTGAAAACAATTCTGAACAAACTGTTGGCAGTTTGTAATTAAGAAACATGTATCTTAAAGTTTTAGATTTACAGGCATATGCACAGAGACACACAGAATGCACACACCAACATCTGCACATGAAATAAGCGGATAAAATAGCTGCAAGCATCAAATAAGTTTCCCCACGTCTTCCTGTTATAAAATTAGTTCGTTATAATGTACCCAAACATTAGTTGCATATATGACACAAGTGTCTATCCTTCCTTGACTGTTTATTTTTTATTTCAATCCAAAGGGTTCCACAATGTCTACAAATAAGGATCAGGGCAAAATGCATTGTTTTCTTATGGTAAGAATTCTTGTCTTGGAGAAGGAAGATATTCATTCCAGTGCTGAGGTAATACAGAGGGAGCTAGTGAGTGAGGGGTGAACAGAGAGGAGGAGGAGGCAGCAGGAAAAACCAAAGGCTCTGTTTGCTTGGCCAGAGGTAGGCTTGTGGTGCTGTATGAGGTGGTGGATTTGATCTACCCAAGCCAAGACTGGCACAAGACACACAAGCTGCCTGTAGCAGCAGTGGAGACCAAACAGGATACACTAGCATATCAGTCTTAAGTTGCATGAGATCATAGGTTGGAGAAGACCCTTAAGATCATCAAGTCCAACCATTAACCTAACACTACCAAGTGTTTATGTGTGGCACCTGGATCATGCTTTATGAGTTTACTTGTAGGAATCTACAGGTGCAGTAAGCATTAGAGGTGTGGATGACCCCATTAGAGTCAATAGAACTCTATTGAAGAAGTCAAGGTGGAATTTGGCCCTTAAACACGGACATCTGATTTGATTTGGGGCACTGTGAGATACCCCCATCTGGCCTCCAGCTGTTTTGCCGGAAAGTTGTGGGTCTCCTATAAATTCTGCCTGTCATACCTGTCAGTCATGTGCAGGTGCCTCGGATATCCAGAGCATCTTAGATGGCAGTAGGTACCTACACTTAGGCAACAGAGGTCTTAGTGGAGCCTGAAGTGCAGCTTCACCCACCTTACAGTAGACACCTGCTGTTTCAACTGAATAGCCTTCTAAGCACTGATGGCTTTATTGAGTTTATCTTTCCTGACTGTGTGCTGGGAATTTGGATGCCTGGTAAACATGTAAACACTGCAGTGCAGTTACCTGTATTTAGAAGGATTTATGCTGAACTGAAACCAACCCTGACACTAGGAATGACTGATAGATTCAGAGATATTTGAGGAGTAGGGCTGGGAACAGAGGTTCTGCTGCTAAAAAAGAACTTTTTTAGACTGCTAAAAAAGTGGAGAATCGCTTGGGGGGGAAAGCAACTAGGGTCAAAACTGAGACTCAGAATGGGATGGAGAAACCAGAAGACTAAAATCTAGACTTGGCAGAGCACGAATGTGGGACAAGAATAAGAAGCAGAAGTAGTGGACATTGGAAATTACTAGGTAAGGAGAATAGAGCTGAAACAATGAGCCAAAGAGTGATAGAGTAGTCCTGAGACCAGAAGGAGACAAAGCAGAAGTCATACTTTGAAAGACGGGGAAAATGACTGGACAGCAAGGCCAGTAGCTGGTAAATATTCTGCCCTTTTCTGCTTGGAATGGAACCTACGTTTCCAAGAATCTTATTGTTTCTGTTCTCAACAGGTGCCTTTAGCTACATTTGCCTTAAAAACAGGAGCAGCACAATAGAAGAGAATTCGTAGAGATAAATAGCAAGTGGTGAGGCCCTGATGTTCCCAGTATAGGCATCTCAGAGGGTTATTACTTTAGCCAGCAGTTGTCTTACCCATGGACCAAATGTCCATTAGTGACTGGAGTTCACAAAGTGTGATCCTGAAGAGCATCTTTGCCTTAGTTTCAGTTGAAAGGAGTTCAAACACTCTGAGACTACTCCACAATGTGAACCAAGGCGTGGTAAATCTGGACAAACATGACATTTGCTTCAAAAACACACAATAGATCCAAACTAAATCACCAGTTTCTTTACTGGACACCCCCAGTGTGACACCCAGCAGGAGGGTGTCCCATGTTTTGGCCAGTAGCTGACAGTGCTGCTTCTTTCAATTACACCATTACTTTTGAGGGACAGAGGCCTAAAGCAGTAGAATTGTAGGTGCTAACACTGTTGCCAATATATTTAGGTGTCACATGTGAAATACCTGGTTCTTGGTTTACCTCCTTGAAGTCTAACAGACTGTATACACAAGCTCTGCTAAAACCAGTTGATACGGCATTACCAAGCATTTCAAAGTTACAGAGCACCGATCCTAATTCAGACACCTTTTATGTATGCATAAAAGCATACATAATTTCTTTCATTAAAACATCGCTTTTCCTTTTTCCTCTTTCATTAACCAAAAGAGCTGTGCAATGAAGGAGACGGCAGGGTGTAGCACTCCTACCTTATTTGTGGCAGAAGCAGTGAAATGCCTGTCTAAAGAAACAGGGAACTATATGAAGTAAAAATGGATAGCTTCATGGTAGAGGCACCTCAGCTTCATATCCAAGAATGAACTTTGTGAAGTCATTAACATTTTTCATGGATGGTCACAGTTTGTCATCACTTTTCTGAGTGACCTTGAAATCTGTTTTACAGACAGATAGACAGTGTTTCAGAGCACCGCAAATGAAGTCCAGGGTGCTATCCCTTGAGCGTAGTCAATACTGTGTAATGCTATACACACTGGAAAACCAGCTGTAGGTGTTTCAGACTACACGACATACTTTCAGATTCATGTATGTAGTTCGACATTGATTTCTGCTCTCCCTGTCTGCAAAACGGAGATAGTAATGGCCACTAAGGTGTTGCAAAACTAAATCAATAAATGCGAGCATGCAAATCCTCTAGTGGTGTGTGCCAGAGGAATGCACATAAGAAAATAAATTCTGTCTGTAAACCATGAAATACGTAGTAAATAAATCTCCAGACCACACACAGAATTTTAAACGAAAAATACTATCATCAAATAGCAGCTAATCAGCTGAACATCATCCTGTCGGTGGATTGAATGAGTCAACGATCCTTTGGATCATGCAGTGAAAGATGAAACCGCAATGCAAATATACCGGAGGCAAGCTAAGAATGCACATAAATCTTTTATTTAGGCATTTCCAAATCTGTGAGTTCTCAAGTTTACAACCTTACCTGGAGAACAGCCCATTTTGCAGCTCATGCAGACTAAGCCAAGTATTTTATCCACCTTTGTAAGTGTAAATGACTTTTCATCTTTTTCTAAATGACCATGTGATGAGACTCTATGACTAGCCTATGAAAATGTCATGGACTACTCCATTAAACTGGAGTTGTTCCATTTCTTTTCTTCTCAGTTTCATGGTCTTTATTTTTGTATTTGTTGGTAACGGAGCCCAGAGTTAAACATAATTTGGTCAGATGTTTGGCTTTCAGAAAGCCTTAATGCAGCTGGCCATTTTATGTTGGCTTTTTTGAAGAATTTTTGAAGAATTGTGACATCCTGTGATTTATGAATCGAGGGCGAGATCAAAAGAAATGTTCTGCTAAAGCAAACGACATACCTTGTTTCCAGCAATTAGTGAGTGACAAAGGAAACCAATAAAGTTTGTTAACATGGGATGCTTTATGTTCTATGTTTTACATATACATAGAAGTATAACTTGGGTTGGTGTCTGTGCAACTGAGATGTATTTTGAATGCAGCCAGTAATAATGTCCAAGATTTTTGTATGCTTCAACAAGGGAAAAGTGAGTTAGACAAAAACTTGTAACATTTTGTGAAATGCAGTCTGGGCTCTTCGCCCACCTCTGCCCCAGTGGGTGCATTTCTTTATGTTCCACATGGCTACAAAAATGATGGAATTGAAGATTTTTGTGATGAAAGGAAAACTTCTTGTCCCCTAATTTATGTTAGCATTGCTCAATTATTCACTGAAGTACAGAAATGAAATACGAAACAAATGAGAGTAATGGAATTGGACCAAGCTATGTGTGTGATATGTTGAGCAGTCAACATCCTTCTGGTACCTGCATTCAGATATTTCAGTATAAAGAATCCTTGTCATTAATCTTGTTCCTGTGTAGTTTTAAATCCATAGGTTTTTACTCTCTCCCAGACAACCACTCTCTCTTCAAATACTTTATAAAAATTGAAAAACATAGTTACAGCATGCAAAGTTGAGATGAAAACAGGGGGAAATGATGACTTGGGAAAGAGTGACATTCAGTGTTTCTAACAGAAAGAAAAAACACTTCATTGAATGTGGTATTTGCCTGGAATTTATGACTTTTGTGTTTAGGTGGTCCCTGTAGCACCTGCTTCATGTATGTCATTGAACAAGGCTATTAGGGCAAGATCAAAACAAAATGGACTTTGATAGAAATTTAGTTCCACATTACAACACAAAAGAAAATTGCTCATTGATTTCCAGGAGGTGCCTATGCTTTATATGGGCAGCACTTCACAAAGAGAGAATAAAGTTGGGGTTGTTCAGCCTGGAGAAGACTCTAGGGAGACCTTACTGCAGCCTTTCAGTACTTAAAGGAGACTTAGAAGAAAGATGGGGACAAACTTTCTAACAGGGCCTGCAGCAGTAGGACAAGGGGAAATGGTTTTAAACTAAAAGAGGGTAGATTCAAACTAGATATAAGGAAGACATTTTTTATGATGAGGGTGGTGAAACACTGGCACAGGTTGCCCAAAGAAGCTGTGGATGCCCCATCCCTGGAAACACTCAGCGTCAGGTTGGACGGGGCTCTGAGCAACCTGATCTAGTTGAAGATGTCCCTGCTCATTGCAGGGGGTTGGACTAGATGACCTTTCAAGGTCCTTTCCAACCCAAAGTATTCTATGTTTCTGTGTTTCTAAGATTCTATGAATATAAAACTCTCCAAGCAAAAAAAGTTTTGCTTCTCAGAATGACCATAATTGCTGTTATTCTAACATGGGCAAGTGAATCTAACACCGACGTTAAGAAAAATAGATCCTACTCCACCTAAGGCCCCAACCAGGCAGGTGGTTTGAGATCATACCTAACAGATGCCAGTAAGACTAAGCTACTCGCAAATGTGGAGTAACCTCCTACTTTCTTTTAGTTTATGTCCAGAAGCAAGCCATAATGGTTAGCCCCTTCAACTGAGACATAGCATCAAGTTTACTGGTAATTTTGCTATTTGATTAAATAGCTAGAAAGCTAACACAGAAAACAGCTAATAGGTAGGGAAAACACAGCAGCTTGCTTGTTAGGGGTGGACTCCATGGACAGCGAAAAGTTTTGATCCATAATCAATTTTTTAAGACAGCCAAAATTCCATCAGCAGATCTCTTGTTTTCAGAGTTAAGCCTGTATTGTGTTTCACAGTTTTACAGATGAAGAAAATGAGTCAAAGAGCAATTAATTGGCTTCATCGTAATTGCAGGCTTGGAAACAACCAAGAACTACCAGTTTGCTATTCCGCGTTGTATATCTTGAGTCATGGAGCATCACTTATTTCCAAATAATTCAGTGCTCTTTGTTTGGATATTGGTTGCTTCATCAGTAACTTTTCAAATTAATGATTTGATGATATGCTTTGATTTCTAGCTGATCTTCTACTATGGAACTGGAGACAGCTGGTGTCCACAGCACTACTACGATGAGATCAAAATGGATTTTCCAGATGGGGACATTCGACTTTGTGAGAAAGGGCTCCGCCATGCCTTTGTGCTGGATGCCAGCAAGGAGATGGCTGCCATGATTACAGACTGGTTACAGGATGATCTGACCAAATTATAAACATAGATTCAGTGATCAACAAGAAAACTATGTAATTATTTTGTGAACATGTAATTTTTTGTGAGAGAGTCTGTCCTATTTTTTTCTGTTTATTATAGATTATGGCTTGTTTTCTATTGACATGTTTTAGAGAAAGCTGAAGAGAGACTGGCTGGTCCAAAGTATAGTTTTATTGATTCAGTGGTGATGTACCTTCATCCTGCATCTTGAGGACTCTGCAGGACTTGGCAGAGGGTGGAATATTTATTGTCTGCTAGCACTCTAGACAACACTGGTACTAGATTCACTGGCTACAAGTGTACCTGAGTTACTGTCACCTCACTCATCTGCTGGGAAACTGCCAGGGATGTGTTTAGGGCATCCCAGCTGGCTTGCCTTGGAAAGAAATACCAGGCTACTCTGTACGGATAAAAATCTCCCTGGGGACGGATCCTGACAATGGATCCTGGTATGTTGTGAAAGACCTGACCCTCTCCATATGTCTCATCCGTCCATGTAACCCTGGTGCGTGACAGCCAGAACAGCCCAAGGCTCCAGGACAACCCTAACAGTGTATCCTCCAGGCCAGAGGGGGTTGGTGATCAATCAAAGGTCAGGCTGAGTTCAGGATGAGTGCAAGAGAGGTGTGTAGATGAGGTGTGCAGTCTCTCCAAAGTCTCAGAAGAGGTTTAGGGTGCTGCCTGGACTCCACAGGGTATTAAAAATACCCATAAGGTAACTGTGGCCACTCAGTGAACACATACAGAGCTCTTGTCTGGAATATTGCCAACTGTTTTATATTTTGATTAACTGTAGAGAAAGTAAAGGACACTCGTCAAAAGTGCCAGTATTAAAAGGTTAAAATAGATTTCAGAATCCATATATAACTACTTATAGGCGGCCTAGCTCTCCTAATGAAGTCCATGAGAACAGTACTTGCTCAGCAACTTTGAGGAATTAAACCAGTTTTGATGCATGCCTAAATTGCAGTTCTTTGCCCTAAGGACTGAAGTATAAGTTTTTCTGCCAAGCCACAAATTAGATAAGCCCACAATGAGAAGATGACTGTTGCTCTCCTGTGATTGCACCCATGAAATGTCATGAAATGTCACTGTTGAGAACCAGATCCTTGCTATAGCGCATTGCGGACAAGTAGACTGTTCCTCACAGTTGTTCATCCCTCTCCTTTACAGGTGGCAGAAAACTAGAATAAGACATCCTACCAGTTGTGATAACAGAAGAAGTTACAGGCAATAGCTAGAAATGAAAAATAATGTAAGTGAAAGGAACAGAGCCAAGTGTAATCAGGAAAAGCTTTCTAGCCTTGAACCTGTGAAGTAGTGTCCCTGTGGAGTTCATAGAGACATTTATAAATAAGCGAAACACTACAGAATATAGTCAGGGGAAGTCCTGCCCTTGCAAACAGATGAATTTAGATGATGCACTGGCTATCTAACTTACATGTTTTATTAACAGTTTTAATGTGATGTAGAATGACCAATTAATTCCTGGGTTTTCTTAGACAATTACATACACACCTTCCACTTCTCTCTTAATCGCCCTTGAATCTTTCACTAATATCTAGAGCAATTTGCAGTAGAATTCACTTCCTGGATATTTTGGACTAGTTTTCAAACCTGCGGACAGACAGTGGATTTAAGTGACCTTTGCATCAGAAACTGGTTTAGCTTTTGAGACTAGCCAGTGGCTTTTCAGATTACACTGCCACATAATAAACAGATACTGATGCTTGAGGCAGAAGTGCTGCGACCGCAGTTGCAGCCGCGTGGGGAGGAGCCAGATACGTTCAAAGTGAAAGGACTGTGCCCATGCAACTGATTCTGTTTATTGGAGAGTCATGGGACTTCCCTTCTTTTTACAGGGCCATATTCAGTCATGATCAAAACGATTCTTGTTCTCACTTTAGGAACCCACAGTTGAACGAGTCTGTGTGTGTTTAAATAGCCCACAGATGTTGGCATCTTCTGTTGTTCCTGTTGGATGGCCTTACAGCAGATGCCAAATACATCTGTTGGCCTAGGTGCTCCCTGGGGCAGAGTGAGGTGGGGGCATTCACATATGTGGATATATATATGCACACGTATATATAGACATATGCACCTGTTTGTATGTTAGCAACATAAAAAATACAGTTCACTTGGTTGTTTTGGTTTACACATTGATCTGGTTGAAATAAGCATTTGTTTTTCAAAGTATGTGGAATCAGGTAATCAAGCAAGGACTCAGTCTGTAAAAAGTTCAGCTGTTGTAGTGGATCCCCTGAGGACAGAAAAGATCGTGCATTAACCAAAGATGACAAGCAACTATTAAAGTCTGGAAACTGAAGCACCTATGAGAAGCAGTTGTTTACAGTGCATTATTTGTATACTTTGTATGAGGAATTAATTTAGCAATACTTGTATTTGACTTGTGTATGCCTTTTATACAAATGTTAATCCATTACAGTAGATCCTACTGACTGCATTAAGACCTAACCTGAGATTACATCTGGTCAGTGATGACCAGATCTACTGCAGGATAATGCCTTATGATTTTCTTAAATGAATTTTCTCTAATATTATCAAAACTATATTGATTCAGTTGCTACCTTCTTCCTAGAAGCTGTTGCTGTAAGGCTAAGATGTGAAAATTTGCTGCTCTCTTCATTGCAGAAAAGCACAGGTCTAGTTGTCACAGCTGTACTTCATCAGAGAGGCAGATCTCAAACAAGGAGAATCTAGCTCCTCTGAAGCCCATGGTGTTCACCGTGACACCAGGCAAAGAGTGTCAAAAGTGCTTGTGGTCCAAATGTGCTAATTTACCACGAAAATACAGTGTGGTCTTGCCTGTTTTAGACTGTTCTAGAATTGTGGGGAAACCTATCACAAATGAATTGACTGTATGCAGTAGCACCTAATCTCTGTCATTCACATTTGTGCTTAATTCTCACCACACGAGTAATCCTGCTAGCTTCAATGACTGACTCGTGTTCAAGTGTTTTGCTAGATCTATACCTTTTATGAAAAAGTACACAAATCCAGTAACAAAAATAAAGACATTTATGGTAAAATGTAACTTGATTCTTTATTTTGATAACTTGTTTAGTCTCTAGTTCACCTTCTTCATTACTTCATGTGTACAAAATTTGCAAAAATACTTGCCAAACCCCAGATTTCACATGCAATGTAGACATCTGCCAAGTGCAGAGAAAATCAGTGGGTGGTAGGCACCTGACTCACTTAAGCATTTTTATCCATTATACCACTCCAAAATAATCAGTGTTTCCCCTTGCTCCCTCCAGCTCCATGTTTGCTGCTTTGAACGAGCTATAGAGCGTCTGGATTAGTGAGGTTTGTCCCATCAGGAAGCTTGATGAGTGTTTGCGCAGTGTTTATGGTGAAGAATTTGGAGCTGGACTCCAACCTAAACACCAGTTTCTTAACTCACAGGAGACAGATTGCATACATGAGCCACAACAGATAATCTCTTCTCTGCAGCTGAGGTCATTTACGTATTTATTTTACAGAAAATGGGTTTATACATGCATCTACTGCCTGTCCCTTTCTTTGGTCTAGCTAATTGTGAGCAAAGACTTTAAACAACATGTTCAATGTTATCATTAATAAAGTCACTCAAACTATTACTGGGTTTGGATAAACTTACTAGACCCAAGAGACTTGTTTTACTCTGTGTCACAGGTCACACTCAGACTCCCAACTACACTATGTTTCTGAGGCTCTTCACTTGGAGACAAATGTTCTCTTTCCTGGCACATTTACAAAATAAGAATCCAGAGAGCGTTTGTGAGTGACCAGGAACTATTAAAACAACATGTATTTCTGGAACAGCTGATGGGGTTTGAGTACAAGCAGCAGATACAGCAGTAACACTACAAGCCAGCTGCCAGAAGCGATCTTTGCTCTCAGTAGCATCATGCAGAAGTTATGAAACAGGCTAACATGCATGCTCAGATGGGACAAGCAGGGAGAGAATTAAAGACTGTTTTCAAGTACTGAAGCTGATAGTAAATGGACTAGGTTTTTCCATTCCATCTATTGCAGGAACATGCTTGCAGGAAAGTAATTGTGTTGTGGAAAGTAGTTTGCAGCAGCTAATAAAATGCAGAATGTTAAAATGCTGATTCAGTCTGTATCTGACTGCAGTGTGTGCCAGTCAGACACTCGAAGATTTTTTGCCAATGTATCTGAAGCAGTTCACAATGAAACAGGCAGTGGGGGATGCCCCCACTCCTCCAGTTTATGAACATCTTCAACAAACTCACCTGAAAGCCCCCAAGCTCTAAAAGACGCTGTGCTTCATGTATTAAGAGAAATCCTTACGTATGAAGATGAGGTGGCTTGGAACTGAGAAAAACAGGCTTTCCCAGTGTCAGGACTCAGCCACTCCTTTTCCCTAAGAGGCACCTTGAAAAATTTATAAGGATTCAGCTCTTCCGATCTAACTTGTTGGAAACAAGGAATAGCATTTACAGAATATAAATGTTTTGGGGTGTTAATGTCATCTGCTCTCATCATACTGCAACTCATCAGTGTTTATTAGGAAGGAACCTGTATTTTCACCTACAAAATAAAACCAAAAAAAAACCAAAACCAAAAACAACCCACCAACCAACAAAAACAAAAAACAAAACAAAAACCAAACAAAAAAACCACACCAGGTTTTGAAGCATCCAGAGCAAACTGGAATGTGTAACTCCAACTACAGCCCTAGTATAGCCTCAATAAAGTCAATAGGATTGCACATAGGCTTAGGGAGACCCAAATGATCAGTTAACTGAGACTAGGGCAACAGAGGTGACATGACACGAACAAAGAGCTTCACTACAAAAATATTACATGCAAGACAGGAGTTTCCTTTTATCCTCGTATCGCCTTCTAGTTTGCACCAAAACAGGACAGTCCAATGCAGCTGGATTCCTATGGAATTAAGCACTTTGTGATAATGAGGATTTAAGTTTTCATAGTAATGAAAACCTGCCTGCCTAATATCAGTTATTGAAAATAAGATTAAATTCTCGTACTAGAGTACTTTGGGACTGCAGCTGAGCCTCACAGCAAACATGTCCTAGTGATGTCCCCAAGCATCTTCTGAACTTGCTGCATTGTGGAGGACTGAGTGGGATGGTACATGAGAGGCTTCAGGTAAGTCTCAAGCAGATGCTAGAGCCTGGTCCAAAACCTATTTACATTAACGTAGACATTAAAAGTAGTTTCACTGGACTTTGGATTAGATGCTAAGAGGAAAACTGGTGTTAAAGCAAAGCTGAGCTGGCTCACCTGACTTACCCCCAATTTGTAAGGCTGTACTCCCAAAACAGTTGTCTAAATTCCCTGTCTGGTCTAACTTAGATATCTGCTTGTCGGGGTACCAGATCTCCCTCTGGAGGTGCTGGCAGGCACCAACTAATTTTTTTTACTCCATAAGGGGCTCAGGCATTTGCTGTAGGGTTAATTCACTAGGTGCCCGAGTGAGACTGTGCCCTGTTTCAGTAATGGCCTGCATTTTCTTCTCACCTGCCTTTGCTGTGCCTCTGATTTCTCTCACATACAAACTGACCATGACAATGCTCAGCTTTCAGAATATGTATGAGGATTAACTTGTTTATGCTGCAAATCATAGAAGTCTGAAGTGCTGTGTTAGTACATGAACTAAAAAACTGCCTCCACTCCACCAAAGGCAAACCTACTGCTCCTGTTGATTTCAGTGAAGACACGATGGGATTCCTGTGGATAACCATTTGCTCTCCCCCTTCAATGTTTTGTTGAAAATAACAATAATATTTTCCTCTAAAACTGAACACAGAGTGGGCAGGGGGGCATGGGGGCAATGGCTATCCTGTCTCCCTCCACGCACCTAGCCAGAGAACTTGTGCCAAAAGCCCTCTCAGCCAATGTGACAGTAAAGGAGCATGTGAGGATGCAGGATACTGCCCAAAAGGTGGCTCATGCTTGGTCCATCACTCCACGTGCCACTGGGAATAGAAATCACCATGCCTTCCCCAGCTTAGCCTTGTATTTGTGGGTGTGCCTAAGATAAAGGGACAGCCTAGAAAATACCAGTCTTGTAAGAAATAATTTTTAAGTCCCTCAGGTAAACCTCTCTTTTCAGTTCTCCATGTGTTTTTTCTGAGTCTTGAAAACTGGGAGTGCTCTGCTATGACTAAAACACATGCCTGATGCACTGAAGACTTCTTCCATGCATCCAAACATGCCTTACTCCACACCTGCATGTTCACAGTACTGTATGCAGTAGGGATGTAGCGGAGGCAGTCATAACCCTATTACCTTCACTCACTGTCTCCAAGGCACTTCAGTGATGTCCACCGCAGGAGCACATGCCAAAGCAACTCACTCTCCCTGAAACTTCTGGGTTTGCCACTATGATGTCCTAGTGAAAGCAGATGAGAAAAAGGCCGTATAGCTATTTGACAGCCCATTCCTGAACACTAATCTAATGTGATGGATTAAGCTAATCTTACAGATTCCCTGCTTTCTGGGTGTCCCATAACTTTTAAAGTCCACCTACTAGAAATGCAAAAGGATGTCATTTCCCAGGGTGCTTTATTAAGCTATTAAAAAAAAAAACAAACAAAAAAAAAAGAAATTTGAAAGAAGGAAGAACAAACTAATAAAAAACGATAGTCAGTTAAAAGCAATCTTTAACAAAACATTTGCTGAGGTGGTAATAGCAGCATAATCTCTCAAGTATTAGGAAATGTATCATGTGCACCAGTAATACCCAACAGGAATGAAACTACCAGACCTGATTTGAAGGAAAAAATCTCTCTACTACATTTTTTCTAGGTATTTCTTAATTTCTCAAATTTTCAAATTCCTCATTTCCTAAGGGGATGTTTTCACCAGACCTAACCACATTGGGTTCCTCCCTCATCCCTCCAGCAGACCCTTGCCTTGGGCTCCCTCTGCGGGGACCACGGCGAGCCGGGCTCCTGCAGGGTCAGAGTCCTGTGCTCAAGCCAAACCCATCAGGCTAGCTTTGTGTCATCAAAAGCGTGATGTGAGCAGGGAATGTTCTTCAGCTCTCATATTTATCCCCCCAATTCAATGTTTCTGAGCCTCTAAAGCTGTCTGTTCAAGGCAGCAGAGAGAATCCTGTTTGGCTGACTGGAGCTAGGTAGCTACTAGTCAAGACAGGTGAACTCTATTCAGAAACACAAGGGAAGAAAAGGGATGTACATTTTGATGATAAAGCCATGGCAAACACACACTGTTCTGCAACTCTTTTTCTTGGAAAATACCTGAGGTTGCCAAGGAAGGCAGTTTAAAATTAATTAATTTAATTAATTAATTAGAATTAATGGCTTTTTCATTTTGGGTTTTAGCACCTTAGGTAGCCCAGGAAGTAAAGGTGACTTAGGAAAGCTGCTCTGAAATGAGCTGTCTGGTTTCAGGACAGAGGCACAACTCTTCAAAAGAAAAAAATCTTGCAGAGATCTATTTATCAATAAAATATTTAATAAACTTATCTGTACAAAATATTAAAAAGATTATTGAAGAGTATACAAGAATACTTATTTAACAAATATATACTGCTATATAATATATTCAAGAAAATATAGATTGCTGTTTACAGTTCATTTACAATCCCATATGTACAATCTATTTAAACTTTAGAATACATACAAACAGTGCATTTACACCATCACTTACAGAGCTATCTTCTTTAAGAGATATTTCACACACTCAGACCTGAAAAAGCTGAACAAATACATGGATAGTTTAGAGGCACACACAGGGATATGAGTATTGCTTAAAAAATTTTAACTACTAGAGATACAGCTACTGGAAATGCAAGTCCTTTTTCAGTTTCCTTTCTAATCAAAGAAAAGAACATATAAATAAAACCATGACTGACCAGCAGAGAGGCTCATTTTGTCAGAGGAGCTCCAGATAGTGTTGACTTGACTTCAGAAAAAGAGCATGCAGTGATGGGATATGCATGGACGCAGCAAATTGGATCAACAAGTTGGGCTGACGTTGCTCCTGCCTGCATCTGAAATGAGGAGCACCAAGAGCAGAGCAGGTCTTTCCTGCATGGACATGCATTCAGTTCTTGTGAGCAGCATCTCCACCAGCTTTTCCAGCAAGGAGCTGCAGCGCAACATGGAGCTGGTCACTCCAGGTAGGCAAAGCCCCTAACTACTCCTCAGGTTGCAAGAGCTCGATTTGCAAAGGCACTGCGCAAATGTGGGTTTGACTGAAACCCATGGGAGCACTGGATATTTGGCACCTCAGAAACTCAGACCCGTCTTTCCCAGTGCTATATAAAAGGTCAGTTACTCACAGTACATCGGATGAATGTAACCAGGGCGATCGCCTCCCTCTCTGGCCAAGGAGAGGATTTGCTGCCCCTACAAAACGCCCCATCCCCAGCTGATCACCACCTACACAACCCCTTAACTTTGGCACCTCTTCCAGGACGAAAGCCTGGCCCCTCCATGTGCGACCATCCCTTTTCCTGGCCTGTGGATGTTATTTCATGCTCTACTGCTGACAGCTGAGCTCCTGTGAGCCCCTTGGTGCCCAGCAGTTCCCAGCACACAGCTGGCATGCAGCTCCCTGGGATGACCAGCTTTGGAACAAGGCAGCCCTAAACTTTGCCTCTATTTTTTTCCCTCCTGCTTCCCTCCTCTCTCTTCACCAAGGCAGGATGGAGGAAATGAATGAAATTCTGTGGGGAACGTTACCATCTCCCCAAAAACTGGGACCAAAACCAATGCCACAGCTCTCAGGAAGGTTCTCATTCCTCTGATGGTGGAGACCTGGGTGGCACCAGCATAGGCCAACACCACAGCAACCTGGAGGGGAAGGGAGACCCGAGCCCTTCCACCTTCCTTCAGAAAACCACTTGAGCCTGTGACCTGTTGTGAGCAGGTCCTCTCCTCCCATTGGCTTCAACCCTGCCAGACCTGTCCCCTCACTGTCCCCTGCTCGAGGGCACAGGCTGCACCCCAGGCTCCTATGCTGAGACTCAGCCTTTCCTGCCCCACTCTCCCCCCACCCACCGAACACCACAGCAAGTCTCCGTGCTCCCCATCCTGAAAACCTGAAGTATCAGCACAAGTACCAAAGCAGAAGAATGAGCTCACAAAATGTATGAATGAACCAATAACTGGTGATGACAGAAAAATGAAGAGCAAAACCTGCTGTAAAAACAGTGAAAAATGGCTGGGTTTCGTTTTCAGCCATTTCTGGGAATGGATCGAGCTTCGGTTTAAGATTTTTCAGTATCGACCTCCATGAAAACTCTCTGCTGCCCAATGCTTCCTCCTCTAGTCCACTCAGCCAAAAGTTAAATGCGGTGCACCAGCCAGCCCGCTGGTATGCTCCCCACCACCACCACGTACATCAGGCTCCCCTCCAACACGGTGAGTTCAGGGGGCTGCTCAGATACGTGTGCCAGTAAAAGGAAAAAGCAGCTGCATGGCTACACATCTTGAACTGCATCCTTCGAGATGTAGGGTGGGGTCCTTGGTCAGTGGGTTACACCAGCAGGAGTTCCTAACTTTGGTCGTTTTTCAAAGGCCCAGAATGCTTGCTGATAACTGATAAGGATAATTGATTTTCAGAGACATCTTTGTGCCTCTGTGTACCTTGCAACATGCTGTACTAGGAATAAAGAGCCTTAAAAGACCGAATGCAGCTGGTTTTACCATGGAAGATGTAAACCAGCTCATGACAAAATTCATGGTGTCATGCATATATCAGCCTGGAACATCTTGCTTTTTTACCAGCCATTAATTCAAAGACAGGAAAGGCAGAAAATCTCCCCCCACGATGCAAGGTCACAGGCTTGTGACTATCAGTAACACCCCATCCATGGGACAGCTACTCCCAACTCCTCTCCCTGATGTGTTTTTGTGGAGGACGCACTCCAAGTAGTAAGGCATGCTGGTATGCTCTCATGCTGCTACCCAGCATCCTCATTCGGACCCCCTGTAGCTGTAAAGGGATCCCCCATGCTGAGGAAGCTGCTCTGATGCCAGTGGGACACACACGGTCTCTCCATCTGCTGGTCATGGTGACTTCAAAGAAGAACCATGCCACTCTCAAAGACCAGAGCCTGGTTTTGCCCACACAGATTTTTCTGCCCACTCACCTCCCCTGAGGGTGATGTGAAGGGTGAAAAATCCACGCCGCAACTTCAGCTTCACCAAAGACAGGGGGGACAGCAAGCAATTTGGTGGAACTGCCCAACCAAGGTCCAAGTGTAAGCCTTTTGGTCTGACCATCTTTCAAATCCAGTGGCACAGCCCATTTCATGACAAGCTCTGTGCAATACCCAGACCCTCACTGCCGCTGCCCCACGCAGGTTTTTTTTCTCCCTGCCACATGGCTGTGCTGCCCCAGTGCAGACAAAAGAGAAGGCACTTGTATTTCAGGGCTCACTATGTGCTCGGCAGGAAACCATGACATTTCCCACTTGGTTTAGTCCAATGTGAGTATAAGCTGAATTGGTATTTACGACATGTCTGTCACATCAACACACATCGTGCTTTTTGATGCGAGTAACTGTAGATGCTGCTATCGCAGACAAGCACATCAAGCCAAAGCTCACAGCAAAACTGTTAAGTCTGGAGAGCAAAGACAAAGGCAACCCACCAGCACCCGTGCTCCGTTCCACTTGCCCAGCTGTAGCCCCGTGGGATCTGCATCCCCAGGGCATCTTAAAGTGATGCCCCAGCCTCTCCCATCTCATCCTGCCTCATGTGCCTGCTGTTGCATGGGGTCCAGCACAGGTGACTCTCCCTAAACACATATGTTCGGGTTTGTGGGATAAGGGCTTAAAACTGCCAACAGTAAAAGGAGTTGCTTGTTCTGCAATGGGAGTGTGACCAATAAATCACTGCAGACCTACCCAGTTTTCTCCAGTAACAAGAGCTGTGTAATCAAGACATGAGTTAAAATCCATATGGTGCAAATATACACAGAAGTCGCTGGCACGCAGACTTGAGCAGAAGGCTCAAGGCTTGGGGTTTGCTTTTAATCGGAAGTGGTGCCTTTCCAGTCTTTTCCTTATGGGTACGCCAAGCACCAGAAACAGCCAAAGAGGACATGGCTTCATCTGCCAGCACTGACCAGAAGCAAGGCTGCTGGGATCAACACAGCTAGCCAGGACAGAGATGCTGCAAGCCTGAATCAAGCCCTTCTCCATATGAACGTCCTTCTCCCTGCCAGGGGATTCTCATTTCCCTTCTACCACTGGATGTGAAGTATGATGTAAAAAAAATAAATAAATAAAGGGGGGGGGGGGGGGGGGATGTTATACAATCACTTTGTTTTAAGAGAATTAAATAAAAAATTATTCCTTAAAATAAAAAATGAAAAAGGATAAAATCTGTGTTTGCTGGGAATTATTTCTAGGTCAGAAGCACCCCTGGTCATCAGGCAGTTAAACTGGGCATAAAGCCATTTTTCTTCGGACTGTCCCTGCTATGGGACTCCACTGGACAGGGGGCTTCAGGACACAGAGCAGGCAGTGCCTTAAGCACAGGCTTTAGTTTTATAGAGCTCAAGGAGCCCCAAGGCAAGGCACACACACCAGTCCTGTCCTGACCGGGCGTCCTTCCCCAAATCACTGGTGGGGGAGACAGTTAAGCTTACATATCTAAGTCCTCTTCAAATGCTTAATATTTCTAGCTTCACTGTAATTAAATCCTGCAGATAAAAATGTGCTGAAGGTCAAACAAATCCTCCAGGAGAATATACTCTGCATGGAAACTGGCTTTTTTAACTGGAAAGGTCACATAAATACTGTAGATTGTGAACCTAAAATTATCCATTAAAAACACTCTGAGTCCACTGAATTCATATTTGTCCATGTTCAGTCTCTAGTCTCTTATTTATAATGCTTACATGTGCCCCAAAATCAGCTCAGGCAAGAGGTGACCGATCAGAAATACACTGCTTCTGGACCATTCCTATGGCAGAGGGTGATGCTCTGCGGAGGACCAGCTCCAGGGTTGGGGTACTGGACTGGGCTACTACCACCCTGCAGACGATGCCCAGCTTACCTGCCTCTGAAGGCAGGAGTTACTCCTCCCTGCCCTTTGAAGATACAGCCCCCCATTGCTCCCCAGTGCAGCAGGGCTGCAGCATCTCAGCTGTGGGAACCTCCCTGACCACAAAAGGCTTTTGCACGTCACCAGGGCCTCAACACTTCCATTTGCAACGGCTCTGGTGGCTGCTGCCCAAGCCTGATCCAACTGTCTGGGTGCAAGCTCTGAATCTGCCTGGGGATGGAGAGGCAGCCCTTGCAGCCAGCACACAGGTATTCATAATAGGAGGACTAGTGGCTTTTGCTCTGGAAATACTCCTCCAAGAGCAGTGAGCAACATGAGTGCCAAGTGCTGCAGTCAGTGTGCTTGCCCAGGGGGGAGCAGCACAGTTACTCACCAAGAGCCCCAGCCCCACTCCCTGCCAGCCTTGCCTTGCTCATAGTCATCGTCCTGGAGCAGTCCCAGGTGCTTCCCTCTCCTGTCCCCTTAGGCAAGCAGAGTGTCCAATGCCACCCTTCACCCTCCCGTTGTCCTCCGGAGGTTGTTTGACCAGGAAAAGAGCAGATGCTTTCTTAAAAGAGTGGCTGGTTTGGTCACCATGGCGGTGTCACCATGGGTGTGAATGCAAAGGGCCACACTGCCACTGGGCTCACCCTGGGTGGCTGAGGTTTGATGTCCCACCAAACATGCCTGTTTAGGGAGAGGTACCTGCAGCCAGGAGAGCCAGGACTGCTTCCCACAAGGGCAAAACTATGGATGGAGTTTCTGCCAGCCGTGGCCTCTGCACCGTCCCCAAATGGTCCCCCACACACACTTTTATCATAGCGCTCCAGGTGATGAAACTGCAGTGACTGAGCCACAGGTTTTCTCCCCAGGGCCAGCAAAGCCATCGTGGGGTTCAGGACAGAGCCCCAGCAGCACACAGCACCCCAGCACTGGGGTCCTGGTAAAACATCGTGAGACCCAAACCATCACCCCGCTCTCCATCAGCCATCTCCAGACCTGAGGTGGGTGACATCTATCTATCTGTCTGTTCATCCCCTGCAGCTGTGGCTGAACAACAGCCACAAGGACCAGGGTCACTGGCATCAGCACCCCCTCAGACGTGGTCCCACAGGAGCAGGTCTCAGGCCACTCGTTTGGCCAAGACTCACAAAAGCCACCAGGTGGATAGAGCTGCCTATAACTTGCCTGGATTTGAACTGCTCACGAGCTTCTACTGCAAACACTTGGAGGAAGGGGAGGGGGTAAAAGAAATGAAAACATAGAAAAAGTTGTCTCAATAGTGAGAAAAACTATCAAGCAACCAACGGCAACAGAAAAATTAGGTACTTTGAAAGCCTGGTAACTTTATAAATGACGTAGCGTTCCTAGAGCAAGCAGCTCCGGTGCTGCTTGTGCCAACCTCCTTCCCTAACCGCCTGCGCTAAAGCCAAAGGTCAAAGGAAAGCCTTGAGCCCTCCCGCCAACCCCTCCTCACCGCTAGTTGCACCTCGCCCCCCACAAATGCTGACAGTGAGAAAACCCACCAGCACAGACCTGATTCTTCCTCACCCCTGCTAACCTCCACCTGTGAACACCCCCTGGGTATGGGTACATCGCACTTAATATATATTTACATTCATGCTGAGGTAGGGAGCCAGATTTTCCTCTTGGATACGTGGATATAAAGCCAGAGAAGCTCCGCAGTTGTCAAGGGGGTTACACAAGGCATACGGGTACCACACTTGCTCTCCTGAGTTGCCAATGGCCACAGCCTGAGGATGCAGAGCAGACCTCAGCGGGGTAAGGATGGAGGGGGGCTGGGGAGTTCAGTCCTGCAGATATATATATCACTGTTATTGATGGACATGGTTTACTCCCTGCTGACGTACTATTTTTTTGAAGGGAGGGGGCTGTTGGACCCTCACTGAGGCTTTCCCAACCTTTGAAATCATTTGGATCTCTGTAGAGTTCTTTGAGGTGACACCCTCTCTGCCCTGGCTAGGTTCAGCCCTCCCTAGCAGAACACCCCCAAGATGGAGGACAACTGGCTTTATATAGAAAAAAATCCCACGTTTTCTAGCATGAAAACCCCCAAAAGCAAGCTACCATCACTAATGAACACTGATGTTTACACACCTTGACCACCAGTTTAAAAAAAAAAAAAAAATCATCAAAAGCAGAATCTGTGCAAATACATCTCTGGTCTAAGCCAACCCAGCCATGAACCTGAAGTTCGGTACCAAAAGCCACCAAGGTGCAGCAGAAATGCTTCCCAGCATCCAAAATACACCTTGGCATCGATGCCAGCCTTCTCTGCTTTAAAGGTACAATTTATGCTCAGCTCCTGAGTTACAAAAATCCCGTAGCCGTTTCAGCATGGGTCAAAGCACCCACTTTAAGTAGCAGTCTCTGAGGATGGCATTCAGCCGTTTGCATGGGAAACATCTGTTCCCAGCAGATCCAGGCTCCCTAAATGGAGTGGGGAGAGGCAGGCACACCGGGCAGAGACAGAGCTCACTGGGGAATCGGTGCCAAAGGAAGGTATGGTGGAACTTAGTGCTGTTAGACATTATTTGGGAAAAGAAGAACCCGAGTGAAATCGCTCTTCCCCAGGGAACTCGGGACATTTGCTTCTCTCCAAACACACTGAGGACAGCTGTGTGACTCATGGGCCTGATGCCAAGTGCCTAGTGTGCCTTGGAAATGGGGTTTCGTGCAGGAAAGGGAGCGGACTCGCCAGCCAGTACCTCCTGCAGGACATCAGCAACAGGGCCAGCACTTCGAACCATACGGAGCCACGGCATCCCCAGCTAACACCTTCCAGGGCCGTTCCCATCCCTGCTGAGAGCACAAGCTCTGCTTCAGACCTGACTCTCACTTTAGCCTCCAGTTATGGGGGACTTCTTCCCTGTCCCCGACAGAGTCACAAATCTCTCCCCACTGCAAACAGGCATGGACCAAATTATTTCAACCTGCCACAGCCACGGGTTCTCCACGCCCTGCCTTCCCCCCGGGGTACATCCTTCTGACTCCGGCAAACCCAGGGCAGCGATTTAAAGGCAGCCAGAAAAACTCCTTTAACCCAGAGAAAAGAGTGTTCCCACCTCCCCTGCACCCCACTGCCACAGCCGGAGAGTGATGCTGGCCCGACACCTCTGCTGCAGCCACCGCTCTGGTCCGCCCCCCAACCTCGAGACAATTTTGACCAGACCTTTCCCAAAACCTTTGGGAAAGAAGGTGTCAGCTCAACTTGGGCAAACCAAGCAGACCAGGTGGAGCTCAGTGGCTGAGCGGGCATTCCCTGGGGGCTCTGCCAGGCTGCGTCCCCCTTTCCCGGGGGGAAGCAGGCAAGGCGCGGAGATGGCAGCAGCTCCAGGCAGGGAGCCCAGCCTCCCACCACAGTGCATCACCCCCAGCTGAGCCTGCGGAAACCCGGCATGGGTGGTGGGGGTCACTTTCTTTGAGGGGGCCCAGGAAGAGGCCAACCTACAGCCTCACTGTCTTGGGACAGGGCAGAGGGGGCATCCCCCATCCCTCCCAGGCTTATGGCCAGCACGGCCCCAGGAAGACAGGGGACACCTGCTGTGAGCTTGGCTTTTGGAAAGGCACAGACCAAAATGTGTATGTGTGTGTGTATATATATATATATATATAAAAATTTGTATTTATATATATAAAATGGGGCAGGGCTGCTGGGTGGGGAAGAGCAGGGTGGGGAAGGGGAGAGCTGCAGAAGTTGCTACCTGCAGCCACACGTCTCCACGACCATGTCCTCATACTGTTTGTAAACCACATTGTTCCCAGAGTCTATGTAGAGGATGCTGATGGGGCTGAGCTTGGAGGGCACACAGCAGCTGGGGGGAGTAGACTCTGGGTCCATGGAGTTCATCAGGGTCTGGATGATGGCATGGTTGGTGGGCTCCAGATGGGAGCGCAGGGGGAAGTCACAGACCCCCTCGCAGTGATACGCCTCATAATCCAGGGGGGCAATTATCCAGTCGTCCCAGCCCAGCTCCTTGAAGTTCACGTGCAGGGGCTTCCGGCTGCAGCGGGTCTTCGCCTTCTTCCCGTGGCCTCTGCCTCCAGACCGGGCAGGGATGGTGGTCCGTCTCTTCCTCCGCTTGGGGTATGCCTCCTGGCCAGGATCAGGGGGCTCTAGGAAGGGGGGGCTGCCCAGGGCCTTGATCTTATCCCGGATCTCCTTGAAGAGGTTCTCCTTCCTCTGTGTGCGGGAGAAGGCCACAAGCAGGGCTCGCTCATGGGGCTGTGGCCGGGGCTTGCTGAAGCCCAGCTGCCAGGGGGGCAGGAGCCGCCCCGACTGATCCGAGACGATCCTCAGCAGGAAGCACAGCAGCTTGCCCGAGAGAGACCTCTGCCTCTGATCCCGCAGGGCTTCCCAGACATCAAACACCTCCCATCTGGAGGAGCCCGCATCCAAAATGTCTGCAGCCCTAGAGTCCAGCAGCTGGGGCTCCTCGCCATCCCAGGCTGGGCAGGTGGAGAGGAGGAGGTGGTGGAAGGTGCCTTCAGGGGACAGGGCCAAGCTCCGGTTCTCAGGGAGGGAGCGCAGGACCCGCAGCTCTGCGCCTGTCACCTCCTCTGCCTCGGGCAGGCTGGAGATGTCGAAGAGGTATCGCTGCTCAGGGGCAGATGGGGAGGCATCTGGAAGATATAAAACAAAAAATAAAATAAAATAAAAATATATAAAACCCCAACAAGCTGAAGCCAAGCTCTGATTACAGAGGCGCAAGGGACACAGAGCTAACGGGGCAGATGATTGCTGAGCAGCAAGGCTTGCTGAGCAGCCCAGGAGGGACAGCCTGTGTGCCCTGTGTCAAGGAGCATCACTCTGGCTGGAGGCACCGGGGGGGGGGGGGGGGGGGGGGACGACACGGGACGGGGGGGGGACGGGACGGGGGGGGGACGGACGGGACACAACAAAAAACCAAAAAACCAGGAAGGAGAAGGCAGAGAGGGAGGGAGGAATCAATTCAAGCAAGTGGCTCCTCATCAGCACTCTTCCCTGCGTTCTGAGAAGGCTTCTGTGGCTCCTCCCGGGTGTTTCAGTGCCCACAGCTGCATCACTATCCTGTTTTGACACGGAAGTCCCATCTGAACCTGCACAGTACAGCCCCATCCCCAATCAGCAGGTTGTCACCACCCCCAGCCCCCAGCCCCAGCCATGCAAAGTAAAATGCTGTGAAAAAATCTCATTTTCCTTTGCAGGCAAGCACAGGCACACATGTCAGGGAAGCAGATGCTGTACCTCGGGGTGTCTGACAGAGGCATTCCCAGGAGCTGAAATTGAGCCCAGCTTGAATTTGTCACTATGTTTGGTGGATCCAAAGCCCAAACACAGACTCGCACAGTTTCTGGCACTGATTAAATATACTCAATGTGAATTAAAAAAAAAAAAAAACAAACAACCAAAAACAAAGGAGGTGGAGTTGGGGAGAAGAGATGAATGAGTTCTGGGAGGGTTGTTTTTTATTTTCTCCCTCTCTTAACAAGAAATCTGATCCTGACATGCTGCAAACATTGCTGCTGTGCCCAAGTCCCTCCAGCCCGCTGCCAGCAGAGCCCTGCCCGACACCCCCGTGCTGCAGCCCCCTCCTACGGGCACTGCCGCCGGGCTGCAGCCTGCACCGCCCTCCAGGGAGGCAAGATTTTTCTCCCTGTCATTCGTTATTATTATTATTGTTGTTGTTACTTTTGCTACTATTATTATTGTTATTATTGCTACTGTTATTATTATTACTGTTATTGTTATTATTAGTTTAAAAGCAGATCTAAAATTGCTGTGAGGAGCAGATAAGGAGATCCCTTTGAAAAGTTCATCTGGTTTCGTTTTGCGCTGAAAATTCCCAGGACCTGTGCGCAGTTTTCCGCAGGCTATCCCAAGCCGGGCACTACCCACCCTCCCACCGGAGCATCCTCCCCCCCCCGTTCCGCCTGGCTCCCCCGCCGTTTCCCCACCAGCTTTCAGCAAAAACCTCCCCGCAAAGACTGCAGGCAGGATCCGACCCCTGCTGGGCTTGGGGATGGGTTTGGGGAGCTGCGGGGGGCTCCGCACCACCAGCCGCCGCTCTCCCAGCCCGGGGCAGCCGGCGACGGGCACGGGGGGAGGCTGGGGCTGCTTTTCACTTTGTGTTTTCATTTTATTCGATCGGGATTTTTTTTTTTTTCACCCATCCGACTGAATTTCGTCGGCAGGGCGCAATGTATATGTATGCATACATACATATATAAATCGTTAAGTGCATATACCTGTTTATTGCATTATTATCATTAGATCCGCGGGCATGAAGGGGGCAAAAGAGAGGGAAGAACGAGAAGGGGCCCGCGATGCCGAGCTCAGACGGCGGGGTCGGCGGGACCTCCGCAGCCCAGGGCTGAGCCGCCCCTCACGGGGCACCGCGCCGGCTTCGCTCCTTTCCCAGCCCGGTCCGGCCCGGCCCGCTGTCCCGGGGAGTTTCTCAGGCTGCAAAGACTCTGAAGAGGCTTCTCCCTGCCGGTCCCGGGGACGCTGCCGCCAAACCGCGCCGCACACCTCGGGCGCCGCTCTCGGGCAGCGCATCAGGTGGCAGGAGGTGCCGAGAGCTGCCCGCACCGCTGCCCGCTCTGCCCCAGCTGGGCTGCACCTCGCACCCCGTCCCCAACCGCATCCTCAGCTCCGACAGTCGTCCTTGACCCCGACTGCATGCGCAACCCCATCGCCACCCCCATCGCTCAAGCACAGCCTCATACTTCCCTCCATCGGCAACCCTCTTCCCCAGCTCCGGGCACAACCCCTTTGTCATCCTCATCACGACCCCGTGCCCGCGCGCAGCCCCCTTCCCACCCTGTCCTCACCCCCATTTCCACGCTCAAGCTCCTGCACAGCTCCATTCCCGTCACACAACTGATGCACGGCCCCCACCCCGTTAAGCTCCAGCTGCATCCCCGTGCGCTACCGCATCCCGTGCAACCGCCCCGGGAGCAAACCAACGCACGACCCCGCTCCCCGCACCCCACCCCCTCGCACGACCCCGTGCCCAGACCAACGTGCAAGCTCCATCTCCGTGAGCAGCCACGTCCCACAACCCATGCTCCAAGCCACGCGCAAACCCTTCCCCATCCCCAAACCCACGCAGAAGCCCGATCACCACAGCCACGCACGAGCAGCGGCTCCATCCCCGCACAACCCCGGCTCCATCCCCAAACCCATTCCCAAGCCCCGTCCTCAAGCCCAAACCCACCCACATGCCCCCGCCCGACGGCGGGGTCCCGACGGGGCAGCCCGCCCCTGCCCCCCCCTGCCCCGCTGCGGGTGCTCCTCGGCGCTGCGCGGAGGGATGCGCGTCCCGCACTCACCGCTGCGCGCCCGCTCCGCGAAGCCCGTCACCGTGTCGGCGCGGCGGCCGGGGGCGCGGCGGGCGGCCAGGCGCTGGTAGAGGGCCACCATGTAGTGGTGCGGCACCACGGTGCCGTTGCGGAGAGCCCCGTCTCTCCGCGACGGGGAGGAGAAGGGGGAGGCGGCGGCGGCGGAGGAGGAGGAGGAGGCGGAGGAAGGCGCGGCTGCCGAGGGTCGCTGGGGAGCGGCCGCCGACGGGCCGCGCACGGCGGCAGCCTCCAGCCCGCGGCGGAGGCGGCAGGCGCCCAGCAGGCAGAGGCAGAGGGCGGCGGCGGCGGCGGCGCGGAGGCGCATGACGGCAGCCCGGTGCTCGGCGCTGTGCTGCTGCCGCCGCCGCTCCCCGCCCGCTTTTGAACATCGTCTTCGCCCGCCGCCGCCGCCGCCGCGGCCGCCGCCGCCGCCGCCCGCCGCCGCGGAAGCGCCCCCTGCCGGCCGGCCGCCCCGCCCCGCCGAGGCGCCGCCCGCGCCCCGGCCCCCGCCCCGCCTCCGCCTGCAGGTGAGACCCGCCGGGGCTCCCCCCCTGCCGCCCTGTGGGGTCCCCCGGCCCCGGCCTGCGGGGGCACCCGCCGCCCTGACCCGGAGGGCAGCCCTCCGCCCCTCCGCCCCGCGGCCCCGCGCTGCGCGGCCCCCCCAGCCTTGTCTGCGGGCGGGGGGCGGCTCTTATTTTTGGTAAATCCGTATTTTGGGAGGCGGCCGTCGGTCCGGGACTGGAGGGGGGACCCCGCCGCCTCCCTTTGCAGGGGCCCGAATTTCGGAGAGGGGACTCCCCCGGGCCGCAGTGGAGGGGCAGCCTTTACCCCGAATCGGGGGGTAACCCGCCACCCCCTGCTGGGGCGGGGGACCCCGATCCCCTATCGGAGACGGGGAAGCTTGGCAGAGGAACCGCCGCCCCCCATTTTGGGCGGGACCCGCCGCCCCACGTTGGAGGAGGACACCCCACCGCCGTTTGAGGGGCGGGGGCGACACACGGGACCCCCGCCGCGGTGTTGGAGGCCCCCCCCGCGGTGGTACCGGGCGGCGGGGGCAGGGAGGGGGTGCGGAGCGACCCGCTGCGGGGCGGCCCCGGGGGCCCGGGCTCCGCGCTGCCCCGCGCCTCCGGCAGCCCCGGTAATTCCGCCTCGGGAGACCGACACAGCCGCAAAACAAAAGCCCCGGCCGGGCTGCGGGCTAATGTTTTTCCCTTGCACGGAGGGTTTCCTTGGTAAAATTCAGATGTTTCCTTGGGTCTCGATTAAAATAACAAAGTGGGGTATTTACTAGGATGTTATTTCAAGTCTCTTAAGTCCCTGGTTATGTCTGTTGCGATTTCTCTGCAAATACAAAAACAAGTGCTGCAATGATTTATTTGAAGGAATGTAGGTGTTTGGCCAAAACAAACACGGCATTTTTTTTTCCCTCTACCCCCCACCCCACCCCACCCCCCCAAACAATCTCTTCCCATGAGCATTTGTCGCTGCAGCCTCTCGGATTTCTTTCTGCTGTAATTTTACAGGTGCTCTGTCCCAGTATCTCGAGCGGGTTTCATGCCAGCCAGCGGGTTTGCTCCATACGGCCACCCAGCGCGGAGCAAGGGAGGCGGCTCTCGGGACAACATCTCGAGAAACCCCTGGCCTGGCCCGGAGCCCTTGGCCCACCTCACACAGCACCTCCTGTTGCGTTTGCACGGGGCTTGCGCAGCCTTCGCACGGCGGTTGCGCGGCGGTTGCAAGCGTTGCGCGGTTTGTCCGGGGCCTTGCGCGGTGCCGAGATGCCACCACCCCGCCCAGCAGTTAGAGGACACCGGAGCTGCGGCGGGAGGCAGAGGAAGGGCAGGCAGAGGAAGGCTTCATTAACTGTTTTTCTTCCGTCAGCCTCTCATTAAATCCAGCCTGATGCTGTTCAAACACTAAAGGTCACTTTAAAAAAACATCCGACAAGACCTTCCACCCCCTGACATCTCACTCCCCGCCCCCGGACACGGTGCTGGGACCCCAGCTGGGTGCCCTCACAGCACCAGGGCAGGCAGCAACAGGGCTGAGTGCTCAGGGGACCCCTTCCTGAAGATGGGGAAGGCTGAAAACCTGCACCTCTCAATCCCACCTCCACCAGTGGCCCCAGACCCATGAGCCGTGCTCCTGATGCCTCCACCATGGGGTATGTCAGTGCTCCCTTCCCTGGGCAGCACTGGGAAGGGAAAAAAGGGTCAGCAGAAGGCTGGGAGGATGATGTGACGGGAAGGACTGCCAAGCTTTAGAAAATGGGCAAACAAGTCTATCCATAAACCTCTGGGTTTCTTGCAATGGTTTCTAGAGCCTCCTGCCTGGAATCCTTTCATGCAGCCAGTTTCATGGGAAAAAGTGAAAAGTACAAAAGCGGTCAATGCAGGCTGTGCCTGGGGCCACCCGAGCCTGTTACCTCCTCCTGTGTGTTGGGTTGCGTGTACCTGACACACATGAGGAACTCCAGGCTTCACTAAATTCCCAGAGACTGGAGCTGTCACTGCATTTTTTTCTGTATATTGAAAGTTAAAATCACATTGATGCAACAGACAGGTAGGCTACACTCTCTGGTTTTTCTTTCCCCCCAGTTTTTTCAACCCCAGACCAGTCACGTTCTCAGCTGCCAGTGTGGGCCGCAGGGCCAAATCCCTGCTTGGTGCGAGCTGCTGGAAGAGCTGAGCAATAGGTTCCTCAGTGGCGATTTGCACCACACCATCCTCGGCCCTGTGCACAGCCATCCCCGTGGCAGAGCAGTGCACTGCTGGGTGATGAGAGCTGTATCCCTGTCCTCACTGTCTGTAGGGACACCCAAACACAGGCACGCACATACTCACACAACCCCAAGCCGCACGTACACACATCTACACACACCAGGCACACATGCCCGCACCAGCTGGCACGCACACACACACGGGTACACAGACCCAAGGAGCAAATCCTGCCAGGCTATGACAGAGGGGAGACAGGAAATCCCACAGCTCATCCTCTCAACCACACAGCGCTTATCAAGGTGCTCAAGCACTGAGTTTCCCATCTGTTCTCCATTGCAGCTTCTTCTAAACCCTTTTGGGCTTTCTTGAATTTCCATCAGCCCAGCCCAGCCCAGCTGCAGGACCTTCCCAAGCCGCCCCAGCCCTGTGCAGCGGCACAGCAGCTCCTGCCCCCAGCCCTTCCCTACTCCAAGGGCAGGCTCCCTTCTCTCCCAGCGCAAACCTTTTGTGCATAATTTCATGCTGGCAAAGAGCCATCTTCTACCAGCCCCCTTCCAAAACCAAATTAGCACGCTGCTGCAGCAGCAGAAATTGGAGGGGAAAGGCTGCAGTTTTATTTTACAACTCAATTAGCAAGTTTATACAGAAAAAACACCCATATAACCAAGGGAGGTTTTATGTCCGTTCAGCTTCAACAGCAAATAGACTTGTTCCTCTTGAGGGTACTCCTAATTGCTGTGGGTACAGTGATGTGCCCATGGTGGCCCTCAACCAACATGGTGACACTGGCTCCAGCCCTGCACATTTGCTCCATCTCTCTTGGCTCTTACACTTTGCAAATCCTCTGAGTACCTCCAGTACGAACTGAAAAACACAGTTCTGAGACTGTCCCATCACTCTGTTCACTAAGTATTAAACAAATCAGAAGTCTGCTGGAACCTAAGATGAAGGGCCACATATGCCTCCAATACTTCCCTGAGAACCTGTCCCAAATAACATGGAGCCAATGGCTTATACACCCAGGAGAGATCCTGACTCCTGTACCTTAACTGCTTGCATGTGTCCCACCACAGTCTCTCCCTTCCTTCACTGACAGGCCCTCCAGGGCGGGTGTTTGGAAAGAAGGGGGCGGTCAGCTCACTAAGCCTGTGGGGTTTTTTACTGGGAACATTTTGGGGATGCTGATTCCTTCAGAATCAGGAAGGAATACTTCCTGCCTGGCTGACACTTGGGCTTGTCCCCTCTGTTGCCATCTCCCTCCCTCTGCTCCCTCTCTTGGTCCCAAGTGGTGCCCTGCTTGCCCTCCTGCATTGCCCGTGGTGGTTGGGGACCTTTGTGTGTGGAGCACTGATTCATTTCCATGTGTGGGGTTGAGTCCTGGGCATGGTGGACTCTCCTACCATGGCTGCATCCTCTTTTGCAGCTGTGGGCAAGGTCCCAGCCTGGAACTCTTGCCTGCCAGAGAGGGGTTGCTCTGCAGAGGGTCTTCAGCAAAGGAAAGATGTGGGCATCTGATTTAACCAGAACCCCATCAGCTGTGGAAGACCACTTCTCAAAGGAGGAAACCGAGGCAGAAAGGAAATCCTCAAAATTTCCTCAACCCCCCCCTCCACGTACCTGGTGTCATAGCCATGTTCCCACAGCCCTGTACCTCCACAGATGTTCACCTTGCCTGTCATCAGCACTTTTTGATGGAATGAAAAATAAACTGCAGTGACAAATCCCCTCCCTGTTTCGAAACTGGAGGTGTTTGTGGCTGTTTCCATTAGCTAAGCCAGTGGGGCTTAACCAAATTTGGAAGTCTTGAGCAAGTTCAGATTGGTCAGAATGTTGATGCTAGTGGTTATTTGGAAAACTATGTTTTCATGTAGTGACCACAAAAGAAGCTTCTTGTGGCTTCACTTAACAATGTCTTCTAGCGAGATGGCTACAAGTGACAGCAAGGCCAGCTCAGCAAGCAACCAAGTAACAGCATTGTTTTCATTCCGAATCATCCAGCAGCTCCTTCCAAAACTTGCTTAAACTGAAGCCAAGCAGACTTCTTTCTGATTGTCTGCATGGAGATCGCTAGGGAAGATAAGAAATCAAGGTACAAAATCCATGCATGAAACATCAGATGGGTTCGAAGGCCCCACAGGGCTGCTTTCCTTCAGGCCCAGAGAGCTTACGTCACCTCAGTCTGGATGTCTAAAGCTATGTTTGTCTCACATCACTTTCTATTTGAACATTGTATTCTAGCTAGCGGACAGGAGACTTATGGAAACGCTTTGCTGAGAGTTCAATCCTTCTGGAAACATAAAAGCTTTTTGGATTAGACTTTCCATTCCCCTCAGGGAAAATTGTCCTATTCAGCATCTGGTCGACAGGGTCTGGCATAAGCCACCTGAAGATAGCAAGTCAAAACACAGTTGAACACTCAGTCAATTTTGGGGAAAAAAAACCCACCAAAAAAACCAAAACCAAAACCAAACAAGAAAGAAAAAAAGCCCATTTACTTTTTGAAAAGTGCAGTCAGCAGGTAATTTGTCAATGCACCAAGCCACAGATGCCGAATAAGGGTGGTGCCTCACCCCGTGTCCTTATGGTGGTAGTCTAGGCTAGCATCTGGTTGGAAGGGGTGGGATTCACCTTGCTTCATTTTGGCTTCTTTCTCAGTCTAACTAATCACCTTCCTCCCATTAACAGTTACTGAAGGGAGAGCCGTAGCTCCAGAAAGTGATTCCTACAGCACTAACCGAAGAACTCAGCTGAGACAGCTGTTACAGACATTCTGGTCTTCTTGTGCAGAAAGACCTGAGTTTCCTCCCCACCCCTGGCTGTCCTGTGTGAGATGTCACGGGGGGAAGTGCTCTCCTACAGCTCTCCTCACAATCTGCTTCATGCTTCCTTGGTTTTACATGTTCCACACCTTTGAGCTCCACACAGTCCCTTTTTCTTTCATCAGTGATTTCCCAGATCATCACATTTCTCCCCAACTTCTTGTCCTGAAACTCCCACCCTCCTTCTGAAGGCTCTTCAGATTTGGGGCATATCAGACAGTTCTGAAAAGGAGACCTGGCTGGGAGAGCATCTGCCAGCAGGCACCCAAGGGAGCATCAGAAAGGGAACATTGTACACAGTACTTCATCCTGATCTTTCCAGTTCCCAGGAGACCCCTTCTCTACCCTCTCCCCACCCCTCCCCAGCCAGCACAGCTTATCATGGCTGTTGTGTCATTCTCGCCTCTCTGCCACTCAAGGCAAAGGATGTCTCCATACCAAACCCAAGCTCTTTGGTTTGCATCTCAAAGCAAATTCTAACCAATAACTCCAGCTCTGGCCCACTCCTAACTTTCTGGATGCAGGTGTTCACCACTATGAATGCGGAGGGAAGGTGGGGATTTTGTCCCCTTTAGGTTATTGTCCCATCTTTTGGTATTCTTTATTCCTTGCCAGACAGCTACCTTTGCTCTCTCATTCACATCAGTGCTCTTAACCCACATTTTTATTTTCCACTGCAGACAAGCCAAATGGAGCTAAACTCTGAAGTCCTTCTTCACAGCAGGACTTCCCAGTGACAGGGGCCTGGCAAAGGAAGTCCTCCCCCCAGGAACTGATTTCCCTCCCTTTTGGGAGTATCATCTTGAGCAGAAATCAACAGGTGGATGCATCCTACCTAAGTGCAGCTAACAACACAAGGTACTTCGTTGGAGGTGTCAGCTTTGGTTTCCTTGACAGTTACTCTGGGGACACCAACAAGCCATGGGGATCAGCTGAGGCATGCAGAGGGCCAGAGCAGACCTGCCACCCCCTCAGCTCCAGCCCAGTCCTCCCTTCGCTCCTCTGTGCCTGCTGCTGGGCTGGGCTGTGCGGAGGAAGGTGGGTGTCTGGTTGGGGAAAAGGATGTGGTCCAGGGTCCTGTTTGATTGCAGCTTTGCATAGTCTCGATCACTCCTCTCAGAGGCCGTGTCTCTCTGACCTTGCCAGGGTAGCATGTCCTTCTGTGATGGACATGGGTGATTTTGGCCAGACACTTGGCAGTTAGTAGAGATGCCTCTCACCTAAAGGCTCCACAGAAACCAAACACAGGGTAAACTGAGCAGCTCATTAAATACTTTTTACCACCACTGTGTGTTCTGGCCTCCTGTCCAGTTCTGCGTTTTAGCCCCACAATTTCTGTGTTCCTTTTCCATCTTGCCTTTTCCAACTTTTCTTTCTAGACATCTCAAGCCCTGGCCCTCTTTCTCCTTCAGCTGTTGAGTAGCATGAGGAGCTCCGAGGATAGGAAACCACCCCAGAGGGCTATCTGGACCCACCTCAGCAGAGGGAGTGGGTGGCTGCCGTGGGACGGAGCATCAGCGCAAAGCCGAGTCCCGGGGAGCGCCCGGCTTGCAGGCAGGGATCACTCCCAGGGCAGGAGCACCATCTCCCGGTGACGGGTTTTGTAGCAGCAAGCCTCCACGCAAAGTGTTTCCCAGTGCACAGCTGAAATGTAGAGGACACCAGCAGTTTGGAACACAGACACTCTGGTTTCTCTCCCCCTTAGGCTGTGAAGCAGCTGTACAGCGCCCCAGTACAAGTGTGTATTTTGTATGAGAGGGAGCGGGAACACTGGCTGTGAACAGGAATACATTACGCAGCCACATCCCTTTCCCTTTGTGCCATGCTGTCAGATGGACTTCTGAGTGGGAGTCGCAGGATCAGCTGTTAAAAAGTTTTTACTGCAGGTGAAGCTCCATCTTATTTTGCATTGCTCTGACTCTGTCTCAAAGAGCCCTCGAGGCAACAAAATGAGCTAATCACATCTTGCTTAAGGGTCCTTTGCATAGTTTTTCTGTGTAAGTCAGAACACGCTTTTTGTCCATGCCTTTGCCTAGGTAGATGCATTATGAGGATATATATGCAATGTACTAAATCCTGCAATCCTTGCACATTTATTTAGCGCTCCCACTAAAGTTAAAGGCATGCCTCTAGGCAGTGACAGCTGCATGGATGAAGCCACCGATACATGTCACTGGGTGGGATGTCAAATGCCCTGTTAATAATGACCTTGATTTCCTAATACATTCTAGTGGCACGTGTTCACAACTGCGTATTTACAGCTCTTCACGGAGACTGCAGGTTGGTGTGGGCTGTGCTGACATGAGTATTTTGATAACATACATTTCTGCCCTTTATATTGGATGCAGACAATGTGCTTGCTTTGCCTTGCCCACTTGCCCTGTTCCTTCCCATTCACCCACTCACGTGCAGGTTCAGGCACCTGAGACCATCTGGTGGCACCTGAGGCATCCGGACCTCCAGTTGCTGCCTCAGAAAAGGGTGGGACTGTCCTATACCTTCCGCCTCACCTACCAGCACCATGTAGATGTCTTGGGTGCCTTGCAGCCTGCAGAGACACCAGGTACCTCTTTTAGCACCCGAGCAAAGCACATTCCCTTATGAGAAAATAATCAGAATTTAGTGAGCAAAAATATATAAGATGGGACTTTCCAATATCGAGGAGATCCTTGAAGAGCAGCCCGCTATTTGTGGGTCACTTCAGCAGTGTCTGGGGAGCTCTGCCTGTTTCTGTGGTTCACGTATTGATCCCACCAGGTTAGCAAGTCAAAATATGCCGTTTGGGGCCTTTTGCTCTGTGTCCAGAAGAAAAGTGCAGCTGAAAATTATGTGATATGACTGTCTCCTGCATGAAACAAAATGATTGTCTGGCAGGCAGCTGCCAGTTTGCTAACAAGCCATTTGCACTTGGAACAAGGAGGTGTGAAATTCTCCTTCTATCCTTTCTGCAGGGCCTCACCCTGCAGCGCTGATTGAGTTTGGGCTGACAGTTTTAGGAAAAGCCAAAGGCACAAGGACAGTTAAAGGTCTTCCTGGACCTTAGTGATTTAGCTATGTGGAAACTGCAAGCAAACCCAGCTCTGAATCTTCTCAGTAGTTTTTTCCTCTGCACAGTGATGGCTTGTGGATACAGTATTTGTAAGACAGGTTGTGAATGTAAAGATCTGTCTCATGAGCTCTCCTGGTGGATGTACTTGTGCAAGTAGAGCTAGCCACTTAGGCTGCACCTATACAGGTAAATTAAATTATTCCATGTCCACATGGATAAATTCCCTTAGCCTCCAAGGCTGATGGCCATGTACAGGGTGTCAGTTGAGAATGGTCCCTCGCCTGTGTCAACAACTGAACTGCCCCCAGGAACCATTCAGCACAGCCCTAGGCTGAACACGTGCCAGGGATCCTTTTAGCAATGTGACAGTGCTGACGTTTCTCCCTGGTATTATTTAATTTACCTATGTAAATGGAGTGCTTGGAGACCCTGGAGACCAGAGTAGCTGATGAGCTTTTGAGTTGGAAACCTAGCTCCTTGTCATGATTGTCTGTAGTCTTGCCTTTGTTCCTTCAAACGCCTATTCCAGCAAGGTTGCGGTGAACCTTAGCTATGCAACAAACAGTGGCTTTTCTTTTGAAGAAAGAAAGGTCCAGACTTTTGGTATTTGCTGGTGAGCTAGAAAGTTGGCAGCAAGAGCGATGAAGAGCTCTGCCCTGGAGATGGACCTAAGCCAGCACTGTCCAGGTCTTTGGGACAGCCACCCTCCCTCACATCCCAGTTTTTCCCCACTCTGTAGTTAAGGGTCCCTGCCTCCCTTGCAGGAATCTTGGGCAAAGGATCAAGGAAATACTACAGGTATATTTCCAAACTTGCACACGGTCAGTACAGACATTCCTGATGGAGTCCTGGGAAGGAAGAGCACCTTCCATGCAATCAGTTTTTCCATGATTCCTGAATGTCCCTTTCTACTTCCCAGCTCAGCACAGCCCAGATTGTGTAATGCTTGGGTGGCATTTATCATTCTGGTTTTGTAATCATACCTTTGCAGACCTGAGTGACTGATTTCAGTAGAGGATCCAGCCATATGAAGAGGGATTGGATACAGCTGGTTGTAGGACCAGCTAGAACAACGTGGTCTCTCAAGGAGGCTTCATTTCCCTTCTCAGTCTGACTGTTTCTCTCCACAGGTGGTTAGTTGCTGCTTCTTGTGTTACAGGAGCCTGAAAACTTGACTCATAAGCAAAATATCCAAAGTGTGTGCTACGACATTGTACTATAAATGACTACATCTATCTCCAGAGCTGTATTTTCCTCTGTCTTTCTGAAGGACAATCATCCATTTCTATAAAATCTCCAACACCTGTATAGTATCATTGTAGTAGTTACTGTTGTGGAGGAGTGTGGTAAGGAAGCACTTAGGGTGGATACATTTCACGTGATCTACAACACAAATGTGAGATTTGCTAGACATGCATCAGTTATACCACTCTTCTAGCTCCAGAGACCACATTGACTTGATTTCCAATTACTGTCATAAGTACATATATATTTGATGCACACGAGGACACCAGCTGGTGACACCTGCTTCTAAGGTCATGAATTTCAACCATTTAGGTCTCATTCCATTGCCCACACACAGACGCTGTAAACTGAGACATACCAGAGATCCAAGACATCTGTCTGGAGATGCAGACATAGCACAAGACCAGCATGAGACCCATAGCCCTCTAGGGTAGCAGCTGGAGGCCAAGTGGGATACACCAAGGTCTCTTCAATGGCACTAAACCATAGCTGAGCAGCTGAATTGAGACCTGAACACTGGAGCTGGTTGCTACATTGCCCCTATAGCCACTGGAGAAAAGCAGGCACTTTTAGGGCACAAATCATCGTATCTTGAAGTGAGCACCTGAAACAGATCCCAGTACTCCCAGAAACACCCTTTTTTCCATTAACTACAAAGCCAGTCTACCAGATCAGCACAGAGGAAGATGCTGAGCAGGTCAAAATCTAATTTTCAGCATGAGTAATCTCACTGTGTGTAATGGATAAGCAAACTGCTTTGTAACACCTTTACAATTGGAACACTAATATCTTCATTAAAACCCACAGATTTCAGAAGCCCATGCCCATGACCTGGTGAAACCCAGACTATGATTGCCAGCCACTTTCTAAGTAACAGTCAGAGTGTCTGACTTAAAATGTTTGTTGTAAAACATCTGTGATAAAAACTCAGTTCCTGGATTAAATAGCATTGACCTGGGAAGATCTTTACCTTCCTACTACATCTGTGTATGAACAACTGGTTGATGAGACAGATTGTACTGGTTGTGCTATGAGACAGAGGCACACTTACAGGTCTCCTTTGACAAATGGGTAACTCTAGCCTGGCTTGTTGTCACCAAGAAACGTTTGGGTTGTTGCAATCTTTCATAGCAACTGCCAAATTAGTTATCTTGAATTGAAAACAGAACAGCAGAACTATTGTGACTCAGTTTACCAAAAGATCTGTATTGTACTTCCCTTTTACTTCCATCCCACACTGGAGGTACGCAAGAAGTCACTAGCCTACTGGCAAGCCAAATCAAACAGGTATCTGCTGAGTTTATGCTTCAGGCTTTCCCTTAGATGGACGCAAATGCTGGCCTCTCACCTCTTGAGCTGCCAGGATTTTACAATAGTTGGAGGAGCTGAAAGCTGTCCAGCCATCTCTTCCTCTGTTGTATTTGGTTAAAACTGGCCATCGGGTTATTACAGCGTTATTAGGTGGGGAGCAGACAGCTAGACTGGCAGACACATGGAGCAACAGACAGAGCAATTGCACACACCTTCTTTTTTTAGGAAGAGATGCTGAAGTATAACCTACTAGCACCCTCTTGCCTCCTAGCCCCTTCTCTTTTCCTTGCTACTTCAGAAAGTTGAAATTTTTCCATTTGGGAGAATTTCAGTCAGGTCCAGAATCACTCATAAAATGGAGGAATTGTTCCAGCAATGTCCCTGGAAAGTTTCCTAATTTTAAAAAGAAATCCAGGCACAAAATCTGGCCAGCTCTAACATGGCTGGCTTGAACTGTGTTGTGATGGGTAGTTCAGCAGAGGAGCCTGCATCTCCAGGAACCTCAGCCTTTTCTTACTCCTGCAGGCAGGATCTTCATAAAGGGAGTCAGCTCCACCCTTCATGCAGGTAATGAGCAACCAGGGGTCAGCACCAAAGTCAAGCAGACCTTGGGCTCTTCTTTATCTGCAACCAAATAAATTGGCATGGACATAAACACTTCCAGAACTTATTTGGTGGGCATGAGGGAAACCAAGGTAAAGTCCTTGGGCAACAGCTTAGGTCGTGTGTGTGGAGAAGATGTACTTGAAAAACTTGGCAATGTATTTGGGAGTCTACCTGGAAACTTGTGCAGTTATTGACTGTTCCTTCACCTTTCCCTGATCTGGGGAAATACTCTTTTCATTGTGCCTATTTGGAGAGCCAACTACCCCAAAACTATTGTTTCTTTTTGGGGGGAAAAAATAGTCTACTGTATCTACCTACTGTAGATGTGATTTTTGAATATAGACAATTTTCTGTATTTTTAAGGCTTGATATTATTAAACTAGGGCAACTCATCTTTTCTTCCTCACTAACTACCATGAAATTTATCCATGATTTACCTAGGACCCCAAATTTAAGAGAGATGGGATTTTAATTCCAGGGCTGCAGCAGGTTAAGAGCCAGGTTTATCTTTCACCAGGGATTACTTATGGTTTCTGCTAGATTATTCCTGACATGTGGCTCATCATATCACAGGTTAACTGTTTAAGGGTGGGGTGGGGGGAGCATGAGGCATAATGAAGAATGGGTATATAACTCTCCTCCCTTCTCTCCAAAATAAATCTATCCTGAGTTTAGGAGGTATGTAGATAAAAAGGCTGTTTTGACAGGCTATCAGCAACCTTACCACATCATATAACAAGAGTGAACGTTAAATCCAACATTTTGGCTACCTTTGAAACTCACAAAGAAGCCCAGTCCTAATATAAAATCTCCTGGTGATTCACATCTGGGTTTTGTAATTGTCATCTGAAAACACACAGTGGTAGGAGTGATAAGTGATTGGTCATCTCACTGGAATCCTAGTACTCTAGTGCAACCTTTTCCATTAATCAAATAATATTGTATTTCTCCCAACATGAATCAAGGCTGAAAAAATTTCATGCTCAGTTTTTAAACTGTGTTTTCATAGCCATTTATTTCATTTTTAAATATGTTCCTCTGTCCTTGCTTCTCCCAACCTCCCCCATTTTATTTACTATACCCTAAGCAGGGCTCCTATTTCTCCTCATCCTGCCATGATTACAGGCAGAGTCCTCTGCCAGAGATTCAAGAATTGGTGGAAAATTCCCCCTGGGTTTATAAACTCACTTTTGTTTGCCTGCTGTCTTGGGAGAGATGAAAAGCAAATCCACGATCTGCCAAGAATCACACCCAGGCAGGGATGCAATGCTGCAAGAGCTGGTCCCTGCTCTGTGTACGGGTGACAGACGTGACCCTGGGATGAATTCATGGGGTCACACCTTGGCTCTGATGGAGACCCCTGTCCCCTTGTGCCCTCATGGGGAACAGAGGTATTAAACTGTAGGGCTGCAGGCCTTTGCATTGAACTGAATGAACGGATCCCAGCCACAAATCACTGAATATTTTAACAGGCTTTGGGAGGTTTTTTTTCCTTACTTCAACCCTTTGTGGGAGTTCAGGGCTTGTCTGAAGATGGCCAGTGGGCAGTCCTCCAGCACATGTGGTGAAAGGCTACCTGGTGCAAATGTGCTTTTTCCATGTCCCAGCCAGGGCTGAAAGGACAGGGAGGACTGTCCCCTTCACCTCTCAAGTCTTGGGTCTCCACTACAGCTGCTCTCCAATGCACTCCTTGCTGCCGGTCTTTACCTTTGCCTACTCACCAAATGGGTCCCCAGTTTGGCACAAAGCTGTTCCCCAAGAAGGCCAGGATTTGGTTGTCACTTTATCTCACAGGCATTGGACCGCAAGCTCTGCAGAGGACTTGGCTATCTCACAGGTGTCAGATCACAAGCTCTGCAGCCACTTGCCAGCCCCCAAGCCTTCTAAGCTTGCCCACCTCCTTGCAAACTTCTTTCACAGGTTTTTTAGGTTGCCACGGGTAGGGCCAAGGGGGGAGCTTGTGAGTCACATCTGGCAAAGGAGAGCAAATGCATTTGTGCCCCTTTCTGAGTTCTGGGGAGGGGGATGATTGCTGCACCTCCATCATTTTTCCCTGTACTTCCTTGCCTGTCCTGCCCCAGGCCAGTGGAAGCAGAACGATATATTCTTTGGCAGAAGAGCCCAGTGCTAATGCAGGGAGAGGTCACGGAGAACAGGAGCTGTAGCCTGCTAATTTCTAACCTTTAGCATTTCTTTCTTCTCCCCCTTTTTCATCCCACTCCCACTTGGTCCCCTACAATCCTCTTCATGCTGAGGCAAGTGGCTGAGAAAACTCCTCTGGGCTATGTGTCAGTGAAAGGCTCTTAGTTCAGCTGTTGGAAATAAAACTGTGCATAAAAATTAAATACAAACATCAGCCCCAACTGCAAATGCAGTCATATCATTACTGGCTTCAGCTCCATGGGAAATCCCAGTGTAACTAGTCCCAGAGTCAGGTTTTGAGCATGAGCTGAGGGTTGGACAGGAGGCAGTGGGATCACCTGTGCAAGTAAAGGGTGCAGGGTGAGACCTGCACCAAAGGGTGAGACACAGCTGGGGACCACAGGTGGCACTAGCGACCTGTCCCTGGTCCATAGGTTGTATTTGAGTGCTCTCTAGTGGACAGAAAAATGAGTCCAGAGGCAAACACAGCTGGCGCTCGCTTTCCCTGAACGGAAACCCTCAGCCGGGGTGTCTGTGCAGTGTCTGGGAGCAGGGTTTTGGAGGGCGGCTCCAAGCAGGATCTTCTTGGTCAGTGACCGTGCAGGGCAGAGGTCTGACGTGGGAGCAGTGCAGGGTTGTGGGGGACGCACACCTCATCGGAGGTAAGAGCTCGCACATGGCGCACAGGGTAACACCCCAGCTCCTTCCCTGTTACACGGCCCTTCAGTGCTTCTCCTTGTGTGGAAGGAAAACCCTGCAGGGCCTGCTCCTACCTGCTCAGTCAGCAGGTAGAAGAGCAGATATGTACTGTGGAAGGAGAGTAGAAACATTTTTTGGTCATGAAAGGAATTTCTTGAAGAGGTAGGCAAAATAACACTTGGAACAGTCATTTTTGACCTTGCCTTGTCTAATCAGAAACCACTGAGGCTCTGTCCTGGTTTCAGCCAGGATAGCATTAATTTTCTTCTCTGTACCTGGTACAATGTTATGTTGATGGTGTTGCTAATACACTGACATTTTTACTTGCTGCTAAATAACATTTACACTAAGTCAAGGATTTTTCAGTTTCTCAGGCCCCCCCAGCCAGTGAGAGGGCTGGAGAGGCATGGGGAATGGGGAGGGGACACAGCCGGGGCAGCTGAGCCCAGCTAGCCAAAAGGATATTCCATACCACTGAATGTCATGCTGAGTATATAAGCTGCGGGCGGGGGGGGTGGCTGGGAGTGGGGCTGATTGCTGCTTGGGGACTGGCTGGGCATAGGTCAGTGGGTGGTGAGCAATTGTATTGTCTATCACTTGTTTTGTTTTTTTCCTCTTGGATTTTATTCCTCTCTCCCTCTCTCTCCTTTTCATCACTATTATTATCATTACTATTATTGCTATTCCTATTATTATTACAATAATTCATTTTATGTCAATTATTAAATTGTTTTTATCTCAACCCACGAGTTTTACCTTTTCCCTGATTCTCCTCTCCATCCCACTGAGGTGGAGAGTAGTGAGCAAGCCGCTGCGTGGTACCTGCTTGCCAGCTGGGATTAAACCACAACAGACTGTAACACAGTACCACACATACCTGCAGTAAAAAAATATGGAATTGTGTATGGGCAGTTATTCTACACAAATCCATTAATGGTTTTGTTACAGAGGTGCTGCAGCTATGCATAAGTCAGGCTACTGAATGAAGACTGCATGAATATGTTGATCCAATTTGCTGAGGGTCCAGAAAGGAACAGAAGAAAAAAAGGAAAAAAAAAAAAAAAAAAGAATGGATAAAAAAACCCTCAAGCAACCCACCAAACCAGTCAGCACTGGAGAATTAGGAGGCAGGAAAAAAGCTGGCAGTCCCAAAGAAAAGAGCCTTGAAAATTCAGAGTTTCTTACTCTTCACTCATACACAGTTGAACTGAGGGAAGAGAGACCCATGAAGGTGCGAGGAGCAGCTGAGGGTAACCCAAATATTGGCAGGAAATAGTAACTTCATTAGTGATGACTGTTACTGGTATTGGTTCTCAGATTCACTGCACTTTCTCCCATAGGCCTCCCCTTGCAGGTTTCCAGTTGACGATCAGCTACACTAACGAGTCCCAGTGCCACTGTGCCTGATGGCCTGGGCGCAGGGTCTGGCCAACACTCATCAGTGTGGTCTTTCTGCCAGGAAAAAAACATAAATAAATGGGTCCAGTGGAAGATATTTTGTATGTAGCTTCCAAAGCAATATGGGAATCAAACTCCAGATATTCCAAGAGTTTGCTTCTGAAAAAGGCAAGTTTGTTGCTCAGCTCCAGCAGACAGCTCTGTCTGCATATTACAATTTTCTTCCATCAGGTTTGATTTTTGTGCACCTTTTGCTGAGATTCACTCTTCAGTCAGCACCTGATGAAAGACCCTGCTGTAACCTCATGGGTAAGTCATCTAATTTTTTCCACAACTTCAGAAGCTAGCAACACTGAGGCATTTGTTTTATTTTCCAGCTACATGATGCTTTTGATGATATGGGCTGGGGAGTCATGAAAATGCCACGTGATGAGATTTGCTAAGAAATCAGATAAATAGGCAGTGCTTGGACTTCTCCATGAGCACCCCAACGTGGCACGCACAGCCTCTCAAGGTCAAAGACAGGACCCAGCAGCATACTGGGGCTGAGCAGACACTTCTGTTTGGGGAGAAAAGCCCCAGTCTGAAGCATCTTCACAGGCACTTGGCGATGTTTGGATGGACACTGCTCAGCAAGTGTGACAAGTGCTGCCTCAGCAGGGGCTCACAGCTCAGGTCCTGCTCTAGTTTTGCTGTCTCGAGCAGCAAACTGCCAGCTGCTTACTCCTCGGTACTATCTAAATAAATTGATCATCCAGGGAGCCAACCGGCAATAAAAATGCCATTAGAGTAGTAATTCATTTAGATATATAACTATTTAGGATATACTCATGCTTTCAGGAACTCCAGCCCAGAGCTTTGTAACCCTTCAGAGGCCACAGGAGAATGATTCACATTTCAAAAGCATTTTTCAGTGGCTTGCGGCACTTCTGGCAACCGCAGCTCCTGCGCCAGAAAAGCTGCAGCCCTGTGATGGTATTCACACTCTGCTTAACAAAAGGTTTCCAGGGGCAACAGCCAGGTAGAGAAAACAACCGGGATTTAGCAAGGCACTCCACTTACAAAGTTTCCTTTTTTCGTTTGTTTTGACTCATGAGTTTCAGGCCCCAGACTTCTCCTTTCACCCGAAGCTGCAGAAGATTGTTCTGTACCTGCCACCTTTGGACTCTTTACAGACTTCCATTGCATCCCCAACTCCTCCAGCTGTTTCCTTCCGGGATGAAAAGTCCTGACCTACTCACCACATTTTGTTTTAGGGGCTGCTTCTCTCTGGGGGCACCCCTGTGCGCCGCTGCGGGTACTCGGGGTGCAGAGCCCTTTTGGGGAGCAGCTGCACTGATGCAGTGGCAGCATCTGGCTTCTATTGCTTTTCTAATATTCCTCAGCATCTCCTTGGGTTTCTGCTGTGACATTGAGGCAGACAGCAGAAAGCTGTGCCTGGCATGGTTGGTTTTTTCCTCCGCGCTTCTCTGTGCAGAGAAGCACTGAGATAAAAGCAGCACCCAGGTGCACCCATGGAAAGGAAGCTGGGCTGCCCAGGCCAGCGGTGAGGGGCAGCGGGGAGAGCAGCTGCTTGCTGCTTTCTTTCCAAAGTAGGGGCTGGAGCAAACGGCACCTGCGGGCATCCCCGGGCGTAGCGTTAGGTCCGCGGGGGCTTGCAGTAGCCGGCGGGGGACAGCGGGCTGTCTCGTAGTGCAGCCAGCGCTCTCGGGCGGCACCGTGCCGATTGTTTTAAGGCAGACGGATGCGTCCGGGCTGCTTCCACGTAGAAGGAGCGCACAAGGGTGCCGCCGAGACTTGGGGGAAACGTTTTGGTGCCGTAAAAGAAAAAAAAACAACGAACCAACAGGGAAGCGGGGGTAGATTAGTGGAGCTTCCGTGCCAACACAGCCGCCCGTCGGTGTAGTCGTGGCCGAGTGGTTAAGGCGATGGACTAGAAATCCATTGGGGTCTCCCCGCGCAGGTTCGAATCCTGCCGACTACGCAGCGGGTCGCTTTTTTTCACCCCCGGCCCGGCCGTTTTCCTCCCCCCGCCCTTCCCGGCGATCGTTTTGCACCGCAGCCGCCCGCCGGCAAACATCCGGCAGGGCGGCCAGTGCCAGCCCGGGGGAAGGGGGGCGGGACCCCGTGACAGCGGGACGCGGCCTCTCCAGCCGGGCCGGCACCGCTCCGGAGCGACTCCGAATCCCCGAGCCATGCAGTACAGCGCGGCGCCCGCCGTGCTGGTCACCACCAGGTACCGGGGAGGGGGCCGAGAGCAGCGACCCCGCCGCGAGTTGCGGAGCCGCCCGCTGCGGCCTTCCCGTGGCGGGGCAAGGCCCGCGCAGCCGCCCCAGCGCCGGGGGCGGGAAGGGAGGGGAAGGGAAGGAGCGTGGCGGGCGGCGCCTCACGGGGACCCCGGGCGGGCACTGAGGGGCGGCCGAGGGGCCGCGGAGGCCGGGACGAGGCCCAGGTGGGAGGCGGGTTGGTGGTGCGGGGGTTTGTCCGCGGGACGTCTCGGATTTGTGCGGTTTCTCGAAGTGTTTTGGCTGAAATTCCACAGCCGGGAGAGACCCCTGTTGCCCGGCCCGCCCTGTGGGACGCCCGCCGTTCGGTCCTTTCTTCCTGTGGTAACTTCCACATTGACATCCTTTCCCTTCCGCATTGGCACGGCCGGGGACGCAGCCAGTGCTCCCACCCTCTGGAAGCATCTTTCCTTGTCAGCATGGCGAGGTGGGCGGGAAGGAGCTATAACTCGTCCTCACGTCTTTGAGGTGTGGTGTCGCCTGCTTTTGACTGGCCCTGCTCCCGCCGCCATGCCCTTCCCATCCCTGCCCACCGGGCCACAGGGAGCCTGGCTGGCTGGCAGTTAGGGCAGCGATGGGCAAAATAAGTTTATTCTGTTTTCCCACATTTGTGACACCATGCCCGAAGTGGGTGCTCTTTTCAGTTGCATTACATTCTTACAACCTGTATTTTCCTAGACGTGTCAAATGATCCTTCAAGAGAAATGCTTCAAGAAGAAAATGCTTGTGGCAGTCTTTATAGAAAAATTATAGAGCTATATCTCTCTTTCTTTTTTTTTTTAACCCACCACAAGAGATTTGAGACCACCTGTAAGCAGTTTCCGATCAGATGTGACACCAGAAGCAGAAGTGTTGATTCATCAAGGTCCTGGCTCTCACACCTACCTCCTAGGACATAAGTAGCACCTGTGTCAATCACATGAACTTCAAAGCCATTATTTTAGTCCTTAAATATTTGGCTGTATCAGGGCCTGACTTCCTTTGGAGCAGTGGCGTTGAACTTTCAAGTGTATCTGACTTCTATACATGTCTTCTAGGACTAACTTTATATTATTGTATATTTATTTCCAATATTTATATATTGGAAAGGGAAATCTGAACACCTGGATTTATTTTACAGTCAATAGACTTTGCCACTTGCAAATTGTCCCACCAATACTGGAATGCTTTCAGTGATAAAACTAGCTATATGCATCTGTGTGGAATAAAGGCTTTAGCAAATGAATGTATTTTCTAGTTGTGAGGTAAGATAGTTCTGACCTTTTACACTCTTTTTTACAAACTGGGTTTGGGAATAGGATTCCTAGTTGCTATGTTAATATAAATAAATATGAATCTGTATATTGTAGTTAAGACTATACAGAGAAATAAAAGTGTTTGCTGGCTAATTTGTGATTGATACTTTGCCTGCACTTAGTGAATAAACTAGTTGTACAAGTTTTTTCTCCTTTTACTATGACCTGGGTCGTCACAGAGGCTGTTGGAGCTGAGTGCTGCTGATAGGGCTGGCTTTTATCAGGACAGAAAGTGCAGAGTCTGCTCTCCTGGCTACACAGACACTGGAATAAAGTTTCTGTTGTCACAGCACTTGTAGCTCTTTGCTTTGCTTGCAATGGCTGCTTTCCCCCCTTTCCCATCTTGGACTTTCAGCACAGAAAGCAGATTAATTAAAGTACAAAGCCTCTACATTGTATGCAAATAAAAAGACAGGAATGAAAAGCTCTTCTGTGGCTCTTCTGTGAACTGTGGAAACTGCTCTGTTCAGCTGACCTTTATATAATTTTTCCTTCCTCTGTCCTGTGCCAACCCTGCATGATCTGATTATGCAAGCACAGTGATATTGGCATGAATGGTCTTGTATTCAGGTGAAGTAATTCATGTTAGGGAAGTTAACCATGTGCCCAAGCCTCCCCTGAACAATCTGCATTGTAGACAAAAGTGTAACTGAGAGATACACAAGTCAGGTTTCAATAAGGAATAGAAGCAATAAACGTGTATGCCATTTAAACAGCCAGCTTTCTCCTTTTGCTTCTTTTTTCAAAGCTACTACTGTAAAAATAATTGTGTTTGATGTGAAAAATGCAAAGAAACTATTCTCTGACTTGGGATTTGTAGGTGCTGCTTCTGTTTTAGTAACAATAACACTGTCAAATTAATTAAAACCCTGGGACTGCTGATTTTGAAACTAAGACATTACAAGGGCTAGTGTGCACTTTGGCTATTAGGCTGTATCTGTCTCAGCCTCCCTGTTGATTTCTGTTAGTTTAGAATCGTGTTTTAAAAACTACACAATCCTGTTGCTATGGAAAGGATAATAGGGGTAGGTTTCCTGTAAGAGCTGAAAATGAAAGTGATCACAAAGCCTAAAGCAAACAAACAAAATGTAGCCATTCCCTCTAATCGCTTTCCATTACAGTCGTTTTAGCTCAGACTTTGAACAGCTTTAAAGGAAGAACCCTGGGTGTAGTTAAGGTACTTACTACATGACATTTTTAGAACTCTTTGATGCAGCAACTCTTTTAACAGTGAAGTTGTGGTTGTGCCATCTCAGAACATCTGTTCATGGTTGGTATTTTGAGCTAAGTTAAGGCCATTCAGGAAGGATGGTTTACTGGTGGTTTTTCCTTTTATTTACATCAGAGGTGAAAAGCAGGTTAATTTGTCATTTGTACTCCGTGGCTGTGTTAACAGAAGTCAGTCTCTCATGAGTACCATCTGACAGACCTTTTTGCTGTCATAGCTGCAGTCACAACTTCTGAGTGACTACGCATCTGGAGAGCATTTCCTCTGCTGCAGGTATATTCTAAAAAAACCCAGATCCAACTCATTTTATTGGCAGGTGTCCTCTGAGTTAGCATTTTGGCTGCCACTAAAGGAGACAACACTCCAGATAATGACTATTACTTACAGGTTTGACAGGCTGCTGTGTGAAAGCCAGGCACCTATGTATTTATACATAAGCACTATTGATTCTGTGTTTAGAGCCCAACAGCATGTAACTGAGAACAAAATTTTGTCTGATAGTGTAAAGTCAAGTCCTTAACTGGCAGAAAATGAGAACAGAATCAGAGCAAACAGATGGCAGTCGGGTACCTAGTATAAAATCTTGGCAACAGTAGAGCTCTTGTTAAATCCATAATGTTTTAAACATGGCTTGCAAATAGGATTGGGTACAAGTTGGGCCTGTGCCCTTGTATGTTGCTATCCAATTTATAAAGAACTGTTGAGGTGCTCTCTTTAAAAAGTTTTTATTCAGTTTTGCATTGGAGATACAGAGGTTGCCTTCTTGGGAAAACTCAAGTTTCAAAAGAACTAGTCAAGTTTTGACATGAGAGGAGTCTTTTGAAACTTTATTTGAAACTAGATTGTTTAAATGTCTTTAAAGTGTATTTTAAGTTTGTACACCTCATGTATCCTTAGGCAAAATGGCATCTGTGTTAATATATCTAAATTTCCTAAAGAGGCAAGAATGCTGCTAGACACCTCTGCAATCTACAGGAAGTCCAGGGAAGATGGGACGTGACATTAGCCATACGGCTAGGATTAAAAAAGAAAAGAAAAAAAGGCAGAAAAAATGTTCAATGAAAATAAAATTGTGGGTTTTTTCTTAAACAGTCCCTTCTGATTTCGTTAAAAAACACTTATGCACGCATAGGAAGGATGCACTCAAAGATAAGTTCAGAGAGTATTCAATGCTCTGGATGATAAACTTCTTTCTGATTCTGGCAGAACACTTGATTCCAGTGACAGCAGTAGTGAGTGTGCTGTGGCTTGGCGTAGGGCTAGCTTTGGGGAAACAGTCACTGTGGTTTCCAATCTACTGAGACAGACTTTATTTCATTAGATGTACAGTTCTCTTGTGCCCCAGCAGCAACTGCTCAGTCTTGCTCTTGATGTGCGAGGACTATAATATGATCTTGGCATTCCTGTTGCAAAAATGTCATAAATAATTGTTGCATGGGCATCCAGGGGGGAGGTGACACCACGGTTCAGCGGATCTGAAGCTGGCAGGAGAAGAAAATGCATTGAGTGAACTGCAGCAACAGCTCCCTTGTTGCATTTTCCTCCAAGAGGAACCATGGGTGGTTCTGACTGTTGGCAACTCTCAGAGGTTAATGCTGTGATTCTTTGTCTACTTTAACTCATTACGCAAGGACAAGTGGCTTTGTTTCCACTGGGATCTTCTATGGGAAGGCTGAGATACTTTAGCTAGTGTACCCTTTCTGCTATTTGGCAACAAGACTATCAATCAGACAGTCAAAACCAGAAGGCAGTTCAAAGAGATCGTGTACTCCTTTAACTTGGTTAGTCCTGGTAGGTGTTTGTCTAATTTTCTTCAAGGACTTCCACAGATGGAAACTGTGTGGTTGGCACAGCAGTCTGCTTCAGCACTTCTCTTTGTTTCAGGCTTTAGTCTAGTTCCCTGGTTGGCTCTTAACAAACCTCAGGTTGTCCCTGCTCTCCAGCAGGCTCCTTCTTCCTTTTGTGGCCTTTTTCAGCTGTTGTCTCTGCCGCTCCTGGGTTTGTCCTAAGAAAAGGAGATGTGGACAGGGCTTGACATGAATTCTAGTGAGCGGACCCTTGCTTCACAATAAACTGTAATGAGAGGTCATGAGATCTTCTCATCTGCCCTGCTAGGTAGGACAGCACCTTCAAATCCTGTGAGTGAAGTCCTGTTCTGAATGAATCCACATCTGTTCCTAGAAATGCTATGTTCCTGGCATTTTGTCTGCAGTGGCCAGTGGCAGATGCTTTGGGATAGAATATAGCAGGGGTCCTCAACCCCCCCCACCTCCCCCCCCACCAGGGGTTGAGGGGGGAAACCAAGCAGCCGCAGATGGCTGCCTGCCACTTCATCCATGCGCCGGACCCCTGTTTAAAAAATTTGAGGACCCCTGGAATACAGGAAGCAGGCCATGTCCAAATTTGTATTGTTGCAGAGTAGGAACAGTGCTGGGGTAGGATCGTCTGGTGTCCTGTTGAAATATTAGTCTTCACGTTGACTTTCTCAAGATTTCAATTGGATCCTAGGAGAGGGTCAGTTAAAAGTCTTTGTGCCAGTGCCTGAACTCTGCATGTATTTTCTTCCCTAGGCAAATTCAGAATACGCACACGGGGCTGGATTTGTCAGTGCCAGAATACCGGGAAATCCGGGGGAAGATGATGTCTGGCCATGTAGAGTATCACATTGTTGTTGTTACCCGACTGGCTGCCTTCAAATCAGCAAAGCACAAGCCTGAAGATGTAGTTCAGTTTATGGTAAGTGTTTAATCAGTGCTGTGTCAATGATAACTTTTTTAATGAGCTTCGATTAACTATTTTGGTCCTGGTGTAGCAGATACTTTGTCATCACAGCCTCCCTGGGTCAAGGTCCTTGGTAGGACAACACAGTCTGTACCATTTCTGCAATAGAAGTATTATACATATGTTAATTGAACTTTTTATTCCAGGAGCTTAAAACAGCAATGACTCTGGTTGCCTTTAAGGCATTTTGCATTACAGGTCAACAAATAGAAATTAATTAAGCTTTTTATAAGTCTTGCTACAAAATTAGTTTCTCTGATAGGCGTATCAGCACTGGGACTTGGTGCATAAACATGAAATAAATATATAATAGTCTACGTGAATGGAGAAAGAATCATGTGAGGCAATAACAGGAATTAACCTGGCAGTAGGGTTATCCTTGACCTATTAGCCTTGACATGGCTTTTAAAATCCTTAGAATGAGAGTTTTACAAGGAAGTGTCCATATAAAACATTATTGAGTTGAATTGTCTTTTTCACGATACCTGCAGAGTAAAGGTTTCGAAACATAGCACATGAGATTCATTTCACCTGTTTTAAAGTCACCTATAGCATGTGCATTACCACTTAAGCTGTCTCACCTGGGACTGCCTATTGAGTCGATGGAAAAACACGCATTTAGGGTACATTTAATTTGATCTGTTTTAGCTGTCTGCTGAACTGCTCCCAAGAAGTGCGTTTCTCTGCCGATTGACTATAAAGGGACTCTAAGGGGAGGTACCCTGTTGCACGCTATGGACATCTGCTCTTTTTTTGATGTTTTGAGGATAACTGTAATGTCAGTGATGTGAGTGTGTGGTTACCTGCTAGACCATTAGCCCTAGTGTAAGTCACACTCCATAGAAGGTAGCTCACAAATGGATATTTACAGTCTGGTTTGCAGATAAAGCCACATCTGTCAGTGTTGTGAAGAGGTGCATGGTGAGGAGATCTCACACATTTATTGCACTCCTAATGCTATATATAACTTCATGGTAAAAGCAGCAATGCTGGTGTAAGAGTCTCTGTTCTCCCTTTTTGTCCCTGACTGCTTGTTCTCGCTCCTGCAGTGTTTCCTTCTGTGTGTCAGTGCCATGTGGCTGTTCTGTGATGTCAGCTGAGGAACTGGTCCTGGCTAAAAAATGGGTATTTGGGGGGTTGTTATTTGTTATTCAGTACTAATTTACACCTGTTTCTTGAGCCTGTGAGTTGCACAGCCCCATTAAAGTTTGTTTAGGACAGGGGAAGGGCCAGACAGGCAGATAAGGGAAGGGGATGTAGAATTGCTTTTTTTGTCTGCAGCAATGCCTGCTTGTATTATGTGATATTTCCATGCAGCTCTGTTCAAGAAAGAGCCTGACTAAACCTGAGGTGTTAAATGGGCTGTTGTCATCTAACATTTTGCTTCATTTAAAAAAAGTACATAAGATCAGCTTGTCTGTAATGAGGAGAAACAGAGTTCCTACTGTGGCCCGCCTGCTCGCTGAGATTGTCCATTCCTGTGTCCATTCTCTAGGAGGATCTTCAGCACTTATTTGCTCTTGTCAAGTGAAATGAACTTTTCTGATTTCTTCTCTGGTCAGAGCTCCTGACATTTCATTCTTCATAAAGAAGAAAACTGGTGTAGTCTGACAGGAGTAACATTTGTCTCATCAGATCTGGTATTTTTCACCTGACTAAGTCTGATGTATTATGTAGTTTGGTGTGTGAAAGTAATTTAAAACTATGAGCTGGGAGGTTGGAGGATGGAAGCTTTGCATCAATTCATTCTGATGAGTCTTTTCTGTATGTGTTACTGGGAGGAACAGAGGGATTCACCTGTCCTAACTTATCTCTCTGTAAGTTGGATATTTTCATCTGTCTCTCCGTGCTTTTATGGTCAATGGAGAGTAAGGGAATGAGGTGACTCATCCTCTGGGAATGCTTGTCTTCTTTAACCGTAAAGGGAAAGCATTCTACATTTTAAACAGCTGGGACAGGGGGCTTTAACTCTAGGCTAAAATACTTAATACTCAATTGAGTTGCACACAACTCACTGTTTATACCACCAGAGGTTCCCTGGGCTTTTCCATCTAGCCTTCAGAAGGTTGTGGGTCTCCTCTAGGTCCTGTGTGATACCTGCCTGCCCGGCACAAGCCCCTTGGAGACCCCAAATCATCTCAGATGGCAAGAGATGCCTGTCTTCAGGCAGAACATTCTGTCTCTATGATTAGATGTCTGCATTTGCTGTGGATTCCTAAGCTCCCATCCCAGTCAGTGCAGTACTGTTGAGAATATAGCTGAGCATCTAAAGTGGGGGGAATCCATTTTGCATAACATACATGGTACCATGTGAGAAACCTTAAGTTATCCTAGGTGTCTGCACAGGGCTAGCAGATGTGACAGAGGACATAAAGGCATTGGCAGCACCCTGGAGCAGAATGAAGTGAGATGCAGTACACCATCCAACGTACCGCTAGCTGCCTGTGTTCAGGTGAGTTCAGTTTCAGTCACATCTTCCCAAATGTAGTGACTATATCTGACTGTGATGAGAGCCGAGGAGCCTCCTGTGTGTAGGCAGTTGTCTTAACCCAGAGGCAAGTCCCAACCTTGTGCAGCCAGGTGAGGTGAGTTGCACACGTAGCGTCTGTGTTCTACTGGATGGTGTACCAGCACAAACAAGAACCATGGCCCTTCCCCAGAGAGTTTGTCAGTGCAGTGTAGGAGAAGCAGGTGGCTGGGGACCAGCAGAGAAGAATGAGGTTACATTAGGCAGCAGATCTGACACGTTGAATTTGTATCACAGGGCAGAGTGAGATGAGACATCTGAAGGAGGAGAAAGAAAAAACTCTGTGCCTGTTCTGCCTTCCCAAGTATGGGAGCAGGATAGGAGAGGGAACATGTTTTTTTGCTGTTGAAATTGTCAAATTTGAGAGGTTGAAGGAAGGAGACAATGTAAGTTAGAGAAGATGGGTAGGCATGTTAGGATTTTCATTGGTTCTGGATGTGTTGAACAGATTTTGGCTACCTCAGAAGCCAGGTCTGTGTTTTGAGACCTTTTGTCTTTCTTATTCCTGGTTCCCCTTTTCATGAAATACTAGCTCAACTGATTTTCCTTGTCTAGCTGTTCCACCTGCTTCCAGTTGCAGTGGCTGCTTTCCACACTCGTGCCCTAGGTGGCAGCAAGGAAACTGGCTTTGTGTGCGTTAGGCTGTGAGCAACTGCAGGCAGCGATGTGACTGAGCAGAATTTATTTCTCAAATAGCTTCCCTGTATGCCCTGGAAAAAGATGGTGAGCAAGACAGCGTCCTGCAAGTTAACTGTGATCTGTGGGCTGCGATTTAGACCACACTGGATCAAGATATGTTAAGGGCCTGTGACCAAAGCCAGGTGAACATCAAGAAGATTTCAGATCTGACCTGTGGAGTTACTAGCCTTGACTGTGGGTCTAAACAATCCAGAGTTTCCCGTTCCCCAGCCTTAATGGGACTATGCAAAATCAGTATCATAACGTTTTTAATTGAAATATTTCTGAAGCATTAACAGAAGAAGAAATTAACTTCTGTGATGACTTTCAGATCCAAATTCTTAGAAACAGGAAGGATTTTTTTAATTAAAAAAATGCCATTTGTAAAATAGGGCAAATGGGTTGCAGAACTGCTTAACCATTAGGTTATATTTGGTAACTGAAGGAAAAGTCAGCTGCATTTCTTTCAAAGATCAGAATACTCTTGCCCTATTGAAAGAGTGAATTTATTTTTATCTTTGGTACTGCATCAGAGGTACTGCTGCAAAGGTGTTATTTAATTATTGCCTGACGATCTCCCATTTTCTGTGAGAAGGAAAGGCCTTTTTTTTCTTAAATGTGTTTCTTCTAGCCACACCTTACCTTTTTTAGCAATTAACTTCTCCCTTCACAGCCTTATTAAAAATCTACCCCGCCTATAGTGCCTTTTCTTTCTATCTGTGCCCAATTCAATTGCCTCTTTTTCATAAGTTATGTTTGTTAGCCAAATTCTTTCTTTTTTAAAGCTAAACAACTAACTGCTGGTGTTTGACAAACAGCACATTTTTGGGAGGAATTTGCTATGGAACTGTCTTCCTCTCATTAAATGAGGGGGTGTAAGTATGTGGGTGTGTATTCATCTATGTTTTTATGATTGCCTGTTTGCATATGTTGGCCTTCTTTCTGTGGGCCTCAAAATCTGTGTGTTGGAGTTGCTACTTCCTGACCATACAGGTATGTTGTGAAGATAATTCCTTCACATTATAACCTCTGTGGTGTGAGGGGGGGGGGGCGGGGGGAAATCCCTGCTCAGTGTAGCAATAGGTTCAACAGCCATTAAGAATTTGTTGATTAAAAAGAAATATTAGAGTGCTTGCTCTTCTACTGGGCAAAACAGATGGGGAGAACAGCATGTGATCATGTAATTAAAATCTACCATAATGCATACCCACGAGGTCACCAAGCAACATTAATTCTGGTATGGCTTGAATTAGGAGTGTACAAGTGAAGGCTTGGTTTGTGCTGTATGTGAGAAGGGATGCTTTTGATTCCTACATCCAAAGCTAGTGGTTGTTTTAAAGTACAGTGCTGCTTCATCTCAATTTTCTGCAAGTGTTAAGAAGTGGGCTTTGTGAAAACAAAGTCACCGTAGCCATATGTTTTTCAGTAAATACTATAAAATGAAGAGTGCTCTTCACTAGCATGCATTGGCTGGCCAAAGGGCTTGAGTTAGCTTTGAGATCTCCATTTTCTTGAAATCCTTGCAGTAGATATAAAGCATATGAAGTTGGGGTCAGAAATGGGGCATTAAAAAGAGCATTAAAGGGGAAGGAAACATTGAATCTCATTAATACCGAATGGGATGAAATTCTATGCACAACTGAGAGTCCCAGCCTGGTATCCTACAGGCATTCTGGTGTGTGTACTCATGTATGAGGTTCTCATGATGAAGGGAACAAGGCACATGCATGAGATTTGAGGGATTAGCAGCAAACTTCAGGCTTTTGCTTTGAACTTCCCGGTGGTTTTCCTAACCCTCTAGCTATGTTTGATCATATTCAACTTACTTATATGTTCCTGGTGAAAAAAAATATTCAACCCATCCCTGTCTCTTTTTAAGTTCTATGGTGGATATTAATTGTTACAGGCAAATAGGGTCTTGACCTGGCAAATATGCACATGCTTTGCTATATTTGCCTGATTAAATCTTTTGAAGTGAAGTAGATTAAGCCTTTGATATTGTGACTTGACAGAACTCCTTGAAGTGCGTGCACTCACACTGACTTACAGGTGGTGGGCGTTTAGCTCCACAGTATTCACAGAGTTCAGTTAGAGGCATGAGGTCAAGACCTAGAGGAGTTACAGGAAGCAGAAGGAAAATATTTGAATATTAATCAGCTATGACTTTGTTTACTTAATAGAATTGATAAAATGGATTTTAAAGCCACATTTATTTTTTATCCTGACATTTTGGGCCATAGAATCCATCAACTATTTTCAAAGGCTTGTGAATGGTAACCAGAAAAAGCAAGATTTAATTTTGTTACATGCTGATATGCCGTTCTCCTGGAAAACTGTCAGAGGACATCAAGTTAAAAGTGTCCGAAATTGTCACAGCAGAGCACTGCTTTCTGACTGGAGAGGTGTGAGAATGCTCTGTGATGCTGGGGCCTCAACCTGAGAAAATACACTCTGCAAGACTTGGCTGGTGCTTTGTAAGGCCCCTGCATGGCCTCTGTGCTGCTGCATCCAGCTCTGGTTTCCCTGGTACAAGAAAGATGTGGACCTGTTGAAGCAAGTCCAGAGGGGGCCGTGAAGATGATCAGAGGGCTGGAGCACCTCTCCTGTAAAGACAGACTGAGAGAGTTGAGGTTGTTCATCCTGGAGAAGAGAAGGCTCAGGGGAGACCTTACAGCAGCCTTTTAATATATAAAGTGGGATTATAAGAAAGGTGGGGAGAGAGTTTTTACCAGGGCCTGTAGTGACAGGACAAGGGCCAACAGTTTGAAACTGAAAGAACGTAAATTTAGATTAGATATAATGAAGAAATTTTTTTATAGTGAGGGAGGTGGACAGTGGAACAACTTGCCCAGCGAACTGGATGCCCCATCCCTGTAAGTGTTCAAGGCCAGGTTGAAAGGGGTTTGAGCAACCTGATTTAATGAAGGGTGTCCCTGCCCATGGGAGGGGGGTGGATCTTCAGAGTTTTTTTCCAACCCAAACCATTCTGTGATTCTAAATATATCAGTCTGACGTTGTTGGATTCAGCCAGTCTGTCTTCTGCATTTCCCGCACAAGGACCAGGGTAAAGATAGCAGTAGTGTTGAGCGGAGATGTAGAGGAGCCAGAAGCAGCCAGGGGTTGAGGCAGAGGGACAGCAGGCGAAGAGCCTCAGCGGACAGGGCCTTGCAGAGGCCAGCATTGGGCTTAGGTAGGTGGGGAATGGTTTAGGCTGGAGGTTTAACATCTTGCCTGTGTGGTAGGTTATCCCAGCAGAGGGCATCCCCGCACTGCTGGATATGAGCTTGCATGGTGTGCCGCAGGTGTGGGGTAGCTGTTGGTGTGCTTTGGGTGCAGCCTTACCGCACTCTCTGCGCTGTATCATGTGTTACGGTCGTGGTGGTGTTCAAAGCCCACGCAGATTCACAAAGGCTCAATTAGCGATAGGATGCGAGGGTGTGCGTTCACTTTATGTTCAATGGTGTAATTAGACATAAATTGAGATTTAGGAATAATTTACAGCGTCTGATAGAGGAGGAATAAAAATTAAGCAGAGATAGGAGTAAGTTTGTGTCTCTCAGTTCAGCGTTACTTTTTGGGTATTTTAAAGCTGTTTTGGCATAGTCTTGTTTGGCTGCTGACTTGTAATACTTTAAGACATCAATTTGTTGTTTATTATGAAAATTAACTAGATGTTAAACATTTTTCACAAATCAGACTTGATTTGTTTTTTCTGGGTGGAGAGTAATATTGTTCATTCTTTAAAAAAAGTACCAGTAAATTCCTCACTGCCCTTACATTTGTGTTTACACAGTGGTTTTGGGAGAGGATGTGGCATTATACCCTGTTCAGAGTGCTACTGGGACCTAGCAAACTAGAAATGTAAAACAATTCAAAAATTCCAGAGTTGCTTTCCTCTCTGGTTTTGTGGTATCTTTCAGAAGGAGGACTGCCTTATTCTGGGAAGATCTCTTTGTTGCCATCACTTTAGTGCTTGGCTGCCGAATTGTGTGTCAGATCCTGCATGCAGGGCACAGTGTTGCTCGCATTTACCTGTGCTGCTTACAGGAGACAAGTCTAAAATTCTTGTTTTTCATTCCCCTGACAACTCAGGTTTGCTTTTGTGCTTCAGATCTTTCTTGTAGGGCTGCTTACCATTTGTGACTGGACACTGAACCCACAGTGAACATTTTACAGCTGGAATGCAAATAGTTTTCAGATCAGCTTGTTTGGTTGATAATTACTGCAAAAAGCAGGGAAGCATGAAAGCGAAGGTGGTTATTACTCTTTATGCCTACATCTGATTTAGTAAGCTAGTCGAGGTGTGTCTGTAATGTCAGGACCTGTTCTCTGGTCTGGAGGGCAGCTAGCACATGCTAGCTGCATCCATAGTATTAAACTTCCACACCATTTGCAGCGAGCATTAGTACCCAAGCTGGCTATTGTGTGGTCTCTGCACCAGGCTAAATCTTGGGCTGAAGAATTATCTGGAGGAGTGCTAACTGCCCAGAATCAAAATCGTGCTGGACATTGTCAGGTCCCAATAGATACTATAAGGTTCCTAATAGATACTGTCAGGTTCCAGTGCCTGGGAATATGGCTGATAGTGTTTAGTTTGCTAGTGTAGATGTGGTTTATGGATTCTGGGTTAATCTACAATTTGTTTCCCTTCTACTTCCATGCTTTTTGTTGGGTTAACTTTCTTTTTTCACTGTGTTGGTGGAAGAACTGCCTTCTTGTATCCCAAGATGCGGTGCTTTCCATCCTTTTTTATGTTGCAGTATTAATTAGGATTCACTGCACTAGAGTTCACCAATATGTGTTACAGGAGGGTAAGAGCTGGATCCTAGCAGAAGATCTGTGCCATACACACTCCTCTAGCACTAGTTTTTTGGGTTATTTTTTTAATTCTAACTCTGTATTCATCAAAACATTCATAGCTTATAGGGCCATGGAGGGCCATGGTGAATATATTGTCTGTATGATACCACAGTCACAAAACATGACAGTCCTCTCCATTGTGCCTGTAACATCACTTAGAGATAACATTTTGTTTGTGTGTGGGTTTTGTGTGTTGATTTTTTAAAGTACTGAATTCAAAACTTAGTGTGGCATAGAAGCCACACAATTTCTAACCAGCATTCCCATGGTTATTGCTTTCCGTGTAATATCTTGGGTCTTATTTCTCCTCAGGCTTCCTGTCTTTGTCTGCAGAAGGAATGACTCCATTCACTGTTGGCATCTTCCCCCTATATGGGAACCTGTAGGCCATGGCCAGGTTGTTGGTTTTTATTTTCTCGTGGAAAAACTGAATAGTTAGTGGTCAGATGAGGTCTCTGCCTTTCAATTTCTGTATTAGGTGCTCTGCAGGGCAGCAGACGTGCCAGTTTTTTAGGTGTTAACAGCCAGAAGGGCACTAAAACCCACCAGGGCTGAGAAATGGATCTTCTGGCTCAATGGTGAAAAGATTCAGGCAGCTTTCTCCATCACATAACTACCTACTTAGGCTTCTTTTCCCTCCCATCTCTCAGGGCTGGGCATTATATAGGTCATTTTTAGTGGACAAGGATTTTTGCTGTTAGAGAAAAGTATCTGGAGCAGTGACCTTCCCAGTATTTCATTAGTTGATGAGTCAGACAAATTGACACTGGGATCTGGCAGTGAACTTCAATTCCATTAGGGAGCAGATTTTAATAACAGGATTAGAAGATGAGCAACATTGTTTGGGGATTCACTGTGTAGATAACAGGCTTTTACTAGGCTATATGTAAAGCTCCTTGGTAATACATGTTTTTCCACTTCATTTTCCAGCATTAATGTTTCACAGTGCTTGAACTGCTGCTTTGCTTCTCATGTCTCCCCTGTAAAAAAAACTTCCTTACCCAGGCAGCACGTTTCATTGCAGGTTTCCAAGAAGTACAGCGAGATAGAGGAGCTTTACCAGAGACTGGCGGCACGATATCCACAAGTTTCTCTTCCACTCTTACCTAGAAAAGTTCTCTTCGTGGGAGAATCTGACATTTGTGAACGAAGAGTTATGTTCAATGATATAATGAAATTCATCTCAAAAGATGAGGATCTAGCAGCAAGTCCTGAGTTACTGGAATTTTTAGGTAACTAAAAGATGTGAGTGTACCCTCTCCCATGAATGTGATTGATAAAAGCATTATGAAGTTCTTGACTCATGTGGTCAAAAACTAGAGAGTACCAGAATAAAGGCTGCTGCTAAAAATATCCTCTTGTGCATCTACAGTGCTGCATAGTCATGTTTTGTTTGCTAGTGTTTTCCCCTTCTCTCAGTGGACACGTGCCTCATTAAGAAGACCATGCTTGCTTTGAAGGTACCGATCCCACCATCTCTGATTTCCCATAGGCATGTACCTAAGCTGTGATTCCTAGTTAGCTGTGAATTAACATGCAAGTTTCAAAGGCTGAATAATCATATATTGACAGTGGAGGGATGGACCCTAAAGGGGCAGTGCAGAGTCTCCCTAGTGATCAACTGTTCCACATTTTGTCTGGTTTTCATTCCTAATAAAATTGTTAGGCCTTGTTGAAGAGGGTCCTAAAGCAATTTATTGACCCTGAGAAAGATTTGAATAAGAGACAGATTCTTTATTAGTTAAACCCATTCTCTGGGCTCTGGTTTTTTTTTTTAATTACTTTTTGTTAGCCTTATGCCCTCCTTTTGTATTCTCTTCCAGTGATTCATATAGTTCCTTTCTTATGTTCCTTGGACATAGCAGGGACTCACTGAATGAATGGAACAGATGAGCTCTCTGCTTTTAATTCAGCTGAGAGATGCTGAGCAGGGAATATTTCACTCTAGTGCTGTGCAGGATTCTCAGTATAGCATTAGTTTTAATGAAGTGAAGTTGCAAGGTGCTAGCAAGGCACCATGTGTGAACAGCTGATTCTGCAGAAGGGTTAAGCGTGGCCAGATTAGAAGTTCGGTGAGCCAGGCAACTTCCTAAAGCCAAGGGGGGAAGGGGCTGAGGGGGGGCAAAATTGCACAATATTTGGCAAAATCCTTTTGCTAATAAAGTTTTGGAGTTTTGGTTTGGTTTGGGTTTTGCCATGGTAGTGTTCTCTTTAAAGTAGACCCCTTGCACAGAGAATTCAGAATTCATGTTGATTAATCTTTGCATGCTGATTAACCTAATGATGGTGCACATGTCTACAGCTGAATTAGCCTGGACTGTCTTTTACTGTGGACAGATTGGGTGCAAGCAACGTGACCTGTTCATTGAAATCTGCCTTAGAATAATCACAGTCTCACCCTACCAAACCAGGTGGAACACAGATCCTCAAGCTAGTTGTGTATACTTTCCTTACAGGTGCTGGAGACATAGTCAATATATTCAGGGGTGTTTAGGGAGAATCAACATGGTAAGACACAGATGACTGTGGGGATAAGAGAAGCATCATCCTAACATTCACTGCTTACCCCAACCAGTATTGTCTTGCCTGTAAGGGGAGTATAAGACCACTTGCTCAGTGTAGACACCCATATTTAGTCAGTGAAGACTGCCCTGGGTGATTTAGCAGATTCAAGCGTGAAAAGCTGGGTGAGAGGAGGCTGCCATGTTACTTTAACAGGATGAAACCATTAATTTTATCCATCATGGTTTTCATTAGCCTATTTTTAGGTAGTCTTATTGTTTTACATTGCTTTCCTGAACATCCAGGAACACCACAGCAAGGAATAGTTCTCTCCTCGTTCTCCTGGGCTTTACATGTTAACAAGTATGGTTAGAAGACTTGGTCAAAGTGCATGTTCCAGTCTGCTGCATTTGCTCAGCTGGATGGATCTTGCATCCTGAAGGGAGTCAGAACTTCAGGGTTCATTTTTGAAAGTAAATTGAAGAGCTGCTGAGTAAACTTTTTCATGTTGTCTGATGCTCTAATTTTAACTTAAGTGAATTAAATTAGTAACAAAAAGTGGACTTTATCTCAACATGCTATGTGAAAGTTAGCTACCTACATCTAAGCAGAGTATTTATAGCCCCTCTGTAGCCAGTGGAGAGAAATAAGGATTTCAGAAGGAAACTCCTTCGCAGAAAACTTTATTTGGATGAGATGAATCACCAGGTGGAATTTCTGTTGTTTCCATTGACTATAGAAGAAACATAAATAAGCAGATTAGACATGAGCTGCTATGTCTCAGATAAAGTTAATTTCCTCTGTCCTTATCTGCTTAACTACTTTAAATCAGTAAACAGATCAGATACATAATGACACATAGTGGATAAAAGGGACAGTCAAGAATGTTGATAGAGTTTCACAAAAGCTGATTGTGTTCTTCGTTCCCCAAACAAAACCATCAGGAACAAGGGCAAAATATTAAATAAAATATGGTTGTTACGCTGTGTACTCAGTTTTGCATTTGTTACTGTATTTTGCAGGAACAAAATCTACTAGTGCCATTGACTTCAAGGGTAAAAACATTCCTGATGAGAAGGAGAAAGAAGAAGAAAATGAAGCACTGGATTTTTTCAAAGAGGAGAAGACACCTGACTTAATCTCACAGCTTTCGTCAGTGGAAAATGCCAAAACAGGGGAGAAAAAAGAGGAGGAAGAAGAGGAAGAAGATTTAGACCCTCTTGGTATAATGAGGTATGGCTGGTGGTGCCTTCATTATTTGGGTTTTAGCCTAGTTTTCTAAACAAGTAGGGCTGTTCTATGTCACTGTCCCCTTATCCCAACATTTTATAACATTGACCACTTTCAGCTGAATTTGACTGAGGAGGAGAGGCCTCTGCAGGTCATGAAGGAGGTGCCTTAGTAGAGGGGGAGACTTTGCAGTGCCTCTTTAGTGCATTCCTCAGGAAATCCAAGTGACAGAGGGACATTGTGAATGCCTTGATAACAGTCTTGGCTACAGTAGGCACTTCACACTGCAGTGTTCCACCACAAAACATAAAGCCACCAGGGTCCATTGGATGTGCCACTATGGCGTACACTGATGTTTACAGTGTCGAAACTGCTTTCGAGCTCACTTGTGTCTAGAAGGAGGTGAAGTTATAGCAGCATAAAGACCAAAAGAGCCAATACTTCAGTCATGATGTTCACAAATAGGCTTTTCTTTCCTTCTTCCCTTATCTGAACGTGTCACATGCTAAATGCTGCTAAGGCATAAGCAATAACAGCTTGAGAAACAATAACTGAATTGAAACTTGCTGGTGTTAGTGTCTGGGTTTGCTTATCTGTCCGGTAATTTTCAGACAGTTATTTTCTTCAAGATGGAATTTCTTACTGAATTCCCAAAAATATTTTTAATGTTTTTGGAAGCAAATTTGGTTTCTCAATGGCTGGGATCATGAGTAGTGACTACTTTTTTGAGGGTGTCTCAGTCTGTATATGCCCAAGTAGGAAAGGCTTAGCTGTTCTTGATCTTCAGTATGCACCGACTGACTGAACTGAATTGTTTCAGCCACCCACAGTCACCAGCCACTACTGAACGTTCTTTGTCTTGGACTTTGACAGTGCTTTCAGAATGCTTCTTCATAGCAATAGGCAGTAACTGATAGTAACAAGCCAGAGCCCTCTCTTGATGTTTCCCAATTACCTTGAATCATTTCCAAGGGGATCATTCACTCCAGGCTCTTAAGCCTCCCACACCAAGTTGGGTCAACTACAGTGATTAATACTGGAAGTGCCATTTGGACATTGCTCCTGCTATTATAATCATATATAATTGCTGATGTCCAGGAATCATCTTTTTTACTTGAAGTACTTAATCCTTTAGATATCACAAGAAAACTTCAAATATTATTCTTTTGACAAAGCACATGCTTAATTACTCAGTATCAAAATTATTCTTTTCTTGAAGAAGAGTTTTAAAAAGTTAAGTAACTATTTACAATGAGAAGTTTGATAAAGCAGTGCTTCCCACAAAATGGTCCTTAGCTGCTAAGTTTACAAAAGAAGCTGTCCTTTTTTGGATAGGAAAATGATCTACTGGTTTAGCAAATGCAATGTTGTATTTTCCAACTTAAAACAAGTAGAAGCTGTAAAGAACTTGCTGTGCCAAAACAAGCAAGAAGTTTGCTTTTCTGTTCTGTACAGTTTGACATAGTATTTGAAAGTCTTGATTATTTTGGTCTTTTAGTGCATTGAAGGATGACAAGATCTGGTATTTAATCCTTGTGTAGTTTATTGCTTCCATTCCTTTTGAGAACAGAATTCTTACTGGATCAGAGTAACTTCTTTTCTGTAAGAAGTTTGGTCTTCACTGGTGCAGGGCTGCAGCATGACATGTTAGGCAGTTTTTCACTCTAAACCAGTGGTTGCCTATCTATAAAAAAGATAAAATTTCCACATGTATTTATTGTTATTTTTGTAAATCTCACATGAACAGTGTCAAGGCAGAAACATGAAAGTGGAACCAAGAATCCTGTATCTGATTTTACATTGTCTCTTATTCTCCTGTAACTCATCCTGCTTCCATGGAAGGTATTTTCAATTCACATCAATGGAGATCAGATTGCACCTAAGCATTGTATCCCAGCTTTATACCATCTAGTAGTAGGTGTCTAGGTAGGAGACCAAAGGCAGGAGCTTAGCTGTCAGTAGATGGGCGTTTCTTGGGTGACCATTTTCAGGTGTCTTCTATGTACATTATAATGTTAGGTGCTTACAGGCTTTAAAGACAGAGCTTGCAGGCCTCACAGCTTCCGTGCCTCAGATGTGCCTGAAGTTACTTTGGGATGGGAATGAATAAAAAAGGAGCTGATGCAGGCTGGATAAATATGTTTAGTGGTAAACTGCTCCCTAATGCCTAGTAAATTCAGGTTAAAGAAAAAAAATAATCCCCTGTGAAAAACCTGTGAAAAGATGTAAAGTCAGCACTGAACCAGGCCAGTCTATTCCAAGTAGTATCAGTGGCCAGGGTGCTTTGAGCAGCAGAGCTCTGACCTAAATTGAATCATGTGTTTGGCATAATCTTACAGGGTGTTTTTTCTGGATGAGGATGAAACTGCTTCAGTAGCACAGGCCTCCATATGTTGTCAGCATGCTTCATTTGGTAACAACTTTCCCTCCTGGGCCAGAAGGCTGTGACTTGGATTTGGCCCAGCACTGCTGCTGTGCTGCTGAACCACCAGATATCCAGTTAAATATACTGGCCTTAGGGGTAAAATGCTAAACTAGGGCCTTTTTTTCTGGTTTTGTATTGCTGGTGATCATCCAGGTGGAAGCTCATAATGGTCTGGTTCCCTTTGCCTTGAGGAGACATCCCAGTTGTGCTCATTCTCTTCCTCACGTTCAAGGCTGTGTCTGAGTCGCTCCTCCATGTCTGGTGGGCATTTCCCTTGCCAATTCTGCTCTTAGCTTTTGTGGGTATAAATGATGATCTACAAACTTTGTGTTTCTCTGCTGTATTGTTTTCATGCCCAAAAGCTTTCTTTCTGTTTTAGCAGGGTGATCTTGGGCCATGTCTTGGATTCTTAACAGAAAGACTAGTTTTATTCTTGTCCAAGTCAGTGATGGTTCAAAAACTGTCATACCTATTTCTGATTAAGTTTTCTGCTTTTAACACCCCTTCTCCTTTATTTTTTTCCCCCAGGCCTGGTTCTTCCTAGAATAAAAGGTGTGCAAAAAAGGTTACATTTGTGGGGTGCAGTGTTGAAATGCATTTTGAAATATGTTTTTGAGGGGTGTACTTTCTCCTCTTCACCCTTCTTGATAGTTTGGGAGTATTGTTATTCCAGTGTATTGTCACCAGTTACTCTGCAAGTTTTCCCGGATGTTTGTAGAAATCTTCTCAGCTTTGGGCAGAATATACAGGTCCTGTAAGAATAAGCATTCTTAATACAGAGTAAGATGGTCCTTTGACATCAGCTGTGCAGCATGGAGTTAATATAGTGTACTTGCTTTTGTAGTAGTGGCACATGTCTAGCTCTATTTCATTTTTTTTGGCAGTGTACATATACAGTGACTTGTAAGTCACAAGGGCTCATAGCCAAACTATTTTTTTCAAAGTTAACATCTCCTTTTTTTTTTTTTCTTTTTTTTCTAGTAAGCCATGAGCATTAGAATATCCCTTTATTAAAATGTTTTAATTCCTTTATAAGTGGAAAATCTGATATTTTACCTCACGTTGTAGGGACAATATTAGGTGTATTGACATCTTTGTCTCTATTGTTCTCCTTAAAGTGAGTGCAATAATGCTCTTTATCACTGTTCTCTAAATCTATCTATCTCAATGTTTGCAGAGACCTATTTTTAGTGTCTACCATGGTGCTTTGACAACATACCTGGGTTTTTAGAGGTGCAGTATCTTTCAATACTGCTGTCTTTTAAAGGATTTTCCTTGTAAATCACAAAATAGTACTGTGTGGCTAGTAACAATTGCAGTCACAAATTTCTCCAACTGGAATGCCTTCAGGAATGAAAGAAGCAAGAATACTAGATCCAAAAGGGGCTAATCCTCTGAAGGAAAAGGCATGGAAGACAGCCACAAGATGGAGGAGCTATTCACCCACAGCTAGGATATCCTTGGTGATACTGCTGAAAGTTCTGCAATGGAAAGAGGTATAATTTGCCAGTGATTTGAGAGAAGATTTTGCATGGAGTGAAGAGAGCTGTGTGAAGCAGGAATTCGGAGTCAGCTCAGCTGTGTGAGGGTGCGTTGCCGAGGCTGACTGGGCAGTATCTGGCCATGTCTATACCGTTATGTTCTCCTGTCCTCCAGGTTAGATTTGCTATGTCCAGAATGCCCACTGGAAGTGGCTGCTGGCCTGTGCTGCCTCCTGGGCTGTGATTTGGGTGGTTTAGGAGAAGGCAGCTTGTCCCATGTCAGGGAAGTATCAGGGACTGTCCTAACAGCTGAATTGTTGAACTGAGCTCCTGTGTTCAGGCCCAAGGTGTGAAGGAATTACTAAAAAAAAAAAAAATAGTATGGCCCTGAGCTCCTCTGCCCACAAGGGTTAGCTTTCTGCCTGCTGCTGTGTTTGCTCCCAGTCTGCCCTAAGGGTTCTCTAGGGTCTTGCTTTCTGTAGGGAATTCAGGCAGCCAGTAGTGGATTTTTTTATTTGATCCAAGCACAATCAAGTTAGACATTTCTAGCTTTGAATCTTAAAACAATTTAAAAAACACACCACAGTAACTGAATTGGGTTTTGTCTTCTCCCTCTGTGTATAAACTATACAGTTTTATTGTTTGTAGGTTGAAGCCAAGAGCTTTAGCATCTCTCTCCTCTCTTTGTAGTTAGAACAACTGAATATAGTACTTGTGTTCAGTTTACTCCAGTAAACCTTAGACAGCAGCTGATTAAAATGACTCAGGACCAGCTCCTCTGAACAAAGCAGCAATAATTTTGCAAAAGGAGAGCAACTGCTTCATGGGTTAAAGCATGTAGCAGCCCTTTCAGTGCATGCATTTCTTCAGCTGCAATTTTCTGAGGTAATATTTTGTTCACCAGCTTGGGAGAACCCACCTTTTCCTGTGCTTCCCTTTCCTGTCTTCATCAGCCCTCTACAGCCCTTGCAGGAGCCTCTCCTCCACACATGATTCCCTCCCTTCCGTCCTTTTTCCTTTGCTTCCGTGAGTCTTTCAGTGATAGCTATCTTCCCTCAGACCTAGGTTTTTCCTGGCAAACTGCACAGAGCCCAGTGCTGGGTATTCCCCAGGCAAGAGTTTTTCTGTCTCCTCTTGGGTCCTGGAGAGTTTCTGTCTCCACTCTCTTCCTTTACTATTGTTCAGAGGATTTTCCCTCATGGCTTCTCCTCATCTAAATTTGTACTTTTTCAGAGAAATAAAGACACATGGGTAGGGGGAAGCTTTGCATCTGTTGTGTTTAAATGCAGATACAGCTGAGACCTGACAATACTTAGGAAGGGATGGGGCTGGTGAGGGCTGGCCTTTTGGGAGCCTGCTGCTGGAAGTTTTTAAAAGCCTTGTAGCAAGTTGTTGCTGAGGTCAAGCTCAACCACTCCTGGTGCCAGAGGTTTGCTGTTGCTGGGTTTAGTTGGTAAGGAGATTATTAAAGGACTCAGGGCCTTTTCTGGCTGCAGATGAAATGGCCGATGGCTTTGAGCAACAGCTTGGCAGGGAACGAGCAGCCAGGCAGCCAGCCGTGGCTTTGCCAGAGCCCCCCAGAGTCAGGCTGGCTGCAGGAGGAGGTAGGTTGGCGCACAAGCCAGCAGTTGTTTCTGGGTTGCATCCTACTTCATGTTTCCCAGCCCCTTAACAGCAGCCAGGCTAGAGTTTGTCTCCTGAGCTGTTCATTTCAGTGCTCCCTTTCCCTTTCCCTTTCCCCTTCCCTTCTGTGGCAAAAGAACCTAGGATGGCCTCAGCCTTTTGTTTTTAGGGGAAAAAATGAATGGCAACATTGGTTTGATCTTGCTTCCTCTGCCAGAAACCTTGGGCTGCCGAGAATGGCTGACAAAGAGGCAGAAATTGGTTTCAGGGGAGTTCTGCAGTTAGCATCTTTCCAAGTGGTTTTATTGATGGAGTGCCCTGAGCTGTAATAGGTGAGGGCAGTGTGCTTGCCAGTGGTTTTTCACCTCCAAGGAAGAAAATTTCTGCAGGCTAGAACAGTGTCGTGGCACAGCTGCTGTCGCCTGGACAAATTGTCTGAAACAAACTTGTGAAAATGTATGTTCAGTTGCTGTGCCTTCTGGTCCTTGGTTGGCAGGGTTGTACTTCTGCTGCTCCTCAGGCATCCTCCTACTCCTTAGCCACTCATAAATTCACAACTGCCTTTTGATCTAGCCAGGTACATGGATGACTTCCCCTCTGAACACAGTAGTATTCATATACAGTAGAAACACTTGTCTGTCTGTCCTGATCAGCTGAGAGGGAGTGTCAAAACATCGAAGAAGAGAGAAGATATAGGTTATTTTTTCTTTAATGAAATTCAGATAGTTTAAACAATGAACAAGAAGAGAAAGAGGGAGCCTTGTTTTCCTAGTAAGTGTCTGTATCTGTGCTCACAGCTGTGAAGCCTTTGGAGATTTAAACAGGCAGATCTTTTATTTTTCGTCAGTCATTGAGTCACAAGCTTAGCTTGCAAGGCATGCTCAACCATCACTTTGCCAAGTGACACAAGTATTTGTTGCAATTCCAGTCCAGCTGCTGTCAAATTGGCAACTTGCAAAATCCCAGTAAACAACCCTGCTCGTCTTCTACTGAAACATTTCTGACAGCTGAAATTTTCCCAAAAGCCAAGGATATAGATTGGTATACTTTTCTTCCCCATCAAAGAGAGGAAAAAGAAGAAAAAGCAGCAAAAGGTGTGTATTACCTGTCCAGTTAAAGGAAAAGCCTCACTTACGTTTCATAAACTTGTCTGCTCTTGACCCATTTTACGGGCAACTTTATAGCCTCTCCTTGGAGGTGTTTTAACTGAGTTGCTAGTGAGTAAAGCAGGATGGCAGGCATGCTCTCCTTCATCCTTCCTGAGGAAATTCAGTCCCTCCAGTTTGTCTGTGCTGAACTTTTTTTTTATGTTTATAGGTGCTTTGTGTTGTTTTCCCATGCAGTGGGCTTTCCTTTCTCTTCTACTTCCAATCCCATCTCCTGAGCACAGCTTCCCACATGTTTCTTTACTGCAAATTTTGCTGTGCCCCCACGGATGGAAGGTTGAGGGTGGTAGGAAGAAAGCAATGGAAAATGAAACCATACTGAATCTCACAGAATTGTCCGTATACGTTCTGTTTTGTGTGTTGAGTAGAAGAAACATATTCTCTTGGAATATGTTTTCCTTGGGAGAACTCTTCTAAGGCCTGTGTGGCTCCAAGTAGTGGAACTGAGAACCTTTTCTAGCTGTACTTTCCAACCAGTGGAATCAAGCTGGGTGTGTGAAGGACTCAGTCCTGCTCTCTCATTACTGTTCTGTGGTAGTGCTAACTGAATGTAAGTGTGCTTAGGAGAACTGAGATTTTCTGGTACTCCTGGGCTTGTAGTTGGCATATGTTACTAAGCACACCTTCAGGAGCGTGTATTTAACAGGTGATTGCAAAAGCCCTGCTGCTATGTCCACTTCTGGCTATCAGAACTGTACCTTGGGAGTCACTCAGACTGTCAGAGAGATTTGGAGAGGAGCGGGTGCGTAACCGACAGATCTAAAGTTGGCTACTCTGTCTATTCTTTTATTGTGGAAATAGTCACTTCCCTGACCTAAGGAAAAGTTCTGAGAGCCCTCCCCCATGCCAGCATTGTCCTTATCTGCATTCATATTTCCTGGTCTAGTGTAGTTTTGGTCCCATAAGATTACGCAGTCATTATTTCCCCAGTTTTTATGTTGCATGTTGAAGCAATTGCTTAGTTAAACTTCAGTGGTGAGTTTCTGTCATGGCTGGCCTGAGAGATTCCAGTACATACACAGCTGGAACACAAGGACCCTTTGGGAAGGAGTTTAAGTAATTATTTTAATGTGCTTCATTTTCTTTCTGATTGGAACACTGAATATACTGTAATGGGTCTTATAAATAGTAAATTTCTGTTTATACCATCGTCCTAAACCCTAAGGACTGGAAATAACTCTATAGTCTGGGTAGTGTTACAGCTGTGTATTGCCATCCAGCAGTGTTTCCAAGCAGAACACAAATGTAACTACACCTGGGGTAAAATGCAGCAAGGACTTAATAGCTTACTGCAACACTTCATTGCAGCATCAGACAGTAAGTGAAGAACCTGTAGTTCAACTGCAAATGCAGGGGGAGTTGCACCGATGTAAATACTCAACTTGGAATTTGACCAGCTTGCTGAAGTAGATAGGTCTGCTTTTAAGAAAGATGTCACAGGATTTTTAACAGGCCTGGTTCCTTGTTTACAATGTATTAAAGCAATAAAGCTTACACTTTTCTGTATATAGAAGAATTGTGGAGCCACGTAATGTCAGGGAACTGGAATGAAATATCATTGCCACTAGCTGGCACCAGCTCTCAAATAATTCCCACAGTCCTCTGAATGAACTCTCAGCTTTTGATTTTCCCATCCTGTTTAACAGCAATGTGCGGTCATTTGTAGCAGTGCAGCACTGAGCAGTGATGAAGGCGTGCAGAAGCTGCCATGAGCTATTCTGTAGGCGTATTAAGCAAGTCCTTGCATAACTGAGACAGGTTCGTAGGAAGCAGGAGATCCTTTAGAGAGTGTACAGGATAAATTTACAACTACACAGAATCAAAAGTGTCTTTTTTTTTTTTTACTTCTGCTTTGGAAGAGGATTGAACATGATGTAATTGGGCAGATTTAAACATGTTTTGTTTCACAGACTTTACAATAGTGGGATGACTCAAGTCAATTAGAATAAAAAAGCATTACCTCATCGATTAGCCTGCTCCTTCCACCAAGGCACGGGAAATCTTTAATCGACAGATGCGGGGAGCTGCTTGTAGATGAGACAGACTGCTAATGAGGGATGGATTCAGAGCTGCCCCATTGCTTTTCTGTTCACCAAGTATAACAGAATTGTTTGACATAGAAGAAGCTGTCTATGGAGTGAATGTGTGCTTGGTTTAAATAGAGGTGGGAGACTTTTCCTTTCATCTGATGCTGTCAAGTTCCTAATTCAGCAGACTTAATAAAACCATTGTTCTCTTTTCCCCATGGATCTGCTGCAGAAATTTCTGTCTTGGTTTCAAAGGATCAAAGAACTGGCTTTTGGAAAACCATTTTTGGAAGCGATCTGTAAAACTTTGCCCAAAATGCATGAATTAGCAGTTGTAACTATGGGCTGGTACTAAACACACCTGGGGATCACATCTCTTGCCACTGCCCTTTGCAGCAGTTGGCCAGATCTGGGATCATCTGAAGTGCCAGTGAAAGGAGAAATGTTTTTTAGGACAGATACACATCTGGGATTCAGTAGCTCTTCGTTTTGTACTTTAATTTCTCAGGTCACATCACAGTACTTAAAAGTTAGATCTCTCCATTATCCCTTTGGTAAAAGGAATAAAACTGATTTTAGAGGTCTGCTTGGGGAAAAGTCTCCCTTTTTACAGAAACGTGGCATTCAGATTGTTGTTAATGACAATTGTCATTGAAATGAAAGAACTGCTTTCTGTTACGTTCCATAAATTTTGGGTAAGACTTGAAACCTTTCCTTCCATATTGCCTGAGATGCTCAGTCATGTCTGGATCATACGGGGGAGTACAATTTATCATCACAGTGAAATATGCAGCTGTGGTAGGTGGTTTGACTGTGGCTAAACTAGTAAATAAAAGCAGACAGGAACTGTTCTTACTCTGTGCCAACTAGCATGAAGTAGCTTCTGTCCACAGCTAAATCCTTCCGCTCCCCAGAGCAAGGTGGCCACATCCAAAACAGGAAGGACCCTGAGCTTGTGCTGATCCCTGAACTATGTCCAGGCATCATTCGGGAAAGCAATAATTAGAATAATTAGCCTGGGCCAAATTCATGCCAGGGAGCATGCTACAAACTCACAAGACAGATGCTGTGTACCATTGTCTCAGCCCAAGCCCTGACCATGTTATCTGCTAGTATAGATGTTGGCTTTATTTACAGGGCAACTTGAAGAAGGTGCACATTTGGGAGTCAGGATTGGAGCCACTGGGGCCCTGTAACAAGGCTTTTCTTGGTGCGGGTGGTGCTGAGCATATGCCTTGGCACTTAAGGATGCTCTGTGATCATAAAACACCAAGGACGTTTTGCAGCAAGTATGTAGCTGGCTGCTGTGGTTCCTATCAGCTAGGACTCTTTTTTTTGGTGATGGTGGGCACAGCTCAGGAGCTAGCCTAGGACTGCAGGGGTGCAGCCAGCTTGTTCTGACGTATAACAGAGTTCAGTTGTGTGGGTGTGAACCATGGTGTGTCATTTATCTAGGAAAAGGTCTTTGACTTGGGGTTTTGCTAGTATAGGCTATTTTCTGAGGTCTCATCTCTGAACCATGATTTTCTGTAATAACTGCTACTTATTTGGCACAATACACAAACTGGTCAGAGTGGCTTGATGGAAGATTTCCAAGCTTCTCTCTTCTTTACTTTATTGCTTTTTGTCTGTAATAGCATTGAAGGCATTCTTGAAGGCATCATTAAATACAAAACATGGTGTCATGCCCTCAAAACCAACTTACAACATTATCTAGACCCATTTGCTAAAGGTGTCTCACTTCTCATCTGTGTGATGGGTTATCAGCCAGCATAGGCTGTTGCTGTGTATAACAGTCTTGTCCTGGAAACTTGTTCCTGTGTCATCCATCTTTTTTGTCTTGGCTATGAGTGATAGAGCCATGGCCCCGGCTGTTCATGTAATATGAAAAAAGCAAATGCATTCTTAAGAGGCTCCTGAGGGCTAACCCTCATTTCCTCCCTCAGGGGCTTTTACAGCAAACCCTGACCTCACTGGAGTTGTTTTTATTTGCTCAGTGGTGCTGCCAAGAGACAAGGGCAGTGCCACACAATGCAGGATGCTCAAACGGGAAGGAGAAGAATATGGTCCAGAGCTGCTGGCCAAGGTCTCAGGGGAATTAGTTTCAATTCGTCTTTTCAAAGACATCCTGTTTAGGCTGCAGACAGTTCACTTCTGGTTTTCAGGATTGTGTTTGTTCCCAATCTGTAAAAGAAGAGTGCTGGCATGCCCTGTCACATAGTGGTGCAGAAAGAGTGAATTCTGAAAGGTTGTGAGGGTTTTGGGGGCTATCCAAACATTGCAGCCTATTAGCAATAAGCATTGTTTTAGTTGCTCTATCTGGGTGGTGAAAGGTGGCTTATCTGTTTTTCCTGGGTGGGGCTGGTACCCAGGACCCCCTCCAAAAGGTGATGATGTTGAGAGGACTGCATCAAGTTTGTCTCCGTACACAGTCCTTTGGCAGTATCTCATCAAGGTTTGCTCCTTCAAACACCACCACATGCCTTTGTTCTGTGCCCAAGGCATGTTGTAGCACAACCCTCACATTATTTCAAGCACTTTGAACTGAAAATCAGGCGCAGAATAAATAGGAAATCCAAGTCACCACAAAGAGAAAGGGAAGACCAAGACTAAGTGTTTTATAGTATGGATACAGTCCTGCCCCAGCTGTCTTTTTCAGCAGGATAGGTGCGTATGTGCTGCCTCCTGTGCTCATTGCATCTCTGCTGTGGAATTCTGCTAGTCATGGGAAGGCAGGCAGCCTCAAAAGCCTTCTCTTCCCTGGAGACACCACAGGCAACTGTGGTGGGTTGACCTTGGCTGTATGCCAAGTGCCCACCACAGCTGCGCTGTCACTGCCCCCCTCAGCTGGGCTGGGGGGAGAAAATGCAATGAGAGGCTCGTGGGCTGGGATAAGGGCAGGGAGCCATCACTCGCCAATTACTGTCATGGGCAAAACAGACTTGACATGGGGAAAATTATTTTCATTTATTACCAGTCAAATCAGTAGGATAATTGAAATAAAAACTAAATCGTAAACACCTTCTCCACACCCCTTCCTTCTTCCTGGGCTCAACTTCACCCCTGATTTCTATATCTCCTCGCTGCCAGCAGTGCAGGGGGATGTGGAACAGGGGCTGCAGTCCAGCCATCACATCTCTGCCACTCCTTCCCCCTCAGGGGAAGGCTCTTCACACTCTTCATCTGCCCCGCCGTGGGTCCCCCCGCGGGGCGCAGCCCCTCAGGCCCGGCCGGCCCCGGCGCGGGTCCCCGCGGGGGCACCGGCCCTGCCCGCAGCCCGGCCCCGGCCCGGGCTCCTCTCCCCGCGGGGCCACGGGCCCTGCCCGGAGCTGCTCCAGCGCGGGCTGCCCGCGGGTCACAGCCTCCCTCGGGCACCCCCTGCCCCGGCGTGGGGCCCTGCCGGGCTGCGGGGGGGGAGCTGCCCCCCGGGGGCTCCGTGGGCTGGGGGCACAGCCTGCCCCGCCGGGGGCTGCGCCGCGGGCTGGGGGGAGCCTCTGCCGCGGCGCCTGGAGCCCCCCGGCCTCCTCCTGCCCTGGCCTGGGGGCTGCAGGGCTGCGGCTCTCACGCATTCTCATTCCTCGCTCCCCAGGCTGCAGTTATGCAGGTTTTTTCCCCCCTGTCTTAAATATGCTTCCTAGAGGCGCTACCACTGTTACTGATGGGCTTGGCCTTGGCCAGCAGCGGGTCCATCTTGTAGCTGGCTGGCATTGGCGCCATTGGATGTAGGGGAAGCTTCTAGAATCTTTTCACAGAAGCCACCCATGTAGCCCCCCGATACCAAAACCTTGCCACCCAAATGCAATACAGCAGGCACCAGCATTGTCCCTTGGTGGTACAAAGGAAATGAACAGAGACAGGACTGGGGCCAGGAGCTGTAGATAGGAGCTGGGTGGGAAGCATGGAGGGGCTTGGCGAAGGGCATAAGGCAGCTGCATGAATCAGCACCTGGCACTTTGGCTATGTTTGATGTACTATATGTTTACAGCCACACTGATCCTGTGGTGTTGGTTCTCTGTCCTAGCCATGTGGCATGTAAAAGGTCTGTAGCATTTCTTCTTATGGATCCAGATCCTGAAATGTCCTGGGTCTGTGTTTTCTGTCTGAAATCATCACTCTTTCCTCCAGCACTGCCACAGCCGCTGTAACAGCAGGGAGTAGAATCTTAAAACATTGAGCAGTTATTTGTAGTTGCTACTCCCCTGCTGTCATCAGCGTCATTTCTTCATTTTTCCACTAGTCCCTCCTACTCACAGGGATTAGCGATATAATTTCTGCTCCCTCTGTGTATTCAACAAGAGATCCCCCTTCATAAATCTCAGTTAATTTCTCACATCTCTCCTATTTACTAGATGGCTTAGTTGCACAAGATTCTCCACTAATGTAAAATAACATATACTTTAACATACTTTGAGTCCATTTAGGATTTGAGTCAGCAAACTGGCCCAAAGGATCAAGTTACTTGCCCAAGATCACACCATGAGGCAACAGAAGCTAATCCTGCAAAGAGCTCTCCTTGAGCTAACAGAACACTATTCATTTGCTGCTTTTTGTCCCTGCACAAGCCTAAGGTCTCACAGAGTCTAGCATTTGAGAGCCTAGCATTTGAGAACCTGAGATGTTTGCCAGCATTTCAACCAACAGTCTGTGTTCCCTGATCCATTTTCCCTGCTGCATCCTTTGCAGCACAGGAATCTTCAGCATTTCTAATCTAGCCAGCCCCAAGGGGGGTGGCTGGCAGTAGCAGATCATCAGGTAGCTACGCAGGAGCAAGGAGCAGGGTCTGCAATGAATCAGTTGGGTAGATCTGCAGGCTTGTGTCACTTACGTCAAGTCATAATTTTCTGGGGATAAGAGATGCTCGTTGAAGGCTTCGCTGAGATTGTCCATCTGCCATTTCTGAAGAGTGCTTTGGGAATAGCAAGTGTTGCTCTGGGTGAGCTGAGCTCTGAGAGATTTTTTGCCAATATGAGAGGAATTATTTTGGTTATGATTTTAGAATATTGTCATGGCTGTTAAATAACACCAGTGCTGAGCTGGATCTCATGTGTAAGCCAAAACCACTTGTAAAGACTACTTACTTCTTCCGTCACGTGTTTGTGGATTGTTTGCATTTATCAGGTTTCTGTGATTCAGCCCCCAGCCTTGCTGTGCTCCGCAAAGGGCTCACAGTGCTTCCCCACTTGAACCCATCCATTCAGCATGACAGCCAGCTGTTGTGTGCACTGAGCTCAGTGCCCAGCCCCTGAAATTACTTATGTTCCAAAAGCCTGTGTGCTGAGAAATCAGGCCAGTTAGTGATAAAAACGTAAATAGGAATCCAATTAAAAAAATGCAGAACTATGTCAGCTATTTTTCTGCTTGCAGCAGAAAGAAGCCCCTTGGCAGCTGCCTCTGCAGAGCCTCAGTATCTTGCTTAGGAGGGAGAGTTGTATGTCTCTGGTGATTCCTGGTGTGACTGTTTGACCTCCAGCAGTGTCTGCAACATCAGAAGTGGAATTGCTTCACGCAGTAGGTATATCCATGGTCTAGGGAATATTTTACCCAGAGCAATTTTATCTTACCTCTGTTAAAAAAAAACACAACAAAACCCAAACAAACAAAAAACACACAAGAAACCTCTAGACAGGAAAGCTGCATTTTCTTTTTATGGAAGAGGTTTTGATCTCGTCATCAGCAGGAGAGGCAGCAGGCAGAGCATGGGGCTCCATCTGCAACAGCGGTATCATTTAGCTCTGACAATGTCTCACTGTGTCCTTTTGTATTTTATTTCCTGTGGAGCCATCTCTGTGTTGCAGTGAGAGGTTTATTTTACCCATGGTGCAGCCAAGAGAAAAAAGTGACCTCTGTGAACAGCAAGAAGTGTGGGGGGGGGGTAAGGCAGTGGGGAACCAGGCTCAGCCCCATCTTCCCTCCTTGGGCTGTATCATGGAGCAGTCAAGACACTGCGCTTTTGAAGCAGTCTGCCTCTTGAGTGCAAATCCTGCTTGGCTGTTGATGGAATCTGCTCACTGCCTTGGTAACTATCCCTCCTCTGGCTTTCATAAACACTCTAGATGTGGTGTGACAGGTATGTCAGGCAAAATTTTAGACTGGAACATCATTTGCAGTTTGTTAGAGGTTTTCTGTAGGTTGTGGGTGGATTTGTGCAGGTACCAGGCAAAAAAAAAGAAGGGTGCCCTTCAGACAGAGTTTTACGGGGAGCCTTTGGGATTAGAGAGGCCAGAGGTTTTTGATGCAAACAACATCTCTTTGTTGCATTACCTGTTTGAGGCTTTTCTGTTCACAGGCAGATGAAAACTGGAGTTGTGCCCACAGTCTGGGTTCTTGTACCCATTCTACTTTCGCATGCCATGAGGAGGAAATTCATGTGAGGCAGCAGGACAGGGGGAATGGTCTCCTCCTGAGGAGCACAATATGAGCCTGTGAGGCTGTCAAACGTAGGTGGCAGGAGATGCTGCTGGATATAATTACATTTTGTTTGCAAGGAGATAAATATCAGGTAACACAGAATTAAATCTTTATATAGTAGATGTGGAACAGTTAGGTTGCCTGTCCTTGGGAGGAGGTACCAAGCAGTTGCAAGTCCTGCTGATTTGACTTTACCAAGACCTATAGTGACAGGACAACTTTAAAACTTTCAGTTTAAAACTGAAAGAGGATAGTTTAGATTGGATGTAAGGAAGAACTTTTTTACAATATTGCCTGGTGGAAAAGGACCTGGGGGTGCTGGCCTACAGCCAGCTAAACGTGAGCCAGCAGTGTGCCCAGGTGGCCAAGAAGGCCCAGAGCATCCTGTCTTGTATCCAAAATGGTGTGGTCAGCAGAACTACGGCAGTGATCGTCCCCCTGTACTCAGCACTGGTGAGGCTGCACCTCGAATCCTGTGTTCAGTTTTGGGCCCCTCACTTCAAGAGAGACACTGAGGTGCTGGAGCGTGTCCAGAGACTGGCAACAAAGCCGGTGAAGGGTCTGGAGCACAAGTCTGATGAAGAGTTGCTGAGGGAACTGGGGTGGTTTAACCTGGAGAAAAGGAGGCTGAGGGGGGACCTTACCGCTCTCTGCAACTACCTGAAAGGAGGCTGTAGGCAGGTGGGAGTCAGTCGCTTCTCCCAGGACAAGAGGAAACAGCTGCAAGTTACATCAGGGGAGGTTTACATTGGATATTAGGAAAAATGTCTTCACTGAAAGGGTGGTCAAGCATTGAACAGGCTGCCCAGGGACATGGTGGAATCAGCATCCCTGGAGGGATTTAAAAGACATGTAGATGTGGCACTTAGGGACATGGTTTAGTGATGGACTTGACAGTTAAAGGTTGGACTTGGTGGTCTCAGAGGTCTTCTCCAACCTAAATGATTCGATGATGAGACAGTGGCACAGGTTGCCCAGAGAAGCTGTGGGTGCCCCATCCCTGGCAGTGTTCAAGGCCAGGCTGGATGAGGCTTTAAGCAACCTGGTCTAGTGGAAGGTGTTCCTGCCTGTGGCAAGGGGGATTGGTCTAGGTGGACTTGGACCTTTGAAAAGGGCCCTTCCAACCCAAACCATTCTCTGTGTTTCTATTATTTAGAGGTGTGAGTGCCCAACACTTCTGGAAATGAGGCATGAACTATTCAGGTGTTCAGTGTTTTTTCAGAAATTATGCAAATGTCTAACAAGAACCTACAGTGGTATGTTCATGTGTTTGTTTGGCTTTTTTCACAGTTGTTGAAGAAGCCAGACGCTTCTCCAAAATGGTCGCTGTTTGCATTTGTCACTTTTACTTGCTAGTTGTAAGAACTATTGCCACAATGCTGGATACTTTCGGTACCATCAGTTTCCTATTTGTGAGGCTTTCTTTTTTTTGTGTGTTTGCTCCTGAATCTGTTGAGTGTGTGGCAGATAACATGCTCACTAGCTAGTTTTTTCACACCCTGTTTGTTTCAGCTTGGTTGACTTAGATTGTGAAGCTGCTCAGGACATTTTGTGAAGAATGTCTCATAAAGGGACAATATTGGCAGGTTGATTTCATTACAGTTGTCATATTTATATTCTTGTCATGTCGCACATTTTATTGCGTTATACGGCACTAGACATCACTTTACAGGCATGCAACGCAGTACTTGCCCAAGAATTTATTGTCTTTCAAGCTACAGACCTGTAACAATTATTAATTAGTGTAAGAGGATGGATTTTTTTTCTTAGAGTATAATTTTTATAGGGTCAAAACACAAAGCTAAGGCCTATTCCTGGAAGTAACTCCATTAGCTTGAATAGTGACCTGAAAGGAAATAGATCAAGGAATAATGTCTGGCAGAGTTTGTTAAGTCCAAACTGTTCCTCCTAGTTTTTTTCCTGATAAAGCTTCCTTTCTGCAGAAAGATTTTCTGTTTATTTAAGATTTAACATGACTTTTGTCTTTTATTGAAAACTGACTGGTAAACATCCTTGTTTATTTTGTGTGGTCAGCAGGTACAGGTGGTTATCATTTGTGATCAGCTTCAGCCTCTTAACTTCCTCTTGCTTCGCTAACTTACCTACTGTTACCTCTGCTTAATTTCATCCCTTTTTTCCCTTACCCTCCCTTCTGCATTTTCCCACTTTCCCATTGCAGCTTTCTGTTTCTCCTTCAGTTACAGCCTGTGGTCTTTTTCAGAAGCATAATTTGACCAATAGTAGTAATCTTTGGAGATAAAACAGAAAAAGAAGAGTCCAGGATAGAGGTCTGGAGGGTAAAAGGTACATGATGCCAATGGGGGGAGAAGCAGGCTGAAGATGACAAGGAGGCCTAATTGTCAGTTTAGAGAATAAGCAATATTCCAGATTCTGGAGGTGTCTGATACTGGCCATAAATTTGGGGAAATGGATTGAGGAGGGATGAAAAGGGGGATGAAAAGGATGATGTGGAGCAGAAATTGCAAGGACTAGGCACAGGGAAAAGAGAATGTGCTCCAGAAGAGGGAAACAGAGCAAAAATCAATGTTTCTCTCCTTCTGTCAGTTTGAAATCAAGTACTGCCAAACGTGCAAATAGAGTATTAAGGGCATAATAGAAGCTGGTGTACACCAAGCCCTGATGCTGCCATCATCATGCTTGCCTTGTAGCTCTTTTACTAATTCGTAGACTGAACAGCAAGGCATAATATTCTCTCCTTCTCATCCCATGAAAGACATGGAGAAGAACCAAAAAGAAAGAATTCTGGTTTCGTCCCTCCTTGCTTGAGGCATCTGAGTGCCAAAGTTAATGCAGAGATAGCTCAGGTCCTCTCTCTACAGAGAAGCAGATACCTGCAATGCTGCAGTGACATCCCTGTCTGCAGGAGCAAAGGATAGGAGCTTCCCATTGTCTTGGTCCCTGCTTTGGAAGAAAACGGTGGAAGGTCTCAGGACTGCTGTGTCAGTCCTTTGATAAGATATCTTTATTAACCGTCCATAGGCTTATAAAAGGAAAACAGCAGCATGAGTCTGGCAAGACTTTAGTAATGAATGCTTTTTTATCTGCCTTTCATTAACCTTACCAAGCATCAAGGCAATGCTCACCAGCCCCTACTTCTTTGTGTTGTACTTTTGTAACTTTTTTCTAGTTTCTAAAATAGCTTTATTTTTAGCCCTCTGTAACATCCCTGAAATTCTAAAACATGTTGAGTAGTTATATCCAGGGTGCAGAAAGATGCCTGGCAAGTTTTTTCCAAAACATGTTAGGGCACATTATCTGGTATTGCATGTTTGAAAATGTGCATCGTTAACATGAGTATTAGGATAAGAACTATTTCACTGTTGTCAGAAACCGTGAAAGTACCATTATTCTGCTTTGCAGATGAAACACAAAATAGTAGTGAGTATTTTTGGCTTTTTCACATCGTTATTGGCAACTTTATTACGCCTGTCTTTGTGTCCTTGCTGTGGTTTAATTTAGTCATGATTGTAATTTGAAACTTATCTTTCATTGTCCTTAACTTGTTTCAGCAACTCTCACATTCTGATTTAGTCTAGAAAATCAAAGGAAAACGATAAAGAAATTTCTTTTATGTTAATTTTCTTTCTTTGCAATCTACTCTGTAACCCTTGTTCCCTTGCCAGACACATGAGTGCCTGTGTGCTTTATTAGTTACTTAGTTGAAAACTTTTTAGGAAATCTTTCCGTATTATGATTATTGTAATGAGCTGTACACTAAACAAAAGTCGTCTGTCTGTGATCTTGTTGTCTGTTTTCAAATTATACTGAAAAAGGATATAATCAGAAAGCTTAAGGACAGATTATAAAACCAGCTTGGCTTCTTTTAGGAAGAACAGGTACTCCTGAGTGCTGAGCCCTTCAGAAAAATCTCTCCACAAAAGCAGGCCCCTAGATGGGACCTGAAAATCTATTCCTTCAGGCTTTCTTTCCATCTGTTGCTCTGCTGACACAATAGTCCAAAGCAGGCCTAATCTGGGGGCTGCAAACAAGAGAGATATTGCCTGCAATTGAATATTCTTCTTCCTAGTGATTTCTAATAGGAGATATATTCTGTCTATCATGCATTATCTTACTTTGGGACATGCCAGGGCCATTTAAAACACTGCAAGTTACTGTGATGTCCACAAGAAAAAATTACTGTGTGAGGTAAAATATCCCTGCGGCCAGCACTTGTCACAGTTGCTTAATGCTTAGCAGTCAGGCTGTGTTGAGCTGACGGGCTTAGAATTTCTATTTGGCATCCCTTGCCCAAAGCAGATGAGAATGACCCCTTTTGTCCTGTCTGTTATTATCAGGCAGCTTTGGAAAATGAGCACTGTTGAATGAAAAGAAAGCAGCAGATGACATTTTGTTTTCTGCATGAACTAGTGTATAGGTTCTTTGTTTTTCAGAAATGGTTTTCAAGGAGATGTGCTAATATTGCTGCTATTTTAGCAGTAGTTCTGTTGTTCAAGCCTGAACATAGATTTGTGGGAGTTGCGGTGTCCATTTATATTAGTGTGAGCTCTTTCCTTGTAAATTCCATGGGTTTCTAAAATATGAATATGTATATTCTGAATAAGTCTTCATAAATATTATTGTAACATCTACATAAGTAGAATCTTATTTCTATAAAAAAGTGATGGTCATATTTTCAGAATAATAAGTTCTGAAAATTTTTGTCCGTGCACTGAGATTACATTTACTCTGAACAGTTACATTCACTGTTTTAACCCCAGCAGTGAGCCTGGGTTAGGGACTCGTGTCTGTACTGAGCACAAAAGACAAGCCCTTTGGTTTAAGCTATTTGTCACCGAGCATGAGGTCTGGAGATCCAAGATTTCAAAATACAGCTGTCATACATACAGGTCTGGAAATCTGACTTCGGAGTGTCTTAGTCATCCTCATTGTTGTTTTCTACAGTGAGACATGGAGGCAGCCAAACAAGTGACCTACATTGTGTTGGTAAACAATAACATGAGTATTGCGTTTACAAAACGGGTTAGGTTAAGTGAGCGTCTCCTGCATACAGGGTTTTGTTGACATTTTCATGGGTGATTTGAGATTCATTTGGGAGCCAGGAGTCTCAGCTGGATTTTCCAAGTGTGCCAGCAGCCTGACTAGGTGGATTCATATTCCCTAATTTTTCATCATCCCGTTTTGGCCCATGTCAGATAGCAAGCTAGTCTTTATCTGTAGTCACTTATGAAGCAGTTTGGCTCCTTTTGGACTCAGAGCAGAAGACAGTGTTACCTGAGTCATTCTCTCAGTGCTTTCTGTGTAGAAGTGAGCTCAAATGACTAAATAGGTTAAGCTGAACAAAGGATACATCATCTTTAGGGCTGGTTTGGTTTTTGTTAAGATTTTTAAAATTCAGTAGAGTGATATTCCAAGGTTCACTTGTTTCAGCAACAAAAAATTAGCAATGATAAGGGTCCTCTTCTGCCAGTTGGATGCGGGTAGTTTCAAAATGCCTTCCCAAGAGCCTCTGCATCCCTGCACTAGTTTACTGCACCCTGGCACATCATGATCATTGAATTAACTATCCTTGCAGCTTCTCCTCTGCATGCCTACCAGCATGTGTCCTCACAATCAGCTGTTCCAGCGAAGTCCCTGGTCCCCTGTTAATGGGGAGGTAGCCTGAACATACAGAGAGGGGATGAGTGGGCAGGCAGGCACACGCTCAGACCAGCTGAAGCTGATTGTGAAACCAGAACCTCAGACAGACTCCAAACTTGTTACACACCCTTTCTCATCCATTAACCTCTGCTCAGCAGTGCACAGCCTGGACTGGCACAGCTAAATACAGAACCGTGGGAATCCTGTTTCCCAGTTAGAGACTGACCTCAACAGAGTCCCTGTATGGATATGCTGGAATTACTTGGCAGTCCAGCTGTGGCTTCCTTAGAAGGGTTGGGAGGGGAAACAACGTGAAGGCAGAAAAACAACTTCCTCGTGTTCCTACTGGTAGCAGTCAAGCCCTTTGGGTTTGGCCCAGTGCCTGTAACCGCCAGTGGAGTCCCATGGCAAAACAGAAAGCAAGCCAGTGTAAGTGGCTGGTTTGATGGCCAGACTAAACAGAGGGTTATTACCAGGACCTTTCAGTTAATTTCATTTTGGTTTAAGTGGTGTTCTTTATGACACTCTTTATGGTTCTCTTCTGTTTCATCAACATTTCCGACCTTTCTGGTACTTTTTGTTGCAAATAGCTAACTATTAGTAAACTCCTTGTTAACTTCACTGGGGTGGAGACCTGTTGCTTGGAAATTTGTTGGCTTATGTATGTAAGTACCTGTGGCATAACAGGACGTTATACATCAGGAGAGCTGTTGTAATTCTGAATGGGTGAGGGGTCTTGTCAAAGTCTTTTTGGCATTCTGTAGGATTGCAAATCCCCATCTATATTGTCATTCACTTCTCAAATAATACTTTGCAAGGCATGAATTATGCAAATAAAGGTTACTTCTTCCCCAGTAGATTGGATTTATTTGTGTCTACTAATTCTATTTTTAATCAATCTGCCAGCTCTGAAAGACTCAGTCTTACTGTTCTTCTGGTTTTGTTGTTCAAGATAATGGCTCTCGTTTTTTACGTTTTCCTTTAATACTTAGGTTCATTTGAGTGATCGATTTCTTACCACAGTTAATAAAGCAATGAATCTGAGTTTGTGTAGAAATCCTGGGTGAAAGCTGTGTGGCTTGTATGTATCATAACTTTAGATTTTGTCAGGTTTTGGAAGAAGGCTCTTTTACAAATGCTTCAGTTTGAGGCAGTTCCTTGGAGCTGACCTTTCAAAAGTAGCTCGGAATTCAGAAGTCACTTGAGGTATATCCATAATGAATATATATTAAAAAAAAAAAAGACACGGAAGTTTCATCTGCTTTAAAAAGACTTATAAATAGGTCAGCAAATTAGTTGACAACTGCAGATACCTTTAGTATATTGAATAGGGTGTATTTCCAAATAAGGGTGTATTTCAGTTCTGCATGGGGCTTGCTCTTAGGCCCCTAAAGCGCAGCATTTCCCATTGCTGAGAGATGAAGTGGTGGTAGTCAGGTAATATCATCCATGAGTTCTATTTTGGTGATAATAAACTTGTTAAAATAACTGGAAGTAACTGGACTCCACTCTTTTGTGTGTAGCTATAATCAGAAGAGGATTTTACAAGACTCTTTAATGTAGTTGGAATGTATGTGTAATCTTTTGACCTTGTTCTTAGTTTTTGATGACGATGGCATGTTAAGTGCTGATAATTGGGTTTGCTCTAGGCTGAAACCTGACCTGCTCTCTGGGAAGGAGAAGATCAGATCTTCTATTGTAAGAGGCACTCAAAGGGGATACTTTAGAAATGGCAAGGCCATGACTGCTAAAAGTAAGGAACTCTGAAATATGGCAGTTTCTTAGGAAGAACACTGTCCTAAGGAACTCTTGTCTTTCAGCTTAGTTTGAATTGGACTTTTCATCCAAAGCTTTTTGTCCTGTTCTCTAAATTTTTTTTTAATATCATCTGGTTTGCCTCATAACGCAAGCTACCCTACTGTGAAAGCTGCCTTGTAGCTTCATCTGGTAGAATATGACTCCTAGGTGTAAGAGCAAGAGGCACACGCTTTTCACTCTGTTCTTGCGGGGGGGGATTCAGCTCCCCTTGTTTGAGCCATATGCAAATGAGGCCTGTAATCCAAACTATTTTTTAGCTTCTATCTCCAGCCAGCGGGAAGAGGAGGAGATTTTCAGAGATTTAGTGCATCCAAATATGTGTTCAAAATAGACGGGATTAATTGTCCTGTGGAGGTGCATGTCTCTTTCCACTGAGTAGAGAAGCAGCCTAAAAATTAATGTTGTTTCACTGACAAATTTTAGAAAACTAAATTTAGAGGAAGTTAATCCAGTCCTTAGTTCAAGAAAGTACTGAGTGACATTTGTAGATTCTGCAAATAGCAGTCTGTCCAACCAAGCATCTTCCAGTCCCTGCTTGCTTCAACTTGAAGATGATGTAGTCTTCATATCATGTCTCCTCTGAGGAGGATGAGGGGAGTGTCTAACGCCTTTATGAAAGGAGTGTGCAGCAGTCAAAAACAGCAGCAGGCACTGGCAAGGAAATGGAGCCAAAAAGGTTTTTAAAAACCTGTCCAAAGGGATCAATGCAATGGTCCAACCTGTGCTTTGCTTTTCAAGCCATCCCTTTTCTATCTGTCTATGACAGTGTTGCTGGAACTGGTCTTCTTTCTTATTTTAGGCTTTCTGTGTGGGAGGAGTAAAGCTGCTTAAAACAAATGTGATTGAGTGGTAGTTTGTGCAGTACAGCATTGTTAGCCCTGCTCTTCCAGTTCCCATTGGATTTCTTGATAGTTCTTAAGAATACAAAACATAAGTACAGGTAGAGTATGTCAGACCAACAGTGTTTGCAGCTCAATATCTTGTTCCTGCCAGTGACTAACAGATGCCTATGTACCTTTCTCTGATCCTTTCCCAGCCTTCATCTATTTTCAGCTTATGGGGTTTTCTAGCCATAAATCTTCCTTGTTAAATGAAGAATTGTAGCTGACTTTCTTGTCTCTTATGTTTTAGAACTAAAAAACCAAAGAAGGCATCTGCTTCTCCAGCCAAGGAAGAGAAGCCAAAATTAACGATTTTTGAAGAGGAAGGAGATCCAGATGAAGGTCTTTTTGGCCCAGAAAAAGATTTCTCATCAATTGGTCCCAGGAAGAAGATGAAAGAGAGTAAATCTTGTTTATATTTGTATATACACAGATTGTTTTATTTAAAGCATGTGTATAACTGAGGTTTCAAAGTGTAGCAATACAGAGTATACAGGCTAAATAATGACTTGGGAATGTTAAGGCAAATCTTCAAAATCACCTAGAATCATTCAGAAAGAATAAATAAGATGTGTAGTTCCCGTAGGTCAGGGGTCCTCAAACTTTTTAACTAGGGGGCCGGCGCGCGGATGAAGTGGCAGGCAGTCATCTGCGGCTGCTTGGTTTCCCCCCCAACCCCCGGCGGGGGGGGGGGGGGGGCAGGGGAGTTCTGTAAATACCAGGGGCCAGATTGAGGACCCTGGTGGGGGGGCGTATCCGGCCCGCGGGCTGTAGTTTGAGGACTCCTGATGTAGGTATTTACTGTTGACATTTTGGGCTGGGATATTGTAGGTCAGTGGGAGCTGGCTGTCCCACAGTCACTCATGCCACACTAACAAGTGATGTGACCTACTTTTGAGTGCAAGAGGAAAGCAGATTTACCAAGTCCTAAGAGTGCAAAGAATGACTGCACTTGTGGATTTGAAGTCCCTGTAAAAAAAATAAAATTGTCTACATGATCTTTTTTTTTTCGGTCCAGTAGCCAGATTTACTAGCTAGTATTAATTGTGTTATATAGCATGATTTAACTAGAGCATTTTCTGGTTCCCCATTCTAGATCTGAAATTATTTGAAAATCCAGACCTTGGTGGGGTGGTAAGACTGGGTGACTCACTGCTGCTGCCAGCTGCCTGTAAGAACAGAGAGTATGTGCTGAACACAGGTCCTGAGGAGGACACTGAGGAACTGCTGAGGTACACATCTCAAATCTGTCTTGTCGGATGAAGGTGATCTGAGAAGTTCTTTAGACTTCCAAAGAGGTGAATTTGTGTAAATTTAAGCTGAAAAGGCTTAAATACTTTGAATGCTAACTGAATCAATACTCATGCTTACAGGTAAAAGGTAAGATATGTGTCATGGACCTTGGAAATCACACGCATTAAAACAGAAATTAGGAAGACCCTTTGAGAAAGGTAGGGTGCAAGGTATTATTCTGTAACTGTAAAGGAAGGGTCTTGGAGGCCCAAGGCATGCCATCTAGTCCTTGTTTTCTAACACGACACTTCTGCTTCCTGCAAGCGATCCTGGGGGTGAAAACTGACTCCATTATGAAAAGTGAGAAACAAAGAGGAATTCAGCTTTAGTGAGCTGAAATCAGGGGTTCTTGCCACAAGAGGAATGATTTTCTGCTGGTGGCTCATGGGCACATGCATGCTTCCAGGAAGAATCCTGTGCATACCTCTGCAGCTATAAAAGACTCTCATTAAAATATCACCCAGCTTTTAATTTTTAATCTGGTGGAAAGGAGGGCTCGAGCTCAGAGTCATAGGAGGGAATAATGTACTTGCTCTTACCTGCCCCCTTGATAGTGTAGCACTGGAACATATCATCACAATGTATTTTATTCCTGGTATCTCTCACAAGGCTAGTTTGCCTGCACTGCTAATCCTCAAGAGATCAAGCAGGAAGGCAATGTTCAGAGAGAACAGCAGCATCAGGGAATCTGTGCTGCAGTAAAGAGTCAGATTCATGCCTTCTGGATCTCAGGCTGGCATGTGAATGATGAGGCCAGCCTGCTCTGAGCGCTAATTCTTGCTCACAAGCTCCTGTTAGGAAGTATGATTTCCGCAGCAGGTACTAAACCCAGGAGAGAGAATCTGTGTGTGGTTTCAAACCTCTCCTGAAGCAGGCAGTTTTGCAGGTATTGCTTTCTACATATGCAAAGGTGCTAACTATTTCAGTGGTAATACCTGACTTAATTTAAACAAAGGTTAAATTGGGTTGGATGCCATCTCCCATTACATCCTGACAGCCCACCTGATGTTTATAGAAGCTGATGGGGCAGGACATGACCTGATTTAGTGCTGTGGTATACTGGGAGCAAACAGGTATGTGCTTTCAACATTTTCATGTTTGCTTTCTCCTCTGCTAGCAATCTCAGCACACAATGCTTGATCCAGATTGTTACAGCTAGAAGTGCCTGTTCCAGTCCAGTCCTGGCATTATTGTCCACTAGTGCAGTGAGCTTCTCCATCTGTCATGTTAATATCCTTTGAATTATATGTTTTCTTTTCCTCTGTGGCAGAGAAAGGTCTCTGAAGTCTGCTCTGAGACCAATAGACCATGCTTTTGGATCAGTTTGAGGTCATCAGTCTTAGCAGCACACCCAGATGGTTAAGGATACCCATGGGAAAAGATTCCATTTCTCTTAAATTTGAGAACTTTTCATTTATTCTTGTCCCAGCACTTTCAGTAGTTGACAAGTCATCACGGTCCAAATGCAAATGAAGTAGTTTGATGGGAAAGTTGCTACAGGAATCCAGAGGCAACTCCTGGCTGTGCAAGAAGTATAAGCAGATAGGTCAGGATCTGGTGACCTGTTCAGGTGCCTAACACCCCCTGAAATCACCCTAATAAACCTAGTTCACAGTGTTATCTGCACATGATAGAGAGCTGGTGAATGGAATGCAATGTGATTGGGGTTAAAGGAGAAGCTGTTAAAGGGGAGGAGAGGAGTGGCAGTGCTGTTCTAACCTAGTAGAATACTTCACCTCACCTTTATGTAAATTCATTGCAGTCACCTGAAGTCCTGTAGCTGAACTTTCTCAAGTGCTTATGCACAATGCACTTTGTTTTCTGTTCAGCTGGAAGCCTTAGCAGAACTGTCAGGTCTCATAAACATAGAAACAACATTTGAATCATCTCCCACCTTCCCTTACAACCAGACTGTTGTTACATGTTCTTGCAGGGCAGTGCCACAGTCCCTTTTCCAGGCGGTGACCCTTTGTGGTGAGAGAAATCTTCAACATGAGGTGAACCCTGCAATCTCTCTGGCATGGGGGCCTGAGTATATTTTGAGGCCTAAGAATAAATCTTGCCTTTGCCCAGTAGTTGTTGACAATCGCTCTCCTGTCCCAAAGGGGACAGAGGAAGTCTCTCCCCAGCCCTCAGGTCCGTTCACATGCATGTGGTAGATTCAAGAAGTGTCTGACTTACTGAAAAATTTACTTACCAGTGAATCACAGGCAGAGATAGGAGAGCACTGCCTAAGGCAGACAAGGTAGAACCTTTTTCTTCCGAAGGGGAGGTGAGAAAGAGATGATGTTCAGAGCGGAACACAGGAGCAACCAAGTCCTTTGTGATCTTTATGGTACCTGTGTGGTTGTAGCAGCAGTAGCACCACAGCACTCTCAGCACAGCAGTCAATCCCCAGCAGTGACTTGTAACTCTTGAGGAAGAGACTATTATGGAGACAAATGAGTCTGCAAAATGTGCGTGGGCTGTGCTTGTCACAACATGAGGGAGAAGAGAATATGATAAATGTTCTTATTGCAAACTGAAGACTGTGCTTTCTGTGTATACCTGCTCAAGTGACATGAGAATTACTATTTTAAATAGAATCACCTACTTTACATTAACAAGTGTTAAGCTTTGAGAAGAACCAATTTCTTTGTAAGTTTAATGAAAGATTTATTTCTATGGCAAAATATCCATGTCCATTCAAACAAACATCTTCCCTCTTCCTGTCCATTGATCAGCCTTTTACTGGTTACAAATTTCTTGGCCTACCAACAAATATTAAGTGATAGTGATGGAGAAACTAAGTGAATTACCTCACTCGAGCCACTGGCATTACAGATGCAGGCACTCTGTCCTAGCACTACGTCTGCCATAATACATGAGTGAGGTGCCTGTAGAGGACTGTAGTTGCAAGTCCTTCCAGAACTTGTGGAAAAGAGGTAAATTGCTGTGGTAGAAACCAGCAAGGTCATGTCCCATCATGTTGCCTTCAGGAAAAAAAGGAGTATGTCATACTCTTCCTTCATGGGATGTGCTTTGAGAAAAGGAGGGAGAGGTAACCAAGTCTTTTTGGCTTATCTCTTCACCACAGGGATACAAAGGAACTCAGGCCCTTCTGAGAAGTCCTGAGTCCCTTTGCTTTTGACTGTTCCAAGGTGGAAGGTGACCAACTGCAGTGAGGTGAAAGGGTATCTGATCAACCCTTTCCTAGATGTTAAAAGAATTATCCTTGGGAATGGATTTAGGATCAGGCTTCTCTTTTTTTCTTCATTTTCCTGGATGACATCATACTAGATAATGATTCTTTCTGGATGCATTCAGCCATCTACCTCCACTCTCAAAGCTCCTCCTCACATCTAATTTCCATTTAAGCCAGAAACAGAAGTCAGACGCTGCAGAAATCAGTGTCCTGCAAACTTTCCCATCATAGATTCTCATGCCATCTTATTTTCTCATCTGCATCCACGCAGTGGCCACAGATGTGCAAATTAAGTTTTCATGCAACAGGACTGCAGTTGATCTCTTCTTCCTTATTAACCTAATTTGTGCCTGCCTAGTGTTATGGATCAGGTTTTTGTGGAAAACCGGTGCTAGAAGTGACTCTGTGAATGTTGCAGCAGCATTGTGGGCCCACAGAACAACATAAATTATTACACATCCTAGCCTGAAATAATTATCACAGTTGTCTGAGCAGCTTTGTAGGAGAGATTTAATTAACTTCACCTTTGATAATGAATAGGGAGTTGACCTGGAAGGAAGCAGCTGTCAGCGTTAACATTTGTCTTTTTCCAGTGCTGAGAAAAGTGTCAGCAGTGGGATCCTGGTTCTGCTGCTCTGTAATGGCAGACCTGGTGTATTCTTTCTTAGGATTACACTGATCTAAGACTGCTGGTTTAGAAAGGGACAGACCAGCTCTTATCTTTGTGCTCCAGCTGCATTGTCCTGTCTGTACCCTTAAAAGATTAATTTGGTCTGTATTTACCAGTTGATCTGTTTTTACACAGCTATGAGCTGTGCCATCAGTGATAAAAATGATGACCCTTTCAGAAGCATTATATATTTTTAGAGACTGAAGCTATTTCTGAAACTGCATCCTGACAATGGTCATTTCTAAACACCATTCAGTCCATACAGCTTCTTGAGCAGGTTTGTTAGCTTCAGGCTTGCCAAGAAACTGTTGCAACCCTTGAAGCAGAAAAAGTTTGTATGTTCTTCATTCTGCAGGCCATTCAGACTAGCCAGGAGTCATATAGGACACCAGTCACCTCCAGAACCACATGATGAGTAATGCTTTCTCACTGTCCTGAGGATATGAGAGCAGCACCACAGCTGGGAGAAAAGCTTTGAGAAACTCCAGAGGATTTAAATCTAGATCCTTTGGGCAGACAGTTGTTTAGGTGATGGGCAGGTGGCAGAGGAGGTTGTGGTAACTGGCTTGGAAATTTCCTGACCACTCCAGGGCAGTTTCCCTTGCTTGCGGAGACCTGATTGTGAGGAAAGAACCTTGATTTGGCTGCAGTGGCTTTCAGTAAACAAATAAATTCTTCTTTTCCAACCAGTTTTTGGTGGATTTCATTTGCTGCCCAAGAGCACTTTCTGTGATGGTTTTCAAGCATATTTTTTTTTTTTGTTTCATTTTTCCTGTGATGTATAGAGATGCTACTTATGAACACTGGAAGAACTACCAAGTAAACTTGCCTAACAGAATAGAAAGGCTTTTACCGCACAGGAAACGTTAATTCTTGCCCTATGCCTAGGAACATGTATAGGTTGTATAGAATAATGCAGAGAGGTGACCTGGAGTCCTAGCCTCTCCTAGTGTAGCAAGAGATGCTTTTGCTAGGCTTGAGAGTCTCCAGAATTCAACTGTCTTGCCCCAGGTTACTTATATTTTTGACAGACATCTTTAGCTGGGGGGATAAAAGCTGCCTGCTCCCCCCTTTGCCTGGTGATGGGGGAACTTTCTCAAGAAGCAGGAGACAGAGGTTTGAACTCCTTCGGGCTGGGGGAAAATTGAACCAGCTCTCTGGTTCAAATTGTACAAATTGAATTATCTCATTTCCTGGGTGAGTGATCTAACCAGTAGGCTGTTTTCTTCTTGCAGGCATATGCATGTAGGACTTACCTGTACTAATGAGCCTATTCTCTGGCCCTCAGCTAGACTGCGCCGCCAGGCTGCATCCGTGCTATTAACACTCTCCAGCTGCAGAGCAAGGTGACTGTACGCAGCTGCCTGCTGGGAATGGTCCCTCCCATGCCAGCTCCAGGTTGTGCCTGGTAGTTTTTCACAGGAAGGCTAATCTGACCCAGACCAAAGCTGTGCCAGTGGTTCTAAGATTTCAGTAATGCAAACTGTCATGTTCCAGTGTCCAGACATATTTCATGGCACTGGTTAAAGTACCAGTATGAATTTACCTGTAATGGATTGCAGGAGAAAACAGGAAAAGGAGGGGAGATACCTCCTACACAGTCCCCTATGCTTTGCACTCCTGTGGTTAACTCCAGCCTGTATAATTTCCACGGGCCTTGTTAGAACATCACACCCCCTCTCTACTGCCTATAGCAGAAGAGGTGGTCAACAGATACTTCAAAGCCTCCTGCCTATTTTTGGGCACAAGTATTTTCCCAAGTCATATATGTTAATACACCTCTCCCCAAGGCTTCACTAAGGTATCTGTCATATTTGGTGTTAACACCAGACAAAGTAAAGACACCAATAATAAGATAGGGAAAGATAAAAGTCTATTCTGCAAGAACTGCTGTGAGTTGCATAACCTAGCTTCAAGCATGATCCTTTTGGATACTTTAATAAATTATGGTAGTCTTTGTCTCTTGATTTCATTACTGATTCTTCTTATTAGAGCAAGCAGAGGTCACTGTCCCCATCATGCTAGGTGCTTACACACATGTAGTCATTCCTGTTCCAAAGATCTTGTCCAGATAGACAGGATAGAGTTCAGGGAAGTGGCATTTAAAATGGTGATGTTCTGATGGCAGCTGTGTCTGTCTCAAAGTCAGAGCTGGGTTACTCTCTTGAAGCCCACATGCTAGCAGTCACATCATAGGGCTTTGCGATACACTTTCTTCAGTAAGGGTTTTGGTTGCTTTCTGTGTCTGGAAACAAAGAGAATTTCCACCAATAGAGTCTGTGAATCAGCACAACAGTATGGCAGGAATTTTAAACAATGTGCTGCTGCTTTTCCATTACAGAGAAAGAAAGAGACTAATTAGAGAATGATTAATTACATGGATTCTGCGCCTGATTGTTTATAAAAAGATGGGGGTGGGAAGGTTCTTCCTTTAATCTTGTTATTTCAGAATAGTTGCTGATTTTTTTCTTCCTTCTCCTGGCCTGGAGTTAAATATGGTGGTAGTTATGCACTGTAACAATTCATTTGCCTCTCAAGAAACAGAATTCCTTGTTTCTATCTCTGCCTAAGGCATTTTGCATTTTCTCTCTTCCGTTTTTCAAAGACAGTTGTGTCTCACATGATCAAACAACAGTGGATCAGTTTGCCTAGCAGTGCAGCACTGAAAAGCAGGTTTTGAGACAAAGGCTGCATATTATCTGCTGTGTTCTCTGTAAAAGACTTCTGTCTAACCAAGGTCTTGAAAAAATCCAGGACAGCAGATTTATATGATCCACTTCCAGACTTGCAAAAATCATCTCCTGCATAATTTTGGCCTAAAAAAACCCCCACCCTCCCCACCCACCACCCCCAAAACCCCACACCTTGCTGGACTGCATCTTTTAAGGGTACTCTGTGACTGTGCTGAGTGGTTTTGTTGCTGTGGTTAGCACAGAAATTAATCTAGAGCTGCACAGGAGCAGAGAGTTCAGGAAGCTGTACCATCTGATCAGGTTCATGAGCTGTATTTACTGCTGCCCCTTCTGGGCAGTGCACCTAGTTCTCAGGCAGTGCACCTACTCCAAAATCATGCTTCCTCTGTATGATATATATGTATATGTATGTATTCTTAATCTGGTTATTATGGTTTCTGTTATTTATGAGCAAAACTTTATGACATGGACACTGATACATTCTGTATTTGTTCATGCCAAGAAGGGAGGCATCAGATCAGCTGAAGAAAACCAGGCTTCAGAAATACCAGCCCTAACATGTTTTGTTTATTACACAGCAAAGAGAACAAGAACATGTCTTGGCAATGTGATCACAGGTGTGATATCTCTTAGATATCAGCGTTTGCAGCAAACAAAAATGCCTGGGCTTAAACTGAATTAATTTCTTCTATGTAGATGAAGTATTCAGGAGGAAGAAATACACTGACAAGGTGCTTTGTAAGTTAGGTGGGATATGTCACCTGCAGGGAATCATGGAAGCTAAAAGACATCAGAAATCTTATCTAAATAAAAGAGAACATAATCTCCAGGATTACTTGGGGGATGAAATTTGAGGTGCTGCCAGCTGGAGTACAAGTCCACAAGGTAGAGTTCAAGGTGCAGAGCTCTGGAACAGTGGCCCTGACTTGTCCATCCGTTGGTCTGTTTAGGTATTTTTCCTAGTTTTAGATATCAATGTTCAGGCGGTTGATTTTACAAGATTAGCCTTGGTTAAAACTGATCCTTCTTAGATTCCCTTTAGGAGTCACAAAAAGATCTGACTTCAACAATGATTTTACCTTAAAGGGTTCTGACCATCTATACGTCAGAAAATTCAGGCTAATCCTTCTTCACTTTATAGCTAATTGATGGTGAGTGTGGTTTGTCTCAGCCTGAAGGACAGTGTAAATTCCTCACAGCTTTTATTAAGGGTGAACGTAAAAAAAGAAACCCTTGAAATTATGCAGGTTTTCTTAATACTAGTGGGATCCTTAGCTGAGGGTGCTAGAGCTCTTGAAGTACCTGTGGTTTTAACATTCAGTGTTCACTAGGGATGGAGTAATAAAGCGTCTCAGAGACGATGATTCTTCTGTTGATCATCTTCCCCATGGTCCTGGCCAGTTACTCTATAATCAGTTGCTTCCCAAATTATGGAAGAGCTCAGCTTTGCTTTAACTGCTTACTTTAAATGTTGGCAGGAGGCCCCACCAATTGTTCTGCTGTGTGGTAGAGGCATTCACAGTATCACTCCTAAAGCTACTGGTGAACAAAGAAATAAAGGGAGGGATCACAGTCCCATTTAGTCAACAGAACTTATCTCAGTGGCTTCACAGGTATCTGAATACCCCCCCCCCCCAAGTCACCCTTGCTGCCTGGCAAGTGAGGAAGATATGAATTACAAAAGGCAAATGAGTGGAAAGACCAAAAAATACCTGCCATGAAATGAGGTGAGACTCATTCATGTGCCAGGGTCTGCCTACATATGGGGCTTGTTTTAAAAAAACATGAAAAGGCACCTTCCTTCGACTCCCTGGAGTATGGTATCCTGTTCCAGTGAGTGGAGCTGCTAGAGGGCTGCTCCAGCAAATCCCTCCCAGTCATCAGGGGCTCAAGTAAGAAGCTTCAGAGAATCCTCCCAGAGAGAAACAGCTGTTGTCTGTTCCCTTAGTCACGTCTCCATTTGCTCCTTGCCATGAGATAGTTATGGTGCTGTGACCAACAGAGAGCATCCAGCCTATCCTCCTGGAGGGAATGTGCCACCTCTTGATGTAGTGCTGGAGCAGAGACAGAGGGAGGGGATGGGTTGCACATATACCGCCAGCTCCTTCCTTGTTTAAGAATTACTTGACCAGACTTTCTTATCCTCACAAGTCCTCTAAGAGTGAGCTAAATAAAACTATTTGAAGGAAATTTAAGCACCAAAGCAAATTCCGGTCCCTTTGGAATAACTCTGGCGCCTTTAATTTTGTCTCCTAGTTCATTTGTAGCTTTCCTATCAGGCTACCCTTTGGCTGAGGCAGAGAGAGTTTTATTGCTGGCACTGTTACAGCCTAATGGGCTGATTCAGTTGATACCGAAGTTTCGTAAAAACAGTTCTTATAACAGTGCTTGTAAGCAATTAATCAGTTAAATCTTTTCACTGCCTAAGACACTATGGTTGTGGAGAAAGTGTATTTCACTAGAGCTGGGGTCTGGCAAGGAGATACCCACATATTACAAACCTACTGTTCTTGATCTTTGGCTCCTGGTCCCCCATGTAAAAGTTTTTGCTTGCACTTGATGTGCTGTAGCTTTCTTGGGTTTGTATGCTACAGTTAGAGGTGGAGTCTTTGCAAGTCTTGTATTTTGTAAGCACATACGAAATACGCATTTTATCAGGGGCTTCACTTTTGTACCTGGTCATTACGCAGCTGATTATCTGCATGGATTTCTAGTGGGGCTTTGACTGCTTAACAATTATTTATCAATCAAGCCTTTGGGAAATTAACAACAATGTTTACTCCTTCTGGTGTTTTGATTGACCACTGTGCTCAGAGGACCAAAAGAAGAGGTTATTTTGATTCAGAACACAAATTACTGTGGCCTGTAAAGACTTCTCTAGCTACGCTAATTTTTACTTTGCCATCTCTGCTATATCTTTTAGAGATGTTATGTGTCACAACCTTCCTTGCCTTTCCTCCACATACTCACTTGTCTTGTGACCTCTTGAAGTCACAAGAAAATCTGTTATAAGGGCTCTCTCGAAAACTTTAAGAGCTCCTGTGGGAACAGAGCTGGGCATGCACAGCAGTGCTCTGTCTCTTGATAAGGTCAAACAATGCAGGTAGAAAACATCCTTAACTGTTTCAAGTGTTTTGGATTATTTCACTAGGAAATAAGGGGAAATGATCGCCAGAAAGACTTGTAGCCATCACAGAATGCAAAACGTCTTCAGTTCCTTGTAAGCAAATGTGTTCACAATATTTTTAAAGCCATTAGTGTTTCCAGTTTCTCAGGATTGAGCATGGGGGATGCTCAGTCTCAGAGAGATGGGGATGAAGCGGAAGCAGAGCTGAATGTGAAAAATTTTACTATCCCATGAAAATTTCTGGGAACTAAAGCATCCTGTCACAAATCAAAACCATTTGCTTCCCAAACTAAAATCAAGTTATTTTACTTTTGATAATTGCAAATTGCTTTTAATTGAGACATTTGAAAGCATGCTTTAATATTCATTAACTTTGATGGTGAACTGAAAAACCACATTATAAAAAGACAGTTCTTATTTTGGCAACATTGAAACTTTTATGGAACACTCTTCCATAAAAGAGAAATTAATCAAAGTTGATCCTGCAGAAAGTTTAATTTGCAAGACTGAATTTTCTTACAAAACAAAAAGCAGCTCAGAAATTCCCAAGATTTTACTGATGTTTTCTTTTCATTTCAGAGTTGAAGATGATTTAGAGAAACTTTTGAAAGTAACCTCCAAACCAAAACCTAAGGTACCATCAAAACCACCACTGCCTCAGAAGCCAGCAGTTGCCCCCAGGAGCACTAATTCATCTCCACTGGCAAAGCCAAAGGAGAAGAGGATTCAGACAATGAATGAAGTGGACATTCTCCAGTATATCCAGGAAAATGAATCTATCAACAATCAAGATACGAGTCTTTTTTGAAGATAGTATTTTTAAAATGCAGTGATGCCTTCTTGGCCCAAACTTCCAGTGAGCTCAGGTGACAGTAGCAAAAGTTGACCAGATGTCTCTACTGTCACGGTGCTCATTTGTGTACCATGATATAGAAGAGCAACAAGTTTGACTAGTAGAGGCTCAACATGTTTTCAAAACAGTGCAGTTGGTATAATGTTGCCTTAGATTTTCAGGGTTTTACAGGGGATGTGGACAAGGACATAGCACTACAGATTTTCTGCTACTATTTTAGTATCAACATAGTACAGTTTTAGCTAGTTTAGTCCTGACTGAAAATGCTAAGCGTGTTGCACACATAGCCAATAAATGGTCTGAAGCAGGGCAGGATGCTGTTCCTGTCACTTTAGATAGTGTATTTCAGCTCACTGGAAAGGTCATTTTCCTTTTATCCTGCACATTTTTGTAGCAGTCCTTTCCTCCCTGACTGGTATTTCAGCGATTTATAATCAGGAACTGTTAAGTATAGGTAACAGTTCCTCTGTAGTGGAGAGAAACACTGAAATCCCAGCTAAGCCTGACAATCTGCTGCCTTTGTTGTTGTGCAAATGCCAATTTATAAGAGAACTTGTAGGACTGCAAACTTTTAGGATGCTATGCACCTCTGGCCCCTGGGGAGAATACCAAATGACAAGATGGCTAAGAGTGCAGCTGCAGATGTATGCGGAGGCTGCAGTGTGTAAGAGGTTTGGATGCTGTAGGACTCTTGTGAACCTACTCAAGATTCACAAGGGCTAATTTTTTCCAGCCAGGTCTTCCTGGGCTTCCACTGCAGTTAGTGGAGTGAAAGAGGTTTCTCCAGGAGGTGATTCAGTGCAAGTGTCCTGATGCAGGAACTCTGAATTGCTGTCTGGAGTCACTCACTTGCTCTTTCTCCTTCCTTTCTCCCAGAACTTAGAAGCCATGGTGATTAATTCCACTTAGATAAAATGATTTTTTTTTGATAAAACAGTGGCCTGTTCATTGCTATGGCAATAGTTAAAACAAGGGAAGGCAAACTTGGGATTATCCAGAGGGAAAAATAGGAAGAAAATATACTGGAGACATTTTAATATGCAGGAAAAGAAAAACATAATAAAACAGGTATCCTGGACTATGCCTCTTATTCCCCAGCTCAGGCACTCTGGCTGAACATGCTGAATTTACATCTAATGTGGGTTGATACCTGCTATCATGTCGAAGGAGATTCCTGAACTCATTCCACGTGTTCTATCCAGATGTGAAAACAAGCCACCCAGAGTGAAAAGTTTAATATATTTAAGCCATATTACTATCCTCAAGTTTGCCTTTCTAATATAGAACAAAATAAATAGAAAGCATTATATATATATATATATATGTTTAATAATGAAATTAACTCTTTTAGTATTTCCTTTTTAAGCCAATGGAAAATATGATAAAGGTCTTTTGATTTGATAGGACAGATAAAACGCAACCATTGGCTCTTACCTATGTACAGTATGTTTCAGTATAATAAAACATTTTGCTAACCTGCAGGTGTTATTATTGTTCTCTAGGTTGTACAGTAGCAGCAAATCAGAGATAAGAGATGGATTGCATTTAAGATCTGAGGAGCATTACATGGAGTTCAAGTGCATGCTCCACTAAACCCCTGTGTAACTAAGTATGAAACCAAGAATGTAGCTGCACTCATATTTCCTTTGAGAGCTGCTGAAAGTTAAAACTATATGTGGGCAGAGGTGGTACCTGATTATGTCTGTTCTCATAGTGCAATTAGGAAGCTTGTTGATCCCATCCTGCAGAAGGGGAACAAAAGCATGAGGAGAAAATAGATGACTTTCCAGAGAGTAGGCAGAGAATAGCAGTCAGGAGAAAAATTCAAGAGAGCCTTCCTATTGCACTACCTGGTGTCATGAACTACCATAGTATATTTAACTGAGAGTTGAGGAATTTTGATTGCCACTTTTTTCAGCACTATTCAGGGAGACTGTTTGCATTTCTGTATTTTTGGCCAACAGCCCATCACGTGGCCTGAACACTGCTAAAACTGCCATATTGAGGGCCTGTCCTGGTTTCAGCCGGGATAGTTAATTTTCTTCTTAGTAACTGGTGCAGTGCTGTGATTTGGACTTGTTGTGAGAGCAATACTGACAGCACACGGATGTTTTTGGTTGTTGCTGGGTAATGTTTATACTAAGTCAAGGACCTCTCAGTTTCTCGGGCCTGCCAGCGAGAGGGCTGGAGAGGCATGGGGAATTGGGAGGGGACACAGCCGGGACAGCTGAGCCCAGCTAGCCAGAGGGATATTCCATACCACTGAATGTCATGCTGAGTATATAAGCTGCGGGAAGAAGAAGGAAGTGGGGGGACACTGGGCATTATGGCATTGGTCTTCCCAAGTAACCGTTACATGTGATGGACCCAGCTTTCCTGGGGATGGCTGAGCACCTGCCTGCCCATGGGAAGTGGTGAAAGTGGTGAGTGGACTCCTTGTTTTGCTTTGCTTGCGTGTGCGGCTTTTGCTTTACTTGTTGGATTGTTCTTGTCTCAACCCTCGAGTTTTAGATACCTTTCCAATTCTCCCCATCCTTCTGGGTGGCAGGTGAGTGAGCGGGCAGCTGCGTGGGGCTTGGTTGCCAGCCGGGGTTAAACCATGACAAAGCCATAGATTTAACGATCAGTAGACTTAAGTTCAGATCTTCACCCTGAGTGGGGGATCAACAAAGGAAAAGGATTATGATTTTTTGAAGTAAACTAGAGATACCAAAGAAGAACAGAGCTGGCAGTGGACTGGGAAGACCAGTTTGTCCACCTAAGCAGGAACATCCTGCTGGTGGCGGTTCTTGCTGGCCAGGACAAGATGTTACTGATGTGATGTTGCAACTGAAGAGTAGGCAGATGCCAGAGCAGGACATGGTGGCTGAACACATGGGCTGGAGAGATACTTGAGTGTGGGCACTGGATTGTTCTTGCAGTGGCAGTAATTATGCCTGTGTTATCTCTCATAGACATTTTTCTAACCTGTCTTTAAAAATTTGTCTGTCTGGAGAGCAGCACTGGAGATGTCATAGCCTCCCTGGGTGTGCCATTACAATTCTTTGCCATCCTATTAGAAATGTTTTCCTACTGTTTGACACAACTGTTCCTTCTTGCAACTTAAGCTCATTACATTTAATTCTCATCACCACAGAAAGAGAACGAAGTGTATTCCTTTCAGTCTTTTTTCTAGACTGCACAATTCTGCCTGGTGAGAGTGGCAGCAAGACAGGTCAGGACATTGCTACGATACCAGCTTCTAACGACTTTCTGTGCCCTAGATGAATGTTGACATCTTGCATTTGATTTCTCCCGTTTTTAGACAGAATTGCTACATATCCACCTATCAATTTACCAAGGGCAATGAAGGATGCCAGCATCCCACACCTTTTCATTAACACCACTTGGTGCAGTGACACAATGTACAGCCTTTGTTCCAGCTGGGACTACGTTTTTCTTTCACCATTCCTATAAAGAATTGTTATAAGCAACATCATCTATCTGCCTTCCACCATCTCAAAGAGCTCCACTCAGCTTTTGCAAAGCAGTGGGAGGGTAGATATTATATATTACCATCATAACCATGGGAACATGTCCAGTAATACTGATGTAACAACAGTATAGCTGTATCCATTTTGAGTGGCCAAGGAATACTTTGCCCCCCAGCCCTCCCTAAAATTGTCAAATTACCTAAACAACACAGGGAAGGAAGAGCTGTTAATTGTTTCCTGTGCTAGGTTTTTAAGATGATTTTAAGGTCAATGTTTTACTTCAGAAAAAATCTATCTTTCCTGTCAAGGAACTAACATAAAAAGATCCTTCGTAAAACCCAGCATTATGCATTTGTTTTACAATGCAAATGTCTAGCAGCAGTAATATTTATAGGCACTTTGAGGTGATTTACAGTCCTTGAATAAATTATATATAATGAATCATTACTATACAAGAGAAGAATGTCAGGCACATGTATCACAGAAAAATTGAACATATTATTTGAAATGACACAGGGAAACCACACGACATACTTTGCATCCTGCCAGACCAGAACTTTCAGGGCTTTTTTTTCATGCATCACTTCTAGTAGCCACTATTTTATTAGTCTGCTCTTGACAACTCCTGAAATTCAATTATGGACCCTAATGTGGTTCTTGGCTGACAGGTATCACATTTTGACATTAGTAATAGCTAGCTCATCAGAAGATTTGCAAAGCAAGAGTTGTACTTAAACCCTTTCAAACAAAAGATGTTTTCTTTAGTGATTAGATCTCATAGTAGGTATGTCTGTTGCTTTAGAAACTGCTTCTTGTTTTGCATAACCTTCTGCTTGTTACGTGGTACCGCACTAATTACATTATTTGGGTCACAGTTAAAATACTGGTATCACCAAGCTGAGTATTTCAGAGATGAACTGTGGGTCATCTGCTCAGGTCTGTTATGTTGCTGATTTTTTAGGAAAGCACATAGCATTTAAGGCCTGATTCTTTCAGTGACAATTTGTGTTGGGTCTAAAACTACGTATTAACTCAAACTGGTATTTCTGCTAATATTTGCCCAGATGTTAGCTTCTGTAAAGAAGCTGAGCTTGCTACAGCTGAATACACAAGTCAGCCTGTGATTTAAGGTCATGAAAATCCAGCACACTCAGGGCACTAAGGCATTAGCTAGTGAAAGGAAACTGTAAATGACCAGCCCCTGTGGTCATTAGATTTAATATAGAGTAAAAGAAAGCACTGGTATTTCATTTAAAAATGTTGACTGTCACTAATGTCACCAAGGATTCTTGAATCTGTGTGTGTGTGTGCATCAACCATGTTTCTTATCCATGTGATCACACGTTTGTGACAATTTAAAACCTCTTGAGAGAGGGGGTTTACTGTGAAGCTTTATCTGTATTCTTACTTTTAATCTCTGCATCAACAACAGAACTGGATAGTCACTCAGTTGCTTTCTGTATTGCACCCATTCCTTCCTTGATTCATCTTTAAACCCTTCTGAACCAATTTTTTCAGCCCTTAACACAGCACTGATCTTCCTTTACAGCCTTCCACATACTACTGGTATTTGATGTCATGCATTGAACCTAATGAAGAATTCAAGTGAAGGGAAATCATGTACCTGCGTTACCAGAGAACTGTCTGTAGGGTACACTGCTTTGAGTAAAAATACCAGCAGTGAAAGGTAATGATAGTAAATTAAAGTAATAGTCAAATTAAGTGCTGCTGTGGGAGTTCAGAAGTCAATGAAGCTGCTTAAAGGATTGATTAGTCATAGATATTTAGGGACTAAGTTTTAATCATACCAGGATGTTATAGATGCTAAAAATTTATATGGGGTCAGGGAGACACTGGTTAGACTCGTGAAAGAGAAATCTATCAAGGGTCGTTAAAGATGCCGCTTAGAGCTTGGGAAGTCCTTGAGCTGCAAGTTGCTGGAAATGAGGAGAATATTCAACCAGTAAATATTTTTGTATTTCCCTATAGACATCTGCTTTTGACTGTTGTGAAGAATACTGTACTGAACTAACCCAAACTCACACTGAATGAGTCCCTTAGTGAGGATTTGGTGACTGAAAGAACAGAACATCCTCAGTGCTTTATCATCCTGCTTCCCAGCACCCTCAATGAAAGCCACCTACTTGCCTTACAACAACAAAACCATTTCTCCTATTCACTCAGGAGAGATTCCTGAAGTCATTGCAGTATATGCTTTTTCAAAGCCACTTTTGACACATATGTGTTATATTTGCAGTGAGCGGTGCAAGTCTTACTGTTATCAGAGGAAGATTTCAACCATTCTTGAATGCTCCTCCAGATCCCACCCTTAATGGTAAGACTTAGTAGATACTATGATGTGCCTAGGAAGTCAAATGTAACAGATTTGCCAGGGGTAACGAGGCAACAAATGACATCATCACAACCCACAACACTCAGCAAATTTTCGTGGAATAACCCCTAAACAGACCATCTGAGGTTATGTTATGCTTGTGAGGTGCTCAGGAACCTCAGAGTTTGAAGTCAAAAACCAAACACAAAAAGACGTAAGAGCCTGCTGGCCTCTGCTGCATTAACAGCCACTACAGTTTGTTACCCTCAGGTATATTGTTTTTCTTGTCAAGTACTTGGGGATCATAGTATAACATTTAGAGGTTTGGAGCTGTTAAAGCCATGGGGAAGCATTGTGGTCATCATGCCGTCTTCAAGTGGGAGTTTCAGTCACCTAGCAACATCAGGATGATGTATGAAAACCATCATTTTGTTGGTTTTTGGTAAAAAAATGCAAGCCAGTCTCTCCTTGAACTTGTTAAATACTCTCTGAATGCAATTTAGCCATTTGCTGCCAAAGGCAGTGTTTCTGTGCCATTTATGTCATCGAAAGGTTGCTTCCTATGACTGCTGGGGGAGCTGTACAGTCAATCTAAGCTGCCAAAATCCCATGCAGATCATTAGAAGCCTGGTGATGCTGATGCTTGAGAAAGGAGGTACAGGAATAGGATGTGACACCACTGACAAGCCTGATCGACTTGGAGAGCACCGCTGAGAATGGGAGAGACAGGACAGAATGAAAGAAGGCATCTGCCCGATTTATACACAGAGCTCCAGAGCCTTTCACATCTCTTGAAAAACTGGGGCTGCAGGGCTGAAAGAAAGAATTCATTTAATGGTTCTTTGGCGAGATGAGCACCATGGTTTTTCAAATGAACATAAAACCAAACAAAATAAAATCACAAAATTCCTAGGGTATTTACTGAGCACTTTTCTTACTTCTCTGCTAATTTATTTGCTTTTTTAAGTTCTTCCAGGCAATTTGTGCTAATGATCACAAACTTCTCAGATTATTTTGTTGGTAATAACAATGTAAGGCCACTCATTTCACCTCAGAGGAACTTCTAGAAATGGTTGTTTGATAATGTACAGCTATGTTAACAAGTTCTTACTGTGAACTAGAATAATAATTTCTTTACCTTGAATGCTGATAATCAAAGCTACCTAATGCTCCCCCCCTGCCTTATGCAATCAAATCTGCAGGCTGCTATGATTTGTTTTCCTGCTTATGCCTTCCTGTGTCTTGACCTTTAATAGCATACATATTTAATCTTGTGTACAGACCCTGAAAGGAATTTTTTGTGTCCAGAACTGCTATCTAATTATAGTTGCAAAGCCTTAAGCTAAAAAGAAAACCTAATTGTACATGGAATGATCTGGAAAATTCATCTTTTTCATGAGGAATAAAAAAAAAAAATCTGGAAGTGTCTTCATCAGTGGTTTAGCTTAGTTCAAGGGAGCACTTTCATAGCAAATCTCCTGATTGGCTCCATTGACCATACGCTGGTTCCCATGACAGAGCTGCCACAGAGCAAACTGGACACTTGGGTCCAAAGGACCCAACTAGAAGTAGAAATAACTTCCCCAAAATGTGCAAATTTTGCAAATGTGCAAATTTGCAAATCCTCCCTGTTGTGTTGCTGCACTTGCTGATGCCATCAGTGCGTGTTTGGTGGTAAACTGAGCCCAAAATCCAGCTGACCTCAACCTGTTTCCTTCCACCTTTGCAGTAAGCCATTGTACTTAGTCAGCAAAGGAAGGAAGGGGCAAAATCACAGGGAGGTTCAGGTGTCCCCTGGTCTGCAGATGTTGGAGTGGATTTCGCAATATCTATTCAGGTACTCTTAGTATCACAGTTTGGTCTCTGTTCATCTGTCTCTGTGCTCTAGGCAGAGAGTTAACAAGTTTTGCATTAAACAAACATTGGCCCGAACTAAAGGAGTAATTTAAGTTGTGTGATAATAAGTAAGTTGTGTGAGAGAGACAGGGAGAGGAAAAAAAACTCCTACATCTCTTGCTCCCAAGTAGAAATACAGAATCAGAGAATGGTTTGGGTTTGAAGCGAGCTTAAAGATCATCTAGTTCCAGCCCCTGCCACGGGCAGGGACACCTTCCACTAGACCAGGTTGCTCCAAGCCCCGTCCAGCCTGGCCTTGAACACTGCCAGGGATGGGGCATCCACAGCTTCTCTGGGCAGCCTGTTCTGGTGCCTCGCCACCCTCACAGTGAAGAATTTCTTCCTAATATCTAATCTAAGACTACCCTCCTTCAGTTTAAAGGCGTTACCCCTTGTCCTGTCACTACACTATTGTGTAAAAAGTCCCTCCAGCTTTCTTGCAGGCCCCCTTTAGGTACTGGAAGGTGCTATAAGGTCTCCCTGGAGCCTTCTATTCTCCAGGCTGAACAATCTCAACTTTCAGCCTGTCTTCATAGGAGAGGTGCTCCAGCCCTCTGACCGTCTTATCATCTCATATGTAGATGTCCTTATTACTTGCTACAAAATCCCTGTTTCTTATTCTGTTTCTTTCCAGTTTCAGCAGGAAAGGTAATGCTTGATTTTGCCACTGCTTTGCTTCATGTTTGCTGGAGTAATGGCAGATGGACGTTCGAAAGTCCCTGAGGCTGAGGAAGGCAAAAAGCCCACATTTCCCCACCACCCTGGGTGAGTACATTAGGCAGAGTACCAGCAAAAATTTAGAAGAAATAAAAACTTCCTTAATCAACAAGACAGGAGACTGTCTGTCCCAAGCCTGGCTCAAAAAATAGTGACTGGGGGTCACTATGAGACTCTGTGGCTTCCTCCCATTTGCAAACTGGCACCCCACAAACCAGGCCAGATGGGGTGGCAGGATGCTGGTATGGCTGTGCTCCACGCTCCCAGCCTGTGCTCGGGGGACTGCTTTCAGCTGAGGCTGACAAGCAACAAGGCTGTTCTGAATGGTGTTGCACTTGCTAGATTTACCAGCTCCATATTTGCAAGTCTGTGCATGATGACTCTGTTTCGTAGTCATGAGCTGACCCATTTCCTTTTAATGCAGTAATTACCAGATTAACCGCCTTCCCCTTCCAGGTGCTGACCTACAGTGGCTCATCCAGTAATTACTGTGGATGAAATCTGTAATGTCTGCATTTACCACAGCTTTTTTTTATCCATTTCTGTTGCTGTTTCTTTTTTTTTCCTTATTTTTCCCTTTTCCTTTTTTCCCCCACCCCTTTTTCTTTTTCCCACTTGACCTGCAGATTTACCAGCTTTGTGAAAGAAAATCATGGGGGTTTTTGGCTCAGCCATATGATAAGAAGAGAAAGAGAAAAACTGGGAGTTTAGTGGAAAAAAATAATACCATTTCCCTAGAGCCATATTTGAATAATGAATCCCATTTAATTCTCCCAGAGATCCACACAGGGAGTTACACAGGGCAGCATTAGAAACCAGCGAGGGATCCCAGGCTAAGAGGTGTCATTGTTGTCTGCTGTCTCACCTTACTGTGAAGACTGTGCTGCTGGCAGGGACATTTCAAACTGTTCTGGATAAGAGTGACAAAGTGAGCACAGCACCACATCCCTGCCCAGGGGCTGGGGTATTCACCTGTGTGTGACTGTCAGGGACCTGCTGCCTCCTTTTCCTTTCCCAGTAGCCATTTTAATAATGGCCATTTCATGGAAACAATATTCAGTTATTTTAGACACTTCAGTAGAGACTGGGATTTAAGACTGGAGTCATTTATAGGCTCTGTGTTTCTCTTATAGTACATATGTATATAGTACATATGAGAACGTGGAAAAAACAGAGAGGCTTTTTAATCCTCCCACAGTTAAACAGGGACTCTGTAGCACAGCCAGCAAAAGATTTGTCTGGTTTCCTATCTTGGCCATGAACCTCAAGGCTGAACTAAAAATACAAACAAAACAATCTTGTGGGTTAAGGGATTTTCTGATTTGTTTTCACTTTTTTGTGATGAGCATAAGCATGACCTGAAATATTCTCCCTCTGAAAAACTTTTGCCTGCCTTTTCTGTTTTGTTAGAAATTTAGGAAGATGCTTGGACTGCTGGGCAGCCAGTGAACTGATGACATTGCAACAGATGAAAGGGAGGGAGAACTAGCAATAGGACAGGATATTTTGGTATTACAAGTTTTAATTTCTCTTCTAGTTGAATACCTGTTTTGTGTTAAAATATCTAACAAAGTTTGTGAGAAAAAAAATGTTTGTTAGGAGTGCTAATGAGTTTTCCCAAATGAAGGGTGTGAGAATCTGGGTTTCCTCCTATTTTTTCCCAATAAAATATAAGAAGGAAATGAATGACCTTTAAAAATAAAAAAGGAAAAGCTAAACTGTTTTCTTTATGATGTCACCAAAATAGGCCCAAAGTTCAAATTCCTTTGAAAGTCACCTTTCTCTTCCCATCCAGTCTCAGTCCCTGAACCAGTCACTCTTCAGTCACCTACAGACTACTCAGAATCAATATGAATAGAAAATTTACTGAATTTGTGTCAGAACACTGTAAGACAAAACTTTTTAAATGGAAACTTTTTTTAAAATCATAGTCAACTTGTCACAGCAAAAACCAGAGATGCCTTCAGACGCATGAAAATTAGAAAGCTGTCTCTGCATGGCTTTCCCCTAAGCACTAGGACTATATCTTTTGTGGTTTCCTAAAAAAAAAAAAAAAGGTACTGGATGCAGATATGGGGTAGGCCCCCTTTTTATTTGAGGTTTTGCACAGCTTCGCAGGGCTGCTGTCTGAGCAAAACAGAAAAACACTGCTGCCCCTTCAGCACAGGCAGGGCTGTAACCATGCCTGAAATGGAAATGGTATCAGCCACCGCAGGGGCTGAGTTGAGTTTTCTCTTATTTGAAAAATTTCTTGTCTGAAAGCAAAGTACTGGTGGCAATCCTGATTCTTGGAAATACAGTTATGAAAATGCTTAAAGCATGATTAAATGCTGACTAATGAGCAACTACGTAGGAGTGTGACTATGCACAAGAAGGGAAAGCAAGGTCAGTGATTTAACAGAGAAGCTTTCAGGCCACTGAAGCACGGCAGGCTGCGGCAACAGGGCTTTCTGTCATCACCGTACCTTGCTACGTGTGTGTGTAAGGCAAGGGACTTGCAAGGACAGTGAGAAGTGGGATTCTGGAGTATGACTAAAAGAACATTTTTCTGGGATCTGAGTTGTTTCTAATCATTGGAGGCTTCCTATTATTCTTTCCTTATTGATTACATGTCACAAATGAGACAGTAATCCCATTTGGCACCTGATTAAACCAATAGGAACATGATCTTTATTAATATTAAGTGGCAAGTTATTCCTGCTGCAGACAAAGATGTCTAGCCATTTCCTTTACAGGGCACTGGTTTTAGTTCCTTAAAACTTTGCCAGATTTTTATTGCTTGGGATAACATTTCACATGCTCGGTTATTTGGCTCCAGTTGAGATATTAAGAAAGCTTTAGCTCAAACAGTTCAACAGTCTTCAGGTGAAGATGCTGTACAAAGTTCTTTTAGCCCGTATATTTTTTCTTACAACTGTGTGGGTGAGAAGGCTTTATAGACCCATGTCTTGAAAGAAGGATTTGGGAATCAGCATAGAAATCACTTGGATGTCAGAGCTGTGCCTTTTGCCTTATTAATTAGTAGCAGACAAATAAAGCCTAAACCTTCCCAAATTTATCTGTACAATAAATGGAAAAAAGAAAGGAAAAAAAAAAATCAATGCGTATACTGCCAGTACTATAATATTGTGGGCATTTCTGTACATTTTCCTGTGAACGTGGTCCTCCCTGACAGAGCCCATCTGCAGCCAGCCAGGGGACACAGCATCTCTCCTCCATAAGCCCAGTGCAGGAGGAGGCTGAGCAAGACTCGCTCTGCAAACACATCTTTTGGCTGCCAATGTCCAGCTCCAAAGGGGCTGTGGTGCCTAGCAAGTGATCATTTTGGAGCTGGGGGGGACCTACAAGAAAGACTTTGGCAGCTGCCGGCCAAGCAGATATTAAACATCTGTGTTTAGGTAAAGGAACCAAACCTCAAGAGTAGTGTTTCCTATCTCAGAGCTGGCAGGTGAGAACATTTTTATAGTCAATGAAAACAACTGGTGTTTCCAGACTGCTTCATCTGACCTTCTTCTAACCTGGGGTGAGAGGAGATACCCTCTGGAAGTGCCTGTTTTCCTCTCAACAGGACCCTGGCCAACTCAGCTGCAGACTGTAGGCATCTAAAATTAGGTGAAATGGATCCTGCCCGAGGAGGCTTTCTCCCCAAAAGTCATGACGGGTCTCCCCTGAGCTGTAAGTGGAGGTGGCGGCTGCTGCCACCCGCCAGCTGCTGGGAGGCTGTTCCAGGCTGGAACCATCGGCTGGAGCTGGGCCATGAGCATTATTTTGGGCCTGTTCCTGCACGTGTGCTTTGGGTCATGTGTTAGCAGACAAGGTAGCCAAAAAACATACTGGCAGTGGCTACATGAGGAGGTTCACGTTGGCCAACACAGGGAAAATGGAGAGATGGTGGCTTGTCCCAGGTGGAACTTGTCTCCTCTCAAGCCATAATGAGCAGTCTCCTGTGGGTAAGCAAAGGTCTGTCCCTCTCTGCCTTGCGGCAAAAGTGCATCTTTACAGGGCAACTTTAAAAAAATGATTCATACATATTAGTCCTGGGAGAGCTGTAGTTGGAGGTGTTGGGGTGGTGGGTCTATGCGTGGGGAAATCGAAGGTTTCAGAAAACATCTCATTCTCAAATTGCCACAGAAGAGCAGAATCTCAAACAAACAATACCTTCTAACCAAAACCGTGAGAGAAAGCACTGACCAGAAGCAATGGAAGTAGGCTTTCATTTGGAGTATCACTTTTCCCCTAAAAACATAAAGTTATAATTTAATTTTAAATCTAAACTAAAAGCCAGGGATGAGATATGTAAACAACTGTGACAGGTTTTTTTTAAGAAAAATAAAAATTTGGAAAACCAGAAATCCACTCAGAAAGACACCGCCCTATTTCAATTCTGTTTCAATAAAATTTCTTTTTTGGGTGTTAAAACTGAAGCAATTTTCTGCCCTGCTACAGACCTCAGCTGTGCTGTGCCACTGCATCCTTGGACAGACAGGACTGCCAACAAGGACAGATGCACTCGACTCCTTAACCAAACTAGAAGCTTTGGTACAGGCTCCAAAGGAGGTAAAGGCCTGAGCTGTAAACAGGCCAAGAACTCCTCTAGATCCATTCTGTCCTCTGAAAACCCACTAAGGAGCAGAGTGACACAGTGAGCATCGATGCAGATGGGCTTGGAACACCAATCATGCAATTAACACAGGTGGCTTTTCCAAGATTCATCTATCAAGGAACAAAGGAAATTGTGGGTACAAGGAGTCTCATGCATGCCTTTCCCATCACATGTAATTTGATTATGAGCCAACCACTTTATTCCATAAATATGACAGCCTAAGTGAGGCTCCCTTGAGCTCTCCCAGCCAGGCAGCACGGCTGCATGGTGGTGATCTCCCCTTGAGCTGGGATGCCCCTCAAGGTTGCTCCTCAAGGCAAGGGAGACCTTTTACCAACAGCAGGTCTTTGGTAAGTGACCAATATTGCACATAACCTTGTAGTACGATAACACTGATTTTGTCTTGATAACTTTGATTTGTGCCTTGGTAGTTTTAAATCATCATTCAAATGACTGTGCCTCAGAGTAACAGAGTGAACCTTGAGGAATTTCATATTTTGTATGCCTTTTACATACAAGTTACACTTGTATGTAAAGTTACACTTTTACAACACCATATTAAAACCACTTCTGCTAATACCTTTGACGGTGATTCTTTAAGTGATCTAAATTGCCCATATTTGCAACATAACCCCATTTCAGCAGGAGCGTCACTGTCTCGAGACTGGCAGCTCACATGAAGAGCTGCCTCCCTGAGCAGAAGAGCAGCAGGCTCTGAGACCTGCCAGTGGAAAAAAAAAACACATTCTCTGGCTGTGAAGACATTAAATATTTACAGTGTCAGGTGCAGGCCATGGCTGTGGCATGGCATCGGTGGGCTACTTGCCTGTCATGAAGGTGGCCTGCCAGTGATGAATCCAGACCCAGGTGTGTTGCCTTGTGTACCATTAACCCTACCAACATTTCCTTGTCACCGTGACCCGCGGTGGGGGGCCAGGAGGGTGTCTGCATGTCTGGAAGTGGAGATGGGATAAGGCAGCAGCAACAGGAAGGTACATCCGAGTTGTGCAGTGGAAAGCTCTTGTAGCTCTGCAGTTTTTCAGGCTTGCATGAAGGTGGTGGGAGAATTTTTGCAGGGGGTTTCACCCTGCTCTTGCAGAGTGTTCGTGTTCACCCCAAGTTCCTTTCAAAATGAAAGTAAAGAATGTTTTAAAACTCACAAGGTGGGACACGAGGAGGAAAAATACCTTTTGCTCTCCTGCAATCAGTTAGATTAGTGGAGTATTTTGGAAAGCTTGGGTGATAAATATTTCAGGAATAATGAAAGGGAACTGTACCTGCAGCTGGCCTGTGGGATTTTAACAAAACAAGCTCTCTGATTTGCAGTGCAGAATTTGCACCAAAAAAAAATAAGCACTATCTTGACTTCCTTGTGCTGACTGAGGGCTGAAGAATGGTGCCTCCACCCTTCTCATTCCCCCAAAGGGCCCTTTTTTCCTGATTTTGCGACAGGTGCATTTGGTGTCAGCCTGTCCAGACAAAGAGATGAGATGCTTATCTCATGTAGTGATGGAAAAATATTTCATTGACAAGTTATCCAAAGGACCACACACCTACATAAAACCTTGTAGTGTAGCCAAGATCATGCCTTTCCTCCATGTGTGCAGTTACAGAAGCTCCAGGCTCTTTGCAGGCAGTAATTAAGCTCAGTTTGTTGAAAGGATCACAAGCCACAAATAGCCCTTCATGTCTCCTGTCACACCAAAATTATTCCAACCTGATGTGGGCGCGTTTCTTTTTAAAATAAAACCTCCAGGTCTCAGAGAAATTCAAGGAACCCAAAAAGCACTCTGGTGTGCTCTGACTTGCTTCAGGCCTTTTATGGATCACCTCTAAAGTTACCTGGAGATGATCTCTCAGCAGCAGTGCTGGACTGAGGGGCTAAAGCAAATCACACGTGTGTGCCCAAACCCAAGCTACACTGGTCCTGCTCCTCAAGCCAGGACAGAAGTCATACCTGACGGTAGACACGGAAGGAGCCCTTCACCCATTTTTCTATTTTTCATGTGTATGCAAAGAAACCCCATCCAGTCCCATCCTGAGAGACTACCTTGAGCAACTGAGTCAGATAAATACATCACACTCTAGGCGAGGGGACCCTGCCTTTGCAAACAGTCATGGGAGGCTGGAAATCAATTAGTGGGTTTGTTCCGACAGCAGCTAATAAGGAGCCCCACTTCTCTTGCTAGCTACTCCTAGACCTCCTCAGGTGTTGCTGTGAGCAGGGGTACCCAGACCTGCAGCTGTGTTGTCTCCTGCTGCCACAGGCAGGGTGGGAGAGGTGCTTGGAAATACAGTCCTGAAAATTTACATTGTGTGACAATGAAGGGGAAATGTGGGGGGTAGGTGGGAGAAAAAGGAGGCAGTATAGGGTGAGGGGAAGCAGGGTGGGCTGGTGAAAGCCAGTGTCAATGCCCCACTGTTTAGTCTGTATGGTAGGGGGCTACCTTGACCTGCCTCTTGCAGGTCCCGTGGAGCAGGAGCCATTCAGGAGTGCCCTCCAGGGCCACAACACCCAGTCATTTAATCAAAAAAAATTCATTTTCTCTGAGACCTTTCCTTGTGTGAACTGAAGCAATAACAGGGAGAAGAGGGAGAGTATCTTCAGAAGTTCAGACTCCTCCAAAGCAAAACACTCAGGTAGGCGCACCCAGATTGTCTTTGCTAGTTCCACTAGGGAGGCTCATATGGGTACAGACTCGCAGGACTGGGTGTTGTCTTTGTACATAGGATGATACAGGTAATTATTGGATGATTGAAAGTACCTGTTGCTGTTAACACCAACACATTGCCACCAGGGGACAGAGAGATTGAAAACAGCAGTGCTCAATTTTGCTATGAAAAGGCTGAAACACTGTTAGCAAAATCCGAAGCGGTTCCCTCATTGTTAGGGTGCCTCTGTTTCTCCTTATGGGTTTTAGGACTAGGAAGCCATAGGTGCTGCTTTGGCAGTTTGCTCATCTGTCGCAGCAGCTAGTAGTTCTTTATTTTATCTGCCCGTTTTTAATGACTGCCCCTGTTGCTGCCTGCCAGGGGACAGCCTGCTCGTGAACATGGTGATGGGGGAGGGTTTGTCCTCAGCAAATTTGCAGCCCGAGGGCTCTGTGGCCAGCTTGTAAAAGAAGAGACAAGCCCTTGGGAAAGCCACAGAGAAGCTAAAACATGAGGCTAATACAGCATTTGAGGGGGCAAGCTAGGGTGTGCAGGAGTGGGACAGAGGGCTGGAGCTGCTGCAGGAGTTGCAGCCTGGTACCAGCACCTCTCTTCTAGATGTCTGTTCCAGTTCTGAAGTGTGCATCTCAAGGGGCCTGAATTTTGCAAATGACAAGCATTAGCTGCAATGTTGTTGCAACAGTAGTGACCTAGGGACACAAGTAAGGTGTGATTTGTAGGAAAGGTCTGTATTTTTTGATAGTCCATTTTCAGTAGTAACATTGCTGCAACTGGGAGGGAATACAGATCTGCTTTTGAGTGTGTGATCCAGTTCCTACTTCTTGGGGGAAAGGCATACAGAATATGAAATTCCTCGAGCAACAGATAGACTTAAGCCCTTAATCCTCCCCTCTCCTCCTCCCCTTCCACTCCCCACAGCAGGGCTGGAAGAGGCACCATAATTTACTGCTTGGCTAGTAAGGTGTCCCCAGATATGGAAGATTGTAGTTCATATCTTTCCTCTCTCTGAATTTGTTTTAACCTAATTCGCTATGTTAAAACATGTTCTAGAGTTTGATGTTCCCCTAAACACAAACATTATTTCATGTTTTTTTATGCATAAGAAAAGCAAATGTTCTTTGGGCCATTGAGTGCATGTAAATTATTATGTCTTCATAATGTAGACGTGACAGTATGTACCTCATTTTAGTCCTCCCTGAAGATGAACAGAAGGATGTGTGGCCAGCAGGACTAGGGCAGTGACTGTCCCCCTGTACTCAGCACTGGTGAGGCTGCATCTCAAACCCTGCGTTCAGTTTTGGGCCCCTCACTGCAAGAGGGACATTGAGGTGCTGGAGCGTGTCCAGAGAAGGGCAACGAAACTGGTGAAGGGTCTGGAGCACAAGTCTTATGAGGAGCGGCTGAAGGAACTGGGGTTGTTTAGCCTGGAGATAAGGAAGATGAGGGGGAACTTGAAAGGAGGTTGTAATCAGGTGGGGGGTAAGTCTGTTCTCCCGAGTAACTAGTGACAGGACAAGAGGAAATGGCCTCAGGTTGCACCAGGGGAGGTTTAGATTGGATATTAGAAAAAATGTGTTCACCAAAATGGTTGTCAACATTGGAACAGGCTGCCCAGAGAACTGGTTGAGTCACCATCCCTGGAGGTGACTTGTAGATGTGGCACTTAGGGACATGGTTTAGTGGTGGACTTGGCAGTGCTGGGTTAATGGTTGGACTCAATGATCTTAAAGGTCTTTTCCAACCTAAATGATTCTATGATTCTATGAAAAAGGTTCTCAAATTTATAAGTACATATATTTCATTCTTTGGGGCAGCAGCTCAGAAGGCAATCTGACCAACCTTTGATATCTGGCTGGATGTCTGGGTTCAAAGAAATTAGGAGACCTAGGTCCCACTGGCTTCCATCTTTAATGAGGAAACTGTGACAGTGCCCTGGGAACTGAGAACAAGTGATGCTGGCAAAAAGGGAAAGTGGTTTATGCCTTGCTGACACTTTCTCATCTCATTCCCATTCACATCCTGAAGAACGTGGTGCTGTAATGCAGCAAGCAGATTGCATGTGAAGCTGATAAACATGAGAGAAAGCTACATGTTCCTGAGCATCCCAAAAGCTGCACAGTCTCCATTTCCCTAGAAACAAATTTTCATCTGTGTAGGGATGTGCCTTCAGGATTGTTTAGCAGATTTTCATACCCAAGGACAATGCATACATTAAATTGGTTTATTATCTGATTCTGGGGCTTTTTCACTCTTTTCAGTATGTAAATTGCTCCATCCTTTCAAAGGCTGCCTGTGGTCTGAGCAGCTCCGCATGTGTCTTGGAAAGCCCCATGAAATGAATACAAAGGCTGGCCCCCTTTTCCTTTAACATCACTGCCTTTGACAAGGTCTACAATAGTCATCACCTAATTCCTCCTATAAGAGTGTCAAACATAATGAAAACCCAAAGGAAGTGCTTACGAGACTCAAAAGGAGTGCACTCCATGCTCTGCTTTTGCCACACTGGGATTTCCAGCAATGAGCCTTGGACTGGCACAGGATGCTGAAGCCCAGCAGCTGGGGACCAGCGCTAAGCAGCTGCTAGCACAGGTGATGCTTTGCTGTGGGCAGCAGGACCTTCTCGCCTTCTCCAATCTAGCACGCGTGAACATGAGCTGATGCACCAAGACTCAGCTACTGTCTTTCTGACACCAGCCTGACACCTCAACAAAATAAATACAGCAAATGGGAGCAGAAGCGTCAAGAGAACCTAAAATCTGTGACTGCTTTTAAAAAAAAACTCCACAGACATTTTGATCTTAAAGGAATTACCATGTGGCTTTTGTATCTCAAGGAATTATTTGGCATCGCCTGCACATCATATAGGAGGGATTGGCATTGAATTGAAGTATTTGGTAGTGAATTTAAGAACAAAAAGACAGATTTGTATCTCTGTTCCCAGGTTTTCCCCAGCGTTGACATATTTCTCTTTCTGGGGGAAAGCCAGAGTCCAGCCTCCATCCTCCACATGGACAGACACGATACCTGTGTGATTTGTAGTGTTATGCAAATAAAATGGCAAGACTTGTTGGGTATTACTATTGCTCATTTGCTCTTATAGCCAACTTCAATTTTCCCATAGAAAGAGCTAATGGTAGAGAATTTAATAGGTTTCCAAATGCTTCCTTGCCCTTCAGGATAAAACTGCTGGGTTTAGAGGCTAGATTAAAAGAGTCAGGCAATTGCTTCAATAAGCTTAAATTTTTGTTGATATTGAAACCTTTCAGAAATCTTTGCTGCATTCTGCCAGTTTTCTCCCTAATCTGTGTAACTCCTCTACCACCAGGGTTTAAAAGAAAAAGGTAAGGTTGAGATGAACACAGTCTTTCCTGAAGCTAACAAAACCCTCAGCCTCACAGCTGGCCTGGGACCACGCTCTGAGCTGGAGCTGGGGAGCACTGAACAGCCAGGGTGCAGCAGCACATGCCTGGGATAGCAAATGCCACTGCTGCAACACACTGGGGACCATGACACTGGGTGTCCCAGCAGAGGTGCTGGCACCGAGGGTGACACCTCCTTATCACAGGCTGCGGTGGGGGAGCCAATGCAGACAAGCTTTCTCCTTCAACATCTCTCCTGTGGCTGCTGCTTCCTGACCCATGTTCCCATCGCTCCAGTGGGGTGGGTGCAGTTTTCTGCAGAGCTGTGCTCCAGGCCAGCCCTGTCACTGGAGGTGATTTACATCTGCTCCATATCCTTCTATCCAGCACAAATTGCTTCTTCCTTCTCCCATTCTTCACCAGCCTCTGCTCACCACTGGTACGTAACCATCTTTTGGTAAAGGCAGACCCCTGCCCATACAGAAAACATATTTTTTTTGTCTGTTAGTACACCAAAATGATGAAGACATCATTGTTTCAACACACAGGTATGGGGCTGAGTTTTTATTGGAATGGCCCAGGAGTTTGTGCTGGCCTGGAGTTGCAGGTGACCAGCCAGGACAGCCCCATCTGCCTCCCCCATCCCCGCAGTGTGGGAGCAGGGACACCCTCACAGTCCAGCTTCAGAGCATAGGTCTGGACTGCTTGCAGGTGGCACTGGTACATGGGAAGAGGTTGCACTTCAGTTTTCTTATGAAACTATGGGCTATTACCAGCATCTAAAACAAAGTACCTTTGCCCCCATGTTGTCTTTTGTTCCTCCCAGGTCCAGGGGGATGTCTGGAGTTGTGATACCCTTTGCTAATGGTGAAGAGCTCCTTCCCCATAGCCCCAGGAAGTCTCATCCTTCAGGAAATGCCCTTCCCAGGCCTGATCCTTGGATTTAGTTGTATATAACATCAACAAACACTGAGAGTAGAGCAGCACAACTGCAAAAAAACAGGGGATGCCACTGACTTTGCTGTGTGAAAAGGCCTCTCTGCACAGCAGCATCACCCTCGCAGTGACACTGTGTCCTCACCTGAGCTGAGCCAGACTTTGAATTTATTACGGGCTAATCAAGCTGGGAGACATCCAGAGCTTTTTCAGCCATTTTGATGAATCCCCTGCAGGGCAGGGTGGCTTCTGAGGCACTGTGGGTTTGGTCTAGCCATCTTGAATGGCTGTGGATCCAGACGCTGGAGTTCTGGTATGGGGTCCTTGGTGGCAGACCTTAGGTCTGTGCGGCCATGCTCAGCTCTGTACCAGCCACCAATGCAGAGGTGGGACTAAGGGTCGTGCTGCTGGTTTCCTGAAACCCAACTTGTCTGGCCATAAGCTGGCTTTGCAAAGGGTTGGGCATATCTCTTGCTGTTAGGCACTTTGCACTTGTGCAGCATGGAATGGTGATGGTGTCAGGCCTCTCTTTTCCCTTTAGAAATGCTGCATGAAAGAGTGCCTCTAGAGAAGACAGGCAGTTAAAAATAACCCTGCAGGCAGCCGTGACTAATGTGCTCATACACAGAGAGCTGCCTCCCCCTCCCTCTTTTGCCAGTGGTCACGTATGTCTCCTGTGCATGTCTGTGGTCTGCAGCCTTGGTGGGGCTGCAGAGTGATGGATTTACATTCACTGGGAGAACATCCATTATCAGCAATGCTCTGGGGTTTAAGGTCTTCAAGTCACTACCTTAATAACTGCTATAATCTGGAGGGAAAATTGCCTAGTTTCAGCAGACACCCTGCTCAACATTATCTTGCGATGCCGCCTGGTCCTGAGTTCAGCCCCACAAAGGAGAGAGCCATTGGCTGAAGAGTGATTTGTACGTGCAACAAGAAATAAAGCTCTGTGTCCTTTTTCAGACACACTTTTTCATGGCCATGTGCTTCAGCCAGTCTGGTTGCCCTCTCCTGGGGAACATTGTTTCAACAACACATCCTCCAGCATGCCTGCCTGGGATGGCAAAATGTCAGCCTCTATTGTGCAAAGCTTCACACAACGTTGTAAGACTCAGACCTGGTGTGAGAAGGTACCTCCTTACCTCCTGCCATGACAGTGATGCTCCCTCTTGCCTGCCCCGCCCCCTCCCTCCCCCCCAGCGTTGCCTAACCTCTTCTCACTGCAGGCTGTGCTACTCCCATCCTTTCTCTGCTGGCCCAGGGCTGGCCCAGATGGTGAGCTGGGCTCAGGCACAGGTCTCAGCATGCAAAACTAGCCCTGCCTGATGAGGTGTGTGCATCCTGAGGTGCTTACTCCAAGTACATACAGCTGTGGCTGCCCTTTCCAAAACCATGGATCAGTTTATGCTAGAAGTGCAAATGCTTTAGCTCTGGGGTGCCTCGTCCTGCCCTGGCGCGCCCCCGCCATGTGATATGGAGCAGTTTCATGTGCAGCTGGCGCAGGGCTCATGCAGCAAAGATGGTCCTGTGCTCTTCTGACCAGCATCTGGTCAGGCATGGCACAAAGCAGAGCTGCTGCTAGTCCTCTTCTCCCTGCACAGCTCAAGTGTTTAAAGAAACCATCCAGGACTACTGAGAAATTTCAGTTGGCCTGCATCTGCCATACAAAGCAGGCTGTGCTCTGCTTTTGAAGACTGACTTTGTTTAGGCCAAGCGTTTCAAGGACAGACTGCACCACTGCTGCTGAGGAAGTGTTTGGCTGGGAGACAACGGCTTTCTCTTTGCACTGTGGCAGGCATGTCCACTGTGCTGAGGCCTGTCTCTCCTATGCCTCCACCTGGGCACTGAAACACCTGGGTTTTAGTAAGAAAACCTCCAGCACTGAAACACAGGACATGAAGAAGATCAGTTTTCAGGACTGGGAAGTTCTTGGGGAGGAAAGGAAATGAGGAGATGGGTTGGCAAATGACCTGATCATAGTCTATTAATATTTACAGGAGGAGCCTGTACCTGCTAATGAGCAACTGGTGAGTCTATCTCTTCGGGGAGCAGATAACATTACAGACCAAGAGGCAGACACAAGAATATTCAGGCGTTTATTAAAAAGCACCTCACAGCTCTACTGGTAGATGCAGGACCACCAGCCCCGAGACCAATTGGCACAGGGGACTATGGTATTGTAGGAGTGCTCCATGGTATGAGCTGACTTCTAGACCTGGGGAGACCATCAGGGCCAGATGTGTGCCAGGGACCACCAATGACCTCAGCATCATAGGCAAAGTCCTTCTGCTGCCTGACCCCCAGGACTGGTGCAGATTGCCTTTCCCCAAGGGTTTGACCCAAGCACTGGGACAGCAGCTTTGCTGGGGTATTTGTTGGAAGTCACCACATGAAGCAATGGCACAGTAGTTCTCATAAATGTCTTTTTTCTTGCTGTGTTACACAAGGTTTTTACATTGACTCAGTCCCAAGGACAATGTTTTCTAAATAAAAAAACTTCCCAAGCTAACCATGACTTCCCAAAGGATGTTAATGGAGGAAAAAAATGCACTCACCATGGCGAAAGATGACTGGCAAGGACACGTGGAAGACAGCAAAACTATTTAGTGTCACGTGAGCTCAGAAGGAAAGATGTTTCCCATTACACAGCCCATTTCCTGTAAATCTTAGCTTGAAGCAGTTACTTCAATGAGTGCCAGCCAGGCTTTTTTTTTTTTTTTTTCTGTACATTTTTGAGTAATGCATGACTAACAGGCCTAGCCTTGCTGATAAATGCACAGAAGGCTCATTGCTGATGCTTTGCAGCAGTGTAATTGACTTTTATGGAGTTGCTCCTGATTTGCACTTGTTAAAAGGCTCGGAAACATGACTGCAGAATGGCAAGTTACCACACAGCACCCCAGCAGCAGCAAGTGCCCAAGTGTGATCTGAGCCTCTGGCAGCAGAGGTTAGGTTTGACATCATTTAGCTTGCAGTGAGAGAGGATGCAGCTATACCAAATTACCTCATACCTCCTGAAGGCTGAAATGTCAGTCCAGACAGTCATCACAACTCCCACTCCGCATGGGAGCAAATGTGTCTGACCCTCTTCCAGGCAGAATATGCCTCCCATCCCTTTGGGGTGCTCTTTGTGTCCTTGTCATTGCCCCTGGCTATTTTAGGATGTTGCCTCCACTCACATCCAGGAGTACTGGCTCCAGCCAAGCTACATGTCCCGCCACAGACACACCACGTCCTGGAGCCTCATACTGGCCAGTGTTCAGCAAGGTCTCATGGCCATTTAGCTCTGTCAGTAAATCTGTGCCTGCTGAGGATGGCTGGTCTCCAACCATTATAGCTAGAAAGAGCTAGCTAGCACGTGGGGTGGCACGTGGGACTGCCGTGCACCTTTTGGAGGTACACCGTTTGGTGGCACTGCCTCCTCAGAGATCTCCACCACCAGAAGCTTCATCCAACTCCAGTTGTGAATAAGGAATGAAATATTCCTGCTGAAACCCGGGGGGGGGCCTGTGGTAGCAAGTGACAATTTTAGAAGGTGAACATGTTTCCCACTAACTGACCCAGCCCCTCACAACCTCCACCCAGTGCCTCACCATGCATGTTGGGGTTGCAGAGCACGAAACTGTGGCCTACCAGGGACCTTCCACATTAGGCAAGCATCCCCGTTTCAACAAACAGCCCTTCTTTGTTGAGCTGTAACCAAAAGCAAAGGTGTATTTAGTGCTTTTTTTTCAGCTAGATCAGGCAGTGGGTGCTGCAAGCTTGGATGCAAAGAGGAAACAGGAGAAACAGAAAGGATGGTGTGGAGGGAGTTTGTTAAGCTCCTTGCAAGTAAAGGAATGCTTGGTAGAGAAAGAGAAACATTGAACTTTTGAATCTTACTGGTAATTGATAGTTCAAAACTTCCAGCAATATAAAACATTTTAAAATATTGTATGTTTCGTGAAGATTTTATACATGGCATTTTTTCCAACAGTCCCAAGTGTTTAATAAATTGTATTTATCTCTCCTTTCATCTGCCCTTTTGCTCATGAACTAGCTAAGTGAGGTCAGACAGAAAGAGTGAAAGAGCATTTTTGGCAAAGGGAAGCTTTCAATATGTCACATTTAATAGAAATAATAAGCACACAAAATCCCAGGATCTATAAAAGGCTTTGTAAAGGGGGGTTAATTTGCATCTCTATTGGATATCTTTCCCTAATTATCTTTTTGTTGTTGTTCTTTCTTCGTTTAGTGTGTGGATGAATATATCAAGGCATTTCCTCTGCCAAGTAGGGAATGGTTGACACAGTTCATCGCAGAACTGGGACCCTTGAGCACAGACCAGCCATCGAGAGTGCTGCAAGCTCCATGTCACACCAGAAGTGAATTGTTAGGAAAAGATGGCAACAGGGACTTCAACTTCTTTTTCCCTGTCTTTGCAGTCACAACATTTTATAGCCCTCAAGACTGCCTGAGCAGAGGCGTGCCAGATGTTATTTCTGAATCTGTGGATGGAGTTGAAACACAGAAGGCTGGAGTCAAAATAATCCTCTTCCTGGTTTCTGAGGCATCCTTTATCTCTGAAATGTTTGCAAATATTGAAGCCTGTTCTGTGCTGGCAAAGCCAGGCCAGAAAAACCCTCTCTTAAATGCAGTCTCTTCAGCAACAATGCTGGTTTGCCACATCTTTTAAGGACTGGCATATTTTCCCATAAAATAGGATGAGTAAGTGCCCAAAGCCTGGAGAAAAGCAACTGTCGCTCCTATCTTCAAGGAGGACAAGAAGGAGGACCCAAGGAACTACAGGCTGATCAGCCTCAACTTCGTCCCTGGAAACCATTTCCAGGTACGTGAATGACAACAGTAACCAGGAGTAGTCAGCACGGTTTCACAAAGGGGAATTGAACCTTTGACCAACTTGACAAAGTTGTGTGATGAAATGACTGCCCTGGTAGATCAGAGGAGTGGATAGTGTCTACCTGGACTTCTGTGAGGGTTTTGACACTGTCTCACGTTAGATCCTCATAGACAAGCTATTGATGTATGGGTTAATTGAGCAGACAGTGAGGTGGACTGAAAACTGAAAAGCCATGCCCAGAGGGTGGTGATCAGTGGCATGGTCTAGTTGGAGGTCAGTGACTAGCAGTGTACTCCAGGGGTCTGTACTGCATCCATTCCTGTTTGACATCTTCATTAATGATCTGGATGAGGGGCAAGAGTGTACCCTCAGCAAGTCTGTAGATGACACAAAACTGTGAGGAGTGGCTGATATGCTAGAGAATCATCTGCCATCCGGAGACCTCAGCAGGCTGGAGAAATGGGCCAACAGGAACTTAATGAAGTTTAACAAGGCAAAGTGCAAAGTTTTGCACCTGGGGTGGAACGACCCCATGCACCAGTATATGCTGGGGGCCACCCCACTGGAAAGCAGCTTGGCAGAAAAGGATTTGGGGGTCCTGGTGGACACCAAGCTGAACACGAGCCTGCAATTTGTCCTGGTGGCAAAGAAGCCAAACGGTATCCTGGGCTGCATGAGACAAAGTATTGCCAGCAGGTCAAGGGAGGAGATCGTTCCCTCTACTCAGTACTTGTAAGGCCACACCTGACTCCTGTGTGCAGTTCTGGGCTCCTCAGACATGGACATACTGGAAAGAGCCTAACAAAGGGTCATGAAAATGATTAAGGGTCCAAGGCATCTCTACTGTGAGGAAAGGCTGAGAGTTGGGACTTTTCAGTGAGGAGAAGGCTCAGGGGGAATCTTATCAATGTATATGAATACCTGAAGGGAGGGTGCAAAGAAGTCGAAGCCAGGCTTTTTTTTGGTGATGCCCAATGGCAGAACAAGAGGCAATGAGCACAGCACACACTAAAACACAGAAGATTCCCCCTAAATTTTAGAAACTGTGGTAGTGACAGAGCACTGTCACAGGTTGCCCAGGGAGGTGGTGGAGTCTCCATCCTTGGAGGTATTCAAAAGCTGCCTGGACACAGTCCTGGATCAAGGTGGCTGTGGCTGAACAGGGAGCTTGGACCAGGTGACCTCCAGAGGTTCCTTCCTATGTCAACTGTTCTGTGATTCTGCAATGGCCTACAATATCAGGAAAGTCACATACTGAGGTATTTCGGTGGCCTCTGTTGAAGATGGTTGCTCTGGATGTCAGTAGCTTTTATCAACCCGATTTCAGAGCTGAAAGAAGAGCAGTGAATTGCCACAAGACTCAGTGCCTACCAGCCCCCTGGGGATAGCCCTCCCTTGACTTTGCAGCCCAGCTTATTGGCTTCACCCACTGCCATGTGCTGGGGGAGGCCTCCCTTGCCTGCCACCCACCTTGCAGCAGCTATGACAGCGCTCTGCCAGCTCGCCACAGAACACTTCTGTGGAAGTCAAAGAGGACTGAGGGCAGGATAGGAGCTGTGGTGTACATGTACTTTTGGACATTGTGCCTCCCCACTGTTTGCGTCACCCTTGCCTTCGTTCTAGATGCACACAGGCCTCTTCACTTAAGCTACCATGTTTTGCCTGCCAACTTGCACTCAAATCCCATGCTGTTTATCAGTGTACTTATTTCCTCTAGAGGAAGGCGAGCAATTTAATTAACACTGAATTTCAGCTTGCAAGAAAGCAGGCTTTCTTATTAACAGATGAAGATGAATGCAGAACCTTGCCCTTTTTCAAGACTTTATACTTGGCTGGCCTGATTCCTTGCATGGATGCACCCTGCATGTTTGAACAAGGAGCAACTGTTTTTCAGGCATCTTTGGCTCTTGCTGCGCTGAGATCTTTGTTTTCTGCAGCACAGTGATGATTGATAGATCTTGCACCCTTGCCAGTGCCTGAAGCTCAAAAGCTGAGGATGCTGGGCAAGCTGGAGCTGGTGAGCTGTAGGGGCACCAATAAGCTGTTTTTTAGCACCCTCCAGCCATCTAAATTAGGAAAAGGAAGAAGCACAAAAATGGACTTTCTCTGAAATACTGAGACAAACAGTTTAAATGCTAGATGTTTCTCAATAGCAGAGTCCATGCTGTAGCTTGAACAAATTCACAACCCCCCCTCTGGTTCCTAATATTGTGTTCACTTTACATGGAGACCAGCCCATACTCAGCTGCGAGCTAGAGATGACATTTGGTGCTTCAGACGTAGATGTATAGTAAAGAAGAGGAAAAGAAGGATCATATGGACCCCCAAGGGACACCAATCATTAATGATCTGGACACTGAGCCATTGACCGCTACTCTCTGGATCTGACCATCCAGCCAATTCCTTATCCACCGCACAGTCCATCCCTCAAATCCATATCTCTCCAATTTAAAGAGATGGATGTTGTGGGGGACCATGTCAAAGGCCTTACAGAATTCCAGATAGACGTCATCAGTAGCTCTTCCCTGATCCAATGTTGTAGTGACTCCATCATAGAAGGCCAGTAGCAGCAAGACTTGCCTTTGGTGAAGCCATACTGGCTGTCTCAGATCACCTCCCTGTCCTTCATGTGCCTAGCATAGCTTCTAGGAGGATCTGTTCCATGATCTTCCCAGGAACAGAGGTGAGGCTAACAGATCAGTAGTTCCCAGGTTCCTCCTTTCTACCCTTTTCAAAAACAGGTGTAACGTTTCCTTTTTTCCAGTCACCAGGGACTTCGCCTGACTGCCATGACTTTTCAAATATCTTGGCAGCTACATCAGCCACTTCCCTTAGAACTCTGGGATACATCTTGTTAGGTCCCATAGACTTACGTATGTTCAGGTTCCTCAGGTGGTCACCACGTAGAGGAAGAGCTGTGATCAGTGTGAACACTGTGTCTCTTGAATTTAGAGGTGTCCACCACTCCTCCCAAGGATGCTTTCCTCTGCCTGTGTTTGCTGCCTCTCCCTGCATACCTTTTGAGAAGAAGCTCTGGTGCAGGCATGTGTTGTTCTGCAGGGACAGGAGCAGGTGTGATCCTCCTGCAGATGCCAATGGAGTCAAATTGGAATGGCAATACAGGTTGCACCCTTCCCTTTGAGCCATCTGTGCCCCTGAGGAGACCCCAAACTTATCCAAGCTGGTTGTTGAGTGGCATGGTGCAAAGGCATCCCTCTCTCATTGCAGCTGTATGTCCTTCAGACCATGATACCCCCTTATGGGAAAGATCAAAACCCGATCATCAGAAGGGCCACAGAGAGAAGGAAACTCTTGTAGTTCTCATGTATGCTCTATGAAAAGAAGGCAGCCCTTGTTCCATCCACTTGCTTTGGCAATGAAGAATTAAAGATGGGTTGGGGAAAGATGCAGAAACTGGGAGTAAGAGGAAGCTTATGGAAACACACCGAGTCTTCTGTCACTCAAAGCATCAGCAAGGACCTCTGTTGACCATCAGGCCAGAGGAACAGTTGTGAGGACATAGCCCCTGCAAGACACCTGGCATTATTGCTGCTGCTGGCCCTTTGCCTGTTGTTTTCCTCCCCTGTCCCTGGAGGGAGGAGGCCAGTGGAAAGATATTTGCAACTTATTTAGCACCTATCCATGCGAAATGTGTGTGTCCGGACAGTTTTCTGGCTCTGCAGGGTCCCAGAGTGGTACCAGCAGCTGTTTGTTGCAGCTTTTGCTACTGCATTTTTCTTTCTGTTTCCCTCCACATGTTTTTGCTTTGGCTCCTCCCTCCCTTTCAGCTTTTCACTTGATCTGGAAGCCAGCAACTCAGCAGTGAAGGGGAAAAGTTTGATTCAGCTGGCTGCTGGAGAGATCCCAGGCCACAAAAATGAGCCACAGCAATGAGGTCTGATACTGACTCTGATGATACTGAACCCCCCAACTCATTTCCCTCCTCCCCACAAAGAGGAAAATAGGTGGATAGGTACATAATATGGATCCACCAAGTACTGCTGTGTACTGCGGCTGGATTGACCAGAAAAAAAACCCTCCAGGGTTTGGAGGGATGTCAAAGATGTCTCAGTGACCTCCCCATCATTACCACCATGAAAGCCACTCTGACAGGGGCATCACTCCTGGTAGAGACTGAAGAGGAGGAGGGTGCTGGAGCCTTCCTCTCCCTCTGCAGCATCATCGCACCCCTCTTGGGGAATTGTTGAGGCTGGGAAGGGAGCTGGGCTTCCCCAGCATTTGTGGAGCTGTGCAGAGCCAAGCCCAGGAGCTGAAGGAGCTGTTTGATCTCCCAGCACCTTTAGTAGCTCTTCACACTGTGTTGTAGACGTGTGGAAACACAACACTACTGTGACCCTGGGGTATCACCCATCTGAAAATAACGTGCAGCAGACCTGTAGCAGGTGTGCACCCACAGTTGCCCTGGTGCCTTGTGGCCTGAGAGGTTCAGCAAAGCTGCGGTCCCCTCTTTCCTTTGCTCCACAGGAGCAGAGCCAAGTCCCATTCCTACCTGAAAGCAAGTAAGAGCTTACTTTGCAACCAACTCGAAATGCAGTGACAGAAATAACCCTTCTCTAATCCTTCTTCTCTAAGAGGGACTGAGTCTCCTCTTTCCAGCAGGGACGCCACAGTGTGACTGCCTCTGCCTTGCCTAACTCTCTACTTCAACATGCTGTATGCTCTGGTTTGATTCCTTTTCCTCTTCACCTCCTAGAAGTTTCTGCTGTTGTCATGACTTTTCAGATATGCCTGCTGGCCTTCAAACGGGCCTCATTTCCACTTCTTGAACTGTTTCAAGTAGTGAAACTTGTAGTGACCTGTTAAGCCAAGCCTTTATTAACATCACAGTGACAGAACTGCCTTGCACTCAGCACATCACCATCGGGCTCTCCGGGTTCAAGAGGGTGACAAGCAATTGACACTCATGCTCAGAGTGATGCAGTCCTGACACACTGGGTGTTAAAAGTAAGTATGCAGTTGTAGCCAGTTACCTGAGCACTGTCAGGCTATCTATATGATCCACAGGGAGAGATAAGAACCTCTAGAGGATAATTCAACCTCCTTAAGATATATATTATTTTCTGTTTGTTTCCATTTTCTCAATCTCATCTTATCTACCTTCCTAAACATTTCTGCAGAACTTAAATTTTGTTCAAGGTGGCATTTAAGGTAAAATATCCATGCAAATTAGATTAGTTCTGGATTGTTAGATCCCTTCCCAATTTCTGAGCAAACACTGCCAACCATTTTCAGAAGTGCCAACACCCGATGAACAAACCACCATTATCCTTGCTGTTGCAGACTTATGTCTCCCAAGATGTAAGCAAGCAGCCAGCGTTATTCTACACTAGTTAAATAACATCATTTCACAGGTAATTTACACTAAGGGAAAGCATAGCAACAGGTGTTTTAATACCTGGGAATATAATTTCCAATTTGAGAAAGTGCGAACTCTGGGAAGTGGCATAAGCAAAACACCATTACTGCAGATAAAGTGCAGTTTACATGGAGTTTAGGGCTTAAACTCATAGACTGAATGAATTTGGGCACCAGACTACTTTTCCAGGTACCACATTATACCCAGGCTGCTGTTGCTACTCCGTGTCCTCTTGCATCAAAGCCTCAGCAGCTACTACCTGGGCATGCCTGGCACAAACCAAGTGTGTAGCTGTCAGCAGTGTTTTAACACAGTGCAGTGTCTGTGTTCAGGAACATACTAGCAAAGCTGCTATTCATCTTCTGTGTGACAGTGGTCAGCTTTCACCTGGGGGCATATCCTGTTTTTGTGACTCCCTTTGCCTCCTCCTCCCCAAAACCTGACACACAGCTCCTGTATGTAGAACTCTTTAACCCACTACAGTATGAAACTATTTCAGGTGAAAAAGCTCTCCGTGATTCCCATGGAGGCTATAAGTTTGGAAGACAAGGCTCAAGGCTTGGGTTTGTAAATGATGAAGGGCTTCAATCCCCTGAGTTTGGAGAGAGAAGGATGAGAAAACGCCCGCTTTGGCAGAGCTGTGGGGGTAAGAGCCTTTTCCTGTCACCTTAGTGTGTTGTGCTGTCCCTCTGCGGTCCATGGGGATAAGGATGGGGTGGCCAACAGCAGGGAAGTGTCACCTGGCAAGGCAATTTGCAGTACGTCCTCAGTTATCTCGGGTCAAAATGAAACATGTCTCAAGAGGGCACAGCCTTGCCTAGCTAGTTAATTACTGCATGGGGATGTGCTTCAGGCAGCTTCATGTAACATACAGCAGGCAATTTCATATAGCATCGAAGCCAAATTGGTGACCAAAATCCCACAGTTAAGAGTCCACAAAGAGCCAGCTTCCACGTCCATATGCACACAGTCATTGCAGTATTGCTTTTTAATATCTCAGGGGACACGCAAACGTTGGCCGTGGATAGAAGATCTCAGGACACAAGGTCACATAAATCTGAGTAGCACAAAGAAAGCCCGTCAGCTGAGCCAGACTGCTGCAACAAACCTACAGTTCCTGACATTTGCTATTCTGGGACAAAGGAACCCTAAATGATCCATTTAAGCTCTGGCTTTGAAAGGCTCCTATTTAAATCCAGAAGGACGCTGCCGAAGCCAAAGCAAGTGACACAAAGGCACATGGGTGTCTGGCATTTTCCCATGTAGCGCTCCAGTTATCCCCTCAGAATATGTGAAAGCCAGCATTCCGTTTACCAGAAATTATGTGGAAGGGCTGAATTGCCTGTGACTATTTGTGGAAAAGGCTTCTCAACTCAAAACATCCTTCCAAAACTCAGCACACAGAAATCCACTCGTCCCTCAAACAGGGTGCGCCAGCCACAGTGCTAATGAATGAACGCAGCTGGCAGAGTTGCCTCTCACCCTGCTAAATTGCCAGTGAACATGGACAGTCTGCTTTCTGGACTCAGGCAGAGACAGGAGGAAGGTGTGACACGTCTCACGCCAAGAAGGACCCCCGTGCCCCCCCTTGCACGGAGAACGCGTGCAGGGAGTGGAGCTTGCAGTGCTGGGAAGCTGTTGCATTAGCCCTTGTCATGGACTGGACTGGATCCCACAACAGCAACACAGTTCCTGCCTTGAGGTTTGCAGAACAATAGTCCTTTCAATTAGCGATTAAACTGGTATCTTTGCAAACTCCAGTTATTTCTGGTTTGCAATTGGCACAGATAACCGGTTGTTGTCCTTTTTCTTATAAACTAGTTTTAGAGTAAGTGTTTGCATCTTACTGAGCTCTTTTTAATGAAATACTTTGTTCTCATTGAACTGATGCCCCAGCTTGTCTGCAAGCAGTTTGATTTCTATTCTGTTATTAATGTGCCTAACTAAGTATTGCAAACAAAAGGAAGATGGGTGAAGGCACTTCCAAATCAGTGAATTGATTGCAGTCTCCTTCCACTTTCAATCTTCAGCTGTTGCAGCACAAAAACTAATCTTCCCTGTGAAATTGAAACACAAGAATCTAATGTTGTTTGTGAGATTGTTATCCTCAAAAACAAGGAGGTGATGACCGAAGTCAAAGGAAGCACAGGCTCTCCCTCTTATCCCAGCAGGACAAAACTCAGACATGAGGAGGAGGAAAGGATCACTGCTGAACTTTAAAGCCTAAAATAACTAAGAGAAAGGCCCGGAAATTTTTTGGCCTTTAAAGACATCCAGCCTATTAGTAAGAGAGAGCAAAACTGAAGGACAGCAGGTACTGGACAAACCCTACCGAGCATGGTCGGAGCAGAGAGGCAGGGGTATTCCTGCTGCTGGCACTGGGAGCAGCAGAGATTTTCAGCCCCCTCAAGGTGGATGTGCTCACAGCACAGGGATGGCTGGGGCAGGGAGAGCACCGGGCTGCCTCCTGCACCGGCTCTGCCTTCTCCCTTTGCACTGCAGCACTGGGCAGGAGCAAGTTCCAGTAAGGTCCTGGAGGCTGATGTTAGGGTGTGCCACATACCCGCATACCCGCAGTGGTAGCTGATGCCTTGGCAGCCAGCTGACTTTTAAAAATAGTGTGGAGGGGGAGGAGAGGCAGGTGCTCTCTGGCTTTCATGCCGGTCCTTCAGCTGCAGGCTCAGGAGAAGCTGATTGAGCCTCAACTTGGTCTTCTGAAAGAGGGCAGATTTAGATGAGATATAAGGAAGGAATTCTTTGCTGCTAGGGTGGTGAGGCACTGGCACAGGCTGCCCAGGGAAGCTGTGGATGCCCCATCCCTGGAAGTGTTCAAGGCCAGGCTGGATGGGGCTTTGAGCAACCTGGTCGAGTAGAAGATGTCCCTGCTCATGGCAGAGGGGAGATGGAACTAGATGATCTTTAAGGTCCTTTCTAACCTAAACCCTTCTATGATTCTATGATTAATTCTGTCCAGAGAAAGAAGAGCAGGCTATAAAGACTGGATCCACGGCTTTGTGCTGTAGAAGGAAATCAAATGAAGGTAAAGTAATTGCTGAGATTAAAAAGATGAACCGGGGCTGGAGTAGGCTTTTTTTTATTTAAAGACAATGGGAAGAGAAGGAAGGTGAGCTTTTAAGATCCTTGGTAGCACTGTTTTCCATTCCTGGAATGCTCTTGTCTGTGACAGTGCTATTTCCCCAGAACAGAGGTGTGCAGAAATGTGCAGAAAGGCTTTCAGTGCTGTTCACTGCAATACCATAGATCTCACAGACCCAAAAGGAAACCTGTGCACAGTAGAGCCCATAGCTATTGACTGCTAAAAGTAAATGCACAGGAGAAAACTACTGAGTAAAGGGTTTTTCATGAGGTGAGCAACCTCAAGAGGTAGGCTGGGGTGGCAAGCGTCCCACCAGTTGGGATGTACTGCACTCTGGCACCAAAACTCACCGATGCCTCTGGTCTCTAAGCAATGCCTGAATCCCCCCCACCAAACATCCCAGTGCCTGTGTGTCCTGGCGATACATACCCACTGCTCCCCAGAAGCCCTTTTTTTAAATATTGAACCTCCTTAGCCAAGAAAACTGGGTAAGAAGACATGTTTCTGAGAAGCTCAGCTGGGGCGTTGTCCTGTCCCCCACGCTGCTGGCACTGTGGGTTGTCCCTAATGCCTCCATGTGGGAAGGAGCAGCATATATTGACCCAGAGTAGGCAGCAGCCAGGACAGCACTGTTCCTGTAGAAGATTATTTTAGTGTTTCAAAGCCATTAAGCTTTGGTTGAACCAGCCAGTACCAAACTTGATGGGACTAGAACTGCATCCTTCTGGCGATGGCAATTAGCTTATAAATGTTTTTTTCTGCACCTTGAAAACTGCAGAACAATGTATGAACACAAGGTCTTGTTATTAAAACCAATCTGGTCCACATTTGTCCCACATAGCCAACTTCTTTCCCAAAAGTATTTAGACCTCAGCTTGCTATTACCACAAAACAGGAAAGTTTAACAATGGTTAGAATAAGTTTCCCTGGTTCACTTGCAGTCATCCTGGCTGCAGACAACATGATTTGAATTAGTGAGGAGAAGACACAAACACAAGTTTGATTTTCTTCTGAAAGGTTGTGTGCATTCCAAGCAGCTTTTAAGAGCACTTCCAATGCTAGCTTTTAAGAGAAACTTTATTACACTGAGATTAAAGGATTAGAATTTAAAGAGTTCCTAGACAAGCCTGAAAATCTACAAAAAAGGAAGAAACATGTTAGTAGGAGAATAAAAGATCCGTTGTGAACATGGCAATGTCTGCTTCCAAAAATTGTAGAAGAGAGTGATGTTCTCCACAACCTGCTAAGATGCTTCTTCCTTTACCCATTATGATTTGGGAAACGGAAAACCATCTGAAATGAATTTCCTCTGGCTGGATTAAATGGGCTCTGCAGGAAGTTCTGTTTTCAGTTGCTTAATGGCAGGGATTACACAGCGTGCCTGTTCCCAGCAGATCCTTTTGCATAAACCTTGATTACCTTACAGTGGGAAAGCCTGCTCACTCCAGCAATCACTCTGCCCGAGGGGCATGGGGCACTTATAAAAATGCATATTAATAAGCAATTACAGTGTCATGATACAGAATTCTTGATAGCTGAATCTGTAGTTTATTGATGGATCAGATTACAGGCTTAGAGCCTGCCTAGGTGAAGGAGGTATTTTTGCTAATGAAACTCCAGATAAATCCTGCAAGTACCTCAGGAAGCCTTCAGGCAAATTTGATTCTGCTCCTGGCACTACTCTTCTCCCTCTGGGCCCTGTTCAGCAAAGTATGTAAGTACATAAATATATACCCAAAGCTAAACAAGTAGGTTATAATAGCTCTGAAAATGAACAAGGGGTTTTGTGCTTTTCTGAGGTACCAGTCTCACTTGTGCCCAGGATAGATGGTGTCCTGTGAGTGTAGGAGGTGAGCTCTGAAGAGGCCTGAGAGACACAGATGCTCTTCAACAGTGCAGCCAGGGAGTTTGCATCAAGAGGACTTCACCAGGGCAAGCCTGTGAACCTGGCGGGTCAAAACATGCTCCTGGTACTTCTCCTGCTTCCAGATCTCTTCTGCTGACATCTGAGTGATGGAGAAGAAAGCCTCCATTGAGTACAAAGAAAACATTCAAACAGGAGAGGAGAACATCATCCAGCTGCATCTTTCCACAGTTTACATGTTGGTGACCTTCCATGCATGCATCATCCAGCAGAGGTGACAGCAACAGCACTTACCTCCTCTCAGCCAGCTGCAAGGCAGGAACAAGCATATCTAGACCACCTCTGGTGAAAACTCGTCTAACCTGCTCTTTAAGATCTGCAGTGGAAGAGGGCCAGGAACTCCCCAAGATGCTCCTTCCACCGCTTCCCCACTTTACAGTTAGAAATATTTTCCGACTATCTCACCCAAATGTTGCCTGCAGCAGCTTCACTCAAGTATGTTTTGCCTCATACTACCAGACAGAAAAAGCTGGTTGCTGTCCCCCCTACCACGTTCAAAGAGGCTGCTGCCCACTCCTGTCCCCTCAGTCCTCTTTCCCAGAGTAACTTGTCTGCCAGTCTTCCTGACCCAAATTTCTTAAACCTTCTGTCACAGCTGCCTGTCCTGGACAGTAGCCAACTTTTCTTAAACTGGATTTAGCACACAAGCCCAAAACTCATCAACGAAGTGCGGAGCAAAATCACAGCCTGTGACATTCTCATTGATACTACGCAGAACACATTTCCCCTTTTATTTAACATTTGATCTTCTATCTAGTAGAAACTCATGGTTGGGGCTATTCAGGTTTCTTTTTGGGGTGGGTGGGGTGGGATACTGTTTTGCTGCTTCCTTTGTATTTGCACATTTGATCCCCCTTCCCAAATTCAACAATTTACTGCTTTTGACTTTGTTGGTTGTGCTTCTCTGACTTACAGATTGCTCTGAGTCCTGCTGTGTCCCTCAAGTAGGTTTGCAAATTTCCCTCCAGGGGCTTCATCCCACCACAAATGAAAGTGCATCCTCTGCTCCATTATCTGAACTTGAAGTTAAAACCAAATTGAATAAAATCCCTACAAATTTTTGTAAAGAAAAATTTGTTAGTGAGCTACTGACAGCTTGCCTTTGGGTGCCATACGTCAAGCAGTTCAGCGCCTACCTTGTTATGATTTAATCTCTTTCACATTCTGTGAGATTTTATATTAGAACATCATCTGGCCATGACAAAATCATTTCTGAAGCCATGATACAACGTATCAGATACTTTTCAACTGGTTCACGTGACCAGTTACCCTGTCAAAGAAAGGAGTCAGACATGACTCACGTTACTTGTGTCTGAAAAATCTGCTTTTCATATATTTGCATTTTATCCTGCTAGTCCTTAAAAAGTTGAGAATAATTCACACAGAATCCTTCCAGGTACCAAAGCAAGCCTGACTGGTCTATCTTCCCTCCATCCACATTCTTCTCCCTTCCCTCCTGTTGTTTGCTCTTCTCCAGCCTGTTGGGATTTCCTCTTCCACCTTCTTTGTGCACTCAGAGATAATTGCCATTGTTTCAAGGAGTGTTTCAGCTGGTCCCTCACTTACCCTAGGGTGACTGTCATCTGTCCCTCCTGGCTTATCTCATTTCTCTAATGTATGCCTTACATTTAAAACATTCAACTGATCTACACAATTCAACACTGAGGAAGGGAAATACCAAATAATGGTTATTATGCATTGACTTATCAGTCTGCTGACTCAGGACAAGTAATGGACCTTTTATGTCCCATTACTTTCAAAGATAATTTCAAATAAACATTAGGTTTATTAGGTCTAAGGATAATAGTATGTTTATAACTCTGTTTAGAAAACAACATTTTTGCTACACAAAAATAATGAAAGATGTGTTTGAATTTCCTCTTTATATAGCTGTGACTCCTTCAAAGGCTATTTTTTATCTTCTACAAAGCCAAAATCTGCTGTATTTTTGCTTTAACATCAAACAAGTTTTTTAACCCAATGACAATGGAAGTTCATAATTTTGTTGCTTTCTCAAATCACTCAAACTGTTGCCATGGAAATAATTCTATATGGAGATGGGTCAAGAGAAAATAATCTCTCAGAGAAGATTGCTATTTGTAAAGTACATAAATTATAATAATTTAATCAAAAGCATAAAGTAGTCAATCTAAAAACCTATGCAAGTATAATAATTCAATTCAACTGCCTGATCTCCTGTGCATATCTTCTGCACTATTGTTAAAAATCCATTACTAATTAATCTCTAATACAGTTTTCCAGGACACAGCCCAGTTGGCCACTGAAAGTATTCTGCAAAGGAGATGAGAAAGGATTGCTGTTCCATAAAATAAAGAGCATTGTTCTCACACTTGCTTGGCACTTTGAGATAAATGTGATTTCTCCTGGATATAGAATCCTTTATCTTCCTCTATTTCTGCCCTGCCATATTGCTGTGGGAAGGCTTGCAACACTTAATCCCTGTCTCAGATGTGGCTCCACCTACATTGTGAGTATTTTATCTCCAGGAACTGGTCCGAGCTCAGTGAAAATAACCGAGAATTTTTGGAAAGAAAACATTGCTTTTTTAAAGTTAGAAGAGGTTTGTAGATACTAGCTGAATTGTAAACTATTTTGCTATTGAAAGTGGTTGGGTTTTTTAAGTAAAGAATCCCCATATTCACTATCATCAAGGAGGAAAGACCTGATATTCTTTGGGAATAAAATGTAATGGCATCCATTAAGTTCCAATTTACTTTCCTTTTGCTATCTTTATTATCCTCCCTGTGAACACTTGTGATGTATCTGCCACATCTGTTCAAGTACACTGTAATAACATGATTTTTCCTGAGCCTCTCCTGAGCAGGTCACATTTGTCCTCGTCTTTGTCCATCTCCCTATCTATTTTTCTGCATGTTTTACCTGGCCCCAGCTTACATTTTATCTGGGAGCTATGCAGAGCCCTTTATCCAAGGCTGCCCAAGATGTTATGTTTGAAATGAGCTGCAATTAAAGACTGACAAAAATTCATCCCATGTCAAAGACAGCTGAAACAAGATGGATTTGTTGAGTGATTTTTTTCCTGGCTATTGATCCCATTCTGCCAGAAGTGGGTAAAATCCAAAGTGCCCAACTCCAATGTCATCCTCCAATTCAGCTTTTAATGCCATGTCATTTCAGTTTCAAGGGTGACCCGTGAATGTATGAGACCTATTTCTGCCTAAAAACTTTGGAGAAAGATGGAAGGACAATAAAACTTGAAAAAAGTTACAAAATATAGAAGAAGAAAAATGCCAAAAATAAGACCAAGTATCTCAGGAGAGCAGAATTAAGCAAAAAGATCTTAAAGCTTATGATTAATGTCACTAACAGAGGAGAAGTATTTTTCCTTGCACAAATGATCTAGAAGTAAGTAAAACTAAAAAAAAAAAAAAAAAAAAAAAAGGAATAGCAGAGTTATTAAGCCATTGTTTATCTAGTTTTAAAGCAGGGAAGGACAAGCTTTTACCTAAACTGGTGATAAGATTTCCAGAGAGAAAGAAGCAGGAAAATAAGGAAGTCTGCAAGATAAATCCTAAAATAGCTTGTGAAGGGTTTGAGCCTCTTGGTATTGACAAGGCATTAAATGCAGACAACATCCATCCAAGGGTGCAAAGGGAAAAAGGGGTGGGATGGGGAGAGGTCCAGCAGAAGTTTTTCCAAGGTCACACATCCCCCAGCACCATGGACAGACCAAGTAAACACGGGTGAGTCAAAGGCGCCGGGAGCTGTTCGAGGCTGTTCAATAGCAGCAATGGAGAAAATCCCAGAGTATGCAGGAATACATTGGGAAGGGCTGGAGAAGGGAGATTGTTTGGTACCAAAAGGCAGATCTAGGCTTTCTGCATCCCTCCTTGAAGCCCCCAGCTTTCCCCATTAAAGGTGCGGGGAACAGCAGGATTTCGCTTCTAGCAGAGGTGCCTAAAATCTGGCAGCGTGAATGTGCTTTTCCTCTTCACTTTGCCTTCCTGCACCTAGCCAAGGGTGGCCACAGTGAATGACAGCTCACAAATACACACTTTAGCTCCGGAAAGTATCCAGATTTAGGAAAAACCCTGGGCATTTCTTTCAATGTCACTGAAGTTAAAGGAAGCAGACACGTGGGAAGTTTTTTGTATGAGTTCCTAAACTGAGTCAGAATAATTTAGCTGTTGACTTTTTAATCAAACAAAGCATTTCTGAACTAATAAAAAAAAGAAATTTATTACTAATAGGAATTTACCAGACAGTTTCGCTTTTTTTTGAGATGATTACTCATTCTGACATGACAAACATGAATATTGATGGTCAGGTTTAATAACAGGTTACCTAAAGGATGCTTTAGTGTTCCTGTTCACCAAATGGGTTTGGCTTTTGAGCAGAGTAATAAAAAATGACAGTATAAGAAGTGCTGTAAGAAATGCAGACCAGTAATGCACTTGTGCTAAAATTCTAAAATACTAAACCTCCTCTGAACTCTGAATAATTAATTGTTAACAACAACCAATTTAATAACTCTAATGGACAAATATCACAACACAAGTGACGTGGTGGTCATCCTCCAAATCATTCATATGTTCACATATCTTACTGAACTTTGTCACATAGAATTAATTATTTTGGATAAGAAGGTAGCCTTGTCCCTGGAGGCTTTGATTTTTCTTTATTGACCCACCATTGTAAAGACATATCATTTTAAAAGAACACTACTGATTTTCAGAAGGTCTTTGGAAAAGCAGTATCTTGGCTTCATTAAAAACCGAACAGCTTAGTATAGCAATACATCGGGAAGAGCTGAGGTGGTCTGCATTTAGCCTGAACTGACTAAAGAAATGAGGCAAACCCCCGGTAAAAGGTATAGAAATCCAACTGGGACTTGGGGTTTCAGTCTTAGGCTTAGACCTGCAGGTCTGGAGATATCTCTGCAGCTGCTGCCTCTCTGTGGAGGTACGTGAACTGCATGGGCAACCCAGGATTTTACCTCAGACTTTCTGAAGACCCAGAACTTCTTCGTTGTGGGCTAAGTCCACCTTACACCTAAACCTACTCATGATCCAGATAACAGATATGCCCCTGCCCTCCCCAGCTGGCTTGGGGTTGCTGCCATAGCAGATGCTTGCCTCCATGGTCACACTGCTCATCTCTGATATCGAAAATACAGTTCCTGACAATGCCTCATTTCAGTGTCTCTCTGGCATGCAGGCTACTTCAAACCCTATTTAGGACTTGACTGTCCCACATGTGTGTAAGATCCCTAGATCTCTTCCAGAACTCAATGGAACACATGTTGCAGCATGCGGCAGGAGTGATGAGCAGCCCATCATCAAGGACTGTTGTTGGATGCTTGCTCTGGTCATTCCTATTAGTTTTGGCACCTTCAGGAGACAGAGCCTGAGACATAAGTTCTCCATGGCTTTCCGGAATTCTCTGGTGTTTAAACTGCTCTGGTGCATCATCTGGGACTTATCAGCTGAGCTCTGGGTTGGCAACTTGGTCCCTGTGTGACCTGGAGGTTCTTGATATTTATTGTCCTGTCTGATGGATAAGGCCATACAAATGCTACATAAACCTCAGAGGTAAAGAACAAAGTAAAAGTCTCAGTCAGGATTTCTGAAAGTTATAAAACTTTTTCCATCAGTCCATTCCCAGCAGGCAGAAAATCCTGGCTGAAGGAGTAAGGTTCCTGAAATGAATAGCAAAAAAGATGTCTTGTATTATCTTGCTTCAAAGTACGGATCATGGACCATTAGTTATTCAGGGCTACAAGTTCCAGACCTCCTTTTCCCACCCCTTCATCTAACCAGCAGAGGAAAAGGCTGTAACAACTTCAGCATTTAGCACAAGCTAATGTATCTTTCTCTAGAACAAAACATAACCCCTCCAAAAAAACCCAAATGGCCCGCAGCCCCCAGTCAGCAACATCTGTGCAATATACACAATGACAGACCAGAGACAGTGGTATTTGTCAGCTGTCTCCTCGTCGACCTCTAGGTAAGAGCAGCCTTCCCCACTTCTGGCCACCAGAAGGAAAAGGTCGCACTCCAGACATGCCCAAGCCAGGGAGCGAGCTGCAGCGTACGGATTCACTTGTCCCAGTGCACTAGGCTTTTTCACCAGCTGCAGTTTGGAGCCAGGAAGAGAGTGCCCCTCCGATCTGCACAAAGCCATACTGATGTCCTTGGTTGGGGCATCCGATGTGTTAAAGCTAAAAATGTGAATGTTCACTGTCCTTGGGCTCCCTGCAGAGGCTCTGCTGGGGGACACCAGGCTGCTGGAAACCCTCCTGTCTGCCAGGAGAAGGAAAACATCTGGTCATTCAAAAAAGCAGCATGTAGGTGCCTCTGCCTACAAGCACCTGGGACAATACTTGTGGATATCCCTGCTGGCATCCCCAGGGACCAGACACCTGGGGCGAGGGCACATATCCTGCTCCATGTGGAATGGCTGTAGGATCCTGCTGGATGCCAGCTGCCTGAATGCAAACATACACACCCGTGCTGTGGGTGTCAGTGTCCTGGACCCCATCCTGCCTTCTGGTATGCCTTTGACCTGAAACTCTTGTGGTTCTCTTTCTCCAGGGAGGTGCTCTCCCCCTCTTCTGCTGCTTTGCTTTCATGGAGTTTGTTGGAAGTTAGCACCTTCAGTGCTTCTGCACTAAATTTGGCTAAAGCTGCTGGGTGAAGGTCTTGAAGAGCTGGGTCTTGGTCCCACAGGGAGCAAGAAAAAAACCATACCAGGTATTTCACTGCTGCCCAGAAGAAATATCTTCACCTGTACAACAGGCAGTAATGGTCCTGAGGCAAAGCAGCAAATTGAGGAGCCACGAGAGGTCATCTCAGTGCTTATCCTCAGCCCCTGTCACATTAACTGCAAATGCATTCACGGCAGCCTGAGCAGGTCTCCTGGCTGTCCTTTTCCCTCCCCTGCCTTGTCTCCCTGCCTTCACCCCAGCTCTGGGCCATGTCAGACTTCTCAGCACCCTCATCTAACAAAGCAAGGAAATCATTTGCAATGGCATTAATGCTCCAAAAATGGTTCAGTCAGGCTGTGGTGGAAGTTGGAATACAGGTTTACAGGAGAAGACAGTGGTGAGTTATTGGGGTAAGGCAGAGGCCAGGCCACCAGAGGCTGATAATTAAAAGGCTGGGGAACACCACAGCAATTGTGAGAAGCGGGAGGGGAGCCTGGGCACCAGCAGCTCTCACATGAGTGTACACAACAAGCATCCTTGCTGGTCTCAAAACCACTGCTGCTAGGCAAACAGCATGAAACAGCGTGTTAGAGCATTTCATGCTTTTTGCAGCAGGTAACTTTCCACTTTAAGTGAGAGTTGATTTGATTTCTTTCTTCAGGTAAAACTACAGCCCATTGGGCTCAATAACAGGTTACATACAGAAATGCAGAGGAGCATAGATGAAATATAAACTATCCAGTCTAATATATTAGCATATTTTTGAGTGATGAATGGCCATTGCCTTGTGAACAGCTTGCTGCTATATCAGCCTTTTGCAGCAGCAAATATATAATATGAGCTATTTGCTAGCATCATATTTAGGCTTTTTTGAGCCTCCTCTGTTCATGTGTGGCTCCCCAGTAATCTGAGCAAGCCATATATCATTTTCACACCCTCACAAGGCTGAGTTGAACCGGTGGCCTTGTGAGATGATGGCCATCTTCTGAATGCCTCCAGCTCTTCTTCAAGTGAGCAGGGAGGGGTTTGCATACCCTGCATGTGCTGAGGCTCATTGCACAGATGTAATCAACAAAGGTTGGTTGCCATCTGGTGCTGCCCACCTCAGCAGGGCACAGCAGCGCCGTGTGGTGGCTCCCGCCTCCCTGCCCATGCTTCGAGCCTCTGCCAGGGCTGGGGGTGCAGGGAGGTGAGGCTCATCCAGCAGTATGGCCAGCTCCCACCCCTCAGGGCTTATGATTAACATGCGTGATGGGGAGAGCAGGTGGAGGCAGTGAGCATGCAGAGCGCCTGAGGAGATGCCCACTGTCAGCACCGCACCAGCTGGCTTGCTGGTCTTGAGGTACTTGTCACCAGGAGGTGATGGAGCCAGTAACACCAGACAGATGGCCCTGCACCAGGGCTGGCGGCTCTGCAGCCTCCGTGGTGCTTTTAAGGAAACTAATTTGTGAGGTGCCTGCACGTATTGCCGGTGATACCACAACCATTGCCATTGGCCAGCACTGGCGGCTGCCTGTCATGAGCTTATTAAGGCAGTGGAGCTGGTCAAAGAGGCAGCACATCCTCGCTCTGCCACTACTGTGAAACACTTTGGAGCATGATGCAGCAGGAGCTTCCCTGAGAAATACAAGGGATTGCTTGAGGCACATGCTGGATGAGGCTAGGGGCATCATGGGATGTGCGCCACAGCCGTGCCCTGACACTGCACAGCCAAGCTCACATGTGGAAGCCTGGCCAGCTTCAGAGTCTGGGGTACAACAGGATTTTGGAGGGACAAGTGATGCCAGTGGCATGAAGGAGAACGAAAAGAGATGCTTGCTGGTTTAGGCCTTTGCATCCCACATCGCATGGCCGGGAAGGCAGGCATCTCCACCAACCTTTGCTTTTGGTCTTCATGACTGGTGTGCTTTGGGATTGCTTTAGCCAGAGCTACAGCAAAAGCAAAGCATGCTCTGGTGAATTCTGTGCTACCACTGACCACAGGTCAAAACAATGTCTAGTTTTGTCAGGATCATCCCCAAAAATGCTGCAGAAGTTAGAACTAGGAGAGGACAGAAAATATCATGGGGGGTTAGTGCAGAAGTGGAGCTTTATGTGGGGACACAGAAGTGTGGCTTCTTTGCGGTGGTGCAGGTGCTCCTCAGCAGACCTACCTGGTGCAGTGCTGCGTGCAAGGCGTTAATAAACCATTTTACCATAAATCTTTCCCAAACATGCCTCTGATAAGCTCCAAGGACAGTGATGGCCACATGTGCAGGCTGGTAGGTACTAGGCAGAGGGTTTTGCTGTGGCTGCACCTTCCTCTTTATGACACAAAGGAGGGAAACAGCCCTTGCATGAAAAAAAGGCAACATTTCCATTTAAAGGCAGGCTGAAAGGATGCAAGACAATTCGTGTGTAGCCACAAGGCAGCTCATTCGAGACAAAAAGGAAAGCTATATCAGTGCAACTTTCCCAGACAGACAAGCCATAACTCAGAGCGCCCTTTTGCCATCTCCTGCAACACAACGAGCTTCCCTTTAGCTGCTGCAATCTCTGCTCATTCATTTCCTCCCCTACTCTCCGCTGCTTCTTTCATTACCCATTACAAGACCTATTCATGGACATCCCTGAAATGTCCCATTTGTCGAGGGGGTTGCAGCGCTTGGCTTGCTTTCACTTCCAGCTACTGGACGTTTTGAGCCAGGGGCCCAGTCCTAGATAATAAACATCTCCTTTGTCAAAACGAAGCAGAGTTTAAGTACCAGCAAACAGTGTCTGTCTGCTAGACAGGGGGCTGGTCTGGCCTTAGCCAGCTATTGAGATGTCTTTGTGCCATGTTGCCATAGCTACCCTCCAGCTAAATAGGGAAAGAGCTGCTTTGTCCCAGATTAAGACCAGCAGACTTTTGGAGCAGAGCCTGCTGGAGGAGACTGGGGAAGGAGCTTGTCTGCAGCTGCCAGAACTTTTGCATTGCTCTTGTGTATGCATTGGGCTGGGCAGAAGAGGAGACAGAGGACTGCTTGAAATAAATTGATGTTATAGACAGGTATATATATGTATGCACATGTACATATATTTTATATTTATATGTATACATACACACACAATGAAGTCTGTGGAATGGTAGTGGTTGAGGGATAGGTTTATCAGTAAAGGAGGTGAAACCTGAAGTAAAGAGGACTTGAAATAAATCAAGAAGCCCTTGCAGCACTTGACAAGATGCCCAGGGACAACAACAAAATCCCTTGAAAGGGGACCACAGGTCCTGACCGCATAGGGTATTTCCAGACGAGGCTCACAGAAAACTCACATCAAACTAGCAGGCACTGTCCTCTCTCCCACCTTGGGCTAAGCAGTGTCAGTGCTGGCCCTGCATGTCCTTACACATCCATCTTTGCAAACCCGTAAGTGTCTGGGATGGGGGATGCATGTGTTCTTGCAGCCACTGCTGCAGGGGCAGTGAAGCACGGCCAAACCGGGTCAGCGGGGCAGGTGCAGCAGATGAGGACTCGGGATGAACTGCAAAACCTCCACAGAGGAACAGGGAAGCACTCGCCTAAATGCTAAATATGAAGGGGATTAGTCCACAACTGATAGTATTTTCTGCCTCAGCTGGACGTTTAGCTCAGTAAAAGTGGGGCTGAGTGTTCCCACGTTGCACAGTAGTGCCATAGACAGGAGTGCCATAGACCGACATGGGCAGGGTAAAATCATGGTGAGTGGTGAACATTTGCATCTTGTGATTGCTGTTTTGCAAGTGCACTGTGATGCCAAGTGTAGCCATTACTTTCTTCTTGAGCACACTGAATGAGGAGAGTTCACAGCTCATTTGCTCCCATTAAATGGGGGGTTCCAGAGAGACAATGAGCATCCTCAGGATCAACAGGCCTGATCTAGCTCCAGCTCAGAGTTTTGTTTCTGCCCGCCAGAGACTTCCTAAAAAGACCCCATTTCTTGAGGGTGCTTGAGCAGCAGGGAGAATTTCAGACCTCCTGAGGCTGGGATGTGCAAGTAATACAGACTGTTCGGGGACTGAATTCACATGAATTCAGAGAAAAATGGCTGGATATATTCAGTGCAAATTTTGGATGATACGTAAAATAATTTTGAAGGAAGGACTGAAGACAGGGAAGTAAAGGAAAAATTACGATAAAAATATAACAGGGCTTTACCAAGGTCACTTGAGTCCGTCTAACTTGATAGCTCTTGGTGATAAGAAAAGAAAAAAACATAAAAGAGCAAACAAACTTTTCCATAGGGTTTTTTAGACATGGGAAATGCTTTAGATCTAATCTGTCTGGACTTCAGTAACACTTTTGATAAAAGAGCCACATGGGAAATTATTGTTTGTATTGGAAGAAACAGGGACTGGTATTCCAGCTGAAAGTCTGTCAGGAAATAGCCAAGAACAAACACAACAGGTTCTTCTGAAAGGGAAATGATAGGAGCGGGGGGACATAATGGGTGAAATCCTTTGGAGCCAGTTTTAGTTAGTTTTCTTCTGGAACAAAAAGTAAGCAAGGGCTAATGATATTTGCAGACAATACACAGTTGGGAGGCATCAGTGAATTGGGAATATCATAAAGGAAAAATGCGCTACGTTTGAAAGCTGGAACAGTGGACCTGAAGCAAAGAGTTCAAAGTGCCCATCATGCTCTAAGGCTCCCTCTGCGCTAATTAATTAAACCGAGCCAGGGCAGCTTTATGAACTGCCCTGTGACCATCAGCGAGGATAAATGTTTACGTGCCTCCTGGCGCTGTTTGACTGGGGCCGGCCAGCTCCCTGCTAGACAATGCCCAGGCATGGTTTGGGGATTAGCGCCGGCTGCGGACCACTTCCAGCAGGCTGTTTGGATGAGGTCACTCTGGTTTAGAGATTATGAGAGCCGAGCTGTGTGGATGCAAGCCATGCCACACCGTCAGTCCCTGACTCACTTTACTGGCCTGCCGTGGATGTGACCTAAGAAATTGCATTGTTTTGCTGTAAAGTGAAGTGCACTGATCAACCACAAAATGGCTGTGAGCACCTATGCAACATGCTTGCACAAGGCAGCAAATACAGTCACAGTTTGCATCAGGAGAGAGACTTCTGAAAGAGTGAAGGCATATTTTTGCTCCTTTACAACTTTTTCTGGAAAAGATGTGTATAATCATAGCCTCCCCTAGCCCTGAATATTTCCAATTGGAGCAGGCTGGCAGGCAAAGAAGAAATGTTGGAGGGAGCAGCAAATGTGTCTAATGAGAAGGAATTGAATGAATTTAGCCAGTTTAGTCTGGCAAAACCAAAGCTGAGAAGCAATTCACTTGTGCTGTCTATTAATATGTCAAGGAGGTAAACACTAGTGAAAAAAAACCACTATGTCATCTAAAGGCAACGGTTGGCACCAGCACAGATGTATATCAACCAGCCACAAATAACTTTAGGCTGGAAATTAAAAGTAGTTTTCTAGTCACTGGAGGAGAGTGCTTCAGCTGCAACTTTGCAGGAGGAGTACTGGAGGCAGAAATGAACCGTGGTTTAGGAGATGGCTACATGCCTGGGAATACATGTGACATGGTGGCTTGTGACAGCAGAGACTGGTCCCACTGACCCACAAGGGCCCTCAGTCCAGCCTCTCCTCTTCCTAAATAATTCATAGGAAAGCTGGCCAATAATGACCACAAGAAGTGATGCTGAACCTAATTTTTCCCATCACACATCAAGCTCTTTCATTGACCACAGCCCTTGTGTACATTAGATGAGGCAGGGCTGCTAATGGAAACCGGCGTTATGATATGCACAAGTGCCAAATGCTGTGCTTGACCCGGGGTTGCTGCTTGAACATATTGCTTCCTTAAAGACTTGGCACCACACACGTTATTATAAATGAAAGCAAGTGAAAAAAAGAAAGGAAGATAAATTAAAAAAAAAAGGGGATTCCATAGTATGTGTAATAAACTGCAACCTGAAGATGGTTTAGAAGGCAAGAAATTGTAATAATTGCTCTGGTTAATAACTTTGTACATACTATTTACTTCTTTTTGCTTTTCCCATGCTTGCTTGTCTCAGCTGTTAGTAGTGTTCCATTTATTGAACCAGTGCTTTTCAGCCTGTGGTCTATGGAACCTGGAAGGTGTTTGGACTACTTGTAAGCAAGCGTGCAAAAACAAATTAAGGAAAGGACATCTGTTGTAGGAGCCCTACATTTGCTGTACAGAAGTCTCTGTTGCAGAGCCGTCCAACTTCCTAACTAGCAGAGTTCAGCTGTACCCCAAAATGTGTGTGAGCAGGACTGCGTTTACATAGTGCCCAGCACAATCAGTCTAACTCATCCAGCCTCTGCAGACACATCCACAGCGTATCTTCTTTTTAACGTAGCCCAGAGCTGTAGGGCCTGCCCTCTGAGTTTCCATGATATAAAATATATACATAGCACTCAAACCCTGTAGATGGATAGGAAATACATATCCATGTGAGAGAAGTTAGAGAAGGGTCTTTGCATGTCAAAAGGCAGCAAGACCAAATGATTTCACCCTGCAGTACCTCCTGTGCTCTCATAGTGGGAGATGTCTCAGGGATGCGGGGAGCAGTTGAGAAGCCCCAACTGTTCCGGAGGAGGACAAAAGGCAGCAGGAAAGCAGCTGCTTTTTTTCAGTGCTTCTTTGGACACTTGCCTTTAAGCCAACTCATTCAGCCCCCATATGTAATAGTCATAATATTGCATAGTTTAGTTTTAATCTGTTATTTCGTCATGACCTGATGACCCAAAAGGCAAACTCAGCAGCACCAGTTAAATACTCCAGTAGGAGTGTCAATAGCTCTGAGATGTCTCCTGAGACACAATTTACAAATCCTTCCTGCTTTTTAGGCATCAGCTGCAAAGTTTGCATACTGATCCAGGGTTATTTGGATCCATGAGCTTGAATCTACTTCTAATATTTGCAATTTGAAGCCAGGTACATGTGCCAACTCCTCTTTCTTAAAAGCTCCCAGTCGCTTACAGGTGGTACTGGAATAGAGAGGGAAAGTGAAGGAATGTTTCAGGTCTGGAACTCAGGTGAAACAAATTGATGTCCCTGCTGTGTCTCAGACAGGGACAAATCATTTAAAGTCTTTTCTTCCTATATCCTGGGCCACTACGAGGAAAAATGCGCTTAAGAACATGGGTAGTTCAGGCTACAATGTTGGGAGCATCCACATCTACAAAGGTCTTAAGGCATGATTGATTTCAAAAAGCATAAAGGCTCCTAAATATTTGGGTGGATCTGGAGGTGAAAGCTTGCATATATGTTGAGCCAATCTCAGCAGTGTATCTACACCACAGAAGAAGTTGCCCCCTTCACAGGAGGACAGCAGAGAGGCAGAGGCATTGCCCTGGCCATACACATGGCAGCAGAGGGTTGCAGTGGCCGTGTAGCTTGCGTTAAAGTGAGTGCTGCTTTGCCACCACAGCTGGTTGCCCTGAGAAGTCGTGGAGCCTCAGTCTTGGAAGACATTCAGAACTGACTGGAGACGGCCCTGAATGACCTGCTGTAGCTGACGCTGCTCTAAGCAAGGAATTGGACTAGATGATCTCCAGAGGTGCCTCAGGACCTCAGTCCTTCTGTGACTGTGATATATACATACAGCTGAGTTGCAGAAGCTCAGTGAATTACCATCCATCAGCTGATGCCAGTGGAGCTTGTGCACCCATCTGCAGGCATCTGCACGTGCAACATAATGTAAACCTCTTTTACTGAGGTCTCAAATTGGTCACATTATTTGTCTCCAGAGATGGGCTGGAAGGGCACACCTGGACTACAGCAGCACAGTCACCATGGCTCAGCTGGCAGGCAAGTAACCTGTGAGCTTGTCATAAGTGGGTTTCTGAGCCTTGCAGGTTAAGTAGATTCAACTACAGTGATCCGTGCTCACTGGAGCAATGAGGAGAGGTGGTGAACATTTTGTTAACTTAACCTGATAAAGACTCAAACTCATTTAGGAAAACAACATATAGGCATGTTCTGCCACTTGCTGGAGCATATTTCACTAGTAATTCTTGTGACACCTCACCCTAAGCCTTTATGGGAAAAATGATCTGTAAAACTGATGAATAAATACATTTTTTTCAGATACAAAAAAATATATGGTTGAGTGATAATGCAGTAATCCACAAAGCACTGTTGCCAACAGTAAAAACTCCTAATCTGGGTCAACTAGTGATTTAAAGAAAAAAGAAAAAAGCTCTTAAAAAAGATTGCTCTTTAGCAGTTGAGTATCGGGAGCCAGACTCACCACTGAGCTCCATCTGCTTTGTATCACGCTGTGACGCAAGCCCAGATCTGAGCATCACTGGGACTGTGTGGAGCAGCTGGAGTAGATGGTGAAGGCTGGGCCAACAAGCCTTCATCTTCTTAAGAGTTTTACACATTCAGGGCCCCGGTGGGTGGGGTGTTCTTTGGTCAGTTTGTTATGGATGCTCTTCAGGTATCACAATGACAGTCTCCCAGACACCAAACCCTCTGAGCTGTGCGATGGTACAGTGGCTGGCCTGACCTCTCAGAGGAGGAAGTTTTCTGCTTACAGGATAGTGGAGGGAGACCCTACTACGGGGATTCCATTCTCAACCGGGAGCCATATGCCCTCTCCTACTGCCTGGCTCCCTACGGGGGAAGAATTCACATTGCTTCTTCATCCCCAGCCACTTTTTGTCTGTTTTGGAGACCAGATCTCTGAGGACAGAATATCTCTTGCCAGGCTCATACAGTGCCCAGACCCCACAGGGCTTGTACTACAGAAGTAAAGGAAGATGCTTGCTAGGAATCTGAGCAACTGCCTACCTCTAACAAGAAACTTTGCTGGTGCTGTCTGTAGCAGACATAACCTTCTGGGAGGGGACATATAGTCAATACACTTGGTGTGGAAAGTAAAATGTAGGCAGGAGCAAGGAATGAGAGCTCTTTTAATCACTGTCATTGATTTTCTGAAATGGCTCAGTGTCTGTTCAACAGAAGGATGGAGCGACATCCTATGTTTATTCAGTGTCTGCTCTGGGTGGGAGGAGATGGCCAAGCCGATTAAGAAGTTTAATTAAAGCAGCAACCTTTCTGTTCCAGAGGTGGGAACCTGTCATCTGCCAATTTATTTTCATGAATAAGTCATTAAAGCAGGAGCTGCTGAGGACTGAAACAGCTCAGGTTCGTAGTGCATCTTCCCTCGTTCCTGGAAATCATTGCGAAGCTCATATCAAGGCCTTCAGATGAAACTCAGTAATATGAGTCTAAACAGATCAGAATTATGTCTGTGATGTTTTACTGCAGTATTGAAATCTCCCAACATCAGAGACACACTGTTACAGTCTATAGGATGATTAATATAACTGAGTTTCATACACATTTCACACCCAATAAATCTTCAGGACCACCGAATCCCCATTTTTTGTCCTGTGCTCACCGTGCTTACCTCTGTCGATCGTGTTGCTGCATCAGACAGAAAAGGTGCTTATCATATCTGAGCCACAGCTTGCTGGCTGTCCATCTGCTTGTGATGTGCTAAGTTCCTCAGTGAACAGACGTAACCAAACTCAGATGGTGTTATGAGAGGAATCGGAAATGAAAGATTATGACCTTGCTTATGACTACCTGATAAATTAATTCTGTATTCAGGTGAACAAGCTCAAGTCTGAGTTCAGGCTGCTTTGAACTACCTCTGGAGGTTATTTCATCCCACCTCATTCGCTGCATTGAAGCTGGTAACTCCTGTCATAGTTGGCAGAGGTACACTGCTCTGCAGCTGAAAGTATTACTGTTTTGATGTGGGGAGGTGAACTCATGAGCCATAAAAAACACTATTTGTTGTAGTTTTGTAAGCACTTTGTGACTATTCTGCTGCTTTCCAAAGTAACTGAGTCATCTGTACTGAAGGGCAAAGCTTGTCCCCCTAGACCAGGTGAGACCTGAGTCAGCATTTGGGTGCTGCTCATCATCTCTGTGGACTCCTCCAACCAGGTTGTTTCTTTCACTATTAGGATAGCCATGGCTCTTCCAAACCAGCCTACAGATGAGGAGACACTGGCATTAAAGGAGAGCAACTACATAAGAAGCAAAGCTGGTTTGCTTCCAGGACCAGTAACCAGTCTGGCTTTGTGAGGATTTGTCATAAGCAAAAGAGGCAGAAAGGCCAGCACCATTTCAGTGCTGTTGGCTTACACATCCTGGTGCTTCATCATAGTCTGTTGAATGTCTGCTAAACTCTGCAGATGAAAAAAACAGTAATTTTGTGGAATTGAAGAGATGTCCCCCTAAAATATCAGTCCAAAGAAATTTAACACGCCTATAGACACAGATAAGACAATGGGTTCATGCTGGTACATGTGTGGATTTGTACAGGTACACATATAAATGTCTGTGTATGCAAGTACTCATGCACGCTACATAACATGTTAAGGGTCAAAATTAAGTAATTTGGAAGCTGACCTAGTCATTGCATTGGTAGTGACGTTAAGGAAATATTGAAACACTGGAGGGACACAAAAAACCTTAAGAAAATCAATTTGGAGGCTGGGAGAGATGTCCACTCTGTGGAATGACAGGAAGAACCAAAAAGCTGAGGTTTCCAAAGCTAATTTGGAGTGGCAACCATATAACTCTCACAAAAATATATGCAAAATTATATGGCTGAATCTTCTGATCTGTTCCTGTTGTTGGGTTTTTTTTCCCTTACAGCTGTGGCTGAATCCCTGAGTCTGCTTTTAAAAACTGATCTAAGTGTCCAGGCTAGTCAGACAACAGCAGACAGGCTCTGTGTTGCAGGTTGTGTAGCACCAGGGCTGGAGAGCCAAAATTCAAGCTGATTCAAGCAGGTATAGATGGAAGCAGTGAGGTGAAACTGAAAAAAAGAAGCTGCAGATTAAATGTCAGAACTGCTTTTTCCAAAGCCAAGGTCTATTAGCCTGGGGGACATCATCCAAAGAGAGTTATGGAATCCCCATTAGCTGGCCCTTTTGAAAGCTTAGCTGTACCAATAACACTCAATAATACATTTTTTGGAACAAACTTATGTTGGCAGAGAAACAGGAGGTGAATTAATAGGCCCTTTCTTGCTCTCATTTTTATAACTCTTCACACTGAATCCTAATACAAGAGGTTATCTTTATAGCAGGCAATGAAAGATTTTCCCTGTAGATTACCACTTGAAAAGTACATGCTGCATGTCTTTAAAGTACAGGACATTTTATACTTTCATTTGATTTCAAGTGACTGGAGTACTCTATAGCCAGCTTCAAGTTAATATTTTAGCAAGGATCAATGGCATAATTAAACTTTATGGATGTCCCTCATCAACAGTTCCATGTGACCAAGTTTACAACATGGTGGTACTTGGATAAATCATTTTGTATTTATGGATGGCTCATAACAAGTCAGGATGGGGACTTAGCCACGAGGGATGATGGAGTAATTACACTGAGCAGTATGGTTTTAAACATAAATGCAATTTTTTATTAGTGCTATGAACTGAAATGTGTTTGACTTAAAGGGACAGTGCTGTGTCACTAAAAAAGCCTCGTGATAGGGCCTGGTGTTTGGTTTAGCCAGTCTTACACTTCACCTCCAGAAGGATGTTTCCTCCTAGCTTTCTGTCTCCAGTGGCTTGAAATGTCAACCTGTGAAAAATGGTCAATCGTCAGAACCATTCTGGGCTGTTCTTTGTCTCAGTGGAAAGCGTAACTGGACATGGATATCAGATTTAAGTGCTCAAGTCAGGCACCATAAACAGGTGGCTATTGTCCCCTCTGAGAGGTTGTTCGCCTCTGAGAGATCCCAATGGCTCACATGCAGAGCCAGGACTGTCTGGCCTGAGCAGCTTGTTCTTCTTCACTGGTCACCCCTTTTCAAACCCACAGCTACTGTCAGGACCTCTTCTGAGCCCATCAGAGGAAAAAGATATATTTTGTCACACCTTTCCCGGGAGGCTGGGCACTATTTTCCTCAGTTTGTTTTCCAGTGTTAAGCAGCACATGCAGAGCCCAGCCTTAGCACGGACTAGCCCTGTGGGAGCTACCCAGGATGGAGAAAATCCTTGCTAAAATCACCCACACCAAAGCATGTCTTCAACAGCCTTCCTTGCAACTAACCCTGACAGTACCTGGAAAAACAGGTGGGTTTGAGGAACCACGTATGCTTTTCCAGTGTTTGGATCAGAGCAGGACTTGTCCCCCAAGGGGCAGCGATGCCCAAGGAGATGTGTAGGCTGATTTCCTACCTGCCCAGGTCTCCCTCTCTGCACGCAAACATTTCTGTCCCGACTGAAGTGCAGCCTCAGTGCAGCTGACCATTGCACCTCCTCTTCCAGCCCAGCTTCCCAGCTATTTTTACCAAGAATTAGCCTGCAGTGCAGGTGGAGGTAGACTTTGATTCCCAGGAGAAATAGTCATCCTGCCATGTAATTATAGAGCAACAGCTTATGCTTGATTAATGGCAGTATAAATTAATTCTAATAAATTCTAATAAATAGATGAGGAGAAATTAAAAATGAGCAAGCTGGCACAACTCACTGCCTTCTACTGCAACAAGTGTTGTGCAATCCCTGCAAGTTTATTCTAGATTACTCTTAATGCTTCATTATTGCTTCCCCTAAAAACAAAACAAAACACAGTTCTGCTTATCTTCTGGTGTGTATCTTTCTTAAGAAACAAGTAAATGAAGATTTTCTCTCTCCCTAATATACAACCCTGCTATCACTGAGTCCTTTTGCTCACAGTGCAAGGATTTTCATGGGGTCATTCTGGCAAAACTGTAATTACAATGGATTGAAAACCGGAGCAGATCATGTCGCTGATTTTGAAGCAAGTGAGATGGAAGATGAACGAAGAAACAGGTTAAAAGGGGAAAGCAGGGAGGAGGGAGGGAAAGGATGAATAATTAATGTTATAATTTTCTACACTGGAGTAGCCATGTCAGTTAATAAAATCTGTAGTGCAGAACCGTGATTTAACAAATTCCTTGTAAACTTGATGTGCTCCTTGCATATGCGTGTGTTTGGGGAAGAGGGGTCTCTAGGTGGTTGCTGGCCAAAGCATAAACACCTCTAAACTGAAGACTTGCCTATTTGGTGCTATTGAAAGAGCACACTGCTATTAGGGAGCGGGTTTGATGCATCAAGTCCTTCCATTTTTTGACTGAAAAACATGAAAACCACTGAGCTGTGCTGCCAGAGCTCTGTGCATGTTCTTTGAAGAGACAGAGTGCCTTGGTGCTCAGCAGGAGCAGGCATGGGGTGGTGGGGCTTGTGGGTCTGACCACCATCTGCAAAGGCTGGGCAGAGCATCGTCTCCTCCACAGGCACCATCAGCTGCTGACAGAAGCAAATTTGAGAAAATATAATCCTATTTGGGCTCCTTTGGATGTAACCTGGAAGCATTAGCAGGCCCTATGTTACAAGTGTAAATACTACCATCAATATTCCAGCATTTTTCCTTAACGTGAGCCTTTCTCTCTTTGGGAAAAATAATAATTTCAGATACTTGTACGCTGATAAGATAGCTGCGTGGTGGGCCATGCTGACTACTGTTTATACCAGCTGGCTGCTGGCAGCCTGCAGCCTCGCTAGGGTGCATGTCAGTCTTTTGAAAGCTACAGATAAACTCATTGTAATGTTTATCTGTACTTATATAAGCACAAAATAACCTGCCAGGAGTTCGAGTTTGCTGTGACCTTCACCTGATACACAGCTACAAGCTCGCAGTATGTTAGTATATTTAAAGAGTGTAAACACAGCCTTGCTGTGCTCCCCTTTTAAAAGACTGTTTATGTTTAAGAAACCAGCTATGGACTGAAATAAATTTGTTCAACCAATTCATTGCATTTCCTTCCTAAGTAACTGCTGCTAATGTGCTCAGAGGAAAGGTCTCCCTTTTTCTGTTTGCTGGAGATTGCTATATCAAGGCTCAAAGCTGCCTGTAGGGAAAATAATCACTTATGAGCTGAGATATACTTAAAGTGGCATTTTGCCAAACAAATGCATTGCTACTGTCATGCCAGGAACCCTCTCACTTTGCACATCTTTAAGCATCCAGAAAGGACTTAATTATAGAGTGGTTCATATTCTGTTGGGGAGGTTACAAATGTTCTTGGCTGGCTTTTTCTGTTTCATCAAAAAAGCTTTTTCCTTAACCTCCTCATGAAACTGAATCTTCCCTGGCAGCTTTAAAGTGCAGGGTTAGTGGCTTTTCTTTCTGTCCCACAAATTCTTCAGTTCCATCTCCAAATATTTCTTCTTCATTTGGAAACATGTTGAGATTGCAATCTGTTTCCAAGGACAACTAGATCCCCACTGGCAGTTTTACAGGCTCCTCAAAACAGTGATACTCAGTGTCACACTACATTGAGTATGAGAAAGAAAATACAAGCCCATAAGGAACCTAAAATCCTCAAATTTAAATTGTTTTGGCTGTTTCAGAAAAGCCAGGGGCTGAGGAGACATAGCTGGAACTTCCTTATTAGCCCTGAGCTTCTGCTCTCTGACCAGGTGTTTGAGTGCTTCCTTGGATGATGGCACTGGGAGCTTTGTCCTGCCACTGCCCCTTCCTGACACCTCAGCTCTTGTTCAGGTTTCCCCCCAAAAGGACACCATTTGCCATAGTGTTATTAGGATGGTGTATCCCACCAGAAACACGTTGCTTGTGACCATGGAAAGGATGGTGGTTGCTGCACCTCACTCACGCAGTGGTACCTCACTCAAGTTCTGACCACAAGGAAATGTCATCAATAGCTTGGTGGCCTGAAGTGGGGGCCTGATGCTGGTCATCACTGAAGAACCAAGCAACTTATTTCCCTACAGACAGGGTGGTCTCACTCCAGACTGCTCCTCAGTCGATTTAGTTGTTAGGCCTTCCTCTTCAGCCATCCTCTGCAGCACTACTTAGCGTGGAAGGGAAGACAGCCTTGTGAAAGCAGCCTGTCCAGCCACTTTCCTCGTCAGTGGGAACTTGCTCTTGAGTGACATCCTGGATGGAAAGGAGAATTCTTTGGCTTGTCTGGTGTCCAGATGGAGGGCAGGTGTATGGAGAAGGGGATCAGTTCCAGTTTGGTGATTTTTTTTTGAGATTTCAGAAAGAGAAAGGCATGTCAAAACACCCTGTAGTAGTAGTTAATGGAACAGTTGCCTGAGCAGTGGCATTTCCAGAGCAATCTTTGCTCTGAATAAAAGAAACAGAGACCTGAACCCAATTCCCTAATTTTATGAGTGAACAGTGTATTAATGCAGGAGTGATTGACTACCAGGCCTACTGCAGAGCTACAAATCTTTATTTGACCCAAATTAACATATTTCCATTAAAAACTTATGTTTTGAAAAGCTAATACGCAACAATTAAAAAAATGAGAGTTGAAAAATTCTCAAACAAACAGCTTCATTTTGGATCTTCTCTCTTCCAAAGTATCCACAAGATACTGTGATAAACTGAAAGCCTCTTGGTATAATTTGTAATGTCTTAGAAGCTTCTGGTTTAGAACAAAAAGCATTCCTTGAGATTAAATAGCCACACTTTGTCAACATTTTGGAGTTTCCACTCAGTGAACACAAGGATTAGTTCAATGGTCCAGCCAGCTCAGCTCATTGCCAATAAGAACATTATAAATACAGTACTAAGAAGACTTTTTTTTTTCAACTTTTGACCTCAAGGTAGCTGTGGTAAAACAGGAATATATTTGGACATTGCTTGCAATGGAGGCCTGAGTTATTTTCCTTTTTTAATGCCAGCTGATACCTCTTGTGGGGATGCATTAAACAGGAGAGTTAACTGGTGTCAAACAATGATAATGCTTAGTGCTTCCTCTGGAGAGAGCCCTAGAAACAGGGTGGGTAAACACCATGCAGTCTGCAGACAATATGGCATGTTTGCCGAGGGGACCTTAAACGGTGATGCGCAAACAGTCTGCATAAACTGGTCTTTTCTGCAACAACAGGCCCTTATTCCAGCAGAACGTGAAGTTGTTTCTTCTGGATGAGTTAAAGGCACCAGCAAAAATAATGAGTTATTAAGCTATTCTTTAGCAACAGCTTTGCAAATGCTGCTGAATTCCAGCTGAGTCCTGTTAGCCTGGGAAGACTGCAGACAGCAGGTAAATGATATGAATAGCTGATGAGTCAGGGAAGTATTTTTCATATGGTTTTGAAGAGGTCGAATATGCAGTTTTCCCAAGTGGCTTATTCTATTGTACTTTGCCTTGTGCCAAGCACTTTCATCAGTTTATTTTTACCTGACTTTTTTTTTTTTCTTTTTTAATATTGAAAGGTGTTAGATCTTTGTCTCAGCATGTCTGGAACATAAAGGTCATGTTAACCTTTTGCTACCAGGAGAACATTGGAACAAGTCAGAGAAGATGCTTGTAGGTGGGTGGTATGGATGTTTTGACACATCTTCACAGGATGCCCTGGTTTGCACAACCATTATTAGTGTTTAAAGTAGGTCTCATCTAAGACCAAGGTTCACAAAGTTTTGTACACCCATATGTAGCAAGAAACCACCCAGGCTGAAAAGAGCTTTGGCCCAGGTCCTCCATGTCCTTTGGAAACTCTGTTCTCAAGGTGCATACCTGACACATTTAAGGACCTGCACTGCAGCCGAAGTAGCTGATGCACAGATTGACACAGGCGTTATGACTCAATTTTAAGCCTTACAAACTGATACAAAGAAATTCAGTGGTTTAGGCAAGGTCAAGCAAGAACTCTCTCAAGCCTGGATCCACACATCCAAAAGATCACTGAAAAGATCAGTTGCTGAGTGTGAGTAATGGATAGGGAAGGGAGATGTCTGGAGGCCAGCGTAGGGGAATAAGGCAAGTGAGGAGCTAAGCTGATGGGGCTGAGGTTGGCTTGAGAAATAGCTGAGAAGGAGGATACAGGGGGTAGCTTAGATAGGACTGGAGCTCCTCAGAAGGGGTTTGTCTCCAGTCCTGAGCCTGCACACCACAGAGTGCCTTGCACATATCCCAGAGCAGTGCAGACTTAAAGCCAGGCACATCAAAGTGGAGAGAGCCAAATGAGAGTCTCATCCCTAGCTAATTGCCCCAAGCCTCATCAATCATTTAGCTGTAGCCTCCCAGTGAAGGACAATACCTGATGATCGGTGTGTTTTAAACCCATTCCTTTATGGTTATGGATTTATTTAAACTTTATTTATTTACATAAATGCAGTTATTTATAAATTATTTATTACTAATATTAAATCTTATTAATTTTTGTTTAGAGGTTATTTATAAATTTATTTATTTACATACATGCGGTTTTAAGGCAGAGGCAATTTTTAGGGAGAGGCAATTTACTGCTCCCTCATTTGACATTGGGTACCAACCAGGCCATCAAACAGACGGGGTAAATCCACCCCAATGGTCAGGGGGATGGAGCTGCACTTTTCCAGCACAGACCTGTGATATGTATAATCAACCGGGGCTGACAGTGCTTAATCTGGGCAGGCAGGAAGGCCATTTAGCGGCGTGTCCTTGACACAAGTATCTTTCCTCCGTGGTTATCACAGAGCCCAGACTCTCTAGGTTTCAGGGTGTGCAATACAGTTCAGACATGGAATTTGATTCTTTTGTCTTTCCCTGTGGGAATATGTGTATGTGGAAGGGGGAAGCTGAATCTGAGCCTGCTCAGTACATATATTATTGATTTTGAGCAAGAAGGTTTTATGTGCTAGATGGGGGGATGTGAAGCTGTGGAAAGCAGATTTCTTTTACTGCTTTTTGCTGCTTTTGCACGGATGTTGATCAGCAAAAATATTGCTGTGGGTTTATGAATTGTGGGTGTTCAAAAGGAAGGACTGGTAAAACCTCCCTTTGTCCTCGTGGCAGTGTTCCTTACATGAAGATGGATTGGTTGCTCTTTTTGACATGAGCAACGAGGCCAGAATTTTCTTTTGTTAGGATTGATCATGTAAATGGACAATAGAAGAAGACTCTTCTCCAGCAGATCTGTATTCCTCCTCTGCAGCACTGCAATTTGCTACTGCCTCTAAGTAGAAGCTCTGAGCTGCGTGACTAAAGCCAGCTCTGTAGCCCATGCACCCCTATCAGCCCGCTCCCTGGGCTACCCAGACCTCTGGCATGCAAAGGTTAACTTCACCACTGTATCTTAGTGGTCATTTTTGTGCAGCCTGTTTGTCTTCAGTCCCCGGCTCATTAATAAACATCCTCTTTCAAATACTTTGGACATCTGGAATATGGCTTGCTTGTCTTCTGAGACAGTGATATCCTTTTAGGCTGGTAGGGGAAGGATGAAGACTAAAGCTCCCCTTCTTTGGAAAAACACAGTCAAAATTGTCTTCTCTTTTACACCAATGAATTCACCCATCAATTGTGATTGCAGTCTGCAGGAACATTTAAGCAGGCCTCTGACTTTCATGCACAGCCCTACTGGCATCACCTCCCTTTAACCATCATTGTAAAATGTTATATTTGCACCTTGAGTGCAGGCAGAGTCATCTGGAAGAAAGCATATCTGCTCCTGTTATACAAGACTAATTACTAATATACTTGCAGCAGGACAATGAATCTGGTAATTTTCAGCTCTCTTTACTTCCTTTAATACTTGCTCAAACAAGAATTCCAAAAAAGTATTTTTCCTTTTCTTAAAAAGAAAAATAGCCAACACATGAAGTTCTTCATACAAGAGCTAGGAGGAATACTGAGTGATTTTACAGGCCTGTTCTGCTCACAGGGATCAGCTGCAGAGCTCTGAGAGGGGAATTTGTTTGACCCATTTTACACTTCTACTTGAAAATGAACCAAATCCACAAAAAAAGCGTCTTTTTCTGTGTAACAGCCAGAGAGGGAATTTAAAGTTCTTAGCTTAGACAGAGCAGACATCATGAGTTAGGTGAAATGAATCCCTCCACTCCTGGGTTCAGCAGGATGTGGTCAAGCATTGTGGTCCCTTTTGTGCTTTGAATGAAGCTGGTTTTGTGTGATGCTGTGCTGTAGCATCTGCTGTGATTAGTGGGGTCGTGGGACAAGGCTCCAGATACTTTAAATCCTAAATCATCCCTGGGAGGTACGGGTTTGCCCACTGACTATCAAGAAAACCCTACACAGATCAGTATACATGACTTTTTAGACCAGCCCCTCCTGGTGGGCTTCACTTTGCAGGGGAGGTCACAGATCACAACAGTTAACTTAGGTAGAAGATACCACAAAATAGTCCCAGGATTTCCAGCCAGAAGCTGGGTCTTGGCCTTTTCTCCAGCACCTTGTTGAGGAGGCTGGAAAGTCCTGTGCATATGTGCACCCTCTCCCTGCAACCCAGCAAGCCACGCATCCTTGGCTGACTGCATCAGACACACAAATCGAGCAGGCATAGAGCTACCTTCAACACTGCACCTGATTTTCTACCTATAGTAGCTTTTGCCAGAAACATTTTAATGAGGCCTTCTTAGGCTTGTAGCTACCTCCAAAATACCGAACTGCCCATGCAGGACCAGCACCTAGCAATGCATCTAAGTAATCATCTATTGATCATTCATTAGCCCCTGACAAACTATGAAGATTGAAACCTCTCACTGCATGCTCTGCAGACATCTGCCATCACTGGGGAAATGTCCTGCAAAATTAACGTGCTTTTGGGGCCACTCTCCATGCCCCCAGGCTGGGTGTGTGTGTGTGTGTGTGGAAGAGGAGAAAAGCTTCTTTGTTAGCCATCTCCCACCAAGCCCTCCCAGCACAGTGTCGCCTTAGAGGAGCAGTGGTTTAGAGACTTCAGTGGCTGCTTTTCATCACTCCTCTTTGAGAATACCCTCTCTCCCACAGAATTGAGGCAGGAAAATTGTGCCTGGAGCTGGAGTGGGGTTAGGGGTCAGCAGGCAGCCCTGGGTGACTCAGTGCTGAGGAATGTGCAACTGGACCTGCTCCTGAGGTGGGCACAGTTCTCCCATGGCTCCCGCTCCTTGCCTGGCATCCAGCGATCTCCTTTCAGGATGAGCACCTCGGTGTCACCTTTGCTAACTGGAGCAGCTCCCGTGGCACGCTGAAGACAAGAAATGGTTCTTAAGGCTTTCCCAGTGTTATTTCCCTATGTGTGGTGCACTAGGCTTGGGTAGCCTCTTGGTCAGGCACATACGCCTACCCCAGAGTGAGTGACCAGGGGCAGAGGCTGCAGACATCTTTGTGGGAAAAGACACAATCAGACCAGCTATTTCAACTGGGGGCAGTCTGTTAGCAGCGTTTGTCGCTCCAGACAGTCATCCTGGCCTCTCATTCCTTCCAGTCTCACTGCCAGAGGTTACTGCCACCTCAGTTTTGCCAGATTCACTTGTCCAGCTGTGTAAAATGGTCCAAGTTTAAATAACCCTGTTAACCTTTCAGAGAGGGGCTGCTCTGTGCTCCCCACATAGAAGAAATTCCTGGAGATGATGATGTAATGCTTGGGTAGATCAGAAATCCTGTCTTTCTTCCCACAGCTTTTTGCCAGATTACATCTTTGTTTACTGCCTCCAAACTGGAGAAATATTAGTGAAAATTATTTGCTGATAACGCCACCGGGGCTTGGCTAATTCCCCTACCCTGTAGGAGCTGTTTGTGGCAAATACACATAGCAATTGCTAATATTCACTCAAGCAGCAGAATGGATGATGTAAAAGGAAGTTTTATTGCCTTTAATTTTCAGAGGTACCCAAAACCACCCAGGCACACCCAGGGCCTGTTTAAAGCAGCACTGTGAAGACAGGGATCGTTGAAATATGGAGCCTGCAGCAGCAGCTATTTGTTCAGGACCATCTGTGGCTCTCCAGGTAAGAACGAAGAGAGGCTTGGCAGTGCATCACCCAGTACAGAGGGAAAGGAGGTGGTGTGATTTTGAGAATTCAGAGTTGTGCTATGTCTCCTTTTTGTCTGCCATATCAGTGCTCCTAAAGCCATAGGTTTGTCCCTGAAAAATGTGGGTATAAATCCAGATCATGTTTGGTCTGGACAGTCAGCTGATACCATACTAAAATGGTCTACATATGGTAAGGAAGGTTTTTGTGCCAAAACATGCCTGGCTGGTGCTCCTCACAGCCTCAAAGATGTTGTGAGATGCTAAAGGAAATTAACCAAGGACAGCATCTCTCCCCATGAAGCACTGCCCGGTCCAGCCTGTGCTTGGTGTTCATGTCAGAAGTGGGTGCGTGGGTGCAGCACAGCCTCCTCCTCTCCCACTTTGTGCTCTGGGTCTGCACCCCTCCGTCAGAAGCAATTTTTCCTGTCAGGTCTGCTTCTGGCTTCAGGTCTCCCTGCAGAGGCACATGCAAGAGGTGCAGTTTCAGCCTGGCTTCCAGTGCATGCAAACTGCAAATGCTTTGCAACAGAAAAAGGATTACCTGGAGAAACTCTCATTTTCTGTGTATACCTCTACATATGTCTATAACTTAATGCCTATTGGAATAGAAGAGTCAAATCCACTGCCTCTGTAGGACTAGAAAACTTTATGTTTTTCCTGCTATGTTTCATCTGCTGTGAGCTTGGCTTGTCCAGGATTTATCTCAGCTCCTAATGTGTTTACAATGAGATAACTCTTGGCATGCTCTTTTCCAATTACCTAGACAGGATCTATGACTCTAGAGATAGCAAATGAAATGCAGGACCACAATAAAGAGTGTGTATTTCCATGGCATTCCTATAAGAAAAGCCATTTGGCAGATGATGCATTTGTTTTTAGTGTTCCAAACTATTGCAGACGTGATGGATAAAGGTTTACTAAGCAAAACTACATTTGCTAGTGGCTGCTCGGGTACATTTGAGACAGACGAGTTTGCACTGGCTTGCTAGGGAGCAAGTCTTCTTTGTACTGAAATGTATCAGCAAGGCACATGATTTATGGTCTTTTGGGTGTCTGCAAAGGCTTTGAGCCGTAGGGGAAATGCACAATAACTCCCACATAACCTGATTCCTTACAGAAATCAATAACCACCCTCTTTCAAATCAGGCACTTAAACTGAGGTCTTGACCATTTCCTGTCCTTAAGGATTGCAGGACACCCCTCTCAAGAGCTGCACCATTAATTAAAGGCTCTTGGTTAAGTTCCAGCTTTGCATTCCTGTGCTTCATCTGTGGGCTCTGCACTTCTGCTTTGAGCAGCTCCACAGCACTGCTGTGCACTGCAAAGGTGCTACAGCACACCCAGAAATACCACATGGGTGCATCTCACTTGCTGGGGAGAGACTTTCTGTGACAAATTTCCATGGGATAATAGCATCAGAGAAAATTAGCCAGAAAGGGAATTTGAGAGGTCACAGTGCAGATCCCTTGCCCCAAGACAGGATCAACAGTATTGAAGCTAATCCTGACAGGTGCTTCTCTAATCTGTCCTTAATAAAAGATGGTGATGTGAAGACTACACAGCTTCCCTTGGGCATCTAACTCAGTGCTTCATTATTTTTAAGTTGAGAAATTTTTTCATAATTTGTAAGTGAAATACTTTTGCTGCAGTAAAAGTCCATAATCTTTGACCCCCTTCCAGGCACAAAAAAAAATTTATTCCTTTCCTTTCTGAGGGCACTTTTGCACTGTTTGAAACATTTAACTTTCCCTGGCAATCATCTGTCCCCCAGACTGATGTTCCCCAAGTCATCTGACTCCACAAACCTTATCTTCTAGACCTTAAAACATTCATGCTGCTCTCTTCTGAAGCCCCTCCAGCTGCTTGCTCTACCTTCAAGGATGTATGAGGCCCCAGGCAAGATCTGACAAATGCCTGACAAATGCCAGTGCTCCAGCTGTCATTGGGGTCATTCGTTGAAGAACAAAGTGACCTAGGGATGATACTATTCAAAGTTGTCACCATCATCAAGAAGGAACAGGAAGCCTGCACACTTGCAGGTGCTGCAGGTTGAAACAGAACAAGGTCTTAAAATAAAAAGATTAGTCAGGGTGAGTTTGGTACAGTGCTCTGGGTGACGCTCTGTTTGTGTTGAGAAAGGAATGTACTCTGAATAATTAGAAAGGTTCCACTGAATGTACTCTGAATAATTATAAAATATAAGGTGGGCACCTAAAGGAGATAAGGAGCCCATCAAGTCAGGAAATCACTGAACAAAGAAAATTGAAAGGTCTACTCCACCTAGATCCCACCTATTGTGAATGGAATGATTAGGTGTCAAAATCAAATGAGTATGTATTTAAAGATGTCATGTAACCTCTCACAAAGAAAACTAAAAAATACCTAACTTTTCACTGAAAACTTTGGAGCTAGTTTGTCCGGCGCGAATCGGCTAGCTCCCCAACGTTGCACGAAATAAGTACCTTTGCTGCTTAAAGACAAAATTTGTCTCTGAACAGTTACTCTGTTTGGTTTTGGAATCAAGGTGTGAATAAATACCCTCAACATGTGAAATGTGAAGTCAGTTGTGTGGATCAATTGGTTGTTGTTGGTACATCCCTCACCTTGCTCATTAGCTGTTCATATTTAACAAATTAAAATGAGAACTGGGGCATCTGAGATGGTAACCAAGCCATGGGAAGACAGGAAGGAGGCTTTTATCACTTTTGTATATGTTACATTGGACTGAGAGTGGTCAAGGGAGGTTCTTGACAGCTCACTTGTGCAAAGTCTTTGCGTGTCTCTTAAGAACAAGCCATGTCCTTATAGCCAGCGCTAGGCTGAAAAACACAGACTGGTCCTTGGGCACCCTGGAGTGTCATTCTGCCTCTCTGTCTCGGTACTCCCATCCTGCTCCAAAATGAAAGGAAAATTATTTGCTGGACATAGTAACATTGACTAATGAAGAGAAACCCTTGTAGCATTGATTAACAAGAGAAATCCATGACACCAGGAAGCGATGCATGCTAGGGGAACATAAATGCAAAAAAATGTGCACTAAATCAGTTCAGGGAACTGACCCACCAGAAAATATTTTTTTTTTAATCTTTTCCCTTGAGATGGTTTTCAACCAGACCTCTTCCCTGATGGTACAATGACATGAGCCCTAAAATGTCACAGGTAGCCTGGTGGGAATGAGTGGCCAAAGCCAGGGAGAGAAGGTAAGAACCTGCCTCTTTTAATAATGACTGTAACTTAATGCTGACTAAGTTTTTGTGATTTGGATGATTCCCACTCAAACTATCTGCTCTGTCCTCTGAACCCTCTGACATGTCATCTTGTATTGGGAAACGTAGAGCACATTTCTACAAGGCATGCAAGTGTCTCCCTCACTCCATTAAAGTGGTGTGAACACCTGCAAAAGCCCTGATCTTCCAACACACAGAGGCACAGCAAAGCAGTAGATTGCCTTTTTTGTTTTCAAAGGGTTAGAGGATCTAAATATCCAGGGCATTTAGTCTATATTTTTAAAAAATAATTCAAATCTTGTGAGGTATATGCAAAGCAAATTGATTTTTGGCATCAAAAGATCATATCTGAAAGAAGCATAGTTTTGTAGGTGCCTTTTTTCAATTATGCAGCATCCAAGGCCTCAGAGTAGGCAAAATTTCCCTTTAAGAATCTGAATGCTAATATGTTTAAACACAAAAGAACCCTCATCATTTTGCTTGTTAAACTTCAGCCTTGGCTATGCCAGTGTAATGAATTTATTAAGCCATGACAGAATTAATTGCATTAAAAGCAGAGGCTCCATGCTGTCTGACTATACAATAATTGCCATTTCATTCTGCTGGGTTAGGTTGTTCATAGACTTTTTCTTCTTAAATTGTCACCTTCTTATATAGCCTACAAAGAAAAGCACATCTTTGGTGGAGTGCATCAGGTAGCTATCAGCTGGGACAATTATTTATCCTATTTTAAACAGTGACTGCTGATGATTTAAGCACTGAAGTCCTTTACGTGCTGACTCTGCTTAGGTTTCACATGACTCCCTTGGCCCTGCTGCTTTGAAAGGTTGGATGAGAGCCAGAAAGAGATGCTTCTCCTTCTAGTGCTTGGGCATTTGCCCCAGCCAGGATCTCCAGCCATAGCCAGGCAGGATCAAGCCAGCAACCTCCCTATCATCACAAGGCAAAGGATGAAAACTCAGCCATAGGGCTCAGGTGAGGACTTTGGCATGATGAGGTGCTGTGGCATTAGTTGAGGGACACTCTGCAGTGCTCTGACCCTAAGAAGAGCAGATGCAAACTGAAGTTCCCCAAAAGTGGGGAATTTTTAAATCTAGAACTGCAACCTGCAACTCCTGTCTCATCCTGGGGCTTCTGAACTCCACCAGTTTCTTGTGTTTTAGCTTCTAAGTTTCTGCAGCATCTAAGAGAGAGCTGGCCCAAGATGTGCTCTGGTCTTGATGGAGTCAAACAGATGGATATTTAACTCCTGCCTTAGTCCCAGGATCCAGGAGCCCTCCTCCTGCTTGACCTGGATCCCATGAAATTTCTCAAGCACCCCGAGCACTCAGCAACCAAACCCAAGTGCAGTTGCACCCTCTCCATGGTGAGCTGGCAGAGCCCAGCCTGAGGCCCGCTCAGATGAGAGCACATTGCAGAAGCACTTGTAGACCCAGGCTCTGTGCTCCAAGGACTTAAGACCACACTGCAGATTCCCAGAGGAATGCCCTGAGCACAAAATGAGTGCTGGTGGTTGAGGATTAGGACAAAGGCATGCTCCATGCCTTGAGTGAAACCACTGAGGTATCAGAGGTATCACCACCACTGAAATGTGGTGAGCTCTCACCAGCCCCTTTCCTGCCACCTCTCACTGCCACCTGCCCATGCCCTGTGGGGCCAAGGCCAGGAGAGCATCTTCCTCTGATTTGAAGCTATTTTAATTTCCAGAGACACGCCAGGAGTTACAATGAAGTATTAAAATCCTAGTGTAGTCAAGTTTGTTTTAAATAGTTAATCAGCTTAGGGGAAGCCTGTAAGGCAGAAGGGAGTTGCAGGTAACACCTGCTAGCACATTGACAGGTCTTGCCGACACCTTAAAAGCACCCTTATTTCCCCAGGGCTTTGACTGACAAACTTTTGTGAGACTCATTGATGCTGTTCAGACACCACAGTTTCAGCTAAAGAGCAAACAAAGCACCGCCAGGGCACATTTTCCATTCCTGGGGGCAGCTGGCATGGTCTGGTTGGGCCCGGCCCACTGAGCCCTGATGGCCTTCAAACAGGAGGGGATGGCCCTAAGCTTGTGGTGACCCTGAGGTGCCAGGAGTTGTTCAAAAAGGACAAGTTAACTTCAAATAAACCGCCTGACCCAAGGCTTTTTAGCAATTTAGAGTGCAGCAGGTGCTGTTGCAGAGACAAGATCGAAGGCCTGTTACTGCAGTTTCTAGAAAAGACAGCAGTGCATCTTCCCCATGCACCAAACGTGAACTCTGGGATCCTACCAGAACCCCCCTCGCCACCACCGCAAGAGGCCATGGCACGGCTCAGACCATGGCCCACTTTCCTCTGGGGACAGTAGGGACGTCTTGGTTCCAGCACTTGTTGGTCAGTTTTACTGTGAGAACCTGCTTATCTTAAAAGACCCACTTGTGCCTGATTCAGATACCATCTTGACTTCGAGCGTGCCTGCCCTCCGAAGCCTGAGCAGCACATACAGCAGCTCAACACACCTTTAAAGGTATTGTGTGCTCCCTAGCAGAGACCGCCCCCAAACAAACAATGTTTTCTCAGTGATTCGGGAAAGAAGGCTGTTATTTCAGGTCTCTAAAAATAATCTTGACCTCTGCGTGCCTCTGCTGGCTTGCAGCTCTAACTCTTCCAGCAGCTGTTTTTGCAGGGTGTGGTGCAGGGCGCTCTCCTAATGCCTGCTGTGCTCAGGGGCAAAGTGCCACTGCCGTGCTCGGGTCTGGCTGGCTTCAGCGTCCCACTCCTCTGCCAGCCTTGGTGGTGACATTTGCCTTTGCTGCCACTTCCCTGCACTTTCCTTCATGATTCAGCCCTAGACTATGAAATTAATCTTGTGCAGGAGTGGTAGAAAGTACAGTCATTAAAAGGGGATGAACACCCATTATAGCTGAAGAAGCCAAACAGAGGGTTGGGGAAGGTTTATGTTGCCTTAGCTACAGCAGCAACACTATACCAAAGGCCACTGGAGCAAACCATCTTTTGATCTTTCCCTTACTTCGGATTGTTTATTTCTTCCTTTCCTTTTCTTTCCTGGTTGCTTCACTATGTATTGCTTGGCAACTTTCAGAGTCTTATGCTCGGACATTGCACAGCTACATGCATGTTGGCACGGGGTTGTTATCTGACTGCTGGGAAACGATACACAAGCAAAGAGCTATCTGGGGAGTAGCAAGAAGTCTGCTCACACATCAGTGGCTATGTATTCATCAGACTTTACAAGTTGGCCTGGGATGTTTCTGAGAGAGAAATGAACCTTTCTGATTTCAAAGGGTGTAATTTTTTTTTTCATTGAGAGCACTAGATTAACTTTTGTAGTCTATCTTATTTGTTTAGTTTGGCCTAAGGGAAAACATGGAATTTCTGGCCTTTGGTTGTTTATTACTGTCAAAAATTCAGATTGAAAAATGAAAATCTTGCAATTTAGTCTCCAAGAAAATATCTAAAAGCATTGCTATGGTAGCAGAGCATTTCATTTAGTTATTGAGTGCTGGATTCATCTCACTTAGCATTAGATACCTACAGCAAGATATCAACATCTGAGCCAATTTCCCTGCTCTCCTTTTGCAACGTAGGGAGACGAATAGCTTTCATGTTATGGTTCATCAGATTTATTTCAGACCCCCATTATTGGACAGCCTACTTACAGCTCTCCACTAGCTGTAAGAGGATTCTAGACAACTGAGACTAGATTCAGCCACCTCCTCATCACAGTCTTGCAGATTTGCTGATGTATCTTTCCGGGTTTCTACCTTCTGCTCCAAAAAGGTCTTCTGTAGGTCTTGTCTTATTTCTGGCCAGTCCTGTGTAGATATCTTGGACTGCCCAGAACTCCTCAAATGGCACCAGGCACCTACTAATATGCAACTGAAACCCTAGTCTGGACTGTGATTGCTTAGACTATGCATTGGCCCATTGAGCATCCATTGAGTCTGACCACAACATTCAGGTAGTCCCAGTGTTTGTTGCAGTTGGTGGCACAACTGTCACCTCCCAGCAATGGTCTGCTTTGAGTCAGGATCAACATTAAACTTTATTTTCCCTGATGGCACAGTGCTTTATTGGAGTTATGGTTTATGAGACTGCACTTGAATTTGTCTAGCTTCAGTTTCCAACCACTTCTTCTTGTAATGTGCTTCTCCATAAAATTTAAAAAGCTCTTTAACATTTTAACCGTTTTATTGACTATAACTGAGTTGCCACTAAATCTTCTTTTCCTGTATAAATCAAACTGATCGCTTTAACTCTCTTAATGTATTTTTCCAGGTCTCCAACATTTGGGGTTTTTTGCTGCTTCTGAATATTGATACCATTTTGTCAACTCTCTAGAAACGCACATGCTGAATGCAGGTCTCCTTCTATTAGGCATCTCAAAGGTACACATCTGAGTCTGACCGCATCATTCAAAGCAGCTTTCAGTCAGTAGAGGGAAACAGGTCTCTCCACAGGGCGGTGCATCTGACTTGAACTTTTATTTTCTAATGAAATGAACCACTGACTGGAGGAGGCTGTATCAGTCATGAAGGCAGCTGAAAAGCACAGCAAGGCAAATGGGAAAAACATGGGAAACAAAGTCTGCCAAGAAAGTGTCTCTGAGTGCAGATCTCCCATCAGTCAGCCTCCAGGGAAATAACAGGAAACCTCAGCGGAGGCTGGACCCCCATTTTCTTGCACAGTCTGGGTAAACGGAGATAGTTTTCTCTGTGATGTGAGTCAGCTTCTCTAAAACTGAAGTTCAATAGGAAAGTAACCCTGGATTTGGGGAGTGTTAGTACTGGACTTCTAAAAAAAATGTCATGGAGACACATTCTTTGCAAATTTTTTGCAAAAAATATTGCTAAAGATTTGCAAAAATGCAGTGTCAACACAGTCCAAATGCATTCTGCCAGCTTTCCCTTATCCAAAGCTTGTTGTTGTTTTACTTCCATGGCCCATCTAAAGCTGCCTTGGGCACACTGTTAACATGATTTCATGCTCACAGGCGCACCGGAGCCAGCTGTGCATGTGCTGATGCTACCAGTCAGGAAACCAAGCCAAAGTTTCAGGAGGGCAGGAGTGAATGCCAGGGGAGTCAGGTGGTGAGGAGGAGGAAGCTGGACAACAGGTCATTTATACTGCTTTGTGCCTGTGTATCATATACAGAAATGAACAGAAACTGTGTCATCGCAGGCAGCCTGCATGGTACTAAGTAATGACAGATCCCAGGGAGTGGTTAAAGAGGTTCACCTCCCTTCCCCTCCCCAGCTCTTCCTTCCACATAATCGTTACTGATAAGGAGAACATGCCAGCCCCTGGGGTACCATGGCATCCTGCTGATACTGCCTGTGTTCCGTGTCCAGACACCATGGTGGCAAGGTGCACATAGCATTAGCACTTTGGGGGCTGAAAATAATAATGTGGCTGATGCAGGTGATACAATGACAGGATGATAATTTTGCTTTATGCCTGTTTTAGCTACAGCCTCTCTGTTTGCTGTCATGGAGGAAAATACCAATTACCCCCTGTAGGGAGGATAGATTACTTGGTGCTGCATCAGTCACCCTACCACTGGTAGCAGGATAACACAAACTCATTTCCCAGAGGTCTCCAAACAGCTGTCAGAGAATAATGACTTTCAGTTGCTACTAGCCCACACCAACTCTGAAGCGGTGACCTAGAGGCAAAAAGACTGAATCACATTACATATCCCTTCAGCTTTCAGATGTGCCTCCGTTTGTTCTCTAACACCAAAAGATTTAATTAATAAGGATTATAATTTTTCACGGCATGGCTCATTTGTGCAAAAACTGGTTTGGAGACCAATTTCCAAGAACTCCTTCTCTTTAGGAATTTTTCCTGTGATATATACTAATACTCTCCTTATTGGTATTTTTTTCTTCTGTTTTAAAGCTTCAGGAATAAAATCTAACCACTCAGTGCAAAAGTAAGCTTCCTTAATTGAAAACTGGTATTTTTTACATGGAGGTGAAGGCATACAGGTAAAAATACTCAGTAATGCATCATCAAAGAGCAAGACTTCAAAGCTAAAAAGAAGTAGTTATAATGCCATGCCAGGATTTCTAGATACCCTCAGATTCTCACATCCCATTTTTGTTACTTTTTATGTTGCAGTTGAACTGAAACATCCATTCCTTGGTTTTGAGTTTTATTTTCATTTCTGTCCATCTCTCAGTGTCTGAGGTCAGACTTGCCTCTCATTTATGCTGTTGCATGAAGTAGTCTCACTGAAACTGCTGAAATAAAGCCAAAAAAATGTGAATAATCAGCTACCCAAGCTGTATGAAATTATTTCAGGTGTTATTTCCCTAGCAGACAGACTCTGGTCATGGTCACGGTATACTCACACCCCTAAAACTGTGATTTTTATCTGCCTTTGATAGGTTTAGCATACATGGTGCTTACCCACAGCAATAACTCTTGGTGACAGTGGCCTTGCAGGCACAAGAGAGGACCACTAAAAGATGGAAGATAAGAAATTCTGTATAAAAGTAATTTAAAAATTAGTAAACAGATTTGTTTTAATCTTGTTGTAAACAAAGCAGTTTACAAATAAGCAGGTTTTTTTACTGTATAAAAAGTGAACGTAATACAGTGTGTTTCTACCATGCAAACCTAGATGATAAAAAAGGATTGGATTTTTTTCCATTACATTGACAGCTAGTGTTCCATCCAACTCCGGGTTTATAAAAGGATGCTGCTGCTTTGATGGGTTGGCAATTGGCAATTGGCTCTGGTATGGATTGGAAGAGCCATGTGTTGACATCAAAGGAGCAACAAAAGTTCACTCCAGAAGTCCTTTGGGTTTAGCAAAGGCATTGCTTGTTCTTGCAATTCTATCCCCAGTGATTTTAACGATCACCAAATAGCAAACAAAAAGCTTAATCCTTCCATCCGCACAAGTCCACTAGAGGGAAACCAGTTTAGGGAAATCTCTACAGAAGTAAATTAGCCATCCTTTTCCTGCAAGGCTTGTGAAAAGAGCTGGAGGCTCCAACAAAAAATACTTCTATGCTTCAGGAGGAGTAAGAAGAAAGGTCAGAGTGGCCACCAAATATTAACCAGAATCCATAGTCCCTGCAGAGGAAACACCAACAGCATCCAAGCAGCAACCAAATCACTCACATCTACAGGCATCAAAGACAGCAGAAGAGGACCTGAGCACTTCCAAGACATTTGGTAGGATTCAGTTCTCTTATTTGGCATGTATTCAACATAAATGTCTGTTTCTAAGCCAGCTACCATGGCTCCTTTCGGTAGCTTGGCCATCCCCAGTGCCTGACCATCCCAGCTGACAGAACAGTCCCTAGCATTATTTTGACCTGGGCTGTCTAGTGCTCTCTCAAAGGCCTAATGGGCTCAGTTCAGGGTGGTAGCAGTCACTTCGGGGCAACCTCACTACGTTTGAGGGCAAGAGCTTTCACTGCCATTTCTTTCCCCTCATCATCAGTGCTAGAGAATGATCTATGGCATTTTAGTTTTCTAGTGCAGACATAGCCTGGACATCTGTATCAGAGTTAGTCACTTCAGGTTCCCTTTACAGCCAGTGGAAAGAAACAGGCACTTTCAGGGTGCAATATCAAAGCCCTTGTAGATATTAGGATAAGGAAAAATGCATTCTGAAGTGCCTGTATTTCTCCGTTGACTATAAAAACAGTCTAGACACTTAGCTCATAGGCAGAAATTGACAGTGTGAACATCTGGAGTTGGTTGGACAATTCCCACCTCTCCTGTCAAACATTTACAAACTTCTTCCATAAAGACACCATTAGAGCGGCCGGCATCTGTAGCACAGTTGCAGGCAAAGATATTTTCCCTTATTTGTTTAACAAATATTTCAGGCAGAAATTTACTTCTCTAATGAATAAGAAAAGAGGACTTGTTATGAAAGTGCATAGTTAAATGCAATGCTTAATTTAGAAATAACACAAAGCTTAGTCAAATAAATAGAAATGTTTTTTTGAGGTTAGCATAATCTGATATATGCAAGGGTTACTCACTAAGAAATAGACCAAGTTCTCAAAAGCTGTATTGGAAGGATAGTCTCTCCCTGACGGACTAGGTGACCTACTACACCTTTTCCATCTGACATGAAGCTGGAGTCACACAAAAACTGTCTGATCCAATATGGAACATGCCCATAAAAAGTTAATTTACCAAAATGATGTGAGCACAATTGATTCAGTGGACTGAATTTTTAGCAGGTCAGCATTTTGGCTGTCTGACTGCGGTGTTTCTGGTAAGACATGTACTTACTGCTTTTCTGTGCTATCTGGGATGCTTCCACTGAAATGCTTAATGTTTCGATGAGGGGAAAATCAGATCACAAACATTTTCAAAATCCCATCCTTAATCCCATTTTAAATGTACAAAATGACATGAAGTTTAGCCTCAAGCACAAATGAAAAACTTGTGTGTTGTTGATAACTGGGTTTAAATAGAAGTAGCTAAGCTAATGCTGCTCTATATTTTATCATCTTCACACTCTTATTGATTGCAGACTGCACTTAAAGCATTCCTGTGGCTGAAATAGTCTTTTCATGCTGAGTATGCACATGATTGTGTTGATTCAGTGAATGACAGTGTTTTTAATTTGAAGCTTCTTCCCCTTGATAAACAATTCACAGTAGAAGTACTTTTGTGAGGTGAGCAGGTAGTAAAATACTTAATGCAGCTTGTGAACCAGTGCATGGGTGGACTTGATTGCCTTGACCACAGCCTGCTTTTGTGAGTGATGGAGCTGGGATGGGAGGGCCCCCTTGCTTCCAGCGACTGGGGAGGTGCCGGTGACCATGAACCACCTCCTCCACTGGTACAACTTGGCTGTAGCTGGTCTTTGTGGTGGGGCCACCTGCACCCATTTTGTGGACCTATTCCAGCATAGCATACACATCAGCAAGAGATCCCACAGCCCTTCTTTTCCTGAGTGTGAGGAATTAATGGCAGATGAACATTACATCTGGGTTCCTAGATGACCTCATCGAGTTCCCCATTAATGGTGTTGGGTTCCCCTCTGGCACCAGCAGTGACTGTGTGTCTTGTTTTCTTTCTAAACACAGGAAATCTCCCACCTTAGGACTCTTTTAGACAGGATGGATGATTCACTCAGTGCTACGCTGCCCATTCCTCAGGCTACAGCTGGGGACTTTAAATAGAAAATTGTCTCAGACAGATTGTGCACTGGGGAAACCCTTTTATGACCCAGAAAATGCTCTCTGCACAGTATCTGTTTCATTGTCAGGGCCACAGACTTCCCGGGCTCTATCCTCACTCCCTGGCCTCTGGCTGCCTGACGTCAGCAGTATTTCCTTGCATGCCTGGGATGCCTGAAATTTCTGGGGCTTAGCTGGGAAACAGAGAGGATTTGGGGAAACAAGGGTAAGATTCAGTTTTCTTTCCCGTAGGAGGAATTTGCTACCGGACACCACTTTGTTATGCACTGGTCATGTTTACTCCCCATTTTGCTACAGCTCTTTCCACCGCTCAGGCTGCCACAGTCTGCAGATGTTTCCTGCCCAGATCCTGCTCTGTAAGAGCTGGTGAGGTAGGAGATGGCCCAGTAAAAATGTGGCTGCTTAGTTTTGAGCTGATGTGTCTGTGAAATATCTGGGACTAAGAGACCACAGAGGCAGCAGCACAAGCACTGCCCAGCGGGTTCGAGCACCCCTGGTGTGGGCATGGAACTGGGCAGGGGATGCAGCCCGGTGTCTTCCCTCCATCACCGAAAGCCCTCAGGCTTTGTGCCTTAGGTAGGATCTGAAGCGTTCCCAGGATGAGGCTCTGTCTTCTAGAGAGAATTAGACTGATATTTTCCCTATATAGCTTACTGAAGTTAGGTAATTTGGGTCATGTCTGATTTAGGAAATTAAATAGGACTAGGGTGCAGGCCTGGAGCCTTCCATATTGATAAGATATTAACCCCATTGCTGTCATGGGCTTTGTCCTGAGACCATCTAACACAAGCAACTGCTGGACAGGGTATGAACTATGGACTGTTCCCACCAGGCAGTTTCTCTATGCCTACGCTGGTTTTAGGACAAGTCTGTAATGATAAGCCATTCCAGAGCAGGTGGCCACGTGATGTTCTGCTCAGCATGATGGTGTTGAACACACATCTGGCTGGAGAAAGGAGCAAGGAGAGGGGCTTGTGAGCCACCGACAGCACAGAGCCACAGTGATGGCATGCACGCAAGACCTGGGGAGGTATTAGTGACAACTGAGTTATGTCAGTGATGGAAAATCCCTAATTCAGACCACAGGGCTAATCAGTGCTTTAGTATTGAGAGAAGCAGATTTGATTTGCCACCGAGTTGGCCATCATGTCCTGGGAGCAACGTGTCTGGCCAGCAGCAGGTAGGCAGAACACAGCCAGGCAAGAAGTCTCAGTTGCTCTCGTATTAAGAATATCTTCCATGAATGCAGATTTCTAACACAATAGCATGCAGATGAAAACCAATCTCAGGACAAAGGTTGGGGAAACAGCCTGGCCTGGCTCTAACTCTGCATACTCTGCAGCTTTAATCACTCTTATAACTGCAACAATGAAAGCCCAGTTACAGTCCTGGCAGTGGCGGTGCTGGGGGAAGACCAAAGGACAAATACATCTGCAAGAAGCAGGCACCGATCCAGACCAGCAAATGGTCTGCAATAATAATTTCATAAGGAGGTTTTTCAGTGCTTAGTGGGCAGAGTGATGGCTGGGGACACACAGACATAGCTCTAGCAAAGGCTCTGTCCCTGGGGAGGGGTTTCTTGGAGCCTGCTGCACCTCAGCCTGAGAAACACATTTCAGGATGATAGTGTGTAAAAAGAGCTGCCATTCTCCTTTTACAGCCAGGTTTGTAAAGGAAGGTCTAATCTCTTAGATTAATTGAATAAAATCCTCAACCCATCACAGGTGCAGCAATGCTATTGCTACCACAGAGGCACCATTGACCACTGTCTAGGCGTCTCAGAAGAGAGTGAAACCAGCCTAAACAGCAGGATCTGCTTTTAGCAGTTTGAGAGACTTTTCTTCCTCTCCTTACAGTTCCTGTCTTGCTTGTAGCATCAGACCCTGGCAGTAACACAGAGTCAACTGTTTGGTTAAATCTGCCACCTCCTAGATGCCTACAGTCTTGTTGGCCTTATCTCACCTCCCAGGAAGGATGCCACGGAGCCCCTGTCCCCTGCCTCCACCTTGTCACTCTCCCAAGAAGGGAAGAGCAAGCAGCAGGTTGAGCCCAATAGTGAGGAGGAGCACCGTGCTGAAACAGCCTTGTTCTCTCACGCTGTCATCAGTAGCTAAAAGAGGGGTGTGGGAAGCCTGCAACAGTTCTGTTAAGTAAGCAGGACAAAGCAAAGCAGATAGAGTGGCTCTTCGTGGGAGCCACATTTCTCTGCTTTAGAAATGTTTTTTTTCTGTGTCCTGGCTATTTGTTCCAGTCCCTGCCCTGCTTTTCCTCCTATTGCCTCTTTCCTTCCTGTATCTTCCTTTTCCACTTTCCTCCTCCATCACTGGTGAAAGCATCGTGGAATAGGTTGATACACATGGCGCTCATAGTTTGTGCTGCCTAAAGTATCATCCTCCTTTTTTCAGTCCATAACAGACTTTTCGGCTCTGACTCATCACCGCAGACCCATCCAAACAGTCAGTGACAGCGCTGTGGGGACTCACACTCAGGTGGTGCCAAGGAACTGTGAGTATTAGCTTGGTTAATCAGAATTAGGAAATAAACCATTGCGCAAGAGATGACCAAGACAGTATTTTCCATGCAAGCAATGTTTTCCACCATTGGTTTCTCAGATAAAAGGCAGGAATTGCTTTCAAACAGATTGTAGGGCACAGGTCAACAAAAATGATCCGTTTATAATTTCTGCTGTCAAAACAGTATATGTACATAGATCTCAAACAGCCTTGTAATCTGCTATTATCTTTTCTGTTTGTTTTCCAGCTGAAACCTTAAATGGCTTCTCAGATCATGCCACTGTGCAGTGGACATGTTCCAGCTCCCAAGTGCACTGTTTGGTGATTAAACCCATGTCCCTCCATGCCACCACTCCCAACCAACTCTGCAACCCCAGGCCGGGTGTGCAGCAGCACCCCTCTGCATCTCTCTCTGTTTCAGCCAGGGGAAACACACAACTCAGACTCTGACTTTCACTGGCATAAGAAGATAATTTGGGGAACCCAAATGCAATTTTGGCAGTAAGGCCAGGGAACCCCTCTTTGACTAGTTAAGCTGGTGACACCATGGCATTAAAATGCCTACTAATGACATGCTAAACCGAAAGTCACAGTGCAGGATAGTTGTTCAGGGATAGCATCAAGATGAATTTCAGTGGTGACCTGCTGTGAGAACCCTGACCTCCTGGCGGGCACCAGACATGTACACAACACAACGCTCCTATTTCTAGGAGCCAACCTCCTGTCTGTCCAAGTCATGTTATTGCACAGCTATTGACGCTATCTGCTACGGCAGGATAACACAAGGTGACGTTAATGCACTGAGATGCATCAAGGAAGCAAGAAAGCAGGGGACAACATGCTGTTTACATGTCATAGATATTACCTGACATTGCAAGAACACCAGACTGGGCATCAGATTATGCAGCAAGGTGTTTACAGGCCCAGGGAAGACAATCCAGCACCAAGTCTTGACAACAGCAATACTCACTAGCAGCTGCCTTCAAAGCATCATTACTGACATCGTTACTAACATTATTAGATGCAGACATTAGTAGTTATTACTAGAGCTCAAGACTGCACAAAATAGAGGGAAAATCATGTCCGTTGATGTTGAGATTAACCTGCTAACGTCATTTGCAGAAAGTGTCAGCAGACTGTGCTTTTCTTCCATTGCAGACTCCTGTGCACATAGCAGGCAGAGGCACGGCTCCGGAACAGGGGCAGGTTGTGACAGTGCTAAGAGCTGTGCAGCAGCTCTGCTTCATTGCAAATAACTAAACACATGCTCTTAGCTGGGACATGTGTAATGAAGTTTATCCCCTTTCACCACCCTATGCTGGAAGCAGGGCAAGTCCCAGCTGGGGAGATGGTTTGTGTGCATGAGAGTGAACACAAACCAGAGATGTGGAGATAGTTCGTGTTCACTTTCCTGGCTTGGTGGTACAGGAAGGGCACTTCACCCTGTTTCACCTCATCAGGTACCACTGGGGATGGAGCTTGGTCCAGCTCTGCTGACTCCCATATGCTCAGCAAGCGAAAGGCAGCACCGATATCTGTGGTAGATCTGTCAGATCCCTATTACTAACTTGCAAAGAAAAAATATATCTATTTGCAAAATACCTCCCTGTTTTGGAAAGCTCCTGTTACATGGCTAGTTGGCATACCTTAAATTTCATTTTTCCCAATGAGATAAGGGTATTGTCAGGGGAGAGGTGGTCGTCCCTTAATCTCCTTCCCTTAATCTTCCCAGCCCATAAATAGATATAACAATAATGTTATCTCCCACTTTCTATTTACCTTGTCCATGTAGATTGTAGGCTGTCTCATGCTTTGTATTTCCTCATGGCAAACACAGGAGTGATTTATTAGTTCTTATAGCAAAGATATAATGTAAGCAAATATGAAAAATCTTGTGACCTGAGAAACTTGAGATATGTAGGTTTGGGTAGTCAGGCAAGGGGACAGCACTAACCCAACCTGCACCAGCACTCCCCTCCCTAAAATGAACCTCACCTCTACCCCTCCAGGTGCCCATGCTGATTCCTCTTTGATCTCACACAGTTCGTTTTCCATTCGTCATTTCTTTCCTATCTTGATTCTAACTCCATTTTGGAAACAAAATTTGGTACAACTATGAAAAATATAAGGACAGCTTCTCTTCTGGAATAAACTGGCTCTGCTGAATTGAAGCAGAATATACCTACATACACTAGCCAAATCCCTGGCCCCTAACATCAATATTTATTAATTTCTGTACCAGGAATGCTAACAGCAAGTTTCAACGTGTTGAAAAGCAAATATTGATCTGTTTGCTTGAAAGTCAGATTAGGCTATGTCCATAGGTAAATATTCCTGCTAGCAAGTAGAGGAGAGATTATTTCCCCTCCCCCCTTCCCGAAGGGAGGCAAACCAAATAAATAATAAAAAAATCTATTTGATACCTAGTGAGTTTTTAATTAAGGAGGCACCAAACCTGAGGGAAACAGAAACCCTGGGGAGCTGTCAAGTCACTGTTCTGGCAGTTTTGTGGCAGGGAGCATGGCTCGTAAAGACAAGTGCCCATTAGTGCTTCCACTCCTTCTGAGTGGGGAGAAAATGCTCCTGGGGGACAAGATCAAACTTCTACATGAGCAGAGGCAAAGGTACTCAAAAAAACCTGGCTGAGCACAAGCATTTCACATTTTGGTCTTTGGTTTGCTCCTCAGCTCTGCTGCTTCAAGGCAATCGTTCCCAGTGCTGACACATCCTCCCCTTCTTCCTGGGATGTCTCACATGGAGATAAAGACAGAAGGCCAAATTCTTCTTGGAAGGAGCTCCTCGTTCGGTATTACCAGCATCTCTGACTGTGTGGCAGTCTCCTGCCAGCACCCAGAAACCCACGCCAAGGCCACCCTGAATCCGTCATAAGATGGGTTGCAAGGATTGCTACAGGGTGATGGGAGAGCTGTGGGCTGACAGCACAGGCAGGGCCCTGGGCTGCACATGTCCCTGCCACTAATCTTTCGTGTCTGCACAGGGCAAGCTCAACTCGGTAAGAGCCAATCCACCTGACAAGCTTTTGGAGTGCTGCAAGGGTTACTGAAGGTAAAGATTGCTCAGGACTTTGCCAAACATTAAACCTGGACAGAGGATAGCCAGCTACTTTTTCTGGTTTGTGCTGATTTTGCATTACTGCTAATTTCTAGCCCAGCATAAGGTACCTTCAGACCCGATGCCACACACCCCTATTTCCACCTCCATAGGACTGGGGACATATCAGCCTCTTGGCTTCCTGAGGACAAAGTTCTCAGTTCTCAATGGCTTCAGGAAACCTCTCCATCATGCCTCTTGATCACAGAGAAGACTCTCACTCCACTTCTGTCACTTATCACGATAGCCCTATGATGGATGTGCGGGCAAGATGTACCCACACTACAAACTTCCTCATACAGGTGTTGGTTACCCATCAAGGTGGTTTCATCCCCCTTGACAATGATGAAAGGCTGAATTAAAATCTGAACATGCAGTTCCAGGGAGTGCAATTGGTTCAAACAGGCTGCTAAATTTCTCAATAGCCTTCAGCTAGCAACAACAGGTATATGAATGTCTTCCTTGCAAATAAAACAAACCTCTTGCTTTTATTATGCTTATTTTTCTTGCCAGTATGGAGGAAATCTACCAAAATTGGAGGTACCAAATGCACAGGCTCAGTTCATTCATGTGGAGGGACTAAATTCAGCTTTAAGTCATCTTCTTGCTCCTGAAACCAAGATGAGAGTATAGTCAGAAGTTCGCTATTCAGAACCACCCCAAGGCTGCTCTATAGCCACCTGGGCTGGTTCCAAAGGGACTGGTTCCTTCTTGGGAGAGGGGATGGAGATGTCTGCCCAAAAGGGCAGGGACACTCGCAGAAGGGGGTAGCCCAGATTGTAAGTGCTGAATACCAACCACAGCTGGAAATTGATCTTTGCTGGTGGATCTTGCATGTGTTGCTGGTGGGAACCAAGTTACTCAGTGCTCAGACATTTCAAACCTGTGCAAAGAGCAGCGATATCCTACTTACTGGTATAGTCACATCTACTTCCTCTGCTCCTCTCCTTGCTTCTGCTCCTCCTGGAAGAAGGCTGCACAGCACCAACAGTTTGACTCACTTCTGCCTCTGTTCCCAAGATTAAAATCTAGTTAAAATGCAAGAGATGTTTTTGTAATTCTTGAGAAAGCAGCTGAAGCATGTTTCATCTTCTTCTCACCTCTGAGCAAGGCTGTGGTGTCTTGGTTTAGCCAATAAATGATCTAGTGTGGATTGGGTTTTGCTTCATACAGCACCTAGCACACTGGGCATCTCACCTGAGACAGAAACAATTAGAGAAGAACCCAAATAAGCAGGATCTTTAGCCATGTGTTTCCCTTGGTTGCTCCATTTCTTCCTGCAGAGAATGGCACTTAACCAAGGAGTAGACAGGATAAGGAAAGGGTTATTTCTTTCACCGTCACATCAGAAAAGATACTAATTTCTCCTGTGGAGGCTGTCTCAATGAGTAGTCACTTGTTCCTCTTCTCCCAGACCACATATTATTTTACAAGTTCACATTAAAAAAGGTTAATGGGGGAAGCAAGCACTGACAGTGACTTTCACTCCCCCAGAATGATTCACTGCATTGCTGTAATTTAGCTCAGTGTAAAGGTCCATATAACAGTAATACCTATACAAACTAACTGTTATCAAAATATTGTTTTACTTTTTCAATTTCAGTACAATTTTTTGTCTTGACCCTTCTGTGGATGAACTTTGTCTTGAATAAACAGCAACATCTGGAATTCAGCAAAACACACCATAAAGGGAATAATATGTCCACAGCAGTTTTGCTGGAAAGGACAAACCCATTTATTACTCAAATGAAAAGTTACGATTGCTAAATGTCAGATGAAATTAGAAAAAAAAATTTAATCCTCTCTGTGTCCTTTGTGTCCTTGCCAGCTCAGTGTGTATAGAAAGCTGTCCCTCCGTTATCACTGTTCTGTCTTTCTTCTTCCTGGCTTTGTTGAAAGTCTGCAAGGACTTGCTAATTGCAGACACAAGATCAATTTGGTTACCTTTACACAGGGGCAGAGTTGCAGGCAGTGCTTTTTTAGCTCAGATAAGGCAAATACATCTGACAGAGTGTTTGTGATCAGATCATGCCATGACTCTAACCAAGCTGCATTCTCATTGCCCCTTATCTTGTTTGGGCTGAACTCAGAGGGGCAGCACCCTGCAGGCTGGGCTGGCTGGTGAACTGGTGCTTGGAGGCAATCAGCCACCCCAGGAACCCCCTGGGCTGCTGGGGACAGATGAGGACATGCAGCTAGTGGGGTAATGGGGAGAAGAAAGCACTGAGCACCTCAGAAAATGAATGCCAAATGTCATCTCTCCCTCCCTCCATCCTCCCAGCTGAGCAGCACATAGATCCTCCAGGAGGAGCAGCACCTTCTGCACACTCTGAGATTTTGATGGCACAGGGCACCTGAGCCCCAGGCACAGTGTGCAGAAAGATGGAATCCATCTCCCTTTGCTTTGTTTTTCAGTGGGTAGCTCCTGGTTTCTGGTCTAGACTTGCTTTCTTCAGAGCACGTGTAGAGGTCATGAAGTCACAGCTCCCATAAATCAACACAAGCTAAACACATTAATCCAGAAACAGAAGGAGGTCTTCAGCTAGTTGGGCAGTTTTTGTCGTAGGAGATTGGTTCAAGGATTGAAACGCTGCCAGCCTGGAGAATAAACATCACTTCAAAGGGTGACTGTGCATTTTAATTTTGTGCAAGGAAACATCTTGGGTTTTAGGAAGGGGAGAGAGAGATTGAATTTATTTGCACAAGGCTGGGGTGGGACCTGCTTCTATGCCTGCTTCTTCCAAAATTTCATATGTGATTGCAGATGTATTTCTGATGGCCAGATCCACCAAGAGACATGACACTCTCAGCCCTGCTGACACTCCTGGGATAAGGCGGGTGACTTTTAAGCACGTGACTCTTTTAGTTAAACCAGTAAGTTTAAAATTGAGTATTACTGGCTCCATCTCAGCTAGAAAGCTAACCAGTGCATGCCATTAAGTTGGTGGGACATTGTTTTTGGCCCAGACCAAACCGCAGGCAGCAGTGCCCTCCTCAAAAGCACTGGGTCTGCACCTACAGCCCAGATCTGGGCCACCAGGGTGATGATGCCTGTGGCATTCTGCCGCCTTTTGTGTGTCCTTTCACAGCAGTGGTGATGTAGAAAGCCTCTTATCACTTGTGTAATCAAAACCTAAACAGACTTCAGCCAAGCTAATGTATTAGTAAGCAGCATTGTGGGTAAGCGGCATAATAATTTATGTAAATAAGTGAGAAGTTTTTCCTGTTTCCTCTTCTTCCCCATGGAGAAAACAGAGGTTACATCCATACTAACAAACTCAGCCTGAAGGTCCGGGATTGCAGGTTTAGGCCCCCAAACTTGCTCACAGGTACTGTTAAATTGGCAGTGCTGACATAGCACAGTTTAGGTCTGAGCTGTCAGTACTGTCCTCGCAATCCCTGTGGACAGTTTAGGATTTAGCAGGGGCCAGAGGTTATTCCTAGCTGGCTGTTTGGATGTGGCCAGCCTGACTGGAGGTGTGGGGATGACACTTGTGGGCAGGCCACGTGCCTGCGGCTGGAGAACTCTTTCTGGCTGTTTAAATTCACCAGTGAGGATATACCCTAGACGTTTATGTTTCTGTCCTTGGGATAACTGCAACCTGAGAGCTACCCTGCAGGGCAGAAGAGACAAACTCACACCATCCTGGGTGATACTGCAAGAAAGCAATACCTTAGACCATAAATAAGTAAAATTACATTAAATATAACGTAGCCCTCACTGTGAGCAGGAACTGCTTAATAGTGTGGGTTACACATCGGTTAACCACAGCAATCACATCTCCATGGAGTACATAATATTATTTTAGTTAACATAACTACCTGAGGGTGTGCTTATATTAGATATTTCCTGCTACTAGCCGGGCTGAAGTCTCAGCAGGAGGTGCAAGGGACCCTCCCTTCCCTGGCTGGGTCAGCCACTATCCCAGGGGCATCGCCACCTGCCACCAGCTCCTGGGAATGAGTGCCTGGGAAAACAGCTTGTTTTCCTCTAGAAAATGATGGCTCGTATCCCCCCAGCTGCAAAGGACAAGCAGCCAAAATGACAGTGTGTGCTTTCAGCTCCCTGCATGCTCAGGGTAGGGCATTGAGCTGGGCAGTCCCTCTGTCCTAGCCAGCTCCCACCGAGCCCCCCTCACCTGTCAGGTCCCACAACGTGTTTGGACCTTCTCTAGCCCATTGCATTTCCCATGCATGTCCTCACCAGCCTAGTGCAGCCACACCGAGTTCTGCCAGGCAGCAGCTCTGCCTCACCGCCACATCCCTGCCAGTGATGGGGCAGAGCAGAGCACTGGGGCACTGCCTTCAGCCTGGCCTGGGATCCCAGGCTGCTTGGGAAATGCACCCGCTCCAGTCCTCCTCTCTCACTTCCTCTGTTTTGACAGCTTTTCAGGGATATTCCTGCTGCAGACCGGGCATGGTCCTGGATTTTTGGCAGCTTTTCAGGTGGGGGAGTTATTTTACACCCAGCTTGAATGATGAGATGTTGGGATGTGTACAGTATCAGGGAAATGTAAATTTTTATAAAAGCCTTACATATGAAGGCAAGGTTTTATAGCAACAGATATGGAAATGAGGTGGCTGGCTACTGCCTGTTCCTCTTCTCTAGTTTCAGGAATCCTGTTCCTTGCTAAGGAAAAAGAACACATATTTTATATTTTACTTTAAACCAAAATAGACCCAGGATATAAATGGGACCATGGATTACTCCTGGTATCCTTCAAGAAAAAAAAAAAGTTCCAAGAGATTCCCGTAAGAAGCAATGAAGCAGACCTTCAATTTCCAATAATAAGCCTACAGTCCATATAAACATATGGTGCCGTTGGGTTGGAGATGCGGGGAGATATAAATCTTCAGTGGCTAGTCAACTTCATGTCTGGTATGTGCCTTGCCTCTACTGACATATCACATCCATCCAAGGACTACCATAAATTTTAAATATTTCACATTCTCTTGATCTTTTTTCTTACAATACCTGGAGGAATGCAGTATTTACCCCAGTACATGCAGTGCTGCTATTTATAACCCTGGACCTATCAAGATGTTTTGGGTTTTTTTTCCCTGAAATCTTGGAACAGTTCAACCAAATGAAAAACAATCATCTTTCATTTCTTTTATTTAATGCATTTAACTACCAGGGCTGAAAATGTGGAAGCAATCCCAATATAATGTCGTCTCAGATGATACTGAATTCTTGCAAATGATTTATCTATGACCAGAAGGACAGATTCAGTGTCTGCTGCATGATCTACAGGGAACCATAAAGAGCCTTGCCTCACAGAAATTAATGCCTGTGTTCAGCCACTGCATAACAGACCAGACCTGGCAATGCCCTAAACTGTGCAGAAAGTCACACATGATCTAGGCCCCCAGCAGTATCGTGCCCACAGTGAAGCTTGGCAAAGGCAAGCATCTAGAATTATCCCATCCTTCCACACTCCCACATTTTCATTTCATTCACTTGTTACATCTTTCGCTAAACAAGAGAATGGGCTCTTTGCAGAAGGAACATTTACTTTATTCCTGGCTTGTACAGCACTTGGCGCTACAGGAGCCTGTCTCATTCCAGGCAGGGCTTGTTATGGTAGCATTGCAGTGTGAATAATAGCTGTATTTTGAGTTCCTGCCTCCTCTTGCTCAAGTTCCTTTTGCTCACATATGCATGCACATACCCAGGCTCTCCAGGACCCATTAACAGCCCCTCAGGAGGCTTGAGTCTGACCTAACTTACGCCAATTTTATGAGTAACAAAATTTACCTTGATAGAAATTGCTGTTGATTTATACATGAACCAGAAATAGGCACTGGACAGATATTGCTGGAACTGGGTACATGTGATTATCCTTTCCAGGAGATGAAGAACAGAAACAGAAAACTCAAACACAGGCATGAGAGGCTGCGGAGACAGGCGCTTACAAATGCAGATGTGGAGTGAGCCCTGTGCCAGCCTGACCTGCTCTCCCTACACACCCTGGGCACAGTTGGGCATGCATGGGTGGTGCACACCGGTCATGCTGCTGCTTCTCCTGCACCTGCAAGGAGGCCAGGGAGTGCAACAAGCACTACCCTCAATTGTTACTTATTTCACTTCCAAGCAGGAAGGTATTTTCACGTCAGGTTAATTTTTGCAGCTGTAGGGATGTTTTCTTCCCCCAGTGACATACTGTGATTTGCTTCTGCTCAGAAGAAGTAAGGACCAGGTTTGTCACATGCTTCCCTGGAGGCAGAGGGATGTAAACCAGCTGGGAATTGCTAATGGCTTGTAGGAATATAAAGAGAAAGATTACATCTTGGTAAGTGAAAGTACTGGAAATTCAAACTGGGTTAGCTGAATCCAGGTAGGAGGTAGAGCCTCCAGCTGTAGCCATGAGGTGTCCTGTGGGACAGCAAAGACTTTCTACAGCCTGATCCTTCACCCCAGGTTCTTCCCACCAGGGAGATCATGTACCGTGCTCCCCTTGGGCAGAGTGAAAGGGCTGCAGTCACCCAGGGATGCACTACCAAGATGTGAAGGGTGATTTCACATGCCACGAATCTGTCATGAGGTTACATGGAAAGTTTCACCCCCCTAACTGATCCCATCCTCCCAGCTGTCAGACAGGGACCCCACTGCAGCTGTACCGGTAACTGCGCAAGGTGCAGAGCACCAGTAAGGCCAGGCTTTCCCGGATGAAAGACCAGGCAGAAAGGTCTCAGCTCAACACATGAAAATCAGGCAGCCACAGCCTGGAGAGTCTTGTCTTGCTGAACTGGTATGTGCCAGAAAGGAGCAGCTCCCCATTCACCCCAACACATCACAAGAGAAATTTTACTGTTACTGACAAGTTAGGAGCAGATGGAATTTACTCCAATTGAAACTGAGGAGTCCCAGCAGCCAGCTTCCTAGTGCTGTAAGAGTACACTGTTTGTAAAGGGCAAAATGTAAAATTTCTGGTTGGGAAAGGAAGGCTGAGCCGAAATGAGATCACCGACAATGCTGTATCGGAGCATAAGCTGGGGTATTTCTTCTTCCTTTCTCTTGCATGTGAATAGTTTTATATGGTACATTTATCTGTAAGAATAAAACTCTGCTCAAGTGCCTTCTGCTTTGTCTGTTTTCCAATCTAGGGAGAACAAATTAATTTTAAAAGTCCAAGAAGAAGCTCTTTTATCAGCTAAAACATCCCCAGTGTTCTGAGATAAGGATTTATTTCAGCAATTTCAAAACTCTTGCTGATCCTCCCCAGCGTGGGGGTTGCTGGACTCTAAGATTCAGTCATAAATTTTGCAAATGCTCCCAGCAATTTTAATTAATGTAAAATTTGCATTTTAATGAAGAGGGTCATGGAGCCCTCCAGCAACAGAAACAATTACATATTGACCTGATGAAATAGCAGCAGGATTGTTGCAGTGAGCACATTTAGCTTGGTTTGTGATGGATTCAGAGTGTTTTCTTGGGTGCAAGCTGTGGTGATCCAGCCCTGCCCACAGATAATGAGCAGAGTTGCAATGCCCAGGAGCAAATGCCTGGAAGTCCTGCTGATCTGGGCAGGTTACATCAGGTGTTAGCAGCTTCACCTACCTCTTGATTAGAATTGCTCAAGGAGCAGAAAGTGAAATGAGGAACTGAGCCTTCTTTTCTTCCTTGTCCCCAGCATGGGTCCTGGATGTTCTCTGGGAGGATCCAGTGGTGACCTTTCCCTAGCACGGGAGCACAAGAGAAGGTATTCTGCAGTATTCCTTGCTTTTCCACATTTGCTGCCCTAAACAGAGACAAATGGCAATTTAGCTCAGTTTCTTGGTTCAAATCAGTATGAAACATAGAGAATTCTTTCCACCACTTTTGCAATCCCTCCCTCCAGTAAAGCAATTTTCACTTTTTCCAGGTGATGATAATCTGCATAACTGCATTTCAATATGCAGGACCTGCTATGGAAGCTTTGAAAATCTACAGCACTTGGCAATGTATCAAAAGGACAGTCATTTTTTTTGTATCAGAGAGCTTGCCTCAGCATGCATGCTTGAGAATAGGGCCGAGGCACTAGAAAATGTTTTGCATCCAGAAATTATTTATAAGCATAGATTAAGTTTAACATGACAGGAAACATTAAGACTTCAGCCTGTTGAACAGAGAGGAATATTATATAGTTTCCTAGCAGGTCTTGCTGTTCACAAGATAATTTATACATTTCCTCTCTCCAGACGCTTTACAATAAGTAACAAATGAATGGCCCGGGGGTTTTTTTCATTTAGACAGGGACAAGTAAAATCTCGGTTGAGAACTGATTTCAGATCACCTGAATCCAAACTCAGTCTTACTTGTGTGACCACTTTTTTCTCCAGCACATCAACCCCAATGAGAGCATGAGCTCTACTTATGCCCCAGCCCTTAGAAGCAACAGAGCAGATGTGGTGTCTGTACAAGTGGCTCTGACTCAGTTTACCCGACTGTCCCTATCTTCCTGTGAAGTGACACACTGGGAATTGGATCTCCCCAAATGCTCATTCACCTCCAGGTCATTGATTACCAGAATAAAAGGGGAAAAACTGGCAGGAGCAATGGAAGAAGGATATTTTATCTGCATATCGCAATATAAGAGCTATTTAGTCAATCTCCTAAAATGATAAGAGGGTAAGGTTTACACTGTAAAGTCTGGAAGAGAGCAATGCAGGCAGATTTAGCCAACCACAGTAAATGTTTTTTCTCTAGACCAACCTTTAAGAAGACCTTTAAGTCCTGACTGTACTGCATTTGCTAAAAACTCGGCTCCTCTTAGCCTAAATAGCAGCTCTCCTTTCCCCACCCCCATTGCTGCGGTCTTGACCTCATGTGCAGTCTGTGCGGTTATGCTGGTATTATCTGATCAATCCCTCTGTACTTTCACTGCCTCCTCTGCTCACTCACCCCCTGTTTTTCCACTGTAGGGATAGTGGTACATTACTTTTTGTTATTACGCCGTCAAGTGCCATCTTGAGCAAACCTGCCTGCAACATATAATCTCTACCTCAGCAATCCTTCCTAAACAGTGATTTGCACAGCCATTTGCAAGTAAGAGCATGTCACAAAGGGAGCATGGGAGCATGCAAACCAAACAGCACTCCTGAACTCTAACCAAGTCATTACAGAAAAGGAGGCAGCTGGTGTTGGGGCCTAGGTTCTGCTTAAGTCCTACATTAGGTGCTCAAGTGAGGATCTCTATTCTAGGAATTGCATCTCAGTCTATACTTGATCTTCACTTCTTTCATTCTCCTTGTTCTATTCATATGGGAAAGAACATTTTGCTACTTCATATCTGTCAGGTCTAACTCATCTCCCCACTCAGCAGTTCTCATTTTACATCTCTTTTTCCCTAGCTCTGACACAGCTGTGTCTGTCAGTCTTTTTTTTTTTTTTTTTCTAAACCCATTAATTGTCTACTTACTCTAGCATTGCCCTTCCCTGCATATTTTCTTCTTTGGAATACCATATCTGGATAGTTTTAGTAGCTGTGCCTTAGAGAAATCCATCCTTTCCACTCTCCAGGCTCTGAGCTTCTCAGTCCAGGTGACTTTGTTGTTTCCTTAATTTATCAAAAGTCATCCTTCTGAATACTGACAACCTTGGCAAATTATATATTTCGGTTTACTCTTCATGCAGTTTGAATCAAATCCACTTACAGTCATGCAAGCTGAGGCCATTTCCTACAATCAGTTCTCTGTCATAGCCATAGCATAACCAACATTAGGTAATGTAAATCAGAAGAGTATCTCCAGTCTGGTCATTAGTCAATTACATCTAAAAGAGACAGCAAGAAAAAGTGCAGCTTATTTATTATCCTAAAGTATTCCCTGTAATTATAATAAAAAGAAAGGAGAAGGGACAAATTCTTGCCTGCCCTCCTGAGAACCAATGAATGCTCTGAAGCATGACAGCAAATTCTCCAGTCTAACCTGCTGATTTATAATTTCAGTGAGTCTAATATCATACTATTCACTACTTGACCCTGTTACCTGCATTAGCCTCAAAATCCAGGTACCTTTAAAGTGGAGGAAAGCTTCTAAGCTCGAAGAAAGTTATGCAAAGGGGTCCTTGAACCTCTTCTGTACTCATGGGCTGTGGAAGAAAAGCACAAGACAATTTATTACTGCCCATTTCTTGGTATCAGGAGATCATTTGAAATCTTGGAGAGATTTTTCAATTCTGTGTCTCAAAATGTAGGGGAAGTTATTCCTTATAGCAGACAATAAACGGATGTCAAAATAGTTGGTTTCTTCAAAGATCTAGTCATTGTTTCCTAGTTTTGTGCTTGGGGATTTGAAGAAACTTTTAAGCTGAATGGATGCTTACAAAATGATAACCAAAGACACACTAACAAAAACATAAGCAAATAAAAATTTAAAAATGTCTACTTCCCTGGCTGGTCAAGGGAGGGCAGCTTTTACAAAATGTTATCAATATGTGTGCCTCTCATATATAAAATCCAAGCTTGAAAAAGACAGCTTATAATTGCCACTAGTTCTAGAAGGACCATTGTGCAAAAGATAGTATGATCCCGTTGTTGTACATAAAACACCTTGCTTTAGCTTACAAAAAATGGGCTACATTTAGAGGAGCAACTTCTCTCAGGAGCTAAAAGTTAGCTTCCAATTTGTGAACCTCCACCATCAATAAAGCTTCTTAAGGATAAACTCTCCCCTAACTTACTATTGTGTTGCTCTATACCCACAGATTTAGAATTTACCTATTACCTCTTACAAGAAGAATGGTTATCTTTAATCAAAAGTGAGAAAAATTCACCATCTGATCTTGTCACCTGATGAAGAGGGGAAGACAGAGATATGAGACATTTTGGGAAACAGTAGATTTGTTCCCCAAAATGAAGTTTCAGTCATTTCAGTACATTCATCTTATTACACATGAGATAAAGGTGACCTGCCTGAATTTTATTCATGTTTTTTTCAGTTGTAGAGATACTTATCTTGCTGGCAGATGTACAACTCCTTTTCCTGCCTGGTGGGACATAATGCTACAGGGAAGTCCCCAACTGCAAAACTACTGGCATTTGTGTGGGACTTTTACTGCTGCCTTTTGACACTTCTCTCCTGAAAACTCATTAATGTAGAACGTGCCACTGAGCTTCTTCTCAGTCAATAACCCTTCAGCTGGAAAGGACTGTATTTCTCATTTGCATGCAGGCCAGCCCAGCAGACTGCACAACCTCTCTAGGCAACCTGCTCCAGGGCTTGACTGTGCTTATGATAGAAACCTTTTCCCCACATCATGTTTGAACCTCCCAGGAACATTTTATGACCACTGTCTCTCTACTTGTTGCTGCAAACCTCCAAAAAGAGCCTAGCTCTGTCTCCTCTGGCAGACACTGGCAAGTTGTCATTAGATTCCCCCAAAGCACCTCATTTCCAGACTAAAGAAAATCATGCCACTTAGTCTTTCCTCACAGGACAAGTGTTCTGGCCATGGTCCCTGACCGATGGCACTGGCAACACTGACCTGAAGAATACTCCATGGCCACACTCTTAAAGTACCTACCAGAAAGCTTCAAATCCACAATTTGCCTAAAATGAAGAATTGTTTACATGCAGCATCCTGAAATATTTATTTCTTATGATTAAACCATGCACAGCTTAGATTATCTGGCAGCATATGGGAGCTACTTTTGTGGGTAGGTGGCAATAATGGTTAGGAAGATAAAATGACATATCTCACTGCAAAATATTTTCAAGCAGAAAAAAAGTAGGTTTTTAAGGGCTTAAATGTATTTCTGAAAAAAATCTGCTTGCTCTAAAATTAAAACCTGGAGGTGAAAAATTCTTCAAACAAACATTGGAATTCCAATTTTCAACCAAAAAAAGGGTCAGTTTTTGGTTATCATTGATGTAGCAGCTTTTTTGCCATCAATGGGCAAACAACTTTCTTGAGTAAAAAAGTTCTATTGCACTCTTGTGAACATTATTCATGGCAAAACGTTGTTTTTTTCTAACCGGCTCATACAGAAGACATGATCATTGCCATTGCATGTCATAAATTTGCACAGTAGAGCACTCATGACAGTCTTCTGATGGGACCATTTTTTACACTATAATAAGTAGATCTCCTCAGCCTCTCCTCCAGTCTTGTCATAAATCTGTCACACCAACCCCTGGCTTTCCATTTCAGCCTACACACACCTGCCATATCCTATACTTTCGCTAACATACTTTATTTGTGCATAGCAGCTTTCCTCATGAGGATCTCACAGCTTGGATGCACAGCATCATCCCTGCCTGCCTTTTGAGTACTGCTTGACTTCCTCTGGAGCAGGATGAGAAGTGCCATCAAGGTTGTAGTGGCCAGAAGTCATGAGAAACAGCACAAGTTGCACAAAAAGGCTGATCTGTGCACTGTGCCAAAAGCCCTTCTTCGGGTGAGGTCCCCATGACAAAGAACTTGCCCTGGAAGAAGGAGCAGAGATTGTAAAAGCAGCTGGTGTTCTTTAGCCTTGGCCAACACAAGAAGGCAAGACGAAGATCATAACATTGTATAGGTCTGACAAGAGTATCAGTGTTTTCTTTCCACTTTTGAACTGGAGAAAGGACCAGAGCCCTTTCAGTGCCATGCTCCCTTGGATCAAAACAGAACTCACCCAGCAGCTCCTCCTCCAAATCCACCTTCCAAACATTTTACCACACCATCTGTTCTTATTTCTGAGTCTGGACAACCACATATACATGCTTATATGTACAAAGACCATGTAGCTCTTACCTTAAGACATATAGGTGCCCAAACTGAGCTGATGACCCTCAGGGTAGAATCATGGTCTTGTACCTATTTTAATCATCATGCCTTCTTTGGGGCATGGCCAAAATTCCTGTCATCAGAAGTCATGTTGAGAAATTTTTCATTTTTTGAAAATCCCCCTCACATCTCCAGCACAGCTGACACCACGGTTCCGTGTAATTCCTGCCTCCCCAGCCCCTCCTTGTCACATCCCAACCTTCCTGGCTCCCACAGCAACAGCCTGCATGCTGCTCCATCACAGACCCCAGCTATGGCACACATGAAAAATATTCTGCAGTAGATTCAACACCTGGAGAGCTGCAGCACCTACTGCCTCACCCTCCTGTGCCCCAGCGTAGCCAGTTCTCTGCAGTCCCAGACCTGCCAGCCCCGAGAAGCTGCAGCACTGCAGTCTCAAACCCATGCCCCGGGCATGGCCAAGCCCCACAACCAGAACCATGAGGGCAGCTCTGTGGGGCTGTGATCTCTGTTTGCGCTGACACCCCATGTGTCAAGCGTAACCCTTTGGCACAACGTAGCATCCACCTTTCAACTCGAAACCAAAGCAAGCTGGCAGGGAACTTAACCTATCACTGTGAACCATGCAGTGAAGGCTTCCCAGCAAGGGCTTCAAGGTCAGTCGAAGGTGTGCATCAGGCTCCTGCCTCTTGCCACTGCCTTTGCCCAGGCACATCACTCAACACCTTCTGGACTCTTTAAGAATGACCTTCGAGAAGGCACCCCAGTTGGTCATGAGCCTAATATACTGACCCTGTAGCAGAAAATAAACAAGAAAAAACAAATGTTGTTAAGTCTATGAGTTCCCTTAGAGCCCCTTGGTGTAGGCATCATTCCTCTAGACTGCAACAGAAGCAGCTCCTCTGCCCTGACTCAGGCTCCCACAGTATCACAGATGAATTACATCCTCAAACAGACTGTTTCTCTCTGTTGACTTTACTGGAAGCCCCAGACAGCTGGATCACGGGCATCAGCTCTACAGATGCCCACACTCGGATATTTGGATCCACTGCTCTGGGCCAGCTGCCAATGAGAAGTAAAGCCCTGTTCCTTCCCACTCCTCCAGCATGCCTAGAGCTGCCTGGAGATCACTGAAGCTGTTCTGCAGAAAGGGGACATCTGGGACTGGGCTCCAGCTCTGTACTAAGCCCTCCCCAGCCACTTTTCCCTCATTTTTTCTGCTTCCTGTGCCACACCACGGCGGCACCAGCAGAGATCACTTTGGTTCATTTCCAAATGGGAGGCAGCCTGCAGAGGTGGAGTCAATACCTGTAGAGTAATGAAGCTGGGTTAATTAGCATTGATAATATACAGCTGTGGGCTGGCTTCAGGGGCGGTGGGTTGGCTGATGTAGATAAGGTGCAGCTGTGGCTGTTCTGTTAAGGGGTTGTGAGCCAATGAAGAGGGAGCAGCTGAGGAAGAAGCAAGAGGAGGGAGAACGCATGCCCTGGATGAGGTGAGGCAGCAGAGGGACTGTATGAAGAGTATGCTGGTATGAGGTGGTGAAAGACTTTGTTGGAGCACGATAGTCTGGAGAGTGCTGTGAAAAATACCCAGTTTAGAGAAGTCAAAAGGCCTTCTAAATTATGCCGAGGGTTTTTTTAGCACTCAGTAGCCTTAGGATTGGGAGAGGAGATCAGGAAAATAGTTTTGACCCACCCTCCTTGCATTTCCCAGGTCTCCAGTTTGTTCAAGAGGCCTAGCTGAATGCTAAGCCTCAGATTTTCACCCAGAAACATTAGCATATATTCAATACAAGCATTTTCTGTGCAGCTTGTTTAATATTTAAGTTATAAAATCAAGTTTGTGTCATCTGTTGCATCCTGCTGTATGGGCATAGCTCAGCACTTTTGTTGCTACATGGTACCATGTCAACGGCCATAGGGCTGGTCTCTCCTAATCCCCTTACATGTCACCCCCTTTGAATCCATGCCCTCTAAAAATGTGTTTCTCATATTGCATTGCCTTGGCCTCCAAACATTTATTTGAACAGACAGCTACAGCTGGGGATTTTCGTCTCTGCACAGACTGAACAGCTGCTTGTGGTTACACCCAGCCCAGCTCACAGAAGTGCTGTGCTCTGCCTTTGGTGGGAAGCCTGTCAGGCTGGGAGGAATGAAATAGCAGCAATCATCTGAGAGTCATCGAAAAGCAACAGGAGCAGGGGCACAGCCCTGGCCAGGCAGGCAAGGTCAGCAAAGAAGGGGCTGATGAATTACATAGGACAAATGTGGAGCTCGCTGAAAGTCATCAATGAAAAATGGGGGCTTTTTATAACACAAATGGTAGATGACCCTGGCTGAGGAACGGCTGACTGCATGGGAAACAGCTCTGCACAGCCAGGCTATACCTCTTCCATGTGTCTGTCGGGCCCAGGGGAGGGTCGCTGGGATGTGCACATGCCTAGATATGTTCATGGCACTTAGAGATGTGCATTGAGCACAGATGATGGCATCAATATAAGAATTTTTTACCACTTGAAACTGGAGAGTTGCAGAAGACTTTGCAAACAAACTGTGCCCTTCTAAGAATGCAGCTTATGAATGGCTTAACCCTAGTGGATTAGCTGCCAGTAAAAGGAGTGGTCCTGCTCTTCCATTATCCCATCCCTGCAGCCTACTCCTCCCTCGTCATTTTTGCTGAGCGACACTGGAAGTTTTGTGGAATGGCTTTGTTGATTTGGCTGGGAATTAGCTTAGTTCTTGTTTTAGTGTTTTTTGATGGGCTGATTTTCAAGCCTGACCACTGACCTGATCTGATATACTGAGCAGGCACAAGGGCAGGCACTGAGCTGACCCAAGGAATGGAGTTTAAAACATATGAAAAGAGAATTGCCTTGTCCGCGCAAGCAAAGCCAAAGAGCAGACAAGGTGTCATGGTATGGACACTACAACCTGGCACTGTTACATTTTTCATGCAGTGCCTTGCACTGTGTGTCAGTATGCTGATGGTGTTGCTGCAGTAGAGGTTCACAGCTATGCAGGAGAAGACTTTCCCTCAAAGAACCATCTTCCAGGCAAGCCTTAGCCCGGAGTTTGTGTCTCTCTCTGGAGAAATGTAAAATCTGACTTGTTCTGAAGGGGGTGAGAAAACAACCTAGATTTCTCACAGAAATGATCCCAGAGACACCAAGGTTTTATTCCTCTATCCAAAAACCTGTAGAAGAAATTCAAAGCCTTTCTGTGGTTTTATATGCAGAAGGCTGCACTAACACATGTCTGGAGTAAGTTGTTCAGATGCTGTCCTTATCAGGGGAAAAAAATCAATGATGCTTTTCTCTCTCCCTCCCATCTGTACAACAGGTCTTCAAGGAGACACACACCCAAGATCAAAATTTGGTGTTGCAAGGGGTATGGCGATTTGAGTTTGTTTTCTCATCGGTTACAGATCATCCTGAAATTTCTCAAAACTATTGTTTTGCTAAGACTTAATTTTTAGATTTTAAACTGTGATATTGAACAGTGCTGTGAAAGCAAATCAAAACCCCCACTTCAAAATAATAATAAAAAAGATGTTTTAGTCTGAAATTATGCTGAGACCAAACACACCTACGTGATTGGAACCTTCTTCTATTTGAAGTAAAACTTCACACTAAATCAACACAGCTTTGCAAAGCATTTTCATTGCATGGGACTCTTTTTCTAATGCAAAATAATTTCTCAGTGAGTTACATCCCAAAACTCTGGAATGTGGGAACTCCAGATCAGGAGCAAGGTTGAGTGTGCCTAGTTGGGCTCTTTGCTAACTGAAATGAATTAAGGTTTTGCTGTGGACTGGAAATTTTCTCAAAGGTGGGGCAGTGAGGTGTTGTCTCTGGTGAGATTAGGAAATGTCTTTTTTTCCTTTCCATTGCTGATACCCCAGACAATATAAATGTGCAGAATGTGATCCTGTAAAAGCTTTCAATCTCAGCTGAGGCTTTGCATTCCAGCTGTCAGGTTTTTACTTGTTTACCTTGGAGACTGGCTTCAAGGGATACGATGGAAGTGATAATTGGAGCGGAGTGGCTGCCAGCAAGCCAAAACAAATGTTTCAATAAAAAGTATTTTATTCTGCTAAGGATACTTATATGAACAAATGGCAACCTTGGGTACAAACCAGAAATAATCCTAAGCATTTGTCTCCCTCCCTCTCTCTCCACATACCTCCCCTGCAGCAGGTTTCATACCACACACAGCATCATTGCATGCAGATTTCTATCAATGTTTCAACGCCTCACCTGATGGGCCCCAGGAGTTTTTGGGACCAGGCTTGCCATACTATTAAAGAGGCACTGTGGATGGGGGGGAGTTCAATAGCTGGAGATGAGCAGGGGCCTGGGCTGTGCCCCTCCCGGGCACCTGCCTCCCCTCCTCACTCTCCCCAGGGCATCACTACTGTTGCAGATCTGCTCTGGGGAAAGGCTGAGCCCTAAGGCTGCCCCATCTTGCTGTCCTGCCTGACGGTGGCCTCCAGCCCTTGCCCACCCCCCAGATCTGGAGGGTTTGCTGCTGTGGCTTGTCCAGTGCAGAGATAAGAATAAGCCCTGAAACTCAAATAGGACCTCACACTTTGAACTCTGTTTCCCTCCCCGCAGCAGCCCAAATCTGGCTTTTACAAGAGATGAAAGGTTTTCAGGTCATGCAGGCCCAACCTTTGAAACATGTTCATGACCAAGTAACCTCCTTATCCATTATTAGCACTTCTCTAAACAAAAGCTTCTGGAGGAAGCACTGTGTTTATGTGCTGAGCCTGCTGTGCCTTCTGCTTCAGCAAGTCAGGAACACAAAGTCTGACTGCAAGAGCAGCCATAAAGTCAAAGGGAAAATAAGTCAAGGCTACGACTGGCTAATACTAAGTTTTTGCTGCTTAGCCCTGCCTTCCTGTGTCCCCTACCAGCAGCTAGGCCTATGAGCTGGATGAACTATTTCAGCTGGCCTATTCAAATCCCCTAACCAGGTATTTAGCAAGATATTTAAGTAGCACAGTGCATGAAAAAACCCTGACGCTGCATGTTTTGGTTGCTACCACCAAATGGAGCTTGAACTCTAGTGAAGATGTGGCCAGTTAAACCAGCTTTTCCATCCAGTGGCTGAAACCCCACATGAGCACTGGGAGCTGCTGCCTCTGTGTCACGCAAGCTGTCAAAGTGTGGCTCCATGCCCAGTCCTCGGCCACAGGATGAAGGACGTCCCTGGGGCTAAAGCTGTGCGCAGTGGTAGGATCAGCTGCTGACTTGGGGAGCAACAATGCAGGACTAGTCCTCCCCACACCCTGCAGCATCACAGAGCTGGTAAGGGCTCTCCTGAAACTGTATGGAGCAGTGGGTCAGCCAGCTGCTGCAGCTGCAAATGCAGCCAGGACAAAAACGTGATCAGTTTTCAGGCTCCTCATGTCCCTGCCCTGGCTCCCTGCAGGAGCACCAAGGCCAGCACAGGCAGCCCTGATTTAAAAAGATGTAAGATGCTGTGGCCTTTGCCATCATAATTGCTTGCTAATGGTGTAAATTTGAAAGTTCACTCTCCCCTGCCTGGCCCAGTCCTGCACAGCTGATGGAGCTAAGCAGCTGCACTGTCGGTCTGCTCTTGGTGACTGCGTGGGAAGCCAGAACCCACTTCTGCCTGGCTCCTCATCTGGGTGTGCCTCTGTCTTTTGCCCTAAAGCTCTCTGTTAGCTTGCAAAGCCAAAGTTAAACCCTTCAGGTTTATCATTTGAATATGTCTCTCTGCAGGTCTGTGTCTTCATTAGTAAATGCATGTATGAATTGTCACTCCTTTTACACTTATCCTTCTTACCTTGTTCCTAATAGGAAAAGCAATTAATGACACCAATATTTTCATGCCCTTGTTAAGTGATAAATGTCTTTTACATCAACTACGCAAAGATCAGGGGAATGTGCAGGGCAGTGTGTTTCACGGCATGTTGCAAAGTATGACAAAACAAACCAAGTTTCCTCTTTTTTGCTGAGTATCCAAGAAAACAAGGTTTTCTTAATTAGAGTGTTTGGTATGACACTTGTTTCTCAGCAGGAGGAAGTTAAAAAAATGAAGCTACTGAACACCATGGGTGAGTATAAATTTGTTTTTGCTTAACATTACTATTATTTTCCAGTCACATTTTTAACTGCTGAACACTTCCTGTACAGGATTTCCACCAGTCTCCTTCTGTGTACTTGTCCCAACGTGCAGTTACGACCATCTTTCACTAGATACAGATGCTCACAGAGATAAACTGATTTTTTAAATGCTTATGGTGCTGTAGCAAAACCACATCTGAATGATCTTGAGACAGTTATTTATCCAAGGCTTAAATATTTCAGAAAAATTGCAAATTGATTTTTGTTTTAGTTTTTAATGTCAATAGACAGATTCTGCTGCTAGTGACATATGCGTGTAACCTGAATTGACCTCTCTCATCATGCTGCTTTGATTTCACTAATTCACTTGAGTGTGGTGTTTATGTACACAATGGGAAAAGGTGTCAAAGCACTTTGATTTATGCCAGATTTATACTGCTCTCACTAATGCCATGGTGTGGTTTATGCTCTGGGATGTCTGGGAGCTGGTAGTGCTGTGGGCTCCCTTGGAAGGACCTTAATGTCCCACGATGGCTTCTCCCATGGCTGGGAAGGGGCAATCGGCCTTCTTAGATCCCTGACCAATCTGTAAGGGCTACCGCAAAGTCTCCTCTTTGCACTTTTTGTGCTGTAATTTGGCGTATAAGGCATAACAAAGAGTGAAATCTTGGAATAATGCAAAGTTTCTCAAATAAAAATTCCTTCAAAGTCAAGCCCAGTGTGAGGCACTCAGGCAAACATTTCAAATAAGCACAGCATGAGCAGTCATGTGTCAAAATAGCCCTTCTCCAGGTAACCGCAACAATAAAATAACTACCACAGCTGGCACGTCTCAGACCCAGCAGGAAAAGCATGAAAATGCAGAGCCCTTTGTGACAACCCCGGGTGTCAGCTGAGGGTGCTGGAGAAGGGGCAAGGGGCATGAAGGGACTTGCCAGGGTGCTGTCTGCATCGGACTGGTTTCTGGGCTAAAGAGCCTGTCAGCTCACTGCTATTCAGAAACCTGAAAAGGGAAACCCACAAACACAGGCATGAAACAGCAAAGCACAAGGAAGGAAGCTCATACCTGCTTTATCTAAACAGAGTTAGCTGTCGCTTGAACCCAAATGGATGGCAGAAATGCCCCTGAGGTTAGGATCTCAGCTTGTCAGCTCAGATTATCCTTGTGTAAATCCCACAAAGCAGGGGGCATTCCTGCACAGTGTCAGGGGGCTGCTTTGCTTGCTCAGCCACCAAAATGCCTGCCAGGGTTTCTGAGCATGCTTTGCTCTGGCAACGTGACTGCGCATCCTGACAGTCAGCCCCGAGCCCAGCACATGGTGCTGTGCCACGTCAGGCTCCCTGGTCCAGCATGGGGACAATAACAACAGAAACCACCTGCTCTTAGGGGAAAAAGATGAAACCACAGTCCAGAGAGATATAAGGGCTTAAGCAGGGTGGGTCAAGCCTTTTAAAGTGCTGTATGATCAGATTTGACAGAAGTAATGCTAATAAAAGGCCAGATACTGGTAGATTTTAAGCCACTGGGAACAGACAGGGCAACTTGACCAGGTGTGAAGGCGGGCCCTGCAACAGCAGTGTTTGAGGGGACGCTCCAGGCTTAGACCCTGATGCTTAAGGCTTTCAGCCCTGCTTTAGACAAGGGTGGGAGGCTGATCTGAATTATCCCGAGTCTATGAACATTTTCTAAATGTGCTGAAAAACTTCCTGAAATTTCTGAAGTTTCTTGAGGAATTGTAGGGATGAGAAACATACCATCATCATAATACATGCTCGTGTTGTCTTCTGGTGAGTGCTCTGTGCTGAGGCTGAAAATATCTCAGTTCAGTTGCTGGCACTGCCTCAGACTTTCTGGGTGATGTTGAAAATAAACCCAAAATATCAGACCAGTCAGGCTAAATGTCCCATTAACACAGCATCCTTTCTTTGGCAGGAGCTAAACCAGGTGCTGGGTTAATTGTTTAACTCCTATTCCTTGTACTGTGCTTTTGGTGCCCACATGTTCAAGGGTGAGATTAATCCTTTCTTCCTTCTACCGTTTGCCTCTCTCTAGAGCAGAGCCCTGGTTTTGCTCTGTGTTTGTACAGCACCCAGCAGAAGAAGCCCCAAGTCTTAACTGTGTCCTTGCTGCATTCAGTTGCAAGCTCCTCTATCCTCTGAGTGGCCATGGGCATGGCACCATGAAAATGCTGCTTTCTGTAACTTAATCTATCATGGTTTGTCACTGAAGAGCAAACCCTGCAGGATAAATTAAGATAATACTTCCTCTTTCTTTTTTTATAAAATTCAGAAATATATTTCCACTCCCCTTTGGTTTTGAAGGTGGTTTTATGAAAAGAGTTGGCACACGAGTCAGGCAGCAGTTTCCCCTTTACAGGTTCATAATGTGAATCACGCTCTCCTGCTTGAGCTTCATACCGCTGCCTGGCCTACCAATAGTGTAAGGTACAGTGAGGATGGGCAGAGAATGGCCACTGCTACCCTCTGGGATAGGAGGCAGTAAATCCTCCAGCACGGTTCCACTGCCCTCGCTCAGCATGCGCGGAGAGTACCTGTGCTAGGCAAAGGTGCACAACTCTCCTGCCGCTGAGCCAGGGGGTTAGTTTGTTGTGATTTAGGGAATCCAAAGGTTTTGCTCAGGTTTCGTGCCAAACCCTATCCCCAACACTTGTGTTGTCACCGATAACTATTGCAGGAGAGAGCCAGAGGAATCAAGCAGTAAATTCAAGAGAATTAAGACCATCTGCTGCCCAGGACTGCCAGCCCACGGCTCCCTGCAGTCAGTTGGGACAATCAGTAACAATATCCAAGTTAAATTCCCTTGAAAGCCACCTAAACCCAGGCGGTAACCCTGTCTCTCTTGCATGCAGCAATAGGTAAAAACCAACCGAAGCAACAATTTTGCTAGACATCCTAGAATTTCTTTACAGAGAGTAGTCAGATATATGTACATAATAAGTGAATACATTCATAGACATACATGCGCATCTTCTGGTTGGATCTGAGTTCTGACATCAGTTGAGTACCTGTCCTAAGGAAGCTCCCACATAAATGGGCGTCCATGTGAGTCTAGTTTCCATAACCTTGTAAATGATGCTCTGGATTCAGTCTCTGGGATCCCAAATATGGACAGAATGTGACCAGAGACAGTGATAACACGGTTCCTTACAAAGGTATATTCGTTATTTATAATTTAGAGGCAAACACCATCAAGGGGACAGTAAGATCATTTATCACTGGACTGCATATGGCTGAAAGATGAGCGTCCTCTTAATCTCTTTCTAAATGTCTCTGAGCTGAAAGCTCTCCTGCCTCAGCAGCAGTTTTCTTCAGAAGCTTGCTAGTGCTATTAGAGCCTTCTGCCAATAGCAGCTATAATTACATTAAATGGTTGATTTGCAGAAGCGGAAGGAGGAGAACAACATGTGCAGAGCAATGTTACACAACAATGCAAAGAGTTTGCACACTTCTGTCACTCCAGCAAACCACTTACAATGACACTCACATACTCCTATTTTCTCACTGTATTTTGGAGATAAGCCTATTTTGAATTCTTCCGTGGGATTATCTGATGGCTGCAGGCAGCTTGATTCATTGCAGCCATTAGAGGGGAGCTGGATGACCCCTGAAACAATTCCCTGCTATGAATAGCCATTGTGATCCCACATGAACAGCAGCACAAGATGTCATGCATCCTTTCCTGAGCTTCAGAGAGGGATGCTCAGATACAAGAACTTAAAACAGCATCAGTTCTGTGAAATGGAAGTGACTGCAATAGGCACTGCCTCTTCTCTGGGAAGCATACTGGTCTTCATGTAAGTGCTTTTTACCTCCAAAAGGTGCCCTTTCTCCCCAGGCCTGTGCTGTAATTAGAATTCTACCTTTAAATCTGAGTGCACTTTGCAGGCTTAATAAGGCAACCAGCAGCAATAATAGCAGCAATTACAAATCTGTGCAGTGTTCAGAACTGAAGAAAAATACACTAAAGATGAAAAATGCCATCACTCAAGATTTTTTTTTTAAACAACACAGGCAGAAATGGGCAAGTTTGTGTGGCTATAAATACCACAAGCACAGAGCTTACATTATTTAGGGCACGTGTGTGATGAGTGTTCTTCTGAAAGACTCTGGGCAGTGTTAAAGCATGAGAGCACAAGCGATCTGGGAAATATCAAAATATTATAATCTGCTACGGAGACACACAGCTTTTCTTTATGGCTTGCAAAAATATACTTGAGATTCCAGATGCACTCTGCTGCAGGAGTGCCTGTTTATGGCAAATTGAGAGTGCACAGGGAGGTATTGCTAAACAAGTTGGCAATGGATCAGCATAAGCGACTCCGTAACAAGTTATTTTAATGGTATTGTATATCCTGTCCTGAGTGTCATAGTGAAATGTCTCAGGGAACAGTTTGTAACAACCACCTTACAGTCATCCCACATGTATCATCAGGATCCAAAACACATGCAAGAGTGGACAAAAGACAAATTGGTAGGGATCTTGTTTGTCACGAGGAGTTCCTGGGCTCTGCAGGAGAAATTCTGCTGGAATTTGGCAATATCCTGGACACAAACTGTCCCCAGTAAGCCATCAGGAGACCTCAAGTACTCTGTTTTCCCATCTGCCCTCCAAAGGGCAGAAGGATGAATTGGTGTGTCTAAACAACAGATTGCTGTAACTAATCTTATTATTATTTTTCATTTGCCAGTATCCATGAAGCATTTCTCCCAGTAGCTTCTCTCAGACATTACTAAGCCTGGTCCATAACAGAACAGGGAATTTTCCTATTTTTACAGCCTGGGAAATAAACTGTGATAAGACAGAATTTCTCTGAAGCTTTTATTTAACTCCAGGCTTCTCCTTTCTCCAGCCATTATGCAATGTGAGTCCAAGCTGTTCACCCAAGAGGTGCCTAACTCCATGCACTTGGTCTCAGCACATGCAATTCCATGAGGAACAAGCCATTCCAAAGGTTTTGGAACCTTTGCAGTTCTTTGCTCTGTGAGCTCCTTCTGGACTTTCCCACTTCTTTGGTCTTCAGCCTCTCAGGAGGAAGAGGTGGTACATTTTTTCTGCTGTCAGCGCTGCCACCATCTCTGAGCTCTCACATCTCTGCTGGCAGGGAAAACAAGGTCCTAGGCTGAAAACACGACAGATACTGTTGGCAGCTGATGCAATTAAGACAAGACCTTGTTCTGCAGAAGCAGGCAGAAGTCTACACAAGGCTCCCCACCTCAGATACGTCAAAATCCAACCTCAAACTGCATGCTGGTGTCCTTCTCCAATGCTGTTATCAGTTTAGGTGTTGTTGGCAGTAAGAGAAGCAGCCCTCTTGACATGCAATGTTTTCACATAGTTGAGAGTAGGAACACAAAGTGGTCCTGAAAAAAAAGTAATTTTCTGGCCCTGCTCTGAGTTTTGATGCTGGAAATGCTCTGTTCAAGCTACCAAGGCAACTGCTGCAGAGACGAGGCTCCAGGTACGTGCTAGATTCACCCTTTATTGCATTCTTTGGAAAAGACACAGGACCCACCCAGGTCACCCACTGCCGTCCCCTAAAGGCTGCTGGAAGGTTGAATCTACTGTCTCCGCAGGCAGCGAGCCTGGAGGAAAGTCCCCTGCTTGAACAGACCAGGTGGGTTAGTTATTCTCAGCCCAGAGGAAGGTCTCAGTCCACCACTGAGGACCCCTCAGAAGTTCAGATGCAAGCGGGTTGTGAAGCCCATGCATGCAGAGGAAAAAGTGGCATTAGGCTCAATGCAGTTGCCCAACCAGCAGTGCCCAGTGCTATTTAAGATGCCCTTTGGCCTTTGTTCCCTTACTGCTGCAAACTCTCTGTTCTTCTCCTAACCACTGCAGACATTTTGGCTCCCCTGGGATGTCCCACATGACACAGGGTGCCTACATTTCAGCTTGGAAACCTGGCCCACAGTCCTCAAATCCCTGTTTTTTAAAAAATTATCAGCATCAACAAAACAAGCCCAGACGTACAAAGTAGAGTGCCTGTCAGTTCGTGTTTGTGTGTGTAGGATCCAGTGCATGTGGATGAAGATAAAAATATGCGCCCAAGCTTACGCAAACTTTCTGCCAGGAGAGCAACAGCTCAGATGTACTCACCCACTCACCGGTGGTTTCTGAATCTCATTTTCTAAATATAACTTGCCTGATTCATGGGGGGAACACAGTGTTTGGCACCTCCTGAGGGGAAACACAGATGTTTGGCTCCCAGTCCCTGGAATTTCTTGAACTTCTGTGGACAAAAGGGGAAAGGCCAGAGGTCAAGCAGCACTATTTATTCTGCCCATTTCCTACCAATTGTTCAAAACCACCCAGCAGATAGACAAAGCAAGGGCATTTCTTGTCGGCAAGACCCATGGGGGCTGCCAACAGGGCATAACAAATTCCAGCCATTCCTCCAGGCTCCTGGGGGCTGCCTGAGCCCCACTGAGGAAAACTGGCCCCACCAGCCCACAGCCTGCTGAGGAAGGACCTGGCCCCAGACAGACCACCCTGTCCCCATGACACCGGCTCCATTTTTTTGCTGTCATTCAGCAGGGTAGAAATCCTGGGCCTCAAGAGGTGTCTCAACAGCTGGGAAGCCAGGCACCCCACAGAGGCAGCCCCAGTGAGGATGCCCAAAAGCCTTCTTGCTTTTCAAGCAGGACAGCAAGGGAGAGAGGGAGAGAGAAGAAGAGGCACTTGCCTGGACTTTAAATATTTCTTTCTTTTTGTGCCATTAAGCTTTAATTTAATTAAATTAAAGAGGGTGGTGAGACAGTGGAATAGGCTGCCCAGAGAAGTTGTGAATGATGTCCTATCCCTGGAATGATCAAGGCCAGGCTGGATGGGGCTTTAAACAACCTGTTCTAGTTGAAGGTGTCCTTGTCCCTGGCAGGGGAGTTGAACTAGATGGTCTTTAAAGGTCCTTTCCAACCCAAACCATTACGTGATTCTGTGAATGTCAGAGAAAAGAATCTGGAGCACACCCACAATGTAAAAGGCACTTGCTCAGAACTAGGTCATCAGGATCTAGGTAGAAAAAACCTGCAGCCTTAAGAAAAGAGCTGGGACCAGCATCCTCACCTCTTGTGGCTTTCTCCTAAAATGATGACTGCTTCCACAAGGACACAGACTGTCTTATAATTACTTTTCCCAGCCCAAGCAGTCACACATGGCTATCAGACAGCAGCCCACACCCACACCTGGGTACTCACTGGGAGGGGTACCAACAAGCTGCTGTGTTCTGAATTGCTTCAACCCACACAGAGCAGCAGCCTCCAGCTGTGGCAGTGCTTTCTGTGTCACCAGCAGGTCTGCAGTCACTGCAGGCACTGAGCATGGGGTATCTTCATCTTAAAAAAGAAATCTAGAATGTGCTCCAGCTGCTTTTTCCATAAATATGCTCTCTACTAAAAGCAAAACACTGCAGTAGCAACTGTAATGGTTCCCTGAACAGCAGGTCAGGATGGCGTAAAGCTCCCTGGCTGGTGTCCCTGGCATTATTGCTACTCAGATAATGGGGGGACACAACAAATGGTGGCCCGGCTCTCCATCCTGCTCTCACATCACCTGCAAGGATCATAACTGAGTGGTACTTGTCACATGAAAATGCCCCCAGTTTGCAGGATCTCTCTGCCACAGAGATGGCATTCATTCTATGGTACTGTCAGGTATTTCTATGGTGAGAAGAGATAGGACTGAGACCTCTACATCCTCCAGACAGTCCTGATCACTGGATCACTAGGATCACTGGGGCTAGAGAGATTTGTGCATCAGCTGCAACCTCCCCTTAAGGTGGCACAGAATCACCATCTGGCACTGGTTGGTTCCCTAGCACCTGGGAAGTGTGAATGTGGAGCAATGCTTTCTCTCCTTTCCCTCCCTCTGTCTCTGCCCTAGGCGTGTTTTGTGCTTATTCACTGTGTGGGCATCTGCAGCTTCAAGGGCTGCAAATACTAATAAAGATTTAAGAAAATGAAAGCTTCAGCCTGCATTCTTGTTGAATGCAGTCAAGATTTTTTTAGAAAACAGCCCTATTTCATTCACTTATATGTTCCTGCTGATTTAACATCTCACAGAAGCTTGTTGGGGAGCTTTTCAGTCCATAAAGCAGTAACATTCCATGTTGCCCCTCTCCTCCGTTTCTCTTATACCCAGGCCACAAGATGGTCACAAATGCATCCTCATCCACCCCTACTCCTCCAACAGGTAGAAACTCTGTTTAGAAATAAGAGAGAGAGCATGGCCACCTCTCTGGTCATTACTGCCATGCCTGCTGCATGCCAACACCACGAGGGCAGGCTAACGGGCCTAACGCAAGTCCTACAGTGAGCATTGAAGCGATCTGTCCCAGCTAGAATGCACTGGTGATGATACATGGTGGCTGCCTAATGTGTGCTGGAAAAGACTCACCCCTCAGACACTGAGGTGCTGGAGTGTGTCCAGAGAAGGGCAAGGATCTAGAGCACAAGTCTATGAGGAGCAGCTGAGGGAACTGGAATTGTTTAGCCTGGAGAAAAGGAAGCTCAGGGAAGACTTTATCGGTCTCTACAACTATCTGAAAGGAGTGGGTAGCAAGGTGTGGGTAGGTCTCTTCTCCCAAGTAACAAGCAATAGAACAAGAGGAAGTGGGCTCAAGTTGTGCCAGGGGAGGTTTAGATGGGATATGAGGAAAAATGTCATCACCGAAAGGGTGGTCAAGCATTGGAACCAGCTGCCCAGGGAAGCAGTTGAGTCACCATCCCTGGAAAAAAGACATGTGGATATGGCAGTTAGGGACATGGCTTAGTGGTAGATTCGGCAGTGCTAGGTTAATGTTTGGACTATATAATCTGAGAGGCCTTCTCCAAACTAAGTAATTCTACGATTCTATGATTTCAGGGCATGCTACAATCCAAACAGGTGTCACGCAAGAGTTAAAGCAAACAGTGCTGTGTCTTCATCACTGAGTAGAACCAGCCTAACATTTTGCAAGTTAGATGTACCCAGGTCTCTATTTTGTTCTGTATTTCTACAGTACCTAGCACAGCAGTACTTTAATTAATACATGATGTTCCTAGGCAGTGTCCCAAAACAAACAAGAAGTTGCAACTCAGCAACGGCAGGCTTAACTGATGGAGCTTAAATTGCCTGCTGCAAGCCCACTAAAATGAAGAGTGTAACTTGGTTTCTGTTGGAGCAGAAGCACTTTCTATATCACTTCTAGATCAAGAAGCAGAGCCCAGGAGGTCAAAATTCTTTGGCCTGGCCACCAGACCTTAATTGGTTGATTATAGGGGCACAAAACAGCTGGGTTAGAACTTCGCCATTCCTGCAAAGGCATTTGGTCACACAGTTTGGATCACATCTCCCAAGCTAGCAGCGGCCCTGTGACAGTATTGCTGGCATAACAACAGCCAGCAGAACGCTGTGCCACGGCAGCACTAGTGAAACTCCCTGCAGACAGCAGGGAAAGGCTATGCACAGCCGTTTGGGGTCATCAGTGTGGCCAGCACGTGCGCTACATTGCTTACAGGTTCCAGATCTGGAAATAAATAACTAACCCTCTGCACCTCCAGCCTGTCTTCAGTTAAACTGTATACCCCCCCTACCACTGTTCAAGTGAATTTGGACCCTGACTCAGTGAAGCATTCAAACATGTGCTCCATTTTAACCACTGTTCTTGGTGGAGCACAGACATAAGGTAATTGCATGTGTGGAGTTTGTCTTCTACCCTGGCAGGGACAGATGCCAAGCTCATCCTTGTGTTTTTGCTGGTGGGCAGTAGTAACCATGTTTGCAAAGGGCTGGTATCCCCTGCTCTGCTTGTCCCCAGGGGAAGAGCTGTGTAGTCACAGCACCTCTGCTCTCCTGTGTCCTGAGTGCACTCCTCCTTGTCCCTGCTAGCTGTCTTGCAGACCCTGGCGGACTGGTGAACTAGGCTGGATTTGCCCCAAAGTGCTGGTGGGGTCTTGTCATGGTTTAACCCCAGCTGGTAACTAAGCCCCACACAGCCGCTCGCTCACCCCCTGCACAGTGGGATGGGGGAGAGAATCGGGAGGGTAAAAGTGAGAAAACTTGTAGGTTGAGATAAAGACAGTTAAAGAGGTAAAGCAAAAGCTGCACACGCAAGCTAAACAAAACAAGGAATTAATTTACTGCTCCCCACCAGCAGGCAGATGCTTACCCATCCCCAGGAAAGCAGGGCTCCGTCACACGTAATGGTTACTTGGGAAGGCAAACACTGTAACTTCAAACATCCCCCCCTTCCTTCTTCTTCCCCCAGGTTTATGTGCTGAGCATGACATCATGTGACATGGAATACCCCTTTCATCAGTTGGGGTCAGCTGTCCCAGCTCTCTCCTCTCCCAGCTTCTCGCTGGTGGGATAGGGTGAGAGGCAGCAAAAGCCTTGGCTCTGTGTACGCGCTGCTCAGCAATAACAAAAAATCTCTGTATTATCAGCACTGTTTTCAGCACAAATCCAAAACACAGCCCCATATCAGCTATTATGAAGATAACTAACTCTATCCCAGCCAAACCCAGCACAGGTGTCTGCCTGGGGCTGCTCTCCGCGGCTCCCTCATGCTTGCGGGGCTGGGCAAAGGCAGTGGGTAGGGCAGGCTGCAGCCCAGATCTGTGCAGGCCCTGTGTGGAGGCTGTCTCCTTCATGAGCCTGCTTAGGTGGAGTGTCCCAGCTCCAGCAGGTCCCTAAACACCACCACCACAAAAGCCAAGAGCAGGGTTCTCTGGCCCACTCCCAAGTGAAAAAGGAAGGAAGGGCTATGAAGCACGCAGCAGAAACTGAGGGTGCTCCATGCCTCAGAATGAGTTTCAACCTCTTATTAGATAAAGCCCAAGTGCAAATATGGTCCTGCTCAGAGCCAGATGATAAGGATTGATGCCATAAGCAAAGCAACTAGCTCTTAAAACACTTGCTCTGAATGTGGGAAGCCACACAGAGGAACTAGAAATAATGCGAAATGATGGGGGCTATGAACTCAGGAGCTTAGCTCTGGCCTGCTGGGATTGTTCTCATAACTCCAGTCTTAACACATGATCTGTTTAACGGAGATAGGAAAGGAAGAAGGAGTGCAGGGGTGCTGTTATGCATCAAGTGTACATACCACTGCCAGCAACCTGTCACTTGACAATGAAGAGTGTAGTGATGGAGCCTACTGAGTGCATATGGCATGTGAAATGAAGGGGAAAGCATTGAGGTCTTTGCTCTGGACCACCAGGACTGGTGAGCAGGAGAGAGAAATGTTTGGACTGACTCTCAAGCTGCCAGAAAAGATGCAAAGGAGAAGCTATTATCCCTGACTTGGGCTGAGGGTGGCTGCTGGAAGTCAGACATCCCTGTGTTTATACTTCAGCTGCCTCCTATGGAAAGTGCACAAAGTTTGGCATTTCATAGGAAATGTGAAACACCAGGGACTTTGATTCACAACTGGGATTTATCTTGGTACTACCCACGGTCCTTGTGGTAAGGCTTAGATTTTACAGTTCACTGAAGGTTGTGATTCATGGTGAGAGAGGCCGTTAAAAAGAGATTTACAGAAGATACAGGAGAACTGCCCAAATTATCCACTAAGGCTAAGCAGAGGAGCAAAGATTTGACTCTGCCTCTGCAAGAGAAAGTCACTTCCCTTCTGCCAGAATTAGACACCTAAGCCTGGTCAGTCCTTTCTTTCTGGCAAAAAGAAAGATGCACAGAGTAGCAGTGCACAACCAGACTGTACCTATACCAGTAAGGTGAGCGGAAGAGGGCTGGGCCATGGCCCTGGTACTTCACACAGCCCTTGTCCATCCTGCAGGACTCAGCACAGTCTCCAGTATAGTTTTTCCCAGCACAGAAAGCAGCTCCTTATCTGGAAGAGGCATTTTCATGGAGGCAAGCTAGGCCATGATGTTGGCATCATAATGAGAAAGCAGGGTTTGGACTGCTTTATTTACTCATTAGTACAGGTGCAACATCAAACACTAGAGATCTGGTTTAGATTCCCTTAGATTCAAGTCTTCCATCACTACAGAGTGCAAACTATATGATGTGCAAGGATAGGGCTCACTTTGTGTCTGCTGCTGAAGGAGTTCTAGTATTATAAAATGAGTACACATTTATTGAGGCAGACACTGGACATCTCATCCACCAGCCCTGAGACTCAAAACCCCTAGTACAATATAGCTGTTACTGGCCCAAAGAAGAATTAATTGTTTTATGTAAAGTGAAAGATCCACAAACCCCAGGATTTAGAAAGCCACACTCTGACAACAGTCTCGTATATAGGATGCTTTCCAGGGCTGCCTGAGAGACCTGCCTCTGCCTCCTGCCTGCAGATAGTGACCCTACCCCTGACCCTGTAAGCACATGTTCTCATTGGGCACTTCTTTACCCTGGCAGTATTGGACTCTTTTTCACCCATGCCCAGGAGAGCTTGTTCTCCTTAAGACCAGGCTCAGTGTTGCCCAGGTTGAGGCAGACAAATATCCTCAATGCCATGCACATCCCAAAAGAAGTCTAAAAACCTGTAGCTGCGTTAGTGTCCTATTGCATCACTGAGCAGGGATACAGGATCATTTTCACATGTTATACAAGTTAAAATAGTAATATGAACTCCTTGCTTCACGTACTGAGGAATTTAGTCCAGGCAGAATGAAGCTGGCCGCATGCTAGACGGAACTGCATGTAATCTCCAACTGGGCCATGACAGAAGGACTCCAGTGTGCATCCCTGAGGCAGATGCATGACTGTTGTGGGTTGGGTGGGTTGGATTTGGGAATTTTCTTTGCAGTAACATCATTTTTAACACAGATAAAGATGCACAGATGTGTGTGTGGGTCCCATGAAAATGGTGATGCTTCAGGAGTCACAAAGGGCAACCAACACACAGACAATCCTAACTGCTGTGAACGTGTCAGGCAAATGAGAGGGAGGACAAGCTGTGCCTGTGGGAAGAAGGGCACAGCTGAAAATACTCGAGGGCCCATGGCTTGACCCTTAGATGAGCTGAATCTTTGATCACAGCAGAGGACTCTCACAAGCTTTGCAAGCTCAACCAAGCATCAGCTCGTGGATATGCACAATTCCCTTATTCCCACAGGGCAATAGACATGCAGAGTACATCTTCACAGCTCCTCACTTCAGGGTCAATTCTTAATGTTTATTTGTTGACTTGAGTGCTTTCTAACATGGCACATATAGAAGATTTATTACTGGTAGTTATTTCCATTACTAGCACAATAAATGGTCATACTTACACACTCGTATCTAGAGGCTATAAATGCAGGTTCAGCTAACTCCAGCCTCCCAACGGCAAGGTAGGGAGGCCAGCCTCCCTGCACTGGGTAGGTGGCATGGATATGAAGTTCCCTTCCCCTCTTATTCAGTCAGAGCTTGCTCTGCCCTCAGGCTGTGTTGTTAGGCTGGACAAACCCCCCAGTTTTTCACATCCTTTGGTTGTCTGAAATAGGACTTTGTTTCAAATCCACCTCCAAAAAAGTCTTGTTTTTTCAGACAAGAGAACTGGGACATCTAGAAATTAAGACCTGATTAGACAAGTGGTGTAAGTTTGAGTCTAAATACTTCATCATCGTTTCTTGGCAAGTCTTTGTGTCCCAGTTTCTTTTTTTCTTTTTTATTTATTTCCTCAAGAATCACATTTTACTCGGGATTAATAGGTTTTCATGTTGTACTTACACCAGTCCTACCTAACCCGCAAACTTTCTCTTGCAACACCTTTAATAGTAACCTGTTTGCCTTCCCTCCTGTCTATCCTTCCAAACACTCCTTTGTTAAAATAAATAACTGCAGAGTCTTGAACATGTTCCAGGGAAGGGTAAGACACTGCACTAGGAAACACAAATGTCACAGTCTGCATAGGGAAAAATATAAGCTTTGTTTAATCTCTGTCTCATTAGAAGCATTGTGCCCTGGCTCTGAGAAACACGAACTCAAGCTGAGTCGATTTCCTTGAGAGTGAGTAACGGACAATCCAGCTGGCTTCCCAGAAAGCATGACCCCAGGGCTGTGCAGTACACAGCCTCCAGAAGAAAGGGCTGTATTTGTAAACAGAAAGCAACAGCACACGTCGTCGTCGTTAGCAGAAGCAATCCCCTATTTGACAGGTGCTGAAACAAAGCCACCAAGCTCTCTTCATAGGGAGCAAGTCTACCAAACAGGAAGGTCAAAGATGTGACAATGTCTGGATAAAAGAATTGTGCTGCATACAAGACTAGTAAATATTCCGTGATGGTTGAAAGTATGGCATATTGTGCAAGTGCTTTTGCTCTGCAGGATGGTGAAGCCAAGCCAGCAAGGACCATTTTGGTCCCACTCCTCAGAGAGGGTTTACACCTGCCCCGTACTCACTGGCACAGTGGTGAAGGTGTCTGTGCAGCATGAAGGGCTTTGAGCCAAACAGGAACCAGTCCATCTTGTGGGTATCAGCACTCACTGGTCATGTTGTCTAACAAAAGAGCACAGACTCTTCTTCATGCTCCTCAGAAGTCCATAGGAAAGCCAGAGACAGGGACAGATGTCAAAGGGTGAAATGCTGGCTCCTGCCAAATCCAAAGCAAAACTCCTATTGGTTTTAATGGACTCAGTTATTGATCCTTAGATTTCAAAGCTGAAGCAGACTGCTAAAAGCCTTGTCTAAAACTCCCAAGAGCAACAGCAGTTCAGCATCTCATGCCCACAGCAGCAGTACCCAGCTTCCCTTGTCCTTGGGCTACACAACAGCAAGTCAGACTCTGAGAGAAACAATACATCTTGCTCTCCTCATAGCCTCAGGTCTGTTTTTTTATTTACTAGGGCATAAGCAATGTCATGCCTTTTATGACAAAGATACCTGCCTGTTATGGATGGAAGGCTGCTGATCTCAGAGACATCTCTTAGAAAGCTATGTAATCTTGCTTTGATGGTTTCAGATAGCAAAGAGCCCATACATGCCCTTGGAAGTTCTTTCAGTGGTTAACTGTCCTCCTCTGTGGGCATTTACTGGATCTGTAGAGTCTTCCTTCCCCCCAGCTGCTCTTGGGGGCACATGGTTTGGGTACTAATGCTCTACGCTAGCACCAGACTGCGCTTCATGGGGAAAAATATGCAGCCTTCCATAAGCAGATTAGGCAACAAATGCAAACACTGAGATAAGGGGAACAGAGCAGGAAAAGAACTTGTCTCCAAACAACACCGACAGCAAGAACTGAGGTCTCCCCTCAGTGAGGAAAACAGCAAAAATGTGGGATTTAAAACTGCAACTGATAGGAGCCTCTGTTACCTTACAGCATTAAAGAGGTACCCTAGTGCTCCCTTTCTTCTGACAGGCCCATCATGGCCCCATTTAATGTTAAGCTCAGTTCTGTGTGAACGTCAAAAGATGTCCCTTGTTCAAGTCAGTGGCACAGAGTATCATTTGGGAAAGCAAAGGCATCTGGATCATTCAATGTTTACATGGTCTTGTGGGTCTTGTTTTACAGGAACAAGGTGCCTGGACCCCACTAATCTACTTGCCACCACAACTGAAAGAAGCGATTTTAGCTTGACCTAAGGTGGACAATTGCTGAAGAACTCATCTTCAACAGATGGCTAGTCCACCAGCTGCCACTCTCTCCAGTGTTTGTCCACGACTGCAGATGTTACAACTATTATTAAGTGGGTTTGCACAGTGATATTGCTAACCTACCATAAACCCCTGGGCGGACTCTGTCCAAAAGATCTTTTTCTGAGCTTATACAGGTAGGTGAAACCCACACGCTGCTCCTACCTCCTCCAGACCTTCACCTCTCTTTCTTCTCTCTTCCTCTCTCTGCTTTTCTCTCTACCTTGTCCCTTGGACCTTGCACCATCTCCATGACTCAACATTGTACAAATATTGCCAGCAAAAACTGGGCATTACATTAAATAAAACCAAAGACAAAAAGAAGGCAGAAATACTTAATGCATAGATAGACAAGCTGGTTTGTAGGAATCCTAATGTCATTACTTTAGGAGAATAAAGGAGGACTATAAATTCTAATGCAAATCTCCCACTCAGTTGTAAAACATGCTGCTGTATTTACACTAAAATAATCATCAGACAAACAGATATGTTGGGGTTTTTTTTTCCCAAAAAGCTGTATCCTGAATTTGTTCTTAGAGAGGAAGTTGCTCACAGCCTCTCACACTCCCCTCTTTGATGCCTGCTATTTTAGGATTGTTCTACTCCTTTGCCCTTCTCCCTATAAAGCCGGAATCACTTTAGCCCACAAGGTTATTTCATAAAGCCGCCTTCTCAGTGTATGAATCCAATTTTAGATTTTTAGGGTTAAAAATAAATATCTGACAAAAAATAAGGTGATCTACAGAGGGAGGAGAGAAAAGAAAGATCCAGCATCCATTGTTTCAGCCTTAGCAACCTCCAACATATTCAGCAGTTGCATTTATTTTACTGTAAGGGAAGTGTAATCTCCGGATAAATCTGCTTAGTAAAGATTTAGTATTGAACGGGCGATGCCTAAAAGAATAGAAGTGTGGTTGTAGTGTGCTGCCCAGGGATGGCAGCTCACTAAGCTGCCCAGAATAAACAGTGTATGCATGCAAATTAGAAAACCCTTTGGAAAAAAAAAACACTTACATAATAATGGCCCAGCTCTCAGAAAAGCTGTTCTGTAAAATAATTTATTTGTGGAAGACTGTACTTGACTTTTATACTTTCTATTAAGTGCATAAAAATACATTAGCCTTTTGCAAAAATGGCTGGGCAACATTTGCAGAAGATGTGGTCACTCGGGAGCTGTATTAAGATGTACAAGCATCATTTTCACACAAGCCTGAGACTACAAACTGTTAGCTGGAACAAGGGGCCAGAACAACCCTTCGGGAGAAAGCAATCTGAAATACATTTGAGGCTGTCTTCCCCATGAGAAATTGTTTCAGCCATTCCTTCATAGTCATCTTCCCTCCCCAAACTGCAGTTCTTCGAAGAGAAGGGGGTTTGTATATGAGGTAGGTGTCCAAACTCCAATAAGCAGTGAAGATGTGCCTCAGAGAAAATGTCCACTCCAAAGCTCTGGTTCCCATGCACAATCCCTCTGTTACCATGTGGGACTTGGTTTTCATTTCTTCTTTTCTTGCTGCCAGGCTGTCAGCTCAGCCTTTCCCATCCCAGCTCCTCAGCTCCTTGTGAGATCCCCCAGCTCCTCACGAGATCCCCAAATCTTCATTTAGGCAATTGCATTTCTCCAAATTATTACTGGAAATGTGCCAAAATGGATGTTGACAATGCTCAGATGCTAATGATGTTTTGCTTTGGTTTAAATAATGGAATATCCATTCTAAAAAGCACAGAATTAAAACTTCTGGAGACTTAACACTTTGCCAGGAATAATCCTTTATTTTTCAATCCATCCTACCCGCACTTGAACAGTCCTGTTCAACTTATTCATAACTGGGCAGTTCTCACAGCACCCAACAGAGAGCAGCAATACATACACACTAACTAGAGTTAATTCCTTACCAGACTTGATCCCTGAAGAAGTTATACGTTGGCTGATAAAATTATCATGCGTGTGTTTATCTCACTGCTTAATTACATTTTAATCAATGAGAATTCTTCTGCTACAAGTACCCAGTAAAGCACTTGAATAAGTACACTTTCATCCTGGAAAAATCTAACATCTACAATTTTCCTATTTTGCGTGGGGGATATCACTTTTATTTTTAGTTTAATTCCTATCCAGTAGAAATTTCCTACCCTTTTAAGCAGAAACATGGCAGGCAAATTGGATTTTTGGAGCTCAACCATACATAGCAGTAATCCTGTGCTCTCATGACGTGATGCAAGTGGATTTGCACAGTACGGCACCAACCAGCTGCTGGGGTCCCATTTTGGGACAATGAAGGTTGGTTGTTGGGAAGAGACAGCAGCTCATGCCTCACCCTGGGCGTGGTGTCAGGGGAGCAGCACAGAGCTGCGACCTGCAGCTCCTGAGGGATCTGAAGGGATTTACCTGGGCATCTTCAGCAGGAAGGACTGTTTTACCACCACCCCCACTACCCCCTACAATTCCAAACAAATCTCCCAGTTACAGCCTTTTCCTGAACACAGGTTCACACACCATCAGGCAGAAGAAAGGAATTTTCAGCTTGGATTGCTTCTACCTTGGAAGAACCCCGAAAAGCCTAAACTACACTGTAAAAAGGAACAAACACAGCCCCACTTTTTACACCTATGCTCCTACTCTGCTCTTTGTTTTTCCCACAGATGCCAAACATGAGACGTTTCATAGCAGGGCTAAGTTGGCTGGTTTGGCTGAAATCAAACACTATTTTTCAAAAGGACTTCCAATCCAGAGAGATATGCCTACAAAGCTGCACAATACATTGTGTTTGATTGACAGCTAATTTTTCTCCCTACTTTTCTGTCTGGCTGCACAACCAGGAAATCAAATGTTCTGCACAAATCTTCAATATAGAACCTCTTTGCCATCCTTCAGGGTATGGTATTAACAGGCTACATTCTCAGGGCTTCCAAAAATCCTGGGATTCATGCCTGGTGGCACAGTACTAGTGGTGGAACTTTTAAGATTCACAATAGATTTTGGGAGAGCAGGGATAAACTTACTGTGATTGGGAACAAAATCAGAAATCACATCCCTGGCTTTCTCCTGGTTTACATCTATCCTATGATGTTTTTTGTTCCTGGCAAGTCATTTACGGCAAAGTTTTTGGAAATGAGTAAGCACTGCAATAAACGGCTTGATCTTCAAATGCATCTAAGAGCCTATCAGTTTTTCAGAAATCGGAGTTGTTGAGTGCTCAGTATTTTAAAAATGAGTCTGATTTTCTCGTGCCCAGCTTTGGATAAAAAAGCTAATTTAAATGTTCAGAAACAGAGGATTTGCTTGTAGTGCGTAAGCATTCTGTAATCATAAGTTTTCTGTGATCCTTAGAGCTTCTAAATGTGAGGTACTGCTGTTAAATCACTTATTCTGGTGGGGGGGGTGAGGTGTTCAGTAAAATAAATTGGAAATGTAACTTGGAACATGTTTTAAATGCTTTGAGGAAACAAGATCCAAATGACAATTGATGTGACATACTTATCACCCGCAGCAGAAAACCACCGCTGAGAGTGAAACCTTAAGGCTTCTCCCCATGCCCACAGTGTTCTGTGTAATTTGTGGTACAGCAAAAAAAGTCTTTGCAGCCATGTATTTATTTGTGTTGCTTGGTGCCCTCTGTGTTACTCCCACACACCGGACTTTAAAGTTTTCTTTGACAGTTTTATTATCTTTCATATCTTGCAGCTTTTAAAGACATTGATGTTGCAGCCTGTTCCGGGGAACTGGTGGCAAAGCTCTCTTTGTTTCTCCTAAGGGAAGACCCCGAAGGCCACTAAAGCTGCACAGCAATGTTTCCTTTCCTTTTAAGGGTGAGCTGAGGGAGGCAGCCTGCTTTCATCCTTAAATCTTACCAGATGAGAGGGAAGCTAGTGCTGATGACCAGGCAATGATGACCAGTGCTAGAGCTCCCACAGCCAGTGGAGATGCAGCATCAGCCAGAGGACGGGCGATGTCAGGGCATTGAAAGTTGGGGTCTGTATGCCGCCCTGCTGCTGTCTGCAGTTCTTCCTCAGCATCTTGTCTGTAGAACAGAGTTGACCATCTCTCTGCCTCTGCTGGCAGGATGCCTAGCGAGCCCAGGCATTGCTGGAGGACAAATACTGGTGATGGTGGCACAGATCCACGTGCATGAGAAAGCAAAGCTTTTCCCAATGACGCTTGCTGTATCCTTTTCCCTAGTGGGATCACTGCCATTCCTTACTTAACTACAGAGGTCCCCCCTTTCCAAGCAGGGAAGATTTGAAACTGTATTTGAAAGAGGCTGTATTTGGATGCTTATTTCCCTCTTGCTGAAAATTTTTTTAGTAACTTTGTATTGTAGTAAAGCTCTTTTCACAGGCATAAATGCTAAGCAAGGAAATACTAGCTAATAATAAAAGATGGACAACCTATCTCAAAAATATGAGCACCTGCCTTGAGCGCTGGACTATTCAATGCTGAAAATTAATCATGCTAACATGAGCCTCCACTGTAATAGCAAACTGTGTCATGTTACGACTTTCAGCCCAAGAAGTAAATATGTATACTGCAAGACTAAAAATAAATCATTGTCTAGCAATAAACAACGATCACATTTCCTTCCGGGGGTAAAAAATCCCACCAAACAAAACCACAGGGAGATATATGGGACTGAAAAGGGGTAAGGAGGGAGATGGAGAGACTTCTTACCAGGGCTCATTGTGATAGGACAAGGAGCAAGGCTTTTAAACTGAAAGAAGGTAGATTTAGATTGGATATAAGGAAAAAAAATTTTACGGTGAGGATGGTGAGGCACTGAAACATGTTTCCCAGAAAAGTTGTACATGCTCCATCAATGGAAGTGTTCAAGGTCAGGTTGGACAAGGTTCTGAGCAACCTGATCTAGCGGAAGATGTCCCTGCCCATGGCAGGGCCTAGATGATCTTTAAAGGACCTTTCCAACCCAAACCGTTCTGTGATTCTATGAGGTTATTCCAGAAAATGTTATTAGTTAAAAATCCTCTTCTATATGGGCTATTACCCCTCAGCCCATAGAGATGTTTGCTTTCCCGGGTCTCCTACAACAGCATGCCATGTTTTTATGGATTTAAAGATGGTCACCAGATGCTGCAGCCTGATGATGTGGTGTCTGGTGGCCCCTTTTCCCCAGGGGGTCATCTGGAGACTCCCCCAGCACTGGCACTGGCTGCTCAGCAACCCTGCGAGCAAAGCTCAGGCCTCTCTCATGGGCTTCACTCGGTTCCTGGCTATTGAGTTGACATCTGACTTGTCTGATTGTTGCCTGCCTGGACACAAAACAAACACTTGCACTCGTACCAGCATGAAACCAAGGTCCAGGAGGAGGTAAAGGTATTTCAGCTCTGCCTCCATGATGGGGTATCTTGTTCCCAAATACATCCCATGGCTACCTCTGCTTCTCCACCTCTCCCTGTGTAGAGCTGGTTGCTCTCCTGCTGCCTTCTCTTTCTTTCCTCTGTTTCTCCTTTCCCTTTTCCAGATCAGTCAGTACATGCTTTAAGTTTGGTTCAGCTGCTTTGCCTGACCCCTGCAGGGTCCTCTGGGTCATTTTTCTTCCTGTGGATTAATCGTCTAATTCAACATACACCTCAAAATATTCAGCTGTCTAATACACCCTCCACAGCCTCTTCAAAGCCCTGTCTGAACTCCAGGATCTTCTTCAGCTTTGTCTCCCCGATGCATCTTGTCTCCCATAGGTTCCTCAGATGCTGTTTCCCACTCAAGGAGTTTCCATTAAATATATTAGCCAGGATTATCTACCTCCTGCAGCCAGGCATCCTTGCTCTCTCTGTCTTTAAATGACATTCACTGCTTTCAAAATTGCCTTCATCTCCCTCCTCACCTCTGCAAAAACACCAAATCAAGCTGTCTCTATAAACTCTAGGCAAAATCACAACCCTTTTCCCCAGTCAAGGCCTCCAGCAATCATCCTCTGCTTGGATTTTAAAGGGTTTTGCCTGAATCAATCTTGTTTTGAAATGGTAAAGATAACAGCTTGCAAAGTACATACATTTACATACCTCACTTCATTCAAATTAACTAGGAAAGATAAGAATCTCCAGCAAATTAATTCTGCTAATGTTCTAAACTGTGAATTTCAATCAAAGCTGAAAACCAAACCAATTCAGCTAAATTGCTGACTCTTGTTACACTTTAAGTGATCTAAAAGCATGCATCAATAAGCAAAGCAACTTCACTTTGTGCAGCTGAGCTCCAGACTGATTTGCTGCTTTCCAGGATTGTCTGATAAAAAAAGCTACAGTCAGCTCCAGCTAATAAGAGAAAATCAATCCAGAGCCAAAGAGCAATAAAAATGTGGTAGCAAGTTCAGAACATTTTGTCACAGCTAAAATTGGTTTCCTATGAGCCATCTGAAATAATATGGATTGCAAAGCTTTGCAGATCACAGCCATTGAAACAACAAATGCCTGGGTGAATAGCAGTTCCAGAAGCAAGGGAGAAAATCCACTTTTTGCCCCAGAATGAGATGACAGTGCCAAGGTGAAGAGTTAGATGTGTTACACAAAGAGTTTGGAAATTAACTAACTGCTCAGTGTCCTGGGACACTTGAAACCCAGGAGCTGAGCTGGAGAAACTTTGCAATGTTCAGGCTATCTGCATGTTTCTTCGGGTAACTTGCAACTGGGCTGCAGCTTTTGAGACAAACAGAGCCTTATAGATAGAGATCAAAGTAATGTGGAAAACAAAAGAGCAAATACAAGTGAAAGGTCTGGAAACAACTGGGATGTTTTATTTCCAGAGTTCCCACACTACCACAGCAGCCGGGTGCCCCACAGCCTCTCTTATTTGGATTTCTAAATATAAGTTACACTGGTGCAGCTAAATCCCAGAAGTGCATGGGGAGAGAGGAGAGCAGCGTTTACAGACTCAAAGATGCAAGACTCCCACGGGGACTGTGGGTTCAGTGTGGACATCCCCACCTCAACAACAGCCAGGGCAATTCCTAGCAGCTGGGTCTTGGAACCCAGAGCAGAGGGCAGGGGGAGGAACACAAAGGGCTCCAAGCAAATAAACTAACCACGCAAGGAGCAGAACTGCTCATGACAACATTTGGTATTTTTTGTGTCCTGAGAGGCTGGGGCTGGTGATGGCAAGTGCAGGTACCACAACACTCTGACAAAGAGGTGCCCGTATGGCAGGGCCATCTGGCACAGCCACAGCCTGGCTGCTGCTCTCCAGAGACCAAGGCCACCTCCTCAACCTCCAGTCCACGTCTCCCACCTTTGAACCACCAATGACTTGATCTTGCTTTTGTAATCAAGAGACAGAAACATTTCCTGCAAGCCAAAGCAGCCCCTGACCTTTTTTTTTAAAAGAAAAACTTGTGTTTCCACTGCTGGAGGAAGCCTGAGTCCTCTGTATGGCCACAAACAGACTTCCCACGAGCAGATGTGCTCAGAGCATCCACCCACACAGCCCCGAAAGGACGAGCCTTGGGAGGGAGAGGGAAGCTTGGTCTCCACCAACTCTTTTTACACAGATCAATGCATACTCGCTAAACAGAAACTCCTTTTCATCCACAGCAGTGGAGGCCGTGCTCCAGCCCATGACCCTACAGGACTCGAAAAGAAACCTTGATTGATGATAAAAGACTGCTTTCCCTTTTGTGCTTCTCCCCATGACACCACACAGCTTGAGCAATGTAGCAGTCTCAAACAATTTTAAAGCAGGGCCCTGCTTCTATTTTTGCGGTAGCATTGCAACCCTGCAAAGTTTGGTGGCTGTTGCTTATGGTATGAATCGTCCTCCGCAGGCAGCGTGGGGATTTAAGCAAACAATCCCCAGCTCCAGAGGGAATATGATAAATAAGTCCATATGAGTCACATGGAAACGGTTTTCAATGGATAAAGCAGCTCTGACTCTGCTGCCATCGTGGTGATGAGCACAGCTTCCATGCACAGTGTGGAGGGCTCCATGTATACTCTATTACCCTGACAGGGTGTTAATCTGCTGTGGTCCACCCTGTTCCCATGGGCAAATTGTACATTTAATTGATTATACTACACACATTTCATTCCTTGCTGATCGTACAAGCTGATAACTACCTTGATAGGACTATTAATTTAAAGTGTTTGGATATTTTCCTCGGCATCTGCTATGAAGAAATCCAAGTGATGTCCTTGAACACTGTGGGTAACACTTCCTTCCCCTGAGCCTCAGAAATAGCTTCTCAGCACTGTTGGACCTATATCTCACTGATTTTCTATGTAAGATATTTTTTTTCTCAATGTGGAATGATCACACTTCCTTTACCCCCTTGCTCACTCAGACTGCTAACCCTTGGTAGAAGAGTTTATATTTTGCAATGGTCTTGCAAAATGGTTGCACTGCTCTGCTTTTGCTCAGTAGTGCTACTGTGATAAAACTGTAGAAGATAAGTAGTGAGAGAGGAAGCTGCAGGAATCAGTCTAATGACTTTTACACGCACAGTCACCACTTTTGTATGAATTATAATGCAATTAACAGTTGCAAGATCACACAGAATTTTTGAAGTGATATTAAAGCAGTGTTTTTATACCAAGGGATAGGCAAGAAATGGAGCCACCACAGGCAGAGCTAAAAAAAATGGCTTATCACGAGACTGGGTTTGTGCCTGTGCTATTCAATGTCTACATAACTGTCCAGTTGAGCTACTCAGGCAGACAAGATTTTATCCTTGTGGAACATTTTTGAGCAGACACCCAAACAGTGACAGAAAGGACCAGAGATACCTTCAGCAAGTGAGATTGTTCTAAGAGTAAAACAGATATGCATGTGGGGAAAGCAGACTGCAAATCACCAAAGACACAACCAGGACTACACAGGGGCCGTTGCAGGAGGCTGGGTTTGGGGGGAAAAAAAGAGTATTGCTGCAGTAAAAGAACATAAGAAAGTGAAGAATTTAATGCTGATTATGTGTGTCACAACAACTAAACTCAAAACCACCCCTGCTGTGAAATGATGGGACTCACAGAGCCCACAGAGAGGAAACAACAAGAAGGCAATAGGGGAAGAGGCAGAACAGCTTCCCAAAACCCACAGCTGCCTTACTGGCTCTGTGCATGATTTAGAGTCCTTCATTAAGATCTTAATTCATCATTTCTGGGGGGGAATGAAAATTACCAAGTGCTACATCACTCCCTCTCCATGCACTGCCTGCTGTCCTGCTCAGCATGGCATGCATTGTCATCAGGAAAATGCTGGCTGGGCAGCCAGCCTCTGCCCATCGATGCAGGTTGCTGCCATGCCCTTTATGTCTACCCCTCCTCTTACAACATCCAGCTATTCTGCTAGCCAGGATCCCACAGCACATACACAACGCTGAACAATTATGCTTGCTGGTGGCATGGTTTCTGCCCCAAAATCAGATTCTTATTGATTATGATAACTAAACCAGCCTTACAGGGAAACTGTTTTGGCATTTGAGCTACTCTAGCACTATTATTTGTCAGAAAATTAATGACATCCTTCGATTTGCCTTCCAGATGGACAATGTAAGCATCTTTAGGCTCCCCTGAAGCTACCTTCTGCTGCTAGCTTTTTGCAGCTGTGTTCAGCAGAGCCCTGGCAGGCTGGAGCTCAGCAGACAACTAGAACAGGGAGAGAAAAGTTTCTGAGTTTTGACTTGCATTAAAATGTTTATCTGCTTCGTACACAGCTGATGCTACTTCATAATATATGAACATGCTGTTGCTAAAACTTTAATGGGCATAATTACTGCTCTTTGAAAATTCTAATTATATGGTTTATTAGGAAATAACTTAAGAACTTGGATAAGATCAGGGGATTTGGATGGGCTGTCAGTGACGCAACCTCTGCGCTTATAACTCCCTGTAAATTAATCATTTTCCATGGTTTAGGTATACATTCCACTTCTCCACGTAATATGACACTGCAGGCAATGTGTTTCATGGGGTGGATTTCACATCCTGCCTTGCTCAGTCACTCCAGGTTTGGCCCTGTGCCTCCCCAGGAATGCCATTGCTTCTCTGCAAAGAGCTGCTTGTTGTACCTTCTTACCAAGCAGACCTTGCCTGCGGTCCCTGCTAGACCCCAGCACTCAAATACTTGTTCATTCTACTGCTTTTAAGGTTTTCTGCTTATTCCTGTCTCCTATGAGTAAGATGTAACTTCACTTTAAAAATATCTATCTTGAGGACTTTTCTGATAGGTAATTTACAGGTTTATGTTTTCATATTTTTAGATTTTACACGTTTTGTAATCAGCTCTGCGTGATAACAAGAGTCAGAGTTGCAGAGGAGCAAAGCTACAAATCCAGCATAAATCCAGATTTCTTCATTCACCTTTGCCTTAAATGGATTCTTACTCTTACTGTTGGACGTTATGGGATGAAACCAGGAATTGAACTATTGAGTATTATGAGAAACCGGCTTGCCAATTTATATACTGATTATAATACTTGGTCTAAAATGTTAACCTGCTACTAATCAAATTGCTGACTCTCTGTATTAGAACATGTAAAAGTGTTGTCCTCAGCTTGGGGCAGCACAGACCAAAATTCACCTATGTGGTGCCTTTTTTATACCATGAATTTGTCCTGTAAACAGACGAGCCCTATGACAGAGATATTTTTTTCTTTTGAATTGGCCAGAATGTGTTATAAATGAAGATAACAGTGCTTGCAGGCAGAGTTTTCTGGCTCATACTTGGAAACTGCAGGCTGTCATTTCCTTTTCTGAATGTAAAAATGTAGTTAACATTTAGGTGTTTTGTACAAACTCTCAGCTGACCAAGGAAGCAGAGCTCTGGGTGCTGCATGGCATCACCTCTGCTCCCAGACTCCACCACACACCTGGGACCAGTTATAACAAGCTGTCCCTACAAACTCACTGCCCCTCTCAACCTGCAGATAAGGTTTTGGGGAGGTGAGAAGGACACTGTATCACCTCGTGCCTTGGGAGAGGGAAAATATTTTGACAGGCCTCCTTACATGCTGCTGATTCCGCAGTCAGCTGCACCCACTGCTCATGGACATTAAGATCTGCTTGAGCAAAGTCTCCCTCCAGCCCTCAGAAAGGCTCAGCACATGTGGCAGGAGTAGATACCTGTGCCAGACCACCCTCCATCCCTGCTGTCACTGCTGGCTAGCCACCCAAGTGGGAATCCATGTTCCGGAACCTCTCCTTGTCCTTCCCATCGAGCCAAAGCCCTCTGAGGTTTGTCTGCTCTGATCTACCAGCCTGCCAGCCCCAGTCCATGGTGTTCTTCATGCAGACACAAGTTACAGTACTATCCAGAAAGTTAGAAAGGCTCTTTCTGATTTTCTGGAGCAGTTATAAATTGCCTGCCAAAATTTAATTAAATTTCTGTGAAGACACAGAAAATTTCAGCCCATAATGTTCTCAATATAAAACTCCACCAGCTTTTATTGTGCATGGAAGATTACTTATATAGGTGTTTTACCAAGACATAAGAAACCTCCGTGTGGTTAAGAAAACTGTTCAGGACAGTCTGGGAAAGAAAGCAAGGAGGAAAGCTGTCAGTGAGGCTCAAGCAATTTCCAAAGCACCGCATGAGATGTTTCAGATGGCCACAAAGTGAAAATTGATGTCTGGGCTGCCCATCGGCAGCATCATTGCCTGCACATTCTTTGCAGTGGAAAAAGCTCAGAAAAGGTCACCAACACAGAAGAGAGGTTGAGTGAAACTGGGAGAAAGTTGTGCACCAAACACTTAGAGCATCCAACATGAAAACACAGGATCAATAATCCTGTCTATTACAATACAAAATCAGACCAACAGGGCTGGCTTTCATCCCACATAAATAGCAGTTCCTGTCACTGCAGCCCTTTCATGGTATGCTTTTAAGTGATTGTAAGCATTTCAAAGATTTTCATTTTCAGAAACGTTACATAAATAATTCTGGGATTTGAAATGCTCTTTGAAACTGTAAGACGAAAAACTGAATAATCCTCCCCTTTCAGGGATTATCCATTCTTCATCTTTACAGAAAATACAGGAGTGCATTAAGTAAAGAACATAAACAATGAGTAGTTTTTATTTAAAACTTTGTTACGACTATCAGTGATCAAATACATCACATCAGTATGTATAAGTTAAGGGAAATGTCCGAGTTCAGCCTTCAAATAGCCTGAACACAATGTTTCTTTCTATTCAAGACAATAAATTTGGTTCTACAGTTTTTAATTATTTGTTCACCATTATGTTTAAGTGCTCATGACAGAACTGGACAAGTAATTCATAGGGAATAATTTACTCAATTCAGCCATTTTTCTGCTTGCTTATTGTTCATAAGGAGACTATAATATTCTCACATTTATGCCCTCCTTGAATGTATTCATCAAATAAGCTCATCATATTATTATCTGCTTGTAGCCCCTGATTTGATCCTGCTGGAGCAAGACATGAGATGTGTTCAGGGGCATGCAGCAATCACTAGAGGAGAGAAGACATAAAGAAGAGAACCCCTTATCTCAGGCAAAGGATGATTAGAAGAGAAGGGGTTGAAGTAAACAAAACAATACAAAGGTAAAGTGATGAAAAGGAAGGGCACTTATTTTTCCTCTCATAATACAAAAAGGAGAGTTATTCAATGAAATTGCAAGCCAGAAACCACACAATGTCAAAAATATTAAAAAAAAAGACCTCAAAAAATATTACAGCATTGGAACCTACTTCACAAGACAGTACCAGTGCCAAGAGCTTAGCACAATTCAGAAGAGGATTAGACATTTATATGGATAATGGGAATAACAGATCTGAGAATATGATTTTAAAAGCAATATAAACCCTTTTGTTTCAGGGCATCAGCAAGTCTTGCAAGGTCAATTCCTTACAAGTGCTTGTATTTGAAATTCAGAATATGAGTGTCTTGGTCTCCCACGATCTAAGCACACAGTTTGCATGGTGTATTTCTGGCTCTTGCTGGGATAGGTGAAGATTCAAACTGGGTGCACAATTTATACACACAGCCTTGTAAATTTATTTTTTTACAGCACTATCTTCAGCAATATCACTTACGTCAGTGTTCCTGAGGGTGAGGAATGTAGCCAGATCATAATCTGGAGCACAGGCTTTCCCTGGGTACACATAGGGTGTGAGCTGTTTTTCAAGAGGACACTTCTGGAGCCATTTTTCAGAGGCTAACCCTGCTCTCCAGGCCTGTTCTGTGGCATCAGCTGTGGCTGCATGAGAAGACAAAGCCAATTTCCATAAGCAAAGAACCAGAGAAGGAGGAGGGCTGGCAGCTGGAGATGTGCTGTGGCTTCACTAGGAGTAAGGGGCAGCACTTGGAAAGACAAGGAGAGAGACCAGGGAGCATGATCACCTCCCAGCCTTAGTCTTCTCCCAGCACTTAGTCTGTATCAGATACATGGAGGAGGGACAACTCAAAAAGGTACCTAGAGGTATCCTTCTCATTTCAGTCCTTAAACGTCATGGGATGTCAATGCATTTGGTAACACCTCTCCTCGTTTCTCGTAACCAGGGTTTGGCAGTGCCAAGAAGAACTGAAGCTTGTTTACAGGTGAGGAAGCTGAAGAACTTTTCCAGACCCTGTTTTCTATAGATTTCAAACTTTTAGAAGTGAACATGCAGATTTTTTACTTCAGATTCACCATCTTTATGAAATTTTCCCTCCTTCATAGCACTAGCAGGCCATTTTATGATACATGATTTGTAAGACAATAGGCATTTAATCAGCTTAGATGTTAAATAGGCTCTAACCTAAGAACCTGGCCCCTGCTTGTGCAGTTCCAGTTCCCTCCAGACTTTCTATGAAGAATCATCTTGTGTTTTGTAATGAGAACAGTAAATTACAGAAAGCCCATTGGGTAAAACGGCCACGAATCTCCTGCACTCCTCGGGGAGACCCACAGTAATTAGAAAGGTGAGCAAGGCTTTTCCTGCAGCACAGCCAGGAAACAGGTGCCTGTGTCACCATTTCAGAAGGTTACCCAGTCGTTTGCAGCACAGGGTTTCCATTTCTCCAGGGTTTTTCAGTCAGCACTGTTGAGGCTGGACCCAGCCATGTTCTGCTGATGCACATTAAATGATGCCAGCCCAGGCCACAGCTCAGGATTCTTCAGGGGAATTTTTCCTGTTCTGGTTTCACTACAAATAAGTGAATAACATTGCAGGTGCAAGGGTCCTAACCATCTGGACTTCGAGCATAGTTTCAACAAACCTGCTTCTGTGTCGATCATTTTGTCTAACATATCTTGTTCAGTGCCTCTGTGTACCTGCACACACACACGAAGCTCCAGGCGCATCTATGCCCTGCCCTAAGACCAAATGGCATAGCCTGGCCTCATTCATGTTAAACTCTCCCAGCCTCCAAAACTGTGTGGCTACCTCCAGGCAACCCCAGGGGAATGCTCCCTTGCTGGCTCCTGACGCAAGCCTGAAGTCCCTGAGATGCTGTCAAGGAGCCTTTGCCCGGCATTAGTTACTATGAGGCAGATTCCTGGGGAAAAAAGAAAACAACAAAACAAAACTATAAAGTCTACTGCCTGGCTCTAATGGGGAATTGGATGCCATATGAGAGGGAAATGTCTCACTTTAAAAGTTCCCATTTTCTCTGGGGCAAGGAGTACACAGTTTGTTCTGGTTTGTCACTAAAAAAAAAGCAGAACTGACAAATTTATTTAAGACACTGTGATTTTTCAGTCTGTTTGTCACACCATATCCTGGTTGGTCTGTCCTGTGTGAGGCTAACACTTTGTATTGTTGCATCTCGATTGCCACCCACATGTAGGAACTGAAAAGCAACCCCATAACATTAACTCAGCCTTTGACCATCACATAGAGCATCAGGTCACTGGCAGGGAGCAAATATCCTTCCTGTTAGCAAGAGATAACATTCACTTTCTTCATCAGCCTCTCAGTGAAGAGCACAAATGCTCTCTGTCACCAAGAACTGATCTCAGAAATCTCTCACAAAGGGCATCCTAGACAGTAATGAAGTTTCAGGAATATCCAAATAAATATCACTCCTATGTCAGTCAGCTCAGTTGTGTTTAAATAGTATCATCTACACAAAGAATAGAAACAAAAATTTGCTATCTACCCCATTCTTCTTCATCTTTTTTTTTTTTCTGTAAAAGAGGAGCTGGCACGTTGGGTTTTCTTCTCTTTCTCTTTTTAAATAATATCACTGCATTTTGTGGAGCACACCTCCTTCTAGGTCTCCTAGCAGTGCAGAGAGGCAAACAACCCAGAGACCAGAGGCATGATTAGGAAGATGGCCAAAGGCTCTTGCTGAAATAGTACAAATGTGATGTTGAAAACAAAGGCTCCAGAACAGGTACAGATGACAACATGGAACTGTTGCATACAAATGCTACGTCAGCTAATGGTCCATCCTTGCACCAAGTGTGGAAGGAGCCATCACAGTTCCTTCTATTAGCTACCAAACCTCAGCAATCTATGTGCAGTGGGGAGAGAGGGGAAAGGCTTATTTTAAGATATCACTGTTGTTTGTGTAGAGAGCTGGTAGTCATGTCGTGGAGTTGTGACTCCCATGGCTGTGACAGCCCAGGAAGCTCTCAGCTTCTCTGCTCCCTCACAATGCCTCAGCCTACATGTCAGGAGGCTTGAGGATTGTTGCAGGATACTGGTGAGAGCTCAGTCCTGTTATCAAGGTCCTCTCAGCAGTGACAAACCTTAACAGTTCAGGCTGAGACAAATCAATCAATATGGCTTGGTACCCTTGGTGTCCATCTACTTGAAATTAAGGGCCAAGCTAAAAGAAAAGACTTTTATCTCATATAGCAGACATCCTGCTTGCAGCCTGCACACTCCATACATGCAAGGAAATACATATAAAAATATCCATGAATGTAATAAGCATGGAAATTTTGGCAGGCACATTCTCTGGAGCTCTTGAAAAATGTGTGCTAAAAGCCAAACATGCATCCTCAGTTCTAAAACCCAAGGCGTGCTTTGGGAAGGTTGCTAGTCTGCCTCAACACACTAGTTTGATGTACATTCAAAATAAACCGTATTCTTTCAAAAGGATGTTATAGACCCAGTGTGAACACTGGAGATAGGAGGTGCAGCATTCTAGTAAATTAAAAGTGCCAGGACACCAGACCGGGCATGAGAATTCAATTTTCTGTGGGCTGTCTTTTGTCCTGGATGTGTTATGGGTTTCCTACACATTGCTCAGGAGATAGCAGACAGCAGGAACCATTCCCAGCAGCAATCTGGACAGAGCCATACAGCTCTGGAGGTGAGCAGAGGTCCATAGCACAGACCAGGGCAGACAAGCCCGCCCGCCTCAGGCAGGGACCAGGCTGTGGCAGTGTTTGGTTCACTAGTATTGATGTAGCCAAACTCTCTTGAACATAGGGACTTCGTTTCTCTTGGGTTTACTTTTAAGGATGATTAAGAACATGAGCTGAGAAGGGAAAAATTTTACCGCTTTGCCATCCAGCCTCTCTACTCAATGTCAATACCAACTGCAACAGCCCAATGATCTGCCCTACCATAACATCTGTATTTTCTTGCAGGCAAAGCATGCCCTCCTTGAATGACATTTATATCCAAAAACACCTTGCAGACACCTCCAGTGGTTTACAGACACTCTGGTACACCAACCAAAATGCAACAGCAGTCAACCCCGTCACCTACAGGGATGAAAGGGAAGGCATCAACAAGGGACCATGATCCTTAGATGTATCCATAGTCACAGTCCCTCCCCTTCCCTCTGTTATGAGCATAGAAGTGCTGAGATCCTCAGAGGTTTGAAAAAGATTCTTAAACGCCTTAGAGGAACTGGGCTTCAATTACTTTCTTCATCTGTATTAGTTCCATTTGCCTGGCTAGCTGCTGTAATCAGAGGGAAAAGAGATGCAGTCACAGATCTTCCCATCTCTTGCACTTCCCCATGTGCTGGCTTATGGTAGTCAATAGGAGCATATCTGTTTGTCACAGCTGGCATCATGACCTAGAAAAAAGGATGATGAGGAAAATAAGAGTTGCTTGCACACAAGTATGTGTGTACACAGACACAACAGAACTGCAGACCATAATAAGCAACCTCCGGGGAGGCGCACAGAGGAGCTTTGTTGTTCTTACATTTGGTTTCAGAACACGTAAAAGAGGGTGGTTTTACTTTCTTTCTCATTTATAAGTGTGTGCTCTATAAAGCCTAATTAAAGCCACCCTGTTTCCAGACAGGTGAAAAAGCACAACCTATACATAAATCCTTTCTCTACAAGCTGAAAAGCCAAAATTATGTTATTCATGTCTATTTAAAAAACAAGTACATTTTAAACCTGGAGCAGTCTCAGAAGTAACATCTAGCTATAAAACAAAGCAATGTGAAAACACAGCTTTGAGAAAACATGGCCCTGCCTCTCATTTAACAGACATGTTTATTGATGGTAAGGCATAATGCACTTCAATCTCAGCTGAATAACTCACCTCAAAGGTTTTGAAAAGACACACATTTATTTTGAAAATATATTTCGTTCTGTAAGCACAAAACATGTCCAATTTACATTTTTCAAGTATTTCATCTTTTCTGAGCAGAAAAGCACGTTAAAAAGTAAATGCAGAAGTCTGCAAACCTGCAACATTTTGTCCCTAAGAACATATGTTTTATTTGTGTCCTAATAAACATAAATAAATCAAGGTAGCATCTAAGAAAATTAAGAGCTAGGCAGAAATGTAGAGGAAGGTCTGACAGCAACAGAACAGAATAAAAAGTATTGCTTATGTGTAAAAGTGGGCTTTGGGACAGTTTAGAGCTTTGCAATGTAATGTGCTTAAGTAATTCAGTCCAAAGAGCAGAGGGGAATTGTGGCTACTGGGTTCTTTTGCCAGGAACAGAAAACTCTCTTTTTTTTGGTGGCAGAAAAATATATAACTGACATCAATACTCAGCTTGAAAGAGGACCCAGCTAAGAGACCCTGCTCTGGGCAACACCACTTCTGCCTTCTATGAGACAAAAATTTTTATGGCCTTTCCCTGCAATACTGTGTAGCTCAGGGAAAAACAGGGATCCCCTTCCCCATTTGAGAACAGTTAGCTTTACATTTGAGTTGAGATCCATTTTCACTTTCCTGTGACATTTAGTCATCTCTCCCTGCCTGGCTTTCCTGTATTTTACATCCGGTAAGTACTGAATGTAAGAGCAATTAGTGGCTTCGCATGGGGAGCAACCTGGGAATAAGAGCTCTCCTGCACCTCAGCGCCGGGCATCCCCCCAGCCCACACCAGCAGCTCACAAGGATAAAGCTGAAGCAGGTTTCTGCCTGCCTGCAGGATCTACCTGCACACAGATTTCTTTAGGCTAGGATTTTACCACGTGCATATGACATTTCATCTTAAGCAGCTCTTGTTGTAGTTGATATCTGATAATCAGCTGCTGGGAACAGCATTGGCACCGCCCCAGTTATTTCCCAGGGGAGGATGTTAAAAATCTGACACTGTGGCTGCTTCCACAGCAGTGTGGGCACAGCTCTGACAGGGATATGCTGTTACACAACAGATCTACATCTCTTCCAACGGGGATGGGAGGCAGGGGTGATATGGCATCCTTAACCTCTTCTGCTAAACCTATTCCTGCATTTATTTGTTACTAATGCCCAGCAGTCCACTGTAATATTAGAGGTGGCATTTTGGGAAGGAACTTGTGAAAGGATAAGATACTGGCACAAAAGCTGGGAAACATTTGCTTCTGCAATGCACAGGTGAAGCTCTGGGGAAGGCTCTTCCAATCACATGATTTCTGTGATCCCCCTTGCAAAGGGGCTGTGTGTGTAGTGGTCGTCAGCTGTGCCATGACGTGCCACTAACAAACTGCATAAAACACAGAGGAATATTAGTTATATTAAGTCTGCCAGATTCAGTTGTTCTAACAAAAGGAGTTGCAGGACCTGATCCAGAGGGAGGGATGCCGCAGTGGGACCTGCACCATGTTACACAGCTGGGAAAGACTCCCTGACTTTCTCCTGCACCCAGTCATGGTACCTGGCAGCCCCCCAACCCCCCACCCCCACCCGCCACCCTGCTCCTACACCTGCTGATACAACTGTGCCAGGAGGGACAGGACCGAGCTGTGGCTTGCCTGCCTCTCCACCTGCCCTAGTGACAGGATTTGCTCCCCAAACTATTTTTGCTATTTGCTGAGACTTGTTGAGGAGCAAGGCAAACACAAAACCTAACTACTAGGCCATAATCAGCTCCTCAGAGCAAATATTCTCAAGGATTTGGTACCTTGAGTGTGACAAGTGACTTGCTGAGAGCAAAGAGGCTGAATAAAAGCACTGAAATGCAGCAACAAGCACTGAGGTCTCCTCAGAGAGATGTCCCCATCCCTCTCTCCCTCCTCTCACTGTTTCCCTGAGGATGAATCACATCTCATGGGCACCATGAGCTTTTTTTTCAGCAGTTCCCATCCTTTGGCACTTCTTCCATGCAGCCATTCAGGAGCCATGAGTTTGCTGGCACTATGTTGGCCCCCAGCAAGAAAAGCACCTGACAGCAAAACATTGGAAAGCCTGCACTCTTTTTGTAAATTTAGCTCCTAATCATGCTGTGACTTGATTCCCTGTTTGGAAAATGAGCATATTAATCCTTCCTTTATCTCCCTGTTCATCAGCCTTGACTCACAAGACTATAGACTCTCTAAGGCAGCGCTGTCTCTTAGGATGTGTGCTTGGTTCAGCAGAGCCTTGAAACACTTAGAAATTTCTGAATGCTGTTGTTCATATATTATCATATTATTCACCCTAATTAATTTCTGTGTTGCATCTTTAAATGAAGATTCCTATTTCCTGAACCTCAACTCCAGAGCCTAGAATCCAAATTTATCCCTGCTGTAATGCCATTAAGTTACATTACTGTTAATAATTCCTCATTCTGAATGCACTGGCTTGTACTTTCCCATTTTGTATTTCTTTCACAAGTGATAAAGGATTGCTTTGAGGAATTTTCATGGCAAAAGAAATCAGTTCTCTGCTAGCAGGGGAAGATAGCAAGCTCCATATAAGGTGATCTCATACCACCACCACTGCCTTGAACAAGAGTATATTTTTTTGCAGGCTGTACATCTGGCTGGCAGCTTTCTGAGTGCTGGGGTTGATCTATCAAACACTGCAAAACAATCTATCTTTAAAATGAATGATGCAAATTGTTCTCAGAAAAGAAATCTATCAAAAAAAGAATATAAATTACAGACCGGACATGTTGGTAGAGGAGGAATGCTATGTGGTTTATATCAAGTTAATCCACTGCCAAAACTTTTACTGATTTATATACTGAAACGGCAACCTTAGGCTAAAGGTAAAAGGGGCACACTGCCAACAAAGACCCTGTTTCTTCAGAGGCTCTGCACATACCTAACTCTTTGCATGCTCTTAGTCTGCTTGGAGGAAAAGCTTCTTAATCCACTGCCACCTCTGAGACGCTGAGATGCTCCTGGATGTACCGCAGGGTGGTGGGTGCCTGCAGGGAGGCAGCGAAGCAAAGGTTGCCCAGCTGGATGCCCAGCTCCAGCCATGCTACTGAAACAGGTACAAGGAGGAGTTCAGCGAGTGATGGCAGCTCCTGCAACCCTGGCAGGCTCAGATCCAAGCTCAGCCTTGCTCTCAAACCCCAGGGGCTTATGCAGGCAGCAGAGGGTTGTCCCAGAGGCCCCGTTAGTTCCAACTCCTCCACCACAGCACTGGCAAGCACCGGCCCCGGGGCTCAACCCCAGCCCCAGTGTGGTGGCTATGGTGCTGCTCACCCTGCTGTCACCCTGCCCAGCGGGACCCCAGACCTGACCTGGGGCAGTGTGCTTATTATTAGCGATGAACTCATTAATAACCATCAACCTGCCCCTGTTGTCAATCCTTCAGCCACTCAGCAGAGCCTCCTGTTCATTTCACTTGTGGCAGCCCCTCTTTTCGCAAACAGGCTCAGAGTAAGTCGCGCCAAGGCTGGCTGAGCCCAGCAGCACCCCATATTTCTGGGCTATACCACTGGCTCCTGCAGCAAGGAGCTCCATGCCAGAGAGGACAAGTAATCTGGTTATACAGGAGGGTTGTTCAATGGGACCCAGCCAACCTTGGGCCCTGTGCAACAGGAAAATGACGAAGACTCGTTGCTTATGGTAATTGCTTAGAATATACAGTGCACATCTGAGACTCTTTGATATCTCAGTGACAGGTGTTGTTACTTGGGGGACATTAAATACTGCCTATGTTACACACAAATATTAGACTGCATGAACATTGAAACTGCAGTGTCAGACACTCAGAAGTTGAGAAGTGCCAGAAGTAAGATTGCAAATGTGTCTTTCATTCAGTATACTTTTGCATATGTACTTGATAAGGTCTTTAATTACATGATCTAATGTTTACAGTTGTAGTATAAAATAAGCACAGGGAAGCTCAAACCAAGCTGTATGGCAACTTCAAACATGGTTTTTACTAAATTCTGAGTTCTTAGTGTCAGCAAGGCAATGTATTTTTGAGCAGAATTTTTGTTCATAAAATACACATTTGCCAAATCTATTTTGTTTCTCACATTTCTGCTTTTCAGTACCTCTGATACAATGCTAACTGAAGCTATTAGCATTGCTGGGAAGAGCAATCAGAAGCCACACATGAATTAGGCACTCTCTATTACAGGCTGAGCAAGGTTTCAGCTAATTGATGAGAAAAGGTAATTTCTGGGATTGAAAGTCTTTACTACAGATAAAGCACCGCATTATTATCAGGTAATGCTTTGATTTTTTGTTAATTACTACACTAACTTTGGAAAAGGGAGGAAGTATTTATCCCACATAAGGCAAAGAAACCCAAAATGTATACTTGGCACAGTCACAGTGTATTTGTCTGGGCTGAAAAACAGGACGTGTCTGCTGGTAGACAGCTATCCAGTGAGGTATTTTTCCCCTGCTGCACTGTTTCTCTTGGCAGCACAATATTCTAACTTTAGAAGTGTCTGAATGCCTTCGCTAAACTATTAGCACAAAATAAGCTCCTTTGTGTTTTACCCATTCATGCTTCTTAATTTATGTTCTGGCATCACTTTTCCTTGTATTGTGCAAGTCAAGAGCCTGCACATGGGCCAAAATCTGTTTGTGCATGGGCAACGATCAGGATAAGTGCTCTTGAAGTCAATACAACTGCACCCAAGAATGCCAGACCCCCCTGTGTCTATTATTTACAATCCAATTCACACATGCCTTCCTTAAAATCTTGCTCAGAAAGTAACAGTCCACCTTCCTCTGCCTCAAGAGCTGATGACAGGCTAACCAGAAACAGGAACAAGCCATGGTGCTTGGGGCCAGAGCCATGCTCCCCGTAGTGTGCGGGTCTGGACTTCCAGTTTGCCCCTTGCTGGGAGAGCCAGGGGCCACCATGAAGTCCATCAGCAGAGCCAAAACATCCCTAAAGTTAAATGATCCTTTTTCTTTTGCTACAGCAATATGTTTTATTGCCTGGGAGTGAGACAATAAAAAAAAATATCTGCAGCAATAAATAATGTGAAACAGTATATTCAAGAACAATAATCCAAAGCACTGCATGAAGTGAGGGCCTTTTCCTTAAAACACTGGACACTGCAAGTTCCCTGGGGCATCAAAACACATTCTTTCATTGTTCTTTATGGAACCAAGGGAATTACTGGTGCTTGACCTATCAAGAAAATATATACTTTATAAAGGGTGATATCAAGCCAAGAAGGCTAATGCCATGAAGCTTGGCTAAGTGACACCATTTGCAGAAGCAACTGTAGCCCAAGAAGTTTAACGCTTTACTTTTCCAAACCCAGAGGAATTCACCACCTTCCCAGTGCAAGGAACAGAGAAGCAGAAGTGTTTTGGGAACATTTTGGGAGTATTGATACCCCAGAAGGCTGTGCTGCCTTTCAGCAAGACCTGGACAGGCTAGAGCAGGGGTCCTCAAACTACGGCCTGCGGGCTGGATATGGCCCCCCGGGGTCCTCAATCCGGCCCCCGGTATTTACAGACCCCCCTGCTCCCCCCCCGCTGGGGGTTGGGGGGGGAAACCAAGCAGCCGCAGATGGCCTCTGCCACTTCATCCGCGCGCCAGACCCCTGGTTAAAAAGTTTGAGGACTCCTGGGCTAGAGAGTTGGATGTGAAGAAACCTTAATGAAGTTCAACAAAAGTGTAAGGTCCTACACCTGGGGAGGAACAGCCCCATGCACCAGCACAGGCTGGGGCTGACCTGCTGGGAGGCAGCTCTGTGGAGAAGGACCTGGGAGTTCTGGTGGGCAGCAAGCTGCCCATGAGCCAGCAGTGTGCCCTGGGGGCCAGCAAGCCCATGGGGTCCTGGGGGACCTGAGGAGGAGTGTGGCCAGCAGGTCCAGAGAGGTGATCTTCCCCCTCTGCTCTGCCATGCTGAGGCTGCATCTGGAGTGCTGTGTCCAGTGCTGGGCTCCCAGTTCAAGAGAGACAGGGAACTGCTGGAGAGGGTCCAGCGGAGGGCTACAAAGGTGATGAGGGGACTTGAGCATGTCCCTGATGAGGAAAGGCTGAGAGAGCTGGGCCTCTGTAACCTGGAGAAGACTGAGAGGGGACCTTACCAATGTCTACCAATATCTTAAGGGTGAGTGCCGAGAGGACGGGGCCAGGCTCTTTTCAGTGGTGCCCAGTGACAGGACAAAGGGCAACGGGCACAGACTGCAGCACAGGCAGCTCCACCTGAATGTGAGGAAGAACTTCTTTCCCTTGAGGGTGACAGAGCTCTGGGACAGGCTGCCCAGAGAGGCTGTGGAGTCTCCTTCTCTGGAGACATTCAAAACCTGCCTGGATGCGATTCTGTGCAACCTGCTGTTGGTGAACCTGCTTTAGCAGGGGGTTGGACTAGGTGATCTTCAGAGGTCTCTTCCAACCCTGACCATTCTGTGATTCCATGATGTACTTCTTGGGCAGAGGGGTGTTCTTTAAGTTAATTCCACCTGAGGCGGCAATAAGGATTGTCCCTAGGGCAGGCTGCACAATGCTGGGATGGGAGCTCACCTGGAAACACTAAGTGCTGGATAAGGCCTGGACAAACCCCAAGAAAACAGGCCACTGACACCCATCTGAACCCCTTTTTACAGATGAGTGGCAAAAAAAGGAAGGGCTTATCTAACAGGAATCTTCAGCCTCCTTGGATCAACGTATCCTTTCGCTGACAGAGCAGCCGTTGTACCACCTGGGAGATCAGAGTGGGACATGAGGGCTTAGTGTTGGGGTTGCCTGGCCTCTCTGCCCCAGAGTAGGGGGACGTGGGGTGCTGATGTCTCTGAACCTGCCAAAGCACCTGAGGTTTGGCATCTTGGCAGAGAGCTGAGCTCTGACAGTCTATGGCCTTTCCTCTCATGCACATGTCCCCAGGCTGCACACATGACAACAAAACTGCATGCCAAATCCACAAACCTCCATCCTGATTCCTTGAGGGCTTTTCCTTCCTTTTCTGTCAGATTTCAAGTCTTAGAAACAGGCACTTTTCATCCTTTAACTGTGCCTTGTTCCACCCTCTTCACATGATGATGCTTCTCCAACATTCATGAAAAGCTGCAGCCCCAAAGCAAAGCTTAGCTCATATAAGCAGCTCAGGTTATAGATGACTGGTAAAGAGGAAAAGAAAAGATGAACAGCATAAGGAGAAGATCTCTCCTGCAAGCACCAGCACACCCAGAGTCTTGTTACAGCCTACCAACACTCAGGCCAACACAAAGACATGATGACTGCAAAGTTGGCAGGTAAAAGTTAAATAGTGGCACCTGCCAACTACAGGGTGAACACGATGCTAAGAAAACATGGCTAAGTACAACACATGAAGCCATCCAAAGGAAAACAAAATAAGCATCTACATTATCTCTTTTGAACTGTTTATAGCTGGGGTCTGATCGCAGTCCTATTAAGGTCAATGGAAAGATTCCAGTTAGCCAGGGCTGAAGCTGGGTTTGGCTCCATAGCTTTGTTCTAACTAACAAATATGTTTAATGGTGTAAGAGGGCTAGAAGCACCACCACTGCCTCTCGGCTGCACAGCTCAGGACAAGGAACTGGCTCAACAGCCTTGGAGGAGAAAGGCAACTCTGCTGCAGAAACACATCGCCTGATTCAGATGCCAAACCTCTAATTTATGCAGACAGACATACTTGTACACGTACAAACACACTTTTTCATCATGTTTTTTCATCACAGTATGTGGATGAGTGGGCTAATAAAAAAAGATGACATATCTTTCTCTTACACACACGCCGTCACCTACACAAAACCATGCTAAAAATATTTTGTAAAGGCAGCAGTCAGGCACACAGAATAGGGGATGGCAGAATTAAGACTGCCTGTTCATTTTGATACAATTTTAAGGATTAGAGTTAAGCAATAATAGTATTGTCTTCAGTGTTATGCTAACAATTCCTGCTCTGTTCATTCTGAGAGAACACTTCTTGTATTACAAATACCTTCTTTTTTTTTTTTTTTTCTATCTAAAGTCTTGGGGAAAAAAACAGGAAACAAGCCCCAAGCCTTTATTTGTAAAAGTTCCTGAAGAGTTTTCTCAGGAAAAGCAAAAGCAAAACCAGAGATTAGGAAATGTCAGTTAGGACTGCCCAAACATGGAGACGCCTTTGATTTGCTCATGTGCCCATCTCCAAGGAAAATGAACCACAACTGCATAGCTAGCCCTGACTTTTGAGTGACTCACTTTGCAACCTCAGTAGCAGTCTTTTAACAGAAAACATTTATGTATTTAAATTTGAGGGGGGCATTTGCTTGCTTGTTTTTAGAAAAGCAAGATGAACACCATGTCATGGTGGTGTCCCCCATCCCTGGCACTAGCTGAGTCCCTGGCAGTGGTCCAGGCTGCCATGCCCAGCGAGAACAGCTTGAGGGAGACAAGACTTTAGCCAGGTGTTTGGTGACTAAGTTGTCACATTCTCTCCTTCACATCTATTCCCTGTTGGAGCTCTCCTGTCCTTTCCCCTCCAAGCTGTCCCTGCTCTGGGCCTGTCATATCATTTCTTCACTTATCAAAGTCCTAGTCTCCTCATCTTGCCAGCCCTGTCCCTATTCCTCTCCTTTCCCAGCCCTTATCTCATTGTTAGCCATTCCCAGTTCCCTTGCCCAGTCTCTTTGCTATGCATTTCCAGTTCTCCCTTATTTATCCACCCCTTCTCTCCCTCACAACTCACCTTCATCCTATCCAGCTCCGTCTCCTAATTTCCTTTCCCTTCTCTTTCAGTTCAGTTCAGGCAGCAACATCCGTACTGTCTGGGCTCAGTGGGATTCAGGGACACAGTGGGAACAAGTCCTGTGCTCTCAGACCTGGCAGTGCACTGCCATTGCTGGGAAGGTCCTGTACATCCCTGCACTGGAGCATGCTCTGAGCAAATATGTCATTCAGGGTGCAAATTGAAATTTCAAGTGAGTCTTTGCTGAGCATGTGAAAATCAGAATTTTTCCTAAAACTTACCACTGAGGCAGATTTTAACAACTACTGAAATGGGAGGGAAGGAGTAAAAATAACACTAGACATAGGATCAGCCTGTGGTAAGTATACCCTCCCCACTCAAAAGCAGTAACCTTCTCATCTTCAGTATAGGCAAACACACCATTTAAAATCTTGGTCATTTCAGGAATGATTTGACAGTAACAGTTTTTTGTGTGTCTGTAGCACCTCTTAACCAAGACTTTTGGATATGGCTTGTAAGCCTCAGACAGCTCTGTTCTTCCAAAGGTCAGGGGAATGATGGATAAACAGATGGAGGATGATGAGGAAGCCATCAGTGCACCCACAGCCAGCCCACCAGCTCAGGCTCCTCGGGTGGCCTGAAAGGCACCCCCCTGGCATCTCCCCAGAGGTGTGATCTTTCTAGATTACCCTTTAACTGTACAGTCACTACGTCTAATAAATGGGGGGAAATATAAGGTTTATGCACATTTATCACCACATAATTATTTTACTTATGGACAGCACAAAAGCACATACAGCTTATTAAGACAGTAAGAGACACATCTCCTCCTTCAGAATATAACATCCACTTATTTTCACACAGAAAGCCAGATGTTTGTCATCCCTGCCTTTATTCCCTCCTTAGCTGAGCCAGGACCTCTTGCTAGCATGCCAGGACCTCTCCCCAGGTAAACCTGACCCTTCCTTTCTGTATGTGGAGATTCTGCTCAAAGAGACTCTAATATATCTCTGCCTGCTGGCTTCTAATTAATTTGTACTGTTCCATGCCTCCCTTTTCTGCTGAAAAATAGGAAAAAATGGTTAATTTTTTTAAATCATCACCTGAATATAGTCATCATCACTAAAAATTCAACCTGAACTTGCAGATATGGACCATAATGGCATAATCTCAGTCTTGGTCTAGAAGGGACAGAGCGGGCAATTTATCAGAAAATGGGTGGGAGGAAAAAAAGCCTTTATGCTCTCCAGTGTCTAGGAGAGATCCAGAACTCTATTTCAAATCACATTTGAAAGGTAAAAACTGTAAAGACTTGAAAGACAGCACTGAGGCTTCCCAGGCTACCTTCTTATACTGACTTTACCACTTGGACCTGAAGAGCTTGAACAACATGTTTTGGTTATTACAGAGAACTTCACTAAACAGGCAGGTGCTGGCATGATTTTAGGACTGTAGATGAAGTTCTCAGAGGAAAAGTGCTCCATTTGCCAGTCTGTCTCCCCAGTCTATTTCTGCAGTCATAAAACTAAGGAAGTAGTTTGCATAGCACAAATTGCAACTGATGAAATGCAGTTACATTCATTGGTTGAGAGTGAATGCAAAGAAAGGAGGTGGGTGGAAAGGGATTTCTGTTGATATGTGATGAATTTTGAGGGCTGGTAAACCACAAAATTAGAATCTCAACTAAGGATTTTCTGAGTTTTCGTATTTTTAAAACTGAATGCTCACAGTCCTACAGCTCAGTTTGTGCCATTTCTTCTTAGGTCCTCTAAGGACTATACAGAAACAATATTTTTTTCTATTCACACATTGCTTGGCTTATGTTATGCACTTGCAGCAACAAGTAAATTCATGATTCTTCATGTCACCCCTTAAGTCTGGGTTGACATATTCACATCTGAGATCTCTCAAGACAAAATATACAAAATACACATCCACATGTCCAGGAAGTCTGCAGCTACTGCGGTGGGAACGCCCAGCCTGCTCCCTCTAGCTGGTCTTAACACATTTCATGATGACTATGTACATCAAACAGCTACAGTCACATCATGCAAGTCCAGTGCTTCCCAGAATTGCAAGTTTACTGTACCTGCAGTGTACAGCCAATACATGCATGTGCAATAAAACTGGCCAGCACAGTGGGAGTGAGATCTATTGCTGTGCAGGCACAGTAAGTGCAATGTTTTCCAAAGGCATCAGACTTCTCTTGTACATACACCATGGACATGACCAAGGTTTCTGGATGCACAGCAGCCCAGATAGATTTATTGCCTGTTAACTCCAAGCTGGTGACAGAACATCTGGAAACCCTGGACAAATACAAAAAAGCTCAAGACTGTCTGAGCAAGGTTTCTGGTCAAAAAAAGTGATCATGCCAGTGGAAATGCCAAAACATCATGGTCTAAATTACAGTTTGGCATTAGGATCCACTGGTATTGTCTGCCTGACCATATAGTTTGTAAAGAATTTATTTTTATTATTTGCAAAAGAAAATGTTTGAATGCCTATTGTCAGTGAAGCAGAATTACTTGCACTCAATCTTTTGACTGTCACCTATGGCACATCTACAGGAAAGCATCCTTTTACCCAAACACATGACTGTTGGACATATTTGATGACAACATATTTCAAAATGATCAAAGTCAACTGTCAGAGAAATTAGATTAGTTATTATTAGTCTTCAGTAGTTCCCATGAGAACTTTAAACAGCTGGTGGTTCTTCTTAAAAGATTAGAGTAAGCATGTCAGAATATATGTCAGAATGAAAGTGGTAAAGATTTGGAATAAAGGGCAGAGTGCTGTCTTTGTTTCTAAAGGTAGACGGTTTCTAATCCAGGCTTTTAATTGTACTGAATTTTATCAGCCTGTAATACAGAAAACATTAGAACAGGACCTATATCTTTCCATGAAGTGCTGGAAATGGTATTTTAAATTCATTCCTATGAAAGAATCTGGTTCCTATTGGTCAGAATCAATGCCAGCAGATATTCTTATTTCCACACCATTTCTCTTCACTCTCTTTGATTCTTACTAATGCCAAGATGAGAAATGATGCTGATAAGCAGTCACAGGACTAATTATTACACACTGAATCCTACAGCCTTATCAGTGAATTTGAAACAAAATTGGCAGTATATTAGCCATGACCTAAATGTAAAGGTGGAGTGTGTCCAAGCAAAATGAGGTGAGGCTTTAGCTATTATGACTGTTGGTCTGCAGTATAACAAAAAAAACTTCTGCACTGACTGTTTTATTCTTTCCACAATGGGAAAGTTCTATGATGTGAAAAACTTGGTGTGTAAAAATGAAAATACTATAAATTCAAATAATAAAGGGTATCACTTAAATAATATTTAATCCAAAGAGGCATTCAGATAATCTAGGATATCTGTAAACAATAATTTCTTCAAAGCAGTAGCCAAGATTTCTCTTTGAAATGGCTTGTTTGAAGTCTCTTTGCATGTCCATAAAACAAAAGGATCTCTGTTTAAAGGATTACATTAAAGGAGCCTTTTCTTACTGCATTTATTTGTTGAAAAATGTTGATGAGAGAGAGACCCCCAAACTGCTATGGAAAGTATTATGACTGTCATTTCAAAGAAGACTGATAAGTTCTTTAGATCTTTCTCCAACAGTGAGGTAATCATGTATCCTTGTCCTTTCATTATGATTTCTTTGCCTAAAATTTATCAAAGAGCATAATTTTACTGCATTTTGATGTTCTTTATTATTAATGCTTTCTTTTTCTTTTTTTTTTTCTTTTTATACATCACTGAAGCACATACCTCAGATAATACAAAAGGATTTAAACCCTTAATAATAGTATAATATAATAGCATGAGACTTACAAAAAACAAGGTATGTGTTGACCAAGTGCTCATGCTCCTTATTTGTGCAATCGGTCTACATGATGTCAGTTACGGCCATTTCTTCATTATGTGAAAGCTCATAATGCAAACAATGCACAGCCATTGCTATACTGTGTGACTTGGTTACATGAGGTCCTTCATGGCAGCAGCTTTTTTCCTGGTTTACCTAATCAGTGCAGCCCCTCCAAAACCACTGAAGCAACAACAGCAGTAACATGTTAAGTCCCTATAGCCAGAGATTTTTAAGGACAGAAGGGATATCTGTGAGCATTTACCTGGCCACCACCGGCACAAAGGCCATGGAAATTTACCCCAGGGACAGCCCGAGGTCAAAAAAAACCAGTGGTCTGAATCTCACTCAGCCTGCATACAGTTGCTGGTTTTCTGGAAGAATTGCAAACTCTGTATGGAATTTAAGTTTCCTGACCAGCTACTTGCTTTTTCCAGTTATCTTCCACAAACCCCACTAGAAGCAGTCTCCTTGACTATAGCAGTACCAGTGAAATGATGAGAACTGCGATGCTGGCTCCAGTGCTGCCCCAGATCATTCACACCACTTGACTTTTAGCAGTCTCCTTGGCTTGGGTTTGGCCCTGGCCAGCTCTTCCAAATAATGCTGAGGCATTGTTTGGGAGACAGCCAGGCCAGAGACCATTCCTAGCTGGTGATTATGGACAAGGCTCCAACGTTTTGGGAAGGAAAGGGGATGGAGTCTAGCCAGATGGATGAAAATCAGGCCATGTATTTCTTGCCCTCATGGCCAACAGTCCCTGTGGTTCAGTGATTTCCTGAGTCAGAGTCTTTTTGGGAGTTTAGCTGTTCTCAATTAATTTTTCTTCCATGAATTTGTCCAAATGCCTGTTGGACCCATGGAAAGCTTTAGTATCTGCAACATCCTTTGACAAGCAGTTCCACAATTCATTTCAGTATTATTAATACCACACTTAAATGTAAGTGACAATAATTCTATCACATCTTGGCAAACTCTTCTAGGAGGTAATGGTTTTAATAACTGTTAAAAAGGTTTGCTTTGCTTTCTGTCTGAGTATGCCTAGCTTCAACATCCAGCTATTTGGTTGCTGTTAATGGCTTGTCCATTAGCTGGTAAAAAAAAAAAAAAAAAGTATTACCAAATACTTTCTCTGGGTAAAATCTGATGAAGCCACTCCTTAACCTTCTCCTTTACATGCTAAATCAATTAAGTTTGTGAAATCTCTCCTAACACGACTTGCTTTCAAAACTCAAATAATTATCCTAAATATGTTTAGACATGATTTTCCTTTCAGAAAGGAGCCCTTTTTTGCTGCATAAAACACACATTGACAGAAATAAATAAAATCTACCCTCTCTTTAAGTTTTTGACATCATGAAAAAATTACAGAGAAACCTTTGGTCTGTCTCCATGAAGAAGCCTTCTAATTGTAAAATAAACAATTTCACAATGAGTATCCCAGAATATCCCCTTATGTGCAAACTGTGCTCCAAAATAAAAGTGTATTTTAGTCCAAAAATGTTAGTCTGGGTTCAAAGCGTCCTAAGTACTATGGAAAATAAACAGCTTATTCAGCACTATATGCTTTGGGACATTTTTCCATGGAGTCAATCTCTTTCCAAACATGAGAATGGCACTAATTTGTCCATATGCATATAATTAACTTAATTCCCCTGATTTTCTTGCACATTAGTTAGAAGATGAGGATATCTTTATGATAACTCCACACCAGCAAATGCAAAACAGAAGATCTTACAAGATATGTATTGCCAAAGGAAGAAAAAATAATGTCAGTATAGTTCTGGTGATTTGGCAGTAGAAATACTCAGTGTTTCATGTAAAATCTGGATTTCAGGTGTATCTTCTCTCACATCTTCATATTGTTCTGTTGTATAAGATTAATGTTGAAACATGACCTTCTGGTTGAAAACTAAGCATGCATTAAATTTCTTTCATAGAGATTATACAGTGATGATAGCTACTAAAAAAATTAGCCCTTATTTAAATCTTGATTTTCAAGTTCATACCACTCCTTAGAACTCCAGGCATATACTGTAGATTTCTGACTTATTTGGAAGGAAGAGATCCCTGGAATGCTGCCCATGGCAGGGGGTTTGGAACTAGATGATCTTTAAGGTCCTGTCCAGCCCAAACCATTCTATGATATGATTTTACACATCCACCTTACCAAAATATTATGACTCCATTTACTCTGCAGAAATTTCATTTTCTTTAGTGCTGACACTAGAAGCACTCACTGCATGGAGATATAAATCACAGATATGCTGTATTTCCAGTATCCTTGCTGAGGCTGAAATGAGTATATTTGAGGAAAAACTGGTGAAAGGGTTCTTCAAAGCAAGTGACTTGGAGCAATATTGCCACGGAGAACTTTTTCTCCGTAAGCAAAAATACTTTTTCAAACTCTCCAAAGTACCTCCACAGTATCAGAGAAGGTGTAAATAAAATCAGTGGCAGCTCAGCAGGAACTGTTCATAGCTGCTGTGTGGAAGAAGATCTGGGAGGACATGGGAATACCATGTAGGATTCTCTGCTAAGGACTGAGCACCTTCACTGGAATCCAACCCTCACACTTGTGCATTGCAAAAGGTTTCAACAAAGCCCTGCTGGAAACCCGTGCTTTCACCTTGTGAAATGAAATAACTGAGTTAAAATCATTATCGCTGGAACCTGAATCCTGAATATGAACATGAATCTCTTCTATCCTGAAAGGTACACCACATACCACATACTACACATTTGAGAAGATGGTCACTTGATTCAGAGGGTGGACAAACTAAATTCTTACTACAATGGGATGTGCAAATCAGACAAGGGAATTTCATTTTACTGATTCTCTCCTCCTTTGTTAAAATTAAACTTTAATATATCATTATTGTCCATTTTGCCATTTACTGCAAGAGAAATAAGACCATGTCAGTTGCACTTACACAACAGCTTCAAAAAGGTACCTCAAGATTGTCTGAACAGCATTATTCTGGGAATTTTCTAGGTTGCCAATACTTCAATAGCGCTAAACTTGCTTTGCAATTAACATCAAAACAGACATTCAGGGGTTTCAAACCTTCTTTTGAAATTTAATTCATTATCATAAGGTTAACCCTTGCCTTGCAGGCCCTCTCCCCCGTAGCGGTATGCTTTAATCTCAGAGGAAAGGGCCTGGAGCTTTCAAATGAGTCAGGCTGGAGTGTGATTCCACTTACTTCCTCTGTATTTTTTTCTGACCAAATTTTCTCACCATCAGTTTCAGCTTCCCTGTAAAATATATTTTCTATTTAATTTTGTTTTATGTCTCTAGCACCGAAATGTAATGCCACCCTCTTAAAAAAAAAAAAAAAAAAAAAAAAAAAAAAAGACATTGTTTTACAGATGAAAAAAAAAAAACAAGCCTTTTAATCTTTCCTACATTTTTCTCTGGAGGGCAAATTTCTTTTAATCACTTTCCTGAGCACAATTTAGCACATGTAATTATACCTCAAAACAAATGGAAGTGAATCACCTAACATGATGTTTTGCTTTTAGGAAATACTAAATATAGTTAATCTAAGGATTTTTTTACTATGCTTTTGATATAGTCGTTATTGTCAAAGACAGAAGTGCTTCTTAGGGCAGAATAAGATAGTGTGGCGCTTGTTACAGAACAATCATTCTGAAATACAGAATTGCTGTCTGGAGGGATCATGGTTCAGGTCTATCATGTAAACGTGCTGCAAAATAACACACTTAGGTTCTGGCCCACTGTTGCAGTCCTGCTTTCAGAAAAATCATTTTTTTATTTTCTTTTTATTACCATTGTTACTCTAGTTCACATACACGTCCTAAAAGCCACACCTTCCTAAACCTGTGCAATGTTGTTAAGCACAACAGAAAGGATATTTCCTGAAAGACTAGCAATCCTCTCTCCACATAGTCATCCAGTGAACATCAGAGTGATAGCCTGCAGGCCATCTTCTCAGGGTCAGAGTATCTCACTCTTAGGGTTTCTTCCCTATCTGACCCTTGTTTTACAACATCTTGGTGCCCCCTCGATGTCATATGTCCTAGCTACATCCTCTGTGGCTGATGAGAAGCTGGTTTGCTCTGTGTTCTTCACAAGGGTCACTCTCCAGCCACGCAAGCTTTTCTTTCCCACCGCTGACTTTGCAATGCCCTTACTCATTAACAATCTATTAACTTATCCACTCTCACTGCCTAAAGTATTGCACACCATACTCTGATAAAACAAAAAAAGTAAAATAGTCATCAGGACTAATAGCACTATTATAACTCAATGAATTTGATGGAACTGTAAAGGCTAGGGAGGTGACATTAAATTGCAGTGGAAGAACATATGCAGGAAACACAAGATGCTGAAAACCAATTATTTTTTTTTCCTCCAGAACTATTGGCAATTAAGCACCTGCAATAAAACCTTCCTGTACTCTTTACTATGCCTTCAAGAAAGGGCAAAATGAGCTGAATTTTGCTTTTGGTTTAGTATGTCAGAAGGAGGAAGCAGTTTTGTATTGAGTTGCCCATTTTCTACACCATATGTGCCTCGTCATATGTGGGGGGAACCGACATTTCCAGTAGTGCTGGTGAAGAGCTAAGTAACGTTATGCACTTTTGGAGCCAAGATGGACTTTTTCTAAGGCACCTGGGACAAGACCCACAAAGGGCACAGGCGTCACAGCACCGAGATGCACAGCACTCTGTTCCCAGGCACTCACTGCCTCATACAACAGAGCTGAGCAAGGTGTTTGGGCTCCCTAAAAAGAGGCTCCTGAAAACAGGAGCCACAAACCAGCCCAGTGGGCAAGGAGCCACATAAGCCAGTCACTGAGAAATCTCAGGGTGGCATCAAGCTTCACTCCACTCAAAGGTACCACATTTGGACAGTGTTCACAGCCCCATAGGGTGGAGAGCCCCATTCCCAGTCACCGCTGGAGTGTCTTTTTCCCATAATACACAACCCCAGGATGCAGGAAACAGGAGTTCACATCATCCCCTGGCCTAAGGAAATTCTGTTTGCACATCAGAAGGACGGTTTCCAGGGTCGTTTTTCTCTTCAGGGGAAAAAGGAAGATGCAAAGCATCCAAACTACAAAACTTAGCACTTTGAAAAGCTTTTCCAGTTCCTTTTTTTCTTTTTTTTAACAAAAGAAGTCAACTGAAGGGAAAAGAACATAAGATTTTGGCCAAAGTAAAAATCTATTCTGAGTGAAAAGGATATTTTGCCTTCCTCTGCCCCATGAAAGCTACCGAGTGACTCTTGCTGTTCAAGGAATAACTTTAGATACCACTAAAACCCCCCTGCCTCTCAGTTAAAATGCCAGAGGTGTATAAGAAACAACCAGCCATACCTTACCAACACTCTACTAAAAACAGAGGTGATGAAACAACCATTGCAACGTGGTCAGAGGTAAAAACAAGAGCTATTGAAAGGCCTGATCCAGCACTGCCATGTGCAGCAGCACTGTGCCAAGGATGATGGCAGAGAGGCAAAGGAGGAGGTTTCCCAGCAAGAAGGATGCTTAGGCAGCCTGCTGTCACGAAGGTGGAGTCTGGTCCTCTCACCAGTCTTCCCAGGACCCACCTTCTTACTGCTCACTCCCAGCAACGTTACATGACAACAGAAGGGAAATAAACCCAATTTCAAATTACAACCCTCTGTGAATGTGTCTACACACTGACATCTTCACTGCTACACATAACACAGTTGCCTACAGGTGGAAACGCACGTGGTCCCCAGATACAGTCCAAGTCCCTGGGTGCCTGAAAGGGGTGGAAACATCTTTTTTTGAGGTAGGCTTGACACCTTGTCCCATTTTGGCTGCCTTCTTTGAAATGTGCTGGAAATTTTCTTTTCCTGATCTGTAGTTAATCTGTTCACAAAGCCGTGCAGAATGTGAAATTATAAATGTGACAGGCATTTTTTGTTGTCTGCTTGTTGACAGAATTTGGAAAAGAAACTGAACTTATGGCTTTTTGCCAGAAAGCTTATGTTCTGTTTCACTTAAGAAGAATGCATTTTTCATAAGCAACTATTTTACATTGCAAACTCTGGGGTTTTATTCCAGACAGATAGACTATTTTTAATAAAGTTTCCTCCAAGATCTCAGCTGGCTTTTAAGTCCATGACTGTTAACCTAGAAATACTGTACTTACAGAACTGCACACAAAAGGTATATTCATCAGGTCTGAGGCTGCTCTCACACTGAAATAACCCTTCAGAGGTTAAAAAAATTCATAATATATTCATAAATGAACCCATTTGAGTATAACACATAATTATAGAGATCCTGTATTTGGTCTTAGAAGGCTGTGATCACAACCTGTGACTGCGGCTGGGCAGGAAAAGCATTTCCTGCCTTGCAAATATTCCTAGGATTTTAGAAATGCCTCCCATTTCCATAAGAAGAAAAAGAGTTATTTTACAGTTTTTCTTTAAATGAAAGAGGGGAGAGACAGGCAGACAGCCCACAGGGCTGTGGTTAGAACTCTCACCTAGGATGGAAGAGATTTAGGATCAGATTAGCTGTGCTTAATTTGATTTGCAAAGGCAACTGGGGTGCTGGGTTCTCAGGGACACCAAGCATTCATTAGGCTGCTGGCTTTTTCAGCCCATTCAGTTGGAGATTTCCAGTTCTGTACAAACAATTAACTGTTCACCAGATCAGGGACTTGCACCTAATCTCCACAGCAGGCTGATGCCAAAACCATCTGCTTTAGGCATCCAAACTGGTTAGGCAGGACAAGTACAAGTTAGATGGGTAAGGCATCACAAGGGTGATTCAGCTCACCCAAATTTGGTGTCTAGACTCCTGGCAACACTCCTGAGCAGACTCCAGGAGCTACATCTGTCTGCCCACTGTGGGCAACTGAAGGGTGACTTGGTGAGCAAGGACATACCAAGAACAACTAACAGGAATGGGTACTGGTGGTGTTGCATGTTCCTTAAGTGCAAACAGCAGGTCCCTCCTCCAGGAGGAGTTCAGAAAACTGAGTTTGCTTTGGTAGGCGTGTGGGTCCTTCTGCACAGTGGCCTAGGAGTCCTTCACCCTCACCCACATCAGCCCTTAGAGGGACATGATCTAGCCTTCAGGGTAGAAACTGGGCTAAAATAGAGGTGTTTTCTATCCTTCATAAAGAAACCATGTCATTCCTGCAGAAAAACTCATGGGAGTAGAAGAAATGACCCGAGCTGGGTTCATGGTAGTCTCCTGAGAAAGAAGACGACTCTGTGGCTCCCTCCCTACACCCAGCACTGTCTATATGCCCCTTGTCAAAGATGTCAAGCCAAACATAGTCCTCTTTACTCCTTTCTCACCTCCTCCTTGCATGCCTATATCATGCTCACTGCACAAAGGAAGACCTCCAGGTTTCTCCAGCTCCAGAAACTGCCCTTATTTAAAAGACTTCTGAAAGTATTATAGATTCCCAGTGTCATGGGAAGCTAGGCCAGGAAGAGATCTAACCCAATCTCCCACATATGGTAGGAAATTAATTATCACACAAATTCCTTTGCATAAGCCCATTTCAGAGGAACAAAACACTACATTTCAGCACTTGCTTTTTATCCCTCTTTGTTCTCCTTTGCTTCTTTTCTCTGATAAACAAGCAAAATGAGGGTGCAAGAGAGGAAAAATATGAATATAAAACCCTTACCTAGAAGCATTTTATGTTCTAGGTTCTTAATCTGGGGAGGAGAGAAAGGCACTGGGAAAATTCTGGAAGAAAATATTTTCTACATTTATTTTTTCACTTTCTTTGTCAAAGTCAAAATAAATTTCAAGTCAGGAAGTTCACTTGTACTCAATTCATTTACAGACACCAGCTTTGCTGTAGAGAGCTCAGCCCCCGTAGAATTTTTGTGTCCCAGACAACTCAAAAGGTTACACACAATCAGGGGTTAAAGTATTTCTCATCTTTTCCTGTAGCTGCTCTAAACTGTCTCTGTAATAGGTCTGATGACAGGCTGGCCAGGGATACACTTGCAAATGAGTGCTCTTGAGGTGATAGCCTAATGAATAAAATTTAACAGTGCATGATTTTAGATGTCTCTCACTAAAGAAGTCAGCATTTCTTGTTGAGTTTTTCAGGAATATATTTAGGATGAGTTACAACATACAGCAAGTAAGGGTGTGTTTGCATGCAGATTTTTAGATCCTCCCTTGACTTCATAGTGCCCTGGCTGCTTGTTGTGAAACCATTTCCAGTGTCTTATTTATCATGTTTTCTTTTTAAATACATTATTGCCTGCTTAAAATTGATACTCTGTTTAAAGCAAAAGAAATTAATATCTCAGAGAGCTCAGAGAAGACAGAAATGAAGATACCCTGGATGCAAATGGGAAGGATGAGACTTCCCCCTCCTAGGTCCAGCAGGATCTCTTCCTGAGCACATGTTCTGGGTAGGTCTGGGCTGGCCAGCCTCATCTTTGACCTTTATGCCCTGCATCTCACATCTGTTTAGTCTGTGAATACATTTATTTAAGGACCTGACTTTAGATTTTGAGCTTTCAGAAGTAGTTTACATAAGCTAGCATGCTTAGGTGAGTAGACCCAAAATGAGATAGAAGAACCCAAATTTAGCCCAGTGATGACAATGCCAAGAAACTCCATATTAATGGGAACTGCTGAGAACTGCTTTGGTTGGGTTTATTTCTAAAATCCTTAAATATGGGATGGTGTCGGTCTTTCATACTTTTCAGAAAGTTTAGCCAAGACATTTTGCAGAGATGTATGAAGTGAGATGGGTAGACAACACCCCAAATACAAAAAAACCCTGGAATTCCCCTCTTATGCATCCCCCCCACCAAGAGGGATCAAGCAATGCCACACTAGTCACTGCAGACAAAAATGCAACTGGCGAAAAAAAATAATTTCTGTAGAGGATGAAGTGAGCCTCACTTCAATTCCATTAACTGCCCTGTTTCTCCCAGCCACTCTTCAGGCAGCAAGAGAATAAAGAAGATAAATTTCAAATGGTGAAAAGGAATATTCCTGAAAAGAAACTCCTGAAAAAGTTTGACTTAAGGTACAGCAGCTGCAGCAGCTATAAAACAATTCTTGCTATTTAGGTCTGAATACTAATATTTTATGGTGTATCTTGACATAGTTTTCCTAAATATTTTCAGAGATTTCCAAGGTCTCTTGGACCTTCTCTTCTGAATAACGATAGTGAGATACTTAATTCATCTCCATGGACCAAAGGTTCCTATTACGATTGTGTCAAAACCTTCAATCCCTGTTCAAGAACCTTTACTAGACATCAGGTTTCCTGTGGGCTTGGAAGTGCTTTGGAAAGGAGTAAGCTACTGTAAAGTAAATCCATTACCATTTTTCTAAAAAACTATTTGTACAAAAAGTGCATCTCAAAATGATTGCTGATCCTTGATCAATGTCCTTTGCTGACATTTTTCTTAAACAAAGGTATTGAAAATAGCTTGTACACAGAGGACAATTATCACTAAATCTTCAGAATCTCATTCTATGACTAAGAAACGATGATGGACTCTTGGGCCTCACCTGAGGCCAACACAGCTACAGTACTTCCAGTTGATGTGCAAGACCAAGGACAGATTTTTCTCCCATAGAACCTAAAGAAGAAAGGGAACTTGGCATCCAAAGAAATACCAGCATGGAGTCAACAAGCTTCTTGCAATTTCAGCGGGTGCCCATCACTGTAGGTCCATTGCCTTCCCACTTATTTTTCCCTACAGGTCAAGAACAAGGATAGTGTGAACTGTCTTAGAAATGTGACATATTTGAGACCTAACACTGTAGTCACCTACACAGATAATTCTCAGGTGTAGTTTCACAACAGTTCCTACTCACTCTTACAAGCCCTAATGCCTGTGGAGTAGCAGTGAGCACCCAGGCAAGACAGCAACATGTGCAGGAAGGCTGGTATGAGGGACCTGACCATGCCACCCTTCCTCACCAGGAGTAATCCCATAACTTCCCATTGCATGAATGTGCAATATGGGACTGCGCTTCTCTCCTAGCTGATGCCCAGACCTTCATCTGATGTCCGTGGAGGTATGTACAATGACTTTGCAGCTCCAGTGACTCACATGACTGAGTACTCAGCTTCAAGCTGATCACGTCCTCCAAGGTCACCCTCCAAGTGCAGGACAGACACTTCCATACCAGTGCTTCACAAATGAAACATGGTCTCTTTCAGGGGGCAATGGCAACACACCAGTTGGCAGTGCCAACAGACACCTTCACTGTTTCTCACAGTGTTGCTTTTATATTTGAAGTCTCTCTGAGGTCCTTCTAAATACAGACTAAGCAGAATCCATGCAGTGGCGTATGCTTGTCTTGGCTAAGACCCTGGAGCATTCATTTGGAAAGACACAAACACCCTTATTCACATCACGATGCTCACCTAAGATCAGTCAGGTGGTTTAAATGTCATCCCAGTATACTCTATTGTTCAAAGGAGATATAGATGTGCTATGCAGAGTTAAACTAACATTGCCTAAAAGGCACAAACAGCTAATGGCAATGCAGAAAACTGTAGGAAATGTATAATAATGATAATAATAATAACAGTGTAGTAGTAATAGTAATAATAATAGTAATAATAATGATAATATTAAAAGGACATGTAATAATTGGGCAAAGGAGGGAAGAGAAAGGAGGGAATTGCCTGAGATCCAAAATTTTTTGGCCAATTTCTCTGGGATGTGTTCTCCAGTGCTTCATTAAATCACCCAAAAGAAAAAAAAAACCTTTTCCTGACTAAGGATGTTTCATCATCAGAAATATGTTCCCACATTCAGCAGCAGCTTTTGCTCAACTTTAACTGACTTCTGTTGCATCAGAAACTTCCCTGGGCTCTTACATCACCCTGGCTGTGGACACAACTGTAAAATCATGCCCTTCCCTAGTCAATGTAAGGCAAAATATTTATTTTAATAGTGCTGGCTAGGCTAATTTCATTCATAATTGAATCAGTAGTTTATTCCTAGGTCTTTTCACTGACCACCCATTCAGCACTTCCAGCCAGAGTTCAAAGAGCTGCTGGAAGGCACACTTTAAAAAATCTGTTCAAAAACTAGCACAAGCAGAATGGCAAACCCCAAGGGCCAGACTGTCAGCCATCCGAGGCAGGCGTGCTCTGCCTTCACAGCCTGTCAGCCTCAAGTAGGACCCCACAGAAGATACATTAGCACGCTCCTGCAAAGATTTCAACTGTAACTGGCACTTTAGGGCATACACTCAGTGGCAAAGGAAAATGCACTGGTTGAATCAAAAAAGGCCCAACACACACTCAACTCACTGTCTTGGTGTCCCCTTAGAGCTGCTGATGGTCCCAGGGGAGCACAGCTATTCGGGTCCTGTGATTTTCACCCGTGTGACTACACACAATCCATCACAGATGAACACTGAACCCATGTTCTCATGGTATCTGAGACAAACATGGTTTGTTCAGGTATCTGGTGTAGGTGACTGAGGAAGCCGTACCTGCTTTCTTATAATTGTCACCATTTCACAGCTCCTGTCCTCCAGACCTAAGTTGCCAAAGTGCGCTAAAGCTCCCCCTTGCACTTCAGTGCGGAGCCACAGAAACAGTGGTGCACAGAGGGATTTTCCAGCTCTGCCCTACAATACTTCACCTCACATATGCTGCAGGAGAAGAGGTCTGCAAAAGATTTAATGCTAAGAGCCTTAGAGCAATGTTTTAGACCAGTGATGTATCTCAAGGGTATCTTGTGGCAACAAGTTCCCATGTACGGTAGTACACAGAGAAGCTTCCTTTTTCAAATAACTGCATTGTACGGGTAGAAGTAAAAGTGATAGCAAAAAGAGGCTATGATTTGGAGCAAAGAACAAAGACACCAGACATTAGTCTCCGTAAGTCCCAGCCCCCAGCAGGCAGGCAGTTTGATATATATCCAGGACAGCTAGGTAATGTTTTTTTTTGTGGATTCCTACCTTTTATCAGACCATATTCTGCAACTTTTTAGACTTCCTTTTCTAAGCAGAATGGTTTACTCTTCTGCAACTCCTGCCCCAGTCCTTCCTAATCTAGCCTAGAGCTGCACTCATAGCAAGAAAATCAATTTTTTCAGCCAGCTCTGTACCTCTCCCTCTTGTAACCACAGCTGACCATCTCCAAAGGGGTTAAACCATTTCCAAAATGGTTAAGATGATCAATATTCAAATTGAACAACCTAAATCTCAATAAAAGACACAAGTTTATTTCCAGTTTTGCTGCAAATTGATACCCCTATTAACCAGCCAAACAGCTGATGGAGAATTTGCATTACCACCATAGTTTAAATGATAACAAAAAGAAAAATAAAGTTTTTCACAATAAAAATTTCACATTTTCCAGACTCTAATCTCCTTTCTAAGTTCCACATCTTGCAAATATTTTGATCAACTTTCCCCTCTCTCCTTCAGTCACTGCTCCACTTCAGCTAAATGTTTCACGGAGCCAGGCTCTTTTGATCCATTAGAAATCTGCCCAGCATCCATTGCTAAAGTCAGTTGGAACACAATTATCAAAAGGATAACATAAATCAAAGAGTAAATCTGTGATTTTCATGCAAACAACACAGGAGCCACTGACTGCTACTGTTTTAGCCAAACCATCCACTCCTCTGACCAGCAAATTCAGAGGCTTTTTTCTCTGGAGAACTATACTGGAAAAACCTCTGATATTCTTGCTTTCAGAAGAGGATACTGAGCTAGCAATATTTATTTTATTTGAAAAAGTAATTATTTTATAGTAGCTTCTCAGATGGAAAAAAATCTCTTAAAACTGAGCAGAAGGACAGACATGATTTCCACTTTGGTAACATATTTATCAAGATAAGAAACAATTAATTAAACAGCTCCCCTGAAATATTATACAAACAGAGAAAATGTGTCTATCTGAAAACCCAGAAGTATGTGTCTTGGAACAAATCCAGATGCACCAAATGTCTACTTTTAAACTCAGTGACTCATGAAAAGAGAGCTGCAGTGATTAGTTACAGCAGCTTAAAGTGTTAAATAAACATAAGCTAGGAATGGCTCTGACTGAATCTGTGCAAACTGACCTCCAGAATTGAGAGGTGACCCTCAGACTTCAGAAAGACTTAGTACATGGAATGGGGAGATCTGCTTGGAAGAGCAGAGCCTGAGAAGCATTGCATGATGTGATTTCCAGAGAACCCTTAGGAGACCTTGCCCCTGTTCTCAAAAACTGTAAACACCTTTGGTGTCTTGCTATGTGAAACTTGCCAATGTGAAAATTTTGGGCCAATAGTCTATGGAGGGGAACAGTCCCACACAATATAACGACCTGTAGCTGTGTGGGAACAGGCAGTAGTGATGATTAGGAACAGGCAACCAAGCCCTAAGCCCAGCGCTCTGACTCCTATCTTGTGTGGGTGGGTTTGCTTGCAATAGCAAGCAAAAAGAAATGCTTGCTTTTTTAGTAGGTCCTTTCCAAATAGTTGTGTGGCCTGTGGTCGGGTCACACCTCATTTGCAGAGTCCCACAGCCATTGCTGCACTCAGCTGCCCACATGTGTGAAATGCCCATTGCCCCATTGCTACTCTGCCCTCAGACTTGACCCCGTCAATGCTCTGCTCCCTTCTAAATATTTGGGCACATCTACTCCCATGGGTACTACTGCCAAGCATGCAGTCAAGCTGTGAGCCTGATCAAATGAAACCCTCTTTTTTCTCTTGAGTGAATATAAATGTGAATCCCAGGCCTGAACTAAATGATAACAAATCTTCAAGAATTTGAAGTGCAGACAAGACATACGACTCAAGGCTCAGACCATGTCTATTGCTAAATGTTTTGCACAAGACTTACTTTATCAGATCAGAATCACACACGCTAATGAATTCAGTGAAACAAATGGCATTGCAATTACTGCCTGTGCATTACACAGTAATTGTCAGACAAAGAATGGCAACACAGCAGAGACTCACATAAAATTAGATTAAAAACTTTAACTCTTAGTGCATCATACACACTGTTTCCATGGATCTGTAATGACCCAGGGAAAGAATTTGCAGTGGAAGGCAAAAAGGCTTTCTCTGAATTTGCAGTGAGCAGTTCACTGCTGTTAAGGCTGCAAACACTAGCTATAGACAGCTGACATCTTCTGAGTGCACATCATCCCTGAACTCTGATTTATGTTTAAAGCCTTAAGAAGGATTTCTCTTCAGAGCCAGCTCAAGAAGCATTATGTGAAAGGGGAATGAATAAAGCAAGAGTGCGATAAATTTCTCTTTCAGTACAAAACGCTGGACACTGAGTAACCATGCAGAAGCCGAGAATTGTGTAGAGCACATCAGGATGATTGTTGTGATCTATGTTAAAAAGCTTTTCTAAATTCCTCATTAGCATTCCTTGATAGTGCCAGCACAAGGGGGTGGGGGGTGGGCAGATGTTTATATATCATGAAAGAATATTAATTTTTAAGTCATCAGCTGTTTTAAATCACTTCCTCACTCAGCCATCTAACGAGCAGAGAAAGAAGTTAGGATCTGGGGAAAGAGATGCATATCCTCCTTCTCTCCCTTTAACCAGAGTCAATGCACAGACTATCTGAAGCTAATTCTGCTTTCTGCTGGCTTAGAGGGGATCAGACTTGGCCAGCTGCTTTAAATGTCCAGCACGGCTACTGGCAACAGAAAGGTGCTGAAAGAAGTAAATTATTTCTTTTACTCTGAACAACATAAGTAAACTGGCAGAAATGACTGAATAAAAATATAAGTTACATAATGCTGCCTTAATTTTATTTCCTATTTAAGTTTTATCTCCTAATGATAAGTTCTTACTAACTCACTCTTGCCCCACATTGCTTCCCCTGTGCTTCAGTAGTGTATTAAAAAGGCATTCTTTGTAAATTTTGGTCTAAAAAACCGAAAGAATTGTCACTGATAATAGTCCTATGGCCACATATAAACAGAAAACTCAATGACTCCCTTTAAGAAGCGATGTCTACTAGTAGACTAGTAGAAACACACAGGAAAGCAACAAAAATGTTGTACCTACAGAAACTGTAAATGAGTGACCTTTAAAATGTCATTCCTCCCTTGCAGGACAGAGAAAGTAATGAAAACTCAATTCAGAGGGTGGAGCACTCTTGAGGTCCATGCATGAGTGATGTGGGAACTCCAAACTTCAACAGAAAGTGCATAAATGTTAAAAAACCCAGCACATCTCCTGAACATGCCCCACTGTTAATCTCTCATCACTTAGGTTAAACAAGTTTATTTACACTGAATAGCAGTTCTTGTAGAACACAGCAAACAACTAAGAAGAAAAGTAAATTCACCTGGGAGAGAACAGAAGTAGATACACAACAGAAGTAGACAAACAAAGAACATGCTTATGCTAGAGCCAGGCCTCAGCTCTAAACCTGCTCTGCCTCCAACCTAGGCTCAAGCACACTGAAACTCAGCTGACGTCTGAAAAATCCTGGCCAGGTACTTTTCAAACCCCTGAGCTATTGAAGACAACAATTTACAAGCCTCAAGCAAAATTTGGAAGGACAGCAATACTGTGAAAGCTAAGTGTAAACTATACCAACACACAGTCTCAGTACAAGCTGGATGCAAGTACTCAGTCTATTCAGCTCTTCTTCACATTTACTTAAAATATATCTTTTTTATTTATTAGTACTGATAAACTAAAGGTCAGCAATCCATGGCATATTACCATTGTGCTGGACCAAGGCAACTGGAAACAGCAGATTAATAACTTCAGGTTAATAAAACCATAAAATCACAAGTAAATGGCCTTCCCTGTTGCCCATGGGCTCATTCTGCAGCAACATCAGTGTGTCTTCAGAGAATAAATAGGGCCATGTAATGGCAATTATCGTCATGGGCTCATTGCAGACAAGACTTTCAGGACTTGGAATCTCCCCCTGGCTGGGCTAGAGTTACCCAGGAATTTTAATGATGGAGCATGAGGGTCAGACCATGCTCGCTACCTCTTTTGCAAAATAGAAACCCATTTCGGTGAGGCTGACTGAGACTGGTTGCCATCTGATGTTCCCTTAGTGTCTCCAAGGAACATTTTGTGCAACAGGAAGCCAAACTTTGAGCTTACTTTCTTGCCCTGACAGAAATATTTAAAAAAAAAAAGTCTATGGTTACAGCCAATACTCTGAACACTAGCTAATGTTGTTAGGGAGAAACCTCTGGTTAGGGCTAACACTTGTTTTCCTCATGGATCTAGAACATCCTTTGCCTGTCGTATCCCAAATGACAGGACAAGGCTGTCTCACGCTCTCAGCTTTTACTCATCGGTAGTTATGTGACTGTTATCTTCTAGGGATCCCCATCTTACCCAGAATGTCAGTAAGGCATTCAGCAGCACCCAGGAACCAGGAGGAAAGGACTTGTGCCTGCACCTTCCAGGAGGTACCAAGCATGGTGGGAAGACTGGTCTTCCATAATGCACAACCACTGTCAACCCAGCTAAGAGATTTCTTTTGATTACTCTGTGGAAAGCTAACTCCAGCTCCCACTTGGCACCAAATATAAGTATCTCTGGGACCCAGTTTAACTGGTGAAGTCTTCATTTTGTCAGCTTCTGGCATAACAGTCCACTAACCTTAGCAATTTATTTCATATTCCCCATCTATCAGTGTCTGGTTACCTGATCAGATGAAGAGTTATTTCTTGGGTCTGTCACTGTGTGTCAGCTCAATGGCTAAATCATTTATTCGATATGATTAATCTACTATATCCCAACTGTATTGTCTGCCCTGTCAACATGAAATTTGTCAGGAAAGTTCCCAGGAACACCAGAGACAATAGCAATGGGACTGTCAAATTGCACTTGTGCATGTCAGGCCAGAGGCATCCAGGAAGGCACAGTTGGAGCACAGCTTAATTTGAGGACAATGAACTTCAACAGGAGGCAGAAAGGGCAGGAACCACTCAAGAGACAGCAAGAAGTGTTTCAGGAAGTGAACTGAGAAGATGTGCAGTGAGAAAGAGCTTTCAGGGTGAAGATAAGAGCGTTCAGATCCCACGATGAGCATCGATACCCAGAAGTGCCATTCCTTTCACCTAGTGAAACATCTGGAATATCCCAGATCTATACCATCACTTTGGTTTTAGGCTTGCTACACCAGAATTGTACCTCACAGCCTGCAGGGTTGGATGATCCGAAAACAGCACTCACTCACTGAACTGAGTCAGTCATAGCTGGCATCCTGCCTGCTACCTGCCATTGCATGTAATCTCCATCCACCACTGCAGAACAAGGCTAGCTGTTGCCTTTCTTCCTTCACTGTCATCTAATCCTTGAACCTGGCTCATCTGCCATGAAAGAATCTGAAGTACTACAGCGTCCATCAGTCCAGCATGTGCTAGCAAGGAGCAGGCTACGGACCAAACTCAACAGCACTGGTGGCAGAAGAAAGCATTCAGCACAGACCGTATGTGCAGAGTGATACACATGGAAGGATTGGCAAGTTCTTGCTATTCATTCTTGAATAGTTACTGGGCTTCTTTCAATTACAATGCTTAGTGCCATGAACTTCAGATGTAAAATGGTAAGTATTTTTCTAAGGTCATGGGCGGTAACTGAAAGTCAACTTTGATATTTACATTAAAAGATAATGCTAATAGGGAACTGCTCTGAAATCAGCCCAGCATGATGCCTTTCAGACTTGGTAATAATGAATATACAAGTGACTCGTAACAGTCTACTCAGTGGAAACAAAACATAATTTGGCTGGTCATTTGCTTTTGTTCATCTTTTGTTGGGGGAACGGGAAGGGAGACAAGTCCTGTGGCAATAGCCTTGAAACAGACCATCTCCGTTTTGAATCTGCTGAGATGAAATATCTCCTTTCAACAACAAAGGCTGAACTCTGATCAAAGCCCAACCAGCAGCGCGCCCTGCAGTGGTATACACCAGATCCTAATTCCTCTAAGTGCCCAAGGGGATGTGAGACTCCCATCAGTCAAGTAATACAAGGACAGGAGAAAGCTGTAATTTTCAGTTCAGCCCAACAAACCCTGCAGCCTCTTGGCTTGTAGTAACCTGGAATGCATCCTGTGAGCAATTAACAAGATGGCTTTCCAAGCTGATCAACATCACACGACTCTTCTTTGATACTGTTTTATTCTTCCTCCTCTCCCTGAGCTTTTTCAGGAACTCTACACACATGCTGCTGGGAGTACAATTATAGGACAGCATGTACGGTAGAAATTAATTCAGCATGTTTCTGTTTTTATGCAAGGGCCTCTGTGCCTGTTCTGCCGCGCCCAGTGTGTGTGCAGTTATATGAGATGCTTGGACAAGCAATTACCCATCATGTATGAATAAAGGCTTGTTTTGTCAAGCAAATATATATGTGCAAAAATGTGCAGTCCTGTGTTGTAATTGTCTCAAATACCACCATGGCACGACAGTGAGTTACAACATGCCAGAGCACAGGGATAGCTTGTCTCTAAGCAATTACTTGTCTTCTGCATAGACCCTCCCAGAGGCTCTTCTCCAGCTGTACTGCAGCCATTTACGTAGGACAAACACTGCTGTTAACAGACTGAATGAAAAGGTATTTTCTGTACTTAAAACTCAGATAACAAAATTTACACTACTTTTCAAAGCACGGCTCAATTATACCTTTCTGCAGGATGAAAAGGGGGTCTGCACCAGCCACTCGCAGGCAGGCAGAGTTTAGCAGTAGGCAAAAGTGTCACCCCTACTCTCATCTGGCTCACTTTCCCTTTGTCCCTCTTTCTGCACCCAGAAAGAGCAAGTCTCTTACTGTCCAGCCTTTTACCTTACCCACAGGACCATGCTATGGTCAACAGCCCACCAAGTGTTGCTGCTGAGAAATTATCCATCCAAACAGGCAAGTTCCTCAGACAATATGTCTGAAAATAGTAGGTTTGTCCGTTCTGTGCCCTCTAGGAGGATTCTGCTGCCAAGCTTTCTGGTTATGGTCATTACATGTAAATGGCAGGTATCAGCTACAGGTAGCCCCCAGATTCATAAAACATCTCAACAGCTCCTGCTTTCCTGCTGCTGGGGTGATAGTGCAAGGGACAAGAGCACAGCACAAGGACTCTGGGCTGGTAAAGTGGATTGGTCATTTACTGCCCAAGAAGGAAATGCGGCTTCAAATCTATGTTGAACTACGGATGGTCAATGTGATGTTGACACACTGTCTGCCTCTCTATGTCTCTGTTCCAGGGCAGAATCAGGGCTCTAGGAGTCTGTGCAACCCACCATAAGTGTGTGGTTTTGGGAAACTGGCAACTGTTAATGTAAATGTTTCCAAGTCAAAATCTTCTTTCATACCCTTAAATACTTTAGGAAGATGTAACCACCCACTCTAAGTCTGTAGTTTTACTCTGGATCTTTGGTCTAGAAAATATTGAGAATTTTCTTTTCTATTTTTAGCATTTCAGTTGTTTTAAGAAAGTAACAAATTTGTTGGACAAGTGCATTTTCATGCACATCTTACAATCACTTCTGAAAGACAAAACTCTTAAACAAAAGGGCTCTCTCATATTTGTCCATTAGCACTGAAAGATGTCCTACCAAGCAATTAATAGTATAGACTCAATGACTTAAATATCCCTTATTCAGCAACTGGACTTAACTGCTCTGTTAAATTCCACTGAAATCCATAATATATAAACATGAAGGTGCTTTATCAAACAGGGATGTAGTTACCTGCAGAGCCACGCTGCAATGCAGAGAAGAATGTGCACTGGCATGGATAAGTTCTTTTATTTTCTGTGATCCTGTGTTTATCTGTAGGTCTGTGAATTCCCTTTGTGCATACTGACAGCTGCCTGATAAATGCATGGCCACTGCAAAAAGAGATAAACGCTGCTGCAACAGTTTACCGATAGCATCAGTGCTCAATCTAAGGCAAACACTAAATCACAGAAATCAACAGTTCATGCAGAGATCTGAGATTACTAGGTTTCAGAAGGTAAGAAGCACTGTGACTTTGCATTGGAATACAGGAAAACATAGTTCAATTTTCCATATATGTGTCATAGTGTGCAAGATGCAGATTTGGCAAAGTACTTCTGGGAATTTGGGGGCAGAAGGAAATTGCTTGTGGCTTTAAAAAAAATACTTGTTATTGTTATTTTGTATATATTCTCCACAAATAGCTCTTTCCTGTAGTTCTTTTAGAGGTGTTTTTTTGTAGTCAGTAAATGCACTCTCAGACTGGGGACACACATCAAACAGCATATTTGTGATCTCTGGCTGGATAAAAGTTATTCTCAGGTTCTTATTTCCTGTGCCATATTCATAATTCTGAGCTCAAAAAATCACTTTATGTGCATGATTTGTGTTCATTGCTTAAAAGTCAGTAAACAATTCCGCAGTTAACTCATTCTGCCAAATATTCTTACAGAGGAAATGCAAGTGGCTGTAATTCTGTCAAGGCAAATCCAAAGCATATTTACAGAACCCTTGATGTATTTCTTCTAGACTAACAGCCCCATCTGGCTATATTTTGTTGCTTTTCAATACAAAAAGTGCCAATAATAGCATGAAGTAATGTGATCAGATACCTTGTTATCTAGGAAAAGCCTAGAGAATAGCCTGTGTATGTTTTCTTACAGTTTGCTTGGCTGTTGGCTGCCAACAGCATAAACTGTAGCCCCAGGCAGAGTTCCTAGTCCCATTTCATCTCAAAGAAATTTTGGTTTTGATTTGAGAAAAAACAGAATTTCAACTCCATTTATTCACCTGGATTCACACCGCCTTAATTGTCTTGAGAAATTAAAGTTTTACATCATGACTCCTGGTGCAAATCAGTACGGGAAATGCTTTTGGTGAATTAGTTGGTTGTTAGTCCTACAGAATTAGCTGTCATCCAAAATGCCTTTTTCTCTTTCATTTCAGCAGAAAGCTTCTATATTTTGCTCCTTGACTTTATAGAGATCTTGGGTGTTTCCCAAGATTTCTAAGCATTAATGTTTCCCCTTCTAAAATATACCAGCTGCTTTTTCTATGCATCTTTTCACACCATCATCAGTGCTAGATCCTTGGCATTACAGGGTCTAGCTGTATCTGATATCCACATCCACATAAATACAAAGAAGGGCATAATTCTGAAGAGTTCATGCTCACATAAAAGCAATTTTTTAAAAGACAGATTAATATCAAGATATTCCCCCTAAATTTATTTCTCATGCTGTCATTATCAACATTAGAAATTAGTATCTCACAGTGAAGGAGACATCCCACTTCAGCTAGGTGCCATGTTCAACCAGTCCAAACTCCAGAGTACTTGAGTATGTTGTTTACTATGGCCTAGATATCTTTGATGGCCAAGAACTAGGCAATGAGAAGTTCTAGGCACCAACTTGAAGGCCATCTCAACCTTGCCCAAACCAACCAGTCAGTGGCCCTGGTAGAAAAAGTCCTCTGTCACCCCAATATCTGCCTGATCCCTGCCCAGCAATTAATTTTACTTCATTCCAGAATAATTTCTGTACCCCAATGTGTGCTCATCACAAACAGAAGCAGCTTGAGAAGGTCTGCTCTTCTCCCATCCATTCTGCAGCTTTTCCCTGTGCTTTCACAGGGAATGGGATGGGTACAGCTTTAGAGTGAATCCTTCTCTCAGGTTGGCTATTGGAGGGACAAAGGGAGAAGCAAAGGAACCATTTACCCAGGTGAAGAAGGAGTGGAGCCACCAAGTGCTGTTGAACTTTTCCTGCTCCTTCAGATCCTGCGGGAACAGGATCTTGATCGAGCAGAAAAGCTATGCATCTTACCTAGGAATTTAGCGACTAGGACAGGCAGTCTGCTTTCAGGTGGCAGTAAAATTTGTAATGCTCAGGGACACCATTTTTCTCCTAGGAGCTACACTTCTTTAGTTAGTAATGTATTATCACCTGGTGCTCTCCAAGCACTGGTTAGCACTGTACATACATACATGAATAAGCTTCAAATCCTTAAAGACTGTTCCAGAATATATAGTATAATTAATCAACTGTCTTTTCAACAGAGGTCACAACATTGTGCAAATCTCATAGTTTGCTAAGTGAAACCAGAGGGCTGTTCTTTTCCTCCAGCAATCATTCTCCTTGCAAAATCCAGAGCTATTCCATGTAAGTGTTCACAGTTTGCCAAGGGAGAGAACTCTTCTTTTTTCTTAGAATGTGGCAACCAAAAGCTAATAAAGATTTTTCCTGAGAGCTGGAGAATGTACAGCATCTCTCCAAAGTAATAAATATCTGCTTGGTGTCTGACTAAAAACAGCTCAGAAAAATGTATCCAGTTTTCTAAAGCAATCACACACAAATGTCCATGAACCTAGAAGTCCATGAACTGGAGGCCACAGTCAGCCCCTAGCTTGGGCAGTGACTTAGGTATTCAGAGAAATGCTGCTTGAGACATGGGCCTGAAAGAAGGAAAGAGGGACAAATCCTCAAGGATGGATGGATGGGTAGCCCTCTTGCTTTCTTTTCAGCAGAATCCATGCAAGCCAGATTCCATGTCAGTTTATACCAACACAGTCCATTCCAGGGATGTGTTTTGCTGCTGCTGCTGCGTTTGGTTTTGGTTGTTGTGGGTTTTTTTTGTGAGAGAGTGAGAAACTAGGTTGTTACCATCAAGGTCTCTGGAATGCAGTACCAGGTTTTAGACCTGGGTTGGAATAACTCTTATAAATTTCTGGTCCTTGGTAGCATAGAAGACAAAACCAGCTTTTTATATGAGTAGTGGCCTGTGCAGCCTGACAAACCAGTGCCCCACCAGAAGTATGTGCAAGGTTTCCTTGGCTCCATCTGTAGACCAGACTCAAGTCCAACAGGACAGCTGCAGCAGGTTTCTATGGGTTCAGCTATGTTTCTGTCTCAGTGCAACAGACCAGCATGACACCTCACTGTCTTTAGTACAGAGAAGATTTTTCCGATTTATTGGACAGTTTGCTAGTTAAGCCAATATCCATTGTATTATTAGGATGACATGGAGACAGCAAGACTTCTCTTACTTTAATCACACATTAGACTCTTGCAAGATCACTGGCAACAGCAGTCAATTATACCATATAAATTGTGCTATGTATAATTCCCTTCCTCCAAGAAGAAAACAGCCATGTGGTTAGATGCCAACTTTATGTCTGGGCATGCATAGCTTAGCCTCTGCTTAAAGCTTTTGATAGGCAGGGGATAAAGTCCTTCTGATTATATCCTTGATGTCTGCCCTGCTCTCAAGATAAGATTTCATGTGGACTTGTTGAGTAATCCAGGTAAGCTTCAGAGTTAGTAATGTGCTGGCAAATGATTTTTGCTTTGCAGACCTTTTTGTCCAGTCACAGAGCAAGTGAGCAATGGAAGCTATGATAAAAGACAAAACTCTTGCTCCAAAGAACTGTTCTCTGCTCTTCTTTTATGGGTACATATCAAGTACTCTAGCTCTTAACTGTCACTGCACCCTTCCCACAGTGACTAAGCTAACATCTCATTAAACCTTGGAGCCTCTAAAACAGGAGACTCAAATCCTATCCCAGCTAGACAATAGCATCACATCAAATCAAACTTGACCCACTATTCTGACTGTTCCAGAAAGCCTGCTATTTATTTCTCTTCCTTCTTAGAAGCAGAGGCTGAACAACAACTGATTAGAATTCTGTAATTTGCATAATCAGGACCTGTATGCAAAATTTTATCCAACTATTTGTAGCACTCAGTGCCAACCTGAAAATTTTTTGAGAACCCCCAACCTCATCAGGTGTCAGCAACTGCATTTCAGGCTGGAATTTGAACACAGAGAATCATGGCACAAAGTTGTTGAATTGCATTAATTCATTGTTCAATCCCTTCTGTTATAACCACCCCTTTTAAAACCTTTCCCGACTATACAGCAAAGGCAATTTTCCAAGATGGTATTAAGGGCTTGGCTGTTTCACTGTTATTGCCATGAAAGTGCCACCCACCCAAGCGGTGGCTGCTCCAGCCTTTGTCAGAAATGCTGCAAGAATAGCTCAACTTGCAGCAAGTGACAAAGCCCTTGCTTGGACAACCCCTTAATGGCCTCCTCTTCTCATAAAAGCGGAGGTGTTTGGTACAGTCTCTTCACTGAGCTGAGGACAATCAATGAGAAGCGTCTCTGAGATACAAATTGCAATAACACAGCTAAAGGCAGCTGACTGCAGGTCAAAGCACAGTGGGCCCAGACACAGCAGGTATCTCACATGGCACCAGCAGGCCAAAGGACAGAGAAGCAAGAGAGAGGGTTATAATGGTGACTAACATAGTCTAAGTGTTGGCAGAAAATGTTCCAGCAACAACAAATAATGACCTTCCTCCTGCTGAGCCCTGCCACGGTGGTTTTGGATGGCAGCACACCAAAACTCAGATTCTCCTGCCCTGACCTCACAATCTCTTTATTGTTCAATACAGAGGTTAGCTGCAGGTTTTCTTCTCTACCCTGTCACATTCCCCTGCTGACATGCCTCTAGTGCGTGGTTTTAGCTCTGTTTTCCCTGCACCCCTATGCTATCTTCTGAAGCATGGAAACTGTAAAACAGGCAGGCTCACTGCCCCAGGAAGTACCTATAGAATAAACCAAGAGAAGGGTGGCTGCAGGTTTCATCATGTTCTTCACCTGCCATAATCAAAATGAGATACCCTACATACAGTTTAATGTCCTTGTTGCTTCACTTTATGCTGTGTTTTGTTAAGTATGGGTAACTCAGTGTGCCTGGGAGGACAGGGAAATAACAGTTTTGCAAAGGGTCATTTGTATTTTGTTTCAGATGCTTCAGGACTTCTTTTGTTTTTCCTGTCCTCTTTACAAAATGAAGATTGCAAAATCCTGGTGATGTGAAATTCACTAATGAAAGTGCTACTAACATACAATTCACTCAGAGCTCTGCTGCTTCAGAATTTGGGAATTAACTCTAAACAACCAGCACACGACTCAGTCCTCCCCAAATACAGTGTATCCTCATTAATATGAAAATCATAATCTAAATAAAACGTTGAGACTTCTCATTTTTTAAATGTACCTTTTGGTTATTTGGGTTTTGCTGTTTGTTTTTTGAGGCTTCTGAGTTTGTTCATGCGATTTATGAAGATGATGTATAAAAATTTCAAAAGTTAGGACAACAATATTAAGCTGGGAAAGAGAGAGCAAGTCTTGAATTAAAAGAAAGGTATGTTAGTGGGAATTAAGCTCTTTGATCACCTTTAAGTTATCCTTTTGTGGTATCTGGAAAAGCACAGCTTGTTTGGGTGTTTTTTTTCTTAGAACAACTAAACTAAGGCTCACAATTCATTGCTTGTCTACAGAAATCTGGACTTTAAGCAAAACACTAAACATATAGGACTGATAATAGAAACACCAAGTGATAAGACTAGAACTTGAACTGCTGCTTTATCGCACAGCATAGAACAATGTTTAGACTGTCTCCAAAACCAACCTGCCCATAAGTCTCTGGACCTCACAACTAGATTCAACTGGGGCAAGCAATGGGGCTCGTGACTTATGTTCTGCCTTTCTAAATGTGTGACAGCATGTAAATGAAAAAAAGGGACATTTCCTTAGCAGCTTTAAAATACTTTGCACTTTGAGTGTTTACTGGTTGCCATGGCAAGCAGGCAGGTTTAAATAGTGAATGTGAAACAGGGACCTGCTTGGCCAATACCATGGGGCGGGAAGGCCCTGCGTGTGCAGCAGTATGGCAGTTTTGCCACTTCAGACCCCAGATATGTCTGGGACTTTGCATCCAACTGCTTCCTTTTATTAGTTTCATGTAAGACAGAAGCATCAAGGATAAATGAATCATTGTTTCCAAACCAGGAGATCAGAACAGAGGTTTGAATACCATGAGATGTTGGCACTGGTGGTTAAATAGCATGTCTTACTTCCCTGTTTCCCTTACACCCATCCCATATATCACAGCCTCCTCAGTTATGCCAATGTAACTGAGGCTGCAGTGTAAACAAATCACTAGAATGATTTGGGCTAAACATCTTTTTGGAGGGCTGTTTGAATATGGGAGAGATGACCAACAAACATTTAAAAATCTGAAAATCAGCTGCATGATCTGCAACCATGATGCCTTTCCTTGAATATACAGGGAGCTCAAGGCAGCTCCACTGGATGTGCAAATTACACGTTTAAAGGAAGTGTGTTGGGGCATGTAAGCAACTTTGAGAATATATCCTCCAAAAAGAGACAAAAAAAGAGAATCATGGCCTGATACTAGATTACAGGAAATAGAAAGGCATAAGCTCAAGAAAGAGAAAAGAATAAAAGTTGGGAAGAGAGAACAAGAAAAAAGAGTGTACCAAGGACCAACCTTATCTCAAAAATATAACTGCACAGCATGATTCATAGAATAACACAGATTCGAAAGGATATCTGCAAGTCATCTCATCCCTCATCCAGCTGCCTGCTCCAAGCAAGGCAAACATAGAATGTATCACTTAGTGCTTTGTCCAGTTGAGAACTGAATGTCTCCAGCTTCTCTGGGCAACATGTGCCAGTGTTTGACCACTCTCAGGGTGAAAAAAAAAAAATCCCTTACAGCTAATGGGAATTTCTCGTATTCCAGCTTTTGTCTGTTGCCTCTCATCATTTCACTGGGCACCTCTAAGAAGAATCTGACTATGTATTTTCTATCTCCTCCCACAGACAGTTAAAGAAACTCTCAGGATCCCCAGTTACCTTTCTCTCAAGTCTGAACAAATCCACTTCTTTCTAGCCTCTTTGAGCCACTCAACATCTGCTCCAGCACTGTGGTCAAGCCCCATGGTCCAGCCCCCTATCTTGCTGGCCTTTGCTGGACTTGTTCTTGTTCATCAAAGCCTTTATGGAACAGGAAGCCCAAAACAGGACATGGTACTCCAAATGCAGTCTTGCAAGTGCTCAACAGAGAACAGGTTCACAGAGTAATTCTGGTTGGAAAGGACTTAAGGAGGTCATCTAGTCCAACTGCCTACTCAAAGCTGGGTCAATAACCATCCCCCTGGACCTGCTGCTGCGGTCTAACACAGCCCAGGATGCAGCTAGCTGCCTTCACTGGTAAGGGCACACTGCTGACTCGCTCATCTCACCCATCCTTACATGTCTATGATGTAGATCTCTCTAAGCTAGGCACCAAAAGCAGCCTTTGAAAATAATAATAGAATTAGACGTCTGACCCATTTCAGACATCTGCTTTAGCAGGAGATGAATCACACTCCAGCAATGCCTGTTTCCATCCACTGAATATAAAGGTAGACCAGGGTGATTAGTACTGATATAAACGTCCATATTGGTGGTATTGACTTTCAGCCAGATTAATCCTACCTCATAAATTCTGCCACATCCCCAGCTTTTGCTGGAAGATGTTACACATTTGCATACGTGTGGGTGAGTTTGCACTTGCAGGTTTCCTTTGAATGTGAAGAGAATACAATTAATAAGGATATAGCTACACAAATATGCACTGAACTGGAGGTACTTGAAAAAGCTGATTCACATTTCAGTGGCAGATATTCTAGCAAATATCAACCCTAGTGGTTTCTGAAAGTTAGACTGCTTTAAATGTATGCCTGAGATTTTATTTTTAATACTCTAGGTAGCATGAAGATCCTTTCTTTTTCTTTTTCTTCTTTTAATTTGGTAATATTAATTTGATTTTCTAAGGGGAAATAGAAAATTCTGCATTAAAGCAGTCAAGAGTACCAAATTCTGCATGCTATCCCCATTGAGATCATCCTTAATTCTGTTTTTTCTCAATGACATCTGCAAAAAGGAGCATGTAGTCAGCAAATCTGACTGCCTGTAGCTCCTGGTGGAAAGGTCAGATAAAGTTCAATTCCTTTATAACAGAGCAACAATTCAGATCTTTAATCGTTTGTCCTGTAGACTAGCATGATCATCATCTTTCAGTGAACATAATGGTTAAAAATTGCATTAAACCTCCCCTTTCTGAACAATAGCTCTCCTTTTGACCTCTCTGTAACCCTGAGTATGATGGGCTATTATCCAATTTGAATCACAGATGAGTGTTACAGTTTTCAGATGCATGTTAAATAAACTGCCACTTTCTTCTGACTGAAGACAGACACACCATCTATGCAGGAAAATCCAGGCAGATAAGGGAAAAAGCATCACATCCCATTCCCAGAAGCCAGTCTAGACAAGCAATGTGCGTATTCTTTTAATAAGTATGTTTTGCAATGTTGAGAAACTATTGATCTTAATCTTAAGAGCTGACTTTAGCTTCCTTTCATGTACTTTGCAGCAGCTTTCTCAGAAGTCCACTGCAAGTCTTCCCAGTCATGACAGTGTCACATCTGAGCAGCAGTCTGCATGCAGAAGGGACCAAGATAAGTATCTCTGAGCAACTGATGGTGTAAATACAAAATAGAAAAGGGTTTTGTTTATGCTGGTCAGAGTAGATAGGAAAAATGAGTCTGGGAGAGAGAAGACAGGACTCTTACAAACTAATTCTGAACTATGAGATTTATTAGCCTCTGCAATTATTACTCTGAAAAAGATGTAGATATCCAGCCACTTGACTCACAGGGCACAGCATACAGTATTGCATTTAGACTACTGCATTAGAAGAGGATGGTCTAAAGATCTAATTCAATGCAAGGAGGTTTTCAAATCACTTGGTTTGGTCTTAGCCAAATGGTATCGCCAAGCCTTCCTTCAGTGATTAAGTTTTCTGCAGAAATCTCTCTCGGACAGGTCTCTAGCAAAATTCCAGGGGATCTTTGGAGCAACTGTCTTCACAATGGAGAATGAAGCAGAACTCAACAGGAGTCTGGCTGATTACCCTAGGAGGATTCAGAAATGAAAACTGGTGTTCTCCACTTTGTTCCATCTGTTTATGCCTTTCTACATTCTTATGCTCCTCAAGTTCAGAAGCTGGCAGTCAGTTCCTCTCTTAGCTTCCCATTATTTTAATTTAACTTTTGACATCACATGTAACTCTAACCACGCTGGAATTTATACCAGGCCTGGAAGGGTAAAGCTCCATGTTCCTGGGGAAAGAAGTATGGGGCTCAGAAACACGGTGAGATTTGTCCGAACAACAGTGCAGCCCCTGCACCATCAGAGACAGGGAACAAGCATTACAGATAAAACAATTAATGGATTTGAGGCAGTGCTATGCTCTGACCAAGATCACTTCTGCTTCTTTTTTAGCCTTCCATCTCTTCTTAACCTCACTTAATGGTATTTAACACAGAACTAGATATATTCTTCAAGCAGTAAACTACCACACTGTTCATTGCAACAACTCTTTGTATCTCATATCAGGTTTATATGTTGGTTTGTATGAGCCCGTGTTTTATATGTAAGGGATAGAAACATGCAACCAAGGTGAACAAAACCTATAGCTCAACTAGTTTTGTGGTGCAGGCAAATCCCTTTTTTATTTTTATGTTAGTTAACAGTGAATTTGTGTTCAGGACACACAGAGCATACTTATTAGCAGTAAACCTGGATTTAGTAGTAGTAGTTCTAGCTGAGGTACATGTCCACCAATTTCATAGATATGCATAACACCTCCAGACCTCCAGTAAGTCTCTCAAAGGATATATAGACCTCAAACATATGTTACCTCTTAAGCTATACATGGACCATATACTCCAGAAACATGACCACCACTTTTGAATGATGCTTATCTTGTTATCATCTGATTGCTGGGGTATCACTAATATTATAGCAGAAAAAAACCTATTTTGAAGCAAAAATGCTGACACTGAGGGTAGCAACACAGTTCAGCAGTAGCTATTTAAAATAAACATCTCATATTTTGAGCAGAATCAGTAGGATACAACAGACGTTCAATGCAAAAGGACCATTTTCTGCTTGGGGTGTTAGAGATTTAATAATAAATGTGGCCTGAGGATTCAAATTTATAGTCTGGTTTTATGGGAGCTTCTGAGCACTCAGCACTTCTGAAACAAGCCAGCAGTGTTTGTCAGAGGTATTAGATTACCTCTGGGCCAGCCAGATGCTCAGGCTGTGAGTGAAATGCTTCAGCCCAGGCAGTGCCTCGAACAGACACCCACACCCCCACAGAAAGCAGCAAGCCTGTCCTGAGGAGGACTCCTCCAGCAACCCTGTCTCCACCCACTGCTGAACCTGCTTGTGGTGTGCCTGCTCTGGGGCTTCTTGTCATTTCCCGCTACCCATGGCCTCCCCTTTGCAGTTAGGTGGACAGTCACTAAACCTGGCCTGAATCTGTTTTCAAGATCACCACATCCACTCCATACACCGCAACACAACTTCCAACAAAAGATGCCCCTGTACACTACTTATTTCACTGTCTCCTTTTATACCTTTTCACGAAAGTTTTAGAAAGTTGCCTGCACAGCAGGCAGAGCGAAGATGGAAGCCTAACACTAACGCAAGGATCAAACAAACATTTTATCACAACAAAACCTCTGGCAGCTAGTAGGAGCAAAACAAATATTAAACGTCAGACTTCATTGGGGAAAGTCAACTCCTAAAAAAGTGTTGCAGATAGCCCATTTGTTCTGCAGATCACCCTGTTTCTCCAGCCATCTTTTAAGTGGGATATGTACAACCTGCTATAGATGTATATTAAACATGACTGCAGATTAGCTATTACATTTGGGCCATTTCAGCAGGAAAGGCAGCAGTGTTGCAATCACCAGCTGCACCAGTATCTGAGATGGCCTTGCAGTCCTCTAGAAATGCCTGCTGTCAGCACATGCTATCTTTTCTTATGTCTGATAAGGTGTTGATTTTAAAATCTGCATGTTACCTCACCTACCCCCAAATCCAAGTACCAACAGAATATATTCTAGAGTTACTTAAGCAGTTTATTGCAGTAATAAAAGTCATGTGACTTTCATAAGCAGTTTTGCTAAAACTTTATGCAGATATTTCTACCAAAAATATTTTTAGTGTAATTTATTGAAGTGAATAAAGTCTCATGTGAGGTCTCCCAAGACCCTGATTTGTGTTTATTTGCAAATCTCATATATTACTGCTAAAAGATATATGAAAAGAAAAATGTACCTTAATATAGGGAATGCAATGAAGGACACACAGAAAGCATATGCTCAGGCTGGGGCACAGCATCCCCAAAACAAACCCAGATCCTGCATGGGCTTCCCAGCAGCACCTCCATGGCTAGAGAGATTTGTCAAAAGACAATTTGCTTTTCTCTAGCACAACCCAGCCTGGTAAGAAATGAAACTGGGGGCCACTGGAGGCTGGAGATGGACACCTGAGGGAAGATCCCCATGGCAAAGGGGGTAAATGCACCTAGAGAGGCCATGGCCCTGAGCACCCACACTGATGTGGGGACACCCCTGAGAGACTGCAGCTATGGGGAACCCATGCTGTTACAGGAATGCCCCCGAGGGACTGAGGCTATAGGTGAACCATGCCACTACTGGGATACCTCCAAGGGACTTCAACTATGGGAGAAACATACCAATGCAGGGACACCCCTGCAGAACCGTAGCTGTAGGTAATGCGCACTGTAGTGGGGACACTAAGAAACAGCTCCATTAAAAGGAGTTAGAAGTAAAGAGCAGTAGAGAAAAATCTAAATAAGCAAATGATGTCAGACAAAATGAATAAGCAAAATGCAGCAGCAAGAAACAGTTCCACAGACAACCCCAAGCTCTTATGCTACCAAGGAAACTGGGACAGACTAACTGTTACATGGGGTGAAAGTCAGGGAAGTTGAGGCTAAGAAGGGGAGGGGGGATGATAAGTGTTTGATTTTAAGGTGAGTCAGGGGAAAGAGGACAAAAAGTGTGTTTGTGTCTTTTTTTTTTGTTGATACCCTAATCATTCATCAGAAAATTGTGCTGTTTGCAAATAAATTAAGTAACAATTCCCTGAGTCGAGCCTGTTTTGCCTGCAGCTTCCCTATCTATAAGAATTAGTCTGCTTGAGGCTTTTATAAAGGAGCTTCCCTAGTTATTCAGCTGTCTCTCCTCAAAGAAGCAGCCACAGAGCATTGCCAGTTGTGCCTGATGAAACAGGCCGTGCAAAGATGCAATTTATGCCTGCAGAATTGTTTGGGAGGCTGAGGGGAGCAAAGCGTTTTGCTGAAGTTTGTCTGGAAGCCATATAAGTCTTAGTGCCATTTGCTTTTGCTTTACATAGGTGTTTGTGCCACGTATGCTAGAAGGAGACCAGGACAGTGAAACAGAATTAGCCAATTTCCAGCATTTCCTCGATGCGGTGGCCACATTTGCTGTGCATGCATCCCTCAAACCACCCCAGGCCAGGCTTGAACCAGCAACACTGCTGAGTGAGCCTTTCTGTACTCAGAGTGGTAAGATCTGAGTAATACATTCTCCACTACAGCTCTTCTTTAGTGAAGCCTGCCTGGTGGATGCCTGGTTTCCAGCCTTTTTTAAGATTTACAGAATTTCAATTAAATTTATGTTCATAAACACATGGAAATTGCTCAGCAAAGTGAGATGTGTGCACACCTATCTGCATTTCAGTTTGGATGGGATGGGAATAATTAACAGCTTTCTGCTTAGAATGAACAGGTTATGATCTTCACTAATTCATTTCTTACTTGAGTTGTTGCTTGTCCCAGACCACACCCTCTCCACTTGTGGTGCAGCAACCTTATTTTCTTCCCAAGCACACTACACAATGTGTCTTAGTTCCTTCCTACTGATCAAATGTGCAAGGTTCCCTATTTTGGACCTACTAGCTGCTATCAATGCCACTGACTTAATGAACAGAATAAGTTTTCTAATATGCCTGACTGTAAACGCAGTTTCCCTGACTGTTCTGCAGCACAGAGCTAGAGACTGCTCTTTCAGCAAACACTTCTGCTAGTAAATTTTTTGCAAAGATGTTTGTGGGCAACAAGCACAAAGATGAATGTAAGTCAAGGCAAATGTGTTGAAAATTTCAAACGTTTATTTTTATCTTTTCCCAATATTTTTCTAGCTTTCTAATCTTCCTAAGAACTACATAAATTAGATTAACTCTTACCCACTGAAAAATTCCATGCCAAATTCTCATAAGCAGAGCTGGAGGTGAGGTTTTCAGTCAGGTCACCCCCATCCTTACCTCCAACACACCTCAGCAACACAGTCCAGAAAGATAATATCTCTAACTTTCACCTTAAACAACATATTGTGGTAAATGAAATACATTTCTTCAAAAATCTAAAATAACTTTTTTCAAAGAAAATGTTTTTCCTCCAGTTCTAACCGTGAGTCATGGTGTCACTCCAGCTATGAGTTTTATCCATTATTTCAGTTATTACAGTCTTCAGCACAAGTCATTTTATCTTTGGTATGCTGCTCCCACCTCTGCCTTTTAAAAAACAAGATTTTCAGTGTGTGCCAGTGTAGAAGCCCTGGACAAAAAAACACACGTCTGTTTCCCTGCACACAAAAATCCAAATGAAGCTACCCACCTAGCACTGGTATCTCAGAAATACACCCCCACATTTTCCCTTGCTGTTTTCCCACACTGTGCTGCCTTAAAAGACACAGTAACTTGGTTCCCAGTCACAGATTATGCAGAAATATAAATGGCAATAGTACTGTGAAGAACCCCCACTCCAACCCTTATGCCATGCCAATACACACTGGCTGGCCTAACACAAGCTTCACACTTGGTGAGCAGCTTTGCTGTGTCATCCTAGTAAGGTGTTAAGGAGCTGATGTCCTTGCTCAGTATGACAAAGGCACTGGACATAGAGCCAAGAATAGGCCATAAGGGTCTCAGCCAAGGCAGCAAAATCATGACAAGTTTGACAAAGGGAAGGCTAGAGTTGTTTCTTGTCTCCTCCTGCTTCTCCTCCTTCTTAACATCCGCACAACAGATCAACTGTCACCATGCCCACAAGAGGCAATGCTCCAAAGCAGGACTCCCAAACCCTCCATGGTCAAAACTACAGAGCAGGAAAGCTAAGTATGCACACAACAAAGTCCCATTTGCCCCCAGTACTACATTTGCTGCATGAACTGTGACTTGCACATCCACCAATGGTGTGTGTCACATTCAACAAGATCATCCCATGTGTGGCTTAGCAGATGCTACCAACCATGAACGAGTCTAGTCATGCTGTGACTTCCTCTCATGTCTGTGGGTCCTCCTTAGTGAGTGTGCCAGAATACTGAGGGGGACTTGATTCCTCTGATCAACATAAACATGAGCAGATGCAATTTTGTCCCATAGCATGGGCAGAATAGCTAGAATTTCAAGTCTAGCATGAATCAATGTTGGAATGTTGTAACATTTGCAGCAATACTGCAAAGAACAAAGTGCATGCTGATCTCCACTGGTGAAGAAAACAAAGTTAACCAAAAGAATACTCCTATGACTGAGTCAGAAAAGAAACCTGGACTATACAGAGGTTCAAGATGGCAATGACCAGAAGTTGCACCTTGGGAGGATCAGATTGGGCCCTGGGAAACTTCTTAAGTAGGAGAATAATACAGTCCTGAAACAATACATCTGTCCTATATAGAGGGATGGTGGAGTCTTCATCCTTAGAGATGAAGTGTAAATCAGACTAGCCATGGCTTTGCCTGATGCTGGCAATAGTCCTGCCTTCAGCTTGAGGATGGACTAGAGACCTTCAGAGGTCCCTTACAACCAGCATTCTTGGCAACACAGTCTAGAACTGAGAGCTGTATACAATGGTTTGATTATCTGCACAATCCCATCCACTCTTATTTGCCTGAAGTTTATCCCTGGCCTACGTGTTGCAGCATCTTATCTAAATATTTCTCAGCCTTCCTTTCTAAAAATACTGACTGTAGTACCCACAAGCAGTCTGTTCTTTGAAGGCTCCCTTCTGTTAGGCTGAAGCTTCTTCTTCCCTGTGTAGGAATAAGTACAACAGGGAGTAAGGAAAAAGGGGTGACCCCTCAGATAAGGTGAAAACTTAAAGCTGACACACTTAATGAAGTTTGTTATCAGGCAATGGAAATGGATCTGACCTTTCCGAGTATAAGCTCTGCAATGCTACATTCTTGCACATCTATGTCATTAACCCAGAGCTCATAAATAGTGTTAGCTAGATTAATTTGTGATTATACACTAACTTTAATGCCAGAAAGGACTATTTGAACATTTGTTTTGGCCTCTGGAATATCCCAGATTTTTACACTTAACTCAGCCACTCTCACAGAAGGACTACAAGCCTTGTGCTTGACAAAGTACATTTTCCAGAAAGACTTATTTTCAGAAATCAGGAAGAGCCATTTACTGCACCCATTGACAGTCAGCATCAACTTTTTTTCACTATCTCTTAGAAAAAGGTGCTCAGTGACTAGAATTTCCTTGGTATCAGCAATGCAGCTCTTGGTTCTTGTTCTCTTTTCCTGATAGATCATTTGGCTTACATATATGTAATATTTTTTCCTTCATTAGATTTAAAGCATTGATCTCAATCTTTCTCTTTGTAAAACAGATTTAACTCTTTAAAATCTTCTACCCTGTGAGTTTTGTTGCATAGAGTTCTTGAATTATTTCTGTACCTCAAAAGACTCCTCTATACCTTCTCCAGGTAGGTACATAATTTTTGACATCATTTTTGAAATATGGAGAGTGGATCTGCTCCCAATTTCACTGTACCAGTCTCACCTTGTAATTGCTAAGTAAAAAAGAGGATTGTGAGGTGCTTGAATTCCCCAATGGAGATTCCATTATGTTGTCAGATGTACCTAACTTCTTCCCAGAGATACATCAAAAGGCAGTAGCTCCTCATTTTGCCAGCCTAATCTTCACTTTGCATCAGCATTGATCTCCCTACTGAAACAATTCAGAAACCTGTGCAGCAGCTCTGTCCACATTAATACTTGCTGTCTCACCAACCCACCAAAATGTTCCAATGTTTCTTAGTTGAATACTTCAGCAACAGTTATTCTATGATTGATTTATATTAAATGAGTGGGACAGTATCACGCTTTGTGCCAGTCATTAGGAGGTGAATAGAACTATTACTTACTGTGGAAAACAGGAACTTGTGTTGCACAAGTAATAGAAGGAGGTGGGCTAAAGCCACAAGTAAGCATGTTTCTGTATTACACTGACCCTGCTGGATCTTCCCTGGAAAGATCAGTGACTTCCTTTAGTCTGATTTGCCACCCTTCAGCCACTGATGGTGCAGAATTCATGTACGGAAACTAAAGTGTTGTAGGAAGAATGACAAGACCATGTCAGATTTGTTCCCTGTTACTCAGCAGTTTTCAGCATGCCCTGTCATATATGATTCTTCACTCCTTATGCAAAGGGTCTGAAAACGTCAGTAATTTCTGAGCAGTGTTGACAGTACTGAATTGTAGCAAGGCATGCTCACTAGATTTGCAGAGCTGTTCTAAAGATTAAATGTGGTTTAGACAGCCATCAGGCCCTTTAAGCTGATGCTGTTTCAGGGGAACAACTGTAGCAAAATCCCAGGCACCTTCTTCATGGTATGAGAGGCAAGATGTCCTTTCTACATCTACAAGGATCAGGCAACACCTTCTTTAGAAGGATAGTTTAAAGTGAAGTCTCTACTTTCCCATGGTTCTGAAATAAGTCTGTAAAGTTATTCCTTTGTTCCTACAACACCAAGCCAGAGCAGAGCGCATTTAGTCATTTATCTGTTAGCAGAACTGATGCCTTCATTGACTTTTGTTTATAGATCCAAAATAACCGGGTTTTGCCAAAAAAGTCTATCTTTCTCAGTTTTCTCTTTCCTGATTTTTTGTCCTAAAATTCATAAATCCTGCCTGAGTTCTCTCTCTAGCAGTACATCATTTGGACATTTAATTAATAACTCTTTGGATTAACTGCTTGCGTTAATGCCACAGCTTACATTCTCAGTATTTAGTGGTCCCTCAAGGACCTCTATGCTCCTTCTCAGTTACCTCATAAAATACTTGTTCATGGAGTGGAGTTGCGTAGCTTAAGAAGTTGCTAATGCAGCACAAAGATTTCAGATTAAATTACTGCTTCAAAAGAGATGAAATCAGGAGTCTATCTGGTCATTCAGGTTACCTGCAAAATACTGCCATTTGGCAGGGATCAGGAAATTGTTTTAATCTGTATGGCTTCCTGCCTGAAGCCTTCTTTTTTCTCAGCCTGAGTTCTTTAGCTCTTCATTGCCTAAAAATGGTACCTGTCCCCATTCATAACTCCACCCTTCCTGCTTTGGAATGGAAACATCAGGAAATGGTCACTGTTGCTTTATTTCACAGGCACATGTTGGAAGCAGGTGAGGGACCATATGCTGGTACTTGCCCACAGAACAGTTTTACTTGTCTCCCCTGATGGGAAGATGTTCATTTCACACAGAGAAGCATACTGAAGAGATTCCCCAGGTTACCATGGAATTAATTCCTTACACCTTCCCGGTGTGGCACAGCATGGAGCATTCACCATGGGCACCCACAGTACTTCTGCATCATTCTTCTTCTCCAGCTAGGCATAGCCAGTCTGAGTCTCACAGCTCTTCTCTACACTTGCATATTACACAAAAATCTCCCCACACTTCGTCCAGCAAGACACCCATATATTTATGAAAAAAGTCAGAAGTATCTACTGTTTTATTGAAGCAAACACAAAATCCATGTGCCTCACTTTTAACCACTGTTTAACGATCACTTTTAGCAACCTGTAACATTTGTGATGCTAACATGTAATGAGGACAAGAAGCAATGCTTTGGTAAACAAATATGATACATTTTCTATAAACAATTATCTGCAGTATTGGCATCTTCAATTACAGTTACAGTGTGATTCTGCTATTGGGAATGCCTTCAAGGACAGCCTGTGAAAAAGCTGTATCATCAAAACCACTCCTAAGAGGAAATATTTGGCAAACTGCCTATAAAAACCACAAAAGTAGCATAACCAAGAAACCTTGGTGTTGTGGTTTAAGCCTGGCTAGCAACCAAGCCCCATGCAGCCACTCACTTACTCCTACCACAGTGGGATGGGGGAGAGAATCAGAAGAGTAAAAATTAGAAAACTTGTGGGTTGAGACAAACAGTTTAATAGGTAAAGCGGAAGCTGTGCACACAAGCAAAGCAAAACAAGGAATTCTTTCACTACTTTCCATTGGCAGGCAGGTATTCGGCCACCTCCAGGAAAGCCAGGCTCTGTCACACATAAATGGTTACTTGCGAAGACAAACATCCTAACACCAAATGTCCCCCTTCTTCCTTCATCTTCCCCCAGCTTATATACTCTGCATGACATACAATGATATGGACCATCCCTTTGGCTAGTTTGGGGCAGCTGTCCTGGCTGCGTCCCCTCCCAATTTCCCATGCCCTCCGGTCCTCTTGCTGACAGGGCCTGAGAAACTGAAGTCTTTCACTTAGTATAAACATTACCTAGTAATAACCAAAAACATCGGTGTGCTATTAACATTGTTCTAGCACCATATTCAAATCACAGCACTACACCAGCTACTAAGAAGAAAATTAACTCTATCCCAGCTGAAACCAGGATACTTGGAAAGTTCAGATCAAAACTGACTGAAGGTAATTATGTAAGTGCTTATCCAACAAACACTATGCCAGAAGCACTGCTTCAGGAGAGAAAAATAGCTGTGAGTCTAGCTACCATTCACTTCCAGGGGTGGGCAAGACAGCTAAGATGTGACACAGAAAAAGGATAAAGCTGTAAATTATTGAAATGTTTGCTGAGTTTTTTCTACAAAAATATTTTGATAAATGAAATCAGGTCACAGAAAGTGTTATTAAAAACAATCAATTTGCACTAAAAAAAACCAAGGTGCAGCAGCCTGTGAGCTTTTGCAACAGTTAAAATTCACTGTAGAAAGCTGGACTGTGCCAAAGCTGGGTAGCAAGTGAAAAATGTGTCATTTTTCTCTGATCTGAGTGGCAAGACACAACCATCTATGGTCAGAAAAGAAGAAAAAGCATTGAATGACAAGGTAAAGAAAACCAAAAAGGCTTGAAGCTCAAGCATTCTTGATAAACATTACAGCAGCTCTTGCCCAACATAGGAGTTTGTATGTGGAAGAAGTGAGAAAGTTTGTGATTTTTCTGCCCAAAAGATCAAACTTAGTTCCAAGATGAGAATCATTCCAACGATGCTTTGGCACATACACTCACATGTAGCTGGTGGGGCTAAAAGTTTCAGCAGAATTGCTGGCTTAAGAAAGATCAAACCTGCTCTTCTGATTCCAGGAACCATGAAGTTGAGGTTGAAACTTTCAAAATCCTTTTTTTTTTTTTTTTAATTGTACCAGTACTGCAAACGCAAGTTGGTGTACTGCAACATGGTTACCTTGTTGAAGAGCAAGAATTTAATAAGTGCATTTCCAAAGTTTTCACCCAAAACTGCAGTCCTTGGCCACAAATATTTTTACAGTGTAAGAATCCAAATATACACGTAAACTAGACTTCCAGATAATCATGGGAGATCTTACAGATGTACAAAAATATGTGATAGGAGAGTGTAAAGAAGACAAAGCCAGGCACTTCTCTGTGGTGCCAGTGATAGAAAAAGAGATAATGAGCACAAATAGAAATACAGGAAATTTCTGAAATTAAGAAAAAACTTTTAATGTGAAGGTGGGTGAGCACTGGAAGAGGGTGCCAAGAGAAGCTGTGGAGTCTCTGTCCTTGGATATATTCAAAACCTGACCACACAAGGTCCTAGGAAACTTCCTTTAACCGACCCAACTTTGAGCAAGAAGGGTTGTCAAGATGACCTCCACAGGGCTCTTGCAACCTCAGCTATGCCATGATTAGTCTCTTTGCTCACTTCAATGACATGAGAGTTTATTTCCTGTAAAAGGATGAAGAGATTTGCAGTGACAGAGACATAAGACACGCAAGCTGGCCCATGCAAGAGCTGTCACACACTCTTCAGTGCACTGACCACCGAATAATACTTACAATTGCAAAACAGCTTCATTTATGGCATAGGCCAGGCCTAGTGACAGGCATAGCCTTTCTACTGGCTTGCAGTGCCATGTCTTGGGACTGCGATGGGATGGTGGTAGACTGGCTCCACTGAGGTTATTCTAGTGGTGCTAGCAGATGTCAAGGGCTTGGATGATGGTTGCTTGCTCAAAGACCCAGGAATCCTGCTCAGGTTTCCCTGATCAGACAGTGCAGACTCAGGATACCAGTCTCTTTTTAAGTCCTGGGATAAAGAATCACAGCTGTTTGTGAATGATTTGAGGAGGCTGTGAAAGCAGTAACTGAATCAGCAATGCCTCCTTTGTTCCACATATGAGGAGGTTATAATTTGCCTGTTTGAAGATTTGGCATGTTACAGGGATGTCTGATACCTGGGGAACGAGATTATGCCTACTTCTAGGCACTTTGTCTCCTACTCACATCTCCTGGGCTTCTTGATCCTAGCGCTCAGTTTCTTCTACCTCATAATTTCGGTCATGACAAAAGTACTTCCAGGGACAAGTACCTCTGGGTTCATCAAAGTGATGCAAAGTCCATGGGCTTGAGTTGATGTGGTAATAACAGGTCAAAAACAGATGTAGAAAACTTTCAGTAACAAACACGCAGGCACCTAAGGAAATGATACAGGTTTTATATATCATCTGGTGAAGTATCCTGCCACCAAACGATAATAACTGGGAAATTGATGGTGCCATTATGAATACCTTTGAGGAAGGGCTGTGAAACAGCTGCATAATCAAAATTATATCTACAGGGAAATTCTCAATTAAATATCTGCAAAAGCCCTATAAGTAACATGATATCATGCACTTGGTAAATTTTTGAAAAAAAATTGCTAGCACAATGCTGGCTCATGTTCACCTGGTGTCCACCAGGATCCCTCAGTCCTTTTCTGCCAAGCTGCCTTCCAGCTGGCTGGCCCCCAGCATATACTGGTGCTTGGGGTTGTTCTTTCCCAGGTGTAGGTCTTTACACTTCCCCTTGCTGAACTTCATGAGGTTCCCAACAACCCAAATGTTTATCATCTTTGCTTCCCAATAGCTATACCAGTAATTCTATGTTCAAAATTAAGGTAAATTCCCCAAGTGTCCTTTGCTAATGACAATAGTTGGGAGAGTGATTCTTCTGCCTTTATTTCCACACATGAGTTTTCTCGCTGCTGTTCTTCCTGTTCTCCCTCCCTGCTTCCATGGGTGCATCTCGTTTCTGTGTGCATAGGGTTTTCCTTGACAGTGTTTTGTAGCGGGGATGCTGCAGGGATGTCCTATGTGAGAGAGGGTGAGGGGCTGCCCCGTACTGGTAAAATGCAGCCTTTTCTTTTACTGGCTTTGAATTAACAACTTTGAATTAACACCTTCCAGTTCTCTTGAAAATTACTTTGTTCCTGTGCCATGAGCCACAGAGCAGCTCCCAAAGGCCCTTCTCTGCCTGCTGTGCAAAGCGGAGCAAAGCTCCTCAGGGTTGCCCACAGTCACTGCCCAGGGAGATCCCCTCGCAGTGCCTGTGGAGGTGCAGGGAAGCCGGAGCCACAGGGGTGCAGCCGATGCCTGGAGAGACCCTCGCTTTGAGAACCTGGGGGCTACGGCCACATGTCAATGCTGCCCTGCAGAGGGAGCGAGGCTTTGGCATCGATCGGCTAATAGAGGGCTGTGCAGAGCCACACACCGATCCTGCAGTTACTGCCAGCAGCTGCACCCCAGGAGGGACGAAGCCTGGAAGCTGTGATATTGGACCATTCAAATGGCTGGAGGTGTTCTTGGAGGTGTGTGTCATAGCAAGACGAGGTCAGCTGGCAATGATCAGGCGCTGCTGCATGTCTGTCTTCTGGTGCCTTGCAGGGGCAGAGGGCAAGGGTTGCTGGGGGCAGGGAGGCCTTGTCCCTGTGACCACCCCTGTTCCCCACAAGACAGGTCACGCTTGCAGTGTGAGTCTGTGGAGGTGGTGATGGTGCTGAGGGCAGAGTCTGTCACCAACGGCTGCTCCGGTGGCAGCTCTTCAGTCTCGGCTCTGCAGGGGTGAGGGGGGCCTCTGCGGAGCACCAACAACAGCGTTTGGGTGCAGGGTGCTGCAGGCGAGGCCTCTGTGAGAGGCGGCGGGGCCGCCTGTACCGGCCGCAGCTGGTTCTGGTCGTTTCCAAAAGGCTCCGTAACGAACCTAACGGCTGCCGGAGCTCGGCCAATCAGGGGAGTTGATGGCAGCTCTGGGCCAATGAGAGGGGCCCGTTCACGCCCTAGAGAAGTTGCCTGAGGTAGGGCGGCCTGCAATAGGAGGGAGGAGCAGCAGGGGGCGTGCCGCGGCGGGATGGCGCAGCCCACCAGAGCCTGGGGCCGGGGGGGAGCAGCAAGCAGGGCTGAGGTGTACGGAGGGAAGTGTAGGCTGGGCTTAGCGTGGAGAAGGTTTGTCCTCGGTGTTTAAATGTTTTTCATCTTTGTTTCTCACTACCTAAACCATTTTTCTGCCAGAATGATTTTGCATGCCTACTTTCATCCCCTGTTCTCTTTCGGCCCCCCCTTCCACGGTGGAGAGGACCATGATGGCTGTCCACATGCCTAAGGCACTGTGGCGGTGGCTGAGCGATGCTGGGTGTGAACGCTGAGGAGAGCAGCAGAAAAGCATTTCCACTGTGACCTGGGACTTCCCCCGTGCATGGAATGGGGCTGAGTGGCAATGCTAGTTCCAGGAGGGTGGCCTGGGGTGTCCCGAAGGGAGGTCCCTTGTGGCCTCCATGCTGGCTGCTGGGCACTGTCCACCCCAGCCAGCTCCTAGCTGGATACCTCCCCCTTCCGCCGGGCCCGAACTGGGAGTGGCCCAGTGCCTCCCCCTGCCCCAAGCCAACGCTGTCCTGAAGCAGCTCTCTGGGCAGGGCCGGGGTCAGGCCTGCCCTGGAGCGGGGCTGTGGCACTCCCTGCTGGAGCTGGGCCCATAAGCCCGTGTACATATAGTGCAAGGACTTATGTTTGTACAACAAAACATGTTTGCTTTCTGGAATAAACAAGGGAGTATTTGGCTTCAAGAACATCAGTAATGTTAAGGGGGGGAGGGGGCGGGGGGAGGTTAAACACTCATTCCCGAAGCTTCAGTGTACTTTCCGGCTCCTGGCTGTGATACAGGCCTTGCGTGCCTGAAGAAGTAGCAGCAGGCTAGGCACTAGCTACAGCACAGAAAGCTGTGTAACTGGCCTTTGGAGGGGAAGAGGTAGCAGTGCTCTATGAAGATTGTACCATGGTGTTTCTTACTGGTCTTACCTCATTTCACATCAATGAATGGAATGGAAAGGTGCTGGAGGATTGATTGGAACAGAAGCAAACTTCTCAAGAGGCACTTACAAAATAACATGCAAAGTGTCCTAACTGGCCAGAGGAATTCTGTTGTGCAGGATCCTCCTACACATGACGATCAGCGTAGGAACCCACTGTGATAATTTCAGATCTCCTTTTTCTCTGAGGGGTTTTCTAGATAAATAGTAATGGCTCCTTGCTCAAGGCAAAGTTGGAGTTTATGTTGCCCCATGTAAAGAAAACGTGAGGAGCCTGAGGCAAACTTCTATTACTCATTGCAGGTAGGGAAGGGGAAGGATGGTCTGAATCACGTGCTACTGGGGTAACAGGAAAACAAGCTGGAGCAGGCATTAGAGGCAGTGGAGCTTGGTAACAAGGGAAATGAGCTCAACGTACAGAAAACATGCACTTTCTCAGAGCAATTCAGCTTCTCACATTACGGTAATATGTAAGTTCTTATCCCAGCCTAAACGGCCTTTGCCGGGCAGGAGCCACGGTGAGGAATGGCACCACAGAAGCTTGCTGAGGATTCCCCCTTTCAGTCCCCAAATACAGGGACATCACTTCCAGCAATACCAGAAAGCTGCACTGCCTTGTTCCCAATTCTCAGTTCTCCTAGATGTACTCAACAGGCAGCTTGAGTCTAAAGGAGCCTCATTTATTTGTATGAAAGAGACTTTGTTTGTTGCTGACTTGCAATGGGCCATGTGACACAGGCCTGGAGCAAATCAGTAAATTCAGAAGCCAGACTAATGTATAGAGAGAATTTTCTCTTGAGACGGTGAGGGTGGGGCAGAGGACATGGTAATTACATGCTCCTCATGAGCGCTGCTTTTCTTCCTTTGCCAAAAGCAACTTTGGAGAAAGCATTCCTATTTGTGTATCTCTCATTTGCACTACCTTTCCCCCCCACCAAGACATATTCACATTAAGAAGGCTTGTCATTCTTTCAAGGGAATTCAACAGCAGTGGGAGGAGAACAGAATCCATGGTTGTCTAATTATGATCTGGGACCCTCTCCTGGAAGCCCTGAAGTGTGTACTGCAGCACCAACAATTATCAGAGGCCAAAGCTCGATGCAGAGTGGCCCTACCAAGTCACACATTCCTAGAGGGGGTGCTGTCCTCTTTCTCCTTCCCCTCTGAGTTCTTCAGCTTTATCACCTCTGAGAAGATCTGGAGAGAAGGACTTGGAAATCAAGTGCAGCATACGTTGCTGAAGGCCTGTGTAAGAATGAGGTGTAGTAACATGTAGAGAAGAGAATGACAGTAATGGATGACGGCTTTCTGTTGAGTAAAAAGCAAGAGCACTTGCTACAGTCTTTAGTGTCATCTTGGCAATGAGCAAGGGTGTCCTTGCTCCTCACGGGCCTAAAGTTGTTATAATCACAGAGCCCTAAGTCATCATTTGGCACCACCTGCTTTGCCTCAGGTGACAATGAAATAGTGTGGCTAAACACTCTAACAGTGTGAGTGCCCCCTTGCTGCTAAGACCTGCTGGTTTGGGAACATTGGCTGAGTCAGTTCTACTTCAGAAGACATTAGTTCATGGATCCAAAGTGGACCCAAGGGAGCAGGACACAGTGCTCAGGAAGGGCTAAATGTCCTTATGCAGCCGTTACCACCTGCAGCTTGCTGTCTCCGGCAGCCATCATGCTGACATATTGTCTGGTAGTTGCTTCAGAATGTACAAGGCCACAGGGATGCTATAGTCCATGCTTCCACACTGGAAGGTATAAACACAATCAGGTTACGCAGAAAGTGGATCCAAGGGCAGCTGGACTCCTGAGGCTGTTGTGCTTCCTGCTGTGACACAGGGGATGCCCTCTCTGCGACGGAGGAGGAAGGACGAGCTCTCTCACAGTAGGTTATGTTGCTATGTTGCTCTTAGGCCCAGGAGTTGTGAGCTGAAGTTACAAGTTCCAAATTAGCAGTCAGGTGTCAGGAGCTGGGAGTTGGGAGTAGGGAGCTGTGAGTCGGGAGCTGCAAGTAACGAATTGCAAGTTGAAAGTTGGGAGTCGGGAGCTGGCAGCTGCGGCTCATTCTCATTTGCTGTTCAGAGTGCCCTTGCACTAGACAAAAGCTCCTAAGCACAGGCCAGGCCCACTTTGGGAGCAGGAAGGGGAGGAGCAGAGAGGTGAGGAGACCCAAGGGAAGATGACAAAGGGGACGGGAAGCAGAGCCTTAGTGCCCACCAGGTGCCAGGCCGAGGGCACCATGCTCTTTGGCTGGGTGGGGCTGGTCACGGGTTGTTGTGGGGCTGGAAGTTTGCCTGGGCTCCCTGGGGGACGAGAAAGCCTGTGACCACCTTGCGCTGACGTGGCAAGGCTTTGGTAGCGCGGGGGTTGCAGGAGTGGCTTCTGTGAGGTCAGGAGCTGCTCCTATTTGGAGCCAGTCATCTCCAAAACAGACCCGCCATTGGCCAAATATGAGCTGATCAGTGACACTGGTTGTGCCTTTGTTCAAAGATATATTTAAGAAAGGGTCAAAGACTGTGCAGCAGCTGGGGGGGGGGGGGGGGCGGGGGGCAGAGAGACAAATGTCGGAGAATCAATCCTGCAGGTGCCAAGGTCAGTGGAGGAGGAGGAGGTGGAGACGGTCCAGGCATCAAAGCAGAGATTCTCCTGCAGGCCATGGAGAAGACCGTGGTTGAAGCACATTGTCCTTCTGCAGCCCATGGAGGAGCATGCCCGAGCACCTACCCACACGCCAGCCAGTCAAGGACCCTGGAGCAGGCTAAACGGCACGTAGAGCGTCAGAGATGAAGCATCGTGGACTGACTGCAACCCCTGTTCTCCATGCGCCTGCACCAGTAGAACAGGGAGGAGGACGAGGTAGAAGAATCAGGAATGATACTGAGCCTGGGAGAAAGGGTGGCAAGGCAGAAGGTGCTTTTATTTTTCTTTTTACATTTCATTATCCTACTCTATTTTTAAATGGCAGTCAGTTAAATTACTCCCCCCACAGCAAGTCCGGTTTGCCTGTGATGGCAACTGGTGAATGGATGGCGGTGGAGTGGCCCCGGCAGGACAGCCAAGCTCCCACCCAGATGCTCATGCCCCACCACCCACCACAGGGCAGGGGAGAGCATGGCAAGAACAAGAGTGGGCTCGAAACATAGGTACATTGAGAAAGAGAAGGAAGAGGGGGAGAGCAGGGTCCCCAAGTCAGCAGAAGACAGCAGCGAGGTCTGGCAGAGCCAGGGCCCGTCCCAGCGCCCCTGCCAGGAGCAGAGCGGGTGGGGACAGCCCCAGCTATGGACACTGGGCACGGCACGGAGGATGGGGACGGGGTGGCTGGGACTCGAGAGAGCCAACAGGCAGTTCACAGGCTCTCGGGAGGGGCGGCGCAGGCCGGGACCCGGGCTTTGGCCCTTCCTAGTGAGAGGCCAGAGGCTTTGTGTGGCCCTACACAGGGCCAGCTCTCGGGACCGGGCGTGTTCAGGGCACTGTCGCCTCCCTCGGCTCGGCTCAGCTCGGGGAGGGTCACTTGCCCCCGTCGCCCCTGCATCACAAACGTTGTCGTAGCGGAGCGCTGGTGACATCACAGCTGGCGGAAGGGTGACACGTCACAAACGCGGGGCCAATAGGAACGTGGGCCTGAAGCAAGGCCAGGCGGCACTTTGCCTGCGAGCTGCCAGGCGAAGACAGAGGCTCTTGAGCTGGGAAGGGAGAGCAAGCGCACTGCGAGCTGGGTGAGGCTGCGCCTCCTCAAGCTCTCCTTGGCTCTCTCTGGCACGTGTTACAGGCATGCCCGTCACGCCCTGGGCAGTGAACTGGTACCCCAGGCCAGCAACCTTCGTTGCCTCCTCTGCTTTCGTGGGGCTGCTACTGATGATTGCCTACCGCCGCCTCAAAGTGCCCACGGCCAAGGCCCAGGTAGGAGTCAGTGCTGGTGCAGAGCTGTGCCCTGGCCGGCAGGGTGGGGGGTCAGCAGGGGTCCGAGAGCAGCCCCAGGGGCGGGCTGGGGGGCCCTTGCCTGGCAGGGGAGGCCGTTTCCCAGTCATGCCCTGGCCGGGCTCTGGGGTTTTGCCGGTGCCCAGCAGGCGCAGGGAACGCTCCCCTCTAACGCACTGTTTGCCCTGCCTGGGTAGGAAAGGAGACCAAAGGAGCGCCCATGCAGAGGCAACAAGGAGGACGACAGAAGTAAGCGAGCCCTGTGCAAGGGCAGGTGTCCTGCAAAGACCCGCGCTGGCTCCATGTTCCTATGGACCCGTGTGAGGGGGCTCCATCAGCTCATTCTGTATCCTCTGCCTGTGGCCTTTGACCCCCTGCGGTCCCCACAGCCCTCAAGGATGTGGTAGGTGGAGCCGTCCCCGCTGGTACCCCTCCGGGATACCCCCACCAAGAAAGGTCCCGCTAACGCTGCCCTCTGCCCCTCTGCAGCTCTCCCGTACACCTGGAGATGGATGGCATGTATGAAACAATCGTCCATGAGATACAGAGGAGCATGGAGAACCTAAAGAGAGATTTGGACATGTGAGGCCACCGAGGAGGGAATGGGGACAGCAATGGGGGGCATGGCTTGGGTCTGCTGGCTGGGGAGGGCAAGGGGAAATCTATGGGCCAAAAATGTAAGGGCAGATGCCCTTCTGGAGGCAACGATCTCCATGACACAGAGCTGCCAGTGTCTCCCCTTTCTCCTGGGGCAGAGGGAACCGCTGTGCCCAGCAGGCACGGAGGGGGCCTCGGGCACATGCTGGGTGGGATCCCACGGCAGTGGGCAGTGACACAGCCTGCTGCCTCCTTGGGGGCTGGAAGGATGGCCCGAGGATGCTCCGGAGTGCTGGGCTTAAGCTTCCTCTTCTTCTGCCTCCTCCTCCTCCTCCTCTTCATACAGGTTCAGCCTGGAGACATCTAAGGACAGCAACACTTCCCTCATGGACAGTGAAGATGGGTCCTTTTCAAGTGGCTCTTGGATACTTTTGAGTGACAACTCCTGGACTTCCTCCATGGCCAGTGACTTTGGCTGCTCTTCACGGGCGTCTCTGGCTTCTCTTGTGCACGGAGCAGACATGGCTCATGCCTCCAGCATACACCCTGGCCTGGGCCACCCCAGGGCTGACCTGGAGGATCGCTCTGGCCCAGCAACTCGCCCACCCTGCAGGGAGGAAGTGGACAGATGCCTTGAGGCTGGCACCGTGCACCAGCACCAGCAAGATCTTGCGATCCAGCTGGGTGCTCCCACTCCACCTCCAGAGGCACCTGATGTTTGCTCCAGGGAAACAGAGACGCCTATCAAAGACCACAGAGGCCAGGACGCCTTGGAGGGCCTCATCCCAGAAGCGCAACTGCTGAAGGAACTGGGCCCGCCAGACAATGTGGACGAGACTCCGCAGACTGTCCCAGCCTCAACTCCTCCACCACCTCAGCGAGCACAAGAGCACAACGGGGTGGTGGTTCCCATGGACGACGACCCACCCTTCCTGGACTATGAGGCTATGCAATGGACACCGGAGTATCGCATTGCAAACCTGAAGATACAACAGAACTACCCACTGCCAACCAGGGTCCTGGAAGACAAGGAGAGCTCTGAAGACATCGCCCTGGGGCAAAATGCCGCTCAGCCTCCCCCTCTGCAGGGGTGCACTGAGCTGCCCGACCGCTCTCCCTTCTGGCGTGGGGACAAGCACGTCGAGACCACGAAGCCGGCAGAACAGCTCCCTGGTCCGCAGGATGAGCCTGCCGACCCTCTGGATCTGCACACGGCTGGCTCCAGCAGGCTCTGCCCCGAGCGCAGCGAAGCCCCACGCCACAGCCTGCCTGGCAGTGAAGGCTCCCAGACTTCAGCTCCATCTGCTGCAGCAGGCCTGGGAGCAGGAAGGGGAGGGATGGTGGAAGAAAGGCCTTCTCCCGAGAACAGGCCCAAGAGGCAGCAGAGCCAGAAGAGGGCTGCTGCCGCCCAGCCTTCTCGGCACTTCCACGTGTGCGGGTCCACCCTACGGATCCCTCTCTATCGGCATGGGCGGCTTCTAGTGCGGTGGGACCACACCAGGCTCGTGCCCCGCTGAGAGCAGCCAGACCCAGGAGTCCTGGGGCAGAGACACCACCTCTGCCAGGCAGCAGCTGCTGTGTGCTCGCCCTCACCCTGCTTTGCTGTTAGGGCGCCCGTGCACCAAGCTCCTAGGCACAGACACGGCCCGATCTGGGAGCAGGAAGAGGAGGAGAGGAGAGGACAGGAGAGGAGGCCCACGGGAAGATGACAAAGAGGACGGGAAGCAGAGCCTTAGTGCCCACCAGGTGCCAGGCCGAGGGCACCATGCTCTTTGGGTGCGTGAGGCCGGTCGCGGGTTGTTGTATGACTGGAGGATTGCCGGGGCTCCTGGGGGAAGCAGAAAGCCTGTGACCACCTTAGGTGGCGATGGGGAAGGACTTGGTGGGCTCTCAGGGTGAGGCTTGCTCAGTGGGAGAGACAAGTGCCATCCGGACATGGTGCCAGTGAGGCCAGGGGACAGCAAGGTGGCAGCAGCCCTGGGGACAGCAGCTCCTCTTGCTCAGGGGGAGACTGTCCACACACTGCAAGTCGGGAGTGCAAAGAGCAGCCCGACCCCGGGAATGTGACCGTGCTCTTCCCCTTGCAAGTGGCCAGAGGAAGCAGGGCTCAGCGGCGTATGGACCCAGGGAGCAGCAGGTCCCCTCCAGGCCCTACCAGGAGCAACAGCCCTCCCAATAAATGTGTCTCCTCTGAAGTGAGCCCATGGGAGTCTTTCTTTGCCTGGGGAGCAGCAGCTCCCTGGCCCACACAAAGAGACCACAGACCCTGTGGACACCTGCCCACGAGGGATGCAGGCTCCAGCCCACTGCGGGCCAGCAGCGTTCTTGAGAGCGCAGCGAGAAATGCCTCGGGAAGATGAGGAGACACCCCCATGCAAAAGGGAACACGGGGAAACAGCGGGCAGCAGCACGGCCAGCGGGGACACCCTGCCGGGCACCGAGGACAAGGAGCAGGGCCCTTGGACTCAAGGGGGTGTGCATGGCCCTTCCCCTTCTGGCCGGGCAGAACGGTCAGAGAGCGAGGGAGCTCCCCAGGAGCAACCAGGCCAGGTGCCTGAGAGCCCCAGCATCTCCAGTGAGGGCATGTGATTGTTCACTGAAATCCTTGTCCAGTTTTGGGTCACGTGGAGATCATGCTGAGGCCTGACATATGTTGGCCATAGCACCATTGCGTCAAAGTGAGAGCAACACGGGAGCAGGACACGGTGCTCAGGAAGGGCTAAATGTCCTTATGCAGCCGTTACCACCTGCAGCTTGCTGTCTCCGGCAAGACAGCAGCGAGGTCTGGCAGAGCCAGGGCCCGTCCCAGCGCCCCTGCCAGGAGCAGAGCGGGTGGGGACAGCCCCAGCTATGGACACTGGGCACGGCACGGAGGATGGGGACGGGGTGGCTGGGACTCGAGAGAGCCAACAGGCAGTTCACAGGCTCTCGGGAGGGGCGGCGCAGGCTGGGACCCGGGCTTTGGCCCTTCCTAGTGAGAGGCCAGAGGCTTTGTGTGGCCCTACACAGGGCCAGCTCTCGGGACCGGGTGTGTTCAGGGCACTGTCGCCTCCCTCGGTTCGGCTCAGCTCGGGGAGGGTCACTTGCCCCCGTCGCCCCTGCATCACAAACGTTGTCGTAGCGGAGCGCTGGTGACATCACAGCTGGCGGAAGGGGACACGTCACAAACGCGGGGCCAATAGGAACGTGGGCCTGAAGCAAGGCCAGGCGGCACTTTGCCTGCGAGCTGCCAGGCGAAGACAGAGGCTCTTGAGCTGGGAAGGGAGAGCAAGCGCACTACGAGCTGGGTGCGGCTGCGCCTCCTCAAGCTCTCCTTGGCTCTCTCTGGCACGTGTTACAGGCATGCCCGTCACGCCCTGGGCAATGAGCTGGTTCCCCGGGCCAGCGGCCTTCGTCGCCTTCTCTGCTTTCCTGGGGCTGCTGCTGGTGCTGGTGGTGCTTGCCTACCGCCGCCTCACAGTGCCCACGGCCAAGGCCCAGGTAGGAGTCGGTGCTGGTGCAGAGCTGTGCCCTGGCCGGCAGGGTGGGGGGTCAGCAGGGGCCCGGGAGCAGCCCCAGGGGCGGGCTGGGGGGCCCTTGCCTGGCAGGGGAGGCCGTTTCCCAGCCATGCCCTGGCCGGGCTCTGGGGTTTTGCCGGTGCCCAGCAGGCGCAGGGAACGCTCCCCTCTAACGCACTGTTTGCCCTGCCTGGGTAGGAAAGGAGACCAAAGGAGCGCCCATGCAGAGGCAACAAGGAGGACGACAGAAGTAAGCGAGCCCTGTGCAAGGGCAGGTGTCCTGCAAAGACCCGCGCTGGCTCCATGTTCCTACGGACCCGTGTGCGGAGGCCCCATCAGCTCATTCTGTATCCTCTGCCTGTGGCCTTTGACCCCCTGCGGTCCCCACAGCCCTCAAGGATGTGGTAGGTGGAGCCGTCCCCGCTGGTACCCCTCCGGGATACCCCCACCAAGAAAGGTCCCGCTAACGCTGCCCTCTGCCCCTCTGCAGCTCTCCCGTACACCTGGAGATGGATGGCATGTATGAAACAATCGTCCATGAGATACAGAGGAGCATGGAGAACCTAAAGAGAGATTTGGACATGTGAGGCCACCGAGGAGGGAATGGGGACAGCAATGGGGGGCATGGCTTGGGTCTGCTGGCTGGGGAGGGCAAGGGGAAATCTATGGGCCAAAAATGTAAGGGCAGATGCCCTTCTGGAGGCAACGATCTCCATGACGCAGAGCTGCCAGTGTCTCCCCTTTCTCCTGGGGCAGAAGGAACCGCTGTGCCCAGCAGGCACGGAGGGGGCCTCGGGCACATGCTGGGTGGGATCCCACGGCAGTGGGCAGTGACACAGCCTGCTGCCTCCTTGGGGGCTGGAAGGATGGCCCGAGGATGCTCCGGAGTGCTGGGCTTAAGCTTCCTCTTCTTCTGCCTCCTCCTCCTCCTCCTCTTCATACAGGTTCAGCCTGGAGACATCTAAGGACAGCAACACTTCCCTCATGGACAGTGAAGATGGGTCCTTTTCAAGTGGCTCTTGGATACTTTTGAGTGACAACTCCTGGACTTCCTCCATGGCCAGTGACTTTGGCTGCTCTTCACGGGCGTCTCTGGCTTCTCTTGTGCACGGAGCAGACATGGCTCATGCCTCCAGCATACACCCTGGCCTGGGCCACCCCAGGGCTGACCTGGAGGATCGCTCTGGCCCAGCAACTCGCCCACCCTGCAGGGAGGAAGTGGACAGATGCCTTGAGGCCGGCACCGTGCACCAGCACCAGCAAGATCTTGCGATCCAGCTGGGTGCTCCCACTCCACCTCCAGAGGCACCTGATGTTTGCTCCAGGGAAACAGAGACGCCTATCAAAGACCACAGAGGCCAGGACGCCTTGGAGGGCCTCATCCCAGAAGCGCAACTGCTGAAGGAACTGGGCCCGCCAGACAATGTGGACGAGACTCCGCAGACTGTCCCAGCCTCAACTCCTCCACCACCTCAGCGAGCACAAGAGCACAACGGGGTGGTGGTTCCCATGGACGACGACCCACCCGTCCTGGACTACGAGGCTATGCAATGGACACCGGAGTATCGCATTGCAAATCTGAAGATACAACAGAACTACCCACTGCCAACCAGGGTCCTGGAAGACAAGGAGAGCTCTGAAGACATCGCCCTGGGGCAAAATGCCGCTCAGCCTCCCCCTCTGCAGGGGTGCACTGAGCTGCCCGACCGCTCTCCCTTCTGGCGTGGGGACAGGCACGTCGAGACCACGAAGCTGGCAGAACAGCTCCCTGGTCCGCAGGATGAGCCTGCCGACCCTCTGGATCTGCACACGGCTGGCTCCAGCAGGCTCTGCCCCGAGCGCAGCTAAGCCCCACGCCACAGCCTGCCTGGCAGTGAAGGCTCCCAGACTTCAGCTCCATCTGCTGCAGCAGGCCTGGGAGCAGGAAGGGGAGGGATGGTGGAAGAAAGGCCTCTTCCATAGGACAGGCCCAAGAGGCAGCAGAGCCAGAAGAGGGCTGCCGCCCAGCCTTCTCGGCACTTCCACGTGTGCGGGTCCACCCTACGGATCCCTCTCTATCGGCATGGGCGGCTTCTAGTGCGGTGGGACCACACCAGGCTCGTGCCCCCCTGAGAGCAGCCAGACCCAGGAGTCCTGGGGCAGAGACACCACCTCTGCCAGGCAGCAGCTGCTGTGTGCTCGCCCTCACCCTGCTTTGCTGTTAGGGCGCCCGTGCACCAAGCTCCTAGGCACAGACACGGCCCGATCTGGGAGCAGGAAGAGGAGGAGAGGAGAGGACAGGAGAGGAGGCCCACGGGAAGATGACAAAGGGGACGGGAAGCAGAGCCTTAGTGCCCACCAGGTGCCAGGCCGAGGGCACCATGCTCTTTGGGTGCGTGAGGCCAGTCGCGGGTTGTTGTATGGCTGGAGGATTGCCGGGGCTCCTGGGGGAAGCAGAAAGCCTGTGACCACCTTAGGTGGCGATGGGGAAGGACTTGGTGGGCTCTCAGGGTGAGGCTTGCTCAGTGGGAGAGACAGGTGCCATCCGGACACGGTGCCAGTGAGGCCAGGGGACAGCAAGGTGGCAGCAGCCCTGGGGACAGCAGCTCCTCTTGCTCAGGGGGAGACTGTCCACACGCTGCAAATCGGGAGTGCAAAGAGCGGCCCGACCCCGGGAATGTGACCGTGCTCTTCCCCTTGCAAGTGGCCAGAGGAAGCAGGGCTCAGCGGCGTATGGACCCAGGGAGCAGCAGGTCCCCTCCAGGCCCTACCAGGAGCAACAGCCCTCCCAATAAATGTATCTCCTCTGAAGTGAGCCCATGGGAGTCTTTCTTTGCCTGGGGAGCAGCAGCTCCCTGGCCCACACAAAGAGACCACAGACCCTGTGGACACCTGCCCGCGAGGGATGCAGGCTCCAGCCCGCTGCGGGCCAGCAGCGTTCTTGAGAGCGCAGCGAGAAATGCCTCGCGAGGATGAGGAGACACCCCCATGCAAAAGGGAACACGGGGAAACAGCTGGCAGCAGCACGGCCAGCGGGGACACCCTGCCGGGCACCGAGGACAAGGAGCAGGGCCCTTGGACTCAAGGGGGTGTGCATGGCCCTTCCCCTTCTGGCCAGGCAGAACAGTCAGAGAGCGAGGGAGCTCCCCAGGAGCAGCCAGGCCAGGTGCCTGAGAGCCCCAGCATCTCCAGTGAGGGCATGTGATTGTTCACTGAAATCCTTGTCCAGTTTTGGGTCACGTGGAGATCATGCTGAGGCCTGACATATGATGGCCATAGCACCATTGCGTCAAAGTGAGAGCAACACAGGAGCAGGACACGGTGCTCAGGAAGGGCTAAATGTCCTTATGCAGCCGTTACCACCTGCAGCTTGCTGTCTCCGGCAAGACAGCAGCGAGGTCTGGCAGAGCCAGGGCCCGTCCCAGCGCCCCTGCCAGGAGCAGAGCGGGTGGGGACAGCCCCAGCTATGGACACTGGGCACGGCACGGAGGATGGGGACGGGGTGGCTGGGACTCGAGAGAGCCAACAGGCAGTTCACAGGCTCTCGGGAGGGGCGGCGCAGGCCGGGACCTGGGCTTTGGCCCTTCCTAGTGAGAGGCCAGAGGCTTTGTGTGGCCCTACACAGGGCCAGCTCTCGGGACCGGGCGTGTTCAGGGCACTGTCGCCTCCCTCGGTTCGGCTCAGCTCGGGGAGGGTCACTTGCCCCCGTCGCCCCTGCATCACAAACGTTGTCGTAGCGGAGCGCTGGTGACATCACAGCTGGCGGAAGGGTGACACGTCACAAACGCGGGGCCAATAGGAACGTGGGCCTGAAGCAAGGCCAGGCGGCACTTTGCCTGCGAGCTGCCAGGCGAAGACAGAGGCTCTTGAGCTGGGAAGGGAGAGCAAGCGCACTGCGAGCTGGGTGAGGCTGCGCCTCCTCAAGCTCTCCTTGGCTCTCTCTGGCACGTGTTACAGGCATGCCCGTCACGCCCTGGGCAATGAGCTGGTTCCCCGGGCCAGCGGCCTTCGTCGCCTTCTCTGCTTTCCTGGGGCTGTTGCTGGTGTTACAGGCATTCCTCTAATCAGGAATGGAATTGTGGCAGTAACCTTAAAACAAAGCTTAAAACACACTTCAGCCACTTCATTACAAGCATCAGCCTTGACTGCGTGAGTCTTTGGTGTACCTGAAGGCACCACAAGCTGGGTATAGGCAAATAGTTATACTACATTGGGCACTACACAGGGTATGCTGCCTATAGGTGGTATGTAAGAATCCTTTCAACAGCTGATGTTGCAGCATGGTGATGCATCTAGCCTGCTCTTAGTTCCAGTAAGAATTTGTCAGCTCTTTACACGGTTTTGTTATGCAAGTACACTCTGTTAGTCCTAAACCCCCAAAACCCAACATAGAAATGACAGCAGCTGAAACTGCACAACAGCATGTCCATCTCTGCCTGCACCATCCTTCCCTCACTAACCCACAACACTGCTGTCTTAGCTGGCCCTTCTATGAGCTCCTGATTTGTATCCTTTGTCCCAGGTATTTGTTTCCAACAGAAGCAATTAATCCATCCCTCTAGGTATAACACATGCAATGGTTCTTAGGTTCCCAGAGCTGCTGAACACCCTTACTGTCACAATCTGTTGTGACATTAGTGTAATTGTCCTATTCCACAGGGAAAAGGTTGTAGAGACTGCTCATGCAGAACTATCCTACGATCCAGAAGCCATGGGTACATTTTCACCTCAGGCTGGCAAATCCTTCTGGAACTCTGCCAGAAGACTTTCAAGATAACCCTTTGTTCATTTGCCTGGACAGCAGCTCTCAGAAGAGCGGAACGAGGTTTGGCAAGGACAGCTTTTTTGCGTGAGGGTCAGTTTCATTGCAGACAAAGCATTTCTTCCAGTAGGGCCTGAAGGCAAGCCACAGAGAAATATCCCATTTCAAGGGCTGGGTTGAGGGAACAGACAGCTACACTACTGGTGGGCAAAGCACTTGCACAGATAAGGACTATGTTGCCAGCATTTAAGCTGCCAATACCTCTGGGTCTCTGGCATTAGAACTAGCTACAGCAAGGAGGATAAACAACTTGTGTTAGTCAGCAATACCTGTGTTTATATGTTCAGCAGAAGGATCTGTCACCACTTGAGGGAAAGGCATAACAAGTACACCTGAGGTTTCTGACAAGCAGAGGATAGCGAGCTATTCAGATCCTGGTCATTTCTTAAAGTCAGATATTCCCACTCGCTTAGAACTGCATGGCATTCGGTGTGTCACAAGAATTCGTTAAAATTTTTGCGTGTCATCAAACAGCAGTGCCCAATGAAATAGCCGGAGCACTTGAAATGGGACATAGAAGCAGGATTAAGGATCTGACAGTCCTGTAAGAGAGAACAAACTTGGTCTTCTGCTAGAGGGCCTGAATCTGGGAAACTGGAGAATGGAGCGAGGGTGTGGGTGTTACACCTCTCTCCAGCTCATTGAGCAAAGTAAGCCGCCTCTTCAGCTCAGTTCCTCTCAAAAAATGAGACGAGTCTACCCTGCCCCTATCCCTGCCCTCTCAGTGCCATCTATTTTAGCCTACAAAAGTATTGTAGAGAAACTCTCTTGCATTGCATTGATACACTACCGTAGCAGCTGAGGTGGACTTAATCTGATCACATGTATCCACTCCAGTCATCCAGGAATACCTTCATGGCATGTTTGGGATTGTTCACTACATCCTAAAGGAGTCACCTAAACTGGGTCACATGAATTGTTCCATGAAAGACCTGTTTCTCTCCATAAGCAAAGAAGGAAACCCAGGGTGGTATCTCAAATCAGGAGAAAGGAATTACATTCATTTTCTAGCTTTTCTAGTTCTTTCACAGATATCTGAATGATCATGAGGAGCATGTTGCAACCCGATAGATAAATGCATAATGAGACAACGAAAACTTTGCCACCAATTACGATTTAGCAAAACAATACACCCTAATGGCAAGGAAACATAAATACTGCATTTCCTCTCTGGATAAAGGAGATAGAAAAAACAAAGAAGGAGCCATCTGCTGTAAGACTCAGAGTCCATGCCAAGTGGGATGGACAAGCTGACTCCGTTTTCAACCACCCTGTGGCATGGATAAAAGAAGCCCTGATCAAGCTCTATCATGTTGATCTGAGAGATTTCATGTCACGGTGTGGCAAATATAAGAGGTTCTCCTACAGCTCTGAAAACTTGTCTGTGCTTACAAAAAATGTGGCTTCTCTCACAAAATCCTCCCCTGCCCCCCAGAAATGTCACTGCACCAGAAAAACACAGCTTGCTTGTAGAAGAATGACATGTCTGAAAAACATTCACATTAAGGGAAGCCAGAAATATCCTTGGGCTGGCACACAAGGAACATGATGCCAAATGGGGACAGGATGATGATGGACAAGATGAACGGCGTCATCATGATCTGGCACTGCTCTCGCACATGTTTGTCATTCACTAAAAGGCACTACAGAGGGATGGAACAAAAGCACAACAGTTTCCCGGTGATTTAATCTCATTGTTGAATGAACAAGGACATCTTTCAGATACTCAGGCTTTTAACTATTTCCAAAAATTTCAGAAAAGCAGCCTGAGAAGAAGTCTGAGAAGGCGGCTGTCTTCTCAGGTACAAGCAGGGAGCCTCTCAGGAATGCAAAAAAGGGATTTGCAGAGTCTAAAACACCACACATAGATGTGGGCCAGACCTCATAAACAAAAAGGGGCAAAAGTTATAGAAAGGGTGTGGAGTAACATCTAAGGATAATATAGGCAAAGCCTGAAAGCAAATATTTTTAACCACGACGCCATGGTTCATTGTGTGGACATGGGAATAAGCACACAGAACAGCTTCTGAGGGGAAAAGAAGTCAAGGAATCTGATGCACTTGAACCAGGGCCTAAGTAACATCTATCCCAAATATTATAGATATTCATATTGCACAGGAAACTAGGTCTGGTAGCAAGTTTGTTTGAACACATCTGTCAAGGAAGGATGTCTTTCCAAGCGGCATCCAGAGTTTGGCTTTCTGAGCCTAGGAAACCAGAGGCTAAAAAGGTGTGTTAGCTGCTTTCTATAAATACAGCAGGAAGGAAGGGGGAAGCAAACAGAGGAGAGTAAAGGATCCATTTAACCTAAAGCACAGCATTGGCAGGAGAACAAATAGGTACAGACTGTCCACAAATATACTTAGGCTGAAACTTAGAAGTTTTCTTGCCTCTAAAGTGATCAGGATCTCTTCCAAAAGCAAAAAATAACATTTCTTTGAAAACAGACTTTCAAGCTGAATTCTTTCAAAAGCTTATAGAGATTTCAGTGATAGCAGGGGAGCTAACTAGTAAGCTGAAAGGTCTCTTGTTTCTAAAAACAGCTGTCTAGATCCAGAATAGTTCTAAGAAGATGGTTTAAAAATATTTATTTTGCATGCTTAACTAGAAATCCTTCAGCAGGCAATTATGCAAAACCCCACTAGTCCCTCCACTGACTTCAGTGAGGTCTGTTTGCGAATCTCCATCTCATCACTACTTCAGGTCTCTGAGAGCAAAGTAAACAGGGAGAAGAGCCCTGCAGAGCTGACACAAAAATTGACAAATGCATTTCTTCTCCAAGACCATATGAAACAAGATAGAAAAAAGATCTGGCCTTTGTATGTTCTTCTGTGGAGCAGAGCTGTTCTGAGAGTGCCACCGACATCTTGGCTCTTCCAAAATCAGTGCCTGTGCAGATTACTCCAGTGCAGCTGTGATACTTCAAGTTGATGCTGCACCTCATTCTGCAGTAACTTCACTCCGTACAGAAGTCTGCTGGAGTTGGCCAGTGGTACCTGGTGCCCCTGACTACTGTCTGAATATTGATGCTGCATTGGGGTATACAGAACAAAAGCAGGGAGACACACCTAACATACGCAAATCTTTGAAGCTGCAAAATACTTTGAAACAAAACCTCTAATGGTAAATTTGCCAAGGGACAGCAGTAAGGCGGCAAAGAGCTAAATTTTCCTTGTGTTTCCCATGAAGCCCACACTCTTTCCCAAGGCAGCAGTTATGGGGGGGGATATAGCTGAGCATTTGACACATGCAATAGTTTGGGCAGTAAGAGATGTTAATAGCTTTTGGAAAAAAGTTTGCTCCCTGTTCCTTTCCAGCCATTTTCACTGCTTCATTTGCTGGGACTTTTTATTATGATAGAACATTTCATGTGGCTCATTCTGTGTTGAGATATTGTAGCACATTGTTCAAGGCACAGCACTTTGCATTTGAAATAAATGGTGTTGTCCACTTTTCTGGATTTTTTTTTAAAACTGTGGCAGATGACTGACCAGGGCCAAACTGACCTGTACCTTCTCATAGCATTTGATTTCTTAAATCTGTATAGGATGGGCCATGGTGGCATGTCATTTGTACCTCTAGCCATGGACAGGTGTCCCATTCTTTAGTAGAAATTCAGAAATACCTTTTCTTTATATGGGGATTTCCCTCAGTTCTAAACACCACTGAAGCAGTGTCAGCATCAGGGCCCACTTTAGGCAGCAGAAGCTGTAATTTGTACTGGAGCAGTCTCTCCTGCCGTGCAAGGCTCCTGATCCAGACCAGCAGCCTATTGTGAGAGAGCTATGGCTTTCGCTGAACACAGTGCAGGAGCTGGGACAAATCTTCAGCATGAAAATCTGCAGCAAGAAACCTACCACAAAGAGAGCTACTTCAGGGATCTTGCTTGCCAAAGGGAAGCAACAGGCAGAGCAGTCAGAACACCATTTCCAAGGGGGAAAAAAACATTCCAGGTTGGAAGCTATTCCACATCAGTTAAGGGTGTTCCGGCTGCAGCCGTTACCTGAGTCCAAACTTATTTTCCTGTCTAAACAAGCTAGACTCAGTTCTCTCAATTTGAACACTGCTGAAGCCCCAGTAGCAAGAGGCCTGAATTTTCTGTAATCTCAGGCAAAAACACCCGCTGTCTTCCATAGGTCAAAGCAGTTCTGCTGAAATAGAGCAGCTAGATCAGGTTGATCCTGTGGGGCTATGAAGAGGCTGCCAAGGGAAGGTGAGAGCCACCAACAGCTTTTAATCCTGGCCACTTCTGTATGGGAGCCCAAGGTGGTGGGTGTCCATCTTAGATCTGTTGTTCTGACTAGGGTGAGGGGGTAAGTGAAGGTGAGGGTTAGGTGGTAGAGCAAGTACAAAGCCCCATGTTACTGGGGCTGTGAAGGTGCTTTCCAGGATCTGAAGTAGAGACTTCCTGGTCTCAAATTCACAGGGTCTCTTTTGTGCCTCTTTTTGAAGATGGATGCTACATCTGTCCTTTCCCAATCTGCAAAGGTTGTACATGTGCTCCAGTAGAGCTCTATAAAACAAACTTAATAGTTTAGAAATTCATTCTGCTGGCCCTTAGGTATCCTAGAGTGCATTTCATCAGACCCTTCCTCCTTCGAATCTACCCAGCCTGCCCAGATTTAAAGCCTTGAATATGATGTCTCAGATCCCTTTCAAAAGCAGAAAGTTTTCAGTTCCTATACAGAGCACCACTGACTTCAGGCTTGTACCCACAAATCTGTATTTCTTATTATCATCAAATTGGGATAGTAAACTATTTCGGAGTCATATCAGCATTTGAAAGAGCCTGAAGATGCTGAGCAGAAATGATAAATTATCACACCGAGTGAGAATTTTCACTTTTGCAATTTTTAACAGACTTTACTGAATCAGATGTTCCAAATCTGTCCTATTTTTTACTGGAAATTACTGTTTTCTTCCAGTAAATTCCTGATTTGTTATTATTTTCTATTTGCCTTTAGCACACAGGTCTAAAGTCTGTTTATTATGCATACACAAGACTCTTCCCCATTCAAATTAAATACTTTGGCTGTTTAGAAATGCTGTGCAACAGTTTTCTGCCGTTACAGGTAGTATCATAAACGTGTTCAGAGCCTGTGAGAATTTGTTGTAACACAATTCACTGCTAGAAGATGCTCAAAACAGAGCAGATGAACCTGGTATCAAAGTCAACATCCAGTAGAACCAGCAGTGTAAGTTCTACTGTAAGGAATTGCAACTTGTTTCTATTTGAGTGGAAGTTCACAAAGTTGTTACTTGCTCAGCTTTGAACTGACTTCTAAGTCAGTCTACCTGCTTTCACATGATGGAAATGGATAAACCCAAAGGTAACCCCCTGACGTTTTGTGATGTAAGATGCTTTCCATAAAGCCAGGACAAAATTATAACTTGTGTGCAATAAAGCTGAAGACCCTTGGCCATGGCTCAGTATCCAATCACATTACTTGATGCACAAACAAAGCAAAACCACTGTTCTCCAGCAGGTCACCAGTCACTTCAGGACGCTCACTTACACTTCTCCTGTGTTTTCCTGCCTCCCTTCAGGAAATCTCACTGTGGTAGTATACCAGGGAAGGAATCATGGGACCTCGGCTGCAATATGGACTGAGCTGCATGAGGGACTCGACTGAGCCACTGGCCAGAGTGTGCGCCAGAAGGAAGGATGTACGTTTATGTCCTGTCCCAGAGGGTCTCATTGCTCTAGGACCAGACCAGAATGCAGGTGTCACAAGATGGACGGGCTGCTATATTTCATAGAAAAAGCATCATCTGCCTATTATTTTTCGTTCAGAGTCCTTTTTAATACCAAATTAATTCAACAAAGGGTCATGATTAAAGTTAAAGTTAACAACCTACTTAAAAATATAAAGTTATTACATTAAGGCAAATGGATGAGCTCTCAACTTTGAGACGGAAAGACATTTTGCCAGACCATGGGGTTCTGTGATCCTGAGCACTGCAGGATCTAAGCATCTCTTGCAAATTTGTTTTTCAGCAAGCACTGACTTGCGAATTAGCAGAACTGCAAGTCCGCCTTGTAGCACATAGGCACTGGCAAGCACTTGAGTTACAAACGTACATTTTAAAATGTTTAACACAATGGCAGTTCCCTGCCATATAATGATGGCCAGAACAAAACCAAAGTGTAACTCTTGCTAAAGTGCTCATCCACTGAGCTGTGATAACCAGTTCACTGCACCCACAAAGAAAAACAGCTGCAGAAACCCACACAGCGGCCCCAGCAAGACTCAAAAATAAGCAAAGAGTCACATACCACCTGCCACTAGAGGAATATGCTGTATGACCCTTGACAGCCATAAATGATGCTCCAGGCTTAGTGCTGTGCTGTGCTCCGCTCTGCCCCACTCTGCTCCCCAGGAACACTGAGCATGCTCAGTTGCTCTCAGTTCAAGCTCATTTTGCTGTTATCACCAATAAGTTTCACCTGATTCAATGCACAGATGTTAGAGGCAGTTTTCTTCTAAGCTGCCCAGCCTTCACCCATTAAACAGCAGAGCTAACATACAGTAATTTTTTTTCCATTGTCCACCAGTCTGATTCATGAAGGGTTTCCAAAAGCTTACATGCAAAGGCAACAAATACACTTTCTGAGCATTTGAAAAGTAACACATTGGCTTGAGAGTTCAGGTAATTTAAAAAAAATAAATAATAATCACTCCTTTTTTGGGGGAAGTCTCATCCTTTCCCTGGTCCTTCCATGAACATGCTAAGTTCTGGCATTTGAAAATTGGCTTGACTGAGGACAAAAAAAATTACAGGAAGGCTTTTCCAGAGGTATCTCCTGCAAGAGGTATTTCAGACTCACATGAGGAAATCTCTGCATGGTGAGCACTGTCCAGATGGCTATGCTATGGCTTCTGTGATTACTACTAATGCTGGCAGCTGCACAGCAAGATCTGGGAGCCCTCATCTGTACTATAGATAAAATACACTTCTACAAAAATATTTGGCTTTCATTTATAAAACAAAGTATGCCATGTAACCCCTCCTCAAAGGTGTTTTATCACCAGCTGGTATACCAAACTTAGAAGACATTTTAAAAGTGTACTGTGGCATTCTGCTTTAGGTCCAGTATTACTCCATATTTTATTTCTTTGAACAGTTTGGATGATGAACAAGATGGTATACTTTGAAAATTTGGTGACAACAAGAACATCTCAGTAGATAAGTTCAGCAATCAACAAGCTTGAAAAAAAAACCAACAGAAATTAACCAAACTCTGCAAGATTTAATTTAGTACATACATATGCAAAATGCTAAACTTGAGAAGGATGAACCAGAGGCACAGACACAAATGAGGAACATGCAAGCTGGCAGCAGTGCAGCAAAAGAGGGCTTCCAGTCATAATAGATCAGAAAATAAAGATGCATCAACAATATGAGGCTCTCTGTGAGACAGGAGATAATTATTATATTCTGGCCCATACTGGAAAAGCCTCAACTAGACCACTGTGGCTCAATTAGAAAGAACATAGATAAACTGGAGAGACTAAAGCACGGCAGCCAGAATGATGAAAGGATTCAAAACTACAACCTACAGGCAAAGGCTGAAGGACTGGGGTTTGTTTTGTCTAAAGGGGAATCTTAAGCAGTTAAAAATTGCAGCTTTCCTTTATGTAAAAAGGGCAATACTGAGTTACTCCCCAGGTAAAGTGGATGATAAAATAAAACTACCTTTACAGCAAGAGAAATGCTGGTAGGTTATTGTGTACCTGTACAGATGTAGACACCTTGACATACACAGGAGATTTCAGACAGACTAGATATGCTTAATCCCATTCCAGTATTAATTATGCTTAATCCCATTCACAGGCAGTTGCACTGCTGGGGCTATGCCTGTCCAGATTCATATCTGAGCCTACACTGAGCACAGCATCCTGAGCAGGCGGAGTTAGGGCCAGGCAGCCAAGCGGGACCAGGAATGAAAAGCTGCAGTGATCTGCACTGGATGTGTGTGTGATACTCCACCCTGCTAAAAGCAAAGCTCATGTGTGGCCTTACCTAAACCCTCTATCTTGACAGTACGGGAAAGGGAGCACGCACCATGTGGGAGCTGTATTGGTCAGTCGCGTGATAGTTTCCTGCCTGTGCTTCTGGGGAGGGAGAGTATTATGTTGTGGGATAGGCGAGTGAAAAAAAGAAGGGGAAGTTTTTTAGACCACAGAGATTTGAAACAAGGCCACAACTGTTCTTAGTAACACTGGTATTTTTCTACAGCAAATAGCTACTTCCAACAGTATCCTACTGTCCTGGCATGGGCAAAGCATGACACAGAGCAGTATTTCTTGGAATTCTGTCCTAATAACCCCCAAGAGCTTGAAATCTGCCAGGGTAAGAGCTTACTAATACCTGCAATACACTCCTACTATTATTGAAGGGAGTTAAAAACTCTTGAATCAAATCCACCCTAAAAGGCAGCAAATAACTTCCATCTTCTTGCTGGAGCTGCACCCAACTGTGTTGCACCTGGTGTGAAAGCTGTCTCTGTCCTGGGTTGCCCTGTCACATGCAACAGCAAAACTCTGAAGAAAACCTTTCACCCAAGTCAAGTGGTCAACTTCCTCAAAGCAGTTATTTCTAGTGCAGTAGCCTTGATAGCTGTGAGCTGTTGGCATAAGAAAGGTTTGGCTGTGTGAAAAGGGATAAAGAAACAGGTCCTTAAACACTTTGTCTGAAACAACTTGGGAAGGTTTCTCCATGCTGTGAGCAACCCAGCACTCAATCACCTGAGGCAGCTGCTCTGACAGGACCTTAAGTCCCCATAATTAGGTCTTTCACATAAAAATCCAAAGCACAGCCTTTCAGTTTTAAATAGTTCTTGCCTGCATTCACCCTGCTGCCTGGGTTTTGTGCTGCTCTGCCTTGTCTGTGGAGGCTGTGTCATTATCCACCCACAGCAGCAGCAGAAATTTTCTTGGGCCTGAACCTAACTTTTGTTTTAGTTCTGTTTCTGACACCTCACTCCCACTCCTGCCCGCAGGAACAACTCCCAGAGAGGGTGTTGCTTCACAGGTTGCAAAGATGGAAAAGAGAGGCTCGTTCTGGCTCCAGCAGCTTCCTAAAACAGTTTGTGAAGTCTCAGGGCATACACAGGTGCAGCCCCTGGAGCACTGCAGCCAGGAGAGACCTTTCCCTTTCTCTGATCGGGGAGCCCCAAGGAAATAGGCTTTGCAGAAGGTATCGAGCATTTTCCCATTTCCCCAGAGCATACTGTCCTAGTTTCAGATGGGGTACAGTTAATTGTCTTCTTAGTAACTGGTGCAGTGCTGTGATTTGGACTTGGTGTGAGAGCAATACTGACAGCACAGGGATGTTTTTGGTTGTTGCCAGGTAATGTTTATACTAAGTCAAGGACCTCTCAGTTTCTCGGGCCTGCCAGCGAGAGGGCTGGAGAGGCATGGGGAATTGGGAGGGGACACAGCCGGGACAGCTGAGCCCAGCTAGCCAAAGGGATAGTCCTTACCAAAATCATGCTGAGTATATGAGCTGGGGGAAGAAGAAGGAGGGGAGGGACATTCGGCGTTATGATGTTTGCCTTCCCAAGTAACTGTTACGTGTGACGGAGCCCTGCTGTCCTGGGGATGGCTGAGCACCTGCCTGCCGGTGGGAAGTGGTGAATGAATTCCTTGTTTTGCTTTGCTTGCATGCACAGCCTTTGCTTTACCTATTAAACTGTCTTTATCTCAACCCATGAGTTTTCTCACCCTTTTCTCTTTTGATCCTCTCCCCCATCTCACTGTGCAGGGGATGACTAAGCAGCTGCATGGGGCTTAGTCACCAGCTGGGGTTAAACCACGACACAGGCACATGCAAGCACAGACTGTGTCCACTCTTCCCTGCCCTTTTCCAGTTAAAGTGTGACTGCAAACAGGAAGGCATAAACCTGCGGAATAGGCCACAGGCAAAAGCGGCAGCTGATGGCTGCAGGAGCTGTTGGTGCCTTCTGCTCTGGCTTTCACAGAGCTCCTTCCCTCTCCATTCCCTGAGCTTGCTCATGTGGTTTCATCCTCTGTCTCTGTCCTAGAGGTCTTCTCACTGCCATGCTTCGCATCACTTTCCTGGCAGCATGTCAATCACAGAGAAGTCCCAAGACATGAGTACCTGGGAAGGTGGTGATGGTGTTGATGACCACCTCTGGCATGGTGAGAGCATAGTGGGGAGGTCTCTGGGTGTCAGCTTCCAGCTGGGGACTTGCTGTGGACAGAGTAGGCAGAGAGCTGGCAGCTGGTAGGTGGCTCCACAAACAGAAGCAAGCTGATGTTAGAGACTTTTTAAAGATCGGAGAGCGATAGTGATAAGGCCTAAACACAATCCGCCGTTCGAAGGAGAGCTCATGTTCAAAGCAGAAGACTTTTGGACAACCTCAGCAACAGATAATCACAACTCTCATCCTTGACGTGGAATTTTTGATGTGTCTGTATGAGCTTCAGGGTGCTTCAAATAGAGGTGAAAATTTAGATGTCCTAAACACATGAAAATGAGGATTATTCACAGTAAAGCAACATAAGGCCAACCTAACTGGCTTACTGTGCCTGCAAGATTATTTGTCTAGTGAGGGATAATAGTCAGAATATTTAGAACTATGGTTTGGAAAAGCATAAGAGATCTGGACATCAGTCTGAACCCTCTGAACCCTCTCTGCAAACCAAGGCTGGCAAGCTCACAAAACTGGGCTTTCCTGTTCAGTCCGCTGGCACTACTCTGTGTGTTCCTGGCTAGACATGCTGTGAGTGAAACCTCTCTTGTGTGAACGTGGCAGCCGTGCTTGCAGTCTTAGCCAGGAAAGCAAACAAAACTGAAATGCATATGTTATCTGAGCACTTCTAAACTTCAAAAGCATTTAAAGTTAAGCTGTGATGTTGGGATATAGATACACATTAAAAAACAGCAGCAGCTGGGAGGCCAGAGCAAAGAAGCTTCCTGTGGTTGGGGTTTTTTCCTCAGACTGGATTTCATGTCCAAGTACAGCCAGCATCAGGAGAAAGGCACAGTTGTGTGGGTCAGGAGGAAGAAAGTCAAAGATGATCCCTGATGAGGACTGAACAGGTAGGTGCTATGGCTATGACTGAACTCTAGGACTCCTTTAGTAACCTCAGCTTGGCAGTGAACATACTCCAAGCAGTCAGTGGCACCTATGATGCCTGTCATCAAGCCCTCTGACATGCAGGCATTTCCTCACAGGCACCCTCCCCAAACACCTCCTGTGCAACATGGACCTGCCCATTACTTCATGCTATGCATAATCAAGTAAGAGAGACTGAAACAAGCACAGTGAAACTAGGCACGTGTTAAAATTGCCATGTCAAATTATAATATGACATAGATATTGAAGTTAATTATAGAACTTCCATTTTTTTAACCCACCTACTTATTTTTTTTCTGCGCAAACTCGCAATTCAGGTATTCTTTGCCCAATGAAGCATTATGCAACTTGTTAATTAAGGCAAGTGGAAATTTTTTAATCCTACAGTTCTGCCTGAGAAACTTTCCTATGGCACAGGGCTCCCCTAAGCTCCCAAGGGCAAGCAACTGGCTTTGGCCATGTCAGGAGCAAACACTGCCCATCTTCCACGGCAAAGCTCTCTTTTACAGTATTCTCATGGCAACAGGGGGACTAATCTAATATACTTGCAGCCATCTGACCCACAGAAGCAGGAAGGCCAATTTTGTTTGAACTCAAACTTCTTTGTATGAGTGCAAAGTCACTAAGGGATGTGATGTGCAAGACTGGCGAATTCCGTTTGCAGAAAGATTGTGCAGTTTTCTGAGTCTCTGCTGATTGAAAGGCAACTGATCTCAGGAATGAGAGCACATAAGACTCTTTAGGTCTGGTCCTTCCTTGGCACACCCATTCAGAGTCTCCTGAGAGCTCAGCTGGGGTGTTGGTGGCACTAATTCGGTGGCAACAGCCTCATCTCCAAACCAGGCAGCACACGACCTGTGGCTAGCTGGTGTTGGGTAAGTAGGTGCCCTTCCTCATCACTGCACCAAGCAGTCTCCATCCTCAGGACAAGCATTCAGCAAAGCTCTCATCAAGTGTTACCTGCACTTACAGACAGGGGTCACATAAGCACAAATTAATGAGTATAAATTCAGGAGCTCACAGAGCTGTGTCAGGCATCTGTTGGTCCACTTGAATGGCGTATTGACTGTATGCAACAGCAGAAAAGTGCCATGGCTGGGAGGAGACTGTTTCAGCAGATCCAGATGGCAGAGGGTCAGTGGGCTAGGACAGCCAGCACTCCTCTAAAGCCTGCAGGGAAGCTAGAGGTGGGGACAATTCCATGTAATTGTGACCATGTGACAACGCTGCCTTTTCCCAGAAAGATGAACCTATCTGCCTGCTGAATACACTGTGGCAGCAGGTAAATTCACCCCTTATAGGTGTACATACAGCTAGCATCAAACTCAGTGACTGTGTGGCCACCCAAAGATGGAGATTCAGCCCTGCATGCATAAACCTAGACGTTGCCTTGAAAATGAAGCTGTAATTTTCCCCCTTCTTAGAGGAGATGTGAGTTTTACCACAGCTGACATCACTGTCTTGTGAGAAGGCACCTTCCTTTCATTTTGAGAGCTAAGAGACTCAGCTCTGTCCCATTGCCTCAAATGAGTGCTCCTTCTTGGAGGCTCATGGAGGGTTGAGCCCAGAGACCTGGATTGTTTCAACTCCAGCCTAGAAATGCCAGGACTGAGGGTGCAGTGGGGCTGACAGCTCAGCAGGCAACAAAAGCACTGAATATCAGCTCTGTGGGTTTTTAGGAACAGGCATGAAAGAGAGGACATGTTTCAGGGTTGCTGTCAGAGAGGGAAAGGCTGTTTTCATGTCACCTTAATGCCAGAGAAGCCTGACTGGGTTTTGTCATTGCTTTCAGCACAGTGCAAGGTCTGCTGCCCTGCCCAGGTGAGAGATGGTTATTCATTCACCAAACTTCAAACACTACAGGAAGATCATTTAGCACCTGAGCACATGCACGTAAATCATCAGCCATGTCAAAGAGTCTGAAAAGTTTTAAAAGGCACCCTGCCTCCTCACACAGCCTCCTTGGTGCACCAGCAAAGGCGTCATCAGCCTTTGATATGGGAAGCAAAGAAAGCAATGACTGGCACAGGCAAAAAGCTAATTCTTGGCTACCAGCTTCAGCCCTGTGGCCCCTCCTCACAACACAGCTTCCTCCTTCAGCCTGTGGAAGTAGAGAGGAAAGAAAATCAAAGTGTTATCCCAGTTTTAATGATTCATTGCTTCAAGCCATACTTTGGGGGAAACAGCAGACTGAAGGTAAAGAGCATGGAAAATACAAGGTGTACCTTTAAGACAAGGTCCCCAGCACATGTGTCTTTATGATTGCCCACTCTTGGCTCATTTGGCATTTAATTGCTAAGGCTACTCCTGCTGTGTGTTCTGCATAGCACAAAATAAGGATGGTCTGGGGAAATGAAGGTCACGGCTGGGTAGCAGGTATCTCTGCCACTTAAAGGCTTGGGAGGTGTGAGCACGGATGGCAGGGTTAGGGAGAGCTGCAGCATTACAGCACTTTCCCTGATCCAACACAGAACTTACCAGCCAGAGCAGCATTACAGCTCCCTTTGCCTGGTAAGAAAAGCACCTGTGCTAAGAGGGATCATTTTTGCAAGGGCCAGCTGCACTGGTGCTGTTCCCGTGTTGGACAGCCCTGAAACAATAAGCAAAGCCAGCACCAAGAGAAAATTGTTCTATCCCTATACACAATCACAGAGGCCCACTGCTGAAAGCAGGGAATTCCTTAAAAGCCTTCCGGAAGTTTGAAATAAGGAATTCAAGAGATGAAGGAAAAGGGACGTTTCCATGCATCCAGTTCTCCATGTTACATGAGCAAGTTAAAAGATGAATCTGCATTCATGGCACAACTGCCTCCCGGGCACCCCTTCTTTGATTAGAAAGCCAGCCCTTACGGGACTTTGATTTACCAGTGGCTGAGGAGAAAATAATACAGAAGCACAGTAGGACGTCCGTGCCTTCCAGGTGGTTTACAGCAGCCCAAGGCTATTGCAGGAGGGATGAGGGGTTTGTGGATAAAATCAAACCCTGCCCCTTGTTACCTCAAGATAACAAATCATCCCTGTGCCAGCAATGGGAAGGGAAGCCCCCAGATGGCCAGCTCTTGGGCTTCTTGGAAAAATCTTGCCTATAGGAGCTCATTTTCCCCCACAATTGAACTTATCTCCTTTTTAGTTTAGATGTCATTTCCTGTAAAAAATTCTGAGGACTGAAGAGGAGGGGAGGTGAAAATAAAATGAATCCGTCAGGCCAGGAAGGCAGCCATTAATTCATTTGCAACCATGGTTGTGTGACTGCAACTTTCTTAGCACAGCCACCTGGGTTTGAGGAAGTTCCTCTAGACAAAAGAACAAAAAGTGCTCTAATATGAGTGTAAAGCTTCGGTCTTTCCACCTGTATCCTGGCAAACCCCAGGTCTTCCAGCTGGTAAACAGGGTACTTATCCCTACAGGAAGAGAACATAAAACCAGGCAGCAAAGCACATCCTTTCCGAGGATAGATAAGGCTTCCTACACTTTCCTTTCCCCCTCTGTTATGATCAATCCAACCTAACTGAGCATCCGTATTTTTGATATGTGTGTCACCCAAGCAACTGGACATTGGAGCAGCATTGCCCCGTCACAGAGCGTGTTTAGCAGGGGTAGGGGAACGTGTCAGAGCAATGACAAGCCTGCCAGTCCTTGCTGAGCCTGCAAGGGAGTCACTACAGTAGGCAAAGATGACACAGGGTATATGGGAATGGGGTTGATAGAGAATTAGGCGAGTGCTGCGGAAGAGGCTGAGCTGTGTTGGACAGTCATGGAGCAGAGACACTGCTGCTGCACCAGCCCCTGCAGACCACGGCCACCTGGTCAAGGGCACGAGCCAACTCGGCCAGGGGACACTGTCCTCTTCTGTGCCCAGGCTGAAGTTGCAGGTGGTCTGGGCTGGCCACCATCAGGCTCTGCGAGCATACTGCTCAAGGCTCACGGCAATACTCGCAGTCAGACACAACAGTTGCGTTTCCATGGTTTTCACATTTGGCATTAAGTAGATATCTAAATATCTCAACTGAAGAGAGGTTTTTCTTCCTGTCTGACTGGCTATGTACATTAGCAAAGGAAAGCTTAACTAGGCCTTTACAGATCTTCATTTTTCTGTTACACTTGCCGTATCACAAGTTGCATCACTAAACTGAAAACCAAGGCATTTCTTGCGGCACCGAAGCTGCAAATTGGAATGTCAAGTAAAATGAAGACTTATAGGGTTGTAATTCCTCAGGAGAAAAGAGGGGCTGCTTCTATAAAACACTTCTGTCAGCTCCTTGGAAATCTTTCCAGCAGGTTCAGCCTCTGAAGGAGGAATTTACAAGCTGGCAATGATTAAAACCCAGAATTGTGAAAATGGCTAGCAGCCCTTGCTTAAAGGGCTACTTTGGTCCAAGTCATAACAGCACAGCTAATATAAGGCAGTAAGTATTAAATACATAATTTCAGCCACTGTCACAAATGCAGGGTGAAACTCCACCACAATCCTGGATATTCTTTCTGACCACAAGTTTCAGATCTGTCATTTTGCTCCTAAAACCTCTCTGATTCCCTTCCAAGGAACGTTCAGGGACTAACGTGCATCTAGTTAGATGTACAAAGATGGTGTGAAATCCAAAATGAATGGCTAGATTCTACCTTCCCTATATTCAGGTCAGGTTTTGGCACTGAACAAAGGGGGTAGAATCTGGCCCTGAGGTCCCAAAGACATTGCAAGCCAGGGCAGAAGAGACTGCACTGGCTCTACCCACTGCTTGTTTCCTTCTCATCAGACTCCAGTCATGCGATATTCCCCAAATAGAAGTTCATACCTTTTCACCTTCAGAGCTGGCTTATTTCTGCTCTCTGATATTCAGAAATAACTCTGTCTCCCTCCCAGGAAGGAGCCACACTATAAATATCTCCATGCAAGCTTCCTGAGTCCTAATGTTTCTTGCAGAAAAGTGCAGCTCCTTGTCCGGCAGCGACAAGCCTGGCTGGCTTTTGCAATGCCTTTAATAATGTCACTGTGCTGCTGTGGCTGCAGAGAAGAAACAGAGATCCATGCAGAGGCAGTAGCATTGCTGTGGCCATGGTGGTTTAGACACCAGCAAAACAAAGTCAGGATAATCTCTTCCAACTTGAATATATCAGCTTGTTCAGGAGGTTGGCTTGATTGTGAAAAATGCATTAACTCATGAGTGTTTTCAACTATGTTTTACATTGGGCTTTCCAAAAAATAAGGCGCCGTTTTTCTTAAATGTCAGTCAAACTCATGGAAATAGTAATAACTCTACAAGGGCACAGGGGGCCTGAAGGGATGAAGTGTTTTGCCCAAGGGAATCAGCAGCAAGGCCAGGAGCAGAGCAGAGGGCTCCTGACACCATGCAGCAACACACTAATAGGCCACACTTTTCCTGTCTGACAGGAGCTTATTAAAAATATCAAGCAATGGCAAATTGCAGGGTCTTAGCTGCCTTACAATGCCTACCAAGCAAGTTTAATTGTTGCTTCAACACAGCTTCAGGCCAGTCGTTTGTAACAGAGTATCTCAGCAGATGTTGGCACTGCTGAATTTTGCTTGTAGGAAAAAGGAAAAAACAAGATTTGACCTGTCCATGCCGGGGAAAGGGGGAGAACAGGGAGAGGGACCTGCGGGGAAACCCTACAGCATCAGGGAGTAGAGGAGTGAGGATGAGCCTGGAGTGTTGCTGCTGCTGGTTCTGACCATCCTCTGCTCCCCAGCTAAACCCTCTTGTCTATCTTGGGCTGGAGCCCAGGGCAGGGAGGCAGCCCACGGTGGTGGCTCTTCTTTGCCGCAGCAACTGCTGCCCCGGTGCCTGTGCCTGAAGGCAGGCAGCCCTTGCTGGCAACCCCTGATCTGCACCACTAGCCAGGAGCTCAGCAGCAGCTGCCACCGCGCTCGTTAAACTCTTGTGACAAAACCAAGGGGTGCAGAAAGGACTGAAAGTGGAGGAGGAGGAAATGCTTTCTCCATTGTGCGTAATTAACTCGGCACCACAAGTGTTTCAGAGTCAGGCCCTCCGCCTTGTCTGCACACAAAAATTGGCACTCCAAAAGAAATACAAACCCTGTATTGCAGAAGCAGTGAGGCAGGCATAAATGTGCTGTAGCTAGCCCCATATGGGAGGGAGACGAGCTAACTGTTGTATAGCACCTTTGCACTCTGAGCTGTGCTGATAGTGCTATTTCAGGGGATTTTTAAATCGCCTCCTTGTTCCAAACAGTTTTCACATGAAGCTAATCCCAGAAGTGTGTGTGATCCAGGCCTGCCGAGGAGGATGCAGAGCAGAGTAGATGTTCAGGGTGGCTGAAGGTACTGGGCAGAACCAAGCCAGTAATGAGAAACATTTACAAGGAACAATAGCCCTCCAGCCTCAAGGCACTAATATACTGAGGGGGCATCTCATGCCCAGCTTATTTCTCCTGAGGGAAAGGTTTTCACCAGAAAACCCCTTCTGAAGTGTCAAACTCCTGCTGACAGCCCAGTGCAAGCTGCTGTGCCAGAGCCCACGACTTGGTGACAGCCCTAGAGACCCCGAAACCAGCTGCAGGATTGAATGGGCTGTATAGAAACCCCAAGTTTGGGTAATCCCAAGAAATACAAGCTCAATGACTAAAGAAGATGCTGTCGGACTGTTAAATATTTAGCTGCCAGCTGAGGTTACTAGGGTGGCTCTGTACATCTTGTGTGTGGTAAGAAACACCAAGGGAAATACAATTAAAGAGCCTGAAAGGAAGAAAAGCAGTTGGGACAAGAATATATGTAAGTATAAGACAGACAGACACAAGACTAACACCTTTCAGGCTGTTCATTTGTATCTCCTTTGCCTCACATTTTCTGGGTAAACAGCAGACACTTGGTCATCAAAATGAGAAAAAGAAATACTGAGAAGGGGAAAAAATTCCTTTGTGAGTTAGCTATAAATGAACATGAGGAGAGGGAAGAGAGTCAGGTGTCCCTGGGACCTCCTCGGCCTCATTTACTTCTTATCTAAAAGGGAAAAAACATGAACAGGGAGAGCTGCGAGTTTCCCCGGCTGTCCAAAAATGACACAGGTGAAGGGCAAGCACAGTGCAGTTAATGTCAGTGGCCAGATAAGAGCTGTGCAGAGATGCAGATAAAGGTGACATTTCTTACTCAGTTATCAGGCAGTGTGGGAGTTTGGCAGGCATGCCACATGTTTGATGTGAATGAGGGGACTCCCCCCATCCCCTCTGCACCGGCTGCTCACTGCAGTGCTTGGCTGATAATCCTCTCCAGCCCAGGAGGAATACTGCTGGCTTTGGAGGAGCTGAGTATTTTCCTCTGCTAAAAGAAGTATAATTAAAAAAAAAGAAAATAAAAGAAGAAAAAAAAGAAGCTTATATAAACTGCTTCCAGAGCTGATTAAACTGTTAAGCACACTTGAAAAGTGAGCAGTACCCTACATATATTTAATCCATGAACTCACCTAGAAAGCATCCCTTCATTAAGCTAGTGACTACAGACTAAGCGGGGAGCGGACACACACCTCAGGCTTGATGGCACAGTTTTGTAAAAGCAATTTGTTGATCTTGCAGTACAAAGTTGAGTTACTGAAGGTGTAGGAGGAATAAATGTTCTGCAAGCGCAGTCTAGTTCCATCAGTCCTAACCACTAACAGGCAGTTGCAGGCTTTCACCGCCGGTTTTCCTTCCTCATTTGAAACAGAAAAACAAAGCTGCTTTCCATGACTGACAGCTATGGAAAATAAAATCACTTCTTTTGGACACAAAAGTGGGCTGAGTGTGAGAATCAGCAGTGACTCAGCTCCTTCTCACCTTCCGCGCTTCTCGTTTGAAGCCGGCAAGAGGCATTCATCCGGGGGCAGGCAGTGAAGGGGGCTCAGGAGTGTGGTGCACCCTCAGATTGACACATTGCTGCTCAGAGTATCCTTGGAGCTATGCTCACCGACGCTGCATCCTCACCTGCATGTGCCCCTGTATCTGGGAGGGAGACAGTCTGCAGCTGCCTGTGCTGCAGCTACCTCGGTTGTCCCCCAAAACCATGTCTGAGCCTGGCTGCCTTCCCCAGCAGCAGGGGAGTGTGCTATATTTGTGTCTGTACTGTTCCCTGTGACAAAAGCTTCTTCAAACACAGGTAAGATGGTTCCACATGAAGCCAAAAGAAAAGTTGGAGGCAACACTCAAAATTAGCAGTCCTTGCCTGCTTGTACATACGCTGGGAAACATTGCATACATGCTGCTGCAGCACAGGGACAATGAATCTCCCTAGAGATGCTCAAGAGAAAAACAGGGACTGAAACATCTCCGTTGGAGAAGTCCAGCTGAAAATTTTCCATCTGTAAAGGTGGAACCATCCATCAGGCTTGAGTTCTTCCAAGAGTATTTAGGAAAGGACCAAAACTCAGATGCTTGCCAATACAAAGGACATTTGCCTTCTTTTTAAAAACATCGGAGCCCTTTATGAAGAGTGGGATGAGGAACAACAGTCAGGGTCAGACAGGAATAAGTGGGAAATGCACAAGCAAGACGTGAATCGCAGTGGCAAAGACAATCTTCTCAGCACAGTCTTAAATGTTTCCCATTCAAGATTGGATCCAACAGGTCCTCAATTTGTACAGACAGGAAACACGTGTATTCAGTAATTTAGCAATATGGTTTTCCTATACCAGGGAAAAGGTCCATTAATCTTGGCATATTAATAAATGAGCATCTATTAGCAACAAATAGGCTGGAGATCAGATTTCAAGTGCAAGGAGGTGATGCTCACAGCAGCTTTCTGATGCCAGAAGTAGAGGCCAGGGCAGGAAACAAATTAAATCTGACTGGCTTCCAGAGGGATTTTGATAATATGGAAAAATCACAAGGGATTAGCATGCCCCAGGGTAGAGAGAGCACACAGATACCCCAGATGGGATCCAGCCAGGTTCTACAGCCAGGACCAGGGCTCTCAGGTGCAGCACTGGCTGCAAATGCCCATGAAAAGGGGCAGCACCTGGGACACCAGGGTCAGCTGCGGCTGGGCAGGAAGGTGCTGTTGAGCTGGTGTGTGCCCAGTCACATGGTGGGAGGGCTAGAGGGGACTCCTGACCTCCGTGTCTGCTGCATGGCTGATATCCCATGTGGTCCTGTCCTATCAAGGCTGCAGGGCAAGGGCAGGAGCCACAGATCAAGCACATGATCCCTGTCCAGATACACGTGACAGCTGGAATGCTGTCAGCACTGCACATTGTGCTAGCAAAATGCGAGGAAAACAGTATTATGTGGCAAAGCAGCAATCAAGTGAGACTTCGCTGGGTGTACAGCTGCCATCCGAAAGACAGAAGACAAAAGCATCATGCAGCATGTCTCAGTCTGTCAGCAATCAACAGTGTATTTACATATTGGCAATGGGGAGTCACCTGGGCTCTGCTTACCCCAGGATTCAGCATGCTGCTCCCAGCTGCGAAGGGCTGAGCAGCTCAATGAGTCCCTGACTACTGGCAGGGCACTGTCAGCTACATGGGCTGTGGAAGAGGTTCCATCCACAGGCCTGCTTCAGCTGTCCCGCAAACACTGCCTGTTGCAACTTGCAAGTACACAAGGCCCCTAGTAGAGCTGTACAGGTGCAAGAGCACATGCCGTTGAGCGATCCCAGCCTCAAATTCCAATGGTCAGTAAGGAAACGCCCTCCCAGTGCATGGCACAGATGTGGGTCTGGAAAAGCTCTGGTCAGTGGACAGAGCAAGGTGGGTGAAGGTCCTCTCCTCTGCACTAACACCTCAATTTACTCATGTCCCACAAGGGTGAGGACTGAATACTCTGGTCCTTGATTCACCTGCACAACTCATTATCCGTCAATTTAAATAATGCCCTCAGAGTTTAGCAAGATGGAAAGAGGTCACTTTTGATCATGCAGGCTTGGTGACTACAAGCATAAGCTGTAGTATGGTGAGTAGGACAGTCACCATGGCATCACAGCTGTCCCTCAAAGAGAAGAGAGATCTGAACATAGATCTACCCAGGGAGTAATAGGTGAAAGATGAGCTTGATGCCCTCCCAATTTTATGACTGACAGCTAACCCTTGATGTACAGAACCAGCGTAATTCAGGTTGGAAGGATCTCAGGAGGTGACCTGGTCCAAGGGTGGGCTAACATCGACATTAGTTCAGGTGAAACACTGGCATGAATTTCTTCTGAATTCACAGGCAGCTTCTGGTTTATCAAACCTCTGCTTGGTGGCAAATAAGACATCCAGCAAAGGAAAAGAAAAACAACTGTGGGTCTCACCTTGGGCTGGGCTCTGCCATTTAATGTTCTGCTCCCCAGCAATGCAACCCACCATCTTGGTGAAAGAGTTTGGGTCATAGGGAAGGGGTTAACAAACCCCTCAGCAAATGAAGCATCATTACAAAAAGCAGGACTGCTACTTTCTAGGATCTACAACCCTTAGCCAAGGGACTCAACTTGCTGGGAATCAGTCCCAGAGCACTGCAGTAGCTCAGACAGTGCAGCTGAGCGCTGGCATGATGCCTTTTGCACTGGGAGATTTTTGCCCAAAACATCTAATGGTTTCTTGAGAACTGCTGTTTTTTGTGGGTTGTTTTTTGGTTGTTGGTTTTGGGGGTTTTTTTACTTCAAAGCTATTACTTATGTTTATAGCATCATTTTCAAGCACAACAGGAGTTGTCTAATCAGAGTTGTTTACAATATAAAAAAGTCTGAAGAGCTTCAAGAGAGATGTCAGGGAACTCTGCAGAACAGTTATGAAAGTCACAAATTCTGGAAAATTTAAATCCTGCTGATATTATGGGTGAAATTCCATTAACATAGCTATTTGCATCTGATCTTGCAGACCTACTTTTGTCCAGAAGAATACCACCCATCTGTGTTATATACAATGTTGCTGAGACACCTCAATAACCCTATGTGCAACAAGTTCCCTTGCCCAGAAATATGTGTTACTGTCTCAAATTCACCAGGGCTTTGCCCTGGGTGGACAAAGACTTAAAATGTGATTAGGCTGTATCTGTCCAACAACAACAATGGCACACATTGGCTCTATGGACAATGTTCTCATAATTTTGTGAAGGCTGAAATTAATACATTGTCCAATAAATGTTTCTGGAAATGAAAGCAATCTTTTTGCAACCTTTACTTGAATTTGCTTCAGTTTGTTGATAGTAGGTTTGAGAAGCTGGTGACTGAAGGCTGGATACAGCCATAGCTTTATTTCACGGAGCACGCAGGGCTCCTCAAAGCTGCACAGCAGTGATGCCTGGAGGTGAGTCGTAGCCAATCCACCAGCCCCACAGCCCAGCCCCACTGCTGCTGCCTACCCCCTTCGTTTCATCCACCAATCTGCCAAATGAGTGCTTTCTGGGTTGCTTTTTTTGTTGTTGTTGTTAATTTTTGAAGCATGGCCGCTGGATTGCTCTGCAAAATTAACATGTGAGAATGCATATTTTTCTTGGGTTTATTAAAACCATTCATGTACAAAATTAAAATGGTCTGACAGTAGAAGAGCTGCGAGTACTGAGACCGGTATGTGACTACTTTATGAAATAGCCATCTGGGAATGCCTAATAAACAATTGCTTTTAATTGTAAACATCTGTATCTCTAACAATAAAAGCAGCCGATGTGGCTTTCTATCAGTCTCGGGTTCAAGCTTTAGCTGAGTAAGGACTGGCTGCAGCCTGAAACCTATCTTGTTCCATGCCGGTAATTCTAGCCCTCTGTGGCTTGTCCTGGCTGGTTTTCCCCTGAAACTTGATCCTTTTTCAACGGATCAAAGAAGCAAAATAAGAAACAAGAAACTTTTGCAGTGAAATTTCAGCCACTGCAGCTTGAGCTGCTTCCCCAGTTTAATAGTCACTCCCGGCCAGCCAGCTGCTGCTCCCAGCAGCGGAGTGTGCTGGTGTTTCCACTCTTGTGTCCTCGTCCGGCTGGCATGGTTTGCTGCATGGACACCCCTACCCGGAGGGGGCTAACCTGCAAAAGGGCAGTGTTGCTCCAGATCACTCAGGGAGTTCTACCAGTGCAACAACAGTCCTACAATTATGCTGATACTGGGATGATTATGCTGATAAACTGACCTCCTGGGAGAAACCAATAATAATCCCAAAGTTTAAGGAAGAGTTCACAAGCTTAGCATCACCAGCAGACTGAATCGATACATTATTTACACCTTGCCTGCTTATATAGTATAGGGGAACCCTGCCTCCTTGCGAGGTGCCTGTGGACCAGCCCCCCACCCCTGCACAACAGCATACCCCCAGGGCAGGCGGGGGGCTGGCACCAAATGCACCCACCATCAGCTGCCCAGAGGCAAGACCATGGCAGCTACCCTTGGTCCCCACAGCACTTGCAAAGCCTTCAGCAGCGTGTAGGCAGCGGTCAGTTAGGGGGTAAGCTAGGAAAGCAACTTTTAGCGGGCATTTCTGCAGGGCTGTGCAGAGGAATGGGGGTCCCTAAACCTGCCAGATACCTACACCAAGTTCAAAGGCCCAGCTTTGACTCCTTTAAATGACTGCGCACACCAGTTTCTCATGATCACATGGAAGAAATATGTCCAGTTTATTCTTTTGTTTAGTATGTGACATGTAAAATTTCAGAAGTTTGTGTTTCAAGTACATGCTTATGCTAAGGGGAGTAAGAGAAGTGGCTGAAACCAATGTCTCAGAATATATAGTACCACTGCAATAGCCATGTCAGGTTAAGCATCCTGTCATCCTTAGCAGCTTCCCTGGCATGATGAAGAATTAAGAACACTCTTAGATGAAGAATGTGCAGAGAAGGAATGGCTTTTTATTAAATCCAGTGGTACAGCTGGAAAAGACAGAGAAGCCTTCAGGCGCCAAAACGCTTCCTCCAGTCTGAAATCTTCCCAGCTAAATACAGGCTGAGAATCTGAATTTTACATGACACTGTTAAATCAGTGAGCCCACCCAAGAGGAGAGGCCACTGGTGTGTGGGAACCAGGCGAGGTGGGCTGTTAGCCAGGAGCCCAGGAATTAGGCACACCTTTGCTAAATTCCTAGCTGCAAGGTAATTCCTACAATTTACTTCCTTTTTTACTGTTTCACTAGTATATGTGTGTCTTTGTCATGCCAGCATCTCATTCTAGTTAATCCTTAGGAGTGTCTTGAGTGAAATGCAGCAATCACCATCAATGCAAATGTCCTATTACCATCGGGAAGGACTGAGCTCATTGCTGTCCCTAGCTGAAGGGCACCTAGTTTGGGAACGCTTCAATGAAGAGCAAACAAGGGAGCAACTCACACCTTCCTGCCCTAGCCTCACCGTGGGAAGCCAGGTTGGTACAAGGCTGTTTTGACATAAGCTCTCTCCCGTTCAGTCTCCTTGGTCCTCTAGATGCTGGCAGCTTTAGTGTCCCTCCCACCTGACTGTCAGAGAAAATGAAAATGAATCATTAGTACTTTTAGAGTAGCCTGAAATTTGGAGTTTCTTTCAGATGCTCATGAGCACACACTTGGTTTAAGCCCGAAACATACAGATTATTTTCTCCTCAGAATTAAAGAAAAATAACAATTTCATCTTTCTGTCACTGATGTTGTTACCCTTGCACACGAGGCAGTGATGTTCCTCAGTATCTTCCAGGCTGATGAGGCTGAAAATATAAAGCACCCATTTACTCCTATCAGAATGTTGAATGCAGAAGGCTGGATTTTCATCTTTTTTGATTTTTACACAGATAGTATGACTATGTCTAGCTATCTATGCACATACCTTATGAAAAGCCCTAGTCTAAAACTCACTCTGTTTTCATGGGAGGAGAAAATCGGCTGTCAGTAGGAAGGGTCAGGCTGCTGCTGTCTAGAACCCCAGAGAATCCTGCAAAGCAGGACCTGATTGTGTGAGCCTGGCTTGTCCTGCTTCGGTCAGAGGGAAAAGCCCCACAGGGCAAGGACTGTAGGATCAAACCTCGTTGTATAAACAACACCCCACTGCACAAAAGCTTAGGAGCAGGAGAAAAGGCTTTTCTAGGGCAGACCCCTGCCAGAGCCTCCCCCCCCTTACGCCCTCGAAGGCTCCCTGAACTGCCACCATCCTCCCCTTCCCGGGAGCTGGGAGGGAAGGGGACATTATCATGCAAATTAGCACCACCAGGAAATCCACTTTGTTTCCAAATTCCTATCTCCAGCGCTGCCACATCAAGCTTTGAATGCAGAAGAGAATGAATGACCTAAAAGCAACGGAATGAAGCACTTGGCACAAAATCCCACCCACTGGTCCCCTTTACTTGGAAGCAAGATTTAGCACACACACAAAAATCACGCAGACTAGCAAGTCAGGGGAAAAATACACACATACATTTAGTACGTGCTGTAGGCACCAATTGAATATTCTTGCTCTGCTGCTGCCATTCAGCGTATCTGGTTTTAGGCCCCACTTTTACACCCCACCTTCTAGCACGAGTTTGGTATTTCAATCACGTAAGAAAAGCAGATATGCCCATAGTTATTGCTACACCAAATGGTACTTGATGCTTAACTACGGATGGATAATACAATTAGGCACCCTTTACAGGTAACCGCAAAGCCTCTCGCTTCATGGAACCTCTGAAGTGCTGGAGAGATGTCTGTCCTTCTGTGCAGGCATGAGGGTCTGGCCATGAAACTTCAGTCCATCTCACTGCTACTTATCACAGACTGTGGCTTGCCGATGGCACTGGGAGCAAACTTGAAGAAAAGTCCTTGCTCTCAACACCAACTTGGAAAATTCAAGGGGGTAGGTAGAGGGGAAAGGGGAAGTGCAACTCATTCTCTTCCTCTAGTGGAATCGAAAAAAATGTCCATTGTTACATTAGGCTACTCAAATCAAGTTCTTAAAGACACAGAACCATAGAGCAGTTCCAGTGGGCAGGGACATCTTTCACTAGATCTGGTTGCTCCAAGCCCTGTCCAGCCTGACCTTGAACACCACCAATGTTTGGGCATCTGCAGCTTTTCTGGGCAAGCTGTTCCAGGATCTCTCATACAGTTCATACAGGTATATGCACACGCCCTCCAGATCTCAGGCTGGATGATGCTGAGACTATAACCACCCTCACAAACTACGTCACCCTGATCTGTCCTCTCTGGAGTTGGTTACGCAGCTGTAGCAAGTTGCTCAGACTCCCTCCTTAGATGATGCCTCCCTGCCTGGCCTGGCCTGATGCCAGCACCAGTGCCGGATAAGCCCTGCACTGATCCAGCTCAGCTCACCAGCACGGCATAGAAACTGCTGCTTCCCAGCAGCTGCAGCTGGATGCACCCAGCTGCATGTGGGACCATGCCCTGGTCTTCCTGCTGACTGACCAGGGTGTTGAAACAGCGTATGTAGCCCAGACACCTCTCTTTCACTGAGGTAAAACTGGAGGGGGTGAATGCTGGTGGTGGGAATAGACCTGCCATGGTGGGAGGTGAGCAGGTGGCAGTCTCAGCAAAGCCCATCCCGCACGGCTTCACCTACTAGCCCTTCCATGCAGTGAGGGCATCTGTTCCCAGGCAGTGGAGAGAGGTCCTCTGGAGCTGCCTGCTTCTGTCTACTGGCAGGAAAGGGACCTTGAACAATTAGCTTAGATGAGATAACTTTGAGACTGCTGAAGTGAGCTGAAATCCTTCCCTCCCTTGAACTCCACATCTAAAGATCTCCACAAGGAACTCCACAAGGTTTCAGAGAGACTCCAGCGATAGATCTAAACCTTTCCTTGAAAGCTTCCTTACAGTAGATGATGCTTATCAGCTTCCTCCACCCCACCATGCCTGCTGGCTGCCTGTAAGGAAGGCTTGAATCACTGACCTGGAACATCTGTATCTCCATGCACACACTGGGTTAGCCAGATCTGCAAACAGTTTTTCAGAGATGCCTGCACAAAAAGTTAGTTCAATGGTTTATTAATGCAATTTCTATTTATCAATAGGTATTGTTACAGTACCAGCAAAACCAAAAGAACTTGATTCACTAGTGCTACAGTCAACTAAAATCTGAAGGATCAAACTGGATATTTTTTACTTTCTGCAGTCAAGGAATAAGATCTGTGAGTGAATCACAGTTAGCAACACTGATTCTAGTAAATACTTGTGGACTTCCTCAAAGTCCCTTTTTTCCTTTCTCTTACTGCAGAGAGTTCACGTCAGGTTTTTATAGAATTGCTGAAAAAGACTTGCAACCTGTCCAACACAGTGTAAGGCAGATGGAGCTAAATTAAGTAATTGCTGCAAAAACAGAAAGCCATGTAAGAGGACATTGCTTCAGATTCTGGACCCGCTTGCACTCATGCAACCCCACTGCACTATGTGGAGTGCATAAGAGCTAAAAAACCTAGCAAAACCTTGTAGTTTAATTCCAACGTATAACAAGTGCATTAAAAAACGTTTTGCCAAAACTACCAAACTTCTTTCTCCTGCCAAAGATGACTTATCCTTTGTTTGGCCCACCCTACAGAGCGCGCTTTCTAAACAGACAGTCTCTATATGGTCATGCAAGGACTACTCGCAGCTGCTGTTGCTGTATGTCCAGAAAGGGAGGAGGTACTGACCTCCCCTGGGTGGCTTCATCTTCAGGCTGCCCAGGCGAGACACCCTTATGCTGTCAGAGGCTCCAACCCAGTCTCAGGGTGGGAGTGCACAAGTGGCCACCTCACTTGAACAGAGAATGATGGAGATGAATGAGCTTTTCAGTGAGGCTTTTCTACATTTCCAGGATTTGCTGCTAAGGATTCCCCAGTACCATTACTGAGCAAACCCCACACATGTGGAGTACTGGCTCCCACCAGAAGAAACACCTTTTGCAGAGGCTCAACTTGGCTGAACAGAGTAAGGGAAGGTGCTGCCTTTCCTCAGCTGAGGACATCTGCGCAGGCATGTGGACACAGCCGGGAAAGTCTCTGTGTGCCCAGCAGTGTGCACGGGGACTGTGAGATGAGCTGGTTGTTGACTTTCCTTTGATGCTGTGACTAACTTGCTCAGTGTCAAGGGGTTACAGAAGACAGACAGGGACCAGATGAACACGAGCTAGGGGTCCAGATGAAGACAAGCAAGGGGAGGTCCACATGAAACCAATTCAAAATCACCATGTGGGTTGTCGGGTGGCCTGCTCCAAGCCCAGGCACCTGGCTGGCCCCAGCAGTGGGCAGACCCTCTGCATTGCACTTGGGTAGTTGCAGCTATGGGGTGGAGTTGGTGAGCGCAACATCCTCACACAGCAGCTGGTGTGGCCCTGGGGGCATCAGCCTGATGTGTCAAGGTGGCTGAGTCAAGGAGAGCAAGACGAGCCACACCTCTTGTCCCCCTCCACCAAAGCAGCTGATGTGAATGAGCAAGCATGGCAACACTGCACAAAGCAAAATGAGTATGGCTCTGATCCCACCATCTGACCCCATCGAGTGGACTCCCACACGGTGATCTCACTCTGTCGGCTTACTCACAGCTTCACAAGTAGCAGGGAAAGGTCACGCTCAGTTAAAACTGAAATGTGTTTTCTTGCAGCTTTTCCCTCCTGGGCTAGATGCTGTAGCCGTGACTTGGGCAAAGGTCCAATTGGAAATAATGAATGTAATTACCTTGTAAGCACCTCAGTGGAAAATATTGGTATAGTTAATTATACAGGGATGCAATGCTAACTCATTTCCCAGTGTTTAAAATACAAATACTAATGCTTTCTCCTTTGGAGTTTTGAGAAGATCAGTTATTGCTGCAGTCTTAACAGAATTTATAAGTTCTGCAGCTATTGCAATCAGTTTAAGGAAAAAGTTTCCAATCCTGATTTTAACATCACTGGCTGATACTGCACAGAACCGTGCTACTGCAACTGGGCTTTTGAGTGCCTCTGCAAGAATGAGGTCTTTGGCTATGGCCCTTTAGACATCCAAAACTGAGAAATTTTTTTCAAATAATGTTTTAGGACCAAAAAAGTTATTTTAGGGTTCTCAGACTGAAGATAGGAAACTCACCCTTGGAATACCAGGAGCATTGACATCCTTGGAGACAGATACTTAGGTACCATTCAAGAAATCCTGGCTAAATTGTCCAAGTTAAAATGCCTCTATCTTTTAGTAAGGACCATAGAAACTGCAAAATAAATTCACAGAGTGGACTGAGCACGTACTCTAGCTGAAGTCTTCAAAATGCAAACCTGGCTGTTTCCACACTATTTCTGATAGATTTTCCAGTTGTCAAACAAGGAGCCTGCTATTGCTGTCTGTCAAAAAAGCTCCACTGCTTTCAATCGGCAGCTGGCAAAGCCCTCTGTGAACGAGTGAGCAAAAGCCACTACATGTGTTGTGCTTGCCTTGGTATTTGTTAACATTTCTGAACAATCCAGTGTACCCTAGCAGATATTCATAGGCCAGAGAAAGAAAAGGCTCAACTCCTTTCTCACACTACTGCAAAAAGAGTCAAGAGGATTTATGAAAATATAAAACTGTCCTGAGATTTCCCTTATAGGCACCTAAGGGAGTTTTTCAGAAAAAAAAAAAGAAGAAAAAAAAGAAAATAATAGAAAGGGAGACCTCAGCACTTTGGGCCTAGGCCTTGTTGTTGAACAAAAATGATATAATGCACTTTGCACCAAGCCATTTCTGTCAGGAGCTGCTGCTGCAGGCAGCACCCACAGCACCTCCCACACCTGCCCGGGCAGCGAGCCAGCCTCGAAGAAGAAAGACGGCAAGGGAAGAAAGAGGCAGGCATGGTGCCCTGCTGGGTATCCCTGACATGGAGAGGCCTAGGCTTTTTAGATTGCTATGGGAATTAATGAGGGCAGCAATTAGGAAATCTAGCTAGGCCGCTTTGGAGACTGCTTCAACAGCGAGCAAAGCCTGTCTACACGTCCTACTGCACCAAACAGGTATTCACCCCAAGGAAAGGGGAGGTCACCATAAAATCTGCTTTTATCTAAATATTTCGCTTGGAAAATAAGCCCTACTGCTTCTGCTGCTTTTCATTTTCCACCTTTTGCTGCTACACAAGCCCAGACCTCACCCCAGCCACCAACAGGCAGCAGGGGCAGAGGGTAAAGGAGCAGCAGAAGCTGAACCCAAGCTCACCACACACAAGGCACAGAGAATTCTTGAGCTTAGCAGCAACAAGGATGGATTAGTCACCACCTTGAATTTCAAGTACACTTCCACATGCCATCTGTACAGAAAAAGTAACAAAGCAGCTCCCCCCAAAGGAAAATAAAACCACCACCCTCTGAAAGCTGCCAGACAGATATTTCAGCCAGCAGAGAAAATACAAATAAAAGCATCTGCAGGCAGAGGGCAAACGCTGGTCTAGTTCAATACCATCCAGGTGTATTGCTGCAAGCTGAGGACAGTCTCTGTAAATCACAACACCGCTCTCACAAGTGTCAGCATAGAATCTTTTAATACTTTACATAAAAAACTGCATACACAGTTCATAACTTTATGTAAACATCATATACATCTCAGGTTTTGCCATGTCAGTTTATTAAAAACAAAAACAGTCTCAGTACCACTGTTGAGGGAAGAGGGAGAAAAGTAAACAAATAGAAATGGATACGTTTGTTCTCTGAACCAGAGAAACACAAAATTATTTTCACTTGGGTTGGCTACCCTGTGAAAATAAGTTTTAAATAAACCTCCATTCTTTAAACTACCCTTTAATACTGAAGTCTGATGTACTCACTGCATAAGGAACAGTGCTTTCAACCATATTTTTTTTCCAAGGCAAAAAGATACAGTGGTTTGGGGTTTTTTTTGTCTTGTGTTGAAATCAATTTAAAAACAAGACCCAGATGAGGTTAGTGAGTAAGATTGTTTCCAATGCTACAGTGTTGTACGCAGATGACAAGTGCGCCGAGTATTTAATTTAAAAAAACACAAAAATCCACCAAGTTGTGCAAAGTAATTTCTTTTTGAAAATAAACTTTTAAATAAACCCAAATCAACATACTTGCAGAAGACAACAATAAAGGAAGGAGCAGGCACCAAGATCATAATATGGCAATATCAACGCCCTCCTCCTTGCTCATCCTGCCTTGTCCATCAGGAGGAGGATGTCCAGCAAGGAGGACAGAGCAATTCTGCTTTACTTCCCAGCCTGGTGACTTCTGCAGCTGGAGTCAGTTCAAGGCTTGTGTTATCAGCAGACATTGGTCACTCAGGGCAAATTCCTTTGCACAACACAAGTCCCAGCTCAGCACCCCCTCCCCACCTCACTTTAAATAAGCACCCCCGGCACTACCCCAGTTTGCACAAGACAGAAAAGGTAAAGATATATACAGGCTTTGCTTGGAATGACCCTCCCCTCCCAGTCTCAGTCTTCAGGGCACTAACTTCCACTGCAGGTCAGGCTCAGGCCGAAACATCTGCAGGAGAGGCGAGGATGTGCAGGCAGCCCAGGAGATGCAGCCAGCCCCCTTCCCCAGCTTGCCCGGGGGGAGGCACATGCAGGCAGGAGGCAGAAGTCAGTCCCCTGGAGCATCTCAGCTCCACCGTTCTCCTCTTGCAAAAGAGAGGAGGCCAGCTGGGAGCTGGCAGCAGCAGGTGGTAGGGGAAGAGCCGGGTGCGGTGTTTGCTCAGTCCAGTCTCAGCAGCTTTTTGTTGTTGAGAATCTGCAATTAACTCACAGGGGCCAGTGGTAGGAGAAGGCTTCTCCCCACTTCATTCCCAAGACTCCGGGCATGCAATTCCCCCTCCCTCTGACCCCACAGCTGAGCCAGCACAACCCTTTTCAGCCAAGGCTAAGCGAGCATGCTCCCTCCCTTAGCCCCCACCCTGATTCATCGCCAGCCCCCAGGAGAGGGGACAGGCAGATGCTTTGTGTGTGCATAACCCAGCTCCTCTCTGCCTGCCAACAGGTGACCCAGACGCTGTGCCCAGCGCCGCACTCCAGCCACACCCTATAGGACTTTGCAGCAGTTGATGCAGCCGTTTTGGGTGCCGTAGCGCTTCTGCAAGGCTGCCCGGGTGGCCGTCTCAAAGACCTCCCGGACACCCTCCTTGGTCTTGGCCGAGCACTCCAGGTAGTCGTAGGCCTGGATACGAATGGCCATGGCACGGCCATCCTCGGTGCGCACCGGCTCCTGCTTCATGCGGGCCAGCTCATTGCGCACATGCTCATCATTGCGCAGGTCCTTCTTGTTGGCCACCAGGATGATGGGGACGTTGGGGCAGAAGTGCTTGACTTCGGGCACCCACTTCTCTGGGATGTTCTCCAGTGAGTCTGGGCTGTCCACAGAGAAGCACATGAGAATCACGTCGGTGTCTGGGTAGGAAAGGGGGCGCAGACGGTCATAATCCTCCTGGCCAGCCGTGTCCCACAGTGCCAGCTCCACCTGTTTGCCATCCACCTCGATATCAGCCACGTAGTTCTCGAAGACGGTGGGCACGTAGACCTCAGGGAACTCATCTTTGCTGAAGACTATGAGAAGGCAAGTCTTGCCACAGGCACCGTCCCCCACCACCACCAGCTTCTTGCGGATGGCGGCCATGGCCAGGCTCGCCAAGCTGGCCTTGCCGTGCAGCAGGACGATGGCAGCGCCCTCCTCCCCGCGGCCGCCGCCTCCCCCTTCCTCTCGCTTCTCACAGGGCACCGTGGCGAGCCGAGCCCGCGCAGGCAGGCGGGCGCGCCCTCTTCTCTCCCCGCACGGACACCGCGCCTCCGTCCCCTGCCCCGGGGGAGCGCTACGGCCGCAGGCAAGCGCCGCCGCTCCCGCCCGACTCGGCCCGTCGCGGAGGAAGCGCCGCTGCTGCCACCGCACACCACCGACCCACCGGCACCGCGCTGCCACTGCCGCAAGCTGCGGGCCGGCGCCTCTATTTAAAGGCGCTCGCGACTTTCTTAATATAGCCGGCCAATGGGAAGGCAGAGAGTGAGGTCATCCCCGGCGGAGAGCGTCGCGATTGGCGGAGCGCTGCGGGCGGGAGGCGGGGCGCGGGCAGGCGGGGGGAGCAGGGCGCAGCAGGGCGCGAGCGACCCCCGGCCCGCGGCAGCGGCGGTGGCGGCGGCGGGGCGGCGCAGCGCCGGGCTTGGTTGGCGGCGACCGGGTCGGGCTAGGGGCATCGGGGCCGGTGGCTGTGGGGTGGCAGGAGACGCGCTTGGGGGCGGCGGGGCCCGGTCATCCAGAGCGGTGGGGCGGGCAGCGGCGCAACCGGGGCCACGACAGGGACCCGACCCGCCCTGCCGCAAAGCCGCCACTCAGTGCCGGGGTGGCGGCACAAACCGGAGGGGGCCTTGTCGGCCGGCGCGGCCGGGGAATCTGTCCCGGGCTCGTCCCGAGGTGCGGCACCGCTGCCTGCCGAGCGCCGTCAGCCCCGCGCGGAGGCCGCCTCACGGCCCGGCCCCACTCGCGCCGCGGCCCGGCCCCATTCGCCCCCCGGCCCGGCTCCGCTCGCCCCCCGGCCCGGCTCCGCTCGCCTCACGGCCCGGCCTGCTCGGCCCCGCCGCCTCACAACCACCGGCCCCGGCGTTCGGGGTGTCCGGTCTGAAAAAGCTAGGAGAGCAACCGGGAGCGAGAGAGAGGGGAAACGGCTGTGTCCCAGGTGCTGGCTTTAAAGCCCAAAGTGGAACTAAGGTTATTGCAGGTGGTTAAGTAAAAGCCTTCACTAGACATTACTGGAAAAATGTAACAGCACTCAACCGCTTCCCTTCCTTAAAGGAAAAATTCATCGTGTTTGGGTCTCTCTCCTCCCAGCTTTTGACCAAAAGGAAACAGAGGAATTACAACCTGGGAGAAGTAGCAGACTTGAACTGAGATGCCCTTTTGAACTCAATTTGCGGAGATATTGGAAGTCACAGTAATGAAAAAATTAATGTGGAAAATAAACAAGTGCAAAAGACAGGTTTCAGATTGGGGGACAGGGTGGAAGTACTTTAATATAAACAGATGGCTCACACTGGGTGTGTTAATAAAGCTGTGCATTGTAAAGTCTCACACTGTGAAATTGCTGGTAGTGATTCCCTCTGTCCCTGTCGCAGCTATCACTGTTTCACTGGGTGTTGCCTCAAGCTTTTTCCCTGCAAGCATTTCCACCTACATGATGTCCTGTGGCTACTGCCTCTCAGGGTTGGATCCGAAGCGTCCTCTTTTGCTAGCCAGCACTGGCATTAGGGAATAGAACAAAAAAGAGTGATTGGAGCAATATGGTTGTTACTAGAAATTGTATTTTAAAAAATCCATTTGAAGGCCAAACGCATCACTGAGTATATCCAATTGCCTGATGCGTTGTTTGCAGCAGACTGTTACAGAACTGTGTGTCAATAGGGCAAGTGGTTCACTTATGGTTCACTTAAATCCTAGACACTGAAATACAATGCATCTTCTGTGAGATTTTTGTTATTCCCATTTCTCCCTGTCAAAAGAGCACGTCCCTGGATGGCAATGGACGCATTCGTACCTTGCTCTTACATAGTTTGTACAGCATGTTATGCAAACATAATAAATTCACACTGATGTTTGAAAAAAAAACCCCAGAAATAAAGTGTAGTCACAGGCATCGGTGCGGCCTTTAAGTTTCTGTTTTCCATCTCCCCTTTGCGTTTGCTGTCACCGCTCAAGGCTTTTAAACTCCACGAAATGAAAATAGTTGTGTGCGCGGAAGTCATCCCCGCGCCGGCACGGCCCCCTGGCGATGGAGCACTGGCAGCCCGTAGCTGTTCTCTCTGCAAGCGCAGCCAAAAGCACGGAGAGCTGCTGCGCTCCGCTGCGGTGCGGCGCGGTGCGGTGCGATGCGGTGCGGAGCGGTGTGGTACGGTGCGATGCGGTGCGGAGTGGTGCGGTGCGGTGCGGTGCGGAGCGGTGCGGTGCGGTGCGGTGCGGTGCGGTGCGGTGCGGCTCTGCTGGGGCTGGGCGCCACCGTGCGGCCGCGCTAGCCAACTGCACCCGGGGGCGGCCGCGGGAAGGCTGCCGCGCTCAGCGAGCGGGTGGTGAGAGGTGCTGCTTAAATACGCTTTCTAATGCGTTTTTTCCGTGACTTCTGGCTGGCACGAAGAGTGGTTGGCTGGGTAGGTGGGTTTGTCTTTTCATAAGCAAAACACTTACTAAATAGAAAAAAACCCAACGAAATAAATCATCCGAACAAGCAGTTTTGTCCATCATCTCATCTGTGCTGTGCCATGAAAGGTGAGGAAATGGGCAGCATATTCATTTCAGAGCACACGGCTCTGTTGTTCACCCAGCGCGCTGGTGGCAATTATCCATATGCCTCGATGTAAAGAAAGCTAACGAAGTGGCCCACAGTCATACTCTTCAGCTCTTTCAGACTTCAAAGCAGGGTGGCCTCATCCAAAGTGTCTGCTGGTCCCAGCTTCCAAGCTAGCTAAGGAAATGCTCTACAGAGGCCCAGCTGAGACCTTTCCTGTAACAGAACAGCACAGGTACAGTTCCAGCACCCAGTTAGGGTCTGAGCCGTAACTGCTTTAGTTTTTAGTGAGGTGTTGCTTCTGTAGTCTTCCACACAGTTATGCTGAAGGCAAAAGGCTGATATTTCGTCTCTCCTTGCAAGAAAGACTGCAGTAAAGTCAGCGTAATTCCTTGACCTAGGGTTTCAAATGCTTTATTTTAGATTTTTCTTCCAAAAGGCTTTGCATCGGGAGACCCAGCCATGTGACTCAGGGTGAGATTGCACTCATTTCACTGTTCTAGGGTACACTCTAAGCAATAGACTCTATAGGGACCATCTAAGTCACTGTGGCTATCACACATTTATACTTAAATGTGTAATACCTGGGACTTGATCAGTGGCCTGGGTTTCATACTTAATATAAATTTGCTAATGCCACCTTTCTCCTGCAGTGGGCTTAGTCCATAAATATCAGTACACTCTGTGGCACCTGCCCTGAGCTGTCTAAGCGAAAGCAAGAAGGCCCTTAATTTATATAATTTTTTCAGTTATATATACTTCTCTTTTCTGAAGCATTCTTTCTTCAGCCCATACATGAAAGCATGAAACAAGCCAGTATCAAGAACAGTGGAAACTGGGGTAGAGTTGTACATAGGAATCCTTTTCTTTTGCTGCTTGGATCGATGCATCAAGAAAAATGGGAATCTGACCAGCATGGCAGTGCTGCGAGTGCAGCAGAAATAAGCATGGCCATGGTACTGTAAATCAGCACAGTGGATAATAATCTGTGGAAGTACTTAGGCTTTCTTCTTGGGGTGGTACCTGAGAGCAGAGGTGGAAAACCTGGAAAGAAAAATAACGAAAAGAGGCTCTGGAATGAGATGGCTTTTTCCTTTCCTTAGGGAATTTTGTATAGGACCAATTCTGTATTCAAGCATGGTTGTGGTCTGAATGGCACCAGGGAATGTAGCCAGTTTACATATTTTAGGGCTGAATTTGAACTTTATGCTGTTAACTTTTATGTCTTCTGACCAAATTTGCATGATATGCTAAAATATACTTCTTTAAGCAAGCTGAAACTTCACTTCCAGTAATCCTTAAATGTGTACTTTCTAAGCAGAGCATTAGTTCTGCTGCACCACACACATCTGTATGACTGATGAGCAAAGTATGAAGTAGGAGAAAGAAGACAGCACTTCTTTGGTCTCATTGCTTGTGCTAGTGGTTTTAAGATTAAAACAGCCTTTTGTTTTTTACTTGATTTATTTATTAATCTAATTATTAATCCAAGTGGCATTTTTTGTTGCTGAGAAGACAATGCCAGTCAATTATTGGAGATTGTTTCTGGATTATATTCCCTCTCTGCTCTTTCTGTTAAACAGATTTTCTAAAGGGCATGTCTGTAACTCAGATAATTTGTATTCAAGCATAAATCTGTACCAAAAGTGTGAAAGCTCAGTGGGGAAGGTAATCTTTCGCTTTTTTGTCAATAAGTAGGCAAGTAAAGTACATTGCCTGCTATGGCATAACATGCTGAGGGAGCCGTATGTGCCAGTAATGGCATACTGAGTCCTGCACACTGCCTTGTACTGTAATGCTAGCAACAAGCATCCTGCATTCCTAATGCAGGCAAAGCTGCTCAGCAAGGTAAGGAAAGCAAGAGCTAGCTAAATATGAGCAGTTTACAGGCTAGTACAGAAAAGCTCTGGGTAGATGTAGGTCAGGCAGAGATGGTAGGTATCTGTCTCTCTAAGCTGCTAAGAGGTTTTGGCATGTATAGGAACCAGACCACTTGTTGTGTGTCACAGCAGGTCCATTGCTTTCCAGCATCCCTGAAGAAAAACAGAATTTAACTCTCAAAACCCCTTGTGACCAGTGGTCTCAGCAGAAAGGCCAGACCGATCTACCTAGAAACCAGAATGCCAAGGCACAAAAAGAGAAGGTGAAAAAGACTTATTTTCATACATAGGTCTAGGCTAAGTGCACATGAAAGCACATTGTTCCAAACAAGAAATGCTTTCATGACCCTAAAGAGCTGTATGGGACCCCCACTGGCATTGCTTTTCCAGGGAATAAGTGGGGCAAGTCAGAAGCTGATGACTTTAATTTTGTTAAGTTACTATGGCAAGACTATAGGATTCATACTTGAATAGACTCAGGGAATATGGTATGGCAGAGTAAATTAGACCACCACAGAAAACTAAAGTGGCCTCAGGTCTCCAGCTGACTTCAAATTAAACAAAACCAAGTTCCTTATCCTTAGGCTAAAATATTTAGACCTAAATCCCCTCATCCCAGCTGAAGAACACTTCTGTAGCTGTATGGAATAAATGGGCTGACCACAGAACTATACTAACCAGCCGTTACATATCTGCATCACCAATAATGCCTTTGGAAACAGTTCTCTCTGCAGCCAGACTAAATTAATCTACCCCTGGTTCCCTTTGTTGTCAGTTTTTAGTGGTTGCAGACACCTTGCAGTCTTTGTCTGCCAGGAAAACTGAGACAGAGAATAGAAATAACTTCTCCAATAGCCACAAGATAGCAGGGAATTCAGTCTTCATCTCTGGAATTCAAAATAGTATCCTTACCGCTGGACAATTCTTTCTCTTTAGACTCTCTGGTTGCTAGACTTCATTTCACTACTTTGAGGATGACCAAACACTGAAAAAAGCTTCCCGGATAGATGTGGGGTCTCCGTCCTTGGAGATATTCAAAACCCAGCTGGACACAGTCCTAAGCAGCCTGCTGTGGTTGATCCTGCTCTGAGCAGGGCAGGGACACACCTCATCCATTCTTTGATTCTGCAATTAATTTCTCTACAATGCCTCAAAAGATCTGGAAAGGAGTATCTTGAGGGTCTGTCTGGCAGGTCTACTGCCTACACTCCAGTGTTCTACACTCCAGTACTGTCAGTGCGCACACACACACACACCCCCACTAGTAGTCTGGCACACTCAACACTGAAATGCTCACTCAGGTTGACTCTTTTGCAATAGGAATGAGGAAATTTCTAAAGTAAACATGCTGTGATTTGTTAATGAATTGTGTAACTTCCACTTCATTGCCGGTAAAGTAGGTTTCTTTAAAAAACAATGATGTCATCAGGTTCTCTTTGCAGATTGGTTGGCTATATTAAGAAACATTGACCTATTCCTTTAAATATTGTGGTCATCATGATGGTCTTTGAACAGTGGTGGCAAGTTCTCTCTGCAGGGGAACCAGTGACCTAAGGAAGCTGAGGTGGCAACAATATTAGAAGAAACCAATCTAATACTGAACATCAAGAAAGACAGTTGATGTTGAAAATTACTATCCTGTAACTCTAACAAACTTTTATCTTGTATAAATTAACCATGAATATACAAAGAGAACACTCTGAACTACTACATGACAAGAGATCTAGGAGCAAAAGCAGCATGCATGGGCTTACACAGGATAGCTATTGCCATTGATAGAATTCCACTAGCAGACAATGGCAGGAAAAAATGTAGTCAATAAAACTGATTTGGATAGTTGTTCAGTACAGTGCTTTATACTCCACCTCACTCACAAAATTAAGTCACTCAATCTAGAAAATGAAATCTGTTATGGACTGAACACCAACCATAAAAAACGTCTGAGATGATAAAACAGAAATATAGGGCACTGCAGGAGTCTTGGTTACATACAGACTTGGTTTATACCTTCATTTTTTGATGTATGATAATAGTCAAGAGCAAGGTACTCACAATTTCAGAAGTTTCTGATATCAGAGAAATTAAAAGGGGAAAAAAATAGGAAGCAAAGGTAACCCAGGGGTACTGAGACAAAAAAGGAGGTAAGGGGAAGAGTTCTAAACTAATGGGTTTTCTGTCTTTTCCTTCTACCCTACACAAAAACTAAAAAAACCAAAACAAAACAAAATAAAAAACAAAAAACAAAACAACAAAAAAAACCCATCAGCATGCACATAATCCATTATGGTAATCCGTTTTGTACTTTATCTTGGTTTTTAAGGAATGGCTGCTCTTAGAAAAAATCTAACTATAGCTGGATATGATCGCTGTTGTAAGACATGCCTCCTCTTTGCTCTGTGTCACAGCTTCCCAAGCCCTATGAGCCAGCTCTGTTTGACACTTACATCACTGACACAGAGGTAGATGGGAAAGAGACGGAACTAATTCTCTTTGATGTGGCAGGGAAGAATAAAGTCAATTACTGAAATCTCTGCTCAGTGTTCTACAAGGACACCGATGTTATTTTAATATGGTCCTCTGTGGACCTGACTCCCAGCAACACATGCTCTATTTTGGGGTTCCAGAAATCAAAGTGTTCTGCCCACAGTACCTATTATTCTGGTGGCTACCAAGACTGAACTACAGGGTGGTGAGGGCATTAAAAAGAAACTAACTACTCCAGGGAACAAGCCAATTAACACTACAGAAAAAAAGCTTTAGCTGCCAGCATTGGGGCATATGCTTACCTGGAGTGTTCTGCCAAGATAAAAGAAGGTGTTGATACAGCCCTGGAGATTATTAGTCAATGTGCATTAAATGAGAAAAGGAGGAGAAAGAGGCACTACAGGCACTGCCAAATTTTGTAAGAGGACTGAACATGGTTTTGTTGCTGGATTTCATCAGGTGGCAAGGTAAGTAGATGTCTTTGTTGCCATTGTATGGGTGCTATAAGGCCTGTTTTTATGTTATAGGATAAAAAAAATCCCTGGTATCTGCAAACTGTCATACTGGAAAAGCTGGATTTGTTTCCTTCTCCACCTCCAAAACAGACTGAAAAGCGCAATTCCAGTTTTGAGCTGACTACTGGTCTTGAGAAATGGGAATGGCCAAGCTACAGTTCTCCACAGAGGTTTTTTGATGAGGGGAGATATACATGGACTGGGACAGGAACTACACCAGCACTGTCACTACTGGGGCAAGCACAAGAACATGTCGTTGAGTGAATCTACTCCCAGCTTCCTGGTAGCAAGGCTTAGTGGCAAGCAGCTGTGCTGACAAGGTTTCCTAGTATGCACTGCCTTCCCAGTGCTTCCTCAAAGGATGTCCTCGGGGAAGGGTGTCACCACATCCATATCCAATAGTCTGCAATGCTAACAGCAGTGGGTTCCTGACTGGCAGAACAGGTCTGACTTCCTCTAGATTTCATTCATAGAGCTGGCCTGGGCCTGGTTCCATAAATGCATCAGAAATGCAATGTATAGCATAGTGTACAATGAATGCAGTGCTATCTCCGCCTCTTCTTCAGGCACAGGTAAATAAACCGGGGTTAAACATCCTGGATCTGGGGTAGAATAACCCAGTTCTTGATAGAATTGCTACCTTAAAAGTAGATAAGTAAAAAGACCAGACTTCAGTTTCTAAACCTCTTTGTCCTTATGGTCTGAATGTATCTTAATTCTTTCTGTCTTTCTTTAGCACTCGCAGGCAGAAGACATTAAGCGAAAGGAGTGCCAACAACCATGCTTTCAGCTTTGTAAGTCATGAACAATCTGGAAAGAGACTGAGACATGCTGTCAACCTAAGCAAAAAATCTCAGAAAAGCACAGAGATGGACCAAAATGGAAAGGCTTTGGGTACATCTCCAGACTCCTCCCTTCTGTGAACACCGATTGCTGGCAGCCCGAGGAACTGAGTTACGGACTGAGATTAACAGCACAAGTCTGAAAGGAGGCTGTGACTGCAGGATTTGAAGGCACATGCTGTAACACAGTAAGCGGACAGAGAAACATTTTAAGGTGAATCCCTTCTGATCCTGAGGTAAAGGTATGGGGTTAATTGGTCATAACTGTCACAAACTAGGAGAAGAAGTAAGTCTATCACTTTTCTTTTGCTGAGTTCCTCAGTGTTGGTTTCATCACTCTGGAAGCTTGGTTACAGCTTCCCAGGGGGAAACAAAATGAGAATAAACACAAATATCTGAACTGTTTACGCCACCTGAAGCTGTACACTTAGCAAACTATCTTGTCCAGAAGAGAGACCTAGAAAAATATGCACTTAAGATTTTTTTCTTACCCATTCTTCCCATCAGTATTTGTCTATTGGTGGTATCATGGGTAGAAATACTGGGGCTGGCCAAGTATTCATTCTTGAGTGGGTTGCTGTTTTCCTTCTGCACTACTTTTTAGTAGCAGTTTTGAAGTCCACAATCACACTACGGTATAATAACAAATGCTTCAAGGATGACCCTTCACATTTCCAAAAATACCTTCCTCCCAAGGATCTCTGAGCACTTTTCAATGTGAATTACCAGCCCACCTCTTGGTTATAAGTAGGTGTTATTTCCGTTTTCAAAACTGAGAAACTTAAAACTGCTGCCTAAAGCAACTGTGAACCGTCTACTGCTTGGACCTTTCTTTTTCTTGACTTGTTTTCCATGCCCTTCCCCTTTTGCCTCCTGGACCATTCCTAACTTCAATTTCTTCTCCTCTTTGTCTACAATAATCCCCTAGATACAATCTGATATCATACCAAAACTTTAAAACTCTTCTTCCCATGCAACTTGTATGTGAGTGTATGCTGTGCATAAGTGCTCTCCTGATTCAGGCAGTAACATACATTAGTGCACTTCAAAGAACTGTATTTATGTATATAAGTTCAAATTGTTATTTCCATTCTATATGTGTATGTGTGGGTGGAGAAGATTAGACTGCAGATCAGTTAAGGAACGCAGGTGTCTCAGGTGCCTCTGATGTGGGGCATTGAGTTGGAGAGGGGCACTTTTGCAAAGATGCTGAGCATCTGAGCAGTAAGCACTTACTTCTCCCACTACTTGAAAAGTTCAGACCACTTTGGTGAATCTGAGCTTACACTGCCTGTTGCTTAGTAGGACACTGGTCAGTATATTGACCAGTGTGTGTTTTCAACCTAAATAAACAAGTATTTTTCTCCAGAAGGGTGCTTTGTTCAAGATAAGGGTAACTGGTTTCACTCCCAGTATTCACCATATGTATCTCTGGACTAAACTGTTGTTATACTGATCTTAGTTCCTATTTCTTAACATTAAACTTTCTATTGTTTCTATGTGAAACAAAAAGTTGGCAACCTGCTTCCACTGCATGCTCCTCTGCGATTGGAAAAGAGAAATCCGTGGGAGGTTTTTCGTCATCCTTTCACTAAAGGTGTATAAATTCTCTTTTTGCCACTTTTGTCAAAAAAATCCAAATACTCTTCCTCTTTATCTGTCTCAAAGCACTTTTGCAAGAACAGAGTAGTATGCAGCTGTTCAAGAAATCTGTTGGGCAGTCATCCATATTTTAGGGCATCTGGCTTCCCAGAGAAATCCGCAGACTGGATAGTTTCCTTTTTTTTTATTTTAGCATTGGCCTACAATTCAGAAAGAAGGGGATATAGCTCAGTAGTCAGTATATTAGCCTAAGACATACATATCTGGGGTTGCCTCTCTATTCTACCACAAGCTATGGTCTGTATGAAGGTACAGAAGAGGCTGTGCATGTCTGCGCTACAAAGCAACTGGAGGGAAGCAGGGGAGCAGTCCCGCCATAGCAGCACAGAGCTTGACGAGCACTAGTTCATCCTTTACATGTGTCTTCAGGAGCCTCTGCAGCCTGCAACGCAGATACACCCTCTAGAAGATGTTAGGCTTCCTACCCCGAGGGGTGCCTGGGATGGCGGTTGTACTGATGCATGCGAAGAACTCAGCTGTTAGCCATGGGAGAGCTAGAAAGTCTGTATGAGACTGATGCTGGGAAAGTGATACATGCCCATATCTTAGACCTGGAACAAAAATCAATAGTGAGGAATCCATATAGAAGCAAACTGCCAGCAGTCAATCCGCAGGCTAGACTTGAGCCAGAAGTGCTATCTAATGCAAGTCTTTTTTCCAGTGTTGGAGGGGAGAGGAGAGGAGGGGAGGGGAGGGGAGAAGAGGAAGAAGGAGAGGGAGAGGGAGAGGGAGAAGAAAGGAAAGGAAAATCACAGACGTATTTATTGACCTTTTTTTTAAAAAATGTGAATTTAAATATGAAATATGAGTTTTTATTAAGGAAAATAAAAAGTAAAGGAAAGTAGTACTGTGGAAGAGAAGATGGAAATTAACTGAATATTCATGTATCATTCAACAGCACCATTTCTAAGATGAAATACAGTGTTTACTCCCCACCACAACAGTTTAAGACAGATGTGCAATTGAAACACCAGGGGAATGTATACTAGATTAGGTGAATATGATGATATGCACTGCAACTAAATAAGAGCTTCTTTGTGGTTTCAATGAAGTAAATATGTAAATATATCATATTAATGTCTTTCAGTATAAATACAGAGAAAGGATGAAAATCAGTATATAACAATAATAAGGCAATATGTGAGAGCAATTTTCCATTTTCAGTGCAAAGACAGTTTATGTATTTCATACAACAGTGGTGTAGTAGCATGCCTAAGAATGTTGTCAAGAAAAGGTTTGAAGACAAGCTGACTTTGTTGAGAAAAAATCAGACAACTGGACAGTCATGTCTTCAAATACCTCTTCCAGATCCCATCAGATATAAAATCTTATTTCTCCCTACAAAGCTTTACATTTTGTGATAAGCCACGAAAACCACAACAATCTAGAATGTGTTTTGTACAGAGATTTAGGCAGAAGCTGTAAGCTTCAGTAACATCTACAAAGTGATGTATCAGTAGTGCTTTAGCAAAATCATACCCCCACAGCACACAGTACAGGGCTTGGGAAAGAGAAGTTTGAAACTAAAGAAAGCCCCATATGTTATTTCCTTTTCGTTGCCTGTTTCACAGATAGAGTGGAGAGAGGGCAATATGTCTTGCTTAGCAAGACCATTCTCCATTTTGTATTAGTTTCCTGTGTAAATATGTCTTCCTAGTGGACAATCAGTCTACGTACTAATTCGTCTGTTTACTTAAAATTATCATCAGACAGGAAGCATGCTCTATTTTATGAAAATAGATTCTCTTAGGCTTTTGTCTCAGTTTTCTTCATAATATCTTGCCACTTAATCAAATTAATTTCCTGAAATGTACTGCATCTGTTTTAAATAATTCATCAGCTTAGAGTGTATCTCTGCAATCACTCAGAGAATGACAGACTCATACAAGAGCCTCTACTTTGTTAAGTTTTGGTGGAAACATGGGGCTGGATCATGATATTCCTCCACAACAGCTCAGAGTAGCATATGAAAAGGCAGAAGGACTACAACTTTTTTTTTGCCAAAATTAAATTTTAGGTGTCCCTAAGGCCTTTAAAGCCCTTTTGCTCAGCTTCATCTCTGCTAGTGAACTTGTCCATCATTGAAAGCACCTCCACGCTTGGGTGATGTGTTCACATTTCAATATGCTCAGTTCCTGAACACGTGCTTTATGCCAGCTACTTCCTGTGTCAGGGTGAGACGGTTTGGAGGGGGGGACTTGTCTCAGCACATGCCTTGGGCCCTGCCTGTTAAGGAGACAGACTGGCAAAGGAACATCCAATTCATGAATCACACCAGTGGCTGGTTTCTGAGCAGTTCAATGCCATTGGGAGCGACTTTGTCAGCTCAGGTGTGTCTGAACCAAGACGTGTTGCAAAGTGGATGTGCCTAGATGCTGGGAGCAGAGGATTTAGCTGCCTGTCATCATCCAGCTTTGATTGAGAGGGACTTTGCAAGCCTGAAGGCATTAAAAAGAGCGATCTTCTCCCTTTCAATCCTTTTGCTTGGGCAATAAGATAGTCTTTGCAGATGCTGTTCGTGGTTCAAACCCAATTGCTAGTCCAAGTGAACAGGTCACTGTCCCAGATGGCCAAATCCAGTGGCATGGTAGAGGCAAGGCTTCTGCAGCTCCTGGCCCCTAGGTCCAACTGGCAGTGTGGCTAAGCATGTATTCCCAGTAGGCATATGAGCATAAACACTCATCTTCAACACATATCCATGTATGTGTGTGGCCAGCAACACAGAAACGTTCAGCACACACAAACACAAACAGCACCAAGGGCCTCATCGTGTTCTGCTCTCTGGATGATCAGGATGAAAACCCATTAGTAAAAAAGATATATATACTTCTATAGACATGTATACAACGTGGATCCCTCTGGCCACTGGCCAGAGACACTCAGTCTACACAGTAGCTGGCCAGCCCTTAGATCCTCTTATCTCCAGTTGGCTCTTGCTCAAACAGGTCTCTTAGCTGACTTCCAGACCCCATGATCTCCCCAGTAGCTGGCCAGGACCTTCTGGGCTCTCCAGTAGCTAATGCACAGACATTTGGCACCTCCAGCATCTAGCCCAGGTTTACAGTTGCTTCGATACCTGGCTCCCAAAGCCCCTTACCCTACTCACCAGCTAGTCCAGCTTTACATTCACCAGTGATTCACCCAGAACCCCAAACACTCATGTGCACACAAAGTAGAGAGTCCACCAGAAAACATCTGAATGGAGTTTAATGAGAAGACAGGCCCTGCTGACCAGGTGCAGGGCATGGCCAGACAGACATACCAACCAGGCAACTCTTTCCATGTCATTGGAGCCTTTTATCTGTTTATTCTGTTTTCCCACCTATGTTCTTTCCCAAACCACACAGATCCCTCCCTTTCCCCACCCTTGGTTCCTCCCCTAAACATCACATAGTCCTGTGCAATCCCAAGATGCTCCTCCTCTGCATCCCATAATGTATCCCATACCCTTGAGGCAGTAACTTATTACCCTCAGTCCGTAAGAGCTTCTCCCTTTGGTTTAGGGTGCTGGGTGTCCCCCTGGACCCTGGGCTGAGGCTTCCCTGGGACAGCTCTGGGAGGGGCCGCATCGGGGTTTCGTGTCCCCCACTGGGTTATCTGGGTTCCTCCCTGCACCCGGCCTCTGACCTCTGTGTGCCTATGGTGAGGCTTTAGTCAGGCTCTGCAGCCACTATGGGAAGACACTTTTGGGTTTGCCCACTGTTGCCTGGCCCGCAGTCTCTGCCCATCAATGACAGCTCTTTGCCACCACTTATCCGTGGAAGGAAGTGAAATGTGGCTGTGTTTAAAGCCTTTGGCAGCATAAGTCTAAATAAATATTTATCAGCAGCTAAATGTAGAAGAGAGAGCTAATAAAAATGCATCTTTTGGAAGGCTCCTTGTCCACAGTTTTCTGCAGGATGGTAAATGTAAATTTATGTTGCACTAAAACAGTGCTTTGCTATTTAAAACAATGAATGGGTTGAAGTACATTTCCAGTGACCTGCTGTAAACACAGTATATGCTGCATTAGTAGTAAATTGCCAACAGATGATGGTGCTCTGAAATACAATGAAGGCAGCTCAGACTTTTGCTTCTCTTCATCACAGTCTTGTTGGAAAGAGCACACTGGCTTCTTCCCCAACAGCTGGATCTAAAGGTCCACAGAACTCGGTAAGCCCCTGTTGCAGTTGTCAGAGCATCTCCATGGTCCCCTTTGCTAAGCAAATGTTTCAGCCTTGAGCAGGGGCCACAGAGAGAAAGCTGAGGGCTCAGGAATGAGCCGCATCCAACATCCCAAAACCAAGCCTGTTACCTCCCTCTGCTGCTCCCCAGACAGCTGTGTTCCCATTACAAGACAGACTTGGCTTTATAGTTAGACAGGTACAGAAAAGTCTCATGGTAACACCTATCAGGCTTTTACACACATATGGATCAAGAGATGAGATTGTGAAGTCAGCACCATCTTTTTGTTATGTGCTTGTACAGTGCCTAACACGAGGGGCTGAGCCACCCCAGAGGAAAGCGGGGAGCTCCTGGCAGTGGCAGGGCCTCCTGAGGTCCCTTGCTGCTGTCTAGCCACAACCCAAATGCTTTAAGACAAGAGCAAACCATCACGGCTGGTAAACTGTTAACCTGATCACTGCTAACCAGAGATCTTCCCAAATTCTCAGTCTGTCAAGAAAAGAGGTTAATACAGTGCCAGCACCAGAATTGCTTCTCTATGTGGTCACACGCCCATTCTCAAAGACCCCTGGGGAGAGGAAGAGCCCAGGGTCAACCCTTACTCAGTGTGACTCATCAGGAAGCCATCTGCCCCATGCAGGACCTGATCTGGCACTCAGTCTACTGTCCTAACTCGGCTACAAATTAGTGTTGAACATAAATGTTATTTATCTCTAATTAATTATTAAGGCAGTATGTAACAACACTCAAGAAAGATCACATTGGTATGTGTCTGGATGCAACACAGCCCTCCCTAAATCATGCTGAAAGCTGATTTCCCTCCTGCTATATAGCAGATTGCTACAGGCTCAGTGCTGGTACAGAAGGAGAAAATTCGTTAGCCTTCTGGAAAATCAAAAGGCTCTTAGAAAACTGGGTTTGGTGGTGTTAATCAACTTGATGGCACCATCTGCCTGTCTGCCGAAGGGCAGCAGGATAACCACCCCACCGCCCGTCACAGGGCCCTGCCATGGGCAGCTACACAGGGACCTGCTCAGTGACTGCAAAGCCCTGGCACTGCCAGGCTTGCACTTCTCATCACAGCTGAAACACTTCCAAACCCAGCTGAAATTGCAGGAGGATCCAGGGACTGGAGTTCAGAGCTCACAGAGGACTCTGCCACACCTCCACCAGGACTTCTACTCCATGGACAGGGGCAGTGCCTCTGTCTGGTGCCCAAAAAGCATCCAAATGCTCAGAGGAAAAGTGGAGGAGTCAAAAATGCTGAAAAAATCCAGCTGCCTGAGGCATCACCAGTGGTGGATGCAGCTCATCCATGCCTCACCAGCATGCAGAGGATGTGAGAAATCCCATGGCAGAGCTCACTGGCTATGGACCATCGCTTGTTGCCATATGGGGCTCTGGTACGAGGCATCGCCAGCTGCCCTGTAAGCCAGGGTCTCCTCCCTCCTAACAGAGCTCAGTGCTTCTCCAGCAGACAAAAGCAAAAATGTCCTGTGGGAGGACCTTCCCTGCAGGGCCAGGATGGGCTGGAGAGGCTGGGGACAAACCTCAGGGAGGGATGAAGCTGGTGACCTGCTGCAGCATGAAAAAGGAGTGCTGGCCGGGCTTACAGCGGGCATAGCCGCAGCAGAAGTCCTGGCTGCTTCCTCTGGAGGTGTGCTCAAGAGCAACAGCTGCCAGCTGCTGGGATGGTGAAAGGACCCTCACACCAACGCATGCAGCTTCCCCATCCATCTGCTGAGTCTCTGCCTTCCCCCCATGCCGACCCGCATCACACGGGACTTGCAGAAAGCCAAGCTGACTCCAACGAGCTGTAGGGAAATGGGCAGAAGCACACGGCAGTGCCTGGCTTCTTCCTGCTCAGTATTAATCAGTGCTTTTCTGCATCACAGACATGGCTTTGTCTGTGGGATATCAACTATGAGATTCAGAAATTAATTCAGCTTGGGAGCTTTGGATGACTCAGACTGCTATGAAAACACCCCAGGGCAAAAATGTGATGTAGAGCAAATTCACCCTAGGGGTATCTCTCAATGGACTTTAACCAAGGATAAATCTGATTTGCAGAACCGAAGCATATTTTATTTACTCTTTCTAAGTAGCATTTTAAATTGAAATATTCAAATAGACAATCAAGAGGTTTTTAATGGGTTGCACTTATTGAAAGAGAGTTTGATTTAAATTCCTCAACCTCAGAGTCCCAGGCAGATTTCTCCCCCCAGTTGAATTGTCTGCTGCATTTCTCTATTGCACTAATTATGAAGATCTGAATTCACAAAATAAAAAGGCAAGATGACACAGCACTGATATTAGTTTGCCTGCAACACACCCAGTAATCCTGCTGGAAGATGTCTGAAGGTCTCAGTGGAAAAGCAGGATGCAGTAGTCATATGTGCTTTTAGGAGTTTATAAAGACAGAGCTCTTTCTCATGCATCACTGGGCTCCCAAAGATGGGTCTAAGTTATAACAGCCCTTAGGATTCACTTAACTCTGCTGCCAAATGTCTGCCTGGGAGGAAAAAAAATACATTATGGTAGTTGGAAAAATATTGAGGCAAAGGGTTTGAAACACTGAGCCATGTGAATTCCTGCCTTAGCTTTCTCAGTGCAGCAATACTTCATTGCAATCAATAAATGTTTCATCATCATTTCTGGCACAGGGCAGGGAGGCTGTAAGGAGCCCAGGCTCAATTCGTGGCGCCACTCTCCACCCTCTGTGTGCTTTGAAGCATCATTTCAGGTCAATACAGCAGGACTACAGGGTCCAACTGTTGTCTTCATGACAGGCTATGTGGAAGAATCATAGAATCATAGAATCATAGAATCACAGAATCATAGAACAGTTTGGATTGGAAGGGACCTTTAAAGGTCATTCTAGTCCAACTCCCCTGCAATGAGCAGGGACATCAACTGGATCACGCTGCTCAGAGCCCCAACCAACCTAGCCTTTTAACGTTTCCAGGGATAGGGTATCTACAACCTCTCTTGGCAACATGTTCCAGTACCTCACCACCCTCACTGTAAAAAATGTCTTCCTTATATCTAATCTGAATCTACCCTCTTTTAGTTTAAAACCATTTCCCCTTGTCCTACTGCTGCAGGTCCTGCTAAAAAGTCTGTCCCCGTCTTTCTTATAAGCCCCCTCTAAGTATTGAAAGACCACGATAAAGTCTCCCTGGAGCCTTCTCTTCTCCAGGCTGAACAACCCCAACTCTCTCAGCCTGCCTTCATAGGAGAGGTGCTCCAGCCCCTCTAATCACCTTCATGGCCCTCCTATGGACTTGCTCCAACAGGTCCATGTCCTTCTTATGTCAGGGGCCCCAGAGCTGAATGCAGCACTCCAGGTGGGGTCTCATGAGAGAGGAACAGATCAGGAGAATCATCTCCCTCGACCTGCTGGTCACGCTTCTTTTGATGTAGCCCAGGATTTGGTTGGCTTTATGAAGTGGGGTGAGGGGCTGGTGGGGGGTCTGGGGCAGCTCAAGAGGATCAGCCCTCCACTCCTTGGGCATGAGGGATGACAGGCAGCAAGCTGCGGCAGTAGAGGGGAGCAGACTATTTTGGCCATAACTTCCCCCCTTGGGAAGCCGATGCTGATGGCTGGGACCTGGATGGAAGCCAGGCAGCCATACATCATGAGAGAAACCCTGACAGCAGAATCTGGGGAAAGAACTGGGAAAATTCCTTCCGAAAGAAAAGCTTTGTGCTGGAGGACACATCTGGATCCCATTTGCTCTCCGTTGTCTCTGGCGATACATCAGACTGTTCTAAAGCTCCCCCCAACCTACGCAGCCTGTCAGAGTCAGGGATCTGGATCTGGCTGCATTTTCATAGACTAAAGTCTGGGATAGGACCATGGGCTGAAACTCACTTGGGGGAAGGAGTTCAGAGAGACATGTGTGTCCCTCAGAGCTGCACTGGCCTTTGGGAGAAGTTCAGCAGTAAGTGAGGGGCAGTTTGGCTACATCTGCCCCCAAAATGGCACTGCTGCAACAGAGGGGTGATTTGAAGGTTTTGTGAGTAAAATGATGCAGGTTTTATATCAGGTTTGATTTTCTTGCATTACTAGTGGCTGCGCCTGTTCCACCCTTAAACTTCCCAGCCAAGGCTAACACAGTGCATGGCTGTGCCGCAGGAACCAGACCAGGTGTCACAGGGTACAACACAAACCATCAGGCCAGGCTCCTGCAGGAAACCAAGGGATGCACAGTGTTCCCACTGATCCGCAGAGAAACACTGACTGAGCTTGTGTGTGCGCTGCAGTGCCAAGCACAGGATTCTCTGTGGCTCAGCAGGAGCACTTGAGGGACAGTGACATCCTCCCAACAATAAATGACAGAATGGTTCAGGTCACCTAAGCAGACCCCCCACTCTCAGCACCTGTCCCTGACAGCCTCCACCATCCACCTGGGGAGCTCAGTAGCAAAAAAACAGGGCTATAGGATTGGAGGGAGAGGATAGGCCAGAAGGTCCATGTGGACATCCCCAGGGGGCCTCTTTAGTTTCATAGCGGAGAGAAGAAGTGAGATTTCCACCCCTGAAGCAGCAGATCACTCCAGCACCAGTCCAGGACAGTCTGCTCCCTGTATCATTGCTTTGGGGACTGCAGGCAGGCACTTTGGGGCACAACTCCCATCACAGTGCCTGGCTTTTCATGCAGGGGCTTCAGCCTCAAGTACCATCTCTAGCTACTGCTTGCCAAGCACGTAACTAATCCTACTAAGCAACGCAATGCTGGGTGGGAAAGTGTCTGTTTTCTTTGATTCATAATACAAAGATGCAAAAAAGCTACATCTCATTTGCACACCGAGTTAATCTTCCCCCTTTCCTCCACTCCTTCACCTTGGTTTCCACCAAATATATTTTCTCCTTCTATTTGGTAGCTCCAAATCCGAGGCCTCCCCAGCTGATGACATTGTAGGCTGTGGAGCTGTCCCTGTTGCAACAGACTTCTGACTGTTCCATCTCTTGGTCTGCCTCTCCCAGTAACTCCAAAATGCTGTCCAGGTTTGCCCCTCTAGTCTGTTCTCATTTCTCCCTTCTTCTCCTGACCATTTCTCTGGGACATGCATTCAGCACCAGGCAAAATCCCTGTGGTTTTTTTTCAATAAATGTCAGGACAGAACCCAAGTCTAAGCCAAAGGCACCCACACAGAATGCTGAGATAGTGTTCTGGACGGCTTGGATCCTCCCACGGAAAGGATGCTCAGCATCCTGGGGGCAACATAGCTCCCAGGGCAGTGGCTTGAGTAAAGCCAGATAATGCATCATAACCCTGGAGAATTCACTGCTTGGAGTAGTAACAAAGGAACAGCATCATTACCAGGTTGAAGTAACCTGATAATATCCAAAGTGCTTTTAGCAAATTAATTAGCTATAGCTAATGCCTTCCATGGCTGGCTCGCTACAGCTGCCTGGGACATTTTCAGAGCAGGCAGCCAAAGTTTTTTCCCTTTCTGCATTTTATTTACTATGTCCTCTTAAAAAGAAAGGTCTATCATTCTTACATGTAATCTTTGCTTTGCAAGCTTTATGACATGGGTTACATACCTCTATTTCTGCTTGAAGCTGTTCCAATACAAGACATCTCTGTGGCTGCTGACATGTCATGAGCATGGATCCAGGTATACACTACAGGAGAGGCAGAGGAGGGTGATATGTCCTTGTGGACAAGCTGAGCTGGTGGACCAATAACTGTTTTTCTTCTGCCCCAGGAGGAATACACTTCCCTGCTGTCCTACCTGAGGGAACGCTGGAAAGGGAAAACTGAGTTTGTTTGCCCGTCCCACCTCTTCTAAGAAAATGCTCCTGGAGGAAACACTGTCCCACAAAGCATTTCCATGGGTCACGCTTTGTATGTGTGATCTGAAGTGTGTTGAACTGCATAGTAGTTGGGGCTCCAGGACATATACTGCATCCACTGAAAACACAAGCGTTTTTCTTCTGCATAGTTCAGACTTTATATGGTGCAGTCATGCTGAGATGGTCTCTGGCAAAAGGTTTCATTTTTGAGAGGGTTTCTGCATATGTACAGTACCCAGCAAAATGGAGGTCCTGATTCACAGCTACAGCTTCTGTGTTATGGACCAACCTATCATAAAATAATGCTAACTTTCTTCCACCAAAGCACTGAGCAATGGAAAAACTACATCTAATTGACCCTTGGCCATTAGGCCATGTGCACTCAGTTTGCACTCATCTTGGACAGTGAAATGAAAGTCAGATTCACTTTGTGCTCAGTTACACAACTCAAGTCTTGAGTTTTACCCTGTGGGTTTCCAGCAAGCCTTGCGCTCAGCTGGGCAAGGTCCTGCACGCTCCGGGAGGCACCTCCTGCTTTCCAAACAGCTTTGATCTCACGACAAGACAAAGAGACGGGTTTTTAAAGTGTGCTACAAAACTACCTCTGGGCTTATCCAGCTCCAGCACAAAAGCATTTCATCTGGATTTCCAGCATGGCAGGGGAATGGTTATGTTTCAAATACAGCCATGAATAATTCAGTTCTCATGAATCTGCCTGACTTCATAGGACTTGTGCTGATTTGAGCCTGATAAACTGTCATCCTTTCTAACCGGCACTGCTTTAAGCAAAAAAGCAATGGCCCTTAGGAGAATCTCCCGCCCCGGGGCAGGGAGAGTTTGCTGCCGGGCACTAGTTGCAGCCCTGGAGAGGTCTCCCTGATGATGCTCACCGGGCGGCTCTGGTGGGTGCAGGACCACGCGTGCCTGGGGCACAGCGAGGGGCTCACAGGTGCAGGGACCAGGAGGACCTGCTGAGGAGGGCAGGACCTGTTCCCCCTCCCACTTCCAGCTACAGGATCCTCCTTTTCCCTTGTGCAAGAGCTGGCCTTTGTATGACCAGGAGCAAAGCTGATTGATCTCATTCACTTGCACTCAAAATGAGTTTTTCTGCTGTTTCAGCGGATCGCCCCGTGCGGGGGTAGCAGAGAGCGGGCCCTGGGGGAGCAGGGGGCTGCACGGGGGCTGCACGGGGGCTGCACGGGGGCTGCACGGGGGCTGCCTGCCGGTGCACCGCGGAGCCACCTCGGCCTGCGAGCTGAGCCCTTCATCCGGGGGCTGCCACCGCCACCTGCCGGCGCCCCGCTCCTCTGCAAAATCCTGTTTCCTCTGCAAAATCCTATTTCCTCCGCAAAATTCTACCTATTTCCTCCCCGAATTCCTACCTATCTCCTCTGAAAAATCCTACCCAGATCCTCTGCAGAATCCTATTTCCTCTGCAAAATCCTATTTTCACGGCAAAATCCTATTTCCTCCGCAAAATTCTACCTATTTCCTCTCCGAATTCCTACCTATCTCCTCTGAAAAATCCTACCCAGATCCTCTGCAAAATCCCCTCCATGGCCTGGAGCTGCTCGACTGATGCCCTCAGCTCCAATAGCCGCCTGTTGTTAGTGGGATACTCACCCATGCCTTGGGGACAACAGCATGGGGGACTGCTCACCCACATGTCTGAGCTAAGGAAGCTGAGGTTTGAGCTGAGGTTTCAATGCCCACCCTGCCCACCACCTTCCCTGTCAGCCTCACCTGTACCACAGTCAGGTCTCCTGAGAATAGTACTTTAAGTGTTGCCAGGGACCTTTTGCACTGCACATCTAAGGAATGGTGTTTTTTGAACAAAGTAATTAAATGAGAGCGGAAAAACAGGCAGGGGGTTGCTGGGCAGGTTGGCAGCACAGCCCTCGGGGCAGGAGAGGCAGGAAGTCTTGCTGCTGAGGGAGACTGGGGTGAGATAACCCATTAGGAAGTTGGTGAAGACTGCAGGGGATTTTTAAGGACCATCTCTGACCCCACAGTGGCTTTGCGTTCAGGCAGCACCAAGGGGATGAAAAATCACCATATGCTTCTTCACCCACAGTCATGCTCGTGCCTGGTGCGTGGGGAGCTGAATACAAACCCCCAGCAGGATTCAGTATAAACTTTTCAGCTCAATTCAAGGGGCACAGCTGTCTGCCTCTCTGTGGGCATCAGGGATTCCAGAGACCCCAATCCTTGGGATATTTTGCAGCATCACCTGGGCACGTTCAAATACAAGCTTCACATCCAACCTCCTTTGCACTTTCTTGCTGTGCATGAGACATGGCTCTTGCCTACAAGGTGCCCACATGGCCCTGCTGGACTTGCATCCACCCAAGGACACCGAAGCGGTGGCTTAGCTGGTATGACTTACAGGAGTGGCCCTTCAGCCAGAAAAAAACCCTGCATATTTTCTGCAGTCTGTACACACTTAATATAGGTTAGAGGTAAAAGGGGTGCTTGGCCTAGGTAGAGAAAGACTATTGGCATCTCTTGACCTTCTGCTTCCTATTCAGTCAGATGATTTCCTTTTACTTACGAACTTGAATGAACTAAGCTTCACACAGCTCATCAAGGCTAAAGTCTCATTAGCCTCCTTTTACACAGGGTGAGATGCGAGTGGAAAGCTAAGCATGCAGAGTCCAGGAGTATGGTCACATCAAAGGAAGGAGGACAGCAGGACCAATATTCTGAGAGATCCCCGGGGCAGCTCTGAATGCCTAATTCAGGAACTTCGAGCAGTGAGGCTGTGGTGCTGCCCCTTGTGCCAGGGCTCATACCTTCTGCTGAAAATATGTGTTTGTTCTGGAGCTGCCTCTTCAGAGGAATTGTGACCTGTTCATGAATTACGGAAACCACAGGCTGAGCAATGGGAAAAGGCAAAATACTAAACTGTTGCTCTCTTTTGTCCATTAATGACACAGATGTGCTGTGGAAAAAATAGATTACAAACTAAAAGATAAGCCCAAAATGTACAAACAGAAAGGAAAGAGATTAATGTTGAACAAACAACTTTTATTCTGGCACTTTTGAATTTCTGGGCATGTGTCTTTGCTGCTCAGGTGTTGTCCGTGTCTGGATTTCACATAGGTAATTCAGGCACACAAGCCAAGACTCACACATACAGGAATTTGCTTTCAATCTACTTCTCATTTTCCCTTTTCCCAGCTCCCCCGTTGGCTGTCATATCACCGCATGAAAACCAGGGCATAGTCCATGAAATTAAACAATAAGAATTAATGACCAACCTTTAGAAGAAAGAGATGATCATTTATCTGCCAGACACTCAAGCCATAGGGTTCGCTGCCTCTGAGGACAAATCTGACATGGTAGCTTGATTCTAAAAACAGATGGGCTATTTCACTACCCTCCTAGCCTCACTGCTAATTCACAAACCTAAGACCACCCCATTATTGTATGACTCTGAGACTACATAGTGTTTTAGCAAAAATCATTCCTTTGTGAGAAATGAGTCACATACACAAAGACCCTGATGATACTTGACTAACTAGTCAATAAAGTGCAAGATATAGATCCCTCTAAACTGCTAGACTGAGTCATCCTGACAGGTAGATTTATCACAGCCTATCCAAAGTTGCTAATACTAGCACCAGCTGTATAAAATGAGGGTTTGACGTGGCCTTCCACTGAGTCAGCTGAAACTCTTAGAAGTGTGCACCTTTACATAGAAGCTACAGCTACATCAGTGACTTGATATCTGGTCACCATCTGGTAACAAGTACCACAACAGTTAAACCTGGAGCCAATGTTGTTCAGTGTCTTCATGGGCAACCTGGATGATGTGATAAAATGTGCTTTCAGCAAATTTGCAGGTGGTAATAAATTAGGGGGAGAAGCTGACATGCCAAATGGTGGAGCTTCGATCCAAAGGCACCCAGAGAAACCCGAGGACTGGGCTGGCAGATGCATCCTGCAGTTCAGCAATGGGAAGCATTAGTCCTGCATCTGGATGCATCTGTGTGCATCAGCACAGGCTGGGAACTGACTGGCTGAAAGGAGCTGGGGTTACACGTACTGGCCCTACATTAGCAGTACAGTCAGCGGATCAAGGGACATCAGTGTCCCTACAGACTCAACACCTGTGAGGGTGCACTTGGAATGTGGCATCCAGTTCTCTGACCCCTGCCAAGTCCAAAAGGGAAGCACAGGAACTGGGGAGGGTCCATCAGAGAGCTCCCAGGGTGGTTAGAGGCCTAGAGCACTTCACCTACATGAAAAAGCTGAGGGAGTTGGGCTTGTTGAGTCTGGCAAAAAGAGACTGCTCCATAAAGGAGAGTTACAAACATGATGGAGCCAACCTCTTTGGCGGTAGCAGATAGTACAGTGAAGGGCAACAGCCACAAGCTGTGGCTTGAGAGGTTCAGACTGGTCTTCAGGAAAATTTTCTTATCAGAAGGGCAGCGCAGAGAGATGGTGAGCTCTCCATCCTCGGTGTTTTCCAAGACATGGTGAGACAGAGTCACAGGTGACCTAATCTAAGATGGGGAACAGTCCTGCTCCAAACAGGACGTCGGACTACAGACCTCCAGAGGTCAATTCCAACGTACACTTTAATGGTCTATGATTCCAAGAGTAGGATATATTTATCTCATCTCTGAAACTGGAAGCTCTACAATCCCCTTAGCATTGCTGAGAGGGTCCAGTAAGGCCTTGATTACTCCCTATGTCCCAGGAAAGCAGGAGAGACTGAACACCAAACCCTCTGCACTGGCAGAAACTGATACGATAAATTCAGCCAATCCAATCAGGTGAACTGTATTTCTGCAACAGAGGAAAATTAAAATCATTATGGATTCTGTGCTGTCTCACCCAAGGGGAAATTTCTCCTCAGCCACAAATTATGATAATCACTTAAACTTGGGCATATGAGTAAGGCTTATCAGAAAATAACCAAAGGAGGATTTTCTGTAGCTTCTCACACACTGGACCATCCTTGACTGCCCCCAGGTGTAGCCCATCTCTGATGCTTCTGAAGAAGTCAGGAAAACCCCCACTTTGTGCACCAAAGTAAAACTCCAGACTGGTGGTTGCAGGTTGCCAGCTGAAGCATGGGATTCAATTATACTCAGGGTCTTGAGGTGAAGTATAGATCTTATGACTACCTTGATGGCAATGCTGGTAGTCCAGTTTTTCTCAGAGCCCATGAAGGAAGGGGCTAAGCACATGTCACAGGGCTCTGGAGCTTCAGAGACAGACAGGACCAACATGAGCTTACAGTACAACCTGTACACGCCATGGCAACTTTAATGCTCTGCCCGCTGTCATGTTTGTTGCTGTGCTGTAGTAATGAAAAGTAAGGATGTGCTGCCTCTTCCTGAAACTTCTATTTCAAATGTCTAATGAAGGAAAGAGAGATTCTGATTTGCATATGCTGGGTTTGAAAAAGATAAGCAATCATTTTGAAAAATGAGAGTATGCACATCCAAGCACCCACACGTGTAGTTAAACCTTCCATCCAATGAGAGATAAGTCTGATGCTGACTGTTTATGTTCATGCAGTAAAAATTTCTATCGAATTGTTTTTCTTGGATGGAAAGCAAACCACCACATCAACTCACTTCATTTTAATGTCCATTTTATTGTAATTATCTTGCCATTCTCTGAGCTATCAGCATCTTGTTTTGGTACTATAAACACCTGTGCTTGCAAACTCTAGGCAACATAAAAAGAACATCTTGTTACAATAATATCTATAGAAAATGAGATTGGTGCAAAATATAATACTTGCAGCTTTTCAGCTCCCCTTTATCCATACACCAACCAATACCATATAAAGGCTACTTATTCAAAGTGTTAAGTCTTTTTGTGTTCATTATCATTGTTCATATGTCACAGCTGCACAGAAAGAAAGGATGGGTTACATGGTAAGATGCTTGATGAGACCTTGGGAGAAACAGTCACATTTTCCACACATTTCATGTGCAAGCCACTTAATCCCTTCATCTTCTCATCATCTATACTATACCCATAATGTCAAACAGCAGCAATAACTCCTGTTCCACAAGAATTACGTGCAGACAGTATCAACCCTGATTATATTTAGGTACAGAAGGATAGGTGGTTCAAGCCACAAATATTGTGCATGTCTTTAAGCCTTTAAGTTCCCACTTTTTTGATATGGACTGTAGATCTTCAAAAGAGCACAGTCCCATGTGGCTGGTTCCATAAATATGTGTAGGAAACAGCAACTGTTAAAAAAATATATATAATCATAGAAATAGTATTATCCTAATTTTTAGATAAGTAGCTGGGATATAGCTCCTTTGAGAAGCTTGCCTGACATCAGATGAAGAGCCTAGGGCAGTAGTGGGAAGTTAACCTAGAGCTCCTGAGCTCATCAGTCATTTAAGTACACACTCTCTATCAGGGAGGGAAGACAAGGTGGCATTCCAAGAATTTTGCATTGTCATGGGATTCAGGAGGGAAAACTGTTCCTTCATTGGCCTTTGTTGACAACTCCAGTAAGAAGCAGTGGAAGGAAATCCCCCTAAACACTGTTTAAGCTAAGGATTTAGAAGATGAGCAGCAACTGGCCAATCCCATTAGATACCTAACACTTGGAAAAAACTACTGTTGCATCTGTGTAGCTGCTGGTATCAGCACTCAGAGGAACAGAAGGGGTGGGTGATGTGGCAGAGTGAGATTGTTATCAGATACACAGCTCTGAGATGGGCTGGAAGAGGCCTGGAGGATCAAGTCACCCTGTTCCAGGAATGTGGTGTTAGGTACAGGTCTGCAGAAGACCAAGCTGACAAAGTTAACCTGGGTAACATTCTCGGTACTTTGAGATAAAACAAGACATTTTAGGGACTAACACCTAGACCTTTTTAGCCTATGGCAGGACAGGTCCTATTCAGGAACAATCTGTACAAGTGGAAAGAAAAGTGTGTACTGTCTCTTTCTCCCCTAGAAGAAAAGAAAAAGCATTCAGCCTCAGGGTAACGGGAAAACAGCCACTGCAGTGTGTTAGGGGTGTTAGGTGTGGGTGAGAGCACAGCCCCTGACTTTTTTGTGTTGTGCCTTTAGAATCTTGGAAACTGGTGGAAATGGCTGTGGTGGGAAATGTACAAGAACTGAGATCTCACCACCTTCCTGCACACCATCCTCATGGTGAAGAAATTTTCCTGAAGTCCGGCCTGAATACCTCAAGCAACAACTTGTGGCTGTTGCCCACCACCACCACTACCAAGAAGAGCCTGGCTCTTTGTCTTCACAACTCCCTCTTGAACAGCAGGACCCAATGCTGGGTGCAGCATTTCAGGTGTGTCTTCTCCAGTGTTGAGTCCAAAGGGACAGAGCATTTCTTTGATCTGCTGGCCACACTTCTCCAAACGTAGCCTAGTATGTGGTTTCTTTAATTTGCAATGAGAGTATCTTTCTGGCTCATTTGCTGTAGTTTGGGTTTTTTTTGCTCACTTTGTCACAAGTGACAAAGACAAATTATTTGTCTTTGGGGGAATTACAGGAAGGTTATCGAGTGACTGTTGCTACTTGAGTGATGTTGCCTGTGTTTGCACTATGACTGGATGGATCCCTGATGACAAGTGCCTTCTCAACTGAGTAAACTACAGAGCTTCAAAGCACTTCTCATCTTCATCAGAGGTTTTTCTACAAGAGATACAGGATGACTTCTGAGACAGAGAAAGGACTGTTGGACTGTGCACCTGGAACTGAAGGAGCAAGGGAAAAGCAAGCTCCCAAAGCAAATACCTGAGTGAAAAAGGTTTTTTTGTTGTGAACACAGTGTATCCATGCTTCATTTATTGGAGAAGCTCTGTGGTCACAGTGGGCAGAACTAGGTGGAAATAATTAAAGGCATTACCAGGAATGGCTTAGGGTCACAGCCTGCTATAGGAATAATATTTCATTTTCAGTCTTTTTTTGCCTGTTGCCTTGAAATAGAAGAGCTAAGGGTTTGGTGAACACCTCTTCTTGGGATGGAAAATTCAAAAACATGTATTCGTTTGGAACCTGTATGTAATCTACCAAGGCAGAGCTGAAAATGGGAAAAACATGTCCCCAAAATTTTAAGGAAATGTGAGGAGTCATGGCTCTAGTCCCTCTCAGCTAGGCATTTTACTGATGATTTCTTTCTACTCATTCTCCCTTACAGAATATTTTCTAAGCCTTGAAAACCAAGGTGTTGGGATAAACCATGAGGGGCAGGCAGCCATATGCCAGGAGGATGTTATCTCAGTTTGCATCCTTAGTGGTTGGAGCAACTTCCAGGAACAACTGGAGATGTAAAGTGACTCTTTGTAAAAAGTGAGAGTGGCGCTTATAGCGAACCAGTGGGAAATAAAGAATGATGCCACTGAAAATGAACAGGACAATGTAGAGGATCTCAATCTGGGGTTGATCAATGATGGGAGCTAACACCAGGTACACAGCTGCTATCAGCACGATTACAGGGATGAGAATCGGGACCTGTGAAAGAAAAAAATCTGGTGTCAAGAATCACGTAATCATGGGCCACTGTGGGTCTGGACATCCCTGAAACTTTTGCAGATGAAAACATGCTGCAACCTGAGGTGTTACCTAGAGATCTCAATTAATCCAGGCATCCTGTTTCTCAGCCCACCCCCACTCCAAGGCTGAACATCCCTTCAAGAGCTACACCATCACCACACACCCTAACCCCTGGTCTTCCCTGCCCTCCTAGACATGAAATTGCAAACTACTGTTCTTAGTGCCAGGTCTGTTCTTGCTCTCCCTACTACCTTGCATCCGAAAGCTGAGCTGTAGACCAAACACACAGCAACGCATACAAATCACATAACTGAACCTTAGCACCCTTGGGCAAAAAAGGTTTATTCATGTGTTGACAAATAGGTGGACAGGCAACTTCAGAGGGTATTTCTGTAAGTCTGGTCAGGAAACATTTAAATTTAAATTTGAGGCCGTCCTCCCTCAAAGGCTAGTGAATGCACAAGAGAAAATGATTTCACAAGGTGAAAAACTGAACATTCAAGCTGGGATTTTCCTTTTTTTTGCTTTTGTAACCCTTGTCCAACACAAGGGCACTGATACAGACCGAAGGAAATGTTGTTCATGGTTACCTGTGGGGGCAGGGAGAAGACCTGCCATTGGCTTCATCTGTCTTAGTGGGATGCTCTACTCTGCTCTGCTCCCCCCACACCATGTTCTAACACTTCTGGCAAAATGCTAATAAAAATTATTTTCAAACCAAGGGCAACCTTTCCCTTAAATACAATCCTGCAATGCGCATACTGATTCTGCAGGACATCAGCCACAGACTGTCAGTTGACCTGGAACCTTTAGATGTGAGTTGCATCTAGTTAAGGAAAGAGTTAGGCCATCAAGCCAAAGGCTGCAGCAGGCTGACACCCTCACATGCCATCCACAGGCCTGAAGGACATGGGAGTGTTATACAATATATGAAACACTGTTGTAGAAACAGAACTTTTCCTTGAAGCCCATTCTGCCACAAGTTGGGTGAACATCCTCATCCAGCATCCTAATTTCAGGACAGAGCCACAGAAGCCAGTGACTGCAAAACTTAATAGAACACTGTTCTTCTTCATGTTGAGCCCCATAGGACACTTGATATTGTTTCGCACAGCCTGGCAGTGTCAGCCTGTCATCTATATCCTGGAGGAACCCTATGAAAACGAGGCTGTTCCTGTTCACGCATTCTTTTCTGTAAAAATATTTCCCTCTGTTACTGAGGAAGCGCTGCAGCTCAACTCATGGCACCAGGGAAAGAACAGGTAACCCCTGATTTCTTTCCAATTAGCTGTTTTACTGGAAACAAACCTGTCTCCTGGCCGTCTCAAAAGACTTGGGCCATTCTGGCTGAGTATTTTGTCCTCTGCAAGGTTCTTACACCTGCGCTGCCCTCTGAGGAGTGTAACCAAACTCTGAGACCATAAACAGGTGATTACATTTTTTATCAGAATCATCCTTCATTTTCCTCTTAAATCTCTTGGAAAAAAAGAGGATATGGTAGATATATTTTCCACACTCAGGGGGCAGAGCATTATTAGCTTATCAAGACAGAATTCAGCCTTGACTTATGCCTGTATATTCACACTATCTTGCCCCTTGTTGATTTTGCTGAGATAAAACATGAAATTAAAAAACAACCAACACACTAAATCTGTAAGCAACCAGCCCAGTGCTCGCTCTTTCCTCATAATGCTTGTAGTCATTTGGGCAATGTAGGAAAAGGGTTTGAGGGTTTTATGTTATTACTTCACCTTGTAAGATCTTGGCAGTTCTGGTTTCTTGATTTTTAAATACAGGAGGCCAGAAATAGTCATGCCATAGAAAAACCATGCTATAAAACTAGAAGAGAGAAAAAAAGAAAAAAAAGACAGCATTACATTTGGGGTGAGATCATCCAGGAATGTCAGGCCTGACTTGCAGATCCCAGATGTTCATCTTTCCAATTAAAAAGGAGAATATTGATATAAATTTAGTAGTTCTTCTGTTCATTTCCTTTCCAGCACAAACAATGAGAACTTCAGAATGATCTGAATATTATAGATTCATTTCAATATGAGGATGAATCACATCCAGTTAAGTATGTAGTGACAGAAGCATTCATGCATTGCAAAGATGCTGGTTCCTAAGCTCTTTTCTTTCTTCCCTTCCTCCTCTCCACAATATTGGTTAGGAAGCAATAGCCCCAGCTCATAAAAACCCCCACAATATAAAAAAACCAGGAGCACAGGGGATGCAAACAGAAACGTAACACATACATACCTGAAAAAGTTCACGATACTGGTGAAGCTTCCTGATACTACCATTATTAAAGACACAGCAGATGTAAACAGCAGAGCAGGGGAGGGCGTGAGGCATCGCACATGAGCCATAGACAGAATGTCTGGCTGAAAGCCAAAGCAAAACAATATACCATCATGTCACACACCCAAACGTACTTACTCATTCCCCTCAGCTGCTGGTGGGAGCTCTGCCTGCAGCCAGAGCCACTCTTGATCATCAAATAAACATAACATAAAAGCAGTTCAGCTCTGAGGAGTGTAAACATGGAAACTCCCCCTCAAGAATATTTTTATTGTTTCTAATTGATTTTATATCAAATATGCTCAGTTTGGGCAGGCAAGATGAGGTTTTCAAACTACTAGTGTGACAGACTAAGGCCAAGTCAAATCAGAGCTTTCCTGGTGATCATCAGGACCTTGTGCATGGTCCCACTATTCTGCTCTCTGTCATGTCCCTCTGGGACTTTACTTCTTTTGGGATGCCTGGAAAATGAGACGAGGAGTACTCCTGAAACAATTATGCAACTAACCACAAAGAAAAACAGGATTTGTTCCAGAACACAGAGAGAATCATTAGCCTCTTTATTGCTTGGTTCATTGGGAAAGTTTAATGAGAAAGGCTTCTCTTTTTCCCTCCCCCCACCCCCCTAATTTCCAACCAAGATATCATGCAAGAACTTCTTCTAGAGCTGAGTGTCTAAGAAATGGCATTAAACGTTCAACTCATCCGATATGGTCAAATTCAGGCCATCTGTGAACTGCTTAGCACAGAGTTGACCACGATAAAGCAGACACCGTCATCAGTAACAGAAACTGTGGAACCAGTAACCACCAACCCAGTCATCTCCACCAGCCTGGCAACTCATATACATCAAAGATTCCCTCCTATGTACAAGGAGTGGAGCGATATCCTTCACACCTGAGAGCAGAAATGCCAGATGGCGTGGGGAGGAAGGACCAAAGAAGGAGAAAGGTCCAAGAGGAACACAACATGCCTGCTCAAAACAGAGGACAAATGTAACTCAGCTCAAGCACTAAGAAGGAGAAGCGTGCCTGTGAGTGAGGGGGTCCATACCAGCAGGTGGAATGCAGCAGCAGCCTCAGGAGCTTGTATGGCCAGGTGCCAGCAACTGGGGAGACTGGGATTCAGGGGCAGATACTGAGCAGACAATGTCTGAGCCCAGCTGCTGGAGGGACCCACACTGTACATCTGTATATATCTATATTTCCCACTAACAGAGCCCTGATCAGCCAAAGACGGGAACAAGATGAGGCCCTTGGTGTGGGATGTGCTAGTGTTTGTGTGAGCACTAAGCGTGTCTATATGTAAATCTGTGTGCCCTGCTATCTGTATATGTATATATACAAATATACATGTATGTATGTGTGTATATATATGTTGTATACTTGTGTTTGTATGTGTGCGCCTATTGGGAATATATGATGAATTTACCGGCTGGACCAGGGAGTATGGAGCTGCAGCAGCCTGACCTCTGCTGGGCTACCAGATTTGTCTCCACCTGACAAAACTAATTAAAAACCCCAGCTAGGGAAGGTGGAAGGCTCGGCATCACCTTGTAATTGCTATGAAGCTTGAAGAGCAGAGACATCCGATGCTACATCTGAACTGGACTACACCACGGGAAGGACGGAACACCCCTGAGACCAGCTTGCGTAGTCTGTATTGCTTGCAAAGGCAGTGTGCCAGTGCTGGGCTACCTTCCCAGAGTGAGCAAGGATGCCTTACAGCATGCAAGCATGGCCAGGTTTCCCCTCCCTGGCAGGTGTATTAGCTAGGTCACCACAGAGCCTGTGCCAGGTGCTCCAATACAGCAAGCGTTATTTCAGTTGTTCATTTCAAAGCAGTTCTTAAACTTCAGGTTAGAGGTAATTATGTCTCTTTCCGAAATTACATGGCTGAAGAAGAAATCCAGGAGGCAACATACACATTACATTCAAAAAAGATGGGGAAGAAATTCTTTGAACAAGAAACAACCCCCTAAAGAGCTATCATGCTACAAGCCAGACCCCATTTTTTTGTCCTTACCATATGGCCTTCCCTTGCAGCAATGTAGCACACGCGGCCTCCACTAAAGAACGTGCCATTCGATGAACCAAATGTAGACAGTGCCACCGACAGGGAGATGAGCCATGCCCAATTGCCCAGGACTTTGTCCCTGAGGTGAAAGAGTTCACACCATAACATCCAGCTCACAGATGTATCAAATACTCATCATAGAACCAGACAGGTTTCTTCCCTCCATTATTCTCACTGAAATTTTTTCCAAAGCCTTTCTAATGATTTAAAGCCTTCTTCCAGTTCCCATATTTAGTCACTGATCCAGAGAAGGCAGCTTTTCTTCCTGCCCAGTGTATATATATCTACATCTGTTGACACTGCAATAGTGTACAAATCTGTCACAACAGGCAAGACCCCATTTTTTGTGTACAGATGCTATGGCACGAATCCTGGGGATACTGCTATTACAGCAAATAATATTAACTTGGAAAGCACAGAAAAACTGTTTCCACCAGACCTGAAGAAATATCCTGCACTATAACCTCTTCCCTAATATGCATAAGAATTTAACCCTTTAATCCCATAATCACTCATTTCTGCTACTCTGTGACTAAGGCTTAAGCCAAAGCAATTGTTTAAATTCCAGGAGTTTGGTTCTACAACATATTCAGACATTTATGGTTTGCTTTCTCCATAACAGAAGAAGTAGCAGAGTTACAAATAGAGTTTGAGGTAAATATTTGCAAGATGTGATAATCTTCGCACCTGAAAGTGAAGCTTGTCTTCTGGAATGAAGCAGCATGAAGATTATTAATTGAGTAATAAATGCTGGTGTTTGGGGATAACTGTCACATACACGTATACATATACACACAAATACACTATTAATCTAATTGGCAAAAATTCCAAACTCAGAAGTTTTTTAGAACACTTTATATTTCCATCTAAATTGTATGTCTTTATGCCCTAAGAACTCTTTTTTAGTATCACCTATCCCAAACATTCAAAAATCAAGAGTTGGGCTTTCTAAAGTCATGGCAGGAGCTTATCTATCACAACAACTTAAAAAAAATGTAGTTTAGAAGCTTAATACCTGGGTTATGGTCCTTCAGGCATTGAGTTATTAAGCTAATTACAATAACCAGAACAAAAATGTTTTCCCTTTTTCAAAATGATGGAATCTGGGTATCTCCTATAATCATGTGACTCCACAACCATAAGGTCTCAAGGGAAAACAACATATATCACAAAAGTAATAGTAAAATCTGTAGCAATTGTGTATTTTTGCTTTTATGAGTTTGGTGCTTTGCTGTTTGGACCCTGAAAATGAACTATGGGCACTACTGTGAGTCACTTCTACCAAGCAAACTGAGATCTGCAGTTGGTAAATCACAGACATCAGCAAAACGCTGGGGAGAGTTTCATGAGCTCCTTTGTGGCTGTACCTCTCACCACTGAACAATGTTTCTCTCTGGCAGTTTTCTTATATGGGGAGTAAACATTTAAATGTGATATGTCTTCCTCTGTGGCTTTTTTATATTCCTCCCACCCTTACTTACTGACCTGAATAGCTACATCTCTTGCTCATGAACCACAGCCGTTACACCCTCCTCAACCTGTGGCCATCCACCTATCCTCCAGGCTTTTGAGTGCCCAGCTTTCTGGCTGCTAGTTCAATGTTTCTTCCTGAATTGCACTCTCAGGGTGAAAAGATTAATCAGGCAGGAAAAGGAGATGTGTTAAAAAGGAGGAAGCTCACAAATAACTTGTTAATCAGGAATGATGGGAAAGGAAGTGCAGAGAAAGTTCATGACACTGCAGCTTAGTGAGGCTTTGTAACCTGCTCAAACAAAGCACTAGACCTTTAAAAGCTCCTATTTATAATGACATTAAAGCTGTTACAGAATGCATCCAGCAAGAGCTCAGTCAGACCTTCAAACTGGAGATTTTGTGAAATGCACACAGAAGCAAAGTCACTGATGACTTTCTAGGAAGAGGATAAGCAGCAACATAATCTGGATATATTGTGTCATCATTTCTGCCATATGACTCATTTAGGGCTATCACAGATTCTGTGTCTTTGGAAATATTTAGACTAAGGCTGGATGCTCTGGTGGAAGATCATCTGGTTAGGAGTTGATGATGCCTACATCTCTTATGACAGTCTCTCCCTTCTCTTCCTAAAATCCTTGTCTTGCGGAGAGGTTGTTTAATATCACAAACATTTCAGGCTGACGACAGGTACAAATAGTTTCTTTGCAACTCTGAAAAAACAAATGCCAATTTGAAGATACAATTACCAAAGGCACCCAACTCCTTCTCAAAGGTGGTGTAGAGATCAGCGTCATTTTCCATTTCCCCACAGATGGAGAAACTGAACCAAAAGACTCTGGTCTGATCTAATTCCAGGTGCTGAGTGGACAGGATTCACTCAGTTGGCTCCTGTCTCACTCCCAAACCACTGCCTCTGCATTAGTGAGTGGCGTATTGTCCTTTCCACGTTTCTGGAAATATCTAAAATGTGGGGCATCTCCCAGCCCCCAGGTCTGGATATACACCCTTGCTGCATCCTCAGTTTCTGTCCTGAGATGCTCCTGGTGCGCACTTCACTACCTCTTTATGGCCACTTTCCATGGGGAAAAACATGATTTGGAAGGGAGCCACAGGTTTCGAGAGTGAATGGGAAGAGATGTGCTGCAGAGCACCCCGTCTTGGCAGCCTAGGTGAACTTTGGACCCCATGGGCTGAACGGGGCTTCTTAGCCTTGGCCTTCGGTGGGGGCAGGTTGTACAGTGTCCTGAAGGTGACAGAGAGGGGACTGGCAGCACACTTCCCTGCGACACAGCCTGACATGTCTTCCTGGCCTGACCAATGCAGTCCTGCCATTCTCACTGGGAATAGCAGATCCCCTGAAACTCAGGGGAGAACCCATATTTTACTGGGCTGCAACAGCTGTGTTGCCACGTGCAGAACTCACCCCCAAGTGACAGCCACAGCTCCTGAAGACAGCAGTTCAGATGGAGTCATGGCTGCTAAGTAACTCACGTTTACCAGCAAATACAGGCATGTAACCAAAGGAATGGCAAGCATCACAGCTCTGGGAAGGGTCACCTGGAAAGGGATGACAGGAATGTTAGATGCAGCACATTTATGCCTGCACGGGGCTTTTCTTGTTTTGTCCTTGCCACCACCCACATCTCTCAAACTCCTTTGCTCATTAAGCTTTTCTACAGAACAAGACTTCAATCCAGATTCACATGGCAGTTTTTGTACCAGTGTCCCAAAGATGTCATGCAAACAGTAAGGTTGTACATTTCAAAAGTTAGTCCTGAAAAAAAAACAACAGTCTCAAACCATAAAAACCCACCCAAATTTATTTTAAAAGATTTTGGTTCATAGCTGCCCAAGATGTCTGTTGCATACTTCTTGATTACTTTAATATTGATTTGTTACTAGCATGTTCTGTCTCCTGGCGTGCTGCATTTTCCCATGAACATCGCACTGACATGGATGAAGTACCCACGTGTGTTGCATCACATTTAACTCCTCTACAGATTAAATCAAAACAGGGCAGCACAAAGGAGATTTGCTCTAGGAAGGAATTACATATTTCTTTCTAGTGACAGTATGCTGTCTTGGAACACCACAGATCATTTTAAGGCCCAATAAAATCAACAAGCACTACCTTATGCAGCTGAAAGCACTGGAAAAAAAGTAGTGGAGTGATCATATAGCAATCATATATATCTAAAAACCTGAAATACCAGTTTTTGCATTCCTCATTCCCACCGTAGGACAAGATATAGCAATTCCTTACATTGTTGCCTCCCCCCCCGCAAGTACCACATGACCCTAGGATCTTTGCTGCCATTTAGGTTAACATTTAACTGTGCGCTTTCATTTAATCTGTAAAATCTTGTGCGGAGGGCTGGTAGAAAGCACACTCTGTACACTCTGCACTCACACAGCTCTTTCTAGAAAAGGGTTGTTCACTGCTGTAGTGTCTGATCTGTGAAAATAGGTAATATGGCACAGAGAGGGCTGATGTAAGATGCACACGAGCTGCTTCAGTGCCTATAGCATGGAAGGAACAATGCCAAAAAAGTAGGTGTTGAAAGACAGGGGTCATTCAGAGAGCTAGATTCCCTCTCCAGTGAGGCTTGGCTTGCTCTGAAGTCCCCACTCCATGCCATGAGGAGAGATAAGTGGTTTTTTGATACATACATTATAGATCAAGTCTTTTAGGGAGTATGTGGCGTTAAGAAACCTTTATGGATTATAGTTGTGAGTGCTTTTCTGCGTATATCTAGGTATCTATAGTGAGATCCTCTGAACACTAAGACAAAGCTTCATCCCAAAGCATCCAAGTGCTGCCTAATAGCTTTGTTGCCAGTCAAAGGGGTATTTTAGTGCTTTCTTGTCAGTAGGCTGTTAGTTTTGTGTAGGGACTCGGTTTTACCCTTTCTGGACATAGCCTTAAGTGTCTTGCCAAGAAGACAGAACAAATCATGAGGAAAGCTCAGTAGTCTTTCCTCAATGCTTTAAACCCTTCATAGACAGATTCAATCATATTAGCAGCAGGATTAAGTAAGTAAAACTCAGCTCACTTACCTCAGGTTTCTTCAGTTCCTCAGTTACATAGTTCAAGTTGTTCCAGCCATCATAGGACCAAAGTCCCTGGTAAAATGCCACTCCAACTGCCCCAATACCTGCAGTCGTGTTTTGAAAAGCATTTTGAAAACTCTGAGTTTGTCCCTTGGCAAGCAGCACCAATCCGCCTACCACAATCACCAACAAAGCCAACAGTTTGGCAGCTGTAAGAATGTTCATAATCGACGTCGCCAGCCTCACATTGAGACAGTTGATGATAGTTAAAAGCAGGATGCAGGCAGCAGCTGTACATTTGATGACAACCTGCGGAGATGAGCATCCTGGGTAGAACGGTGCAACAGCATATTCAGCAAAGCTCAGACAGACAGCTGCCAAACCAGCTGGTCTCACTAGGATAACAGAAGTGTAGGCAAAAAGGAAAGCAGGAAAAGAACCAAAAATCCTCAAGATGTAAATATATTCACCTCCAGACTCTTTAATTATGGTTCCAAGCTCAGCGTACGACAAGGCTCCGAACATGGCGAGGAGACCACATGCTGCCCAGATAAGCAGGCTGCTGGCAGGGCTTCCCATACGGTATAGCACCTCCTCGGGGGACATAAAGATCCCCGAGCCTATCATGGTACCTGCAATTAATGACACTCCACTAATGAGGCCAACCTCTTTCTTCAATCTTAATTTCTCCTTCCCTTCAGTCAAATCTGTGGATGAACGAGGTGAATCTGTTGTCTTTCTTTTCCTCATTGTGGAAATGTTGTTAGGAGATAATATGGAGCTAGACTGAGGCATTTGAACAAGGACTATCTCAGGCATTTAGCATGAAGTTAATAATTACAAAAGTCATGCTGAACACTGTCAAGAAACACAAACTTACCTTCCGCATTTGCATTCTTTTATTAACCATCTTATCTTCATAATTTATGATGGTTCAGATCCTGCCAACATTGATTACCTTTAAATCTCATCGCAAGCAATGGTAACGGATAGCATTCGGCACCTCAGAATCACTCAGCACTTTACTGGACTGTCCCTCTGGTTACTCCTCCTTTAAATCATGCTTTAAATGGCATCTGAAATAAGGGTCGAGTAAGCAAAATCCCCATGCAAATCTGTACTTTATTCTTTGCTTAGAAGTCAACGCTCAAACACCTGCTTTAGTGCTCAATCATATTTTCATTCCCCACTACAAAGTGACCAAACAAACATGCCTGTCACACTACATGTTACAGCTTTTCTCAACGAGGAACATTTCCAGTGTCTTCATCAAAGACACAGAAATGTTCTGCTAAAAACAGTTCAGAGATGTTTTTTTCTGCACAATAGTAAGGGGCAATTCTGGCTTTTTCAAATTTCAGAAAGTGCAGGAGGAGAAGAGTGAAAAGGCTGGAGTGACATTTTTATGGGGCCTTTTTACCAACGTACATGAGGTACGCATATTCTCATCACACCACAATCTTCAGAAGACTTTGGCGCAGCTCATTATATACACATTGCAGTGCACATCCAAGAGAAATGTAGCATAATCTTTTGGGAATTCCACTGACCCCTACTCAGATATCTAACACATAAGATTTCAGACTGTGGGAAGGGTTCTGCTAAAAATCCGAGTATTTTTACAGTGCATGCCAGTGTATTTTGTGCTACCGAAACGTATGAAGTATTGAACGGAAGGGAATCTCCATATGGATTCCTTTGAACTTTAAACTAAACTGTACTGACTGCAACTGTAAAAGGGGAGTTACTGTCCTTCATGGTCTCTTGCAGACTTCTTCTGTGATAAGTATCACATCTTCATGGAAACAGCAGACCTTGAATCTTTAAAACTATCTGTTCTCCTGATACAGGATGACACTTGGGCTCCGGCCTGCACAAGGGCTCAGACCTTGACAGTACTGCTGTGAAAGCGTGACTGTGACCTTTTGCTCTTATAAAGGCACAGCTCAAGAGCTGCTAAGACCTAGAAAGCTAGTGCTGTCTTACACTCTAGAGGACAAGTACACAATGGGAAAGTGCACAAAGCACATAATACCATCAGGTTGCAGTTTGGTGCTGTACAGTTTTGTGATGATTATCAGATCTCTCCCCTTATGGTATAAATATTCAGTGTGAAACCCCTAAAATTTGTCAGACACCTCAGCAGAAGCTGCTGCAGAAGCCTCTGCCTTACTATCTGTCCCAGGGGCATCTTCTTGCTTTCCATAAGGACTGTAAGTATGGAGCCCCATAATCTTGCATTGCTGCTAGCAGTTTTCCTATTTACTACTTTCTAGTCTTTGCTGTGTCTTGATGTTCATAATCTTGCTTACCATTCCAAAAAATGTTAGTATTGTACTTTAAACTTTGTCTGTCTGTGTGTGTAACTGGGACTCACAGTAGGGGAAGTCAAACCTTCTCAGTAAAGCTCACCACAGACTTCCTGTAAAACTGTAGCTTTAACAAAGTGTGCCAAAAGATGAGCTGCCGGGGAAGATGACCAGCTGTCGCAGCACTCTCCAGACTAGCCAGCTGCAACAAGGTCTTTTACCATCACATACTGACATACTCTTCATGCCGGTCCCTCTGCTGCCTTCTCATCTCACCTCATCCAGGGCACGCTCTCTCTCTGCTTCTTCCTCCTCTCTCTTCCTTGGCTGCCCAGCCACAGCTGCACCTTATCTACATCAGCCAACCCACCACCCCTGAAGCCAGCCCACAGTTGTATATTATCAATGCTAATTAACCCAGCTCCATTCCACTACAATTCCCCCTTTTTTTTTTTACATTTCATACCTTGTGTTTTTAACAATCGTTACAACTTTTTTACAAATAAATTTTTCATACAGTCCTTTGACTCCTCTACAAATCCCCCCCCCCCCCCCTTTTTGTTTTTTCTTTCTAACATTTCATACCTTAGGTATCTAACAATCATCACAACCTTTTTACAAATAAACTTTTCATACAGTCCGGACAACTTGTCCCTGAATTCCTTCTTCACTTTTATCTTGGGCTTTTCAGCTTCTGCAGGTTGATCACCTTTCTTCTTATCTGCTTTCTTAGCATCTGGGATTTTGATTTCTTCAGAGGGGGGTTCTGATGAACTTGTCGTGCCTTGTCCTTTCACCTCTTGGGTCACACTAGACAGTAACCTGAGTGAGCTTTCAGCAGCAGCAGATCTAGAATACAACGCTAACACATCATTCTGTGTCCTGAAAAACTTCTTAACAGCCTTGTGGTCGCCCATTTCTTCTACAAGTGGAGACACCTTCAACGAGCACATAAACGCCAGCAAGAATACCCCCAGGCCGAGCAGCAGCAGCAACGGCAGAAGCCGCCCGCGGCACCGCGCTGCTCCCGCGCCTTCCGCCAGCACAGCCATCACCGCTGTCTGGCCGGACACGCTCTGGACCCGCCACCGCTGTGGGCTGCTGCCACATCTGGCTGTGTACTCTGCTGCTATTGCCGATTACCCTCAGCCTCTTAACTCGATGGCAGTCAGCCTTCCTTCTCTTTGATCCCAACGGCTCACCTTTACTGGTATCTGATCCAGGTCCCCAGGCTCTCCTGCCTATCTCAACGTGATCTAGATCACAGACTATCCCCGCCTGTCTCTGCTACACTGGGCACCGCTGTCACTGTTGAAAACTTCAGATGTCCCCCGGCACAGCCATTATTGCTGTCACCACTCATTACACTCAGTCTCATCATCTGAAGGGCCTCACACAGAGCACCAATTGTCACAGCACTCTCCAGACTAGCCAGCTGCAACAAGATCTTTTACCATCACATACCAACATACCCTTCACACCAGTCCCTCTGCTGCCTTCTCCTCATCCAGGGCATGCGCATTCTCTCTCATCCTTCTCTCTGCTTCTTCCTCCTCTCTCTTCTTTGGCTGCTCTCTCTTCACTGGCTCACAACCCCTTAACAGAACAGCCACAGCTGCACCTTATCTACATCAGCCAACCCACCGCCCCTGAAGCCGGCCCACAGCTGTATATTATCAATGCTAGTTAACCCAGCTTCATTCCTTTACAACCAGCCTGGCTGAACAGAGAACTTTGGCTGGAACTCAGGGCAAAGAGGAGAGTTTACCAACTTTAGACAAAGGGGTAGGCAACTCTGGAGGACTACAAGGGTGTCACGAGGTTATGCAGGGGAAAAATTAGTGATACCAAAGCCTAGCTAGAACTCAGGCTGGTCACCGTCATAAAAGATAACAAAAATTTTTTTCTACCAAATAAATTAGAAACAAAAAGAGGGCCAAGGGTAATCTGCATCTTTCATTTTGGGGGGAGGAGCAGCGTGTGTGTGTGAACATTGCCACAAAGGTGAGGAAAAGGCTGAGGTATTTAACACTTTCTTTACCTCAGTCTTCAATCGCAAGACCAGCTTCCCTCTGGGTACTCAGCCCCCTGAGCTGGAAGACAAGGATGAGGAGGAGCAGAATAAAGTCCCCACAGTCCAGGAGGAAATGGTCAGTGCCCTGCTGCTCCACTTAGATGTGCACAAGTCTATGGGGCTGGATGGCATCCACCCAAGGGTGCTGAGGGAGCTGGGGGAGAAGTTCACCAAAGTGCTCTCCATTATTTATCAACAGTCCTGGCAAAGTGGGAAGGTCCCAGCAGACTGGAGGTTAGCCAGTGTGATGCCCACCTACAAGAAGGGCAGGATGGAGGATCCAGGGAACTACAGGCCTGTCAGCCTGACCTTAGTGCTGGTGAAGGTTATGGAGCAGCTCATCCTGAGCACCATCAATGCAGCATGTGCAGGACAGCTAGGTGATCAGGCCCAGCCAGCCTGGGTTTGTGAGAGACAGGTCCTGCCTGATGAACCTGATCTCCTTCTATGACAAGATGACCCACTTAGTGGATGAGGGAAAGGCTGTGGATGTTGTCTTCCTGGACCTTAGTAAAGCCTTTGACACCATTTCCCACAGCATTCTCCTGGAGAAACTGGCTGCTCATGGCTTGGACAGGTGCACTTTACGCTGGGTTTAAAGCTGGCTGGACAGCTGAGCCCAAAGAACGGTGGGGAATGGAGCTATGTCTCGCTGGTGGCTGATCACACAAGGTGTTCCCCAGGGCTCAGTGTTGGGGCCAGTTCTGTCTAATATCTTTATTGACAATCTAGACAAAGGGATTGAGTGCCCCCTCAGTGAGTTTGCAGATGACACCAAGCTGCGGGGGGAATGTTGATCTGCTTGAGGGCAGGAAGGCTCTGCAGAGGGATCTGGACAGGGTGGGCTGATGGGCTGAGGCCAATGGTATGAAGTTCATCCAGGCTCAGTGCCGGGTCCTGCACTTGGATGACAGGACGCCCACGCTACAGGGCTGGGGAAGACTGGCTGGAAAGCTGCCTGGTGGAAAAGGACCTGGGGGTGCTGGTCAACAGCTGGCTGAGCATGATCCAGCAGTGTGCCCAGGTGGCCAAGAAGGCCAACAGCTTCCTGGCTTATATCAGAAACAGTGTGGCCAGCAGGACTAGGGAGGTGATCATTCCCCTGTACTTGGCACTGGTGAGGCCGCACCTTGAATCCTGTGTTCAGTTTTGGGCCCCTCACTGCAAGAGGGACACAGAGGTGCTGGAGCGTGTCCAGAGATGGGCAATGGGGCTGGAGAAGGGTATGGAGCACAAGTCTGATGAGGACCAGCTGAGGGAACTGGGGTTGTATAGTCTGGAGAAGAGAAGACTCAGGGGGGACCTTATTGCTCTCTACAACTACTTGAAAGGAGGTTGTAGGCAGGTGGGTGTAGGTCTCTTCTCCCAGGTAACTAGCAATAGGACAAGAGGAAATGGCCTCAAGTTACACTGGGGAGGTTTAGATTGGATATTAGGAAAAAAATATTGTGGTCAGGCATTGGAACAGGCTGCCCAGGGAGGTGGTGGAATGACCATCCCTGGAGGTGTTTAAAAAAAGCGCAGATGCAGTGCTTAAGGACAGTGTTTAGTGATGAACTTGGCAGTCCTTGGTTAATGGTTGGACTTCATGATCTCAAAGGTCTTTTCTAACTGAAATGGTTCTATGATACTATGATTCTATGAAAAGCAAAAGGTTACTTTATTTGCATCAAGTATTTTTCTAAGTCTTCCTAGCAAAGATGTGAGTTTGAGAGTAAACATATTCACCTTTCTACTGCAAGACTGCAAATTAATGCATTTCAAGTTAATGGTTTGTGAAGTACTTGAGAACTTGTATGGAGACATCCCAGTAATGCAGAGTACTTTGTTTTACTTCTACTAAATGACAGCGCTCTTCCTGTTAGCTGGTTTAGCTATTTGTAGCGTATTTCTTGTAAAATTGCTAATCACAGTGTTAAGCGATGCTGGAAACCTTCAGAGGTCTTAAGGTCTGGGGTTTTCTGCGGTATGGACACTCTACTTCTGTGTGCATCCATGCATGTATTATGTATACTGATCCTAATTGAAAATGTATTCACAAAATATGGTTTAATTAATGCTAAATTAAAACTTAATATGACTACAGGTAGTTAAGTATCCTTCTAGTAAGGTTACTGATGTATTTCTGTAACTGTTTTCCTGTTTTAATGATGGAGATTCTTTTCTGAAGGGTAAACGCAAGGTTCTTGGAGGGCTGAGAGGATCTTTTCAAACCTTTACAGTGCTTGCTTTTAAAAATTAAGAACTTTTAATCTTATGTTGTAGAAAGAATCAGAATTTCTTCAAACTTGACCATGTCAATTTGATATTTTCTGTAAGACCACTCAGATAGCCAGGAGAGATTAACTGCTATGTCAATAACCTCTGTCAGTTTCTAAAAGGAGGTCTATTTCCAATCCCAGGATCATAGTTATTCAGTTGTAACTGCTTCTTTTCTACCTATAATGAATCTAGTTAATCATGGTAAGAATTGAGGCTATTGCTGTGGAAGCTAGGACAGTCTGATTGCTTTGGATCTGTTTTTTGCCATTGACTTGTTCTTTTTTTGACTGATATTAGCAGTAAGGAGCAGCCATAAGATACTGCAGTTAAATGAATTTTCACAATTATAATTTCTCAAAACTGGATATGTAAAAGGGCATCTCACTTCTCTCCTTCAAAAGGCATGTATAAGGAGGAGTAAAAATAAAACTGATGCTTTCTCTTTATGTGGAGTAGCAGAGCTTTGTTGCTCAAGCTGTCACATAATAAATGCACTACCCAAACAGCTCACTTTTCATTTACCTTTGACATTGCAATGGGTGGTTGCCATCTACTGGTCTCTAAACAATAAGGCAATTTTGTCCAGTGAAACAGCTCAGTCTACATTTGGTTTTGATAGTTTGCATTAGTGATTAAATAGAAACCCTAAAACGTGTACTAGTTCTTCAATACTAAGGTAACTTGTATAGTTAACTTGTTATAGTAACTTGTATATATAAGCTTGAGTCATGAATGAAAATTCTCTTTGAATGTCCTTAGAGCTATTTTTATCTCCATAATAGGTATAAGGACTAGAGAAAGCTAATTTAAGGTAAAGGCCAATGTCAGTGGTAAGAACTAGACAAAACATGTGGGCAAATATTTTGCAATACTTAATGTTAGGTCCCAGGAGTAGTATTTGGAACAGAGTTACCGTTGACTTCCCTGTTCCGTGCTTATGAAAGAGTTACAAATCTCAGAATGGGGATTCAAAACAACCCACAGTCTGAGGATTAAGTGGCCAAAGCCATTGCCCATAATTTTCTTTGGAGGTAGGCACCAATATTAGAATTGTGCAGGGATCAAGACTCTTTTTTTTTTAATTTGAAAAAACCCCACCACTTTATATGAGAGGTACTAAAGGTTAGAAAACTCATCCAGGACATAAGATGTGGGTTTGATGGCTTCCTCTACTTGAAAACACAGAAACCCACAAATCTAAGTTGAGTACCCTCACCTCCAAAATGCAGGCTTTGAACTGCAATTGCAGGCAGACCTTGGTGGCTGCACTTGCAGTATAAGTAGAGATGGCTGCTTCAAAAGGGAGGAAATAAAGGCTAGGGAAGCAGAGCTCTGAAATTGGTCTTGAGCCCAGAAGAAATACTGGGGCAGAGAGAAAACAGCCCAGGTGCCCTGTGTGAAAACATGAGAAGGAAAGAGGACTCATTTAGAGGTATCTGCCTGGGGAAGGGGTGCCCTATAGTGTTTGGCTCCAAGACTACCTCCACAGTGCATCCTGGTTCTTCTCACATCTAAGCCCTGAAACAGAACAGCTTTGGGCCTCCACCCCACTGGAGGCAGCCTGGACCCACCAGCTCCATTTGTGGTTCTGGTGCTGTCAGCCTCTGCGCTCTGGGAGCCAGCAACGCTTGGTTGTCCCCAGGGGACCAGGGCTCCTGGTATGCCTTGCAGCAAAGAAGCTCTAGGTGGGATTGTAAAAATGCCAACACAGGCTACAGCTAGCAAGATACCCAGCTTGGGCTACTGGGAGTAGGATGTGGAGGAAAAAAGGCATTTCTGAGGGCACATGACAGTCCTAGGCTTTGCACCAAGAATAATCACTAAAACAGAGCTTGTTTAAGTTTGGACAGTAACTACCTTTCCCTCTCATGTTACAATAGCAGATCTGAGCCCAGGGGATTAAGAGAGGATCTAAAAAACCAGAATTTACCATAGGCTGAGTTAGTGCTTCCTGCCTGGGTCTGCAGGCAGCCTGCAGCGGGGCCGCAGGAAGGTGAGCCCCAGGCTCCCCGTGCTTGCTCACTGGGGGCTCAGCATATTCTAGTTCTGGAGCTATTAAAACTCTGAAAGACTTACTTTTGTTTTACAGATATTCTGCATGAAGATGCATTTGGTATCCTAAATGTTGCCAGATACCGGATATTTTGTTTAGCTATCTTACTGTATTCAGGAGGAAGCTATTCGTGTCATATTGCATGTTCTCTGGGCTGCTTTATTGAGCTGGGCATAGGGCAATTAACAGTGCCACTCTTATGTGTTGCATGAGTGTACTCTTAAATAAAAGAACTGTTTTAAAAGGCAGTGATGGAATAATACAAAATAAGAACCACAGATGAAAAGAAAATAATTACAATTTTTGTGAGTACTGACCCCACCACTGCTTAGAAAGTCAGGAGTTGTGACTTAAAGTTTGGTTCACAAATATTTTATGTTTATTGGAAATAACATTTTTAGAAAGGTTTATAATAAAACTAGAAAAGATAATGCTGCTTGTAATATTATTAGAATAGCATTCCAAAGCTAAACAAGCAAATAAGGATTAGATTTTTACCACCAGACACTGCAAACATAAGAAACCAATACAACCAGGGAAAATCCTAAGTGACCAGAGCAACAGAAGAGTATCTGTGTAAGGGTTCATTTCCCAGGCTGCTGGAGCAGTGACTTCATTTAAAAAAAAACAACCAACCAACCAACCTACAAAAACTCAATGGTCTTAGACTGATGCTGGCTCTAGGATTCCACGTTTTGGCACTGCAGGCAGTTACTGTATAAAGTGCCAGTGGCACATTTTCTTTCACCCACTGAGAGAATATTATACAAATGTGTTCCTTCATTCCTCTTCATATCTATATTTCCTGATTTTATAACTATATAAATACACAGTGTACATATACAGTGTTCCAAGCCTGTTCTGTTTTCATTTTCTTTTTCTAGCAGTACTTCAAATTAGCGTCAATTGTTTCTTTGCATTTGTTTGTACTCTTGAGAACTCCTTTCAAGTTTGGAAATTTGTTTTTCATTTATTTATTAAGTTGAATTCAAGATTAGATTATCTTGTCCTATATGAAGTCTGTTTTGCAGAATCATTATCAAATGAATGCTGTAATTTTAAATACCAGAATAAAAATAAACACTTTCATTAAAACTCTCTAGCAAGCAAGATTAAAAAAAGAATTAAAATATGGCTATATTTTCAACTCCAAAATTGTTAATTTAATTAGTTAAATGCATTCCTACATTTATGAGTAGGTGTATAGTAATGCTTTCACTAACACTAAACGTTATTTTTAAAATGAATTTTTACAACACAAGCTTAGAGCTTAGCCTATAACTTTACATTCACTGTGTTAGGTATCATTCTATAATAAAGTAGCATCCTCTGTACAATTTTTGTCAAAACCATCATAATAATATTGGCCAAAATCATTCCAGTTTTTCTCAGGTGAAAAGGGGACATAGTAGCTGAAGGTACTAAACTCAATGCCTTAAACATTTCACCAAAACTGATACCTGTTTTTTAATGAAACTCTGGACGAGAGTGACATTTAAGGCCCCCAGAAGCAGCTCCCTTCCCCAGCCTGCCTCACTGCTGCCACAGCAGCATCTTCCTCCCAATAATCCAAAAGACTAAAGAGCTGTTGGCCCACCTGCCTCTTTCATTCTTCTTAATTGCAAAAGCAGGGAGGATCCAGCTTTGGGAGCAGAGCACCTGCTCTACTACTAGGGGACTAGGAAAAGCACTCAGAGGACAACAGCCAGAAAGAAAAATAGGGTAACGCTGCTTGCAACAACTCATGAATGTTTTGTGGGCTGCCTCTGCCTGTTTTGCTTTCCCTGGGACACAGCATGAAGTGCAGGGTGGGGCTGGGTAGGCTTATCCCGGCATTGCGCAGACTGCTGTCAGCACATGTGGGGCAGATCACTCTTCCACTGCTGTTCCCCCACGCAGGGGTGCAATGTGCCTCAGTACACAGCCAGGGCCAGCATGAGGTCAGGCTTTGCCCCTGCGTGCCCAAAACATTTTGTTTGTGGAGGAGGTATGAGCTGTACGATAGGCTCTGGGCCATCCTTGGAGCACTGCGAAGTTGGTCTCCTGGGGTAAGCTAAGTCAGGGACAAGGGGGCTCAGCCTGTCGCCATGCCACTGCCCAGCTTCTCAAAAAGCTAGGGCAAGGGGTTAATTTTAACACTCTTTAATTATAATGTTGCTTTGGCTCTGCCAAACATCAAGGAAAAAGAACTTTTGCCTAGAAAAGTCACATAGGTTATGACATTTTATACCTTTAGCTGGTGCTTTATGAAGTTGTAACAAAGTATTCTGCAGCTAATGCTTCATTCTGTACAATTTTACCAATAGAAAAACTAAAGATGTTGCAAAGAGTGAAGTGTTGAGATTGAAACTACTTCCATCTGTATGCTTTGGTTAAAGTTACAAACCGGTATGAATAAAAGGAAGGATGAAATGGATTGCACATCTTTTCCTGGCCTTCCAGGGGAAGTATGTATGGGAGATGGGGAGCAGGTTTTAATTCCATTTGGTAAATTTTCATTTCAGTTTGTATGAAGAGAAGAACTGTGTTTAAAGGCTTGGAGGACTCTTCCTGGTCCCAGATCATAGCTTCCTAATTACCCTTGTCAGTGATGCAGTCCGCTGATAAATTCATGACATAATAAGGATGTCCAAGAATCACTCTGAAGTAGTACTGTTCTCTTGAATGCAAATTGGATGAATCTACAGCTGTTGTCTTCCAGTTCTTAGCCCTTAGCCAAAATGAGTGGAAAGGCACTCTTATTTACACATACAAACTTCCTGTTTTGCGGTCCACTAACAGGATGTATTACGAGGGAAGAAGTTTTCCAGCTGAACTGGATTTCTGCCTGGAGCCAGCTCAAGCCAGTAGGCAAAGCAAGCTGCAGGCTGCAGGGTGTGGTGTGGTGCCTACTTTTCCTGTGCCAGGGACATGGGAATCGATTACTCCCATTAGGACAGCTATTTTCAGCTTCCCACTTGCAAAGCTCCTTGCTCCCAGTGTTACAGGAACAGCAAAGGTATAGGTGGGTGGCTGGGTGGTGGGTTCCTGCCCCAGCAGCTCCCGCAGGAAAACAAAGTGCTGCTCTTCCTGCTCGCCCTGCCTTTTCCATTTTCTGCTATGGATGCAGACTTACCCCTGGGCCCGCACCCCAGCACTGGTGGGTGCAGATGCACAAATGGCTGTTGGGACCTGATAGGAGATTAGCTGAAGACAGGGGTCCTTTACTGTAAGAGCGGGAGAGCTGACTGAAAAAGAACTTGAATTTTCCAGTATTAAAAATACATTATTTCAGCTTGATGGATTTTTTTGTTTTATTCTGCTTGACTAACTGCCTAGGAAGAGGAATGCACTGGAAACAGAAAAGGTACTTTAGAAGTCTGTGAAGCCTACAGGTATAATTAAAGGTAAGCCCACATATGTATGAATACACTGTCGCTATTTATGTAATACTTTATGCAATACATGCATAACATTGACACCTACTTTTCAGTATTACAGTGCTCAACCATTTTGTTTATGCTCAGGAAGCAAGCTAGGATTTCCCTTCCTGACTGTATCTCCGGTGTTGTACATTTACTGCACTATGCCTTGTTGTTCTGAAGGCATGGTTGGCATAGAGTAAGGTTTGCATTCTCTTTGTGGAAATGGGGGCCAGTGCATATGTCTTCATGCCATAACGGTGAGTCAGAATGTGGGTCTTAACTAGCTCTGAGTAAATATGTCTGTGCTGCATTTTTGTATTCAAATGATGCGTCCAGTCATGTAGACGTATGTTATTGCTTGCGGTCAGCCCCCTTGCCACTGTGTAAGAAGAGAAAATTCTGGTGAGCTTCACGTATGGTTAAAATAGATGAAAAAATACATAGTCTAGTGGTTACACCACAAGAGCAAAGATGACCACAGATGTCCAGTATTACCCTAAGCAAAGTCCACTTGGTGTTGGGCTGCTCGTTCAGAACCTTATTAGAATAACCTACTGCAGCTAGGAGCACCAATATATGATACGGCAATAGGCAGAAGGTGTTGATGAACCTAAGATGAGATAAATTATATAAACCAAAGTACTGTTGCAGATGTTTATTCTAGCTTATCCTCTGTACTATGGCTTGTCATTTTTGAAGATACAGAGAATTTCTAGTTCACGCAAGTTAAGTTGGTGAGACTTTATGCCACAAAATTAAAACTTACGGATATGCTTTTAGGATTCTTAGAATGTTTTTCCTTAGGAGAGGGGGAAAAAACCCACATTCTGCCCACTCTTTGTGGTTCTGACCTGGCTGAACTATCTTATTCTAAGTGCACAAAAAACCCCCACTGTCTCCTAGTCAGAGCTCTTGTGATTGCCTCCATTGCCTGGGATATTTCTTTGAACTTTTTTTCCCCTTTTTAGAAACTGGAGCATTTACTATTTTCTGCTTAATATATAAAATAAGCAAGAGTCAATTTGATGCTCTTCTTTGAGGTTTCATTCTTTGTACTGAGTGAAATATGCAATCTCCAGTTCTAAGAGGCACAGTCTGCATTCAGCATGAAGTTCCTGGAACTTAATTCTCCACTGGAAAGAAAAATATACTTGTATTGAGACACCCAGGTTTTTTCTTAAGATAAACGTTGATAGCCACTCTGTTGTCAACCAAGTGAATGGGAATGTAAAAAAACAGCTGGCGTTATCTCTGCCTTTGCCACTCCAAAGCTATTCACATTCATGTACACGAAGTGATGCCATTAGTTACTCTTGTTGTGTAACAATGTCTGTCTGGCGGTTGTGACTCTGAGGTATGTTTATGAAGTTTGTTTATACCTCAGCCAATTATGAGGGGGTGAATGACCTGGGGACAAAAGCTGTCTTGCCGGTGAAACAAGTCTTCAGCTGACACCTTCTTGGCCATTCTAGCATAGACTTACTTAGCAAAGCACTCCCACAAGACACACTTCTTTCTCAAAGATCTGTGCTGCAGGGCTGCGCGCTCTGTTCGCTGACACCTCCCCTCATGCATTCCCTTTAAACCTCTTGCAGAACAGCTTCTTTAGAAAAGCTGATCATGTCTACAGGTATGATGACCATGTAACTGAATGTCAAGTCAGCATCTCTGCATTTTAGAACAGTAATATAGTAATGAGCACATTCAAAAAATGGGATTAGTGGCTAAATTATAATTCAGCTGTGAATTTTCTCCTAGTGCTAAACTGAAGTGTTCTAATTTACACTAGCTCAGTATGTTATGCCAGTTGCTAGCTAGTCTGAACACTCCTCCATGCCCCACCCCCACCCCCCGATGGTCTTCCTTGAAGAAACACAGTTGCACAGACAAATGGGGGAAACAAATGGAAATACTAGCACAAATTTGAGCAATGGAACTGACTGGGCTTTTAATTGCACTGAGATCCTGGCGGTTGTCAAATGGGTTTACAGGAATCGTACTGAAGGAAGGCCTTTTTGGGCCAGCTTTTGTGTTAAATGGGATATTTTTGTGTCAGAAGAGAGAGGGTTGAAACAGGAATAGGCCGTGAAGTTTGTAGGAATTAAGGCAACAGTATCAGTACAATGAGATGCAGCAGGAGCTGAGTTAATGAACAGGTTACATGGTAGCAATAGCAATAACACAGAAAAGTCAACCCTGAGTTAGCATGGTGGATGGTTATGGCAGGGGAAGGCTGGGGTTTTGAAGCAATGGTGGGGCAAAAGGATGCGTGGATTGGAAAGCCACTCAGTAAGAGTCGGTGGCTTGTAAGCACATTCCCCTGAGGCCCTGGGCAGGGGCTAGCTAAAGGGGATGCTTGGCCCACTGGGCCAGTTCTTATCTCGGTAAACTCTCCTACATATTGTGGTCACTGCCTAAAACATGAAATATTGACGGTTTCCTATAGTGATGCATTTAGCAGCAAGTCTTGTGAATGTAGTACTTCAGACTCATGGATCTTTTAATTAATTAATTGTGTGGCTGTTGACAAAGTGGAATCCAGGGTTGTGCACTGAGTGACTAGATTTGTGACACAGTATGTGGGAAAATTAGTAACTTCAGAACAGGATCTGCTTCTCCAAATGCTCAAAACATACATCCAGATCAGTGTGTCTTACCGAGATGTAGCTAACAAGGGACACACTAAGGATATAAACCACCATTCCAGGGCCCTACTCTGAAACATGGACAGACAGCTCTAACTGCTTCCGATTGGAGTGCTGTCCTTCTGTGAAGGTGGCAGGTAGTTAACAGCAGCTGTTATTTCAGAGAACTGAGAGAGGCTCACCCATTTATGACTGCTCCTCTTAAGCAGTAGGATAGTAGTTAGACTGGGGATTAGACTGGAGATAGACTTGGTGTTTGGACTAGAGGATCATTAAAGGTCCCTTCCAACCCAGATCATTCTATGATTCTATGACTGCAAGGCCAGCAAGGCCATTAAGTAGAAGATAGGAGACTAAGATCCTGAATTCTTCCCTGCAGAACAGCCCAGCTGCAGCAGAGGGCAGCCAAAGTAGCCTGCTGGTTTTGGGGACTCGCTCTAAGGAAGTCAGAGCTGTGAATCTTGAGCAGAGGAATAAAATCTGGGTGCTCCCCAGTCCTGCGCATGAAGGGTGTTGTACACTTTGTTTTAAAAGAGTGCAAGCTTTTGTAGGGACCCATGTATTTTCTGGACGTGCTCTGAGGTGTGCCACATCTAGTTGTTTCATTTTCACAGAGGAGTACCTTGGTTTTAATTAATATAGGTTAATTATTTGCTACTCTGCTAGATCTAACAGCACTGCCTGTCAAGACTGCTGGGAGACGTGGATGTCGTGGCACAACAGAACAAATTTTTGTTCATGTACAGAGTTTTAGGTCCTGAAGTTTGTGGCTTTAGAGAATGTAGACACCTTCAGGATTAGACACTAGCTGAGGTGGGAGTGGTTAGGACTGCAGCTTTCAGTTTCTGTGAGTGCTCTTCAGTTAAGTACCTTGCCCAAGGTCTCACAGGAAGACTGTGGAGGAAGGCAACAGCATCCAGGCTTTCCTTATCCTTGGCTACCATTCTAAACTGTAGACTGTACCATTTGTTTAGTATTTTTCACTGAGGATGCTTATTCATAGAAAAAAACAAAGCATAACTGTGTTAATGGAGTTTATCTGAAACATTTGGAGTGTAAGCAGAGCCCAGTCAGCTGTTAACACCTCCTTAAAAATAGGAATAGCTAGGAAAAGCATTTTGTAATGGAGTGATACTGAGTTAAACTATCTAAAGTATTAAGTACTTTTAAAGTTTCCACTCAGAACAAAGTTAAGAGAGACTTTTTTTGAACTGTTTTAGCATGAGACAAAAAAACTTCAGTGCCATCATTAAATTGGCGGTGGTGGTGGTGGAATATTTTTTGTCTTTCTTTTTTTAGAATATAACCAAGCCATTGCATTTCTCAGATCAAATCCCAAAGTGACTGCACTTAAACATTTTTGTTTTGTGATCAGGTTGGATTTTCCAGTACTGAAAAGCAAACCAATGTAGAGTTGTTCAAGCTTATGCTAATCAAATGCATGCTGTGTTCTTCCTGGACATTTAATGCTTTATACAAACACTGATCAGAATTATCCAGGACAAATATGGTCCCCAAAAGGGTCTGAGCAAGAGAGCTGGTGTAATGTAGACCAGCTGCTCCAAGTGTTCAGGATGCCAAGAGTGTAACAGGGTTTTCTCCAGTCCCAGCCAGTCTGCCTGAAGTGAAGGGCTAAGTTGGAGCCTGTGACTTGGAGGCCTTGTCTCCTCAAGTAAGCAAAGGAATTGGCTTTCCAGCCCTGCAGCCTCCCTGGAGACAGTCCAAAGGTGGCAGTGGGACAGGACACAGGATCACAGGGATTAGCCACACAAGCAGAGGCAGACTACAGACATCTGGGTACTTAGCTGACTAGTATTAAGCCAAAGAAATCATTTTCATTTCTTGGGAAAATGTTTCTATCTTTATCAGGAGCTGGGAACTTTCATGTTTTTAACCATGTCTATAAATACTGAAAACCGTGAGGGTTTTTTCCTTCGAGACATCTCTATTTTTAAGAACGCAGTTGGTAGTCCCAGACATCTCATCACCACAACTGCTGCTGCCAGCGGTAGCACCAGTACACGTGGTATTCCTGCACCCTAACTTGCCTGCTCTTCCCCTTCCATACCCAGAACAAGTCACCGGGACTGGCGGCGCCTGCCTCCCTTCTGCCTACGGAAAATACAGCCGGTAGCAGCATTCTGAACAGCTGCTGCAGGACAGACAACCGGGTTTCGTCTGAAGGTTTGATCTGTGGATAGCACCTGCGTGCTGCTTCCTGAAATGGAGCGCTCTCTAACCAGGCTCCTTTCAGAACGGTTAAAAAGGCAAACCTGTGCATTCACTTGTGAAATCCGCATTTCGAAATGTCACCGACAGGCAGAGCTCCCTCTCGTTTATCAGGGGCAACTAAATAGGTAGAATTTATGCTCGTATTGAGTGAGACGGCTTAAAACCATCACTAGCAAGGTTTTACTAGCATCCAGCACTGTATTTACCAAGAGCAACCACCCAGCTGTTATCACAGAGACAGCATTTAACTCTCTCGAGGGAAGGAAATAACTAGCTCTTTTCCCAAAATCATCTCGCAGCAACCACCGGCACAATAGTTAATTAATAACCAGGGTGATGCGTTTCTGTTTATTGTAAAACCACGGTAACCTCCCCCGCGGGCGGCGCTGAGCCTAAGGTCTCAGCCGCTACCGGGCGCCCCTGAAAACGGGCCTCGCCCTCCCCTTTGTCTCCTAACCCCGGGCCTCCGGCCGGGCACCGCCTCCACCGCCACTCCTCCCCGAAGGCGAAAAACGAAGGAAAAACCCCAGCGCAGAGCCCCCGCAGGAGCCCCGTCTGAGCGGCCCGTGCGGCGGGAGGGAACAGGGCTCGGAGCGGCCGCGCGGAGGGGCGGGGGCCCGGAGGCCGCGCTCGGGCTGGCCGGCGGCGCATGCGCGGCGCGCGGCGGAAGGGGCCGGGGGCCGCCACCTCCTTCTCCCTCGCCGCCTCCCTCCCGGGCTCGGGCGCGCATGCGCTGTGGCGGCGGCAGGGGCGAGCGGCGGCGGCGGCGGCGGCGGCGGCGGGGGGAGGTTTGCCGCGCTCTCGCTGTCCCTCTCCCTCTGTGCGCGCCGGGCTCGCCCTCCCGCCATGTTGTTGTGAGCCCCTCGCGGCTGAAGGGGGGGAGGGGAGGCAGGAAGGAGAGGCGCTGAGAGGGAGGAGGAGGAGGAGGAGGAGGAGGGCGGCGGTGGCGGCGGGGCGGCGGCGAGCGGGCAGGGGTGTCCCAGGGCCCGCTCCGGCTCCATCGCAGCGAGCAGCGCCGCCAGCCAGCCCGTGAGTACCCTCGGGGGCCGGGGCCGCGCCGGCTAGGCCGCGGGCGGGCGGAGCGGGCGGGCGGGCCCCCCCTTTTTCCAGCCCCCTTTTGTCTTCGGCCTCGGCTGCGCGCCGAGGGAGGGGAGGGGAGAGGGAGGGGAGGAGGAGAGCGGGAGGGGGCCATGTTGTGGCAGGTCACCGGGCGGCGCGGGGCCTGCTCGGCGGCCGCCCGCGCCTCGCCGCCTTTGTGTCCTCCCGGCTCGCCGGGGAGCGGCGCCGAGGTGGGGAGGGAGCGCCGTGAGGGGAGGCGGCGGCGGCGCCGTCGGTGTGAGGGGGGCGGGCGGAGGCGCCTCTGGCGGGGGCGGGAGCGGCATTGTGCTCAGGGCGAGCCGAGGGGAGCGGGAACCCAGCGCGCTGGAGGGGCGAGGTTGTGGCCGGGGGGAAGCGCGGGGGCCGGGCCCTCGGCGGCGGTGGGGGTCCAGGTGGGAGCGGTACCGGGGCGGGTGACGGGAGCTCGGGCAGGCCGGGGGGCGGACACGCGCCGCCGGGTGTTACAATGGGCTGCGGTGCGGAGCGCCGTGCGGCGCCGGGGGCACGGGGGCGGCGTTTCGGCGGCCCCGCGGACAATTGCGTGCGTGCAGGATTTGGGTAATATGGGCTTTGTTTAAACCTACCGAAAGCGTGAAAACTTGTGTTCTTTCTTTTTAGTGCTGTTAAGGATAATGACTGCTTTCTGAGGGTGGAGCGAGCAGACCAAATGCTTTCGGTAGTTGGTATCACACAATGAAGTGTTAGGTTTTAATTTTCCTTCAAACGTGTCTGTGCAGACTACAATAACAAAAAGTTGAGAAAAATGCCAGCTGCCCTGAGTGGATCTTGCTTACAACTAACAGTTCGGGTTTTAATCTCCTTGGCAGTCATTGTGCAAAGATTTTTTTTTTTTTTGGCATTGTTCTCTTTCGCGTATTTCATAACCTTACCCTCCTAATTCCTTGAGAGAAATTAATACACTCGGGATGCCTTATATTCTTCTGAGTTACTGTTCGAAGCAAGATGGCTTAACACCAAAATGTGTAGCGTGCTTTATATGTGATGTGATAAAGAGGTTATATCAGCTGATATTGGGATGCTTTTTTCTGGGTAATGGAGGCATGTATTAGCTATGTAGGTTGTTGCAAATGAGAATCGGTAAAACTATTGCCTAATTGTCATTTTGGTGCTACGTGTTAAGAAAATACTTTGAGATTTATTTTAGTTTCTCTTTTGCTGAAGTCTTTGCTGCATCTTGACTGAGAGATCAGGCCTTCTTAGTTACCACGAGTTGATGGTATAGCTGTTCGGGTATGTGGGATATGAATGCATTTGAAATATAATCACTATCCCATGCTTTTTTACATGAAAAACGTAGTATTTTGTTGTATTTAGTCACGTCTAGGTTTAAAACTGAATGTTGACAACAGTCGCAGTTTTGTTGAGAAGCTGAGAGAATTATTGTCTACCTTTCTCTAGTCTACAACTCAGTTTTGTGTCAGTGTGAATATAAATGTCTTTGGCAGGTGGGAGAAGGAAACTTAAAAAAGGGAAATGGTAATTTAGTGGCGCTATAGTTTGGGTTGTGTATGTAGAAATGGCACTAAATCACCTGACAGTTTTCTGAAGTGTTCAGAGAGTTGAAAATTTGGAATTTGTCCCAGTAGAATGGTTAGTAGGCAAATGCATGTGAGAAACTGCTTGATAATGCAGATTCTACAGTTTATTATGTGGATATTGCACGTAGGAAAGTCCATGTTATTTGAATAGTATTTTCTTGTGCATTAATAGGGAACGGTACTCCCCGCTCCCCCCCCCCGTATCACTCTGTAGAACTTAATATATTTTTCTTCTATGTTAGGGATATTGGCACGGTGCTAGGCAATTATAATTGTATCTGGTATCATGATTGAGATAATAGTGCAAGAAACAGTTGGCTGAAAAAGTTGGACTCGCCTGTCTTGAGAAGATTCTTCTTATTATGACAGTATATGTTAAATCTTACATAGGATTGTAGTGCACATTGAAAGCTTTATGTATGTGTTTTCCTCAAGATTTTCTCAAGTGTTTCTTTACTGTGTTCTCATTGGGCCAGATATTGCAGATGTATGGGGCAAGTATGCTAACAGGACATCATCTTGTTGAATACTGTGAACTAGATCAGATTTTCAGCAGTGCTTTCTAGTTCACTTTTAGATATTGCCCCCCACCTTGATTTAATGATATGTGAGTGTGCATTGAATAATCAGCATTATGGAGAGCTTTCTAAAAGCATTCTCCTTGAAAACTTAATCGTTTTTTCTTTGTACAGTGGTTTCTAAAAGCCCACAATTATTAGCCAAGTTTTTATACACAGAGGCGAGTAATCCAGTAGATGGTTTGAATTCCTGCCTGTATGTCTTCATGCTCCTTTTTGAATGGTGAATTACATAAAAATTTACTGTCTATTGCAGTAAAATTCTCTTGGATGTTAAATGCTTTCTGTGTTGGGCATCTCCTGTGAAATAATCATTAATACATTGTATTTTCTTTTTTAAAAGTTTCTAATAGAAACTCTGCAAAGGAAAGGACAAGCTGTAGAGTAGACATGCTTTATAAATACTTCTTATTGTTTGTATTATCTGCATTATATTGAAGAGTTACCATTTTTTTCTCCTCTCTTCAGTAAATTTAATTGAAAATACTTATTTAATGTGTATTTTCCCCACCCATAACATAACTGTTGTCTTGATTATTCCACACAATGCAACCCTTCCAATGTTGTCACAAAGCCAGTGCCTGGGCTCTTGTCTCAGAAGTGGGACAAGAAGTCTTTCGTTTAAAAGCTTGTTTTTCTCCTCCTTTAACAACAAATACCAGTTATGTAGTGCTTTTAATAATGAAGTTGGAGGCACTTCATAGTTACATAGTGGAAGAGAGTTTTAAATGACATCAGAACATGTAAACATATTCAGTTCTAGCTGCTTGGGTGTAATTTCAAACAAGTTGTATAAAATTTATTTTATAGTAACAGCTTGCATACCAAAAGTTTATAACAAGATTTAGTTTGAATCCCACCCGGAATACCTGCTGTGGCTTTTAGAATTGTAGGCAAGAGCTTTTCGGGCTGGTATGTGAAATGTTTAGCTTACAAATAAAGACCAGATGTCATCTCTAGCGGTATCTTTAAAGATTCTATTTCATTATTGGCTAATGGATTTTTTTTCTAAACATGGCTATTTAAGAACAGTTGTAGACATAGAAGAAATATTTCTGAAGACGTTATGACGACTGTCTTACAAGTTGAGAAAGAAATGTGGGACTCTGAAATGTAGCAAAACTATCTCTAATAATCTACATTTGACTTTTTTGCGAACTGTTTTGTATGTACATCTATTTCTAATAAACTTGAGAGTGGTGATATGGTCCTCTGTCCTCTACTGAGTGTGCTAAATATCACATCTGCAGACTTTCTAACAGGCAGATTTTTACAACATATATTTGTGTACATTGGACTGAGTAATCTGGTGTACATTTTGAAATTCTGATTATTTTCAGTTTTAATTTTTCACACTATTCTGGGATAGGTTACCCCTTGCTTCATCAGTGCTACTGAGGCATTGGCAAAGCCTAGTTATGGGTAATAGGTCTGGCTGTCTTTCTTGCCAGTAACAAGCTCTAGGCATGTAAATCCTAATGGAAATCAGGGTTGTGTCAGACCTATGTTCGTAACTTTGTTGTTAGATTTTGTACATGGTATTTTGAGGAAGAATTTGCAGTGATGTATTGAGCTAGTTGTATGCAGTTTTTCTTTGTGTGGCTGGTCTGAAGTTATGTACAGAATTTGTTCACAAATCTCTTCAAAGGGGAAGTGAATTTTTAAAAGCTGGGTCAGTGTGTTTAGCTCCTTAAGTCTTTACATGTATGTATTGATTAAATACGAAGTTAGATTCACTGGAGAAGATTTTGTGTAGTTGGGCTAAAAATGAGTCTATTTTGACTCATTTTTCAAGTATCTTGCTGTTTATCTCCATTATGATGTATTGCTGAAACTTTGGTTCCTGGCATACCAGTGCCCAGAATATATCAATGGTAGATAGTCACATAGTCTGAAGAAGTTGCAGAACTGATGTTAGTCAGGTATTTTGACAATAAGCAAATACCTACTGTACCTACTAATAAGACAGGTCACAATACCATCAAATCATTAGGTTTTAATTTATGCAAAATAATTCATTTAGTTTGAAAAGAGACTAGCTTCTGCTAGGCTTTGTGGGAAGTAATACAGATTTAGCACACAATCTTGTTATGTTTGCAAGTAAAAAAAAAATTCAGGTAAAGTAGTAGAATTAAAAGTGTAGATCAAAACAACTTTGTCCTTTTGCAGGTAGTAATCTAGAAGAAAAAAATCCAGTTCTAAGGTTTTACTCCAAATGTTTAACTGATACAGCTTCCTAATTTTTCTTTAAAAACTTCATTCTGAATTTCAGGTAAGAATGGGTTTCTTTCCCCAGGAATCTTGCAATGTGCCACACTTTTGTGCTTTCCTAAGCCCAAGGATTTATGGGATGTGTTCAAAAATGTAGTAAATATAGGTGCAAATGTGAATACACAAAATTTGCTGTCTTTAAAAGCAGGAATATCTGTTGTATCTGTGTTTTGCTTCATCTGTGTTTTTTTCTCATTCTTTAGTGGTTTTTTTGGTATTTTTTTCCTGATTTTACTCTCTTACTTTTTCCCCCCTTCCTCTTATATTGCAAAATAAAAAAAAAACCCTTGACATCCTGCTTCATGCTGTATCACAATCTGTATTACACTTATAAGGAAACTGTAAAGCAGTTCTGTAAATATAAAATTCTACAACATTCTGTTTGTCCACTTGGACACAGTTCCTGAGCATGAAAATACTGGGATTTTCCTTGGTGGTGTTCAGTCTGTTACACAGGTTAAGGGGCCAACTTTTGCTAGCCTTACCTGTGGCTGGTAGGTTACATAGATAAAATTGTTCACAGATAAGTAAATGCTGAGTAACAGTTGCATCTCTCTTCTGCCACCTGCTTTCTACTCCCAGTGGGATTCAGAGCCATGTCTTAATCAGCAGCTTTATTTAATTCAGTTAGGTCCATCAAAATATTTCTTCATTCCTTCAGCAGGTCAGTGTCATGAACCTCGTGTGTTTTCTGGTAACTTGAATGATGAATGCAGGGGAACTACTCTTGTCTTTTTTTAAAGTGCTTCAGTGGTTTTACATGTTACAGAAATTTAGTGAAGGGGAAGCCACTCTATGCATTGTTACCCATGTGAAAACAGTGCTTTCCGACTTAATACTGCCTTTACGTTGTGCCATTTTTCACTGCTCCCATTCTGCCTGAGCAATCTGAACTAACAGAAAGAAATGAAGTACAGATCAGCAAGTGTCTCCATTTCAGTTCTTTGTGTTCTCTGTGTACCAGTGTTTTGGGGGGATTTTGTTAAGACAGAAGTTACTGTTTAGTTTTTTAAAGAACAGACAACTCTTTGAGTTAGGAGTACTTAAGAAGGTTTTCTAAAATTAAATTTATGCAAACTGTATAAGGAGTTTAGTTGTGATTGTGTTCTGTGAGTATTGTGTAAACAGAATCTCTGTGTAGATTAATATATGAAAGATATTTTTTTATCTATTTGGAGAAAAAAATGGAAAGAAAATTAATAGAAGCAAGTATAGTAGATAAATAACACAGAATGGATGAGGTTGGAAGGGTCCTCTGGAGGTCATCTGGTGCAACCCCTCTGCTCAAGCAGGGCAACCTAAAGCCAGTTGCCAAGATTGTCTTATTTATACATATATATATGAGAAGTAGAAAAGATATAATACTGAAATTCTTGATTCAACATGTGTTACCTAAGCATATCTTAAACCTGTGGATTTTACATAAATTTGAGCATGTCATAGTGCAGTCAAAGAATGTAAGATAATGCCAAAGTAATAAAAAAGTATTTTAGATAAATACAGCAAGACTGCACCGTTTATTCTGTGAATACAGGAGCTGTAGCCCCACTGGTTCAGTAGGAACTCAGAATGCATGGAAAGTGAAATACAAAAATAGAAAATTTTAAATTCAGCAGGGATTGTTCAAGCAAAAATAATTACAAAAAGTAAGAAATTTTCATATATTGAAAGTAAGGATTACTTAAAGTATCTTGAGAAATTCTACTGGTCTTCTGGCAAGAAACTGTCATAAGTCTGAGGCCTTAACAGGTGAATTCAAGTAAATGCAGAATGTGGAAGAACCTTGTATTCACTCCCATCCCAGAAGGTACCTAATACTTTTGACTGAGTGGTATGTAGAAGTGAGTTGAAAGAGGAGTTGTGAGCAATTTGGTTTCTTAAGAGAAATCAGCTCAACTTGGCTGGAATTGGTGTTGGATTTTGAAGAATCTTCAAATTACTTGAAGTGCTAAAGAAAGACGTTAGTAAACATACCTGACTAATTCAAAGAAACTAATTCCTGGGAAGACTAGGGAAACATCTTGGTCTTTTGAAAGCCATCTGAAGTGTCTTGAAAAGAACTGAGCATCATCAAGTATAAGGCAAGACAACATCTTTAGTGAAGGTAATTATTTGCCCAGTAGGGTGCTTCATCTTTACTCTGGTTAAAAACCTGAAGAATGGCTTGTCAGTGTGCCTCATAAGGGATTATTGAGAAATCAACTATGGGAATTGCAAGTGAAGTGTCAATAGTTGGAAGGCAGTTCATGCCGTTAATAACATGCTTTAACTTTTGGTCAGACAGTTGGACTAGAAGGTCCTTCTAACTGAAATATTCTGTATTAATACACAGTAGTGTTAGAGGCTATTGATAGCACAGGGAAAGATCAATAAGGTTATCCTGGAGTTCCATGGTAGGACTGAGGCTTAATTATGCTAATTTGGAAACTACCAGGACTGTGATGGAAAAATTTCAGGTGCCACACATTTAAGAGCAGAGCAGGACATAGAAACACACCACAGTTGTTTGGAATTCAACACTTAGTTGAGATGGAAGAAATCTTTTTGATAAGTGTATGCTAGACACATTGCTGTCTAAATTAACTAGCCACTCTGACTCAAAACTATTATTGTTGGCTCGTAGAACATTTTGGAATAAGAGGCACAGAAATGTGTGACATTGTTAACATTCACATTCTGTGTTCTTCTATGGTTGCTTCAGCTGTAGCAACAGAAAATTGAAATGATGGACAACAGTTATCCAAATGGCAGAAACTTTGGAATGTTGAACTACTTTGCTGGCAGAGGGAGAGGCTGTACAGAATAATTGGCAGCATAAGGGAGGGCAGAGGCTAGAGGAACACTCATTTGCATGAGGGGGTGATATCCAAAGATCTTTGGACACTCAGCTGAAAGGTAATGCATACACAACTCCTTAATGCAAGATGTCAAAGCCACAAGTGTTGATTTGAGTCAAGAAACTGCCTTTGCCACCTTTCATATTAAAACAGCAGTGAGCTTCTAGTTACTGACTAACAGGATTAAGTATAAATTTCTTAATCTAGAAATAACAATCCCTGGCTCTCATTCATTTTCCTTTAAAATAGTTTTTTGTTTAGTTCATTATCCTTTATAACTTTTTGGTATAGACTACTCCTTTGGTTTTTTGACAGTTTCTTTCCCTTAAGACCAGAAAAGCACTTCAAGCTCTTAGATAGCACAGCATTTGAGGAAGACAGCCGTCCACTGTGGCATCATCCTCTTGCTAACATCCCTATGGGGCTGCAGATAGATTAGTGATCTGTTTGTTATTAATTCATATCACTTCTGTAATGAAGAATTGCCTAGGATACAAAGAGTTGGTGATCAGCAGTCACTGCAATATTTGGAGTTAAAGAGATGAGGTTTTTGAGAAGCTCTGGATTTTCTTAGATGTCAGAGTACTTGCAAATGTTCTTCCCATGTGCTGAAGTGAAGAGCTAAGAGTGTGGTACTGCCCAAGCTGTTTGTCCTGTTTTTTCCCTAGTACTTAAGCACTTCAGCAGTTTAAATACATCAGGTTATAAATTTTAACATGTTTGCTGCTTCTGCTCTCTCTGCCTCCAGCAGAGGAAAAAGTGGGAACTCATGGTGAAAACATTAGAGTCCTGCAGCTGGGTCTACTGAAGCCTTTGTCAGTTCCTGATGAAGAGTTGAAGAGAAGTAAGAATGTCAGAGAAATACTCTTGATTGTAGCAGCCTTTTCAAAGCGTTGGAAGGATAGTGGTGCTATAAACAAAAAATATGAAGTATGTCTTTGCACAGAGGTTTGGTTGAACTGCAGTTGCTGTAACTCATTTGTGTTAAAATTTACAAACTTCTCCAGAAGCTTTGTTAATAGCTGCTGTAAAAAAAACCAAACAACTTTTTCGTTGGAGGGATGGAGAGAAAAAAGGAGAGAGTTTGACTGAGCTCAGGAGCTTTTTGACACTTCCGTGATATGGAGGAGAAGCTCTGTGTGTTGGTTTTTGCAAGTATTTGGCATGGCTTTGATGGTGATCTATTAGAATTAATATAGCCATGAGAAAAATGTGTGGATGTTATTAAACTAATAAAACGTGCAAATGTTTAACATGCTTCCTCCAGGATAAAACGGATAACTTCTAGCAAAAATTTTTGCCTTGATTTTAAACAATAAGATTTTGTTTGTTGTTCAAATAAGATAAGTTAATATGTTTGTGCAATTGAAATGGGGAAATAATTTTCCCATATGAGACCTCACAGTCAGCCATCCCTTGGAACAGTGAACATAATCTCATCATTCAAACTGGGAACAACAAAATGTGTTTCCGACTTTACAGTGGGAGTTGCATTTCCTGAATCATTAGTTCTTCCTTTCATAGATTCTACTTAAAACTGTCTGTAGAAATCGAAGTGAGCTTGCAGTCCATATTTTATTTCCTAACTTTGTTTGGAACTTTTACTTAAGTTTAAAAATAAAGTATAATTGTGAATTTTAACTATGTTAAAGTGCTTTCAAAATAACTTTCTTAAACAGATACTTCTAAGACTTTTTCAAGTGCTAAGCAGCTATGTAGTAAATACTTCCCTTTTATTGTTAGTCTGTCTTAGCAAAAGCTTGATGGCTTCTTCTCCGTGTGAAGTTAACATCTGTCTGAAGCTGTTCTGAAGATCATTTATTTCTGTTTCTGCAATCAACAGGATCTGTAACAACTTTTTTAGTGTTGTCTTCCTGTGTTTTCAATGGTTTTAATTTTTTTTATTTTGCTATTTTCTTCAATTAATTATGGTAGTGTTTAGCTCCACTTAACTAGAAACCCAGATTATGAATTTGACATTCATTAAATCATGTATGATTTAAGCAGCTTCTCAAACTTGCAGTTTAGTAAAACTTTTCAAGGCTCGCAATCTAGGAAAAGAAATCTTAGGATTGGAAGGATTTTCCATTGTGGGTAGGGGAGAGCGTGTCGGGGGGGAGGGCATTTGATTCCTGTTTTGGAAAATGTTGTATGCCCTGTTAAAACAACCTTGTTTGATAAGTTCTTGGTGAGATTTTTTTATCATACTAGTGCTGTATAATTTGAAGCAAGTGTCAGAAGTTTTTCAGGTAAATTTAAGGTTGTGGCTTTGTGTGTGTTTTTAAAAAAATCTGAATGTCTTGCAGCCTGCATACCTGAGACACCCCCTTATTACCTGCTTGTGACTCTCATAGTTCTTTCTGACAGCCGACATAACTAGAAAGAGGTAACTTGTCTGTCTTTGCCCTCTGATTTGAAACAGCTACAAAGGAGTCTTTTATGACATACTGCAAGGTGTTTTCTTGTAATTCAGCTGAAAGAAAAACATTGAGAAATTTTCTGTGATATACTGTAAATCACTTCCCTAGCTAAAGAGAAGAAAATTACAGCACTGAATTTTGCAGATACTTGATTTGTATTTGTAGTACTTTCAAGCACATAGTGCATGGGATAGAGATCTTAATGTTAACTGTCATCAGGACAAGGAGAGTAATTGCAGTCACCTGATTTGTGCAAGTAAGTTTTTTTTCATGTAACTTCTGTTCTTCAGAGCCTTTTCCTTAATTACCCCTTCCAATCCCATTTCCTGTTTTGATGCATCTGCATAGTTTCTGACTTTTTCACCAGCATTTCAAACTGCAGCTGATAGTTTTAGCTCGTGAGATACTTGACCAGTTCCCACCCACTGCATATTGTACATTATCAAACTGTGAACTGCTACCCGCTCTTTGTGGATTGCACTAGTAGTTGTGTCTTTATTAAGTACATTCACAAGTGTGCTTGTGCTTCCTTCAGATTTTTCATGCCAATTTATTTATTGAGTTAATCTTCGCATTTTCACCTGCCTTGATGTCTCCATGTTTGGCACTCATGCATTCCTGAGTATCTTAATGTAAACGGCTACTTTATACTTACTTTACCAATTCAGTTTCTCATTGTATCAGTCTGTGTTATGCTTAGACTGAGAGCTCTCTTGAAGCAGTCTTTTGGACTTGTGCTTACTCAATAATTAGCATAGGGAGACTCTGCTGTGGTACTACAGCAAAACAAATACCATGTGGTCAACTGTGCATTCTTTGATTTACATAAAGATAAATTATCCTGTTTACTTGTGTAGCAGTAGCTCTGTGCAGGATTGGTTCAGGTCTGTGAGGAATTTTTGACAGTAGTGTAAATCTGAATGGTAGCACTGCTTCTGGAGGTAATGTGGGCTGGAAGCAGCCAACGCATTTATGCACCTTGGAGCTTGACATAATGGGAACCAAAGACCCGAGCTCACTGCTTATGGAGCCAGTGGAAGTTTCTTTGCGTTTTATTCCCATATGATCTGGATTCTAGGTGGGATTGTGAGGGAGGCCTTGTTTTAAATGTGATCATTACGTGGTTGTGGAGTTTTGTCCCAAAGCTAAAACTTGGTTTAGGCATTCTAGGAGAGTTTAGCATAGACATCCAGGATAAGGTGGTGGGAGCTAGTAAGCTTGGGAAAAAATGGCTGCATATAGTCATTCAGGCATTTTGCATTCGCAGTATATTTCTCCATATTTTCTTACTCCCTTCTGTTATGAAAGGTGGCAAGAAAATAAAAACATTTAAAATTTGGGTCAGTGTTACTTACTTTGCTTAATCTAAGTTCTTACCTGCAGGTTTAGAATGTAGTTTGCTATTTTTTTTCTCATGTGACTAAAATTGGGTCATGTGAAAGTGTATGACTGCTTTATTGCATGGAGGAGCTACATTTAGTTTTCTGAACCACCTCGGTTTGGTGCAGTTTACATTTCAAGTCAGGGTGGTTTAGAGCCCTTGTGTATCTTTGTGAAGGTAACAGAAGAGTTATATGAAAGCTTTTTTTCCTTTATTGAAGACAATGGAAGTTGGAATTCACAGGGAGCGAAGCAGTGGTAGGGAAATACGTGAAGGGAAGCAGGGGGCCAGCACATAGTCAGGTAAATGATTTAAGGGAATACTTTATTTTTATTAGTATTCCCTTAAATTTTAGAATTTAAGAGTTATTAGAATTAGAATCTAAAAATATTAGAATGAATAACCTGGAATTTAGAAATGTAATAAGAAATTTTGCCTGTAAGATCACCTCTTTGTATCAAAATATGGAAATGGCAATTACCATATTTTTTAGCTGGTAATTCAAACATGGGAATTTTTTGTCAAGTCACTGCTTCTGCCTTCCCGAAGTTCTGCTGTTTATGTGCTGGTAGCTGCTTTAAAATTTTTGTATTTTGTAAATTTTGTATTTCTGTAAGTGCTCTTAAATTTTTGGCTGCTTAAGTGAAAAGGTTGAAAAACTTGACTTTAAATCCATTGTAACACAGATGTTTTAATGCCAATCCTTGAACCAGGTTTTGTTGCAAAGCTTTTATCATTTCAATTTGAATTATAAATACCCTCCTTTGTTTCTAGTTGCTTAATTGTCATCAGTACAAATTCTTTGGTATTATTTTAGACTTCTGTTGAAGGACTATGCTGGCCAACATTTAATGAGATATTAATGTCCAAGGCTAAGCTGCTGCTTTTACTGAATTAGAAATGAGACTTATTGAATTAGAAGTAGTCTCTTTAGGTTTTTTACAGTTGGCTGGTTTTTTTCCCAGCTTTTAGGCAATTGTAGAAATCTGTGGTTAGTTTGAATACATACATTGTCCAAAGAGAACATACTTAGAAAACAGCTGAAAAAAGTGATAACAGCAATTTGTTTAAGTGTCCATTCCCCTGCTGTAGACAGATAAAGAAAAAAACACATATGCTTCCTTATTCTTTAAAATACATTAAAAGAAATATGCTTTGCTGCTCTCTGACTGTCCTTAAAATTATTCGGAGTTAAAAGGATGGAAGAGTCAAGGTAGATTTTGAAGGAGACTTTGATGTATTTGAAACCTGTGGGGTTTTTTCACTGGCATTTTACGCTGGTGTTACAGAGAAGTTGTGTGTTTTATCAGCAGCTTTCTTTAGAACAACTAGTTATTCATAGTGAATTGAAAAGTCTAAAAATTTTGGATTGTTTTTGTACAACCTGTGATACAATTAATTGTCTAAAGCAGGGGTCCTCAAACTTTTTAACCAGGGGGCCGGCGCGCAGATGAAGTGGCAGGCAGTCATCTGTGGCTGCTTGGTTTCCCCCCCAACCCCCGGCGGGGGAGGAGGGGGGGGCAGGGGGGTTCTGTAAATACTGGGGGCCAGATTGAGGACCCTGGGGGGCTGTATCTGGCCCGCAGGCTGTAGTTTGAGGACCCCTGGTCTAAAGACTACGTAGTTCCATTTCTTCAGCTCTGGCTTTAGTGCCCAGTTGGAGAAGATTAGACTGTATTGGTATTCCCGCATGTCCTCTTGCCAGCTGGAGGAGAAAAAAACCCAACCAAACATCAGAGCTTGTTGAAAGGTTACTGGGGCTTTGAGGGAGAAGTCATGATGCTAGAAATTTCTGGGCAGGAGAATTACTGGTGGAACTTCAGTTTTTCAATCTAGTGTTCTTGAAAACTGTATCCTTGAAAAATGAATGGTATGGGAAATATATCTGCCATACTCAGGAGTGAAGAAAATGAAAGTAAATGCTCCAAAGAAGGGGATTGCTGTATATCGACAATTGCTGGGGGTGGGAGAACTTTTCTGGTATCAGTGCTACAATAACATGAAAGAAAAGAGTTTCCTGGAAATTCTGTCAGTGACTTGTAATTTCCTCAGCCCTACTGTTAATGAGGGGGAGGTTTGTGTATATGTACAAAATCTTTTTCTTGGTATAAATTACATTGTTTATAAATCAGTTACATTCCATGTGATTCCTTAAAATCACATTCTTCTTAAGGTGGTTCTGAAAAAATAAGTAATTTTTGAAACAAAAATTAAAAGCTGTTTTTTTATTTCTCAGGGTGTGTGTGTGAAATGTTCTGCTTTGGATTCTCTGGCAGCAAATAGAGAAGTGGAAATAATTTACATATCTAAAGAAAACATATTAGCAAAGAAAGTCTTGATTGCAGTGTATAATGTTAACTTACAGAAATTTTTACTTGATTCTAGGCCTGTACGTTGTAATTGTTTTGATTCTTGTTAACATGTTTAAGAAAAGCCTGTTGACTTTCTGTTAGAATGGAAGTCATATCTCATTAATCATTACAACACACATAAATGGAGATAAATTGTCCGTAGTTCTTGGTTGTGTATAGGTAAGTATTGGGTTTGTACAGTTTTAATCTTCAGAAAAGGCAGTTTTAAGCCTTTTTTTATAACATATTGCCTACAGAGCCTCAAGTTTTTCATGGTTTTTTAACTTACTAAGTAAAGTTTTTGAATAAGAGCTAACTATGAACTAAGGAAGGCTGATGTCTTGAAACAGCGATGCAGCAAGTTAGTGTCAGGTTTCCTTACAGAAGTAGCCGTGAGTGTTGCTACTCAACTGATAAAGCCTGTTGGTGTAGAATGGAAAAATAATAGTTAGAAATTTGTCTGAATTCCTCTAAACTTTTGTTACATGACCAGTAGCACTTATTACTCTGTTATAGGAAGGTGATGCTGACTGACTAGCTTAACAAGAAAAGTAATTTTCTAAATTGGAAAAAAAGAAATTTGTCATGTACCTATATTAAGGAATTGGCACCAATTAAATAATAAGTTTAGACAAGAACTGAAATTCACCTTACATTTCACAGCGTTGTTTTCAAACTTCTGAGTTTATGTAATGTCTTCCTTTTTTTGTTTGTGGTATATTTATGCAGGAACATTGGTGTAAGAGATGCAGAATAATACACACATGTTGAAGTGCAGTAGTGGGTAGGTTAAGAGTCTCACCAAACTAAGTGGGATCACACCTAAACTTTCACACTGAAGATTAAACCTGTATACAGTTTCTTGTATGAAAGAGTTCTTCAGTTTGATTTACAAGCTGTAAAGGACCAGTGGACCCCCTTTAAGAATTACCTTTGTTTGTAGCTCATTTAAATAAAAAGTTTAAAAAACTGATAAACGTTATTTCAATCAGTTGTTTTAATTTGGTTTTTTTGTTTTTTTTTTTTTTTTAAATAATTTCCTGTTTATATAAACTAATTGGACAAGTTTTTCTGGGATTCTTTTCTTTAGTAAAATTATAGATAACTTTTAATCAACTCTCTCTTCTCTAGACTTTAATTTTACAATCTTCTGCAACATCTGTCACCCTGACTCCCTGTTCTGTACATTCTTAAACTCTTTTGAGTCGATAATTTCTTATACAATTAAGACTCTGGTGAGAAACCTGCTAAGTTTTTTAGTATAAACTATATTCCCTACTTGTGTTGGAATATATCACTTTAGCTCCTCAAATGGAGCAAACAGTGTAAATAGTTACAAAATCTGGTTTCAGCACAGACACATTGTTATTGATTTATGTGAGGCTGATAGTTCTGCCACTCTTTGACTGTAGGGTTTAAAATCCTGAGCTTGAGGACACCTGACAGTAGTTTAGAAAAACTTTTTTACCACTCTTGAGGCGAAACTTGGAACTTGTCATATGGGAAGACAGGCATGAAAGCCTGTGCAAGGAAGAGAGAAGTTTCTTATGTGATGGAAGAGTTCATGTTCAGGGGAAACAAGTGTGCTATTACCTACTTCTTGGAGCATGTTTTGTTCCACAGCTGGGAACAGAACCCAAGATTCCTGAATCTTGTTAGGCCAATAAACCATCACGTGGTTGTGAAGCAGGTGGCAAGATGTCCATCACTTTCCTCTGCTTCATGCTTGCTCTGTGTAGTCTGTCGGCAAGGGGACTATACAAGCAGATTTGTAATTTTCAGATCTGGCAGTGACTTTTGAGATGCTATCCAGCATAATTTTATATAAATTTTTATATATGTGCACTTGATAAAAACCTAGGAAATTACTTTCTCCTGTGTGCATGCATCCAGATTACTGATACAATTGAAAAGAAAGCAAGTAAAACATTGGTCAGTGTTGTGTATGCAAGTGTCAGGTCTTATGATCACCTTGCCCCTTTGACTTAGATTTTTTAGCAGACTGGGCAATGCTTTTGCCGAGTGTATTTTTTTTTCCCCTCCTCTTGCTATGTGCTGCAGAAACCTTCCCTTGAAATCCAGTAGTTACTTTTTTTTTTTTTCATTGTTGGGTGGCCTCAGCACTGGGAGGATGGCTTCTCAAACTACAATACGAAGTCACAAGGCAAAAAACCCAGGAGAACATTAAGATCCAGAGTGATTGCTGAGCCAAGCCAACTAAATTGACAAACTAAATTTGCTGTTGTTAAAGTGTTTCAGTGTATCAAGGGTCATATAGTGGAAAAGTATAGTTCAATCTGAGAATATGTTAAGAAGCTTAAAATACAGGGATTGAAGAATTACTGACTTACCTGCAAAAAGTTCAAGTTGGGTTTCAGAATACTGTATTTTAATGCAATGATAATTGTTAAATACTTAATGAGGGAAGATGTTCTGCTTTTGAGATTATAACCATGGAAATATGTGTCAGAATTTAAAATTGGTTGCCTAAACAATTTGTCAGAAATGCCTAACATCTTGTTTCTTTGGACTGCTTAAGGAGCTTGAACATTTTGGAGTATTTGGTTAAGTCTGCAGTTGTGTTGTTCCTTGTGGTCCTCAGAAAATGTTACCTCTTTTCAGAACATAGCATACCTGTAGAATTTGAATTACTTGGGAGCAGCAACTTTTATTAACCATTTTTGGTAGTAATCAAACCTTTGGTTCCTTGAGGCTTCAAAGAGGCATGAGAAGATGCATCTAGCCAAAGCCAGCCTTAATCAAACAAATGCCTTGTTTTCTTAAAACGTTACACAAAATATTTAGTATTATGTAACCATCTTGTGTACAAAACAGTTCAGTTGTGATTCTGGTAGCTGCCTGTTCAGCTGCTCAACAGCTTTTATCTGGATGCACTGTTGGCTGCCCTCTAAACCAAAATAATGACGGTTTAGGTAACTTGGCAAAATAGATTCTGGAGTAGAAATCTCTGTATACAGCCCTGAACTGCAGTATCTCATGATAGAAGTTTGGGCATTTGCAGTTTAGGCGTTTTGTCCTTTGTTATAAATACCTAATAGATTTCTGTCTCATGTTTAATCTGTATTAAATACTGGTTTTATTTCCTAATTTCAAGCTGGCTACCCATCTGAAATATTTTTGTTATGTTTTTTAATACCTAATCAAGTGTCTGACATGGCTTTACAAGTCAGTGTTTAATTTAATGGAGGGCTGGCAGAGTTTCTATGTATCATGTTTTAAAAATACCCATTTTTGTGTTCTTAAATTAGTTTAAATTGCTAATAATGCTAAGTCTCTGCTATAAACATATATCATATATAAGATAAATGCTGCAGAAGACCCGCCCCTGTAGAAACTATTAGGAAGATATTTTGCATTAGTCATACAGCAAAATAAAGAAAAAAAAGAGAAAAAAAAGTTGAAGCTTTTGCAATGTGAACAGCAGCTTCCCTTTCTTTCCAGCCAGTACTGTAATTATTGGGTGTTTTGTGTTGAATTTCTGGCCTAGTACTACAGCTTCAACAGCAAAATGTGTCTTCCTTTTCCTTGTCACAGTGGTTAGGGTAATCACCTGCAGGGAAGGGGTGAGATTTGGAATTTCTTAATGCAGAAAAAATAGTTTTCCTACTTTCTGGTCAGATGGTTTAACAGTTTTTGATATATAAGATTAATTCATATCTTTCTCTTTTATATTTTTGTTTTGCTATTATTTTTCTCCAACTCTTCCCCTCCCCCCAGAAGTGGCTGAGATTTGCTTTTGCAAGAAAATGGTTAGAAGCTTATTTCTGGCAGGATTCAGGGTTATTGGAGAGAGTACTTGTCCTTAGATCTGGATCTGGCTGTCTGGATTCCAGAAACTGGAATTATTTTAAGCAGTGTTTCTTGTCGTAATCCTAGATGACTATCCAGTCTGCCTCCTGAATTCTGTCCTATGTGAGGACACAGTTTCATGTTACTGGTTTATCATGTAGCTGCCGGTCAGCAGGTATTCCTACTTTACCTTGCTCCAGACCAGTTTCTTCTTGTTGCTTTCCCCGTGTGAAATATAGTGGTCTCATCGCTGTGGTGTTTTAGCCACTTCATCTGGCTCGTCTGGTGAAATTCTCATGCGTGGAAGAAGTAGTAGGAAAAAAACTTCTGAATCAAACATTTTACTTGATCACCAAGTTCATTGCAAGGGGGACGGTAAAAGCTGTTGGGGAAAGATGGAAGGACTGCCTCCATCAGTAGCTGGCTAGATGTGCTTAGCTGTGTCCTGAACTAGATCTATTGGTTAAATGTTGCAGCACTCAGGATTGAGGATTGTCCTGTGAACATAGTATGAGGTAGTAGCAAAATACAGGAGAAATGAGATAGCTACTCTTACTAGGATCTTTGCCAGAGTAAAGGAAGGTTTTTGCATAGGCCTTGAGAATTAAAATAAATTATTTTGTAAAATTCAGGGGGAGAGAAAAAGTGTAAACTTTAGGAAGAAAGTCTACCAAAAAATGTAATTTTTTTTTTTTACTATGTGTTAGAATTTCATTCCTAATGCTGTGATGAAAAATTGACTAATACGTGCTAGTATGTTGTATCCAGTTTGAGTGAAAGTGGAAAAAGATCAGAATTTGCTATTGATATGTCAGGGTAAAAGTTCATGGATATGCTTAAGCTGTTCTATCTGTTTAACAGCAGTATGTGAGAAATTGTTACACCTGAAAACTGTTTTGGTGTGTAGTACCCATTTATGCATAATTTGAGGGCCCTGTGGAATGATCTGATGTGATCCGAAGTTTGAAACCATTGCCAGCTTCTCATAGTTGGAAAGGCTTTTTGGTGTTCAATTCCTGAAAACTAAGATTAGATATAGCAACTAATCCTAAAAGCAGGTAGGTGGTGAATGGAGGGTGTGTGTGTCTTCAGAGTGATTGTGGGGGAGAAAAAAACAAGGGAAAAGATGTAATCGACCAAAAGCAGGAAAAAATTGTAGATGTTGAATAGTATGTTTCATAGGCCTTTATTTTTTTTAATTTAGGAGTTATTCTAGGTGACAGGGAATTAATAAAAGTAGAGGGTGTTTTTTTAATGATCTGAATTTGAGATTAAAAATGTATATTTACAATGTTTCTTTCTGGAGCATATGAATCAGGTGAATGTTGACATTGAAATAGAGAAAATAAAAATTCCTGGTAATACAGATGATCCAAACCAAAGTTTCTCCTCTGGATAAAGGGCATGCCTTTATATGTAGTAGATCTAGCTTGGCTGTCATGCTGTATGTTTTCTTTTGTTGTAGTGATAGGGCTAGCATTGAAGACAATAGAGCTTCTGAAGATGGTAGTGCTGCCTGTATTTTCTCCAGTCTGTAAACTGATCTGTGACACATGTATTCATGATACGGGACAGGATTTTGTAGGCTGCTAGTTTTGATGGAAACGGAAATGGAGACCCTCTTTGCTACAGTAAAAGGACCATATTATTTGTCTTGCTGCTGATAGCAATAGGTAACACTAACTTAAATTTCATGATTGTAAGAAAAGAGCCAGTAAGCAAAGTCACTGTTCAGTGTACGAAAACTTTGTTTCACAGACTTGACTCAGCAGTTCAGGGAAAAGGTGGTTAGCTGTGTTATTACCCTCATGCTTAGATTGTCTTATCTTAGAGACTTTGGAAGTATGTGTGGCCGTGTTACTGAACTTTGCTGTGTTGTGAAAAATAAGCGTTTGGTATTAAGCCTTGCACCACAAAAAAACCCCCACAAACAAAACCACCAGAAATTTAAAAAAAAAACCCAAACACCCAACAATGGAAAAAAAAAATCCTAAACCAAAAGAAACAAACAAATTAAAAAACCCCATGACACAAAACCCAACCAAACCCAGAAAAACCTCAGCTGAAAAACTTAAGCATCTTTCAAGCTTGGTTGTTTTCTGTCTAACAGTGGTTTGGGTAGTGTTTATGCTAAGTATAGTTTGGCAAGCTTTAGCTACAAATTTTGTTTATAGAGATATCATTAGACCAGAACCACCTTTTGAGACAGTAACAGTTAATTTACTATTTGATTGTAATTGAAACTGAAGTCCATGACTTGAGCATGTGCAGTGGCTTATGGTAAGATAATCAACTCTCTCAGCCATTTATAGAAGAAATGATGTTTTCAGAAACTGTAATATCCAAATTCAGAAGTCTTCGAAATTTTATTTTCTGATTTTTCTTTCTAAATAATTCCTCTTTTACAGTTATTTTTTTGTGTGCATGCACAAAGATTTGGTTATCCCTTGGAGCTAATAAAAAATAGTTTATTTGTAATTTATGTGGAAAAAACCTTAATTTGAAAAAAATGCCTTTAGCTTTTCTAAGGATACATGAAAATTTCCTTTCAGTTTCTATAAGAATAAAGTCAACTTCATTGACTCAAATGTTCGCATCACTGGAAAACCGGTCAAGGTGCTGATTTACGCGCACCCCCCCCCGTAATTCACTGTGAAACTAAATTTACTCTTCAGTAGATCACTGGAATTGTTGGGAATTAGTTTCAGAATGAGTTTCAGAATCCATCTTAACTAAAAATGTTCTTTCTGAGGGAATATTTCTTTAAGCTGTGAAATTTCTTCCTCAAAAACAGATAGACACTCAGCCTCAGAAGTTAATGGCTTATAATGATTATGGAGCAATAACAGTATTTTGAGACTAGACCATCTATTGACAGATAATGGACACTTTTTCAGTGCTAAGAACTGGAAAAGTTGTTTGCACCAGAATGTTAAAATTGTGTCTTTGCCTAGTATTTGAGTGTTTTTTGAAAAGTGATCTTAATGTGTTATCAGCTGTATGGAATAACTTAATTTTGTTTTATTTTTAAATGTTAATAGATGGGTTTACTAGGTGAAATTAACTCCTCAAGAGAATGGAATTGGGAGGGAAACTTTACTTTTATTCTGAATAAGCTTATCATTTTACCCTGCTGCTTCTTACTGTTGAGAAAGAAGGGAAGAGAAGAAACAAATCTGAATTTCCCTTTTTTAATTTATTTTTTAAGCTTGTCATGGCTTTAAAAATTCCTTGTGGAAACCATTTTCTAAGGAAAGAATGTACCGACTGCGTTGTGTCTGCATGCTGTGGAAAAGGAGGTGGTTTGTAGCAGTAGCGACTCTTGTTCTGGTGTAGTATACCTTTCATATTTACAACAAACGAAAAAGACAACACAGAGAAGGATGAATGCTGTTTTGTGGAAGAAGGCATGAGAAAGTGTGATAATGCAGTCAGTTACTAGATTTGAAAAGCAACATATTGACGTGTCTTGGAAGTTTTTCTTTGTTTGCTACTAAGTGTACTCAGTAACATTTTGTGCAATGGCTCATCTTCTTTCCCAAAGATACTGTATGTCCAATTCTTTAATTTCTTTTTGGTTGGTTGGTTTTGGTTTTTTTTACATTTATTGCAATTTGGTCATTGTTTCCATATTCAGTGATATCTATCCGTTTATGTGAAGATTAAAATTTTTAAATATCTGAATTTCTTAACGTGGTGTTATATTAGCGTGGTTCATTAAAGTGGTCACTAACTGTATCTGTTCATGAAATCTAAACTGATGTTTAGCCTAGATTGAGTAGCAAACTTTGTGTGTGCTTTTAATTATGAAAAATCTTGTGGAGTATTACAAGCTCAACTTTTCAAAAGACACTTGATGAATGGATCATTCTTTTGTTTTTCCCCCTACAGGTTCGATCTGTGGATGAAATGAATCATGAGTTTCAAGCTCTTGCCCTAGAATCTCGGGGAATGGGAGAGGTAATGATTGAGGGTTGAAAATCCAGTTGATAGTTTGGAAATGTTGATACAACTTAAGAAGTCTTAAATAAGGTAACATGAAGCAAAGAGCCTCTTTTAAGACAGAATTGTTTTTTCAGGCAACTGAAGATTTTTGTTCTGAGATGAAGGTAAACTTGAGTACTTTTCAAGAACACTGGGATGGTTGTTGAATGCATCTGCAGTGTTACTGTGTCAGTATTAACTAGATGCCTAATGCTCTTGGGACAGTGACAGGGTACTTTGAAAGTTTGTGCAGCTCTATGAAATGAGGTATGTTTTCAGTGTCACCACATACAAGCTAGTGAAACAATTGCTTACTGCTCTTTAAGAAGCCAAGGAGACTGAGATCTGAAAAAGGGTTGGCTCCAGAAAAAGTGAAACTGGCATATATCCTAGCAGAAATGTGTGGCAATTAACTATATTTTGACTGGTAATTACTCCTTAAAAGAAGATTTTAACAAGGGTGAAGACTGCATTTATATAATTTAGCTAGAGGGAAGAAGGAATTTGATTGGTCTGTTTTGTTTTTTTTTTAAGTTGATGTACTTTTGAGGGGCTGGGGTAGAATTTAAGATCATGGAGGATGAGTGAGCTCCTTCAAAAGCAGTTCCCTAAACTGTTTTGAAAGTAATCAACATGCATTAGGGTTACTTGCCCTGACAGGACATGGTAATAAGATAAGTTCACATTGAATTAAGATTTCAAATATTGATCCTTTTGTCTTGCTGGATATTTATGTAAATCAGTTGATAATCAAACCAGTGACAATATTTCAGCTTAACTTTCTTAAAATGATGATACAACTGTGATCTCTATGGAAACCATAACATTGATGAAAAACAAATACTGTGTTCTAGTTGCTGAATGCTTCTGGACTGAACACATGGCTGTTTTACCAATCAGTTGGGTTTTCAGCAATTTTTGCTTCATCCAGGTTTCCATGTTGACTTTGTTAAACCATCTCCCCTTTGAAAAATCAATAATAAATTAAGGCCTGTTCTTTAGAAAGTTAAGTAGCCACATCAGATATGCTTGCTTCCCCCTGCCCCCCAGCTCTTAAATCCTTTGAAAGGTAAAGGTGTTAGTAAGATACCTGTGATAGTACCAACAGCGGTAGAGTGGATAGGTAACATTCATATTGATGATTATTCTTGTGCCACCCACAAAGTACTCTGAAAGATTGAAAGCAGTGAAAATCAAGGATGGCATAAATGCCTGGGTATTAAAACCGAGGTATATATGACTGCTCATGCAGATCTTCATTTTAGGGTATCTCAGATTGAGGGAGGTATTTCTGCATGATTATGGTTTTGTTTACATGGCATTCTGTGGATCTGTGAAGATGTTTTAAACAAACAAAACCACATCAGAAAAACCCAGACACACAGAAAGCCAAAGTAGTTCTGGAATAGATTCCAAGGCTGGTTTAATCTTCTTTTTGATTATAACCATCTAAACTATTAAAGAAAATGTTCTCAAATACCCTTGTAAGCTAGAGTTGGTAGTTATATGTTCCTCCCTGCTGCCCTCTGTCTGCTTTGAAAATTGTGAAAGGGAGGTGATGTCAAGCATTTGCTTCTAGCTATTGGGAAGTTGTTCTCTTCCTTATCTTCTCTGCCTGGATAGATTTTTCTCTGAACTGAAATTACTTCGTTTATAATTCTAATCCTTCTTGGTCTTTTTTTCCCCTGACGGGGAATCAGTACTTGGCATTAGAGGGCTGTTAAGTCTTACTTTTCACATCATTACTAAAATCAAGACTGTCTGTGAGTCCTCAAGCAAGTATCTTTTCCATGTGCTGAAGTAAAGGAATATGGTATGAAATCTGTTCTCATTGTACCATAACACATTTTGGAAACAATAGGTGCTGGAAATCCTTCTGTTAAGCTGTCTGAGCTGCATTTGGATGGAGCCTGGTATCAATCAGTATCAGGAATAGGACAGTATAACATGAGCCAGATGTATGCTTTCCTTGATCTGTTTGTCTTGCAATGCTTTGTTAATTTACTCTGTAAAGGAACAAACTAATATTTCAATAACAGATCTGCTGTATTGCAGGCTTCTTTCTCTGAATGTCTCCTAAAATTTCAGCTCTTAGATTGGTTATACACAGATGATGCTTCTGGCTCCAGCTTCTAAAAGCTATTGTGACCCTTAAGGTTGTGATAATATTCTGAAGAAATAATAACACATGGTGCTGTTTCTCTTCTCTAGGCATCTGTTGTTTGCTGTTTCAGAGCCAGCATAGTAGATTTCAGGACTTCTAGTGTGACCTGATACAGGCATATATACAATTTATTCCCAAACAGAATATAAAACTAAACTTTTTTATATATATAAAAATCTCTGTTGTTATAGTAACTTACTACAGGGTCAAAGCACACACAAATTTTGTTTTAGGGACAATATATCCATTTCTGGTGTCAAAATTTCATTCAGAGAAATTGTGGAAGCCCTGTAAGAATGATGCCTGAAACTTAATAAATAAATAAATAAATTTTTAAAGAATCCTTAATTCAAGAGCCACTAATGGAGACTGCGTAGTTACTTACCAGAGAGCTGGTTAAGAGGCAGCTTTAGCATAATTGGTTATTATCAATGTGTAGAAAAGGGCTTTGTTCATCTGGCAGAGACATAACAGGGATCAGTGCTGATACTGGAAAAGGATTCTTAGCATACTGTTGGAAAGAAATACAACAATCTTTAACATTATTTAGAATTAGGATTGGATGTATCTTTGTAACATTTTTTTCAAATTTGATTAAATGCAGGAAATAATGAGCAAGATACATGTTCTCAAACGGTAAAGCATGATGATTTTAGCTCCTTGTATTAATTTATGATGACTTCTTGATTAAGTCTTTTTCAGTAGGGCTAATTAAATAAGGTGTTTTGTCTGTTAGAGGAACATTTTGCTTTTCTGAAAAATACTTTTTTAAAAATATTTTTTTAAGTTCCACAATTGAATAGTTGCTAGCTGCTAGGGCTGCTCATTTATGTGGCAATGCAATAAATAAAACATCCCTTTTTTAGAAGTAGTATAATGTATGTCATGTCCATCATCTGTCAAAAGTAATAAATCTAAATCACTGGCCCTCAGGGACGCGCAAACTTGTTAACTTCAAAAAATTCCATTTGTTTAAATATTTGGGGTAGTTTTGTTGTGTAGAAATTTTAATGGTAATATTTTCTGTAAATGTTTAACCTTCAATAAGATACAGTTTAAAATTAATGTTCTGAGGTATAGATGATACATTATGTTTTGTGCTAAAGATAATCTATATTCTCTGTGTACTGGAGTACATGAAGGCTGCAAGCAGTTGAGTATATCCATTTGGAATTGAGAATATGTAGTTAAAAAAAACCCAAAACCCAAACAAACACAAAACCCAAAAAACTAAAGTAAACCTAAAAAAAAACCCACAAACACCAAAATCCCCCAAAACAACCTGTACTTTTGCAGTGAGGATTATTGCTGCTCTTTACCAGCGGATAGGGTTTTTTTGCTCTGATGGAAATTCTGTGAATGAATTTTGAAATCAAAAGTGGTATTGCAGTGTGTTCTGCTAAAAATTTGTATATTCATAATGTTGTGTTGTCTGAACATGTGTCTGATAGTAGAATTTGGTAATTTCAGGGTAAGCATATTTTAAATTGTTTTAGTTCACCCAAGATATTACTTGATCTGTTTTATTCTGATGAAGTTGTGTTAGGTTGTGACACCTTCACTTCTGTATTACTCATATCTCTGATCTCAGCTGGACACGAACTTGTCTTAGACCACATGTAAAATAAGATGATCTTTCTCAAAACCAAGGTTGCATAGAAAGCATGATACCTGTTCTACCACTGTCCTGCAAAATGAAAAATTAGTACTGCAAATCAATTACAATATAAAGCTGAAAAGGATGCATAGATTGCATAGTCTGATCTGAAATTGATAATCTTTTGATTTGAGTTGAATCACAGTTGCAAGATTCCATTCATCTATTTTTTTTGTCCTCTAATGGTTAACTTCAACCCTTAAAATTGGGGTAGGCTTAATCCTGGTGCTCCCAAAGCCTGTTGATGACTCTCCCATGCACTGAGAAAGCGGGCATCTTTGTCAGGGTCCTAACTGTAACACTCTTGCAAATACAATACAGTATTTTCGTTGAGCTTTAGCTGTTTATCATCCTCCACTTTAAGTCCTTCTCAGTTAATTTATGTGAGGAACCCATGAATTTCAGTAGGTTAGCTAGTCAAAATACTTTGCTTCTGGTAAGAGTTCCAGGCAGCACAAAAAACCAGCTATCGGCAATCCTTAAGTTACTCCAGAGGAATCTTTCATCTCTGTTTCAGTGTTAATATTGTGGCCTGTTCATGGAATCTTACCCTTTCCTTTAAGCTGTTTCCACAAGCTCTTCCAAAGCTGTACTAAGAAATACCTGAAAAAATACTTCTGTTAGTTTCATCAAGGGTCATACTAAGCTGTGAAGTTCAGAAGGGTGTTTCAGTTGCTTAAGTAACAGGAGAATGAAAGCTTCAGGACATACTTGTTTATTGTAAACAAAGCTCTATCAGATTACATCTGTTTGGGTTTTTTTTTTCAAAATTGACAAAATCTTAAATTTTAAATTGAACATTACATTTTGCTGAATTTGACAGATTAGGATGCTGTCTTCAGAGCTCTTCCCTACTTTTTTTGCAATCTGTTTTCATTGTAGTTTCAGGTGATCAGCCTTGTAAGGCATGTAAGATATAGTCAGAATACAGGCTTTTAATTACATATGAAAGAGAAAATGTGATATGCAGTGTTTGGCAGTTGTACTGCTACCAATGCAAAAAGTCAGAGGAATAAAGTAAAAGTAGTAAAACAAAAGTAAAAACAAGGTATTTTTGTTTGTGCATTGATTCTGTTGTGTGTACTGTCTTTTGTCCTCAAAGTCAGGACAAGATGTCATACTGATCTAACTTGAAACTTTCTCATTTAGAAGTAGTAATGAAAAAAAAATACCATACAGCTGAATGAAATCATTGGTGTGTGGAACTTTGAATTTGAATGTGTCATTTGTAACGGGCAGATCCCTGTGGTCTAAAGGAGCTGGTTTGCCACCATATATATGTTAGTAGCTTTCCGGAATTTGGAACATGATGCATTTGTAGTGAACAGAATGTTACAATGAACTGCTGTTGTTTCTGTACATCATGATAGTTACAGGCCAAGCTTTTGAGCCAGCACAGAAAGAAGGCAGCGTTAGTTTCTGAGGGGATTGACTTGGTTTAACACTGGGTTTAATTTGACTGTCTTTTCACATTTGCTTCTATATTCTGTTATCTCTCCCTCATAACTTCAGAATCTCAGCCTTTTTGGGGTCATTTGAGTGATTTCTTTATACAGTGTCAGCTTCAGTAACAGCACAACTTTTGAGTGTTGTTATTCCTTGGCAATGCATGCTTCCTTCTGTGAAGTTGACTTTGGTTTCTAAAATTAATTTCTTGCATATCCTCTTAATAATACTGCTGGTTTTGCCCGTAAGCATATCTTAAATAAAACCATTTTCTCTTTTGGAACAGCTTTTACCTGCCAAAAAGTTTTGGGAACCTGATGATTCAGCAAAAGATGGACAAAAAGGGATATTCCTTGGTGATGAGTGGAGAGAGACTGCATGGGGAACTCCTCGTAAGTGATTGATGTATATGTGTTGAAAAATAGTCATGTTTACTAAATAGTATTTCAAAGTAAATTAATATTATAAATTGTGTATTAAATTTTATTTTCCTTTGATTTTAGTTGTGAAAAAGTATAGCACACTGGTGGTTTTGTGCCAGTAACACTTTTTGAAACAGATTTGGAATTTTTTATATAACTTAATTTGGATCTTGTTTAATATTGCCTCTGAAATGCAAAACCATTATAAGTTGTATTTTTTTTTTTTTACATACAATAGATTCATTTATTTATTTGTTTTTAACAGACCATTCTATGTCCCAGCCTATTATGGTACAGAGAAAGCCTGGACAGGGTTTTCATGGAAACAGTGAAGTAAATGCTGTATTGTCTCCACGATCAGAAAGTGGTGGCCTTGGAGTGAGCATGGTAGAATATGTGTTAAGTTCCTCTCCAGCTGATAAATTGGATTCCCGGTTTAGGAAAGGAGCTTTTGTAAGTAATGCAGTGTGTTAAGCTTGCCTAGTTACCTGCTGTGGTCTTACTGTCTTACATGGTTATATTTTCTACTCTATTTGTCCATTTTTCTTTTTTAACTCTTCTCTTTAGAAGGAAGTGTATAGTGCTATCTGTCTGTCTTTCTTGCTTGGAGGGGGGCAGAAGAGGGAAGTGGCTTGGGAATCATGACTGAATAGCTGTCCAAAAAAAAAGTAGTTTCCTAACACCTTTAAATGAAGGTAGGAAAAATTGCAAATAGCTTAATATAAGATGTGTGATGGGCTTTATTCTAGATCTTCCTATTCTATGTTTCTGTGTGGGTTTGTTTTGTACTAGGATGTTTTAACTGTATAAAATAAATGATCAAATATGAAGTGTTCCTGCTTTAACAGCACCGCTATAGTTAAGGTTGAGTTAGCTCTTCCATTATAAATCTTGGCATTCCTTTTCACATTTTGGCAGTTATTAATTGCATGTGGTTGAAACTTGATGACCAAGTTGCCCACCAAATGCAATTTCATTGAAAACAAACTGTTTGTATTGTTTACGTGCACTGTAGTGTAGAATTAGGTCACCTTGTGGTGCTCCTATTGTGTTCTGTTCAATATTCAGAATCAAACAGATTCTTTTTCCTCAGGGCACTAGAGATGCTGAAACAGATGGACCTGAGAAAGGAGATCAGAAAGGCAAGGCTTCTCCATTTGAGGAGGACAAAAACAGAGATCTTAAACAAGGAGATGATGAGGATGTTACTAAAATAAATGGCAGAGGTTTGCCAAATGGAATGGATGCCGATTGCAAAGATTTTAAGTAAGCTTTTAACTGTTTCTTGAGAAGACAAGCATGTCTCTTAAGGGCATTATTATAGTTCTGGTTTGTGTGTCAGCTTTAAACATTACCCAGCTGCAGAATGATTCTTCCTACCTCACGTCCTCCCTTTCCCACTGTGCCACATGTTTCTTAGGATGTCATTAATGTGTGTGTCACTTCTCATGAGACAAATTCATCTTAATGTAGTAATTATTCAAAGTAAATGGGTACCTTCAAAATGTGGTGAATTAGAGGGATGAAAACTTTAATCCTTTTAATTTCAAACTAAATTCCTTTCTCTGCTTCTTCATAATATTCTAACTTTTGCATCTGATTGTTGTAGAGAATAAGTCCTACAGAATTTTAGTTTTCCTTCTAATTCCTAACAATTATTTCCCCATAAAATTGTTTATAGAAGCCATTTATTTGACTAAGGAGAAACAATGTATTTGCCTATTCTCACAGTTAAATGTCACCTATACACAATATAGAATGGTGTTGTGGTTTGGTTGTTTTCTTAGAGGAAGAAAAAACTGGACCAGGCTCAAGCTTCTGAAATGTGAACTCCTATATGACAGCACAGCCAGACTGTTCTTTCCTAATCTAAACTGCATTTTAAATTTGGTATTTTTAAAGGCCTGATCTTTGTTTTTAAATGACTGTGGTGCATTTGTAACTGTCATACAGAAGCATTAACAAGATCAGAAAAATAGACTGCTGCTCATAAATTTGTATTAATGTGATGAATGTGACCAAATAGTTGTGGTTTCATTAGTTCGTATTTGAACAAGTATATTAAAATGCATGTTTGAATCCCATACGTAAGTATTCCTACCCTTTCTACCTGAGGCTAAGGAGGGATTCTTCAAGTCTATTTTTCAAGAAGTATTATTGAAAAGAATAATACCAAGCATATTGGAGAGCTCAAATTAGCTCCTTTCGGATGCGTGCTGCAATACACACAATAAAGTTACCTTCAATAATATTTACAGAAAACGCAGAATGAATTTTGTCCTGCTTTTCTTTACCAGTATCTATTTCAATTTTGAAATAGTTGCAAAGGACCTTGTATTTTTAAATAATTTCTTTTAAATAATATAAATTAGTGCAAAAAAGCATCCAAAGCCAGTAAACCTCTCAAAAAAACCCCAAAAAAGGCCATCTAATTTAAATGGGCCGTATAAAGTGGTGGTATAAAGCCCTCCAAACAGAGGTTTATAATTGAAGTATTGACACAACTTTAACTATAGCAACAGAACGCACCAATGTAAGGAGCAACCTATATTAGGTAAACTTCAGTATTAACAAAGAAACTTTGTCCTTTCCTCCTCCTCGTATTTTTATTGTACTTACAGCTTTTTAAAACTAAAATATGTACTGAAATAACTGCCTTTTTTCCTTTTGGTCTTCATTTTGTTGATGCTATGTGTCACTTGGGAAGAATAAGGAATATTGAATGGCCTCACACTCAAGCTTTGTATATTGAGGAAGACATGGTTGCTAGCTAGGGTACTTAGAAGGTAGCCGGTATGTTACAGATGATCATCATGAAGCTGGTTGTTACATTAACAAATACTCTAGTGTAACTGTGTTACCTTTGAAGTATTTTGTCCAATGTAATAGATCAGACAGTATTGTTGAATAAACTCACTAAAAGACTGCTTTCTAGCTATACAGTCTTTGCGGTTGGTGTTAGCAAATACTTAAGTACTGGCAGATTTCTTTGCTTTAATCTTGTGCTTCACTGAGGAACAGATATTTCAACTTTGGAGCCCTGAAGAGGGAGGAGAACAGGTAGTATTAAGGCTGTGTCTCCATCCTAGAATTAAGAGTGTACCATACTGGTCTGGCAGTGTACTGCTGGAATAAATGTCATTTCATCGTGCAAGATGGTGTTTTGTATTTGAGCCTAGTTTTCACAAATCAAGCAAACTTAACTGGAAGTTGTTTCTTGAGAAAATAATTAGTGAGTTCTGCCAACACAATAATGCTATTAAGGGATCATAGATTCTCTCTCGTAATTCCTTCCTAGTAGTTGAGTTAAATTTTTGCCAGTAAAAATTGGTAGTCTAAACAATGTGCCCTGACACCAACGGTCGGGTACCACTCCAAATCAAAGTACCCTAAATCTAACCAAATATAGAGTTGGGAATCTGTTGACATCTCACTTCACATGTTTGCCTGTATGTGTTTATAGGTGCACAGAAATTCCCCTGTAGTCAGTGGGAATGTAGTCAATACAGCCAGTGGGAGATGAGAGAGCAATTCATCTTTTATCCTAAAATAAACACCTGATGACTGGTCAGTTGAGTTGCTGTTTAGGCTCTGTCAATGGTATTAACTAGATTTTCATCTCCTCTGATGAGAGTTTCAACGCTGGTGCACCTAGAGATGTGTAAGTGTAGCTATTTAGATCTCAGTTGCTGCCAGCCCTTCGTATTTGGAAACTGAACCTTCAGGTGTTTGGCACAGTAAACAGTTTCCAGCTCTGTATCTCTGTCTTACTGTCAGCAGAAATCAAACATCTGTGTTTTGGTCCATTCTAAAGATTTTCTTTTGGAACAACAGACTATATTTATTCTTAGGGAAACTGAGATGGAAACAGTGGGATTCTATTATGAACACGTTTTTTCCCCATACCAGTCATCAGTGTAGTGTAGTCAATTTTAAGTGAGTTGTGTAGGAAATGAAATGGTTTAGTCAGATGCTAAATGAGGTGGTTGTTGATCTGTTTTTCTTAAGGTAAAAAAAATTAAATATATATTGCTTGCTTTTGAGATGTGAAAGATACTTGCTATATCATATGTTTGTCTTCTCCATTTGAGTTTTATGGTGTCTTGCTCTCCTTTGGTGTGAGATGCACTTAGACATTTGCTCTTTTTCTTCTTTTTTTTTTTTTTTTTTTTTTTTTTAATTTTCTCTTCAATGTATTTTCTAACAATTCCTGTCACTCCCAAAATGCAATAAAGAGCTATCCCAAAAGTTACTGGTGACCACAGTTCACTCCATTTCACTCAAAATAGCCTCAAAGATTAGTTTATTTTTCTCACAGTGATTTGAACAGCTGTATAGTCTTTTAAGTTTTTTTTAAAGAATAAATAATATTATGTTTTGAAATTAAATGTGTCCTTTATCTTGAGCCATTAGTGCATGCTGGTTAAAGTTGTTAAAATCAGTCTGTTACTTCCCTTTGTAAAGTCTCTGAGTTCAGACATCCTTTTGAAATAAAATGATGTACTCTGTCCATGGACAGATTTATTTAAGGCTGAAGAGTCTTATCTTGAATTTCTTCTTAACAGTCGTACCCCTGGAAGTCGACAAGCCTCCCCAACAGAAGTAGCTGAACGCTTGGGCCCCAATCCCAGCACCACAGAAGGATTGGGTCCACTTCCCAATCCTACAGCCCACAAGCCTCTGGTAGAAGAATTTTCAAATCCGGAAAATCAGAACCTAGATGCCATGGAACAAGTTGGTCTTGATTCTCTACAGTTTGACTATCCTGGCAATCAGGTACAAATGGACTCTTCAGGAGCTACTGTAGGACTTTTTGACTACAGTTCTCAGCAACAGGTTAGTACTGGACTTGAAAACATGCTGGATTGGTCCTTTAAGTTGTGCATGATCCTGTTTGGTAGTCATTTAAGCGTATAATGCATTTAATTCAGTTTTGTCTGTGGCTTAGTCAAAGGCAAATAAATATATACTTAATCTAAAAGAATAGTGGTGCATAATTTTCTAGTTTAGTAACTTACTAGGATAGAAGCTTGGCTTAAAATACTTTTTGTAAGTAAATCCAAGTATATTATGGCCCTGACTTCTGAAAACTGAAATGCATATTTTTCTTTTTTTTTTCTTTTCCAATAGCTTTTCCAGAGGACTAATGCTCTGACTGTTCAACAGTTAACTGCAGCCCAGCAGCAGCAATACGCACTGGCTGCAGCTCAGCAGCCACACATAGGTGAGGTTTTTGTGAAGTACAGCAGGCATTCCTTGCAAAAGTGGGTGTGTTGCCTTGGTATAATCTTTTCAGCTTACCCACAGTATTCTGATTCAAATAGATACTGATCAGTTGGCCCATTTTAGTGTTCTTCTGAAAACAGCTCAGAATGACTGCTAAGACTATCCTGTCCTTAGAGAAAGTTTTGTTGTGTAAATTTGTCTACTTTGAACAGTTGTATAAAAAGAAAAATAATTTTTACTTGTATATCACAATAGTTAAACTTCGGAAGAAAAATTCAGAAAGCTTTCCTGCTATAAGTAGTGATAGAAACACACTAGCTTTATTTACTAAAATAAAAAATAATGCAGTTATTGCAGTTTAGTATTTTTGATAATCCAGTTAAAAACCCTTGTACAGTAGGATTTTGAAATCAAACTTCCGTGGTGCTTAATTCATTCTTCCTTATTATGGCACCTTTTAAACAGGTAACTCTTTATTCTTGTGGGTACCTTTATTTGTGATGGAATTAGTTCTTTAGGAAGTGTTTTTCTTCTGTCCTTTAAAAGTAATTCAGTGAATTAAATGCATGAAGTTCTTAGTGAGCTGGCAACTTGGCAAGGAGGCTGTATTTCAGTGACAACAGTTTTGTCTGTCTCTCTGGGGATGCTCTGTGTTTAGGGTGAGAGAGACTGGAACGCACATGAAGCAGTTCCTTATTAAAGAAAGGGAGCTCCTAAAATTCTGACACTGTAGAGCAAGTTAAAGGTCCTGCCCTTCCCGTTCTCTGCCACTGGGCTGCTGAGGTGTGTGCACCCATCTCCCTTTTCTGCGAGGGGAAAAAGGTTCTGAGGGTCAGAAGGCCAGATGGAAATACGAAGTAGCATCTCCAAAGGGATGTGTCCCATGTTCTCCTGCAATATGGTGACAGTTTTTTTTTCTCACCGGCTTGTTTAGCTAGCTTGTGAGGCCTGTTCAGACTGGAATCAGCAGTCTGTAGCTGGGGTTTATGTGGCAGCTCTTTAGTGTTAGTTGCTGACTAATGCAGTCTTAGAGCTGGGAACATGGCAGATTGAGATGTTTGTGTGACTCCAGGTCCTGTCTTCTGCCCGTCTTTGACTTCTAAACTGCAGAGGAGCCCCTACTTAGTATAGTGCTGTCTGACCGTCAGTTGTATCTTGCCCCTTTGAAACGCAGCCTCTTCTGATATGCATGTTAGTAGAAATTTAGTAAGAAGCCTCCTGTTTGGAAGGAGGAACATAGTTTGCGCTGTGCTTGCTGCACTGGTTGCTGCCCCAGTGTTGGAGAAAGTACAGGAACCTGACTGAGAGGGGAAAACTCTTGAGTCGTGATGCTTTGTTTGAGTTTCTTCAGTTGTCTCCTTCCATTACAATCCTTATATCAAATTTGGATTCTTGAAATAAGATTAGCATCTCATACCTGGCTGTTTAAAAGCCAGGTATCTGATCTAAACTACCTGGTTAGATATTCTTCCCCCCCCCCCCCCCCCCCCCCCTGTCAGTGAAGAGAGATCTGTATCTCTCCTAGGTGATTCATTCTATCTGGCTTATTCACTTAAGACACTAGATAATTTGTCTGATAAGGATTTAGTTGTAAGACTAGTGAAATTTTTAGATAATTAAAGTTGGGCAAGGTAAATTCCACTTTGAATAATCCCATCTATATAAGAGTAGGTAAATATGTATGAGATAAATCTCCTTGGAGTCTGTAGATCCAGCAAAACAAAGCTGTTAGGCTGTGGGATTAGTAAGAAAGGACTGGTGAGAAGACATAGAAGTGTTGATTTCAGTAACGGTGTACCTGCTCTTAGAAACTTCCAAAGTACAAGCAGTTCTGATTTTAACAGATATGCTTTGTGATTTGGTTGGTTTGATTATGATGATGCTTGCTAAGTATGTTAGCTATAATTAAACTCTGTTTATTACTGTAGCAGGCGTATTCTCAGCAGGCTTGGCTCCAGCTGCTTTTGTGCCAAACCCATACATTATCAGTGCTGCTCCTCCAGGTACTGACCCATACACTGCAGCTGGATTAGCTGCAGCAGCTACCCTAGCAGGTAACTGAACACTTTCTAGTGTCTATCTTGATAATTTTACTGAATGAAGTCAGAAAAAAACCTGAAATCCGTCCTGTTTATTCTCTTTAAATGTATTTCTAGGAAGGAGGGACTTGAAGGAAAATGAATACTGCAGTATTGAAAAATTTCACTAAAATGTAAAGGGATTAGGTTTCTGTTATATATCGATTCTCATTATTTCTTTCCACTGGACTTACATACACAACAATTTGGTGTTTTCTGTTCTAAAAACATATATCCTTAGTAAGGTTTCATCTGACATTAGTAGTTTATATTTTCAAAAGATGAATCAGCTAGCCTTTCCTTGTATGTTTTTACTTGGCACATTAATTTTCTCATTCCAGGTTTTCTCATTCCCATTGGGCATGAGAATAAAGATGGTCTCCAGCGTTTTAAGAGGCCCAGACAACAGATAAACCCCAAGCCCAGGAAAATATCTTAAAAAGTTAATAGATATTGCTGTGAAACAACACTATTGAGTATTCAAGGTCCAGCTAGTGCCCAGATCTGAGCATAACGCTTTGAAAAAAACCCCGGTATCTCCAGTTGATGGTTTCACAGGAAAGGCAGTAGAAAGAACTAAATACATGTATACATAATGCATTATGTGTACAATACAATGATACAGAGAGATTGTTCTTCTGCAGGTTCTTTATCAATAGACTGGAAGAGGTAAGTGTGCCCACTCTGAAGTGTGATGTAGTAGGCAGGGGAGGCAGAGGCAGGAGTTGTGTTTATAAGCAAAGGAAGCATATTGGAAAGAGGCATAGTAGATGATCAAAGTCTCAGTGTATCACTATGGAGGATGGATTTGGTTCGTTCTGTGATGCTCTGAAATATTTTTTTTTTTCAGCCATGGAAACTGATTTTAAAAGTTCTTTGCTATACAAGCTTTGATTACTCATAAGGTTTTTTTATTGTCACTTGACTCTCACAAGTGTATTTGTTTCTTTGTGGAGAAGGTATGGTTTGATGTAAATCCTTTAAATGAACCCACTTGTGTTCATGTATCCTTTTGGCTAATAGGGGAATTCGTTTCTTTTTAATACTAATTTCTGGTTTGACATTTAGATCAATGAGGGATGCTACAAACAATATAAACAGTTGTTTTAACTAGCTGCAATAGATGGAATAATGATGTTTTCTGGTTTTAGGTCCTGCTGTGGTTCCACCTCAGTATTATGGTGTTCCATGGGGGGTGTATCCAGCCAATTTATTTCAGCAGCAAGCTGCAGCAGCAAATACCACAGCAAATCAGCAAGCAGCTTCACAGGCACAACAGGGACAGCAACCGGTATGTCCTTCATAAAGATGTGCATTTAAAGCCTTTCCTTAACCTTGTATTTTCAGTATATAAGGATCAGGGTGTAGAAAACTGTACGTAATTCAGATGTTGTGTTGTATCAAATAACAAATGAATATTAAAAATTCTCAATTCCCTTACGTTACTGATTATCATTCCCTTACTGCATACTAAACAGCTTATTTTGAAGTCCTGGTTTTTTAAATAAAACCCATTAAAAACAGTTCCTTTTTTCCAGGGTAATATGTTGTTATGTTTATGTCTAGATAATGCTGCCTGTACTGTTGTTAAAAATTTAATGTAAACTTAAAAACTAATCTAGAAACCTAATATAAGGAGATTAAAAGAGATGTTTCAGTGATTTTAGGAGGATATTTTGTCTTTGAAGCTTGATGAAGAAAAATCTGCATTTTTATTAATTAGCTGGAAAAGAACGGTACACTTTTTTTGTCACTTTAAAAAGCAGGGGCATAAAGGTGCTGCAAATCTGTTGCCTTGTGTATTTTTATGTGACAGAGTAATTGTATTACAACATCTCCATGTGCTATGTTATTTTTGCCTCGGTAAATCAAGAGTAAGCAATTGTTACAAGAACTTGTTGAAATTTTAATTTCTTTAACTTTTTCTATTCCACAAAGGAAAAACTCAAATCTTACTTAGATCTTGTGGTTGAATTAATGTAAAAAATAGTTTTTTATGAGCTAGCAATATGGTTAATTTCAACGCCATTCTTACAAACTTAATATGAAAAGGGAATTTGAGTTACTGTAAAGTTCCAGAGTAGCTTCATCACTGTTTTAATATTCATGTGGATCTTTCCTCCTACTGCTTATTGTTATCAGTGAACTGCACTGAAAACTGAATGTGTGTCATCTCTCCAGTGTTTCTTGCTTCATCTATAAAATTAATATCCAATTTCTGCCAATCGCATCCAAGATACTTTATGGGGATATATTGTAAATTGTGTTTCCTTCTTATTTTGGACCTGAAAAAGGTTATTTTAACCAAGAGGAATAGAGTAGTGGCAAAACTTGAGATTGCTTTTCAATCAGATTTCGGGAGGTACACTGTCAGAACATCATAGTAAGCCTGTGCTGCACCATGATGGGAGTGTTGTGAATAAGTGAATTCTTAAAATTAGTGGATGCATTTTTTACAGCACTGTTGGTGGTAATTAATTAGACAAGTTACTACAAGCCCTGAAGTATTCAGACTTAAAAAATTCAGTTGTTTGAAAATAATGTAAACAAGTGTGTTTATCAGGGAAGGTGTTCAGTAATAAATAATGCCGGTCATAAATGTGCCACTCTTACAATTTTTTCTTCCTTTATACTCATAACTATTGATGGAACATACATGAGTTCTGCTGTCCAGAGCAGAGCAGGTATTTTATTGTCACATTTGTCAGCAAAATAGTTTATGCCTTTTGTTCTTTGTACGTGTATACCCTTGAAACCAATAACATGGAGTATTCCTGAAATGAAATTCAGAGCTAAGTGACATCAAATGGACAAAGCAACTGTTCTAGACCTTTTAGCACATAACAGGCTTGCTTTCTTACCTTTTAAGGAAAGGGTGTCATACTGGTCTCTTCCAGGTTCTGCGCACTGGAGCAACTCAGCGCCCACTTACTCCCAACCAGGGTCAGCAAGGGCAGCAGGCAGAGTCACTTGCAGCAGCTGCAGCAGCAAATCCAGCTTTGGCTTTTGGTCAGGGTCTTGCTACAGGCATGCCAGGTATGTATGTTCTCAGTGGATTAAAGAGAATCACTAAAAGTTAAAATACTTGTGTTATCTAAGAACAGATTAACTATCAAAGTCCTGTTACATTTATGCTAAGCTGCTTAGAATTGAGTTTATATAGTTTTATATTGTTCAGTTGGATTAAAATACTGGCACAGGATTCTCAGACCGTAAGAAATTCCTCTAGCACTTTTTATTTGGAGCATTTTCTCTGTCCTTACTACGAATGTATGCACAAGGAGTATTGTAGATTTTTGCAGGACAATTTCATACATAATGAAGCAACTACATGCTGTCCTAAAAGGTCATGAGCATCTGGTTACTCTGATGCAACAGGAAGTATTAATTTGTCTTTCTGCAGTAATTTTTTGCTTGTGTCATATAATAAAAAGAACAGTCTAAAATTGAATTCATAATTAGGAAATTTAAAACAAAAATACCGCTTAATCATCTCTGAAGACTGCAACATGCTTGAAGTGGAAGTACTCCAAAGCTTGAAGCCTCAGATTCTTTTAGTGTGCATGGCTTCCGATTTATCTGGGGAATGGTTGGTTGGAGTCTCACTGCACATGTCATAAATGCATAATGTTAGCTTTAAGTATCACATTTAGGTGTTTGATACAATTACTGAGCAAGAACAATTTAAGTATACTTAGCTGTTCTTCAATGTGAAGATTAAGATTTTACATAGTTAAGCTAGATAACGTCGATGATAGCTGCAGATGCATTTGACTTGTATGGGTTCTCTTCTGTCACCACTACTGTGAAATGCCTCACAACCTATAGAAGTCAGTTAGTTGCTGGATGCTTGGGGACTGCATTGTGCGCTTTACCTCACACAGTCATATTTTACACGTTTAGCTGTGGAACAGACTGGCTCCTGTGATTTCTTTTGTCTGTTGTGTTTTATAACTGCCATTTTTATTTATTTTCGTGCAGTAGTATCTTCAGCTTTTAGCATCTTTCTCTCACCTAAAATGAGGAGTCAACAAAGTGTGCTGTTACAGCACTTGTCAGGTATCTCGGTGCCTCACCAAAACGGTGGAGAAGGCCTGCAAACAGGAGTATCAAAGATGCTGTAAGCATCTTTGCAAAAGCCTCAAAGGTTTTGCTATACCTTTTTTTCTGTGTTTTGGGATGTGTGTGTGTGTTGATAGTTACTTATTAGTTCCTGTTTTGGACATGGAGCTGTAAAACCGTGGAGTGGTCCGTGCCTTGTAAAAAGGCTGTGAGATTTGACTTGAGTCAGATCAACATTTGAAACCTTGACCCAGCCCAAATTTGTGACTCCATTATAGGAAGATGTAAAAAGAGGTTATTTTCAAAAAGAAATAAATAAATAATTCAAGGGCTGTTCTTAAACCCACAGAAAGGCCCCTCTCCAAGTGGATGATTGGGAGTAATACCGTGTGGTAAACTACATAAACTCAGTAATGCAAGAGCCTGTCCTGCGAAGACTGGGCTGGGACTTGAAGATTTTTTTTCCTCTTCCACAAGCCCCAAGAGGTTTTGTGTGAGGGCAAGAGCCTTTTTGTTCAGTTTCCATTGTAGGTTGCTTCTTTGTCCCATCTGCCGCATGCTTGGATGGTCAGAGAAAAACTTTATTCACGTGATTGTATTTCAGACTGTTCTATAATAGGAATTGTTTGCAACTGGCTTTCAGCCTTACTGACCATGCTCTTAGAGGAAATAGGGCTCAAAATATAAACAAAAAGGACATTTATTTTCTCAGTCAGCACAAGATGGTTTCATAGTGAGTCATAGGGAGTGCTTGGTGATTCCTTTTTTTAGGTGGAGAAGGCTGAAGGATGATGAAATGAATACAAGCCATTTTAGTTTGGAATCATGATACTCTTTTAGATGTCTGTATTTGAGCTAGATACTTAAGGCTCCTTTTTTAGCTAGCGAAGAGAAATAGGAACTTTTAGTCTTGATTCATCTGCCTCTATTTTAGTTGCCTGATTTAGGATAAAGTAGGCATGGCTCCACGTGTGCCTCTTTCTAACCACATACTTTAAAATTGGGTCAAGATGACTAAATTACATCTATATACCAAAATGTGATTAAGTGGATCCCAGGTAGTAACCACGAACAACACATATAATGTAATAAACAAGCAGAAAATATGTGAAAATCTTATTTCAATGGACTTAGATGTTTAACAAGAAAGTGTAGGTCCAAACAGTTTTTCAAGTGTTTGAATATTCTTTACAGGGAGAATATTTGTACTTTGGTTTCACTGTGAGCTAATAGATGAGAGTATATTCTTCAGCTTGTCCATACTGCTGTTTTTAAATTTTCAGCTGCTTTCTCCGTGTCACAGCCTTCATGTTGCATAAAATTAATGAGCTATCCCAACTATAGGATTGTTTTATTTTTCAAATTTGATATTTCGGGTATTTCTGCATTAATTTAGGGAGGTATATTCAAGTAGCACTTCAGGCACATATCCTAAGTGCAAAGAGAGAGTGTCTGAAATCCAGGTTACTTTTCATGTAATATTTTTAAGTCTCTTTCCAGAAGAATTCAGGTTCTTTTTTAAAACTATCAAAAATTAAATGCATTTTGCACTGGAGTTGTACAATTACATTTTAAATTCTAGTCCTAATTTAACAAGTCTTTCAGTAACAAGGATTTTTTAAAAAACAAAAGTTTCTGATTGAATAAATACGCAAGACAGAGCGTGCTCCCAGTTTCATCATAATATGATCAGTATGTTCTTTTCTACGAATAAAACCAGTCCTCATCACAGGCAGTGGCTGGGCTCGGCTTAGTCATCCAAATTCAGGAATCTACATGTGACCTCAGTTGTCTAAGGAGTCATTGTGCTCAGTGAAGATCTTCCTAGTGCAGTTTCTGTACAGAGGCTGCAGAGCTGCTCAGCGTACCCTAAAAGAGATGTCTAGTGGCAGGTCAGCTTAATCCCTCTAGAGGCTTCATTGATTGCATTGGCTAGATCATATGCAACTTAAAATTTTATTGAATTCATGCAAGAGAAGCTGTTAGTGTTGCCTGTAGTGGTGCATCTAGCATACAGGTGGGCATGTAAATTGATTTGTCTGAATGTGCTGGTTTTGTATAAAGCATTAAAACTCAACAATTTCTATTGGCATTGCATTTTTTTATTACCCAGAGGAATTTGGAGTGTGACATTACGATGGGTCATGCATTCTCTGCTTCCAGATGAACCAGAAGTCAGATTTAGTTGTGGTGGGCATACAGGGAATTACAGTATTGGCAAAGTTATAGAAAGTATAAATCACTGGTAAGATAGTAAGTTAGGAATTTGATTTGCGAGAGGGCAAGTGCGGGAATAAGGCATTGCATGCCTGTCAGAACAAATGAAAGGTTACAGTGGTTCGGGTTTTGGTAAGCTTGGGAGACTGAAGACTGCAGCACTTAAGGAAAGATGGAAGACTAAGAGCTGAATAAATCTTCAAATCCATATGTGGAGGAAAATAACTGGATCTTGGGAATGTTGAGAAGGGAGAAGCTGTAAATTTTCTACACAGGGGGAGATGACTACAGTGAATTGCAGGTTATGCTTCTGAGGGGAGAAAGGGAAAGGTGTCAGGATGGTAGTGTTAAAAGGGGCAGATAATGGAGTTGGCAGTAAGAAGTGTCACATCTGTTAACTTAAATGGAGTAGAGAGAAGTGACAAAGTTTGACATACGTTTGGGTGTCATCAGCAAGGAAAGTTGCATAGAGGGAAGGGAGTAGGAGATCTGGGCAGAGCTTTGTGGTATTACATGCAAAAATGTGAGAACAGAGTGTGAAGTATCCAGAAAGACACTAAAGAAATTGCTGGATGGATAAAAACAATGCTAAGAATGGGCTGCAGGAGCCAAGAGAACAGACTTCCGTGCGTTCTTTAAGAACATTTAAGGTTTGTGTGAAAAGAATCCAAAAAGTTTTCGGTCTGTTTTTGAAGACATTTAGAAATCATTTCAAGAAAGCACACTACTGGTAAATCAGATTGTTTACTTTTATATTCCCTGCTGATCAGGAGGCAGTAAGTGTAGATAGAGAGTTGAATTTTAAAATAAAAGGTGCGATTAGGAAATCGATTAGGAAGCAAAGAGTATGTTTAAGGTTTTTGGTTGAAGTGGAAGACCATGGTAAGCTTGAATGTGAATGCACTGAATGAGTTTTATAGTTAATTTGGAGGGGGAATTGCACAGCTGCAGGGAGATGAGGATGTGATGGAGAGGTAATAAAAACTGAAAGGGGAAGAGAAAAGGAAATTAGAGGATCTGGGAAGTTGTCATTTGATCTTTGGTAAGAGTGAAGGCTGGGAAATAGTTTTATCTTTGTGCAAAGTTTGTAGAACACTGAAGGAGGGAAAAGCAGAAGACTTAAGTTTTGCTATGGAAGCTGTTCAGTTATTTAATCTGAGATGGTCTCTCTGAAATCATTTTTGATGTCAAAGCTAATAATTTTATACCTTTGAGGCTGGAAATGCACTTGGCAAGGTCTCAGCAATTTCATAAATAGTTTTACGTTGCTTTGTTTTAGTAGATTAGAAAGCGGAGAGGCCTTGTATTCTAGGTCAGAATGCATTCATTTCAGAGATTAGGAACATAGATGCACCCATCAGTTCTCGTACACAGCTTGAACTTTCTGTGGTGGATGTTATCTTGATGCTAATGACCTAGCTTATTACTAATTTTAAATGACCTGTTTGTGGGTGGCATTACAGATAAGATAGTGGTAAGGAAGTATCGAGAGAAACTGGGCATTTTGTAATGCAAAGAGCAAGTGCAAGTTGTTTCCATTTAATTCGGCAGTCATACTAGTCAATTGCTTTAGAAGATCTAAAATGAATGTATTAAACTGCATTAGTGTTAATCCCAGTAGTTTTAATTTATGCAATACTGTGTAAGTGACCTTCTTGGGTTTTTCTTTTCCCCAAGTATTTTGTATTGGAAAATAGACTGCTTTACGTTGTGGACCTAAAGTCATTTAAAATGCTGTGTATTAGTTTCAGATGAGCACAAGGGTGTAAATATATGATTAGTCCTTTTTGTATACAGCTATAGCATTATCTGTGGGTTTGAACATTAGAAGAGGGTAGGTGGACATGACAGAGTAAATACCTGTAAGCATTAGCTAATTGTGAGTTCTGAAAAAGCAGGTTTTTATGATACAGCAGTAACAAATGGCGGGACCAACATGGTATTATAAATTGAATGTGCTATCAGTAAAAGTAGAAACGATGTAGGTACTAGTAATTAAATATTGCAAATATATGCAGGAACGTATGTGGTATTATAAAGACCTTTCCTGCTGTGTCACTAATCTGATATTCTATGCTGTATTCTGTACAGAAATACAGTAAAACAAACAGCGGCCACTGTCGCCTTTCCATACCCTGGGAATGTAGCAGCCTTTCATAGTGGGGAAGGTGGTAGAGCAGTACAGCACAATTTTGTAGGTGGAAGAGGGGTGGCACCTAGAATTTGGACCTGCGTCTCCAGCTTCCCTGCCGAGGACCATAACCGCTAGGCCAGTAGGCAGGTGGTGGTTATACCTCTGTTTTTGAAGCAAGTCATCTAGGTAGAAGAGATAACACAGTTGTTTTAGAAATTGAGGAGCAGAAAATACGACATGGAAGCCTGGTGATGGAAGTACTGTCCTGGAATTAGAGGCCCAGGTCTTTATGTTCAGATCCATATATATTTCAGAGAACTCTGCCAGACCTATTTCTGAACATACATGGAAACTGACTGAAAAGAATATGCAAAGTCTTGGTTCTTACATGTACAAAAATAGATGTGTGATTTTTGCAATCTTGACTTTTTTCTTAATAGCATTAGTATATATTTGAACATGGGAGGAATATCAAAATTCTCTTGGGTCTTGTTTTATTGCTTTATAAGACTAGTCAACCTAAAAATTACATGGTGTTATCTTTGTCAGCACCCTTTCTTAGATTATCCTAGCTCTTGTCCTCCATTTTTTTAAGGGATCTTATTCCAGTTCTTCTAGTTGATTATAAAGTGTCAGACCTATAAAATTAATTCTTCTCTTGCTCTTGTCCTAAATAAAGGGGGGGGTGGGGGGGGTGTGTTCGCTCCTTTTTGTCTCTTGCCTTCATTCATAGCTTGTATCCTGTTTTCCTTCCTACTACTTGCTTTTTTCCTTTTTCTCTCCTAGTTCCAACTCTTAACTGTCAACTGAATGAACTTAAACTTGGATTACAGTCTTTTTTTCTGTAAAATTGACTGATCCAAGGTATTCCTGCACTTACTAGCATTCTTTTCCTACTGTTTTTGTAGATACAGTTTTAAGTGTGGCTAAGTCATGTATGGAATTGCCAAAGCTGCATTTAGTTCAGCCCTTCAATTGTACAGATTTCTGTACCTTTTCCACGTACAAAGGAGTACAAGAGAAATGTAGACTATCTTAAAATACTGAAAGAAACTGATTCAGTTACGATCCAAATATGACCAATTGTGTTGTTCCTCTACCTTTTCCCTGTGGCATTAGAAACTTCCTTTGTTAACCTTGAAAATAAAATTCAGATTTAGACTACTAAATTTAGCTGTTACTCTGTTTTTTTAAAAGCTATGTAGAGCATTCCTAAATAAGATTTTTGTCACACTGTTTTACAATATTCACTGCTTTTTCTTCTGATGTCCAGTTGACGTTCTAAGGTAATACGGCAGAAATGCTGTTTTCCCCCTTGTAGTTTGTTTTCAGAATATTTCAAGGTGAGAAGAAACACAGACTATATGAGACTATCTGTACTACTAATTCTTGTATTCTATGTTGTGTAGGCTATCAAGTACTAGCTCCCACTGCCTATTACGATCAGACTGGTGCCTTAGTAGTAGGCCCTGGAGCAAGGACTGGCCTTGGAGCACCAGTCAGATTGGTGGCCTCAGCTCCTGTTATAATCAGCTCTGCAGCAGCACAAGCAGGTGAGTACTTAATCCTGCATGGAGGCTTCTTCCACTTTTATACTGAATCTTAACAGTAATGTTGCTTGATTAGTATTTGATATTGTTGATGTGTTTTGTATGCATCCGTGAAATTTTCTAGTTGTGAAGGATATACCATACATACTCTTTTTCTTATTCTGTCACGTCCCGTTCTCTGAGACTGCTGTTTCTCAGAGATGTAGTTTTCCTTTTTTTAAATTCAAATTTACAGTCCTCTCCCCATACATATACAGGCATGTTTCTGCAAATGTTGTTGCTTGTCAGATGTGAACGTTTTTCAGTTTCCTCTCCCCACACATATAACGCGCACTTCTCATCAATCTCCTAAGTAGTGTCCTCTGGGCAGCATCACTTCATTGCTTCAGCCTGGCAGAAGATGATGGAGTGCTGTGGGGCCTTGCTATGCTTTTCTCTTGAAAGTATTTTCTCCTGAAAAGTGTGGCAACAAAGAAATAACTAGAGGGGACAGCAGAAGAGAATTAGTTATATCAAAAGTACCTGGTTTTCTTCTTCTCTTTTTATCAGTGATGAGGTCTGGTACTACTTTACTGAACCATGTATTTATTGTATTTGTTAAATTAAAATCCAAAATGCTAACACCAGATGAATTAATCTGTTCAGAAAATTAGGTTTTAAGTTTATCTATAAGCTTCTTTATGGAGAACTCACTTCTGACATAAATAGCTGAAGATGTCTTTCAGTGACTCTTAGCTGCAATTCTGCTATTGCAACCTTGGGTGTAAAAGTACGGTTCAGTAAACAGTAATGTCTTACATGTTTACACTGAAAATTCCCTAAATTACATTAACAATTCTACAGCCTTGATTAGCCTACAACATACACTGTCTGTTTTTTTCCTTGGGGTAATTAAGACTGGGTAATACTATAGAGTCTTTTTTAGTTCTTCAGTATGTGGATTTCTGCTTGTTTAAGGGGGCTTCAAGAAAATGTGATTTAGATCTCAATATTCCATTTCCAGTCAGAAATGTCTGAGAGAGTAATCATGATTGAAAACATGTTTTACAGCTGCAGCTGCTTCAGCTGGAGGAACAGGAAACAATCTCACTGGAGCCACGAATGGTCTATTTCGGCCACTTGGTGCCCAGCCACAGCAACAGCAACAGCAAACAAACAGTAGCCTACAATCCAATTCATTTTATGGCAGTAACTCTTTGACCGGTAACTCCCAGAGCAGTTCCCTTTTTTCACATGGTCCTGGCCAACCAGGAAGCACATCTCTTGGCTTTGGAAGTAGCAGCTCTTTAGGAGCAGCTATCGGCTCTGCACTTGGTGGATTTGGCTCATCAGGTAAGTTGTTTAATATAGTGAGGAAATTCTGTGAGACTTTCGTGTTAATAAAAAAAACCTGTATCTATATCCAGGCATATTAGATACACGTACATTTCTATAAAGAATGTGCAAAAATAGGTTATTCAAGTTTAAAGCAAATTATAGAGGTAGAAAAAGGGGGTTTTAAATTCACTTGGGCTCTGTATACAAGATGCATTTTTGAAGAATATTCTGTAGTCATAGGTATGTCCAAAATATTTTCCATTTTGAGCACTGTACTCTGCTGCAGAAGATTGTTGCTGTTTTTACTGAGCTGCTTTTTATTTTCAAGGAAATCTTCATTCTGCGCTTAAAATAACAATTGATGATGTTTGAGAGATGCATTCTTTTGTTCTAGTTTTCATTGCAGGAAAATTCCAATTTTTTTACAAAATTAAAGAGCATATGACTTTCTGAATTTGAAAAGTGTTTGTTTCCATAAGATTCTTAATAGGATATATAGAATGGAAAGACTTAATACTGAAGAACAGTCATTGTTAACTCTAGTAGGTTTAATCTTAGACATAGTTAAGCCTAAATAGTTCTTTGCAAGTTGAGGCCTTAAATTATTCAACAGATGCTCCTAAATGTTGTCGACCTGTTTGTATTAAAAAGAAAAAAAAAAAAAAGTTGCCTTCATGTTTCTGTTCTTATAGCAGAAATTTCTTACACAGTTTTTAAAACATGCAAGGTAGGTTTTCTTATATTTCAGATGCAGTATTAGTAAGGCAAGCGAAGTATCTTTTCTAAAGAATATTTCCTTTGGCTATTACTGTCTAAGTTACAGCACCGAATTGTTTATTATTTAGAAGTATTTTAATGAAATCAGCAGAGCATGTTTATAACCTTACATATCTTGAAGATGGGTAGAAATTGGGGGGAAGTAATCTAACTCTAAATTCAAATCTAATTCAAAACTAAACGCCCTAAGGGAATTTAAAACAAAAAGTTGAAAAAAAATTTAAAAAGTGAAGATTATTACAAGATATCTTAATATATGTAAACATTGAAGGAAAAACACATCCTTCAGTGTTAAAACATGATACCTGCTATTTGGTAACTAAGTGGAGGTGAATAGTGATATCAAATACGCTGTGTACCAATACAGAGATTTTTCTCAGTCTTGTTTTTCATCAGTCAATCTGAAAAATTACGTATTTTAACAAAATTAATGTGAAAAAATCCAGAATAAAGTTTTGATAATTTTTAAAAAAAGTAGAGGCTACTCAGTTATGTACAGTTTCTTAGTTTTCCATAACGCCCGAGCAGGTAGATCTTATTTACAAAGTAATTGTGCTATCCCAGTGCTATATTTTGTAATATAACTTGTCCTGAGTTACTTGTAGGATTTCAGTGAGTTCTCAGCAGCTGTGTTTTGCGCTAATACAGTTTCATTACATTGATAGTGATGATAAGTATACCTGCATATTTAATGCAGTGCACCCGTTTTAAGTCATAAAAGTCTTTATCCAGCATTATCAGAAGGACCTCCATAGAATACATATTTTAGTTGTGGATCTACTTAAGAATAATCAGCATAGTTCTTTCTGCCACAGGAGAGTAAGCCTTTTTCTTGTAGCAAGGATCAGTTCCAGGGCTTTGCCCAAAGCCTTCAGCATAGACAGCATGTGCTGGAACCTTGCAGCAGTATCCTAGGTGATTTAATTAGCATGGTAGTTTCCACAGGGAAGCAGAAAGCCTATGCTTTTGCAGTTTGAGAAGTGCTGATGAAAGGTGCTGTCTAAACCTTAAATATTTTTAGTTGTATTATTGGAATAAAAGTATATTGAAAGTGCCCCTCTGCCAAGTATAAATTGTACTTGCCATAATAGCCACTTAAAAAATGCTTTCTGATTTATTTTTTTTTAAAAGAGCTCATGAGCTGTATGTATGTATGCATTGAATTACACAGGCAAGTACTTAAACAAATGGTGTTAATGCATGTTGAGGCAAATGAAAAACAAGTTTAACTTTTTACCTGCCAAAGTTTCAGCTTCTTTGTAACTCAATGTGTTGTAAAGGTTGAATTTCAGTTAAAAAATAGCTGTGAAGACTGATAGATGGCAATATAGGTCTTGCCCTTACGTTTTCAGTTGTTACGTGGGGGAAAAAAAAAACTGCAAAAAATGTAAAGGTGAGCGTATTCTAGCTGAATGACTGAACAACAAAATATAAACTGAAGAGGCAAGCATACCATATAAATGGCTGTATGTACTTTACAGTTACAGTCTATTTACATTATTTATATCTCTTTACATTACATCTATTATCTTATTACAAAGTTAGTCATACCACGTACCTAAACCTAAAATGGAGTAAGTTACTGCAGCTTAACAGGTAGCTAAGAATTAGATCAACTACAGCAGCTTTCCAGGTGCCTACTTCTGCCTTGTAACATGTGTAAAGTAATTACATTAGCTTAGTGGTGAAGAGGGGTGAGCCAATTTAAATTATCTTCTGGTTTTTGTGAGCGTTGCCTCTGTGTGTGTGAAAATGCCGTTCAGCTGGTTCACAGTAACTTGTTAAGCTGCAGTAATTTAGCCGAGTAAGAAACCCTGAAAGAAAGCTAAAGTTTGCTTAGATTTTTTCATAGTTGGAAAAATAACAATCCATCATGTAGCTTTATATTAACATTCACATGGTTCACTAGCTGAGCCAGAACTTGTAGACCTAGTCTCAAATCTTGAGATTTCTTTCTAATTGTTGCCTTAATTTGCTCTTCTGATTTCTTATTCTCAATCTCCTTGCCTAGTTAGTCCAGTATCTTTTCCTTCTGGCTTCTCCTGTAGTATGTCTTCCCAGTTTACAGGCAGTATTTATCTCCTGCTTCCCCTACCCCTCCCAAATGTTTCTGTTTCTGCTTGTACTGTGTGATGTTCCCATCATCAGCTTACTATTCCAGTCTTTTTGCCCCACAGTCACATATACCTTCTACAGCCTGACTTTTCTTCAGATCTGCTTTCTTTTCATCCTCAGTCCCACTGGCTTTGAAAAGTGCTTGCCAGTTTTTCTTGCAGTCTCCTTGTTGGCTCCTTTGTCTGACCTCTCTCTCCTCCTGGTTCTGGTTTCTTTGTTTTTCTTTTTCTTTTATTTTTCCCTGGTCTATTTCTTGTGTTTGGCTTTTGTCTCCTCTGCATTTGAATTGGAAAACTTCCTTTCCACACTGCCTGATGGGCCTTCCAAACATAAGGTGGGATCTTGGACAGCAGTCTCAGTCCATTTTTGGCATGGCACACAGAAGCCTAGAAGCTCAATTGCAGGGAAAAGTTTATTAGCTATCTCAGATGTGCCATGTATGGACAGGAGTTCTAAGTTTTCAGCTATAAGTCTGTGCTGAACTTGTATGAACTGTGATTTTGCTAAGATTTTTAGCTCAATTGAAGAGCATGAAAATAAAGGTCTCCTGTTGCTAGCGTATTGGTCTGAGTACCTGAAAGCATTAGCTTTTCAAATAATAGGTAGCTGGATTATTTTGCTAAGGATAAAGCATCTTTCCTTGCCTGTTTTTCTGAAATGGCAGCGTTTGGGCACAGCCTCTTTGAAAAACTTCATTCAAGCGGATACTTGCCATGAAAAGTATTAGCCAAGTTGCTAATGTTACGAGAAAATAAATTAGTGTCTTAAAATGGAAAGTATCAGGAGACCTTTATATTGGGCCATGCTGCCAGCTTTAGTAGGAAAAGGTGCCTGACAAGGGTGAAGATTGTGGAAGTATAAATTCTGACCTTTTTAAGTTGAAGTAGAAATCCATTTTCCAAATTTAGCTTATAAAGTATCTTTGTTAATATCCATAATCTTGGTTTTGTTCATGAGTATAATAAAGTTCCAGTGTTTATTACAGGCACGGTAGTTGAGTATTTCACTAGTATGTAACAATACTAGAATTTAACATTTCTAAAAGCTTTTTATTGTTCTCCTAATTTATCCTAGACTGTTCATCGCCCTGCTGAATGATGCTGTGCAGGATAACCAATCCTTCACTAATACACTGTTATCCAAAGCTTCTAATCTGATTTGACTTTGAGAAATACTGGTAGCAGTAAAATCACATTTTCAGTTTCTCTCCTTAATTTTCCTATCTCTGCTCTGCTGCTCATCTTTTCCTTAGCCTATTCCCTCTTTATAATATCTTTTCAAAACACTTCTTTGAGAACCATAATTCTCGTAGGGAATTTTAAGCAGTCATTTTTTTCCTACAGGTGAGGGGTTCACAAAGGAGGAAGTTCAGGAACGGCTGAACAGCAACGTAGATTTTCTGAGCCCTTAAACAGCAGTCAATTTTCTTTAGCCTTCTTCCTGAAATCAAGTATCACTGTCTCATAATTTACAGTAGAAAAAAATTTATCAAAGACTTTAGTGGAAATATTTTTAGAATCATTTATTCTATAAAGTGAATAAAGTGACAGTGTAATCTAATCTCATAAATTCCCTATTTGTCCCAAAGCCTGAAGCCAGGTGGTTAAAACAGAGTACTACAATATTGCTGTGAGAAATCTAGAATGAAATGTTGAAAGACATGGGCATTGGTGAAATTACTTACCAGTGGTATGTTTATACCCACTTAGATTTACTTAAAAGCATGTGTGGTTATCACAGTAATTGTCTTTGTCATAACGATTGCTGTAATTATTGTGATCGCATCTGTTATTGCCCAGCTGTAGTTGGGGATAGGTTTTATTCAGTTGACACTGTGTAATTAGGGTCTTTTTATTTCTTCTTCAGTTGGCAGTTCTGCAAGTAGTAGTGCCACAAGGAGAGATTCTCTATCTACTAGCTCTGACTTGTACAAAAGATCTAGTAGCAGCCTAGCACCCATAGGGCAGCCATTTTACAATAGTCTGGGATTTTCCTCCTCTCCAAGTCCAATAGGCATGCCTCTGCCAAGCCAAACGCCAGGACATTCACTTACGCCACCGCCATCACTTTCATCACATGGATCCTCATCCAGTTTGCATTTAGGTAAAAAAAACAAAAACAAAAAACCAAAAAAACACTTTTTGTTTGTATGTGTGTATGTATTTCTATGTGTAAAATATATGTTGCATAAGAGATGTCACATTACCTTTGCTGTTAAACAGTTTTGTAATGAAGAGGGGCCATTCCTGAAAGGTGAAGAGCATGCTCAAATGCTCGTTGATTTGACAGTGGAGGGCACTCAGCTTTTTTGCAATATCAGGCCAACAACTGATTTCTCTTCCCTTGCAGAAGCCTGATAGAGAGTCCAGTAAGACTTACTGGTCCTTTTTGTATTATGTTTCTACAGTATGGAGGAGCAAAGGTGCATTATTTTGTTTCTACTACAGTGTATTACCACTTAAAGGATGTTTTAAGATTATACTGTGTTTAACAGTGAAGCGGCTTTCACTACTGCCCCTTACCATGATAAAGTAGAAAGTCAGCAAAGCTGTCACTGTAAAATGTATTGAAAGGTTATTTTTGAGTGAGTGAGCCTTCTGCCTCATGGCCTAGATGCTTTGCCAGGAAGACAATAGTTTATTACCAGGCTGGTGGAAAAAACCAAAATATTTTGTGAAAGAAGTAGCAAAGGCTTTGTCAGTGGTGGCTCTCTGTTACCAGATACACTTTTTTTAAGGAATGATGATAGTAATCTTTGTAGAAAATTTTTGAGCTAGTTAGGTGACATGGGAGCTCAACCTTGTTTTTATAAAAAATTAAAAATGCAATAAAAATTAAAAATCTACAGAAACCCCACCACAGCCTACAGTATATTTAGAAGATAATGCCTCTAACCTGAGGTTACTTGATAAGCTTTCTCGATAAGCTTTCTCTTTTCTTTTCACTGCAAGTCTTTGTGGTCATTTAATTTGGATGCTAAAATCATATATTTCAAGATTGAGTTGCCAGTTGCTCCAGTAACTATTCAGTGCACACTTTCGTGCGTGTAATAGGCAACCTAATCCCCTGTACTTCTCTTAGCACAAATAAAACAGGAAAAAACTCAAGTGCCTACCAAAATACACTTAGAGAGAAATATGTGAATGATTTGTATAACAAGGTTAAAAGTAATTTAAATATATTACATTTACAGTTCAGTATCCCCTTCACGGTTAAGTGCTGAATACCCGAAGTAAAACTGGGCAAGGGGATGTTTCAGCACATTTTATTTTTTTTTACTTACCTTTTTTCCTTTTTCAGGTCTACAAAGTGCACCTTTGGGCTGAGACCAAGCATGGAAAGTTTCAGCCCAAATGGAGGCTTTTGAGAAAGTTCTGAACATCTGACAATGGGGTTATCATGGAAATCTTTTTCTTTCTTTCTTTTCAAAGTACTCTCACTATAGTTTTCATATTGCTGAAAACTATACTTAAACAAATTTTGGAAGGCATTATCTAAAATTCAAAACACTTGATGTTTTTATATTGCTTCACATTTGATAAATGTTAAAATACTTTTTTCAATTCTGAGAAAATAAGCTGCAATCAGTATAGAGGATTACCTCTGTTAGCAGAAATTGTTAAATACTGATTTTAATCCACTTCAGACTGTTTGGCAGTGTGAACTAAGCATAAGAGTTTGTTAAAATCATGTACTAGATCATTCTGACTTTTACACGCTGTACAGTTGTACTCTGAAAATTGACACAAGCTTGTTGGCTTCCATGTGTACTGCCTCTTCATCTTGCAAATGAAGTGGACCTTGGTTACGGGTAAACATTTCGCTACCTTACCAAATCAATCTGAAATTTGAAAATTGAGGTCTTTTGGATTTTTGCTTTCACAAAAATGCAGTCTTTTTTTAGCACTTCCTGCGCTCTGCCCTGTGTCGTTTATTTGAGCAGTTATGTCCGAGGTGCACCACTGCTAAAAGTTGAAGACTATTTCTGCAGTTAATGGTCTGTCCTGTTAAATTTATTCTGGTGTGTTCATCAGCTACTCTTGGAAGCATTTATTTTGTTCACACATAAAAAACAAGAAGGCAAAGCTTCCTCGCCAAGTGAGAAGTTATACCTGAAATCAAACAGGGAGTATATTTTAAGAAGGGTATGATTAAACACGTAGTCACTTTTCAGAGTAGAACAACACTGTAAGTTCATGTATGCATGCAGTTTCCATTGGTATTCTGATAATGCCTGTCAAATGCAGCTCTCCCTCCACCTTCAAAACTTGTTGTCCCGCCTGCTTTTATCAACAGGTTCAGCTAAGTTTAACTCCTATTTTAAAATCAAACTCGATTGCTCCTGTTATAGCCACCAGAATACTAGAGCACAATACTGGGAAAGGGTGCATGGTTTTATAACCCCTTTGTCAGACACTGCTGCAATTTGTAGCTTAAAAGACCAATTTCCCTTTTACAAGAAACTTGTGATATTTTACTGGGTTTATCTCTTCTCACCAATTCTTATCCAACATCCTAAAATAGGAATATGCTAATTGCTTTGTTCCAGTGTCAGTTTTCCTGTATTTGAAGGGATTTGTCAGTTGTCTGTAACTGCTGCTTTGCTGTAATCAGTTGGAGCAGTAAGGTCATGAATTTGAACTACCCTTTCACTCCCAGGGACAAAAAACAGCAAGAGGGAAGGATTTTTCCTACATTATTAAAAATCCTTTTAGATTGATAGTGCATACTCTGATGGTATATTGCAGCATTTGAAGGGTTTGGTGTAGACGAGGATTTTTAAAATCTGGACTTTCGGAGGTAATTATTTTCTGTGTGTTGCAAGCCAAGTTTGTTAGTAGGTCAGGTTGATGTTTTTATCTTCAGAAGTGGTCATTCTAGGAAAGAGTGAAGGCCTCTTGGCTAGACAGGATGGGGAACTTTGCATTGCCTCTGCTGTGTACCTACTCTGTAGGGCTTCAGTAAACCAGGCATAATAAGCACTTGCATTGATTGGTAAAATATGTACATATATATGCATATATGTGTACGTGCATATGTGTAATTCTGTTTTCTATATGAAGATGAAATTTTTTAGCTGAGGATGAGATGAAGCTATGTTTTTTTACAGGTCAACAAATACTTTGTAGAAATCAAGTTTAAAGTGTGTATATATTCATGCATGATTTTACTAGAAAATAATACTGCTGACTGATTTAAACAGTTACTGTGCAGTAAATCTGGTTTATGTCTTAGTTAATTTTTAAAATACTTTGATAGTAAGTACTAACAGACTAATGCTATCTAATGTGCTTAGATCTAGTTTTTAGTATTTTTTTCACGTTCTCCTTTACATTAAATACGCTATCCACATTAAGGAGTTAGTACTTTTAACATGCTTTGTGTCCTTGAAGCTTAGTAAGGTTCTGTTTTAGATGGTCTATATCCCCTTTATACCTCTGTGCCTCCTCTTCCCTATGGACTAGCCACAGGGTTTTATGTTCAATTAAGCTGTAAAACAAACATAATATTAATCATTGCATCGGAGAACTCTGTTTTACAAGATCAGAAGTGATACCTAAGTGATTATCTGAAGAATGAACTGTATGCTTTATTCCCCAGCGGTTTGTAATTGTGTGGCTGTACTGATGCCTGATAAGTCTTTTAAAATGTCAGCGTTTGCAGAAATGTTTAGACTAGGTGCTTTACTCAGTAGCGTATGTTCCCCAAATAATTCATAAGACCTAGGCTGTTAACTTTGTAGTTTGGAATCAGAATCTGTAGAACAAGTGTCCTTAGTTCTTGAAGAGCCTGGGGAGGTGATAGGGTAACTAGAATTCAGATTTCAGTTTTCCTTTTCTAAGCTGTGCACACCCGAAGTTTTCAGAAAAGAGGCCAGGTGTCCTTAAAGTCCACACTAATGCTTTGGTGATTTTGGACTGAGAAAGTAATAAAAAAAAAAATAATTTTAAGAGTTGTATACAAGAATTGTATACGTTGTATACAAGAGTATATCTGCATATAATAAGTACCTATGATAATATGCTTTTATTTTGGGGGGTTTACAGTTTTGCAAATCTGCAGAGTTGCCACTGAGCTATAATACTGCTGCTGTAGTAGAAGCTTATGAGAAGAAAATCTAGTTACTTTATAAATTACTGGGTTTTATGGTAGTGCCCAGGGTTTTAAAAGGTTAACCTTTCTGTGTGCTTTTGAAGTATGACAGGTTCTTCTAGGCACAGTGGATATGTTTTCAGCCTTCCTGAATTATGATCCTGCTTAACATGATTTTCTGAAGTAGTTTCACCAGCTAGACAAGAGCCTCCCAGTTGCAGCATAGTCATCTAGTTGTCTTAGAAGACTTAAAAAGGAATCATTCCCAAATCAGACTGAAGAAAGGCTTGATAATCTTGAGTGTGAAATGTATATGTGCAGTTCTACTACACATATATAGCATGTTAAAAACTACAAAGTTTCTTAATTTCTGGTTTAAGTGCTGGATAAATTTAATTTATACTTGCATGAAAACTCAGTTAAAGAAAAAAAAAAGCAAAGCTGAAACTATTCCTGATACAGTCATGGAACTGCACATGTGAATGCTAATTAAAGCCATGCAGTTTGTGAACATATAATCAAAACTATTAGTTTCTGGCACAGAATTGAACATGTGATCAGTGGAGTAATAGAGATGCTACGACAGGAAAGTAGCCTGTAACACTTCCTTTTGAACGGACTTTGCTGCCCTCTCGTGGTATTAAATAGTGTTACTACACAGCATTTACGGGGAAGCTAAGACTTCATTCATATATTTAAGAAATCTAGCTGAGAAATACCATAATTTCAGGTGCATAACTTTTTGTTCTTTAGAAGGCTGTTCCTAGAAGAGAAGTGACCATAGAACATCACTGTCCATACTGCTTCACCTGCAGAATATTGGGATTCTTTTTTCTTTTTGTATTTTAGTGTCATGTTGCTGTCAGGTCTTTTCTGGAAATAGTGATTGTCAGTGGAAACTAAAAATGATAGTTTAAAAAAAACCTTGATTTTTATGGCTGTAAAGAATTAAATGACTTTAATTTCAAGGAAAATGTAGCAGTTTTTAAAAGGTATTGCGGGGCATAAAGTATTTACTGATTTTTACACTGAATTTTGAAAACTAATTGTAAAATAAATACTAATTATTTCTATTTTAGGGCATAATCCTACACAATGCATAAACGTGATGCTTGATATGTCTTGCAGAGCACTAACATCTTAGATTCTGGTATAGTAATTTTGACCTTTCAAAATAGATACTTTACTATTAATACATTACCAGCCCACTGTAACACTGTTGTTGCCTGGCCTTATAAATACTTGGAACCAAAAGAAGGCTTGGCTGGGGCACTGTCAGCTGATTTTTATTTTTTTTTTAATTAATTTTGTAATAGAGCACCATTCAAACAGCACATACTGCAATTTGTTTTAAATTCAAATGTAGATACTTCCTCTGTTGACTTTGAAAGGGCTTTCAGTTACTGTGTCACTTTCTAGATAGGGAAACTGAAAATGCTTTCCTTCTCTAATTCATACTTGATAATTTTAGGGGTTTTGTTTAAGTAGTAGAGTTGAGGTTTCTAGGTGGGAATTGTCTTTGAGGATTTCTGCTTGTAATATAGTTAGCAGTATCCCTTTTAAAATCATTCTGTAGTTGGGAAAGATGCTTTGTTTGCATGCTGTTTGTGATAATTGTTGCCTGTTGTAAAATAGAGGGGAGAGAGGGCTGTTGGAGGAGATGAGTGACATAAACTGATTAGAGAGCAATATATGAGGAGAAATTCACAGGACTGAGATGATGATAGCTGTAGATGGAATCCTAGCAAAAAGGAGTAGAACCTAAACATAGGAAGGCAATTTAGTTCTTAGAAAGTAAGGGAAGACAGAGTGTAGTGACAGTGAATGTTTTCACAGCAAGGAAAAGACTTATGTTCCTAAAAGTAACTTTATATCTTTGGGTGGTTTAGAATTAAGTAGAGCATTCTTAGTTACCTGGTTTGAAATTTGACATATTTAGTGCTTACAAGAGGTACCAGATTAAAGCCTGGGATGCTGAAGTCATCAAATATCCTGCAGAACAGGTACAGCACGGCAAGAGGCACCATGTGTGTCTCCCCAAAAATGCCCTTTCACCCTGTAAGTTGGAAAGGTACCTCAGTAGGGACTGAAGGGTAGTTCAGATTTCATGGTCTATTTTGAAACAATTGGCTAACTTTGAGACTACTAACAAAGGTGTGAGTATTACTTATGAAGTGGAAATCTGCCCACTAAGCTAAGGCCCACCCAGTTCTAAGGTTTCTGTAACTCTGAGTGGGTGCTCACTTTACCTGCTTTGTTATATTATTCTAATGGCGTTTCTTTCCCTGGTGCCCTTCACATAAAATAAAAATGAGGAGGAGAATGGTTTTATTATATTGGAAGATAAAGCTATCTAACTTTTCCAACCATAATGAGGTAAATATAAACAACAAGACAACACCGTTGTTTTCTTTGGCTCCAGGGTGTATCCGTAGTTCTAGTACACTTACTGTTTTGCTGTTGCTTACTTTCCTTATGGCTTTTACTGACAGAACTGCTTCCTTGTAGGAGGACTGACAAATGGTAGTGGTCGCTATATTTCTGCAGCACCTGGAGCCGAAGCAAAGTATCGCAGTGCAGCAAGTACCTCCAGTCTTTTTAGCTCCACCAGTCAGCTCTTCCCTCCTTCACGCCTTCGTTACAGTAGGTCTGATATTATGCCTTCTGGACGTAGTCGATTGCTGGAAGATTTCAGAAACAATCGTTTCCCTAATCTTCAATTAAGAGACCTTGTTGGACATATTGTTGAATTTTCCCAAGACCAGCATGGTTCTAGGTAATTATAGTGAAGTTAATAACTTAATAATGTTTTACTGTTTTGATATTGTTATATTAACATCAGACATTTGAATGAGCTGATAGTCATCTTAATACAAAGCATGCCATTAATTGGCACACATGCTCTTACACTGACCTTTTCCTTCTCTAGGAAATTTCATTATAAAACTAGTATAAATTTAGCTGCTTGTGGAAGTTTTCAGTGTTGAAGCAGCCTTATAACTAGACTTGTAAACTAGTATTTAGGTATGAAAAAGAGGTTGATTAAGAAAACAAAATATCTGGCATCTGGAATGTAAAACTTTTTTCAGCAATACATCATCAGGTACTTAGCTATTGTTATTCTTTTCATCTTTAATCCTTTTCAAATGAAAGTTTTTAAGTATAATTTTACTAAAATGTATAGTTTTATACGCAAAGGCACTACTTTCATTTTAATAAGTTTTATAAGGGTTGAATACTTGCTTTAGAATTTTGAGGTGTCTCATTGAAATAGTGTTTGAGAGGTTTTCCTGTTGTTTATGTAAAGCATAATGTACCTTTTTTTGCACTTAGATTTATACAGCAAAAGCTGGAGCGAGCTACTCCAGCTGAGCGCCAGATGGTATTTAATGAGATCCTGCAAGCAGCGTATCAGTTGATGACTGATGTGTTTGGAAACTATGTAATACAGAAGTTCTTTGAGGTAAGCGTAACACTAAGTGTATGAACAGAAATGCAAATGAAATGCTGTAAAATCTGATTAAATGTAACTTTTTTCTTAACATCATAGTAGAATTCTACTGGACTTTCACCACCAAACCCAGGCGTGTAAGACTGCACACATGTTTTCTGTTCTGTATCCTCTTGGTTTTTTTATTTGTAACAGGCAAACAGGCACAGTTGCTCTTTACATTGGTGGTACATACATTGGTGAACATTGATGAATGTACAGGCTGCACACTCAGGCTTTGCAAGCCTTTTAGAGTAATTTACAGAGTCTTTTAGCAGATGATAGTGAACATAAAGATTTGAAGGATGATACTTATTGTTTCCTGCATCCTGGTAAAAAGTGGGTCTCTAAGAAGCGCTTGCACCCAAAATAAATAGCGGTGTGAACTTTGTCGAGTGCTGTATATGAAGAAACACATGTATTGGGGTGGAAAAACTTTGAGGAAGGGATGTCATAACATACATCCAATATTACGGGAACTAGTATTTAAAACAGCTTTGGATTTTGTTAAGAACTATGGGGTGGAAAAAAAAAAAGGCCTTATCAAAGAGTTACAAGATTTGATTTGCTGAGAGGAGAATAAGCAATACCTGTGTCCTAGAAAAAGTTACATGTAGGAAAGATATCTGGCTTAGTGTACTTTAAATCAGGGAGCTTGTCGAAGTATCAGGGTGGATAGAAGGTGAAGCTGGAAAACATTCATTAAGAAATAAGATGGTTGCTGTAAACAAAAATGTAGTTTTTAAGGAATAATCTATGAAACAATGTGATTACTTTTTTTTTTTTTTTTTTTGCTTGATGCTCTTTTTTTACAAATCAGAATACCTTCTGAAAAGCCTGGCTGACATATGGTAAGATCTTGATCTTGTTCAAGGGTCATCAGGTGCTGGTTTTTTCCATAATGTTAGGTTGGATGGTTACATAGATAATCATTCAGTTGAGTGTTTTCATCTTAATTCTGCGGAAGAGTTCTCAAGAAAAAGTGCAGTAGGCCTTAGGTGTAGTAAAGGACTTGGCTCATTATTTAAGTAGGAAGGCAAAGTTGTTTGAGTTTTCTTCAGAGTCTTGGATGACTACAGATGTCGGATTTGGGAGTTCTCAGCAGTGCTGTGTGAATATTGCTGGTGCTACCCAGTTGGTTGTCCAGCTGATTGCTTCTGTGTTGTCTCTTGTACTGTGCCAACTCAGGATCTTACATGGGGATCTGGGAACAGGATTATGTGTATTATTATGAAGCTCAACTGGCTTTACTCTGCTCAACAGGGAGCAGCACAGGAGGCTGTAGTAGCACTGTGGAAGGAATAACATGGGCAGGAACTAGCTACTGCTGAAGGACATTGGTTGGGTTACACTAATGCAGCCAGTGTTCAAAAACATTTTGACTTTGGTCTGCAGAGCCCAAGCATTTCTAAATTTCTTGAAGTGCCCATGGTCAGAATCATCATTCAAGCCATGTAAAGTTTGAAGTAGCTTCTTGGTAAATTCAGGGGTTGAAATCTGCTTCCCCCGCCCCCTCCTGTTACAGCTTGCTTACTGTATACAAGATGTAATATACACTGACCAGTACGAATTTGAGATAATCAGAGAAAAACAGATTTGAATTAGTATTTTATAGTAATCTGCAATTAATTTGCCTGGTATAATTTGTCTAAATAAGTGGGTTATTGCACTTAAATATTCCTACAAACAGAGAAGTATAAACTACTTCAGTTTCTTCTGTTGTCTTTCAAGGTCATGCATTTGATAGCACGTATGCGACTGGAATGTGGAATATTACAAAATGTTGCATTTAGAAAATAAAAGCTTCTGGTAAATGCACCTACCAGAAGTACAAAGGGAAAAATCATTCAAGGCACACAGTAAACATGAAATATATCATGAAAGTACTTACTCTGACATGTAAACTCCAGCATGCTGCACTATGTCTTCACTTGTTAACAGCATTTTATTTTATTTTATTTTTTTTCAGTTTGGAAGCCTGGATCAAAAGTTAGCCCTGGCAACACGCATACGTGGTCATGTTCTGCCATTAGCCCTACAGATGTATGGTTGTCGTGTTATTCAGAAAGCACTTGAGTCAATCTCGCCTGACCAGCAGGTAATTGTAAGTTAGAGCAATACTTTTTTTATTTTATTTCTTTTTATTACATCAGTCTTTTTACTTGTTTAAGTTGTTGATCCTTTCCTTCATTATGAAATGCCCTAGGGACTAAAATAGTTGTTTAAATTAAAATTAAAATGTTGACGTACAGAAGTAAACCACCAGTGTATATGAAGATTGGATAGTTAGGATGAAATGGAATATTCTTTTGAGGGTGAGGAAGAATCATTGTAAAGACAAGGATAATTTTTTTTTTTGTCTTCAGAATGAAATGGTGAAGGAGTTGGATGGCCATGTTCTGAAATGTGTGAAAGATCAAAATGGAAACCATGTTGTACAAAAATGTATTGAGTGTGTTCAACCCCAGTCGCTCCAGTTCATCATTGACGCGTTCAAAGGACAGGTAATGTCAGCAGTTCATTTCCTTTCCTCTTCTGTAGGGTTGCTTTGATTTGCAGATCTTTTTCCATCATTTGCCTGTACAATATAGTGTTTGGCACATTGTCAGCTTGTTTTAAGTAGGATAAAAAAGGGATGATAAAATGGAAAAGCGGTTGAAGAGACAGTTAACATGCTGTAAAAAGATGAATCTGTTGGAGATGGGGCTCTAGAAAGACCTGTTTGGATGTATTATAAATACGTACGAGGTATTTGGCTTAAGGCCAGGCTTTCTGTTTGAGTTTTGTGATACACCATTTCAGATTTCCTTTATAACTTTTAACATTGCCGTTTTTGACATAACAATAAAGTATCTGCTCTCTAGCATATACTTTTTCATTAAAATTTCCATTTTCCATTGGTTATGTTGCAAGTCTCTTTCAGCGTTTCCCAATCAGTGTCTGTCATTAAGGAAATACTTTGAAGAAATCTACTAATCTGTTTCCTACATATGAGCTAGTGTTAAGTGAAGGGTGGTGGTGGTATTTGTTTGTTTAAGGTTGGGGTTTTTGTTCTGTTTCCAAAAAAATTATTAATAAAAGGTTGATACTGTGCTGCAGGCTAAAGAATATGCTGCAGCTAAATAAGATTTTAATATTCTGAGACAAACGTATACTTTTATAGTCTTAAGAATTGTAAAAATCTCACTAACTTGGCTGTGTTAACTAAATTTTACTTTAATGGATGGCCAAACGTATTTCTGAACAAAATCTACAATACCCTTCTCTCACATTTTACACAACAGCAATACCTGAATTATTGTTATACATAGTAATAAATGGCATGCCAAGGTTTCTAGCATCAGGTCTTTCTAGATCAAAGGGTATAGGGGTAGATGAGATGCAGTTTCTAAACTGTAAATACAGCCTTTTGACTAAAATGTGACTCTCTTTACTAGACATCCACCCTCAGCTCCAAGTAATTATATATAAAAAAATACCAGCTAATCTGAAGTGGCAAATGAAAAATAATAGGCTTTAGTCACGTCATATAATAATATGTATCTTTTTCACCTGCCTGCCTGCATAGTTTGGATCACTGTCTAGTCAGACAAGATTGTGTGTTCAGTTCTGACCAACACTGCCTCTTAAACCTTCTGAATTAATCCCCAAAACACAAACCTGGCTTCTGGAGAAGCAAACAAAAGGAATAAGCAAGATTTTGACTGTATGTTTTGAATACTTATTTACAAACTCTGTATCTGTAACAGGAAGACTGTCGTATATGCTAGAATGTGAAATTAGTGACAAATCAGCCGTAATAATTGAACTTTTTTTTAAATGAATTTCAAAATCTTAACATTTGAAGATGAAGTACTAAGTACAAAGAAAAGCTTGAAAGGTGAACAGTGCTTAACTAAGGGTCATACTTCCAGGCTTTCCTTTACAGATAAATAGGCTAGAAATACTCTAATGAAAACCTGAGTTCTTAGTTATATAATTACTGGAATCCTTGACACACAAAAACCTGCATTTTCATTGTTTCTCAGCTTCTCCTGGAGGTGGAATTCTGATACTGGAAGGCAAATTTTTTTTTATAGTAGTTGACATGTTCAGTTCCATTTCAGACATTTGAATATTACTATCTCTGTAAACTTCAGTTGGTTTAACTTCAGTTTGCAATCCTATTTTAAGGTATTTGTACTTTCAACTCATCCATATGGTTGTAGAGTAATTCAGCGCATTCTGGAACACTGTACTGCTGAGCAGACTTTGCCAATCTTAGAGGAACTGCATCAACACACAGAACAACTGGTGCAGGTTAGTGTGTGTATTAATTTTTTAATGTGTTGCAGAGCTTTTTTTGTTGTCATAATTTATTCCTGTTTCTTAGTTTAAGAAATAGTTTAAATGCGTTTGCCTCTTTAGTTTTTTAGACATTGATTTTTTGTTTTTCTTTCCTTCCATAGTTTTAATGAAAATGAATTTGGAAGTTGGGAGGCAAAGAAGATATAAAAAGCCTTTTTCTTACACTTTTGACTGTAGCTTCGGATACACATTGTAAATGCACATAATTAGTGTAGTTATTGCAAAGATTGCCTTTCTGTAGTTAATTTACTCAGATGTCCTTTAGATAACGTCTGATGTCTAAATACAAATACATTGTCAGAAATACAAATGTTGCATATTCTTACGCAGAAAGGGCATCTTTTCTAAAAGAAGGTAAAAGACCTTACACAACATGATTTCCTGTCATGGTCTCAGACAAACAAAATGTGTGCCACAAATGGCTTTGAAGTAGAACCAGTTTTAAAATACTGGAAGGGACTTGGTGTTCGTAGGAATTTCTACAAACAAAAAGCCTTTTGCTGCATATTTACAGTCTAGTTTATTTCTCAGTGGTTTCTTGTATATGCAAGTCTACTTAAAACATACTGTCTTGAGGAACTGAAGTTCAGGGAGATATTAGGGCTGTTAAAGAATGATCTTAATTTTGAGGACTTCTTTCTTTAAGAAAAAAGGTAGTCTACAAAAATGCTGGGTTTATAGCTTATTTGCATGTAAATTTTGTGGCCCATTAATTCTTGATGCAATATTTCTTGCATCAATTTGTTTCTATAATGTTGACGTTATTATTGTATTTTTCCTTAAATCTGTGCGAAGAGTAATTTGAAAGTTTATACAAAAGCTATATGGATTACTTGGTGTGAACACAAAAGAAAATTGAAGTCATCTTATTTTCAGGATCAATATGGAAATTACGTTATTCAACATGTACTGGAGCATGGTCGTCCTGAAGACAAGAGTAAAATAGTTTCAGAAATAAGAGGAAAAGTTCTAGCTCTGAGTCAGCACAAATTTGCCAGGTATTGCACAGCTGTCATATATTAAAGATCACTAACCTTTTAAAGTTGTAGTATTGTATTTTTTTGTGTTACAAAAAGGATAATGGTAGGTTTTTTTCTGTTGTGTAACTTGCCTCCTGAAATGTTGTGTTTTTATAAAGATGTACAGTAGTGGTATTTTTATACTAGATTTGGGAAAGGGAAGGGGGAAGTGCTGTTCTGTGGCAAACCAGAGAAGATTCCGTGGGTTAATGGGATGTTTTTTGTTCACCCTGTACAAGCACAGAGAATGAATTCCCAGTCTCCATGTGAGGATCCCCAGAGCCAGGTGAAAAGCTCTCCGACTTGCTTGATATGCTGATGGTTGTAAGCTGGGACTTCCTGACAGTCCTATCAATCAGTCCAGCCAAGCAATTTACAGATATAAAAAGGCTATCCTTAATAAGCCGTGATTCAGCCAGGCAAGGATTTTATGCATTAGGAAGTCTCAAAGGAGTTGCAGGAGTCTGTTGCCCCTGAACTGCTCTAAATTTAGAACCTAAAACTTATCCTTCAGCTTTTTGCTGAAATATAAGTTATGTGCCTTTTGCTAAAGCAAGCACACCTCGAAATGAATTCATCCTGGATGATCTAGTGAGACTAACCTTGTCGTCAACATTAAGTAGAAATGCGCTGCGATGTTATGGGGATATTTGTTTTAAAAATGGATTGTACGCAAACTAGCAAGTTTATCTGGACTTTTGTCTGTCCTGTTCGTAATCCTTTCCTTGGATCTTGCTTAATTTCTAAAGCGCAAATTTAGGACAAGAATCACTTTGTCTTATAAGCATTTATGGCCCTTCCAGCTTCTGAGATTTCTGGAAGGTCAGACTTCCTCTACAAAAAGAAATGCTTGACAGTATTTCTGATCTAGGCATGCTCCTGAAAAGCATCTTTATTCAAAAAGCAGAAAGCCTTGTTTCTGGCTTTCTCTGTTGTGTCTTAAAAAGGGCCCACAACAGAAATAGATGTACTAGAATACATCTGTAACCTGAGGTCCAGTATCTCCACTGTAGGTCCAGTGGAAAATCCCTCCTACAAGATAATAATTATCAGAAAATATATATATTTTTTTACATGAGGAGGAGTGTATAGTACTTCTTAATTCATCACGGACTAAAGATTTGGAAATCGGGACTTGATGCATTTACGGTGTTCTCTTTAGTGATGTTAAGACACTTGAACTATTCAGTGAAATTTTAAAATGCTACTTAAAAGAACATTACATCTTAAGTCACAGAATGCGTTTGTCTTATTTTTCAGCAATGTGGTAGAAAAATGTGTAACTCATGCTTCTCGTTCTGAAAGAGCTTTACTTATTGATGAGGTCTGTTGCCAGAATGATGGTCCTCATAGTGCCTTATACACCATGATGAAGGACCAGTATGCCAACTATGTTGTTCAGAAGATGATTGATATGGCTGAACCTGCTCAGCGGAAGATAATAATGCACAAGGTATATTTGTATATGGTTTTATTGGGTCAGAAAATATTATCTATACTAATATTTCTGCTAGAATACCTTTCCCTCTAGCTGTAAAACTCACTGGTTCTGTAATCTAGAACTTGATGTGTAAACACTGAATTCAGTGGAGCTTAATAAAGCACAATATATTCAGGTCATGGAGCAGTGAGCTAAAAATGTAAATCTACAGAAAAGTTTCAAAAGTTGGATTTCATATCCTCTCTTTATGCCAGGTTTTCTGTGAAGATACTACATTTTCATATAATAGAAGAAATACAGGTTTCTCTCTATTTGCTGGTTGCTGATACAAACCCATTCTGTATTTCCCCAAAAGAGAATCCCACACTTCCTAACATACAGGCACATTTTCTACTTAAGAATATCCAGGCATGGACAAAAGTGCTGTTGCCATAATTGCCCTGGGCTGTTTAATGCAGCATATTCCTGCAGGAGCTCTGCTTCCGCAGTCGCCAGGAAGGCGCTCCCACAAAATGGCGATCTCCCAGTTCCCGTGACTGGTATGTGAGTTGAGTCCAAATTGCCAGTTTTACATCTTTCCAGTAACTTAGAACGTTTTGAAATACAGGCTTCTGACATTTTTTTTTTTACATGGTGTTTTTACAGTGTAGTAACCGCTGCTTAAAATTTTTGAAGGGGGGGAGGTAAAATAACATGTTTCTTCTCACAGATTCGACCCCACATCACAACTCTGCGTAAATATACCTATGGCAAACACATTCTGGCCAAGCTGGAAAAGTATTACCTGAAGAACAGTGCTGATCTGGGGCCAATTGGTGGACCACCAAATGGGATGCTGTAAAAGACAAAAAGAAATGGAAGAAAAATTGAATTGTGAATGATCAAAACATACAACTTAACTATAAACGTTCTGATTTTTTTAAATCTATTTATTGACTTTGTTCATCCATTTGTAAAATTTTTATTCTTGTGTATATTTTTGGGAGTGAATTATTAAAAAAAAAAAGAAAAAAATATCTCCAGCCCTGATCCGGAGACCTATCAGATTGGATGGCTGGCAAAGCACAGAATGCCTGTATATGATGTAATTGTATCAAAATAGCTGTCACATATTTTGTAAATTTTTACCTTGTAAAGTCACTGAAATAGTTTTTAAAGGGAAAAAGTACAGTATTCTTTTAATACACTGGCTTGCAATCTGGTAGGTCTACCCAGCACCATAGCACAACAGGTTTATAGAGTTGTATATAGAATTAATCCTTATTTTTTCCCTTTTGTGTGAAGTCTTTTATACCAGATTAAAACTGATCAGATGCATAAACATTATTTAACATGTTGAAAAGTTAAGTTGTATTTTGGTGGTTCACAACATACTATCCAAATAATAAACTGGGCACAGCAATTTAAAGTAGGGAGTAACAAAACAATGGGAACTTCAAAATTAGCTTTCATGACTTGCTGTGGGTAAAGTTGTTTTTGGTTTTGGTTTTTTTTTTTAATGGTGCCCTAAGGTTTTCTCGATCAATGTATTAAAAATAAGTGCTGTATATACCTATATATTTAATTGTTGTACAAGGTAGAGGGATTAAAATGATGGTGGTGCTTCCATTCAGTACAATACACTGTTGGAAAAGGAGTGAACCCTGTATTAACTTTACAGTCAGTTTTACAATGCAGGAAGAGTAGAGATTTGTATTTTTTTATTTCGCATATAGAATTGTAAGGATTTGAAAGTGTTGAGCATTTATTTTGCTTTCTCACTGTAGATGCAAAAAAATAGGTATCGATGAAGAGAAAAGGGGCCACTGAAAAGTAAACTTGATAGCTCAACATTTAAGCATGATTGATTAAATATTCAGATAGCTTTTTTGCTTCCTATAAATATATGCATTGTATACGTGTAGTTAATAGGTGTAAGTTTACAGTTGGAAAACAAATCTCTTGTTTCGATGTTTATTACAAGCCTTGCTAATTTAGTAGTGATGCTTACCTTGGTTGTACAGATGTACATTTGTAAACCTCATGCTGTAAATGTAATTTGTTTTACCCCTTTTTGGGACAAAAATTTGCATTTTAGTGTATATTCATATCCCCATTCCCTTTTCTCCCCCTGGCATATAGTGTTGTATAATATAAATTTATTTCAGCAAATCAAGAGTGATTTTTTTAAATTCTATCTTTATATGGTTTCAGAAATATGAACCGGCTTTCTTTTTATCTATTGTGAGAAACATTATGTTTTGTTTATAACATAGCTGTTGATTCTGTTAATATGGACACTTTGGGAAATCAGTCTGTTCAAATTTGAAGTTGGGACAATAAGCATAGTAAGAAATGGACTGAAATACTCGGTTATCACAGAAACCAGTGCTTCTTCCATCTTAATAAATGTGGCATGATTTTTTTGTACAGAAGAGTACTGTATTTTTGAATAACCTTCTCCCAGCATAAAGCAAATATGTATGATACTGTCAATTTTTTTCTCTGGACATATGACATTGTAACAGTAACATAAAGATGATGTACATTTACAAGCGGCCTTATGTACATTTCCCAATGATCTTTTTAAGGCAGAATTGTGACCATATGTGTATAATTAAAATCCTTTTTAATCCTTTGCCTATGGAAATATTTTGGAAAAAGCTTACTTTGTATATTCAGTTTCTGAAAGATAAAGAAAGTGCTTTGTATGTGTTGAAGTAAGTATTTTGTGTAGAACATTCATTTTGGATGGCTTAACCTAAAAGTTTTGATCAACAAGATAGTTTGAAAACAAATGTCTCAAGCATTGATCAAATAAAGGCTGTTACGATAGGGGTCCGATCATGAGGAAAGAAAATGGTAGTGGCATAAACTTGTATAAGGAATTCTGTTGTTTTACTGTTTATAGCAGGTTTACTTAAATCTTATTAAAGCATACAACTGAGGCGCTACGTTTTCAAGGGTAGCGTTGAATCATTAATAGGCAAATGGGAAAGTTTGTTCTGGCCTACTTCCAGTTTTTGAATCTGTCATTTAGTGCCTGCATTAAGTGATATAGTAGGCCTAATTATTTTTAGTAGTAAGCACAATTCTAATCGCAGAGTAGTTTTTGCATACAGTTCACAAAATTCCTCTCAAGGTACAAGCCCTGTCGTTGGACCCAGAGCTTTCCCATAGTCACATAAAGGGTGACTTTCAAGCCCCTTCCTTGGACACGTTAGTTCTCAGTGACCATCTTCACCCTGTGTACAGATGCTGCATGTCGTAATGCGCAGAGCCAACATTCTCTTCAGCATGTAAGACGGTAAGTTAGGCTTTCAGGGATGTCCAGGCAGAAGCTGATGATGTCCCAGTACTTCGTCCCTGTAGCATTCGTGCCATGGTTGAATTTAAACAGTCCTATAACCATCATCCTCAGTGCTTTCAGTATCTTGAACATAATTTTCCACTTGCTTTCCAAAAATCATTTTGCACAAATTCTATCCAGGAACATGAAAATCACTGGGTTTCCTTTCAACTGTTTGATGCTTTGGGTAGAACCACTAGACTTTTTGCTCAAGTATTGCTTTTTGATATAGATTGTTTATGGACCAGTTCGATTAGGTTTGACTCCAGGTGGCTCGTATTGAATAATGTAATGTTCACATGTATATACTGTAAAAATCAAAATGTGTGAATAACATTGTGTGAAATATATCTGGTCTTGTGTTTTTCCTGTAGGAAACCAGCCGTTCTTTCTGTTCTTAGTTACGTGACTTGTCTGCTAGCCGTGGAGCTGCTCTTTGACCAGGTACTGATTTCTAGTGACCTGATGGTAATCAGTCAATGATCGAAGAACCCTGTATTGGATCGTTTAGTTTCCAGAGGCCAGTTCTGAGCAGTTAAACCTTTATCTTGTCTTACAAAAACATCTTCACCGATACGTAGCTAAGGCTACAGCTGATGGCAGTACGCCCCTGGATCCAGGATGAGTTTTGACCGTTTGAGAGGGCTAAGATTGTTACCTGTCTGTGGTGGTGGTGCATCCACACTTGCTTCTGTTACTGTCCAGGATTTTTTCAAAGGAACATTTTTAGCTTAAGATGTGGAGCGAAGTGGTCTGTCTGACTGCAGGGGAAGAGACTGCTTTTGGTGGTGGTAAAGTAACTCGCCGAAGTGGCTCCTTATGGACAGTACAGCCGTAATACTATTGCCTCTATCACTGACTACCAGATCCACTGATATTTTTTCATCAGAGTATGGGGAAGATTGAGGTTCCTGGGGTCATAATGTCTAGATGGTTTAGAGTTCTGATGGAGATTCAGAAACGGTTTTAATCATGCTTCTTCCCTCTGCTCTAAGGAACAGGCTTAGGATGCGCTGCGTAGTAGCACGGTAATGGGGTTGATCTGTTGGTCAGTTTTGGCCCATGAGAAAATTTGTTCAACATCCTAGTAACTGGGAAAACAGGTAAACAGTGAGGTTACAAAAACTCCCACCATGTTAGGAACAATTGCAAAAACATTTTAAGATGTAGTGACTGGTCATTAAAATTGCAGGTTGCACATATGTCATGGACCTGTGGAGGAAGCGCAGTGCTAGCTCCACAGAAAAGCTATCCGCTACTGAGCGGTTGCAGTCAGGGCAGCTGCAGTGCTCTAATGCTGGGTTTTACACAGAGAATGGTCGCTGGTCATGGTGTATCCTGGGAGTGGGCAGTTTGGGGGCTTTGTTCAGTGATGATGTAGTTCTGTGTTGCTGCTTGAGGAAGGAAATGGAAAAAACAGATGCTGTAGCTGATCTCAGCTGTCCCAGCCCTTGTCCCCAGCCCACAGCAAGGCAGGAGCATCTGTCCGTTAACACAGTGGTTCACATAGTACCAAGCTACTACTGGTAGCGCTTGAAGCAAGCCTAAGATCTCATCAGTCTTGTGGGCAACACTGATATTTCAATGAATGTGTGCTACAGGCACTGCCTGAAGAATTTCCTGCGATTGTAGACCGTGCCAGGAACACTCGGGAGATGCTATATGTGCCCAGAGACAGATGGTTCAGGCACCTCTTGGCTTGGGGCTGAGGAAGTGTGGTTCCTGTCAAGGACAGCATATCCCTCTCGGGGCCTTGCTTGGTTCCTCGAGCGTTAGCACACAGAATTGGGCTGAGGAGGTTTGGGAGAATGTAACAAATGCAGATCCTGCTGTCCAGGAAGGAACAATTTGATGCTGCAGAATGAGCCTGGGGTGTCGGCGCTCCTGTGTGACCCTGCAGCCCAGGCCCCCGCCGCTCCATCGTTGGAAGCGGTTGGAAACCAGCACCATTATCAGCGAAAGGCCAGTCACAGGTCACCTCCTCCCATATGGAAAGCATGAAAGGATGTCCATCAAGTGTTGATAGCACTCCAGAGCCAATACATTTGTATATACGATTATATATGTAATTATATATATACACAATACAATTTTCCCTGCTAGTACAGTGCCTGTGTTAAGGAAGCAACTGCCTCATCCAAGGGAGTGAACCAGAACCCAGCGTTACGTGTTCCTGCATGAAGGAAGCAAGGTGGTAAGTAGGATTGCAGCCCTGAACTCTAGGAGAGCTAACTTTGGCCTTTTAAGGACCTCCTTGGAGGATCCTATGGTTAAGGCTCTAGAAGGTATGTGCACCCAAGACAGCTGGCTAATATTCAAGCATCACTTCCTCCAGGCTCAAGACAGGTGCATTCCTATGAATAAAATATCAAGCAAAGGGAGCAGGAGACCTGCATGGATGAGCAAGGAGCTTCTGGCAAACATCAAACAAGAATGAAGTTTATGGGATGTGGAAAAAGGGACAAGCCACTTAAGAGGAATGTAGGGATGTTGTCTGAACATGCAGGGAGGTGACTGGGAAGGCTAAGTTCTGTATGGAATTAAATCTGGGTAGGGATGTCAAGGACAACAAGAAGGGCTTCAAATACATGACCAGGAAAAGGATGGCTCGGGAAAGCGGGGGGGCCACTGCTGAACGAGGTGGGTGCCCTGTGACGAAGGATGCAGAGGAGGCGGTTTCTGACTGCCGCCTTGCTTCAGTCTTTGCTGCTAAGGCCAGCCTTCAGGAATGCCAGACCCTGGAGACAAGAGAGAAAGGCTGGGGAAAGGAAAACTTTATCTTGCTCGAGGAGGATCACGTTAGAGGTTATTTAGGCAAACCTGACACCCTGATGTGATGCACCTGAGTGCTGAGGGAGCTGGCAGGTGTTATTGCCAAGCCACTCTCCATCATCTTTGAAAGGTCATGGAGGACAGGAGGAAAGCCACTGTCACTCCAGTCTTCAATAAGGGCAAGAAGGAGGACCCAGGAAACTACAGGCTGGTCAGCCTCACCTCCATCCCTGAAAAGGTGATGGAACAGCTCATCCTGGAGGTCATCTCCGAGCATGTGGAGGAAAAGGAGGTTATCAGGAGTAGTCAGCACGGATTCACCGAGGGGAAATGATGCCTGACCAAGCTAATAGCCTTCTATGATGGAATGACTGTCTGGGTAGACAAGGGGAGAGTGGTAGATGGTGTCTACCTTGACCTTATCAAGGCTTCTGACACTGTCTCCCATAACATCCCCATAGGTAAGCTCAGGCAGGGTGGGTTAGATGGGTGGACAGTGAGGTGGGTTGGGAACTGGCTGAATGGCAGAGCTCAGCGGGCTGTGATCAGTGGTGCAGGGTCTGGCTGGAGGCCTGTAGCTGGTGGTGCCCCCAGGGGGTCAGTGCTGAGTTGGCTCTTGTTCACCTTGGTCATCAGTGACCTGGGTGAAGGCACAGAGCGTACCCTCAGCGAGTTTGCTGATGATACCAAACTGGGACCAGTGGCTGATTCCCCAGAGGCTGCGCTGCCATTCAGCGAGACCTGGGCAGGCTGGAGAGCTGGGTGTGGAGGAACCTAATAAAGTTCAACAAAGGCAAGTGCAGGGTCCTGCACCTGGGGAAGAACAGCCCCATGCACCAGCACAGGCTGGGGCTGACCTGCTGGGAGGCAGCTCTGCGGGGAAGGACCTGGGAGCCCTTGTGCACAGCAAGTTGCCCATCAGCCAGCGGTGTGCCCTGGGGGCCAGCAAGCCCATGGGGTCCTGGGGGGCATGAGGAGGAGCGTGGCCAGCAGGTCCAGGGAGGTGATCCTCCCCCTCTGCTCTGCCCTGGTGAGGCTGCATCTGGAGTGCTGTGTCCAGTGCTGGGCTCCCAGTTCAAGAGAGACAGGGAACTGCTGGAGAGGGTCCAGCGGAGGGCTACAAAGTTGATGAGGGGACTGGAGCATGTCCCTGATGAGGAAAGGCTGAGAGAGCTGGGCCTCTCTAGCCTGGACAAGGCTGAGCGGGGACCTTACCAATGTCTACCAATATCTTAAGGGTGGGTGTCAAGAGGATGGGGCCAGGCTCTTTTCAGTGGTGCCCAGTGACAGGACAAGGGGCAACGGGCACAGACTGCAGCACAGGCAGCTCCACCTGAATGTGAGGAAGAACTTCTTTCCTCTGAGGGTGACAGAGCTCTGGGACAGGCTGCCCAGAGAGGCTGTGCAGTCTCCTTCCCTGGAGACATTCAAAACCCGCCTGGACATGATCCTGCACAGCCTGCTGTAGGTGAACCTGCTTTAGCAGGGGGTGGGACTAGGTGATCTCCAGAGGTCCCTTCCAACGACAACTATGCTGTGATTCTGGGAGTCTGTATTAAGTTTCAGAACACAAAGGCTATTAGGAAGCTACCACCCTGCATCAGGGGCAGAGAGCCAGTAGGGAAGCCCAAGCTCACAGGTTTACCCGAACTGCTGGTGTTCCTCAGTGAGGTGGTGCAGGACTGTTTCCTCCACGAGCCCTTCGGACAGAGCCTGCTCCTTTTGCATGCTAGCTCTGTGGTTAGGGAACTTGCCCAGCAAATGAGATGCTTGAATTAGTTTCCTTTTTCAGCCTCAGGGTTTTGAACCCGCCTCCCTTACTTCACAGGAATATGTCCTAACCGCAAGGAGCTGGGCGGGTTTACTTTCTACTCCTGAATTTGGGCTGGGCTTTTAGCACAGCTTGAACTATTCGTTGCGTCACGAACAGCACAAGATGGAGCATGACTCCTAAAGCGCGCAGGTGGGAGTGGGTAGGTTCCGCTCTTGAGATCCTTGTCTCCACCTTGATTCTCCCAGACTCACTTAATGCAAAATACATCTCGGGAGCAGCATTCCCCCATCATTAACAAATTGGAAAGACTCCAGAGGCTTTTTATACAGCAGCTGAAATGTAGGAAGACCTAAAGACCCTCATCATTTCATTAGTAAGAACGAGCATAGCAATAAAACGCTCACCCTCTCACCAGCCTTGGGGCACAAGTGGCCTTCTGCCTCTTCCTCCTCTCCTTGCACAGTCCCTACCCAACCCTGAAGTATCTAGATCTGCAAACAAGAGTCAGGGGCACAGTGCAGATGACAGCTGATGTACTAGACCATAGGACAGGGAGAAACCCCTCACTAAGCTGAGCTGGGCAGCACTAATGAGCTTCATTTGAGCTTAAGACCTGCCTGGAGGGTTCAGATTTCCTGGCAGCCTCGAAGCACCACAGCCCTTCCCCAGCTCGGCTGCTGGATCTTTTCCCGGCGGAGCCTAAGGCGGGCAGGGAGGGAGACAACCCTTCCCCGGCACAGCAGTGCCCGGTGGTGGAGGCTGTTTACGGCACACAGCCCGGCTGTCAGCTGGTCGCAAGGCAGGTTCATACGCTATGGTTTCACAAACACTTGCTTTGGTTGCTACCTACAGATCGTATCCACAGCAGCACAGAGCTGCCGTGGCATTCCACCACTGCAGAGGAATGTCACTGGTGGGGACTGGTGAGGAATTTTGGCCAAGCCTGCTGAAGTCCCTCTCCTTACAGGTCACGTTTGCCGTGCCCTCTCAGGCTGCAAGATCACATTCTGGTCTTGTCAAAGGGCTTTTCACAGTGTTATGGCAGCAGAGCTGTTTCAGGTGTCACATGAAGTAGGTCCCAAGATAAAGTAAGGTTCCCCAAAGATAAACAACTGCTTACTGAGGGCCAGTAGAAACTGCAGGAAAGGGGAATGTTATGGCAAGGGCAACACACAGGAAGGTGGTGGCAGAAAGCACCGGCCTGGCCAGTGACGGAGGTGACACCAGAAAGCACATTCACAACTATATTCTCTTCTCCCATGAGTGCAAATATAGGCACCCTATTCCTTGACTGCCTCAGGAGAAAAAGAAGTTAGAGATTCCCTGGTGGACACGAAGACCTCTCTTTCCTTGCCTGTGTAATCCTTATCTCCCTTTCTCTAAGAGCTGCAATACAGCATCAGAAAGTATTTGCAGTTCTCCCCTGCCAGGATCCATCCAGGAGGAGAGGTTTCAGGAGACCATCTTCTCATACAAGCTAGGATCTCAAGGAAGGGTTCAGCCCAGCTGCTTCTCTGTTGGGCTCAGGTCTGGTGAGCCTGCCTCAGTGCTGTTCCCAGCTCCACACCTTTGTATATGAACTGGCTTCCAGAGGCTGGTACAACAATCAGAGCAATTGCTCGTTAAGCAAGAATTACAGAGGGCTGAAGCTAGGCTTGAAGAACTGAGAATGGGCAAACTCAGTGCAAGCCACAGAACCAATTCCAATGCCCTGCATGGAGGGATGGGATGAATGGAGCAGAGTTTACTCCTGTCAGAGTGCCAGGCTATACACTGGTCTCATTCAACCGGGCCATTTGGCTCTTAAAAAGCCTTTTTGTTTGAAAACTGATGATCTTAAGTACTCCAAAATTCACATGATGTCTCCTATTTCCTTGAAATGTTATTGCGTCTCATGAGAACCAAGAGTCTGGTTATTCATCCCAGTTTGGGAATTGTACAAGCTCGCATCCTGCTGGGAAAGGGCCTCTCATCCACCCTGTCCTGCATGCCACCCCTTCCACACGTGGGGAACCAGAAGCCCAAAGATGTGACCAGGGTGTTAAAAGTCACCTGCTCTAAACTTCTGTGAAGTGCTGCACGGCTCCTGCTACCCGTTTCAAGAAGGGATACTCCCACCAGGGTCACGCAGCTACACTCCATCAGCAAGGCTACGGGGGAGACACCATCCCAGTTTAAACCCACTTCAGTTTAGGTGTAGACACTTCCATGCAGACACACTGGGAACAGATCCTGTTGCCTACGTGGGTATCTGGTGCCATTTGAGAGACTCCTGAGCATCCAAGACACCTTGACGGGGCAGGTGAACATCCCCTATGAGCTTGCCTCCGCCTGGCCTCTACCTTCTGCTCCAGAAGGGTATATAAGGTGGCACTGGACACCTTCATATAGACAATGGGTCTCTTCACCTAGAAGGTACCAGAAACCGATTTTTGTAAATCAGTGGTTAAAATGCAGGGGGGGAGGGAATAGGAGGCAGGAACAGGCCCAAAGGTTTGGTTGGGGTGGGAGTGAGAACAGCTCTATATTGCAGAATAGGATGGGACAAGAGGTGGAGAAACAAAGCATACACATCCACACACACATGCTCAAAGCTACTATAACCACCAAGTAATAATCATAATGACTCCTTGGATTATAAATACTGGGAGAAGGGGAAAGGGAAGAGAGAAGGAGCACCTTTGAAACCCAATGGTATCTTTAAAAAATAATAATAATAAAAAGACAACCTCTATGCACAGCAAAACCTTCATTCCAGGCCTTCCTGTGAAGGACAGCTGATTTCACAATCACCTAAAAAGAAATCAAACTTCAGAAAGGAAACAAAAAAGCGGAAAATATTAAGCAATTAAAATACCTGTATTCACCCTGCCAGCGTTAGTGCGGCTCAGAGTGGGGCAGGCAGCATGCACACAAAGCTTAAACCCAAGGTAAACCCCCAAGTCTCTCTTCCCCATAGACACGTAAGTCAGTGCTGCAGAAACCCACCCCACAGCCCAAATGAGGTTTCAGCCCGTGATCCCCTCGTCTCTTCCAGTTCCTCACCCATGTGTGTGTCCCCCTGTGCCCCCCTGCTCTCCTCCCTCTGGCCATGCACCCTGCCTCGCACCCCCAGGCAGATGTTCCTACGGTGATGGTTAATCACCAGTAAGGTGTGGGGATGGGCAGACAGCTCAAGCACAGCTTGCTCTGTCGCTGCTCCAGCCTTGCACCGGCTCCATTTCTGTGGCACAGGAGCACAAACCTACCTGGGGCGGGGGTTACACCAACCCCACTCCCAGGTGGGGTGACAGCAGGAGCTGGGCAAAGTTGTTCTCCTAATGAAGTCGTGAGAAGGTCCAGGATGAAGGATGAGACAGGATGGGTGGGGAATCAGTGGGTGAATCAACACTATGACAGCAAGGGCTGAAAGACGCTTGTACTGCCTGGAGGGATAGGGCAGTGGAGTGACTGCACACAGCCCTGAGACAGCTGATATCTGTGGAAATGGGTAACTGGCCTCGAAATGCTAAATGAGGGATGCTAATTACAGCAAGATGCTTCCTCTTGGTTAATCAGGAAGAAAACCTGTTTGTTATATCATATCAAATTCACAGCATAGTCTTGATTGGTAGCAAGAGTAAATGATAAAACCTTAAGTCATCCCCAGAGCAGCATTCCTCAAAGACCCTCAGTGAGTCTGGGTCCAGATCACATCAGCTTGATGAAAACAAAAAAAACCAATGGCATTTTTCACAATGTTGCACATGTCTGTTGTAGCCGGCAGTTACTGAAATTGAACCAAAGCCTCTGATGCAGCCTAACCCCGCTCTCACAACTGCTCTGCTACAGCATCTGCTTCTTCCAAGACCACATTTTTTTTGCATACATAGGAGTATTAAACCTGCTTTGACAGAATTCCTGGAGCTGTACATGCTTACTCAAAATCTCCACGTAGCAGAGACACCTAACCAAAGTCACTTGGCTATTTAAAAGTGATGGTGTTGAAGCCTACAGTTAACACGTTCCATGTGGACTGAATACTTCTATATGTTGGTTAAAACTCTTTAGTTTTCTTCTTCATTTGGAACTTTCAAACCAGCAGTATAGCACTAGTTTATGCAAAAACTGATAGCTAACTTCAAGAGTACATTGTATATTTGGTACAGTCAGAGAGAAACAGGCGCCACATCCCACAAGGAAAACTTTTATTAAAGTTTTCTGTGAGTTATTTGAGCATCCAGGAGCCTCTATAATAAACCAGGACAGTAAAGGAATACAGAGAGAAAATACAGGAGTTCTTTGATAAGAGATTATACCTCATTTGACCTGGAGTCTCCACCTCTCCCAAACAAATAATGGGTCTCTGTGGCACTGCCAGAGCCAGCTGTAGGATTAAAACTATACATACTTTTAGTCTCACAGCAGTCACTGAGGCACTAAAAAGGCTAAGTATCACAGCCCCTGCTTTGCTGGATGGCAGGCAGCTACAAAGGGTCCAACTTCTTGTCCACAGTTAGAGTATGTGCAGCTCAGGCATCCGACCTGTGAGTCTTGGTCTCAGCATTTCCTCAGTGGATGCACTGAGGAAAGTTCCCATCCCTCATGGCACCACAGGACTGATGGACCCCCCCCCCCCCCCTGCAAGAGCCAGGCTGGCTGTGAGAAAGTCAGCAGGTACCAAGCAGGGGATGCTGTGGAAATAGGGGGGCTCTGTCCTCCCTATGCTTCTTCCATTTTCTCCGAAGCTCTCGGAAGCAGCAGCTGCCCCTCTGTATGATCCTGGGAATCACGATACCCTTCTCCACACAGTCATTTTCATGCCAGGGCAAACCCCATTCTGTGCTCAAATTATTTAGGGTCACAGAGGTTGAGGGATCCTGCACTGCAAACCGGCGTTAGTCACTGCAAGCAGGTTGGCCTGAGCTAACCACATGGGTAAGTGAGTCATAGAAATGCAGGAGATTCTCTCCCTGGGCAAGGAAAAAAACCCCAAAAATAAGCGGTTCTTCAGGTGAGTGCTTTGAGAAAAACCTGCTTAGTCCACAAGTCCTGAGACTGATGGGCCAAAATTTTTGAATACTGAAAGCACAAGCTAGTATTACAGCAAAAGACCTCATTAGGAGAGACTTAGTCAGTCTTTTCTTGTGGGCAACATCCATGTAACTTTGGCCAAACCCCATGGAGGCTAATGGGAAACCCCTCCATAGATCTTGATGCACCAGGCCCCAAAATCCAGTTCTGAGGCTCTCTGTAATGAGCGTGCAGGATCCTACAAGGCCCTCACACGCAGCATCAAAGAAATGCAGCTGGGTTTATTACAGCTGTTTATGAAAACTATCACAAAAGTGGCATGCCACTGCCAGCTGGGCTTTTGCCAGAGGAAGCTCTGCTAAATTAGGTTGAGAAATATTCGGTTAGTGGCACAGATACATTTATATATAGTTTTCGGTGTTCACCCAGAAGTTCTCATTAGCAGGACACAGGCAAAGGGGATGGAGGAAAGGAAAAAAGCCACCAAATTCTTGGGAGAGGCAGCCAAGTTGTTTCAGTTGGTATCTGTAAAGCCAACACTGCTGCTACACTGACACTTGGACCATTAAACATTGCATTGTTTAAGCTGAAAAAAAACACCCTTGGAGTTTTTGCAGGAAGACTTATTCTTGTCCAAATAAGCAAGGTCATCTCTTCCATCAGAGCATTACATGGGGGAGAAGAAAGGAGATCAGAGCAGACAGCCCCTCAGGCTAACTTCACACTCCACACCTTGGGGTGGGCCCGGGGGGAGCCTCCTTCAGTCTCTCACTTCCTGGGAGTGAAAGCCAGGAGGCAGATGGTGTTGCTCAGAGATGTCTGACTCACTGCAAAGGCAGCTGGACAGAACAAGCAAAATCAGATACCACTGTGCAAGCATACTGGGTGGGTTCAGGTGATCCTGCTATAAATCACAGTCAGCATTTGAAAGGGTCAGAATCAATTATTTCTACATCAGTGCAAAAGGACATCCAAAACAAACTGCACAGGATTCACCAGGGCAAGGGAGGAGGCAGGAGGAGGGTTAATGTATTCTGTGCCACCCCCCTGAACAAAGAGTGACGGTCTGGGGACTCGACTCGGGGAGGGGACTGCAGTGTCTGGGCTCCCAGAAGATGAGCCAGCACAATGACTGGATGCCAAATGTTGCACGCTGGCAGACAAGCCTTTGGTAACTCAAGGCTGAAGGTCCAGGCTGCTTCCTCTGCAAACTTGTTCTTACACTTGGTATTGATTTAAGGAATGGGTGGATTGCTCTTTTGTTACTTCATGGAATTAGAAAGAGGAGGATGTGGTGTAAACCATGGGCAGTAGAGACACTGGCCAGAGGGACTTTAAAGGGAAAAGAGTAGAAAAGCTCTGGGCTAGCAGCAAATGAAACTTCGCAAACCTTCCTGGTCTCCACAGTCTCCAAACAGACCACCAGCCATATTGTCATAACCTCCTCCTGGCCCTTTCAAGAAACCAACCCTTCCTCTTCCACCCCCATGTTTTAGGCCACTGATCAAGACCTGTTGTTGCCAGCTCACCATTCTGAGGCACCATCCGTGGGAAAAACCCGGACACCAAAGGGAACATTGGTGACAGTACTTCAAGGCCTTACCAGACACCATCATTGTTGCGGGTGCATCTCCCACCTCGCTCCAACCACTTTCTGGGGCAGACTCGATCTGAATGCATTTAACTAAACCCTGTCACTGCCCCACGTGTCTGAGGGCACACTCTTTCTTCTCCATCCTGTTCAGTAACCACCACACAGATTCAGGTCTTTTACTCAAAGCCTTGCCTACACGTTGTAGCTGAGAAGTGAAACACATGAGGAGTTGTGGAGTTCTTATAAGCCCCCTTTAGTTAACTGAGCTACCAATTAGGGCGGGGAAAAAAAGAGTTTTCTCTCAGGCACAAAAGCAACAACAGAGAAAATGGCAATCATCAGCAGGGAAGCCAACTATCTGAAGTCAACCAGAGACCACATCCATTAGCAGTGAGCTGTCAACTCCCCGACCCAGCAGGCAGGCAACTGCCTGTACACTTAAAGCAATCTCAATATTTGCATATACTCTAACCTCCCACCGCGTGTTAGGGAACATACTCCCCTTCTGCATCCCAAGGTGTCAGGCTGTAACATTCTCAAACAAGTTTGTCCACAGGTGAAGTCACTGAGACGCAATGTGTGAACGTATCCAGCTTGATGCCACAGGTACGATCCAGCCTTTGTTAAGGAACAGGGAACAGGATCAGCTTTTTCTAACCCCACCCCATCTGGTCACAGCCCATTAATAAACCACCTAAGGACACATGGCACCAGACTTCAGGAGAAGAGGCAATCCTCTGCTCTACAGGCTCCACCGCAGCTGGTGGGCAAATGCAGGGTGAGGACACACGGTGATGATGGCCACATCCTCACACACTACTCTGGGTAGGTCCGACACCTGGAGAGCCAGGCAGGCACCTCCTGCCCCTGCACGATGCTCACATTCATTAGGGGATAAGGAACGATGGCTTCTGCTGCAGAACGCAGTGAAGAATGGTGGCGGTTGCCCAAAATCAACAGTTGCCATCCCTGCTCCCCCCTTGCCTCTGGTGGTGGCGGAAGCAGCCGGCTGGATTCCTCCCCAAGCTGTGTTTCCCCTCATCCCATGGCAGGACACAGTTCAAACCAGCCCCTTATCCCCAGGGAGGCTGAGTTCAATTGGGCTACACTGCTGGAAGCCCTTGATCCAGTTCTGGGAAATCCCCACAGCTCCACTGTACTGGGCAGAGGCAACCAACTCCTATCATCCCCTGAGCTCAGGGCTGCCAAGAAACTCCTTTCCATACAAGTCTCATCTGGCTTTTCAGCATGGAGCTCTTTTGACTAAAACCACAATACTTAGCATGCTTCAATGATCAAGCAGAGGGCACGGGAATGTCACTGAAAACACTTGGCTTCCAAATGCAGCATTGTTCTTCCCTTACCCCATTCACAGATCCTGACCAGAACATCCCGATCAAGCTCTAGCAAAGTTTTCCAGCAAATCCAGCAAGGAGTACCACAGCACTATTTGATCCATCATCTCCCTGAACACACACGAGCCCACACTTTACAGGAAACCCACACGTCGCACAAGCCCACCAGTGTCTCACCACTGCTCCCAGGAGCAGCCCTTGTGGAAGCATCTCCCCCCGCCTTCGTGGCTGCAGAGGTCCATCAGCCGCAGCCTTGGCCAAACCATCCTCCGTGACGCCACCATCAGCCGGGAAGGCTGGCCATGCCCGGCGCACGTTTCCCGATGCCCACTGATGCCACGGCAGCTGGATGTCACAACCTGCCCACCAAGCTCGGGTGACATTTTCAGCCTCACACCCTGCAGGCTGCAGCACCAAGCACCTCTGTCCCAAGTCCCGTCCCAAAAGTCTCATCTCCAGTGTTCTGGTTGCATCAGGTTCCAGACGTGGCTCGGAAAGGCCACTCTGCCGCCATCCCTCAGTGGCAGCCTGCTTTCCCACCCTGGAGCCGCTTTGCCTGCACAGTCATCTGCCAGGCACCCACATCCCCCCACGGCTTTTATTTTGCATCCTTTCCCCAGCCCACCTCGCTGCTTTGCCCAGCTGCCCCACACACCAGTGGCTGGCTTGACTGTGGGGCCCCACGTTGCCATCTTCTCCCCGTCAGCCCCACCGTGGGGAGCAGAGCATGGTGGCCATGGCTCATCTGAGAGAAAGGCGGCCTGGTAGGAATCGTTCCTAGGAAGGCTGCATGAGTAATTTAAGAGAGGGGGGAAGAAAGCGAGCTAATTAAAGACATGTGATAACATCACAACAGTTTTAGCCACATTGAATATCCAATTAGGTCTAGTAAGCCTTTGGGCCACAGCTGTGGGAAGGGATCCTGGGCCTGGCAGAGATGGGCCGGCACCCACCGAGAGCCTCCCGAGCGACCAGGGAGCACCGGTTATGGCTCCTTTTTTGGGTAACCCCCCCCAGGAGCAGTCCCGGGGCAGCACAGCCCCATGCCTGCAGCCCTGGCCACATCCCTTGTCCATCCAGCCGCTCTGTGGGCACGTGGCACACATTGGCTGTGCAGCCAGCGTGCGCTCCTGCAGCTCCCAGCAATATTAATTCTGAAAAAGTGCCTTTTTTTTTTTAATATATTTTTTTTAAATACCGTTTGCACACACATGCAGTTGCATTGCTTACAGCAAACACTTCAACATGCGCTGGCATACACACACGAGGGGGGGGAAAAAAAAAAAAGACGAGACAACTGAATTGACTGGAAGCAAACAGGAACTCCAGCCCTGGGTCTGGAAGCAAGGTAATAAAATTCAGCCCGTGGTGTATTTTTCGTGGGATACTCGCCTGCCTGCCTGGGTTTTTGCCGTCTTACGGTGGGATGTGCAAAGACCCACCCGCAGCAGCGCTGGAGAGCACCTAAGTTGCTGCTAACTCCAGCAGCGGGGGTAACGCGCGGCAGGGCGCTTCTTTTGAAGCAGCATTTTTTCCCGCAAAACCTCTCGCAGCATTTTGACTCCGCTGGAAAAGCCGCTCCGAAAATCCGCTGCAATGAAGGGCAGGGGCAGAGGGCGCGGGGCCAGCCCCGGGGAGCCGCGGGCAGGAGGCAGGACAACCCCCTCGCTGCAAAAAAGGAAAACATCGTTATTTTTTTCAGGGAGAAAGCCCCGCTGGAGGTGACCGGGAGCCTCGGCGCACCCCCGGGAGCAGGGCCGGCGGCGGGGGAAGGGGGGACGGCAGCGTCCCCCCGTGATTTTCCCACAGTGGAAAGGCAAGGGAGGGCTTTTGACACGATTGTTATTAATTATTATTATTATTTGTAGCGAGAAGGAAGGAAGCTCTACGGGAGCAATGCCGCTGCCGCAAAGGAAATGTGGGAAGGCCAGGAGGGAAGCGGCGGGGCGGGGGCCGGCGGCGCAGGTAGCGCGGCGGCAGGAAGCGGGGGCGGGCGGCGGGGCGGGCTGGGGCCGGGGCCGGGGCCGGGGCCGGGGCCGGCGCGGGGAGCCGCGCCGAGGGGAGGGGAGGGGAGGCGGAGCCGGCCGGGGGGTGGCCGTAAGGTGAAGGTTGTTGCAGTGGGTTCATTAAAAGACAGAGTTCAACTCCTCGCCGTGGCAGAGCGCTGCTGGGAGGCCGGTTCAGCGGCGTGCGGAGTGCGGGGGGAAGCAAAAGGAAAGGGGGACAGAGAAAGAGAAAGAATCCGGGAGGGGAGGAAACCCGCAGCGACTTCAGAGAACGCGAAGAGGCGCGGGGCAGGAGCGGCGGAGACCGCGGGAAGAAGGGGCAAGGCTGTGCGCTCCCGAGGCCCGACGAGGAGGAAGGATGATAAACGTGGTGACCGTGTGGCTGGTGGCCCTTTGCTTCCAGGCTGCTGTCCCGGTGAGCCCGCCGCGAGCGGAGCGGAGCGGAACGGGGCGCGGCGCACGTGGGGCGGCGGGCCCGGGCGGCGGTGCGGGGCCGGGCCGGGAGCAGCCGGGCTGGGGGCTGGTTTCCCCCTTCCGACAGGTTTTTGCCGGGGAGCGCCGGTGGCCTTTTGTGCTGGCGGCGGGCTGCAGCCCGGGCTGCCCCGGCAGCCTTAATTCAAACCAGACGCGCTGCGGCTGCCCCTGACCCGCCGGCGGCTCCGCCCCGGGGCGCTGCTGGGCGGGTGGCGCTGCCCGGTGCCCCCCGTCGGGGCGCGGGAGCCCCTCGGGCCGCCCGCGAAAGGCCGGCGGGGTGGTGGGGGGGGATGCTTACGCCTTCCCTCCGGCGCGGTGCGCCCCGAGGGGGGTGAGCGGTAAGTTTGGGTGAACGCTCGCATGTGGCTCTTTGTGGCTCGACTGTGGCCGGGCAGCCTTCCCCCGCGCCTCGCGGGCAGGGGTGACACGGGGAACGGGGGCGCTCCCGCCGTGCCCCCGGTACGGCCCGGCTCCGACGGCAGCTGGGGGCTAGCTGCTCCCCGACCGCCTTTGTGCCCCCGGAGCCAGCGGGCGGCACAGGGGTGCCTCGTACCTCTGCCTGCTAGAGCTGTAACGCGCTGGTGTCGGCTCGGCACGTGACCCCCCGTGCCCCTGCTCGGCAGCAGCCCCGGGGACACCGGCCCCGCTTCCTCCCCGGGGTGGGCGGGCGTCCCGGCTCCGTCCCTCGCCGCTGCCTCCAGCCCTGCGGAGCCGCCTGGGCTGGGCGTGGGGCCGCCGCGCCGTCCCTCCTCAACGCCGGAGCGCTGCGGCCGTGGGGCTCGCGCTTCCCCAGGACGCGGGTGTTGCGGGAGCGGCGCTGCCGGGGGCGTGCGGAGCGGGGCTGCGGGCAGCCGTTCGGCCTGGGCAGGCGCCGCGCCCGTCAGCCGCTAGATGTCACCCGCGAACCGGGGATGGCCCCGCCGCCCCCTGCCCTGCCCTCCCGCTGGGGCCCGGTAACAGCGCCCTGCTCGGGCCCGGGGCCGCCGTGTGGGGATGCCGAGTGCGGGGCAGGAGCCTTGCGGCCGCCCCTCGAGAAGGCACGAAGCCCAGGTCGCCATCCCCTTCCCCAGTGGCGAGGGACACCCGCTCCCCGTGTGCCCGTTGCTCGTGGAGTCTTCTCCTTTGCATGAATTAGAGGAAAAAAGTGGAACGTGAGGCTTTGTCTGAGCGGGCGGGATCACCACAGGCAGAACTGGTGGGGTTTTTTCTTTCTGAAAGGGAATAATTGATTTGGAACTTGTCTGGAGATGAGTAGCCGCGGCGGTTGGATAAGGAGTGGCAGAACAAAGCGTGTGGCACGATCTAAGCTGCTCAAAATACCTCCAGTTGTCGCTGTACCATTCTGTCTGTGAGCTCGTACCTTAGGTCTGGACACATACCCTGCTAGCCTACATGGCAGCAAGTAGTTACGAGATGGCTAAACCCGAGAAGTGTGTGAGCTAATCAGCCCAGTTTCGTGGGGAGAAGGCTCTGCTCATAGCTTCTGAATAAAATGGAAAAACTGCAGTTAATTTGTAGCCTCTGAGGTGCATGTGGATGAGGTTCCCGTGTGGTAAATACTCCCTACTAGAAATGAGAAAGATGTGAATTAAATGCTTGTCTGGAGTTTTCCTGTGCGTGAGAGACGCAGGCCTGGATGCAGCTTCAGGCGGAGGGGTTTCCTGGGTGAACACATGAAGCAACAGAAGTCCTTGGGGCTCCCTGGTGACTCAGTGCTGAGGCTGTTTCTCTTTTGGTGATCACGTGGCCTTTTTCCCTGTGTCAAAATGTCAGTGACACAGATTAAGCTGCCTTTCCCACCCATCTGGAATAATCATGCTTTTGCATCAAGTGGCAGGAAACCTTTTGTGTTGGGCACAGAAAGCAAAGTGACCTTACCGCAGTCCTTTGTGTATACCAGATCACGGCGCTGTGGGCGCTGGCATGGCTGTGTTGGGTTCTTGGTGGTCTGACCGTTGGAAAGCGTGCCGCTGCTGCTGGTGCATTGCTTGACTGCTGTTGCTGCCTGACTTTACTTGTCCGTGCTCCCATGTCGTAGAAGTAGTAAGCAGGAACTAGAAAGCGGCCAAACGATGGCTGTTTTCTTTCTGAGTACTCTTACCTGCAGGAATGGCTGGGGAGGTTCCTATTCTTCAAGGTGACGCGCTCTTGCTCAAAATGCCTTGCAGGAGAGAAATTGCCCTCTGTTGTTATGATGCGGGGGGGGCATGGACTTCCTTGAAATAAGAAGGCTGATGCATCATAATGGATTAACCTGGTTATTCTCTCAAATGGAAGCTTTGACATGGTATAACCCTGCTGTCAAACTAACTGAGCCGAGATGTGTAGCCTGCTGCAGGACAGCAGTGGACAATCCAGCCTGTACAATGAGGGAAAACAAAGTTTGGATTGTTTCATCTGGTGTAGATGCATGCTGGCGATTAACACAAGCCTAGCAGAGCAGCCAGAGTGTTTTTCCAAGGGTGATGTCATTCCTATCTGCATGTAAACTAATTAGAAGAAATTGGGTAGCTCAGCTCGCTTATTAAACTTGCAGGCAGTAGATAAGGAGGAAACACTTTCTTCTATAGTCTGTGTAGTGCAGTGTCACATTATTTATCAAGCATTATGAACAGCGCTTCTTCATCTGAACCCTCACTTGCTGGTGGCTACCTCCCAGTAAAATGTTAACTGTTGTACCTGGTTAACTGATTAGAGCAGAGACAAATAACTGGTGTGTGTTGTGTAAGGGGGCTCAGGTGTGAGCTTGTATTCTTTTGTTCCAGGTTTCTCTCTGTTTCAAGTGGCTAGAAGAGCTAAAATTTTTAATGGCAGCACTCTGAAACTTCTGGAAACCAAACAATCCTCTCTAACAACCTGAGACAAGTTACAGCAAGTGCAAGAAACCTGTAAGCCTTCTAAAATTAAGCTAGTGTACTAACCTGAAATGTAGGCTGCTGTTTTAGCAGCAAAATTGGTCCATTATAAGTATGTGTTTTGCATTGCTAGTGCTTAGATGTCTCCAGGTGGCCTGTGTAGTAGCACTTCATCCTGACCATGTCTAAAGAGCCTCTGAGGGGGACATTCCACACTTGTGTCATCTGGCATCTAGGGAGCTGGGATTTTAGTCGGGCTTGCTACAGGGAGGAGGGAGCCTCTTACAAGAGAGAAGATAGGACCCCTTTCCTGAGGAGGTGCTGTCAATGATAAAATTGCAGTGCTTCAGCATTGTGGCGTTAGTATTTTTGTCTTAGATGTCTCCTGCTCTTCGTTAACGCAGAGCTATTAATACGGCGCTCTGGGATAGCTGGAGATTGATGTACTTGGTGAGACATAGGGCACTTCAAATGGCACTGGCCCCTCAGGGCAATGTTCACTTGGTGTTAAGGCACCTAAATGTAGGTGTCTGTATGTGTTCTAGGTGCCTAAGCTCTCATTATAGTCATGATGATGTAATTAGTGGAGCCAAAGAGAGCGATTATCTGACCAGCCACTGCACACCTACTTCAAGGTGAGTTGCTTTGTCAGGGTTTTGACTGGATCTCATTTTGCCTATAAGGGAAGCATAGACACATTTACTATAGTGTTTTTTTCATCTGAGAGCAATTTAGCTCAAGGCTTTTTATTTGTTAAACTTTTATGATAACTCTGTCCAGAAACAGACTGGACAGATGCTGTTTCTGTGCCAAGAGAACTAGCAAAGCAGTGGGAAACATCAGCTTTCAGCTAGAACAACAGCTCTCTGCTGTTCGAGTGCAACTGGATTGGTGCCCCCAAACAATACCATAACCTTGCTCTGCTAAAGGCTGTGGAAGACATTAGGGAGTATAGTTGGGTCCTGCATCAGCGTTCTGAAGTGAGGAGTGTGAGCAGATTTTTTTTTTGGGGCGGGGGGGAAACAACAGCTTGTGAGCTGTTGAGGAGGCAATGGAGCACTTCAGTAGAAGGCACTGTTTGTGGATTAGAAGTAAGGAACCCTTGTTACTCCCTAAACTTTGCTACAGGCAATAAACTTGCAAGGTGTGGAAGTTGTTTTGGACTTCTGGTGCTTCTCATTGGTTCTCTTCTGAGCTGAGAATATACTCTGAAATGCAGAGAGAGTGTGGTGTCTCCTTAGAAGCATGGAGTGTCCGTTCTGTTAACAGGTCTCTTAAGTTAGAGTTGGCTAGTGTACTTCATTTTAACTCTGTTAGGCTACTGGTGTACCGCAGAGATAAGCTTTATCTGGCCTGGCTAGAAACCTGGGATAGTGCACTTTCTGCTATGGAGATGCTAGTGGAAAAGTTACTGCACTATGAACCCTTACCTCAAGGTGAGATAACGTTTGGACCTCCTACAAGCAACTCCTGTGCAGCAACATCTGCTAATGTGGTAGTTTCCCAACCTCTCAGTTTCTCAAGCAGTGCTTGGCTGTAGTTGATGTTCTGGGTCTTGTGGAACCGGCATGGGTCCAACAGAGTCTGTTAGCTTGGGCTCCTTGCCATGCCTGACTGTAATGTTTGTATCTCACTGCTGAGACCAGTCTCACCAGTGAAGCTTGCTTTGCTGGATGGGAACCAGTGTGTTAGTGGGATTTGGATGGAGCTGGTAATAAACTTCCCGTTGAGTCACTGGAGCTGCAGCTACAACTGAGTCATGGAGGTGTTGTAAGTCATGGCTTTTCCTGCAAGGCTTCTTGTTTGAAACTCCTTTGAGTATTGATCAGCTGAAGAGTTCTGTCCGCTTCACTTACACATCTTGCTGCTGTGCTCTCTGGCAGAACTCTCTTCTCTGTAGCCCTTGTTTTTGAAATACGGTTCTCTTTAATGTCCACTCATTTTGCCACTTACTGTTTTGGGCTTTTTTAATAACTGGAAGGTCTTCAGGATTGCTATTGCAGAATGACTCCTGACTAAATCGAAGGCACTGAAAAAAGAGGGAACTGCCTGCCAGCCAGCTTAAAATACAGGTGTTTTGCCTTTCATGGAGGCTCTTGTGTTCTTGTCATACTCCACTCCGTAACTTTTCTGCACTGCTTGTGCAGTAATGACAATGTCTTGTATGCCAATCATGGAAGCAAAGGCTGACAGTCTGGATTTCTGGCTGCAGGCAGTCCCAGGTACACACTCCTGTCGACCACCTTTCTGCAAAGTGCAGATGGTTCGTGCAACAACTTCTCCGAGTGCCTTGGCTCCATCACCTGAGCGTACACAAGCCGTAGCTAGAGAACGGGGGGATACCCTTTGTCTGCCTGTGCCATGCAATAAGGAGCTTACTGCCTCTCAAATGGAAGGAAACTTGAACTCTGTTCCAGTTGTGAGGGGAGCACGCTGAGTTCTTTCTGGGCAGCATTATAGACCATGACTGTCCTTGAGCTGTAAGCAGGAAAGCTCTTCTAATTAGTTTCTAATGGTGGTGGCAGTACACATCCTGGTCAGTCAGTAGTTCCAGTCCAGCACCTTGCATCTAGGGGATTGCTAGACAATTAGACTCCATGCTGAAGCCAGAGGTGGGCAGGGGAGCGTGGAGCCAGTCTACCATCTGGAGAGTGAGCAGTGATTAATATAATGATTTCCAGATGAGAGCTGTGGTGAGGCTCCATGTCATAGCAGTGGTACTGCTGTGGCTGTGTTGGTAGGGAGCCTTTGTATGTTCCCCGGGGGATCAGAGCTGGCAGCTACAGTGCTGTAGGAAGAGACTACCTGGCTCTTCCCTGTCCCACAACAGGACCCTATTGCTGCCTCATTGTTTGCTTTGAGATCACTAGAGTGGAGAAATACAAATGTAGGCATCTATATATTTATATGGACAGATATCTATCCCTGTAATGTGCTGTTGGTTGACCAGCTCACAGCAGGATTTGGAAGCTGTGTGCCCTGACTTCAGGATGGCGTTCTGGGAGATTTAGTGCCTGTGCTCTGCACGACCACAGGAGCTCAGAGCAGCACGTCTTTCTACCAAAACATCAGTCTTGGGTAAAAGCGTCTCTGCAGAAGAGAGAACCTGTTATCCCATTAGCCAGCTAATAGGTGTCCTCTTTAGGGACAGAGCTCAGGCTTTCTTTAGTCAAGAGGTGGAGGGCTAGGAGGAATAAAAGCCCAAACTAGAGAAACCACAAAGCTTGAATTCATATCTAACATGAACACTAATATATGTGCTATTTTTCACTCCCCTGCTGTGCTCTCTGTGCTTATGAAACTGCAATAGAGACTCTTGCACTGGCAGATTTGATGGCCAAATGAGATTTGTCCACCTCATTGGCTCTAACAGGGTATAAATGGCACCTACGTGCAGTGGAAAAGTGGTAGTGAGGCTTGCATCGAAACTTGCCTAACAGCCTGCAGCTAGACAGCTTTGACTTCTAAATCTCTTTCTGTCCTAATGGAGGAATCATCTGGATTGTGACTACTTTCCCATCAGTGAACAAAGCACCTAACAAAAGAGACTGACTCTGGCATGTCTGGGCAGTGGCAAAGGAGTGCTCCGCTATCATGTGCTTACATCAACTGACTCATGGCCTCAAAGAGGAAAGCTGCTAGCTTAATCCTCCAGCAGCATCGGCTCTGCTCTGAAGCATGTTTAACTTGCAAAAAGTTCCTCTGTCTGCACCTGTAGTCACACAGAGCTGTGAAACAGTGGTGAGCTTCTTCCTACAGCAGCTGGAAGATGCGATTATGAATAATTAGAAGTTCTTCCTGTAGTAGCTGAAAAGTGCTAAATGCTCAGCGTGCTCCCACCTCCCCAGCATGCAGCCAAAAGGGGTAAAAAAACCCCCTCTTTACACTGATTCTAGTAAGTGAAACAGGCTAAGCACTAGTCATCCTGTGGCCAAATTAAGTGCTAGAGTCCCAATCATTTAGCAGATCTTATTTTTTGACCTGTTCTTTTAACACTCCCCCTACCACCAAATTGCCTGCTGGGGAACCTTCCCATGCGTTATTTGGGGACATACCAGTTGGCAAGGCTGGAAACTATGCCAGAGATTGTTCTAATAATTTGATGGTGTAGATTGGGATCCAGTGCCTGGGGATGTTCCCTGATATTGTTTAATATATGAGTATGGATGTAGCCAGTGGGTCTCTGGCAGCAGGCCCAGAATATTATGAAATGGCGAAAACTGCAGTATCCAGTGAAAGAAAGTGAAAGTTTGTAATAGGAGATCACAACATTCTCATTGAAAACTGAACTTTTTTGGAGGCTTCTGAAGGATGAGCAGCTGCAGTTGCCTGAGAAATCCTGTGTAATCAATCAGCTGAGGTTTGCAAAGTGAACGCTACAAACCTGCCAACAGCAAAGCATCCGGTGTAGCGGTGATGGTGCTGGTACGTGCCAGTGATGCAGCCGGTGCTTTTAGAAATGGCCCTTAGAAGTGGTCCTTCAGCATTTTATACTCTCTTAAGAAATACATCATGCTGATTAGGGTCAGTAGTCAGTGAGTAGACCCAGAGTTTATCTGAATATGAAGTATCTTTAACTTAGTGATGTTTGAACAGTGTCCTTCAAGTTTGATCTGCTGTTACGTAGCATCTAGCTATCCCAAAGGTATTCCTTGCCAGAAACTTGCCTCAACTAAGGGACATGTTGTGCAAGGAGTAACTTGGTACTAAAGCGCTTCACCTTGCCTTGCAATTTTTTAGTACTGTTTTATTGACTTGTCTTGATGCCTGATAGTCCATTAGAGGTGGCATTAGTGATGTGTCTTGTCTCTTCACAGCATAGATGTGTAAAACATGGGGATGTCCAAACCACAACTTAAGTCTTACAGTTGCCCGTATGAAGCAGGAGAGCGTTTAGACTCCACAAAAGTGATAGCATGTCCCTCTAAACTCTAACCTCCTTAGCTGGTTTAGTGGCTGCTCTGAAGCAAGGCCATGGGGAAGAGAGGTGAACAAGCTGTATACCCAAAAATGAAGGCACGAGGTTAGCTGAAGCTAGTATCTGTTACTACAGCGAGACTTGGCCAACAGCTTGGATCAAAGGGAAGCTCTCTGATTTATCCTGCCTTTGTAACAGTCCGTTGTGTGGGGCTCCGTTGTGCAGATGTGATACTGAACTGTGTAACTGAGTGACTCTAGGTTAAATTAGTTTAATCCACAAGGTGTTTGGTCAAGAAATGCCTAATGTTAATTAATGAAATGAGTAGAAATGTAGGTGACCAGAGCACAATTGCAGCAGCAGTTTTTTTAAGTTGTTTCTGATGGGAGGATTTCATTTGATGCTTCAGCTTTGAAATGATACTTCAACACCCTCATAACACCCTCCTGACTCAGCTTGGAAGTACACCAGCGAGCTTCCATAATCTCACTGAAGTGTTGCATAATTTAACTGTAAATGGGGCAGTAGTAAGCAACTGCTGTCAGAACTTGGTCTTACATGCAGGATTACCAATGCTTTTGTAAACCTGAACATGGAGACCATTAGTGTCCTAGGAAGAGGCACCACTGCAAGCTTGATCTCTGCGCCATTTTATATGGGTAGATCACTTGCTGTATGCTCCAGTGGTTGTGAGTGTGCACATTTCTTAAAGGGAGTTTATGGAGTCCGAACTGTGTTATGCGTTAATTTGGTGAAATGTGGTCCAGCCTGTGCCCAAGGACTATCTGGCCTATTGCTGTTTATTCCAAGGAGACTAGCAGTACCCAAAACATACCCATACTGCTTTTTCTTCAGCACCTGCACTCGGGAGCTGCTAAGGTTATGTGGAAGGAAGGGGTGATGCTGAAAGAGCTTCTTTGAGAAGACTTTTGGGATGGGGGGAACAGGGTATTACTGATCTGAGACGTAGCTCCTGCATCTGGTGGAGATGTTTCAGTCCTCTTGTGCATGGCTTAGTCATGCTGGTGTAACTGCATCTGTTTGGCAGGGATGACTTCTGCATTCTAAACAGTCTAGGCTTAGTCAACACTGTGAGATCCTGTGGATAAAAGAGACCTGATAGTATGCCTCATAATGTAGGGAGAGACCCGATTTCTTCATAGCCGTGCTAGTTTACTTGAAACTGGAAATAACGAGACATAGAAGCAAATGGGAAAAGTACACTTAACCATGCGCGTTTAGTGTGAGACCTGCTGAAGCACAGGAACTGCCCTGCATCGGATCAAACCCAAAACCTAAAGCTGCTTGCATGGTCTGTGTGAGTCCAGCAACCGGCTGCTGATTGAAACTTGCAAGTTCCTTCTTTACAGACTGGCGGCTGACTGGTATAAATCCAGCTGTTCAAGAGCACAGTTTCTTGGAACTGGTTAGAGCTCGGCTGTAGGGAGCATGAACAAATCACAAGGGAGCCGCCGAATGCCAACTGGTGGCTCATTTTGCTGCCCAAGTCTAACTTCTTCTGTAGCAGACTGACAGATCACAGCACCAGGGGATCAGGTTGTGGGGTGTGACTGGTCCTGCCATCTGGTGAGCACATGTGAGATGGAGACTGGGACAGAGCCAAGCTGCTCTTTCTGGATGCTTCCAGTTCTCTGATCAATCAGCTCTTCGGTGAGGGGTGTGACTGAAAGGGCTTGGTGGTGATGCTATAATAAAGAAGCTGGGCATGAGATTTGAATGCAGTATTTCATTGTAAAGGTAACAGATGTCTGGAATGTGTGTATGGAAAATACAGATTGTTGGCAAAAACCATTTCACAAGCATTGGAAACTTCCATCATGCCTCCTTCTGGAGAAATAGTGGAGTTTACAGAAACTATCAAGGAGGCCTTGTCTTGGGTTGTTGAGTCTCAGACTGGCTGTCATGATACAAAGAACTTGATGTATGTCCTGTAGGGTAAACTACGAGCAGATCAGCTGGGAAGCTAAAGCAGAGTTCAATAGCAGCATGTGTTACAGCTGGCAGGTGTTTCTGCCACTGAAGTGTCAGAAAATAAAGTAATTTTTGTTTTCTTGTGCATAGGCTGTTGCTATAGGATATCTCCTCCTATAAAGTCTGGTGATTCCACTGTAATTTCATTAACTCCTCAGAATACCTTGTCAGCTTTTTTGTTGTTGTAAGGCTAACTATTTGTAGGTTTAAGTAGTCTCATTAAGTTTACCAACTAACATGCTTTAGTACTCCAGAGTTGTGAGTTCATCTTTCTGTTGAAGTTTCAGTAACTTCATACTGCTAGGAATCAGAAGTACCGCCAGTAAGCCCTTAGTTTGATGACATACAAAGGATTTTTATCCGAAACTTGATTTCACTAACCTAGTGTGGCACTGCAAGCAGTTTGCTCAAATTAGAAACAGATCTATGTATCGCTAATAGAGTGAAAATGCTTCTGTCATCCTTCCAGAAGATCTTAGAGCTTTGTCTCCTGGCTGCTTAGTATATCTCGCACCAAGTAATTGCAGGAGTTCAAGGAGCAGAAAAGGGAAACTCCTAGGGCTGAGATAAGAACCTGGGTCTTTTCCTAGCCATGTGCCTGGATGCCGAAGGCTGTTGCACTTCCTCTTGCCTGATAATTCCTGGAGGCAGGAAGTATTCCTGGCTGCGTGTTTGCTTCCTTTTCTCAGGTGAAGTAGAACAGCTTCTTCCCACCCAGAATACTGTGTAGCATGGTGATGAGGTCACTTCTGACTTCTGGGATCACTACAGCTGCATGAGTGCTCTGACCTGACCAGGTGTGATGGTTGTGGTAGTTTGCTGATCACACAAAAGCTGGCATGGAGCTCATTTGAAATGGGTAGTAGTTCCACCAGCCAACTGTATGGCATTTGTCTCCAAGGAACCGGCTTCCCTAGGATCAGAGGCACACAAATGTTATTCTGATGCTGTTGAGAGGCATCGGTGTTCTGTAGTGTGCCACCAGCCTAACTTGAAGACCTGAGATGCCATAGAACACGTCGCACTCTCCTGTAAATACATCTCTGATTTCTGAGCTGAATGACTGAAGATGAGAAAACCAAGTTGTGCTCCTGTGGGACCGAAGTCCTCCAACAACCTCTCTTGTGTCCTAACATTGGCATGCTGCAGACTTGCACTGCAGTGATGGCCACAGCAGGAGGGGAGTGCAGGGTTGAGCCTCTTGGCATCCAGGCACATGGCCTACAGCTGCGTGCTGACCAGTTTGAGCTAATGGGCCTGCTGGGAGAAGACAGTCTCAAATGAGACGAGTGGAGACACTAGCTGCTTTGCAGCTCTTCGCTCAGACCCAGTCCTGGACTACATTCATCAGTCTTGGTGCTGTAATACTAACTGGTCTGCTTTACTGGGAGCTGGATTGTTTCTTGGCTTTATGGGGAGGGAAGACTGGCTTCTCCAACCAATGCGTGCTGTCAAGGAGCAACCGGGCGGTCTGAAGCTCAGTATTGCACTTGCCAGGAAGTCTCAGTGGTTCTGGAGCAAGTTTCATTCTAGTGACAGTGCTCAGTGCTGATCCTGTAAGACAGGGTGAGCGTGAGGCAAGAGATGAGGCAAAGGAAGGAATTTACACCCAGATGCAAGCAAGGCTGTTTGTTCATGCAACAGAGGTCAATGCATGGATGGGAATAATTGGCTAAGGGTAGGGACTGGTTTTGCTGGGTCTGCTGTTGAAGACATAGGGTCAATGTGTTTGTATGTGTTGGAGGGCAACGCTACAAAGTCCAGTCTCCATTTAAGGGGCTATAACTGCTGATGGCTTGTCTGAGGTGAGTTGCTTAACCTCACCTGCCTGAACTCCACAGCAGGGGCTACATGTATGTGGGAGGAAAAAGCACCAGGGACCTTAGATCCTGTCACTTGACAGAAGAAGAAATTTAAAGAGGGTCATATTTATCTGTGTGGCAGTTACTAGTATGCATGGGTACTGGGGTTTGGGTCTTTTGCTGGATGGGTTTCCATTTTGTAAAGATTTTCTGACCTGTGGCATACTCCCCTCTTTCAGCCTTACCTTGTCAGGGTTCCTGGGGTGGCAGCCCGCCACTGCCTTTGACTGAAACCAAGCAATTCTTGGTCTGTACTTTTCTAAACAAGCAGTTGTAGTGGCTGTCGCTGTAAGACTGAACATTCTCTGCTGGTTTTACTACACTAGAAAGTAAGAAGTGCTGGTGACTTTAAGTCAGAGGGATTTAAGACAAGTTAGTTGGTCTGGTCTCTGTTACGCAGCTCACTGCTCATCTCTCAGGACAGCTGAAATACACTGAAATGAATTCCCCAGAATGAACTGGAGCTCGTAGCTGTATGGCCTCACTGAGCTGCACCTACTGTGTACCATTCCTTGGGGTTATATATTGACTGTGGCTTTCTTGTGCTATCTGAAGAAATGAATGCCTGAACTCTGTCAAGAATGTTAAAGAGCTGCAGGGAAAGTGCTTAAAAAAAAAAAAAAAAAGGCAGTTATAGCACAGAACTGAACTGGCTGCTGCTCATGAGGTTAGCTGCAGGGAAAAGAGCTTTCTCATTAGACCACATCTTCAAAACACAGGCAGCATTGAATGTGGGCAACAAAAGGTATCCCACTTCTAGCCATGTTGTGACAACCCACACCTGCCACTGATACAGAGTTGAGTGCTTGTTGTGTGCCATGTCTGTGTATGTGTTGACCTCTCTGTGAGATTTAGTCCTTGGCCTCTGCTGTATTCCTTGGTAGGAAGGCACAGCTTGGCATGAGTAAAAGCAGTGTGTAGTAACTTGTTTGATACATCTTCAGGTGAAAAAGCAGAGGCACAGACCCCTTAGCTCACTTCTGTAGTGCTGAAGGAATGACCGGACTTCTGGTGGAGCTGGCTGGGAGACAGCTGGGAAGCAGGGTCAGCTTTTCTGTATCAGAGCTGACATGGTGCTCGGTAACGCTCCTAGCAGCATGCACAAGTGATGTGTTGTCACTGGTGCTGTGCATGTTGCACGGCCACAGGCCTCCCTGGCTGTGGAGTCCATGGCCTGGCTGGACTCCAGCTACTGCTGGCTTTGCTCAGCCCTCTCTGCTGAAGGATGTGCAATGTGCTTTTTGTCCAGTACTAAGCAGCAATTGCACTGGGCCTCCTGTAAAGGTCAAGTGGCCAAAGACAAAAGTAGAACTACCACCTTTCTGAATAAAACATCTATCTAGCCTTTGCTACTGTTTTTAGGAGGTCAGGGAGGACTTAAAAGCACTGTTGTCAGACTTTAGAACAAACCTTATCCATATGAACAAATACTTTGCAGAAGAGAGAACTCCATACAACTCCTCTCCTTGCTCCTTTTTGTATAAACGTTTGTGGTCCTTTGAGTCAGCCTCTGCTTTGCATGTTGCCTGCAATCTGAGGGTGCTGGTGTGCGTTTCCATAATGCATGGTGGTGGCAGGGTATTTTACTGCCCCTCTGCCTCAGGGTAGGTGGATGTGTGTCACCATCCCAGGAACCCAGGCTGTGATTCTGTATGAATTGCTTAAGCAGCTCTGGCTGCCATGGTCTGCAGTGTGCCAATACAAACACTTGTGCATTCATGCACCGAGCAGGATTGGGGAACTGGTCCTGCTGGAAAATTCTTTGCATGATTTTTTTGTTTGTTTGTTGTTTAACCAGACCTGTTCCCTGATCTGGTTCACCATGAGACTGCACAAACAGCTATGTAGGGGATGGTGTAAGCATGAAGTGACACGCTGTTGTGGGAGGTGGTAGTTTAAAGGGCCCTGATGCAGAATGTGAAACCCAACCTGATGGTGACAGGCTGATTCATTTTCACTCGTGGCATGTTGATTGCTGTGTTTCAGCCCTACTTAATTTTAAAAGTTGCCCTGTCACAGTAAGGAGAAAATAATGCTGATTGGGCAATAGTGTGCTTACCAAGTGAGCCTCTCAGAGTATTGGGACTGTAGCTGCTTGTGTATGGAGTAGCAGGATGCACTTTTTGCTTGGCCACTGCATCTTGTTCAAAGGATTGGGGTATGCTTCTACGGCTGTGGCCACAAAACTTGACAGAAAAGGAGGATCAAAGCTGAGTGGACAGTGGGCAGAGATTACAGTCTGGTTTGTTCTGCCCGTAGTGGAGTAGATCCTGAAAGCTCTCATCCTGTTTTGAGTAGGTGTTGGAAGGTGTTTTACTGCCTTGAGAGCTGAGTGCCAAGAGGTAGCTACTATGTGATGATCAGGTGGTTCATGCTTCAAACAAAAGCAACTGCTGTTGTGCCTAGGTCCTCTCCCTCAAAGATAGTTCCCTTCTCAAGTTGCCAGCCAAAAGTACCAGAGGAGGCCTGTAAGAACTCAATTAACCAAGATTTTCCAGATTTCTGTATTCTATCACTGATCTGATAAGAGAAGCAGCCACATTAACTGGCATACTTACCTCTTGCTGCTAAGATGGTGCTTGCCTTGCTGAGCAAAAGAGCATCCTTTACTTCCCTTTGGAAGGAGCACACTGTTAAGCCATTAACCAGCCTTACTCCAGTTAAGAAACTGATGGATGGAAGGATGGGGATGCTGAAGCTTGTTGGTATGCAGCAAAAGCTCATTGAGGATGGGGGAAACACCACCATCTGAAACAGGGAGGGCTGGTAGTTGTAATGCTTTGAACAGCCTTGATTGGAACACTAGACAGGGACGAAAGTACTGTTCAAGTCTAGGCTATCGGGCTGGTTGTGGGATGGTTTATAGCTGTCTTTTTGCTCTTTGGCCTGTGCTGTTAAGTCTGCATCTTTGGCTCTTCTAGGAAGATGATTACCTCGTTAATCTGCAGGGTCACCAAGCAGCACTGGTGCTTATTTTGAGCAGTGCAGTAACAGGAGAAACAACTGGAAGAGCATTTAGCTGAGATGGTAACACACTTGAGATGGTGCTACTGACTTCTGATGTGGCAGACTTGCACGCAAGCTTCTCTTCTAAATTGCCATAGAAAAGCGTGGGTTCTGCTTCAGCTGCTCCAGAATTTATGGCTGACTTAAAACTGAAGGCTAGCAGTCTCTATGCCTGCATAAGAAGGGGGATAGGTGAGAATGCTGGTGGGGGTGGTGGTTTGGTTTTGGTTTTCTTTTTTTCCCTTAACTGTTTAAGCTATCTGCAGACCATGGACATCTGGAATTGGAGTTAATAATGCATGGGATATTAACTGCAGAATATCAAGGTTTAACAAAGATAAAATTTCTTTCAGGAGGTGGTTTTGTCTTCCCACACACTAATATCAATATTTTGAGGTTAGAAGCTCTTGGGGCTGCTCTGCCTCAGATAGCATTTCTGTTAGCGGGACTAGCTCTGCTCTTCAATTTGTAGAAAAAAAGTTCAAGGCAAACCTTTCTGTTTGTTTTAGAGCTATTCAGATCCTTCTGAAAGTCTTTTTCTAGATGGCTCCAGTGTCATATTTGGTAGCCAAGCTAGAGATCAAATGCTTATCTTGTTTTTATGTGTCTCAAACAATAGCAAACCATTGGTTTTGCTTCCCACAAAGTTGGAAGAATATTGCAGGATGCTTAGGAAGGTGTTTGAGGTGGGGAAGCTCATTGCAGCTAATTCCTTTTCAGCTGTATAAGAAGGAATTATTAGGAGAAACATGCAAACTTAACAGCATTATTCAGATAATGGAGGATTTCAAGCGTTTTTGACACTGTTGTAATAGGCTGATCACTAACTAGGATTAGCAAGAGTGGGATACAAGTCATGCTTATAATCTAGTTTAGGGCTTGTAGCAGCTTGTGGCAAAGCCAGTGTTTTTGCTTACCTCAAAAAGCAATTGGAAAAAAGCTGCTTCTTTTTACATATACCATGGCTCCAAATTAAAGAGATGTGGTTCCCAGTTTGGGTGGGGTGAAATCAACTAGTACACTACAAATCTCCCCTTCATCATAGGACAGTACCTCAGATCTGTGCTGTAGCAGGAGGGAACTCTGAGGCAGCTGACAGGGTGAGCACAGAAAAATTCATGTACTGAGAGTGCGACCAAGATGAGGACTGAAGAATAGTTAGAAATGATGAAAAAAAAATATAAAATTGGAGTATGTCAGACTTCTGGAGCCAATAATATTGCTAATGAGTTGTGAAAGCCTGGCCCATTCTTGAGTAAATTGAAGACACCACTAGGCAGCTTTCTTGTTGTCCCAGCAGAACTGAATAACTATTGTTCCACAACAATACAGTGCTCAGCAAGAGCAGAGGCTAACAGTCTCCCCAGGGTTTCCTCTAAACAGGCTGCTTTGATACTTGGGGAAAGGGGTCTTCCACTGGTTAAAGGGAACTGGTTAATGCATTTCAAAAATGCTGTTAAAAATTTTACCCCTCATGCAACCAAATTCAGTGACACCAAATTAAAAGGGCTGGGCAAGTATTTCTAATCAGTTGTCTGAGCTGCCAAAAAAAAAAACCAACCACAAACCAAAAAAAACCCCCAAACAACAAACCCAACTAAAAAAATAAGAGCTTGTTAAATGGCATAAAAGCAACATGTTGTAGATGCAGTATAAAAATTGAATGTTTTTTTACTAGAATTCATGAGATACCATCAGAGATCCTTCAAAGGATCTACCACCTGAACTCAAATGTGTTCATCCGGCATCTCTGGTGTCAATTACAGTGTGAATGGTCCACAAATATTCTCAGTTGAATGAGAAATAAAGTGGAAGATTATGGAAGTAATTTCTAAAAGCATGTCGACATTAGCTGATCATATTGAACAGTCTGATAATAAAATTTTGAGCTAAAGTAGTACAGAGTTGTTGGTAATCTTGCTTTAAGCTGTAATTTACTTTCGGCTCTTTTGTATGATAGCACAACCTGGCGATTCGGTCTGTTCTGTGCCCCTGATCCTCTTGACTAATCAAAACCTTTCTCAGTGGTGTAACTCAGCTACAGTAAAATGTCATGGAAAAGCCTTGACCGTGAGATGTTTGTTGTCTGAACGGCACGGTCTGTCTTCCTGATGTAAACCCAAATTAGTTCGATCCCTTCTGATGCTCTCCTGAGTCAGTGTTTTACGTTAACCTTGCTGTGTCTGAAATCCTCCAGCAGCAGATGATTATAGAAGCATGACCTTTCTGCAAAGCTTGTATTTTGTGGTGCCACAAGGACAGGTTACTGTTTTTCAAGCCTACTGAAGCTGTGGTCTATGGAGCAAGTGTAGTCTTTATGTAACCATACAGTTACATAACTTAGACTAGTGTTCCGTAATGCTCGTGTGTCATGAAACTGGATGATATTGTGGAGTTACATCACTTTGTGGATATTCTGACCGGTATCCACATGTGCATAATTCTGTACTGTCCCTTGAGTACGTGGGGCAAAGTAAGCCCCTCTCAGATCCCAGGCCTTATACTACCTGGTCAAAGGGAGATGCTGCAGCTCCCAGAGGAGCAGCTTAGGACCAAAAGCCTTCAGGACAGCTAAGTAGAAGGGTGCATTTAGTGCAACTTCACCAAGTTCTCATATAAAGCTGTGGAAAGCAGACTTCATTAATCCTGAATCATGTCTTCTAGTATTCTCTTGAATTGCAGTAGCTAACCTCAGGAGACAGGAACCAGTCTGAATCTGCCTTCGTGTCTGCATGGTGGCTGCTGAGCAGCAGCTGGACAACTGTACAGTGGAACAGCATGGGTCTCTATTGGTTTAGACTGGGCTGCACTGGACTTTCCTCTCCTGAGAAGGACTTAGCTATCCCTGCTAAGATAAAGAACTCAAACAAGTACACAACAAAGGCTATGGAGAAGCAGAGCCTACAGTAGCCTGGGAAGAACCTAAAAACTCAGGTGTGAGGGGAAATGGAAGGGTAGGCTGGCTGAACATGCTGGGTAACAAGAAAGGAAGCGTGGCATGACTGAACAAGCCTTATCTGTTAAGACGACCAGGAGAAGGGGTGCCAGCTTGGTAGTCAAGACTGAGTTGCTATTTCATCTCCTGACAGTCTGTGATCCTTTCAGGAGTGTTGCTTACCATCAGATCTGTCCAGGTATTCTTGGAAATCCTGTATGAGCTACCCCTGAAGATTCCAACTGGGGGGAGAGTTAGTCCTGATCCTAGATAAAGGTGTATAGTCACATGTCTTAAACTGTATCAGCAATCCCTCTCTTCAATAAAAAGCTAGAGATTGCTTTATAACTGCTTCAAGGTAGAGTCTTCCCACTGGGAGGAGAATGCACCCCTGCCTTTTGCAATGCATCCCCCTTTTGTACTCAAACCCAAGCAGATCGGGAGAACAAAGGATTGTGCTTGCCACTGCTAGTGCAAGAAAGGAGGGCGAAAAGTGGTCCCCAACCCCCATCAACCAAATGGTGCAGTTTCTGAAGTCTAACTTCAGTTCTGAACGTACTGGAAAGAATGCTCAAAGGAGCAGAGTTTGGGAAGCCTGGCAGTTCTTTCTGTATTGGTTATGCACCAACAGTTAGTACTCTTGAATATTTGAAGTGTAGTGAGATCAGTTTGTGAGAGTCACCAACCCTTGACACAAGAAGGAAGAATGTACAGGAAGTATGTACCTGACCTACTTTCCATGGATAAGTGCAGAAGCAGAGTGCAAACAAGCAGGGACAAATCTAAAAATCCAAATTACCTCATGACATGCAGCTAAACAAAAGATGGAAGGGCAATTTCTTCTGAGAAATTTCTGTAAGCATATTTCTAGAGTAGCTTGAGGAAAAGTGGTTTGCTTTGTGGTTTTTTTTTTTCCCCAGTAGAAAAGGAAAGTGCTAAAAAGTTTAATGTGTATTTTTTTTTTTTGTTCTTACTTTCTTGTTATTTAAAAAAACCCAAACACATCTAACTACAACGATTGCCTAGAAGGAGCAAGATCTTGGGCCTGATTAGGTTGTTGGCAGCTTGCATACTTGTCTTCCAAGAGGTCAAATCTAATGGGCTAGTGAAGCACCTTGGAAACTAGTTCTATGGAAATGTGGGGAATGGATAACGTATTAAGAGACAAAAGAGAACTGGATAAACCCAGTATCTTTACTGGCCCTATCTCCTTTTCATTTTTTAAATACAGCTATGTAGGTAATAAAGTGATAACGAGAGAGCTCAATTGCTTTGTTTGACAGATCATACTAGTGCTAGCTAACTTCTTCCTAGAAAGAAAATGAGTGTTACATGAATTTTTAAGTGATGCTGTGTTAATGCAAGCTAGAGAAATACAATGGGCCTGGTTACAAAGCTGGCCAGAATGTATTTTCCTCTTTTTACATAATAAAATGAGATTTAACACCCGCTAAAACCATAATCAGCTTGGCTGATGCAGTGCAGTATCTCCTAAACTTGCAGATGGGGCAGTGCTGGAAAAGGATGATTAGGGCATCCTGAGGATGGGACAGAATTAAAAATTCTGGAAAATGGGGAATGTAGTTGGATGGGGAACAATGCATTTCATTAAGAAGTGTCTTCCAGGACTTAGGTTTGAAATCTGAGAGGGGAGATTGACTGGTTGGGTAATAGTAGCCCTGCGGAAATAAACCTGAGGCTAGTTGCAAACTGAGAGTCAAGCATGTTGTACCAATAGGAACAGTAAGTGGCCAGAGGCCTACAGCAGAGGCCAACAAGATGCATGAAGTAATCATGCAGCTTTATTTAGTGTTGTCGTCTTTGGATATCCTGAACAGCTTTGAACATTGTGTGTTGTGACAAAGAGGGATTTGGCCTCTTGTTTCAGCACCTGAATGTCTGTGCCGGTTGGTGTACTCCTTGAAGCATAAATGGAAAAAGCTAAGGACTGTATTCTCCTGCATGGAAGGCTGGCTTCTCTCTCAGGACTTAGTCCAAGTGCCTACACTTATAAAAAGACGATCTCATTCTACTTCTAGTAGATGCTGTAGTTTCAGATATGTGAACAGTGCTGGAAGGACTCAAAAAGGCAGAGAAGCCAAACTACTTTATCTCCTTTTCTGCTCCTTAGAAGTAATGCAGTAAATCACAGATTAAGTGGTTGGTAGATAGTGAAGACATGAGCATTCAGGACCTGAAGCAGGATGGTTATGTTGTGTAAGGACTGAGCATGATCTGCTACCAGGATGCAGCTCTGAACAGATTCCTTGCTTGCTTCTTCCCAAAGCAAGTGCAGCCTAGGAGCAGTGTAGAGAAGGGAGACAGCAGGATTGGCCTCTCCAACACCAAATAGACTGACCAGAACTACTCTTTTGGGGAGGGGAATGGAATGAAGAAAGATGAGAAAATGCAGTCTGAACAAAGAAATTTTGTGTAACCTTCTGGAGCCCTTAGACGACTCGGCACAAGTAACATGATAACTTGAAGTAATCTCATCACTGACACACCTTTTCCCCTTCTCTTTAAAGCAAACTACAAATCTGAACCTTCCTCCTGAAGATCTTGATTCATCTGGTGATGACGATGATGCGTTCTCAGGTTCAGGTGCAGGTAAGTTACTAGCACTTGTACTGTTAGTGCTTGATCCTTCCAGAATGTGGCAATCAAGATCCAGATGGGTGTCCAAGCTAAAAGGGGGCGGGAGGGAGGAATCTCACACACACATACACACATGCATCCCACAGCCCAGAACATGAGAGTTGGAAACAGAGAAAGAGCCTAATCTATTCGCATTGTATCGCTTCAGATAGTAACAATTAGCAGAAAATGAGCTGCAGAAGAAAGGGAGCAGAAGCAGGTATATTCCATGTGCTGCTAATATGAAATATTATGTGAAGAATGTTATGAAACTGGTGTGATTCCTTACTCATGGGGAAGAGAAAGACCATAAAAAAAGGCCCTTGTCCTCTCTTACGAGCTGTCAGGAGATACCATTTGAGGGTGTGTAAACCCCAACCTGCCAACACACATCAAGTGCAAATTGTATCTGTCATCACACATGCAAGCTCCCATGGGCCATAATTTTTTTAAAAGAGAATAAAGGGATTTTAGGGTTTGGGAAAGTCTATTGGAATGATGAGTAAATTGTGTGAGAGAGACCTTTGGTGTTTGGTGCTAAAGTTGAGGAGATGCTACTGAGGAAAGAGCAAGCTATTGAAAGCTAAAGCATGGTATCCTTCTGCTCCTTCCAGCCACATGCTTGTATTTTAGATTGAATTCTGCAGGAATAAGACCCTGAAATCGGTGGCTAATGTGCCAGTGACTAAAGGTGTTGAGTGTATGGGCGACTGCTCTGAAACAAATGAAAAAATATTTATGGTAAAAGAGTCAGATAACCAACCTGAGCAACCAGTGTACTGAAAGCAGACATCCTGGTGACCTGTCTGCAAACAGACTAGTGCTTGTGCCTTGAGGAGGAGCAAATGACTAACAGAGTATTGCTGAATAGCTCACTGGTCTGTCCCTTCCTTATTTCACTGAAAAGGATAAGAAATTACAAACTGAACTGGTGTTACTACAAAAATTGGCTATGCAGGTTAGGCATCCTCCTTAGACCAATGTCTGTCACTCACTATTCACATTCTCTATAACTAGCCGAGGATAATATATTTTTTTGTTTTGCAGGTCCCCTGACTGACCAGTCTCGCACCTGGAGATTCCCAGGAGAACCAACTAATTCCTCGTTACTGGCAACACCAGTGGATTTTAACGAACAACCATTTCCTGGGATTGAGGGCAGAACTGAAAAGGAAGTAATATCTCCTTCTGCAACTAGTAATGTAGTGACAGAGGAGCCAGTTGTAGCTGTCAAGGATGAAGTATCCATCCTGGGCTCACCTGATGAGAAACCAGCAAATGATGTTGTTACAACAACAGTGAGAAGCCCCACTACTCATCTTCCTTCAGTGGTTCATGTAACTCCTTCAGAAGCCTCAGGCATGGTCCATGAGCCCGAACCTAAAATCCCTAGCTCTTTCATACCAGACACTAAAGACATGCCTGAGCCCTACTCTACCATCCATCACGAGGGAGGCATCATTGCCACCCCCACGATGACAACTCCAAAGGATGTGGTTCCTACACATGAAGAAGTTTCTGAAGATGGCTCTGGAGACCCGGTGAGGATTAATAGCTTGGATACCCTTTCCAGGGAAATGGCTTTAATAGTATGTAGTAAGTTTGTTTTGCAGGAAAGGGTGGTAATTTGTCAAAAGCAATGATTGATTTGATTTAATAGGATATATTGGTGGAGGGTTTTAGAGAAGAAAAAACAGAGCTGTGGAAAGTCTCCAAGATAGATGTGATGAAACATGAATAACCTGCCTTGTATGTCCCAACAGGGAGACTTCATCTTGACCAAAGATGAGGATTTGGTCCCCACCCAGAACTCAGAAGTACCGTCTGACTCTGGGAGGAATGCCAAAGCAGCAGGAGCCTCAGGAATTATGGACAGAAAAGAAGTTCTTGGAGGTACCTGATATTCTGGATTTCTAGTTGGTAAAAGCAGCTTCTTGTAGGAGTCTTCCAGGCAGCAGAAGCTGCGGTTCTGCAAATACATCTCTTGAGCATGAAAGCCAACCTTTTATGTCAGACCCCTGAAATGGGAGTGGTGATTTATGATGTCCTAACAGGAACAGTAACAACCTGCTAATACCAAAGCAGCCACTGGTAGTTATCTGGACTTTTATGTTTAAATCTATTACTTTTCTCCTCTCCAAAAATTACAGTAAAACTGCTGTAATGCTGCCGGAGTCAAATCCCTAGAGTTGAACAACATAGCCTTGTGTGCTTTGCAGCATGGCCCAACAGGAGGTCTGTTTCTCTAGGCTTACCTCGTGTAGATGAGCAGGCTCTTGATAATGACAGAATTTGGGAGGGGGCAAAAGGACAAATTAATTTCTGGAAGTCCTAAAGTCAGGGACTGCATAGTAAAGAACAATCTGGATCTTAAAATCCAAGTAGCATTATCTGGTGTGGTGTCTAGACTAATTTGTGGCTTTTCCCCCTTTCTAGGTGTAATTGCTGGAGGACTAGTAGGCTTGGTGTTTGCAGTGTTTCTAGTTGCATTTATGCTGTACAGAATGAAGAAAAAAGACGAAGGCAGCTATTCACTGGATGAACCAAAACAGTCTAATGGAGGATACCAAAAACCACACAAACAGGAAGAATTCTATGCATAAACACTGATCTTTGGGACACTTCTTATTCCATCTTTCTTGGACTCTTCTCTCCCTGCACGTGGACCTCCTAGTGTGCTTTGCATTAAACTTAAGCCATATGATCATTGGATTATTTGCCCTTACCACTTTGCCATTGGAAATTTTATAACTACAAAGTAGATCTGGATTCATTGAACATTCCCTGCTGTCTTGCACAACTTTTTTTAATTTTTTTTTTTATATAAAGAGAAGTGGGACTGAAGTTCCTAAATTCACTTTGGTTTATCTAAAGACTGCTGGGGCAGACGGTGGGGAGAAGATAAGGGAGCACTGTATGTATAAACCTTGATATTTAGTGAAAGGTCTAGCAAGAATAAGCAATTATCCGTGCTCAAATTCTGTATAGCAGGGATCCTTCCTATTTAACTTGTAGATGTGTTTTGAGTGTAACAAATGGCTGCGCTGGGTAGACGTTTGGTACACTGCAATCATCTAGCTCTTTCTAACTGCCATATTTGAAGCACTTAATGCCTATGAAACATAAAGCTAAGCATGATTTCCAGAGAAAGGAGATGTGAGGGGCAGGGTAAGCAAATGACTGTCACATGGTTTAAAGTAACTTACATTTTGGAAGCATTATCCCATACTCGGAACCAGCTCCTAAGCAGTTGGTGCATACACTAATACAAAACAAACCCCAAAACTAAGTGGAGAGTTCATTCTACCAATAGCAGTGGACTGTCCCACAACCCTCTTGCTCTTTCTAGGCTTAGGTAAGAAGTAGATTTTTCTAAGCAGTGTCATCTCGGATATTCCCTCCTAGGTGCCGGATCTAGGCTGGGCTGTCATGCTGCCCATACTCTTATCCCATGCTACTGTGTAGTCACCAGGTGACTGATTGTGTGTTGTAGCACCTACCTCTCTGTGCACTGTTTACAGTGGTTGTCTCAGAACGTGGTTTGCAGTCTGCCACAGAATACCATGGCACACAGGGGTGGAAGGTAGAAAGCAGCATATCATGACTTTGCAGCTAAGGAGTAGAGAAGCACTGCAGCTGGAACAAGCCTGATGAAGGCTTAGTGTAGATGGCCTTAAATATATTCAACAGTTGGCATGCTTGGCTCTCACAACTCCAGAATGGCTCTTCCGAAGCTGTTCCTGCACTTTGGAGAGAAGCAACTTCAGGGATGTCAGACTAGCAAGGGCCAAAAAGCACCTTCTGAGGAAAGTTTGGATGCCTGAAGCTGTTGGTGGTCAATGTGCTGTTAGATGCAAGGCACTGAGGCCTCATTAAGGGTCTGGAGTTCTCCAGAATATCTCAAACTGAGTGAGAAGAAAAGTGTGGTGTTCTGCACAAGCCTTACTTCTGCTCTGCCTTTGGTTAGCTTCTTGCAAGTTTGGTTTCTCATCATTCAGTGCAGAAGGTATGGGGTGGGTGGAGGAATGTTTACAGCGGATGTAAATATTTGTACTGTTGAGGCAGAGGGAATGATTGGAGAATATTGCAACAGTTGGTACAAATGTTGCACATTAACAGTAAAACTTAAAAACCTGTGTAACTTAAATGAAGTATAAAACACTCCTGAGCTGCTATGCAGCTAAAATTGGTGCCTTCTCAGCAAACCCAAGGGAAAAAAACCCAAACACTTCTTGATTCCAAACCCTTCTTTATGCACAAAGAAAACTTGTGCATATGTGTAGCTGGTTGTTTGCAAGTAACGCTGCAAAGTCTATTACATAGTCTCTTTTTTTTTTTTAACTGAATGAATTTTTATAGGTTAATGCAATGACCAGATGGTGTTAATTTCAGCTGTAATTCTTTGCTCTGTATAGGAATGTAGAAATACTGTTTGATAGGTTTATCTATGAAAAGTCTTGTAAAGCAAAGTCAGATAAAGTGGTAAACTTCAGTTGTACCTCACAACCTTGCTAGGGGGAAAGGAAAAAAAAACTGTATATTTTGGTAGTCTAAACTGACGGTTTGTGAAACAAACATGACATTCTGTGTTATTTAAGTGGTACAAATGAAATATGAGTTCTAACCGAAGATGCAGCGTTCAGTTATCTGCATGCCATGTAAAGGTATACTGCAATAAATGGCATTTTGGCAGGAATGCGTCTGATCTGTGAACATTGCTCTATATAATACTTCACAAAGTAGATGCGTGTTTTTAAGATTGCCCAGGTCTTTAAGGAAGTTGGATTTCAAGTATGGAAATGTGAATTTTGATGCTAAACATACAGAGGTTCAGCTTGGAATTTGAAGGGTATGAGTGTGACCTGCTTTCCTCCTACCCTGTCCTGGGTGTCTGGCTTGCCATGAGTTGCTCTGCCCTGAGGTAGTATAGGATATGAACAGGGTGAGGGGAGACTTGTATGAAATCTCTTTGTTAGAGCCCTGCAACATTTCATGCTGGCTCTGATTTTGGGAGCTGGTACAGTATGCCACTATCCCCCAAAAGGTAAAAAAGAAGTTGTAAATATTCTACAGGGCTGCTCCTTGCTACCTGTCTTCTGCCTCCAGGACTTTGAGAGCAGGAGAGCAGGGATGGCTGCAGGAGGGGTAGCTCCAAGTCATCCTATTAAGAAATGCTTCCAAAGACAAACTGGGAGATTAAACCTCCAAGGAGGGAGAATAGACCAGGCCTGTTCTAAGGATTCAACTGTACAGCATCAATTACTTTGAGCTGCTACAGCTTGTGTGGGAGTAGATGGAGCAAAACAGAAGTAGAGGAAAATGTCCTTCACAAAATAGGGAAGTCAAAAGTTGCTGCCTGTCTGCGTGGGTCTCACTGCAGATTATACAATTTTCTTTTACAAGGCTTTGAGCTCTAAGAAACTTACTTTTTTTTGTTCTGTAAGCTAGCCACCATACTTTTAGTTTATAATCTCCTCTTGCTTAATTGGAACCCTGTGGACTCTGTTTCCTATCAGAAAATGTTTGGATGAATCTTGGTAATCAGAAGGTTTTGAGATCAGGCAAAAGGATGGAAGGACTTGAGTTTAGAAGACTTTCTTCCATAGCTAAACAAAGCTGAAAGTGCTTTCTAACCGCATGCCAACTTTGCTATCCCTTGAACTAGGTAAAACTCCTGTAAGGACAGAGTTGACTGTTTCGCATAGCAGTGTCTTGCCCGCTATGAATTCTCTTCCTTGGGGGTTCCCAACACTTTTGGTTCTGCTTTTCTAGTTAGTGATAATGTGGGAGGTTAAGGTGGCAGGGAGAGGAAAAAAAGAATTGCTGAGGGAAGTAGGAAGTTTCTGGGTAAAAACCCTTAGAAGTGAAACACAATGCATGATCCTCAGTGCGCACTTGAGAAAAAAGTTTGTTGGACTAAGAATAATCTACAGAAGGGATAGTGTGCCTCTGTATTCTGGCACAGGTTAGCCTGGGTTTTCCTGAGTCATGTTTATGTTCACTGTGCTTCCTGACTTTCTTCTTCATCCATGCTGGAGCAATTAGCACATTTGCTGTTGTTCACAAGTGAGATGCAAAGAATGTGGCTGGCAGAAAATCTGACCCCTTCTTTCTTCTGGAAAAATAAGCTGGAGGGTGTAAATGCACTGAATGTCACAAGGAAGGCAAACTATGAGAGGAGGCAGACTTTTTTCACAATTCTCGCTTTGCCAGGTTGCATTAGACCCTATAACGGAAACTAAAGCAAATCTAAAAGGCTGTATAATCTTATAAGTGAAATAGAGAATATGGGGGGGAAAAAAAAAAAAAGGGTCGCTCTACAGGGGTCCTGAGAAGAAAAGCTATTTCAGACATTTCATAAATGCCTTATCTGTCTTCATCAGGACTAGTATGTATATTGTTGAAAATGAATAGTGGAATAAAGGTGCAGGGTGAAATTTGCTCCATTTGAGGCAGCAGCAAAACTCAGACTTTAAATATGCAGGAGATGAGATGGAGGCTCAAAACGAAATAGTTACTTGGCGTTCTGGAGTGGTGTTTAGCTCATGAAACCACAAGCCTGATGGACAGCAGTTTTAATAAGCTTGTCAAATTAGAGGACAGCAATTTTACTGCAGAAAATGAAGTGTCTGCACTAAGGAAAGAGGGGAGAAAAGGTACGGCGTCAGCAGTACACAGGATCTTACAAAAGGACCTGACAGATTGAAAAATTAAAAGATGGGATGCTGATACATGGAATAAAATACAAAACAGATTCATCAAAAGTAGATTGTGCCAGTCTAATCCGATCTCTTGCTCTTTGATAACAGTTTTTTCTGTCAAAGGCAATCTAATCTAATTGAACTTCAGTAAAGCAATTTACCAGTGCCACACAGAAAATGAATAATCAAAAGGAGGAAGCTGGGGATTAGTTGGAAGAGTTGTAAAGTGGTGAGGAATGGGCTAAGGAGGAGCCTGCAGCAGGCTCTGCAAGAGAGGGTTAGTAGGAAGAAGAAAAGACCTTATTATGGGAACACCTTTCTAAATATTGTCTGAAATGGATACGTGGAATTACATTTGCTGTTGGGAATTCGGGCAGCCTCAACAGTATGGAATATTAAGAGATGAACATTTTAATGTTTTCACAGGTAACAAATGGGATCAACTTCAACAGGACAAGGCTGAAGGGAGTAACACCAGGAATTTCTGCTCTGACCTGGGAATAGGAGAAAGGAAGAAAGGATTAGGTGAATCAGTGAATTTTAGAATAATTATCTGTGTGATGCAGCTGTAAGAAAGGAAAAAATAAATACAGTATATAGTAGCCAAGGCATTTCCAGCAAATAAGAGGGAATTTTCAGCATTGTGGGTATCTTTATACAAAGAACTAGTGACTCGTTTGCTTACCTACATCTTAAATCTAGGATTAATTCATGGTGGGAAGGAACAGAAAAAAACACTAAAACAATGTGGGAGCACAGTCTCTTCCCACAGTAAACTAACGGTGTTTGTTTTGTTTGGCTTGGGAAGACACTGACTGATGGGTCCTACAGTTGCTGTCTGCATGCTCATTGTGGTGCAGGACAGCACAGAAGATGGAGATGAGCAATTTAGGCTAAATAATAATATGGGAGCAAGAAAAAGAAGAAACTGCCAAGTATGAACACTGAAATAATTAAAAACCTTGAGAGTCCTTCCATTAATGGTGGGGGCAAAAGACCAAAATGGATTGAATACAAAGTTTGATGTTCAGAAAGATTATGGTATGAAATGTTCCTGAGCCATTAGGATGTCTTTCAGCCAACTGTCTGTGCAAAGAATACAGAGACCACTTAAAAACCCTTCCTCTTATCCTGTTTTTCCTCCTAACAATCTCTAGATCAAGGTTGGGGTTTTTCAGGCCACTTCACTATAAGCTGAGAAGAAAGTTCTTTGTCTAATACAGACATGAGCCACATTTCCAGGTGGAGGTTTCTGGAAAGCCACCTTTTTTAACAGGCTAGACTAAATACACAAGTCAGTGTCACTTCTGTTAGGAGAAAATGTGGAAGTCTTCTTCAGTCTTTTTCCTCAAAACACTTTATCATGAAACTTTCCGAACTACACCTCTCTGCAAACCCTTCCCCCCAAAAAATCCTAACTCAAACTTAAAACCATCACATTTCTACACTTAAAAACCATCGCTTATACTATAGTGCAGGCAAGTCAGGCTGGGATTCTAACAAGTTTTAGCCCCACTAGCATGAAAGTAGCAAGTGCAAGAGACAAGTGTGAGGACAGAGGATGATGCAACATAGCCATCTGGGGCAACGTACTTTTTCAGGTATCAACACTGCTGGGTTTACAAAGTGCCCTTTAGTCTGCTCTGTTGTTCCACACATAGACAATGTCATCTTACCCTAGTGCCAATGGCCTGCTTTTATTTATCACATACTTTATTTACTCTTGTTTGTTACTGTCCTTCCTCTACTGTGCTTTACCATGGGAAAAACAGATGGGCAGCCTCTGGACCATTCTTTGAGATGTTAACAAAACATAATTGGGACCAATGTATTCCACTTTGTGCGTGTCCGAACACACGTGTATATATGTGCATGTGCTTATGTGTATGCATGCACATGCACACACAAGTATGTGCTAACTAGAAATCAAAACAGGAACAAAGTGAGGGCAATCACTAAATTTAAAAAAGTCAGAAAATATGAAGTGCTTTTAGAAGTAGAAAATCCTGCTTCAAAATGGCATAAAGCAAAGAACAAATAGGCATGATTTAAAAATAAAGATTAGCATTTGGCTACATAGTGGATCTTAGAACACAGCTGTTCCAGTTTAACTAAAGCCATGTGACTGTTGTATAAAAAGGTCCTCAGCATGAACCCCTACTTGGCTGCACCAACCATCAAAGCATTTCTGACCCCCAAGAACCCGTAGGGGGGAGAGCTATATGCTTAAGACATGCCACCAGTCCAGGGGTCCCCAAATTGTGGTACATCTACCACTGTGGTATGCAATATATTGCCAAATGGTATGCAGAAAAAAAACAGAAACCAAACCTCCAAAAATCCACCACCAAAACCTGTTACACCTGCCTTATCTCTGGAAGCGATAGGCAGGAGCCAGCTAGATCACTTTTGCTGTACACAGAGCTAGGAGCTGCTGTAGATGATTAAGGTGTGTGCGGAACATTGAGGGAAGGACTGGGGCAGCCCAGAAGAAACTTCTGCTGATGCCACCAGTGCATTTTCTCCCTCTAAACAAAGCCTGGGAACTCATGTCTTACATGACTGGCTAGCTGTTTTCCTAGGGTGGTACACCAGGTCACATTTCTTTCTGAAAGGAAAGCAGGGTTTGAGTGCCAGCAGAAACTCAGCAGTAGCTGAGAAATGCAGTTTCCAAACAAACTTTCTTTTCTGCAAGGCAGTGGCTCCTGACTCCCATCACATTCAGAATTAGTAGGTGCTGTGAGCAAGGGGCTGCTTCTCTGGGAGATGCTCCAGGCTGCTGTGGCTCCCTAAGCCTGAGTACACACTTCATAAACCTGCTGTTGCCATGCTTAGGCAGTGCCCTGGATGCCATTCCCTGCTGCACGAGACCAGCTAACGTGTGACCTAAAGGAATTGCAGTCTTTTTGTTATTCTAGCAAACATACACAGACTTCTTCATGCAAAGTTTTACCTGATGAAAGCTTAAAAGTGTTAAAAATTAGGATATTCTCTGTGCAGAACAAAAATCAAACCAACTAGTATTAAGGCTGAAATAATTTCAAAAGGATATAATAGAACATTATTGTAATTAAAAAAAAACCCCAACAACCCTCAGGTTAGAAGCCCTCAAAATAAAGCAGACATTGTGTAAAAAGAAAGTTTACATGTATCACAAGCGAGTGAGCTGATGGCCCATTTACTTACCAGCTGCACCTGGAGGGTATCTGAAAAGCCACTTTTGCTGGCTGTCAGAAATCATTTTAATCATCCATCCTCTATGGTCAGAGGCCTTCAGAGCTCAGCTGTGTATGGACACCAGGGTTTGGCCAGCCCTTCAGGACCATCACATGAATGAAGCGAGTCGGCCTGTACATGCAGCTACATGCAGCACACAGCCCTCCTGATGGAGGAATCAGGTCCTTTCTCATTCAGTACATCCAGGCCTGAAGTTACTTTATCAATAATTTAAAATAGCAGTTGAGTGTTCAATCTTCATGACCCAGAGCAATGAGTCAATAAGGTCTTCCTGGTGTTTTATTGTTCTCAGGGAGGCACAGGGGAAAAAATGGTTGATTTAGAGCTAATTACCTGCCTTTTAGGCAGACTGAAAATGTGGCTTTACTATTATTGGTATTAATGTTCTACTGAAGCAAAAGACAGTTTGCATATGCTCTTGAAAATGTTGGTTGAGTCTGCTCTTCCTGCTCAAATACTGCTGTTAATGTTTGATAGCAGCCGCCTGAAAACTGAAGCCTTTGAACTGTTTATTGCTCTTGGGAGGTGGTTTGTCTTTTTTGTTATATATGTATACTGGAGCCTAGCTGCAAGTTTCTTGGGCACGGCATCAATGATTAGAGCCCTGTTCAAAAGTGATGTTGGTTTTAAGTATTCTTTTTGGATGTTACCATTTCTACTTTCAAATGAAGTACTTTCAAAAAACCTCTACTGCTGAAGCACAGCTATGTGTGCTTGCACAGCTCCAAGGAGTGGTTGTGTGGTTACTCCACAGTAAGGATTAGTCACACATTAACCACAGCTGTAAAAACATGTCTATGGGAAAATCACATCCAAACACTGATGGTCTTTGAGTCTGCTGCTTATTACTGAGGAGGTGGGTTTCTGTACCATTTTTCTTCAGCATTGTGCAACATACATCTGGCCTGTTTGCTATCATGATGCATCATAGCTTTTTCTCTGGCAGTCTTCTACCTCCCCCACTTCCATGAACCAATGTCTACTGAGGTAGAGCTGACTCAGCCAATGTTCCCAAACCAGCAGGTCTTAGCAGCAAGGGGGCACTCACACTGTTAGAGTGTTTAGCCACACTATTTCATTGTCACCTGAGGCAAAGCAGGTGATGCCAAATGATGACTTAGGGCTCTGTGATTATAACAACTTTAGGCCCGTGAGGAGCAAGGACACCCTTGCTCATTGCCAAGATGACACTAAAGACTGTAGCAAGTGCTCTTGCTTTTTACTCAACAGAAAGCCGTCATCCATTACTGTCATTCTCTTCTCTACATGTTACTACACCTCATTCTTACACAGGCCTTCAGCAACGTATGCTGCACTTGATTTCCAAGTCCTTCTCTCCAGATCTTCTCAGAGGTGATAAAGCTGAAGAACTCAGAGGGGAAGGAGAAAGAGGACAGCACCCCCTCTAGGAATGTGTGACTTGGTAGGGCCACTCTGCATCGAGCTTTGGCCTCTGATAATTGTTGGTGCTGCAGTACACACTTCAGGGCTTCCAGGAGAGGGTCCCAGATCATAATTAGACAACCATGGATTCTGTTCTCCTCCCACTGCTGTTGAATTCCCTTGAAAGAATGACAAGCCTTCTTAATGTGAATATGTCTTGGTGGGGGGGAAAGGTAGTGCAAATGAGAGATACACAAATAGGAATGCTTTCTCCAAAGCTGCTTTTGGCAAAGGAAGAAAAGCAGCGCTCATGAGGAGCATGTAATTACCATGTCCTCTGCCCCACCCTCACCGTCTCAAGAGAAAATTCTCTTTATACATTAATCTGGCTTCTGAATTTACTGATTTGCTCCAGGCCTGTGTCACATGGCCCATTGCAAGTCAGCAACAAACAAAGTCTCTTTCATACAAATAAATGAGGCTCCTTTAGACTCAAGCTGCCTGTTGAGTACATCTAGGAGAACTGAGAATTGGGAACAAGGCAGTGCAGCTTTCTGGTATTGCTGGAAGTGATGTCCCTGTATTTGGGGACTGAAAGGGGGAATCCTCAGCAAGCTTCTGTGGTGCCATTCCTCACCGTGGCTCCTGCCCGGCAAAGGCCGTTTAGGCTGGGATAAGAACTTACATATTACCGTAATGTGAGAAGCTGAATTGCTCTGAGAAAGTGCATGTTTTCTGTACGTTGAGCTCATTTCCCTTGTTACCAAGCTCCACTGCCTCTAATGCCTGCTCCAGCTTGTTTTCCTGTTACCCCAGTAGCACGTGATTCAGACCATCCTTCCCCTTCCCTACCTGCAATGAGTAATAGAAGTTTGCCTCAGGCTCCTCATGTTTTCTTTACATGGGGCAACATAAACTCCAACTTTGCCTTGAGCAAGGAGCCATTACTATTTATCTAGAAAACCCCTCAGAGAAAAAGGAGATCTGAAATTATCACAGTGGGTTCCTACGCTGATCGTCATGTGTAGGAGGATCCTGCACAACAGAATTCCTCTGGCCAGTTAGGACACTTTGCATGTTATTTTGTAAGTGCCTCTTGAGAAGTTTGCTTCTGTTCCAATCAATCCTCCAGCACCTTTCCATTCCATTCATTGATGTGAAATGAGGTAAGACCAGTAAGAAACACCATGGTACAATCTTCATAGAGCACTGCTACCTCTTCCCCTCCAAAGGCCAGTTACACAGCTTTCTGTGCTGTAGCTAGTGCCTAGCCTGCTACTTCTTCAGGCACGCAAGGCCTGTATCACAGCCAGGAGCCGGAAAGTACACTGAAGCTTCGGGAATGAGTGTTTAACCTCCCCCCGCCCCCTCCCCCCCTTAACATTACTGATGTTCTTGAAGCCAAATACTCCCTTGTTTATTCCAGAAAGCAAACATGTTTTGTTGTACAAACATAAGTCCTTGCACTATATGTACACGGGCTTATGGGCCCAGCTCCAGCAGGGAGTGCCACAGCCCCACTCCAGGGCAGGCCTGACCCCGGCCCTGCCCAGAGAGCTGCTTCAGGACAGCGTTGGCTTGGGGCAGGGGGAGGCACTGGGCCACTCCCAGTTCGGGCCCGGCGGAAGGGGGAGGTATCCAGCTAGGAGCTGGCTGGGGTGGACAGTGCCCAGCAGCCAGCATGGAGGCCACAAGGGACCTCCCTTCGGGACACCCCAGGCCACCCTCCTGGAACTAGCATTGCCACTCAGCCCCATTCCATGCACGGGGGAAGTCCCAGGTCACAGTGGAAATGCTTTTCTGCTGCTCTCCTCAGCGTTCACACCCAGCATCGCTCAGCCACCGCCACAGTGCCTTAGGCATGTGGACAGCCATCATGGTCCTCTGCACCGTGGAAGGGGGGGCCGAAAGAGAACAGGGGATGAAAGTAGGCATGCAAAATCATTCTGGCAGAAAAATGGTTTAGGTAGTGAGAAACAAAGATGAAAAACATTTAAACACCGAGGACAAACCTTCTCCACGCTAAGCCCAGCCTACACTTCCCTCCGTACACCTCAGCCCTGCTTGCTGCTCCCCCCCGGCCCCAGGCTCTGGTGGGCTGCGCCATCCCGCCGCGGCACGCCCCCTGCTGCTCCTCCCTCCTATTGCAGGCCGCTCTACCTCAGGCAACTTCTCTAGGGCGTGAACGGGCCCCTCTCATTGGCCCAGAGCTGCCATCAACTCCCCTGATTGGCCGAGCTCCGGCAGCCGTTAGGTTCGTTACGGAGCCTTTTGGAAACGACCAGAACCAGCTGCGGCCGGTACAGGCGGCCCCGCCGCCTCTCACAGAGGCCTCGCCTGCAGCACCCTGCACCCAAACGCTGTTGTTGGTGCTCCGCAGAGGCCCCCCTCACCCCTGCAGAGCCGAGACTGAAGAGCTGCCACCGGAGCAGCCGTTGGTGACAGACTCTGCCCTCAGCACCATCACCACCTCCACAGACTCACACTGCAAGCGTGGCCTGTCTTGTGGGGAACAGGGGTGGTCGCAGGGACAAGGCCTCCCTGCCCCCAGCAACCCTTGCCCTCTGCCCCTGCAAGGCACCAGAAGACAGACATGCAGCAGCGCCTGATCATTGCCAGCTGACCTCGTCTTGCTATGACACACACCTCCAAGAACACCTCCAGCCATTTGAATGGTCCAATATCACAGCTTCCAGGCTTCGTCCCTCCTGGGGTGCAGCTGCTGGCAGTAACTGCAGGATCGGTGTGTGGCTCTGCACAGCCCTCTATTAGCAGATCGATGCCAAAGCCTCGCTCCCTCTGCAGGGCAGCATTGACATGTGGCCGTAGCCCCCAGGTTCTCAAAGCGAGGGTCTCTCCAGGCATCAGCTGCACCCCTGTGGCTCCGGCTTCCCTGCACCTCCACAGGCACTGCGAGGGGATCTCCCTGGGCAGTGACTGTGGGCAACCCTGAGGAGCTTTGCTCCGCTTTGCACAGCAGGCAGAGAAGGGCCTTTGGGAGCTGCTCTGTGGCTCATGGCACAGGAACAAAGTAATTTTCAAGAGAACTGGAAGGTGTTAATTCAAAGTTGTTAATTCAAAGCCAGTAAAAGAAAAGGCTGCATTTTACCAGTACGGGGCAGCCCCTCACCCTCTCTCACATAGGACATCCCTGCAGCATCCCCGCTACAAAACACTGTCAAGGAAAACCCTATGCACACAGAAACGAGATGCACCCATGGAAGCAGGGAGGGAGAACAGGAAGAACAGCAGTGAGAAAACTCATGTGTGGAAATAAAGGCAGAAGAATCACTCTCGCAACTATTGTCATTAGCAAAGGACACTTGGGGAATTTACCTTAATTTTGAACATAGAATTACTGGTATAGCTATTGGGAAGCAAAGATGATAAACATTTGGGTTGTTGGGAACCTCATGAAGTTCAGCAAGGGGAAGTGTAAAGACCTACACCTGGGAAAGAACAACCCCAAGCACCAGTATATGCTGGGGGCCAGCCAGCTGGAAGGCAGCTTGGCAGAAAAGGACTGAGGGATCCTGGTGGACACCAGGTGAACATGAGCCAGCAATGTTCCCTTGCAACAAAAGCAGCTATCCTGGTCTGCATGAGGCAAAGTATTGCCAGCAGGCTGAGGGAGGTAACCATTCTCCTTTATTCAGCACTGGTGAGGTCACACCTGGCTCCTATGTCCAGTTTTGGGCTCATCAGTACAAGAGAGACATGGACGTACTGGAGAGAGCCTAACAAAGGGCCACTAAGGTGATGAAGGTACTGGAGCATCTCACATATGAGGAAAGGCTGAGAGAGCTAGGACGGTTCAGCCTAGAGACAAGAAAGCTCAGGGAAGATCTTACTAATTTATGTAAATACCTGAAGGGAGGATGCAAAGAATATGTGGCCAGATTCTTTTTGGTGGTGCCCAGTGACAGGACAAGAGGCAAGGGGCACAAACTGAAACATGGGAGGTTCTCTCTGAACATCAGGAAACCCTTTTTCACTGTGAGGGTGACCAAGCACTGTCACAGGGTTATCCAGGGACGTGGTGGAGTTTCCATCCTTGGAGATGTTCAGAAGCTGCCTGGACACAGTCCTGGGCAACTGGATCGAGGTGGCACTGGCTGAGCAGGGGGCTTGGATCAGGTGACCTCCAAGGTCCCTACCAACCTCAATCATTCTGCAATTTAAACACTTAAGGAAATGCAGGGGAACCTGCAAGAGCTCTTCCATCGCACTCCATTCTGACAATCCTCACTGCTCTTTTCTTCTTGTTGGGGGATGCTGCTCACGTCCTGCACCTAAGACTTTCTCTTGCTCCAGTATGTACATGAGAATGTAGAGCTCCTAGTAAGCCCCAGAGCTCAGGGCTGTGATCCTTCCAGTCTCCCAGGGCTTTCAGTCACCTCTGTGCCACAGCCAGAGATCAGCTGCCCTGAAAGGGAGAGGCAGGGATTTTGCAGATGAACCCACCCCATACCACAGCAAGGAGGAGAGTGGTGCCCACAGAGGCATTTACCTGCTATTCCCAGGGTCACTACTTATTATCATACAGCCAGAACAGGTGCTGGGGCCTCCATCTTCTTGGTCCCATGGTGGACACCAAACTTCATTCCTCTCTGCAACTTGCTGCCTTGAGGGACCTGCACAGCTCCCAGCACTGAAGTGCACTGAAGCAGCTGTGGTGTGCAGGGGACTTGCAGGAAACCAAGTAGATCCACACTACCTCTGGAAGCCTGAGGCATAAGGCAAGCCCCAGGTCCCCATCCTCAGGAACCTTATTGATGGCCACTGTGGTCTTCTCCCCAGAAGCCGGCACCAGAGCTGTTGCCTATATTACCAGTTCAATGAGGTGGAAGAAGTGAGTAGGGCATGAAGCCACTGCTCCTCCACACGCAAAAAAGAATCCCACAGGCATATTGCAGAAGAAATACATTTATTGTGAAAATGCCTGATCCTGGTAGAGGGATTTGCTACTCCCTGGGTACACAGGCCACAGGGACCTGCTTCCCCTGGCCACCGGCAATGGGAAGAGCATGGTCATATTAACAGGGAATGCACAGGGAGAGATACATTTGGCCAGTGGCGGGTCTGTTTTGGACATGACTGGTGCAACGGCTCTGCCCAAATGGGAGCAGCTCCTGACCTCTTCTCACAGAAGCCACTCCTGCAAACCCCGCGCTACCAAAGCCTTGCCACGTCAGCGCAAGGTGGTCACAGGCTTTCTCGTCCCCCAGGGAGCCCAGGGAAACTTCCAGCCCCACAACAACCTGTGACCAGCCCCACCCAGCCAAAGAGCATGGTGCCCTCGGCCTGGCACCTGGTGGGCACTAAGGCTCTGCTTCCCGTCCCCTTTGTCATCTTCCCTTGGGTCTCCTCACCTCTCTGCTCCTCCCCTTCCTGCTCCCAAAGTGGGCCTGGCCTGTGCTTAGGAGCTTTTGTCTAGTGCAAGGGCACTCTGAACAGCAAATGAGAATGAGCCGCAGCTGCCAGCTCCCGACTCCCAACTTTCAACTTGCAATTCGTTACTTGCAGCTCCCGACTCACAGCTCCCTACTCCCAACTCCCAGCTCCTGACACCTGACTGCTAATTTGGAACTTGTAACTTCAGCTCACAACTCCTGGGCCTAAGAGCAACATAACAACATAACCTACTGTGAGAGAGCTCGTCCTTCCTCCTCCATCGCAGAGAGGGCATCCTCTGTGTCACAGCAGGAAGCACAACAGCCTCAGGAGTCCAGCTGCCCTTGGATCCACTTTCTGCGTAACCTGATTGTGTTTATACCTTCCAGTGTGGAAGCATGGACAATAGCATCCCTGTGGCCTTGTACATTCTGAAGCAACTACCAGACAATATGTCAGCATGATGGCTGCCGGAGACAGCAAGCTGCAGGTGGTAACGGCTGCATAAGGACATTTAGCCCTTCCTGAGCACCGTGTCCTGCTCCCGTGTTGCTCTCACTTTGACGCAATGGTGCTATGGCCAACATATGTCAGGCCTCAGCATGATCTCCACATGACCCAAAACTGGACAAGGATTTCAGTGAACAATCACATGCCCTCACTGGAGATGCTGGGGCTCTCAGGCACCTGGCCTGGTTGCTCCTGGGGAGCTCCCTCGCTCTCTGACCGTTCTGCCCGGCCAGAAGGGGAAAGGCCATGCACACCCCCTTGAGTCCAAGGGCCCTGCTCCTTGTCCTCGGTGCCCGGCAGGGTGTCCCCGCTGGCCGTGCTGCTGCCAGCTGTTTCCCCGTGTTCCCTTTTGCATGGGGGTGTCTCCTCATCCTCGCGAGGCATTTCTCGCTGCGCTCTCAAGAACGCTGCTGGCCCGCAGCGGGCTGGAGCCTGCATCCCTCGCGGGCAGGTGCCCACAGGGTCTGTGGTCTCTTTGTGTGGGCCAGGGAGCTGCTGCTCCCCAGGCAAAGAAAGACTCCCATGGGCTCACTTCAGAGGAGACACATTTATTGGGAGGGCTGTTGCTCCTGGTAGGGCCTGGAGGGGACCTGCTGCTCCCTGGGTCCATACGCCGCTGAGCCCTGCTTCCTCTGGCCACTTGCAAGGGGAAGAGCACGGTCACATTCCCGGGGTCAGGCTGCTCTTTGCACTCCCGACTTGCAGCGTGTGGACAGGCTCCCCCTGAGCAAGAGGAGCTGCTGTCCCCAGGGCTGCTGCCACCTTGCTGTCCCCTGGCCTCACTGGCACCGTGTCCGGATGGCACCTGTCTCTCCCACTGAGCAAGCCTCACCCTGAGAGCCCACCAAGTCCTTCCCCATCGCCACCTAAGGTGGTCACAGGCTTTCTGCTTCCCCCAGGAGCCCCGGCAATCCTCCAGCCATACAACAACCCGCGACCGGCCTCACGCACCCAAAGAGCATGGTGCCCTCGGCCTGGCACCTGGTGGGCACTAAGGCTCTGCTTCCCGTCCCCTTTGTCATCTTCCCGTGGGCCTCCTCTCCTGTCCTCTCGTCTCCTCCTCTTCCTGCTCCCAGATCGGGCCGTGTCTGTGCCTAGGAGCTTGGTGCACGGGCGCCCTAACAGCAAAGCAGGGTGAGGGCGAGCACACAGCAGCTGCTGCCTGGCAGAGGTGGTGTCTCTGCCCCAGGACTCCTGGGTCTGGCTGCTCTCAGCGGGGCACGAGCCTGGTGTGGTCCCACCGCACTAGAAGCCTCCCATGCCGATAGAGAGGGATCCGTAGGGTGGACCCGCACACGTGGAAGTGCCGAGAAGGCTGGGCGGCAGCCCTCTTCTGGCTCTGCTGCCTCTTGGGCCTGTCCTATGGAAGAGGCCTTTCTTCCACCATCCCTCCCCTTCCTGCTCCCAGGCCTGCTGCAGCAGATGGAGCTGAAGTCTGGGAGCCTTCACTGCCAGGCAGGCTGTGGCGTGGGGCTTCGCTGCGCTCGGGGCAGAGCCTGCTGGAGCCAGCCGTGTGCAGATCCAGAGGGTCGGCAGGCTCATCCTGCGGACCAGGGAGCTGTTCTGCCGGCTTCGTGGTCTCGACGTGCCTGTCCCCACGCCAGAAGGGAGAGCGGTCGGGCAGCTCAGTGCACCCCTGCAGAGGGGGAGGCTGAGCGGCATTTTGCCCCAGGGCGATGTCTTCAGAGCTCTCCTTGTCTTCCAGGACCCTGGTTAGCAGTGGGTAGTTCTGTTGGATCTTCAGGTTTGCAATGCGATACTCCGGTGTCCATTGCATAGCCTCATAGTCCAGGAAGGGTGGGTCGTTGTCCATGGGAACCACCACCCCGTTGTGCTCTTGTGCTCGCTGAGGTGGTGGAGGAGTTGAGGCTGGGACAGTCTGCGGAGTCTCGTCCACATTGGCTGGTGGGCCCAGTTCCTTCAGCAGTTGCGCTTCTGGGATGAGGCCCTCCAAGGCGTCCTGGCCTCTGTGGTCTTTGATAGGTGTCTCTGTTTCCCTGGAGCAAACATCAGGTGCCTCTGGAGGTGGAGTGGGAGCACCCAGCTGGATCGCAAGATCTTGCTGGTGCTGGTGCACGGTGCCGGCCTCAAGGCATCTGTCCACTTCCTCCCTGCAGGGTGGGCGAGTTGCTGGGCCAGAGCGATCCTCCAGGTCAGCCCTGGGGTGGCCCAGGCCAGGGTGTATGCTGGAGGCATGAGCCATGTCTGCTCCGTGCACAAGAGAAGCCAGAGACGCCCGTGAAGAGCAGCCAAAGTCACTGGCCGTGGTGTAACGCCAGGAGTCGTCACTTGAAGGTGTCAAAGAGACACTTGAAGAGGGCCCATCTTCACTGGTCATGAGGGAAGTCGAGGCAGTGTTGCTGTTCTCAGATGTCTCCAGGCTGAACCTGTATGAAGAGGAGGAGGAGGAGGAGGCAGGAGAAGAAGAAGCTTAAGCCCAGCACTCCGGAGCATCCTGGGGCCATCCTTCCAGCCCCCAAGGAGGCAGCAGGCTGTGTCACTGCCCACTGCCGTGGGATCCCACCCAGCATGTGCCCGCGGCCCCCTCCGTGCCTGCTGGGCACAGCGGTTCCCTCTGCCCCAGGAGAAAGGGGAGACACTGGCAGCTCTGCGTCATGGAGATCGTTGCCTCCAGAAGGGCATCTGCCCTTACATTTTTGGCCCATAGATTTCCCCTTGCCCTCCCCAGCCAGCAGCCCCAAGCCATGCCCCCCATTGCTGTCCCCATTCCCTCCTCGGTGGCCTCACATGTCCAAATCTCTCTTTACGTCCTCCATGCTCTTCTGTATCTCATGGACGATTGTTTCATACATGCCATCCATCTCCAGGTGTACGGGAGAGCTGCAGAGGGGCAGAGGGCAGCGTTAGCGGGACCTTTCTTGGTGGGGGTATCCCGGAGGGGTACCAGCGGGGACGGCTCCACCTACCACGTCCTTGAGGGCTGTGGGGACCGCAGGGGGTCAAAGGCCGCAGGCAGAGGATACGGAATGAGCTGATGGGGCCCCCTCACACGGGTCAGTAGGCACGTGGAGCCAGCGCGGGTCTTTGCAGGACACCTGCCCGTGCCCAGGGCTCGCTTACTTCTGTCGTCCTCGTTGTTGCCTCTGCATGGGCGCTCCTTTGGTCTCCTTTCCTACCCAGGCAGGGCAAACAGTGCGTTAGAGGGGAGCGTTCCCTGCGCCTGCTGGGCACCGGCAAAACCCCAGAGCCCGGCCAGGGCATGGCTGGGAAACGGCCTCCCCTGCCAGGCAAGGGCCCCCCAGCCCGCCCCTGGGGCTGCTCCCGGGCCCCTGCTGACCCTCCACCCTGCCGGCCAGGGCACAGCTCTGCACCAGCACCGACTCCTACCTGGGCCTTGGCCGTGGGCACTGTGAGGCGGCGGTAGGCAAGCACCACCAGCACCAGCAGCAGCCCCAGGAAAGCAGAGAAGGCGACGAAGGCCGCTGGCCCGGGGAACCAGCTCATTGCCCAGGGCGTGACGGGCATGCCTGTAACACGTGCCAGAGAGAGCCAAGGAGAGCTTGAGGAGGCGCAGCCGCACCCAGCTCGCAGTGCGCTTGCTCTCCCTTCCCAGCTCAAGAGCCTCTGTCTTCGCCCGGCAGCTCGCAGGCAAAGTGCCGCCTGGCCTTGCTTCAGGCCCACGTTCCTATTGGCCCCGCGTTTGTGACGTGTCACCCTTCCGCCAGCTGTGATGTCACCAGCGCTCCGCTACGACAACGTTTGTGATGCAGGGGCGACGGGGGCAAGTGACCCTCCCCGAGCTGAGCCGAACCGAGGGAGGCGACAGTGCCCTGAACACGCCCGGTCCCGAGAGCTGGCCCTGTGTAGGGCCACACAAAGCCTCTGGCCTCTCACTAGGAAGGGCCAAAGCCCGGGTCCCGGCCTGCGCCGCCCCTCCCGAGAGCCTGTGAACTGCCTGTTGGCTCTCTCGAGTCCCAGCCACCCCGTCCCCATCCTCCGTGCCGTGCCCAGTGTCCATAGCTGGGGCTGTCCCCACCCGCTCTGCTCCTGGCAGGGGCGCTGGGACGGGCCCTGGCTCTGCCAGACCTCGCTGCTGTCTTGCCGGAGACAGCAAGCTGCAGGTGGTAACGGCTGCATAAGGACATTTAGCCCTTCCTGAGCACCGTGTCCTGCTCCTGTGTTGCTCTCACTTTGACGCAATGGTGCTATGGCCAACATATGTCAGGCCTCAGCATGATCTCCACGTGACACAAAACTGGACAAGGATTTCAGTGAACAATCACATGCCCTCACTGGAGATGCTGGGGCTCTCAGGCACCTGGCCTGGTTGCTCCTGGGGAGCTCCCTCGCTCTCTGACCGTTCTGCCCGGCCAGAAGGGGAAGGGCCATGCACACCCCCTTGAGTCCAAGGGCCCTGCTCCTTGTCCTCGGTGCCCGGCAGGGTGTCCCCGCTGGCCGTGCTGCTGCCAGCTGTTTCCCCGTGTTCCCTTTTGCATGGGGCTGTCTCCTCATCCTCGCGAGGCATTTCTCACTGCTCTCTCAAGAACGCTGCTGGCCCGCAGCGGGCTGGAGCCTGCATCCCTCGCGGGCAGGTGCCCACAGGGTCTGTGGTCTCTTTGTGTGGGCCAGGGAGCTGCTGCTCCCCAGGCAAAGAAAGACTCCCATGGGCTCACTTCAGAGGAGACACATTTTTTGGGAGGGCTGTTGCTCCTGGTAGGGCCTGGAGGGGACCTGCTGCTCCCTGGGTCCATACGCCGCTGAGCCCTGCTTCCTCTGGCCACTTGCAAGGGGAAGAGCACGGTCACATTCCCGGGGTCAGGCTGCTCTTTGCACTCCCGACTTGCAGCGTGTGGACAGGCTCCCCCTGAGCAAGAGGAGCTGCTGTCCCCAGGGCTGCTGCCACCTTGCTGTCCCCTGGCCTCACTGGCACCGTGTCCGGATGGCACCTGTCTCTCCCACTGAGCAAGCCTCACCCTGAGAGCCCACCAAGTCCTTCCCCATCGCCACCTAAGGTGGTCACAGGCTTTCTGCTTCCCCCAGGAGCCCCGGCAATCCTCCAGCCATACAACAACCCGCGACCGGCCTCACGCACCCAAAGAGCATGGTGCCCTCGGCCTGGCACCGGGTGGGCACTAAGGCTCTGCTTCCCGTCCCCTTTGTCATCTTCCCGTGGGCCTCCTCTCCTGTCCTCTCGTCTCCTCCTCTTCCTGCTCCCAGATCGGGCCATGTCTGTGCCTAGGAGCTTGGTGCACGGGCGCCCTAACAGCAAAGCAGGGTGAGGGTGAGCACACAGCAGCTGCTGCCTGGCAGAGGTGGTGTCTCTGCCCCAGGACTCCTGGGTCTGGCTGCTCTCAGCGGGGCACGAGCCTGGTGTGGTCCCACCGCACTAGAAGCCTCCCATGCCGATAGAGAGGGATCCGTAGGGTGGACCCGCACACGTGGAACTGCAGAGAATTCTGGGCAGCAGCCCTCTTCTGGCTCTGCTGCCTCTTGGGCCTGTCCTATGGAAGAGGCCTTTCTTCCACCATCCCTCCCCTTCCTGCTCCCAGGCCTGCTGCAGCAGATGGAGCTGAAGTCTGGGAGCCTTCACTGCCAGGCAGGCTGTGGCGTGGGGCTTCGCTGCGCTCGGGGCAGAGCCTGCTGGAGCCAGCCGTGTGCAGATCCAGAGGGTCGGCAGGCTCATCCTGCGGACCAGGGAGCTGTTCTGCCGGCTTCGTGGTCTCGACGTGCCTGTCCCCACGCCAGAAGGGAGAGCGGTCGGGCAGCTCAGTGCACCCCTGCAGAGGGGGAGGCTGAGTGGCATTTTGCCCCAGGGCGATGTCTTCAGAGCTCTCCTTGTCTTCCAGGACCCTGGTTAGCAGTGGGTAGTTCTGTTGTATCTTCAGGTTTGCAATGCGATACTCCGGTGTCCATTGCATAGCCTCGTAGTCCAGGAAGGGTGGGTCGTCGTCCATGGGAACCACCACCCCGTTGTGCTCTTGTGCTCGCTGAGGTGGTGGAGGAGTTGAGGCTGGGACAGTCTGCGGAGTCTCGTCCACATTGTCTGGCGGGCCCAGTTCCTTCAGCAGTTGCGCTTCTGGGATGAGGCCCTCCAAGGCGTCCTGGCCTCTGTGGTCTTTGATAGGCGTCTCTGTTTCCCTGGAGCAAACATCAGGTGCCTCTGGAGGTGGAGTGGGAGCACCCAGCTGGATCGCAAGATCTTGCTGGTGCTGGTGCACGGTGCCGGCCTCAAGGCATCTGTCCACTTCCTCCCTGCAGGGTGGGCGAGTTGCTGGGCCAGAGCGATCCTCCAGGTCAGCCCTGGGGTGGCCCAGGCCAGGGTGTATGCTGGAGGCATGAGCCATGTCTGCTCCGTGCACAAGAGAAGCCAGAGACGCCCGTGAAGAGCAGCCAAAGTCACTGGCCCTGGTGTAAGGCCAGGAGTCATCACTTGAAGGTGTCAAAGAGACACTTGATGAGGACCCATCTTCACTGGCCGTGAGGGAAATCTCGGAAGTGTCGCTGTCCTCAGATGTCTCCAGGCTGAACCTTTATGAAGAGGAGCAGGAGGAGGAGGCAAAAGAAGAGGAAGCTTAAGCCCAGCACTCCGGAGCATCCTGGGGCCATCCTTCCAGCCCCCAAGGAGGCAGCAGGCTGTGTCACTGCCCACTGCTGTGGGATCCCACCCAGCATGTGCCCGCGGCCCCCTCCGTGCCTGCTGGGCACAGCGGTTCCCTCTGCCCCAGGAGAAAGGGGAGACACTGGCAGCTCTGCGTCATGGAGATCGTTGCCTCCAGAAGGGCATCTGCCCTTACATTTTTGGCCCATAGATTTCCCCTTGCCCTCCCAAGCCAGCAGCCCCAAGCCATGCCCCCCATTGCTGTCCCCATTCCCTCCTCGGTGGCCTCACATGTCCAAATCTCTCTTTAGGTTCTCCATGCTCCTCTGTATCTCATGGACGATTGTTTCATACATGCCATCCATCTCCAGGTGTACGGGAGAGCTGCAGAGGGGCAGAGGGCAGCGTTAGCGGGACCTTTCTTGGTGGGGGTATCCCGGAGGGGTACCAGCGGGGACGGCTCCACCTACCACGTCCTTGAGGGCTGTGGGGACCGCAGGGGGTCAAAGGCCACAGGCAGAGGATACAGAATGAGCTGATGGGGCCCCCTCACACGGGTCAGTAGGCACATGGAGCCAGCGAGGGTCTTTGCAGGACACCTGCCCTTGCACAGGGCTCGCTTACTTCTGTCGTCCTCCTTGTTGCCTCTGCATGGGCGCTCCTTTGGTCTCCTTTCCTACCCAGGCAGGGCAAACAGTGCGTTAGAGGGGAGCGTTCCCTGCGCCTGCTGGGCACCGGCAAAACCCCAGAGCCCGGCCAGGGCATGGCTGGGAAACGGCCTCCCCTGCCAGGCAAGGGCCCCCCAGCCCACCCCTGGGGCTGCTCCCGGGCCCCTGCTGACCCCCCACCCTGCCGGCCAGGGCACAGCTCTGCACCAGCACCGACTCCTACCTGGGCCTTGGCCGTGGGCACTGTGAGGCGGCGGTAGGCAAGCACCACCAGCACCAGCAGCAGCCCCAGGAAAGCAGAGAAGGCGACGAAGGCCGCTGGCCCGGGGAACCAGCTCATTGCCCAGGGCGTGACGGGCATGCCTGTAACACGTGCCAGAGAGAGCCAAGGAGAGCTTGAGGAGGCGCAGCCGCACCCAGCTCGCAGTGCGCTTGCTCTCCCTTCCCAGCTCAAGAGCCTCTGTCTTCGCCCGGCAGCTCGCAGGCAAAGTGCCGCCTGGCCTTGCTTCAGGCCCACGTTCCTATTGGCCCCGCGTTTGTGACGTGTCACCCTTCCGCCAGCTGTGATGTCACCAGCGCTCCGCTACGACAACGTTTGTGATGCAGGGGCGACGGGGGCAAGTGACCCTCCCCGAGCTGAGCCGAACCGAGGGAGGCGACAGTGCCCTGAACACGCCCGGTCCCGAGAGCTGGCCCTGTGTAGGGCCACACAAAGCCTCTGGCCTCTCACTAGGAAGGGCCAAAGCCCGGGTCCCGGCCTGCGCCGCCCCTCCCGAGAGCCTGTGAACTGCCTGTTGGCTCTCTCGAGTCCCAGCCACCCCGTCCCCACCATCCTCCGTGCCGTGCCCAGTGTCCATAGCTGGGGCTGTCCCCACCCGCTCTGCTCCTGGCAGGGGCGCTGGGACGGGCCCTGGCTCTGCCAGACCTCGCTGCTGTCTTGCCGGAGACAGCAAGCTGCAGGTGGTAACGGCTGCATAAGGACATTTAGCCCTTCCTGAGCACCGTGTCCTGCTCCCGTGTTGCTCTCACTTTGACGCAATGGTGCTATGGCCAACATATGTCAGGCCTCAGCATGATCTCCACGTGACACAAAACTGGACAAGGATTTCAGTGAACAATCACATGCCCTCACTGGAGATGCTGGGGCTCTCAGGCACCTGGCCTGGTTGCTCCTGGGGAGCTCCCTCGCTCTCTGACCGTTCTGCCCGGCCAGAAGGGGAAGGGCCATGCACACCCCCTTGAGTCCAAGGGCCCTGCTCCTTGTCCTCGGTGCCCGGCAGGGTGTCCCCGCTGGCCGTGCTGCTGCCAGCTGTTTCCCCGTGTTCCCTTTTGCATGGGGGTGTCTCCTCATCCTCGCGAGGCATTTCTCGCTGCTCTCTCAAGAACGCTGCTGGCCCGCAGCGGGCTGGAGCCTGCATCCCTCGCGGGCAGGTGCCCACAGGGTCTGTGGTCTCTTTGTGTGGGCCAGGGAGCTGCTGCTCCCCAGGCAAAGAAAGACTCCCATGGGCTCACTTCAGAGGAGACACATTTATTGGGAGGGCTGTTGCTCCTGGTAGGGCCTGGAGGGGACCTGCTGCTCCCTGGGTCCATACGCCGCTGAGCCCTGCTTCCTCTGGCCACTTGCAAGGGGAAGAGCACGGTCACATTCCCGGGGTCGGGCTGCTCTTTGCACTCCCGACTTGCAGCGTGTGGACAGGCTCCCCCTGAGCAAGAGGAGCTGCTGTCCCCAGGGCTGCTGCCACCTTGCTGTCCCCTGGCCTCACTGGCACCGTGTCCGGATGGCACCTGTCTCTCCCACTGAGCAAGCCTCACCCTGAGAGCCCACCAAGTCCTTCCCCATCGCCACCTAAGGTGGTCACAGGCTTTCTGCTTCCCCCAGGAGCCCCGGCAATCCTCCAGCCATACAACAACCCGCGACCGGCCTCACGCACCCAAAGAGCATGGTGCCCTCGGCCTGGCACCTGGTGGGCACTAAGGCTCTGCTTCCCGTCCCCTTTGTCATCTTCCCGTGGGCCTCCTCTCCTGTCCTCTCGTCTCCTCCTCTTCCTGCTCCCAGATCGGGCCGTGTCTGTGCCTAGGAGCTTGGTGCACGGGCGCCCTAACAGCAAAGCAGGGTGAGGGCGAGCACACAGCAGCTGCTGCCTGGCAGAGGTGGTGTCTCTGCCCCAGGACTCCTGGGTCTGGCTGCTCTCAGCGGGGCACGAGCCTGGTGTGGTCCCACCGCACTAGAAGCCGCCCATGCCGATAGAGAGGGATCCGTAGGGTGGACCCGCACACGTGGAACTGCAGAGAATTCTGGGCGGCAGCCCTCTTCTGGCTCTGCTGCCTCTTGGGCCTGTTCTCGGGAGGAGGCCTTTCTTCCACCATCCCTCCCCTTCCTGCTCCCAGGCCTGCTGCAGCAGATGGAGCTGAAGTCTGGGAGCCTTCACTGCCAGGCAGGCTGTGGCGTGGGGCTTCGCTGCGCTCGGGGCAGAGCCTGCTGGAGCCAGCCGTGTGCAGATCCAGAGGGTCGGCAGGCTCATCCTGCGGACCAGGGAGCTGTTCTGCCGGCTTCGTGGTCTCGACGTGCCTGTCCCCACGCCAGAAGGGAGAGCGGTCGGGCAGCTCAGTGCACCCCTGCAGAGGGGGAGGCTGAGTGGCATTTTGCCCCAGGGCGATGTCTTCAGAGCTCTCCTTGTCTTCCAGGACCCTGGTTAGCAGTGGGTAGTTCTGTTGGATCTTCAGGTTTGCAATGCGATACTCCGGTGTCCATTGCATAGCCTCATAGTCCAGGAAGGGTGGGTCGTCGTCCATGGGAACCACCACCCCGTTGTGCTCTTGTGCTCGCTGAGGTGGTGGAGGAGTTGAGGCTGGGACAGTCTGCGGAGTCTCGTCCACATTGGCTGGTGGGCCCAGTTCCTTCAGCAGTTGCGCTTCTGGGATGAGGCCCTCCAAGGCGTCCTGGCCTCTGTGGTCTTTGATAGGCGTCTCTGTTTCCCTGGAGCAAACATCAGGTGCCTCTGGAGGTGGAGTGGGAGCACCCAGCTGGATCGCAAGATCTTGCTGGTGCTGGTGCACGGTGCCGGCCTCAAGGCATCTGTCCACTTCCTCCCTGCAGGGTGGGCGAGTTGCTGGGCCAGAGCGATCCTCCAGGTCAGCCCTGGGGTGGCCCAGGCCAGGGTGTATGCTGGAGGCATGAGCCATGTCTGCTCCGTGCACAAGAGAAGCCAGAGACGCCCGTGAAGAGCAGCCAAAGTCACTGGCCGTGGTGTAACGCCAGGAGTCGTCACTTGAAGGTGTCAAAGAGACACTTGATGAGGGCCCATCTTCACTGGTCATGAGGGAAGTCGAGGCAGTGTTGCTGTTCTCAGATGTCTCCAGGCTGAACCTGTATGAAGAGGAGGAGGAGGAGGAGGCAGGAGAAGAAGAAGCTTAAGCCCAGCACTCCGGAGCATCCTGGGGCCATCCTTCCAGCCCCCAAGGAGGCAGCAGGCTGTGTCACTGCCCACTGCCGTGGGATCCCACCCAGCATGTGCCCGCGGCCCCCTCCGTGCCTGCTGGGCACAGCGGTTCCCTCTGCCCCAGGAGAAAGGGGAGACACTGGCAGCTCTGCGTCATGGAGATCGTTGCCTCCAGAAGGGCATCTGCCCTTACATTTTTGGCCCATAGATCTCCCCTTGCCCTCCCCAGCCAGCAGCCCCAAGCCATGCCCCTCATTGCTGTCCCCATTCCCTCCTCGGTGGCCTCACATGTCCAAATCTCTCTTTACGTCCTCCATGCTCTTCTGTATCTCATGGACGATTGTTTCATACATGCCATCCATCTCCAGGTGTACGGGAGAGCTGCAGAGGGGCAGAGGGCAGCGTTAGCGGGACCTTTCTTGGTGGGGGTATCCCGGAGGGGTACCAGCGGGGACGGCTCCACCTACCACGTCCTTGAGGGCTGTGGGGACCGCAGGGGGTCAAAGGCCGCAGGCAGAGGATACGGAATGAGCTGATGGGGCCCCCTCACACGGGTCAGTAGGCACGTGGAGCCAGCGAGGGTCTTTGCAGGACACCTGCCCGTGCCCAGGGCTCGCTTACTTCTGTCGTCCTCCTTGTTGCCTCTGCATGGGCGCTCCTTTGGTCTCCTTTCCTACCCAGGCAGGGCAAACAGTGCGTTAGAGGGGAGCGTTCCCTGCGCCTGCTGGGCACCGGCAAAACCCCAGAGCCCGGCCAGGGCATGGCTGGGAAACGGCCTCCCCTGCCAGGCAAGGGCCCCCCAGCCCGCCCCTGGGGCTGCTCCCGGGCCCCTGCTGACCCCCCACCCTGCCGGCCAGGGCACAGCTCTGCACCAGCACCGACTCCTACCTGGGCCTTGGCCGTGGGCACTGTGAGGCGGCGGTAGGCAAGCACCACCAGCACCAGCAGCAGCCCCAGGAAAGCAGAGAAGGCGACGAAGGCCGCTGGCCCGGGGAACCAGCTCATTGCCCAGGGCGTGACGGGCATGCCTGTAACACGTGCCAGAGAGAGCCAAGGAGAGCTTGAGGAGGCGCAGCCGCACCCAGCTCGCAGTGCGCTTGCTCTCCCTTCCCAGCTCAAGAGCCTCTGTCTTCGCCCGGCAGCTCGCAGGCAAAGTGCCGCCTGGCCTTGCTTCAGGCCCACGTTCCTATTGGCCCCGCGTTTGTGACGTGTCACCCTTCCGCCAGCTGTGATGTCACCAGCGCTCCGCTACGACAACGTTTGTGATGCAGGGGCGACGGGGGCAAGTGACCCTCCCCGAGCTGAGCCGAACCGAGGGAGGCGACAGTGCCCTGAACACGCCCGGTCCCGAGAGCTGGCCCTGTGTAGGGCCACACAAAGCCTCTGGCCTCTCACTAGGAAGGGCCAAAGCCCGGGTCCCGGCCTGCGCCGCCCCTCCCGAGAGCCTGTGAACTGCCTGTTGGCTCTCTCGAGTCCCAGCCACCCCGTCCCCACCATCCTCCGTGCCGTGCCCAGTGTCCATAGCTGGGGCTGTCCCCACCCGCTCTGCTCCTGGCAGGGGCGCTGGGACGGGCCCTGGCTCTGCCAGACCTCGCTGCTGTCTTGCCGGAGACAGCAAGCTGCAGGTGGTAACGGCTGCATAAGGACATTTAGCCCTTCCTGAGCACCGTGTCCTGCTCCTGTGTTGCTCTCACTTTGACGCAATGGTGCTATGGCCAACATATGTCAGGCCTCAGCATGATCTCCACGTGACCCAAAACTGGACAAGGATTTCAGTGAACAATCACATGCCCTCACTGGAGATGCTGGGGCTCTCAGGCACCTGGCCTGGTTGCTCCTGGGGAGCTCCCTCGCTCTCTGACCGTTCTGCCCGGCCAGAAGGGGAAGGGCCATGCACACCCCCTTGAGTCCAAGGGCCCTGCTCCTTGTCCTCGGTGCCCGGCAGGGTGTCCCCGCTGGCCGTGCTGCTGCCAGCTGTTTCCCCGTGTTCCCTTTTGCATGGGGGTGTCTCCTCATCCTCGCGAGGCATTTCTCGCTGCTCTCTCAAGAACGCTGCTGGCCCGCAGCGGGCTGGAGCCTGCATCCCTCGCGGGCAGGTGCCCACAGGGTCTGTGGTCTCTTTGTGTGGGCCAGGGAGCTGCTGCTCCCCAGGCAAAGAAAGACTCCCATGGGCTCACTTCAGAGGAGACACATTTATTGGGAGGGCTGTTGCTCCTGGTAGGGCCTGGAGGGGACCTGCTGCTCCCTGGGTCCATACGCCGCTGAGCCCTGCTTCCTCTGGCCACTTGCAAGGGGAAGAGCACGGTCACATTCCCGGGGTCAGGCTGCTCTTTGCACTCCCGACTTGCAGCGTGTGGACAGGCTCCCCCTGAGCAAGAGGAGCTGCTGTCCCCAGGGCTGCTGCCACCTTGCTGTCCCCTGGCCTCACTGGCACCGTGTCCGGATGGCACCTGTCTCTCCCACTGAGCAAGCCTCACCCTGAGAGCCCACCAAGTCCTTCCCCATCGCCACCTAAGGTGGTCACAGGCTTTCTGCTTCCCCCAGGAGCCCCGGCAATCCTCCAGCCATACAACAACCCGCGACCGGCCTCACGCACCCAAAGAGCATGGTGCCCTCGGCCTGGCACCTGGTGGGCACTAAGGCTCTGCTTCCCGTCCCCTTTGTCATCTTCCCGTGGGCCTCCTCTCCTGTCCTCTCGTCTCCTCCTCTTCCTGCTCCCAGATCGGGCCGTGTCTGTGCCTAGGAGCTTGGTGCACGGGCGCCCTAACAGCAAAGCAGGGTGAGGGCGAGCACACAGCAGCTGCTGCCTGGCAGAGGTGGTGTCTCTGCCCCAGGACTCCTGGGTCTGGCTGCTCTCAGCGGGGCACGAGCCTGGTGTGGTCCCACCGCACTAGAAGCCGCCCATGCCGATAGAGAGGGATCCGTAGGGTGGACCCGCACACGTGGAACTGCAGAGAATTCTGGGCGGCAGCCCTCTTCTGGCTCTGCTGCCTCTTGGGCCTGTTCTCGGGAGGAGGCCTTTCTTCCACCATCCCTCCCCTTCCTGCTCCCAGGCCTGCTGCAGCAGATGGAGCTGAAGTCTGGGAGCCTTCACTGCCAGGCAGGCTGTGGCGTGGGGCTTCGCTGCGCTCGGGGCAGAGCCTGCTGGAGCCAGCCGTGTGCAGATCCAGAGGGTCGGCAGGCTCATCCTGCGGACCAGGGAGCTGTTCTGCCGGCTTCGTGGTCTCGACGTGCCTGTCCCCACGCCAGAAGGGAGAGCGGTCGGGCAGCTCAGTGCACCCCTGCAGAGGGGGAGGCTGAGCGGCATTTTGCCCCAGGGCGATGTCTTCAGAGCTCTCCTTGTCTTCCAGGACCCTGGTTAGCAGTGGGTAGTTCTGTTGGATCTTCAGGTTTGCAATGCGATACTCCGGTGTCCATTGCATAGCCTCATAGTCCAGGAAGGGTGGGTCGTCGTCCATGGGAACCACCACCCCGTTGTGCTCTTGTGCTCGCTGAGGTGGTGGAGGAGTTGAGGCTGGGACAGTCTGCGGAGTCTCGTCCACATTGGCTGGTGGGCCCAGTTCCTTCAGCAGTTGCGCTTCTGGGATGAGGCCCTCCAAGGCGTCCTGGCCTCTGTGGTCTTTGATAGGCGTCTCTGTTTCCCTGGAGCAAACATCAGGTGCCTCTGGAGGTGGAGTGGGAGCACCCAGCTGGATCGCAAGATCTTGCTGGTGCTGGTGCACGGTGCCGGCCTCAAGGCATCTGTCCACTTCCTCCCTGCAGGGTGGGCGAGTTGCTGGGCCAGAGCGATCCTCCAGGTCAGCCCTGGGGTGGCCCAGGCCAGGGTGTATGCTGGAGGCATGAGCCATGTCTGCTCCGTGCACAAGAGAAGCCAGAGACGCCCGTGAAGAGCAGCCAAAGTCACTGGCCGTGGTGTAACGCCAGGAGTCGTCACTTGAAGGTGTCAAAGAGACACTTGAAGAGGGCCCATCTTCACTGGTCATGAGGGAAGTCGAGGCAGTGTTGCTGTTCTCAGATGTCTCCAGGCTGAACCTGTATGAAGAGGAGGAGGAGGAGGAGGCAGGAGAAGAAGAAGCTTAAGCCCAGCACTCCGGAGCATCCTGGGGCCATCCTTCCAGCCCCCAAGGAGGCAGCAGGCTGTGTCACTGCCCACTGCCGTGGGATCCCACCCAGCATGTGCCCGCGGCCCCCTCCGTGCCTGCTGGGCACAGCGGTTCCCTCTGCCCCAGGAGAAAGGGGAGACACTGGCAGCTCTGCGTCATGGAGATCGTTGCCTCCAGAAGGGCATCTGCCCTTACATTTTTGGCCCATAGATCTCCCCTTGCCCTCCCCAGCCAGCAGCCCCAAGCCATGCCCCTCATTGCTGTCCCCATTCCCTCCTCGGTGGCCTCACATGTCCAAATCTCTCTTTACGTCCTCCATGCTCTTCTGTATCTCATGGACGATTGTTTCATACATGCCATCCATCTCCAGGTGTACGGGAGAGCTGCAGAGGGGCAGAGGGCAGCGTTAGCGGGACCTTTCTTGGTGGGGGTATCCCGGAGGGGTACCAGCGGGGACGGCTCCACCTACCACGTCCTTGAGGGCTGTGGGGACCGCAGGGGGTCAAAGGCCGCAGGCAGAGGATACGGAATGAGCTGATGGGGCCCCCTCACACGGGTCAGTAGGCACGTGGAGCCAGCGAGGGTCTTTGCAGGACACCTGCCCGTGCCCAGGGCTCGCTTACTTCTGTCGTCCTCCTTGTTGCCTCTGCATGGGCGCTCCTTTGGTCTCCTTTCCTACCCAGGCAGGGCAAACAGTGCGTTAGAGGGGAGCGTTCCCTGCGCCTGCTGGGCACCGGCAAAACCCCAGAGCCCGGCCAGGGCATGGCTGGGAAACGGCCTCCCCTGCCAGGCAAGGGCCCCCCAGCCCGCCCCTGGGGCTGCTCCCGGGCCCCTGCTGACCCCCCACCCTGCCGGCCAGGGCACAGCTCTGCACCAGCACCGACTCCTACCTGGGCCTTGGCCGTGGGCACTGTGAGGCGGCGGTAGGCAAGCACCACCAGCACCAGCAGCAGCCCCAGGAAAGCAGAGAAGGCGACGAAGGCCGCTGGCCCGGGGAACCAGCTCATTGCCCAGGGCGTGACGGGCATGCCTGTAACACGTGCCAGAGAGAGCCAAGGAGAGCTTGAGGAGGCGCAGCCGCACCCAGCTCGCAGTGCGCTTGCTCTCCCTTCCCAGCTCAAGAGCCTCTGTCTTCGCCCGGCAGCTCGCAGGCAAAGTGCCGCCTGGCCTTGCTTCAGGCCCACGTTCCTATTGGCCCCGCGTTTGTGACGTGTCACCCTTCCGCCAGCTGTGATGTCACCAGCGCTCCGCTACGACAACATTTGTGATGCAGGGGCGACGGGGGCAAGTGACCCTCCCCGAGCTGAGCCGAACCGAGGGAGGCGACAGTGCCCTGAACACGCCCGGTCCCGAGAGCTGGCCCTGTGTAGGGCCACACAAAGCCTCTGGCCTCTCACTAGGAAGGGCCAAAGCCCGGGTCCCAGCCTGCGCCGCCCCTCCCGAGAGCCTGTGAACTGCCTGTTGGCTCTCTCGAGTCCCAGCCACCCCGTCCCCATCCTCCGTGCCGTGCCCAGTGTCCATAGCTGGGGCTGTCCCCACCCGCTCTGCTCCTGGCAGGGGCGCTGGGACGGGCCCTGGCTCTGCCAGACCTCGCTGCTGTCTTGCCGGAGACAGCAAGCTGCAGGTGGTAACGGCTGCATAAGGACATTTAGCCCTTCCTGAGCACCGTGTCCTGCTCCTGTGTTGCTCTCACTTTGACGCAATGGTGCTATGGCCAACATATGTCAGGCCTCAGCATGATCTCCACGTGACACAAAACTGGACAAGGATTTCAGTGAACAATCACATGCCCTCACTGGAGATGCTGGGGCTCTCAGGCACCTGGCCTGGTTGCTCCTGGGGAGCTCCCTCGCTCTCTGACCGTTCTGCCCGGCCAGAAGGGGAAGGGCCATGCACACCCCCTTGAGTCCAAGGGCCCTGCTCCTTGTCCTCGGTGCCTGGCAGGGTGTCCCCGCTGGCCGTGCTGCTGCCAGCTGTTTCCCCGTGTTCCCTTTTGCATGGGGGTGTCTCCTCATCCTCGCGAGGCATTTCTCGCTGCTCTCTCAAGAACGCTGCTGGCCCGCAGCGGGCTGGAGCCTGCATCCCTCGCGGGCAGGTGCCCACAGGGTCTGTGGTCTCTTTGTGTGGGCCAGGGAGCTGCTGCTCCCCAGGCAAAGAAAGACTCCCATGGGCTCACTTCAGAGGAGACACATTTTTTGGGAGGGCTGTTGCTCCTGGTAGGGCCTGGAGGGGACCTGCTGCTCCCTGGGTCCATACGCCGCTGAGCCCTGCTTCCTCTGGCCACTTGCAAGGGGAAGAGCACGGTCACATTCCCGGGGTCGGGCTGCTCTTTGCACTCCCGACTTGCAGCGTGTGGACAGGCTCCCCCTGAGCAAGAGGAGCTGCTGTCCCCAGGGCTGCTGCCACCTTGCTGTCCCCTGGCCTCACTGGCACCGTGTCCAGATGGCACCTGTCTCTCCCACTGAGCAAGCCTCACCCTGAGAGCCCACCAAGTCCTTGCTACAGTGGGCAGTTCTTCATTCTCTCAGTCCCTGCGTTTGCTTTCTGCAACTTGGGGAGTGTGGCTGGAGCACTTGGCAGGGAAGACCCAGGTGATAAAGTCATTGAGTACCTCAGCCTCCTCCGTGTCCTGGGTAAACAGGTCTCCTGCTTCCTTCTGGAGGAGGCACTCATTTTCCCTAGCCTTCCTTTTATCACTGGTGTACCTATAGAAACTTTTTGTTGCCCTTGACAGCCCTGGCCAGATTCGATTCTACCAAGGATTTAGCTTTCTTAACCTGATCCCTAGCTGTTCAGATAGTTTCTGTGTATTCTTCCTAGACTACCTGTCTTTGCTTGCACCACCTGTAGGCTTCCTCTTTGTGTTTTCATTTTTTCCAGGAGCTTCTTGTTCATCATGCAGGCCTCCTGGCTTTTTTGCCCAGCTTTGTCTTTGTTGGTAATGTATTACTGCTGAACTTAGAGGAAGTGATCCCTGAATATTAACCAGCTTTCCTGGGTGCCTCTTCCCTCCAGGGCTCTATCCCATTGTACTCTAGTACACAGACCCCTGAAGAGGCTGAATTCTGCTCTCCTGAAGTGTACAATAGCAATCTTACTGTGTGTCCTCTTTGCTGCCCTAAGGATCTTTAAGCCCACCACTTCATGGTCACTGTAGCCAAGCTGCCCTTGAGCTTCACAATCCCCACCACCCCCTCCCTGTTGGTGAGAACAAGGTCTGGCATGGCACCCCTCTGTAGGGGAATGAAGCTGGGTTAATTAGCATTGATAATATACAGCTGTGGGCTGGCTTCAGGGGCAGTGGGTTGGCTGATGTAGATAAGGTGCAGCTGTGGCTGTTCTGTTAAGGGGTTGTGAGCCAGTGAAGAGAGAGCAGCTGAGGAAGAAGCAGAGAGGGGAAGAGGCAAGAGAAGAGAGAGTGTGCCCTGTATGAGGTGAGGAGAAAGCAGCAGGGGGATTGTGTGAAGAATGTGTTGGTATGAGATAGTAAAAGATCTTGTTGCAGCTGGCTAGATGGAGAGTGCTGTGGCACCCCTTCTCGTTGGCTCCTCTATTACTTGAAGAGGAAAGTTACTGTCAATGCATTCCAAGAAACTTCTGAATTGTTTATGCTCTGCTATGTTGAACCTCCAATAGATATCAGAGTGGTGTAAGTCCCTCATGAAGATCAGGGCTTGTGAATGTGAGTCAGCTTCTGTCTTTCTATAGAGGGCTTCATTTGTTCAATCTTCCTGGTTGGGTGGCCTATAGCAAACCTCCACTATAATGTCACTGATCCCTGTCCCTGCCTTCCCTTTTAATCCTGACCCATAAACTCTCTCATTCATCCCCAGATGGAGCTCCATGCACTCCAGCTGGTTGCTGACAGAGGGTGATGCCACCTTCTCCTCTCCACTGCCTATCTTTCTTAAAGAGCTTGTATCCTTCCATTCCAACACTCCAGTCATAAGAGTCATCCCACCACATCTCTGTGATGTCAATCAGATCATAGCACTGCAGGCATGTGCATATCTCTTAACTTCTCTTGTTTATTCCCTGTGCTATGTGCATTTTTCATAGAGGTACTTAAGCTGGACCCCCAATGAACCTGACTGATGGGCCGGAGCAGCTGGAATTCCCTTGTGCTGCTCTTCAGGTGCTCTCCCGTGGCCCCGTGACATCTCTTCAGGCTCTGGGCATCTCTTGCTGTTGGCACCAAACTGGTAGGAGTGGAATGGACTGAGGTTCCTCTCCCCTGGCAACTTGAAAGACCTCTTCACCAGCTTGGCAGGCCTTTGACCAAAGATGCTCTTCCCCTTATCTGTCAGATGAACACCATCAGCCTGCAGTAAACCAGGTTTCTCAAAGCGAGTCCCGTGGTCTAAGTAGCCAAACCCCTGGCTACAGCACCAGTCCCACAACCAACTCTTAATTTGCCAGATTCTGCTAGCCCTTTCAAACCCTTTTCCTTTGACCAGGAGGATTGATGAAAAAACTAGCTGTGCTTCAGAGTCTCTTACCACTGCTCCCAGGGCTCTGTAACCCTTCTTGATGCTCCTCAAACTGCTCCTGGCTCTATCACTGGTGCCCACATGAAACAGCTGCAGCAGATAATAGCTAGTGGAATGTATGAGGCTTGGTAGTCCCTTGGTAACATCCCCGATATGAGCCCACAGTATGCAGCACACCTCTCTAGAGAGCAGATCAGCAGATGGGTGCCTCTGTACCTCACAGAAGAGAGTCACCTGCTACTATCACCCATCACTTTTTCTTAGCTGTGCTGGTGGTTATACAGGGAGCAGACTGAGCTGCCTTACTCAGTTCTGGTGTCTCTCCTGATGTGACAGGTCTTTTCAGTTGGCAGTGACAAAGCAGTTCTGCAAGGCCACCTCAGGCTTTGGGGGAAGTATTTCCTCCTACAGGTCCCTGCAGTTAGGATCTTCCATTCTTCTGTGTTGTTGGGCCCCCTCCCTGCTGTGAGTGCCAATGCGGGAGATTTTGGCTGCTTGGCCATGGGCTGTGGGGCTGCTGCAGACTGCACTTGGAACCAGCTATCTAACCCCTTCTCAGCCTCCTTGATGACACGCAGCCTCCTTGATGACACGCAGCCTTCTCGCCGCCTTCTGCAGCTCAGCCACCTGCTGCAGGAGGTCCTTCACCTGGGCCCAGCTTTTGCAGGCAGGTCCGCTGCCTGTCCACGTCCCAGGGGAAATGTCTGGGCACATCCCACAGCCTGAGGCCTGCACTGCAGCCTCTCCCCTCAGTGGCTCCCTATGGGTGGGGGCATTGGTAGATGGTGCAGACCCCCCCAGCTGGAGCTGCAGCCTTGGTTCTCAGACAAGTGCCCGCCATTCTGCCATCAGGGTCAGGTAGGATGAGCACCCCTGACCTGTACAGTAGACACAGAGCTGTGCCCAGCTGCTGAGTAATGTGGACTTCAAGTCTCTCTGCTTGGCCAGTGGAACACTCCTCCTTTGAAGTGGTGCCCAGCCTGCACGCCCTCCACGTGAACTGCTGTGCAAACTACCATGCCAGGCCCTGTTTGCCTGTTCTGGTCACTGGCACACCTAGGTCTGCCCTTTGAGGGGTGAGGTGGGGAAGGTTGTTACGCCTAGCCCCCCCGTGGCTTATCAGCCACCTTTGTACAAGCTGCCAGCTCCTGGTGGGTTTCTGCACTCCTCTGGGATCTCGCCAGCTGAGGAAACCCTCCCTGCACACCGTGATGCCGACTCCACTGCAGACACACCTGCACAGGAGCTGATCTCCTCAGCAAGTGCATATATGCATATAATTGATGGAGAGAAGACATTGTTTGAAAGAATCTATGTTCAATCTTAAATATAGTCTCAGCAGCTGGCATCACTGCTGGAGTGAAAAAGAGAATGAATGCCTATTTATTTATTTATTTAGTCTTTAGTTACCAGTCCCACATCTGTGGTCACCATGAAACCAACAGCTGGGTTTTGGTGGAGTCATCTTCCTGCCCTGCCTCCTGTCTACAGGAAAGCTGAGGTGCTTGGTCATCCCTGGATATGGCTGGCTTTGACCAGAATAGGGCAGTTCTCAGATGCCCCATCCTGTATATCCTCAAAGCTTGAAAGTTTCTAAGGAGCTTGAACACTATTTCTTTTGAAAAAGAACTTCAGCTATACTCTCCCTGGTGTTCACATGAGGCATGTAGAAAACAAACAAGATGCTATAAATACATAGATGGAGGTGTCCCCACCAGGACAAAAATTCTGTGGAACTTACTGAACTTGAACAAAATGCCATTTTCTTTTCTTGAGAAATGAGAAATAACAATTGTGATGGGCCATGACCAAGAAAAAGGAACACAAAACCTCAAACCAATCATGCTCTGCTTGCGATGTCTTTTCTCTTGGCTTGTTTGCTTGAAGTCTTGTGCTATTTCATGCATCCAGTGCGCATCACCTGTGGTGTAAGGTCTGACCCCATTCAGATGTAACAAATGTTCACTTCTCAGGAAACATCACACACCATCATGATGTCCAGCAAATCTACCAGCACTTTCTGACTTTGTTGCTAGAAGCTGAAGTTTTTTGACAATAACCTTTGCAAAACAAAATGTATCTGATTAGAAAGAAAGAGAAAAGGAAAAAATAATTGAAATTCAGGATGGAGCCTCTCTGCTGGAATATGTTAAGCACGGCCACCAAGAAGGACAGTGCAAGAAGATGTGAGCAGCTGGTGGTGATGAATCAGAAAAAGGCAGGAAAGAATCTGCTGAGTGGGCAGGAGAACAGCCTCGCATCAGCAGCCGCCACATTTGGTAGCATTTCCTGTCTGTCTGCCCTGTGGTTGCTGTGTAGTGCATGGCTTTTGAAGTCCAGAGTGCTCAGGCTGAAGAAGCCTGTCCTATACAAGTTCTCATGTTCCTATTATTCTTGCATGGTTATAGTTAGGCAAGGCAGGAAGACCAAAAGGTTGTCCGAAGTCCTTCAGGAGCAAGAATCGTGGTGAAATGTACCACCAGTGTTGTCTTAATTGCTGCAACTTGTGACTTTTTATGCTTTCTTGGGAGAAAACCTCTGGAGGCAAAACCTGGCTAATGGAGCCGCATGTGTGTCTTTCCTTCCTTCCTGCTGGAAAGCCAGTCCAGGGGGAAGAACCAGCTGGACTCTGAGCATGTGCAAAATAGGGTGATTTTTTAATTATTGACAACCAAATTTCAGCTGCACTGATTTGCAGGACAGCTGTAAGCATTTCAGGATTCTAGTATGATTTATCAGTTCTGCTATATATTCCTGGCTGCTAACATCACATAAACACTGTGCATGCTTGTTAGGTACAGGAACACTTTGGGGCATCCTCCTACACTGACTAAGATTCTAAGTATGGCAAAATGGATTAAACTAACACGATCAAGAAATATGCCCTTCCTAGGGAATATACCCTGACTGTTGTGGTAACCTAGTGTTGATAAATGAGTCGACTACAATAACTGTCCTGGTTTCAGCTGGAATAGAGTTAATTTTCTTCTTAGTAGCTGGTGCAGTGCTGTGTTTTGGATTTGGTGTGAGAATATTGTTGATAATATACTGATGGTTTTAGTTGTTACTAAGTAATGTTTATACTAAGTCAAGGACGTTTTGGTTTCTTGGGCCCTGCCAGCAAGAAGGCTTGAGGAACACAAGAAACTGGGAGGGGACACAGCTGGGACAGCTGACCAAAACTAGCTAAAGAGATATTCCATACTTGTGAATGTCATGCTGAGTATATAAGCTGTGGGAAGAAGAGGGAGGGGGGGTACATTTGGTGTTATGGCATTTGTCTTCCCAAGTAACCATTATGCGTGACGGAGCCCTGCTTCCCTGGGGATGGCTGAACCCCTGCCTGCCGGTGGGGAGGAGTAAATGAATTCCTTGTTTTGCTTTGCTTGCATGTGCAGCTTTTGCTTTACCTATTAAACTGTGTTTATCTCAAACCATGAGTTTTCTCACATGTGCTCTTGGGATTCTCTCCCCCGTCCTGACATGGAGGGAGTGAGCGAGCGGCTGCATGGAGCTTAGTTACTGGCTGGGGCTAAACCACAATAAATACCTACACAAAAACCTGCATTCATATGGACAGTTAGGAGCCAGCAGCAGGTAGCAGTTACAAAAGTCTTTGTTTCCCATAGGTTTCATAGGAATAGGAAAAGAAAGCAGATCCCATTAGTGCCTGTACACAGAGAAAGGCTACAGTTGGAGTTCAGCCCATATTAGATAACTGAATGAAGAGAGAAAGAGCTTTGTAGTGAATGCTTCAAACACAGGAAAAGGCCCATTAATCTCATGGTTCACAGGACAACTTGTTTTTCCTGTCAATGCTCAAAACACTTGTAACACAGAGAGACAGGAATGATTTGTAAAGATCAGACAAAACCAGCTGGCTGGTTAGACTAGAGAAACAGACCTAGCTCTGCTGCAGGGCTGGTGAGGGGCACTATTGATGCGCGTGGTCCCAGGTAGGTCCTGTGCTGTGTTTTGCAGAGAGGCAGCCCAGAGGTGCCATGGTCTCCAACACCAGTAAACTGGTAGGCAGCTGTGTTTACGGCAGATTATGGCAGCACACAGAGCTCCTGAAGCCTCCAGCTGTTTTCTGACCACCTGCATGGTAGGGAAAGCAGGACCTCAAAAGGGGGTGTGACTCCTGGGGAATTCACATAAGGAACTGAGGGGCATCTTGTCTCTCAGCTCCTCTGAAAGATGTGGTACGTGCCATTTTAGCTAATACAGCAGAAGTTTAGAAGTTGACTTCTGGGGCTAAAATCATGACATCCTGCAGTTCAATCTAGTGTGACCAGGCTAGAGATGCTCCTATTTTTCACTGGCCCAGGGAGAGCCTTTTTATGAGATGCTCAGAAATCAATGGCATAGGCTGTGAATTACATGGATTGTAATCTGTCTCTTCATTCTTTTGGCCAATTAAATAATTTAAAACCTGCTTCTGCCACCAGCGTATAATCCATTTGCTATGTGGGATGCCCGCCATATTATAACTATGTAAACTCAGTAAGACTTTCTTTTTTGCAAATGAGATTCATTCAAGTAATGACATGTAATGCATCTCCAAACTTTCAGCCCTAGTAATTCCTAAGTCCTAAAAGTAGTTACAGTTAAGAACTGATAGAGATAACACTCAGTGCTTCCAAGTATCTATCACTTGCCTCAGGAGTAATGCAGCTTGTTAATTGCTTGCCAGGCCACAGGTAAATAAATTCTTCGGAAAAGATTTTTATTAGAGTAGCATATAATTCCTGCTTTGGTAAGTGCTTGCTGTGAGCCAGGCAAAAAGCCTTACAGTGCTCAGTCACCACAGGAACATGCCCGTAGCCTTCTGCTGTATGGGGCTGCCTGGCAAAACCTGGCCAAAATGTCACCTGCCCACAGCCCCATTCACACCATGGCTGAAGTTATCCAAGACATGAAGGTGTTCAGTGAAGGAGAGAGAGCAAAACAATGGTCTCTGTGGGCTTTATTTCTTCCTGACAATTTATCAAGCTTATCTAGTCCTACTAAAGAAACCCTTCTGGTCCTTGACCATTGGAGGATGCTGATTAGGTTTCTTGTGCTCAAGGATGATGACAAGATCGCTGATGAAAATAATAAAAAGAAAGTTTATGATTCTGTAGGGTGAAAGCATCAGTTGCTGTGTGGGTGTCACATTTCCAGATGACTTGTGTTTGGTCAGGTTTTCTTAGACCTTGTCCTCTGAGTGTGCTCTGCCTCTTAAGCCATCTGCCTCTGTATTTCTTCCGGTCTTCCACACCTTTGCTGATGCAGTTCTTAAGCTTTTTCAGGTCAGGTCTGCACAGCTTGACACCCTGCTTGACCATAGCCTAAGTACATAAGTTGAAAATTAATCAGATAAATCGTGACATAAATTGAATAAAAATTCCAACTTTCTCCATCTGTGGTACTTAGGAACATATACTACAAGTACCTAGAAGGTGGCAGGATTTGGAGAACTAGAAGTGGATGAAGTAATTCTCACAAAGTACATCTATACTGGTAAATAAAATGAGGCTGGAGTTGGGGGTTCAGTCATGGGCACACAATTACAGGCATGTTCAGTTGTTAACATGTATCCCATTATTGTTGGCTTGTACCAACCAACACCATCCCAACAACACCCCAGCATTATCTGGGGAACACCAGAGGCCAATGGCTGTTCCAAGTGTTAGTTTTTACTCAGCCACAGTGCGTAGGAGCCGAAAGAGGGTTCAGCCATATGGATCTGAGCTGCACTGTGCCACTTTGCCTTGGGGTTAGCAAGTGGTCTCTGGCCTATTTTATTTATTAATGAAGATTGAAAAGAGAAGCAAAAACTGGATGCAATCTGTTAAGAGATTTTAAAATTGAAGTAATCTGTAAATGTGAAATTGGGCACTTAAAAAATATTAAGTGTAAATTATTTCCATCCTATAGACACTAGGAAGGAACTGGGGTGGACACACTTGTGCACATGTTGTGGCAGAGGGCAAGCGCAGCAGGGATAAAAATTAAGAACGCAAAGCTCCAGAGTCACCCTTTCATTTTGTGGCTGGATTCATGAGAGCTGTGTACCTAGCGGAGCAGGCTGTGGTGCACTGAAGTGTCCTCTCCCCTGCTGTGGCTGTGGGGCAGTAGCTGGGTGGTGGCACAGCTCCTTACTGGTGTCCTTGTTGCTCTTCCTTCTTGTGGAAACCAGGTTATTTCCAGGACACATCCACTTGGGCCCAGAAGTTCAGGGGCATTGCTGGCTTCACTAGTCTACCTGAAGCTAGAGTGACCAAGGAAACATTTTAAAGCAAAGACGGATTTTCTTTCTTAGAACATGTTGTTCACTGGCTTTTGTGGTGCCTGTTGAGGAGCTTTTTCATCATATTTTAATACAGTAGCCAGGCTGCAAAACACATGCTGAACCTGCTTATCTGCCCTTACATCTTCTGTAATAAATGCAAGCCTCATCTTTCCAGCAGCATTTTTGGAAGAGGATTTTCTTTCACAAAACTCAGTTAAACATCTTTTAATTAAGCATCTTTCAACAAACTGAGTTTTTTTCCTATGTATGAGCAACTAGAAAAAGATGTGCCATCTGTCAGTCTGCAGTGTGCCAGCAGATAGATAGGTGTTTAGCAGGTGGGAAGACTGAGAATATCAGAAAAGGCATGACAAAAAGCCCGAGGGATGAAACATTAACCCAGGCAATTCTACTGAGGCAATGAAGAGGGAAGGAAATAATTTGGTCTTTTTTCATGCACTTCTTTCCCTCCACATTCCCTCTCTGCAGCACCTGCTTGAAGTGTGCCCTGGTGAGGAACTGTTCCTGGGACCACTGCTCCTTCCCCTTTTTCTCCTGCTGGAACCTCAGCCATGAGGATGGGGTGGTACCCCAGGGCAGGAGGGGGAAAGCTGGTACCCCAAGGGAGTTTCCATGGTCCATACAGCAAAGAACAGGAAGGCTCGGGGCAGGCAATGGGCTCTATGGGTTGCTGCATGTGAAGCAGTGTGTCCATCAATACACAGGAGTGTTTGTGAAAAAGTTCAGACTGGTGTACTAAACCACCATACAGAAGGGAGATGGGAGACCTGAGATCACCTTGGGCATCACATCTTGTGCTGTTTCCTGGGCCAGATCATGGGTCTTTGTCCAGTCCTGGTGGGGTTCAGGCTGCTGGGGTGCTTGCACTGCAGCCAGGCCAGTTTGCACAAATACAGCCCAAAGGGCTTCCAGAGTGGATGTCAATAACCATCCAGCCATGGCATAGTTTTGTTCTCAGGAAGCTGCAAAACCTGCCTGGGAAGATGGGGGAGTGCCCAGGGCCCAAGCAGCCCAGGTGCTTCCTTAAAAGGCTTTTGGAGGTGATCCATGAGCACTGTAGCTCATGGGATTTTGCAAAGTGCTTGTCTCCATCCTTAAGTCTGCGCCTTTTACAGTCACTGGTGAGTTTTCACTGAGGGTATGGCTATACCTGAGAGTGAATCACACAAAAGCCTTGTACGTAAAACTTCACAGCCTGTGAGCTGTTGTCTTGGGAACGCTGCACCATTGCTGCCAGCCCAGATGTTCCTGCAGCCTGAAGCAGCCTCACAGCTCCCTGGAGGGCTCCTTGCCTTGGCACTCAAAGGCAGAGCAGAGAGCAAGTCCTACTTCTCCTCTGTTCGTGTAATGCCCTGAGCATGGCATGGGATGAATGCCTCTCAGAAATGGCGTCTGGTGCCAAAACAGCGCACAACAACCTATTCTTTATTACATTTTTATTGTTGCCCTACTGTTTGTCTGGGATAGTGGGATAATGAGCTGCTAACAGACTTGGTCCGTGATTTTTAGTTAGCACAAGTTTATGCAGTGATTTTTTTTTAAGACCTCAGAGAGTAAAGGGTGCTAGGTATATAACTAATGGCATCCTATCAGTGTATGAACTGCATTATTTTACATACTGTATAACAGAATATAAAGGATAGTATATTTTATGGTATGTGTGGAGACAGGATTGAGGTAGGACTTCCAAGCTCACCATCTCGTTTTCAGATCAAGGAACCTCTGCCTCACTGATGCATTGTTTCTAGCTGTGTATATAGACTGACAGCAGAAATCTTTTTGACCATTAAGAAACAACATCTCTTTCTGAAATGCAGCCAAGTCCTGAAATGAAAAAGAAAACATAGCCGTGTATAATCAGGGTCCCAGCAGTTCAGGAGAGGAAGTATTAAATATCTCATTTACCTGGAACTGTGGGAGGAACAGAGCGTGCAGCGTACAGGGACCCATCTGGGCACTGGGAAGGAAACTTGCGCAAGTTCTCCACTGCAAAAAACAGGCATAAGTACTCCTAAGACCACAGCACTTGGGTGTAATTTTGTTTCATTCCTAAAACTTTCCCTTTGGCAAAACAGTGCATTTTCATGGTTTATGAGTTCATTAGTGACAAAGACAAACTGTTACTAGCCAGATTCTCCCCCTACAGCTATCCCTGACTGTTCTGTGAAGCCAGGGTTACTTGGTTAAGTTTTGCTGAAATCAAGCAGGTATTTTTTTCCAAGATTCATTCATGAAGAAGGGTTGTGCTGAGTCCAGGTGTGGAAAGGAGCCGTGTGATGCATGTACCTACCAACCTTTTGGAATCTAGTAAAAAGGCTGCGATCTCTTGCAGGAGCACAGGTGACACCACACCTCAGACCGCACTGGAAATCAGACCCCCAAACCAGACCAGATCTGCTATTTGATAGCTTTGATTCTCTCAGGAAATCTCACACCCCAGAACTGTGTATCTGAACTACATATTTTAAAAAGACTTTGCTGCCTGCGTAAGGGGGTAGGAACTCAACGATGGGAGCTGGCCACTCCCAAACCCACATTCCAACTTTACAGTATATAAATGTGCCTCAGTTTAATTCTCAGTTCAATGTGTTACATTTCTTTGTTGCTTCAACCGTAATAAATTATTTATTGCTTATAATAATACTGAGTCTGTAACATAAAGAAGCACTACATGACTGTTTTATTTCTAACCTTAAATGATGGTGAAACATTTTTAATAAGGTATATATTACATTCCCATATACTAAGTACACTATGTTCACCTTTAAAATATGTTTTAATGTGTTAGTACACACATTTTATGATGGAAATTGTATCATGGTCAATTATTAAAGATGCCGCAGATCTGTAGTTGCCACAAATTAGTAGAACCACTTGTGTTCAATTCTCTTAGGTCTTAGTCTTCAGAGATCATGCTGTGCATTAGTGAAATGATCATCAAATATAGGCCTGCTCTTATTCCTTTTAATTTCAATGGAAATATGACTGACATCAATATAGTCATATGTTAATTCTTTTCATTGATAAAAACATTATTTTCAAAATTACTTCATTATTTGTGGCTAGGAGCTCAGGATTTTTATTGTTTGTATAGCTGAAAAGCAGTATAGTGTCAGAGTGACTCATGAATGGAAGTTAAATACATTACAGTGGGTGATAATGCAGCCTAAAAGGTTGGGTAAATATAACTCCCAAAAGGGAAATTAACTATATTTTTTCCATGGAAGATCAGCTGAACTTTGTGTTTATCAGTCAGGAACGTAACAAGTTCTGGCTAGTTCCTATGATTGAGAAACTTCTTACCCTGTAGTTTTGATGCTTTATTTCCAAGCTCTCTGAGATAATTTCATTTAAAGTTTGAGTTAGTCTGGATTCTATTATAATTTTTTTTAATAAAACAAAAGCAGAACTTACATTTCAGTGTGGTATGTTTTTAGTTCTTTTTTCATGAAGAAAACACATGATGAAAGAGTAACTCCAAAGTGTTACTTCTCAAAGCTGCACAGCACTTCACGTCTGTCCTGACTTGCATAATATACTCTATGAATTGAACAACCATCTTTAACAAGGGAACTGTTAAAATGTGCTGTGTCCTCATAGTGCAATGTCTGGTCAAGAAAAGGAAAGATTTTCAGTTGTCATTAAGAGGATTCTGGCTTCCTTGGACTTATTATTTTCTTTCTTTATCTTTCAAATTTCGTATAATAAACCCCTTTGGGTGCTTTTAGAAAAATAGATCGCATCCCCATCCCCCTCTTTTTATTTCCATATGTCTCTATGACTGCCTGCTTACAAACATCCTCCATGGGGAAGAACAAAAAACCCAAGGAGACTCCTGCACCATGGTCACTTTTGGTTTGCGCTTTGTCCCAGCCAGAATGTATCCATACACATCTATTTTCCCACGTGTGCAGTGGTACTATGTGTGTTTGTTCAGGTAGTGGTATGTCATCAACAGAGACACTCTTCCCCGGGGGAAGGTTTTCACTCCTCAGAGTAAAAGGACACCTGGATTATCTATGTGCATATGTGAAAGCTGGTGCATTTAGCATCCTGGCTTGTGTCTGAAACAGTGCAGCCTGCAGGACCAGGGCAGTGATCATCCTTCTGTACTCCGCACTGGTGAGGCCGCACCTCGAATCCTGTGTTCAGGTTTGGGCCCCTCAATCCAAGAGGGACTCAAAGGTGTTGGAGCGTGTCCAAGGAAGGGCAATGGGGCTGGGGAAGGGTCTGGAGCACAAGTCTGATGAGGACCAGCTGAGGGAACTGGGGTTGTTTCACCTGGAGAAAAGGAAGTTCAGGGGGACCTTATTGCTCTCTACAACTGCCTGAAAGGAAGCTGTAGGCAGCTGGGTGTAGGTCTTTTCTCCCAGATAACTAGTGAGAGGACAAGAGGAAATGGCTGCAAGTTACACCGGGGGGGGGAGAGGTCAGATTGGATAGTAGGAAAAATGTCTTCACCGAAAGGGTTGTCAAGCATTGGAACAGGTTGCCCAGGGAAGTGGTGGAATCACCATCCCTGGAGGTGTTTAAAAAAATGCAATTGTTAGGGACATGGTTTAGTGGTGGACTTGGCAGTCCTGGGTTAACGGTTGGACTTAATGATCTCAAAGGTCTTGTCCAACCTAAATGATTCTGTGATTCTATGATGCCATGATGTGATTTTTTCTCCCTTTCTGTTGCAGTCAGCCTTGTGTAATATCTCTTGAATCCTCTGTGGATGAAGGGGTGAAGAACCTTAATCTGGCAGCATGGAAGAGGCTGGGAAATTGGTGCTATTTACAATTTGCCAGACATTATGTACAAGAAAATGTAAAAAGCAAAAAACCCTGTAGTGGGCAAATAATTACACTTGTCCCTCCTATACAAATAACTGCAAATAATAAAATTGCCTATAAATCAGTAGTCACACCCAAAGAAGGTAAAATACTACTGTTTTTCCTTCCTCAAGCATTACACTTTACATGAATATGGGTGTAATAGCCACAATTCACATTCCAAAAGGCTTTTTTCCCCTTCAAAGGTTTTTGTGGTATAACGGAGCACACTGTATATTGTCACATGAATGTTGTCTTCTGCAGTGCATCAGATGTCAGTATTGTGATCAGATTTTCAGGGAACTATAGAAAAAAACAATTTGGAAACAAGCTCTGGAGGTATCTAGCCTGACGCCTGCTCAGGGCAGGGCTAGCTTCAAAGTTAGATTGGATTGCTCAGAGTGTTTGTCCAGACAAGTTTTGAAAAATCTAAGGATGGACACTCTACAACACCTTCACATTATCCAGGCTGTAAGTTCTGGAGGAAAAAAATTAAAATCTTGAGATGATCCAAGAGAAATATTTGGAAAACGTATAATTAATTAACATTCATGTGTACTGAGTGTGTATTTCTGGTATAGTATGATTTTTTTACTTTAAATTATTGTTATTGTGCCTTTACAGAAATGTGTTTTATTGCAATCTGTTGATACTGCATAAAGGTAAATGCATGAAAAATATGGAAGAGGTGCGATGAGTGGTTGAGAGAAGCTGGGAGATCAGGAGGCACCTGAGAACTTCACCCCCACCCAGCAGATGGGTGATGTTTTGCAGGAGAGAGGTTTATTTCTTCTTCCTTTCCTCTCTGCTGATCAAAGTTAGATGTAGATCTTATCTGAATGCAGACTCTGCATTGCTTTAATGACAGGCACAATCCCTGGACTGTGAACCAGTTAGGAAAAGAGTTTATTTATTGTACATTAAAAATCAGCAGGAAAGGGAGTAAACTGCTGCTATACAGTATTTTAACACTGTGGATCATACAGATACATTGATGAAAAATAATACATATGTAAGTGGCATTAAGACAGCAGTATGAAAGAAATGCTGGATGAGAACACAGGTATATAATTATTCATTGTAGTGAAGTAAGTAGAGTTCTATGCTTAATTATTCCATGGACAAGAGAACAGTTTCAGCCAGAAAGGTTGAGGGACGGTCATTCCAACCATATAGGCTGATGGTGCATTTACCTGCAGAGAAGAGAAAAAGGGTTCAGCTGAAAACAGAAATTTTCCTGTGAAAAAAGTTTCCCTGTTCCTTGAGTAGGGCCAGTTCCCTCATCACTGCACAAGAGGTAGGCACAGCACTGTTTGGAGAGCTTGGGAAAAGCAGTAAGCAGCTGCCACCTCAGTGTTCCCACAAAGGGTACACCTCCAATCCATATATACATACATACAGAAATACATATTTATGTAACTATTTATATGTATATATATGCTCTCTAACTAGACTTCACAGCCTCCCGGTCACAGGAGTCCATCAAGGGTTACTCTGGAAAATAATCTTGATATCTTCCATGATAACAAAAAAATCTATTAGTTCCCAGATCCCAATCCACTGCAAACACTTCTCACAATCTCTGAGTACTCAAAAACCCTTTCAGTACTTAAAGTACATACCAGCCACTGTAAGTTATCCTTAAATGTTTGCATTTGTGGAAACTAAGTTTCTGCTGCTTCTTTCTGCCTACCTTGGTCTCACACCCACCAAATTCTTGTGCAGTTATTGATAGCGCTCATTAACGTCAACAGTTCTATTGTAAGCCCATGGCTAGAAAACCCATGAAAACTACTACGCTGATCCATCCCTACCTGCTTTCAACACGGACAAAAAGTGTTAAGCTCAGCCCACCTGCCCAAGCTGGGCAGGACATCTGTGGTTTCATGTGGTTATTCATAGCATGGGGTGCAGCTTCAGTGGGCAGCTTTTTTAATAATGTAATCCAAAAGTGAAAGGGTAATGTTTACCAAACCTGTTTCAAAATGGCTGATTAATCAAATAAATGGGTGTTTATTGAGGCTGTTGCTAGGTACTTACTGTTATTGAGATAATTGTATGACTCAGCTAAGCCAGACAAAGAGCTCCACTGTTGCTCTGAAGTACCGACTGGTAAAGCTTGGATCACCACACCAGAGCAAGGGGAGAAACTTTGCTCTTTCTTCTCAGCCTTTTCACAAGGCTGATCACTCAGTTCATTTATCATTACATCATCCACTTTTACAGCCAGCTTCAGATATCTTCCTCCCATAAAACCAAGGAACAAACACTGACCCTTCTGCAGAACCCCTTCGTCTGCAGCATGGTGGTGATGGGTTTTCATCACTAACACCAAGGTTGGGGACAGACCTTTCTTTTGCGTCTTTTCTATATTATTACATTCGTGCCTTTTTTCTGTTGAATAAACCTGCATAAACCATAAGGTCCTAGCCATTCAAAGCACTTGTTTAGTAAATAATTGGGGCAAGTTTTGTGGGGAGAGGTAATCTTTTACAAGATGAAATGCTAAACGTGAAACAGCTGACAAGCTTTCAGGCACACAAGCTCTTCTTCAGGTCAAACTTGTTGCATGAAAGCCTCTCTTCTTTTCAAATTACATGTGTGTTTTTTCCAATAAAAGCTATTGCCTCTCCCTGAAATTCTCACTGCACATATTCTTAACTCTTACAGCTACAAAGACAAGGCTACTAATAAACAACAAACAGTACTTGATTAGGCAGGCTATAAATGGAGATGTTATGACAGAAAGTACATTATGCAACTCATGCCTCCTATTTTGCATCTAAAAAATTTGAAGCATTTTAAAAAGACAGCTGTTAATCAGTATAATTATAGAAAAGTCTCCTCTCTTCTCAAAGGAAAGCATGAGTTACATGAAGTCTGATGTACAAAAAGAGATTTATATCTGCAGATTGGGGGAACACTAAGACCATATACCTGCCATCCAGTTAAACTCCCTCTCGTTTATGTATTGGTTTTATTATTTTAATGTAATAGGTTTTTTTCATTTCAAAGTAGCGTGTCTATGTTCTGCTGATGGTAGTTTGCATAGCTCAGTGATAAAGTATATTTGAAATCACAGGGGCATGTTTACTTCAAATGTTTCCCGTCCATCAGTCTCAAGTTTTACCAGTCCAAATTCGGAGTAACATTATCAGCAGTGGTGTTATAATCAGATTTACACTGGTATACCTGGGAGTAGAGTTTAACCCTGGCTAGTCATATTCTATACCAGGTTTGTGTGTGTGTGGGGGGGGTTGATCTTTAGCAAAATAAATTATATATTGTAATGAACCAGTATTTCACTTGCCCGAGATTGTTATTTTGATCAGAAAATCTTCTGGTGTATGTCAGAGAGATCACTGATTTTTAACACAAGTAACTTCACTGCCAGGAAATGCTCAACATTTATTCAAAAGATTCCACCAACACTTTGTTTGCTGTAACATCCAGTTATAACTGATAAAATAAAGTCTACCCTTTTAACAAATTCTGGAGGCTTATAGATCAAGGTCAAAACTAGGCTTTGAACCAGGAAGCAGGCTTTGTTTGAACTGCCTAACCCTTGCATTCGATTTCTGGAATTAATGTTTCACCTGTAACAAAGTGTTTTCACTGAAGGAAGACAGTGATTTGGGAGCTCTCTGCCCCCAAATATATTATAAAGAAAAAAAAAAAGTTAATGACTAAGGTGTCTTTTTTGCTTTTACTGGTCATGAGCATAAATCACATAAAGCATGTTTTGGAGTCTGGAGCCAGCCTCCCAGATATGATGCTTTATTAATGGTTCTTTGTGGATATTCAGAGTGAGAAAGCTGGGAGAAATAATTCCAGAATGAGCCACTGTACAGAGGCAGGTTTATGAGTGATCTGTGAGTTTTAAAGGAAAGTAAGTGAAGAATGGAGTAGAAATCCCCTCTGAAATTCTGCATGTGGCCCAGGGAGGAATAAATGGTGGCATGACCCCGACCCTCTCCGTCAACCCCCTCCAACTTTGAGGATACAACCTCTAATTGTTGTGCCGGTACAACCAAGAGCAAGTATTTTTTCTCATATCATCACTTTGTGAGGTTGGGGCAGTACCACTCCCCTCTCGGGAAAGAAGGGGACTGTTTCTGCAGGGATTGTTGATGGCAGTGAGGCAGGAAGCACAGCAAGAAAACTAAAAGTTAGTCAGGATTCAAGGTTCAGTATTAATCTGGTTTTCTTCAGAGGACAGGACTTTTCAAGACATTAGCTGTCTCAAATGATTCAAGAGACTCTTCTGCAAGCATATGTAAAGTGGCTGCCATTGCAAGTTGGTAACGGTGTTAATTCGAAAAGACTTTAAATACTAGAAAAGGTTAATAGGCAGAAGCTTTTCATTGGGATGTCCCTTAACATGTCTCAGAATTGGGCCAGTTCATCTCCCTGTTGATAGGGCAGCAAAGGTCTTTTCAGGGTCCCTTATCCCAGGTCTCTGCTGTGGGGAGTAGCAACCATTAATACCTTTCTTCCCTGGAACTTTGGGCAGGAGAGAAAACCATCAACCTTTTTTATATCAAATTATTTTACAGGCCGGATGCTAAATAACCCTCCTCCCCCAGTGTCTGCTAACAACATTTTTTGACAAAGTAATTTATTAACAAGTTCAGTAGCAACAACTTCCCCTCAAAATACTTCCCCTCAAGTAGAAAACTGGATTTTAAACTAAATTATTCTGGTTAAAAAAAACCAACCAAACAAGAAACAACAAAAAACTTGATCTTGTCTACATTGCATTTTCTCTGATAACAGTAGGAAGCATATTTGGTGAAGGGTGTCTAAATACTGAAAATACTTCATCTTTCAGCCCCTTGACACTTGGAAAAAAATGGCATACTTCAATTTATAGCTGATTCTTTTTCCATATTCCCAAGGTAAGCTTTTTTTTCATCTTCTTTCTTTTTTTTTTTTTTTACCTGTTTGCAAGCGAACAGCATGAAAGAAACTCTTTAATTTTTAACAAAAAGTTTCAGTTCTTTCAGCTAAACACTTGCATTCACCTCCTATATGGCCCAGCCAGACCTTGCTTACAGACTGGAAATCCTCATGGGATTTAGTCTACCAGAAGACACTGATTCTTTTAATTCCTTTTACATTACCAGTTCCTTGGACAGTGCTAAACAGAGTAGGAATGCAGCTGCATGCCCTTGGTCCTCCTGATCTACCATTTTTCCAAGGGCAAAGCAGCCTCTTTCCAAGCGATAGAAATGCGACCACCTTTAATATGAGCAAGCATGACTGGCTGAACTGGTGAAATCGTTTTGGATTAGGCTCTCTTGTAGCAGCCTTATTATGCCACACCTAGATCATCTACAATCTGAACTGTCTTAATGAAGGACAAATTGTTTATTTTTGGTTTAAACCTGTAATCCATTAATGTATTTGTACAATTTCAAAAAGTGGGTGGGAAGGCAGGGACATATGCAGGGAAAGCTGTATCAGAACTTTACTGTTGATTAATGGCTTGTCTTTTGAACGTATTTACCAGAAATAACAGGAGTCATAGGAAAACAAAACCCAAAGCATCTGGCAATTGCTGCCATCTGATCCATAACCTGAAGTTGGAAAGGCAATTCCCTAGCTTTCCCTCAAGGTAGTGTATGCATTCATATTGGGACTATTAAGCATCCCATCTGGGGGCACAGACCGGCTCTCCACTGACCTCAACTTCTTCAGACACCTCTGTGCTGCAGGGAGCACCCCCATATGCAGTACATTTACTGTGGGCAGGATCGCTGTCTGGGGACAGCCTCAAGAAGGTGGAGGGTTGTGCGTTCAGTGTCTACTCTAGTGACACTGCTGTAGCACCAAAGCGCACTTGTGAATGGAGACCTCCTGACCCTGCATGAAGAGCCTGTCCAGACCTTCCCTCAGACAGAGCAAATAGGTCAAGCATGCGGTCCTGGTGGTGTTAGAGGGTTTCCTTACCAGCAACAGTAATTTCGCATGTATTCCTCATTTACCACAGTGCAAAGGGATGCACCGAGCTAACATATTTTGCAGTATGCATGTCCTTCATTGTGACAGTAACTTTGTTTACAGCTCTAAGCTGCTCTGGTATCTTTGTATGTCTCTTTGCAGTTGCACCAGTTCGTCTTTTTTAACCCTCACCTATGATTAACAGTCTGAGCTGCTGTGCATAGTGTGTAGCACAGTGAACTGTGGGGTAAAGTTTGCAGTATGTCCTCATTTCAACTTTAAAATACTAACCTCTTAAATAAAAGCAGCTGCACAGAGCAATTAGCAAGCATGAAAAAAAAAAGATAATTTGATTCAGGAAGCCTCTGAAGAGGGTCTGTGCTCATCTCCCTGGGAACTACAGCTGTTACAAGTTCAGTAAATAAGTGACCTTTTTTTTCACACCCAGGCACAAAAATTTTCTTTCATATAGGAATATTTAAAAATAAATTTTAGAGACCTATGTGTGGATGCACAGAAACACACACATGTACACATGTCCTAATTAAGGTGCTACAGCTGTAGCTATAAGAAGCCACATTTAGAAAATGGAGACTCTTTTTTGCTTAAAAGTTATGCTTTGGCAAAGTGTTAAACCGTGTATATGTTGCATGCTGGAGCAATGTAATGCCAAGGCACTGTTCCTGTAGCAGAATTAGTGTCACTTTTATTTATAATGGCAGTAGTTGCAGCTTCCGTTGAAGAGACTTTTTTTTTTTTTTTTTTTTTAGGTAATGCAGAAGTAATTAAAAGACAGTTCTCCCTGGGAATTTCACTAGATTTCTTTTTCCCATCCAGAGGCAAACACCATTCTCTGATACCTCTAGTAAGTGATGAAAAAGCACACTGAGATGCCCTTAGCACCTTTCAATTGACAACAGGGATTTTCTAGATCCAGCTAGGGCTTGACACTGCTGCTGCCAGGAGCACTGCTGCTTCTGCACCTGATTTGCTGTCAGTGTGGAGGTGTCACGCCCATCCCTACCACCACAGCCTGGCTGAGGACCCTGGGGCCAAGGATGTCCCCTGGTTTTCCACCACACCTCACTGTGTGTCCCATGATGGAGGACGCTGGGGGTGGATACAGGGGCAGAATGGTGGTATCGCTTCACCCCCACTGCTGCCTCCCCTTTTCCCTCCCTCCTCACTTTTCTGTTTTCTTAAAGTAAAAATAAGAATGGTGGTTTTAAGCAGGCACCTAGGGAAGAGCAAAAATTGGGTGAGTGTATACAATGCTTCAAATACTTTCCCAGCCTCCAGATACTCCAAAATCAGGGATTTTCTAAGCCTGTTCTTTTCCAAACCTCTCTGTGAAGCCCTGCAAGCTCCACAGCACCTTTTGGCAAGGAGTGCCACGCATCTGCTATTCACTGAGTCCAAAAATTACCTCTTTTTACCTGTATTGAACTTGGCTCCTGTGTACTGGGTGCCAGGCTTGTGCTCAAAGATGCAGCCAGGGATCTATCCCTGCTGGCTCCATAAGCTGTGCATGGCTTTGCAAACCTTCAGTGTGTTGCCTTAGAGTCCCCATCTCACTGGGCAGCCTGTGAACCATGCCATCCCCTGGAGAGCTATCTGAGAGCTGCCCGGCCCCTTTCTGGCAAAGCTGGCCATGCCAGCTCATGACACCAACCCGTCACCAAGCCCACACATCTGGGGAGCTCAGAGGACTACATGTGCCAGCAGCCCAGCAGAAGACATGCTGGCCAGCAGCGGGAGCCTTGCAAACCACTGGGGACAGTACCAGCCTCTCCCCACAGAGCCACCTGCAGCAGAAGCCTCTGTCTGTGATTCCATTGCTAAATCAGAAAGGGATGAAATGCAGCAGTGAGGCACATCAGCACATCAAATTAACTTAGAATGATGAAATCCTTCTGGCAGGGGCTGTTTCCCAATCCAGACAGGCCAGGGTCAAATGCCTAGAGGTTCCTCACACACATATGCAGACACCTGGGAAACCAAATGACATGTCCATCTTGGTGGTGATTAGAGCACTTACCAACATGCATACAATAAGCCTGAAAGTTGAAAACAAGCTGAAATTCACTGGGGAATGTCCAGTCCACTGCCTGGTCCAGGGGAGCAACCAGGGCTTTATGTCTGCCCCAGCAGAAACAGCCACAGAAGGCTCTCAGCTGTTGCTCCCACAGGTCTGAGTCCTCTGAGCTCTCCAAAGATGCCATTTAGTCACCTAGACTACCTCCAACATCTCAGTTTACTCTTCGTGGCTTATGGTGAATCTGCATCACCTCAGCCCTTCCTGCCAGTCTGGTGGTCCCAGCTCTGGGCACAACCGCAGGTCAGTCTGCAACGTCCCTGCTCTGCAGAGAGGGATGAGCCACATTTCGGCAAAGGCCATGTTACAGCAAACCCTCCTGAGCAGAGTCCTTCCCTCTCTTACCTCTTCCCGTATTTTATTTCTCCCCTGTGCTCCTTTGCCCCAGAGCTGCAGGCTACAATTACTAATAGTAACTAATAAAAAGGCAGAACAGCACCAGATGAACCCAGAGAGGTCAACCTAAAAGCAATGGTTTAAGAGCAGCCAAAAAGCAATTGTCCAACAGCAGTCTGAAAGCAATTAATTCCCCAGCTAACATTACCCCCCAGCTTAAATAACTCCTTCTGACCTCACCAAGCCTTTGATTTGCTCCATTTGAGAAGCTTTGCTGTTGCCATCCACTTGGCAGGTCTCACCTTTCCCTGTACAGCTGTCCGGGCTGGCGCTGCATCCTCTGCCAGCCCCAGCTCACCTGGAGCGGGTGACATGAATGGGTGTCTGCTCTTCCATGAGCTCCCGGCAGCTTCATGTGGTGGCATCTAGCAGGCTCCTCACGGTGCTCTGCAGTCTCCCTCCAATGCTGGTAGGATTATTTTTGCCTTTTCCATGGGGCTTATAAATGTACAAATCATGGCTTGAAGCTTTAAAAACTCCCTTTTGGTATCCGCAAAGAAGAGCTTTCCTGATTTTTTCCAAGAACACTGTAGAAGTGGAAGGGGCCCCTCAGCAGGTAGTTGAACAAGGTGCATTTAAACCGAAAAAGAACATTTCCATGGGACCTGATGGATATTAAGCCTTTACACGATTTCAAAAAAAGTAGCTCAACCAATTAATACAAGAAAAAAGTCCACAGTGGGTATTAAATGCAAAGTCATTACCTCTGGCACAGGAGGCCCTGTGCCATGAGCGTGAGGGACTGGGAGATGACTGGGGCAGGCTGGCTGTGTGTTTGCCCTCATCCCATTGCCTGCCTGGACCAAACAGGGACAGCGATGGGACGCTGCACTGGGTGGACATCTGATCCAATCTGGCTGCATGCAGCCATCCTTACTGTCTGTTGTGTGCCAGCATGACCGTGGGGGGCAAAAAATTTCAGCTGATTTTAACATGATAATGAACACACTTGTAAGGGAAGTTGCATAATGTGGATTTGCTCGTCTTTACACTTCTCCCAGCCCTCTTTTCTCACTTCAGCCAGAGCCCTCACCTTTCTTGAAGTGTCAGAAGGCATGATCCATGTCATATCAAATAAAGCTCAAATCTCTTGGTTTTGCAGGAGCAGGGCCAAAAGTGAAACTCCTGTGTTTCATCTGGATTCAACCTCAGTCTCTCACTGAGATTAGAGATACCTGAAATTTGGCCCACGCTTGTCCACACGATTTACAAATCTCAGGAGCCTTGAGGCAAGTGGGGAGGCAATGTCTGATTTTTGACAAAAGCCTATGCTAGGGAAAAAACTTCTGGTTTTAGCTTAAGTCCATGCAGTTATCCCTATTCTGGATGAATCATAATGAATCCTTTATCTTAATTGTACTGAAGATTTCATTACAAGGCTCTCTTCAGAGACTATGACATAAGAAGAAGAAAAGTAAGTGGTTACAAAATATGGGAAATGCAAAAGAGACTTTTACATACACTTATGCTCTGTAACAATGGATTCCAGGTCCCCAGTAAATATTCGGTGCAGTATTTGTCTTCATTTTACAAACCCAAAAAGGTTTGGGAATTAATGAGAACACAATAGCTGGGCATTGCAAAGCATTTGTGCTAATTAGATGAGCATCTACTGAAACTCAAGGGTGAAAAGTCACATAAGGGAAGTAGCAATGAAAATTTTCCAAATTAATGCCTAAATATTGGGGTTTGGTCTATAGTAAGAACGTAAGCCTGTGGTTTAATCTTCAGAAAGGATGTCAATAAGCAGTGCTGTTGTCCAGCATTTCTGAAAATCAAACCACTGTTTAAAGACCTCAATGTGGAATTAAGAGCCTATTTAAGGTTTTGTTATTGATGCTCACCTGGTAAATATTTGAGGAATTTGCTATAAAAATATTTTTTTTCACATTTTTTCTCCGTTGAGTATAAGTCAACAAGTCTTGTGAATTTTTAAAGGCAGATGTATGTTACTCCCTGCTGTGCAGTATATAGGAACTTCAGGTACTTTATAGAAATATTCAGAAACTATAGAGACTTGCGTATGGGTTGTTGCTATTTTTCCTAAAACACATTAGTTAGGTGTTAATGTTCTGATCTTGCAAATATTTATGCCAATAAATAACTTGAGTCAAAGGGGAAACATTGTTTACACATGTAACATTAGTTACAATCACAAAAATGTGCAGGACTGTGGTTTTATCTTGTAAGTGTTCACTTGCTGAAATTAAAATCATAAGAGGTCACGATCCTATTAACAGTGTACATTTTGACAATATCATTTGGGATATTTTATCTCATAGGGCGCCATCAGTAATTTAATAGCTTGTTATTGAGGCAGCTCTATTGCAACCAGGTGGCAGGACTATTTGTACCTTCTGCACGAAGGAATACAGGATAACCCGTCTGACTCAGTCTCCCTTGTGTTTCATTGCAGTTACCCACAACTGGTCTGGGATCTCAACAACAGAATTCTGTTCACCAGGCAATGTCAAAGCAAAAAGTCCAATATTTTTTTACAAATATGACGGGCTTGATTAAATCTAGTTTGACAGCTGCTTTTAACAGTAAAAAAAAAATATAATAAATCTGATTAAATTCAGAGAGACCCATTGCAGACTAGCAGAGCAGACGAGAGTTTGCGAACTTTCAGGGGCTCTATTTCCATTAACTGGTTTGGCTAAGGCAGAGTAGAGACTGAAACCCTGTTCTCTACATATACAGGCAGAACAGCCTGACTCTTTAGATTACTTTACTCTTCACTTTCCACATTTTCTGAGTAGCCCCAAGGATAATGTGTACTCCTGACACATTAGTACGTGTTGGGAATCAAAGCAAAAGCATCCAGTACTGCAAGCTTTTTAGAAGAGCAGCAGCACCGCACAGCGAGTACATCCATGTACTGGTATTGCATTCTTAACAGTAATGTATCTAAAGAACAGAATTATGCAAAACAGAACCAATCACTAAACACGTTTTCATGCTAGGAACTCTTCATGAAATGGTGACCTCTTTTTCTTAAAGAGAATGTATCCGGCTACCTACCAGGTTATTACAGCATCAGAGTTGCATCATTCCTAAGTATACCACAAGAGAGCACCAATATAAGAGCATCAGAACAATGAAAAATGACAGTGAAAATTATTATGTGGGATGTAACTCTTGCCATATGAAGCAATCTGTTTCCCACTCCTTTAGGGCAACCAGAGTATGCTTTCAGCAATCTTGCTTCATTACCTGGCAAAGCAAAGATTACAAAGCTTTTAGAAAACAGCCTGAGATGGGATGGGAGAACCCTTTTTAAACTATTTCAGGACTGTTTCAGTCCCTGGTGAAAATTTGTTTTAGGTAAAGAAATTTGTTTTAGGTAAAACCAGATCAGCAGGAAATTCCTTACAAGGACTTAGAAACAAACAAGTGCTCCACAGAGCATCCTAACTTCACACACCTTAATGCAATAATTTGTTTTTAATCATCCATCAGATGGAAAATATGAGGAAAATGTAGTATAAATGTCCAAGAATAACAGCGGTTTGTTGTTTGGATTTAAAATCAAAGGAAGTTTCCATGTTGTTGAAGGTTTCCATACCAATGGGCCTGGGGGAACTCAGGGTGCGGTAGGTTTCCATCTGCCAAGAACAGGAATATGCTGCCCTTGTCCTCCTAATATCCTCCTGCAGCTCTGTGCACCGGAATGGCACTGCAAGGAGCTGTGTTAATGGGGCAGCATGGCTTTGTACACCAGAGCAGACACTCCTTGGGGCGAGCGAGCCTGGTTTGAATCATTCATCTTGCTGGGATCCTTACCTACTGCCAAAGTTTTGCTCCAGCTATGCCTTGCAGCAGACTTACCCGTACCCTCGTAGGTGCCAGCAGGTGCTGGCAAGGTGCTACCCCGGGCTGCAAGCACTGGTGCTCCACTGAGCATTCAGAGGGGGAGTAAGGCTAGAGACACAGTAGTTAGAGGTCCACCTTGGAAAAATATCTCTTATTTCCACGGTGATAAAAAGAAAATTTCTCTCCCTGGTCACTTCAGGCAAGCAGTTTTGCAGGGATTTTCAAACCTGGTTTGGGATAGAAAGGAAATAAATTTTTATCATGGGGAAATGGAACACAGAAAATCTCCCACGCACCTGTCTGCTTCTTTTGGTGCCTAAATACCTTTGAAAGTCCTGCCTTGAGTGCCAAAGCTATGATGGATCACACAGTATTTCCTTTTTATTATTGCACTGCATCCTTTGGGCCTCACATTAACATAATTAGGGCCATATGGCGCCAGAATCTCTGTTGGTTCAAACTGATGCAGCTCCTTTGAAGTCAAAAAGCCTGTGCCAGTTTATACCTGCTGAAGATTTGGTTTATGGTCTGGGAAATAAGAGGGAGAGTGGGGGGAAAGGGACCCAGTTACTTTTTGTAGTTAATTAAGAATTACACAGATATATTTGCGCCCTGCTTCTGCTGTCCACCAGGAACTGTGCCTGAAGTGTCTTCATGGTTGTAATATCCTTTGCATGATTTCCTCTCAGTGTCAGCTGCTCTGCTGCTCCTTGTGACTCAGAGTATTTCAGGGGCTGTAGGTAAAACTGCGTGCTGTGAGTCAGAGCCAGCCAGCCACCTCTGAACAGCAATCAAAAACATCCCATTCACTGGGCCATAAGGAATCAGAGAATTGCTTGAGTGGCTGTAATCTCTGGGCAAAGAAATTAAACTTTCATTATTTTCTTTTCCTTTAATTCATTATGAAAATACTTGGTATTTATAACTAAATAAAATCTTATAAAAATATCTGCTGGGTAACACTGAAAAGATACCAAAACTTAGTCTGCTTAGAAGGTAAGTAATGTAAATCCAAAGCATAAGGCCCTGCAATGAGAACCAGGGAACAAGGAAATACTGCAACTGGATGAAATAAAAACTCCAGGACCAAAATTTACACTCCTGAAACCTTATTCAAGGCATGCAGATAAAAGAAACTTAACTGTCAGAACTGTTCTAATGAACAACTACAACTTGGGTCACTGAAAGCTCTGAGCTGTCAGTACCTGGAAAACCCCGACAACTGGCACCCTGGAAAGTAGGGCTGTGATTTTGGGGCAACTTAAATGTGGGTTTATGCACCTGCATTCTGCCCAGTTCCTGTAACAATCCTCAACTGATATTTTAATCCCAAATGCTTCCCAGCTTTGAGGTAGTTCATATTCACATGAAGCCAAGGATTAGGGCATTTCCAGGTAAATAAAGAGCAGTAAAAAGCTACAGGAATGGCTGCCAGCCCACTTCTCCCCTTGCAACAGCAGGACCATCCCTGACAGTAGCAGGAAAATACCTCATCACAACAGGGACTGCTGGATGTTGCCATTACCAGCTTCCACATGAGTGCTGCAGCCTCTGACCAGGGCAAATCTGAATTCAGCCGCTCGGTCTGGAGCAGAAGACAAAAGCACGAGGCTGCTCTCACATGGGTCAGACAACCATGTCCTGCACCCAGCCACAGGCTGAGCTGGGGGGCTGTCTGTGTCCCACCCGCCTCCCCATCTTGTGCCCAGGGCTCAGCCCCATCCTGTGCTGCAGCAGCCCAGATGATTACTGCACACATGAAATGCTCACAGGGAGTCACACAACAGCCCGAGTTAGCACCAAAATGTCCCCAATACAGTTTCTTGCTATGAAGTGCTGTAGTTCACATGGACGATAGGATAATCTGAGTGCTCAGCTGTGGACAGCAAATACCCAAGCCAAGTCGGCAGCTCAGACATGCCTTGGCCACTTTTCAAATGCCACTCTGTATATTAGCTGAGCCACTCTGTGGTTGCTGCCTTTTAAATAACCCCTTTTAACTAGCGAGGAAGGCAAACCTTCAGTCTTAGAGACTCCTCAAGAGGTGTAGCAAAGGCGGTCTAGGACTGCGCTATGTTTTTGCAGCTCTATCAGTTTGTTTAAGAACAAGTATTACCTCTCCATGCAACACATTCTCCTCCTGTATCCTTAGATGATAACAGCAACAGCAGGATGGCCTCTTGCAGTATTGTCACCTCTTTGTGCTCTCAGGCACTATGACTTGACTGAGAGCATTTATATCACAGGCAACCAGATATAAAGGCAACTCCTGAGAAAAAGGAGAATATCAGCTTTTTTCTTGTGCTGGAAGGGAAAGAGCACCAGCACGACAAGGCACAGAGGTGCCTGCCACCCAGCCCCGGGCACTGCAGAGCCCTTGCCAGCCAGGCATAGGCGTGTGGATGCTGCTGGAGCCAGGGACGCTGTACGGAGCTTTGTGTTTGCTCTAGGTGTAGCTGATTTTCTAGACCGCATCTGTTCTCAATCTTCTGCTACTATGCATAGTTAAATATTTCACAGAGTTTTTATCAGCCAGCTCTCAGCTGGGACTGGGAGCTGGTTATTCTGAGGAATTTCCTGCTTCTAAATTAGACTATCACAGGGCAGAAAGGGCTCATCTTCGACCGTAGCTTCAGCACATGAGGACTCCTTCCATATCTCACTGTATGGCAAATTGATTTTATTTGGCCATTGCCACTTTTTAGCAATGATGAAAATCAGCAGTCTTTTGTAGGAAGACATTCAGGTTAAGCTTTGATCAGAGTAAAGAATGTGGATTTAGATGAGAGCAAAATTTGGACTACGACCTGTGTGAGTAAGTTACTTCACAAAAAGGAATTTTAAAATCCACCATCATCTCATATCTCATCAATGCAAATCAGTCTAATCCAAATAGGGAAACATTATACCATTGAGATGAACAGATTGCAAAACTCGGCTAGTTGGGAGGACTTCTAATTAGGGCAGAAGTGTAGGTCATCCAGTATGGCTGTTTAGAGTCACTTATATGATACGGGGTCATTCAGTCAGTCCCTCATTTACGGGAAGAGGGGAAGCTCTGGCTCAGCCAGGTCAGTGGGGTGAGGGATGGTACCTTCCTTGATCCTCTTCCTCCTTTCTGTGATGCAGAAAAGGTGGAGAATCATGCCCCAGGGAGTCTGGTGCACCTTGCTGAGATAAATAGCCACACATGGAGTAATTACCAACTATAGTGACTGTTTCACCAGAAAAATCAACAATTCATTCCCCGTGCTCTGCATATGTACTAATACGGATGAGGAGGTTGAATTCTAGGTACTTGTTGACTATCCCAGCTTGGAAAGTCCTAGCTTCTCTTCAGTGATTTGGTGTCGATGCTACTGTTTTAATGTGGTTACATAACTCACAGCGATTTAAACCATTTCATTACACTTGTTTTGCAGGTTATATATCGCTTTATACTTCTCAAGTACCCACCATCAAATCATCTTTGTACTTTCTGTAAGCACTCATTACATCCTGTGCCACTCCGACAATGTCTGGCAGCACCGCCACAACCCAGTTGCAGAGTAATTTGGCAAAGCAGAGTCATGCACTTACAGGTGCTGAAGAGGTCAAGAAGATTGTTTGGGGGTCAAAAGTGTATAATTCAGACCTCTTTAACACTATCCCAAACCAGTATAGAGTCAGGATAGGTGGAAGATACTGAGCTTTGACCTTCAAAACCTTTTATTTTGCATTCAGGTTTCCGAGCAGGGCACTCCCCAGGACATGGATGACTATCAGAACAGAGGTAATGCTGCTTAAATTGTAGGCAGTGGAGAAACTGGGAGTGAGAGTTGTTTTTCTTGACTGCAACAGGCCAAAGGACTGGAGTTCAACCTGCCTTCCTCCTCCCCAGAGGAGTCTCAAACTTACAGCTACCCACTGCTGCCAGACAGGAGATGTTCTGCTAGGAGGAGGAAGAAATGAGTTAGCAGCAGCTGGGCACTGTAGGACACACAGTTGCAGGCGAGGAGCCCTGGGTTTGCCTTCCTGGTCTAGCTTTATGCTTTGCCTAATGCTGGGATGATATAAGATGCTCCTGGCAAGGGAAAGACATGCCTTTCCATTTGCTCACAGTGTGGACCAGGTCAGACCTAGGCTGGCTTACCCCTTGCTGAGAGTGCTGCCAGCTCTGCCCCAAGCTGTGGTGTTTCTACACTCACTCAAGTGTTGAGGAAGCCACCAATGCTGTGGCATGATTACTCTGGAGTGTCTCCTAGCCTTTGTGCCTTGTGCTAGGACTGCAAACAAATGACCCATAAGTAGACCGCGGCTTGAGAGGAGGCTAACTGAGCAGGGTGAGGGAAGACACAGGACGTGGAATGAGAAATTGTTGAAGATAACAAACAACAGAGTGCATAGCTAACTGTATCCATAATCCCATATAAGTTTTTTCTGTCTGGCAAAGGAACAGGTGTATGAAAAGGTGGAGCATTCTGGAGCATACCACCATGTTGGTGCCTATGCCAGGCTGGCACATTGGCATGCACCTGCCAAGTCCTACCCAAGCCCGTCACAGACACCAGCGCCAGCAGTCTGGACCTTGCCTTGTTCTACTTGGTCTGGCTTCCACTCCCATTTTCTGTCTTACACCAGTTAGTAGAGTAAGTACCTATGTGCTTCTGAAACGCACCAGGTCCCAGCAGTGTCCACCTGCAGGTGACCGAATTCCCCAATATAAACTGACCCAGCCTATTTCTTGCTTGAGTCCAAACACACTGAGCTTGTCATCAATGACTTTTTTATCATAATATGGGCACCTTACTCCTGGGCCCAGGTCCCTGTCATCTAACTTTCAGCACCAGGCAGAGGTGTATGAGGTCAGAGCAGAGCCACCTTTGCTTTCTCAGGGAACCATGATGGGAGGGGAAAACTGTCAAACTCCTTTGGACCTCCTATCACTGGTATAATACTATTAAGCTGGAGTAGCATAAGGCTTAATTAATTGCTGTTTGCAAAGACCATACAGATAATTTGAAGTGCAAGTTGATCTATTAACCTGAAGAACTAGTCTAATTAAATGCTTGAAATTGCTATTAGATATCTTATCATTATTAGAGCAGAGGCTTTATATCAATATTTTAATGCAAGCATAGTTAAGGTTTGATTGTCTGTTTTGAAAAATATCACCGTAAAGTTAATTATGAGCTGGCTAATTATCTCCATTAATTTAAGAATAGTCATATGTTAGAATTACGTTGTTTTTTCTGTCTTCCATGCAGACATGACTAACAATGGTCTTTGTTTCTAAGAAATTAATGCCTGAGCCTAAAACACAGGAAAAGATCCACCTTTTTTTCCAAATTATCTTTCAAAGGACTGTATTAAGCAAACTTCACCCCACAGCGAAGGGGTATGAAGAAAATTGTTAACTCTCCATCCAGACAGATTCAGAGTTTTCTGGGATGCAGAGCCAAATTAACAACAGCTCATGAAAAGTGTACTCCTGTTCCCCTTTCCCATCCTCATCCACTGTTTCCCTTGAACCAGTAACAGTATTCTGACCTCATTGAGAACGAGCTCATGGTGCTAACCCATGAGAACAATAATCCCACAAAATAAAGAATAGTTTCTGAGGGACTGAATCCCTGAACCAGCTTACTGTGGGGTAAGGTAAGTGCCAGGGCAGGGGAGAGGTGAGGAGAGACTGTGCAGCCAAGGACTGCGAGAAAACAAAGCAGGAGCATGGTGTAAAACACCAACTACTTCCAAAACTGGTTTGTTTGCCACATGAAGCCATGCTGTCAGAGGGGAGGAGGAGTCAGCAGCCACCATGGCACACTACAGTCAATCAAAGAGAACACAATTAATGGCAACACAAACTGCTTGTGATCAGAAACACAGCTGATCTCGGTGACCTGCTGCAATATTGATTTGCCATGGACTGGAGCCAGGCACAACAACGGCTCCATCAAAACCTCCCTCGTGTTTCTCTGTTCATGTAGTACTATAAAGATGTAGGTCAACAGCCTGTGTTCGACAGTGTAGCACAGCCAAAGCGGAGCAGGCATGCACCTACACCACACAAGAATAGAAAACATTCATGCCAGCTCCGACCAAAGGCTCAGCTAGCCTATAATATTTCCAACAGAGACCAAAAATGGACACCTAGGGAAAAATATAAGGAAAATGCAAATGTACAATGACACGTGGCCTATGTACTCTATCAGCCTACACATGTCCATAACTTAGGGACTCTGGCACAGTGTAAAGAAGTATTTCATTCTGTGTGTTTTTAATTTATATCTCTTGTCTTTGTTTTGAGCTTGTATTGACAGTAAAAGCAGCAATTCTTCTCAGTTGACCCTCTTTCTTCATGATTTACACATATGTATGTTGAAGCCTGCAGCTGCCTCCTCTGGCAGATGAATTGAGGCACATGTAGGTCTTCCTCACGCAGTGACCGTCCTCTGCCTCCAGTCTTCTTTGCTGACCTTCTTGGGCATTCCCTTTCTGTGTAGGAGAATCTGAATCCTTGCCAAATGGGAGAGAGGACAATTTTCTGTAAGATGTAAGGTGGTAAGCATGACATAAGAAGAGGAAAGCCAACACCATAAAAATATTGAGCACTCATCTCCCAGATTAGATGCAACTGAGAAGAATGAAGATCCTACCCATGTTCCTTTTCTGTGCCAAGGTCTGTCAGTGATCTACCCTTCAGTCTTCAATGGAAAACTCCTGTTAGCTCTTTCCTGGTATAAGACTATTTAAGGAAAATTCTACTGTTGCTTTTATTAGTCAAATACCTTGAAGACTTTCCATACAGTCATGATTAGTCACTACTGATGCATCCCATTTATAATGCTCTTAGAGCTGCCCACGATGCCCACTGTATGACCTCTAAGGGAATCATTTAAAAAATGTTTAAGTGACCAACAAGCTGAAGTCCTTTTCAAGAGGTACTCCACGTGCTTAAGGTCAGATGTTTTAGGGACCTAAAGGTGCAGGTATGGTCTTAGCAGAATTTAAGGGCTGCATGTATCTCACACGCCTAAGCATTACAGAAAACTTTGCTAGAGCTGAAACACCCATGGAAGTGAGATTAGGGCCTAGGATACCATGGAAATTTTGGAAATCACAGTCTATGATTTATTTTACAAGTATTTATATTTTTACTTTTCTTGCACCTCCTTAGTGTCTCCACCCCCTAACAAGAAGCAAGTATACATGTAATAGGGCATTTAAGAGAGAGAAGTGGGATGCATTGAATGAAGCACTGCCAGCAAAAAAATGGAAATATCAGTACTGTTATGCAAAGCCTTGGTAAGACATCATTTGGTCATCCTAAGGTCAGGAAAGAAGAATTCAAACTGGAACAAGTTCAGAGAGGAATAGCTTGAATGGCTGGAAGAACAGGGAATCTATTAGACCTGGAGAAACCAAAACACCTTGGCTCTTTAACTGATCACATCAAAGACTGTGCTGTATAATATCACTGTTATACAGCACAGGAGTACATGTAAGGGGTGGAAAAGATGCTTAAGAAAAAGGAAAATGTTGGTACAGCAAAATACTTATAAGCTAACCATGAATAAAGTTAGGCTGGAAATTGGAAGGACGTTTCTTCCAGAGAAATGAGGTTCTCTGAGCCTTTCTCAGAGAAAAAAGCGATCCAGTCACTTTTAAGCTTAAGCAGTTTGTGGAAAGGATTATATCATAAGACCACAAGATTATATCACAGCAAGTCTCTGCCAGTCCTATTTGCCAACATGCGTATATCCAGATAGAGCTGAGGCAGATAAAAACACCCTACATGAACAAGGAACTTGGCACAGGGCTCAGACTTCATAACTTCCTTGTAAAACTGCAATCTGAAACATCCTTTTGGGAGCTCCACAGAAGAAAGTGAAAACATTCAATAAATACTTCTGTATTGGCAAGAAAGGGAACAGTGGGTTTCTATGGCTTCCCAGTCCATTAACAGCACAATGGTGAACATGTTTGAGAATCAGCAGGTCCAGGTAACTTGAACTCCAGAGCCATAAAGGAGTTAGGGGAGGGAGACTTGGCACACTGGTGATAAACGTTGGAAAAGCTGGAAAGTTCAAGAGGGCTGGAAATGGGCCCACATGAAGACAGTCACTCATGGAAATCAAGATTATTTGTGTAACTACAGGCCAGCTACCCTGCCACTCTCAGACAAGGTAATGGGAACACTTCCATCAGCAAGATTCAGCTGGCAAAGAAGGAAACAATAAGAACATGATTAATGGCAGACACACCGTTCACTGTCTTTTTCAGACTAGTTTGATTTCATTATTGAGGGGACTGCAGAGTTGAGTGGTGGAGGTAAATACGGCTTTTTAGAGCTTGGTACTCCTGTAGCACTGCAATTAAAAAGAACAGCATACGATGTCAATAAAGCACAGATTAATTGGATCGTGAGCACACTAATTGATAAGTATCAAAAAGTGACTGTCAATGGGGAATCATCTAATGATTAACTTCAGGGGTCACTATACTCAGGGCTATTAAACGTATCCTGCCCTGTTCTGGAAGCAAATATAAGAAACACTGCTGAGATAATTTACTGTAGATGACACAGTTTGACAGAATCATAAATAATGATGAAGATAAGGCTGTCATCTAGAATCATTTGGAGACAGAACTAAACTGAGCTGACTCAAACAACCTGTGTTTTAAATCAGAGAGATGAAAAATTACAGATTTCATAGCAAAGAGAGCTGACCATCTGCAGAATGAGGCTGCATCTGTAAAGCAGTAACGCTGGAAGGATTTAGGGGTCCTATCTGACAAGCAACCCAACATGAGCTCCCAAGGTGACAGAAGAGGATAAAGCAATTTTTGTCTTTACAACCAAAGGAGTTGTTCAGTAGGAGCAGAAAAGACACTTTGCCTCTCTAATTGGGTAAAGCTGATCCTGGAAAAATTCTTGCAGTTCTGGTGTCCTTCTTAAAGTACATTGGCAAACTGGAGAAGTCAAGAAATGAGTCATGGGAATTAGTTGGGAACTAGGGAAAAAAACACTTCCAATGAGAAATACGAGCTCAATCTCCTCAAATTATCAAAAACAAGAGTGAAAGGGATCTGTTTACAGTACATGCATTTGTTTTGCAAAAAATGCAATGTGAAGAAAAAAAAAAAAAGCCATAATACAAGCCATGGCTGTACTCTGTATCCAGGTAAATTTTGAGGAAACAAAAGACCCATTTCTAACAGCATGTGTACTGCAGCCTTGGAAGTAATGACCTGTGGTGTGTGCACCCAGTGGACACTCTGGAGCCACGTGTGAGCTGCAGGGCTCAGAGGAGGGATAGGTGAGTGATGGCATGAGATATGCATAACCCATAGTGTGCATGATGCCTCTGAGCATGCATCCTCATGCACATATGAAACTTGACTTATTTATAGCTCCAGATCATTGTGGGATGGAAAGAAACAAATTGTGAGTTAGGTCAAATAACAGGATGATGCGTAACGGTAATAATTTAGTCTGACAGCACAAACGCACTCCAAATATTGATGAATTCAAGCTCTTTAAAGTAGGGGCCTTATCTTCATTACAGCTACAGCGCGGGTCTGTTTGAAATCTGGCATTTTCTGCTGAGTACTCGGGGCTGTGGGCATCCCTCCCAGCCACCGCAGTGGCTGCAGAAACCATTTGGCCCTGTCCTGGCCCAGCCTTCTTGTGGGAGGCTTGTATCAGATCTGCCTCTTCTGTGAGCAGTTTCAACCTCCTTTCAGCCCCCCAAAAGCCAGACTGAGAGCTCTGAAATAGAAACTATAACTTCAGGGGAAATAGGAGGGGGAGCAGGTATAGTAGAACCTGCTGTAGCATCTCTGGGAGGGCTGGCACCATCCACAGGGTGACGGGATGCTGGATGAGACTTGGCTGCAGCCTCTCCAGTGGGTGCCCAGCACAGGGAAGGGGATGGCCCTGTGCAGCTCAGCTGTGAAATCAGAAAGCTGTGATGGATATTGAGCAATAGCTCCCAGTCAGCATGTCTTCCCCAGCCTTTGTTTAATTTAACTGTAAGATGCCATTAAGGTCTTTTAAGAAACAAGGAACCTCAAAAGCCCAACGTAAGCACAGAGAAAGGCCCTGATAACACGGGAATTTGATAGATTCCAGTGAAGAATCTTTTGGATCATTTGGACTCTAGATGTGCAAGGAGAGCAATGGGTGAGACTGAAGCTGAGCAGTAGAGAGCCCCAGCTCTGAAGCTGCAGGAAAGGTGGGCAGACAGCCTGAGAAACCACAGCCACATGTTAGTGGGGAAAGGGCACAGGGCAGAAAACCTGAGGAGAACTCAAATAGTTTGGGAACTGGGTTTAAAATAAAGCCAGTTGTTCATGAACAGCAACTTACTGCTCCTGTGTTTAGGGAAGTAGGACTTTGTACTTTTCTTGCAACAAACCAGGCAGCATAAAAATGTTTGACCCTGTCTGTAGTTTTCTTCCTGCAACTGAAATGTTTCACAAGATCCTGAATTTTGGTGAGCTGCTTGGCTTAAAAAAGCCAATGCATGTTTGAGAGTTTTAATTCTGTGTGTGTGTGTGTGTGTGTGTGTGAATGTGAGTTTAGGTACCTCAAATTACATTTCAGCTTCCAAGTGAGGGCAGTAACTTTCTCTGCAATGTCGGCAGCCTAACTGGAAGAACATGTTTCTAATAAGAGAAATGCAAAGTATAGGCAGCGAGAATTTAGGAGATACACTAGAAAAAGACAACTTCAAAATATTGTTAGAAATGAGCTCATTAAATGTGCTTGTTTTGATCTCTGCATCCCATACAGTACAAAGGGTCCACTGGGTGCATATCAAGGGGGAATGGAAAGATCAATTCATATCAAGGACGGCAGCAGAAGTAGCAAGGATAAAGGTGTCTTGTTTCACCTGTGGGTTTTTTTACCTTCTGCTTATGACTACATTTCATTTTAAACTTTGAACCCAAGAGCAAAGGTGCACTGAGCAGCAGATGTTGGGAGACAAAAACATGAACATGCAGCAGGACCTCAGATGTCACAATATGTAAATACGGGCCACAGAACATAAACACGAGAGAATGGCAGCAAACATGGGCTGTGCAAGGAGATCCTGTGTAAACAAGATCTGCCTGGCAGGAGATGCTGTGAAGACAGGAGTTTTGCAGAAAGACTGAAGGAGTTGGGTCCCTTCTCCCTGGAGAAGAGAAGACTCAAGGGGGATCTCATCACAGTATTCTAGTATCTATAGGGTGGCTACAAAGAGGATGGAGGTTCTTTTTCACAAGGAGCCACATGCAAAAGAAAAGAGGCAAAATGCATGAGTTGCACCAGGACAGGTTTCATCATGATATAAGAAAGAAATATTTTACAGTGGGAACAATTAATCACTGGAACAACCTTCCCAGGGATGTGGTAGAGCCTCCATTGCTGGAGGTTTTCAAGATGCTATTGAACAGGGTGCTAGGTAGTCTCATCTGGGTTCTTTTTCCTACAAAAGGTTAGACCAGATGATTTTTCGAGGTCCCTTCCAACCTGGACTCTTCTATGATTCTATGAACTACACAAGTTGCAAGACAAACACTGGAGTGTGGCAGGACCACAAACTACCCACACAGAGAGAGGATGGGGGAAGGAGGATGCTCACGTGTGTGGGAACAGAGCAGGTCAGGACATGGGACAACAGCAAAACTCCAGAAGGCAGAAACTGGGCAAAGCAGCCACCTCTGGTTATAAACACAGCACTACTGCCTTGCAGGTGTAGCATGCATCGTAGCACAGGGAGGAGGCTTCAGTTCTCAGATCCAGTAAGAATAAAGAAGCTGTGAAAAGCATGGATTCCTTCTTAAGGGTGTGTGTATTATTGACCATAACAAGCAGCACAAGACAGGCTGCCTTTTCACAGGGAGGGAGGCATTTTGGAAACAAAGTCATTATGGGCATAAAGGAGATCCCCTTGTGGAGGGAACTGTTCTGTGGAGAAAACTGGACACCGTTAAGTCAGTAACTGATGCTTTACTGGTAAAGCTGGAATGAATCTCATGTGCTTCTGCTCCTGATCTCATTGTTTCCAATGGATTGGATTTCACTGGGTGGAGCATGGGAATCTCACTTCTGTTACCATGCCCATGAAGATGATCCATACTGTAAAGATGATTTCATACACTTACCTTTGCTCCAGTCACCCATTTACAGTGAAGCTGTTCTTGTATCAGAGTTTTAGGGAGTGATGTGGGAAAAAGGAACATGTCCCTCTGACAGAGGGAAGGGAGTTAGGTTAAACAGTGGTTAGAGAAACAGACGGGGTAATTAGGGTTATAACCAGAGCACTTCAGTTAGGTGGCATTAATTCCCTCCCATCCTCTCCTGTCTCATTGCACATGACACAAACCCATGAGCTCCATGTATGTGGCTTGCCTGCACCCCATCCATGGAAAACCTTGGGTGAGAGGCTATGTGAGCTGACCTGTGTTAAGTCAGGTCAGAGCTGCTAACGGGGGACAAAACCCATGACAGTAATTTCACTGCTCCACCCATGAAAGACTACAGTATGTATTTCTATTTATATAATAGGAAAAAAATTATTAAATGGAATTCAGTTGCCGATGTACTTGTTCAAAATGGCATTGGTGTCATAACAGAGGTCATTGACACATAGCTAAATCAAGGAAGATGACCAAGAATTTAAGAAATCTGGTCATGTCTTATTTATGGAAAAAGCCTCAGCAAGGAGCTGTGTGGCAATTTCTGGGGGTGGAAAGACTTATGGCGTCTGGGTAAGAAAGTTTGTGTAATCTGTCTAGGAAGGGAGAAGTCATCTGGTTCAAGGAGAAATGTATACAGATAACTAAAACAACCACAGGAGAATGCTGCACAAAAGCTTCTAGGGAGGTACAGAAGGGACATAAGGATATGTTTTGGTAAACACGAAAGCTCTGCAAGGCACTGTGCACACAGATGGGAGTGAGGTTTCTTTTAAAGACTGTGCTCACCACAGCAGAGAGCAAAGCCCAGTAAAAATATGAGACATCATCAAAAATCCAGTCAAATGGCATAAAAAATGGAGATATTATGCAGTAGATAGAAGTAATCTTTGGTGGTAGCCTATCGGATCCCGAAATGGCAATTGCTTAAAATGCTGGAGCAGCTGTTTTGGTAGGAAAAATATATGTGGGCTCCTGGCTGGTTTACAATGAGCTTTCCTCCTGACCAGTGGGTTAGTCTTTCTGTCAATGCTTTGGGCACAACAGCAAATCTGGCATCAGTATTTTTTTTAAACCTGAACTGTTAAGAAGAATGTGATTTCTTAAAACTCTTCAGGGTTTTTTTTTCCCCAAGGTTTTAAGGACCTGTGCTGTCAGTCCAGCTTGCTCATGTGTTTGGGTAATTGCTCCTCAATGGGTTTTAGTAGCAGGAATTTTAAGAGTTTACACCATGGGACTGCAGCAAGCTGGCTCTTTTTGACCAGACATTTCACAGAGGAAGCACATGATGTGCAGAGGCAGCAGAGGTAAGTGCAGGCGCTGGCCAGGGCATCCAAGCCAGCCCAGTCCCCTGCAGCAGGGAGGGTCAGCCCTGAAGCGGCAGAGGAGCTCTGATACACAGGGACTGGCAAAGGCTCAGAAAGTGAAATATCTTCTGTGTGTCTTGGGTAGCAGTCCCCTGAGAGGGATAGGTTAAAAGTGCCGTTTCCTTCTGCACCTTCCTGTTACTAAGGTGGGAACCACATTTTACAGAGCCCTGTTTTCTCTATTATTCTTTCTGTGTCACCCCATCTCCCCAAGGTTTCTGGTTCTTCCCTTGGCCTTCAGCCTGTCATAGCCTCACCCCTCGGCAGACATTCGGTGCTGATGTAAATCCAAACTGAATCTGGCAGATTTAAGCCCAGTCTACCCTTCATAGTGCTTTCCTACAGACATAACAATTCTATGGGAAAATTGAATAGAAACGTAAAATATTAACTTTTTGGAGGCTACCTGCTCCTGAAAAAGTTTGAAACTGAGCATTTCATGGCTAAAATGTAAATGCCTTTGAGGGGAAAAAAATCACTGATAAACGGAAGAGTGGCTGTAATGGAAATAGTGTTTCCCTGCCCAGGAGAGAGCTGGGGACCTGAGCACTGGCGGGCGATCACACAGATACACCAGCTTCAGGAGAGCTACCTGCTAGGTGAGGATCAGGCCCCACCGTCACGTTTTATTGAGACATTGGTGTAGTACAAATAAAGCAGGGCTGAAGCTGTGGCTGCTACAGGCAAGAGAAAAGGAAATGAGCCAAGTATGATGTCTTCATAACTTGCAAGCTATAAGAATGTGTTTTGCTGGCCTTATGGATATCCGGACTTTGAACTCCCCTTCATTCCCATTTCTCTCTCCCATGACATCGATTAATTCCTTGGGACTGTCTATAACCCCCAAATTCCTTTGAGCTTGTCCTGTGCAATGTTACACCACTGGGGCTCCGAAAACTATTGTGTAATGGAGTGAGATCACAGACTAGCTCAGTCCACGCGGCTTGCGCTATCTTGCCCGCCTGATGGTTAGCTGCAGTTAAAACGCTAAAAAAAACATTCATGTAGGATTACAGACATGATTCTTAATAGTGCTAGGAAATTCAGGCATGCAAGTGATCTTCCATAAGCAAGGAATCCACTGATGTGGAGAAGTTTTCCACTGATGTTTGTAAGTTCATTGACTCTGCTGTGGCTGCAGTTTAGGAAATCCAGCCTTTATTTGTCTTATGTGCTGTATAAACACATAAGGATGTGTTAATCATGTAGGCTGGTACAGGGGGAAGGAGAACAGCAGTATCATGTTTTCAGATGTGATGTTTGGCCTCTGAATGTTAAATAGAAACCTGGACAGTATTCATGGACTCTCAGCAGATGCACCATGATGTTCAGATTAAAAAGTCCCTGACAGTCAGGAACTACCATCCCACGGTGGGATTTTCCTTTGAATTGAGTCATTGGCCTTTTACAAAATCTCATGTTAAAAACCTATCGACATGCAAAGCACAGGGAACAACCATTTTAACTTCCTGGGTTGTGCCCTCATGAAAGCACTGGGAACAGTCAGGGGGCTTTCACAGCCTTTTATTTACACAGAACCTCTGGGAAAATGCAATATGAAAATGAGCCCAGAGTGTTTTGCTGCAGTGTATCCTGACCAGGAGGTATGAACAACCAGGACAGGACTCAAAAGCTGTATCCTTGGTGATTCATTTAGCTTTCTAACCACCATGAAAATCATAGTGCACCACAATGTAAAAAGTGAATGTGCTTGGTCAAAAATAAGGCTATTTGTGAGCTTCAGATAGTGATCAAATGGCTATATTTTATTCACTAAAATTAAAAGAACTAAAATTTAAAAAAGCTTTGCATATGGACATGTGAATATGCTGATGCAGGATGGGCATGTGAGAAGACACAGTGTGGTCAATAAAAATTATGTAGGTCCTCTGAAGAGTGTGAAATCTGCCCTGGATGAAGGGGTAGGAGGACCAGGCTTCCAGCAGCTGCCTGGCAGTGCACAGGACATTTTCCTCTCCTCTGGGGCTAGGGGGTCGGTTCACCCTTCCGGCTGCTTCTTCCCTGATGTCTGTACCTGTTGTTCGCTGTTGACTACACACAGTTAATGAGGCCTGAAAATATGCTTTTGGAGACATTAATACAACCATGTTTTATCACCAGGTCATTTTGTGTTGGCATGTGTGGTTATAAGCTAGAGGGAATAGATGTCTTTAAAACAAGCTGTTTGGTCAGAGAAGATGCGCTGTGGTTGCAAAATGCCATGCACTGTGTGTAGGGCTGAGAGGAGAAGGCTGCAGATGCCCAAGAGCTTAAACATTTATACTTGAAGGTAAAACTATGACATGCAATCATTCTGCAGCCTGCACTGGCTTTTGCTGCTTGCCCCAGATTATTCTCTGGGCTGTTTTTCTGAAGCAATGCCATCCCAGAGTGATTAAAGGCCAGTCCCAAGCCAGACAGAACACGGGTCTGTGCCTATGGGTCTAACCTGAGGGCCAGAAAATGAAGATCTGATGAGAAACTACTTTTGTGTTTGCTTGATTAAATATGGCTATAAAATTAAGATAAAACATATACACAGCTCCCTGGAGGTGTGTTGGGAGGATGCAGCATTTGATGTTTGTAAAGTGATTTGGAAGTGAAAAATGCTGCAACAATGCAAAGCCCTGTCCCTTGCAAGAAAGCTGATCACTTCTTTTATAGGGTAACAAAGTCCAGAAGAGTGGAGTGGAAATCAGCCTGTCTCCAGATCTCTTTCAGCAGTCCTACCCTTAGCTAATGAGGGTGGCTGCAACTCTGATACAGCACAATGCTGCAATCTTCTGGAAAGAAGGAAGAAGAAAACCCTTCAGCACCGAGTGACTTCAGGATGCCTGCAGAGTCACTGTTGTTATTTATGTAGAGGGGTGCTGCTGCAATCCCAAAACCAGGAGTTCAGGCCTGGATCCAGCTGACTTCGCAGTGACTGGCATGGCTTCAGAAATATCTCACCATCCCTTTATCAGCGCGTCTGCAGCATTTCTGACTCAAGGCCCATGAGTGAATGCTTCTTCAGAAAGATGGTAATTGGTGCCCGATGCATTTGAAAACTGGCAAAACTATATGATAGCAGAACAAGCCCTGCTTTTGCTTTTTCAGAAGCATTTGTGCTATGGGGATCAATGTACATATACATTTGTGAGCCTATGGGAACAAGACCGTGAAAATCTTGGAGGGGCAAGACTATACACAGTGCCTGTCAGCAGTTCTCTTGAAAAAGGCTAAATTCTTCATTTTATGGAAGGACCTCTGTAGGACATACTGCCGTGGGAACTGGTAACAAGCAGGGTGTGAACAGTTTGTAACTCCCCCTTGGAGACCCATATCAAGAAATCTTGCAGTGCAATGAGGTGCAAAATATCCTCCTTTTTCCTCATGTCCAGTATCCAGCTGCCCACCATATTTTTTGAAACTTATTTCTTGACTGAAGGGTTATTGCAGGGGTCTACTGTAACTGCAGTGAGCACCTAGGCACTGCTTGTTTGCCTTCAGAACGGCCCTTCATGTGCACCCTACCCCGTTTGTGCTCACCTTCTGCCACAGCTCACCACCACTTCAGCTGTGCAGATGCAGGAAAGGATGTTTTTATTTCCAGTAGGGATGCTTTCAGTGATGCTGTAGATAAGCACAGCCTTGCAGCCTGACTGCCACCCTGGAGGAGACAGCAAAGATGAACAAGCAGGAGGGTGGTGGAGCACAACCTTCTAAACCTGGTTTGCAGCTGAAGGAAGCATGCTACATAATGACCCTCTCATTTTTTTCTCCTCTAGACTGGGTATAAAAGCAGGCATGGGTTGATGAGGAGGAGGGATGCTGCGTTAAGGGGGTTGTGGTCACCGTTGTGCTCACCCTCCCCTTTTGAGCAGGGCAGTGCCCACTGCTGCAGGTGACATGGCTGTTCATGAGATAAAGTGCTACAGTCTGGTGTGAAGACCACAGTCTAACCCACAGCAGTGGAGTTATCGTGGACAGTGGTGGCTCAGCATCAGAAATGGCAACAGGAGTCAAGAAGTCTCTGTGCCAATCCCAGCTCTGCTACCCTGTGGGACCAGCAAGGCCCCAGGAAAAACAAGTACAAGGCAAATAGAGTATAAGAGTTAGCCCCTTCCCAAAGCCCTTTCCTTTATCAGAAGTACTTCATTACACATCTATATATAAAGCTGGGATAGCAGTATTGGCCCACCTCCTCGGGTGTTGATTTCAGCAAGGAAATTGGCCCCAAGTCCTGATTTAAACTTGCATTTCATGTTCATCACGAACTTGTGCAGAACAAAACACCTCCTGTCTCACTTCCCATCCCATTAGTAAGAGGCAAAATGGCTTTTTAGGAAAGCTGTGTAATTCCTGCCTTAAATTCTCTGAAGTGCTGGGGGGTTTTTTGGTTCCTCTGTGCAGCTTTTTTTACAGTTTTTTAAGCCACAGATGAGAAGAAAAAAAAACAACCACACAACAAAAATCCAATTAAGGAAAAGCCTTGAGAAAGAGAAAGTGCTTGTTGTTTAAAGGAGAGCTGTAAAGGGAGCCAGGAAAGGTGGGTTAAATGCAGAGCCTAAATATCCAGCAGCCATAGTTGTTATCTGAGCCATTAACGATGCAGCAATACTGGTTTGGGGTTTTCCCCTCCGTTCTCCAGGTTCAGCCTGTGAGCAGGTCTCCACAAGCTCCTTGCTTATTGGTTTGATATCATGAAAAGTAAAAGCCTGTTAAGAAAAGAAAATGTATGAAGAGGCAAAGTAGTGATCCCAGAACTCTGGAAAAAAATCTTGGCTCTGCATTATTCTACATAGGGGCAAATTGATCAGGTGCCAAGAAAAAAGAATTACCCCAAAACAACAGCCTTGTTTTGATTTCCACCCATTCCAGTTGATCACAAGTCTCCAGGCTGAGCTTGTCATTTAAAGGAGAGCTTCTTATTCAGTCAGCCACAAGCAGTGACTGCAGGGAGAAAGCACAGCCTAGTTTTATTTAGTATATTTCAGCTGTTGATAAAACAACGGTTCCTTCCTTGAATGTCTCAAAACCTGCACAACCAAACTATACCATAAGTGATACGTGTTGTACCAGGATTTCCTTGTACTCTGTTAGACACAGATGACCTGAGACCCACTCACCCCATTTGCCCATGGAAAAAGAAATGAGATGAAGAAATAGAAAAAGGAGTAAGAGAATAAATGTAAAAGTAGAAGGCATCTCTGTTAATTCTTTGCCTGGTTTATGTTGCAGGCTCTTTCTCTGGCTCTTTGACCTGTAAGTTTAAAACCATTCTGGAGGGCTTCAGCCATTTTCAGCTTGCTGGCCTTGGTGGAGGGAAAAATTCTGCTTTAGTACTTTAAAATAACTGGTGATAGGCTTGTTTTCTCAGATGCTTGCACAGATGCTGGAGGCCACAGATTGAGCACTACTGACCTGCTGGGTAGAATGCAGCCATGGTTTTATGGGAAGCAGAGGAGTTTTGCACAGGTAAGTGACTGAATCTGCAGCTAGAGAAGACCAGACGAAAACACACCAGCTCACTCTATGGACTAAATTCTGCCAGTGACACAGAAAGAGTGCACAGTAGTACTAAGGTCAGTCTTGGACTCTGTGTGTATATTTGCTTAAGTAGAGATTTTCCTCCTTCCCAATTAGGACAGCTTTGTTTTATATCTGTGCCTCTCTCTGGTCTATCCAGCCCCAACATGATGGAAATGCCTGTTCCCTGCTGCTTAAAGACACAGGGCATGGAGGGATCCCCGTCTGTGGCGAGGAAAACAGGGAAAGCTGATGCGCGCATGTGTGTGTGTGTGTATTCCTATGTATCACCTCTGCTGGAAGCTATGAGGCACTGATAGCTCTTAGTTCAAACCGAAGTACCTCAGTCTATGCAGGGATCTGTTTGTATATATTATTCAAGTGAGTATACTTGTAGATATATACAAAACATGCAGATGTGACTGTATACTCAAGGTGATGTATTTCCACATGAACTCATTTATCTTGAGAGGCAGGCAAGGAACAGTGTTTGGAGCAGCTTTCTGCTGGAAAGACTCCAGGCAAGAGTGATCTCTCTTTGGTCATTTAACAAGTGGTGGGGTCAGATTGAGATCTCTGAGGCTTTGAACATTTAGCCTTTTCCTTTCTCCATCCCACCTGCCTTTCTTTCTCATATTATGCAAGAGATGAGGTACTCCGATAAAAACACTTCTTGTGGGAGAATATGACTCAGTTTTCACAAGTGGATACCCCATGAAACATGGCCAGCATCCCCTCACAAGTCTTCATATAACCAAAATAATATCAAAAGTGGAGGCAGGAGAGAAGCAGGGTCAGAGGGGTGAAGTGAAGGGGGAAGTCATAAACTTCCTTTTGTATTATGTGCACCTAACTCCTGCAGCCTCTGAATCACAACTGTGCACAAATAACTCACAGTCATCTACAGGAAATCACCACAGTTGTAATCATTGTCCTTTTTACTCAAGAATTTGCAGGCTTAAACTATTAGTGGCCCAGTATGTTTATACACATCCAAATTATACCTCTGTCATGTGGGATATAGTTTCTCTGATCTAATTTAACTGTCAAATATCTCTCGGAAGCAGCTGGGAGAAAATCTAATGCAACAAACTAGGCCTTTCTCCACCAAGGGAGACAAAAACTCATCATTGCTTCAGACCCGAGACTGAATATACCTAACTCAACCACAAATTGCTGGGCTAAGTGGAGTTTGCAGCATAGGCAGGAAGACTAATTCCTTCCCTTGCAGGAATTACCATGTTAAACTCCCTGACCTGGGTTACACAGGAGGCCAGATTAGATTATCGCTGCCCCAAATTCTGGTCTCAGAAACCAGTTTTCACTGCCCATCTGGCTGCAGTCCCAGGTAAACAAGAAAAAAATCCAAGCGCCTGGTTGGGGTATCTTGTTTCTGTGTGGTGCGGTGGAAGGACTCTCATTGGTGTCAGTAAGAAGGCAGTACAGCTTCCTGAAAACAAGAGATGAGAAAAGTATTAGTGGATGTCTGGGGTTTTTTTTAGGGTCGGTGTCGGTCAACATGGGGCCCTCCTAGCATGGCCTGTATATGCATGCAGGCAGCTCCTGCCGCTGAAGCAGGGTTCCTGAATGCCTTGAATTTGGTTAAGTACAGAGAACCCCCCCCATGGCATGGTGAATCCCAGAGATGCAAACCATTTGCAATGGGCACTGATGGGCAATGCTGTCTTTTCTCTACTTTTGGACCCTCCCCTGGGTGATTTGGTCCCTTCTAGGGAAAGGGATGCTGTCTTGCCCAATGCAGCCCTTCAACAACCTCTTCGCCATGCCCAGGGGTTGGCCATAGAAGCCCCAGACAGAGACTGAATAAGCCCTGCTGCCTGTCTTCTCTCCCTACCGCAGCCAGCCCTCAGCAAACAGACCAGGAACAGCATCTTCCCATGCCACAGATACCCACAGCCACGCCAGACCCATGCATCTGAGGGACACGATATGGTAAGAGGCAGAAGCTCTCTCCAATCAGCTGAAGAAACAGAACTTTATTTCTCAAAGAGCTGCATGAACGTCTTCTGCTTAGTAGCTCCTCACCTTCCAACACAGCTAGCAGAGCCTGCTTCCCTGGTGTGTTGGTGCTCACTTACAACTCACGCTTACCCCTAAAGCTCTAGGATCCCTTTTTAGCACCTCCTGTGTGAAATACTTAGGCAGATACTACCAGCAGGGCTTGAGCTCCCTTCTGAGGTGCCATGAAATCACATGGTGATTGACTACCCCCTAGAGCAGCTTGCCCATCCTTGATTACCGAACATGCCTCCATCTGTTTGTCCTTTCCCAACCCCTGGAAGGATGGTGAATTAACAGCAGGGCTGTGACTAATGGCAGTGTGAGCAAGCAAAGAGGCCATCGGCTATCTAAATCAGCTGAATCAGAAGGAGCAAGGAAAAGGGAAAAGAAAAAAAGCTACCTGAACAAGCACTAATCGCTTACAAGCCACAACATGAACAGCCAGGCATATTAGTGACTCACAGGTGAAATGTGTGACAGCGACTTTGGTGAGCAGTGGGAAAGGTTTCATGCTTGGGTGGCAGGAGGGGAGGTTGTGTGGTAGAGCCAGGAGCTCAGCCAGCCAAGTGTTTCCCACACACATTCCTCTGCTCCATGCACTATGAAATTTGGTCAGAAGATAAAGCATGGAAGCAGAAAGAAATTCCTAGGAAGAAAGTGAAACAGAAAAACAAAACAGCATGGTAATTTCTTGCTTGCAAAGAGTGGTATTTCCATGTGCAGGCTTGCTCCACTTGCAATTTTACATGTGTACAGTGATTGCTGATATATGCCTCTGGTAAGAAGCTTGATTTGTCTCAGGAAAATCCCTTCCTTGATAATTTATTATTTGATATATATGTAAAGCAGCATACAATATAGCCTCAGTCCAAAGAGACTCATGCCTCCAGGGATGTTGTTGAGTCACCATCCCTGGAGGTATTTAAAAGATGTGGCACTAAGGGACCTGTTTAGTGGTGGTCTTGGCAGTGTTGGGGCAACAGTTGGACTCCATGATCTTAAAGGTCTTTTCCAACCTAAATGGTTCTATGATTCTGTGAATCAAAGGGATGAACAAGAGAGAGAGAAATAAGCTAACAGCAGAGCACCCTGGTTTCAGAGCAGTCCCTGATGTTATTTTTGCCACAACTACCAGCACTGTGGTAGCACCCACAGGCTCAGCTGTGCGTGGTGTTGTACCTACACAGAGCAGGCACGTGCTGGCGGGCATCCCTCGGTGGTGCAGCCCTGCTGCTGGACAAGCACACAAAACCTCAGCCGAGCGATTTTCAAAGGGTAATGGGATCCAGGCCCTTCAGCAGCACTGAATAGGGTCAGTCAGTCCCACTGTAAGTCTCCTTGACTGGACCCCTTGCAGCAGGAGAGCATTTTTGAAGGAGCATTGTCCACCCAAGAGTCCGTACACTCCAGACCTCACCTCGATAAGGCATCTGTGCGTGGTGGATAAATAGCCAAAAATAAACTGCTCTGTAATGAGGAAACTATTATTTGCAAGCAGTGACCACACAGCCTGCCATCTACGCTGTGCCATTCAATCGCCAGGATGAGGCATGCTCTCTCGATGGTATTTCAGTCAGCTGCACTGACATGCAGGTACCCGCCGGGACACCAGCCCTGCGCCCAGCCCCGGGGTGCTTGGTGCCCTATAAAAATGGAGCAAAGAGCTTGCAGATGAAGCAATGAGCCAAACTCAGATTACAAAATAGACTGGAGGTGCAAATAAACCCTGAAATAATACAGTAGCATTGCAAACAGCAGCCCAGAGCTCCCCCAGCTGAATCGCTCGCTAGGTGTTGTCACAGCCAATAAAGCATTGGAGGCAGAACCTTGGAAGCCACCACTCTCAAGCAGCTCCTGCAGGAGAGGCACTGCCCCTGTCCCAGCGTTTCAGAGCATGCAACCCTTCTGCCAGTGCTGGCACATGTGATGAGCTTTACATGCAGCAAGCTGTGATTGCAACACAATGACTTGCAGTGTATTAAAATTAAGCAAGTAGTTAGATTATTTTCTGAATCAGGTACTAACATGAGACAAGATGCAAAGTCAGTCTAGGAGAGGAAACGAAGCGGGTGGAGGAGAAAGGGAGAAGCACTCCAGATGTGTTAGAAAATAAACCAACAGCGTGCCTGAGTTAATGATTACCAATCCCGGTGTTTTTTCAGACATACCAGATAGAGGAGGTAAATGCCAGAAGCCCAGGGATACAGAGAGCTCACCACAAGCCCACAGGATGACCAGTCTGCTGTCTGGTTCTCGTACATCTGCAAGCTCTTTTCCACTTCAGCGCATGGTGTGCAGCAGTGCCTCGTGGTGGCAGGGCATCATGGGGTTTGTGTTGTGTCAGCGCCACCCAACCTGGAAGCTCATGCGTGCAGCGCTGTCTTGTTTGCAGTGACTGCCAAGACGAGCACATGGTGCCTGCAGCCCCCTGCTCCCTTTCTTGCTGCCTGCCTGTGAAAATTTCCAGTGGTTCAGCACGTCTTCTGTTGTTTATGTTGCTGACCTTTTTATAAAAAACAACCTGTCTTTCAGAGGACACTTGCACAGAGCTAACAGGTACCTCACCAGCTCGTGGCACAACCTTGGGTGCTAACAGAGTGCTAAACAGCCTTGTGCGCACCTTGCATGACTGGCTGCAGGGGGACTTTTTTGTGGACAGGTGAATTTTAGTCCACACTTATGCGGATGCGCCAGAGGCATTGTAGGAGATGTGTAATGGCCCTTCACAGACCCTTTCCTTACGTGTTAATGAGTTACCATGACCCTGGTTTCCAGATCTCTGTTCAATTCACACCAGTTCCTCTCAGGCAGTGTAAGTTGTGCACCTCCACCGTTAGTAACAGCACCTTGAGCAGCTGGCCATTTCTCTACCACAAACACATACTTGTTTTTACAGCAAAGACATCATGCCTTCTTCTATCCTAGTAAGAAGATGAAAAGTACCTACTGTCCGCCTTTTCTCAGTTTTACCTCTGGCCTCTTCACCATCATTATATGGCAACAAGAACGTCTCATACTGTAGCTTCAGCCCTCAGAAATGTCTTTTGCCTCCCAAGTATGTGCTCTTCTAATTTGCCCCTCTGCCTTCCCAAAAGATTCTCTTGGGTTTTTTTAATTGTGGGTTAGACTGAGGCTGGCCCTGGGACAGATGGGCAGGAGCACACTGGGAAGGTGCAAACTCTTCCTTATCATAATTTCCATGAGCATATGACAGTTACAGTCCTGGCCTGGCCCCAACCTTAACAGCACAAATAAGATGTGGAGAGAGAGCCTGGCCAGCACCTGCTACCACGCTGCTGTGTCTGGCAGACACTGCAGAGGCCTGGGAGGAGGAGAGACACAACATTGCTCAGCACCCTCTCCACGGAGAAATGAGATTGCAAGATCCTATGTCAAATGAAGCTGTTGCTAATGCAAGCTGTTTCTGGGACCACCGTAATGAAAACTGCACTGAGCACTGAGCTTCTGGTGCCACTGAAGCCCTCTGCCTTCCTCAAACTTCCTGGGAAGTGTTTTGAACTTTATTTTTAAAAGTGCAATTAATCATAGAGCAGAGCTTGAAATGAGTCCAAGTGCAATAAAAGCACCCAAGCAGAGCCTGCTCAGCCCAGCAAGCATTGTTTGCCACGGCCTGACTTCAGGCATCAGGAAACTTCCAGATGTGTTAACTTTGCAGCTCCTGGCTCCTGCAGGAATCTTAACTGCTACCATCTGTACGGGTGAAAGGCTTCAGAAAAGCAGCTCTCCCTCGCCTTTACTTACATTCCTCCAAGCACCAAGAGTTATTACCCTATGGCCTCAGCAATTTCTGCTGGCTTCGCCCTCATCGACTGAAGATTGCACCCTGCAAGGGTGCTATTTTTTTCTGCTTCCACCCTTTGGCAGGGAGCATCTTGGTGGAGCCCCTCCATCGGGTGGAGGACAGGCCCCCTCCATCTGCTCCTGTTCTGCATGTGGTTTACAATATGCTACAGGAAGGCATTTTCTCACGCTATTAAGTTTTCACTAGATGCGGAGGGGGATCAGGAATGCCTCGGATGGCGTAAAAATTCCCTTCTTGGTTTGGTTATTAGGATCTAGCAGCGGCAGCAGGCAAAATTACAGTCTCCATGAAATCCAAGTCTGCTGCTCTGCCACAGGCAAGGGGCGCACACCGTCCCCATTCCAGGTATGCTCGGACCCCTCCTGGGCCAGGCCCAGAGCCTCTCCAGTTACTCCTTTTGCCTCTAACCACAGGAGTAATTTGTATGTGTGCAAGCACTGGGTCTGTGCCCAGAGCCTGTGGGCAAGGAAGTTTTGGGGCTGAAAGGCCCTCAAATGGCTCTGGGTTGCTGCCCTGGGGAGCTGCCCCTAGTCTGTCTTTTTTTTCCAAGAGGTTGCTTTTTTGCTGCATGTTTGTCACCTTTTTCTCTTTCCCAAAGTATTTCAAGTAACTACCTCATGCACAAGCTCCATAGATGGTCCTAATCATCCCAATCACATTTAGCACTTACAAAGCACAGAGTGCCTTCTCTGATGGGGAGGCTGACACAGGCAGAGGTTCATTGCTTCACCCAGGGCCACACAAGGGGTTAGTAGCACAGCTGGGATCAGAAAGCTCTGGCTCTTAAGTTATGCTCAAACCACCAAACCTTATGGCAGAGGCAAACTGGAAGGACTGGGTCCAAATGAAAAGTGAGCGGTGCCCAGGACTGTAAATAATTTCATCTGACACAGATTTTATAAGCTTATGCAAAATACAGAAAAAGCTGGTGTCATCCTGGGGTTCATGACTGTTTCTTTCAGGAACCCTGTAGATCATCAAGCCCGCCCAGTACCCAATAAGTCCTGGAAATGAAAAACCAGTGAAGCAGTTTGTGACAGCAGAGACCTTGTCTGTGGCCAGGAGTTTGGGTTCTATCAAAACAAAACCAATAATGAAGTGCAGCTGCTGAAAAGCAAACCTACGCATGAGGCCTTGAAATAGCGGAGTGTGAGCAAAAAAGCAGGAGCAGGGGAGAGAGGAAAGGAGAAGTCTGACAAGAGGGACTTCAGTAATCCAGGTTTCTCTGGTGGAAGCTAAGAGGAGGTACTGGTCACCTGCCTGGTAGCAATATGAACGGGTATGTTTGCATCCAAATACAAGCAAGGTGTTCAAGATGTAACTTTGCTTTGCTTATGCTCCTGGCTGGGAATAAACCAAACAGTGTGAGGTTGTATGGTTTTAAGGGATGACCACGCTTTCTCATATTTTGCTTTAACATACTGCTGTTCCAAAAGTGTGCCCTGCTGTTTGGAGGAGGGGGAACGTGACAGCCACACTTGCAGCAAGGAGCTCCAGTTAAGTGCCAGCATGTCAGACCTGCTGCCCTTGGGCTGTGTGCCCCAGGGCGATGGCTTCTGAGGGGAGGGATGTTTTCAGAAACACTGTGCCAAAGCAGAGGCAGGATGCAGAGACATCTGAGTTACTCATCCTGGCTTAAACCTCACAGGATGTCTCAAGTGACTGAAGCGTAGGCTGAAATACAGGCTTAAACAGTAACTTTGGGGATTTTGGCATTGGGTGACTAGCCACAGAGAGGTCCAATATGAGATGACCAAGTACATAACCCCAAGTGACAGCAGAAAATCTACCAGATGGCACTGTCCATTCCCAAGGGGGTTTGGAATCACTAGTGGAAGCTGATGACTAGGCTTTATTATGACATTATCAGAGCAGAGAAATTATGGTCATAGGGAGAGCATTATCTATTTTTTGCTCATCTCATCTGTAGGGGGGGCGGGGAGAGGGGTTCAGCTATTTATAAAATTTTGAAATCAAGAAGTTTCTGTCGTCTCTGCTTTTCTGCCTGCACAGCTTCTGTTTCTGAGAACAGTCTCCAGATGGGGAGCACTGGAAGTGACATGTGAAATGAGAATTCAGATTTCACATTAAAATTAGAAATTGTGAAGGACAGTTAGCTCACCATCTCCACTTTCCATGCAGGATAAATCCACTCCCTCCAGTTTTCAGTGCTTTCAGTGCTGTTTGCTTAATCTGATGGAACAGATCTTTTATTAGGAGATTAAAATGTTGTAGTGTGATTTATCAGGAAGCAGATAAAATATATTTAAGGAACATAGATATGTCTAAATATGTTAAATAAAACAAGGATTACAGTATCCAATCTATACAGAAAGTTGCAAGAGTTTTATCTGAGCAGCCATTCCAATGCATGTTAATAGTGGGTGTAATAGCAGAAATGAGAAACAAAGTGGAAGACAACACTTGTGACAGTTGTGACGTAGTAGAAACAACTCAGCATCACTCATTAAGGCTGAGCAATGGGAAATGGAACAGAGAGGTCAGGAAGAAGATGACACAGTGGCAGGAGAGAAAGAGCTGTTGTTGCTTCAGAATCAGACATAGTTTCTGTCTTCCCTGCCATTCCTTAGCTCATTACCCCGAAAACAGGCTCCAGCTGTACTGCATTGGCTTAGCAGAGTCAGCCATGGCTCTTTCACAACGAACTTCTCATCAAGCCTTTCACTAAAACTGGAATCAAGACCACTTGGTTCAACTGAGTTCGTGTGATAGCTCTGTCAGCGATCTGCTGAATGGATTTGGAAACCTTCACCCTCAAACACCTTCCCAGTTGGAAGGTTTTTGTCACTTGTTTGCCCTTCTCCTTGCATTCTTGCTTTCGTTTTGCCTGTATGTCCAGCAGTATCACAGACACCAGCTCCTCCACAGTGGCACAGATTGCTGTCCCAAGTGGCCTCATTAATATATGTGTAGAGTAGGCAGGATTATTATGTTTTGAATGCTTTCTAGTGCTGGTTTTATTTACTGTGCTCCTCATTTCAGGGATTATTTGTGATTCCTTGTGATTGATGGTGCTACAGATGTTGCACCACAGCCGTGATGGCAGCTGGAGCATACAATTTGAGAACTGAAACTGTTTAAAGCTTCTGCAGTAACCCAGGAAAACAATATTCATTCTTCTCCCATCCCATTCAAATACACACGTGTGGACCACTATGGCCAGATGGCAGCCTTTACAACATTTATTTCTGCAGCTCTTCAATATATTTAGAGGAGATTTTCTTTAGGAACCACATCGAATGGTGTTCGCTAAACTAAACTTGCTCAGCTGGCCTGATTCACTCAGTGTAAGGGTATGTTTCAATCTTTAGTTCATGAGAAAACGTAAATAAAAAAGTAAAGTACATCCCAACTTACTGCTGCATTCTGTAAAGGTCTGTGCCCTGCGTTATGATTTTTTTTTTGCAGACCAGGGTGTGCAGGTCTGCAGATCTGGCTGTGGGTGTCATTTCCAAACATGTTCGCTGTTAAAATGGTCAGTATCTGGTCCATTCCTACACAGAGGTCAGGTTCCCAGTATCTTTTTAGAAATTAAATAAAAATGTGACCCAAACATCACAGTGCCTTGTATAAATATTGCCCTATGGCCCAGCTTCAGGACCTGTCTGTGCCTGCATGGGGCCAAATGAAATGGCACGCATGAAAATGTGGACCTCATTCTCTGTAGGTACTAGGCTACATCACCAAATCTTGGGTCCAAGCTTATAAAGACTTTAGTTATCTCTGTTCCAGAGGCTGGTTCCTGCAGATTACTGAGCAATTCAGTGTCTCAGACAGCCTAACACGGTGCTAGAGCCCCACATCCCTGAGCCCCACATCCCTGAGGTACCTGAGCAAAAGGTCTTTCAGCTGCTCAGCTGCTCCCCAGTGCGAGATGACAGGCACTGTGCTATTGCCTAAGCTTATTTTCATTAAGGTCTGTCATCTGTGTGTATTTATTTGCCCAAACCACCAGGGTATTCAGGCTATACCTAATTCACCCAGGCTGCATCTAGGACTCATGGCATCCTTCCCCATGAGCGAGGGGATCTATGGAGTAGGGAAGAGGAGAAGGTGCCCCTTTACTTAGAGATTTTGGGATACCCAAAAGTATATAGGATGACAAGCACTGAAGATCCAGCAGGAGTAAAGAAGTGAGCTTAACTCTGTAACCTAGAACTCTACTGTGGTAGCACAAATGAATAATAACAGCAACCTGCAGGTACCAAAGTTGCATAGGTAAATATCTAGATAGTTGTCACATACCTTTCATTTATATAGCACTTTCCTTTCAAGGATCTTTGTGGACATCAGTGAACTGCTGAAGCAAATAAACATTGAACATGCAGCTCAGATGAGGAAATCCTGACCCTGCTCTGAGCAGAAATGTTGTACCAGATGGTCTCCAGAGGTCCCTTCCAGCTCCAGCGATTCTATGATTCTGTGAAACAGCCTAAAACAGCATGGAAAATCTGGGGTAGAATCAGATCCATTGGCTTCATTTAAGCTTCACGTATTTGTTCTAGCTCTCATGTTTTGCAGGAGATTGCTTTAAGGGCAGAATGGAGACCACAGAGCTCATCAGTGCATATTTACTTACAGTTACGTCTGCATTTGCTAGCATGTCTCTTACTGCAGTGGTGGTTTGCTGCCTTAGATATGCAACATCTGAACAGTTCTCCCGTTACTATGCAGAAAGTGCTTCACCTTCCCATCTCACAGAAGATCAACCCACCAATTTGTTCCTGACTGCACTTTCTGGAACAGCTGAAGCAAAGTACATGTCTGAATTGTGCTGCACTAAATGTCAGAAATAAAACTGCTCACATGGAAAGGTCTAAGTCCTGCACTGATTTATGGACCAGTTTCCCAGGAGTCAGAAATCCATGCAGCATCACACTGAATTCTGCATGTGATCCTCTGTCAGCTGAGATGCACTAATTGTAAATCCACATATACGACTTGCAGAGAACAACCTACTGACTTTGCGCCTTAAGAGGTTCATGTGTGGTACATACTCTGGAAAAATGAATTAGGTAATGCCCCTTAGTGAGCAGGAATGTGGGGTGAAGTTAGAATCTGATGTGATAATTGGACAGAGAGAGAGGCTAAATCTGTATGAGTAAACAGACAGTTCCAGGGAATATCTCTTCATGAAACTGTTCAAATGGTCTGTGGTGTGGCTTTGGCCAGGCCCATAACACAGGAGTCAGTATGGGCCAAGGACCATACCCAGCTGGAAGTTCAGTTGTGACACCTTCTTTTAGTGGTTAAGAGGCTAATAGGATGGATGTGGGCTATCCCATGCTGTTGATCTTGTGGCATTGAAAGGTCCTAGGCATGTACTAGCTTAATATGTCTAATTAAATATAAATGGTCTGATTTACTTGCATAGAAGTTGAATGGCCATGGCCCACATCAGCATATGTGGTAGGTGAGTCTTCTGAGGGGTGAACCAGCAGGCTGGCTGGCCAATATTTCAGGTGATATGAAAATGTAAATCCTCTACTGAGCTTGTCACACAGTTTTATGAAGTTAGCAATGTTTGGTTTTTATAAAGGGAAAAATCTAGAGCCATTGGGATGTCTTCACCATATTTCTTGCTTTGAGTTCCTTTGCTTATATTTAGTCCCACACTCCCCAGGGTTACCTGAGATGATGGGTGCTGGTGAACCATCAGCAAGCTGGCCCCATTTCCTCAGATTCATCACACACCAGAGGTGATCATATCTGTGCTGGAGGAGTCTGTGATTTTTGCACTAGGTGTGCAGCATCACCATTAGAAACCAGTACCCTGCTAAATAAATAGTGCCTGGAGCAAACACAGCAGATCCTCTGATGAGGATATGCTGATGAGGGATAATGTCTCACTTCTGTATCAGCGCTGCTCAGGAGCCCTCCAGCTTACTTAGCTGAGGAGTCCAGGATCAATAACACTAATAGTGCACACACATACACCCTCAGAGTCTGTCATCCATGGATGCACTCTTTGGTTTTCTTTTCCTTTTCCTTTCTCATATGTGCCTTCTCTTTTCCTAAATGTTCTATGGCTCCACTTGGTCTCTGCTTTTCCTCTTTCACAAAAAAAATGGCTTCTCAAGGACTTCCACAAGTACATCTGATGTTGTCTCTTACCAACTCCCATCACCATAAACTACTGTACCAAGGAAGTGTGATTATATTGTATGTTAAGAGCAGAATTTGATCCTCAACATTTTTAAGCAAATCAATTCACTAGCTCTTTTGTGAGACCTTCAAAAATTGTCCATCCTATACTTTCTTTTTCTCCTCCTTTCTAGAAAATTAACACCATTTTCATCCAACTTTCCTACAATTTTGAATACTGAGGTAATATAGATTGTCATGGTTTCATAATAACCCAGGAGTTCCTTGTCATTGCCTTCTTTGTCTATCCCAAAGGTGAGTCTGAACAAAAGCCCCCAAAGACCACCACCCTGTACCAGGCTAATACAAGCTCAGAAACAGTCTAAGCATCTTGCACAGAATGGGTCTGGCCTGCCTGCTCCTCAGTGGTCTTCACAGGGCTTCCTTGGATATCTTCTTGGTCTTTGTCATGGAAAATGCCTTGAGGAAGATTTTGTGGAGCTGGTAAGAAGAAAGGGTGTTGGAAATGTACACTTAGGTATAGTGTGTCAACGTGATTTTGGCTGTCTTTGACCCACAACTGAACTTTTAGGTTACACTAATTAAAAATCCCTGAGTCCTGTATATGATCACTTCGTTGGTCACAACCTACTAATTGAGTAAAATTTAGTGGAATTGCTAGTTTCCAGGATAAACACAACAATACAATTAAAAACCAACCAAAATGTGGTTTCCAAGTGGTTTTCCATTAATATCAGTTGAACCGAAAATAACCAAACCAAAATAACAGAGTGAACAGGTGAAATAAAAGAGGAGAAAAGTGAGTGAAAAAATCAACTGCTGAGAAAAAAAGTCCCACTATAAAATAGTTGTCAGGTTTTCTGCTCTGCTACATCAGCTTTGAGCCAGTGTAGCCTTGTAATTGTAAAAGAGGCACTGGGGCCAGGCACCATCGCAACAGAGCATTTCTACCTGGAAACGGCCAGCTACAACAGCTACCTGTACCCTTCTCATCTCAGTAATGGGAAAGATCTTGGATGAGATTTACACAGTCAAAATCTCTTTTGGGAATAAAATGACACCAAGCACAGCATTCAACAAACCACTTCTTAGGACTTGGATGGAAGAACTTACCATTTAGGAGTGCTGGCATCAAGATTTTTATGCTGATCCCATCTATTTCCTTCTGAGGCTGCTAAAAATTAATCTTTTTTTTCAAAGTCTTAGGAAAATAATTCTCAACGAGGCAAAGCTTCCTTCTTTGGCTGCATGTTTCCAAAGATCTCAGGCCTTGAGTTCCTTCTAGTTGAACTGGTGGAAAAATACAGCACATTGATTCAATAGGAGTGGAGTTAGGCTGGTGCATGGGAAATTCTTCCATGTAGCTTTTAGCGAACAATGAATCTAGTCAAAATAAATCACTTTTCTCTTTTGGTGCAATGATGTACTCAGAAGAAATAATTACTACTTATTACATTAACAGTTATAACAGAGGTATGTTCAGTGTTAGGTCAAGTGGTACTGGATCAGCTTCTTCTTTATACTCCAAACGGCAGCCCAGAAATCTCTTGCACACAGGGACAGACATTCGTATGTATATACCCCAAAATTACTTGAGCCCATCAACCCCCAAGCAGCACTAGTCCATGCTGTTGCATGAAATTATTCATGTTCTCCTTTCTTCTGTGCTGTCCCGTTTCAGGGCTTCCTCATTGCAACTCATTTTTCTTTGTACATTGCACACCTTGTTCAAAAAAGATTTTCAGATTCAGATAGCTTTGTTAGCTTTTATGGTACTTAGCTCCATAGGACCTTCTGGTGAGGCAAATCAAGTTGGTTGCCTCAGTGGTTTCATCTATCCCTGTCATAAACCTTAAGCCTAGTGTGATGGGTGTGTATGGGGCGTAGTGGGACAAGACAGCTGGGAACATACAGAGTGGGAGTGGGACGCCACTGCTGGGAATACTTCATCCACCATTCATGGGAAAACAGGCCACTGAGAGTGAACCATAAAGTGGATTAATTGCCCAGGAAAGATATACAGATGCCAAAGGTCATACATTAAGTATCTCTGGTCTGAACAAGCAACACAAATCACACTGAAAGCTCCCTGTGTATGCAGAGGCAGCTCGGAGAGATGAGGCGCAGCACTTCTTGTTTGATAGATCTGCCCTAGCAGGCTTGGTGGGATCCGCAGACTGGTGAGATTTGCTTTCCAGGGCAAGCTGTATTCCCAGGAAGGAGACCAATGTGGAAAAAGGTTTTAGGAAAGTGTTGGAAGGATGTAACATATGTGGGACACAGGATGCAGTGGCAGAATAAAATGGAGGTGGGAGGGAGTACAGGGAAGTGTGAACCCAAATGAATATATAGATGAAAATGTAGAGAATCCTGGTGGGGAGAAGGGAAAGGCTGAATTTTGTAGAGAAGGAGAGCAAATAGGTGCTCCAAAGAAAGGAGCAATAAATATATGTATATGTAAATACAACACTTTTATTACGAAACTCATTCAGTGGGGGGTTCTGTATATCCTAAATTTTATTTTTCTTCTGACACGGGAAAATTCCCTTAGGCTACTAACATCAGCTGCTCTCTGTTATGCTGCCATCTGTTATGTAAAATAACTAGAATTCCTTTTTTCTCTTTCCCCAGTGGCTTTCCTGTTTTTCAGCTTTGGTCAGCTCTGGTTAGTTTTGTCTTTTTAGCTTTCTTTTATGATGCAAAATAGCTTTTTACTTGCTAAATAAATAAAATATTGCAAAATAGGATAAAAGGATTTATCTCTTCATATAAAATGCATCAAATTATCTACATTAGTAATTTGTGAAATACCCTTAGTTTTACTTTCTAATTGCTGATTTAAATCACAATATATTTCAAAATGTATTTGCATTTATGCTGGGATTTGTAGCAAGTCCATTCTGGTGGTATAGTGGTATACTGCAGATCTGAATCCAGATGCAGATTTTAAAAATGTTTGAAATGCAGATGTGATTGAATTAAGGGTTTTGATTAAGAATTTCCATTCATTTAAGATCCAATATCCAAATTACTGTGCCAGGAACTAAATGTCCATATTTACCCTGCCAGTACTTAGCAGGGTACACCACAGATGGCTTTGAAGTCTTTGGAGACTTGTTAGGTTGACATGGACTTTGAAAATACGTAAAATGTACTGTAAAACAGACTGCACAGCTGTATTGTTATCTTATTTTAATTTTTTTCTTAAAACTACAACTTTTCTCTTTTTTTTTGTGACCCTTAGATAAGTTTTTAGGGTAAAGACTCTGCATGTCCTCCTCTGTAGCCTATACACTCAGTTTCTTTAAACTGAAGAAATATTCATTATACATGTAGAAAATGCAATTTATATCTGACCAAAGGGGTTTTACAGAAAAATGACTTTTCTGCAGGTTTTCAGATGACTCTATTAAAACCAGGATTCAGTAGTGCATATTGCCCCCAGAAGACAGCAAATACTGTGGCGCGATGTCTATCCCTCTAGCTCACCTTCCTCCCCGGAGTCTGTGCAGGTCCTTCTGTTCCTTCAGCTGGTGGAACCAATCTTGGAGTCTACAAACTCTACATCACAAATGCCACTTTATAAAAATAAGGCAAGGGGAGGCTTTGCCACTTTTTATCTTTGGTTTTGAGCTAGATTTCCAGGAGTAGGGAAAATGTGATGGCATGGGACCAGCCTCAGGGATTGCTGACCTTCTGCAGTTTTAAAAGAAGGGGCCATGAGAGAAAAGGTGTTCAGTGCCTGGTGAAAACTAGTTCTTCAGATGTGAACTTCTGTGAGAGAACTGGGAGGGAAGGGGCTGTGATTGCCTCTTGGAGCTCATCAAGGAGAAGCAGAGAGGGAACGACAAGAACTGCTCTCACCTGGGACTGTTGTATCTGCTGGCCTCCAGCAGATGAGCTGGTGGAGATGTTTATGTTTCCTAAACCATCTGAACCTCTTTTTTTTTTTTTAGTCTTTGAGATGAAAAGCCACAGAACCCACACAAAGCCTGGCTGTTTCTGTGTGTAAGTGCTAACTTGCCACGTGCTCCTGTAAATGCATACTGTGGCTCCACAAACTCACCACCTTCCCTGGATAGCTCTCTGTATCTAAATTAAGGTGTCCTGCCTGGGAGCTGTGTCATAAGGGCCAGCAGAATGGGCTTGTGAGCCACTGTTCCACAATCCACAGAGATTATGGATCTCCTACCACTTAAATATAGATCTGTAAAATATGTCGCCTAAGTCCCAGCTGCTTTTCTGGGTGTCCTCTAAAGACATTAGAGGTGAAATAGGAAGTTTCAAGAAATTTTTCTTCTTATCTAACATTGATATTTCCCTTTGAACAGGAAAAATACGCCCTCAGAGTGCTCCTTTGACACCAGAGATGGCAGAGAGAGCCTAAACCCAACTTGTAAATATTGACATGTAAGTGAAGCTGATTCCACCTGGGGTCTGTGCCTGATGTGTCCCAGGAGTAGTCCTAGTGAGGAACAGCAGAGCTGAAAGCCGGTGAGCAGTGAGCTGAGATTCAGCACACCAGGCTGGGAGGTGTCCAAACATGGAGATGTTGACCAGATCAGTGGCACCACAACAGACCCAACCAAACTCACTTAAATTCACTGTCACATGCCAGTCACAGATCGAACCAAACACAGCTCCGCAGAGATGTTCATTGTCAATCAGTAAGGTCTCCTGGTGTGTTTTAGAGGTTCCTCTGCAAGAGTATTCAGCACAAAGGCGTGTTCACTTTGTGAGGAATTACCCACTCTTCAGTCCCGTAGCAACACGACTTCCCTCTCTTGTAAGAAATCATGCTTTCTTGGATGGCTTGAGGAATTTGGCAATAAATAATGGCTTTGAACATTACAACTTTAAGGCTACAAAATATGGGGAAGAAATTATAAATATACAGGTTTTACTCTATGCAAGCCCTCTAAGAAGGGGCTAGATATCACGTATTGACAGAATGATTTTGTAGGAATTCTCCAGTTAGGAAACAGCAGGAAAGCTGTAACTACTAAGCTGCCCAAGCCACAGAGCAGTGGAATTTGCTCCATGAGATGCACCTTTGGGGGGGCTTAAAGGGAGTTTTAGAGAGATTTGTACATTAGGAAATTTGAGCCAGGACAGGAAAAGAAACGCTTCTGTTACACGACAGATGCACAAAGCACTACTATGAGTTGCTGAAAGTCTTCAGTCATGACAGCATATTGAGTATCACTAATAGAAACAAGAGATTTATCAGTGGAAAAAAATTCCAATAACTCATCCTGTCCATCACTTTAGAATGATATATACTTGAATTGCTTCCTCATCCACTGACTTGCAGCCACCTTCAGGGATGGGACAAGTGCAGCTGTTCAAACAGCACACAGCAACCCTAAACCATGCAAGGAAGTGGAGAGGTTTATCATTACTCTCTATCTGCAAGAAATTCTAGGAAGACAGTTGAAATTACTTTGCATCCCCAAAATACTGTGTCTCTTCTGAAGAAAATACACTAAGGTATCTTCAGTGTCCAAGTATATTTGATTATTTTGTTTCAGGACCACCAAAGCAAAGGCCTACCATTGCAAGTCTCATGGAAGGAGCAATGTTTACTTTTCAGCTCAATTTTGATAAACTGAACAAGCAAGTGTTTTGACTGAGAAAGCACAATTTAACAGGAGTACTGAAAAAAATTCTCTGAATTTTATTTCTTTCCTAATGTCTCTAAAAATGCAGAGAAGGTGAAAGAGTTTATGTAGAGAACTGGACAAAACTACTTTTGTTTATGCCTATTTCTGACTCTCTTGTCGACACATTATTTGATCACCTTCTCTGCAATGAATTTTTTTTTCTCCAAAACTAAGGTAGAATAGTCATTCCCATGTGATAATTTTCAGGAAAATATTCCCACCTTGAAGGTATCTTAAGAGTATTTATCTAACCATGAAAAGAAGCTGTTCTTCTAGTTGTGTTAAAGAGCCAGAATTATGTTGAGAGGTTCACTACAAAGGAGATCTGCACGATTATACAGATAACACATCTAGCAGAGAACTGGAAACTTTTGCAATCAATTTTTTTGAAACTGAGACACTAGCCTGGGCTGGCAGGGCTTCACTGATTTATTCAGGGTGCAGGACTTGCTCCAGAGCCCTCAAAGCACAAAGAAAATCACAATCAGGGTAGCTTTTTGCTGTATCTGCATGACCCAGACATGCTGTACTAGTGATACCTATCATACATACTACATAAGTAAAAGGTATGATCCTCCATCTGGGCTTTGGATCTCTCACGCAGGCTCTCCAACACTGAAACAGAACAGCTGAAGGTGAAAAGCTATCTGAGGCTTCACGCATCTTTAATTTTGCACAATGAAGCCTTCCTCTCTGGTTGATAGATCGAATGTTGCTCCTGGCTGGATTTAAGCAGCTGTAATGTCAGGGATTTACAAAAATTCAAGCAGTGGAGTATAGCCCAGGGCTCCACCAAGCACAGTTTAAATAGTATAATCAGACATTTACTGAGATGTTTCCTTCTGCAAATTATATTACCTGTTTTTCACACATACAGCCTTTGTTAGTGGAGGCATAAAGCACTGTTGTAAACCCTACTGAAATATTCAATTTGTGTTTAAAATGCTGGACTAGTAAAGCCAGCAATTTAAACATTTATTAGAAATGCAATTTTCAGACCTTTACATGCAACCAGGAGTTGTCAATTACTAGCCAGGTCCATTGGACCTCGCATGTTCTTCAGGCATGGCCTACATAAGACCAGCCTGGAAGTGTGGAAGAGCAGGGTTGCCCCAGCTGACGAGCACATCACTTTGCTGATGACTCTGCTTCCTCCCTTAGCCTTCATCCCTCTGTCTATCTGGACTGCAAGCTGTCCAGAAGAGGGACTCTCACTCACACAAAGTAGTCCCAATGTAGATTGAGATCTGTGGGCAGCAGTCTAATATATACATAATATAAATTTTCCAGAGGAATAACAAGATTTTTGGAAGAGGGAATTACCTCCTTTTCCTCTCTGAGCTCCCTGCAATGGGAGCTGCTTACCAATCTACCAGGAGCCAACAAGTCTTGTCATTCTTTTTTGCACTCTCACCTTGACCTTGCTACAGGTCTTCAGCATCAAGATACGATATTCCTAGTTCTGTTGAGCCTTACTTCCTGAGAGACAAAACTCTGGGTGCTCTCTCTCTGAAAGTGTGACTCACAGCAGGGAAAAAAAACCTCACAGGAGATCTACTCTTCCAGATTAATTCCTCTTAATTCTTCTAATTCTTGAGGTCAGGAAATTATATAACACAAACAAAAATGGTTTAAAGGGGAAACTTAAACTGAACAAATATCTTTTTCATTAGGATGCTCATGATGAAAACTACAAACAGCTGTCAAGGGTAGCCCTTCATCCTGGGCTGCTTTCTTTCCTGGCCTGAGTACCCTTCTAAAAAAACAGTTCACATACAGCCTTATGAAAGATGCTGACTCTGAAGTAGGAAGGAAATAGCTGCCATACAAATGTGCCATATGATTTTTAAAACTATTTCTGGTAGATATAACTACAAAGAACTGCAGATATGATAGAAGTTAATGTAAAGGAAGCCACCCCGTGGATCAGAAGGATTTTCACTTCTGTCATTAGGGTACAAGAAGTAAACGACTTTGGCTTCCAGCTACAATATTTACCAGGACCTGCCACATAACTATGAAAACGGATGGTTAGGCTTGGACATTGCCTTCATTTTCTCAATGGCTACTTTCAAGCAAAGCTTTGAGAAGCACCACAAGGCCAAAGGCTGAGCAGCTGTGGCTGCACGCTGCTGGTGGATGCCCAGCCCTGGCCAGCATGTAAGTGTCACCCGGTTTGGTGCCCGGCCCCTCCTGACCAGGTACAGGGTATTTATCACTTGCAACTAACTCACCCTAGTTTCCCATCTCCATGCAATGTATGCTGCTGCCTGTATCTGCAGAATACATAAGTCATGAATAACTCATTCTCAGCTATTGTGGCAGCCGAAAGGTTCTAGAAAGGAAATCTAAGTTGTTTCAATTCTTTCTGTGCAATTTGTTCAGCTTCAGAAAGGAGAGAAACATGCAGTGGCAAGTCTAACTATGAGTGGTTTTAGGGAGGGTGAATCTGTGGGTGTAACTATGTCATCCAGTGTACCCAAGTTCACAAAACAGGCCTATGAGCCTGAGAAAAAAGGGCAGAAAAACATAAAGACAGAGAGAAAAAAAGAACAAAAGAGAGGAGAGAAAGAAGTGAGAAAAGACAGGAGGAAAGACAGACAGACAAAGGAGAAAGACAAAGATCAGTGGAAAGGAAAGAAACAGGAAAAAAAAGGAGAAAAAAGAAAAAGACACACACACACACCCCCCCCGAAAAAAAAGAAAAAAGGAAGAACAGAGGAAAGGAGGAAAATTTATACAACTTGTTTATGACCTTCTACATAGCCTAATTTTCATCACTGAGTCAAAATACACGATTTGACATTAAAAATGTACTTAAGGAAGTGAAGCACAGCAAATACTATAATCACAGACAGCAGTAAACTGTAATGGCCCAAGGTCGGACAGACCCACTCTGCACACTAGCACCAAACATTCCATCCCCAAATACTGAGAAACAATATCAAACCAAATTAGTATCTCTGAACTCTGAACGAGTTTTGCTCTCAAGCTGTTCAAATCCATATCTGACCTCTGCTGGCCAGGTTTTTCTAGTTTCTTTACATGATCCATTTACAGAACACCACATGCTGGCTTCCCAGGCGTGGCAGAGGCTGGTAGGTGATACTTTGCATATGGCTATTTTGATTCTTCTCACAGTGGAGGAATTACACCAAGTTTTTAAGCAACTGAGGAATCCAGCCAATATTTCTAACTGTTTTCTAAACCCTGAGCAGAACACAAGTACTTTGGAGGTTAGTATTTGGCAGAGTGATGTATATGACCAGTCTCCCAACAGATACCCAAGCAGCGTGGCCTCATTTCACTCACCTGCCTGGGAACTCCCCGGGTCAGATTTCCCACAGCTAACACACCTTACTGCCACCCAGCCACCAGGACAGCTCTGACTGCATTGACAGAAAAAAAACCACCCTTTGCTTATAGAATACCTGGTGGCCAGACTATTATTAACAGATTTTCATGTTCACGTTCTTCCTGAGTTTATATAAAACAGAATTGACTTTACTTGCTTGTTTAAAACTTTTAGGGAATGCAGAGAGAACACACCTGCACGGGAACATGCTGGACTGGCCATCAAAGAGGGATGGATTCTCCTTTTTGACGGCAAGACTGCATCCAAAATGCATGTGACATGTAGTTGATGAGTTTAATACATCACTGAGAGGCATTCACATACTGGGTGTGCTACAGGGACCTGGGACAGCACAAAAAAACCCACAATGAGATGCATATTGCAAAGGTACAAGTCTCCACAAACATCCCAGCCTTATGCTCAGCCCTCACCAAGAGTCACCACCTCATGGGGCCTGTGCAAGCGTCCCTCCCCCTGAGTGCTGCGGTGTGCGTCCCGGCTCTTCGGCAATAATAACCATACCATTTCATGTGAACATCTAACAATGACAGCTACACTAACACTAATCAGAGATAGTTTCTAAAAGTAGTTTCAGGCACACATTATAGCATTCCTCAGAATCACCGAGTCCTGTTTCAATGGCAGTTTGTGAGCTCTTGCACTATAATATAAAATGTATTGTGCATGGGAATCAACAGCTTCGCATGAACTTAAATGTACTTTCTTCTTCAATGCATCAATATGTATTACGGTTGGGTTTATACTGTAATCCTTGGCTAGCCACAAAAACCTGTAGATTTTCATATGCTTGTCCCCTGTTAATGAGCCCACAAGAGTGATTTCTTGGTGTTATGACTTCAATGAGACCTCGAATCCTGAAACCCTTTCCTGAGCAGAAACTCTCATCAAAATCAGTAGGACAAAAGATGCAAGGATCACTCACATAAAAGTTCCAGGGCTGTTCTTTCAATCTACATATCTGAAAAATACCTGTTAAAATGCCTCAGATCAGTTTGCTTTGAGTTTTTTCTTGGAGCATGAAAAATGCCTTGATGATTGCACAATCACAGTCCTTCAAAGAATAGCTGCGATTTGACTTAAAAAACTTTGTAATGTTGGCTTTGCCACATAGACTACACTTGCCTTTGGGATGAATGAGATACTTTCTGCCTGTCAAGCTGAAATCCATGCAGCAGTTTTCAGATTTTAATGAGCAGAAAATCTTTGTTGAAAAGACAGGTTAGACTTGATTATTATTTTTTTTTAAGATGAGAAAATACTGTCAGTAGCAGTGGGAAGGAGTCAACATGCATTCACTGGTTACAGCAGTTACAAGATCTTTTATATGAAAAAAGGATTAGAGCAGCAGGGACTTCACCTTTTGTAGACCTGGAGAATTTAGTTACAGGTTCATATTGGTGAAGAAATGCCATGAGCAGATCCCACTTCTATTGACATTAAGAGGAATTTTGTCATTCATTTTCTAAGGAACAATTCTTATTTCTTTTCTTTATTCTATGCCCAAGGATCTTACCTGAGCAGCTCAGGGATTTAACTTTGCAACACACTCCCAGGACATTATAACACAGAGAGTGCAGAAGACTTAATTTTAAAGATGTGTCTTAGTATAGGCAGCTCCTACAAGAGCAGAGAATGGAGCCTATTGTGTAGATAGCAAGCAGCCATGGAGAACAAGGACTGCAGACAATTTAAGGGTGGCAACACGAGCTCTTAGTGTAAAGCAAAAGGGGATAATGTGATTCATGGATGTATGAACAAGGAAGTAGCGAGTAGGAGTGGGGAGCTGATCTTATCTCTCCCTACCGCTCTTGTAAGACTAATATTGGCATACTGCAAAAAAGTTCTGGTGCCTGTATTTTAAATGGGAAAGTCGGAGACAGGTCAGGGAGAGGATGAGAGAAAAAGTCTCTCTCTACTGAAAGCCTGTAAGGGATCTCTCTGCTTACCTTATCAAAAAGATGGAGACATGACTTGATTAAAGTGTACAAGTACCACCACAACAAGATAATACTGTATGCAAAAGATCTCCTTCATCTAGTGGAGAAAGCATAGCAGGAATCAACAACTAGAAGCTGAAGCCAAACAAATTCACACAAAGAAACCCAGGCATGCATTATTAATAGTAAGAGCAATTAATCCTGGGAACTACTTACCAAAAGTAGGGTTGGATTCTCTGTCTCTTGATGTTTTCAGATCAAGATTGGATGTCTTCCTAGTAGAGATGCCCTAGGCAAACCCCTATAAAAGGGAAGCAAGGTGAGACATAATAGTCTATGATATACTATCAGACCAGTTGACTGGATGATCCTGTTGTTACAACCTACTGGTTCTCTCTCTGCTAGTAAATTAAAGTGTCAGGACCCAGGCCCAGACTCTAGAACATGATCACTTATGCTATTAAATTGTTAGGCTAGTCCCTCATGTGTTGTTGGCCTGGGTCAACTAGTCCTCTGCCAGACACACTTAGCAGAGTTTGGGAATGAGCATAGTCTAGGGCTACAGGAAATTTGGACATGGGCACCCTGTTTTGGAGAGGAGAGGAAAGGAATGTAATGGTGATACATGCTGACCAGACCACCCCTTGGTTGGCAAAATCCATTTTTGCCTGTATTATTTGCAAAGGCTTGAGTTGGCTATGATCGCACAAGGTTCAATGCCAAGCAAGAGAAACACTGGTGAATCAGATATTCCAGAGCTGCCTCCCAGTAGGTGGAATGATGTTGACACACTCACAGCTTTGATGAGCCCTAAAAGGGAAAAAGGAAGAATGTTTTGACATATTTTGAATATTTAGAAAGGGTAATTGTTTCCTGCAGTAACTGACATTCCATAAGAGTAGTGTATTCCTGCTGGTCATGTCCATACTAGATAGAGACATTGAAGCAGTGCTTCCCACACAGCCCTCACAATTAGGCAACATGGATATCTTTTAAATGTCAACATAGCTTCCTATTCCAGTGCTTACTTGGTGCTCGTTAGCAGCACTGAGTTATGTTTTTTGTTGGTGACAGTGATGATATACAGGGACCCAACTGCTACCCTTCGATGTCTGCTGTAATAGGAAAACAAGGAGTGCAAGTTCATTACAAGATTTAGTATCTCATCTCAGGGATCCCAGAAGGATGCTCTTCACTGTTTCCAAGTACTGGAAGCATTTCTTGCCTCTTGAATGTTACACAGATACTAAGCCTCAGGCTTTTTACAGAAGAAAAAAAATCCCATCTACTCTGACTAAAGCTTTAGCAGGCTCCAAAACAATTTCTACAGTGAAATTACATCTACAGTATGTGTTTTCCAGCACTGCTGAACCTGGCAGCACAGTAAATATTGCATGGGCCATAAAGACAGTTGGGCAGTAGTTGCTACCACTGTGCATCAGATGTCCCTAAATGCATAGTTTGGTCTGTTGGGAGACATGGGACAAAAGACTGGCACTAGAGTGAGCCTCTATGTAAAGACTTCCAGAATTCATCTCCATTCATAAATCAACCAACACAGAACCCCCAAGAGAAAATGAAATATTATTATCCTTTCTTCTAGTTGAAGAAATCAAGACAAAAAGGCTAGATGCTTTTGGTTCACAAGACATCCAAAGAGAACTGAAGGGCCTCTGTGCAGAGATACCATGTAGCTTTATGAGCGCTGCATACCTCAAAAACAAATGTTTTCCTCCACGCTGAGTACCACAGTGCCAGGACTAACTGTCGTAGTTTAACTCCAGGCAGCAACTAAATACCACACAGCCAGTGCTCACTTCCCCCAGTGGGATGTGGGAGTGCATCGGGAGGGTGAATGTGAGAAAACTCATGCGTTTATCATGAGATAAACACAGTTTAATAGATAAAGCAAAAGCCGCACACATAAGCTAGGCAAAACAAGAAATCCATTCACCATTTCCCACCAAGCCATCACCAGGAAAGCAGAGCTCCATCACACATAACAGTTACTTGGGAAGACAAATGCCATCATTCTAAATGCCCCCCCTTTACAAGTTCTTCTGCCAGCTTTATATGCTGAGCATGATGCCACATGGTATGGAGTATCCCTTTGGCCGGTTGGGGTCACCTGTCCCATCTGTGCCCCCTCCCAGCTTCTTGTGCACCCCCAGCCTCCTTGCTGGTGGGCTGGGGTGAGGAGCAGAAAAGGCCTTGGCTCCGTGTAGGCACTGCTCAGCAATAATGAAAACATCTCTGTATTATCAGCATTGTTTTCAGCACAAATCAAAACACAGCCCCATACTAGCTGCTATGAAGAAAATCAACTCTATCCCAGCCAAAGCAAGCACACTAATTCAACAAACAATATTGGAATAAGGGAGTTTAGCATTAGTTCACGTATCTCCACAAAACACCCAAACCGGCCTTGTGCTCTGTATGTATCGCAAGACTCTCTTGCCCAAGAAAACTGAGCAATTCTGAGTCTTTCTGAGACTTATCAAAAGAGTGCTACAGCTGCAGCAAGGGAATGCAGAAAGACCCCTTTCAATTCTCTTCTGAAAGCCTAAAGATCCTATGCTGACAAAAAGGTCATCTATCTCAGATCAAGGTTTGTTATTTTTGTGAAACTCAGATCACTCAACACCTGGAGGCAATTTCCTAAGCATCTGCATTTTTACAATGTGAAGCCAAGGTGGGATGAAAGGGCAAAACCGAGTCAGCTCTCAGAAAACCTGGCACTCCTGGGCTTTGCAAGCTTGCCTTAGCTGAGTAAAGCTGTCATTTGCAGGGTATCCATGAAAAGCTTCTGGTTTAAGTGAAGCAACACTGTGGTTGTGATTTTCCCTTGCTTATATAGAACACCCATATTTTAGAAAATTTCGGTAACATTTCATCCTGGCCTTAAAAAATTATGCAGTCATAAAAAGTGGATATAACACAGAAAAGCAGCACTCTGAACAGAGGATACAAATGTACTAGCAAAGTGTAGAGAGACCCATGGGTTGGCCATCACTTAACCCCAACCCAGGCCAGTTTACACCCTTGGAGTCACAGCTCAGGCATGGTTTTCAGGAGCTGGATCATTGCCCACAGGCATTCTGGATGTAGCCACTCAGTTTTGCAGCAGAAGGTTGTTTACCTATGTGGCCATGAGGCGTGCCACCGCTCCAGACCATGGGGCAGAAAGCAGTCTTCGAAGTATTTTTCATTCACAATGGTACCGCCTTAGGATTTATCTTGCCAAGATGTGAGAGAACAAGAGCAAATGAGGATTTCCGCAGCACTTCAGACATCAGGACTCAGCAGGAGGCAGTGTTACTGTAAAAAAGTCAAGATTCAATTTAGGACACTAAGCTGAGGTGTTTACATCTAGGTGCCAACACATGAGGCAAAGGAGCAGTTCAGTTTTTATCACCTGGTGCCCTCTCTGGCTTTTGGACAGCAATGCAAAAGACATGCAGTCTTTTCTGTGCTGTGTCATTTCTCACAGCACCACCCAGAAGTCTTGTGTACCCCAGGACACGTATCTGGGCAACACTGCTGAGCCCACAGCCTTGGGGACTGGTGACCTGAATTGCCTGCTGGTCTCCGTTGACTGTACTGACAAGCTCTCCACTGACCACGATGGTCTCATATGTAAAATGCATAGTAGGTGGGGTTTGCATGTAGACACTGAAGTCTGGGAGTCTTAATACGGAGCTGAAACCTGCTCCAACTTTCTGAAGGATTAACCTTTACATTCATAATAAATTCCATTACTTTAAAAAGACAGAAAACAAATTCATATATAGGTCTTAATTAAGATGATTATAAAGAAAAAATCAGACTACTACTCTTATTTGCTCTGTGCAAAGCATAGAGAGGTACAGATACCAAGTGTTGATTTCCACACTTTATATTACTCTTCATTCTGGCATTCTAGGTACTGAAACTTTTTCTATGTCAGATGGCATTGTATTTTTAGAGAAAGTCATGGATGGATCCCATCTGTGGATGCAGCACTGGTCTCTAACATTTTTTTTTAATATTTTTATAGAACGTAGAAAGGAAAGGAGGTAATAAATTCCCAGGACATATCTACCCTGCTGCCACCCCCTCTATGATGGTGACAGTGAGCCTTCTTGGACGGAGGTGCTTGCAGTGTGAGAACTTCCAGCAGAAGAAACTAAGGGGTAATAGCAATAAGAAAGAGGCTTGGCAAATAGTTGAGTAAGAAACTTTACAGGGCATATTCAGACTTGCCAAGCTGAGCCCAAACACATGACCTAGCATCTGTCAGGATGTGTCCATGTCCACTGTATGCTCAGTCTTGTAATGGACATGTTGTCAGGCAGAGGAGCCTGACTCAAAGATCTTTTCTCCACCCTGCTGTTGATGGTCTGCTGGATCATAGAATCATAGAATATCTGAAGTTGGAAGGGACCCATAGTTGGGGTCATAGAATCATAGAACATCTTGAGTTGGTGAGGGGTCCTGGGAGCATCCCTCACTTCATCATTGTCATCCCATTTTTTTTATCTTGTCCGCTTACTTTTATAACACGTTCAGCATGTGCTGCTAAGTTGGGGTCCAGTTTTGAGCTATGCCTCCTTGAAAACTGGAGCAAGCCTGTCTCAACCTCCCATTCAGAAACTTGGAAGACTAAATTATTCTCTCTGTGCACCCTGGATTAAGTAGTGTTTTCCTAGTCACAGTAGCAAGCTCTAACAAAGTGTTTTAAATGAGCAGAATTTTATTAGAGGGAAGGGAGGGAAGGAAACAGAAGGAAGCATTAGTCTGGGAAACCTGAATTAACAGTCAGAGACCCACAGCCTTGCTCCTCAGTGTAGTTATTAAGGAATTAGCCTTGCCCCAGCTTTCTGCTTGCAGTCATGACAGTGCCAAAGGGACAGCTGCTGCCCTTCTCCCTGGTCCCATTCCCCTTGAAGTGTGTTTGTGCTCAGGATGGTTCAGTGGGGTGACTGGTCAGGCCATTTCCAGGGCTCTGAGTATCTCATGGACAATGCTCCCAGCCTCGCTGTTGGTGAAGGAAGTCCCCATGGAGTCCTTAGGCTAGGTAGATTCTCCCAGATGCCCCAGACTGGTGCCCAGTAGCCTCCATGCCACAGGTTTTACCATGGGCTGCTGGACTGCTGTGGCTCATGCAGTACCACCTCTTGCTTACAGCCAGGGATCTGCTCCTGTCTGCAGTCATCACTCTCTCAGGCCACCTCCTTGTCTTCTCAGGGCCATCCACCCAGAGGTCCCTTGAGAAGCTGGGGGTGACCCTTTCCAAAGCTCACCAGTGTACTCCACATCTTTTAAGATGACCAGCCATCATGTTTACAAGCCTTCTGGGTGCAGCAGCTGTCTCCTACTGTGTGTTTTCACTGTGCCAAGGCCAAAAAATGTAAAGTTTCTAGCTATTACTAATGTAAGTAACAATTAACAACAGTGGTTTCAATAATATAATACTACATGGGCCACAAGAGGATTATAACTCTACCAACTGGCCAAAAGTGATGGGAGAGCAAACAGGGAGGTGGGCTAAAAAAACCAGTGTAGATAGCAAACTGGTGAAGCACTGGCCTCTTTGCAGTGGAGAATGTGGTTGATAACCGTCACCCCTCTGATGCCCAAGCAGAAGGATGTGTGCTCAGTTACAGGATGAGGCATGATGCAAAAGGAAGGTAAGGAAAGGAAACACAGGGAACAGCAAGGGGGGGAAAGGATGAGCAGAGCACATGATGTGAGGTGGGGCAGGAGAGCAGAATGAGGCAGAGAAACAGCTGACCTGAGACATGGTGTTCACTACCCGCAATGTTCCATCTTCCCTGAGGATAGCCCCTCTCTTCGTTCTCTCCCTTCAAGTCTTCACTACTGGCACACGCTGTGTCCAGAGCACTGCAGACCAGGACACCTCCTTCCTGGACAGCCACAATGGCACCAGTGCTAGCGACATCCAAAAGAGCCTGGGGATCCCTGTTTCTAGCTGGTACCTCTCCTCCTCCTCCCTCAGCACGCTTTGGCAGTGATATTAGCCTTGAAGGTCCTTACATCAGGAATGAACTGCATTTGGTTCAGGTTTGCCAAGTGCTGTTAGAATCCATATTTGTATTTCTCCAAAGCTTTCCTACCAGGTACCAGAATATACGCTCCCTCTTCTTACATGTTACAGAAACTCCCTTTGAGCTGTCTCCCCTCCCCGTGTGCACTGAGCAGCACGTACAGGGTTAACTGAGCTGTTCACAGCATTCAAATTTTTGAAAAATGGGCTATGGGCATTGTAGCTTTCAGCATGTTTCCTCCCATACAGAGGCACAGAGCAGGAGCACGCTGTGGGTGGCAGACATGAGTGACATAGTACAAAGTTTAGGCTGGGCTGCCTCAGCTGCAGCTGAATTGCAGGCAGCAGTGCTGGCTCAGCCCGGGAGCGGAGAAATGCCTCTGCTGGGTACAATAGCAGAGTGTGAGAGATGTTGGGATGTGAAAGCCATGGTAGCAGGACCCTGTGAACCCCCATCTCCCAGTGCCCCCCTGCCAGGATGCCTCACTCCTAAAGATGTGATTCATGGAGATACAGTAATCAAGGGAATTGTGAAATATCTGACATTCTCCCCACCTTCTTCTAACAAAAAAAGCTTTGGCTTTCATGTCCTGCAGGCAGTTGCTCATACATTGTGCGTTCCTCAGAGCAAAGGAACAACCAGAGGTGTTTTACTGGAGAAGAGAAACAACTGAGTGGTGCTGGGGATGATGTGAGACAAGAACGAGAACGACAGCACTCAGCATCTGATACTGGTGGAGGCCATCCTCAGGCCTGGGTCATGCTGGCAACCCAAGAAGTATCAAGCTTGATGCTGGAGCAACAGTGCCATCTTCCCTGCAAGCTGATAATGAGAAGTCATGGGGTGAAACAGATTTTCCCTGTGGAAAAGCCCTGGTTCATATAAAAAATAAATCAGTCTGCTACTGCATGCATAGCTTGGCTCTGTTACAACTTCTGTGTGATTTCTGAGCAGCCCTCCTCATGGCTGGAGAGGGATGTCTTGTCTTTCTTTTCCCATCATCTGTCCTCTTTGTACCACATACAGCTGATCTGTACTCATCCTTGCTTTATAGAGAAGGGCAAAGCACCCAAGAATTCAGGTGTATTGCATTAAAGATAATGCCTTTAAAAAAAAAAAAAAAAACAAAACAGAAAAACAACAACACAAAAACCCTACCCGGGGTACGCAGTGAAAAGGCTTCCCTCCCCTCCTCTCCTTAGGTGGAGATGAGATTTTGGGAGTTTGCAACATCAATCTGGCAGTTTGGGCTCCTGTTTCAATGCAGCTTCTTCATTAAGTAAATCCTATTTAAATCTGCTTCTTTATACCAGAAGAACCACTCTGGGTAGATCCTACCTCTCTCCCTTCTAAAAATGACTGTGATGTGCTCACTCATGCACTGGATCTGCATTGCTTAAAGTTAGTAACAAACAACTTAGTGAAATAAAATTAGCATTATAGCCATTTCTTTCTCAGATTCTCATTTCCTGATTTCTCTTCATTATCTGTGTAGGAGGAAAGCAAGTGAGATCTTCATCCTTTCTGGTTGTGAGGCAATTAATGCCTTTTTTTAATTGTAAGGGTGTTTTGCCATAAATGGTTTAACTTCCACCTAGGTTGTCTTCTGCATCTCCCACTGCTTCTCAAAACCTTTAAGAAATATAACATGTTATTGCTGTATCAGTTCCCTAACTCCCACATTGTGCTACCTCTGGAAAATGCTCCCATGGGGATACCTATTGTCAAATGCTTTTTTAAAATTACAGGAACTTTAAGGTACCCTGCTCCCTACCAGTCCTGATTGCATTGCTGCGAAGACAGAGGGTTGACGTGTTGTCCCTGCCAAGGCTGCCCCTCTGCCCCCTTCTCATGGGGTCAAGGTGGCGTGAATCCCTGCCTGCCCCAGCACGGCTGCTTTTTGGGGAGCAATTTCTTCATTTACGACCTCTGTGACACCTTCTTGCCTTGGTGAAATGTGAAAGTAAAAGAAATTACTCCACAAGTACCACAGCAGCTAGACAGGGTTAAAAGCTTCCTCCAGAAACCTTCTGTATCTGAAGATTTTGGTTAATAGGAACCAAAATTATTTGCTAGAACATGTTTATCTGCTTTAGAGGGGGGAAAAAAGGGAGAGATTTTTTGCCTAACACAGGAGAAATTTATTCTACAAAGGCAGCTAACAGGTCAGTGTCAGGGACCTTTGTCCAGACCAGAGTTCAAATGTCCTCTCTATAAACAGCTGGACATGGCAGGGACTCAACTTTTCATTTACTGTATAGATCTGAGATATAAAAAAACCCTGAGTATAAAAAAATCTGAGATGTGAGTATAAGAAAAACATTTCCTGTTTTGTCAGTGGTTGAATGAACAGTTAGAGGGGAAATTTTGGCTTGGGTTGAACCTAGAAACAAATTTGGGTTTCTGGAGAAGAGAAATACTTTTGTTACCATCTAAGGTATTTTTGATCTAAACCAAAATGTTTTAAGACTTTTGGGTAGATAGAACTTAACCCTTCAAAGGCTTTCTTCTGTAAATTCCGAATAATGTCAAAATTTTAAAAGATGCCTTTCTGCAATGAGAAGTGAAAAGTTATGTTTGGCAAATGCCAAGAAGAAATACAAAGTAATATTTTCAAAATATATGCCTCCATTTTGAGGGTCAATATTTTTGGCCAAACTAAACCCAGATCTATAAATATATTTGGTCTTTCTAAAGGTGGGGGTTTTTCTTACAGGAAAAAAAGGTATTATTTGTAAAATTAAATGTAAGCTTCCATGTTCTCTCACCACAGCTGGAATCAGGACCGTGACTACTTGGCTACACTGGAGTAGGCGAGGAGCTTCTCCCTCACTCATATTCTTTTTTCATCTCTAAAAAAAGTGGTTTCCTCCTGTGGTGAAACAAGAAATCAGTTTTCTGGCTGATTACTTTCTCTTGCCAGGCAGTGCCCTGTCTCCCAGGGGGCAGTGAACTCCATTGCAAAACTTTCCCATTAAATGTCTGACCAAGGCACAGGAGCAGGAACTCTGTCAGCAAGTCCACGTGCACTTCCCAGTCCTCTGGCATCTCACCAGGCTGCTGACAGAGAAAGAGGTGGCAAAGGAATTGCCTAAAACAGTGACAAAGTCTCTTGTGGATGAATTCCAGAGGAAAGCAGGACAAAATTACCTTCCAGGTTTGAGGGTCTTACTGTCCAAGGAAGAGGAAAAAAACCCCACTAACAACTTTTGGTGAGCTAAGTATGAGGGCACGTACCTGTAGGTAAATGCGTGTTTGATTCCTTGAGCCAGATCTCAGTTACACTACTGTGAGTAATACCAGCCTGATTATGACTATTTCACCACTCCTGCAGGCTTAGAGGATGGCAAGCTGAAATCGTGGCCCTTATCTGTTCTGCCTGTTTGCTCTTGTGAAAAGCAAGGGACAGGTTTTCGAGCAGGACAGGTTTTCAAGGGCTCATTGTCAACAGCTGTAACCACTTTCAGCACAGTTCACACCCAAAGGCAGGTCAGTGAGCATTATTTTCCCTTCCCTTGGAAATGTACTGAGAAACGCCAGAGACGAGACTTTATGTAATGCAGTAATGTGGTACAGCACTCTGCGGGCAATTTACTGGACCTTGTGATTTAGACTAGCAGGAAGAAGCAAGGTTGCTTTATTAAAAGCGCACTCCTGCCTCTACAGTATCATAGAAACAAAAACTTTCACACGATTTCAGCATCAGGCACGCTGGTTTTTGATAGCAACGTGATGCACTGATACACATGGGAATCCCAGTTTCACAGCCAATGCACGTGCCATAAATTGACACAAAAAATACACTTTCCCTATATTTATAGGGCCAGGATGTTGCCATGCATACGATTGCATTTTTAGATTTTATGACAGTTTCCTTCTGTGGGCAGAGACCTTATTGCTCCCAAAATAAATACTATGAAACCAAAATAAATGCCATGGGAATATAGGCTTCAATATAAACTGCCTAAATTCTGGCTCCTTAACTGGTGCCTTGCTTGTGTAATAACCACTGAGTCAGAGTATGACCCTGAATGCTTGGTCGTTACCTCCCTGGGTGTCATGGGGAAAGCAAAGTCTCACCTCCCCAGATGCTAATTCTTGAAAGTATGTAGTGAGGTATAACATATGAAAGGGCAGGACTACGCTTTACATAATTTTTTAATTCAACGACTCATCCATTCAAATAAGATTTACAAAGACATTATGCAATTTTGTTGTACACAGTCATCAGGGGTGTGTAATGAATATCTAACTCACAGACCGAGAGATTTAATTGGATGTAGATCATCTTATGACCATAGTCAGAAAGTGAACAGGGCCTGTGCACCGAATGAGCTTGTAACAAAATGTGTTGAAGTCTCTGACTCAGTTGTTGTCTTATATAAAAGAGAAAAGCTAGAGAATTGTGAAACCTTGTGAATTATGCAAGGAGGGAGTTTAATTACTTTTATTGTATTTATAGGGGGGTTTGCACTGCTAGTAGCTTTTAATTACTCATTACCTTTTGAGCGGTTGAAAATCAGAAACGAACTGCAGGTAGATTTGCCCTCGATACTGCTTTTAGAGTAATGGGAAGTTAAACCTATCTGTACAGGTTATTTTACAGTAATATTTTTATTCATGTATAATACAATGAAAGAGAAAAACAAACAAACAAAAATCTTATTCACTCATTTCTTCCTGAAAACTTGTCAAAGAGATTAAATAAATATTTGTCAGCAACCATGTAACAGCATTTTTACTTCCGCTAGAAAGGTTCTCCCACTCTGAAAAACTCCAGACATATTTATTTATGTTATCAAAGAACATTTCAGAAAGATATAATACACACTCATGTGTTTTCCAGCCTGCAGTTTACTTGGAATGCTGACATAGTTTCTTGTAAAAAAAAGGTGAGGGAAAGGTAAAAATATAATATTGCTAAATGTATAAAAATCTAATAATAGAAAATAACACATGGATTAATTGGAAGAAAAAACTATTTTTTGCACATTTAAAATTTCTAAATGTGTCATCAAAAGGGAAAAACAGAAACTTAAGTATGCCTCGTTATCTTCCAAAGCTGTTCAGCACTAATGGAGGGGAAGACACAGTGTTTTGAATTTTTTTACACAGACATCTGCAATCATTCATTTTATAGAAAATGCCACAAGAAAAACAAGTGAAAATGCATTTGATAATGACTCATGCTTCCATTTGTAAACATGGCATAAGCACTCAGCACAAGGGTATGGAAGTCAGATCTGGGGAGCTATGGAAAGCAACATAATGTACTTTGGCCCAGAAAACTGCTGATTATTTCAAGTAATGCTGACCCCAGCCTCCCATGTCCTTTTACATAGTCACCTTCCCCGTCCGGACTTAACCAAATTCTCAGTTACATTGTGTTGTTATTTGTGTGACAGGACACGAGCTCCTTTGGGAGCTGGATGTACCCCGGTGCCACACGGGACAGCACGGTGGCCCAGGCCAGCATCACAACAGGGGTACCGGCACCTGCGCTCAGACCTGCGCCCTGCAAGCGTGGAGTTTGCTAGTGCAAGCAAACATGCTTGATGAGACCAGGCTTTCCGCCCCAGCCACCTACCCCCAGCAGTTTACAAACCAAGCCCCAAATTACACGAAGCTTGCCCATCCCACCACCGCACATTTATGCAGTCTCGCCACTCTCAAGCAAAGTTTTCAGCCAAGCAGTGAAGAAGTTGATGCTTAACGCTGAAGGGGGAAAAGAAAAATTATAAAGGGGTAAGAGTCAGTGGCAAAGAGCTGCGAATCCCGGCAGCCTGCAGTGCCTGCAGTGCCTCTTGCTTGCCTGCCCCAGCTCTGGGTTACCCTGCTGCGTGTGTGACTCAGCCAGGGAGAGTGAGCACTGGGAGGGGTCAGAAATAAATGTGTTTGGAGGAGGAAAAGTGTTTTCTGTAGGGGAACAGACCAGTACGTAGGACTGCATGGTGGAAATCCAACATAAGCCTTGCGCAAGTCTAATTGCTATGATCTCCCATGACTGTCTTCTCATTCCTTAAGTAATTGAGGCTTCAGTTCAGCAAAGCATTTAAGCTCAGGCTTCATTTTGTGCTGTCAGTAAGTGCTTTGCTGAACAGGGGCTTAAAGTATCAAGCTTATTGCATGAGATTTATCCCACCTAATTTTAGATGTTTGCAGTGCAGATATCTACACCAGAGGTAGCGACCCCAGGCTTTGCTCATTATTAATGAGGAGAAATAAGCATTTCTGAGCTGCTATTCATAAGGCCTACTCTACCTTGGAATGAGAAATACCATTCAGTAGAAATGTTTGCAAGAGGAGCTTAAAATACCTAGATCAGATGTAAACACCTACAATCCGGGTACCTACAATCATATACCTGAACCGCAACAACTTCCGATGACAGATAAGTAGAAATAAACATACCAATTGGATGGAATCAGGCAAATGCAAACTGAATTTTTACAGAGCAATGAAGCCAAAAATTATTTTTTTCAGTGAGAAAGTTAAAGTTTTAATTGCTTTAAAGACAAACAGTGGAAGAAAAGAACAGACCGTCATTATTCCCTTGTTTAAGCATTATTTCTTTCATACTTTCATTGTCTGAACTAGCTCCTCTGCGCTCCATTGCTTACTGAGGGTTCCTGCGCACCAGCCTCACTTTTAGAAAGCTGCAGCTAGGTAAGGTTTATCTCCTCTTGCATCAGACAGATATTTTTAGAGCAGGAATCCCAAAAATTCAAGCTATTTCTGCAGAATTATTCAACTGAGAACTTGTGTTTCTCTGAACGTTGAAAACTGCTGCTCTCCCTGCATAGGCAACTGGGATGTAAACTTCTGGGAATTACTGCAAATATGGGAATGCCTGGAATCCCTGTGGGAAATAATTGCAAAACCTTTAATCCTTGTTATCTCTGAGAGCACATATTTTTGTTTGCTTGATCAGCAGTGGGAGAGGATGACCGATTAATATGTTGGGCAGTAAAGCATCACGCTGTTTCTCTGTTCCCCTGCCCCAGACTGCCTCTGGGAAGATGCTGGTTCCTGAGCAAACAGCATGGAACAGAAGAGCAGCAGCAATACTTGGTGTGCAGTGGTGGTGGTGTCAGGCATTGTGTGGCAACTGCAAAACCAGCAGCCGAGACTGCAGTTGCTGAAAGTATAACAGAGCAGCAAATACACTTTTGTTAAGCTTAAGCAGTTGGTGCTTAATGTGGTCCAATGCCTACAGCAGGAGTCAAGAACACCCATTCAAGAACTAAACTGAGGCAGTAAGTTAGGAGTAAAATCACTTGACGTTTACTTCTATGAATGGTGGAGACAGACAGCTCCAGAAACCAATTCATCCTATCCCAAGGAAAAGATTTAAAATTTGTGGGTTGCATCCTTCTCTGTATACAGCAGCCTCTTTCTAACTTCAAGAAAGTCACCAGATCCTTAAATGAGGTGGATAGTCCAGTCCTTGAATGTTACTAACATAAAACATGTACTCCTTAGCACTGGAAAAATCTTTTTTCTCTGCACTTTCATACCTACCAAAATGAGGAACAGGCTGAGATTGCTGCTTCTTTGTGCTGTCACAGGGCAGCTGATAACAGAGCTCTGGACTCTGTGAAACCTGCAAAGGGAAAATTAATTTACAGGACCACAACACATCTTTCTCTTTTGATGTTTAAAGCTTTCTGATTCTAACACACATTAGAGCTTCTACCACAAGCAGCAGCCTGGGAGATATATGGGGACTGAATCTGATAAAGGGTTTATTTTACTTGGGGACAGATTCTGTCTGGGTGTTTTGTGGGACTCAAAGAAGAGGAAATGATTCACCGACAAAAGGGGGAACAGATGCCTTGACTCACAGTTTCCTGATTTGACCACTAGACAATTCCTCTAGCAATTCCTTAGCGCATCAGAAGGATGGATTAGCTTCTTAATTCCTTAAACATCATTAAATGGTTGTCCTGGATTATACATCCAGGCTTATACATACTACCTTATACATACTGCCTCCTGAGGGAAAATCTCCAGGTTTTATTCTGCAGGTTTGTAGAAACAGTGGCAAAATAAGTGTATTTGCCCAACAATCTTGTTGATGCTAATGGAACCAAAGTGCCAAGTCTGCTGCACTGCTTTTCTCTTATGTACAGGGCGGGGGTGGGGGTGGGGTGGTGGAACTCATTTAGTTCATAAAATTCCAGACATAACAGAACATGGGGTTTATGCCTAATTCTATAAGATTCTGGATGGTGGCTAAGAAACACAAAAGGATTAGGTCTGCATGAAAGCAAATTTAAGACATCACTGTTCAATTAAATCACTCTGGAGTTTCACTTTCCTTCTAGTAAAAAGAATTTTTTTGTACCCATGGCTACTATAAATTGTTTCTAGATTATAGAAAGATAATTAAAAGAGCGCTTTATGAGGCATGGATGTCAAAAAAATATAATTACATTGAAGATGTCAGATGTACTTGAGAGTCTTAAACTAAACTCTGCAGCTACCAGATTGTCTCATATATGCGGTTTCTTTTATAAAATACTTCTCCTAAAGAGGTAACACGTTATTGTCAAAAAGTTTGTTTACGTTGACAAATCATTAGACTCACTCCACAGGATCCTTTTGCAGGAGCTTTCAGATTTCTAGCCCAGGCAGTGTTCCCCCGTGCTGACCTGCCGGCTGATTTTAGTTTTAGGACTGTGCCATCTGCTGTTGGAATTGCAGATTTCCCTGGGTCTGCACAGCCTGCAACCGCCAGCTTCCACGGTCTGGCCACGCATGACTCAGTTTTGTTCCCATGTGAGGGACAGATGTTGCAGGGTAACTGTCTGCCATCCCTGTCAGAAGCTTCAACCTTCCCAGGATCGTTTTATTCTACTGTTTTGAAGGGCTTTGCTTTGGCACAGACATGTAAGGGCCTCCATTTGCGCCTGTTGCTCAGAAGTAACTTTATCAAAGGTGGTATCACACACAGAGGATGCAGGGCCATATGCTGCAATATTAAATTTTAACAGAAAATCTGACTTAGGGCTGTTGTTTGGGCTCTTCTGGGCAAGAGGACTGGGGCTGCAGGAGATGCTTTGCTTTCAAGGTCTGATCTTGCAAAGAGTTATTTCCTGACTCTTGCAATGGCCTTAAGAGCCTGTGATGCGCTGATCCCTCATTGTGCATTCGCACAGCTCCAAGCATTGAATGCATCACATGCCTGGTCCCTATGGCACAAGGCTCCAACAGGTCCATGTCCTTCTTATACTGGGGGCCCCAGAGCTGAGCACAGTACTCCAGGTTGGGGTCTCACGAGAGCAGGGTAGAGGGGGAGAATCACCTCCCTTGACCCTTTAAAAGAAGGCCATGCTTCTTTTGATGCAGTCCAGAATTTGGTTGGCTTTCTGGGCTGTGAGTGCACATTGCCAGCTCATGTTGAGCTTCTCACCAGCCAAGAAGTCCTTCTCCTCAGGGCTACTCTCAATATTGTGCAGAGCGGGTACTGTTGTACAGTAAGAAGTACCTGTCCAGTATCTCAGGTCAGCATTTCACCCTCCTGCATAGACCCCACATTTGTGCATTTGGAGCAAGCTGTGATAGCTTTAACACAGCAATGAACCATGTGGCTGAGACACAAACCTAATGTCCTCCACTGGGAACCAGCATTTTTATCAGGGCTTGGACACAGCCAGCACACAGCAGAATTGGACCATCAGGGCATGCTGAATTCCCAGCAAAAAGTGCTAGCAAAGTTCAGAAAGCCATCAGTTTTCTGAAAAATTAGTTCTTGAAATAAACACTCTGCTCAGGTGTGTATTACCTTAGTTGGGGCTTAGACTGGTGCCATGTCTACCACAGCCAAGTGCCCTCCCCTAAGTGCTAACTCGGCAGTGGTGCTTTGGTCAGCAGTGTGATAAATGAGTCTAAAATTAGCTGCTGAGAATTGAAACACAGTACTATTTTCTGTTCCTGGAGCTTGTTGAAGACTCACCATTTGTAGATTGGCATCTCAGAGGGCTGCTTTGCATGGGAATAAGAGGATCCAGAACAAGGAATGAACTCTGACCACTGCCTGGTATTGTACTTTAGTTCCTGTTGTTTACATGCTAGTGGCATCATAGAGCTATTAAAAAAGTAGACTGAACAATAGAGATGTTTATTACTGAAACTCCATTACACTCTTAACCACAACTATCTCTTATCTGACAACATGAAAGCAATACCACTTTGGGAAAACTGAAAACAACTGTGCATTTGAGGAGTCAGATTCCTCACAAGAGTAACCCATATCATCTGCAGGAGCATTTCTGAGCTCAAAGGTCCACCAGGGAGGACTGGTCAGGGAAATAATCCCAAAGATATTTTCAGTTTTAAATTTTCAACAAGGGGCATCTTCCTGGCAGTCACTGAAGAACAGGCACGCTGTGCTCCATATCCATCGATGGCAGGTCAGGAAATCACGTGATCGGTGTACAGACAAGCTCTCCAGGGGGACAAAGTCGTATTTCAAGAGACACAACTGACCTGGAACTTTTTAATCCCACTCCTGGTTCCTGTTATAATTGCATCCGACTGCCTCACATCACTAGGATGTTTCTCTACTGACACTATTAAGAAAGGAAATGCCTGAAGTTTTAGGCACAGACTTATGTTAGCAGTTCGTTAATAGCATTTTTTTATTGAGAGTTGTAGGACCTGGCATCTTTAGCATCTAGACTGTTTAAGGTGGGGGGCGAGGGGGGGCAGGTTATATGCCCAGGCATCAAACCAAAAAAGGCCAGCACACCACACGAGGTTGTTTAAACAAGCTAGTTAGAAATACAGAGACATATGCCTTAGATCCCATTCTGCTTCAGGATTTAGGCAGTTTTTAAGGTTTGTTTTTCTCTACAGCATGAAGAACTCCCAGATCAATAGGCATTATTAATACTCACAGTTGGCGTGACACCAGTGGTCCCTCAAGTACCTGGCCACAAAGCTTTAGGTGCCCGTCCTAACATCAACAGCTCCTTCACTGATACGTCACCCCGCTGGCTACACCAGCCCACGGCTCGGGAACCTGCCCTGGTGCTATTCACAGGCAGAGCAAATTCAGAAGTTAAAACCAAGCTTCACAGGGAGAGCCAGGGTTGGTGTTCCCTGGAAAACTTGTTACCTCTTGTAGCCCACAGGCCAGTGGAGTTTGGAGAACACTGATTTGAGGAGACAAGCAGATGAAAGATGTGAAAGCAAAGCCATTAACTCCTGAGCCAAAATGGCTTGGCCAGGGTTACCCAGCAGAGCTGGGAGGTGAACATGGCCCCTGAGGGGCATGTAAACCGGGTCATGTTTTCTAGTTGAGAAGTAAAATGGAAAATATCAAGAACATCAAACAAACCCAACCCTTTGCAGACTGAAAATGTGGCTAATATTGCTGTCCCTCCTGCGCTTCATTTAATCATCTTAGAACTTGCTTGTAGCATCAAATGATTCATTTTCAAATAGAAACATGATTAAGTGTCAGCAGAGACCCTTGACATAATGATGGCCAGCATTTCCTTCCAGGGTCTGAGCTTTTCCCACAGGAGATGTCATCCACTCCAATCCCTTTTTCTGTGGGAGCTGCCTTCCCTTCGTGCCGCCTGTAACCTGAGGCTAATTAGAAAGGAGTTGTTAAAAGGTTATGTGGTGATGTTGAAGACCTTTCCCAGTTTCCCTGACTTCAGGAGGTTTCAGAGCAGGCCTGGGATCAAACAGCAGGACTACAAATGAAACAGGAGCGCTGAAAGCAGGAGGCAGAATTAGCTGTGACTTTTCAACCACAGTGAGAATGAGCTGTGATGAGAAGCAAGCTCCTCTTGGAGAGAAGCCTCAGGTCCGGCTGTGGCTGCTGATTTCTCTCCAGCAGATGGACCTGGGCGCAGGGCTGCCTGCCCCTCTCCTGCCTGCCCTGAGGCCACCCACACTGCCCAGCAGAAGCACGGCTCAGGCAAAAGTCTTGTCCTGCCTTGCCGTGGTTGCCTACCATTTCCAGCCTGGATTTCCTCCTCCTGAGACACTTTGCTGCACACATTCCCGAGCTAGGCTTAAAAATAGGACTGCCTCTGATCCATGCTGGGTAAACAGTTTTCATTTTCCTGGTTTGCATGTGTTGAATTGCATGTTTTGCATGGTATCTAAAGACCACAGCAAGCTGCAGGCAGCACAGTTATTGACAGCTGAAAAAAGAGCCATCTTCTCTCTGGAGATGCTTTATACAGTGAACTTAAGCTCAATACACTAAACTTAGGAAAATGTTACGTGAAAGGAACCTGGGGTGTATGGAAGAGCTAAAGAACTTGAGCTTGGCTTAAACATGCACTCCCAAAGAGACTCAGAAAATTACAAGATACTCCCTTTTAAAAATCATCTGCCAAACACAGCCTTCCCTTCTGAAACACTGCGTTTGGGAAGAAATGTGGAGGAACAAGCAACCTTATGCATGGGAGTCTCCAACACTGCTGCTGCAACAAAATTTTATATGGCGTGGCTGGCAAGGTGGCATGAGAACAGGGTGGTGGGTTGGCTTTGAATGCTTAATTATATAAATTAAGAGAGACAACCCCCAAAATTAAATGTTGCCGGTCTAATTTACATAGTTGCTATGGCTATTATAAAATGGAAAATGACTGCCCTCATTGCTTGCATTGTCAGATGCCTTATGGTGAAATCACAGCTCCCTGGGTTATGGAAGGAGACAAAAATTGCGGGGTTCATCCCAAAAGGCTGCATTTTTGGGGCAGGGTCAGCAGAGGAGCAGCAACCCCAATGAATCTTGCAGGTTGCTCTGACTCTGGCTGGATCCTCAGGGCACAACTCAGGGACACAAGTCTGGGATCTAGACAAAAGAGCAATTTGAAAAACCTCAGGGCTCAGTCACTTATAAAAGACTTCTTTTATTACAAAGTTTTTTACAAACTTTTACTTTTATTAAAAATTTTTATAGACAAAGATTTCTTCTGCAGAGCCAGATCCAGAAGCTTCTTTGTGGTGACTCCAGGTCTTCAACCTGGCTGCTCACAGGACAGAGCCTTCAATAAAACAAACCTTTGTGCTAACACTCGCATCCCAGGCACCTACCAGCCATGGAGGAGACTCAGGCCTTTGGTATGACATCTCCTTTGAAGGAACCAGGGTCACGCATTTTCTCTTATGCAAGGGCCAGCAAGCTCCCTGGGACTACAGGGTTCACACACACGACACTTAAGAACTGGTCACTCATTTCTGTGGGTCCAGGAGACCACAGCAATCCACAACGTCTGAATTTTTGGGGGTTTTCTCAACAGCAGTGCCCAAGAAGGATGATCTCCTTCAGGTATATGGAGACCTGGGATTGAAGGTAGAGAAGATAAACCAATAAATCATCTATGATCAGGTTACATCTGGGGGGCAGCAGCCCCATAAGTCTCAGGTCTGACTCCCCATGCGGAGATGATTTGCCCCAGCTCTCCTCACCATCCCTCTGGAGCACAAGCTCTGGTGCTGGGCCAGCTCTGGCTACTTCGCTGTGGTCTTTTACAGCCAGGCTCACAATTTCTCTGCCTCAAATGTGAAAACACTGAATACAAGCCAGGTCTGAGCAACCAGATGCATGTATACTGTGGGCAGAGCAAACAGGCATATACCTACAGAGCACCATGTAAATACAGCCTCCATAAGCTACTTTTACTCTCAGGAGGTATGCCAGGAATATAAGGAATCAAATGCATTTATAATAATCCTTCATAACAGAAAGTGGTAGTGCAAACAGTGCAGAAGCAAATTTTAATCCACTGACCACACCGGCCGGACAGATAGGATGTGACAGACCACCTGAAAGCAACACTAATGCATCAGGGTTTTGTCTGCTAATGTGATACTGACCAAGGCTAACAGCCTACACAACGACCATAAACCTCTCCTACAGTATCCTCAAAAAGATCTATTTGTAAGTGCTCCAGATTCCCTGTTAATTACAAAAGGATTAAACTTTTTCTTCTTCCCAACATTGTGATGAGCTTAGCCTGAGCTGACAAAACAGGCCAAGGGGTGTAGAAACATCATTTCTCCTTTGCAGAGGAAGGATACCACATAAAGGTCACTGCTAGCAACCAACAAGTCCTGCTAGTTTGTAGATGTCATTTACTCTAGTAATCCAATAAATATTTCCAAATGGAAATTAGTAAACTGGCTAGGAAGCAGGAAAAACACGAGCAGGCAGCTCCACTGGTGCCCCTAATGCATTGGTGCTGGAAAGAGCTAAAATGATCCCACAGTGTATATGCTAGGAACAAGTGAATAGGTTAAAGAGGCTGAATATTACCTCTCCATATGACAACACAGAGGAGGTCAAGGGGATGTGCAAAATAGGACCACCACCACCCCCTGAATAGTGTGAGACCTGCTGGAAGTGCCTTTTGGTGACAACTCTGAAGAGATTTAATATCTGTGTTTATCAGAAGTGAGTTTAAGATGTAACTTGTGACACTGAAGTACTTTCTCAGGAAGAGTACAGCAGCAACAAGAGGGATATCTCTGTCAGAGATAGCCACCGAAATCAGTGGTGGGAAACTAGATATTAAGTTAGCAACAACATGTAGCTTTTTTCACGTGGAGGATGACTAAACATGAGAAGAAACCATGACGGATGTGGTGGATGCAGTACATTTTTCAAACTGTCATGTCTCCAAATCAGAGTGGAAAATCCTCTTCAGATACAGAGGTCATGTAAGCATATCTAGGGAAAATTCTGTGGCCTTTGATACCTCGATCGCATGAGAATGATATTGTCTGAACACTGTAGCATAAGTCACACTTTTATCTGTGTATACATATTCATACATTTTTGACATTAAAGCCTCCCTGAAGGTAATGATAGCTTCCCTCCAGTGTGTCAGCTGCATCTCTCTGAATGTTGTTTTTTATAGCAATAAACAGTGTGTCATCAGTAATTTACTCTTTGTTTGCTGTGTCGTATGCCAGTTTGGAACACAGCAAGGACAGACATTTATCTTGATTTTAGGAAATTTCCTTGTAGTCATCATTATATGGAAAATATGCACATGTGCTGCTGATCGCTGATGAAGAGACCTAGGAAGTTTTTAAAGCAAGAGCTTGAACAGCCTGTCAAAAGACATAGAAAATTACCATCTGTTTTCCCAGACATTTGGATCAGAGGCACAGGCTGAACAGCACTGAGAACAAATATGCATGTAAGGAACATAGTAACAGTCCTGTCCTCTGCTGCTAGACAAATCAATTTTTTATGGTATAAAATATTTACAATAGTATGTTGTAGGTTGCACTCAGCTTTTTTGTAGAGGGTAAGGGAATAAATTCTCCCTCCAGATTCCCAGATCTCCACTGCTGATGGGATGCACAGAAAACCTGCCACTGCTGCTGTATATTCCTGCAGCTCTGCACAGGCTTTCATCCAGGGGAAGAGCAGAGCGGGTGCTAAGGGTACAAGAGCAACTTGGGGCACTTAACAGCTTCTTTCTGAATTAACAGGGATGCAAACCTCTTCACCTTCAGGAAAGCCAACTATGCATATTTTTATGTCTGCTTCTGCTTTGCTTTCAAGGCCTTTGATTTTATCTTTAAACCAGCAGTGTTTATAGTTCTCAAGATGATTGTGTTCTGCTAAACAAGTTCCTTTGTCCCATACTGCTGCTGACAAATATGCTCATGAAAAAATTTTACCATTCAGTAACTTCAGTCTTGCCTCCAACTTTTTTGCTGTACCCTTTGAACTGACATTGTTGCATTAATGCCTGCTATGATTTTGTCTACCATGCATGCCATTGCTATAGCCTATTAAAAGCAGTTGCAGCCGTGCTTACTGCTGGCTTCGTCCTTCCTTTTGAAGCAGTTTTCTTTGACTGGTCTTAATTAACGCATAAGCTGGGAAAGTGCCTTCTTTCCTCCTTCCAAGATGTTTTTGTTTCTTTGGTTTAATTTCATGTCTTTGGCGGAATAGATGTTTCCAATATGTTCTTTATGAAAATGAAAGGGAAATTGAAGCTTACACAACTTCTTTGTTGTGAAAAAAACCCAGGCCATGGTTCATCTTTGACTGCATGACCATTGTGTGCTTATTTGACTCCATTTCTTCTCCCTATTCAGAAAAGCCAAGTAACATGATTAAAGTCCTCTTCCAACTCAAAGACTTTGACAGCAAACAAAGACGGATCACTTACCAACTGAATGAATCATGTACAGGAAACCAAGGCTAGTGTTAAACATATTTACTAGGGCAATCAGTTAAGAATGGTATGTTGAAGATCTGCAATTAACACCAGTTCCACATACTGAAACAAGAGATTCAAAAGCTATTAGATAATTAGTGAAAATTTATAAAGCTGCATTCCTCAAGGCAGCCACAGATGCCAAAAGGAAATGCTGGACTGCTAGGCCAGATACCAACTTGTCAAGGAATTAATCATCATATTTAATGGCAAATACCTGGCCATGTGGGCAGCCATGCAAAGAGCTGAATAGCATGAACAGATGGAGTACTCCTCTCTTAGTACTGCTTATTGTCATGCTTTTGCCAGACGTGCAGCTAGCACATTGCTGTTTCCTCATCGATAGGCAAAATGAGCTTAGTAGCTCACCAGCTTCACATGTCCATGGAAAGTCCCTAGTGCACCAGGGCTTCAGACAGGAGAAAAAATGGGAAAAGTTTGTGAATTACATCAACATGTTATGAATACATCTCCTGCATATTAGCAGGTGAACTTCAGGATTTGGTGCAAACATCCTTTTGAGCCTGTAAATAAGCGACGGGTTGTGAGACCATCTCAGCCTGTAAAATAGCTTCATTACAGCAGAGCAAGAGGGTCGCAGCCAGAAGCAGGGCCCCATGGCAGGAGTCGCTGCCCAGGGCACATGTTCTCGCTCAGTGTTTCATTACCCACGACCGCCTGAAATGGAGACTTCTGCATTGAACTCAGCTGTGTCTGAACATCCTCCTACCTGCCTCTGCACAGGGCTTGCCAGAAACAGCTCCCGACTCAGAGCACAGAAACCAGCTACCAAAAGGAGAGCTGCTCCGTGTCACTCAAAGCAGTGCAAACCCCCATGGTTTTCCATGTAGTTAGCCCAAATTCCCGTAGTCTCAGAGAGGGAGGACAAAGCCTTGTAATTTTGAGAAGTGTCTGCTCTGAACAACCATTGCTTGTAGGTTGAATGAGACACAGCTCATTCTCTCCCCTTACTCAAGGCTTTCTGAGCAGCTGTTAGAAACAAAACTCGCCTGCCTTGTTTCAGCTATAGTTTTCTGAACTCCCAGTTGAGGGAAGCTGATTAAAGAGTATTAAATACTACCAAGATGTCTTTTCGCCGCCTCTCAAAAGGCGTTCTTTGCTGAGGCAGTTTAAAAGCTTTCTCTTTACACCTCTGACTTGAAATCACTGATTTTTCTACCACATCTGCTGCTGCTGATTAAACACAAGCAGTGTCAGAGTAGGGTACTTCTCTTAGCTTCCGTGGGTGAATCCTTAAGTCTATTGCTAATACAGCAGGTCAAGACGTTACAATTTCTGTGAAGTGTTATTAAAAAATTTAGTTCCCTACTTTTCCAGAAAATTTCATTTTCTAACAATCCAATAGAAAATTTAAATAAAAGTTAATGCTTTCATTTCAGCTAGAAAACTCTGGTTTCCTTTTGCCATAGTAACTGCCCAAAACAGGATTTTTGCTTTTCTTTTTTTTCAATTGCAACCTTGTTTTGTCAAAATCAAACTGTTTGCATGAAACATTTAAACACTAATAAGACTGAATTTGTCCCCAGAAAAGCTCCCAAAGGCTACCTTCATCATTTCAGCATCTCCAATGACTAACTCTGCAGGCAGAAGCAGACAGGTTCGAATAAGGCCCATCAGGCACTAGCGACTGCACTATTTTGTCAGTGTACATGAACTGCATTTTGATCCACACCAAATAGATGGTTCCAGCTCCTGATTACTAGACTCCCATTCTGACTCTGAATAGAGAACAACTCCCCATCAGACATTTGTAATTACTTTACGTCACCGAAATAGAAAAATACCTTCTTGCACTTGACAAAAAAAATCAGGCTTTCCATATAACGTGACATCACGATAATTTATGCTAATTTCATAGACCAATACTGCAAGTGATATGCTGTTAAATAAGCCTGTATTAATACTAGAAAAAGGTCTAATGTGGTGATGCTTATCTTAGAAAATTAATACCATTACAGGCCAGCCACAGTAACTGCCTTTATTTCGTAGAGGGAAAAAAAGAAATTGAAAGGAATGTTGCATAGCAGTAATCTCATAGTCAATTAAGCAATGCTGACTCCTGAAATGTCTTTCAGCTTATGTTTCCCTGGGAAAAAGAAAAGCAAACTAATTTAGAGGACCTGAAAGCAGTGATATTTATGATCTGAGATATAGGTTGTATCCGTTTTAACAGCTCAGACCTGGAGAGATTCATTTTATGAACACAGGTATCAAGGCGGGGAAAAAATAAAAGACAAGTATCAAACTAAAATGTCATAAAACCAATCACATAGCTGCCATTTTTTAACTTCAGGGGAAGTCCCCCCCGTCTCTGACATTTGCACATGACTATTCAGTTACCACCTTAGGGCTCCAGGTAGGTACAAGATAGGCATATACTCAAAAGAAATCAGTATCAGAGCTAGGAACAGAAACACCAGTTTCTGAGGTTTCAGACCACAAGATTACTCAGTGCTGAACTTTGAAGATAAGGAGGCTGAGACAGATGAACAGAAAACAGATAATTTGTGGGATCCGTGTTTAAATGGAAACTTCCCATCCAAATAACAACATTCAAAGTACCACCATATCCCTATGGCCCTCTCCTGAGTATTCAGCATTTCTCCCTCCCTCCTAAAACCTTCTTCTCCCCATAAAGCCATTCAACACATCATTTTATTGACGATCCTCCTGTATTTTGTCTGGACATTTCTATAGTCCTATGACACCTTATTGTGCTTTCAAAACATATCATTGTTCAGCGTGAATAAGAATTAGGCCCAGGACACAGGATTAATAAATCTTTCCCCCCTGAAGAGCTGTCAATCCAACGGAAGGATGGATAATGAGCCTTCCCCATTGCTGCCTCTTGCAAGGGTGTGTGTTTGGGTTTCAGCTCCAGCACTTGGATCTGCACCTAGGAGAGAGCAGTCCCCACTGGGTGTGAAATAAAGCCAGGACAGAGAAAGACCATTTTCTTACCAAACCCCTTCTCTGCGCTGGGTTTACTACAAACATGACTTTTAATACAGGTCTATTTAAGCTTTACTCCCTACCTTCTTTGCAGTAGTGCCCTCTAGCCCTGGTGAGTCCCTGAGTTTGTGCCAGGTGTGACATGACCACATGGAGAGACACGCGTCTAAATTAGGGGCTCGCTCCTTCCCTCCGTTTATTTCTCAGAGGTTGTCCCTCTAGATAGGCCAGGATAAAACACAACTTGCCACTTTTAAAGAAGCTCTATGACTTTGAAAAAAGACTTTCTGAGAGCATCACCTGCACTTATTCATCAGGTGGGTGGAGAAATTTTCCATCCAGCAAAGTAAGAGGTTTGTGGTTTGAGGCACTCTGCCCAGGGTTCTGCTAGTGGTGGCATTTCCCTGAGGATCAGCACTAGACGGGAACACATCGTGCCTTGCATTACATAGGCAATTCTTTTAATTATCACAGGGATGTTGCTTGATAATGACATTATTTGTAACGGTGCCTGAGAACAGAAGTACATTCCTAAAACCTCTTCTGTCTAGACAGGAGAATTTTGCAAAAATGCATCACTTGTGGACATCCCTGTGTATCCTGACCCTCGACCACGCATCTGCTCTCAAATTAATCCTGATGTCCGCGGCTCCGCTGCTTTGAACCGCATCGCGTTCGTTCAGTGCATTAACTCCTTCCCCCAGCCCCGGCATAGCCCCCCACACCGCCCCCGGCAGCGCCCGCCTTCCCCCCCCCCCAATCCACGCACCGCGCAACCGCTCTCACGACCGAACCCTTCGCAACCAGAGTCCCCTCCCGCAAGCACAGACGTGTCCGCGTCCCCCCCGCTTCCCCCCATCCTCCGCTTCGACCAGCCGGTCCCCCCGCCCGGCACGGCTCCGCAGCCGCGCTGGTGCCCGCTCCCGGCTGCGGCAGCCAGCGCGGCTCCGGCACCAACTTTCCGTGCGCGGCGCGGAGCGTCCCCCGCGGGGGCAGCGGCGGCCCCGGGGCGGCCATGCTGGGGCCGGCCGTGCGGCTGGCGCTGGGCGCGGGGGAGCTGGGGCCGGCGGGGCTGCCGGGCCGGCTGATGGCCCTGCTCTGGCCGGCGCTGGTGCTGGCGGCGGCGGCGGCGGCGCTGCTGGTCCTGCGGGGGCTGCGAGGCGGCCGGGCCGCGCCGGGGCACCCGCGCCGCGCCGCCGGGGAGGCGCAGGAGGAGGAGGAGGAGGAGGAGGAGGAGGAGGAGGAGGAGGAGGAGGATGGCCCCGCGGGGGCCGGCGGCCGGGCGGCTGGGGCGCTGCCGGCGCGGCAGCCCGAGGAACAAAGGCGCACGGCGCAGGTAAGGGCGGCGGGGGGGTTCGCTCCCTGCCCGGGGTCTGCCCGGGACAAGCACCCTTCCCTCCCTCCTCCCCAGCATCTTCTCCTCCTGCCTGCCTTTCTCCCTGCAGACCCGCCGGGCAGCCCGGGGTGCCCCCTCTGCTACGGCCACCCCCCATCCCGCGCGCCCGGGCAGCCCGTCCTGTCTGGAGATGCTGCGCCCCAAACCTCTCTGGGTGGTTTAGGGGTCAGGGACTCAGCGTTCCTCTGCGAGCCCCGTGGTGGCATCAGGGTTACAGGGCAAGGCAGCAGGTTGCCAGAGCACCTGGCCTGGGATTGCTGGGTTTGGCATTTCTTCTGCCACGTTGTCTAACACCATAGCTCCATATGGGCTTGATCCCGAGTGCAGGGAATTAAGGTAACTCCACTTAATGTCCATCATATTAAGAGGGAGGATGCAAGCAGAGTATCTCAGCTGTGGTGTTAATACAATGTCCTAATAACGTATATTTACTTCGAAGCAAAGCTTCATTATTATTGCGTTAATACATGCTGGTAGCTGAGAGCTGATGACCACGGCCACCTTGTTGAATATATGTTTGAGTTTGATATGATGCACTGCGATGAAGTTTCTGTATGACATCATCATGATTGTGTCGCTTTGACTTGCTGTAAGCTGTCTGTAGCAGAAAATCTGAGGATAAATTACAGAAAACCGTTTCACCAAGGTATTGCAGTATGGAAAGTAAAACTCCCAGGAGAACATACTGAACATAAGTAAGTATGTACTTAAAATTAATACATCAAGCATTTCTGAACATGTTTATCTGACTAGTATCTCCTAGGTCTCACTTCTGAGAAAGATAAACTAAACCTGTTTGGGGGGGTGGGGGTGGAAGCTATGTGAGGTAGGCTGTAAAATAAGTGGGTTTTTTCTTCATGAATATAAATATATCAGGCTGTCCATCATAACACTAGTTTTCAGTGGTTTATTATTTGCTGTGGAAGTTTTAACTTTTAGTTGTATTAGCTTTTAATAGGTTGTTCCATTTTAAGGTATTTTGTCTTTCATCAGTAAGAGCAGAATCTTGGCCCAGCAGCATAGGTATCCCTAAATTAGTAAAGAACAATTAAATCAAAAAGCAATCCAAACAGAACTGCCCATGTCAAGGGTGACTTCAGTAAGAATTTTATTATAGCATTATAATCATCGATACTAGATGACTTCAGTAGACTAGATGGCTACAGGACAAATTAAAATTTTGCAGAGCCACCAATTATTGGAGGCAGTGTGGGACAGAAAGAGCGGGACCTCCATATGCTGTTGTCAGAGACAGGCCCGGTGCTGCGATGGTGGTGGATTTACTAGTTTAAGCTGAAGACACTGCTTCAAATAGATATTTTCTGGTCAGCGATGCTGTACCTCACAGGCCTGGGTAGCAGAAACCAAAGAAGAGCAGAAAGAGATAAACTGAAGGGATAAATTTGTTTACAGTCATCTGCAGTTTCTATCATTATTCTCATCTTTTGCTGCACTGGGGGTTTCCTGCTCTTTAGGGGCTGGGCTCTAGCAGTCGCGTTTACACAGGGTAGAATCATCCTTTATGTGAGACCCACTGATTATTCTGTAAGTGCAGAAGAGGCAGAATATGGTCCTAAGGACATGGAGGATGAGAAGGGGATGATCAAGAAAAATAACTTAAAAGATCCTAAGGAAAGATAACCTGGGGAAAATATCTTACATGCTGAAATGAAAAAATCAGGCTTGTCCTCCCATGACAGTAGCCAGCCCTTTCTCTTCTCTGTTTGTCTCGTTTTCTTTTCCCTACCCCCCTTCTCCACGGCTCCTTGTCATTTCCCATCATGTTATCTCTGGCTTTGGAACATCATATCCTTGAGGCAAAAACTTTATCTCCTTACGTAAGTGTAAAATGCTCCATGCTGCTTTGGCACTTAGCTGATGCAAGGATGCCAGAACAACAGAACACCTTTAATATGCTGAAATTTGCATATGAAAATCTCTACCAAGGCAGCATCAGAGATATTATTAATAACAAAGTCTTCCATCTGTAGACGTGGCCAATGCCATAAGCTGGGGCGCGCAGGTATTGCAGGGTGGGAGCCACTCTCTGCTGCCTGCTGAGGTATGAAGCTAAGAGACGAATTGCCTCCGGTGCTCAGGTGTGTTGATACATCCCAGCAGCCAAACATCTGCATATCCTGGAGTGGGGGATAAGCCAAGATCTTAATTAAAAGAAACTAGGCAGTTAATTATTTTTTCGGTTTGGGAATGTGTGTTTGCTGGTGATTCCCAGCCGCTGCCCCATGGGTGGGCTGCAAGACTGCCTTCCCTGGGGAATCTGCCCTTACAGGGCTGCAGTTCCTCTGATGTAGGACCAATCTCCTTTCTTCTGCATGCCCCTATGCCCCATAGCAATAGACAGCCAGAGCCTGCCCAGGGTGCCTTTGCTGGAGGGTGTAGCGCGCCCTCAGCAATCCCCAGGGCTCCTTCCCAGCCTGCAGCTCCCAGCCACAGACCAGCCCTCCCAGCCACCTCCATCCAAATCCTTCCCAGGTCCAAGTCACTAAAATGCAACAGTGCACAACTACGTTTGTCTCTCACAATGCCAGTCCTGCTGGCAGGCAGCTTTCAATCCTTTCATCTCACTACTTGTTTACTTGGTGTATAGCAGAGTAACAGGATGCGGTGATTACTAGCCTCTGAGCAGGCTGCACGCTCTAAGACCTGCTCTAAATTGCTTTCACAGCCCCTATGAGATAAGGCTGTTGAACAAACTTTGTTCAAATGGGTGCACGGCCCCAACACAACCGTAAAAGCACATTTTGAATGTGATCTTACTATGCATCACACATAACAAGTTACATTCTGGCTGCTGTCATACACAAAAAAAATCTCCAGAAATGATGCTAGAGGGTGTTCAGTCTTTTTCAAGATAACCTTTTCCCTAATAAAGAGTCTTTTAGGAAACTGCTAACGAGGCTTGCTGGAAGCCAACTGATCTGAACAAGATTGCTGTTGAGTTTCGGGGTTTGTGTTTATTCATAGGTTTTAGGTTGTTCTGTAAATTGGTCAGTCCAAAAGAAGAGCTTTTTGTACAAATGCGGTGATATCATCTTTCTTAGGCAACTTCTAAAAATATGTATTATCTGATACATCCCAAAAGAAAGCTTTCTGCTTTTCAGAAGTGTCTTTAGAAACCGGAGATACTTTTTGCCTCTTGTGGGGATTGCTTAACAACACCAGAACTAAAGATCAGTCTCCTCAGCTCCAGAGGTATGCAGATAGATCTTTTTTTCATACCTTTTCCAGTTATACTGTATTTTTCATGCCAATGCAACACTGTTCCACAATTATTTTCATACAGCAGTCTTGGATGAGAATTGATTTTGTAAGTATCCTGGAAGGTGTTGGGGTTTGGTAATTGCCTTCTTAAAATGGAGACTTGATCCCTTGATGTAATGCTGCTCTGATTAATTAGAATAGTAAATCCCAGGAAACTGATTTCTTCATCCCTCCTTGCAACAGTGGTTTTAATCCACTCATGCTGGAGAAACTCTTTTGTCTTTCCCCAGACGTCTCATCAGATGATAAGAGCAGCTGAGCTGAGGAAAGTACCTGTCAGCTCCCCGAATTTATAGCTGCTGTATATGGCCTCTCTGGCCTCTTGTGCGTCCTGGTAAGGCTGGCCAGTGGGAGGGTATGTAATGTAGGCATTACATATTACAATACATAGCATCTCAGAGCTGCTTCTCTAATTTTTCTCTTGGAATTACCTTCAGATATGAATGGCTACAGCTGTAGTTCTGGCTCCTGCTTCTTGTCATCAGTCTGTATTTGTTACCTTTCAGTGCTCAAGGGGTTCCTACAGGCAACTTCATCCCTGTGAATATGTGCAAAGGAACAGATTTTCTGTGCTGATGGCCCACATTCTTTTCCACGAGGTTCTTGGAGCATCCTTTTGATGGTAGCACCATCTCTTTCTTTCCTCTACCGGGTGCCTCAAATGAAGGGGAAAATTTCATGTATTCCCAGTAGGTTTCCCAGACAATTCTGTCTGTTGCATGTGTTTCCTGTATAATTTTCCCTTCCAACAGATTCTTTTTTCCTACTGGGAATCTATTTGTCTGAAGTGATTCTGTCAGGGAAAACATTGTATTAACACATATCAGTAATAGCTGTTAATATGATTAATATTTACAGTATTGATCAAAACCCAAGATCCTGCTCTCTTTTCCCTCCCCTTTGCAGGTACGTGTGTCTGGTGGTGTGAGCAGGCATGGCCCAAAGAAGTTCTTTTATGTTCTGCCATGCATCAAAAGCCTCTGAGTTTCTTTTGCTAAGGAACCCAGTATGTTTTTGTGGCTTCCCATTGTCACCTTAGCACAAACTGCCATTGTGTTACCCTTTCTCTAGCTATTAGGACTGAGTAATTTTCTTTGAAGCTGGTGCTTTCCTGTCTCCCTGGCCACTCTTGCTTTGTTTAAACCCCATCCTTTCTTTGACAAGTGCAGGCTTGTCCTTTCCCATTCACCTGGTTCCCATTGGTTTAGGAAATAAGTCTTCCAGGTTAAAGTCCCACAGGACCACATGGCAAAGCCGGACTGGCCAGGATGTCTGCTTCCATTTATGAAAATCTGATTCAGAATTAATGAAACTCAGTGCTGCTTTTATTTCCCAACACATTTTCATGCAGATTGCTCATTGTCTGCTGATGGAGCAATCAATACAAATTGCTGGCTGGCCCAGCAGCAGCAGCGCTTTGGTGCTTTGGTTCGCCTACCCTGTGGCTGAGCCAGTGCTTCTGCGCACAGGAGGGAAGAACCCATCCTCAGAGAGCAAACAGTGGACTGCAAGTGGCGTTGCAAATACCCAACTCACAGTGTGCCATGTGGGGAGCAAAGACCAGACATTCCAGAGGGTGCTGAGAGAGATGAAGGCTCCTGCTCAGTTTTCAGCTTGTTGAAGGTCTACTGAGAAAGCTGAGGATTGCGGTGATATTTTGTTCAGTAGTAACACAGCATGTTTCAGGGAGGTTATTTAATGCCCTGGTTATAAAGTCCATTTCTTTTTGTTCCTAAACACACACAAACCTTTCTTTTTCTTTTAATTTAGCACATGTTGGTGCTGCTTTTGCTGTACCAATGCAGCCTTTTGGCCTAAGTCCACCACATTTATCTTGTGGTATAACATAAGGTGGAACAAAAAATAGTTTCTGCACTGGAAATAAGCACTAGGAAACAATTTAATTGGAGTATTTCTTAAATCTGGAAATGGTTTTGTGTTCACAGACCCCCTGCAAGAATGGGATGGTTTTGCTTCTGTTCATTTCCAGTGTCCAGCCCATTTAATTAAAGTTTTTTGAAAGTGGTAGCTGAAAACAATTTTTCTGAATCTTTATTCATGTTCTTAAATGAATTCCTAGATTTCCAGTGTGTGAAGCATATAATAGCTCCCCTTGGGTTTCATGTGCTGAGTTTATTTTGTCCTAGTATCCCTCTTCTGGGGAAACCTTTGCATGACTTCCTTAGGGAATGCAGTTTTAAGCACCTTCCCCAAGTGGGACAAAGGGGGGTTAGCGAACCTGAAGCTAATGTTCACATAATTTTTAATTAATTCTGTAACCAGTTGGTGGCACTGCAATTTGAAAGCAGGCTTCCTGATCGGATAGACACTTACAAAGGTGTTTGGCTCTGTAAAAATGACCAGTCCTGTGAAAGTACTGAAATGCATAAAGGTAAGCATCTAGGGGTACAGTTTTATGGCTTGGAGTACACAGTTTATGTATTAATGATTAAACCCGTATTTTTTAACATTTGAAGACCTAGTCTTTGCCTCCTTTCTTTGTGACTTTATGTAGAACTATATTAACAGTAAAAATAGATTAAATGCTAGCTCAAGGGAATAAAGGTTTCAGAGCAATCATCAGAAATATAACCTTAGGTTACAGAAAAAAAAGGCAGGGGGTGGGGGGGAAATCCTGTTCCACTGGGTCATGAACCAAATGGCCATGAACTAAAAATAATCTTTCTATTGTTCCACAGAATGTGAGTAGAAATTAATATGCTAAGTCTGATTCCACTAAAAGTCCGGATTCTGTTTCTCTGCATATATTTAATGTATTTGGAATTGCACTGATAACTTTAGACAGCCACTTAATGCAGAGGGTTTAGATGTGTTGTCCCTGTACAAAACTACATTTTTCATTAAGGAAAAAATTACCCTGACAAATTCATTTCCCTTTAATGAGTCCATTAGGTTAAGCTCAATAAAATAATGAAAATTCACAATAAAATAATGAAAATTCCTTTTTCTTTTTCAGAACAGCCAAACGGCATGGTAAAGAGGCATGACTAATCCTGTATGCGAAGGGCTTAGGAAGGGAAGAATAGGGTAGGGTGGGGTTGGTACAGCCGGTTTACTGCCTGAGAAGGGCTTGGGTAAAGGCAGGATTTCATACAAAAGGTCAGGCTAGAGTAGTACCTTTCCACTAAAATGAAGTTGAACTTATAAAAATACTTGGTGATGAAAGGAAGGGAGCTGCTGCGATTACTGAAGGATGGTGGACAAGCAGCAGATATTTCAGGTTTGAAAGAAGATCATCGCCTGAGTAGTGAGCTGTTTGGTAATCACCAGTCAGTGGTCAGGTTTGGTATTTTTCTTGCACTCAGCTGCTCATGAGGAAGGATGCAACAAGGTTCAGGAGTGCAGGTGGGTACTTAGGGCTGAATAGCCAGTCATTCATCCTGAAGACCCCTGGGATATAGTAAGTGACTGTCACCAATGTATTTTTAACCTTTTAGTCAGTGATAGAGAGGGGGATGTTTGCCTAGCAGATGAAATATCATTTAAGTAGCAAATGTTGTGCTTGTCTAGTAAAAGTATACAGCAGTCAGACTGACAAAACATTAAAATGCAGTACTGCAATTTTTCCAGCTTCTTGATTGCTGTCATTTTGTATGGAGAGAAGGTCCAGGAACATGATCCTGCCCCAGCTGAGACAAGTCTGTCAGAGTCAATGTAGTTTGCATCTTCCCTCATTCTCTGTCACACTCAACGTTTTCCCTCTGGAGTTCTCCCTGCCTCTGTGAGGGCTCTGTACAGCCTCGGGCTGTGCTCACTCATGGCAGCCTGGGGGAGGAAGACAGTTGCATGTCCTTAATCTTGACGCCTCCTTGTCTCTGTGTAGTCGCTCATGCTTGCAGAAGCATCTTGATGTAAAGAGCAGCTAAGAGGAGGTGGGATGTCTCTTATCCTCTGTGTGTGTCTGAAAGAAGGCAAAAAAGCATCCTCCTCCTTGCCTTTTAAGTTGGCCCTGCTGTTTTTGTTGCTGATGGTGGCAGCCTTGCTGGAAGCGCTTTTTTTTGGGAGTTGCAATTGCAAAGCCTTTAGAAAACAGTGAAGATTTTGTTATGAGACCTGGGAAATCACCAGAGTTTGTCAAGATTGGGAAGGAATACTGTGTTTACACATTGAATGGCTTCCCCCAGTCATCCCTTCTTGTGTTCATCCCATAAAATTCAGTGTTCCTGAAGTCCTGTGCCATATAGTGGAAAGTCACAGCCCTCCACCCCCAACAAGTTATATTGCATAGGAATTTTTCACTGAGACATGATCTATTTGTATTTTCACACAGCAGACAGGAGCATATGCTGAGAAAGAATGGTGTAAGCTCAAGGTCTTTCATATCTAAGTGGTTCAAATTTTCACCAGAATTCCTCTGGTGTTGTATTTTATGTCTGTTAAGGCTGCTTCCTTCCCTGCTGCAGGCAGAGTGGGTTTTTTCCTTTGAGCAGAGCAGGATGTGGAAAATGGTTTGTTTTGTGGTGGGACTTACGGAGTAAATGTAACTTCAAGTAAATTAACCTGAGAGTCTCAGAAGAGAGATGACTGCCTGTGGGACAAACCAAAGATGGCCTTGCTAATTATTACAAAATGTGGCTGGCTTTTAACAGAAATAATTACTTTGCTAGTGAATGTTCAGAAGAATATAATTGTAAACAATTATATTGTTTGCAATTGACAGCAAAGGGAAACAAAAGAGTTGCGAACCACTTGGTTTAAGCTTATAATTTGAAGCTGGTGGAATTACTGATGTAATCGGGCAGGGATTTTGGCTCCTGTTACTGTGATATTTTACTGGAAGACTCAGAATCAGTGATGCCTGTGTGTTCAGAGTGGTATGTTGCAAAGTTGGCAATTTTGGGGTTTCCCCTCCTAATAACTGCAGTGTGTCAGTGGAACACCAGCCAGCTAGGTCCATGCTACACCGTTGTCTACCACAAGCTTGTCACTGGTCCAGGTTTCAAGCAAGCACCTCCAGGGATGAAGCATTTGCCAGCATGCAGGTGCCTGTCTTGCTGGTTTTAACATGCACTTCAAATCAGACCTTTCTGAGACTTGGGGGGAAATAGCTCTAAAATCTCCAATATACCAAAGAACTAAGCACTAAGAGGCTAAAGGACTGCAGCCCCACTGGGTTTGTTGGGGACAGGCGTGGGCAATCACCCACAGGGTTTTATTTGCTAGTAACTAATCATCGCAAACGTCAGCAGAGGTTACTTTTTTGGTGTCTAATTAATAATTGGTTCGTCTCTCAGAAGAAGCTGCTTCAGGTGCTGATGATGTTTCCAAGTGCCTTTGGGATAGCACACAAAACCTTGTTGCTCTGTGGAAAAGAGTTCCCTTCCATCTCCATGTGGCCCTGAGAGAGCTGTAATCTCGCCCATCAGAAGGTGGCTCTGGGTCTTTGCTTCTCCCAGCCGCAATGGTGTCCCTATCACCTAAAGGGATGGGGCCACCCAGTGAGCTTTTTTTTCTAAAAAACCTACCAGATTTTAGCTTTCCTGATTTACTGTGCAGCGTTTTGCAGTGTGTGTGCATTTCTGTCTCTCTTTTTCATTTATGGCACTTGTTATTCTTCGGCCCTGCAACAGCATCTGTGGCAGTGCAGAGCGGGTACCACTCCTCTGCAGCTGAATCGAGCAGATTTTGTCTTCCAGCATGCATGTGGTTAAACTCTGCCACAGTGTCTGGGGGACAGAGGTCACTTGTGAGGGAAGGGAGGAGAAGTAGAGGGTGGAACGCATCAGCTCTCTTCCCTTCCCCAAGAGGACCTGAAGCCCCTTCATCACCAGCTTGTGAGAGGGTGCCCACTGTCTCCTGATGCCAAGGGGGACAGCCCTGGGCTGCAGCCAGGGGTGTTGCTCCCTGCAGGGCTCCCTTCACCTGCCTGGCGTCTGGGCTCCCGATCACCCCTTGCCCTGGGCAGAGGTGGAGGAGGGATCAGCGCCCAGGTGACAGCCTGGATCAGGCTCCTTGCTGAGCTTTGGGTTTAGCTGGGCAGCCCAACAGGTCTGATGGAACTGAAGGAAACCTGGGCAGCATTGAATGAGGATTGCATTGCACAAGGAGAGCAGCACAGGCAGGTGGGAGGAGTGCCATACACTCAGCAACATGCTCCTGGGCTTGTCGGGTGGGAAACAGGCACCTGGAGAACAGGAGCCTGCCTTCTCTTGGTTGCTGCTGCTTCTGCGTCATGTGCAGTGGCCCTTGCTGGCACAGCCCTTGCCAGCTCAGCTGCAGATTTACACCCTCCCCCGCCGTAGCTGGAGGTTGGTTGTTGCCAGTGAATCCTGAAACAGCCAAGACATTAACCAAACCATAATTTGAAAAGTCCTTAATTTTCATGGTTTACTTCACAGGATCTAAGTAGGATGAAAGCTATTTTTTCAGTTGGTCACATAGACTTGAGGGGGAACATAAGGTCCACCCCAACCAGTAAACAAGAATTAAAATAAGCCTTCTTCTGTCTACGCTGCTTTTTTAAGACAGGCTTACCCTATTTGAAAAACAACTTTGATCCTAGACACATCTTAGGATAAACCACAAATATGTCTGCTTTGGAATAAATCTATGTAGAGTTTCTGGATTTACATTCATAAAGGCTTAGCTAGCACTAATTAATTTGGAATAAATTAACTCGAATTGGAACAAAGCCACGAATTCTAGCCCAGATTTATATGGGGGGTTATTTATCTGTGTCTTTCAGCCTATTTTATGTATTATAGGAAGGCATTCAAATAATTGTATTCACATGTATATTTACATACACACACATGCACTTATATATTCCATAATGTATTTATTGTCCATCTTCTAGGTTCCAGTGAATGGCCAGCTTCTAACATCAGTCAATATCAGAGAGAAAAAGCTCCTCAAGGTACCTGCAAGAGCTTTAGAGTTTATATGTCGTCTTTCAAGACACATACTTGTTTTAAGAATGTTCCCTGTTTGGTAGTTCTTTTTAAAGATAATTTGCTTTTCCCATTGTTGGAGCACTTAAGAGGTGACTTAGGAATGTAAGACCAAGTAACTCTGGCACAGTCACACTGTAGTGCCTGTCACTGCCATCACAAGTGGGGTAGCCTCATGGCCCAAGCCCAGAAGTGGGAGCTGGGATTTCCTGTGTTTCAGTTCCAGAGCTGACATGGGACGTTTTCTTGGATCTGGCCAAGGGTTTTATTGTGAGCATTAAGCACTTGTACTGGTGGGTGTGGAGGAAAGTGTCTGTGCTTTACAGACACTTCCAAGTGCGGAGCAGCCCCCCAGCCTGGTGTTCCTGGTGGGGGTATCATGCCTTGGAAGAGTCAAGAACCACTGTGTTAAAACTAGAGCACTCAACAGTGAAGGTTTAAGGTTAGCTCTACTGTTTCATCAAGCTATATGAAAATGGCCTCAGCCACTGCTGTGCCCTTTCAGATTAGTGCAAACTACAGATATGTTCATTAAAAATAGGCTGTTCCGTGGAGTTTCTTTTGGTTAAGTATAGGCAGGGTCCTAACTTTTGATTTCAGCATTGCTGACTGTAAAGGGGGTAAATAATTTTAGGTTTTTCTCCTTTATAGGAAGAAAATTAGGACTTAGGAATGATGAATGCAAATTTTACTAATAGAGTAGGTGGCTGAACTAAAATGTGAGCTTTGTAACGTAGCAGATAAGTCAGATTTTGTAGGCCAAAAGCTATAGCATTCATTGCTTTGGAGTTTGCAATAAAATCTGCTCAGGAAGGCTTTTGCCCCCATTTAAAGACTTCACCGAGACCACCGACTGCTGCTCTCTCTGAGTACTACTGCATGGTCTCTGTTTCAAAACTATTGCCCTGACTCTTTTTTCCTTCATGATGAAATGCAGCAAATACCTGTTTTATCTTTCTGCCATGTATCTCCTGTATACCATAGCCTAAGAAGAAGAGGAAGGCTCAATGCTCAGACAAGGAGGTGCCAAAAGATCTTCTTTCTGTGGAAAAAGACAAACTGCAAGAGGAAGAAGGTAACAAAAGATCTGGTTCTCCTGTTATCCGATTGATATTACCAAATAATAACATGGGATGAAATATTTCAAAAGGAAGGTCTTCTCTACTACTCTAGTGTTCTGCGTTACTGAGAAAAACTGCCAGTTTGAGAGCCATTTCTATCTGCTCCTTACTGCGTGTAACTGTGCGGACAAGGACCATGAGCTTTCCTGCCACACTTCTCAGGTCCCTACCGCATTCACAGGGATGGCAGATCTGCAGATGAGGAAGCCTCTCTGAAGTGGCCAGAGGTCCACTGGGTAGTGGGGTCTTGTCTTCATGCTCTTACTCTAATCCTGTGGCCCTTGCCGTGAAGCTGCGGTCTTCTCAGGCCGTGTTTTGTTGTGCTCATGATTGCGACTGGTAAAGGCGCTGCGGCAATACACAGCCAATTTCTAGCATGCCCATGAACAGAGCCAAGATCTTTGGTTGCAGGCAAATCTGTGGAGAAATCTGGCAGAGGTTAGCAAGGCTCAAGCAGCTGGAATTTCACTGGAAAATACACTGCATCCCATGAGCCCCTCTCCACCTCACCCCACCAAGGGTCATATTGAAAAAAACAAATTCTAAGCTTTTCTGGGCTTAAAAGATTATAATGTCATTAGTGTGGTGGTGAGAGCAAGAGAAGCCCTCGCTGCTGTTGGACCGGAGTCCTCCTGTGGGCCCGTGGGTCAGGAGCACAGCAAGGCTGCTGGCGGAGAAGGGGAAGCAGCAGCAGCTCTCTTCAAACGGATGTTTAATTTTTTGAACGGATGAGCCAGCTGAACTGTTTTCACACATTATTTGGGGATGCTTCGGAGAGCAAAAGTCTCAGTGAAATCCAGGGACTGTGCTTTTCCTTTTATTAACCATTTATGTCATTCTCTCCCCTGACTTCTTGGTCATGGAGAACATGGATGGAGGCAAAATGTGGCACTATCTGTGTGAATGAATGCGTGTGGAAATCAGCTGTGTGGCAGAGGGTCTCCACATAGCAGGACAGAGTATGTTCAAGGCTAGAGAAAGCCAGTAAATTGAAACCTTGTCTGACTGAAGATTTTCATGATCTTCTTTCACCTGTCAGATATACAAGGCAGTTGATGCTCTGTTGTGACATATCCCCCGAGGGAAAGGGGTGTCACATCAGGCTGACACAAAGGACAGAAGAGTATGTACAGTTACATGAGTCAGGAGACATGACAGAAAGGTTTGTGATGGGGATTTCTTATGTAACGCATTTCTGCAGAGACGCACACAGGGCAGAAGCTGCACGAGACTGGGGCAGCACTTGCTGCCCCGGTGCCACTTTTACAGCCAGCATCAGAAACTATCAGATGCTGTTTATATTGGTGCTAAGCAATAAAGGCAATAAAGGAAGTTTCTTGTTAGCTTCAAAATGAACTTTGCTCTGCGTTGTAGGAGTCTGGCAGACCAAGATCAGCAGCCGAGAAAAGCGACACTTGAGGAAGGAAAGGCTGAAACAAAAAGGTAAATGCACAGGCTCAGTTCACACACCTGATCTGGCTGGGCTTGTCACCCCTTCTCACTTCCCAGCATCTTTCTGTTTGCTCTATTCACCATTCAGCAGAAACATCTTTGCACGCACTTAGGCTGTTTACTTAGGAAAAGGCAGCTTTGGGAGCTTGCTTTTACTCCAGGCTTTCAGTAAAATACATATCATTACCCATAGGACTTTGAAAGCAAATGTCTGCTAGAACCGAGACCTGCTAAAGGCTTGATGTAATACAGATTAGTTACTTCTGTGTGACTTGACGGAAGTTGTTTTCTGATAATGGGTATACAAAAACCTGTGTAATTTGCTCAGTTCCAATTGTGTTCTTTAATCCAGGCCTACCCAGAGTAATTTATTAGAGTAACTTAGAAGCTAAGATAAAGTTTGGAATTGGGAAACATAGCTGGATAAATGTGGGTGTTTCTGCACTGTCTGCAATAGGACTACTTTAAAGTGCTCTCAGATGCTCTACTAAAACTGAAGCACAAGTGAACAGCAAATTTTAATCTCAAAATACACAGATATTTTGAGACCTCTTTCTCTGCCATTTGGATTAAGCAGAGTTAAATATCAAGAGTTTGGATTTTTAAATTTTGGATTATCAAGAGTTAAATATCTGCTTGACAGTCTCTAAGGGCTTAAGGTCCTGACATCTCTGTTTGCTCTCTAACAAAGTAGATGGGTCTACATTTGGCTTGCTTCATGTAAGTTGGCCTGTTGGCATGGGTGGTGCCAGCTGCATGTGCAGAAGGTTAACCACGCATGGTTTAACACTAAGCTGGTGCAGGCATTAAATGCTTTGCTGACCCAGGGGAAGGGAGCTCAGCAGACCAAGTCGCATTTGAAGCACCTGAAGTCCTTGGTGTGATCCTGGAGCCTGGGTTGTGCTGCAGGCTGAACCAGGTGATCATGGTGGTCCTGTTTAGTATGGATATTTACAGAGCACTGAAATGTGGTCTTCTGGGAAGAAGCCCTAATCCTGCCGAGTGCTGACTGCTGTTTCCTAGCAGGGAAGAAGCAGCAGCAGCAGCATTAAGGTGTGTGAAGGTGGGGTTGATGTCAGCAGTGGTCCCGTCCCCACCACAGCCCCAGGAAAATGCTTTCCTATTCTGAAGGCTAGAGTCATAAAGTGCTTTAGGAGTCTTTTGGAACAAAGGATGTTGGAGATAATTTTCATTATTTATAATATCCATATGCCTGGCAGTGATTTCTCTGGCAGCCTTGAACTACAACATCCAAGAGGTTTGCTTTCTTTTTCCTTGGAGGTCATGCTGTTCTCTTTCTCTCCCTTTACTGCTCTGGGTCCCCAGCTGGACTCTGGAGGCCTTGAGCCACCTTGCAGTCAGGAAGGGATGCCCAAGGCCTCTGCAGTGCGGCGTCATCTCCTGTGGGACTCATTGCTGGACTATGTGGTGCCTTCCTTCTCACATGGCCTTCGCATTTGCTGCTTCAGTGACCCGTCCCAGGGGCTCTGCGTTACTGTTATTTTATCTGCAAATAATTTCAGTTGGAATATAGCCATTAGATCTGATGAGTTTAGGTCAGGCTTTGCTTTGTTGTTTCCCCTGTACAAACTCTTTGTTGTAATTAAAAATACTGATGACCCTGTGATGTTTATTCCCTTGAAGACCCCAACAGACCATCCCTGGGTAGCTCAGCAGCTGAGCCATCCTTTGACTGGGATGAGAAGGGAGCTGTGTGGTCGCTCACAGAGGACACCAGTGGCAGTGTAAAAGGTGCTTTCATTGCCAAGGCAGAGTGTGGGACTGTGCTGAAGGTCTCAGGAGCCATACGGGAAGAATCTGTGCCCTCCCAGTCAGAAGAGGATGTTTTTTCCAATGTAGGTGAGTGTTGACATTCAAACGTTGCAGAGGGAAAGTTTCATGAATTACTACATCCAGCAGTGTACATCCCCACCAGCATTTGTCCTGCCTGCAGGCAGTGTTGTCCACCCCCTTTGAACACTGCTAGCTGGCTTTTATTTTCCAGCAATGTGAAAAGAGGGGTCTTTATGGCAGGAATGTCTTCTGTGTTGCAGACTACTTGTTGGGTGCAAGTTGGTTTCTATCCACGGGTATTTAGTGTTTGGTTCCTTTGCAACCAAAGCTTTTCCTTCTGAGGATGCTCACACATGCTCAGCATTAGGCTTCAGGGTCTATCTGTGCATTTCAAAGCAGTATGAGGCAGGGCTTTCCCAAATCAGTTTGGGTATTTGACAGTTGGAAGTACTTTGTTCATGTCAGTGCTGTGTTGTACCTACACAGTTTGCCCGGCTTCCCAGCTGATTCACCCCTTGTTGGTGTCCAGCCAAGGTCATTTAGAGCTGCTTTGGGTCTCAGTTGTGCTGCGACATTCTCTGTGTAACCTCAGATACCTTTAAAGCAGAGAAGGGATGAACAGCCAGGCCATTAGGCTAAAGATTAGGAGCCTCTGATAACAGCTGTCTCACTGGTATTTGATGACTTTTTGTTTCCATCGTGGTTTAATTTTTATGGCAGAGTTATGACTTACATTTTAATTCTACTGTGGGTGATACTGTAGATTCTAGAGCAATACGAATAATTAATAACAAGGTGGTAATTGGGCCTCTTTGTGTCTCTCTTCCTGACTTCTTGGTGGAGCAGGAGAGTTATGAGTTAAAAGTTAAAGGGGTTAATACTGCTTTTTGGTTGATTTTCAGAAGCCAATGTCACTGCTTAATTGAGCTTGTTGGCTTGATTGATTGGAGCTTGAAGTCTGTGTGATGACTCACCATCAGTAGCAGTAATCGAGTACTCTGCTGATTCAGAAAATGGTCTGTTGCCTTACCTGAATTGCTTTGTCTGCTAGACTCCTTTTTTCACAAAGTATAGGGTTGATGGGGGTGGGTGACATTAGTACCACCTTTTACTCTGAGTGCTTTCAAAAGGCCAGATTCCAAGCTGATAAGCGATGACAACTTCTGCCAGTTGTGCATAAAGGGGACATCCGTTCAGATGAGTGAGGAATTTTATTAAGTCCAGAGAATCATAGAATTGTTTAGGTTGGAAAAAACCTTTAAGATCATCAGGTCCAACTGTTAACCCAGGACTGCCCAGTCCATCACTAAACCATGTCCCTAAGCACCACATCTATGTTTTTTAAACACCTCCAGGGATGGTGATTCCATCACCTCCCTGGGCAGCCTGTTCCAATGCTTGAGAAGTGCTTTGCTGGTGTGACATGGGTTTTGAAGGGCTGAGAAGGTGTACATGGTGACTGGGCTGGACTTTCTCTGTCCATAGAAGATAATTTCTCCGTGCTTGATTCTTCTCCGGCAACAGAGGCTGCAGGCTTGGGATGGAGAGAACATGAAAGGACTGTAATGAGACTGGGAGACTCAGCCAGAAACTGCATTTGCCAGCTGTGAATGTATCATCATCACATTTTGGGTTACTGTTTGTTTGCTTTTTAAATGCAGGAACGTGGGATATTGCAGAAGTAAAATCCTGTCCTGTGACCTTTGGGACGTTATCAGAGCTGTCCAGGGAGATAGGTGAGTGGTATCTCTTTGGACTTCTGTCTGAGTTCTTCTATCTTAATAGATGCTTAGCTTAAAAGTACTCTCATTGCTCACATATGGGTCTTTTCCCTTGGAGCCACATTTCATTAGTCACTCCCTCTTGTAGAGCTTGCTTGCATCTGCAATCCAGCACACCAGCATTTTAAGGGGTGACATCAGAATGTTCTATTGAGTGCTTTCCAAAGTCGTGTCTCATCTTGGAATAAATAAAAAAAACCCCATTGCCTCCGCAGCAAATTCTTTCTTTTAGATTTGCTTGCACAGAAGGTTTTTGTTATGTTCTGATGGCCAACAAAATTCAGAGAATTTCAGACCGAGGGAGGGAGCAAACGCCCAGCTCTTTAGAGGCTGCCTAGCCAGCAGCTTCCTTTCCAGCACACTGAGGGATTTTCAGCTGGAACCTCTCCGTGCATGGCCTTGTGAAGGGTGGAGCATCTCCTGGTTTTGCATTAAGTTGAGCCTCATTTCTGGCTTTCACTTGGCCTCTCTGTGACTCTCAGTCCTTTCCACTGCCTGGCTCTGAGCACTCCTGGTTCATACACTCTCTACCTACTCAAATTTGTCTGGAGGTCCAACTGGCTGATGAATGCAAAGTCTGGTCCTGAATCTTTTAGAGATGCTGAAGGCAAACACAGATATATATAGATAGACATCCATGCACAAAACAGCATGTGCAGTGTAAGCCAGAGCACTGAAAATAGCTTCTAAAGCTAGACATTTAAAACATGCCATATTTAATCATGTGTTTTCCAACACTGTATCATTTGGATTGAAGCAATTCCTACTGTACAAGTACTCAACAGGGAGAAATATTTGTTAACATCTGCATTTATGCAGCAAAAAATCAAGCCAATACAGAACAAAACTGTGTAAACAAGGGAGTTCTGTAGGTGAAAGGAAGCAAGGAAAAGATGTGAAAAAGATCTGGTTATGAAAGAAATGAAGAAAACACTATGTGCAGGCCTTAGAAAGGGGATGAGGGGAGTCATTGAGGGAGGCATATGAATCCTACTGGTTGCTTTACTTGTTGAAAAGAATCATAAAACCCCCTTTAAATCTTCTTTTTCCACCAGCAGCTCCCTCTCATCTGTGCTTTTTCTTGGAGTAATTCATTTGGTAATTATGGATTTCTGTCAGAATGAGCAGAAGCCTTCTCACTGAAGGCAGTGGGAATTGGAGCTGGATACACTGGATATGGCCTTTGTTCTGCAGGAACTATATGCCTTTTTATGTCCCCAACAGAGATGTGTCGGAAGTTTACATCTCTGGATATTGTTAGTGTAGCCACTCCTGAGTGGGTCGTTTTTAATAAATCGTGCATGTAGTGTCCTCGTCCAGCTTTCGTTAATAAATCCACTGCAATGAGCAGCATAGATTAATGTCTGGCTTAAATTACATAACATCCAGGTGTCGTGACATAGCAAGCAGATAAAGGCATGATTAATTGTTTTTAATAATGTGAATATACCTATGTGATTATCTTTTAGGTTGGAGGGGGCGTGTTGTTTGTTTTTATTTTTTTTTTAAAAGACGCTTTCCTGTATGCAGATAATGTGAAGAGTAAATCATCTGAGGCCAGTCCTTCCAGATACTGTTGGCATGCCAGCTCGACTTTCCTCCCCACAGATGATGCATGGCAGGGGCAGGGTACGTCTCTTTGCTCTTTTTCTATTGAAACACTAGAGTACTAATGCTGATAACCCTTTTCAGTCTGTTTCCTAAGCCTCAAAAAACAGGGTCCACTTACTATGTGACTCATTTGCACAATGCTGGTAGGGGTAAGGGAGAAATTCAGTGTGGGTCTGGTTGCGGGCAGGTGCCCAGAGCTGCTGTGGGCTTGGTCAGAGCAGCAGACACCCTGTGTGGGACCCTTGAAAAGGGTGAGAATGTGCATTTTATTTATGTTTTTATTTAGAAGGTGACAAAAAAAGGATGCAGTAGGTATGGTCTTGTTTGGTGCACACATACTGCTGTGCAAAGTGTAATTAGAGCTTCTGGGCAGCAAGACCAGCTGTAGGGAGGCTGGCTGAAGGTTCCTGTAGTCCACTGTCCTCTCTCCAGCAGTTGTATATAGCAGCTGCTGCCAGATAAGCACAGGAGCAGGGCAAGCATAGGGTGATCCCTCCCCACACCCAGGAGAGAGTGGGTCAGGGGCTTCCTGAACCAGAGGCAACAGTATGGGTGCTGTGCTTCAAAAAAAACCCCAAATGTTTGTAGTCATCTCAGATTACTAAATTTGTGAAATAAGTTCAAAGTTGGGTTTGGTTTTCATAACTGCAGTATCCATCCTGTTTCCCTCCCACCCACAGTTGGGTAGGGAGGGTAGAGCTGAGTGGCCCCTTTCCAGGCAGCCCCCAGCTCAGGCTCGGTGGGCTGGCTGGGGAAGAGCTGCAGAGAGGACAGGGCACTGCTAGAGCGTGGGGTACCTTTGCCAAGACTTGAAACTTTGTCTGTAATACCCAGAATCCAGATGCAGAATCCAGCTCCAGTGGACTCTGGCAGTCAGGATTTCAGTCTTTTTAAGACTGGTGATGCTGGGGTTTTCACTTCTAAAATCTGCTAGAAAGGCCGTGTGGGTCCTGAGTTGCTGGAATAATTTGGCATGAGCAGTGTGAGTACTAGATGGCCTTTTCTCTTGACCTTTTGGTCAGGATCCAGTGAAGTATCTATTTATACTCCTGTTGTTGGGAAGCCTTACCCTGCTTTTGCAGGAATGATGGCTGACAAGCCGAGCAGACCCCTTCTTGCTCTAGCAGCTCTGACTGCCTTACAGAAAAACCCAGACTGGTTTGAATACATGGAGGAGAAAAGGCCTTGGTCATCTTGCTTCTCTGCCCAGTCGTAACTGAGACTCTGCAGCAGATGCATCAGTTTGGCCATCAGAAGATTTTATAAATAGCATCGTTTGCTTAACAAAACAAACAAACAAAAAAATAACAGCCCCAAGCACTCCCTTCCCTTAGTGCTGTTTGTTTAGCCCCACGTGTCTGCTGGTGAGCGCCTGGCCCTTTGTACCTTCTGAGCCCAGGCTTGCCCGGTGCGTGTGGGAAGGAGGGAGGCGACGTCGGTAGCTCTTCAGCTGCCTTCCATTGCGTTGCATTTAGCATGTCACGCTTGGCACACTCTGGCTTTGATCTGCGGTTGCAAAGCCAGGCCAGAGATCTACTTTTTTGGTGCCATGTCCGTCTGAGAGCAGAACAGATAGGAGCAAATTCAGCAGCTTGCTCTTGGGAACATTGGAGCAGAAACATTTTGATTGAAAGCAGAAACGGAAGGATTTCTGCCTGCCTTACGGCTTGATTCTTAGTAATAGTAGTTTTTTTCCTTTGACTCGTCAGCCTTGATATTGATGCAGAGGGGAGTGTCGCGAACATGTATTCCCTGAGCGCAGATGAGGTAATGGTTGGCGTTAAGGTCTGCACTGCAGGCAAAATGAGCTCTTTGACAGTTAAACAAGGCCTGTTAGCTCTTGCAGGCCTGTGAACTGAAAAAAATGCCATTCATAACCTGAATATGAGCTGGGGTCATTTTATCAAATCCAGACCAGTGCATTTAATGAGTTTCTTTGTTCCGTGCTGGGCTGGTACAGAAGAAGGAGCTGGATGCTGGACTCCTGCCTCTGCCCCAGCTCACGGAGCAGCCTTGGCTGGCTCCCCGCTCCGTGTCGGGTTATCTTTCTGTGCAGCACCAGCAATAACACCCCAACTCACAGAAGGTTTGAGGCTTAAGTGTTGTCACAAGTGAAAGCATATATACACAGAGGGAGAGGGGGAGTTAGTTAGGGACCTGAGTATTCACTATGGGTGTGTTTAAAAGTGCTATGGGAGCGTTTAAAAGACTGATAAATCAGGCAGGTTTCAAAACAACACACTGCCAGGCTGGCATTCATTAATGATACACGCTGCTGATGGTTCATTCTTAATCATTGTCACATCTGGAGTGCTGTGCCCATTTCTGGGCTCCCCAGTACAAGACAGGCATGGACATACTGGAGCAGATCCAGCACGGTCGACCCATGTGTACGAACACCTGATGGGGTGGTTGCCCCTGGTCTGCACGGAGAGTGGGCAAGAGGCAACAGGTATGAAGTACGGGAAATTCCACTTATACATAAGAAAAAGCTTTTTGTTACGGTGAGGGTGGTCAGGCAGCAGAACCGGTTTCCCAGAGAGGTGGTGGAGTCTCCGCCCTTGGAGATATTCAAAACCCAGGTGGCTGCATCCCTGAACAACCCGCTGTAGCTGTGCCTGCTGTGAGCAGTGGGTGGGACTAGACGGTCTCTAGAGGCCCCTTCCAACCTCAGGAATTCTGTAATTCTCATTCTGTCATCAGTCATTGTCTGCATATTAAAACAATGAATCCTCAGCCATCTAAGCCTTCGTTAGCTAGGGGTATTCAGTGTCTTGGAGCTGAAGCCACATGGTTAGCAGTAATGGCTGCAGTCCCTGCAGTCCCACCAGGTGGCTGAGGTGGCTAGGACTCCTCCATGAGAGAAGGGGGCCCCAAAGTGGGCAGCTTCTTTCATCTTCATTTTTTCCTGCTCATCTTTAGTGTTTGTATACTTTTCATCCCTGCCACAAAGAGAAAAGAAAGGGAGGTGAATCTCTTCTGCTTCTGGTATAATTCACTTTATTTTTGAGCCTGGGAACTGCTCTGGTTTTGCTAGGCGCTTTTCTCACTTGTTCTGCAGCGTTGTTCTGGATCCTCCTGCTCTGCCTCCCGAGCTGTACTTCCAACGGCTTTACTGCTAGCATGTATTTCCCAATACTGCCTTTGTGCACCTATACCATGCGTCTGCTGCTGCCCCTTTGGTGATATTTATGTAATTAATCTTAGCTGTCTTAAAAAACACGTTATAAGCTGTGGCTGGTTTTCCTCTTACAAAATGTGTAACCCACACAGTGCAGCTGGCTGGGCTGTTTTAGAGCACTTGTGTCTGGTTCCAAGGCAAGCAAATGCTAATTTTATCCCATGCGTCTGCTTCTGAGTGCAGTGGACCTGTTTTAGGCAGCAGTGCAAGGCAGTCTCAGAAGACTCATGTTCTGCTTCACAAATGCAGCACGTCTCACGACCATGAGGGCTGTCTTTTTACCTGTGACTTGGCATCTTCCCAATGAATCCTTCTTGATTGCCAAGGCAGATTTTCCCTGGAACCTTCAGAAAGCTCCCATGTCTCTTGACTCCCATCCTTCCCTTTGTCCTGGGGTTAAAATTAATTTTAATTCTTTTGTGTCATGGGATTAGGAAGCCTCTTTCAATTAAAAGCAGTCTTCAGTCTGGGACTTATTTTTGCATCTACTGATTTATGCTAGAGGAAGGTGCCAAATGAGGGACTCCTACACCCAGCTGGTGGTAGCCATAATTTTGACCTGTAACATATAAATGTAAGCTTTAGACTGGAAATTGTCTATCCATTTGCACTGAATGGATTCCACTTGGTCAACAAGTGAGGGCTTAGAAATTATTTGGTTAGAACTGGGCTCTTTACACAGCCAGCTGCCCTTTGCAAAGGGATGGGTTTTCTACAGCAGCCACATAAGGACTTAGTGCCATGGACAATATGCAATCCACTGAGAATTTTGCCCGGCCAGATGAAGGGTTGCTCTCTCTTAAGTTTTTGTTGAGCGTATTGGGAGAGAGCATGCCAGAGGCCTGCTGATAGCACAGGATCCAAAACTACAGTTTTCTCCTTCTCAGTGGCACAGACTTGAGTTTTGCTGCAGTACTTTCCCGTTTTGTTTTCCATCCAGGTAATTAGGCTCAGCCTATAGAGTACTCTACCCTTATCTATTAGATGTTGTGGAGAACCTGGTGACTGTCCCTTTTGACCAAACCCTGCTGCTGCAGGACCCTGTTTGCCTGCTCTGTGACCCCTCCCAGGGTGCAGCCAGCTGCTCACTGGCATTGCCCGGACAGCTGGAGACCAAGGGCATTCGGGTGGTCGGTGCTGGGATGGACTTCCTGCCTGCAGGGGCAGCCTCCCTGATCTCTGAAGACACCTTCAACATAGTGCCCTTCAGGACCTTAAAGTATCTTCATTACACGGGGTATGTGGAAATGACCTTGGCCCTGAAATGCATGCTCTATATGGGACGTGTTTGCTGCCAGCAGGGAACAGGGAAGTACAGCTTTGTCTGGGTAGGGCTGCTGGGGGACTGAGGTGGGTGGCAAGTAAGAAGCTAGTTGGAAAATGGCATTTTACAGGACTGCTTTTGTAGAAATGAACAGCAGGAATTATCAAGATGTTGGTCTATAGATGTGTGGGGAGAGATTACCTCCGTTAGTGCTAAACCCACCAGGTGAGCAGGAGTACATGCTGCTGCACATCCCTTTTTGTGTTTGTGGTTTTCTCATACTGAAGGAAATACTGACCGGTTTAGCCTGTGAGAAGATTTATGACTCAAGAGGAACCAGTTGCTGATACAAAAATACCAGAGAATATTCAAAGTTTAAAGACATTCCAGGAGATGTCACTGTAGAAGGGAAATATGCCACACAAGAGGAAAGGTTTTAAACCAGTGCTCTAGGATAAGTAGGTTTAATCCAATTTTCCTATCAAATCCAGCAAATTGTGAAGAATCTTATATTACCCTTAATTTTACTCTGGGTTGATTTTAAACACCCCTGGCACATAATGCTTTGGGAAGAGTAATTCTGAGATGAGGCAGACTCACTGCTGCCTGCCTGAGCTTCATGCCTACCTGCATGACAAGGACGAAGCATGAACGTAAGCCCATTGCAGGAAGTTAGCCATTAAAACGATTTTCATGCTTAAAAATAAGTACATAAATGTACTTTTTGAGAGATCAGAGGTTAAATAAGTGAAGATGAGAGTGGTGGCTTCCAGTGTGTCTTCCTTAAGTTACAGTCCGTTTTGCTTGCACACCCATGAGAGCATCCATCGGCAGAGCTGCTGCCATGCAGCTCGGGAGGAACTGTCATTCTGGAAGTCTCGGTGCCGTTTCACCAGTCCCTGCATCATGCTGTGTACCTTCCTGGTAGCCAGAATTTGTCTCCTCACTAGCAGTAGCACCACAGTTTTGCTTTTAACTTTTTGCTGCCAAGACACACTTGTGGTATATTAGTGCAGAGGCAGAGTGTGCACCACATGGGCTGAGAAGCTGGGACTTGCTGTGTCCTCACCCTGATGTACCTTGTGGCGTAGTTATGGGGTGGGGAGTGCAGGCTGGTATTGCCTTCAACCATGACAGATAAATTGTCCAGAATTTGTGAGCCAGACCCTCAGGTAGCCTAACCGGGGAGAAGTGGCAGAAGCATTTTGGTGGTGGTATCCCATGCTACAGCTTACACAAACTGTTCTTCAGACATCTAACTCATTCATGTGTATTGTGCATCTCTCAAATCTAGGTGCATTCATTTGCCTAAAAGACTGGGGAATGCATTCCAAAATACTTATTCCTATCCCTTTTGAAGAAGGAAAGAAATACTGTCTATGTACAGGGCATGGATTTTAAACTGAGAAACTTGAGCAATGTTTATAATCATGTTTATAACATTTGGCAGCAAACTGGACAGAGGAACTTTTTGGAAACAGTTTTCTTTTATCATCCCCAGCATGCTTTTGGTTTGGCCCTGCTTCAACTAAAAGTTTTTCCATCTAGTTTAGGATTTTTTTGTGTTTGTTTTTATTTTAAGAGACATGATCAGCTAAGAGTTATTATTATATGTTTTGTTTTCCAAGTCTTTCTCCCTGTTAGGATACGGCTTAAGATTGTTACAGTCAAGCTATTAAAAAATAATCAAGTAGTCCTTTCAACATCTTATGCTGATTTATCTGGTTTTTTGCACGTCATTCAGTTTGGGCAAAGGAATTAGGCTGGTCTGTTTTGCCTTCTTGCCTGAGGGTCATTTGCCAGTGCTTTGCAGAGAGGCAGCTGACAACTTGTGGCCAGATTTTCAAAGGTACCAGAAGCTGGCAGATACAGAAACCTAAAAGATTTTCAGAAGTTTTTTGCCTAGATCCCATGAAACGATCAGAATTGATGCAGGCTAGGTGTTACCTATTTCATGCATATTTAGAGTTGCATGTTAGGGAGCTTTGGAAATTATGCCGTGATGGTGCCTTTCTGGCTTACATTCAGCAAAAGAAAATGGAAGAGGGAGATGAGGTCAAAAATGTACTTGGTTCTGTTTTTTATAGGAAATAAAACACCAATGAGAACATTAACGAACACACAAATCCTTTGCTAATATTACTCTTCTATACAAATAATTCCTGTAAGGATGGTGTGTTGCAGTGAGTAGAAGAGCCTGCTGTGTCTGTCGGTGTTTCTGTACGTGCCTGAATCCTTCTCCATGAAATTAAAAGAAAATGTTTGAGAAGCTATGCTATTAATTTTGTAAAGCTTGTTTTCTTGAAGTGCAAGCTGGAAGGACTTTGTTCGGGAATATGAAACTCCTTAACACCAATGTAGCATTAAGAAGCAGGTATTCTTTATTGCAGTGCTGGATGCAGGGATCACTCCACCTAACGTGCATAGCTTCCTCCTCTCAGGTGGCTCTTACTATGCAGTACATGTATACATATTTAACAAATTTCCCAGAAAATGCATACATATTAATGAGATTACCCAATACTAATTATAGTATTTGCCCTCCCCCTCGTGCATGCCCAGTTGTCCAGGGCAGGTGTCTTCGGTGGTCTCAAGGGTCTGCAGATCTGCCCACTCCTCTATTCAGTGGGCTAGAGTTCTCCTTTGAGGTCCCCATATATGGTCTTAAACCAGGTCATCTCGGTCTCTTTACTCTTTCTTGGCCTGGAATTGCTGGCCTTGGGCCGGTTTTCCTTCATCCTTCAGTGCTATCTCTTTGTGAGAACGTGAATTTATTGCTTACGAGTATACAAAGATTAGTTTCAAACAATCAAGGTATACCAACTGTTCAAACGTAGGGTGCACGAGTACTTCTAAGTTCTTACGATTAAACTTTAACCCTTCTGTAACACTAGGAAGTAGTATGGATTTCAACATAACTCATTCATGTGCTTGTCCAAATAGATAATCCTTCAGCAATTGACCTGGACTCTGACTGGAAGGCTCCCACGGAAGAGTGGGGAAACTGGACAGGAGATGAGGAGAAGCATCAGATGGAGGACGAGAAGAAGAAGGTGAGTCAGTGGCGTTGATGACCCGGGGAGACCTACTCCAACAGGGTCAGTCTCAGCCAGACTGGAGTGTCCAGTTCAGTGCTGGAGCCAAGCTCCTCTGGTCATGGGGGATTTCTCACACTGGAAGGAGATGCTTGGCGTGGTCACTCCACTGACCTGTCTGAGATAGCTGGAGCTGGTGGACACACCTGCAGGACATGTGAGATGGTTTGGGGGGAGTTGGCTGGTTGTGGGAGTTCATCATCTGGGTGGCATTGCTGTCCTGAGTGGCAAATATTGGGTGTTCACCACACGGCGTGAATGAACTCTTTCTACTGCTGCTGAGCTTCCTCAGTACTGAAAAGAGGTGTTGAGTCCACAGCTGACACTAATTTTCACACCATCTCAGGTGGCTGGGACATATTTATTTATTTAAGTGAGAGGGTTTGCTGAAAGTGAAACAGTCATAGCTTGGATGGAGAGGTAGAAGCAGAATGCTCGCTGTGTAAATGCTTTCTAGAAGTCCAGGGAAATGTCCCTTTTTGGCAGCAGTGGGAAGAGTGTACTGAGCTTTTTGCAAATAGCTGTCTTAAGCTGAGGTGTGCACCTTATCCAGAGAGATGCCCTGCTTGTATGCTGTCAGCACACACTCCTGGAGGTAAAAAAGTTTTCCTGAAAAAGCTATGAATCAGCTGTCCCAGGCCTCCACTTATAAAATCTTTGATGCTTTCAGGATTTGCCAAAAGGCAAAGCAGGCATTCGCTTCTGCCTTTCTGGACTCGAAAGCAAAACACAGCGGAAGAAGAAGAAAATGGAAGTGAAGGAAGCAAGGGGTGGAGCTGGACTGAGGCATGTGAGTATTTTGCATTCCCAGAGTAGCTCTCATTTTCCAAGAGCAGGATGATGTGGCCTAAGGGGGGCTTTTCGTTCTCTTCATCTTCTGGCTTCCTCTCCTTTTTTCTCCCTGCCTCCCATAAGAGAAGGGTGAGCATAGTAACCAGTGCGTTTTTGCAACGTGGTATTCCCTAACTTGTTTACAGAAGTTTCATTTTGCAATGCAAAGAGGAGCAGATGGTTTTAATCATGGGAAAAAAACCAAAACTTTCTTGGTCAGATGCACTCCAAGTTTAGCATACAACTGGGCTGTATTTTATTTACAGCAGAAGGTCACCTGGAGATATTAACAGTAATGCAAAGGTGGCTCCCAAAAGCCAGTGAAGATAAAGCGAGACCAACATTATACCAGTGAAAAGTTTACTGAGATAAAATGTCTGAGTGCAACAGAGAAAGGCTGTGGAAAATGTCAGCTCATTTGGGATGGGAAGTACAAAGGAACAGAGTATTGACTGGGTTTTGGACCAGTCCTGGGCCGTGATGTCTTTGCTGCTCAGTGAAATGAGAAATGAGGGGGGATACCCCCAAAAACATCCTAATTCACTTGCTGCTTAATATGTTGCTCTGAACTCATATGGCTGTATAGTATCATTTGTGTTCCCCTCACACCCACTGTGGTCTCTTCTGATCCTTAGGATAATTTTGCTCCCTGAACTCCTGATGCTCCCATTTTAAGGGAAGAGCTTTTAACTAACTCAATGACCACAATCCACGTGATCATTAGGACAGCCCATCAGTTACCAGAATGCTGCCAGGCCACTCTCTCTCTTGCACATCCAATTAGTTGCTTTAGCTTTGTATGTACCTTAATGAATAGTATTAATAGTGCTGTTCAGACTCCTTAGGACAGCATTGTTTCTTCTGCCATGTTTATGATGGGCCAGAAGGAGTTCGTATTGCACGTCAGCCCCAAATGCTGGTGTCTGCTGCTGTACAAGCTCATCCTTCAGAGATGGACAGAAAAAAATGAAATTGCTTACAAAGCCAGATATACAAAGTTGCTCATCACACTCCTTGTGCTACCTGCAGTGTTTCTGCAAACTGTGGTCAGTCACTGGGTGCATCTTAGTCTTAAGTCTCACTATACAATTACAGTACTTCCACCTCAGTATATCTTGTTCTTCTGTTCACTGGAGAAAACAAGGGGAAAGGTGGTAATGAAAGACTATTTCAACATTTTAATCCCTTATAAAACAAATAAACAGGAGGTAAGTAGATGACATGCCAGAATATTCTAATAATTTAAAAACTAATTTGTCCTGCAGTTTCTTTAAATACCCTAATTCCCTTCAATAATGACATTTTCTCTCATATTTTATACTTGTATATGCTTCGTTTAACTCATAACCTTAGTGAAGCATATTGTTTCAATTAAGCTGCAGCAAGGTTTGGAAGCAAGAATGGAAGAAGGCCCAAGGGACTTGGTATCTATGGAACGTAGCAGTGATGCAGTCTGTACTTCCTTCAAAAAACCCTTGGATGTTGCTAATAATTCACCCAATAATGGTAAGTGATTGTTTTTGCATATCTGATGAACTTTGGTTTCAGAATAACATGTAATCTGAGAAGTGAGAAGTGTTCACAACTGCATTTTTAAGTGAATATGTGAAATGCTTCTCCTTTAGCTGTATGTATTAGTTCTTAGAGAGGCTCTGTAATACTTAGAGGTTTATCTATGACAAATGGCTTCCAGCTCCTGTCAGAGTTAATAACCAAAACTATTGCATTTAGTGGGAGCAGTTTTTGCACAGTGCTTTTAAATGTGAACCGGAAGCAAATGTATGTGTGAGTGAGTCAGAGCCCACTAAAAACATCCAGAGCCCTTCTCATGACTTTGGATTACCCTTGGAAGTAGGCAGCCCTTGTAAAACACCTCTAAGAACCCCAAAATACCCTTCTTCAGGTGAAAAACCGCAGTTCCCAGGGACACAATTGCACATAGAAGGTTTGTGCACTGGGCCCTGTTGTTTATATGGCAGGTGTACCTGGAAAAAAGGAGAGGAGGAAGAGGAAGAAAATGAAGAAAGAGACTTGAGGGAGCTGCGCAGCTGCCAGAGTGACAACCCAATGGGGCAGGCATGCCAGTGAGCTGCAAGGATTCTGCTTTCTGAGATGCTGCACTGAGCCCCAAGTCAAGAGAGGCTCTAGGAGACCTCCCAGCGAGAGGAAAAGGAGAAGAGGAGCAGTGAGCCAGAGAGCGTGAGTGTGTGAGAGAACGGAGAGAATGAGCACGCTGTGCACAGGAGGTGGTGTTGAAACAGAGTGGCTGTTCACTACAAACTGCTGCCCTTGATTAAAAGATGTTGAATGGGGTTTGACTGGTTGCATTAAGTCTTTTCAGTTTTTTCAGTCATGTTGTTTGTCAGCTTGTATATGTTATATGCCATTGTAGAAATGGTCGGAACGTACCTGACTGTGATTGTACTTCAGTCCCGTGGAGGATCCACCAGCTAGTCTGGTCTCCTCTGGCATTTTTGCAGAGGTGCTCATCGACAGGCTAGTAACGTACAGAAGCAAGCACTGTTCGGAGAGAAAGGGAGAGTAACATGGATCATTCTCAAACCTTCTAAATCTTCTAAATCCATGTTGGCTGCTACAGTCAGACTTTTGCCTCATACTTTGACATATTTATACGTTTCACGCCACATCAGGCTAGCTTGCTCCACAAGGGAAAATTTCTAAAGGATGTTTTAAACTTATTTGGAAAGATGGTCTAAACCCTTTCTTTCTCCTCAGATTTCATGGTGGGCTAAAGTTTAAAGTCTGTATGTCCAAAGCATGTTGTATTTGTACTTATAGTAGACTGAAGTAACTTTTGAAAATAATTTTTCTTAATCTGATGTTTGGAAGTTTTTATTATTTTGCTACTTAAATATTCTAATATAAACTAAATTTGTGAATGAAATTTTTACAAATGTAATTTTAGTATTTACTGAAGAGTGTGTATTTCTCATTGTCAGAGGACGTATAGTATGGAGGAGGGAATGTGTTACAAATGAATATTGCAGTTTATAAACAGCACCAAGCTGACACCAGCGAAAGCTGAAGCTCTTTATCCCTAGAGGAGCTGCAGCTTTGGTGGTAGCTGTGAGGGTTTCTTCAGACAGTCCTGAGACTGTGCCTCCACCCATCCTAGAAGTGCTGCCTCGAAGGATGAGGTAGTGATTGTCAAATCTCCATCTGCATTCAACTTTGTGCCTTTGGAGATTGTGTGGGAAGATTAGTAACACAGATGAACATATGCACGTTCATAGGCATCGGGCTGATGCTGGGAAACTCATTTCATCTAGGACACTGAGTAGCCAGGGGTGTTAATGGCTTTACACCACTACAGCAGCACTCCTGTTTGCATCATTGAGCTAGAGACCTCTCTGCTTCTGCCATCGCAGCCACCCAGTCCCTGATGCCGGCTTGTCTGAGCTTTACCTGCAGCTCAGTGCTTTCACCTGATACCCTTCATCTGTTGCATAGCTGACAAAGCAGCTGTATCCTTCAGAGAAGCAATTAATTGCAGTAATGTATTTGTGTTTGGAGTTTAGCTACTGTATCTTAAAGGGCAGTTCTCTTGTGCTGTGGTTTTTGGGGTAGCTAGCTGTACAGTGTGCCCTGAAATTGAAAGGGCTGAATAGACCAAAGAGCTGTTACCTGAAAAGTAAGTGGTTTGGAGCAGATGCATAACAAGAAAATATATGGCCTCACTGGAGAAACAAGTACAGCAAGTTCAAAGATGTAGAAGATGTGTTAATGGGTATGTGGGTAATGAGTAAAGTTCTGCTATCTCTGAAGCCAATGGAAAACATTCATTGACCTCATTGGGGCCAGGATGTTTCCCAAGGTCTTTGTTTAGCATTGAAGATAACCTCTGTTGTTCAAAAAAGAGGAAAAAAAAAAAAAAAAGAATAGAAGAATGAAGGAGATAAAGCTCACAAGATCTGTTGACTCAGATTTCTTCTGCTTTTTTTCTCTATATCTGCTTGCAAACTTTTTGATGTCTGTGTAATTTTGTTTTATTTCAACGTTACAGTATTTCAAATGTTCATTGTTTTTATAATAAAAAATAAAAACTTCGCCTGAATCACAGCACTCATGAGCAGTTTTATTTAATTAGTTTATATGTGTGTGAGTAAGAGCACATGGGTTTGGCTAAAACCATTTCATTTTCAAGCTTTTTCAAGGTACTGTAAATGTTCTTTAAGAGATTTCCGTAATCTGAACCCTTTTATGGTTAGGAAATCCTCGTGACGTTCTTCTCGTGTTGGGGTAAAAGAACAATCAAGACCTGTAACACTGACACGTTGACTGCAGTGCTGATGACAAGCAGCAGCAAATTAAAATCCCCAGTTTTTCTGTCAAATTCATCAGTACCACTCTTACTGAAATCAGCAGTATCAGGAGAGCTGTATTTCTGTTCTGGCTCCAGTTTCATAGATGGGAAGTCATCACTGTAATACAGATGGGCTCAGTAGTTTATAGCAGCACATTATTTAAAACCCCATTCTAATGTAGGCAAAGAAAATACACTCCCACAACTAAATACTGTTGGTTGTAGGCTTCCCTAAATAATTGCAAAGCTGTCTTCAGGGCAAATTTGGTGGCAGTGTACTGTTTGTGTGATTCATCTGCTGTATGGGTACCATTGCTGAGAGCAGTGAGGTAGGGTATGTTGGGTACCGTTTGGTTGATAGGGCTGGGGTAGTGCCTGGAGCCTTTCAGCGCTGCATCCCCCAGCACTGCTGCTACACAGGCTCCTGGGGATGGGAAAGTGTGCTGAGGGTCTGGTACCTCAGTGAAAGGGCTGAGTTTAAAAAAACAACCAAACCAAAACACAAAGCACTTAGCAACTGCTGCTAACTTCCACTTACTAGTCTTCAGAGGCTGAAAAAACATCACTCAGCTTAACAAATTGTCTTTGCAGATGGCCAGTGCCTTTGAAGAGCAGACCTTTGCATCCCTTAGGAAATTCCCCGTCCTTTCATCACTGCATGTTCAGGCTATTTCCTGGTTTCCATGTTTTTAAGATGTTTCTCCTTCTCTTCTGTGGGAATTAACCATTCTGCACAGATCATCAGCCTGTTATGCTGCTTCTGGCACCAGGAGCATTAAATGAATGGGCTAGATATGCTCATCCTCCTAGTCTCTGATCTTTACTAGCTGGAGACTGGTGTAAATCCTCAGGAGATTCAGCATCCCTCCAGCAACTTGTAGCATTGCTTGTGCTATAGCTGAATGTTTTTATTCTCCATGTAACTTATCCCTTAGAAGGGTAAATCTAGAGTAGTCTCTATGGTCATTCATCAACCCAGTGTAGTCTAATTGCCAGTTCATGGGCCAGATCCAGCTGGCTCTCCCTGCCTTCTCCCTAAGCAACTTATTAGTTGCTTGAGCAGCACATGCCTCAGGAACAGCCAAAAGCTCTCACTGCACTTCAGACAGCCCAGCAGCTAGAAATCAAGCCCCTGGTGCAGCCACAGCATGGGAGGTGGGATAAAGTGTAGCTATAAAAATACGATCTTGTTAGGAGCAAGCAATTAATTGTTACAGCAGCAGCTGCAAACGATGAAATACACTGCTCAACTTTCTCTTAAACTCAGTCTGCTCCATTTTTGTAATGAAGCTCTTTCTTGTGGGAAGCCTTTTGAAGGTGGAAGGTTGGCTATACCCCTACTAACAGGGCCACATCCGTAAGCGATGGGTCTGTGAGTATCTCAGGCATTAAGATGTGGTTGATGCTGTAATTGATGAACTCCTGACCTACAAAGCTGTGTTTACTCACAGGCAGACTGCAGTATGGGGACGCAGAGGCTGAAGCTTTGCTTCACCCTCAAACCATGGTGTAACACCATCAGGGCTAAGTGGGGCAACCACAGAGAGGAATTCGGCCTGCTGTTCTGTAATTATCTGTAACTGATCATTGTCAGTAATTATGAAGGTTCCACCCAATCTGATGAGTGGCACAGCTGACATATCTGCACGAGCGGAATATCAGACATGCTAATTGCTTGACAGAATGTAATTATTTACTGTGCTAACAACACAGGCCTGCTTCATTATACTGCAGATTTTCCAAGGGTGGCTGGCTGCCTGTGAAGAGAGAAGGTTTTTAAGTCATGGGCTACAAAGATCAGATATAGGAAGTCCTGTCCTTCTGTGATTGTACTGAACCACACTCCAGGGTCTTTTCAAGGCAAATTTCCAGTATGTGCCATCCCTGACATTCAGCTTGACAGATGCTCTCATCTGCGAAGGAAACATCCTCCCATACTGAAAGGACACTAATGCACTGGTCTCACAAACAAACTCCCTGTGTCTTCTTGAGAAAAAGCCAATGTAACAGTAATTGACCCTTGTATCATCTTATCAAGAGACTATTAGAAACTTGTTAAACTTTATTTCCTGTTGAACTTTGATTTCTCTTTGCATCCACTATTTTCCTTTGGTGGTGGTTCTGTGTAGCACAAGTTGCAGAGATATGATAAATAACTTTATCGAGAACTTTTGACAGCATCAGTTGTCTGCCACTGTGTTCCTCCTGGAAATCTTTGCTAACGTCCTGAACTGCAAACCCATTCAAAGAGACAATGTGTAAAGAAAAATGACCTGAAGGTAACTCTTCCTACTTTCCTGAGCAGGTAGTGTTCAGGTCCTCAGGCTCCTCCTGTTCACCCTGCCAAGATTCATGGAGAGGCAAGCCCAGGCTGAGGGCTGGAAGGGAGAAACTGCCAGTAGATACAGGACATTTCCTGTTTCCAGCGCTCAGTTTTGCTCATGTGAAAGTACTGAGATACCTGAAATCTGAAATGTAATGAAAGTACAATTTTAGATTACATTATTTTTAGACATTTTTATAGCTCCTCAGCTGTACGAAGGCTGCTATAAATGAACGATGGCTCTTTTAGTTTAGCAGATTTTGATTCTCTAAATGAATACAATTTTTATTCAGTGTTTGATATTCAGAAAACCTGAGCGTACAGCAAGTAACACAGAAATGCGGTCTTTGCTAATAAAAGATTTACATCATGCCGTCATATTTTAGCTGCTTTTCTAACCCTGACTTTCTGATCCATCTGTTATGAGTAAAAAGGTTTGGAACTGAGTTAAACTGACTCTTGCTGGTAGAAGATAATTCATATTGTTAACAGCAATCAGCTAGAACAAAAAGTACAGAAGCTTGGAACATTAGATTAGGAATCCCGAAGTGATGTTGATTAATTCAATAAACAAAAGTAAAATCCAATAACCCCAAAACTCATCGTGATACATTCTTATTACTTTTTTATCTCTTTATCAAGAAACCACTGAACTCTGAATCAACTTGTTTTCTTCTATCAGAATCCATCTTGGAGAAAAAGGCTGGTAAAATTTGTTAATGCTGACTTCAGGATATCCAGGATTTCACAGCATGAGTCACCAACAGGGAAGTTTCCCTCCTGACTAATTTATTTTTATGGTTTTTTTCCCTTCATGGATATGTTAATGCTTTGCTTTTACTCCAATACGTTCTTATCATTTTTAAGGAAGCAAAAAGCCAGTTCATGCTTCCAGCCCAGATATTTTTCACATCTTCTGCACCAGTTCTATTGATTTTTTAAAATTCTGTTGAAGGGATCTGTGTTATATACTGCAGTATTGATGTAAAGACATTAGTCTCTCTGTGATGTTGAAAAACAGCTTTTTTTTTAATTTAAAAATGCTTGATCAGTGTTGAAAATAACCAAGTCTGAAAAACAAAGCCACCTTTCCTCTTTTTCTTTTTATATTTTATAATGTAGAGTAGCAGACACATGCATAGAGAAAAAAATTATAGAAAAAAATTATAGAGGTAGCTTGTTACTACCCTTATAGTCAAGGCTATTTGGGATGGAAGAACTCCAACATGTCCTGCACTGCACCTTTTATTTCAAGGCAAAGAAGCCACTGGACAGGAGACTTGCTTGATATTCCTGTCGCTTTCACTAGCCTTTGTGGTAAAATAAGTTTATTTCACTGTGCCTTAGTTTCCCCAACCCCAAGCAGGACGATATTTTCATTATAAAGTGATATGAACTCTGCCTGTGAAGGTTACGTGCAATTATCAACTTATGGTCGGTAGGTTCCCTTCACACACGCATATAGAGTAAATGCTGAAGCAGAATAACACCTCATCTTTCATAAGCAACCTGGCAATAGTTCAGTGCATGCAAAGGAGAAGTAATGGTTACAGTGTAAGTCTAAACCAACAACGTTTAGCCAGGATAGACTGTAGAATGGCACAAAAGGGAGAGACTGTGGAATTACAAAAATCAGCATAAAACAGTGTTAGTGCTGCCTGTTTTGACATCTTGCAGGTGTTGGACTTAGTATTTTCAAGCGGATGAAGAGGAATGCAACCTGGCCTCGCATTTACCTGATCCTAGCCATTTTGCTGTCCCATGTTTTCTTTTCAAATATGATTATTCAAAAACATGTTGTGTTTGGTAAAACATTGTCAGGCCCTCTCAAGACAGAAGTTCAAATCTCTTGTCTAGACATGGATTTTGAAAGACCTAAAACTAGTTTGGCTAATAAGGAACAAAACTCCTTCCCTCTCTGCCTGCTAGGAGGGAAGGAGTTAAGTGTCATGCTGGTAATCTGAATCATTCTTCTGCAGCTGCTTCTGACTTGCAGATAAGTGTAGGGCTTTCTGCTCTTAGTGTTGTGGAAGTGGACAATTTGCTCCCACAATGTCAAGGTCTTTTTGGTATTTGGGAAGAAAAGTTTATCACCAGTACTTTCTGTCTCTTGGAGATTTTGCCCTGGCTACTGCCCATAAGCTGAGCTTCAGAATTTTCAATATATTTAGCCTCACAAATCCTCTTTGAACTAGCAAATGGGAGAGAATTAAGGCTTAGAGAGAAGGAAGTATCTTGCCTGAGGTCATCTGGGCTGCTTGTGGCATGGAAGAAACGGAATCTTTCATCGAGGGTAGGACTAAAATCATTAACCTATTCTCTCTTCCCCAAGTACATGAAACAATGTAATCATTCTCAAAATGCTCTTTTTTTTTTTTTTTTTTTTTTTTTTTGAGAGAGAGAGAGGAGGAGAAAGTGGAGCGGTTTTTCTATGCCTACTCAATAGTTCCACATGAGCCTATCCTGCTGTGGAAAACTGCTTTGTGATGTTAAATGACATTCACATTACTCTTCCCAGTATCTTTGTTGTCTGCAGGGTATAACAAGCAGCGAAGCTCAAGGGAATCACATAAATTTTTATTCTGAGCCTGGCTGACAAAGATATGAACACTTAATTAAGATTTCTTTCATTTAATGAAAATAGCCCTGAAGATCTGAGCCTGACATGAGAGCTGCCAGTGATACTAGTGAAGGAAAAGTGTCCAACTGCAAGACATAGTTGGAACACTTGCCCTCACAAATCATTTGAATTGCAAATCGAATCTAGGTGTTTCCAAGTAGATGCCCAAGCTCAAGCAAGTGGCTCCTGCTTTGTCTTCTGACTCACTCTAGTCCTGTGAATTCCTCTGTTGTACAGGGGCAGATCAACAGGAGGGACTCTCAGCTCCACAGGAACAATGTAATCAATTCAGGCGTGCATGGTGCAGAAACAGTTGTCTTAGGCTTCCCAAGGTGCCATCTGTGAGAAAACTGATTTTTTCAATGACTGATTACAACAAAATGCACATTCCTTTTTTATTTATTTACATGCATGCATGTATATTGATTGAAATTAGTCCAGTTTTGCTACATTAAATCAGTGTTGATAATTAAGCATCTGTGCACAGGGCTGACAACATTAGGATCACTAAAGAAACAAGCAATAGTTTATAATAGGATCATTAGAGCAGTCTTAGCAGCACTTACAACATGTTTATTCAAAAATGAAATATGCCCTGGGGAAGAAAACCACCAGTTATGGAACACAGGGGATTTAAAATAAAAAGGTCAGTTTTAAAGCCTTTAAGTAAATCATTTCAAACAACTCAGAAACAGCTCATGTTTAAAAGTATACTAGAGTAGCTAAAACAATAAAATGTGTTAATTGTAGGATCTGGAATATATCAAAAGGACAAGTTCAGTCACCCTCATTACCTTCTCATTGTTCAGAGTGAACAACCTCAGTGTTAACACTGACATATGACGTACGCCTTGGTGTATATATGCACAGCAAATATTTATGGTTCTATGAGTGACTCAAATTGGCCAAAAAGGAAATATTTGCAGCTGCACCAGGGTTAAAATAAACTATGCCTATCTGTATCAACAGCCTAGGTCTGCAGAAACCACTGCCTGCCCTTGGGTCAGAGGATGTTTATAGGTCCCGCTTCATATGGGAACAGGAGACTGTGTTAAGAGGTGGAGCAACCTCTTATCACATACAGGTATGAAGGCTGCTCTTGGGTTTATACACATTATTTCTAATTAACACATGCACCTGGCAGCACCTGCAATTTTCAGTGGGACTAATGAAGTAGTATTATTAACCACTCAGAAACAGGGACTTTTGACTTACAGAAAAGGAAAGCATCCCTGTGGACTAAATTCACCTCTCATCACACACCCTTTTAGCATGCAACACATGCTATTAGTAACTTAATCCAAGGAATTAACAGAAAATAATAAGCAAATTAACCCCCCTACAGTACTGGCTGAATTTCAGTGAAAGCCATGGGATGGTGGTAGTATACCAAAACAGGCCACTTCAGGCTCTACTAAGGAGAAAATTACTCCAGTTTTTCTAGGAAGAAAGGGTTATCGCTGGAAAAAACACGGTTTTCCCCGTAGGGTTTTAGTTGCCTGCCTCAGAGGCCGAGTCAACGTTCACCGACACTGTGCTGGGAGGCACCACGACCTGCTCCCCAAACACCAGGCGAGCTCGGCTAGGGGCCTGCTGCTGCGGGATCCACCATGCGGAGTAGCACCAGCCCTGACGAGACTGCGGCAGAGGGCAGGGGCCCCGCTCCAACATGGCGGACAGAGGGGACACCCCGTGCCGCAGGCACCCCTCGCCTTAGGTAAGCGCCAGCCCGCCGCCGCAGGTGAACGACAGGGCGTCGCACCCAGGGGTGCTGTGATTGGCCCGCGGCGCCGCCAATCGCCTGTTCCCGTGGCAATGCGTACGCCCTCCCGCAGGCACACCCCCGCGCCCCCGCTGTCGGCGGCTGATTGGGCAGAGCGGCAGTGACGCGCGCGCGGGGGTTTAGCGGCCCTCAGCTGGAGGGGAAGTGGCTGGAGAGGGCGAGCGGCGGGCTGGGAGGCGGGAGGTTGGCGTTGCTGCTGCCACCGCCATGACGTTCAAGCGGAGCCGAGACCGCTTCTACAGTACCCGTTGCTGCGGCTGCTGCCATGTGCGGACGGGCACCATCATCCTGGGTACCTGGTACATGGTGAGAGTGCGGTGCGGGGGGCGGCCGGCGGCTCTGAGGGGGCGGTGATTGGGGTTGTGCGCGGCGCGCATGCGCGGGGTTTGGCCGGGGCCCAGCCGGGGCGCGGGGTGGGCTGCGCGCATGCGTGGCTGGCGGGCCCGGGCGGGGGCTCTGAGGGGGCCCCGGCAGTGGTGGGTGCAGCGGGCTTCCCTCTTCCTTCGCTTGGGCGCCCGCTCCCCGTGCGGAGTCAGCTGTCGTTGTGCCAGCTATCGCGACTGTCCCCTGTGCTGCTGCGTGCAGGGGAAGGCTTCCCTGGAGTCACCCGGCGTGAGTCGGGCCCCTCGTCCTTCTCGGGGTCTGGCGCAGGTTTCCCAAACCCAGTTGCCCCTCGGCGGCTTCCCGAAAAAGAAAACGAGGCAAAAGTTCAGGGCATTTTAATCTGGGTCTTTGAGGGGTACTGTTACTACTTCGTTTCTTGGAAGGTTAGAGACTGAACAGTACTCGGTGTGTCCTTGGTAAGCGAGGAGAAGTAACGTGTGGGGAGCCTGGAATTTGGGGCCTGTTGAGAACAGGATAAGGTGTGTTCTGCTGCGTAGTGTGTAACGTCTGAGAGGAAGTTGAGGGACTTCAAAATGAGTATGGCTTCTTGTTGAAGAACTTTGTGGAAAGGATAGTTCCCAGTTGTTTAGTACTCTGTTCTCAACACAACGGTTTAGGAACAATGCATACAGATTTAGTTCCCGAAGCACTCTGTTTTCTGACTGGTGGGTGCCTTTTCTCTGAGAGCAAGTTGTGGTGGTGAAGCTGAAATGTTAGGGATAGTTTTGAACTACAGTGAAGTAGAAATGTGAAAACAATACCAGCAAGTTAAGGCCTGGAGCCTTAACTTCCCTTAGTTCTCTTCAAAAGGGAACTGCATTCCCCTTTTGTTGAAGTCATTTCCTCACTTTCCTTCCCCTTACCCTCATGGGCAGTAAAAATGTGAGAATAGTTTAAAAACGTTACTTCATAGCTCTTCTCCTGAAGCTCTAACCAAAGCCTGTATTCTCCTTTACCCTTCCGCAGACTGTAAAAATAGAGTGCTGAGTTTTTATGTCTTGGTGCAAAGGAGCCGTGCACAGAAACTGCTTTTACAGGCATGAGGATTTAAGTTTGGAGAGTTATGGCTTATTTTCAGCAAGTATGGGGAGGGTTTTTTTAGGTTTTTTTTTTTTCCTTGCCTCTTCCGTTGACAAAATAGGCAGACAATAAAATAGGAGGAGAAAGGAATGAAGAAGCAATATAGGGGACTGGGAAGTGTAACAAAACTCTAGGAAATAGATTTTTTTTTTTCTTTTTAAAAAATAATTTGGAAGAAATGTCTTGCTGCTGTTTAAGCTTTACTGTTCATGTAAAATAGAAAAGTGAGGTCCATTGCAGTATTGAACACTGGACTTGTTCTGGAAACCTGCAAAACCTCCAGAACTTTTAGCTTGTGCTGACAGGAGATCAAGAATATGCTTCTGGTACCTCAAGTAAAAGTATACATTGTTAACGCTAAAGAGGCTGCTAATCTTTGTTATGAAACAAAAGCACCTTACTGCTTTCACCACTTTCGTTTCCTGTTCACTGGAGTATCTAGAAACTCAGGAACTTGGTGGGGGTTGGTGAGCAGGGTTGGCCACGGACCACTTCCAGCTTCTACCTGTCTTGCTGTCGTTCTGTTTCACCTTGTTGCCCTGGATGCAGTGCATCTTCATCCTTTCTGAATCTGTGTGCAAATATCCGTAGTGCTTATGGATGGTGGAAAGTATGCTGGTCATTAATGAGTCTGATGGCTTGAGAGGTGGAGTGGTGTCTGAAGCAAAGTGTTGCTTTGATCTTGTGTAACTGCAACGGAGTCAGGCTGCTAGAGGGGGGAGAATGTGGTAGAGCTCAGGGTAGCAGGGTGCCTGCAAAGTACTTCATAGTTGTGTTTTTCTATAAACTGTATGAAACGCATTGTTAAGCTATGCATTGAAGACTTTAATCCAGTTCTTCCCAGCTGACAGCTGGCAAAAGGTGATAAGTTTGACAACTGTTAACTGTTTGAGCTGAAATAGTCTTACCATGAAGTCTTAGGTGGTCTTGCCTAATGCTTCAAATCAGAATTCAACTATACTTTGTAACTTTTGATGGTAAAGTACAATTTAGTCAGTGAAAATTAAACTTACCTTTCTGCTGACAAACTTAAAAAAAAAATTAAATAGCCTAGGGTATGTCAGGTTGTTTAGACATGTTAATTAATGCACTGTTTAAGTATATCGATAACACTAGTCTTTCAGACACTAGCTTTTGATAAGTATTTCTAAGTCAATTTAGTTACCTGTGCTTGTAAGTTACAGTAGGATAAATAGTAGTAACTTCCTGTGAGGGGTGAGTTTTTTTGTTGTTTGGGTTTTGGGGTTTTTCTTTTATTTTATTTTGCAAGGGAGGTAGCTTTTTGGTGGGGGAGAATGCTTAGTTCAGCAATAGCTTTGTGTTACTGAAAGTCTTGGTCGGTCTGTATTTACTGGATAGACTGTGTTCTCATGCTGTGCAGTCCTGAAGGAATTTGATACGAAGTATAAAATGGAGTCTCATAGCAATGTACTCCAGATGTTTCAGTAAGATAAGAGTTTTGGCTATTTAATAAATGTGCATTACTCTTATGTACATTTCTTTAGTATTTTTCCTATTCCTTGCTTATTTGTATGTATACTCTTAAATCTTGCATCTAATTAACTTTTGTCCTGACTAAGACAGTTACATCGCTGTCCTCGTGTACTTCTGTGAGTCTAGAGAGAGCAAGGATGTTATCTTCTAAAATGTCTACTGTAAGATCAAACTTCTAAGCATGCTTCACTCAGTATGCTGCTACCGTTTCTGATAAATAGATAAAACTGTATTTGCAAAAAGATGAGTTAAGAACGTTTCTAGCGGACTCGTACTTGAGCTGCGGGACTAATACAGTTTGGTTTACTCTGCAACACCCACTACTGCTCTGTGTAGGAAGGAAAAAGAAACCTTCTATTCCTAGCCCCATAATTGCAAATGTGTGGCTTTGAAGTTTGTTTCTTCCTGTAAAGTTTATTAGGCACAGTGCTTTCCAGAAACCGGAAGCATGAGCACTGCACTAGCAAAAATCAGATCAGAGTTCAATAAACAGTCTAAAAGTAATAGCATTGTTTTGGAGGGAGTGACTGTTTCATTCTGGCAGCAGACTTCAGCAATGGAGTCAAAATGATGCAATTGCTACTGGTTAGCAGGAGGGTGAGGATGATCTCTGGAGTAGTTTGTTCACGATTTCCAGAAATGAAGGTGTATAACTGGTCTCAATCTAACCTTAACAGTGCTAGAAGCTCTGAAATAACCTATTTAAAATTATTATTTTTGGGGTGGTTATTATTTCAGTATAGTAATAAAAATTTCAAACAAAAAAACCCATCTTTTTTTTTTTCTTTTTTTTCCAGGAACATGTTTAAGGAAAAATACTGGAAAAGTGAGAGGAGGATGAGAAAGTGTAGTAGTGCAAGGGAGTTTCCCTCTCTTTTTCCCACACATAAAAGGAACTAAGTAAATGATAAGTAAGAATTCTTGTTTATGTCCAGGACTTCTAGTTACTTAAAGTGCTTGGGGAAACTTAGATGCAGGCCTCCAGAGAGATGAAGCACTTGCATGATTAGGCACTAAAGGAGGTAAAAATTAACTAATTAAAAAGCTAATGCTTGTTATGGTCCCACAGTCTTTTGAGTTTTGATCATATGGGGAACTAATACTTCCTCTTACCAGTTTGTAATAAGTACTAACTTTTTACTTGAATACCAGCTGTTGGATTTTTTTTTTTAAATTTTGATATAAGCTACACCAGACTTCCATTAAGCTCAAGTTATCCCCATTATAAGAGTAAAATACATTACTTAAAAAAAAAAACAACAAACCCTTAGTTTAGTTTTGTGTTAGTTTATCTTAATGGAACCATCTTTTGAATAAGAATTTGAACTGCATTTTGTAATTTTTTGATTTCCTAACAAAAAAAGACTAGGATGGGGACTGCTGGAGTTTCTGAGGTATTACCTCAGAATGGTGCACTATCCATTGGGTGCTGGCTTGTCAGGGTTGGTAGGGTGTTTTTTGGGTATGGAGTGGTTTTAATCTTCTAATAACACCAAGACTCACCTGTGCTATGCTTTTTCTGACTAATTCTTCATGTAGACCATTTGTGAACATATATCTTATTTGCTGTGAGTATATTCTTTCAAACTCTGATGATGCCTTGCAATCTAAACCATATTCTTGCTGCCAGTCACATTGACTATCAAGTTCAAACAAGCCTTGTGGTCTTGCTGTTATCAAGCTTATGTGAAAGAAGAATAGCTAAAACGCAGACTCTGGCTTTGTGCTTAAAAGGACTCCTAGTTTGTGGAGTTGTTGATAACTCTTAATTGAAATCCATATGTTGAATATAATGAATTGCTCGGTGCTGCGATATAATTCACAAATAGCAGTAATGGAGTACTGGAAACCCTGGGGTCTTAACTGGCAGAGGTTTGCGTTTGTTGTTGTTTGGTTTTTTTAAATTACTATGGTTCTGGGGTTTTTGTCTCACTGATCCTAACAGATTGGAGTTTGAATGACTCTTAACTTCCTATTTTCCTTGCATGCCATTTCAGGTTGAGAAAATAAAGCTTTGATACCTTGAACTGTGCTCAGTAACTAGTGAAATTACTGAGGACTTCTGTATGCTAAATTAGGACCATGGATAGGATGAAAATAAAAGTGACAGATGTAGGATCACAGTCTCACAATTCCAAGGCATTCAAGTTCTTCAGTATTTTTATATTAATTCAAGTGCTGCTTGCCTCTTTATCCTGAGGTAGATAGCCTGTCATAGCAGCTAGACTCAGTATTAAACTAGTATTTTTCTTTTGTCCTGAACTTTATCACTATTTAAACTGAAATTATGACTGTGTTTAAACAGTAAATGGTATAGCTATAATCAAATATGTCTCTGTCTCTATTTTCTGAAGTAGAAATCAATGCTTCAACTGCTAGAGATATGAACCCTGACACAGGGTTTTTAAAACAAGTATAGGGCAGGTAGTTATTTTCCAAAGTACAAGTTGATACTCTGGGCTCGCTCAAAGAGGAGGAAGTACAAGGCTTGAAAATACATTGAGAACAGAAAGCTAGAGCGGAGAAGGATGAAATGGGAGTGGTGAGGAATATAGTATTCTATACATTTGAACCATGGTGAAGCAAAGTAAGATTTGGACAAGTGGTAGATGAGCAACGTGACTGTTTGCCCTGTTGGAAATGTCTGGCAAGGGGGAAAATCTATTCATTTCAAGGCTAAAGATATTGGTAGCTAAACTTAGTTCTTTACTGCCAGCTGTACTAGTTATTATATTTTACATTCCAAGGCATAAAATGGAAGATGCAGTCGGCTGAAAGTAGCTGGCATTTCTAATACGTTTGTATAATACATTGTGATGTGATAGCACTTCCACAAAAAGATCAGCTTTGTTTTCACTAAAGGGTTCTTTTTAGCAGAAAGTGTAATCGAGCTTATCGCCATGGTATGTCTGAACCCTGGGGGGGGGGGGGGGTGGGGGTGGAGAAAAAACTCAACAAAACTAGTAACAAAACAAAAAAAAAAGCTTGCAGGAACTGACCCTTAAAATGTAGAACTCCTTTTAAATGTTCAAAAGCTTTTTTTCTTGCTTGAAACCTTCAGTAAATGTGCATAGATTTGCACTATTATTATTATCATTCACTCCTGGGACAAGACTAGTAAAAGAAGAAATATCTGGCAAATGTCGTTGTTGTGAGAACTACAGACAAGTTTGTTTCTTTCTTTTGAGGCTAATTGTAAAAGATCCTGCCTGGTGGTGGTGCCCGTACTGAATACTGATTGGAAAACGACTGCAGCTTGAAAATACCATCGTGACTTTCTTTGTTACACAACGCACCCCTCTACCCCCACCCCCCTTTTTTTTTTTTGTGGCACCTCTCCAGATACTACTAACAGAAACTATGCCCCTGTAAATCTTGAATAGGATATAAATGCTGTGAAGGCAGTTTTGCAAAGGCTTAAGCTACTTTCTGACTCTTTGAGCTCTTACTGTTACTGAAAGCATTTCTGGTATGTACCAAAATGGGGAAACAGAAGTAGTCTTCAATGGCAGTGTTAAGTGAGAAGGGCTGTTAAGCACATAGCCAATGCTGAATGATTACAAATGTAGGGGTTCAGTCTTTGTGTGGTAATTTTTAACTGCACCTGTGTTTATGTAGCCTTTCTGATAAGGACTGATGAGGTTTTAATAAGTGAGGAAAGGGAGAGTGTCTTCTTCCCTGCTTGTATGAAAGCTGTAACATGGGAGAAACCAAGAAGTAAGCTACATCTGAGGATTAGAGCTGTAGTGGAAGTTTTCTTTCATATGCTCAGTATTTACTGTGTGATGCTTGCACATCCCCTTGTACTGCTTGGCTCCCAGCACTCTTTGAGGAGGGTGCAGTACCTTATTTCTGCATTAAATTAACACTGCCTTTCAATTTGTTGTAGTAAGCAGGAACTCTTCCCAAATGTTTCTCGTGTCGGTTGTTGTACCTCTTCCTTCTTGACCTCTTTTAGCTGTTTCCAGTTTAGTTTTCTGGTTCACAAATCTGTTTGTTCATCACACAGCATCTATTTAATTGTCGTTTGAATCCCTACAAACCCTATCTATCCTCTTAATTTGCAGTGTTACTTAGTTGTGATTCATTAAAACGAGCAAGTGGCCAGTGCTTTTCTGGTTGTTTTGGTAGTAGCTTAACTAAATCAGCTTGAAATTTAATCATAACTTGGGTTCTACACCCCCCACCCCCCCCAAGCTATAGGCAAAGCAGAGTTTGTTTTGAACTGAAATAAAAGATTTATTAGTGTGTCCTTAAAAAGATCATAGCTGTTGCAGTGTAAATAACCTTTAGGTAACTGTCATCTTTCTCAGGTGGTGAACTTGCTGATGGGCATCTTGTTGACAGTAGAAGTGACTCATCCAAATATAGTGCCAACTGTTGATATCCAGTATGAAGTCATCGGCAATTACTATGCTTCTGAGAGAATGGCTGGTAGGTGTTTTACTCTGCTGTCTGATTAGAATTTAAAGCATGCAGTATCATGGTGTATTTGCCTTACCACTAGTGTGTATGTAATACATGCATATTGTCTTGTTTTCTGGATTTCTCTTTAATTATTCTAGGATTGAGTTGTTCTACAAGAATAAAAAAAAACTTTTATGGAATACTATGTTTACTTCTAAGCATCTTAAATGATAAGATTTCTAAAGATTTCTTGGCATTCTAATACTTTGAGTGCTGAAGTATGTGTGGAACATCTCCAATTCACTTTCTCCATAAACATTTACTATCCTTGCTGTGTCAGTAAAACAAAAAGCAGAAAACTATTTTTAAAGACTTCTTTGGGAATTTTTAGTGATCCTCATAGATTTAAGGAAAGAGCTTTCAGCTATTGTATATGAGTTTTCTAAGAGGAAAATCATGTCATCTAAGAAGAGGGGAAGAATTGGGATACCAAGTACTTGGGTGAATGTATTTGTCTACACAGTTTGATGTGCAGAAGAAACAGAAGAGAAAGCATCATGAGCAGAATTAAACCTATTTTCCACTCTTGTGTTAAAGATTAAGTGCATGATGTGTGCAAGTGTAATTGGTGTTAGACTTCCATCTGTAATGACCAAGCTTTTCAATTGTCATATGACTTGAAACTTGTGTGCATGCTTTCTTTTTCTTGTTTTTAAATGTGCAGAAACATGTTCAGCGTGGCATTTCTAATGTGACTTGTATCAGTTTGTATTACACTAAAATTTAGGGTCAGATCCAGTCTGGAGCAAAGATAAATAGTGCAGCACAGATCTGGGGTTTGAAGAGTTCTGGTTTGGGGTCTTCCTGTTAATTGTTCATGACCCAAATTGAGGATCTGTCAAGTCTGACCTCTCACTGTAACTTGTGTTTGTTAGTAATGAAATGAGCGTGAGAATAAGGAACAGATCTTCATGAAGCAGAGATACTAAGTAAAATTACAGCAGATATCAGTAAAAAGTCATATGTTTTGTAATAAGTGTTAATGTACTTGGTAGCCTTAAGTTTATGTGACTGAGAGATGCTTCTCAAGCTGAAGGTGCTTTCTCCCCCCTTCAGTGTAAAATGGCTGCTACGTGCTTTTGACTTGAAGATTTTCATTTCCCATGTTGGGATACAGGCTAGAGAGGTTTTGTGTACATGAAAAGATACAACAATTTTGATTGTGCTTGTGGATATTGAGTAACAGATTCTCAGAAGAAAACAACACATGTTGGTTATTGCTGAGTACTTAGGGCTCTCAGAACAATGCAAAGCATTTCAGTCCTGGGAGGGCTGCCTCCTTGATGCCATCTGTGTATCTAGATACTATCTTGTACTGAATTGGGTATGTAAGTGCTTCTAGAGTGTATCCTTTCAAATCAGTTGCAGACTAGAAAGTTACGATTCTCAGATCATCTCTTTCAAGCACAGGAACCACAAAATTTTGGCTTCAGTATTGCTAAAAACATTAACTTACCACATCTATAAACTCTGAAGCTGTTTTCTTTTTCTGTGTTTAAAAATGTAAATTGTGCTTGCTGTAGGAGAACGAGTATAATCCAACTCATGGAAAGCAGCTGTGCTTCTGTCACCAGTGTCAACAGTGATGCACAAGGAGAATCTTTATCATTCAGTTTCCATGAGCATCCTGGATTCTGCTACCATTTGGCTCCTGTTCAACTTGGCTTTTGTTTGTAAATAATGGGATACCTTCCACAGAGTGATTTCCTGTTTTCCTTAGTGCTATGCTGAAGGAGCAATGTTGCTCACAGTGCCAATGACCAAATTATATAATAAAACCATTTTGAAGTGTAAAGGTTGATACTGTGCTAGCTTCACTTAAAATTCTTTCTAGTTGTAAAGTTCATCATCCACATACTTCTAGCACTGACATATATTGCAAATCAGCATGATTATGTTGCATTACTATCAAACTATGTCAGGCTTCTAATTGGTGTGTCTGAGCTTTATTCAGGCTCTTAAGTGAGAGGGTTTTTTCAAAATGCCTGCTGGCATTCTTGAACCAGATCCCTTTCCATTAGGAGAAATCAGAGTTAATTCTGATGCTGCTAGTTTGCACGTATGAAACAGTTGAGAAAAGTTCATAGTAGTGGGTAGAGCTGGGGTACCTGTCAGCTACAGTGTGACAACTTCAGGAAAAGTGATGCTTTTTTTTTTTTTCTTTTAATGCAGAAAATGCCTGTGTTCTGTTTGCTATCTCCCTTCTCATGTTCACGATCAGTGCAATGATGGTGTATGGTGCAATTGCTGTAAGTATATTTATAGTCCATGATTTTAAACTTGCTACTTGAATTTTTAACTAAATACCTTACAGGCTGCTGCTTTTCTTTTTCTTCTTAGCATCGTGTGGGCTGGTTGATCCCATTTTTCTGTTATCAGCTCTTTGACTTTGTGCTCAGTTGTCTGGTTGCCATCAGTTCTCTAACCTACTTGCCCAGAATCAAGGATTACCTGGATCAGTTGGTAAGTGTTCAGCTCAAGTTGGTGTTTTACATTTGAAATTAAACTTTTGTTTAATTGGGTAAGTGACTGAGCTATAGTTATCTTCCTGTACCTGGGAGAGAGGAACTCAAGTTGCAGCAGCCACAGGGAGTGACTGCTAGAGTGGTTCTAGGAATGAGAACTCTTCAGAGGTGGAAGGACCAAAGGTGTCATTGCTGCCTGAAAGGAAAGCCAGGAAGAGGAATGAAAGAATTCTGATGGGAATAGTTGGTTACAACTCTTAGCTACATTTGTACTCGAAACAAAGTTGTTTTTAACCCTTTAAACAATGTGGTTCTGTGGCAGGTTTGCTAGTTGGAGGTTCAGACAGGTTAAAAATGTATTGACCCTTATTTGGTGGGGAGGGGGAGGAAGATTACAGGTAGGGATTGATGTGATATGAGGTCTTACAGTATTATGGAATGGGATCTGAGATTCTGAGGGTTCTTTTTGTGTTCTGTATGGCTTTTCTCATTTTCAACAATACCTTCTAAGACTACTAATGGAATTTTTATTAACACTGCCTGTGTTTTAACTGCAAGACTTAGTGGATAGAATTCACTGTCAGTTAATGGGGATCACAAGCTCTTTCTCTCTGGTCTTTAGATCTGTTAAAATAGATGTTTTTAAAAAAATAAAATCCTTTTGAAATTGGAGAGAAAATTTGATTGGTATTGGAAGGAAGCTTTGTTGCTGTGATCAGGGAAAGAGAAGAGTGAAATTACCAGAGGCTCTTAGTTTTGGCTCTTCAGAAGCTTGGGGCAACTTTGTTCTTCTGTTCTTCTCTGCACACATTTATATTACTGGTTGGACTGATAGGAGGTAATTAATACTAAGTCATTAAAGAGTTGTAGAGGACCGTAAATACAAATGCTCTGCTGCAGCTGTTAAAAACGAAATTTCATGGATATCTGTATTAGCATGAGATTGAGGAAGTGACTAGGGACATGGACAGTACAAGGCTTCTGTCTATGTAGCAGTTTCCTGTGGTGACCTGCTCTTGCAGGACAGAGGCAGGATAAATACTGTACTTTGTGGGAGAATAAAGAAGAAACTAGTGAGAAATAGAACTTGTTGTTGTTTCTGGGAGAGTTGTTTATGCATGCAAGAGTTCATTTCATTTGGTGTGAAGTTTGGATGTCCTTCTGTCGTATTTGTGACTGTGCAGTGTTCATGCTTATCTCCTCCTTTTCTCTCCCTTCCTTAATTTTCTTAAATAGCCGGATTTCCCTTACAAAGATGATCTCCTTGCCTTGGACTCCAGCTGTCTTTTGTTTATTGTTCTGGTGTTCTTTGCTTTATTTATCATTCTAAAGGTAAGTTAAAACTGAAGTGTATGTCTGTTTCATGAGTTACTATATTGAGATAGTATCAATGTGAGTTAATTTTCAATGCTGAAGTAAGAACTCAGCTGCCTTCTTAATGCTGAATTAAGAACTTACTTGGGCAGAATTGTTAGGGTGTTCAATGACAGTATGACTTAAGTCATTTGGTGCAGTGGAGTCTTCAACTAACTTGTTTGTATGCAGTGGGGCATATTTATGCAGCTCTGTCCTTCCTGAGTAGGAAGTGGGAATGCATAAAGACCAAATACCACCTTTTTGCATATGTGGAGATAAATTTGATATTTGTAATTAAGCTTGCAGCAAAGTTGAGTTTACTGCATACAAGTTTTCTAAACAGAACTTTTAAAATCTCTCGCTGTGCCTAACAAACCAGGGTGCATGTTTTGGAAGGAAGATGATGAAAGATGGAAGTGCATAGGTTAATTCAGAGCTGCATCTTTCTTCCTGCTGAAGGGTTTTATTACCATTTATTTTCTTTTTGGAGATCTAAATAGAGAGGCATTCGTTTGAATTACAAAAACTGTTCTGCAGACAAAGCATATTGGAGAAATGAGTTGATAACATTGGCCATGACAATATTCCTTTGTTGCATTCAGATTGAATTTAAGAAAAAATGAAATAATGAGAAAGGATTTTACTAATTTTCTATGCTTTCTGGCAGGGGAGAGTGAAAGCCTAATACAGTAGATTAAATTTTTTTTATTGATTGGGAAATCCTTATGTATAATCATGTGCTAACTTGCCAACAAAAAAATCTGAGAGATTAATGTTGTACAGATTAATAATAAAAAATCTAATCCTTATCAGATCATAATATGTCTTTCTACAGCAGTTAATGTTGACTTAAAGTCCAGGCTACTTTGCTCTACCATATTCTCCTTGCCACCCCGGTTGTGTCCTTGTGCCCTCTCCTTCGCACTGGTGGTTGGACAAATAGTAATCCTAACTCAGGGATGAGTGAGACTGTGCTCTTGGCCTGTCCTCCTCCTCTTGCTGGCAAGTTTGGGCTGAGATCCAGAGAGGCATAAACTGGTTGGGGATTAATTTGATTAGCACTGCTGAGGCAGATAGAGACATTAGTTGAATGGATCTGTGAATTCTTTTGGTAAAACCTGTGTGGTTCATCCTCTGAGTCACTATGATAGCAAAGCTAAACGGGGAACAGCATAGGCATGTGGCTAAATCTGTGAAGTAGCAACCATTCCACAGATAGGTATCAACTAAGTTGATTTATGTGATTTATGTGTCATATGAATGTAATTCAGCATCTAATTTCTGAATCACTAATGCATATGAGGTCTGTAAAAAGAGAAATCTCTCTTCTTTCAGGCATATCTTATTAACTGTGTATGGAACTGCTATAAATACATCAGTAACAGAAATTTGCCAGAGATAGCTGTGTACCCTGCTTTTGAAGCTCCTCCACAGGTAAAGCCTCTTTAAAATAAAAGGAACCAGCATAGCTTAATTTTGAAGTAGAAAACCACCGTATCATGTATGTTTACAAGCCTTGTCCAGCTTTCTAAAAGACTGGGAAGATTAAAGCAACTAACTTTACAGTGGGTTATTTCTTAGTTATACTCTTTTAGTGCATAGAATAGGAGGTTTTATAGAGCAAAAAGTCTACTACAAGAAAAACATTCAAAGGCTGAAGCTTTTGGATTGCACCAGTCAAAACCTTCCATGCCATTTTGCAAAACCAGGAGACAGTGGGGTGGCATGAATGTTCTAGGGTTAGGTTCAGCAGAGCAGTATACTGCTGTTGCACTTCTTGCTAGCTTACTAGAAACAGTAGTAAGTTCTTAAAAAAACATTTGCCTGCAATGGAGGATTAAGATGCTGATGGGGCATGTATGTTTTTGTTCTGTTTTTTTTTTCTAAACCTTGTGCATTAATCTCCTCAAAATGTCTTCTCTTTAGTATGTTCTGCCAACATATGAAATGGCAGTGAAGATGCCTGAGAAGGAACCTCCACCTCCCTACATACCTGCCTGAAGCAATTTTTATGTTGATTAACATCTGTACCAGCTTCCTGGGGGTTTTGTCTTTTAATCTTGCAAAACTGCTTAAGTAATAAAAATATTCAGGGCTTTAGGAGCAAACTGTTCTGTTTAAAATGTTTGATATAAACTTACTAAGCAAAACACATCTGGGAGTGATTTCGTTTGCTTTAATTTTTGTTCTCCTTAATGCTCTAAAACATTTTATTGCCTTAGGGCCTTGTACTGCAAGAACTTATGCATGTGACTAACTTGTGGCTTTTAATAATAACTACTGAGCCAATCTATGATTGAAGTTAGCTACAATTATAAGTGTCTGCAGGATCGTGCCCTTAATTTATATTAATTTTTTTGTAAAGTAGTTCATAAAGACAATCTGATCATGCAGCAAAATGATGGTTTGCCTTTATCCATTTTTTGGAGGGGGAGGGGGTTTGAATGTGGTATATACGTGACTTTTTTTTTACTTTGCACTTTTCTCATGTTATCTTACCTTTTATTGTGTTTTTTTGGTTATCCTATGTCTTGAAACATAAGTTTCAAGAACTGAGGGTGGCACAGGTGTTCTATTACAATGTGCTGCAAATGCAAGAAAAGTAAATAGAAATGTGGAAGATGGTTGCATGCTTCTAATCTTAAATGTATTTTCTTCTTTGTGATAAATGATACTTAAATAAATCTTTTACGAAATGTTTACTAGTAGCCGCGGTTGATTTGTTTGTTGCTTTTCTAAGTGTACTGCAGATAGTCCCATGTACATGCATTTTAGTGGACACCAGCTTCCTACAGGTTGTTTAGTGGTTGATCTGTGTTCTTCAGCAAAAGGCCTCCTGTTGGTGGAGAAAATGGATTTCCTTTAACATATAATAAGCTTGTGTTGCAGCCTTTGCAGTTGAAGCACTTGGTTGTCTTCTACTTCTCTGATTGCTACTTGTGTATACGCTGGGTAAAGGGAATTGTACTGGAAGCTTGAAGCTTCTAGCTTTCAGGGCAAACTTGATGCCTGATGAGCTCAGGTATTAAGAGTAGGACAGACACTCAGTAGGACTGCAACATTATTTACATTGGAAAATTTACATCCGAAAATACTGACCCCAGAGCACAGATCTGGCCTGGATCCATCTACACTGAGGGAGATTCAGGCTGTGTTACAAAACAAAGCCAAAAACCTGGTCCTTCATTAGTTGTATGACCGTTGTGAGTGGGCATTGGAGGAACTTGGAAGTGGTGGCTACGGGCAGAGCGCTCTGGCCCCGGGGGTGGGTGTTGAGGCTTCCTGAAATATGGGTGGGTGATCGTAGGGGTGTGTGGTGTTAGGCAGCAGCAGGCACTGCTGTAGGTTTGCGTGGGGGGTGTGTGCATGTGTTGTCATAGCTCGGAGCTGCAGCCCCATCTAGATGAAAGCCATTGTACTCCCCTTCACCCCTGTCCTGTGGCTTTCCTCTTTACAGAGGGTGGTGTTCCCTCTTCCCTGATTTTATTGGCAGGCTTTGTGACTGTGATGGTGGCCTCATTGTGCAGTTAACCTGGTACTTTCTGAGTGAGTCAATACCTGCCTGAGACTACACTGCTGGTGTTTTGCGAGGGGGTGTCGTGGTTCCTGTTCTAAATCTGGGCTTCATGTTTCCCTTACGGAGGTGAAGGGGGAAAAAAGATGGGCCTGCAGTCCAACACACCAACTGCAGCTTCGGCAAAGGTGTCTTCTAGAACACTGTGCTGGAGATGGTAGCGGATATGTGTTCTACACCGGGCTTGCCCTTAAAGCCTGCTGCAGCTTCCCATAGGAGCCGGCAGGATTTGCAGTGGTGGGCACCAGGCAAAACACCCTCTGCGAGCTCTGGCAGCGCGGAAGGCAGCTGCTTGTGCCAGCTTTTTCTCCCGTTCTTTGCAAATACTGCACTGGAGATAAAGCCCTGAGACTGGAAGTGCAAAGGTACCAGACGTGGATCAAATCATTCCAGGGGAGGGAGAAAGGGTGAGTTTCTGTTCCAACTCCCCCTGCCTCCACGCTGGAACCCTGTCTGACTGTGCCCCAAGTTCCTCGAATTCAGCCCCAGCCCTTGCAGCCCTTCCCTCTTTGCCAGGCTGCGAGGGCGGGCCGCCAGCCCCCGCGGGGAGGCGGCGCGGGGGCCGATACCACCCCGGGCATCCCCCGTACCCCCCTCCCTCCGCCTCCGAGCGCGGCCGGCGGCTTTAAAGGCGGTGGGGTGGGCGGCGGGGCATGCGGCGGCACCATGCGGCGGGCGCTCGGCACCCGGGGCTGCTGCTGGGCGCTGCTGCTGCTGCCGCCGCTGCTGCTGCCCGCGGCGGGGGCCTCCCCGCACCGCCCGCGCCTGCAGCCCGGCGGCCGCTCCGGGAGCCTCGCCGCGGCAGGTACCGTACACCCGCGGCCGGCTGCGCGCCCCCCGGGCGGCCTTTCCAGGGGCCGTGCCCGCCGCCTCGCTCCCTGCCCGCTTCGCTCGCCGCTGCCCGGCCGCGCCGCTGCCGCCTGCCGCTCTGCTCGCAGGGTGTCCCACCGCCGGCTGTCACTGACGGCTGCGGGAGGGCTGTGCCCCGGGGGCGTCCGGCTCCAGCGGCAGCGCTCCGCCGGCCGTCCGCTCCCAGGCAGGAGCACCGGCTACTTTTTTTTATGCAAAGCCGGCCTTGCTAATCTCTAAAACTTGCATCACTTCCCTACGTGTGTTCCTTTCTGGAAACATCTTTTCAGACGCACAGAAGGATCAGGTTGCTGAAAAGTTTTGTTTTGTTGGTGGGTGGTTGTTTTTTTTTTTTTTCTCCCTAATCTATAAAAGGGAATTGTTCTGCTTACAAATCCTGGATTTGGTTGTGTGGGTTTTTTGGGTTTTTTGGGGGGTTTTTTTGAGGACAAACACTTGTGTGTTTTGTCTTTCATACCTTAAGCTACGCATGCACACGCAAACATTTCTTCATGTTTTCTCAACTTCCCGAAGGGCACAAAGCTATTCTTCTAAATCCTTTCGCAAAATCTGAGTTAAGGGATGCCTGTAGAATTATGTGTAATGTACCTGAATGGGGTCCTAGATTCATCTGGTGGGTTACTCTGTTCAAAGGCAAAATCAACTCTGCTACTGTGTATCCTGATGGAAGTAAGATCTAGCTATGCAATTTGGTTTTTTCACTTGCGCAAGAGAAAAAAAAGTAACACATTGAAACAAAAAAAAAGGTGCTGTTTTCACCTCTACTTTTAAGAGATTTGTGGATATTTTTTTTATTTCAATTGGAATGGAATAATAAAAGTGAACTTGATAGCCAGGAGAGGTGTGTCAGGTTCCCAAAACACCTCTTGGGGAGCATAATCAAAATGAACACCTCATATTTTGTTATTTAATGCACTGTTGAGCCAGAATGTCTCTTCTATACAAGAGCTTTCTTTTGGCTTGTCTTGTTTTTCATAAACCAACTACACAAATCCATGCCTTGATGGTGTAAACCAAGTACATGGTATCATCAATGTCAGGTCAAGGTACCAGGACAGAGAGTGTAAGATTCAGCTTCCCTGCTGTTGCTGTATTGATTATTTTTTGTCTTCCTAGAAGTGATGCTTCTCTTTGATCTGAGCAATGGCTTTTCTGTTTCTGTCTAGATTCATATGTCAGTGAGGAATTTTGGAAGCTAGAAATATGTGTGTAAATACTCATTTTCACATGTAAAATTACTTCATAATTAAGTTCATTTTTTTCTCTACTGTGCAGTACTCTAAAGTACTCTCTGCTCTACTTTTCTCTACTAAAGTAGGCTTTCCCTACTGTAAGAAGCCTTTATAACAGCATCATTTGCATCTTTTTCCTGTTGGCCTTTATTTCTTCTTGTTGTGCGCTTTGGATTGCGAATTACAAACAAGAAACAATTCCTAATCAGCATTGTTACTATCCTAAAAAATAGTTAGGATCTGTTCACTATGTAATCTATCCAGTTGTTTTACCATTTTATTTCTGTAACTTATAAAAATGTAATTCAGGGTTTATCTTTACAAAAATAAAAAGGAAGTACATTTATACATCATTGCTACATTTCTGTGTTGGCTGTTACATGCAAACTACAACCTTTTTTTTCAAGGATAGTTACAGATTTTTGTGAGCTCACATGTGGATCTATCTGTTAATGCTTAGAAAAGTTCAATTATTTATTACTTGTCAAAATTAGTATTTAAAAATTTCTAATGTGTTACTCCTACAATTTTAAGTCTCTTTCTAAAGAATCAAGAGTGCCAACATTTAACTGGTAGTAGTTTGCCACGACAGCTCTCATTGCCCTTAGGGGGAGAGCTGCAGTCCTGTGTAGGAGATGACTGAAATGTTTTCCTTCCTTCTTGACAGACACTGCCTGCAAGAACCGGCCCCTGGACCTTGTCTTCATCATAGACAGTTCCCGTAGTGTCCGACCTGAAGAATTTGAGAAAGTGAAAATCTTTTTGTCAGAAATGATTGATACTCTGGATGTTGGTGAAAGAACAACCCGTGTGGCAGTCATGAATTATGCTAGCACTGTCAAGGTAGAGTTTCCCCTCCGGACCTACTTTGATAAAGCATCTATGAAGGAGGCGATATCTCACATCAAGCCCTTGTCTGCTGGCACAATGACCGGCCTTGCCATCCAAACTGCCATGGATGAAGTCTTCACTGAGGAAATGGGCACCCGGCCAGCAACCTTCAATATCCCCAAGGTGGTCATTGTTGTGACAGACGGACGGCCGCAAGACCAGGTTCAAGATGTGGCAGCAAGCGCCCGGACAGCTGGCATTGAGATCTATGCCGTTGGGGTAGACCGGGCAGACATGCAGTCCCTGAGGGTAATGGCCAGCGAACCACTGGATGAACACGTCTTCTATGTGGAGACCTATGGTGTGATTGAAAAGCTGACATCCAAATTCAGAGAGACTTTCTGTGGTAAGGTGGTCAGTTCAAGACAGTAGTGTAATTTGGCTCCTTTTGGCTCCTACTGTGGTTCCACTCCCTAAGAAAGAAGTTTTTCTTTTTCAGAAGTGTTATGTACCACATCTCAATATTTCCTTTGCCGTCAGTTGTGCAAACAAGCAACCCTTTTATTCAGTGGAGGCCAAGTAATGACCTTCCATTTTGAATAGCGACCTTACCATGCAGGTAACAGACCTGATTTCAGTGGACCTCCTTCTGCAGTTGGTCTGATTCAGTGCAAGAGAAAGCATGGCAGTCTGGCTGGGAGTCGGCGGCGTATATTTACTGACTTACTGAGAGTGTACACCGGAGATGTGCAGTCTGCTCATTTTTTTCCCATCTCACTGGGAGGCAAGGAGGGTGGAAGTGTGGCGCTGAAGGGCTCCTTGTAGATTCAGAGTAGGAAAACCAGTGTGGCAGGTGAACCACTACGCTAGCTTGAGAAATTTGGTGCAGGATGAAGTGCCCAAGCATAACAGCAGGTCATCTCGGGATGGGTTTTCACTCTGCAGGCACTGCTGGGCTTTTTCAGTGTGCCAGACTCACACTTTTCTTTTTCCTTGCAACTTGATTTAGACAGGGAACTGTGGGATGGGTTGAATTAGCTTGTCTTTCGGGGCTGGTCTTGGAAAAATGCTGGATGTATATTCGTTTTGGGCTAGAACTCCACTAATGATGCTAGGCCAGCATGGGTTGTTACTGTCATTTAGAGGAAAAAACTTCATGTATCTGGAGTATTTAGAGCTGCCTATAGATAGCTATGACACAGGCCTACCCACAAAAATTAGATGACAACTTTTTGACAATCAAAAAGCTTGAAGTAGATTTTTCTAGTAAGATTCTAAGGAAATTACTTGTAAAATAAATCTCCAGCAAATAATGGGTAAAATCAGGTGTAAAGAACATTGTAAGAGAATTAAAATAACAGCCATTGCCTTGGGAACTTGGTTGGCAACGTGTTACTTTGTTACTTCACGGCCTTAGTAAAAATTACCATAATAACTGTTGAATATGTTTAAAGTGAATAGACCTCTTTTTCTAGGTATGAAATAAATGTGTAGGACTATCTGCAAACAGGACACTTTGCCCAGTAATTAACACAGGAAATGCCTTGAGGTTTGGCTTGACATCACGATGTGTTGCTGATGCGACCAGATCCTCTCTCTGGTACCTGGTGGTGGGTACAAGTGCCCACCTAGCTGGACTGGTATGTTTGCTGTGAACACAGCACGGATTTTCCACCTATGTTCTCACCAAAGCAAGCCCTTTCATAGCACCAAAGAAAAATCTCTTGTTCATAAGAGTAACCCTACTGTTTATTGTGCTGAATCATAGAAATTACGACCCTGCTAAGCTGGAGGATAAACCAAAAAAGAGCTCACGTATACACACTTCCAGTGTAACTCCGAGTTGCCTGCATGCAATTAGCCTGAATCTGTGGTGTTTATGAATTTATGAAATCTGTGGGAACAAGAACATGGTACAAGGAATGGTTTTTAAAAAGGTTCCTACAAACCAAATTAGTCTAAAAGGGTCTTGTAAGACAGTGTGGGTAAACTGGGTCTTTTACAGCTTTTTGGTTAGAAATCTAGACTCACCAGTAACAATTAGGATTCTTTTTGGGCCAAGGCAAATAACTGTGTTTGTAGGGTGAACTGAAAACAGGAATACTAATGTTCAGGGGCAAAATAGTTGGCTAAGATCAAGTTCTTGATGCATTGAGGGCATCATTCAACATGAGACCATCCTGGAGATGGAAAATCTTAGCCTTGGATTGGTGTCCAAGTTGGTGGAGGGCTGACTTTCCTACCACAAAAATCTGACCATTTGAGTCTTGAGCTTCTCACTTATGCTTGAAAATATCACCCACAGATTTTGTTCATAAGCCATGGAGGTGTATTCTCTGTCTTATTCCCAAGGGTGCAGCAGAATGAAAAGACACTCCCTTAGTTTGAGATTTGTTTTTGCCAATGGAAAGAAAAGACATCCTTTCTGTCAACCTTATTAGAGGACATTTAAATCTCCCATGTTTTAGAAAATGAGAAATGTTGCCTTGCATTCAGAAATACATGAGAAGATTCAAGCACTCTTGCTTCTCATTTCTTACCTCACCACTATTGCTTTGGAGTTTGATTTTACCGGTACTTCATATCCATATTGTGACTACTCATCTAAGTAAAATCTTAGGTAATATCAGACTTGTCTTCTCATTTTTCTCCTTTTCCCTTTAATTTTCTCCTTCTTTCTTTCCTTCCTTTCCCTCTTCTTTTCCCCCTTCTCACTTTTTTCCTCTACCATTTTTTCTTCCTCATTCCCTCTCCCCTTCCCTTTTCTCCTTCATCTAAATTTAGTCATCCAAAAATCATCTAAGCTTCATTGAGTATCTTTACAGTCTGTGGAGAGAAGTGGGCATCTTGAGGTAACCAGAGAAGCAGCATATCCAAAGCTAAATAAACTTGAGAAAAATTGGTCGGAAGTTAATTAGTTATGTAGTTAGACCATATGTGAAGGGAGACACTGTCAGCACATATAGTGCATTTCAGAGACAGCCCAGCATTACGACAGTCATTTTATTTGCCCTGTCACCACAACACACTTCTGTCAGCTGCCATCCATCATGCTGCTTTTCCTATCACTGTTTTCTGTTTTCTCAGTCTGATGAGCTAGCCTTACTGTTTGCTCAGGCATTAGTCGGTCCCTGAAAATTGAATCTCAATTTGTAGTTTACGTTTTCAGCTTCTCAGTTCTCTGAGGTTTGGACATTATTTCTGTACTGTCCTTCCATTAGGCAGTTCATGTGTCTGTAAAGCCACCCCACTGTAGGAACTTCCTCCATATCCTCTCTTGGTCTTGACTTTTTAAATCCAATAGATCAAGGCAGCTGCAGTGCTCACATACTCATCTTGCAGTGATGGGTTTCTTTGCTGGCTGATACATCTGGACCATAGTTACACAGATACTCTTTTCATCCCTGAGAAGGCAGTGTGTTATCCCAGTGCCTCTGAGTAATTTTTCTCTTCCTCCTGGTCTTGACGCTGTTTCTGTTGCACTTTGATTTTATTTTATTTTGGTTTGGTTTGGTTTATTCTATTTAATTTCATTTTGCGTCTGTTGCTTTTCAGTTTATATGGGAGGTTTTTTTACAGTGCAGCAGGAATCCATAAATTGTATGCCAGTGAGCAGAAGTTAGTAAACTGCCAGAGAATGTGACTGACAGATTTTGAGATTATTTCAACTGGTTGTCTGTGATAGAAAGGGACTGGATACAAAAAGCCAGAAGGTCATTTTCATTGCCAAGTTCTTGTCTCCAGTGTAATGTTACTAAATGCTTACAATCTTTCCCTTGCACACTTTTCAATTCATCTTGTCTTTCTGCCACCTCAGGTGGTGAATTATTTCACTGTAGTTGTTCCGGTGTCATTTATGACTTCTTTCTTCTGGCTACAGAATGGTGCAAAAGCTGCCTGTAACCTTCTGTGAGTGACATAGCAGTGACATTTACTACTACTGATCCAGCAAACAGTGCAAGATGTACTTTTGTAAGCATAAATTATTAATTACTTTTTCTTTCCTTTGGGATGACTGAAATACCCTTGCTGTAAATGCCCTTTTTAGCTGTGAATGTGTGTGCACTTGGGACCCACGACTGCGAGCAGGTCTGTGTGAGTAACGGCAGAACCTACCTTTGTGATTGCTATGAAGGCTACACTCTGAATCCAGATAAGAGAACCTGCTCAGGTATTACTCCTTTGGTAAATGTGTTCAGCTAGAAAAAAATCACTTTTTAATACCATAACTGGATCTGAGAAGCTACTTGTGTACTTCTGTTGAAACAGTGAACATCTGTATCTTCTTCAATAATAACTCCAATAATAAATCACAGTCTGCTGCAAGTACTGGTGAGAAGTAGTTTGTTTCCATCACCATCCTTCATTAGGGCCAGATGCCAAAACAAAGTCTTCAGATCTAGACACTGTATAGACATTTTCTCCTACCACTTATTCTAATGCCTTCAGTTACTATTGCCATTTCTGAGCTGATTCCAAATAGAAATACATTTAAAAATGTAAATATGCACTCCATCCCAAACTACTTTTTATTAATAATGAGTTGTTTCTCTAACATGCATCTTGCAGCTGTGGACATGTGTGCACCTGGAAGGCATGAGTGTGATCAGATCTGCGTGAGTAACAACACATCCTATGTCTGTGAATGCTATGAAGGCTACACCCTGAATCCAGATAAGAAGACTTGCTCAGGTAAGAACTAAAGGCTACTTTAATATATGAAACTCATGGAGACATGGACATGTTTTCTGTGAGTTACCCTCATTATTTCTAGTTGAAAAATCACTTACAGACATCAACTCTTAAAATAGAATTTACCTGTAGCCTTTCCACTTGGTTCCAATAACAATAAAATTACATTTTTCTTTAAATGTGTTGATTAAAAAACTGCAGTTTGGCACTTACCTAACCATTTTGTGGTCCTCACTATACTTCATAAATCACTTAGTCCCTGGGGGAGGATGAACCTATTTTGGAGATGCCCACCAGCACTGTATCTCCACTGGAGAGTGGTGGCACTAGTCCATAGAGATCTTAAAACCCGATGATTATTCCACGTGGTCTCCATCTCTTCTGTTGAAATGCAGGGCGTTTTGCAGCTTACTGCTTCTGCTTCCGAAGTTGTGCAGGGCTGTGCTATATAGCGACCCCGGTCTTACACTGGCAGCAGCTTCTTTCTTTCCTATTCCTTGCACTGGCATCCTGAAAAGTGAGCCTACTATAAACACTTTCCCCCCCAAATACTTCTCTGGAGTTATTTCTTTAAATGGGAAGTTTTGAGCAGCACCAACCTTAGGGTAGCTATTTTATAACTGGTAAGTGCATCCCTCCCTCTGAGAGCACATAAACATTCTTCTCACTGAAGTTTCTACTCATTTCTGAAGAGAGAACATAACATTCCAGTGCTCCTGCTTGTTTGTTTGTTGGGTTTTTTCTCACTAGGCTTTATATCTCTTTGCCATTTAATAGCATTTCTAGATATCATGTCTGGCTTTTTGTGCCTGTCTTCAGCTCATGGATGAAAATATGAATTTAAATTTGAATTCACCATAGGTACTGCTAATATTGCAAGAAACAACTCTGCCTTGACACGTGGTGGGTTATGGCTCATTTCAGTATGGTGTTTTAGCTTCAGTCCTCCTGGGGATATTCAGGACTGTTAGAATTGCTGATGAAAATCAGAATTACGTGAGATGTGGCATAGTAATGTCTTGCAGTCCCAGTATCTGCCTCCTCCATTAAATAATTAGTAACTGAATTCAGTTGTCTGCAGCATAATATAATGATACAGTAGGGCACCGGTTGAATCCTAATTAAAATGTAATTATAAATGTTGAAGCATTTTAAACATTTGACTGTCTTGGAGGCATTAATTGGTTTCTTTTTCAAAATGTGGTTCACCACAGCCACGGACATATGCGCACCTGGAAGGCATGATTGTGCACAAGTCTGTCTGAGTAATGGTGGATCCTACAGCTGTAACTGCTATGAAGGATACACTCTGAATCCAGATAAGAAGACTTGCTCAGGTAAGACCTGATTAAGGAAATACGGTGTTCAGCTACAAGCAAGTAGGTTTTAAAAATCAGGTTAATTTATGTTATTTTTCTGATAAGCTGTCCAAGAATTTCTGTACTACTCCTGAAAACACAGTACAACTTTTATTTTTTCCTATGTCCTGTAATAATTTGAGATCCATGGCTTTCTTCAGTTGTGTGAAGCTTGTAATTGGTATAATTAAAATACCATATGGCATTTCCCTGAGGACTTCACAGTATTTTCACATCCATGAAGCATGAATTGCCATATCCACCTGAGAGAGAAGGATAATATATTTGCTGGGAAGATGTGGTGGGTACTACCTGTGTCAGAAAACTCTTCAGTCAAGCAGCACAAGGGAAAGATGAAGAAGAGCAAGGACTGTGCTGGGAGAGAGATTACAGTCTGTATCATCATGAGTATGATCACTCTGGTGGGTGTGTTTGAATCTTAAAAAATACTCCAGCCTTAGAGCTCTAGGGGGTGAAGGGAAGTGTTATTCCCCAGTGCTGATGTCTGAGAGGATAGGAGTGTAGATTTAGTTGGTAGTTAAACATGTATGTGTAAGTATAGTACCTACAAATTAATATGTATTCTATATTAATTTTCCTTGATTGGGATTTGAACTTCACTGTTCATCTCTTTGGTTGTCTCATTAATGACTTAGTTATGTAAAATCCTTTTTTCCACTTCCTTCATAATCCCTTTCCTTACTACATTTTGTGTGACAAAGTGCTGAACCAAGGCTTTCAATTCCAGGAGTTCCTAGGCAAATCTCTCCAACTAAGTTACAGGTCTCGCATCTCGAAGAAGTGAAGCTAGAGGGCCTCAGTATTTCTTCTTGCCTAGTTTAGGAGCTGATTTTGTAAATATAGTTCCTAAAATGGACTTTTACCTGGCATTATATAAAGACCATAAATATCTGTGAGGCAATGTGAATACAGCTAGGCATCTTCCTTTGGGCGTCCAATTCTAAACCTCCTTTCATAACACTGATTCTCCCCCTGCATAGTCAAATTCCAGATTATTTCCCCAATATGCTTGCTTATTTTTCCTTTTGAATCTCATTTTGCAGTATGCTGCTAATGAGTTCTCAGCCATCCAGGTCTTTGTGATTTAATAAAAATCATATAGGTCCAAATGGGGGTCCTCCCCTCCCCTCCCCTTCCCTTTCTTCCTCCCTTCCCTTCCCTTCCCTTCCCTTCCCCTCCCTTCCCTTCCCTTCCCTTCCCTTCCCTTCCCTTCCCTCCCTTCCCTTCCCTTCCCTTCCCTTCCCTTCCCTTCCCTTCCCTTCCCTTCCCTTCCCTTCCCTTCCCTTCCCTTCCCTTCCCTTCCCTTCCTTCCCTTCCCTTCCCTTCCCTTCCCTTCCCTTCCCTTCCCTTCCCTTCCCTTCCCTTCCCTTCCCTTCCCTTCCCTTCCCTTTCCCTTCCCTTCCCTTCCCTTCCCTTCCCTTCCCTTCCTTCCTTCCCTTCCCTTCCTTCCTTCCCTTCCCTTCCCTTCCCTTCCCTCCTTCCCTTCCTTCCCTTCCCTTCCCTTCCCTTCCCTTCCCTTCCCTTCCCTTCCCTTCCCTTCCCTTCCCTTCCCTTCCCTTCCCTTCCCTTCCCTTCCCTTCCCTTCCCTTCCCTTCCCTTCCCTTCCCTTCCCTTCCCTTCCCTTCCCTTCCCTTCCCTTCCCTTCCCTTCCCTTCCCTTCCCTTCCCTTCCCTTCCTTCCCTTCCCTTCCCTTCCTTCCCTTCCCTTCCCTTCCCTTCCCTTCCCTTCCCTTCCCTTCCCTTCCCTTCCCTTCCCTTCCCTTCCCTTCCCTTCCCTTCCTTCCCTTCCCTTCCCTTCCCTTCCCTTCCTTCCCTTCCCTTCCCTTCCCTTCCCTTCCCTTCCCTTCCTTCCCTTCCCTTCCCTTCCCTCCCTTCCCTCCTTCCCTTCCCTCCCTTCCCTTCCCTTCCCTTCCCTTCCCTCCCTTCCCTTCCCTTCCCTTCCCTTCCCTTCCCTTCCCTTCCCTTCCCTTCCCTTCCCTTCCCTTCCCTTCCCTTCCTTCCCTTCCCTTCCCTTCCCTTCCCTTCCCTTCCCTTCCCTTCCCTTCCCTTCCCTTCCCTTCCCTTCCCTTCCCTTCCCTTCCCTTCCCTTCCCTTCCCTTCCCTTCCCTTCCCTTCCCTTCCCTTCCCTTCCTGCAAAGATATCCAAACATAGGAACTCCTTCTCAGCTTGTCCTTTCAGAGGTGATGTGTTAAATTTGGCAGAAAACATCAACCTCACACCTCACTTTGTAACCGGCAGCAGGTGCCACATCTCTCTTTTTTTTTAGCAGCCATTTATACTCTTCTGTTTATGGTCTTTTCATTCCATAAAACAGTGTCTTATCCAACTCAATTACAGCTGAAATAAGGCCAAATAGTCTCTTAAAATCCAGTTATTTATTCTCTGATATTCCTTTGGATAATTCATTTGTAACTGGGCCACTGCTAGTTCAGTTCCTTTTGCAATCTGTTACAACTGCAAAAAAAGTGTTACCAGTATTCCAAAAATTGTATTATTTTTGTGATGTTGATAGCCACACTACAGCGGACTGTGTATACCCTACTATAGCTAATAGCATGCTGACATGCAATAAAAACATCCTGGTTTGAATCCAAATGAAGATATGTTTGCAAGTGGAAATTGCCAACACCAACTAAAAAGGCTGAAGTTTGGGTATTGATTAATATTCTTCTCTTCTCAAATGCCTTCCTCAGCTGTCGATATGTGTGCACCTGGAAGGCATGACTGCGAGCAGGTCTGCATGAGAGATGATCTGTTCTATACCTGTGACTGCTACCAAGGCTACACCCTGAATCCAGACAAGAAGACTTGCTCAAGTAAGAGCAGCTTGCTGTTCCCTGTTCCCCCACACCCTCCCCAGCTAAATACATGTATTGAAATAGCTCTCATTAGCAGGTTAATTTATTTAGATCTCTTTGAGAAACTTTCACATGCGTGCAAGTGTTACAAGACAGTTCTATGCCACTCTGCCTTTTCCACTTCGAGCAACATTCAGAGATACAAAGCACTTTATATGCAACAATGCTAGTAACTGCTTACCATTTGGTCTTTCTTTATTATGTAATAACTAAGGCCTTCACTGCATTTTAAAAAATCATGCAATATTCAGCAAACCCAAACTGAGAAATAATTGAAGAGAGAAGAGCTGGGGCTAGTCACACACTTTGCAATACTGTGGAATCTGCATACTACCATGCAGGAGACAGTTTGAGGTGATGTCCTCCCCTCGGGCTGAATTTCATATTGCTGTTTGCTTCTTTAGCTTCCCATTGACTTTGCGTTATAGTGAAAATGTAATAATTTTAGAAGTGTTTCTTTCTTTCCCGGCCTCCAAACTGTAAAGCTATTGTGTACTGGAAACTTTTCCTAGCATACGTTTGGAGGTGGTCTGGAACCTCACGGCTGGTGAGGTCAGGCAGCTGCAGTCAGAGTGAGCACAGACTGTACAAAGTACGGACTGAGGGAGACCCCAGTAAGGCAATTAGTTTGTCTTGCTGCTCCAAGGCAAGACCAGTTACACATCTCAGTAGTTCCTGGAAAAATTCACATAAGAGAGGCTCCCAGCATGGAAAAGCATTGCTGTTGGGAAGCATTAAAAAAAAGTTACCTTTTTTTCGGGTAACTGTGTCTCCAAAATGCGTTCTGTAGGAACTGATGTGTTTGCACCAGGAGCCCCTGGCTGTGAGCAGGTCTGTGTGAGTAATGGTGGGTCATACACCTGTGACTGCTATGAAGGCTTCACCTTAAATCCAGATGAGAAAACATGCTCAAGTAATAATTTATTGTGTTTTTTACTGAATTTATTTAATGAAGTGCCTCTCTTTAATATGTTAAATCCTTTTAATCTGTTTGAGAAACATTCCATCAGCTCACAGACTCCCTGTAAATATCATCCTTTTCCATTCTTTCCTTCCTGTTTCCACTACATTTTGAGCTATTTTGGTCCTTCTTGTTTAATTATAGCAGTTACTGTATTTAAAACTGCAGTTGACTCTTACTTATCATGACACATTTAAGGGCTTCACTGGTTTTAAAAAAAAAAAAAATCTGTTATAATCTGCATTTCTTTATCAAATGGGAGTAATTGGGAGGATTAGCAAGACAGGGTTCTGGGGCATATGTCTCCAGAGCATGGGACTTAATTGTGTACCACCACTTGGAGGATGGTGGGGAGCCAGAGGGGAACAGAACTGGTGCTAGAAGAACCACAGCAATGCTAAACCATATGTTCTTGTCCGCTCCTCCAAGCTGAGTGGGGCAGATGTGAGCTCACCAGCTGACTCGCCTTCAGATGGGCAATAATGGCATCAACTCTTGGCAGAACCTCTGCACCATTTGATGTAGAATCAAAGTAAAATTGGGTTGGAAGGGACCTCAAGAGGTACGTAATCCTATCTCTGATTCAGAGCAGGAATAATTTGCCATTTCATCAAGTGGCTAAGGACCCTGTGTAAGAGCAAAGTTATGAAACTGGTGGATATAGCCAAACACCATCAGCAAAAATAGTAATTTTTTTGTAGGTCTGGACATAAATATAAATGCAGTGCAAAAACACAGCTCTAGCATGTTTTGTATGAATTGTTGGGCATCCCAGTGGCAACGTGAGTGTCCAGGATTTTGAATATCAGATACTGGAAGACTCTAGATTTCACAGAAGGACTAGAAAACTTCAGGGTACACTTGGGAAGTTGCCAAAGCTGGTTGGAAAAGTAATTTTGTTAAAATAGTCATAATCCAAGGAGGATCTGTATCTGTCATTGGAGAATTTAAATGCAAACATAAAAAATTAACTGGCAGTTGGTTGGAAACCAACTGTGTTGGTGTGATATTTTGAACTGGCCTTCCTCCAGCTGACTTTTGAACAGCTCTTTTTTCTACGTTGACCATAAAGCTGGTGGAATGTTCCAAAGGAGGGAGCTGAACAAATACAGGCTCAGTGGAATCAAGGAGACACCAGTTTCAACATTGGCTGTAAGACAAACAAATTTCTGCACTGCTAGAACTGAATCTGTTCATAGTTTTTGCAGTTTCCCTGTAATATGGATATATCAATGGCATGATTGATAAACAAAAAAAGAAACCAAAACAATTCAGAAAAAAAAGAAAATTTGTATCCAGGTATAATATTTCTATTGTTTTTCTGTTACAATGCTCACATAATTTGTTGGCATTCATTAGCTATGTGTTTATATATCTATGGAAAAAATAATTGAATAATCTGCAGTCAACACCTTTGCAAGCAATGTAAAAAAACATGTACAAAGAGACAGGTATTACATACAAGTAATACCTCTAGAAAACTTGTTGATATGTTTGTTCTTGGCCTGCAACAAGTGGTACAGCTTGCCATAACTCTTACTTTCTAGTAGGTGAGATTAAATTGCCTTTCATGTAGCTGAGAACTCAGAACCATCAGCTGATGCCTGATGTTATTATACCACAATGAAATTATGATCTTTCTGAGCCCTTTGTGATCATCCCTGGTTTTGTGGTAGATTATGGAAAAAAAGGAATTTTTAGGAACAGCTGAGGCTGGTCCCCTGTGAGTCTGGAAGACTGAGGGCAAGCCCTAGGAACAGATCCAATGGAACCACTGTGGAGTATGGCGATGTTTGAGATTGATGACTTCTCTGTCATACTAACCAGCACCTCCATTAATATATTGCTGTACCTTTCTACTACATTTTAAATTCGTTTGGGCCTATTTGCATATTGTTATTCCCTCCATCCATATTCATGTGACATTGGGATGGACTCATGTTCACACCTCTTGAATAAAAAATTATAATCCCTATGTATGCATATTGCCAGTGTTACAGGTGAAGAATACTTGTGGGGTGATACACATTGATGATTTAGCTGAACCTCTATTGCTTCATATTTAAAATTAATACATGTGTTCCTGCTTTCATTTTTGTGTTATTTACCAAGTGGTAAATTAAATTCTTCTAATTTCTTCCCAGGCTGAGACTTAGGTATCTAAATTCCACCCACATCTCAGAAACCGATGCAAACAGATGAACTTCTGACACTGGCTGGTTTTATGTCCCGAAAATCACTATGTGCCTTCCTGCTTGGCTTGCAAAACTCCTGGAGGCTTAACTTGGGACTAATGCATTCTCAGAAGTTCTGTGATTGGGAGTGATGGGTACCCCAAATGTCATTACAATCCAGCTTTGACAGGACAGCAACCCTGATTTTGTATAGATAAGTAGAATTTAGATTCTATTTAGATACATTTAGATATGAGGAATAAATTTTTCACAGTGAGGATGGCAAGACAATGGAACAGGTTGCCCAGAGAAGTTGTGGAAGTGTTGAAGGCCAGGGTGGATGGGGCTTTGAGCAGCCTGGTCTAGTGGAAGGTGTCCCTGCCCATGGCAGGGGTTTTGGACAAGATGATCTTTGAAGGTCCCTCCCAACACAAACCATTTTATGATTCTATCATTCTTCTGAAGAGAAGCCCAACAAGTTAGTCATGGCCTTAAATACATCTAATTGAATAGATTCTGTTTACAGTGATGCCAGTGGCCTTCCTGTATGGATAGTCTGATGGTCAAAGTACTACTCACAAGATGAAGACCTGGACCACAGGTTCAGTCTGCATCACCTGAACACCCTCCTCCTCTTTCCCAGGGTGCCCTACCTTTTGGGATGGGAGATATTCTGGATGAGAGGGACAGGTAACAGGTGAAGGGAAGGTTCTCTCCAGCAATTAGAGTTGATGGGGGAGGCTGGTTGGCCCCTGCACTCAGACCTCTTCTTATATTTTGCTCAATAATCGTCAAATTTAATGAGTGCGGAGGATCCAGGTAGGCAGGCGAGGAACGCCCTGTTCTGCCTCCTCCTTGGTTAGAGTCAAGCTCTCTCTTGCCTGTCCCATTTCTGAACTATGACACTTGTCTCTGGCTACACACTGGTCCCTGTTCACTGCTGTCCCTCCTTCCTGGCTGCCCTGGTGCTTGCTGTAGTCTCACAGCATGAGTTCAACTCCTGTTGAAAAATCAAGGATTTTCCTGGGATATAAGTGTTTGATAATAGTCATAAATATTCTAAATGCTCTTTTCTTTCTTAGGAGCCATAACAAGCAGTCTCGTAACAACTGAAGAGTCCTGTAAGTGTGAAGCCATAGCTGCCCTGCAAGACTCAGTCACTTCACGCCTTGAAGCTCTGTCCACAAAATATATCCTTTTTCTTACATGATCTTATACATTCATCTCTTTACTGTTATTTTAGAGGCAGCTGTTTTGATATAAGCTAGGGAAGGAACATTGCTCAAAATAGAAAGCATTTTCGTGGTGATTTTAGAAATGTTATGGAGCAAAATCTTGGTTGTTGCAAATACCACTATGTTTTCACATTTCACTGAGGGGCTTTATTATCAAGATGCAGATAAAATGCATATGCCACATGGCCTACACTATATATGCTGTGTGGAACATCAAGCACTGCTCTATTCATAATTCTTCCAGATGACTTTTACTGAATAGCAAATGCTCAGTTTTGAGCCCTCCTCTTATGTCCCCAAATTTTCAAGACAACTTCAGAGGCAGTGCAACAACAGTCCCATTCGCTGTGGTATTCCTCTGCATCCCTCCACAGGCAGGTGCTGTCACAGGCAATTTTCAACCACCACTTTCTTTTCCATGAAAATGTGCTAGCGTATGAATATCCAGCTGCCAGGGTATACAAGCATGGGAGAGCTGCAAGGTAGGGTGTTGAGGCTGAAGCCACTAGGCAAGATTTGGGTCCACGCAGTATCTGAAGTGCAGGCTGGTGGGTGCCAGCTATGCTGTGCTGGAATTTGCTGGCTTCATTTGCTGCAGTGCGGCGCCTGTGGCAGTGAAAAGAAATGTAGTCAGCCCCCAGATTAGACATTTCACAAACATGTGGGAGAGAAAAAACAAAAAACCAACAAAAATACCCCCACCCCCCAAAAAAAAGAGAAAGTGGTGAACTCTGTGGTACCCCAGCAAACCTGAATGCTGGAATAAATGCCCTCAGATGGCACAGCAGGAACTAATAACTGGAAGATAAAGTTGGGCAAGCTGTGATTCATCATAAGGCACAATTTTTAGAAGTTACAGTGGTTGATCACTGTTACAATTTACCAAGGATTGTGGTAGATTTTCATCAGTGGAAATTTTTGAGACTGCATACTTTTTTTTTTCTGTAAAAGGTGCTCTTGTTCAAATAGGATTTGATTTAGAGGAGCACTGTGGTTTTCATCCTGACCCCTGGGGCTTCAAAATCAAGGAAGAGTGGGGTATTTAGGATTAATCAAAGGAGGAGAGAAAACTAGTAGAGTTTTAAACATGAACTTGTCATTTATACAGATAAATGATTTTTTCAGTTTCCCAAAGCTTCTGAAAGTCAAATGAAAATTTCTGCCAAGGGCACAAGACTTTCACAGTTCTTGTATAAATACAAAGTGATTTTTGTAAGCTCTAATTGCGAATCCCTCTTCCTGTAGTGTCCTTGGAGTTCAGTTTATCTGCCTGGGAAAGGTGAAGGGAAGACTGATTTTCCTTGGATTATAATATATAATTCCAGGGAATCTAAGTAGTTAAAACTGAACACCGAGATAATTAAACCTGTAATGACGTCTCAATAGTAGCATGTCCTTCAGAGATCAGTCTTTCTGCCCCAGAGAGCTAATGTTAAGCCAGAAAATGCAGTGGTTTCAAGTTAGGAATATACTTTGTTACAAAGAACTGAGGCTTTCTTTCAAAGTTGTTCTTTGGTGGGCAATTTGTATCCCTAGCATCCTTTCAAGGCAACCTGGAAAAAGAAGGAAGAGACAATGACCTGTGCTGCTCCTGAGCCCTGAGTGTCACTTGGTCCAACTTCCAAGAAATTAAAGTTGTTGAGACCATTTTGGAAGTTGCCAGACCTTGACAGATCTCTAACATGTTTTGCAACCTCTGGTTCAAGCATGTATTGACCTCATCTAGAAGAGAGATTGTTTGTTGAAAATGCAGCAATGGGAAAGATTGTGAATAAAACAAACCTTATAGCCATCTATCTGATTGCCCTTAACAACTGACCACTAGATGAAGTGTCTGAGAAGCTGCAGGCATATCAAGGCAGACAGCAGGTTGTCTGAGCTATCATTCTACTTAGTTTTAAAATAATCTTTCAGAATCAATCCTTTTTACTGCATTCAGCAAGCTTTATTTTGTTGCACAGCTTACAAAACAGCAGTTGGTTTGTTACTATTGGCAAATGCCAGGAAGACTCCAGGAAGACCACAGTCTTGAAAATATAGTGACCCTGAGGATTTTCATGTACAGTCACTTTATAACCATAAGGCTACCTATACCTGCTGTGGCTTCACTTTTGTACTACAAGTAGTACAGCAGGTACTGCTTTTCTGCAGTAACTGCATTTTTATTCTCTTATTTAAAAGTAAGTACAGAAAAAATGAATAGACACAGTATATCACATTATATAAAACTGTGAAATGGCAAGGCAGACTAAAAATGTGACCATATCTTCTGTCCATTAATGAGAAAGTAAATTGGGGTCTTCTAACTTGTTTCAATAAAATAAAGTATGATATGCACACTGATGTTGGAAGTTTTATTCTATACAACTTCAGGAATATGTGTTATGAAAAAAAGTTTAATGAAAACAAGGAAACAAAACCTCAGAGATAAAGGAGGCAAAAATGGAGGAAATCCACAGAAATAAACAGGATACTACCCCCAAGTCACATACTTGGAAAAAGAACCGTTTGATTTTAAAACCTAGAAGTCCTTGTTAATATAAATAAAAGGTTTGATAGTAATTTCAAGTATTAATAATGTTGTTTAATACTCCAAAGGATGAAAGATGTCCTCCAGTTTAAGGTTTTTATCTTGCAAGATTTCCTTATGTGATTAGTCAGTCATTCCTGCTGTCATACCACAGACTTTACTGAGACTACTTATGTCAGTTGGACTTGTAGGATAAACACAAAAGCTAACAATTCAAACATTTAATTATTGAAGGAATCCACTCATTTTGCACACTTGGCATTTATAATCAGCCAAATGTTTTAGAAACTGTATTTAGATAAATTTGAAGATGGAGTCAAAACTATGATTTATTTATTTATTTATTTATTTAGAATTGAAAAATCCAACGTATTTGTAAAGCTTTGCAATTTAATTACACAAAGTATTCTATCAGTAGCTAGTATGCTGAGGACATATTATAACACCACCTGTGCTTGCTTCATGCCCTGCATGTATTTGATACCAACAATTGCAAGGAAAATTGGTGGGCAGAAGTTCAGTTATCATGTTCATTGCACATGCGAGTGAGACTTTAGGTATGTCTATATAGTAATGTTAAGTTATAATATAACACTAGCTAGCACAGTTGAACATGGGACACAGCTTCATCAAGGGCTAAAAATGTGACTATAAACTCTCCAAGACTGCTGGATTGGTCTATGGTTGATATTTTGTGATGTGACCGCACTGATATTAATTTGCTGTAGTTCAATTAAAGTTAGCATGGGCCAACCTAGCTATGCTACACTTGCTTCCTCAAAGTGCTATGTATGCATATTTTTTCTGTAAGTCATGGAGTTTTATATTCAGCACTTTGCTTACTTTCACATCCTCTGCTTAGACACGGGTATTATACCAGGATTTATAGGGCCAGAAGTATGCCTTGGCCTCCATAATTGGTAAGAATAAACAAGTTGTATATCTAATGCAAGACTTTTCAACTTCTTGGCAATTGGGAGTGGATGACAACAGTCCCATTTACATTAAAGCCAGCTGTCAGATAAGAAGTATGATTTTATATGATAGTGGAAAATTGTCCTGCAGGCCAGATGTGTCTTGCAAGCTGTTAGCTGGCCAGGCTTTGTTTCATGCATTAGTAGTCATAGCTCCATTTTATGTTGCAAATGAGTGTTCAATTCCTCTGAGCAATTATCTTGTCTCACTTTCTGTTTGTGAGCACCAGGCAAAATTCCAAGGTCATATAAGCGATTTCTTTAAAATAGAACATACCAGTATGTCCTATTCACTGAACATTTTATGTACTTGTTGATATGGAATGAGTAATTATGCTGTTTTAATTATTGGGGCAGTAGAACTTTAATGTAGAGAATGGTTATGAAAAAAACCCAAAATTTCGTCTTTTGCACGGTATTTTAGATTTATTTTTATTCTGAATAGAGTAGAATAGAATAGAATAGAGTGGAATATTTCAGTTGGAAGGGACCTACAATGATCAACTAGTCCAAGTGCCTGGCCACAGGCATTTGCCAAATTACTTTTAGCTGTCTTATTCAGCTCTAAAATGCTTACAGGGGTTCAACCAGCTTTGTGTTATGGGTCTATCTCATGTATGTGCTTCTAAGTTGGCATCAGTCAAAAAGCTGGATGTCCAGTGCTCCTCACTGTTGCATGTTCAGTAACTTCAAAAAAATGATGTGATGATAACCTGTGGCTGATTCTATTTCTCTGTGTTTCCAGATAGCCTCTCTGAGAAGAGGGGAACAGCACTAAACTTGACAAGATGCAGGTTTCACAACTTGGGTTTGTCATGATCCTCCTTTGATATTGAACAAATTGCTTATATTTCAGTGTTTGTGTTGAGGATAATTGCACTGTAGAGTGCTTAGCCAGTAGGAAAATGAGGAGGATGGCCTGGGAGACATGGCACTTCTATTTCTCCCATGTCAGGCAGGTGAGTTTTTACAGCACGATGCAGAAGACACGGGACCGACTGTCTTCTGTACATCTCCCATGTTCCCCTTTTCTGTCAATCAGCTACAAAACAGCTTTGGTATGGAAAATATTTCTTTTGCAGCTGGGTCCAACCTAGCCCGGAGTCAGTGCTGCAGAGCCAGGCTGCTCCTGAAGCCCTCCGCACCCCTCATGTGGGCACAAATCCAGGCTTGATCCTTCCCCTGCTTCCTACACTGCTCAGTGTCCAAGAGCTTTGTAAGAGTAGCCATGGGGCTTGCCCACCCTCTCTAACCCCCTGAACCAAGGCATTATTCATCTGTGTACGTGAGGAACTGACTGACCAGACCTGGCAGTGGGTGCAGGCAGCACCTTCCCAGGATCGGGAATGGTATCCAACACCTGTGGCCTCAGCCACAGCCACCAGTTACCTCAGGTAACAGCAAGGCCTGGGGCAGCCCTGCGGCTGGGATAACTCTGTGGACGTTTTGATGTGAGCTACACCACTGAAAACACTATGTGCAAACACTTTGGGATTCGCAAGCTTCAAGGTTTTCCTACATGTAAAAGCAGAGTGCGCTTTATTAACGAATTACCAAGTGCCTTCTACCCAACTGGAGTACGACCGTCAATGGCTGTGGCGGGGCGGGCAAGCCCCCAGCCCACCTCCCAGCTCAAGGGCCCACCCGCCGGCGGCTGGCAGCGGCCTGCGCAGGCCGCCACGGTGCCCCCGGCGCTGCCGCCGCCTCAGCCGGCGCCTCAGGGGGTGGGGGCAGGGCTCGGCCCCGGCCCAAAGCAGCGGCAGCGCTAGCGCCTGATGTCGTGGGGCGGGTGGCGGCGCGTTAATGGCGTCTCTCGTCTCCCGCTGCCGGAAACAGCGGAGCGCGCGGCCTGGGCGGGCTTCCGGCGGCGGTTGCCAGGGTGACGCGGTTAGCGAGGAGGCCGCGCTGGGCCCGCTGCGCCGCGCTGCCGTGAGGCGCCGTGTGCGTCCCGCCTCGCTCCGCCGGGATGTTCATCTACCTCTGCAAGAAGGTGCTCCCGGGGCACGGCGGAAAGTCGCGGTGGTGGGGGGGCAGGCAGCCCTAGGGCAGGCGGAGATCCCCGCTCCCCCTGCCCGCTTCGGCCGGCGCCTCGGGGCGCTGAGGGAACCCTGGGGGCTCCCTCCCGCTGCCTGCGGCTGCTGCGGCTCCGCTAGCGCTGGTGGGCGGCCGTGGGCTTGGTCCCTGCCCGGAGCGTGCCCTGCTCTGCCCTTCTCGCTCCCTCTCGGCCTGGGTTTGGGGCTTGGGGTTTCGTTGGTCTTCAGCTGGCTCCTGAGCAACTGCACCCCCCAGGAGACCTTGGACATAATTCCAACTGGAGACCAGCTCGTGGCAAAGCCCTGCGCGCTGCGTGATACCTCTCACCTGTTTTGTTGCACTTCCGTGCACACCTTTGAAGATGCCCTCTTATTACTTACTGCATGCGTTAATTTCCATTTTTGCAAGTGTTGTGTTGCACGGTGTCACTAGTGCTTGTAGCTTTAATTGTCTTCTGTCCCTTTTTGCATGTGCTGAAGAAATAATTTTATCTTGTGTGCTATCATAGGTGTCTTTGAGGTGTTTCTAATAGAGTATTTTAAAATAAAACATGATTCTTACAACTGTGTAGGGAAACAAAATATTTCTTTTATAGATTGCAATTCCTGGTAATGTTCGATTGAGATGTATTTCCTGGAATAAGGATCAAGGCTTCATAGCCTGTGGTGGAGAGGATGGATTACTCAAAGTTTTAAAATTGGAAACACAGACAGGTAAATGAGGGTTGTTTTGTTTTGTTTTGGTTTTTTTAAGAACAAAACCCACCATACTTCAGAAAGCATAAGTACTTCCACAAGTTACTTGACAATATTTTATATTGTGTATATTTTAAATCTGTACATACATTTGTATAAACATCAAATGTGCTGTCACTTTCTTTTGAACACTTTTCTTCCAGCTTGTCTTACATGGCACACATGTAGTTTGTCAACCTGTTGTATCTCCTGAAGTATTCTTCAGTGCTGCTTCTTTTCAGGGCATATTTCTTTCTTGTTTGTATAGGCTTCCAGTTTATTTTTGAACTGATTTTGTTATTTCTTAATTTTGTTTGGATGTTCTCTACCATCTTCATTATTTTAGGGAGTAAGCTCTGGGGTTTTTTACTTTTATATAAATATGTTCCAAGAAAAGTAAAATCCAGTATATTTTCAAAACCTTTTAAACCTTATTCTGAAGGTAACAAAATGTGATAGCCATAGTTGTTGTGGGTTTTTTGTTTGTTTTGTTGTTTTTTTCTTGAAAAAACGCTAGGCCATAAAGAACATATGAACTTGGTTGAGTATGGTATGACTAGCAAACATGTTGAATTGAGGGGTGGAAAATTAATCCTGTGGTTAGAATTTACTTATAGGTGAATAATTTTATCTGTGTAAATAGTGATTAGATGTGCAGTATTGATAGAGGCACAGTAGTATGTATGCTTTATTAGAATTATTTTGTAGCTATTTTTGTTATTTTTAGATGAAGCAAAAATAAAGGGACTTGCAGCTCCCAGCAATCTTTCTGTGAATCAAACTCTTGAAGGTCATAGTGGTAAGTGTATTTGAGCATTTAAAATACTTTTGATTAGAATAAAGAAAAAATACAAGATTTTGTGAAGTTGATAGAATAATTTTGCTGTATCTTTTTATTATAAGCTTGAAATAAAGATTATCAATATTCAACTCGGGTATATAACAGCTTGGCTATCTATTTTTACGAAGTTATCTGATGAAAGACCTACAGTAAATCTTTCATGATTTGACAGTGAATTACTGGGTTGAGAATGAAACTTACCTAGCCTTACCTCAGTTCTCCTGGCTGATACTGTATGTGTGACATGGAATGGAAGCTGCATAAACCAAGCTCTGCTCTGCCTGTTACAATTTAAAGTTTGCTTATGTATTTTGCAAGATTAAGTCTGTGAACTTTGAAATTACAGTGTAACTTGTTTTGTATTTACATCAGGCCTTGCTTTTTCCAAATTATTTGCTTCCCAATTATTATCCTGAGAAGGAAATACTGGTTTCTGTTTCAGTGGATGATGCTATTGTATGTGTTATATTACAGAGGGACCTTTTTTTAAAAAAAAAATCAGGCAGTGCTACTGGTATAGTAATTGTTATCTCAGACTTCAGCATGGTTAATCTGGAAATGCTACTTAGTTGCATGGGACTAGAATATATTTTTAGGTATTTACATAAAAGATCATTATACATTTGTTCACATACTCCTTTGGTAGATGACAGATAAAGAGTGCTTTATAGCAGAAGAGAAAAGCTAAACTAATGAGCAGTTGATGCTGGAATTGCTGAGTTAAACAATGATGTTCTACTGTGGTTTAAAAAAAAAGAACAATTTTCTTTTACACTGTATACACTGTATATACAAAGTTTTAAACTCTGTACAATAGGTTAAATCAGAAATGAGACTAAAAGCCTTGTTTTTTCTAGTGATACATGTGGATAAGCCTTTTTTTTTATAGTGTCTGTAAGATTTGCTTATATGTTATGGTAGCTTTACATTCCCTTCTGAAGAAATCAAAGGTAGTTCAGTAAACCTGATTTCTGTCTTAAATATATCTTCATTTTCCATTTATTGACAAATTACAGAATGTGTATATACATAGACTGCAGTATAGTATACAGACAAAGTTTAGAGAGGTTAGAAAACAGGCTAGAGAAGGATAGTGTGTGAAAGTAAAAATTGAATGCAGGGAAATTGGATGGGGAGGAATTAAACTCTCATGTGAGAAATGTTGTCACCATCTATGGATAATGGGATATGAAGAGAATGGTAAAATCCTTATGCTATTTGACAAAATGTTTTTTTACTGAGGATTTGCAGTTGAAACCTGCCAACAGTCAGGTTATTTTTAGGGACCTGGTTAAAAATGATCTAAAAAATTAATTGTGACAAGTTGATTTAGTGGATACTTTGAACAGACGTCTTCAATTCTGAAGTAGATTACTGTTACTTTGAAAAATTCATTCAGGATATCTTCGATCGCATCTGTTGATAAATGATGGAAATGCTGAAAAAATGGAAAAAACTCAGAGGAAATGGATGGCTAGTGGTGAGGGCATGAAAGAATGTGATGCTTGAAGTTGGCAATTCAGTGTTGAACTGATTAAATAAGATGCTGCATAGAAACAGTTTGGATGTTTCAAGTCAAATATGTATGAGTAGGATCCCATATGAGACTTCATGGTCTGAAGGAATTGATTGTAGAGTGCTGTTCTTGGTGATTGGGAGATTTTGTTTTAGAAGTGCAACCCTACTGAAGATCAAGTTAGTAAGAGGAAGGAAGAAACAAAACTTAACGACAAGTTTTGTCAGCTTCCCAGATTAATGTGTCAGAGGCCGTCAGAAATCGCAAAACTGTGATTTGGGGTTTATGTACTGAAGGAACATTCTGAACAGAATTTGGAGAGGATGTTACTCAAGTGGGTGAATACGGAAGCAAAAGGAGCCCATTAGCTGAATTTTGAAAGAAGAAATGAGTGATACAGGAAGAATGCCTAAAACTAAATCAAAGTCAGCAGTGCAGATTTCTGATAGGCTCCAGGTTGATTAAGCTGGATGTGGTGGTTTTTATTAATGTATTTAAATGATGTAAATAAAAAAAAAAGTTATATCATTTTCTAGGTTCCGTGCAAGTGGTGACATGGAATGAACAGTATCAAAAACTGACTACTAGTGATCAAAATGGACTCATCATTGTGTGGATGCTGTATAAAGGTATTCTACAGATTAAATTTGAGATGGGGATAATATTCCATCTTGTAAAAAACATTTTCCTATTTTCCTTTTCAGCAATTTTTTAACTGTTTTTCAGACTTCTTAGTTTGCAGACTGTAAGGCTCAAAATAGATTTAAAACAATTTCCAAGTTTTTATTGTAATACTTGTCTACATTTTTCATAGTGTAGTTACATATGAAAAGACATTTGTCCTCCAGAGCTACCTTAGCCATATGCTTGGTAAACTGCTCTAAATTTATTATCTGTGTTCCTCCCTTGGAAGAATATAGTATATTGAACAAAAAATACCCAGGAAGCAGTGCTTCTTTGTGTAGGTTCTGTTCTGGATATCTTTGTAATATTTAAATACTTCTGCAAAGTACATGAAGCATAGACATGTTTGTAAAACTACAAGAACTTAGCAACCCTGCTTAGAACATCAATTAAATACTTTCATAAAAACAATCTCTAGAAATGTTTAATTAAGGCAGTGAACCATTACGACTAACCAGTGTATTGCTGTAATTGGCTTTTATTGTTCTTGACCTTTTCACACATCCGTATACTTCTCTGGTATGTTTAAATTCATTTGAAAGCCAGCAAACCTCACAGGGAAATTACACACTTTCCAACATATGGGAATGAAAGTAAAGGGTTTTCTTTTTCTCTTGGGGATTTTTGTTTAATGAAAAATGGAAAGAAATAAAATCTCAGCTCAGATTCTCATTTCAAGAATAAAGAATATCACTTGATTGATCTTTCTGCCTGATATGTGGTGGCTACTGTCACAGAAATAATCTCTTAATTTTGGAAAAGAACCAGTAAATTATTTAATATGTATTCCTATCAAAGACTGTTCTTCCCTCCATTTATGTTTCCTAGTGTATTCTTGCCAGTTCTGAGATTACGCAAGCACAGATCTCTTCCTGTAGGGTCTCTCCTGTCTTTGGCTCCTGTCTCTGAAAGTAGCTCACACCTGAACACTAGGTTTCACAACAATTACATCTGTGTAGTCTGGGGGACACTGTAGCATAGTCTTGCTAGAGTTTTATGGGAAGGGCAGAATGTTGTTTTTAATTCCTTTCCAAAACTTACTGCTACTGTAGCTCTTTGTTGTATATGACACTGCAGAGTCGTATGTAACCTACTGTCTCACGTTTACTTATAAGCAGCCCAGGTTTCTCTTGTTTCATTGAAGACCAAATTTGATTGCTTGGTAACTCATAAACTTTGTGTGCTGTATTTGGGCTTTTTCAAAACAACGTCAGGAATTCATATTGCTAAGAAATCTCATTACAGTCCTATTTGCGTATCTTTCTAATTAGAGAGTAATTTTTCTCTTTGAGTTCAGTGATTAGCATGTACCTTGACTCCACTAGAGGATTATCAAATCAGAAGTATAACTCAGTTTTTCATTCACTACCAATAGGTGCTTGGTATGAAGAGATGATTAACAATAGAAATAAATCTGTTGTTCGAAGTATGAGCTGGAATGCTGATGGACAAAAGATTTGTATTGTATATGAAGATGGAGCTGTGATTGTTGGATCAGTGGATGGTAAAATTTAAGCTCTACTAATTGTGGTGTTACATAGCTTTTGTTTTCAGTATTATGTACATAGTGGCTCTGTTTCTCTAGATAAATACAATTGATAGTTACTTTTTAATTGTTGCTTTGACTTGCTTAAGCTGTTTTATTTTTTACATTGGTAACTTGCATCCTATTTTTGATTTTGTAGTATGTTTATTAAGTACAGTCGGTGTTCTATTACAGGCAATCGCATTTGGGGAAAAGACTTGAAAGGTACTCACCTGTGCCACGTGGCCTGGTCCTCTGATAGCAAAGTCTTACTCTTTGGAATGGCAAATGGAGAGATTCACATTTATGACAATCAGGGAAATTTTATTGTAAGTTCATGGTGGTATAATAAAGGTATTAACTTCAGCAAGCATAAATCCTTACTTCCTCTTAATTTATTTCATGTTTGTTTGTTTAGTTGGTGGATTTCAGTACTGAGAACTGGACAGGGTCTTGTGCATGAAGTTGTTGCTCAAGTTTTATGCAGCTGCAACTTTTTAATATAGTTATTTCTTTCTTGGGAGCTAAATGAATATTGCATCAACTAATGCCTTTTTGCCTTGCAATAGTTACTGAAATTGTAAAAATACATTTGGTGATACTAATTAAATTAAATTCATGTTAAAAGGACTAGCATGCTTTGTAGACTAAAGCAATAGTTTATTTTCTTATTGCCTCTGTCATTCTTTATTCCATAAGGAATGTTACGTGCTTCAGAGAAAACCTGATAAGTGGAAAAATGAAAGGAAGTGATTATAATATTGCTGCATTCCTACAACTTTGGTTTAGTTATTTATTTTTATCTGCTTACTTGGAGTATTGGACTATGACTATGACAAAATGCTAAACAGAACTAAACCACTATCTTTGAAAAGAGCAACATAATTGGAACCATATTCTTAACTTTTTAGATGCCTATTATGGTGAATTTTCTTTCCCTGTGTCCCTTTGCCTTCCTGTTTTCTTTTCTTTACCTTCCCCACTGTATCTATCTTTCTTACCACTGTGTGAGTCATGGCATTTCCAGCATGTGCTGTAAATCAGTGAAATTCTTTAAGTAAGTTGTCACTTCCCTGCCCGCCCCCCCCCCATCCCCCTTTATCAACAATATATATGGTTGTGCTCTGCCCCACCGTGCTCCCACCCCCCTTCCATAATTTACCTGGTAGCCCTTCTAGAAGTGATCCAGGTGCACTCTTTCAGAAAAAGCCCTTACCTGTGTTACCAGATGTACAGGGCTAATTATTAAAAAATAAACTTACCTTAATTGGTGTTCTAGTTCAGACACTTATTTTTTACAATTATTTTTATATATTTTTTTAAGACACTTCTATCAAGAAAAAGCTGACAAAGATTTTTTTTTTTTTTTTAAAATCTTTTGGCCAGGAATGGTTTGAAATTATTTTTGTTTTTTGCAAAGTGCCAGTGGGGTTCCTTATGTGTATGTGCATGTGGTGGGGACTTCTTGTTTGTTTGGGTTTGTTTCGTTTTCTGTGGTTTTAAGTTACTTTTCAAAGAATGAAAACACCAACGTTAAAGTACTTCTTAGTAGTTAAAATACATGTTTTCATTTGTCTGATCTGTCTGTGAATAAGGAATTCTTTCAAACTCTTAAAATTTTGAAAGTGTGAAGATTTTTTCTTGGGACAGGAAAAATTTTTTCCATAGACATCTTGTCTTCTGCAAGGTATCAGTAGAGAGATAAATTGTTCTTCTAAATAACATTTTGTATATGACTTTAAATGATTAACCATTCTTGTCTAGGTGAAAATGAAACTGAGTTGTTTGGTGAACTTAACTGGAGCATTCAGTATTGCTGGAATACACTGGTATCATGGTACAGAAGGCTACATTGAACCAGATTGTCCTTGTCTTGCTGTCTGTTATGACAATGGAAGATGCCAGATAATGAGAGATGAGAATGACCAGAGTAGGTACAAAATGTGTGTGCTAATTACTGAACTACTCTTGATCCAAAACATCTACTTGTGTTTATATTCTTGATGTTTATTTCTTAAAAACTAGATCCTGTTTTGATTGACACTGGTATGAATATAGTATGTATTCAGTGGAACCACTGTGGAAGCGTATTGGCGGTGGCAGGGTCCCTAAAAGCAACTTCTCAAGAAAAAGATGTAAACATTGTGCAGTTCTATACTCCGTTTGGTGAGGTAAAAATATTCAATATATATATTAAATGTTTTTTTTAATCTTAGAATGTTTTGTCTGTATGGTCATTACTGGTGGAGTTTGGATGCCAAAATGTAGGTGTTTAGTGTGTTTAATGTGCTCTAAGGTATCTAGGATATCTACCTGGATCTGGAAAGATGACACGGGACCAGGTACCCTTTTAGAACCGCAAGTTAGTGGCCAGTGCGAGAACCCAATTGCAAAGTGATGGGATATGTATAGTGTCTAACTTGGAACATCTAACTCGGATACGTCAGTTCAGACTATAGTCAGTAAGTGATTTGGAATGCTTAGGCAGCAGGTAAGATGCTAACTTAACCTCTGGGTATCAAATACAGTGAATGTTCCCCTCTATTTTTATGGCATCAGTAAAACTGAGAAACAGCTTCTGGTACCAGTAAAAGCAACGGCTCAGAAACCTCAGAAAATACTGTTTCTAATCTTCATTTGTCTGTTGGGCATATTGTCTTGTAAATGTTAAAAGACCGCTTTCCTATACATTTCTGTTCATGGTGCTACTCTTGCCTTGCAAGGTAATTTCAGATAATTTCACTTTCCCTCCTAGGCATATATCAGGAAATCAGTAAGTTAGTTTTACGTATCTGAGTGTGAGAAAGTTTGTCCCTTGTACAGAGGAAGTACTGGTTGGCTCTGGGGGTATCTGTGGTAAGCATATTGCTGTGACCTGTGCTGCGAAAGGGGTTAAGATGCAACATCATCTGTAGATTTTCCCTTAGTTGAAAGAATTAAATGGAACTGAAGACTTTGGGCAATAGTTATGTCTCTGGTTGCTGCTTCAGATCAACTGAAATAGGGGTTCCAGACTCTGTATCTAGTGTTTAGAAGTAAATTCTTCAGTGTTTAGAGTTGTTTTGTACTAGTTCTGATATTCAGGTACAGGCTTAACTTTTTGGAAGATGGTATCTTTTGAGAAATGTGTGACCAGCATTGGGACTTAATATTTACATCAGATCAAAGGCATGAAAAAGGTAGTTTAGGCACAAACTAAACTTTGTTTAGGCACAAAGTTATGCCCTCAAAAGGAAAGTTAGATTTAAGCATAAGTATTGGTGTTCTGCTGAGTAAAATATTGTATTCTTTTAAAGCCTAAGATTATTCAAAATTTTGCAGTAAATAGTAGATTAATGTATCCTTTATTACATATGTCTATATTATTGGCAAACAAAAAGTTTCCCGCAAACAAGTGCTCTGTGGGACTAAGGTTATAGTTTTTGAAAACATTTTTTCCAATTGTTGTGTTCAAATTCTACAGCAAAATAAAGATACAAAAAAGAGGGAAAGCTTATTTCTTTGCTAGCTGTTAATTGTAAATAGACATGTAACTGCCTTTTGTAGACTTTTTTATGAAAGGGAATAGAGAAGAGGAAAATGTCTGTTGCCTCACTGCAATTTGTGTACCTATGCGGTTAATTCATTGTATGCTCTTGGCATAGATTAGCTATATGCTTTTGTTTAAACTAACAGCTGTAGTTAAGGGTGTTATACATCAACTGACTAATACACTTCCAACATAAATGAAACTTCTGAGGCATGTCAGATATCAGTACTATTACTGTGTTTATTTTAGTAGCTACTGAAATTAAAAAGGTGATTCAAATTGTCAACCAAAGGAAAAAATGCTTGTACTGTCATTCTTCATCTATTATTTTTCTAAGCTGTCGCTGAGGTGGTTTAGTTTTTTCTGTCTGACAAAAAAAGAATTGAGGCAAAAGCAGTTTTATGGTAATGCGTGTTAAATAGATCCCTGTTTGTTTGTACGTGTATTGTAATTTGGAGTCATTATGGGGTACTGTAAAGAAGTTCTATGTTTGGTTTTTATCAACTATTGGAACTGTTTATGTATTTTTAGGGTGGTTTTCCTATGATAAATTCAGAACTCTTTCTTTCCTTGTTTTAAACAAGCATTTGCGCACACTGAAAGTTCCTGGCAAACAGGTATCTGCCTTGTCTTGGGAGGGAAGTGGACTGAAAATTGCACTAGCTGTTGATTCTTACATATATTTTGCAAACATTCGTCCAGATTACAAGGTATGTAGTAATGTGGCACCTAACTGTATTAATACAGGTTTCCTCTTACTCTCTTTCTGAATGAGTTGAAAAAGTAGCTTTCTCTAATACATAAATCAGTGCTTAACTTATGGTTGCTACTTGACTAACACTACTGAGCTGAAGTTTTAGTAGAATATGTGTGTCTGTTTTGGTGATGGAATGACTTAGCCATTGCTTTTATAATGAATTTGTGATTTTATTTTCGTAATAGGGAAATGTGAGCTTTGTTAATATTAACAGAATTGGGCATGATTCTAAATTTGGTAGTAATTGAGGCTGTCATGTAGGTAAGGCTCCAGTGTTTTCATTGCTGTTTGGTTATACTGAGTGGGCTAAGCAATACAATGGGAATTGCTTGAGCCTTACTTTTACTGCCTTTTTTTTTTTTTTTGGTAGTGAATTACTAGTTTAAAGCAGGAGTGTTTGTGTAGAACCTTGAGCAGCAGTAATGAATGCAACCTGATAACTGTTCTTCCTACTTATATTTCAGTTTCCAACATACCTTTTACAAATATGTATTGAGCTAATTCTAAATAATGATCTTGTCTACTGTATGGGTGTTTTTTGTGTTTTGTTTTGTTTTTTTTTAGTTAGGACTATTTAACTGTAAATTTACAGTTTAAAAAAAATAGCGATTACTGTTAAGTGTACAGTATTGTGTACCTTTTTTTTCCAACACAAGGTATGTTTTTTAATCATCAGTGTGTAACTACTGTGATTAAAGAGAGTGAGTGTGTAACATGAGGAACATACTGCTGCTATATTGAAATGTATTCTTCCTCTTGGTTGTGAAAAGTCATTGGTCAGGGAGTTAAAATCACGAATCTGTTAGAAGCAGTCTCAAATTGTTTGTTGTAAATCTGCTGGAAAAGACTTTGGAAATTAGAGCTGGTAATTAGTCTTGCAGGAAATGCTACCTAATGTTTATTCTGGGAAACATGTAACAGCTTTAAGAGAGGCCTGTTGCTGTTTCTTAAACTCATCAGTATCTATGAGACCATGTGTATTTCAGGATCTGGCACAGTTTGCAAATGAATAAGATTTTGAAACTTTAGTTTTAGAAACTGCTCTTTGTTACTTTTTTCCCTCTCCTTTTTGTATATTTATAGTGGAAAAATATGTGCTCAAATTTGTTCATTTATGCAGTAAATAAACACTTAACCTGTTAGTAGTATACTTGTTTCAATGTCAAATATTTTTATGGTGTGTTGTCCTTCCATAAATAATACACATTGCTACCACTATGTTCTTTGTGATTATATCTGTAACTCCATTTTAGGAACTAGATACTGTAAAAGGTGTCAGTCATTAAATGGTAGTGATTCAAAACTGTCATTAACTTAAACTGGATTGGAATTAATGACCTGGAGATGAAGTGTTAGTATCACATTACCAATCCACTGAATAATCCGGTTTTGTGTATTTTTCAAGTGTTAAGAGAAAGGGGTTTTAAAGTTAATGTGACAGTAAAAACTATGAATTGAGCTGATCTTTTTTAAACTATTCATAGTTTACATGGTGTCTTTTTGGAGTTGTAATACCAATTTAGAGTCTATAGTGCTAGTTGCATTTCTTCTGCTGTATTGTTCAAATCTACATTTGATTTCACTTTATATCCTTATCATACAGTATTCTGGGGTCCTTTGCCACTTCTTGAAATCAGTTCTAGGTTTGACAAACAGTTTACAGTTTACTGGCTTGTTACCTTGTAACTTATTCCTCTCATATAAATTTTGAATATTCAGAATAGTGTAAGTTCCAGTTTGCATCTCTGAAAAGGATCCTGTGGGTAGTGCTCTCAGCTGTCAAAAACTACCTTTATTCCAATCGTTTTATTGTCTTCCTCTATCCAAAATGAGCTTGATTTTCTTGAAAATCCAAGTAGGTCTTATCAGTTGGGTCATCTCTGTTCACATGACTGTTGCTTCTCTGAAAGATAATAAATAAGAGTAAATGAGTGAGGTACAACTTCCAGAGCTAAAAACATGACTGTCTAATGTCAATGTCATTCTAATTCTATTATTTATTACTTCTTTTTTTTTTACATCTCTACCTTGTGTGAAAGCTAGATTTACTGATTTGTGATTCCCAGAACCATAATGCTTTTTACATCTCCCCACTCTTGTTCCTCTGGCTATATTCCACAGCATTGTGTTTGAATTCCCATAGAACTGTACTTGAGTGAAAACCTTTGGGTTCTGCCAATTTATTACCATTCAGTTTGTAGATCTATTCTAAAAGTTCTCTTGCTGATGCTTGATCATCTTGGTTTCATTCCCTGTGGAGTGTGGGAACCCTTCTGGCCAGCTCTCTCACAAGCTCTCTCTTCTCCTTCTACTAAATGCTGATGCAGAGAATTCTGTTATTTTTTTCTACAGTTGCATCACCATCTTTAAGTGGTTTGCTTTATATCTTGTTTATTTGTCAGCTTCACCTCCTTTCTGAGATATTTTTGGATTCTGCTGTGTTAGAGAGGGTTTTCATTGTTAATTTCTATAATTAAAATCAGTGGACTGCAATAAAATACATCATGATTTTTGCAGTGTTTGGATATCCCATTTCTTCTTTTGCCTTTTTGCCTTTTCTCCCACCCGTTAATGAATAATTATATTGTTCTGGCAGGGAAGGGAGGGTTTTTCTCATGTTACTAATATGGAAAAGGTGATGTGAGTTGATATAGTGCTCTAATATAATTGCTTATTTTTTGTCTGCTTCAGCAGTTGCACTGTTTGAGGTGTTTATTCTTGGAAACAAACTTCGAGTTTCCAAATCAGTAGTCATAGAGCAAGAATTTTCATGGCAAACCCCATCATCACAGTGGGTTTTCCTGTGTACCTGCCGAACAAGGAAGAAATAAGGAGAAGTGAGATCTTGTCACATTTTGAGGTTGATCCTCCAGGTCTGATTGTGACATGTTATTCTGTGTGATGGGAAGGCTTCTTTTGCCAGTTTAATAGTATGAAACTAATTTATTACCAGAGCTGTGTTCACATACTTTCAATGTATCAGTTCATCACTTGACAGGTAAAGTATATTGAATACTGATTGTGTATATGAAATAAACACTTTCTTTTGTAGCTGTGAAAAATGTATTATCAAATTTTTATAATTTCTGATAGGTTTTATCAAAATTGTCTCTCTTGGCAGTGGGGTTACTGCTCCAATACGGTTGTTTACGCGTATACCCGACCTGATCGTCCAGAATACTGTGTAGTCTTTTGGGACACAAAAAACAATGAGAAGTATGTGAAATATGTCAAGAGCTTGATTTCCATAACGACTTATGGAGACTTCTGTGTTCTAGCCACTAAAGCAGATGAAAATCAACCTCAGGTAAAGTCTTTTTCTTAAATTTTCATTTGAAATGCTCTGTTCCACATGCCAGTGCTTTATAGCTGGAACAAGATGAAATGTAAAATTCTGAGTGTGTCATTCAGTTGTCATTTGACAGAATGGCACTTGAATGGGCTTGGTGCTTAAAAACAAAGAGCCTCAACAAACATAATAATGAAAATGTGCAGACTGATTAACTGCCTGTGTGCTTTTAACTCCTTGTAGCCATTAGTCACTTAATGAAACCGCAGCCTTCCAGACTAATGTTTCTAGAGACTTGTTCTAAGTATTTCTAAAGACAAGTTAAAAGCAGGAGAGCATCAGAATGGTAACAAATATTTAATTAGTCAGAAGTGGGGGAAAAAAGGGAGGGGGGAATTTTTTAGGTGGTATAAATTACGTTACCACAAACTGCTCCATTTGTTTGTTTATTTTAAAGGTAGTGACAAATGATATGATAAATATATTCTTTGGTTAATGTACTTTCTGTTAGTGTGATGTTAACTGTTACACACGGTTTTTCTTACTGAGTTCACTGTGAATTATTTCTTATATTGCTTGTATATTGCTTACAAAGGAAGAGCATGAGATGGAGTCAAATGGTGCAACGGTAAAGAAAAAAATTCTTTAGTGCTGCTTTGCTTGATTGTGCAATAAATGGTGTACTGTTATATAGATGGCAAATATGGTATACATGATCAAAATGATTTGGTGAAATTGAGTCCAATAAAATGAGATTTTTCTGTGCTGTATTTTTAAAGCAGGAAACAAACAGTGGAGGGACTTGGTGTAACTTTCTTGAGCATAAATGAAATTTTATTTTAAATTTAATTTTAAATTTTAAATCTGAAAATTACAGATAATAAGCATCTTTCAATTCTTTTGAAATGACTCCAGCGTAATTATTAACACTGTGGGGGGTCAGCTTTTAGGAAATGAACAAACTTATCCTTTGGGTAGCAGTTCATTACAGTTGCTTTCTGAAAAACAGGTTTGTTTTGCAATACTTTTGTTCATTAGAATTGTGATTTCAAGATGGCAAAATGTACAGCAATAGCTGATGGGGCAAAAAAGACTAATTTCAGCAGGAACTATTTAAAGGTATTGCAAGTGGATGTGAATGTCAGGAAGTTATGAAAAATACTTTTGAGAGGTGTTTATCGGTGGCAGAACCAGAAAAATAAATAAATTAATTAAAATAAATCCTTGTTCAGATCTTTTTCTTTGAAAGAATGAAGTTCATACAAAAAACTAAATTATACCATTCCCACATGATTAATAAGTTATCAGTCTGTCAGTTTAAAGGGGTAATCTGTACACTTGCTGTAGTCTACTACCACAATTACATGAGTTGTTCTGGAGATAAAAGAGGTATGAAGAACTAATTATATTCCATTTCCTGGAGAGTCAGGATAACCAGTTTTGAGTTTTGGCAGCCCTGGCTTTTTTTTTTAGCCTAAATACTTTTACTGTAAAGTTCCTACTTGATTTCCACACTTCTCATTCAAGACATTCTTATTTCCCTGTGCAATCATCATAAAGCTATGTAATTCTTGATTTGGGTCTGGAAAAAAGCATACATCAGCAACAAGAATGAAGCATTGATGTCTAGGTCGATTTTTATTTTTTTGCATCTTCCTGAATTTAGCAGACCAATCCGAGGTATCTATGCTATCAAAGCCTTCCTGAGCAGGATCACAAGAAGGGCAAAACTAACAAAACTCATTTTGTAGTGTCTGTCGTACTGCAGGGCGGAGGGATAGCCTTTATTCACAGTCCTCCCCGCATTGTACCCCTCTTGGAGGTTCAAGGAAATTGACGTCTGCAAAGGTCCTAGGGTACACAAGGGCCCTAACTTCTGGGAGCTAGCCAGGGGGTCTGATGCAGTTTATTAGATTATCTTTTGCACGAACAGCTAGGTGAGAGTTGAGTCACTGAGAAATTGCTGGTGTATCACACTAGTAAATAATCGCAGTACAGTGTGTGCCTTACGTAGCAGGGGTGAGACACAGTCTGTCTTGCCCACGTTACCTGCAGACCCTGTGGCAGTACATCCTACGTATTGTAATTTTGCCTGGTAGATTTGCTCCTTCGCTTAAAACAGCTGATCGTTTTCCTGTTTCATGCTTGGCTTTGGTTATAGTGCTAATTGGCAAACATCTCATTACTCTCATGTTTATGGTGCTTTATATTTACTGCAGTCACGGTCCCTCTGTTTTCTGTTGGTGATCAGCATCGGATTGTGTGAAACGTGGGTTATGAGATATACCTTCACAGAAAACCTTGTACTGTTTACTAATTTACAGAAAACGTGATAATAACGACACTTGTTTTTATTTCCGTACAGTATGTGCTGGTTCTCTGCAATTCTATTGGCACTCCCTTGGACCCAAAATATATTGATATTGGTAAGCAATTTGCAATAGTCTTATTCTGTTGGGTTTTTTTCTCGTCTTTATAATGAATTTCTTATGCAAGTCTGTCGTTCAATGAGCAATCACTGGTAACAGCCCTTGCATCTAAATGTTGTGATCTTGTATTGTATGTGTGGTTGTAACTATGATTTTATCTTGGCTTCTCACTTCTACTTGGACTCTCCCTGAATGTAATAAACATTTAGGGATTCCGTAGTCAGGGATTCCGATGTTGTGAACTGTAATTTGTGTTGGAAATGACTCATTAATTACTCTGTTAATAAAAATAGTGGCTTATAAAACCAGTCCTATTCCTTATTAGAAATGGCTAAATTTAAACTGATTCTTGTAGTTCATGCAAACTATTTACAATAGAATTCTTAAAAATCATTACTTTTCCTTTTTTTTTTTTTTTTTAATGGATGTTCTTGGTGATTCAGATTTTCATTCACAACAGTCATAATCTCCTTTTTAAGAAAATATACTTTCTGGAAGGGGGTCTAGTTGCTCAGAGCAACTGAAATAGTTTAATTTAGACTTTCATTTGAAAATAATGTGTTGCTGCTTCCCAAATATCTTAAAGATCAACTTATCATATTTGTGTTGATAATATATTTTCCTTCCTCATGATTGCTTTATCTAAATAGTTTCAGATTATAAATGAAAAATAAAAAAATTATAAAAATCGGTGGATTATCATAGAAGTACAAAAATGCCCTCAAATCCTAAATAGATCTGAGTTCCAGGCTTTCCCTACTGCTTGTTTGGTGCAAGTGTGGAACAGGACATTGACAAGTAATTGCAAACCACTGTTTTCTGGGAGTTTTGCTGGAGAATAAAGGTCATTGATTCCACACACACACCCACACACAGATGAAAGAAGTGCAGGCAAACTGACGAATTAATCAGCATTTTGATTAATTAATCCACTTTTGTTTGTTCTGGTTTTTGCTTTATTTTTGGTTTGTTATCCAAATGAATCTGGATTTGGATTCAAAGTAGATACTGTGAACCCCATTTACATTTTCTTTTTGAAGCTCGATTCTTTGATTAACTTTTCTGTTTTGTTGAAAGGCTAAGTCATTTGTAATGAAGTTTTAACAAAAATAATTACTTGCTTTTGAATGAGAGAGTATCGTTACTTAAATGAAAAGTATGTACTTATTTTTAGAATTTCTTTAGTTTAGTTACCTGTTAGAAGGTATATTTGGCAGTAGACATCTAATGTGATTTGGCTACATTAGAAAGGTGGGATACACTATAGCACTGCTGTGCTCAGTGGTATAACACTCTGTGACCATACTAAAATACTTCTGAAAAGAGATAATTCTGTGCATGGTTGATACAGCAGAGGAGCGTAGCCATATTGGAACAAGTTATGGATAAAACCAGATTGCTTACTGTAAACCTGGAAAAATTCCTCTCCTCTTATTTTATTAATGTACAGGTGTCTATTTAATATGTAGTATGTAGCTTTGGATGGGTTTAATTTTTAAATAAACCAAACCAAAATCTTTTCCCTGTCCTTGCCAAAAAGAGATGTAGCTATCCTGACAAGAAACCTCATGAACTTGTTTCAATGTAAATTGCCTCCTAGAGCCATTGTTTCATCCTCTCTGCAAAAAGCAGTTGTTCTGTCTAAATTAATCTTACTAGAGAAGTTAGTTCCAAGCTGTAGTACTAATACTTGGTGTTAGAATTGAACAATAAACAAACAGCCATTCTATCTGATAAAATAGATGGGGAAAGTGACTAGCAAAGTTTTGGTAAGACAGAAATGATGAGGAAAGTAATGTGAAGAACTATAAACCAAGGAAGTAACAACAATTCACAGCAGAATATAGGCAGGATTCCCTCACCCCCCACCCCAGAACAGATTAGTTGAGATCATAAATATTATTATTTTCCTCAACCAATACTACTAAACAGTTTTTTTTATATATTAACTGAGTTTGTAACTGTCATAACACTGTTCATTTTTTCAGTGATAGCGGGAGAAAATCAGCTGTAAGTCAAATATATATTATGAAATTCGTGCCCTATATTGTAGATCATAATTAAAATGAAGGGTATCCTGCTCTGATGAATCAGTTTGACTTTTGTTGTATGGAATGTGTATGAAATATTGTGGTACATTTTTAGTCCCATAATTTCTGTCTATGTCAATTTGATACCCTCTTGCCACCTTTTACAATAGGGATGGCACATCAGAATCTTAAGGAATAAAGTGCCCAGGAAATTCAATACCAAGAATTTTACAATGGATGAAGAAAAAAACAAACAAAAACAACCCAAAACTGAGCACTGAAGTAAGATGTGGTGGGTGGTTGTGGTGTGGGTGGGGTGTCTGTTGTGTCCCCCTGTCCTGTCCCCACATCTGATCAGATGTCTGTACTATGTGTGCCTACTGGTCTCCTGGATTTACTTGACAGGTGGGTTTGGGGCAGTGGGAGGAGGATTCAGGGATTTACAGGGAGTAGTTCATCTATTTCTACAGTTGACATCTAAAACAAGTTCAATGAATCATTCCTGAAAGAGATCTTTTTGCTCTCCATTGGGTAGAAAGAAGCCCAGGGCAACCAGCTTGTCTTTGTCAGAGATGCCTAAAAATAGGGTACACATCTAACTCCACATTTAAACTCTTCCCTTTGCATTTTTCTAGTGCTCTGTACGTGTGAGCTTTCTAAATCTATTTGTGAATTTTTATTTATTTACATTATAAGCAAATTTATCAGTATCTTTACAATTCCCCCATTACGACCCATCTCCCTACAGCTGTCTACACAAAAAAAGGATCTTCTTCAGTGACTGAAAACAGTTAAAGAGAAATGCTATTTAACTGAAAATGCTGCTATTGTTCCAAATGCATTTGAATTGTGTTGAAGAGATTAAACAATCTGGAAGAAGCTTCTCTTCCTTTAGCTTAACTAAGCTTTCTGAATTCTGCTGCGGTTCCCTCCAGTGTCAGAGGTTCAGTTTAGTGCATAGATTTACCATGCTTTTTCCTAGTGTGAGTTAATTTGTGAAAATGCTAGGCAACCTTCAGCCTCATAGACAGGCAAATACTTGAGGCTAGGAATATTTGCATTTTTTAGTCCTGAAAAATTTCTGTAGTCTCAGTAGTTCAAACATAACAAGCAAGTCTTTCATTGCTGCTGTGTAGTAAAGACAGCCAAAGAGTCAACCCTTTTTTAATATATGCGTCCTATAAGACTAAAGTTAGCCCACCAAACTTACGGATGAGATTGAGGGTGAAAGTGAAAAGCAAACGCCTATAAATGAAATGCTTTTGGAACATACTGGGCTGGTTTTATCATAGCTGCTTTCCTCTTTTGTAACTTTTGAAGATACAGATTTATAGAACAACTTGAAATGTTTCTAATGTGAGGTCAGTTTGTGCGAGGTGTAGACAGCTGTACACATTCAAGGTCTTAATATACAGTATATCATGCTTATTATCACAGTTGGAGCTTCTTGGCAGTAGAAAATATAATTGTTCCAGTTTGACAGGGTGCTGAGCTTAAGCAGCTGGCTGGCCTTGCTGAGGTCAATAGAGAGAGAAGACCTTGTAAAACCTTAAAGGCAGAAGACCTTTCTGTAAGTTGTTTAAAAATTCCAGTTGGTGCACCATTTCTAACAAAATCATGATCCCTTTGTCCTGTTTATAATTGATTTTTCATTTATCTGCTGAGAGTAATCATTAATAGTTTAAGATAGCACCAATATAAAAGTAAAATCAACATATCTCTTAGAATAATTGGAGGAGTGCTACTGATTTATGAAAAACATAGTCATATATGTGGAATTCTTTTTCTTCTTTCTACTGAAACAGTTTTTCAGGCTATTCTTTTAGTAAAGTGATAAATTGTTGCATTGAGTTCTCTCCAGAAATAATTTACTTAGGTAATTTTTGTTTTGAGCTCTTGTTTTTGTTTCAGACTTCCAAGTACCATCTTTCAGAATGGTTTAAAAACACTTAGGTGGTTAGTTTATTTGATTTTCATAAGTGCTTATGAAAAATGCCTCCTTGTATAGTAGGATGTTCCTCAACAGACCGCTTGGTATCTGTGTACTTCTGTCTATTCTTAAGTGGGTGTTCATGACTGCCATGAATTTAAACTAAATTTTTTTTGACTGGCTGTAATTACTGCAAATTGAACACACATCATCTTTTTTTTTTTTTTACCAGACTGCCCCTTGTTGGAATTGTAATCACCTGGTGCTCTACTTAACATAAAGATTTTACTCCTCCTTGAGACTCTGGTGCCCTGCAGGTCTCTTGGGCTCTGACCTGGTAGAAAATTGATAGTGGGGGGAAAAAAAAAGACTGCTAATCTAGGGATGCAAAGTAGCTGGTGGAGCCTTTGAATAATGCATCTGAGAATGTGTGTTAGGGCACAATTTGTACAAATTGTCAGTTTATATAATTTTATAAAAATGTTTCAGCAAAGTGCTATTAATGTTCTAACAACAAAGTAATTGGGATGGTGCACAATGTTTGATTTGCCCCCAGAAGATGCAAATCTCATGTTGTTGGGCTCTAAGCCAATAGTTCAAGGTCTCTCTCAAAAAAAAAGTGATTATTACCTTTATTCTGTTGAATTTTTAATTATGTCATTAGCTTTCTAATACTTGCCTCTGCTATGATGGCAAAGAGGATTAATCAGTCATTATGTGGTGAAGGGCCATCACTTCAACTTTCTTTAGACATTGATGGATGGTAACATCTTAAAGCTCTTCCTCATGTTGCTTTTTTTGTCCAAGGGCATTTTTCTTCCTGTGCCTTGTTTTTAGGGTCCTTTACAATAGCTAGTGTTTGCTAGTGCATAAATTAGTCTTTTCTCCATTGTCTAGCATTATTATGTTCCATCCTACTAAGGTACAAAAATGAAGCAACACAGTTTCTTCTGTGCTTGTTTCACAGGCTTTTTGTCAAAAGTTCTTTCATGAATAACTAAACATAAATTACAGAAGGTTAAATATCTTGTTATATAATATCTTTTTAATGGAAACACAACAGATGGTATCTGCTAAGAAAATGTCACTTAGGCTGGATTATATCATCTTCTTACATGTGCTTAGGAGCGCTGACATAATGAAGTGTTGAGTTATCTTTCACATGTGTGTTCGTGCCCAGTGAAAGGAATACAACAGCCTGATCAGCGTGCATGTGGGTTAAAGGCAGAGTGCTGGAGTCATGCCTAGGTGTCTTGCCTCCCTCCTGGATGCCAACAAGAATGACTGACCTACCTGTGAAACAGCACTTAAAGTTGTTCCTGTTACTTAAAGTTGATAATTTTTTAGTATTTGTTCTTCTGTAAACTGTGGTCATTCCCGAGTTGTCCCATGTGCAGTTCAGTTGTCCCTGCTGCTGTCTGATGTTCTCCTCTATTTATAAGCTAACAATTCTAAAGCCATTTGAATCAAGCCCTAAAATGAGGTAGATGTTATTGATCAGACAAAGTTTGTCCCAGTTTCTCAGGAACAGCCTGTAACAGACTGTTAGTAACAGTTTAGTCTTGTGTCTGTCAGATTGCTTTCTCTCCATCAGATTTAGGTGGGATTACTTTTCTCTCTTGTGTTTGTATATCCTGTTTCATATACTGGAAAGTGTCTCAGCTTTTTCATGCAGCTAAGTAAAATAGTCATGGATTTTGTTTTCCATCTGCTATTTTGTAAAGATTAGACATGAAAGCAGGTGTGTTCTGTCTGTTTTGGAGTGAGATGGAGTGAGTGTGGATGAAATGCAGACACTGCAGAAAGCTATTAGAGATTCCTGGATATTTAAGAAATTAAGTTTCTCTCCTTAAGGGAGGAGGTTTTATGAAGCAGCAGTGAAGAGAAATGAGGTGAGAAGAGAAAAAAAAGGCCAGGGAAAACTTAGAAGGCGCAGTTGTTTCACATGTTGTTGGTGTTTTGATGGGATGGTATGTTTAATCTTTTTCAGTATGTAATTGCTAAAAGGTCACCTGTTTAACATATTTTCAAGGTCTGAAAACTGAGTATTAAGACATTAATACTGAAGGTAGCTAGCTGCAAAATAAGTGGGAAGAGCTAGGCAATCTAAGAAGTCAGTATTTAGCATAGAAAGCTGCTGTGCAGTAGAAATGCTGAGCAGAGGAGTGTCCAAATCTCTTGCCTCCTTCTCACTTAAGGTGCTTTTTTTTCTGCTTGCTTAATAGTCAGAACATGAATTCTTGGAAAAGCACAGATGCCCGAGCTGCTACAATCAAGGCCACTGTATAAGATGATAGTACCTCCCTTTACTGAAGGAAACTAAGTAGCTAAACCAGCTGCCTAGAAAGGTATTCTAGATCTTAGCTTGAAGGTATTGAAAGGAGCCTTTCCTTTCCCAAGAAAGGACAAATCCTGTTCCTTCCTTCTCTGCCTCAGTAACAGCCCAGACTTGGAGTGGCTGGGGCATCCTGTCCTCATGTTGAATCTATGCTGTTACACAGTCAAAAAGGAAAGCATTTTAGGAGCAGAGTGTAGCCCAGTGAATAAGGCTCTGAGATGAAAGGGGAATAGAACAGAATACTTTGTTGGAAGGGAGCTAACAATGATCATCTAGTTCAACTGCCTGACCACGCTAGGGCTGACCAATAGTTAAGCGTATTTTTCAAATGCTTCTTAAACACTGACAGGCTTGGGGCATCCACCACCTCTCTGTTCCAGTGTCTGACCACCCTCTCGGTAAAGAAATGCTTCCTAATTTCCAGTCTAGACTTGGATTTTAGTTTATTTTTCCACAGATTTTTTTTGTTTGTATTTTTTGTTTGCTTGTTTAATAACTGTCCAGTATAAAATGCTAAAGCAATTCTAGAAAAAATCCTGTATGTCCTACTTTCATGCAACTGTTTAAGCTATATAGGCAATTTTGTAAAAGCATCAGTTCCCACATATACTTGCTGCTCTTCCAGATGTGTTTTTGAATGGATCTGATCCTGGTGACTGTGTCTGCATGCTCTGTGTCCCCTTCCATGCGATTTCACATTTGGCTTAAATCCAATCATCATTTAGCCCTGCCCTCCATGCTGGCTGCTCATTCCTGCCCTCTCCAGCATTTGTGATTTTTCTCTTTAATCCAACTAAAACTAATCTTTTATTTATTTAATTTTGAGGCCAGTTAAATGAATGACCTGATCCAACTTACTCTGTGGTCAAGCTACTGCTAGAGCTGGTATAGAAGAAGTGCCAAGGAAATGTATCAGGGGTTGGTGTGTGGGATTTTTTTGACAGCAACAATCAGTTTAAGTCTTAGGCATGTTCATAAAATGCCTAATTGATTGTATTCCTCTGGATAAAGCATAGATGTGTTGCCATCTTGTTTCTGGATCACAACAGAAGTTATATGAACATCCTTTTTTTCCCAGATTGGGGTACTTCAGTGTGTGCACAAATGACTAAGTTTAGGCTTCATGGAAGCTGTAGGTCAAAAAGGAAGTCACCTAATGAGTCTGAGGAATGCCCATGGCTTTCAGATATGGCCTTGCTTTAGCATTGTCTTGGACTAAAGTGTTTAAACGCTGACTAAGCTGAGTCCAAATGTGAGGCTTAGTACTAAAATCTAGTGATTTGAGCAAGAGGAAATCTTATTCCCTCACAGGTCAGGAGATTCTCATGTTTCATTTTTAAAGGATAAAAGGGTGGATTATTATGGCATGTACAGCTGCAAGGTAATAAAAGAAACAGGAAATACATAGATTTGTTTAATGCTGTTAATGAAATGGGAGACTGTATCCTTCAGTTCTATGTGACTAATTATTGAAATGAATGTGATTATATAAAATATACTGAGTTGTATATAATGTGAGCAATACAGTTGTTTACATGTTAAGCATCATCACTAAGCCTTCTTACAGGGTATTTACATTTATACTAAAAATTATAATACAGCCATTGGGTAGCTTATGTAATCCTCTTGGTTTCAAAGAAATGAAATCTGTTCAACCAATCTTCCCGTCTGTCTGTCGTAGCCCTGCTCTTCTTTATGGCAGGCTTATAGCTCCCTCCAGAGTTCTGTTCTGTGTTAAAATACAGAAAAAATTGAGATTCACTGTAAAATAATTAGATTTTGTGCGCACAGCATGTTATATGTATGACTCAATGTTTCACTAACAGGCTGAGATACACAATTCTTTTGAATTTCCCTGTTTTGTCTGGTAGTGTACTGGTTTACTTGTAGAATTTGAAGATATTGAGGGATTTAATTGATAGGTTTCTACATTTTTCTATGCCTTTTTATGTGTTCACTGGTTTTCAGAAAGTTGAAACAAAGAATTGTCAAAAGGCCATAATACATTCAAGAGAGTGTATCACAAAGAATAATGTAATGGTTTGAGTGCATATATATATATATACACACTTTTTTTCCTTTGTTCACCGAACATTGACAGCTGGAACAAGATACCCAATTTACCTGCGTATTCTAAATTGACTTAGGGCTAAAGTAAAGACAATTTCCTGCCTTCCTACACTGATCTTTGGATGCAAAGAAGTAAGACTAAGTGCATGCTTTGCTATGTATTTAATTTGCTGCCATGCAGATAATAGCTGGGCCAAATAACAATTCCTTAAGATACCAACAGCATGTCTAGGTCTTCTCTAACTCAAAATTTCTTAACTGTTCCTAAGTGGCACCAATCAGAGAAACTCTTCTAGACCGTCAACTTTTGAGTTCTTCCTTGTATTTGAATAATTACAAATATGTCAGATATGGGGGTACTTTATAGATCATCTTGAGATTTGAGATATCCCTGAATTGGTCATTAACTTGAAAATTTTTCTATATGTATTTGATGTCTTCTGCATTAGCACACGGAAATTTGCTGAAATAATAGGAACAAAAGTGTTAATTTTAAAATCAGGACTCTTTACAGGATTTCTCTGTTCTTCTGAACAAGGCCCCAGTGAAATTTCTTAGCAATTAATGAAAACTGCTGCTAGGTTGTGTGGTGTGTTTTTTGTTTTCGTTTGATTTTTGCTTTTAACCTATAGAGGTGTGGTTTCATGCACCTGGGAAAAAGTTTATAAATCAGCATCCAGTCCAATACTTGCTGCTCTAATTTTACAACCATTTGGGTTTCATAACAGGGCCGTTGTTTGTCACAATGACCAAAACACATGTGATAGCAGCTTCAAAAGAAGCGTTTTACATCTGGCAGTACCGTGTGGCCAAGAAGCTCACAGCCATGGAAATTAATCAGGTAGCACGGACCAGAAAAGAAGGCAGGGAAAGGTTTGTCTTCAGGCTTTGTCATTTTTCTTCCTTTGCATTGGTGTCATTGATAATGATGGATTCTCCTATGCTTAAAATGTGAACTCTGTCTTTTCATTTTTTTATTTAGATTTGTTGACTTTTAGGCCTGTAAGATTAAATACTAAAGAATAGTTTTTCCATAACAAATGTGTGTGTGATCCAAATCTTGTAGACTTTTTTTGATTAGTTCCTGTTAAGTGTCTGCATTTACTCGCTGCCTGCTTCCCTTAGAGCTGTATGTCTTGAAGCTTCCCCCGCCCCCTCCTTTTTCTCCTCTGTACTTTTAATTTCTAGGCAGCTATATTCCCTCTGATAACTTTAACTGCTTCTTGTGTGTCAATGGCTATAAGGATATAGTCAATCCCAGCTAGTTTGCTACGTACACTTGTGTCTGATTGTATCTTTGACATCTAATCCTGTATGGTGTTTTATCCTCTCAAACTAAACAGGCCAAAGTCAACATCATCTTGCCTCCAAAATACTTCCTTCCCAGGCACTCATTAGTGGCATTAATTTTCCTGTCACCTCCACAAGCTTGCAACTTTGTTATAATTTTCTTTTGTTTATTTTGTTTTCTTTTATAGAAAGATGCTATAGCTTCTCTATGAATCTACCATCTTCTGCCACCATATATCCGTAATAATGAGTAAATATATGTACGTGGTGTAATAACTTACAATGTCCCAGCCTTTGCCAAGATTGTAAATTAGACAGAAATACTGAAAAACTAAATACTTGTAATTCAACATAAACTAGGGGGTTTTAGTATTCTAAAATCTTTCCTAATGCTGCTTTTTAAGGCAAAAGAGAAGGTATGATGAAGTATTGAATACAGTAATATGTAAGTTTTGTGGATGTCAAGGTGAAGCTCTCCGTAAGTATGGAGAAGGGCCTGAGGAATTATGGAGGTGCATGTTTGAAAAGAGACAGTTGGGGCAGCTGATGGTTTGCAGGAACTTTTTGTTGCAGAATAAAATTTTATAGGTTATGTCGTAGGGCAGTTTGCAGGAAGGGTGCTATCCCTCTAACTGCTCAAAAAGGTGAGCTTCAGAAGTGGTCATCACCCCTGCAGAAGAAACCCAGCCATGGTTTCCACTCGGCCAAAAGCCAGTGCCAGAAGGCATGTGATGACCCAGACGGGAGCTCCCATGTAACCATGCAGCAGCCCAGGTCATGGGCTGCAGGGGGGCCTCAGGCTGTCACTGCTACCAGAGGGCAGCAGAGATAACACCTGTGTGAGGTGCAACCAGGGGGGACGAAGGTCTGCTCAGCCTGGTGGCAGAGCTGAAAGGGGAAATAGGTTAAGGAGTATCAGGGAGTGTGAGAGGGAGAGACTAGTGGAGCCACTCTCTGCTATCACTGAGCCAAATGCACCATATGGACACATCACAAGAAGGGGAGGCTTCCTTACCTGCTCACCACCAGGCAGATGGGAGGGGTCTAAAGTGATGGGGAGAATGGAAACAGGCCCCTGCTTGGGGCAGCAGGTGGATCACCCCCCCTGGCCTGATTCACCTTCCCATACCAGTGGCTCTGGAAGCTGAAGGCCAGGAAAATGATAATGTGGATGAAAGCCTGTCCACGTAGGAGGAATTACCTAGGGACAGTCAACCCCACACACCATGACCAGCTCTGCTAGAAAGAAGAGAGTGGTGGTTGTCATTGGCAACTGCTCTGAGAGGAAGGGGAGCCCAATATGCCAACCAGATCCAACCCATAGGGAAGCCTGCTGCCTCCTCGGGGCGGGTAAGGACTGTCACTAGAAAACTCCCTTGTCTGGTGTGGCCCTCTGATTACTACCCATCATGGGTCTTTCAAGTCGGCAGTGAAGTCCAAACAACAAGTCTGAGGGCAATCAAGATAGATGTCAGGGTTTTGGGATGACTGGTTGAGAGATCAGGAGCACAAGCAGTGTTTTCCTCTATCCTGGCAGTTGCAGGGAACAATGGGGTGTGTAATCAGAAGATCACACAGATCAATACCTGGCTCCAGGCTTGTTGTCAATGGCTAAATTTAGTCTTTTTGATCGTGGGTCAATTTACATGGCAACAAGTGGGGTTTACATGTCTTAAAGTGGGAAAACATTCTAGGTCAGGAGTTAGCAGGGCTCACAGAGAGCTTTACACTAAATTTGAGGGGGAAGGGAATAAAACCAAGCTTGTTAGAGATGAGCCTGGGGGCAGCATGCCAGGGTTGGAGGTGAGATCAATAGCACAGCTGAAGTGCATCTATGCTAATGCCTGAAGCATGGACAACAAACAGGAGGAGCTGGAAGCCATAATACAGCAGGAAGGCTGTGACATGATTGCCATCACGGAAACATGGTGGGATAACTCGCATGACTGGAGTAATGCAATGGATGGCTACAAACTCTTTGGAAGGGATAGGCAAGGAGGGAGAGGCGGTGGAGTATCTCTGTATGTCAGGGAGTGTTTCAACTGCCCAGAGCTCAATGATGGTGACAGTAGGGTTGAGTGTAAGGGTAAGAACCGGGGGGAGGGCCCACAAGGTGGGTATCCTGGTGGAAGTCAGTTATAGACCACCCAGCCAGGACAACAAGGCAGATGAAACATTCTACAAGCAGCTGGGAGAAGTCTCAAGATCACTAACCCTTGTTCTCCTGGGGGACTTCAGCCTACCAGATGTCTACTGGAAATATAACACAGCAGAGAGGAAACGGTCTAGGAAGTTGCTGGAGCATAAGATAGCAGCCTGACACAGCTGGTCAGTGAGCCAACCTGGGGAGATGCCCCGCTGGACCTGCTGTTTGCAAACAGGGAAGGACTGGTGGGTGATGTGGTGGTTGGAGGACATCTTGGGCATGGCAATCATGAGATAACAGATTTTTCAGCTCTCGGAAGGAAGGACGGGGGTCTGCAGAACCACTGCGTTGGAATTGTGGAGGGCTGACTTTGGCCTGTTTGAGAGCCTGGTTGACAGTGCCTTGGGAGACAATTCTGAAGGGCCAAGAGGACCAGGAAGGCTGGACCTTCTTCAAGAAGGAAGTCTTAAAGGTACAGGAGCAGGCTGTCCCCATGTGCTGGAAAATGAGCCAGTGGGGGAGAAGGCTGGCCTGGCCGAACAGAGAGATTTGGCTGGAACTTGGGGTAAAAAAGGAGAGTTTACCACCTTTGGAAGAAGGGGCAGCCAACTCTGGAGGACTATAAAGATGTCACAAGGTTATGCAGGGTGAAAATTAGAGAGGTGAAAGCCCAGCTAGGACTCAGGCTGGCCACTGCCATGAAAGATAACAAAAAATGTTTTTACAAATGCATTAGAAACAAAAGGAGGGCCAAGGATAATCCACATCCTTTATTGGATGTGATGGGGAACATTGCCACAAAGGATGAGGAAAAGGCTGAGGTACTCAATGCTTCCTTTGCCTCGGTCTTTGATAGCAAGACCAGCTTCCCTCTGGGTACTCAGCCCCCTGAGCTGGAAGACAGGGATGAGGAGGAGCAGAATAAAGTCCCCACAGCCCAGGAGGAAACGGTCAGTGACCTGCTGCTCCACTTAGACATGCACAAGTCTATGGGGCTGGATGGGATCCACCCGAGGGTGCTGAGGGAGTTGGCAGAGGAGCTTGCCAAGCCACTCTCCATCATTTATCAATAGTCCTGGCAAACTGGGGAGGTCCCAGCAGACTGGAGGTTAGCCAGTGTGATGCCCACCTACAAGAAGGGCAGGATGGAGGATCCAGGGAACTACAGGCCTGTCAGCCTGACCTCAGTGCCAGGGAAGGTTATGGAGCAGCTCATCCCGAGCACCATCAATGCAGCTTGTGTGGGATAACTGGGTGATCAGGCCCAGCCAGCCTGGGTTTGTGAGAGACAGGTCCTGCTTGATGAACCTGATCTCCTTCTATGACAAGATGACCCACTTAGTGGATGAGGGAAAGGCTGTGGATGTTGTCTTCCTGGATCTTAGTAAAGCCTTTGACACCATCTCCCACAGCATTCTCCTGGAGACTCTGGCTGATCATGGCATAGATTGGATAGTAGGAAAAATGTCTTCACCAAAAGGGTTGTCAAACATTGGAACAGGCTGCCCACAGGCTGCCCAGGGAGGTGGTGGAATCGCCATCCCTGGAGGTGTTTAAAAAAAATGCAGTGGTTAGCGACATGGTTTAGTGGTGGACTTGGCATACGGGCTGTAACAGTAAAAGAAGGTACTATATATCAGTATAAACCAGGGTTGTCAAAGGGGATACTACTGGAACATAAGAACAGACATAGCTTTTATTCTCTTTTCCAATTGCAATGTTTTCTTCTCCAAGGATTGAAAATACCTATATTCTATCAAAAATGATCCTTTCTTTGGACTCGCTTTTCATTCTAACTTTCCTTTTCTACAGGATTTATCATATTGATGATGCCTCTTCAGGATCCGCAGATGGACGCCTTGATTACAGCAGAGCTATTGAAGTGAGTGATGTTTTGAACTAGTTTATTGTGGCATCCCTAGTAGCTTGAAAGTAGTTATCATTGGTTTATTTATGTTCATAGATTTTCATTAGTAGAAGTGGTCATAGTTAAACTTTCCTTTAGTTCTACCTTTTGGACATAAGTGTTATTTTTCTTCCCTTTTGTTAGTGCGTTGTTACTGTGTCATTATGTATTACTGGAAGTACACACCAAACCGCAGGGAACATAGAAAAAGTATATGCTGGGGTCCAGTATGTAGATACCTGCTATCTTGGTGAGAAGCAGCTCCCATTACTTCAACAAAGTATAAGCCTGTTGAAACTCAGTAACCCTTATAATCTTTTCTAGTATTATCAGCCTTTTTCACTTTTGAGTGTGTGTGTGCTTGCTTTTGTGCTTACCACTGTACCTGAAATCAATTGCAAGCCTCACGAGTCAGGGATAGTTGCTACCTTGTGTTTTCTGTTAAACACCTGTTATATTTTGGGTTTCTTATTTTTCTGGAGGAGGAGCAGGAGAAGAAAGTTGCTGTCATCATGATTCCCATAACAAAGGCTACTAATATCATAAACCATCCATATACTGTATACTGACAAGGTTATATAGCCCCTTTTCATGTGGATGCTTGGCAACATTCTTGTATATTTAAATAAAACTTCTTTTTTTAGCAGTACATTCTTACTGTTGCATTAAAACTGATACTGATATCACTTGTATACTTTCAGGGAACAAGAGATCCAATTTGTGCAATAACAGCATCTGATAAGATACTACTTGTGGTAAGTTACATGATTAACTCCTAACTGCCTCTTGTGCTTGTAGGCAGGAGATTTTTCTGCAATATATTCATAAGTAGTCATAATTTCAAAGCATGTCTAAATTCAGACCTTACACAGATGAAATCTCTTTCTACACGTCCTCAAAGAACTTCCATTAACCTGGACTCTTTTTTAGGAGACCTGGTTCACCAAGTGCTTACAATTTAAGTACAGACTAGTTGCCTGAGTTAATACTTAGACATAGGGTTTAATGAAGTCCAGGTCAGGACTTACTTCCCAGAACTCAGATTACAGAATTCTTTTCTGGGCTGTATGTAAGTGCACACAGATTTACAAAGTTTGTCTATTTACATATTAATGGTATAACATATGGTGATAGATAATATCATGTTTGTAGTATGATATATATATATATAAAAAATATATGGATTATACATACGTATTATGTATGAGGTATCGTATCATGCCAAAGACCAGGTGCATTTTTTTTTTCCAATCTGAAAAGTGATCTCACTAGATGAACTAGATGAATATGGGTCAGCTTTAAAACAAACTAGCAGAGCAGAACAAAGATGGAAAAAGAGCACTGTGTATTCATTTCATCCACCTTCCCAAGAAAGATCTTGAACGTTTGTTTTCCCATGTTTCTGCTCCAGTGACTTTTTTTTTTTTTTAACATCTTTTGGCTGGGTTTTACGAAATCAGTGGGTCATGGGGAGAAAATATGAAAGAAAAAAGTGTGATGGTTAGTAGGTGACTATAGAATTCTCTTTGTGCTTGAAAAATCAGAAAAATGAAGTTAAGAGAATAATTAATCAGTGAGTTTGGTTAAAAGGAAAGGAATGAGAGGAAACGCCTTTGGGACCAGATCTGGGTAAATGTGCTGAAGCTGAATGCATATTACAGATTTTCTAACACTTCTGACCAAATCTGCTTTTCAGTTTATAGGGTATACAGTTGTGAAAAAGCCAAAGATGAAAGGTGTGATTTATGCTGAGGATCTTAGGGATGGCTTTGGGGAGGAAAAAAAAAAGCAACAGAGTTTGGATTACCTTAAAGTTTAATATGAACTCGTTTCCAGGATAAGGGTTAAACAGTAGGTAAAGCAAACTGGATCTGTTGTTTGGTCTACAGAAACACCATGAGAAAATAGTGGCAGTGATCATTTCAGTCCAGGGATGTCAAACTAATTTTAGACTGTGTCTTGATAGTGTCTTGAGCATAAGGCAGGAGTGTGCCATTCGGCAAAATAAACCACATTGGTACTTAGATCTGTTTGCTGTTGCTGAAGCCTTTGAATAACCAGTATATTTTACAGCATTTACTTTTAAAGCTAGCTCAGGTCTTGAAGTAATTGGTGAGAGTTTGCAGCACACAGACAACACTACATGAACACAGCTGTACTGCTTTCAGACCTGAGCTGATACTGTCATATGGAACTGTCTGAGCAGTTTTACCAGTGTGGGACAAGGATCTTTTTACTGATCTGTTTTTGTTATGTAGATTATGTCTGAAGGTTCATGGGGAGTTGTTTGGCTTCTGAAACTGTTCTGTGGGCTGTATGTGGACTATGGCTGCTCATTTTTACAAATCTGCTCAAATCAGGGATTTTAATTGTAGCATCTTAAAGTATCTTGTGTAAACAGTTGAATTTGGAACTTTTAGGGTGATGACATTCCTTCTTTCCACTCCTGCTCTGTCACTTACGCAAAAACTTCTTTGTCTAGAACAGCATAGACATAAAACCTTTCTAAAGCAAGCATTGCTTTTTCTCTAGGCAAGAGAATCTGGCACGATTCAGAGATACAGTCTTCCTAGCGTTAGTATAGTACAGAAGTATACCCTAAACTGTCGTGCATATCAGCTGTCTTTGAACTGCAACTCCAGGTAAGTTATGGATTTGCTTTTAATGCAAGTATCAGATTTTTAAACCACTACAATTTGTGACAATACTAATTCGATGAATTCTATGATTCTATAATAATTTTGTACTAATTTTAATATAAACTATTTATTCTAGTTGTTGTTAATGGTTGCTTAACTATTTATTTGTTACTAATTAATTAAATCTGGCCAGTCATCAGATTGCTCTGAGAGACTGTGTTAGTAAAGCCCTCTTTATGTTTTAAACTCTTCAGAGTCTGTATGGGAAGTTTAAGGAAACATATATATGAAAGTATCTTTGTTTTATTACGTGAACCAAACGTAAGCTTCCTGTGGCTGTGACATGAACCAAAAAATTATATCATAACATCTCTAAGCCTTCTTTCTATTCCTGTGACCTTCTAATGCCTTTGTTCATCCCATGTTACTTTTCCATTGTTACAAGCTGTAGCTGGTGGCAATGCTTCTGGCAAGACTGGTTTCCCTAAGCTTCAGCTGTGCCAATACTGAAGTTGTTTTCTACTCAACAGCTCTTTTTTTTTTTCAAGAAAAAGCACAAGAGTCTTGGCAGAAAATGCAAAAATATACTGATTAAAGAGGATTTCTAAGGCATTATAAAATTATTTTGAAGTGATTAAAAATGTCAAATGAAATTCATAATGCATGTGTAGATCACTCACCTTTTTAGGTATATACCAAAAATAGATTGCTTCACTTTAGTGTGGTTTAGTCAGAGCCACATTAATTTGGTTTTGAATCCAAGCTGTTTCCTTCCTAAATGACTTTGTGCTAGTGAAAAAGGCTCAGATCCCTAAGCATTTTGAAGTTAATTTTCTAAATTGCTTTTGAAAATTTAATAGGGATTAAGGGTGTTTAAATACCTTTCAATATTTAGAAATGCTTTTAAAATGGCATCGTAGTAAATACAGGCTACTGTGATTCACTGAACACCAATGTAACTCAAAATTTTCGTATGTAAACCTTTAGAAATTATATTTTTCCCGTGTTTTCAATTACTTCAAAGAGTAATTGGATTATACTTCATATTGTCTGGAAAAAACCTAAAGAATACCCTTTGCAGAAAAACAGGATATCCTGTTTTAGATATTAACAGCCTGCATCCACTGCACTGCCTCTTTAATTCAAGAATCTGCTTTATTTTCCTCTAGTAAATAATAAAAAACAATTCTGTTTGATTGGTAATTTTAGGCTCTGTCAAGAAAAGTTTGATGAGGGGCAGAACCTGCAATTTACTCAGCTTGATATTTGAAGTACTAAGGATCTTCAAAATGATGGATGAAAAATGGGCATAGTTCAGACCCTTTGCCAGGGCCAAGTCCTGTATGAGCAGATAAAAAACTTATTTCCATGTCTCTGGTCTCTTTTTGCTGTGCAGATAAATGAAAATCACATGCATCTCACTGCATCTATGGAATAATACTAGTATTAGATGAGAGGGGAAATTTGTCCTGAGTGTGCCAATTTAGGGAACGATTTCAGGTTTACAACCTTGAATAATATTACTTAGCTGTCTTATTTTTTCTTCCTTTTATTTTTTTTTTTTTTTTTTTTTGTAGTCGTGTTGCTGTCATAGACCTTTCAGGTGTTTTGACTTTCTTTGACTTGGATGCACGGGTAGTGGACAGTACAGGACAGCAAGTGATAGGTGAGCCGCTGAAACTGGAACGCAAAGATGTCTGGGATATGAAATGGGCCAAAGATAACCCAGATTTGTTTGCAATGATGGAGAAAACAAGAATGTATGTTTTCAGAAACTTGGATCCAGAGGTAAATATTAACATATGTAAATTAGTCATTTTACAAATTTGCTCATAAGTTAATGTTGAATAGTATTATTCTTGTGCTTTTTGTTCAGTTAGTTAGGTCTTTATATGAATAAATCTGCTTCTGGAAATCTCAAAATTTTGTCAACTCTAGTGTGGGAATGTTGTTTAGGAACAAATAAGTAAAATGAACTATCAGTCCTGGAAAGATAAAAGTGCTGTCGTATTTTTCTTAAATATGTGATATATTTTCAGGAGCATATTTTTTTGTATACTTTGGAAAACAGAGACACAGTTTCAGTAAAGGTATTTGTAAAACAGTTCAGCTGAATCTAAATATTGGCCAGTGTTCCTTTTATCTCTCATAATTTAGTTACAGAAAACATGAAATTTTTTAGTTATGACTGTGTATATGGAATTGGCAATGTTAATGATTTTTAATATTTGTTTCCTGTTGGAAATGCAATTAAAGTCTAGTTTGGAGAAGAAGAAAGTCTTTTTATGTATACCTAACAGATTTTGTTAGGATTTAATCAGGCAGAATACAAGTTAATTCCTTTGTAACTTATTTAACTTCAAGGAACCTATACAAACTTCTGGATATATTTGCAATTTTGAAGATTTAGAAATCAAATCTGTTCTTCTGGATGAAATATTAAAGGTAAGTATAACTAATTTTTTTTTGTAGGAAAAGTTGGTGTCAGTCTTAATGATTTGAATGTAGATATTTATTATGTTGAGTGAAAATAAAGGTGACGTGGAATAAAATTATGTTTCTTTATCCATTATGTTAGAATCCTGAACATCCTAACAAAGATTACATCCTCAATTTTGAGATTCGGTCATTACGAGACAGTCGAGCACTGATTGAAAAAGTTGGCATTGAGGAATCTTCCCAGTTCATAGAAGACAATCCACATCCCAGACTCTGGTAAGATCTCTTTATAAGCCAACTTTGTTTAAATCTGTGTTCTTTTGTATTCTTTTCCTGTTCAGATAGACCTAGTATTAAAGTACAAAACCTCAAATTAAAAGCAGGATACGCTTTAAACAGAATCATTCAGGAAAAAGAAAAAAAAAAAAGGTAACCATGCTCAACTGCAGTCTGAAGGGCTGCTGTTCTAACTCAGCATGTCTCTTCACTGGACTGAATCACATCCAAAGGAGTTTACAGTGTTGAGGGAAGGCCCAAAGAGCCTTGCAGTCCCCGGCTAGCCTGGCTTCCCACCTCTTTTTCAATTGGTGTGTTTGGGCAGTTTCAAGCTGTGTGGCAGTACGATTTCCCGAATGCAAGATGATGTGGGTTTTGTTCCTAAGCATTTGAGAATTCATGTTTCAGGAGATGCTGAGCAAGTGTTCAAGACTCCTCAGCAGCCATCTGAAAAAAAGAACTTGGGACCAGTTCTTCCCCAGGCTTCTAGTTCTTGAACCCAAAAAAGTGGGCTGCTTTTAAATTGGAACTCTTATAATTTTATAAATGTTGTACTACCTAGAATGTAAACTTGCTGTGTGCCATGGTAATTTGGTATAAAGTGCAGACTCAGGATACCTTTTTGCTCTATGCTATATGAGCCCCAAAACAAATCTCCATGCTTTTAGGGTGAATCTAAAGGAAATTAAAAAGCTGGCAGAAAGCTAACTTTTGGTGTAAATCAAAATTCAAATAGTCAGAAGTTGAGAAGGTGTTTATTTATTTAGGTATTTTATATTGAACCTTAATAATGAAGAGCTTAAAACCCAGTAAAGGGAATGCATTAGAATGATAATAAGAGCAGCTGATTAACCTTGTAGCATTTTGGACAGGCTATGGAGGACAGGAATGAGAAGGTCTGGGTATGTCAATCATGTTATGATGCAGCCTCTTAGAAGTAATCTGAGAAAAGGAGATGTTGGTTTGGTTAAACTAAACATAACATGCACTCAGCTATTAAACTAAACCTGAAAAGCCTGCACAGCAAACATGCAAGAGTAAACCTGTGAAAACAGGAGTTCTGGAAATCTATTTAATATCCTGTGTTGTAAGGGCTGGAAGAGTAAATGCCTCAGTAGACAATTTAATGAGAAGTCAGTAGCAGAAACTAAAACTCCATTGACAAGTTACTTGTTGAATGATGCCAATTCTCTTTAACTCTCTGGAGATTATTTCTTTATCTGTACCTTTCTTTAGTAATTTTGGCTGTTTTGAAGCTAATGGATTTCTTTGTGTTAGACGTTTGGCTTGCATCAAGGTGTGGTGAGAGTTCTCTGTTAATTCTGACAGTTCAAAGGGGAATTTAGAATTGCTGAAAGACTGGCCAACACAACTTCCTTTAAAAGTTTGTGCCAAAAAGCATTCCTTCCTATTGAGTTGTGCTTTTGTCTCCAGAACGTACATTCTGAAACCCGGGATGTGATAGCTACATGTTGAAAGTTTCTGTAATAGTACTGTAGTTTTATTAGTTTGAGTATGTAGAGTAAAATGTTAATTTTGCAAGTCTTCATTTTTACTATGTCCTGAACTATCTGAAGGGTTTTGGAGTGTTGAAGTTGTTCATGCTCTTTACTAATACCATCTATTAAATACAAAATGACTATTAGTTTTGAAAGTCTGCACCTTGGAAAAGTTTTATATTGTAAAATCACAAAATATGTATCAAATGTTCACCTTGCTCCAAAATTGCCATGAACTTAATTTTCATTATGCAAGGAAATATATGATGTGTCACATTGATACAGAAGAGATGGATTAAAAGTGTTGGATATAAAGCAAATATATTCTAGATCAGAACAGGACAGTGCCCTTACTGCTAGAATGCAACAAAGAGGATGATGTATGTTGCAGATCAATTGAATTTACCGTACTGTTTTTCTCTTGGTTTCATTGATGTCAGTGACGAGCACCTGAGTTGAAGTGATACTAACCTCAAACTGATTCAAAAAATACTGAGTTGATACTGCCTAAGTATGGCTTAGGGCACTGAATACAGTGATAATATTATTGGTTTTGTCAGAGCTCTACTGCGCTAACTTTGTTTCACAGTGTCAATCAGCCAGTCTACATTTACCTAGCCTTATTTTTGCATAAAATTCTAGAGTACATTCAAGCACCTGATCGACATAGGTTGGCCTGAAGGTTGAAATTCTGTTTGCAGAACTAGCCACTGGGGCAGTACCAGTACAAGGTTTCCCAGTCTGCTGTCCTAACTGGACAAGGAACATCCAGATGCATGAGAAGGATAATTTATTCTTCATGGCCAGTTTAGTTGGAGGCCTTCAGACTGAGGTTGCCATCAAGGCTTAAAGTTATGATATATGTATAGGTAGAAATACCTAAATGGGATTGCATTGAGGCCAGCCAGACATTTTATGTAGGACAATGGTAATACTCAAGCCCTGCCAGTTCCTTCCAAGCCAGTGTCCATTTTTACAGCTGAACAAAATAATATTATCAGTTATTTGAACATCTGTCACTGAGCCTGTACTGGATAGATCACAGAACATACTGTGGATAAACATACAACTGAATTAAGATTAGTTAGTAAAAAATACAATCACAGTAACTTGAATGTCTTCTTTAAATAATTACTAGTTAAATGGATCCTAATTTAATTTAATTTATAGCTACTTTTCCATCTGTTATGTTTGTTTTTCATACAGGCGTCTCCTGGCTGAAGCTGCTCTTCAGAAGCTGGATCTGCAGACTGCTGAACAAGCTTTTGTACGATGCAAAGATTATCAAGGTATTAAATTTGTGAAGCGTCTAGGCAACCTGCAGAGCAAGTCAATGAAGCAAGCAGAAGTGGCAGCCTATTTTAGCAGATTCGAAGAAGCTGAAAGAATGTATCTGGATATGGACAGAAGGTAATTGCATGTAGTTATCTCAGCAGCAAATAAAGAAAAAAGTCTGAAAAAAACCCTGCTTGCCTTAATAAAGAGTGGCTGTTTTAGCACTGAAGACTTTTTATCAGTTTCTGGAAGACAGAAGAACATCATATAGAGAGAATTTTGTTATATCCATAGATAACCAATTCTGTATGTAAATCGGTGCATTCCATACTGATTGCAACACCTCAGCTGCTCTAGGTAGTGCTGTGTTTCATAAATATTTTTCTTGCAAGTATTTTGTCAGTATTTCAACCGAGATTCCAAAAATACAAATAATCTTAACAAGCGTTTAATTTATGTACTGTTGCTTTTAGCTCGTAGCCAAGTATGTGTTCTTTCCAATTACATATACAAACAACAGTGTGTTTAATGAATGGTGATCTCTGGAGAAACAGAAAGGACTCTGGCTTAAATTCTGGACCAATTTTTGTTCAGGAATTAAAAAAAAGTAAAAATTAAAAAAAATTAAAAGTAAAATTAACAGTATTACTGGGAAATATAAATTAATACTAAGTAATTAGCTAGAGCACTGTCTACTGAAAAAGGACAAGAAATACTAAGCGGCAGTTGTACGATGTGGCCTGTAGGTGGTGGTCAAACATAGAGAAGCGTGTATCACTTATGCACATGTGAAACTTCTAAGCTTTGATTAAAGAAGCCATGAAAAAAAGTACGGAGTGATGGAGAAAAAAATATTTCCTCTTTCATGCTGTAAGAATGACGAACCTTCCTCTTCCTCAGTAAGGGGGGGTGGGGGAAGGCAGGAGCTGGGGAAGGATGCCTGTTAGTGCTTGGTAATGGAAAACTTTCTTGCACATAATTAACTAGCCAATGGGATTATGCCAGTTTGTAGAGGTGGACTGCCTTGTAAGTGCTTCAGTCACACTGCAACACTGATTTTTTTTTTTTTTTTTGTAGATATGGCATATTCTTTTCCACATGCTGAAGAGAAATTTGACCACTGTAGGGTTGCCGAAGTCAGAGTTCCTATTTTATTTTTTACTGGTTTCTTGAACAGTAGAGCATGTTATTCTCCAGCTACAAGAATATGGGAATTCTGTATTGACCTGTCTCCTCACCACTAGAAAAATCTTCATAATGACATATCATAAATCAGGCTGAAATAGATTTATTTTTCAAATACAATTTTAGATTTTTTTACATAGATACTCTTACTTAGCTGACTGCACTGTCTTGCTGCTGCCTTCCTTAACTCAGTTGTAAGTTTAGGGCATTTTTTAAAGAAGTGTATAGATCTCTCCCATTTATTTTTTATGCATCTGCAAATTAGTTCTTTATGAAGTACTATAGAATTATTCTATATGGTGAAAAAAATCCATGCTAGACAAATGGTGGGTCATATATATGCGTGAATAATAAAAAGGAAAGACTTTTCAGAGTCCTTTCTCTGTCATCCAAAGTCATCTTGAATCTGAAAGAAGTCTCTAAAATCCATTCTGTTACATCTCAGATTTAGCTTTATTATTTATATTCCTTGCTCCTTGGCCTTTTCCGTCAATCTCCCTTCTACTTTTAGCCTCCTGTAGCTGCTGCCATCTATTGTAGCGGTCAGCAGTGAAAGATAAAGGGTATACCAAATTAAGAGGAAACCTGAAGTAACATCAGCCCCATTGTCTTGCTGGCTGTTCATTTAACTGCTCATACAGGAGTATGGCTAATAGGGAAGTGCATGCATATAGTATAACCTGTGAGCTCTCTGAGTATTTGCTTTTATGGAATACTGTTTAAATTGTAAACAACGATCACTGTGATACCTGCAATGTAGGTTATGAACATGAAAATACTTTTGGATGCTTTTCTCAAGATTTTGTTAGCTATTTTGTTGTCTGACTTTCCTGCTATGTTCTGTTTATACTAGAGATCTTGCCATTGGACTTCGGATAAAACTGGGAGATTGGTTTCGAGTACTGCAGCTATTGAAAACTGGCTCAGGTGATTCAGATGATGCCCTTCTTGAACAAGCACACAATGCTATTGGAGATTATTTTGCAGACCGTCAGAAATGGTATGTTCTGTAGGGGAACTAGTAAGAAGGAAATTACAAAGGAAATCATAAAAATGACGACAAGCCTTAATTTATGATGAGGGACAGACATCAGGAAAGTCAAGATGCAATATATGGGATAACTTTGGAATTGTGAGATTTAGCTCAGACCTTTATGGTTCTATCACTGCATGTACCTTTAAACAGATAGCTGTTGATCAACTCTTTAAAGAATGAATGTGATTAATCTCAGTTTTGCCAGAAGTCTGTCTTCTTCAAAGGAGAGGAGGGGAAAAGAAATACCTATACAGTTGTATTGGACTGTTTATAGAAAGTATTAAAGAAAAAATAATCAATTAAGAGCAGGAGAGAATTATTAAACATCAATGAATTTCAAAACTAACCACAAGCTTTCTAGAATGCTTAAACCTACAAATATTTGGAAAGGTCCGGAGTTCTCTCTGACCTGGATCTGTCTCCAGGCACCCAAGGAAGGTTTTAAGAACAGTGCACACATGTAACATTATTTCTCAAGAATGCATTTTGCAGTCAGGTACTGACTGAGCCAGAAGTGACATCTTCATAGTTAACAACTTGCAGAGAAAGTTTCTTTCATGACCCTTTCTTGTTTCCTTCTACGCCCATGTAAACTTTTAACATCCGGAATGCTCTGCCTTATAGAGTTCCATAGCTCTCCTATGAATTGCAATTACCCAGACTATATTAACACAAAGAACTTGGGTCCGAAAGCGGTTGAAAACTTGTGATTAGATTTTGAAAGTTGATTTTTAGATGCTTTAGGTAACTTTGGAGAATGGTCTTGGAGATCTTAGTGCTTGCATTTTTAAAATATGGAGGCATGACATTAAAGCCCTTTTGTGAAAGTTTAGTTGTAAGTTGTTGTCCATTATCAGCTATGATCTGTGCAGATGTGGGAATACCATTTTAAGATTCCTTGATTTCCTAACCTTATGCTAGTCAGAGAATCAATCTTGTTATCACTCCAATATAATGATCTCTGAAAATTTTAGTCCATTTCAGAAAAAGTGAAAGTCTAGCTACGAAAGCTTTTTCAAGCAAAGTTACCTATGTTTTTATATATCACAAGCTGCCATATTATTATTTTTTTTCTTATTAGGTTAAATGCTGTACAGTACTATGTGCAAGGACGAAACCAGGAACGTTTAGCTGAATGTTACTACATGCTAGAGGACTACCAAGGACTGGAGAATCTAGCTAACTCGCTTCCAGAGAATAATAAATTGCTCCCTGTAAGCAAAAAGTACCTTTATTTTTCATTGTCTTATGTTCAACTATTTATTTAAAATTTCCCGTCTTGGGAGGGTTAAGAAAGAAGGAGAAAAAGAATGCAATATAAGACATACTCACTTAAGCATAATGGTGTTACTTTGGTATTGATCACCAGTATTACTGTTGTTTTCATATTCCACCATTCTTCCTTTCCCCAATTGTCCAGGTTCCCAGAAAGACCTGATTATTCATCACAGTTTATGGCCACATGGCTAAGTCATAATTTACTGCTTTCCTCCCCAAATTGTGGCATTTCTCTCTAATAGCTATGCTTTACTGAGAAGTCACTCCTTATGGCTGGATACTTACTTTAGATTTGCTTTTGTCCTCTTGTCTGCACTGGGGTTTGTTTTCCCCAAATTCTTCCTGGTTGCTATTTCTGGTTTAATTTCTTACATGGTAGCTCTGGTGGGAATGCTAATGTACAAGGTAAATAGAAGATACTCTGCTGAAAGGAGGGAAAGTAGGTGGTATAGCCTGAAATGACCTACTAAGTAGTAGCTAATTTAAAACTATGATACGATTATTCCAAAATGCTTGAAAGATGCAAAACATGCTTACTTAAAGCCATTTCCAGTTGTTTGAACAAAGCAAGACATGGCACTTTCTTTTAAACCTCTTTATAATAGTGAAATTTCTTAAAATATTCTAAATAATAAGAGCACAGTCCTTCTGGTATGATTTGATTTGAAAAAAACCCCAACTTAAGTATCTTTTGGGTTTTTTTATGTTTAGAGGCAGTGTGTGAAAGTAGCACGCTGTTCTAAGATTTACAACTGTGTGTGGTGTTGTCACAGAATCCATGAAGCAAACAACCCTTTTCCCCCAACTTCATGGAATTAAATTAAACAAGAATTTAATAGTATTGCAGTTGCTACACAAAGTACTAAAAATCTGGAAGTGAATTTAACATGGTGCTGATGCTTTTTGCAGGATATAGCTTATATGTTTGTAAGAGTGGGGATGTGTGAACAAGCTGTGTCAGCCTTTCTGAAATGTAATCGACCAAAGGATGCGGTGGATACCTGTGTACATCTCAACCAGGTAAAACAGCAGTAGATAATCTGCTTTACTGATACCAATTTAATAGTGACATTTCTATCCTGGTGCCTGGTTAAATAGAAGCCCTTGTTAAGTGTCTGATGATTTGTTGTGATTTCTGGAAAACACATACTTCAGGGCTTAAGCCAGTATGTCTGTGTGTGGTAAGCATGCTCAGCATACAGATATTTGTGGCCTTTGTAGAGCCAGGCCGTGCTGCCTCCTGATGGAATGGGAGGAAGACTGGATAGCTTCTGGCTGTTCATTTTCCACATCCCCCTCTTTCCTTGTACTGATGCAAATACATTTGTGGCTGCATTAGGATGTAGCTGGAAAAGAACCAATCTGAAAAACAATCGGTATGTTTACGGCTAGAGCTGTTCCCCAGTGTGACTCACCTGTGCAACTGTGTCAACACGAATAAGAGAGAAACTGAGTATGGCTATGAGGAACTTGATGTATGGGAATGGCAGGTCTGCCTGGTGCTGGATTTATGTGAACAGTTTCCTAGTTTATGGATCTGAAGGGCTATTAGGTGTCAGATTCAGCCAAGTTTCTCAGTCCTGACAGACTTCTGATTGGGGCAAACACAGTAGCCAAACTGTTGAAGATCAGGAAAACTCACAGACAAAATGAGGTGTATAGAAGGGTAAGTAAATTGTTACTGTTTTTGCCTTAAGCTTATGGGCTGAAGTCCTCTTTTAGACATGCTTTTGAGAGTCTGGGTTTTGGGAATACCAGAAGTATTGAAATCCACGTGTCCACTTACGAGCAGCTGTGAAGTGATTTTGCAAAGCTTTTACCAAAGCAGAAGCAACTGCTTTATATGTGGTTTTGGACAGAGGTTCAGCATTTGTCTCACAGGCCTGCTGTATCACATGACTGGCAATGATGTTAGCATTTGTATTCTCCTGCTTTTTACTTTTCATTTTTTAGTAGCCTGGTTCTAAATGGTGATGAAGTATTGCAAACAAATGTTGCAACCTATTCACAGATAACCAGCTTGTTCTGAGAATGTATTTGAAAAAATGAGGTTGATAATTGTCTGCTTTTGTTTCTAGTGGAATAAAGCTGTGGAGCTGGCTAAAAATCACAATATGAAAGAGATCGGATCCTTGTTAGCCAGATATGCAAGTCATTTATTGGAAAAGAATAAAATCCTTGATGCTATAGAACTCTATCGTAAAGCCAATTATTTCTTTGAAGCTGCTAAACTCATGTTCAAGGTATTGCAGGTTTTATTTTTGTGTTAAAACTGGGTTTTTGGACTAGCTCTTATTATTTCCATGCTACTTTTATTTTCCTGGGGTTATTTTAGTGTTAACAAAGTCCAGGCAATAAGCAGATGCCATTATACAGGATACTGCAAAGATTAATCCAACTCCTAAATTCAGGTATCTCTATCTTAAATAGCTACCCTGGATGTACTGTGTGGGCAGGGGAGAGGAGACTTTCAGGACACAAGCCCTCTGATTAATTTTGAGACTTTCACTTCAGAATGAGATGAACTGGACCACAGAAAATGTCCTGCTGCCCTCCATTGCCTAGTAAACAAGTAACGTAGACTGGCCTGGGTGCAATGTCCACATTATTTTATATGTTGTGTGGATTAGTTTTATCTCCTTTATTTTTAAAAATTGCAGCGTCATTAACTAGAAGTTAAATTTTTGTATTTCTTCAATTGATACCTTCAACAAACTGCTGTGATACGCTTTTAAGATAAAGAAGTTGCTCAGGTTTGGTTTGGCTACAGAGATTTCTGTACGTAGCACTTGAAGTCTGTAACTGGTATGTAATTTTTATAGTAAATTATATATATTGCTTTCAAAAGCCATTTTTTCCAGGAAAACCACCAGACCTTATTGAAAGCTATGTATTTCTGAAACTTCAGTGTTTCAAAATTGCTATTTTTTAGTTTATTTTTATATTAAGTCAATAGACTTTATATGTGGTTACACTGATTTATCCTTCCCAAGAATATGGCTCTATATACTTGTTAGCTAAATAAATATAGAATAATGTGCATACTTCACTTTGACGTTTTCATTTATAGTTTTGTTCGCAGTCTAAATTATTACATTCAAATGCAGAATCGCTTTTGGCATGATTTCCTAGGTCTGTACCAACATGCAATTGTCCAAGAAAATGAAGCAGCTCTTTTAATATTTTTTTTCGGTTTTTAAATCTACATTAAATTCCTTGGTTTTGTTTTTAAGATTGCAGATGAAGAATCAAAGAAAAGGACAAAGCCTTTACGAGTTAAAAAGCTTTACGTATTATCAGCCTTACTTATAGAACAGTGTCATGAACAAATGCAAAATGCACAAAGGGGAAGAGTTAAAGAAAAAAGTTCAGAGGTAAGAGTGTCTTTTTTTTTTTTTTTTTTCTTTCTGAATTCTGTTATGTGCTACCTAATCAGAATAAATAAAGCTATCTTCATGTGCGGCTATTATGTTTTTTTAATAACCCTTTTTCCTGCTAAGAACAAAGCTTTCATTAAAGCAAGTTTTCCATGAAAACATCATGTTTGAAGTATTGTTTTAAGAGATTTAAATAATATGTATTTACATATTTTTTTCTTCCTAAGTTTAATGTGGTGTTCTTAATATTTTCACTAAACAGTGAAAATCATACTAAAACTCCAGATATTCCCCCCCTCCCCCCATTTAGAAGTATCAATCCCAAAGAGAGATCTGTGATGAGATTATGTTGGCTCTAATTTAGCAGGGGAGATGGCTCAGATATGGGGAAAGCGAATGGAAGATATTTTTTTTTTTCCTGGTCACACTTTTATGTTCTTATGTACAAATTAAATAGTTTAAACAAAGTTTTAAGAAACCTGGTGTTGAAATGCAATATTAATCCAAACTATGAACGAGTCTGCAGATGTGCACAGAATATATTTGTACACATGTATATGATATTTATCTTTGACAATCTGCACCATATGTTCTGCCTATGCATTGTATAAAATGTCTAACAATGTTCACTTTAGGTCCCTGTATTTATATTTTCCCTAGTTAACACACACAGTGGTGTAATCACCAAGTACAGAAAAGTTCTTTTCATATATCCCCATTTCCTGCTGAATCTGTTTCATATAAAAATTACTTGTGATACCACTTTGTTTTCAGACTGCTTCAGCTTTGGCTGGTTTGCTGGAAGAAGATGTTCTTTCTTCAACTAATCGCTTTGCAGACAATGCTTGGCGAGGAGCTGAGGCTTACCATTTTTTCATACTTGCACAAAGACAGCTCTATAAAGGTTCTGTAGATGCAGCACTTAAAACAGGTAGGGCTTAATTTTTAACCTTGTAAAGAAAGTGTTCTAATTTTACAGACCTGCACAGCACATAATTTCATTTATAGTTGGTACATTATTCTATTCTTGCTAGATCCATGGAATTCAAAACAACCATATAATGCATTAAATATGGCTGCAGTCAAGATACCTGGAAGGTCTTGGAGTACAATGCAAATCTAACTTATTAGTTAGGTTAAACTGGGCAATATCTGTAGATGTTCTGTTGACTGTTTCGTTTGTCTTTAAATCATAAGGCATGCATGCCTGAATTCACATAAGGGCTCCCTGGAGAGCTTCATAAAAAAACTTGTGGGAGTCAGAGAAGCAAATAATTCTTTGTCCAAGTAATGAAGGTCCATTTCAAATACTTCTAACATATTTTTTAAAAAAAAGTGTCTCAAAAAGACACTTGAATTTCCCAGTCATATCTCCTTATTTTTATTTATTTTTGAAAAGTGTTGAACCATGCATGATTTGTAGTCATGTCAATGAAAAGACTTTTGTTCATTGTGTCCAATTTGTAAGATTAATACTGTCTCCCAAATGCAAGGTTGTGCACATGGGTTGTGGCAATCCCAAGCACAAATACAGGCTGGGTGGAGAAAGGGTTGAGAGCAGCTCTGGGGAGAATTACTTGGGGGTGTTGGTGGATGAGAAGCTTAGCATGAGCCGGCAATGTGTGCTTGCAGCCCAGACAGCCAACCGTACCCTGGGCTGCATCAAAAGAAACAGGGCCAGCAGGTTGAGGGAGGTGAATCTTCCCCTTGACTCTGCTCTCATGACACCCTGCCTAGAGTACTGCATCCAGCTCTAGGGCCCCCAACATAAGAAGGATATGGACCTGTTGGAGTGAGTTCACAGTGGGGCCAGAAAGACAATCAGAGGGCTGGGCACTTCTCCTATGAAGACAGGCTGAGAGAGTTGGGGTTGTTCACTGCGGAGAAAAGAAGACTCCAGGGACACCTTATAGCAGCCTTCCAGTACCTAAAGGGGGCCTGCAAGAAAGCTGGAGAGGGACTTTTTAGAAGGGCATGTAGTGATAAGACAAGGGGCATAACGGTTTTAAGATGAAAGAGGGCAGATTTAGATTAGGTATTAGGAAGAAATTCCAAGGGTGGCAAGGGCAGTGGCACATGTTGCCCAGCGAAGCTGTGGGTGCCCCATCCCTGGCAGTGCTCAAGGCCAGGCTGGATGGGGCTTTGAGCAACCTGGTCTAGTGGAAGGTGACCCTGTTCATGGCAGGGGGATTGGAACTGTAGGTGATCTAGAAGGTCCCTTCCAACCCAAGCCATCCTATGATTCTGCTAGTAGTAAATATTTCATACACATGTCTGCACTTCTTGGAAGATATGCAATAACTTCCTTGGACTCTTTTTCTTCCCCCCCCCCCTTTATTTCTTAGCTCTTCATTTGCAGGATTATGAAGACATTATCCCTGCAGTTGAAATCTATTCCCTTTTGGCACTCTGTGCATGTGCAAACAGAGCATTTGATATTTGTTCAAAAGCCTTTGTTAAACTAGAATCCTTGGAAACTCTTAGGCCAGAGCAGCGGCAACAGTTTGAAGACCTTGCTCTAGAGATATTCACGAGACATAGTTCAAAGTATAACAAAAAATCTGATCTGGATGATGTGCTTGAGAGGTGGGTTTGTATTTATGTGATACTGTACTAATACTAGCAGTTTTTTCTGCTATTGTGTGTATTTTGCGTTTTAGCAAGTTCTGTGTGACCACGTTAATAAGGTGCTTTGTTGCTCAACCCAGATACTAGGCCAGAATGATGCAGGTATTAGCCAGTGTGCAGAAATACACCACAGTTTTATTTGGGAGAATAGACAGTGACTGTTTTTATTTGGGAGAATAGACACTGAATGTATTTGAGGAACTGCCGTAAAGATATAACTTCATCTTAATCTGAAATGCATGCAGACAGAGCACAGGAGTTTTAAGACTTCTGATAAGGTGTCCCATGCCGTTAAAATAATGATGTTGCCGTTTGCATCACCATCCTGATATGATGCAAATATCAACAAGTGAATGTTTAACTATCATTAACCACTAAGTCTCCACTGTTTTCTGAATTACACATACTAATCTTTCCACACCATACAGATTTGTGAAGTGAAAGAATCAGAATATGAAGGGCACGCTTTAAGTCCTTGTGTTGGCTGTGCCTATAATAGCGTCTGACATGTTTCCTGCTAACAGCACAGAATTTGTATGGAAATTTATTATGAAATTTTCTTTGTAATTAATTTTCTTTTTAATGAATAGGGTTTTAACCAGTATTGTTTGATTTTACTGTGCAGGTGTATAGAGTCTCACTAAGCAGTTTTCATGTTGACTCTTCAGAGGAGTAAATGTAATCATAGTGCAGGCATCTAATTGGACCTTAATATGACCTTCACAGCTTCTTTTCACTTAATCTTTTGGTTCTGCTGGTCCTGATTTGTTAACCCTGTGGTTCTGGGGGTGTACATTTTATTGTGTGAAGATTTACATATGTGGCTGTGTTAAGTGAGGTGTTAAGTGATTTAATAACTACTAAGCAAAAAGTGGCACACATTTGAATAGTGAACCAGTCTTTTACAAAAGAGCACCACAAGTTGTGTAACTAGCTGTAGACACACAATTTGCTATTTATGCTGTTTTGCAAATTTCTACAAAACAAGTGTTTGTTGCTGTTTTAAGACTGTGTTTTTATTCTTTCAGCTTTATTTACTCTTCTGTGTCTTTCTTTTCTTTTCTCTGCCCCCGCCCCCCCCAGCAGTGGCGATGGGAAACTTCCTATATGTGTTGCAACGGGAGACCCTATCCTGGAGTATCGATTCTGGATGTGCAGTGTGTGTAAGCACTGTATGAAAGCCAAAGAAGCAAGCAATTATAACTTCTGTCCTCTGTGCCACAGCACAATATAATATAGCACAGGATAAAGGACTGATTATCTTCGTTATCTGTTATGCCTCCTAAAAATACAATGTTACCAATGTACTTGTATTTTAAAATACATCACAAGTGTGGTGTATGCTAACAGGCAGTACCACTATTAGAGAAACATTTAAAAAAACAAAACAGAAAAGGCCACAAGTGAAAACCTTCCCTGGTTCCCTTTATGCGAAGAAAGGACTGTGTTAATGAATTTGATCTTTTTGTTAATTTTTTTTACAAGGGCTTAAGGTAAAAGCATTGTCTTCTAACTGTAAATTGAGCCTAGTTTCAAAACCATGCAAATTGAATGTAGGTTAATCTTAATACAAAAAAGGTGGAGCTTGCTCAGAGTAAAAGGTAAGTCCATAGGAAATTACTGGGTTTTCTCAAAATTCCAAGTTTTCTGAAGGAAGTAATTTGTAAGTTGAAATAATGCCACGGTGTTTCTGGTAATATTGTTGTATATGGTTTTGTACTATTGAGTGGTAACACTAGTTTAGGCATACATTTGTGCAGTTTTCTTTTGCCAAGCAATAAAGGGCTTGCAAACATCTACCCATCCTTGCCGCCGTCTGCATGTGGGTCCCTCAGCTCCGGTGAGGACTGCAACTAACAACATCTACGAGCCTTTGCGCTGGAATGTGGTATTAAGCTGTTGTGTGTGGGTGTTTTTTTTTTTTTTTTCCCCAAGTAGCTCGAAGAGAGCAGCTGCCATCTGTTCAGCAGATTTCAGGAGCTGAACTGTCTCCTTGCTACACGCGGAGGTTTAAGGAATGTTTCGCTTAGAGCTGCGCTGTCCCGTGGCACTACTGGAGCCGAGTCTCTGCCCTGGCGCCGGGCCGGCTCCGGCAGGGGCGCGCCGGGCCCCGGCTACGCGCGGCCCAGGTACCAGTGAGCCCCGTTCTGTGAAGAAAAGGTTTAATATCACTAAAGGGGTTTTCCCCCAGTATTTGAGCTGCTTTCTCCTTCCCAGCCGTGTCCGCTGGCGCGCCGTGCGCCCCGCGCGCTTCGCGCTCCCTGGCAGGCCCGCCGCGGCCCTCCGTCCCCCCGCGCTGCCCTTCCGGCCGCCGCCGTGACGTGACGCCGTGACGTGAGGCCGCGCCCGCCCCGCGTGACGCCGCCGCCGCGCCGCCATGGAGCGGGAGGCGGCGGAGCTGCTGGCGGCGGCGCAGGCGCAGCTGGCGGCGCGGCGGCTGGCGGCGGCGGAGGAGCTCTACAGCCGCCTCATTGCCCGCTGCGCGGGGCCCGCCGCCGGGTACGTGCCGGGGCGGGGGGCGCGAGGCTGGCGCCCGCCCCGCCCTAACGGCCGCTCTCCCTCTGTCCCCGCGCAGCGCCGGCCGCCACCTCGCCACGGCCCTCAACGACCGCGGCCAGATCAAGTACTTGCGGGTGGAGTTCGCCGCCGCCATCGAGGACTACACGGCCGCCATCGAGTGCCAGCCCGGCTTCGAAGTGCCCTACTACAACCGCGGCCTGGTGCTCTACCGGCTGGGTACGGGCCGCGCAGTCGGGCACGCCAGCGCCGTGCGGCCCGGGGCCCTTGGCCCGGCTGACCCGGGGCGGGGCAGAGCGACCCGGGCGGCCCCGCTGGCCGAGCGGCGGCCCTTCGCCCGGCGCGGCCTGTCCGCCGCCTGCCCCCCGCACCTCCCGCCTGGGCCGCCCGCCCCGCAGGGAGCCCTCCCGGAGGCGGGGAGCAGCCCGGAGCGCTGGTTTATCCCAGGGTTCACCGGGAGCCCGAGAGTAATTCCCTCGGTTTTGCAGATGGAGGCACCTGCCTGGCATGGGGGGTGGGGGGGGGAGAGGGTAAGAGGTGACACCAGGAACAGGGGGTGCAGACAGGGAAATGTTTTTGTCAAGTAATCACAGGACGTTTCAGCTGTGAGTCTGCCCTGTGTATGCAGTTAGATATCCCAGCTTGCGGGTGTGCGGCTGTGTCATTTGAAATGCTGCTATTCTGGGAAAACCAAGAGGGAAAGGTGCAGTTTCAGTTTTGGAAAAATTTGCATTGGGGATAAAACTAGCCAATTCCAAACAATGTCGTTAAACCAAATGAAGCTTCTCTGAAGCAGGTGCAGCCATAGTGAGCGCAGCCTTCTCAACTTGCAGTGGGCTGTCCGCCATTTCTGGGGAGTTTGCTGCCCAAGTTTTGAATATACCATAAGAAAATTGTGCCTTTTCTTGGAGCTTGGCTGCGCAAAGTTAAGATCCAGAAGGTGAGGGACTAGCGAGAACACTAGGAGAGTGGAGCCTGACCAAGGCATCAGCTGGGAAGCTGTATGCCTGTATTCCAGGTTTAAGGCAATCTGGCTAGTGATGTGGGCCTTTGGGCTTCTCTGGGAATAAGCTGGCTGATTTGAGCCTTAAGCCTGTTGTAGGTTCAGAACCACACTGCTACTTGCTCTGAAGACCGTTGACTCCCACTTAGGCCTCTGGAGAATCCAATTGTGGGTCTAGTAAGTTCAGCTGCTACTTTTTGTTAGTGAAAGTATTAGGAGGTATTCAGTTGTGGTTTGTGACTTTGAGCAGTTACAGAAAGATAATTCTTCTTCCTTTTTTTTTTTTTTTTTGGGACAGGATGCTTTGATGAGGCCATGAAAGATTTCAGGAAAGTATTAGAATTAAACCCCCAGTTTGAAGATGCTGCATTGAGTCTAAAACAGGCTATTCTTGATAAAGAAGAAAAACAAAAGCGAGGTTATTGAAAATGTGGCTAGTGGTATGAAAATGTTTTTCTAGACGTTATTTTTCTCATTAGTGGATGAAACACAAGATCACTTGCATCTGTTATGACCTACTGAAGAAACCTCATTCTTTGGTAAATAAGTTAAAAATGGGTAACGGTTGTGAAATAAACTATTTTTGGCTATTGTTAGTGTTGAGGAAAAGCATAATGCTGGAAGGCTGTGAGATGCTTGTACAGACTTTGTATAGAAGTACTTCATAAAGAGGTTGAAAGCTCAGTAACAGCAAATGAAATCTGTAGTTTTATTAAAACTGTGTTCCTGTACTCTTTCACAGATGGTTTTAAATAGTCGTTCATGGGGAGGAAAAATCAAACTATATAAAACATTTAAATACTTGAGATTGGAGCTTGTGAGAAGTACAGTGGTTTAATACTGATAGTGTTTGTCCACTTTTAAATGTCAGCGTGATTTATGCTAAAAGTGCAATTGTTACAACAGTTACGAGGTGTTGTCATTGAGATGCTATGATAACTGATTTTCTTCTTAGAGTGTTTTCTGTATTAAGAAACACTTAACAGAAACAATGAGATCTTTTTAGGTAACACCATCTGTACCTTGCATGAGGAATGTGGTATAAGTATTCAGTCACTTTTGTATGTTCGCTCATTCTTAGGGGTAGTTTTACGTTACCTGAACAGGTAGGAACAGAGCATACCTATTTTTAATAATCCTATTGTGAAAGTATTTGAGACATTAATAATTGAACAAATAAAAGTGAAGATGTAGTTCTTACAGACAGTCATGAGATAAAGATCTTGTCGTAGAGAATGTAGTTTGGCTATTCACAGTAGGAATTGTGGCTTTCTCCTTGTCAATTGCTTGAAAAATATGTGACATCTCTCTGATTGAACTGTCTGAAATACCCAGGCAGTTTTGTTTCTCAAATGAGGGCAAGGACTATTACTGAAATCTGTAAATCATCACAAGAAACATCCTTGCATGTTCATAGCAATACAAGTTCTAATAAAAGAAATGCTCATGTGGGCAATCAAAAGAGTATGAGGATTTTTTTTTTCTATAAGTTATGCTAATGACAGTTCTGCTTCTTATGGTGTTTCTCCATGGATGATCCTGGAGCCTGCAGAAGTGCTGGGCTCACTGAAGATGGTGGCAGTCTTTGGGTGGCTCATGAGAAGACTTGATGCTCTGACCATCTTCCTCAGCAGCCTTACTGAGATTGTTTTCAGCTTTGGGATGAAACTGAAACAGACCCAATGAGCAAATTTCAAGTACGGGGCTGAGAAAATGCTGTATTTACCCCTCGTGCACTTGACAGCAGCCATTTTGAAGTTTTATAAATACAATGTGTGTTAGCAGGATGTAACCATTTAGGCTTTGGAAAGCAGGCTGTGATGTCATAACTGACCATTTTTTGCAAAAGTTTAATTTTTGACTTTTCTGGATATACTAGGCATGTGCTTTGCTTCCATTTTTATATCTTTGTGATCTCCAAAACATTGGCAATTTAAGGACTTGGCATGTTTCATGCCACCTCAGTCTCAAAAATTGAAAAATCATACCAACTGTTCATTGATGTTGAGAAGGTGAGCTAGAACTAAACCTGTTCCTGACTTGCCATACCAAGGAAATTAAAGAGGCAGTATGAACAGTTGAATTTGACCTATGAACTTTACTTTGAGAGAGATCACAGATGCAGTTATGCACAGAACACTCTAAGTGACAGAATACAGATAAAAATAAAGATTAACAGCAGAAAAGTATCTTGGAAAACAAAGATGCTAGTGGTAATATCCCTTATACTTCCCAGCTTGTTTTGTGAATGTGGCTTAATTACTATTAATGCATTAGTTATTGGCACAGAAATGTTTCACTGGACCGGGAGCAATTTTGTTGCAGATTCTCCACAAAATTTCCTTCTCTCTCCTGTAAAAGGATGAACCGTCATGATGCATTTCAGCATAATTTGGAGTTCTTTCAAGTCGTTTTTGCCAGTAAGGTTCTCATATTTTCCCCTTTCACATGCACACATGAGTCACTTAGTTCTCTGGCTTTACATCACAAGACTAACTGGGATTTTTAGTCTGAAATTATTAAGTAGCGTGTGGTGGTTTACTCAGGCTGCTTGAAAGGGTATAAACCACCATTATCGATATTAAAAAAAATAATTAAAATCTTGAAAAGAAGGATGTGCTTTTAGTAACTGCCCTTGTCCTGCAAGGTTTCCTGTTCATAATCCTTTAAGAATTAAAAGTCTAATGGAGAGTAGTAAAATTCTTTTTATGTAGTGTTTCCACGTGAAATTCAGACAACCTTTCAGCTTGTAAAAAGGGCAGGGCTTGTGTGCTTTGGATGCTTCACAATGCGGAGTACTGTGGCTTCATGCCTTTCCCGGGCTTTAGGGGTTGCCTCTGCTTGAAAATTAAAAACCTCTGTAGAGCGTCCGGGCCAATCCTGTCTGCCTACTCCATCACCCTTGCGAAGCAGTTGCTAGTCAAAGTAATGGCACTGGACCAGTAAGTCCAACAGGTGGTTGCTGCTAATGTGCGTTGACTTGTGTCTTTACGCTGGCCAGAAATGTTTCAGACGTGAATAATTCACAGCCGCTTTCCCGGGGTTTCCTACCTATAAACCTACTCTCCAAAAGCCCTTGACTCTTGACGCAGCCTTCACTGGCAGCCCCTCTGTTCAGTTTGTTTCCCGTAGCTGGGATTAATTTGGATAAAGTAACAGTTTTCTCACCTGGTGATTTACCTCTAAACTTACAAAAAATACTTGGTTTCCTCATACGTTATAGAATGTTTGGGTTTTTTTTTTCCTTCAGTATCTGGAACAACATCTTTTAGGTCTTACTTCCTCAGAAAACAAGGCAAAGGGTGACACCACCCGATGCTTTCCCCTAGTGCTCTTATTTGTCCTACTGAAACACAGGAGGAGGAGTTGTCACACACCTTGCAGTGTTGGAAGGCCTTTTGCTTGCTTTTGCAGAAGGGTCGGAAAAGATGACAAAATCCCAGGTTAGCAGGGCACAGCGCAGTATGAGAAGTGTTTCATATACGTTTAATGTGAGATGCAGTGTGGGGAACAAGGAGGGCCATTCTGAAGGGAAAGCTGCAGCACATGGAGAGGAAAGGGCTAGGTCATCAAGTGGCCAGAATATGTTCCTCTTCCATGTGCTTTCCCTCCAAGTGGACAACAGAGGTAAGTCAGTATTAAAACCCCAAAAATCTTTTGCTGTTAAACAGAACTGCGCTGTGCACTGTCCCATTTAGTAGGTAACCTTGTTAAAAAGTAAATTAATAGTGAACTGTGCACTATTCAAATTTTGTGGGAAATGAATACCTTTAACAATCAAGCTCAGATATGCAGGTTGTGCTCTCCCCTGACTATCAGCAAGGGAAGCATTCAGAAACAGGCAAAAACTGTGTTTGAAACTGAGGATTGCTAGCAGAAGGATAATACCCTGTGTTCTTAGATGTTAGCAGATTATTGTTGGTCTACCTAATTCTTTTATTAGAGGCGAGATTGGATCAGTAGAACGGATTCAACCTCAGCCTGTGGCTTTCATGCATGATGGAAGGACTGGTTGCTTTTTATGAAAAAAATGTGCTTCGAGATCTGGTCAAGGTGGAGGCCCACATAGTGGCATGTTGTGATCATTTGAGTTGAACTCCCATCTGCTTCTGAAGATTAACTGATTCCAAGACTTGTAGGATCCCTTTAGTCCATGAGCAGGGGGGGATTGGATGGAGTCCACAGCATGGCTTCCTACAGCCCATGACCATCAGGTTTTTCATCACTCGTGTCTCTGTTGTACGGTAAGGTTGCGAAATGCACCTGAAGAATACCTTCATCTCCCAGCAAGGGACAGCTGGAACAACCCTGGCATAGACATCACAACAGCAGGTTTCAACCTAACTCCTATTATTATGGAAGAGGCTGATCTGAAGTTCAGTGCTTTCCAGACCTGTATGGGGACTCCTGTGTGCCTGTATCTGTCCATTTAACCTCTCTCTTGCACCTTCCCAGTTCATTTTCCCCACACTGGCTGTTGCGTGAAGGCTTGTTCACCTATGGCGGTATGACCGGAGTGGTGTGGAAAGCCTAATCCAAGGAAGAGTTTGATCCCATAGGCCTGAAAACTGCCATCTAGGACATGAGTTAGGTGCTGAAGTTCCACCTGCAGCACCTGAGAGGGGGGCAGTAAGCCCAGGGGAGCCTAGATGCAGAGCAATACATTATGAAATAGCATGCCTGAATTTTATCTTTGGAAAGACACCCTCAAAGCTGAACAGTGAATGCCTAACCCTAACAGGCTTGTGTGATTCAGTGTAAAAAAACCCTTATCTGCCGTGAACAGCAACCAAGGTAGGAGGAGGAAACCAAGGATGTGGAATTTCTCTGGCTTGTCGGTGAGAATATGGGAACCTGAAATCCTGTTGAAATGGGAAAGCGGGTTTGTCTCACCTTCTCCCTTTCCCTCCCAACATATGTGGAAGAGGAAGGTTTCCCCATCTGCCAGGTAGTGGGTGGATGGGTATGGAGCACTGGTGGACCCTTTCCTGGCTTTCCAGGGCAAAAGGGAAGGATCTGGGATATCCCACTGGCTGCAGATGAGTTTAGCTGAACCTACTCCGCAAGACTGCAGTGAGCAAACTTTAGTGATGCACCACCAGAGCTGATGCTCATCTGCGTGGAACTTGACAGTGTCCCGTGAGCAGTGGGAAAAGAAGAGCTAGCATTTAGTCATCGTTATTTAACCACCTTCTCATCTGACGTATTTCAAAAGGACTATTTTTTAGATTAAGAGTTAACCTGAACTGATGAGTCTGTTACTGTTAACGTTAAAAATGGGGAACGTAACTCTCCTGGAGAACGTGTGGATGTAGTGAGGTTGCTTGACTCTGCAGTGCTCGCTCCGGACAGTAGAGTGCGCTGCTGATACAGCAGAGGGGAAGGTGTCCCAGGCTGCGGCTGAAGGGGGTCTCGGGATCCCAGTACCCTCCGATTCCTTTTAACAAAACTTAGTCCTTCGGTAGATACAGCTTTAAGACCACATTTATTCAGCAATCATTACAGGCATGACTGCAGCTTTTGGGAAGCGTGCCACGGACGTGCACTAACCAGCGTGTGTAACCAGCCACCCTGTGAGGATCGAGGCTGCCCGGAGCTGCGCAAACCCACTGGAGGCTGCACACGCGCGGATGTTAGCCTGCATTGGCATCGGTGCGATTGCCCCCTCCTCGCTGTGGTTGAACACCTACTCGTGCTGCAGGCACACCTTCAGTTATAGTGTAGGCACATCCCGAGAGTGATTACAGGTGGTCACATGTCTGGTTTGTCCTCGATCTCTGGAAAATAATAATAAAAAAAGTGTTTTCTGTGGGCATGGAAAACAAAATACCAGGTAAGTTGTCCTTTTTACTCATGTTAGAGCATCCGTCTCATCCCATTTTGTAGATTTAGCCTTTTCCTTACTAGGGCAGGTGAGAGGAAAGTAAGGAACTAACAGGTTTCCAAGATGCTCAGGTCAATGCAATGTTACAGACAAAAATCTGCGTTAATGGGAAAAAAAAGTATGCCATTGTGTTGCATGTGGAAGAGGCCCTAAGTAGCTGAACGCTTGGCCCTTTGAAGCCAATGTTGGTACACCAGCTGGTTACTGGTGTACATCAGCAAGGAGATGTTCTGCACTTACACTACTTCGTATGTATTTTTATTTGACTTTTCAGATCTGCATTTTACATTCACATGGGAGGATTGGCATTTGCTTTATGAAATAGTACAAGAAGTGGCTGTAATCAGGGCTGGAATAATTTTAGTGGCCTGCAAATGCCTGTTTCGACAGCTGGAAGAAACAAGGTGTAGTTTTGCAACCTTGGGTTGTTTTCTGGTTTTCTAGCCACTTCAGAGAGGCAATAGAGCGGCAACATTTACTAATCCTGTTAGCTGATCCTAGCACTTTCCAGTGTTGTGGTACTGTTCTGAGTCCCACTGCCTGATCTGTTCGCTTCAAGCAAGATGGTGCTGGTGGTCACTGAAAGAGGTAGCTCCCGTGTCTAGTTGCACCGTTTAGAAAGCAGCCAGCACAGCAGAGCCTTCAGGTGCTGTTGGAGACACATACACAGTGAAGCAAGGAATGAGGCTGGAGCACACAGATGATTTGGTTCTCCAAGGGCAGATGAAGCTATAAGGTAAATCCTAACAGTTTGGAGGATTTGGACCCTTCAGAAGAAATTGGAGTATGGTAGTGATTTATGCCTTAGTGTTTGTTTCTAAAATTTCAGGTCCATTTTCCTTCAAACTGGGATGATCCAGGTGAAAACCTGTTGAAATAACACCTGGTTCCCAAACTGCTACAACCCAGCGCCAATGTGCCCTGCTCTACTGCTGGCATCTTCACCAGAGCTATGCCACCTGTATTGGGCTTGGCAGGTAGCTCTCTTTCTTCCCTCTGTTATGGGCTCAAGCTTAGACCAGGAGACTGGCAAACCCTGCCTGTTCCCTTGTTCTTGTCCCAGCACTTAAGAGTTCTAAGGTCTTGAAAGACCTTAGGCTATGCGTCACTTGTGCCGCAAAGCATGGTGACCTCTCTAGGTGAGGATGCAGGGCCTGGTGTTCTTACCAAATTCAGTTTACATGCTTCATCTTAGATCTGAATCAACAATCCAGACTGGTCCAGCAAGTATGTAGCCCTGGAGATTGGCTGAACAGGGACCTGGAAAGGTTGAGAACAATACACAGTGTATTTGTGTAGTTTTTAAAGAATATGTACCTGCTGCACGTGAAGTGCTGATGTATTAAGGTATGAACTAAAGGTAGTGTTACATAGTTCGCATTTGAGGCACTCGAGATGCCAACACTGGAGGTCCGAGATCCCTTAAAAACATCAGGGCAGGAGTGCTTTGCAATGGCTCTTTTTCTGCTGAACACCTACCTTTCCTCTCCCTGCTTGAGGTGTGCTGTCCTCTGCAGGGGCCGCCAGGTAGGATGTGGGTAGGAGAGCACACAGCCACCAAACAGTGCACATATACCTGACAAGAAGAAAAAGTACCACTTGGTCCATATCAAATCCTGCTTTGCAGAGCATCGTTTTGTCTTTTGTCCCCCTTCTATACTTAGTCTTGCCTGAACGCTTGCATGCGGCACTTTGTAGCTGAACCTGCCTTGAATTTCAAATTTGGTGTCAAAGGAGCCCTCAGGCAGTTTGGTAACTGAGAGGCTGAGGCAGGAGAAGTTAAAACCTCATGAGCTGCAGTGAGGCTACGTTTAAAAGCTAGACAGAAACTTAATCTAGTGCTAGATGCAGCTGCACACTTAGGAAGCAGCACAGGCCAGAATGGCATCGTGTTCATTTCTAGGAAGTTCACGAGTTGAACTGCTTATGCAAGGCCAAGCCGAAAAATTATGTGGCTACTTAGGCTGCCCAGGCAGAGGTACTGCCAGGGCTCATATCAGTACCTGTGCTAATGTCCACTCAACTGGGTGCACTAGGAGCAAAACACCCTCCGGTGACTGTCCTGGGGTTTTCTTTGCTTTTCTTAGAACTGTTAGAGGACAGAACCTCAAAATGTAAGGCTAAACCCACATGCCTCTGCTTCCCTGCCCGTTGGGCTAGCTTCCGAGGAGAGGGTTGACTGGCTGGGACATATGGGAGACAACAGAGCTGAACTTCATGTAGATGTCATGGTGTATAAAATTACTTTTCTCTTCTAGACTGTTTGAGCTGGTGCTATGAATCTGACTCTATAAAAAGTCAGAAACACCATATAAAAGTCATATTTACATACCAAACTATTTTGTTTACTCCAGCCAGTCCCATCTCAATTCACTGAAACTGTGTTGCAGGCAGATTTGAGAAGAGAACTGAATTAAATCTGTGCACCAGTCAGGCTACTTGGGTTGAATGCTGGCTAGATCTTAAATTTGTGAGGTGTTTCAATCAGCTATTTTTTAAATGGTCTTAAGAAGTTCAGACAACAGGGTTCACGAGTGGGAGGTGAGCCTTTCACTTGATCTTACCTGTTCCGGTCGACGTGCCAGGGTCCTTACTGCTAGCCTTTTAAAATGAGATGGGTGCCTTACTCTGGGGCTAACAGCTACAGGACAGAACTCTGCAGCGTACTCACTGCCATTGATCTCACACCTATTTGAGAAAACAGAACAACAGACCTTGAAGAAATTAGGGTTTTGCTGATGAGCACATTGGTCATTCAATAACTACTTGCCCATTCACAGTGATGTTCCATCTTGGGATGCTGTTAAAGTCTGGAGACCTGGTTACCCAGCAGTTTTCCAGGTATAACTTAGCATCGGGGCTCTCGTCTTTCAGCTCCACCTCAAGAAACACAGGCTCCACAGGTCGCTTGAGTATTGCCATGTTGGACTCATAGAATTCCATGAAAGATTCATCTCAAGAAAACATCAGGGGATGTTGTTCTTGCTGAATTTTATTTAAATTAAAACATTAACATTTTTCTGATTTTCTTAGGAGGAGACTTACCTTTGGACACTCTTGAAACTACATTCAGAGCTTGTCTTATCCTTCTGTATACTGCGGAAAAGGAAATGTTAGTGAGGTTCTTTAGCAGAAAGCAGAGCATGTCTTAACAAAGGAACTTACAGCTGAAAGAGCCACAGAAGATTACAAATGGAGGAAGAGAATTGCCTACCTGCAATATTTGATCTTGGTACCATTGTGCCAGAGCCAAAGGGAGGTGATGTGGCTGGATCACTAGTGAAGGCACCAAGTACTAGGGTCTCTTTTGCTCGATAGTAGCACAAGAGTGTTAGTCTGTAATAGGAGAAAGGGTAATTTTTATGTTCACTTTCACTTTTCAGCAGCTGTCCCAAAGTGAGCAGTATCTGTGAGCAGTAGCTCCTACCTGTAGTCTGGATCTCTTGTGATTGTCACTGTGCTCTGTCCTGAAAGAGTTTCTTTCTCATAAGAAATTTCATTTTCGTAAATAATGTGGTCACCTTCAAACTGTGCATATGGGAAGTTCATTAAAAATTAAATCTTGCCTGGAGCTGGGGCAGGGGAACAAAAGAGAAAATGCAAGAGAGACAGAGACTTCTAGCAGATGTATCTGCTTCAGCCATGGGCTTACCCTTACTGAAGTGCCACAGGTAGTGACATGGAACTTGAAGAAGGCATGTCCTTCATTATATTCTCTAGGCTTGCAAGAGCTATCCCTTAGTCTGGTTTTACTCATATCAATGGCAGGAACTGTCTTCATTTGGGCAGATACCGTTATGGTACCGTCTGGGTGGCATACTGAGAAAATCAGAGTTGGTTATAAACACAAGGAAAGAATCACAGATCTTTTTATGGATTGATCAGTTGTATAACTTACTCATAAATGCTGAAGGATTAAAACTGCAGCTAACGGAGAACATCTGTAAGGTCTCCATAGTTCTCACTTTCCTTAGGGCAACATCAAACCTTGCTTTAATTTTCTGAAAGAACACTTCCTGTGAAGGAGGTGATGGAAGAGGTCTCCCGTTAAGGCACGTGATCCATATGTACAAAGTTCTGCTCTTTAGCTTGTGCCTCTTGAATACTAACAAGTCACAAGGGTTAAATCAGTGTGAAGACTCGAGCCTGATGCAACATAGGGGCAGAAGTTTTCTCGCACAAATCAATTGGTCACTGTCACAGAGATAAATTTTGGCTGATTATTGTAGAATAGTTCAGATGTTTATTACAGCATCAGTTTTCCCCTGCTATGTCTTACCATTTCTACGAAATATTACTTTAAAAGAGCTTCTTTCATAAAAGCAATATTGAAATATTGTTTCTGGCTCAGTGCGGTTGGGACATTTTGCCTCATCTTACTAAAAATACTGAGGAGTTTGTTTTTGAAGACTTGCTGCCTATCTTTTAGAGGCAACTTAGCACTGCAGACTACATAATACATGGCATTACCAGAAGGGTCCATGTCCGATACCTCTTGTCCTACTTGTACTGGCTTAGAGTCGCTCCCTCTGGAGGTTTTCCAATATGTGTAATACCACAGCACTACAAACTGTGACCGTAGGGCTGTGGCTGTAAGACCAGTTCTACATGTTTTAAAGAAGGTATTGCTCTACAGTTCACGTACCTCGTAGATAACTCCCACAGCAAACAGAGGTATTTGCAAGACCAGGTGTGTAGAATTGGTAGCTGCAAGATACCCATTGGTAAGCACAATGTGCTGGTTCAGCAGCTTATTACCAAGATACAGGTTCCAATACTGGTGCAAGCCAAAAGCAGAGATGGCTAGATACAGGTTTTCTTCATCACAGTAACCAGCTGCTTCTGGTAGTTCTGCAGGAAGAAGGTGGGATGAAGAGCTAGCAATGAAGGAAGGTTTGAGCAATGATGTTTGGCCCAGGCAGGGATTTCTAGCACGGGTAAGTTTTGCACTGGCACTGCAGCAGCAGTGCTGTGCATACTGGCATCGTCTGCAGGGCTTTGGCTGTGCTATGGGTCTAGCAGCTCACAATCAGTGGGATTGGGAATCCTCACGCTTTAGTGATGGCCTGCCAGCTTGCTTCCAGGGCTACTCCCTGCTTCAGTAAGGCAAGCCGAGTTGTATATGTAAATAGATTTTTCTGGTCAGCCTTCTCTAGGGATGAACCAAGAGCTATTTCAAAAATAAAAAGGACAGTGAGGAGACAGTCATCTTTGTGGCATCCAAAACGTAAGATCTGAGCAAATACCAGACCTCCTGACTGTTTCAATAACCTGCTAAGTACAGCTCTTAGGGGACGACTGTCTCCTTACGGAAGTGCTGTCTTTAGAGTTCACAGCAATTTATTTGAGTCTGTTGAGTTCTGCCCTGGACGCAGAGGCAGAATTGCATTTGAGGACAAACTGAAACTTGTAGCAATGTCTGAAAGTTTTGCCAGTAGATGTATGTTCAAGTTATGAGGCATCTTGTTCGCTGAGTTTGCAAGCCAACTTCTACACACGTTTTTATTGCTCTCAGTGTCTCGAGGGCAGACTGTCTTGCCAGTATGCAGAAGAGCTGCCATCAGAAAAGCAGCAAGTTGGCTGTGTTACCAATAATGAGCTATTGAAGGGTGGGGTTTTCCCAAAAGCTCTCATCCTCAGTCTAATGCCATTCTCACTGAATTCAATGAAAATCTCATCCATGCTGTTGATGCAAACCAGTTAATATCACGGGGAAGCTTACTGATATCGGCGATCACACACTCCACCTCTGCCGAATGATGATAGAGTGTCATCTCCATACCTACGCTTACAGTGTAGTTAACGAGGAGAGTGTATTTTGTTTCATTTCTGTTCACGTACTGAAAGAGAGAGAAGCGTAAGGCTGCAGTAGCAATGGCTTCCAGTACAGACAGGCATGTATATCCCGAGCAGCACTAAATAATTATTCCAACACCCTTCTCTCCCCTGCAAATAGCTCAGTCTCCAAAACATCGCTTCAGTTGGCCTAAAACTATTCAGAAATCTGGACTGGATTCAACAGCTCTTTCAGCCAAATGTAAATGTGGAGAATGTAGGGCCTGCTCAGAAAATGGAGGCAGAAGTGAACACAGTGGTATTTCCTCTGTAGCCCACTGGTGAAAGAGCTCGTGCAGGAAGATCTGGGTCCAGATCCTCATTCTTCTTTACTCAGAGTGTGGGCTGACCCAGGAGAGTAGGTCATCAGTAAAACAGAAGGTGTGAGGAGATGCTATAAGAGATCCCTCTCAATATCCTCATTTACTTCACTAAAAGCGCTCCCAAAGCAAAACCTGCTGTTCACCCTGAAAGACATACTTCTGAAATTTTTTTGGTTGCTTTGATCATTAATGCAATTTAACTGTAGTTTGACTGCAGCCTGAAAATATTTGTGCAAATCCTGATCCTGTGCGTTCACGATGATGTTCCTTGTAACAGAAAATAGCACCACAGATCCGTGGGATCTGGTTGAAACAGGGGTAGAGGACTTGCAGTTATGCATCCTTCCCACTGAAATGAGAGGTTGAATTCCCTCTGTGAGTTTATACTTTTTACAAATATTTAGATTACAAATGGTCTGAAGCTTAACAAAATCACATTTAGAATAGTCTGGGCCTGCCTGTAGATGCTCGTATGGTACATGGCCTGTGCCAGCAGTCAGATGGCTCTGCATAAACAGTAGGTTCAAGAATTACTGGATGTTGGTAACTGGTGTTTGCAGGATTGCAATAACTGATTTATTTTTCCAAAGCACCCCTGTTTCAAGGGACAACATTTAACAGAGATTTGACAAACCTCTTCCTGCTGGGCATGTGCTTGGACATTAGCCATGCTGACAGACACTAAAGGAAGTCATATTTCATACCAGCTAATCACACCTGATGCTGCATGTCTCCCAGAGAGCTAGGGAGGGCAAGGTGGGGATGTACAAGCCTCTCATCCTAATTTGAATGAGCTCAGACTCATTGGCACCTTGATGGTCAAGGAACAGTTGTTGGTTAATAAAAGCCAGGCTATGTTCTGAAAAGGGACTGCCCTACCTCCCCCACTCAGCTGCTGAAGCGACCTGCTGTATCTTACCTCCTTTAGAACATACGGATCATCAAAAGATATTTCCAAGATAAATCCTTTCGTTCTATTAGGAAAAGGAGTTTCATAAATCTTAAACCCATGGTACTGTGCTTCCCTCAGGGTAAATGGCACATTTCCTATTGTGATTGCCACCAGAGAGACATCAGGAAGAAAGTGTCCAAATGCAACATTAAATAGCCTTTCCTCTGGCAGAGTATCTGTAGGGAGAGAACATCAAATTACTGCTGAAGTGGATCAAGTAACGAAGACAGTTGGGGTGGCCTCCCATTCAAGTTCCAGGAAATTTAGCCAACAGCCATCTCTTTAATGGCTCTGATTAATGAGTGTTTGTGTTCTAGTCAGATCTGAAATACTCTGAGTACATGAGAATTGCTTCAAGCTGCAGGAGATTAACAACAAATACATACAACTTTATAGAAAGTGGGTTTAGTAACTTTCTAGAGGTGCACTAAGATGTGCAATGACTTTCCTATAAAGAAATCTAGAATCCAGTTTAGCCACATAAAAGAAAAACTATCATAATGTATGCTAAGAGGCTTTTTTCTTTCTATATCAGTTATTCAGACAGCTCTAAAGATGCTTAGTGTCTTAATGCACTGGAAAATCTAATTAAAACAAAATTACTGCACCACTGGATGGCACGGGGATTTCAGTATGTTCCCAAGATAACAAATGCAGGCAGTCTGGGTGAGGAAACATCATCAATGAACGCTGTCCTTATGTGATAATTGTGCAACACAACATCTTTATTCTAGGGTCCCAGTGCTCACTGGAAAAATCTGGATGTTAGTGTGAAAGAAATGTTTACCTTCTTACAGCAGCGTATAATTTTCATTTCTCATCCCTTAGTGATGGGCATAAATGGTACATCCATTAAGGCTAAAGTTTTGGGTTTTTTTGTAATGCTCTGAATCTTGACTTTAGCTAGCAAATTGGAAGTGGGAGCGGAGAACATTCTGGTGAGTGTAGGTGTGTGGCAGAGGTCAAATGAGCAATGTATAACACAACAAAAGCAAGAGATTGGTAAAAGTCAATGAGAGAAATGACTTACTGTTGATAACAGTTGGTATCTGTGGCATGAAAGGTGTGGTGATGGATTTGATGACAGTGTACTTCGTGGTTTGCCAATCTGCATCTGTCCACGTGTGCTCCAAAAACAAGTCAATACTGTAAATGACTCCATATACACCACCAGATATGGAGCTCTAGGAGGTAAAATTTGTGATTAAGTTTCAATTCTCAACAGTTTAATAGAGGAACAACTGAATATAGTTAAAATTCTTACACTAGGAAGAGCAAATGGTATTCTAGTACAGTTTGGGATGGATTTTGTAGGGAGTTTGTTTCTTTGTTTGCTTGGCCCATTTGTCTGGTCCCTGTTTGGCTCAGATACTGCCAGGATTCTCAATAAGGAAGTATCAGGTTTTGAGGGGGTGTGTGTGTCCTCATTAAGTTTAGTAAGTAAACATATTTGCATTTATTTTTTTACAATCTCTGGATTACCAGTCATGTCTCTCTTTCTTCCCAGTTCATTCTGAAAGTTTGTCAGTGGTTCCCACAGTTCTTCAGACCAAGCCTGTCTGGTGTTACAATACATATACTGATCTAAGTGTCCACTGATACACAGAAAAAGTGAATTTCTGAAGGGGACAGGTCAAAATCACACCGCTGTCATCTTCACAAATAGTACTGGTAAAGACCAGCTCCTTTCTAAGTCTTCAAGGTCAGGTTGGATGGAGTTTTGAGCAATCTGATCTAGTGAAAGATGTTCCTGCCCATGCAGGGGGGGTGGACTAGGTAATCTTTAAAGATGCCGTCCCACCCAAACCATTCTATTCTGTTCTACTGAACATTTCTTTCGACCTCGCCTCTGTACCTGTAAACTATAGATTGACAAGTGTCATAGTTTAACCTCAGCTGGCAACTAAGTACCACACAGCCACTTGCTCACTGTCCCCCCCTCCCCCACCCTCGCGGTGGGATGGGGAGAATTGGAAAAAGGTAGAACCCATGGGCTGAGATAAGAACAGTTTAATAATTAACATAAAGTAAATAATAATAATAATAACAATAATAATGATTATGACGATGATGATGAAAAGGGAGATAAAAAAAAGAGAGAGGAATAAAACCCGAGACAGGCAAGTGATGCACAATACAATTGCTCACCACCTGCTGACCCGTGCTCAGCCAGTCCCCAAGCAGCGACCGGCCCCTCCTGGCCAGCCCCACCCCCCGCCCCGGGTTTATACGCTGAGAATGTTGTTCTATGGCAGGGGTCCTCAAACTGTTTAACCAGGGGGCCGGCGCGCGGATGAAGTGGCAGAGGCCATCTGTGGCTGCTTGGTTTCCCCCCCCAACCCCCGGCGGGGGGGGAGCAGGGGGGTCTGTAAATACCGGGGGCTGGATTGAGGACCCCGGGGGGGGGAGCAGGGGGGTCTGTAAATACCGGGGGCCGGATTGAGGACCCCGGGGGGGCGTATCTGGTCTGTGGGCCATAGTTTGAGGACCCCTGGTCTATGGTATGGAATACCCCTTTGGCTAGTCTGAGTCAGCTGTTCAGGCTCTGCTCCCTCCTGGCTTCTTGTGCACCTCCTCACTGGCAGAGCATGGAGAACTAAGAAGTCCTTGATTTAGGGTAAGGACTACTTAGCAACAACTAAAACATCAGTGTACTATCAACATGGTTCTCATATTCAGTCCAAAACATGGCACTGTACCAGCTGCTAGGAAGAAAATTAACTCTATCCCAGCTGAAACCAGGACAATAAGGAATATAGTATATCCAAAGCAGGTGGCTGCACTCACACTACGTGCTGGGAACTCGTTCCATGCTAACTCAAGCTGTCTGAATGGAAAATGTCTGAGAAATTACTCCTTGATCCAGGCCAAAAGTTTACCAGGACCAGTTTCATAATGTAATAACATAGACGATTGAACTCCAGTGCCCAGGAATCCTTTCACTCTTAATTGAACAGTATGCCTTACAGATTATTATGCTTCAATCATGTTTTGTAATCATGGATACTTAGTTTCTGAGTAAGTGCTTTCAGAACACAGAGAAGGAGAATCTAGGTCTTCAGATATTTCTTGTATCTAAGGATTTTAAGCATCAATCAATCACTGTCTGGAATGATTTGGTATTATCATGATTTAGAAACATCTTCCATGGTGCAGGCCCTCAAATGTGTTAGTGTGTGACAGGTTTGTACTAACCTTTAGCCTGCCTCCTTCTGCTCCAATAGGGACAGTTACTCTGATGTGTGTCTCGTTGTACTCCAATAAGTAGTTCTTCTCCTTGAGGTTTACTATGACTTGATCATCAACTCCCATTAAAATGGTTTTAGACAGAAAGGTGGATTCTTGAGCCACTAATGTGGGGATAACCCTCGGCACAGTCCATGTTAGCGCAGTATCAGTGAAACTGATGCCATCTGTTGAGTTAGATAGAAGGTCTCAGAAGACTGGGTGGTTCGGAGTTACCAGTCAGTCTTCACTCTGCAACAGCTGTCTTTTCCTTTTCACCAGGGTACCTTTACAACTTCCACTGATAAAACACCTTGTAGGATATTTGGCAACAGATGGCTATTTTGTCACAGAAACCCTGGTGCTCCAAGTAGACTTGAACCACTGGTTTCAGGTGACTAATTAATTTATTCAGAAGAAATGACAGTTATCCTACCCACTCTGTTGTCCTTCTGGTCCCAGGAGTTTTGCCTTACTGGCAAAAGGAATGGGGCAAAGAGGCTCCTGTTTGGACCTTCTCCTTGAAGTATTTGCTTTGAGATCATGACAACTCAAAACCTCCTGCTTCCCCATCAATTGTTCATGTTAATACCATTCTGTGAGGGACAGAAGGTGCAGCCACAACTGTTTTGCAAAAAGCTGGGCTAGTTCTGCCTTTCCAGAGAAAAGGACTAGGTGAGTCCCAAGGATGCAGAAGAGCATCCCCTGTGTGGAGTTATATGACAGGGGAGAGTCAAGGCTGTGGGATTAGTCCAGGGGATGCTCCCTGGCCCTTCTGCAGCAGTTTTACTTGTCTCCAGTTCCCTGCATCTAACATGGGGGTTGGAGAAATGACAGGCAAAGCACAACAGTGCACTGGAAACACAAGTAATGTAGCGTCACAGCAGGGAACGTGTTTGTCTGGGACTAAAGCCATGGACTCTTAGCTCATGTTGCTCCGAGGGCAGCTTGTAAACTTCTCTTACAGAGTAGGCCACGGGGAAATGGGGAGACCATGTTTTCTACTAGCTGCTTAGGTGGTTATTTTTGGTGAAGAAGGAAGAAATCCTTACCAACAGGACAGGAGACAGTCGTGTCAATCAGCAAAAGCAGCCACCGCTGCCTGTACATGGAAGTGGAAGTGACCATATTCATATTTACACCACTGACCTGTTGGGATGCAGGCAGAAAAAGCGAACTGGTGTTCTAGAGAGGCAGTGGGAACAGCACAGTTTTGTGTCTGATGGAGGGCAACCACTCACCATGCTGGTGTCAGACTCGTTGCTGTGATAGGGAGCACGGAGGTACACTCGGGACAGCGTATTATTGAAGCTGTAGCCCAGTTTTGTTGCATCGCTTACTGTTATTCTCTTTCTCCCTGATGGAGAAACAAACATCAGTTGCCATAGCTGGTATGCAACATTCTGAGTCTGCAAGAGAGAGATGAGCTGCATCAGATCTAAGTCTACCAAAATCTCTTAAAAACCTGCGATATTGTGGCACCTATTTTCCTGTTAGAAGCTGAAGAAACAGGAATGACACTGGACACTACTAGTTCACCCCAAGAAATACCCTCGATATATATAAAGATAAGGCATTCTATAGCTCTTTAAGCCATCTTTAGAGATAGCCTTATGGCAGCCCTGGAAGAAGCATAGGCTGGTGGCCTAGAACAAATCCCCTTGGACAAAATGCCTGTGCTGTTAAAAACTGATTGCCTTCATCTCTGTAGATTGCTGGAGCAGTGCAGAGGCCAAATGACAGACTACCTTTTATAGTGTGTAGCCATGCTGTGCCAAACATAAGAAGAGAGGAATGTGTGTACTGGTCTAGAACAGAGTATCCTGAAATGGTAAGCATATGAGAGGATAGTCAAAAGGAAAAATGGGCAGAAGGAGCCAGTAAGACAAGAGAAAAATCAGATAAATGTATACATTTCCCCTTAACACTTTACAGCCTCAAATAATTTTCAGCTCCGGGACTCCTGAGCTATCTGTAGCTTTTTTGTATTTTGTGTGTCTTATTGCATTTCTCTTCAGTCAGCTTTTCCAGACTCTCCTTGAGATCAAGCAAGCTTTTAGCAGCCACAACATCTTTTGGCAAGGAGTTTGACAGATTCACTACCCATTGTGTGAAGAATCACCTACCTTTGTTTGTCTTGAACTCAGTTTCCACTAACGTAACAAGCATATGGCTCTCTCTCCCACCTAAATGTCTTTTTGCAGTCTAGAGCGCTAAGAAAACTTGAGAGATTTTTCAGTACTTCATGGCATCTTTGCCATCTCCTTTTTTTTTTTTGACAGAGATGGAGCTATGTCCCAAGAATGACTCATGAGACTAGTGAGACGAGACAGGCTAGGAACGGTTAGGAAAGTCTCCCCTTCCTACCTCTGGCAGTGCCGACATCCATGCTACGGTGTAGTCATTTGAAACTGCAGGGACATCAGTCTTCACTGATACCTGAGGACAGAGAGGAGATTCTTTGGGAACAAACAAATCTTCAGCATTATTACAGGCATGGGGAGCAGAGGGAAGGCTTTCAGATTTCTTCTCCAGTGTCTGTTGGTATTTAGCAATTTACATTCACTGGAAGTAATTAAAGTGTTTCCAAAGAGGTTCTTGATGGCAGTAATTTCTGTGGCCTTAAAATGAAAGTTAAAGTTATTTATGGTGGTGCATGTCCAGCAGAGGGAATACTTTGTGTATAACCAGGTAAAGCAAAAGTCCTGTTTAATATCTGGTAAACTGTAAACCAGATCCCGCTCTGGAGACTTTCAGGGGCACTTGTGATGTAGGGAAGCAGGCTATTTGCTTTAGCAGGACTTGTTCCCTCTTCCCATGCAGGCTGAACACCTGAAAATGCAGGATCCCTAATACGTAACTAAATGCTAGGGTGTGAATCTTGCCAGCATGTGCTGCAGAGGGAAGCAACTTCTGGACACTGAGTTAGGAGTCGGTGTTTGCCTCAGACATCTGTACCATGATTTAAGTGTGTTGCAGCACCCAGACATCACTGCACAGATTCATGTCCTAACAGGAGAAATATGCTTTGTCCTGCCTACAATAGGTGCGTACAAAAGGCAGTGAAGTTTTTGTTCAGTGCCTTATTTCTACCTTGGTGTGCAGATGCTGGTAGCAGGCTGGACAACCAAATCTTTATCACCCAGCAGGAGACAGGTTCTGCCTCACAATAATGTCCCGAGGACTGTGTGATGCAGCAGGGGTGCTGCTCTGCAAACTCTGGGTTCTACTATTTCACATGTGGGGATGACATTCTCACAGATGCTGCAGCACTTTGTAACACAAAGGTGTTACTATCCTGAGCTAAACCGGGTGGCCTGCCTGGCTGCTGATTCACTTCCAGCGGCTTGACTTACATTATCTGTACAGTTAACTGAATTTTTGCCGCATTCAAAATACCTATGACATGTAAATGTGTTACTAATAAGCATCTATAGTTACATCCTCTGCTGAGTATCAGCAGGTTGCTATTACTTCTGGTGCACAGTGTAAAATTGACTTCTGACTGGAATTTGTGGAGGCTGTTGTGCCTGGCAGGGAGCTTGGATGTAGCTTCGCCTTCTGTGGGAAAGCTTTTACCTCCATGTAGTTTTCTTCACACACAATTTCTCTTGATGCCCAGGAAGAGTATGAGCAGTACATAGGGTACGTGTAGGTCACAGCTGCCCTCATGCTTGAAAAGGAGGAGACCTTGATGTTCACAGTCAGTGAAAACAGCTCATCTGCCTGGGAAGAAAAACAGGCAATTCAGCGGATAATGTGGAAGGTCCCAGGAGCATGGGACCATCCAGCCCAGTGTCCTGTTTCTGAGTGTTTGGTAAAGATAAGAACAGGCTCAGAGCTGTAGATACAGTTCCTCCAACATGCCACTCTGCCTTCAGTGCTTTGTGTGCAGGGGCTTTCTGAGCCAGAGACATCACTTCAGTACTTACAGCCTTTGCCTCAGATCACATCTCAGCACTATTCTTGCCACAGTATTACAGAGCAGCCAGTCAGAGGAAAACCTGACCTACCTCGCCGTGGGTTCACATTCCCCCCATTCATGACTGCTATGTGCTTCCTCATGGAGGGAAAGTACTGGAGCTTTCCGTTTGGTTAGGTAGTTCAGGTCTATCTTACAAATGCTGTTTAGTGTCTATCCTAACTAGCTTCAATAAGAGCTCCTTTTGGTCCTTCTGCTCTGCAGGAGCCACGCATGAAGCCATGGACTGTGCTTGTATCTGACATGGATGTGTATTTTTTTGCAGAAAAAGGCAGAACCTTTCCAGAGAAATTTCCATTCTGGAAATCCTGGTCATTGCACAGCACACTGTACACCCCCGGTTCCTGTTAGCATAACCTCTGCCCATAAAGTTTTACCTTATTTTTTCTGTGGGGCTTCCAGGACCAACCAGACTAAACACGGACAAGCAATGAAGTTTCCACTCTGATATGTTCTGTTTCTAGGTACATTTCATCTCAACTAAGGTTTAGAAATTAGAAACCCAGGCTAGACTTTCACACATATTTTAGGAAGGGGTGAATAACCTTCCCGAGATGCCCGTTTCTCTCCATTGACTATTGTGGAAGCGTAAACAACTAGTTTAGACTAGACATTATCTTTTAGATGGCTAAAGTTACGTGAGATGAATCTGGGTCTAATAGATGTGTGTGATCTACGTTCCTAGGCATGTGCTAACAGGCACATTACCACACAAATTAAGCCAGGAAATGGTCTGCCAGAATCACACTGCAAATGTTGCTTTTTCAAGCAGATGCCTACTTCTTTCCAGAGAGGCTTTCAAGAAACTCTCTGGCAAATCAGCAGCTACAAAGATATGCTTGAGAACTGGCAGCTAGTCAGCAGCATTAGGCTAAGTGTCATTTTGTGAAGAGAGGAAATCCCATGTCAGTCACACTGAGCAAACCTCATACTGGAGAGCCATTGCCTATTCATTGCTATGCACCACCAGCACTAACTCCTTGAGTTCACTATTTCTTGAGTTTGCAAAACGTGCCATTAGAATGCCATATAATATCTCAGTCTTGTCTTTTTGGAGAGGATATACTGTCCGAGTTGTTTTCAAGCCTGTCTCTGGGTCTTACCTTGTTGACCACATGACAACCAAGCACTGACGCGCGGAACACGGGGTTGCCCCACACATCTTCTGAAAGGACATAGCCACAGCGAGAGGCTAGTTTCTCATCCAGCAGAACAGGGCCAGCATAAGGATCTGCAGAAAAAGGGAACAACATGTGGGATGGAAAGCTCAGGGCAAGTCACGGGGCAGAGTGGTGCTGAAGCCTCCTCCCGCAGCTCTCCTCTGAAAAGAGGTCCAGCTGGGCTGGGAGCTTTCCAGGGATTTGTGCTGTTAAGGAGTTGGTGAAGCTGTGCAGATACATGTTAGAGTGCATGAGAGTCTGGCATGTCTCAAGCTCACACACATTATGTTCACTTTAATGCCTGTTTCTTTGTGTCCAAAAGCTGGTGCCACAGCCACCTTGAAGTATTATTATGGAGAGTTTCTCTGAGGCATATCACAGACATTTCTCTCTCCCTGATTTTACTCTCTGGAAAAGAGTTATGGGCTACAAAGCTCATCCATTTCTAAAAGTCCTGAAGCTGTGACAATCTGCTGCTCATTCTGGTAAAAGGATGCTATCACAGACCTATTTTGGATGGGCACTTCTACAGATTGGTCAAGCTTGCTGCTCATCTCTGCTCGGCAAGGCACTGCGTGCCGTGAAACCTGCAGGGGAGCCAAGTAACAGGCACAATGGGAGCTGGCTGCGCTCAGCTTTTGATGCTGGTAGAGTTAATAAAGCCATATTTTGTTAATTATCTGCCCTCTGATTATGGAACTATTTTAGTCTTGGGTTAGACACAAGAATTTGTACAAATAGATAGGGTTTAACTAGCAGTCATTGTAATTTCTAGATTTGTCTGTCATCTTTATATGTCGAACGGTACTAATAACTGCTGTTTCAGTAGATGTGTTCTTGCAGCCAGGATAGACTAAGGAGATAAGTGAGAAGAATTTTGGAAGAAGTGGGAATAGCTTTTATGAGACCAACTGATAGAGCTGGAAGAAACAAACAACCTTTTTGTGCCTGAAGGTTGGTCTGTTTTTTCCAGTGATATCAGTTGCTCTCATAAATGCTATCACTTCTCCCCACACCCTTGCTGTACTTGGCTTTTTCAGTTCTGCCTCCAAATCAATTGAAAAAACCCAAAACCCAGAAAAAAGGGGACTGATCTCAACTGAAAGAAATCTGGTTTGGGGTGAAATCACATACTCTTTTCAATCTGATGTGAACATTTTCTGGTTTTCATTTTGGTTAAGTAGATTTTTGTTTTTCTCAGCAAAATGGAAACCCTTTGTTCAATCTGAAATAGGGCACTTAACTGCCATTGTCATGTTGAATAAAAAGGAAATTTGAAAGAAAAGCCTTTATTTGCTGCAGAACTCACTCAGCACTCGTGAGTGTAATTTCTGGGTATTACCAGCCTACACTGCTGTTGTCACTTGTGCTGCCCAGGACGTATCCAGGCTGCAATACCGCCTTTGTTTTCCTTGCTAGATGTGTGTAATGGCTTAGCAGAGGAAAGAATGAAAGCCAAATGTCAGTCTTTCCTCCTCAGACCATCCTTTCTCCTTTCCCCAGCATGTTAGTTGTAAGGGGCAAGGGGGACTGTGGCTGTAGACACAAGCTTTGCTCATCTGTAGGGATGTTGGCCAAATTAAGATGCAAGAGGCCAGGTCTAGGCGGTAAGGATGTTCTGCAAGTTCTTTGGGGTCAGTTACCAATTTTCACGTAGATGGCAGCAGCATCCTGATTGCTTAGGTGATTCCCCAGCCTCATGGTACTCAGGGCAGCCACTTGTGACTCACCATTGATTTCCAGCTGAAAGAACTTTCCCTGGAGTAAGAGTTTATTCAGTTTCATCCAAAAAATCCTGGAGCGGCAACTGCTCTCTACAAAATCTGGTGGGAACATATACAGAGCAGATGAGCCAGTGGGACTGGAGGGTAGAGAAAAGGCACATCTTGTTAAAAGCAAAATAGTCAAGTTCTCATCCTTGCCTCTCCCCACTATCCTTCTATGATGTTTCACCGACCTGGGGGAGCCATCTGCCTCCCTTGTCCCAGCCAGAACAGTGAGAAAAGCAGCCAAATCCTGCAGTACAAGTACATGAACAAATGATGGGGTGAACAGAGAACAAAGATCAAGATGGAAGATGAATGAGGCAGCAACCAAAGTCTCATTACCTGCACAGCGAGTAACCCACAGCCTCCATCTGCCCCCAGAGACCTGTGCATGGGCAGCAAAGTCCTCCTCCCTTTGAAGAAAGCTGACCCAGCTGCAGAGAGGGAACTTGGTCAGACCCAGGAGGAAAAGCACAGCTGACCTTTTACAACAGAGATCGTGCTGTCTTCTCCAAACTGTGCGTGTGAATCAAGAGAGGCTGGTGGCTTCTGTCATGGGGAGACACCTGGGCTAAATTCTGCAGTGCCCTCTGACGTTATCGGAGCTGCTGGCAGTGGGAGGCAGCCTCCCTCTCGCTGGGAGGGCAGAGCACCCTTCTGCCAGGTGTTTACAAGGTCAAATGCTGCTGCTGAGCCTGATTTTAATGAGTGCAGCAGAGGGTGCTCGGTGCTTTCCATCAGCCCCTGGGAAGTAGTCTTATTCCTTACAAGCCAGTTGGGTAGCTTTGGCTGCAGGTCTTACAAGCACATGAAACATTTCCCCGGAGGTATTTTAATTGGGTCTACAGGAAATAAATTTTTGTTTCTGTGAAATGTCCCAGTGACCCAGCCATGCCAGAGATAACAGCAGTTCTTTGGCAGCTACACGTTTTGCTTGTGTGGATCCAGTTAGGTTGCCCTTTGATTTGTTTGATTATCGGAGAGTGTTTTGGTGAAAACATCTTGTATTTAGAAGTGCTCTGATATCTCTGGATCAGTCAGACCATGTGCAGGTCTGAAAATGGCCAAACATACTGCCTGGGAAAAGAAAGTCATTGCGCCTGGTGGGTGGGAGCTGTGGCTCTGGGACTGCAAGTGCCTGGGGAAGCAGAAAGGCTGAGAGTTTTGGTGAGCTAAAAACACAGCTGGTGTGGCATGGATGAGCTATGGTGGGGTGAGAAGTACAGGACATTTAGGTTGACATTTTAGCCATTGAAGCCCAGGTCTCAATCTCCTTTTAGTCCCCGTTTTGGGGCGTTACTCAGCCATTCTTAACCTTACTTTGGTTCACGTGCATGAGCAGAGCTCTGCTATAGAAATTAGATGGTTTTTACAGTATGCTTCACACTGCTTTGGGGTAAACAAAAGCTAGTGGGCACGTCCACTCACAGGACACAGTGCAATCAGTGTCATCTCCTCCTCTGTCCTCCTCTCCCAGAGGACCTCTGCAGTAACAGCAGAAGAACCCACACCACTGCCCTGCCTGACATGCTCCCTTTATGCAGCAGGGAGCTGGTGGCACGCTTGTGGGAGCACTCTGGAGTGGAGCCCTGGGGCTTGAGCAATCTCCTAATTAACGTTGTTTGGCCACAAGACCCTTTCTCATTCAGCGGAGCCGAAGTCCAAATTCTGCAACAAACCTCTCATGAGCCCACGCAGGACTCATTGCATGATCCTGGCCTGTGTTAACTCTGCGTCCCCGGACTCAGAGTGACTCTTCATTGAATCCAGCTGGGGCTGGAATTCGGCTGGAAATGGCGGTACTCAGATACCACAGTGATGAGTGTGGTGTAACGAGATTTTGAATTTTGAGTGAAAACTTCAGTATATTTGGATAGCAAACGGTTCCAATTTTGATAAGCCACTTCCAAGAGCCATGCAGCATCTCTCCGAGATACTGAGAGTCAAGGTCCAAGGGAGCCATGTTTGAGAGAGCGTGATTGCAATTTATTAATGAACAGCCAACCATCCCGACAGGTACATGACTGCAGTTAGCTGCTTTCTTTGCACAAGCAGCGAGGAGATGTATTTCCAATCTTTGGACAACTCAGAGCATCGCGATTACTGTTTCTGGCATCAATTGTGGTTCTAAATGTGGCAGAAACGACTTTGGATGTGACATAGCAATTGTGGTCAGTGTGCAATAGCCAGCTCTTGGCCTCGCAGTCAACCAAGCAAAGCAAAGCAAGTCCAGGTCAAATGCCTTTGGCTTCCAAGGATCGCTTAAGTGCTATAGAAAGCACTGTTAGCATTGAGCGGCTGGAAGCATTGGCTGTTTGTGGTCCCTAAAGTCCCTCTGGTACTCATTATAAAGGTAGGGAGGATAAGCTTGTACATTCCAGATTATTATATTTGTCTGCTCGGTTTTCCTTGCTGTTTTGGCTGCGTAAGAGCACCCATCTTAATGTTCTTGTAGGGTGATAAACAGCTGCCGTGTTTCGACGTTGAGGTGATGGCATTCTGTGGTGGATAAGATGATTCATGGCTTGGGTTCTTCCAAGCTGAAAGGTACCGTATGAATGTAATGTTTTGGTTTCTCTTTTTTTCCTAAATGGGTCTGGAACTGGGGTTTGTGTTACATAATGTGATTGAAAGTTTAAAACCGGCCACTTGGAGCAGCATGCATACAGCACCTCTTCCAGCGAGGCTTGCTTTTAGTGGTGGAAAAAGGCTCCAGCCCTTTGAGTCATGGTGTTTGCCTTTCTGTTGTTCTGTGGCACTGAAATCCCCAGGTTACCTGAATGCTACAGCAAAAGATTTTCCCGTTTTTCTGTCCCGAGTCTTTTACTTATAATTTCATTTATCTAACTGGTTAAAATGCAAGGAACGTTTTGTTTGGTGGGGTTTTTTTCCACTAGGTCCCACGTGATGATCTTAAGTAAGCCTCATAGTTTGATGCTTAGTCCAAGTGTGGGATAGAGTAAAATGGCACCCATTCTTGGACAGCTCCCCCCCTACTAATGAACAGTGGGAAAGGAAATGGGGTGAAGTCTGGGTTAAATGTACCAAAAGCAGACTCTTTGCTTATATACATTTGGGATAAGCCAAGATAAGGGATCCCTGCCCTCCTTGACCTTTTGCAGCTGCAGGACTAGCAAATCTGAAATAGAGGTGATAGAAATATTGGTATGTCAGTATTTCTAAACCTAGAAATAGCTGCTCAAGGAGGTGGCTGAAGACGTGACAACCAACTAGAGAGAGCTACTAGGAAATCTTCAGGAAGGATATGCTAGAGGAGATGCTTCTCCATGGGAAGAGCTATGCCTTGGAGTAAGATGGGAATTAGATATCCAAGTTGTGGGTCCAGTGGGTGAGATGTGGGAATGAAGTCAAGCTTTATCTCTGAGAAATGTTTTCTCAGACTGTGTGTCTGTGAGATGCAGAGAGGTGCAAGTGACCTCCACCTGCAGGGCAGCACTCCAGTTCTGGAGAGGGCTTGATCACCCTGGCATGGATGCGTGCCTGAGCTCTCCTCCCACCTGCATGCACCCGGAGCTTGTAAGTGCATTCAAAGGGGTTTTAAATACTCAGGGACAAATAGCATATAGCGATAGTTCTGGTTTAACTTCGTACTATACCAGAAGATAACCTCACTGATGCAACTAAAATGCTCTGCCCGTTTACGCATTGTGTTTCAGAGGGCTGAGGCCTTACGGTTGTGTGCAGAGGGTGCAGGGGAAAATATACTCTGTAAGGAACAACTATAGAATAATCGCTCAAAGAGGCAATTTCTTCCTATCCCCTGAGCTAGTAGTTGGCTTATGCCCTGGACTGTGAGTTTACATTCCTTGTTTGTTATTATAAATCTATTATTATTATTGTTATTATTATTGTCTGTATAATATGTGTTTAGAAAGTGTCCTCGTGTTTATGCCACTTTTTTCTTTAAAATGTGCCACAATTAAATACATATGGATCCCCAAAAGCGACACTTGCTATCATTGCATGCCACTAAATCGTTAAAGTGGTGGAAAAGGTGCAAATAAGCAGACCTGTATAATGATGGGCTTTTAATTTTTTTTAACGTGCTATTGGTGTTAATTTCTGTGTGTATGTAATGTTTGTGTTCACTGTAACCGAACAATAGAACTTTGTTTTTGTTCTTTGTGTAAATTAAAAACATCTGTTCTCTTTATACGAGAAGTTGTTTTTTAAAAGAAGCTGGTCTGATCTAACTAAATACCAATGCTGTGTCCACAATGAGTTACTATTAATATTTGGGAAAGGCAACCATCCAAAGCAAGTGTAATGTCAAATCACTGGCAGGAGTGCATATTTATTGCTCGAAGTGACAGATAAAAATGCAGAGGTTACAAAAACAAAATTCTTGTGGATGACTAATGATGCATATATATGCCCCCAATGCCCCATCACCACATTTACAATTGGCAGGGTGTTCTCCACTGCCTCCTGCTCCCTAGGATTAATTGACAAGAGGCTGGTAGCTTAGCACCCTCCCTGGAGGAGTGACACTGCTCTCACCTTCCCCCAGCAGACCCTGCATGGAGTGACCTTTGGGGCATGCTGGAATCTGATCCATCTATTTAATTTGCCTGACTCTTCCCCCACCTCGCTCTGGTATTTGACTGCATGGGTTTATTTTCTGCCAAAGGCACATGACTTTCTTTTTGGGCAGGTGGAAGAGGTGGAGCACCCACTGCATGTTTCTGTAGTGCCCTTGATGCTCGCACGATGGTGGTCTTCAGAGTTATCTGTAAAGTCCTTCTATGAGGGATTTGGCAGTAGATGGGAGTCGACTGTCTTTCTTGTGATGAGCAGTCCTGCATCCGGCAGCAGTTTTGCTGAAGTAGCTGGAGGTTATTTCAGAGAAAAAAAAATATACTATTTGTCATGAGCACCAGTGGCAGAAAGGGGGTCTGAGAGGTTCAGTGCTCCCCCTGCCCAGATGGTTACGTAGCCTTGTCACTAACATACTTGAGCACTTCAGAGATGATGAAATTGTCCTCACAGGCAGATGTCTTAGGGAGGAAATACATCTAACTAACATTTCTTGATGAAGGACCTGATTCAAGGAAGCACCTCTATTGAGCGCAGCAGTTAAGTCTTTGCTTAAATCTTATTTATTTCAGTAAGATTTAAACACAAGTAAACCCTTTCCAGACCCTGGGCATGCAGAGCGCAGACCTGCTTCTCCCTTTCCTCCTACCTCTGGTGCCCTGTGCCAAGGATGCCAGGTGTTTCACTGGCAAGAACCAAGATAAAAAGCTTGGCTGTTAAAAAAATAGATATTTTGTTGATACGCTTATTGCGGTCTGTGCCACAACAGATATTGACCTATTATCAGTGTAACTTTCCTGCTCCCTCTTAAGGTGCCCCATCGTAATGTGTCCTTTCCCTCTCCTTTTCTCCTGCAGAGGAACCCTGTGCTCTTTCCTTTCTTGTACCCTTTTCCCTGACTAGCCTGTAATACTCATATTATTCATCTCCACTTCTTTCCACAGCATCTCTGCTCTGTCACTGCTTTGCACAGCAGCATCCCCCATCCTGCTCCTGACAGGTACCCACACTGGCGCTGGCTGCAACCCCGGGCGGCTGCCTCCCACGGAGCCCAGCTATCATCAGCCGGTTGGTGGTATTTCACCTCCGTCTCAGACACCAACGGCTGCCTCCAAGATCCAGCTGAGTGCAGAACTTGCTGAGTCACATTTTCACCACAAAAACGCTCATGTGCTTCCTGAGAGTTGCGCAGTTATAGGCACTGCTTGGCCGGAGAGGAGCAGACAGCTTTCACCCTGAAGCGCATCCAGGAATGCTGGCAAGAAGTTGCTTTTTATTTCCTATCTCGGGTTACCGCAACACGGGTTAGGACTACAAAAGCTTGAAATCCCTGGCAAGCTAATACTGTACATCTGTCTGTACAGATGACGGCCAGCGTGGACAACCGTGGGCTTCGACCCATGACCAGTATGAAGCACTTTGTTCCTTGCTGAGCAGCTGTCATTAACAGTGATCTGTGAGGTTTCTTCCCAGTTTCACTTGGTGGTTTGCACGGCTGCTCTCTTTGGTGAGATCTCCACACTTGCCTGTTTGGCTGTGGAGGTGATCTACTACTCGGCTTCACTGGTTAATTGTTGTCGGCATTTCGCTCTTGGGGGGCGAATGTGTTGTTTCCATCAGTGTGATGAGCTGTAGCCCCCCACATACCCCCTCGGGGGATGTAAAATCTGTAAAATGGGAACAGTGCTTGATTCCCGGGATGGCTATGAAGGATTAGCAGTGAATATCTGCAGGGTGACTTGAGAGGAGCTGTAACTCAGTCTCCCTGTGAGTAGAGCTCTGTTTGGGGAGATGATCTGTGGAGTCACTGCCTCCTATTACCAGCAGCTTATGTGCCCTTTCTACAGGCAGAAACTGGTGAATTGAATTGGTGCTGCACTAGAGAAATTGTGTCTTTGCCTGTGTTTCATGGGACTTGTCAGGCTTGCCTTCCTCTCAGTAGGGCCTAGCGAGGGGGAGAGCAAGGCGCAGTGTCCTCTTTTGTTCCCTTGAGAGTCTGGTTGCTGTCGGAAACAATTTTGATTCCAACTGTCCCCAGCCTTCCAGGCTGACCTGAAGCATAGTGCTGCTGTCACCGGCAGCTGTGACCTTTTTGGTGTAGTGGTAGGACAACAGCTGCCTCGGCTGGCCGTATTTCAGGGAGTAGATTACGAGCAATAGCTCCCCACGACTTTGAGAGTCCTTTACCCGCTCTTTGCTGTCCTGGCAGCGCAGCCACGGCATGGCTGGGACCCCCGAGCGGGGCGGCAGTGCCCCAGCAGCAGTGCTGCCCCCCAGCCGGCCGGGGCGGCCATCCACGGCGTGGGCTCCGGCTGCCGACAAGCCCCCTGCCCGCGGGCCCTGGGCTGCTCCCCGGAGCCGTGCCAAGGAGCTGGGTGTGGGGAGGGCGGCACGCAGGGCTGGGCTCCACGTCTGCAGCGGGCGAGGGGCGCCTCTGCCCTGGAAACAGCAGCTGGGCTGCCGGCGGAGCGCGGCTGCAGCGGCAGGGCGGGCGCCGGCTGCCGGCACACAGCCTGCGCGGCGCTGCGCTCCGGCCCCGGTGCCATCGCACCTCCCCGCGCCACCGCAGGCCACGCAGCAGCTCCTTCGCCCCCACCCGCGCCTTCCCGGCCCTGCCGCCCTTGTGCCGTGGGTGCTTTTCCCGCCCGTTCCCATTAGGTGTCCCCCTTGGCCTCCGCACGGAGCGCCCGGCGCCGGGCGCGCCCCCGCGCTGCTCGCTCCCGCGCTGCCCTGAGCCGGGGCGCGCAGCCGCGTCCCTCCTTCGCCTTTGGGACGGAACGCCTGGCTCGGGCCACCTTCCCGGATTTTGCTTCGAAATCTCTGCGCAGGAAATTTCCTTGGCGGGGCGAGGGAGCGGGACCCCGCCGGCGGCGGCTCCGTGCAGGGCTGTGTGCCCCCGTCCCGCCGTCCCCGCCCCCGGCCGCCGCAGCGCGCCCCGCGGGGCTCGCCGCCCGTCGGGCACGCAGCATCCCTGCCCAGGGGGAGGCACATCTGGGTGCAGCCAGTGGCAGACTGCTGAGAAGTCATATAACTTGCTCCGCAGCTCCATCAAACCCACCCCCGTGCAGTTTCAGGCTGAGCCCAGCTTTCCTGGTGGTGGGAAAGGGGGCCGGTACCGTGGGAAAAGGGCTGCTGCCTTGCCGCAGGTACCATACGCGATCCCTGTTTGGACCTAGGATTTCCCCCTATGTTACAAATACCTGAAGAAAACACATGTTAAGAGGGGCACCTGGCAGAAAGCTATGCACAAAGGTGGCTGCCCACCTCCCCGAATCCTAATGTGAACCTCTGGGAGTGGTATTCCTGAACCTTTATGTGGAGAGAAAAAGGCTCTTCCACGAATGGCATGGCTGCGAGGCTTTTGCTTCTCTTTCTTCAGCTGATTTCTGATCCTGCTTCTGCTCTAATCGGTTTGGCCCATGTGCAGCCTCTGTGACATTCCATGCAGCTATTTAAAACTATTCAAGTTTTGCACGTCTTGACACTGGACACAAGTTTCTGCTGACCCAATATCCTTTGGTGCTCAAAATACAGCAGGTCATGAAGGCAGTGGCAATGCAGCACCCTGCATGCTGCATCATTCAGAGAGCTCACCCAGTCACTGCGGTGGCTTGCTCCTCAGCTGCACATCACCTTGCATGGAATTTTTATGGCACTAGAATTTTTCTAGCTGATTACATTATTTTATTCTTAAGTCACATGCAGTGCTGAAGTGGCACCACTGGCACTCCTGCAGCATACAAATTCAGGTCACCTTGTCACCATGTTGTAGAGAGGAGGACTTAGGCTTGAAACCGAGTCACTGTGCTAAGATTTAGGTGCTGGAGTGGAAAATCTTTACAGAAGTCTTTTAAAAACCTTTATTTTCATTTATTTTTATATACTAATTCTGGGCACGGGCTCCTGCTGTTGGCTGTGCTGTTAGTTCAGCTGTCACACAAGCGGAGTTCTGCCCCAGATGCAGCTGCATCTATAAACTTTGGGATAGGTTGACTTATTTAAACAACATGTAGCATCTGGTCTCAGTGGCTTGGGTGACTTACCGGAGGTCACACAGCAGAGACTGGGAAACAGCCCAGCTCTCCTGCCTCTGATCTCTGTGCTCAAATTTTTGCAATTGCTTCCTCCACCACAGAGTAACATTAAAGTCCACAGACAAGAGAGGTAACATAGCCATAGCCAAGCCCAGGAGATGTGAAATACAAGGTGGCTGAAAAGCTGGCTGGACTGCTGGGCTTGCAGGCGAGTGGTTAATGAGCTGATGTCTGGCTGGTGGTCCGTGGTGAGTGGCATCCCTCAGCTGCTGGTGCTGTGATGGGTAGTGTTCAACATCTCCACCAGTGCCCCGGGTGATGGCATGGCAGGCACCTCTGTGGATGATACCAAGCTGAGGGGAGCACTGAGTGCACTGGAGATTTGACTGCTGTCCAGAGAGAAGCAGCAAGCTGAAGAAGTTGGCCTATGGGAACCTCCAGAGGTTTAACAAAAAAGAATGCAAAATCCTGCATCTGGGATGGAGTAGTCCATGCACTGGTCCCGGCTGGGGACTGACTGCTAGGAAGAAGCTTTGCAGAAAAGGACCTAGGGGTCCTGGTGGACATTGAATGGTACAGAAGTCCACAGTGTGCCCCTGTGGAAATGAGGCTGCTGTGCACTAGGCTGCATCAGCCAAAGCATAGTTGAGGGAAATGATTATTCCTTTCTGGTTGTTGCTGGCTGTAGTACAGTGTCCTGTTTTGGCCCCTTGGTACATGAAAGACATGGACAAACTCAAATGAGTTCAACCAAGGGCACCAAGCTGGCTGGGGGTGGAGCACATGATGAGGTAGAGGGAGAGGCTGAGAGACCTGGGTTTGCCCAGCCCGAGGAACGGGCAGAAGGGATATCTCACTGTTTTGTCCAGCTGCCTAAAGGAGGGTTGCAGAGCAGGTAGAACTGGACTCTTCTCAGATGTTTGTAGCAAAAGGACAGGAGGCAATAGTCACAATCTGCAGCAAGGGGAATCCTGACTGAATATAAGGCAAAAAAATTTCACAATCAGTGGTTAACCACTGACATAATTGCCCAGAGAGGCTGTGCAATCTCCATCCCTGAAGGTTTTCAAAACATGACTGAACATAGCCCTGAGCAACCTGATCTAACTTTGAAGCTCTGAGCACAAGTTTTGACCAGATGACTTCCAGAGGTCTCTTCCAACCTAATTTATTCCATAACCCTACAATAGCTGGATACCTTCGATATAATGTGTTCCCCAGCGAACTGAACTGAATCCTTTGTCAGTATTGTTTTCACAGGCACACCTTTTATAACCACCACATATATCACAAAAGAGAAAAAAAAAGTCCAACTCTGAGAGGAAAAATTGAAGCACAATAATGTGCAAGAGCTACACAAAACCTCCAGTGTCTCAAAGTGGCTGGTTGCTGCTAGTGTTGGCATGAAAGGAAGCATAAAGTGGATTAAGTGCAAGGACAAACAATCTGAGGCATTCTGCTAGCAGAGTCTCCTGTCATCCTCCTGCTTCCCAACATGATGGTGATCCAAGCTGTGCAGAGTCCTGGATGAAGCTCCAAGCGCTGAATCACTTTGACTCCCCTCCCTCCCCTACAATGATCACACATAGAAAACAGACATGACTGAGAGAGACTCGGACCAGTTTATAAAAGGAAAGTCCCTTTTCAACACAGCCCTCCATGAAAAAGGATTGTTTGGTTTTGTTACTTCGCAAACACCCCAATGGCTTGATGAGAAACATACTTGTCAGGCTTGAGAAAGGTGGAGTTAGGAAACTGTAATTACTGCTAAAAGGTGATGGTAGCCTTGAGATGGGATCTGTCCCTGATGGGCTTCCGCCCCCGTGACCCCAACTCACGTTTCAGTACCGAGGTGCTGCAAACAAGTGCAGCTTGTCAAGTGCTGCTGCCAGAAAAGTGCATTGATGAGGTGATTTCTATATGGCCTGAAGAATTTTGTATTAGAAGAATAATATTCTGCAAATGCAGAATAAAGGCATAGGCTGCAAAGTAAAACTCTGACAGTGATGGAATATTAACTATGTTCTCTCATTAGTATGAACAAGGACATGCCTAACTGTCATTGACTCCTGTGTACATGGGAAATGGAGCCTGGTCTGGATAAATCTGGTACCACAGCAAATGGTTAGTGAACAGGTGCTTGGGTAAGGGGTCTCTGAGTACATCTATATTGGTGTTTTGAACTGTGCTAGAGCACAGGGAGGTCACTTGCACACTTCTAGCACAGGCAAATTTGTGCGCTTCACATTTCCCAGGTACAGCCTGAGAGTTAGTAAAGGCAGGTAGGAGATCTGCAGTGAGAGCTAAGAGTGTTTAATAGTATGGATACAACCAGAGAAAGCTTAAGTTTACTAGTGTAAATACATTTCTGCGCTTGGCTTCTAGCCCTACTTGTCCCTGTGCCTTAGATCTCATCCTCAGCTTTGATCATGTCTTCCTCGACCTCTGCTTTCTCACCAGCTGGTTTCAGCCCTGCCTGCTCCCATCCCGCAGTGGGTCCCTGCCCAATGCATTCCGCATTGATCCCACTTTCTCTCTGGTACTTGGCTTTGCCCCAACCTGTCCCTTGGATGGGGTTTAGATCATGTCCTCAACTTACAGGCTTTCCCTGTATTCTTCAGTCATCACCTTGCTTCACCTCTTAACACACTCATTACTCCTGCCGTGTCTGACCTCATTTTCACCACTGATTCTGGACTGACCAAAGTAGTAGGCAGAACAGTGTTGCTACAGTAAAGTTATTTTCCTCAGGCTGCAAATCAGAGAAACACTTCAGTATGTCCCCCTTGGTGTGCTTAAGCACGTTCTCCTGTTGCCCCGAGCAAGGAGGCTGCCTGCTGCTGGGCGAGGCGGGATCGCCTAGTGAGTTGATTTAGGCTCCTGAGCAATGTGAAATAGTTCAGAGCCTAGTCAGGACTGATGTTAAATCACAGATGAAAACAGCAATCTGTCAGCAGTGTTTTTCCTGTTGTTGTTGTGTCCCAGACAGTTGTGCTGCTGAAAGGACAAAGGTGACATACATGAAGAAAAGAGACCAATAAATAGATGTGAAGTGGAATATTCAGTATACTGTAATCTAAATACTAAAACATAGGAAAAAAAAGGAGGCAGGCTTTACTAGGATGAGCCTAGTCTACGCTCAGGGATAAACCACCCTAGGAACTGGTGATGTGGCACAACCTGGGGAAAATGGATTTGGAAGCAGCAGTGCCTAAAGCTGGAATTAACACTAGCTCGGTCAAGGCTGCCCTTACTTGCACTTAATATCACGTTGAATCCAAGATCTGCATCAAAACTGTTTCATCTGTGCTGGCCAGACTTTGAGACCTTGATAATCATTGCTTCCTTCTTTGCACCTCTGGAACTGGCTTGTTGTTTGAGGTTGTTTTTCTTTGCTCTTGCACAATTTGCCCTATCCCCCACTAATCCCCCCCCAAACCAGGATAAACCAAAATTTCAAAGCAATTTTTTGACAAGTTTGAGAATATTCTCTCTGCTGGAGTGAGCCCATGTGAAGCTGCAGCAGCTGAGTTCCCTTGGCAAGTGAGAAATCACTGTAATTACTGGCCATGGTCTCCCTTATCTCTGGGATTTGGGCAGTTTTGGGCAGTGACAGGTAGTTAGCAGCTCCATGGTTAGAAAGAACAGTTTCAAGCAGTAATTACAACTGTTACTCACTCTCACCTAGAGGATCCAAACTGCTACTGTCTCCTGCCTTGTACCTTTCAAAGCCTTTGGCCTTTGTGCATCACCATTTTGAAGTTCTGCTCATTAAGCACCTGCCAGATCTTCCCACTTGAACAAGCCAAGCCCACTGACTCCAGAAGGGCTGCTTGTGTGCCTCAGCTTATGTGTGTTTACATGCAGTGCTTAACCACGCTATACTGTGGGTTACCACTGCGGAGATTAATGGGAAATCTGTTCAGAGGGTAAAAAATAAGCATGAAGCATATGTCTAGCAGGGTTTCATTCCAGGCTTAAATTATATAAACACTCTTATAATAAGCATCTTTGGCAAAACCCATGACCAGCTGTGCCACTTTTCTTGCAGTGCTTCTATTCCTGCATCAGTTCTGCCGAGCTGTAGGAAATTTCTTGAAGTGCCTAAGTAAGCACCTCCTCAGGTCACACACCCACAGCAGTCAGCAGAGAGCGATCAGCTCCTCCAGACATCGTGTCCCATCTCAGCTCAGTTTTGCTCTGGAAGTGGAGATGAAGCTTGCCTTTCTTCCGGGACCATACTGGGAATTTACAGTGACTGGGCTCCAAAACTAGCCTTGTTTAAGTCCCTAAAGCTGGGAGCAGAAGGAGATGCCTTCAGGTCTTAATGTCTAAGAACCACCTATAAAGTTATCACTAAAGCACCTGTACCCAACACTCCCCCTGCCTTTCAGCTGGTTGTTCAAGGTTACCGAACTGGTCTTGCTCCTGCTGCAGCTCCTTGCATGGATCCTGAACCAGAGCCACGGGCTCAAGCAGGGCTGTGGGTGACTGCAGCCGGGTGACTGCAGCCGTCTGTCCTCTGTGCCCAGAGCTGTGAGATCAGAGTCTGAGCATCCACATTCTCCACGCGGATGGTTTTGCACTACACGTACGAACCAGATTATTTTCAGTGAAGAATCATGTATCACGCAGCAAGTTAAAAAGGCAAAAATCTTGCCCTTCAGGAAATAATTTCTAGCTCTGGAAAATAACAGATAATATGTATCCACAACAAAACAGTAGAAAATAACCCCAAGAGTTAAATTTGATGAATACAAAATACTGCATGAACTGTAACTCAAGATATTAACTACATTCATTGGAGTCTTTCTCACGCAGCATTTTGAGACACTAACATTTTTTAAAGTAATCTTTTCCCAACTATTCTGTATTAATAACTATTTACATAATAAGTTATTGTAAAAGATATATACATAACATATTTCTTTGAAGATATGCACTGGATAACTTGGAATAAATCCTACCTCATTTAATACAGATTTTCTGAGACGTGTAGAAAAATGAGAGTCCTGAAAAACCTGGAAAGAATTCAAATCTGATGAAAACCAAAAATATTATATATGATTAAATTTTCCAACCAGCTTTAATAAATACACTATATTTAAACCAGAGCAAAACAGAATAGTGAGGTATGTCAACATTTTTCAAAGCTTCTAATAATTTTTCAGAACATGAATACTGCAAATTTATATCCAATTATCATTGTTCCTTTTTCTTCTAAAAATGACTGTAAAGTAATTGAAAGGTAAACCAGTATTGAAACATGCTGTTAAAAGGTACTAGAACACCTAAATCCTCTTAACTACAAAGTAAAAAGGTGAGTACTATAATGACCAAGTGATTTAAAAAGTAAACTAAACACAGCAAGAAAAATATTTTTTTATAGCAGGGAGGTGAAAAGCTAAAAATAACATTTTCTATATGAGATTGAGGTTTGTTAATAAGATCAATAATACTTTTGCTTTTTAAGTCTGTATCACTTGTAAAGTATTCAAAAATCCCCATTCTTTAAAATCCTGATTTTTCGGGCTTTTCAACATTTGAACATATTTCTGCATGTACGGTTCAGTCCTTCATTCAGTGAATGCAAGTTTTTAAGACACAGTACCTGAGGTTCTGGAAACGTTTCATTATCTGTTTCAGAGCACTCTTTCTAGACTGTCATTCATACTTTTAAAATTTAAACAGAGTTGAAATAGGGAAATCATAGCAAAACAGAAAAGAAACTGAAACATGAGTCTGTTCAGCTGCAGCACAGCCTGTCCTGTTAAGGGCAATCTGAACACTAATCTCATTGTTGATTTACATCAGTTTCCTTTAACTTTTTTCTGGGTCTTTACTGAAGCTGTTCAAATCAGTTTGTAAATGTAGATTGAAGGAGCAATTTATTCCATTATCTTGACAGGCAGCTCAATTAGGATAATTCATTGAAAATATCTATTTAAAACTCATCATAGAGGCAGAAAATTTAATGCTTTCCTTTTTCAAATAAGTAAGGATGATTTACTAAGGAAATGGGAAATTGAAACAGTTTTTCTTTTTTTAAATTTTATTTTCTAAAAAACAGATGTACTAGTCTATACTTTCATTGCACTGATGGGATAATGCATGATGCTTTCCAAGTCATGAAGGAACCTTTTAAGATTACTTGCAAATTGTAAAGTTCAAATTTTTAATAAATAAATGTTTACCAAGTTACAGTAAAAGAAACAGTGTCCGGGATAACAGAGATCTATTATGACTTTAAAACACAGGTCCCAGTTCAGCAAATCAATTTAACATGTAGTTAGTAGATGAACAATTCCCTTAAATTAAATGTATAACGAACTCCATCGCTGCCATGAAGTTCAGACATCTAAAACAGGAATCTTTCCAGCGATTAATAAGTAAGGCACTCACTTTCAGAGACCTGCTTTCCCACATGCTTCCAATTTAGGTCCTGGATAGGAGTGCAGGTTATCTCAGCTGGCTCTTACCTATTAACTTGAGGGATAGATTTTACCTGATGCTTTACTGCTCAGGAGGCCTTATTTGCAATTCTCAGTCAGGTGGATCTTCATATCACCTTGTAAAATCAAGGAAGGCTAGCAGGCTTGCAACCTCTGATGGCATGGCAGTGTCCCTGAACTTCATGAAACTGGACCTTTTGCAGGGATGCAGCTTTTGCCAGACCTTGAAGGCTGCTCTTTATCTGAGGGGCTGGCAGCGAGATGCAGGAAGGATTTTTATGAAAGATGCTAGTGAGGAACAGAAGGCTGCTAAAAGGGGCTTCTGTGTGTTCGTGTGAAAGGAAAACCCTGATTATTTGGAAAACTTGCCTAAGAGGACATAATTCCTTTTAGGACATAGTACCCAAATGTTTGCAGATGAGAGTCCTATGAAGGAGTTAATGTGTTGTTATTTCACTAATAAAACTACGTTTTTTTTCCTAGTATCACAGAGGCAGCCAGTGATAGAACGACTCCTGATCTCTGGTTCTATACTGCTACCACTGGGACATGTTCTCATTGCTTCTTCTTTTCTTGTGGTGTTATTAACATATTTATATCTCATAATAAATAGATACCTATATTATTTTGTGATATACTAGGGTAGAAAATGGGAGCAGAGCATGTCAGTTTGAAACTGCTGTTTCAGTAAAAGCATCTTAATCTTTTTGGTTTGTGTGTAAAAACAGTGGTAAGGTTAATGAAAAAAGTGAAAGCACAACAAATAATAAAGTTTTTAGTATTTATGAGAGCAGACAACTTGGCAGTCCTGGGTTAACAGTTGGGCTTGATGACCTTAAAGGTCTTTTCCAACCTAAATGATTCTATCGATCTATGATTCTATAAATGCATAGGCAACTGAGAGATGGAAGAAGCAGAGGGTTTTGGAGGACAAGGGGTTCTCCTTGTGTCCAGTGGGACATTTGCCTCCAGCAGGTCTGCCTGGAGGTGCCCAAAGTGCCTTTACTCTGGAAGCTCACCCTATTTTTGGAGGAAGTTTTAAGCAGATAAGCGCTGTTTAAACCTTTTCAGTTCAAAGGGCTGCTATTCAGCACGGAATGAAAATGATGAGTTTTCCAAACAGCAAGATACAATGACAGAAATTGCACAGCAGCACTGGAGAATAAACACACGCGTTTCGTGCTGATAAGCATCGGGGTACACACTGAGTATGAAGATAATTTATATTTGTTTTTCTTTGGCTATTATGAACTTTGATGATTTTCATCCTAATTTAATAGCACAATAAATCATTTTTATGAACGTCATACTCTTTAATTGCTTCCTTGTTAAAATGTGAGCTAATTGTCCTTGGTCTTGGAATAAAACTTCAGTCAAAATAAAATACTGTTCTGAACAACCCGAGCCTCTCAAGTTCAACAAAGTTGCAGCAAAGTGCAAATGTCAGAACAGCCTGCTGTTGTGTTCCTCACTGGACATGACAAAATCAAAAAGCACTGCTGTGTGTTAGTCGTTGCTGTTGGGCAAAGGACTGTGGCCGAAGAAATTCTAGTGCTAAGATTTAGTCTCTGGCCACCTCTGCCTTTTCTGACCGTAGCAATGACTAAGGCTGAAAGCCCACTTGTCTAGGCAGGCCTGTACACCCACCTCAAACATGGTAGTGCTACCCTCTCACAAATGTTGCGCTTTCTGTAGAGAAAGAGCTTTTCTGCTCAAAAACTTTATGCCTGCTCCTTGGGAATGACACCAAAGAATACCTTATAAATGAAGTATGCTTCCCATTAGGGATTACAGCATCATTTGATCAAAGTCCACTGGAAATAGCTCTTGGCAGCACAGACGTTCTCTGTAACTCTTCACTCACTTGAGCCTGATTGGCAAAGTTGGGAAAAGCAAACCTGACTTGAGGGCTAGAGGACAGAAGGACACAACAGGGCATTTATTGTTGTTTCTGTTGCCTTTCTCCTTGTTTTAAGGAATGGTTATGTGAAATTGTTTTTTCAGATGCAAAGGAAGCATTGGCAATGGGCTTATTCTTCTACAAAGTTGATCGTGCCCTACATGCTGGCTCAACTTGTAAAAAGTAATGCAATGCAGGCATCGCTTAAAATTAAACAATTTTTTGGCAACTCTGGTGAAATATATTGTCATCGGCTGTAGAGCACCGACACACTTGATAGAGTTAAAGAATGTTTGGAAGACTTCAAGCTCTCTCTGGTTTGAGTTTAATGAAATCTGGGCAATCAAAATGTCTACCTGGCAGCTCACAAGAGACACTTCATGTTCATTATTTTGTAGTTAAACTATCTGCCCTGATGTGCAAGCCTACAAATTTGTATACATTTTTATATAGTCTATTTCCATTGTAAATTACCCATAAATTAGATACAGACATTTAGGCACCTTGGAGGGGTTTTTCAATCTCTATTTTGGTATTAGGGATAGATGTTGCTGAGTTTTGTACATTGGTTCCTCTCTTGAGAAGATCAGTGCTTGCAGCTGGAAGAGAAATACATCACTCCATTGCCTGTTCTTCCCGTTCTATGGGGTATAAATCATAACATTTAAAAAGATGAAATACTGGTGCAGTGCCATAATTTATGGCTTTTGTTTGAAGACTGCAGAGCATCTGACAAATGTGAATTGATCCTGACAAAACCTCAATGAGTTATTATGCAGCTGAACATGTCCTCCATAGAAATGGCAAAACGTAAGTGATATGATTTATAAAAACCTCCGTACCCCATAGTACTCCCTCCCCAAATACATTGTGAGCATAGTCCTAGTTAAATAGGTTTGAGTCAGTTTTCATGTCGCACATAAATCTACAATGTCTTTAAGACCATAGGCAGAGAGAGATGAAGACTGCAGAGTCCTCTTTTCTGCCATATGGTACCTGCCACTTCAGTGTTTGCACTTCAATGCAAGAAAAATAAGGACCAGTCCACTGGCTTCATTGTATTTTGTCTTGATCTCAGGTGATGGTACCAAGCTAGTTCGAACACAGAGATGCACATGCATTCAGTTTCCCCTGTCGATGGAGAAGATGATGTCCTGCTCCCAGCTTCCTCCCCTTACTTGAAAATTGTCCCATTGTTAGTGTATGGGTAATTAAATTATTATTATTATTATTTTTTTCAGAAAAGCTGTAAAAGTACGTCTCCTATAGGGCGTCGTAGAGGATGGAGGATAAGAGTGCCTTCCTGCTGAAGCAGATCCTAGAAGATTTCTCTGAGAAGTTTTTAGGCCTCTCTCACCCCTTTTCTCTCCAGACACACGTGTTCCAGTTCATTTTACTTTTATTTCCTTTTTGTGAGTGTAATGTGCAGATTACACAGCTGTCTTTTTGGTTATTAAATGGATTTTTATAGTTTAAATATATCTCATATCTCTGTATATAATGGTCCCAACATGTTTATGACAGGTTATGTCATTGGTTCCCTTGTTAGGGAAACTAACAAAGCTTCTCCATTAGCTTAAGAGGCCTGGGAATATTGTGCATCCTGTTCTTGTTGCTGTATGTCAGTGCTGGGCAGATTGCCATTATACCTCTGTGCATAATTCACTGGTTAAAAACATGCGAGTATGTCTCCCTCTAATGTGTGGCTCCAACAACAACCTGCTCATTCCCCAAAGCCAACGAAGGCAGTCTTGCCAATTCTTGTGATTTTATTGTGAGTCCCTTGACATTTGGTGTGTGCCTTAAAAAACACAGCTCCTGGATTAAAGATGAATGCATAAGAACCTCAGCTTTCACTTGAAAAAACAATATAAAATAACATATCCTGAGCCTTCCTGTTGTGAAAGTGTTTGGAAGTGGACCCCAGTGATTAAAACCCTAGACAGTAAGTGCAATCAACCCCAAAAGTGTTACTAAAATCATATCTTGTGGTGTGATTTTTATTTAAGGCCAAGTTCATGAGTATGGGAACCTGTCTGTAACTTTTGGATGGCTCAAGCTGGCAACGTGAGAGATGCTGTTCCTGTTCAAGTGCTGGGCTTTTGTACTTTTGATGCTGAAGTTCCCATGCTTGGTTCCCAATGACAAATACAGTGCTGATCTGTGCACTGCTTGGGATTTGTCTAATCTGCAGCCAGCAGCCTCAGGCCAGCCTGTGGAATTGCAGTCCAGGTATGTTGCACTGAGTCAAGGACAACTCTGCTCTAGTGTGTTCACTTGGAAGGAAGATCTGACTTGTGCAGGTGCTAAGCAAATTCCTCCCTGGTTACATCGGTGTGATCTGGAGAAACATCAGCTTCTTTGGTTTCAGCTCCAGAAGCCACACAGCCATGTTAACACAGCAATGCTCTCCGGTTTATATATCTTGCTTTTCAGCTTGGTAGTTTGGGTGCTCTGCTACACTAACACAGATATACACTTCCAGACAGGAGCTGGGTTGCATCTGGCCAGCTTGGAATTTGGGGTAGGGTGTGTTGGCCTGTCTGCACCACTGTAAGCAGGCGTATCTTAATGGTGCTTGGGGAATTTGTTCTTCATTGTTAACTGCCAAAAAGTGGCCCTTTGCAACTGAAGCTGACGGCTGTGCTTTCTAGCAGGCTGTGCCTGCAAATGTTTGACAACTGCTGCTTTCATACATGTCCAAAAATTCAGTGTCCCAGGCAGGATTTGCAAGTTACATGTTGGAATTTTAAATACCTGCCCATGTATGTGTCTAAAAGCACCCTCTTACCTGGACTGGACTTTATGAAGACCACAGTCCTCTCACCAGCAATTGGCACTTGTAGCAACTTCAGCTCTGGCTTGATGATACTGCTTAAGTTCTTGATATTCTTCATCTTGCTGCCTTTTTCCATCCTTTTCCTCCATGGGTTGAGCCATCACCTGTGGTCCCACATGGGCAAATTTGGCAGGTCCGGAGGATGGATAACAAGCTCTAGAATATATTTTTCCAACTGTGTCATCTGGCTTATAGGAGAACTCTGGCTTAGCTGTACTGCCAGTACTGGAACGTCTCTGGAGCTGTCTCCTAGTCAAATGGTTGTAGAGCTGGCTGGCTTGCTTTGTTTTCCTGGACAGTGTATTGTCTTTTTTTTTTTTTTTTTTTAAATATATATATTTTTTTATTCCCTTTTCACTGTGAGAAATGTGGTCCATATGAAACATCTGACAGTAAAGCCTTGTTTTAAATTCCTTCTGCAGTTTGTGTGCTAGGTCTATTAACATAAAGGGAAGTCTTTTTCCAGTGTCTGTGTATGTTCTTACTGTAGCTGGGAAAGGAATTCTAGCGACTACCTGTGTCTCTGCTTGTGAATGTCCAAATCTGAGCCCTGAGAATGAGAGCAGATTTCCTCACTTGCAAAACCACAGCTGTGGTTAATGACTGTAATGGAGATGAAGCAGCACATTTTCCTGCGAACATTAGTAACTCCTGTGCACATTGTCCACATTTTGCAACCACATTTTCAAACCACTGCATGTTTTACAGAGGACAGCTGCTTCAGGGAAGCCTCTCTTGCTACCAAATGCTGGCACTTTGTTGTGAAGGTCTGCACTCGATTTAAAGAGTAGAAATGCAACGGGACTGGTGGCCCAGCACTAGAAAAATCAACAACCAAATAAATCAACTAGCTGTTATTGATCTTAACTTCCCCAAAAATGGTATTGGACTTCAGCATTCCTCAGGCTGAAGGGAATGACAAGTTCATTTTTGAGTGCTAGCCATCATACATATGTCAGTATTTGCCACTGACTTTCCCTCATCACAGCCATCTGCAACCCTCCTGAAAAAAATCATGTGCAGCATTGTGTTTAATGTTCCTGAAAGAAAAGGGAACATGTAATAATTATTTTAAAATAAACACCAAAGGGACAAGTACTGTGTTCTTTGGCTTAATTCATACATGGATGAAATCATTTTTCTAAACAGGCCTGCCAATGTCTTGTTTCAAAGTCTGAGCCTTGGAGGAGGCCTGCAATCACTGAATGAAGCGTTGGCCATCCCTCCCTCCTCCCACCGCGCTGCCGGCTCTGCGGCAGCCCAGCGACCTGCAAACCACAGCCACCACAGTGCAAGGGCCGTGGCTAGGAAGCACGAGGTATCTGCTCAGCATAAAAATCCAGCATGGACAATAAGCAGCAGCTGTCTCAGCTGCCCTCGTGCTTTCTGCAGATCTCGCCTCCGTCTCAACGTGGAGCAAACACGTGTGCTAATCACACGCTGTGCTGTATGGCCTCCCATGCATGGGCTCAATGGCTTCAAGAATTTGCGGCGATCAGCCTTTCCCTTGGGGTAGCCTGGGGACGTCTGGGTCCTCCGGTGGGTCCCTTGCCAGCTGGCTGGACGTGGTGCTGCCCGGTCTGCCTGGCACAGGCGCCGCTGCCAGCTGTGCCACCAGGGGCTGTGCTGCAGGGGTGAGCAGCCCCCTGCTGTGTCCAGCGCCAGCGCACACTGCAGCCCCTGGCATGGGCAGCGTTAGACAGAGCAGTAGGTATAAAATCTGTTGTGTGTGTATTAGATATGTGTATCTGTTCTCTCTCTCCTTCTGCCCTGCACCACCACCCCCTTCTTCCTTTCCTCTCTCCCAATCTGTCTCCCTTCTTTGCGACATCTTCTGTGCACCCAAAGAGACATCCCCAAAGGCACCCAGGCAGCACAGTGGCAGTGGCGCGGAGAAGGGGTCCAAGTCTGACATATAGCACACGCTGTCCTGAAAATCACAGGAATCTGCCTGGCTCAGCTTACATGAGACGGGGCCACCAGGCTGAACATATGAAGATGCTGTGATCCCTGTGGGTTATTCATGCCCACCAGAGGTGTGGTGTTGTGAAGTCCAGAGAAACATCTAGCTCACATGTATTTCAAATGTGTTTCTTTCCATTTTTTTTTAAAGCTGATGGGCACAGGGAGAATTGGCATCTGTGAGTGTGATGCTGCGCAGTCGCAGACATCCGGACATGATGACCTCTGCAGTGTCCTGGCCACGCCTGCGTTCCTGTGCTACCAGCGCATGGGAACAGAGGACCAGGGACTTGGCCACGGCATTTACCACCTCTTGGCAACCACTGTCCAGTTTAATTTTTAATTACCACTGAGGCCAATCTCAAGATATTACCAATGCCCTCAAAGGGAGTTGCATCAGCCTGTATTCAGAAATCACAGTGAAAATTCAAACTTTGCTTTGGCATTTGTTCTGAGGAACATTTTAAAACTTTAGGATAATTGAGATGAGACCCTGTAACTGACTTGTGGGGCTTTTGTAATTTCCAAATCATTATTTGATTTCTCTGAAATGGTGACCACCTTGCCAAACAGAATGTGGTACATACGTTGTTTACTTATTGTTTATAGGAAAATCTGGAAAACCTTCTCTCATGCAGGGGACTCATGTAGGACCCCATAATTCCACTTAGCAATAATTGAAAGAAGCGGGCTTCATCTCGTCTGTCTGCACAAGGCTGACTTTTCCTTATTAGCATCATTGCTTTAGCGCTGAACCAGAATAATTCATGCCAATGAATGCTGCGCCAGGACGAGGAACGTTTACAGACAAACCATCGTGCGCTAGTAGACAGCACAGACTTAGAATATAAATGCTTCAAACACTTGCAGACATCTCAGCGCAAAGATACTAATCCAATGAGCAACATCCTGAACAGATGTCTGCTCTGTAATTGCTTGCGTGCATGTTAACACTAGCAGGTGATGATCTGACCACCGGGCTGAGTGTGCACGGATGTGTGTGTGGGGGTGTGTGGGGCTGTGTGTGAAAGAGGATGATTTCCTTGATGCTGACATTTTGATGTACAGTAGCGTTTGATGAAATGCATCGTTTCCCCTAAAGAGGGACCTGATCAATCACAATGGGTTGAGCTCTCTTCTACCTAGTCTTAGCCATGTTAGTCAGTGGCTAGGGAGGAAATTGTTACTCCCCAGCCTGAGCAAAATGAGTCATGAAAGAAGCCAAGATGCTGGCTAGAGATCCTCTGTGAGTTTGATACAATGTTCACTATGTCTTGGAAGAGCTATTTTAAGAAGAATTTGGCCAGAATCCTTGACTTTTGATTATTCTTTTTTCCTTCTCCTTGTATTTTACTGTTTCCCTGTAGCATGTTCTAAACGTTGTGTCTTGATTTATAGCTGTAAATAAATCTCCTTATTTATGAAGATGTAATGTCCCTGGGGTCCAGGAGGCCCCAGCCATTCCATGTAACTGAAAGAGACGTTACCTAAGTGGACCATGAATCAGAAGTGGGGCAGACAGGGAGAACTATTTTTACCAACCCGCTTGACTTGCGAGGACGTCTGCCCAAAAGGCAAGTGGGGGCAGCTGGTGGGAGGGCTGGGAAGGTGCTAGGAATTATACTCTAGGGTATAATTTCTGAGCGTTACAAGGTGCTTGGGCTGTGCTGAATTACAGAAAAGGGGAAGGACGCAGGAGAGACAGTGGGAAAGCTTTCCACATGCTATCGAAGCTATAGCCAGAGGAAGAAAGGTAGAAACCGGTGGCAGCTGCTAGAATGAACGTTACCTGCTGTTGCTTGCTTGCCAGCAGCAACCTGATAGAAAATGTGTCACAACTTAAGTTTGGTTGGTCAGAGCGAAATTACGATGCAGCTTTTCTTGCAACCTTCTAGGCTTGTCTGCCATTCCTCCACTAACCCTCTGATGCCACGAAATAACGCCTAGTGTCAATGGTGCAGTTTCCGGCTAGTGTCCACAGGGATGTTACCTGGGTGGGAAGCTTATAGAGGTTTTATTTGCTTCTCTCGCGAGAAAAAGTCCTTCCACCATTTCCTGGGCAGGTTCTGGTTGGAGAGGTGTGGTGTGATCTGCAGCAGCTCCAGGTTGTGAGGAGTGCAAGCATCTGTCACCTGATCTTTTTCTTTATTTATGGCCCTTTGTGGTAGGGTAGAAACCTTGTGCTAAAATGAGTATAATTTCCATTGCTTTCATTGAAAGATTTCACTGGCTAGGGATTAAAAGTCTTTTCTAGCTTATTTTTTTCCTTTAAATTGAGCTTTATTTTTCAGGAATTTTACTCATTTATCTTGTTAACAATACTCTGCTAGCCCTTCTCAGTGAACTGAAGATGAAGAATGGCTTTACGTACTTCTGTGGATAGTTTTCAGAGCCTGTTGTTGGTATGGTCCTGAACAATGGTCAGAAAAGTAATGGTCTTGGAAATACTGTCTTCTCACTCAAAATATCTGCTCTGGGATGGTTTTGAGTCTAAGTTATTACTGTCAGTGATTACTAAAGACAATGTGTTTATTTTAGTGAACTAACAAATGTTTTAATGGCATGGTCTGTTTGAAAACATTTTCATTGACTTTTTCCTTAAAAGACTCTAATTTAATAGAAAAATTGGGTATTCCACATGAAAAATGCAAAGATTTGAGTAAACCCAGGAAATATTGCAGGTGAAAAACCTCATGAAAGTGCCATGTTGGGCCACCCTCATGCCCTCACTTTCTTATATGGGCCTGACCCCCTCTGTGTCTTGCTGTAGTCACAGGATTCCCACCTCGCACTGCTTCTGTTTGCTGTGAGGGCATCACTCAGGAGGTGCAATTCAACCAACTATTATCATGAAACAAGCAGCATAACATTTCCAAATTAACATATTTGTTTATCAGTTCCGCCCCCCCCCCCCCCCCAAAAAAAAAAAAAAGCAACACTTAGCAAAAAGGGGGAAAAACACTGGTGTAGGTAGGAGGCTGACTGAATTCCACAACATGTCACTTCAACACATCAGCTTAGAAATGATGACAATGTCTTATTGCTAGTAGTGAGGTAAGTGGCAAAAAGCAGCCAATACAGTTATCAACTCCCTTGAGGAGTTTGGAGAGTGACAAAGAAGAAAAATAATTTTCCTTCTTGCACATAGACCAAATATGATATGTAATCAGAGAAAAAAAGAGCACACAACAAGCTAGTCTTTGTCAGCTGTCTAATTATAGCTACAGCCGACTAAATGGCCAGAAACATGCAGTCCTCATTAAATCTGCTGCGCACAGAAATTATTGTTAGGGTCCAGAGAAGCCAGGATAGTGAGGGGCTGGACAGAAGTCAGGCAGGGTAAAAATTATTTGAGGAGAGGAACTGTTCCGTGGTCCACATCTTTGGGGACCGAGGAACTGAAACCCTAATATCAGAAGCACCTGCCTTTCTTTTTTTTAGCAATTCAGTTTGTGAGTGACCCAGGGATGCTAAGGACGATATTCAGCCGCTCTTCTTGACACTTGTGAAGTGCTTTCCTGCTGAAAACTTTCCTTCCTACCTTTTTATGGTTGTGTTTTCCTTTGCTTTGGCCTCTTTTATGTTGTTTTGTTCACTAGTAGGAGGTGGGGCTGCCACTCTTGTCAAAACACATGATTAAATAAATAAAACTTCCAGGCGTTTAATACAAAAGAATGCTAGTTGCATGTGGGCAGCTGTGATCAGAGTAACAGCACTGAAAACAGCAGGTAAATGCATGATAAAACTGGCTAAAATGGCTTGGAGGTGTCCAGGTGGCAATATTAGTAGGAGGACTCAGAGACTCTTTGAAAACACCTTGAAACCCAAGGTATAGAACATTTTGATAGCTATTTTTGAAACATATGAAGAGTGCATTTGCTTTTCCTTCTTTCCATGTGTCTATTCTCTTTTAGGATTCTCCTGTGGAGAAAATCCCTTCCTGAACTCTTGCTATAATAATCTGTTTTCTGCTTCACTTCTGATCATGTGCAAACCAGACCCTCGAGCTATATTAATAGCTTGATACAGTAGCAATAGCTGGATGATATGGGAATAGATCAGATCAAGATTTTTCTCCTGAAACAGTTCTCTAGGGAATCAGGAGTTTAAAAAGTAACGAAAACTTCTGCAGAAGAAAACACCCCATGTTTTCCCTGGGCTTGGGGATGTTTAAAAGCAACCTGAAAAATCCCCTGAATTTTTCTGCAAAAGCAAAATGACTGCTTGCAGGCAGCTGCTGCCAGGACGGAGAGCTCTTGCTGTGTAGCCAGGAGCAGGCAGCGCAGGGAAGCTGCTGTTGAGTGGAGGAGGGAAAGGAGCTTCCCTCTGCTCATGCCTCCCTCACCTCCACCTCCCTCCCAGCCCTGCCAGGTCAACAGTGGGGAGTGGAGGGAAGAGCTCCATCCGCCGTCATCTTTCTTTTTTTTTTTTTGTTAGGAGCCTGACAACCATTGCTTCTAGACTCAAATGCCTTCAGCTTTAAATTGGTGTGTTCTAACATCCTAAAGACATCCCTCTGAGCAGAGGGGTAGTGTATACAAACCCATCACTCAGACCTAGAGGGTATCCACAGGAGCCTTCGGGTTTAGAAAGGCATAGGTGCACAAAATACAAGACATATTACTGATTATTTGCTTCTATTTATTCTCAAAGACCAACGTGAAGGAGTTTAAGGGCTGAATTCAGTCTTAGCTGTGCACTGAAGTCAACAAGAGTTAGACCAGGACTGTGTTTGGCAGTATTTCCATATCCTGCAATTCAGCATGGAATATGTAATCATCTGACAGAAGGTTCAGTATGTTTAGTTGTATAACTGCTAGAACAGATAAAGGATCAGCCAGGCAAACAGTGAAATATGAAAACGGTTCTCGTAAAAACATCCCAGCCTTGGGGCATGCATCTGCCAAGACTACTCCGTGGTGACATGAATGGACATAGCATTTAACTGCTCTCCAAGAGGAGAGAGGATTACAAGGAGGTGGGGAAAGCAGAAGAAGCCAGAGCAACCCTGCCAACAATAGCAGGTTGCAATACTTAATTTCAGTGCTTGTGCCAATGTGCTTCGAAGCTGCTGTTGTTTTTATGAGGAAAAATGCAGAAAAGACTAATCTGTGTATTTATGTCTGTCTGGAAATGTTATAAGAGTCGTGTGGTCATTCTGATTCCAGAACCAATGGGTTCGGTATTCCCAGGATGGGGAGACTTGGAGGAGGTGCCAGAACTCAGCAGCTACACATGGGACCAAAACCAGAGAGAGTGAGTAAATGGAGGGAATCAGTAAAGCGGGAGACAAACGAGGAACTCTACCCACATTTGCAAATAGCAAAGATTTCTGGGGTTGTTTCAGCTCAGTGCTACAAAGCCTATGCCCTTGAGAAGTTCTAGAGCATCATCTTCAGTCCTTTCATAACAAGCTTCCCTATTATGCAATTAATTTGCTCATTTGTTTTCTGGTATGACTGTAACTGATAGTGTTATTTTGCAGGATTTTATGTTGGTGAGGTATGCTAAAGCAAGCATCCTGTGTGTCATAAGCTTTAATAAACACACAGAACAAGTGCAATAAAGGGATGGTGGTAGCCTGAGCTTCCTTCCATGCCAATATTTTCCTGTGTTTGTCTGTGTAACTTAGCATAAGGAACTGCGACTTGTTATCTACTCACTCTTCTGTTCTCAGTTGCAACAGACCATTTCTTGAAAAAATGTAATCATATTTTAACAGTGGCTACTGTGGTTTGGTCATTGGTCCCATGGCGTTCTTTTGACAGTGACAGCAGAAGTTGTAATTACAGTGCCGATTTTTTGTGGGCACTGGGATCTGTATACAGATCACAAGCACATCACATGGGTTATCAATCAGTATTGGTATAGGGCGGGCTTAATATGACAGATATCGGTGTCCTGTTCCTGTTTCTTGTCTACTGCTGTTACCGCAAGCTGCGGGGGGAGTGGAGCTTGGCTGTCAGGTTATGTCACTGATGACAGAGCACAAGGGAAACAGGTTTTCTGCTGGCTGTTTGAAAGATTTGCAGAAGAAGTGGATTTAGATTCATCAGGACATGCATTCCCTCAGGAGGGCGGAGGAATAACACAGAAGATTTGCTACTACTTCGTACTACTCTTTGGTTACACAAAAATGTAATGCACTGATCTGTCTTTCCTATCTGATCCTGCCATGGTAGTCTCCATGCTGTCTAAGGGTTTGTTTGATAATGTGTCTCTGGTGCTTTGTACAGTTTTGCTTTAATCCATCTAAAGCTTAGCTCTGTTTGACTGGTAAAAGACAGTGACATGTAGGAGTAAAACTTCTTTGGTTTTCTTTGTTGGGTAGGACAGATATTTGGCAGCTGAGTTTCCCAGCGACCTAGGGATTAAACCCTGAGTTTTTTTCTTACTTAAAAGTGTCTGTCACTCCAGACTTGACATTTTTCTTCTATATAAGCCATAAACTACTGCAGGGAACTGGAGCGCTTCTAGATGACAGTGCTCCATAAATGGTGTTGTGCGATGCCAGTTATCTACGATGGGAGTTGCAAATCTCCACATTACTCATGGGATTTCTGTTGACAATGAAGTGTTATTTCTGACAGAAATGAAATGTGTGTGGACAGGTAAGAAGGTGAAAATTAGGATGATCCTTGTTTAAAACAAATTTATCTGGTATTCAAGAAAGATTTCTTGGTTAACTGGGCTAAACCTGGGCTAACCTGAACCTTAAATGGTTTACTTCCATTAGACGCATCTGTAAAAGCTTTGATCTGTTAATGGTTTTGTATCTATTGAAGTTCCTACAATTTTAAGGAATGGGAAGAGCATTTCCACCATAATAGTGTCATATTTTGATGTTCGCTCAAGTTTGTGACCTTCCAGATCCAAATCTGACTGTTTAATATAATAGCCTTATGCAGCAAAACCGAGATTTCTGAAGTGTCCTGTGCTAATGGGAGTTTCAACTGAGGCTGAAGATCAAAGCATTTCCTTTGAAAAAGGAGTAGATAAAAAAGAAAATTGATGTTCAGCAATGTAAGTGTTTCAGATACAGATTCCCAGGTGTTTTGCTGTAATTTGCCTTGATAATTCTGCAGAAGCCATTTTTTCCTCATGTTATTAGGCATCAGATCTCTCAAAGATATGGAGAAAAGGAGGCAGATTAGAAAAAACAATAGATATAGCAATAAATAAATAAGCTTTGCACTCACGTAGTCAGACACTGATACTGTGTACCTAAAGCTGTAATATCATAAAAATTTATCAGAGGGGTTGGAACACGCTGACATCCATGCCAAATTTCTCCTGGGCAAATTGTTATCCTTCTTCCTAAATCCTCTTGGCAGTTTCTACTGGAGAAAGAAAAAAGATTTACCATGTTCTGAGGCCCTTACTGCACTTAGGTCTGGGCTCATCCCCTGTCTCTGTGCGTGGTCCCTGTCTGAGAAAGGCTGCATTGACATGCTCTGCAGGTCGGCTGTCCACCGGGCTGGTAACTTGGGATCGGTGATCAGGGAATTGATTACAAAGAAGCTCAAAGACTCTTTGGTAAGTTGGACCTTAGCAGACGAAAGTCTTCCTCATCCCCTGTTCTAGACACCTGTGTGTTACTACTGTAATAGCTCCAACCCTCGCGTGCCTTTTTCCTCAGAGGCAGTTGCATTTCACTAGTATTATGATTGGGTGAAATGACTCTTGCAAGCATGTAACACAAATGAGTTGTATGAATGCCATAGCACATGGAAGAAATGTGACTCATAAATCATCATTAACATCTGCTGGAAAACATATCTGTGCCCCAGCAGTTGTAGGTTACTCTGTCAGAGCACTTGACACAACACCCACGACTGGTGTTGTTTGGTATGTTTGGGACACAAGTCCATAAAGATTGCAACTGCTAATGGCTGGTTTAACAGGCATGTCAGTTTTAGCTTAATGAATTTGTTAATATCAAGCGACTTTCTTCCTCCAAACAATGGTGTCGATAATTCACAAGCTGTTATTCTTGGAGCCCCACTTTAACAAAAGCCAGCCTCTCTGTCTGAATGTTGCTGCTTTCATATTTTATTGCAGAAATTACACAAAAATATTTGGCTTGTCTAATGAGGTCTTGACGATATAGTATATATTGCTGAAAATGTGTCATCGCATTATTCCTACAAAAATAAACTTTTGAGGTTTTTTTCCTTGTCCATTGGCATTTTGCTAGTTCAAACTGGGGAATACGGGATGTCTGTGTAACTTGTCTAACACAAAACAAATGATATCGGTGTAATACTGGTATTATCAGGACTACAAAGATCGTTCCTTTGCATTTACACTTGTTTGCCTCTCTCTTTAGACCTATAGATTTAGACTGCTGTTGGCATCTGTAGTTTCAGAGGCTATAGGAACATGGGGCTTGACCTCCCCGTTGTTCCATGTTCTTACATGTGCTGGATCACGCCATTTGTTTTGCAAGAAGCCTTCAGGGCCAGAAAGCTTATTGTGGTTATCTAATCTGACCTATTTCATTATGGAGGTCACTGAATAGCTCCCACAGGGTTTCCTGCAGCTGGGAGAGAAAGTACTTGAAGAAAGTTTTCCATCATGACCAGAGATGGCTGAAGGCTTTTTGGCAGTGTAGGCAATTTTTTTTTTTTCAGGGCAGCAGCAGGATGGGTTGCAAGAGAAGGGCTGGAAGGGGCCAGGGGATTTCAGGAGATAGGGGTGAGGAAGCTATAACTGGTCAGGAGAACTCCAGTAAGCAAGTGTGAGATCAACGAGCTTTTGGAGATCATAAGTGTCAAACAGGCTTAGGAAAAATCATGGAGGACTGCAGAGAAGGTATGGAGGCGATTAAGGTTATTTTTTGGCAGGCGTGTGGTTCAGGAAGAGGTCACAGGGCCAGGTGGTTTGAGGTAGAAGCTTCTCAGGTAGGAGATGGAGAAGAAAGGTCATGGTTTCCAGAGAGGGGCTGAAAGAGGTGAAAATTTTGGGAGAGGTCTGAGTTGGGAGCAGAAGGGATTTGAGAGACATGGGAAATTTGAGGGGACTGTCTTTTGAGGTAGGGATCCCTCTGATTCCCTCCTTACCCCATCTGACTCCTTTCCCTCTGGACTTCCCTTACAGCTCCCCCACTTTGGAGGGGTAGGAGCCCCACAGCCCCAACTATGCTTCACACAGCAGCCGACCCCTCCCAGGTGAGAAACATACCCCTATTTGTGCAATTCCTATTTGTCCTACTGTGCCTCAGGGGACTAAAGCAAATGGATGGGGGGAGGGCTGCAGGCAGGTGTGGGGCTGGAGGGGACACCTTGGGAGTGGTCCTTTCTGCTTCTGCTGCTGGGAGCTTCAGGATGAGGCATAAGCTGCTTCCCCCTCCAGCTGTGTCCCACCACCAACCCCAATCCATCCTTTGGGTCTGGATCAGAGCATTACCCTGGCATCTGACTGAGCTGTGCTGTGGCTTGCAGGGACCCCCGCCCCCCCCACACCTTGTCTGGCACTGTATGAGAAGGCAGCTTGTGGATCCCCCCCTTCCTACTGCTTGGGGCTTAACCCTGCTCATCTGCTGCTGTGATATGGCTCTGATATTAAATGAAAGTCACAAAAGTGGTGGAGAGTCTACCAAGGCTCTTAAGTAATTCCAGTGAGTGCTGTGAAAAACGTACACCACTTTACTATTTTGAATCTGTTCACCGTCAGAAGCATGGGAGCGAAAGAAGTGGAGCAGCAGAAAAGTGCAAATTTTGGCAAGGCTGGTCAACTGCTGGAAAAATGGATGGCGGAGAGGGCTTTTCTGTAGACAGAAGGTTAGAAACACAGGGCAGCAGAAAAGAGAAAAAGCTGACATGAATTGGATTAGGCAGCTAATGAAGGATTTTAGCAATTTATTATATTGCTATTGTAGAGAAAAATTAATACCTTCCTCCCAGAGATGAAGAGATGAGGAAAGACGTGGATATTTGTTCAGTGCAGAGTACAAAAAGTTGATGGTTGTCCTGTTGGAAAACAGGATCGTTGGCTCTGTGAGGGGGAAAGTATGGAAGAGTTAAGACTTTCACACCTGGAATGAATATTTATAAAATATTCTTGTCAAAAGAAAGGAGAATTTTGTTTTGATAAACAGAATCTGTCAAATATCATATCTTTTGTGTCCAGCTTGGTATTCCCTCCCTGACACTGACCCAGACCTGATTTTTCAGAGAAAGTCGGTATGTTGTGCGTAGCACACATGGGGAGCATCTCAGTCTTGTGGAGGGGAGTCAGGTCACACATGGACACCTAGGTCCAATTTTGTTTGCTGACAACCTCTAATACAGTCATTGGCTGGGTACCCCCTTTTTCACTAGCCATGCTGCTCCACCTATGACTGGAAGCAAAGTGCATTGAGGGCTTTCTGAAGGACCATTCATTCCATGACAGAGCAAACCCCACAGAATAGGAGGGCAAGAAGAGACTGAAGCTAGACAGCACTATTGCTTGTTGGATGCTGGTCTCAGCCAGCCAGAGCAAAAGGGTATAACCTAAGAAGTATAGAACAAAATAGGATGCCCCTGTGTCTGCTTACCTGGTTTATTACTAGCAGAGAAATGCAGACATGTCATTTTCTAAATGGAAATGAAGATCAAAATGGCTTTTTTTTGAGAACTGATCCAGGTCCTGGGAGAATATTTGCACGGCTCCATCTCCCAGGAAAACCGCTGCTGGTGGTGGTGTGTTTCCTTCAGCGACTAAAGGAAAAGCCGTTGTGAAGTCAGGTCATCCCAGGTGAGGAGCAGGGGTGCGACCAGCTGTTTGGGGTGTGCCGTGGGGCCAGTACACATCTGGATGCACTAGGTGGCAGGGTCTGCCCGCAGCAGCAAACGCGCCGTGGGGATGGTGTTTGCATGGGACAGAGCAGCAGGTGGAGAGCATATTTCCTCAGAGATGCCAAAAACGAGTCCAAAAGATCTCTATCTAAAGATGGTATGCAATTCATTATCAAATGCAAAACAGCCTGCTCCGACATAGTTCACTGATGAGCAAGAGACTTACATTTAGTTGACTGAAAAAGAAAAAGAGGAGTTTTGCTATCAAAATGTCTATGAGCCTTGTCTTCAGGTAGAGAGAGAACACCATGGGAAAAAGCTTAGCAACCTCTTCCTCTGCCCTTTTGATATTCAATAAATTTTAAACTGAATTGCTTGTTAAATCTTGGGCAGACGAATCATGTTTCGTCTCATATCCTGCACTTGGCCTGACAGAAACAGCATTTGATTCTTGCTTGGAAACTGCTCAGGAGCAGCAAACTGCAGGTGTGTGCAAAGGGAGGGCCTGCTGACCAGTGGGAAAAGGACCCAAGGGCTTCTCCACTGAAAGCCTGGCCTTTTTTTGAGAAGCCTTGGTCCAGGGAGGGTTTTTTGTGAAGAGGAGTTTGTTAGAGATGCTGATGAGAGATATGAACAACAGGAGAAATCATATCCTTGTTTCTGCAGAGGGGGATATTGAGATGATGTGATTTGACTGGAACTATGTGGAAAGTTAATAGCAGGGCCGAGGCTGGTGCCAAATGAGCTCCCTGGAGCCCTGAGCTCAGATGGTCCAACCATGTCTGCCGTGAAAGCAGGTGTAAGCTGCTTTCTGAGGTATGGGCCGAAGATGTTGACATTGTCTGACAAAAAGATGAAGCTTGGGAATAGCAATAAACCTGACTGCAGTATTTGGATGTTCTCACCCAGGAAACACACTTTGGTGAGGAGACAGCTCCTGCCTTTCTCCACTGTAAAGCACAGTGGTTTTCAGCATCCTCTCTGCAGATTGCAACAGGTGACACATTAAGTATATATTTTCTAGATGAGATCGATTCCTTTGCTGGGAAAGTTTTAGGGATCTCCAAGGCACAACAGCTTGAAAACCACCAGTGTTGTTGTAGACTTCTCCTTTTGTACTTGAGAAGCATAAGTATAAAAGACAGACCCAAATGGAAACAGGAATCTTCATCCTCTGTCCCTGTGAGTAATGGTAAAAAGTCTCTTTTTCGGTAAATTGAACAGACTAACAGCATGAATCTACCCTGGCATTTTTAATATTAGGCAATGACTAAATATACTTTAGGTCATGACTTCCTGTGGACTTGAGTTGTTTTGGCTCCTCTCTGACAAGCAAATAGTTAAAACAAAAACATTGGCAGGTGGTGGACAAGACTCAGACACACTGCCCCTCTATGTATTTTTTCTGAAGAATCCATCTATGAAAAGGCAATGTTGCTTTTTCCCACTGCTAAATTTTTAGAGTATGCTTTCTGTTTCATGTAGGTTGCAGTGCAAATTGGCTCATTCTTTCCCATAGCAGCCTCTCATCTATTGGTCTTGTTGCACATAATTAATTTTGTCTGTCATCATCTAATCCCTCTTCCCACATCACTTGCTGCTTATACCACTGAAATTACAGCCATTGTTTAATTTCCTCCGGTCTAAAAAATATTGAGAGAAAGTATCATTTTTCCTTCAAGATCCATCCTGACCAAAACCTATGTTTGATTTGATATGCTTGGACTGACAAATAAAACCACAGGTAAGAAAAATAAACCTGTGGATACTTTGCCAGGTAAGCAAAGGAGGAAAGTAAAGCTGCCCTGTTCCCTGCTTTCCTGTTCTTGTAACTGAAAAGGAAACTTTCAGAGGGCTGTAATCCAGTGGAAGCACCTTATGACATATAGTCAAAGGGGGCAACATTCACTGCCCTGCCTATATTCGAGGACCATAGAAAGGTTCTATCAAAGAGAGGGACCTCAGCTTCCCGAGATGATGTGGAGCCAGCTGTGATGTTTGCTTTTGGTGGGGAGTGGAGTGGGGGCTGCATTCCTGATTGTCCTTAGGGTTGATGCTTCTTCCTGAAGTTGCTCTCCATGCACAGTGGCTCCAGCACACGCCAAGGGCCTGACAGGCTATACACAGGGGTCATGCAGGTCCCTCAGGTCATGCCCTCAATGCTGAGTGCTTCCAGTACGGTGAGCTTTTTACTGCTTGGAGTCAATAAAAATGCCTTCATAAAAATTGGCACAAAATTTGGGCAACCTTCCAAAGTAAGGGCAGAGCAAATCCTCCTGAGCTGAAGAGCTGCATTTCAGCTGTGTGTGACCACTGGTGCATTAACTCTACACCTCTGGCTTTTTCACTGCTTCACTAGATTCTCCTTTCATTGGCAATTTTCTGCTCTTTCCTCTCTACTTACCCCAGTTAGTCATGCCTCCTTTTCTTCTATTGGCTGATTCTGCTTCCCCCACCTCCTCTTGCCCAATTTTTTTCATCCCATCTTTCCACCGGTGCCTTACCAAGGTCCTTTGCCAGTTAGATTGCTCTCTTCATTGGCAACGACCAACAGCCATCTTGCCTCCTTCAAGCAGACTAGCCTGGAAGAGGCCAAGGCAAGATCAGGAATGGCAATCCAAAACCACCGGTGAAGCACACAAAACTAGCGGATGTGAATCAGTAAACGGTTTTGCCACCAAAGTCTGGCCCCAGGAACAGAAGACAACTCATAATCTTGGGAGACAGAGTGGTTTTGGCAGTGTAGGGAAATGAGATCTAATCAGGGCTTTCCATGTGCTTATTTCCAAGGGCTCTGTGAAAAGAAGACACTGAGGAGGGAACACGGGCAGCCTAGGGTGATGCACGTGTGTCTACAGGGGGGCAAGTGTGATTTCTAGCCCATGTTTACAATGGACTATCGATCACGTTCAAGGATCAGTCTGCTGCCCCAGGAATAGCCTGACATGGTATCCAAATACAGAAGGTGGACTTCCCTCTTGTAAATGCTTATTTGTTTCCAACAACGGTTCCACCAGACACCAGTCAGCCTTGACCAGGTTGAGTTCACTCAGCAAGTACCTCAACTCAATCACTTGTTTTTGGTTTGTCTGGGGGAAAAAAAAAAAGAGAGAAAAAGAAATCCCAGGAAAAGTGAACATTTCTGAGAATGATGGTTGTTTGCTATTTCGCTTCAGTTTTATATGAACTATTTGGGTTGGCTACAGCGGAGCTGCCAGGTGGCTAAACATGCCGAGTGAGTGTGGTCAGTGCTTGGGACACGCACTGTGCTCAAGGCATCCAAAAAATTACTCCTGACCTTCATTTAGTCTGCCAATCACTGCAGGCTGCCCTTACATCACATTTTTCACTAGCCAGTAACAGATTCATAGAAGTTAGGGATGGAAAAGACCTGTTAGGTCATGCAGTCCATTCCCTCCTGCCCCCCCTCCACTCCCTGAAGGTCAGCCCAGGGCTGTTCCCTACAGTGTATTTTCTAGTGCTTTGTCCAGTCTTATTTGAAATGACTCAAATGGTGGATCTGCCAGCAGTTCCCTCTGGGAGCCTATTCCACAGTCTAATGGGCTTCATTGTTAATTTTTTCCTGATTTCCAGCCTAAAATATCCCTTTGCTAATTTTGTCCCATTACTTGCACCACCCTCAACAGTTCCTCTCTTACCTCCTCACTAGCAACACTAGCACTCCGTACTGCTAAAGCACCAGTCAGCTGAGAATTCAAAAGCATTTTGCAAAAAGTAGACACTATTGCGTACTTTACAACCATTGCAAAAAGAAGTTAGGGAGCTGGGATCGAAAGCAAGTGATGACTAGAACCAGACACAAAACTCACATCTCCTAACTCATTTCATGGCCTTTGTAGATAAAAGCCTGTTCTCACCTCTCCACTCAAATTTATACACAGGGAGCTGAAAACGAGCAGAGAAGAGAAGGGCAGATCTGAGGTTTTGATACTGATCACAGCAATCCGTTGACACTTCAGTTTATTGAAGTGGGTGACTGGGAAGAAGGCCGATTCTTTTTCTACTCCATCGTTTTCTCCCCAAAAGATATCTTATTGATGTTTGGACTTAGCAATATCCAGGGCATTTGTTTTGAATAGGATGAGGCAGGTTGCCAGTATATTCTGACTAGATAATGTCCCAAACCAAATTTCTGGATGTAAACAGATACTATAGTAGACTGACTCCAGCTCCAAGCTTCACAGCTGGGCCTTGTCTATAATGATACCTTGGACCAAAATCCCAGCTCCAAAAAGGCGCAGTATCAGATACGGATTTTGAGCCTTGGATCTCTGTCTGGTCAAAGAAGAGATGCTTTCTCAAATACCCTTCATCAAGTGTTTTCAAAATTACTCTGACCTTTTAGACCAGGTCTTATTGCCTGGGAGACCTTTGCAGAGGTGCTTACTGCGTCAAGTTAAACAGTAAATCTGTGATAATGCGGCCCTAGCATTATCATAGCTCTTGTATTGGTGCTCTTTGAGGCAGTCTGATGTGGCATGAGCCCAACCTGCAAGGTCCCTTGAGGACTGGGCCCTCAGAAACTAGAGATGGAAGAGACCTACAGGATTAGCTCATCCTGTTCATTCCCCCGCCAATACAAGTCTGTTCCCCACGGTACATTTTCCAGTGCCGTGTCCAGACTGATCTTATTTTTAAATGATTCATATGATAGGGTTTCCTCCAGTTCCATTGGTGACTGGATGGTTGCCAGAACTTTATTTTTCCCCCTTTGACTTTGTAGTAGGATTCATCCAGAATTTTGAGGTCTGCAATTTGTACTGAGCATGAACTGGCAGTAGAATGAGTAACTACAGAGAAAACTTTAAGGAGTTTACCCTGGTTTCTCCAGGCAAAGAAATCCCTGACAGAAGCCAAGAAGAGTGTTGTTTCAGAGAGTCTGGGCTGTCAGTGAAAGTTACTTGTGAAGGACAGATGTGGGTTGGTTTGAAAACACCTATCCGAGCCTTTGCACAGCCATCAGTGGTAACGCTGAGGTTTCTATCCTAGCTGTTGAATTCTCATGGTTGGTGATGGGGAATGCTTTGTTCTCTGAATTTACACTGAAAGTCTGAATTTCAGGGGAGTATGGTGGGCCTATAGCCAGATGGTGATGGCCAAGGAGTGCACATGGAGTGAGGTTGACCAGCTGCATCACTGCAAGTGTGGCTTCTTGCTTTGCCATCCCATGTCCTAAACACTTCAGTTACTTATTGCCATACACTCTTCACCTTCCTGTGTCACTTGTCACTGTCCTGTGCACTGTTTGGAGCCCTTGGATGTCTGTGTCCTCAGGATCTTGTCTTTCATGAAGAATAAATTACCACCTGGAAAAACAGTCAGGACGAGCAGTGCGACCAGATTTTCTGAGGTCTTCAACACTCATCTGCGAGCAGCTGCTTCTTCAAAAGAACAAAGGCTCAGCAAGCATTACTCACTGCAGCCCAGGAAAGAGCTGAAACTAGTAGCAAAGCTCCCACTATGAAAAAGCCAAGATTTCACCCTTCATACTTTCTCCTCCTTTCAGAAACCCTTTCTCTGCTGCTTCTCCAAAACTTTTCCCTTTCAGGGATGCTTAAATTTGTGGGTTGGATGTGGACTCTGCCTTCATGGAGTGCTGCATGTATAGCTGTAGCTATGGGTAGCTAACTTTTAAAACCAATGCTGCCAACAAGAGCCTGGTCTGGAATGTCAATAATTTCTGCAGCGTAACATGCCGGCTTATGGATCCCCTGCAATGGACACCTATTGGAAAATATGAGATGTTTGGAAATAGTGTAGAAAAGACAGAGAAGGAGGATAAAAAAGAAAAAGGCAGAGCTCAGAGCCACCTATTCAGGGAGCACAGTTGTCCCAGAGTCCCTTTGAGCTTGCCTGCTGTCATCCATCACAGGATCCATGACCTTCATCTGTAGGACTGACTTACCTCCGAGGTAGGGTTTGGTCCTCCACCTCTCCACACTAGACTCTGAAAATCCTGGGCCCAGACCTATTTCCTCCTGGCCAATTAGAAATTTATTTTAAATAACCTGACATTACATGTCACTGAAGGACAAACTGTGCTCTGGTATGACTAACTTTAGAAAAAGAGCTGTGTTTCCACCAGTGTTGTTATTTACTTTTAGTTACAGGAGTGGCAAAACCTAATTTCTTCTTTCTGCCAGCCAACTGTAATAGTCTTATTGAACGAGACCTAACAGCACTTTTTCTTTCTGCATGTTCTCTCAGAAATGTCTACACGTGGTTCTCATTCTTTTTTCTGTAGGTTTTTCTTGGAGCCTGGAACCATCACTCTTAGACCGGCACTGAATTTTGCGCTGCAGGAACAAAAAGTGGGATGCAGACTGCTTTGGAGGGATGATGGTCAAGTGACTTCTAACAGGTGACAGTTGTGTGCACTGCACTATGCTGCATGTGACATGTGTGCTTATTTTATTTTCACTTGCATGGCTAAAATGTATGACCTTAAGATAAGGAGCTGCTGTCCTAGAAAATTCTTGCCACTCTTCAGTTGAAAAGGCTTTTGTTACATATTAAAAAAGGTCATGAGGCAACTTGTGTTGTTTAGCAGGAGTAAAGTTATGATTATAAACACAATGAGCTGGAAATATACTGTGCGGTCACCAGATAATTGGCAGAATAAAGGTGTTACTCATTCAGCAGCAAATGAAAAGAAAGACTGACCATAGAGTAAACAACATGAGTTCTGACGCAAATTAGTCAGAGCAAGATAATTAGAAATCGAAGTTGGAAATTGGTGTAGAGGAATTTAATCCAGTTCTTTCCAAACTGGAGGTGACTACAGATACTTTTAACCTGCAATGTATTTCACAACAGACTGGCTCAGTGAATGCGTTTGATGTCAGTGCCGGCAAGGGTAACCTCTGGTTGGCACCGAGTTGTGTGGTCATCCACATGATATGGAATACATCCTCAAATCCCTTTGCTGCTCCCCAGGAAACCCACTGCTCCATCAATAGCGGTAAGATATCACAGCTGAGATCTGGACACTTAGATTATTTAGTTTTTCTCTGTGTAGGCCATGAATCACATTTACTTTTTTTTTAGATTAACCTAAAGTCCTGATATCAATCACCATTGTAGACAGACAGGAGATAAAAAGGTGATTCAGTTTCATAGCTACAGACTACAAACCAGCGATAACCTTTATTTTTTTTAAACCATCCCACACAACTCAAACTTAATAATTTTGAGAGTAAAGTGAAGGAATAATTAATATTATCTGGCATGTAACTGATTAAAGTGAATGTGGTTTTGGTCTGTTTATTTATAGCACCACCAGTATTGTAGATATGGTGGGTTGAAAATGTTCTGTCAAAATTGGTTTTGGATGAAAGTTTTGCTTTTGACAGAGCAATTTATTTTGGTGAAAAAATGATCACTCTTGGAAAAAAGTTTCCCCTGAAAAATAACGTTTTGGCTGAAAATGGATTTTTTTTCATTTTTCATTTTTTGATAAAAAGTCAGAATTTTCCGTGGTGAGAAAGGAAAATTCCAAGTAGCTTCAGCATGAGGTATTTTATAGATAGGCAAGAAATAATCCTGCCTCAAAGGGAATATAATATAAACTGACAAAAATCTAAGAAATTTGGATCGGTAATTTTGAAGTTACAAAAGTTTAAATTCAACAGCTTTTCATGTACTTATTAGAACCTCTCCAGTGATGTGTTTTTAATGCCTCAGTTTGGGATTGCCCATCTGAGAACATCTCATTCCAACTGCAAAGCCCTTTTCCATAGTGTTTAAAGTCAGCAGAGACCATGAGATCATCTAGTTTGGCCTCTACGTACAACTCAGTTAACCCCTTTGCGAGCTGAAAAGTGACGATTGGCTGAATCGCAGATAGCACTAAAGCACCTAAACTTTGCTGTCAGGCAGTTTATCTTTGTCATGTGGTGTTTCTTCTCTTGTTCAATCTATGAGGCATTAAAATTAATTAAGTATTTAACTGAAAATCTGTTTTGCTATAGCTATTGGCGGTAGTTGTGGTATACCATCATCAAATAACCAACACTATAATGATCATTAATACTATATTGATGGTCTATGCAGCAGAGTTCTTCAGTCTCTGCCTGTGCTTGTTGGATGTGGGAGGCGTGGGGAAAAGGGTAGTGCAATGTTGTCCAAAAATGTGAGTTTTATTCAGTGTAGTGGCTTTGGCTCCACCAAAGATACAGGAGGAATTTAATCTTCTTAGAAAACACCTCCTTAACAGGTTTCTCAGGGCTGCAGCATTTCTTTTTTTTTGCCACAGCTTGATGCTGGGACCTCAGCATGGCCCATGCCAGGTTTAAAATCCATCTCAGAAGTGCTACTTTTCAGAAGACCGTTCCTGTTTTATAGGAACAGCCCATTTTTTTCTCCTTAGACATATGAATTTATGAAAAGCCTTTTCTTTCAGTAGACCCAGATTACCTAGCAGTTCAGTTCACTCTGGTTGTCCTCTCCCCACTTTCGTCTGCCATTCCAACTGTCTTTACATCATCCACAAGAATTATCAGCAGTAATCTTGTATTTCCTTTCAAATATTTGAGGACAGTATGGTGTAAGTCTCAGGTTTATAGCCATCATTTTTGTGACCGTCCTAGAAACAGCCCTATTTATTGACATTACTCACAAATACTTTGGGGTATATCAGTTAGCTAATTCTCAATATATTTTGTATGCAGTTTCTTAGTACCATATACTGCTGATTTTTGTATCAGAATGTTGTGTGGTACCAAGTCAAACACCCTATAAAATTTTATTACAGCTACACAGTTACATTTATCCAAAAAAAACTTCTTAGAGAATGAACTCAAGTTTGTTTAAGCAACACTATTTTCCATAAAGCATTTAATGTTGTCTGGTATTCATTATATTATTCTCCTTTATTTTGTTATCAGTTAAATTCCATATGTGCTTTTTTTTTTCTTTTGTTTGAGGTTGATGTCAAGATAATCAGTATTGTAACTCTGGTAGGTACAGTTTGCCCCTCTTAAATGTTTGCACAAGGTGATCATTCATCTGCTGTTTTCAGACTTCTTTGGTATTCTGGGATGTAGTAAAAGTAAGCAACAAGTGAGCAGTGATTTCTTTAGGCAAGTCCTTTAGGACTCCTGAGTTCAAGTTGTCCAGGCTGACGGCTTTAAAATGCACATCCTTAGTAGTTATTACCTAATGCCCTCTTCTGGACTCTTTTTTTCCCTCTTTGAAATAAAAAAAAATGTCTAATCATACTTAGGTCATTAAAATACAACATGGTCAAACAGAAAACAGTTATTTATTTAATTTTTATTTGTCTTCATTAAGAATTTCGCCTTTGGCACTGAAAAATCTGCCTTCATTTTCTTAGATCTCAGTACATTTAAACTTCTGATAACCAGTTTTGCCAACCATGACTTTTTCCTTTAGGATATTTTGCCCTTTTTATACACCTTCTAGCCTTTACAACTGCTAATCTGTACAGTTTGGCTTGTGTTTGATATCTTTTGTCATTTTTTGAACAACATTTCTGAAATTCCAAGCATTCAGTATATCACTGAACTGAGGCAAGCTTTCTCCACTGTCTTTCATATTTTTTGTCTACTTTCTTCCTATTAGCAAATTTCTCTTATATTTTCCCAATGTCAGAATGTAACTATTTGGTAATGCCCAAATATTTTTGTTGTTTGGACTGTACCGTGTTTCCCTATAAGAAATAAATAGAAACTGATCATGATCTGCAATTCCTGATCAAGTACAGTTTTGCTGTTCAGAATTCAATTCACCTTTATCCTTCATAAAGAGTTACCACATGTGAATACCTCATGGATTTTTTTCCTTTTGACAGGCAGCTGCTTCATCATTCCCTTTTTTCTTTTGACATTTCTGATGGCTCACAGCATTCTGCCCTCTGTCCTCAAAAACTTCTTTTGGATCTTGCTCATTTCATTGACCCATCAATGTTCAGGATCCTGCACTTCTGACATACCAAAACTCAATCATGAGCTATCAGAGATCTGAGTTAACTATTTATCTAATTTATTTTATAATATTTTCTGATTTATTTTATAATATTATCAGCAATACTTCCATTATAAAATGACTTTATTCTGGTGTGGTCAATAGGGACTGCAGCTCCACAGATTGAAAATTCCCATTTAAGGCAATGTACTCAGTCAACTAGGGAAAGCTAAATTTAAGATGTCTCTGTTAAGCCTGTTGGGTCTTTCTGATTAACAAAGTACAGAAACCTTTATATTTTACTGGCTGAAACAGTGAGATTTATGAATTCACTAACAAATGATTCATAGGTTTAAAAAATAAGGTAAACAAAAACTTCCTGTAATTAATTACTAAAGTGCTAAGACTGAGCAGCTGGTGCTCAGAAGGTAAGACATTCCAGAATTCAAATTGTTGTTGCAAATTAACTCTGTTGCCTGCACATGTGTATTTTCTTTTCAAGTTTCTCTTTACCTGCAAACTGTACTTGCAGCATCGCTGTAACATAATAAAGGTGCATGATGTGTAACATAACCAAGTTAGAGATCAATGGACAAACAAAACCATTTAAATGCTCACAGATTAATGAGATATGGGGTTCAGAGATTTTGGGGCTGAAAGGGGCCACTGTCCATTTCTGATCTACTGTGTGACAAGGGCTACCTAATTCCAGGCAGCAGGTTTTGCAGTGCAAGGAACTGGAATTATTTTACACTTAGACAAGTGAGTGATACTGTGGCTGCTAACTTGGTGTTGAACTACCAGAGCACATCACTTAAACGTCCAATCTGCATTTAAAGGCTCCAGCAGATAATGAATTTACCACTTTCCTGGGTAATATGTTCCAGTGATTGATTACTCTCTCACTGTAAGGAACTTGTGCCCTATTTTCAGTTTACATTTTTCTACTTTGCACTTTCAGCCAATTGATCTTGTAGGGCCTTTCTTTGATACAGTTCAGGAGTTGCTTATATCAAGCCTCTCTACTTCAGAAGCTTTAAAAACTGGTGTCTGTTTCTTTGGGCCCTAAACTGTTCGAACTTTTTGCATTACTTGTTAGAAGATGTGTTTTCCAGAACCTTTCCAACTTTTAGTCTCTTTTAAAATGTGAATTGCAGAGCTGGACACATTGCAGAGGGTTCTTACCAAACCATGTGTGGAGGCAATACTGCTATGTTTAACCCAAAGCATTACTATTTTTAGCATGGAATTAAAGTGATTTTTCCCCTGCATTTTTCTGCCATATCATGATCCTTGTGATCCACAGTCCACTTCTGCAATGTCAATCTTTCTCCTGTGCATACCCCTGCAGTTAACAAAGGTCGTTTTTGTGGCAGAATTCACTTCATTACAGCAAAAATAAACAAAGCCTGTCACCACTCTAGCAATGAGCTTAGGTGCTTACCTTGGAGCTGAGCTGGGTGGGTAAATATACACTGTCTTTAAAGTACTGTGAATGGCCAACTGGATCCCATCCACATGAGTGCGTCAGAAAGAAATCCTAACAGTATTGTTTCACTTGTGCCTGCATCTTTAATGATTGCCTGATACAAAGAAGAAAAAGCAATTATCAAAGGCAGCTTTTAGGAGTAACTTTACATATGGGATGCAATTACAGCATGTAAGAACACTGGCTGAATAGTGACAGACAGTGACTAAGAGATCTGATTACCAGGGAACTAGCTGCCAAAATCACATCCAGGAAAAAAGTGTGTGTGGGGGAAAAAGCTTTCAGACTGGCCTGAACATTTGTCAATCCACAATCACGGATACTGGCAAACTGCTGTTCATCCTTGGATGGACTTCTGCAGCCCTCTGTGTCCCTCAGACACTTGTGCATCGGCTCGCATTCCCCTTGTCAGAGCCCGGGATGTGGGACAGGTGGGAGGCACAGCCCAGCGCTGCGACCTGGCTGCCTACATCTTACCCAGCTTGGGAGCTGCTGAAATGCAGTGCTGCCACAGTTAGCTGAGGGCTCTGCAGTGCGTCTGCTGGTGTGGCGGTGATGGGATGAGGTGCTGGCAGCTTTCTCAGCTGTCCCCTGTACTGCCTGCCTGTGTTCCTGTTCCAGCCAGGTCTGCTCTATGCCTGTCATGTTCCTATCTGAGGTGCTACAGGGTATCATGCTTAAGCCTGGGGACTTAAGTGCCTGATGCAGTTTAAAGCACTTGCAAAACTGTGCCTGCTGTCACCTGGCTGCTGGTGGTGTCTGAAACTTGCCCTTGATATTCTGGCCCTCAGTATTTAAACCATTGGCTGTTTTTCTGTGAAGACATAACTCTGACAAACAGTATGGTTTGTCCCCTTTTTCATTTTGACGTGTCCTGTCCTAGTACCACGTGCCATCTCAAGTTGAAATATTTCATACTTTTTCCCCTACAGATTTTTTTTCAGTCTGTGTTTGCTGTGAGCCCTGAGGGTCCAGATGTCACAGCAAAGCAACTGAAGTCACCACCACACCCTGGGGACTCTCTGGCTTTGTGCTCGACTCCTGAAATCACTTCAAAATGACTCTGTTTTCAGGACACATTGCAGGTGCCCCCAAGCTACCTCTTGGACTTCACATCCCTCCTCATCCTCTTGCCTAGTGTCTTGTTTTGGCCTCTCCACTCTGCTCTCCTGATTTTGCTCAGTGTTTCCCAGACTTGCTGCAATCAACTGTCCTTTCAGAAAGTCTCTGTGTCCTGCATCTCAGGGAGCTTTACCACTGTCCCTGTTTATGCTGCTTTTGCCCTTAGCCTGAGGAATTACCATTCAATTTGGTGATCGTAGCAGTGGGGTGGTGGCCTGGGAGGGAGTCAGGAGGGCTTCAGGGGACTGTGACCATCTGGTTCATGGTGAACCCCTTCTGTGAAACTGCCAGCGTGGTTCCTGGCACATGTCAGCCCTCTCTCCTAGGCACAGTTTGGTGGGGACAGCCAAAGCCCTGATTTATTTTACTGGTACAGAGATAGCCCTGGTCTCAACACAACCCTGCATCTGCTCTAGGCTCGTGCCTTACCAGTTGGGAACCGCTGGCTTTGCTAACGCTCTCACTTGTGTCTGTCTTGGCTGACGAATCACTCATGCAGAGTTGTGGCATCTTTACGCCCTGTTTTAATACTGCTACTTGTCAGTGGATACATGAGTCAGTACATTGTCAGCTGCATCCTGCCGCTCTCATCTGGGGCCCAGTCTTGAGGCTCTGATCTGCAATCTGTGCTGAAAAAGACAGCACTCCTTATTGTTTCCTTTTTTGTGTGCCTGCCTCTGGACCACGAGAGGTTTCAGATGTTTCATTTTGCTACATGCCTTTTCCACTTTCCAGTGTGTTTCTCAGGTAGGCTCCTAGTGAATGAGCAGAGCAGGTTCAAACTCATTTGGGAGATCAAGAGAGGTGTCCTCTGGGGCAGGCACTGCTTCACCTCAGCTCTTCATAACAGCGCTTGGATCCAACCTGGAGCCGTGTTTTCACAAGAGCATTACACTGAGGGGGGTGAGCTCCAAAAGATGCACTCACAATCCCTGCATCCCTCATCCCAGACCGATAGCTATGTGACCCTATGATAAGCCAGTTCAAAGGCTGCTCTGAAAGAAACAAAACCCTACAGTTACTCCGCAAAAGCACTAGACCTAACAACCAGCAAAACTGGATGGGCATCCACTCAGTGTTTTTCTTTTTTATGTATCCCCACCTAAGAACAGCTTAAAGAAAAAGGATTTGGGTGGAAGATTATGTTTTTTTCATTTGGGCATGGAGAGTGAAGATCAAGCATGGAAAGTCAATCACAAACATTTTGTTTCTGAGATCTTTTGTGTAACTTTAACAAGGTAACCAACCACAGAAATGCCGGAAGGACTGGGTAGGTAAGTCAGTCTTTTTAGAAATGCAACTCCTGATTTTTTTGCTTGCTGCAAAATTTCTGTGTCACAGTTTGCAATATGAAGAAATATTGACAGGTAATTTGTGTAATTTAGCCTCTAGTATGCGCTCGTGCTGCTTCATGTTCTATTGCCATTTTTCTTTTGAGTATCTCACACCACTTGGAAACATGGTAATGCTGTCATTTCATGATGTATGCTGTGTTTTGGATGGTGTTGCTTTTTTTTTTTTGTTCCTGTCTTCTTTTACAACCGGCAGATTAGATCCGGAAAACACACTTTATATTCTGATAACAGAGGAGGAGTGAAATCCTGGTCCAAATGAAGTCAGTGGCAAAACTCCCATTGACTTCAGTGGGGATAGGATTTCACCCCATCTTGTGTTGCCTTGCCTAAAAAAGGAAAAGAGACCTGATCCAAAGCCTATTGTAGTCAATGGAGAGATTCCCAGTGATTTTAATGGGCCTGTATTTGGTCCAGCATGAGGTTATTCAGTCACCTCCAAATTTTACAGGAATATAGCACTTGTGTTCCCTTCTCTAAGGACTAATAAGCTTTCTCAGAGTTAGATACATTTCTGCACATTTCTTCTCCTGAAGCATTTGGGTGTACTAAGTTCTTTCCTTTTTCTTTCTTTTCCCCAGTGCTTCTTTTCAGACACTGTTTTGCCTTGTGGTGATTCTAAATCATCACAAAACATCAACACTGAACAATGACCAGGATATGTAAGTTTGGGTTTATAGATTCCAGTTCCATGAACTTTGATTTAATAAACTTACCCCTCTTTGTAACAGAAAGCACAAAACATGGGTGGGTTGGTGAACTGGAAACCTGGTTCTGATTCTGACCTACATTTAAAAGCTAAATTTGAGTCTGATAAAGTTTTAAAAACACTGGTAATGTGAAAAAGATGCTTCACTGTTCCCTTTGTATTTTTAACCTTCTTTCCTATTAAAACTGTAAACAGTTTTATATTATTGCAGTGAATTCTTCTTTAATTTACTCCAGTGTAAATCCAGAGGAATGTTTCCGAGGGCAGAAGAGCTGTTCTGCATTCGCACCAGGGTCAGTGGCGGCAGGCTCTGCCAGGCTCTTTCCCGCTTCCTCTTCCTTCTTTCACTGTTTGCATTTGAAAACTTTGGGAAAAAAGTGTTAAATGATGTACTGGTTCTAGTGACGGTCACTTGTCTCCACCATTCGCCGTTCCTGTGGTTGTGAGGATCTAAGTGCCTGTGATATAACCAGAACAATTCAGCCTAAAAAACCCCTTTCTGGTGGATTCTGTTTACCTCCCAAAAATCTCAAGATATGACTATTTATTTTCATTTTTGCTTTGGAAGAAAAACAAAACCTCAAGCATTTTATGAAAAGCTTTTTGTGAGTTGAAACATCTGTTTTTGCCTCACATGTCAGAGCCTGATTTGAATTTCTCACATAATTTTTGATAAGACTGATGGACTGTCTCTCTCTTCCTCTCTCTCTCACACACGTACATAGGCAGAGAATATCTGCTTTGGATTTCAGAAACTTTTATGTCAAAACTTTTTTTAAATTTGAAGAAATTTTATAAAAAATGTTTTGGTCCACTTAAGAAATTAGCTTTAAGTTAATGTGTCTGAAGAGCTGAAGGAACACTTTTTTTGATTAAATGTCTCCAGTTGGTTTGTTTTTTTGCCTAATGAAATTAATTTCAGTGGAGAATTGACTTTTACTGAGTTTCACTCTGAAAGTAAAAATGTTCTGTAGAAAATCTTGCCTTTTTCTCGATTTTTTTCCCTTTCCTCTCTACATTTTTCACCATAGTTTTCCCTGCAGTAGTCTATTAAAATAGTGAGCATCCCAGTGGGATTTTTAAGGTTTTGAGCTAAAGCAGAGTTTCTTATTCACTTTGTGTGCTGATGACAAGCACAGGTCTGTTATATGTTGGCTGATATATTCTTGTATGGTTTATTGATCTAAGCATCAGTGCTCTTAACAGTGAAAGTCATCAAGCCCAGCCCAAGTTGTATCTGAAAATTAAAATATTCACCTGCAGCTACTAGACAGAGAATTAGGCATCTCCAGCATATAGCCCTGACTGCTGCGTCTACCATAGGGTAAGATAAATAGGTTCTCAGAGGTGGCTGCTTCACTGACCCTGAAGGGAACCTGGGGATTAGTTCATGCTTAGAGATCTAAATGTCAGATGTGTAAGCTATGGCAGATGAGTCCTACACAAAGTTCTTGGAACTGTTAATTGGCTTCCTGGGAGAATCAGCTTATATATTCCACCTGACAAAATGAGTTGGTTTATTTATTTACTATATGAAATTCTTGCAAACACAAAATTGCAAACTAAAGATCCTTTGTGCCTCATGTGGTTTCTTTTCAGAGATAAGAACACTCTCTTTATGCCTACTCCACAAGTGAATTTTAAACATGGTGGTTACTTTCTTCCACCTCAGGAGGAGGTATACCTCTCCCGGGAGAAGTTGCAACATCATCCAAAGTCCAAGTCTTTCCATTGACTTCAATGACTTCTGAATTACAGTCAAAAGTGTTTAGCATTTTTTTTTTTGTCATGAAAACTCAAAAGTAAATTTTTCCATTATTCAGAAGATAAAAGCTGTTGTCAAATGTTAAGGACATTGTGATTTTTAACTGAAAAGTGGTGCAGTTAATTATATTGGGAAAGTTTTTTTTCCCTCCTCTGGCTTCATATATCTATCAGTCAATAATTTTTCATTAATAAATGCACATATGTAGGCAACAGGATTATATTAGAAATGAAAGCATTTTTTTTCTTTCACAGATTAGATCCTGGTTAGAAACCAATAAACAGAAAATAAAATCCCCTAAAATACTGTTGAGCTGATCTTCTGTTTCTAATACTGCATAGAAAAAAAAGTTGACAAGTTGGTTTCTATAACTAAAATAATTGTTTTGTTCTTTAAAAATCTTTTTTTAAGGCAAAAATTCCAAAGGCTTAGGCTGTATTTACATATTTTTAGCAGCTTTCTGTAGTCAGTTTTTGTCATGTTATCAGCACTACCTTCTGTAGTTAATTTGGCTTGCAGAAAGCCATGATTAATGGGCCTTTGCTTATAATATTAATTTTCAGCCACAACCCCTCCTTGCCCTTTGGTATTATGTTAATTACGGGAAAAGGACCGTGAAATCGTGTATGGCACAGAGCTGTGGCATGGCAAAGAACAACAATCAGAACTGAGGTTCTGAGATGTGCCAAACAGAAGAACAGGAAAATATCTGACCTGACGAATGGAACCAAAAATTTAAGGGCTTTTAGGGATTAGGCAGTTCTGGTTTATTCTGGATAAGTGCTCCATCTTACTGCTTTTCATTGCCAATAGTAGCTTTTTGGTAGCTCTGGAGAAACTTGCTGGGCACTTCTTTTCAGTTCTTGGGAGGACACTTAATTTGAAAGCACTTATCTCAGTAGATTGCCTCCCCGATCACACTGCTGTGAGGGTTGTTTGTTCTTCATCCAAACCCAGCTGGAGTCATTGTAGTAAGTTAAGCTTTATATCTGCCCTGTTCTTATGGAGAACATAGTCCTAAAATGGTCACTCCTGGAGAAGTGATTTGCTGTATGAAAAAACCTACAGTGCTACTTAATAATCCTGTGAGCAATCTGCTAGAATAGCAAACAAAATAATTTAGCGATGAGGCTGGAATTATTATTTATTACTAGCAAAATAAATATGAATATGATGTCTTAGTAGAAAAGAGGAAGATTTCCTTTAATGTGGGGAAATATTTTAGCAGCCAAAATTAGACTTGTCTGAAAGATTTTGTTAGGTAAATATCCAATTCCTCACCTGAGCAATACTTTATTTAAAAATAAGTAAATGAACTGCTTCCCTCTTTGTCTAAATTTGGCCAGAAGTACCAATGACCTTGGGCACAGAGAGTGGGACTTGCCAGAAAGTATGGATCCCAGTTTAGAAGTGTGAGCCTCAAAGCCGCTACTGAAATAGATGGGTGTCTAATGTTTGTGGGTGGGTACCTGACCTGGCTTTGAAAAGTAAAGCTCATATGCACCTACATTTCTCATCCTGCAGATGCCAGAGTAGCCCAGTGAAGCCTAAGTTCAGCCCAGATTCTCTGGCCATGCTTGTTCCTGTAGGCATGCTCAAAACAGTCTGGGCATAAGCTGCCAGAAAAACCTTACAGTTGTTCAACTGAAGAATACACAATACAAGTGATGCTGTCTATTACTCCTTATTTATGAGCAATGAGAGCAGTTATCCAGGCTGTGGGTGACTGGGGATTCATGACCTCTTCCTTCAGAAGGATCCTACATCTCCATTCCTTGAAAATGTCTTGCCTGTCAGGCTGCTTGCAAAAGGAGAAAAAGAGAAGAAAGTCATACTTCTCCCTGGTTTTGAGATTGCTCCTAGAGGCAAAAAAAAAATAATGCAGGACTGAACATGAAAAGCTTAAAGAGGGTTAGAGAAAGCAGGTAGTGCACCCTGCTCTTCCATGGGCTGTTGCAGTGGTTTGTGCTGAAGTTCACAAGCAGTGGACAGGACCTAGAACTCACTTGTTTTTTGCACAAATGCCCTGCTTACAGAGCTGGAGAGTCACACACATTAGTCCACATAGGCAGTTGCCCCAAAATGAAGTACTGCCTCTCTGAGATGCCTGGGTGTGAACTGGGCTGTAGGACTCAAGTCAGTTGTCATGTTAGCACAAGTGGTGATGGCCCCCAGGTGGAAGGAGTGGGGGTGAGGCTATACATATACATCAGACACTTGGCAAGACTTGTGATACCCCTAAGTGACAGTAATGACGAGTTTGTCCACCTCAACCTCATCAGGAGTGGCCTTGTGATCTGGTAAAGGACAAGTGTCACCAGCAGACAGGGGAAGACAGGAGAATAAAGTCAAAAATGTAGATATCGCATTGTGAAGTGCTGGGACTTTGTATCTTTTCCAGTTTAAGTGCTAGACTTTCCTCTCTGAAGCCAAGAAGTATCATTTCAGTCTCTCTCACTGATGATACAAGACCACTGCATGATACATAGCCTTTTTAAAGCATCAAACTTCTAGCAATATGATAGCTGTTTTTATCACAATGCTCCCAACAAACGGCACATGCTGTTAATATGAATCTATCTTTCAGCAGCAGATATTTCAGGCACTGTTAGTAACATAATCTCATGATGTTGCCATAATAGAGTATGCTGCAGATCCAAATCTTGCTGGAGTGAATTCTTTCTTTGGTTGTTTTCCTGTAGTTCTTCTTGGCTTCAGTGGGACACGTGCCCACATGCTGTGAATATCCTCAGCCTTGTTAATCTTTGTACAGTGCTAGGTCTCCGTTAGCTTGCATTTTTAGGCTCAGAGATGCTGGAAAAGCACTGCAGGTAATAGCATGGGCTGGGGCGCACTGTGGAGAAAAGGGGGAGCAGCAGCAGGTCCCACCAAGAGATAAAACAAGACAGTAGCGAGGTTGTGGTGCTGTTATAAACTCCTTAAAAGAGTGCGTAACAGCACATTTGAGGCGGGAATAAGGGTGCAGCATGCTGAGGGCAGAGGAATCCCTGGGTCCCCAGTACAGTGCTCCCAGGGGAGCCTGCACCATGCTCAAGAGGCTGCTTGTGTTAGTGTTGGCTGCAGGGTATGGCCAAGAATCACCTGTCTTTCTTGGGCAATTAGCCATACCTTTGTGGTCTCTATAGTAACAAATTAGCAGTGCCAGCAGTCTTGCCTCGGCCCTGAATTTTGTTGTTCCTGTCATTAAATTGTTAAAGCCATCCTTGGCATGGTTTTGGCTTGGGCTTACTGAAAGCCTCTTGTACTATTCCTGGTCATGGTGCATGAGTTAGCCTGGGCCAGGGACCATCAAAAAGGCAGTTTGGATGTGGTCGCCCTATTTTAGAGGCCACGAGAGTTTAATAAATGCATGTGGCCATGTTATGACAGCATGCTTCTGCTCCCAGGGCCAGAGAACGGGGCCTGGAGCTGCCTGATATATTGGTGGGGATGCAATCATTGTGTCTGAGATCCTCCTGCAATTGTGAGGCTCTTGTTTCTTCTACTGTGATGCAAAGAGCAGATGAAATAAGATCAAGCCAGGCCCTGACAACATTTTTTAAAAGGACGGTTCTTTAAAAGTTACATTTCTGCTAACTAGCAAGCAATGCAGAGACATTTAGAGGTTAGAGCAACTCAAAAGAAAGGCAGACATAATATATTAGACATTTTAAATTTTGCATGTGTAGAAAAAATTAAGAAAGCTGCAGAGAATTAGAAACAACAGAAAGTCCATGTATGAATGTCTACATGTTCAATAAACTAGATCTGGAACATCTTCTGCAGTTTCAGGTCAGTTTTACAAATTAATGTGTTGCCCATATTCATGTGAACCTGCCTAAAAGTGTTAATCCAAAATTTATTCATTCCTGGGTTTCACTGTTTGTGTACTGTCTTCCGCCAGTAAAGCCACTAATTCAGAGTTCATCTAATATCGTATTGATGGGACACACTGCTGAACTGGGCCCAGTACATGTTTAAGGACTGTTCTTATATTTGTTGTGGCACTCCAGGTAATTTTTAACTCTTTGAAGATTAAATGAGTAGCATTTTGATATTACAGTTTCATTAAATCCTCTGCATTTTTTAATCTCACACTCTGCATAATCCTAATTAAGAACTGTATCCAGTGTATGCCTCTGTTCCTCAAGCTCTATGTGTATATAACACATAGTTTTATACTCAGTTATCTGAAAGAAACCCAAAATGACTTCACTTCTGTGCCCTGAGAAAACAGTGCTTTTGCAGCTGCCTGTGACTATCGGTGGAAGAACATTTGTGTTGACCAAAATACTCTAGTAACTAGGTCATTGCTGTATAGCTCAACTTTTGTTGTAAAACTTGACCACTGTGTTACTCTGACAGTGTCAAAGGTATAGCCATGCTATGGTGTGGCCATCATAAGGTCAGTTACTGAGAATTTGGACATTAAATGGGTAACTGGCAGAGAAGTATCTCTGATTTATACATTTTTTGCTTCTGTGACAATAGCGGAGTGTTGGGAACTGGATATGACCTTGGTTTTGGACTGTGGGATCTCTGTCAGGCTGGGTGTGGGGTCTATACATGTCAAAGATCTTTGGCTGGAACTCAGGGAAAAAAGGAGACTTTACCACCTTTGGAAGAAGGGGCAGGCAGCTCTGGAGGACTATAAGGATGTTGCAGGGCTATGCAGGGTGAAGATTAGAGAAGCAAAAGCCCAGCTAGAACTCAGACTGGCCGCTGAGCCCAAAGAGTGGTGGAGAATGGACTTAAATCCCACTAGCGGCTGGTCACGGGTGGTGTTCCCCAGGGCTCAGTGTTGGGGCCAGTTCTGTTCAATATCTTTACTGACAACCTAGAAAAAGGGATTGAGTGCCCCCTCGGTAAGTTTGCAGATGACACCAAGCTGGGTGGGAGTGTTGATCTGCTTGAGGGTTGGAAGGCTCTGCAGAGGGATCTGGATAGGCTGGATTGGTGGGCCAAGGCCAGTTGTGTGATGTTCATCAAGACTGAGTGCCAGGTCCTGCACTTGGACCACAACAACCCCACAGAACACTACAGGCTTGGGGTAGAGTGGCTGGAAAGCTGCTTAGTGGAAAAGGACCTGGGGGTGCTGGCTGGCGGCCCGCTGAACATGATCCAGCAGTGTGTCCAGGTGGCCAAGAAGGCCAACAGCATCCTGGCTTGTATCAGAAACAGTGTGGCCAGCAAGACTAGGGCGGTGATCATTCCCCTGTGCTTGACACTGGTGATGCCGCACCTCGAATACTGTCTTCGGCTTTGGGCTCCTCGCTGCAAGAGGGACACAGAGGTGCTGGAGCGTGTCCAGAGAAGGGCAATGAAGCTGGTGAAAGGTCTAGAGTACAAGCCTTATGAGGAGCAGCTGAGGGAACTGGAGTTGTTTAGTCAGGAGGAGATTCAGGGGAGACCTTACTGCGCTGTACAACTACCTGAAAGGAGGTTGTAGGCAGGCAGGGGTAGGTTTGTTCTTCCAGATAACTATCAAGAGGACAAGATGAAACATCCTCAAGTTACACCAGGGGAGGTTTAGATTGGATAGTAGGAAAAATGTCTTCATTGAAATGGTGGTGAAGCACTGGAACAAGCTGCCCAGGGAGGTGGTGGAATCACTATGCCTGGAGGTGTTTGAAAAACACATAGATGTGGTGCTTAGGGACATGGTTTAGTGATGGATGGACTTGGCAGTTCTGGATTAACAGTTAGACCTGATGATCTCAATGGTCTTTTGAAAAATGATTCTATGATTCTATGATTCTAAGGTCACTTTGTGCTTTCACATTTAAATAACATAAAACAAAGCCTCTTCTCTTTTTTTTTTAAAGACTGGAAGGCAGGTAGAAGTTATAATAGTTTCTCAGAGTTTGAAACTTTGGATGGTGCTTCTAAGCCCTCCCTTTCCTTCCCACATCTTCTTGCCCTGGACAGCAGTTCCTGAGCAGGCTGCAGTCTGGTTTGCCAGAACTTGTCCTTCTTCCCACCAGCATTCCCTACTCATTTGACTGAGACACAGCTTTAATACTGCTTTTCTTCCAGTGTGTGTGAAAACTTATGCAATGGATCCTGTGTGTTTTTGTGGGGGCCACACTGTGGGTGTTGAGACTGCTGAGAAGACAGGGTTGACATCATTATATTGCATCTATGGAGGGATCACCTTCCTGGGCTTGAGATTTATTACATTGCACACTCTTGGGACAGAGTGGCTCCCAAGTGGCTAGGAGATGTTGGTTGGTTTATGAAGTTTCAGGCCAGGAAGCACCTCTGGCACGTGGAGCCACAGAAGGAGAAAGGAGACATGTCTGAGGTGCTGTCTGGGCTGCAGGAACGCATGGGTGACCCCCAGCAAATGTCTTCTCTGGGAGAGTTCATTTCATGCGTCCACATTCTCTGCTCACACCAGCTGACTCAAAGCAGAGCCCAAAGGAAGCTACTGCTATTCCAGAGTTCAGAGCACATCTTTTCCATGACACCCATGGGGCCCCGGTCCTGATCAGTTCAGGGAATAACGGTTTTCCCTTCTGCTTCTGCTCTTCAAAGATGGTAATTCAACATAGCGTTCTGCCACAGACCTGAATAAGAGCGAAAGTTTAATCACTTCCATACTGTGTCTGCTCCAGTCAAGGGTTTAGCCTGAGCTCATTTGAAAATAAATCAATGCAACAGATGACTTTTCTCTTAAATACATTTAAGTTGGAGTTTGTGTTAAAGAGAAAAAAAGTGGGAAGCCATGAAGCCCGTTCAAAGGCTGGCTGGCAAAGCTAGTAAGTGTTTTCTTTTTGCAGAAAGCAATAATGCTCAGTCAAACACCTACAGAGTGTAATTGTACATGACAGTCCATGTCAGAGTTTAGCAATGAAAATTGGAGGTTGTTTTTTTTTTTTTCCAAGCTGGGAATCATGCACTAGCCTAATGAGTAACAGGTTTTTGTTTGTTTGTTTGTGTTTTGCTTTGGTTGGTAAGGAGGACATGTTCTTTTGTTCTCACCATTTTGTGCTGGCTCCGGTCTCTGAATGCTACCATCACGTTGACTTTGACAGATTCAGCTGGAAAAACAGACGCATTTTAACTAGTGGTGCCCAAATACCAGCTATGTGATATGATTCACTTTGCGGAGGAGGAGAATGGTTTGTTCAAATTGCTGCCTGGTTTATGCCTGAAGGATGCCTGTTACAGAGGAGGTTTCACCTGCTAAATCTACACAACCTCTTGTCTTTCTAAAGAAGCGTTTTTGACAGTTGTCACACACACACCTGTGCCGTATAAATGAACTGAAGTTTGCCTTATAAACTTTGAATTATAACCACACTGTGGTGCTATTAATTGTCTTTGCTGTCAGTTTGCTCAGAAGTTTGATCCTCAAGCACAGCCCCAAGAAAAGTCACGTCTTTTTAGACAACAACCTAGAAAAAACATGTATTTCTTTCAAAGAAGGATAAATACTTTTCACTTCAAATGATGATCTAATTAAGTAGTCAGTGAATGTTAATTTTAAGACTTTAATGTATTCAAGTCCTCTTAGCGCACAGTTTTTCTAATTTAGTGTGCTGGTTGACTGAGGAGAGTAGAAGACGTTAGGAATCAGAAGTGGCATGATTTTAGTGAACAGGGAATGACTATTCACTGCTTATCAAAAAGCAAAGCATGAAGGGTTTATAAGAAGGTTATGGGATGGCAAGTTCAAAATAAACAGTGCATAGTTAAACTGTGGCGCTTATAATCCTAGAAATGTATGTGAATTTAAAAAAGCAATTTGATGAATCCATGGAAAAAAAGTCTAATAACATGAAGAAATAATCTCTGGTTTAGGAAATCCTTAATGCCTCTGATTACTGGCAGCAGGACAGAAATGCCAAGAGTCATCAAGATTCGTTTCCCCTGTTGTTCTGCACTTGCCTAGTCACCCTCTGCCAGTCACAGACCCAGATGAATGTTTGTGCTCTTCTTGCAAAATGAAGACCATGAGCACAACAGTGAATGTAAATTGGCATTGAAGTTACATCAAGTAGAACATTTCGGACTCCAGTTTGGAGTACTGCTTCACCTAACATTGCCAATGTCATTTGAAGAAGAAATTGTCTTGTTGAGTTTGGAGAAAACATTCTACCATAATGGATGTTGAGTAAATGTTGTAAGACTTCACAATATCTTTAAGCTAAATTCAACTATGTTAACCAATATACAAAAGATCTGACTTGCAACTAGTCTTCAACCAGTACATATAGTAATGTATCCTATATATCCTTCAACTTATGCACACATATGACATTCAGGTGTGTAAGCACATGAACATATTTTTTATACACACACTGTATGTATTTGAGTGGTACAGAAATCCTATATAAATTGCAAATGTGAAAAGAAAATGAAAAAAAAATTGCATATCAAAGGAGGCAAATGACACTTTCCCCTCATCATAGAAAGGATGTTTAAAATAAAAATTTTCTAGTGTTCTCAATATAGTATTACTCTGTTGCCTTTTTTCATCATAACAAAAGGCATATTGAAAATAAGTTGTCCCAATCTTTAACTTTGTCACTACTTCTTTTGACAGATACATATTTGTTATTACAGTTTCTAGCAGAAAACTATCATCCTACAGGTCTGATAATAGGAAATGTGTCTGTTAATATAGCAAGTTATATTTGGAGACAGCATGTGCAATACTAAATGCCAGAACACCAATACAACTCATCTGCCCAATATGTAAAGTATAATAACACCATTATGAAGTGATGATATGTTTACATACCCTTGTAACAGGATTAAAGTTTTCTTAATTGTCCCCTGCTTGAACCTAATGTAATGTTTTTGGTGTGTCCTATAGAATAATATTGAAAGAATGAACAAATCAGTGGCGGAACCTTCTGAGATTTGCCTAATTACAACTCAAATTGTTCCCATATTGGAAATTACATGCGTATAATGCCTTTTGGGGCACAGGATAGAAGAAGCATATGAAGGTCAGCCAACAGTGCATTGCAATGAGTTCTGTCTTCATGAACTTCTAAAACGTCTTTTTCATGCAATGAGACACATTAATTTACTAGAAACAGATTTCAGAATTGTTTTATCCAATTTTGGAAGGCTTATTTCTGCAATCCCCATAAACCTGCTGCAAAAAATACAAATTACAGTTGCTCTGAATTTAATTTAAATCACCACAAATAGAAATCACTCAGCTAGGTCATGTGTAGGATTAGGATGCTGCTGCTGCGTTTCAGGTGCATGGTCCATTTTGAAAGATTCTCGAGAATTTTACCACTTTATAAGCCAGATCTTGACCCATGCATCCTTCAGAACAGTCCAGTGAAATGCAGGGGAGTCTTGGATAGGTCAAGCAGCACCAGCTGCACCCAGCTTTGGGTTCCCATGACACTGTTGCATGTTTGTGATAGGTGAACATATGATAGGTTTTCTTTTTATTCCACTCCAGCCTTTCTGCAGCACAGCTGCATGTTAACCAGCATGATGACTCCTTGCTAGCCTAGAAGATCTGACCCCACTGAGCAGAACTGCATGTCTGAGAGCGGAGAGATTCTTGCAGAATGATTCAGTCTTTGGGGAATGCCTTAAAAATGAGCGAGCTCTTGCTGAGCTATCGATAATAGCTAGTGTTTCAGAAATCCAAATGACTCTTTTCTTGATTGACTTGATTACTTCAAGTCAAAAAAATCCCTTGACAATCTGCTTCAAAAAGTTTACTGTACAGCTTTAACTGAGGTATTATGCAAATATTCCAGGTATTGAAAACCATACAAGTCATTAAAATATGTTAACTCCTATATATTTGTGTAAGAAATATACTAACACCAGTATTCTAAGATAATCCGTTTCGTCAGTGGTTACTCACACTGCAAAGCATCTGAAGACTTACAAGTTAGAAACGAGCCCCATACCACCCTGCAACCATAAAACTAAACAGCATACACAAGTGTTGGTTGGGTTTTTTTAAATATAATTTAGCTGCTTGAAAGGTGGGCTGTCTGCTCCAGAAGTAAGACAATGCAAAGCAAAGGAGTAGATATGGTGTGTCATGGATATGGGTCAGAAAAGCATCTAGGAGGATTGTCCTATTATGGAGAGAATCTGGCTGGGACATCCTCTGTGGTAGTACAGTTCATGTACTGTAGTTTAGGATCTTTTGCTTTCATATTTGAGTTCTGGCATCAGTTTGGTTCATTGGTAGCCTTTTTCCTCCCAAGATCAGTGCTGAAACCCATTCTAACTTGAAAAAGGAAAAAATGTCATTTGGCAGTGCTCCATGACCTTGATTTGCTCTGCTTGCAGGGTACAAATGAGAGCTGTGATTTTTTTTCTGAAAATCTAACTTAGTTTTTTTTTTTTTTCAGTTCACTGGAAATTTAGAGACTAAGGGAGCCAAGTCAGACTCCTTGCATGGGTGAGAAGGGAAATTAAAATGTAATTATTCAGGGCGAACAGCATATTTGACATATTGTGATAGCCTTGTACCTGCATATCTTGTGACCTCTTGGTACTAGGGGCTTTCACGTTTCATTGATACCACATAGATGATGGGAGTAACATGAACTGGTGCTAGAGCAGAGGGTCAGACCTGAAGTCTATCACTACCAAAAACTTCTGCCTCATGTCATTATGCAGAAGCAACAGTTTAAACTTAATTTACACCAAAACTTTGGAGCTTTAAAGAGCTTTGGAGCTTTGCAAATGTTTAGGTTTTGACTTGACCTATTCTAGCAGGGAGGAGTGGGCAGGGAGTGCGTGCTTCTACCCTCAGCACGAGTGTGGATAGCATTAGGGCTTGGATTCAGTCCCATAACAGGATAACTGCAGCCAGACTCCCTGGGGTGCTCTGGATGTTTTGTGCTGAACCTGTAGTACAGTCTGGCTCTCAAGCCAGCGTATCTGGGCCCATCTCAGCATAGTCCATGCTTTCAGACACGGAGCGCTGGCGTGGAGTGTCCAGTGTCATTCTTTTCCCTGTTCTTGGCCAGCACAAGTTGGGCATGTGTTCATGACATGAACACCTTAACGTTGCTCCAGCTCATGGTGGTTGGTTCAGCCCCACTGCTTGCTGTCAGCAAGAGCAAGATGACTTCTTGCTGCTTCATCGGTGGTACTAACTTGGGCTTAAAGGGTCTGGGTACGTTGTCTGCAGAGGAGGCATAACAGTTTCCAACAGGGAAAATAGTTGTAAGCAATGCTGTTTCTACAGATTTGTTTCATATATTCTTGCCCGTAATGAATGTTGTAGCTGCAACAAAAGTTGGCAGTTTAGCGGGTGTTACCTCAGATAATCACCTTTGTTAGCAAAACTGGGTCTCGCAGCTCTCTTTGGCTTGGTTCAATGCAAAGGAGCATTAACAATTTAGAGTTTAGTCTGAGCTAGTTGCTTAGATTGGGGATTGCCAAGTTTATGTTCATGCTTCTGTGTAATTATAATTATGAAAATTGCTCTTCGGCTTGTGAAATGGTGGAGCCTTGCAGGCTTTTTTAATTAAAAGGCTGTCAAAGATGTATGCTGTTCCAATGTACAAATCCATGGCATTTAAAAAAATAAGTTCTTTTGAATGTAGGGATATAAGGTTTTCACTTCACAATTACATTATGATTAAAATAATACTCACGTGAATTATGGTAATTCCAGTTAAGAAACACTAAAGGGATTTTATGAGAAATTATTCTCATAAGTTGTATTTGATAGTATTACTCATTTACAAAGGAACTCCTTTGCTGTCCATCATCATAGTATTAGCAGATGAATTCCTCAGCATAATGTAGGTAGAATTTATGGTTCACACTTAGAATCATGTATGGATGACAGATAACTTTAATCTAAACTAGTTACAGAGGCTTCTTAGAGGGGAAACTCTGGACTACAATAATCAGGTAGGCTTTTAGTTGATATAATGTTAAAACAAGGATGCCAAGCTTCCACAACATGATCTCTTGTCTGATTTCATGTCAGAATGGAGATAAAGTTGGTACAATACATTCATTACCAATACCAGGATCATCAGTACCTTTATAATATTTCAGTCAGGAATGAACTTCATCCAAAGAAGAATAGGTAGTGGAGTTTAACAGGCTGTGTTATTCAGCAGGTTGGATGGAGAATCTTAAAAGTTCTTCAAGGTCTCAAAGATTATAAATGGAAGTATGTTAAAAGTAACCCATTCAAAGGTGTAAAAGGTGTATTTTCATAGTTAAAGGCTAATTTCCGTGTATGTTTTTCATTAATGCAAGAAAAAGTTATCTTCCTTTCTCTCAGATTAAAGCTGTCTATAGCACTACATGAAAAATATAGGAAAAAATGTAAATAGTAAAAAGGCTAAAAGTGGTGAGTTGAAGTTCTGAAATCTGGGAGGCTACAGGGAAACCTGAAATATGTGGTCTCGAATGCCTATGAATCTACAAACTAATTAACAATGGCCAGGACCATGCACTAATGCAAGTTAGTTACAGCCCACTGAATCCAGCCAAAGCAACACCTGTCTTTAATATATATAAAGAATAATTGTCATGAGGGACTTGAGTCCAGGATGCAGCGATGGAAGCTCTACTTCATGCAAAAGGTAGTAAAGCTCCTAAAAATGATAGATGATAGATGATGGTTTTCTAACGCAAAACATACTGAGTTTGACAATGAGTAATTTTATGCTGGATCTTGTTCTGATGGATATAGATGAATTAAACGCTGTGCAGCAGCCTTTAGTGGCTATGGGTCTGATGATCATGATCTGATTGCAAGTAATATGTAACTTATACCTAATATATTAAAAAAGAACAGTCCCAACAACTAGCGCATTTGTGGAAGTTAGGGAGAAGCGATGAATAAATTTTGTGGAAGTTAGGGAGAAGTGATGAATAAATTTGCCTCAGAGGAAAACTGGAGATGGAAAAATCTGAATGAAAACAGGGAATTCCTCAGCAAGAGTTTATTGTTTGGCTAGTAAGTCTTGATTTCGCATTCAGAGGACGTAATTTGCTAAAATAAATTCTAGTCCAGTGGAGAAACGAGGCTATAATCATCCCCAAATATCTGACATATAGGAAAAAAAGAGAGAAAGTTGAAAACATCTCATATAAAGTAGAAATTGTGAAATTGTTAAAAAACATTAAACCTCATTCTTAAGAGAAATTAAACCTATTATAGAATCCCTAGTGACAGGATAGGGATATGAGGAACAGAGGAAACCTTCAGGAAGACATAAGCTTAATGCTGGAGGAGCTAGACAAAACTGACAGTGATGAAGTAAAAAAGACAGGAGTAATAAGGATTTCTCATCTCCATTTGGAAATGTATATTGTGACATACTTTATCTTCTTCCTAGCTCATCAGTACCAAAGGAAAACAATAGAGATCTGCTAGAGGTAAACATTTTTATATCATCTGTCTTGGCGAACTTGCACTTACGAATCCTGAAAGAGTTGGCTGAGGACATCTCTGTTTCACAGATGTTCATTTTTACTAAGTCCTGAAATCTTGGGGAATCTCCAGAACAGAGGAAGAACTGCAATATTGTGCCAGCAATCAAATAGCAGAAGTGAGCTGATCTAGCCAGTTGTAGGCTGGTTTACCTGGCATCACCTTCCAGTCAAATAATGGACAGTCTGGTACTGAATTCAATTAATAAGAAATTAATTTTGACATGAATGTAACCAAAGTCTGAACAAAAGGTTTAGGGAAATAAGCTTGGTTTTACTTTTTGAAATGACAAATTAAACTGATTTTGGTAACAGCACAGACAGAGTGTGTGTTAGTGTGTTAATCTGTACCAAGTGCTGACTACAGAATCAGCACTGCATGGTGTCAATCAGGTGAACTTTGAGTCTATTATGATCCATCTGACAAACTTTTGGAAGACCTGTCAGTGGATACCTTCACTACATAGAAATGCTTTCAGTAGAACTCCACAATGGTGGCTTCTGGCTCCAAAGCCATGTAAAATCTCCCTCAATGCTGTGGAGGTAAGCATGGACCTATTGCTGCCAATGTTTGTGAAAGACACAAATACTGTTGAAGTGATTTCTTATGTAAATCACAAAGGGTAATCCAGATCCTTTGGTCCAATAAAAAATAATATGTTTAATTGACTCAGAGACAGGAATATATTTTTTCTTTTTGTTCTTAGCATTCTAAGTGTTTTGTTCTTTTTGTTCTGCTTAGTACCAGCCTGTTGTTTCTGAAAAGGAAAATAATGAGTTGGAGATTTTGAAAAAAACACCAAAATCCCCAAGCCATAAGCACGGTGGAGAAAAAGACTTTTGGTGACAGAATTTAAGTAAAAGAACAGTTTATTTGATTTTTAAAATAGATTAAAGTTGAAGTGGGATGGGAACATTTAACAATAGATAATTTATTGGAAAAAGCTGCTTTGTGGAATCAAAGCTCTGTTAATTTTTCTTTTACTTGACTGATTTCTTTTATTTGGCAGAATCTTCAGAAAGGTATTTTGAACATGTTGATATAATTCATATTAACATTTTTGAAACCTTAAAGGCCATTTTTATTCTTTAAAATGGCTCATTGTTCTGAAATGTAAGCTAATTCTAGTAATAGGCAGTTATAAAAACAGAAAGTGGTATATTCTTCCCATCTAAGAATCCAAAAGTCCAAAGAATTATGAAAATCTTAGTGTTCTCAGAATTTTACTTGTGAGTATTTTGAATAGCTTAGATGGGAAAGATAACTGTTTTTAAATGTTCTGAAATGTAAGCTAATTCTAGTAATAGGCAGTTATAAAAACAGAAAGTGGTATATTCTTCCCATCTAAGAATCCAAAAGTCCAAAGAATTATGAAAATCTTAGTGTTCTCAGAATTTTACTTGTGAGTATTTTGAATAGCTTAGATGGGAAAGATAACTGTTTTTACAAAAACCTTGTAGATCAGAAAAACATTGTTCTATTATGTAAGAGAGATATGACTTGATTGTGGAATATGAATAATATCAAACAAGAATAAAGTACAGGGAGAGAAAGATGAAAAGAATTATTTACATGACAAAAAGCTGAATTTTTGTACAACACAGCCATAGTAATTTTACTTATTATTTCTATATTGAAATCAATAGTATATATAACTAAAGTTTAGCTTCTGGAAATATAGTCAGTTTTAAGTCAACGTCTTCAAGAGGGACTAATCCTTTAATTTTCCTTAACAGATAATTTCAATGACCATTGATTCACACTTTTAGTAAGATAGATTTTTCTTCCACTTCGCAAAGATCTGCCTCTTGCATCCAACTGTTGACTCTTACGAAATTCTTATGTTAAAGTAGTTTTTTAAAACCTGCTGGTTTTCTTCACCATGTTTTTTATGTATCATAGTCAAGTTGCCCCTTTTAGCCATGCAACTCAAAGAGGCAATGAAAACTGAAATGAAAACGTTATGGATAACCCAAAGACCCAAGTCCAGGTTCTGCATGAAGAGAAATGTTATTTGAAACCTGGTATATTGGATGCCTTCTGTTGCAGGTCTCCAAAACACAGATACATAGAAAATAAAAGGATGAACCTCCAGGGGTCATCTTGTCCTGCAACTCAGGGCAGAATCAACTAATCTTATGTCATACCTGCCAGATGTTTACCTAACCTGCTGTTAAAATCCTCCAGAGATCCTATAGCTTCCCTAGAAAATCTATTCTAGTGCTACCATTAGAGAATTTTCCGTAATATCTGGTGTGAGTCTTCCTCAATGCAGTTAAGTCCATTACTTCTCATCCTTGAAGACAGGGAGAGCAGATTATTATTGTCCTTTTTGTCTGAGCCTTTCCAATATCTTAAGTTGGTCACTTCTTCAAACTTTCCTCTACTAAGCCATGATAGTTCTGGCAATCTTCCCTTCTAGATGATGGCTCCTTGACCTCTGCTCAGTCCTTTTCAATAGGCTTGGCTTTCCTCAGAGTGCTCCAAAGTAGTGCACTAGCTAAAGTCTTGTTAAGGCTGAATGAAGTATTGCTTAAATTTTAAATGTATTCCTTTTGATACCTGACCTTTCAGAAGGTGTTCATTTAGATAGTGACCGCTGTTTTTAAAAATAGAGAGTATGATCTCTTCAGAATGTTCATTTGTCTCTGTTGGACTACATTTAAGTTCTTATATCACACATATTACCAGAGTTACATGCCCTTAGAGGTTTGAGATGGAATAACGTGTAGTTCAAACCTGTCAGCCCAGCTTTTCTTGGTTGTTGAAGCCTGATGTGATAGCAACCTTTTTTTTTTGAAACATGTTTTTCACATTTGAAAATGTCTGTCACAGTTTGGAGCATCTCACTAGATTACATCACAGTGGCATGCAACACACAGGAAATCTGAAAAATATGCTGCATTAAACTGCCCTTAAGGAAACCGTGGTATTCAAAATAGAATATGTTTTAAATCTTACTGGCTTGTTTGTACAACTGGGCTATGCTACGTAAGCCACATTAAAACTTGGAGGTTGTGTGTAGTAACCAGGTATCCCAATGTTTTGGGGTAAGTTCACTTACATTACCATGCAGTCTGTTCTGACGGGAAAGGAGCTGGAGAAGTGGGTGTTTTAACCTGAGATAAGTTGTTTGCCAACTGTAGTTTTGCCTGATTGATAATGGAGCTGGGGTACAAAAGAATGAGACATTTATCAACTGAACGCAACTCAATTTAGCAAGACTTTATTGACACCAGAACTTCTCTAAGATCTGCCAAGGAATGTTAATCGTTGTGCTATCTATCAAGAGGAAAAGAATAGCTCAGTATAAAAAGAGCCCTTTATCAGAGTGCAGATAAATTTAAATGTAGATAAAACCAATGTACTTTGTTATATTCATCAGGGATTGTGCCCTTTCTGAAATTCACTTATTGTTGCCAAGTGGTTGATTTACTTGTTTTAATTTGTAATTTCATCACATATCCTTTACAAAATATTGAGAAGGCACTGTGAATCCCACTTGTTTTCAGAATTTAGCAGTATATAGCTATGTCCAGTTTGTCACCCTCCATCCATTTAACCTGAAGGGAAAGAAATAGGTACTTTTCCCCTGCATCACCCCTCCTTACCCTCTCCTCCTCCCCCTCCTCCACCGCTCTCACCTGCACGCTCTCCATTTCCATAATGTGAATGTGATTACAAGATGTCTTTGGCTGGACTATAGTATATCACATTTCTTTGAGGGGAGGGCAGCCTCTCTCCCACAGTGACTAGCCTGAAGCCGTTGTGATCTGTTTCAGGGCCCTAAATTATTATAATGTGAATAGCAAAAGTAAAAATAACACATAAACAAAGACAGCCAAAAAATAGAAAGGTAATATTTTGTATTCTTTTCTTTTGAAACTAGGACTGAACAGGTTGGGTTAGTTTCAATCGGTTTTTGTTTCTCATTCTTTATGAGAGAAGTGGACCGTGGCCAGGTTTTCCTATCACAGCCCATCTGTGTTATGTGCTAGGGAGACAAAAGAAAAGATTAAAGATGTTACTGTGTAAAATGCTTTGTATTTTGGGGGCGGGAAGTAGAGGAGCTGGGGAAGATAGAAAATTATTTCCAGTTGAAGATTGTACTTAAAAATGATTATCATCTTTTGTTGGTTTCAGTTGTCTGGGGAGTTTGAGATGAATGATGCCACAAATTGCTGATCAGATGTGTCAGAATTAATTTCTGCTTTCCACAATTTTTTCATAAAGCTTGCTCTGGTTGAACTTTGGGCTGCTTTCCTCTGGAAATAAATTTAAAAGTGGCTTGACATGAAAGTGTAAGTATGGAGAAATGAAAAATAAATGCTAGCATAGTACTAAATCTGTAGGTACTAGAAAATAAAATTCCACTCATCAAAGGAAAAGCCTAACCAATGTGTCAATCGATCATTTTCCCAAATGCTCCAGAGTCTTCAAATGCAAATTAACTGCCCAAAGGTATATGAAAAAGATATTACTCCGGTTGTGATGTCAAATACTCAAATGTTCGGAAATTGCTCATCCATGCAATGTGAATTAAAATCTCATGTGCATATGATACAGTCACTAATTGCATGGTCCAGTATGTTTTCTTTCAGTGGGACTGTTGCCACTTTTAGGGGAAGGAATGGATGTTACTGACTTAGGGAACAATTATTCCTTATCATATAACTAAATATCTGTTCAAACCATGAAGTCAGAATTATTAATTTCCTCATGGTATTTTCTATCCTGACCATGACTTTAAAATCTGGGGCTTCATATAATCCAAACTTTAGGAGAGTTAATCATCTTCCCATGTCCCTTTCAGGTACAGGGCAGCAGTATCACAAAATCTTGGAGGCACCAAGGTAAAACATATACCAAAATTTAAATGCCATGCTTGAGATACCCTGTGTCTGTTTTATTGCAGAATTCAGCCTTGTGTATGGCAGTATTCTCGTGAATGAGTGGTTTAGGTTAAGTTGCTTAAAGAACTGCCATCAAAGGTATGAGCGAAAAAGTTTTAATAGGAATTTGTGGGAGTGTGACTTCACAAAGTTCGATGGCAAGGTTCATTCTATTACTTACCCCATAGATAAATCACACAAAGAAGAATCAAATTAAAATTAAGTTGGAATGATTTACACAGAGACTAAAAAATGTAAGAGATTAAGGGGGACCCTCCCACTGAGTCATGAAGTTCAGAGTGAACCCCCTTGCTTTCTAAACTCTTAACAGAGCTCGGGTGCAGCTAGGTCCAATCTTAAGCTCAGACCTGATCAACAGTATATGTCTAAAGGATATAAGGAATATTCACAGTTTAAGGTTGATCATAGAATTTTAGCAGCACTTAAATCTTTGACTAATTTATCGTTTACAAAGTGAATCAGATGGGATTGACTTAATTTATAAAAGTGGGTTAACGATGGATTAAAAAAATGGCAATACTTGTACTATACTTACTATGAAGTTACTAAATCAATACACACACAGACACAAAGGAATAAAATTAAAGGGATGTATGTACAAAGGTATACCTGTTAGAAATTTGCCTCGAGTTCAGTGAAATATGGCAGATGCCTTTGCATATCTCAATGAGTGAAAGGCTGAGCCTTGAGAAGCAGGCGAATGAGCTCAGGGCCCATCATCAGCTTTTGGTGGTGGTCCCCTTAGTATTGCAGACTTGGGAGTTCCTGAGCTGTGAGAGGTGTCCCACTCAGAGGGAGATGCTGTTCACAGCCCGCTTCAGTCTAGGGTAGCTCTAAGGGTCTCACTTAGGACCTTCATTTATAGCTTCAGATGTGATTGACTTTAGTCATTGGTAATTTTCTGTGCTGGCCACAATCCTAGGTGATAGTTAATGGAATTTTCCCTCAGAATTCCAGTGACAGTGGTACCATACCACTCAGAGTCACAATAAAAAGTGTTACCAGGCTTGTTAGGGATGTTATGTTCCAGATGAGGAATGCTCCAAGGCTAGCAGGTTTTGCCATCGTTCAGATAAGGGATGTTTCTGGTACAGCCAGTGCAGTTTGCTACCTCAGCTGTGCAAGAGCTGCTAGTACAGTCAAGGGACACTTAACCACCCAACTCATTACACAGAGCCTAAGGCTTATCAGGGATTCCTGAGATTGTAGAGCAGTCAAGGGAAGGTGAGGTGCACCACCACAAGCGTATGTTCAAAATACAGGTCTTGCCTTTATTGATAGTTGTGAGTCCTCAGCAGTTATGAAATCATTTGGCCACTCATACAGTGAAGACTACACTAACAGCAACTGTCTAGGTAAAGCTTAGAATACATTTCTTGCCTCTTATAACAGACATAGGGCTAAAGTATTCTGCAGGAGATGTAAAAATCTAAGAATGGTCATGCTGGCTAGGAAGAAGGTCCTCCTGACCTTACTTCTTGTATCCAGGAGCTATGAGAAAACTAAGATAGTCATGGAGGATGGAGACTTCCAAGATGGTTGTATCATAAGTGAGGCTGATTTTTGCTAAGTATACTGCAAACACAGACTGTGTTCTGGATCTTATTTTTTTGACCTTTTCTGTTTCTTCAAGAGGGCAAAATCACACACCTAATATACAAAGCTATCTTTTGTGCTAGATTTCAAGCTCTTAAATGAAAAAAGAAATGATTTCTTTACTGAAACAGAGTTGCCAGATGCTTTCCCCCCTATTTTCGTTTTCCAGAATTGTTAACCACATTAGCCAAAAATTATAGGAAGTTTGTGATTGGCACCTATTACATAGAACAAGTGATCAAAACTGTTAAACTGTGGTTGAAGGCCATGGAACAGGGACTTAAAATGGTAAATCTGGGGCAAGTTTCATAATACACAGTGTCACCAGCCACACAAATATTCAGTCTGATCCAGAGCTGACTCTGACAATGTGTGCCCCTCCTTTGAGTTTGCTTGGGTTTTATTATTCTCTTAGTTTGGAAAATCCTGTGACTCCACTATTGCTGTATATCCTAAAAATACCACTATTGCTGTATATCCTAAAAATAAGACATTTGCCTGATCATACATGTAATCGTAGCACTTTACTTAAATGGAAATGTATCACCCATGCGTTGTCCTTAAGAAAATGGAACCACATATGGGCCAGAATGAATCAGTGACCAAGTCAAGATGAGAATTTAGATCAGGTTCCCCAGCTGTCACACTTTTCCTTGCACAGCTACCTCCTCCAGCAGTGTCAAGTATGTCAAGGTTTTGTGTTCACATCTGTATTCCAAGATGCCTCTCTGGGAATATACGTGGCCAGTCGCATGGCTTGTGGATTCATTTCTGGTTGCACTTCACTGGTTGTTTTTGACATATAAAGCACTAAGTTATGTTGGTTCTCCTGACCTGAGACACCACATTTTATGGTGCTACATTACTGGAGATTAACAGGATGTTAAAGAGGACACTGGTTGTTTTCAATAAGCCTTGATGTAGGAAGTCCTGAAACTGGTGATATGCAGCCTGGGATATAAGGAATACTGGTTTTGAGAATTTAAAGAGCCCTTCTTGACAGCTCCTGCTGGGTTAGCTGAAAAGTAACAAGTAAATTATTTCTTATGAGTTTAACAATCAATATCGTAGCTAGGAGTGCATGGAAATTTTGCAGGGCATGGAGAAACTGAAGGCTTGGTTTAGCCTGAAAAGAGGGGAACTGCAGAGAAGAAGGCTGAAGAGAAACTTCATCAAAACTCATATATTTAAGCATGTGCTCATTATCAGCATGATTAGAGCTACAGATGTCACTAGAACTACTCATAAGCTTAAAGCTAAACTGGTGCTTAAACAGTTGACAGTATAGGGCATTATGCACAAGACCAGAAGTTATGGTAAAAAAACCAAACAGATTGGACAAGTGACTTTAGGGTGTGAATGGCTTTTTCAGAATGCAAAACAGGGCAAGAAAGTTATGAGCAGTGATGGGCAACAATTTGCAAGAATGCTTATTATTTAGTAAAAAATGGATTTGTTTCTAAAGGTTTCATTTTGCTCCTGCACTTAAAAATTTTGAGACTATCTACTTTTTACTCAGCAAGACACTCCTAATAGGCTTTTTCATTTTGCTTATTTTAGTGAGAAAACTCCCCTCATAATTACCTTAATTACATTTCAGTATAAATAATGGGGACAATTACTATCACTGGCAACATTTCAGTTAAAATATCCCAGATTTAATATCAGCTTTCTCTGAAATTCTAGCTATTTTAAAAGTAAATATCCTTATTTCTAAGCTCCTCCATCTTCATTTCACTCCTTTAACAGAACACTTTTAATAATAGCTTCAGTCCAGTTGAAAAATCAATTTCCTGAGCCTCAGAAATGCTGAGATGGAAAATTAGTCCTTTCTTTCGGGTTTCAGAAGAACTTAACCATTGATCTTTCATATCATTTAAACATGATGGATTCAGTTTTAATGTCAGAAGCTTGCATACATCAGTCTTCTATCAGGGACTGTAGACCCCAACAATGCGTATCTTAGCTATTCTGATATGTGAAACTCCTGAGAACTGCAGATCAGCGCTTGTAGTTAAACAGACAATCTTCTATGTAAGCTGGGAGTCTATACCCATTATTTAACATTGCAACTTGGCACTTTTGCTGGCCAACCATTTCCAGCTTCTTGCAGCTTTAGATCTCCCTTTAGTTGTCTCCTGATCCTCTGTAGCAGCATTGGTACTGTCCATATCCACACCCAGAAGAGGCTGTCTTTCAGTTTCTACCATGAACTCGGAGTGTGGGAAAGTCAGAAGTACTCTGCAGCTTCAGTGAGTCAGGGTTGGTATGGGTCTTGGGAGGCACAGCCTTTCTGGCTATATCTACAGGAGGCAGAGAAATGAATTGTGGCACGTTCTCTGGCACTAAGTTCAGCTGGTGTCATACAGCTTGTGTGCACACACTTAAACTTGCTGACCTTCCCCCAAAAGAGTGGCTACATCCAAACTGCCTGTGAGGAATAGTTCTTGGCTATGCTAATCCCTGAACCATGCTGCTGTGGTGTCTTGGAGAATCTTAGCTGATACAGTCCAAAAATCTGCCAGGGAGCGCTGCCAATGGCTAGCAGTGTGAAGGAATGTCTGCCAGTCCTCTAGCCCATGCGCTAGCCCTGTTGAGTTTATTGATGTAGATACTGCCTCTGTGGCTCGTTTTGCGTTGTGAAATCTGGGTATTAAGCACTGTCCTTACAAGTCCTAGGGAGACAATGTTGCCTGTCCCTGTCATGCAACTGATGGAAAGAGATGGCAGTGGGACTCAGCACCCTTCTTCACACAGGCCCTGTGATGAACTCTGCTCTCAGTCAGGCATGCTTAATCTTTTACAGCATCATAAAAAGACTGTTGTCTAAAAAGGATGAGCATGCACCATTCCATAGGCTTTACCTGCACTGGCGAAAAGTCAAGCCCTGCAGTACTTAACTTCAATTGCCTGAACGTGAAGCCCATTAGCCACCATGCCTTGCTATGAATGAATTCCTAAAACTGAAGGTTCCTCTGAGGATCTCCTTTAAAGGCCTGTATCTCATACCCAGCTGACAATAATGCAACTCCACATATCTTAGAATAGAACTTTGTTCATCTCCCTTATTGAGTGTGGGCTGCTGGCTGGAGGGGAGCGCTTTTTGGTGCTGGGTAACCATTCAGCATAATGGCCTTTATGAATTTCACTGGTATGTACTGCAATAACATTAATCATGATGAACTCATTTGGCACTAATAGGAATGTCATATGTACTTGTATAAGAATATTCACTGTAGTTCATCATTAATTAACTGGGCTATTATTTTAAAGTGTTACCAGACATGGTATGTAAAAATGGTTTACTTTGCAATCTCCTAGTGTTGAAATCATGTAGGCTCTTTTGCTATGGTTTATGTCAGAGAAAATCACAACAGAAAGAGCAAAGAATCCAAGACTAAGATAATACATTTCAGCTGTATAACCTTTGGAAACATAAGAATGTAGAGTTTGCCATATAGGCAAAGTGCTATGAAGATAGTGGCCTATCTAGTCTGGTATCCTGCTCTCATTGTGTCCTGCTCTCATTGTGTCCATATATTTCAGGTATAAAAAAGAAAAAACACAAATGGGGAATTATATTCTGAAATCTTAGTATGTCCTACTACTAATCCTTTGCTGTATGACCTTTACATGGTAGTCTTCTGTCAGGGTCGCTTATTATTTTTTGAACATCCAAATAAATAATATCAGCTGTTTCTTCTTTATCCATTAGTTTGCTGTCATGCTTAAAGAATTCTAGAGAAACCACTTCTGATTTAGGTAGAGGGGAAATAAAGAAATAGGCCTGGAAGAAACTCCTGGCTCCTGACACCTCATTCCCTAATAGTCCAGCCAACCTCTCCTAAGTGGATGGAGCTTCATCCTGAAATTCACTAGGTTTCTTGCTACTGGAAGACTGTTGCAGAACTCCAGTCCAGTTACAAACCTTCTACTTGCCAAAGGTAATGTATTTGTTGCTAATAATTTCTTGTGCTAAGCCCAACTTTCAGGTTAATGAGTACTTACTCCTTTCTGAATTTACTCTTTTGATATATTTATGGAGCAGGCCACTCTCAAGACATTATTTGCTAGACTAAAGAAAGTCTTTTAATTTCCTCTCATATGAGAGGTTCTTCTTTTCCTCTTAATGTCCTAATGACTCCCCTTTCCTCTCTTCTCCAGTCATAAGTCACTTGTCAAGAACTAAAACTATGTTTTTGGGTCAGTAGAACTGTAGACAGTACAGTAAATGTTGTCCTGATGCTGCTTTTGACAATGGTGTTTATGTTTCCCTATCCTTGCATGAAATACCTCTCCTTCTACATCCTAGGTCTTTTATATTGCCATTTAACAATTCATCCAGATCTTTTTCATCTTGATCATTTCCAATCAATGAGCCAGCTTCAACAAGTGGTTTTGTTACACAGCTCTAAAAGCTATGGTCAGACTGATGGCTTTAAATTGTTTCAAGTGACTAGAAACTGTAATCTAGTGTCTATAAGGCTTTTATAAAGTGAATAAGGATAAACTGCAGCCTCCCAAGCTGATTCCGAATCCCAGCTTAGACAGTTAACCTGAGCACCCTAAGAGCAGCACCCTTGCCCATGTGTGACTTAAACTAGTACTGCTAACTTTCATCCTTTTTCTACTACTCCTCAGAATTGCCAGGTAGGAAAATTTGCATTGGTGAAATCCCCAGCTCTGTCACCTGCAACTCTGAAACAGCTTTCAGGTAGATAATGACTACTGGAAATAAAACAAGTCTCAAGATTTATCCTTGAGGATGCTTAGTGGAAGAATAAGACTGATGGTTCTCTTTCTGTGTGCCCCCTGCCCCCCCCCCCCCCCCCCCCAAGCTGTAATCTTCTTCTTAGATAAATAAGTAACCACCTAAAAATTACTACAGTCTTTATTACCTCTGTTGTAACTCATGATCCCCAGAGTGTGGCTCTATTTTTTTTTTGTGAAATCCAAACAGATTAGCTCACAAGATTTCCCTTAGCCATAAATGATTATTATAATAAAAGAGATGAATCTTGTCTGTGATAACCTGTTTCAGGTACATTCACATGCATTTCATTCTGTACTTCAGATTCTGTTCCATGCCTTTACATATTCTTTTTTTCATAATTGATCTTTGTCGTGATACAGATTTTAGTGAGGTACAAAATTGACTGAGAAATATAATATAATCCATTCACTTAGTAGTTGGATTGCTCTACTTTTATTATAGCTTTAACCAGTTTCAACTCCTGTGCTGAAATCTCTCTCCATTGATTTTTGTAATTTCTAAGAACACATTGGCACAACCGCCTTGAATTAAGAACCAAAGCCTTGAAGAGTTACGTGATGTTATGAAATGAAAATTCCACCATACCGAACTGATGACTTATTCTAATAAAAGAACATTTTCTCATCATGCAGTTTTTCACCATTGTGAATTCTTTAATTGGGAAAAGAACTTCAAAGACATAGACTGATCACAGTTACAAAAAAATCCTTCCAAAGAAAAGGGTGTCCAATGATGGAGAGACTAAAGGTGTTTTTAGTCTCAGATGCCCTGTTTTCTTCAGCACTAGCGTTGAAAATTATCGTTTTTCTAGTTTTCTTTTTTGTAGGTCTAATTGCAAAGCCAAAAGAACAGGGTTTAAATTGCCCTTTATTTACATTAGTAATTTAAAAGTGATATATACACATGTGCAAAATTCCTTTGGAACAGTCATTTTCTTGCTTTGATAGGTTTTCTGGAATAGAAAGTGAAATAGAGCTTGTTTTTTTCTCATTCTACACTCATTACTGATTCTAAAGGATCAACAAACAAGCTAAATGTAAAGCTAAAATTGCTTCATTAGATTTATGCACTGAGAAAAAGGATTGTTTATCCCTATGAACCAGGTGGCCTTGATATAAACAAACTTCAACAAATTAATATACTGATAAGTGAAGTGAAGCAACACACTTCAACAGCCAATGCATAATAACTCAAGATGAAGGTGCTTTGCGGTGTGCTCCAAAGTTTGCTCCAGGTCAAGGGGAGAATAAGTTCCAGACTAGGGTTGCCATAGTGTGTGGTCACTTCTCAGCTCCTTGCTGTGTATATCACTGAAGCTTTCATGCACGAACACCTGTCAGCTTCAGGTAGAGCTTAATTGTTGGTCACTGTAGTCCAAGGTGATCATAGACTCATAGAATCATAGAACCACAGAACCATAGGATCATAGAATGGTTTGGGTTGGAAGGGACCTTAAAAATCATCTAGTTGCAACCCCCTTGCCATGAGCAGGGACACCTTCCACTATACCGGGTTGCTCAAAGCCCCATCCAGCTTGGTCTTCAACACTTCCAGGCAACTTGAACAAGTGCCTCATCACCCCCACAGTAATGTATGTCTTCCTAATATCTAATATTAGGATAATTCCTAATATCCTAATATCTAATCTAAATCTACCCTCTTTCACCTTAAACCATTCTTCCTTATGCTATCAATACATGCCCTTGTAAAAAGTCCCTCTCCAGCTTTCTTGTAGCCCCCCTTAAGGTACTGGAAGGCTGCTGTAAGATCTGCTTGGAGTCTTCTCTTATCCAGGCTGAGCAACTCCAACTCTCTCAGTCTGTCTTAACAGGAGAGGTGCGCCAGCCCTCTGATGATCTTTATGCCCCCCTCTGGACTTGCTCCAACAGGTCCATGTCCCTTTTATATTGGGGGTCTCACAGCCGGATGCAATACTTCAGGTGGGGTCTCACCAGAGCACAGTAGAGGGGAGGAATCACCTCCCTCGACCTGCTGGCCATGCTTCTTTTGATGCAGCCCAGGATCTGGCTGGCTTCTGGGCTGCAAGCACACATTGCCAGTTCATATTAAGCTTCTTATTGACCAATACTCCCATGTCCTTCCCCTCCAGGCTGCTCTCAATCCATTCTCCACCCAGTCTGTATTTGTGCTTGGGATTGCCCTGACCCAGGTGCAGGACCTTGCACTTGGCCTTGTTGAACTTCCTGAGGTTCACACAGGCCCACCTCTCAAGCCTGTCAAGGTCCCTCTGGATGGCATCCCTTCCCTCCAGTGTGTCAGCCGCACCACACAGCTTGCTGAGGGTGCTTTCGATCCCACTGTCCATGTTGTTGACAAAGATGTTAAGTGCCAGTCCCAAAACAGACCCCTGAGGACTGCCACTCATTACTGGTCTCCACTTGTACATCAAGCCATTGACTGCATCTTTTTGAGTGCAACCATCCAGCCAATTCCTTATCCACCAAGTGGTCCATCTGCCAAATCCATGCCTTTTAATTTAGAGACAAGGATGTTATGCAGGACAGTGTCAAATGGTTGCGTAAGTCCAGGTAGATGACATCACTTGCTCTTCCCTTACCCACCAATGTTGTAATCCCATTGGAGAAGGCTACCAGATTTGTCAGGCATAATTTGTCCTTAGTGAAGCCATGCTGGCTGTCACCTGGGATCTAAAGGAATCATTCATCAAGGTGAGAATTTGAGGGAATACTCCTCCTAAGCTACTTTTCAAAAGGAGGGAAGGATACTGGTGTGGGGGCATTAATGGGAAAGTGTGTACACATTCAGTGTGTGGGAAAGATAAGATTATCTACAGCAATATCTGGTAAAGAGAACAGTTGTTTGTACCTGGTTTGGTATATGCACAACTCATGCTTTGGCCAGTATCTTCAGAAGTGTCCCCTGTCCAAGTTTTGTTTCCTGGGGGGAGAGATGTTAACCTCCTACTTAACCTCCCTTCCTATGCTACTGTGTAGTTTAGATTAGTTGATCCACAGTTAGTTTACTATGAATGGTGTCATTGTATTATAGCTCTGTCTTAAGGAGCAAAACCACACTGTTCACCAATTCACTGTGGTTTATGAAAGAGACGGAAAGATCCAGGCATGACCCATGAAATCTGGTAAGAAAAAAATTCTCTGTTTAGTGTTTTCATTTATACATCTACGTGACTTCATCTGTATTGCATCATCACTTCTTCCATCTTTCTTTTTGCTTGATATTAGTGGGAGAAGGAGAGGCTTAGTATAGGAGAAATGCATTTTCAGAGATTTACATAAATTACAACCAGGAGAAACTTTTTGTTTGACCAGAATAAATTAGGCCATAAGCCCCCCACAGGGTGGTCCCATCATCAAGTGCAGGAATCTCCAGCTGAACTGCAGAATCTGTCTGTTGAAGATGTCCAGCCCAGAAGTGTCATGGTGAGGGCATGGTTTTCTCTGTTAAGGACAGTCAAAGGCATCCCACTGCATATTGGCAACTTCTTTATAGTCTGCATATATATAGTTACAACCAGCTGTGCTGTTTAAAACCCAGAAACTCCATTTGTGTTGGTGGCAATGCTAGAAATCTATCTGCTGAAACATTGCTAGTAACATATCTCATTGTAAATGAGCAGCATAGCTCATTGTTGAGCTCTTCTGTCTCTTAATAGAGATGGACTTTCCAGACCCCTAAATGTTCTTATAGGGTTTTTTCCAAACCTTATTTTTTTTAATTTATTTTCTACCTCTTTATCAAAGCTCTTGGATGGTCTCTCCAGGACTTTAAGAGCTTTTGTGCTATGCCCCCCTGTTTATATATCAAAAAATCCCATTGTCTTTTCATTCTTATATTCCCATTGTCAGGAAAAAATACATATCCTGTGCCTTAGGTGCTTTAATCATATTAAAATAATACAATCTGCAAAATGAAGACCTTCAGCTTGGATTCATTCCATCTAACTTTAGGCACCAGACCAACTTGCCTAGGGGCTCACACTCCTCAGCTCCCTATACAGGCAATGAGAGTGTCTGTCTGCATCTGTTGGTTAGAGATGAAAAATAGGCTCCAATTTAGATATCTCACTTTAATGTTCAAATGATGCAAGATGAAGCAGAAGAATAGTCTATAATCCTAGTTTCCATGACAAAAAACAGCCTCCCAGGCAGGATGTACTAACCTTTCCTAGAAACTGAATCATATCTCATTTCTTTACTTTCCCTGTAAACTAATGTGACTCACTAGTATATTCACACCTCCAAGTGCATTTCGTGCGGGACACAAGAGGAAAAAAATTGATTTTAAAAAGAGCTTTTAACAATTAGCACAAACTCTTTTATAAAGTTTGGACATTTCTTTTTAAGATCAGCTAGGAACGACAAGGCAGGGTAGGGAGAGGAAATTGCTGAGAAGTATTGGAGCAATACAGTACTGCAGGAGCACATCACAGGCTTTGGCTCTTTGTACCAAACAAAGTCCAGCATGTCACCTAGCAGAATGTTGTAATGAAAGTGGTAAAATGAAATGTAAAAATAAAAGAGAAAATGCCAATGTGTTTGTCGTTAAATCTCTTTCAGAGCTATAATCCATCCTTGAATTTTCCTTTGTTATATTTTCCTTTTGTGGATACAAGCCAGAAAAAACATAGCTGTGCAGGCTGAAAAGGAGGATAACAAACAGTACTTGTGTGCTTTTGGGTGAGATGGATGAGAGGTGGCAGGACGGGGCTTCACTTGGAAAAGATCCTACATACAGGAGTCTGACTTTCACACTCAGTATGAAGGGCCCTATTTCTACAGTGCCGTTTCTTTCACGGAAGTTGGCAGAAGCCAACTGAAACCAGTTCTAAGCTGTTGCTCCAGTTGTACAAAACACTAGAAATGACAGTGTTTTAACATTTATTTAATTTTAACATTTGTTTGCAAACTGCTTGTGACACCTGTTTCCTTCTGAAATCTCTCTGAGAGGAAGGTAGCAGGAAGCTTGTCCTGTGGCTAAGGCTCTGACTTCAGACTTGGTGCTTCTGCTTCCAAGTTTGACATGCTCTAGGCAGGTGATGTGGATTACACTTTTGGGGCTTACAGGGTTATTTTAGAGACTCAGCTGGAAACGGGGTTTGAGGGTGCCCAGATCAGTTGTGACATGGAGGCGAGGCCCCCAGATTCCTGCACACGAAGCTTAGTGTGTTCTTTAGTTTCTTCTCCAATAAAACAAAATTGATGGCACTTCCTTGAGAGAGAGCTGAAGAGCTCAGATGTACATTCATGTTGGCAATAGATGACCAAGTTAAGAATTGTACACATATTACACTATCACAGGTCAGCAGTGTGCAGTACTACATCTGTGAAGCATGGTGCTGTGTAATATACTGATATGCTTTCATCCTGAGGGCCTCAGAACTGCTTGCAGAGGATTTTTCATTAAAGTGCAACTAGTTTCCCTCCTGAAGATCATAAAAGCCCCAGGGAAACTGCACACTTTTTGGTGTGAGATTCAGGAACCTTATGATGTTTCATTTCTTAGGAACTGCTGTAGCCAGTAAAATGACGTAAGGTCCTGAATTTGGCCTTTCCTTGGATATGTCTATGCTAGTAAATCAAACTGTGCCAGGAACTTTCCCTGTGCACTGGAACTTTCATCGTTTGTAGTGTTACTCAGAGTAGTGTGTGACATGCTTTCAGCTCATGCTGACTAGCACTATCCTGAGCAATTCCCAGGCATTTCAGGAATTAGGACAGGATTATTCCCAGCAGGCAGTCTGGTTGTAGCCATCCTGGTTTGGAGGGCAGGATATTTAGAGAAGATGGATGTGGAAAGGCCCATGCCAGTTGGCCCCTGAGCTAGAACACAGCTAATGTATGAGATGTTACAGATGTAGCCTGAAGGTCTACGATCTTGCATGTTGTGCAAGTATCATAAAAATTCATTGACTTTTCTGTTCGGGTAGACATTTTTTCTAACATACTGTTCTATCAGCTCTACAGTTTCTAAACCTTATTTAAAATATATTTTTATCTATCTATCTGTCCGGCTGTTTATCTAAGTATCTCTATCTCTACCTCTACCTCTGAATTTATATATATATATATATTTATATATATATATACACACTGTATTTTTTCCTACCTAAGAAAGAAATGCTTGACCTAACAGACCTTCCCTTTTGGATTGTGGCACAGAATTATATAGAGCAATAATTGACTTATTTTCTGTGTGGCTGTACCAGAATCCAATTCAGGTCTGTTTGGTTAGCAGTCTATGAGGTCGATTTCCTACATTTACATGTGATTCTTCTGTGAAGTGCTATCAGCAGCAAAAGATCAGATGAAATAAGCAGATTCCCCATAAAATTTGCAAATACTACTGCTCAATATCCCTGTCTAGAAAGCCAAGTGGAAAAAAAGCAGTTTCTGTGCTTTTCCCAGCCAATGCTCTCTATCACAAAACACTGTCTGATATGCAAGATGAAGAAAAGTAAACCTTTTATGTGTAGACAATTACAAAAAATTTGTTTTAGAATAGTAAGGAGCTGCTTTTCCAGCCTTTCACACAAATGGCTCTTGTGTTAGTGTTGTTTTCATGCCTCCTTCCTCCTGCACCCTTTCCCTCAGAGTGCTGATTTTACAGCGCACTGGGAGGACTTCCAGGGACTTGATTCTTGCTTGTTTCATTGTCAGTCTCCCCAAAACTTGAGGCAGAATCAGTGATGCAAATAGTCCCAAGGAGAGCAGTGATGAGAGGTCACAAACGTGTGAATCTGGTTGTTTCATTCAACAGCAAGTGGCACAGACCTGTGCAGACCTGTGACATTTACGCCTGATACAGACCTGTGACAGATCTACAGAAGTTTGAGTTTGGTGACAGAGGGATGGCCTGAAATGACAGCAGTGCAGGAATAAAATACTTTGTTGTCTGAGTACCACTTTTTTTTTTTGGTGCTTAAGTTACCTGTACTTACTGTCATCTGCTTCTCCTCTCCATCACTACTGTTGCCACATTAATGCTTTTTGCCTCTTTCTCTCTTCATTGCAGCTCCCAGAAACTTTATCTTAAAATTTTTGTCTTAGCTCAGGCAAGCAGCTTTCCTGTGTATTTTCATATTGAGTTTCTACTGAAGGCAGTGAAGGATGTAGCCTGCACACAGACAGGGCTTGTGTTGCTTCTCTCTGTTATGGTTCTGTGGTTACCAACACCAATTTGTTACATCCCTCAACTGACTTGCTTTCACTGCAGTGCTCCCAATTCCCTTGACACGCTTTTGCTTCAACAAAAGGTCCTTATATAGAGGCTCAACTCATGAGTTTTTAACAAAAGGACTTCCCTTTTTTCTATCGTCTCCCCATATTTGTTAAAACATACAGTATTGCTTTCCCTTAATAAAGGAATAGCCTTTCTCCCCAATTCCTTTTCAGCAATAGCCCCACAGTGGGAGTTAAAGTTGAAAAGGCAGATTGACCATGCCACTGTCATGCAGCTGAACCAAGCTTGATGCATGTGTCCCATAAGGCACAGATGTTTGTTATTCCAAAATAGATTAATATGGATTCTCTTTTTTTTTTTTTTTTTTTTTTTTTTTAGAGGCTTTATTAAAACTATTACTAATAAAGCATTGGCATGACTGGAATAGTACAACAGAAAAAGAATTCCATCTCTCCAAACTTCAGATGTGCTAGTTTGTGCACATATCTATTATGTTACCAAATGGAAATGTCCACAAAGAACTCTTATTTTGCTTTCAGCTCTTTCCCTCTTACTAATCAGAAGAAGGTGAAACAATCTGGATCAAGATTATTCACCCTGTAATACCTTAACCTCATACCAGTGTGACAGACTCTCCCAGCTCACATATGATCTTCCAAGTGTGTGCTACATGGGGAGGGAATGTGGCTGTGTCCCATGGTGTGGTGTGGGGAGGAGCGAAGCCATGTGCACTGCAGTGGAACAGTACGTAGAGCTTCTGCACTTACCTACAAAATGTTAGAGTCAGTGTGAATAATCTAGGAGATCAAATAGGAAACAATTATTATTATTAATCATCGTAGAGAAAAGCTACCAGCTAGTGTTGGAGGAAGGCTCGATTTGTTGCAGCTCTGTTACCCCTGTTTTAAGTTTTATAGGGCTATCACGTGTCTTTGCTCGCACATACTACTGTTCCTGAATGTTTTATAATATGGTAGTTTTTAGTGGAAGAAGAATTTTGGGGGTTTTAGGATAAAGGACTGTATAAATGTAAAATAAACTGTGAAGTTATCCTGGGTACTTTATTGTCCTATCGTCACAGCATTTGATATTGTTGTGAAACTTTCAGGATTTCAGTGATTGTTGTCATCTCTACAGCTTCATGCAAAAGTTGCTGGAGTGATGCTGGGGTACA